>NC_064924.1:511621118-521621118 GCF_023897955.1 Schistocerca gregaria
AGGGCAACGGGAATAGAACTGCGTCCCACTAGGTGACATTTGGAACCTGTACAACACAATTCATGCACGTATGCATGCTTGCATTCAACATTCTGGCAGCTATACATGTTAGTAATGGACCAGCATCTGCCATATGCAATACCTTTTCTCATACTTACGTTAAACTGTAACTTGCTATGTTAATCCCTTCAACATGGTATCCAGACGAACATAATCCCAAAGTTTCATTACTATCCATTAATTACTTAGTCGTGTAGTCATTTTTCCTCCAGAGCATTTTGGTTTTACGGAAATACACAAAGATGCCTGACTATCATATCACTGAGGTATGCAAGTTACTTATTAATGAACACCGTAATGAAGTAGGAAAAAGGAATTATGTATTTGTTAACGAGTCCCACTTGAAAATTTTAATACATTACTTTCGAACCAATAGATCTGTTCAGACACCATATCCAAATAGTATATATTTGTGGTAATACCAGCCATGACCACCTCCTATTCGGATGCACACACATTCCCCAACTCTTATGGGACTTGCTAAGAATGTCTTCCACGATTAATGAGTGTGTTGCGGTGGGACGCTACTAATGTAGTGTGCGGACATAGGTGAGAGTGTGGGTCTCGCGGGAGGCGTGCGCGAGATCATTCTGCAGTCGCACTCTCCACCGTGCCATTGGTGCTCAGATGGCTAGAGCGTTTGCCATGTAAGCAGGAGATCCTGGAATCGTGTCCCGGTAGGGTCACATTTTCGCCTGTCCCCGTTGATATATATCAACTCCAGGCAGCAGCTGAAGGTATTAACATAAATTTAATTTCGTTCTAGACGGCTGTGGGTCATCAGTGGTCTGTGTTCTTTCAGACACATCCGTAAGGATACCATATACAAATAGTATTTAAAACTCGACCTAGTCGCCTGGCTGCATGACGTTAGAAGCCTAAACTGGCATCTCTTTTACACTCTTCCAGATAGTGTAGTTGAAGCAGAAACGTCATTCAGCACTGCAAATTGTTGCTCATGTCGGCACCAATGACTCCTGCCGTCTGGGTTCAGAGGTCATCCTCAGTTCGTACAGGCGGTTGGCGGAGTTGGTGAACGCGGAAAGCCTCGATCGCGGGGTGGAATCAGAGCTAACTATTTGTAGTATCATTCCCAGAACCGATCGCGGTCCTCTGGTTTGGAGCCGAGTGGAAGGCTTAAACCAGAGGCTAAGACGATTCTGTGGAGAGCTGGGGTGCAAATTTCTCGACCTCCGCTATCGGGTGGAGAAATGTAGGGTCCCCCTTAATAGATCAGGCGTGCATTACACGCCGGAATCGGCTACGAGGGTAGCGGAGTAGGTGTGGAGTGCACATGGGTTTTTTTTAGGTTAGAGAATTCCCTCCCTAGGCCCGACAAGACGCCTCCTGAGACGCGACAAGGCAGGAGTAGGCAAAATGCAACAGGGAATAACAATATTAATGTGCTAACAGTAAATTGCAGGAGCGTCTATAGAAAGGTCCCAGAACTGCTCTCATTAATAAACGGTCACAACGCCCATATAGTACTAGGGACAGAAAGTTGGCTGAAACCACATGTAAACAGTAATGAAATCCTAAACTCAGATTGGAATGTATACCGCAGAGACAGGCTGGACAGTGAAGGGGCAGGCGTGTTTATAGCGATAAGAAGTGCAATAGTATCGAGGGAAATTGACGGAGATTCGAATTGTGAAATGATTTGGGTGAAGGTCGCTGTTAAAGCACGCTCAGACATGGTAATTGGATGTCTCTATAGGCCCCCGTTTCAGCAGCTGTTGTGGCTCAGCACCTGAAGAATAATTTGGAAAATATTTCGAGTAGATTTCTCCACCATGTTATAGTTCTGGGTGGAGATTTTAATTTGCCCGATATAGACAGGGAGACTCAAACGTTCATAACGGGTGGCAGGGACAAAGAATCCAGTGAAATATTTTTCAGGGCTTTACCTGAAAACTACCTTGAACAATTAAACAGAGAACCGACTCGTGGCGATAACATATAAGACCTTCTGGTGACAAACAGACCCGAACTATTTGAATCAGTTAATGCAGAACAGGAAATCAGCGATCATAAAGCGGTTACTGCATCGATGATTTCAGCCGTAAATAGAAATGTTAAAAAAGGTAGGAAGATTTTTCTGTTTAGCAAAAGTGACAAAAAGCAGATTACAGAGTACCTGACGGCTCAACACAAAAGTTTTGTCTCAAGTACAGATAGTGTTGAGGATCAGTGGACAAAGTTCAAAACCATCGTAGAATATGCGTTAGATGAGTCTGTGCCAAGCAAGATCGTAAGAGATGGGAAAGAGCCATCGCGGTACAACAACCGAGTTAGAAAACTGCTGCGGAAGCAAAGGGAACTTCACAGCAAACGCAGCCAAAGCCTTGCAGACAAACAAAAATTACGCGAAGCGAAATGTAGTGTGAGGAGGGCTATGCGAGAAGCTTTCAATGAATTCGAAAGTAAAGTTCTATGTACTGACTTGGCAGAAAATCTTAAGAAATTTTGGTCCTATGTCAAAGCGGTAGGTGGATCAAAACAAAATGTCCAGACACCCTGTGACCTAAATAGTACTGAAACAGAGGATGACAGACTAAAGGCCCAATTACTAAATGTCTTCTTCCAAAGCTGTTTCACAGAGAAAGACTGCACTGTGCTTCCTTCTCTAGATTGTCGGACAGTTGACAAAATGGTAGATATCGAAATAGACGACAGAGGGATAGAGAAACAAAATCGCTCAAACGAGGAAAGGCCGCTGGTCCTGATGGAATACCAGTTCGATTTTACACAGAGTACGCGAAGGAACTTGCCCCCCTTCTTGCAGCGGTGTACCGTAGGTCTCTGTAAGAGCGAAGCGTTGCAAAGGATTGGAAAAGCGCACAGCTCATCCCGTTTTCAAGAAGGGACGTCGAACAGATGTGCAGAACTATAGACCTATATCTCTAACGTCGATCAGCTGTAGAATTTTGGAACACGTATTATGTTCGAGTATAATGTCTTCTCTGGAGACTAGAAATCTACTCTGTAGGAATCAGCATGGGTTTCGAAAAAGACTGTCGTGTGAAACCCAGCTCGCGCTATTCGTCCACGAGACTCAGAGGGCCATACACACGCGTTCCAAAGTAGATGCCCTGTTTCTTGACTTCCGCAAGGAGTTTGACACAATTCCCCACAGTCGTTTAATGAACAAATTAAGAACATACGGACTATCAGATCAATTGTGTGATTGGATTGAGGAGTTCCTAGATAACAGAACGCAGCATGTCATTCTCAATGGAGAGAAGTCTTCGGAAGTAAGAGTGACTTCAAGTGTGCCGCAGGGGAGTGTCATAGGACCGTTGCTGTTCACAATGTACATAAATGACCTGGTGGATGACATCGGAAGTTCACTGAGGCTTTTTGCAGATGATGCTGTGGTGTATAGAGAGGTTGCAACAATGGAAAATTGTACTGAAATGCAGGAGGATCTGCAGCGAATTGACGCATGGTCACGGAATGGCAATTGAATCTCAATGTAGACAAGTGTACTGTGATGCGAATACATAGGAAGATAGGTCCCTTATCATATAGCTACAAAATAGCAGGTCAGCTACTGGAAGCATTTAATTGCATAAATTATCTGGGAGTGCGCATTAAGAGTTATTTGAAATGGAATGATCATATAAAGTTGATCGTCGGTAAAGCAGGTGCCAGACAGATTCATTTGAAGAATCCTAAGAAAATGCAATCCGACAACAAAGGAAGTTGGTTACAGTACCCTAGTTCGCCCACTGCTTGAATACTGCTCAGCAGTGTGGGATCCGCACCAGATAGGGTTTGATAGAAGAGATAGAGAAGATCCAACGGAGAGCACCGCGCTTCGTTACAGGATCATTTAGTAATCGCGAAAGCGTTACGGAGATGATAGATAAACTCCAGTGGAAGACACTGCAGTAGAGACGCTCAGTAGCCCGGTACGGGGATTTGTTAGTTTCGAGAACATACCTTCACCGAAGAGTCAAGCAGTATATTGCTCCCTCCTACGTATATCTTGCGAAGAGACCATGAGGATAAAATCAGAGATTAGAGCCCACACAGAAGCATACCGACAATTCTCCTTTCCACGTACAATACGGGACTGGAATAGAAGGGAGAACCGATAGAGGTACTCAGGGTACCCTCCGCCACACCCCGTCAGGTGGCTTGCGGAGTATGGATGTAGATGTAGTTCGAGTAACGAAGATTTTTGTGAGGTAAGTAATTAATAAAACGTACAGGTTATTGTTAGTCACGGGCATTGTTTTGTAGGGATTATTGAAAGTCAGATTGAGTTGCGCTAAAAATGTTGTGTAAGTTTAGTGATGATCAGTAAGTGAAGACAGAAATGTGAGTACGTTCAGTTGTGCTCAGCTGTTTGAAAATCAGCACAATCGTTCACAAATTTCTCTAAGAGTAGGTTTCAGTTGGTTGGTTTATAGAAGTGGAGGGGGGGGGGGGGAGGGACCAAACTTCAAGGCCATTAGTCCCTCGTTCCGATTAATTACACAAGAGTCGAAGTCGAATACAAAACACAGCTGGAAGAAAGGAGGAAACCACAAGACTGATAGAAGGGCAACAAACTAGCAGGACAAGAAAACCATCGAGTCGCAAGAAACATGCAGAGGTCATCAAAACAAGGGAGCACATTGCCATTGCTGGCTGACCATGAGAATAAAAAGGTGCAGCCAGCCACTCTTCAACGCACGAAAACCTCCATCCTGAAAGCCATAGTATGGAGGACACAGATGGACAGAGTACATGTACTACAACATACACTAAATGATAATACCCACCTCTGACGAATAAAATGTAAATCAGCTGATGAGACGTTGTCAGATAAAGTTAGCGTCAACAAATCCGTAACCGAAGATTTCGTCTCAGACCCGCCAAAATTGGACAGTGCACCAGAATACGGGTCGCCGTCAACCAGGCAGCACATAGACGCTAAGGCTGGTCTTCACGGCAAAGGAGGTAGCCGTGGGTCGGCCAAGGGTGGCCAATGTGCAGTTGGCAGAGAACCACAGAGACCCTGTGGGAGTCCCGCATGGAAGACTGCCACACACTCTTAGTCTCCTTAATGGCCTGAAGATTGTTTCAACTTAGACCATGGAATTCATTCTCCCAAAGCCGAAAAACGTGGCGGCCTAAAAATGAACGCAGGTTAGTTGTTGGAATGACTGTCTCCATAAGCAATATCCGTGTATCCTGTTTAGCCAGCCTGCCACCAAGTTACTTGCCTGGGATTCCGACGTGTCCTGGAGTCCACATAAACACCACTGAACGACAGGACCATTCCAGGGCATACATGGCCTCCAGGATGGCCCCTACCAAAGGATAACGAGGGTAGCAGGGTCAGTAGCTTTGCAGGCTGTGTAAGGAGTCAGTACACAGAAGAAACGACTCCCCGGGGCATGAAACGACTCCCCGGGGCATGAAACGACTCCCCGGGGCATGAAACGACTCCCCGGGGCATGAAACGACTCCCCGGGGCATGAAACGACTCCCCGGGGCATGAAACGACTCCCCGGGGCATGAAACGACTCCCCGGGGCATGAAACGACTCCCCGGGGCATGAAACGACTCCCCGGGGCATGAAACGACTCCCCGGGGCATGAAACGACTCCCCGGGGCATGAAACGACTCCCCGGGGCATGAAACGACTCCCCGGGGCATGAAACGACTCCCCGGGGCATGAAACGACTCCCCGGGGCATGAAACGACTCCCCGGGGCATGAAACGACTCCCCGGGGCATGAAACGACTCCCCGGGGCATGAAACGACTCCCCGGGGCATGAAACGACTCCCCGGGGCATGAAACGACTCCCCGGGGCATGAAACGACTCCCCGGGGCATGAAACGACTCCCCGGGGCATGAAACGACTCCCCGGGGCATGAAACGACTCCCCGGGGCATGAAACGACTCCCCGGGGCATGAAACGACTCCCCGGGGCATGAAACGACTCCCCGGGGCATGAAACGACTCCCCGGGGCATGAAACGACTCCCCGGGGCATGAAACGACTCCCCGGGGCATGAAACGACTCCCCGGGGCATGAAACGACTCCCCGGGGCATGAAACGACTCCCCGGGGCATGAAACGACTCCCCGGGGCATGAAACGACTCCCCGGGGCATGAAACGACTCCCCGGGGCATGAAACGACTCCCCGGGGCATGAAACGACTCCCCGGGGCATGAAACGACTCCCCGGGGCATGAAACGACTCCCCGGGGCATGAAACGACTCCCCGGGGCATGAAACGACTCCCCGGGGCATGAAACGACTCCCCGGGGCATGAAACGACTCCCCGGGGCATGAAACGACTCCCCGGGGCATGAAACGACTCCCCGGGGCATGAAACGACTCCCCGGGGCATGAAACGACTCCCCGGGGCATGAAACGACTCCCCGGGGCATGAAACGACTCCCCGGGGCATGAAACGACTCCCCGGGGCATGAAACGACTCCCCGGGGCATGAAACGACTCCCCGGGGCATGAAACGACTCCCCGGGGCATGAAACGACTCCCCGGGGCATGAAACGACTCCCCGGGGCATGAAACGACTCCCCGGGGCATGAAACGACTCCCCGGGGCATGAAACGACTCCCCGGGGCATGAAACGACTCCCCGGGGCATGAAACGACTCCCCGGGGCATGAAACGACTCCCCGGGGCATGAAACGACTCCCCGGGGCATGAAACGACTCCCCGGGGCATGAAACGACTCCCCGGGGCATGAAACGACTCTCCGGGGCATGAAACGACTCCCCGGGGCATGAAACGACTCCCCGGGGCATGAAACGACTCCCCGGGGCATGAAACGACTCCCCGGGGCATGAAACGACTCCCCGGGGCATGAAACGACTCCCCGGGGCATGAAACTACTCCCCGGGGCATGAAACGACTCCCCGGGGCATGAAACGACTCCCCGGGGCATGAAACGACTCCCCGGGGCATGAAACGACTCCCCGGGGCATGAAACGACTCCCCGGGGCATGAAACGACTCCCCGGGGCATGAAACGACTCCCCGGGGCATGAAACGACTCCCCGGGGCATGAAACGACTCCCCGGGGCATGAAACGACTCCTCGGGGCATGAAACGATGTGCTCAAAAGCACGAGTATAGGCACCAATTCTGCAGTGGAAACACTGCAGCCAATGTGCAAGGAATGCTGTTCAATATGTCCTCCATGGACATATGTGATGACTACGTGACCACCAGCGATGAGACAGTCGGTTTAAATCACTTCATAGCCTTGGTATATGTCAAGAATCAAGATGGAATGACAGCAGAAAGTGACTGGTTGAACCGAATCCTTTGGGCCATGTGACAGGTCCAGGTTAGGCGGCGGCCTAGGTGTACACCATGGAGGTGCACACGAATGGACCTCGAGTATGGGTGGCAACGGTAAGAATTCCTGTTCAGATAGAAGGGAACGGACGCGAACTGCAATTGTAAGCCCTGACCTGGGCCGCCGATGGGGGAAATGAACCGCTGTGGGTGCGGAAAGGAGACAGTAACTCGGATGTGCATGAGAACGTGTGCAACGTACCTGGCGAGCAGGTGTGCTCGCCTGACCTGCAATGGCCGGACTCCGGCCTCCACAAGGTGGTCATCCGACTCGTCCTTCAAGCTCCCGTCGCTAGTCGAACGCCACAGTGCACTGGGGCGGGTAAACTCAACGCCGAGTGCGCCGCCGAACCATAAATCAGATTCCCACTGTCAAGCCGGTTGGTGTTGTTCACGCAGTGGAGGGCATTGAGGCGCTGCCAGCACTTCCGCTTAAGCTGACGAAGGTGTTGTAGCGAAGTCAATCGTGCATCGAAAACCAGTCCTAAGAATCGATATGTCTCCACTACAGTGAATGGATCCTCATTAACCGAAAGTTCTGGTTCTGGATGAACGATGCGAAGACGACAGAAATGCATGACACGACTACGCGGCTGAAAACTGGAAGCTGTGGGCTAGAGCACATTACTGCACCTTTTGAATGGCTCCCTGTAGCTGCCACTCAGCAACAGCAGACTGGTGAAAGAGTCCGAAATGCAGAAGTCATCTTCATACAGAGAAGGTGAAACCAATGGCTCAAACAGCTGCGGCCAGACTTAATAGCAACTAAAAATAGAAAGACACTCAATACAGAGCCCTGCAGAACGCACGTCTCCTGAATACGGAAGGAACTATGTGAAGCACCGATTAAGACACCAGAAGTACGAAGCGACAGGAAATTCTGGTTAAATATTTTAGTAGGTCTTTGATACCCCACTCACACACTGTGGCAAAGATATGTTGCCAGGTAGTGTCGTACACTTTACGTAAGTCAAAGACGGCAACCAACGGTTGCGTCTGGAAAAGGCAGTTCAGACGGCAGACTCGAGGGACAAAATGATCCGTGGTAGAGCGACCTTGACGGAAGCTGCCCTGGCATGGAACCAGTACACCAAGTGAATCCAGGACCCAGCCCAACCGCCGACACACCATACGTTCCAGCAGCTTACAAAGAACGTTGTTGTTGCTGCTGCTGTTTTTCAGTCCTGAGACTGGTTTGATGCTGAACATTAGTGAGGCTAATGGGCCGACAGCTATCCATATCAAGCGGGTTTTTTGCCGGGTTTGAGCACCAGTATGGTGGTACTCTTCCAGCGGTGCGATTTAAAGACAACATCGCAGCAGATCCGGTTGAAGATCACGAGTAGATATCGCTTGAGGTCAAACGAGAGACGTTTAAGCATCTGACTGTGGATCCGATCGGACCCAGGAGCTGTGTCAGGGCTATGTGCAAGGGCACTGAGGAGCTCCCTCTCTGTAAATGAGGGGTTACATGGTTCATTGTGGCGTGCAGCGAACGAGAGAACATTCTCTTCCATCCGCCCTTTTAGAGTGCAAAAGACTGGGGGCTTCTACGACGCAGAGGCTCGAGCAGACTGCTCAGCGAAGTGCAATCGCATTTGCGTCTGTAGATAACACGCCGTTTATGTTACACCGGGAGCTCCTGTTGGGGTCCGTTACACGAAAACAAGTGAGCTTTGCCCAACCTTGGGAAGGTGACGTATGGCACCGAATGGTCGACACGTACCTCTCGCAACACTCCTGCTTCCGTTGTTTGATGAGATGGCGGACACAGGCATGGAGCGTTTGAAGACTGAGGTGCTCCAGGGAAGAGTGACGCTTGATTCAACGACTTCTGGCGACCACCAAGGAGCTGCCTTTTGCCACAGGAACTTTGAAGAGCGAGGGATCGAGTTTCCGCAGCAGGAACGATAGTTGTCTCCTGTTCACCGATTACATCAATGTTACTATGTGGTGGAGATTCGACAGTGACAGAAGATTAATGTTTCCCAGTCTGCCTTGTTTAAAGCCCATCAGGGCAGGTGTCCATGGCCCGACATTGGGGCAGTGGTAGGAAGATGGGGAAATGGTCACTACCACACAAATCATTTTGTGCTCTCCAGTGGATAGATGGGTGAAATCCTGGGCTGTAAATGGATAAATCAATGGCTGGTTAACTACCATGAGACACACTGATCTGTGTGGTGGCCCCAGTAATTAAGAGGAAGAATTGTAACTGAGACAGGAAAGTTTCAAAATCTCTGCCTCCATCAGTAAACACAGTTCCACCCCAAGAAGGGTTATGGCGATAAAATCTCGCAAAAGTAGGTAAGGTTTAGGGACTCTATCAATCAATGCACCTAATACATTCAGGGGTAGGGCACCATCTAGAAGAAGATATACATTGCTGACAGTTATTTGCTGCATCATTCTTATTCTGACAGCCACCGCTTCAAGAGGGCTTTGAAGGTGCACAGACCAAGTTCAGGACATGAACGTCAACTACACCTGAAAGTCCATCATAGTCGCTGTGGTTCCTGTAATATCCCTTATACCTGCAGTGGCCTGCATTGCCAGGAGCCAGGTTTCCTGGAGGGCAATGCAGAAAGCCGCTGTAGAGCTGAACAGTAGTCTTAGCCAGGCAGTGGAAAACAAAATCCACAGTTCCACTGGAGGAAGACATCGTCAAACTGGAAAGTCATCTAACATCCAATGAGGCAGGTTACACCTCAGGGTCACCTGTTGCTAAAGACTTATTGGCTGAGCAGTCTATATTCATTAGGTCTGAGGGCCCTCAGCGGACGCCAGAATCTCCACTTTATCTGCAGACAAAGAGCTTGTAGGTAGCAGTGGTGTGGGTGCCATTGCAGGTTACTTGTTCTTAGTGTGGGGGGTCTTTTTCGATTTCTTGCATTGTTGATTGTGCTTCCTGGCTGCGAGGGGTAAACTGTTTTGGTCTCCTGGACCGTACAACCAGCTGCTTTTGGGCACTTCGTTCCCATTAGCAGAAGTCTGTGAAAGAAGTGACCCAAGCGACCCCTTCCTTGCACGAGGAGCAGAAAAAGACTTACCCTTCTTCATCTGAGCAGTGGGGACAGGTGTCCCGAATGGTTGGGGGGGGGTGGAGGCAGCGCTCGCAAGCTAGGTGGTGTGGAAGCAACAGGGTGGGAGGACGAAGTGCCCCCACCATTGAAGATTGGTTGGGTGTGGGATTGAAGGGACCAGACTGCTAAGGTCATCGGTCCCTTGTTCCACGATAAAACCACACGAAATAAAAACTGTCAGTCGTTAAAAACGGAGAACTGAGACAAGGGACGACACAATACAAGAAAGACAGACAAGGACCAGACAAACTGAATTAAAATCACACCGAGTGTAAAGGTGGTTGGCCGACCATGTAAATAAGGAAAAGCCAACCACCAAATGACATTAAAATCCACAGTTTAAAACCACAGGTCAAAGGCCCAAGTCAATACAGGAAAGAAAAGGACAAACACTCAAATCATATGATAAAAACCCCCTGCCCAAATAAAACTCAGCACGAGGTCCGCCATAGCAACGTCATCACATAAAAGGGCAGGGAGGGTATCAGGCAGCGCAAACGTCTGCCTGAGTCCTGTTAAAAGCGGGCAGTCCACCAAAATGTGGACCACCGTCAGAGCTGCCCCGCAGCAACATAGCGGTGGGTCCTCCCGGCGCAACAAATGGCCGTGCGTCAGCCACGTGTGGCCAACGCGCAGCCGGCAGAGGACGACAGAGTCCTTCTGAGAGGCCCGCATGGAGGAGCGCCACACACCAGTCGTCTCCTTCACCGCCCGAAGTTTGTTGGGCGTGGGGGCAGGGTGCGCCACTCGTCACCCCAGGCACCAAGCACTTTCTGGCGCAAAAGCGACAGGAGGTCACACTCCATAAGGCCGAGTTCCAGAGCCGGTGAACTCACTGCCTGTTTAGCCAGCGTGTCAACCCGCTCATTGCCCGGGATGCCGACATGACCTGGGGTCCAAACAAAGACCACGGAGCGGCCCACGGGCAGGAGCATGGAGCGACTCGTGGATGGCCATCACCAGACGGGAACGAGGAAAGCACTGGTCAAGAGCTCGTAAACCACTCAGGGAGTCACTACAGATGACAAAGGACTCACCGGAGCGGGAGCGGATATACTCTAGGGCGCGATAGATGGCAACCAACTCGGCAGTGTATACACTGTTCCCGGGTGCCAGCGACCGTTGCTCACAATGATCCTCTAGAGTAAGAGCGTAACCAGTGCGACCAGAGACCATCGAACCGTCGGTATAGGCCACGGCAGATCCAGGAAACTCGGCAAGGAGAGAAACAAAGCGGCGGCGGAGGGCCGGAGGAGGGACCGAGTCTTTCGGACCCTGTGCCAAATCCAGCTGAATGCATGGTCGGCGCACACACCAAGGGGGCAGACGGAGATTGGCCCGGAAAACAGGCGGGAGAGGAAAAAACTCAATCCCACACAGTAGAGCCCGGATGCGAAACGCGATCGTACACCCTGACCGGGGCCGCCTGTCTGGAAGATGGACGATCGAGTGCGGGAACAGGAGACGGTAGTTGGGATGCCCTGGCGAACTACAAACATGGGCAGCATAAGCGGCCAGAAGTCGGTAGGCCGGATCCACAATGGAGGAACACCAGCCTCCACAAGTAAGCTGTCAACAGGGCTTGTCCGAAATGCTCCTGTGGCGAGTCGGATCCCGCAGTGATGGATGGGATCCAGCAATTGCAATGCCGATGGCAATGCCGAACCATAAGCCACACACCCATAATCAAGGCGGGAATGGATCAGCGCTTGATACAGCCGGAGAAGGGTGGACCGATCGGCACCCCATCCGGTGTGGCTAAGGCAACGGAGAGCGTTAAATGCCGCCAGCATGTTTGTTTAAGCTGCCTAATATGAGGCAGCCAAGTCAACCGGGCATCAAATACCAGTCCCAAGAACCGATGCGTCTCTACCACAGCAAGAGGTTCACCGTCAAGGTTAAGGCGTGGCTCAGGGTGAACCGTGTGACGCCGGCAGAAATGCATAACGCAGGTCTTAGCGGTCGAAAACTGGAAGCCGTGCGCTACAGCCCACGACTGCGCCTTGCGGATAGCGCCCTGCAGCTGGCGCTCAGCAACTGCAATGCCAGCGGAGCTGTAGTAGAGGCAGAAATCGTCTGCATACAACGAAGCTGCGACGGACGATCCCATCGCCTCAGCGAGCCCATTGATCGCAATTAAAAACAGGGAGACACTGAGGACAGACCCCTGTGGGACCCCGTTCTCCTGGACCCGGGAGGAACTATGGGACGCAGCAACTTGCACGCGGAAGGAACGAGACGACAAAATTCTGAATAAAATTCGGGAGCAGGCCCCTAAGACCCCACCCATGAAGTGTGGCCAGGATGTGATATCGCCAAGTCGTATCGTACACCTTCCGCATGTCGAAGAAGACGGCAACCAGATGTTGGCGGCGTGCAAAGGCTGTACGGACGGCAGACTCCAGGGATACCAGATTATCGACGGCAGAGCGGCCTTTACGGAACCCACCCTGAGACGGAGCCAGAAGGCCTCGAGACTCGAGGAGCCAACTCAACCTCCGGCTCACCATACGTTCTAGCAACTTGCAAAGAAGGTTGGTGAGGCTTATGGGGCGGTAGCTGTCCACCTCCAGCGGGTTCTTGCCAGGTTTAAACACAGGGAGGACGACGCTTTCTCGCCATTGAGACGGGAACACACCCTCAACCCAGATGCGGTTGAAAACATCTAGGAGGCGTCGCTGGCAATTCACAGGTGTTTCAGCATCTGGCTGTGGATGCATTCTGGCCCAGGAGCCGTATCAGGGCAAGCAGATAGGGTACTCTGGAATTCCCAGTCGCTGAAAGGAGCATTGTACGACTCCGCGTGGCGCGTGTGAAAGGAAAGCCTCCAACTTTCCAACCGCTCTTTCCGGGAGCGGAAGGCCAGTGGGTAATTCGTAGATGCGGAACACTGACCAAAATGCGCTGCTAACCGGTCCGCAATCGTGTCGGAGTCAGTACACACCACTCCATTCAGCGAAAGCCCAGGGACAGAGACAGGCGGCCGATAGCCATGGAGTCGCCTAATCTTAGCCCAAACCTGCGATGCAGAAGTACGGACGCCAATGGTGGAAACATACCGTTCCCAGCACTCCTGCTTCCGTTTGCGAATAAGGCATCGGGCACGGGCACGGAGCTGTTTAAAAACGATGAGGTTCTCCAAGGACGGGTGCCGCTTATGGCGTTGAAGAGCCCGCCGGCGATCTCTAACCGCCTCTGCGATCTCAGGCGCCCACCAAGGCACAGTCCTCCGCCGAGGGTGACCGACTGAAGCACCGCATCAATGGTGTCATGGGAAGGAGGTGCGATAGTGGCGAGAGAGGAGAACAAGCCCCAATCAGCCTTATTCAGAGCCCATCTGGAGGGGCGTTCAGAAGACTGACGCTGTGGTAGTGACAGAATGATGGGGAAATGGTTACTACCACATAAGTCGTCATGGACACTCCAGTGGATGGATGGTGAAAGTCCGGGGCTGCAGATAGAGAGGTCGATGGCCGAAAATGTGCCATGGACTACGCTGAAATGTGTCGCCTCTCCCGTGTTTAAGAGGCAGAGGTCAAGCTGCGAGAGAAGAGTCTCGACATCTCTACTCCTGCCAGTAATCCCAGCGCTACCCCACAGGGGGTTATGGGCGTTAAGGTCGCCCAGTAACACAAAAGGAGGAGGCAGTTGAGCTATCAATGCAGCCAACACATGACGCGAGACATCACCATCTGGCGGAAGATACAAACTGCAGACAGTAACAGGCTGAGGCGTCCACATCCTTGCAGCGACAGCCTCTAAAGGTGTGTGAAGAGGTACACATTCGCTGTAGACAGAGTTAAGGATGTAGACGCAGACTCCACCAGATACCCTTTCATAAGCTGCCCGGTTCTTGTAATAACCCCGATACCCACGTAGGGCAGGGGTCCGAATTGCCGGAAACCAAGTTTCCTGTAGGGCAATGCAGAGGAAAGGGTGACTGCTGATGAGGTGGCGAAGCTCAGCAAGGTGGTGGAAAAAGGCGCTGCAGTTCCACTGGAGTATCTCTTTGTCCATGTCCGAAAAAGGCGTGAAGGGGCCGAGGAGGCACATCACGCCACTGGGTCACCTGCTGCCACCGATGGAGGACCAGTACAATCTGCTTCCATGGTGTCCGAGGGTCCGGCGAGATCCAGGTCCTCAGCAGACGCCCGGATCTCCACCTTATCCTCGGACGCAGAGCCTGTAGGGAGCAGTGGTGTGGATGCCACCGCGTGTTCCTTGGCCTTAGAGGTCTTCTTCTTCGTCTTGTCTCTCTGGTCCTTGGGTTTCATTGGCTGGGAGGGCTCCAGCGAGTCAGTCTCCGGGACGGAGGAGGAGCGGGAAGCCCTGCGACCAGCCGCTGGTCTGCTTTTCTTCCATTGGCTGACGTCACCCTTCCCAGAGGCGGAAACCTGGGAAGGAAGGGACCCAAGGGACCCTTTCTGTGCTATTCGAGCCGGGGAAGTTTGAGGCTTCCCCAGCTTAGAAGTGGGGACTGATGTCCCCGATGGTTGGGGGGTTGCTGCTCCTGAGGCAGGTAGTGCAGGAGCAGCAGGGAGTGAAGTGCCCCCCACCATCAAGGGGGC
Organism: Schistocerca gregaria; assembly: GCF_023897955.1. Classification (NCBI taxonomy): domain Eukaryota; kingdom Metazoa; phylum Arthropoda; class Insecta; order Orthoptera; family Acrididae; genus Schistocerca; species Schistocerca gregaria. The sequence continues at coordinate 511,636,157 of NC_064924.1, forward strand.
AGGTGTAGCATTCCGGCTCAGAGGTGGCAGTCTGAGGGAGAGCTAATGGGGCCATAACAGTAGTAGCCGCGGCGTAAGAGGCAGGCATTCGAACAGGATGGAGGCGTTCGAACTTCTGCCTGGCCTCAGTGTATGTCAGGCGGTCCAGGGTCTTATACTCCATGATTTTGCGCTCTTTCTGGAAGATCCTCCAGTCCGGCGAGCAAGGCGAGTGGTGCTCTCCGCAGTTTACACAGATGGGAGGCGGAGCACAAGGAGTATTGGGATGTGATGGGCGTCCAGAATCTCGACATGTGAGGCTGGAAGTACAGCGGAAAGACATATGCCCGAACTTCCAGCACTTAAAGCACCGCATCGGGGGAGGGATATATGGCTTGACGTCACAACGATAGACCATCACCTTGACCTTCTCAGGTAAAGTATCACCCTCGAAGGCCAAGATGAAGGCACCGGTGGCAACCTGCGTATCCCTTGGACCACGATGTACGCGCCGGACGAAGTGAACACCTCGCCGCTCTAAATTGGCGCGAAGCTCGTCATCGGACTGCAATAGAAGGTCCCGATGGAATATTATGCCCTGGACCATATTAAGACTCTTATGGGGCGTGATTGTAACCGGAACATCCCCCAGCTTGTTACAATCGAGTAACTGGCGGGACTGGGTGGAGGACGCCGATTTGATCAAAACCGAGCCCGAGTGCATTTTGGACAAGCCCTCCACCTCCACGAACTTGTCCTCTAAGTGCTCGACGAAGAACTGAGGCTTCATGGATGTAAAGGATTCACCATCAGCTCTCGTACACACGAGGTAGCGGGGCAAGTATGGTTTGCTGGCATCCTTAGTCTTTCGTTCCCCCCATGGTGTAGCCAGGGAGGGGAACGATTTGGGGTCATATGTAGTTGCATTGTATTGAGCCCTGGAACGCTTGGAGACTGCTGGCAGCTGGCCGCCAGCAAGAGATGATGTACCACGCTTCATTGCGTGTCATCCGCCCTGATGCCACCTACCCTGACCAAGGGCCCTCCCCACGGGCGCCACCCAGCCTCAGCAACGACCACCTGGCAGGATGGCCATTGCCAGGAGTCCCAATGCCCCAAGGAGATAGGCATCTACTCCTTCGCATACGTGGGGAGTTAACGGCGCTGGCATCAGCAGAGCGATCCCTGTGTAGTCAGGGGGCTACAACCAACAGGGTACATGGCGGCCCCACCACAACGGACTGGCTACCGTGCTGGATTTCAGGTGATGTAGTCCAATATCGTCATTGGCGCATAAAGCGACACAGCATAGCACACTGCAATAAACTGCACCCAAGAACATATCCACGCCCAAGAGATGGTAGGTGAGCGGGACTGCTAAGCGATGACGACAAACCTGGCTAGAGATGGTAATGCATGATGGACACATCGCTCCTTGTAAGGAGCCCTTCCCCAATCGGCTCGCTCTTCGGAAAATTTAGAAGGATGGAGGTCAAACCCGTTAGGGGACCATCTCACAAGGCCAAAACGTTTGAGACTCCTTTTAGTCGCCTCTTACGACAGGCAGGAATACCGTGGGCCTATTCTTACCCCTGAACCCACAGGGGGGCCCACCATTGAAGGAGCATGTGTAGCGTTCTGGCTCTTAGAGCCAACTGGAGTTCGTGGAACTAATGGTGCTAGAACTGTTCTCATAGAGGTTGCGTATGAGGTCATAGCCACAGGATGTGGGCACTTATTTTCTTGTAGTCTCACTGTAGGTCAATTGGTTCAGAGTTTTTTTCCTTGATTTCCCTCTCTTTCTGTAAAATCCTGCAGTCTGGCGAGCAAGGTGAATGATGCTCGCCACAGTTTACACAGATGGGTGGCGGGGCACATGGTGTATTGAGATGTCATGTATGCCCACAATCTTGGCATGTCACACGAAGTAAAGTGGGAAGACATGGCTGAACTTCCAGCACTCCCCATCAGGCGGAGTGATATATGTCTTGACGTCACAGTGGTAGACCATCACCTTGACCTTCTCAGGTAATGTGTCACCCTCTAAGGCCAAGATGAAAGCACTGGTAGCAACCTGATTGTACCTTGGACCCCAATGGACAGGCTGGATGAAATGCACAGCTCGCCGCTCTAAATTGGCGTGCAACTCGTCATGTGACACCAGAAGAAGGTCCCAGTTGAATATAATACCCTGGACCATATTTAAGCTCTTATGGGGCGTGAAAGTATCAGAAACATCGCTGCCATCCTCAGCCTGGCGTTCCTCCCAAGGTGTAGCCATTTTTGCATTGTACTCAGACTTGGAACGCTTTGAGACTACTGGTGTTTGATCACCAAGTGATGATGTACGCTTACTCGCTCGTCATCCTCCCTGATGCCACCCACTGACCTGGGACCGTCCCCATCGGCACAACCCAGCCGCAGCAAAGGCAACCGGGCATGATAGACATTTCAGCGAATCCTGATGCCTCAGGGTGACAGGCATCTGATTCTTGGCATACGTGGGTAGTGAACGACATAGGCATCAGCAGACCGATCCTTGTGTTGTCAGGATGCTATAACGAACAAGGTACATGGCCATCACAACAGGCTGCCTACCGTGCTGGGTTTCAGGTGCAAACAAGAGCATGGTCATCGTCAGTGCAGAAAGCGGCATTGCATATTGCATGCTGGAAAACGCACCCAGGAAGGTCCCCACCAAAGAAATGGAAAATGAGTGAGACTGCAATGCGACGACGGGACAACAAACTACTGATCTCGAGGCCTGATGAACACGATGCGCCATGTAAGGCACCCTTCCCCAATTTGAAGAATGGAGGTCAAGTCCTACAGGGGACCATCACATAGGGGCCGAAACGTATGAGACTCCTTACAGTCGCCTCTTACGAGAGGCAGCAGTAACTCGGATGTATTCTTACTCCCGGACCCGCCAGGGGGAATAGAGGGAACCAGGTGGATGGCCAGAGCGATATGAATGATAACACCGTGAGAGGAGGAGGAGGAGGAGAAGCAGCGAGGGTAGGGAGTTAAAGCGGGATGAAGGAAAAGCGGCGAGGGAAAGAATAATGGGCTGCAATAGCTCGGAGCTCCGTGTGCACCACGCACGTACTCGCAAAATAAGTGCACCCCTGGCTGTTCTTGAAAATCTGAATTTCGACTGCGAACACTCGTCTTCAGCTCATTTTTGTTACAGTTAAACAGCTCGCGACAGTTCATTTGTCCCTAAGTAGTCTTAGGCGTATCGCAGAAGGGCACTGAGGAGGTTCATATTTTTTATTCTTAGGTATTGGGCAGAACTGGAAACCTTTGCGTGGTTTTCCGTGTTACTGAAATTTGACGGATTCCTTGCAGTACTCATGTGAATAACCGGACAGTTTTCATTGTACATGCCCAAACTGTCCCTTTTCGCAAGGTATAGGTATCTCGCCTAAATCATTTTACAATTGGTTTTGATCATCAGACTACTAGATGGTAGGCGACATTTGGAATAACCCAAGAGGTCTGATCAGATTGTCTCCTAAATCATTGATACGGATTTAGAGCAGAAGGATGCCTGTAATAATTCCTTGGGGAATGTCTTGTCACTTCTGTTTTGCTATATTTTCCACTGATTACTACTACATGTGTCGTCTCTGATACGAAATAGCCAATAGAGTTGTAAGTAGGCTGTTTAGGTTTTTTATATTGGTATCGCCAAACAGCGCTCTGTATAAAAATCACGACACACAATTCAGCGCTACAGTACACGTATTTGAGTGATTAATTTTGTACATTAAACATTTATTTTCGAAGTTATCTGAAGTACAATGATACAAAGGTTTTCTGTGATACATTTTATTCCATTGCTGTAATCTGCAACCTCCGAGGATATAATTACATTAATCCTCAGGGGGGTACACGCTTACTTTGTGTACCATGTGTGTGGCAAGCACAAGAAGCCCTAACCAATATGGTATTTGCTGATACAACTTTACACATCGGGACCATATTTCTCTAACACAGAATTAGACAGCTCTCTTATCATTGAACTGAGAGAGACAAATATTTATTTTAGTACATCAGTGACATGTTTACATAATTACACAGTTGGATAACTTCACACTTATGAAACGGTATTTCGCTGTACTGTGTGAACTGTTCATATTCTTTTCAGAACCATTGTGATACTATGAGAGCTTTGAATGTCCTATTTTTGAAGTACATATGAGGTGGATGACACTTTTGACATGAACAGAGAATTTTTTTAGGTTTTGAAATTATTGGAGGAAGCTATGACGATTTTGAGATTTGGCTGAGGTTTTATGATGTTATGATGATGTGTATTATGCTGTTGCGGTATGTTTATGATCAATAAGCTGATGCTGTATGAGGAATTTGATTATGCTACATATTTATTACGATGAAATATTGAAGTGTCTACGAATATGTATTTGTGTAATGAAGCAAGGAATAATGAGTAGTGGTTAGGGACTCTGGTTTGTAAAAAAGGATGTTGGAAACCAAGAATCGTACTTTAAGGGTATGAAATGTGTGTGAATGCGTGAATGTACCACAATGCCGACGAAAATTTTTTGGACACTTATTTACACGATTTTGTTTCTACAGATTGGAAACGCAAATTATCGACCTGTGAAATTTTTATGAGACTCACTGTAGTGCAGACTGGTGTCGTAAATATTTCGGTGAATAAGTTAAGTAACCACCTTCACGTAATGCGTCATGGGCACCCAGGTGTGCGACAGTCGTCTGGAAAAAAGCCATTAGTGTGTGCCTTTCAGAGGCACAGTTGAAAAAAAAAGGCTATTATCCTCGCCACTGACATTTCTTCGTAGAAATCGTCGCAAATACGACACGCTCAAACTTAAAAACAAATATTTATACTGTGGAGCTCTTAATTTATGATATTTACGAAAATGCCTAACGAAATGATGAGAAACATTTTACATCAATTGTCTTTTTAGTTGAGAGAATTTTTTGCCTATGGAGACGCCATTTGCCTAGTGAATGACGTTTAATATGTTTGCTCATTTTGTTTAATATCAAGTTTCTAACTGCAGCAGCATTGGTTAAAATAAAATTTACTAGATGTACTAATATCACTATTTTCTGTCTACACACCCAGTAAAGAATAATTGTATGATGTAGAAAAGAGTACAAGTAGACATTTCCCTTCACAGGAATTGCAAAAATAATTTAACAGTTTGGTAACTTGTCTGCTAGAGTAAGTCAAGGTTATGCATCACTAGTGTTAGGATGTGACATAGGTATTAGATATGGCCATCTTTACTGTAATATTCTTTCTGCTTGAGTTTTGTAATGTTTAGATATAAGTTATTGTATTTGCTGCTGCTGTGTGCCAGGTATAGTGTTACAGAATTTCGCTTTGTATTACTCTGTTAAGCCAGTTTCACTACTGATTTATTTTTCTTGTTTGCTGCATATTGCCTTATATTAGTTATAATATTGCAATTGCTTTGCTAATTTTCTGCTGCTTGCTTTGCCAATTCGCATTTTTTGTCATTACTGTTTGTATTAATTGTTTTGTGCTGCTGCATTGCCTCATCCGTTAGTTTAGCATCTGAGCTCAGTAGATTCAAGTTAGCTTAAGAGGGGGTAGACTATGTGACAGAATGAGTTGCGATGAATTGGAAGAAATGCATTGAGTCTTTATACACAAAAAGTACAGAAAGCAGGTACAGGTAGGATTTCCTTGGAAATAAATGATGAGGTAAGATAATTGAAAATAATGAGGTTAGAAATATGTAAACATATAAATACAGAAAGCATGCTTGGATAGAATTTTTTCTGGAAACAAATTTTGAAATAAGACGAAAGAACTATGGAGTAAAGTTTTGGGTTGGACTGCAGTACCAAATGTTACACTGAAAACCAACCCTGTCCTGTATTTTTGTGTTATTACACTGTGTAAATTTGTGTTTTTCCTGTCTTTGTATGTTTATCTAATAAGAGTTATTTTGTAGAATTTTTCTGATAATATGTTATTTACTTTGTAAAGATGTTTAGACTTTTATTCTGTTTTGTTTCAATGGTCATATGGGAAATTAATGTTTCAAAAAACTATTCTCATTATTGTATATATTTACTTATGTCATAATTTCTGTAACACTGATGTATATGTTTATTTCTATTCTTTTGTAAAGCCCATATTACTACAAATGTTATCTGTATTATTATGTTCTTTAATTATGTATTTAGTACCTTTGTTATTGTATTCTTATGTTATAAAATTGTAATTGACACCATTTCATCAAATTAAACAACTTGTAAGTTATATTTCACTGCACACATTTCTATTGGTCATAGTATATGGACAATATGTGAGAAGTAGGGCCTGATAGTGTTTGCACGTGTGGTAATAATTCAGCAAGGGACTGGATAACAGCATTGCTGGTTCTAAGGACATTTCAAAAACAATTTTTGTGAGTGCTCAAGTGGTGGTTTATGGACTTGCTATATTCTACGCAAGACTCTGCAAGGACTGCAGTGGGTCTGCACCTCTGGTGGTCCACCAATACCATACTCTCTACCACGACTACAGTGGATTTGCTCTGTTATAACCTACCAATATTCTTCAAAACCTCCAATGACTCTGCCGTGGGTTTGCTCTGTTTTTTGTGGTTTTAGGGCGCACAACTACAATGGTCATTAGCGCCCTGACTAATTTAGTAATGTACCGCGAGGCACAAGGTTAAAACAGCAACTAAAAGGGACAACACTATAGAAGACGTATTAACAGACATAGGATTAAAAAACTACAGCATAATCAAACGTCCTTAGACAGGTGTGTCAAGATGATAAAACGAAGAACACGAGCAGCAGCTCGTGGGTCATCTTCTAAAATGGCATCCAGAGTACATGGCAGGCTAAGATCAAGACGCAGCGTAGTAAAATCCGGATAGGACGTTAAAATGCGGCGGAACATCAGCAATTGCCCACATGAACAGAATGGCACCGGTGCAGCCGTCAGCAGATGGCGATGGCTGAACTGGCAGTGTCCAATTTGTAGCCGGGCCAAAACTACCTCTTCCCGCCGAGAAGGACGTGAGGAGGACGTCCAAGCTACGGGAAGAGGTTTCAACGCCCGAAGCTTGTTGTCCGTAAGTGCAGCCCAATCGGCATGCCACAGCGATAAAATGCGCCGACAAATGATCGTGCTACAATCTGATGAAGGGATACAAAAAGCCATCCGAAGCTGGAGGACCACAGCCTTGGCCACGGCATCTGCAGCTTCGTTCCCAGGAATACCGACATGGCCAGGAACCCACATAAAGCTAACTGGAGACCCGTCGTCTACCAGCTGCTGGAGAGAGCGTTGGATCCGGTACACGAAAGGGTGAAGCGGATACGGATCACTGAGGCCCTGGATGGCGCTCAGAGAATCGGAGCAGATGACATAAGCAGAATGTCGGTGGCGGCAGACGTCAAGAACAGCCTGTAGAGGGCAAAGAGCTCAGCTGTGAAGACCGAACAAGGGCCATGTAGCCGGTATTTGAAACATTGTGCACCGACAATAAAAGATCACCCGACCCCGTCATGGGTCTTAGAGCCATCCGTATAAACGAAGATCATATTAATGAACTTCGAACGAAGTTCAACAAAACGGGAGTGGTATACTGAACTGGGGGTAACCTCCTTTGTGAGCGAGCTAAGGTCAAGGTGAACGCGAACCTGAGCCTGGAGCCAAGGTGGCGTGTGGCTCTCGCCCTCTCTGAAGGTTGCAGAGGAGTGAAAAATCAAGGTGTTGAAGGAGGCGACGAAAGCGAACTCCAGGGGGTAGCAGGGCAGAGACATACAACACGTATTGACGGTCGAGAGAGTCGTCAAAAAAAGGAACGATACGATGGGTGGTCGGGCATTGACAGAAGCCGACAGGCGTAACGACAAAGCAGCATATCGCGCCGGTAGGTGAGTGGCAATTCACCAGCTTCAGCATGAAGACTCTCGACGGGACTAGTATAAAACGCTCCGATCGCAATACGTAAACTTCGATGTTGTATGGAGTTGGTGCGGCGTAAGATGGACGGCCGTGCAGAGGAGTATACAAAGCACCCATAATCCAGCTTGGAGTGGACGATCGACCGATATAGGCGAAGTAGGACGGTTCGATTCGCTCCCCACGACGTGCCACTGAGAACACGGAGGACATTAAGAGAATGGGTACAACGGGCAGCCAAATATGACATGTGGAGACCAACTAAGTTTCCTGTCAAATGTAAGAACAAAAAATTTTGATGTCTCCACGAATGGGAGAGCAACGGGGCCGAGTCTTAAGGACGGTGGGACAAACTCTTTGTAGCGCCAGAAGTTAATACAGACCGTTTTCTCGGCAGAAAAACGGAAGCCATTGGCGACACTCCAGGAGTAAAGACGGTCAAGAGAACGCTGCAGACAGCGCTCCAGGAAATATGAACTGCGCGCTGCAATAGATGGTAAAATCGTCCACGAAAAGGGAGCCTGATACATCATCTGGGAGGCAATCCATTATTGGATTGATCGCTATGGCGAAGAGAGCGACGCTGTAAACTGAGCCCTGTGGCACCCCATTTTCCTGGCGAAAGGTGTCTGACAGGACAGAACCCACACGTACCCTGAACTGTCGATCCATTACAAAGGAACGAATAAAAACAGGGAGTCGACAGCGAAGGCCCCATGTAGTCATGGTGCGGAGAATGCCCGCCCTCCAACAGGTGTCGTAAGCCTTCTCCAAATCAAAGAACACAGCCGCGGTCCGGCGCTTCCGCAAGAATTTATTCATAATGAAGGTTGACAGGGTAACCAGATGGTCAACAGTAGAGCGGCGCCTACGAAATCCACATTGGACAATTGGTAAGTAGGCGTCGAGATTCGAGCAGCCAAACCAACCGAGAGTTAACCATTCGCTCCCTCACCTTACAGACACAGCTGGTAAGCGAGATGGGTCGATAAGGAAGGCAAGTGCTTGTCCTTCCCCGGCTTAGGAATCGGTAAAACAATAGACTCGCGCCAGAAGGCGGGAACATGTCCTTCAATCCAGATACGATTGTAAGTACAAAGAAGGAAACCTTTACCCGCAGGATAAAGGTTGTTCAGCATCTGAATATGAATAAAATCAGGCCCCGGAGCGGAGGACTGTGACCGGTTAAGTGCATATTCGAGTTCCCGCATGGTGAATGGGGCATTTTAGTTTTCACAATTCGAGGAGTGGAAATTAGGTGGCCGAGCCTCCTCTGCCTGTTTTCGGGAGAGGAAGGCAGGGGGGTGATGAGTGGAGCTCGAAACCTCTGCGAAAAAGCGGCCGATGTCATTGGAGACATCCTCAGGGGCCACAAGGACATCATTCACGACCGTCAAGCCAGAAACTGGTGAGTGGACCTTAGTGCCAGATAGCTGGCGCAGGCTACCCTAGACAACAGAAGGAGTAAAACTGTTGAAGGTGCTTGTGAAAGCAGCCCAGCTGGCTTTCTTTCTTTCTTTAAAAATACGACGACACTGCGCACGTAATCGTTTGTAATTGATGCAATTCACCATTGTAGGGTGGCTTTTAAAGGTGCGTAAAGCACATCGACGAGCACGTAAGGCGTCTCTACATGCTGCGATCCACCAGGGGACCGGTACGCGGCGTGGAGAGGAATTATTGTGAGGGATGGAATATTCAGCAGCAGTGAGAATGACTTCCATGAGGTGTGCGGCCTGACTATCGCAGCTTGTGAAGGTTTGATCCTGAAAGGTCGCCCTGGAAGTGAAGAGCCCCCTGTCTGCTTTGGAGATGTCCCAACTAGTTGAACACGGAGAGGGGGTATGATGCAGGAGATGGATAACACACGGGAAGTGATCGCTCGAATATGTATCAGAAAGCGCATACCACTCAAACCGGCGTGCAAGTTTTCACATGCTACGTCATGTGAAATATCAGATCCGAAAATGGTTCTGAATGAACCGAAACCGGTCATATGAATAAAAATATTTGCAATCAAGACGGTTTTTAAGTAACATAATTTCACTGATTGCTGTTGTCGAAAAAAAAAATTATGTCTGTTTTTGCAAAATTCTTGGAAGGCCGTTTTGTAGGAGGATTGGTCTATGGCTGAGGGTTCGAGGTACGTAGAAGGTCTGCACGAGACTGTTCTTTCTTGAAGGCCCGTGCTTCTGACTTCTGGGTCTTCGTCCTGGCAGATGGTGATAAAAGTGCTTTTGTCGTGGGGGGGGGGGGGGGATGGGAGGAAGAGCAGACGTCGACCGGGCGATCTTAGCATTGGCCCAACGGAAGACCGTAGTGCTGAAGGTCAGATCGCATGTCTGAGCCGCCACCTCCCTGGTAGTCCGAGGAGCGGTGAGGACAGTACTATATTTCCCCGGTGGGAGCAGCGTGGCCTTCCTACTAGCAAATAGCTTGCGAGCAGCCGAGGTGGAGACTCTCTGACCCGAATTTCTTGGATACTGCGTTCTTCCTTGTAGATGGGACAGTCGCGGGAGGACGCAGCATGGTCACCGCGACAGTTCACACAACGAGGAGACGGAGGTGGACAGTCACCCTCATGGGCATCCCTGCCGCAAGTCACACATGTAGCCGCATTGGAACAAGACTGGCGAGTGTGATTGAAACGCTGACACTCGTAGCAGCGCGTAGGTGTCGGGACATAGGGGCGAACAGAAATAACCTTGTAGCCCGCCTTGATGCGTGACGGCAGCCGAACACGGTCAAAGGTCAAGAAAAGTGTCCAGGTCGGTACAAGGTCACTGTTGACCTTTTTCATGACCCTATGGACAGCCGTCACGCCCTGCTCAGCGAGGAAAGACAATCTCCTCTTCCGTCAATCCGACGAGTGATCTAGTATAGACCACTCCACGAGACGAATTCAAAGTGCAGTGAGCCTCCACCCGGACAGGGAACGTGTACAGGAGTGTGGCCCGAAGCCGTTTTTGTGCCTGAAAGGCGCTCTCAGTTGCTAGTAACAAGGTACCATTACGCGACCTGGTACAAGACTTGACAGATCCGGCTATGGCATCTACGCCCTTCTGGATAACGAAAGGGTTGACAGAGGAAAAATCCTTTCCGTCCTCAGATCGAAAAACTACAAGGAACTGTGGGGCAGGCGGTAGTAGTTTGTCACTGGCGGCTGGTCAAGTTTCCGTTAGTGGGCAGAAGGCTAGAGAGAAGAAGAGAAATCAATTGCGGAGGAATCCCCATGATTGCCAGCGTCTCCGATGGCGCGCTATTTTCTTGTGGGGACCCTCGCAGAGGGCACTCCCGCCTTAGGTGACTTCACACCTCAGGTCACACCTCCCAAGAAAAAGACGGAGGGACCAATCGGCATGGTCGGAAGGTGTCAGGTCACGCCATCACCCCTCCCTGGGCCTGGCCTTTACCAGGGGGTACATGCGTGCCTTACTTGTCTACCCAGGGAGGGGAATTACATGTTACCCTGTCACCGGCTACGCATGCGAACGCGTATGTTGGCCTTCAGGCACTCACAGGGAGGAAGGAAGGAGAGGAAAAAAAGAGGGAAAGAAAGGACATACTGTCTCAAACGCCGAAGCGGAGGCAAGAAGAAGGCAAGAAGAAGGCAAGGAGGAGGAGGAGGAGAAGCAGAAGGCAAGGAGGAGGAGGAGGAGAAGAAGCAGAAGGCAAGGAGGAGGAGGAGGAGAAGAAGCAGAAGGCAAGGAGGAGGAGGAGGAGAAGAAGCAGAAGGCAAGGAGGAGGAGGAGGAGGAGAAGAAGCAGAGGGCAAGGAGGAGGAGGAGGAGGAGAAGAAGCAGAAGACAAGGAGGAGGAGGAGGAGGAGGAGAAGAAGCAGAAGGCAAGGAGGAGGAGGAGGAGGAGGAGGAGAAGAAGCAGAAGGCAAGGAGGAGGAGGAGGAGGAGGAGGAGAAGAAGCAGAAGGCAAGGAGGAGGAGGAGGAGGAGGAGGAGAAGAAGCAGAAGGCAAGGAGGAGGAGGAGAAGCAGAAGGCAAGGAGGAGGAGGAGGAGGAGAAGCAGAAGGCAAGGAGGAGGAGGAGGAGGAGGAGGAGGAGGAGGAGGAGAAGCAGAAGGCAAGGAGGAGGAGGAGGAGGAGGAGGAGGAGGAGGAGGAGGAGGAGGAGGAGGAGGAGGAGGAGGAGGAGGAGAAGGCAAGGAGGAGGAGGAGGAGGAGGAGGAGGAGGAGGAGAAGGCAAGGAGGAGGAGGAGAAGGCAAGGAGGAGGAGGAGAAGGCAAGGAGGAGGAGGAGAAGGCAAGGAGGAGGAGGAGAAGGCAAGGAGGAGGAGGAGGAGGAGGAGGAGAAGGCAAGGAGGAGGAGGAGGAGGAGGAGGAGAAGGCAAGGAGGAGGAGGAGGAGGAGGAGAAGGCAAGGAGGAGGAGGAGGAGGAGAAGGCAAGGAGGAGGAGGAGGAGGAGGAGGAGGAGGAGGAGGAGGAGGAGGAGGAGGAGGAGGAGGAGGAGGAGGAGGAGAAGGCAAGGAGGAGGAGGAGGAGAAGAAGAAGGCAAGGAGGAGGAGGAGGAGAAGAAGAAGGCAAGGAGGAGGAGGAGAAGAAGAAGGCAAGGAGGAGGAGGAGAAGAAGAAGGCAAGGAGGAGGAGGAGGAGGAGGAGAAGAAGAAGAAGGCAAGGAGGAGGAGGAGGAGGAGGAGGAGGAGAAGAAGAAGAAGGCAAGGAGGAGGAGGAGGAGGAGGAGGAGAAGAAGGCAAGGAGGAGGAGGAGGAGAAGAAGAAGGCAAGGAGGAGGAGGAGGAGGAGGAGAAGCAAGGAGGAGGAGGAGGAGGAGGAGAAGCAAGGAGGAGGAGGAGGAGGAGGAGGAGGAGGAGGAGGAGCAAGGAGGAGGAGGAGGAGGAGGAGGAGGAGAAGGAGGAGAAGGCAAGGAGGAGGAGGAGGAGGAGGAGGAGGATTGCAGATTGGGTGTGGGATTGAAGGGACCAGACTGCTAAGGTCATCGGTCCCTCGTTCCACGGTAAAATCACACGAAATAAAAACTGTCAGTCGTTAAAAACGGAGAACTGAGAGAAGGGACGACACAATACAAGAAAGGCAGACAAAGACCAGACAAACGGAACTAAAATCGGAACCGAGTGTGAAGGTGGTTGGCCGACCATGAAAATAAGGAAAAGCCAACCACCAAATGACATTAAAATCCACAGTTTAAAACCACAGGCCAAAGGCCCAAGTCAATACAGGAAATAAAAGGACAAACACTCATACGATAAAAACCCCCTGCCCGAATAAAACTCAACACGAGGTCCGCCATAGCATCGTCATCACATAAAAGGGCAGGGAGGGTATCAGGCAGCGCAAACGTCTGCCTGAGTCCTGTTAAAAGCGGGCAGTCCACCAAAATGTGGACCACCGTCAGAGCTGCCCCGCAGCGACATAGCGGTGGGTCCTCCCGGCGCAACAAATGGCCGTGCGTCAGCCACGTGTGGCCAACGCGCAGCCGGCAGAGGACGACAGAGTTCTTCCGAGAGGCCCGCATGGAGGAGCGCCACACACCGGTCGTCTCCTTCACCGCCCGAAGTTTGTTGGGCGTGGGCAGGGTGCGCCACTCGTCACCCCAGGCACCAAGCACTTTCTGGCGCAAAAGCGACAGGAGATCACACTCCATAAGGCCGAGTTCCAGAGCCGGTGAACTCACTGCCTGTTTAGCCAGCGTGTCAACCCGCTCATTGCCCGGGATGCCGACATGACCTGGGGTCCAAACAAAGACCACGGAGCGGCCGCAACGGGCAAGAGCATGGAGCGACTCGTGGATGGCCATCACCAGACGGGAACGAGGAAAGCACTGGTCAAGAGCTCGTAAACCACTCAGGGAGTCACTACAGATGACAAAGGACTCACCTGAGCGGGAGCGGATATACTCTAGGGCGCGATAGATGGCAACCAACTCGGCAGTGTATACACTGTTCCCGGGTGCCAGCGACCGTTGCTCACAATGATCTTCTAGAGTAAGAGCGTAACCAGTGCGACCAGAGACCATCGAACCGTCGGTATAGGTCATGGCAGATCCGGGAAACTCGGCAAGGAGAGAAACAAAGCGGCGGCGGAGGGCCGGAGGAGGGACCGAGTCTTTCGGACCCTGTGCCAAATCCAGCCGAATGCACGGTCGGCGCACACACCAAGGGGGCAGACGGAGGTTGGCCCGGAAAACAGGCGGGAGAGGAAAAAACTCAATCCCACACAGTAGAGCCCGGATGCGAACCGCGATCGTACACCCTGACCGGGGCCGCCTGTCTGGGAGATGGACGATCGAGTGCGGGAACAGGAGACGGTAGTTGGGATGCCCAGGCAAGCTACAAACGTGGGCAGCATAAGCGGCCAGAAATCGGTCGCGCCGGATCCGCAATGGAGGAACACCAGCCTCCACAAGTAAGCTGTCAACAGGGCTTGTCCGAAATGCTCCTGTGGCGAGTCGGATCCCGCAGTGATGGATGGGATCCAGCAATTGCAACTCTGATGGCGACGCCGAACCATAAGCCACACACCCATAATCAAGGCGGGACTGGATCAGCACTTGATACAGCCGGAGAAGGGTGGACCGATCGGCACCCCATCGGGTGTGGCTAAGGCAAGGGAGAGCGTTTAAATGCCGCCAGCATGTTTGTTTAAGCTGCCTAATATGAGGCAGCCAAGTCAGCCGGGCATCAAATACCAGTCCCAAGAACCGATGCGTCTCTACCACAGCAAGAGGTTCACCGTCAAGGTAAACGCGTGGCTCAGGGTGAACCGTGCGACGCCGGCAGAAATGCACAACGCAGGTCTTAGCGGTCGAAAACTGGAAGCCGTGCGCTACAGCCCACGACTGCGCCTTGCGGATAGCGCCCTGCAGCTGGCGCTCAGCAACTGCAATGCCAGCGGAGCTGTAGTAGAGGCAGAAATCGTCTGCATACAACGAAGCTGCGACGGACGATCCCATCGCCTCAGCGAGCCCATTGATCGGAATTAAAAACAGGGAGACACTGAGGACAGACCCCTGTGGGACCCCGTTCTCCTGGACCCGGGAGGAACTATGGGACGCAGCAACTTGCACGCGGAAGGAACGAGACGACAAAATTCTGAATAAAATTCGGGAGCAGGCCCCTAAGACCCCACCCATGAAGTGTGGCCAGGATGTGATATCGCCAAGTCGTATCGTACGCCTTCCGCATGTCGAAGAAGACGGCAACCAGATGTTGGCGGCGTGCAAAGGCTGTACGGACGGCAGACTCTAGGGAGACCAGATTATCGACGGCAGAGCGGCCTTTGCGGAACCCATCCTGAGACGGAGCCAGAAGGCCTCGAGACTCGAGGAGCCAACTCAACCTCCGGCTCACCATATGTTCTAGCAACTTGCAAAGAAGGTTGGTGAGGCTTATGGGGCGGTAGCTGTCCACCTCCAGCGGGTTCTTGCCAGGTTTAAACACAGGGAGGACGACGCTTTCTCGCCATTGAGACGGGAACACACCCTCAACCCAGATGCGGTTGAAAACATCTAGGAGGCGTCGCTTGCAATTAACAGAGAGGTGATTCAGCATCTGGCTGTGGATGCATTCTGGCCCAGGAGCCGTATCAGGGCAAGCAGATAGGGTACTCTGGAATTCCCAGTCGCTGAAAGGAGCATTGTACGACTCCGCGTGGCGCGTGTGAAAGGAAAGCCTCCAACTTTCCAACCGCTCTTTCCGGGAGCGGAAGGCCAGTGGGTAATTCGTAGATGCGGAACACTGACCAAAATGCGCTGCTAACCGGTCCGCAATCGTGTCGGAGTCAGTACACACCACTCCATTCAGCGAAAGCCCAGGGACAGAGACAGGCGGCCGATAGCCATGGAGTCGCCTAATCTTAGCCCAAACCTGCGATGCAGAAGTACGGACGCCAATGGTGGAAACATACCGTTCCCAGCACTCCTGCTTCCGTTGGCGAATAAGGCGTCGGGCACAGGCACGGAGCTGTTTAAAAACGATGAGGTTCTCCAAGGACGGGTGCCGCTTATGGCGTTGAAGAGCCCGCCGGCGATCTCTAATCGCCTCTGCGATCTCGGGCGCCCACCAAGGACAGTCCTCCTCAGAGGGGACCCGGATGAACAGGGAATCGCAGATGCCGCCGCAGAAACGATGCCGGTGGTGACCGACTGAACCACCGCATCAATGGTGTCAGGGGAAGGAGGTGCGATAGTGGCGAGAGAGGAGAACAAGCCCCAATCAGCCTTATTCAGAGCCCATCTGGAGGGGCGTTCAGAAGAGTGACGCTGTGGTAGTGACAGAAAGATGGGGAAATGGTCACTACCACATAAGTCGTCATGGACACTCCAGTGGATGGATGGTGAAAGTCCGGGGCTGCAGATAGAAAGGTCGATGGCCGAAAATGTGCCATGGACGACGCTGAAATGTGTCGGCTCTCCCGTGTTTAAGAGGCAGAGGTCAAGCTGCGAGAGAAGAGTCTCGACATCTCTACCCCGGCCAGTAATCGCGGCGCTAGCCCACAGGGGGTTATGGGCGTTAAATTCGCCCAGTAACACAAAAGGAGGAGGCAGTTGTGCTATCAATGCAGCCAACATGACGCAAGACATCACCATCTGGCGGAAGATACAAACTGCAGACAGTAATAGGCTGAGGCGTCCACATCCTTACAGCGACAGCCTCTAAAGGTGTGTGAAGAGGTACACATTCGCTGTAGACAGAGTTAAGGATGTAGACGCAGACTCCACCAGATACCCTCTCATAAGCTGCCCGGTTCTTGTAATAACCCCGATACCCACGTAGGGCAGGGGTCCGCATTGCCGGAAACCAAGTTTCCTGTAGGGCAATGCAGAGGAAAGGGTGACTGCTGATGAGTTGGCGAAGCTCAGCAAGGTGGTGGAAAAAGGCGCTGCAGTTCCACTGGAGTATTGCTTTGTCCATGTCCGAAAAAGGCGTGAAGGGGCCGAGGAGGCAGATCACGCCACTGGGTCACCTGCTGCCACCGATGGAGGACCAGTACAATCTGCTTCCATGGCGTCTGAGGGTCCGGCGAGATCCAGGTCCTCAGCGGACGCCCGGATCTCCACCTTATCCCCGGACGCAGAGCCTGTAGGGAGCAGTGGGGTGGATGCCACCGCGTGTTCCTTGGCCTTAGAGGTCTTCTTCTTCGTCTTGTCTCTCTGGTCCTTGGGTTTCATTGGCTGGGAGGGCTCCAGCGAGTCAGTCTCCGGGACGGAGGAGGAGCGGGAAGCCCTGCAATCAGCCGCTGGTCTGCTTTTCTTCCATTGGCTGACGTCACCCTTCCCAGAGGCGGAAACCTGGGAAGGAAGGGACCCGAGGGACCCTTTCCGTGCTATTCGAGCAGGGGAAGTGTGAGGCTTCCCCAGCTTAGAAGTGGGGACTGATGTCCCCGATGGTTGGGGGGTTGCTGCTCCTGAGGCAGGTAGTGCAGGAGCAGCAGGGAGTGAAGTGCCCCCCACCATCAAGGGGGCAGGTGTAGGATTCCGGCCCTGAGAGGTGGCAGTCTGAGGGAGAGCTAATGGGGCCATAACAGTAGTAGCCGCGGCGTAAGAGGCAGGCATTCGAACAGGATGGAGGCGTTCGAACTTCTGCCTGGCCTCAGTGTATGTCAGGCGGTCCAGGGTCTTATACTCCATGATTTTGCGCTCTTTCTGGTAGATCCTGCAGTCCGGCGAGCAAGGTGAGTGGTGCTCTCCGCAGTTTACACAGATGGGAGGCGGAGCACATGGAGTATCGGGATGTGATGGGCGTCCACAATCTCGACATGTGAGGCCGGAAGTACAGCGGGAAGACATATGCCCGAACTTCCAGCACTTAAAGCACCGCATCAGGGGAGGGATATATGGCTTGACGTCACAACGATAGACCATCACCTTGACCTTCTCAGGTAAAGTATCACCCTCGAAGGCCAAGATGAAGGCACCGGTGGCAACCTGCGTATCCCTTGGACCACGATGTACGCGCCGGACGAAGTGAACACCTCGCCGCTCTAAATTGGCGCGAAGCTCGTCATCGGACTGCAATAGAAGGTCCCGATGGAATATTATGCCCTGGACCATATTAAGACTCTTATGGGGCGTGATTGTAACCGGAACATCCCCCAGCTTGTTACAATCGAGTAACCGGCGGGACTGGGCAGAGGACGCCGATTTGATCAAAACCGAGCCCGAGCGCATTTTGGACAAGCCCTCCACCTCCCCGAACTTGTCCTCTAAGTGCTCGACGAAGAACTGAGGCTTCATGGATGTAAAGGATTCACCGTCAGCTCTCGTACACACCAGGTAGCGGGGTGAGTATGGTTCGCTGGCATCCTTAGTCTTTCGTTCCTCCCATGGTGTAGCCAGGGAGGGGAACGATTTGGGGTCATATGTAGTTGCGTTGTATTGAGCCCTGGAACGCTTAGAGACTGCTGGCGGCTGGCCACCAGCAAGAGATGATGTACCACGCTTCATTGCGGGGCATCCGCCCTGATGCCACCTACTCCGACCAAGGGCCCTCCCCACGGGCGCCACCCAGTCTCAGCAACGACCACCTGGCAGGATGGCCATTGCCGGGAGTCCCAGTGCCCCAAGGAGATAGGCATCTACTCCTTGGCATACGTGGGGAGTTAACGGCGCTGGCATCAGCAGAGCGATCAGTGTGTAGTCAGGGGGCTACAACCAACAGGGTACATGGCGGCCCCACCACAACGGACTGGCTACCGTGCTGGATTTCAGGTGATGTAGTCCAATATCGTCATTGGCGCATAAAGCGGCACAGTATAGCAGACTGCAAGAAACCGCACCCAAGATCAAATCCACGCCCAAGAGATGGTAGGTGAGCGGGACTGCTAAGCGATGACGACAAACCTGGCTAGAGATGGTAATGCTTGATGGACACATCGCTCCTTGTAAGGCGCCCTTCCCCAATCGGCTCGCTCTTCGGAAAATTTAGAAGGATGGAGGTCAAACCCGTTAGGGGACCATCTCACAAGGCCAAAACGTTTGAGACTCCTTGTAATCGCCTCTTACGACAGGCAGGAATACCGTGGGCTTATTCTTACCCCCGAACCCACAGGGGGGAGGAGGAGGAGAAGAAGGCAAGGAGGAGGAGGAGGAGGAGGAGGAGGAGGAGGAGGAGGAGGAGGAGGAGGAGGAGGAGGAGGAGGAGGAGGCAAGGAGAAGGCAAGGAGAAGGCAAGGAGAAGGCAAGGAGAAGGCAAGGAGAAGGCAAGGAGAAGGCAAGGAGAAGGCAAGGAGAAGGCAAGGAGAAGGCAAGGAGAAGGCAAGGAGAAGGCAAGGAGAAGGCAAGGAGAAGGCAAGGAGAAGAAGAAGAAGAAGGCAAGGAGAAGGCAAGGAGAAGAAGAAGAAGAAGAAGGCAAGGAGAAGGCAAGGAGAAGAAGAAGAAGAAGAAGAAGGCAAGGAGAAGGCAAGGAGAAGAAGAAGAAGAAGAAGAAGGCAAGGAGAAGAAGAAGAAGAAGAAGAAGAAGAAGAAGAAGAAGAAGAAGAAGGCAAGGAGAAGGCAAGGAGAAGAAGAAGGCAAGGAGAAGAAGAAGAAGAAGAAGAAGGCAAGGAGAAGAAGAAGAAGAAGAAGAAGGCAAGGAGAAGAAGAAGAAGAAGGCAAGGAGAAGAAGAAGAAGAAGGCAAGGAGAAGAAGAAGAAGAAGAAGGCAAGGAGAAGAAGAAGAAGAAGGCAAGGAGAAGAAGAAGAAGAAGGCAAGGAGAAGAAGAAGAAGGCAAGGAGAAGAAGAAGAAGGCAAGGAGAAGAAGAAGAAGGCAAGGAGAAGAAGAAGAAGGCAAGGAGAAGAGTAAGACAGTGAGATGGAGAAGAACAAAGAAAGGACCCAACCAAAGGAAGGAAGAAACCAGAAGTGAAGAACCAAAATGAACGCAAATATAGGTCGTGAAACCGTCTGTCTCCGGACGCAGGCGCTAACTATCCCCTTGATGGGGAGGGACTCCTTTTAGTCGCCTCTTACGACAGGCAGGAATACCTCGGGCCTATTCTAACCCCCGGACCCGCAGGGGGGGGCTGGGGTTGCTCTGTTACTATTACCTGTCTAAATGTTTAAGAGCCAGCACTGTATTTCCATTGGGAGGACAACACTACTTTTTCAAGACTGCATGGCAATCCACTATTTCCGTGTGCATTTGGTTTTACTGATCAGACTTTCAGAAAAACACTGGCTAGTTTGCATTTTTATCTGCCATTGTAGTGTTGGGCAGCTGAGTTAACAGCACGTAGCGTTGCGCAGTTGGAGGTGAGCCGCCAACAGTGGTGGATGTGGGGGGGAGAGATGGAGTTTTGAAATTTGTAAGAATTGGTGTCATGAACTGATATATTTATTATGACTATTAAGCTGGCAGTAGTGGCGCTCGCTGTATTGCAGTAATTTGAGTAACGAAGATTTTTGTGAGGTAAGTGATTTGTGAAACGTATAGGTTAATTTAGTCAGGGCCATTCTCTTGTAGGGATTACTGAAAGATTGCGTTGCGCTAAAAAAGAAAGTCAGTTTAAGCACAGTCTTGTATAATTTTTGTAAGGGGACGTTTCACAGTCTCAGATCTAAATGAATACTTTACTACACGCTAGTTGTTTAGAAGTCGAATGCAAAAAACGGTGTCAAAAGCTATCTAGAAATATCGGATCCCTGTCTGTAACGCTCATTACTCGATCAGGATGAAGAGCTAGGTGTGCAGCACAGGGGCGATATTTTCTGAATCCATACTGACAACATGTCAGCAGATAGTTTCTTGGAGATAAATCAAAATCTCTTACCGCAAATCGATATCATTGGGTCTGTAATTCAAAACGTTACTCCTTTTCTCTTTGTTCTGGTGTCTACAACACTCCAAGCATTAGGTATTTATCTTTAGTTGAGCAGGCGTTTGTATATGATCGCTACGAATGGAGATATTGTATCAACATGTTCTGAAAAGGGCCTAACTGATATACGATCTGAAACCGAGGACTTGCCCTGTTAAGTGAACCGAGTTGCGTCACTACACCCAGGATTTCTATTACTGAATTGCTGAATTTTCATCAGTTTATTAGAATTCTGGAATATTTGTTTGGTATTCTTTACTGAGAAATTTCGGAAAACCGTGTTCAGTAACACCGCTTTAGTGGCACTGTCACCAGTAACATTACCACCGATATCGCGCAGCGAAGGTATAATGGCTTGCTGCTGGTGTACGTTAAACATGACCATAATCTTCATTTTCTGCCAGTTTCAAGGAAGATATTCGATGCCGAAATTGTTACGTAATCCTAGCTGTAATTCTAAGTTTATGCCAGACATTCGTATCAGTAACGAGCGTTTACTTATTCCAAGTTGTTTAATTACTAACATTTCTTAACTGCTTTTGTACCGTGTTGTGTTCGTTATATGTGTGTAGACCTGATAGCACAAATTGTGTTAAACACGTACGTAACTGTTACCGTTATGAATATCAATTAGAGAATAAGAGGTTCTGTTCAATTCGACAGGCAACTAACTGCTCACCAATTATTTCATTTGCCTTTACTGCCGGGCATTCTAAATCTCGTGTATCTTTCTGTTTCGTACTTACAGTTGTGTGATCGCACTTATTACAATATCATTAAAAATTCACATAAACACGGAGTATGCGGAGTCTTCTTCGAGGTTAACTTCTTGTTCACTTATTCCCACTAATTTTGGACTTTAACGTGAATCTCTCTAGAGCACTTTAAGAACTGGCTCAATACTACGACGCCAATCACCTCAAGCCAAACCCTGACCAAACCTAAGTATGTGCTTTCCATCTGCGCAAGAAAGAGGCTAGAGTTGAGCTCGACGTTATATGGCAAGGTAAGAAGCTAAAGCACTGTCCAACACCTAAATACCTTAGGGTTGTACTTGACGGAACGCTTTCCTTCAAGCAGCATTACCAGAACACCAAGGCTAAAGTCTGCTCCAGGAACAACATCATCCGCAGGCTGACAAACTATGAATGGGGAGCTCAACCATCAGTACTGAGAACATCAGCACTTGCTCTGTGTGTTTCTGCAGCAGACTATGCAGCGCCAGTATGGGTCGATGTAAGTGTAACTGAGAGAATGCGAATTGTTACAAACTGTCTCAGAGTCACATCAACGGGTAATTTGTACCTACTTGCTGGAATTACCCCATCCAAGATCAGAAGGCAGGTAGCAGCAGACGCTGAGAGAAAGAAAGAAACATTCTCGACACCCACTGAATGGGCGCGTCACTCAGGCACGGAGGCTTAAGTCTAGAAATAGCTTTATTGCAAGAACCAAGATCCTCGACAGTTCACAGGAAGATAAGGGTCCGTAAATGGGAGAATGAACAAACTGGACTGCAGATAGTACTAAAAGAGCAAATGGCACCTGGAAACAAACTTCCTTACACAATGTGGAGAACACTAAATAGGCTGAGGGCTGGTGTACCCAGATGCAAAACTTATCTGTGCAAGTGGGCACTGCTGACTAACGATGAAGACGTTCTTTGCGGATGCGGAGAGGTACAAGACGAGGCACATCTGCTCATGTGCCGACTACTGCCGGAGCCCTGCAGTTTTAGTGACATGCTGCAAGCCAACGACAAAGCGGTAGCAGGGGCTAACTATTGGAAAAATAGAATTTGATGTAGACAAGGAAAATTAAAGTGTTCCCACTAATTACTTATTCGTCTCGGAAACGATTGGCTTAAAATTTTTGTTGCGATTGATTTCACGATATTACGGTCAATAAGTTAGCCCATTTGGAAAGAGGGGGCGTTTGGGAGGTAAGAAATTATTACATTTAGTAACACGAGGGTGGTGAAAGGGGGGGGGGTGAAATATTACTAGCGTAAACATTTGATCCGACACATCGAGTAGTGATGGGCTGATCTCAGGAGATTTCGTGGAACTTTAAAGTCCACCTAAGTTCACGCGTGGTCGTGGTGTAATAGACGGTTGTCGTGGCAGGAGGAGGTAGGTGAGATATTCAGCTGTAGTAAACATTTTGTCCGACATATTTAGTGGTGATGCAGCAGTTGCTATAATAATGATGGTTGTGAGAAATGACACAAACGTTTAGGTTAATGTTTTACCTGAAGACCACAGATTCAACAGCTGTTTGACAGATAGCATAAAAAACCGGAGAAAATTAATTTTCTACGTTTTGAAGTCTAGTTTCTCGTTTTGACTTTTCTTCCAATTACCAGGTCATGCAGTCTGTTGTATATACCACGTCTTAAGGTGAGAGCCCTTCCTTATTGTAAGTGTTTCTCGAAGACAGCCGTTTTATTTTCCGTCTACATCCATGCTCAGCTGCCACCTTATGTTGTATGGTAGAGGGTACCGGGATACTCTCCTTCGCTATCCCATATTTTAATGGTTCTTGGGATGAACGACTGCCGTATGTGCTGCGATTACTCTTTTTTCCGTTGCCAACATTCCACTGGGTATGTGCGGGAAAAATTAGTATGTACATGACATGTCTTCACAGTTGCAAATACGAGTATGGGTAACGACTAGCCAGGTGTTGGCGGCTAAATACGGTACTGCAGTGGCTGTGGTGTTCACGAGTATGATGCAGTGTTACTTCAGACAAGCATGCACCTCCGAAGGAGCATCGTATTTCTATAAACATGCTGCTTCGATCGTTAGGGCTATATTTTCTTTTGCTGTAGAGCCAAGAAGCAGCTGGGGTCATACGCGCCCAAGTAAACACTAGAGAATATGAACACAGTGGAGTTAATCGACTATGCGTCAGTCCCAATAGACAGGAAACAGCTAAAAACACGCACGGGGAAAAAGGGTTAGTAACACCATACAGTAACGGAGGTAAGAAAACAAAATGAAATGGTCTTCGCCATATTGCTGCAGCCGATAAAAAGTAAAAAGCGGTCGACAGAAAGCGTTAACCACTGAAACGGCTGATGAATCAGGCGGAAAACCCAAGCTGGAACGTTAATGGATGAAAAGAGCATTCAAAGCAGGAAATACTGGACAGTTAAAATTGGGGCGCAAGGTGGACAAAGTGGTGGGGACCGTCACTGAGCATATGACGATGGCTAAAATGGCAGTACCCAATACGCAGTCGAGCAATAATAAACTCCTCCCGGCTGCAGGGCCGAGAGGAGGTTGTCCAAGTCGCTGGGAGAGGCATAATAAGCCTAAACATTTTCCGCAAGGGAAGGACCACTGGCGATACCAAAGGGACACCACCTCCGGACAGAAGGCAATGCAGAGATTATCGCAGGGAATATGGAAACCCGTGGACTCAGATACGAAGACTGCAGCCTTGGCATAATCATCATCATCATCATCATCATCATCTGTAGTCTCGTTTCCTGGCAGACCGACATGACCAGGGACCCACAGAAACCTCACACTGGCTCCACACACGGTGAGCAAGTGGCAGGTTTCCTGGACCAGTTGCACTAAACGATGGGCGGTGTACAGAGCACACAGGCTTTGGAGGGCACTGAGCGAGTCTGAGCAGATAATACAATTGGAAGGGATGTGTCGCTAGATGTACTCCGTGGTATAATACACGGCCAAGAGCTCGTCTGCAACTACTGAGGAGTGTGCCAGAAGCCAATATCGAAAGACACGGGTGCTGATGAAGGCACACCCAACCCCACTCGAAGTTCCATGTGAAGGTCGTGACACAGGAAGCGATAGACCTAGTCTGGAGTAGTGTCCTTAGGAAGAGAATGAAGGGAAAGCTTAACACGGATTGTTTCACGAATACAAGGTGGTGAAGGGTTCACACCCTATGGGAAAGTTGCAGCTAGTGTTAAGCCGCCATAATAAGTGACGAAAGCGGACTCCAGGCGGTAACAGAAGAGGGTCGAGCACCATACTGATGATGGAAGTGTAATGGCACTTCCTCGGACGAAAAATTAAAAAAGAAAAATAGCAACCAATACCCCCAAAACAAGTTCCAAATTCAATGAAAAATAAGCAAGTAACCAAAGTTCCATTTATCAGTATTATTTGGATAATAACCAGTAACTGAAACAAGGACCTTATACTTAATAATTTATCAGCTTACAAAATAAAGAATGAGTAAACTCAAACTCAGAATCGTAAATCGCAAAATAATTATAATTAAAATTAGCAAAGTAGAACCAACAATCTCTAATGATACTTTGTGTGAGTACTCCGAATCTTGAGTAATGGCTAAGGAAAATTTGGTCCATTTTTCACTGCATTACGAGAGTTAGCCGAAGCAGATCAGGCTCGTTTGAATACTCTTATATGTAGGCGCGGTTAGACTGTTTTTCTAGGATTGACAGTTGCGATTTACTATGACGCAGTGAAACTAAATATTGACTTCAACTATAACAGTTTATAATTAAGATACAGGCAACTGTAGTGAACTTTTTAATTAGATAACTCAACTATAGTTAATCATTGAACAGTGAGACACTTCATTGGTAATTGCAAATGGACTCAGGAACTTGGCAATAGTCTTAAAGCAGAAAACTTATAAACCACCACCACCACCACCACCACCACCACCACCACCACCACCACCACCACCACCACCACCACCACCACCACCACGGAAAGCTGCTTCCTCACGACCTTGTTAGGACGTGATTGTTATTGTGAAATAAACCCACTTTCGTGCCAATTTACGCATTTCTGATTCCCAATTCGGAAACTGTTTAGAGACATAACTGATCCTTTGTGTGCTGCGATAATATTTCACTGAAGCGCTCGGCATATCTATAGAAACTCTTTGACGTTAGGAAGCAATCGCAATGTTACGGCTTATTAGAAATTTGAAATTACAAACGAACTATGGGGAGGTTGGTGTCAGTGGAACTAAATTGAAAATATTTTTATAGCAACTGTTAAACCATTTAATATAAACGATGTAATTACGACGAGTAGCGTAATATTGGTCACAATTGGTGAAGTAAATATCACGCAGACGTCTGCAGTTAAGTTCAGCCCCTTTTTGTAACGCCGTCTTTACCCAATAACAGTATCATCGCTCTACACACTTCGCCGAGTTTTAGTAGGGCCGATCAATGCTAACCAACTACCAACTAGGAAAACCGGTGACGTTACAAAAACCTGGCGCCCCAACGTAGTGCCCGATCAAGAAGACACAGACAAGCGTCCAGTTATAAATTCCTTACGTCCTAAACATGTGGCCAGAATGGAAATACGGACTGAACTACAACGCAGAACAGGCGTAGGCGCTTATTTTGCGCCACATTCTCCACCGACGCAGAATTTAAGTGGACGTCGCAGGACGCAACCCGCACCAACCTACAGCGACTCGCCGGCTACGAGAGCGACAACGTACGACGACGTACGACGACGTAAATTTCGGGGGCGGGGGGGGGGGGAGGGGGATGCCTAAAGCTGACAACGTGTCCATCGTCTCGACTCAACCCAGCAACCAACAATGGAGTACTGTACAGCTCAGTGGTAGATGAACTCGTGTGTGTGTGGTGTAGCATTGGAATCTCTGTAGGATACTGTAGGCTCCTACATAGAGAACTGGATAAGAACGAGCTAGGTAAATAGGTTTTGTGAACTGGTATTTGTCAAGTAGGATTAAAGATGTGTAGGAGAACCAAAGAAAGTAGATTAGATCCTGACAAAGAGGTTTTTGATATTAGAGGGGACACAATGGAGCAGATAAATCAAAATGTACAAAACCTTTCTGTTGACCCTGAAATTGAGTCAATAGAACGAATGTATGAATTGAACATTGCCGCAAACTCAGATGACGAAATCGAGAAAATTCCGGACGTTGTGGAAGCTCAGGTAACAGTAATAAACGAACCAAGATAAACTTCTGGGGTGGCAGATGCTTCTCCCGCTTAGCACTTCGTTACGAACATATTCAATTTCATGTAGAAGATGGAGGAACGTGACAAATATCTAAAGGAATTTATAAAACGGATAGAATTAGAAAGCGAGGAGAATAGAAAGTTTAGGCAAGAAATGTTAGAATTGCAAAAGAGTTGGGATCTTAAATATAAACAGAAGATAGAGAAGTTACCGAATGAGATTAATAACATTTCTAGTGCTGATCAAACGGAAGAAGAGAATTTAACTGTAGTAAAGTCTATACAAGATTCAGTAGTACATCGAGTTGCGGACCTATCTGAGAAGATGAACCAATTAGAACTAACTACTAAGTTGAAAGGTGTAACCAGTGTGGGGAAAAAAAGAGATGTCCGACTGAATTGACGAGCAATCCGAAGAGTTTAAGAATGGGTAGATGATACAGTAGATAGTAGATTGACTTCTATCAATAATCCAAATTTAAATGTCCGAAATCTTGAAGACTTAGAACACCTCAAAGATGAGTTTCGTATTATTAAGAACAGAGAACTCAATGGAATTCAAATACACTCCTGGAAATGGAAAAAAGAACACATCGACACCGGTGTGTCAGACCCACCATACTTGCTCCGGACACTGCGAGAGGGCTGTACAAGCAATGATCACACGCACGGCACAGCGGACACACCAGGAACCGCGGTGTTGGCCGTCGAATGGCGCCAGCTGCGCAGCATTTGTGCACCGCCGCCGTCAGTGTCAGCCAGTTTGCCGTAGCATACGGAGCTCCATCGCAGTTTTAACATTGGTAGCATGCCGCGACAGCGTGGACGTGAACCGTATGTGCAGTTGACGGACTTTGAGCGAGGGCGTATAGTGGGCATGCGGGAGGCCGGGTGGACGTACCGCCGAATTGCTCAACACGTGGGGCGTGAGGTCACCACAGTACATCGATGTTGTCGCCAGTGGTCGGAGGAGGGTGCACGTGCCCGTCGACCTAGGACCGGACCGCAGCGACGCACGGATGCACGCCAAGACCGTAGGATCCTACGCAGTGCCGTAGGGGACCGCACCGCCACTTCCCAGCAAATTAGGGACACTATTGCTCCTGGGGTATCGGCGAGGACCATTCGCAACCGTCTCCATGAAGCTGGGCTACGGTCCCGCACACCGTCACGCCGTCTTCCGCTCACGACCCAACATCGTGCAGCCCGCCTCCAGTGGTGTCGCGACAGGCGTGAATGGAGGGACGAATGGAGACGTGTCGTCTTCAGCGATGAGAGTCTCTTCTGCCTTGGTGCCAATGATGGTCGTATGCGTGTTTGGAGCCGTGGAGGTGAGCGCCACAATCAGGACTGCATACGACCGAGGCACACAGGGCCAACACCCGGCATCATGGTGTGGGGAGCGATCTCCTACACTGGCCGTACACCTCTGGTGATCGTTGAGGGGACACTGAATAGTGCACGGTACATCCAAACCGTCATCGAACCCATCGTTCTACCATTCCTAGACGGGCAAGGGAACTTGCTGTTCCAACAGGACAATGCACGTCCGCATGTATCCCGTGCCACCCAACGTGCTCTAGAAGGTGTAAGTCAACTACCCTGGCCAGCAAGATCTCCGGATCTGTCCCCCATTGAGCATGTTTGGGACTGGATGAAGCGTCGTCTCACGCGGTCTGCACGTCCAGCACGAACGCTGGTCCAACTGAGGCGTCAGGTGGAAATGGCATGGGAAGCCGTTCCACAGGACTACATCCAGCATCTCTACGATCGTCTCCATGGGAGAATAGCAGCCTGCATTGCTGCGAAAGGTGGATATACACTGTACTAGTGCCGACATTGTGCATGCTCTGTTGCCTGTGTCTATGTGCCTGTGGTTCTGTCAGTGTGATCATGTGATGTATCTGACCCCAGGAATGTGTCAATAAAGTTTCCCCTTCCTGGGTCAATGAATTCACGGTGTTATTTCAATTTCCAGGAGTGTAGAAATGGAGAGTAACGGTCGTTTTGGTGGCGTTCTGAGCGGAAGTGCAAAAGAATCGTAGCCAAAGCTCTCATTAATTGGCCAGTAAATGTCAACACGGTAACGTTTGCCTTGAAGAAAGATTACGTCGCGAATCTAAAGCAGCGGTAATCTATAGTGAGAAACTATCTTTACCCGAATCAGAATCGTTTACTCAACGAACTGCATTGTCCACGATTAAAATCGAAAATAGTATTTTTAAAAGCAGACAATTCCCGATATTCTCATCCGAAAAGAATACTATTCATCCTGAGATTCTTATCAATAGTTTTAAGAGTATATTCCCAAGGTCTGGACGGAATATAAGATCCAGTTCACAGTCTCTAAAATGGTCTGAGAGGCATCGCTTTGTGCCAGCGAGATAAGTGAAACTTGTGAAACCTGTCATGAGTTTGAAAAACTGTTTTTAGCGAAGTATTGGCCCACTAGTAAACAGGAACGTCTGCTAAAAGAAGTATAGAATCCCGAGTTTTACAATCCATAAAGGGGGACCTTACGTTCATACTTTCAGAAATATGAATAAAACTCTATATTGGACGGAACAGATATCACATCGCCATTTTATTCTTATCTTGAATACAAGGCTTCCAATTAATATACGTGATGTTAGTTCATGCTCCGGATGATGACTAAACAATTTCTAGCTACAACACACGCAAGTGACATTATACAGGAGGGATTCTCGTCAGTTAAATAACAAAGAAATGCACTATAAGAATGTTAATAGTAGTAATTACAATAATGGTAATCATTCTCAGTGTAACAACAATCGGTGGAAAACTGATAACAGATCTACAATGTAGATCTAAGTATAACAACCAAAATTCCAATGATCAGAATAATAGTAAGCAAAACAACAGAAATGTGTTTTATCAGGGACAGGCTTCACCGGACGTGAACGGTTCACGTTTTAATAAATCTAATATACAAAATCGGAAAAGAAAATTTAATGTTAGTAGACCGTATATGAATCAAGCTCCGAATAATACCGGAAATAAGTCGTTCCAATGGTTTCCGATACATTCTACTTGGGTTAACCAAATGAACTCAGGTAATATACCAAACTCTTCGTGTCAGAACGCTTCTGCGGCCATTCCCTAGGAAATGGTGCAACCGAGGTCCGAAATCCTATGTGTAATTCCCAAAACCATAATGTGAATGTTGTTGAGATTGTTAAACCACGTGGTGAACCTGTGAATCCAACAAACTAGGGCCAGCCAGTCGTAGACTTCCGGGGATGGCTGGTACAAGCAATGGAGGTGACGGCAGTCGTATAGGTTTGCTAAGATATAATGCAGGGGTAGAGGCTCTGAGCACTATGCGACAAATTCTGAGGTCATCAGTATGCAGGGGTAGTCATGAGGGATGAATAGATGAGTGAGGCAACCACGCAATGTTTGGAACCGGAGGAACACGTTCATGCTGTGATAGTTGGTAACAAATGGAATACCTGCAAATGTCGTGATACACACGGGGCCTACGACAAATGTGATTTCATTCGATTTGTTCAATTGTATTAACCGAGTAGAGAGAGAACCTATTTTTCCAGTGACGTGACGTACTGTTTCCGGTGTTCCTGGCGCTTCGGTTAAACCCATTAAAACTCAAGTGATGGCAGAACTATGTACTCAGGAGGAAAGACATAAGCACCTACCTGATTATTAATAATTTATCCGTACCATGCTTTTGAGGGTGGGAATATTTGGCTAACAACCGAGAACTCATCGATATAAAAAAAGGAGTATGCATTTTACACCTAGTCAACGGAATTTTTGAACTGTCTATATTGAAATAAATGAGGGTGCCTGATAAATATTGTCAATCTATCAGTAGTATGTAATTTTAGTACGTAGTATCTAACGATGCCAAGAACTTTTGAGTAGCTAGTCCCAATCCAGATCTTTAACAGATTATACAAGATAAAATAAGTGAATCTGAATGTGTCTAGCGTACAGCAACAGGAACTATCAGACTTTTTACATAATTATACTCCAGTTTTTGATATTCGCCCTGGTGTGATTAGATGATTTATTTTTAGAATGCGCGTGAGACCTCATGACACCTATTCTAAGACAATCTACTCTATACCCTGGTCAAAACGTGAAGCTGTTAGGCTAGAAATTCAACGAATGTTGGAATGGGGTATCATTGAACCATCCAACTCCGACTACAGTAGTCCACTCTTAGCAGTAGGAAAACCTAATGGAGACGTGAGATTGGTACTTGCCGCTAGGATTATATTAATAATCTTGATACCTGTCCAAACCAGGCCAGAAAAATTTAGATGAATTGTTACAGCGTTCCTATGGGGTAAAGTAACTATTCTCTGTCGACCTCCATAGTTCCTATTGGCAGGTCCGCTTAGATGAATCTAGGAAGTATGCAGCTTTTATATTTATGGGTAATAGTCATCACTTTAAAGTTATGCCGTTTTGTTTAAATATCAGTGTTTGAGTTTTTATTTCCGCACTGGATACCGTGTTGAGCCCGGACATTATGAAGTGACATTCTACAGGTATGTTGATGATCTCTTAGTGGCTACTGATATGGGAGCGTCTCATGGAGTTGTTGGGACAGTGTTCTGTAGGTTTCAGAATTATGGAGTAACGGTAAACTTTTCCAAATCTGAGTTCGGGAAAGAGTCAAATTTCTTGGTCATATTATCTCTCCTTTGAGAATAACACCAAATCCTAAGAAATTAAAAGCAATAATTGAGTGCCCATACCCTGGTAATCTTAAGCGATTAAAATCATTTCTTGGACTAGTACTCTTTTTTAGAAAATTTCTGCCGGATAACACGTGTTATTAAATGTTCAAATACTACATCATCCTCAGATGGATAAGCAATTTGATATAGCCACTGACGCTTCAGACAAGGGCCTAGGGTCAACATATTTTCAAATGGATATTCCTGAATATACTAATACAATTAAAATAATAAGCTTCGCACGTCGCACGCTCACCAGTTGTGGAACAATTTATACCAATACAGAGCTGGAAGTTATAGCCTAAATGTGGTCATTGATAAACTTAGGTATTTTTTGTACAGTAAACCAATCATTGCATATTATGACCACCAAGCAGTAACTTTTTAATGACTTTTAGGTTATGGCATGCTCGATTAACTCGGTGGGCCTTGCTACTGTAGGAATATGTATTAGAGATAAGGCACATTCGTGGCAGAGAATGTAATAGACGCACTGTGTAGACTACCGCGTAGCGTTGCAGGAACGATTGCAGTCGCGAATAGAACCGATAACTTTCATATTGATTCAACATACTTTGTATGAACAGGATGTAAAATTCATTTGGAAGAATATTGTTGATTTCCAAGAACAACATTCTAAATGGGAATTAGACGATCACTTTATGACGATAAGGGAAGTCTTAAAAATAACAGATTTCGCCTTTATAATAAGATTTTATTTCATGAAAACGATTTATTTCGTCAATGGAAATTGTGTGTTCCTTCTGGTTGTGTGGTACAGTTTCTTTGGCACACACATTCATCATGAGGGCAGGCCAGTGCAGATACATGTGTTAGGTTAATAGCAGTTTATGCCTATTATCCTAACCTGAAACGCACTGCTCAAAAATGTCGAGAACTTTTATGATTTGCCAGTTTCTGCGCGGGGAAGATATTGGCCACATCCAGATTGCCAGGTTTATCCCGAAGAGTAGCCCTATTGAATGAGTGTTTCGTGAGTTAAATCGGTTTGTGAGAACGTGTATTTTTCACCAACACTATCGTTGGATTAAGTATTGGCATAAATTTGAAAACTTATATAATCATTTACCACACTCATCCACGGGGTTTCCTCCTTATGTTTTCTTTGGGTGTTGTCAGTCTAACCAATGGAATGAGGATTTACCTGAATTAAATGAAACTAAACCGGTAGACAAAACTACACTCCATAATCAAGTACGTGTTGCTATCCAGCACCACGCTCATTTGAGAAAAGCATATTGTGATAAGCAGATAATATCTATTAACACCAAGTAGGATAGAACATTATTCTAAGATTTCATCCAAAGCCATCGGCTATAAAACGACTAAATAAGTGGCAACTATAATACGAGGGTCCTTTCAGGATAACAAAAATACCTCATCCTCGGAGTTATATTCTGTCTAATACAAAAGGTGTGACCAGAGGAATAATCAGCTATCAACATTTAAAACGCTTTTGGTACTATCTAAGTACTTCATCTATGTACTTGTGGGTGAAGGAATGTTTAAAAATAGTGTTAGCAGCTGATGTATATTGTGTTGGCAGTTTTTATAAAGGGGAAATATGTGAATGTAATAATGAAGTAACAAATCGTCTCCTGGTCGGCATTATGATTTGCCAGTAGTTATATGTATATGTACTTCAGATGTGAGATTTTGATCCATTATCCTTGAAGAAGAATAGCAAGAAACTAGTTTTGTTATTCAGTAATTTTATGAATTATGCCAGAAAAGACATTTAGTTACTAGTTCTGCTTTTACATGTTTGTTTGCAATGATAGGAGAAATAGTATAAGGAAGGAATGATATTCGGAACATGATTCATGCTTCTGAAGAAATAATTGTTAGGGTGTTTTGTGTTTGCTGAAATGAAATGTATTTATACAGTTAATAATAATATAGGTAGTTATAAGTTATGATTTATTTAAGTAAGAATGATCATCGCGTTTCCGTGTTAAGTCAGAAAAGGATTATCAAGTGTACGAGATGTTTGCTTATTATTAGATGTTTCTATTTGTTGCACTAGTTTCAGATCATACAATGATCTCAGAGCTATGTCACTAATCACTTGCTTTATGAACTCAAGGGTAATTTCCTATGCAAGAAAGAGACACTCAGTATATCTTATTTATGACTTAAATAACTATTATCAACAGGAGATTGTATATAACCCTACTTATGAACATTTAATGGTATAACGGTTTCGGTGTTACGATTGGCCACTAAGGAATGGTAGAACTAGGTGTCTTTTCATTACGGGACTGACTAAAGTAACTTGGTACAATCACAGAGGAAAAGAGTTGAATAGCGGTAACTAACAGCTATAAGTGAAAAGTGTCATGTGTTAACTCGTGAGACGTACTGAAGTAGGGGAACTGTAAATACAAGTCGCTGATAGACATCTCCTTGAATTAGAACTCCATGGTAGGCTAGTCAAAGTTCTATGCCCAGAAAAACATACTTACGACAATGTATCCTTTAATAAACTTGTGTGATGAATCCCATACAGATGGATCACACGAAAATATGACTTGTGTACTAAACGTTATCGGGTATATTGAGATTTTTGTTCCACATCAACTGTTCGAGTATGGAAGAGCAGTAGCAGCCGTCAGGTGATCGTTGGCGCCTTACGTCGCGCCAGCGCTGCCGGTAATGGAGATAAAAATGCTGGAGTGGGGGGGGGGGGGGGGGGGGAGGGGTCGCTCAAGTATGCGGTCAACCTTCGAGAAGGAAAATAGATGCTTCCTGCTGCTTCTCGTGCGCATCCGAGACTGAGCCTCTGTCTAACGACAACTGCTCATTTGAAAGAAGACACCGTGAGCAGAGGAGGCTCACCTGTTCATGCAACACACATTCAGTCTTCTGGATACGAAGAGTAATGTCGGTTGATAGCCATTCAAGAGGCAGCCGACTGGAAGAACTGTGTCGACCGCCAGCTACTCAAGAGGCAGCAGTAAAGAATATCTACGTCTGCTACTTGCCAATTAAGAGGTAGCATATACTGGAATGATACGTCGCTTGGGTTTCTGCTACCTAGACAACTGGGACACAGTAGAGGTAGCATATGATCAGTGATCCTAGACCGCACAGTCTGCTCCATCAGATGCGTGCTAAACGTCCCGATGGAGAGCTGACAATCACTTGCAGACCGACGTTCCAGAAGCCGTATCTGCACACTTTCTGGGCGTCACGACCAAGAAAAAACCGGAATTATGAAATTGGACTTTCTGTTTTGATGATGTAACGAAGTTAATTTACGGAAGAAATTCATTGGTATTACAATGAAATGAGTCCAGTTTTAAATTATTTGATCGTGCATGATGATAATATTTAATAATAGTTCTAGATTACTTTATGCTTAAAATACTTAAGTGTGAAATTTTCAAACAGGCGAATTCCTTGGGCCTTTAATATTAGTGGTGAAATATTTAAATTGTTAGTTTAGAATGGGTGTAATTTTTAGAGGGAATTATTGTTAAGTCCATATTTAAAAGAAATTCAGATATTGTTCTGTTGTGACATAGAATATATTGAGCCATGAGGAAGCAACCAGTACCAATACATGTCCGATAATCAGAGCACCCTCTTTTATATGCAAAAGGGAATGCACTGATAGTCGTCCAGGGGAGGGGGGGGGGGGCGCATGTAATGCCACTTCCTCGTACGAAAATTGAAAAAGAAAAAAGCAACCAATACACAAAAATTTCCCCAAAACAAGTTCCAAATTCTATAAAAAGTGAACAAGTAACCAAAGTTCCATTTAACACTATTATTTGGATAATAACCAGTAATTGAAAGAAGGTAAGAGAGAGGCACCGGTAGCTAGAAAGAAATTGTTTTTCCTTACCGGGATCAAGTATGGGTACGACAGTGGCTTCACGCCAGTGTAAGAAATGTATCCCCCGACCAGATGAGGTTGTAAATGTTAAGCAGAAAGTGCTTTCCAGCAAGAAAAAGGTGTTGCAACATCTGAACGTCGATGGCGTCATGCCCGGGGGTGGAGGACCGGAATGATCTGAGAGCATGATCTATCTCCCTCATAGTAAAGGTGCATTATAGCACTCTCAATGCGGAGAAGGGAAGGGTGCCGCCCGAGCCTCCTTCCGAGGGAGGAGGGTAGGGTGATTGTGGGAAGAGCTCGAAACGTCCGCAAAATGACGGCCCAAGGTGTTTGAGATAACAAGAGAGTCCACGACGACCGTCAGCGACTGTTGGACCGGAAATTGAGGAATGGATCGTGGTGCCAGAGACCCGGAGGAAGTAGGCCCACACGCAGAGGAAGGTATGGAAGTGGTAAAAGAACTAGTGAATAAAAGCCAACTAACTCTCTTTGCTATCCCAAAGAACGTGATGACACCTCGCACGCACCTGTTTATAACTAATGCAGTTCGCCAGCGTAGGATGGTGGTTAAAAACGCGGAGAGCTCGTTTGCATGCGCGGCATTCCTCAGTCTACCAACGGACTGGGACACGACATGGTAAAGAGGAAGTGCGAGGAATTGGGCGTTCTGCAGTAGTAAGGATA
This sequence comes from Schistocerca gregaria, assembly GCF_023897955.1. Classification (NCBI taxonomy): domain Eukaryota; kingdom Metazoa; phylum Arthropoda; class Insecta; order Orthoptera; family Acrididae; genus Schistocerca; species Schistocerca gregaria. The sequence goes on from NC_064924.1 coordinate 511,672,094, forward strand.
GTATGGGTGAGATAGTCCACCTGTTCATCACAACTGGGGATATCTTTTTGTTCGAAGGTAGCCAGGGAGGGGTAAAGCTGCCGATCAGCCTTAGTAACCCGCCATTTGGGCATGCACGCAGGTGGGGTGTGAGTTAAACGGATAGCACACAGGTAATGGTCGCTCGAGTAGGTTTCAGAAAGAATGGACCTCTATAGATGATGGGCAAGCTTGGCAGTGCTAAAGGATACATCCAAATGGCAGTAGGTTTGTGAGGAGTTAGGATAGTGGGTGCTCCAATGTTAAGGGAGAACCCAGAAGGGAATGATGCACACTGAAGTCACCGAGTAGCAAAAATGGGGGAGGAAGCTGCTCAATAAACAAGGAAGTCTGTCCTGGTGACATCGAATGAGGGAGGTACATAAATGGTACTGAAGGAGAAATTCAGGTGGGGAAGGAAAAGGCGAACTGCTACAGCTTGAAGGCGGGCAGTCAAGGAAATGGGTTGACTATGCAGGTCATCCCCTATGGACAGCATGACGCCCCTATAAGAAGGAATGCCGACCTCAGGGGGAAGGTCAAAACGAATCGTTAAGTAATGTGAAGGCTCAATCCGGTGGTGAGTGGGCAATTTAGTTTCCTAAAGGTAGAGTACAACGGGATGCTGCGATGCCAAAATCAGCTGTAAGTCCTCTTTGTGGGACCGAAAGCAGCGAACGTTCCATTGGAGGACAGTTATGAGGAGGAAGGGATGTAGGGGGTGTCAACACGGTTGCCGCTGAGTGACAGCCGGTGTGGAGTCGCTACTACAGGGCACAGAGGCAGGAGCATCCTGCTCTATGTGGTCCATACAGAGGCAACGGCTTGCTTGTGCGGTCGCGCCATGGAGACCGACACTAAAACAGTTGGTGGTGCGCACGAGCGAGACAGAGGCCGGCTGGGCTAATGTACCAAGTGGCGACGCCGTTGAACACTATCTTCGAGTTGGCGAAGAGTAAGACGTTTGTATTTAGCGGCCTCTGAGCCTTTCTGGTTAGAGGAAGACTCTGGTGGTGTTTGGGTGGAAGGACGGAGGAAGTCTTCATGGACGTATTCCGTTTATCATTTCCTGTCTACCGATTGTGTAATTGGTGGCTTCGCCCTTCGAGGCGAGAGTTTGACGGTTGGCTGCTCAGCTGGACGGGAACATGGCGATGCTACCTTGACACTGGGCGACTTCACCAACTATGAGCTCAATTTGATTTCTCGTGTCTGCGTGGCCATGTCCTTCACGGTGCGAGGGCAAACAAGACTGGGAGAGGCACTTTTTCCTTTACGCTGGTCTCTGACAGCCCACTAATCAAGATACATGGGACAATCCCGAGAGGACGCGGCATGACTACCACTGCAGTTGATACAGCCGAGAGGAGGCGGACAATCGCCCTCGTGTGAATCCCTGCCACAAGTTACACCTTTGGCTGGGTATCGACAAGACGTTCTAGTATGATTGAACCCAATACACTGATAGCAGCGCATCGGGTTCGGAATGTATGGCTGGACAGTGTTAATTTCATACCCTGCTTTGATCTTTGACAGGAGCCACTATCAAAGGTGAAGAAAAGAGTGAATGTGGGCAGTGATGAATCTATCTTTTTCAATACATGGACGACACTGACACACTGATCGGAGAGGTAAGATTGGATTTCGACGTCTGTTAGACCATCGAGAATCCTGGTGTATATTACACCATAGGAAGAATTCAAAGTGCGATGGGCCTCGAACAGGGTAGACATGGAGAAGCGAGGCAGCACGCAGTTGTTGCATTTGGGAATCAGAATCAGTCTCCAAAAGCAAAGGGCCATTCTGTAAACGTTATAAGGATTTCAAGGGGCCAGCAATTGCATAAACACCTTTCTGGGTAATAAACGGATTGATTGGGGCGAAGGACTGGTCGTCTTCAATACGTGAGACCACAACGAACTGTGGTGCAGAAAAAGTGTCTTTGAATCAATAGCTTCAAAAATGGTTCAAATGGCTCTGAGCACTATGGGACTTAACGTCTGTGGTCATCAGTCTCCAAGAACTTAGAGCTACTTAAACCTAACTAACCTAAGGACAGCACACACATCCAAGCCCGAGGCAGGATTCGAACCTGCGACTGTAGCAGTGAATCAATAGCTTCATTACGCTTATGTTTGGTGACCGTTGAATGGGGAGATTATTGTTTTGTTTTGGGGCGCAAAACTGCTATGGTCATTAGCGCCCGGTCTGTGACTTATGAAAAGGTAAAAAACGAAAATGGAAACAAACCAAAAATTTTAGGAACTAAAAGCAGATGGAAAGCTTAAAAAACCACTACAGAAAGGGGTTGGTTGTTCCCAAAAAGAGCATCAAATGACTGACGTCATCTCACTGGCACTAAAACTCAAGAACGCGATCGGCTGAGCGCGTGCCATCTGCGAAAATGGACGATATTTCTGGCGACAGATGTAGACGGGCGCGTAACGGAGTAAAATAGGGACAATCAATAAGAAGGTGTCCTACCGTCCACAGCTGAGAGCAGTGGGGACAGAGTGGGGGAGGTTCGCCGCTTAAAAGATGTCGATGGTTAAAAAGACAGGGCCCTCTCCGCAGTCTAGTTAAAATTACCTCATCCGACGACGCGTTCGGGAGGAAGAGGTCCAAGCACAGGGATGAGCTTTCACATCCCGCAATTTATTATGGGAAAGTGTCGACCAATGTGCGTGTCATAAAAGAACAACACGACGACATAAAACGCTCCGTGCATCGGCGAAGGGAATCGATCGATTAGCTGGCCGAAGAAGAGAGACTGCAGCCTTGGCCGCTATATCGGCCGACTCATTTCCACAGATACTAACGTGTCCTGGGAGCCAGAGGAACGCCACCGAGACGCCCCCCCAAATGGAGCAAGCGCAGGCAGTCCTGAATCCGGTGGACCAGAGGGTGGACAGGGTAGAGAGCTTTGAGACTGAGGAGAGAGCTGAGAAAATCTGAACAGATAACATACTGTATCCGCTGATGGCGGCGGATGTATTCGACAGCCTGGAGAACAGCGTAAAGCTCCGCAGTACAAACCGAACACCGGTCGGGAAGTCGAAACCGATTTGGGGTGTCTCCAACAATATAGGCGCTCCCTACATCTAACGATGTTTTCGAGCCATCAGTGTAAATAAATGTTGCTTCCTCAAATTGTGAACATAGAGCAGCAAATGCCTGACGATAAACAAGTGAAGGGGTACCATCCTTGGGAAATTGACATGTCACGCAGCAGACAAATCCGGGTACGGAGCCAAGGTGGTGCTGTACCCTATGTTGTGAAGAAGGTTTTAGGAAAGCGGAAGGAAAGAGAATGGAGCAGTTGACTGAAGGACTCCCCACTGAGGAGATTATTGACTCGTCACGACAAAATTCTTCGTGATTGCCAGTGTCTCCAATGGCGCGCTCCTGGGGGCTCCCTTCACAAGGGGATGCATCCGCCTTGGGTGATTGTTTACACCTCAGGCCACACCTCCCGAACATCTGACGGAGGGACCAGTCAGTAATTTAGGGAGGTTGCAGCTCTGACAGTCACCCCTTCCTGGGCCAGGCCTGTACCAGGGGTACGTGCGAATCCTACTTGCCGATCTGAGGCTGGAAATTATGCGTGACTCAGTAACCTGTTACGAATCAGATACGTGGGCCGGTCTTCAGGAACGCACGGCAAGGAAGAAGAAAGGAATGGATCCTCAAAAGCTGATGTGGAGGAATGAATGGAGAAGAGAAACAAAGAAAAAGGGAGCTATAAACAAAGATGAGACTGTTTGTACATCAACGACAGAATGCAAAACGTTCCCAATACTTCCCCAAACATGTTCCCCAGGAGAGCAGCCTGGTATAAATTACACCACAGGAAGTATTCAAAGTGCCAAGGGCCTCGAACGGAGTAGCCATGGAGAAGCGAGGCAGCAAGCAGTTTAATTTGGGAATCAGAAGCCGTCTCCAAAAGCAAAGTGTCATTCTGTAAACGTGAGCAGGATTTCACAATATCAAGAGGACAGACATGCAGCTCGGAAGGGAAAAATGCTTCTGAGGCTGGGGCCTGTGGAACCAAAGTACGAACTCGCCAAAGATTAGCAAACCTATTGGGGGGTGGGGGGTTGAGGGCAACCTGAATATTGTGTTATTCTTTAAGAATCAAATTTGCCGAAATCTCTGGCAGTTACTTTTATTACTACTACCGGTTTCGACATATCTTCGCTGGCACGGGATCTAAATTTTACAATTAGATGGAACATCACAGTTTCAGTGTTTTAACACGCATATACTTCAAATAATGTTGTAAGATTCGATTTTGACTGCATGGATATGTCGATACTGGTCATAGTAAGAAAAATAACTGATAGCGATCTTGGCAAGCCTAATTCTCCAAGAATTAGTAGATTGTGTCTTTCTTCGTAACGACCCAGCCACTTCTGTGTCATTCTTCGCAGACCACGGCCGAGTGCCTCACATCTATCCGCCCGACTGGAATATACGTAACGAATGTACAAGCACAGGCTGTACACACATGGATAACGATATGTGGAAGTTTGGGACTGGTTGTGACACATGCTCGGACATCGCACATCAGGTGATTGCTCAAGATCAGCGGCACATCTGGGTTCGATTCCCGATCGGGCAAAAATTCTCAGTGTCTTTCCATTATACAGCCGAAGATCTTCATATTTGCAAGTCCGGGTACATTACATGTGCGTCACAGGATACATCTGTCTATGACAATTTATCAATCTACTGGGATATGGTATACTGAATTCTCATAGTTAGGCCGGTATCCATTCACATTACGTGTACTGTTATCTGCAGTTGTTAAAAAGAAAATATCCTTTGGTCGCTGGCGTCTGATGTTGAAACAAGTGAAACATTTTTTCAGCACGACAGTGTCCCACCTGTTTATGTGATAGCTGACCGGTATTGGAAAACTCACTGACAACGGGACTGCCTAACCTAGAGTGTGGCTTTGTATTAAAATGTGCCACGCAGGATTAGCCGAGCGGTCCAAGGCGCTGCAGTCATGGACTGTGCAGCTGATCCTGGCGGATGTTCCAGTCCTTCCTCGTGAGAGTGCGCGCGCGAGGGCGTGTGTGTTTTTGTTTTTAGGATTATTTAGGTTAAGTAGTGTGTAGGCTTAGGGACTGATGATAGTTAAGCCCCAGAAGATTTCACATACATTTGAACAATTTTTATTAAAATTTGTCAACTACACCCCCACTGTTCGGTGCTAATCACCGTTTGTATGACCGATACGTAGATCTGAAAAAGCTCTGTCTTGCGAACAAGTTTTTGTTGCCTGTTATACTGTGGGAGCAAGCTGACAACACAGACGTGCTATCAGTCCCCAGGCGCAGAAGTTAATGATAAGAAATTTTTACTCTTAGTATCTCAAGCTCCTGCACGTAGTGCAGGCTACGTAGAATGCACAGCTCAGTCCAAATATGTTCTACACGTGGCACACAGTACACGTATGTGGTGTTTTACAGGTTCTCAGGCTGTGCGAGTAATTCTACGGGAATTACAGCATTATTTGTTTACAGCTTTCTTTCAGCACTTCCGTATTGCGTAACCACAGACTCTTACAACAAGAGGTAGTAGAATGGGTGAAGGAGTACACACACACACACACCAAAAGACACACACACCAAAAGACACACACACCAAAAGACACACACACCAAAAGACACACACACCAAAAGACACACACACCAAAAGACACACACACCAAAAGACACACACACCAAAAGACACACACACCAAAAGACACACACACCAAAAGACACACACACCAAAAGACACACACACCAAAAGACACACACACCAAAAGACACACACACCAAAAGACACACACACCAAAAGACACACACACCAAAAGACACACACACCAAAAGACACACACACCAAAAGACACACACACCAAAAGACACACACACCAAAAGACACACACACCAAAAGACACACACACCAAAAGACACACACACCAAAAGACACACACACCAAAAGACACACACACCAAAAGACACACACACCAAAAGACACACACACCAAAAGACACACACACCAAAAGACACACACACCAAAAGACACACACACCAAAAGACACACACACCAAAAGACACACACACCAAAAGACACACACACCAAAAGACACACACACCAAAAGACACACACACCAAAAGACACACACACCAAAAGACACACACACCAAAAGACACACACACCAAAAGACACACACACCAAAAGACACACACACCAAAAGACACACACACCAAAAGACACACACACCAAAAGACACACACACCAAAAGACACACACACCAAAAGACACACACACCAAAAGACACACACACCAAAAGACACACACACCAAAAGACACACACACCAAAAGACACACACACCAAAAGACACACACACCAAAAGACACACACACCAAAAGACACACACACCAAAAGACACACACACCAAAAGACACACACACCAAAAGACACACACACCAAAAGACACACACACCAAAAGACACACACACCAAAAGACACACACACCAAAAGACACACACACCAAAAGACACACACACCAAAAGACACACACACCAAAAGACACACACACCAAAAGACACACACACCAAAAGACACACACACCAAAAGACACACACACCAAAAGACACACACACCAAAAGACACACACACCAAAAGACACACACACCAAAAGACACACACACCAAAAGACACACACACCAAAAGACACACACACCAAAAGACACACACACCAAAAGACACACACACCAAAAGACACACACACCAAAAGACACACACACCAAAAGACACACACACCAAAAGACACACACACCAAAAGACACACACACCAAAAGACACACACACCAAAAGACACACACACCAAAAGACACACACACCAAAAGACACACACACCAAAAGACACACACACCAAAAGACACACACACCAAAAGACACACACACCAAAAGACACACACACCAAAAGACACACACACCAAAAGACACACACACCAAAAGACACACACACCAAAAGACACACACACCAAAAGACACACACACCAAAAGACACACACACCAAAAGACACACACACCAAAAGACACACACACCAAAAGACACACACACCAAAAGACACACACACCAAAAGACACACACACCAAAAGACACACACACCAAAAGACACACACACCAAAAGACACACACACCAAAAGACACACACACCAAAAGACACACACACCAAAAGACACACACACCAAAAGACACACACACCAAAAGACACACACACCAAAAGACACACACACCAAAAGACACACACACCAAAAGACACACACACCAAAAGACACACACACCAAAAGACACACACACCAAAAGACACACACACCAAAAGACACACACACCAAAAGACACACACACCAAAAGACACACACACCAAAAGACACACACACCAAAAGACACACACACACACACAAAGACACACACACACACACAAAGACACACACACACACACAAAGACACACACACACACACAAAGACACACACACACACACAAAGACACACACACACACAAAGACACACACACACACAAAGACACACACACACACAAAGACACACACACACACAAAGACACACACACACACAAAGACACACACACACACAAAGACACACACACACACAAAGACACACACACACACAAAGACACACACACACACAAAGACACACACACACACAAAGACACACACACACACACAAAGACACACACACACACACAAAGACACACACACACACACAAAGACACACACACACACACAAAGACACACACACACACACAAAGACACACACACACACACAAAGACACACACACACACACAAAGACACACACACACACACAAAGACACACACACACACACAAAGACACACACACACACACAAAGACACACACACACACACAAAGACACACACACACACACAAAGACACACACACACACACAAAGACACACACACACACACAAAGACACACACACACACACAAAGACACACACACACACACAAAGACACACACACACACACAAAGACACACACACACACACAAAGACACACACACACACACAAAGACACACACACACACACAAAGACACACACACACACACAAAGACACACACACACACACAAAGACACACACACACACACAAAGACACACACACACACACAAAGACACACACACACACAAAGACACACACACACAAAGACACACACACACAAAGACACACACACACAAAGACACACACACACAAAGACACACACACACAAAGACACACACACACAAAGACACACACACACACAAAGACACACACACACACAAAGACACACACACACACAAAGACACACACACACACAAAGACACACACACACACAAAGACACACACACACACAAAGACACACACACACACAAAGACACACACACACAAAGACACACACACACACAAAGACACACACACACACAAAGACACACACACACAAAGACACACACACACAAAGACACACACACACAAAGACACACACACACACAAAGACACACACACACAAAGACACACACACACAAAGACACACACACACACACACTAAGACACACACAAACAGAGGCAATCATCACTACGGCCGATCTGTAACATACTATTAGAACGGCAATAACTTTCACACGAATGACTACTATGTACGGGTATAAGTTTTGAAATGCGATCGAGTGCTTTCGCCACTGAAGCGATCGGTAGACTAAGGCCATGCGTGTTTCTTACTGCAGTGCTGTCAACACTCGCCACTGAGGTACTGATGAACGCGCACTTAGTAACTAATATTTGCTTATCTCACGTGACGCGACCTTAACACAATCTAGGCAGGTAAAAAAGAAAAAATTGTTAGTCACGTAACTGTAGCAGACAGACTTTTCATACGTTCTCTTTGGTATCAAATCTCTACCCATTTCCGTAAGTTGCATCTACATATTCCGAGAAATATTTAATATTGATTTTAACAAAGTCAACGTTTCGAGAGTTTAGGAAGTGGGAGCTAAAAAGCACTGATCCACTGGTTTTATTTGTTACGTTATTGACACGGTGCGCGAATCTTTCATGTTTTAGACAACGCCACTTACTCCAGAGAGAAGGGGCAAGCGACGGAGAAACAGGAACCCTAGTTAGAAAAGAATCTAACAGCGGTATATTTTAAAAAACACATCGAGCACTATAACCGACAATATTCATGTGTCGTCACAGCTCATTTGTCGAAGTACTGTACGAATCCGTAAGAATTTCACGTAAGTAACTCGTAAATAGTTTTCTTGTGCAGTAGAATGTCTGGGCGGTACATGTCAACCTTAATGTGCCGATAGACCAAAGACGTCACGAACTGTGGACGCTATAAATAACAAGAATGCATTGGCAAAAGAATTCTTCGAACTAACGTGACCTCTGGAAACTGGTTTTCGAGGCGAATATGCTAATTAACGCCTCTGAGAGATTAGGAACAGCGGGAAAACAGCTGTTATGAGGGTCAAATGTATATATCGAGAGCTCAATGTACATATATGCAAAAGGCTGTTATGACATTAGCTCCCTTCGCTATCTCAAAGGCAGACTGCTGCCTCCCAACACAACTTAGACCTTCGAGTACGCTTCACTACATTCATCGCAACCTTACAAATTCATACGTAGGTCCACTAAAGAACAGTCCCAAGTATCCTCTACTTCACTGCATTATGTCAAATAGACCTACACTAGTATAGCAAAACATCTCACAGTCCACTAAAGAAACGACATATTATAAAAACGTATAAAGAAATCTGAAAATACACACAATATGACGAGGCCCATAAAAAAATATACATGGTCACCTCATTTTCACTAGACCCGTCTCCATACGACGGCCACGACAGTCTTTAAAAAAACATTCATACAAAGGTTAAGAAACAAAGTATCAAGAGAGATTTGGTCTCAAACCCAACGAAAGTCCTCCGACACAGCAATGTAAAGGAAAAGGGGAAGTTATAGCTATTCCTGAAGTACCCTGTGCGATTGGGAAAGGTTTTGTATAGACGAGGGTGAAAGTGTAGGTAGAGATTTTAATAATGAACATCGGCCTACATTTCGCTACTGAAGCTGTAGGTTCCTTTCAGGACAGCAGTGCTTTAATACGAATGGTACATTAGCATGCAATGTGACCTCGCCTTCCCGTTAAGTTAATTACTGAGCCACTTACATGCTTACACACAGTTCACTTTACCTCCCAGCCAGGACACAACATACTGATTTTTACTTTAACAAGTCGTCTGCAGTACTTGAAATTATAACCCAGGCTCCACTGGATACTGAATCCAGGACCTAAGACACTGAATTCGACACCCACTTCAGTACCCAGCCACTCTCCAGCGCTAAGAACGACATTACTTGAACGACAGGAGTCAGTTTCGTACACAAATCAAACAACTTATTTACGAAACTTAACACTACCACATACAATTGCGTTGGCTTTCGAAAACAGCCGCGACAACCATCAGTTGATCTACAAAATGCAAAACTCTGCGACATTTGTGATTAAGCACTGTTAACTTATTTCGACTTAGAAATGCGTACCGATCCGGGTCTCAACTGAAAACTTGAAACGAATTATCTCAGCCAGATACGGGAGATACTTGGAAAAATTATGATATGGGACAACAGGTAGCACAAGATACTCAATTGGGTATAATCACATTCGCAAGATACATCGGGCCTTAATAATTTTCACAGCTTGTTAGCGTTCCTTGTGCTATTACTACGGAGGATATTCATATTTAACACACACACACACACACACACACACACACACACACACACACACACACACACACACACACACACACACACACACACACACACACAACATTGAACCGATGCTAACACACACTTTGAATGAAGGATAAATACTTTAACATATAAAGATCTACTGCACCACACCAGAAATATTCTCCTTTCCCCAACCGACAACAGTCTTTACTTACGTCTGGACCGTCTCTACAGAAAATCGGAATCAGGTCCAAAGCGACGATTCGTTTCTGCGGAATCAGAGTTCTGCATCCGTGCAACGGGCGGTTAATAGCAGCCACTCCAGTTTGTTCACTTCCACTACTGAACAAACATTCTCTCCTGTAAACAGTCCTATTATTACCTCGCAGGAATGTGCCTTCCCACGCGGCCGCACTGCACTAACACACCAATGTTCCTCAAATCCTACGGAGACGTATCGATCGCGAAACATGTCGATGTATTCGAGTTTCTGCGATAAATTCCTGGTCTTTCATCCCGTTTACATGCGACTTCACAAACCGGATTTAGTAAACCGATTTTTGCAATAAAGCTTATGGATGGTCATGTAAACACTTGAGAGTCGACTCTGGAAACCCACTTTTAGTTGTCGGTTTTCCAATTCCTCAATCAATTCACTCTCGCATGTAAACGCAATCCATTTTGAATCTTGTTAGGGCTATTATCCTTTGTTTTGTTTTAAAATTTTTCTGCTAATATGGACGGACTGGCTTTTTGTACAGTGAAGGGTAAGTTGAAATATTAGACTGGAGCTGTTTACACTTTGTCTAATTGAAGAGAAATAGCGATTGTGCAAACTAAATCAGATATGTAACAGATGTTTTATTTTTTTTTTTTTTCAGGCGCCATATTCAACTGGGCTAGCAAATCAGCTTCAGACCTTGACACGTGAACACCATAACGAAAAACTGTTTCCGAATTTCGTTTTTCGTCTTTCGGAAGATGTCTCGCATGTGAACGTAGTGTTAGATAGAAACCACGTAACGAAACTACGAAAACCGCTGCCCTACGTAGTCTGATCCAAACAAACACGATTTTTGATAACGCTTTCTTTAATAGATTAACTGTGTTATACGCTCCAGCGAGAACTATTCAAGTTTACTTTGAATTTCTAAGTACTCCTTGAAACGAATAGAATGGAGATGTACAAAATGCGGCTGAAAAGTTCGGTGAATGGTCTCAGGAAATAAAGGAACCCAGAGTTACAAACGAAGTACATTTACTGAACTTCACAGCAATCACCGTCAGCTACAACACACTTCTGACAACAGTGTGTAAAGTTGTTGGAAATTGTCAAGAAACACTTGTTGCGTAATAGTTCGAAGTGTCGTGGTCGCGCGTTGTTGAAAACCGAAATGTCTGCGAATGTTCGTGAACAATAGTACTTACACCAACTTTGCTTTTCTTTAGCTCTTCTGCTGTTATTCTCAAAGTCAGCCGCCTTTCATCAGCAAACTTCCGTCGCAGTCGTGTCATTGCAAAATGGAGCAACGAGTTAACATGAAGTTAGGTTTCAAATTAGAGAAAACGGCAGCGGAGACTCAAGGAATGCTAGTGAAAGAGTACGGTGTTCAAGCTGTACCTATAAAGTGTGTACTTGTGTGGTTTAAACGCATTAGAGACCGAAAGCACGGCGTCGAGGATGAGCTAGGTTCCGGTGAAGACGCAGAATCCCAGAGAGCATCGAACGAGAGCGACCGATGCTTGTGGGTGATAGACATCTATCTTTGAGAACGACAGCAGGAAACGGTGAGCAAAGGCAGAGTAAGCACTAGTCTTCAGAATCTTAGTGGAGTTGAAAAATACATAATAATTTATGAAGCGTAAGTTTTGAAATAATCCATGGATTTTTCATTAGTGGACAGTCAAAGTATTCAGTTCAAAGATTTTCCTTCTTGAAATAATAGTGTTTAAAACTTCTGTTATTTAGTTAACAGTGTTTCTCACATTGTGTTGTGACTGAAGTGTTCATCCACTATCTCAATCTACAGGTAAATCAGTTTCTCGGTCCACATGCTAATAGTTCGGCCAGATATAAATTTCATAATGCAATAACAAGAAGGAAGAATAAGCAACTGGCTACAAATATTCAAACAGTACCAGATACAGGTATCGCATGTTCCACTTGAGCTAAATAATATAAGGAAGTGAAAGTTCCTTCATAATTCAAATAATAACCAGTACAGAAGATAGAATTATTTCATAGCTATTTCAATAGTGGTAGAGGTAATCAATGAACCTCTTGTCCAAGTTAGTAGTGCTCCACGGTTAGCAATCGTTTACCTACAATTATTGTTATCTTCCTACTGTATTCTACAGATAGTAAGTGTTAAGTGAAAACATTGAAACTCCTCCTCTGTAGTTCAAGTCATATCACTGAAACACTAGCTGCTAGATTGTGCTGCTGTCTTGTATCTTACCAGCAAAACGAAAGTTCAGTATCAAGTAAAGCAAACCCCAATAGTTAAATTACTTTATGAACCATGCTAGCATTTGGTGCAAGTTCGCCTAATTAGGCAGGCGACCGTTTCTTTATAAGTAATTATTATTCACTTGATTACCAATCGAACATTGGTTCGATTTCCATTTATCTTGCTATTGCTTACATTCAGTAGAAATCTTCAGGGCAACAAAATTAGTTCAATACCCTACCGTTATACGCCATCACGATCACAAAGTAAAAGCCCTTTCACAGGAATTACGTTGTCGGCTTATCACTAATTTAGTATTAGCCAGTAATGTTATAAGAGCACTAAGCACTTGAAAATGGGAAACAGCCGACAGAAACTAATAGTGGTATAAGTGTCGATAATAGTACAATGACCTGGCAGGAAAATGGATTTGTCCTTTAGTTTTAAAAACGTTAATAACCAAAAACTTCAAGAGCGGAACTAAATAAATAAACTGTCGCCATCTGTCATGAAATGTATTTCAGAGTTCTTTCAGAGAACGACGAAAATCGATAAGAAAAATTTTGGTTATGTGTGCGGAAAAAAAAAATTCACAAATCACGACTTCTCATAGGCGTGTACAGACACTTTGGAGATGAAATGTATGGCGCCCAATGAGGCTTTCTCTGCGTCTACAGCCCCCACAATAAATATGTTGACTGCAGGTTGTCCATGAGAGAAATAATTTAATTCAACTGGTCAACTGGTATTGTAACACTAACGTTTTGTAAGAGGAAGGGTAATATAACGTTTTAAATAAAACCGTATTATTGAAGCTCATGTTGGCGTTATTTTCTCACAAAAATTGGGATCATTTCAGACACTACCCTGTCAATCTCCGGCTTGCTTTCCTGGTGACTGATATGGATGCATGAATTTATATTCTTGTAAAGACATTTTATGGAAACAAAATTAATTCTTCAGCAGCTGTTATTGTAGTGGAAGAATTTTGGTACTAGAAACCTAACATGGAGCAGTTGATTGGACAATTTAGGGATGCGTACCAAGAATGTGTGTTTATGCCTAATAATATAAGTTGTGCTAATAGTTACTATGATTTTAGTCAAGGTCGATACAGACCTTTGTGGTATACATATTAGAACCTCAATAAAGCTCAACCTCAAAAGTCATACCTCAGACACCCAGCCGTAGGCTATCCTAGAAAATTGCCTAGTGGTCCACACCCCCTTCCCCCTGTAACCTCTCCTCTCTCCACCAAAAAATGTTATCTGATCAATGCCATAGCGTGATATACTGACGGTTTTAACCCAGCTCAGACCGTAAGCTGTATGTTTTCTCATGGTTTAGATGATTCCCTAACGCTACCTTTGTGTCGTGGAGTCGAATCCAAGGTGCACCGGTTGAGGTACTGGGTTTGAAAGGCTGGCAGTTTCAAACTCCGTCCGAACTTTCAGATTTAGGTTTAGCTGGTTTTCCCCAAATTGCTGAAGGTAAATTGTAAGAGTACTCCTTTCAAGAGAATACGCCCAACTGACTTTCTGATCCATCCCTGTGCTCCATTTCTAATGACGTTGTCGTCGATGAGGAATTAAACTTTTATCGTCCCTCCTTTCTTACAACACTACAGAGTTGTCAAAAAGTAGAAAGAGGTGCTAAATGTTAACAGCTCTGTCTCTCTAATTCTATCTCATATATATTACTTTTGCCAATTTATGTCTAAAAATTACGTCAATAAAATTGTTTGTTCTAGAATGAAGTCAATAAAATACTCAGAGATACTTGTTGCGATATATATTCGTCCCTAGGCTCTAGAATACTCAAAAAAATCTTCTACATCTACATCTACATGACTACTCTGCAATTCACATTTAAGTGCTTGGCAGAGGGTTCATCGAACCACTGGAGCTCCCAACTACCAGTAAGCCCACCCTCTGCGATTGCCCGGACCTTGAAGGCTGAGAATGATCAGGGCAGGCAGCTGCATCTGGCTCAGCCAGAGACAGTGCCTGAAATCGGTTTGTCAGACGCACCGGGGAGGCTTTCTGATCAGCCTCCGGGGACGCCTTTCGCTGCTTGCCACGCCTTGGAACGACCTCCCAATCAACCACAGGCGAGGGCTCAGCCCCACTGCGGGCAGCAACCGGGGCAACCACAGCGGCAGACCGATCTGGGGACAGACGGGACGAGGTTGACATCCCCGTGATACCCGAGTCCGGCTCCCCACAGTGGTGCCCAATGGCAACAGCCTCAAGCTGCGCGACCGAAGTCAGCGCCGACTGCAGCTGTGAGCGAAGGGATGCCAAGTCAGCCCTCATCTGAACACAGCAATCGCAGTCCCTGTCCATTGTAATTGATGTTTAACGACAGTTACCGAAACACGAGTCCGTGCCTAGATAACGCAAACAGAACACGCAAAGAATGTATCAACTAACCTGTACAAATGCCTAACGACTGCGCTACAATCTGCTGAATTTACGATTACAGTAGCTAAAACTCGAAATTGCACCTCCTATACGAAACTCACACGCAATTTAAATAAGAATCTACGAAGTAAACACTAAAGCACGATGCTACAACTGTCAAATACTATAACCCACTATTCAGCAGTGGCTCTTAACTCAGACACTTTCATGGGAGAGATGCACGTGACGAAATCTCATCCACATGACATTGCCTTATTCCCTTTCTTGAGCACAAACTCGAAAAATTTGTTCATATATACTCCAGATAAAATGAAAAGTGTTTTATAAACAATTATTGTAAATAGTTAGAATATGTTTTCAATAAATACTTTTACCACTTGTAGTTTACTAAGTATCGTAAATAGATACAATATGTTCTCAATAATTTTTTACCTCTTCTGCTTTAAAGTTTATCCATGTATTCCAGCTACCACACAATCCCATATTAACTTCCTGGGCAGAAATGGTTCAAATGGCTCTGAACACCATGGGACTTAACTTCTAAGGTCATCAGTCCCCTACAACGTAGAACTACTTAAACCTAACTAACCTAAGGATATCACACACATCCATGCCCGAGCCAAGATTCGAACCTGCGACTGTAGCGATCGCACAGTTCCAGACTGTAGCACCTAGAACCGCTCGGCCACTCCGGCCGGCTCTCTGGGCAAAACTGCTCACCCCTGCTAGTATACTATGAATTACTATTATACTAAAACCGTCTTATCTTTTTCCAGTTTTATTTACTGATTATCTATCAGAAACTTCCACTGACAATTGACAGTGGACAGTGATAATGGTATGATAAGATCCTGCCACCAATATTTCATTATCTATGCTTGCTATACTATCGTTCTTATGCTCTTGAATACCTCTTATGTATGTCACAATCCTGGTTAAAGCTACTGCTTATGATAATTCATCTCAGTGCATTTCTCCAGAGTCCATAGGTAACAATTAATTAAAATATGGTATGCTGTTAACTGTTCATAAACAAGTATCCTTTGATGCTGCTGTTGAGCACACCATGTAGAAACTGTATCAAATAAGACATCTTTAGCTAAAAATTTTCATAAGTGTGCCTTTCTGTCTGCTTGTTGCTAAGTCTTCCAGCGATGTTGTGTGGTTGAAGTATTGTTTTTGTCGAATGTATTTCCTGTGGTAAACTTTGGTAAACTGTAATCTCTGGCTGTCTCGTATTATTCGATTTTTTATATCAACTCTTTATCCTGATGGATAATTTTAATAAAGTTTTTATACATTATTTGCCCATTTAGTATTTTCTACAGGTATTTATGTGTATGTACATAGATACAGTCTTCCAGAATGTTTATTAATATTTCTTTTTCTTTCCGTGTCCTGTTTATAATTTGGATAGCTAGTTCTTTATTATCTGTGTGCTATAAGGTTTCTAGGTTGTGGAGAAAAGTAGATGGATTGGTGTCGCTGTCTCAAACGTATTCTCGGTCCAAATAGTGAGGTACCTACGCACCTGAGCTATTTAGAATTTACCGCAGCCTTCACGCTGTATTTTGTGTATTCCCTCGTTGGAGTGTATTGGTGACTGTGTTTCACCTGACTGAATTTGTATTATATTTATCTTTCTTTTCTGGCGAATATTTCGTTTATTGCGATTACCAAATGGATATACCTTTAGAGTATCTTTGATGACTACTCAGTGTAGCTTTACTGATCTGATTAGGGTATTTTCTGGGTTTATTTTAACTTTAACTTAGAATTTGTTTGAGATTTCGTTTCTTGAATATACGTTAGTAAACAGAATTCTCTTTCAACTACATCAATTACGTAAGTTACAAAAATCTCGGTTATTAAATTCATAATTTCAATTTTATTTTGTATGTCTGTGTACTTTACTCGCAATTCTGACAAATGCATAGACTACTTGACTGCAGGATCGCAGCTACAAGTTGTTATGTACAGTGAATTAGCTGTGGTGCGTGAAAGCAGATGTCTGCAACTCGACCCTGTCCCCACATTGAGTCATTGTTTCTAAACAGAGCGGCGCACAGCAGAAGTACCTAAAGTAAGATTAACCACCAGTAGGACACCACTTGTTTGCTCGCATGGTATACTACTTAGCAGAGAAATACACTGGCAGTAACAGTTAGGTACTGTCAGAGATGCTATAATAATTATCTCATTCTCAACCACCTTGTAGACAATTCTTGGGGGAGTACGTGTAAAAATTTAACTATTAGACGGAAAAAATCGCTTTCTTTCATCACCAAAATTGTTTTTAAGTGATACACAATAGTGTCAAATTGTATGTTGCCTAATAAGTGAGAGAACTTCAAAAAAAGGAAAGTCAAATTCTAATATAAGTATAAATGATATCTGGAAAACTAGTTCCCTCTTATCAGCAAAAGTGATTTTGATAATCTATCTTCATTACTTTGCGGAAATTTTAAGGGTCAAAATTATATGGGTAAAAAAATCATAAACTCGAATTTACAGGGTATACGACAACTTGACTGAGCAGTGCGTTTGTAATTTGTTAACGTTTGATATCACACACCTGTCTGCCGACTGGACGTTTGCAGTACTACCATGAGAAATAATACGCTATCTAATAATAATGAGAAGCACAAAATTGATTTTCTCTTGAATTATTACTTTTATTGTTAACCGGTTTTCGGCCTACAAGGCCATCTTCAGACATTTACTGTCGACTGTCATCATGAACCCCATGAACCATGGACCTTGCCGTTGGTGGGGAGGCTTGCGTGCCTCAGCGATACAGATGGCCGTACCGTAGGTGCAACCACAACGGAGGGGTATCTGTTGAGAGGCCAGACAAACATGTGGTTCCTGAAGAGGGGCAGCAGCCTTTTCAGTAGTTGCAGGGGCAACAGTCTGGATAATTTACTGATTTGGCCTTGCAACATTAACCAAAACGGCCTTGCTGTGCTGGTACTGCGAACGGCTGAAAGTAAGGGGAAACTACAGCCGTAATTTTTCCCGAGGACATGCAGCTTTACTGTATGATTAAATGATGATGGCGTCCTCTTGGGTAAAATATTCCGGAGGTAAAATAGTCCCCCATTCGGATCTCCGGGCGGGGACTACTCAGGAGGATGTCGTTATCAGGAGAAAGAAAACTGGCGTTCTACGGATCGGAGCGTGGAATGTCAGATCCCTTAATCGGGCAGGTAGGTTAGAAAATTTAGAAAGGGAAATGGATAGATCAAAGTTAGATATAGTGAAGTTCGGTGGCAGGAGGAACTAGGCTTTTGGTCAGGTGAATACAGGGTTATAAATACAAAATCAAATAGGGGTAATGCAGGAGTAGGTTTAATAATGAATTAAAAAATAAGAGTGCGGGTAAGCTACTACAAACAGCATAGTGAACGCATTATTGTGGCCAAGATAGACACAAAGCCCATGCCTACTACAGTAGTACAAGTTTATATGCCAACTAGCTCTGCAGATGATGAAGAAATTGATGAAATGTATGATGAGATAAAAAAAAATATTCCAGTAGTGAAGGGAGATGAAAATTTAATAGTCATGGGTGACTGGAATTCGTCAGTAGGAAAAGGGAGAGAAACAAACATAGTAGGTGATTATGGATTTGGGCTAAGAAATGAAAGAGGAAGCCGTCTGGTAGAATTTTGCACAGAGCATAACTTAATCATAGCTAACACTTGGTTCCAGAATCATAAAAGAAGGTTGTGTACATGGAAGAATCCTGGAGATACTAAAAGGTATCAGATAGATTATATAATGGTAAGACAGAGATTTAGGAATCAGGTTTTAAATTGTAGGACATTTCCAGGGGCAGATGTGGACTCTGACCACAATCTGTTGGTTATGACCTGTAGGTTAAAACTGAAGAAACTGCAAAAACGTGGGAACTTAAGAACATGGGATCTGGATAAGCTGAAAGAACCAGAGGTTGTACAGAGTTTCAAGGAGAGCATAAGGGAACAATTGACAGCAATGGGGTAAAGAAACACATTAGAAGAAGAATGGGTAGCACTGAGGGATGAAGTAGTGAAGGCAGCAGAGGATAAAGTAGGTAAAAAAGACGAGAGCTGCTAGAAATCCTTGAGTAACAGAAGAAATATTGAATTAAATTGATGAAAGGAGAATATATAAAAATGCAGTAAATGAAGCAGGCAAAAAGGAATACATACATCTAAAAAATGAGATCGACAGGAAGTGCAAAATGGCTAAGCAGGGATGGCTAGAGGACAAATGTAAGGATGTAGAAGCTTATCTCACTAGGGGTAAGATAGATACTGCCTACATGAAAATTAAAGAGACCTTTGGAGAGAAGAGAACCACGTGTATGAATATCAAGAGCTCAGATGCCAACCCAGTTCTAAGCAAAGAAGGGACAGCAGAAAGGTGGAAGGAGTATCTAGAGGGCCTATACAAGGGCGATGTGCTTGAGGACAATATTATGGAAATGGAGGAGGATGTAGATGAAGACGAAATGGGAGGTAAGATATTGCGTGAAGAGTTTGACAGAGCACTGAAAGACCTGAGTCGAAACAAGGCCCCCGGAGTAGAAAAGATTCCATTAGAACTACTGACGGCCTTGGGAGATCCAGTCATGACAAAACTCTACCAGCTGGTGAGCAAGATGTATGAGACAGGTGAAATACCCTCAGACTTAAAGGAGAATATAATAATTCCAATCCCAAAGAAAGCAGTTGCTGACAGATGTGAAAATTACCGAACTATCAGTTTAATAAGTCACAGCTGCAAAATACTAACGCGAATTCTTTACAGACGAATGGAAAAACTGGTAGATGCGGACCTCGGGGAGGATCACTTGGATTCCGTAGAAATGTTGGAACACGTGAGGCAATACTGACCTTACTACTTATCTTAGAAGAAAGATTAAGAAAAGGCAAACCTACGGTTCTAGCATTTGTAGACTTAGAGAAAGCTTTTGACAATGTTGACTAGAATACTCTCTTTCAAATTCTGAAGGTGTCAGGGGTAAAATACAGGGAGCGAAAGGCTATTTACAATTTATACAGAAACCAGATGGTAATTATTAGAGTCGAGGGGCATGAAATGGAAGCAGTGGTTGGGAAAGGAGTGAGACAGTGTTGTAACCTCTCCCCGAAGTTATTCAATCTGTATATTGAGCAAGCAGTAAAGGAAACAAAAGAAAAATTTGGAGGAGGTATTAAAATTCATGGAGAAGAAATAAAAACTTTGAGGTTCACCGATGACATTATAATTCTATCAGAGACTGCAAAGGACTTGGAAGAGCAGTTGAACGGAATGGATAGTATCTTGAAAAGAGGATATAAGATGAACATCAACAAAAAGCAACACTAGGATAATGGAATGTAGTCAAATTAAATTGGGTGATGCTGAGGGAATTAGATTAGGAAATGAGACACCTAAAGTAGTAAAAGAGTTTTGCTATTTAGGAAGTAAAATAACTGATGATGGTCGAAGTAGAGAGGATATAAAATGTAGACTGGCAATGGCAAGGAAAGCGTTTCTGAAGAAGAGAAATTTGTTAACATGGAATATAGCTTTATGTATCAGGAAGTCGTTTCTGAAAGTATTTGTATGGAGTGTATCCATATATGGAAGTGAAACATGGACGATAACTAGTTTGGACAAGAAGAGAATAGAAGCTTTCGAAATGTGGTGCTACAGAAGAATGCTGAAGATTAGATGGGTAGATCACGTAACTAAAGAGGAGGTATTGAATAGGATTGGGGAGAAGTTTGTGGGACAACTTGACTAGAAGAAGAGATCGGTTGGTAGGACATGTTTTGAGGCATCAATGGATCACAAATTTAGCATTGGAGGGCAGCGTGGAGAGTAAAAATCGTAGAGGGAGACCAAGAGATGAATACACTAAGCAGGTTCAGAAGGATGTAGGTTGCAGTAGGTACTGGGAGATGAAGCGGCTTGCACAGGATAGAGTAGCATGGAGAGCTGCATCAAACCAGTCTCAGAACTGAAGACAACAACAACAACAACAACAACAACATCAAAGAAGCTAGATGGTAGCAGACAACACTGGAAGAGAAGTAACACATCTAGACTGAAATAAAAACATACAACAATTAACATCTTTGCAATGAAAAAGTAAAAACTGAATAGTACATAAATAGCAATGAAGTAGACAGGAAAACCTTCAGCACAAAATAGGAATAGCATGCCTACATAACAGTTGCTGTTAATAAACAAAACTTATAAAATAAAATTAGTACTAGACAAGACTGCATTAGGTGGTGTGAAACATGGAGTGTAATACACAACCAATTATAAGAAGAGGCAGTTATAAACGTTAATACATAAGGAACTTAAGCAATATCAATATAATAAACAGAAATAAGTAAATGCAGGAAAATGGAGGTGTTTGAAGGAACCTACAGTTTGAGAGTGTGGTGGTACTGCATTTTAACATTAACATTAAAATCGAAGCAGTGGCTTTGTACCAGTTTTCATTAAATAAATGAGCAAAGTAAAATATGAACAGTATTTGATGAGACAACTACAAGGGATGTTAAATATGGACAGTAATACAAATACCAGTTAAAAGAAAGCGTTAATTATTGAAACTACAGTCTATGTGGAATACAAAGACAACTTCAACAAAACAAAACAAATTAATGAATACATGAAAATGGGAATATGTAGGATGAGAGAGTGTGGGAAATAATGAACAACATAGATGATCGTATGAAATTTAGGAGAGGGGAAGTGTTGAGCTGTGTCTCATCATTTAGGATGAGATCTGGACTGTGAGCAAGATGTATGTTAATTTCCAGGGCTTCCAGCAGGTTGAGTTTATAGTCTTTGTTTGCTAAGTGAAGCACATTGGACACAGGCTGGTCGTTGTGACCCTCACTCAGTACATGTTCAACAAATGCTGAGTCTGAATTCTGGAACCTCCAGTTGCGTTCATGTTCAGCCAGCCTAGTTGATACGTCTCTGCCTGACTGACCAATGTCAAATTTGTCACAATCAGAACAGCTGATGTTGTATACCCCACTGTTGGCTAATAACTGGATCTTGTCTTTGCTATAAAAAACACACTGGGCTGTCGTGTTCCTGACATAGTAGAAAAACCTATACTTGCAGGATTTCAGTGCTTTGGCTACAATCTGTGATACCTGACCTAGAAATGGTAGTGTACACCATTTCTTGCAGACAGTGGATGAGGAAGCACGTGGGGCATAGAGGAGGGGTATAATTTTCCGTTTTTGTTTCCTGTGTGAGATGTGGTCAATAAGAACTGGATTGTAACCACTGGCTGTGGCAATAAACTTTATTTTATCTAATTCTGCTTTAAAATTCTCTCTGGACATAGGGATAGGTATGACACAGTTTACCATTGAGTGAAAATCAGTATGTTTGTGAGGTACGGTGTGTTGTGAGCAAGAAGGTATTAATGTGTCTGTAGTAGTTGTTTTTCTGTAAATTTCGAGACAATATGTGTGTGTACTCATGTCAATGGTGAGATCGAAGAAGTTTATGGATTTGTTGCCAATATCCATTACATTGCCACTCTTCATTTACATTGATAACTGTCTCTTCTTATAATTGGTTGTGTATCACTCTCCATGTTTCACGCCAACTGATACAGCCTTGTGTAGTACTATTTTATTTTATTAGTTTTGTTTATTAAAAGAACTGTTGTGTAGGCATGCCATTCCTATTTTGTGCTAATGATTTTCCTGTCTACTCCATTGTTATTTATGTACTGTTCAGTTTTTACTTTTGCATTGCAAAGATGTTATTTGCTGTATGTTTCTACTTCAGTCTAGATGTGTTACTTCTCTTCCAATGTTGTCTGCTAACATTTAAATACTTTGGTGATAATACTCAGTAAATGTCTGAAGATGGCCTCGTAATCTGAAAACCGGTTAACAGTAAAAGTAATTTTGTAGAACAAAAGCAAATTTTCATTTATTATAATGTTGTTCTACCAAGAACCGACAGAAGATTCTGTTAATATGATAAAATGTACCACAACAGTACAATTATCCGTCTTTTATAGTGGATTACTGAGGCAAAAAGCAAAGTCAACACGACACTTTTGGTTTAACAAACAGTGTTTGCAACGCAAAATTACGCCATAATACGACTGCATAAAGCCAAGAGGAACATCCGCCGCTCCAAAGAAAGCCGGTTACGTCGCAAGATACCCGTGGATAAAGGAAGAAATGCAATCATGTTCGTGACAACGTGTGTACACATTTAAAAGTGGTACATATGGCAATCACATCTAAGTTACACCCCTGTGAGCTCATCGTTTTCAATCGAGAAGCTCGTCAAAGTGTAAGTGATCTTATTCACGACGTATTTTCCCGGCTGACCAACAAATTATCTGTGATTAGGAAGGTGAGTGTACCTTTAACCTCAAACTGTAAACAAAATTCTTCGCAACGCGTAATTGACCTATCGAACTTGGTTCTGTCTCCAAACGAACAAAAAGTGCTTGAGAAAGGTTTTTAAATATGCTCCTGCCCACTTTCCATCAGAAAAACAACTGAATGTTGATATTGAATATGCCCTAACGAAAGACACCACTGCAAAATATATAGTTGACAATGCATTAAAGAACGAAACCAAATTCGTGTATAACATTCCATGGTCTATTGACTTTCACACCCTCAAGTCCTTAAAACAGAAATTACAACACACTTTCACACCCTCAAGTCCTTAAAACAGAAATTACAACACCAAGGTATCATTGTCACAAAATGTGATAAAGGCAACAGTATTGTGCTTTTGAACAAATGTGATTATGTGGATAAAGTTCATGATTTCCTGAATACCACAGGCTTCCAAGTCCTTCCTAAAGACCCTACTAAATTGTTCAAAGAGAATGTTAAATATGCTATCACTTCATGCAAAAGCATATTTTCTGAATTTAAAGCAAAACTGTCAACTTATATGAATCCAGTGTCTCATAGAATGTATGGGCTTCCTAAACTTCATAAACAAGATATTCCTATTCGTTGAGCTGTATCATCATTCACAGCTCCATCTTACAAACTAGTCAGTAAACTGGACATACTAATTAAGAGCAAGACTAAATTCAAACCAAAACATTGTATTTCAACTCTGTGGACCTAGTACACAAGTTTAAAAGTATATCTGTCTCACACAGTGATAAATTAGTATCTTTTGATGTCAGCAGTTTGTTTTCTAACATACCAGTAGCAGAATGAATTGATATTTTGACAGTGCTGATGCACAAGCCTAATGTCAAGCCTGTGGAATTGAATGACTTGACATTGGCCACACAGACATGCCTCGCACAGAACTATTTCCAGTTCCAAGGGACGTTTTATAAACAATTAGATGGCTTAGCTATGGGTTCCCCTCTTAGTCCACTGTTAAATGAAACATTTATGGACAATTTTGAACAAAATTTTCTAAAAACAGAACCTTTGAGTGCAAACGTCAAATACTCGTTTAGATATGTATATGTTGTCCTGTGTATGTGGACTGGTACTACAAGACAACTCAACACATTCTTGAAAAACCTAAACAGTCAACATAAAAATATGCAGGTCACTATGGAGATTGGCAAGAAATCAATATACATCATAGATTTCACCACTGACATCAGTGCACACACAGATTGTTTCAAAATTTACAGAAAAACAACAACTACAGACACATTAATACCTTCTTGCTCACAACACACCATACCTCACAAACATACAGCTGTCCACTCAATGATACACTGTCTCATACCCTTCCCCTGTCCAGAGATGATTTTAAAGCAGAGTTAGATAAAATAAAGTTTATTGCCACAGCCAGTGGCTACAATCCAGTTCTTATCGACCACATCTTGCACAGGAAACAAAAACGGAAAATTATACCCCTCCTCTATCCCCCCCCCCCCTGCTTCCTCATCCACTGTCTGCAAGAAATGGTGTACACTACCATTTCTAGGTCAGGTATCACAGATTGTAGCCAAAGCACTGAAATACTGCAAGTATAGGTGTTTCTACTATGTCAGGAACACGACAGCCCAGTGTGTTTTTATAGCAAAGACGAGATCCAGTTATTCGCCAACAGTGGGGTATACAACATCAGCTGTTCTGATTGTGACAAATTTGACATTGGTCAGTCAGGCAGAGACATATCAACTAGGCTGGCTGAACATGAACGCAACTGGAGTTTCCAGAATTCAGACTCAGAATTTGCTGAGCATTTACTAAGTGAGGGTCACAACGACCAGCCTGTGTCCAATGTGCTTCACTTAGCAAACACAGGCCATAAACTTAACCTGCTGGAAGCCCTGGAAATTAACATACATCTTGCTCACAGTCCAGATCTCATCCTAAATGATGAGACACAGCTCAACACTTCCCCTCTCCTAAATTTCACACGATCATCTTTGTTGTTCATTATTTCCCACACTCTCTCATCCTACATATTCCCATTTTCATGTATTCATTAATTTGTTTTGTTTTGTTGAAGTTGTCTTTGTATTCCACATAGACTGTAGTTTCAATAATTAACGCTTTCTTTTAACTGGTACTTGTATTACTGTCTATGTTTAACACTCCTTGTAGTTGTCTCATCAAATACTGTTCATATTTTACTTTGCTCATTTCTTTAATGAAAACTGGTATACAGCCACTGCTTTGATTATAATGTTAATGTTAAAATGCAGTACCACCACACTCTCAAACTGTAGGTTCCTTCAAACACCTCCATTTTCCTGCATTTACTTATTTCTGTTTATCATATTTATATTGCTTAAGTTCCTTATGTATTAACATTTACAACTGCCTCTTCTTATAATTTGTTGTTTATTACTCTCTATGTTTCGCCCCACCTGATACAGTCTTGTCTAGTACTAATTTTATTTTATAAGTTTTGTTTATTAATAGCAATTGTTATGTAGGCATGCTATTCCTATTTTGTGCTGAAGGTTTTCCTGTCTACTTCGTTGGTATTTATGTACTATTCAGTTTTTACTTTTTCTTTGCAAAGATGATAATTGCTGTATGTTTTTACTTCAGTCTAGATGTGGTACTTCACTTCCAGTGTTGTCTGCTATCATCTAACTTCTTTGATGATGGTACACAGTAAATGTCTGAAGATGGCCTTGTAGGCCGAAAACCGGTTAACAATAAAAGTAATATTTCAGAAGAAAAACAATTTTGTGCTTCTCATTTATTATTAGATAGCGTATTATTTCTCAAGGTAGTACTGCAAACGTCCAGTCGGCAGACAGGTGTATGATATTAAACGTTAACAAATTACAAATGCACAGCTCATTCAAGTTGTCGTGTACCCTGTAAATTCGAGTTTATAATTTTTTACCCATATAATTTTGACCCTTAAAGTTTCAACAAAGTAATTAAGCTAGATTATCACAATCACTTTTGCTGATTAGAAGGAATTAGTTTTCCAGACGCCATTTGTACTTATATTAGAATTTGACTTTTCCTTCTTTGAAGTTCTCTTATTTATTAGGCAACATATACAATTTGACACTATTGTGTATCACTTAAAAACAATTTTGGTGATGAAAGAGAGCGATTTTTTCCGTCTAATAGTTTAATTTTTTACACGTTCTTCCCCAACAATTGTCAACAAGGTGGTTGAGAATGAGATAATTATTATAGCATCTCTGACAGTACATAACCGTTACTGCCAGTGTATTTCTCTGTTAAATAGTATACTATGCGAGCAAACAGGTTGTGTCCTACTGGTGGTTAATCTTACTTTAGGTACCTCTGCTGTGCACAGCTCAATCACTGTGGGCCCAGTGTCGGTCTGCAGACATCTGCTTTCATGCACCACAGCTAATTCACTGTATTTAACAACCTGTAGCTGTGATCCTTCAGTCAAGTAGTCTATGCATTTGTCAGAATTGTGAGTTAAGTACACAGATATACAAAATAAAATTTTAATTATGAATTTAATAACCGAGATTTTTGTAACGTCTGTAATTGATGTAGTTGAAAGAGAATTCTGTTTACTAATGTATATTCAAAAACCGACATCTCAAACAAATTCTAAGTCGCTCCACTATAATCAGTTGAAATACACCCAGAAAATACCCTAATCAGATCAGTAAAGCTGCACTGAGTAGTCTTCAAAGATACTCTAAAAGTAAATCCATTTGGTAATCGCACTAAACGAAATATTCACCAACTCATACTAAGAACGTTCAACATGATGATTTACATATTAACACACATGACAGAACGAATTGTAACTCATATTCTGCCTACCCTCGGTTCCATAATGCGTGTGGAAAATGTTGGTGTCCTACATTGGACCACATCCACACACCTCAAAATATGTTGAGAAACTGAAGTATGGTAACAGCCATCACCCGCCCAAAATAGGTTTACCATATCACTGTCAGGTCCACATTCTTCCAGAACGAACATCCAAGTGTCCAGAACTGCTGTGTTGAGCTCTTCATTTAGAAAGTCCCAGTCTTCACCTGATTCTCTTAGTGATTCACTACTGCTCGGCTTTTCAAGTGGCTGAAGGCTGTACCCACAAAATTACATTTTTCTTATGTAATAAAGACATGATCTGACTTTACTTGGAGCCTTCTCGGACTAAACTATAAAAACATTATTTAAATAAAACGATTGATATAAATATTCGGTCACACTCAGAATAATTACAAATAAAGGATAGTTCATAAACAAATAAGTTAGTATTTTGGTGCAAGTGTGCTCACATTAAATGAGAACGACTTGTCGTTAAATATTGTTTGAACAATTAATTTTGGCTTCTTGACGGAAGCACATTTTGGTTATCTTTCAATTATGGTGTCCACTAACCCACTTCTATACTAGCACAGTTTTTAAGAGCACTTGGTGTTATGATTTCAATAAGTGTACTGGCAAAAGAGTAGATTGCTCATTGAATAACTACACAAGTATAGCAATACATGAGGTATTCATAACGTATTCATTTGCTCTCTAACGGTGGAGAATACAGTGTTCTGATGAAGATTTACATAATGATAAGATATGAAAAACAATAATTCACGAAACAAAATAGATTCAGATAGAAAACATTTGGCCATGACAGTTACAGAGTAATGTTATTATCTGACATATTGTGAGTTTAACTCACACTGTTTACGTTAATATTTCAATAAATTACTATAGATTTTCAAAGAAGTATAAGTACCCGTCTTTCAGGTTGTCTGGCGCTGTAATTCTTTACAGCATAGTGTTACCTGCACAATGGACGTGCAAGCAACAACCATCCAAATTCCCTGCCTGGCGGTTCACCCATTTCCCACGATGCTGCTCGTCTTTTTACCTAGACTCACCTATACCGGCCAGCAGCACAGCCTGCTTCTTGAGTCTACCAGCAATCAGCTGTAGAACGATTTCATCTTACCTCATACAAATGTTGTACAGTTGGATAGATCGTCTACATACCTGTGTTCTCACAGACCGTTTTGTCAAATGAAATCCTTTTTACAAACCATTAAACCGAATGTGACCCCATAAGACAGTAATGATATAAAGTAAGTATAATTATGTTATTGGACCTCCTCCTCATTCAGATTTGCAACTGTTCCTCAGTGTTCAGATGACTGAATTCAGGTGTTTAAAAACCAATGGAATGTGTGTATTTTGTTTTCAAAGTAAACTCTAATGGCCACAAATTGATTATTGGTAATGTAGCTTGAGATTTGCTTAAGTGAATATGGTGTTTTCTTGATGAAATGTCAGCATGTGTCTATGAACTTTTCAACATGGAATTTAGTACACAGCCACTTTCAATATCGTTAGAACGACCAGGACCACCCCACCTGGCACTCAAACAGTGTGACATTACTGAAGTACAACAGTAAGCCTAACTAAATTTGGATGATGATTCAGAGATGTTAAATATTCATATCATTCACGAATCAGGCAATGTCAATTTTATAATGTATTATGGTGAGAAGTATAAGTTTCTTTAAATGTGAGAATATTAAAACAGGAAATGAGATCTTCCATGCAACAAAGTTTGTGGGTAGTATATCAGAACGCCAGTGTCCTCAAGCGGAAAGATACAAGTATGATTTCCAACACTAACATCAACACTGGGAGAAACTCATAATAGCAACACAAAAACTCACTGAACCGTACATGTGAACTAGAAATTGAACGTTTCGACTGTGGCTGTTTCTACATATGCCAGAGAGGTAGATTATTTGGAATTTGGTTGAAGGAACATGTGGTAGCACTAAAAATTAGAAATTACCACACACCTGCACGAAACAGTGTCAGCAACTATACATGCCAACTAAAATAAACTAGAGTCCTTGCAACACTCCATGTACCGTAAATACCAAATAAAACATCCTGAGGTGATTTGGAATGACAAAACTGCTGAAATTTTGAAGAGTATCATTTCTGTTTGTAACAACAGCCTGTATTATTAAATCTGTAATGCGCAAACACTTCCATTCTCTCATTCATATTTACCATGAATGATTCAGTTATTCGTATGTTCCTTCAACAACTTCAAAATGAACAGGTGACTCCCAAACTCTCACTACTCAATAGATCGACCTAAAACCAATCATTTGTACTTCATATTAGACTGATATTCCTTATATCTGTTTACATTGTTAGGAGTATGTCTATCTGAATTTCTTTAATTGTTTGTCAGTGAGTTATGTCAACATTTACTTAGTTACAACATGTAACAGACGTAATAGTAACAAAGCCACAGCTCTAGCATTTTGCTCTATTTCTGTCACTGCTTTCATCATCTATACCTGAATCCCAATCTAAATACGAGACGTAATTGTTACACCTTATGTTTTCAACAAGCCTCCTGATTACGAAAATGAGTAAAAAGTGTAAGCAGTATAAACTTGAAAAAAAATTACCTATACCAATTGAAATATTTAACCTAAGACATCTATTCATCTACTAAACCTCAGATCTCCACAGTGCTGTAAATCTAAATGTGCAATATTAGGTTTGTTCTGCTGTATATTATTTGTACTTCCAAACAGTGTGCCAGTTTTTGCTGTATGTCCTTTGTGGACATCAGTCTACACACTATCTTCGTTTACAAAGACTGACAGTTTATATGTGATGTATTACAGCAAAGAAAGCAGCCTGTGGCCACAGGAGGTATTGTGTTTCAGAGGATCTATTTGAACATTCACGTTTACGGTCAGTTTCCAGTACTAGACTTCTTAAATAGTACTGTGTCTCTACTGTACAGCATCACAGGTTACCTGAAAGCTGCAACAACACACACATATTAATCACAGGTATTGTTCACGTGAATGGCTTCGACCTTACGCTGATATCATGTACACCCTGCCTTGGGAAGGGTCTCAAGACTGCGCACAAGAGTCAAGGTGATACTTGTCCAGTGTTTGTTTCGTTTGTTGAACATCGAGTGGGGTGCTGGTGACGTAGAACGACGCAGCCATCCGTATGGCTCATACGAGGCGGCCGCCATTTCTGAGGTAGATGGTCAAGAGAGGCAGTTTCACACCATGACGATGTAAAACATCACAGACACCTACATTTCCAATGTATCGCTGTACCCATGCTTCGATAGTACTGCATGGTGATGTTGGCCCAGCACATCTTGATTTGGGGCATGTTACCTTGGCCGGCCAGAGTGGCCGAGCGGTTCTAGGCGCTACAGTCTGGAACCGCGCGACCGCTACGGTCTCAGGTTCGAATCCTGCCTGGGACTTGGACGTGTGTGATGTCCTTAAGTTAGTTAGGTTTACATAGTTCTAGGTTCTAGGGGACTGTTTTTTTGTGAATTTAGTGGGCACAACTTCAGTGGTCATTAGCGCCCTGACTAAGTTAGGAATGCACCGCGAGGCATAAGGTAAAAACAGCAACTAAAACGGACAACACTAAAAGACCTAACAGGCATAGGATTAAAAAAACAGCATAATCAAACGTCCTTAGACAGGTGTGTCAAGTTGATAACAAGAAGAACGCTAGCAGCAGCTCGTGGGTCATCCGCTAAAATAGCATCCACAGTACATGGGCGGCCAAGATCAAGACGCAGTGTAGTAAAATCCGGACAGGACGTTAAAATGTGTCGGACCGTCACCAATTGCCCACATGGACAGAAAGGCGCCGGCGCAGCCGTCAGCAGATGGCGATGGCTGAACCGGCAGTGTCCAATTCGTAGCCGGGCCAAAACGACCTCCTCCCGCCGAGAAGGACGTGAGGAGGACGTCCAAGCCACGGGAAGAGGTTTCAAGGCCCGAAGCTTGTTGTCCGTAAGTGCAGCCCAATCTGCATGCCACAGCGATAAAATGAGACGACAAATGACCCTGCTAAAATCTGATGAAGGGAGAACTGCAGCCTTGGCCGCGGCATCTGCAGCTTCGTTCCCAGGGATACCGACATGGCCAGGAACACACATAAAGCTAACCGGAGAACCGTCGTCCACCAGCTGCTGAAGAGAGCGTTGGATCCAGTGCACGAAAGGGTGAACCGGATACGGATCACTGAGGCTTTGGATGGCGCTCAGAGAATCGGAGCAGATGACATAAGCAGAATGTCGGTGGCGGCAGATGTAAAGAACAGCCTGGTAGAGGGCAAAGAGCTCAGCTGTGAAGACCGAACAAGGGCCATGTAGCCGGTATTTAAAACTGTGTGCCCCGACAATAAAAGAACACCCGACCCCGTCATTGGTCTTAGAGCCATCTGTATAAATGAAGGTCATATTAATGAACTTCGAACGAAGTTCGACAAAACGGGAATGATATACCGAACCGGGGGTAACCTCCTTTGGGAGCGAGCTAAGGTCAAGGTGAACGCGAACCTGAGCCTGGAGCAAAGGTGGCGTGTGGCTCACGCGCACTCTGAAGATTGCACGGAGTGAAAAATCAAGGTGTTGAAGGAGGCGACGAAAGCGAACTCCAGGGGGTAGCAGGGCAGAGACATACAACCCGTTTTGACGGTCGAGAGAGTCGTCAAAAAAGGAACGATACGATGGGTGGTCGGGCGTTGATAGTAGCCGACAGGCATAACGACAAAGCAGTATATCGCGCCGGGAGGTGAGTGGCAATTCGCCAGCTTCAGCATGAAGACTCTCGACGGGACTAGTATAAAACGCTCCGACCGCAATACGTAAACTTCCATGTTGTATGGAGCTGAGGTGGCGTAAGATGGACGGCCGTGCAGAGGAGTATACGAAGCTCCCATAGTCCAGCTTGAAGCGGACGATCGACCGATATAGGCGAAGTAGGACGGTTCGATCCACTCCCCACGACATACCACTGAGAACACGGAGGACATTTATAGAACGGGTACAACGGTCAGCCAAATACGACACATTTGGAGACCAGCTAAAGTTTCTGTCAAATGTTAGACCTAAAAATTTTGTTGTCTCCACGAATGGGAGAGCAACGGGACTGTGTCGTAAGGATGGTAGGAGAAACTGTTTGTAGCGCTAGAAGTTAATACAGACCGTCTTCTCGGCAGAAAAACGGAATGCATTAGCGACACTCCTGGAGTAAAGACGCTCAAGAGAACGCTGAAGCCAGGAAACATGTACGCTGCGTGCTGCAATAGATGGTAAAATCATCCACGAAAAGGGAGCCTGATAAGTCATCTGGGAGGCAATCCATTATTGGATTGATCGATATGGCAAAGAGAGCGAAGCTCAAAACTGAGCCCTGTGGCACCCCATTCTTCTGGCGAAAGGTTTCTGACAGGACAGAGCCCACACGTACCCTGAACTGTCGATCCATTAAAAAGGAACGAATAAAAAGAGGGAGGCGACCGTGAAGGCCCCATGTATGCACGGTGCGGAGAATGCCCGCCCTCCAACAGGTGTCATAAGCTTTCTCCAAATCAAAGAACACAGCCGCGGTCGGGCGCTTCCGCAAGAAGTTATTCATAATGAAGGTCGACAAGTTAACCAAATGGTCAACAGTAGAGCGGCGCCTACGAAATCCACATTGTACATTGGTAAGTAGGCGTCGAGATTCGAGCAGCCAAACCAAACGAGAGTTAACCATTCATGCCATCACCTTATAGACACAGCTGGTAAGGGATATGGGTCGATAACTGGAAGCAAAGTGCTTGTCCTTCCCCGGCTTAGGAATCGGTACAACAATAGACTCGCACGAGCATGCGGGAACATGTCCCTCATTCCAGATGCGATTATAAGTACGTAGAAGGAAACCTTTACCGGCAGGAGAAAGGCTCTTCAGCATCGGAATATGAATAGAATCAGGCACTGGAGCGGAGGACCGTGACCAGTCAAGTGCATTTTCGAGTTCCCGCATGGTGAATGGGGCATTGTAACTTACGCGATTCGAGGAACGGAAGTTAGGTGGCCTAAACTCCTCTGCCTGTTTTCGGGGGAGGAAGGCAGGGTGGTAATGAGCGGAGCTCGAAACCTGTGCGAAAAAGCGGCCGAAGGCATTGGAGACATCCTCAGGGGCCACAAGGACGTCATTCGCGACCGTCAAGCCAGAAACTGGTGAGTGGATCTTAGTGCCATATAGCTGGCGCAGGCTACCCTAGACAACAGAAGAAGGAGTAAAACTGTTGAAGGTGCTTGTGAAAGCAGCCCAGCTGGCTTTCTTGCTTTCTTTAATAATACGACGAGACTGCGCACGTAATCGTTTATAATTGATACAATTTGCCATAGTAGGGTGGCGTTTAAAGGTATGTAAAGCACGTCGACGAGCACATAAAGCGTCTCTACATGCTGCGGTCCACCAGGGGATCGGTACGCGACTTAGAGAAGAAGTAGTGTGAGGGATGGAATATTCAGCAGCAGTTAGAATGACTTCCATGAGGTGTGCGACCTGACTATCGCAGCTTGTGAAGGTTTGATCCTGACAGGTCGCCCTGGAAGAGAAGAGCCCCCAGTCTGGTTTGGAGATGTTCCAACTAGTTGAGCACAGAGAGGGGGTATGATGCAGGAGATGGATAACACATGGGAAGTGGTCGCTCGAATATGTATCAGAAAGTGCATACCACTCAAACCGGCGTGCAAGTTGTGTAGTACATACAGAGAGGTCTAAATGGGAATAAGTGTGAGATGCGTCTGAAAGAAAAGTAGGGGCGCCAGTATTGAGGCAGACAAGATTGAGCTGGTTGAGAACGTCAGCTAACAGGGAGCCCTCGGACAGGATGCTGGCGAGCCCCAAAGAGGATGGTGAGCATTGAAGTCTGCAGTTAACAAAAATGGTGCAGGGAGCTGAGCAATAATTTGCATCATGTCTCCCTGGTAACGGCAGACGACGATGGAGTGTAAACGGTACAAATGGAAAATGTAAAAGTGGGGAGAGTAATGTGGACGGCAACTGCCAGCAGGCCGGTGTGCAATGTGATGGGATCATAGTAGATATCACCCCGGACCAGCAACATAACCCCTCCATGAGCGGCAATACCTGCCACAGGGGGTAGGTCAAAAAGAACAGAGGTGTAGTGTGCCAAGGCAATTTGATCGCATGGGCGTAGCTTCGTTTCCTGGAGGGCTACGACGAGCGGACGGTTGCAAGCGGAGCAGCAGCTGTAAGTCCTCTCGGTTGGAGCGAATGCTGCGAATATTCCAGTGAATTAGTGCCATCGTGAGAAGAAGATGCAAGAAGGTGTCATCTCTAAGGCCGCTGAGGGCCCAGCATCGAGCGAGCACTGCCTCCGCTAGCAGTAGGCGGACAGTCATCGTCCATTTGCTCTATAGGTTCATCGGCCACCTTGTTAAGATGGCCAGGAGGGGGAGCTTCCTCCGCTGGTGAAAGCCAGATGTTCGGCTACCAGCAGTGCTGCCAGGCAGAACGGATGACGGCCTGGGGCGGCAACCACTGGGTGGGGCAGGAGAAGAAATGCGCCGTGGCAGGGAAGGAGAACTGTGCTTCCTATGATCCTACTTCGAAGGTTGTTTTGTGGAAGTATTGGTTAATGGCTGGGAGTTCGAGGTACGTAGGAGGTCAGCACGAGACTGTTCCTTCTTCAAGGCCCATGTATTTGACTTCTAGGTCTTCGTCTTGGCAGAAGCTGACAAAGGTGCTTGTGTCTGAGGGGTGACGGGAGGAAGAGGAGACGTCGACCGGGCGATCTTAGCACTAGCAGAACGGACGACCGTAGTGCTGAAGGTCAGATCGCATGTCTGCGGCGCCACCTGCCTGGTAGTCCGAGGAGAGGCGAGGACAGTACTGTATTTCCCCGCAGGGAGCAGCGTGGGCTTCCTACTAGCTAATAGCTTGCGAGCAACCGAGGTAGGCACTCTCTCTATGACCCGAATTTCCTGTATACAGCGTTCTTCCTTGTAGATGGGACAGTCGCGGGAGGACGCTACATGTTCATCCTGACAGTTCACACAACGAGGAGACGGAGGTGGACAGTCACCCTCATGGGCATCCCTGCCACAAGTGACATATTTAGCCGCATTTGAACAAGACGGGTGAGTGTGATTAAAACACTGACACTGGTAGCAGTCCGTAGTTGTCGGGACATAGGGGCGAACAGAAATAACCTCATAGCCCACTTTGATGCGCGACGGCAGCTTAACACTATCAAAGATTAATAAAAGTGTCTGGGTCGGTACAAGGTCACTGTTGACCTTTTTCATGACCCTGTGAACAGCCGTCACGCCCTGCTTAGCGAGGAAAAACTGAATCTCCTCGTCAGTCAATCCGTCGAGTGATCTAGTATATACCACACCACGAGACGAATTCAAAGTGCGGTGAGCCTCCACCCCGACAGGGGACATGTACCGGAGTGTGGCCCGAACCTATTTTTGTGCCTAAAGGCCCTCTTAGTTTATAGTAACAAGGTACCGTTATGAAACCTGGTACAAGACTTGACCGATCCTGCTATGGCATCTACGCCTTTCTGGATAACGAAAGGGTTGACAGAGGAAAAATACTTTCCGTCCTCAGATCTATAAACTACGAGGAACTGTGGGGCACGCGGTAGTACTTTTGTCACTGGTGGCTGGTCAAGTTTCCATTTGCGGGCAGAAGTCGAGAGAGAAGAAGAAGAAGAGAAATCCATTGCGGAGAAATCCCCCATAATGGCCAGCGTCTCCGATGGCGCGTTCCTTCCTTGTGGGGACCCTCTCAGAGGGCACTCCCACCTTAGGTGAATGTTTACACCTCAGGTCACACCTCCAGAGAAACGGACAGAGGGACTAGTCGGCATGGTCGGAAGGTGTCAGCTCAGGCAATTGCTCCTCCCTGGCCTCCCTGGGCCTGGCTTTTACCAGGGGGTACCTGCGTGCCTTACTTGTCTACCCAGGGCGGGGAACGATGCATTACCCCGTCACCGGCTATGGGTGCCAATATGTGGGTCGGACTTCTGGCACACACAGGGAGGAAGAAAGGAGGAGGAGGCAAGGAGGAGGAGGAGGCAACGAGGCAAGGAGGCAAGGAGGCAAGGAGGAGGAGGAGGCAAGGAGGAGGAGGAGGCAAGAAGGAGGAAGAAGGAAGGAGGAGGAGGAGGCAAGGAGGAGGAGGAGGCAAAGAGGAGGAGGAGGCAAGGAGGAGGAGGCAAGGAGGAGAAGGAGGCAAGGAGGAGAAGGAGGCAAGGAGAAGGAGGCAAGGAGAAGGAGGCAAGGAGAAGAGTAAGGAAGACAATAAGATGGAGAAGAATAAAGAAAGGAACCAACCAAAGGAGGGAAGAAACCAGAAGAAGTGAAAACCAAAATGACCGCAAATGTAGGTCGTGGAACCGTCCGTCTCCGACGCAGGCGCTAACTACCCCTTGAAGGGGAGGGATCCTTTTAGTCGCCTCTTATGACAGGCAGGAATACCTCGGGCCTATTCTAACCCCCGGACCAGCAGGGGGTTAGGGGACTGATGACCTCAGAAGTTAAGTCCCATAGTGCTCAGAGCCATTTGAACCGTGTTACCTGGTCCGTCCCAGAGGCTGCTGACTTACCCTTGTCTCCGCCGTCTGATTACTGGTGAGAAACTCTTGGGCTTTTAATCTAGACTACATTATCCCATACTACCTGCGGCCTTTAATTGATTAGGCAGTTAGGGTGTTAAGTGACAAGTATTTACCAAATTCATG
The DNA here is from genome assembly GCF_023897955.1 of Schistocerca gregaria. Classification (NCBI taxonomy): domain Eukaryota; kingdom Metazoa; phylum Arthropoda; class Insecta; order Orthoptera; family Acrididae; genus Schistocerca; species Schistocerca gregaria. Next base: position 511,709,817 of record NC_064924.1, read on the forward strand.
TGCTCTATGGGCATTGGAATATGAATATTTGGTAAGCAGCTGTGTTAGTAGCAACGTGCAAACTAATGCAGTCGTGATTTACATTGATGTCAAATTATCGCTGTGGCTGTTTCGGGCTTTTGCTTGTTCCTGTTGTGCGACTTCTCGAATTCATGTGTAATCGATTTGCTGTTGTAATATGTTAATCAATTGCGTATAAGTCTACTGTAATACTATAAGGTGAAGTAGTGTGGCAGTAGCCAAGGGCACACTGGTGGATTGTAAAAGTTGATGTCTGAGATGCTTTACCCCAACCAGGTGTGACATTCAGTGTCATTTTCCTGAAGTGTACCACTCAAACATTATTTGTATTATTTGTACGGCTGGATGAAGGCCTGTCAGTGTAAATTCAGCAAACTTCTCCATTAGTCTATTCCTTGGGCGCTCATTTTATTTATTCTTAATGATTAATGTCTCTGTTGAGCTTAGTAGAGTTTAGATTTCATAATATTGTCGACTGGTTGACAATTGAAGCTCTTAAATAATTTAATTTTGCTTTGTTCTTATTAGAATCTTGCAATATACGCATCCAGCTCTTTTAAGAACAAAATTTTAGTGATGGTTTACACTCTTTGTTTTAAGGGCCAAGGTCCTTCTTAATTTCGTAAAAGTTTGAAACTTAGTACCTGTACAACGATTCTGTGAAACTGTTTGTCAAGTACCACCGTTTGGAAATTGACTCTGTTGTTTGTTAAATAAATGTATAGATGGCTCAGTGTCTGCAATCAAGAATCCTTACGTCCAAGGTTAATCCACTCCAAGCTTAAATCATCCTGTTACTAATATAAAACGCACCAAAGTCCAAATGATGAGGGAGGTTTAAACCTTTGAAACGCAGTGAGGAGTTAAACAGTGACTGGTAATAGTAAACTTGTTATTTGTTATTTCTTTCAATATGAAGTTTTTTCTCGCCGAGAGAGAGAGAGAGAGAGAGAGAGAGAGAGAGAGAGAGAATGTAAAGTTGGGAATAAGCACGTCTTCACTGCATTTGATTGCTAACAGTTTGTGGGTGCCCAATACACAGAATGCCACACTAAGATAGTACAAACATCAAAAAAGTTTTGCATCACCTCGGTTCCCAGAGTTACGGAACCTGTAGAGAAAATTGGAATAGAGATGAACATAAACATCGTTTCCGCACTTTTCATTGCTCATGAAAACCACACATTGCATGTTGTACCACCATACAGCGAGACCTTCAGAGGTGGTGGTCCAGGTTACTGTACACACCTGTACTTCTAATACCTAGGAAGACGTCCTCTTGCACTGATGCATGCCTGTTTTTGACGTGGCATACTATCAAAAAGTTCATCAAAGCACTGTTGGTCCAGATTGTTCCACTCCTCAACGGCAAATCGACGTCGATCCCTCAGAGTAGTTCGTGGGTCACGTCGTCCGTAAACAGCCACTTTCAGTCAATCCCAGGCATGATCGATAGGGCATATGTCTGGAGAACATGCAGGCCATTCCAGTCGACCGATGGAGTTATCATGAAAAAAGTCATTCACAAGATGTGCACGAAGAGGGGGCTAGAATTTTCGTCCACGCCTCGCCTACATGCTTCCACTATTGGTGCACTGTCGATCAGAGGATGGCATTCACGTATCGTGCAGCCATTTCGGCGCCTTCCATGACCACTAGCGGCGTACGACTGCCCCACATAACACCACCCTAAAACATCAGGGAACCACCACCTTGCTGCACTCGCAGGACACTGTGTCTACGGCGTTACCTACAAACCCGTCTCCGACGATTGTCTGGTTGAAGGCTACACCATCCACGATATATACATTTTTTTATTACGAGTGGAATATGAACGTGTGGATAATATTCATTCAATTATGCAATTATTTCTTAAAAAGATGATAATTATTAAAACAGAGACAATATTTGTCTCACATTCTTTGTTAATCTATGCCATTCATTTGTTTTGTTTTGTACCCTTTTGTCGTCTTCTGATGTACATCGCCGACGCAATACGCGAATCGATTTGAGTTCTGTTAAATGAAAAACATTTAATGTAAAACTATTGTACTTTTATGTTCATTTGCTGGTAAAAACAAATAGAGCCAAATGCGTTAAAACTATTTATGATTAATTATTCACTTCCTCTTTTAAATATAAGTTTGTATTATTTGTCTTATCATAGCTGCAAGAAGCACAGCCATTGTTTGTTGCGATTATATACCAACTTCGTCTGTACTTCTAGTTGAAAATAGCATGTGTTTGTGTTAAACTAATTTTCCGAACAATTTCATAATTTTTTATTGGTGGCATCAATTTAAATGATCGGGAAAAGGAAAGTCTTAATTAAAAAGGAAATCTTCTGTCTTTTGTTGGCCGGCATGTTAACTTTTATCACAGTGGCAAATTTCAATTACTTGAAACTGCAAACTTTCAATATACCGATGTGTAAGAAATAAATGTGCACCGGTGGTACTTAACTCTATAAAAGAAAAAAATAATCAGACTGCATTTTTCGAAGAACAATGCTGATGGTATTTATTGTTGAACAACATTTCATTGCTGATGTACGTGGCCAAAATTAAACTACGCACGAATCACGAAGGAAAATATTTCAGGTAGCATACGTCAGTGTTGTGTGCGGGTGGTATTCTGTGGTTCTCTTTCATGATCAATTTGCTAAGAATAATTAAATCCATCGAAGACAAAAATTATAAACGCTCTGATGTCAAAAGTGCAGATTACCATAGAGTATCGTATCATCCATATTCATTGCACTTGTCGATGCTGATGATACAAAAAAAACCACCACAAGGCGTATGCGACACTCATTGGTGAAGAGAATGTGATGCCTATCCTGAGCGGTCCATTCGGCATGAAGTTGGTCCCATTTGTACCTCGCTGCATATAATCATCGTCTCAAAGGCAGACATCGCCATGGGCGTCGGAAATGGAGTGGTGAATGATGCAGCCTATTGCAGACAGTTGCAGACAGTTTTAGTCGTAACACGACGACCTGTGGCTGCACGAAAATCATTATTCAACATGGTGGCGTTGCTGTCAGGGTTCCTCCAAACCACTATCCGTAGGTAGCGATTACCAATGCAGTAGCTGCCATTGGGCGGCGTGAGCGAGTTTTCTCATCGACAATTCCTGTCCCTCTTTACCTCCCCCATGTTCAAACAATATCTCTCTGGTTCACATCGAGACGCCTGGACACTACCCGTGTTGAGAGCCTTTCCTGGCACAAAGTAACAATGTGGACACGTTCGAACAGCGGTATTGACCGTCTGGCCATGGTTGAACTACAGACAACACGAGCCGTGTGAAAAGACTTGAAATGATCGGCTGCCGGACCCCCTCCGTCTAATAGGCGCTGCTTATGTATGGTTGTTTACATCTTTGAGCGGGTTTAGTGACATCACTGAACAGTAAAAGGGACTTTTTGATTCAATATCCACAGTCAACGTCGATCTGCATGAGTTCTGGGAACTGAGGTGATGTAAAACTTTTTTTGATTTGTGTAGAATAGAAACTTTCACATGCTATCATATCAAGGAGGTACCTTGAGTTCTTTCGATTCAAGGCAAACCACGACAGCAAGAGTCAACTGTTGAGGGGCCGCCATGTTTTGTTGAAAGATGTCAACTGCAACAGATATTGACACTGAGTAGGTGGGCTGAAGTGTACTAAATCACGCCAGTTCTTGATGAACTGAGTGATACTATTTTCTTTCAGTCTTTACTTATCTATCTTCAGGCCCCAGATTCAATGCAGTTAGAAACAGGTTAGTAACCATACCATAGTAAATCTTCTCTATAGCATAGGTTACATCCGTAGACCTGGGCATATGCCACGGTACAGAGATTTACATGAGGGCAAAATCACGACCATTAATCACACAGAAAGACACCTAGAATGAGGAGTGTTAGCACTAACCGACACTAAACTCGTCAATGGGAAGATTATTCCAGAACAAATTACAACAGAGATGTTTTTTGATGCAGAAAGTACCATTTTGTCACATGTGAGAACCTAAGAAAAATACAGCTGAGAAAGTGATCACTGTATACAGTACTCGCTCAACCCACGTCTGCTTTATGGTACAATGACAAGGTGAAAAGGCTACAGAAAGAATACAGAAAGAAGTACGAAAGTGACACCTAGAATCGTGGAGGAGGAATCTGATGTACTAATGGCAGTAGAAGAAACACTATAATCAAGAGATCTGATGAGAGGAGGATCACACTGGCATCAGCTGAAGTTTCCAACCAAAGAAATTTGTGACTGTATGCACCATATATAAATTGAACGTATGCAGTAAAAAACACTTTTACATGACATTTTACCTCCACTAAATTATTTCGTAATGTTCAATTGACTGTAAAATGACATTCAGTGCTTACACGTGTGGGCATTGAGTCTCACAAATCTTACAAGCAATTGGAAGTAAATATGGATGTCCGAGCGTTACCACACATACAAGAGCATGAATTGCTCGGTATGGGGAAGTGTATATACACTGACAGAGAAAACGATCGCAATACGAAGTAGTAGTTCTGCGCAATAAACGGAAGATGGTAGGCGTGTTTATACATCTGAAAGATCATGTCTACTTGAATTTCGCAATCGTTGCGTAAGAATTGCGCTAGTAGTGCCGCTATGACGATGCAAATCTAGTTTGCTTAAAATACGCGGCGTTAGTGTTACTGACCTCTGAGGTTGGGCTTTGTGAGTTCAAGTCAGTCAAGAATACCTTTACCACTGTCAACACCGCACTGATTTTGGACGAGGTGGTGTGACAGAGCTACAGGAAGCTGGATGTTCCTCTGAGACACTGCAGAAAGACTTGGCATGACTGTAGGCGCTGTGTATTATTTGTGGTCATGAGAATTTGTAAACGCATTAAGACCGCGCTCTAGACCGCCACGTGGCACTACCACCGTAGAAGACCATCGTGTTCGGAATTTTAGCAGCCATTGGCACCACAGTGACACAAGCAGCTGCTACACAACGGTTATTTCAAGGACAGCTCCGAGCCAGACGCACTGCAGCGAGCACTCCACTGGCCCCAAACCAAAGCCACTTGCGACTTTAGCAGTGTCAAGCGATAACTCACTGGAGGGCAAGGTGAAGGTCTGTTGCGTTTTCTGATGTAATCTACTTCTGTCTCGGTGCCAATGATGGTCATGTGTTGGTTATAGTGAGGCGAACAGAGAGCTGGCTGTCTGTGTGCTAGACGTACAGGATGTACACCTAGACTTCTAGTCTGGGATGTGATTTCGTATGACAGCATGAGCACTCTCTTGGTTATCCCTGGCACCCTGAATGCAGGTTTGTACGACTTTCATGATACCAGTCATGTACAGCTTTCCAGTTGGTGTTCCCCAACAGGACAACGCTCGCCCGCGACACCGACCAAGTGCAAAAGGTATGCAAATCCAACTCTCAAACTGACATAGGGCATCCGTACAACACAATGTATGCACGTTTTCAAGCTTGCGTTCAACAGTCTGGCGTTTACTTCGGTTATTAATGTAGCAGAACTCCATATTTGCTAGGTTTTACGCCGCTCTTATACTAACATGTGATCTTGCAGTGTTAATCACTTCAATATATTACACAGACAAGTGTATTCCGGAGATTTTGTTACTCTACATTAATCATTCTTGAGTGCTGTGAATTTTTCCGTCACTGTATAAAATTACATATCTTAACACAAACGTTGAAGGAATCCCAACATACTGCTGAAGTACTCTTAGCAATTGGAGGTCGACGCGTTGAGACGATGTTCGATACTATCGGTTTTTACGTCCCACATTGGTTTCTGCCGTTATTTCATACTGTGTTTGTCTGTCAGCACCGACAACGCAACGTAAACGCCACTGCTCTAGGTAGTTAGCCGAAGACCCTCGGCCACTGTATTGTCCGTGGTGAGAAGTAATGTTTGGAAATATATATTTTCGGCACACTCCTGGTAGTGTTGATCTCTGAATATTCAATTTCCCAGCGATTTCCGAAATGGAAAGTCCTACGTATCTGGCTGCATCTAACATTCTGCAGTTGAACTCTTCATTGCTGTGGTGCGGCCATAATCACGTAGGAAACTTCTTCACAAGAATCACCTGGGTACAAATAACCTCGTCGCCAGTGCACTGCCCTTTCACACCTTGCGTACGCGATACCACAGCTATATGTGTATGTGCATGTGCATGTGCATACCACTATCCCATGACGTTTGTTTATCTGGTTTTATGGTGCATAAAAAACTAGGGTCATACGTGCTAGCGTCAGAACTGTAAAACACGCTGGCACTGCCTTCTGTGAGTGAATATCGTTTATTTATTTTCTTTTATGGCGCAGAAACAACTAGGGTCGTAAATGTATGTGTCGTAAGTGCACCATACGAAGGCAAAGAGAGAGTTAAAAACGACTACACATTAATGCCAAAAGACGGAAGATGACAGAAACAGGGATGCAGAGAGAAACAGAGGTTATAAACTAAAAACTAAATGGCCTTCGCCATACTGCGCGACAGATAAAAAGTAAAACGCTATCGACATCACGCGTGTCGTTCGCTAAAACATGCCATTTGAAACGTCCCCTTAGAAAAATTATACACGACTGTGCTTAAACTGACACACAATATTTTTTAGCGCAACGTAATCTGACTTTCAGTAATCCCTACAAGAGAATGGCCCTCACTAACATTAACCTATATGTTTCACAAATCACTTACCTCACAAAAATCTTCGTTACTCGAACTACTGCAATACAGCGAGCGCCACTACTGCCAGCTAAATAAAAGATTCCAACTACGGAAGTCACTAGCTACTGATAGGCAAAGTTAGCAAATGAATGATTTTAATAGAGAACAAACAATTTATTTACCTTTATAGTCATAATATATATATCAGTTCCTGACACCAATTCTTACAAATTTCAAAACTCCGCCATCTCTCTCCCTACGTCCACCACCGCTGGCGGCTCACCTCCAACTGCGCAACGCTACGCGCTGTTAACACACAGCTGCCGCTGCCCAACACTACAATGGCGAGTATTACAACAATGCCAACCAGCCACAGACTGCACACGGCACAGCCAGTGATTTTCATACAGAGCGCTACGTGGCGGCGGCGTTGCCAATAAAAAATCCTAAACAGCCTACTTACACATTACTCAGATACAAACACAAATGACAACGTAAATGGTTTCATTAGGAAATAGCGAACGGTTAAATGTTGAGAGCAATGAGCACAAACTGGTTGGGGAGCACCACTGAACAAATGGTGATGGCTAGAAAGACAATATCCAATACACAACCTAGCTACAATGCTCTCACTGAGACGGTCGACTGGAGATTGAACAAGCTGCTGGGAGAGGGTTAATTCCTCTGAGGTCGTTGCTATGAAGGGAGAACTAGTGGTGTTGCCAGAGTTACATTATGTCCTGAGACGGCAACACAGAGATCATCGGAGGGAATATAAGAGGTAGTGGGCTTAGGTATGAGGATTCAGCTTTGGCAGCAGCGGCCTCGTTTCCTGTCAGGCCGACGTCACCAAGAACCCACATAAACATCACAGTGGTTCCATAGAGAGTGAGCAAATGACAGCTTCCCTAGAAGATCGATGGGTGATGTACAGCACACAGACACTCTGAAGGGCATTGACGGAGTTGGAGCAAATACAGCTGTAAAGTCTGTGTCGCCAGCAGTACTGCATGGCCTGTTACAGAGTGACAGTTCTGTTGTAAATACGGAGCAGTGTTCCAGAAGACAACATAGAAAAACATCGGTGTCAATGACAATGGCACATCCGACGCCGCTGTCAGTTTGAGAAACGTCAGTGTACACAAAGCTGCTATCACCGAGGTCCGCGCAAACGTCATGAACTGAAAGTGATACAGCAAGGATGAAGTAGTGTCCTCAGGAAGCGAATGGAGGCCTAGGTGAACACGAGTCGCCACAAGAAGCCAAGGAGGTGAAGGTTTCCCACTCACTGTGAATGTTGCAGGCAGCATGAAGTTAATCTACTGGAGCAATAGCCAAAACTGAATTCCAGACGTAACAGAAGAAGGACGCGCTCCATACTGCTGATCAAAGTTATTATCAAATGAGGCGGCATAAGATTTATGGCAGACAAATGGAGAGCAGATCTGCTGAGGAGAAAGGCAAGGCAGTAGGACTGAAGTAGGTCGGTAGCTTCTGCATACAGGCTCTCAACAAGTATAGTGTAAAAGGCACCAGAGGCTAAACGGATGCCATAATAGTGGATAGTATTGAGAAGGCGTAAGAGGGATGGACGTGAGATGCATAAGTGAGATACCCATAGTCTAGTTTCAGATCGATGAGAGACGAGTACAACTAGAGGCAAGTCATACGGTCTGCTCCCCAGGAAGTACCATTGAGGGCAGGTGGGACACTGAGGAACCGCATACAGCGGGCTGCCAAGTAAGACACATGGGAGGACCAAGAAAGTTTCCTACCAAGCAGGAGACCGAGATATTACGCATTTTCAAAGAACGAAATATTAACGCGGTCAATATGTAAAGACTGTAGAAGAAACGAATTGCGCCACTAGAAATTCATACAAATGGGTCTGTCAGTGGAAAAACGAAAGCCATTTTAGATGCTCCATGAGTAAAGCCGATCGAGGCATCGCTGAAGACGCAGCTCGATGAGGCAGGTCCATAGAGAACAACAGATTGCAAATTCGTTAACAAAAAGGTAGACACAGATGCCAGGCGGGAGACAGGTCATCATAGGGTTAATGGCGATAGCGAAGAGGACGAAGCACAGTGTGGAATACTGAGCCACACCATTCTCGTGGATAAAGGATCCAGACAAGGCAGAACCCACACACATCTTGAAAACCCGGCCTTTTAAAATTTGCTGAGAGAAACAGGGAATGCGCCCTAGGAAACCCCCCCCCCATGTGGAGAGTACAGAGGATATCAGTCCTCTAGCAGGTGTAGTAAGCTTTCTGTAAATCGAAAACACGGCAGCAGTCTGGGATTTCCGCAGAAAACCATTCATGGTATGGGTGGACAAAGTGATGAGATGGACAACTGCAGAACGACACCCTCTAAATCCAAATTGTGCAGTGGTTAGTATATCCAGACAATCAAGAAACCATACCAGCCAGACATGAATCCTACATTCCATTACCTTGCAAACACAGCTGGTGAGAGAGATGGGGCGGTAGATGGAAGAAACGGGTTTGCTCTTACTGGGCTTAGGTATGGGTATGACTGGCTTTACGCCAGCGCCTGGGAAACGGGCCCCTGCCCAGATGCGGTTGTACGTATGAAGCAGAAAGTTTTTGCCCACACGAGAAGGGTGCTACAACATCTGAATGTGAACATCGTCTGGACCTGCAGCACAGGACTGAGATGAAATGAGAGTGTTAGTTAGCGCTCTCATAATGAAGGTGGCATTGTAACACTCACGACCATGACTAGAGTAGGGCAATGGCTGAGCCGACACGACTCGTTTCCAATGGAAGGTTGATAGCGGGAGGAGCTCGAAATCTCCGCAAAATGGCGGCGCAAGGTGTTTGAGAGAGCAGTTGCGTCTATGGTGACATCTGCTACTATCAGGCCCGAAACTGCAGAATGGATTTAGGTTCCAGACAGCTGTTGGAGGTTGATCCACACAATGGGTGAAAGATAGGAAATGTTAAAAGAACTAGTGAATGAAATAGAACTAGCTTTTCTGCTGTCACGAAGAACGCGAAGAAACTGCACACAACTGTAACTAATGCAGACACAGCTGAAAGTATACAACCCTAACAAACTCAAAGCAAAGGCAAGTGACTTTCAGAGTTGATTTTCAAAAATTCCCACCAACTTTCAGGCACTTTTGACTTCTCTTAGTAACACCACATGTAGCTCTTCTCATGTCGTCTTTGCATCTCTTACGAGGGCTGCACTATTCATAACCCGAACAACCAAATCGGCTCGTGGGTTTACTTTTTCTCTGTATGCTTCGCCTTTCAACAATCCCTACATGCAAAACTCAAAGGAGATATGATCCGGGGACCTTGGTGACCTAAACAGTGCCCATATCTACTGATTCATCTTCCGGGAAATGTTAAGTTTGGGTTATGTGTCACCTGACGACTAGAATGTGCAGAGCCCCTTCATGCTGCAGGAACATGCGCTGAGTTGTAGCCAAAGGTACCTCTTACAACCATGCTGGAAGCTCGCTTTCAAGGAATTTTAGACAACGAGGTCCTGTACGGACCAGCTATCAGAACGAAAATGCACTTAACCCAGCTGTATGTACTAAATATTGGACACTTTTTCTGCAATTTGTCTATACTAACACCTCCTGCTATATTTACTATTCCTACTTAAACATCCTGTAGAATTATTCATGTCCCGAAAGACCATCGAAAGTTTTCAGTGCTAGACTCACGTCAATGCCCGAACCCTAGCGGGAATACCGTGTAGCTGCAGGCGAGTGAAATAATGGACGGTGGGGTATCACGTACGTGGTAGGTGGCAAAGATGGGAATTTGTGTCTGACGAGGAGCGTTTGTAAATAGGTCCTGTAGGGAGGTTGGCCGTTTTGTACCGATATTACAATGGTCAGCGCATGTGCCTAGTAAGAGGGAGGTCCAGGTTCAAACACCAGTCAGACACAAATTTTCATTTGCCGCCGTTTTTTTATTTGAACGCACTTTGAATGTGGATGTCTGTCCTTCGAAATTTAAGATGCAATTGTTTCAGACAATGCAGGTGATATACGAACATCTGTCTTGCCATTAATATATCAGGACTTAAACGGCATCCATTCCTTAGTCATTGCTTTGTGATGGCGCTAACCCATGTCATATACATGCAAATCAGACTGTAGCGCATATTTAGTCAAATAACGAATGATCAATACGTACGTATTGGATAGTCCCCTTTGAGCAATTATACAAGATTGTGCTAAAACTGACACACAATATTTTCTTACCGCAACGCAATCTGACTTAATAATCTTTACAAAAGAATGGCCCTGACTAAATTAACCTATACCTTTCACAAAAATCTTCGTTACTTTAACTACTGCAATACAGCGAGCGCCACTACTGCCAGCTTAATAGTCATAATATATATATATATATATATATATATATATATATATATATATATCAGTTCATGACACCAATTCTTACAAATTTCAAAACTCCTTCATCTCTCTCCCCATGTCCACCACTGCTGGCGACTCACCTTGAACTGCGTAACGCTACGGGCTGTTCACATCCAGCTGCCGCTGCCCAACACTACAATTTCAGACAACAATGCAAACCAGCCACAGACTGCACACAGCACAGCCAGTGATTTTTATACAGAGCGCTAGGTGACGTTACCAATAAGAAAACCTAATCAGCCTACTTACATAGTCACCATGCTCCCCATAAAAATTTAGAAAATTGTTTAGGGCATTGTCCAATACAGATTTGAAAATTTTTTCATACTTACAATAAGAAAGAAATCAAATGAACACACTTATTGATACAATGTTGGTCAAAAGCTATACTGTTCTCACAGTCCGTAAAGAATCTTGATCGTTCAAAACAGTAAAATTGCACTGTTTTTCTCAGTCTGAGCAGCAAAAGAGAATGCATACAGAAGTAGTGAATTTCCATGCAGTCTTGAAGAAATAGTGTTGTCTTTCCAACGGAAACACAGTGCTGACTCTTGACATGCAGACAGGTAATGGACCACAACAGAGCAAACTCACAGCAGAGTCAGTCGAAGTTTTGAAGAATATAGGTAGGTAGGTTGGTAGGTCATCAGAGAGCAGACAACTGTAGTCTTGTTAGAAATTATGGTATTGGTGGGCCACCAGAGGTGCAGACCCAGTGCAGTCCTTGTAGAGATAATGGTATTGGTGGGCCATCAAAGATGCAGACCCACTGTAGTCCATGTACAGACGGCCAGCAGCCATCTGTTGCGACTGTGCAGGTGCACATCCACCATCGAAGAGTCTTGCGGATAATATAGCAAGTCCATAACCACCTCTTGTGCACTCACAAAATTTTTGGAATTGTCCTTAGAACCAGCAATGCTGTTAATCAGTCCTTTGCTGTCTTATTAACACTTGTCCGAACACTAACACTCCTCTGTTTTTCGCATATTGTGCATATAGTATCACCAACAGAAATCTGTGCAGTGAAAAGAATGCTTACAAGTTCCTTAATATGATGAACTGGTGACAATTACAATATTATAACATGAGAATACAATAACAAAGGTACAAAATACATCTTTAAAGAACATAACAATACAGATAACATTTGTAATAATAGCGACTTTACAAAAGAATAGAAATAAACATATACATCAGTGTTACAGGAATTATGACATAAGTAAATAAATAAAAGATCAGAATAACTTTTGAATCATCAACTTCACACGTGAGCATTAAAACAAAACAACAAATAATGGCTAAACATCTTTATGAAGTAAACAACATTATCCGAAAAATTCTACAACGTAACTCTTATCAGATAAACACATAAAGACAGGAAGAAAAATACCCAAGGGTACACAAACACATAGTGGGATAACACAAGAGGAAAGGGCAGGGTTTGTTTTCAGTGTAACATCTGGTACTGCAGTCCAACCCAAAACTTCATTCCACAGATGTTTCGTCTTATTTCAACATTTGTTTCCACCAAAAAGAATTCTATCCAAGCATGCTTTCTGTATTTATATGTTCACATATTTCTTACCTTATTATTTTCCATTATCTTTCCTCATCATTTATTTCCAAGAAAATCCTACTTATACAAGCTTTCTGTACATTTTACGTATAACCTCTCAGTGCCTCACTTCCAATTCATCGCAACTCATTCTTTTATATAGTCTACCCCGTCTTAAGCTAACTTAAATCTACTGAGCCCAGATGCTAAACTAAGGGACGAGGCAATGCAGCAGCACAAAACGATTAATACAAACAGCAATGAAAAAAATGGAAATTGTCAAAGCAAGCTACAGTAATTCTAAATTAAGCAATGCAACATTACAACTAATATGAACCAATGTGCGGCAAAAGAAAAATAACTCAGTAATAAAATTGGCTTAACCTAGTAATACCAGGTGACATTCAGTAGCACTATGCATGGCAAACAGCAGCAGGAAATGCTATAACATATCTAAACATGACAAAGCTCAAGCAGAAAAAATAGTACAGTAAAAATGTTTAATACCTATGTCACATCTTAACACTAGAGTGATGCATCACGAGAACATATGCTAGCAGATAAATTATTTTTGCAATTCCTGTGAAGAGAAATGTCTATTTGTGCTCTCTTTTCTAAGAACATACATCATAAAATGATTCTTTACTGGGTCTGTAGACAGAAAATATTTATTTCAGTACATGTATAAAATTTTATTTTAACCAACGCTGCAGTGCATCTAGAAACTAGATATTAAACAAAATAGACAAATAAGGCGTGAAACGTCATTCACTAGACATATGGCGTTTCATAATGCAGTAAACAATCTTTCAACTAGCAAGACAATGGCCGTGAAATGTTTCTCATCGTTTCATTAGGCGTCTTAGTAAATATTAATTAAGAGCTCCACAGTATAATCATATGTTTTGAAGTTTGAGTGTGTCGTATTTACGATGCTTTCTACAAAGGAACGTCAATAGCGAGGATAATGGCCTTTTTCTTCACCTGTGCCTCTGAAAGGCACACACTAATGGCTTTTTTCGATGAGATTGTCGCGTGACTGGGTGCCCACGACGCATTACGTGAAGGTGGTCACTTAACTTTCTCACCGAAATATTTACGACACCAGTTTTCACTACAGTGACAGTCTCATATAAAAAAGTTTGCAGGTCGAGAATTTGGGTTACAAATGTGCAGAAACAAAATCCTATAAGTATAACAGTGTCCAAAAAATTTCGCCAGCATAGTGATACATTCACGCATATCCACACATTTCATAAGTCTAAAAGTACGATTCTCGGTTTCCAACATCCTTTTTCACAAACCAGAGACCCTAACCACTACTTATTATTCCATGCTTTATTACACATATACATATTCGTAGACACTTCAATATTTCATCATAATAAATACGTAGCATAATCAAATTCCTCATATAGCATCAGCTTATTGATCATAAACATACCGCAACAGCGTAATAGTAATACACATAGTCATCGTAATAATAACATCATAAGACCTCAGTCAACTCTCAAAATTGTCGTAGCTTCCTCCAATAATTTCAAAACCTACAAAAAATTCTCTGCTCATGTCAAAAGTGTCATCTGCCTCAAACGTACTTTAAAAATCATGATCCCATACCAAATGCATCATTCAAAGCTCTCATAGTATCACAAAGGTTCCAAAAAAATAAGAACATTTCACAAAGTACAGACAAAATACAATTTTGTAAGTGTGAAGTAATCCAACCGTGTAATTACATAAACATGTGTCACTGATGTAGTAAAAAAAAGTTTGTTTCTCTGTTAAATAATCAGATTTCTGTGTAATTTGTGTGTTAGAGAAATATGGTACCGATGTGTCAAGTTGTATAAGCAAATACCATATTAGCTAGGGCTCCTTGTGCTTGCCATACACATGGTACACAAAGTAAGCGTGTACCCCCCCAGAGGATTAATGTAATTATATCCTCAGGTGTTGCAGATTACAGCAATGGAAAGAAATGTATCATGGAAAACCTTTGTATCATTGTACTTCAAATATCTTTCAAAATAAATGTTTAAAGTACAAAATCACTCAACTACGTGTACTGCAGCGCTAAACTGTGTGTCGTGTTTTAAGATAATCTCTGTGGAAGTGTCGTAGTTCTCGTACTCCGAAAGCTAAGTTCTGCAGAAGTCAATGTACTTACCTCATGATAAACAAAAGTGAAATGCTTTGCGTATAGATATCGTAGTTATTACGTACCTTGCCGTGATCAAGAAAGTACTATAATGTAACTCATTGTTGTGCTACGATAAAGGCTGTCTCATTGTAGCTGTACCACAAAAGTTACTACTTAAACATGTTTTACTTTCCTGAGTAATTCAGAAAAACTGTGCAGATATAGAACAGAAACACCTCAAAAGCAACAATGTGAATCCTGTCACATATTAGTAACGTCGTGATATAATCGTGTAGCTATCAAAGAAACCAAATGCTAAGTTATCTTTAATTTCACAGAAAGTACTTCAAATAAATAATGTCTTTTCAACTAAACCAAAATGTTGCATTAAAATCTCATTAACAGTATATGTTCTAAGTATGTAAGCCTTATAGTCGTTACGTAATCGTGCAACTAACAAGCAAGAATGTACAAATACAACACTGTGTCGTCTGTTCACTATAACAATGCATTCGTAAATTCTGTATAAAAATGTTCCCTAGGTTCTAGACTAGATGTTCAACTTCAAACATTGTTGCATGTTAATAGTTTGTAAGTCTGACAAAGCATACTACTAAAGTGAAATGAAAATTTTTATGGCAGAGACCAAGTTATAAAGCAGATTATCTTTCAATAAACGGTTTTACATGTGAAATGTGGTGCAATCTTTTACCCTTTATAGTACTCAAAGTTTCAACTTGAACGCAATTATCATGCGGTATACGTCGGTAAAGAATACTGGAACTTTTCTCAAGGTTAGCGTCTATGTTATTTTTGGCAAAGCCAGCCGGCGCACGTGGCTGCCTGCGGTGCGAGTCATTGTCTGCCTCTTTGTTGGCGTGCGTCGCTACTGGGATTAGGAGACCTAACTTCTACAAATTCACCTTGCCGAGAGGGCCCGCCCTGTTTGAACCCCGCCAGTTTTGATGCAATTCAGGTCTGTCATTACGGTTATATCATCTGTCGTCATGTCGGTAGATTCCATAGTTTCTTTCTTGCCGGTCACGTGGTGAGGAATTTCTCCCTGGATCGTAACTGCGCGCTGTACCATTGCGCCTAAAGTTATTCTGTCTCCCTTGATAATAATTATTTTGGTTTCCATATTGTCTGTTTCTCTGATTGTCTCTGTGATAGTCATTACAGCGGAGAGGTGATCTTTTAATGTAATTATTACTACTCTGCCAACGGTTGTCATACGGGTAGTGTCTGTTTTGGTCACGATTTACGTTGTACGAATAGCCTTGTTGTGTATTATTTGTCATCGCGGAATTGTGACAGGTGTGACCTGCAATTGTTGTGCAACTGTTTTCGCGTTCCGTGATTGTCAGTGTCAATTTCCAGTTCTTGTAACAGTTCCTGAAAAGCTTCAATGTCCTCTTTGCAACGTCCTGCCAAAATAATGTCGTAAATGTTCAGGCAATTTGATTAAGCAAATGCGGATGAGTTCTGAGGGGCTGTATAGTTTTGAAAGATACTGATTCTTATGTAACATGTCTTCAAAATATTTCACAAGACTGGAAAATTCAGATTGTTCGAAATGTTTCATCATAATGATGCTATGTCTTACTCTGTCTCGTGTAGCTTGAGACCAATATGCTGAGAGGAAGGCATGATAAAATTCTCCTTCACTGTGACAATCGTGAATGACCGATCGCATTCTTACAGCTGGTTCATTCTCCAACTAGCCACACATAAATTCTAATCTGTGCTCTAATGACCAGTTGGGAGGAAAACAATGAGAGAATTGATTAAGCCACGCTTGTGGATTAATGTCGTTGCCAGAATTATTAAATGTTTTGAATTTATATGTAGTAATGAACAGCTTATAGTCAAAATTATCAAGTCGGCAAGTCGCATGTCAGTCATTGTTACATCGTTTCGGGGGTTCCATCTCAAAATTCAGTGTACCTTGCCAATTTCTTTCACGATATCCGAAATGTCCTGTGTTATTATTTTGTGGTTGTTCTGTATTTCTATGTCCCTCTTCCCGTACTGGGGCGTGAATGTCCTCTGAAGTATGTAATTCTTGTATTACTTGAGCCAACTGATCTCTTACTTCCCGCATTTCTCTTTTGTACTGTGTGTTGATTTGATTTTGATTGTGTTTGAATTTTCTAATTTGTTCGCACCTTTCTGTATCATTCGGATCATCATCTACCTTTGCAGATAAGTTAATGAACTGATCCGTAAGTTCGGCTACTTTCTCCGATAGTGTACTTATCTCCTCAGTGTGTTTTTCTGAACCAAGTTTCAGAGTGTCCATTTGTGTTGAAATCGTATCTACTGTGTCCTTTAAGTTTTACTAAGTTTTTGCAAGTTGTGTAACCGAATCGGTAGCTGCAACTGAGTCAAATTTAGCTTGGACCGTCTCATGATTTTCATGAACAATAGTTTGCAGTTCTTTTATGGCTGATTCGTGATTCTGTAATGTATTTTCATGGTGCAAAAAAAAAAGTTTGGAAATGCTCACAAATTTGTGTTTTTACGTCATTACAGACTTTTTGACATTTCGATTCGATTTTATGCCACTCAGTAGTTAAATCTTCACTTGTTTGTTCAAGCGTATGTTCCACTGAGTCTAACTTTTGAAGCTTTTGTTCCTTTGTGTCTAACTGTTGCTGTGTTTGTCTCTGATTTTGTTTCATTTGCTGCATTAAATGCAATAATAATGTATTAGTGTCTGGAATCTGTTCCTCTATGCTTTTCGGCAGTGCATTTGCACCGGAAACATTCACATTTTGACAAGCAGAAAATGTGTCTTGACTTATTTGAGAAAACGGTGAGGACGCAAAAACTGAATGTACAGTATTTGCAAGATTGTGTCCTGTCATTTCGGATTCCTGACGCGAGCTGTTGCCGATCGATCGATAATGCTTCCCTGTTCACTAATTGTTTCACTGCCTACACCATTATTTGCAGCCCACTCCATTTCCCTGTGCACAATTACCAAATTACTACTTTGAACATTAGTTAATTCATTACACGGTGGCGCTAAAACTCAGTTTACTTTGTAGCCTAGTATCACGTTTTCCACACGCCATTATTGTCACAATATTTCACACGACAACACAGAAAAACACAATTTGAAGAGCAAAAATAAGAGAACACATTGACATAGCAAATAGTATCTAGTTAATTGCAAGCGCAGCTGCGAAATACTTGGTGCAAATCTACATGCATGCCACAACTGTTTTACTGTACAACAATGAAAGACTACAACTACAAAGGAGATTCTCTCTACAATTAGGCGCTAGCAATAAACAATATCTACACTAATTACACAAACTACAAGAGAAAAATCAGAAGATTCCAGTGAGGTATCCTCGGCTAAGGGTCGAAATATGAAAAGTCCCTTTAGAAAAATTGTACATGACTGTGCTTAAACTGACAATATTTTTTAGCGCAACGCAATCTGACTTAATAATCCCTACAAAAGAATGGCCCTGACTAACATTAACCTATACCTTTCACAAATCATTATCTCACAAAAATCTTCGTCACTCGAACTACTGCAATACAGCGAGCGCCACTACTGCCAGCTTAATAGTCATATATATCAGTTCATGACACCAATTCTTACAAATTTCAAAACTCCGCCATCTCTCTCCCCACGTCCACCACTGCTGGCGGCTCACTTCCAACTGCGCAACGCTACGCGCTGTTCACGTCCAGCTGCCGCTGCCCGACACTACAATGGCAGACAACAATGCAAACCAGCCACAGACTGCACACAGCACAGCCAGTGATTTTCGTACAGAGCGCTACGTGGCGTTACCAATAAGAAAACCTAAACAGCCTACTTACAGTATTTACGAACTGTAGAAGCAGGATTGCAGCGAGCTAATCACTTAACCAAGTGCGACATACAGTACCTGTGTAGCGAGCCATTTCAGCTGCATATCTGACCGTAATATTTGTCAAGCAGTGCACTGCGGAATTAATGTAATACCCGCACGATGATTATGTAGTCATACTGTATCATTAGTAGCTCGTGTATTGAGTACTCTGTTCGTTAACTCAGATTTCTCAAGCTGATGCCAAATAACGGCGGTCAGCTTTAGATTATGAGCGCCACCATTAACGTTACTGCAAGAAATTTGTCAGCTTAACACCCCATTATCTGACAACCTGTACCATTATCATCACACAGTTGTTACTCGCAGTCATTGTAAATTGCTGAGAAGTTCCATTTGCATTACGCTTAGGACAGAGAGAATTCTTAACAACAGTAAGAGGTTACCCAGAGAAGGGGAGAGTCCACGTATTGTCTCGAGTTCTTGCAGTTTGATATTAATGTAGTTTTCGATGGTGGTCACACTAACGGGTTCTTTTGTCTGTGGGAATTATCAAATAGTAATTGCTACAACACTCAACTACCTTAGTAACACCTCACTTTGGATCGAATATTACTGGGAAAGCGACGTCAGACGTTTCTGTCCGTCCCTTGATGACTTACTGAAGGCTGAAGTGCACTCACAGTTTTGTTGCCTGCTGCATGAATTCTGTAGAGAGTTGTGGTAGCTGGCAATGTGATGAATACAGACATGTGCAAATATCTTCACTGCTCTAGGTGAACTCTTCTATTCTGCATTTTTTTCCACACCGTAATTAGTACAATAACATAAGGCTCATTCTGCAGACGAATCTGCAGACGAATCGGCAGACGAATCTGCAGAAGAATCTGCTAGCGGTAGTAATGCATGGAAGGAAACTGTTGGACAAAAGAATGGAGGGATCAATGGTTTTTGCGTTTCCGATGGGGCCTACGATAACAATCTGGTGTCATACTTAAGAACCCTAAATTGTTTACTGTTCACTTCTTACTGAAACAAAAGCTATGATGTGCGAAGAGGAAGTGATTTAGATTTTTCTCAGAAACTTTAGCTTTACTGTTTATTTTCTCACTTCATACGAAAACAACAGCGTTAATATGAGAGGAGGAAATTAAGTATACACTTCCAAGACATATTTCCATGTGTGCTACCACTGCGTTCATAAATACTCTGCAGTTAATTTTTGCGTGTTATCACCTAACATTACTTTGTGAGAAGGTTTCTAGGCACTCAGAGTGTACATTTCATCACTGGTTAATGTTCTCATGACTAATGACATGATACCCGTTCCAACTGCCCCATGGCACCTATGATTAGAGTCTCACGGTTACTAGAAGAACATGCAGGCAGTGATGTCCACTCACTGCAGTCAGAGGCAAGGTGATTTCTTTCTGTTCATGGCGAAGCGTCTGCTACAGTGTCCACGCTCAGCTGACACAAACAAATCGCGGCGACATTGGGCACTGCTAATCTCTGCACTTGTCGCGAGCCGCAACAAGTGTGCACTGTCTCTGCTAACTATTTCATGGATTTAAAATATTTTTATGTGAAAAGTAGGACGTGGGTTGGGTAAAATTCAGTTTTTAGTAACTAGCCTGTGCACACACACACACACACACACACAGTGAGTGACGACTGCTGTCTGTTTGACATCACACACGCCAATCAATTATGCAGATACCCTGCTGCCGATGGCGTCTCAGTTGTTGGCAACGAATTCCATCTGTGATGGACACATCCTTGGGGAAACATTCGTGGTGCAAAACACACTTTTGGATCTATCAGATGGAAAATATGTTCACACTGCTCGTTTTTCCAGTTTACGTCTTCTGGTAAGGCTCAGTCTTTCATTTATTACGAACTTAACAATAAAGGGATCATAACACGTCACCAGAAACAGTATTGCATACGAATGGTCGATGAGCGACCTGATGACGTTTAAGCCCAAGTGCAATAATAGTCACTCCGTTGATTTGTGCTGTTTCGAATTAGAGCATGCACCCTGAGGCTTGTCTGTTGAATGCAAATGTAGCTTGATGGTTAAATGGTTCAAAAATGGTTCAAATGACTGAGCACTATGGGACTTAACATCTATGGTAATCAGTCCCCTAGAACTTAGAACTACTTAAACCTAACTAACCTACGGACATCACACACATCCATGCCCGAGGCAGGATTCGACCCTGCGACCGTAGCAGTCGCGCGGTTCCGGACTGAGCTCCTAGAACCGCGAGACCACCGCGGCCGGCAGGTTAAATGGTAATCCATCACTTATATCAGTCTAAACTTCCTGAATGTGGTTTGTTGAAAAATGAGTATCATTCCTAGCGTATTTTTCCCAAAAGCACTCGCTCCACATACACAGTTCTATCTGCCTCCTCTGCATTCACCCCTCTATTACACCAAAAGTAAATATTGTGTTACAGATGTTACAGCTTTTTCCACTTGCGACGCAATTTTACAACTCTTAACAGAATTTCAAAGTCCAAAGTCCAATGCCTAACTGCAAGACAGTAACTGGAACATCAAATTCGAAAATGACAGTTGATACAGACACTGGCAGCTTCACGCCGCGTTCACCTGGGCGGCGCCGAATTTCAGGCGGCGGGTGGCGTCTGGCCGGTGGCCGGTGCAGCGAGAAGAAACGCTCAAGCATAAGCTGTTCTGATCGCGACGCAGCCACGAGCTGTCCTGCGGAACTGTTTCTGGAAGTACTTATTATCGGTGGGTAGAATGTGACAATTATCTTCCATGTGATTCTTGAGTTTCTCCCGGCGTATTTGATAATCAAAATATCCACGGGTGTACTGCCGGTCTATAGACCGGCAGTACACCCGTGGATATTTTAATTATCTTCCATGTTCAGTCAGACTCATAACTAGACAAGGGCCGAAATGTGCTAAAAAAGAAAGATACAGTTGGACGCGAACACGTTGTTGTAAGTTTAGAATACACGATGATTACCTCTAGACCACGGGCTCACAGAATACCACTATCTGGAAAGTAGGCAATACTTCCTCCTGACACTTCCCGATCACTGTTGCCAGATTGTACAGATGGCCGGACTTAGCGCTGTCAGGGGTGGTCGGTTTTACTGGCCACCTTATGTGAACGACTTGGACTTCGTCTCTGTGGCGACCGGCCGGCGGTCAGGTTTTATGCCGAACTGTACGTTAAACATGACCAGAATCTACATTTTCTGCCAGTTTCAAGGAATATTTTCGTTACGGAAATCGTTATATAATTCATGCTGTAATTCTAAGTTTATGCCTGACATTCGTTTCAGTAACGAGCATTTACTTATTACAAGAAGTTACATCAATTTCAAACACTTCATTACTGATTTTGTACAGTTATTTTGCTTACATGTATGTAAACCTTCTGATAGCACCGATTGATTTGAACATATACAGGCATATTACCCTTATGAATGTCAATTAGAAATCGAACAGGTGCTATCCAATTAGGTAACTCAGTAACTGCTTACAAATTACTTCATTTGCCTTTATTGCTGGGCATTCCAAATTTAGTGTACCTTTCTGTTTCGTACTTACACGTGTGTGATTACACTTACTACAAAATCATTGAAAATTCATACAATTAGGGAGTATACGAAGTCGTTTTGGAAAACAAGTTCTTGTTCACTTCTCCCGACTAACTACTTATCTGTCTCGGAAACGACTGGCTCAAAATTTTCTTGTTACGATTGGTTTCACTATATTACGATCAAACATTTCGTCAGACGGTAGTAGTGGCTACAGGAAGTAGGTGAGATATTCAGCTGTAGTAAACATTTTGTCTGACATATTTAGTGGTAATAGAACAGTTGCTGTAATAATGATGGTTGTGAGAAATAATGACAAACGATTAGGTTCATCGTTTTCCTGACGACCACTGATTTAACAGCTGTTTGACAGATACCATAAAAATACCAGAGAAGATTAATTTTCTACTTTTTAAGGTCTTTAGTAATTTCCCGTTTTGACTTTTCTTCCAGTTACCAGGTCATGCAGTCAGTTGTAGATAACACGTCTTAACATGAGAGTCCTTCCTTGTGTTAAGTGTTTCTCAAACATTGCCGTTTTATTTTCCACCTACATCCATACTCCACTGTCACTCTACAGTGTGTGCTAGAGGGTTCCGCGATGACTCATTCGCTATCCCATATCCTAATGGAGCTTGGAATGAACGACTGCCTTATGTGCTGTGATTCTGTTTTTTGTTGCGAATATTCTGCTGGATGTGTGTGAGAGAAATATTTATGTGCATGAAATGTATTGACAGTTGCCAATGAGTAACGACGAGATATATAATGGAATGAGGACAATGAAAATTTGTGCTGGATTGAGACTAAGCCAGATTTCCCACTTACTGAGAGCGATAGCATTACCATTAGGCTATCCGAGCACACCTCTCAGTCGAACCCCAATTTCCTGATATCTGCAACCATGTGTCTATAGCCTGCAGTCGTACGTCCATATCTATATTTCTATAAAGGGGAGAAATTTTAACTGAAAGTCGCTTGCCAAGTGTCGCCTTCCTGTATTGTTCTTGACTCATGAGTTCGATGCAGTGTCCTTCAGACATGCATGCACCTCCAAAGGAACATTGTTTCGTTGTACATGTTGGGTCAATCGTTGAGGGCGATCTGAATATTGTGTTATTCTTGAAGAATCAAGTTTGCCAAGATCTCTTGCAGTTTTTTTATTACTACGGCCGGTTTCGACGTATCTTCGCTGTTACTGAATCTAAATTTTACTATTTGATGCAACATCACTGACTTTCAGTGTTGTAACACGCATGTACTTAAAATGATGTTATAAGATCCATTGATAACTGAAGATCTGTAGAAACCGGTCGTAGTAAGAAAAATAAATGACTGCGATCTTGGCAAGCCTGATTCTTTAAGAATGAGTTAAGATTGTGTCTTTCTTCGTAACGACACAGCCACTGCAGTATCTCACTTATTCGCAGACAACGCCCAAGTGACTCCCATGTCATCCCCCCCCCCTCCCCCTACGGTACTATACGTAACGAATGTACGAGTACAAGTTGTACACACATGAATAAGGTTTGTGGAAGTTAAGGACTGGTGGTGAGATGTGCTCGGATATCCCAACAGTCAGGCGATTGCTCACGATCAGCGGCAAATCTAGGTTCAATTCTCGGTCGGGCAAAAATTTTCAGTGTCTTCCCATTACAAAGCCGATGGTGTCCCTATCTGCAGTAAATATGTATCACTGGATACATCTACCGAAGACAATTTGCCCATCGACTGGGACGCGTTATACTGAATTCTCACACAGTTAGGCCGTTCTCCAGGCACAGTACATCAACTGTTATATGCAGTTGTTGAAACTAAAATATTCCTTGGTCGCTGACTTCTGATGTTGAAACTTATCAAAAATTCTTTCAGCACGACAGTGCACACCTCGGTATGAACTACCTGCCCGAAAACTGACAACGAGACTGCCTAACCTAGTGGTGAAAGTGTGTTCAAATTAGAAAGTACACCACAGCTGTTCGGTGCTATTCACCGTTCGTAAGACCGATGCGTAGATGCGAAACGGCAGTCTGACCTCTGTCTAGCGAAGTAGTTTTTTTTACTTGTTACACTATGGGAGCAATCCGACAAATAACACAGAAGCGCAGTCCTCAGGCGCAGAGGTTTATGATGTGAAATAGTATCTCGAACTACTGCTATATAGAATGCACAGCTTGAGTTACTACTCCCAGTCCGAACATGATCTACACTTGGCACAGAGCACACACGTATGTGGTGTTTAACAGGTCCCCAGGCTGTGCGAGTAATACTGCGGGAAGTATATCATTTGTTTACAGCTTTCTTTCAATGCGTTGGTATTCCCTAACCGCAAACTCTTAAAACAAGAGGTATTAGAATGGGTGAACGAGTAAAACACGTATGACTGCGACACACACACACACACATACACACACACACACACACACACACACACACACGCACACGCGTGTGTTTGTGTGTGTGTGTGTGTGTGTGTGTGTGTGTGTGTGTGTGTGTGTGTGTTTGTGTGTTGTGGTGTGTGTGTGTGTGTGTGTGTGTGTGTGTGTGTGTTTGTGTGTGTAGCTCATTTTCGCTTGACCCGTCTCCATATGACAGCCACCACCATATTTTAAGAATAACTCATACGAAGGTCAAGAAACAACGTATCAAGAGAGAGAGTGTTAAACAACTAAAGTCCTCAGAGACTGCAGTGAAAAAGGACAAGTTATAGCTGTTCCTTAAATACCCTGTGTGATGGGTTAAGGTCTTGGGCAGATGAGGGTGAAAATTAAAGTAGGGATTTTAATAATTTAAAACTGTCTACATGTCACTACTGAAGCTTAAGATTCCTTTCATGACAGCAGTTTTTTACTATGCATGCTACTGAAGCGTGCAGTGTGCCCTCGCCTTCCTGTGAAGTTAATTAATGAGCCACTTACAGGGTTACACCCAATTCAACGTGGACTCCCAATCACGGCAGAACATTTTTACTTTGACAAGTTACTTGCAAAATTCTAGAAATTATAAATAAGAAATCCAGGTTCGACTCGATACTGAACTGAGGTCCTAAGGTACTTAAGTCGACACCCACTTCAGTATCTAACCTTCTCTCCATTGCCACGAACGACATCACGTAAAAGACATGAGTCAATTTCGTAAACGATTCTAACAATTTATTTAAGAAACTTAACACCACCACATACAATTGCGTTGGCTCTCGAAAACAGCCGCGATAAGCGTCAATGAATCTACATAAAAAATAAAAAAATAAAAAAAAGCCTTGCGACACTTGATTAAGAGCTGTCAACTGATTTAGTGTATACAAATACGTTAACCTTGAACCGACTGATCTTAGCCAGATACGGAGGATACTTACAAAAATTATATAAGTTTTACGAAACAAAACATCTAGCCGGTATTTCGGCTACATGGACACTTATAACTGCTTTTCTTTTCAATGCTATGGGCCATGGTCCAATAGAATGCAAGTAAATGTAAATGTCCGAATAATCAGCAGACAGCATGTCCTTAGCTCATAAACGACTCTAGTATTTCGCATCTGCCTATATTCGATACTGTATCACTCCGTGAAACTAATTTATGACCGATATGTGCTTCTGACTTCCGAATTGCATGTTTCTTAGCAGCTAGGGCAAGTCAAAATAGTACCACATTTTCTATTAATAATGTGCCACTTGGTTACACAAAATATTGTGGCGTGTGACAAGAGGTAGCACAAATACTCAAAATTTTGAAGCATTACATTCCCAAAACATAGTGGGCCTAATTTATCGGAAAGGAAATGTGAAATGAGTTTTCTTAGCTGTATATCCGTTACAATTATTAGTGTTCCTCGTCCTGTTAGTATACAGAATACTCATGTTTAATCGAAACCGAAAGATTTTAATTAACCCAAATGCTACATACACGCACACAACATTGAATTGGTGCTACGAACGCACAACACATCTCAATTGAAGCATAAATACGTCGACTTCAACTGATAAACTGATCTAAAGCGCCACACCGAAAACATTCTCCATTCCCCAACTAAGCACAGTCCTTACATTTCCTCTGTGTTCCTGGCTGACTGGAAAAGGATTTCTTGTCGGACATTTCTGCTGAAATAGAGTTCTGGATTCGTGCAAAGCGTTGTAAATATAAACCTCCCCAGTTTGCTCACTTCGACCACCGTGGAGATATTTTCTGCCGTCCTTGTAGCACCGACGTATCAACATGCTGTAAACAGCCCTATTATTAGCGAACGTACGTGCGTGGTCCTACTCAGCCACACTGCAATAACACACGAATGTTGCCACAATCCTACACACATGTATCGGCTGGGGAACAGAATCGATCGCGATACATGGCGACGTATTCGAGTTTCTGTGATAAATTCTTAGCCTTTCATCTCGTTTACATGGCGCACCCAAAACTGGATTTCCTAAACCAATTTCCCCATGTCTATTGTAGATGGTCATGTAAACACTTCAAAATCGATTCTGGAAATCCACTTTTATTGGCGCTTTTCCAATTCCGCAATCGATTTTCGCTTCCATGTAAACGCAAGAGATTTTGAAACGTGCTTCTGCAGTCGCGTTTTGTTTTGTTTTAAAATTTTTTCTCTAATACGGACGGAATATACTTATATATATTAGACTGAAGCTGCTTGCACTTTGTCTAATTAAAGTGAAATAGCGATTGTGCAGGCTACTTCATAAACTTTAACAGCTGCTTTTCAGGCGCCATATTTAACTGGGACAGCAAATCCACTTGAGACCCTGATACGTAAATACTATAGGGCGTGGACTGGGCGGTTTTTTAGGTTAGAAGGCCTCGGGAAAGTGCGGGATGGGCTGCAATGTCAAAGGGTGCTTGGCAATTACAGGACGTGCTTGGATCAAGGAAAAGTCGGAATTTTAGTTGTAAATTGTTGTAGTTGCGCTGGAAAAGTCCCTGAGCTTCAAGCGCTAATAGAAAGCACAGAAGCTGATATCGTTATAGGTACAGAAAGCTGGCTAAAGCCTGAAATAAGTTCTGCAGAAATTTTTACGAAGTCTCAGACGGTGTTCAGGAAAGATAGATTAGGCAGAATTGGTAATGGAGTGTTTGTGTCTGTCAGTAGTGGTTTATCTTGTAGTGAAGTCGAAGTAGATACTCCGTGCGAATTGGTGTGGGTGGAGGTTATACTTAACAGCCGAATTAAGTTAATAATTGGCTCCTTCTACCGACCCCCAGACTCCGATGATACAGTTGCGGAACAGTTCAGAGAAAGTTTGAGTCTCGTAACAAATAAATACCCCACTCATACGGTTATAGTTGGTGGGGACTTCAACCTACCCTCGGTATGTTGGCAAAAATACTTGTTCAAAACCGGTGGTAGGCAGAAAATATCTTCCGAGATTGTCCTAAATGCTTTCTCCGAAAATTATTTCGAGCAGTTAGTCCACGAACCCACGCGAATTGTAAATGGTTGCGAAAACACACTTGACCTCTTGGCCACAAACAATCCAGAGCTGATAGAGAGCATCATGACTGATACAGGGATTAGTGATCACAAGGTCATTGTAGCTAGGCTCAATACCATTTCTTCCAAATCCATCAGAAACAAACGCAAAATAATTTTATTTAAAAAAGCGGATAAAGTGCCACTAGAAGCCTTCCTAAAAGACAATTTCCATTCCTTCCGAACTGACTATGCGAATGTAGACGAGATGTGGCTCAAATTCAAAGATATAGTAGCAACAGCAATTGAGATATTCATACCTCATAAATTGGTAAGAGATGGAACGGATCCCCCGTGGTACACAAAAAAGGTCCGAACGCTGTTGCAGAGGCAACGGAAAAAGCATGCGAAGTTCAGAAGAACGCGAAATCCCGAAGATGGGCTAAAATTTACAGACGCGCGAAATTTGGCACGTACTTCGATGCGTGATGCCTTTAATAGGTTCCACAACGAAACATTGTCTCGAAATTTGGTAGAAAATCCGAAGAAATTCTGGTCGTATGTAAAGTACACAAGCGGCAAGACGCAGTCAATACCTTCGCTGCGCAGTGCCGATGGTACTGTTATCGACGACTGTGCCG
The DNA here is from genome assembly GCF_023897955.1 of Schistocerca gregaria. Taxonomy (NCBI): domain Eukaryota; kingdom Metazoa; phylum Arthropoda; class Insecta; order Orthoptera; family Acrididae; genus Schistocerca; species Schistocerca gregaria. The sequence goes on from NC_064924.1 coordinate 511,738,143, forward strand.
CTAAAGCGGAGTTATTGAATTCAGTTTTCCGAAATTCCTTCACCAGGGAAGACGAATGGAATATTCCAGAATTTGAAACACGAACATTTGGTAGCATGAGTTTCTTAGAAGTAGATACCTTAGGGGTTGCGAAGCAACTCAAATCGCTTGATACGGGCAAGTCTTCAGGTCCAGATTGTATACCGATTAGGTTCCTTTCAGATTACGCTGATACTATAGCTCCCTACTTAGCACTCATATACAACCGCTCGCTCACCGATAGATCTGTACCTACAGATTGGAAAATTGCGCAGGTCGCACCAGTGTTCAAGAAGGGTAGTAGGAGTAATCCATTTAACTACAGACCTGTATCATTGACGTCGGTTTGCAGTAGGGTTTTGGAGCATATACTGTATTCAAACATTATGAATCACCTCGAAGGGAACGATCTACTGACACGTAATCAGCATGGCTTCAGAAAACATCGCTCTTGTGCAACGCAGCTAGCTCTATATTCGCACGAAGTAATGGCCGCTATCGACAGGGGATCTCAAGTTGATTCCGTATTTCTAGATTTCCGGAAAGCTTTTGACACCGTTCCTCACAAGAGACTTCTAATCAAGCTGCGGAGCTATGGGGTATCGTCTCAGTTGTGCGACTGGATTCGTGATTTCCTGTCAGGAGGGTCGCAGTTCGTAGTAATAGACGGCAAATCATCGAGTAAAACTGAAGTGATATCAGGTGTTCCCCAGGGAAGCGTCCTGGGACCTCTACTGTTCCTGATCTATATAAATGACCTGGGTGACAATCTGAGCAGTTCTCTTAGACTGTTCGCAGATGATGCTGTAATTTACCGTCTAGTAAGGTCATCCGAAGACCAGTATCAGCTGCAAAGCGATTTAGAAAAGATTGCTGTATGGTGTGTCAGGTGGCAGTTGACGCTAAATAACGAAAAGTGTGAGATGATCCACATGAGTTCCAAAAGAAATCCGTTGGAATTCGATTACTCGATAAATAGTACAATTCTCAAGGCTGTCAATTCAACTAAGTACCTGGGTGTTAAAATTACTAACAACTTCAGTTGGAAGGACCACATAGATAATATTGTCGGGAAGGCGAGCCAAAGGTTGCGTTTCATTGGCAGGACACTTAGAAGATGCAACAAGTCCACTAAAGAGACAGCTTACACTACACTCGTTCGTCCTCTGTTAGAATATTGCTGCGCGGTGTGGGATCCTTACCAGGTGGGATTGACGGAGGACATCGAGAGAGTGCAAAGAAGGGCAGCTCGTTTTGTATTATCGCGTTATAGGGGAGAGAGTGTGGCAGATATGATACACGAGTTGCATCACAGACAGGAGCGCCTGCGATGGTGTACTCAACGACGAACCTGGGTGCACGAATGGAAAACGTCATTTTTTTCTGATCAATGCAGGTTCTGTTTACAGCGTCATGATGGTCGCGTCCGTGTTTGGCGACATCGCGGTGAACATTACATTGGAAGCGTGTATTCGTCATCGTCATACTAGCGTGTCACACGGCCAGCACATTCTCCAGATCTCTTTCCAATTGAAAACGTCTGGTCAATGGTGGCCGAGCAACTGGCTCGTCACAATACGCCAATCACTACTCTTGATGAACTGTTGTATCGTGTTGAAGCTACATGGGCAGCTGTACCTGTACACGCCATCCAAGCTCTGTTTGACTCAATGCCCAAGCGTAACAAGGCCGTTATTACGGCCAGAGATGATTGTACTGGGTACTGATTTCTCAGGATCTATGCACCCAAATTGCGTGAAAATGTAATCACATGTCAGTTCTAGTATAATATATTTGTCCAATGAATACAGTTTATCATCTGCATTTCTTCCTGGTGTATCAATTTTAATGGCCGGTTGCGTAGATGAAGTTAAGGAATTCTTCTACCTAGGCAGCAAAACACCCAATGACGGTCGGAGAAAGGAGGACATCAAAAGGAGACTAGGACTGACAGAAAGGGCATTCCTAGCCGAGAGAAGTCTACTGGTATCAAACATAGGCTTTAATTTGAGGAAGAAGTTTCTGTGAATTAAGTTTGGAGCACAGCTGGTGAAACATGAACTGTGGGAAAACCGGAACAGAAGAGAATCGAAGCATTTGAGACGTGGTGCCACAGACGAACGCTAAAAATTAGATAGCCTGCTAAGCTAAGGAATAAGGGAATTCTGCACAGAATCGGAGTAGGAGCGAATATGTGGAAAACACGAGAAGATGAAGTGACAGGATGACAGGACATCTGTTAATTGACTAGAGGAAACTGTAGAGGGCAAAAACTGCAGAGGAAGCCAGAGAGTGGAATACAGTTGGCAAATAATTGAAGACGTAGGTAGAGAAGTGGGGTGTTCTGGAAGATAGTTGAATGGGAGGCTTTGCCGCAAACCTGGTCGAACGTATTTCGTAACTTATCTGAGGGCACAATGTTCATTTGTACAGGGTGCTACAAAAAGGTATGGCCAAAATTTCAGGAAACATTCCTCACACACAAAGAAAGAAAATATGTTATGTGGACATGTGTCCGGAAACGCTTACTTTCCATGTCAGAGCTCATTTTATTACTTCTCTTCAAATCACATTAATCATGGAATGGAAACACACAGCAACAAAACGTACCAGCGTGACTTCAAACACTTTGTTACAGGAAATGTTCAAAATGTCCTACGTTAGCGAGGATACATGCTTCAACCCTCCGTCGCATGGAATCCCTGATGCGCTGATGCAGCCTTGGAGAATGGCGTATTGTGTCACAGCCGTCCACAATACCAGCACGAAGAGTCTCTGCATTTAGTACCGGGGTTGCGTAGACAAGAGTTTTCAAATGGCCCCATAAATGAAAGTCAAGAGGGTTGAGGTCAGGAGAGCGTGGAGGCCATGGAATTGGTCCGCCTCTACCAATCCATCGGTCACCGACTCTGTTGTTGAGAAGCGTACGAACACCTCGACTGAAATGTGTAGGAACTCAATCGTGCATGAACCACTGTTGTGTCGTACTTGTAAAGGCACATGTTCTAGCAGCACAGCTAGAGTATGCCGTATGAAATCATGACAACGTGCTCCATTGAGCGTAGGTGGAAGAAGGTGGAGCCCAATCAAGACATCACCAACAATACCTGCCCAAATGTTCACAGAAAATCTGTGTTGATGACGTGATTGCAGAACTGCGTGAGGATTCTCCTCAGCCCACACATGTTGATTGTGAAAATTTACAATTTGATCACGTTAGAATGAAGCCTCATCCGTAAAAAGAACATTTGCACTGAAATGAGGATCGACACCTTGTTGGATGAACCATTCGCAGAAGTGTACCCGTGGAGGCCAAGCAGCTGCTGATAGTGTCTGCACACGCTGTACATGGTACGGAAACAACTGGTTCTCCCGTAGCACTCTCGATACAGTGACATGGTCAACGTTACCTTGTACAGCACCAACATCTCTGACGCTGACATTAGAGTTATCGTCAACTGCACGAAGAATTGCCTCGTCCATTGCAGGTGTCCTCGTCGTTCTAGGTCTTCCCCAGTCGCGAGTCATAGGCTGGAATGTTCCGTGCTCCCTAAAACGCCGATCAATTGCTTAGAACGTCTTCCTGTCGGGACACCTTCGTTCTGGAAATCTGTCTCGATACAAACGTACCGCGCTACGGCTATTGCGCCGTGCTAATCCATACATCAAATGGGCATATGCCAACTCCGCATTTGTAAACATTGCACTGACTGCAAAACCTCGTTCGTGATGAACACTAACCTGTTGATGCTACGTACTGATGTGCTTGATGCTACTACGGTAGAGCAATGAGTCGCATGTCAACACAAGCACCGAAGTCAACATTACCTTCCTGCAATTGGGCCAACTGGCGGTGAATCGAGGAACAGCAGTACATACTGAGGAAACTAAAATGAGCTCTAACATGCATATTAAGTGTTTCCGGACTCATGTCCACATAACATCTTTTCTTTATTTGTGTGTGAGGAATGTTTCCTGAAAGTTTGGCCGCTCCTTTTGTAACACCCTGTATATGTGACAGGAAGCTTGTATCAATTTTGTAAGGTATCGTCCATTTGGAACAACAGTGCCAGATCCAAATTATGGAATCTGATCCCACAAGCAGTCTGTACATGTCATCGGTGTTTGCACGTCGTGCTGTCAACTGATTGTGAGTGGAAGAATTGTAATTATGAGGAAGATGGCTCAGTGTTGTAGGCGTTGGGTCGTTTTTCTTAGAGCGCATTTCTTGGGGTTGAATAAGGAAATTAATCGTCCATTATGAGGCGAAATTTTAAACAACAAGAAATAAATGTAACATATGAATGCCAAACATGACAGTCAGTGCATTTCTTTTTCGATTTGTAATTAACATTGTTTGAAATGACCATTTCAGTCGCATATGCGATGGGTTCTTTATGCCCATCATCGATTTTGTGAGAAAGGACGGCCCCCATATCATGTTGAAAGGTGTCAGTGGCTATAATAATTCATTTTGGTGAATCATAGGGGGCCAGATAAGAAACGGTACTTAGGTAATGTTTACCTTGTGAATAACCTCTACAAACTACTTTGATCTTTCAAGATTCACACTTTTCTTGCACAGACTTTTAAGGTGTCTGGTATTAGGACGGCATTTAGTTTAAATTTTGAGTAATAATTTATTTTTCTGAGAAAAGATTGAAAGTATTCGAAGACTCTAAGTAATTATTTTTTTTTCTGCCGGCTTCTACATGTTGGTGAGTCGGTTGAAGTACTTTACAAATTAGAACAAGGCGTACACACTCCACTAGTTCCTAGCAGAATTGGTGTTTTTGTAGGCGACACTTTAATCCATTTCATTGTATTGGATGGAACGGTAGACTTATGTCCCACAAGATATTGCTCTCTACTATCAGCTCTTATTAACATGTTGTCCAAATAATTTACTGTGTTCGGAATTTTTAGAATTAGCTGCGCGAAACAACACTGGAAAGTTGCTGAAAGGCAACTTGTTGTATGAGTGAAAGCAACACGTGTTTTTATAATCTTGAATTGGCGGCGCTGTTCGTCTAGTGAAAATTCTAAACAAGCTTTATACTGATGATGTGCGAGATCTCTGAGACATGCTGTGTAGATGTTTTAGTTGAAGAGTGTTTAATTTGCCAATTAATTATTTTTTTTTTTTTGCAGAAAGAATGAGCTCGTTTTTGGAAAGTAGCTCTGCCGTGGTTGATATAGATTCTAGTACCTTTTGTCCGCAGCTCGTGACCTCGCAGTCGCGTTCTCGCTTCCTGAGCACGGGGTCCCGGCGGGGTCAGGGATTTTCATCCGCCTAGAGTTGACTGGGTGTTTGTGTTTTCCTCATCATTTCATCATCATTCATGCAGGTGGCAAGATTGTACTGAGAAAAGTTTGGAAATTTGTGCGGACGCTGATAACCACGCAGTTGAGCGCCCCCCCCCCCCCCCAATCCAAACATCATCGTCATGTAGTACCTGTCTTCATATCAGCATAATCTCATATCACGATTATTTTGTATTTAATTGGCAGAAATGTGTCATATTCTTGTTTTGCAGTATATAAGCAATATTATTACGCTTATTTCTGACACAAGTCAAAAGCCTGAATTCAGCTGCGTTTACATTAAAATATCACACCATTTCAACACAGCCTCGATCTACAACCGAGTCTAAAAAACCTGACTTTAACCATCGTATCCAGTATTATTAAAAAAAAAAAATTTGCTACCTTTCACATCTGGATCAATATCACATATGCAACTTTTATTAAACCACCACAATACAGGTTAACAGTGGCGGGAAAGACGTGTACCATCGTTGGTTTCTTTTTCTGAGTCTGAGTTACTTGTTCCATGGATCTCACAGAAAGAGAAATCTATGAGATGTGTAAAGAAGTTAAGGATACACTAGAACTAACACCGTAATCTTAAAACCTGCTTCTGTAACCTAGAAGTACCATCCCTATACAATAATTCTGAAATTTATTAATGAAATGACAAGAAACTAGAAGCTTGTTTTCACAGCTCGTCAGTATGTGATATAAATCCTGTCTAGATGGTACAGGTTGTGAGAAATGTGTTACGAAATATGAGAGAAACTTACGTGGTTCTAGAGAAAGAAATGAAAGTGCAAACAATTGCAAGGAAGGTGCAAATTCCAATATACACCAGAAACAATACAGGACGTTGGTGTAAGTAAATCTCCGAGATTAAGCAGCTGACACAAGAGAGGAAAGTGTTGTGAGCCACTTCAAGCCAGTCAGACACCTGACGATTGAAAAATAAAAACTCATTATTGAAAGAAAATATACAAAGTAAAATAGTTTTTTCAGCCCTAGCATGGAAATCACCACGCATACTATACTTCGAATATGCTTCGAAAATTCATCATTTCTAAGCTGCAGGTCTCCTAGGGTTAAGACATGTTGTTCTAAGAACCGGACACCACGAACTCTCTCTCTCTCTCTCTCTCTCTCTCTCTCTCTCTCTCTCTCTCTCTCTCTCTCTATGGTGTCCCAGCTATCTTGCCCACCCAAAACATCCCTGGAACAATAACAGCTGTTGGAAAACGACTGTCCGTAATCGCGATGTGATTGACATGTGTAATCACACCTCCATACTTATCAAGAGGGACACTTACTTGTCAATCACATCGCGATTACGGGCAGCATGGAGTTCACGCCTGAGCCGCAGGACGTGCGCTAGCAGCGCATGTCGGGTGTTTCCAGCGTCAACTTCGCGTCTCAGTATCTCGGGATGTAGTGGGAATATTGCGATGCAACCAACGCCATTGTGCATGTACTTTGTCATGCTATGGATTGCTGAAGAAAAAAATATAGGAGGTCCATTTAAAAAAACATAAATTTGTGTTAAAAAACACATATGCTTTCATTTTAGAATGTTTCCAAATATGTCCATTCATGGGCCCCAGCCCTACATTGATACCGGCGAAAGTCGTTTTCCAATAGCTGTTATTGTTCCAGAGATATTTTGGGTGGACAAGATAGCTGGGACACCCTATAGGGTGATTCACAATATTTTAATACGTTATTCTACAAGTAAAAGTAAAGAAAGAAGTTCATATAAACACAGGCCCGCAAACTTTTAGTTTCGGAGTTATTGGTAATAAAAGCTTTGCCTGAAATTTAGCAACTTCGCTAATATGCAGTCATTGCAAAACTGTACGAAGTTAAAGTAACCTACTATTTTCATTTAGTTTGTTGATATCGATCTGGTGAACGTAATAAAGCATGTTCCGGACGTGTATCGGCCGTAGTTTTCCATAACATCCAGAGAAACAAAGGCGTAATTTCGTAAAATTTATAATTTATAAACTGCTTGGCATAATTCTTTTTTAAAATTTCAGGCAATTGCATAAAGTTTTCACCAAATGATGGTAATAACGTTAACTGAAACCAGATGAATGTGTCTGATAATCTGCTTTTATTAATATCATAGCACACATGAATTCATGGTAAACTGGAAAATAAACAAAGCTCAGTGTTAAGGAAGTTGTAGTTGGATAACGTACAAGATATTCATTAACTGCAAGCCATAAAATTACCATCAAATTTGCCGTAAATAAACACCATAACGGCGTATACCTCTGTCGTAAATTTGAAAGGCATACCTTTTTCATAAATAAGCTGCAAACTAGAACAGGTTCTATGTGGGTTCACTTAAATACACTGTTGTTATTATGCTCTTTCACTGAACAATAGAAAAAAGTAACTCGTTTCAAGGTTTGGAAACGACTGAAAAAACTTCATAAGAGTTGACAACAATGACATAAATGTTTCTACATTCATAATGGAAATTAAACAAATTTACTTTTATAATAATCTTTTCTTCCCTTGATGTTCTGGAAAACTTCTGCAGATACACGTCTGGAACATGTTTTACTGGATTCAACCGACCAAATTGCGATGGGTTCATATTAGCGAAGTTGCTCAATTTCAGGCAAAACCTTTTATTAGCAATAACTCCGAAACTAAACATTTGCGGACTTATGTTTATATGAACTTGTAGAAGAACATAATAAAGTATTTGCATATCTTCGTGAACCACCCTGTACTTATGATCATCCATTTGCCATGAATCGTCTATGATTTCTTGCGTATGTTCTACAGCTTTTATTTCGTTAAGGCAATGATCAACGCGATTTCACTTACAGTTTCACTCTAGGATGCATTTTGATCGTAGAATATTTTTCTACAAACTTATCATATTTCCTTAATTTCTAATATACACTGGTGGAAAGAAAGTCATAACACCAAGCAGGGGTTGTGCGACATAAACGAAAGTAGGTAGGCGTTATAACATCCACGATATATATATATTTTTATTACGAGTGGAATATGAACGTGTGGATAATATTCATTCAATTCTGTTATTATTTCTTAAAAGGATGATAATTACGTAAAACAGAGACAATATTTGTCTCACATTCTTTGTTAATCTATGTCTCTTTTTCTTTTGTTTTGTACATTTTTGTCGTCTTCTTCCGATGTACATCTCAAGACGCGAATCGATTTGAGGTCTGTTAAATGAAAAACATTTAATGTAAAATTATTGTACTTTTATGTTCATTTGCTGATAAAAACAAATAGAGCCAAAAACGTTAAAACTATTTATCATTAATTATTAAAAATTCACTTCCTGTTTTAATTATAATTTTATATTAATTATTTTATCATAGCTGCAAGAAGCGCAGCCATTGTTAATTGCGATTATATAGCAACTTCGTCTGTACTTCTAGTTGAAAATAGCGTGGGTTTATGTTAAACTAATTTGAAAAACAATTTAATCATTTTTCTTATTGGTAGCATCTATTTAAATGATTTAAATGTTTTATTGGGAAAAGGAAAATCTTAATTAAAAAAGAAATCCTCTATCTTTTGTTGGCAGCCATCTTAACTTTTGTTACAGCGGCAAATTTAAATTACTTGAAATGGCAAACTTTCAATATTCCATTGTGTAAGAAATAAATGTGCACTGGTGGCACTGAACTCTATTTACAAAAGAAAAAAAATTAATCCAATCAGACTGCAGTGTCTAAGAACAGCGCTAATGGTACTTATTGTTGAACAAGATTTCATAGCTGATGTATGTGGCCAAAATTAAACTACGCACGAATCACGGAGAAAAATATTTCTGCTAACATACGTCAGTGTTGTGTGCGGCTGGTATTCTATGGTTCCTTTTCATGATCAATTTGCTGATAATAATGAAATCCATCGAAGACAAAAATTATGAAAGCTCTAATGTACGATCTGTAATGTTACCGATATGAACTCAGCTTACAGTCAACATTATTACACTAATTCAGGTGGAATTCTTCTACAATTTGAACAAAATAAATATCCGGGAGAAGTTGTAGTTTGAATAATGCATTATAAATGTGGTTAATATTGTCAGTGTTGTTTACAAAATCAAATCAGTGGAACTGCTAAAAAAAAGGAGTGAATTTAAACCGCATCATACCATAGAGTATTGTATCATCCATATTCATTGCACTTGACGATGTTGATGACACACAAAAACCGCCACAGCGTGTTTATACATGAAAAAGACGATGTCTATTTAAATTTCGGACCAGTTGTATAGGAGCGGCGCTAGTAACGCCACTATGAAAATGCAAATCTGGTTTGCCTTAAATACAACCTGTAGAGCGTTAGTTACCTTTGAGATGGGATGTGCTGTGCTGATGTTTGTCAAGAATGCCTTAAAGGCGACAGAGAAGTCATAATCAACACCTTACTGAATTTGTATGGGGTGGTGTAATATGACTACTAGAAGCTAGAAGTTCCTTTCGCGATACTCGAGAAAGACTTGGCAAGACCGCAGCCATTGTACATGACTGCTGGTAATAGTGGTTAGAGGAATGTACGGTCGCAAAAAAATCATGCTCCGGACAGCCACGTGGCACTACCGAGAGGGAAGACCATAATGTGCGGCGATGGCCCAGGCGCATCATGCGGCATCTGCAGCTGCAATTTGAGCAGCAGTTGGGACAAAAATGACACAACTAACTGTTATCGGTTACTTCGAGGGCAGCTCCAAGGTAGACGCCCTGCACCGTGCTTTCCACTGACCCCAAACCACCGCCATTTGCGACTTGAGCGGTGTCAAGAGAGCTCATTCGAGGGCTGGGTGGAGCGTTTTCTGGTGAAATGTAGTTCTAGAGAAAGCCATGAAAGAGCAATAAGTCGTAAGGAAGATGCAAACTGCGATCTGATGAAAGCTGATACCGCCTCGGCACCAGTGATGCTCATGTGTTGGTTAGAATTAGGCAAGTTGACAGCCTGCAACCAACCTGTCTGCGTGGTGCGTACACTGGTTGGACACGGAGTTGTCTGAGATGCCGTTTGGTGTAACAGTTGGAGCGTTCTCATGGTTATCCCATGCACCTTGAAAGCAAATTTGCACTCCAGTCTCGTGATTCGATCAGTTGTGCTGCCATTCACGTACAGCATTCCAGGGACTGTGTTCCAGCAGGATAATGCTCGGCCAAATACTGCTGTTGTAACCCAGCATGCTCTGCAGAGTGCCGACATGCTGGCTTGGCCTGCTAGATCATCAGATCTGTCTCCGATGGAGCACAAATGAGACATTATCAGACGAAACATTCGGCATTACCTCGAAAACTCTCAACAACGCACAGTGCAATAATTGTAGTCCAGAAAGAGGAACTCGCCATTATCTGTGCTGTTACTAGGTTCCACCAATGATTGTAAGGTCGATTATTTATTTTTTTTTTTTTACATATAATCGGCCTTCAACGACTTTATCCAATCCTGCCTAGCCTGTCCCACTGTGGGCAGCGCGAAAATTTCGAAATTGGGCTCTGTGATTGTCTAATTACCAATACAAGTTGTTGTAAAGACCCACTGTCGTGTTGTCTCGGTTACTGGTACATGCTGACATAGCTATTGATTTGGATGAGGAATCATGTTTTCACACTGATACTCAAGATTTTCAAATATCTCAGAATTCTTCTCTTGACTTTCAGCGTATTGCCGGAGCAACTGCTTCTAACTCAACTCTTCAGGTAGTTCCGCAATACATGCATCATGGATGGTCTTGCAGTTTGAAAGATATTCTACACCTAGTTCTGCGTCGCTACTTTTTGTATCGTCACGGGTTGTCCGTGGAGTCAGATGTTCTGCTGCTAGATACGGAGAATGATGATGCATCAGTCCCTCCAGTGGAAGTAATGTCTTTGATGCATCAATGTCATTCCGATGTAGTTCGCACGCAGCAAATCGCCTCATGGCATTGTACTTGGCAGGGCATGGAAATGACTTCTCCTAGTAAAGTTTGCTTGGAGCAGTCATACGTGCTGCCTTTACACTTATTCCAGTGGCCATGTGCATCCTGATCGGGGCGATGTATGCACAGTGATTTTGCTTTCCGGTAGACGCGTACTACGTGTGGAAGTATGAAACCGGAGTTTCCCTATAGATAGTGCTAGTCGTCAGTGTAGGGCCCGTGAGATCGCGTATGCAGCGCCATCTGCTTCCGGTAACTTCTGACGACGACTGTCAACGCACAGTAACCCAAGTTCCATACATCGGTATCTGTTTCGACATGTCGAGTTTTATGCCTAGGAACTATTATTTGTGGCCTGCATTGGTTTTGTGTTATCATTTGAAAAAAACTGCTGCAGAGACGCGTCTAATTCTTGTAGAAGCTTTCTGCGAACATGCTCTTGGGAAAACACTGTTTGGAGTGATTCAAAAAATTCAAAAGTGGTTATTTTGATATGAGAAACGACGAGCGCGGGAAACCACCGAACACGTTCGACGAGAACGAATCGCAGGCCTTTTTGGATGAGGATGAAACCTTCCCGTCTCCTCAATATCTCTTTTGCTACGGAACCTTCTCTTCTACAATAACCTATGAAACCTTCCCTTAGGATTTCTACCTCTTGCTTAACAATAACAAATGAAATCTTTCCTTTTAAATTAATTCTCCTTCTCAATCTTCGCATAGAAATTTAAATGATGCTTATTAAAAATTATTTTCTGATAATTTTGACGAAACATAGAATGTGTCGGCCGCGTGGCTCTGAGTCGTTATCTGCAATAATCCAAAACTGTTCCTTACCTTTTTTACTGTTACTGGATCTCCATCTGACTGCTACATCGAACTGCGACATGAATACACTTACTCTGTTTTACTATACTCTATTAGCTGCTGGTGGGCTTTCATAATAAGTGGCTGTATTTATTACCAAAGCTAACGTTATTCCTTAATAGCAAAGCTAACGTTATTTTTTAATTAATTTGACTGAAGTTACGTAATTCATAGTTAAATTTTTTATTGACAATAATAAAATTTTTGGAAAGTTTTACGTTGATGGTTTTTGAGATGGATTATAATCAGTAATGCAATATTGCTGGCAAAATTTAATTGTATTCTGAATGAAATGATTTTACAGACGTTCAAATGGGACTTATTTTTTACAGTAATGTTACAACTAGAATTGCGCAAACATACCTTCACTACTCTTGAGTTTCTCAAAAAGTTAATTCAATAATATTACCTCCTCTTATGGTAATAGTTAGTTGATGTCTCTGTACATCCGTTTAATCTCTTGTAAATCATAACAAGTGGCTGGCAGGCACACCGCTCCTCTCAACCTCTCGCTTCAGACCTGCCACCGACTCGCTTCACTTCTCGCTTACTACTGACTTCCTACGAAGGCTAAAGTGCGGTCTCTCCTGCCAACAATGCTTTCTGGTGCAAACAATCCCTGCTACCATTACAAAATGTATCAGTGCGCGGCCTTTCCCGCTCTTTTCTTAAAATGTATCCATACGCTGTCTCTCCTGCACTTTTTAAAATTATATCAATGTGGTGTCTCTCTTGCCAACAATACTTTGGTGCAGACGTTCCCTGCTACCACAGTTATTTCCAACATTTATTAATTATTCCTAATTAATCCTATTAATAAAATATAAAGATCTTTCATAAATTATGGTTTGACAATAGACAATAGAAATATACACGTCTTACATATTCCTCCACTGGGTTTCCTTAAAATTTTCCTATGTCGTTAAGTCATCTGGACTTGACCTAAGGAGAAAATTTGATTATAGAAATACGTGTAGTAATAAATAAGTAATGATAGAATCTTTCAACAAAGCACATATATATACCGTCATAAGAATTTGTTTTCCTAAATCTAACAAAGGGAATATTCAAAAGGGTATACATCAAAATATACAAATAATATGAGTCAGTAAGTTGGAAGTGTGCATACAGTAGTAAAAGTTATTTATATCTCTAATGGCAAAAAATTAGATCATAGTTTATGTTTCATTATAATTTTTATCTGGTAAAATTGGCACCATATTCTACGAAGGGAAAAAAAGGAATTCCATAGCATGGTCAAAGACTGGCAACTGTCTGTGAATGCACAAGTTCCAACTCCAATTGTTCATTAGTAGTGATGGTGTGGATCTTGGTATGCAAACACCTGTTGACGTACATAATGAATGTGGTGTGCATCTTGGTATGCCGGCACTCGTAGAAAACATCGTAGATTGAAGTAAAGTGGCTCACTATTCACTTTGTTTCTGCTCCATAACCATGGGGATGCACAGGAATTAAGGTACAGGTATAATCATTTTGTCAAAAGGTCACGGATATAACTGATACCGCTATTACCAAATTTTACATCATCTCTTTCCTCAGTGCTCATAAAAATTATCGTTACCATATTCTTATTTTTATTTATTTATTTATTTATTTATGCATTTATTTTACCTGGCAAGATTAGGGCCTTCAGGCCCTCTCTTACACCTAACCAGGCATACTCAGATTGAACGAGTTACAGTTACTAAATAACATTAAGAACATTTAACGTATTATGCAGTATTGATGTCAAACGAAAAAAATTGAGATTATAACAGTAGTACAATGATAGTTATAACAATAAAAATAATTATAACAATCAACGATAATAATGATAATAATAATGATAATAGTAATAATAATAATAATAATAGTGACTAAGTATATGAAAGTAAACATACATTTCTTTTGTGAATGTCAGTTAGTTGGGAATTTTCTCGTTATATTCTTGCAGCTTGTGAGTTATTCTCATCGAGCAGAGACATAAGACGATATAATGGGGTGAAAGAGATATATAAGAGGTAGATAGGTTTGAGGAAGAGAAAAAGAATTTTACGTTGGCAACGACAAAATATGCCACCTTGTGTGACTGTAGAAAAAGTTTATAGTTTCAAATAATTACATAAAAAACACATTTTCCATATGTAGTGAATTCAGCCTACAGTACATATGACATTACGTGACAGTCAACAACATAAACAAATATTCCTGTATGTGGAATTTAGTAGTACACTTAGGCATCAACATTTTAAATAAAATAGACAAGTACCTTTATACAAACTATGTCACTTTCTGTAACTTTAGCAGATACATTTCCTCATCATAATCTGGTGCTCATATAAATACTTACATAAAGACACTGTTAAATTACTTCACAGGTTGTGAATTCACAGTTTTTCAGTTTTTGAAATCTGAAAGAACATTTTGACTAACTATGTCACTTTCTGTGACTTCAGTATGTTTGGTAATGTGGTCGTTAATTGCGAGTCATGTTGTCAGTCGACTATACATCATGTTTGAGTTGTGTAGCACACATCGTCATTGTTATTTAAGAGAAAACATTTGTATTTTACGCAGAGTGAGAATCGGTTTGCTGACATTTGGAGTGATCTGCTTTTCCTCTGTATGTATGTGATGTAAAAGATATCATGTTCAATGCAGAAATTTTTTTTCGAATAGCTTAGTACATATAGTAAGCAGTTTGATGTGGTTTCTCCATCTGTAGTGCTGCGCTGCGTTGTATCACCTGTTATCAAAATAAACGATTGCTAAATTATATTCCTTAGATACTAACATCTTCATTCTCCTCTCTCCTTTGTACCACGTGTTAACTCTCTTCATAGCCTATAATAAAATATTCATTGTTAATAATTGTCAGCGCACAGCATGACTTCAATATCTCTCTGCATTCCCTTTAATAAAATATTCGTGGTTAATAATCTTCAGTGCACGGCATTACTTCAACATCTCTCTGCAGCTGGAAAATCGTGTCAGAACATAACCTGTAAAGCATTTATCCATATTCAATACTTATATTATAATTAAAACTATGACATCAATGCTGCATGTACGGGTTAGAGAATACATCTGATTGCTACTACTGTACGAAAATCATTTGTACGTGTTATACATTTACATTTATCGTAGTCCTTTTAATTGCTTCACTTACCTTACGTAATTTGAAATAAATGTCCTGTGAGAACGCTCCTAAGACTGCTATTAATGTTCAGGCTTGCTGGAATGTGTCAAAAAGCTCATTGTTATACTCTGTCTATATGTATCCCTGTAAGAAGGCTTTTCTATTTTAAGAATTTCTTTATGTTTGACATATGATGGTTACCTCTCGATTTTTTTGTTCTGAGGGTCTCAATGTGTCTTACATTAGCGTGCGGAGTATTTCGAATTCTGTATGGTCCTGCATATAGAAGTACGAATTTTTTGCATCGGTTCTTCCCTTTATGTGACAGATAATGGTTGTGGACTAGTACCTTATCGCCAGTTTCGTACTTGCGTAATCTACTTACCTGCTTCTGCTTTCTCTTCCGACGATCTGCAGCTCGTTTAATGTTTGCTAGTGTCATGTCTGTTATCTCACAATGACGAAGTCTACGCTTCTTTGTAAAAGTAATCATTTCAGTAAGTTTATGTGCTGGGTCTTTATTCATCAGTATTACTGTTGGTGACAGCATCGTTGACTCACTAGGTATTGCATTTATTACTGACTGAAACTGTGAAATGTATTCGTCCCATGTTGTATGCTTTGTGTGGCAATAAATTCTACATAGTTTCCCAATCTCTTTCATTATTCTTTCTGACGGGCTAGAAGAACTGTGATATCTTGATATGTAAATTGGAGTTATGTTCTTACTCTCTAACATTTTTTTCCACATGTCTGATCCAAACTGCGGTCCTGTATCTGAAATAACCTTCTGCACATGTCCTACTATTGTTAGAAAATCTCTTTCAAATGCTCTTGATACTGATCTAGCTGTTGCTTTCCTTAGTGGAGAAAATGTTACAAATTTGGATGTCAGTACTACAGCTACTAGTATATAACTACAACCTTTATTTGTTCTGGGGATTTGACCGAAAAGATCTAAAGCTTCCATGTGTCTTAACTTAACCGGTATGATGGGATACAGTGGCGGAATATGTGATACTGTTGATGATTTAGCTTTCTGGCATATCTTGCAGGATGCTATAACTTTGCGAGTGTGTTTTTCCATATTGTTGAAGTGACAACTTTGACGACGAATTAGAAAGCATTTCCTAGCTCCGTAATGTGCATAGCTTAGGTGCGTATACCATATCAATTTGTTTCTGAATCCTTCTGGGATGCATAAAAGCCAATTGTTGCCGTCTGGGTATGATCGATTGAACAGAATATTTTGATGTATAGTGTAATTATGTCTGATTTTTGCGTTGCTCTAGTCTCGCCAAAGCGTTACAATCTCTTTTAGTGTTTCATCTTTCTGCTGTTCTCTATGTCCTGTAATGCTGATGATATAAAGTTTTCGAAAGCTATTTGTTTAATATACATAATACCATGGTTGTTGTGGCAGACGGTATTTTCTTTCTCTAGTCGTTTATGGTGTATAGATCTCGATAGTGCATCAGCAACAATATTCTGCGTGCCTGGATTGTGTACAATAGTAAAGTCGAACTCTTGTAGATATAATTTCCAACGGCTTAATCTATCATGCATAAGTTTTGCTGATAATAAAAACTGGATTGCTCGGTGATGGGTATATACTGTGGTATGTCTTCCATATAGATAATGAGGGAATCTCTCAAATGCCCATATTACGCATAGCGTCTCTAAATCTGTTACACAATAATTTCGCTCTGCTGGAGAAAGTACCTTTCTTGCAAACGCAATATGTTTAACAATTTTCTTACCTTCCTCCTCTACTCCCTGGAAAATATATACTCCTAGTGCTGTATTTGAACCATATATTGCAGTGGAAAAGTTTTGTGTTGGGTCAGGATGTGATAATAAAGGTGCCCTTAGTAACGCTTCTTTCAAATTCTCGAATTCAGCTTCAACGTCTTCATTGCATGACCAAATTGTGTTTTTACTTGTGAGCTGGTATAGCAAGGGTGTGTCTAACGCTTCATAATGAATGAATTTTCTAAAACAATGAATATGGTCTAAAAAGCTCCATACTTCCTTCTTATTTGGTGGCACGTCGATATCTTTCAATGCTAGCAATTTGTCGGCCGGCCGAAGTGGCCGAGCGGTTTTAGGCGCTACAGTCTGGAACCGCGCGACCGCTACGGTCGCAGGTTCGAATCCTGCCTCGGGCATGGATGTGTGTGATGTCCTTAGCTTAGTTAGGTTTAAGTAGTTCTAAGTTCTAGGGGACTGCTGACCTCAGATGTTAAGTCCCATAGTGCTCAGAGCCATTTTTCAATTTGTCGGAGTCTGGTGCTATACCTGTTTGTGAAATTATATGACCTAGAAATTTTATTGAGGTTTTCCAAATTCAGATTTACAGAGGTTTATAGATACACCGTTCTGATGGAGTGTATTCAGTAATTGTTGAAGAGTGTGGTTGTGCTGTTCCCAGTTTTCTGCGGCGATTAGAATGTCATCTACATATGTAGTAAATTTGTTTTCAAGATCCTGTGGGAGAATTGTATTTATGCCTCGTATAAAGGCTGCAGGCGAAATCGTTAGTGCAAACGGAAGTTTACAAAATTGGTGACATTCACCAAAGCAAAGAAATGCCGTATACTTTCGGCAATTTGGATGCAACTGGACTTGCCAAAATCCTGATTTGAGATCGAGTGTGGTATATATAGATGTGCCATGAAACTTTTGCAGTAACTCTTCTAACGTCTGTGGTCGGTCAGTTTCTGTAATTATTATTTTATTAAACTGACGTGAATCTAAAACCAAACGGAGCGATCCATCCTTCTTTTCAACGATGTGTAATGGATTTATATATTGGGTTGCTGCTGGTTCAATTATACTCTGATAAATCATTGCTCGTAACTCTTTCTTAACTGCTTCTGTGTGTATATACGGGATTGGATAGTGTTTTGCTTTGAAAGTATCTGGTGGTTTCACCTGAAATTCGTACATAAATCCTGTCATCGTTCCTGGAACATTGTTACAAACTGTTTTATGTTGCACAAGAATATTTTCCAATTCTGTGCTTTCTGTGTCGTCTTTTACTATACTGTCTCCAACCTTGGGTGTAATTGTCTCTAATACATTATACTTCTCTTCCTCTGCCATATTGTTATTATGTGTATTCGTTGTAGTCAGATAACAATCGTTATCTTTAGAATCTGCAATAATCTCGATCCTGTGCATATTTTGTTCTTCTGAGGATACTGTGTTTTGAAATCTCACTACCACTTCACTGTCTTCCTTCTGTAATGTTAGCTATGGCGATTTAAAGTCAATCTTTGCGTCGTACTGTACGAGAAAATTCATTCCTAATATTGTATCAGTTGTTAAATGTGGAACTATCCAACAACTCCTGTGGAAAATTTGCCTGCAAAAACAAACGTTAATTGTGCCTGTCTTTTGACTTTAATGCTT
This sequence comes from Schistocerca gregaria, assembly GCF_023897955.1. Classification (NCBI taxonomy): domain Eukaryota; kingdom Metazoa; phylum Arthropoda; class Insecta; order Orthoptera; family Acrididae; genus Schistocerca; species Schistocerca gregaria. Next base: position 511,756,835 of record NC_064924.1, read on the forward strand.
CTTCCTGGAAATGTTACCTTAACTTTACTTTTGTCTAACGGGAATACTGGGAAATCATTATTGCTGTTGCATTTGTTAAATGTGTCTCTGTTAATTACACACATTGGTGAGCCTGCATCAATTACTGCTAAAATATTTTGTGACTTTAAATTTATCTGGATTATTGGGTGGCGTATAGTTTTCTGTATCATCAGTTTTTCGTTTAACAATGTGTCTCTCATGTCGTCGAATCTAATGGAATTCACTGCCGCTACCCTTTCGCTGTCCTTATCCATAGTGTCGTCATTAAGAGATTCATCACAGGCTATCTCTAGTCATAAATGTTCTGACACTTCATTTTCTGTCGAAGAGTGTTGTGTGTTTTCTATGAGCTGTACTGTTCTACCGTTTTGTTGATTAGTGGTAGGTGGCGGACGAAATCTTGTGTCTAGTACATTCATACGATTAGTTGGTTGCTTGTTTTGGGAAAGGAGACCAGACAGCGAGGTCATCGGTCTCATCGGATTAGGGAAGGACGGGGAAGGAAGTCGGCCGTGCCCTTTGAAAGGAACCATCCCGGCATTTGCCTGGAGCGATTTAGGGAAATCACGGAAAACCCCATTCAGGATGGTCGGACGCGAGATTGAACTGTCGTCTTCCCGAATGCGAGTCCAGTGTCTAACCACTGCGCGACCTCGCTCGGTCATTCATACGATGACTTGGTTGTTGTGCACTGTTTTAATTTCTATGAAAATTATCATTGTAGAATGTCCTTTGCGGTCAGTGTTCGTTTTCAAAAATGGCTCTGAGCACTATGAGACTCAACTGCTGTGGTCATCAGTCCCCTATAACTTAGAACTACTTAAACCTAACTAACCTAAGGACATCACACACATCCATGCCCGAGGGAGGATTCGAACCTGCGACCGTAGCAGTCGCACGGTTGCGGACTGCGCTCCTAGAACCGCGAGACCACCGCTGCCGGCTGTTCGTTTTTCTCCTTCTGTCGCCATAACTGTGGTTATACGGCGAGCCACGTGTGTTTCTGTGAAAAGGCTGTCTTTGTTTATTTTGTGTATTTTGCGGCTGACCCGAGTAATTACTTGCACCTGTCGCATTTTCTTGGCGATGAGTCATGTGCAAGTTTGACACAAATAACAGCAGCGAGTGCAGCAAGGAAGGGGTTCCCTGCCGTTTTGGGGTGGCATAATGCAGGGCGACGTAAGCCCCTGGTGCTCATGGAAGACGCCGTAACGGCTGTACAATACATGAATGCCATCCTTGGACCGATAGTGCAACCATATCGGCAGCATATTGGCGAGGCATATTCGTCTTCATGGACGACAATTCGCGCCTCCATCGTGCACATCTTCTGAATGACTTCCTTCTGGATAACGACATCGCTCGACTAGAGTAGCCAGCATGTTCTCCAGGCGTGAACCCTACCGAACATGCCTGGGATAGATTGAAAAGTGCTATTTATGGACGACGTGATTAACCAGCCACTGAGAGGGATCTACGCCGAATCGCCGTTGAGAAGAGGGACAATCTGGTCCAACAGTACCTTAGTGAACTTGTGGATAATATGCCACGATGAAAACAGGCATGAATTAATGCAAGATAACGTGCTATTGAGTATTAAAGGTACCGGTGTGTACAACAATCTGAATCACCATCTCTGAATGTCTCGCTGTATGTGGTACAACATGCAAAGTGTGGTTTCAGGAGCAATAAAAAGGGTGTAAATGGTGTTTATGTTGATGTCTACTTCAGTTTTCTGTACATATTCGGAAACTCTCGGAATCGAGATGCTGCAAAACTTTTTTTGATGTACGTATGACACAATCTTCGTCACCAAACCATGTTGCACCTTCTGTGGTCATCAGAACCAACTGCAGCGCTCTTATGTCTTTTTTCTGCTGCACAATATTTGTGCACAGACGCAGCACGCCTCCTAGGTGCGCAACAGCAGTCATCTCCACCTGTCGAGGGTCGGCGCCGTTGAAAAGGTGTCTACGTCCGCATTCAAGAATGCCCCACCACCGCCCTCATGAGACACAGCACTGTCGAGTACGCTGCGGAAGTTATTGGTCACAAAGACAGTCACTGTCTGACTCAGTAAATAAAGCGAGACGTCGGCGTCAGCACAATACCCCACACATCAACGCCGCAGATACCAGTCTGTATTAATCGCATACGATGATAGCACTTTCTTCGTTAGATAAAGCAGATCAAAGTTGTACTCGAAGTCATAACAGTGAAGCAGCGTTATAGTCAGTTGTACACTGATGTAACACTACCATTTTACTTACAATGAAGCGCCAAAGAAACTGGTACAGGTACGTGTATTCAAATATAGAGGCCAAATACGGCGCTGCGGTCGGCAACGCCTATGTAAGACAAGTGTCTGGCGTAGTTTTTATGTCGCTCACTGATGCTACAATGGCAGGTTATCAAGATTTAAATGTTAAGATGGGAGTACGAGCGATGGGACACAACATCTTCGAGGTAGCAATGAAGTGGACATTTCTCCGTGCGACCACTTCACGAGTGTACCGTGCATGCCAGGATTCCGGTAAAACAACAAATCTTCGACATAGCTGAGGCCGGAAAAAGATCCTGCATGAACGGGACCAACGACTACTGAAGAGAATCGCTCAACGGGACGGAAGTGTAACCCTTCCGCAAATTGCAGCAGATTTCAATTCTGGATCATCAACAAGTGTCAGCATGTGAATCATTCAATGAAACATCATCGATGTGGGCTTTCGGAGGCGAAGGCCGACTCGTGTACCCTTGATGACTGCACGACACAAATCTTACACCTCGCTTGGTCCTGTCAACACCGACATTAGACATATTGCCTGCTCGGACTAGTCTCATTTCAAATTGTATCGAGCAGATGGACGTGTACTGATATGGAGTCATCCTCATGAATCCATGGACCCTGCATGTCAGCATGAGACTTTTCAAGCTGGTGGAGGCTCTGTAATGGGCGGATGGAGATGGAGTGATATATGGAGTGATATGGTACCCCTGATACGTCTAGATACGACGCTGATAGGTGACACGTACGTGAGCATCCTGTCTTATCACCGGCATCCATTCATGTCCATTGTGTATTCCGACGGACTTGGCAACTACAACAGGACAATACCACATCACACACGCTCAAAATTGCTATAGAGTGGGTGTAAAAGCGCTCTTCTGCGTTTAAGCTCACCCGTCGGCCACCATGCTAACTAGACATGAACATTATTGAGCACGTCTGGGTTGCCTTACAACGTGCTGTTCAGAATAGACGTCCACGCCCTCGTACTCTTACGGATTTATGGACAGTCCTGCAGGATTAATGGTGTCATTTCCATCCAGCACCACTTCAACACGTCGTGGTGGGGCACTTTTGCGTGCTCGCGGGGGACCTACACGGTATAGGGTAGGTGTATCAAATTCTTTGGCTCTTCAGTGTTAATGCTGGTGTAATAATTCATTATGTCACGATCGCAAAGAACGGAATATGCAAAACATTTTATCGTGGATATGCACTGTAACAGGAGTGGGGAGACGAAAATTGATTAGTACAGCATAGCATAAGAAGAAATAAGACAGATGCCATCCAAATTGAGATAAATATGCTTCATATAAACAAAAAGGAGTAATATGTTTACTGATTAGAAAAGATTAGTCTACTTTTTATATATTTTCTTGACTTATGTAAGTAGCAGTGCCTTCCTGCAATGTTCTGTAAAAATTACAGGACAAAGATTACCGAAAGAAACAATAACAACGAATAAGACTATTTACACGAGAATGTACTTTACCGTGACGAATCAGGAAGTGATTGGTCCTGACTGAACGGTGGTTGATCATAATTCGATAACTATAAGAATGTGTGAGATAATTTGTATAGCAACCATGTTATAGCGCTGAGCAGATCTTTCATGATTAACTTTTAAATTTTTCCGTGCACTTTCCACGTGTGTCGGATTTGCGTAGCGTTAGCCTTCTCTGCCAAGAAATCATTCAAGGAGCACAGACTGGAAAGATGTGAATTAGGCTTGAATGAAAACATGAAATTGGGCGGGGCTGTGCTTCTTGACAGCAGTGTTAAACGGGTAGTTTAAGGAACACAAAGATGCATCCCACTTAGTGTGGTCATGGTGACAGACAGTGATGAGAGCTGCACTTAAGTTCCTATGATTCGGGTAGTAAGCTATTGTAATACCATGCGCTATTCCCATCTGTGAGGTAAACATGGTATCAGTATCTCAAACTAGGTTTCTGCACGGCTCAAACATTCCAAAAATATCCTTCAGACATTTTATAGTGGTGGGCACTTTGCCCTTCCTCATATGGAGTATCCAACAAATTTGCTCACATGCATCTTCGCAAATGAGCTCGAGTCTGTTCCCCTCTTTTAACGTAGAAAACAGACATAAAGTATATTCTTGTGTATTGGGGCCTGAACAGTGTAGGCGGACAGTAAACCCAGTCAGATTTTCTACACCTGTTTACTAAGGCAAAATGTCTTACAGGGCTTTACCACCTACTGGATCCACTTCTGCATCTCCATCCAAAAAGTATAGTTCTCAGGGATCTTCATTCTGGTCTTAAACATAACTATCTGTTCTCTTCCAGGTGTTTCATGATAGTACATAAATAAGCAAGGTACTACCAGTTCGGATGGTAAAACAGTTTTATTTCTGAGCTGTCCCCAGGCCAGATTACCCAAGACATTCCCCTCATAGCGTAAGGCTTGACATGTCTCCCATTTTCTAACGCTCTTTAGTGGGAGCCAGTTAGGGGTCTGTGTCTTGTTCCTGTCCAACCTTCTCAAAAAATGAGAGAAAGGCCCAACGAAATCGGGCACAGCACATCACATGGTTCGATGCCAGTCACCTGGGCCTGTTCATTTTCCCGTATAAGTTACTCGCTGTTTTCGCCGACAATGCACCTCAGACCATCGACGACAATGTCCTCTGTCCCTCGAATGACACGTGGTATTGTGCGGTGTCGACTGAGGACCGATCATACACCTAGGATGCACAGAACCAAACGCTGACGCCCAGCAGAATGAGGAACCACACCAAATGATCACTCAAGTTACCTGGAAACAAGGGTACATTTTTATTACTTATGGGACTTCACTGCTATGGTCATCAGTCCCTAAGTTTACACAGTACTTAACCTAAATTATCCTAAAGACAAACACACACACCCATGCCCGAGGAAGGACTCGAACCTCCTCCGAGACCAGCCGCACAGTCCATGATTGCAGCGCCCCAGACCGCTCGGCTAATACCGCACGGCAACAAGGGTACACTCGTGCATAAGAAAATATTTTATTTAAATGAATATTAATAAGGGGACCCAATTAAGCATGTACCAGGAGTAAACCACACCACTCATATACTCATTTTAATGGAGGACGGATCTGCTACCTATGAATGGAAGCAAATGCACAGTATAATAAAAGGATTGGTTGACTTTGAGCATGAAGGCTACGAAATGAAGTCTTAAAAAGAACCATTAATAATCGGACAAGGAAATACATCTCGAAGTATAACCTTGCCACAAATGGTTAAGGAGGATAAAATACAGTTACGTAATAACGCATGGGCACGGCCGATGACTACATAGGTTGTCAATTACAACAGAAAGTACACAAAAAGGTAGGAACGAACACCATGAGCGTGGCAACATGCGCATTGAGAGCAATAATACGGATGCATGACTTTACATTTGAAACGTCCCCTTAGAAAAATTATACATAACTGTGCTTAAACTGACACACAATATTTTTAGCGCAATGCAATCTGACTTTAAAAAATCCCTACAAAAGAATGGCCCTGACCAACATTAACCTATACCTTTCACAAATCACTTACCTCACCAAAAATCTTCGTTACTCGAACTACTGCAATACAGCGAGCGCCACTGCTGCCAGCTAAATAAAAGATTAAAACTACGGAACGCACTAACTTCTGATAGTTATAGTTAGCGAATGAAAGATTTTAATAGAGAACAAACAATGTATTTACCTTAATAGTCATAATATATATAGCAGTTCATGCGTCTTACAAATTTCAAAACCACCGCCATCTCTCTCCCCACATCCACCACTGTTGGCGGCTCACCTCCAACTGCGCAACGCTACGCGCTGTTAACAGCCGACTGTCCAACACTACAATGACAGACTACAATGCAAACTACCCACAGAATGCACACAGCACTGCCAGTGATTTTTCATACAGAGCGCTACGTAGCGTTACCAATAAGAAAACCTAAACAGCCTACTTACATAGCCCCCATGCTCCCCACAAAAAATTTTAAAAATTGTTTTGGGCAGTAGCGAATAATGATTTGATAAAATTTTTCATAATTAGAATAACAAAGATATCAAATGCACACACTTATCGATACAATGTTGGTCAAAAGCTAAAATTTTCACACAGTCCATAAAGACAGTCCTGATCATTCATCACAGTAAAATTACAGTGTTTTTTTTTTTTTCAGAGTCTGAGTAGTAAAAGACAATGCACATGGAAGTAGTGGATTTCAATGCAGTCTTGAAGAAGTAGTGTTGTCCTTTCAACGGAAAGAAGACAGTCCTTACTCTTGACATGCAGACAGGTAATGGGCCACAACAGAGCAAACCCACAGCAGAGTCAGTCGAAGTTGAAGGATATTGGTAGGTAGGTCATCACAGAGCAGACCAACTGTAGTCCTGGTAGAGATTATGGTGTTGGTGGGCCACCAGAGGTGCAGACCCAGTGCAGTCCTTGTAGAAATAATGGTATTGATGGGCCATCAAAGATGCAGACCCATTATAGTCCTTGCAGATACGGCCAGCAGCCATCTATTGCGACTGTGCATCTGCACAATCACCATCAAAGGGTCTAGTGGAGAATATAGCAAGTCTATAAACCACCACTTGTGCACTCACAAAGTTTTTTTTTTTTAATTGTCCTTATAACCAGCAATGCTGTTAACCAGTCCCTTGCTGAATTGTTAACACACGTGCAAACACTATCAGTCCCTACTTCTCACGTATTGTCCATATACTATGACCAAAACAAACGTGTGCAGTGAAATGTAACTTACAAGTTACTTAATTTGATGAACCGGTGTCAATTATTATTTTATAAGAACATAATAACAAAGGTACAAAATACATCATTAAAGAACATAACAATACAGAGAACATTAGTAGTAATAGAGTATTTACAAAAGAATAGAAATAAACATATACATCCGTGTCACACGAATTATGACATAAGTAAATACATAAAAGATCAGAATAACTTTTGAAGCATCAACTTCACTCATGAGCATGAAAACAAAACAGAATAAGTAATGTCTAAACATCTTTACAAAGTAAATAACATATTATCAGAAAAATTCTACAACGTAACTCTCATCAGATAAACACATAAACACAGGAAGGACACAAATACCCAAGGGTACACAAACACATAGTGGGATAACACAAGGAAAGGACAGGGTTTGTTTTACTGCAGTATTTTACAAACAAAACTTTCTATACTTCTCAGAGATCTCCCTTCATTCTTCATTATTTGCAAAAAGTCCTGCCTATACCTGCTTTCTGTACTTTTTTCGTATGACTTCTCAATGCATTTTTCCAATTAATCATAGTTAGTTTCTTATATAGTCTACCCCCATTTAAGCTAACTTAAATCTACTGAGCTCAGTTGATAAACTAAGGGACGAGGCAATGCAGCAGCACAAAACAATTAACACAAACAGCAATGACAAAAAAAAAATGGAAATTGGCAAAGCAATTGCAATATTTCAACTAATATAAGACACTGTGCAGCAAACAATAAAAATAACTCTGTAGTAAAACTGGCTTAACAGAGTAATACAAAGTCAAATTCAGTAACACTATGCCTGGCAAACAGCAGCAGCAAATGCAATAACGTGTATCTAAACATGACAAAACTCGAGCAGAAAAAATATTACACTAAAGACAACAATGGAGATAAGGGAAATGTCTATTCACATCTTAATGTCTATGTAATTAAGGTGGTGCACCACAAGAAGTTATTGTACCAAAAATATTACCAAGTAGTTGAAAAGAAAATTATGGATGCAGTAACTGTTATTAATCCCTTCTTATTGTTCTTTCCTTTCCAAGTGCTCCTTTTTCGAAGAATGTGGATCATAAAATAATTATTTAATAGATCTGTTGACAGAAAGTCTTCATATTAGCAAATGCATTTAATTTTATTGTATAAAACCAATGCTGCAACACAGCTGGAAACCAGATATAAAGTGAAATAAGCAACTATGTACAAAGTAAAGCATAAAAATATCAATCAATAGTCATGTGGCATTTCATAAGTTAGTAGAAATTCTCTCAGTTCTCGTAGAAAGACACTTGTCATAATCAGGTGTGCAGATGTACGAATATTTCCCATCAGTTCATAAGCATTTCAGTAAGTAGCACAAAGTACGAGTAATCATATGTTTTCAAGTTTGAGGGTGTCGTATTTACGATGCTCTCTACAAAGGAATGTCAATAGCGAGGATAATGGCCTCTTTTTTTCCCTCCTCCTGTGCCTCTGAAAGGCACACACTAATGGCTTTTTTCCAGGAGTCTGTCGCGCAGCTGGGTGCCCACGACGCATTACGTGAAGGTTGTCACTTAACTTTCATACCGAAATATTTACGACACCAGTTTCCGCTACAGTGACAGTCTCATATAAAAATATTTCACAGGTCAAGAATTTGCGTTACAAATCTGTAGAAACAAAATCCTATTGATATAACAGTGTCCAAAAAATTTTCGTCGACATTGTAATACATTCATGCGTTTACATACATTTCACAACTCTTAAAGTACGATTCTTGGTTTCCAACAACCTTTTTCACAAACCAGGGTCCCTAACCACTACTCATTATTCCTTACCCTTTTACACATATAAATATTCGTCGACATGTCAATCTTGCGCCGACACTTCGATATTTCGTCATAATAAATACGTAGCATAGTCAGATTCCTCATATAGCATCAGCTTATTGATCATAAACATACCTCAACAGCATAATACACATTGTCATCATAATAATAACATCATAAAAACTCAGCAAAATATCAAAAACGTCGTAGCTTTCTGCGATAATTTCAAAACCTAAAAAATATTCTCTGCTCATTTCTATAGAGTCATCTACCTCAAACGTACTTTAAAAATCATGATCCCATTCCAAATATATCGTTCAATGCTCTCATAATATCACAATGGTTCTTAAAAAATATGAACAGTTCACAAAGTACAGACAAAATACAATTTCGTAAGTGTGAAATATCCAACGGTGTAATTACGTAAACATCTGTCAGTGATGTAGTAAAATAAATGTTTGTCTCTCAGTTAAATTATCAGATAGCTGTGTAATTTATGTGTTAGAGAAATATGGTACCGATGTGTAAAGTTGTATAAGCAATTACCATATTACCTAGGGCTCCTTGTGCTTGCCAAACACATGGTACACAATGTAAGCGTGTACCCCTTGATGATTAATGTAATTATACCCTCAGGTGCTACAGAGTACAGCAATCGAATGAAATATATCACGGAAAACCTTTGTATCATTGTACTTCAAATATCTTTAAAAATAAATGTTTTAAATACAAAATTAATCACTCAAATACGTGTACTGTAGCGCTAAACCGAGCATCTTCTTGCAAGATAATTTCTGTGGAAGCGTCGTAGTTATCGTCCTCCGAAAGCTAAGTTCTGCAGAAGTCAATGCACTTACCTCATGATAAACAAAAGTGAAATGCTTTGCATATAGATATCCTAGTTATTATGCTTATTGCCGTGATGAAGAAAGTACTGTGCTGTAACGTATTGTTGTTCTACGGAAAAGGCTGTCTCATTGTAGCTATACCACAAAAGTTATTAGTAAAACATGTTTTACTTTCCAGAATAATTAAAAAAAACTGTGCAGATATAAAACAGACACACCGCAGAAGCAACAATGTAAATTGTGTCACGCATTAGTAGCATCGTGATACAATCGTGTAGCTGTCAAAGAAACCAAATGCTAAGTAATCTTTAATCCCACAGAAAGTACTTCAAATAAAGAATGTATTTTCAAGTAAACCAAAATGTTGCAGTAAAATCTCATTTGCAGTATATGTTCTAAGTATGTAAGCCGTATATTCGTTACGTGATCGTGCAACTAACAAGGAAGAATGTACAAATAACAACACTGTGTCGTCTGTTCACTATAAGAACGCATTCGTAATTACTTGTCTAAGTTCCCTAGGTTCTTGACTGGATAGTTAACTTTAAAACATTGTTACATGTTAACAGTTTTTCAGTGTGACAAATTGTTCTAGTAGCGTGAAGTGAAAAATAATATGGCAAAGACAAAGTCAAAAAGCAGATTATCTTTCAATAAACGGTTTTACATGTGAAATGTGGTGTAAATCTTTACTCTTCCTAGTAAGCAGAGTTTCAACTTGAACGCAATTATCATGTGGTACACATCGGTATGGAATACTGGAGTTTTCTCAGGTTATCGTCTATGTTATTTTTCGCCGAGCCAGCCGGCACACGTGGCAGCCTGCCGTGCGAGTCGTTGTCAGTCTTTTTGTTGGCGCGCATCGTTATTGGGATAAGGAGACCTACAAATTCACCTTGTCGAGAGGGACCTGCCCTGTTTGAAGCTAGCCAGTTCTGATGCAGAGCGGCCTGATCTGGCGAGGCGAGCGCATCGCTGCCTTTGCGCGCTACGCTAACTCGGCCGTTGAGAGCTCGTGAAGAGGTTTCTGTGCTGTGGGAGCCGCGCAGAGCAAATTGTCGTGCGTTGTTTTCACAACGCGTGCAGATTGTCGTGTTCCGCGCCTCACAGCATGGGAAAGAAGGGTGCGCAGAGGAAACCTGCCGTTACGAAGGGTCCTTCGGTTGCGCCACTCACTGAGTCTGCCGACCATGCAAGGAACTCCAGAGAAGACGAGTCGCGGCCTGTCCCCCCTTTATACATCAAGTGTAAAGGTGGGTGGACAGCGCTGTTCGACACCATGACGAACTGCGCACGGAACGAAGTGGTCTACGAGTCTGTCGATACAGACTCGCTGATCTGCGTTCGAGCTGCCAACGTGGCCGACCACAGGGCGATCAAGGTCGCAGTGGCCGACCACATCGTCGACGCGCCGCCGGCGCGTGAGAAGGCACCTTCCGCAGGAAGGATGAAGACGACCAAGGCACTCCTCAGGGGGCTATCTTGGTGCTGTGACGAGGCAGCGGTCCGGGAAGGGCTGCTGCGAGCCGGGTTTGGTGGTGTAACCGCAAGGCTGCACAACCGGACCAACAAGAAGAGGGCGCCGCTCTATGCCGTGACCGTGCATACGGTCGACGGCGGGAGCGACATCTTCGACTTGCGGAAGCTGCTGGGCTTCCCGGTGACGTCAGAGGCTCTCCCGACCGCCATGGACGCCCAGCAGCCAGGGCGAGGGCCATGTTGCGAAGTATTGCCGCAACGCGGTGCGGTGCGTCAAGTGCTCAGGGGAGCACGACAGCCGCGCCTGCAACCGCGGCAGCAACGTTCTGCCGACCTGTGTCCGGTGTGGCGGCCCGCACGTCGCCAGCTGGCGCGGTTGTGCTGCTTTCGCAAGCCGCAGCCGTGTCGGGGGCGGCGAGGCGGCCGCGGCCGCACCGACGCAGCGGAAGAATCGAAGACGACGTCAGAAACGGCGTAGGGCGCAGAACAGCCCGGCGCAGCAGAGGGACGGCGCAGCAGAGGGACGGCGCAGCAGCAGCTCCACCTGCCAGGAGCGGGGAAGACCGCCTGGTAACGGGCGCCCAGGACGCAGCCCGCGCTCCCGAGAAGATGCGTGACCTCGAACTCGGCACCGCCGTGAAGGAGGCCTCTGCAGCCCTCAGAGCCGTCATTGCGACAGAGAGGGCTGCCTTCGCAGCCGCCGTGGCTGCAGAGAAAGAAGAGGCCTTAAGGCAGCTGCGAGCAGTCTTCGCCCGAGGCCCCGGCGCAGTAGTACCTGCGAACACTCCTGCGACCTCGCAGAAGGACGTCCGCGCGCCTGAGCCAGCGGTTGCCCCAGCAGCACCGCAGGTGAAAGGTGCTAAGAAGAAAACCGCCGCCCCAGCTGAACCGGTGGCAACGCCGACCGCTACGGGAGCGGGTCCCCCAAGGGATCTAGAAGCCAAAAGGGCAGCCTTTATCTCCCAGGCGCAAGCGAACGGCAAAACTTCCTCGGACGCTGAACTGTCGAAGCTCTTCGAACAATCGGAGCTCATGGAAGCTACATTGCGAAAGGGCTGCGGAGTGCAGTAGAGGAGGACGCTGAACGGTATCCGATCGCTGCCGTTCTGCACCAGCCTGATGAAGCTGCACCAAGTCCCCGACGACAAGGCGCAGCAGAGGGCCTAACAGCAACGCATGCGTTGCCGCGCCGAACTCTTATGTTACAGGGAGGAAGCCACTGCAGCCGGCCTAGGAGACTACAAGCGAGCCGAGCCGCAGCACCCGGACTGACCCAGCTAACGGACACGCAGCACATAGGTAACGATGCACGATACCTCACGCTAACCGACCTCACCTTGCATGCACTGTCGCAGCTAGCAAGCCGCTACTGCCCTTACTACCCGTCCTACTGTCGCAGAGGTTTTTTTCCCTTGGCGCTGGCCTTGGCACTTTTTTCCCTCTGCCCTTACAACCGCTACCCTTCGATCGCTTTCGACCACTTCTATCTCCTGATGGACCATGTAAATGATTAATCTTACCCAGACGCATGGACAACATCACAGCCTGCATCCTGTGACGCCTGATTCAAAACTAACATGCTTACGGAGGTGACAGTAGAACTTTTGGTTTGGTCACCACGTTGGTGCGGGCGTGGAAAGCCCCATCCTTTCTTAAAAAAGTTCTGATGCAATTCAGGTCTGTCGTTACGATTATATCGTCTGTCGTCATGTCGGTAGTTCCTGTATTTTCTTTCTTGTCGGTTAAGTGGTGGAGAATTTCTCCCTGAATTATGACTGCGCGGTGGACCCTTGCGTCTGAAATTAGTCTGTCTCCCGTGATAATAATAGTTCTGGTTGCCATATTGTCTGTTTCTATGATTGTCTGTGTAATATTTATTACTACGGAAATGCGATCTTTCTCTGTAACTACTATTCTGCCAACGGTTGGCATATGGGTGGTGTCTGTTTTGGTCACGATTTGCGTTGTAATAATAGCCTTGTCGTGTCCAGTTATTATTTCGTTCATCGCAGAATTGCGACAGATGTGACCTATAATTGTTGTGTTCCTGTTTTTGCGTTCCGCGATTGTCAGTGTCAATTTCTAATTCTTGTAAGAATCCCTGAAAAGCTTCAATGTCGTCTGCCAAAATAATATGTCGTAAATGTTCAGGAAATTTGACTAAGCAAATGCGGATGAGTTCTGAGGGGCTGCATGGGTTTGACAGGTACTGATTCTTGTGTAACATGTCTTCAAAATATTTCATAAGACTGGAGAATAAAGATTGTTCGAAATGTTTCATCATTATGATGCTATGTTTTACTCGGTCTTGAGTAGCTTAAGACCAATACGCAGAGAGGAAGACATGATAAAATTCTCCTTCACTGTGACAATCGTGAACGACCGATCGCATTCTTACAGCTGCTTCATTTTCTAAGTAGGCACACATAAATTCTAATCTGTGCTGCAGTGACCACTTGGAAGGAAAACAGTGAGAGAATTGATGAAGACACGCTTGTGGATGAATGTAGTTGCCAGAATTCTTAAATGTTTTGAATTTACGTGTAGTAAAGAACAGCTAATAGTCAAAATAATCATGTAGTCGAGTCCCATATCGGTCATTGTTACGTCGTGTCAGCGGTTCCATCTCAAAATTCGGTGCACCTTGCCAATTTCTTTCATGATTTCCGAAATGCCCTGTGTCATTATTTTGTGGCTTTTCCGTATTTCTAACTTCCTCTTCCCGTGTTGGAGAGCGAGTGTCCTCTGAAATACGTAATTCTTGTATTATCTGTGTCAGCTGATCTTGTACTTCCCGGATTTCTCTTTCGTATTGCGTATTAATCTGATTCTGATTTTGTTTGAATTTCTTAATTTGTTCTACTCTTCTGTGTCAGTGATGGCTACCGGTCGTGTGTCATTCAGATCATCATCTACCTTTGCAGATAAGTTAGTGAACTGATCCGAAAGTTCGGCTACTTTCTCCAATAGTGTACTCATTTCCTCAGTGTGTTTTTCTGAACCAAGTTTCAGAGTGTCCATTTGTGTAGAAATCGAATCTACTGTGTTCTTTAAGTTTTCCTGAGTTTTTGCTAGTAGCGTAACCGAATCGGTAGATGCATCTGAGTCAATTTTAACCCGCAAGGTCTCATGAACAATGGTTTGCAGTTCTTTTATGTCTGCTTCGTGATTCTGTATGGTTCAAATGGCTCTGAGCACTATGGGACTCAACTGCTGTGGTCATCAGTCCCCTAGAACTTAGAACTACTTAAACCTAACTAACCTAAGGACATCACACACATCCATGCCCGAGGCAGGATTCGAACCTGCGACCGTAGCAGTCGCGCGGTTCCGGACTGCGCGCCTAGAACCGCGAGACCACCACGGCCGGCGTGATTCTGTAATGCATTTTCACAAATTTGTGTTTTTACGTCATTACAGACTTTTACACATTTCGATTCGATGTTATGTAACTCAGTAGTTAAATCTTCACGTGTTTGTTCAAACGTGGTGTATAACCTTTGAAGATTTTGTTCCATTGTGTCTAACTTTTAAAGGTTTTGTTACATTGTGTCTAACTTTTTAGGATTTTGTTCCACTGTGTCTAACTTTTGAAGATTTTGTCCCATTTGTTTCTGATTTTGTTCAAGCGTTGTGTCTAACTTTTGTAACCTTTGTCCCATTTGTTGCATTAACTGTAATAACAGTGCACTGGTGTCTGAAAACTGTTCCTCAGTGGTATTTGGCAGTGCATTTGAACCGGCAATATTCGCATTTTGAAAGGCAGAAAATGTGTCTTGATATATTTGAGAAAACGGCGAGGACGCAAAACCTGAATCTACAGTATTTTCAAGATTGTGTCCTGTCATTTCGGAATACTGAGGCGAGCTGTCGCCGACCGATCGATCGATAATGCTTCCCTGTTCACTAATTGTTTCACTGCCTACACCATTATTAGCAGCCCTTTCCATTTCCCGATGCACAATTACCTAATTACTACTTTGAATGTATGTTAATTCATTACAAAGTGGTGCTGATGAGCTACGCTCGTCGTCACTATTATTTCTCAGTTTACTTTGCAGCCTAGTGTTACGTTTTTCACACGCCATAATTATCACGTATTTCGCACGATAACACAGAAAAGCACAATTTGAAGAGCAAAAATAAGAGAACACATTAACATAGCAAATACTAGCTAGTTAATTGCAAGGGCAGCTGCGAAATACTTGGTGCAAATCTACATGCATGCCACAACAGTTTTACTGTATAACAATGAAAGACTACAACTACAAAGGAGATTCTCTCTACAATTACGCGCTAGTAATAAACAAAATCTACACTAATTACACAAACTATAAGAAATAATCAGGAGATTCCAGTGAGGTATATTCGGCTAGGGGTCGACATATGAAACGTCCTCTTAGAAAAATTATACAGAACTGTGCTTAAACTGACACACATTATTTTTAGCGCAACGCAATCTGACTTTCAAAAATCCTTACAAAAGAATGGCCCAGACTAACATTAACCTATACCTTTCACAAATCACTTACCTCACCAAAATCTTCGTTACACGAACTACTGCAATACAGCGAGCGCCACTACTGCCAGCTAAATAAAAGATTCAAACTATGGAAGGCACTAACTACTGATAGGCATAGTTAGCGAATGAAAGATTTTAATAGAGAACAAACAATGTATTTACCATAATAGTCACAATATATATAGCAGTTCATGACATCCAGTCTTACAAATTTGAAAACTCTGCCATCTCTCTCCCTACATCCACCAATGCTGGCGGCTCACCTTCAACTGCGCAACGCTACGCGCTGTTAACAGCCGACTGCCCAACACTACAATGACAGACTACCCACAGAATGCGCACAGCACTGCCAGTGATTTTTCATACAGAGCGCTACTTGGCGTTACCAATAAGAAAACCTAAATAGCCTACTTCCACACTGATCAGCTAGAACTTTATGACCATCCACCCAATAGCCGGCATGTCCAC
Source organism: Schistocerca gregaria (assembly GCF_023897955.1). Taxonomy (NCBI): domain Eukaryota; kingdom Metazoa; phylum Arthropoda; class Insecta; order Orthoptera; family Acrididae; genus Schistocerca; species Schistocerca gregaria. The sequence goes on from NC_064924.1 coordinate 511,773,054, forward strand.
CTTTGGCAGGGATAAAAGCGGGGATGTATCATGTCATGGAGCAGTGAGGTTCTGCTACGTCGCTAGAGGGAGATGACAACCACATCTGCACACACGAGTCGCCTAATCCCAGTAAACTCCAGGGAAGTGGGCAACGAGCTATGATATCACAGTCAATACTGACAGGTTACAGATAGATTATATAATGGTAAGACAGAGATTTAGGAACCAGTTTTTAAATTGTAAGTCATTTCCAGGGGCAGATGTGGACTCTGACCACAATCTATAGGTTATGAACTGTAGATTAAAACTGCAAAAAGGTGGGAATTTAAGGAGATGGGACCTGGATAAACTGACTAAACCAGAGATTGCACAGAGTTTCAGGGAGAGCATAAGGGAACAATTGACAGGAATGGCGGAAAGAAATACAGTAGAAGATGAATGAGTAGCTTTGAGGGATGAAGTAGTGAAGGCAGCAGAGGATCAAGTAGGAAAAAAGACGAGGGCTAGTAGAACTCCTTGGGTAACAGAAGGTATTTTGAATTTAACTGATGAAGGAAGAAAATATAAAAATGCAGTAAATGGGAATAAAAAAGTCTCAAAAATGAGATCGACAGGAAGGGCAAAATGGCTAAGCAGGGATGGATAGAGGACAAATGTAAGGATGTAGGGGCTTATCTCACTAGGGGGAAGATAGATACTGCCTACAGGGCAATTAAAGAGACCTTTCGAGAAAAGAGAACGACTTGTATGGCTATCAAGAGCTCAGATGAAAAGCCAGTTCTAAGCAAAGAAGGGAACGCAGAAAGGTGGAAGGAGTATATAGAGGATCTATACAAGGGCGATGTACTTGAGGACTATATTATGGAAATGGAAGAGGATGTAAATGAAGATGAAATGGGATATATGATACTGCATAAAGAGTTTGACAGAGCACTGAAAGACATGAGTCAAAACAAGGCCCCGGGAGTAGACAACATTCCATTAGAACTATTGACAGCCGTGGGAGAGCCAGTCCTGACAAAACTCTACTATCTGGTGAGCAAGATGTATGAGACAGGCGAAATACCCTGAGACTTCTAGAAGAATATAATAATTCCAATCCCAAAGAAACCAGGTGTTGACAGATGTGAAAGTTACTGAACTATCAGTTTAATAAGTCACGGCTGCAAAATACTAACGCGAATTTTTTACACATGAATGGAAAAACCAGTAGAAGCTGACCTCTGGGAAGATCAATTTGGATTTCATAGAAATATTCGAACACGTGAGGCAATACTGACTACGACTTAGATTAAGGAAAGGCAAACCTACGTTTCTAGCATTTGTAGACTTAGAGAAAGCTTTTAACAATGTTGACTGGTAGACTGTCTTTCAAATTCTGAAGGTGGCATTGGTAAAATACAGGGTGCGAAAGGCTATTTACAATTTGTAGAGAAACCAGATGGCAGTTATAAGAATCAAGGGACATGAAAGGCAAGCAGTGGTTGGGAAGGGAGTGAGACAGGGTTGTAGTCTATCCCCAATGTTATTCAATCTGTATATTGAGCAAGCAGTGAAGGAAACAAAAGAAAATTTCGGAGTAGCTATTAAAATCCATGGAGAAGAAATAAAAACCTTGAGGTTCACCGATGACATTGTAATTTTGCCAGAGACAGCAAAGGACTTAGAAGAGCAGTTGAACGGAATGGATAGTGTCTTGAAAGGAGGATATCACATGAACATCAACAAAAGCAAAACGAGGATAATGGAATGTAATCGAATTAAGTCGGGTGATCCTTACTTAAAGTAGTAAAGGATTTTTGCTATTTGGAGAGCAAAATAACTGATAATGGTCGAAGTAGAGAAGATATAAAATGTAGACTGGCAATGGCAAGGAAAGCGTTTCTGAAGAATAGAAATTTGTTAACATCGAGTATACACTTAAGCATCGGGAGGTCGTTCCTGAAAGCATTTATATGAAGTGTAGCCATGTATGGATGTGAAACATGGACGATAAGTAGTTTCGACAAGAAGAGAATAGAAGCTTTCGAAATGTGGTGCTACAGAAGAATGCTGAAGATTAGATGGGCAGATCACATAACTAATGATGAATATTGAGTAGAATTGTGGAGGATTTTGTGGCGCAACTTGACAAAAAGAAGGGACCGGTTAGTAGGACATGTTCTGACGCATCAAGGGATCACAAATTTAGTCTTGGAAGGCAGCGTGGAGGGTAAAAATCGTAGAGGGAGACCAACAGATGAAAACACCAAACAGATTCAGAAGAATGTAGGTTGCAGTAGGTACTGGGAGATGAAGAAGTTTGCACAGGGTAGAATAGCATTGAGAGCTGCATCAACCCAGTCTCAGGCCTGAAGACCACAACAAGAACAACAAGGACAACACAACACCCAGTCCTTGAGCGGAGAAAAATCTCCGACTCAGCCGGGAATCGAACCCGGGACATTAGGTATGACATTCTGTCGCTCTGACCACTCAACCACCAGGGGCGGACATCCCGCTGAGTAAATAGAGAATAGAAACATTTCTTTTAGTAAGTACAAGAAGAATGAGGATTTGCACAGTAGAAATTACGGTCAGTATGTTCTCTTTCGCTTTCTGGTTGACCGCCAAAATCGTTTTCTGGTTTTAGTAAATGTCGACAACGAATACAACAAATACAATATTTCTCTGTTGTAAAATATTAAACCCGCCACCCTAGAGTTAGGTGCCCTAAACGTATTTTCAATTTCTCTAAGGTAAATTAAATGTCCAAAACTCACGTTTGTATGCAGAATACTTAGCTTCCCGTGGGAAAAGCCCTGAGAAGCAAACCCATCAATTGCCTCCCATTAGCATAATCCTCAAGCAAACCATGGCCAACCCAACAGTCTAAGCGTTCATCTGGACAATGAACTCCTTTTCGCTTTTGGGCACCACCAGAATTGGTGCGCTAACTAGAGCTGTTTTTAGATCTTTAAATGACGTCTGCTGGGAGGGATCCCAATCAAAAATTTCTCCTTTTTGCTTGGCTAATCAAGTTGTGTTGTTAACTGAACAAAACTGGACTCCCCTAACATGAGAACAGTCGACTAACGAAAAACAGATCCAATAAAATTATAATCAGCCGACCAGTTGCAATGGATAAAGAAATTCTTTACCTAGGTTTCGACAAATATAAATTTGTCTTCTTCAGAAGGTAACAATTTTACATTAGTAAGGACTAATGTACCATCGCCGTTTTTACAATTTTCGGCATAGATCCATTGTTGTTGTTGTTGTTGTCTTCAGTCCTGAGACTGGTTTGATGCAGCTCTCCATGCTACTCTATCCTGTGCAAGCTGCTTCATCTCCCAGTACCTACTGCAACCTACATCCTTCTGAATCTGCTTAGTGTACTCATCTCTCGGTATCCCTCTACGATTCTTACCCTCCACGCTGCCCTCCAATGCTAAATTTGTGATCCCTTGATGCCTCAAAACATGTCCTACCAACCGATCCCTTCTTCTAGTCAAGTTGTGCCACAAACTTCTCTTCTCCCCAATCCTATTCAATACCTCCTCATTAGTTACGTGATCTATCCACCTTATCTTCAGTATTCTTCTGTAGCACCACATTTCGAAAGCTTCTATTCTCTTCTTGTCCAAACTAGTTATCGTCCATGTTTCACTTCCATACATGGCTACACTCCATACAAATACTTTCAGAAACGGTTTCCTGACACTTAAATCTATACTCGATGTGAACAAATTTCTCTTCTTCAGAAACGCTTTCCTTGCCATTGCCAGTCTACATTTTATATCCTCTCTACTTCGACCATCATCACTTATTTTACTTCCTAAATAGCAAAACTCCTTTACTACTTTAAGTGTCTCATTTCCTAATCTAATTCCCTCAGCATCACCCGATTTAATTTGACTACATTCCATTATCCTCGTTTTGCTTTTGTTAATGTTCATCTTATATCCTCCTTTCAAGACACTGTCCATTCCGTTCAACTGCTCTTCCAATTCCTTTGCCGTCTCTGACAGAATTACAATGTCATCGGCGAACCTCAAAGTTTTTACTTCATCTCCATGAATTTTAATACCTACTCCAAATTTTTCTTTTGTTTCCTTTACTGCTTGCTCAATATACAGATTGAATAACATCGGGGAGAGGCTACAACCCTGTCTCACTCCTTTCCCAACCACTGCTTCCCTTTCATGCCCCTCGACTCTTATTACTGCCATCTGGTTTCTGTACAAATTATAAATAGCCTTTCGCTCCCTGTATTTTACCCCTGCCACCTTTAGAATTTGAAAGAGAGTATTCCAGTCAACATTGTCAAAAGCTTTCTCTAAGTCTACAAATGCTAGAAACGTAGGTTTGCCTTTTCTTAATCTTTCTTCTAAGATAAGTCGTAAGGTCAGTATTGCCTCACGTGTTCCAACATTTCGACGGAATCCAAACTGATCCTCCCCGAGGTCTGCATCTACCAGTTTTTCCATTCGTCTGTAAAGAATTCGCGTTAGTATTTTGCAGCCGTGGCTTAATAAACTGATAGTTCGGTAATTTTCACATCTGTCAGCACCTGCTTTCTTTGGGATTGGAATTATTATATTCTTCTTGAAGTCTGAGGGTATTTCGCCTGTCTCATACATCTTGCTCACCAGCTGGTAGAGTTTTGTCATGACTGGCTCTCCCAAGGCCGTCACTAGTTCTAATGGAATGTTGTCTACTCCGGGGGCCTTGTTTCGACTCAGGTCTTTCAGTGCTCTGTCAAACTCTTCACGCAGTATCGTATCTCCCATTTCGTCTTCATCTACATCCTCTTCTATTTCCATAATATTGTCCTCAAGTACATCGCCCTTGTATAAACCTTCTATATACTCCTTCCACCTTTCTGCCTTCCCTTCTTTGCTTAGAACTGGGCTGCCATCTGAGCTCTTGATATTCATACCCGAGGTTCTCTTCTCTCCAAAGGTCTCTTTAATTTTCCTGTAGGCAGTATCTATCTTACCCCTAGTGAGATAAGCTTCTACATCCTTACATTTGTCCTCTAGCCATCCCTGTTTAGCCATTTTGCACTTCCTGTCGATCTCATTTTTGAGACGTTTGTATTCCATTTTGCCTGCTTCATTTACTGCATTTAGATCCATATGTCAAGAATAAAATATAGCCCTAGAATTAGAGTTTGGTCACGTTAATATAAAATAGCTCATGGATCTTACAGAGCTCTCAACCGACTCATTCAAGTAATGACAAACGTAACTGAACTTCAGATCCAAAAAAGCATCTTTAAATAATACAGGGAACACAGCTGCTTCAGTCGAGAACACTAAGGAGCACTGCTGTACTCAAAACACATTCGAGTCAGCTGCAAAGACTGTTTACTGGTTTTGACTCCTCCGATAATGGTAGTCGTAAATAATCCCTGTTAAGATCTAAAGTGGTGAACTCCGTAGACTTTTAAAACCACGAAAATTAAGAATGCCAATTCTGTAATAGGGTTAAATCGCAAAAATACACTTCTGGAAATTGAAATAAGAACACCGTGAATTCATTGTCCCAGGAAGGGGAAACTTTATTGACACATTCCTGGGGTCAGATATATCACATGATCACACTGACAGAACCACAGGCACATAGACACAGACAACAGAGCATTCACAATGTCGGCACTAGTACATTGTATATCCACCTTTCGCAGCAATGCAGGCTGCTATTCTCCCATGGAGACGATCGTAGAGATGCTGGATGTAGTCCTGTGGAACGGCTTGCCATGCCATTTCCTCCTGGCGCCTCAGTTGGACCAGCGTTCGTGCTGGACGTGCAGACCGCGTGAGACGACGCTTCATCCAGTCACAAACATGCTCAATGGGGGACAGATCTGGAGATCTTGCTGGCCAGGGTAGTTGACTTACACCTTTTAGAGCACGTTGGGTGGCACGGGATACGTGCGGACGTGCATTGTCCTGTTGGAACAGCAAGTTCCCTTGCCGGTCTAGGAATGGTAGAACGATGGGTTCGATGACGGTTTGGATGTACCGTGTACTATTCAGTGTCTCTCGACGATCACCAGAGGTGTACGGCCAGAGTACGAGATCGCTCCCCACACCATGATGCCGGGTGTTGGCCCTGTGTGCCTCGGTCGTATGCAGTCCTGATTGTGGCGCTCACCTGCACGGCGCCAAACACGCATACGACCATCATTGGCACCAAGGCAGAAGCGACTCTCATCGCTGAAGACGACACGTCTCCATTCGTCCCTCCATTCACGCCTGTCGCGACACCACTGGAAGCAGGCTGCACGATGTTGGGGCGTGAGCGGAAGACGGCCTAACGGTGTGCGGGACCGTAGCCCAGCTTCATGGAGACGGTTGCGAATGGTCCTCGCCGATACCCCAGGAGCAATAGTGTCCCTAATTTGCTGGGAAGTGGCAGTGCGGTGCCCTACGGCACTGCGTAGGATCCTACGGTCTTGGCGTGCATCCGTGCGTCGCTGCGGTCCTGTCCCAGGTCGACGGGCACGTGCACCTTCCGCCGACCACTGGCGACAACATCGATGTACTGTGGAGACCTCACGCCCCACGTGTTGAGCAATTCGGCGGTACGTCCACCCGGCCTACCGCATGCCCACTATACGCCCTCGCTCAAAGTCCGTCAACTGCACATACGGTTCACGTCCACACTGTCGCGGCATGCTACCTGTGTTAAAGACTGCGATGGAGCTCCGTATGCCACGGCAAACTGGCTGACACTGACGGCGGCGGTGCACAAATGCTGCACAGCTAGCGCCATTCTACAGCCAACACCGCGGTTCCTGGTGTGTCCGCTGTGCCGTGCGTGTGATCATTGCTTGTACAGCCCTCTCGCAGTGTCCGGAGCAAGTATGGTGGGTCTGACACACCGGTGTCAATGTGTTCTTTTTTGCATTTCCAGGAGTGTATTTTCTTACTGAGTGTGTGGTCATCTACCACAGGCTTACACCTGCCCTGAATTTTCGGAACCAGATAAATTGGAGGCAACTATGGAGACTTTGATACTATAATTACTCCTTCCCCCAGAATTTCATCCACAGAGAACTTTCGTTGCCAATATACACAATGGCGATAGGTGATACAGACCGTGTCTAGCTGGAACGGTATCACTTAGTTGTATTTTATACTCCCCACACTTACCTGGCCTAACATCCTTAGAAAATGGTTCAAATGGCTCTGAGCTATGGAACTCAACTTCTTAGTTCATCAGTCCCCTAGAACTTAGAACTACTTAAACCTAACTAACCTAAGGACATCACACACGTCCATGCCCGAGGCAGGATTCGAATCTGCTACCGTAGCGGTCCCGCGGTTCGATACTGTAGCGCCTAGAACCTCTCGGCCACCCCGTCCAGCTGAACATCCTTAAAGTCTTCGCATAAGTGCTCCAACTGATTCCATTTTGCAGTGTTCAGATGCCTCAATTCTAATCAGATAGGATTCTACATTATGATTATAATCATAATGTGAGCACAAACTTGTGCAATAGTCTTACAAAATTCAGTAATGGTAAGAAGCAAAACTAAAGGAAAATTTTACTCTCAATTCAGGAGATCACCCAACGTGGCGAACAAAATGTACAACCAAAACCACTGGCACGGATACTCCTTCTGTGACTTTGAACTTAAATGAGCAGGTAAATTTATTAATGTGTAACCTAAGTCCCAGATTGCCCTACGAAGACATTTCGTCTGTAGAGCCACATCTCAAATGCTTCGATTCTCTTCTGTTCTACCTACAATCCATGTATCACTACCACACAATGTTGTGCTCCAAACGTACATTCTCAGAAATTTCTTCCTCAAATTAAGGTCGATGTTTGATACTAGCAGTTGGCTCTTGGCCAGGAATGCCCGTTTTGATAGGGCTAGTTCACTATTGATGTTCTCCTTCCTCCGTCCTTATTATTTTACTGCCTAGGTAGCTGAATTCCTTAACTTCATCGACTTCGCGGCCATCAGTATTAATGTTGAGTTCCTCGCAGTTCTCATTTCATCTGCTTCTCATTACTTTCGTCTCTCAATCCCTATTATGTACTAAGTAGGCTGTTCATTCCATTGAGCAGATTTCGTAATTCATCTTCACTTTCAAAATTCAGATAGCCCTGAGCACTATGGGACTTAATATCTGAAGTCATCAGTCCCCTAGAACTTAGAACTACTTAAACCTAACTAACGTAAGGAAATCACAAACCTCCATGCCCGAGGCAGGATTCGGAGCTGCGACCGTCGTGGTTGCGCGGTTCCAGACTGAAGCGCCGGCTCTTCACTTTCATTGAGGATTGCAATGTCATCAGCGAATATTATCATTGATATCCTTACACCTTGAATTTCCATCCCACTCCTATACCTTTCTTTTATTTTTATCATTGCTTCTTCAATGTACAGATTGATGAGTAGGGGCGAAAGACCACATTTCTGTCTTACACCCTTTTTAATCCGAGCATTTCGTTCTTGATCTTCCATTCTTGTCATTCCCTCGTGGCTCTTGTATACGTTTTATATTACCCCTCTATCCCTATAGCTTACCCCTATTTTCCCCAAGAATTCAAACGTCTTGCACCTTTTGACGTTGTCGAAAGCAGTTTCCAGGTTGATAAATCCTATGAACGTATTTTGATTTTTCTTTAGTCTTGTTTCCTAGAGCCAAACTGATAGTCGTCTAACTCATCCTCAATTTTCTTTTCCATACTTCTGTATACTGTTTTTGTCAGTAACTTGGATGCATGAGGTATTAAGCTGATTGTGCGATAATTCTCAAACTTGTAAACCCTTGCAGTCTTCGGAATTGTGTGAATGATATTTTTTCAGAAAGCTACATGGTATGTCACCAGACCCACCAACGTAAATAGTCGTATTTTTACCGCTTCCCCCAATGATCTTAGAATTTGTGATGGGATATTACCTATCCCTTCTGCCTTATTTGATCTCTTAAATGATAGTTGTAATACTGGGTCCCTTATCTCTCCTAAATTGACTCCTGTTTCCTCTTTTATCACATCAGCCGAATCTTCCCTCCTCATAGACGCTTTCAATGTTTTCTTCCCACCTATCCGCTCTTTCTTTTACACTTAACTGTCGAATTCCCGTTGCACTCTTAGTGTTATCACCCTTGGTTTAAATTTCACCGAAGGCTATTTTGACATTCCTATATGCTGATTCAGTCCTTGACAATCATTTCTTGTTCGACTGTTTCACATTTTTAATGCAGCCATTTCCTCTTAGCTTCCCTGAAGTGCATGTTTATTTCATTCCTAAGTTACTTGTATTTCTGTATTCCTGCATTTCTCTGAACATTTTTGTACTTGCTTCTTTCCTCGATCATCTAAAGTATTTCTTCAGTTAGCCATGGATTCTTCACCGTTACCGTCTTTGTATCTATAGTTTTGTTTCCAACTTCTGTGATTGGTCTTATTAGAGATGTCCATTCCCCTTCAACTGAACTGCCTACTGAGCTAGTCTTTAACGCAGTATCTATAGCGTAGAGAATTTCAGATTTACTTCTTCATTCCTTAGTACTTTCGTATTTAACTTCTTCCTCACTAGTTTCGTTAACTTCAGCTTACTCTTCAACACTGCTAAATTGTTACCTGAGACTATATCAGCTCCTGTGTACCGCTTATAATCCAGTATCTGATTTCGCAAGATCTGCTTGACCATTACTTGATATAACTGAAATATTCCTGTATGTCTCGGCTTTTTCTAGTTATACCTCCTCCTCCTCTTGTGATTCTTGAACAGAGTATTCGCTATTACTAGCTGATATATCTTGCAGAACTCAATTAATATTTTTCCCATATCCCTTTCCTCTACTCCCTCCCCTGCAGCCGCATTCCATTCCCCAAAACCATCTGATTTTTATCTCCATTTACGTGCCGAATTACACGATAGGAATCCTCATACACATTCTCTGTGCCTTCATCTTCAGCTTGCGACGTCTGCATGTGTACCTGAACTATTGTTGTCGATGTTGGTTTTGCGACAGGACCTAACGGTTTACAGCTGCTGAGTTGCTCTTCTGAAAAGCAGTCCATCCGAGTAAATCGGTTGCGACTTTACCTGTGGTTGCTCATACTTTTGGTAAAGGGGTATGCACACCTCTGTTTAAAAAGAATACCTCCATGTAGGTATAGTGTCGAGCCGCGCATGTCTGCTTTCATGCTCCGCAGCTAATTCACTGAAAATATTAGTATGTAGCGGTGATACTGCAGTCAAATAGTCTATGCCTTGGCTAGAATTGCGAGTTAATGAAATGAACAGAAATCTAAAAAATAGACGAATAATTTAATGAAAAGGGTTCTGTTCTAACTTCTGTAACAGATGAATATGTCAAAGAATTGTGTTGAATAATGTTTATTAAAGAAAAAGACATCTGAAATAAATGGGAAGTCATCCTACGGTATTCAGTTACAATACAGGCAGAAAATTCCCTTATCAAATGCAGAGTTACATTGAGAGTGTTAAGAGAATGATAGCAAAATACCCAAAGACTCGCGAGAACTGAATCCATTTCGTGATCACAGTAAATGAAAGATTCCGCAGCTCAAAATAGCTCAGAATTCAACACGACGATTCAAAAATTAACACATGCAATACGAAGCATAGTAACTCATACTCTGTCTATTCTTAGTTCTGCAAATCAAGTGACAAGAGTTAAGAGTCTACTCTGGAGCCCATTCATACCCCTCGAAATGTAACGCCTCTAGAAAAATTAGAGTATGGTAGCGGTTGTTCACCGCCCAGAATGAGTCACTTGTAAGACTGAATTAAGCGCTTTACTGCAGGTAGGTCCGCCTTCTTCAAGAAGTCGACGTCATGTGTCCAGAATAGCTGCCTTGAGCTCAACACTCGAGAAGTTTCAGTCTCCACTTGACTCCTGTGGCGTCGTGCTGCTATCTGCTTCTCCATTGGCTGAAGGTCATCCCCACCAAAAATAAAACGTCCTTAAACTCTAAGGATACTAAATTAATACATTATAACAATACTTAAATAAAATAAATGCTATACAATTCAGTTACATTTACATCATCTTCAGTAAGTGTAATTGCAGTTGTTTCATAAATAAATGAGCCACTATTTTTGCGCAAGTGCGCTCACTTTCAATCAATACAGATTATCGCTAAATATTATTTAAACAATTATTTATACCCACTTAACAAAAGCATCTTTTGGTTCTCTTTCCAGCAGCGGTATGGGCTAACACATGCGACTGGCCATTCTCCAACTGTCACTGTTCTTTAATACTATTCGCACTCAACTTTTAATTAAATTTACGGGCAAAATAGTGAACTGTTAATTAAATAACTACACAAGTATGAAAATATTTGAGAAATTGATGGTTTGATCGTTTTCTCTGTAAATATGGAGAATGTGATGCTCTCATAAACAATCACATAACGAAAGAGACATAAAAAAGGCAATAAACCAACAAATAAAGTAAATACAGGTGCCTAGCTTTCATGCACGATAACTATTATGCAATGCTATCATTTGAGATATAGTTTGTTGAAATTGCGTGAAGCGATTAAACGTTGTTAATTCGGAGGTTCATTGGGTGTATGTTTATTTGCTGTAAAATATTAACTTCTATAGTTTTAAAGATATTGTTGTATCATTGGACATGCCTCACTTGCATTCAAGTATGATAACACTGTAATGACCCATGCAGAGCATTAAATAGGGCAACTGCATCAGATTCCTGCCAAAACCTTATTCGATTATTGATTATCCCCATGCTGCTGTCTCGGAATCTGTCATTTTCTTCTATGCATTGTGAATTATTTCTCAAATGGCTCACTGTTTATTTTATATTACTACTATTCGCTTGACTTATGAAAACACAGAGTATCACTGGTGTTAGCTGAAGCAGTAATGAAGGAATATTAAGCAGGCTCGTAACTGTAAAACAAAAGTGGAACGGTACAAAACAACACTATTATGGTTGGCGCACCTTGTACATAGGGGCGGCTGCTTGAGGGTTAAATAGCCACTTTACGTAACTCTCTTTTCATAGATACAAATCCAAATTTTAAAAACTGTCCTTATGGCTTTTATAAAATTCGTAGCTAATCAGTGTTAAGGAATTGCCTGTATCGAGCAATGCGCTACATGTTCTCCATTAATTCCCATGCACACAAAAGGCACCTGAGAAATGGGTAGCACTAAAATTCTATAACACTGGTCACAGTGCCCGGTTCCATTGGCATCATTCCATTGATGCTGTTATCCCCATCAGAACAGTTCCTGCTGAAGTAAGCCAAGCGATCATACCCCCAAAGTTTATTTTACCCTCATCATATACGTTAAACAAAGATTTCCTATCCTTCTCCTGTACCAGTCCTACATTTTGATCATCCAGCTTTCTGAATGGCTTCGATCTGCGACATAAGCTTCTCCAGCTGCATAAAATTCCTTTTCGGTACTGAACATTATTTACATTCCTTCCACCAGGCACATAAGCTCTAATATGTTATTAACATTTCAGTCTTCAGAAACACGAAGGGACATATATCGATTAACCTTTTTAGTTCTTCTAAAACAGTTCTCCGTGTAAATTCTGCGACCCAAGTCATAATTTAACTACTAACTTAAGAGGAATTCTTCTGGAGAGTTTTCTAATAGAGATCAGTCGACTAAATTGCGTAAACGGTAATATTTCTCTCCATAGTTTCCCATTAAGCCTGATCTAAACGAACAGAAATCACTGGTACCAATAACTTATAAAATTTAAAGCCCTTTAGCCCTAACACCTCTAACTTATCCAGTAACTGGAGGAGGAGCTGAAGCATATGTGCAGTTTTCATACTACCATAACCTGATAAGAACCCCCTTTCAAGCAATAAACCCATCAAGGTACCAGCTAACATCGCAAAAATTCACAGATATCTTCAACGCCCCCAGATGCTTCTAATTCTCTGTTTTCTATCTCTCTACTTCATTGTCTTCCAAACGCTCAGATATCCTACTTAACAGAGCTTGCAACCACTTAACTTGTTTCTGAACTGACAGATTTTTCTACTTCCTTGGTGTTACGAAAATCCTCGAGTCTGTTCATATAATGATACACTCACAACCAGACTCTACCAACCTGAGAATATGAGGGTTCACTGAGTTCTAACACCCCTACTACCGAAGCTAGCTCGATCGATGTCAGCTGATTACGAAAAAGGCTGCACTCACCTCTACTGACTACAGGTCTGGTAGGGCCACCTGGCGGCCAAGCACCTTCCAAAGGCGTTGCGCCATATCAGCTGCCTTTCCTCGTGCGTCCAAGCTCCTGATCTCCAGCTAATATTTCAGTTCATCCTTGCATAGTTGCATCACCCTGGTCACCTTCTTCTGGCAATACTGAGACAGAACAGCAAGTAGAGCAGTACATGCCAGGGCAAAGAACCATAACAGTTGTACCAAAGATATTATATAAACTATTTCTCTCACTCACAACTCAGAGCAGTACATGCCAAGGCATAAAACCACAACAGTTGTACCAAAGATACTCTTTAAACTAATTCTATCACTCGCCACTCACGACACCCACAGCCACACTCTGTGTGACGTAATAGGAAGTGATAGGGCTGGATTGAGCGGGAAGTGATCACAGTTTTAAAAGTCGTATTTCGTAACAATCAGAGATTTTATATTACAGCTATCTGATAACAAAAAACACCTTACAAGAACAGTTCGTAAACATCGAGCAACCAGTGTCTGAGTAACAACAAATACTTACTAGTATACTGGTGCCCTGGCTATCTAGGTGAAATACAAGATCCATTAAAATTGGCTAAAGTGCAGATTCCTGTAAGAGACCCAAAGATACTAACCACAATTTTAAAAAAACAAATAACAGTAAAATTACAAAGGGGCATCTCCACAGCGTGAGAACATAATAAAAACATGATGCAGAAATGGACAGAGTGAAATGGAGGGAGCCCCAAATACACTCCTACTACGATAGTGATAACATACATATCAACACTTAATGTGAGTAATCGTGCACACAGTCTCTGCCAAATAATGTATTAGCATCAAACCAGAAACAGAATAAGCAGTGAGCTATTTCTTTACAATTCTATAACACAACAGGATGAGAGAACGTTTGCAGATAACTGCCGAAAATAGCTTTACATCATACATGCAGAAAGTGGTTATGTACAAGAAAATTAGCAAGAATATACAAAAGTTCAAAATTGACTCACTGCAAAAGGAGCATGAGTGGTAATTACAACAACACTAGAAGGAAGGTATCAAAATGTGGAAAGGCTTTACTCTGCAGTACCAAGATTACATCATTTGGGAAAATGTACAATGATATAACACTATGGTTCACTGAGTACAACTGCACAACTTGCCAAAGTGGTTAAGGTATAAGTGTTCAAAATCAGGGGTAATCTATTACACAGATGCTTAACAGGCACATGATAATAAATAGTTACCGATTCGTAGGGTATGAATCTATGTAAACACATATAACACTGTCTGCCTTTCCTATAAGCTTCACCAGTGTAAAACTGCTCATATTGGAGCACAAGAAAGCGAATATAGTCCTTTTTATCAAAAGATTCTGACTGAAAATGGGGGTACCAGCTGCCTCACACTCACTACCCTCCTCAGTACCTCAAAAGTTTTCGCAAAAATATTGGTATGCGAACATAATCGATCTATCTCTTTTTAATATCTAGCTCACCTGTAACTCTCTCAAGCTCCCCTAACTGTAACTTGCTCACATCCATTAGTCCATCACTGTAAGGTTTTCATGAGCATCCTATCCCAACTGACCATTCTCAATCACTCATTGGGCCTAGCTCATTGAAATTACCACTTTATGCCTCTCCAGCTGTCACTATCTCCAGTATCACAGCCACAGTCGCCTTCATTCCATTCTACCACTGCTGTCTCCACTTAGTGCCACTGTCTCCCTCTTAACGCTCCAATCTCATTCATTCCTTCCCACTGCAGCTCTCTCTTCTCACTGTCCCCTTGTCTCTCTCTCTTCCTTGTTTGCTATCGTAATAGACTCTACCTCTCATTATCACTGGCTATCACCCACTTCCTCCTTATCATTCTCTTTATTCCTCTGTCACTGGTACTATCTCCTTCACTCTGTCCCTAGCACTGTTCTCTACTGTCTACTATGTTCCAATGCTACTGTGTCTCTTTGTTTCTCTCACACTGACATTGTCTCTTCACTCACTCTGTACTATAATCATTTATTAGTTCTCCCTCTCTTTCCAACTGCCACTGTCTCTTATTCTCTCAGCATAACAAAGTGCAAATATATTCACATGCCAAAATTTGTGTGATAATTCTTAGAGGTGCTGAGAAATGAGGCAGCTGGTATTCCACTTTGCATTGAGAAACGGTTAAGAAAGAGGAGCATGTTCGCTTTCGTTATGGTACGATAGGAGCATTTTTCTGCTGGTTGCCAACTTCTCTCTGCCACTGCAGGGCGTGTCACCCACACGAAAAAGTCGATTGATCAGTTAAATTTTGATAGTTTACATATGTGAAATAATGTAAAGCTAATTCTACACATCAGACCAGATTTTACGTGCACAAAAATTCTGCATACGCTTCAGTAGTATAACGTGGAGTTCCCAAAGCCCTTATGATGATAATGAACATGCTTTACGTCATATTTCTTCGTGCTATGTCACTCCATAAACAACGTTTTCGTCTCACACCGCATTTGATGCCAGTATTTTACGTGTACAAATAGGGTAACTTTGAGTCTCTGTTTCTTGGAAATGGATATTGATATCTAGAAAATTTTCAAGGATGTTCGAGATTGGAACCTTAGAAATATATCTTAAGAGTTGCGTAGCCATCTTGGAATCCACGGTTGGGGTTTGGTCCACTACTGACGGTGAAAAAACGGTGAAAGTCCTTTTTTTTGGTGTTCTCTCAGGAAGTGCCAACGAATTTACATAAACGCATCATTCATTCATTCAGTCACTCATGGGCATATAGTAAGCACTGTAAATGTTTATAAAAATTTTCAAAATTTATTATATAAAAATATCTAGCTTTACAAAGTTCTTAAAATTTTATGTATAAAAACACATATCATCATAAAATTCATAAAAGGAGGTTGCGCATTAAAAACACTCCTCATACGTTCAATGTACCCACGTGTCACTACATATTGCAAGCAAAAATCTAGCACTTTTAGCGCACTAGAAAACTTTTTTCATTCCCAGAATGAAATAAAATTTAGTTAAAAACAATGAGCACTTTGAGAACACCATAATTAATTTTTGAGACACACGGTTTCAGCAAAAGTTTTCGGCGCCTTGTGAAGGGGAACCTGACGGTTTTTTACCCTCTTTATTTCATTTTCCCTGTGGTGCTTCTTTTGCAGAACGTTGTCGTTAGACTGCAAACTTGGTTGCTACCCATTGTGCAGTCATCTTCTTCTGCTGCATCTTTACCAGTGCACATTGGTATGCGCTAGAAGAGCTGTGGGCTTGAAAGACTAGAGAGCAATGGGTTAAGATAACAATTAACGATAGTATTGGCTGGAAGAACCAATCCAAACGCTGTTTAACTATGCTGACAGGGAAAAGAAATAACATTCACAAATTGTCAATATAGTTGTTATATGAGGAGCGAGAACAAAAACGAGGCATCTGTCAGTGGTTTCCTGAATCAGCTCTGGCAGCTAAAGCCATCTGGGAAACTTGTTTCATAGCTCACTGTGACTTTCTAGCCACGCCAGATAGCGAGAAAAACTTCAGTAAGTATCTGGCTGATGCTGGCCTACTGAATAGATTGGCTTTGGTTAGTTACTCACCATTTTTAGAAATTCAAAATTTACATAAGAATGGCTGTTATGAATAAAATTATTTTAAATATTCTTTGTTAATACTCTGTATTGAAAATCCCAAGTCAATTCTTTTTTTGCCCTAAATGGTTACATAGATATGTGTGTCTTTTGGTGCCTATTAAAGTGTCTGTAAATGTACCCAACAATTTCATCATTATATTTTCACTTGTAATAATATTTTTTCTATGTGTCATGTTAATCATGTACATAGGATAATTTCTTATGAATTTATAAGGATTTATATCAATATTTTCTTTCAATTGAGTAACGCATTTAGAATTGAGGAAACCATCATAAGCATTCCAATAATTGTCTGGTAATTATAAATAGCATGCTCCTTTTGGAAATACTTTGTTTCTTTCATTTTACAAAAATGGATTATGCAGCTTTACAGGATCATCAATTGATGAATGAGCCAAATGGTTATTTCTTATATTAGTCTGAAACACAGCAAAACTAAATAATGCATATCCAGTTGTAATAAGTCATACAAGTTTATCAGATCTAGCTCGAAAATTTTGTTTCCAATTATTCCAGTTACCTCAATTGTTGTCTATAGAAAGGAATTTGGAATTTTAGGATTTTTAGCATATTTTCTCATTGTTTAAGTTCATAATTTGGTATGTATTTAACAATACATACACAAATTTCCATTGGTTCTACTACTATTTTTCTTCTTTTGGGAGTGTATCTTTTATTTCAACTGCAGCTGCATTGTAGTCAGCCCATCTAAGAAGAACATCTCTGGCACTGGAACTCCAAGTAAAAATCAGTAAGCTCCCCTTCCCATGAAATTTCAATATAGTCCCTAATGAAACCACCAAGCATATTCAGTGGATAAAATATTTTTCTTACTCTTTACTTTATGCTTGTTAAGTAGATTTTCTTCCACACTTATTTTATAATTCTGAGATAAAGTCTAATACAACAAAACTGCTCATGAAATAAAATAATGCTCTATTCCAGATGTAGCATTATTTCCTTACTTTATGGTTATAAAATCACTTTTCCATATAATTGTAATTATATTTTTTTATTTGATTTTCTATCATAAGTTTAATGATCCCTACCATCAGCTCCAGTAATACTTCAGTATGCGTACAACAGAGTATGATTAGGAAGAAGTCAATGATCCCCTATATCATTGTTAATATCTGTATCCATGTTAGGAATATTTAGATTGTTTTTTTGATTTCTCATTCACAGGGGATGAGTAGATCTCATAGCTCTGTATTTTGTTTACTGCTTTAAAGATAAAAAATTATTAACACAATTTTAAAATAACTGCTACAGTAGCACAATGGAAGTCAGTTAAATGATCACTTTCTTCAGTTACATTCATTTCAAATTCACATATAGAGTCAAAATTTGAATAATATAGTATAATGAGGTTTATGAATCACTGGTCCACCAAATTTATCATTTGGCTTCAATGAAGCAATAATGTTAGTTTCTCAGTGAAAATAAACTCTATGTTTCACAAACATTCTGTTAGCCAAATTAAAATTTGTGTTGATTACTGCAAATGAAAAATTTTAGATACATCATTAGCAATAGTTTTTCATTGGTTCCAACAATTTGGATTTAAAATCCTAATAAACTTCCAATGCTATCCTTTATGTCCATGCATAATTTAACACTGTTTTCAATAAAAAAAATCTATTTAAAATTTCAACCACATTAATGTGACTTTTAGGCTTTTTGTGTGGGTAAATTTTTCTTAATTTTTCAAACTATATTGTCCAAGAGGAATTTATAACACTCCTCCATCACAATATAATTTATTATTTTTGTGTAATATTTGGAGTTAGAAATGTTGTAAAGAAACCAAGTAGTGCTACATTGCTATAACTTTCTGATACAGATACAGAAAATCACTTTTTCAGAACACCTGACTTACCTTTAACAGAAGTTAGTGACTCATTTAGTACTAATAAAAATTTATATAACTAAATGAAACCAAATTAAGAACCACAAATAAGAATTCCTGAGTATGAATTAAAAAATAAACAAACTAAGCTTTTACTTAATTCAATTTGATGTACTATAGTAGGTACAAGTGGTTACAGAAAAACAATAACAATGATTGACAGCTATCTTCTAGCACCAGTATGGTTAAAATGATATAAGATATATCATTTTCTTATATTTATTCAAAAGGTTTAGAGCAACCTAAATATCAAGAATTTGTAAAAATGTATAAGAAAACTGAAGGCAAAAATAATGACAGCATTTGCATGTTTATTGAAAACAATAATTACTCTACTAGATAAATACCAAGATCATGCACTTGTATTATTCAATGATTTCATTCTTGAAAACCAAGATGTAGTTAGTGGAAAGATGCCTATAGGAAGACATAAAGGAATAAATTGTTTTTATTTAGCTTAGACATATTCAAAAATACCGAGACCTATACTAAGTGCTAGTCTAAATTTTTTAGATATTTTGACAAGAAGTTACAAATTTAAATCATATCTACTTTGAGTTTGTTGGTGAAGATTTAAGATTTGATGATTTTAAAGAAATGTGTACTAAATGTTGAAATTATCAGTTTGGATGAAACACACCTAATGAGGGGAAATACAGATATCATACGAAAGATATACTCCTGGAAATGGAAAAAAGAACACATTGACACCGGTGTGTCAGACCCACCATACTTGCTCCGGACACTGCGAGAGGGCTATACAAGCAATGATCACACGCACGGCACAGCAGACACACCAGGAACCCCGGTGTTGGCCGTTGAATGGCGCTAGCTGTGCAGCATTTGTGCACCGCCGCCGTCAGTGTCAGCCAGTTTGCCGTGGCATACGGAGCTCCATCGCAGTCTTTAACACTGGTAGCATGCCGCGACAACGTGGACGTGAACCGTATGTGCAGTTGACAGACTTTGAGCGAGGGCGTATAGTGTGCATTGGGGAAGGCCGGTTGGACGTACCGCCGAATTGCTCAACACGTGGGGCGTGAGGTCTCCACAGTACATCGATATTGTCGCCAGTGGTCGGCGGAAGGTGCACGTGCCCGTCGACCCGTCGACCTGGGACCGAACCGCAGAGACCCACGGATGCACGCCAAGACCGTAGGATCCTATGCAGTGCCCGAGGGGACCGCACCGCCACTTCCCAGCAAATTAGGGACACTGTTGCTCCTGGGGTATCGGCGAGGACCATTCGCAACCGTCTCCATGAAACTGGGCTACGGTCCCGCACACCGTTAGGCCGTCTTCCGCTCACGCCCCAACATCGTGCAGAACGCCTCCAGTGGTGTCGCGACAGGCGTGAATGGAAGGACGAATGGAGACGTGTCGTCTTCAGCGATGAGAGTCGCTTCTGCCTTGGTGCCAATGATGGTCGTATGCGTGTTTGGCGCCGTGCAGGTGAGCGCCACAATCAGGACTGCATACGACCGAGGCACACAGGGCCAACACCCGGGATCATGGTGCGGGGAGCAATCTCCTACACTGGCCGTACATCTCTGGTGATCGTTGAGGGGACACTGAATAGTGCACAGTACATCCAAACCGTCATCAAACCCATAGTTCTACCATTCCTAGACCGGCAAGGGAACTTGCTGTTCCAACAGGACAATGCACGTCCGCATGTATCCCGTGCCACCCAACGTGCTCTAGAAGGTGTAAGTCAACTACCCTGGCCAGCAAGATCTCCGGATCTGTCCCCCATTGAGCATGTTTGGGACTGGATGAAGCGTCGTCTCACGCGGTCTGCACGTCCAGCACGAACGCTGGTCCATCTGAGGCGCCAGGTGGAAATGGCATGGCAAGCCGTTCCACAGGACTACATCCAGCATCTCTACGATCGTCTCCATGGGAGAATAGCAGCCTGCATTGCTGCGAAAGGTGGATATACAATGTACCAGTGCCGACATTGTGCAAGCTCTGTTGCCTGTGTCTATGTGCCTGTGGTTCTGTCAGTGTGATCATGTGATGTATCTGACTCCAGGAATGTGTCAATAAAGTTTCCCCTTCCTGGGACAATGAATTCACGGTGTTCTTATTTCAATTTCCAGAAGTGTATTACTTTTATACTTATTAAATGACCCATTTAAAATATTATATGCAAAATCATTAGACCATTTCGATTAGATTTTACCTGCAGATATAAATTAAAATAAATTATCTCTTGACTATATAGTAGGATATAAAAAATTAGAAAAAACTGGTGAACATTATTAGAATTGTTGAGGGTCTAGTAATGTAGCTAAATATAGACCAGATACATGTCATTACTATTTTTCATTAATGGTAAAGTCAGAATGATTTATCTTGTTAAACTTTATAAATCACTATATAAAAATTATCATTTATGAATTTTTATCCTTAGAAAATGTTTTCAACATATGACCCAGAGGTTGTTAAAAAAAGCTACACAAAAGAAAAAAATTATTGAATAACTGGGAGAGGTATTCAGTGTTGGAATAAAGAAGCCAAGAACAAAGCATGATCAACATAAAGTAGATGATCAAGGTGTTACAGATACAATTGGGAAAGTTAAAGAAGAAATTAAAGGATTAGGTATAGTGTGCTAAAGGCTACTGAAGAAACTGGAGAGGTTGGAAAAACAAATGGTTCCAGATCATCATAGATATTTATAAGAATCTGAAGATGTGGCAGGAAATTTAAGCCTAAAGTATGAATGTTCTGATAATCATCCTACTAAACACAACCATATACTAAGTGAATTAGAAATAGAAGATTCATTGACAAAATATGATGAAGAGGTTAAAGACAGGAAAAAAGGAGCTGAAGTGCACAATGATGTTAAAAATACAGGAGGGTGATCTTGGGAAAATAAACATAAGAAAAAGAATGTTACAGTATATAATGTATAGTGAAGATCAAGTTTTTGGATTAAGTCCTGTTGGTATATTTAAATATGTTGATAAATCGTAAGTGACATTTCATGGGAATAAATCAACAGTAGTTAATGAGACACATGCTGGTACAGATGGACTAATCAATCAGTTAACTAAAAAACAGCCTACTACTGGTAGTTAAGACTTATAAAATGATGCAGATGTAGTGCACTCAACAGGAGCACTATGTTTCGGAAATAGTCCTCACAAAATAAAATCAAGTAAAGGCAACAAATATAAAAGTTTGATTAAAATGCTGAGGATAATTTTCCCGAATTAAGAGTAGATGGTTTGCAACAAATAGAACTGTATTCAGGCTCAAGTGAAGATGAGAAGCTAGGTGAGGTCTTATGTAAAAAAACTGTACAGAAAAAATTGAATATATTTAGGTGAATTATGTTAGAGATTTAATCGATAGGTTGGTAGTAATTCATGGAGAAGAACTATTTGGAAACAAAAATTACTATAATGGAAAGGTGAGAATAACACAAACATTAAGAAATAACTTTAGTGATTTTATTATCGGCAGTCCAAAAGGAATGCCATATCTGATTAGATTTTTGTATAACTGGCCACACATATTTTGGAAAAATGAAACTAATGGAAAGGGGCTATTTAATAGTTTAATTAATAAATTACCATTCAAAATACACCTCCCTGGTTATAATTATTGGGGATGTGGTACAAAATTACAAGAAGGATTAACTAGAGGCAGCCAAGGAATGAATCCACTAGATGAAGCTCACAAAGAACACGATAATTCATTCAGAGATAATAAAATTTAGAAAATGACACAAAACAGGGAAAGAACTTCAACCAACTGCAAAAGAAAGAACGAATGCTTCTGAAGCTTCAATTAGAGAAAAATCAGCAGCAACTGCTGTTAGACGAATAATGTATGGAAAGAGAAACTTAGGTATGGGCCTGGATCTTCATGATAATGAATGGGAAGTATAACATATATTAACTTCCATAAAAAAATTTATTTATATAAATAACTTCAGCATTAATTATTCTTTGCTACCTAGTTCTAAAACTAAAGTAAAAGCAGTTAAACTAAATAATGATCAACTATAATTTTTTAACTGATGTACTAGAAAGAAAGAGTGATGAGGAAACAAGTGAAAATTTCCTTATAAAATTAGGTATTTCCATTGTGAAAAAATTAGAGTATCTAACAAAAAAGAAAGAAGGTACTGGATTAACAAAACTTGAAGATGGATTTTTACCATTATTATAAGCTGCAATATCATATTTAGGTGCTGCCAGCATGGTAAATGGTACAGTGGAAAACAGTCATAGACGAAAAACAAAAAGATCAAGTTAGAAGAACCAGAAACGGAATTTAGAAACGCAGAAGAAAGATGGCACTGGATTGAAGACAAAAAGTTTACAAAAATAACCAATAATATAATAATTCATTATCAGCTTTTGATATAGAAAATCCCTCTACACAATTACAAGTCAAACACATTCATGGTGTCTTTATGACAGATGAATTACCTAACAGTCCTAGAGTATATGGATCTGGAACAGTCAATTGAGATATTTCTAAT
Source organism: Schistocerca gregaria (assembly GCF_023897955.1). Taxonomy (NCBI): domain Eukaryota; kingdom Metazoa; phylum Arthropoda; class Insecta; order Orthoptera; family Acrididae; genus Schistocerca; species Schistocerca gregaria. Next base: position 511,796,293 of record NC_064924.1, read on the forward strand.
AATTCAGACACTAACTGGATATTTTATTATAACAACAACCATTAAAAATTGTTCTGGATTCTTTTTGACCAAATATTCCCAAAGAATTGGTTGAATACCTTGGCTCAAGAGCTGTATTACAATGGGCAACGAACTCAAAATTTTCATGAAGCAATTTGTGGTCATTTGTGTCTATTTATTTTGAAGCTAATGATAGCTTAAATATAATAAATGGGCATTTTTTAACATAGAGAAATGTGGAAAACTTTGGAAATATCAAATCTGTAGAGTTCGAAAACATTAAAACTGAAGTAGATCGACAAATACAAATTTAATTGATTGATATCATAAAGAATTAAGTATTTCTCAAAGTTAGATTTAACTCCATACCTAAACCAACTATGTAATCTTCAAAATAAAATATGGGATAGACAAATAATTCAATTTACTTTCATGACTGGAGATGAACAATGAATGCACAATTTTGAATACAATTTCGCCAGAAAAGAGTTTTATTGCTGCTAAGATTATGAACCAAGATTAGAAATGTGATGATTATGATGTTACAGTAAGTATATCTGATAAGCTATATGGAGAAAATAATAATAATCAATCAATAATAGTACACAAATAAAATTTTATAACTATAAGATTAAATGATACACTAGAATTGTAGTGGTAGATGTACAGTTAATTACTATACTGAAATAATTCTGATTTTCTAAACTTTTAATATATATAAATGGATAACCATATCCAGTGCCTGAACTGCAGAAAATTTAATAGGCCCATCATTTTTAAAAGGTCGCCAATAAAAGTGGAAAACAAGGGATTGAAGGTATATACATACTTATTAATAAGAACCAATATTTTTCAAAATATAGCTCATCTATTCCATTAAATATGGAATTAGTAAAAAAGTAATTGATGTATTTCAAAAATTAGAGAGACAACTCCAATAAACTATAAACAGATAATGGTAAAGAATTCCATAATTAATATTTTAAGAACTTAAGAAAAATATGATATTCATCATTGTGCAAATTCTACTGAATTAAATGCATTTGTTATAAAAAGATGTAATAGAAAGCTTGAATAAAATACATGTAAAAATTCGCTCTTCAAAGTATTATAAATGGACAGAACTACTCGCAAAACTGGTCGATGAATACAACAATTTTAAGCATTCAACAATAAAAATGACAAAAAGTGTAAGATAGATGTCATTATACCTAATGCAAAGCCTAAACATGAAGTTATTGATCAAATTAGAATCAGCAGACTTAAAAGGAATTTTAGAAAATTGTTATACTGTTAATTAGCCAATAGAAATGTTTGAAATTATAGATATTATTCATTCTAATACAACACATATAAGTTAAAGGTGTTTGATGGAGACAAAACAACATGAAATTTTTGTGATCGAGAAGTACAAAAACAAAACAATTTATCCTAATACATATTTTCAAGAGAAATTCTTAAGAAAGAAAGAAAGCATACATTGAAGAGCGCGATTTCGAAATTTGGGCTACAGAACATATGGACAAATGATGGCAGGATAATGATTAAGACCGAAAACGGAAAGAGAACAATTTGCATTGTTAATTAACTCCAAAGCCTGTGCTTTAGAAGCTAAACCTTGTCTAATCATGCAGCCACTAACCTGTTTGTTTATATTGTTTACACTGTCAACCATAACTTAACTAATGTATTATCAAATATTTCGTTTATTCGCATTTTTTATCTCTAATTGTTTTCTCATATAATTTTGTTATTATTTGTATTATCAACTTTTCGTTTCTCCCCAAAACTATTTTCAACTCTAATTGTTTTCACATGAAATTTTGTTAATTATTACATAAGGTAGTCTCACTTCCATCTTTAATTAGCAATCCACCATCATGCCTTAGTTCGTATCCTCATAAGTGCAATTAATATCACACTCTACCATTACATGCAGATTACTCCCACTGTGTTTAGCGAAATTCCTCCCCCTGCCAGCCCATGGCTACTTCCAGAACCATCACAGACCTTACTGACCTTGGCAGCAGTTCCTGTTGCCTCCCAGAGGACCCACCCATCCCCATCTCGGCTGCTCTCATTGCTCATAACTGGGAGGACACTCCCTCACCCTGTCTCTTTCACATGCCTTCTGCATTCCTAATGCCAGACCCTCTTGTCACCACTAACCATGACCCGCAAACATCTGTTGGCAGTGTCCTCAGGCAATCAACGCCCGAACGCACCAAGCTTCATATTGCACATGCAAATGTCCTTTTGCCAGCTCACTTCGATGAGTTCAAATATATATTTCAGACTACTGATATACATGTAATAATTTTGTCAGAGACTTGGCTGAAACCAAGTATTCCTACAACTTCCGTAAACCTAGGTGGCTACATCTTTCTCAGGCATGACAGATGCAACAGACGAGGCAGTGGAGTAGGGGCGTGCATACACTCTGAATTGTCACCTACTGTACTACATACATCTGACAGCAATGTAGATAAACAAGAGGAACAGAAAGTGTTTAATATGTGTCCTTTACAAACCTCCCAAAGTAGGTGGGTTCACCTGCTTCTAAACTGCGCTCTCTAGTCTTGAATCGTCATGTGAACATGTAATTATAGCGGGTGACACTAACATTAATTTTCTGCACAATAGTCCTTCCACTGGGAAATTTAAAAGGATGCTTTCTTCCTCAAATATGACGCTAGTTCAGTTGGCACCTACTCATCGCACGACTACCAGTCACACTTTTATAGATATATTCGCAACGAAATCTCCAAACAGAATAATCCGCACCTCTCAAATATCTGCGCCTGGCATGTCTGCCCGTGACATCATTTTCATAACGTATTCACTAGAATGTCCTAGAAAGAAACAAAAACTGGCTACATACGAAGACTTCAAACGCATAAATTTGCCTCAACTCGAAACTGACGCGCAAGAAATAGTTTGGGGGATGACCTCTACTACCCTTATGGCCATAAACGACAAACTCAAAGATTTCACTAACAAAATTACTCAACTATATGACAAACACGCTCCAATAAAGACCAGAAAAGTTAAAAGGAAACCTGCACTTTGGCTGACTGATGAATCTCAGAGACGATACACATCGAGAATACAAGATACACCTTACACCTGAAAATCACACTGTATACAAGCAGAAGCGAAACAAAGTCAGTCAAGTGGTAAGAAACGCTAAGCTCAGGCATGCCCGTACATTCGTTGACAATAGGTGTAGACCAGCTCTCCTGTGGAAAAATCTCCATAGTCTTAGTTTAGGCAAAATAAAAGTTGCAGAAAATCCAATAGTCCCAGCCGAAGAACTAAACCGATTCTTCACATTACCTGCAACCACAATTGAACCGCAAAAAACCAAAGAATCATTGATTACTTCATGGGGATGAACGACTGTAGCAAAGAAAAATACTATCCACAGCACATCACTTGCAATACTGTGAAGAAAGCCATAATTCAGATTGGATCAGCATCTATTGGACATGATGACATCACTATCCAGATGATAAAACTTATAATTGATCAACTTTTTTTTTGTCATCAGTCTACTGACTGGTTTGATGCAGCCCGCCACGAATTCTTTTCCTGTGCTAACCCCTTCATCTCAGAGTAGCACTTGCAACCTACGTCCTCAATTATTTGCTTGACATATTCCAATCTCTGTCTTCCTCTACAGTTTTTGCCCTCTACAGCTCCCTCTAGTACCATGGAAGTCATTTCCTCATGTCTTAGCAAAAGTCCTATCATTCTGTCCCTTCTCCTTATCAGTGTTTTCCACATATTCCTTTTTTCTCCGATTCTGCGTAGAACCTCCTCATTCCTTACCTTATCAGTCCACCTAATTTTCAACATTTGTCTATAGAACCACATCTCAAATGCTTCGATTCTCTTCTGTTCCGGTTTTCGCACAGTCCATGTTTCACCACCATACAATGCTGTACTCCAGACGCACATCCTCAGAAATTTCTTCCTCAAATTAAGGCCGGTATTTGATATTAGTCGACTTCTCTTGGCCATAAATGCCTTTTTTGCCATAGCGAGTCTGCTTTTGATGTCCTCTTTGCTCCGTCCGTCATTGGTTATTTTACTGCCTAGGTAGCAGAATTCCTTAACTTCATTGACTTCGTGACCATCAATCCTGATGTTAAGTTTCTCGCTGTTCTCATTTCTACTACTTCTCATTACCTTCGTCTTTCTCCGATTTACTCTCAAACCATAATGTGTACTCATTAGACTGTTCATTCCGTTCAACAGATCATTTAATTTTTCTTTACTTTCACTCAGGATAGCAATGTTATCAGCGAATCGGATCATTGATATCCTTTCACCTTGTATTTTAATTCCACTCCTGAACCTTTCTTTTATTTTCATCATTGCTTCCTCGATACACAGATTGAAGAGTAGGGGCGAAAGGCTACACCCTTGTCTTACACCCTTCTTAATATGAGCACTTCGTTCTTGATCGTCCACTCTTATTATTCCCTCTTGGTTGTTGTACATATTGTATATGACCTGTCTCCCCCTATAGCTTACCCCTACTTTTTACAGAATCTTGAAGAGCTTGCACCATTTTATATTGTCGAACGCTTTTTCCAGGTCGACAAATCCTTTGAACGTGTCTTGATTTTTCTTTATCCTTGCTTCCATTATTAGCCGTAACGTCAGAATTGCCTCTGTCTTGCCTTTACTCTTCCTAAAGCCAAACTGATCGTCACCTAGCGCATTCTCAATTTTCTTTTCCATTCTTCTGTATATTATTCTTGAAAGCAGCCACGATGCATGAGCTGTTAAGCTGATTGTGCGATAATTCTCGCACTTGTCAGCTCTTGCCATCTTCGGAATTGTGTGGATGATGCTTTTCCGAAAGTCAAATGGTATGTCACCAGACTCATATATTCTACACACCAACGTGAATAGTCGTTTTGTTGCCACTTCCCCTAATGATTTTAGAAATTCTCATGGAATGTTATCTATCCCTTCTGCCTTATTCGACCGTAAGACCTCCAAAGCTCTTTTAAATTCCGATTCTAATACTGGATCCCCTATACCTTCTAAATCGACTCCTGTTTCTTCTTCTATCACATCAGACAAATATTCACCCTCATAGAGGCTTACAATGTATTCTTTCCACCTATCTGCTCTCTCCTCTGCATTTAACAGTGGAATTCCCGTTGCACTCTTAATGTTACCACCGTTGCTTTTAATGTCACCATAGGTTGTTTTGACTTTCCTGTATGCTGAGTCTGTCCTTCCGACAATCATATCTTTTTCGATGTCTTCACATTTTTCCTGCAGCCATTTCGTCTTAGCTTCCGTGCACTTCTTATTTATTTCATTCCTCAGCGACTTTTATTTCTGTATTCCTGATTTTCCCGGAACATGTTTGTACTTCCTCCTTTCATCAATCAACTGAAGTATTTCTTCTGTTACCCATGGTTTCTTCGCAGCTGCCTTCTTTGTACCTATGTTTTCATTCCCAACTTTTGTGATGGCCCTTCTTAGAGACGTCCATTCCTCTTCAACTGTGTTGCCTACTGCGCTATTCCTTATTGTTGTATCTATAGCGTTAGAGAATTTCAACCATATCTCATCATTCCTTAGAACTTCCGTATCCCACTTCTTAGCGTATTGATTCTTCCTGACTAATGTCTTGAACTTCAGCCTACTCTTCATCACTACTATATTGTGATCTGAGTCTATATCAGCTCCTGGGTACGCCTTACAATCCAGTATCTGATTTCGGAATCTCTGTCTGACCATGATCTAATCTAATTGAAATCTTCCCATATCTCCCGGCCTTTTCCAAGTATACCTCCTCCTCTTGTGATTCTTGAACAGGGTATTCGCTATTACTAGCTGAAACTTGTTACAGAACTCAATTAGTCTTTCTCCTCTTTCATTCCTTGCCCCAAGCCCATATTCTCGTGTAACCTTTTCTTCTACTCCTTCCCCTACAACTGCATTCTATTTGGCCATAACTATTAGATTTTCGTCCTCCTTTACATACTGCAATACCATTTCAATATCCTCATACACTTTCTCTATCTGTTCATCTTCAGCTTGCGACATTGGCATGTATACCTGAACTACCGTTGTCGGTGATGGTCTGCTGTCGATTCTGATTAGAACAACCCGGACACTGAACTGTTCACAGTAACAGACCCTCTCCCCTACCTTCCTATTCATAACATCTGTTATACCACTTTCTGCTGGTGTTGATATTACCGGATACTCATCTGACCAGAAATCCTTGTCTTCCTTCCACTTCACTTCACTGACCTCTACTATATCTAGACTGAGCCTTTGCATTTCCCTTTTCAGATTTTCTAGTTTCCCTACCACATTCAAGCTTCTGACATTCCACGCCCCGACTCGTAGAATATTATCCTTTTCGTTGATTATTCAATCTTTTTCTCATGGTAACCTCCCCCTTGGCAGTCCCCTCCCGGAGATCCGAATGGGGGTATTCTGGAATCTTTTGCCAATGGAGATATCATCATGACACTTCTTCAACTACAGGCCACATGTCCTGTGAATACATGTTACATGTCTTTAATGCAGTGGTTTCCATTGCCTTCTGCATCCTCATGTCGTTGATGATTGCTGATTCTTCTGCCTTTAGGGGCAATTTCCCACCCCTAGGACAAGGGAGTGCCCTTAACCTCAATCTGCTCCTCCGCCCTCTTTGACAAGGCCGTTGGCAGAATGAGGCTGACTTCTTATGCTGGAAGTCTTCGGCCGCCAATCCTGATTATTTATCAAAGTTTATGCAGTGGCAGGGATCGAACCCGGGACCGAAGACGTTTTCATTATGAATCAAAGACGCTACCCCTAGACCATGGAGACACCCATTGATTAATTACTGCCCTCTATTACAGACATTTTCAACGATTCATTAATCACAAGTGTTTCCCCGAGGCCTGGAAACTGGGACAATTTAAGCCACTGCCTAAAAAGGACATCGCCACAGCACCCTCTGACTACTGTCCCATCTGCGTTCTTCCTGCACTATCAAAGGCCTAAGAATATGTAGTCCATGACCAGCTCACCAACTACCTAACTATTAACCACCTACTAGACGAAAACAATCAGTTTTCTGTAAACATCGAAGCACAACATCCACACTTTTAAAGGTGACAGATGATCTGAAACTTGCCATGTACAGACAAGAAGCTACTATCATTTGCTTCTTAGATGTCAGCAAAGCATTTTATCCTGTCGACTTCGACATCTTACTGACCAAACGTAGCAGTCAAAATTTCTCACCAAGTGCACTGCAATGGCTACACTCATACATGGCGTCTTGTCAGCAACGCATCCTGTCTGAGAAAATAAAATCACAATGGAGGGAGGTAGTGTCAGGCGTTCTCCAAGGATCAGTACTAGGTCCCACACTCCTCTCTCTGTATGTCAATGATATGTCATCGGTTCTGTCCTATTTGTAAATATCATATGTATGCTGATGACCTTCAGTTCTATCTAAGTGAGAAACCAAGCAATCTTAAGAGATCTATTGAAAATTTCAATACTGATCTCGATGCACTATCAAAATGGGCACAGGACATAGGACTAAAACTAAACCCATCTAAAACCCAACTTGTTGGTCACTCTAAGCTCATTAGCACAAAACATCGGGAATCTGTACCATCTCTTATCCTAAATGGAACAAATATTAACTTCTCTCTCTCAGCAAAGAGTTTGGGAGTAATAATAGATGAAAATCTAAATTGGACAGAGCACGTAACTGCAGTGTGCAAAACAGCATCATTCCTACAAAAATATAAAAAACTCTACCCTTTCGATCTGGAAAATAAATTAGTACAAACGCTTATACTCCCAATCATTGACTATAGCGATATTATCCTACAAGGCCTCTCTCAGGAAAATTCGCGACGTCTGGAAGTGGTCATAAATGCTTGTGTCCGATATATCTATGATGTTCGACTTTTTAATCACATTTCACCAGCATATGCAAAATTGTCCTGGCTGCATGCAGACAAATGCAGACATTTCCATACACTCTGTCTCATCTACTGCCTTCGAAATGTACACTGTTCCTCACATCTCTCCTCATCCTTAATGCTTATGTTGGAACAACATGACAGAACACGTTCCCATCATAATAAAATCATCTCTGTTCCACTGCCTCGCTCAGTCAACTTCTCCAAGTCCTTTACAGTAGCGGGAACCCAACTCTGGAATAACCTCCCTCGTTATGTTACAGAACTTAAAAACATGTCTGGCTTCAAAAAACGTTGATGATGTATCTACTTACGCCACAATAATGCCTTCCTCTGTACGTGAAACACTTCACCTCATTACTTCCCTCTTTCACCCTCCTTAAATCTCCCTTCCCCCAAAAACTCGCTATACTAGTAAACTGCTTTACACACCAAGATATTAGTTGCCAATTTTTCTCATGTTTATCATTATTATTTGTTTTTTTACTGTTGCTATTATTGCTTTTATCATAATTTGTATGTATAGCACCTGTTGTAAAAATACTGCCAGCACTTACTTTATTAGGTCTTAGCCATTACTCTTCATTCATATTGTCACTAGAGTAATCTAATTTTCTTATTTAAACTATTGTCATGAGGTAACTCTGATGTGTGAAATGCTGCATGTGTGAAATACTGGTCTGATGTAAGAGACAGCCTGATGGCCCTAATCTGATCAGGTTATATAAATAAATAAGTAAATGCTTTGGATCTGAAATTAACATAAAAGGTGAATAAATAAAGATTCTTATATTTTCTAAAAGTTGTTGCTCAGTGTATCCATTAACTAATGAAAAGTGAATTTTTATCAAAATTAATATTCTGATTCAATTTCTCTTTCATTTTATTGTGCAAGTTGATTGAATTAGGATTTATTTGATTTTTATTGTTTCTTCACAATTTGGATGTATATATACAAGTATATTCAATTTTTTTAGGCTCTCTTCATTGATATCTAATCATGTAGTAATCATACTTAAATCCTTTATCGAATAATTGAAGAAGTGCAAACAAGTATCTCAAAGCAGTAGTTTCAGTTGGTACATCATGTGGTTGGTTATTAATAGTTTGCTCTACAAACAATTCTTCATGTTGTTTTAAGTTTTGAATTTCTCAACACACAATAGCCATAACTTCATCAATATCTAACTATTCAATTCGTTCTTGCAAATTTTGCGTTGTTGGTTGTAGTTTCTATTGACTATCTTTTCTGACTGAAGGCAAAACTTCTTCAGTTAAACATTACTGGAATTATTTAACTTGTTCCACTTTTAACTGCATGATTAACATAAATGTGACTGATTAATGAAAACAGTATGAGGATGTAAATTTGCTAAGGTGAATGAATCATTCACCTTTAAATTTTCATAAATTTTCCTCAAGTATGATTTCAAATAGCTTGTTGTGCTTTTACATATTCCAGTATCTCTGCTACATCCTTAGTGTTAAGCCATGGATTATTGTCTTTATCATTTATCACAAATACTTCCTTATTGTTATAAACAATACTGTTGTTTTTTTCTAAAATATGCACATTAATGATATGATAACTGCAGCAGATGTATTTGGAGTTAGACACAGTCCTAAGTCTGCTCCATCTCTGCTGGTTCCATTCAAACAAAACTATTTTCTTACATCTTTTATTTTTATTAAAATAATTTACATATCAGCATGAACACAACAAATGAGAAAATTAACACTTCTGTATTTTCTGACTGTATGTTGTTCTGATGATAATGTAGATACAGTTTCTACATTCATAACACAATTAACTGATAAGAATGTGGAGTACTTATACAGTCTAAAATGACAAGAGATTTGTATTGTTTATGATAACTTCGAAAAACAGATCTAAGTTACTTAATATTCCTCACTAATTATATCAATCTTTTTAATCATTTACTTTCTTCCTTTTAAGATTTATAAATAAATGTATGTATACAAGTTCATTGATAAATAATTTTCTTTTTGATTACCATTCACACTTCTCTGTCAGATCTGGAAATTATGTTTTCTGTTATAAATTAGACCTGGTAATTCATCATCTCCAAAATATCTAACTAGTACTAAACCTCTTGATGTTTAAGTTTTTATTTCATCTTGTATATATTTATATTCTAGAGGTAACGGATTATTATATTTTACTTCATCATTTTCTAGATTGTAATTTTTAATGGATCTATTAAATTTTCTCTTATTTTCCAGTTTTCCAGTGTGTGGGATGCTTGCAGCTGAAAAACCGTAACAAATACAGCAAAATGTCTTTTGTTTTTTCTTGTATTTTCTGACAATAAACATTTAATGCCTTAATATCATACAGGAAACATAAAACATCACTAGTAATCAACAAGTTTTTTCTTTAGTGAAAGAACTCAAATGTCTTTAAATCAGTAGCCTACATTTAGCTAATAGTTGTTCTTCTGAATAAATTCAATAACGTTTATCATAGGTACTTCAGCATTAGATATACTTGCCACAGCTTCCATTTCCTATAGGACTTTTTCATTTAATTATATTAACTTTCAGTGGGGAAACTATTCTCCTCTGGGATTCCATAAAATATCAGACAGTTTTATGTTTTTCTAATAAAAAGGTTTCTTATAAATGGAGTTCCTAAAAGTAAGCAAACTGAAAGCTAGGGTAAAACCAATAGGAATAAAAGGATGAGACTTTCACTCTGCAACAGAGTGTTCGCTGATATGAAACTTACTGGCAGATTAGAACTTGTGCCAGACTTAGACTCGAACTCGGGATCTATGCCTTTCGTGGGCAAGTGCTCTACCATCTGCCAGGAAGTTGCAGGAATAAAAGGATATTACTAACTGAGAAAACAACTTACTCATTGTCTCTCTGAGGCAAATGTATTTCCTGTCTGTAATCTTATTAACAATAACGTTAACAATGAGATGAATGACCTAAAATCTGAACAACAACTCGTTCAAATGATTTGTCTTGCATCAAAAAATTAATTTATTAGCGATTACGTGAATTGTATTTTAAAAATACAAGATACAAGACGATAGGTTTTGATTATATTAAAAAGGAAAATCCATTTGATTGGATATATGTATTCCAAAAAGAAGACATATCTCAAGACTTTATGAGAGACTTTAAAAGTAAATTGGATTGGAAAAATACATAATATCACCAAACATCATTTGAAAATTTTATGAGAGAGATTCAGGAGCAAGTTAATTGGGATAGTATGTCACACAGACAAATTAATTTATCTAGAAACACCATCAAAGAATGTGAAGATTAACTAAATTGGTCATATGTATCATATTATTAAATATTATCTAAAGATTTTATGAATTTAAAGAAAAATCGTCTAAAGTAATGTATTATGTAATCAAGAAGTATCTGTAGATTTTATGAGAGAATTTCAAGATAAAAACAATTGAAGTATGTAACAGGTGGGATTGTCTGCAGAATTTATGAGAGAATTTCAAGACAAATTATGCTGGGCGATCATAAAGATTTCAGAATTTCTCTGAAGATCCTATAAGAGTATTTCGAGGTAAATTATATTGGGATGATATATCAAGCAATCAAGTATTGTCTGAAGATTCTTTAATGGATTTTAAAAATAAAGTTAATTGGGTACATGTCTTAAAATAGCAAAATATAGCAGTAAGTTTCATACAAAATATATTGTAACACTGAAATAATGGATCAGTTTGAAGATAACGATTATTCTATATATTTAACTGATGAAAGTCATCAGTTCATGAAAACAATATGTTATAAAATTTGTCATAAGGAATGTGATGATAAATGGTTAGTAGGTCATTCTTCTTGTCCAGTGTGTAGAAGCCTTATTTTAAAAAAAATTCGAATGCATAAATTATGGTGAAGTCTATGACAGTACTGGCCACTACACAGTGGAAATGAATATTAAGCTCAAGCCCCATGTGTTATTGCATGAATATATATATATATATATATATATATATATATATATATATATATATATATATATATATATATATATTACACTTAAAACTTAGTTTAATTGAGTGGCCCAGAGATGTAGCTGGTCTCAGTCGGCTATGATTGTTCGATGCAGCTCTACTAGCCGCATACGTAAACACTTCATTCATATTAATCGGCCTAAGCATTGTCAGGATATTAGCTTTTGAACTACCATAAATTTACAATTTTTAAGACAACAATAACTTTTAAACTCTCATATATTTTTGTGGTATGTCTACATAAGTTAGCTTTACATATTTTTCTGTCCATGAATGCCAACTCGCACCTCCGTGTCACTCTTAGTTCTGTTTCTGTCTATTTTTCTCTAGCATGTAAATTCCTCCAAGAGCTCCAACATGGCAATACTCTCCCCTGCCAAGCTTCCATTTTGGTATTTCCAAGGCTACATAATCACTAGCCGCTCGCCACAGCCCCATAGCAACTGCTAGCCACGTGTTCTGCAGCGGAAAACTGCCGCTCTACTCTCCCCCCACAACTTGTACACTCACAAGACAACAATTTTGATTGATACTATTTATATCATTAATAATTTCTGCTCTTTAAATAATCGTGTCAACACAAAATTCTTAAAGCTTATTTCATTGGTTGGTATAAATTTACTGAATTAGACTTACAATTAAATCTCAGCATTTCCTCACAGTTTTGATATCTATTTCCTGTTCTATACAGTTGCCTCTGTGCATTTTTTGTTGTATTCTAATGACATAAAAATTATATTAAAAGTTCTCTTCAAATAATTTAAAAAGTACGAAAGTTGATTTCTGTTCTGATTAGCTGTTTGAGGAACAACATAAGGTATTTATTTCTCTGTTTACCATGTGTCCAACTGCAAAAAGAGAGTAAAACCAGTGGTAGAATTCCATAAATATAGACATTGTGAACATTGAAATATGACGAACAAGGTGTGATATCTCAAAGCTATGTAATTTATATAAATTATGCATAACTTTTGCCCATTTATTCTAATAACAATATTTCTCTCTTTCTTTCTTGTATTATTCCAACAGCATTATCAACTATCCCCTTAGCATTACCAACTATTTCATTCAAATTTTCTTTATGTTTATCCTTAGGTTACATTATATTGTCACATAGAAGAAGGTGTAATCTGATGAATGAGGAACACTAACTTCACTTAACGAAGATTTGTTCAGCACTTGCACATACAAGACCATGGAGCAATCTGCCTCTGGCTAGAAAACATACAGTGTATATACAGCTTCAGAACATTTCAGTACAATGTTTTTTGACATTTGTGGATACTTCTAGAATGAATTCAAACCTAATATAGAAACTAGAATTGTACAGTTCAGGTGAATTTTGAACTCACGACCCTCCATGCAACGGTTCAGTATCATAACCACTACACTACAGTGTTACTCAGCTTCTTCTGTGACATTACTCCCTCCTTACGAGAATAGCATCTCGGTGTTATGTCCAAGTCTGGGAACAAGTCATCAGTCCTGCATAGGAGTATGTACACAGGTTGAAGCCCAGGTATTCCCCTTACTGACGAACATGTTTCATGATCAAGGTACCATTTTTCAACAAGACGATTTGGCATACCATAAGGCCAACTACGTGATGGAATGGTTTGGGGAACACAGTAGTGAGTTCCAGTTGGTGTGATGGCTCCCAACTCTCTAAATCTGAATCTGATCCAAGACATTTATGATTTGATTGAAGATAGCATCAAAGATTAATGTCCCATACCCTGGAATTTATGTGGAGTCAGGTGACTTGTGTGTGCAGATGTGTTGCCAACTCCCTCCAATGACCTACACTGGCCTCACTGCTTCCACGCATCAGTATGTAGCCACTGTGCTATTACAGTGAAGTAATGAAATATGAAGTGAATTCAGTGAAATGGGGAACGAAGCAGTAGTTAAATATGAGCAGTGCTGCTGACAACATATTTGAGCATCCGATCACTGCATATTGAACCATACAGCATCAATCATCCATACCATGTCTGGTCTCCCAGAATGAACTAATGTAAATCCGTAGTACTGTTACTGTAAAAGAGAGCATTCTAGTGGCAGTGTCTTCTATAAAGTGTGAGAACGTGTGTTTGGTCATCGCTTTCCACATCATCAACAATCAGCTGCATTGCACTGTAATTGTAGTAGTTCCACAACAGGTTTGGAGCACCACTCTCCATTGTAATCAACTTTATTCAAGATGGCGGATCCAAGATGGTGATGATAGAAGTGGCAACGTCACAGTCATGTCGTGGTGGGAAGTTCAAATTTTGTTGGGAAAATAGGTAAATTTGGCTATCTCCACTCACCTAATCCCCTCCCCTCCCCTGCCCTTCCTCCTTCCTCTCCTCTAGAAAATGGTGGGAAGTTCAAATTCCAGCAAGGCAATGCAACACACCATGGCTACCTCCTATAACCCAAAAAATGGCGGGAAAAAATGGCACTTGGGCCATTTCCACTAAGCTAGTCATCCAACCACACCTCGTAGTAGGAATTGGCGGGAAAATCCCTGTGCTGGATAGGATGGATGCAAGTCTTTATTTAAACAATCTGAGGCAGTAGCTCCAACCAGTGTGTTTACCACGAGGTCTGCAGTCCAACTGACCCAGTACTCAGTAGTGCCACCAGAGAGCACTGTCATCCCTCAAGTGGCTTAATACAACATGGCGGTCTGTGAGGAAAATGTCAGAAAAAAGAATGCGCTGGGTTGCTGGAGGGAGAAGAGATTATATTTATTTCATGACAATTCCTTTAGGGACACTGATACAAAGCACTCGCCCTGACGTGCTTGGGGTCATGCTACATAGCCTACAGACCTGCAAACTACTCGTAAATCGCTGGAATAATACATATATAATGCTCTGTCAACTCATTCACAACGCTTAAACAGCCGAAAATAATGTAGTGGACACACACAGTGCATGTAAACAACGCTTCCAAACTATAATCAATCACAACGTATCAGAGGCTCCAACACGCACATATTTCGATGCCGCCGTGAGCCTCCACTGGACAGACGAGTGCAAAGGGGGCAAGCCATTGCTCTCAGTCCACTATCGTCTACAGCCAGCAGGTGAAAGTCACATCTATTTTTGGGTATACAGTTAGAGTTCTTCGAGTGTTATACTAGAGTAAATATGAGGCCAAGTCACCCTCTGAGCTGTGTGCATGTTTATCTTTGCTGGTGCGATACCTCTCTATCTGTGGATACTGACGTCGCAGGTCGCGCTATAGAGATCTGTTAAAATGCTTCCTAGAATAGCACGGTGTGCATTATTCCTAGCGATTTTAATGGGACATCTGAGACGCCTCTGGCCATGCCGTGTTTACTGTTATTGAAGCCTACTTGCAAGTCCAGCATCAAGTGACAGATATCTGCATAGTGGCTCACCCCTGTAGGCACTTTTAAAATGCTCCCAGTGTTATACTGACGTCCCACAGCTATTTGAATAAGAGCCAAATCGACCTCTCGGAAACTGAAAAGTGTCGCAGAAATAGTTAACAGACGCTTTTGTAGAAGCTTTCGAATGTCTCAGCTTGCCTGCATGGAAATTCTTGTCCCAATAGAACCTGTTTACAAAAATAGCCTAGAATAACGCCAAATAAATTCCTCCTGATAGTACAAAGGTGACACCTCGTCCTTCACGTGTTACCCTTCGTGAGAATTGTTAAGACCTACTTTCAACAAACATCTCCGAAATGCAAACGTTCTCACCCCTATATATAGGCTCCTATGCCCTGGCATAATGGATGTCTTGTGAATGAATGGAGCATTATGATAGGCTCTTACTGAATTTACCTGCCAAATTGCTGTTGCTGCCAATGTGGAGCACTGTCCACTTTTCTATGTCCACAAACGAGACTTTTAATGTCAAAACTATTTTGTACAGATCATCACATTGCACTGACAGTTAAACCATACAAAAGTGGCTTACAGATGGAGATATACGGAAAGACTCTTACTCGATTACAGGCACTCAGGACGGAAGCTTGGATATTAGAGCGTGCAACCTATCTCCAGCGTGGCAATATACTGCCGCATACTGTATCGACGTTATGAACATACAATTAGTATCCAGTGCCATACAAAATGGCCCGTTTTGCATCATTCATGTAGCTGCCGACCGTCAGACAGCCCCATGTATACTCCTCACAGCACTGAAGCCGGGCAGTCGCATGTCATCTGCTCCCAATGTGTGACCAGAGCGCCGTAAGAGGACCGGAGTCACTCCCTGAACTGTTGTACAATGACGGGCTCGTTTTCTGTCGGCAGAGAGGTGTTACTGTTTCTGGCCCCGACCTGCATGCTTGCTTGCTTCCTACACCATCTCCAGACTCTGGGATTACAAGAACATATGTAATTGCACTTGGTTTGCCAGAATATCACATCATTTACGCGAGACTTCTCGATATCAAGCACACAGCCATAACGCTTGCTCGGCATTAGCATCACTCACACAGTGCAATTCCGAAGACATAGACTGGAAATTATTTCTCCAGAAACCCGAAACGTAAGCGAGGAGTAGGGTGCTGCAAACCACTGAGTATTTAGAAACTTACGCCATCTGCGAAGACGCTTATGTGAGTACACGGAGAACTCGAAAAAAAAAAAAAAACCGGAGGAAACTGATATTTCCACTTGTGAATACCGATGTCGGTGATGTAACAGATTCCAAATCATATTCATCTTTCACCTGCCAGATATTCACAAACGATGTTCTCTCAACTACATAAAGGCGAGAAATGTGCAGAAGGCAATAGTGGTCCAGGGCAAGCACACATCCATATTTAATCTTCTCAAATTTCCACGAGACCACGAAAGGAGTCCAACGCAGACTATCTATTAGTTTGCTATTCAGCCATTAAGAAGACGACGCGGTTAAGTCAGCTACATTCCTGCACCACAACTGGCCTCTCCACTCAGACAGCTCCTACCTTTAGCCAGAAACGTGAATCATTCCCACCTCTGGTCAATGGCGCTGCACACTAAGCACGCATGGACAGAATCATCCCAGGAAATTGGCCACATACATATTTTATCACTGTACTTACAATTAAATATTACGACATTACGACATTAGCAAATGAGCGAAGTATCGAAAATACACCATGCTGACTACTGTGGCCCTAGAAATAGAAACATATGTACCATTCTTATGGCTTGACAACTCTTCCCTTTGCTGTCACAGTATTCCACGTTAAATCCATTCGTTCCTTACGACTGGACATAGTCATATCCCTTTGCACATTTTGGAACACACACACACACACACACACACACACACGCGCGCGCGCGCGCGCGCTTGCTTTATAAGCCTGATGCTCAAAGAAAACCTGTCATGCATCCCCTTCTAGTAAGTATAATAATTCGCCAAAAAGTGATTGATGGCGATACGAAAGAATACTGAGAGAAAATCAGCGATGCGTGGCCAAGTCAAATAAGTTTTTCTTATGAGTTGTACCACAGTGTCTTAGAAAGAGGGGCTTAACCGTCTTACAAATCGCCAAATGTTAAAAAAAGCACGATCGCAACGATCATATTACTATCACAATCGGTCTTGGTTCTACAGGTGCACCCAAGTATCCACGATAAAAGCTATACTGGCTTCATAAACCGAGGTGTGGCATTACCTCTGAATGAAATGCTTTTCCCAGACAAACACCATGACACTGAATATAGACAGTGATCTGCGGAGTGCATATTTTCAGGACAACTGTGCGGTTACACGTCGCCAACGGTGCAATCTCGTGATAAAATCACCGAATTTAGAAAGTGATTCGGTTAAGGAACATGGTTTGAAGCCGGTATTTGCAACTCTCTCATGTCGCTACAAGACATTTCTCCAGTATTTGTAATGCATTCTGTCTCGATGCCTCGTCAGAGTTATGGTGATATATCGACTGGGTTATAGGTGATAGTTGATTGAGAAGGATCACAAATAGTAGATGATGTGCTGATTTAGGTCATAAGAAATGCACACTAGCTTTTCAGATCTCTAGTGCTATGCTTTCCAGTAGAAATGATGTCTATGATTTGGAATTAAGTCTTTTCATTCAACAACATACCCTCATTGTATCTGAAGGAGGAGTCCTTTAATGATTACAGTGACTAGTGAATCATATTTGTGGCAATCATATCTCGAAACGAGTCACCTTTTACGAACCTATCTGCTACAGTAAAATTTCAGATAGTCTCTATGATTCTGGCAACTGCTACCATTTTTGCAGCTTTGTGCATATGACTGTTCCAATTCAAGTTGGAACTGAGCAGAAGTCAGAGAGAGCTATATCCACCACCTTCTGCAACTCGTGTAGGACAGAGTGACCTGAGTTAGTGCAGCAGGGCTATGTTTATACCATTTGGTAGAAATGAGAACAAGTTGTACATCCACCAACAGTGTACAAGTGTAAGGTCAGCGCAAAACGAAATCATTTCCTGCAATAAGAGATAGTATAAAAGACAGTAAGGCAACTGAAGAAGGACGAGGATTTTGCTTCTGCATTGTTGTCTATCCACAAACTATGTACAGATACTGCAGTACAAAACAGATCCACATCCCTCAGGGCCCATTGACGTCTGTCACTCCAACATGCCATCGTCAGTATTCTGTATCATCCAACAGATAAAAATTACGAACTACAACACCTCCACTAACTTTATCTGATAGAGAACTCCATAACATTTTTACTTCATCTCTCTCCTCCCATATATCAAAAACTAATACCGTCTGCATGCAAGCATTGGGCACATGTGACGATCCTATTAAATACACAGTTATTGATCCATTGCACAAACGAGTGTGAAGTTGCGTCGTCTGTACTATAGGAGGCACTAACTGTATTGTAAGTTCCAAGAGACGCTCCCTGTGACCTTGTGCCATTGTTTGAAGCCTTGTTTTTTCTGCTGTAACACGCTTTGTACGCTTCCGTACATTAGTTTTTTCCTGACAAGACTTCGAGGTCTGTGTCAGGTTCTAAACTGGCATTAACACATTCTGATCCATTGCTTCTCACAGAAAATTAGACGTCACGTGATGTAAATTATGTTGTTAATGCTGCTACCATAACATGCCCCACACACTGGATGTCTTTAAATAAAAGACAGTTACAACATAAGGAAACTGGAAGAGTTTGGCGGCGTTGTAGAGCATTTATAAAAACTGCAGTCCGACGATGAAGGACGACCACAACATTTAAGCTCATTTGTCAGAGTGACAGAATAGCTGAAGGCTCTGCATTCCATTTCCACGTCTTGATCCCTGCGCATGGCAGACAGTTAAGAAGAACAAGAAATGGGTGATTTTTATGCATAATGAAGCACCAAACAGATGGAGTTCAAAGCACTTTACGTAATTGAACTATGCTATCAGTTTTAATTTTTCTATTGTCTGGGATCAGTACCAGGAGGGTACTGGTAAGGGAAAACATATGCACCTGCACTCCTAAGGCTTCACAGTTCTGCACTTAAAACAGGCTCTAATGTTATATCGCTTGAGTTTCTGATCTATCAGTCGTGTGGAATGCAGCACTGTTAATAATCCAGTGTAAGAAATATATTTCCAGTACATAGCATAAATCCTTCTTGCAGGTTTCTCTACGACAAACTATGGTTACGAACTGTAAAACTAAAAAACTACTTCCTTAAAACATTGGCTCTGTGCGATACATGCACAATATAGATTTCCAGAGACGTATAGCGTCCACTGTTCACATCCGACCATGTGTCGCGTCCCAAGCGTGGGTTTTGCGAGGGATTGAGCGACACGGTTCGTAAACGGGAATTAGCCGGTTGACCTAATTGAGAGGGAGACTTTTGATCTGGCTAAGATGTTAAATTCCCTGGTGTGAAGGTACAAGGCTAGGATGTTGGTAGAAGTAAACTCGTATGGACGTTATAAAAGTTCTAATTTATTCATAAAGAATACAGATCACCCTAACTGCGTAGTGATTGTACCTACAGAATAGCCAAGCCCATTACAGAGACGGTGACTGACTTCCACCGTTCTGGCTGCCTGATAGAACTTTCCAGCACTTTGCTGCCCACACTAGCACCCTACGTCAGAGTCCCGCGGTCGCTGCCTAAACGCTCATCGGCGACTATCTCCAACTGTCTGCCTGCAGCCCGCCCTCAGCCCAAGTCGGCTGCTACTCACGCTGACTACCGTCGCTGCCTAAACCCGAGAGAGAGAGATCCCCGGAGCGGCGTGCCTCCGAGTTTTGTTAGCTCTTCCCCTTCGACCCCGCCAGCGCTTGGCATGACGTAGCGTCGAGTGCAACTTTTCCTTATTAGGGATTGTTTTAGTATTAACTTCAGTACTTTTCTTCAGAAGCTGGGTGGAGGGGTAGAGGGGCCTCTCCCTATATGGTCACGCACTGCGTCCTGAGCCCTTCATTGGCTCCTCATGACGTAGTGCGGTCCCCACCTAGGGCCCTCTTTCTTTCTCTCTCCGCTCCCAGACTTCTCCCTCTAGCCAAGAGTGTTGATACTGTAAGTTATTGCTTATTAAGGGACCTGCCCAGAGCGCCCTTTTTATCTTAATAGCTGAGTCTGCTTCCTTGCTTATCGCGCGCAGCTGCCTGGCCGCTTGGACCGCCGCCTCGGCTATCTGGCTGCGTCGTTATCTTTTGTGACCCCTCTGACACGCCTGGCGTCCCCTGTTAACTCTATCTCCCCGTATGATTTCTGGTGTATCGTCTGAGAACAACTGCATTTAGACTTGGCTTTTCTGCGGTTACAACACCTCCCCCGCCAGAGAAATTGGCGTTACTCCTCAGAGTAGCGTCAATTGTGACTCTTTTATTTTTTTTTCCATTACATGCTTTACAGATTTGTTTATTACATTAGCATCTGATATGTTATATTTTTCATTATCATTTAGTAAAGTCAAATTCATTAAACACACAATAATACAATTACATTATACATGCCTAACATTCAGTTATGTCAAAAGCATTTGCATTAAAATCAAAAGACACTTTCATTGATACATACATTCACATTTCAATTAGAATTACATTTCAAATACAGTTACATTTCAATTACACATTTCAAATACAGTCACATTTCAATTACATATTTCAAATACAGTTACATTTCAATTACACATTTCAAATACAGTTATTTAACGTCTGTTTCTGAAAGCGACTGTATCACCTTGGTCTTTTCCACATCTTTCATAAATTACTATCTCTTCAGTTTCTTTATTACTGTGTCTTCTAGCTGAACTAGTCTCTGGGTATTGGTTCACTATGGTATTTCTTATACATACTTTTCCACAACAATCACTGTCTTCAAAATATTTCCATATACTTTTAAAACAGTCTTTACAACATTTACAGTTTTTACAACAGCATGTTATTATGATTAGAATAACTATTGATATGGCTACATACGTAGTTATGGAGTAATGTGTGAAGTACCTGGAGTACTTCATTTCCTCCTCTTGTCTCTCTACCATCTTCTGGACATCATCCAGTCTTTTTCCTGCGACTTTCAAGTCGTCTAACTGTGTTATTACCTGGTCCAATGGCAAATCTAATGCTAACGTTGAGACATTCCTTTTTTCCTTGTTTACCACGTAACAATCGAATTCTAGATTGATCTGCGGAACTATGTCTTTCTTCGTCACATTACTCTGAATCACTCTATCTGTTTGTATGAACACTCTAGTGCCATACCCCTCACATTTACTGTAAAAACTAATTTTTCCTACCCCTTTTATTACTAGGTCCTTTGGTGGTTCCCTTCCACACAATACTGTTAAGCCTTCTTCCTTCGGTGCTACATATAGCCATTCGTTACTGTTTAGATGAGTCCAAAGGCTCTGATTCAGTGCGACTATTTTTCGCACACAATCTTCCGGAATTTCTCTTACCGGTTGCAACAATTTGGCTTCGCACTCTTCGTGGTCGAATGTTGACAGCAAGGCGAATGCTTGTTTGCACAGTTTCCTATTTTTACTTAGCTCCTTGCATTTTAGTTCCTCCGCAGAAAGTTTCGCGTACTGCCTTTTGGATTCATCTATTAGTAAGAATTCTTTCTCTGGCTGTATGTACACATATTTACCTTTCATGTTTGGAATTTCTTTTGGTAGTGGGAGTACTCTATACAAATTGAAATTGTTATTATTTATTAATGGAATATTAATTACATATCCTAGTATGCTACCCGAGATGAAAACATCTAAATCAATTATTCTTAACAATAGATAACCTGAGGACTCCGTAAGTGGAACAGGAAACTTTACATGTTTTAGTTCTTCCCGTATTAAACTTAGGTATTTTACAATTTGGACTGAATTAATTATATGAGACTGTAGTATTCCCTTCTGAGCATTTACAATGGCATTTATCATTTGTTCGTATTCCTCTCCGATCTGACCAAACACTGCCGATAGTTGTAATACTTGCTCTGTTACTGTGGCGAAGGACGCTACACGTTTAAACCCTATATCGGTTTCCTTCACGTATTCCTTCATGAATCGTTCTAGTCTTTGCATACCTGTCTTCAGAACGTGCTCATTTGACTCTAGTGTATATACCGTCCTGTTTACTCCCGCCAATGTGGCTCTTACCACTGCCACCTGTTCCTTTGTTAGCCTCAACAACCCTTCTGAGTTTTTCTCCATAGCGTCTATTCTTTCCTTATAGTATGCTGCATCTGCTTCGTCCAACGTCCCGAACAGTATTTTACCTACCTGCCCGACGAAGTTGAATACTCCTCTCTTCCTTCTGGTCTCGTGTTTCGTTAGCTGCTGTACTAAAAGTTGTAATCCTGTGATTTTTTCCACATGATGGGTTACTTGTTGGTCTAGTACCCTGCATTCTATTAATCCTACATTTAATTGTGTTAGTGTTTCTCGGCACCTTTGTACCGCTGCCCTACCATACCTCTCTGCATTCTGAAACCTTTCTGTTATTATATCTAGATTTACGTATGTGACTATTCTCCATGTGGTACTGTGTATTTCTACCTGTCCTCTATTATCGTAATATAGTCCTGATGAACTCGGAAATGGCGTCACTTGGTACTCATTTGTTGCATGCTCTGATGCAGTGATGTAGTATGCTGTTATCACTATGACGAATTTCACGACCTGCCACTTGAGTGCCATACCTGAAATTTAAAAGAATTGTTTCAGCCTGTTGGCATGTACTTTTGTTTCCTTATTTCTTTTAACTTTTATTACTACCTTAGGACCTTCCACTTTTACTACTTCAAATGGACCTCTCCATTGTGAATCTAATTTCCGAGATCTACCCCGTCTCACCGACTCATCGTGCAGTAATACTTTATCTCCTACCTTGAAGTTTTTTGGATTTTGTTTCATGTCATACTGTTCCTTACTGATTTTCTTACTTCTTATAATCGAGTCTCTGGCCACTCTGTGGGCTTCCTGAATTCTCGCTCTTAGTTTATTTACATACATTTCATAATTGTAACTTACCTGCTGTGTTTCTTGCTGCAGTACTCCTGGTATGTTAACCTTTCTTCCGTATAGTAATTCAAATGGTGTGTATCCTGTGCTGCTGTGTGGTGTAGTGTTGAACACAAAAATTGCATACGGTACCCATTTGTCCCAAGAACTTTGATCTCCTGTTACAAAGTGTCTGAGATACTCTACAATAGTTCTATGACTTCTTTCTAGTGCACCATTTGATTCAGGGTGGTACGCTGTAGTATTTATACGCTTTACCTTCAACAATTTACATACACTTTTAAATACATCACTTAGAAAGTTAGACCCTTGATCTGTTAATAATACTGATGGAATTCCATACCTTAATACTACGTTTTCCACAAATGCCTCAGCTACTGTTTCGGCATCTTGTTTGTCAATTGGGATTGCTAAGGTAAATTTGCTCAGATCGTCTTGGAATGTTAACATGTACCTTTTTCCTGTATTAGATACATCTAGTGGACCCACTATATCCATCGCACACTTTCCGAATACTGTTTCTGCTGTGTCTGTAATTTCTAAGGGCATCCAAGTTTTCATTTGCGTGTTTTTATTCTTTTGACACGATGGGCATTTCCTAATGTAATTTTCAATGTCACGCTTCATTCCGCGCCACTGCTTGTATGCTTTAATTCTTTCGAGTGTCCTCTGCATTCCTTGGTGACCTCCCAAGGGATTGTCATGCATTTCCTTTAGTATATTTTCTTTTTCTTCAGGACTAATTTCCTCACCACTATCCGTTTCCTGTTCTATTTCACTCGACACTTGTGCTTGCCGCACGTTTACGGAACTTTCTTCCCCATTTGCTTTTGCTGCCGAGATCTCTGTCTCCACCTTCTGCTTCGCATCTATCTCTTCCTTCCCTTCATGCCTTATTCTACTCAGCGCATCCGCATTACTATTTAACTTTCCTGGCTTGTATATTACTTCATAATCATACTCCTCGAGTTTCAGTCTCCACTTCAGGAGTCTCGAACTCGGATCTTTGACACTAAATATCCACGTTAGTGGCTTATGGTCTGTCACTACAGTGAACTTTCTGCCATATACATATGGTCTGAACTGTTTTACTGCGTAAACTATAGCCAACAACTCTTTTTCCGTTGTGCTATAATTTAGTTCGGCTTTGTTCAATGCTCTGGATGCATATGCGATGGGCAAGTCTTCGCCAATCTTCTTACCTTGCGATAACACTGCACCCAAGGCTGCGTTACTCGCATCCGTTGTAATGATGAACGGTTTCGTAAAGTCAGGGTACTGAAGTAACGGAGGATTTATTAATTTCTCTTTTAGTTCTTCGAACGCATTGTTCTGACGTTCGCTCCATCGGTACTCCACTCCCTTTTTTAAGAGCTCATGGAGAGGTTTCGCAATCTTGCTGAAGTTAGCAACGAAACGGCGGTAGTAACCTATCAATCCGAGAAACCCTTTTAGTTCCTTAGTTGTCTTTGGCTGTGGGAAGAACTTCACCTTCTCCACCTTCGCCATATCTGGTGATATTCCTTTGTCAGTGATGCAATGACCTAGGAAGATTACTTCCTTCCTCAGGAATTCACACTTGTCTGGTTGCAGCTTCAAATTGTGCTCTAGCAACCTGTCAAATATTTCCCGGAGCTTTTCGTTATGCTCCTGCAGGTTTTTCCCATAGCATACTATGTCGTCTAGATATACAAAGCATTTCACTCCTTGTAAACCTGCCAAGACTGTATTCATCAGTCTCTGAAAACATCCTGGGGCTCCCTTCAGTCCCATCGGCATTCGTTTGTATTCGTAATGCTGATAGTTTGAGCTAAATGCCGTTTTCTCTCTGTCCTTCTCGTCCGTCAATATTTGATGGTACCCGCTTGCGAGGTCAAGCGTCGAGAAGTACTTAGCTTGCCCTAACTGATCTAGTATCTCGGAGATATTCGGTAGTGGAAATGCATCGCCTACAGTGATATCATTTAATCGTCTGTAGTCCACTACGAT
The DNA here is from genome assembly GCF_023897955.1 of Schistocerca gregaria. Taxonomy (NCBI): domain Eukaryota; kingdom Metazoa; phylum Arthropoda; class Insecta; order Orthoptera; family Acrididae; genus Schistocerca; species Schistocerca gregaria. The sequence goes on from NC_064924.1 coordinate 511,821,703, forward strand.
TCTCCATTTCTGTTTGCCACTAGCGTCTAGCTTCTTTGGAACTAACAGTAACGGTGCGTTCCAAGCGCTCTTACTCTCGACAATTATGTCATCTCTTAGCATCTGCTCTATTTGCTCCCTTAGCACTTCCTTTTGCGCTTCCGGGATCCTGTACGGTCTAGCGTTTACTACCTTTCCCGCGTGTTCCGGTGCAATCGGTATTCTGTGCTTCACTGCGGAAGTATAGGACAGGTTGTCCCCTGGTAGATGAAATACATCTCCGTATTCCGCGCAAACCTCTGCTAGAGCGCTTTTCTCTTCAGCGTTCAAATGATCCATTCTTAATTGCCTTCGCAACACACTAGTATGACTTTCTGTCTTTCTTATGACATTAGTACAACATTTTACTTCGCGTATTTTCCCTACTTTTTCTAATTCTTCCGTCATTAACCTGACGTTTCCTAACTGCACTCTGTCTTCTGACAAGTTTAATGCACTTACTATGCATTTCCCATTTCGCACTTTTACTAACGCTTCAGGTACATGTACCCCTTGTGCAATCTCCTGCCTAGGAATAATCATTTCCTTTTCGATTCCCCTTTTTACATTTCCTTCCACCTTTAATAACATTATTTTTTCCTCTCGGGGCCCTATTTCCCCGCCTACTTCTGAATCTTGTTCGTTCTCATGTCCCTTTGGCTCTTCCTCTACTACTAAGGGTATATCTCGCCCTTTTAGTCTCACTATTTTACCTGCATAGTCTAACTTAACTCTATGCTCTGTCAAGAAATTTCTGCCTATCAGTCCGTCGTACGGAATATCTAATCCTCTCCCGTACACGTGAAATTTTTGCCCTACTTGCTCAGAACCGTCCACACTTAAGTGTACCTGTACCGTACCTATTGTGCTGACGGCCTCACTGGTTACACCTATTAGCCGAAGCCTTTCCGCTTCATTAATTGCAAGTGTACTATTTATCGGAATACTCGTTCTCTTGAGCAGACACAACTGTGCTCCACTGTCTATTAGCAACTTCAAATATCTTTTTAATTCTATGCAGTATAAAACCAAAACGTCATTTTCTGTTGCACAGTCGATTACCCTAACTGAGGGTTTACCTATCGCAACAAGGCCCGACTGTGCGGCCTTGCCGCCTCTTAGTTTCCCTGCACCACTTTACCGGTTTTGCTCGATACTGGCACCCTGCCTTTTCTCCATGCGTGCCAGGGCCCTGCGTGACAATCTTTCGCGTAATGTCCCGGCCGCTTACACTTGAAACAAGCAACGTCTTTTACCCTCGTACACGGAACTCCACAGTTCCCTGGTAGATTACATTGTGGGCACCTCCACTCTCGTAACCCTCCATCAGCTTCCCTATGATTTCCTCTAAAGTCTCTTGTATCTATCGGCTGAATTTTTCTTAATCTTACCCGGCATTCCGCGTCTGTATGTCCTGGCTTGTCGCACCCGTAACAAAAATTCGTAAACTCTTTGCCCGTCATTATCCGTACTCTTCCCTCTGGCCTATTCTTTCTACACTTGCTTGCCATGTGCCCTCTCAATCCACAATTGAAACATTTCAAATCTCTAATATCTCTGGTATTCTTCACCGTTTCCTTTCCCCGGTTGAAAGTTACTCTTGGGGCTAGTCCCCGCTCTTTCATTGACAGTATTGCACTTTCTTCTTGCAATGCTAGTTCCACGGCCGCTGCTAGCGTGATTTCATCGCCTCTACTTCTTACTATCGTCTGTATTCTATCATTGCTTAACCCTTGTCTAAAGCATGATCTTCCTAGTGAATCAACCAGTTCTATTGCGCCCTTTAAGTTCTCCCTAGCCGTAACTCTGCTTACTGCTTCCCTGAAATCCCTTTGCATTTCATCTATTCGGCTTGCCCATGTCGCAATTGGCTCTCCTTGTCCCTGTCTCGATTGAAATATCTTCCACGCGTAGTAGTCAATGGTACGCTTACTCGCATAATTTTCCTCTAGAACATGTTTTACTTCCTGCCATGTCCCCGTGCGTTCCCTTACTTGCAGCCTCGATCTGGCCTCTCCGGTTATTTTGGCTTTAACAAACTTCAGTAACGTTTCGTGTTCCTCCGGTTTCACAAGTTCAAATGCAGCGTCTACATTTTCAATAAACTCCCTAAGATCTCTCTTATTTCCTTCGAACACTTTTGGAACTATACACAAGGCTTCTTTCACTGATATCTTACCGCTACTGGAGGATGACGGAACTTCGTTAGTTTGGGCCATCTTACCAACTTAACTATGTTAGCACTTTACAATACAAGATACAAAATTCTTAATATAATTTTATATGTACCGCTTCTCTTGTGGTGCGTCGTCTGTTCCGCTGATCCGCGTTGTCCCGCGTTGTGCTGCGCTGCTCCGCGTTGTCTCTGTGCTCTCTATGCCCGCGCTGTTCCGCGCTGCCACGATGCGTCGGCCGCCGCTCTGCTGGGCTGTGCCGACCCCGTCGCTCGCCTCGGCTGCCGCTGCTACGGCTGCTGCCGCTGCTCGGCCCGGACCCCCGGTCTCGAACCCTGGCTGCTTAGGCACCTCTGTGCCTCGTCGCTCCGCGTCGTGCTGCCGCTATCCTGCGTTGCCCTGCACCCGCGAGGACTACTTCTCTGGACTCTGTCGTAGTGGCGCTACTAATGCTGAAAGTTGCAAGTCGCCACAACTTCCTGCTAATTGCCACAGTCGCTGTAGCAAAATCTACTGGCTCCTATCTCCTTTTTGCCTATATGCCTTTGTGGTACCCCACACCTGGCACCAAAACTTTTATTTATGTCGCGTCCCAAGCGTGGGTTTTGCGAGGGATTGAGCGACACGGTTCGTAAACGGGAATTAGCCGGTTGACCTAATTGAGAGGGAGACTTTTGATCTGGCTAAGATGTTAAATTCCCTGGTGTGAAGGTACAAGGCTAGGATGTTGGTAGAAGTAAACTCGTATGGACGTTATAAAAGTTCTAATTTATTCATAAAGAATACAGATCACCCTAACTGCATAGTGATTGTACCTACAGAATAGCCAAGCCCATTACAGAGACGGTGACTGACTTCCACCGTTCTGGCTGCCTGATAGAACTTTCCAGCACTTTGCTGCCCACACTAGCACCCTACGTCAGAGTCCCGCGGTCGCTGCCTAAACGCTCATCGGCGACTATCTCCAACTGTCTGCCTGCAGCCCGTCCTCAGCCCAAGTCGGCTGCTACTCACGTTGACTACCGTCGCTGCCTAAACCCGAGAGAGAGAGAGATCCCCGGAGCGGCGTGCCTCCGAGTTTTGTTAGCTCTTCCCCTTCGACCCCGCCAGCGCTTGGAATGTAGCGTCGAGTGCAACTTTTCCTTATTAGGGATTGTTTTAGTATTAACTTCAGTACTTTTCTTCAGAAGCTGGGTGGAGGGGTAGAGGGGCCTCTCCCTATATGGTCACGCACTGCGTCCTGAGCCCTTCATTGGCTCCTCATGACGTAGTGCGGTCCCCACCTAGGGCCCTCTTTCTTTCTCTCTCCGCTCCCAGACTTCTCCCTCTAGCCAAGAGTGTTGATACTGTAAGTTATTGCTTATTAAGGGACCTGCCCAGAGCGCCCTTTTTATCTTAATAGCTGAGTCTGCTTCCTTGCTTATCGCGCGCAGCTGCCTGGCCGCTTGGACCGCCGCCTCGGCTATCTGGCTGCGTCGTTATCTTTTGTGACCCCTCTGACACGCCTGGCGTCCCCTGTTAACTCTATCTCCCCGTATGATTTCTGGTGTATCGTCTGAGAACAACTGCATTTAGACTTGGCTTTTCTGCGGTTACAACACATGGATCAGATATTATACTATGCCCACATCAGTCCTGAATAAAATGATCGTTAGTAACGGAGTATACCTCTTACAAGGAAAGAGATAAACACTTGCAGCAGCGTCCTACGTGTGTAATTACAAGTCGCGCCTCCACTAATTCAGTAAACATTATGCTGTCAAGGAGATGTATACATGGGGGTTGAGTGTTTCACAAACACCTATCGCTAACTTAGAATCATCTTAATTATGAAGCTGAAGTCTCTATTTTACACCCAAGATGCGTCACGGGTATGGAGTACATCGCATAAATCTTCGTTCGTTTAGAGGAATGTGTCGAAACAGGATGTTCGCGTTTCATTACACATGAGATTTCATCACGCATGAGATGTAAGTCCTCTGATGATCGAGAGGTTTGCTGTTATCAATCGCCAGTAGACAGTACTTAACTCACATATAGGACACGTGGTTGTACATGAGTCGAATGCAGGCTATGTCACATGACCGTTGCATCCTGATAAAACATCTCCCACGCTAGAATGCATCATCAGTCTGCCATTAAATCCAACCTCGTTACAGCTCCATCTCCATCGACCACACTGACTTCTCTCTCTCTGCTATCCTTTAATGCAGGTACATGTAAGTTTAGAGGCAGATGCTTCTCTGTCTTCCTGAAAAGAATCAAATACAGTAGTCATGATTTGGAATATGTTAAATCACCAACATCGGCATTCGCAAGTGGAAATATCAGCGTACTCTATTTTCTATTAGAGTTCTCATGTAAAGGTCTTCACAGATGGCATAAGTCTCTAAATACTCAGTGGTTTACAGCATGCTACACTTCGCTACAGTTTCAGACTTCTAGAGAAATAATTTCCAGTCTACTTCTTCGAAATTATACAGCCGAGCGATACTAATACTATGCAAGCGATATTGCTGTGTGCTTGAAATCGAGAAGTATCGCATAAATTGTGTGATGTTCCGGCAGACCATGTGAAATTATATATGTTCTTGTAATCCGAGAGTCTGGAGATTTTGTAGAGAGCAAGCAAGCATGCAGGTCGGGGCCAGAAATCGTAACGCCTTTGTTCAAAGAGGAAACGAGCCTGTCTTGGTACAACAGTTTGGAGAGTGACTCCAGTCCACTGTGGGCAGGTCATGCGTCGGGAGCAAATGACTTGCAACTACCCGACCTTGTGGGAAATATCTAGTGCTGCGAGGAGTATATACAGAGCAGTATGTCTTTGTCGTATATGTACAAGTGTTTGGCAGTCGATAGCTATATGAATTATGCAAAACGGGCGATTTTATATGGCGCAGCGTTCGAAATGTACGTTTACTACATCGACACAGTACACGGTGATATATTGTTGGGTTGGAGATCGGTTTCATGCGTTAATATTCAAATTTCAGTCCTCAGTGGCAGAGTAGTGTAATGGAGTAAGAGTCTTTCCATATTTCTCGATCTGTAGGCCACTTTTGCATGGTTTAACTGTCAGTGCAATGTGGCGATATGTACAAAACGGTTTAGCCACTGAACATCTCGCCTGCATAAAGTAAAAGGCGGACAGTGCTTCCACACTTGCAGCATCAGAAATTTGGCAGGTAAATTTAGTAAGAGCCGATCATAATGATCACGTTTGTTGAAAGCAGGACTAAACGATTTCCACGGAGGGTAGCACATGACGGATGGGATGCCACATTAGGACCATCATGATGACACGTTATGTTCATCCAAGAATTTCCATGCGGAAACGCTGAGACATCACGAAAGCTCCTACAAAAGCGACCATTAACTATTTCCGTGGCACTTTACAGTTTCTGAGATGTCGACCTGACTCTTATTCACATAGCCATGTGACATCAGATTAACACTGAGAACTTTTTAGATATGCCCAGAAGGGTGAGCCGCTATGCAGACGTCACTCGATGCTCGACTTGCAGGTAGACAACAGTCACAGTAAACCCGTGCATGGCCAGAGGTGTCTCACATGTCCCATTCGGATCGTTAGGTACAATCTTCCCTGTGCTATTCTGGGAAGCATTTTGACAGATTTCTATGGTGTGACCTGTGACGTCAGTATCCACAGGTAGAGAGGTATTTCGCCAGAAATGGTGAACATGCACATGTGACACAGAGGGTGACTTGTCTCTTAGTTGCATAGACAGGTGATGTCAGTATAACACTCGAAGAACTCTAACTGCATACCCGAAAATAGACGCGACTTTGAATTATGGCTGTAGGCATTAGTGGCCTGAGAGCAATGGCTTGTACCACTGCGCTTGTCTGTCTGGCAGAGACTCACAGCGGCGTTGGCATGTGAGCGCATTGGAGCCTCTATGTTGTGGTTGATGATAGTTCGAAAGCGTTTTTTACATGCACTGTGTGTTTCTCCACTATATTATTTTTGGCTGTTTAAGCATTGTGATCATCTTGGCAGAGCGCTATATATGCATTATTTCGGTGATTTACGAGTAGTTTGCAGGTCTGTATGCTGTTTGCTGCATTATTTCGGTAATTTACCAGTTGTTTGCGTTTCTGTACATCAGTGTACTGCACTATTTCGATATTTATAAGTAGTACACAGCTCTGTTGTTTATAGTGCATGACCCCAAGCACGTCAGGGCGGGTATTTTGTATCAGCGTAATAAATGAACTACATGAAATCCGTCCCTAAACAAATTGTGCCGAAATGAATGCACTTCTTCCTCTCTCCAGCAACCCAGCACAGGCTGAGTCATTTTTTGCCATTTTTACCCCAGACTGTCATCTTAGACTAGATGGCAGGAGGGACGATAGTGCCCTCTGGTGCCAGTAGTGTGTACTAGGTCAGTTGGACCCTGGACCTCATGGTGAACAGACTGGTTGGAACTACTGTCTCAAATTGTTCAAATAAATTGTTAGCAGAGGTAGCCCAATTGACCTAATTTCCCGCCAGAATTAGAACTTCCCGTCATGATGTCATTGCGACATTGCCACTTCTATCGACGCCATATTGGATATGCCATCTTCAAAAAATTTCGCAACAATGGAGAGTTGGGCCATAGCCCTGTTTTCCTACTACTGATAGTTGTGTACCAACTTGTACAAGTGAGAGCTGAGAACTGAAGATTTAAACTTGTGGACAGTGTTATGTTATTACTAGTGTCAAGGTGGACTGATACCAGATTTCTGTGTATTCATGATGAGTGTAAGAACTTTCGTTTGATCATTCAGCTTCCACATCATCAACAATCACCCACATCATGCTGGTTACATGTATGCTTGTCCAAGTGATATTGTGGACAGATAATCATCAAGAATGTTAGTTGGCACAAACACTTATGACTTAGAATGTAAACTGTGGAATCAGCGATTTTCTTACCATCTCAGAATATAGTTGTTCATACGAGATGTAGAACAGTGTTACGTTTATGTTGAGTGGCTCCCCTAAATCCGATAGCATATTTAGATTCATAATTTCAGGCAAGCCAGCACCAGTGTGGAGCATAACAGGACGACAGATGTTGGAGTCTCAGGTATGTGGTGTGGACAGGGTGCACGATCAGGTGAGCGCAGTTTAAAGGACTCCTACGATTTGTACCCTTGGTCGTGTTACAGGACCTGCAATTCAGAGAAGAAGTGCCGTATAATTAATTTGGAAGGTGAACTATTTGTTAATTAACAGAGGCTGTTAATTTGGATTGCTGAGTGATGTCACATTAGATGTAGGATATGTATGCCAGAGAACTTGTGACACAGTGAATACACCCGTCTGATTTTTGACAGTGCAAAGAACTGGAGCTACAAAGTTAACATACGTCATAGAGGTGCTCCTATGAAGACGCTAGTGGCACCTATGTGTAAAAGTGAACACTTATTTGGCAGCCATTACGTAGACGACGCCAGTGACATATATGGCTAAAATTGAAAACCTTTTTGTCAGTCATCGCCGTATGCCACGTGGTCGGCGCATAGGGACGCCGCTGCAAACATTACCACGCTTTGCAGAGAGGGTGCAGTGCTGAAAACGGTGCGGCGTCAACTGAGTCGGTGCTATGAAACAGCCACGGCTACAAGGCGAGAAGACAATGCTAAGTAAGTCACGCATCATAACGTTACCTCATGCAACTGAAGCATCGAGACTAATTAGCTAGCAGTGCAGATTGCATTCTGTAGCTAATTATTTACAAACAGTGACAGTTACTATACTTTTGTTTCACTAAATTACGAGACGTTACTTATTTTGCCTATCATACAGTAAAGTAAATGTCACTGCCAGACCCTGCTTATGTAGTGGTCTAAATAAATGTTCAAATGTGTGTGAATTCCTAAGGGACCAAACTGCTTAGGTCATCGGTCTCTAGACTTAGACACTACTTAAATTAACTTAAACTAACCTATGCTAAGAACAACTCACACACACCCCCACACCCGAGGGAGGACTCGAATCTCCGGCGGGACGGGCCACAGTGGTCTAAAATTTTAACAAGAGTTAATTTAGTTGCACTACTGTATTTACCTTAGCTTATATTCCATTCTTTTTCTTCTTTTATGTAGTCTTGTATGTTATGTGTGCTTCTGAGCACGAATTATAGTGTTGAAAGCATGCGGCGTTGTAGTTTGGCTGTGGTTCTTTCCGTACATTCTGTGCTATGAGTGTTACTGTGATTTGTTTATTTCTTGCTTGGGTGTCTTATTTGTGGTTCAACATGACTAATAATGAGGTTGGTGCAACTGCAGTAGACCGGGAAGTGAAAGGGGGCTCTTTAGGAGAAATTAATCAGGTGGAGACAAAAATAAAAGTAAATAGTAGTGAAGTGTCGAAGGATTCTGGTATAGGGGACAGTAGTATATCAACAGAGATGGGAAGTCCTAATGCAGTGTCGTCACCAAACATGAAGACGCCCAGACGGGATGAGTGTAAAATTAGGCCTGACCTGTCTATCGTTGACATGCTCAAAACATTATTGCATGATAACAGAACATTATTGCACCATAACAAACAACTAAAGGAAGATATTAAGCGCCAGAAAGAAGATATTAAGCTATCGGTAGAGCCTGAAAACAAACAATTAAGGGAAGATATTGTGTACCAGATGGAAGATATTAAGCGATCGGTAAAGCAGATAAACGAACGACTCAGTGAAAAGGTCGACGAAACTAATGAGGCTCTAAAGAAGCTGACTGAGTCAAGTCATCAAAGGATAGATGAACTTACCGTTCGGTTTGATGAGAACGTTGCAGACAACACTAAACGTTTTGAAAAGGCAGAATCGGATGTCAAAGAAGTGATGGAACAGCTCACTAAAATGGTTGAGGTTTATGGCATTTCTAAGAACTAAATGTGACGGCGAGTAGAAGAGGTGTACAGTGAGTTAGGAAAGACTCAGGAACAGGTCGGTCAGCAGGTGGAGAACCAAGTGAAATCGCTATTACGTAATGGAAGCATTGCTGGAGGTAGCTTAATTGGTATACAAAATGAGAAGGTTTCTTTCGGTATAGGAGATTTTAAGAACTTCGAACCAAATGGAAGAAGATAGCATCGCAGAGGTTTCCTAGATTAATTATGTGATGAGCAGAGAAAGGTAAGCTTTGTTGCAGCAAGATTGGAAGATGAAGCTGGTACCTGGGGCATGAGAATAGGACACAAGTTTTGAAAAAGAATTTTTGCAGCAATATTGGTCGCGACGGAAGGAAAATGAAGTATGTAACAGTTTACATCAAGGTAGAAGGTTTGAGAGAGGGCGTGGCAAGAACTAAAAGTAATTTTTTTAAGATTATTATGAGAGGAACTTGTATTTAGATGAACCAATGATGACATAAGCAATATTGTCCCCGATCATAAGTAAACGACCAACTGGAGTTCAGGGTAAGCCGCTAGTAATCCCTGGAGATTACATACAGGCAATGAAGTCACCCTTAGGACAATTAGACACGTTGTATCAGTCACGAGGAACAGGAGGAGGAGAAGGTGATAGAAGAGCATCAGGGAACAACGAACCCAATACAGATACCCATTCACACCCTAACAATTTACATACTGGACGGCACTGGAATAATAATAACGGAAGGAGACATGACTGTGGTTTCCATGGCCGTGGTGGTCACAGAGGACACCGTGGAGGCTACGGATATCAGAACTCAGGGTACGATGCATCGGATGACCAGGTGCGACTCGGGAAACATAGAAAGTGGAAAGAGTGTATAACATATTTTGTGGGTATAATCAGTAGCCCACCTCATGACATGTGTGAATTTGTACATTTGTCACCTGCTATTGTTCACAACTGTAAACATTGATTTCTGATTATACAGGGTGTCCCAGCTATCTTGTCCACCCAAAATATCTCTGGAACAATAATAGCTATTGGAAAACGACTTTCACCGGTATTAATGTAGGGCTGGGGCCCATGAATGTACAAATACCTGCTGGAATGTACGAGAACGCAATGTTCTGTTGTCGGCCCAGTGGGTCGTGGTGAGGGCCAATGTCAGCCGGACCGCGCCAAAGGTTGCTATCTTAGTCTCATCCACGCTGCCAGATGAATGGTGAGAACATGCCAGGCATTTCATTTGGACTACATTTCCCCTCATTACTTAGAGCCTACATTTGGCTAGGTGGTTAGGGTTTCAAGTGGCATCTACATGACTACTCTGCAATTCACATTTAAGTGCTTGGCAGAGGGTTCATCGAACCACAATCATACTATCTCTCTACTATTCCACTCCCGAACAGCGAGCGGGAAAAACGAACACCTAAACCTTTCTGTTCGAGCTCTGATTTCCCTTATTTTATTTTGATGATCATTCCTACCTATGTCAGTGAGAAACTGTACACTGTTGGTCATGTGTTTAAACTAATGGGTGGAACTGGACGCTGTGTTTGCCAAATGCATTTGCTCTCTGAGCACTGAACTACAAATATTTGTTGACTAGCTACGTTAGTACTATGGCGTTATATAAAGCAGTGCGGATTGCTGAATTCATGCATATTTGATTCGCTTTGTTGTAAAGCGTAAATTAATTGTTTTCTTTGTGTTGTAGAAGACTGTTATAACTGTACACGTTAAAGAAGCGTGGCAGGAGGTATGGGTTTACTGGTGGGTTGTAAAAGTACCTGTCTGAGATGTTTTACCTCAGCTAGATGTCACAGAGTCAGCGTCATTTTCCTGAATGTATGCCACTGAAACATTATTTGTACCGCTGGATGAAGGCAGCATCAGGTGTCAATTCAGCAAAGTACTGCGTTTATTGTTATTGCTATTGCTTTGGGCACTTGTATTTTATTTGTTCTTAATGGTTAATGGTACTGATTTTCTTGCGGAGTGGCGAGCTGAGTAGAGTTAGGATTTCAGAATACTGTCAGTTGGATGACAACCGAAGTTCAGCTTAAATAATCGAATTTTGCTTTAGTCTTATTAAAATCTTGGAATAGTGATGTGCAGTTCTTTAATGAACCAAATTTAAGTGACTTTAGATTGTTTCTTGTAAAGGCCCAGGTCCGTTGTAATTCCTTAATTTTGCAACTTAGTATCTGTACAAAGTTTTAATTGTTAATATTAGTGCAACTGTTTGTGAAGTACCAACTTATGCAAATTGACTTGGTTGTTTGATAAATAAATGTCATATAGAAGGGATCAGTGGCTTACCAATCAAGGATCCCAGTTTAACCCACTATTCCTAATATCGAATGCACTAAAATTTACATGGTGATGGAGGTTTCAACCTTTGAAACACATTGTGAGAATAAATTAAACAGTGGCTGGCAACAAAAAACTTGTTTCGATGTAAAGTTATTACTCAGAGAGAGAGAGAGAGGCGGGGAGGAGGGGTGCAGAGGGGAGGGAGGGGGGAATGGGCAATGAGCCCACTGTCCTTGCATTTCATTGCTGACAGTTTCTTGGTGCACAGCATACGAGAGACTCCATCAAGAGCATAGAAGAGGGATGTCCGCATACCCTCATATCAAGAGAGTACCTTCTGTGCTTCGATTCGAGATAAGCTGCGACTAGCAGAGTCATCTGTCGAGGGCAACACTGTATTGTTGTGAGATGTCATCAATTACAATGGACAGTTCCACTTGTTGGGTGACCTTCAGTGTAGCAATTCACATCAATGCAATGACGAACTGAATGACGGCATTTTCATTCGGTCTCAACTTATTTATCATCTCCCAAATTCAATGCCAGTTAAAAACCGGCTAGCAACCGTACCATCCTGAACCTTCTTCATGGCACAGGTTACGTGGGCTGCGACCTCATTCGTCTAGCTGGGTACATCCCCCACCACACAGATTTATGTGGGGGAAAAATCACCACCATCATACCAGGAATGAGGAGTCTTGGCACTCTCCAAAACTTCGGCCTCATCACTGTGAAGAATTATTCCAGAAGAATTTACAACTGATATGTTTTTTAGCACAAAATCCCATTTTGACAGATGTGAAAACTTAATAAGAAAAAATAGCTGAGAACGTAATCACTGTACACAGTAGTGACACATACCACATTTGCTGGAGACAGCACCAACAGGGTGAAAAGTAAAGAAGAGAAGCCTACACAAAGTAATGTGAAAGTGACACATGTAGAATCGTGGAGGACGAATCTGACGTAAGTGGACTAATGACAACAGAAGTAACTACATAATCAAGAGATTGGATGAAAGGAGCAGCACACTGGCAACAACTGAAGTTCCCAGGCAACGAAATTTGTGACTGCATGCACCATATCCAAATGAAACGTATGCAGCAGAGAACAGTGTCCCCCTTATATGACATTTTACACGCACTAAACTGTTGCGTAATATTCGTTTGACAGCAAAATGACATTCAGTGCTTGCGCGTGTGTGCCTTGAGTCTCATAAATCTTGCAAGCACTGGAAAGTAAATAGGAATGTACCACTATTACCGCAGATACATGACCATGAGCTGCTTGGTATGGAGAAGTGCACATGTGCCAACGGAAAAAAAAATCGCAACACCAAGGAGGAGTTGTGCGGCATGAGCAAAAGATGGTAGGCGTGTTTCTACACCTGAAAGATGATGTCTATTCGAATTTCACGCCTGTTACATAAGTGTGGCTATAGTAGTGTCATTATGAGGATGCGAATCTGGTTTGCTTTAAATACACCCAAAACGGTCGTGAGCGTTACATACTTTTTAAGGTTGGACGTGGTTAGAATACCTTTATCATTATCAACACGTCATTGATTTTGAACGAGATCTTGTAATAGATCTGCAGGAGGCTGCATGTTGGTTCTGTGACACTGCAGAAAGACTTGGCATGGATGTAGCCGCAGTCTACTACCGCTGGTAGCGGTGGTCACGAGAATGTACAACGGCGGGCTCCAGACAACCACGTGGCACCACCAAGACCATCGTGTTCAGCATATGGCTCTGGCATATAATACTGCATCTGCAGCAGGAATTTGAGAAGCAGTTGGCACTACGAGCTACAACAAATCGGTTATTTCAGCTACAGCTCCTAGCCAAGCGCAACTGCAGCGAGCATACCAATTACCCCAAACCACCACCATTTGCGACTTCAGTGGTATCAAACAAAACCTCATTGGATGGCATGGTGGAGGTCTGTTGCTTTTTCTGATGAGAGCTTGTTCAGTGTCGGTGCCAATGATGGCCATGTGTTGGCTAAAAAGAAGCGAATTGAGAGCCGGCAGCCAACCTGTGTGTGCTAGACACACTGGACCCATACCAGGAAATGCGATTTCGTGTGACAGCTGGAGTACTTTCGTGGTTGTTTCATGCACCCTGGCTGCAAATTTGTACATCAGTTTAGCGATTTGACCTGTCGTGTTGCCATTCATGTATAGCATTCCAGGACAACGCTCGTCTGCACACCACTGTTGTAACCTAACTTGCTCTATAGGGTGTCGACAAGTTGCTCGAACCCAATATACTTCTCCAATAGAGCAGATATAGGACATCATTGGACGACAACGCCAGCGCCATCCACATTCAGTATTAAGCGCCCCTGTATTGACCGACCAAGTGCAAAAAATATGGAAATCCATCACAGAAACTGACATCCAACACCTCGGTTACACCAGTTATTAATGTACCAGAATTTCACATTTGCAACTGCTTACCCTTCACTTACATTAACTGTAAACTTGAAGTGTTAATCACTAAATATGTTACATAGGCAAATGTATTCCCGATATTTCGTTTCTCTACATTAATTATTTTTTGTGTTGTAATTTTTTTCTGTCACTGCATAAAATTACACATTTTAACACAAATGCTGAACGAATCGCAAGATACTGTAGAAGTACACTTGGCAATTGAAGGCCGACACCTTGAGACAATGTTTGGTATTATAGGTCTTTACCTCCCACATTGATTTCTGCTGTTATTTCACGCTGTGTTGATTGTGTGTCAGCAATGACAACTCTACGTAAACGCCAATGTTCTCAGTTGTTAAGCAAAGGCTGAGTTGCCCATGGTGAGAAGTAATGCTTGAAAATAGGTTTTCTCGGCACGCTCTTGACACTGTGGATTTCTGAATACTCAATCCCCTAACAATTTCCGAAATGGAATGTCTCATGCGTCTAGCTCCAACTACAAATCTGCATTCAGAGTCGGTTAATCCCCGTCGTACGGCCGCAATCACGTCGGAAACCTTTTCGCAAGAATCAGCGGAGTACAAATGACACCTCTGCTTTTTTTTTCTTTATTGTGATTTCATTCCCCTGCCCCATATGGGCAGGGGAGGGCTGTCAACGGCACAATCCGCCGCTCTTCAGCCGAGTGGCATGGTGGCTAAAATAAGAATAAAATGTTACATACATAAGGCGATAAAAAGGGGAACATAAAACAGAGTAAAGGGAGAAAATGGAGGTGAAAATAGACTGACATGGAGACGTTCATGGGGGACAGTAAAAAAAAAAGTCACCAGAAAGTTAAAAAACACAATTGGCGAGTCTTAAAACACAGAGAAGACACTGAATGGACATGCACAGGTTAAAAGTCGGCCACAGTATTTAAAAAAATCCAGAACAACACGCTTAAAACCCACTTGTAGCACACACGACGAAGAATAAAACTGCCAGGTGGGACCTGCCGAGGGAAAGGTCAGAGAGGATGGAAAAGCAGGGGGAGAGCAAGGGGCAGCAGGGGAAGCGGCAGGATGAAGAGAGTAGGGGCGTCAGCGGGTACATGGAGAGGCAGGAGACATGTGGGGTGGGAGATGAAGAGAGAAGACAGGGGACGGAGGGAGTGCCGAGACACTGAAAGGGGGCACAAGAGAGGGAGGGGGAGCAGGAGGGGGAAGCCACTCAGGAGGAGAGAGGGAGATGAGAGGGAGCCCTGAGGAGGAGGCACAAAGATGGGGTTAGAGCTGGTAGGAAGGGTAGATGTCAGGGCAAAGCTCATCATCCGGAAGGGGTAGACGGTGGAAGTTGCATTGAGAAAGGAGATGGAGGGTGTGGAGATGGGGAGAGGATGGGACACAACAGTAAAGATGTGGCAGCTGGTTGGGGGTGGAGAAGAAGGCAGACACCAGGGGGTGATGGGGATCAAGGTGGCGGACAATATAGAGTGTGTGGATGTGTTCAAGGAAAAGGAGAAGGTGGGAGAAGGGGATGAGGTCGTAGAGGATGCCCGTCAGGGATGGAAGGTGGATGTGGAAGGAGAGGTGGACCTCACGGTGTTCGAGGATTACAGATCCGCCAATGCACTGCCCTTTTATATCTTGTGTGCCCGATACCACTGCCATCTGTGTATATATATATATATATATATATATATATATATATATATATATATATATATATATATATATCGCTATCTCATGAGTTTTGCTACCTCAGTGTAATGAGGCCACGCAATCACAGCATTTGTAGCCAGTCACTAGTTTCTGCATATCTACTGCCGCATGTATCCGTTTGAATCTGCATATTGCCGTCTAATTTTGGTGTTCGTCTACAATTCTTCTCTCCATGCTTACCTCCAATACCAAACTAACTTTTCGTTGATGGCTCCAAAAGCGGGGCACTCCTGCTGATATCCTTGTCTCTGATAAACACTCGCCGTCGATGACAGCATACTGGGATCTATTACTTAAGATGTGTTCGAGTCATTCATACCTGAGGACCTATTTCATACGTTCGTATCTTCGTTAACATTCTGCAGTGGGGCACCATGTAAAATGCTTCTCACAAATCTAGAAACATGGGCTTTCCTGTAGCTCTTCATTTATACGTCGCAGTATATCATGTAGGAAAAGAGCAAGCTGAGTTTCGCACGAGCGATGATTTTTAAAACCCTGCTGGTTCATGGACAAAAGCTTCTCGGTCTCAAAAAAATTTATTGTATTTGAAATGAGAATGCGTTGCAGATTTTTGCAGCAAACCAATGTTAGGAATATTCGTCCGTAATTTCACGGGTCCGTTATTTTACCCAACTTATACACATGAGTCCCCTGCAATTTTTTTTTCGTCGCTGGGGACTTTGCGTTAGGCGAGAGATTCACAATAAACTCAAGCTATGTGTCCAGTACCTTACTCTTCCTAAAACCGAAATGAAGTTCCATCCCTGTCTAGCGACCTATTTATTTTCAACTTTTTCAGTTGTTTCTCTACGCCAGGGTTGCCTATTATTACAGTCTCCACACGGGGTCTGTGCGATTATCAAATGACTTTGTTCGATGGAAGCCATAGACCCACTTCGCGATTTTACATAGGACCAGAATTTTCCCGGATTCTCAGCCACATACTTTGTGAGGCATTACAGTGGCAGCAGTTTTATGCTTCACACAATGATCTTTTCAGAGACGCACGAATCTCTGAAAATCTTGGCCTGCCACCTGGTGAGCGTTCTCTTTTAAACGAGAGTGCAACTGCCTTTTGATTCCCCAGCGTTTTCCAAATTCCATTGTTAAATCACGGTCGGTCTTAACCGCCCTCAATAAGCTCACAAGGCGCGTTTTTCTCGACACCACGGTTTAAAACGTTTTTAAATTTTTCCCCTTAATTCCTCTGTGTCCATCTACTGGAAGTAAGTGATGTGATTTCACTGTCTAATTGAAATGGTAACAACTGCTTGTCTACTCTTTCTAGCAGAAACCCTCTCCTAGCCTCCTATGCTGATTTATTAACTTCCGTAAGGACAACATTATGACTAGTCCCTGTCTCCACTGAAGTTGTCGATAAAATCCAGTCTATTTGTATCTACAGGGTGTAAGGTATTTCCATTGCACTGGGCTGCTGAACTAGCTGCTCTTGGAAGCTTTCAGAAAATGATTTCAAAAGTACTTCGCAAGACTGACTGGCTGTACCCCTGAATTACATCCATAGACGTCCTATTCTACACTCGAAAAGTTAATGTTGCCAATACTTTTCGCAGCTGCAATGAAGACTCTCCCTCCTATGTTATCTGATTAGCCTTTTCAATACACGTCCCAAGCCCTGACAAATACCTGAAAGGTTTTGATTTGACGTTTTGGTCACCTCTCGGTCTTAAGAATAATTTGAGTCAGAGAATTTCCTGGAGGGCTGTAAATTCGGGAACATTGTAACGACTACTTGGACAACCTATGGATAAGAGTTTGACTGTCGCTTTCCTTCCTGTGTCTCGACTGGGAGTGTTGATAACAGTCCCTCAAACTACTAAGCCTAAAGAAAATCCATGTGCGCTCTTCAAGTACTCTGCTACCCAAGTAGCTGCTTCCTTTCTTTAACACACACCTGACCTATCAAGTGGGTCCTACAAATCCCAACGATAAAGTGGGTCTGGAAATCTGCAACCAAGACTGTTGCAGAGTTGACCTAGCTTTTAGTAGAGAACCTCCACTCAGCTCCAAACTGGGGGACTCCGATCAACTCTGGGAACAATGCTGCAGCCTTCACCATATTCGCCGGTTGCCTGTATGAGCTGAGTATCAGCTCAGAACCCATGGGACAGGCATAGTTTGTGCCGATGTGAACCATAACTTGCAGAGGCATGTACTCTTCATGCTTAATAGCCCAAACAAGGCCACCTCCAGATCTTGGATCACACCACTGGCACACATACCAGATTCATATTCACTTTCTTTCGAGTCCTGAACACTATCTTCCACAGGGGCTCCAATAAGTGCCTGATAGAGCTCTCTAAAACTAGGAAGCTCCATCTATGTGTGCCTGTTAAGAACACGCTGAAGGAAGAGCTACGTGTTCTCCAACAGGGCAAACGCGTTAGGCCAGGCAGTCAGAGTTCACATTTGCCCTCCATGTCAGCTGACACTAATGAGTGAACAACAGCCATTGACCCTGCTGTGAAGGCAGAGCTGCCGCATTGGGTACACTAGAAAGTATCTCAGCAGTAGAGCCACTGCGTGTAACAACTGACATCTCGGGAATCCCATGCAACTGGCCAGATTCTCTGCCACTGCTATACCCTAAGGCACCAGCCTAAAAGCAGCTGACCATAACCAACAGTGCATTCAGCAGTTCACAAACTGTAACCAGCTCCTCCTGCATCTGAACACTGCATTCACATCTCCTACCCATGCTGAAGAAGCCATGCTGAATAAGTAAACTACAAATGCAGATATGCAACTTTAACAAGTGTCACCAATGGATGAGATTGCCTGAATTTCCACTTAACTATCAGATTAAACATCTTCAATAGAAAAACACACAAATTTAAGAAAGATGCCACTAGTAAAACATAGAAAAATCTAGACACATAACTTGCTGCACTTTAGACGTGCACAGACAACAACTGGGGCTTTTACTGGTCGGTAGCCAATACTGTTAAAAAATGGTTTCAGCTCATGAGGTATGTATTGTAGAATTTCCTTTATATCATCTAGTTCCTTCTTCTTTATTGGAACATTTTGTAACATAGCAGCTTAAATTTGACTAAACAGTTTATTAAAATTTTTTGGCTACACTGTGACTATATGATTTGATACATGTAAATATCGATGTTCCCAAATTATGTTACAAATATGGATGTTTCCTATGTCACACACTTTAACAATCTTAAAAGTAAATGAAGTGACATATATTGTTTAAAAGAACCGAAAGCACAAAAGTGATATTCATAAGTACTTTTAAAATTGCGTATTACATTTGGCGAAGCAAATAATGATCTCAGGAATCCACTTTAGGTTTTCAGTTCATAGTTTTATGGATGAACCGGCTGCTAAGTAGTGTGGAATGGACAGAACAAAATGAAAAGACAGCACTTGCATACAGGATTGCCTGGTGTACATAGCATAGCTGTGACATGTTTGTCGATGTCAGAATATTCTGAGTGCTGAACCTGCATATGGGAGTGGAAGTTGGTGCAGCAGCAGTAGCTTTTGGGTCAAATCAGCCTCCATCAATATAATACGGAATCTGCAAGCAACACAACTTTGAGGAAAATTCCCACTGCAAGCAAGATGTTAGTAACAAAATAACTGGTGGCATGAAGAACCTTGCCAAATGCCATTCTGTAATCTCTAACTACAACATCACAACAACAGTGATAAACAAGGCAAGATTTTCTTTCAAATCTGAGTAATCAAATTTGTAATCAATATTGTAGTTATGAATGTCATAACTTGTTACTGGGTGGACACAGTTATTTAAAAAATCAGTTAAAATCTTTATCTTCAAGTTATAAACTGAATCCACATTTCATTGACAATGTGATTAAATAATTTTGTATAAATCTAAATAGTCAAAAGATTGAGAATTATGATAATACAAGCATGTCAGACATGCATTTAGCTGGAGACACAGCTGTAACTTCATGTGTGTATAAATAAAAGTATATGGTTGCATTGTAAATTAACTTTATGGTTCACATTTTGAGGTTACATGTGCGTGTATATAAAATTATCTAGTTGCATTCCAAATTCACTGCATGGTTCAGATTTTGAGGTTACATTCACTTATATTTCAGTTATTCAATTTTTGTGAATACGTAACTATAAACTTTAAATATGGTAGTCACTGAGCTACATCAGAGTCTCACACCTTGGAACCATCTTGATTCCAAGCAGAACACTGAATATTGATCATACTAATTTAAATTCATTTTAGTAACCATTAAACACCCTCTGAAAGAATACTGTTAAACTGCTTCTTCATAGCTGTTGAACACAAACATTCGTAGAATTAATCTCTTCTTCGTAGAGACTGTTGTATAGTAACATCATACTATTCTACAATCTGTTTGTTAATGTGATTAGATTAAAAACAGAAAGTAGGCAGTGAAGTGTTTATTCAGTGTAATATCATTTGTTTTATGCCAATATTATTTCAAATAGAGCCCCAGTATTCACACGACACTTTCGATAGAGGTCCATGAACTAGCAACATTCCCTCAGGTTACACACTGCGATCAGTAATTAAATATTGTTGGTGTCAGCAAAAATGGTGCAGATTAAATGGCAAATCTTGCCAGTGTGAACAAGAAACACTACTATTCTGAGAAAAATATTGTTGGAATCAGCAAAAATAGTGCAGCTTAAATGGCAATTCTTGCTTTAGTGGACAGGACACACTGCTATTCTGAGAAATGAAACACAGGGTCCAGTGTGGTCTTCTTCTGTGATGATATCTGACACATCAGGTGGTTCAAGCACTACACTGCCATAAAAAAGAGCAATACAGCAGCTTGTTTCTTCATAGTTCTGTAAATGGCACAGCATTTCCTTTACAGTAACTTAAAACATTGTTTTGGGCCATATGAAATCTCAGAGAGCAAGCACAGCTAGTACAATAGTTTCATAGTTAAAATCAGACACCTTCCCTGCTTTAAAAACCTTAAAAAGTTCAATTACAAGCGACTCTTGTACTTTAAAAATAAAAGATGAATTTATAAGACAAGTAATCTGTGGTTTCAGTGACAAGGTCCACTATATGCTGCTCTATATCTACATAACACCTTCTCTGACTCAATAACCTTCTAATGACCCCCTGTTATACCAATCAATGTGCATGGGTATAAAGATCAGTTACTTCCAGTAAAAAAAATGTGGAAAAAAGTTGAAGGGACCACTTTTCGAACTAATACATTCAAATGCAATTGCTAATGTCTTTCTGCATGTAGTGATTTAAGTATGGTTTCACTGCAACACTTGAAACTAAGAAAATTTCTTAGAGGTGAACATGCATAAAAAAACTGCTCAATTTTTAGTCAGTTGCAAAAGGAACAGTAATATTAACTGTACCTTACTTCTTTGATTACCTCATGAGTTTCATGGATCATAGAACTTAGTACCTACACTACTGAGATCAATTTGCATTCAGTCTCTTGTTATCAATATTTTAAAATGTTATTTAATGTCAATATTTAATTTCTTTTCTGTTTTATGCTCCTGATTTGAAGTATTTTCTTGATTTCGACCTTACATACTGATGAGGTCTGGCTAATGAACTTTGTAACAGTTATCTACATCTTACAGTAAGAGGGGTCAGAACACTTGAAAGTACTTATGAAAGGACTGTTCTATCAAATGTTATAAGATCACTATACAGCATTAACAACAATTGTTCAATATGATACCAATACTAGTGATAGTGAAGGTGTCGTCACAGTATGTTTGCAATGAAGAAGTTTATGAAATTTTTCATCTATAATAATCCATTATTTTGTTCTAAAGGCTATCTTATCCCTGAATCCATTTTCTATTGTGGATCAATAAAGCAGTATCTATGTGTTATTTCTGATTCATTACAACCATTGAATATTGAATTCACTGTGACTGTCATCTGAATACACAAGAAGCATTAGTTTTTCCTTCTGCAGTCACAAAATACAACATACATCCTTTAATATGAAGACTTTTTATATACCATGAAAGTTAATATAAACAGCTTTTTAAAAAAAATATTTCATCTGATGGTGAACATGCCATACAAAAGAATAAATCAATTTTTCAACATAACTAAATATTTTTAATGAATCAGTCTTGTGAGCTATTTCTTATATATTATATTCTTTTCTGTGTGGATTACTAAAACTTTCATTTCTCTCTGAACTGTGTAGCTGTGTACTCTGTACATCTGCTTCTGCTGTGTCCTAGATAATGTGTGACAGGTCTTTCCACTCATTATTATCTGCTGTGCTCTCTCTAATATTACCATTTTGTACATGATCCACTATCCTTTTTCTTAGAAGGATACTGTGCAGCCAGTCTCTCTTTATCATATACAATGACTACTTATTAAATCCTCTGTCTATGGTTATAAGCAATTCAGCACATCAATGACTTTTGTTAGTTTAAATTGCAAATTATATGTTTTACTGAAAATCATTAAGTAACAAAAAATAACCAGTAAATAAAGCTTAATAATAAATAATAATAATAATAATAATAGTAATGGTAATAATACTCTAACACAGAGACAAATCGAGGAAAACTCAGGCTATCCCATCATAGTGTGTTGCAACATTTATGGTAGACTGAAAATTTAATCATATTGCACTACTGTTACTGTGCTTTCATTATAAACCCACATTTCAAATGCTGCACAGATCTTAAAATACAAGAAGTCAGTCTGAAAATTTCAAAAAACACCAACTGCAGCACAGAACTGAACATTACTTTCTACCTAGAGTGAAGACATAACTAAGCAATATACAAAGTATTGCCACTTGAAACTATAACAATCCTCTGTAATAACTGCAGCGGTTGAATTTATTTTAAAACAATTGTCTTTCACACTGATGTAACAAGACAATACAAACTGTGTGTTCTCTAACTGCAATAGCATTCATGTAACTATTAATTTTCAGGTATTAACAGAGTTCACAAACTCAGTAAATAAAGCTCGTTACTTGTCACATGGCCTCTTTACATTTTTCACAGGTATCTTTTGCCTTCAATTTCTTCTCTATATCCTTTATCAGTTCTTCAATGTGATCTTTGTATTGATTGTAAACCTCCCAAGCAGATTTGATGAAGACATTGGCCATTTGTTTGCTGGTTTCCAGATCAAACTGGGGCTTATCTATAAAGTTATCTACCTGTTTTTTAAGGTTTTGAAGTTTGTCATACGTATTGCACAATTGCCTAACAAGCTTATACACATGCTGCCAGATAAGGTGCCACACTTCTGCATATTTATTGTCTGTCTTTGAGCACACCTTTTCTGTGAGGTCGTCCACAAGTGACAGCATAAGTATAACCTCGTTGCTGCCTATGGTTACCCCTTGTGTTCCCTGCTGCAGCTGTGAAGTCAGTAGCTTTTCTGCCTCCACTACATCATTGTCCTGAGATGTGTTCCTCCCAGAAGAGCCTGCAGTGTTAGTGCCGAGCACAGAGTCAAACCGAGCTTTTAAGGTCGCATCAGATATTTTGCCCTGTGATGCCTGCTTCGCCAATGAGAGGAATTCTCTCCTTTGTTGTTTGTCTAGTTCATACAGTTTCATTGGATGTATCTCTGCACCACCATTCACAACAATGTTTCCATTTTCAGAAAAAACGGCTTTGTGGCTGCCAAAGTCTTTCCTTGTTCTCACCATGCCAGCAAAGAAATCGTCCTTGTTATCAATGCTGCGGATGCCCCTAATAACTCTTGCATTACCATCCACTGGATTCTCACCAGCGGCTGCGGTGTTCTTGGCCAACTTCTTGAACTGTTTCCTGTGCCGGTTGCTTCTTAGGCTCTTCTCAAAATCCTCTATTACTCCTTTCTGTGTTTCCTTGATTATTTGTGAAGCTGTCTGGAAATTGACTGTTGCGTGAGCGAAAAACAACAGTGAGGCACTGAACTGGGCAACTTCTAGAGGTGTTGCCTCCCCCTCCTTGATGCGTTCGCTGAGGCTGATGGCGCCAATACCAAGACCCGTAGCATTAACAGCCAGTGAGGTGACGTTGAGAGCATTACACGTTATTTGTCCTGTCTTGCTCATCACCTGACCATTCCTCGCCAGATTTGCTGCTCGACTCGCTGCCGCGCCAGCTGCCATACCGACCACACTGCCCGCCACAGATATCCACGACATGGCTGCCTGTGAAGTATAGAACAAGATGAAAGTGCTATACATTGCTAGTTGGAAGCATACACAAAATATCAGCAAAAAGAATGGTCATAAACTGCATGTTTACTCTGCCTGAAATGACTGTCTTCGATGGAACACTACTTTCTCTATGCCGTCGAGTGACACTGAAAAGTGAGATATTCCATGCTTAAATCTTACCACCTATCCAGTGATGTGAAAAATTTACATGATAATGAAATCAACCTCATAAACTAGAATCATTCATGGTTAACAACTTCATTAAACAACGTCACAAAATGTAATTGTATTTGTTGTGCCATTTATGTTGAACACCCCAAATCAAGAAAGCAAAATGAGAAAGGTAATGGAAATGCTGTTTGGCTAGGCCTCGCATTGCGTAGACCAGTCGCCATGTGCAAGTCTTTCGAGTTGACGCCACTTCGGCGACGTGCGTGTCGATGGGGATGAAACAACACAACACCAGTCCCTGAGCGGACAAAATCTCTGACCGAGCCAGCAATTGAACCCAGGCCGTTAGGTGTGACATTCCGTCGTACTGACCACTCAGCTACCAGGGGCGGACATTAGATAGGTCTAAATCAAACGATGTTTAAGTACCAAACGACATTAGCCAATGTGACCGTCTTTCTGTATCTTTGTTCTTTACGAACATACAAAAAGCAGTACATTTCTTAAGGCCAGAAGGTTCACTGAACATGATGAAAGCATTTTATTGTTGATTATGATGCTCAAGTATGCTAAGGTATTTTAGGCCAAAGCCTTAGCTAGAGGTCCTAAATTCAGTGTAGATGGCAGTGTGCAAACTCAAGACACACCCATCTGTTGCTCTGTGCCTTCTATTCTTCGAATCCATAAGCCTAGTGGCATTTTTTTTCCAATTGCTTTGAGCTTTCAACTATTGGCTACACTGTTGTCTTGATTTCAGTTGATTCCTGTAGTATCAACGTAACTTTTTTTGTCTCTGAGCAGAGGATGCCCGGTCTTTTACAGTTTTCAAGTAAAGGTCTGGAGGACATGAATGAATGAAAGTAGTGAATATACTGAGATGAACATTATGTTTGTCAGTGGGGCGAGTACTATTGGAAAGGGGTTGACAGCAGGTCAAGCTTTGTGTGATCATGAATTTACCAAGCTACCCTACCAAATTTCAGATATATAATTCTTTTCTCAGAGCTACTTGTAAGTTAAGGGCGGAGTAATATGTGACAGATGCAGGGAAATGTGGTGTGAATTTAAAGACTGGGTGTACAGCAGGACTGTATTAAAGAAACTATACGTCCAATAACAGTTAAACACAGTTTCCTGTGATTTCCGTTTTCTCTAGCCTTATCTAGTTTTTCTCTGAAACCATTTATCCCTTCTAATCATTAGATGTCTTACCACATGTGCATTAAGTGACATTTTTGTAGTTTTTTGTAAATTTCTTCTATGACCTCTTATTTTATAAATTTAAGCAAAACACCAGCAATTATTGAAACATTTTCAGATGTACTTTGCTGAAGTTTGCCTTGCAAACACAAACCACTCCCCCCCCCCCCCCCCCCCCCCATCTTGCAATTCCATTTTTTGACCCTTTTTCTTATAATTTAGTGAAGTTTTTTATTTGGAGTAATGTCCATATTGTTTTTTTCTCAGGGCAGCTCAATTCAATATGCTCTCTGCCATGATGAGAATCCCACTAATCGTTTACTATTAAAATCGGAATTTATAGAATTATGTGCCCAGAACGTCTGGCCGAATGTCTCTGACAGACGTGAGGGTTATTTACTATTAGATTCAGGAATTACTTGCTAGCAAAAAAAGGGTAAGTTAAAAAATATTCCCCTTCTGTGAACATTAAAAGCTTCAGGTCCTCAGTCACCAAGTTTGGAAAACCTTATACTCTTGCACGTAGAAAATAAAATTAAATTTGCTTGATTTCGAAATTTTGAAACATTCAGTTCAAAACGCCTAAGCTTCTAAACGAACAGTTATTGTCGAAAAATCTGGCGTTTTTTGACATTACGATCTGGATCTTCAAATGAATTTACGATTTATATTATTTCAGACACAGGGCGTTCTTCCTGATTATTTGCACACAGCCTCCCATAATTAGAAACTGTGGTGTCGCCACATGACGTTCCCGGTACTATGACACGGTAGGCCTCAGTTAACAATCTTGTATATGAACTAACGTCATTCTTGTTTTAGGTAAAAATTGCGACCATCGCCACTGTACCGTATTTAACGGTTATAAATGCACTTAGCACATTCTTTTCTGCTTGTAACTTTATACAGCTGACTCCTCACTCACGAGATTATTATTTAGCCACAGTTTTTTAAGTGTAAATCTTATACTGTAAGCTATGGGAGCTAGTACGCTCTTTAGTTACCATCTCCCACTCCCTAAATGCAATTTAGGATTTGTAAATTTTATGTTGTAAGATGAAAGATTTTGTATATGGCCGTTATACGTGTACTGGGTTTTGTAGTTTTCCTAGTTTGCCTGCAGCGCCTTTCAATACAGTCAAAATGCGTCGCAGATGAACTAATAAATCTATCTTTATTGCAATCATGAATAAATTCTCTCTAGAAATAATGCTGTTGGGGTGCGACCCAGAGAACATTTAGAAGATGCAAGATGTAACAAATCTAATAACACAATACTTTCCCATCCTCTGCTAAAGAGTTGCTTTATACTATGAGATCCTTATCACATAGGATTGATGGAGGACACTGAAAAGACCAAATAAGGGTAGCTCATTTTGCATGATCGTGAAATACAGAACACAGCATCACAGATATGATATGAGAGGTGTCGTGTCAATCACTGAAAGAAAGTTTTTTTTTTCTTTGTTACGCCAAGATCTTATCAAGAAAATAAAAATGTCCTACTTTCTTCTCCGAACGCCGAAATGTTTTGTTGACACCCATGTATGTAAAGTACACAAGCGGCAAGACGCAGTCAATACCTTCGCTGCGCAGTGCCAATGGTACTGTTAACGACGACTGTGCCACTAAAGCGGAGTTATTGAACGCAGTTTTCCGAAATTCCTTCACCAGGGAAGACGAATGGAATATTCCAGAATTTGAAACACGAACATCTGCTAGCATGAGTTTCTTAGAAGTAGATACCTTAGGGGTTGCGAAGCAACTCAAATCGCTTGATACGGGCAAGTCTTCAGGTCCAGATTGTATGCCGATTAGGTTCCTTTCAGATTACGCTGATACTATAGCTCCCTACTTAGCACTCATATACAACCGCTCGCTCGCCGATAGATCTGTACCTACAGACTGGAAAATTGCGCAGGTCGCACCAGTGTTCAAGAAGGGTAGTAGGAGTAATCCATTTAACTACAGACCTATATCATTGACGTCGGTTTGCAGTAGGGTTTTGGAGCATATACTGTATTCAAACATTATGAATCACCTCGAAGGGAACGATCTATTGACACGTAATCAGCATGGCTTCAGAAAACATCGCTCTTGTGCAACGCAGCTAGTTCTTTTTTCGCCCGAAGTAATGGCCGCTATCGACAGGGGATCTCAAGTTGATTCCGTATTTCTAGATTTCCGGAAAGCTTTTGACACCGTTCCTCACAAGCGACTTCTAATCAAGCTGCGGACCTATGGGATATCGTCTCAGTTGTGCGACTCGATTCGTGATTTCCTGTCAGGAAGGTCGCAGTTCGTAGTAATAGACGGCAAATCATCGACTAAAACTGAAGTGATATCAGGTGTTCCCCAGGGAAGCGTCCTAGGACCTCTGCTGTTCCTGATCTATATAAATGACCTGGGTGACAATCTGAGCAGTTCTCTTAGATTGTTCGCAGATGATGCTGTAATTTACCGTCCAGTAAGGTCATCCGAAGGACAGTATCAGTTGCAAAGCGATTTAGAAAAGATTGCTGTATGGTGTGGCAGGTGGCAGTTGACGCTAAATAACGATAAGTGTGAGATGATCCACATGAGTTCCAAAAGAAATCCGATGGAATTCGATTACTCGATAAATAGTACAATTCTCAAGGCTGTCAATTCAACTAAGTACCTGGGTGTTAAAATTACGAACAACTTCAGGTGGAAGGATCACATAGATAATATTGTCGGGAAGGCGAGCCAAAGGTTGCGTTTCATTGGCAGGACACTTAGAAGATGCAACAAGTCCACTAAAGAGACAGCTTACACTACACTCGTTCATCCTCTGTTAGAATATTGCTGCGCGGTGTGGGATCCTTACCAGGTGGGATTGACGGAGGGCATCGAAAGGGTGCAAAAAAGGGCAGCTCGTTTTGTATTAGCGCGTTATAGGCGAGAGAGTGTGGCAGATATGATACACGAGTTGGGATGGAAGTCATTACGGCAAAGACGTTTTTCGTCGCGGCGAGACCTTTTTACGAAATTTCAGTCACCAACTTTCTCTTCCGAATGCGAAAACATTTTGTTGAGCCCAACCTACATAGGTAGGAATGATCATCAAACTAAAATACGAGAAATCAGAGCTCGAACAGAAAGGTTTAGGTGTTCGTTTTTCCCGATCGCTGTTCGGGAGTGGAATAGTAGGGAGATAGTATGATTGTGGTTCGATGAACCCTCTGCCAAGCACTTAAATGTGAATTGCAGAGTAGTCATGTAGATGTAGATGTAGATTTACATACGAAGGAATGATCATTGTGATAATATAAGAGGAGTCGGAGCTCGCAGGTAAAGATTTGAGTGTTCGTTATATCCATGGGCTACTCGAGAATGGAGTGGTAGGAAAAAGAGTATGGATGTGGTTTGATGCAATCCCTGCCAAGAGCATATGTGAGCACTGCAGAGCATGTAGATTCAAATTTGCCTGTATATTTGATTAGATTAATCAGAGTCATTAAGTATCTATCGCTGCATACTTGGAAAGAGATCAGTACTTTCTGTAGGCAGAAATGAAAGAGAAAAAATTGGAAGGTCAAGGAAAGCATGCAAGCCTGATTATTATCACTGTCGTTGAACTTTTAAGTTGAAGAAATCAAGTAACCAAAAGTAAATTTCGGAGGAGGGAGGAGTAACAATGCAACACAGCAGCAAATTTCTGAGGAGGAGTAACAATGCAACACAACAGATACCAGTGCTAAGGTTTGCAGATCTTGGGCCAGATGTAAGGCAGATTGAGAAAAAGCCTCCAAAGGAAATGACCGCTATACTTATCACAAAATATGGCTTAGGAGCTGGGAAAGTTGAAATGTGGTTTTATTGAAGAATGGTTGGAATGAAATGCTGAGATAAATTTTTTGTACTAAAATTAGTAGATGAGGATCGCTGTTACTTGACAAAGGGAGACATCAGTGGGACATTTATCATAGGATCCAGGAACAGTGAAGAGGAAAAGTAACAGGAGCACTGAAGATGAGAATATGTAAAACAGATTACAGAAGATTAGCCAAAAGACTGACTTGAAAAGTATCACATGTTGTTATCCCAATTAAGCCAAAAACCCTAAACATGGCGTGCCAAAAGGTGGAGAAACTTTACATACCCATGTGCTGTGTGCTTTGTTGGAAAATAGGCACATTATTTTGCCGAACAGATTTTTCCACCATATCTTGAGACATATTCATTTATCATGGAAATAGCAACAGTTCTTTGTAATCAAATGTAACATTCACCTGTTTATTAATCCCTCTGATATAACACAAGAAACTTAACAATCAAAACGAGTCTAATAACGTGATCTGTAGCCAAGATATACACCATACACAATAATGATGTATCAATTGCAAACCAAGACATTTACATTTCCGGTTTAAATTTTAACAAGCTTTCAGTGCCACTGTATCGAACAGAGGAAGATCTACTTATGGTTTGCATCTCTACATACAATGTGTAAGCCATGGTTGTAAAATACAGCCATGAATTATTTACAAAATAATAGAAACCTGGTACTAGCCGACTTCAAGAAAATTCGTTTGGGTTCCAAAGAAATGTAAAAACACTAGGCAATACTGACCCTAACACATTTTAGACGATACATGACGAAAGGCAAAAGTATGTATACAGCATTTGGAGATTTACAGACAGCTTTTGACAGATTTCATGGAAATTGAAGGTGTCAAAGACAGTCAGTGATAGGAACTCTTTTCTGATAGTATTTGTCTGGCTTGTAGCCCTGCACATGGATGATACACTGTTCAATACAAGCTTTTGAAATGTGGTGCTTCAGAAGAACGTATAAGATTAGATGTGAAGATTAGATAACAAGTGAGACGGTCCTCGATAAAACTGGGGAGAGAAATGTTTATGAAGTGAACTTCATCAGAAGAAGGTATTAGTTGATAACACACATTCAGAGGGTTGAAGGATGTAGGAGCTGTCTCTTTGGTCAGAGAAGGAGGGACAGGGAGAGGGAGAGGGGAAGAGAGAATGTGTGTTTCTTGAGATGATGAGGATTAAAATGTCTGGAGGAGACCAACGCTTGAATATAGGAAGCAGGTGCAAATATCCATTTGCCTGATTGCAGTAGTTATTGAGAGATAAGGAAGCTTCCACGATACAGACTAGTGTGGACAGCTGCATCAATCAAGCTTTGAAGTGAGGACCACAGCAGCAGTCTGATGGAGTGTATGGCAGAGAGTACATACCAACCTCATTTGCCTTTCCTTTTTCTGTTCCACTTGAAGAGCAGGAAGAATATGAATTTGCACCTCTACATTCACCATTACATAAATTTAGTTCTTATTGTCTTTGCAAGCAGTATATACTGTAACAGCAGTAACAGTCCATTTAGCACATGCATCCTTGAGTGTGTCCATGTAGAAAGTTGCAAGATAGAACATTAACGACGGGCTTAATGAGAAGTACATAAATCATGAATGGACTTCTTACACCGAGCTGGCGTAAGGTCAAAAGAAAGTAATCAGTAAGGTAACTTCTTATGCAGTAATTCTGAACTAGTGTAAGTTTATTCGAACAGTCCACGGGTGTACTGCCGGTCCATGGCGACCAACGGACACAATATTTCGGCGATCAGACATGTCGCCATCATCAGGTGCGCTGTCAAACTGAGCTCCTGGACGTCCGTCTTAAATCCCCTACCCTCGCGAGGCATTCTCTCTGCGGTCCACGCCCACGCTGGCGGCGGCGTCTGTGGCGGCGTCGGTGTAATTGCCTCGTCCACCCTAGTCACCCGTTCGTGTCCTTTAATGAGCATCTTTATAATTAGACTCAATGCTGGTTCCCGTGTCCTACTGAGGTTGTAACCACAATCTCGGCTGATGAGACCGTAAGTGTAAGTTTGACTAATATGGAAGTTAATTGGCATAAATTTATGGGAGATAGAAACAAAACACCTTTCTCGCCTTTTTTGCGTTACCAGTCCTCTGACTGGTTTCATATGGCCCGCCACGAATTCCTCTCTAGTGCCAACCCATTCATCTCTGAGTAGCACTTGCTTCCTATGATGTCAACCTCAGATTGTTATGGCGTATCCTGGAACAGACACAGACTCAGTACTATAATATGAGGAGATACACTTTCAGTTTCCTGAGGCTATAGATACTGCAATAATTAATAGCTCAGTAGGCAATCCAACTGATGAAGAATAAACAGCTCTAAAAATGGCAGTAACGGAAGCTGGAAAGAAAAACATAGGTAAAAGGAAGGTAACTGTGGAAAAAAATATACACTCCTGGAAATGGAAAAAAGAACACATTGACACCGGTGTGTCAGACCCACCATACTTGCTCCGGACACTGCGAGAGTGCTGTACAAGCAATGATCACACGCACGGCACAGCGGACAGACCAGGAACCGCGGTGTTGGCCGTCGAATGGCGCCAGCTGCGCAGCATTTGTGCACCGCCGCCGTCAGTGTCAGCCAGTTTGCCGTGGCATACGGAGCTCCATCGCAGTCTTTAACACTGGTAGCATGCCGCGACAGCATGGACGTGAACTGTATGTGCAGTTGACGGACTTTGAGCGAGGGCGTATAGTGGGCATGCGGGAGGCCGGGTGGACGTACCGCCGAATTGCTCAACACGTGGGGCGTGAGGTCTCCACAGTACATCGATGTTGTCGCCAGTGGTCGGCGGAAGGTGCACGTGCCCGTCGACCTGGGACCGGACCGCAGCGACGCACGGATGCACGCCAAGACTGTAGGATCCTACGCAGTGCCGTAGGGGACCGCACCGCCACTTCCCAGCAAATTAGGGACACTGTTGCTCCTGGGGTATCGGAGAGGACCATTCGCAACCGTTTCCATGAAGCTGGGTTACGGTCCCGCACACCGTTAGGCCGTCTTCCGCTCACGCCCCAACATCGTGCAGAACGCCTCCAGTGGTGTCGCGACAGGCGTGAATGGAGGGACGATTGGAGACGTGTCGTCTTCAGCGATGAGAGTCGCTTCTGCCTTGGTGCCAATGATGGTCGTATGCGTGTTTGGCGCAATGCAGGTGAGCGCCACAATCAGGACTGCATACGACCGAGGCACACAGGGCCAACACCCGGCATCATGGTGTGGGGAGCGATCTCCTACACTGGCCGTACACCTCTGGTGATCGTCGAGGGGACACTGAATAGTGCACGGTACATCCAAACCGTCATCGAACCCATCGTTCTACCATTCCTAGACCGGCAAGGGAACTTGCTGTTCCAACAGGACAATGCACGCCCGCATGTATCCCGTGCCACCCAACGTGCTCTAGAAGGTGTAAGTCAACTACCCTAGCCAGCAAGATCTCCGGATCTGTCGCCCATTGAGCATGTTTGGGACTGGATGAAGCGTCGTCTCACGCGGTCTGCACGTCCAGCACGAACGCTGGTCCAACTGAGGCGCCAGGTGGAAATGGCATGGCAAGGCGTTCCACAGGACTACATCCAGCATCTCTACGATCGTCTCCATGGGAGAATAGCAGCCTGCATTGCTGCGAAAGGTGGATATACACTGTACTAGCGCCGACATTGTGCATGCTCTGTTGCCTGTGTCTATGTGCCTGTGGTTCTGTCAGTGTGATCATGTGATGTATCTGATCCCAGGAATGTGTCAATAAAGTTTCCCCTTCCTGGGACGAAGAATTCACGGTGTTCTTATTTCAATTTCCAGGAGTATATGTAACAGAAGAAATACTTCAGTTGATCGACGAAAGAAGAAAGTACAATAATGTTTATGGAAATTTTGGAATACAGAAATACAAGTCACTCAGGAATATACTAAGTAAGAAGTGCGGGAAAGCTAAGACGAAATGGCTGCATGAAGAATGTGAAGAAATGGAAAAATAATATTTCTCGGAAGGACTGATTCAGGATACAGAACAACTGTCACTGAAATTAAGCAAGGGCAGTAACATTAAGAGTCTAATGGGAGCTCCACTGTAAAATGCATAGGAGAGTGTGGATAGGTGGAAAGACTACACTGAAGGCCTCTGACAGGGGGACGACTTGTCTGATGAAATGACAGAAGAAACAGGAGTCGATAGGGAAGACGAAGGAGAGAATCAGAATTTGAATGAGCTTTAGAAGACCTGGGATCAAGTAAAGCATGAGAGATAGGTAATTTCTAAAGTCGTTGGGGAAATGGCAACAAGACGGCTTGGTGTGTATAATCTGTGAGACAAACATACAAACAGACTTTTGGAAAAACACCATCCACAGAATTACATAGATTTCAATTGACAACAAGTGCAAGAATTATTGCACAATCAGCTTAACAGCTCATGCATCCAAGTTGCTGACAAGAATTAAATACAGAAGAATGGGAAAGAAAACTGAGGATTTGTTGGACAATTGTCAGTTTGGTTTTAGGAAAAGTAAAGGCATCAGAGAGGCAATTCTGACATTACGCTAGATAATGGCGGCACAATCGAAGAAAAAATTCAAGACACATTCATAGAGTTTATCAAACTGGAAAGAGGGTTCGACGATGTTATATGGTGGAAGGTGTTCGAAATTCTGCGAAATACGTGGGTAAGCTGTGGGGAGAAATGGGTAATATATACTATGTACAAGCATCAAGACAGAACAATTAGACTGGAAGATCCAGAACGAACTGCTTGGATTAATTGTGCTAGACAGAGATGTAGTCCTTTGTCCCTACTGTTCAGTCTATACATCGAAAAAAGCAATGAAGAAAATTAAAGCTGAAGAGTGGGATTAAAATTCAAGGTGAAAGGGTATCAATGATATGATTCTATGAAGACAACGCTATTGTCACTGAGTGTGAGGAAGTATTACAGAAACTGTTTGACAGAATGTGCAGTCTATCGAGTACAGTATGTGGACTGAGAGTAAACCGAAGAAAGACTAAAATAGTGAGAAGTGCCAGAAATGAGAACAGCACGAAAGTTAACATTAGGATTGACGGTCATGAAGTATTTGAAGTTAAAGAATTCTGCAATCTAAGCAGCAAAACAGCCCCCGGTAGACGGAGCGAGGATGACATAAAGAGATCACTAGAACTGGCATAAAGGGATTTCCTGGCCAAGAGGGAGTCTAGTGGTATCAAGCTTAAGCCTTAATGTGGAAAACCCACAACGGAAGAGAATCAGAGCACTTTAGATGTGGTGCTATAGACGGAAGTCGAAATTAAGTGAACTGATGAGGTAAGAAATGAGGAGGATCGTTGCAGACTCGAGGAAGAAAGGAATATATGAAAAGCATTGCCAATGAGAAGAGACAGGATGCTAGGTCATGTGTTCCGACATTGGGGAATAACTTCCTTGGTACTAGAGGGACTTTTAGAGGAATATAGAGATTAGAATACACTCAGCATATAATTGAGGACGTAGGTTGCAAGAAGACGAAATGTTTGGCACAGAAGAGGAATTCGTAATGGGCTGCATCAAACCAGCCAGAAGATTGATGACAAAAAATTAATTAATTAATTAAGACGTTACCTGACGATCGCTGAAGGGGTTGACAGTTTGGCCGTGTGTACCACGGTCTAACAGCGATACACCACTGCGTGCCGCGCCGTAGAGGCCGCTAACAGCACCAGCCACCGCCATCACTGGTCCTAACGGAGTCGCCATACCGAGGAGACACACACCAGTCGCCCCTAGTGCAGCCACAGTGCTGACCTTATCCGCTACTTCAACCACCTGTAAACACAATGAAATTTAAACATTTGGTGCTGTCATGGAAAACAAAGATTGAGGGAAATTAGGTCTGCTCATGAATTGAAGAATGTACCGGCGGTTTTTTTTTTAAGTCACCTACAAGGATCTTGAGTAAGACATCTTCGGTTAGCAATAATTTGACAGCTTTGACTTTACTGCCCAATGATGGTGATGAATACAGGGTCTCACATGCATTTAGGGTCAATGATTATACACTGTGTGATATCAGAAGTATCCGGACACTCCCAAAAGCAAATGTTTTTCATATTAGATGCACTGTGCTGTCACTTCATGAGAGAGCAGAATGGGGCGCTCCGCGGAATTCACGGACTTCAGACGTGGTCAGGTGATTGGGTGTCACTTTTGTCATACGTCTGTACGTCAGATTTCCACACTCCTAAACATCCTTAGGCCCACTGTTTCCGACGTGATAGTGAAGTGGAAACGTGAAGGGACACGTACACTACAAAAGCGTACAGGCCGACCTTGTCTGTTGACTGACAAGAGACCGCCGACAGTTGAAGTGGGTCGTAATGTGTAATAGGCAGACCATCTATCCAGGGCATCACATACGAATTCCTAACTGCATAATGATCCACTGCAAGTACTATAACAGTTAGGCGGGAGGTGAGAAAACTTGGATTTCATGGTCGATCGGCTGCTCATAAGCTACACATCACGCCAGTCAATGCCAAACGACGCCTCGCTTGCTGTAAGAAGCGTAAACATTGGACGACTGAACAGTGGAAAAAACATTGTGTGGAGTGCCGAAACACGGTACACAATATGGCGACGCGATGGCAGGCTGTGGGTATAGCGAATGGCCGGTGAACGTCATCTGCCAGCGTGTGTGGTGCCGACTGTAAAATTCGGAGGCGGTGTGAACGTATTTTTCGTGGAGGGGGCTTGCCCCCTTGTTATTTTGCGTGGCATTAACACAGCACAGGCCTACAATGATGTTTTAAGCACCTTCTTGCTTCCCACTGTCGAAGAGAAATTCGAGGATAGTGATCGCATCTTTCAACACGATCGAGCACCTGTTCATAAAGCACGGCCTGTGGCGGAGTGGTTACACGACAGTAACACCCCTGTAATTAACTGGCCTACACAGAATCCCGACCTGAATCCTACAGAACACCTTTGGAATGTATTGGAACGCCGACTTCGTGCCAGGCCTAATCGACCGACATCAGTACCTCTTCTCAGTGCAGCACTGCGTGAAGAATGGGCTGCCATTCCTCAAGAAACCTTCCAGCTCCTGATTGAATGTGTGCCTGAGAGAGTGGAAGCTGTCATAAGGGCTTAGGGTGGGCCAACACCATATTGAATTCCAGCATTACCAATGGATGGCGCTACGAACTTTTAAGTCTTTTCAGCCACGTGTCCGGATACTTTTGATCCCACAGTGTATTACTCCGTCGATGTTGATGGTGCGACCTTCAATAAGACCATTTGCTGGTATCTTTCCACGGTAGTTTACTTTCTAGTGCGTTACATTTTGACGTTTGTATGAGAAATCCCAGAAGACTCCTAAGAGCATCTGGCAGAAATCAGCCTACATCTCTCACTATGTGAGTGTATGGTCCTCACCGACTCTCAGCTTGGACTAAGAGGCAAGCGCTTCGGCCATATGGAGTTTTTCAAGCACTGGGAACCAGGTAAGCAAATACTTTCCGTCACAACGATGAGACGGTTGGAACAGAATGTTTAACGTGGTTGACAATCAAATTTACAGTAATAAATTTATATATGTCGGATCACGAGCTCAGGTGTGGCCCCAAAGTTATCGACAGTCGCCTTATAAATTAAGTGTCCTTAGCTTAAGAGTGGCGATTACCAAATGTGTTAACTGCAGTACAGAACTACAAAAAGGATCACGTGTCTGACCACGTGCAGGACTGCTTAGGTGTTTGAAACCCTAACACAGGGCAATTACGATGTGGCTCTTCACACTCTCCGCCGATCACAACCTTGCAGTGTCACCTAACAAACAACTGCGTATGGCAACAGTTTACTGTATGTCTCTTGAGGTAATAGTGATACATTCCATTATACTGCTGACTTTGAATGCTTTCCTGGAAAATAGAGAGACACCTGCGGTAGAAATCTCTGGAAATTTGTGGTAAGTTCATACGGGACCAAACTGCTAAGGTTATCGGTCCCTAGGCTTACAACACTACTTAAACTAACTTACCCTAAGGGCAGTACACACATCCATGCTCCAGGCAGGACTCAAACCTCCGATGGGGCTAGCCACGCGAACCGTGGCAAGGCGCCTAAGACCACACGGCTATCCCGCGTGGCGGAGAGCCATTTGCCTCTAAACGTAAATGGATCTGTGTTAAAGGGCGGCAGGAAGTACGCGGTGATCGTTTGACAGGGAGAGGAGATATTGTTGCAGGTCATTTATCAAGCATTTAACCATTTTTCTTCTATTGCTCTCTTGGGGTGCATCAGTTGTATGGTACAGTCTGCGATCGACTCGTATACAATTCTGTGTTCCGTGTGCAACTTGCAGACTATATAACTGCGATCGTTAACAGCAAACCTCTCCAAATCACAGTCATCAGAGGACTTCAAACTCCTGTGTGATGAAATATGTCCATCAACTGAAAACCTGTTTCGGTACCCTCCTCTAGACGAACGAAGATGCATATGAAATAGCCGATTTCTCTGCGACATCTTGGACGAACGAAGATGCATGTGAAATAGCCCACTTGTCTGCGACATCTTGGACGTACATTGAGTCTTCGTTTTCATATAGGTAAGTGTTACTACACTTTTCATGTTCATACTATTCTTAATTCACGCAAGTGGATGATCAGAGAGAGGGGGAAAATATGGCTCAAATGGTTGTGAGCAGTATGGGACTTAACATCTGAGGTCATCAGCCCCTTGAACTTAGAACTACTTAAACCTAACTCACTTTAGGACATCACACACATCCACGCCCGAGGCAGGATTCCAACCTGCGACCGCAACGGTCGCGCGGTTCCAGACTCATGCGCCTAGAACCGGTCGGCCACACCGCCTGCCAGAGAGGGCAAGTCCTTGGAATTTTTTAGTAGGTTAGTGTAAGATATGCGCAAATATTCTCATAAAAAATCAAACAGCACATGGGTATGTTAGCAACATGATGATTTACATATGAAAACTTGTGGGAAAAAAGTAGACGATGACAAAACCCATAAAATTCGAGGAGAACCTGGTATAACCACAAAAAATTGATGTGAGATACATAAAAACTGAGGGAAATACCGTGACATACGTAAAATCACGGAAACGTGGTGAAATTACGAAATTGGCTCAGAATACATAAAACTAGGGACAAATAACTTGAAAAAAGTACCGAGCAAAATCAATAAAATTGTGTGTTCTGGAGGAAGACGGCAGACGGGTACTACTCGTACACACCTCACTGGTGAAGGCAGGAAGCGTTATAGAGATATGACATCAAGGCAAAACGGCAATATTATCCCGCACACAAGCAATACCATGATTTCTGTGTGCAAGAGGAAGTTTACAGAGGGTGGTGCTAAACTGCAGTGAGACAGTTACATCTCCTCTGGCTCCTGATCGTGGGGTTTATTTGCTTATTGTTTCTTTGTATGCATTTACAGTTGTCAACATTCATTTTATAGGGCTGTTGTGAACATACCATAATTTCTGAAGTGTAGTCAGGCTTCACCTTCGTAAACAGCAGGCGTCATACTGCTCTTGAAACCTATGTAGTGTTTCTGTTCCAAAGAATCGCTGTTTTCTTTGGTGTGCATCTTAGTTGTTTTATCACCTTACACTTTATCAGGATAATTTCTCGTAGAGATACTTGCATGGAGAATGTATGTCGCGCTCTGGGAATATATTTCTTACATTATAATATTAAAAGCGTTGTATTCCGCATGACTAATAGGTCGGAAGCCACGCCGCTCTAGCGTTATAATAGGGTGTTTTAAGTGCAGAACCGTATAGCTTTAGGAATACATGTGTTAATGTTCCACGATCATTTCTCTCTTACCAATACCTTCTTGGTACTGACCCCAGACATTAGATTAATACTTCTGAATATCAAATATCAAACAGTTGCCGCCACCTGACACTTTGTTTGGGGCTTAGCACGACATATGGTCTCTCAGTCACCGGGTCCGAGCGGACACCTCTTGGACACCGGTGCATGGCGCAGCCGCTGAATGACCTGTCGCTTTGTGGGACCCAAGTGGCCTGTATTTGCGGTAGCGCAAGCTGGCGCTCTATGCAGGCAGTTGATGGGAGGATGACGGAGGGCACATGCTTCGTGATCGAAGCAATTATTAACAGTGTAATTACGTGTGATGGCTGTTTCATGGGGGTATTCCTTGCGGCATCAGAATAAAAAAAAAGCTATCTACTTAATTACTTCTTTGGACGTATTTTACAAGATCTGTATCTTTACGAACAACAGAGAAAGATGAGCAAGAGAGATCCAGTCCCTGGAATAAATATTTTTTTATACATAAACATACCCTCTGCTATGTAAATGAATTTCCTATCTTGATATCCCTCCTCACCGTCTCAGAACCGCCAGTATCCAGATGAAGGTGGGGGGCGGGGGGGAGGGCCTGGGAGTGGAGCGTTTGAGGATTTATCAGAGGCAGAGGGGTTAACTAATTTAACAATTCAATCAATTAGCCGATCAAACTGATGGAGTGCGAAGGAACTGTCCGATTAACTCAGGCCAGAAAGTGTACCTTGTAAGGTGCCTCTTACGTAAAGAAGACATTTTTACCCTCATCATCATCACCACCATCATATAAGACTGATTATGCCTTTCAGCGTTCAGTCTGGAGCATAGTCCCCCTTATAAAATTCCTCCATGATCCCCTATTCAGTGCTAACATTGGTGCCTTTTCTGATGTTAAATCTATTACTTCAAAATCATTCTTAACCGAATCCAGGTACCTTGTCCTTGGTCTGCCCCTACTCCTCCTACCCTCTACTGCTGAACCCATGAGTCTCTTGGGTAACCTTGCTTCTCCCATGCGTGTAACATGACTCCAACATCTAAGCCTGTTCGCCCTGACTGCTACATCTATAGAGTTCATTTCCAGTTTTTCTTTAATTTCCGCATTTTGGACACCCTCCTGCCATTGTTCCCATCTACCAGTACCTGCAATCATCCTAGCTACTTTCATATCCGTAGCCTCAACCTTGTTGATAAGGTAACCTGAATCCACCCAGCTTTCTTTCCCATACAACAAAGTTGGTCGAAAGATTGAACGGTGCACAGATAACTTAGTCTTGGTACTGACTTCCTTCTTGCAGAAGAGAGTGGATCGTAGCTGAGCGCTCACTGCATTAGCTTTGCTACACCTCGCTTCCAGTTCTTTCACTGTGTTGCCATCCTGTGAGAATATGCATCCTAAGTACTTGAAACCGTCCACTTGTTCGAACTTTGTTCCTCCTATTTGGCACTTAGTCCGTTTATGTTGCTTTCCTACTGACACTACTTTCGTTTTGGAGATGCTAATCTTCATACCATGGTCCTTGCATTTCTGATCTAGCTCTGAAATATTACTTTGCAAACTTTCAACCGAATCTGCCATCGCAACTAAGTCATCCGCATATGCAAGACTGCTTATTTTGTGTTCACATTTCTTGATCTCACCCAGCCAGTCTATTGTTTTCAATATATGATCCATAAATAATATGAACAACAGTGGAGACAGGTTGCAGCCTTGTCTTACTCCTGAAACTACTCTGAACCATGAACTCAATTTACCGTCAATTCTAACTGCTGCCTGACTATCCATGTAAAGACCTTTAATTGCTTGCAAAAGTTTGCCTCCTATTCCATAATCTCTTAGAACAGACAATAACTTCCTCCTACGAACCCGGTCATATGCCATTTCTAGATCTATAAAGCATAGAAACAATTCCCTGTTCCACTCGCAACACTTCTCCATTATTTGCCGTAAGCTAAAGATCTGGTCCTGACAACCTCTAAGAGGCCTAAACCCACACTGATTTTCATCCAATTGGTCCTCAACTAATACTCGCACTTTCCTTTCAAAAATAACTGAGAAGATTTTACCCACAATGTTGATTAAAGAGATACCTCTGTAGTTTTTACAATCTTTTCTGTTCCCATGTTTGAAGATTGGTGTGATTACTGCTTTTGCCCAGTCTGATGGAACCTGTCCCGACTCCCAGGCCATTTCATTTATCCTGTGTAGCCATTTAAAACCTTACACTCCACGGTATTTGATGAGTTCCGACTTAATTTCATCCACCCCAGCTGCTTTATTGCACTGCAATCTACTGACCATTTTCTCCACTTCCTCAAATGTGATCCTATTTCTATCATCATTTCTATCCCATTCTACCTCGAAATCTGAAACATTGCTGATCGTATTTTCACCTACTTTCAGCAACTCTTCAAAATATTCCCTCCATCTGCCCAAGGCATCCACAGGATTCACCAGCAGTTTTCCTGACATGTCCAAAATACTTGTCATTTCCTTCTTACCTCCCTTTCGAAGACTGCTAATTACACTCCGGAATGGTTTTCCAGCAGCTTGACCCATAGTCTCAAACCTGTTTCCAAAGTCTTCCCAAGATTTCTTCTTGGATGCTGCAATTATCTGTTTGGCTTTGTTTCTTTCATCAACATAACTTTCTCTGTCTATCTATATCTAGTATGTAGCCATTTTTGATATGCCTTCTTTTTCCTTTTACAGGCTGCCTTGACTGTGTCATTCCACCAAGCTG
This sequence comes from Schistocerca gregaria, assembly GCF_023897955.1. Lineage (NCBI taxonomy): Eukaryota > Metazoa > Arthropoda > Insecta > Orthoptera > Acrididae > Schistocerca > Schistocerca gregaria. Next base: position 511,863,227 of record NC_064924.1, read on the forward strand.
TTAGCTTCATCCTACTTTTACACACTACTGTTCCAAGACATTCTTAAGCCACTTCTAGTACTGTGTCCCTGTACCTTGTCCATTCCTTTTACAATGACTATAATTGACTACATTCAACTAACTGGTACCTTTCTGAGATAGCTGTTATGTACTTGTGCCTGATTTCCTTATCCTGAAGTTTCTCCACTCTTATCCTCCTACATATGGACCTCACCTCCTGCACTTTCGGCCTCACAATCCCAATTTCACTGCAGATTAAATAATGATCAGTGTCATCAAAGAATCCCCTGAATACACGTGTGTCCCTCACAGCCTTCCTGAATTCCTGATCTGTTATTACACAGTCAATGACAGATCTGGTTCCCCTGCCTTCCCAAGTATACCGGTGAATGTTCTTATGTTTAAAAAAGGAGTGTGTGATTACTAAGCCCATACTGGCGCAGAAATCCAAGAGTTGTTTCCCGTTCCTGTTGGCGTCCATATCCTCTCCAAATTTACCCATAACCTTTTCATACCCTTCTGTTCGATTTCCAATCCTGGCATTAAAATCACCCATGATCAGAACACCGTCCTTGTCCTTTACTCTAACAACTACGTGACTGAGTGCCTCATAAAAACTATCCATCTTATCTTGATCTACCCCTTCACAATGCGAATATACTGACACAATCCTAATTTTCTTGCTAGACACTGTCAAATCTATCCAGTCGTTCGTTTACATACGTTACTGCAACTACGCTGGGTTCCATTTCTTTCCTGATGTAAAGCCCTACACCCCATTGTGCTATTCCTCCTTTGACTTCTGACAGGTAGACCTTGTATTCTCCCACTTCCTCTTCTTTCTCACCCCTTACCCGAATATCACTAACAGCCAAAACGTCCAGCCCCATCTTACTTGCAGCCTCTGCCAGCTCTGCCTTCTGCCCAGAGTAGCCCCATCTCAATACCATTTGCTTGACAAGTCATATCTTTGGAGTCCCTGGTTTGTCAGTTAGTCAGTTAGAGGTGGAGCTCCGTCACCTCCAAAGCTCCGAGGCATTTTGCTCTGATTGTTGCCAGCATAATATTTAAAGTACCAGGGAAGCAGGTTGCTAGCCTTACTTGCCCCGAGTCCCATTCGGTTTTACCCCTAACGGTTGAGGGATTAACCGGTGGATATGGTAGTCTTTGCCAAATGAGCACAAAGGTGACCACGGCTCAGAATATGTCCGAGATGCCCAGCCTTATTCCAAAGTAACTGGTATCCCGACTGTCAGGACCACTTACTTGGCCACTCATACGTTGCCTGTGGTTCATGAACTAGGACATGACTACAGGAATCCACACCATGAACCATGGTACATTTTAACCAGTTTTCATAAATTATTGTCTCTTATTGATGTATTCACGACAGTTAGGAAGTGCTGTAGTCCGTAGCGTGCCATGAATCGGAGGGCATTTCCCACGCTGGCTGGCTAGGTGACGAACCGACCATATGTCGTGCGTAGTGGAGTGGGGCTCGGCGCTGGACCGTAGCAACAAGTGCTAGCCTGAGAAACATGCATGACGGGAAGTACCGCCATCTTGGCGCCAAAGTCGCCGATTTTGTTTATTTATATTTAATAATCATAGTCATTTATGACAACATGAATACTAGGAGGAGCCTCTGGATGTTTAAAGCTATTTATCATAATTTTGCCTCGTTAAAATTCACACCCGTTCATTAACAAATGCATATGTTAGCAAGTACGAACTTGATTGGAAATCCACGAACTGTGACGAAACTAGTAAGAGATATGGACTGCGCGCCAAAGTCGGCAGCCGGCGTTAAGAGCTCTTCCTGTCTTGTTCGATGGTAGCCAGGCTCTCGGTTACGAGTAGTTTGTGACATGAGTGTTTCATTATTGATCTAACAGGAACAAAAGTGCTATTACGGCATTCTGAATGTTAATTTCGAGTAAATAGATACCCCAAAGTTGACCGACAGTAGTTTCAGATAATTAGCTTCCACCGACAGAGACATCCAATGCGCCAATGAAGAATCTGCACGGGACGACATTTACGAGAGCTTCCCCGTGCACAGGTAGGAGGAAATCCGACGAAACGACCCATCAAGGCGGATCAAGGAAGGTCCGACTTACACTCGCAAATTCCGGGTGGAAATGCTGACCAGTCATACTGTACGTCACATATACCACCCTCTACGGACTCGCGGCTGAGTAATAACAGTATCAGTGTAGAAGCGAGCGGATCTTGCAACCTGTATCAGTGATGGGGAGGGGGCGCAGGGTTGGAGAGTTCCAGAGGGGTTGGTAGGAGGAGGGGAAAGGGGTGGGTGGAGGTTTCTCAGAAGGACACATTATCCCCAGTGGGTCAAATCCACTTATCAGAAGCATTTGTTAAGGAAGAACAATAGGTTGTCCTTCAAAGGTATAGTTGCATATGATATAGGCATCCCAAACTAACAAATTGTCCCACTACTGACAGCCCCTCATTACAGATGTCGGACGTCGTAAGCTGGGCAGACTGGTAAAACAGGACAGACGGCGAACAGTAGTGGAACTAAGATCACACTTTAATGTTGGGCAGAGTACATAAGTACGTATGTGTCTGAACACACAGTGCACGACGACTCCTAACGATGGACTTCAGCAACCGACGACACAAGCATGTGCCAACATTGATACCACGAAATCGGGAATTACGGCGGAAATGGGCGTGACCATCGACTCTGGACGCTGGCGCAGTGGCACAGCGTTACTTGGTTGGTGAATCCCGACATCTTCTCCGTCATGGAAGAACGCGAATCCGTCATGTTCCAGGGGATGAGCTCCTTGTCACATGTACTGCAGGACGGGCCAATCTGTCGGAAGCTGTATTATCTTCTGGGGATTATTTACGTGGGCAAGTGGAGCTGGTGGGAGGCACCATGACAGCCAAGGACTGTCATACACTGGTTTCAGGTAACATAAACCCCTTGACAACGAACATGTTTCCCAACAACAGCGGCATTTTTCAACAAGGTAATGCGCCATGTCATAAGTCCTGGAGAGCGATGGAGTGGTTGGAGGAACACTGTGACGAGTACCAATCGATGTTGTCGGTCCCCAATTTGCCAGATCTGAAATCTATCTAGCACATCAGGGACGTGGTTGAACGTGGCGTCAGAGCTCATTGCACCCTTAGCCGGAATTTACACAGGAATTAGTTGACTTGCGTGTGCAGATGTGGGGCCAGTTCCCTCCAGCGACCTACCCAGGCCTCACTGCTTCGATGCCACGACGCGTCACCACTGTTATCCGTGCCAAAAACGGACATACCAGCTGTTAGGTAGGTGATCGTAAGGCTCTGACTGATCACTGTATATTACCACAGTTACCTCTTCCATATACTTGTCTGCACGTCATCCTACCCAACCCTCCCTCCCCCAACTACTTCTTCCCTTCCCCTTGTCTACAGAGATCTCCACTCAAATTCTCTTGTTTCCTAACAGCCATCGTCTGTTTCATTTCAGTCTTCTTCTCTTTCATTATCCCTTCCATTTCTTATAATACCAAAAAAGGCTTCAACTGTGCAAAACTGATCAATATCCTTCTTAATGTCTCCAGTATTTTATTATTGCCCTTATTATTAATATTATTACTGTTATTAATAATATCATTAACAACAACAATAATAACAATAACAATAAAGCAAATTATTATTACCGTGACTTATGTAATATTTTTTTAATGTAAGTAGTTCCCGTTCAGATGTAAGAGATGTAACCCTAGTCTGGTCAGGCTTAATAAGCAATAAATAAATAAGTAAATAAATAAAAACAAGAACTTCTTGTAAACAAGCAGATTAATCTAATAATACAATGATAATTACATTATCTTCAAAAGTGAAGCAGGAACAGTAAAGGAGTATGCTTACCTTCCTGCCGGTTTGTGCTGCAGGTGTTACTCCCCATCCTAGTTGCACTTTGTCGTCGGCGTCGTCGGCGTCTTCGTCGCCACCGCCGCCGCTGTATATTCCGTTGAGAGGCCAGCAAAATTTTCCTTCGGGTAATTCATTGGATGTCAAGTAATCCTCCCACGATGAATAGACGCGGCAACTCGTATCCACGAATTTCCACGTGGATTTCGTGAGCAGTATTCGAAATACGGGAAACTGCAGCACCTCCTCCTCGTATTGCACGAAGACAAATATAATGGCCATATCAAGTTGATCTCTCTCTTCTGTCTTCTCCTTGTTTACGTCTCTTATGAAGTCGACGACAGCCTTGATGGTTTTGTACTTGTTCTTACTGTATCCAGTGTGGGCGTTATCACATTTCGATTCTTCGTCTGGTAAGCCACATATGGCGTAACCAACTTTTCTGTGCAGTGTCAACAGTCCCCAACTGGTGTTTGTTTCGTACGCACAGACGTCCCCCAATAGCTCGTAATATCGCTGCTGGTCTTCAGTTGGATCCCTGCTCCATCCGGACGCCATTGTACGCAATACTGCCTTCAGGGAACGTCTGCTACGTTTACCTGCAAATAGAGAACACCAACTAATTAGTATATTTGTAATAATTTCACTAATGTTTGCAGAATGTGCACAGACTGCCTTAAAATGATACGGCCGCACATCGTCTTGTAACTATAAACGCAGTAAATCTTCTGTAGCTGAAGCAAACACACGGAGATCATAAGCTCACATCAGTTGTGAAAAAAAAAGAAACACTTTTCCACGTCAGTATACGGCCGCGGTCGGAGGTTAAACTGTGCTGTAGGGTTTCTTTCCAGTTTGCGCGCTGTTTACGCACATTGCATCTGTTTGCTACATTCGTTTGCCTCCGAAGAACGTCTGTGCTCTCATGTCCCAAGCTCCGTGATCTGTTGGCAGTTCCCAGTTTCCACCAGCTGTCAATTACGGAGACGTTACGCTGGTACTCTATATTGTTGGCCACCGAAAGTAACTTACGGAACAGAGTAAAACTCAGTCTTCGTAGTGGAGACGGTGCGATACTATGTGACTCAACACTACGTAGCACAATATACAGGGTGCATAGTGCAGGGTGCATGGTCTCAGAAAGGAATAGAAACAAGAATCACAAACGGAAAACCTGTACTGGCGTTTAAAGCAATCACCTATAGGTACCTTTAGGTACAACACACTTCCGAGATCTGTAAAGGGACATCCTCCACTAGCATTACTTTCCCTCAACAGTAGCAGTCGATACCAGTAATATTTTTCGAATTTTGGCAGGTCAATGTTATCTCAGATGTTTTTTCTAAAAAATCTCATGTGTTTTATACACAATATTTTATACATCAAGCTAAATTTTTATGAAAAGGAGCTACTTTATTTTCGTTGTTACAGTCGACATGTACTAGCTCTAAATATACAGTTAATATTGTATTTTAGTAAGATTTGAAATTACGAAATACTTCGCACACTTACAATTTGCATTATTAATTAAGCCGTATACTACTGTTTATAATGTTTATTTCTGGATTCGTTTACAAACTAATAATCGAACTTAATCGAAATTCATTTGTCAAGAAAAATTGTAAACACATTGGAATATTGTTATTACCACAGAGTGAAGTAGTAGTAAGCATGGCTCTTGTGTGATCGGACGCATTTTTGTATTTTGGGCGAACAGTGTAAATTTCGGCTTTGTTAATGAGAAAATTCGGGAGACTGTGTGATGTGTTAAAATTAGACAAAATAAATTAACGTAAAAACAAAAATTCAGCAACGACATTCCTCAAAATTATTGAGATCAACTGAACCACGAGAACCTAAAATGTGACCTCTAGACAAGAGCAACTGGAGAAAAAATAAATAAACTAAAAAAAATTTTGTAATCTTACTCCTGTCAAATCTTCAGAAAAAACTTAGCACATTGGTGAACAACAGCAGCAAACAAAACGGAGGGTTAGATGACACATCAGTTTGTGAAGTCAACAAACGCTTATCTTGCAAGTTCTCGAAGCACCTTGGTAACGTATTGTTGGATATCCTCAAGTCTGCAACGTTTTTTTAACAAATGTGCTTAGTCTGTCTTTGCTTATGTTTAGCTCTTCTGCTGTCTTTGTAAAAGACAGCAACAAGCAGCAGTCGCTCTCGTTGGATGTAGACACATACGCAGCTCTTCCTCGACACCGTCTTTTCCGCCTCTCATACGCTTGAACGACACACACACACACTCCTCTTTCTCACAGCTTCAACAACGTGCTCTTGGACTACCATTTCTTGTGTCTCCGTCGCCGGTTTCCCTCATTTGAAACGAAACCTCATGTTAAGGCGTTGCACCATTTTGCGCTCCATTTTGCAATGACATGAGTGTGATGGATGCCTGCAGATTACCGTCGGCTGTCTTTCAGAATGAGAGCAGAGTATGCGCTACTGTTCCCCGGACATTCACGGACGTTGCGGATATCCGACAACGTGCGACCACGGTGTTTCCAGCACTGCACAAGCAGCATTTGCTGAGAGCTTCCAATCGCTTGACAGCCGATGTCGGATGTGTGTAGCAGCTACTGGTGATGACTTCACAGGACAGTAAAGGTATTTTGTTAGTAGCTCTTTTTTTTCCTTTATTTTCTGAGGCCAGTCACCGAACTATTCAGATACACCTGGTAGCTTTCAGATTATTGTAAGACTGATGTATTACAGATTATTTGCTACGAGAAGGAGTACGACTGAGAAGGTGAAGTACCCAGGACCCAAACTGCAGTTCCCAGTTAACAGTGAGTTAACGGTTATCTATTATTAACGGTCTGCTGTGCACGGACACTTTGCGAGCCGAACGCACCACATTAGAAAATCTCGCCCTTGAATGTACAATAGTGGAAGCCGAACGTACTTCAAAACAAAGGTGAAAAAGCAGTTGGAAGACTTTCACGCGACAACCACCAATCACAAATTTCTCAGTAAATTAAACGCTTCGCCAACAGAGGGAGGACTCCGTGACGGGAATGCCAGACGACAACAAAGGTGTGAGAATACGATGCACTAGCGTTTGCAGTCGTATCCCCTCACAGACACGGGCGAGGCATTGGTTGGTTGGTTGTTTTGGTGAAGGAGACCAGACAGCGTGGTCATCGGTATCATCGGATTAGGGAAGGATGGGGAGGGAAGTCGGCCGTGCCTTTTCAGAGGAACCATCCCGGCATTCGCCTGGAGTGATTTAGGGAAATCATGGAAAATCTAAATCAGGATGGCCGGACGCGGGATTGAACCGTAGTCCTCCCGAATGCGAGTCCAGTGTCTAACGGGCGAAGCATTATTTCATGCGAAACGTACAGCACCGGGTCCTGACAATATTAGCTACTAAATGCGCATCTCACACCAATGGGAAACCACCACCTAATCAGTATCTCCAATGAAGTATGGGATCATTCCGTCGTTGCCCATTGTATGAAACTAGCAAGAATATTAACAGTTAAGAAAGAAGACAAGGACAGAAATAAAGTTGAATACCATAGATCGATAACGTTGATGTCCACACGCAAAATATTAGAAAGTACGATCACGTATAGATAGGGATAGTGGGTGAAAAAAGACAGGCATTCTGTCGCCATAGCAACTTTGGTTTAGAAGAGGAATAGGGACAGTAAAAGTTCTGATCGACATTCGCAAGTTCCTAAGCGAAAATAAATGCTTATTGGCAGTTTTCACAGGTGTATCTAACGCCTAATACAGTGTAGCACGACCGAGATTAACACATAAGCTTCTTAACCTTGGTGTGTCAAACAGATTTGATCAAAATCTACAATAAGTGTTGTCAAACCGACAAATCATCATCAGAAACGGCATACAGACAATCGGTTCGCAGAAGACAAGCACTGTCTTGCCCCCCAGGTTTCATTTTGTCCCCATCGCTTTTCAATCGGTACACAAGTGGCAGAAAGGGCTAACAGTATGTTCCAAAACGCCGCACCTAAATACGGCACTTTGCCGGGGCTCATACTTCGGGTTTTATTGGTGACAGAAACATAAGGTCAAAGAATTTTGGATATCCCTTGAGCTAGGGACCGTTCATATACCGAAAAGAAGGATCGTATTACTGCAACTACCCGACAAAACATGGTCAAAATTTGAATATTCCACACGTCCTCCAAATTAAGCAAATGGTGAAATCGGTTGGTTCTTTTTGCATTAGATGTGGTCTATGGTGCACCTTAGGGGGCATTTGGAGGTACCTTTTAGTTCGTGTGTGGCTCCCGACAAAATCCGGAATATTTTTTTTACCATTTTTCCGACATCAGCAGCGGATATCTATTAACTAACAGCAAAAAACCGCTCAAATTTTAATGGTACAAACTCTAGAGATTTACCTAGAAGGACCATCTTCCCGTTTTCATACATCTTTATCCAACATCTGGAAACACCCCATAAAATATTGTTTTAGGCACCGAAATCGAGCCGCGGATGTCAGTACGGCTAAGCACAGCAAAAACCGTCCGCGAAATACAGAGGTTCAAAGTTACCCTACTTATACACGTAAAATTCAGTGTGAGGCGGAAACGTAGTTTATAAAGTGACGTAGCACAGAGAAACATGCTGTGAAGTGTCTCCATTATCATCAGAAGAGCTCTGGGAACCCCGTGTCGTAGTACTCAAGTACATGTGAAATTTCTGTGCAAGTAAAATACGGACTGAGATGCAAAATTTGTTTTGCGTTTTTTCAATTTCACGTAAATAAACTGTCAAAATTTTTCTTACTTATAAAGCTCTTCTCATACGAGCAGCATGCCCAGTTGTGGCAGGGAAAATAAGCGAAGCCGCGGGAAGATGCTTCTATCGGAGCACAAAAAATGAGAATATGTTCCTGTTTATTTAGAAGGCTGACTAAAACGTTGGGTACCAGCTTGCTCATTCTATCTTCTACTTAAAAAATTTTCCCAAAGGTTGTCGTATGCGAACACATTTTAGTTTTTTTATGGAGAGGGAGATAAGGAGACAGTGGCAGTGGGAGAGGACTATAGAGAAGGAGATAGTGGAAGTGGGTGAGAGCAAGTGATAATGAGAGGCTGTCGGTGACAACGAGAACGATAAAGAGAGAGATAGTAACAGAGAGTGAGAAGATAAAGCAGCCGCGGGAAGGAATGAATGAGACCGTGGCAGTTAGACAGAGCAATGGGGAGACAGTGACAGGGAAAGGAGACAGTAGTAGTAGTACTGAAAGGGTCCTGTAGCCACCTTTCATTAGTCCGGCAGCCCATTTTCACTACCATTTCTCCTTCTTGTCCTTGTTTCTCTTTCCCCATAACTATCATAGTGGTGTGATTGAATGAATGTGGTTGTGTGTCACGTTGCTAGACGGTGGCGTAGTCTGCTGCAGAAAGTCTGAGATAGTCGTACAGATTCAGCAGCAATTGTACAGAATAGCCAACTCTCGTAATGGTCAAGTAGGCAAAGAGGTTTGCGCTACTTGTGAGAAATCCACCTGCGTTAGGTTGGTGGTGGAAATGGCATCTTTAGGTTTTCCGGGCCACGCGGAGCGTGGAGGAGGCTGGAGATGTAAAAGGGAGGCAGTCTGCCGCCGGTACGGGAAGCGTTCACAGCTGTGTTCCAGTTGAAGAAGGGTGAGTTAGACTGACCGCGTAGTGCGTTGTTACTGGGCGAGGGGAGAGCTGTTAGCTTTTGGTCTCGCTTTTCAACTCTGAAAGATTGCTATGCCTTGTCGCAGCAAGGAATGCAAAACTTTGGCAGATTTTTCTTTTGGTAAATTTCTGTAGGAGACTTGGAACCAACGGAAGAGCACCACACAAAGGTGTCGATAAGAAGTGAGCACTCGCTTCTGTGTGAATGTCTGTTTGCCTTCAGCTGTGCCTGTATAAACTTTCATCTTTCTAAGTATTTATAGCTTTGCCTTCTAGTAAATTTTCCTTGCTTTATGTATCTTTCGTCCGTGGGGAGCCGACCACGTGGTTGAACATTAGAGTTTTTTGGCTACCGTCATCACTTACTGTCCGGTCTCATGTTTGTTTTAAAGAACGTTAACTGTTCATGATTGTGTGATGTGATATTGTTGCAACTTGGCCGCGATACCTAGAAATTGCGTCTTCACAAACCACGTAGGCTCGCGGGTGTACTGCGAAAAGTGTACCGTTTTACGAGTTATTGCGATCAGTTATCAGGCAACAGCACTTTTATGAATGATTCACACCAATGATTTTAGGTGTAGATTATAACGATGCATGTATCGATAGTTTTCTTCAATGTTTGAGGAATTAATGTTATCAGGAATTATGTACATGCCTCACATCGTTATCTTAGGAATAAATGATTTTATTTACAATTTTCTCTTGTGTTCCGAGGTTACGTTTTTGCACGTAAGCCACTCACCTCGTAGCTTTCCCGTAAGCACATCCAACGCGTTTCCTTACGCACAGGTCCAGTGATTAGTTTTCCCTTGTATTTTATAACAAATGCTTTAGATTAAGTCTTATTTTCAGGTGTGTTCCTGGGAGCTGATCTTATGCAGTGTTCATTCATTTTCTATTTTATTTTAAATGTTTCATTGTCGTGAACTGTGCACGGGCAATACTGTTAATTACATCGCATCCCCTATGAGCGACATCACAACGTATGCGTTTTTGTGAGTTTTTGGTCTGTGATCTAATTAATTTACTTTCCGACTCGACCAAACCTTTGATTAGTTGTATGGTTAGAGTCGGCGGCGACCCAAATCTTCTCACGTTAATTTCACAATCAATAAGCATTTCCATTCCCAATAATAACGTAATAAGAAGCAGAAACAGGTTAGTTACATTAGTAGTAGTAGCAGTAGTAGTAGCAGCAGGACAAAATGAAAGACTGTGGCACACGAGACAGTGACAGAGAGACACAACGAGATAGTGACAATGAGGTGGACTGAATGAAAGAGTGAGAATGGGCAAGTGGGAGTGGATGGGTACGAGCGACTTACTGCATTGGACCAGCAGGTGTGAGCGAGTTCCAATTACGGGCACTTGGGGGAGTGAGAGATGAGGTGCGTGTCAAAAGAGTACGACTATTTTTGCATGTTGTTGAAAGTAGAATGAGGCGGCTGATAACTCCACTTTTCAGTCAGAGTCTTTTAAACAGGAGCATATTCGTCCTTTTTGTCCTCCCAATAGCATTTTCCCGCTATTTATACGGTAGGAATATACATGACCTAGTGGTGGATGACATTCATTTCTTGCGATTTGCTGTTGATCTCTTCATTTATGCAGACAGAGGGAAATTAAACCACTGGATTCTGACATACGACAACTAAAGGAGAAATCCAATGTTTTCTGCTAAATAGTAGGAAAATTCACTAGTCGTGCAGGCTTGACTCAAATAAAACAAGGCCCATACACATTTCAAGTCAAGAAAACTGTCACGTATCTAGGCTTGGAAATGGAACAGAAACTTACATAGAGCCCACATGCTGGAAGAGTAATATAGAAACGTGTGAAGGAGCATTAAATATCCTACGAGCAGTTACGAATATTGCCTGGAGGGCTGACCCCAATCTGACTAAGCATTTATCGAGCAGTTGTCGGTGCCTACATAAGCTAATTGTCAGCTATGGTTCTGCAAATAAATCCATCCTATTTAAATTGGACAAAAGTATTAAGGGCTTTGAATGTGCGTCGATGACGGTGCGATGAAACCGATACCAACAAATACACTGTTATGAGAGACATCACAAACACACTCACACCTTCGATGGCGTTATCGCATAAACATAATAATAGATCTTGGCTATGCAGAATATCTGTACGATGGCAACAATTATTTTACGCTATTAGATAAACACGGTCTCGTAAACTGAGATACGGCCAGGAGAACATTGTGGTGACTTCATTCTCCTCCACATCTGCATCCAGTGACGCCCTTGGTCTGAGGATGACACGATGGCCGGTCGCTACCGTTGGGCCTTCGTGGACTGTTCGGGAGAAGTTTAGTTTCTAAAGTATAACAGGCCGGGCGGTGTTGCCGAACGGTTCTAGACGCTTCAGTTCGGAACCACGCGACTGCTACGGTCGCAGGTTCGAGTCCTGCCTCGGGCATGGATGTGTGTAATGTCGTTAGGCTAGTTAGGTTTAAGTACTTCTAAGTTCTAGGGGACTGATGACCTCAGATGTTAAGTCCCATAGTGCTCAGAGCCATTTGAACCATTTATTGAACATACACTACCGGAAAAAAAATTAGTGCACCTGGAAAGACGCTGCCGATTTTGACAGCATATGCCACCTGGGGGATAGAAGTGAAGTGATGATGGTTTCTACATTGTCTGCCAACATACAGCGTAGTGGCGTAGCTACCAGAGCGACATCTGTGTCTACCTTTAATATGAAATGTTGAGAGCTGGAAGGCTCATTGTGGCACTAACATGTGAAGCAGCGATCAGACTTGTCAACACGAACTTGTTAACAGTGGGTCTACTGGCACGCACGCCTCCAGCCCATCTTCCACTCACGCCACAGCGTCGGCGTGCACAGCTCGACTGATGCTGTCAGAGCATCATTTGGAAAATAAATGGCGCGCCGTGGTCTTCGGTAATGAAAGCAGATTCTGCCTGGACGCAAGTAATGGTCGTTTCCGCGTACAGCGTACACCTAGTGAGTGGTTCTTATAGAGTGCATTCGGTCAAGACACACTGGCTACACACCCCAGACATTATGGTCTGGGGAATGGTAAGCTACAACATTTGTTCATCTTTGATGTTCCTCTGGGGGACGCTAAGCAGCGCTCAGTACATGCAAAATGTTGATAGACCCGTTCTCTTGCCATTCTTGCAACAGTAAGTTGATGCATTTTTCCAACAGAAAAATTCTCTCACTCACACACACATACACACACACACACACACACACACACTTGAAACTCAACGTGGTCTGCGAGAGTTGTAGCAACTACCCTGGCCAGCACGACCTCCGGTCTTGTCTCCAATCGAGCACAAGCAGGATGTGATATGACAAGAAGTGACTCGTGTGATTTGTCAACCAAAAAGTTTTACCGAACTACGCAAACAGGTAGAGCACGCGTGGCATTAAGTATCCCAGGACAGTATTTGCCATCTGTACAACTGTCTGCGTGCCAGAGTCATGACCTGCATTTCAGCCCATGGAGGCAACACCACATACTAATACGAGTGGCCGGCCGCGGTGCCCGAGCGGTTCTAGGCGCTCAGTCCGGAACCGCGGGACTGCTACGGTCGCAGGTTCGAATCCTGCCTCGTGCATGGATGTGTGTGATGTCCTTAGGTTAGTTAGGTTTAAGTAATTCTAAGTTCTAGGGGACTGATGACCACAGATGTTAAGTCCCATAGTGCTCAGAGCCATTTGAACAATTTAATATGAGTGTTTCAGCATGGGTCGATATTTGGTATCTCAGAACGACTTACTCTACAGATCTGCGAATGTAATCTTTTCATGTTCTGCAAATGCACTGTAGCAGCAATAAATTTCTCATGAATTGGTAACCTCTAAAAGAGCGTACTAACTTTTTTTCCTCAGTGTTTGCACTACATTACCATGAAATCGAAGAACTCCAGCACAGAGTTACACGTGGTATAGCTCTATCGTTCTGCAACTGTTACCGTATAAGCTTCGCACAAACCAAAGTCAACAATGTGAATGATGCCGATGACAACCCTTCAGAGCTCGTGACAGTGATACAGTTACGCTTGCGACACATGTAGGACGCAAAAATACTCGTTTGCAGATAGCGCCAAGAATGCATATGGTACTTGATGTGAATTCATAGGCCAGACAACACAAGCTTGGGGACGTTACATGCTGCAAGTATGCATGAAGATGCACTGAGGCCAAATTATTACCTTTCTGACTCTCGAGCAGCCTTCAAATCTTGAAAAACCATTTTACACAGCGACACCACAACCCAGTCGTTTATGAAATTCTGCAGCTAGTCAATAAGGTACAAAACCAGCAAAAATTAGTCATATCAGTCCGGGCCAGAGGTCATAGTGGCAACAAAGAGGCTGACCAACTGGCTACACAAGGTGCTGTTTCAGGAACGACCTGTTATCCAAAGATACAGCGCACAGAATTGATATGACGTTTTGAAAGAACGATGTGAATAATGTAGGACAAGGTATGGAGCAGAAGAACCAACATCGAACAGAAGCATTATAGAGCGATACACCCTGTGATTCCATCAACGCATTGGTAAAGGATGCACGTATGAAACGTCTCCTTAGAAAAATTTAAAAATGACAGTGCTGATAAACCTCTGAGATATTTGATTTTCAAACAGCTGAGCAAAACTGAACTACTCAGACATTACTCTTTTTACTTATTCTGATCAACACTAAACTGACACACAATATTTTTAGCGCAACGCAATCTGACTTTCAAAAATCCCTACAAAAGAATGGCCCTGACTAACAATAACCTACACCTTTCATGAATCACTTACCTCACCAAAAATCTTCGTTACTCGAACTATTGAAATACAGCGAGCGCCAATACTGCCAGCTAAATAAAAGATTCTAACTACTGAAGGCACTAACGACTGATAGGCATAGTTAGCAAATGAAAGATTTTGATAGAGAACAAACAATGTATTTACCTTAATAATATTCAAAAGTCATAATTTCATGATATCCAGTATTACAAATCTACTCTTCCTGATGGACACACCTCCAGATCGTTCGCTCTCAAAATTTTGCCATCTCTCGCCCCACATCCACCACTGCTGGCAGCTCACCTCCAACTGCGCAACGCTATGCGCTGTTCACATTCAACTGCCCAATACTACAATAGCGAATATTCCAACATAGCACAGTCAGTGATTTTCATATAGAACCAACATAAAAACCTAAACAGCCTACTTACACGTAGTGTCTAGAGGATTTTATACTACCACTGCATCAAGGTAAGTCAGTCATGGTCGCTTTAAAGACAAGCGATTACACCGCCTGAGAGCGATTCGACAATCCTCTTCGTGCTTGTGAAGAAGAAGAATAAGAAGGAGGAGGAGGAGGAGACTTGAACCATATAACATTAGGATGTCCTGGAAAAATAGGATATATTGGTCATTGAATCAGCTGAGTGCTATAAGGATACATAGGTCCCCACTGTTCTGGAGCAATTTGAAATGTCGATATAATAAGCCACGTGATAATCTGCTTCCTGCTAGTACGGCAGGGAAGAGACCAACAAGACGAGGCAACATTCAAGAGCGACCACTGTGAGGGAAAAGGAGCTGACACGAGTAAGCGCATTGCCTGGAGGACGGACCCCAATCGAATGTGGCTGATTCATCCATCCTTCGTTCACACCCAGGGCGTACTGCTGGCTGCGAACCATGTACGGCCTCCGTCAGTACAACACGACGTTCCCTGCCTGTTAAGCCGCAATGAAGACAAGCCTTTGGCAGCTATTCATCGACATCGCGGAATAAAACCGAATGTTTTCCGCATTCCCCCACGCGGTATGGACACAGTCGAGACCAACGTGAAACGAAGCCTACTAGGTCCGCCAGTGACGTCACAGCCTTAACGCTATGTACAAAGACAGGCGAGGAGCCGCTTGCAGTTCACGGTGTGGTCTCCAGTACAAAATTACGGGCCAAATGTTTGAACTGTCAAACAGTGTCCTTCTCACGAGAGGAAATTGTCGTACAAACGATACACACCTTTCGGCAAAAATACCTGAAACACAACTTAACTTCAACGCGATTACTTGTTAGTTTTCGTCCTTTCGTGAAATTTGCAGGCTTGGACTACCACTCACTGTAAGAATACAGCCTTTAATTTACGTGATATAGAAACATAAACATTCAGAAACTAATACGGGAATACACGGCTGCACATAAAACAGTATTAATTTTGAAAACACGAGTTTCACCTAAACACTAGGATATTGTACCTAATTTTAAAACAACTGTGTGAAAATATTTCCAAAAGAGTCAAATGATTCAAATGGCTCTGAGCACTATGGGACTCAACATCTGAGGTCATCAGTCCCCTAGAACTTAGAACTACTTAAACCTAACTAGCCTAAGGACATCACACACATCCATGCCCGAGGCAGAATTCGAACCTGCGACTGTAGCAGTCGCGCGGTTCCAGACTGTAGCGCCTAGAACCGCCCTTTTGATGGGCCTGCATTGAAATCTGCAGCAATCTGCGGAAGGGTTGCAATTCTGTTACGTTGAACGTTTGTCTTCAATCGTCGTTGGTCCCGTTCTTGCAGGGTCTTTTTCCGGTCGCAGCGATGTTGGAGATTTGATGTTTTGCCGGATTCCTAATACAGTACACTCGTAAAATGATCGTAAGGGAAAATCTCGACTTCATCGCTACCTCGGAGACGCTGTGTCCCATCGCTTGTGCAGCGACTATAACACCACATTCAAACTCACTTAAATCTTGATAATCTTCCATTACTGCAGCAGTAACCGACCTAACAACTGCATCATATTCTTGATGTCTTATATAGGCGTTGCCGAACGCAGCGCCGTATTCTGCCTGTTTGCGTAATTTACCAGTTTCTTTGGCGCTTCAGTGTACATTCAATTTAAAAACACAGTTGCACTGAGGTCATGTTCGGCTATGAAAATACATTTGAGCAGTGCACTTTCACAATTTAAGGACCTGCTCTGGAAGTAAAATTGTTCTGGGAGGAGAGAGTATGTTCCTTAGAGGTTGGGGGGGGGGGGAGGAGTTTGTGCAGAGAGAGGGATCTGTCAGGGGGGGAAGCTACAGAGATGATAGATAGGAGGTGAAGCGGATAGCGAGAGTACAGACACTGAGAAGGAGAGAGGGTAAGGAGGTGAGGAAGAGGAATGGTGTGTGGGGATGGTTGTGGCACAAGAAGGTCCAAATAGGAGTGGCTGTTGAGTTAAAAGGAGATAGGAGCTCTGATGTGGAGTGGAATGGGTGGGAAGGGATTAGCGTTGGTAGGAGAGACAAATATCGGGGTGGATCTAATTGTCTGTAAAAGGGATTTAGTTGCAGTTGCGTTGAGATAGGATGTGGAGTGTATGTAGGTGTAGAGGTGCTTTTGCGAAGGCGCAGCAGCATACCAGGCCTGGTGATCAGACGCAGACGTCTACAAATCATCCTTCCAGCCTGCCTGCCCCTACCTTCGCCGCAGCGATTAAAGCCGCTCAGTGTACTGAAGCCTAGTGAGTTTGTAGCAGACCAGCTTGCTTTTCCGTTAGCGTCAAAAGCTTCACAGGACCTGTAAGGCCTAAGCACCTCAAAACAGGCTGTAGCTGTAAATCAAACGTGACTGCAGAGTAGCTACGTGTGTTCCTGCGTAGGTAGTGAAACGTCCCCTTAGAAAAATTTATACACGACTGTGCTTAAACTGACACACAATATTTTTAGCGCAACGCAATCTGACTTTCAAAACTCCCCACAAAAGGATGGCCCTGACTAACATTAACCTATGCGTTTCATATATCACTTACCTCACAAAAATCTTGGTTACTCGAACTACTGCAATACAGCGAGCACCACTACTGCTAGCTAAATAAAAGATTCAAACTACTGAAGGCACTAACTACTGATAGGCATAGTTAGCGAAAGAAAGATTTTAATAGAGTACAAACAATGTATTTACCTTAATAGTCATAATATATATATATATATATATATATATATATATATATATATATATATATATATATATATATATATCAGTTCATGACACCAATTCTTACAAATTTCAAAACTCCGCCATCTCTCTCCCCACGTCCACCACTGCTGGCGGCTCACCTCCAACTGCGCAACGCTACGCGCTGTAAGCATCCAGCTGCCTCTGCTCAACACTACAATGGCAGACAACAATGCAAACTAAACACACACTGCGCACAGCACAGCCAGTGATTTTTCATACCGAGCGCTAAGGGGCGTTACCAATAAGAAAACCTAAACAGCCTACTTACAGTAGTTTCACTGCGCCTCATTCATCATGACGGCAGGAGCAGCAGAATGAACGAACTAAAATTAAAGGAGATTAAGGAGAAATTACGAATTGAGGAATATATACCTGTCCCGAAACAGAGCCCAGGTCCAGTAGGGGAAAAGGTAAACTTGTAAGGCAGCTTCATAAAAATGGATAAGCGTGTCGCAATACAAGTTGTATAGAAAGTTACTACACATTCATTCGTCAACGCCGGCCGCAGTGGCCGTGCGGTTCTAGGCGCTACAGTCTAGAGCCGCGAGACAGCTAGGGTTGCAGGTTCGAGTCTTGCCTCGGGCATGGATGTGTGTGATGTCCCTAGGTTAGTTAGGTTTAAGTAATTCTAAGTTCTAGGAGACTGATGACCTCAGAAGTTGAGTCCCATAGTACTCAGAGCCATTTGAACCAGCCATTCGTCAACGTCGAGTATGTTACGACATGTTTGTAAAGTTGTCCAGCAGTTTCCTCACTCCACAACTTTATTCCAAGAGGGCAGGGACTCAGCGGCTAACAAGTTTGTTGAAATGTGTGCAATGCGCTTAGGCCATTTAGCAGTATATACGCGTTCTAAATTTAGGACAAACACTGACTGAAATAGGAAAAAAAGATTTGTCTCAGTGGACATTAAAAATCACATTCTGGTAGTACGCAACGCAGTGCAAATAATGCTTATTAAGAAAGAAAAACGTCTTTCAGAATATACTTTTGAGATTAACAGAATAAGAAAATCGAATTTCGGGTCTGCTAAAATGTATTTGTGTAATTTTCAATTAACTATTTGGGCCACTTTTGAGTGCATTCAGCGAATACCCCTCCCCCTACCTCCAAATACATATCCTAAAAAAATAATTAAATTTGGTATAACTGGGGCCAAATTTGGTTGGAACACACTAAAGTTACCGAGGGAGGTGCGCATTCGTTAGCATACTGGCCTTTCATTCGGTAGGCCGACAGTTCAAACCCGCGTCCGGCCATCCTGATGTATGTTTTCCATGAATTCCCCCAATCGCTTCCGGTAAGTGACGGGATAGTTCCTGTGAATGGGCGCAGCCGACTTCTTCATAATCCCCTCATCCAATGAGACCAACGGCCTCGCTGTTTGGTCCTCTTCCCCGAATCAACCAACCAACCACACTTTTTTTTGGCGTTGTAGTCTAATAGACATCTCCAGGTCCTTAGGTAGAACGTATCTCGATTTTCATATATGGTTTTCATTAGTACAGGAAACGTGTATGAGACGTGACCTGATAACGGTTCCAATTTAGAGTAGGCAGTACTAGTCTAAAGAGAATGAAGTTGCAGAGAAAACAGTTCATATCGAAATACATAAATAAGACCGAAATACGCCGAAAAGGAAAAAAAGGAAAAATTTAATACACCATTTTCTCGCCTCCAATAACATAGAAGGAATTCAAATTTAATTGACGTTCGTCTTGTGATACTGGGGTATTCTTATCAACTTCCGGGCGCTACACAAAACACTACAGCAAAAGCGTACAGAATGAAATGCTAATTAGGGTAGCACAGCGGGAAGGCGGGCAGGCAAGCAAGACTCCGTAGCCTGCTTGGGTAGAGCACTGCTTGACTTGCATGGGAGTAGAGCAGCCTGCATTGAACAGGTTAAAAACGAAATATTTACACCTCTGACCACAGGCGATATAGTGGGGTTATCGAAATCTAGTTTGGCCGCCGGAGTGTCCGAGCGGTTCTAGGCGCTACAGTCTGGAACCGCGCGACCGCTACGGTCCACGATCGAATCCTGCCTCGGGCATGGATGTGTGTGATGTCCTTAGGTTAGTCAGGTTTAAGTAGTTCTAAGTTCTATGGGACTTATGACCACAGAAGTTAAGTCTCATAGTGCTCAGAGCCATTTGAAGTCTAGTTTCCGGATAGCGTAAGAAACGCAGAGGTGTTCGGTGTGGGTTGCAGTCGTTTTAAATCCAAAGGCGTATTTAAATCGCTGGGTATCGAGAGAGTACGAGGAATGAATAAGTCTACGCCTGCGGCATACCAGTTGTTGATAGTGGCATATACACTCCTGGAAATGGAAAAAAGAACACATTGACACCGGTTTGTCAGACCCACCATACTTGCTCCGGACACTGCGAGAGGGCTGTACAAGCAATGATCACACGCACGGCACAGCGGACACACCAGGAACCGCGGTGTTGGCCGTCGAATGGTGCTAGCTGCGCAGCATTTGTGGACCACCGGCGTCAGTGTCAGCCAGTTTGCCCTGGCATACGGAGCTCCATCGCAGTCTTCAACAATGGTAGCATGCCGCGACAGCGTGCACGTGAACCGTATGTGCAGTTGACGGACTTTGAGCGAGGGCGTATAGTGGGCATGTGGGAGGCCGGGTGGACGTACCGCCGAATTGCTCAACACGTGGGGCGTGAGGTCTCCACAGTACATCGATGTTGTCGCCAGTGGTCGGCGGAAGGTGCACGTGCCCGTCGACCTGGGATCGGACCGCAGCGACGCACGGATGCACGCCAAGACCGGATGATCCTACGCAGTGCCGTAGGGGACCGCACCGCCACTTCCCAGCAAATTAGGGACACTGCTGCTCCTGGGGTATCGGCGAGGACCATTCGCAACCGTCTCCATGAAGCTGGGCTACGGTCCCGCACACCGTTAGGCCGTCTTCCGCTCACGCCCCAACATCGTGCAGCCCGCCTCCAATGGTGTCGCGACAGGCGTGAATGGAGGGACGAATGGAGACGTGTCGTCTTCAGCGATGAGAGTCGCTTCTGCCTTGGTGCCAATGATGGTCGTATGGGTGTTTGGCGCCGTGCAGGTGAGCGCCACACTCAAGACTTCATACGACCGAGGCACACTGGGCCAACACCCGGTATCATGGTGTGGGGAGCAATCTCTTACACTGGCCGTACACCTCTGGTGATCGTCGAGGGGACACTGAATAGTCCACGGTACATCCAAACCGTCATCGAACCCATCGTTCTACCATTCCTAGACCGGCAAGGGAACTTGCTGTTCCAACAGGACAATGCACGTCCTCATGTATCCCGTGCCACCCAACGTGCTCTGGAAGGTGTAAGTCAACTACCCTGGCCAGCAAGATCTCCGGATCTGTCCCCCATTGAGCATGTTTGGGACTGGATGAAGCGTCGTCTCACGCGGTCTGCACGTCCAGCACGAACTCTGGTCCAACTGAGGCGCCAGGTGTAATTGGCATGGCAAGCCGTTCCACAGGACTACATCCAGCATCTCTACGATCGTCTCCATGGGAGAATAGCAGCCTGCATTGCTGCGAAAGGTGGATATACACTGTACTAGTGCCGACATTGTGCATGCTCTGTTGCCTGTGTCTATGTGCCTGTGGTTCTGTCAGTGTGATCATGTGATGTATCTGACCCCAGGAATGTGTCAATACAGTTTCCCTTTCCTGGGACAATGAATTCACGGTGTTCTTATTTCAATTTCCAGGAGTGTATTACGTTCGGCAATAGGTTCTTCACGGCCTGCCTTCTCCGGTTCATATGTCATAACGGAAACTAATCAATAAATTAGAATTTGTAATCGTGTTCCTGTCAAATTCTCAAGCTTTCTTTCGCTCCGCGATCTAGTGACGTGTAATAGTACTGCATGCAAGACGGTTATTGCGCTATAGTTCACTCTCGTGATAGGCATTGCAATCAGTTTATCGCGATAGATTTCGTTTGTTACGCACTTTATTTTTCATTAATTTTCTGCCTTGTTTCATCTAAATGTAGAAATTTGAAGTAAATAAGCCTAGGACGTTTATTGATATTTGATAACAGCATTTCCCCTTTGTCTATTACACACACGTATGTTTCAAGTCAGACGACGAAATCAGGCAGTGATTGAGTGAGAGAGAGAGAGATGCATGGATTTGTGCTGTCAAACGTCTCTGTGAAGTCGTTTCATAAGACGCTTGTCGAATTCGGTACAACTCATTTACTTTACTACCTGATTTTAGCTCAATTCATGAACACTTCCAGAAACACTGAGCACTGAAATAAGGCCTATTGATTATTACATGTGTGTTTTAATGTGGGGCGATTTTGTTTTGTGGCAAACGCTGAGTTGGTCATCATCTGCTGGGAGCAGACGATGTTGCTTCTCGTTCGAAGGAGAGCACAGGATGACCAACTTAGGTTTCCAATACCTGAACAGAGAGGTTAACCCATCTTAGTCGAAGGCTGTTTTTGTGTGTGAGGTTGGTGGCGGAGGGCTACCCCTCTGGTAGCTTCCGCTGCACGGGGAGCTAGGTAATTTCGAAAGAGAAAGGGGCACTCCGGTGAACGCTTGGTGAGTACGGACCATAGCTCTTAAGGGGATTTCAGGTGATATGAAGCAGGTTGAGTTAGAACTTCGCCATGTTTAACTGTTGAAATACTTAGAAACTTCATCTTAACCGAAGAGTGTGAAGCGAGTTATTTTTTTAATGATTTTTAATCTTATATTTTGTGGAAATTGCTTTTGTCTTTGTGTGTCGATTTTGTGCCACGTGTTTGGTAATCAATGACCCTGCTGGTCCACCATGGCACCGCAATAGGCTTTATTTTAACAGTTTGCTTGTTTAATGAGCTACAATTTCTGCAAGAATATCTGTTCTTTCGTGCGCTTTCTACAAAGTAGCACAACAGTTTGAGTCAGAATGCACCACGTGCTCTAGTTCGGCCGTTTGCAAGCAGCAGACGCAGTTAGTATGTTAAATAATTATCGCACAGCCTCGTGTATTGGTTAAACCTCTGTCCAGGTAGTGCATGCGTAGAATCGTAGAACAAAACTCACTGAGTTATTTTTATGGTATTAATGCAAAGGAGATGATAGTATAATTGTCTCCCACCCCCGTCTTTTGTGTTTCTTCTTGCTGTAGTTAAATTGTGCTCTGTTTCATTCTCATGTAATTCTTACTTAAATATTTCGAGTCAGGCACCAGTTACGTGTAGTTAGGATGTGCAACCAAATATTTAGTTACAATAAATAATCTACGTGAAAGATAAATTCTTTTGTGTCGATCTCACCTCCTTACTCCGATTTCCAATCCTGCATTAATGAAGTTGCTTCATGCACGACATGGGGTGCTGTTTATCTGGCTGCTTAAAGAAATTTGCGTACTTGTAATTAAATTATTAAAGTAATCAAACTAATAATTTTCCATCTCCGATTTTTTCTAAACGGTTAGGAAGGGCTTGGGCTGGTCGCGACACTGAATTTCTGAATTTTTATCATTAATTGTGTGAGAGAAGCAGCTAGAAATGCGAGATAACGTATATGGCTCGATGAAAAACGTCGTAAACATAGTTACACGTTACAGCTGCTTAGGTACGAACTTTCAGTGTCATCAGATGTGTGTTTTCCAACTACAGGTATCTCCAACGTCAAACTGCAGTATTAAATGTGGGCTTTCCCTTAAAGCGCTTCTGGACAGATCGAGTTAGTACGTCAGTGTTTGTTCTGCTTTCCGAAAACCCATCGTTACTGGCACAGAGTTCTTTCAAGTTATTGCACCCTTTTATGAATTTTAATGAAGGTTTCAAAGTATGTCATTACTGAAAATAACCGACGCTCGCCGGTAAATGTAAATGTCGTGTGACGATGGCGTCCCCTCGGCTAGATTGTTCGTCGGGTGCAAGTCTTTCGATTTGACGCCACTTCGGCGACTTGCACTTCGATGGGGATTAAATGATTATGATTAGGACAACACAACACCCAGTGCCTGAGCGGGAAAAATCTCAGACCCAGCCGGGAATCGAACCCGGGCCATCAGGGCTAACATTCTGTCGCGCTGACCACTCAGCTACCGGGGGCGGATTTCTCACCAGTACAAGAATAATTAAATTGAAACTGAACTTTATACTTGTAATCAATCTTATATAGTAACAGTTATTGGCTTCATGACGAACGAACAGTACCTAAAACACTCTTTCAAGTACTTCCCACCACACATGTCACAGGAGTCAGATAATAAACAAATAGCAAACACATGAAACGTATTATATTAATTTTCAAAGATCAATTAAAGTAAGCTTGTCTATTGTCTGTGGGTAGAAATCTTTTGTTACGTTACTCATCTTAACAGTAACTGTGGTAATTGATTGCAGAAAGATTCCTTGAATTTACTCATTGGGAAGGACTGCCAGTTACTTAGCAGTTGCTATGATAATTTTTTTTTTGTAATAAAAGTTATAAATTACGCCACAGACTATAAATTAGAACTGTGCTATCAGAATAAAATTCAGTGTGCAAGTTACGTAAGGTTTTCCTACTAATTTCTTATTACGAAAGTTACTCTACTTTTATCAAGTAAATTAATACTGGCTTTTGCATTATTCTATTTCTGACATTATTCATACTGTAACCAAAGACTTCATTATTACGTAATTGTCCAGAAATTGTAAATATTTAGTTTGGATAATCTAATAAATTACTGTTCACTTCATTTCCAGTTCATTTTATGATTATCTCGGTCAATACAAAGGGATAGGATAGAGACTACTTCGGTGAGGACAATTATTTACGTGACAATATGCACGAAAACAACGTTACTTAAGCTACAAAATTCCAACCACGCTGGTCAGCCTATTACACCTCTAGTTATAAAAAAAAATCTACATCTTATTTCACTTCATGATGCCTTTGGTTTGTTGAGCGGCTTTATTTAGCGGTAAAATAGGGCTCAGGTTGATCTTCAAAATGGTTCAAATGGCTCTGAGCACTATGGGACTCAACTGCTGCGGTTATTAGTCCCCTAGAACTTAGAACTACTTAAACCTAACTAACCTAAGGACATCACACACATCCATGCCCGAGGCAGGATTCGAACCTGCGACCGTAGCAGTCGCACGGTCCCGGACTGCGCGCCTAGAACCGCGAGACCACCGCGGCCGGCCAGGTTGATCTTCTTGCCTTGCCATAACCAATAACAAGTACTCTTGATGTTATATCAATTACTCTTGCTGCATTTCTGCTTGCCCAATAAACGCCATACACATAACTTGCCCATATTAAACATCCGCCAAACCATCCATTTCAGTTTTCACTGCTCCGCACTTCGGAGACAGACTTTTGATCCGTACCTTTGCATGGCTACATTGGCGAACTCACAATCACCGACAGCTACAGTCTCCTCGCGACTCCGAACTGCTACTTTTTTGGCGCGCTCGCACTCCCAGCGATAATGCATTCACAGTTTATTACACTGTTTGACAATATCTTTTACCTGACTAGGCCAGCATGTTTACTTTCAAAGTATTAACATTACATGCGTACTCTCTTTCTTAAATATCAAGTAGCAGCTGTAACTTGACAACTTTTTTTACAAGAATAATATTCAGCACAACCAATACAACGAACTTCGTAAACACGTACTAAATGTATGATCATCCGCAGAGCTGTGGTATTATAAGCTCCTCCGGCATTAGTCTATCACTCGCGAAAGCTACCTCCTCGGCTGTAATCTCTCCATGGTGTCGACTCGACGATAGCACCTCGGGGTCGCAGACACAGTGTACTCGATAATGTGGAAGTTAACTGTCCGCCCCAAGCTGGAGTTGTATGAATGTTGATTCTTCATGGAACTTAACATAATCTATTTCGGAACACAGGTTACATCACCACATTTATCTAGGAGCCAAATCGCATCTAACTGATGATCGGATTGTAGATAGGGCCGGATCTTGAAGTACCACTTTACCACGCGGAAAGCTACGTTGTAAAGAGGCGCGAAGGAATTAAAACCACAAAATTGATGAGGATTTCGTGGCAACAAAGTAAGAGCATATGGACTATCAGACCAATTGCGTGATTGGATTGAAGAGTTCCTAGATAACAGAACGCAGCATATCATTCTCAATGGAGATAAGTCTTCCGAAGTAAGAGTGATTTGAGGTGTGCCCCAGGGGAGTGTCATAGGACCGATGCTATTCACAATATACATAAATGACCTGGTGTATGACATCGGAAGTTCACTAAGGCTTTTTGCAGATGATGCTGTGATTTATCGAGAGGTTGTAACAATGGAAAATTGTACTGAAATGCAGGAGGATCTGCAGCGAATTGACGCATGGTGCAGGGAATGGCAATCGAATCTCAATGTACACAAGTGTAATTTGCTGCGAATACATAGAAAAGAAGATCCCTTATCATTTAGCTACAAAATAGCAGGTCAGCAACTGGAAGCAGTTAATTCCATACATTATCTGGGAGTACGCATTAGGAGTTATTTGAAATGGAAAGATCATATAAAGTTGATGGTCGGTAAAGCAGATGACAGACTCTGATTCATTGGAAGAATCCTAAGGAAATGCAGTCCGAAAACAAAGGAAGAAGGTTACAGTACGCTTGTTCGCCCACTGCTTGAATACTGCTCAGCACTGTGGGTTCCGTACCAGATAGGATTGATAGAAGAAATAGAGAAGATCCAACGGAGAGCAGCGCGCTTCGTTACAGGATCATTTAGTAATCGCGAAAGCGTTGCGGAGATGATAGGTAAACTCCAGTGGAAGACTCTGCAGGAGAGACGCTCAGTAGCTCGGTACGGGCTTTGGTTTAAGTTTCGAGAACATACCTTCACCGAAGAGTCAAGCAGTATATTGCTCCCTCCTACGTATATCTCGCGAAGAGACCATGAGGATAAAATCAGAGAGATTAGAGCCCATACAGAAGCATACCGACAATCCTTCTTTCCACGAACAATACGAGACTGGAATAGAAGGGGGAACCGATAGAGATACTCAGGGTACCCTCCGCCACACAACGTCAGGTGGCTTGCGGAGTATGGATGTAGATGTAGATGTAGCCTAGCACACGACCTCTTCGTACATTTTCTGAAGATAGATGTGAAAACCTACTTCTTGAAATCGAGTGATCACATCAAAAGTACGCTCTCATTCCCTCACAGTCTTACAGGGAAGAATGCGCATGCTGAAGCAACGGTTAGGGCCACGAAAGCCCGTCTCGGAACTTCGCGCACGTCCAACTAGAAAAATATGAGCGCTTCTCTTCGGAAGTTACTGCCACGGTCGAGTCCCGGTTGATCTACATCGGGTCTAAGCAGCTGTATTTGCATTCACGGAGTCTCGCGGGATGAACGGCGGAGACTCGCCGCGAGCTTGAGGAGTGCCGCAGCTGGAATCCGCAGAGAGAAAGAGGGAGCCCGCCGCCAGCGATGAGCGCGACACCGTTGGCCACAATTCGCGTTCGGGGCACGTGCGGTCCTGACGGCGCGCCCGCACTGTAAGTGGCGTGGCGGAGCCGCGCCGACACCTCGCGGCGAAACAAGAGGGCCGATAGGGGCCACGTGCCATTCCGACTCCTCGGACGTCACACGTTCGTTATCCACGCACGACACTTCGAGGCGCCCTGCCACGCGTGTCTTCGATACTAAACTGGGCTTTCGACTAGAGATGGGCGGTTCGCGAAGAACGGGTGCAGAGGAACGGTTCACCAAGATGAACGGAAGGACCGAGGAACGAATTCCAAGGAACGATCGGTTCATAGTTCACTAGTTCACTTCGGTCGCGGCGGTCACTTCGGCAGTTCTCGTTCCAGCCTCGGTCGCGTGCTCGTCTCAGTCTCGGTCTCCCTCGGCCGCATTCGTCGTTCTACGCATGACCACCTACCTGTCACAGTTCCACTGCCGACTGCTCCTAGTTAGTTCAGTATCCAGTTGTTCGTTTCGTTCACTGCGCTCGCCTATTTTACATGTGTTCCAAACTGTTCTTGCACTTGGTTCTGTCTATTCAGCGCCCACGACCGGTAATCCAAAAGTATTTTACATTTACGTAAATAACATAAAAATTACATTGCATGTAATAGGTACGTCTTTTCAGGTAACAAAAGGGCATATCAGCTCACTTCATTCTATCGATGAACAGCAGAAGACATACTTATAACAAGGCAAGTTTTTTTTTTGTTTGTTATTCATATACTTTTTGGGTTCATCGATTTGATTTAGCAGCTAACTTTCAATAATTTGCTTAATTTTTAGTATAAGAAATTCATATAAAACGATTTTCGTGTATCTTTCTTCTACAAAACATTGCACTTAGGAAAGCTCTAATTATTTTTATGTTTGGTTGTTTCCAATTTTCATTACCTCCTAGTTTGGTTTCTTTGAAAAAAAAAGTGGGTTGTGGGTCATTTTGGCTCAGTAGGGAAAGCGGTGCCTCTCCATTTGAAAATACATAGATCGCCATAAAATCGTATTTACTTATTATCTCAAAAACATTTGTTCAGAAGGAGCTTTCAAACCAAAAACTTGATTACTGCCAACTTTATTATTATTATTATTATTGCTGCATTAACTTTAATAATGCAACATAACCTAATTTTTACTAAGCGTGTGACGTAAGTATGAGAAAACCACATTTATTTTATGCTTCCATGAAGTCTCTACTTCGCCTACGAACTCAGAGACAACGTGAAGTATACACAGGGTTTAAACAATTATTGTTTACAACGTAGCATAGCTATGTAGTGGAAGTCGAAACGAAGAATTTTATACAAGACACTTGTGGTCTATTAAGTTGGGAAACAGCCACCAACAGGTTTACAAGACTACATGTGCTATAGCCCATGCGCATCGCGTGAGATTTTCATGTTCTCTTCTCCAGCTCTCTAAAAGTCGTCATCGATTGTTTAACAATTGTTGCTTGCATTAGCTTGTTATTTCTTCACTGCCTAATTATTAGATGTTTGTATGTTTGTTGTATCTGCTCGTAACGGGCAACACATCGTCCGTAATTGGCGAGCAGTCTGTACTCGGGGCCGGTTTTCCGTGCGCCACCCTGAATGATTTCCCTGCGATCAGCTACACAAGGCTACGATTGGCTAAACGAGAGGTTCTGCAGAATCACAGAAATTACTTCTAAAAGTGTGTAAGAATTCTGTAATGAATAAAAACTCTATATTCCAGGGGGAGGCAAGTGCCCCCTCTTGGTGCCCTCCATCCTTCAGTCACCTACACTACTAGTTTTCAGTTTTTCATAAGAACCATATACCAAGCACAACTGAACGGTGAACGAGTAAAAATGACCATTCCCCAAAAAAGAACGATCAGCAGTGAACTAGTTCCCAAGGATGAACGAGTTTGCCCATCTCTACTTTCGACTTCGGAGTCCACATCAGTATGCATTGAAGAGCCACAGAAACTGGTACATCTGTCTAATATCGCGCAGGGCCCCCGCAAGCACGCAGAAGTGCCGCAACACGACGTGGCATGGACTCGACTAATGTCTGAAGTAGTGCTGGAGGGAACTGACACCATGCATCCTGCAGGGCTGTCCATAAATCCGTAAGAGTACGAGGGGCTGGAGATCCCTTCTCAACAGCACGTTCCAAGGCATCCCAGATATGCTCAATAATGTCCATTTCAGGGAAGTTTGGTGGCCAGCGGAAGTGTTTAATCTCAGAAGAGTGTTCCTGTAACCTCTCTGTAGCGATTCTGGACGCGTGGAGTGTCATATTGTCCTGCTGGAATTGCCCAAGTCCATCGGAATGCACAATAGACATGAATGGATGCAGGTAATCAGACGGGATGCTTACGTACGTGTCACCTGTCAGAGTCGTATCTAGGCCTATCAGGGTTCCCATATCGCTCCAGCTCCACACGTTCCAGACCGTTACAGAATCTCCAACAGCTTGAACAGTCCGCCGGTGACATGCAGATCTATGGATTCATGAGGTTGTCTCCATACCAGTAAATGCTCATCCGCTCGACACAATTTGAAAAGTAACTCGTCCGACCAGGGAACATGTTTCCAGTCATCACTAGTCCAATGTCGGTGTTGACGGGGCCAGGCGAGGCGTAAAACCTTCTGCCTTGCATTCAAGAGTACACGAATGGGCCTTCGGCTCCGAATACTCATATCGATGATGTTCCGTTGAATGATTCGCACGCTGACACTTGATGGCTCAGCATTGAAATCTGCACTTCTGTCACGCTGAACGATTCTCTTCAGTCGTCTTCGGTCCTGTTCTTCCAGATCTTTTAGCGGTGGCAGCTAAGACGTATACCTGATGTTCTGCCGGATTCCTGATATCATAGTACACCCGTGAAATGGTCGTACGGGAAAATCGCCACTTCATCGCTACCTCGAAAACGAAAACGCTGTGTCCCATCGCTAGTGGGCCGACTATAACACCACGTTCAAACTCACTTAAATCTCGATAGCCCGCCATTGTGGCACCAGTAACCGATCTAACTGCGCCTCACCATTGTCTCATGTAGGCGTTGCCGATCGCAGCGCCGTATTCTGCCTGTTTACGTATATCTGTATTTGAATACGCATGACTCCATCAGTTTCTTTGGCGCTTCTGTGTAGTATGAGTGGTTTCAGCAGCGTCGCGCGCCACAGCAGTTTGGCATGTGGCCGTGGGCGCCGGCCACCAGCGGCGATGAGACTGAGTTTTCTTTTTCTTCCGCAAGCTGCGCCACACACACACACACACACACACACACACACACACACACACACAAAATGGTTCAAATGGCTCTGAGCACTATGGGACTTAACATCTGAGTTCATCAGTCCCCTAGACTTAGAACTACTTAAACCTAACTAACCTAAGGACAGCACACACATCCATGCCCGAGGCAGGAATCGAACCTGCGACCGTAGCAGCAGCGCGGTTCCGGACTGACGCGCCTAGAACCGCTCGGCCACAATGGCGGCGCTGCGCCACAAACAAACATATCTTCTTACAGAGAAGTCATGAGGCGGCGCCACTAGATACTACTCCGAATGTGTCATGGATTTTCGAAATTTTAGTTAACAGTCAATTATGTTTAACTCTTGAAATACCAAGAGAGGAGGTTGTACTTTATGCCCCCTTTTGAAAATTTTGTAACCCAGTCATTTTCCTTATATTTTAGATTTCTGCAAAAAATATTGTTTTTAATGAATTCTTCTAGCAAATTGCATATAAATTTAAAATTTTCAGCTAAACTTAGCCTAAAAATATAAGTTTCAGTAGTACAGGTGTATTTCTCAATGAAGAACATATTCAGTATTTCCTGGGCCCTAGTTGCACACCAATATCTCTTCAAACATTATGTTGAGAGTACTAGTCAACAAGAATGAATGGAATTCGCATTTTTTGTTGTTGTGTTGGTCATAAAGTCAATAATACAAGTTCTTGAAAATGCACTGTTATTGCTAAGAATGTATTAAAATGGTTTTCCAAGTTGTTGACCCTGATTACACATGGTACCTCTGTAAAAACTATGTTGTTGTTTTAATTCTACAATTAATGAATTTTGTTTCTTTTTGATAAAATTTTAGTATGGGCACATAGAACCCCTTCCCCCTGCTAATGCGCGTTGTATAAATTGATGCCTTGGTATTGCTACAGTTAATTGTCTTGTCATAGTGTAACGTTTCGATCTATAGATCTGATGTTACCCGTAAAATTTTTATTCTGTCTTTTACACAGTTCTCTGTTGTTCACTTTCGCAGGCTAGGAGCTTCCTATTATTACTGCATACACATTTCACGTGGATTTCAAGTATGAATTTAATTTCACATATTGTATGTCAATTCAAGTTTTATTGTCAGATGCTCAGTTTGTCATTTGAAGTAATTAATTTTAATTAATGACAATGCATACTGCATTTTAACTGCTGAACTTACGATGTTGGTTACTCACGTACCCGAGCTGCAGTGCCTCCAACAGGCCTCAGTTATCTGTATAAATATTGGAAGCATCCAGGCTAACACCAGCACTTACCAACTACATTGCTATACATATTTTGTCGTTGATACCCATAAAAAATAATTTTGTTGCTTGTATTTGTGGAATGCATCGCTGTTATTTCTTTTATTTTTCTTATATAACACTAGGACTGGTATAGATTTTGATTCTGGTAATTGAACTTAGCCAATCACACCACCGCTTTTCTGTTTACAACAGCTACGAAGGTATCAAATGGCAGAAACAGGTAACCGTTAATTGTACAATGTATATGATCAAGTCGGACCTTTAGAAATAAAATGCCGTAACATGCGCGGACTTTTTACAGACTCTATGTCTTGAATTCGTAACCTTGTCGTCTGTCCATCATGCTGTTAAAACTCCCTTTTCATCAGGAAATAGTAAGGTTTGCGGTATCTTGCCGGTCTAAAAAGTTTAAGGTTCTGCGTCAATGCAACCAAAAGAAACGGCCAGTTTTTCACGCTAGAAACCTTGAGAGGCACCCACATGCCTTGCTCATACTGTGGCATCAAGCAGTCAGGCCTGCAAGATGAGTGGTCTGCCAAGCGAATAGATTTATTCTGATTTCTCGCAGAAACATCAATGACTGACTATGAGCTCTAGTAAACACAATTAAGCTACAAATTATTCACCTGTTTGAATATTACGCAACGGAAACGGATAACGCACATCTGACTATTAGTAATTTACACAGCTCTGATCGTTCACTACGCTCTGGCAATACCACATTTTCTTTCTTACCCAACGGTTTTGACCAACACGTGACCATCGCACTGAATATGAATGGCGCACACATTATAAATTCTGGATATCACGACTACACACTATTTGAAGAACAAGGCCACCGATCTTCACTATCTTTTTTATTCTGATAAATTGTATTATGATTCAAAAATAACCTATACACACCATTACATTTTATACAATTACAAATGAGAAACTCCGCCCAGTGGGCATGGTTTTACACTGGTGATTCTCTATCTTATGGTCTCGTAATTATCTAACGCTACAGTGCACTTTCTGGATAGGATGGTGGATCTTTTGCTATATCTCACACTTCGACTCTCACACTCATCATCACGAAAATTTCCTCCAGACCGAGCGGTACAAAAAGTAACATGCATAACCCACTGCCTCTGAACTTATCTTGCTACTCTCCCATGCAAACCACACATACTTAAATTACATGAAATACATCACACTGGGAACATAAAATACATCACAAAGAATGGTCACAACGTTAGAATCACTTCACTTTCAGCTTTCCCACTTCAGTTAGTATTCATCCCAGTTTCACACAACACTGCCCCACTTCGTAACTTTTCTTTCCTACTACGAACTCTGGAGGATATATGCACGTCTTCCTGTGCAATGGAAGCCAAGTGGCGTTGCTGGATAGATGGATGACTCACCTTGCTTCACTCTCCGAGTATTAGATTTTGAATCTAGCGTCACACGGAAACGTAACACGCAAAGTAATATTAAGATCATATTCGTCACACACGCGAGTCCTAAACTGATACCTTGGACTAGTACTTCTCTTTATCCTTTGTCTCATACACAGATTGAGACTCACACAGTACTCACCACGTGGAAGTACTCGTCTCTAATTTCGTGTCCTGCACACGCCATTTCTTAAATATTTCCAACTAATAGTACACACGCCAGTAATTCAGCTTAAATTTAGCACTCTGAAGTATTTCAGCTTAGTACTAGCACCTGCAAGTATTTCAACATATTGCTACACGTGGTTTCATTGTGACCGTTGGTCACTTCCAAAGGTTACTACGATCCCCTTAATATTACCTGCCTGTCAATTAATTCTCCCCCCCCCCCAAAAAAAAAAGTTCCTGAAATAGAGAAATAATTATTCCAAACTACTATTAACTATTTCAGATGCATACCATCTCTCCACTCTTTTGTCTTTACAGAGCACACCTGAGACAGGTCTTACCAGCACAAGATCCAGCGCCAGCATGCTGAAACATGGCCGTTCAGGTCATCTCGCACCTTGGCCGAGGTGGAGGAGCACTTTCCTATCGTATTGGTCAGCCACATTTCAGGCGCTCAAAGCTCAGGTCAATTTCATTTCTTTGGTTCCACCAAAGGTGACCAAAGAACCGTCTCAAAGATGATCATATATTCCACATTCACTATCTGCGGTTAGCAGACGACCATACATTGATTCATTTTGCAGATCTCACTAAATTGGATGTAGGAATTTATTTTGTGGGAGTGACATGTGATCAATTAAATAAATAAATTGTCATTCTTTCCTACACTTGTATCTGGCTTCGGTGTATTAAGTGAATAGGAGTTATTATTACAAAAAATATGTTGTTCTGACAAGAATAACAAAGAATGTTGTACCTATTTTCAATGTCGAGCGGTACTGTACCCTTTCAACCTAGCTCATCGCAACCTATTGGACAGTTCCCATTGACATAGAATATGAAATTGGGGAAGGAGGAAGGTTTCACGGTAAAGGTTACGGGAAAAAATCCGAAAACTGTTAATCTGCAATCGTATCACATAAAAAAAATCTTTTTTGTCATTACAAACTCGCAGTGCATTCGACATCCGTCAGAAATCTCAGGAACTACTGTCGGGATCTTGATCTGGTTTTCAGTAATGGACCAGAGTAAACCTAGAGAGAGGTCTGTGTGTATAATTTACAAATATTTTGAGCTGAACTGCGATGAAGCCCTCACCATTGAGAGAAAGATGCTTTTGCCACTTCACAGGGATGGCCGTTAGTCCGCGCGAGTGCCGCGCCACGGAGGCGGTGGCACGAGAGGTCCTTCACGAACTGCTCATTCTACGTACAAGCATTCCCTGATAGGCCAAGCCTACAATACGTACAGAATCTGTGATGTTTCAGAGAAAAGTAACGCTGGTAACTGACGCAGGATTGCACTTCCATGGCCGGGGATGAGCTTCAGATATCCCAAGAAATATTCGTTCCTGCATTCCACAGAAGAATTCGACACTATGTACCGGACGCGGTGGCCGAGCGGTTCTAGCTGCTTCAGTCCGGAACCGTGCGACTGATACGGTCGAAGGTTCAAATCCTGCCTCGGGCATGGATGTGTGTGATGTCCTTAGGTTAGTTAGGTTTAAGTAGTTTTAAGTCTACGGGACTGATGACCTCGGATGTTAAGGCTAATAGTGCTCAAGAGTCGTTTGAGCCAATTCGACACTGTGTCACTGCAATAACCCCACGGGCAACTGTACCGTTTCTGCCTCTAGTGACTTTCGTCAAACCTTACCAGTAACCGCAACAGGGATGACAGCAGACGAATTCATCGCATGTGCAATTGCCAATTAGCACAACATGTTAATATAGCTCCAAAATTAATGAAATAAATGATAACGCATGTGGCCAGGTCTGGAGCCCAACCAGAGCACGACCACCATGTGCAGGTCTTTTTTAATTTAACGCCATCGCGGTGACTTGCGTGTCGATTAGGATGAAATGGTGATGAAGAGAACACAAAACCCAGCCCCAGATGCCGAAAAATGTCCGACCCAGTTCGGGACCACAACCGGGTGCCTCACATGGCATTCCGCTGCGCTGACCACTCAGATAAGGAAGCGGATAAGGGAATAAACGAAAATTTACAACGGCGAATGCGAAATTACACAGAAAAATTTCACTTAAATTACAACATTCTCCAATGTATTGGAATTCTCGGGAACGATATCAGGCAAAAAAACGTCGAGACCCCAGGGTGGATGAAACATTTGTAGACACAATTAAGTTCGTATGGATCTCGCAGAGTGCGTGACGAACTCGCACTTCTTCGATTTTCATTTGTTTAATGCGGTCGAACAGAAGGCGACACACGTTGGCAACAAAAAATGATGTTGGCGATGAAATCTTTTACGAAACACCATCGTTGATGTGCAACAAACTGAGCAGGAAGGAGTGTGTGTGTGTGTGTGTGTGTAAGGGCTTCCATACCCGGAGACAAGGCGGTGGGAGGGTGGAGGAGGAGGAAGGACGACCACGACCCTAGCTCTCAGGGAAAGAGGAAATATAATCCAGTCACACGTTTTCCTTTCAACAAAATGTTTGAAAAATCAGTATTACGCAGGTATTCAACTGGGTTGGAACTAGACCTGTTTATCGGCTACCTGCCACTCGCCATTCGTCTTCGAAAATATTAAAAATAATGCTCCCCTTCAGGTATTGTCCTCCCTCCTCCTTCAAATTATCGTATGGTCGCTCTTGAGAGTCCGTAGTGTGTGTGTGTGTGTGTGTGTGTGTGTGTGTGTGAAGAGCAAACTGACGTGCAGTCTTTATCCTTTGTGAACGCCTCTAGACAGTAGTGGGCCTTGCTTTGGAGAAGAGCTTCGCACAGTGAACACTAGCGCATGTAAGCGAAGCGAAGGGCACAGTGGCCTAACACGGCTCGGCTCAGTGAGGGGTGCACCCCTGGCTAATGGTGCCGTGTCGCACGCCCGCTGTGGCCGTCCCGGCAGGGGGTGGAAGGTCCGGGGGAGGGGGGGGGAGGGGCGGGAAAGGGGGGGGGGGATTAGCGGCTCCGTTGTTTGAGCAGCACTCGAACCCCGACCCCGAGAACGGAGACAGCTGCCGTAGCTCCCACACACGCGGCTGGCTTTCCTGCGGCGTGCAATATGCGGGATCACTTCGTGCACCTTCTCTCTATCAACGATAATGCGCGCGCTGTCAAGGACAAGCTAGAAAATTACTATTGTCTATTGTAACAGTAACGTTTCCCCTATTAAAGCGAGAAGTTCCTGACGCGATGCGTTACTACGTCGGACACACTAATTGCACGTGTCGTAGTCTGCAGAAGTTGGCATGTGGAGGGCTGTAATGAAGAGGTAAACGTCAGCATGACTGCACTGCACTTTTTCCTGGACGACCCTGTAGAGGTCTCCATAATGAGATTTTCACTTTGCAGTGGAGTGTGCGCTGATATGAAACTTCCTGGCAGATTAAAACTGTGTGCCGGACCGAGACTCGAACTCGGGACCTTTGCCTTTCGCGGGCAAGTGCTCTACAAACTTCTGCCAGTACCTCGTCTTCTACCTTCCAAACATAACGGAAGGTAGGAGATGAGGTACTAGCAGAAGTAAAGCTGTGAGGATGGGGCGTGAGTCGTGCTTGGGTAGCTCAGTTGGTAGAGCACTTGCCCGCGAAAGGCAAAGGTCCCGAGTTCGATTCTCGGTCCGGCACACAGTTTTAATCTGCAAGGAAGTTTCAAGTAGAGGTCTACCTATCTCATCTAAAGCCATCTTTAGTTAAGGCAAAATGCATGGTTCAAATGGCTCCACTATGGGACCTAACAACTGAAGTTATCAGTCCCCTAGACTACTTAAACCTAACTAACCTAAAGACATCACACACATCCATGCCCGAGGCAGGATTTGAACCTGCGACCGTAGCAGTTGCGCAGTTCCGGACTGAAGCGCCTACAACCGCTCGGCTACCGCGACCGGCCCTAAGGACATCTCATACATCCATGCCTGAGGCAGGATTCGAACCTGCAGCCGCAGCAGAAGTGCGGTTCCGGACTGAAGAGCCGACAACGGCTAGGCCGCAGCGGCCGGCCAGCAAAAGGCATGGGATAACAATGTGGACGTGTACAAATAGCGGTAGTATCGCGTACAAAAGATATAAAGGAGTTGTGCCTTGGCGGAGATGTGATTTGTACTCAGGTGATTCATGTAAGAATATTATGATCGCACGACGCGAATTAAAAGATTCTGAACGGGAAATGTTTGTTGGAACTAGAGGCATGGAACATTCCATTTCGGAAATCGTTAGGGAATTCAATATTCCTAGATCCACAGTGTCGAGACTGTGCCGAGAACGCCAAATTTCAGGCATTGCCCCACGCGACGAATAACGCAGTGGCCGACACCCTTCGCTTAACGACCGAGAGCAGCGGTGTTTAAGTCGATTTGTTAGTGTTAACAGACAAGCAAAACTGTGTGAAATAGCCGCAGTAATCAATGCGCGACGTACGGCGAACGCATCCGTTAGTACGATATGGCGAAATGAGGCGTTAACGGGCTATAGCAGCAGATAACCGACGCAATGACCTCTGCTAACAGCACGACATCGCCTGCAGCGCGTCTGCTTGCCTCGTGACCGTATCTGTTGCATCCCAACGACCCGAAAACCGTGCGCTGGTCAGATGAGTCCCGCTTTCAGTTGGGAAGAGCTGATTGGTAGTGTCCGAGTGTGGCGCAGACCCCAAGAAGACATGGATCCAAGTCGCCAACATGGCACAGTGCAAGCTGATGGTAGCTCTAGAATGGTGCGCGCTGTGTTTACATGGAATGGACTGGTTCCTCTAGTCCACATGAACCGATCATTGACTGCATGGATAGCAGTTTCACCTGTTCACAGACTTCAAGTTCCCAAACAACGATGGAATTTTTATGGATGACAATGTGCCAGGTCAACAGGCTGTAACTGTTCGCGACTGGTTAGAAAAACATCCATGCCCTGAGTGTCCGACATGCCGCAATCGCACATTTATGGGACATAATCGAGAGGTCAGTGCGTCCACAGAATCCTGCACTGACAACATCTTCGTAATTGCGGATGGTTGTAGCGGCAGCATGGCTCAATATTGCTGCAAGGGATTTCCAACGACTTGTTGAGTCAATGCCACGTAGAGCTGCTTAACCTAACCTAACCTACCTAACCACAGGGCATGAGCACGTCCCACACGATATTCGGAGGTATCCCATGACTCTTGTCACCTCAGTATATGTTCCCACTCAATTTCTTCTCCATAGACCGCACCTCCTAACACGCGATTTAGAGAAAGTGAGTTTTCAGTGGTCTTCGGGGATACTCCTAAATGCTACAATAAAGTCTCAATACATAGGGCACCACCTCATTTATTAATTCAAACCAGTATGAGGGAAATAAGTATTTACAATGAACTGTAAACGAGAGCCAGTTTGAATTCATCAGTAGCAGTCACTATCATAGAACCTGATTATAACTCCTCAAGCACTGTAATATTCACAAAATAATTCACTGTATCCGTTTACATTTCCCTCAAACAATCGTAATATTCGGAAGAGCACAGAGTTATTTTCTTAGCTGTAATACAGCTCTCATGGACTGTGCGTGTTCAAAATCTAGATGGCACTGCTAGGCTGCTGACAAGTTTATCAAGGAGGTACTGATGGGAAAAATCGGCCGGTTAAAACCGATATCGGTGTTTTAGTTCTAAACACCCGATATTTTTCGGTATTTATGTGGTCTCTGTTATAGAAGGTATTTTTTTTATTTTTTACTAATTACCGAATAAAAAACCGAAACGTTAATTAGCCATAGCAGTAACGCTACCTTTATCGTTTATAAATAAACCTTGCATTCTAAGAAAGAAGTAACTTTTATTTGTAAAATTTGGACTGGTTGAATTATTGCGGTATTATAGATAACGGGAAAATTTATCTGCGCTATTTTAATAACAGCGTCGACAGAAATAACATATGTTATAGAGTCACAACAACAATGTGTTCCGGGCTTTTATGCCGTGGTCGAATGGATTTCACCTATAAACCTCACGTTTCGTCTCCATTTGCGGAGTGCAGTAGAGAGCCAGGGGGTAAATCGGACATTCAAAGTAGCTACTATCCCGCTTGAAAATGTCCCCCGCAGATGGGAACGAATCGTTGGGTTTTAAGGTGAAATACATTCGGCCACGGCGTAATAGCACGGAATATTTTGCTAACTGAGAAGTAACAAATACATAGCGTAAGAATTGGTACAGCACTGATGAGACAATGTCTCTGCTACCGTGTGTCAGGGCTTAAGGTACGTGCGTACGTGCAGTGTCGTTTCGTCTCCATCTGCGGAGTGCAGTAGAGAGCCAGGGGGTAAATCGGACATTCAAAGTAGCTACTATCCCGCTTGAAAATGTCCCCCGCAGATGGGAACGAATCGTTGGGTTTTAAGGTGAAATACATTCGGCCACGGCGTAATAGCACGGAATATTTTGCTAACTGAGAAGTAACAAATACATAGCGTAAGAATTGGTACAGCACTGATGAGACAATGTCTCTGCTACCGTGTGTCAGGGCTTAAGGTACGTGCGTACGTGCAGTGTGCAAAACTTGCCCCCACCTGATCTAGCCTATATGGCGGTTTCCCGTTGTTTTCGCCGGACATCCGTTATATTACAGGATGGCACCAATCCTAGTCTGGAAATACGAGGGTTGGAACTTTTATAGTGGCAACTATTTATTTACAGCTGGTACAAAATATATACGAGGTTGAAAGTTTTACTGACCTTCAAATTAATCACCAGCATTGTGCATAACCCGTAGTCAGCGATGTGGAAGTCGTAGGATACTCTTAGCAGTGCCAGTTGTGTTGACGGTTCAAGCGGCGCGGTCTATTGCCCGACAAATTTGTAGCAGTTCTGAAGCGAATGCGCTGTAGTGTTTCCTTCAGTTTAGAAATCGAGTTAAACTCACGACGGCTGAAGTCAGGGGAATGTAGAAGTGGTATAGCACTTAGCAGCCCCATCAGTCAAATAAATCAGCAACAGCTTGCACTGCACGTGATTGAGCATCGTCCTACAAAATAATGGTCTGGTCCTGCAGAATGTGTCATCACTTCTGTCTCTGTGCTATTCATTTTTGGAACACAACCTACGACCAGCTTATTAGAGATAGAAGTGATAAAACTTTCTGCGGCATCTTACCATCATTTTGCAGGACATTGCTCAAGCACGCACAGTGCAAGCAGTTACTGATTTGTTTGACTGATGGGGTTGCTAAGTGATATACCACCTACTGCACTTCCCTGACTTACGCCCCCGTGAGTTCGACTTTATTTCTAAACTGAAGGAAACACTACACGGCATTCGCTTCAGAACTGCTACAAATTCGTCGGGCAATAGACCGCGCCGCTCGAGCTGTCAACACAACTGTCACTGCTAAGAGTATCCTAAGACTTCCACATCGCTGGCAACGGGTTATACACAATGCTGCTGACTACTTTGAAGGCCAGTAAAACTTTCAAACCGTATCTATTTTGTACGAGCTGTAAATAAATAGTTGCCACTATTAAAGTTTCAACCCTCGTATTTTTATTAAGCGAGGTAGCAATGAAGAACAATTCTTCATTTGCTTTTAAAGATTAAAGATTTGTCTCGCATTTGTATGAAGTAATAGAAGAGGAAGGAAATTATGGTGACAGTAATAAATTAAAAACTTAACAGCAGTTCATTCATAGTAAACAATAAAAATAGAAAGTAGCTGATCTGTCAGCTGTGTCGACATAAATTACCTTTAGTGCTTGTAGCCCTCGGAAGCGGACACATTAAGACAAGAAACAGAGCTGTTCAACTTCAGTTTTCATCGTTTAGCAGTGACCATTCGTAATACCCAAATAATGGTAAGATTCCCGATTACAACATGATTTTTGAGCAGAGTTACGGAAAATTAGAATCACTAGGAGAATACGGGTGACTGTTTAGCGCTAATCACTGACTTCTAAATTTTCTATAAAAGCAGCGAAAGTTTGACGACATAAGCTTCCTTTTAGTTGGATATTTAAATTAATAGTTTGATTGTGTGCACCTTGAAACTGTGAGAGACAAAATTTATCAATCTTTGATCGATTTCTACGTTTATAACAGGAAGTAGAAAGAATAAAAATACCGAAAATCTGTTAATTCACAAGCCGGTTATTTTGAGCGGTTTTGACAGTCATGTTAAACCGGCGTGGATAAAAACCGAGCCGGCCGGGGTGGCCGAGCGGTTCTAGGCGCTACAGTCTGGAACCGGGCGACCGCTACGGTCGCAGGTTCTGATCCTGAATCGGGCATGGATGTGTGTGATGTCCTCCGCTTAGTTAGGTTAAAGTAGTTCTAAGATCTAGGGGACTGATGAACTTAGAAGTTAGGTCACATAGAGCTCAGAGGAATAAAAACCGATATAATACACTCCTGGAAATGGAAAAAAGAACACATTGACACCGGTGTGTCAGACCCACCATACTTGCTCCGGACACTGCGAGAGGGCTGTACAAGCAATGATCACACGCACGGCACAGCGGACACACCAGGAACCGCGGTGTTGGCCGTCGAATGGCGCTAGCTGCGCAGCATTTGTGCACCGCCGCCGTCAGTGTCAGCCAGTTTGCCGTGGCATACGGAGCTCCATCGCAGTCTTTAACACTGGTAGCATGCCGCGACAGCGTGGACGTGAACCGTATGTGCAGTTGACGGACTTTGAGCGAGGGCGTATAGTGGGCATGCGGGAGGCCGGGTGGACGTACCGCCGAATTGCTCAACACGTGGGGCGTGAGGTCTCCACAGTACATCGATGTTGTTGCCAGTGGTCGGCGGAAGGTGCACGTGCCCGTCGACCTGGGACCGGACCGCAGCGACGCATGGATGCACGCCAAGACCGTAGGATGCAACGCAGTGCCGTAGGGGACCGCACCGCCACTTCCCAGCAAATTAGGGACACTGTTGCTCCTGGGGTATTGGCGAGGACCATTCGCAACTGTCTCCATGAAGTTGGGCTACGGTCCCGCACACCGTTATGCCGTCTTCCGCTCACGCTCCAACATCGTGCAGCCCGCCTCCAATGGTGCCGCGACAGGCGTGAATGGAGGGACGCGACAGGTGTGAATGGAGGGACGAATGGAGACGTGTCGTCTTCAGCGATGAGAGTCGCTTCTGCCTTGGTGCCAATGATGGTCGTATGCGTGTTTGGCGCCGTGCAGGTGAGCGCCACAATCAGGACTGCATACGACCGAGGCACACAGGGCCAACACCCGGCATCATGGTGTGGGGAGCGATCTCCTACACTGGCCGTACACCTCTGGTGATCGTCGAGGGGACACTGAATAGTGCACGGTACATCCAAACCGTCATCGAACCCATCGTTCTACCATTCCTAGACCGGCAAGGGAACTTGCTGTTCCAACAGGACAATGCACGTCCGCATGTATCCCGTGTCACCCAACGTGCTCTAGAAGGTGTAAGTCAACTACCCTGGCCAGCAAGATCTCCGGATCTGTCCCCCATTGAGCATGTTTGGGACTGGATAAAGCGTCGTCTCACGCGGTCTGCACGTCCAGCACGAACGCTGGTCCAACTGAGGCGCCAGGTGTAATTGGCATGGCAAGCCGTTCCACAGACTACATCCAGCATCTCTACGATCGTCTCCATGGGAGAATAGCCGCCTGCATTGCTGCGAAAGGTGGATATACACTGTACTAGTGCCTACATTGTGCATGCTCTGTTGCCTGTGTCTATGTGCCTGTGGTTCTGTCAGTGTGATCATGTGATGTATCTGACCCCAGGAATGTGTCAATAAAGTTTCCCCTTCCTGGGACAATGAATTCACGGTGTTCTTATTTCAATATCCAGGAGTGTAGAAAACAGTTTGTTTCAGCGATAACTTCCATCCCTAGAAGGAGATACTAGCCGCAGGTTCGAGGCGACGTAGTGACTGTAAGCGGTGCCTGTTTCCCAGTCCGGGAGTCGGTTCTGGGACACTTTTCAAAACCGTTATAGTGCTGCAAGCCACTAATTAGAGGTCAGAGGAAGTGACTGTACTAACCCCCCCAAAAAAAGTTGAAATGGCTTTGAGCACTATGAGACTTAACATCTGAGGTCACCAGTCCCCTAGAACTTAGAACTACTTAAAACTAACTACCCTAAAAGGACACCACACACATTCATGCCCGCGGCAGAATTCGAACCTGCGACCGTGGCGGTCGCGCGGTTCCAGACTGAAGCGCCTAGAAACGCTGGGCCACATCGGCCGGCTACTAACCTCATTCCGCGAGTGTATGCGCGACTGGAGACCCGTAATTAGACCCGTATTACCGTGATAGTGTATATGCAACAAGGCACAGAAACAATCCGGACCCGCCAACAAAAGTTTCCGAGTAAGTCTACGGAGCAGCACGTCGCTTAATCTGCGTCGCGCACCTCACGGAGCTGAAACAACGGCACGGCCTCGACTCGTCCTTGCCACGCACTTTGGAGGCTCCGAGGCGACAGCCAAGAAGCAAAGTGTTCGTACGTTTATTTTCTACCGGAAAATATTTTATTTGAACAACGAGAAAACGTTGTATTTACTTGCGGGATGAAGGAACCATTAACATTCCAGTACTACATGTGAGACAACATCTCAATCGCAGAATCCTTAATTTGTTGACTGTTCGAGGCAGCAACATTTTCTGGACACCAAAA
This sequence comes from Schistocerca gregaria, assembly GCF_023897955.1. Taxonomy (NCBI): domain Eukaryota; kingdom Metazoa; phylum Arthropoda; class Insecta; order Orthoptera; family Acrididae; genus Schistocerca; species Schistocerca gregaria. The sequence goes on from NC_064924.1 coordinate 511,907,022, forward strand.
CTCTGATACTTTTTTTGCTCATGGGGTTTGCTGAACACAGGAGTCTATAACAGACACAGGAAAAAAAGAAATCGCAACGCAAAAGGTTGTACGAAATAGTAGGCGTGCTTCTGTATCTGGAAGATAATGTCCATCCAAATTTCGCACCAGTCGCGTAAAAATGGGTCTAGTATCGCCCCTAGGAGAATGCAAATCAGGTTCGATTTCAATACACGCTGAAAACGGTCGGAGCTTTAGTTACCTTTGAGAGTAGACGTGATGAGTTCATGTTAGTTAAGAATGCCTTTAAAGCGACCACCATCCACCCTTCACTGAGTTTGAAGCAGATCAGGTAATAGGACAATGAGGAGCTGGATGTTCCTTTTGTGACATTGCAAAAAGAGTTGACAGGAATGTAGCCATTGTACATGATTGCTGGCAGCGTCGATCAAGGTAGCAAATTTGCCTGGACCCAGACGGCCAAGTGGCGCTAGCGAGAGTGAAGATCTTCGCGTTCGCCTTATGGCTCTGGCGCTTGATACTCCATCTGCAGCAGCAAGTTGACCACAGCTGGCAGCACACTGACACAACGATCTGTTAACACATACCTTACTTTAAGGGCAGGTCCGCGACAGAAGCCCTGCAACGCGCATTTCACTGATCTCAAACCACCGCCATTTGCAAACTTCAGTGGTGTCCAGCGAGAGCTCATTAGATGGCAGTAAGGAGCCCTGTTGTGTCTTCTGATGAAAGCTGGTCTGCCTCAGTTTAGCGATGATCGTTTGTTGTTTAGTAGGAGACGGGCTAAGGACCTGGACGCGACCTGTCTGCGTGTTAGACACACAGGACCTATACCTAGAGTAGCCTAATTGTCTATGGTCCGATTTCGTTCGATGAAGGAGCACTCTCATGGTTATCACAAGCTCCCGGACTGCAAATTTATCAGTCGGATGGTTCGATATGTTGTGCTACTATTCATTAATAACATTCCAGAGGGTGTTTTCCAACAGGATAACGCTCGCCCACATATCGCTGTTGTAACCCAAAATGCTGTACAGTGTGTCGACATCTTGCCTTGGCCTGCTCGATCACTTGACCTGTCTCCAATTGTGCACTTATGAGATATCATCGGACAACTCCAGCGTCATCCACAAACAGCATTAACCGCCTCTATACTGACAAACTGACATCCGGCACCTGTGCAACACAATGCATGAACGTTAGCATGCTTGCATTAAACAGTCTGGCGGTTACCAGTAATTAATGTACCAGCACTTCCAATTTGCAATGGTTTACCTGCGTTTATATTAACCTGTGATCTTGTATGATTAGTCACTTAAACATGTTATCGAGACAAAAGTATTTCAGAAATTGTATTACTCTATATTGAAACGTCCCCTTAGAAAAATTTATGAATTACTGTGCTGATAAACCCCTTACGTTATTTAATTTTCAAATATCTGAGCAAAATTGAACGTACTCAGACATTTCTCTCTTTACTTATTCTAGTCATCACTAGCGCAACGCATTCTGACTTTCAATAATCCCTACAAAAGAATGGCCCTGACTAACAATAACCTGTACCTCTCATGAATCACTTACCTCACAAAGATTTTCTTTACTCGAACTACTGCAATACAGCGAGCGCCTACTGCCAGCTGAATACAAGATTCTAACTACTGAAGGCACTAACTACTGATAGGCATAGTTAAGTTCATGACATCCAGTCTTACAAATTTGCTCTCTCTGATGGACACACGTCCAGATCATCCGCTCTCAAAACTCCGTCATCTCACTCCCCACATCCACCACTGCTGGCGGGTCACCTCCAACTGCGCAACGCTACGCGCTGTTCACATCCAACTGCCCAATAGTAATGTATTGGTTCTGAGCACTATGGGACTTAACATCCGAAGTCATCAATCCCGTAGAACTTAGAACTACTTAAACCTAACTAACCTAAGGACATCACACACTGCCATGTCCAAGGAAGGATTCGAACCTGCGACCATAGCGGTAGCGCGGTTCCAGACTGAAGCGCCTAGGACATCTCGGCGAAATGGTCAACATTAGGTGCTCTGATAGACGTTTAATAATAATTTCGTAAAGTCATTCATAAAAGTAAAAACGTAAATGTGAAGAATGTTTTAACTTAGTTGCTATAGTTGAAAGACGGTGGACCAATCAGGAGAAAGTATTGACTACACAGCCGCAAACTGTTACTGCCTCCGGAAACGTTTTTGTTGCTGTGTATGAGAATTTTTGTAAAAATGTTTCTTGTTTTGGATGTCTGAAATCCCGCTCGTAAGGTTTGAATTGCTTCGACATGGGCGTGCAGCTTCGACATACATGCTACGCAGCAGAGAGATGAGTCAGGGGTGATCGCTCCGAGAAGACGCGCGCCAGAGTTATTTGTTGATTGCGAGACGAGGAGAGAAGACAGTTGAGCTTTGGTGTCAGATGTTAACAGTCGAATTTCGATTTAGTAGCAGCAAAACACAAACAATGGAGATTTTTGGTATTATGTCATGAGTCAGTATAAATCGTCTTCTTCCGGAGAGAAAAATAATTGATTTTTACATTGGTACGATTATATTTGTGAAGAATGGATAACAGGTAATGATTAAGTTTGTTTGATTTGCAGCAGCGGTCTGATAGTGCAGCATTCTGGTTCGTCAGACATCCAGATCAGGAATCTTTTTGCTTTTGATTTTTTGTTATGATTTATCGATCACTGAGGGAGAAACGGATTTAAGAATTAGATTTTGGAATTCAGTTTAATGAGAGATTATGTATGCACAATTCAGTTTTCGTAAATGTTGGATTGTTGTTGCATCATTTCAGAGAACGCGTAACTCTTTATGGAATTTCATTAAGTGTTATCAAGTTTAAGGAAATGAATTTGGAGTAGGGTTCACTTAAACCGCAGTCATTGTCCACATCCAAGGAATCAATATTCAGTTTATTTAAAAGAACCATTATCAAAACATTATGAACCAAGAATGATAGCAATGTTTTTCGAGAACTCATTGAACCTCTGCATATCTCTATAGATAGGTTTCGCAGATCTGTTATCGAGACGCCCTGTAGCTACTTGAGTAGTTTGCACCCAGGTAAGTAAAAATGTGTGGAGAAGGGATTCTACCTTTAATTAAATTTCACACGGACCAGGTTTACTTTCGAAGTAACCAATTTTCTCCCATCAAAGTTCGTAACCAGATTTTCAGATTACAAAAGTTTTCAGAGTATGATATTCTCATTCTCGCAATTAAATGTATCTATGCATTCTCCTAGTTAACTTTTTATCACCAGCAATTAGCATTAAGCTGCCTCCTCATTCAGATGCCCTTTCACATCACAACCGACAATTTTGAGTATGTAGCAAATCATTAGAGATTTTTATATTAGGTGTGAACAATTGCAACACGCGCTTTGGACTGTATCGTGTAACGAGTTACGGGAAATATTTCGTCGTGTTGAACAGCGCCTTGCTGAACGGTCGCCAGGAGTTCTGAACATCTTATAATTCTGTGAATCTTTGAGTCTGTCTTGTTGCGGTCATCTGAACATATTTAGCTTCCATGGAATTTAATTTAACTAATGAACATAACCAGGCCTTTTTTGCGTTTTCTGGTTACCGCTAAACGTTAAGGAATAAATCAAAGGCGTCCTATGCTTTGATAACTGTATGTCATAGCATTGGATTTTTCTACCACTCTGCCACCTCAGTTTAGAACAGTTTATTGTTCGCAAGTCGAGTCCTGAGCCTGTATAGGGTAGCATCCGAGGTAGACGAAGTCTGTGAGTCAACTTGAGATGACGTGAGGTAAGCTAACAAAGTCAGTGGTGATAGGAAAACGAAAAGACACAGCCTCATAAACTGCAGTATTGATAAAACCCGGAATTCCTGCAAGTAGGGTAGAGCATTTTACGAAACCCACCGCGTAACGGATAGGTAGCAGAACAAAATAATAATAATAATAATAAGAAGAAGAAGAAGAAGAAGAATCCACAGTCGCTATTCTCCTTTTTTTTTCTAAAGTCACAGCTTGTGTACTGAAGTTGGTATATTTCTTGTAAATTTGCCAGAGAGTCAAAAGAAAAGCGAAGTCTCGCCCGTTTTTCACTTAAACTGTAAAACACAAAATTAAATAAAACTATTTCGCCGTAGTTATTTTTCGCAGGCGTTTACCTCGCGAACCGTTTCGAATGAACTATGTGTCACTTACGTCTATACTACCTTCTTTGTTTCAAATGACCATTTATATTCAGTAATACTCCCTTTTCCCCTTAGAGCATCATGCACAAATTGAGGCGAAAAAAGATATAACAGGTCCAATTTTGTTTGTGAGAGCAAATACGATTTAAAAAAATTTTGGTGAAGTGGAACCAACACAATGTCACGCTTATAAGACCGAGGGCATCAAATTCAGAAGTCACTTTTTCTACTATAAGACATTAAGATGTATGTATGCATTTAGGTTGTAATTATTCTGTAGTCTTCGCGTTGAGTTAAATGCCATCGATTTAAATGCCATATCTCTCTTGACATCGGCGTCGGCGGGAAGTTAAAAGAAAAACAACTCCTTGGTTTGCCCACGATCTTTCGGGAAGCGCACACAACTTGTGAGAGTACGAGGAAACCAATCAGCACATGCGATTTCACATAACATATGTGTTAACAACGTAAGCTTGCAACCGAAACTGGTCATAATATAGGTAGCTGTTGATATCACTACTGAATGATTTTTGGCTGGTTGATTTGGGGAAATGGATCAACCAGCGAGGTCATCGGTCCCATCGGATTAGGGAAGGAACTCGGCAGTACGCTTTCCAAAGGAACATTCCCGGCATTTGCCTGATGCGATTTAGGGAAATCACGGAAAACATGAATCAGGACGGCTAGACGCAGGTTTGAACCGTCGTACCCTCTATTGTGAGTCTAGTGTGCTAACCACTGCATTATGTCGTTCGGTGAATGAACCGTACTACAAAGAGTAAGAATTAATGTGTCCACTGGATGTCGACCTTACTAAGATCACGTTTCTCACTGAAAGGCAGAAGTTTAGCAGTCTCGTTACTATTAATTTAAAGAGATTTTGCACAAATTTATAACTCTTCGAATTGGATATTTTTCACTTAGTCACACAATTTAACTATACACATTGCAACAAAAATTGCAGACTCAAGTGTAAAGTCACTTATCAGTTGAACGTCAGTTGTCCGTTCAAAGTTTAATAACTCATACGAGAATTGGAACTTAAATAGTAGCAACAATAGTAGTAACATCTTCTATAAAACAGCCTAATGTTTCAAAGTCTTGATGTTCTAAAACTAACCACAAGCACTGTGTATAACCCGTTGTCAAGATGCTCTATTAAGAGTGGAACAGAAAAGGTAATGAGTAATAGTTGTACAAGATACCCTCCGTCACGCATCTTGCGGTGACTTTAATTTACGAATCAAGTTGAAGTCAGAAGTGCCTAAGACCGGAGAGAACTCGAACTATCAGCACAACTAGGGCAGCTAAGGGTATCCCACGACTTCCACATAGCTGACAACGGCTTACACACAACGCTGGTGACTACTCTGTAGGACAGTAAAACTCTGAAACCTTTCTCTGTTTTGTGTAAGTTATAAATAAACAGCTACCACTACTACAGTTCGAAACCTCGCACTTTTTCCATTATTAATAGTATACCGCTTTATACCATGAATTTATGAGGAAATAGTTTTATACTCTCCCCCATCCTCATCTCCCTCTCTCTCTCTCTCTCTCTCTCTCATACAGGAACACGTTCGCACGCACACACACACACACACACACACACACACACACACACACACACACACACACACACATTCATTTTATGTGCTTTTCCTTGCGCCTTTCGACTCCTCTTCGTCTCTTATACAATAACACTTCACAACCTCACCATCGTTTCTGAATCAGCCACAGCATTAACGCAGTGGAGAGGAAAATAAAATTTATCATAACGAACTAAAGCAATTTGGTAAGCACGGTACAGGCAACGAACACTTAAGTTATTCCTAAATGGATAACGTATCATCTGAAGATGATCTGAAATTGACATGTAAAGAATCGTATTTATTCCCCTTACGAATTGTTAAACCCTGCATAGTGTGGCGGACACCCTTATGCAGGACTACATTTTGCATTAAGACTTGTTAGAACATTATGCAAATGATCCCAAATTTAACGTTTCCTGCATCACGCTAAATTATTATCCCTCTATTAAACAGGTAAGTTGGAACATATTTTTTTATATGTTCGTTCGTGAAAAACGAAAATGGTACCTGTGCGGACGTGGGTCCCGGTACAGATCATTAATACCTACCAGCGTCCTAGGTTTCGTAGTAACTGAGCAACACGCCATGTAATAGATACGACCATAAGTGATCAGCATAATCAAATTAGAACGATGTGCTTTGTCCAAAGCTGTCGACCGTTGTCCTAGGTTATCGACAGTTTTTGATAAGTAGGTCAGCGTATATGACTCAATTTACAGCTCGGATTTGAATCTTCCGCAAATATTGGCAGTGTGTTTGCGAACATGTTGACCAAACGAACTGTCACATAGAGAGGTTTGCTTCTAGTATTCGTGGTCACGCCCGTGAATCTGCTATGTGAACACAGTCATGGTCATTATAATTATCACACGCCACGAAAAATGTCGTTCCAAAAGGTGACTTAAGCTATCCCTCAATGTCAGAATTGTCGAGCGCTCTTTCAAAAAATTGAGGTTTTGGGAAAAAATGTCTTAATTCGTTCAATACCTCTGTCTGTCTTCAAAATTTTCTGAATAATTAGAAGAGTTCATGTTATTAATAATTCATATGATATGTCTCAGTCTACAGAAGGTCGAATAGGCCTTATTCAAATGTTAGAATATTATAAACCATTAGAGAGAACGAGAGGAGGCGTATCAGAAAACATTCGTTACAATATCATTTACAATTACATGAAAATGATTAAAATAAAGAAATCATTAGAGCAATTACTGTTGTGTTAATTATTAGGATTTCATATAAAATAGGGTGGTTTACAGCAGGAAATTGAACTACTGAAGCAAAAACCAAGGGACAGTATTTTCACTTTTAATTTCAGTTTCTCGCTAATTTCCATACTGTCATTATTCCAGTTATTACAGCCTTCTGCAAAAGCCTATGGTATTCTCCTAGGAAATACAGTTCTCTTGTCCACATATACTATGCGGGAGGTGTGACCACTCTGCATGGAATTATGACTAGTATTTTTCGTATTTGACATAAAGGTGTAAAACGCTATTGTCTAAGTTAGTTCCATTTGTTCGGCATACCTATTTGTGTGTAGTTCAGGTGAGTACTTTTATTCTGAACATCAACGTTCATAATACAGTTCTTGCACCTAGAATTGTCTAGTCAGTTATGTCAGAACGGTTGGCTAATTTCGGACGATGTGGCAGTATTGCTTCATAACAATACAGTCCCTCTGGTCTAGTAAATTTCATGCTTAAAGACATGAAATTCACACGATGCTTTATATTTTAAAAGTTTTTAATATGTTACGACGTGTTTTAGGACTTTCATTGACACACAGGCTTTAAAAAATCTGCCTACGAATGAAGTAAAAGGATTTTATTAACACGTGGAAGGCATATGTGTGATGCTATTAGAGAAATGAGAACTGAATATACAAATATCAGAAACTGTATTTACATGAAATAAAAATTACATCTGCTCACGTTATAAGGCAAACCGAAAATAAAAAAGAGTTCCACATTATTAAATATAAGTTGCATACTCTTATTGCTGCAGTCTACAATGAATCCATCTATGCTTGATCTCCTATTTAGTGCTGCTACGTCAGTCAAGTTGAACATGATAATACACATTTATTGAAAAAGTATGGTAGTCTTACATTAACGGTCTGCGAAGGAACATTTTAGTGAAGTCGTGAACGGACATGCACGAAAGTACACATTAAAACAATCTCGTGGTACCATTTGAGTCTAGTATGAAAGTGGGTTCATATGTCACAACGAAAGTTGTCAGGGTTGCCTTTATTTTTCATCTTTTGTCTATCTTGAAAATTTGAATTACTCTTTTCATATTGATTGACTGTTCCGTCGGTTCTTGGTAGAATATTTTATACATTATAAGTGAGACAAACACAAAACTTGTGTAACATTCTACTACACCTGTACTGTATGTATTTCATTCGCAACGTAATCTTTTTGTAAAATTATATTTCATTCGTTCTCCCACATACTCACAATGAATTAAACTGTAAAACGAAAAATCCGTCATTGCAATGGAACATCGGAAAGGAAATTGTCTACCAAAGATGAATGTCAACACGATTCCCCTTGACGTCGAATCGATGGGCCAATATCAAACGCCCTCCGAAGATTTTCAATTTTAATTTCGCATCACAAAGAAAGTGTAATTACTGCGATTAATAACAAAAACCAGGCAGAAAGTACGGGATGTTCATTTATCATTTAAAACAGTGTCACCATGAAAAACGTAGGTTCTGCCCTTTAGCATCGAAAGCTATAAAGAGCAGACTTTCAAACATACATGATTTAGAAGCAATTTCCTTTTGCCCAGAGGAATAATTATCTGACGAATTTAAGCTGCATCGACATAAAAGAAAATCGTAACTTACCCCACGAACTTTGCATAATTCCACAGGCGTGCATCGGAATTGCTGTTTATCACAGTTTTAAAAGCTTTTGTTTGTTGAATAAGAAAGAGGAGGAATGCATGTTAAAAGTGGTGCAATACATGAGTTTGTTAAATCGCCATCCAAAGTTCCAATAACGATACTGACTATCATAGCTTTAGTGACTGAGCCATTGTTGTAGCTAATTAGCTTTAGTGACTGATCCACTGTTGTAGCTAACTCCTTTTAAGTTGCACACGTTTCTTAATATGAATTAGGATCCCAATAGTAATTTGATAATAACTTTCAGGTATCGACTTCAGAGAATAGTCTAATCATTTAGAAACACATTACTACAAGCTGTACCGAATATGCATCATCATAATATTACTTAAATCCGCCCAATTGTATAGCAAAAATAAATACGAAATAACAATATTCTATAGCTACTACATTCGTACTCCTCAAGCCACCAAAGTTGCATAATCGGGGTGGGGTGGGGTGGGGTGTGGGGGGGGGGGAGACCGAGGACTTGGTCAAATCAGTACTCTATCCGCGGGTCTTCCTTTATAAATAAGCTACACTACCCTATATTTCTACCAATAAATCTAAGTCAACTATTCGCGTTTCCGTACTCCCGACCGTCCATCTCATGTCGCTTAGCAACGTTACGCATAAATATTTATTCGGGTCGACTGTGTGAAGCAGCATACCACTAATAATACTGTAAACGAGCATTACAGATTTGTTTTTTCTCTACGTATCTGTATTAATTATTTTTCTACATTTAGAGCAAGCTGCCATTCAACACACCAAATAAAAAGGCTGTCTCAGTACTGAGCTCTATTAGTTAAAAACTCTTAAGGTGAAGGAGATAGTGTAGTGCTTTACCTTCGGGATTTATCAGAGTACGAGAACATAACAAGAAAGCCCATACAGTCGATACTGTACAAGCAGAAAGTTTGTATTTTGTTAAATATCATTAATGAAGAAATTGGAACCAGCCATATGTTTTTTTATGAGTTATTTATTTCACCATTCAAAGTGTGACAAGATGAAGGCAGAATGCCCGCCACCATTATATGAGGACTTCCGCCATCAACGCTTTAGATCACTAAAGCCAGCTTGCTAAATTTCACTATTATGTGACGTAGTATCTGTCCTGCCAGTGATCACCAATGTTACCACAGATACATCTTGACACAATTTTTATTTTCTCTCATATTTTCTCTCATATATTTTCTCTCATATTCAGATCGGTCATGTCCGAAACACGTTACTAAAAAAAGATTAACACGAAGTTTATTAATGACCTATAGCGGTGATAAAAGGACGTGCAGAATTATTTGTCCTTAACTTGTTGTGGGCCTAGGTATATCGTCTGAAGGTAGCGTCGGTTCGTCGAACAAATTTCACTTTTTTTTTGCCCTGTAGTAGAATATTCTAGACTTCGTTGCTTACAAAAGCTTTTACATTATATGCAAGGTCTGCAGATGTCACTTACTTGAGGCAAAGTCTTACTTTACACATTCTAGCTTAGTGGACTCCTTCTTTGAAAAATGACACCCTGAACAATGAGGCGGCCGAAAAGCAAGCTGGTGGACACGTGTGTTGACGTGTCTCACGTTTACATCTGCGCGATATCAGTTGGTAATTTGATTGGCTGTATCAAAAAAGAAGAAGGTACTATAATGGAACACCTCTACAATTATCATGGTTATTGTTACAAAAATTCTACTTCTTAGCGTCAGTTTTTAAAAACTGTGGCGATATTCCAATAAAATACATTTTCGTCGTTTTTATTAACTATTCTAACTGTGGCAGCATACATATTCAATAAACATAAATTATTGGAGTTTGGTGAAATTTTGTAGGTAAATTTGCTTTCGGAACTTCAGTTGTTCACTCAATTTCCCAACAGGTCTGTCTGAATGTGGCCCAGCATTTTCAGTTTTCCAACAGTTCTACCTGTACTCCTCTCCAGGGAAATGTATTATATCTACTCCACGTATTCTATGCGAGTCTAGCTCATTCATTATCTGACACATGTGAGGCAGATCTCTAGGCTGCAGTGTTAGAGATAAAGGATTTCCTCAAGTAAATAAAATGTACAGACTGTGCATGTGATACAACATTTATGTAATGGACAAATCCGCAAATATTTTGTTAAGCCATGGGTAAAAAGTTTGAAATTAGTACGAAAAATATTCGCAGTCATCTAATAATGGGCGCAGGCTCAAAATTAGTGAATATGGGACGAAATATGCATTCAAAAACTGTGGCTGATGGCAGTTTTTTCTTCAGTGATACTTACGAAATCACCCGCGTTGTCCTCAAACCACCGTGGAAAAACAATGTCGTTTCGTATTTCTTTAATTACAGGCGCGGAACAATTATGTACTTACAGAAAGCAGATTGAAGATTACATACTTAAAGAAGACAGAAGGGAGAACATCTTACGAAACGCCGCGAACAGACTGCGATCTGACGCGGCAAGAAAGCCGAGATGATGACACCGAAACTAGAATGTTAGGTGGCGAAAACAGATACTCGCACTTACAAAGTTGTTGGTCCAAAAATCTTTAGATTCTCATCAGTACCAAGAACGTTGAACGTAACGAAGTCCGGTAACACAAATAACACCCCTTTACGTAGAAACGTACAAGAAAACACTTGTATAACCAGGACAGGGCGTGATCTGTAAGAACAGTGATGTATGGCGCTGTGATATAATACTACAGAAAGGAGACTGACTTTAGATCTGCTGTAAAATGACTCGTTCCACGTCATTTAGATAAAAGAATCATTCAAATTATCTACGGAACAGGTACCTAAGTAATCAGCCGTGCAATTTCTGCAGTGGTGAATGCGATATTCGGGTTAGTTCTTATCAGAGGATACGTAGCATTACTAGAAAACAAGATAGGAAGGACAGCGAAAGAGTTCTCGCCCCAGAGTACTTTTTTCTAGACTATAAATGGCGGGATTACATAACGCCAGATGGACCAGAAGTGGAACGAAGCAACCATCACGACAGAGTAAAATATCCGGGTGTCCCCTCCGCGAGAAGGAAGAAGCAGCAGCGGAAAAAGAGAGGAAAGCAGGCAAAATGTGGCTACGCAACGGAAGAAATAGAAGCGAGGAAAATGCGGAGATAACGGACACTTTCTCCGAGTCCGGTGCAACGAGTCGAGAGAAAAGTCCTAAGCAAGGACATTAACGACCGGAAAAGTCACACCGCGTGTCTGGCTCCCTGCCAAGAAAAACCAGATCTAACGGTCTTCGTTTCAGTCCAGCAACGCAGAACGTAACATGACAGTACGAGAATTGACAATGAATAAGATAATCTGCCGTCATCAATTACGTTCAGAAAATACGTATGCAGTTTGCATGCTGTGTTGAAAACTGTATTTAGTGCTACTAAGCAGAACAACCTCATCAGCAGTACAGCAAGGACACATATGTAGCTGTACCATCACACAGAGTAATAGCTCGCCTCCACGACCAGGGTTGCTAACGCACCCATGTGGCGCTCGAGCCAGGGGTAAGCCGGTTCGAATCCTGGTGGTGGGAAAAAATTTCACTGCCTGTATTTGGTTTGTTAGGGGAGGAGCGATGGTTGAGTAACGTTGCCGATCCCAGACTTTGCGCCAATGGTTTAAATACGAAACCTCTCCTCAGTGTCTCAGGAAGTAAGGTCATGTGACATGTTGATGATCCGATGATGGGGGCGTTAAGCTAGGCCACCCTCTTGGTGCTGTTCGCGAGGAGTAGACTATGCGCCGGCACCACGTTTCGCCCTCTCCCTTCTGTCATCATCATCATCATCATCATCCAACACAAACATCACACTCCATTCCACGGTTCCTACCGGAGATCTGTTTAACTCTTATGTACAGTAGCAGAACATTGAAGTTGAAAGTGTTGCATATAAATAAGCATGTATATACATTCACGCCACTGATGAAACCTCAACACAGTGATGGAAAACGCGTCTGCCAAATACGTTACTGTCTTTAGTCTGCTGCGTACACACTGTTGTAAGCCAAAAATCATTAAAATAAATATCTGTTATTTTATTCACATGATGTGTGTAAATCACATGAGACTACCCGAATGTGTTAGCAGTGACAGTACTTTTTTTGATGCCGGCCGGTGTTAAAAAAAAAAAAAAAAACGGTTCAAATGGCTCTGAGCACTGTGGGACTTAACAGCTGTGGTCATCAGTCCCCTAGAACTTAGAGCTACTTAAACCTAACTAACCTAAGGACATCACACACATCCATGCCCGAGGCAGGATTCGAACCTCCGACCGTAGCAGTCGCGCGGTTCCGGACTGAGCGCCTAGAACCGCTAGACCACCGCGGCCGGCGCCGGCCGGTGTGACCGAGCGGTTCTATGCGCTTCAGTCTGCAACCGCTCGACTGCTACGGTCACCAGTTCGATTCCTGCCTCGGGCATGGATGTGTGTGATGTCCTGAGGTTAGCTAGGTTTAAGTAGTTCTCAGTTCTGATGACCTCAGATGGTAAGGCCCTTTGTGCTCAGAGCCATTTGAACCGTTTGAACTTTTTTGTCATTCAAATCAAAATTTTATTAGGTCGCATCCATTTGCTCAAGACCGCTGAAATACTTTTCAGTCGTAGTACTATTTCAGATGGAGTAAATGCAGTGACTGTTCCTAAACTACTCGACCAATAAATAATGCACTTACAAGAGACAAAGAGATGTCACTATTTACTGTCAACAACTCCAGATATTTTCGGGTGCAAAAGATTTATGACACAATCTTACCTCCCACGTGACATTTGATTTCACTTTCACCCATGGCGAATGTATTAGAAAGAACACTGGTACCTTCACGTTCGTCATGGAACCTAACTTTATAATTCCGTGTGTTAGCAACGGGTAGATTAGGCTTTTGGAATGACCAGTTGTTTGAAGGGCACATATGGAGCTGACTTAAAAAAAGACTAGCGTGTTTGCATCCACGCCAAAGAACTACCCATGTAAATGCTCAACAAACACGAGGCTGTTTTAATACAACTATTTTAATCCGCTTGGTCGTTTCAGCGGCATGTGAGGTACGATACTTCAGCTGCCTTCAGTTTCTACTTTAGTCAGTATTCCATCTTTCTGCAACTCATTCTTCCTCGCCTTCTTCCGTAAATAACCTTCGCGCTGTTCTCACTTTTTTGTCAGATAGATACACCACACCCCCTACTTTTATTCTGAACCCGTTTCCATTATCTTTATTATATATTAGGACACATTCCTAGATTCTGGCGATGTTCTGTTATCCATCGGACTTTGCGTTCTCCTGATGTCAGAATTTTATTTGAGTATAATAACAATAATAATAATAATTATTATTATTAATATAATCAGGCATTTTAGTGGAGACACTTACAGGTGCTTTAACGTAACAGCTTAATAATAATTCATATATTGTAACTTCATGGCAGATTGAAACTTAAATAGGCAACAGCTCTGCCGATTGTGTCATCCAACGCGGTTCACAACCCGTGCTCACAGCTTTACTTCCGCCAGTATATCATCTCCTATTTCCCAAACTTCACAGAAGTTCTCCTTCCTATTTTGCCAGATATTTTCATTATACTGTGTACATTCTAGAAATGTTAACTTTTACACACACACACACAAGATTAATGAAATTTGGAATAACACAGTTCCTCTTAAATTGCCTGTTGGCAACTGAGATTTGTTGCCTCTTTATCAACACTTCTGAACACTACAGTGGCTGTTATATACAGCGCAAAATTGGTGTGAAAAAGTGTGTGTCTATTGTGGTTCAATCGCATGCCTTATATGAGTTTCTTTGTGATATTTTTATATTGTAGGTCTGAAAATTCTATAGCTAACTCAACAATTTCTCATACAAATTCTGCTTGTATTGTTATGATGAGACGCGCATTCAATGAGACATGTGATCCACGAACAGCTCCATCCGAAATGTCCACTTCACAGAGAGATTACAGTTCGGAAATGGAAGTTTAACAGTGACAACAAAATTTAATCTCCTCTGTTACAGATTTTCTGTAAAGGTTCTTTTTGTGTTACTTGCTGATGACACGTTTTGAAAATACTGAAACCGTACGTGGCTCAAGGCAGGGCCACTCTGGCGACCAGCCTCAACTGAGATCCCGAAGAATGTTGAACGAGTTCGAAACCTATTCAATGGGCAGCCGACTACATCAAAAACACATTCTATACAGCAGCTCAGGATGTTACGACAGCCTCTCCTGACATAAAACTGCCAATTAACCTTTTCTCTGGCACAATTCAACTCTGCCAACTTTTGAAAGCCAGGTATGTGGAACAGTGATTCTTTAGCAAATGAAATGATTCACGCCTCTGATAATGGAACAGTCGTTGAAGGTCAGGTTTAGTGATGAGGCACACGTCCATCCCCATGCGAACGTCAAAAAAAATACATTTGGCCTCCTTATTGTCCCGATCTCAACCCAGGTGATTATTTCATTTGCGATTATCAAAAAGACAGAGTCTTTGAAAGATACACCTGCAACACTTCAGAACTTTCTTACTGCAATTTCGAGAAAATCATGGAATTCAGTTAGAGACTCTGCACACTCGTTGCTGCAAAAGGAAAGAACTTTGAAAACCTTTCCTATTAAATTTTAGATTGTATGCTTTAGCATAAATATGATAACAAGAATCTATTACCCCACGTTATGTTGTGGTAGACAAATGCTTTATAACACGTATTTTGCGGCCCCCTGTACTATACCAGATCATACATTTCCAACTGATATGGCTTAATTACCTTTTCCAAAAGGGCCATCAACACAGTTGTGAAGTCATATGACTCGTATTTGGGGATGCTGGTGTTAACAATCAAACAGAGTCTCAAAAATACCTCAACGATTGTCTAACTTATCCTACCCTACCCTTGTATAACAGAGCAAGTGTCTTTATCTTTTACCAACAACGAAAGACCTGTATTCAAGCTGTGTTCATTGTTGTGAACTACATTCATGAGGAAGAATGGTACAAAAAGATTGGGCAGCTTGCGAACCTAACTCGGAATGGATGGAGGACATAGACCGACACACAGTCACACTTTGCACACTTACGTGTTTTCTCACACTTAATAAAATTCCAACATGTTGCGATTTCAAATCTACAAGAGTAACAAAGTTTTCATGTCATTTATGTCACTTGTGTTCTGAACCGGGTCGCCAAGAATCAGCCACGTTTGATAACAAAGCAAGTTTACTACAATAGGTGCACCACAGAATTCAGTACTAGACCATCAACAGAGAGTTGCACTATTGTACGCAACTATACTAGATGCTCAGAAACAGTCTGAAAAGCTTGTAAGGGTGTTGCGGGGCAGCTTGTGCTGACAAGTAACTACACATGAGGTCAAAAGTATCCGGACACCTGGATGAAAATGACTTACAAGTTCGTAGCGCTCTCCATCGGTAATGCTGGATTTCAATATGGTGTTAGCCCACCCCTAGCCATGATGACAGCTTCTAGTCTCGCCGACATACGTTCCGTCAGGTGCTGCAAGGTTTCTTGGGGAATGGCAGCCCATTCGTCACGGAGTGCTACACTGAGGAGAGATATCGATGTCGGTCGGTCAGGCCTGGCACGAAGTCGGTGTTCCTAAACATTCCAGAGGTGTTCTACAGGATTCAGGTCAGGACTCAGTGCAGGCCAGTCCATTACAGTTATGTTATTTTCGTGTAACCACTCCCACAAAGGCCGTGCGTTACGAATTGGTGCTCGATCGTGTTGCCATACCCACACCCTGCCATAGGATCGCCACATTGTGTACCGTGGCTCGTCACTCCACACAACGTTTTTCCACTGATCTATCGTCCAATGTTTCCTCTTCTTACACCATGCGAGGCGTCGTTCACTTGTCGTCGTGATGTGTGGCTTATGAGCAGCCGCTCGACCATAAAATCCAAATTTTCTCACCTCCCGCCTAACTGCCACAGTACTTGCAGTGGAACCTGATGCAGCTTGGAATTCCTGTGTGATGGTTTGGATAGGTGTCCGCTTATTACACGTTACGACCCTCTCAAACTGTCTGCGGTCTCTGTCAGCCAACAGACGAGATCGGCCTGTACGCTTTTGTGCTGCATGTGTCCCTTCACGTTTCCACTTCACTATCACATCGGAAACAGTGGACATGGGGATGTTTAGGAGCGTGAAAATCTCGCGTACAGACGTATGAAACTAGTGACACCCAATCACCTGACAACGTTCAATGTCCGTGAGTTCCGCGGAGCGCCCCATACTGCTCTCTCACGTTGTCTAATGACTACTGATGTCGCTGATATGCAGTTTCAGGCAGTAGGTGGCAGCACAATATAACTAATATGAGAAACGTATATTTTGTGGAGTGCCCGGATATTTTTGATCACATAGTTTTTAGTGTTTCCGAGTTAAGTGGCATAGAAAGTTATAAATCAAGCAGTTGTGCGAGCAAATTCAAGGAGCCAGCCAGAGATGGTGTCGCCAACCAAGTCCTTCGTTTACTTTCCCAAAACTAGACATGAGAGTGATACAAAAACTGGACACGGGACGGTAGCAGTCTCGTGCGCTGTCATTCACGCTGTTGTGTCTGGCGGGCCGCTTGAATTCGCGCGCAACAGCCTAATTGGCTAACTTTAGTGCTAATTAACTATGAAATGGCGCAACGTATCGAACTTTTTAGTCAACAGTTTTCTGTCAGGACAACTTTATCCGCAACATTTTACAAGCTTATCAGGGAGAGGCGCAATGGCCCCGCATCACATCCTAGTACGAGAAACATTCGGAGAGAAATAGAATAACATATAAGTTGTTTGCGATTTTAAGTTGCTTCCACGTTAATAATTCTGAATCCCGGATACACTACGCACTGTTAATTTTACAAGTTGGATATCCTTTCTAAGGGCAGATATATGAGTATATTTTGTAAAACAATTCATTTACAGATAAATACTTAACTTTGGTGACACAGCGAAAGCTGAACTAGTGAAAAGCGAACATGATACTCAACATGATACTCAACATGATACTCAACTAAAGACAGCCACAGAGGCATATTATTTATTGAATTTATTTCGGGTGTGTACCTCTCTGCAGCTAACATAAAATTCCCTTCATATTACTTATAGGAAAGTTAGCATCTTGAAAAGACGTTATAATCAACTAATAAAACAGTCAAGATGGCAAGAATCATTTACTTAAAAACGATGACCGGATCGGCCTTGTTTTCGCTATGCTACAGGTGTCTTAAAAACGTGGTTTCGGTATCAAGATCTATCATTTAACGACATTCCACAAAATCGTACGTGTTGCCATGACACAGTTCAGTAAAATTTCTTGACGCGGTCTTATCAGACGTGGCACGAAAAATACCTGAAATTAGTATATTTTGGTTTAGGATGATCGAATCTACCCATTTTTCACAGTCTTGACCGTATTACTATTAAAGTCATAAATTTTGGTCGTGAGCTTTCGTACTGTAACAAGAGATAATGTGAGTTAAATATGAGCCTAATACCAGCGATTCCCATTTGAGTTCAGGAAGCATCCCCATAATACTCGAATGCTGATCGAACCCAGCGTTGGCAAATCTAACAGGACGCTTCTGAATTATTTCGACGTCTTCCTTTAATCCGACCTGGTGATTCGGATCCCAAACACTCGAGCAGTACTCAAGAATAGATCGCATTAGTATTCTATACGGTGTCTGCTTTATAAATCCTCTACACTTGCCTCTAGTCTTCTCAATAAAATGAAGTCAACTATTCACCTCCCTACAACCGACTTTACGTGTTCGTCCTATCCCACGTTGCTTTGCAACGTTACGCCTAGAGCCAGCCGTTGTCGCCGAGCAGTTCTAGGCGCTTCAGTCTGGAACCGCGCGACCGCTACGGTAGCAGGTTCGAATCCTGCCTCGGGCATGAATGTGTGTGATGTCCTTAGGTTAGTTAGGTTTAAGTAGTTCTAAGTTCTAGGGGACTGATGACCTCAGATATTAAGTCCCACAGTGCTCAGAGCCATTTGAATAATTTTTTCGTTACGCCTAGACATTAATTCGACGTGACCGTATCAAGCAGCACGTCACCAATACTGCATCAGAACATTAAAGGATTGTTTCCTGCTCATCCGCGTAGACTTACATTTTTTTTCTTTTTACAGTTGGGGGAAGCTTGCATTCATCACATCAAATAGAAATTCTCTCCAAGTCATCCTGTATCCTTCTACAGTCTAGCGACGATACTGTCGCCGACAATACGTCATCAGTAAACAGTCTACAGATTGCTGTTTAGCCTATCCGTTTGACGGTTTATGTCTATGACGAACAGCAATACGCAGCCCCATCACATTTCTCTAAGGCAGTTGCTGACTATACCTTTGTCTCCATGAACACTCCCCAGCACATTACATCATACAGGCTTCTGTTAAAAAGTCTTAGAGCCTCTCCCATATCTGAGAACCTATTCCAAATGTTCGGATCTCTGGTAAACCACAGTGGTGCACTGTTTCAAACGTTTTCCGGAAATCTAGACATACGGAATTTGCCTGTAACCCTTCGCCCACGGTTCTCAGAATGAGTGCGAGTAGGTCAAGTCTAGTTTCACTTTAGCGATGCTTCGTAAAGCCACGGTGGTCTATGAACAAAACGTTTTCTGTCCCACAGAAATTTACTGCAATTAAACTGTCGTTTATGACGTCACGATTTCCTCTACTAAATTTTCTAAAATAGTTTCATTCTGCTATAATTTTCCCGTGATGTGCTGCGTATGACTGAAAGGTATCTTTGAATTTTTGGAGATAATTGATCATATGGCTTCGTTGGTCGTTCGGCTACAGCATGATTTTTAGTATTTTTGACAATATAATAATAATAATAATAATAATAATAATAATAATAATGATATCCAGTTTTGTTTTAGGTATCCCTGCCTGCCTGCTCAATTTCAGGTAGGCTGCACCTGATCCTTCTATCTCTTTTTAAGACGCCCAATTTTTTCCCCCTTGAGTACATTAGTGTACATTAATTAGTGTACATTAATTTAAGTATTTGTTCATCTGATATCCCTCTTAATGTGTTCATGCCGTTTCTTTCTATACTCTGATATTTTATGGAGTATGCTTTTGACGCCAATTTCATTTCTGAGTTCATTATTGATTTTTATTAATTCTTCATCCCATCTATGATTTTGTAACCAGCTAGCCATCTTAAAGAGCCTCATCTCTGCTGCTTCAAGATCAGCTGTTAGAGGGCAAGTCGCTCCCCATACATTAGAATCGGAACTGCCATCACTGTCTCTTTCCTGACATTTTTACAAAAGTTCTATTTATAGTTCTATTTATAGTATCTACCAATTGTTAAAATTTTTGCTATCGGTAATGTTGATTATTGGATGTACTTTACAGCATCTTACATCCCAATTGTTCAGAAGCATTTATTTGTTCTAGCGTTTTATCACTATTAATTTTGCTCTTAAATGCTCCTTACTGTGGAATGCCATCATTAGTTTCATCTTCCGATATTGTCATAGTATACAAAATTTCTTCCTTATTTATGGACCAAATTGTTCTCTGTATATTATCGTGTGAGTCCGCCAAATTCTTTTTTAACGTCTGTGAACAGGAGTGTGTTTATAACTTTATTATTAAGCTTACAATGATGCACTACTTTATTCTGCCATGTCCTTAAGGCGTCTGCGGATACATTAAATAGTGTGGGCGATAATGGATACTCTTTTCTCTCTCCTTGACAGGTGTTTCTCACAAATGGACTTCCTTTTTGTGCTTTGATTTTGTTGTGCATAGAAACCTGCCAGGGTAGCCCAGAGCACGCCGGCACAGTAGCTCAGCGTGTTCGGTCAGAGGGTTAGCTGCCCTCTGTAATAAAAAACGAACTTCAATGGGCGTCAGGTGACGTCCGCCACGAACAATTGAAACGAACAATAACGAACAAAATGAGATTAAAAAAAAAGAGAGAGCGCGCTAAGGCGCCGCTTCCTAGATTCGGGTAGTCGCGCCGGCCCCGGATCGAATCCGCCCTGCGGATTAACGACGAAGGCCGAAGTGCCGGCCAGCCTGGATGTTGTTTTTAGGCGGTTTTCTACATCCCGCTAGGTGAATACTGGGCTGGTCCCCCTGTTCCGCCTTAGTTACACAGCTCGCGGACATCTGAACACTTTCGCGCTATTCCATGGATTCCACTCGAAGCAGACAGTTGGGGTACACTAATTCCGTCCCAGGGGGGGGGGGGGGGGGCGGGGGTACAGGGTGGCGGCAGGAATGGCTACCAGCCACCCCTTAACCATTAACATGCCATATCCGATTAACAGTGGCTGATCCTGCGTAACTGCAGACCAAGGCTCAAGCGATAGAAATTTTGTTGTGCATAAAATACTTCGTATTACACATAATAGATCACGTCGTATATTCTTTCTAAAATTTCCGTAATTTAACTCCTGACTGTACCACAAGCTTTTGCGTAGTCAGTAAAGACTATGTGTTTGGGATGATCATATTCTCTGTGGCTTCCATAACTTGGTAGAGTGGAAAAACGCTGTGTAGGCAAGACCTTCCAATCCAAAACCCATCCTGTTATTTTGTAAGAAAAGCGTCTGAAAGTATCTTCAAAGTATTTATTACTTTCGCGTGTATCTTGTCTCCAGGGTTCGAAAGCCTAATACCTCGATAAATGTCACACGTTCTGCTGTCCACTCCTTTTAAATGCTGGGATAACAACTGCAGTTTTCCAGTCTTCTGTAGGTTCCTGTATATCCAACAAGTATTTACATAATTTAACTGTTTCTGAAGAGTATTCAAATAATTCATTCTGTTGATGCTAATCATCATATGTCTCGTAGTTTTTTAATATTTTACTTACGACGTGAAGGTTTTTTGGCCAACTCATCTTCGCTTTCTTTAGGTTACTTTTCAACTGCTTGACAGCACTACGTAAAAACTTTAACGAAGAACTCCATCGTCCAGAGTTTTCTTTACGATTTCTTTCCGATGTAAGTTCAATTGCATGATCTTCTTAGGGCGGCAAATTAATTTGCCGAAACTAGTTAAGAAGTTTAGTTAATAAAACTTTGTGCAGCTCAAGACTGAATATTTATATTCTTAAAATCAAGTAATTCCACTTGAGGCACGAAGTAATGGCCTCTATCGACAGAGGATCTCAAGTTGGTTCCATATTTCTAGATTTCCGGAAAGCTTTTGACACCGATCCTCACAAGCGACTTCTAATCAAGCTGCGGGTCTACGGGGTATCGCCTCAGTTGTGGGACTGGATTCGTGATTTTCTGTCAGGAAGGTCGCAGTTCGTAGTAGTAGACGACAAATCATCGAGTAAAACTGAAGTGATATCAGGTGTTCCTGATCTACATAAATGACCTGGGTGGCAATCTGAGCAGTTCGCTTAGGTTGTTCGCGGATGATGCTGTAATTTACCGTCTAGTAACATCATCCGAAGACCAGTATCAGTTGCAAAGCGATTTAGAAAAGATAGCTGTATGGTGTGGCAGGTGGCAGTTGACGCTAAATGACAAAAGTGTGAGGTGATCCACATGAGTTCCGAAAGAAATCCGTTGGAATTCGATTACTCGATAAATAGTACAATTCTCAAGACTGTCAATTCAACTAAGTATCTGGGTGTTAAAATTACGAACAACTTCAGTTGGAAACGCCACATAGATAATATTCTGGGGAAGGCGAGCCAAAGGTTGCGTTTCACTGGCAGGACACTTAGAAGATGCAACAAGTCCACTAAAGAGACAGCTTACACTACACTCGTTCGTCCTCTGTTAGAATATTGCTGCGCGGTACGGGATCCTTGCCAGGTGGGATTGACGGAGAACGTCGAAAGGGTGCAAGAAAGGGCAGCTCGTTTTGTATTATTACGTAATATGGAAGAGAGTGTGGCAGCTATGATATGCGAGTTGGGTTCAAATGGCTCTGAGCACTATAGGACTTAACATCTATGGTCATCAGTCCCCTAGAACTTAGAACTACTTAAACCTAAGTAACCTAAGGACGTCACGCAACACCCAGTGCTCACGAGGCAGAGAAAATCCCTGACCCCGCCGGGAATCGAACCCGGGAACCCGGGCGTGGGAAGCGAGAACGCTACCGCACGACCACGAGCTGCGGACCGCGAGTTGGGATGGAAGTCATTAAAGCAAAGACGTTTTTCGTCGCGGCGAGATCTATTTACGAAATTTCAGTCACCAACTTTCTCTTCCGAATGCGAAAATATTTTGTTGAGCTCCACCTACATGGGTATGAATGATCATCAAAATAAAATAAGGGAAGTCAGAGCTCGAACAGAAAGGTTTAGGTGTCCGTTTTTCCCGCGTGCTGTTCGGGAGTGAAATGGAAGAGAGATAGTATGATTGTGGTTCGATGAACCCTGTGCCAAGCACTTAAATGTGAATTGCAGAGTAATTATATAGTTGTAGATGAGGCTGCCTTTCGTGGTGTTTTACTTGGCAAAGTTACCTTTGATTAGGCATTTCTGTTTGTTTGTAGTTTTTGTAGCAGGATTACACAATGTATTTACATTTACTCCTAGTGCATGCGTCCCATGTTACACTCCGTACCTTCGGAGACGTGCGTGTGTGTGTGTGTCGCCATTAAACACACGCTGTTCCCAAAGGGGCATCGACAGGCGAAGAGATCTGTGGCCCCAACGAAAAAAAAAAAAAGCCCCTGGATCGCGTATCCCTTTGCCAAGATGGAGGGCCTTGACCGAGTGACTGAGCGCCGGCTGATCTTCACCCCACCGTGTCCTGTCCTTTCTGTGACCCCTCCCCCCCCCCCCTTCAGTAATACCCCTTCAGCTCGCTTCACCCGTTCCCTGCGAGGGGCGCGACGGTGTAGGGCGACCGGTGACGAAGCGCAAGTCATTCTTCTTGTGCTCCGCCCCTGCAAACAACAGTGCGTCGCTCGCTGCGCCCGTGCGCGGCTGGCGGCGGAGATGGCGGTGGTGCTAGTTAGCGTTAATCGGCCAGCAGTTAGTCGTAATTAGTGGGCCTGGCTACAGGTTTAATTTAGATTAACGAGCTTTAGAAACACGTAGGGTCCGGCAAACTCACCCCTCCATTCCCTTCCCGGTATCGCCGAGTCCTAACGACGGAGTAGCTACCCGACAACAGCTCAAAGGCTGTTACCTTTGTCCAGGTACGGAACAGACCTGCAGTGGAAGGAACAATTTTCGACAACCAGTCTGCTAACGAATTAACTTTTACGATAAAGTTTCAACTTTAGGCGCACGAGCCCTAAATTATCGACTCATTGTACCCATGAAAAAAGTGCGCGATGAAGAAAGTAAGATGTCATCTTGATCTGATATTCAGCGCCTTTTTTCTAAAAAAAAAAAAAGCTTGAGGGTACTCCGACATGGGATATAATGCAGAAAAGATTAGTTACAACTGAAGCATGAGATACCACCCACCTGCTTTTAACCATGACGCCATCGAAATAAAAAATAAAAAAAACGGACTCTTCAGTTGACTTTATAGCTCAAATGAAGCAAGCGACCCCGAGAAAAACACAAAAATGTAAGAGAAAGTGGTATCGAACACATCAGTTACATCATCTCAAATGAAGCATGCGATCTGAGAGTACGTACAGGGTGTTACGAAAAGGTACGGCCAAACTTTCAGGAAACATTCCTCACACACAAATAAAGAAAAGATGTTATGTGGACATGTGTCCGGAAAAGCTTAATTTCCATATTTTAGCTCTTCCACCTACGCTCAATGGAGGACGTTATCATGATTTCATACGGGATACTCTACCTGTGCTGCTATAACATGTGTCTTTACAAGTACGACACAACATGTGGTTCATGCACGATGGAGCTCCTGCACATTTCAGTCGAAGACTTCGTACGTTTCGCAACAACAGATTCGGTGACCGATGGATTGGTAGAGGCGGACCAATTCCATGGCCTCCACGCTCTCCTGACCTCAACCCTCTTGACTTTCATTTACAGGGGCATTTGAAAGCTCTTGTCTACGCAACCACGGTACCAAATGTAAAAACTCTTCGTGCTCGTATTTTGGACGGCTGTGATACAATACGCCATTCTCCAGGGCTGCATCAGCGCATCAGGGATTCCATGCGACGGAGGGTGGATGCATGTATCCTCGCTAACGGAGGACATTTTGAACATTTCCTGTAACAAAGTGTTTGAAGTCACGCTGGTACGTTCTGTTGCTGTGTGTTTCCATTCCATGATTAATGTGATTTGAAGAGAAGTAATAAAATGAGCTCTAACATGGAAAGTAAGCGTTTCTGGACACATGTCCACATAACATATTTTCTTTCTTTGTGTGTGAGGAATGTTTCCTGAAAGTTTTACCGTACCTTTTTGTAACACCCTGTATATCCGTTTAACACTACCATCGACCACTATTAGCGAGCGAGGGCACTAAATGCTTGTCGAACTGGCTGCCAGCAATTCAGTTGTTGAGAACGGTTGCCGCTACTTCGAAATGCTTGAAACAGTCAATGACATCGATTTTCCCACCAACAGCTGCACTGGTATAGTTCGTATTGCAATTACCAACACAAAAAATTAAATAAAAAATTACGTCTGTGAAATAAATCTTTGGCACTCTACCAAGTTCCCAACATCGTAAAAAAATTACTTTGCGTACTCCTAAACTTTTTCGTCGACATCCACCAGCGTTCCCCCAGAAAAACAGCACTGCAGTGATACGATTATGGATAAACTGGAATACCGTACCAACACAAACTTTGCTGTCTTCATCGATAGAAATTTAACACTGATAAGGTGTTTCCTCCTTCATTTTCAACACCAGCGAGTGGAGCAAAAGAATTAATTGACGTACATGTCTTCAAGATCGATGTGCGGACTTCTGAAAACTGCAACCAAAGAAATGAATGCATGATAAAATAATTCATGATAATGGACGATCGACCATTAACGGTGAATGCAATCAATAACGCCGAAAGGAAATTATCAAAAAAGAATCGTGCCATTTTCCAGGGTGACGTAGTGGTTAGCGTATCTTGCTACTGAGCAGGAGACCGAAGTTCGAATTCTGGCTTTAATACACATTCATATTCGTCGCTTCAGTCTGCATACATACATCTCTTCCCTTGCTCTTTTTTGTATCTTCCTTTTGGACAAATGTTGTTTGGTGTGGTTAAGATAAATGGGGTTCCCTGTATCCCCCCACCCCCTTCTACACACACACACATACAGAGAGAGAGAGAGAGAGAGAGAGAAGGAGGAGGTATGTTTCGTTACAGAAACCCCAAACACACATTTAATCTTTTCAAATAATCGGTCTAAATTCTTAAAAACTCTTCTTTTCGCCGCCTACCAACTCGACCCAGAGAACAGAGCTGGGCAAACGATCGCTACTTTGCTTGTAGCGGGCCACCGTGCCAACGCAGGCCCCGCCCCCGTTGAAAATGTGTCTGGAGGGTGCGCGCCCAGAACCCTACGGCACAAATCCGCCTGGGGTGGGGAGAACACGCTCTGTCGCTTTCATTATTTACGCAGAATCAAATGGGGCACACTTCGCGCCCCGACACGTAGCTGCAGACAATCCGTGAATAATTAAAGCCTTAAAAACCTCGGCAGATGGATTTTTCATGGAGTGCTGCGGCAGAGTTCTGAGAAATGGGACTGGCAGGTGGCTTTATGTTTTGTTGCGTTGTCGCAAGCAGCAGCAACAGCAGGTAACAATCGGAGAACTTCAAATCTTTCAAAACTTTCTTCCGTTAGCTCTGCTTTACATTTCCGGAATGTGTTGTTGTGTCTCCTTATTTACTGCTTGTTACACTATGAATATCAGCTAATCAGTATTCCGTAAATCTTGATTGTCTCCAGAAGTTTTCCTCATTTACTTTTCCAGTTAGCAGGTTATGCAATCTACGATAGATATACGTGCAAGCGTTAACAATTCCTTCTTGCGTAAGATGTTTTTCAAAGATTCCAGTTTTATTTTTCATCCACAACATCTATACTCCGCAGTCGTCTTACGGTGTGTGGCGGGGGGTATCTCTGTCGTTCCACAGCCCCTCGCCCCTTTCTATGTTCCACGCGCGAAACCTGCCAGTGGGAACAGCGAATGTCAAAAACCTTCTGTATGAGCTCTAAGTTCTCTCATTTTGTCGTACCGGTCGTTTCTCGAGACATATTGTAAGAAGTGTGTATTTCTATTGTCAAACCATAATTTACGAAAGATGTATATATTTTATTAATAGGATTAAGTAGGAATAATTAACATTTGTCATGTTGGAAATAATTGCGGTAGCAGGGAATGTCTGCACCAAAGTATTGTTGGCAAGAGAGACCCCACATTGATATAATTTTAAAAAGGTCGGGAGGGACCGCTTATGGATACATTTTAAGAAAAGAGCGGGAAAGACCGCTCTCTGATACATGTAATGGTAGCAGGGACTGTCTCACCAGAAAGCATGGTTGGCGGGAGAGACCGCACTTAAGCGTTCGTAGGAAGTCAGTAGTAAGCAAAGTGTGAAGCGAGTCGGTAGCACGTTTGAAGCGAGAGTTTGAGAGGAGAAGTGTGTCTGCCAGCCACCAGCTATGTTTTACAAGAGATTATTAACGGATGTACGGAGACATCAGCTAACAACTATCATAAGAGGAACTAATATTATTGAATTATTTTTTTGAGAAAGTCAAGACTACTGAAGGTATGTTTTCGCAATGCTAGTTGTAAGATTATTGTAAAAAGTAAGTCCTATTTGAACGTTTCTAAAATCATTTGATTCCGAATTATATTAATTTTTACCATCAATATTGCATTACTGATTATAATCCATTCCAAAAACTTAACGAAAAACTTTGCCAAATTTTGTTGTTGTCAGGAAAAAGTATAACTACGAATTACGTAACTTCAGTCAAATTAATTAAAGAATAACGTCAGCTTTGCTATTAAAGAATAACGACAGCTTTGGTAATAAATAAAAAATGGCTCTGAGCACTATGGGACTTAACATCTGAGGCCATCAGTCCCCTAGAACTTAGAACTACTTAAACCTAACTAACCTAAGGACATCACACACATCCATGCCCGAGGCAGGTTTCGAACCTGTGATCGTAGCGGTCGCGCGGTTCCAGACTGAAGTGCCTAGAACCGCTCGGCCATAACGGCCGGCGCTGTGTATCTCATGG
This sequence comes from Schistocerca gregaria, assembly GCF_023897955.1. Lineage (NCBI taxonomy): Eukaryota > Metazoa > Arthropoda > Insecta > Orthoptera > Acrididae > Schistocerca > Schistocerca gregaria. Next base: position 511,934,862 of record NC_064924.1, read on the forward strand.
AGGGACAGAGCGAGCGGAGTTTCGTAGGATCTCTGTTTGCGGAATATGTTGATTTTTATAGAGGAGCTGTTCATTTTTCAAGAACATCATAACTCTTGAGCATAAAACATCTTCCATAATTCTACAACAGATTGGCGTCAACGATATAGGTCTATTATTGTGTAGATCTGTCGTACGGCCTTTCTTAAAAACGGGAATGACCTGCGCTTTTTTACAGACGTTATGTACCTTTCATTGCTCAAGCGATCTACGTCAAATTACTGCTAGAAGGGGAGCAAGGTCTTTCGCATAATGTTTATAGAATCTTATAGGTATAGGAATCTTATAGGTATCTCATCTGGTCCTGAAGCATTTCCGCTACTAAGCCATTCTAGCTACTTTTCAATTCCGCGATCGCTTATCTCAATGTCTGCCATTTCGGCGTTCGCACGACGATTGAAAAGAGGGACAGTATTACGATCTTCCGCGGTGAAACAATTTCGGAAGACCGAAATCAGTATTTCGGCCTTCTCTCTATTACCTTCCGTCTCTGTGTGGTCGCTCATAGAATGAATAGATCATTTGACCCATTTACTGATATTACATACGACCAAAATGTCTTGAGGTTTTTACTCAGGTCGGTTGACAACGTCTTACTTTCGAAATCATTAACGCTTCTCTCATTGCTCTCATTATTCTCATTTCCGCTTCGTTCAGCTTTTGTTTGTCAGCTAGGTTTTTACTTCTCTTGAATCTGAGATGATGTGATGCTGGCTGCAGAGATATTCTGAAATATGTATCCTGCCACCCTTGCTGAGCAAGTATATCTTCCTACCTTTCATAACATTCCTTGTAGGCCCCGTCGTCACAGATGCTGTCACAGCCTTATGATCACCGATACCTTCCTCTACGTTAACTAATTCTGTAAGTAAGGTCGGTTTATTGCCAGGACGTCGAAGACGTTACCCTCACGAGGTGGTTTTCTAAATATCTGCTCAAGGTAATTTTCGGACAAAACATCCAGAACAATGCCACACGATTCCCTGTGTCTGGCACCAACTTTGATGGCATAATACTCCCAATCTATACCTGGGGAGTGGAAGTCACCCAGTTAATACCTTCGCTGCGCAGTGCCGATGGTACTGTTACCGACGACTGTGCGGCTAAAGCGGAGTTATTGAACGCAGTTTTCCGAAATTCCTTCACCAAGGAAGACGAATGGAATATACTAGAATTAGAAACACGAACAGCTGCTAGCATGAGTTTCTTAGAAGTAGATACCTTAGGGGTTGCGAAGCAACTCAAATCGCTTGATACGGGCAAGTCTTCAGGTCCAGATTGTTTACCGATTAGGTTCCTTTCAGATTACGCTGATATAATAGCTCCCTACTTAGCACTCATATACAACCACTCGCTCACTGATAGATCTGCACCTATAGATTGGAAAATTGCGCAGGTCGCTCCAGTGTTTAAGAAGGGTAGTAGGAGTAATCCATCTAACTACAGACCTATATCATTGACGTCGGTTTGCAGTAGGGTTTTGGAGCATATACTGTATTCAAACATTATGAATCACCTCGAAGGAAACAATCTATTGATACGTAATCAGCATGGTTTCAGAAACCATCGCTCTTGTGCAATGCAGCTAGCTCTTTATTCGCACAAAGTAATGGCCGCTATCGACAGGGGATCTCAAGTTGATTCTGTATTTCTAGATTTCCGGAAAGCTTTTGACACCGATCCTCACAAGCGACTTCTAATCAAGCTGCGGGCCTATGGGGTATCGTCTCAGTTGTGCGACTCGATTCGTGATTTCCTGTCAGGAAGGTCGTAATTCGTAGTAACAGAAGGCAAATCATCGAGTAAAACTGAAGTGATATCAGGTGTTCCTGATCTACATAAATGACCTGGGTGGCAATCTGAGCAGTTCTCTTAGGTTGTTCGCAGATGATGCTGTAATTTACCGTCTAGTAAGATCATCCGAAGACCAGTATCAGTTGCAAAGCGATTTAGAAAAGATTGCTGTATGGTGTGGCAGGTGGCAGTTGACGCTAAATGACAAAAGTGTGAGGTGATCCACATGAGTTCCGAAAGAAATCCGTTGGAATTCGATTACTCGATAAATAGTACAATTCTCAAGACTGTCAATTCAACTAAGTATCTGGGTGTTAAAATTACGAACAACTTCAGTTGGAAAGACCACATAGATAATATTCTGGGGAAGGCAAGCCAAAGGTTGCGTTTCATTGGCAGGACACTTAGAAGATGCAACAAGTCCGCTAAAGAGACAGCTTACACTACACTCGTTCGTCCTCTGTTAGAATATTGCTGAGCGGTGTGGGATCTTTACCAGGTGGGATTGACGGCGGACATCGAAAGGGTGCAAAAAATGGCAGCTCGTTTTGTCTTATCACGTAATAGGGGAGAGAGTGTGGCAGATATGATACGCGAATTGGGATGGAAGTCATTACAGCAAAGACGTTTTTCGTCGCGGCGAGATCTTTTTACGAAATTTCAGTCACCAACTTTCTCTTCCGAATGCGAATATATTTTGTTGAGCCCAACCGAAATAGGTAGGAATGATCATCAAACTAAAATACGAGAAATCAGAGCTCGAACAGAAAGGTTTAAGTGTTCGTTTTTCCCGCGCGCTGTTAGGGAGTGGAATGGAAGATAGTATAATTGTGATTCGATAAACCCTCGGCCAAGCACTTAAATGTGAATTGCAGAGTAGTCATGTAGATGTAGATGTATTAGAACGGCATGATCAGGAAAATAACTAATGATATTCTGCTAGCTCCGTCTGAAGATCTCTACAACTACCCAGGTGGTCTATAAAAGCATCCTATCACCATTTTTGACCGTTACTCAATTTCACCCAGATTAATTCACATTCGGAATCCGTGATAACCTCGCTAGATTTTATCGAATTTTTTACTGCGATAAACACGCCTCCACCATTGGCGACTAACCTGTCCTTACGATAAACATTCCATTCTGAACTTAGGATTTCGTTGTCACTGACGTGTGACTTTAACCTGCTTTCTGTTTGTTCTGTTTGTCTCGACGATGGAGAAGGAAATCGGTCTTGCCCTTTTCTAGTATTTGGCTGGAGCGATTACGGGAACAATGGGAAACCTGAATCTGGATGGTCGGGCGGGGAAATGAATGGTCGTCCTCCCGAACGAGAGTTCAGTGACCAATAACTGCGTCAGATCTCTCGGTTTAAAAAAAGGAGGAGAACAGCACCGATTATCAATCAGGGAAGTAGGTACAGCAGGATACCTAAAAGCAACAAAAGTAGAGTGAAAAAAAGTGATTAGCAGCTTGCAAAGGATGTAAGAGTCGAGTGACCCCAGAACCAGCATACGGTGGGAAACGCCACAACCCGACCATGCTTCGAATGAAATTTAAAACATAATATCTGAGAATAAACCCACTTTCGCGGAAAAAAAAACGGAGAAACATTTCATCTGGCCGTGAGTCGCCGCCAAAAATTGCAGAAGGTTATGCCAACATGGAAACCTGCAAGTAGGGAATATTTCTACTAGGATATGAGCTACTGTGTCTCTGTGCAACCACAATGTGGAGATGACTCTTTTCGCAAAATAAAACTACAGGTTACAGTGGTATGTCTGATGTGAAGGCGATATACGATGATGGATTACTTCTGGAAGGAACGGGAAGAAGAACACCATCAAAGTCTCCCAGACAGAGAGGCAGTAGCCCACCAAATTTTGTTCCATATCCGAGTTAAGAGAAGTTCTATTTCGCATTCGCAATTCCGCACCTGCAACAGTCAAAGCTAATGTGAATGCGGGGCAACTAATTGTTTTTCTAGTCAAATGGTCGGCCGGTTTATTTCCTGGCATACCGTTTGACTTGGGACCCAGAGAAAGAAGAGGAGACGCAGATTGGTTTTTTAATGTCCCGTAGACAACGAGGTCCTTAGAGACGGAGCACAAGTTCGGATTAGGAAAAGATGGGGAAGGAAGTCGTCCTTGCTCTTTCAAATGTTCAAATGGCTCTGAGCACTATTTGACTTAACTTCTTAGATCATCAGTACCCTAGAACTTAGAACTACTTAAACTAACTAACCGAAGGACATCACACACATCCGTGCCCCAGGCAGATCCGAAACTGCGACCGTAGCGGTTGCGCGGTTCCAGACTGAAGCGCCTAGAACCGCTCGGCCACCCTGGCCGGCTCTTTCAAAGGGACCATCCCGGCATTTCCATGAAGCGATTTACGGAAATCACGGAAAACCTAAATCAGAATGGCCGGAAGCGGGTTTGAACCGTCATCCTGCCAAATGCCAGTTCAGTGCCCGGAGATAGAGAACTGAGCAGGCAGTACGACTAAGGTCGGAGAAAACGTCATGAAAAGCTTACTTCCAATAGTAGTTTTTTTTTAAACAAAGAAAGTCATACTGAGAAAGACCAGTTACATGGAATAACGGCCGAAACGTTGGAGGTTTTTCACATTGACAACACGGTCACAGACCCAGAAGAATGCTATTGACTATGACAATTGCCGCAGAAGACTACGCTTACAAGGGTAACAATGATCAACAGCCTAGAGACTGCTCTGAGAGGGACTCCAAATTAAAAGTCTGTTTAATAAACGTAGGGCTGTGTTTATGCCTAACAGCTCCACCATAATAAATAACTTTCTAGGCAGCAAATGTTCTTCCTTATAGACAGGAGAGCAAAAAGAAAATCCGCTCCTATCCATAGTTTTAGAGTCGTCGGTGTAAATGACGGTAGCACCCTGACACTCCTGAAGAAAAAGAAACAGACTGATCCGGCTCTGTCTCACCTCACCGTCAAGAAAACTTTTTTTTTTATTTTACCTGTTCCACTGCGCTGGCAGGCAGACTACGAGCAACACATGCGCACTGCAGTAATACGGGCAGGAGTTTATAAGGTGAAATTTTTTGTGTTAGTATTCGGAGGTGCTACGAAGTCTGGAGACAACCAGTATTTCGCATAGTGCAACCTACGCAGAACGTACAGCTCTAATTACTGCTCTCAGGACGAACATACCACACGCTTTCATACACAACAGCCGTTAACGGTGTACCGCCGCTTTCTCAGACCATGCCACTATAGCCTACGTGCAGTATTATCTCCTTACAGCTTTCAGATCGAGTGAATCAACCATCACTCAAGAGAACCTCTCTCTCTCTCTCTCTCTCTCTCTCTCTCTCTCTCTCTCACTCATACACACACACATACACCGAGGAATCGGAGAGCGTTGAAGGGATCGCTAACAAGCACTCAATAAAATCGGGAGGAAAAATCTATGGGATAACCTCTTCAACATAACGCATCATTTGATGGGACAGACCCTGCGGCAACAATGAATCGTCAATTAAAATATGGAGGAAAGTGCCTGGGGGCGGTGTTGTGGGGAAATAGCAGAGTCAGATAGATATACGCTGCAGTAATTATGCAGAGATGAAGAGGCTTACTCCGGAGAGACTAATGTGGTGAGCCGCACCAAACCAGTTTTCGGACTGAAGATCGTTCAATTGCATATACAGTATAGTGAATTAAGATAATACCATTCTGCTTTTTAGAGAGAATCCTCTGGAACGGCTGGGAGCGATTGCGTAACAAATTAAGACAATCATATCACTATGGCAGGTTTGGGAAGTATGAAGAAAACCGGAGGAATCCTGCACACACGTCTTCTCTGGCCATCTGGGCTGAGGTAAGAAGCGGGACTCACACTGAAGACTATTCTAATGCAGTCAATGATACTCCAAGCCGAATGTGTGTCTCTGCAGATGGCCCGTACAGCGTTGGGATCCCTATCGGACCGTCGCCCAGCATACGAGCTGACAACCGGGAGTGTTGATCTGGGAAAGTCATTTCTTTTCATAGCATCACCCCTTTGGTTGTCATTGGCGGCATTATGGTATGTCGACGATATTCCACACCCCTTTCGTTGCGCTTTATAGTAAACCATCGATAGTTTACATTTCGGCAAGATAATGCCCCCCCCCCCCCCCCCCTCCGTATACGGCGATAATTTCTACTGTTTGTCTTCATGCTTACCAAACCCTACACTGGCCAGTAACATCGTCAGATCTCTCAACAATTAAGAATGTTTCGAGCATTATGGGCACGGCCCTCCGACCAGACCGGGATTTTGACGATCTAACAGGTCAATTGGGCAGCATTTGGCACGATATCCCTAAGAAGGACGTACAACACTTATCAATCTACCTCAAGCCGAATAACTGCTTGCATAAGGGACAGAGGTGGACCACCGCGTTGCTGCCTTGCTCAATTTGTGAAGCTCTTTCTCTTGAATAATTCATCGATTTTTTTCTAAACTTGCACCCGTTTGCTAGTCTGTACATGTACACCCCATCTACCCATTTCCGTTCCATTCGGTTAATTTCTTCACGGTGCGTCCTGTACTTACACGTGCATCTTAGCTATGAATTTAAGCTCATCTCCTACGACCCGACCTAACCAGAACCTAATGATGTGGTAAAAAATAAAGAGATCAGCGCTCAGCAAACTGCATCAGATAACGGTTTAATGCGTGTCTTTTGGTATCAGTCATCTCCACCTAACTTTAGCAGTATCAGAGGAAAGTTGAAAGGTATGAACAAAGCCAGAGTACCCAAAATTTTGAATATCGGCGCCATAAACACCTGGTCTCTTCTGGACTGATTGGACAGCTGATTGAATCAGTGGCTCCGCGAAACTGACACAATACCAGCTAATGTGCTGTAGAGGGAAATATGTCCGGATCTATGTCAGTCTACTCCTACCACACAACCCATCAAAGGCGATCGACATAAGACAGGGAAGTAGAGATTGTCAGCAGGCAACGGTGAACTGGGAATTGCTGTAATAGAGGTATTGTAACAGCACTAAAATAATAATTAGAACTAACAGTGATAACCGAAAATATTCATGTTTTGGGTTTGCAGCTCTTGTATTTTTTTTCCGTGGTTGCAGTTACAGTTATTGGATATAGTTCCGCCTTTTACGAAAACACTGCTTTTTTTTTGTTACCCAAATATGTTTCGGAATCTCAACGCCATTATCAGCTACCAGTGTAGGACACCATGCAGAAAGTCCTGCAAAACTATATTATGTAAAATCAATTTGTTCAATTAACAAAACACACTGACGATGGCACAGGTGTGCAGAAACATGTTTGAGTAACAAGAAAAAATTTTTTTGCATAAAAGGCGGAACCTATATCCAATAACAGAAAATATTACCTAGTTACCATGGAAACGGTTCGAAATAAAGAATATTCCCTAGTCATCAACGCGTAGTTAGACTAGTGGCATACTGGTAGGTCTGGAGAGGTTGGCCAACAATACTGAACCTATTGGCCGAGTATGTCAGTAGCATTGAGATACGAGCCTTGAATCACCAACTATTGACAACAACGTTAATGCAGTAGCAAAATAAAATTCTACAAACTAAGGGAACCTCCACGATAATAGAGGTTTTCTGGCCGGGGACGTTATTAATTCCTTCAGATATATTAAAATCATGTAGTCAAATTAAATCGGGTGATGCTGAGGGAATTAGATTAGGAAATGAGACACTTAAAGTAGTAAAGGAGTTTTGCTATTTAGGAAGTAAAATAACTGATGATGATGGTCGAAGTAGAGAGGATATAAAATGTAGACTGGCAATGGCAAGGAAAGCGTTTCTGAAGAAGAGAAATTTGTTAACATCGAATATAGATTTATGTATCAGGAAGTCGTTTCTGAAAGTATTTGTTTGGAGTGTAGCCATGTATGGAAGTGAAACATGGACGATAACTAGTTTGGACAAGAAGAGAATAGAAGCTTTCGAAATGTGGTGCTACAGAAGAATACTGAAGATAAGGTGGATAGATCACGTAACTAATGAGGAGGTATTGAATAGGATTGGGGAGAAGAGAAGTTTGTGGCACAACTTGACTAGAAGAAGGGATCGGTTGGTAGGACATGTTTTGAGGCATCAAGGGATCACAAATTTAGCATTGGAGGGCAGCGTGGAGGGTAAAAATCGTAGAGGGAGACCGAGAGATGAGTACACTAAGCAGATTCAGAAGGATGTAGGTTGCAGTAGGTACTGGGAGATGAAGCAGCTTGCACAGGATAGAGTAGCATGGAGAGCTGCATCAAACCAGTCTCAGGACTGAAGACAACAACAACAACAACATATTAACATCTTGATAATTTCACATACAATAGTGGGACGATACAGTTCTTGATTATGGACACAAATGTAAATAAGGAATCCACAGTATACATAAAACGACTATCACGACATTAGTAGGCTTTGCCAAAGTATACCTTCCGAACCTAATCTAGACGACAGGCTATGCTCCATTTAAACCTGTCACCGCAACCTCATAAAACAAATAAAACCATATACTAGTATACAACAGTCCAAAATATCTTTCCCTGCAATAGCCATCCCAACTAGACTTACGCAGATCAAGCAAAAACATGATGCAAGCCACCACGCTCTAGCAGAAAGACACACTATAAACAAAAATCATCTTCAGAGCCATCTACGTAACACGTGATGACTCACGTAAAACAACACATTGATGGTACACTTTCACTAGACCCGTCTGCACGACAAAATTTTAAGTAACTCCAAATTTATACAAAACTAAGAAATGATATATAAGGAAAAATACCATACCAAACAATCAAATTTTATCACATATAGACGAAAATGTTCCAGACACTGCATGCGAGACCATGCGTCGGATGGAAGATACTAGCCATGTGCTTTGACCAGTGACATTCTAAACACGCGACAGACGATATTAACAACACGACGATTAAATGTCACTTATTTTGCGTACATCAGGGCACGAGTTAAAAATCCTTATTAGTGTTTTTAGATGCCATATTACACAGAATGTTCATTTTTAATATCCACTGGGAGCTTAATATCGTAATCAAGCCACACGTTCAATACACATAACATTCCAACGCTTAAAACTGTACAAATATTATATCAGTGTTGCTGCTAATAAACGATACCTTATAAACGCAGCACAAATACGTCGACGTCAGCTCGTAACAAATAAATCTATAGCGCCACGCCGTAAATTTACAGCATTCTCCAAGAATTGACTTTACTTACGTTTCCAGCGACCGAAAAGAAAGGAATCTGCTGCCAGTTACTTCCGCCGAACCTGACATCTAGATGCACGCAACCGACTTTTAATAGAAGCCGTTAGTTTTGATCACTTCCTCTACAGTGCTGATGTTTTCTCCAGTCCTCTTCGCACTTGCTTATCAACAGGCGTAAGTACCCACATTATTACTCCAAGCATCTATTAACGCCATAAAAGATGCGATGCCACACGGATGTCTGTTGCCTCTGTGCTCCAGAGAAATATCGACTGGAGGAAAATATCGATCTATAGACACGGCGGCCACTTGAGGTTCGACGATAAAGCCTTGGCCTTGAAGAGAAAGCAGATAACGAAACAAGGAAAACTGCTACTCCAAGAAGTCTAATCCCAGGAAAGTTGGCTTTTGATAACGCAATCCTTAACGGATTATGTGGCTCGCGAACCGAGAAAAAGTCAGTTTGTAAGTAGGCTGTTTATTTTTTTATGCTGGTAAAGCCAAGTAGCGCTCTATATGAAAATCACTGACTGTGCTGTGCGAAGTCTGTGGATGGTTTGCATTGTTGAATATTTGCTATTGTAGTGTTGGGCAGCTGGATGTTTCATCCCCTTTGGAAAAATTATAAATGACTGTGCAGGAAAGCCTCTACGTCACTTGATTTTCAAACAGCAGAGCAGAACTGAACGTACTCAGAAATTTCGCTCTTTACTTATTCTGCTCAACACTAAACTGACGCCGGCCGCAGTGGCCGTTGTGGACGAGCGGTTGTAGGCGCTGCAGTCTGGTACCCCGCGACCGCTGTGGTCGCAGGTTCGAATCCTGCCTCGGGCATGGATGTGTGTGATGTCCTTAGGTTTAAGTGGTTCTAAGTTCTAGGGGACTGATGACCATAGCAGTTAAGTCCCATAGTGCTCAAAGCCATTTGAACTAAACTGACACACAATATTTTTAGCGCAACGCAATCTGACTCTCAAAAACCCCTACAAAAGAATGGCCCTGACTAACAATAACCTACACCTTTCATGAATCACTTACCTCACAAAAATCTTTGTTACTCGAACTACTGCAATAACAGCGAGCGCCAATACTGCCAGCTAAATAAATGATTCTAACTACTGAAGGCACTAGCTACTGATAGGCGTAGTTAGCAAATGAAAGATTTTGATAGAGAATAAACAATGTATTTACCTTAACAGTGTTCAAAAGTCATAACATATACATCAGTTCTGCCATCCAGTCTTACAAATTTACTCTTTCTGATGACACACGTCAGATCATCCGCTCTCAAAACTCCGCCATCTCTCTCCCCACATCCACCATTACTGCTGGCGGCCCACCTCCAACTGCCCAACGCTACGCGCTGTTGACATCCAGCTGCCCAACACTACAATAGCAATTATTCCAACAATGCAAACCATCCACAGACTTCACACAGCACGTCAGTGATTTTCATATAGAGCGCTACGTGGCGTTACCGACATACAAACCTAAACAGCCTACTTACAAGTTTTATTTTAATCTTAGGAACTGAAAGATCAATAAATAAATACTGCCGGCCGGTGTGGCCGAGCGGTTCTAGTCGCTTCAGTCTGGAACTGTGCGACTGCTACGGTCGCAGGTTCGAACCCTGCCTTGGGCATGGATGTGTGTGATGTTCTTAGGTTAATTAGGTTTAAGTAGTTCTAATTCTAGGGGACTGATGACCTCAGATGTTACGTCCCATAGTGCTCAGAACCATCTGAACCATTCTTAAACTTATCTATGCAAAGCATCCATCTAGCAGCTAACGTCCCCCGAAACACTGCACAGCCTACATTTAATGTTTAAATATAACTGTAATACTGTTAGTAACCAAATAATTCCAGTGAAAAACCAAATAAATAAATCAATAAACTTCTGTTAGGAATTTGTTTTCATGGTTATTTGAAGGTATTGTATTCCGGCCATCAACAATCTAATGAAAAAACTTTTGATGATCTGTGCGAAAACAAATTAAAAGTCCTACACGTAACTGATTGTGTCGATTATGTTGCTCTCTTCGGAAAACACATGTTTATGGAACTGATCGCTTTACGCACAGCTGGTCTGAATCACGTTTAACAAATTGAATGTAAAAAGTTGTGCTGAATAATTCAAACGAAGTCGGAACGGTAAAAAAATTTAATTACTGGGGATTAATCACAAAGGGATTCCCACAAGATTTACCTCTGGCTTCACTCCTGTTCCTTATATACGTGGTTGACTTTCCACTTAACATTCAGCAAGCAGAGCTGGTACTTTTTACAGACGACGCTAGTTTTATAATATATCCCACTAAAGATAAAGCACCAGGAGAGACAATAAATGATATTTTTCAAAGAATTACAAAGCGGTTCTCAAAAGTGGACTCCCCCTAAAGTCTGAAAACACACACTACATGGATGAACGCTTGTCCGGGAAGAAGCGCTTTATTGTGCTTTAAACTGTTAACTTCAGCTACTTTTGCTCAGTATAATTGCTAATCTTGGGTACAAATGAGCCAACCTCTTGCCATATTTAGCATATTCCCACTAACTGTCTTACGGAATAATTTTCTGGGCTAAGTCGCAGCTTAGAACGTAAGCAGTGACTGTACAAAAGCGAGCAGTAAGAATAACGTAATTTACCCTTCGGCGGTGCAGCTGCTCGGACATGCCTTGCGCACCGGCCACGCTCCGTTTAGCGCGCGTTTTGTTTACATCTGATGGCTCTTTCTCACCTGAAGGCGAGACGCACAATAGACCAAAAGCAAACGAAATCTTAACGTTTCATGTGCGATATGGTGAAACTAGATCCCCAGGAGCGGACAGGAATTCACCTATCAATAATGGACACCGTCGTATACGTAAAACTCATAGACGGGACAGCGTGTGACAGACTCCTTGGACGAAAACGTGGGTGTGGTTTCTGGTGATCACGCCGGTTTCGGAGTGAGAACGGTTCGTGTATTCGAACTTCCGTTGGAAGTTCCTGCGGACATGGTTATGTGCAACACTTCGTCCCTATGGCACTTCTCTAATCATCCTGTGGAAAAATAGACCAGCTTCGAGAAGTATCCCATACTCAACGGAGTGCGCCAAATAAGAACTGAACTCTGGAAGCACATACCACCTTATGTGACAATAGGTGGCTGTCGAGCCATCGTTATATACGATGGTCAAGGGAAAACTTGCTCTGGCTGTGAGCAGGAAGGCTATGTCCGAATTGACTGTCTTCAACGACGTCTCGTACAGCTACCTCGGAACACACAGGACTCGCCTCAGCAGATGACATCGCTGCCTACTACGTACGAGCAACATGGATGACGCGCCTGACAGCCCGTAGAGTCTGCGAGTATCGCCCCCGATCGCACGTCACTGACGGTGCAGATGACCCTGTCACTCCATCAGACAGACGCGCCACAACAAAAAAATGGCTCTGAGCACTATGGGACTTAACTTCTAAGGTCATCAGTCCCCTAGAACTTAGAACTAATTAAAATGGCTCTGAGCACTATGGGACTTAACATCTATGGTCATCAGGCCCCTAGAACTTAGAACTACTTAAACCTAACTAACCTAAGGACAGCACACAACACCCAGCCATAACGAGGCAGAGAAAATCCCTGACCCTGCCGGGAATCGAACCCGGAAACCCGGGCGTGGGAAGCGAGAACGATACCGCACGACCACGAGATGCGGGCAACTAATTAAACCTAACTATCCTAAGGTCATCACAAACATCCATGCTTGAGGCAGGATTCCAACCTGGGACCGTAGCGGTCACGCAGTTCCAGACTGTAGCGCCTAGAACCGCACGGCCACCCAGCCGGCTGCGCCATAACAGCTGCGGAGCCACGGTCCTACCACGCTTCAGTCGAACCCATCTTCAGAGATGGAAGCGGACTCGCAAGACGATCGCACTGAACAGCATTCCTCAGCAGACGTGGAGACTCCAACACTAAAACGGTGCCGGCCGGGGTGGCCGAGCGGTTCTCGGCGCTAGAGTCTGGAACCGTGCGACCGCTACGGTCGCAGGTTCGAATCCTGCCTCGGGCATGGATGTGTGTGATGTCCTTAGGTTAGTTACGTTTAAGTAGTTCAAAGTTCTAGAGGACTGATGACCTCAGAAGTTAACTCCCATAGACCAAGAGAGTGGGAATGATCATGATTCGTTTCCACCGACTAGCCAGGACAACGTCACACTAACAGCATCTGTGCTACACACGGTGGAGAAGCCGCCACATCAAAGAGACGCGATGGGTAAAATTATGCAATAGTATGACGTCCCACTTTCAGATGAATGACCGTCAACAGCGAAAGTCCTCACCGATGCATTAAGAGATTGGGCACAAGAAATGGGCCATACTGATATGATGTAGGAGGTCGACGTTCAATTATTGGTTCAAAAAATGGTTCAAATGGCTCTGAGCACTACGGGACTTAACATCTGAGGTCATCAGTCCCCTAGAACTTAGAACTACTTAAACCTAACTAACCTAAGGACAACACACACATCCATGCCCGAGGCAGGATTCGAACCTGCGACCGTAGCGGTTGCGCGGTTCCAGACTGTAGCGCCTAGAACCACTCGGCCACAATTATTGGTTCCCACCGAAAATGAGCCAGGAGGATACCTTGTCTGTGACGGCCAATGACGCTGTGTCATGTGGTCCCAGTCCAGGAAGAGTGCTCCGTAGACAGCCGATTCGTCGGTGCGTGGCTTCCAAGAAGTAGACAAGCGATGTCACACGCCTACCGGACTGGTACAGTTAACATCAATGGTATTGGCAACCCAGACAGACCCAAAAGCTATGAGATACGCTGCGGGCATCGGACGTCGACGTAGTTTGAACGCAGGACGTACGAAACGATGCCCCAGTTGTGTTTTATGGTTTGGCAGGTTACGACGGTAGCGGTGGCACAGCCATACTGTTAGTACGCCGTCAAATACTTACCATCGACCCATGGTGTTGCCCTGACTATAGGAGACGTCCGTTTCTTGAATGTTTACGCACCATCTGACTCGACGAAGAACTACGAACGGACAACCTTTTACGCACAGGAAGTGTCACCGCTACTTCGAGGAGGTCAGTTGAATTGTGCTGTCGGCGGCGACTTCAACTGCGTTCTGCGGCCCGAGGACCAACGACCATATTCCGTCTCCTGCCCGGCATTACTAGTACTGGTCCGGGATCTTGCACTGCACTGGGAAATGACGCACGGTGACAGCCGTGGGTATAAGTACTTTACAAGCCACTCAGCCAGTCAACTAGACAAGGTGTGTGTGTAACGTGGGCTACGCTAGGCGACGATTGACGCCGAGGTGTGGCCTACGGTCTTTACAGACCACCAGGCTCACAAAGGCATCTCCACCATCGCTCTGCCACGACAAAAGACATGGCGCAGTAGAGCCCGTGGAAGTTCAACGTGACCCACCTGCGGAATGAGAAGTGTTTACGGCGTCAACGTTCGGACGATTCAACGCTTAAATGGTGGCTCTGCTGCGTCAGACCGGATTTACACAGAACGTTCACACGATATGCCAAGGTAAGTAACATTCGCAACGGGCGACTTCCGAGTTTTATTATACAGCCGTACGTGAGTTGCCGACACAAACACCATCTCCCGACCGTCAGCAGGCTGTCCAACGTATCAAAGCATGAATGGTGCGTCTTACGACAGTGAAGATGGAAGGAGTTATTAAAGTATGCGCGAGGATGCTCGACGGATTACGCAACGAACGGTCGTCATCACACTATACAATGAGAGAAAGAAGGCAGCAGCTACGTACATTTATACAGGATGTCAAAATGGCACATGGATTGAAAGCCGCGTTACAGAAGGATATTGCACGTGCTTTCACTCAACACTATAGCAGTTTCTATGGTGAGGTCCAGCCGGACAGAGCAGGACTGGCAAACATCCTTCGCGAAATGCCAGCAGACAAGCATCCCACTGAGGTGGACGGCCTTATGGCTGAAATCACCACAGACGATCCGGACGCTACCCTAAAGTGCGGTGCGTTAAACAAATCCGCTGGATTGGATGTGTTTCCTCTTGAGTTCTACCGCACCTTTGCTCCTCTGATAGGACCAACGTGGATACACCTACCTTAAGTGTCCCTACCGAGTTCACAGAGGGTATCATGATACCCGTTCCAAAACCAGCTGCTGGTCGTAGAGCACAAGACTACCGGCCATTGACATTATGGAACGGGGACTACAAAATCATTGCACGTATCCTGCGTGCTCGCTTTCAAGCGGCGATAGAGGACACAATACATTTAGATCAAATGTGTCTAGGTGGGAAGAACAATATACACAGCGCTAGGGGCATACAGGGATGTCATAACAAAAAAATGGCTCTGAGTACTATGGGACTTAGTATCTGAGGTCATCTGTCCCCTAGACTTAGAACTACTTAAACCTAACTAACATAAAGACATCACACACATCCATGCCCGAGGCAGGTTTCCAACCTGCGACCGCAGCAGCAGCGCGGTTCCAGACCGAAGCGCCGAGAACCGCTCGGCCACAACGGCCGGCTGTCATAACACTGATGTCGGCATGTAGATTACGAGAATCCCTTCTGACAGTGGCTTTCGATCACACTTTCGACCGAATCGGCCATGTCTTCCTATGTGGGGTCATGGAACGGATGGGAAAATCTCTGGACACGACGTTGACTCTTATTCATGGTGCACTCTCTAGTCTTGGTGAACGGTGCTAGCTCAGGACTTATCACGGCCCAGCGCTCATTGCGGCAAGGTTGACCCTTTCGGCCATCTTATTTGCAGTCGCTCTTGGACTTACACTACACGACCTCCGACTACGCCTTCAAGGCGTCCAACTACGTATCACATCTTTCCAATGCCGTGCATACGGCAACGACGTCGTTTTTTGGTGAAGTTAGGAGACAAAGTCAAGGCGGAGCTGGCATGGCCTCAGCAGTATGAAGCGGCGGCGGTTAGTATCATCAACCTAAGAAGGACCCGATGTATGGAAGTGGGCAGAGGGCTGCCATCAGGGACAGGAGTGCCCATCACCAAGGTCCCCAGTCCCAAGGCTTTGGGAGTGGTATTCCATGGAAACATACGTTGTACAGCGGCGGATGATTATCGATGGCTACTGCCACAGTATGTCATTGATTTTTGGGCACCAAAAATAAGTCGCCTGCCACACATACTGCCGTTGCCCAGAACGATCACGTCAAGACTACATGAGGCCTTCGAACATTTCGTGAGTGCTGACCTCCTCTTCAAAATTAGCTACGATACCTTGACGCTACCACTGAGAGGAGGAGGCATTTCTTAGTACGATGCAACGGTATTGGAGAACCCAGCGCGTCACATCAATGAGCAGTGTTATCAACGAAGTGCCCCCCACCCCCATTCACTCTGCTTACCAGTCAATGTTGTACAAATCACGGCACACTTTCGGGACTTCTTCGTCGATTACAGTTACGTTCACGACAGTTTGTTGGAGACCAGGCTGCCCACAACGAATGATATATATATCACAGCTTCCTTCAGCAACTATCTTGCAGTGTGGTCGAGCAGAAATACCCGGCGATAAAGTGGCAGCGGTTTATCCTCCCTCTCTCCCTACAGAGGTACGTGCGTTGTGGCTATATTGCGGTGAACGGCAAATTCCCGAATCGTCAACGAGTGCACTCTATCCACCTGGTCGACACGCCTATATGCCACCACTCCGACGAGCACCGTTTGGTTTGTGGCAAGGCAATCGACTGTTGGCTTCTAACGAGGGAAAATTAGGCTCTTTTACGCATACGGCGCACACGGCGATCAAAGCTGGCGACCGACTGTTCCCGGACAGTGTATACTTTCTCACCGCCGGGAAAAACGCCGTAAACTGGATAAAGGGGATGCTGACGTAGTATCTGCATCGCAACAATGACAAGAACGTCATAGACTTCTGATACATACTTGCGGCGACCGGTGAAACACAGAACACGTTTTTCCAGTTACTTGGGTTCGTTATTCACGGACCCTCCGGCTAGCTGGGGTGTTCCGGGTATGGGAAGTGAGATGAGAAGTTAGCTCAACGTTGATGAACTTACGTTTATGCCTGATTGCCTGATGTATTCAGGGGACTATATAACGTTTTAAAGTTATCGTGAAGCTGACCTGGATACATGCCAACAAGGCCGTTGCAGGGTCCCGTTCGTTTTTTTTTTTTTTTTTTTTTTCCTTGTAGAACTCTCTAAATCCATACGGCGTTGGAAGCCGTTTTTACGTTTGGACGTATTGAAGGGCACCTTTAGATTCTGTATGTTATGTTTTGCATTTACAAAAGACAAAAACCGTCAAATAAAAATCAAATAAAATTTTAAAAGATAAAATAAAAAAAAAACATTTCACTCCTTGGACCACATCCCCAGAAAAGGGAGGAAGGAGACATTGTGGCCAGGCCTCAGGTTGCGACCCATGTCCGCCCCACCTCCGCCAGCCCATGACCTGATCCCATACAAAAATGTGGGTAGCATCTTGGACTAGTAAACAAAACGTCCTGGGAGCGGGTTCTGACACCGCCAATGCTTATTTTTTTAATAAAAATTATCAACAATGGCGGCCGAAGACTGCCAACGGCTCTGTCAAAGAGGGAGGAGGAGCGGACAAAGGTTCAGGGCATTCTCTTGCCCTTAGGCTGTGAAGTTGGCCCCAAAGCGAAAGAATCAGCAATGATCAACGGCATGAGGATTCAATAGGCTATGGAAACCACTGCTCAAAAGATACATAATGTGTATCCACAGGGCATGTGGCATGCAAAGTGGCCTAATAATCTCTCCTTTGACAAAACTTTCCGGACTAGTCTCGCATTCGGATCTCCGAGACAGGACTGGCAATAAGGAGATGATCAGGAGAGAAAGATAGAATAACCAAATAACGCGTAACGTTCTACGGGTCAGGGCGTGGAATGTCAGAAGTTTGAACCTAGTAGGGAGCCAGAAAATCTGAAAAGGGAAGCCCATGACTAGATATGGAGGCGATCAGTGAAGTGAAATGGAGAGAAGACAAGGATTTATGGTCAGACGTGTATAGAGGTATATCAGTGGCAGCAGAAAATGGTAAAACGGGAGTAGGATTTATTGAGCATAGGAAGGTAGGTCAGAGAGTTACTGTGACCACTTCAGTGAAATCGACAGCAAACCAACACCGATAAAAATAATTGGTGTGTACAAGCCAACGTCGGAAGCAAAAGATGAAGAGATAGAAAGAGTATGTGAGGATGTCGATCAAGTAATTCAGTACGTAAAGAGAGATGAAAATTCAATAGTTATGGGGAAACTGGAGTGCGGCTGTAGAGGACGGAGTAGAAGAAATGGTTGGAGGAGATTGAGAGCATGGTGAAACATTCCCTTAGAAAAATTTTATAAATGACAGTGCTGGAAAAACTCTTACGTTATTTGATTTTCAAACAGCTGAGAAAAAATGAACGTACTCAGACATTTCTCTCTTTACTTATTCTGGTCATCACTAAACTGACACACAATATTTTTAGCGCAACGCAATCTGACTTTCAATAAACCCTACAAAAGAATGGCCCTGACTAACAATAGCCTATACCTTTCATGAATCACGTACCTCACAAAAATCTTCGTTACCCGAACTACTGTAATACAGCAAGTGCCAATACTGCCAGCTAAATAAAAGATTCTAACTACTGAAGGCCCTAACTACTGATAGACACAGTTATCAAATGAAAGATTTTGATGGAGAACAATCAATGTATTTACCTTAATAGTGTTCAAAAATCATTATATATTCAAAAATCATTATAACAGCCTACTTACAATGGTAGTAGGAGTGTGGGAGAGGATAAATGCTAATTGAGTTCAGCAATAAATTCCAGCTAGTAATAGCGAATGCTTTGTTCGAGAATTACTAAAGAGACATGCTGGGAAAAGGCTCAGAGATACGCGAAGACTTCTGCACGCAAGATTTCATCCCTGTCAATTCACGTTGGCGAAAAGACCTGAAGATGGTGCAATGGAATACCGAAACTGATTGAAAAATAAATTAAATGCAAAGTGTCGGCCGTAGGTTCATTTCATATTGAACAATCAAAGTCCTGGTAACCACCCATTACAAGGACGGACATACTAAGGTATAACAAGTCATGGTCGTTACCGCATTGTGACCTTACTCACCCATCGACTACAGATACTCAATTTTGCTTCCTCGCACGCCATTACAGCAACACAGCGCTGCCCTCGGATCCCAAGTGGATCATTTAAAATGCCACTAGAAAAATAGCCATATTTCTCAGTGGACATGCTGGCTCAATGTTCCGCAGAGCCAACCACTACACGCATGCAGCAGCAGATTAGCGGGTGGACTATCTGATTAACAAACGACATGGGGGCGCTCGCTGTGGCTAATTAAAGGGCAGGTGGATCGCCAGGTTTGTGGAGGGGGCTGGAAGTGGGAGGAAGAGGGGGAGGGGTTAAGCCAACCGCACCCCTGCTGCGTGCCTGGCTACAGTGGGCGCACCATTTTTGAGCCAACAAGCTGTACGAACCACCACGGCCAGCGCGGTGGCCTGGCAGTCGCGAGTGCCGTTACTTACTCATGAAAAGGTTTTAGTACTACTACCAGTAAAAAAAATTATTGACAGTGAATTATTTATTTAGCGACATGGTTCGAGATGATATCATCAGGTTGTACTGACATTACAGAAACATTTAACGTAATTGTACACAAATATTCGACTTTCGTAGCATAAAGTTCGCAATGTCAACTTATCGTTCGCTGTTACGATTTCCAGAGCTGCTAACTCATGTGTGTGTGGTCCTGGAGATGTATTCTTTACTTTCCATACTACAGCTGGCCAGTTTCTGACGTTCTTCCACCCACGTTTGTCACATCGTATATATATCATTTCCACTTCCATTTTGAGATCAACGGATGTTTATAAATATAAATAAATAAAATAAAAACATTTACAAACAGTAATATACACGCGCACACACAGTCATAAAAAAATATTCGTCCTCCCAGCAAAGAATCACAAAGTTAGACACTGGAAATACACACAAACACACTCACACACACACACACACACACACACATACACACACACACACCAAAAATGAAAAAAATCAACCCAGAACACAAAAAAAAGAAAGTCAAACACACAAGAACAGTTGGCAACGCTACACACCGAAATCACACATGTGTTGATCACAAAATGGAAAGTGCAAGTTATATATGCGATGTGACAAATTTTCGGTGCCTGAACGCCGGATACCAGCCAGCTGGAGTATGGAAACTAACCAATACATTTCCAGGATCACAAACGCAAGTTAACAGCGCTGCAAAGCGTAAGTACACTGAACAATAAGTTCATATTACGAACTTAGTGCAACAATCTTTTAAAACATAAGAGAAAGATACGACGAAATGTAATACGGCGGCCTATTAT
The DNA here is from genome assembly GCF_023897955.1 of Schistocerca gregaria. Taxonomy (NCBI): domain Eukaryota; kingdom Metazoa; phylum Arthropoda; class Insecta; order Orthoptera; family Acrididae; genus Schistocerca; species Schistocerca gregaria. The sequence continues at coordinate 511,955,408 of NC_064924.1, forward strand.
ATCTATCACATGATACGTTTATTGTGTTTAAAAAAGGAAACATGTACTACAGGTCACTGATGATGCTTCCCAAATAAATGAAGCGAAACGCGTCTGGCAACAAACAAACTGCCTTCAACTGGCTGCACAGACGATGCATACCTCCAAGAATTTCAAGCAAATAAGGAAAAGACGGAAAACAAAAAAAAAAAATTACGATAGAATATATGTGCGTATACAGTGTCTGTATCTCACATTACGGTGTCATTCAGACATACATGACTGTCTGAAGGAGCAGACACTGTTTTGACGATTATAGCTCTTGCAAATATTACAAATTTTGTGCGTTTCAGCGCTCAAGGGAACAAAATTGGCAATTTTTGCTGTGAAGTAAGTTCTTAATGAATACCTTCCCTTGGCGAAAGATATTGCTAAATTATATGAGCCCATTTATGATTCTATGCTTTCGTAAATTGTGTTACTTATATTGCCCTAACTGAATGGCTCTGAGCACTATGGGACTCAACTGCTGTGGTCATTAGTCCCCTAGAACTTAGAACTACTTAAACCTAACTAACCTAAGGACATCACATACATCCACGCCCGAGGCAGGATTCCAACCTGCGACCGTAGCAGTCGCACGGTTCCGGACTGCGCGCCTAGAACCACCCTAATTGAATTTCCACATTAAGTTGTATAACATTTTGCATGTTGTATTTTTCTAATGCAACAATTTAAACTTGTCTTTCATTTCTTATTTTAGCTTAAGCACTAATTTTGCCTGATGGAGATTCGAACGCCATATTTAATTAGAGTACGTAAAAAATATGTTATTTGGAGTGGAAAAATGGCAAAAGTGTTACATGATGGAGCATAACAAAAACAAAAAAAGTTTATAAAATAAAAAAAATATGACAGAACTCAAGATATAAATTAATAATTACATGGTAACACCTGGCATTCGACAGGCACAGAACTACATGACCATATCACTGCTGTAGAGTATACAATGAAATTTACTACCAAATTACTTAATTGAAATTTAAAAGATGCATACATTATTTCATTACAGGTTTTATAGATTTATTTAAGTCGATTTTCTCAAGCATTTTTGAGTTCTGTCACTGTTCTCAGCAGGGTACAACTTATTTTGCTTAGTTAAATTCAAAACTGAAAGTACAAATTTAATAATACAATGAAATTTATGTAGTAGACAGCATTTTCTAACTGTACATACTGAACTACATCACTGGACGTGTTCCCTGCATGGACCGGTCCGACATACAGGCGGAAGATGGACACACACCCCACACTAATCTCCGTAACACCTATACTTTCGATGGGAGAGTGTAGTTGTAGCCGTTTGTAATCACTACAGGGTCAATCACTAACTATTGCCAGCTAGAATAACTGTGAAAATATGGAAGGAGCTGAAAAGTTTGTGAGACAAAAGTTGCATGGGACAACGGGGTCCACAATATGGCGTTAGTTTTTTGTTGCTAAATGGGGTCGCTTTTTTTTAATAGGATACTATAGCTTGGTATTTATTTTCTGATACTTGCTATCGAGACGAATCCAATGATGTTTAACAGTAAGGTCTTTGAATGTCAATGAAGGTCACAATGGTGGCATGAATGTCCATGTATAGTAGGTGTTCGAAGTGACGATCGTTGGTATCAATGCAGTGCTGCAATCTTCTTATCATGGATGGAGTGGTGTTCCTTATCACATCAGCACTTATTGAAGCACATGCTCTGACAATTCTCCCTCGCATATCTTCAGGTGTGGTTGGAACGTCTTTATAAACAATGTCTTTTACGAATCCCCACAAGAAAAAGTCTAGAGGCGTCAAGTATTGTGAATGAGCCAGCCACGACACATCTCCCCCGCGTGAATTCCAACGATTTGGGACTTGTCTCTGCAACTCATTTCTAGCCATCAGGGAGAAATGTGCCGGACACGCATCACGTTGGTACCACATTCTGTTCCTTGTTCCTAAAGGTATTTCTTTCAATAACAGACCTAACACTTCTTACAGGAATGTGGTGTACTCCCTACCATTAAGATTTCCTTCGGTGAAATAGGAACCTATAATTCTGCCCTCCTGAATCCCACACCATGGTTTTTGCCGCCGCAGCCAACATGGATTTTCAGTTGCCCAATAATACATGTTATGCAAATTAACATTTCTATGGTTCAGAATGTAGCCTCGTCAGTAAATAAAATCGAATTAATAAATGTGCCATCCCTCTGGATCTGAAGTTGAGCCCATCGGCCGAATTGAATGCAACGCTTACAATCCGTACCAGTTAATTCTTGGTGGAGACGGTATGGTAAGATGACATTTATGGCGATGCAGAACACGAGCAACACTACTCTGGCTCACGCTATATTCCCTTGAGATATGACGTGAACTAACACAAGGATTTCGAACAACAGTGGCAAGAGTACCAATTTCCGTTTCCTCGCTAGCAACTTTCCTTTGCCGGATATGTTTCCGATGCTTTAAAGATCCAACTGTTCTCAATTTATCACACAAATATTTAACTTTCCTTTGCTGGATATGTTTCTGATGCATTAAAGATCCAGTTCTTCTCAATTTATCATACACATATTTAAATGTACGACATGCAGGGTCAGTAAGTTGAGGATATCATTCAGTGTATAAGAATCTAGCTCTCACTGAATTTCGTTGTCATTCTCCGTAAATGAGAAGCATGTCAACTTGTTGTTCGATGGAATACATAATTCACATTAGATTGATTCGATGATTCTAGTCTTACCGTTCCTATTAGTGTTGTATTGCGAAACCGTCGAATAGTGTTTACACGTGAGTGGCACATTAGATGGATACGACGTGTTCGCGAATACTTACTATTTGAACGATATACGAGAGAGAATCGACAGACCATGTGTTTCGATAAGTCCCGAAGTGATAAGGAATACCACTCAATCTATGATAAGAAGATTGCAGCACTACATTTATACCAATGGTCATCACTGCGAACGTCTTCTGTAAAAGGACGTTCATGTCACTTTTGTGATCTTTGTTGACCTTCAAAGACATTACTGTTAAACATCATTGGATTCGTCTCGATGGCCGCTATCAGAAAATAAGTACCAAAGTATAGCATCCCATTTAAAAAACAAAGCTTGTAACTAACCTGTTTCTACGGGTTATTACGTTAAGAGTGGGAATGGAAATGCTTATTGATTGCGAAATTAACGTGAGAAGATTAGGGTCGCCACCGACTCTAACCATACAACTAATCAAAGGTTTGGCCGAGTCGGAAAATAAATTAATTTGATCACAGACCAAAAACTCAAAAAATACGTACGTTGTGATATATCGCTCATAGGGGATGCGATGTAATTTATAGCATTTCCCGTGCATTGTCCACGAGAATCAGCCATTTAAAATAAAATAGTACATGCATGAACACTGTGCAGAAGATCAGCTCCCAGCAACACACCTGAAAATAAGACTTAATCTAAAGCATTTGTTTTAAAATAAAAGGGTAAACTAATCACTGGACCTGTGCGTAAGGAAACGCGTTGGATGTGCTTACGGGAAAGCTACGAGGTGAGTGGCATAGGTGTAAAAACGTAACCTCGGAATGCAAGAGAAAATTCTGTATAAAGTCATTTATTCCTAAGATATGGTTGAAGGGCATGTACACAATTCCTGATAACATTAATACCTAAAACATTAAAGAAAAGCATCGATACATACACCGTTATAATCTACACCTAAAATCATTGTTGTGAATCATTCATACAACTGCTGTTGCCTGAAAACTGATCGCAATAACTCGTGGAACGGTACACTTTTCGCAGTACACCCGCGTGCCTACGTGGTTTCTGGAGACGCAATTTCTAGGTATCGTGGCCAAGTTGCAACAATATTACATCACACAATCATGAACAGTTAACGTTCTTTAAAACAAACATGAGACCGGACAGTTAGTGATGAAGGTAGCCCAATAAACTCTACTGTTCAACCACGTGGTCGGATTCGCACGGACGAAAGATACATAAAGCAAGGAAAATTTACTAGAAGGCAAAGCTATAAATACTTAGAAAGATGAAAGTTTATACAGGCACAGCTGAAGGCAAACAGACATTCACACAGAAGCGAGTGCTCACTTCTTATCGACACCTTTGTGTGGCGCTCTTCCGGTGGATCCAAGTCTGCTATAGAAATTTACCAAAAGAAAAATCTGCCAAAGTTTTGCAATCCTCGATGCGACAAGGCAAAGCAATCTTTCAGAGCTGAAAAACGAGGCCAAAAGCTAACAGCTCTCCCCTCGCCAAGTAACAACGCGCCACGCGGTCAGTCTAACTCACTCTTCTTCGACTGGAGCACAACTGTGGACGCTTCCCGTACCGGCGGCAGACTACCTCCCTTTTTCATCTCCTGCCTCCTCCACGCTCCGCGTGGCCCGGAAAACCCAAGGATGCCATTTCCGCCACCAACGTAAGGCAGGTGGATTTCTCACAAGTAGCGCAAACCTCCTTGCCTACTTGACCTCTACGAAAGTTGGCTACTCTGTACAATTGCTGCTGAATCTGTATCACTATCGCGGACTTTCTGCAGCAGACTACGCCACCGTCTAGCAACGTGACACACAACCACATTCATTCAATCACACCACTATGAGAGTTATTAGAAAAGATAAACAAGGAAAAGAAATAGAAATGCTAGTGAAAATGGGCTACCGGACTAATGAAAGGTGGCTACAGGACCCTTTCAGGCTGACCTGACGCGACCACACCCTGCAGCAAAAATCCAACTTTACACTATGGCCCTTATTGTCCCATGCAACAACTGTCACACAAACTTTTCAACCACTATCGTACTTTCGGAGTTATTCTAGGTAGCAATAGTGAATGACTGATCCTGTATATTCACTTTGAAATGCCCTGTATTGTAGTACTTTAAGTCTACGATCTGCTGCTAATGTTAGAAATATGTGCAGCTGCTGCTTGTCGACAACTGGCAATACGGGAGCCGAGTACGTCCTCTGGCGACGGCAACAGCAAACACAGATGGGGCGTGGTGTGCAAACCGCCACAGATCACGGGTGAGCCACGCCGAATCGTTGGCATTCAGCGCAGCGGCGGCGGCCGGCCAATCAATCAATCAGCCAGTCAATCAATCAGGCACGTAAGGGCAGTCGGGCCGTGCTCCGAGGCGCGTGTGATAACGGTGGATGATCTGTATTCCGGCCGGGACGCCACGGTCGCCCTCTTGCACCCTCGCCTAATCACACGCCATCCTGCCCGCCGACGACGCCCTCACCACGCACGCGTCATCAGACCCGCACGAGTACACACACGGACACACACATACACACACACACACACACACACACACACACACACACACACACACACACATCACACACGGTGGTGCCCTGCAACACATTATTCTCCATAAAGTATTCACAGCGAACAGCGAGAAGTTGGGAAAACATAATTCATAGTACGCATGTTGACTGTGTTGGTACCATAGTGACGCAGCACGAAATTATCAAATGGGAGCGAATGCCGCGTCTTACCACCTCACCAAGTTTCCACGCCTCCTCGCCCACAATGAACGCCCCCGTACGTCTCACACTATCCACAAATTTGGGAACAACAATACCGACCTTACCTCTCTAATTTCCACTTCCAGAATAATCATTTGCGGGACCAATTTGCTTGTGGTATATTTTACTCAGCGGGATGCACTCACCACTAAACCACGTACGTCCTCAGGAAATATAAGATTTTCAGCAGTTCTCTGTACAAACATAGCAAAGCAATGACGGCTAATGTTACAAGTCCAGATCTATCTATCAGCCAGACTGTTTTCCCTGCAGCTCCTGCAAAAGCTGCTACCCAACTTTAGGAAGATATTAGTCGATCTTCTTTGGAGTATGAGAAACACTAAAAACATTATGGAAAAGATAAAGAAATTTATGAAACTTAAGAGTTCTCTATCTCGTAGATCCCTAAGAGGAAGTAAACCATCAGTTAAGCTTATCAATGAAAGCCGTTTACATACACTTCTTTTATATTCTAACAAACCAGATTAGGTAACAATCATGGATTAATAATAGCGGAGCTACTAACCATCCAGAAAACATGCAGAATATAAATTTATGAATAAATGAAAATGTTTAGAACATATTAATAAGACTAAAGATAAACAAACTGGAAAGGTAACAGATGCATTGAGAAATGTAGCTTGTACTACTCAAGAGAAAAAACGGATAAGTGCGACAAACACTAACACACAAGTGTTCCACAAAATGAAAATGTTGAATTGAGACAAATGTTTGTTATCTTAAGATTACTGGATGAACAATTAGATTATTGTTATTATATGATTACTAATATGCATTTGAATACAGACATCCGATTCTGGAAAAAAATTTAAGATTAGAATATAATCGAAAGTCCGTCTAAACAATGGAAGAATAGAAGAACTGAATGTAAATGATTTTATTAAAATTATTTGGCATAAGTAGTAGTTATGTCATAGGAACAAACAATAGAAGACGTAATCATTGTGCTATAAGAAATTTTGGCAACATGGAATCAAAAGGTGTTTTTAGTTATATATGAATAAAGAGTAACGGTCTAGATCGTGATTTCTTTTATTTCTTTTGAATGTTATCAGTTTTGGTTATCGTAAGAACCATTTGACCACATGTAACCTGTGATGCTACGGGGTGTGGGTCCTGGTTCGACTTATCTCCGTGGATTTTGGGCCACTGCTAAATGATGAAGAATTAGAAATGCTCACTTATCTTTAGTGGGTTGTGTACTTAAGTGCCACTTCGCTTCGTACCCGCCATAAGCGAAACTAACTGGTGCTACATGCTGCTTGTCATGTATCCCAGGCCCTGCGCCACTTATTTATGAATAGAGACATTTACAAATTAATATATAGTTTGTTGTTAGTGTTAATATACTATTTTACTGAAAAATATTTAGTATTTTACAAATGTCTTGACAAAAATACTTCATCTTCAATACTTGGCTTCTCACGTTATTGCAAAATATTTTGATCTTGGCAGCTAAATCATTTTGTGACCATTAATAACGGCGCGGGGTGACCACAAGTCACATTTTAAAATGCTAAGTGATGTTTGAGGACCTCGAACACAAACCCGTAAAAACGCCACGATTTATCTTCCACTTAGGTTAGTATTCACTGGCGCACAACTAACTAACTATCTAACTAACACAACTGAGGCGCGAAGCATTGAATGTAAGTCACGTCTATAACAAGACCGTAAAGTGAAAAAATTTACGCAGTAATATTTAAAATACTCTTGATGATAGTTTGCAAAAGGTGTTCGAACGTCCTACCCTAGTAATGACTACATTCATTATACGTTTTTAAAGGATTCTTTCGCACATTTGAGATTGGTGTTGCAGTCACTTGAATGCAGCTAATATCTGGAGAATAAATTACCCACCGATGTCAGCTCTAGGTGCTTACACAAATACTTTCGAAATGTGCTATCATTGCCTCTGAAACTAGTGGCACATGAATCTGTTAGTCCCTGTCAGCGACCCATAACACAGAGACTACTTCAAAAGTACCAGTCTACTCTGATTAGAAACGAGGCGCAGGCTCATTTCTAAAAAACAACCGATATTGTAACCCTGGAGTTTGTCTCTTCTTAACCATAATGACCACTCAAAGTATCGGTGACAATGAGATCGTTTACAAACCAGAAAAATCACTAATACTTACCTCAATTAATTACCACAGATGTTCCTTTACACACAAACTTGGTTAATGCGTGCAAACGATGCTGCCCAGTAACCGCGATAAGGAAGAGATGTTTACTGTCAGTCCCTAAAAAGAAAAGAGGAATACTTGGTTTAACGTCATGTATCACAATTACAGGATGCAGTACATTTATCACACCGAAATTCGGATTCGCATCATCATAAATATTGATTTCAGATGAGTGAAGTGCTAAGTGGAAACGGGTTAAGTTTAATTCTGACAGCACAGAATGATAAGTACAACAACGTACCAGAATCGTAATCTTGCTTTTTGTCATTCGTGTGAAACGTTCTACCATTGGAGGAATCCAAGCAATATTCTACCACTTTCGCACATCCTAACCGTTTCAAAACCTAACTCAGTTTCCCAGCCGGCCGGTGGGGCCGTGCGCTTCTAGGCGCTTCAATCTGGAACCGCGCGACCGCTACGGTCGCATATTCCAATCCTGACTCTGGCATGGACGTGTGTGATGTCCCTAGGTTAGTTAGGTTTAAGTAGTTCTAAGTTCTAGGGGACTCATGACCACAGATGTTAAGTCCCATAGCGCTCAGAGCCATTTGAACCATATTTTTTTTTCAGTTTCCCAGAGGTATAGATCCCCCAAGATCTGCTGGAAGTTGTGAAGTTTGGAAAATTGCCAGAGAGGTGTTACAGGGAGGCTCGCACTGTAGGGCATTACGACCGAAAGTCTAAGACTTGGGTCTTGGTCACCGTCGCAATAGAGAAAGCATTCAGATAGGTCCCATCATACGTCTATCCAGCCCTCAAATTTACATGAACGTTTACACAGTAAGTTAGAGAAGCTGGTAACCAGCATAGGAAGGCAATATTGCGTGACGGTACCACATACACATACGCCATAGAAACCGGTAAAGGCATGCGTATTCAATGTGTAAAGAGACAGAATACGGCACTGCCGTCGGCAACGCCTATATAAGACAACAAGTGCTTGAAACAGTTGTTCGATCGGTTACTGCTGCTAAATTAGCAGGTTATCAAAATTTAAGTGAGTTTCAACGTCGTGTTGGAGTCGCCGCACAAGTGATGGGATATAGCATCTCCGAGGTAGCTTTCACAGTTGTACCCTGAATATCAGGAATCCGGTAAAACATCAAATCTTTGACATAGCTGCGGCTAGAAAAAGATTTTGTAAGACCGGGAGCAACGACGACTGAAGAGAATCGTTCAGCGCGACAGAAGTGCAACCCTTCCGCAAATTGCTGCAGATTTGAGTGCTTGGCCATCAACAAGTGTCAGCGAGTGAACCACTCAACGGCCGCCCGGGGTGGCCGAGCCGTTCTAGGAGCTACAGTCTGGAACCGCGCGACCGCTACGGTCGCAGGTTCGAATCCTGCCTCGGGCATGGGTGTGTGTGATGTCCTTAGGTTAGTTAGGTTTAAGTAGTTCTAAGTTCTAGGGGACTGATGACCTCAGAAGTTAAGTTCCATAGTGCTCAGAGCCATTTGAACCATTTTGAACCACTCAACGAAACATCTTCGATAACGACTTTCGAAACAGAAGGCTTACTCGTGTACCCTTGATGACTGCACGACACAAAACTTTACGCCTCGCTTGGGCCCATCAACATCGACAAGGACGGGTATGGAGAAGAATGGGGGGGGGGGGGGGGGGGGTGCAGTTGGAGTGGTACGGAACTCCTGATACGTCCAGATGCGACTCTGACTGGTGACACGTATGTAAGCGTCCTGTCTGATCATCTACACCCATTCATGTCCATTGTGCATTGCGACAGACTTGGGGCATTCCAGAAGGACAATGCTACAAGCCACACGTCCAGAATTGCTACAGATTGGCTCCAGGAACACTCTTCTGAGTTTAAGCACTTCCGCTGGCCTCCAAACGCCCCCGACATCAACGTTATTGTACATATCTGATATGCCTTGCAACGTACTGTTCAGAAGAGATCTCCACCCCCTCGTACTCTTACGGATTTATGGGCAGCCCTGCAGGATTCATAGTGTCAATCCTCTCTAGCACCGTTTGAGACATTAGTCGAGTCTATGCACGTCGTGTTGCGGCACTTCTGCGTGCTCGCCGGGGTCTTACACTAGTAGGCAGGCGTACCAGTTTCTTTGACTCTTCGGTGTATAACTTCATTCAACTTCAGACACTATCTGATCAATAGAATCCAGACATCTAAGTCATGCGAAATCGACCACTAGATGTCGGGAGAGTATAAAAGATGGCTGAGAGTACTGTTTGTCTGTAGGGAAGCTGAAACAGCAGAATAGGTCGGGCAGGAGAGCTCTGTAACTTCGAACATGGTCTAGTCATTGGATGCCACCTCAGTAACAAATTCGTCAGTGACATGTGGAGCCTGCCATGTCGACTGTTGATGATTTGACTGCGAAGTGGAATTGCGAAACCAAGATCATGCAGTCCCGAAGACTGAGAACTACGAGCGTTGTGGAGGATTTTTCTAAAAAAATCACATTGCATCATTGGAAGAAATCACTTGCGACTTCCTAAAAGCTACCCCTAGTCGAGCTGACACAATAACTGCGCGTAAGGAATTAAACAAGAATGGTGAACAATGATCCAGTAGTTCCAGATAAGCAGATAAGCCACACATTTCTGCAGTCGAAGCAAAGCAACGCCAAGCAAGCGACACCACTCGACATTAGATGCCTGAAAACATGTGATGTGGATTCACGAATCACACTTTGCTCTGTTGCAATCAGTTGGAAGGGTTTGGATTTGATAAAAGTCCGGAAAACTTTCATGCCGCCATTTGTAGTACCAACAATGAATTACGGGGAGGTGGTGATATGGTATGGTGGTGTTTTCGTGGTTACGGTGTGGTCCCCTTACTTCGCGGAAGAAACGCTAGAAGTGGAAGGATATAAACACATTTTACAGCACTGACTACAGTAGAGGAACAGTTTGAGGCGACAGTTGTCTGAATCAGCGTGAAAATGCACCGTGCCGTAGAGCAGCATCTGGGAGGCAATGGTTTATGGACAATAACATTCCTGGAATGGGCTGGCCGGCTCAGAGTCACGACCTGAATCCTATGGACCATACACCACCATCCAACATCACTATCTTCTTTGGTTTCAACTCTCGAGGAAGAATGGGCTGCCATTACAGCACACACATCCAGACACGTCACTGAAAATGTTCATAGCAAATTCATCAGAAAGTCGAAAGGTGGACACACCCCAAGTTAATGTTCACGACCAGAGGTAACGGGACACATTTTTTCACACAGTGTGTACACCGTCCGATCGCAAAGTTCCGAGACTGAGTTTATTCCTAGCGTATTAGCGACATCAACACAATAACTACGGTGGCAACTTGAACTAAAAACTGTAAACAACGAGTTAGGTGGCAGAGGGCGGTGTTAAGAAGCAGGTATGCGGTTGCACTGCGCAACGTCGTCTGAATGTACACACATCAATCAAAAAAATGTTTTGCAAAAGCCTGGTTCCCAACTCCTGAAGATAGACGTTGGCAGTGGATATTGTATCACTGACACAGTCCCTTTGACTGTTCAGAGATGTAACTAAACCCGCCCAAAGATGTAAACAACCATGCATGAGCAGCGCCTATTAGACGGAGGGGGTCCGACACGAGGGAGGTACACAGCTCGTGTTGTCTGTAGTTCAACCGTGCTTAGACGGCTAGTAACGCGGTTCGACCGCGTCCGCATTGTTACTTTGAGCCAGGGATGGCTCTCAACAAGGGAATTGTCCAGGCCTCTCCAAGTTAACCAAAGCGATGTTGTTCCAACATGAAGAAGATACAGAGAGACGGGAACTGTCGATGACATGCCTCGCTCAGGCCACCCAAGGGCCACTACTGCTGTGGACGACCGCTAACTACGGATTATCGCTCGAAGGAAACCTGACAGCAACGCCACCATGTTGAATAATGCTGTTCGTGCAGCCACAGGACGTTGTGTTACGACAAAAACTGTGCGCAATAGGCTGCATGATGCGCAGCTTCACTTCCAACGTCCATGGCGAGGTCCATCTTTGCAACCACGACACCATACAGCGTGGAACAAACGGGCCCAACAACGTGCCGAAGGGACCGCTCAGGATTGGCATCACAGTCTTTTCACCTATGAGTGTCGCATATGACTTCAACCAGACGTGTTTGGAGGCAACCCGGTCAGGTTGAACGCCGTAGACACACTGTCCAGCGAGTGCAGCAAGGTGGAGGTTCCCTGCTGTTTTGGGTGGCATTATGTGGGACCGACGTACGCTACTGGTGGTTATGGAAGGCCCCTTAATGGCTGTACAATACGTGAAGGCCATCCTCCAACCGACAGTGCAACCACATCAGCAGCATAGTGGTGAGGCATTCGTCTTCATGGACGAAAATTCACGCCCCCATTGTACACACTCGTAAATGACTTCCTTCAGGATAAAGACATCGCTCGACTAGACTGGCCAGAATGTTCTCCACACATGAACCCTATCGAACATGCCTAGGATAGATTGAAAAGGCTATTTATGGACTACGTAACCCACCAACGACTCTGAGGGACCTACGCCGAATCGCCGTTGAGGAGTGGGACAATTTGAATTTATGGATAGTATGCCGCAACGAGTACAGGCATCCATCAATGCAAGAGGACGTACTGCGGGATATTGGAGGTACCGGTGTGTACAGCAATCTGGACCACCACCTCTGAAGGTCTCGCTGTATGCTGTTACTACATGCCATGTCTGATTTTCATGAGCAATATAAAGGGCGGAAATGATGTTTATGTTGATCTCTATTCCAATTTTCAGTACAGGTTCCGGAACTCTCGGAACCGAGGTGATGGCAATTGAACGGACGGAAATGATATTTATGTTGATCTCTATTCCAATTTTCAGTACAGATTCCGGGACTGTCGGAACCGAGGTGATGCAAAACTTGTTTTGATGTGCGTAGCAACGAACTGAATATCTCGAAACCAACCGTTCCGGACATTCTCCTGAATATTTTGATGAGCAGGGCAGTACGTGCAAAGTTTGTTTCGCTCTACTCGACTCCTTAACAAAATAAATGACGTGTCGACACCTGCTGCGACTTGACTGCAATGCAAAGACGAGGATGTTTCTTTCCTGGAAGAAACCACCGTGATTGACGTGACCTGGTGTTATCAATATGAACGTAGCACAAAACGACCAAGTTCAGAATAGGTCTCTGGTAGTACAAACGACCAAGTTCAGAATGGGTCTCTGATGGTTCGCCAAAATCGAAGAAGGTGCAAATGTGACGCCCGAGTGTAACAGCATCTGAAAGAACTACTTTCCTCCATGGTTATATGAACGTTCTGAACGTTGTACTTGATAAGATTTGTCATGGAATGGGGGAGGGGGAACTTCTAGAACAACTGAAGCATTAAACCATCTTCATTACTAATTCAGTCTGGAAACTTTTTGCAGCGACGGGAAATAGGCCGCAAGCACTTTTCAGCGTGTGGCGGAGGATACTTTGTACCAATATTACCGATTTTCTGTTCCATTATAGATTCGCGTACTGAATGAGGGAGAAGCCTCTGTACGTGCACGTGTCTTCCCTTTTTTTTCTTGAGTTCTCAGCACAAAATATGCGAAAACGGTAGCAAAACACTTCATGTGGAATGCCGATTCTCTGATTGTATACGGCGGTGTTTCGCGAAAACAAAGTCGCCCTTTCTCAAATATTTTCATTTAAGTTATGCAAGCATACAGTTACACTGTTGTGTTGGAATTACCACACTTTTAGTATCTTAGCAGGTTGTATCTGCATTGGTTTGCCGTCCGCTTTTATGCCTTCTTGACAAGAACTCCAAACGTAGACCAACACTGTAGAAGTGGTTAGAGTAGCATGTTGCGTGGCATTCCCTTTACAGATATAGTGCACCTTGAACTGACTTTACTTGTAAGTCCTCTTTCTTATCACTATTTGGCTACCTGAAGTACCTAAGGACTGTAACTTGGTATGCAACAGGGTGGCTCACGTAAGACGTAACACCCCTTTTAATTAGAAATTCCCCTTTTATTTCGTGGGCGGTTCCAGATACCGCAACGAGGTTGCCAGCAGTTGACAGTATGCTGAAGAGCTGGCAATGTTTTGTATGGATAATGCGCTAAACTTTGGTATCAACCGTGATATTGAAACAACAACGGTTTTTGTTTTAATAGAACAGTATAATTTTCGCAACTGCATTCAAAAGTCGCCGTGACAAAGCGCTTGCTAATACTGACGTTGAAACCTTACGCAAAAGAATCCGAGAAATGAACTGAAACTGGGGAGAAATACGGCAAGAGTCGACAACTGTGGTGTGGGCACCGTCAAGCAAATCCCTCATGCCAGGCTGCGTCGTCATACGCAGCAAGACAGGCCTATGCTACCAATAAGGGGATCACATGGCAGTCGCATCTTGGTATTTTTTATGTTTGTGGTTCGTGAAGATCAGTACTCAACTGTACCTCCCCAAAGCAGTTCGATGGAACTATCAAAAATGTTCGAGAAAATCGACTTTGAAGTTTCCGACCACTTTAAATATTCTAGAATAAAGAAGATATTTGTATGGCTCCCTTTGGTAGTGTGTCCGCTTGCTGCCTGGTGAATCTGCTTTCCAATCTTGGCGGAATCAAATTTTTATACACACAAGCAAGTGACTAGATGATATGCCATTGTATGCTGTGGCTTTTCGACGGCTAACATCGTCTGGCGTAGTTGGGACTGTATGCTAGACTGCTTCTTCCAGTGATCCCCATAGAAAGAAATCAACAGAAGTCAAATCAAGGGATCTGGCCGTCCATTGTACTGAACAATTCCGTCCTACGCAATCATGTTCTCCAAGTGCCTGGTGTGGTGACAGATGATACGGGCGGAATTTGCGTCGATGCAAGGTACGAATGACACTCATCTGGCTGCTCCTACACTCCATGGCAAAAAGTCTTGTGACACTTTGCAGTCTAATTAGTATCGTAGCCAGAACAGCTTCTTTACTAGGTCTGTCGGTCAGTAGCAGTCTTCCCACTTTTCCTCTGACGTTGAAGTTGCCTGGTCGCACTAATGACCTAACAATTCGTTGCAATTGTGTGGCGCGACGAGCAGCGACAATCATCATAGACATTCCTATACCGCCGCCGCGCAATTCTTTGACATTCGCCGTAGAAATGCTGCATGTACAACTTCTTCTCAGTGGTCGGCTTTCGTGTCAATTAATGGATGAGTATTAAGTTCCGATGTGTTTGTTACCGTGCTCTGTGTGGCAAACAACAAAAAATGGTTCAAATGGCTCTGAGCACTATTGGACTTAACTTCTGAGGTCATCAGTCCCCTAGAACTTAGAACTACTTAAACCTAACTAACCTAAGGACATTCCACACATCCATGCCCGAGTCAGGTTTCGAACCTGCCACCGTAGCGGCGGCGCGGTTTTCCAGACTGTAGCGCCCAGAACCATTCGGCCACTCCGGCCGGCAGCAAACAACGAAATTTCCAAAAAAAAAAAAAGGCTGTATTTCGCTATATAACAGCACTGGCACACCCAGAAAATCAATCTCACCACAACTGATTAATGTAATGCAGCTGATGATGGCAACATGGTGCCGAAACGCGTAGTGCTATTTAAATGCTCTCAAAGGCAAAAAATTAAAAATAAAAAACGACGGTGCACTACGAAGGAGCTACGAAAACTGGTCAGAAATTGATATTCATACAGTTACCGATTGAAAATGCATCACTGCAAGCTTTAGCGGCCGACGGATTAAGTGTGTGTCGCCGTAGCGCAGTATTACCGCGTAGCAGGCAGGAGTGATAAACAGGGGAGATGTCGACATCACGACACAAAGCCTTTTTGAATTTCGTTCCGTGTATTCAGTTGGACAGTAACTGTCTCTCGCAGACAGAAGCGTGAAAAATACACGCCGATGTCACATTTGTGAAATGACACGAAGTTGGGCCCAAAGAAGCCGGTTGGAGTAATCGACGAATCGCTCGAAGTTTGGCTAGGAACGATGGATCTCCTCGACGATGTTGGCAGGAATGGGTGAAAAACGGCCGAGCACAGCGTCAAGAAGGAAGCGGTCGACCTAGAGAGACGACTGAGCAACCGTCAGAGCCCCGGAGTCACCCTTATCATCGATCCGTCGGGCAACTGATGTTTTCAGCGGCCACAAGGACCATTAATGCGTGGCTGACGGGCTGAGTTCACGCCGCCCCTTGCGCCTAATACGTTTGAGTGTACACCAAAAAGCTCGTCTGCTGAGGTGTCGGGTACATTCGGCCTGGAATCGGAGTAGAACTGTCTTCAGTGATGATTCCCACTTCGAAGTGAGCCCTGATAATCAGCGAGAACGTGTATACAGACGCCCCAGCCAATGGTGGGACACCAACCTGCCGGTCGGCCGCCATACACTCCGACAGCCAGGCGTGATGGTCTGGGATGCCATTCCATTTCATAGCAGGTCACCTTTGATTGGAATCCGCGGCACACAGCACGGCGATATGTCGACGACATTCTGCGCCCCGTTTTGTTGCCCTTCATTCCAAGCTACCCCAGTCTTAACTTATCAGCAAGACAAGTGCTTGCCAAGTCCTACGTAGGCCAACACGGTCACCGGACCTCTCCAAAATTGAGAACGTTTGGAGCATTAAGGCAGGTTCTTCCAAGAGTCTCGGCAGGTCAACCTTCTAGCTCCCCCAATTGTACAGAATTTCGCGCGATATCCTTCAGGATATCCAACAGCTGTATCAATCCATGCCAAGCCGAAGAACTGCATGCAAAAGAGCCAGAGGTTGGGCAACAAGTTATTGACTTGCTCAATTTGCTAAGCCCTTTCTCTTGAATAAATCCTCCAATATTTCTGAAATTTTTCTTGTAATACATACATATACCCATTTCCGTCCCATTCGGATTATTCCTTCGCGGTGAGTCATTTTTATTTTATTTCTTTTTTTTTTTTGGTCTTAGACTTTATTAGTATGAAGTGAATCAAGCAGTAGAAATTATGCCACAAACTGACTCTACACACCAACAAGGGTCTCAGTTCTATCTATACATGTTTTCTTGACTAATGTGCTCTTCGCGGCAGACTACACACTCTGTTACGAGGGAGAAGGATTAGGGTTTGACGTCACGTCTGCGACGAAGTCATCAGAGACAGAGCACAAACTTTCCAAAGGAAACGTTCTAGGTGTCACAGTGGGATCCGTGCAGCCATCCTCCTGAATGCGAGTCCAGTCTCTTAACTCTAAGCCTCCTCGCTCGGTTGTTCTGTTACGAAACTCTTATGTTTGTCTCCCTTCGTCTGAAATAACATCACGTGCATTCTTTCACGTAAGTCTCGTGTATCGCAACAAATCGTCGAGTCTCTTTCGGACGAGTCTCTTTCGGACGCAGTGGGGTTCTTGAGAGTGTGCATGCATGCTCGATCCTCTCAGGGCATCTGAGAGTTCCTTTTCATAACTGGACAATACCTGCGAATTGCCCGAGAACAAAGAACGCTAGAACGGCGTCTGCTTCTTTTGTGCGGCGGGGTTTCGATCGCGGACGACCCCCTGGAGGCCAGCACACGAGCCCATTGTTCCGCTCCAGCTTTGAAGCTGCCTCGTTATTGCTGATTGAGAACCTGCAAGTAGCTCTGTTGAAAAAGGATGGCGCTACGAGGGTGAGTGGCACAGCAAGGGCAGCAAAGATAGTATATGCGCGACATCTTGACGTCACAAGCGCTGCGTGCATACGATGCATATATATGGCTGTTGTGTACTGTATACAGATCCTCAATGGGAAATTTAGAGCTGTTTATGAGCAATCTGGATTCCTTATTGTGCTATCTGTCAGACAGCAGCAAACAATTGATAGCCTGTAGTGACTTCAGTGTAGATTTTCTAAAGGATTCTTATTAGAAGAATGATCTGGAAATCTTATTTGTATTCTACAATTTGGTCTTAGTAATTAACTTTCTAACAAGTGTAACCTCTCCACAATAAAATAATATAAATAATATTCACATTTAGGGTAACCTCCCCACAAAAAATATTCCGTAACCTTCTAACAGTAAAAACAATATAATTATTTATTTCATTCACATTCAGCGTAACCTTCCAACAGTTTATTATTCCGTAACCTAGGAATAATAAAAATGTGACTCACTTATAACCTTTCAATAACTGCCTGTGAATTTAAACTGGTAAATTTTGGACGTCAGCAGTGCTGCGTCATGGCCCTGAAAGATCATTCTGAATAAATTGAAAATTGTTACCTCATTAAGGTCGCTGGATAACGCATATATGTCTACTCTTATAAGAAATTTTTCTGACACAGCCGAGTGCAATTCTGGCCGATAGATTTGTCATGTATAAAAAGAAGCAACTGATTTTTCTTTTCAATAATCGGGATGACCAAGGATTGGAGAAATTAGTAAATTCTTTAAACTGAAATGAATGCTTGTCGAAAGTTACTTTTTATGAGCAAGATTATTATTAAGAGATTTTTTAAAAACATTTACGTGGGATTTGTAACAAAACTAAATAAGCCTGAGGCTGCTTTTACCTTGTATTACGTCGCTCAGGCTCCGCCATCGCTTCCCACGATAGGCCGAGCCAACTCCACACACACAACTGCTCGCTAGCAACTACTTACTCCCACTGCTGCTGACACTGCTCTTACTGCATACAACACTGCTCTCTGGTCTGAGATTCTCTTACAGCTTACATATAGCAGGCAGCGCGTGAGAAATCCATCGAAATTACATCTGCTCTAGTGCGCTAGCAACAAATTGCTCAATCATGGACCTCTTACACAAAGGTGGATAAAGACAGTAGGAATCTCAAAGCAAGAAAATACGAGTGACTGTTTAATCAGTAACAAATGCTGTCTTTGATCATGATGCACAGTTAGTGAGGAACAATAACAACTGCCTTACAGTATGAATTCTCCGTGGTGGAAATCAGTTAGAAAAATTGATCAGTCAAGGACAAATCATTTTAACAACAGCTTACAGAAGATGACCTGCAACGTAATTTACAATGAACCAAATGCTTCCTTAAAATTCAATCTATTCCATTATATAATCATATCACTATTAGAAAATAAGCTAATCACCAAGGACACGAAATAGCTATGTAAAAAAAAAAAAAAAGGAAAGGGAAAGAAAAATGGTTCACTAGAGGGATTAAAGTATCTTGTGAAAAGAAAAGGGAAATGTATCTTTTGGCAAGAACAAGTAAGGATCCTGAACTAGTTGCACACTACAACGACTACTACACAGAATTACTAAGAAAGGTTATTAAATAAATCATGCACATTAGGTCACAAATCTGTACTTCCGACAACAGTCTTACAAATTCTTCGGAGCATGATAATAACATTAGTTACAAGAATATAGAGTGCCTGCCATGTAGAACGCACACATGTCAGTCATCAATTATACAGTTCACTTGTGTCTTCGCAAACATAAACACAAGGAAACCAGACACAGAGACACATAAAATCTGGGAAAATAGGAAACAGCAACCTTTCTCCATGGGTAGTACGCACAAAACTGCACAATATAAAGAGAAGAACGGGTACAAAGAATACAGGAGAAGAATAAAATATACGTGTATTATCCCATACATTTGTAATACTAGGGTCAATCTTAAAGTAATAACCGATTTGCAATGGAATAAGAGAAAATTTATTTGTGAACATAAATTGTATCACAAAGTACAGTATGAACATGTTTTCACTTTCCAACATAGTCACATTTGTCAAGTCGTGGCACTGGATTCCAGCATTAAAGAACTCTGCCGTCTGACCGTCAAATCAGTTAGTAACAGTTTCTTTCAACATAGCATCATTTTCCCAGCGCTTTCCACCAAGAAATTGCTTCAGTTTTGGAAACAGATGAAAGTCTGATGCTACTAAGGCAGGGTCGAATGATGGATGATCCAGTAATTCCCAATGAAACTCGTCCAGCGGCGTCTTTGTTCTTGCCGAAAAGTGAGGCCGAGCATTGACGCCGAGCGAGGCTGCGCAGTCTTTAGCGCACAAGGATCACATTCGGGGGGACTAGGTTCAAATCCGAATACGGCCATCCTGATTTAGGTGTTCCGTGATTCCCCCAAATCGCTTCAGGCAAATGCCGAGATAGTTCTTTTGAAAGGGCATGGCCGACTTCCTTCCCCATCTTTCCGTAATCAGATGGGACCGATGACCTCGCCGTTTGGTCCCCTCCTCCCCCCCCCTCCCACCACCCCTTCACCCAATCAACGAACCAACCGAGCATTGTCGTGATGCAGAAAGACGCCGCTAGACAGCAGTCCGCAGAGGTGACTTTTAATATCTCGCCTAGGCTTCACAGTGCCTCGCAGCACATATTGTCATTCCTCTTGGCAAAAAGTGTAACAGAAGAATGACTTTCCGGTCCCAAAAGAAAATAGTGGCCATGATTTTCCGCGCTGAATATTCTTGTTTGCATTTTCGTGGTTTACGGGGAGTTTGAATGCAGCCACTCACTGAAGTGACTTGTATTCTCTGGGGTGTAATACGCAATCCACGTTTCATCGCAGGTCACAATCTGACTCAAGAACTGGTTGCCGTTCTTGTGTCACCGCTCCGAAACGGACAAATGATGAGCCATTCGCTTTGTTTTCTGTTCTTCTGAAGCCATTTTCGGCACCTATCTGCCACACAATGTTCTGTAGTGAAGTTTGTCAGTAACAACGTGATAAACTACTGATCTTGAAAATTGTGTACATTTCTGCTCGACAACAGTGAAGAGCCTGGCTTCGCCGCATCAACTTTTTGTGTCTAGTCTTCATTCATGACAGTTGTTGTTGCTGTGATCTTCAGTCCTGAGACTGCTTTGATGCAGCTCTCCATACTACTCTATCCTGTGCAAGCTTCTTCATCTCCCAGTACCTACCGCAAACTACATCCTTCTGAATCTGCTTAGTGTATTCATCTCTTGGTCTCCCTCTACGATTTTTATCCTTCACGCTGCCATCCAATACTAAATTGGTGATCCCTTGATGCCTCAAGACATGTCCTACCAACCGATCCCTTCTTCTAGTCAAGTTGTGCCACAAACTTTCTTCTCCCCAATCCTATTCAGTACTTCCTCATTACTCATGTGGTCTACCTATCTAATCTTCAGCATTCTTCTGCAGCATCACATTTCGAAAGCTTCTATTCTCTTCTAGTCCAAACTCTTTATCGTCCATGTTTCCTTTCCATACATGGCAACACTCCATACAAATACTTTCAGAAATGACTTCCTGACACTTAAATCTATACTCGATGTTAACAAATTTCTCTTCTTTAGAAACGCTTTCCTTGCTATTGCCAGTCTACATTTTATATCCTCTTTACTTCGACCATCATCAGTTATTTTGCTCCCCAATTAGCAAAACTCCTTTACTACTTTAAGTGTCTCATTTCCTAATCTAATTCCCTCAGCATCACCCGACTTAACACGACTACATACCATTATCCTCGATTTGCTTTTGTTGATGTTCATCTTTATCCTCCTTTCAAGACACTATCAATTCCGTTCAACTGCTCTTCCAAATCCTTTTCTGTCTCTGACTGAATTACAATGTCATCGGCGAACCTCAAAGTTTTAATTTCTTCTCCATGGATTTTAATAACTACTCCGAATTTTTCTTTTGTTTCCTTCACTGCTTGCTCAATATACAGATTGAATAGCATCGGCGAGAGGCCAGTAGGCCGTACAAACCTCTCTTCACCGTGAACATTTTTCTTTCCTTTATTAAACAGCCTACACTATTTACTTACATTTCCATCATTTATTACCTGCACCAAAAAATTCGAGAATCTGCCGGTGAATTTCACCAGGATCATTTTGTTTTGCATATAAGTACCGAATGACTGAGAACACTTCGAAATCGGCGGGACTGACATGGCGACAAACGGAGCAGTATAACCATACAAGCAACACCGGCAGAGAGGTGAAACGTAATGGCGGCGCAGTGAGGGACTGGCCAAGAGTTGTCAACCGTCGGAGGTTACGTGACAGAATGCGTGGACACGATGCGCTATCGGTACATCATTAATGATTGGAATTGGGAGTCTACAACTAAAAAAGTACAGAAAAAACTGAAACACTTCACTAAAACACACGACAAAATTACATACATCTCTTTGAAAATGCCCAATCGGAGTTGAAGCTGTCGTATTAATGTCCACTAATTGATGGCTGTATATTTTCGATCAGATGGTGTGTTTTGCGTTTCTGCATATTCTTTGTTTTGTTAATATCGAAAATAAGAATGTGAATACTATAAGATAAAGCTGTTCATATACTAGGCCATATTTCCTACCGGTACATACGACACCGGAGTACCTGCCCCAGGCGGCCATTTCGGGATGCGCCAGATTCATGTTCTTGAAGAAAAAAACCTTGTTTCACAAAGCATCTAGCATCTAGCGCACGCTGGATCGTTTATTCATTTGATTTTGAAAAGCATCCACGGTGGTATTTGAACACATTCTAAATTGATTTCTGAATG
This sequence comes from Schistocerca gregaria, assembly GCF_023897955.1. Classification (NCBI taxonomy): domain Eukaryota; kingdom Metazoa; phylum Arthropoda; class Insecta; order Orthoptera; family Acrididae; genus Schistocerca; species Schistocerca gregaria. The sequence continues at coordinate 511,977,651 of NC_064924.1, forward strand.
AATCATAAGTTGATTTTTGACTGCGTGCGTGGAATACGTGATGTCTCTGCCAAGGGAATCCCCATCGCGTCTAGAAATGAAAATCTTTCCCGCAGACAAAAGACGGCGACGCTGTACGAACTGAACCGAATAAAGTCGAACGACTGGATGCCAATCGCGGTTTGTTTATGTGGCTGATTGGGTGTGCGAATGATCAGCGTTGTTACAATTACTAGCGACATCTACAGAGTGAGACTGCCAGAGTTGAAATAAACGACTAAGAGGTAAGAAAGATTAAATTTTAATCTTCTCAGTGCATCCAAGCAAATGAAATTTCGACAACAGTTTTTTGCCAGATTGCTACACTACGACGGGCCAGTTCTACAGTCCCTGGTTAGCAGCCGCTTTATGTTCTACTCTCCGAATAGCGCGGAAAATGTGTTGCTTATTCCGTTTTATCTAACAGACAGTGACAAAGTAGAGGTAATCAAATCGATAAACCATACCAGTCTTGGATGTTATTCGTATTACCATCTTTTTCTGTATTAGACAATGACTTTTTAATTTTTCATGTAGCAAAACGTTTGACGAACTTTCACAGAAAGGAAAGCACGCCATGTAAATCTGCAGCAAGATCAGAGAGAAAAAAATGCTGGAGCTTAAGGATTGAAGAAATTGGTACTGTCTTGCTTGTCACTTGTCTTTATTGGTTTGATGTCTCCTGTACTTAATTTCATGTGACACAAAAAGGAAAGTTATTAACTAATGGGAAATGAAGAATGGAAATTTTATGTATAGTTCTTATTCTACTGTTTACAAATAATACCATCCAGTATTAACTGATTAACTGTGAGTTTTTACCACAACACATTTTAACTTCCACTGCCCTAAATATAGGTTTGATGGCTACCATTACAAAATATACTGTTGTGACTGGTTGGTTGCAGCTCTCCAGGTCATTCCATCCTGTGCCACCTTCTTCACCTCCTAGTTACTACAGCAACCCACATCCCTCTGAATCTGCTTAGTGTATTCATCTCTTGGTCTCCCTCTACGATTTTTACCCCCCGCATTTTCCCGCCAAACTGGTGATCCCTTAACGTCTCCTACCAACATATCCCTTTTTCTAATCAAGTTGTGCCACAAATTCCTGTTCTCCCCAATTCTATTCAGTACCTCCTCATTAGTTACGTGATCTACCCATCAAATACTCAGTATTCTTCCGTAGCAACACATTTAGAACGCTTCTATTCTCTTCTTGTCCAAACTATTTATCGTCCAAGTTTCACTTCCATATATGGCTACACGTCAGACAAATATTTCGCAAAAGACTTCCTGACAAATCCATGCTCAATGTTAAGAAATTTCTCTTCTTTAGAAACGCTTTCCTTGCCATTACCACTCTACAATTTATATCGTCTCTACTTCGACCATCATCAGTTATTTTGCTCTTGATATTCATACAAGTGGTTCTCTTATCTCTAAAGGTCTCTTTAATTTTACTGTAGGCAGTATCTATCTTAACCCTAGTGAGACAAGCCTCTACATCCTTACGTTTGTCCTCTAGCCATCCCTGCTTATCCATTTTGCACTTCTTGTCGATCTCATTTTTGAGACGTTTGTCCTCATTTTTGCCTGCTTCATTTACTACATTTTTATATTTTCTCCTTTTATCAATTAAATTTAATATTTCTTCTGTTACCCAAGGATATCTAGCAGCCCTCGTCTTTTTACCTACTTGATCCTTCGCTGCCTTCACTAATTCATCCCTCAAAGCTGCCCATTCTTCTTCTACTGTATTTCTTTCCCCCATTACTGTCAATTGTTCCCTTATTCTCTTCCTGAAACTCTGTACAACCTCTTGTTCTTTCAGTTTATCCAGATCCCATCTCCTTAAAGTCCCACCTTTTTGCAGTTTCTTCAGTTTTAATCTATAGTTCATAACCAATAGATTGTGGTCAGAGTCCGCATCTGCCCCTGGAAATGTCTTCCAATTTAAAACCTGGTTCCTAAATCTCTGTCTTACCATTATATAATCAATCTGATACCTTTTAGTATCTCCAGGGTTCTTCCATGTATACAACCTTCTTTCATGATTCGTAAACCAAGTGTTAGCTATGATTAAGTTGTGCTCTGTGCAAAATCCTACCAGGCGGCTTCCTCTTTCATTTCTTTCCCCCAATTCATATTCACCTACTACGTTTCCTTCTCTACCTTTTCCTACTACCGAATTCCAATCACCCATGACTCAGGACTGAAGACCACAATGACATCTCATAACTTAGCTCCAGGTCAGTTCTGTTGGGTTCAGATTGCCGTGTTAAGGTGACAGCTGTAGAAGTGCAGCATTTGTATAGTGTGCTCGACTCCGTGAAATTCATTGTTTTCCATGTTCCTTATCACTAGGGCTCGTGTGAGACCACAACTGCCCCATAAAACAAAGGGCATATTCGGGTCGGAGAGTATATAATTTTTGGTTTTGTTTTTCTCCAAAAAATTTAATTGTGTAATGCTTTCTTAACTTCAAAACCTTTAACAATCTTTTATAATATATCGATAATTAAGAGTGTGTATTTGGAGTGAAAACCAGAATTCTGCCTGTGATATGTAATTAGAAACTAGGAGACGTAAATTTTTCTTGAGAAAACGGTGTTAAGTATGAGTTAATTACCACATATTTGACAAATCTGATATTTGAATGATTTAGGTATTCAAACCGAACAAAAAGAAATTGTAGATCATACCGGGTTTCGGACCGCCGCCTACCCCAACACTGCGTTAACTGTCTACGACGCTGTCGACTATGCTGCAAATGAAAGCAAAATTTTCTTGCATTTATTTATTACATCGCGTTTCTCGAAAAACCTCAAAACGGCTTTTCTCTGTAATGTTGTGAAAAACATTATGATCAATGTGTTTCTAGCCATTAACGACGAGCCGGCCGCGATGGTCTCGCGGTTAAGGCGCTCAGTCCGGTACCTCGTGACTGCTACGGTCGCAGGTTCGAATCCTGCCTCGGGCATGGATGTGTGTGATGTCCGTAGATTAGTTCGGTTTAAGTAGTTCTAAGTTCTAGGGGACTGATGACCACAGATGTTGAGTCCCATAGTGCTCAGAGCCATGTGAACCATTAACGGCGTTCCGCGTCCGTGTTTCACTGCGAAGCAGGAAGCAGAGTCATACATTTTTGGGGTACATGTGAACAGCGGGACAATCGCAGCACAAGTTGCGCTTACACACAGTGTGATTATACAGGATTTTTGTAATAAAAATTACTTAGCTAAATTATGATTAAGAACAATTTTGATGGCTGTTAATTCATCAGAATGACTTAAAGTTTCATTTACAGTGACATAGTAACAAGATAGCGGTTACATAATTTGGACCTGCTTCCAAGAGCAGAACATAGGCAGTTTACGAGAGTTACGGCTGCTGACCAACCGTCACGTTTGTGTTTGTTTGCATCAGGTATAGTCTCGTGATGAACGGAGTATAGAAGAAGTCATGGTAGCAATAGAGATTAAATGAATCCAGCCCCAGATCTACGATATTTCCGAACTGGGGCAAAAACTTGACAGCGGTGCCCGCCCCACCCTCTCGAGCGTTTGAGATAGGATGTCAAAAATTTAATGAAAACCATTTTTTCAAAAATATGGTCATTTTGTAGCGCAAATTCTTCTGAAGAGTTTGATATATAAAACATATATGTTCGACGAAATGCAAGACATTATTTGGACTTGCCGAAGTGCAATACCACGCCACTTCACACAGCATTCTTCTATCGCATATCACTGTATTTCGCTCTGTGGAATTCAAACGTGTATATTTTGATGGCAAGAGTATGCAAATGGAAGAGGCCGTACATGAGGATGAAATGGGAGATATATTACTGTTTGAAGAATTTGATATAGCACTGAAATATCTAAGTCGAAACAAGGCCCCAGGAGTAAACTAAATTCCATTAGAACTACTGACACCCGTAGGAGAGCCAGCCATGTCAGAACTTTACCATCTGGTGAGCAAGATGTATGAGACAGGCCAAATACTCTCAGACTTCAAAAAGAATTTAATAATTCGAATCCCAAAGTAAGCAGGCGTGGACAGGTGTAAAAATTACGGAGCTTTAAGTTTAGTAAGTCACAGGTGCAAAACACTGACACGAAATCTTTACAGACGAATGGAAAAACTGATAGAAGCAGACCTCGGGGAAGATAAGTTTGGATTCCATAGAGACAGTGGATCAGGTGAGGCACTATTGGCCCTACGACTTATAAGACAGATTAAGGGAAGGATAACCTACGTTTCTAGCATTTGTAGACTTAGAGAAAGCTTTTGACAATGTCGACTGGAATACACTAATTCAAATTCTGAAGGTGGCAGGGGTAAAATCCAGGAAGAGAAAGGCTGCTTACAATTTGTACAGAAACCAGATGTCGAGGGGCATAAATGGGAAGCAGTGGTTGAGAAGGGACTGAAACACGGTTGTAGCCTGCCTCCGATAGTATTCGATCGGTATATTGAGCAAGCAATAAAGGAAACAAAAGAAAAAAATTGAAGTAGGAATTGAAATCCAAGAAGAAGAAATAGAAACTTTAAGGTCGGCCGATTACATTATAATTTTGTCAGAAACAGAGAGCAGTTGAATGGAATGGACGGTGTCTTGAAAGGAGGGTATAAGATGAACATAAACAAAAGCAAAACTAGGATAATGGAATGTAGTCGAATTGAGTCAGGTGATGGTGCGGAAATTAGATTAGGAAATGAGACACTTATAGTAGTAGATGAATTTTGCTATTTGAGGAGCAAAATAACTGATGATGGTCGAAGTAGAGACGATATAAATTGTAGAGTGGTAATGGCAAGGAAAGCGTTAGTGTAGAAAATAAATTTGTTAACATGGAATATAGCTTTATGTATCAGGAAGTCGTTTCTGAAAGTATTTGTATGGAGTGTAGCCATGTATGGAAGTGAAACATGGACGATAAATAGCTTAGACAAGAAGAGAATAGAAGCTTTCGAAATGTGGTGCTACAGAAGAATGCTGATGATTAGATGGGTTGATCACATAACTAATGGGGAGGTACTGAAAAGGATTGGGGAGAAGAAGAGTTTGTGGCACAACTTGACTAGAAGAAGGGATCGGTCGGTAGGACATGTTCTGATGCATCAAGGGATCACAAATTTAGCATTGGAGGGCAACGTGGAGGGTAAAAATCTTAGAGGGAGACCAAGAGATGAATATACTAAGCGGATTAAGAAGGATGTAGGCTGCAGTACTACTACTACTTTACTACTTTAAGTGTCTCATTTCCTAATCTATTTCCCTCAGCATCACCCGACTTAATTCGACTACATTCCATTATCCTCGTTTTGCTTTTGTTGATGTTCATCTTATACCCTCCTTTCAAGACACTGTCCATTCCGTTCAACTGCTCTTCCAAGTCATTTGCTGTTTCTGACAGAATTACAATGTCATCGGCGAACCTCAAAGTTTTTATTTCTTCTCCATGGATTTTAATACCTACTCCGAACTTTTCTTTTGTTTCCTTTATTGCTTGCTCAATATACAGATTGAATAACATCGGGGAGAGGCTACAACCCTGTCTCCTCCCTTTCCAACCACTGCTTCCCTTTCATACCCCTCGACTCTTATAACTGTCATCTGGTTTCTGTACAAATTGTAAATACCCTTTCTCTCCCGGTATTTTACCCCCGCCACCCTCAGAATTTGAAAGAGAGTATTACAATCTACATTGTCAAAAGCTTTTTCTAAGTCTACAAATGCTAGAAACGTAGGTTTGCCTTTCCTTGATCTTTCTTCTAAGATAAGTCGTAGGGTCAGTATTGCCTCACGTGTTCCAACATTTCTACGGAATCCAAACTGATTTTCCCCGAGGACGGCTTCTATCAGTTTTTCCATTCGTCTGTAAAGAATTCGCATTAGTATTTTGCAGCTGTGACTTATTAAACTGATTTTCACATCTGTCAACACCTGCTTTCTTTGGCATTGGGATTATTATATTCTTCTTGAAGTCGGAGGGTATTTCGCCTGTCTCATACATCTTGCTCACCAGATGATAGTTTCGTCAGGACTGGCTCTCCCATGGCCGTCAGTAGTTCTAATGGAATGTTGGCTACTACGGGGGCCTTGTTTCGACTCAGGTCTTTCAGTGCTCTGTCAAACTCTTCACGCAGTATGATATCTCCCATTTCATCTTCATCTACATCCTCTTCCATTTCCATAATATTGTCTTCAAGTACGTCGCCCTAGTATAAACCTTCTATATACTCCTTCCACCTTTCTGCCTTCCCTTCTTTGCTTAGAACTGGGTTTCCACCTGAGCTCTTGATATTCATACAAGTGGTTCTCTTCTCTCCAAAGGTCTCTTTAATTTTCTTGTAGGCAGTATTTATCTTACCCCTAGTGAGATAAGCCTCTACATCCTTACGTTTGTCCTCTAGCCAGCCCTGCTTAGCCATTTTGCACTTCCTGTCAATCTCATTTTTGAGACGTTTGTATTTCATTTGCCCGCTTCATTTATTTTTGCATTTTTATAGTTTCTCCTTTCATCAATTAAATTCAATATTTCTTCTGTTACCCAAGGGTTTCTACTAGCCTTCGTCTTTTTACCTATTTGATCCTCTGCTGCCTTCACTATTTCATCCCTCAAAGCTGCCCATTCTTCTTCTACTGTATTTCTTTCCCCTATTCCTGTCAATTGTTCCCTCATGCTCTCCCTGAAACTCTGTACAATCTCTGGTTCTTTCAGTTTATCCAGGTCCCATCTCCTTAAACTCCCACCTTTTGCAGTTTTTTCAGTTTTAATCTACAACTACGGTTATGGGATATGTCACGAGAAATAACAAGACATGTAAGTTGTCGAACTTACTGGAACTAATGCAAGCGAACTTACTGGAGCTAATGCAAGAAGCTTGGCGACACGCACTGCCGAAGGATGGCGAATTACAGAACAGTGCGTCATAAAAGAGGAAGCAAAGTGGACTTTTTGGTAGCTTGAGTCCTACATATAAATAAATACAAATAAAAAATTTAGATGCTCCATTTGCATGTAAAGTTCGAATAATTCAACCATTATTTATTCTATTGCTGATCGGCTCGCTATCAACGTAGCAGCACTGCAATATACCACATTCCTCGGAGTCCGATACGGAAGAAGTTCGGAGGTTACAAGACGACTGACTGTAATCCTCCAGTGGCTCCAATAAAGCAGTGCACTTTTACGGCACACACAGCTCATGCAGAAATATTACGCCTTTTCAAATCAGGAATGCTGATCACTCTCGTTTTTAATTACAGTACTATGTTAGCTAAGATCGAGAACATGTTATTTTTACCAGCAGATCACCCATGGAGCGTATCGCCTGTGTTTTACCATTATTTCCTTCTGTTCATAGCATATTGTTCTCAGCTCGTCTCTATTCGCGTCTTTATTACAGATTTTCATGCCGGTTAGTTGGACCACGTGGCTGGCCAGTGCTTTCCAAGTTAAATGCGCTGGTGAAGCTGTTGTCCCGTACTATCGCTGAGTTGATGTACGCGTAACGCACAGCATAAAACGTATCCTCATTATCGTACTTGACGGTACTCCGGACAGCTTGGCTTTTGCTCCACGTGGAACGAAACCCAGTGAGGTTCCAGCAAACGCGGAAGAAAACATACTGTAATGTTTACACGAGGTTTCTTCTTATGACGAACGGAGTATTGCGAACACAGGAGAACATTACTCGGCAACAGAATACACTCTCGATTGCGCTGCTCTGCGTTAAGTGTCAGTTGGAGTATACGCCTGCGCGAGGAGATACCGTTGAAGGACAAGTTCCGCGTCTCGTTTCAGTGGCGCATGGCGGAAACAGCTAGGCAACTACTTCGGCATCACTCGTGTGACATCGCGTGTGCTCGGCTAGGTTCGGTTCAGGTCGGCCCGGCTGGCAGCCGCGGGCCACACGTGCGCGGGCGCCGGCGCGCAAATTCGGCGGGACTTAATTTGTCCCCGTAATTAGTTGGATGAGCCGCACATTAGGTGGCCCCGAGTCCCGGATGGAAACATTAGCGTCGTCCCTGCCGTGCGCTGCTGCCGATAATTTGATCGCCTGCGGTCGTCGATAGGAGCGGCGACGATGCGGCCCGCTGTGGCCTGCGAACCCCGGATAGCGGTCCGCCGGCCGAATCCTGCTGCGAGCCCCAGGTAACCCTGCTGGATACAACAGAACGGCACTGCCGGACTCGGCTCTTTACGGGCAGCCATCTCACTGATGACATCAGTTGTGCTTCAGGCGCCGAGATTTAGCGGGCTGTTGTTAATGGAATGACGCGTGCACGGGGGGCAGTTAACGAGCTGCTGCTGCAGTGTGTATACGAGGGGAACGATCACTTGAGCACGATCTGAGTGATGACAACAGATAGATTGAGAGTTCTTTAAAAGGCAGATAGTAATGAAACCAGGGCTTAAAATGTCATCTCCTCGATCTGTTCTTTTATTCTCAAAGTACTTGAATACTGATAAGTGTAACCAACGGCTGTGTAGTGTAACGGGACATCGTCCTCTAGCATTACTTCTCCTCGACAGTAGTTGTTGATGCTAGTATTATTTTTCGAAATTTGGACGCGTCAATATTATCTCAGGTGCTTTTCTTAAAACTTTCATACACTCTTATATACTATGTTACATTTCAAGCTAAAATTTATGAAAAGGAATTGCTGTAGTTTGGATGCTATGATCGATAAATACTATTTTAGAATGTACAGTTGATATTTTTTTACAGACATTTGAAATTACGAATTATTTGGCACCTTTGACATTTCTATTATTAATTATACGATCTATTACTGTTTGCTAAGTTTGTTTCTGGGTTCATTTATAAAACAATAATCGAAAATAACAGTAATTCATTTCCCAAGAAAGGTTGTAAACCCTTTGGAATGATGCTATTTCTGATGAGTGAGACAGTAGTAAGCACGCCTCTGATGCGATCGGACGTATTTTTGTATTTTGTGCGCACAATTGAATTTCGGCGTAGTTAATGTAAAAAATCAAAAGAGTGTATGATATACTAAAATGTGACAAAATATATTAACATTCTGCAACAACAGTCTTCAAATTTACTTAGATCCATACAACCATGAGAACCTAAAATGTGACAATTTCAGCTTCAAGAATCAGACCCCTAGAAAAGAAGAACTGGAGCCAACTCTACATGAAATGATTAGTAAACTAGAAAGATTATTGTAATCTTCACTCCTCTCAGATCTTAATAAAAGACTAATGTTGACAAGAGGTCCAACTTGGAAGGAGGGGGTAGATTACAATAGTAATCCACCGTCGTTTCTCCAAAAAAATGCTACCAGTTTCGATGCCAAAAGGCATCACCTTCAGGCCCCAAGTGTAATCTGCCATCAACGTACGAACCACAATGACAGAGACCAAGGTAGTCTTCTAATGAAAATAGTACAACTTATTAAGCATGCACACTAGCATGCGCAACCAAAAAAAGGCGAGTGCAGCGGGGCCAAAATCAACTAGACTCCGTTATCGGTAACAAGTCCACCAACGGCCAGACGCCGCCGATGGCACATATGCTTGTGGCCTGAGGATGACTCTTTTGGGCGTTGAAACTGTAGTGTGTTTTGAATAGACGGTGTTGGATTACAGTACAGGTGTTTATTTCAGTTATATTATTCAAGTACTTCCTGTCTGGCTGCTATTCTACTGTTCTTGATGGATTACCACAGAGTTTATTCTCAGAGATTTTCGATGCAACAAGATTTTGTATTAAATGTTGGCTGGTGACATGCTAGGAGAACTAATTTAAAGTTGGGTAATAAAGCGAAGATGGCAGTTTATGACTTGGTATGTGATTTTACAGGTCTGGAGAATTACCAGAAGAGTTTGTTAAATGCATGATAGAACCATTACCTAAAAATCCAGATCCAAGGGCGTGTGAACAATAAATATAGACAATTATCTGAAGAGCGGAACAGTTTTCGAAAAGGTGTGGGAACAAGAGAAGCAAGTGATAAGAGAAACGGCTGAAGAAGTTGTTGTTGTTGTGGTCTTCAGTCCTGAGACTGGTTTGATGCAGCTCTCCACGCCAACCTATCCTGTGCAAGCTCCTTCATCTCCCAGTACCTAATGCAACCTACATCCTTCTGAATCTGCTTGGTGTATTCATCTCCTGGTCTCCCTCTACGATTTTTACCCTCCACGCTGCCCTCCAATGCTGAATTGGTGATCCCTTGATGCCTCAGAACATGTCCTACCAATCGATCCCTTCTTCTAGTCAAGTTGTGCCACAAACGTCTCTTCTCCCCAATCCTATTCAATACCTCTTCATTAGTTATGTGATCTACCCATCCAATCTTCAGCATTCTTCTGTAGCACCACACTTCGAAAGCTTCTATTCTCTTCTTGTCCAAACTATTTATCGTCCATGTTTCACTTCCGTACATGGCTACACTCCATACAAATTTGCTGGATGTATCCCAATCTCTGTCTTCCTCAACAGTTTTACCCTGTTCAGCACCCTCTATTTCCATAAAAATTATTCCCCGTTGTTTTATCAGATGTCCTATCACCATGTGCCTTCTCATTTGAGTGTTTTCCATATATTCCTTTCCTCGACGATCCTGCGGATAACCTCCTCATTTCTTACCTTAATTAGTGCACCTAAGTTTCAGCACACCTCAAATCGGATAGTGCAGTCAAACATCTCAAATGCTTCGATTCTCTTCTGTTCCGGTTTCCCCACATTCTTAGAAATGTCTTCCTCAAGGAAAGGCCTATGTTTGATACTAGTAGAATGCCGTCTTTACCCGGGCTACTTTGCTTTTGATGTCGTCATTGCTTCGTCCGTTATGGGTTACTTTGGTGCCTAGGTAGGTAAATTACTTGCCTTCGTCGTCTTCGTGATACCCAATTCTGAAGTTAAGTTTCTCACAGTTCACTCCATTCGATAGATCCGGTAATGCTTCTTTACTTTCAATGATGATGGCAATGTCATCAACGAATATTGTCATTAATGTCCTTTCAATTTGAATTTTAATCCCGTTCTTGAACATTTCTTTTATTCGTCTTTGCTTCTTCTTCTTGGATGTTGCGATTGAACATTAGGGTCTGACTGTTTTTTCTTAATCTTGCTTTACACCCTTTTGAGTCTTCGGTGTATTGGAAGAATTCTAGGCCACTGTAGCTCATTTATAAAGGACGTCACGTGCAGAACACAAGTGCGACAATTCTTGGGTAGTGCTTGGGTGTTTGGGATTCATTCCAGCTTGGATTAAAGCAATTCAGAAACGTGTTGCTAGATTTGTTACAAAGTTTCAAATAGGGCGCGAGAAACACTCAAACTGAAATCCCCAGAGGGAAGGGGATGTTCTTTTCGTGTAACACTATTGAGAAAATATGTGGCCAATTACAGAACGATTCTACTGCTAGTAGCGTACATTTAGCGTAGAGACCATGAAGACAAGAGAAATTACAGCTCGAACGGAGGCATGTAGACAGTGGAACGGGAAAGGGAATGACCCTAAGATGCGCACCGTATGATGGCTTGCGGAGTAAACACAATATGTGATCGAAAGTATCCGGACGCACCCATAAACATACGTTTTTTATATTAGCTGCATTGTGCTGGCACCTACTGCCAGGTACTCCATATGAGCGACCTCAATAGTCATTAGGCATGGTGAGAGAGCAGAATCGGGCGCTCCACGGAGCTCACAGACTTCGGACGTGGTCGGGTCGTTGGGTGTCGTATGCCGGTACGCGATATTTCCACACTCCTAAACATCCCTAGCTCCACTGTTTCAGATGTGACAGTGAAGTAGAAACGTGATGGGACACGTACAGCACAAAAGCGTACAGGCCGACCTTGTCTGTTGACTGAAAGAGACTGCCGATAGTTGAAGAGGGGCGCAATAAGTAATAGACAGACATCTATCCAGACCATCAAACAGGAATTCGTAACTGCATCATGGTCCACTGCAAGTACTGTAAGAGTTAGGCGGGAAGTGAGGTAACTTGGATTTCATGGTCGAGCGGCTGCTTATAAGCCACACATCACGGTGGTGAATGACATACAGCGCCTCGCTTGGTGTAGGGAGCGTAAACATTGGACGACTGAACAGTGAAAAAACGTTGTGTGGAGTGACGAATCACGGTACACAGTGTGGCGATCCGATGGCAGGGTGTGGGTATGGCGAATGCCCTGTGAACGTCATCTGCCAGCATGTATAGTGCCAACAGTAAAATTCAGAGGCGATGGTGTTATTGTGTGATAGTGTTTTTCATGGTGTGGGCTTGCACCGCTTGTTGTTTTGCGTGGCACTATCACAGCACAGGCCTACGTTGATGTTTTAAGCACCTTCTTGCCTCCCACTGTTAAAGAGCAATTCGGGGATGGTGATTGCACCTGTTCATAATACACGGCATGTGGCGGAGTTGTTACACGACAATAACATCCCTGTAATGGACTGGCTTGCACAGAGACCTGACCTGAATCCTAGAGAAAACGTTTGGGATGTTTTGGAACGCCGACCGACTAGTGCCAGGCCTCACTGACCGACATCGATACCTCTCCTCAGTGCAGCACTCCGTGAAGAATGGGCTGCCATTCCCCAAGAAATCTTCCTACACCTGACTGAACGTATACCTGCGAGAGTGGAAGCCGTCATCAAGGCTAAGGGTGATGCAACACCATATTTAATTCCAGTATCACCGATGGAGGGCGTGACGAACTTAATAAGTCATTTTCAGACAGGTTTCCGGATACTTTTGATCACATAGTGTACTAGTATGCAGATGTAGTTCCATCCCGTAATTCCTGTCACATGCAAATTTCTTCTTAAGACAAATTTTCGTCTATTTCAGCAACTGCGCATCATCGTCATTGAGTATGAGAAGGAACAAGTGTGTTTGGTGGAATGGAAATCGATTGAAATGAACATACATTGAGCATACCACAGCCACAGCGGTCACGATTCATATGCGTGCCAATGCTGTGAAATTGTCCCACAGAATCCTCGGAAAGCGACCGAACTAATTTACATTCGATTTATCAGTATTTTATTGATGTTTATTGTATGATACACAAAGACTTCTGAAAAAGAGGGCACATGATAATCGAACCAATGTTCAGTTAAGTTTAAAAATAATTGAAACACACCTTTGAGTATTTTAGTCTGAATATCCGATTGTGCAGGCAATCAGCAACATCAGGTGTGACGTGGATGAAACCTTTCAAGGTTTGACTGAGGAAAGATAGGGGAGGAAGTCGACCTTGTACTTTCACAAGACGCTCACAGGCCTTGTCCTCCACTTGTATAACTGAAGCAGCTGTCAGGTGAGGCTAGAACGTAGTGTCAAACTACGGTTGTCTAGCAAGCGTTCGGTTTTCGACTCGGATGCTACAGCGGAGGTAGTTCAGTAGCCCATCTCTATTTCATTCGCTTTTTCAGACTGAAGGTGCTGCAGACACAATAAATCTCTCCTTGAAGGCCAGAGATTGACCGTTAGACTGATCTCCCAGCAAACAAACAAAGGGGTTAGAATCTTTTTCGATATTTAAACTGTGTATCTCTGTAAATGGCTTTGGATACTGGATTGCGGGAAAAGTCCGTAACCAGTAGTGTATTGTCTGTTGAATCAAGCCGACGCTGTTTCGTGCAGTGTTCTAATTTTCACTCGGGGCGTAGTCCGAGGTTTGGAGTTATCAACATCAGTTCTAATCGTCCACGAGTGATTAGAAATGGTATGTTATGCTATTTCTGTGATATCGCATGTAGCTCTTTGCAGGCTTACGCGCAGGTCATGTTTATTTGGTACTATCTTGATAATCCATAGCAAGTGAGGAACTCACCAGTCCCCAGGGTTCATCCCATGAAACGTGTACAAGTACGCAGAACACTGATAATAGAAGAAAAATTCCAAACACTCCCAGTACACACACAGAAGCGTGCTGCAAAGCTATCAGCAATGACGCTCCTCGGGAAATTTGATGTTTTAAAGCCAAATGGGATAGATCGGTACTTACCACGAAAATCTACGGCACTAGATATGCGTTCATTTTTCCAAGCAGCTGTTTTACGCAGCAGATAATTATTTCAGCCATACAATAAATGACACTGGATACATCCCTTACTTTTTAATTAGCCTATAGTGCGATGATGTATTCAGATTGCTTAATGAATGGCATTATGTAGTAGATAATTTTCTCATACTCTAGACCGGAGAACAAGAAAAACCAGAGAAGGAGCAGACAGTGAGTATTCTGTATTCCAAATGTCCTACGTCTCCTTTCCCCTGATATTTCATAAATACCGTAGAGGTAACGAAACGAAGTTTTCGACAAGTGTTAATATGTAAATGGATGAATATTTTGCTGTATGGAAATCATATGTTGTGTAACAGAAGCAGGTGTAAATAGACAACCATATTACCAAATACTGGCAGTAAGAATAAATCAGTAAAGACGGTCGTGGAGAGTTCTTCGTAAACCGAGGAGAGGAGTTGGGGCGTGTAAAAAGGCAGCCAACGTAGGGATTAATAGAGGCGACAAATTTCAGTGGAATAAAAATTAGAGCAGCAATTATTTATTTAATTTTTATTCAGTTTGAAAAATGCGCCAGTGACAGGTGCCACAGATTACGCAACACCATAAAATTCAGTATGGGAATAGGAAATGTCAGACTGAAATTAATAAGAAAACAATAATTTCAAAAAACGTATGGCATAAGATGTTAGTTACTCCATTTTACAAGTTATAATGGAAAATGAAAGGGTACACAGGAAATATTCCGGCATTGCCTGCAGTGAATTGGTCAATCCAAGAATAATCGAACCAAAAACGTTTTCTTAACAATGACACCTTCCCAGCGTATGAAGGCAGAACTTGTCTGGTAGATTCCACTAACTGCAACAGCGACAGTTAATCGCCCGGAGATATTAACCATATCAGTTTCGCTTTCAAGAAATACAGTGCACACAGAGAAGCATTTCTACATAAATTGAAGAAAACTGATTTCCATCAAGTCTTCCTTACGTATCGACAATCCTAAAATAAGCGGTGTTCTTTTTGGATTTATTCTCATAGTTAATATTTAGATGTGTCTGCATACATCTAAACCTATTGATACTGTCGAAATCACACTTAAGTGTCTGGCAGAGTGTTCATAGGACCACCTTCAAAATATTTCTTAATATTCCAGTCTCGAACAGCGTGCGGGAGAAACGAACACCTATATCTTTCCGTGCGAGCTCCGATTTCCCTTAGTTTTATTATGATGGTCGTTTCTCCCAGTGTAGGTAGGCGTCAAAAAAATATTTTCGCTTTGGGAGGAGAAAGTTGGTGATTGAAATTTTGTGAGAAAAGTCCGCCGCAGCGAAAAACGCTTTTTTTGAAGATGCCACTACAAATACTGTATCATGTCAGTTGTCACTCTCTTCCCTATTTCACGATAATGCAAAACGTGCTGCACTTCTTTGAACTTCCCTGATGTCCTCCGTTAATCCTATCTGGTAAGGATCCCAGATCGCGCAGCAGTACTCCAGAAGAGGACGGACAAGTGTAGAGTACGCAGTCACTTATCTAATATCCGTTATTTTCATTATCTGTAATAGCTGCGAACATAAAATTGCAACGACACTGTGTCATTTTAATGTGTACAATTAGTTACACAAATTTTATATCTGAAATGATGATTCAGCTCATCTTAATGGTATGCTTAATGTACGTCGTTTTAGTCATAATAGTTTGTTAACAAAAGGCCAAACAAAAATAAATAAATAATACTACAAGGACAATTCAAGACAAAAACAAGTTAACGTTCTAATCTTTTTGGTAGACTGTAAACTCCATCTTAGTGTTAAGTGATTTAATCTTGTTTAAGCAATCTCTCTTGGTCTTCGTCTGTAATTTATGCCGTCTGTTGCTCCCTCAGTTATTGTTTTCAACAGACCATCATGTCGGACTGTATGGCCCATCAGCTCAGTTCTTCTTTTTAAATGTTTCCTGAAGCATCTTTTCCCTTGCTCTAACTTCCTCGTTCGTAATCATTTCTCTCCAGCTGATTTTCTTCATTCTTCTGTAGCAGAATGCTTCGATTGCAAAGATTTTCCTCTCTCACCCCTATCGACCAACCTTCGTTGCAGTATATTGCACTGCTCCACACGTAGGTCTTCAACATTTATATTCTTTGTAATGAATATGTTTTTCTTCTTATTAACAGCGTTGTTGGTCTGGGAAATTCTGTATATTATCTCCTTGTAGCTTCTTCCACCACTCCTGATTTCACTTCCTCAGTTGTTTCATTTTTCAACTTTACCACAGTCTTGCTTTTTTTATTTATACTGCAGACTAGAGCTTCTGTTTTATGTATGTTTATTATAATACAGAATTCATCCTCCCTTTATCTATCCATTGGGTTCAGGAATTTTCTTTTGGCCTCCTTAACTTTTTACAATTATTGCTGTATCACCGGAAAATCTCTGCATGTCGTACCTTATCTCCATGAACTTTTACTCATATGTTTTTTTTCTTCTCTCATCCTGTCGTTTGCCTTCTGTCTGTACAGGCTGAATAAGTTTGTGAATAAGGAGCAACCTTGCCGTACCCATTTCGCATTCTAAGTCGTTCTGCGTTATTACTGCAGTGAACTACTACGATTTCACGTATGTGGGTGTTATATATCGGGTGAACATTAATAAAACCGACAAACTACAGGAACGGGTTTCTGATTTAATTGGAGGAAGAAAGATCCTTTGAACATATGTCCTGAAATGCGTCGTTGCAACGGTAGATGGCGATGTTGAATGACATTGCCTCTGACCACGTGCATCGTGTTCCTTGGGTGTTACAGGCTGTGTGACTGACACAGAGTACTGTAAGCAGCAGAGTAGCCCAGTATTCATGTCGGGAACAAGTCGAGATGGTGTTTGTGTACGGCCAAGCAGATGGTCGAGAGGCAGCACGGCTATACCAAAACAAGCACCTCCACAGACACCAACCACATCACACAACATTTCAAGCCCTTGCTGGGCATTTAAGTGATGATGGATAATTTCAGACAGACGAACGTGCAGGGAGGTGGCAGACTGTGCGTGCACCAGTTTTGGAGAGCTGGGTTCTACAGGATATTAAGATGAACCCTAGTACTAGCTCCAGGCAACTGGCCTGCCAACATGCTCTAAGCCAAAGTACGATTATGTGTATTCTGCGTTACAACCCTACTATCCCTATCACCTGCCACTGAAAGCACACCGTCCATTCCCGGACACATTTTATGGACTTTTTCTCCTCCATTTCCCATCAGGAATCCATCCTTCCAGTTTGTCGGTTTGATAATGTTCGCCCTGTACAAGTCTTCTCTTTCTAAAGACGATTCATGATTGTCGATACTACATTCCAGCTGATAATGTCAAATGCTTTATAAAGATCTACAAATATTATCAATATACTCTTGCCCTTCTTCAGCTGTTTCTCTTATCACTTGCCTCAGTGGCAGTATTGCTTCTCTTGTTCCCACACATTTTGTAAAACTGTACCGCTCTTCAGATAATTGTCTCTATATTTACTGTTCACACGCCCTTGGACCTGGGCTTTTAGGTAATGGTTCTATCATACATTTAAGAAACTCTTCTGGCAATTCTCCAGGCCTGTAAAATCACATACCAAGTCATAAACTGCCATCTTGGCTTTATTACCCAACTTTAAAATAGTTCTCCTAGCATGCCACCAGCCAACATTTAATACAAAATCAGGCGTCGGAACTCGGCTTAATGTGTCAAGCAAACGATAACAATGACAACATAAATCAAAATGATAACAGAGAGCAGATAACAATAAGAATAAAATTAGTCTGAAAGTGACTGGAGATATCAAAGTTTCACACACTTGAGATAACCTTCATAGACCTCTTGCGTAAAAGTTCTTTTGACTATCCGCTTCATAATAATATGATTGCATTGTATTGAACTGGGGACCGTTCGTGGCCAACTAGGGGCCTCATAATCTCGGGCCTGCAGTTTTCTAAAACTTTTGGTGGCTCTGCAAGGTTGCCCGGGTTAAATGTTTTAAACATTTCTCTTAAGAGTTTTGGGGGATTTCTAGAAGAATGTGTCTCAATTGAAACCGTTTTCCAAAATTGCGGTGCAATTCAGCCTTAGTGGCGTATGTCAGTTTTGATGGGGAAATAACTGGGTTATTATTGATCAAACTGTCTATAACCTTGTAAAGTTGTTTGCTAATATCTCGCCCGGGAGGGGCGGTTTTTAATCTATGTGGAAATAATAATTGATTTCCTGGCTATTTGATGGAAAGTTTATTTTAAATGATTTACTTGGGCCAAGTGGCGGTTTTTTTAAATGACTGCAAAGAGATTAATTCACTTGTGGTTTCATATAAAAATCAGTTTGAAAATTGACCTGAGTTTTTAAAGAGGTTAATTAATTTGTGGTTTTATATAACAAGCAGTTTGTAAAGTTTGAATGGTGTTTCTTGAAGAAATTAGTACCTGATTTATGATTGTAATTCTCTTAATGATTTATCTATGATATAAATAAATATGTTGAAATGAAATGGTCACTGTATGGGCCATTTCCTTCCACTCCCTTTATATTAAAGGTTAAGGAATACGAAGTTCAAAAAGAAATAATGTACCAACTGCTATAGGCCCTCGGTTGTTCCTTATCTTTATAAAAGATTTAAGAGACAATCTGAGCAGCCGTCTGAGTTTGATTGCAGATGATCCAGTCGTTCATCGTATATTAAACTCATCAGAAGACCAAAACAAATTGTAAAGCGATTTAGAAAAGTTACCTGAATGGTGAGAAAATTTGAAGTTGATGATAAATAGTGAAGAGTGTGAGGTCATCCACATGAGTGCTACAAGGAAAACCGTTATACTTCGGTTAGACGATAAGTCAATCTGATCTGAACGCCGTAAATTCTACTAAATACCTAGAAATTACAACTATGAACAATTTAAATAGTAAAAAAAAAACGTAGAAAATGTTATGTGTAAGGCAAAGCAAAGACTGCGTTTTACTGGCAGAACACTTAGAAAATGTAGCAGATCTACTAAAGAGACTGCCTACACTACGCTTGCCTGGCCTCCTTCGGAGTACTCCTACGCAGTCTGGGATCCTTACCACATAGGATTAATGGAGTACATCGGGAAAGTTCAAAGAAGAGCAGTTCGTTCTCTATTATCATGAAATAGAGGAGAGAGTGACACTGACATCATGCAGGATTTGGGATGGGAACCATTAAAATAAAGGCGTTTTTCGTTGCGGCGAAATCTTCTCACGAAATTTCAATCACAAATTTTCTCCTCCGAATGCGAAAATATTTTGTTGACGCCGACCTACATAGGGAGACATGATCATCATAAGAAATAAGGGAAGTCAGAGCTCGCTCGGAAAGATATAGGTGTTCGTTTTTTCCACGCACTGTTCGAGAATGGAATAATAAAGAATTTATTGTGAATGCGTTTCGATGAACCCTCTGCCAGGCACTTAAGTGTGATTTGTAGAGTATCCATGCAAATGTAGATGCAGAAGACGTTATTCGTAATGGCAATTGCGATAGTCAGGCCATACCGCTAAGTGGATGAGCAGTTGATGGACCAAGGATAATTCTGGTGGGATTCCAAAAAGGAGATTTGAACGGTATGCTAATTGAAAGTGGGTCGATGGATTTACAAACATGCTGGAGCAGTATAATTAAGTCCAGCAGTCTAGAGTAGGGGTGGGCAATAGATTTTACTGGGCGGGGGGGCACTTTGTGGAGGCAGAGGTTAGCGAAGGGCCGCACCTTTTAAAACGACTGCATGAATTAGTTATTTTAGCTTTTCAGAAAAGGTATTAATTGTTACATCGAAGTTCTGACTGTCTTGGCGGACTGAAAAAATTAGCAGCTACCTGTGCCCACATCTAGTCTAGAGTATCTTTTTCCTCAATGAAGTTAGCGATGAAATCATTTTTATAATTAAGTTTTCCAGACCTTCGGTAAAACGTATGGTGATCGTTTAATAGGATTTTAGAATTCAAATGGTTCAAATGGCTCTGAGCACTATGGGACTTAACTTCTGCGGTCATCAATCCCCTAGAACGCAGAACTACTTAAACCTAACTAACCTAGGGATATCACACACATCCATGCCCGAGGCAGGATTCGAACCTGCGACGGTAGCTGTCGGGCGGTTGCAGACTGTAGCGCCTAGAACCGCTCGGCCACCCCGACCGGCGATTGTTAGTTCAATTATTATTATTGCTATAATCGACCACGTCCACCTTATGGAAGGATTATGATTCATTTGCGTCTCTGCGCTGCATGTACCTTGTTACCTAGCGCTAAAGCGCATGCCTCGAAAGTGGAAGGTCGCGGGATGGAAACTCGATCGGAATGCAAGATGTTCAGACTTTATCGGTAGGATTACTGGGATAGGTGCCTTGAACCATGTCAAATTATTATTACTGAGTCGTATCCTTGTAACGCCTGTGCTATCAGTTTTGCTTCTCCGGCGCTGGCTCTGCTCGTAATATCGTCATCTGCCGCCGCGGTTCGACTTCCTCGTGTAATCTCGCACTATCTCCAAACCGCAGCAGCTGTTGAAACTTTCCTCTATTTTCGTTGCAACAGCCACATTTTTGTTATCTTTCTTACAAAGCTCTTCCTCCAGGTGTCCGTAATTTTCTGTCGTGAGATAGCAGTCTGAAATTCCTTTTTCTGTTGTGCATCACACATTTAATCAAAGCATTTGCTTTTCCACCTTTTCTGCCATTTGGAATTACTTAATTTCCGTGATCATATTAGTTAGTATAACGAAGTAATTCAATCCTTGGAGACGCTAGAGACATTTTCATTGTCGAAAAGTTGGAGCAACGTCCACTAAGTGTCCTCGAAACTGAAGGGGAGGTAGCAACTCCCCTGCGAGGAGCGACGTTACCGGCCGAACCTCCTTTCTGAGATGTCCTCCCATTGCGGAAGTATATAGGCGTTTAAAGCAGAGGCCGAATCGCTGCGCTCTCGGGGAGCACCGAGATTCACATTCTGGCGTTTTGTCTTTCCCACATTTACAGAAATTATACGGTTTTTTTTTTCGGAAGGGAGTGGGGTGGGGGACAGTGTTCCGACAAGCGACTACGATGTGATAAACAGCTCATCAAACTCCTTGACAGGCTCATAGGTTCATATAATACTGTGTAACGCTCTTCTATTCTCAGGCTAAAGTCTCGTTCATGTTACATCCAGTGTGCACTTTATCCAACAGCTGTCACCTGTAACGGGACATACGTCTCTAGCCTCATTTTCTCTTAATACCAGTTGTCGGTATCAGTATCATTTTTCGAATCTTGGACAGCTCGATATTATCTCGAATGCTTTTCTGAAAGTTTTCATATAATTTTATACACAGTGTATTATGTTTCAAGCTAAAACTTATGAAAAGTGATTACTTTAATTTGGATGTTATAATCGCTAAGTACTAGTTCTGAATGTACAGTTACAATAATTTTTTTAGAAACATTTGAAATTACGAATTATTTGGCACATTTAAAATTTCTAGTATTAATTACGCTATCTAGTACTGTTTACTGTGTTTATTTTTGGATTCATGATAGAAATAATAATCGAAACTTATATAAATTCACTTGTCAAGAAAAACTCTAAACCCTTAGCAACACTGTTATTTCCGCCTTTAATGTGAAAATATCAAACGACTGTACGATATACTAAAATGTGACAAAATATATTAGCTTATGAACAAAATTTCTGCAACAGTAAGTTTCAAATTTATTTAGATCATTTCAACCATGAGGATCTAAACGTGAGAATTTCAGCTTCAAGAATCAGACCCCTAGACAAGAAGAACTTGAGCCAACTCAACATGAAAAGATAAGTAACCTAGAAAGTTTATTGTAACCTTCACTCATCTGAAACCTTTATAAAAGACTAATGTGGACAGTAGCTGCAAGTAGAAAGGAGGTGATGGATTACACACCGGATCCCGGACCATAGTCAGAAGTTACTCGTTTTTAGATGAAGATGCTACATATTTAGCGATGATTTTCTCTTCCCTCTTCAATTACCTTTTAACAGACTCTCATAGGTCTCTCGCTCGATTTTGAATTTGTGTAACAGGTCGCTACCGTTACCAACGCAAGACAGACTGGCATAAGAAAACGGTGATGGCAGTCATCAACGTGCTGTACATTGTATCGCAGCTATTATTTGGTTTAATTTCTCTATCCTGTGCCACATTATAGCGAACATTCCTTTAATCAGATAATCTCACTGATTTGAAAAGGTCCTCAAAGCTTTATTTACTAATCTTTTTGTGTCCGAATATCCGCTACAACGCACGAGTTTTTCTAATCTCATCCTTCTAATTACGCCAAGATAACCAAGTTGTTTAATCTGCTCGCGTACCACAAACCCGCCTATTGCTCTGTTATTTCCAAGTGGAATTTTTTCCTCGCTGAAGATTCTTGAAATTCATAACACGCAGCGAAAGGCAATTCAGACAGTCGTTTCGTTGCCGACGCTTACACCAGAATCACCAACCGTAATTTTCAATCTGTAAAAATACCTGTCCAAGTTGTTATAATACATGTTGCAGATATATGTGGCTGGTTGTTGGCGGTATGCACAATATGAAGCAGTCACTTTAAAAGTGTAAATCTGTCCGCAAACAAGCCGGAAAAGAGTTTTCACACAAAAAAACCATAATTTCCTCTTGTCCTACAGTGACGACATTATCGCCTACTAGACCAATAGAAAAGATGACCTTCGCTGTATTGGTGTTGAATGTAATCCTAGAAGGTGGTTGTTTTTACTGACATAATTTTAGCCTGTTGGTATGCCCAAATGCACAGGCTGAGGTAACAGATTCGCAGCAGTTTCCTCATTTCTGGAGAGTTGTTCCCGTAAATCAGCACAAATAGTAGTTATCCAATTTCTTTGCGGAGAAGAGGAGCATGCTTCATAAATTTATTGCAAGACGAGAGACATATACGGAGAGCAGTGTCTCACATGGTCAACAATATTCTGGCGGGGGTCAGCGGTATGAGGCGCGATTTGTGGCCAAGATGATCTTCGGGCTCTTTCAAAAATTTCAATGGTACATGCTGGGAACATTCTTGTTACAGCCCCGTATCTACCTATGTGTCTCGCATATCTTCGACCTCTTAAAACTGTCTCTGAAAGGTCAGTGGTTCGCCTGTGACAAGGAAGCGCAGAACACAGTGGAAATCTGGATCCGTTAGCAACGCCAGAGTTTCTACACTGAATCCATCCCCTTCCATTCTTCGCTTTGGGGTCGGTGTACCAATATTATTCGCAATTACATATAGGTGAACATTTCAAAATGAACGATAATTATAATATTGTTATTAAAATTTCTTTAGAAATAACAGTAGCCTCCTTTTCATTTGAGGTCACCTTATACGTTGGCAACCTCCAGTTTTACCTAAGTGCAGGCCTGACAAACCTGCGCACAGCCATCCAGAACATAAATGCTGACTTACTTGCTTCGTCAGGATGTGCGCAGAACATAGATTTGAAACTTCACCCATTTAAAAAGTAATCAATCACAGTCGCTCACAAAAGAAGCACAGCTCAGAGAATCTCTTCCCCCTTAATCCTAAAGAGGTTAGAAATTACCTTTTCTTCGTCTGCAAAGAATTTAGGTATAATTTTGGCCCATCACCAATACTGGGCTGAACACACAACTGGAGTGTGTAAGAAGCTGTCAACATCACTTCATTCAGTACAGAAATATAAACTATGAAAAAGTGTTTCCTCTCGGACCTAAACTCGTACAGTCACTAACACTCCCCATCCTTGATTATGGTGATGCTACTCTGCAAGGACTTTCGTATGAGAGCTCACGTCGGCTGGAACTGTCGATGAATCCTTGTGCGCGATAGATTTCTGATGTACGCTATTCCGACCGTATCATTCTTTCCTAAGAACAATTATAACGGCTAGCTACGTGCCGATAAGCGTCGAGGTTGTAGTGCCCTGTATTCGCTGTATCGTCTTCTCAATTATTGCACTCGTTCCTATTTACCTTCAACCCTTACAGTGCTGCTCATTCTCCTTAACCTTCCCTCACCTCCACTTTTCCCTCCCCTTGTCTACAGAATTCTCTACTGAAATTCTCTTTAGCATCCACAGTCACTTTAATTTCAACCCATTTCTCTTTCGTTATTCTTTTCACCTCTTCTAACACCAAACAAGGCTTTAAAAGTGCTACACTGATCAATATCATTCTTAATGACGCTTTTATTATTATCATTAGTCTTACCGTTTTTATTATAATTTGTTGTAGTAGTAGTATAAGAACTATAATTACTGAAAATTAAAACTTTTTATTGATAATGAAAACTATTATCACTGATTTTGTTCTGCAATAATTAATACCATTACTTACTTTATGGTCATTATTGTTATTATTGTTGCCAATTATTGTTTTCATTAATGACGAGACTTATTATTACTGTAATTGTTATGCAGTAGTTTTTGTATATGTTGCTCCTGGTCAGATTTAAAAAAGGCCACATAAACAACAATCAAATAAATTAAATAAAAATATATACATAGCTTGCTATATATATACAAGGTGGTCCATTGATTGTGGCCGGCCGGAGTGGCCCAACGGTTCTAGGCGCTACAGTTTGGAACCGCGTGCCCACTACGGTCGCAGGTTCGAATCCTGCCTCGGCCATGGATGTGTGTGATGTCCTTAGGTTTGTTAGGTTTAAGTAGTTCTAAGTTCTATGGGACTTATGACTTCAGAAGATAAGTCCCACAGTGCACAGAGCCATTTGAACCATTTTTTCCATTGATCGTGACCGAGCCAAATATCTCACATTATAAGAGTCAAACAAAAAAACTACAAAGAACGAAAGTTGTCTAGTTTGAAGGGGGGAACCAGATGGCGCTATGGTTGGCGCGATAGATGGCACTGCCATAGGTCAAACGGGTATCAACTGCGTTTTTAAAAATAGGAACCCCCATTTTTATTACATTTTCGTGTAGTACGTAAAGAAATATGAATGTTGTAACTGGCCACTTTTTTGCTTTGTGATAGATGACGCTGTAATAGTCACAAACATATGGCTCGCAATTTTAGACGAACAGTTGGTAACAGGTAGGTTTTTTAAATTAAAATAAAGAGCGTAGATACGTTTGAACATTTTATTTCGCTTGTTCCAATGTGATACATGTACCGTGCGAACTTTTCATTCCTGAAAACGCATGCTGTTACAGCGTGGTTACTGGTAAATACCACATTAATGCAATAATACTCAAAATGATGTCCGTCAACCTCAATGCATTTGGCAATTCGTGTAACGACATTACTCTCAACAGGGAGTAGTTCGCCTTCCGTAATGTTCGCACATGCGTTGACGATGCGCTGACGCATGTTGTCAGGCGTTGTCGGTGGATCACGATGGCAAATATCCTTCAACTTTCCCCACAGAAAGAAATCCAGGGACTTCACATCCGGTGAACGTGCGGGCCATTGTATGATGCTTCGACGACCAATCCACCTGTCATGAAATATGCTATTCAATACCGCTTCAACAGCACGCGAGCTATGTGCCGGAGATCCATCATGTTGGAAGTATATCGCCAGTCTGTCATGCAGTGAAACATCTTGTAGTAACGTCGGTAGAACATTACATAGGAAATCAGCATACATTGCACCATTTAGATTGCCATCGATAAAATGGGGGCCAATTATCCTTCCTCCCATAATGCCGCACCATACATTAACCCGCCACGGTCGTTGATGTTCCACTTGTTGCAGCCATCGTGGATGCTCCGTCGCCCAATAGTGCATATTATTTTGGTTTACATTAAGGCTGCTGGTGAATGACGCTTCGGTGCTAAATAGAGCGCGTGGAAAAAAAACTGTCATCATCCTGTAATTTCTCTTGTGCCCAGTGGCAGAACTGTACACAGCGTTAAAAGTCGTCGCCATGCAATTCATGGTGCATAAAAATATGGTACGGGTGCAATCGATGTTGATGTAGCATTCTTAACACCAAAGTTTTTGAGATTCCCGATTCTCGTTTAATTTGTCTGCTACTGATGTGCGGATTAGCCGCGACAGCAGCTAAAACACCTACTTGGGCATCATCATTTGTTGCAGGTCGTGGTTGACGTTTCACATATGGACGAGCACTTCCTGTTTCCTTAAATAACGTAACTATTTGGCGAACGGTCCGAACACTTGAATGATGTGGTTCAGGACACCGAGCAGCATACATATCACACGCCCGTTGGGCATTTTGATCACAACAGCCATACATAAAACCGATATCGACCTTTTCCGCAATTGGTAAACGGTTCATTTTAACACAGGTAATGTATCACGAAGCAAATACCGTCCGCACTGCCGGAATGTTACCTGATACCACTTACTTATACGTTTGTGACTATTACAGCGCCATCTATCACAAAGCGAAAAAAATGGTCGAACTAAAACATTCATATTTCTTTACGTACTACACGAATCCTCCCCCCATGAACCATGGACCTTGCCGTTGGTGGGGAGGCTTGCGTGCCTCAGCGATACAGATGGCCGTACCATAGGTGCAACCACAACGGAGGGGTATCTGTTGAGAGGCCAGACAAACATGTGGTTCCTGAAGAGGGGCAGCAGCCTTTTCAGTAGTTGCAGGGGCAACAGTCAGGATGATTGACTGATCTGGCCTTGCAACATTAACCAAAACGGCCTTGCTGTGCTGGTACTGCGAACGGCTGAAAGCAAGGAGAAACTACAGCCGTAATTTTTTCTGAGGACATGCAGCTTTACTGTATAATTAAATGATGATGGCGTCCTCTTGGGTAAAATATTCCGGAGGTAAAATAGTCCCCCATTCGGATCTCCGGGCGGGACTACTCAGGAGGACGTCGTTATCAGGAGAAAGAAAACTGGCGTTCTACGGATCGGAGCGTGGAATGTCAGATCCCTTAATCGGGCAGGTAGGATAGAAAATTTAAAAAGGGAAATGGATAGGTTAAAGTTAGATATAGTGGGAATTAGTGAAGTTCGGTGGCAGGAGGAACAAGACTTTTGGTCAGGTGAATACCGGGTTATAAATACAAAATCGAATAGGGGTAATGCAGGAGTAGGTTTAATAAAGAATAAAAAAAATAGGAGTGCGGGTAAGCTACTACAAACAACATAGTGAACGCATTATTGTGGCCAAGATAGTTACAAAGCCCATGTCTACTACAGTAGTACAAGTTTATATGCCAACTAGCTCTGCAGATGTTGAAGAAATTGATGAAATGTATGATGAGATAAAAGAAATTATCCAAGTAGTGAAGGGAGACGAAAATTTAATAGTCATGGGTGACTGGAATTCGTCAGTAGGAAAAGGGAGAGAAGGAAACATAGTAGGTGATTATGGATTGGGGCTAAGAAATGAAAGAGGAAGCCGTCTGGTAGAATTTTGCACAGAGCATAACTTAATCATAGCTAACACTCGGTTCAAGAATCATAAAAGAAGGTTGTATATATGGAAGAATCCTGGAGATACTAAAAGGTATCAGATAGATTATAAAACGGTAAAACAGAGATTTAGGAATCAGATTTTAAATTGTAGGACATTTCCAGGGGCAGATGTGGACTCTGACCACAATCTATTGGTTATGACCTGTAGGTTAAAATTGAAGAAACTGCAAAAAGGTGGGAATTTAAGGACATGGGATCTGGATAAGCTGAAAGAACACGAGGTTGTACAGAGTTTCAAGGAGAGTATAAGGGAACAATTGACAGGAATGGTGGAAAGAAACACAGTAGAAGAAGAATGGGTAGCTCTGAGGGATCAAGTAGTGAAGGCAGAAGAGGATAAAGTAGGTAAAAAGACGAGGGCTAGTAGAAATTCTTGGGTAACAGAAGAAATATTGAATTTAATTGATGAAAGGAGAAAATATAAAAATGCAGTAAATGAAGCAGGCAAAAAGGAATACAAACGTATCAAAAATGAGATCGACAGGAAGTGCAAAACGGCTAAGCAGGGATGGCTAGAGGAAAATGTAAGGATGTAGAAGCTTATCTCACTAGGGGTAAGATAGATACTGCCTACAGGAAAATTAAAGAGACCTTTGGAGAGAAGAGAACCACGTGTCTGAATATCAAGAGCTCAGATGGCAACCCAGTTCTAAGCAAAGAAGGGAAAGCAGAAAGGTGGAAGGAGTATATAGAAGGTTTATACAAGGGCGACGTACTTGAAGACAATATTATGGAAATGGAAGAGGATGTAGATGAAGACGAAATGGGAGATGCGATATTGCGTGAAGAGTTTGACAGAGCACTGACAGACCTGAGTCGAAACAAGGCCCCGGGAATAGACAACATTCCATTAGAACTACTGACGGCCTTGGGAGAGCCAGTCATGACAAAACTCTACCAGCTGGTGAGCAAGATGTATGAGACAGGCGAAATACCCACAGACTTCAAGAAGAATATAAAAATTCCAAACCCAAAGAAAGCAGATGTGAAAATTACCGAACTATCAGTTTAATAAGTCACAGCTGCAAAATACTAACGCGGATTCTTTACAGACGAATGGAAAAACTGGTAGATGCGGACCTCGGGGAGGATCAGTTTGGATTCCGTAGAAATGTTGGAACATGTGAGGCAATACTGACCTTACGACTTATCTTAGAAGAAAGATTAAGAAAAGACAAACCTACATTTCTAGCATTTGTAGACTTAGAGAAAGGTTTTGACAATGTTGACTGGAATACTCTCTTTCAAATTCTAAAGGTGGCAGGGGTAAAATACAGGGAGCGAAAGGCTATTTACAATTTGTACAGAAACCAGATGGCAGTTATAAGAGTCGAGGGGCATGAAAGGGAAGCAGTGGTTGGGAAGGGAGTGAGACAGGGTTGTAGCCTCTCCCCGATGTTAGTCAATCTGTATATTGAGCAAGCAGTCAAGGAAACAAAAGAAAAATTTGGAGTAGGTGTTAAAATTCATGGAGAAGAAGTAAAAACTTTGAGGTTCGCCGATGACATTGTATTTCTGTCAGAGAAGGCAAAGGACTTGGAAGAGCAGTTGAACGGAATGGACAGTGTCTTGAAAGGAGGATATAAGATGAACATCGACAAAAGCAAAACGAGGATAATGGAATGTAGTCAAATCAAATCGGGTGATGCTGAGGGAAATAGATTAGGAAATGAGACACTTAAAGTAGTAAAAGAGTTTTGAATATTTAGGAAGTAAAATAACTGATGATGGTCGAAGTAGAAAGGGTATAAAATGTAGACTGGCAATGGCAAGGAAAGCGTTTCTGTAGAAGATAAATTTGTTAACATGGAATATAGCTTTATGTATCAGGAAGTCGTTTCTGAAAGTATTTGTATGGAGTGTAGCCATGTATGAAAGTGATACATGGACGATAAATAGCTTAGACAAGAAGAGAATAGAAGCTTTCGAAATGCGGTGCTACAGAAGAATGCTGATGATTAGATGGGTTGATCACATAACTAATGTGGAGGTACTGAATAGGATTGGGGAGAAGAAGAGTTTGTGGCACAACATGACTAGAAGGACATGTTCTGATGCATCAAGGGATCACAAATTTAGCATTGGAGGGCAGCGTGGAGGGTAAAAATCGTAGAGGGAGACCAAGAGATGAATACACTAAGCAGATTCAGAAGGATGTAGGTTGCTGTAGGTACTGGGAGATGAAAAAGCTTGCACGGGATAGAGTAGCATGGAGAGCTGTATCAAACCAGTCTCAGGACTGAAGACAACAACAACAACAACAACAACAACAACTACAACTACACGAATATGTAATAAAAAATGGGGGTTCCTTTTTAAAATAACGCATTTTATATCCGTTTGAACTATGGCAGCGCCATCTAGCGGGCCAACCACAGCGCCCTCTGGTTTCCCCCTTCAATCTAGACGGGTTTCGTTCTTTGTAGTTTTTTTGTTTGACGCTTATTTCGTGAGATATTTGGCAAGGTCACTATCAGTGGACCACCCTGTATATAACAAAGCAAGTTTATTGGTGTCAAACTGACATAAATTCAGGAGGATGTTTTTGAAACTGTGTATCTGTAACACAAAATTTTATGGTTGAAAAAGAACGAAGTTTTGAGAACCAAATAAGAAGAAATAAAGCTGGCACGAACACACGTGTGTGTGTGTGTGTGTGTGTGTGTGTGTGTGTGTGTGTGGCTCTATTTCTTCTTATCCTGTTCTCAAAACGTCGTTCTTTCTCAACCATAAAATTTTGTGTTACAGACACACAGTTTCAAAAACATCTTCCTGAATTTATGTCGATTTGTCACCAATAAACTTGCTTTGCTGACGAAAGGTTGATGGTCAGAGACGATCTACTTCCGATATCCTTACACCATCTTTGGTGATCTTGCTTTATACACGATGAGCGTATAAAAACTAGCCCCGAAAATATTTATGAGTCTGACGTGAAATTGATCTTTGTTAAGAAACAGCAGAACCATCCTTAACATAATATGCTGGAAACTGTGAATTCTGCGCAGCAACTGGTTGCTGTTACATGTCAGCGCACGCACGTCCTCCGCATGGTACGTCCTGAGCAGTGAGAACGTCACTGCGACGTCACGAATTGGGACAGGCATATTTGGTGACCAATTTCGGAATTATGCATCAGAAAATACCCATCAACAGTTTCTATGTCGGTTGCAAAATCTCAAGATTGGCACCGCCGTTTCTGGTGCCCGCACCATAACAAGATTCTTTGTTGACTGTGCTAACAGGTATGTCTAGAAACTGTTTAACATGTATGCCGAATACGGAAAGTTGAAAAAGAGAGAGTCAGAGAGAAGAGAGGGTGATATACCTGTTGTTACAAAACGGTACGGCGAAACTTTCAGGAAACATTCCTCACACCCAAAGAAAGAAAATATGTTATGTGGACATGTGTCCGGAAACGCTTACTTTCCATGTTAGAGCTCATTTTATTACTTCTTTTCAAATCACATTAATCATGGAATGGAAACACACAGCAACAGAACGTACCAGCGTGACATCAAACACTTTGTTACAGGAAATGTTCAAACTGTCCTCCGTTAGCGAGGATACATGCATCCACCCTACGTCGCATGGAACCCCTGATGCGCTGATGCAGCCCTGAAGAATGGCGTATTGTATCATAGCCGTCCACAATACGAACACGAAGAGTCTCTACATTTGGCACCGACGTTGCGTAGACAAGAGCTTCCAAATGCTCCCATAAATGAAAGTCAAGAGGTTGAGGTCAGGAGAGCGTGGAGGCCATGGAATTGGTCCGCCTCTACCAATCCATCGGTCACCGAATCTGTTGTTGAGAAGCGTACGAACACTTCGACTGAAATGTGCAGGAGCTCCATCGTGCATGAACCACATGTTGTGTCGTACTTGTAAAGGCACATGTTCTAGCAGCAAAGGAGAGTATCCCGTATGAAATCATGATAACGTGCTCCATTGAGCGTAGGTGGAAGAACATGGAGCCCAATCAAGACATCACCAACAATGCCTGCCCAAACGTTCACAGAAAATCTGTGTTGATGACGTGCCTGCACAATTGCGTGCGGATTCTCGTCAGCCCACACATGTTGATTGTCAAAATTTGCAATTTGATCACGTTGGAATGAAGCCTCATCCGTAAAGAGAACATTTGCACTGGAATGAGGATTGACAGATTGTTGGATGAACCATTCGCAGAAGTGTACCCGTGGAGGCCAATCACCTGCTGATAGTGCCTGCACACGCTGTACATGGTACGGAAACAACTGGTTCTCCCGTAGCATTCTCCATACAGTGACGTGGTCAACGTTACCTTGTACAGCAGCAACTTGTCTGACGCTGACATTAGGGTTATCGTCAACCGCACGAAGAATTGCCTCGTCCATTGCAGGTGCCCTCGTCGTTCTAGGTCTTCCCCAGTCGCGAGTCATAGGATGGAATGTTCCGTGCTCCCTAAAACGCCGATCAATTGCTTCGAACGTCTTCCTGTCGGGACACCTTCGTTCTGGAAATCTGTCTCGAAACAAATGTACCGCGCCACGGCTATTGCCCCGTGCTAATCCATACATCAAATGGGCATCTGCCATCTCCGCATTTGTAAACATTGCACTGACTGCAAAACCACGTTCGTGATGAAAACTAACCTGTTGATGCTACGCACTGATGTGCTTGATGCTAGTACTGTAGAGCAATGAGTCGCATGTCAACACAAGCACCGAAGTTAACGTTACCTTCCTTCAATTGGGGCAATTGGCGGTGAATCGAGGAAGTACAGTACATACCGATGAAACTAAAATGAGCTCTAACGTGGAAATTAAGCGTTTCTTTTCTTCATTTGTGTGTGAGGAATGTTTCCTGAAAGTTTGGCCGTACCTTTTTGAAGCACCCTGTATACGTATGATAAACTCCTTCCCTCGAAAATAATTCTCTTCTTCATATCTCCTCTGTGTTACCACAGATAACGAGTAACTGACCTCATTTGCACTGAGATTGTTGTAGACGCGAGGTGCCTATTTATCTTCCACCGCCCAGAGAGCAATGCGTAAGTTCTAATAAATGTTTGCCGACCTGCATTCTTCTATACCTGTTTTCCCTGCGCAGAAAACAGCACGAAGGTTGTGAATCCATCCTGAGGCTGTAAGAAACTCTTAGCGAGGAACTGTTATTTTTAGAAATGATTAAATTTCCAATCAGTTTGGTTATACAAGACATGACACTCGTTTTTTATTAGCAGCCGGCCGCTGTGGCCGAGTGGTTCTAGGCGCTACAATTGAAAGGTGGCTACACTGAGCCACAGCGCCAGAGATTGCGCCAAAGATTATTATTCCGTCGCCTCCACTGGTGCAGTAGTAGTTCAGAGGATGTAGAGAGCAGTCGTTGTTTTGTAAGGCGAGAGAATAGACGATCTGAGTGTTGACTGAAATGTTGTACTGTTCGGTTGGTGTTAAGTATAGACGGAAGAAGATGCAACTGTCAGAATATATTTGAGAAAGGAGATGGGCTTTTGATTTATGATGCTGGTATAATGGAATATTTTCGTCAATATATAATGAGGTAAAAAGGTATTACAGTTTTCTTTAATAACAATCCCTCTTGCTCACAGGTACAGTCAACAAAGCATCTGGCTCGTGTTCATTTATAAGACTTGT
This sequence comes from Schistocerca gregaria, assembly GCF_023897955.1. Taxonomy (NCBI): domain Eukaryota; kingdom Metazoa; phylum Arthropoda; class Insecta; order Orthoptera; family Acrididae; genus Schistocerca; species Schistocerca gregaria. The sequence goes on from NC_064924.1 coordinate 512,010,819, forward strand.
ATTTCTGGTTTCTATGTGCAATTATAGTATTTCTGGTTTGTCAATTAGTTCATTGTAAATGGTGTTTAAAATATTTTGTCGTATTGGGAAAGAGTCGAGCCAGACGCATGTACGTTGAGTCACACTACCACATACAGAACAGTTACACTTGTGCTTTGTTGTTTCGTAGCTTTTATAGTTGCAGGGGACTTAATTAAACAATTGTGTTAATGTAATTTCCTTGTCATTCTTTATTTTTATTTTATGCAGTCAGATTGCGTGCTAATACTAGTCAGGGTTCAAATGGCTCTGAGCACTATGGGACTTAACATCTGTGGTCATCAGTCCCTTAGAACTTAGAACTGCTTAAACCTAACTAACCTAAAGACATCACACACACCCACGCCCGAGGCAGGATTCGAACCTGCGACCGTAGCAGTCGCGCGGTTCCGGACTGAGCGCCTAGAACCGCGAGACCACCGCGCCCGGCACTAGTCAGGGCCCACCGGTTATGAGACATCGTAACCGGTCACACAGACAGTAAAATTATTGCATTTATTCATTAATATTAGTCTTTTTCTTTTTAATTAAGGCCCCATGCACAGTCCGGAACCGCGCTGCTGCTACGGTCGCAGGTTCGAATCCTGTGTGTGATGTCCTTAGATTAGTTAGGTTTAAGTAGTTCCAAGTCTAGGGGACTGATGACCTCAGATGTTAAGTCCCATAGTGCTTAGAGCCATTTGAACCATTTCTGAATTTTATTAACAGAACACAAGAAACTAAACAATTACTTTATAGTCAGAAATAATTTTTGTACCTCAAGAAATTAATGAATTGCTTATTTCTGCAGTTAGAATCGCACTGTTCTGAGCTACACGTCCATACAACCATGCTTGCTAATAAAGTCTTAACCTGAGACCGACCGCGGCAGACAACATGTCCCTCCCCCGAGGCATCCGAACCATCCAATTTAGGCGCGATCCCAATATCACCGAATTGCTTCGTTCACCTTTTCGTTTAGCAGTTCTTTATTATCCTGCTGGTTATTAATACTTGTGAAATAATGGAATAATGGCGCGCTATTGAGAGATGCTTTAATTTGACATTCGAGTAAAAATGCTGTTTAGTTTTTCTAATATTAATAACAGAAGATGTCCACTTTTTCGCAGAAATTCCGAACGTCTCAGCCAGTCGCGGAGAAGGACCACAATTCAATCGGTCTTTCCCACGATACCGGTACCGAGCAAACCATCTGTCATCGGTACCTCACACCACATTACATCTTGCCACTGCTGCCTTCTCAACCACTCTAAAACTAGCTTTCTGTAGCCGAATATGATGGCTGCAAGGCCAGAGAAATTACGCGAACAACACGCACAAGACGAACGACTGTACGGATATTTTCAGCGAGACAGGAATAGCACACACTGTCACGAGTGCATGAGGTGTTCGGTGAGGAGAGGTGTGGGAATGACTTGTGTTCCCAGTCAGTCTTGGCGGGCAAATTCCCGCGTTTTCTGCAAAATCATAACTGTGATTGGCTTGCTCAGGGAATAGCTCAATGACGTAGCAAAATCGGCGCAGAAATTGGCGCCAAGTCTCTCTATTGGTGGAATAGTAGTGAGTCGGCAACAGAGTTTTCCGCCGGTTTTCGAGTTGCTGATTGGAACGTTTAACCACGGCCACTGTCGGGGCGGGAATGTTCTGTGTTCGGCTTGTACGCGTGCTCTTGAGGGAGTCAGCTCTCGCCTTTCGGTCGGAGTAGGTTACAAGACTGAGCTCTCGCTGCTGTGGTCAGCCTGCCTTCGGTTGTCTGTCTAATATACTTTGATTTAATTGTAACTGTTTGACGAAGTTGCTGAAGTTTCGACTTCAACGTAACTTTCCGAGTAAAGTTGGCAATTGAGCGTTCTGCGAACAAGCGGCCTATGTTGTCTGTCTTGAGCACTTTTGGCTAAAGTTGATGTACCGGAGTTACTGTGTGACTTCTCTTGTTAAAATCACTCACTGTACTGTCAGTGATTGTGTAGTGAGCCTTATTTGTCTCCCTCAGAGACGTAATTGTGTTGCTAGGTAGTCTTTAGTCTTGAACAACCAGACCAGGAGAATTCGTTTCGGGCTATACTCGCGACATTATCATCACCACGACGGGACATCGAAGCAACCAGCCATCGCCTCCGGTATGCCAGATCGTGTCCTTGCAGTTAAGGAGACAGCTTGGTAATGTACGTCCGCAGCACCGGAAAATCAGGGAATTTTGCTAGGTGATAATCAGAGCTCAGCAGAGCGCACCTGTTCGTCTTTTCTAACTTTGTTCTGTTTTAGGTGTTCATTGTCTGAGTTATCACTAACGTAGCAGCAATTAATGTTGGGTTGGTTGGGTGTTTCTCTTAAGATTTGAGTTGCAAGGAATTGGCTCCACATACTACTTGGTCATGAATGTCACAATCTAGTTTATGGACAATTTCGCCTTCACAGCATTTATTTGAGTATCCAATTTGATGTATTATAAATGTTTCATGTGGTTTGTTTATTATTTTGAGTTTAGTCATAATAAATCAAATTGTTATTTTGGACAGAACTTTCATTCCGTTAATCGGAAGAGCAACCCTTTCATTTCTCACTGCATTAATGAAACTGTAGAGCAACCCTTTAATTTCTCACAACGTTAATGAAACTTTCTTCTATCTAATTAATTTCTATCCAATTAAATTATTGCAAGTGCCAAACTCTTTTCTACTCCACTTGCAGGGTCGATTACAGTCAGTTCGCGTTTCTTCTTAATCGATGTGCAACAGCAAAGGTCGGAGTTAGAAAAGGGGGGGCTTAGAGCATCATTTCCATATGAAGAGTCTAGAAGAACTTAGTGTTAAATACACTGCTAGCCCCGGCACCTCGGAATGTTAATGATTCATTTTCTCATGGTAATGGATGGTATCCAGTAGCTACTGTTAGGTGACATATTGGTGTAATTAATGTTATTGGACTTGAAAGCTTTTTGTGAACGTGATGTTATAGCTTATCATACCTCTTACTTTGAAGAAGTTGCCAATAAGGATTTTGAAAAGTCTTATTATATCTCTCCATCTGCATTTAGATCCAGTGGCCCAAGTATGGCTTAGGCATCTAATGTCGTTCGCTAATTGATCCCCCTTGGGGAATTGAATGTATAACAAATTTCACTTTTGTCGCTTACTCTCTCATTTCAAGCGTACGCTCCACGGGATAAAGAGACTCATATATGTAACAGTTTTATTTGCTTGCAGTTAGTGAATGTCGTAAACAGACACACAATATAAATGAATAAGGTCCTGCTTCAAGATAAAGACTTCTTTAAACATTTTTTTCTCTCAACTGTCAAACGGTACATACAGCAATCTTCCTAGGTAGAATTATAGAACATGTTTTATGATCGAGAATTATGACGTTTTAGGAAAATGAACATCTCTTCTATAAAAATCAATATGGATTCTGCAAACAGAGATCATGCGAAACTCAGCTCGCTCTGTTTCTCCATGAGATCCACAGCGCAGTAAACAACGGCGCTCAGGTTGATGCTGTGTTCCTTGATTTCAGTAAGGCATTTTACACCGTCCCGCGTTTCCCTTTAATGGAAAAAATATGAGCTTACGGAGTATCGGTGCAGAAGAAGACTTTCTCCCAGTCGCTCTTAAAGGAACTAAATCGACAGATGTAAAGATGATATCAGGAGTACCACGAGGAAGTGTGACAGGATCGTCGCTGTTTAACGTATACAGTAGAAAGCGTCGCATGCTCTTTAACGCTATCCTCAGATGATGCAGTTGTCTATACCAAAGTAGCAACGCAATGTCATCAAAAGTTTCCGGACACTCCCAAAAGCATATGTTTTTCATATTAGGTGCACTGTGCTATTACTTCATGAGATAGCAGAATGGGGCGCTCCGCGGAACTCACGGACTTCGAACGTGGTCAGGTGATTGGGTGTCACTTGTGTCATACGTCTGTACGCGAGATAACCACACTTCTAAACATCCCTAGATCCACTGTTTCTGATGTGATAGTGAAGTGGAAACGTGAAGGGACACGTACAGCACAAAAGCGTACAGGCCGACCTTGTCTGTTGACTGACAGGCACCACCGACAGTTGTAGAGGGGTGTAATGTGTAATACTGAACAGTGGAAAACCTTCTGACGATTGACGAATCACGGTACACTATGTGGCGATCCGATGACAGGGTGTGGGTATGTCGAATGCCCGGTGAACGTCATCTGTCAGCTCGTGTAGTGCCAACAGTCAAATTCGGAGGTGATGGTGTTATGGTGTCATCGTGTTGTTCATGGAGCGGTTTGCACCCCTTGTCGTTTTGCGTGGCGCCATCACAGCACAGGCCTACATTGATGTTTTAAGCATCTTCTTGCTTCCCACGATTGATGAGCCATTCCGGGATGGCGACTGCAAATTTCAACACGATCGAGCACTTGTTAATAATGCACGGCCTGTGGCGGAGTGGTTAAACGACAATAACATCGCTGTAATGGATTAGCCTACACAGAGTCATGTCCTGAATCCTACGGGACACCTGTGGAATTTTCTGGAACTTCGACTTCGTGCCAGGCCTCACCGACCGACATCGATACCTCTCCTCAGTGCAGCACTCCGTGAAGAATGAACTGCGGTTCCCCAAAAACCTTCCAGCACCTGATTGAACGTATGCCTGCGAGAGTGGAAGCTGTCATCAAGGCTAAGGGTGGGCCAACACCATATTGAATTGCAGCATTACCGATGGAGGGCGCTACGAAATTGTAAGTCATTTTCAGCCAGGTGTCAGGATACTTTTGATCAGACAGTGTAGTAAGAATTTGCAGGAAGACGTGCACAGAACTGATGAATGGTGCAGGCGCTGGCAGTTAACCCTGAATGTAAATAAATGTAACACATTGCGCATACATAGGAAAAGAAATCGACTACTGTACAGCTACACTATTGATGACAAACAGCTGGAAACAGTGTATGCCACAAAATATCTAGGCGTAACTATATGGAGTACTCTTACGTACAATGACGACATAAAACAGATAGTTGGGAAAGCAGACATCAGACTCCGATGCATCAGAATAATCTTAAGGAAATGTAACTCATCCACGAAAGAAGTGTATTATAAGGCGCTTGCTCGACCGATCCTTGAGTATTGTTCATCTATGTAGGATACCTGTCAGGTGGGAGTGGCAGAGGAGATAGACAAGATCCAACCAAGATCGGCGCGTTTCCTCACAGCATCGTTTAGCTGGCTAGAGAGCGTTACGGAATTGCGAAACAAACTCCACTAGCAGACGTTACAAGAGAGACGTTGTGCATCACGGAGAGATTTACTACTGAAATTCCGGGACGGCACTTTGAGGAGTCGGACAACATTTTACTTCCCCCTAGATACATCTCGCGTATTGACCTCGACTAGAAAATTAGTGAAATTAGAGCCAATACAGAGGCTTACCGACAATCATTCTTCCCACGCACTAGTTGCGAGTGGAACAGGGCTGGAGGAATTTGATAGTGGTACCTAATGTACTCTCCGCCACACACCTTTAAGTGGGTTGCGGAGTAAGATGTAGATTTAGATGTTCAATTCAGGTAAGTTTACATCGACTGGCGTTTCGCAGCCTCTCATTTTCCTCGCTTTCAGGTTTCGAAGGTTACACAAGACTGCAGCCCTGCGACAGCTACACTGCACTGGTGAGAGGGGGGGGGGGGGGGGGGGAGGGGGGGGGGGCGGGACTGCATTCCTCTCTGCTACACAAGGCAAGACACAAACTACCATCCCTCCCTTCACTGTAGGATGACGTAAACAGTAGGAATAATTTGACGTGACGATGTTTCTGATGCAACTGCAACAGTAACAGAGGACATGCAAAGAACATAGCAGGAAACTGAATACAAACTCGATATTCTTCGTGCGCTAAATGGTTCTCATGTCGAGGTGTACTGATGATTATTATATAAATTCAGTGAGATTGAGTCCGCCTTGACGCAAAGCACTTCGTTATTTAACTTCCTGGCAGATTAAAACTGTGTGCCGGACCGACACTCGAACTCGGGACCTTTGCCTTTCGCGGGCAAGTGCTCTACCAACTGAGCTACACAAGCACGACCCATGCCCCGCCCTCACAACCTTAATTCTACCAGTACCTCGCCTCCTACCTTCCAAACTTAACAGAAGCTCTCTTGCGAAGTTTGCAGAACTGGCACTCCTGAAAGAAAGGAGAGCACTTGCCCGCGAAAGGCAAAGGTCCCGACTTCGAGTCTCGGTCCGGCACACGGCAGATTAATCTGCCAGGAAGTTCCATATCAGCGCACACTCCGTTGCAGAGTGAAAATCTCATTCTGACTTCGTTATGTGTTAGCTTATTTATTCCTCAAACTAGTTTCGGTGACAATTATCACCATCCTCATTTTTTAAAATGTAAAACACGCAGAAAATTGCGTTGTTATTCAAACACAGTAACACATTATTACATTTTTACTGTTCGTTTTTTGAATTATAGTTTTCTATGGAGACTTTCATACTATCTTATTTATTGTATGTGACGGCATGTTTTAAGAATTATTGTCGTTATCTATGGAATATTTTCTGTTCTTTTTTCTGCTGCCGTTTTTTCTAAGCGTACATCATGTCGTTTGCCGGCTGCAAACCCGATACTTACTCGAAGAAAAAATACGCCTGAAAAATGTCATCATCATCATCATCATCATTTAAGTCTGATGGTGCCTTTCAGCGTTCAGTCTGGAGTAGAGTCCCCCTTATAAAATTCCTTTATGATCCCCTATTCAGTGCTAACATTGGTGCCTCTTCTGATGTTAAGCCTATTACTTCAAAATCATTCTTAACCGAATCCAGGTACCTTCTCCTACCCTCTACTGCTGAACCCATGAGTCTCTTGGATAACCTTGCTTCTCCCATGCGTGTAACATGACCCCACCATCTAAACCGGTTCGCCCTGACTGCTACATCTATAGAGTTCATTCCCATGGTGGACACCCTCCTGCCATTGTTCCCATCTTAGTTAGCACCTGCAATCATCCCAGCTACTTTCATATACGTAACCTCAACCTTACTGATAAGGTAACCAGAATCCACCCAGCTTTCGCTCCCATACAACAAAGTTGGTCGAAAGATTGAACGGTGCACAGATAACTTAGTCTTGGTACAGACTTCTTTCTTGCAGAAGACAGTAGATCGTAACTGAGCGCTCACTGCATTAGCTTTGCTACACCTCGCTTCCAGTTCTTTCACTATGTTGCCATCCTGTGACAACATGCATCCTAAGAACTTGAAACCGTCCACCTGTTCTTTGTTCTTCCTATTTAGCACCCAATCCGTTTATATATCTTTCCCACAGACATTACTCTCGTTTTGGAGATGCTAATCTTCATACCATAGTCCTTACATTTCTCATCTAGTTCTGAAACATTACTTTGCAAACTTTCAACCGAATCTGCCATCACAGCTGAGTCATCCGCATATGCGAGATTGCTTATTTTGTGTTCACATATTTTAATCTGGTTTCAAATGGCTCTGAGCACTATGGGACTTAACATACATGGTCATCAGTCCCCTAGAACTTAGAACTACTTAAATCTAACTAACCTAAGGACATCACACAGCTCCCAATCATCTATCTTAATCTCACCCAGCCAGTCTATTGTTTTCAACATATGATCCGTAAATAATATGAACAACAGTGGAGACAGGTTGCAGCCGTGTCTTACCCATGAAACTACTCAGAACCATGAACTCAATTTACCGTCAACTCTAACTGCTGCCTGGCTATCCATGTAAAGACCTTTAATTGCTTGCACAAGTCTGCCTCCTATTCCATAATTTCGTAGAACAGACAATAACTTCCTCCTAGGAACCCGGTCATATACCTTTTCTAGATCTATGAAGCGTATATACAATTCCCCGTTCCACTCGTAACACTTCTCCAAGATCTGGTCCTGACAATCTCTAACAGGCCTGACCCACACTGATTTTCATCCAGTTTGTCCTCAACTAATACTCGCACTTTCCTTTCAACAACAGCTGAGAATATTTTACCCACAATGCTGATTAAAAAGGAAATTTCGGAAGACGCAAATAATAGGTGTTTTACATCATGGCGGACTTAATTCCTATATTGTTGTTTGGCTTTGACTAACTTCAAATAGCTCTTGCTAGCTTTATTTTTCCTCAAAAAATGCCACTATGTAGGCAACAAAAAAAGGCTACCATTGGCAGTTAATCCGTCACCCGGATTCGGTCACAATGTCGGGTCGCCGCCATTCAAGTCAATGCTCTGCGCCATACTCACGTTTCATCGCTGTAGTCAATCGTAAGAATCTGGTACTACGGTTGTCGTCATCGGACAATTTTCGATCAAATCTGGCAATACTGTGCGGAAGCCGGAAGGAGGAGCCTTTCTCGCGGCGGAAAGGGCGCCGGGCGAACAATGCCGCGTTGGCGGCGGCGGCGGCGGACGAAGGGGCAGATAAGGCGGCCGGTTTCCATGGCAACGGGCCCATTCTTTTCCGCTCGAGTACACACTAATCACCGTTTCCAAGGAGGCGCACCGCAGCCGCTGCTCATTTGGCCACAATACCGGCGCCGCTGGGCCTCGAGCTGAACGGCAGTATTGCCTGGTCGCCGGACACAGCGCCAGGCATTAGCCGTTTGATATCTGGAGGCCGACTTTACCCCAGAACCTGCAGTCAGCTCTTACTGAACAACACAACTGAGATTGTACACTGGTGAAAAAAAAATGGACAACTGGAAAGACGACGTCGATTTTGATCCGTTGGCCGGGTATTCCACCTGGAGGATAGTAGATGTGCTGATAATGGTTTCAACGTCGTCCGTCAACAGATAGCGTAATAACATAGCTACCCGGGCGCCGTCTGTGTCTACTCTTTAATAGGGAATGCTCACACCCAGAAGGATTAATGTGGTGCAAACGTTTGAAGCAAGCAGGCAACCATGCCATCGAGACGCACTCGTGCTTCCTATAGCCAAATTGTAGCCTTCGGAGTAGCAGGATGGTCCTTTCGAAGATATGCCACATAACTTGGTCGCGCTGCGTCAGTTGTGTTGGTATCAGAGGCCACGGGAATATCCCCACATCCAGAGACGAGGTTCTGGACACCACGCAGCATGGACTCCAGCCAGGATCGTCGTGTCAAGGGCAGCAGTGGCAGATCGTGCAGGGACAGACATTCAACACGATCTGTTGGGAAACAGAGTGAGACTACGAGCATAGACACCTATAGCCCGTCTTCCACTCATGCTACAACTCCAACGTACACGGCTCGGCTGGTGCTTTCAGAGGGCAACTTGGAATGGTGCGTCGTGGTCTCCAACGTACACGGCTCGGCTGGTGCCTTCAGAGGGCAACTTGGAATGGTGCGTCGTGGTCTCCAGCGATGAAAGCAGATTCTGCCTACATGCAAGTGATTTGCACCTAGGACGTAAACCTGGTGGGCGCTGTATCGCAGACTCCATTCGTCCAACACGCACTGGCGCCACTCTCGTTCACTTTTGGTGTTTCTGGAGGGGACGCTAACCAGCGCTCAGTACGTACAGTATGTTGTTAGACCCGTTCCTTTGCCGTTCTTGCAACAGGAATATGATGTGTTGCTCCAACAGGATAATACTTGCCCACACACAGCCTGTGGAACTCAATCAATGCAAGGCATGCAGCAACTGGCCAGCACGATTTCGGACTTGTCTCCAATCGAGCACATGTTGGATACGATTGTGCGAGATAAAAGTGGCTCGTGCAATTCGTCAGTCAACAGCTGTTACAGAGCTTCGAAAAGGTGTTGAATAACACATCTCGGACAATATTAGCCGACTGTAAAATCGATGGGATGCAAGAGTCAGCGCCTGCATTCCCATCCGTGGATGCTACACCACGCGATATGGGTGTTTCAGCATGGGTCGATACCTGGTACCTCCGACGATGATTTGTAAATGTAATAATTTCAGGTACCCCATATTCATCAATAAATCTTCAATGTACAATTTTTTCCTGCAGTGTACATACATGATCATAAGTACTCAAAACCCCTTTGTAATGCGGAACTGACTATCAGATGTGACGGGGCGTGGGTGCGCCAATATAAAAGGAGGCAGGCACTATTGCCACTAGAGTTGCGATAAACAATTATTTCGGAGTAGCAATTACAGCGAATGCGGTTATTTTCACACCAACTACTTTTAACAGTCATATGTGATTATCAGTTATTCTTACAACCGAATTCCCCAGACCGATATACAGTAAGCTCCAAGCGTCCGGAGAACGCGAGCTGCTAGATATCCCTCAGCTCGCGTACGCCCTAACTCGTACTTTACGAAAATTTCTCTCGAGAGTATTTCTTATGGGCGGGACTTTCTGGAACGTTTTTGCTAACATTTTGATTTCTTTTTATGTAATTCGGTAGTCGTGCAAGTTGATTCTGGTGTACGGTACCAGGCTAACAAGCTAGTGCATTTCAAACACGTATCCGACTCATACGATAATAGTTGGTGGTGACTCTAATTTACCTTCGATATGTTGGCGAAAATACGTGTTTAATTCCCGAGGTACGCATAAAATATCATCCGAAATTGTGATTCTCTGAAAATTATTTCGAGCAGTTAGTTCATGAGCCCACGCAAATAGTACACCGTTGTGGAAACGCATTTGATCTCATAGTAACAAATAATCCTGAGTTAATAACGAGCATCAAAACCGATCCAGGGAATACTGAACACAGGGTTGTCATAGTGACATTGAGTACAGTAATCCCAAAATCCTCGAAAAATAAGCGAAAAATATACCTACTCAAAAAAGCAGATAAAAATTCACTTGACGCCTTCCTGAGAGACAATCTCCTCTCATTCCAAATAAATAATATAAGTGTAGCCCATATGTGGCTTACATTCAAAGAAATAATATCGGCAACAATTGAGAGATTTATACCAAATAAATTAACAAAAGACAGAGCTGATCCTCCATGGTACACAAAACGGGTTAGAACACTGTTGCAGAAACAACGAAACAAACATGCCAAATGTAAACTGACGCAAAATCTCCAAGATTGGCGATCTTTCACAGAAGCTCGAAATTTAGCGCGGACTTCAATGCGAGATGCCTGTAACAGTTTCCACACCGAAACTTTGTCTCGAAACCTGACAGAAAATCCAAAGAGATTCTTGTCGTATGTGCAGTATGTTAGCAGCAAGAAACAATCAATGCCTTCTCTGCACGATAGCAATGGAGATACTATCGAAGACAGTGCTGCCAAAGCAGAGTTACTAAACACAATCTTCCGAAATGCCTTCACAAAAGAAGACGAATAAATACTCTAGAATTCGAATCGAGAACAGCTGCCAGTATGAGTTACGTAGAAGTAAATATCCTCGAAGTAGTGAAGCAACTTAAATCACTTAATAAAAGCAAGTCTTCTAGGCCAGACCGTATACCAATAAGGTTTCTTTCGGAGTATGCTGATGCATTAGCTCCATACTTAACAATCATATACAAACGTTCGCTCGACGAAAGATTCGTACCAAAAGACTGGAAAGTTGCACAGCTCACACCAATATTCAAGGAAGGTAGCAGGAGTAATCCACTACATTACAGGCCCGTCAACACCGACATTGTACTGTTGATGACTGGTCGGACTAGTCTCGTTCAAATTGTATCGAGTGGATGAACGTGTACTGGTATGGACACAAGCGCACGAATCCATGGATCCTGCATGTTATCAGAGGTATGTTCAAGCTGGTGAGGGCTCTGTAATAGTGTCGGACGTATGTAGGTGGACTGATACGTCTAGATACGACTCTGAAAGGTGACATGTACGTAATATGCTCACCTGCATGAATTCAGGTTCATTGTGCATTCCGACAGACTTGGGAAATTCCAGCAGAACAATGCAACACCCCAAACGTCCATAATTGCTACACTGTGGCTCCAGGAACACTCTTCTGAGTTTAAACACTTCCGCTTGACCATATCTGGGATACCTTGCAACGTGATGCTCAGAAGAAATATCCACCCCCTCGTACTCTGATTTATGGACAGCTGTGCAGGATTCGTGGTGTCATATGCCTTCCAGCACTACAAACATTAATCAAGTCGATTCCACGTCACGTTGCGGCAATTCTGCGTGCTCGCGGTGGCCCTACACGATATTGGGCAGGTGTACTAGTTTCTCTGGCTCTTCAGCGTAATTGAGCTAAAGTTGTGAAACGTACACTAAGTGATAAAAGCATCTGTACACCTATTAGTTTACTTTAATATGGGGTCTGTCAACCCTTCGCTTTTATGACGGCTTCTACTCTGCTGGCTACACTTTTAATGAGTGTCTGCACGTGGAGGGATGGTTGTAGCGATGTTGGACGCTGGGGTTTGGAGCCGACGTTCTTATTCATGCCAAAGGTGTTCCACTGTGTTGACGTCGGGACTCTGGAAAGACCACCCTATTAAGGGATGTTATTGTCCACAAACTTTAAAACATCATTATTAAATCATTATTTCGGAACAGTCGAATACAGATTATAGAAGTTACTAATAACTTTTTTTAAAATACCATCATTAATGTGTGACACAATGAGGTGGAGGTTGAAGTTTATGGGACGAATGCATGAACAGGATCTTCCTCACATAGTTCTTGGCACTGACAACAAAAATTTAGATATGTACATCACATCTGCTTAAATAATACGTGGGAATTCATAATAAACCAGAAATTGCTTCATTATTAGATTCATAACAATAAATGAAATAACTGACTGTCAATTCGACAGCAATATAATAGTGCAACTGGTCAAACACAAGCAACTGGCAACACGAAATCTTTCAGTTTTTTCAGTTCAGACATAAAGAACCCAGCAATCGAGTGATTTACGAACGGAAAGTGTAGTGCACACGATTTCATTGGATTGTCTCAGAAAGTATGGGTGCCACTGCACTAGTTGGCAGGACTTGGCAGCTGTTCTCCCCAATGCTCGATGATACCTATCCGACGTTTGCTGGTTCTGGTTTAGCTGAGCTTGTTCCTTTCGCGATCGCACTTTCCAATCATGTCACCAACAGCTGACTTGAGCAGCTTTAAAAGAGTTGAAATGTCTCTGATGGATCTGTTACTGAGGTGGCATTCAGTGACTAAGTCATTGATCGAAGTCAAGGTGCTCTGCTGGCCGAACCATTCTGCCGCAGCTTCTTGTATCCTCACCTCATTTTATAAGTGTTCACGTCCCGCGACGCCTATTGGTCAATTTCGTTTTACATTAGGTATCCATGTACTTTTGATCACATAGTGAAGTGTTTAGAATTAAAAATGTGTGAATTGAAAACAGGCAAATCGCAGTCGAGCTTGCTACCACGTTTCGTGTCGTTAGTGCGCTGGTGCTGTAGTTGCCTGATGTCTCGTATCTTTTACGCAAAAAGTGAGCGAGCCAGCGGCGCGGCAGACTAGGAAACTGACAACGGACGCTAGCTGTCACGTGACATGAGCGGGCTGCTGACATGCGCAAGAGCCTGCAGCAGGCGACGCCTGCCGCTTCTCGGCGAAGCTTCGTGAAGGGAAAGTAGTTTACTGGTGGAAGCAACTGTTTGTGTTGAAAATTTTTGTTTGATTTCGTCTTTTTTAAAATGCCATCTTGGTATATTTTTCCCTTTTTTCATGTCATTTCGTTAATAATTTCGCTAGATTTAATTTCCACTGTTCAGAAATACGTATTATATTTGTAGTGAACATCTTTTATTTTTACATAAATTCAAAGAGCATGAAATTACACACCTGATGAAAACGCATACATCAAAGCACGAATGTATTCCCGTTCTCAGAAAAGTTGCAGGACAAGTATTTTTTTCTTAGTTTGTAATACTAAAAAGGAACAAATGTTATTTTTGTGTTACCTGGTATGTGTGCGCCCTTGAAATGACCTTGGCCAAGTTTCCGCACAAACAGATGACAGGACTGCGCTCAGCGAAGCACTGTTGGCATTCTTGGCGCATTAGATACGGTGGTACAATGGATGTTGACTGTGAACAAAGAGTGAACATTAAGTTCTGCGTTACACTCGGGAAAAACCACTAGAAACATGTGGACAATCATTAAGCCAAGTGTATGCAGGCGTGGCACTTTCAACAGGTGTGTTTCTGTGTCGTACAAAAGGTTTCTTGAAGACAGAAATTCAGTGCCAGATGATCCGCAGCTTGTTGTCCTTCTAAAGCACAGACTGGTGCAAATGTGGAGCGTGTACGGTAGTTAATGCAAAAAGACGGTCATGTAACTGTGCGTGCGACATCAGAAGAACTCTTAATTTGAATCGTGATGCCTGTTATAAGATTTTACACAAAGGTTTAGGGAAACGGAAACTTAAATGCTCATCCCTCAAACACTAACAGACGGCCGGCCGCTGTCGCCGAGCGGTTCTAGGAGCTTTAGTTCGGAACCGCGCTACGGTCGCAGGTTCGAATCCTGCCTCGGGCATGGATATGTGTGATGTCCCTAGCTTAGTTAGGTTTAAGCAGTTCTAAGTCTAGGGGACTAATGATCTCAGATGTTAAGTCCCATAGTGCTTGGAGCCATTTGAATTTGAACTAACAGACAAATAGAAAGAGGAAATACGACTTTCTGCTGAACTACTGGGTGGAGCCAGATGCGATCCCACATTTCCGTCAAAGATTATTGCTGGGGATGAAAGCTGGTATTTACTAGTATGACCCTCAACCAAAGCGTCAAAGTGCTGCATGGCAGAGTCCTGGACCACCAGCTTCGAAAAACAGTCAGGCAACAATGTTCGAGACCAAAAACGATGGTCACATTCTTTGACAGTAAAGTTTTAGTTTCCCTCCAGATCAAACAGTGAACCAAACTGTATACTCTGAAATCTTAACACATTTGCGACAAACAATTCCCCCCGTGATTTTTGGCATTCTCAGGACTGATTCTTGCTGTATGACAATGCAAAACCCCTTACTGCTTTATCTGTTAGATAGTATCTGGCCAGACATTCTGTTATTGCCATTGCACATCCGCCATATTCGCCCGACCTCTCGCTTTGCGATTTTTTCTTGTTTCCGCGACTGAAAAGGCAGCCGAAGGGCAAGCTTCATCAAGATATCGCAGACATCCAACGCACTGTGTAATATTTCTGGCTTATTCAGCCAATATATTCGGCTCCAGGAAGCTATTCCCAGGGCAGTGGAGATGCAAGAAGCATAGAGATGACGCAATGTGGGATGAGGTACCGGTGACAGATGTTAGATTCGGTACCATTCTCGTGAGAAAGACCGCCTGCATGATGCTGCTGCTCTGTGATTGGCTGCTGTGTTTGGCGGTAGGGCGCCAAAACGTTAAATTTTAGTTGCTATTATTAATCAAACCTGTCATCCAAATTACTTCATTTTTTTAATTAACATCTCTCAACAGCCAGCTATCAATCAGTCATCTCAAAATTATTAAAATCAAGGTATTACTAAAACAAAAGACTGACGATATTACTGCCGATGCACTTAGGTGGCGTTCGGGTCACGCCTTGCTGGCTTGGCGCGCCAAGTGTCTCGGGCAGTCCGGCTCTCCAGTTCTGACCGTTCCAGTAGACAGACATTTTGTCTGTTATAGCAGTATTTGTTTCATGCAGTTTTATTTACTGCAGTTCCGACCGTAGGTACAGACATATTGTCTGTAATAGTAGTATCTGATTCATGTAATTTTATTCTCCAGTTCTGACAGTTCCAGTAAACAGACATGTTGTCTGTGGCAGGATGTATTTCATATTATTTTAGCCAGATATAATGACTGTGGAAAGATATGTTCAATACGTTGTGATCAAGAATAGTGTCTCGTGTCTATATCAATAAAAACGCGAGTGGCATCCCAAATGACTTATAGTTTATTCGTAGCAGCAGTTCCTTGCGAAGTTAATTTCAGCCTCAAGAAAAAGAATCCACGACTTGCGAGCTGTTTTCGGCGCTGGGGACACCATCATCATGAAGACAGCAGGTTAGTGAAGTGTACAAGAACTTATGTATTCCACACAGGGCAGTGGAAACAACTAGGCACTGTACTGCATGCAGAGTACAAATGTGCTCAGTGACACGTCATATGCAGTAATGCAGAGGAGGTAAAGAAGGATGAAAGTATTAACACGATCTCACCTTTATTCCTTTTTTCTTGCCGTAACTGTGACAAATGAGATTATAAGCATGGCAGCTGAAAATTTCCCAGCTCCCTTCTGAGACCTCCAGAAACGGTGGCAACTGCGTTTAGTTACCTAAGGGGACTACTTCGGTAGGAGCTAGGAACATTACTAGGTAAGTGTAATTTTCGATTTAAAAAAAAAAAAAAGAACCTGTCCCGGAACTTTTGTGACAAAGAAAGTACGTTAAACTCATATTTCTTCATGTCCAAAATTGTGTAATATTACACAAACGTAGTATATTATTGTTCAATCACTCTCTCATCTTGGGATAACCAAGTTTATCCAGTGGAATATTAGTCTCGATGAAAGCTAGTGTTGTTGATAAAGCGATTTCCTCTTTATCGGTTTCCGCTCGTTTTGCTGCCTCACTAAGGTCTTGTCTTTTGATGCCGGTAGTCCTTAGGGTCTTCTCCATGCTGTTCTAATGGGGAGACTGTGCGGCTGGTCCCGCCGGAGGTACGAGTCCTCCCTCGGGCATGGGTGTTTGTGTTTGTCCTTAGGATAATTTAGGTTAAGTAGTGTGTAAGCTTAGGGACTGATGACCTTAGCACCTAAGTGCCATGTGATTTCACACACATTTGAACATTTTCTAATGGGGAGACCAGTTATTAATATTTATCATGCATGTGTCCTTTCTCTGCCACTCTGTTTGCACATTGCAGCGTTTGCCCGTAAGTACCTTTCCAGTTTTGTCAAACTCGTAAAATCCTTCTGATGAAAAACTCTTTTCTCGAGAAAAACTGTCATTAACATATTAATAGACTGCAGCACAAAAACAAATTACAAATAATACTGGATGCACCGCCGATCAGCGACAATTTCCAATAGGCAATACACAGCCAGATCAAGGAATGAGCCGGACATTGTTGGAAGTCGTACTTCGTTATGCAGCAAATGAAATTAGCGATACTCGAAACTGTATAAGATATCCATAAATATCGGGGTGCTGCAGACTCGATGGTCATCGATATTCGGATTTTATTGCGTTACTGGAATTTCCGCCGTTAACTTAAAATGATGTGATTCCATACAATTTTGTCGAGTATTTCGCTATTTTGTTTAAAGGTAAACTGTTTCGCATTTTGTACAAAATCTGTAAAATTTTATAAAAATTTCGCGACTTTGTGAAAAACATCCACCTCTGTTCGTCTCTATGCAAGGGAAGAGCCTGTTGTTGCACGAAGAATCTAAAAGGTATAGATTTACTGATGAAATCAGCAGCAATGATCACGTCTACTGTTGTAGTAATGATTAGACAATGCACCCATAACACGGACCTTAAACAACGAACGCAAAGCGCAGTAACATTGTGTATGTATATTATTAATATTTTAGCTGGATGCTTTCTCGCTAGAAGAATTTGCGTCTGTGGCAGTCTGGTTAAAGAAACTAAATGAATCTGCACGCTGGAAAACATCTTGAACATAGCAACTCATGGCGGAAAGGAAAAAGCTGCAGTTACTTCGTTAATAGTAAAGATGTTTTCTACTCCATAGGGAGACATTTTTCTACTCATTTTCCTCTAGCTGATATTGATTGTCACAGTCAATTAATATCTTTAGCTTATTCTCCTCTATCGTACGTTGAATATCCTTATTCGAAGTGTCTAGGGCCGTTTGAACATTACCGCAATTCTAGGGTACTTTTTGTAGTGTTAAATTTACCTGTCACAAATTTTCATACGACAGCAAAAGGCACCACGTCTTTACCTAATACAGCTGATACCAAAAAATTCTCAGACAGCGAATATTTTTCGAATTATTTCGTACAGCCGTGGATCGTCAATAAGGTCTGTTATTTTTCAGATAGGAATACGACGATAAGAACATTAGTGTCGATTCCATGTAGTCCTCCTAGTCTCATTCTCCCTGACACGGGAATACAGTTAAAAATTTTGGAAAGCATTTGTTGATGAATGTAGTGGAATATGGTACAGGGATGTTGACAGTGTGATATATGAAGGTTTGGGTCGTTTCGGCGAGTGTGAGATGATAGTTGAAGTGGTTAAAGGCGACCGCTCGTGATAGCGGGAAATCCGGGTTCGAGAACCGATCCATCACAAATTTTCATGTGTCACTAACAAGTAGTACATACATCTATACCTAACACAGCTGATGTCAAGGAGCAGTCAGCGAATAAATTTCGAATTAATTCTTACAGTTGTGGATCCGTCAACAAGGTCTATTCTTTCAGATATTTAAGTATGTAATATAACTAAATCGTTTTACAAGGAAAAACCACCTGAAGCTGAGGAACGGGAGAGTGTCACACTCGATTCCGGCAAGTAGGTTAGTCCTCTGGAAATAGTACCAAAGATACCAGCAGGTTTCACGTCATCCGACGAACGGGTCACAGACAGTGGCACACCGTCCCATTCCATGAACATAGCGGCGATGTTTGAAATTTAATACAGTGCTTTTGCGTAGAATCAGGAACTGTACGAGTATGACTTCGTCTACCTTTCTCTTACCAGCCAATTACTGATGAAAAGTATATCACGACGCGCGCTGGATTAGCTACCTCGGAATCGTGGCTGCCCCGCCCCCCCCCCCCCCCCCCACTCCCTCCCAGGGACCATGAACATGGATGCCAGTAACTGTTCCCTGATGGAGACGGGGTGAGTGCTAGTTCTGGCTACAAAGGTTGCCTGCGCAGTACTGTTTATCTCGTGTTTACATGAAGATAGGACCGGACCTAAACTGCTCTGGGCCGTGCATCTGTGCCTTCACACGTATCTCGTTCTCACGCCTTTTCTGGATCCGGTTTAGCCGAAAAACATAACACACGCTCACTCTCTGCACTTGCCCACGAAACAACAGCGACTACCTTTAAGAGTTTACGGCGGATCCATTCGTTACATGGTATATGGTATATTTTGTGACATACTTTTTCCTGAATCGTTGAAGATATAGCTACTCTATTTGGCCCAAGATGTAATGGAACTCTTCACTACAGCACGCGTGGCTTCTTCGTCGTAGCAATATTAGGCACACATACAGCGTCATAAACTTGTATTTTCTGCTTCTGATACCTATGAAAACCTATTTAGATACATTTTGAATAACGAGAATCTGTTATTTCTGGACGTAAAATCCTGCATTAACCAACGTAGCAGTACTCTCAAGAAAACGATGTGCTGAATATTCTATTGCTCAACAGTTTATTTGCCAACCAGTGCCATTTCTGACAACGACCGTGAGGTAACGCGAGCTGTAAAAAATGGCAGAATTCACAATTCAACAAAAATCACGAACATGCTTAATGCCGAGCATACTTTCTACCATAAAGTACGTGCAACAAGAAAAAAAATGAGGAAGAACTCAAGCTAAAATACGTTAACTAGATTGAAATCTGCAGTCTAGGCATGAGAAATAAATTGAGCAACGTTTTCTTTGCGTCATACACAGCAATTTCGATAGGACTTGGCATTCTTTCACCCAATTAAGGGAGACAAGATCTTTGTCAGTGACTACAGTTTCCTTTAACGATATATTTCACGCTTACAACAGCTAAATCAGGATTATTTACAATGCAATCCTGCGGTCATTTTGACAGGTAATTGTTAACAAAAAAAGAAAAATTTATTCTCGTGGAGGAAAAGTTTTTTTTCGTATTAAGTTAGCACTGAAATTACACTTATACAATATGAATTTTTTCACGAAGAGGGTTCTGGATCTGGGACAAAATGTATTATCACCCAGACAGAAGTTCATGATATAGTATGCAAGAAAATTTTAATTACCTTATTTTCTACCTAATCGTAGTGCCTCAGAAACTTGCGACTGCGGAACAGGTTTATTTATTAATCAGCAAACCCCGATTCGAACTCCCTAGTATAATATAGTGTCGAACGTCTGATTACTTTACAGAATAATGATTTAATGTGTTGGATATTTTACGCTAAACATGTGAGAGAGAGAAAGTGTATAAAAGGAAGTCTCTACATTCTCTCTTTTATCAAGTACTGGATGAATATGGTCTGGACACTTTGCGCTCTGTTTACGCAAAAGCTACATTTTCATGCATATCAATGTCTATGACGTGTTATCTGCCGACGTCTGTGTCGTACACTGATACTATAATTTTGCAGGTACACTCAGTGGTATATGTGGATACTGCCTGCAAAATGTGTTGCGAACAGAGTTAGTGGCGTAGAACTTATTCATTAATACGTCGTCCCTAGTGATCAAGTTTTCCTGCATGAATACCAAAAGGTAGTAAGTGACAAACTCCTTTCCTTTAGTAATTTTGTGGTGGATGTCAGCGAGAAAAAATTACGTAAGCGTTTTGAAATTACGTGTAAAGTTTGTTGGAAGTCGCTAAGTGCATTCATTCTCAAACACTGGACAATTATAGTCTGCGAATTTTGCGCGCCGTTTATTAGGCTGCCTCCAGACGTACAAACAACACCGTCCGAACAGGCTTTGAAGGCCCACGGTACCGACCGGCCGCCGTGTCATCCTTAGCCCTTAGGTGCCACTGGATGCGGATACGGAGGGGCATGTGGTCAGCATTCCGCTCTCCCGACCATTGTCAGTTTTCGTAACCGGTGCCGCTACTTCTTATGTTAGTCAAGTAGCTTCTCAATTGGCCTCTCAAGGGCTGAGTGCATCCTGCTTGCCAACTGCGCTCGGCAGAACCCGGACGGTGTCCCATCCAAGTGTTAGCCAAGCCGACAGCGATTAACTTTAGTGATCTGACGAGAACCGGTCTTACCACTGTGGCAATGCCGTTGGAGCCTCCAGACATACACAGTATCTAAATGTAATACTTTTCTTACTGTGTTGAACCTTTAAAGTAAGGAAAAAATTTGGAAATTTGTGGTAAGGTCTTATGCGACCAAACTGCTGAGGTCATCGGTCCGTAAGCTTATGCACTATTTAATCTAACTTAAACTAACTTACACTAAGGACAACACACACACCCATACCAGAGGGAGGACTCGAACCTCCCACGGGGGGAGTCGCGCGGACCGTGACAAGACGCCGCTAGATAGCGCGGCTACCCCGCGCGGCTTTAGAGTAATATTATACCTCTTAATGAGTAGATTTTGACATGATTTATATTTTTAAATTCCGTCAATAATTGTACAAAATATTGAAAATCAATTTCTTGTTGCTCCTGGAAGTCATTCGATAGGCAACCAGCGAATGGAACTAGGTGACCATGCCCCAGGTTATCGTTTCGTATTCACGTCAAAGAAAGATGACGCACCACACACGAAGGAATTATCAGAATCGGACTGAAATCGGCAGATTTCATACACAAGTACAGACAAATACATGATTACAATTGCAGAAAAATTGAATGAATTATTCAAGAGAAAGTGTTTCACAAATTCAGAAAGTAAAGCGAGTTGGTCCTTATGTAAGCAGTTATTCGGCTTGGCGTTGATTGTAGAGTTGTTGGACGTCCTTCAGAGGGATGTCGCACCAAACCACTTTCAATAGTGGCCGGGCCTTGTGACCGAGCGGTTCTAGGCGCTTCAATCTGGAACAGCGCGACCGCTACGTTCGCAGGTTTGAATCCTGTCTCGGGCATGGATGTGTGTGATGACCTTAGGTTAGTTAGGTTTAAGTAGTTGTAAGGTCTAGGGGGGACTGATGACCTCAGATGTTAAGTCCCATAGTGCTCAGAGCCATTTGAACCATTTGAACTTTCAATAATCAAGTTAGATAGTGAACATCCCAAGATGGTTGGAGAACGTTGTCCATGATGCTTCAAATGTTCTCAATTGAGGAGAGATTCGGTGGCAATGATAGGGTTTGGCAAATACGCCTCCAAACACATCTTCAGTATGGAATCTCACTGACTAGAGTAGAATAGTCTTCAGTGAGGTAAAATTACCTTCAGTGATGAGTCCCGTTTCGAATTGAGCCCCGATAACCTGCGGAGACGTGTCTGGAGAAGTCACGCTGGTGGGACACCAACCAGCCTGTCGCCGCACAATTACGGCGCTGTGATACGCTGACGACATTCTACGTCCTATTCTGCTGCCCTTCATAGCAAGCCATCATGGGCTTACCTTTCAGCAAACTAATGCCCGTTCGCACCGGCAAGAGCTTGCCTTCGTACTTGCTAGATCCTATCTTGGCCACCAAGGTCGCCGGATTTCTTCCCAATTAAGAAATTTGGAGCTTAAGGGCAGGGCCATCCAGCTAGTTTGTGAATTTGACGAACTGACGCGCCTGTTGGACAGAATTTGGTACGATTTCCCCCAATAAGACATCAAAGAACTCTAGCAATCAATGTCGAGGCGAACCAACGTGTTATTGACTTGCTCAGCTTGTGAAGCTCTTCCTCTGGAGAAAATCATCCAAATATTCTGACCTAACAAGGAACAACGAAACAGCATTGTCTCCACCTCCGGTCTCAGTTCAAATGCTTACAACAGTCAACGCTGGAAATTAACTTCTTAAAAAAAAACGTGTACAGGCATGTGCGAAGCCACTGAAATTTAGCATTACCTGTATTCGCGAGTATTCCACAAGCAGTTTCGGTGCATCATATGCCGCTTCACCAGCACGTTTGTGAGCTGGATTACTGAAGACACATTAAATTCTGTCGCTCATTTCTGTTTTGACACAGGCAAAATAGGCGTTGTCATATGATCCACACGTCCGCCCACTTAAGATTTTGCTGTGAGATATCCTAAAAGACAAGACGCTGTGAAACGTGTCACAGCACTTGCCACATTCTTCAGGCTGCCCAAATCACCTCATAGAAGTAGCTGCTAATGTGTTTTGCGGTTGTACCGGTTACAATGAGCACTTACGGACACAATAAAATGTTAAGAAAGCTTCTCTCAGCAACTGTTATTGTTGTTGCTGTGATTTCAGACGGCAAAATGTGAATCCTGTTACACTACTGGCCATTAAAATAACTACACCGCGAAGATGACGTGCTACACAAGCGAAATTTAACCGACATGAAGGAGATGCTGTCATATGCAAATGATTAGCTTTTCAGAGCATTCACACAAGGTTGGTGCCGGTGGCGACACCTACAACGTGCTGACATGTGGAAAGTTTCCAACCGATCTCTCATACACAAACAGCAGTTACCTGCGTTGCCTGGTGTAACACTGTTGTGATGCCTCGCGTAAGGAGAAGAAATGCGTACCATCACGTTTCCGCCTTTGATAAAGGTCGGATTGTAGACTATCGTCATTGCAATTTATCGTATCGCAACATTGCTGCTCGCGTTGGTCGAGATCCAATGACTGTTAGCAGAATATGGTATCGGTGGGTTCAGGAGGGTAATACGGGATGCCGTGCTGGATCCCAAAGGTCTCGTATCACTAGCAGTCGAGATGACGGGCATCTTATTCACATGGCTGTGACGGATCGTGCAGCCACGTCTCGATCCCTGAGTCAACAGATGGGGACTTTTGCTAGACAACAACCATCTGCACGAACAGTTCAACGACGTTTGCAGCAGCATGGACTATCAGCTCGGAGACCATGGCTGCGGTTACGCTTGACGGTGCATCACAGACAGGAGCTCCCGCGATGGTGTACTCAACGGTGAACCTGGGAGCACGAATAGCAACACGTCATTTTTTCGGATGGATCCAGGTTCTGTTTACAGCACCGTGATGATCGCATCCGTGTTTGGACACATTGCCGTGAACGCACATTGGAAGCGTGTATTCGTCATCGCCATACTGGCGTATCACCCGGCGTGATGGTATGGGGTGCCATTGGTTACAGGTCTCGGTCACCTCTTGTTCGCATTGACGGCACTTTCATCAGTGGACGTTACATTTCAGATGCGTCACGACCTGTGGCTTTACCCTTCATTCGATCCCTGAGAAACCCTTCATTTCAGCAGGTAATGTACGACCGCATGTTGCAAGTCCTGTACGGGCCTTTCTGGATACAGAAAATGTTCGACTGCTGCCCTGGCCATCACATTCTCCAAATCTCTCACCAACTGAAAAAGTCTGGTCAATGGTGGCCGAGCTACTGGCTCTTCACAACACGCCAGTCACTACTCTTGATGAACTGTGGTATCGTGTAGAAGCTGCATGGGCAGCTGTACCTGTACACGCAATCCAAGCTCTGTTTGACACAATGCCCAGGCGTATCAAGGCCTTTATTACGACAAAAGGTAGTTCTTGTGGGTACTGATTTATCAGGATCTATGCACCCAAACTGCGTGAAAATGTAATCACATGTGAGTTCTAGTATAATATATTTGTCCAATGAATACCCGTTTATCATCTGGATTTCTTCTTGGTGTAGCAATCTTAATGGCCAGTAGTCTATTTAAGTGGGGTCTTGTTATGTTTTTCAGTTTTCTCGCCGCTCTCTGTTACACAAAAACTCTTGCCGTAGATTCCACGTCCATTTCCTGCCAGTTCATTTCGTTCGCTTAGCGATATCAAACTTCTGTTGCGACCCAACAGCAGGTCGCGACAAATCTTTGTTCCTGATCAACTTCATGGTGTACACAGCGTATAGAAGTAAGTCAAAGAAGAAAACACCGCAAACTTTTCATCTGAAATATTTTACAATATTTTGCAGTGTGATTCACTATAGTAGATTGGTTTCTTTAAGTTCGTTGATGCTAACGGCTAATGGCTACTACAGTTCCTTATCAACAGACGAATCTGATACCGGTATTACTACGACCAAAAAATCACAAATCATACGGTTTGTAACTCTCATCTTCCTCTTTTGTAAGACTCTTGGGGTTAGGTGACTCACATTGTATAATAATAATATGGTTCAAATGGCTCTGATCACTTTGGCACTTAACTTCTGAGGTCATCAGTCCCCTAGAACTTACTACTACTTAAACCTAACTAACCTAAGGACACTACACACATCCATGCCCGAGGCAGGATTCGAACCTGCGACCGTAGCGGTCGCGCGGTTCCAGACTGTAGCTCCTAGAACCGCTCGGCCACACCGGCCGGCTTAAGAATAATATGATTCTTCGGTAAGAACGAGTACACTATCAAGAATGTATGACATTCGGGGTATTATTGTCTGCTTTAGTTCTCTAATTGCATGCACGTTACACAAACTTGGTTCCTGAAACAAGCACACAATTTTTACTCAGATTGACGGTAACATGTTGTCAAGTTGTTTTGATACTGCATGATAATAAGCTGTTGCAAAGTGTGTACTGATTTAGTACCGTTTAAGAGACTCCAAAAGATCCTGCTAAGCACATGAGTCAGTAATTTGCATATTTGGTGACTAAGAATAGAATTATTTACGGGTTATATTAAACATGTCGTATTCCACTTATTCTTCGAGTTCGCTGAACGATGTATGGAGAACATCCGATGGCCATGGAGTCAAAGTGTACAACTGAAACGGCCTATCTGAAGAATTGCACGTTCGTCATAATACTTAAATTTTAAACACTATAATTCTTTATTTGTCTGGCTATGATACCTGCAGCTACTGTATAATTACCATTACGACTTAAAATTAAGTATATACTATGGTCTAACATAAGACATTTATTTTCCTTTACTAGGCCTGACTTGTCCCTGGCCCAAACGAAATATAAAATACTCTTTCCATTTATTTAAATTCAGCTCAGAGCTGACCACATTTCAATAGACTGCTTGTTTTCATCTGTTGCCCAGGCTAGGCCAGTATTTATTGTTCACACCGATTACTCTGTTTCTCTAAATTGCTCGTCTACCGTGACTATTTTCCCTGATGTCATATTTGTCCATAACAGAACAATTTCTTCTCAAAAGATATTTTTGTTTCTCCGACCTTCTTACCCACATCCCCTCATCATTGTCGTTCATCTTCCCTAGGCCCTAATGTCTCCCATTTTTTTGAGTTCACCAGTAGCCTATACATTTTCTATTCACTCGTATGGCGTCGATATTGGACAAATGTTTTCCAGTTCCACAGTACTTAAGTACCGCTTCAACTACAATCGGTTTCTTTTTATAGTCATTTTTGGATAATTCGTACATCGTTCCCGTCTTCCTTGCCCTTTCTGTGTTATTCATTGTCCTGATTACGTAAGCTCCAGTACTCTCTTAATTGTTTAATATTTGATATATTTTGTTTTTTGATTCTCCTGTTATCGATTAATCTCATTAATCTCCTGTAAATAAAGCGTTTTTTGAAAGTAGTGTCTAAGAAGCAATTAAATAAAGTTACACTGAGGAAAAAGATGAACCTGCTTTTCGCAAAAGGCAATGCTGCAAAAATCATGTTTCTTCATTATTTGGCTTAGTTTGATTTTTTTTTCAGTTACGTGCCATTATACTGTAATCATGACTATTTTCTCTGATGACATATTTGTCCATCGCAAAATATTTCATTGTTAAAGGATGTTGTGATTTCCCATGTCATCTCATCATTGTTGACCGTCTTTCCTAGGCCTTATTGGTTTCAATAATATATTGCTTCTTTTTCTGTGTCCACCAGCAGTCCACATATTTTCCGTTGAGTAGTATGCCGTCGGTAACGGGCAATCGTTCTGGATCTATTACAATTACATAATACCTGCTTCAACTATAATCCGTTTCTTATTATGGTCATTTTCTGATAGATCATACACTGTTCTCATCTTCCTTGTCCTTTCCGTCGGTGTTGTCCTCTGTCCTCACAGCGTAAACTCCAGTACTTTCCATATCTAACGTTTTCTTGTTTTTTGATATTCCTATCTATTAATCTCATGTTTGCTCAATAAATATAGTGTTATTTGAGACTAAAGGTCGACCATTTTCTAGGTAGCTCTTAAATAAACTTAAACTGGAGAAAAAGAGGAACCTGCGCTTTCAGGAGGCGGTGTTGCAATAACGATGTTTTCTCCTTATTTGGCTTCGACGAAATCTTTCAGTTCTATGTCCTTATTATGTAACCGCAGCACTAGAACTGACTCGGTGCGGCGACGTGTTGGCTTGTCTCTGTAACATAAACGTGCGGCGAAAAATTAGTTCAGTGTAGAAAAAAGCGCTCCGAGGGATGGAGTGAAATACTTGCAAACACTGAAGTTTCATTTACATCTACATCTACATCTACATTTATACTCCGCAAGCAGCCGAACGGTGTGTGGCGGAGGGCACATTACGTGCCACTGTCATTACCTCCCTTTTCTGTTCCTGTCGCGTATGGTTCGCGGGAAGAACGACTGTCTGAAAGCCTCCGTGCGCGCTCGAATCTCTCTAATTTTACATTCGTGATATCCTCGGGAGTTATAAGTAGGGGGAAGCAATATATTCGATACCTCATCCAGAAACGCACCCTCTCGAAATCTGGACAGCAAGCTACACCGCGATGCAGAGCGCCTCTCTTGCAGAGTCTGCCACTTGAGATTTCTAAACATCTCCGTAACGCTATCACGGTTACCAAATAACCCTGTGACGAAACGCGCCGCTCTTCTTTGGATCTTCTGAATCTCCTCCGTCAACCCGATCTGGTACGGATCCCATACTGATGAGCAATACTCAAGTATAGGTCGAACGAGTGTTTTGCAAGCCACCTCCTTTGTTGATGGACTACATTTTCTAAGGATTCTCCCAATGAATCTCAACCTGGTACCCGCCTTACCAACAATTAATTTTATATGATCATTCCATTTCAAATCTTTCCGCACGCATACTCCCAGATATTTTACGGAAGTAACTGCTACCAGTGTTTGTTCCGCTATCATATAATCATACAATAAAGGATCCTTCTTTCTATGTATTCGCAATACATTACATTTGTCTATGGTAAGTGTCAGTTGCCACACCCTACACCAAGTGCCTATCCGCTGCAGATCTTCCAGCATTTCGCTACAATTTTCTAATGCTGCAACTTCTCTGTATACTATAGCATCATCCGCGAAAAGCCGCATGGAACTTCCAACACTATCTACTAGGTCATTTATATATATTGTGAAAAGCAATGGTCCCATAACACTCACCTGTGCCGCGCCAGAGGTTACTTTAACGTCTGTAGACGTCTCTCCATTGAGAACATCATGCTGCGTTCTGTTTGCTAAAAACTCTTCAATCCAGCCACACAGCTGGTCTGATATTCCGTAGGCTCTTACTTTGTTTATCAGGCGACACTGCGGAACTCTATCGAAGTCAAGGAAAATAGCATCTACCTAGGAGCCTGTATCTAATATTTTCTGAGTCTCAAGAACAAATAAAGCGAGTTGGGTCTCACACGATCGCTTTTTCCGGAATCCATGTTGATTCCTACACAGTAGATTTTGGGTTTCCAAAACCGACATGATACGCGAGAAAAAAAAACATGTTGCAAAATTCTACAACAGATCGACGTCAGAGATATAAGTCTATACTTTCACGCATCTGCTCGATGACCGTTCCTGAAGACTGGGACTATCTGTGCTCTTTTCCAATCATTTGGAACCCTCCGTTCCTCTAGAGACTTGCGGTACACGGCTGTTAGAAGGGGGGCAAGTTCTTTCGCGTACTCTGTGTAGAATCGAATTGGTATCCCGTCAGGTCCAGTGGACTTTCCTCTGTTGAGTGATTCCAGTTGCTTTTCTATTCCTTGTACACTTATTTTGATGTCAGCCATTTTTCGTTTGTGCGAGGATTTAGAGAAGGAACTGCAGTGCAGTCTTACTCTGTGAAACAGCTTTGGGAAAAGGTATTTAGTATTTCAGCTTTACGCGTGTCATCCTCTGTTTCAATGCCATCATCATCCCGGGGTGTCTGGATATGCTGTTTAGAGCCACTTACTGATTTAACGTAAGACCAGAACTTCCTAGGATATTCTGTCAAGTCGGTACATAGAATTTTACTTTTGAATTCACTGAACGCTTCACGCATAGCCCTTCTTACTCTAACTGTGACATCGTTCAGCTTCTGTTTGTTGAGAGGTTTTGGCTGTGTTTAAACTTGAAGTGAAGCTCTCTTGGCTTTCGCAGTAGTTTCCTAACTTTGTTGTTGAACCACGGTCGGTTTTTCCCGTCCCTCACAGTTTTACTCGGCACGTAGCTGTCTAAAACGCATTTTACGATTGCCTTTAACTGTTTCCATAAACACTCAGCATTGTCAGTGTCGGAACAGAAATTTTCATTTTGATCTGTTAGGTAGCCTGAAATCTGCCTTCTATTACTCTTGCTAAACAGATAAACCTTCCTCCCTTTTTTATATTCCTATTAACTTGCATATTCAGGGATGCTGCAACGGCCTTATGATCACTGATTCCGTGTTCTGCAATTACAGAGTCGAAAAGTTCGGGTCTGTTTGTTATCAGTAGGTCCAAGATGTTAACTCCACGAGCCATATTTTACTGCAATGTATGGCCCAGTATCGTTGCCGTCAATATTGCTGCAATGTGACTGGCATACGCCGCAATAGTGTGGTATGGGATCAAATTGCAGAGAGCGCAGGCTGTTGCAGGACAGTTCCCAAGTATTGCGATGTTCTGCCAGTGTTGGCCACCAAAGGTGGACAATATTTTTATGACCGGGCCACACCAGCCTTTGTCCCTCTCACTCTCAGCTTCCTCCCTCCTCCTCAAATTGACAGCACTGCTATGCCAAGTTACGTAACATCAGCTGCGAAGCCGGCCGGAGTGGCCGTGCGGTTCTAGGCGCTACAGTCTGGAGCCGAGAGACCGCTGCGGTCGCAGGTTCGAATCCTACCTCGGACATGGATGTGTGTGATGTCCTTAGGTTAGTCAGGTTTAATTAGTTCTAAGTTCTAGGGGACTGATGACCTCAGAAGTTAAGGCGCATAGTGCTCAGACCCATTGGAATCAGCTGCGAAGCAATATTATTCCACGTCAGTTTGAAAGATGTTGAGCACAGAGTTTTTTTTTTCCCTGCAGGAATGTTGAAGCGGTCAAACGAGAGAAACACGCATTGTATAAATATGATGCATACTTCTATAGAGTTATGGAACACAAAAGGTAGTACATATAGAGTAGGAAATCTGGAAAATCGCGTTCTCGCTTCTACAGCCGTAGTAGATGATTTGCAGCTGTAATCGATATTATTATATTCTACACAAGTTCTTACTAAGGCTTCTGTTTTGAAGTTTTTCGTCTGTGTTTCTAGGTTGATCGCCAGCAACTTGTCAACTGCATTTATTTATTATGATATTTGTGTACTTCTCACGTCCCAGAAGTCTGTTCGCAGATGTGTCAAAATTATGACATTCATTTTCCTATCACTGTACTGTTGTTCCACAATAAAATATTGTCATACATATTTGATTGTTATTTCTTTAACTGCTATAATGAATTCCTTCAGTCCCTCCATCATGAATTATCTTGAACAGAACGCTCTTCTCTATGGTAACCAGCACGCGTTTCGAATAAACTAGATCGTGTGAAATTCAGTTCTCAGTTTCCTCGCATGGCATCCTGAAAGTCACGGATCCACTTAGTCAGGTAGATACGGTATTTCTAGATTTCCGAAAACGTTTGACTCGTACCACTCGTACCACATCTGCGCTTATTATCAAAAGTACGATCGTCTGGGGTATCAGGCGAAATTGGTAACCGACTGAGGATTTCTTGGTAGGGAGCACGCAGAATCTTGTCTGGGATGGAAGTCATCGTAAGATGTAGAAGTAACTACGAGTGTAACTCAGGGAAGTGTGTTGCGTCTTTCGTTGTCCATATGGCACGTTAATGACCTTGCGAACAACATTATTAGCAACGTCCGACTTTTTGCATATGATGCTGTTTACTGTAATGAACTTCTGTTTGAAAGACGAATGCATAAATATTCAGTCACATCTTGATAAGATTCCAAGATGTGACTGAATATTTATGCAGCTTCTTTCAGAAAATATTCCATTATAGACAAACAGCATCATATGCGAAGTTCGGAAGTTAATAATAATATTGTTCGCACGGTCATTAATATACATGTGTAAAGACTGGCAGCGGTCTTTAAATATTCAGAAATATAAAATTGTGAGCTTCACAAAACAAAACAAAAACGTAGCATCCTACGACTATATCATCAAGAAGTCACAGTTGAAATCGGTCGACTGACACAAATACCTGCATGTATCACTTTGCAGATCTATAGAGTGGAATGGTCACACAGGCCCCGTCATGGGTAAAGCAGTTGGTAGACTTCGGTTTAATGGTTGAATACTCGGAAATTGCAACCAGTGTACAAAGGAGATCGCTTATACACTGTCCAGTTGACTTAGTGTGATCACCTGTCAAAAGACTGAATAAGTAATTTTCTTTGTCCAATATCTTTGTCAAAGAAATTTGATGGTGTAATAGGGAACTTTGTCAAATGTCGTCAATGTTTGATCAAATCTAGGACCTCGCTGTAGATTTGATCAAAGAAGTTGTCTGTCTTCGGTTCACTGCAATGTGACATGTTACCACGTGGAGCGCTAGCATCGCTGCAGCTTCCTGTCATCTGTAGTGTTTTTATAAACATTGCCGGTAAATACAGTTGTTGTGTATCGACAACTACAATATTAATAGAGATGTATGAAGCTGACGAGCGCTTTACAACGTAAGGCACCCTGAATACAACAATAGATTAAGAAGATTGGAGACCTAACCTAAGCTAACACTCTCCTGTAACAAGGAATCGGAGTGTTACAGTGAGCCTGTCTTCTGCAGATACAGCAGTTCTTAAGTGAGTATTGTGCTTTGTGATATGAGGATACACTTCACTGAACACATACAGAAATATATACTCATCCACTCTGAAGTAATTGATGTACGAATTGACGTCCTCAACAATAAGCTCACGTAACAAATTTTGTTGAATGCTTTTATCGTGTCGTCGTCGTTTAACCCACGGCTTCACCCAGGTACGTTTCCTCCCCCCCCCCCCCCCCCCCCCCCCGCTTCTTCTCTTCCGCATGTGCACACAGTGCAATTGTGGTAACATGCAACTGCTGCGGTTAATAAGAAGTTTCTGTTGTCAGTCATCTTGAACTTTGACGATAAATATGATGACAGTGTAATACCCCTTCTAGCGCTACGTCAAAGATCTTTGTTAAATATATTTGACGGAAAATTTGATCACATCTTTGATCAAATTTTTGACAAAGAAATTCGATAGTGTAATCCCGCCATAACCTCCTTTTGCAGCGCCGACCGCTGCGAGACGGTGCAGGAAGTGAGTCAGTGCAGTTCTGGTACGCCCGGACAGGTGTGTGGAACCACACCGACTCCAGCGCAGTGGCCAGCTGCACTGGGTTTCTCGGTTGAGGATCCGAGGCACGAACAGCCGGATCGAGATTGTCCCACAGATTCTTGATTGTGTTCAGACCCAGGGAGTTTAGTGGCTAAGAGAGTACGGTAAATGCGTCCTGGAGCTGTTCGAACAATGCACGTACACCTCGAACTGTGTGACGCGTTGCACTGTCCTGCACGTAGATGGCATCTAGTGCCGTGGAAAGCCAGTCATTATGTAGGGGTGGTCATGGTCCCCGTGTTAATCCACTGTGCTTGTCATAATAAAGAGATCACACAGCTTCACAGCTGTCAAGTAACATTGTTATGAAGTAAACTTTCATAATTCGACAACTTGACAAATAACTGATCCAGCACAATTTGAACACGTGCTATAGCTCCACCAAAATCAAAGGCGCAAACTTACACAGTAATGTGACAGCAACTGAGACATCGATTTCATATAGATATCAGGACCACCTGATATAACCTGAAGATGGCAATTACGCCGAAACAGGCCTATCGTGATAAACAATATATCGAACACAGCAGAGTCTTGGTCTCATAGTAAATATATAATGTCCTTATATACGACGCAGTGGTCTCAGATGATTACAAAATAAAACCATTTTGTCCGTATATGTGATTCCTTAATGTGAAAATGAACAACACCAATCACGGGAGCTAGCTTTTGAAAATAATCGTGAGTACTCAAAATCACAGTTCACAAACGTTGAAAACTAATCCTTCTGAAAATCCAGATATTTTTGAATGAACAACACTTGATAAAGATGATTGTTTATTAGGTTTTACTTCAACACTGCCTTACATGCAAAAATAATCCACAATCCACACACAATTGTTGTGTTATTTCAAATCTTTGTGCAATTTCAATTCCTCACTCATAATGAATGTGTTCCTACGAAAAGGGAATCATTTAACGGGTATGATCGCTACAGTGTGAAGATTAAAGTTTTTTGCTTCTTGTTTCTGGACATCCATGACAGCGTTGTCGTTCAATTTCTCTTTGCGTTGCCTTACGTTGCTGCGCAAGTACATTTTTGATTCAAGGCCGGGAAAGAAGGTTCTACTGTGCATTATACTTTCGTACAGTTAAAACTATATTTATTAATTTCATCGCTTCAGGAATCAATTCGCCTCGTAAATTGTCTTCCGTATCTCCAACGAAATAATTTTTAGCTTTACAAACATCTAACTGTTCATAATTCAGGAAAATAGTTTTCAACAAAGTTACTCCACCGCAAAAAGGCCGAAGAGCTGTACGAAGTTAATCATTGTGAATCAAAATCATCGCTACAAAATTCCTTCACACAACTGCAATCTTTAATTTTCAAAGAAGAAATATTTTTGTTTCTTTGACATGGGATTTGGCAAAAGCATTCTTTTTCGTCACTTCCAAGAGTTCCATACTCCATCGAAACTTCCAACAGTTTGAGACAACTTCAGAAACTATTAATATTGTCTATGGTCTATTGGAACTGTAGAGAGGAATTTGTGCAGAAAAGCATTCAAAATTTCAGTTGGCTTTAAAATTTTTGGTAAGAACTGTAGTGACAAATACGAATTCAAAAGAGCAAAGAAAATTTAAGAAATCTTTAGCTTTGGCACTGACATTGAATTTTTCGAGCTAGAGATCTTCGAAGAACAAAATTAACTGTTCATAATTCTGGAAAATAGTTTTCAACAATGTTATTCCACGGCAAAAAGGCCGAAGAGCTACAGGATGAATAGAGCCTGCATCTTGGGCAGCCTGCAGAAATTTAAATGTAAATACTGCTAGTCGCTTGGCGGAAAATTGGTCACCTTTCTCACATTTGGTAGATACTCTTTCACTATGGCCTAATTTTGGATTGCCTCTAGAATCACGAGGTTCAAAGAGTAGGTCAAACAGTGAACACGCAGAACACGCTGCTCAGTTTCTCTGATTTTTCCTTGTAACTATGAATAAGCGCCGCTCCATCAGTAGCAGTACCTCCGCATCACTTGATGTCTAGAGAAAAGCGACTGGGAACACCCATTAAAATTGTCAACAAATACTTCAACAATAGTATTTTCAGTATTACAAAAAAAAACAAAGAAACAAAGCGTATCGAAAGTTACTCGTGTTGACAGATGTCGCTAGTTTCATCTAAATGATGCCATGTTACGCAAAAAAAAGTGAACTAAACTTACTGTTCTACAAAGTAGACAGTTTAAATGTCTCCCGGCCGTTGCGTGTTGGGTGGAACGTTCAAAATCTTTCCGGGCATTTCCGCGAGAGAGTACCGTTGACCACATCATTTATTTCTAGAAGACTGAGAAACGCTATGCCGTGATTGCATGGGCCAAAGCTAGAGCGCGACGTCAGAACTGCCATAATGGGCAGCTTTGAATTTTCCCCCAACTTTTCTTTTTTTTAATATTATTATTTGGTTTATTATATTTTCCTTTCCTATTTTATGTGTGTGCAGAGCACCACAAAAATATTTCGGGGAGGTTGCGTCAGCACCGGAGTACCCGTGGAGTCGGCGCCTCTGGCACCAAGCACTCTTTAACGTCTATTTTATGCAGAACAGAGCCCTTACCGGAGTCCAACCGACACTTTTATCACCAGGCGGCTGTACCCTCACCTCGTTAAAACGATGAGATGTTGACAGTCTACTACACTACTGCCATCAGAATGTCTTCAGAGCTACTGTGTTCCAGACCAACAAAAAGCATGGAAAAAATATGTTTCGAAACACCTTATCTTGTTAGGTGCCACCACAATTACATGAAATAACCACACCGGTAAACTACTGACAAATGATCATCGACAAATTGTCAAAGTCGAAAAACAAATCTTTTACAGCCACCCGGACGTCTTTATTCTGAAAACACGGAGCAAATTGTCGTTCTTACCTCCAGTAAAAAACGACGTGTATTTCCTCATGCAACGATCTCACGACATTAGCAGTCGACAAGATAACATTTAACTTGTACAGGAGCTTTTCTCCGCACGAAGTATGCGACGATTCTCGTTTAACTGGCGTCGTATAAGTCGAAATAGCTTTCAATCTACAATGTTACATTTCAGTGAATAGGAACTTGATCCTTGTTACTAACAGTGTAATGGTATCGCAATGTGCATTGAAAACGGTAGGCAACTAAAGGAGGGGTTGGGTTGTTTTGGGGAAGGAGACCAGACGGCAAAGTCATCGATCTCATCGGATTAGGGAATGACGGGGAAGGAAGTCGGCCGTGCCCTTTCAAAGAAACAATCCCGGCATTTGCCTGGAGCGATTTTGGGAAATCACGGAAAACCTAAATCAGGATGGCCGGACGCGGGATTGAACCATCGTCCTCCCGAATGCGAGTCCAGTGTGCAACCAAAGGAATTGCATTTACTGCACGCTCAATAAAATAATTGTTGATCTCTGATGGCCCATAATCGCCAGGGCACATCGGCTGGTTTAGTAATGTCATTGTCAATAAAATTCACTAACAGTCATGTACTTTAAGATATTATTTTATTTTATTGTGACGGTTATCAGTTTCGGCATTTCATTATGCCATCTTCAGGCCCCATACGAGTCTATACAAATAAACGGACTTGTCGTACAGTGCCAAAATCACTGGATATCAATTGTACAACGATTGAATTCACGATATCCTGTGATTTATGGTGCTTTACCACAAGTTGGTCTATTTGGATACAAGTGTATCAGGCCTGAAGATGGCATAATGAAATGCCAAAACTGGTAACTGTCACAATAAAATAAAATAATATCTTAAAGTACACAGCTGGCGGTGAATTTTATTGACATTGCAAATGCAGTTCATGCCAACCTATTCACGAGAAATATTTTGTTCATCCTACCATAACTTGTTCAACCTAAAGAATTCCCGCTACAACAATCACAATCACTCTCTCTTCACCCCCTAATTCATACCATGCAAATTCCATCTGCCAAAAGAAGGTTGTATATTGTCCTACGCAATTTTTTTCGGTACCCCAATATTATCGAGTTTACGAAACACCGATGTACTAAACTCCAGCTATCCACCTTTGAAAGATTTTCCTTCAATCACTTTGGGGTAATGCTGCGACTGTTCCATGAACATGGCAACACTTCCAACTGATCTAGCACCTCCTGAGATGACAATGGTGTCGACCAAACGCATTAATGTGAAAATAGAATCCCGACTATATTGCAGTTGCTACTATTCTTCGTTAGCACAGCACGTAGAACATTCATTGCAATTAACTACCTTGATACAACTGCTGTTGTTGCTATTGTTGCAATCTTTGGTCCTAAGACTGGTTTGATGCAGCTCTCCACGCTGCCCTACCCTGTCCAAGTCTCATCATCTCCGAATAACTGCTACTACCTACGTCCTTCTGCATTTGCTTAATGTATTCATTTAATCTCTTGGTCTTCCTCTACGATTTTTACCCCTCATGCTTCTCTCCAGTACTAAATTGGAGATAAAAATGGTTCTGACCATTATGGGACTTAACATCTGAGGTCATCAGTCCCCTAGAACTTAGAACTACTCAAACCTAACTAAGCTAAGGACATCATACACATCCATGCCCGAGGCAAGATTCGAACCTGCTACCATAGCGGTCGCGCGGTTACAGACTGAAGCGCGTAGAACCGCTCGGCCATATCGGCCGGCCAACTGGCGATCCCTTGTTGTCTCAGAATGTATGCTATCAACCTATACCGTCACCAAGTTGGGTTGTGGCGCAAATTTATTTTCTCCCTAATTCTATTGAGTACTCATTAAGTAGTAAAGGAGTTTTGCTATTTGGGGAGCAAAGTAACTGATTCAAGTCGAAGTAGAGATGATATAAAATGTAGACTGGGAATGGCAAGGAAACTCTTTCTGAAGAAGAGAAGTTTGTTAACATTGAGTCTAGATTTAAGTGTCAGGAAGTCATTTGCGAAAGTATTTGTATGGAGTGTAGCCATGTATGGAAGTGAAACGTGGACAATAAATAGTTTGGACAAGAAGAGAATAGAAGCTTTCGAAATGTGGTGCTACTGAAGAATGCTGAAGATCAGATGGGTAGATCACATAACTAATGTGGAAGTACTGAATAGGATTGGGGAGAAGACTAGTTTGTGACACAACTTGACTAGAAGAAGGGATCGGTTGGTAGGACATGTTCTGAGGCATCAAGGGATCACCAATTTAGTACTGGAGGGCAGCGTGGAGGGTAAAAACCGTAGAGGGAGACCAAGAGATGAATACACTAAGCAGATTCAGAAGGATGTAGTTTGCAGTAGGTACTGGGAGATGAAGAAGCTTGCACAGGATAGAGTAGAATGGAGAGCTGCATCAAACCAGTCTCAGAGCTGAAGACCACAACAACAACAACAACAACCTCTTCATTAGTTATGTGAACTACCCACCTAATTTTCAACAAATTTCCTGTAGCACCACACTTTCAAAGCGTTTGTTCTCAACTTGTCTAAACTGTTTATCGTCCAGGTATCTCTTCTGTACATGGCTACATCCTTGACAAATACTTTCAGAGAAAACTTCCTGACACGTTAAATCTAAGCCTATATTCAATGTTAACAAATTTCTCTTCTTTGGAAACACTTTTCTTGCCATTGCCAATCTACATTTTATATCCTCTCTACGTCGGCCATCATTAGTTATTTTGCTGCCCAAATAGCAAAAGACATTCATTACTTTCACGTGTCTCGTTTCCCAATCTAATTTCCACAACATCACATGATTTAATTGGACTGCATTGTATTATCCTTGCTGCAACTCAAAACTACTATTCGTCTATTTTATCCATATGCTAGCATATCTGTGATGTATGTATAACACGTTAAGCAGAAGATGGCCAGTATAATTACAAAATGAGAATCACTTGCGAAAGTGACTTGTTGTCTGCGAATTGTATAAGACAGCAATGTTGTTTCACCTGTCACACAGATATGGAACATCCATTCGACTAAAAACCTCTGCAACCGAACTTCACCAAATTATTTACCCTCAGTGGTGCCTAAACACTGTTTTTATACAATAATGTATGATTATATTTGACGGTGCGTACGGCGCTTACAATTGTTGCTCATGAGTATAATGTACATGAATTCACATACTGCCATTCACATTGCAGCAAGGAATGTTATTCATATGTAACGAGGGTAACATTAAACGTGCGTACCTCTACAATTAGTAGAGTAATAAGTAGTGCTGTTAGTTGTGCTAAATGGCTGATTACTCACAGGTGATCACTCTTCACGCAGCAACCAGCGTACACCGCAACAGGCATCCGAGGGCGCCTGCTCTGCAAGTGGCAGCGGAATCAACATCTTGCAACTCCGTACTCCAACAGTAAACGTACGGACACCGGGAATCCCCGCGCTTTTCACCCGATTGGCTCCGTCGTAGCAGGAGCTCTGCTCATTGGTTACCTCTACGGGGCTGAACTCTCGCGGCTCTACACTGAACAGCTCGGCGCGGCTGCGCGACGTGGCAACCGCGCGCGGATGCGGTATGCACTAGAAGTGGCTCGCGTGACGTCACTAGCGGGTTCGGCATTGCTCAGCCAGCTGCAGGCTGATCGTACAGTCACTGCCTGCCTGCGCGGCGAGAAAGCGTAACGTGGAGCGCCAGTAAAAACACAAACGCCTCTGTGGCGAGGAAGACCTGCACGTCGTCTGCAGAGTGCTTATAATTTCTGTACTGTCATTCGGTGATCCTGTCGACGAACTAATAGAGAAATATCACGCTATTCGAGCACTGCGGATCTATCAGTATCAATAACCTTGGACGTTTCGTTACCATGTCAGTGTCAAACGACAAATAATCGTAGCACGTGCAGAGGTGTGATCAGAACAGCCTTGAACTAGGAACGACGTTAAACCAGCGCGTTGACACTTCAAATACTGCTACATGTTACCTGGAACTATTCCCTCTTCATTTTAAGTTTCACATGTAAATAAATATTTCGCTGTGTATTCATCCGTATTTTTTGTTTGCGCATGAAACGTCCTTCCCGTGGAACTTAAATCACGGATACGACTATTTCGGTAGATTCATGCTGCATCTTCGCAGCGCTTTTCACAAAACCGCCTAATTTTCCTTAGACACATAGTTGTTGTATTTTTGTTATCTCAAGAGTAGACAGCTTATCTATATTCTGTTTCCAGTTACCAGTACCTCATACTCGGGACGCAGAAACTCTGGTCAACTCGGATGTTACTTCTGAAATGGATTTTTTCTAAAAATTTTCGAAGAGAAACAGCTATTTTTTTCTGCTGCTTTCTAATTATTTTCCCCGCAGCTTCATATCCTTTCACAACTGGTACAAACGGCAACACTACTTGAATTCGACTCACGTGACACAGGGCGCTATTGTCCAATGGAATGCGAAACAAGAACTTCTCGTTTACTTTTTATTTATGCATAGATTTTACTTGGCAGGTTTTTTTCCTTCTCAATGCCCTATCCTCCTGACCAAGTTCGCTGCTTTCAATTGTCATTACATTACTTTTAACGTCACACGGACTGTGGTATTATCTGGTACGGACTCCTTATGCTACGCATTTAGTAGATATTAAGTACACGGAAAAAGGGGTAGGGACATTTTTATTGACGTTATCATTCTCTGGTACTATTGTTTGTTTGCATATGATGTATACTACTGCTCTGTAAATACATCAAAATTATTAGATTCTTGAGATTAATTATTTATGAAATATTACACTCAAGAGTTTAGTTACTTGTGTCATCCTATTTTACTAACTGCTGTAAGTTTGTTACTCACCGCTCCTTCACGTATGCCTATTACATGTCTAATACTGAAATAAGAGTGATTGTCTAAAGATTCTTCCTTTAGCAGCTTCAGAACAGTTTGTTAAGGACACCCAATTTTCCGTATTTTATTCAAGTCAGTAATTTAAAAGCGTGGTGTGTATGCAGATTTTTTATAGTTTTTGCGCGTAACGGCTTGATTAAAATGTGGCGTTTTTTCACGAAAACCTTTTAGCGTAGCTCCTGTTTCGTTCATTTTGGACGACAAATCCATCACCCCACGACGTCAGTTATTTCCTAAGACTCTCATCGGTTCTCGCTGATACATTAACGCTCAAATTTCTCCTTCTTTTGTCAATTATTTTTATGATTATAGGTAAATTATAAAATGGTATAGAGGATAAAATGATCGTCTGATAGCGATACGAACCCCGGGGCTTAAAATTCATCCCAGACATTACCAGAGGATGGTTCAGAGAACTTTTCATGGTGACAAGTATTACACATACCAGTTATCAGCAAAAACGGAACAATACATGTGTGTAGAGAGCATTGCGCAAACCACCAGTGGGGCTGCATTCTACGTCCGCCATCTGCACGCAGCAAAGAACTGTGTGTTGGAGACAGATAGCTGAGTGGTGAAATAGCTTAAAAAAGACCACACTAGACTGAACATCAGTGGGGGTTATCCAAACCGGACTTGGGAAAGGCTTTAGGGTGTGAAAAGCCTGGAAGCTTCCTAAAATTCACCGCAGCAACAGACGAAAACGCAATACACACGGATACCTTTTGAGGACATCGGTTTCAGGGACCCTCTTTCACCGTTGGTTCGTTATAGTGTTGCTGCATTCCGTTTGGTTTGTAGCCGCGGTTAGCTTCGTGTGTGTGTTGCACTGGAAGCAGTGCAAGGGTCGAAGGTACGGGCTGTATGCCTGCTTCCATTCGCTCACGGTAGCTGTTACTGGCACCCTCTCTAACCCTCCTTCAACTCCTCATTCTATCCTGTTCGATTCTCTATAGGGCTGTGTTTTCCAAAGCACTGCTAGTTGTGCGTTAACACTGTGGAGAGGTGTTCTGACGAAGAGTTGACCGACAGGCACCCTGTGTACGAGTTCACTGAATGCAGTGGAACAGCGGTGCAGTGACGCTATGCTTAACCGACGACAATCATGTCACCACACTTTTACAACAGGGGGTTGTTGTGTTGTCCTCTGTTGTGTGTTGTACGTTTTGCTGATTCCATATTACACGCTCTTTCACTGTTGTGACGTCATTTTTACATAAACAAGGATGACTGCGGCAACAAACCGAATAAATCATTACTATATTACTCAGTAAAAAAAAGAAACGCCGGAGACAGTGGGTCACTCATATACAAATGCTCAAAAGGTATCCCTGAACAAACTCCGAAAGTTTATCGATGGTTCAACCTGTATACTTGCATCTAAGGAAAGGATAAATTACGACATGGCAAGAGCGTGCACGATAGTTTCTGTGGAGGGGAGCATATGGGGGGGAAGGGGGAGAAGCTCTATTTTTAATTTGCTGGAAGGAACTTTAAGGAACCATAAAAAAAATCCCTCAGTTCCGACTTGTCAAAACCTGCCAAATACCGACTTTCAAATCATTTTCTTGGAAGAATAACATCTGACTACATTATAAACTATGGGACTAAAAGTATCCAGACACCACTCAAAACGTAAGTTTTTCATTTTAGGTGCATTGTGCTGCCACCTACAGCCAGGTATTCCATATCAGCGACCTCAGTAGTCTTTAGACTTATAATTGAGCAGAATGGGGCTCTCCGCGGAACTCACGGACTCCGAACGTGGTCAGGTGATTAGGTCTCTCTTGCATCATACGTCTGTACGCGAGGCTTCCACATTCCTAAACATTCCTAGGTCCACTGTTTCCGATGTGATAGTGAAGTGGAAACGTGAAGGGACACGTACAGCACAAAAGCGTACGAGCCGACCTTGTGTGTTGACTGACAGAGACCGCAGACAGTTGAAGACGGTCGTAATGTGTAATAGGCAGACATTTATCCAGACCATCACGCAGGAATTTCAGACTGCATCAGAATCCACTGCAAGTACTACAACAGTTAGGTGTGAGGTGAGAAAACTTGGATTTCATGGTATAGCGGCTGCTCATAGGCCACACGTGACGCCGGTAAATGCCAAACGACGCCTCGCTTGGAGTAAGGAGCGTAAATATTGGGCGACTGAACAGTGGAAAAGCGTTGTATGAAGTGACGAATCACGGTACACAATATTGGGGATCCGATGGCAGGGTGTGGATATGGCAAATGCCCTGTGAACGTCATCTGCCAGCTTGTGTAGTGCCAACAGTAAATTTCGGAGGCGGTTGTGTTATGGTATGGTCGTGTTTTCCATGGAGGGGTTTGCACCCCTCGTTGTTTGTGTGGCACTATCGCAGCACAGGCCTACATTGATGTTTTAAGCACCTTCTTGCTTCCCACTGTTGAAGAGAAATTAGGAGCTAGCAACTGCATCTTTCAACACGATCGAGTACCTGTACATAACGCACGGCCTGTGGCGGAGCGGTTACACGACAATAACATTCCTGTAATGGACTGGCCTGTACAGAGTCCTGACCTGAATCCTACAGAACACCTTTGGGATGTTTCGGAACGCCGAGTTCGTGTCAGGCCTCACCGACCGACACCGATACCTCTCCTCAGTGCAGCACTTCGTGAAGAATGGGCTGTCATTCCCCAAGACACCTTCCAGCACATGACTGAATGTACGCCTGCGAGAGTGGAAGCTGTCATCAAGGCTAACGGTGGGCTAACCCCATATTGAATTCCATCATTACGGATATAGGGCGCGACGAGCTTGTAAGTCATTTTCAACCACGTGTGCGGATACTATTGATGACATAGTGTATTTTCCCCTCTCCTTGACTCCCAAAAGGAAGGAGCCGTGCCCCCCCCCCCCCCCTCTCCCCCCTCTCTCTCGTCCCCATGGGGATGTACACACATGCGTGTTGGTAATAAGAAGAAGCCGTGCTGACAGAAATCCAGTATTTGCCCAATTACAAGATACATGTGTAGTGTGCAAAATGTTGGATGGGTTGCTGGATAAAATGATCAGCTAAATGCAAAACGAGCTCATTAATCTAATGTTACGCGCTTCGACATTTGCCACCTTCAGATATCTGTTAAAATAAAATAAATCAAATATGACGTAAAATGGACTATAAAATCAACATGGACGTACAACTGAACACATTATAATCTTAAGAAGACACATATCCTGGAATCTGAAGTAAGCAGTGGACATAATAGTTACGTGTAGTGGTGGTAGAAAACATGCGCAGACTGATACTAGATTCCTGACCATTATACCAAAAAAATTAACAAACAACGGAGCTGATCCTCCTTGGTACACAAAACGGGTTAGAAAACTGTTGCAGGAACAATGAAACCAACATGCCATATTTAAACAGACGCAAAATGCCCAAGATAGGCGACCTTTTACAGAAGCTCGAAATTTAGCCCGGACTTCAATGCGAGATGCCTATAACAGTTTCCACAACGAAACTTTGTCTCGAAACCTGGCAGAAAATCCAAAGAGATTCTGGTCGTATGTGACGTATGTTAGCGGCAAGAAACAATCAATGCCTTCTCTGCGCGATAGCAACGGTGATACTTTCAAAGACAGGGCTACCAAAGCAGAGTTACTAAACACAGCCCTCCATAATGCCTTCACAAAAGACGAAGTAAACATTCCAGAACTCGAATCGAGAACAGCTGCCAACGTGAGTAACGTAGAAGGAAATATCCTCGGAGTAGTCAAGCAACTTAAATCACTTAATAAAAGCAAGTCTTCTGTTCCAACTGTACACCGGTTAGGTTCCTTTCGCAGTATACTGATGAAGTAGCACCATACTTAACAATCATATACAACCGTTCGCTCGCCGAAAGATCCCTACCCAAAGACTGGAAAGTTGCACAGGTCTCACAAATATTCAAGAAATGTAGTAGCAGTAATCCACAAAATTACAGGCTCATATCGTTAACGTCGATACGCAGCAGGATTCTAGAACATATATTGAGTTCGAACATAGTGAGTTACCTCCAAGAAAACGGTCTATTGACACACAATCAAGATGGGTTTAGAAAACATCGTTCCTGTGAAACACAACTATGCCTTTATTCACATGAAGTGTTGAGTGCTATTGACGATGGATTTCAGATCGATTCCGTATTTCTAGATTTCGGGAAGGCTTTTGACACTGTACCACACATGCGGCTCGTAGTGAAATTGCGTGCTTATGGAATATCGTCTCAGTTATGTGACTAGATTTGTGTTTTCCTGTCAGAAAGGTCACAGTTCGTAGTAATTAACGGAAAGTCATCGAGTAAAACAGAAGTGATTTCTGGCGCCCCGCAAGGTAGTGTTATTGGCTCTTTGCTGTTCCTTACTTGGATAAACGATTTGGGAGACTATCTGAGCAGCCGTCTTCGGTTGTTGGCAGATGACGCTGTCGTTTATCGACTAATAAAATCATCAGAAGATCAAAAGAAACTCCAAAACGATTTAGAAAAGATATCTGAATGGTGCGTAAAGTGTCAATTGACCCTAAATAACGAAAGGTGTGAGGTCATCCATATGAGTGCTAAAAGGAACTCGTTAAATTTCGGTTACACGATAAATCAGTGTAATCTAGAAGCCGTAAATTCAACTAAATACCTAGGTATTACAATTACGAACAACTT
The DNA here is from genome assembly GCF_023897955.1 of Schistocerca gregaria. Lineage (NCBI taxonomy): Eukaryota > Metazoa > Arthropoda > Insecta > Orthoptera > Acrididae > Schistocerca > Schistocerca gregaria. The sequence continues at coordinate 512,055,632 of NC_064924.1, forward strand.
AAATTGGAAGGAACAAACAGACAATGTTGTGCGGAAGGCTTACCCAAAGACTGCGTTTTATTGGCAGGACACTTAGAAAATGTAACAAACGTACTAAGGAGACTGCCTACACTATCCTTGTCCGTCTTCTTGTAGAATACTGCTGCGCGGTGTGGGATCTTTACCAAGTAGAACTGACGGAGTACATCGTAAAAGTTCAAAGAAAGGTAGCACGTTTTGTATAATTGCGAAATATGTGAGTGAGTGTCACAGAAATGATACAGGAATTGAGCTGGAAATCTTTTTTCGTTGCGACGCAATCTTTTCACGAAATTCCAATCATCAACCTTCTCCTTCGAATGCGAAAATATTTTGTTGACACCTACCTACATAGGGAGGAACGATCACCTCGATAAAATAAGTGAAATCAGAGCTCGTACAGAAAGATATAGGTGTTCATTCTTTCCACGCCCTATAAGAGATTGGAATAATAGAGAACGGTTAAGGTGGCTCGGTGAACCCTCTGCAAGGCACTTGAATGTGATTTGCAGAGTATCTGTATAGATGTAGATGTACAAATTTGGAACACAGGATGCTGTTACAAAAGTGAGTATGGCACTGTACAACATCATCATATCAACTACAAGAATGAAACGAAGATAATAAAAAGCGATTTACGTTTAAAAAGAGAAAACTTAACAAAAGAAAAGCAAGACGTAAAATATTTTACGTATTATAGTTGTTGTTGATGTGGTCTTCAGTCCTGAGACAGGTTTGATGCAGCTCTCCATGCTACTGTATCCTGTGCAAGCTTCTTCATCTCCAAGTACCTGCTGCAGCCTACATACTTCTGAATCTGCTTAGTGTATTCATCTCTTGGTCTCCCTCTACGATTTTTACCCTCCACGCTGCCCTCCAAAACTAAATTGGTGATCCCTTGATGCATCAGAACATGTCCTACCAGACGATCCCTTCTTATAGTCAAGTTGTGTCTCCCCAATCATATTCAGTACTACCTCATTAGTTATGTGATCTACTCATCTAATCTTCAGCATTCTGCTGTAGCACCACATTTCAAAAGCTTCTATTCTCTTCTAGTCCAAACAATTTATCGTCCATGTTTCACTTCCATACATGGCTACACTCCATACAAATACTTTCAGAAACGGTTTCCTGACACTGAAATCTATACTCGATGTGAATAAATTTATCTTCCTCAGAAACGCTTTCCTTGCCATTGCCAGTCTACATTTTATATCCTCTCTACTTCGACCACCATCAGTTATTTGGCTCCCCAAATAGCAAAATTCCTTTACCACTTTAAGTGTCTCATTTCCTAATCTAATTCCCTCAGCATCACCCGACTTAATTCGACTACATTCCATGATCCTCGTTTTGCTTTTGTTAATGTTCATTTTATGTCCTCCTTTCAAGACACTATCCATTCCGTTCAACTGCTCTTCCAAGTCCTATGCTGTCTCTGACAGAGTTACAATGTCATCGGCGAATCTCAAAGTTTTTATTTCTTCTCCATGGATTTTAATACCTACTCCGGATTTTTCTTTTGTTTCCTTGACTGCTTGCTCAATATACAGATTGAATAACATCGGGGAGAGACTACAACCCTGTCTCGCTCCCTTCCCAACCACTGCTTCCCTTTCATGCCCCTCGACTCTTATAACTGCCATCTGGTTTCTGTACAAATTGAAATAGCCTTTCGCTCCCTGTATTTTACCCCTGCCACCTTTAGAATTTGAATGAGAGTATTCCGGTAAACATTGTTAAAAGCTTTCTCTAACTCCACAAATGCTAGAAATGTAGGTTTGCCTTTCCTTAATCTAGCTTCTAAGATAAGTCGTAGGGTCAGTATTTCCTCACGTGTTCCAACATTTCTACAGAACCCAAACTTATCTTCCCCAAGGTCGGCTTCTACTAGTTTTTCCATTCGTCTGTAAAGAATCCGCGTTAGTATTTTGCAGCTGTGACTTATTAAACTGATAGTTCGGTAATTTTCACATCTGTCAACACCTTCTTTCTTTGGGATTGGAATTATTATATTCTTCTTGAAGTCTGAGGGTATTTCGCCTGTCTCATACGTCTTGCTCACCGGATGGTAGAGTTTGTCCGGATTGGCTCTCCCAAGGCCGTCAGTAGTACCAATGGAATGTTGTCTACTCCGGGGGCCTTGTTTCGACTCAGGTCTTTCAGTGCTCTGTCAAACTCAACACGCAGTATCGTATCTCCCATTTCGTCTTCATCTACATCCTCTTCCATTTCCATAATATTGTCCTCAAGTAATCACCCTTGTATAGACCCTCTATATACTCCTTCCACCTTTCTGCTTTCCCTTCTTTGCTTAGAACTGGGTTTCCTTCTTGATGTTCATACAAGTGGTTATCTTGCCTCCAAAGGTCTCTTTAATTTTCCTGTAGGCAGTATCTATCTTACCCCTTGTGAGATAAGCCTCTACATCCTTACATTTGTCCTCTAGCCATGCCTGCTTAGACATTTTGCACTTCCTGTTGATCTCATTTTTGAGACGTTTGTATTCGTTTTTGCCTGCTTCATTTACTGCATTTTTGTATTTTCTCCTTTCATCAATTAAATTCAGTATTTCTTCTGTCACCCAAGGATTTCTACTATCCTTCGTCTTTTTACCTACTTGATCCGCTGCTGCCTTCACTACTTCATCCCTCAAAGCGACCCATTCTTCTTCTACTGTATTTCTTTCCCCCGTTCCTGTCTATTGCTCCCTTATGCTCTCCCTGAAACCTGTACAACCTCTGGTTCTTTTAGTCCAGATCCCATCTCCTTAAATTCCCACCTTTTTGCAGTTTCTTCAGTTTTACTCTACAGGTCGTAACCAATAGAGTGTGGTCAGAATCCACAACTGCCCCTGGAAATGTCTTACAATTTAAAACCTGGTTTCTAAATCTCTGTCTTACCATTATATAATCTATCTAAAACCTGTCCTTTCATGATTCTTGAACCAAGTGTTAGCTATGATTAAGTTGTGCTCTGTGCAACATTCTACGAGGCGACTTCCTCTTTCATTTCTTACCCCCAATCCATATTCACCTACTACGTTTCCTTCTCTCCCTTTTCCTACTGCCGAATTCCAGTCACCCATGACTATTAAATTTTCTTCTCCCTTCACAATCTGAATAATTTCTTTTATTTCATCATACATTTCTTCAATTTCTTCGTCATCTGCAGAACTAGTTGGCATATTAACTTGTACTACTGTAGTAGGTGTGCACTTCGTATCTATCTTGGTCACAATAATGCGTTCACTATGCTGTTTGTTGTAGCTTACCCACATTCTTATTTTCCTTTACATTATTAAACCTACTCCTGCATTTCCCCTATTCGATTTTCTGTTTATAACCCTGTAGTCACCTGACCAGAAGTCTTGTTCTTCCTTCCACCGAACTTCACTAATTCACACTATATCTAACATTAACCTACCCATTTCCCTTTTTAAATTTTCTAACCTACCTGTCAGATGAAGGGATCTGACATTCCACACTCCAATCCATAGAACGTCAGTTTTCTTTCTGCTAATAACGACATCCTCTTGAATACTCCCCGCCTGGAGATCCAAATGGGGGACTATTTTACCTCCAGAATACTTTACCCAAGAAGACGCCATCATCATTTAACCATACAGTAAGACTGCATGCCCTTGGGAAAAAATTATGGCCATAGTTTCTCCTTGCTTTCAGCCGTTCGCAGTACCAGAACAGCATGACCGTTTTGGTTAGTGAAACAAGGCCAGATCAGTCAATCATCCAGGCTGTTGCCCTTGCAACTACTGAAAAGGCTGCTGCCCCTCTTCAGGAACCACACGTTTGTCTGGCCTCTCAACAGATACCCCTCCGATGTGGTTGCACCTACAGTACGGCTATCTGTATCGCTGAGGCACGCAAGCCTCCACACCAACGCCAAGGTCAATGGTTCATGGTATTATCATCAACAGCTCAAAATGGTTCAAATGGCTCTGAGCAATATGGGACTTATCATATGAGGTCATCAGTCTCCTAGAACTCAGAACTACATAAACCTAACTAACCTATGGACATCACACATATCCATGCCTGAGGCAAGATTCGCATCTGCAGCCGTAGCAGTCATACGGTTCCGGGCTGAAGCGCCTAGAACCGCTCGGTCACTTTGGCCGGCCTAATTAACAGCATTCTCAGTGTGACTATTGAACCTTATGAGGGTGCAAGTGTTCAACGATGTTATGTAGCGACATAGCTTTAATTAGTGATATACACAAATACGTTACATAGAAAAATAACACCAATCACGATAAAAAAAACAATCATGGCATACAGATGACAAGGGTAAAACAAATTACCTCAACAGTACAGTTCACTACCTATTCTATACGAAATGTAGCGCCAATATAGCTATATGCTCTCCATGACACAAATATTGAAAAAGAATTAAACAGTTAGTTCCGACATATTAACTTTAGAGAACAAAACAATTTTTTTAATATAGATTATGAAACGTCCCCTTAGAAAAATAATACATGACTGTGCTTAAACTGACACACAATATTTTTTAGCGCAGAGCAAACTGACTTTCAATAATTCCTACAAAAGAATGGCCCTGACTAACATTAACCTATACCTTTCACAAATCACTTACCTCACAAAAATCCTTGTTACTCGAACTACTGCAATACAGCGAGCGCCACTACTGCCAGCTAAATAAAAGATTCAAACTACCTAAGGCATTAACTACTGATAGGCATAGTTAGCAAATGAAAGATTTTGATAGAGAACAAACAATGTATATACCTCAATAGTGTTCAAATGTCATAATGTATATAGCAGTTCATGACATCCAGTCTTACAAATTTCAAAACTCCGCCATCTCTCTCCTCACATCCACCACTGCTAGCGGCTCACCTCCAACTGCGCAACGCTATGTGCTGTCAACAGCCAACTGACCAACACAACAATGGCGAGTATTACAACAATGCCAACCAGCCACTGACTGCACACAGCACAGCCAGTGATTTTCATACAGAGCGCTATGTGCCGTTACCAATATGAAAACCTAAGCAGCCTACTCATATAGCTCCCATGCTCCCCACAAAAAATTTTACAAAATTGTTTTGGGCAGTGGCCAATACACATTTGAAACAATTTTTCATAATTACAATAACAAAGAAATCAAATGCACACACTTATTGATACAATGTTGGTCTAAAGCTAAAATTTTCTCACAGTCCATAAAGACAGTCCTGATCATTCATCACAGTAAAATTGCAGTAAAAGAAAATGCACACGGAAGTAGTGGATTTCCATGCAGTCTTGAAGATGTAGTGTTGTCCTTCCAACGGAAAGACAGTGCTGACTCTTGACATGCAGACAGGTAATGGTCCACAACAGAGCAAACCCACAGCAGAGTCAGTCGATGTTGTGAAGAATATTGGTAGGTAAGTCATCAAAGAGCAGACCCACTGTAGTTCTGGTAGAAAGTATGGTATTGGTGAGTCATCAAAGGTGCAGACCCAGTGCAGTCCTTGCAGAAATAATGGTGTTGGTGAGTCATCAAAGATGTAGACCCATTGTAGTCCTTGTAGAGATGGCTAGCAGCCATCTGTTGCTACTGTGCAGGTGCACAATCACCATAGAAGAGTCTTGTGGACAATATAGCAAGTCCATGAACCATCACTTGTGCACTCGCAAATTTTTTGTTGAAATGTCCTAAGAACCAGCAATGTTGTTACCCAGTCCCTCGCTGAATTATTAACACACTTGCAAACACTATCAGTCCCTGCTTCTCACATATTGTCCATATACTATGACCAACAGAAACGTGTGCAGTGAAATGTAACTTACAAGTAAATTAATTTGATGAACTGGTGTCAATTACAATTTTATAACATAAGAATACAATAACAAAGGTAAAAAATACATAATTAAAAACATAATAATACAGATAACATTTGTAGTAATACATGCTTTACAAAAGAATTGAACTAACTTATACATCAGTGTAACAGGAACTATGAGATAAGTACATACATAAAAGGTCAGAATAACTTTTGAAACATCAACTTCACACATGAGCATTAAAACAAAGCAGAATAAATAATGTTGAAACAACTTTACAAAGTAAATAACATATTATCTGAAAAAATCTACAACATAAATCTTATTAGCTAAACACATGAAGACAGGAAAAATACAAATACATAAGGGTACACAAACACATAGCGGAATAACTCAAAAGGAAAGGACAGGGTTCGTTTTAAGTGTAACATTTGGTACTGCAGTCCAACCCAAAACTTCATTCCATAGATCTTTCGTCTTATTTCAACATATGTTTCCACCAAAAACATCATATCCAAGAATGATTTCTGTATTTATATGTTCACATATTTCTTACCTCATTATTTATTTTCCAAGAAAATTCTACCTAAACCTGTTGCCTCTAAAACCTAATATTTTGTTCATATCCTCTTTCATAATACTTTTTTTTGGCCAAACCATTTTCTTATAGATTCTTATAGCTTCTTATACCTAAACATGACAAAGCTCAAGCAGAAAAAAATATTACAGTAAAAATGGCCATGTTTAATACCTATGGAACATCTTAACAGTAGGGTGATGCATCACGAGAACTTACGCTAGCAGATAAGTTACCAAATCGTAAAAAAAATTATTTATGCAATTCCTGAGAAGGGAAATGTCTATTTGTGTGCCCTCCTGTTCCTGGAAGTAGATCATAAATTTATTATTGACTGGATGTGTAGGCATAAAATAACTATATTAGTACATCTATTAAATTTTATTTTAACCAATGCTGCAGTGCAGCTGGAAACTAGATATTAAACAAAATGAGTAAATAAATACATAAAGCAAGCCATACGGCATTTCTCTCAACTAGCAAGACAATAGCTGTGAAATGTTTCTCATCGTTTCATTAGGCATTTTAGTAAATATCATAAATTAAGAGCTCCACAGTATAATCATATGTTTTCAAGTTTGAGCGTGTCGTATTTGCAATGCTTTCTACAAAGGAATGTCAATAGCGAGGTTAATGGCCTCCTTTTTTTTCTCCACCTGTGCCTCTGAAAGTCACACACTAATGCTTTTTTCCAGGCGACTGTCGCGCAGCTGAGTGCCCACGACGCATTATGTGCAGGTGGTCACTTAACTTTCTTACCGAAATATTTACGACACCAGTTTGCACTACAGTGAAAGTCTCATATAAAAATTTCACAGGTCGAGAATTTGCGTTTCAGATCCGTAGTAACAAAATCCTGTAAATATAACAGTATCCAAAAAATTTTCGCCGGCATAGTGATACATTCATGCATATACACACATTTCATAACTCTTAAAGTACGATTCTCGGTTTCCAACATCCTTTTTCACAAACCAGAGTCCCTAACCACCACTCATTATTCCTTGCTTTATTACACATATACATATTCGTAGACACTTCTTCAATATTTCATCATAATAAATAAATAGCATAATCAAATTCCTCATATAGCATCAGCTTATTGATCATAAACGTACTGCAAGAGCGTAATACACATCGTCATCATAACATCATAAAACCTCAGCCAAATCTGAAAATCGTCGTAGCTTCCTCCAATAATTTCAAAACCTTAAAAAAGTCTCTGCTCATGTCAAAAGTGTCAGCTACCTCAAACATAGTTTGAAAATCATGCTCCCGTACCAAATACATCATTCAAAGCTCTCGTAGTATTACAATGGTTCCAAAAAAAAAAAAAAATGAACAGTTCACAAAGTATGGACAAAATACAGTTTCATAAGTGTGAAGTTATTCAACTGTGTAATTACGTAAACATCTGTCACTGATGTAGTAAAATTAATGTTTGTCTCTTACAGTTAAATGATCAGATAGCTGTGTAATTGATGTGTTAGGGAAATATGGTACCGATGTGTGAAGTTGTATAAGCCAATACCATATTAGCTAGGGCTCCTTGTGCTTACCAAACACATGGTACACAAAGTAGGCGTGTACCCCCTTGAGGATTAATGTAATTATACCCTCAGGTGTTACAGATTACAGCAATGGAACGAAATGTATCACAGAAAACCTTTGTATCATTGTACTTCAAATATCTTTAAAAATAAATGTTATAAGTACAAAATTAATCACTCAAATATGTGTACTGTAGCGCTAAACTGTGCGTCTTGTTCTAAGATAATCTCTGTGGAATGTCGCTGTTATCGTCCTCCGAAACCTAAGTTCTGCAGAAGTCAATGTACTTACCTCATGATAAACAAAAGTGAAATGCTTTGTGTATAGATATCTTAGTTATTACGCTTATTGCCGTGATGAAGGAAGTACTGTGCTGTAACGTATTGTTGTGCTACAGAAAAGGCTGTCTCCTTGTAGCTATACCACAAAAGTGAATACTAAAACATGTTTTACTTTCCAGAAGAATTCAGAAAAACTGTGCAGATACCGCAAAAGCGACATTGTAAATTGTTACTCATTGGTAGCGTTGTGATAAAATCGTGTAGCTGTCACATAAATTAACCACTTTGTCATCTGGTATCTCACAGAAAGTACTTTAAGTCCAGAATGTATTTTCAGGTAAACCAAAATGTTGCATTAAAACCTCATTGGCAGTACCGGTATATGTTAGAAGTATGTGAGCCTTATAGTCGTTACGTAATCGTGCAACTAACAAGCAAGAATGTACACATACAATAACACCGTGTCGTCTGTTCACTATAACAATGCATTTGTAATTACTGTCTAAATATGTTCCCTAGGTTCTAGACTGGATAGTTAACTTTAAAACACAGTTACATGTTAACAGTTTCTAAGTGGGACAAAGAGTACTAGTAATGTGAAGTGAAACGTTTATAGGAAAGGCTATGTTAAAAGGCAGATTATCTCTCAATAAACGGTTTTACATGTGAAATGTGGTGCAATCCTTTACTCTTCATAGTACTCAGAGTTTCAACTTGAACGCAGTTATCATGCGGTATACGTCGGTAACGAATACTGGAATTTCTCTCAAGGTTAGCGTCTATGTTATTTTTCTCTGAGCCAGCCGGCGGTGCGAGTCATTGTCTGTCTCTTTGTTGGCGCGCGTCGTTATCCGGATTAGGAGACCTAACTTCTACAAATTCACCTTGTCTATAGTGCCCTTTCTCTGTTTGAATCTCGCCAGTTCTGATGCAATTCAAGTCTGTCGTTACGATTATATCGTCTGTCGTCATATCGATAGTTCCTGTAGTTTCTTTCTTGTCGGTTAAGTGGTGGAGAATTTCTCCCTGAAATATCACTGCATGGTGGACCGTTGCGTCTTGTCTCCCGTGATAATAATAGTTCTGGTTGCCATATTGTCTGTTTCTATCATTGTCCCTTTTATATTCATTACTACGGACATGCGATCTTTCTCTATAACTCTTACTACAGTGCCATCGGTTCTCATACAGGTGGTGTCTGTTTTGGTCACGATTTGCGTTATAAGAATAGCCTTGTCGTGTATTATTTCTGTCATCGCGGAATTGTGACCTGTAATTGTTGTGCTCCTGTTTACGCGGTCCGCGATTGTCAGTTTCAATTTCCAGTTCTTGTAACATTCCCTGAAAAGTTTGAATGTCGTCTTTGCAACTTCCTGCTAAAATAATATGTCGTATATGTCCAGGCAATTTGGTTAAGCAAATGCGGATGAGTTCTGAGGGGCTGTATGGGTTTGAAAGATACTGATTCTTATGCAACATGTCTTCAAAATATTTCACAAGACTGGAAAATTCAAATTGTTCGAAACGTTTCATCATTATGATGCTATGTTTTACTCGGTCTTGTGTAGCTTGAGACCAATATGCTGAGAGGAAGGCATGATAAAATTCTCCTTCACTGTGACAATCGTGATTGACCGATCGCATTCTTACAGCTGGTTCGTTCTCTAAATAGCCACACATAAATTCTAACCTGTACTCCAATGACCAGTTGGGAGGAAAAGAATGAGAGAATTGATGAAGCTATGCTTGCGGATGAATGTCGTTGTCAGAATTCTTAAATGTTTTGATTTCACGTGTAGTAATGAACAACTTATAGTCAAAATCATGGTATCGGCGAGTCGCACATCGCTCGTTGTTACTTCTTTTTCGCGGTTCCATCTCAAAATCCAATGCACCTTGCCAATTTCTTTCATAATTTCCGAAGTGTCCTGTGTTATTATTTTGTGGTCGTTCCGCATTTCTATGTCCCTCTTCCCGTACCGGAGCGCGAGTGTCCTCTGAAATATGCAATTCTTGTATTACTTGTGCCAATTGATCTTGTACTTCCCAGATTTCTCTTTTGTAATGTGTATTGATTTGATTTTGATTTTGTTTGAATTTTCTAATTTGTTCATACTCTTCAGTGTTCGTGAACGCTACAGGTCTTGTGTCATTCAGATCATCATCTACCTTTGTAGATAAGTTAGTGAACTGATCTGAAAGTTCGGCTACTTTATCCGATAGTGAAATTATTTCTTCTGTGTGTTTTTCTCAACCAAGTTTCAGAGTGTCCATTTGTGTTGAAATCGTATCTACTGTGTCCTTTAAGTTTTCCTGAGTTTTTGCAAGTTGCGTAACCGAATCGGTAGATGTAACTGAGTCAATTTTAGCTTGCAAGGTATCGTGATTTTTATGAACAATAGTTTGCAGTTCTTTTATGGCTGCTTCGTGATTCTGTAATGTATTTTCATGACGCGAAAAAATAGGTTGGAAATGTTCACAAATTTGTGTTTTTACGTCATTACAGACTTTTTGACATTTCGATTCAATGTTATGTAACTCAGTAGTTAAATCTTCACGTGTTTGTTCAAGTGTGGTGTCTAGCTTCTGAAGATTTTGTTCCATTGTGTCTCACTTTTGAAGCTGTTGCTGTTTTTGTCTCTGATTTTGTTCCATTGTGTCTAACTGTTGCTGTGTTTGTCTCTGGTGTTGTTCCTTTGTGTCTAGCTTTTGAAGATTTTGTTCCATTGTGTCTAACTTTTGAAGATTTTGTCCCATTTGCTTCTCATTTTGTTCAAGTGTAGTTTCTAACTTTTGTAGCCTTTGTCCCATTTGTTGCATTAACTGTAATAACAGTGCACTGGTATCTGAAACATGTTCCTCAGTGCTATTCGGCAGTGCATTTGAACCGCAACATTCCCATTCTGAAAAGCAGGAAATGTGTCTTGATTTATTTGAGAAAACGGTGAGGGCGCAAAACATGAATCTACAGTATTTGCAAGATTGTGTCCTGTCATTTCGGATTCCTGAGGCAAGCTGTTGCCGACCGATCGATCGATAATGCTTCCCTGTTCACTAATTGTTTCACTGCCTATACCATTATTTGCAGGCCGCTCCATTTCCCTATGCACAATTACCGAATTACTACTTTGAACATTAGTTAATTCAATAAATGGGCGCGCTAACACACTGCTTTCGTCTTCACTGTAATTTCTCAGTTTAGTTTGGAGCCTAGTATTATTTTTTCACACGCCATTATTGTCACAATATTTCACACGACAACACAGAAAAACACAATTAGAAGAGCAAAGCAAAAAAACACATTAACATAACATTTAAAATAATATCTCATTAATTGAAAGCGCAGCTGCGAAATACTTGGTGCAAATCTACATGAATGCGACAACTGTTATACTGTACAAGAATGAAAACTACAACAACAAAGCAAATACTCTCTACAATTACGCGCTACCAATAAACAAAATCTACACTAATTACACAAACTATAAGAAAAAAATCAGAAGATTCCAGCGAGGTATATTCGGCTAAGGGTCGAAATATGAAACGTCCCCTTAGAAAAATTATACATGACTGTGCTTAAACTGACACACAATATTTTTTAGCGCAGAGCAAACTGACTTTCAATAATTCCTACAAAAGAATGGCCCTGACTAACATTAACCTATATCTTTCACAAATCACTTACCTCGCTAAAATCTTCGTTACTCGAACTACTGCAATACAGCGAGCGCCACTACTGCCAGCTAAATAAAAGATTCAAACTACCTAAGGCATTACTACTGATAGGCATTGTTAGCAAATGAAAGATTTTGATAGAGAACAAACAATGTATATACCTCAATAGTGTTCAAAAGTCATAATGTATATAGCAGTTCATGACATCCAGTCTTACAAATTTCATAACTCTGCCATCTCTCTCCCCACATCCACCACTGCTGGCGGTTCACCTTCAAGTGCGCCACGCTACGCGCTGTTAACAGCCAACTGCCCAACACTACAATGGCGAGTATTACAACAATGCCAACCAGCCATTGACTGCACACAGAACAGCCAGTGATTTTCATACAGACCGCTATGTGGCGTTACCAATATAAAAAACCTAACCAACCTACTACAATGGCGAGTATTACAACAATGCCAACCAGCCACTGACTGCACACAGCACAGCCAGTGATTTTCATACAGAGCGCTATGTGGCGTTACCAATATGGAAACCTCAACAGCCTACTTACAAGATCTACACAACAGAAATGAATAATCACCGTGGTACTATCTAGAATTATAAGCAGTATGTAACGTTTTAATTATAAAGGACAATGCAATGTTAAAACGAACAAAGACTAAGGATTAAAGCTATAAATATAACGATAAGTCATTTTGAGTGCCTATATAAAGTGTAAATAATACAATAAAAGGGATTCAGGTGAGGGTGAGGGCATAGTTGAAATTAACATTTTGAAGTGGAGGCACAGGAGAAAAGTTATATTTTGATACAGGAAATCACCATACATTTTGTGGAAATAATAATCTCAATGACGTGGAGAGTCGACAACAGTTTTGGTTTCCTCCGCTATCCTTCGACCGTCCCGAACAAAGAAGTGCAGTGGACGAGGAAATTGGTGCTTATGTCAGGGTTTATGTGTTAGTAGGAAGGTAAATGCGCTCAACAAACGACAGATGTGGATGGCGATAACAGGAGTCTACGCAAAGCTATAGTTGCGCATTAGATTCGTAACTGGGAGGGACGGGTTTCAAATTAATCTTTAGCCACCCCCCTCTCTTAGTATCCGTAAATCTCCCCACGACAACACTTCAGTCTTTTCCCTGCGTGTTCTTTCCTCCATGTTTCCCGAATCTGGATAGTCGCTACTCATCGGCAAGTTAGCAAGACATCGAAAACACTCAAAAAAGAAAGCATCAGTATCTGTGTGTTTTGACATCTCTCCTTCAAAACTGCATTATGAACTGGAGCTTAAGTTGTCAGTGCTTTGCTATCTGCACCCGCGTAGATATTTATATTACAGCTCTCAAAACGGACAGTTTAATACGAAATGATACAGTTTTATCTTCAGTTGACACATACAAGGTCGTGGTTCCGTTAGTCAGCAAATAGTATGATAGCTGTAACAATTTTCTTACACATAAGTAGTAAAATATTCCATTCCAGCATTAAATACGTTTTAGTGGAATCCGCTCTTCAATTTGCGTTTCTGAGATCGGTGTTTTTTTACGGCATCAGTTATCACACTGCGAGTGACGATTTGTGTTTTCGATAGGTACATTCTCAGAAATCTTTTTGTTGATAATATTGTAATTCTCTCATAGACGGCAAAGGATAAGGAAAAGCAGTTGACGGAACTGATAACGTTTCGAAAAGTGATTACAAGATAAACATCAATAAAAGTAAAACAGTGGTATCGGAACGTACAGGAATTGTATCAGGTGATGTTGAGGGTATTAGATTAGGAAATAAGGCACTGAAAACAGAAGATGGATTTGTTAATTCTGCAGTAAAATAAGTGCTGATGGCCGCTGTAGAGGGAACATAAAATGGAGACAGGTAACAGCAAGGACAGCATTTCTGATAAAGAGGAATTTGTTGACACTGAATGTAAGTTCAAATGTTAGGAAGTCTTTCCAATGTATTTGTGTGCATTGTAGCCTTGGACGGAAGAGAAACATCGACGGTAAGGAGTTCAGGTAAGAATACAAGATTCTCTTGTGTCGTACTGCAGTGTGGTACTACAGGACAGTGCTGAAGGGAAGACTAAATAACTGAGGAGGAGGTACTGAAACAAACTGCAGAGAAAATAAATTTTTTGTATTACAGCTTGATTTAAAGAAGACTAGAGGCGCCATGTCACTAAGTGCGGGGACACCCCGTCTGAGGTTCGAGTCCTCCCTCGGGCTTGGGTGTGTGTATTTTTCTTAGCGTGAGTTAGCTTCAGTAGTGTGTAAGTCTAGGGACCGATGACCTCTGCAGTTTGGTCCCTTTAAGATTCACACACATTTGAACACATTTAAAGAAGGAATTGGTTGATGGGATACATTCTTAAGCACCAAGGAACTTTCAGTTAGTAGTAAGGAGAAGTGTAGGGCATAAAAACTGTAGACGGAGACCAATATTGGACTACAACTAGCAGATTAAAGTGACGGTAGGTTACAGTAGTTTGCAAATTCCACAGAATAGATTAGCGTATATTTCATGAAACCAGTCTTCGGATTGATTTTATTTTATTTTTGTTTTATTTTTGTGGGATGCTTGTTGACACATTAATCTAATTTTTACACTCCAACACCTAGCCAAAGTGATCTCTGACGCTATGTTATTCGAGATATGCGCTGGACTGGGGGCACAGTGCTTCTGACGGCATGGTAAAAGGGTTAATCGAGATGTCACGTGATGAGGTCTTTCTACCGTATGTGGGAAATATTTCTTGAAAAATTGCAAGAATAATGCAGAGGCGTAAAGCGATTGAGGCCTTCCCTCTGTGGGGCAAGACGGCAGCACTTCTGGGGTCAGTGAAGAACGATCTGCTTTTATGAAATGTGGAAGCACGCGAAAATACTTGTAAGTGTGTGGAAAAAGTTACATTGGACAAAGCAATACGTACTTTACGTGAGAGTTTCACTCAACACCAGCGATACGCCTTCCTTCTATAGGCACATAATTCTGCAATGGTTGAACGCTGTATTTCTACTGACCGTTCCACGGATTACGGGAAGGTTAAGATAATGGCCACAGGCTCGTCCTACTGGGGTTCAGTGATAGAGGATGCTGTGGAAGTACAACTAGCGGACAACCCGATCGACCGACACAGTGGTTCTCAGATCGATGAATTATGGAAACCTCTCACACCGCGACTGTGATCTCAAAGGAACTTCACCGCCTGAAATTACAACGTATGCTGTCCGTAATATTCAGCCATACATATCGTAATCACTGTGGATTCGTCGATAATGCACTTGCTTTGTTTTACTTATAGACACATAAAGTTTTATCTGTGAGTGACACTATGTTGTTGTTGTTGTGGTCTTCAGTCCTGAGACTGGTTTGATGCAGCTCTCCATGCTACTCTATCCTGTGCAAACTTCTTCTTCTCCCAGTACCTACTGCAACCTTCAGCCTTCTGAATCTGCTTAGTGTATTCACCTCTTGGTCTCCCTCTACGATTTTTACCCTCCACGCTGCCCTCCAATACTAAATTGGTAATCCCTTGATGCCTCAAAACATGTCCTACTAACCGGTTCTTCTTTTTGTCAAGTTGTGCCACAAACCCCTCTTCTTCCCAATTATATTTAATACCTCCTCATTAGTTATGTGATCTAATCATCTAATCTTCAGAATTCTGCTGTAGCACCACATTTCAAAAGCTTCTATTCTCTTCTTGTCCAAACTATTTATCGTCCATGTTTCACTTCCATACATGGCTACACTCCATACAAATACTTTCAGAAACGGCTTCCTGACACTTAAATCTATACTCGATGTGAACAAATTTCTCTTCCTCAGAAACGCTTTCCTTGCCATTGCCAGTCTACATTTTATATTCTCTCTACTTCGACCACCATCAGTTATTTTGCTCCCCAAATATCAAAATTCCTTTACTACTTAAAGTGTCTCATATCGTAACCTAATTCCCTCAGCATCACCCAATTTAATTTGACTACATTCCATTATCCTCGTTTTGCTTTCGTTGATGTTCATCTTATACCCTCCTCTCAAGACACTGTCCATTCCGTTCAACTGCTCTTCCAAGTCCTTTGCGGTCTCTGACAGAATTACAATGTCATCGGCGAACCTCAAAGTTTTTATTTCTTCTCCATGAATTTTAATACCTACTCCAAATTTTTCTTTTGTTTCCTTGAATGCTTGCTCAATATACAGATTGAATAACATCGGGGAGAGGCTACAACCCTGTCTCACTCCCTTCCCAAACACTGCTTCCCTTTCATGCCCCTCGACCCTTATAACTGCCATCTGGTTTCTGTACAAATTGTAAATAGCCTTCCGCTCCCTGTATTTTACCCCTGCCACCTTGAGAGTTTGAAAGAAAGTATTCCAGTCAACACTGTCAAAAGCTTTCTCTAAGCCTACAAATGCTAGAAACGTAGGTTTGCCTTTTCTTAATCTTTGTTCTAAGATAAGTCGTAAGGTTAGTATTGCCTCACGTGTTCCAACATTTCTACGGAATCCAAACTTATCTTCCCCGAGGTCCGCTTCTACCAGTTTTTCCATTCATCTGTAAAGAATTCGCGTTATTATTTTGCAGGTGTGACTTATTAAACTGATAGTCCAGTAATTTTCACATCTGTCAACACATGCTTTCTTTGGGATTGGAATTATTATATTGTTCTTGAAGTCTGAGGGTATTTCGCCTGTCTCATAGATGTTGCTCACAAGATGGTAGAGTTTTGTCAAGGCTGGCTCTACAAAGTCTGTCAGTATTTCTAATGGAATGTTGTCTATTCCCGGGGCCTTGTTTCGTCTCAGGTCTTTCAGTGCTCTGTCAAACTCTTCACGCAGTATCATATCTTCTATTTCGTCTTCATCTACATCATCTTCCGTTTCCATAATATTGTCCTCAAGTACATCGCCCTTGTATAGACCCTCTATATGCTCCTTCCACTTTTCTTCTTTCCCTTCTTTGCTTAGAACTGGGTTTCCACTATAGATGCCGATAATGTTATATCTGACGCGTAAACGTGTGCTGCACAGTGTAAAATTATTTTAAATCTTGGGAGCGTCCCTCCTTGAGAATGGCTGAATGCCCGCCAGATAGTATCAGGACAAGAGTTAAGAGTATTCCGTATGTGCGCACGGAAGATGGAACATAAGAGTGGTAATAGTGTCCAGGAGAGAAAACGAAATTAGTAAAAGATGTACAAAACGGAAAGGAAAAATAAGGGAAGAAAGGATAAAAAAAGATAAACTCACTGTACAAAACACTGGTAACTCTTTTAAAAGATCACTCTGTTGCGTTTTGAGCGCTGCAGATTTCGAACAGAGTGGCTATCTGATCATCAATTGATGACGTAAGTTGTTGCAGTGAAATGTATACAGGCTCTTTACGTAGGAGCGTGCAAAAATGTAACAATGCACAGAGAATGCTCCACTGAACAGTTTGAGCAAGGGAACCTGGGTCGGAGAAGTCAGCTTTAGGATATATGGAAGTAAACTTGTTTACCTCTTTGTCTAGTATTACTCTTTTCCAGCTTATTTATGACTAAAATGCGTAGAAGTTTACACGTGTTGTGCAGTTTATTTACATGTACATTACTGATTTCCTACAAGGAAAGAAGGAGGACGAGTCTGATTACTATGAAGTCATTATGCAGATTTTGTTTTATGTACTTGTCCATAAGTTAGCTCTGTTGTATCAGACGTACATTGTACCATATCAGAACGAGCTATGAATCAACGACAGACCCATTTATTGCTCAGTGCTAATCAGGGACGTACAGTAAAATACGATGGAACAGTACCGGTACAGTTACGCAGATCACACTGACACGCACCCTGCGTATGAGGAAGTACGTTGCAATGCTCTCGTAGCTGAAAGGCTGTACAGGGAACGATTTCATAACAGGGAATATCCAGCACGACGAGTATTTATTTCTGTGAATCAAAAATGGTTCAAAAATGGTTGAAATGGCTCTGAGCACTATGGGACTTAACTGCTGAGGTCATCAGTCCCATAGAACTTAGAACTAACTAAACCTAACTAACCTAAGGACATCACACACATCCATGCCCGAGGCAGGATTCGAACCTGCGACCGTAACGGTCGTGCGGTTCCAGACTGAAGCACCCAGAACCGCTCGGCCACTCCGGCCGGCTTTCTGTGAATCGACGAATGCGTGAGACTGGTTCATTGGGCAGAAGAAACGAGGGATCTGACAATATGACAACCACTCACACATCCAATTTTGAAGAAGAGGTGCTGGAATATTTTGCAGTGGTTCCGACTACAACTACCCGCTGTATTGCACTTGAAATGGGCGCTGCACAACACTAGCGTGTGGCGAGTACTTCAAGAACAACAATTACACCTGTGTCACCCACAACGAATCCATGCAACGCTTATCACTGATTTTGCAACAAGTATCGCATGTGTCAGTGTTTGCTGCAACAATAGATCGAGCTACCAGATTTCCTCCAAATCGTGCTCTTTTTTGAAGAAACCTCATTGGATCGTGATCGTATTTCGAACAGCAGGAATAGCCACGTTGGAATGAGGAAAACCTTCACGTTGTAGTAGAGTCACCAGTACCAAGTAGTTTTGCTCTGAATATCTGGACCGGTAGTGTAGGCGAGAATCTCATTGGGCCGTATGTTCTACCTTGGGCGTCCGAATGTCCACCTGCACTTAAGATTCGTGCAAACAGTTCTACCTGAGTTGTTGCAGAATTTACCCTTGGCTTTTTGTACGAGAATGTGGGTACAACATGCCGGTGCATCGCCTTACTTCAGTGTGGATGTCCGAAACCATCTCAGTGCTGTGTTTCCTGGTCGCTGGATCGGAAGACGAGGTCCTATTCCATGGCCTGCGAGGTCACCTGGTCTGAACCCTCGATTATTTGGAAACACCTAAAGTCACTTGTGTATGAGACCCCAGTGGATACGGAGACGGAATTAGTTGCAAGAATTGCAGGTGCATGTGATGTGACTCGAAACACACCAAGGATATTTGTCAGGGTGCGTCAGGAACTTGTTCGCCGATGTTATGCTTGCAGTGAGGTATATGGCCGTCAGTTTCAGCACCTTTTGTAAGATACAGTACAGATGGTACGTTCATTGTGCCATTGATGGTATTTGCCATTAACTGTAACTAATATAAATAAAAAAGTACACAGTAATTGAGATTTCATTCCTATTATCTGCTTAAGCTGGCTCCTCCAACCCCAGGTTCTCTACCTCAAATTGTTCTGTGGAGAATCCTCTATGTCCTGTTAACGTTCTGTACGCTCTGACAGCGACACCCTGTATGTGCCAGTCGGTCGTACGGAATCAGCGAAGTGAGGTGGGTAGAGGCGGTGACGTGACAGAACAGTAGAGTTTGGACGTGCCTGTGACGCCACCGCGAAACATATTGCCCCGTTCCTTTCTGAATAAATGCTGAATGTCCAATGCACCTAAGGGAGTAGTGTACCAGCAACAGCCGTTTAACATGGCGTAGGAACAGTGCTCGTACAGGGACTCCAGCTCCCAGGGAAGGCTGCGGAAGGCTGTGTGACTTTTTTGGGGCTATTTAGAAAGTAGGGAACGTTTTGGCATTAAAAAAAAGCTAAGTGCAAGAAATACATTTTATTATATACATCTGAAAGAGCGACTGACACTACTTTTCCACATAGTCACCACACACATTGAGGCACTTATCATAGCGGTCGACAAGCTTCGAAAGACCTTCGTCGTAAAATTCTGCCTCCTGAGACTTGAGCCAATGTGTCAAGGCCGCCAGGAGTTCCGCGTCGTCATCAAAGCGCTGCATTGCAAATCAGTTCTTCATCTTGAGAATCAAATGGAAGTCGCTTGGTGCAAGATCGAGACTGTATGACGGATGAAGGAAAATCTCCCATTTGAATGAATAAAGGAGTTCTTTAGTGCGATTTGTCGTGTGAGGTCTGGCACTGTCATCCAAAAACAAAATTTTGGACGGCAGCTTTACTCGGCGTTGTTTTGAACTGCTCTTCTAAAGCTGTGAAAAGTTTGACAGTACCGGGCAGAATTTATGGTTACTCCACGTCCGAGAAAATCAATAAGAAGCACACCTTGCCTATCGCAAAACACTGCGCCACCAAATTCCTTGCTGACAAGATTTGCAAACATTTTCTAGGTTTTTGGGGTGGACCTTGTGTGCCCCCACTCCATGGACTGTAATTTCGTCAATTGCAATTGACGCGTTTCACCCAAGTCTCGCCCCTGGTTACGATTCGATCCAGTAATGAATCACCATGTTTGTGGTAGGCCTCCAGAAATGTCAACGTTGCCCCCCACTCTCAGTTCTTTATGGCACTCTGTAAGCATTTTGGGCACCCATAGTGCACAAAATTTGTGGTAGCCTAGCCATTGAGTGACAGTTTCAAACAACAAAGTCCGTGAAACTTGTGAAAAAGAAAGTGAAAGCTCCGTTATTGTGAAGCGACGGTTTTCACGAATCGTTTCATCAACTTTAGGAACAAGATCGTCAGTCACAATGCTCAGGCGTCCACTCTTCTCTATTATGAACGTTGGTTCGGCTATTTTTAAACAGAATGCACCATTTCCCGACGTAATATTCACTCATTACGTTCTTTCCGTACACTTCGCACAGTTCACGATACATTTCTGTAGGTCTAAGGTTTTTGCCAACAAAGACCGTATCACAGAAAGCACCTCACAACTAGCGGGATGTTTAGTTGCAGCGCACATTTCAAATTCGAGTATCGAAAAAGCAGACGCGCAGAGACGTTCCCGTGTCACGGATGGATGCCGACTGAGCTGCCACCCACGCACATACCAAAATGCGACCGGCGCGTGCCTAGCGGCATCAGACGGAGACGTTCCCTACTTTCTAGCCCTCGCACCATTAACCGGGCCAAATCTGGTTATCGTGAACTGGAACCAGGCTATTTATTTCGACTTCTTTGGTGACCAAATGTCACCCTTTCTTATGCATCTTCATTGTGAGTTTTCTGTGGACACTCCCTTTTTCCAAGATGACAACAGTCGCATACGTTTCCACATTACCATTGTCTTATGAAAAATTTCTGAGGTACCTTATAAGTAAAATAAAATTTGAAATGCAGACGGCTGAAGGTGTTTTTGACGAGACGTTTTGTATTTAACAGCCGAGGTCCCTAGACCATATTGTATAAACATGAAGCCGGCCGCTGTGGTCCTGCGGTTCTAGGCGCGCAGTCCGGAACCGTGCGACTGCTACGGTCGCAGGTTCGAATCCTGCCTCGGGCATGGATGTGTGTGATGTCCTTAGGTTAGTTAGGTTTAAGTAGTTCTAAGTTCTAGGGGACTGATGACCTCAGATGTTGAGTCCCATAGTGCTCAGAGCCATTTGAACCATATAAACATGAACTTACAGAGAAAAACTAATATGTTCATTAAGTTAACACTAACTATATACAGGGTGGTCCTTTGATGGTGACCGGACCAAATATCTCACGCAATAAGCGTGAAACGGAAAAACTACAAAGAACGAAACTAGCTTGAAGGGGGAAACCAAATGACGCTATGGTTGGCCCGCTATATGACGCTGCCATAGGTCAATCGGGTATCAACTGCGTTTCTTTTTTTAATAGGAACCCTCATTTTTTATTACATATTCGTGTAGTACGTTAAGAAATATGAATGTTTTAGTTGCACCACTTTTTTCGCTTTACGGTAGATGGCGCTGTAATAGTCACAAACATATGGCTCACAATTTTAGACGAACAGTTGTTAACAGGTAGGTTTTTTAAATTAAAATACAGAACGTAGGTACGTTTGAACATTTTATTTCGGTTTTTCCAATGAGAACCTCTGAGAACTTATCATTTCTGAGAACGCATACTGTTACATCGTGATTACCTGTAAATGTTAAATAAAACATTAATGCAGTAAATGCTCAAAATGTTGTCCGTCAACCTCAATGCATTTGGCAGTACGTGTAATGACATTCCTCTCAACAGCGAGTAGTTCGCCTTCCGTAATGTTCGCACATGCATTGGCAATGCGCTGACGCATGTTGTCAGGCGTTGTCGGTGGATCACGAAAGCAAATATCCTTCAACTTTCCCCACGGAAAGAAATCCGGGGACGTCAGACCGGGTGAACGTGTGGGCCATGGTATGGTGCTTCGACGACAAATCCACCTGTCGTGAAATATGCTATTCAATATAGCTTCAACCGCACGCGAGCTACGTGCCGGACATCCGTCATGTTGGAAGTACATCGCCATTCTGCCATGCAGTGAAACATCTTGTAGTAACATCGGTAGAACATTACGTAGGAAATCAGCTTACATTGCATCATTTAGATTACCATCGATAAAATGGGGGCCAATTATCCTTCCTCCCATAATGCCGCACCATACATTAACCCGCCACGGTCGTTGATGTTCCACTTGTTGCAGCCATCGTGGCCGTCGCCCTATAGTGCATATTATTTTAGTTTACATTAAGGCTGCTGGTGAATGACGCTTCGGCGCTAAATAGAGCGCGTGGAAAAAAACTGTCATCATCTCGTAATTTCTCTTGTGCCCTGTGGCAGAACTGTACACGACGTTCAAAGTCGTCGTCATGCAATTCCTGGTGCATAGAAATATGGTACAGAAGCAATGGATGTTGATATAGCATTCTCAACACAGACGTTTTTGAGATTCCAGATTCTCGCTCAATTTGTCTTCTACTGATGTGCGGATTAACCGCGACAGCAGCTAAAACACCTACTTGGGCATCATCATTTGTTGCAGGTCGTGGTTGACGTTTCACATGTGGCTGTACACTTCCTGTTTCCTTTAATATCGTAACTATCCGGCGAACGGTCCGGACCCTTGGATGATGTCGTCTAGGATACCGAGCAGCATACATAGCACACGCCCGTTGGGTATTTTGATCACAATCATACAAGTAGCATCAACACGATATCGACCTTTTCTGCAATCAGTAAACGGTCCATTATAACACGGGTAATGTATCACGAAGCAAATACCGTCCGCATTGGCGGAATGTTACGTGATACTACGTATTTATACGTTTGTGACTTTTACAGCACCATCTATCACAAAGCGAAAAAAGTGGCCGAACTAAAACATTCATATTTCTTTACGTACAACACGAATAAGTAATAAAAATGGAGGTTCCTGTTAAAAAAAAAGCTGTTGATATCCGTTTGACCTATGGCACCTCCATATAGTGGGACAACCATAGCGCCATCTGGTTTCCCCCTTCAAGCTAGACAAGTTTCGTTCTTTGTAGTTTTTTCGTTTGGCGCTTATTTCGTGAGATATTTGGCCTGGTCACTATCAATGGAGTACCCCTGTATACATGTCCTGTAAACAGATTTATCCATGATTTCGGTAAAAGAATCGTTCATATGATCTGTGGAACATGTACCTAACCAACTAACTAACTAAAGGAAACGAATGCATTTCTGAGAATTTAGAACTGTAACAAGAACAACGAACAAACTGTTCTCATTCTGGTCTCGAGTGTTGTTCTCGGATGTGACACTCGAATACTCTGTTTCAGTTCTCGAGTAAGCGAACACGTTCTCGGATTGCCCGACGTGGCCCACATGTCTGAGGTTAACAACTGAAATCAGTCTTCAGACACAGTATTAGACCGTTGATGCTCACGGCAGCTGATTCTGGCGGCAGAGATTTTTTTCCCCTTTACTAGTAGATCGAGCTTCTCTTGGCACACCCGTAACAGGGTGAAAAGTGAAAATGTGCAAGACGTCGGAAGTTAAGTGACCACGCTCTAGCTGACGTCAGGTGTCATGTGTACGACACAAGACTGTCACCCCGACAGCCAATATGTCAATATGTCTCTGTAGCACGCTCGTTTACCCCACAGTACTGTGTAAAGCGATATAAAATCTTGCAAGGGATTCACCTTGAGAATGGCTGAAAGGTAATCAGCAGAAGCATCGTAATGAGAATTAATAATACCCCGGGTGCAAGCCCGACAAATCGTACAATATTCGATACGCCAGAGAATCTTCAAGACAGACGAGCACCTGCAGCCGTTCTATCTGTCTTATCACGTTCCCGATAAACTTTCCTCCTACCGCCTGCTGCGAGTACGGCTACCGTTAGTACTTTATTACTGATCTCAAAAGAGAAATGTCTCTTCAACTGAAGCAGTAATGTGGTGGCCGTGGCTCATGTTATTATTAATTTGCGTAATGACACTGAATATTACAGACTATGAATAGTGAAACTTCGTCAATTTAACGTTAGTGCTGCAAAAGAGTTTAGTCAAGAAACAGGCGACGACAGTTCTTTCTCCTGTGTTTAACACCTAGCCATCAAGTGTACATAAAA
The DNA here is from genome assembly GCF_023897955.1 of Schistocerca gregaria. Taxonomy (NCBI): domain Eukaryota; kingdom Metazoa; phylum Arthropoda; class Insecta; order Orthoptera; family Acrididae; genus Schistocerca; species Schistocerca gregaria. The sequence goes on from NC_064924.1 coordinate 512,079,896, forward strand.
CAGGGGAGGGTACCTGGCACTTCCCTGCAATCGCTGTTGGGAGTTTATCTTTCGCCTGCGGGAAAAACACGCTTCTGTGACGGGCGGTGATCTCCCGGTAACGACAGAGGGTGCCTGTACTAATCTGGTCTGCATGGGCCACAAGCAGAAGTCTAGGTAACTTGTTTTCCCCTCGTATGCGTTTTAAAAATACTGTGAGTAACTACGGCGTATTATTACGGTGGCAAGGTAGCCCAACCTAAAGTTATACAAGCTCGAGTAAAATGCTAACAACACACACTTTCAACATGAATTTCTTCATCTACATCGTCGCGATTACTCTGCTATCCACAATAAAAGTGCCTGGCAGAGGGTTCAATCACCCACTTTCAAGTTGTCTCTCTACCGTTCCACTCCTGAACGGCACGGAGGAAAAACGAGCACTTAAATTTTTCTGTGCGAGCCGTGATTTCACTCATTTTATCGTGTTGATCATTTCTCCATATCTAGATGGGTGCCAACAGAATGTTTTCGCAATCGGAGGAGAACTGGTGATAGAAATTTCATGAGAAGATCCCGTTGCAACGTAAAACGCCTTTCTTTTAATGATTTCCATTTCAATTTACATATCATGTCTCTGGCACTATCTCCCCTATTTCGCAATAATAAAAACGAGCCGCCCTTCTTTGCGCTTTTTAGATGTCACCCGTCAGTCCCACCTAATGCGGATCCCACGCCGCACAGCAATACTCCAGAATAGGGCGGACAAGCGTGCTGTAAGCAGTCTCTTTAGCAGACCTGTTGCACCTTCTAAATGTTCTGTCAATGAATCGCAGTCTTTGGTTTTCTCTATCCATAACACTATCTACTCCCCCCATGAACCATGGACCTTGCCGTTGGTGGGGAGGCTTGCGTGCCTCAGCGATACAGATAGCCGTACCGTAGGTGCAACCACAACGGAGGGGTATCTGTTGAGAGGCCAGACAAACGTGTGGTTCCTGAAGAGGGGCAGCAGCCTTTTCAGTAGTTGCAGGGGCAACAGTCTGGATGATTGACTGATCTGGCCTTGTAACACGAACCAAAACGGCCTTGCTGTGCTGGTACTGCGAACGGCTGAGAGCAAGGGGAAACTACAGCAGGAATTTTTCCCGAGGGCATGCAGCTTTACTGTATGATTAAATGATGATGGCGTCCTCTTGGGTAAAATATTCCGGAGGTAAAATAGTCCCCCATTCGGATCTCTGGGTGGGCACTACTCAAGAGGACGTTGTTTACTCAAGAGGACATCATTATCAGGAGAAAGAAAACTGGCGTCCTGCGGATCAGAGTGTGGAATGTCAGATCCCTGAATCGGGCAGGTAGGTTAGAAAATTTAAAAAAAGGGAAATGGATAGGTTAAAGTTAGATATAGTGGGAATTAGTGAAGTTCGGTGCAACAAGACTTTTGGCCAGGTGAATACAGGGCTATAAATACAAAATCAAATAGGGGTAATGCAGGAGTAGGTTTAATAATGAATAAAAAAAAAGTGCGGCTAAGTTACTACAAACACCATAGTGAATGCATTATTATGGCCAAGATAGACACGAAGCCCATGCCTACTACAGTAGTATAAGTTTATATGCTAACTAGCTCTGCAGATGATGAAGAAATTGATGAAATGTATGATGAAATAAAAGTAATTATTCAGGTAGTGAAGGGAGATGAAAATTTAATAGTCATGGGTGACTGGAATTTGATAGTAGGAAAAGGGAGAGAAGGAAACGTAGTCGGTGAATATGGATTGGGGCTAAGAAATGAAAGAGGAAACCGTCTGGTAGAATTTTGCACAGAGCATAACATAATCATAGCTAACACATGGTTCAAGAATCATAAAAGAAGGTTGTATACATGGAAGAATCCTGGAGATACTAAAAGGTATCAGATAGATTATATAATGGTAAAACAGAGATTTAGGAATCAGATTTTAAATTGTAGTACATTTCCAGGGGCAGATGTGGACTCTGACCACAATCTATTGGTTATGACCTGTAGGTTAAAACTGAAGAAACTGCAAAAAGGTGGGAATTTAAGGACATGGGATCTGGATAAGCTGAAAGAACACGAGGTTGTATAGAGTTTCAAGGAGAGTATAAGGGAACAATTGACAGGAATGGGGGAAAGAAATACAGTAGAAGAAGAATGGGTAGCTTTGAGCGATGAAGTAGTGAAGGCAGCAGAGGATCAAGTAGGTAAAAAGATGAGGGCTAGTAGAAATCCTTGGGTAACAGAAGAAATATTGAATTTAATTGATGAAAGGAGAAAACATAAAAATGCAGTAAATGAAGCAGGCAAAAAGGAATACAGGCGTCTCAAAAATGAGATCGACAGGAAGTGCAAAATGGCTAAGCAGGGATGGCTAGAGGACAAATGTAAGGATGTAGAGGCTTATCTCACTAGGGGTAAGATAGATACTGCGGACAGGAAAATTAAAAAGACCTTTGGAGGTAAGAGAACCACTTGTATGAACATCAAGAGCTCAGATGGAAACCAGGTTCTAAGCAAAGAAGGGAAAGCAGAAAGGTGGAAGGAGTATATAGAGGGTCTATACAAAGGTGATGTACTTGAGGACAATATTATGGAAATGGAAGAGGATGTAGATGAAGACGAAATGGGAGATACGATACTGCGTGTTGAGTTTGACAGAGCACTGAAAGACCTGAGTCGAAACAAGGCCCCCGGAGTAGACAACATTCCATTGGAACTACTGACGGCCTTGGGAGAGCCAATCCTGACAAAACTCTGCCATCTGGTGAGCAAGATGTATGAGACAGGCGAAATACCCTCAGACTTCAAGAACAATACAATAATTCCAATCCCAAAGAAAGCAGGTGTTGACAGATGTGAAAATTACCGAACTATCAGTTTAATAAGTCACAGCTGCAAAATACTAACGCGAATTCTTTACAGACGAATGGAAAAACTAGTAGAAGCCGACGTCGGGGAAGATCAGTTTGGATTCCGTAGAAATGTTGGAACACGTGAGGCAATACTGACCCTACGAATTATCTTAGAAGCTAGATTAAGGAAGGGGCAAACCTACGTTTCTAGCATTTGTAGACTTAGAGAAAACTTTTGACAATATTGACTGGAATACTCTATTACAAATTCTGAAGGTGGCAGGGGTAAAATATACGGAGCGAAAGGCTATTTTGCGGGCCGCGGTGTTTTCGCGGTTCTAGGCGCGCAGTCCGGAACCGTGCGACTGCTACGGTCGCAGGTTCGAATCCTGCCTCGGGCATGGATGTGTGTGATGTCCTTAGGTTAGTTAGGTTTAAGTAGTTCTAAGTTCTAGGGGACTGATGACCACCGCAGTTGAGTCCCATAGTGCTCAGAGCCATTTGAACCATTTTTCGAAAGGCTATTTACAATTTGTACAGAAACCAGATGGCAGTTATAAGAGTCGAGGGACATGAAAGGGAAGCAGTGGTTGGGAAGGGAGTGAGATAGGGTTGTAGCCTCTCCCCGATGTTATTCAATCTGTATATTGATCAAGCAGTCAAGGAAACAAAAGAAAAATTCGGAGTAGGTATTAAAATCCATGGAGAAGAAATAAAAACATTGAGGTTCACCGATGACATCGTAATTCTGTCAGAGACCGCAAAGGACTTGGAAGAGCAGTTGAACGGAATGGACAGTGTCTTAAAAGGAGGATATAAGATGAACATCAACAAAAGCAAAACGAGGCTAATGGAATGTAGCCGAATTACGTAAGATGATGCTGAGGGAATTAGATTAGGAAATGAGACAATTAAAGTAGTAAAGGAGTTTTGCTATTTGGCGAGCAAAATAACTGATGGTGGTCGAAGTAGTGAGGATATAAAATGTAGACTGGCAATGGCAAGGAAAGCGTTTCTGAAGAAGAGAAATTTGTTAACATCGAGTATAGATTTAAGTGTCAGGAAGTCATTTGTAAAAGTATTTGTATGGAGTGTAGCCATGTATGGAAGTGAAACATGGACGATATATAGTTTAGACAAGAAGAGAATAGAAGCTTTCGAAATGTGGTGCTACATAGGAATGCTAAATATTAGATGGGTAGATCACATAAGTAATGAGGAAGTACTGAATAGGATTGGGGAGAAGAAAAGTTTGTGGCACAGCTTGACTAGAAGAAGGGATCGTTTGGTAGGACATGTTCTGAGACATCATGGGATCACCAATTTAGTATTGGAGGGCAGCGTAGAGGGTAAAAATCGTAGAGGGAGACCAAGACATGAATACACTAAGCAGATTCAGAAGGATGTGGGTTGCAGTGGGTTCTGGTAGATGAAGAAGCTGGCGCAGGATAGAGTAGCATGGGGAGCTGCATCAAACCAGTCTCAGGACTGAAGACCACAACAACAACAACACTATCTATGTGATCGTACCATGTAGGTTATATGTAATTGTAATCCCTATGTATGTAGTTGAATTTACAGCCTTCAGATTTGTGTGCCTTATCGCGTAATCGAAATTTAGTGGATTTCTTTTAAGACCCGCGTGAATAACTTCACATTTTTCTTTATTCAGGGTCAGTTGCCAGTTTTCACATAATAGGGACATCGTATCTAAATCATTTTGCAATTCGCTGCGGTCATCTGTAGACTTTACAAGACGGTAAATGACAGCATCATCTGCAAACAATCTAAGAGGTCGACTCAGATTGTCTCTTATGTCGTTAATACAGATCTAAACAATAGAGCGCCTATACCACTTCCTTAGGGAAAGCTGGATATTACTTTCTTTTTACTCGATGAATTTCCGGCTATTAGTGCGAACTGTGACCTTTCTGACAGGAAATCACGAATCCAGTCACACAACGAGGGAGGGGGGGGGGGGGGGGGGAGGGATATTCCATAGTTACGCAGTTTGGTTAAAAGACGCTTATGAACAATGGTGTCGAACGCCTTCTGGAAATCTAGCAATATGGAATCAGTTTGACATCTCCTGTCAATAGCATTCATTACTTGATGAGTATAAAGAGCTAGTTGAGTTTCGCAAGGGAGATATTTTCTGCATCCGTGCTGACTATGTGTCAATAAATCGTTTTCTTGGAGGTAATTCATAGTGTTCGAACACAGCACGTGTTTCAAAACCCTACTGCAAATCGACGTTAGTGATATGGGCCTGTAATTCAGTGGATTACTCTCATTCCCCTTTCTGCTATTGGTGTGACTTGAGCAATTTTCCAGTCTTTAGGTACGGGTCTTTCTGTGAGCGAGCGGTTGTATATAATTGCTAAATATGGAGCTATTGTATCAACATATTCTGAATGGAACCTGACTCGTATACGGTCTGGGCCGGAGGCCTTGCCTTTATTAAGTGATTAAGCTGCTTTACTACACCAAGGGTATCTACTTCTATGTCTCTCATCTTGGCAGTTTTTCTTGATTGGAATTATTACCTTTTTATACGTAGTATAGGGATGCGCAGAAACTCATCGCACCTGCTAATGCTATCGTGCGGCTCCTAATCTGGAAGATTGCATCGTTTTGCTAGCTTATCAACCTCTATTTTGAGGCAAGTAACTCCGAAAGGGAGCATTAATGCCAGTCAGATGTGGTCTACCGCTGCGATACAGTACCTACTTAAAGTAATTACAATTTTATAAATTATTTGCAGACTTGCTAGCAGCAAGAATGTGGCTCTGAGCACTATGGAACTTAACATCTGTGGTCATCAGTCCCCTGGAACTTAGAAATACTTAAACCTAACTAACCTAAGGACATCACACACATCCATTCCCGAGGCAGGATTCGAATCTGCGACCGCTCAGTCGCGCGGTTCCAGACGGAAGGACCTAGAACGCTCGGTCACCGCGGCCGGCTAAAAGAATGTAGCTGGACCTTGTAAACGGACACCCTCCTCTGACACTACCTTTCCTTATACAAATAGCCGATACCAAAAAGTATTTGCGAATTTTGTATAGGTTAAAATTTATGCTAGCTGTTTCACTAAAAGATTTTCGTATAATTTCTATACGATGTTTTATTTTTCAGGCTGAAATGTGTAAAAAGAAATTAATTTATTAAAATCGATACAGCTAAAATTGTTCTTCTTTGAGAAATATTTTATATTATGAAGTATCTGGCATACTTAAAACTCATATTATTAATTGCACAATCTAACGGTAATTATTAAATTTGAAAGGAACCATCCCGGCATTTGCCTGGAGCGATTTAGGGAGATCACGGAGAACCTGAATCAGGATGGCCGGACGCCGGATTAAACCGTCGTCCTCCCGAATGCGAGTCCAGTGTCTAACCATTGCGCCACCTCGCTCGGTCAACAACAAGAAAATGAAGGTAAATATAAAAGCTGTTTGGTGTATATCTTGCACCAGTCGAAGCTTTTGAAACTAATGAAGAGACTGGAAAATTTAATGTTGACGTGTGGGAGGGTGAGACTGAAACCTGTTTATAACAAACTAGCTAGGCACTAACGAAAGCCTTTGAAAGTGATTCGTTTATTCAGTAAACAACAAATGTAGTAGTTGAACAAGTTATTTCAGTAAACTGTAGCAGTCAGCCAAATTCACGAAGCAGACTCAAAGTACCCCAACTAATTGTGCAAATTACTGATGTGTACCAATAACTTATGTCCCTCCGTAGCTGTTCGGGGGTGCGACTGACTGCCAGGCAGAGGAACCCGGGCTCGATTCCCGATTCTGATAAGTATTTCCCCTTGTTGGTAGGACTAGAGCGGGGTGTTCTCAGCCTCGTGATGCGACCAGAGGACCTACTTGAACGGGTAGTGGCTGCTCCAGGTCACGGCGGTCGGGAGGCTGTGTACCGATACCATACCCGTCCACACCTCATCCAGTGACGCCACTGGTGGAAGATGACACGGCTATCCTTCTGTACCGATGGAACTGCGAGCGCCAGCCGACGTACTTTATGAGGTTTTTTTTTTTTTTTTAACAACTAGATGAATGCCCGGCATTTTTGGTTATGTACTTATTCCGATTTTCAGTTAGTCCATGTAGCCGGCCGTTGTAGCCGAGCGGTTCTAGGCGCTTCAGTCCTGAACCGCGCTGCTGCTACGGTCGCAGGTTCGAATCCTGCCTCGGGCATGGATGTATATGATGTCCTTAGGTTAGTTAGGTTTATATAGTTCTAAGTCTTAGGGGACTGATGACCTCAAATGTTAAGTCCCATATTGCTTAGAGCCATTTGAACCATTTGTTAGTCCTTCTTCTCCCTCTCTATGTCCATCTCCTCCTTGACTTTCTCTCTGTCAATCTGCTCCACCCATTCTCCGTCTACATCGTCCATGCCGAATCTCTATCCATCTCCTTCTGCCCTCCCTCTGTCTAAATCTACATCTACATTTATACTCCGCAAGCCACCCAACGGTTTGCGGCGGAGGGCACTTTACGTGCCACTGTCATTACCTCCCTTTTTTGTTCCAGTAGCGTATGGTTCGCGGGAGGAACGACTGCCGGAAAGCCTCTGTGCGCGCTCGAATCCCTCTAATTTTAAACTCGTGATTTCCTCGGGAGGTATAAATAGGAGGAAGCAATATATTCGATACCTCATCCAGAAACGCACCCTCTTGAAACCTGGCGAGAAAGCTACACCGCGATGCAGAGCGCCTCTCTTGCAGAATCTGCCACTTGAGTTTGCTAAACATCTCCGTAACGCTATCACGATTACCAAATAAACCTGTGACGTAACGCGCCGCTCTTCTTTGGATCTTCTCATCTCCTCCGTCAACCCGACCTGGTACGGATCCCACACTGATGAGCAGTATAGGTCGAACGAGTGTTTTGTAAGCCACATCCTTTGTTGATGGACTACATTTTCTCAGGACTCTCCCAATGAATCTCAATCGGGTAACCGCCTTACCAACAATTAATTTTATATGATCATTCCACTTCAAATCGTTCCGCACGCATACTCCCCGATATTTTACAGAAGTAACGACTACCAGTGTTTGTTCCGCTATCATATAATCAAACAATAAAGGATCCTTCTTTCTATGTATTCGCAATACATTACATTTATCTAGGTTAAGGATCAGTTGCCACTCCCTGCACCAAGTGCCTATCCGCTGCAGATCTTCCTGCATTTCGCTACAATCTTCTCGTCACCCTTATCTCTGACAATCAATCTGCTCGTCTCCTCTCTGTCCACCAGCTCCTTCGCCATCTCTCCATCTCATACGCCCCTCTAATTTCACCTCCTCCTAGACCACTCTTTGTCGGTCTCCTCCACCGCGCTATCTCTGTCCATCTTCTCCCCTTTCCTTCTCTCTCCACTCACCCCAACAGCAGGCTGGTGCTCTCTGCCCCTACAGTATATCTTTCCAGAGTGTAAATAATAAGTTAATCAGATTTAATTGAAATCATGAAAGGATGTGGCTATGTCAGTATACATTCATGTCAAAGGTATTTCAGATATATTAACAATTTCACAGGTTTTTGTACACACACATGGTGTTTCTAAAAGGGCTTTACAATTTTGAGAATTCGTATAAATTAATTCATAATGCCTAAAGAGGTGATTGTAGTGTCAATTTGCAGGGAATTACATCAAGTTTTGTCTTGCGTAGTTAGCTAGTGTCGAATCGCACTGTAAGGAGCGCTGGCGGCAGTTGCGTTAAAGATTACTGCCTTCACTGGACCCGAGCGTGCTAGCTGTGTATTTTGGTTTGAAGGATCGAATTCGGCGATAACAGTTCAGCGGAATTTCCGTACCAAGTACGCTAATGATCTTCCTAGTAGGCCTACAGTTTATGAGTGGCATAAAAGTGAAACTTCCCCTTAGAAAAATTAATAATGTCTGTGCTGGTTAACGTCTTACGTTATTTGATTTTCAAACAGCTGACAAAACAGAACGTACTCAGACACTTCTCTCTTTACTTATTCTGATCAAAATTAAACTGACACACAATATTTTTAGCGCAACGCAATCTGACTTTCAATAATCCCCACAACTGCAAAACAGTGGGCGCCGATACTGCCAGCTAAATAAAAGATTCTAACTACTGAAGGCACTAACTACTGATAGGCATATAGCTAGCAAATGAAAGATTTTGATAGAGAACAATGTATTTACTATAATAGTGTTCAAAAGGCATAATATATATCTTAGTTCATGACATCCAGTCTTACAAATTTCCTTTTTCTGACGGACACACGTCAAAATCGTCCGCTCTCAAAATTCTGCCATCTCTCTCCCTACATCCACCACTGCTGGCGGTTCACCTCCAACTGCACAATGCTACGCGCATTCACATTCGACTGCCCAACACTGCAATAGCACTTATTCCAACAATGCAAACCAACCACAGACTGCACAAAACACATTCAGTGATTTTCATACAGCGCGCTACGTGGTGTTACTAACATAAAAACGTAAACAGCCTACTTACAAATGTTTTGTAGAAACATGGTGCTCGGTAAGATATCGGAAATCATCATGTCGTCGAAGTACATCTGACGACGTCTTGAGCGAGTGAGACAATGTTTTGTCAACAGCCCTACGAAATCGTCCCAGCGTACATCTCGCAAACTGCAAATCCCTTATACCACTGTTTTACGTGTGCATTTGAAACCACACGGATTGACGATCGTACAAGTAATAAAAGACAATGATAAAATTGTTTGCAAGAACTTCTGTGCGGATATATTAAATCGATTACATGAGGATGAACATTTCTTGGACAAAACCATCTTTTTTGGCAAGCCCACTTTTCACTTAAGGGGCAAGTTTAACTCACATAACTGTAGGATTTGGGGCAGTGAAAATCCACATCAAACATTGCAACAAGTTCGTGATAGTCCTAAACTGAACTTTTTTTTGTGCACTGAGCAAGAACAAAGTGTACGGCCCCTTTTGTTCTTTTTTGTTGAGACAACCATCAATGGGTTAGTTTACCTGGATTACGATACAACAAATTTTATTTTAAAATTTTTAATTCTAAATTTGTGGAAGATCTTATGGGACCAAACTGCGTAGGTAATCGTTCCCTAAGCTTACACACTATGTAGTCTAACTTAAACTAATTTACGCTAAGGACAACACACACACCCATGCCATAGGGAGGACTCGAACCTCTGACGGAGACAGCCGCTCGGACTGTGAGAAAGCGCCTCAGACCGCACGGCTAGCCCGCGCGGCTCAATTTTTGATACCAGAGATCGATGAGGATGACCAAAAACGAAATATTCACTTTATGCAAGATGGTACACCACCCTATAACTGGCTGACGTCCGGGATTTTCTCAGTGACCGCTTTCAAGGTCAATGGATCGGCCATGATGCGCCAATAGCATGGCCCCCATGTTCCCCAGACCTGACACCACTCGGTATTTTTAAGTGGATTTATCAAGGATATCGTGTTTGCACCTCCCGTGCCGGCTACCTGAACTCAGAGAAAGATTTTACGCGGTCACTGAGCAAGTTAACACCTGCGATGCTACAGCGAGTTTGGGAAGAGACTGACTTCCGATAGGATGCGTGCAGGATAACCAACAGAAGTTTAAGCAAAAAAAACTTGATATGTTACTTTACAAAACAGCACTAAATCCAGTACTATATCTTCTTTCATTAAATTTATATGAATTTTTAAAGTGGTGGAGTCCTTTTTGAAACACCCCATATGTCTGCCGAATTTCGCCTTGCAGTTTAATTTCCACGCAACTCAATGTTTATAACGTCGTATCTCCTCAACTATGAACTGTACAGTGACATAATTTTGTCGGAAGTAACAAATTATAACGTCATGCTTGATGCTTTAGTCTGGCGAATTTCGCCTTGCAGTTTCATTTCCACGCAGCTCAATGTTTATAACGTCGTATCTCCTCAACTATGAACTGTACAATGACATAATTTGATCGGAAGTAACAAATTGTAACGTCATGTTTGATGCTTTAGTTTCTCACACATCTAAGAGTTGGTGGCACAAATATCCTGAAATAAGTGTCGTACAATGATATAATTTTGCAGGTACAGTCAGTAACATATGTGGATATTGTCTGCGAAAGTGTGTTGTGAATAGAGTTAGTAGTAAAGAAGTAACAAATTAAAACGTCATGCTTCATGCGGCAATTGTACTGATGTACAGCAAAAATTTAATTAGGGATAAACTGTTTTGATTTCTTCATTTTGTAGGGGTAATCAGCGAGAATAATTTTCTTGCAGGTTTGAAATTATGTGTATAGTTTGTTACAAGTCTCTAAGTGCGCCCATTCTCAAATACTGTATGGCTGAAGTATGGGTGTCGCTCGCTGTGGGATGCATTGATTTTTCACCACCACCATCCCCTCGGTAAGTGTATGTTTCTAAAATCCACGGTGATTATTTTCAGGTAGTGAGTGACATGTGTACCAAGTTAAGTTGAAATCGGTCCAGCTGCTTAGGAGATATACAAACATACATGCATTCATACATACATCTTTACAATTTTTATGAGTTTACAATTCGTCTATCACCACACTCGCGGTAAAAACCCAAGTCCTGGCGGACTCGCGAAATATTCAAAGTCATAAAGCGTCCGTACTCGGCCACTTGCCACAGAAAAATACAACACAATAACTTTCTAAACACTCGTACTACAAACAGACCTTCCCACCTATCCCAGCCGAAACACAGAATCCTTAGTCGCGATGGAGTCGTGAAACTATTTAAGCTCCAAAACTTGTGCAGTGCAGCCATTTACTGCCCAAAATCCCCGAAGACCCACAAAATTTACAAAATCGCACAATCGACCCAGAATATTTACTCTACCGAGCCTCTAGCACGTGTACATCAATCTTGGGTTATTTCTGTTCAGCGTTTCCCGACGAAATTCTGTACCACATTGGAAGCTCACACTCCGGAAATTTCCAGCGACGATTTGCGTGCTTTGGAATGTCTGTCCGAGCTATTCAGAAGCTCATTCACACAACTACCAGTGCATTCAAAACCAAATACAGGTATCCCTTCCGTAACCTTTGAGTTTCTTTTGAAGTCGCAGTGCTCACTCGGTGAAACCACAGTAATACTATTATTCTGCCCGTGCTGCAAAAGCAACCGTTCAAGTATGTTTCGGGAACTTCGTACAGTGGTCTCAGCGCTGCTCCATTCAGCGAGCGTGAAGAGAGCACTTCTGCGCAGTTAAGTTTTCCTTGACACAGCTTGTGTGAACGTGACATGAGGCACAGCACGCGCTGTGCTCACCTATTACGAAACGCGTCTCGTAACCCAGCGCACAACGGCTGGTTTCCTGCAGTGAACGAGCACTGATAACTTGGCACCGCGCCCGGAGCCAGCGCATGTGACCTCGAAACCAGCGGCGAAATACAGTACCGTAATAGACACTGTGTTAAAACTCCTTATGCGACAAAAGATGATGTGCGACAATGCAGAAAGACTGATTATCTACCTTCTAGCGTAAATATGGCGCAGACATCGTTAATACTGTTACTCATGTGTTCTACAGAACAAAACGATCCAACGAAGAGATTATAGTAATCCATTGAGGACACTACGACAGCAGCCAGACTGAAGCAATGGCATACTGAAAATTGAAACCTGCAGGGAGGTTCAAATGGCTCTGAGCACTATGGGTCTTAACATCTGAAGTCATCAGACCCCTAGGACTTAGAACTACTTAAACCTAACTAACCTAAGGACATCACACATCCATGCCCGAGGCAGGACTCGAACCAGCGATCGTAGCGGTCGCGCGTTTCCGGACTGAAGCGCCTAGCACCGGTCGGCCACCGCGGCCGGCGAAACCAGCAGGGAATTCAAACGTAATTTATTCAAAACATGCTACCAGTTTCGGCGCGAAAAAGGCGTCATCTTCACGGTCCCTGTACATGAAAACACGCATAGCATGATAGTAAAGCACAATGGTAATACTGACATAAAAAAATCACAGTTTGCGACTAAAATAGGGGTAAAACACATCACACAATAAAAATTTACTGTCGTTACCCATAAGAAACAAAGTTCAGCATCTGATAAATGTGGATGTCAAACTGCATGCAATATCCGTTCTCTCGGGGTAACTCTTCTACAGCATTGTGGGAGATCCTTTGTAGAGCTTGAAAGGAAATTGGGAAACCCAAGGCGAGCTGAAGCTTTGATTCCGTAGCGAGATGTAGTCGGATGACGCAAATGGTAACACGCTGCTTGCGAAGGACATATTCTATTTACGGACGCTGAACTCTAGTGCAAGTAAGAGGTGCTAAATAATAAATTACGAGTGCTCACCTTTAAAAACGAAGTTTAAGTGAGGTACATAAAACAATTTCTTGTAAATCTACTACTGTGCATTGTCTTAGAACATAGGGGCTAAGCATAACATTTTATTCTCCATCTTTGCAAGGAAGGTACTTGTGTCTTAAAAATTACATAGTGGATAAAACGGACTAGAACGGCGCTCATTTGTATGTTTGTATATCCAGTGTCTCGCTTAGAACCTTATCCCTGAGGTGTTCCATTTTCTCGAAAGCGGATTTAGGAGTAAAATCGCCTTACCAGCACTAGATAGCTTAAACTCACAAGGCTACCATCATCTAGAAAGCTATCGGGAAATGGATTAGTGGCTTATACCTGCCTTAGAGATAATGCAGCCACTGCATTTCGAAGTCGAATTATACATCATCCACGTACGATCCGACCGTAGCACACTCTAGTCCCATATTTACTTCATATGTAGACAACTGAAGAGAAGCTGTCTCCAAATCTATACCGACGTATATAAATGGCCAATTAGGTTAAATAACAAAAGAGTCTCAAGTAATTCTTTACATAGTTTCTTTCTTCATCGTTCTCCATCTATACTCTTCAAACCTTTTCGTAGCCTTAATTGAGTCAGTACTGGAAAATTTTTAAGCACTTGGAATAAATTATTTAGCAGGTGGGTTCTATAAAATGTCTTTCGTCTTCATCTGCTGTTATAAATTATTTCTTATTCCCTACTTAATCACCTCATTTGACGACTAAGAAACTCCTAAAACCAAATCACAAGTATATATCTTTATTGTTTATTAGGCCATCTATCGAATCCCAGATGCTATCATAAACCACTTGTCCCAAGGATGTGACAACACAGGAACTTTCAAATACTTGTGTTGAACCGTCCCCTTAGAAAAATTATACATGACTGTGCTTAAACTGACACACAATGTTTTTAGCGCAACACAACCAGACTTTCAATAATCCCCACAAAAGAATGGCCCTGACTAACATTAACGTGTACCTTTCACAAATCACTTACCTCACAAAAGTCTTCGTTACTCGAACTACTGCAATACAGCGAGCGCCACTACTGCCAGCCAAATAAAAGATTCAAACTACGGAAGGCACTAACTACGGATAGGCATAGTTAGCAAATGAAAGATTTTAATAGAGAACAAACCATGTATTTACCTTAATAGTCATAATATATATAACAGTTCACGACATCCATTCTTACAAATGTACTGCTTCTGATGGACACACCTCCAGATTATCCATTCTCAAAAATGCGCATTCGCACTTCCCCACATCCACCACTGCTGGCGGCTCACCTCTAACTGTGCAACGCTACGCGCTGCTAACAGCCGACAGCCCAACACTACAATAGCGAATATTACAACAATGCCACCCAGCCACAGACTGCACTCAGCACAGCCAATGATTTTCATGCAGAGCGCTACGTGGCGCTACCAATATAAAAACCTAAACAGCCTACTTACAGTGTTCTTCTGTATTCTTTGTAGCTAAAAATTCTACACAAGGTGCGTAATATATAAAAATTGTCTGGTCTGATTGAGAGGGGATATATTTAGTGTTTGAAAATTCTAATCCACATAATGTTCCGAAGCTTTCTTCAGAGATTAGGTTAGTATGATTGGAGTTCAAACAGCGAGCATGTCTAAATCATGTCCGAATGTGAAACAATCTTGTAGCTTACCCATGCACAATCTGATCAAAAGTACCACGGGAGGGGGGGGGGGCGGGGGGGGGGGGGGGGGTGCACGCCTGTACAAGAGAAGGCGGAGAGTCTTGTGTAGCCAGTAGGGAAGTAGGAACAGTTGAATGGATAGGTTACGACACTTGACTGATATCGAAGTTAGACTGTATACTGTGTTCATCATAAGAATAAACCTGATATTACACCATGTATTCTTCCTCGCTTGTTTGAATCTCATTGGGTTTCGTTTCACGTGGGGCGGAAGGCAAGCTGTATCCAGTACAGTACGATCATAAGGATGCATTTTATGGTCTGTTACAGGCATAGGCCTTGGCGATAATGCGGGAAAACAGCTTTACCAACGAATTTAACTTGGACAGCACTGGCCAGCCATCCAGTCCAACTAATGTGCAATGATGTGAGTAGTTGCAGCTCAGACATAAAAAGAGACGAGCAGAGAAACAATATAACTTCGAAAATCATTTAATTTTTAAGGAGGATGAAATATTATTTTTGCAAACCTCCAACACTACTGCACACTTCTTATGTGTCCAGACGGATATCACAAAATGCTCTCGTCCTCATCTAATATACCGGTAGTGTTTTAACTACAAACAAGAGTGATGAAAATTCCTAACTTCAACACAAGGAAATTTTTCAGAGCGAGCTATGTGTGATGCAAAACCATACTGCAGGTATTTCACCGTATTGTTGAATACAAAAGCCAGTGAAGGTATTAATTACCGTCAGTCGTCTGATAATCTCTTAGCATCTGCCTTATCCGAATCCGAGAAGTATATTTTAGTTCTGGAACTGTCATCTGATGCGTTCATAACGAGTCGATCAACAATAGAATCCACAAAGCTACCCAGGTGCCGCATTTTCTCTTCCTCTTTTATGACATCCCGTTCTATAGCCCGCCAGCGGTCGGCAATGACATGTGAAAAAGCTGCGTCCGTTACTTCCAGTAAGTCTGGTAGTTTAACAGTCTTGTTATTTCTCGGGCCAAATCCCTTAACTTGGCTCCAGACCAGTTCTGTTGGGTTCATATTGTAACGGCACAGTGGCAAATGTAAAAATGCACCATTTGTATGGGATGCTCGATGCTGTGAAAATTATTGTTTTCCGTATTTCTAAGATATTTATCACTCAGGTTAGTGTAAGACTACATCTGTGATATAAAACAATGGACATATTCCAAAGAAAGACTATCTGTTTTTTTTTGGTTTTTGTCCTTTAAATTAAATTGTTATGTTTTCTTAATTTAAGCAACCATTATTAACAATCTTTCTTAAAATATTGATAGTTAAGAATTTAGATTTGAAGTGAAAACACGAATTCCGCTTGAAATATGTATTTAGAAACAAGAAAACACGCATTATCAAAAAAACCACAATGAATTTCACAACTACGAGGTGTAGTTATTTCAAATTGAACGAAAAGAAGGATAACCAAGGTGAGACTTGGACTAGCGACCCTTGAACAGGCCCCGATTGATAATCCTCTACGCTACCAATTCCAATACACATCCAGTAATATATACGTCAGCTGTATCGAATACAGTCACTTGGGGAACTACAAAGCCGATTTTTTTCTGTAAATTTACGAAAAACACTAAGAACAACCTATTTCTCGGCAAATTTTAACCACTTTCCACCTGCGTGTTTCACTGCGGAGCAGGAAGCAGCCTTCGTAGGAAACCGTCTAAGCTATTTTTATAGCGTGTATCAACACCGCGATATTCAGAGCACAACAGTGCAGAGGCTGTTACTCTCCATGATTTTTGAAACAAATACTACACAGCTAAAGAGTGATTAGGGAAAACTTGATGGCTGTTAATACATTTGAATATCTTAAATCTAATACATTAGTGGGACCTATTCCCAAGAGCATAATAACACCACAAATTATGTGAACTACAGCTTCTGATAAATGATCGTGTTTGTGTTTGTTTACAGCAGGTTTATACTTTATATATATGATGAACAGAGTACAGTCACTTATACCAACCAAGCAACAAATTAATCAGGGCCATTTCTTCCTTTCTAAAGCTACTGAAATCGGCTATTAGTGGTGTTATTGTGAAGTGGAAGCGCGAACGTACTACCGGAGCTAAACTGAGACCAGCCAGAGTTCTTGTATAGCTGGCGCAGGGTACTTTGGCCAATGCCCCGAGACCACCTTTCGTCCAAAGTGCTGAGCGAGTTCATTCGTTTGTCCAGAAGGGGAGGCCGACAAATGTTTTCCTCCTTTCGGTCAGTCGGCATTGACAGAATCGAGGCGAACACCATCTTTCTCAAACGGCTTTACTGAAAAAATCTGCTAAGAAAATTACATTTTGCTGCACTTATAGCTATATATGACAGGCTAATGATGTGCCCATCATTTCGTTGATGGACATAGTAGTTGTGATATTTATGTGAAAATAAAGCACTGCGAGAGATTCGAAAAGGTGATGAATGAAAAATTGAAGTCGCTATGATATTGAGTGTGGTGCATATTACAGAATACACTACTAGCCATGTAAGGCGTCAGGCAAATCCAACACCTTCCATGAAAACCCTGACATGATAGCAAATCCGACAGTATGTCACATAGCTCTGAATAAATCCTGAAATTAAATTAACCAAACACGTAAGGTGTCAGGCAAATCCAACACCTTCCATGAAAACCCTGACATAATAAGCAAATCTAGTAGTATGTCACATAGCTCCGAATAAATCGTGACATTAAATTAACCAAAGTAATAAAGAGTAACGAGTGAGCAAATGGAATACCACAGACAAACACAAGAATGCCTAAATGCATGTCGTACCTTCCCACCATGAGACCGACGCAGTTCCGAGGGGAGAAACGAGAACAGAAGCCGAGAGCAGAACCGTGTTAAGCTAGAAGGCCCTACGATAAGGGATGGACTGGAAACCCACGTCGCGAGCTAACCACTAGGGCACACCACCCGCACGTTTTAGTTGCTTCCGAGATGGCTAGGTGAGCGGAGCTGTGCTTCGGCCGCTGCCTCCCTGAAGCACGCGATGCCGCATTTTTGAACCCACAAGGCTTCACTCAGAACTGCAGAAGTCTCATCTGTTACACCTCCTTTTTTGCGTAATACTAGTGTCGATCGTCAATTAAAGCTCATGATGTTGACATTTGCCACTTGAAGTAAAAATCTGAAACGCGATAATTTTTCTGTTATATAGTTATTGAGAAGCCACATCAGCCACTGTAATTTACAACAAGTTAGATAAGTAATTAAAGATAATTGAGGGTCACTGTAGACCATTTTGATAGTTTTCTCTTTTGTGAAACTTAATTTAAACCTAGATTAAAGATGTGATATGGCATAGGTCATCCTTCGATCCATTGTAGAACTTGGAAACCCATTCAGGGAATATTCGTTCACATTTTTGTTGAACGCAGTTGGTTTTTACCATCGTGTATTAAAACATTTCCTTTTATCAATAGTGGAATTTATAAGTGATGTTTGGTGAGTAGAATAAAATTTCAAATGGTAAACTTAACTGCTTTTTCGACGTTATTTTACCAGCTAACTAAAAATAGGAAAGCCTTTAACCCCTTCCACTAAATTTAGTTAGTATTAAGATTCTTTTACAGGGAGTGCAGTGGAGCTGACGCTGAGATCATTTAGTATTTGGTTGTATCATTGCTAGTCTCACTGAACTCTTCTGAATTCTACATGTCATGTGTGGTCTGGCGTTTCCTTACCAGCAACAGGTCCCAGGTTCAAACTAGTCAATTCCCTAAAAAACACGCTCAGAGCGTCGTTGCGCGAAAGTGGTAGGGAGACACGATATAGAACAATCATACACCACCATGAATGTTTATAAAGTAATACGATCAACGAGTGAGCAAATGGAATACCACAGACTAACACAAGAACTCCTAAATGCATGTCATACCTTCCCACCGTGAAACAGACGCAGTTCCGAGGGGAGAAACGAGAACAGAAGCCGAGAGCAGAATCGTGTAGGCTAGGAGGTCCTACGATAAGGGACGGACACCCACGTCGCTGGCCGACGGCCAAATTCCCCCTCCCCCCCCCCCAGCCCATGTTAAAAGATAGAGCCCTCCAGAAGAACAGTATAGTTCTTACGATAACACTAAAAGGGCCACACCAGCAGCAAGTTTTATTGTGAGACTTTTTCGTGTCTCTGTTACGTTGCAGACGTTGAAAACTTTGCCCCACCACGAAAAGTATTACGTGTCTCTTTGGATAGACAGAATTTTTGTAGGCGGTGCCTAAGGTTAACATTGATACCCTGATTAGTCAGTTGAAAACACAGCTAGATAGATTTTTTTAAACCAACTTCGGTAAATTGTAGTAAGGAGAAGTTAGGAGGGGAGTTAGCTTCCGAGATGGCGAGAGGTGGAGCTGCGCCCCCCGCCGCCCTCTGACGCTGCATAACCAACGACAAGGTAATGAATGCACGCGATGTCATATAACAGTGCATAAAGCTTCACTCAGAACTGCAGAAGTCTCATCTGTTACACCTCCTTTTTTGCGTAATACTAGTGTCGATCTTCAATTAAAGCTCATGATGTTGACATTTGCCACTTGAAGTAAAAATATGAAACGCGATAATTTTTCTGTTATATAGTTATTGAGAAGCCACATCAGCCACTGTAATTTACAACAAGTTAGATAAGTAATTAAAGATAATTGAGGGTCACTGTAGATCATTTGGATAGTTTTCTCTTTTATGAAACTTAACTTAAACCTAGATTATAGATGTGATATGGCATAGGTCATCCTTCGATCCATTGTAGAATTTAGAAACCCATTCAGGGAATATTCGTTCACATTTTTGTTGAATGCAGTTGGTTTTTATCATCCTGTATTAAAATAATTCCTTTTATCAATAGTGGAATTTATAAACAATGTTTTGTGAGTATAACAAAATTTCCAATGGAAAACTTAACTGCTTTTAAGCCGTTATTTTACCAGCTAACTAAAAATAGGAAAGCCTTGAACCCCTTCCACTAAATTTAGTTCGTATTAAGATTATTTTACAGGGAGTGCAGTGGAGCTGACGCTGAAATCATTACGTATTTGATTATATCATATTTAGTCTCACTGAACTCTTCTGAACCCTAGATTTCATGTGTGTCCTGGCGTCTCCTTACCAGCAACAGGTCCCAGGTTCAAACTAGTCAATTCCCTAAAAAACACGCTCAGACCGTCGTTGCGCGAAAGTGGTAGGGAGACACGACTTAGAACAAACAGACACCACACATAATTTTAGAGCCATTAAAATTGCTACACCAAGAAGAAATGCAGATGATAAACTGGTATTCAGTGGACAAATATATTATACTAGAACTGACATGTAATTATATTTTCATGCAATTTGGGTGCATAGATCCTGAGAAATCAGTACCCAGAACAACCACCTCTGGCCGTAATAACGGCCTTGCTACGCCTGGTCATGGAGTCAAACAGAGCTTGGATTGCATGTACAGGTACAGCTGCCCATGCAGCTTCAACTCGATACCACAGTTCATCAAGAGTAGTAACTGGCGTATTGTGACGAGAAAGTTGCTCGGCCACCACTGACCAGACATTTTCAGTTGGTGAGAGATCTTTAAAATCTGTATCCAGAAAGGCCCATACAGGACCTGCAACATGCGATCGTGCATTGTCCTGCTGAAATGTAGTGTTTCACAGGTATCGAATAAAGGGTAGAGCCACTGACGGACTGAAGAACAACAAGGCACAATGATCGAGCGGCTCCTCGGAAGCCACACATTTCTGTAGTCAATGGTGTTAGGGGGGGGGGGGGTTAGGACTTCAAACGGGCCAACTTGGAGGAGGAGAGGCACCACAGGACATTTTATTTTCTACTGTCTATACTTTTACAAATAAATTCATAAAACTTTGTCAGCATGACCAGGAAGCATTCAGGATTCACAATCATAGAAGTGGAAGTGCCAAATATAACAAAATATTTTTTTTACATATGAAATTTCATCATTTTTTCACTTACTGTTGGATGCGTTTGTCGCTATAGGTATAGTAAGAGAGATTATTTGATGAATTTTGAACAGCTTACAAACCATACTTACAGGTGTATGAAACTCTAGAATTTTCCAAATCTAATAAAACTGTGGTAAAAATTGAGATAATTAATTACAAAATTTAATTTTTTTCTAAACATAAAGTTTAAAACGTAACAGCTCATTCATTTTTTCATAAATTAAATAGATTCTAGAGTTTCAGACACCTGTAAGTATGGTTTGTATGCTGTGCAAAATTCATCGTACAGTCTCTCTTACTTATGAAGAAAACTGTACCTACAGCAACAAATGCAGCTAGAAGTAAGTGAAAAAATGATGAAATTTCACATGTAAATAAAATTATTTTGTTATGTTTTTGAACTTCCGCTGCTACGAGTGTGAACCCTGAATCCTTCCTGGTCATGCTGACAAAGTTTTATGAATTTACTTGTAAAAGTATAGACAGTGGAAATTAAAATGTCCTGTGGTGTCTTTCGTGCTCCATGTCGGCCCGTTTGACGTCCTACCCCCCTTAAAACAGGCGCCACAGAACAGTGGATGACTGGTGTGGAGTGATGAATTATTCTGCACCCTGTGGAAATCTGATAGAAGGTTTCGGATTGGTGAATGTCTGGGGGACATTACCTGCCATCATGTGTAGTGTCAACAATGAAGTATGAAGGAGGTATTTCGTTTTTTGTGATTAGGATATGGGCCCCTTATTATGCTTTTGGAAACACAAATATGGAAGGATGTACATTTTACAGCATTGAGTACTGTGCACAGAAGAGAAACAGTTCGGAGATGACGATTGGATCAGTGTAACAAGGCACCCTTTCGGAAATCAGCATCTGTGAGGCAATAGTTTGCGAACAACAGCCATCCTGCAATGGATTGTCCTCCCCAGAGACCCAATGTGAAGCAGGGGCACACTTTTGAATTCAGCTAGACTTCAACTTCATGTCAGATCCCCACGTCCAACATCATTAAATGTGTCCCCAGCAGAGTTAAAGCCGTTATAAAGGCAGAGGATGGACTGACCCCCTTATTAATGTCCACTAAAACGATACCTGATACTTTTTATCAGTGTATATGCATATTTTAAAACCTCAATTACACTTTGCAACGATATGTGTTGCTTATTTAATGTCTGGTAAATCACTTACGTACTTCATTGACGATTCTCTCCCCATTGCCTGTTGACTGAGCAGTGTGGGCGCGGTCGACAATCACTCAAGTACCCTATACACCACTCCCCACAAATTTTACTATCAGTTGACGATTGTCTGGTAAAGAGTGGTGCTATCTGCTGCGACCTTGGCACTAGCCTGAAATAAATTTTCATTAAACCATAGTCTTCAAATCTCGTTATTCTCTCCTCATCATCAATTTCAGGTACCTTTTGTTTCTGAGGTAGCATATGAATTGTTGTATTGTATGTTAAACGGGGACCTAGAAACGACGGAGAGGCTCCGTCCCCGCCGCAGCCGCAGTGGTCCACAACCCCACGACGACTACCGCAGTCCACTTCACCCCTTCGCCGCCCCACACCGAACCCAGGGTTATTGTGCGGTTCGGCCTCCCGGTGGACCCCCCCCCCCCCCCAACCCCCTCCCCTCCCCCATGGAACGTCTCACACCAGACGAGGGTAACACCTATGTTTGCGCGGTAGAGTAATGGCGGTGTCTGCGTACGTGGAGAACTTGTTTGCGCAGCCATCGCCGACATAGAGGCGGAATAAGGGGAACCAGCCTGCATTCGCGGAGGCAGATAGAAAACCGGCTAAAAACCATCCACAGACTGGCCGGTTCACCGGACCTCGACACAAATCCGCCAGGCGGATTCGTGCCCGGGACCAGGCGCTCCTTCCCGCCCAGAAAGCCGTGCGTTATACCGCACTGCCAACTGGGCGGGCCATATGAATTGTTACTTAAAACTGCATATAACCACACATACTTTTCTATTACGTTCAGTACCGTTCAGAAAAGTTCTATTCATGCATGTCTCAGTTTTTATTTCTTATAATATCCGTTATTCAATAAATACAAACGCAAATGCGAATTTAGAACGGGTGTACCGTAGATTAAGGATTTTCGGTCTGTCTGACATCAAATTACGTACGCCGCTACTGGTCAATCAACAGAGGAAATTATCTGAGAATATTCAGTGCGAATTCTGTGCGTCACGATCAGGGTTCGGAAGCTGAGGCCCTGAGTTTGAGCGCTGCGCAAAGCTAAGGCGGAACTTGAGTAGACTTTCGCTTATCCCTCTTGGCTATGTTGTTTCCAGTCTAAGGACCCTCATCCCAAATACGTACTCTTCTCTATCATCTCTGAAATTTTGTAACATCATAACGGAAGCAACTAAATTCTGAATATAAATTAAAGGGGTCAAAGCATCGTGTATGTTGTTTCTTTCGCGATGAATATTTCCTATTCTGTCATTATTTTAAATTCGTGTTTAAAATGAAATAAAATATTCCACACTCCTTTTCATCGTGACTCAGGTTCACGAACAGGTGGACGAATGTGTTTGAGCTACAAGGTCATGGACGAAGAGACAGTTGAGAAAGAAAAAAATCTGGCTCTCTCAACGCTCTGATGATCAATGTCATTTGTAGCCATCCATCTTCTGATCAGTATCGGAACAGCAGTTGCAATTTTTATGTGCAGTAATGATGATACCCTCTGCAGTGCGTATTAGTTTTCTTATAACTGAGAAATAGTATGCACAGCTGCAGGCATCATCATTATTGTATAGGACGGAGCAATTACACGTGAAAAAAAGGCTGCAGGTTAATCAGCGAAAGATGACAGATCTGGCTGAACCGAGAAGTGATCTCTGGTCCTCTAAACAGAGAGTCGAGTGTCTCCGAATATCAGTAGACTTATCACAGTACTGTTGAGATAAAATGCAACTGCGGCGAGTGCAAAGTTCAACGCTGCGACTGTTATCAAGTGGGAAATATCTGAGAGGATTATCTATTTTGGATTGCTGACAGAAAGCAAAAGCCAATCTAGGAAGAAGGTATTCCCATTTTAGAAGTGCAGTGTGAATGGCCTGTTGCCTATTGCCAACTAAATTTTTGTGTTAAGAATATTTGAAAGTAGACAGTATGTCCATTAAGAAGTTTGTTTGCATGGCCATCCTCCGCAGCAAGCATAGAAATACTTGTTCCGTAAATAAAACTGCCTTTTCCTGCTGCCACTTAATTTATTTTTCCCAGACGCGCTTCGCCTTTTTCTTGTTCTGAGGCATCATCAGTGGGATCTACAACGATACAGTTTGATTATTTTTAGATTTTTTAGATTATCAAACAGTTCTCGTCGTAATTTTTTATGTAAAAAAGTAATTACTTGCGATTTGCTATGATCTGCGTTTACTATAATCTGGCCTGGAGGTCGCATTACCACTTTATTACCGAGGTATAAGTACAGGTTTGAGTTGTAAAACCTTTTGGTTTGTAGTCATGTTCTCTTAGGTGTTCTGCAAATATGCTCAGATCGGCAAAGAAAAGCCGGCGTTTGTGGCCGAGGGTTCTAGGTGCGTCAGTCCGGAACCGTGGTGCTGCTACGGTCGTAAGTTCGAATCCTTCCTCGGGCATGGCTGTGTGGGCTGTGTTTAGGTTAGTTAGGTTTAAGTAGTTCTAAGTCAAGGAGTGATGACCTCAGATGTTAAGTCCCATAGTGCTCAGAGCCATTTGGCAAAAGAAAAAAGGGACCCACTTGCAATGTCGCATACCATGCACATGTGGAAAAAATTATGTTGGGATGACTGGACGATCGATCAACATCTTGATCACAGAACACAAGCGACATTTCAGGTTGGGGCAGGGGGAGAAACTGGCTGTGACAGAGCACGCGCTGTGTGAGACCGACCACGTAGTAGAATTTGCGGACTCGTAAGCTCTGGCTGCAGAGGATAACTATCAGACCCGCTTGTTCAGAGAAGCTGTAGAAATACACAAACACGGGAATAGCTTTAACAAGAAAGAGGAAAGCCTCAAGGTAAACGGATCCTGGTTTCCAGTGCTGTAGCGAACGACCGTCGCAGGTAGGAAGAGAACCGCACCCGAAATGACCGTGGAGTCGACTAGGACGTTGGCGCGCCAGGTACATATACTCCGCGAACGCGAACTCGGCAACCGTCCACCACCAGCAATGAAGGGTCAAACTTTGACAATGGCAGCCACTCGCGCTGGCGAAACGTCAAAAAATCATCAGGCGAACGTCGGCCGAAGAACCCGAGACAGAAGCCAACAGGCAGATTACAAACAAGAGAAACACTGCATTTTGCTTTTAGGGGTATAGTTTGTGAGACATACCAAATCTTCCATTTCCAGAGTGTTTCGCGATGCACGTATTTTCGTTTTAGTGTAGAAGCAGTCACCACAAGATAACTGTGATTAGCTGGCACCTGGGAAGAGATGAACGTGCCACTGTTCGCTGATTTTATAAATATTCACAACCAACCTTTTATGTTAAAAAGACGCAACAGTCACTGCCCCAGAAGTGGAACGGAGACCCATGTGGTCATGTTAACAATAAATATTTTCGACAGATCCTGTAAAAAACTTGTCCTGTAAAGTCTCTTCAGAGAACTGTCGGAAATCATCTCCCTTCTCTAGGTCGACCAAGACCTGTCACGTTTTTAATATTCCGTCGATCATTACATAACGTGACATCACATAGATTCATACTATAGACATATGTAAAAATAGATGTCAATAGTAACAGCTGTCTAGTAGAACGTTTTTCGTATAATAACCTACAATACGTTAAGATGAAGAGGTTGAAAAAATCAGCCAAACTGTTACAAACCAAAGGTTTATTTGGTCCTTGACCATGGTTTCGATACTTATAAAAATATCTTCTTCAGAAGGAGTGGGCCTTGTTACGTTACATGGTAGTAAATTACGTTAGCTGAAACCGAGCGACTTCTTCAGAAGCCCCTCAACTTCAGCTAATATAATTTACCACCATTTGATGTAACAAGGCCCACTCCTTCTGAAGAAGATATTTTTATAAGTATCGAAACCTAGCTCAGGGGCTAAATAAGCCTTTGGTTTTCAACCGGTTGATGACTTTTTCATCCTCTTCAAATTTATAAAGTTTCTGAATCGCAGCCATGTTTAATATTTTGCTACATTAAGATGCAAGATACAAACGGAAGTGTGACACACTCGCAATCTCCTGGCAATCTATCTGACCGAATGGAAGTGCATCACTGTCGCATTTACTGACGCTTCGTTGTGAGAAGAAATCTGCGAAGCCACCTATTGTTAAAAGCCACTGATAGTTTATGTTTCTATTGAACATCAGTACTGTAGCAACACTTCTACACGGACTATGCTGACTAAAGGACCATACGGTCTCCGACTTCCGGCTGGTCTGGTGGGGTCCACCTCTGCCAGTCTCTTTACGTCACAGCTCCACTTACACCCAACGTCTTAAGTTCTACATCTACATCTACATCCATACTCCGCAAGCTACCTGAAGGTGTGTGCTGGAGGGTACTTTGAGTATCTCTATCTGTTCTCCCTTCTATTCCAGTCTCGTATTGTCCGTGGAAAGAAAGATTGTCGGTATGCCTCTGTGTGGGCTCTAATCTCTCTGATTTTATCCTCATGGTCTCTTCGCGAGATATACGTAGGAGGGAGCAATATACTGATTGACACCTCGGTGAAGGTATGTTCTCGAAACTTCAACAAAAGCCCGTACCGAGCTACTGAGCGTCTCTCCTGCAGAGTCTGCCACTGGAGTTCATCCATCATCTCCGTTACCAAACGATCCTGTGACGAAGCGCGCTGCTCTCCGTTGTATCTTCTCTATCTCTTCTATCAACCCTATCTGGTACGGGTCCCACACTGTTGAGCAATATTCAAGCAGTGGGCGAACAACTGTACTGTAACCTACTTCCTTTGTTTTAGGATTGCATTTCCTTAGGATTCTCCCAATGAATCTCAGTCTGGCATCTGTTTTACCGACGGTCAACTTTATATGATCATTCCATTTTAAATCACTCCTAACGCCTACTCCCAGATAATTTATGGAATTAACTGCTCCCAGTTGCTGACTTGCTATATTGTAGCTAAATGATAAAGGATCTTTCTATCTATGTATTCGCAGCACATTACACTTATCTACATTGAAATTCAATTGCCATTCCCTGCACCATGCGTCAATTCGCTGCAGATCCTCCTGCATTTCAGTACAATGTTCCATTGTTAGAACCTCTCGATATACTACAGCAACGTCTGCAAAAAGCCTCAGTGAACTTACGATGTCATCCACCAGGTCATTTATGTATATTGTGAATAGTAACGGTCCTACGACACTCCCCTGCGGCACACCTGAAATCACTCTTACTTCCGAAGACTTCTCTCCATTGAGTATGACATGCTGCGTTCTGTTCTCTAGGAACTCTTCAATCCAATCACACAATTGGTCTGATAGTCCATATGCTCTTACTTTGTTCATTAAACGAGTGAGGGAAACTGTATCGAACGCCTTGCGGAAGTCAAGAAACAGGGCATCTACTTGGGAACCCGTGTCTATGGCCCTCTGAGTCTCGTGGACGAATAGCGCGTGCTGGGTTTCACAGGATCGTCTTTTTCGAAACCCATGCTGATTCCTACAGAGTAGATTCCTAGTCTCCAGAAAAGTCATCTATAACTGATCGACGTTAGAGATATAGGTATATAGTTCTGCAGATCTGTTCGACATCCCTTCTTGAAAACGGGGATGACCTGTGCCCTTTTCCAATCCTTTGGAACGCAACGCTCTTCTAGAGACCTACGGTACACCGCTGCGAGAAGGGGGGGGGGGGGGGGGCAAGTTCCTTCGCGTACTCTGTGTAAATTCGAACTGGTGTTCCGTCAGGTCCAGCGGCCTTTTATCCTTTGAGCGATTTGAATTGTTTCTCTATCCCTCCGTCGTCTATTTCGATATCTACCATTTTGTCATCTGTGCGACAATCTACAGAAGGAACTACAGTGCAGTCTTCCTCTGTGAAACAGCTTTGGAAAAAGTTCTTTTCTTCTTTCCGGTGTCTCTTCCTGCACTGTTTTGTACTTTAATGGTCCCTCTAGTACAATAGCAGTTAATTCTAGATTCTTCACTCACAGGTCCTACCATCTAGTCCCTTCACATAGCTAATTTCATCCACGTATTTGTTCTCTCACACATTGTTCAGAGAACCGCCAAAGTTTTCACCTTATACGTTTGATTTTTAGCATTCTTCAATAAGTCAACCTTTGAAACACTTCAGTTTATTCCTTACCGGTATTTATACAGTCCTTGATCCACATTCCTACTATTCTCTGCTCCAAATGTACCTTCTAGGCCTTTATTTAGAACTAGCAGACTTCTTACAGATCTCTGATGGCTTCTCACGTCCTCCTTGATTCGCCCACCATGTCTTGGTCTGCTCCCAACGTAGCTAAATTCCTTCACTTCCTCTATCACGTGGTCGCTAGTTTTGATGTTAAACTGCTTGTTAATTTCATTTTTGCTACTACTCAATATTTTCGTCCTTCTTTGATTTAATGTAAATCCGTAGGAGAGAATGAATGTTACAGGGAAGGCCTCTACGCGGTGAGGACTTTTCTGATGACAAGCTTGAAAAAGAAACAGGAGACGATAAGGAAGAGATAGGAGATGCAATATTAGAGTCCTAATTTAAAAGGGCTTTGAAAGACTCAAGATCAAGTCAGGCTGACGGGATAAATACATTCCATCGGAATTTCTAGAAGCATCGGGGGAAGTGGCAACAAAACGACTATTCACGCTTGGCGTGTAGAACGTATGAGACCGCCACTATACCATCAGACTGTAGGGAAAAAGAAAACATCATCCACACAATTCTGAAGTTTGCAAGAGCGCACAAGTGCGAGAATTATCGCACAATCAACTTAATACCTCATCCATCCAAGCTGCAGACTAAGATAATATACGGACGAATGGAGAAGAAACCTGAGGATCTGTTAGATGACGATCTGTTTAGCTTTAGGACAGGTAAAGTCACCAGAGATGCAGTTCTGACGATGTGGTAGATAATGAAAGCAAGACTGAAGAAAAATAAAGGCCCGTTCATAGGATCTGACGACCCGGAGAAAACGTTCGACAGTGAAAGTGATGGAAGATGTGCAGAATTCCGAGAGAAATAGGGATAAGCTAGAGGGAAGCACCGGTAATATGGAATATACAAGAACGGAGAAGGAACAATAAGAGTGAAAGGCCAAGAACGAAGTGCTCGGATTAAAAAGAGCGTAAGACAGCGACGTAGTCTCTCACACCTACTGTTTAGTCTATACATAAAAGAAGCTGTGATGGAAATAAAAATAGGGTTCTGGAGTGAAATTAAAATTCAGAGTGAAAGGATGTCAATCATAAGCTTCGCTGATGACATTGCTATCCTCAGCCAAAGTGAAGAAGAATTAGAGGATCTTTTGAACTGAATGAAGAGTCTAACGTGTACAGAATATGAATTGAGAATTGAGAGTAAATCGAAGAAAAACCAAGGTAAAGAGAAGTAGCAGAAATGAGAACTTGACATCAAGATTAGTGATCACGAAGTAGATTGAGTTATGGAACTCTGCTACCTAGGCAGTAAAATAACACATGACGGACGGAACAGGTAGGACCTAAAAAGCAGACTATCACTAGCAAAAAGGACATTCCTGGCCAAGAGATGTCTGCTAGTATCCAACACAGGGCTTAATTTGAATAAGAAATTTCTGAGAATGTAAGTTTACAGCACAGCATTCTATGGTAGTGAATCATGGACTGTGGGTAAACTGGATCAGAAGGGAATCGAAGCGTTTGAGATACAGCGCTACAGGACAATGTTGAAAATTATGTGGGAGGTTTTCCGCAGAATCGGCGACACTGATCAGAAGAAGGGACATGAAGATAGGACATTTGTTAGCACATCACGTCAAACTTCCATGTTACTATATGTTACTAGGGGAAAATTGTAGAGGGTAAAACCTGTACAGGAAGACAGAGATTGGAATGTATCCAGCAAACTGAGGATGTAGGTTGAAAGTGCCACCCAGAGATGTCTTAATGTGCTAGTCAGTATACGTGTTTGTATTATTGTGATCAAAGTATTGTGCTACAAACTGTGGATTGTACAACGTATAGAGATCAATCTATCGGTGAAATAAAGGGATCATTGCAACATAGTTTGAGGGCCGAGTTTTTATTTGCAGTAAATTCGAACTATTAAACAATATCTGCACAGAGTAGATGAGAATCCCAGGAAAATCCTACAACGCAACTTGAACATCCGGAAAAATTCGGAAATTTGTGGTTAGTTCCAATGGGACCAAACTGCTGAGGTCCTCGACCTGTACGCTTACACACTACTTAATCTAACTCAAACTAACTTACGCTAAGGACAAAAAACACACCCATACCCGAGGGAGAACTCGAACCTCCGATGGAGGAAGCCGCGTGAACCGTGACAAAACGCCCTTAGACTGTGTGGCTACCCCGCGCGGCGAACATCGGGAAAATCGAAGCGATAAAATATAAGTAAATTATTTGTTTAAAGCAAATCTTTTATTTTTGTCACAAATTTGGAACCTGTTGGCTAATATCACGTCGTGCCTGAGAGTAACAAAGGATTTCAGCTCAGATCTGTGACATTTCGAAGGTGAGGTACATAGAGAGACTCTTTCACAAACCCCGACAACAAAAGATCACATACAGTGAGATCAGGCGACCCTGGATAATCGACCCGTGGTTGAGGCAGCTCATTGTTAAGAAATGCTCTTGGATTCACGTGCCATCATGAAGGACTCGTGACAATTGAATCCTGTGTGGCTTGAAACACAAACACGATCTCGAAACACGACAGACAGACACATTTCTGTGGACTGCGTGCAAAAACTCTGTAGAATGCACTCTACGTGCCGAACGAGAACACTTTGCCGACGTGTTGATTTCACCTAACATAAGCAAACAGGCACTTAGAACTGCTGGCGCTACCGTCGAATGCTCTAAACTCTACAAGACGCAGTGATGTCCTCCCGGCGAAAATTACGCTACACAGCTGTAACACTGAATCACACCTGTTGCAATGGAGAACGCAAACCGCAATTATTTGCTGTGTTGTTGCAATCTCGAATCATTCGCTAACAAACGAGCGAGATAAACTGCCACGCAGACCCCTACCAGCAAACTCATGAACTAGCAACTTACAACAGCCGTCAAGGTACAATTTTAGTTTCGATGAGGAAATTAAAGTGTACTTAAAGCTTCTATCTGCATTCATGTAGAAGATGTAGTTTCATGAAAGCGGATGGATACTTTTGAAGTACTCTGAAGTTTGGTTTCCACCTCTCCCATTAACTTCAAAACTTGCACACAAATGGTATGTAACCCTCTCGAATTATGTCTCACAAGTCTTCCAAAGCTCTCCCAAAATCTGACTCGAATATCAGATCCCTCATGCCCTTTGTCCTTAACGAAAACTATTTCTGCTACTATCACAGAAACTTGCTTAATTTCGTAGGGACCGTCTTTTTTTCTCTTTACACCTATCCACTCTCACCTTTGCATTTTACTGTCGAATTCCTTTCTCACTCTCTATATCGACGTCATTGTCTTTAAATTCTATGAAAGTTATTTTCACTTTCCTACAAGGTGAATCTGCCCTACCGAAGATCATTCTCATGCAGACTTCCTGCAGCATATTTGCATTAGCTTCCTTGCCTTCCTATTCGTTTCATTGCTAAGTCTTTCGAAACTGACGGCATATCTTAGTGAAACTGTCATTTCCTTTGGTAAAATGAATGAAAACACCGTCTGGATCATTAACAATAATTAAAATACAAATGTTTAATAATAAAAAATTATTGATAATTTTGGTGTTTACATCCGTCCTTCACATGCTACTTAAATCACTCTATTACTTTCCTTTCTCGAGCATTTTTCTATTTCCTTCATTCGTGGATCGATTTAAGTATATGTTCCACCTACCTCCCTGAACGTGGCCACGAATATTACCTTAGCCACATTTTTTTCGGTTGGTAAGCTTACCAGTCTACTGAAGTGGTGTCTTCGGGAGCAGAAGTTCCATCGAAAATGAAAACTTTACTAACAAGCAAGAACTTATTTTTTTTTTATCGGTGTTTGACTATCCCCCTACTGCCAAACACGTGAATAAATCAGAATTGCATACAACTGGTAAAGATAAGAAAACCAAATTGATAAAACGAAGAATAGTGATGATAACATAAGGCAAAGGCAAAACCAGCTTGAAATAACAATCTGAGATTACATTAAATAATGTAGTCCAGGCGAGTTAGTGCATATCCCCCATTTCGCTTTCGTTAGAAAAAAGTTGAGACCTTGATATACTGCAATGTGCGTGGTTGCTAACAGGTGACCAAGGATACAACCATACACAGACATCAGCAGAGCTTTGTACCGGAGTGTGAAACAAAAATACAGAAAAGGTTTGAATATAGCAATCAGGAAGTGATAAAAATGTCATAAAATAACCATACCAAACTATTACGCTTATATTTTGTGTGAAATTATAGCACGTAACGTTCTTCTCTTCGATGCCTCAAGAGGCACATTACATGTATACTTGAATAAGACACAGGGTGACCAATAAGTTAAGTGTTTTATGTTACCAGAAATTCCCTCGCCATTATATTTCTGTTTCTACATTTGTCTCTCTCAGAGAAATTCGGACGCTCTTCGTCTTTCACACTTTCTTCAATACTTCTGCATTCTTCCTGACAATTCTGTTGAATTTCAGCCTACTGTTAGTATTCCTGAATTGTGATCTGTGTCTGTATCTGCCCATGGGTACGGCGTACGACGCATTGTCTGATTTCTCACGTTCTAACCATAAATAATGCTATGTACTGGTTGTCTCTTGTAAGTATTGCAGGTATCCTTCGCTTAGTGTTTCTGAAGACATGTTCAGCTTTGCCTCTGTGTGCCTAATGCCTCTGTGTAAAGTATGTACAAGTCTGCGCTGCTGTCGTTATACCACCACACATCAATCATACCGTGTATACTGCTGCTGGAGGAATCACAAGTACTTCGCAATACGTGAATCGTGAAGTCATACAGGATAGTATCAGTCGTTTAGAGGATTTCGCTACGCGGCGTGTACTATAAGTAGGTAAACGCAGCCGTGCTATTTAAAGAAATACACTGCGCAGCTCATTGAGAGGGTCACTTTAATCGTCATCTCCCAATTGACTCAAAAGATGCCTACAATCTTCCTCTGTAGGTGGAGAAATGCCTTCAACGTCGGCCTCGTGCCCTAAGTGTTGCCGACACGTGCGAAAAAGGCCAGAGCTCTGACGTTCATGTAAGGTATTAGGTGTGTTAACGATGTCACACTGGAACCTATTTTTACCACGATTCTGCCCAATGCCATTGTGGATGTTCCTCACAATGGGAAGGTTGTCCGCACTCTCTCTTACGCCTCATTTCACCCCTTCCCACGACGCCTCTGTGACGGTCAGATACGCTGTACCTTTTGATTAAATCACACGAGTTTCGTGTGCGTGGCCGAGGAAAGCATTTCAGATACATCACCGTTGAGAATCGAAATTAAAAGGGTCAGCGGGTGGCATAAGGGGCGTAAGTGAAACTCCCCTTCCCTCCGGACGTCGCTTCCCGCACATTTCGCGGTCAAAAACGACAATTTGCAGTGCAGTGTGCGTCAGGACGACTTTGTCGGCAATCTTTGACACGCTTGTCACTCTCCGGACGGTTCAAATCTTCTCCAAGGACATCGTGTGCCTGCAACCCCACTGAAGGTGATCACACCCCCTTGGAGTGTAAAGTTGTTCTGGTGTACATGGTGGAACCATAGCCAATAGACGGAATCTGAGCCTCTGCTTCTACATCTACGTGATTACTGTGCTATTCACAATAAAGTGCCTGGAAGAGGGTTCATGAACCACCTTGAAGCTGTCTCTCTACAGTTCCACTCTGGAATGACGCGCGGGAAACGAGCACTTAATTTTTTCAGTGCGCGCTCTGATTTCTCTTGTTCTACCGTGATGATCATTTCTCCCTACGTAGGTGGGTGCCAACAGAATGTTTTCGCAATCGGAGGATAAAAGTGCTGATTGAAATTTCATGGAAAGATCCCATCGCAACGAAAAAGATAATTAATGATTGCCACTCGAATTCACGTATCATGTCTCTGGCGCTGTCTCCCTATTTCGCGATAGTACAAAACGAGCTACCCTTCTTTGAACTTTTTCGATGCCAACCGTCAGTCCCACCTGATACGGATCCCACACCACACAGCAATACTCCAGAATAGGGCGGACAAGCGTTGTGTAAGTAGTCTCTTTAGTACACCTGTTAAACCTTCTAAGTGCTCTGCCAATGAAACGCAGTCTTTGGTTTGTTCTACCGACGTCGTTATCTTTGTGATCGTTCCAATTTAGGTTATTTATAATTGCAATCCCTAAGTATTGAGTCGAATTTACAGCCTTAAGATTTGTGTGAATTGTCACGTAATCGAAATTTAGAGATTTTGTTCTAGTACTCATGTAACTTTGTATTTTTCTTTATTCACTCTCTATTGCCACTTTTCGCACCATACAAATATCTTATCTAAATCATTTTGAAATTCGCTTTGGAAATCTCATGACTTTACAAGACAGTAAATAACAGTATCATCTGCAAAAAGTCTAATAGGACTACTCAGATTGTCTCCCATGACGTCAAAAAAGTTTTGCATCATCTCGGTTCCGAGAGTTCCGGAACCTGTACTGAAAATTGGAGTAGAGATCAACATAAACGTCATTTTCCCCCTTTTAATTTCTCATGAAAACCACATATTGCATGTTGTACCACTATACAGAGAGACCTTGAGAGATGGTGGTACAGATCACTGTACACACTGGTACCTCTGATACCCAGTTGCACATCCTTTTGCATTGGTGCATGCCAGTATTCGTCGTGGCATACTATCCACAAGTTCATCAAGGCATTGTTGGTCCAGATTGTCCCACTCCTCAAAGACGATTCGGCGTAGATCCGTCAGAGTGGTTGGTGTGTCACTGTAAGTAGGCTGTTTAGGTTTTCTTATTGGTAACGCCACATAGCGCTCTGTATGAAAAATCACTGGCTGTGCTGTGCGCAGTCTGTGGCTAGTTTGCATTGTTGTCTGCCATTGTAGTGTTGGGCAGCGGCAGCTGGATGCTAACAGCGCGTAGCATTGCGCAGTTGGAGGTGAGCCGCCAGCAGTGGTGGACGTGGGTAGAGAGATGGCGGAGTTTTGAAATTTGTAAGAATTGGTGTCACGAACTGATTTATATATTATGATTATTAAGGTAAATACATTGTTTGTTCTCTATTAAAATCTTTCATTTGCTAACTGTGCCTATCAGTAGTTAGTGCCTTCCGTAGTTTGAATCTTTTATTTAGCTGGCAGTAGTGGTGCTCGCTGTATTGCAGTAGTTCGAGTAACGAAGATTTTTTTGTGAGGTAAGTGATTTGTGAAAGGTATAGGTTAATGTTAGTCAGGGCCATTCTCGTGTAGGGATTATTGAAAGTCAGATTGCGTTGCGCTAAAAACTATTGTGTGTCAGTTTAAGCACAGTCGTGTATAGATTTTTCAAAGTGGACGTTTCATCACGTCGTTCACAAATAGCCCTTTTCAAACTATCCCAGGCATGTGCGATAGGGTTCATGCCTGGAAAACATGCTGGCCACCCTAGTCGAGCGATGTCGTTATTCAGAAGAGAGTCATTCATAAGAAGTGGATGATAGGGGCGCGAATTGTCGCCCATGGTGACGAATGCCTCGCCAATATGCTGCCAATATGGTTGTACTATCGGTCGGAGAAGGGCATTCACGTATGTACAGCTGTTACGGCGCCTTCCATGACCACGAGCGGCGTACGTCGGCCCCACGTAATGCCCCCCGAAACAGTAGGGTACCTCCAGCTCGCTGCACGCACTGGACACAGTGTCTACGACGTTCAGCCTGACCGGTTGTCTCCAAACACGTCTCTGACGATTGTCTGGTTGAAGGCATACGGGACATTCATCGGTGAAGGGAACGTGACACCATTCGGCATGTTGTTGGGCCCATCTGAACCGCACTGCATGGTGTCGTGGTTGCAAAGATGTACCTGGGCATGGACGTTGGGAGTGGAGTTGCGCGTCATGCAGCCCATTGCACACAGTTTGAGCCGTAACACGACGTCTTGTGGCTGCACGAAAAGGATTATTCAACATGGTGGCTTTGGTGTCAGGATTCCTCCGAGCCGTAATCCGCAGGTAGCGGTCATCCACTGCAGTAGTAGCTCTCGGGCAGCCTGGCCGAGACATGACATCGACAGTTCTTGTATCTCCGGATCTCCTCCATGTCCGAACAACATCGCTTTGTTTCACTCCGAGATCCCTGCACATTTCCCTTGTTGA
Source organism: Schistocerca gregaria (assembly GCF_023897955.1). NCBI lineage: Eukaryota > Metazoa > Arthropoda > Insecta > Orthoptera > Acrididae > Schistocerca > Schistocerca gregaria. The sequence continues at coordinate 512,116,224 of NC_064924.1, forward strand.
GAGTCCTTCCTGGCACAAAGTAATAATGCGGACGCGATAGAACCACGGTGATGACCGTCTAGGCATGGTTGAACTACAGATAACATTAGTCGTGGACCTCCTTCCTGGTGGAATGACTGGAACTGATCAGCTGTCTGATCCCCTCCGTTTATTAGGCGCTGCTCATGCATGGTTGTTTTTATCTTTGGGTGGGCTTAGTGACGTCTGTGGACAGTCAAAGGGGCTGTGTCTGTGATACAATATCATCAACGTCTATCTTCAGGAAGCCTGGGAACTGGGGTAATGCAAAACTTTTTTGATGTGTGCAGATGAGGAATAATAGAGGGCCTATAACACTTCCTTGGGTAATTGCGGATATTACTTCTCTTTTACTCGATGAGTTTCCTTCTATTACTACGAACTGTCGGCTTTCTGACAGGGAGTCACGAATAGAGTCGCACAACTGAGGCGATACTCCATGGGCATGCAGTTTGGTCAGAAGACGCTTGTGGGGAACGGCGTCGAAAACCTTCTGGAAATACTAAGAATATGGAATCAGTCTGACATTCCCCGTCGATAGCGCTCATTACTTCATGAGTATAAAGAGGTAGTTGTGTTCCAACAAGAACGATATTTTCTGAATCCGTGCTGATTATGTGTCAATAAATCGTTTTCCTCGAGGTAATTCATAATTGCTAATGCGTCAGGATTGGCCAGGAGGGTAAATCTGTAGGCACCCGTAAAGAACACATATTTCTGTATGCATGAAAGTTTAATGCCGTAAACAGGCAGGCCTAGCGAAGCCGCCCGGACTGAACGGGCTACCACCCAAGAAGGCAGGTTTGGAAGCTGCCAGCAGAAGAGACTGAACGGCGTGTCCGTTCCCGGCAACTGGCCGCGGTTCCATCCCCACTTGACCTCCTCCAAGCCTCCCTATTCGTCGGTCAGATCGTAAGACACACAGTTCTGTAGTGTTACCTCGTCAGCAACACTTGCGTTAAGCTGCTGATAGTTCAACACGTGAGTTTCAGGGTGTTTCTATCTGGTTTTGGGCAACGTAACTGAGACGCTGCAACTTACCGCCACGCAGAGGGCACTGACGAACATGAAGTGGAAAATAAAAATCAAATATTTATACTATAGTTCAATTCTTTTATCTTGGCGGTTCGCCCATGCCCGCCCAGACGCGGGAGATTGCTGCATTGCCAGTTGTACGCGCCAAGAGAAGCAGCGCCATAGTATAGTTCGCAAATTTACGTTTAGTGGGGGAGCGCGCAGTTTATGAAGTAAAGCCACCATCGCCGCATTAACCATTTCGCTGTTACAGAGACGTGCTTCCCGCATTCCGCGATGTGCGCAATTTTGTTATCATTGCACTGCTCGCCTGTGCAGACACATGGTGTTTCGACTGCTTTGACACACTTTATAATTCGATTTCACAAAAACTATTTGGCCCAAAAATTTGATTTTCAACATCTTCTTGACTGATACCTTCTCCGCATAAATGACTTAATTTTGTTTCGATGTTCAACGCAGTTCTTGTGCAGCATTAGATGTAGTAAACCATTGCACGAAATTTTGAAGAACTTGCAGAGGTAAAAGTCCATAGCGTATACTTCCCGTATGGTCGATTTTAGTGGCCACTAGAAATTTCAAAAAATTACATTCAAACGAATAAAATTCATAAAGTAAGACACTTCGATATTGTTATTAAAATAAAGAAAAGGTTTGAACTCAGAACCCTTCGCTTAAATCTCCCGTAGGACTTTAAAATATCACGCAAAACACCGACAAACACTGTTGGTATGATTACGAATTACTCACGTTTCGTCGAAGTACAATACGAAATAAGCAATTACCGCTGTTCTTTATTACGAAAAAGCGGTTACTGAGAATGATACAAACACCTTTCATTGCTATCGCCAGAATTAGGAGGCTTATTGCTTGTTTGGTTTAATTAATAAATAGAGTATGAAGCAATTGGTATAAAGAATGCTTGTTCCAAATTTTCTATAAAAGAATGTCTGCTATCAAGACATTGCTTTTGTTCAGTTACTTATGACTGAACGTTTCTAAAACTGAAGACACTCGTCCGTGCTCTGCACTGCAGTCGAGCTCTGGTAACGTCGTTCTCTGTTCATTGGCTGTTTTGTGACGTCAGATGCGCAGAACGAACCTAAACTCGGCCGCCGTCATAAATGACGCGCACTTTAGTAAACCCATTCAATAACGCCCTCCACTGTACACCCTTCTCCCCTCCGCAGGAGTGAAGCATGGGGGGGGATGGTAAATTGACAGTTACTAAGCGGCTTCAGCGAACGACGGCCTTACATAAACAATACATCTCGGTTATTTATGTTTTCGTGTTAGATTTGTATTAAAAATGACAATAATTAGGTGATGGATGCTTACTTGACAAAATCTGGACGCCAGCGGATGGTGCGGCGGTGTCGTGGGACGCTGCGAGTAGCGCGCTGGTTGCGGCGATCAGCTGTTGGCGGTGGCAGCGGCGGAGGTCGCTGACCGCGGTAGGCAGAAGCGCGCTGTGACGCACTGCAACTTCTGCCGGAGCGTATAAGCGGAGAGTTCCGGAAGGGTCGACGCACAGATCAAGAGGAAGGAGTGCGGAAGGGGTTAACACTGGTGGAGCACTTCGCACTCATATTTTGTTGCCTCTTCTTTTGCCGGCCGGAGTGGCCGAGCTGTTCTAGGCGCTTCAGTCTGGAACCGCGCGACCGCTACGCTCGCAGGTTCGAACCACGCCTAGGGCATGGATGTGTGCGATGTCCTTAGATTAGTTAGGATTAAGCAGTTCTAAGTTCTAGGGGACTGATGGTCCCAGATGTTAACCTTCATGCGCTCGCGCTAGAAATAGTCATGGGGGCGGACGCGCGGGCGGTCGGCCAACTGCCCGAGAGTTTTCGTCAATCTCTTGAGGTTTTCCGTTTTTAAAGGTCATATTTCCATAAGGTATCGACGTAGGATATCTCACACAATATTGCAAACACATTTGTAATCAAAATTATTAATTTATCAATAAAATATACAATGGAATACAAAAAGGAAGCCAAATACCCAAATGAAATATAAGAACATTTCTTTAATTGTAATATCTTGGGACTATACAATGTAATACTTAAGACTAGAATTATTCACTGTCAACTCGTCACAAGAAAAGCTAATTTTGCTTTGAAAAAAGGCGTTGTTGTCGGCTTCTAATCCCTTTCACGTACTTCAGAGTTACTGCTTCCTTCTGCCAGTGCTTGACGTGCCAATTTTTGCCTTCCAATATAAATATTCGTTTACCTTACGATCCCTTCTACCATTTCGGGAGTTGTTATACACTGAAAACTTTCCAGTCGAGTTTCACATTGTCTGGCTTCTCTTCTAGAACCTGGTAGAGTTTTAATCATATTTTTTGACTTTGATTTTGTGCTGGTAATATTGGCACTACTAGCCCAAATAGTTTCCATGTCCTTACCTATATAAAATTTGAAGTCATTTGTTGGTAGCTCTTGTTGATCGATGTCATTTTCTCCCCCGTTTTACAAATCGATTTCCGACTCACTCTGATGAATATCATCTTCAGTCCTTTCTTGTTGATAATCTGGGTCATCGGAATCGTCATCTTCTAGGGATTCCTCCTGGCCTTTACCCTCTGCTTCCTCTCTCTCCAATTCAGCCAAGTTTCTATGTATGACATCAGACGTAAAGTTTCGTCTTTCCCTTTAAAAAATAAAAATAATTGTTATTTTTACGAACAGAAATTTCTTAGAATGTCGAAGTGCTAAAGTAGAAAGAAAAACAGAATTTGTGAATGGCAAAATTTATAGAAAGTGCGAGTAATGCGCTTTCACTAGAGAATTGGAAGAGTCTATAAAATTGAGGAATTATAGGGGAATTACAAAAAGAAATACTTACATTCCGAAGTAGACGAGTAGAACAAAGTCTCGTAAGCGCTCGGAAGGAGGTAAGCAGACCGAAGAACGTGTTCGGACCTATTTGAACTTGTCCTGAGAAGTAGAGAGGTGCGACTTGGACGAACTTTGAGCAGCATCTGTCGGAAAAAGGTGCAGCTAGAGAATACATGTCCCTCCCGCCGCCTCGTTACCTTTTTGTGGAGTAAGTATGGCGCGAAATTGCAAAAAGGCGGTCACTTCACCGCCGGCGCGAGTGCGTGAAGGTTAAGTCCCATTGTGCTCAGAGCCATTTGAACCTCTTCTTTTGGGTAGATTTTACCTATTTACTATTCCTTTCTTCTTACTACTATCTTTTACTGACTAGTACAGTATGGGGGCAGCAAGGAACACTCTTGCTCCCATTTCACAACTTAACATGGTATTCCCTAGGAGATTGCTGTTCAGGGAGGTCAGAAGGGGGCGACCGAAGTCGCGCAAAAAGTCCTTTTCTAAACGCTACTCGTGGTGAAAAGCCAATAAAGATATTTTCCAGAGGGGTGTATATACAGAAGTAGGACAAGCGTGCAAACACCTCCTCAGCGACGGCAGTGATATTACATGCAGAGCTATTATATACTGAACCGCTACCGTTAAGTAGCACACGGTAGGGCTGGGTTGCTCGAAAGTATTCGTAACAGAGTTATATTCTTTATAATACTCTCCAAACATTGTCACTCAAAACTTATACAGTGAATGGCGAATAAATCATATGAAAATTAGAATTAATTACGGCAGAAAAGGTGAAGAATAGGGAGTAAGTGGTATCGTTCAGGGCCGTGACTGGTTTATCGCAAGACGACAACTGTGCCGGTCCGCGTGTTTGCACCATGCTTTGCTTACAGTAAGCTTTCACTGGTAGCATAACATGCAATTTTAACGACTTTGTATCAACTCGCTACATGGTAAAGTGAATCATGGCTAACAATTTTGCTCTGCCCTCGGGCTGGCAGCATAAAACAGACCATTTAACATCACCCACAACAGCACACACATAACCTCTTGCCTGTACACAAATCAACTTACAGGGGTAAAACAAATCAATTCTTTTTCGTCATCAACAAAACTTCGCTGCCCTCTGGGGACTAACAGACGGAAATCATCTCGTATCGTCGTGCATTGAGTTAACCAATCAAGAAACTACCACTTACGAGAACAGAAGGTATGGACAGAAAAAGAATAAATAGTTACGGAACAGTCCAAAGAACTACATCTACATCCACATTTATACTCCGCAAGCCACCCAACGGTGTGTGGCGGAGGGCACTTTTCGTGTCACTGTCATTACCTCCCTTTCCTGTTCCAGTCGCGTATGGTTCGTGGGAAGGTCGACTGCCGGAAAGCCTCCGTGCGCGCTCGAATCTCTCTAATTTTACATTCGTGAAATCCTCGGGAGGTATATGTAGGGAGAAGCAATATATTCGATACTTCATCCAGAAACGCACCCTCTCGAAACCTGGACAGCAAGCTACACCGCGATGCAGAGCGCCTCTCTTGCAGAGTATGCCACTTGAGTCTGCTAAACATCTCCGTAACGCTTACCAAATAACCCTGTGACGAAACGCGCCGCTCTTCTTTGGATCTTCTCTATCTCCTCCGTCAACCCGACCTGGTACGGATCCAACACTGATGAGTAATACTCAAGTATGGGTCGAACGAGTGATTTGTAAGCCACCTCCTTTGTTGATGGACTACATTTTCTCAGGACTCTCCCAATGAATCTCAACATGATACCCGCCTTACCAACAATTAATTTTATATGATCATTCCACTTCAAATTGTTCCGCACGCATACTCCCACATATTTTACAGAAGTAACAACTACCAGTGTTTGTTCCGCTATCATATAATCACACAATAAAGGATCCTTCTTTCTATGTGCCGGCAGCGGTGGTCTCGCGGTTCTAGGCGTGCAGTCCGGAACCGTGCGACTGCTACGGTCGCAGGTTCGAATCCTGCCTCGGGCATGGATGTGTGTGATGTCCTTAGGTTAGTTAGGTTTAAGTAGTTCTAAGTTCTAGGGGACTAATGACCACAGCAGTTGAGTCCCATAGTGCTCAGAGCTATTTGAACCATTTTTCTATGTATTTGCAATACATTACGTTTGTCTACGTTAAGGGTCGGTTGCCATTCCCTGCACCAAGTGCCTATCCTTTCCAGATCTTCCTGCATTTCGTTGCAATATTCTAATGCTGCAACTTCTCTGTATACTGCAGCATCATCCGCGAAAAGCCGCATGGAACTTCCGACACTATCTACTGTAAGGGTAGACGTTAGTAGCAACGGTGTAGTGAGGGGATGACGGGCGTATGGTCGTGTTTACTCGTCATCTTGATCGGAAAAAGTGTAACAATGAGGGGTTGCGTTAATAAATGCCTACAATCAATGCGTAGGTGGAATTCGCTATATGTAGGGGTTTCGTAAGTGATTCGCTGAATCGGAAGTTTTACTACTGACGTTGGGTTTCAGGAAGAAAAGGGATTTTACCAACGGGAAAAATCATGTTGCGTTTAACGCGGAGTTTATTCTGGGTATATTCGTGTACAGCCGTCCGCGATCGCAACTCCAGGGTCGCTCGACATACTGGCCAGCGATTCCGACAGGCCCACCCGCGGCGAACCGGGAACGTGTCGTGTTAAAGAGTAAGGAATGGAGTATACTCGGGAACAGCCTCAAGTAACTGGTTTCGGAATAAAACTGATTCAGTGGTGATACCTTCTAGTTGCAGGGTACGGAGATATGGTATCGGATACACACGTCTACTGGATGATCGGACACTTGCTCGGATAACTAGCCGAAACGAAAATTTTTGCAACGGTAATACCTCAGAAAGTAGTTTATGTGCCACTGCAATCAAGGGAGGAGCGTTACCCCTAGAAAACGGCTGGAAAAGCGTGTCTAATATACAGGGTTATATTAGTTCTTGGCCGCCCGGAGAGGCCGAGCGGTTCTAGGCGCTACAGTCTAGAGCCGCGCTACCACTACGGTCGCAAGTTCGAATCCATCCTCGGGCATGGATGTGTGTGATGTCCTTAGCGTTTAAGTAGTTCTAAGTTCTAGGCGACTGATGACCTCAGAAGACATTTGAACCATCAGTTCTTGTTGTCCTGCCGGAAGGCGTAGCCAAATTACCCTTCCCTGACAGAAGGACGGAAAAAGACAGAATATAAAAGTTGACCAAGCAGTAGGGTAAGAGATAAAGGGGAGGGCAAAAAAAAGAAAAAAAAATTATATATATCATCAGCGACTGATGCGGCAGTAGGGTGTACCGCCCATAGGGACTTCTACAGCAGAATCGGTCGCCTACCGCCGGCCTAGCAGGAGTGTAAGAAACCGATTCAACTAAATCTGGCCTCAACTAAACAGGTCTGGTCTAACGCCCTCGGTGGGGGCCTAGCAGGAGTGTAAGAAACCGATTCAACTAAATCTGGACTCAACTAAACAGGTCTGGTCTAACGCCCTCGGTGGGGGGGGGGGGGGGCAATGACACTTAGTAGAAAGAGATAGGAAGGCGATCGGTTTACGCAAGCGAAAACTGAAAGAATAAACCGATCAGCTGGGCACTCTTGAGGGAGCTAACCGCAACATGTAAGGCACACGGCCCTGGATGGGGGAGGTAGAAAGTAATGGTTTAGGTGGGAACGAGCAACTCAAAGCAAAGGTAGGAACCCGTTGCAATGCATGGGCGAGGAGGACATAGGGCGTTTACATCTCGTGGGGGTTAATTACTACAAAATGCCTAAGATCCCTGCAATAACAGGATGAGTTATGAAAAACAGTGGCGCGAACTACTGCAATAGTGTACCATAATCTACTGTAGTGTACAGTATCAACAAGATAGCGCGTTACGGTGCTTGGACGATGACGTCACGTCATGGGCCCAAATCATAAAAAAACAAGTGCTTTTTTCAGCGGGAGCTTCCATCTTTGAGCATCATAGGCGTGTTTGTTTGAATAAACAAACAGGTGTCTCTTACTTCCTAAACGCACGGCGGGGCACTGTACCCAAATGGTAGCGGTGTCGATTTTCGTGCTCGCTCGTAACAACTTCACTTCCTCAATCAATTACTTCGTAAGAAGTAGGGTGAATAACAGCGAAACCTAAATTCGTCTGCGTGAACTCTTAAATGTGTAATACGCAAGTGGAGTGCTTGCCACTCTTAATTTACTTGGGTGAAACTTAATGACATCTCTCCTATCGCAAAATCTCTCTCGCTTACCGCTCTGCAGCGAGAGGGTAGCGCACTTCTTCTCAACTTCAGGAGCGCATTCAACTCTTCTCTTTTGGGTATTTTATGTAACTCGGGTGCTTCACTCACTTCTAAACGTGCCAGTCCGGCTCTGGGCACGAACATGGGTCATAATAGGATTCTAGAATCCGTAACTCATTAAGTCGTTTATCCCGACTGTAGGGGGAGTCTTATATGATGGGAGTATTGGTGCAAGGCAATATATCTAAAATCCAGAGCTGTGGTGGGCCTTTACATACTGGGGTTGGCAATATAAGGCACAAGTATATATTATACAACACAAATGACATAAACTATAAAAATACATGCAAGCAAAACAATGCGATATAGCAAGGGCGTTGCTGAGCAGAAAAATGATGATAAAATGTACACCTAATATACAACCATAAGCGAAGAAAAAAATATATAAGTTATTGACACCAATTATTAACTAGCTATCAACTGACAACGCATAATGGATCGGACATCGCTGAACACTGTTAAGCATGCAAAAAGCATATAATACAGAATGGTGAAAAAATTTATCAGGCTCTGTACTGGGGGAAACAGGTAGCGTTATGAAGCTGGCTGGAGGCAGAAACAGACAGAGGCGACAGAAGCAAGTTTGAAGTTAGTGCTGAGATAGCAGCAGTGTGCGCTGTGGCACGTAGATAGCGGAACAGCTGCGAGGCACGTGTAACGCTGTGCTAGCCTGGAGTGGCGCGTTCTGAGTAAACGACGCCTTGGGGCCTTGTAACGAACCAGTTGCAAAACTTAGTCCATAAAAATTAGTTAGATTTTAGCGGATTTAGTGATTGTTGCGAATAATATTGACCAATGAAACGATAAAGAAGTGCACACGCACTGTATAAGCCTTTAACATATTTTTACAAGAACTGAATACATTAAGAAATAAAATAAAGGGTACACACACTGTAAAAGTCTTTAGTATTTTTACATGAATTATACATATCAAGAAGTGAAATAAGGTGCACACGCACTGTAGAAGTCTTTAACATTTGTACATGAACTGATCACATTAAGAGATGAAATTAAGTGCACATGCACTGTGTAAGTTTTTAGCATAGCATTTTTACATAAACTGGGAAAGAAATGGGAAGTATAGCATCATGGTTGTGGCACAGTGGGTTGCACGTAGCTGCACTGAAAGTCTATATCTCTCTACAGAAGCACAACACAAAGTGAGACAATTTGAAATTCTCATCACTGAAATATTTATCAGTGTAGCCAAGACACTGAAATGTTGCATTAATATTCAATGTTATCATTTTGGTAGTACATTAGGTACACCAAACAGTAGGATCATAATAACATCTCCTTCGGTCAGAGTGGTGGACAACTTGATGTCAACACCACATTCTTCTATAATTCATACTCTTACATCAATGTAGAATTAGTACAAAAACCAAATAGAGTGCTCCATGATCATGAGGATGGACAGGACATACAGATATCACAGTAATTTGTGGTAACTAGATCAGAAGGTGAAGGACACATTAAGTCATATGATAGTCATCATTCAGAATTACACTAGTGTATCAACCGATTTGAGTAATTATTGGCACTCATTCGATAGGTACAAAGCATTTATGTAGTACATATGGAGTATTATGTAACATCATAAGTCATTGCATTGCAGTAATCATTGGCATTCATTGGCCAGTTACAAAACATTGATGTAGTATATGTGGAGTATCACAAAACATCATTCATAAGTCATCTCATAATAGTAATCATTGGTATAGCATTCACACAAAAGTCATGTCATTACAGTAATCATTGGCATTCATTTGCCAGTTACTAAACATTTATGTAGTATGTATGGAATATTACAGAACATTATTCGTAAGTCATCTTATTACAGTAATTATTGGCACTCATTGTCTATTTACAAAGAATTTATTATGCATTATTCAGAAGTCATCATTCAAAACAAGAGTTATTGCGTGTAGCAGCAAGTTACTAGTGTTTATATATGCAAGTGACATAAGACATATTTAAAATGTAAGACATTGGAACTAGTATACTCAAGGTGTTAAGTTGAATAATACATAGACATAATGGAATCAATACATCAGAAAATTTTGCATTATATTTAGGACTAGAAATATATATTAAAATGGTAGCATTATTTAGTTGTATACTGGTAATAGTTGGGACTGGAAATAAAACATTTTTTTGTGCTAGTAGTGCATTGCATTGGGATCGATAATCAATTGCTGGGGTATGAAAGTATTTGCTTTTGATTTATTGCTGAAATAAGGATTAATAACCTCATTCGTCATGAGTCAGTTGTAGCAAGGTTATGAAACAAGTAGAGTACATGCGATCACATTCATAAATGATAGACACAACTTGGTAAAAAAAAGTGGAAGTAGTAGAACACGTTTAATAACTAACTGTTCATAGCATATTAATATCATGAAAAGTTCTCCTGGAAAAAATACAAAATGGATTATTGACCTGAAAGAAAAAAAAGTGTATATTATGCTGAAGAAATAGTAAATTTCGAATTAACAGGTAATGAAACATGTACTTAATATGTACGTACTCTGTCTTTCCCAAGACATTCAATCATTATACTATGTGACATAAGGCATACTGTCAAAATGAACTGCAACAAATACTTAAATAACTACATAGCACTTCTTAACTAATAGAAAATATGTAAACTCCATCATTATCATCATCTGCAAAGAAAAAACTTCATTATTCATATTACCATATTCTTCATACAACTATTCATCATTTATTATCATCTGCAAAGAAAAATGTCATTATTCACATTACCATATTTTTCATATAACTATTCATCATCATTTATTATCATCTGCAAAAAATTGACACTTCATTATTCATATTCATATTACCATTCTCCTCATACAAATATTCATTATCATTCATTACTTCATATATTATAGAGTTTCTTACTTTTAGCAAATTTCATCACTTAAATTAACATGTGCAGTTCTGTCTGATAGCCTGCATCAATCGCCTCGTATTCTGAAAGAAAAATAATTAGTTAAGACTTCTATTATGCAGTGTGTATAGTATATTCTTGTTAATGCTTGTTAATTCTGATCCATTTACTTTTCATGACATGGTATCGCATTTTCTTTCGTTCATTCCGATGGTTAAACTTCCACTTCATAGTAAACCACTGTGGTTGTTTAATTTATTTCTTTTACACGTTATTGCTTTCTGAAAATGATTAACATGGATTAATATCTTGCATTTAAATCAGATACCCTTAAATAAAAACTTGTTTCTAGTGATATGACTAATCACATAGCACAGCATGACAGAAATGGTATTAGGTCAAAATCATAGACAATTTTCAAGTGAAAAAATTTACACACAGTATCATAATGTAGTAGAAAAAAATGTAGATTAGTCAATATATTGAGATATCATAAGGAAAAATGTCAAAGTCAACTTGTTTGTTAAATCTTAAAGATTTCATATTGCATACAGACAAAATTCTACTTTCGATCGGCAAACAATCATACATACACAAAAAAAATGGAAAACGTGCACGGTCTGATATATAACGACAAGAAAAGCGACCTGCTAACTTTACCTTGCTAGGCAATTTACAAGAAAAAATATGACCATCATCAGTAAGTAGTCACATAGATATAATGACATAAGTGGTCATATAAAGGTCAAGAAATGGCATTACAATGTCATAAATCGTAAAGTATGTTCATTCACTAAAGGGTTTAATATTGGAAATATGTTGATTGCCCTTGGTTTTTCTGGTTCTCAAAGTTTCGACGTGTACTACATTGAGGTGAGGAATGCTGCGAATTCTATATGGATACAGTATAGATCTTACGATAACGCTAAAAGGACCACACCAGCTGCAAGTTTTAGCGTGAGATTTTACGCGTCTCTATTACTTTGCAAACTTTAAAAACATTGCCCCACCACGAAAAGTATATCGTTTCTCATTGGACAGACAGAATTTTTGTAGGCCGAGCTTAAGGTTAACATTGAGACCCATTCAGGGAATATTCGTTCACATTTTTGTTGAATGCAGTTGGTTTTTACCATCCTGTATTAAAACATATGCTTTTATCAATAGTGTAGTTTATAAACAAATGACATGTAGAATTCAGAAGAGTTCAATCATGTGTGGTCTGGCGTCTCCTTACCAGCAACAGGTCCCAGGTTCAGTGAGACTAGCGATGATATAACCAAATACTTAATGATTTCAGCTAAACTGCACTCAGTTTCGTAGTATAAATTTTTTTCTAAAGTTATACATAGTCGAAAACAGTAGCTGCAGCGATAGATAGTAAGAAAGTATTCAAGAGAGACATTATAGCAGAGACAATAGCATAATTAAGTTACGAATTTTAATATTGTTAGAATTACGTTTTCTCTCAAATGCAAGCCCACAGGTGGCGGATACATCGTTGACAAGTTGGTTCTGACCCAACAAGTAAGTGAATGGTTTGTCAAGTCGTGTGAACAAAAAGTTTATGAAACGCGTGAGATCGTATGAGCGCATGTTGACGCGAAGTAGGGCGCGTGAATTGCTTTTAAAACAGAAAATAAGGGATTCGGAGTGATTAGGAATGGCAGATCAAGACCTTGACCGAATTGAGGTCGAGACCCAGCATGAAAATGGACAGAGAATAGAGGACAGTACAATAGACGATGCAGTATAGCGAGAAATAGGACATATAACGCCCCATAACGAGGATAATGAACGCCAAGGCACAGAAAACCTAGGTCACCATACGACAGAGTAGTAGGAAAGTAGAGAAGCAGTCGATGAGGATTCTAACTTTCATCTTGAATACGTAGAACCCATAGTACAAGTAATCAGAGCTCCCTCACCACAGAGTACAAGGAACGTGAGCAGAAACGTGTCACAGAACAGTTCAATGCAATCGGTTGCGAACCAACACTTGGGCGAAAACACAGAGCGTAGGTCGTCGGAAAAAAACGAAATAGAACCCACCAATCTGGCAGAATTATTACAACAAATTAAGGAAACCATGACAAGGAATAATAAAGACATAGAGAACCAAATTCAAATTCAGAATGCAGAAACCACGAGACAAATTCGTGAGATTAAAGAACAAAACAAAAAAATCAGTTATACCTAAGTTGTATTGAAGACGAGGCAAAAGAATCTCGAGAAGTGATAGGAAACTTAATAACACGTCACAATCAATTGAGAACAGACATTGACAAGGTACAAGCGGACGTACAAACATTGCGTAATGACATTCAGGACGAGATCAAAACATTACGTAACAACACCCACGGAGAAGTCAAGAAAGTAGAGGAACAGATAAACGAAATTACTAGACAAGCAGCAGGTACAGCGCGTGAAATTGTTGAAAACAGTGTGTTACACAAACGTATCACAAAAGCAGCGCTGAAAAGATATGATAACCGCATAGTCAAAATAGAAGCGCAAACGAAGTGACAATTTCAGAAATTGCGAACAGAGTTGTTGCAAACCATTGAAGAGCGTAGTGAATAGGATCGAACCAGCACAGAGTTTGCAACCACATCCGTATCTGTGACAGCACTGGAAAAACAAGCAATTAACAAAGATATTACGCATTTGCGATTCCTATCACAGGCGGAAAGTAACATACGTGAAATCAGACAGCCTGCCCAGCAACAAACACATTTCGAAATTCTTGATCAACAAACGTCATCACAAACACATGCAGAACCACAAATGTATGTTTCAAGACAGTCTGGATCGTGCAATGAAGCGTCAAGGTTAGCCAGACAAAATACCCAACCAATACGTGACAAGGGAAAGCCAGGTCGCGAAGTGTACAGTGCAATGCATTCAGCTACACGTTCACAACCCATGGAAGAAAATTATTGCGTACCACTCCAACGATACTAGGAAAGGGCAGGCGAAAGTTACAGAGGACAATATCCAATGAATGTACCACAACCGGAAAGAACGACGAGAGAAATGATCAGAAACAAAAGTGGTGAAGAATAGCGAATTTCATATGGAACTATGACGAAGTACCACAACGATCATTTCCCCACAGTCAGATAATTTCAACACTTTCGAGAAGTAAACTCATTACATCCACGAACTTTTATTGATCAATTCCGAGTAGAATTACCAGAACACTGGACGCTAGCACACAAATTAGACTTTATATGTGCACACATGTCAGGAATAGTGGCAGAAACCAAGCAGAATGTAGCAGCGGCATGCCGATCGTACGAAGATTTCAGAGAGAAGTTTCTCTCACGATATTGGTCCAGCGAAGCACAGCACAGAGTGAAGTACGAATTATTACAGAAACCATATTTTGAAAATTCAGGAGAGAAGAGTCCCGTGAAATTTTTCGAATTAATGGAAAAGAAAAGATGTACCATACAGTGACGGAGAGTTGATTAAATTATGCGCGATGAAGCTACCATTGAAATACCAGCAATCATTAGTAGGTCGTGGAGGCAATGACGTCGAAGCATTTAAAGGTATTCTAAGGGAACTAGAGTTCATATTTTCGGAAGATGACCCAAGAAAAAGACGAAGCGCACGTGAAAACGAAAGCAAAAAGCAATGGAATCCACAAGACACAGTACGAAGAAACAATAATTACGTACCAAGTGATAACTTCGCACCAAGAAACGACAATAGATTTCAACAAAGAACCGGTTATGGATTTAGTAGAGAATATGGCAATAACTATAATTCACCCAGGAACGGCAACAACCATTACAGAGGGAATAACGACAACCGGAACTGGTACTGGAGAATCAATAGACCGACAAATCATCAAAAAAGAAACCACTATCAACAGGCTAAACAAGAAAATCGAGTACAGATAGAAGAGATGGAGGTAAGACCATCATACTCCGATAAACGTTCGAATTGACAGCTAAGTGCCCATGTTAAAGAGAATGACGCACCGACCCAGGACAATTGCAGTACCTTGAACAGAGAAGTAAAAATCTTATCACGAGAAGAGAAGAAGGAAGAAACAAATCCGCAGGTATCAGATGAAAACGAAGACAAGAAAATAACAATATCGTGTTGGGACGAAATTAATTGGGAGACTACTGACGAGGAAGATGAATTACCAGGGGCATGCACAACGAATGTAGGAGTAAAGGACAAAGTAATGAGTATTGCAGAGCTATTTGAGATGGAAACCAGGGAAAGCGAATTCAATGAGGATAATGCGCAGTCGACAGAAGTTGAAAATAAGTTCCAGTGGGCACACAACCCAACGTATATAATGAAGGAAGTTATGAAGCGGTAATTAGAGCATTTAGATGCGATTATGTGGAAGTAGCGACGAAGAAGGAGAAGATAGACGAGGATGAGGAAAAAGTAGAGGATGTTGAAGAAAGCGTAAATGAAGGAAGATATAGAGAAGAGGAAATAAAAGACAGAGAAGTAGCAGTCGAAACTTATCCTACAGAAAGTTCGAATTCACTAGGGAAATTCCTAAAAAGACTCAAGTATGATTCAGTGGAGGATTCGTTGATGCAAGAAGAAGAAGAACAGAAGCAACCCTTTTAAATTCAACCAATTGTGAAGGCCATGGTAAAGCATATCCCAGTCAATATTGTAATTGATGGCGGAAGTGAACTGACTGTGACCTCAGAAAATTTATTCATGCAGTGAAATGCCAGTGAGGAATTGCCATTTCTGGAAACATATAAGATTAAAGTAAGAGGTCCTATTAGAAACAATGCTGCAGAAGTTACGAGACAAACAAGGTTAACTCTTTCATGCCAAGGTCAAAAGATCAAAGCCAACTTCATGATTATACCTAAACTAACTGTAGACTTGATTATAGGTGCAGATTTTTTAAATAAAAGACGAGCAATAATAGATATGGGGAAAGGTAGCGTAACATTCGGGAATGTCACACTTCTCTTTGAGCAAAAGCTAAAATTAGAAGTAATACTAGTTATAAACAAACAATTAAGAATGACACGAGATAAAGAGGATGAAGAATTAGAATGGTATGCACAAAAGAAGGAATTGCCTCAACTCATGTTAGAAGTCCATAAAGAAATCGAAGAAAAATCGCAAGAAGTTCAAGGTACTTCGGAACACAGTAAAAGAGAATTAGAGGGTATTTTACGAGATAAAGCAGAGGTATTTTTACCCAAGACTGGCAGTATTAAACACTTACAGTATAAGTTTGAATATTAATTTTATTACTGGTAAATAATCAGCACAATATATCAAGATTATCTTGCAGCTAAGATCATCAGGAGAAAGAAGAATGAAGAGAGGAAGGTGGGAAAAAGAAAGTAGTTTCAATAATAACACCAATAATACCATAGATTAAGGTGAAGGGATAAAGTGTAGATAGTCTAACAGCATGAAATACTAAAATGCTATACACCATGACACTACACAAAAATAAAAAACGAATTTGAGGATTCTTGAATAGATGTTAAGACTCCAAATATCTTGGAATTGTAACATGGAAAGGGCGCCGAAATTTGTAAAGCTTTTTAAGAAGGCGTAAAACAAGTAGGTACTAGACACATATTAGATGATTATAAGTAAAACTTTTTGTAAGAACCATTGTAAAAACTCCAGCAAGGAAGAGATGCAACGACCCACAAGTTGCAACGCAAAAAGTATCAAGAAAGAAAAGGACGTAATTAGCAAGACATGATTCCTACAAGACAGAAGCGTCGAGAGAAGGGAAAGGACAGCGAGACCAACAGAGTGACCTTCTTGTAGCGAAAGTGGGCAACAAAATTTGCCTGCTAGGTGGAACCCTGCTGGGATGCGACGGGACGCCGAACGCCAGAGGGTCTCCAAACGCCCCCACTCGGCGGAGCGAGCAAAAAACGGCCTGACGAGAAGACTGCTTGGGCAAGCCACCACTGGCAAAAAATATGTGTAAAAGTCACACTACTGCTATTAAACAGCACTCTGATGCACGAAACTCAAGAAAACTTCCACGAAGTAAAAATGACACGCCCAAACAATTTATCAAACTGTTACTAGGAGGAGAACTTCAAAGCGACTAGTTATCAATAAATATTTCCAGATCCTGCCCAGAGAAGAACCAAGAAGCAAGTAAGAAGCAGAGAAAAAGCAGGAAGAACAGAAGTTGGAGATTCGCAAGATCAAGACCAAGAAAGAAGATGGGTGAAAAATAGATGACATACCTTCCCAAATCCCTATCCTATTGTGAACTAAACGTTTGCGAAGTATTACAACGAAAAACGACCGCTTTCAGCGACACATAACGATGACTTTCACACATACAAAGCCTGTAAACCACGAGATTCTGCACTCACAGCTCCATTCCATTATGGGACCTCCACAACAGCAACACATACTTGCAAAGCCAACAGGGAACGATGAACAAAGCTGTACATCAAATACGTGCCCACATCCATTTCACTCAAGTCCATCACCTTTGTGCAAAGCATTCGCCACCCTAATGCTTAAATATTCATAGAATTGTGTGAATGTGTGAAATCAAATTATGTGATGTAGGAATTGTGCAAAAGAAACATGTGAAAAACTAAATAAGTTAAGCCCACCAGACAGCTAATAAACTACAAAATAACAGTCATTGACTATGGACTTAAGTAAAAAATAGACTATCAATAAAAATAAGTCATTAGTTCTGAAATGGACAGTATATAAAGAACAAATGTAAGGCATAATAAACACTAAAACAATATGCCACTTATGTTCTCCTCATAAAAATAAAAGAATAACTATATTTTACTTATTTTCTCATTATAAAAACAAAGAATAAAAAATTATTTTGTTGGATGTTTTCCCTTTTTTAAACATTTGTACCATTTTTTAGGATAATATCTCAATGCCTATGTATGTATATTTCTTTGTCAAAGCAATTCTTGGAAATAATTCTTATTTGTTAGTGTAACAATGATGAAATGAGTGTCTAGAAACAAAAACATTTTACTTGTACATGATATTTAAAAAATGTGTTAGGAATAGATTTTACTTAATTACTACATTTATAAAAACAATATATCTAAGAAAACCGACGTGAAAGACTCTTCACTTTCGATAACAGACTTCTTAAAAAACAAACTTTCCACTTAAATAAAGAAAGAAAATAATTAAAAATTAATAATAGCATAAAAATATTCTTCTCTTGTCATTTTTAATTATAATGTGGAAGAATATAAAAATATAAATTAGTAATACAAACTAGCATAGAACAGAATAACGTGGCTGAACAGTACACAACAAAATATAGATAAATTAGAACATTTTTAACTGACTTAGACAACGATTCTATCATTCAATAAATTCAGTGCAAAAATTAAGTTCGAAGGGTGGTGATATGTAAGGTGTCAAGCAAATCCAACACCTTCCATGAAAACCCTGACGTGATAAGCAAATCCAGTAGTATTTCACATAGCTCCGAATAAATCGTGACATTAAATTAACCAAAATAATACGAGTAACTAGAGAGCAAATGGAATACCACAGACTAGCACAAGAATGGCTAAATGCATGTCATACCTTCCCACCGTGAGACAGACGCAGTTCCGAGGGGAGAAACGTGAACAGAAGCCGAGAGCAGAACCGTGTTAAGCTAGAAGGCCCTACGATAAGGGACGGACTGGACCCCCATGTCGCCAGCTAACCACTAGCACAACGACAGCTGCAAGTTTTAGTGTGAGACTTTTACACGTCGCTGTACGTCAAGAACCACCCCCGCCCATGTTAAAAGCTAGAGCCCTCCAGAAAAACAGTGTAGATCTTACGATAACACAAAAAAAGGAACACCACCCACAAGTTTTAGCGTGAGACTTTCTCGCGTCTCTGTTATGTTAAAAGATAGAGTCCTCCAGAAGAACAGTACAGGTCTTAGGATAACGCTAAAAGGACCTCACAAGCTGCTAGTGTTAGCGTGAGACTTTTTCGCGTCTCTGTTACGTTGCAAACTTTAAAAACATTGCCCCAGCATGAAAAATATAACGTTTCTCATTGGATAGACAGAATTTTTGTGGGCCGAGCTTAAGGTTAACATTGAGACCCTGATTGGTCAGATGAAAACATAGCAAGATAGTTTTTTTGTAAACCAACTTCAGTAAATGGTAGTAAAGAGAGGTTAGTTGCTACGGAGACGGCGAGGTGAGCGGAGCTGTGCTACGCGTCGCCCCTGACGAACACCAACAAGGTAATGAATGCGATGATTTCTCTGTTATATAATTATTGAGAAGCTACATGAGCCACTGTAATTTAGGACAAGGTAGATAAGTAATTAAGGATAATTGAGGGTCACTGTAGACCATTTTGATAGTTTTCTATCTTGTGAAACTTAATTAAAACCTAGATTATAGATGTGATATGGCATAGGTCATCCTTTGAACCATTGTAGAACTTGGAAACCCATTCAGGGTATATTCGTTCACATTTTTGTTGAATGCAGTTGGTTTCTACCATCCTGTATTAAAACATTTCCTTTTATCAATAGTGCAATTTATAAACAATGTTTTGTGAGTAGAATAAAATTTCCAGTGGTAAACTTTACTGCTTTTTCGACGTTATTTTACCAGCGAACTAAAAATAGGAAAGCCTTGAACCCCTTCCACTAAATTTAGTTAGTATTAAGATTCTTTTACAGGGAGTGCAGTGGAGCTGACGCGAAATCGTTAAGTATTTGGTTATATCATCGCTAGTCTCACTGAATTCTTCTGAATTCTACATGTCATGTGTGGTCTGGCGTCTCCTTACCAGCAACAGGTCCCAGCTTCAAACTAGTCAATTCCCTAAAAACCACGCTCAGAGAGTCACTGCGCGATATGGTAGGGAGACACGATATAGAACAAACAGACACGACCATGAATGTTAACCATTACATAATAAACGTAAAATTCTTTTACATAAAACCAATACAGTTTTCTCCCTCCTATCAATGTCATGGCCAGTAGCCTTACACCAATGTGCTTTCTGATAAATAAATAATGAACAAAAGTAGCTATTATGCATTAAACTTAACAACACATATTCTATTACCTAATGATTCAATAATGTGGCTTGCTGTCATCGTACAATGTGTTTTGTGTAGGAAATGATGATCTGATGCTCAACTGAAAATACTAATAATTTAAATTTACTATATCTTTTAAACAAATGAAGTACAGAGTTGACATTTACGACAGTTATCATTTTAATAATGCGATTTTAATGAAATGTCGATCATTAAGATCGACCAAAGGTTTCAGATTTTAGCATTCAGGCCTTTGTTACAAAACTTGTTAATTTCACTTTAACAGTAAGTCCTAAGCTATTATGGATATGTTCAGTATTCAAGTTTTATTGGGACCACCATGAAAATTCAAGAAACATAGTAGATTTAAATTACTGTGTCTTCATTCCCTGAATTACTGCAGAATAAATGTTTCCCTTTATGGTCGATCTTAAGTCCGCCATATTTAACATTACTACGCCTCCCTGGGCCAAACAGTTCCTACGGGGTTTCCCTGTGACGTAGGTTCTCGTCTGTGTAATTCGCACACTACAGCCCTTACGACTGATCAGCCTCACATCATTTCAGCACAATAGAAGCCCCTGAAATTCCCCATCTCGTGGCGAATCTGCGTTCTTTGTGCCACACTGTCCTAGACGAGAGGACTTGCTTCACAGTCCCCTGAAAGCCGTCTCTTTCGGCCATATACTTACATGAGAACGAAATGTTCGTTAAATCACAGTCAGGAAGAATCAATACGCAAAGAAGTGGGCTACGGAAGTTCAAAGAAATGAAGAAAAGAAGTTGAAATCCTCTAAGGCTATAGATACTGCGATATAAAATAGCTCAGTAGTCCATTCTGTTGAAGAGGAATGGATATCTCTAAAAGGTAACAGTCACAGAAGTTGGATAAGAAAATATGGGTACAAAGAACGTAACGGCGAAGACGCCATTGGTAACGGAAGAAATACTTCAGAAGGTCGATGGAAGAAGGAAGTACAAAAATGTTGAGGCAAATTCAGAAACCCAGAAATGCAAATCACTTAGCTCAAGAAATGGTTGTCAGAAGGACTGACTCAGCGTACAGATACGTCAAAACAACCTTTGCTGAAATGAAAAGCAGGGGCGATAAAATTAAGATTCCATATGGAATCCCACTGTTAAATGCAGAGGAGAGTGCTTGTGAGCGTACAAGGTGTGGGGTGAGATTAGAGTGGCAGTTTCCAACCACAGAGCACGTGGCTGGCGGTTGCTACGGGGCCGTGGGGAACGGCAAGCGTTAAGTTCCCTTGGGGAAACCCGAGCGGACGCTAGGCAGGGACGCATATGGCCGTGTCTGCGCGCTTGGAGAAATTTATATTCCAGAGAAAAATTGATAAAAACAAATGTAAAAGTAACACGGAGATGCGAGATGGCACTTATGTTCAGAAAAATATGTTAAGCTAAATTATCTAGACGCTCCACCAAAATATGTAATTGTTTAAAAGTTATTGTTGTCTAAAAAATTCTAAATATGGGAAATTTCGATAGCTAATATCTCGACAATGCTTTGCCCAATTAATATGAACAAAGTGTTTACGGATGCGGCTAATCGAGCTGCATCGAGAAATCATAGCCAATTTTGCATAATGTGTAACATTTTTGAATGAAAGGTCGGAATATGGGATTCGACTGTGAGGAACTGTATTTTTGGCAAGAAATAAATTTAAAGAGACGAAACTAGTGGCAGGATGCTAAAGTTTAAAGAGGTTGATAAGTAATCAAGTATGTAATTTATTTGTTTATTTATTTTTAGTATCAAAAGTACGGGAAAAGCAAAATCAACCCAAAAGAACGTTATTTGTGGGCAAATGGTGGCAGATACAAAAAATCGGACTTCAGATTGTTATTGCTCCGAAAATTTCCATATTTTTCAATGTATCATAAGTGTTTTTGTGTCTAGTTTTAGAATATTCGTAATTTTTTTTGTTAACCATTGTCTTGAGTTAGACAATCGTTTATAGGGTGCATAGAGTAGCCATCTATGATGACAGCGTAATTGGTTCTGAGCAACGCTTCGAGTCGGACGTGCCGCGTATGTGGGTGTAGTAGTCGGTTGGTAGCCACCTTCCGGGACAAGGATCTATGTAGCGACGTTCCAAAGCGATCACGTGGAGCGCAATATAGTGGTTTGGGAGAGCAGACAAGAGCGTATTTTGTGATCTGTGAACAGACGCTCGAGTGCCGTGGTCGCGACATTTGAATTTTAAAGTGAAGTTTTCTAGCATAAGTTGTTAACGGCCGCTCGTACGTAAGAGCTCCCAGACTGCGTTTTTAAGTGTTTAGCGAATATTTCGAAGAAAAATATATCAACGTGAGTGACTCAATATTTTAAATTTCGCTGCAGTACCTGTCTTAGCAACAAATAATCCTGAATTAATAACGAGCATCAAAACCAATTCAGGGATTAGTGAACACAGAGTTGTCGTAGCGGGACTGGACACTGCAATCCCAAAATCCTCGAAACATAAGCGAAAAATATACCTATTCAAAAAAGCAGATAAAAATTCACTTGAAGCCTTTCTAAGAGACTATCTCCGCTCGTTTCAAATTAATAATATAAGTGTAGACCAGATGTGGATTAAATTCAAAGAAATAGTATCGGCAGCAATTGAGAGATTTATACCAAATAAATTAGCAAAAACGGAGCTGATTCTCCTTGGTACACAAAACGGGTTAGAACACTGTTGCAAAAACAACGAAATAAAAATGCCAAATTTAAACAGACACAAAATCCCCAAGTTTGGCAATCTTTTACAGAAGCTCGAAGTTTAGCACGGACTTCAATGCGAGATTCCTATAAGAGTTTCCACAATGAAACTTTGTCTCGAAACCTAGAAGAAAATCCAAAGAGATTCTGGTCGTATGTGAAGTATGTTAACGGCAAGAAACAATCAATGCCTTCTCTGCGCGATAGCAATGGAGATACTATCGAAGGCAGGGCTGCCAAAGCAGAGTTACTAAACACAGCCTTCCGAAATGCCTTCACAATAGAAGACGAAGTAAATATTCCAGAACTCGAATCGAGAACAGATGCCAACATGAGTAACGTAGAAGTAAATGTTCGCGGAGTAGTGAAGCAACTTAATAAAAGGAAGTCTTCTGGTCCAGACTGTATACCAATCAGATTCCTTTCGGAGTATGCTGATGCAGTACCCCTATACTTAACAATCATATACAACCATTCGCTCGCCGTAAGATCCGTACCCAATGACTAGAAAGTTGCACAGGTCACACCAATATTCAAGAAAGGTAGTAGGAGTAATCCACTAAATTACAGGCCCATATCGTTAACGTCGATACGCAGCAGGATTCTAAAAGATATATTGTGTTCGAACATTACGAATTACCTGGAAGAAAACGGCCTATTGACACACAGTCAACATGGGTTTAGAAAACATCGTTCCTGTAAAACACAACTAGCTCTTTATTCACATGAAGTGATGAGTGTTATTGACAAGGGATTTAAGATTGATTCCGTACTTCTGGATTTCCGGAAGGCTTTTGATACTGTACCACACAAGCGGTTCGTAGTGAAATTGCGTGCTTATGGAATATCGTCTCGGTTATGTGACTGGATTTATGATTACTGTCCGAGAGGTCACAGTTCGTAGTAACTGACGGAAAGTCATTGAGTAGAACAGAAGTGATTTCTGGCGTTCCCTAAGGTAGTGTTATAGGCCCTATGCTGTTCCTTATCTATATGAACGATTTGGGAGACCATCTGAGCAGCCGTCGTCGGTTGTTTGCAGATGACGCTGTTGTTTATCGGCTAATAAAGTCATCAGAGGAACAAAACAAACTCCAAAACGATTTAGAAAAGATATCTGAATGGTGCGTAAAGTGGCAATTGACCCCAAATAACGAAAAGTGTGAGGTCATGCACATGAGTGCTAAAAGGAATTCGTTAAACTTCGGTTACACGATAAATCAGTCTAATCTAAAAGCCGTAAATTCAACTAAATACCTAGGTATTACAATTACGAACAACTTAAATTGGAAGGAACACACAGAAAATGTTGTGCGCAAGGCTACCCAAAGACTGCATTTTATTGGCAGGATACTTAGAAAATGTTACAAATCTACTAAGGAGATTGCCTGCACTACCCTTGTCCGTCCTCTTTTAGAATACTGCTGCGCGGTGTGGGATCTTTACCACGTAGAACTGACGGAGTACATCGTAAAAGTTCAAAGAAAGGTAGCACGTTTTGTATTATCGCGAAATATGTGAGTGTCACAGAAATGATACAGGAATTGGGCTGGAAATCATTAAAAGAAAGGCGTATTTTGTTGCGACGGAATCTTCTCACGAAATTCCATTCACCATCCTTCTCCTCCGGATGCGAAAATATTTTGTTGACACTGACCTACTTAGGGAGGAACGATCACCACCATAAAATAAGGGAAATCAGAGCTCGTACGGAAAGATATACTTGTTGATTCTTTCCACGCGCTATACGAGATTGGAATAATAGAGAATCGTGAAGGTGGTTCGATGAACCCTCTGCCAGGAACTTGAATGTGATTTGCGGAGTGTCCATGTACATGTAGATGTACATGTAGATGTAGATGCATTGTTTTGTTGTATTCTATTTCAGCTTAAAATTGATTTTACGACGGGTGTGAGCTGGCACCCTACGACGAAAAACGTAGCCAAACATTGAGACCAACCACATCTCGCGACCGCTCAATTATCATGATTGTAACAAATAAATATACTTTCGTGTCAAACCACTTGGGGGCTCGAGCCGACCTATTCAAACCTTTCGAACCTGCGATCGTAGCAGTCTCGTGGTTCGAGACTGTAGCGCCTAGAACCGCTCGGCCACTCCGGCTGGCTTTGTATATTAGATTTATTATTACTAAGTTACCTTAAATTAAACTTTAATATATTCAAATGTGTAAAGAGCCATCACCGTTTTCCTTTATGATGCTTTAGCTAATTTGTTTTTATTTCAAAAATCGTGTAGTCACAGTCTCTGCACTGTTGTGCTCTGATTGTCACGCTGGTAAGACGCTGCTTGAAAATGACTGAGGCTGCTTTCTGTAGTAGTGAAACACTAAAAAGTGCTGAGAAATAGGTTGTTCTTATTGTTTTT
This sequence comes from Schistocerca gregaria, assembly GCF_023897955.1. Lineage (NCBI taxonomy): Eukaryota > Metazoa > Arthropoda > Insecta > Orthoptera > Acrididae > Schistocerca > Schistocerca gregaria. The sequence goes on from NC_064924.1 coordinate 512,141,489, forward strand.
CATAAATTTACAGAAATAATGGGCTTTGAAATTTTCTGAGGGACTGTATTATATACAGTTAACATATACATCCGCATCTGATGTATAGCGAAGTCGGTAGGGTAGTTGATTGTTAACCAACTGTAGTTCGTGTTTCGTTGGTTTAAGTCTCACTAGCCATTTTTGTCTCGTTCAATTAAAATATCTGCATCTCGCAATTGTAAAAGTCATAATCATTTTTTATGAATAATGCGCGTCTCCTTGCTTCTAATTACATATAGCACGGGAAATTGCTGTTTTCATTTCAAATATAAGTTCTTAATCGTCGATTTTTATGAAAGATTGTTAATAAAGGCTGCTTAAATTAACAGCTAATTAAAATAACAATTTAATTTTTAAGGTAAAAATAAAGAACCAAATACTCTATTTGTGCCACGTCCGTTGTTTTTTGCCACAGATATACATAAGTGTTGTAGAAACATGAAAAACCATCATTTTCACAGCATCAAGCTCACAATACAAATGCTGCGTTTTTACATTTTCCACTGTACCATTACAATATGAACACGACAGAACTGATGTGGAGCTAAGTTAAGAGATTTGGCCCGAGAAATAACTAGACAGTTAAGCTGCCGACTGCACTGAAACTAAGGCAAACAGCTTTTTCACAGGTTGAATTACAGGTCAGAAAACGCGTCGCCTAGTTGGCTTCGTGGACTCTGCTGTAAATCAACTCGTAATCAACCTAGCAGATGACAGTTCCAGAATTGAAATGTATTTTTCGGTAAACATCTCACTAATGGCAACAATATTGTCCTCACACTGATGACACTGTCCGTTTTATACGCTTCCGATGACAATTCTCAGTGGTTCATTAAGAGGACATACGCAGTATCGCCCGAAGATTCCACGAATGTGCAAAGAAAGTAAGGGGAGAGGTGGTATCGTCAGAATAATTGCTACAGCCCTTAAGTAATTTAAGGAACCACGAAATATATATATATATATATATATATATATATATATATATATATTAAATGGTGAGCGTATAGGATATTTCTACCTCGCTTCTCTTTGAATATCTGCAGCTTAAAAGCAAGTTAGTCTAGATCGGATTGATAGACGAAGAAAAGGAATTATAACAGCACTACATATAACAAGATGAGATCTTGGTGCTCCAGCACTGCCACCTCATAGCATTGTAGTTACTGGGACTTACATGATTACAGTCACTTTCCTGCGACTGTCCGTACGTGCCTGCCGCATTACACTCATAACAATGTTCTCCACTTTATTGTCAAATAATTCATGATTCACCAAGCTATAGCTATGTTTGTGCTTTTCCTAATTAATGGCACAAATGGGTCTGAGCACTATGGAACTTGACAGCTATGGTCATCAGTCCCCTAGAACGTAGAACTACTTAAACCTAACTAACCTAAGGACATCACACAACACCCTAATTAATAGAAACGATTTGTATTGCAGTAGAGTTTTTCAGTAAATAATTACGTTATTAGAGACGCTTTCATTTTTCAATACCGTTTATCAAATCATGTCGAAAACAATTGCATTTATTACCTTTTCAGTTTGTTACCTACTTTTTCTGCTATCCACCAAATTACACACTGCCTGACCAAAGAAGTGTAGCACCTTGAAAGCCATGAGTAAACGAAATGGAACTTGGTGGGCTGAGAGGGCGTGTATAGTTATTTTTAGCGATTACAAAATTGAATCACATTTACAAAGAACTTTGCCGAGTGAGCCCACTAGTCGATATGGCATTGCAGTCCCTCGGGTTATCGCGGTATTCGGGATTGGTAGTTTTGTTAAATTCTATATTTACAGTGATTAACCAAAGAGTAAATACTGAATACTGCAATCTTATTTACTCTGTTAAATGTTGTGGGCTAGCATGAGACTCTTAAATAACCCAGTACCACGAAAACATACGCACGGACATAGGCTATTCTGAAGTAGGCACGAAATAATATTTTATACACAGCGCGCGACTCACCGCCCTCTAACAGGCAGTTCGCGTGAGCGCTGCTATTATGGAGAGAAAATGTGCATGGTTTTATGCAAACTGTAATGATTAATTTGGTTCTCAGGAGCTACTGGCCATTTATGTACCAACTTTCACAAAGAAACTGAAATATTTTTGATGCTTCTTAAACGGAAAATTTTTCTGTATTTAGTGTTCGTTACATGCAAGGCAAAAACTGAGGAGAGTCTCATCTGCCGTTAAGCGCCAATCTTAAACATACTGAACTCATTCAGTACGAAAATATTAATGAATGGAATTTATCTTTACTAGCTTTGAAACTATTAAAAGATCCAAATAGAGAAGTCTCTCGCAATTACCTTTAATATTACAGACTGAATTTCTAACTAAAAAATATCGTCAGCGTAATTGCCGACCAAATGCTACTAAGGAAAGAGAGCTCCACGCAATACGAAATTCTGAAATAGAGTTATTAATTACAGTTAATGGTAGTTATTATGGGAGGTGCTCACTACTTCAATAACCAACACTTTCTAATAACAATTGGACATATATTCTGGTAACTTACAAACAGACTTACATTAAATATCAGACTGTGCTACAATGGCAGCTACACAGATACTATATACAAAAAGGCTAATTCTTAAACGCATCGCTGTTTGCAAGCTTTACAGATAATAAACTACACTATTTAATATATGATAATCATCGCGCACACGGACGTAGTCTTTCATATTTTTTAACACACAAAAAAACCTTTTAATTTTTCTCGACATGTCCATTTATGTGACGTTCCGTCACATGGGTCTCCTAGTGAGGATGTACTTAGCAATGTTTACTTTTTCACGTACAGTCTCACTACCCTATCACAGCATTAGTTATTGTTCACATGAGTATGGTAGGTACGCCTGGATTCAGTTCACAATGTGTTATATACAGTTCATGTGTTATAGAAATGTTTCGATTTCTCCTCTTTATTACAGGTTAGTACGTTTACTAGGTTGGTTGGTTGATTTGCGGGAAAGAGACCATACTGCAAGGTCATCGGTCTCAGCAGATTCGGGAAGGATGGGGAAGGAAGTCGGCCTTGCCATTTCAAAGGAACCATCCCGGCATTTGCCTGAAGCGTTTTAGGGAAATCACTGAAAACGTAAATCAGGATGGCCGGACGCGGGATTGAACCGTCGTCCTCCCGAATGCGAGTCGAGTGTGCTAACCACTGCGCCACCGTGCTCGGTTTTTTGGTTTAAAAGGGGGTGGTAAGGGACCAAAATTGCCCTTCACTAGGTCTAACCCTACTTTTTAGCAAGAATGTGAAAAACCGGAATTCAACAGACCCGATACAAATTTGCTTACGCTCCCCCATTTGGGTTAAAGGCGTAAAGAAAAACGGTTCAAAAACCTGCCTTCGGATTGTTGACATCCTAGCTTTTTATACTCTTAGTTATTTTTATGCTGACAGTATAGCAATTGAATTAATCAACAAAGAAACATATACATGTACATCACAACAAGAAATGAATAGTAACTGAAGTTATGTATACAGTAGAGGAAAGGTGCCTAATATGAGACACATTTTTGTAAACCCATTTGAAAGACCTAAAAGTAAGTGAAATTGTATTTATTATGATGGTAATAAGATCTTTTATTATTTAATTTTATAATACAATTATCGTATTTGCAATAATAAACAATCTTGCAGAGTAATTATTAAATCTTCACATCAAGGCATTTCGTAGCAATGAGATCAAGGTTTCCTAATATGAGACAGTAATAATATTTTGCTTTAATTATTTTATTACATAATAATGACGTATGAATATACAATTTTTACGTGTTCATTCATTTCTGTTATCCTTTACTCATTTCACACTACTTAGATTTATATTTACGGCATCCGGGGCAAACAAAATTGTCTTCTGTGATACTGCAATCTTCATGAGCCCAGCGATATCATTTCGTGCACTGTGCCCATTTCTCCCCGAGTTTGCCTTTGGAAAAGCACCCAGTACAGAACAGACACTCTGCGTCATCGTCATCACTGCTGTCTGAATCCCCACTGTCATCAAGATGGACATCGGATGCCGATTCACTAGACGATTCTTTTGCTTTAGGTCTACGATTGGAAGATTTTTCACTCTTCTCCCCAAATAACTTTTTCGCTGCTTTCTTAGCTTCAGCCTCTGATTTCTTCTGTTTAGATTCTTTCAATTGCTTCACATAAGGAGCTGAAGTTAGTAACGCAGCAGAGCACGAACGCGATGTTTGACCTACTTGACTAACTGCAGGTGGATTTGCAATATGTGGGAGAGGTTTGATGTCTGCCGGGCTGACAGCTTGACCATCACCATCAATAGTTTCATTTTCGTTTTTGGCATCTCTTGCTTGGAGAGCGATAGCATGGCGATGAATTGAAAATTCATGTCCCCTAAAGATGTTTCTGTTGCATGGGATGAGACATCTTTTTCTGAAGGCATTCACAGATGCTTCCATTTTTGCTGCTCGGTTGTAAGCTGCCCCAAATAACTTGGCAATTAATAATGGGGTGATAACACGACCTGGGTTACTTGCCAACCACGTTTCTATCTCTTGGCATAGTAGGTTTTCAAAGGCCCCATAATTCCGACGTCAAGTGGCTGCATTTTATGCGTTGAGTGACGTGACAAACATACAATAGGAATATTATTTTCATGTGCTTTATCTAACACATCGAGATTCTTTGTGTGGGAATAGTGCCCATCAAGAATCAAAATGACAGGGTCATTTGAAGATGGCTTTACATGACTCACAAAATGATCAAACCACTGAGTAAAATTGTGAGTTTCTATCCAGACACTTGGATGACAAGCTGATATTGATCCTGCAGGTGCACCGTCCATCAAGTTGCAGAAAACATTCCAATTTCTGACCATAAGACTAGTCAAAGTAATCCCTGTTTATGATAATTTAATCGAATTAAAATAAACGCAGTTGCCAAAATTTTACTACAATAAATGATGAAATACTGTTATCTCATGATAGTATTGCGGAAATTACATATAAAAAATCGTGAGAGAACGAGTTCCCCCATCATGCGATAGGTATCGTAATATGCGACACTGTCGCGTATTTGGATCCCCATACTATCGCATATTAGGAATTTCGCCATCTTACACAAAGAATCAGGCACTTGCTAACAACGTTCGTTGGAAAATAAACCTAATTGTCAATAATTACAGGTAATACCGTTACAAATAACAACAATAAAAGAGTGCAGTAATATCCACTCACCTTTAAGCTGAAATATTGTCTCAACACCGATGTCGCAAAAACTCCAAACACAAGAAATTTTGTATCAACCTCTACGTACCTTTGTCCGGCTCAACTACGGCGTCCTCCTCGCTGTGTCGTCGTCTGGCAGGCAACACACAGGTTTAACGAACTCTCCACCAGAGTGCGACTCCCTAACATGAGCACAGTTGGGGTGTCTCATATTAGTGAACTATCGCTCAATAGGCACCTTTCCTCTACGTTTTTCTTAGAATAACAAGGTTCGCCTTTGCGCCTGCAGTAGTTGTAACTGTCTTGTCACACATTTTGCGTGACTTGCACATATACCTCGCAAACAAGAAAGAGCTGGTAATTGGTATTACGTACACAGTACGTTTGATTTGAAATATTAAAGTTCATCTTCATGAAGAAATATTTGCCGATGCAAGCAACATACATAACTGTCTTGGTACACAATTCGCCTAGTTCGCAAAATTATTTGTGATGTACGTTTGGTTTTACGTATGAAGTCAGTTTTTTCAATTTCCATGTCCTTTGCACACTATGTTTCGTTACAAGTTTACGTTGTACTTAGTAATTATTCTTCCGTCGTATACAATAAACACATTTCGAAGTGTCAGCGAAGTGCGAGTCGTCGATGATGGTGTAGTGGTTGAGATCTCGGCGAATCTTTGCTGCGGGACGACAGAACCGTGCGCGGCAGCCTGCCGCAAGTAGCGACAGTTGGTTGACCGGCGCCGTCACGTCCGCCCAGACAGCTGACGATCAGTCGCCAGGCGCCACGCATTAGCTGGGCAGTCGGGAATGTCAGCCGGCCGATGACCTCGCAGACAACATCAGCTCATCAGCAAAGCAGGACAAATACACAAATCAAAGGTGCTGAAAGGAATGTTATTAATTTTTCGAGCACTTCTCAGTCATTCGTGTATACTGGTTTTGTCTGCACTGATGTAATGTACTAAACTAAGAGATCCAGTTCCTGAAATAAGTTTGTGGCTCGAACTCACACATTCCACTATTTCAACTTGCTGTTTGTTAATTGTTCACTACTCTGCACTACACACTGTGACTGTGAGTAGCGTCCATGTGAATACATTGTTGTGACACCTTTTCACTTCTCTATTTTGGCACTACCACGCCTCTAGCGTTAGTTTGTCGGTCGCTGAATCTGCAGTTCGCCGTCCGCTTCCCATAGCATCCTTTCACCGTCCACTTGAGATATTTCGTTCACAGGAAGTTTATCTGGCCAACATAAACATTTATTCACATTATCAACAAAAAAAATGGCTTAAATGGCTCTGAGCACTATGGGACTTAACATCTGTGGTCATCAGTCCCCTAGAGCTTAGAACTACTTAGACCTAACTAACCTAAGGACATCACACACATCCATGCCCGAGGCAGGATTCGAACCTGCGACCGTAGCAGTCGCCCGGTTCCGGACTGCGCGCCTAGAACCGCGAGACCACCGCGGCCGGCTTCACATTATCAATGTCAGTACTATTTGCATATTAAATTATATACCTTGCAGAAGGCACAACAATGTATCCTGCTAATTTTATTTACATTAACTCACTGTACTTGAACACCAGTTACACACTGCGAAATACAGTCAACACTCACTGCGTTAGCACACAGTCTAATGTTCACTTTTCAAATCACATTCCAATTAGTGATTCATCTTATCCATATTGCATTATATAAGTGTCCGGATAGTTTCATTTATAAGTTGGAACATATTAGCTCATATTACTTAGGCTATATAAGAAATATGGCTTTCCAATTACATAGTAATATTTCATACATTAGGTAAATCATAGTTATTTCTAGATACGACTGTTCACTATGTATCAAGTGATAGATCTAGCCAGCACCCCTTATTTAAAGTTTCGACCAACTGGTCTTCCTGGACCCATGAGTTCAGTAGATTTTTACCTATGGTATTTATAACCATTCAACACTGATTCACTTCTTTTGTTATTGTTGCACTTCCAATTGCCTTGCTAGTCCACGTGTGAGTGCAAGCACTTCCAAGACGGAATCTATGCAGACATTAATCATTTGCCATACCTTCGATTATTATACTCTTTAAAGGATAAATCATTAGATTTCACATATTCTGTTAATGATCCGCGGCTAGTATGTGTTTCCAGGAAGCATGCACAATGCCTTTGTTTTCATTTTGTGCAAGGCGCCACTAAACGGATTCATTTACTAGTACTTTGTTTACATGCACACATTTAAATGCATGACTCTCCTTCACAAGAAACGTGCTCACACATATACTTAAAAACTACCATATACACATACCTGAAATGAACCTTAATTAGCTCTGTATTTACACCTTGTACCTAACCTCTGTACATTACCCAGATGAGTTTTCTGTTCGTTCAAGCATCTACTTGCTCATCCATGGTTATGAATGGGTTTAGACCCTTATGAGGATATAATCCTCTTACTTTTCCTGTCTCTCGTTGTGGCAGAAGATAACACCCGTCATTAGGTAAATCAATGATTCTGTGTGGCCCTGAGTATAATAGTTGCTACTTTTTGTTAATCTTTTTAATACTCGAAGAATTGGAATGGTTCTTTAACACCACCAAGTCTCCTCTGTTGTAAGTGTAGAATCTGTTCAAACTTTTGCCTTTTTAATTGGTGCATGCTGCTGCAAGTGCAAGCAGGGCTTGTTGTAACTTTTGTTCCCTAGTTACGACTCTTGGGATAGGTTGCAACACTAATCGAGCACTGCCGTCTGTTTTCATAACTGCTAACAGCGGACTACTATACCGTGATATTGAAGGTTCGGTTATCTTCCAACGCAGCATCCTTTTTATCTCTTTGCCTGTGGTTGTTGGCCTTTTAGTCCACGGTATAGAGTAGGTAGCACCACAGAATGTTTTATGGGTCTCCATCTGCATGTCGAATTCAAATCCCTTAGTAATTCCTGGTTTTTCAGAAAATTCTGTCACAAATCGATTTAATAATTGTCTTGAGTCAGCTTGTTGTGGCTAGCTAAGGAAGAGGATTCGGCTACTTTTTCTTCGATTCCTTGTTTAATAGTGACAGTTTTCAACTCCCAATCGGGTTCCTGTTCATTATTGCTTTGATTAATGGTACAGTCATTCGTACACAATGTATGTGGATCGTTAACAGTTACTCGGACATTCCGACAGTAATTTATATGTCTGTACAGAGTCCTAATCAGTGCCAGGTCAATTGGCCGTTTACGACAGTATAAAGTGCATGTGGCTCGGGAGAAGTCAATTCTCGCCTTCATTGTCCGAAGCGCATCAAGTCCCAGGATGCAAGGCACTGCAAGATTCCTTACCACAAGGAATGAGCATAATACAGCTTCTTTTTTCGTGGCGATATCATCCTGCACTTGATTCCTTATCATTTGCACCTACGACCTTACAATTTTCCACTGGCAAGATGTGTAACTTCTTTACACGATCAAGACATTTGAATAATTGCTCATCTATGACAGAGGCGCTCACCCCTGTATCAAGGATTACGGTCACTTCTATTCCATTAATTTTTGCGACAAATGCAGCCTGCACATGGCCTACATCATGTTGTTCCGCCGATCGTGGATCAACCGTTAACTCTTCTTTCATATCGCATCTGTCATTATGAGGGAGTCAATGCACACTCACATACTGCCTGTCCCCCTCTTTAACCTTGCCGACCGCGTGGGAAGAGCCTACAGAGGTAGGCCAGAGTTTTACGGCCTGTCGCACTCTGCCGATACTTGGTCGATGGCGTCTGTGCTTTTCACCCTGTCAGTCAAAGTTTGCGATGTACCCTGAGAGACATAAACATGTGGCTGACTATTCTGTGGCTGAGGTGAGGGTGGTGTCATCGGAATAACGTTAATGTGGTTGACAAAAAATGGTTCAAATGGCTCTGAGCACTATGGGACTTAAATTCTGAAGTCATCAGTCCCCTAGAACTCAGAACTGCTTAAACCTAACTAACCTAAGGACATCACACACATCCATGCCCGAGGCAGAATTCGAACCTGCGACCGTCACGGAGGCGTGGTTCCAGACTGTAGCGCCTAGAACCGCTCGGCCACTCCGGCCGGCAATGTGGTTGAAAGGCTCATGACCTATCGGCATGGCTTGTGCTTGCCAGTTCGCTGGCCCTGTCCGTTGGCACTGCTCACTGTTTGTTCGCATATTTTTATTTATGAAGTTAGAGTTTCGTCCCCCTTCTCGCCTCCTTTTTAGGTTATAATTGTCCCCTCCCCCTCTTTTTTGATGGAGACTGGTTCATGTTGGCATACCGGTTTGCATTATAACCACTGCTACTCCAGTCGTTATTCGCAGGCGGCCCATTATTCATTAAGTTCGTCTTCATATGGAAGTTCTGTCCACGCGAATATTCATTGTTCTTGCAGAAACCATTTTTACTGGGGCTATCGTTCCCCTGAGTTCTTGTTTTATTATTCCCTTGACCGTTACCTGAGTTCCCTTGCTCATTCTACCGGGCGTCCTCATGTATCAGGTCCAAGGGATCTACCTTTGCCATGAACAATTCTAAGTCTTTATCCGGGACGTGCACTAATTTTTCCCCAATCGCTATTGGTAATTTCCCTTTTAAGATCCGTGAAACATTTCTCAGGGGCATACGTTCATCCCAGTACCTCGTCTTATTCAAATACCGTTCAAAAAATTTCCCCAGATTGCAAAAGCGGTAGTTAAGGGGTATAGGGTTGCACAACTGTTTACGCAGTCTTTCCTGTACAGACCTAGACCAGTACCTGGCTAGGAATTTGTTCTCAAATTCCGAGAACGTCGTACACTGTTCCGCAATATCCATCGCCCACAGTGCCGCGTCCCCCGTAATAAATGAAATCACGAACTGAATCTTCCGGTGTTCATGACATAGGTAACACCTTTGAAAAAATTCACGGGATGTACATTTTTCCTTTCATCACTAAACGTTTGAAATTGTCGGTGCTTCATTAAAGATTCTTCGTGCTTTACCTGTGCTACTGTTGGTAGCCCTCCGGCCTTTGTTGCAGCGACAATGCCTGGATAATTCACTGGAGAGAGCGGCGGCCTTCTCTCGCAGTCTGGTTTTCCTGCCACGTGTTTGACAGTTGTCACGTCAGTAGATGAGTGCGCTTCCAGCTGAAGTCGAGCCACTGTTTGGATGACTCAATCATTAACATTTCTCTCGGAAGTATTCGAAATTTCATCAACAGTTCTATTGATGTTCTTTTTGTCCAACTGATCCACACGCTGATCTAGGTGTGAAACCTGTTGTGAAACGTCTTTGTTTTCTTCAACTAACACCGCGACATATTATTCTACAACATCGATCTCCTGTGACAAATGTAACACTATTACCTTGTCAAGTTGGTCTAAAATTTCGTTCAATTTTGCCAGAAACTGAGCATCACGCTCCAGTTCCCTGCGTTCGTGAGCTAGGCATTCCTGTCTTTCTTTTCCTTCGCAAGCAGGGCGTTCTGCTTTCTCTTTCTCCTCATGCTCCTCTCGATCTACAGCTAAAATATCTTAATCAAGCGCTCTTGCATTTCTTTCTCTTCGCGTTGCTTCTCTCTGAGATCTAATTCTGCAATAAGTGCAGTCAAGAAATCAGCTGTTGGTGCTGGTGCTTGCACAACATCAGCTGTTAATGTTGTTGCATCACTTTTGCCTATCTTAGCAGCTGAGTGAACTTCTTTGCTCATCTGAGCCTGTTTGTCAGCATTGCCAGACACATTATCGGTCACATGCTGCTCAGCTTCCTGTCTAGGAATTTGAGACCACGACATTTCGGATTGATTGATTAGTCACAGAAAATTCCTCTACATTGTCATTTGTATCATACCCAGACATATTCTCGCCCTCTGCTAGCTTTTCTTTGCGTGTCTTAACTATGACTGAAGAAATCTACTATCACTATCTGGACACAAACATGCAAAGAAATCTGGTTCCCTCAAAATGTCACACACACAAGAAATACACAAAATATACAAAACACACACAAAATATTGAAATAACCTAAAGAAAGTACAACCACAAGTGAACCTGTCATTTATTGCACTTGAATTTATTTGAACTACACACAGATAACTGTGTGACCTATGTCTCAAACACTATTCACTGTTTAGTAAATTCTAAAACTGAATCACTCACAAATATCAAGGCGTAGCAAATGAATCTGACTAAAATTCACTGTGTCAAAAAAAAAAAATGTAATTTTACTTTAAATACAAGACTGTGACAAATTTGTGCCAACATAGTCAGCACAGTGCATGGCCCCTGATTCCTCCCAGGAGCACATGCACTTACACCCTTACCTTTAGTGACTGGTATTACGTGCTGCTGCGTATATCTCGGTTGAGACAATTCTATATATTGAGTTCAGCTGCAGGTCCAAAATCTGCACTGGATCGGTCTCGTTCAGTTCTCGTTCAGGTGCATGTGTTTATGTTGGGGTGCATGGAACAATGTCACATAGACAGGATTATTTCTTGCACCAGACACAGTGTAACATACACAGAAATATATTTCACTAATATCTTTGAAATTTTTTCTCATAAACACAACTATATCTCAGTTATTCTTTGTGTACCGAATATTTATGTGCATAACTTTGGTACATAAAAATTCGAGCCCCGTGTTCGTGGGCGTCACTTATGGCGGTACTCGGGATTGGTAGTTTTGTTAAATTCGATATTCACAGTGATTAATAAAAAATACTGAATAACGCAATATTATTTACACTGTTAAATGTTGTGGGCTAGCATGAAACTCTTAAGTAACCCAGTACCACGAAAACATACGTACGAACATAAGCTATTCTGAAGTAGGCACGAAATAATATTTTATACACAGCGCGCGACTCACCGCCCTCTAATAGATAGTTCGCGTGAGCGCTACTATTATAGAGAGAAAACATGCCTGCTTTGACACTAACTGTAATGATTAATTTGGTTCTCAGGGGCTAGTGGTATTTATGTACCAACTTTCACAAAGAAACTGAGATATTTTTAATGCTTATTAAATGGTAAATTTTTCTATAGTTACTATTCGTTATCTGCAAGGCATAAACTGAGGAGAATCTCATTTGCCGCTAAGCGGCCAATCTTAAACACACTGAACTCATACTGAACTCATTCAGTACGAAAATATTAATGAATGGAATTTATCTTTACTTTACGAGCTTTGAAACTGTTATAAGATCAAAATAGAGAAGTCTCCAGTATTTACCTTTAATATTACAGACTGAATTTCTAACTAAAAAATATCGTCAGTGTAATGGCCGACCAAATGCTGCTAGGGAAAGAGAGCTTTCCGCAACACGAAGTTCTGAAATAGACTTAATAATTACAATTAATGGTGGCTATTATGGCAGGCGCTCTCTACTTCAATAACCAACACATTATAATAACAATTGGACATAAATTCTATAACTTACAGACAGACTTGCATTAAATATCAGACTGTGTTACAATGGCAGCCTTCCTCTGGACAAAACAAGCTAGGAAAAAAATCTAACCCAAAAAAACATTATCACTGTTCTTCTTCATCACATTACACAGATACAGTATACAAAAAGGCTATTTGTTAAACGTATAGCTGTTTGCAAGCTTTATAGATAATAAACTACACTATTTAATATATGATATTCGTCGCGCACGCGGACGTAGTCTTTCATATTTTTTAACACACAAAAAAACCTTTTATTTTTTCTCGACATGTCAATTTATGTGACGTTCCGTCACAGGGTGTGGATGCATTCACTGATTCGATAGGGAATCGCGTCATAAAGCTGTTGCATTCTTTTCAGCAAACTGGCCGACTACTATTGCAACAGCACCTTGATATCCTTGATACCAGCATTGGGACGGATTCGATGTCCGAGCAAGTTCCACATATGTGGGGGACAGAACTACGTAGGTACCGCAGCATCACATAATAGGTAGTAGAGACACGCGGTATGTGTGGGCGAGCGTTATCCTGTTGAAAAATGACAACACGTTACCGTCTCATGAGAGGTTGTGCTGTCAGAGTTCCCTCAGTCATTACAATCTCTTCCACCTGTAACCTGAAGTCCTACCCGATGGTTCTCCACACCATGACGTCAGCAATAACACCGCTGTGCCTCCCTAGATCGCCGCCAGACCCGCGTCGACAGTCTTCTGGAGTGGTGCAAAACCGCGATTTATCACAACGCAATAATACGCCCTTCATCAGCTCTCCCTACAACGGCACTACTTCAAACGCAGCCATCTATGATCTAGTGTTAACACCAGCCTACGCATACAATAGTAATTCCCTAGTCCACTCGATGTTACTGTCTGAGCAATGGTGCGGGATGACATAGATTTTTGTAGAGAGGCTATTACTTGTTTTCTGATGTCAGGCGCAGATGTGAAGGGGTTACGATTTGCTTGGTACTCAGCATATTGATACACTCTTATGGTGATCAGACGTAATCGACTGCAACGTGTAAGACGAGTATGCCTGCCCTCACATTCCTATGCAGTTCAACACTGGGCCACTGTCACATCCGAATATTCCGCGAATCTATATGTTGCAAGAATCGACCATCCAGCCAAATGGAGGAGCCCAATGAGACCCCTTTCAAACTCGGGTCAGGTGCTGGCAACGCAGTCTAAGACGACTACGTGGCATGTCGCAGTCTTTCACAGTTATTACTCAACACCTGACGCTGTTCATCCCTTTTGTACCCTACCAGGCCTGGTTACAAAACTAAACACGAACGACACTACTGCGCTCCGGTGACAAATCTAAAAGGCCCAGTGAAATCTTTACAAGTTTTCTCGCAGAGTAACTTACGCTATTCATACCTGACACAAGTTGGCTGTCTTTCAGAACCGAAGCAGTTCTGTCCAATTAAAGCTGCTGACGAGACGCCTTGAGCCCTCTGCTAGAACTGCTACGTATCTGGTCACTGGAGTTTTGTGCAGTGCCGAGCGGTTGCCTCTCTCTCTCTTGTGGTCCAGACCTAGAGCAGTACGTAGGTCTTTCTTGGGAGGCAGAGCCTCCGGCTCTGCGTTCCATGACCGACCACCAACATCAGTTAACGTGAATCGCCTACACTTCCGTTGCCCATTTCAGTTACTTGTTCGACTTCCTTGGCTGGCTGCAACCCTGCGCAAAATGACGTCCGACCATGTCTTCTGGGTGCTTCACTTGTTTTATCAGGCAGTATAGTCTGGTAGGAGAAAATGTGCTACACTTACAAATAAGGAGAAGGACAGTTGTTATGACCAAACGAGTTGACAGGCGTTAAGTGATATCCGCATTTGACGGAACGTTGTAACTTCTTCGGATAATGCAGTGAGAGCAATTTTCTCACGCGCGTAGACGAACTGAACGATTCTTCCAAGCAGCAATTCCGCAGGTACTCTAGAGCTGAAGAGAGGGTTCATGCATAAATGTATATCGTTACGCTATAGGGCATCTTGCCGAAGACGCAGAAAATCTTCCGATTATGCATGCTGAAGTGACACTGCTGAAAGTCCGTACCGAGTTCGTAGACACTTACGGCGGAGTTTCTGTTTTGGTAACGAGCATGTGAAATGCCTAATCGTTGTGTAAGACAACTCCTCGCTTATAGTGAAACATTTTCTCATCTAAGATTGGGCGCTAATGACCGCTGTAGTTGTGCTCCCTCAAACCACAAAAAAAATGTAAGTTAATATTCCAGTAACGTATTAATGTCCACCAGGCATTACGCCTTCGCTAAATTAACAGACAGTTCCGTAAAGGACTAGATGTTCTTTATTTTACAAAAGTCAGGAATAGTTTGGACACTTGTTGAGGACAGCAGCTTGAATGAAGACGGTGACACAAGACACACAGTCGGTAATTACGTGTTTCAGATCTGTGATATGTTAAAATACATTATAGATGAACTGCAGTGGTAAATACACTGCAAAGTATACACCTTGATAGCAAAGGTAGTTCCCCCCAATTACAGAGCTATACAAATGAATAAATGTTCCAGTAAAAAGGAAAATGTTATGCAATTTGCTCAGAATGCTGAGATTAGGGAAACACTGCAGTAAAAATCTTGAGCTTAAAGATGACAAATTGTCATTATAACTTACATACTTTCGTATAGTTTTTAGTAAATCAATGGCATGATTGCCAGGCTGTATTAATCAGTTTATTGCACTATCAGATGCATTCATTATCAGAGCATCTTAGGGTATCTACATGTAAAGGAAAACCAAAACAGAGAACAATGATTCTTACAAAAACAACTGTAAATGAAGTACTCAGCATGTATAACCTATTGAGAACTTACATTATGAAATCACAATCAAATGTGTAACAACTCTCATTCACTTTCAACCATCATGACACAAGCCAGTCTCTCTAGTTAACTATAAATCAGGAGTAATATAATGTCCAGTAACTGCGTGGCGAAGCACCTTACAATACTGATGCAACAAGCGATTCTTAGCATACTCAATACATCGACAGAGTAGTAGGAAAAAAATACAACACAGACCCGAAGAGCTCTTGGTAATTTTAAATCAGAATATTAAAATCGCTGACTCAATGACAAGATGAAGAGTAGAAGTGAAAACATGAAGATGTGAACTATTTTGCATATGACCTTTCATAGCAGTAGATTACATCGTATAACACAAAATGTTCAAGAAGAATGAAGCAACCATCTGTCCAGCCAAGTAAAAACCGAATATAACTAACTTTCAACCTATCATGGTATCTTACATCGTCATACATTTACATAAACGATGTAAATGGAAGCATGAAGGAATTATGGTTGAATATCACATGTCATCACACTCTTAAAAATATTTTACGTACGACCCACGCTCACTGCAGACAAAAAACAGTAAACAATGAAATGTTCAGGGAAACTAAGCACTATACAGATGATCACAGGTTGGCAGCCCTGCAGCCAGGCAGACGTGCGTGTACGAAGCTCTCACTAAGTTAAGCGATTAATATAGGAATAAGAACTAATTAGTTAATATTACATTTTAGACTAGTGCATTTACTTCTTATCTAATCTATCTATTGAAGGTTTCGCTTTTATAAACGTAATTATATCGAAAAGGAAGTATTTCGTAAAGGCAGGCAATCGCGAATCTGTTTACATACTTAGGCGTAAATTTCGTGCGAGCGTAGACACTTGTTTTTGGCTAGTCTTAGCGCTTCAAAGTTAAATTAATTCGTGTCTCTCATCCAGAATTTGTGTGGTTAATTGAAAGTTTCTGAAGTAAGTTTATAAGTTTGGTGGCATTAGTGTTTAGTTACGTATTAGTACAGTTTACGAAACTATTGTTTTGTTGATCATTTTCTGATTTTGTGTTACGTTTTACTATCAAACCATGTGTTACAAGTGTGGTGGTTACCGCAGAAATTTGAAAGAGGTGGTGTTCTGTACAGACTGTACGTTATGGTTTCATTGGGGCGAGTGCAGCGGAGAGGAAACGAGGGTAGATAAGGAGGCTCTTCCATGGCAGTGTAGGTTATGTAGCAAGGACAGAAAAATCGCGGAACAGAAGGCAAAGATTTGTGCCCTTAAGGCTGAATTACAAATCGCGAATCAGGAATTATGTAAGCTAAGGGAGGAAAAGGAATCTGGGCGCTGAGAAAAGGTAGCAAGCAAAGGGCGAAAAAGGGAAACAACTGATAAAACTTCTGAATTTCAACTAGCAAATCAGTTTGGCTTGCTATCTGAAGTAGTGGAGGAAGGGCCTCATTCGGATGTAGTTGAATGTAGGTTGAAGCAGAATGCTAGCTTAAAGAAAAAAGACAGGTCGGTATCAAACCAGAATAAGAGAAGAAGAATACTGCTCATAGGCAGCAGTCATTGGAGGGGTGTGGGCCAACAGCTTCAGGAGAAATGAGGGACAGAGTACCAGGTCAAAGTTTGTGAAACCAAGTGGTAGCCTTAGCCAGGTGACAGAACAATTAGGTCAGCTACGCAAGGACTTTGAGAAGGAAGATCAGGTAATTATAGTTGGGGGAGCAGGAAGCAGCCAGGCTATGAATCCAAGATACAGTATTAGGAGCGACCTGGATAAAATAGGAGCAGAAACTGGGCACACAAATGTGGGATTTGTGGAGGTCTTTCAGAGTCATGATCAGCCCTGTTAAACACTGCCGTAAGGTGTGTTAACACTGGGCTGAACGGGATGCTCCAGACACCGGCAAAGTTTCACATGAGTATTGTTCCAGTTGATGCTATTGGTAGGTGGGGTTACACTACACATGTCCTGCACCTTAATAGGAAGGGGAAAGATAAGTTAGCTTCTCTATTAGCAGATACTGTAAGGGGGGGCCCACAGTCACACAAGGGGTGATCCCTGTGGTTATTGGGACCAGGCAGACAGGTTTTTTAGGTTAAAGCCAATTTCCATCCAGAAAACTACCAAGGAAAATAGAAGAAAAGAAACTTCATGCACCGCAAATAAGGATAAAGCCAAGGGCGGTATCAACCTACTTTACCAAAATATCAGGGGAACAAAAATAAAGAAGATGAGCTGGTAAAGTGCTTAGATTATCTTAAAAATAAGAATGAGATTGATATGCTTTGTCTGTATGAGCACCATGTAACTGTGGGGATGGAAAATGTCCGTATAAATGGGTATAATTCACCATCTTACACTTGTAGATCTAGTATGGATAAAGGAGGAATGGCCATTTTCATAAAGGAGGGGTATAAATACAGAACTGTTGAAGTAAGCAAATTTTGTGTTGATCAGCACTTTGAGGTTTATGCAGGTGAACTTCAGCTAGATAATGGTGTGTTGATATTAGCAACCGTGTACAGGTCTCAGCTAGGAGATTGGGAGCTATTCATAAATATGTTTGACTCCCTACTATGCTGTCTGTAACAGAAAAAGAAGAAGTCATTAATCTGTGCCGACTTCAGTGTTAACTTTCTAAGCAATTCAGATAGGAAATGTGAACTACAAGTGTTGTTAACAGCATATAACTTAGAATCAATTATCAATTTCCCTACACGTATAGCTCAGGAGAGTAGCACTCGAATAGATTATGTATTTGCACAGCAAGAGGATGTAGAATAAACACGTTTTCCTTGTGGTAAATGGATTATCTGACCATGATGCACAACTGATTAACTTACAAAACTTCAGAAACCATTAAGTAAAAGTGTGAGGGTAATCAACCCGGTATCTATAGATCATTCAAAGGAAGTTTAGGAAATGTAAACTGGAAAGATGTATATAATGTGCCAAATGGTAAAGAAAATTGCAGCATATTTCTTGATAAATTTATATCCCTTTTTGAACATTGTTTTCCAAATTAAATTACTAAATGTAACACCACAAACTTTTCAAAGAGAACTGTGATTACTACAAGTATTAAAGTGTCTTCAGAAAGAAAAGGAAAATGGTATGAGACAGCAAAAACTAGTAAAGATCCAGAAGTAGTTTTACACTATAAAAATTATTGTAACATACTGAGAAAAGTTGTAAGGAAATCAAGAAATATGTATGTTAGAGAAGAAATTAACAACTCCAGCAATAAAATCAAATCAATATGGAATGATGGTAGAAGGGAGACAGGAAAAGTAACCACTGGGGTAGGTAGTATTACAGTTAAAGAGAATGAGACCATCTTAACCAACAGCACACAGGTAGCCAATGCATTTAACAATCACTTCTTAAGTGTAGGAGAAAACATTGGTGAGAATAGTTCAAAAGAAAAAGCCAGGCAGTACATGGAAGAGCCAGTTTTGAAAAATTTTAGTTAGATTAAGTTTCATCTAACAACATCTTGTGAAATAAGGAAAATTATTAAATCTTTGAAAAATAAATGTTCTTTGGAGTAGATGACAACTCTAAAAAGTTATTAAAACAATGTGGAGTAATTACCGCTGATGTTTTGAGTCACATATGTAAAGCATCACTGATTCAGGGTATTTTTCCAGACAGGTTAAAATATGCCATTGTCAGGCCTCTCTGTAAAAAGTGGGAAACCACAGGTGTCAATAATTAGCAGCCAGTATCCTTACTTACAGCATTTTCAAAAATCTTTGAGAAAGTAATGTACTCATGAGTGGTTAGCTATCTCAGCAGTAATGGTACACTTAGTAAATCACAGTTTGGATTTCAGAAATGCTGTTCCACTGAGACTGCAATATACAATTTCACTGTCCACATAATAGAGTCTTTAAATAGTAAAATGTCACCAGTAGGAATATTCTGTGACTTATCCAAAGCATCTGATTGTGGAACCATTACATTATGTTGGAGAAATTACAGTTCTGTGGTATAAATGGAACAGCATATGAGTGGTTTAAGTCATATCTACAGACTAGGAAGCAAAAAGTCTCTTTATATGCTTCAAGTGATTTAAAGGAGTTTGCCACTTCATCTAACTGGGGTGAAATTACATTAGATGTTCCACAAGGTTCGATCATGGCTCCCCTCCTGTTCTTCATATAAGTGAATGACCTCCCTTCTTATGTGAAAAATATGCTGAACTGACACTGTTTACTGATGATACAAGGATAATTATTAATCCAGTAAAAGAAACTGTGATAGAAAAAGATACAAATAAGGTCTTTGGAAAAGTTATCAATTGGTTGTATGCAAATGGGCTTACTCTGAACTTTGAAAAAACACAGTACATCCAATTTTCTGCAGCAAAAAGTATAATTCCTTCAATAAACATAACACGTCAAAAGAAGTCAGTAGCCAGGGTAGAGCATACTAAGTTTTTGGGTGTACATGTGAATGAGAATCTTAATAGGAAAATTCCTATTTTGTATCTCCTAAAGCGATTAGGTTCAGTAACTTTTGCAATCAGAATAATTGTCAATTTTGAGAATGTAGAAATTAGTAAGCTAACATACTTCGCATACTTCCACTCTCTGATTTCATACGGAATAATATTCTGGGACAACTCAACACTTAGGCAAAAGGTATTCACTGCTCAAAAGAGTGTTGTTAGAATAATGTGTGGGTTCATAGTCGTACATCTTGTAGGCATCTGTTTAAAGGGTTAGGAACTCTTACAACTGCTTCACAGTACATTTACTCAATAATGATATTTTTTCTCAACAACATGGGCCAGTTTGAAATCAACAGTGACATTCATGATTACAATACCAGTAAAAACAAAGACCTACACTATCCATTACTTAACCTATCTTTGGACAGAAAGGGGTAAAATATGCTGCTATAATACTTTTTGACAAATTACCAGATGAAATAAAATGTCTGACAGACAGCAATAATAGTTTCAAAAGAAACTGAAATCATTCCTCCTTGACAACTCCTACTATACCATAGATGAATTCTTGAATATGAGTAACTAAATCTGGAGATATAATTTACGCCTTTTGTGCCATTTAATGGAGTGGGATAGATAACAGAAATATTTAGGAAACACACTATAATGTAAACCAAAAAAGAAAAAAAACTTGTTTCCTGTGCACATTTTTTGTGCAGTTGACACATTCAACATCATAATGGTATTCCGTGCTACTGATCAATGGAACACGCAACTAACTAACTACATCCTGACAATCTCGTAACAACCTTAAGCAAACAAGGTTATCTTACTTACACCATCTGTGTAAAATACAGTTAATCACAGCTTGAAATTGATCATGTACAACCTAATATAAAAGTTCAACTTGAGAGGAGAATGAGATTTAAAAGAAGAAAGGAAGGAAAATTAGTATTTAACGTTCTGTTGACATAAAGGTCATTGGAGATAGAACATTCGGAATATTTTAAGGATAGGAAAGGACAGCGATCATGCCCTTTCAAGGGAGCCATTCTGGCCTTTGTCTGGAGAGATTTAGAGGGATCGCGGACAAGCTAAATCTGGATGGCCATACAAGGATTTGTACCATCCTCCTCTTCAATGCTAGTCCAGTGTGTTAATCCCTGTGGCACTTCACTCGTTCAGAAATTTGTACGGCCAGATTTTGAAAATAGAACCCACATATGAAGTACAGACCTTGTAATCATTCTATTTACACCTTCATTTGCCATAATGCAAATTACTTGGACAATAAGGAATGCAGACTAACTTTTTGAGTTGGTTTTTATCCTGCTACCATTTTGGATGCTACCCCACTGACACCACAATAAACCCTATTCAGCTGAGGCACTTATTAGGCATCTAATATATAGTCACATTACACACTACCATGCTGCACACTACAATCTGGAGTCCTATTACTGTACAGGGAGCAAATATGTAGACATGAAGAGTAAAGGTGTATAACTAATACTTGTTGTTTTACTTAAGTACTTTCAAGAGCTTAAACATAAAAAAATTCTTAGGCATAAATTTTCAGCACCCCCTCATAGCGTTTGTAGTGTTGGTAATGTAATGAAAAGCTTCTTGTGCTTTCTCACTTTGTTGTCATCTGTCAAACTATTTGAATCTTGCATGTGTTAAGATTGTTTAAATGTTGTATAACAATTGGTAGTTTGGTCAAATAAGCCTAGAAATTGAGCAAATAGCTTCTCATTCTACAATGGTGTGCTGTGTTCAAAGGATACTTATTGAGTGGGCTTGCTCAGTGATATCATAATTACTGAATGTATAATGGTATAGTTACTGCTTCAGGACATATATAGCAAAGATGACTTTGTTACTTAAACATTTGTACAGGATATTGTCATTATATGCTTAAAATTAGCAGTAGGGTTCTTTTTATATGTTGTATAATAATAATAGACTGTATATAACAGGTGTTTTAAAGTTGTATGTTGTTGTAGTAGAGGGTTAATCATTTTTATATTTGGAATTGCTTGTTGGTAAGGATGAATGTATAGTGCTGTTGTTTGTGTCACATGGAATCAGTGCTAGAAATGAGGATAATATTCAAAAGAATTTAAAGTCACTTACTCTTGTAGGAAAAGGTGCGCAGTATTCAGGAACACACATGTTCAATAACTTGTTAGCAGCAATAAAAAGCTTAACAACCAATGAAATTAAGTTTAAGAGAAACCTAAAGGATTTATTGGTTGCCAACTCCTTCTATTCCATTGATGAACTCCTCAGCAGAACCAACTGATTAAGTACAATGTAATTTTTGCACCATTTCAGTGCAGTAATATGTTCACTGCAAATAAGTGTGTGTGTGTGTGTGTGTGTGTGTGTGTGTGTGTCTGTAAGTACAATCTAACTTTTGCACCATTTCAGGGCAGTAATTTGTTCATTGTAAATAAGTATTGTGTAGTTCTATCTCACATTTACTACCTTCTAAACAAAAAATCCTTTTTTGTATTTTAAATTCAGTGCATTAATGTGATCTTAGTAAATGGTGTTTGTAAAATGATTCTTTGCTCTAGTGTTCATTAAAAAGTGATAGCCATTCCAATTGGGACCTGTGGAAGGTACATTAGCTTATTTTTTCCACTTGTAAATATTTGTAATGTATTATTGTTTTTCTGGCATACTTCCTCAGGGAGAAGCTCCTCACTATAGATCAATTGGAATAAAAGTAAATCTAATCTAATCTAATCCAGGAGCCTGAGCTATTGTGGTTCTGATACTGAATATCATTATAATGTGGTAATGTCACCATATACCTCTCGTATATTAGAACTTTTAACTATGTTCATACATTGATATTTCACTTTTAGTGCTTGGCTATTACCTTTCCTTCACCTCAGATACAGAATTTTTTATTTTATGGTATATATGATCATGATTGAGCTAGGATTGTTTGTATTTTATATAGATGAAGTAAGTAAGTTAACATAATGCTTTATAAGTAGTTTGCTTAAGACTCTTAGGGTCATTTTTAAGATGGTATGTTCAGCTTTCCTGAACATTTTATTTTATGCAATGTTCTTGTCTACTTTGACCATGAGTTGTATAAAAAATGTTGTTAAGATCATGGTGGCTGTGGGATGTTTAACCATTACATTGATATAATGATGTCTTCTTTTTCCTGTTTAGTCTTTTTATGAATATGTGTGATGATGTAAGATACTATGATGCTTTGTAAGTTGTTTACAAAAGGTCATTGTTTGTAGAGGTGGTTTGTTCATTCTCCTTGAGTATTTTATGTTATACATTGGTGTAATGGACTATGACCATAGCTCATATGCAAAATAATTTATATCTCCATGTTTTACCCTTCTCCTCTTTATTTTGTCATTGATTCAACAATATAAGATACAATAGGTTGAGGAGTTCTTATGTTTAAAATTATAGTGGGTTCTTTGGTTTTATGTTATATCTCTCCTTACTTGTCTAACTACTATGATTGTACTCAGTATTCAGTATTAAGGATCAGTTTTGCAAAGTATTTTGCCACAATATTACTGGACACCAAATATCTTCTGATTTATAGTTAACTGGAGAGATTGACTTGTGTCACGATGGTTGAGAGAGGTGATGAGTGATGGTACATATGACTATGATTTCACAATTTAGGTTCTCAGTAGACTATACATGTTGAGTACTAGATTTACTATTGTTTCTTTTAATGGCTTATTGTGTTTATTTTGGTCTTTTGTTACATGTACACACCTGAACACAGTCTGTAAATGACCGAAACTGGCCATGAAATAAATTGTTTAATACAGCTGTGTACAACCATTGCTTTTAAACAATTTTTACAAGATGTCAATCATCAGTTTCCAAACAAAAATAAATTTAAATCTTTGTACATCTCACATTTTGCTTCAGTGTGTCACATACTTTTATTCAGACCTCAAATTCTGTGTTTTTTATCATGGTGTCTGTGAAAGATGTAGCAGTATTTGATTCTCCTTTAGAAAATTGCTTGTAGATTGAGGGAACGCCATTTTTATGGTTGAGCTGTTAACAGTGGAGCATAATGTGGCACTTGTTGTGGTGTAGCACTTATAGCTAGGCTTAGCATGTCACCTACCAGAGTCTGGCAGGGGTTACAACAAATAGCACTATATTACTTTTGCAAACAGAAGTGCATCAACAGAATTCAGCATATGTAAAAACTTAAAAGCAGCTGATAAATTTCATGTTTTGTTCTATTATTTAGTACCTTAATGTCAATTTATTTTTGATTAAATGTGATTTATTTTTGTTATATAATTGTAGTTAGTCTCACATCATTAGAGCTAACAAAAATAACATTGTGTAGAATTCTAGTCAGAGCACTGAATGTATCACATGATCTGCATTAGATGCAGAACAGTGCAGTTCTATTCACGATTGTTGCATGGCAAAAAAAGAATGTTGATGCTCCAGAACTGTGTCTGGGTGATCTTTCTGTCCTGGCAGAACTGCCAAAGGTGCTCCAACTCATGTCATACAACTACCTTTCTGCAATTTATTTTATGAAAATATAACAAATTTCATGATATTGTAAATAGGCTTAATAAAAGTGAAGCCTCATTCAAAAGTACTTCTTGAAGGAACTATTGCAACTACACACAATGAATTAAATGTATCATTGTTGTAAATAAATTGCAAATTGCACAGACTTTATAAAACAGTGAAAATAAATCAAAATCTCTATCTCCAAACAGTGGAATGTCCAGGATGAAATAATAACAACATAGAAAGGATAGATTGCTGCTTATCACACAGAGGAGCACAATGTAAAAGCCTTCAGACGAAATGTTTATGCTGCAGTAGGAAATAAATACTTTTGCAGCATCCACAACTCATACTCACATGGCTATGTAGCAATCACTATGGTGAAGTACACCACATTGCGTGGTAATTTCAGCAATTGTGTGATCAAGCTGATTTATGGCCGTAATTTCTCAGTGACCATTTATGCAACCAGACAGCTTGTTAGTAGTCATGCAACACTGAAAACAGCACCATGGCTAGAGATTAGTTGGTAGATAAAATGACTACTCTCGCAGTTCTCTGCCTTTAGTGGGGTAGAAGATGCCTGTGGCAGGACTATGCTGGACGGTAGTGGGATGATGTATGATACAGATAGTGCATATACCGCATCAATATCTATTGCATAGATATGTGACTTGAGTCAAAGGGGTGGGAGCAATTATGGAATAGGCATGGACAAGGATATTGCATAGATTCAGTGGACAGTGTCATACCACTGAGTCAGGAGTTGAGAGGATGGTGTGGATGATATTCCTCATTTCAGGGCATGACGACATGTAGTCAAAGTTCTTGTCGAGAATATGATTACTTTGCTCATGTCTTAGGTGATACTGAGTCACGAGAGCTGGGATTTCCCGATATGGAACGGATAACAGCTGTCAATGTGGAGATATTGTTGGTGGTTGGTAGGTCTGACGGGGACAAAGTTCTGATGTAGCATCCACATCGAGGAAGGTGGCTCCTTGGGTTGAGAACAATCAAGTGAAGCGACTGGGACAGAAAGTGTTGAGTTTCTGGAGGAATGTGGATACAGTGTCGTCACTCATAGTCCAGCTGCAGGGATGTCATCAACGAATTTGAACCAAATAAGGGGTTAGGAATTTTGGATGGTTGGGAAGGATACCTGTATGTATCCCATGAACAGGCTGGCATAGGATGGTGCCATGTACGATCCAATTGCCATGCAACAGGTTTGTTTGTGGGTGATGCCTTCAAAGGAGAAGTAATTGTAGCTGAAGATATTCCAAAGTAACCTTCCAGTACTGGTGGTGGTATAAGTCCACCAAAGAAGTAGATTACCGTCGCATTGACATGTCCTGCCGGTCCTGCAAGCTACCGTCTGTAGTAAATGGTTTATTAAATTCGTGCAGTCCATGAAATTACTGACCCCTGCGAGTTATTGCTGGGTATTAATAACGCAACGGATAACCCATTTTTTGAACCACTACAGAAGGCACCTATACAGGGCGTAATAGGCATTATATATATATGCTTTGATGACCCAGAATTCGATTGTGGTACTGACTGCCACCTATTCGTTATGGTGGAAGGAGTAAACAATCAGTCGAGTGTAGATATTAATTGATATTTATTCAGTACCAGTGGTATTTCAACTAGTCGTGTTTCTCTTGCAATGTACATCATCAAAACCGGTCTCTAGTAAACATGGTTCATTTTCGCCACGTAATTATGGAATGGGACAGAGGAGCGCAGACCTGGCTTCAATGTAATTCTATACAACCGCACAATTATACCTAAACCCTCGGTTATTACAATCAGTTACTATAGATAACTCAGAACAAGTTGCGTAAAGACAATACAAGCAAAACTAGGTCAGGGTGGGAGAGTATTTCGCAAATCTTTATCAAATAAGTGTGCATTAAAATCCGATACTTTTCCTAGTGGCACGAGTATTGTACTTAACGCACAAAATTGCCAACAAATCAACTCGTTATGGGGGTGCACAAGAAACATCACTTCAATGCTGTTCAACCCATATGGCCAAGTTTCAGTAGCCAACAGAAACCCAGAAAATTGTGGACACTCACGATTATTCCTTCCCTATTTACACTCGCTCACTATCGTATCATTATTCATCGTGTACAATATATTTTCAGACCGAAACTACAATTTATCAATGCGGCGGTTGCTCCAACCGACCACGTGGCGCGAAAGAAAGTTCACAAAAAAAACATATGGTAAATAAATAAAAATCCCCAAAATATTACTGCAAATGAAAGAGCAGATTAAAATACATTGAATGAGTGAATTTCCGTTAAGCACAGAGCAATAACGTGACCGTGAGCTTAAGGCACATGGTACGTTGCCTGAACAAGACACTAACGCAAGGTCTACTGAAATTCGAGTGAATTAAGAAAACTCATTCCCTTAATGGGTTCAGTGGTAATTTCGCACCTATTTGCAACATCTGGACTTCATTACAGAGCAGATTTCAGACAATCTAATACCTATGTTAAGATTACCAAAACGAGAGCTGCGTCTCCATGTCTGTCCAGCACCACGATTCAGGAACAAGTGCTCCTCTAACCGAATTCGCCTAACCGTTCCGCTTACAAACGTGGTGGGGGTGGCGCGCCAGCCTGACAGAGCCAATACGCTCGCCTTCGTGTCATCTTGGCCCTGACCTGCAAACTTGGTCTCTGCTAAACTCGTTCACCCTTGTGGGGTTGGTACTACCCTACCCCAGAACGACCATTCATGCAGTGTTACAATCTGTGCCTAAAGCTTTCTGCTAGTTCACACACTCACTCATTTATACCGTCCAGGCAGCACAAAGGAAAGGAAAATGGGAAACGTGGTACACAACAGAAAAAATTCAATAAATAACCCTGTTAAATCCATTCTCTCCTTTTGGACACCAGCTGAGGTATTACCTGCAAGAGAAGAAACTCTTGCTAATAATTTCTGTGTGCTAGCAACTTAATAAAACATTGGAACGGTACAACAAGTTCCGTTTCAATATAGTTGTCATGGTGACTAGGAAGGAGGTAGCAGGTCTGGAGTCAGCTGGGCATTGTGGAGGTGGTGTTCAATAGCAGGAAGAATTTGGGCATTGGAGAAGTTAGTGTAGGGGGATTTGGTATCAAAGGTCATGAGCTGAGTGCTGGATAGTAAAGAAACAGGTACTGCGGAGGGTGAGTTTAGGAAAAAGTAGGTATCTTTTAAGAAGGAGTATACGGTAAGGATAGTAGTCTGAAGGTCTTGGTCTATGATAGCAGATATTCACTCTGTAGGGAACAGTAAACAGACACAATGGGTTTTCTTGAGTGGTTGGTTTTATGAACTCCACGAAGGATATAAAAGTTAGAAGAATAGGGATTTGTGGGTGTGTGGAGGGAGACAGATTCAGGGGAGAGGTTTTGGAATGGATTGAAATACTTGAGAATGGGTAGAGATCCTGGTGGATTTTTTAAATTGGGTCACTATGGAAAGGTTTGTAGGTGGACACATTGGATGCTGGTTGAATCCATCCGCCAGATAATCCCTAAAGTTTATAATCACAGTAGTGGAGCTGTTTATACATTTTGGGAATTATGAAGAGGTGAAGTGTGAGGTTAGGAAGTTCAGGGCCCACATCTCGTGGTCGTGCGGTTGCGTTCTCGCTTCCCCCGTCCGGGTTCCCGGGTTCGATTCCCTGCGGCGTCAGGGATTTTCCCTGCCTCGTGATGGCTGGGTGTTGTGTGATGTCCTTAGGTTACTTAGGTTTAAGTAGTTCTAAGTTCTATGGGACTGATGACCACAGTAGTTAAGTCCCATAGTGCTCTGAGCCATTTCAACCATTTTTTTGAAGTTCAGAAAAGTTAACACTGGGTGGGTCAGGGGCTATGGGGGTAGATGACGCTTGTGTCAGGGATACAACACCATTATCAGGAAATATCATCATAGAAATTCCGAAGCTATCAACCAGGATATAGATATGTTTACAGAGTATATCATAATTAAGAGCGAGATTGAGACTAGTCAAAGTGACCCATTATAATTCAATCTAAAAAGTTGTCCAATAAACATGGGGCTGCAAAATGAGCGATTTGTGAGATAGCTGCAAATGTTTGTTTATGAGCCGTCAGTGATATGATTATGAAACGTTGTACAAGATAGTGCAAATGTATTTAAAATGATTAATTCCCTATCCTAATATGCTTAGATTTCACCATTACAACATTCATCCTACAGAGTTTGTTTCTCAGAGAAGTGTCAACAGCAAAAAGCTATGTAATTGGATGTTGAGATCCGAATGTTAGAGAAATTGTTTTGGATTTTTTCAGAGTGTATGATCGTCCCTATAATTCTTCTCCTTGAGTACTTGCCGAACCGGGAGGAACTGTGCAAAGGACAATGGGAGTCATTTCTTTTTGATATTGCTGAAAGTATTTGAGAAAAGGACTGGCAGCAGTAGATTTGTTCTCTGCTGCCTTAAAATTCTTTATTACAACTTTACACTTGGACAGATTCCAAACAATGGAAGCATGGGTAAGGCATCCAGTTGCCTCCGTCATGAGTGTGTGTGTGTGTGTGTGTGTGTGTGTGAGAGAGAGAGAGAGAGAGAGAGAGAGAGAGAGAGAGTTTGTGTGCGTGATGTCCTGCACAGCTATCTGAGTGCAGCATTGCCGAGCGGTGGTGTAATGCAGCTGCTTCTGACACTGATGTCCTCCAGGCTGAAGTCCGGCAGATATCTAGCGCTGTGCCTACTGTGATCCATTGTGAGAGTGCTGTGGCCAGGACGCTTTGTCCCAGGGTGTGGCAGGCTATGTGGTGGAGGCAGCTGTGCCTCAGGGCAGGCTACCCTGATGTGAGGTTAAACTGCAGACCCCATACAACATTCTGGATGGCACTCTAAGTGTCACAGTCCCATGGTAATAGTGCTGCGATGTTATCACTAGAGTGTTAGTCGCTAGGTATTCATACACTCATAGGCTGTGCTACGCCTTGCAACATCTATGCTGACCACTTCTTTGTAGGTGCTGTTGTGTCATTAAAATTCCTACACCAAGAAGAAATGCAGATGATAAACGGGTATTCATTGAACAAATATATTATACTAGAACTGACATGTGATTACATTTTCACGCAGTTTGGGTGCATAGATCCTGCCCATGCAGCTTCAACACGATACCACAGTTCATCAAGAGTAGTGACTGGCGTATTGTGACGAGCCAGTTGCTCGGCCACCATTGACCAGACGTTTTCAGTTGGTGAGAGATCTAGAGCATGTGCTGGCCAGGGCAGCAGTCGAACATGTTCTGTATCCAGAAAGGCCCGTACAGGACCTGGAACTTGCGGTCGTGCATTATCCTGCTGAACTGTAGGGTTCCGCAGGGTTCGAATGTAGGGTAGCGCCACGGGTCGTAACACATCTGAAATGTAACGTCCACTGTTCAAAGTGCCGTTAATGCGAACAAGAGGTGACCGAGACGTGTAACCAATGGCACACCATACCATCACTCCGAGTGGTACATCAGTATGGCGATGACGAATACACGCTTCCAATGTGCGTACACCGCGATGTCGCCAAACACGGATGCGACCATCATTATGCTGTAAACAGAACCTGCATTCATCTGAAAAAATGACGTTTTGCCATTCGTACACCCAGGTTCGTCGTTGAGTACGCCACCGCAGGCGCTCCTGTCTGTGATGCAGCGTCAAGGGTAGTCGCAGCCATGGTCTCCGAGCTGATAGTCCATGCTACTACAAGCCTCGTCGAACTGTTGGTGCAGATGGTTGTTGTCTTGCAAACGTCCCCATCTGTTGACTCAGGGATCGAGACGTCGCTGCACGATCCGTTACAGCAATGCGGATAAGATGCCTGTCATCTCGACTGCTAGTGATACGAGGACGTTGGGATCCAGCACGGCGTTCCGTATTACCCTCCTGAACCCACCGATTCCATGTTCTGCTAACAGTAATTGGATATCGACCAACGCGAGCAGCAATGTCGCGATACGATAAACCGCAGTCGCGATAGGCTACAATCCGACCTTTATCAAAGTCGGAAATGTGATGGTACGCAGTTCTCCTCCTTACGCGAGGCATCACAACAACGTTTCACCGGGCAACGCCGGCCAACTGCTGTTTGTGCATGAGAAATCGGTTTGAAACTTTCCTCATGTCAGCACGTTGTAGGTGTCGCCACCAGCGCCAACCCTGTGTGAATGCTCTGAAATGCTAATCATTTGCACATCACATTATCTTTTTCCCGTCGATTGAATTTCGCATCTGTAGCACATCATCTTTGTGGTGTAGCAATTTTAATGGCCAGTAGTGTATTTGCATACCTCGCCTGGCTGGCAGACGGGTGTATTGTGCTTTGTAAGGCAAAACATCTGTGCTGGCCTGCAGCTGGCTCGGCTGTAAACCCTTGTTACTTTGTATGTTGGTCGGTGCTCTATATACTGTACTGTATTGCTCATCTGTCTCATCAACCTCTATTCCTGTGCTACACCAAACTGTCATTCATTCGTACACTTTAAATACGTTAGTTCAGAACTGCTATTTGACATTCATTAATGTCGTAATTGCAGAGTCTGAGTTCATCACTTTTGTGATTAATCCTTTGTGTATGGGGAACAGTCTGTTATTGTAGTATGTTCAGTGACACCATAAACGTCCATTGCTTACCTGACACATCTAAAGTATCCTAACCATACACAGCAGTTGTTTTGTTTACTTGTTGTTACCACTGGTGACAATTACGTTGTTATTCCTCATGCAGATTCACTCTCGAGAAAACATAATTGTCGTACTCCAAATTCACAGAGAAGTACAAAAATCTTCTGGCTGTGGGAATTCATAGCTACATATGATGTGAACGTTGTGCTAACTAAAATGGTAACTGCGGACACAGTTAACAAATCTGGTGCTTTGAACATGTCCTGGAAATGAATGCAGAACATCTATGTACTGAGTATAATATCGGAGATGGGATCAGTCACGTTCATGCAGTTGTAGATGGCCTCTCTCCATTAATTTATCTATACATCTGATGTATAATGCAAACAAAGACCTTACCTTTTAGATGGGACTGCGTCAGCTAAGCATTTTCATCGGCTTCGCAAGGAGATCCGTTACCAGCAGAAGTGTCGTCCACTACATCAAAGCTGTGTTGCAAAATGTCCCGAGAACCTCCTCGTGTACTATCAGCAACGGACTTCGAATAGTATAAATGAAGACCGACGCTGATAGTACGCAACGGTGCTCTCTCTCAGATCAGAAACATGAGTACCTTGATTATGCACGTACTGGCAATCTGGTATACTTTCATAGTGCTGTGCAGTCGACTTCCTTCTCTCCATAAGAATTCTTCAACGTCGTTGAAAGACATTTTCTCAGATATCTTCACGATTTTACACTTGCTATATCCTTGTCCTGTCGAGAGAGTTCATCTTGTATCATGTTGCAATTCTGTCTTGTGAGGAAAAGAACCTTTAAAATGGAACTCTTTTCCCATTTTGCTGTAGTTAATTTTTTTTTTCATTTGAAGATCAGTTTTCCTCAGCTGAAGTTATGCAGATCGACGTCAATTTCATTTTAATCAGATGCCTTTTTAATCCCACGAAAGAATGTGAGTTCCAGCTAATGGTAGTTGAAATAGAATTTTGTGATCGCGCCACGCTGTAACTAGAACTAACGAGCCAGAAGAATTTTATTCAGACAAAATCCTACGCTCATCCTTTTTAAGTGGTTAACTGGAACTTTTGTATCTTCTTGGAAACAGCTTCCTTTCACACAGAATGACTCTTTCACATAGTATTTCAATAGTAACACTCGACATTTTTTTAATCTCCGGAAATTTGAAGAAAAAGTAAATCATACATGCTTTGCTCATTTCTTTAAATTCGAACTTAATGTATGCTAAATACTCAGAAGTAACAAAATGGTTCAACTTAATGGATAATTTTTTAATCGCCATTAGAGTGCAGCTGAACAAGGAAGAACGAAAACTGATATGCGTGAAAACTACTTGATTTGATGCGGCCCGCAACGAATTCTTCTCCTGTACCTACCTTTTCATCACAGAGTAACAACTGCAACGTATGTCCTCAGTTGTTTGCACGATGAACTCCAGTCTATGTCTTCCTCTACAGTTTTGACCCTCTACAATGCCGTCAAGCACCAGTGAAGTTATTCCCTGACGTATTATCAGATGTCCCATCATCCTGTCCCTTCCTCTTGTCTATGTTTTCCACACATTCCTTTCCTCACCGATTCTGCGGAGAACCTCCTCATTCCTTACCTTATGAGTCCACATAAGTTTCAACATTTTTTCTACAGCACCACATTCGAAGTGCTTCGATTCTCTTCCTTTCCGGTTTTCTCACAGTCTGTACTTCACTACCATACAACGCTATGCTCCAGACGTACATTTTCAGAAATTTCTTCCTCGAATTAAGGCATAAGTTTGATACTAGTTGACTTCTCTTGGCCAGCAATGCCCTTTTTGTCAGTGCTAGTCTGCTACTTAATTCCTCGTCGTTCCGTCCGTTATCGTTATTTTGCCACATAAGTAGCATATTTTACTTAAGTTCATCTCCTTCGTGGTCACCAGTTTAAGCTTCTCTCTGTTCTCATTTCTGCTACTTGTCATTACTTCGATTTACTCTCAAACTGTATTCAGTACCCATTAGACCGTTCAATTCAAATGATCCTCTAATTCTCTTTCAGTTTCACAAGGAATGAGAGTGTCATCAGCGATTCTTATGACTGATATCCATTCTACTTGAATTTTAGTTCCACTCTTGCACCCATCTTCTATTTTCGCCATTGCTTCTTTGATGTATAGATTAAAAACTAGAGACGAAAGACTACACCCCTGTCTTACACCCCTTTTGATTCGAGCACCTCGTTCTTGGTCTTTAAGTCTTATTGTTCCCGTTTGGTTCATCTACATACTGCATATAACCGTCTTTCCGTATAGGTACCCGTCTGTTTCCGGAATTTCGAAAATCGTGCACCATTTTACATCATAGTACACTTTTTCCACGTTAACAAGGAAGGTATTTTGACTTTTCTTCAGTCTTGGCTTCTTTATCAAGCACTACCTCAGAACTGCCTCTCTGGTCCCTCATCGACATGAAGTATATCCTCAGTTTTTTTTCCATTCTTCTGTATATTATTCTTGTCAGCAACTTAGACGCATGAACTGTTAAGCTGACTGTGCAATAATTCTTTCCCTTGTCGGCTATGCAGTATTCAGAACTGTGTGGATGACTTCTTTTGCGGAAGTCTGATAGTATAATGTGAGTCTCATACAGCCTATACATCAACGTCAATAGTCTTTTCTTGCCATTTCCATCAAAGATTTTAGGAATTCCGATGGAATGTTATCTATCCCTTCTGTCTTGTTTGATCTATCCCAAAGCTCTTTTGAATACTGATTCTAATACTGGATCCCCTATCTTTTCCACGTATCAACTCTCTTCTCTGCTTTTAACAGTGGAACTCCTCGTTGTACTCCTTACGTTACCGCCCTTGCTTTTAACTTCACTGAAAGTTGTTTCGACTTTTCTACATGCTGAGTCAGTCCTTCCAAGGATCACTTTACTTTTCTATTTATTGGTCTTTTTCCTGTAGACATTTCACATTGGCGTAACTGCATTTCTATTTATTTCATTCCTAGGTGATTTATGATACTCTATTCCTGCATTTCCTTTAATATTTTTGTCCTCCCTCTGTCATCCGTTAACTGAAGTACACTCTTGGAAATTGAAATCAGAACACCGTGAATTCATTGTCCCAGGAAGGGGAAACTTTATTGACACATTCGTGGGGTCAAATACATCACATGATCACACTGACAGAACCACAGGCTCATAGACACAGGCAACAGAGGATCCACAATGTCGGCACTAGTACAGTGTATATCCACCTTTCGCAGCAATGCAGGCTGCTATTCTCCCATGGAGACGATCGTAGAGATGCTGGATGCAGTCCTGTGGAACGGCTTGCCATGCCATTTACACCTGGCGCCTCGGTTGGACCAGCGTTCGTGCTGGACGTGCAGACCGCGTGAGACGACGCTTCATCCAGTCCCAAACATGCTCAATGGTGGACAGATCCGGAAATCTTGCTGGCCAGGGTAGTTGACTTACACCTTCTAGAACACGTTGGGTGACACGGGAAACATGCGGTCGTGCATTGTCCTGTTGGAACAGCAAGTTCCCTTGCCGGTCTAGGAATGGTAGAACGATGGGTTCGATGACGGTTTGGATGTACCGTGCACTATTCAGTGTCCCCTCGACGATCACCAGAGGTGTACGGCCAGTGTAGGAGATCGCTCCCCACACCACGATGCCGGGTGTTGGCCCTGTGTGCCTCGGTCGTATGCAGTCCTGATTGTGGCGCTCACCGGCACGGCGCCAAACACGAATACGGCCATCATTGGCACAAAGGCTGAAGCGACTCTCATCGCTGAAGACGACACGTCTCCATTCGTCCCTCCATTCACCCCTGTCGCGACACCACTGGAGGCGGGCTGCACGATGTTGGGGCGTGAGCGGAAGACGGCCTAACGGTGTGCGGGACCGTAGCCCAGCTTCATGGAGACGGTTGCGAATGGTCCTCGCCGATACCCCAGGAGCAGCAGTGTCCCTAATTTGCTGGGAAGTGGCGGTGCGTTTCCCTACGGCACTGCGTAGGATCCTACGGGCTTGGCGTGCATCCGTGCGTCGCTGCGGTCCGGTCCCAGGTCGACGGGCACGTGCACCTTCCGCCGACCACTGGCGACAACATCGATGTACTGTGAAGACCTCACACCCCACGTGTTGAGCAATTCGGCGGTACGTCCACCCGGCCTCCCGCATGCCCACTATACGCCCTCGCTCAAAGTCCGTCAACTGCACATACGGTTCACGTCCACGCTGTCGCGGCATGCTACCAGTGTTAAAGACTGCGATGGAGCTCCGTATGCCACGGCAAACTGGCTGACACTGACGGCGGCGAGGCACAAATGCTGCGCAGCTAGCGCCATTCGACGGCTAACCCCGCGGTTCCTGGTGTGTCCGCTGTGCCGTGCGTGTGATCATTGCTTGTACAGCCCTCTCGCAGTGTCCGGAGCAAGTATGTTGGGTCTGACACACCGGTGTCAATGTGTTCTTTTTTCCATTTCCAGGAGTGTATTTCTTGTGTTACACATAGTTTCTTTGCAGTTACCTTCCACGTATCTACGTTTCTGTCTCCAACTCGTGTGACTGCTCCTTTTAGAGATGTCCATTCCTTTTCAACTGAAGTATCTACTGAGCTATTCATTGTAGCAGTATCTATAACCTCAGAGAACTTCATCTATTT
The DNA here is from genome assembly GCF_023897955.1 of Schistocerca gregaria. Lineage (NCBI taxonomy): Eukaryota > Metazoa > Arthropoda > Insecta > Orthoptera > Acrididae > Schistocerca > Schistocerca gregaria. The sequence continues at coordinate 512,177,363 of NC_064924.1, forward strand.
ATTCCTTAGTAATTCCGTAACCTACTTCTTTGCCCATTGATTCTTTCTGAGTATTGTCCTAAGCTTCAGCCTACTTTTCATCATTACTAAATTGTGATATGAGTCTGTATCTGCAATTGGGGAACTCCTTAAGGTCCAGTAACTGATTTCGGAATCTGTGCTCCACCATGATGTAATCTAACTGAAATCTCGCTGTATTTCCCGGCCTTTTCCAAGTGTACTTCCTTCTCTGTTGATTCTTGAATATAGTATTGTTTACTACCAGCTGAAATTTATTGCAGAAATTGATTATCCTTTGTCCTCCCTCGTTCGTGCTACCAAGCCCGTATTACTCCGTACACGTTTCTTCTATTCCTTTCCTTACAATGGCACTCAAATTCCACTGACTATTAGATTTTCATCTTCCTTTATTTATTGAAGTACCTGGTAAATGACGCCACCCACTTTTCTTATTTCTTCATTTTCTGGTAGCGAAGTAGGCATGTATACCTGAACTACTGTTGACGTTGTTGGTATGCTGTCGATTCTACTGAGAAGAACCCTAGCACTGAACTATTCACAGAAACTCATTCTCTGTCCTATCTTCCTATTCATGACGAATCCTATTTCCGTTATACCGTTTTTTACTGCTGTTGAGGTATCCCTATACTCATCTCACCAGAAATCCTTCTTTCTTTCCATTTTACTTCTGTGGAAGGCATTATATCTACACAGAGCCCTATAATTTTCCATTTCAGATCTTCTAACTTCGCTACGACGTTCGAAATTCTGACATTCCACGTCTCGACTAGTTGAATGTGATCATTTCCTTGGTTATTTGGTATTTTTTCTCATGGTCACCCACTCCTTGGTATGCCCTTTCTGGAGTTCGAATGAGTGAATAATCCAGAATATTTTGCCAATGGAGAGATCATCGTGAGACTTTTTCAGTTACAAACTACATGTCGTGGATGTACATTATGTGTCTTGAATGCAGTGGTTTCCATTGCCGTTCTCCGTTGACGACTCTTCCACGGTTTTCCCATCCCAAGCCCAAGGGAGCGCCCTGAACCTTGTTTGGCCCTCCTCCTGCCTTGACCAGGTCATTGGTAGAATGAGGGTGACGTCTTATGCTATAGCATAGCAGACACTGAGCGATCAACATGGAGTTTTGAACCTCGCAGAACAATTTGATGCCGATGCAGCCGCCTTCATCTTGGCACCGGAGCTATGATGAAGCCCCTCATTGCCACATACCTCATCGCTCAACTCGAAAGCAGGAGCGGTGAAGCAGGTAGCAAGGAGCGGCATCACCAACGTCGAGCTGGGAACCATGGTTTGCTGACTTAATGAGTCGAAAATGACAGAAGTAATACACTGAAAACTCTAAAGCATTAGCAGGTACATGAATGGTACATCTGAATGCTTTTAACAAAAGAACAAGGAAATTGTATGGTGATTATACGGCGACCTAATGACAATACACAGGTACTGAGGAACTTCAATATGACGCCTTCTTGCCACTGTATGAGAGTTTTCGGCTGTCTTACCGCGGGGTAGAAAAAAAAAACAGCTGATGGGTCGCTCAAAACATATTACTATTGTCTTGAAACGCCGAAAGTGTTGTGTGAGCAATACTGTCACGTATTTCGGGATGTCATAATAGTATTTTGCTTTAAAATAAAGTTCAATAGTTTCTAATTCACTTTTCAAAAAGTCAGTGACATTTTTGCAAATTTAAATTCGTAGATTGCAAAACGGAAGATGCAAATTTCTAACTGTACGATCAATAAATAATAAAATTAAACGAACTGGTATTAATAATCAATTTTTTTATGCGTATGACACATTTCAGGAACGTATTATCATTTGTGGTATGTGTCATTAAAGCTTTGTGAGACGTATTCTCAGAGACTATGTTCGGCCAGTGGTTTCATTGGTTGTTAGGATAATTCATAATACTTACTAGCGCTGATTGACTTGCTATGTGTAGAACTGCATACAATACTTATGAAAATAGAACTGCTTACTTTAATTATTTATAGGATAAAAGAAGAAACATCACAGCGCTTCGACTATTACGCAGCTTCAGATTTAGAGGCTCTGCTATGATATTTTTACAGAAACGTTGATAATAAAAGCAACGTCGAAATATATACGTTAACTACTTCTTTTAATACCATAGGCAAATCACGTCAGAGCTTTAACACCCTCTGAGTGCTGACCAGGTGACATGCCATGTTACTGAAGAACGTTGAAAAATCAGGTGTACTAATAAGCTAGGCCGGCCGGGGTGGCCAAGCGCTTCTAGGCGCTACAGTCTGGAACCGCGCGACCGCTACGGTCGCAGGTTCGAATCCTGGCTCGGGCGTGGATGTGTGTGATGTCCTTAGGTTAGTTAAGTTTAAGTACTTCTAAGTTCTAGGGGACTGATGACCTCAGAAGTTAAGTCCCATAGTGCTCAGAGCCATTTGAACCATTTTGAATAAGATAAGAAATAACAGTTTCTTCACAAAATCGGCGATGAAAGGCACACGTACAAGATGAAGGGTCATGTGGTTATGCGCCAAGGAATCACTTTGATGTTAGTCGAGGGAGAAGCAGAGGCTAAATACTGTAGGGGAAGTCGTAGACTGGAACACATTCAACAAATAATTGAGGACGATTCCCGCATGCGATGCTGTAGCACTGGAGCACTGGAGAAGAATATGTGATTGTTTACATCAAAGAAGTCAGAAGGGTGATGATTAAAAAAGAGTCTCACATCGGCACGCCGGCCGAGGTGGCCGGGCGGATGTAGGCGCAACAGTCTGGAACCGCGCTACCGCTACGGTCGCAGGTTCGAATCCTGTCTTGGACATCGATATGTGTGATGTCCTTAGGTTAGTTAAGTTTAAGTATTTGTAAGTTCTAGGCGACTGATGACCTTAGATGTTTGATCCCATAGTGCTCAGAGCCATTTTTGAACATCGGCACGAATGACGCATGCCACTTGCCTTCTTAGGCCATCTTCGGTTGCCGCAATTAGCTAGCTGCCTTGATGAAGAAAACTAGCCTCGCCCAGATTATGTTTTCATTTTCATTGGTGAAACAAATGTGAAAAGCTATTTCTTATGTGACCAAGTACAACTACATGTATGCGTCACGATCACTGGGCTAAGTCGATCTTATCACGCTTTCAACAAAACAGCTTAGAGAGGGCGACGATGGGTGAATGCTTACTCCAGTCCCTTGGTGTGATGAATCGTCGTAAATGTCGTAACCATTCTGGTGTACGAATTAAAGCAGAAATTCATTATAATTTTATTATAGTTTTAGAAATTAATGCTCCCTTTCCTTTGTTGAAAGTGGGAACCTGTTAACTTCCTGTTCATTATTTCCTCATGTATTACGAAAATTACTTAACAGTAACGTCCCCCAATGGTAAAAGTCTTGTGGTCGTAAAGTATGCTCTTGAGTGTGCGAGAAATTAAAATTCACTGCGAGAAAAATAAATTTCTTCCTTTGCGCATGAAAGTAACTGAAACAACGAGAAGAAGCAGCAGCAGGAAGACTCCTGTGCTGGAACCAGATTATATTTCTTCTGCGTTCTTCAAATGAATTTTGTCTTTAAACTTCCTGGCAGATTAAAACTGTGTGCCGGAGCGACACTCGAAATCGGGACCTTTGCCTTTCGCGGGTAAGTGCTCTACCAACTGAGCTACCCAAGCACCACTCACACCCTGTCCCCACAGATTTAATTCCGCCAGTACCTTTCTCCTACCTTCCAAACTTCACAGAAGCTCTCCTGCGTACCTTGTAGAACTGTTGAATAAGGCAAGCAAGTTCTTGCGGATGTAGAGTAAGGTAATTATACAATGTGATCAAAAATATCCGGACACCTGGCTGAAAAGACTTAGAAGTTCGTGGCACCCTCCATCGGTAATGCTGGAATTCAACATGGTGTTGGCTCTCCCTTAGCCTTGATGACAGCTTCCACTCTCAATCACGTGCTGGAAGGTTTCTTGGGGAATGGCAGTCCATTCTTCACAGAGAGCGGGCCTGAGGAAAGATATCGATGTCGGTCGGTGAGGCCAGGCACGAAGTCAGCGATCCAAAACATCCCAAAGGTGGTCTATAGAATTCAGGTCAAGACTCTGTGTAGGCCAGTCCATTCCAGGTATGTAATTGTGGTGAAACCACTCCGCGACAAGCCTTGCATTGTGAAGATGTGCTCGATCTTGTTGAAAGATGCAATAGCCATCCCCGAATTGCTCTTCAACGGTGGGACGCAAGAAAGTGCTTAAAACATCAATGTAGGTCTGTACTGTGACAGTGTCACGCAAAACAACAAATACTACAAGCTCCGTCCATGAAAACACGACCACACCATAACACCGCTGCCTCCGAATTTTACTGCTGGCAATACACACGCTGGCAGATGACATTCATCGAGCAGTCGCCATACCCACACCCTGCCATCGGATCGCCACATTGTGTATCGTGATTCATCACTCCACGCAACGTGCTCCCACTGTTCAATCGCCCAATGGTTACTCTTCTTACATCAAGCGAGGCGTCATTTGGCATTTACCGCCGTGATGTGTGGCTTATGAGCAGCCGCTCGACAATGAAATCCAAGTTTTCTCCACTGCTGCCTCTTGCAGAGGATCTGATGGAGTTTGAAGTCCTGTGATCTAGAAAGATGCCTTCCTATTACACATTATGACCCTTTTGGACTGTCTGCGGTCTCTGTCAGTCAACAGACGAGGTCGGCCTGTACGCTTTTGTGATGTACGCGTCCCTTCACGTTTCTACTTCACTATCACATCGTTTACAGTGGACCTGTGGGTGTTTAGGAGTGTGGAAATCTCACGTACAGAGGTATGACACAAGTTCTTTTGGATATGTCCAAAAGTACAGACACTGAATTAAGACATACATATTGTAAATTGTCTGCGAGCGCGCATTGATTTAAATCAGTGGGAACAGTTGAACATTTGTGTTGGACTGGGATTCGAACCGAGCTATTCTGCTTACTAGGGAGATGCGCTGACCACTGCGCCACCCTGGCACAGAGATCAAAGCAGCTGCATGGATTTTCCCAGCACGCATCCCGTCATATCCAAATTCTCATGTTATTCACACACTACTAATGTAGTGCTCCATGCACATTAATCTCACCATTTGCGGCATTTCGCTTATTCCTGTAAGATTTCTAGCTTGGTGGGCATCTGCACTCAAGATATCATTGGCCACTTGGCTTTAATTATAGATATAAGTAATGTCTGTTCCTTTGGGAATCGCCACCATTACTTGAATAGTTGTTACACTGATTTCTGATATTCAGCAATAATAGTCTTGAAATACATTGAAATTTAATCTTCACAAAGCAAGGCGAAAAGAATACTTTGTAATGATGATTTTATATAATCTTCAACCTGAAATTAAAAGAAATGATATTCAGAAATAAGACCCGACAAGCTCCCTTCGAAAAATCTTATTTCATAGGCGTCCTACATACAAACCGATATACCAAGGTACTGGTATGCATGATTTTGCATCATCTCCTCCACACTTTTACTAGCATTTATTTTTCATCTATGCAAAAGGGCATCGGTACCTTAATATAACAGAGCTGCATCAGTTCCTCGTTGAGTTAGCACGTTGAAAACAAACAGTAAATTGACTGCTACTCGAGAGCTTTATCAGTTACTCAAACAGCACAGCTCTACACATTTATTTTTGTATTGCTGCAGATATACTAACACATTTATTACATTTCAGAGATCCTGAATCCGAATATGTCTTCATTTTTCCCGACGTGCCTCCATTTCTGAAGATATTTACGTTATTAGATTTTAATTATATGCTCCCTTTGATGCTGATTTTCCGTCAGTATCTTGATATTTATTTTCATCTAAGGTTTTTCAGTCTTTAATATTTCACAATTAAAGGTTCTATTAAATTCATTAAAATTTATGGTGTATTTTTATTTTATCTGTTTCAGTAAAATATGAGTTCTTCACGATGAGGATGCATAAATAACTCCAATGTCTTCTGTTATATTTGCAGTGAATACTGCAACAAATGCGGAACACCGCAGACTTTGTAAAGACGGCATATCCTGCATATTTTGGGACAGAACTTGGAAACCAAGGTAGAATACGGGATCCCCACGCCGTTTTTAAAAATTGTGTAGGATGTCTTCGGCAAAATGGACAAAGAGAAAGTTTAAATTTCGGTGTACTAATGGTCTATCAAGAGCCAAAATACCACCACGATGACCGTTGCTTTTGTGTTGTACGTACAAAAGGTTTCAATCGACTCAAAAAAGGTCAGTGTCGGTATCCAAATTTAGAATCAGCCAGGAGACCTGTGGCACACAGTGATGAGATTCCTATACCACTGTTCACTAAACTACATGAACGTTTATCGTCAGAAATTGACGAAATACAGGATCTGGAATGCAATGGAAGTGAATATGAAGGAGACATTTCTATATCTAAATTGTTCACTCAAGAGAAACTACATGATTTGGTACGAGATCTTCATTTGTCAACGGCTGAGGCAGAGATTCTGGCATCCAGGCTAACGGAAAATAACTGTCTTAGTCGAAAAGCAAAAATTTCAGTATAGTGTACAAGGGAAGCAGGTCTTCTACAATACTCAGCCAAGACGAAGAACTTGTATATTGCAGTAACATTCTCGGTTGAGTCATTCAGATGGGATTACAGGAATTTCGACCAAAAGATTGACGGCTTTGTATAGACAACTCCACCAGAAGCCTTAAATGTGTCTTGTCACACACCCGTAACATCTTTTCGCTATTCCCATTGGCCACTCGACAAAATTGAAAGAGGAACATGAAATTATCAGAATCATATTGTAGAAATCACGCTATGATGAACATCAATGGTCCATTTAGTGTTGTTTAGAGATGGTATAAATCTTGCTTGGGCAATAGTATGTGTACACGAAGTACCCTTGTTTTATATGCGTGTGGGACAGTAGAAAAAATAAGACTATTGGAGCAAAGTTACATAGCCTTTAAGGGAAGACTTAGTGTAGGTGCAGCCAACACGTTTCAGGAGGCATTTGCTCAGAGAGAAAATAATTCTCTGCCCGTTGCACACGAAGTTGGGTCTGATGAAGCAGTTTGTTAGTGCCCTAGATAAAGAAGGCAATTGCTGAGAAACAACCTTTAAAAAGTTGTGTGTTCGCATGAGTGCCGAAGTGAATTTCCTCCACAGCCACTTGTCAAGTTTTCCAGATAACTTAGGCGATTACAGCGAGGAGGAAGTGGAGACGTTCCACGAAGGAGTTAAGATAGAGTAAGACAGATATCGAGCCAGGTGGGACACACACACATGATGGCCGACTACTGTCGGTGCCTCCAGTGCGATTGTCCTGAAGATCAATACAGAAGAAAATAATACCGGTATCCTTTCATGAACGAGTAATCGCTATAGTCTCACTGAATATAGGCGTACTGTTTTGACTGTTACGAAATAATGCAACACACTTAGTCAATTACAGTACATGATATATTATTTTGGTGTTATCTGAGACAGTAATCGTGTGGTTTGTGATCAGGACACGCCTACTCAGACATGATATTGGTGAATGTTTATATTCATCAATAAATGTTAAATTGCCACAAAACGGGATCCAGTTTAGCAAAACTGAGACCTTATTCGCATTCAGTAACACAAGGCTTCCCAACCTGTGGTCTGCGGACCCCTTAGGGGTCCGCCGGCACTTTGTAGGGAGTCCGCGGCCATCTTGCACGAAATCGTGTAAAATAATGAGTAAAATTATTGAATAAAAATGTGAAAATCAAATTCATCACTTTTTTCGTGTAAAAAACATGTGCACTTTTACTTCAGGTCGTATCCCCAAGTAGCCTTTGCAGTTCCTAAGTGAGAACTTATACACAGTGCCGGAGAATGCAGCTTCTCTGATGGACAGTTTAGCAACAATACGGGGGTCATTTGTGCGCTGGCTCATGGCGGTAGATGCGCTGAAACCTTTTACGCATTGCGCGGAGCGAGCTTTGTCGACCAATCACAGCTCTCGCATCATTAAATGTTAAACTTGCCTTGCCGGTGCTCTACCTGTTCCATAAGTCGATTTTTGACTAGTTTATTACTTCTATCATGGATCGGTGGCTGAAGTCAGTGTCATTAAAGAAGGCAGCAGATTCTCCACCGCCTTCAGAAGGGAAGTTTCCAGTTGGAATGAATGAGGAGGGAGAATGACCGAAGGAAGACTTTACATAAATTTGAACATTTTTCTTCGGATTTCACGAAAAACCACACACACGAACACACACACACACACACACACACACACACACACACGCACACACACACACATACACACACGACTGTTACGAAATATGCATGCTCCTTACACAACAGTAGCCAAATAGTGGAATAAACAGACCATAAGCGACAGCTTGTCAACAGCGAACAGTCTGAACGTGACGTTGATTGCTCTTGGAGGAAGAAAGCGCTATCGGGTGAAATTTCGATTACCAAGTAATTTTAATCAGGCTATAGTGTGTTGAACTAAGGGAGTAAATCCACTAGTAAGTGTCTGGATACAGTAGGAATTCAAATTGGATTGCTAATTTCAAGTTGTTTTCATTCCCCTCTAAACCAAAGACAATATATACTTCGGGGGGGGGGGGGGGGGGGTCATTCGGAACATGGCCCCTGCGTTAAGAAGCTTTCAGTTCCCACGGGTTTCGCTCTGAAATTTGAACTTTCTGTGCTGTTGACTGACTAGGGGTCCGCCACGGATTTTCGACTGAAGAAGTGGTACGCCAACTGCAAAGGTTGGGAAGCCCTGCAGTAACACAAAGTGGTCCTAAAAGCATTTAAAAATGATTGAAAAATAAAAGGCGATTAGCGATGTCGCTTAGTAACTGGCGGGTGACGTCCACGGAAGCTCAAGGTGTTACTTACTTCGTTTAAAGAGAAATCTGCGAATCGTACATGGGACAACATTCTTTTCTTTTCATGATAGTACAAGCAACCTGCAGAGAAAGTAACTGCGTACATATGAAATGTGATGCTAATGAAGAGTGTTGAAAATCGGTTTCGTAAATAAAGAAATGCGTTAGTGCACAGAACAATACAAAACGAAGGCTGTGGTAAATTCTAACCCGTAGAAGAACAAGTCAGTGGACACCTGCAACAGTGCACTTAAAGGTCTAGTAGGGGGTGGTATGGGGGCAGTACGAATACCGCATAGCGCAACAAAAGGGAAGAATCACTTCTTAGAAATCGCGTAATTGTATCCCATTTCGAGGCATAACTTACACATTTTTCTCAGAGATGCTTACGATCTTTCTCTGTAATAATGCAAAACCGTGGCGCTCACAATCGATACTAAGTGCTCTCTGGGTTGACATAAAGACGTTAATGAAACCACCCCATCTCTTGATTGCGACACATTTCACTGTCAAACACGACAGGGAGTAGTGCAATTAATGACAGTACGACGTTCTTGATAACGTTCAACACTGCTGCCACCCTCTGAGCTCTTCAGCCTCACATTAACGACATAGTGGATCCGCAACCCCGCTATACATGATGTAACCCTTTTGGAGTGTAGTGAGACCGCACGTTTTCCACTGGTATACAGGTGGGATTACTAGGAACAATTCAGAACCATTCGACGTAATCTGAGCGTGACCCAAAGCAGCAAAGGGAAGTTGACGCCTCTTCGGAACCAACCTTCCACCGCTCTCCACGAGTTCGGCAACGTACCTTTAATGAACACTACAAAAATATAGAGTCCGCCAGAAAAAATGTTTACACTCTTTGCCAGGCTCTATCGAGATACCGATATTGTCATACGAAATGGGTTACGAGTGTGTTGGAGTATGGAGTTTGGTTCAACAGATATTAGTACTTTCATGTCCTCATTGAGAAAACAAGGTGGCGGAAGCAATCTTGACGTTCGAGCAACGAAAATGTATTGTGAAGTGGTCTTTCTAGTTAGATAATGTCACTGAAGTGCAACATCAGTGAAGGCGGAAGTCTGAAACAGAACCGCCAACTCGCCCAGCAATTAAACGCATCGTTGGCAAGTTTGAATTGCATGGAACGATTTGTGATATTCATAACGGAAGATCAGGAAGACAGAGTACAGCTAAAAGTCATCCTTCGTCGGTCTGTTGTTTGTTAATTTTCCACAGAAGTCTGATACGCAACATGCACATGATGTGCGGGTTTGCAATACAAGTATACGAAGAATTCTGGAAGCTGCAAAGTAAAATGTTTACATTCACGATTACTGCAAGCGATTAATGACGATGATCCTGATCATCGAATGCAACTTTTCGAATGGTATCAACAAATGGTAACTGATGACGAACAATTTGTGATGAAGGTAGTGCGGAGTGACGAGACACGATTTAAACTTAATGGAACCGTTAACCGGCATAACGTTGTGTACTGGGCACTGGAAAATCCGCATGTTTAGGACGATAAAGCGGTCAATCTACTAGGGGTTAATGTGTGGTGTAGACTATTATCTACGAGCTTTTTCTTTATTGCTAGTTTTTCTAGCATTTGTAGACTTAGAGAAAGCATTTGACAATGTTGACTGGAATACTCTCTTTCAAATTCTGAAGAAGGCAGGGGTAAAATACAGGTAGTGAAAGGCTATTTACAATTTGTACAGAAACCAGATGGCAGTTATAAGAGTCGAGGGACATGAAAGGGAAGCAGTGGTTGGGAAGGGAGTGCGACAGGGTTGTAGCATTTCCCCGATGTTATTCAATCTTTATATTGAGGAAGCAGAGAAGGAAATACAAGAAAAATTCGGAGTAGGTATTAAAATCCATGGAGAAGAAATAAAAACTGTGATGTTCGCCGATGACATTGTAATTCTGTCAGAGACAGCAAAGGACTTGTAAGAACAGTTGAACGGAGTAGATAGTGCCTTGAAAGGAGGATTTAAGATGAACATCAACAAAAGCAAAACGAGGATAATGGAATGTAGTCGAATTAAGACGGGCGATGCCGAGGGAATCAGATTAGGAAATGAGACACTTCAAGTAGTAAAGGAGTTTTGATATTTGGGGAGCAAAGTAACTGATGATGGTCGAAGTAGAAAGGGTATAAAATGTAGACTGGCAGTGGCAAGGAAAGCGTTTCTGTAGAAGATAAATTTGTTAACATCGAATATAGATTTATTTCTCTGCCTTGTGATGACTGAGCTTTGTGTGATGTCCTTAGGTTAGTTAGGTTTAAGTAGTTCTAAGTTCTAGGGGACTGATGACCATAGATGTTAAGTCCCATAGTGCTCAGAGCCATTTGAACCATTTTTGAAGTGAAACGTAGACGATAAACAGTTTGGAAAAGAAGAGAATAGAAGCTTTCGAAATGTGGTGCTACACAAGGATGCTGAAGACTAGATGGGTAGATCACATAACTAATGAGGAGGTATTGAATAGGATTGGGGAGAAGAGGAGTTTGTGGCACAACTTCACTAGAAGAAGGGATCGGATGGTAGGACATGCTCTGAGGCATCAAGGGATCACCAATTTAGTATTGGAGGGCTGCGTGGAGGGTAAAAATCGTAGAGGGAGACCAGGAGATGAATACACTAAGCAGATTCAAAAGGATGTATGTAGCAGTAGGTAGTCGGAGGTGAAGAAGCTTGCATAGGGTAGAGTAGCATGGAGAGCTGCATCAAACCGGTCTCAGGACTGATGATCGGAACAACAACAACAACGGCGTCACTGGAGAAGTGTACCTGCAAATGTTACGCACATTAATTTTTCCCACATGCTCGTATACGTACGCTTTATGGAGCTCATGAAGAGGTCGTCTACCAAAAGGACGGGGCGCCACCGCACTACCACCAAGCTGTACGAGCTTTCCTGGATGAGAATTTTCCGGAGCATTGGATTGGGCGAGGAGTCCCCATTGATTTCTCTCCGCGGTCGCCAGATCTAACACCTGTGGACTTTTACTTGTGGGGAACTGTGAAAGATAACGTCTATCGATGAAAGCCACGCAAGCTGGAAGAACTTCACCATTAGATTACAGTGACATATGCAGCGGTCTCCACTGTAACATTGACTGACATAGTTGCGACGACCGTCCGTCGTTCCGTTATGTGTATTGCCGCCAACGGTTAACAATCTGAACATTTAAAGTAACCATGCGCTAAACTGAAGGTTATGTAGTATGTGTGACTAACAATGGGCAGCAGCTTCCCAGCTGGACAGGTGCATTATACAGTTGGTTGATAGTGCTGGAGTAGGCGCGAGGCCACTGGTTAGTTTTCTCTTTCGTCTTGAGACACTGTGTCCAGGTCAGATAATGAGCACCAATGAACACATAAGTAATACTTTTCGTTTCTTAAAGTGAGTATACATTTTTCTGGCGGACTCTGTAAACCTGTCGAATACATCGACTCCAGTCTCAGTCTCGCATATGCTCTAGCGCCTTAAGGTATGCAAACTCCACGTAGAGGGTATCAAAGGAGCTACCTAATTCTCAGGCTCTAGAGCAGCCACGAGGCAGAATCTGTGTCGAAGGCTGTGCCAAGTATATTTTCAACATGCCGAATAAAGTCGTTGCGGAACTTGGCGGGATCGTAGAGGGATCCTTTGCCGTTTAATTAATGCACAAATTAATGTTGCAACTTCCACGATCGCGCACCTGGATGGTGCCTGGTAGTTGAGGCCTGCACAACAGAGCTAACATTGCGGTCACACTGCGACCGCAAGGGGTCATATCACGTACAGTGTTGTTGGAGCCCCACAGGGATCTTAAGGTAAGGTTGAAACACCCAGAGGGTGATAACAGCGATGATAATTATCAAGATCTTCCTCCTGTTGCTCATCGCACTGCAAAAGGTCGTGTTCTATAGCTAAATTTGTTGATTCTGAGCGATGGTGAATCTGAAATGTTTTCCTCGGCCACCCTTAAGAAAACACCTTCCCATCGTGTGACACTCCCACGGTTGGGCAGAACAGGACTGTCATGAAATCTAGCAACATTGTGACATCGATAGCCCACCTTAAAGTTCACATGAGCGTCCGAGATATGGCGTTTTTCTTGAGCAGGTGTCGACGCCTTTTTGTTTCAAGCGTCTCCGATCCCTAGGGTGGCGACACAGGGGACCACGGCTTTGCACTGTTACAGGGGAAGATTGTAGGCACGTTTGAGCCAAATTTCAACATATGCGTCGGAATGGGAGGTAATAACTGGGTTTCGTAAAAGTAATCCTTTAATTTTGTTTCACAGTGTACAGCATGTGATCAAAAGTATCTGGACACCTGGCTAAAATGACTTACAAGTTCTTGGCGCTCTACATCGCTAATGGTGGAATTAAGTATGGTGTTGACCCAACCTTAACCTTGATGACAGCTTCCACTCTCGCAGTCATAAATTCAATCAGGTGCTGGAAGGTTCCTTGGGGAAAGGCAGCCCATTCTTCACGGAGTGCTGCACTGAGGAAAGATATCGATGTCGGTCGGTGAGACCTGGCACGAAGTCGGCGTTCTAAAACATCCCAAAGGTGTTCCATAGGTTTCACGTCAAGACTCAGTGCGCATCAGTCCACTACAGGGATGTTATCGTCGTGTAACCACTCCGCCACAATCCGTTCATTATGAACAGGTGCTCGATAGTGTTGAAAGATGTAGTCGCCATCCCCTATTTCACTTCAACAGTGGGAAGCAAGATGGTGCTTAAAACATCAATGTAGGCCTGTGCTGTGTTAGTGTCACGCAAAACAACAAAGACTACAAGCTCCGTCCATGAAAAACACGACCACACCGTAACACCGCTGCCTCCGAATTTTACTGTTTCAGTACACCCACTTTCAGAATACATTCACCGGGCAGTCACATTACCCACACCTTCCAATCGGATCGCCACATTGTGTATCGTGATTCGTCACTCCACGCAACGTTTTCCCACTGTTGAATCGTCCAATGGTTACTCCTCTCACATAAAGCGAGGCGTCATTTGTCATTTACCGCCGTGATGTGTGGCTTATGAGCAACCGCTCGACAATGAAATCCAAGTTTTCTCAACTGCCATAGTTCTTGCAGAGGATCTGATGCAGTTTGAATTCCTGTGATCTAGATAGATGGCTGCCTATTACACATTATCACCCTCTTGGACTGTCTGCGGTCTCTGTCAGTCAACAGACGAGGTCTGTGCTGCAGGTGTCCCTTCACATTTCTACTTCACATCGTACACAGTGGACCTATGGATGTTTAGGAGTGTGGAAATCTCACGTACAGAGGTATGACACAAGTGACACCTGATCACATGACCACATTCGAAGTCCGTGAGCTCCGCGGAGCAGCCAAATTCTGCACTCTCACGATATCTACTGACTACTGAGGTCGCCGATATGGGGTATCTGGCAGTAGGTGGCAGTACAATGGACCTAATACGTAAAACGCATGTTTATGTGGGTCTCCGGATACTTTTGATCATAGAGTGTATGCAGAGATGAAGAGGCTTGCACAGGTCAGACGGACATCGGGATCTGCATAAAACCTGTCGGCAGACTAATGGCCACGACCATGACAGAAACAATATTGAGCATATTAGAGTTCGAAGTTTTTGAAATTTTGCGAGCAAACTTATCTCCATTCTTTTAGATTACACATTTAAACTATAATCCTCTTGATGTTTCACATTGCAGCATTAAAGATAAGGGCTATACTTTAGATCACCTAGTCACCTACAGATAATTTCAGTTTTTCTAACAGCACTAGTGGCTAGATATATCAATGACAATTAACCATGTAGTAGTCAAATGGTTCAAATGGCTCTGAGCACTATGGGACTTAACTGCTGTGGCCATCAGTCTCTTAGGTCTTAGAACTACTTAAACCTAACTAACATAAGGACATCACACACATCCATACTCGAGGCAGGATTCGAACCTGCGACCGTAACGGTCGCGCGGTTGCAGACTGTAGCGCCTAGAACCGCTCGGCTACTCCGGCCGGCCTGTAGTAGTCGATGCTGTAAGTGTTCACATAAGCAAAATAGGAACGAAACCACGTTATTGTGCTTAGCAGTGCAGAAACGTTCTAGTAAAAATTTATAGCCTAAGGGGAAGTTGTGTACCACATCACACACAACAGTAAGGAGAGTTGGGCTACCGAGTGGTGTGACAGCTGTCGTTGCAGGAAAGTTGGAAAGGCGCAGAAATGATTAGCGAACAAGTTAACACAGAAAGCAAAATTTTAACTTGTATATTTCTAAGCATACATAGATTCATTGAAAATATTGCACCAAGAAACAGATTCCAGCAATTACGATGTCAGCTGAGACGAAGCTCGTTAAAGTGAGCACGAACACTGGTGTCGTACCAAAGAGGTACAACCACAACTGGGTTGAGCGGCTGCTGCAGGCCGTTCTACACTGCTGCTGCAGAGGGCGCTCGTTGTATGGAGCTCCTGGAGGAGTGGCTCAGCGGGCACACACCATTGAGTCCAGCAGATCCTAAACGATCAGCACCAGCCTCAAACGGAAACTTGCAATTCCGCTGTCAACAGTGATGTGCCAGTAGGCTGGTGTCGACACGTGATACCACAGTGAAATTCTTCAGTCACCGGATAACATGCAGCAGGCTCCAGGAGCGAGGAGTAATGACTATGGTAACCCGTTTAGCCATGAGACTATGCCTGCTGTACAGCGTAAAATAGCAAGCATGGGCTCAAAGAAAAACTGTTCCCAAAGTACTCTCAGGAAAGAGTCTCTTAAAGCTAGCTAAGCTTTGTTATATACTAACACAAATACAATTAATGTTGTACACACATGTGTTATTTCTTCTTTTGGATATGTCCAAAAGTACAGACACTGTGAATTAAGACATACATACTGTAAATTGTCTGCGAGCGCGCATTGATGTAAATCAGTGGGAACAGTTGAACATTTGTGTTGGACTGGGATTCGAACCGAGCTATTCTGCTTACTAGGGAGATGCGCTGACCACTGCGCCACCCTGGCACAGAGATCAAAGCAGCTGCATGGATTTTCCCAGCACGCATCCCGTCATATCCAAATTCTCATGTTATTCACACACTACTAATGTAGTGCTCCATGCACATTAATCTCACCATTCGCGGCATTTCGCTTATTCCTGTAAGATTTCCAGCTTGGTGGGCATCTGCACTGAAGAGATCATAGGCCACTTGGCTTTAATTATAGATATACGTAATGTCTGTTCCTTTGGGAATCGCCACCATTACTTGAATAGTTGTTACACTGATTTCTGATATTTAGCAACAATAGTCTTGAAATACACTGAAACTTAATCTTCACAAAGCAAGGCGAAAAGAATACTTTGTAATGATGATTTTATATAATCTTCAACCTGAAATTAAAAGAAATGATATTCAGAAATAAGACCAGACAATTCTCTTCGAAAAATCTTATTTCACAGGCGTCCTACATACAAACCGATATACTAAGGTACTGGTATGAATGATTTTTCATCTCCTCCACACTTTCACTAGCATTTATTTTTCATCTATGCAAAAGGGCATCGGCACCTTAATATAAGAGATCTGCATCAGCTTCGTGTAGAGTTAGCACGTTGAAAGCAAACTGTGAATTGACTGCACCTCGAGAGCTTTATCAGTTACTCAAATACCACAGGTTTACACATTTATTTTTGTATTGCCGAAGATATTATAACACATTTATCACATTTCAGATGCCGTGAATCGGAATATGGCTTTTTTTTCGCCAAGTGGCTCCAGTTCTGAAGATATTTACGTTATTAAATTTTAATTATATGCTCCCATTGATATTGATTTTCCGTCAGTATCTTGATATTTATTTTCATCTAAGGTTTTTACAGTCTTTAACATTTCACAATGAAACATTCTATTAAATTCTTTAAAATTTATTTTCTATTTTTATTTTATCTGTTTCAGGAAAGTATGTGTTCTTGACGAAGAGGATGCACAAACAACTGCAACGTCTTCTGTTATACTTGCGGTGAATACTGCAACATAGACGGAAATCACAAACTTTGTAAAGACAGCATATCCTGCAAATTTTGGGATACAGCTTGGAAACCAGGATAGAGTATGGGATCTCCACGCCGTTTTTAAAAATCGTGCAAGGTGTCTTCGGCAAAATGGGCAAAGAGAACGACTAAATTTCGGTGTACCAATGGTCTGGCGAGAGCCAAAAAACCACTGCGATGACTGTTACTTTTGTTTTGTACATACAAAAGGTTTCAATCGACTCAAAAAAGGCCAGTGGGAGTATCCAAATCTAGAATCAGCCAGAAGAGCTGTGGCACACAGTAAAGAAATGCCTATACCATTGTTTACTAAACTACATTCACTTGTAGTGTCAGACATTGAGGAAATTCAGGATTTGGAATGCAGTGCAAGTGAATATGAAGGAGAAATCTCTATACTTAAACTTTGCACTCAAGAGAAACTAAATGATCTGATATGAGATCTCGATTTGTTAAAGAATGGGGCAGAGCTTCTAGCATCCAGGCTAATGGAAAACAACTGTCTTAGTTCAAAAGCGAAAATTTCAGTATGTGTACAAGGGAAGCAGGTCTTCCGCAATACTTCAACCAACCCGAAGAACTTGTGTATTTCAGTAACATTCCTGGTCGACTCATTCAGATGAGGTTAAGGAATATCGACCACATGACCGACGGCTTTTTATAGACAGCTCCCCCAGAAGTCTAAAATGTGTCTTGCTACACACCGGTAACATCTTTTCATCCTTTCCCATTGGCCATTCGACAAAAGGAATATGAAACTATCAGAATCATATTGCAGAAATCACTCTATGATGAACATCAATGGTCTATTTGTTGTTGTCTAAAGTAGGTAAACATCTTGATTGGGCAACAGAGTGTGTACATGAAGTACCCTTGTTTTATATGCGTCTGGGACAGCACAGCAAAACAAGACTATTGGAGCAAAGTGACATAGCCTTTAAGGGGAAGTCTTAGTGTAGGTACAGCCAACATCAGTCCGTTGCATATAAAGCCAGGTCAGATGAAACAGTTTGTTAGGGCCCTAGACAAAGAAGGCCATTGCTCAAATACAGATGTATACTTTTCTTGGACTGAGCGCTAAAAAACTGAAAGCAGGTATGTATGATGGGTCGCAGATTCGCAAACTCACGAATGGTTCCAGTGTGACAAAGTTCACGTATTATTCAGAACTGTCGACGTGACCTAGTTACATCTTAGTTACGAAATACTTCTTAGGAAAAAAGGCAGACAGTTAAAAACAACTTGTGACAAACATGTTGACAATCTTTAAAAAGTTGAGTGTTCGCATGAGTACCAAAGTGCATTTCCTCCACAGACACTTATCAAGTTTTCCAGATAACTTAGGCCATTACAGTGAGGAGGAAGTGGAGACGTTCCACGAAGGAATTAAGATAATGGAAGACAGATATCGAGGCAGGTGGGACACAAACACATGATGAATGACTACTGTCGGTGCCTTCAATTCGATTGCCCCGAATATCAATACAGAAGAAAATCATACCGGTATCCTTTCATGAACGAGTAATCGCTATATTCTCACTGAATGTAGGCATACTGTTCTCACTGTTACGGAGTAATGCAATACAGTTAATTAATTACACTACGTAATACGTTATTTTGGTGTTGTCTGAGACAGTAATCATGTGACTTGTGATCAGGACACGCCTACTCAGACATGATATTGCTGTACGTTTATATTCATTAATAAATGTTAAATTGCCACAAAACGGGATCCAGTTTAGCAAAACTGAGACCATATTCGCATTCAGTAATATGAAGCAGCCCTCAAAGCACTTAAAAATCACTGAATAATAAACGGCGTTTAGCGGTGTCGCTTAGTAACTGGCAGGTGACGTCCACGGAAGCTCAAGGCGTTACTTACTTCGTTTAAAGAGAAATCTGCGAATCGTACATGGGACAACATTCTTTTCTTTTCATGATAGTACAAGCAACCTGCAGAGAAAGTAACTGCGTACATATGAAATGTGATGCTAGTGAAGAGTGATGAATATCGGTTTCGTAAATAAAGAAATGCGTTAGTGCACAGAACAAGACAAAACGAAGGCTGTGGTAAATTCTAACCCGTAGAAGAACAAGTCAGTGGACACCTGCAACAGTGCACTTAAAGGTCTAGTAGGGGGTGGTATGGGGGCAGTACGAATACCGCATAGCGCAACAAAAGGGAAGAATCACTTCTTAGAAATCGCGTAATTGTATCCCATTTCGAGGCATAACTTACACATTTTTCTCAGAGATGCTTACGATCTTTCTCTGTAATAATGCAAAACCGTGGCGCTCACAATCGATACTAAGTGCTCTCTGGGTTGACATAAAGACGTTAATGAAACCACCCCATCTCTTGATTGCGACACATTTCACTGTCAAACACGACAGGGAGTAGTGCAATTAATGACAGTACGACGTTCTTGATAACGTTCAACACTGCTGCCATCCTCTGAGCGCTTCAGCCTCACATTAACGACATAGTGGATCCGCAACCCCGCTATACACGATCTAACCCTTTTGGAGTGTAGGGAGACCGCACGTTTTCCTCTGGTATACATGTGGGATCACTAGGGACAATTCAGAAGCATTCGACGTAATCTGAGCGTGACCCAAAGCAGCAAAGGGAAGTTGACGCCTCTTCGGCGATCATAGGAACCAACCTTCCACCGCTCTCCACGAGTTCGGCAACGTACCTTTGATGAACACTACAAAAAGTCCGCCAGAAAAATGTTTACACTCTTTGCCAGGCTCTATCGAGATACCGATATTGTCATACGAAATGGATTACGAGTGTGTTGGAGTATGGAGTTTGGTTCAACAGATGTTAGTACTTTCATGTCCTCATTGAGAAAACAAGATGGCCGAAGCAATCTTGACATTCAAGCAACGAAAATGTATTGTGAAGTGGTCTTTCTAGTTAGATAATGTCACTGAAGTGCAACATCAGTGAAGGCGGGAGTCTGAAACAAAACCGCCAACTCGCCTAGCAATTAAACGCATCGTTGACAAGTTTGAATTGCATGAAACGATTTGTGATATTCATAAAGGAAGATCAGGAAGACAGAGTAAGCTAAAAGTCGTGCTTCGTCGGTCTCTTGTTTGTTAATTTTCCACAGAAGTCTGATACGCAACATGTATATGATGTGCGGGTTTGCAGTACAAGTGTACGAAGAATTCTGGAAGCTGCAAAGTGTTTAGTTTACATTCACGATTACTGCAACCGATTAATGACGATGATCCTGATCATCGAATGCAACTTTGCGAATGGTATCAACAAATGGTAACTGATGACGAACAATTTGTGACGAAGGTAGTGTGGACTGACGAGGTACGATTTAAACTTAATGGAACCGTTAACCGGCATAACGTTGTGTACTGGGCACCGGAAAATCCTCATGTTTATGAGGATAAAGCGGTCAATCTACTAGGGGTTAATGTGTGGTGTAGACAATCATCTAGGGGCTTTTTCTTTATTGCTAGTGTTTCTAGCATTTGTAGACTTAGAGAAAGCATTTGACAATGCTGACTGGAATACTCTTTCAAATTCTGAAGAAGGCAGGGATAAAATACAGGTAGTGAAAGGCTATTTTCAATTTGTACAGGAACAAGATGACAGTTATAAGAGTCGAGGGACATGAAAGGGAAGCAGTGGTTGGGAAGCGAGGGAGACAGGGATGTAGCATTTACCCGATGTTATTCAATCTTTATATTGAGCAAGCAGTGAAGGAAACAAAAGAAAAATTCTGAGTAGATATTAAAATCCATGGAGAAGAAATAAAAACTTTGAAGTTCGCCGATGACATTGTAATTCTGTCAGAGACAGCAAAGGACTTGGAAGAGCAGTTGAACGGAATGGATAGTGTCTTGAAAGGAGGGTATAAGATGAATATCAACAAAAGCAAAACGAGGATAATGGAATGTAGTCGAATTAAGTCGGGTCATGCTGAGGGAATTAGTTTAGGAAATGAGACGCTTAAAGTAGTAAAGAAGTTTTGATAATTGGGGAGCAAAATAACTGATGATGTCGAAGTAGAGAGGATATAAAATGTAGACTGGCAATGCAAGGAAAGCGTTTCTGAAGAAGATAAATTTGTTAACATCGAATATAGATTTATTTCTCTGTCTCGTGATGACTGGGTGTTGTGTGATGTCCTTAGGTTAGTTAGGTTTAAGTAGTTCTAAGTTCTAGGGGACTGATGACCATAGATGTTATGTCCCATAGTGCTCAGAGTCATTTTTGAATATAGATTTAAGTGTCAGGAAGTCATTTCTGAAAGTATTTGTATGGAGTGTAGCCATGTATGGAAGTGAAACATGGACGATAAATAGTTTGGAAAAGAAGAGAATAGAAGCTTTCGAAATGTGCTGCTACACAAGAATGCTGAAGACTAGATGGGTAGATCACATAACTAATGAGGAAGTATTGAATAGGATTGGGGAGAAGAGGAGTTTGTGGCACAACTTCACTAGAAGAAGGGATCGGTTGGTAGGACCTGTTCTGAGGCTTCAAGGGATCACCAATTTACTATTGGAGGGCAGCGTGGAGAGTAAAAATCGTAGAGGGAGACCAGGAGATGAATACACTAAGCAGATTCAAAAGGATGTAGGTTGCAGTAGGTAGTCGGAGGTGAAGAAGCTTGCACAGGATAGAGTAGCATGGAGAGCCGCATCAAACCAGTCTTAGGACTGAAGACCACAACAACAACAACAGTGTCACTGGAGAAGTGCACCTGCAAATGTTACGCACATCAATTTTTCCACATGCTCGTATACGTGCGCTTTATGGAGCTCATGAAGAGGTCGCCTACCAAAAGGACGGGGCGCCACCGCACTACCATCAAGCTGTACGAGCTTTCCTGGATGACAATTTTCCGGAGCATTGAATTAGACGAAGAGGGCCCATTGAGTTCTCTCCGCGGTCGCCAGATCTAACACCTGTGGACTTTTACTTGTGGGGAACTGTGAAAGATAACGTCTATCAATGGAAACCACGCACGCTGGAAGAACTTCGCCATTAGATTACAGTGACATGTGCTGCGATCACCACTGTAACATTGACTGACATAGGTGCGACGTCCGTCTTTCCGTTATGTGTATAGCCGCCAACGGTGAACGTTTTGAACATTTAAAGTAACCATACGCGAAACTGAAGGTTACGCAGCATGCGTGATCGATAATGGGCAGCAGTTTCCTAGCTGGAAAGCTCTTCAGGCCTATTATACACTTGTTAGATAGTGCTGGAGTAGACGGGAGGCCACTGATTAGTTTTCTCTTTCGTCTTGAGACACTGTGGCCAGGTCAGATAATGAGCACTAACGAACACATAAGTAATACTTTTCGTTTCTTAAAGTGAGTATACATTTTTCTGGCGGACTCTGTATACCTGTCGAATACATCGACACCAATATCAGTCTCACCTGTGGACTAGCGCCTTAAGGTGGCAAACTCCAGGTAAAGGGTATCAAAGGAGCTGCCTAATTCCTAGGCGTTGGAGCAGCCACGAGGCTGGATATGTGTCGAAGTCCCTGACAGGTATATTTTCAACATGACGAATAAAGTCGTTGCAGAACTGGGTGGGATCTTAGAGGGATTCTTTGCCGTTTAATTAATGCACAAGTTAATGTTGCAACTTCCACGATCGCGCCACTGGATGGTTCCTGGTAGTAGCAGCCTGCACAACGGAGCAAACATTGCTGTCGCACTGGCGCTCTCAAGAGGTCATATCACGTTCAGTGGGGTTGGAGCCCCACAGGGATCTCAAGGTAAGGATGAAACACCCAGGGGGTGCCAACAGTGATGATAACTATCAAGATTGTGGTGTTTGATAGTGAAATTAGTTGATTCTGAGCGATGGTGCATCAGAAATGTTTTCCTCGGACACCCTTAAGAAAAGTGCGTGATTTCGACGCTGTGGGTGGAGGGGGGCTGTGATGACCTTCCTAAACCCACCTTAAAGCTTACATGAGCGTCCGAGCTGTGGCCTTTTCCTTCCGCATAAGTCGACACCTTGTTGTATCAAGCGTCGACGACCATTAGGGTGGAGACGCAGGGGGCCACGGCTTGCACCGTTACAGGGAAAGTTTGTAGGCACCTTTGAGCCAAATTTCAACATATGCGTCGGAATGGGAGGCAATAAAAGGGTTTCTCAAAAGTAATCCTTTAATTTTGTTTCACAATGTACAGTATGTGATCAAAAGTATCTGGTTGAGAATGACTTACAAGTTCGTGTCGCCTAGTCCATTAAAGGGATACCACTGTCGTGTAACCATTCCGCCACAAGCCGTGCATTGAGAACAGGTGCTCGATTGTGTTTAAAGATGCAGTAGCCATCCCCGAATTTCTCTTCGTTGTAAGTAAGAGGGACCTTAAAACATCAATGTAGGGCTGTGCCGCGAAAATTCCACACAAAATAACAAGGAGTGCAAGCTCCGTCCATGAAAAACAAGACCACACCATAACACCACCGCCTCCGAATTTTACTGTTGGCACCACACACGCTGGCAGATGTCGTTCACCGGGCATTCGCCATACCCACACCCTGCCATCGGATCGCCACATTGTACCGTGATTCGTCACTCCACGCAACGTTTTCCCACTTTTCAATTGTCAGATGTTTACACACCTTACTCCCAGCGAGGCGTCGTTTGGCATTCACCGCCGTGATGTGTGGCGCGTCAGCAGCCTCTCGACCATGAAATCCAAGTATTCTCACCTCCCGCGTAACTCTCATATTGTTCTCAGTGGATCCTGATGCTGTTTGGAACTCCTGTGTGATGGTCTGGATAGATGCCTGCCTATTACACATTACGACCCTCTTCAACTATCTGCGGTCTCTGTCAGTCAACAGACGAAGTCGACCTGTATGCTTTTGTGCTGTACGCGTTCCTTCTTGTTTCCACTTCACTATCATCGGAAATAGTGGACCTAGGGATGTTTAGGAGTGTGGAACTGTCTCGTACAGACGTATGGCACAAGTGATACCCAGTCACTTGACCAAGTCCGCGAGCTCCGATTCTGGTCTCTCACGATGTATACTGACTACTGAGGTTGCCGATATGGGGTATCAGGCAGTAGGTGGCAGTACAATGCGCCTAATATGAAAAACTTATCTTTTTGGGGGTCTCCGGATACTTTTGATCACTTAGTGTAGAATTTGAAAAACAGAATTTAGGGAATGTGGATAATTACTTAGTTATTAAAATACACAAAGCAGAAAATGACAGAGAATAACATAACGACAGTTAATAGAACTGTCGCCGCAACAGAAGTCACAAGTAAATATGTAAACTTGTCGACCGCCGAAAAATGAGAAACCGTGCGTATCACATAAAATATGTTCTAATGACGCTCCAGTTATGAAATAGGTTCCAGGAAGTTCAACATAACAATAACGTGACTTCAACTCGCAAAGAATGTGTGGTGTCTCCGCCAGACACCACACTTACTAAGTGGTAGCCTTTAAATCGGCCGCGGTCCGTTAGTATACGTCGGACCCGCGTGTCGCCACTATCAGTGATTGCAGACCGAGCGCCGCGACACGGCAGGTCTAGTCTAGAGAGACTCCCTAGCACTCGCTCCAGTTGTACAGGCGACTTTGCTAGCAATGGTTCGCTGTATACATACGCTCTCATGTGCAGAGACGACGGTTTAGCATAGCCTTCAGCTACGTCATTTTCTACGACCTAGCAAGGCCCCAATTCAGTTACTATAATTACTATCTTCAAGAATGTGTTCTGAACAGATAATATTGTGAGTCATGTACCGTCAAGAGGAATGTTCATCATTAATGGATTAGAGTTAAGTATCAAACTAATTACGTCCGCTTTCCGAATTCTCATTTCTTGTCATGTTCCAGATCTCACGTCTGTATAGTTCTTCTCTCCTCACGCCAGCCTGCGTGAGCTAAAACGCGTACATTTCGGCCTCCACTCGTAACACGGTGTCGGCTCTTCTGCTAACACTATTTTTTTTTTTGAGTCCTCAATCTTCTGACTGGTTTGATGCGACCAGCCACGATTTCCTTTCCTGTAACAACTTCCCAATGCGAGAGTAGTACTTGTAACGTACGTCCTCAGTTATTTACTGTATGTATTCCAATCTCTGTTTTCCTCTACAGCTTTTACCCCTTATAGCTGCCCCTAGTACCATTAAGTTATTCCCTGCTGTCTTAAATGACGTCCTGCCATCCTGTCCCTTCTTCTTGTCACTGTTTTACTTGTATTTCTTTCATCCCCGATTCTCCATTCTTCACCTTATCAGTTCACGTAATTTGCAAACATTTTTTTGTAGCAACACATCTCAAATGCTTCGATTGGCTTTTTCTCCGGGTTTCTCACAGTCCATGCCTCTCTGCCATACAATGCTGTGCTCCAAACGTACATTCACAGAAATTTCTTCCTCAAATTAAGACCGACGCTTGATACTAGTAGAGTTCTGTTAGTCAGGAGTGCTCTTTCTGCCACTGCTAGTCTCCTTTCTATGTCCTTAACTTCATGTACTTTTGGATCATCTATTCAAATGTTAAGTTTGTCGCTGCTCTCATTGCTGCTGCTTCTCATTACTTTCGACTTATTTCGATTTACTTTCAGTCTGTATTCTGTACTAAGATTGTTCATTCTATTTAGCATATCCAGTAATTCTTCTTCACTTTCATTGAGAGTAATAATGCCATCAACGAGTTTTATCATTGCCATCCTTTCACCTTGAATTTTGATCCTATTCTTGAACCTTTCTTTTGTTTCCGTCATTGCTTCTTCGGTGAATAGATTGAAGGGTAGGAGCGAAAGAATATTTCCCCGACGTTATATTGAAGTGCAATGGTAGGAAATTAGGTGAAACGTTGCTAAGTAGTACGAGTAATATTTCCAATGACAGAACACAGAATTTAATGTCGTAGATGAACGATATTCTGTATTAACGTAAAGAAGCTTACTGCATTCGCCATGTCTACTTAAATAAAGTATATTCACTGTGACATGACCGTCACACATTGCAATGGCACATTTTTTTTCATTTCAGGGGCAGCATGTTTGTTTCTCATTTTTACGATGGAGGTTTGTTTTGCCGCGTGTGTGTAAGAGGACTTCGCATCGAGCACACAGTCGTTCTGTATCGCTTGAGGAGCTCATTGTTAAATTTCACTGTGTCAACGAAGACTCAATTGCGGGTGGCCGAGCTTTTGGCGTCCATTTGAACGGCTCAACCTACTGTCTTGGTGAGCGACGCCTCTTGGACGTCGGCAAACTCCTGTCCTTCCCCCTTCTGCAGGTAAGTGAACGCGAGAATCAGGCACCGCTGACCTCTCGTGGGCCGATGACCTGCGGCAGAGAAAGTTGGAGCGGCACCCCCGTTTCAATCCAAAACTGTGAGTCAGCCAAAGGGATTCTGTTGGTTGAACTAGCGTAGAGCGCGCGTGAACCGGCACATCGGAAATAACTAATTTTCAGTTCAACACCAACTACGTAAAGCAAAATACGCTTGGTGTGCGAAGAAGGGGTGAATTTGCTGTCTTTTCTGAGATTTTTAGAAAATTTTGTAGACTTCTTGGCCCTCATGTTGGCAATAGAGTGATTTTTCAGAAGCGGAGGAAGGAATCCTTTGGAGAATGCGCGCCGGAGGTTTTTAGTAGTAGGGACGCCGATCGTCGGAGACAGGAGCTTCCTGCCATCTGTGGTATGTTTGCAGCGCTCTGCTGATTTGGAGCGGAGGTCAGTTTACTCCGTCTGCGAAACAGCGGTCCGAAACCTAACCAGTTCCTGTCTCATACACTTGAATTTACAATCTAAGTTACTGTATTAACTCGAATTGACATTTCCTTTGTTTAATCTTGCACCTGAAAAATGTGAGGGTATATTGGCGCTGTTGCTTCCAATCAGTATTACTTTCAGAAGCGCCCATCCATTGTGCTACCCTCATCCAGTTGGTCAAACTAATTTCAAGGTCAATTGATTTATTCCTTTCGTTGTCGAAGTTTCTTTCATATTTGCGCTATTTAAGAGGACACTCAGATTCTGTGGAAAGTTGATTGTAATCTACATTGTCACCATTGGTTTAACATATGCAGCGACAAAGAAACTGGTTTAGGCATGCATAGTCAAGTACACAGATATGTAAACAGGCAGAATACGGCGCTGCAACTGGCAACGCGTATAAAAGACAACAAGTATCTGGTACATTTGTTAGATCGGTTACTGGTGCTACAATGGCGGATTATCAAGATTTAAGTGAGTCTGAACTTGGTGTTATAGTCGACAATGTACCGTGAATATCAGGAAGCCGGTAAAATATGAAATCTCCGACATCGCTGCGTCCGAAAAAAGATCCTGCAAGAACGGGACCATCAACGAATGAAGAGAATCGTTCAACGTAACAGAATTGGAACCCTTCCGCAAATTGCTGCGGATTTCAATGCTGGGCTTTCAACAAGTGTCAGCGTGCGAACCATTCAACGAAACATCATCGATATGGGCTTTCGGAGCCAAAGTCCCACTCTTGTACTCTTGATGACTGCACGACACAAGCTTTACGCCTCGCTTCGGCCTGTCAACACCGAAATTGGACTTTTGATGACTGGAAACACGCTGCATGGTCGGACGAGCATCGTTTCAAACTGTACCGATCGGATGAGGTAAGGGGTGGGTAAGGAGATGAGCTCATGAATCCATGGACCCTTCATGTCAGCAGGCTCTGTAATGGTGTGTGACGTGCGCAGTTGGAGCGACATGGGACCCCTAATACGTCTAGATCGACTCTGACAGGTGGCACTTACGTAAGCATCAAGTATGATTACCTGCGTCCACTTATGTCCATTCTGCATTCCGACAGACTTGGGCAATTCCAGCATGACAATGCGACATACCACAAGTCCAGAATTGTTACAGACTGGCTCCAAGAACAGACTTCTGGGTTTAAACACTTTCTCTGGGCACCAAACGCCCCAGAAATGAACACTATTGAGCATATTTGGGATGCCTTGCAACGTGCTGTTGAGAAGAGATCTCCACCCCTCGTACTCTTAAGGATTTATGGACACCCTTCAGGATTCATGGTGTCAGTTCCCTCCAGCCCTTCTTCAGACATTAGTCGAGTCCGTCGCATGTCGTCTTGCGGCACTTCTGCTTGCTCGCTGGGGCCCTAGACCATGTTAGGCTGGTGTACGATTTTTTTTGGATTTTCAGTGCACTTGCTCAGTTTAAAAGAAAAAACAGATTGTGCTTAGAGCAGAGTTATTGTAACTAACCAGTTTCATAAAACGTAAAACCTCTAAACATTCATGATGGTCTTCTATATCGTGTCTCCATACCACTTTCGCGCAATGACGCTCTGAGCGTGTTTTTTAGGGAATTGACTAGTTTGAACCTGGGCCCTGTTGCTGGTAAGTAGACGCCAAACCACACATGACATGTAGAATTCAGAAGAATTCAGTGAGACTAGCGATGATATAACCAAATACTTAATGATTTCAGCGTCATCTCCACTGCATTCCCTGTAAAAGAATCTTAATACTAACTAAATTTAGTGGAAGGGGTTCAAGGATTTCCTATTTTTAGTTAGCTGGTAAAATAACGTCGAGAAAGCAATTAAATTTACCATTGGAAATTTTATTCTACTCAAAAAACATCATTTATAAATTGCACTATTGATAAAAGCAAATGTTTTAATACAGGATGGTAAACACCAACTGCGTTCAACAAAAATGTGAACGAATATTCCCTGAATGGGTTTCCAAGTTCTACAATGGATCGAAGGATGACCTATGCCATATCACATCTATAATATAGGTTTAAATTAAGTTTCACAAAAGAGAAAACTATCAAAATGGTCCACAGTGACTCTCAATTATCTTTAATTACTTATCTAACTTATCGTAAATTACAGTGGCTGATGTGGCTTCTCAATAATTATATAACAGAGAAATCATCGCGTTTCAAATTTTTGCTTCATGTGGCAAATGTGAACACCATGAGTTTTAATTAACGATCGACACTAGTACATCTAGAGTTGTAATTTAAGACGAACTCTTCTTCCCCCATCCTCTCCCCTCCTCCTTCATCATAGTTGGGTAGTACTGGATTCAACTATTTGCATACAATTTACAGAGTTTACATGAAATGTGTTGATGTTTAAGTGTAAAACTTTTTGTCATACTTAAAATTGATTGGAGCATGATGAGTAACCAACAATTATTTTCGTGTGATATCTATAGTTGCCTAATATATCACCTTCATAATCCTGAGAAAGAGGCCAGAGTACGTGTAACAAAGACATATGATTACACACTAATTTGCTACACTGTGGCAGGGACATACAAAAAACACACATGTATTTAAAACACAGTGCCCTGTTTACCAAAATTAAGTCGGCCTGTGAATTTGGGAGATCCCTTCTATAATTTGAAACTTGTCAAATCTGGATAATCATCGTTTACGGATCAATTTTAACTTTTGGTATAAACTCACAGCCCCAACAGAACCATAGTTTTATCATAAAGAATTTTCTTGTGGCTGTGAAAACTTAAGTCTTCTGAAAAGGTTCATATGTAATTTTTTTACGCTGTGTATTCGACATATTGAAATTGTATCACTGCAAGCAACAAAGCAACCGATAAATGTGCAGCTGTTTCAGACTGCATGCAAAGCTTTTAAGGAATAGTCTTTATATATCGATGCATAAAACGACTGCGGCTCTGTCGGATCACTACTAAAGACAACAAAGAAATTCCTTATTTTTTTCATTTATTCACGGAGAATATTGTAGTAGCTGTTGAAGAGGGGCTGTAAAATACGATGAATGATAATTCCTTAAGTATTATGTAAGGAAACGAACCGACCAAAGAGTTGTCTATAAGAAACTATTAGGAAAAACGCATGTTAACCATCAGCTGTTTTTATTTTGACACTGATATTTATCGGTTTCGGTTTCAGTCGTGCACCATCTTCACAGGACGTAAGGCAAAAACAGATCACCTCAACATACAATGCTGGCCATTAAAATTGTTACACCAAGAAGAAATGCAGATGATAATGGGGTATTCATTGGACAAATATAATATACTGGAAATGACATGTGATTACATTCTCATGCAATTTGCATAGATCCTGAGAAATCAGTACCCAGAACAACCACCTCTGGCCGTAATGACGGCCTTGATACTCCTGGGCATTGAGTCAAACAGAGCTTCGATGGCGTGTACAGGTACAGCCGCCCACGCAGCTTCAACACGATACCACAGTTAATCAAGAGGAGTGACTGACGTATTGTGACGAGCTAGTTACTCGGCCACCATTGACCAGACGTTTTCAATTGGTGAGAGATCTGGAGAATGTGTTGGCCAGGGCAACTCGTACAGGACCTGCAACAAACGGTCGTGCATTATCCTGCTGAAATGTAGAGTTTCGTAGGGATAGAATGAAGGCTAGAGCTACGGGTCGTAACACATCTGAAATGTAACGTTCACTGTTCAAAGTGCCGTCAATGCGAACAAGAGGTGGCCGAGACGTGTAACAAATGGCACCCCATACCATCACGCTGGGTGATATGCCAGTATGGCGTTGACGAATACACGCTTCCAATGTGCGTTCACAGCGACGTCGCCAAACACGGATGCGACCATCATTATGCTGTAAACAGAACCTGGATTCATCTGAAAAAATGACGTTTTCCCATTCGTGCACCCAGGTTCGTCGTTGAGTACACCATGCGGATATGATGCCTGTCATCTCGACTGCTAGTGATACGAGGCCGTTGGGATCCAGCACGGTGTATTACCCTCCTGAACCCACCGATTCCATATTCTGCTAACTGTCATTCGATCTGGACCAACACGAGCAGCAATGTTGCTATACGATAAACCGCCATCGCTTTTATCAAAGTCGGAAACGTCGTGGTACGCATTTCTCCTCCTTACGCGAGGCATCACAACAACGTTTCACCATGCAACGCCGGTCAACTGCTGTTTGTGTATAAGAAATCGGTTGGAAGCTTTCCTAATGGCAGCACGTTGTAGGTGTCGCCACCGGCGCCAACCTTGCGTTCATGCTCTGAAAAGCTAATCATCTGTATATCACAGCATCTTCTTCCTGTAGGTTAAATTTCGCGTCTGTAGCACGTCATCTTCGTGGTGTGGCAATTTTAATGGTCAGTAGTGTATGAATCACTTTCGTTTCTGTGAATGTGGTCCACAATCGAAACCGAAAGATATTATGGCTCAGACAAAAACAGTTGATCGTTAAAGTGCATTATTACAATTACGTAACAGCTCTTGAATGTCACCTACCAAAAACATTTAAAAGATTATTGGTAGCAGTTACATGTGTTAAGCGAAGGCAAACAGTACTGGCAAAATGACATGTATGGAGCTGTTACGGTTGACATTTGGCTTTAATGTAGGAACGATAAGATTACCGTTTAGCATCCAATCGATAGCGACGTTATTATAGACGGAGCACAAGCTTGAATTAGGGAAGGTTGGAAAAGGAAATTGGCCGTGCCCTTTCAATGGAATCGTCTTGGTATTCACCTTGAGCGATTTAGGGAAACCAAAGAAACCACAAACTGGTTGGCTAGATGGACATAAAACGTGATCCTCGACCCAAAAATACGCGTTCGAATGTTACCACTGCGTCGTCTCCCTCAAAAAATGTAGGAAGAAGAGGTGGAGGAATAAGAAGTGAAGTTTCAGTATTGTTATTCTGTGTACAGTAACTGTACTGACAGTATATTAAAGTTCCTGTAGTGTTACTGCTCCATTACGTCATTGATCTTGGACGTTTGTCTTACTATTCAATTAACGTAAATGAATATTCTTAATTGGCATAAAGTATCGGTGCATAGAAACCCATTCGCAAGTAAGATGAAGACAAGTATGCGTTAGCAGACAACCTACAACCACATAACAGAGTAAATATACTGGGAGTTGCGCGAATTGGAATCGCAAAAACGTACCGTAGAGCTTTATAATTAAAGGCTGACATCAATTACTGTCTGATCTACAGTGGTTATTATATTATGTGTAACCTTTCAGCATTAATTGCGATCGCATGTCACCCATTTCAAATAAATGAGCTACCTTAATTATCAGTAAATAATTACATTTAGAGCTGTGAAAAGTCAGGGCTACAAAATGAAAGAGTGGAAGCAAAATCCTGGAAATGACTGACAACGCATGAAGTGTACTAATTAATCGGATCAAGATAACCTTCTCTGAATACAAGTTATTGGATTAACCCATGTTTTTCATTTTGATTACCATTTTGTGTTCCAGTTGAAACGCAGCAAGCTATTTCGCATGCTTTTTATCATTTTGTATGAAGTAGACTAAGAAACGAAAGAAAATTAATTGCGCGCATTACAGGGGCATTTTTTACTGAAGTAGATCAAATCCCAGGGGCTGGAGATAGTGCATTCTTTCTAGCCACATTTATTTTCATTTTAACTTAGTGCGGGTATGCTTGTTTTTCTGGATGACGTTTCTGAGTGTGGTAAGGGACAGAACTGACAGATTGCTACGAAAAAGGAGCAGCTCTCGGGCGTGAGTTGAGACTACGGTCTCAAGAGCGGTGATGGCGGAAGTTGGGTTGCTAGCGATCAGCTAGGGGGTCCTACAGCTATTGCGTGTTGTATAAAAATGGTTCAAATCGCTCTGAGCACTAAGGGACTTCTAAGGTCATCAGTCCCCTAGAACTTAGAACTACTTAAACCTAAGTAACCTAAGGACATCACACACATCCATTCCCGAGGCAGGATTCGAACCTGCGACCGTAGGTCCAACCAAAGCGGAGGGGTATCTGTTGAGAGGCCAGACAAACATGTGGTTCCTGAAGAGGGGCAGCAGACTTTTCCGTAGTTGCAGGGGCAACAGTCTGGATGATTGACTGATCTGGCCTTGCAACATTAACCAAAACGGCTTTGCTGTGCTGGTACTACGAACGGCTGAAAGCAAGGGGAAACTACAGCCGTAATTTTTCCCGAGGACATGCAGCTTTACTGTAGGATTAAATGATGATGACGTCATCTTGGGTAAAATATTCCGGAGGTAAAATAGTCCCCCATTCGGATCTCGGGGCGGGGACTACTCAGGAGGATGTCGTTATCAGGAGAAAGAAAACTGGCGTTCTACGGATCGGAGCTTGGAATGTCAGTTCCCTTAATCGGGCAGGTAGGTTAGAAAATTTAAAAAGGGAAATGGATAGGTTAAAGTTAGATATAGTGGGAATTAGTCAAGTTCGGTGGCAGGAGAAACAAGACTTTTGGTCAGGTGAATACAGGGTTATAAATACAAAATGAAATAGGGGTAATGCAGGAGTAGGCTTAAAATGAATAAAAAAAATAGGAGTGCGGGTAAGCTACTACAAACAGCATAGTGAACGCATTATTGTGGCCAAGATAGACTCAAAGCCCATGCCTACTACAGTAGTACAAGTTTATATGCTAACTAGCTCTACAGATGATGAAGAAATTGAAGAAATGTATGATGAGATAAAAGAAATTATTCAGGTAGTGAAGGGAGACGAAAATTTAATAGTCATTGGTGACTGGAATTAGTCAGTAGGAAAAGGGAGAGAAGGAAACATAGTAGGTGAAAATGGATTGGGGGTAAGAAATGAAAGAGGAAGCCGTGTGGTAGAATTTTGCACACAGCATAACTTCATCATAGCTAACAATTGGATCAACAATCATAAAAGAAGGTTGTATACATGGAGGAATCCTGGAGATAAAAAGGTATCAGATAGATTATATAATGGTAAGACAGAGATTTAGGAATCAGGTTTTAAATTGTAGGACATTTCCAGGGGCAGATGTGGACTCTATTGGTTATGACCTGTAGATTAAAACTGAAGAAACTGCAAAAAGGTGGGAATTTAAGGACATGAGATCTGGACAAGCTGAAAAAACCAGAGGTTGTATAGAGTTTCAAGGAGAGAATAAGGGAAAAATTGACAGGAATGGGGTAAAGAAACACAGTAGAAGAAGAATGCGTAGCTCTGACGGATGAAGTCGTGAAGGCAGCAGAGGATCAAGTAGGTAAAAATATGAGGGCTAGTAGAAATCCTTGGGTAACGGAAGAAATATTGAATTTAATTGATGAAAGGAGAAAATATAAAAATGCAGTAAATGAAGCAGGCAAAAGGGAATACAGACGTCTCAAAAATGAGATCGACAGGAAGTGCAAAATTTCTAAGCAGGGATGGCTAGAGGACAAATGTAAGGATATAGAAGCTTATCTCACTAGGTGTAAGATAGATACTGCCTACAGGAAAATTAAAGAGACCTTTGGAGAGAAGAGAACCACTTGTATGAATATCAAGAGCTCAGGTGGAAACCCAGTTCTAAGCAAAGAAGGGAAGGCAGAAAGGTGGAAGGAGTATATAGAGGGTTTATACAAGGGCGATGTACTTGAGGACAATATTATTGAAAGGGAAGAGGATGTAGATGAAGACGACATGGGAGATACAATACTGCGTGAAGAGTTTGACAGAGCACTGAAAGACCTGAGTCGAAACAAGGCCCGGGGAGTAGACTACATTCCGTTAGAACTACTGACGGCCTTGGGAGAGCCAGTCATGACATAAGTCTACCAGCTGGTGAGCAAGATGTGTGAGACAGGCGAAATACCCACAGACTTCAAGAAGAATATAATAATTCCAATCCCAAAGAAAGCATGTGCTGACAGATGTGAAAATTACCGAACTATCAGTTGAATAAGTCACAGCTGCAAAATACTAACGCGAATTCTTTACAGACGAATGGAAAAACTGGTAGATGCGGACCTCGGGGAGGATCAGTTTGGATTCCGTAGAAACGTTGGAACACGTGAGGCAATACTGACCATACGACTTATCTGAGAAGAAAGATTAAGGAAAGGCAAACCTACGTTTCTAGCATTTGTAGACTTGGAGAAAGCTTTTGACATTGTTGACTGGAATACTCTCTTTCAAATTCTGAAGGTGGCAGGGGTAAAGAACAGGGAGCGTAAGGCTATTTACAATTTGTACAGAAACCAGATGGCAGTCATAAGAGCCGAGGGGCATGAAAGGGAAGCAGTGGTGGGAAAGGAGTGAGACAGGGTTGTAGCCACTCCCCGATGTTATTCAATCTGTATATTGAGCAAGCAGTAAAGGAAACAAAAGAAAAATTCGGAGTAGGTATTAAAATTCATGGAGAAGAAGTAAAAACTTTGAGGTTCGCCGATGACATTGTAATTCTGTCAGAGACAGCAAAGGACCTGGAAGAGCAGTTGAACGGAATGGACAGTGTCTTGAAAGGAGGATATAAGATGAACATCAACAAAAGCAAAACGAGGATTATGGAATGTAGTCAAATTAAATCGGGTTATGTTGACGGAATTACATTAGGAAATGAGACACTAAAATTAGTAAAGGGGTTTTGCTATTTAGGAAGTAAAATAACTGATGATGGTCGAAGTAGAGAGGATGTAAAATGTAGACTGGCAATGGCAAGGAAAGCGTTTCTGAAGAAGAGAAATTTGTTAACATCGAGTATAGATTTATGTATCAGGAAGTCGTTGCTGAAAGTATTTGTATGGAGTGTACCCATGTAAGGAAGTGAAACATGGACGATAACTAGTTTGGTCAAGAAGAGAATAGAAGCTTTCGAAATGTGGTGTTACAGAAGAATGCTGAAGATAAGGTGGATAGATCACGTAACTAATGAGGAAGTATTGAATAGGATTGGGGAGAAGGGAAGTTTGTGGCACAACTTGACTAGAAGAAGGGATCGGTTGGTAGGACATGTTTTGAGGCATCAAGGGATCACAAATTTAGCATTGGAGGTCAGCGTGGAGGGTAAAAATCGTAGAGGGAGACCAAGAGATGAATACACTAAGCAGATACAGAAGGATGTAGGTTGCAGTAGGTACTGGGAGATGAAGAAGCTTGCACAGGACAGAGTAGCATGGAGAGCTGCATCAAAACAGGACTGAAGACCACGACGACAACAACAGCCTTGTGTGTGGCGCTCTAATGACAGAGGAAGTTTGATGCCGGGGTGGCGTTGGTTGCAAACCCGTCCAATTTGTGACGTCATTGAGACAGAATTAAAGCGACAGTTTTTTAGTAGTGGGAAGGCGATTTGTGAGGTAATTGAACTGATATCATTGCCTCGTATTGGCGAGATTCTGTGTTGTGGAGGGAATCCACGCTATTGGGCTGCCATGTAGGTACGTACTTTTCGTAGTTGGTGGACATGTACGGCTTGGAAGGAAAATGTTGCTGGTTGTAGGAATTCACTGGAAAGTAAGGAGACGATGGCTAGAGTTCACGGTGGATGGAGCTCGAAGAGCACAGTTGATATGCCAAAATCACTGTCCAGAGAACGGATTTTAGTGCGCTCACGTCCTTTGGAGTATAGCCACATTCACGTCAGCGACACCCAGCACAGCTGGTGAGCGTAAGTCGCAGCGCTGCGTGACAGGGCATTCCTGGTCTGCACTTGCGGGTACGATGACTTGCATTAGGTTCACAGCTACTGTATTCAGTAAAGGAGCCACTTGTTTAACTAGCAGGTGTCCAGTAACTGTTCTGGTTGGGGTTAACGAATTTTCAGTCCAAATTATTGATTTATTCTTGTGTTAGAAGGGATTATTAACGTAACTCTGCAAACTGTTCAAAATCCATTAGTTAAAGTTATGAGTACATTGGGTATATAAATCATTCAATAGTCTTGAGTAACTTGTTCATCTTTTAGTACGTTTTATTGAGTTAATAGTTGTGTTTAGTGAAAGATTGTCTCTCTTAGACACCTTCAGTTCATTGGATTTAAAATTTACCCGGCGTACATACTGTTCCACAAAATTTCGGGAGAACTGTCGGATGTTTGCAACCTCCTGTCACAATATCTCTGGCCATCTTCAAGTAATGCTGGTGAAAACTCTCTGAGCTCAGGGAGTTTTCAACAGTATCACTTGAAGATGACCAGAAGGCTCTGCGCCGAAATATTGTGGCAGGAAGTTACAAACATCCGACAGTTCTCCCGAAATTTTGTGAACACCCTCAGTTCATATTAAAATAAAGTTATGTGTAACCATACATAATTTTCTGTATTGTATTGTATGGAACTGGGAGACCTAGAAACGACGAGAGGCTTCACCCCACCGTAGCCCTCAGTGTTTCACAACCCCACAATAGACTACAGCTGTCCACTCACCCCATCGCCACACCACACCAAACCCAGGTTTATTGTGCGGTTCGGCCCCTAGTGCACTCCCCCCCCCCCCCCCAACCCCCTCCCTGGGTGCATCTCACACTAGACGAGTGTAACCCCAATGTCTGGGTGGTAGAGTAATTATGGTGTACGCGTACATGGAGTTAGTGTTTGCGGAACAATCACTGTCGTAGTGTAACTGAGGCGCAATAACCACCCTGCAATCGCCGGGGCAGGTGGAAAACAGTCTTCAAAACAATCCACAGGCTGGCCGACACACCGGATCTCGACGCTAATCCGCCGGGCGGATTCGTACCGGGGACCGGCACGCCGTCCATCTCGGAAAGCAGTGCTTTATACCGCAGGGCTAACCGGCAAGGCTATGTTCTATATTAAAACGG
Organism: Schistocerca gregaria; assembly: GCF_023897955.1. Lineage (NCBI taxonomy): Eukaryota > Metazoa > Arthropoda > Insecta > Orthoptera > Acrididae > Schistocerca > Schistocerca gregaria. The sequence continues at coordinate 512,214,925 of NC_064924.1, forward strand.
TGCAAATTAATATTGTCAACTTAGAGCTTAAAGGTGTGCACAAAGGCGGTTTCACACAGTAAAAACACGCGAAATGCTTGAACACCGAAATTAACCTATGGTGAGTGATGTAAGAGGGATAGTAATTAATGACAGAGTATCATCTAAGGAAAAAGTATTTTCTGTAGAAAACGATGAAGTCAATGTTGCATTATTAAGTGTACCTTACGAATAGCTTCCGTCTACAGTTCCGTCATGTTTTACCCATCTGCTATCAGATATTTCAACGAATAGAATTTTAAACTGATTTCCAGAATCATTTCATGAACCCTACATTCCCCGTCAGATCGACTACACTAGTATTTCACTATCTTTTGTTTTTCTTGAAGGTATGAGATCTACTTGCCTAGATCACTGTCTCAAATTTTCTTGATGAGTCTTGTCCGCACGATTGTTGTGTCAAAGACAGACCAACATCTGCCTGTTGGAAGTGCCTCGGCGACTGTTGTTTGCTCAATCTTGTAGATTCCTCTGTGGTATTCTGTTTCACTAAATCGTATTCGTTAGAATAATGAGCGGCGATGATTGTTAAGGGAAGATACTGTTTTCTGTTTTGCAATAGTGCAATACCCCTTTTTCGTTAGACAAAAGAATGAATCTGCGACAGTGAAGATGTTGGAGGCTACATTCTTAGATAAACTTCTCTGGGTTTCCTTGCCGTAGCAAGAAGTCTTCCAGAGACTTGCTACATCGCTTCGTTGTGAGAAAATAACTGTCGCAGTTGGTAGTGTACGGGTTTCATCCAGAAAATGTGCACTAGACTTTTCAATTTGTAATGCATCTGTGTTGCCTCTGAATGTTTTATGATGTTACCCTACAACTTCTGCCAGCCATAAGGTGATCCCTTAAGTCTTTTACTTTTTAACATCTGTACTAAGGAAATTGGTAAACAATCATGTTCTCGTGTCAGCTTTATGGGGTATGCGAACTACTTTGTGATATACGCCAAGCACAAGGCCCAAAACGGTCTCTAGAACTGCCTGAAAGTAGGTATCAATAGTGTGGTAACTGGATTATTCAAGATGCGAATGGATAAAGTTCCCGAAAAATCGCATGTGGCTGTCGTTACTACACACAGGCTAGACACAGAAGCTATTTCCTTGCTAAGTAGTATCAACACTACTGTAACACCTACTTACGACGAATTTGTAAGTAAGTTGTTAAAAATTCAACTGACATGGCGAAAACATGACAAAGAAATGTTACACAATGTACATGAGAGAATTAACATCCTGAAATCATTTCTTCCACTAACTTGGAGGCTGTTCCTGGCAATCTCTCACTTCTGCAGAAACAGTTAATGAGAAATAGGATATAAAGCTGCAAGTTGTGTGACTCCACTCCCTCATTACGACAGAAGGTTGCAGACTGTATACAGTCAGCAGCTCTCATGCTTGTTGTTGCGGCATAAAGTCAAGCGCGGAAACACCAGTCGGAAACGATAGAGCGGAGAGGGCTATGACAAGACTTCAGCCAATCGCACGCTGAGCGACCTCTCTCCAGGACGACAACGCGACGGAAGTGATCTCTATGCGGAGAGGATATAAGCGCGGCGCCGAATGGTCGCGGGTCAGTTCTACAGCAGCATCAAGATTAGGCACTTCAAGATCAGCGTCTTAGAAATTGTATATACATAAGAGATTTCTTATTTGCATGTCGCCCTTTGCTTGCGACACTTCTGTGTTATTGTCAAAGTTAAGTATTGTCATTGTTTGTTTCGCAATTCATTAATACGATTTGTTTGAATGTTGTCTAGCGATCCGAAAAGGCATGCTTCCTTGACACCCTATACTCGACTGCTAGGAAGGATTCGACACTTGTGAAGGTTATATTAAAACCACGTAAGTATCTGTGTTGAAAGTGGATTTGGAACTCCCGTCTCGTTACGGAACGATAACTCCAATGTGACAGGCACTTGTTGATGATGAGATCCTCAGTTATCCATTACACTGCAAATTATTTCGATTTCTAAATCTGATACTGCACATACAACGGTGTAGGGGTAGCATCTTTGATTACTAATCAAAACGTCGTCGGTCAAGCTTTCGAACCCCGTCAGCGCTTAAATTTTGAATAAAAACCGACAGCAATGGTAGCCAAAGACTTTCGGCTTAAGATTGTCACCCCATTCGTCCAACGGCCTTGTCGAAGAAGGCGGAGGAGAGGACAGATGTTCAGGGCATTCTCTTGCTCTTGGAGTGTGAAATGAGCAGTCATCAAAGGTACGAGGAGGCAGAAACAATGGAAGTAACATGACGGTTATCCATAGCACATGGCGCTTGTAACTGAAAAAGTGTCATGATGATTGTCTCTACATTGGAAAAATGTTTCCGGAAAAGTCCCCCTTTCTGATTTCCGAGAGGGAACTGAGAAAGAAGAGAGGACCGTCAGAAAAAGATTGCGTAACCAACGTAAGGATACACAACCATTTCTGGTCACATGAGTATAGGATAATATCAACAGCAACAGATATTGGTATTGCGGGAGTAGGATTAGTTATGAACAGGAAGGTAGGGCAGGGAGTGAGTTACTGTGAACAGTTCAGTGATACGGTTATTCTCTTCAGAATCAACAGCAAATCAACACCGCCAAGGATAGTTCAGCTATACACACCGACGTGAAAACCAGAAGATGAAGATACTGAACGGGTAATTCAATACGTATAGGGAGATGAAAATCAGTTGTAGGGGAAGGAGTAGAAGAAACGGTAACAAGAGAAGTTGGAAAACTTAAGGTCAAACAAGGCAGAAGGAGTAGACAACAGAAGAAGATGGCCATGGTACTAGCAATGAAAGGGGAGAAAGACTAATTGAGTTCTGCAATAAATTTCAGCCAGCGATGGTGAACACTCTGTTCAAGAATCACAAGAGGAGGAGGTATGCTTGGAAAAGACCGGAATATGCGGGAAGACGGAAATCAGATACTGTATTGTAAGACGTACTCAGGAGCAGATATTGACTCAGATCACAATTTAGTACTGATGAAGAATAGGCTGAAGTTTAAGAGACTAGTCAGGTAGGATAAGTGCGCAAAGAAATGGGATAAGGAAATACTAAGTAATGAAGAGAAATGTCTGAAGTTCTCTAAGAGTACAGACACTGTAATAAGGAATAGCTAAGTAGGCACTACAGTTGAGGATGAATCGAAGTCTCTAAAAAGGGCAATCACAGAAGTTGAGAGAAAAATAGATACAAGTACGGTAACTGCGAAGAAACCAGGGGTAGCAGAATAAATACTTCAGTTGATCGAGAAATGAAAGAAGTGTAAAAATGCTTAGGGATATTGGGAATATAGAAATTCAAGCCTTTCGGGAATGAAATAAATTGGAAGCTAAGGCGAAATGGCTGCATGTAAATTTTGAAGAAATTGAAAAAGAAATGACTGTCGAAAGAACTGATTCAGCATGCAGAAAAGTTAAAACAACATCCGATGCAATTAGAAACAAGGGAGGTATCATTAAGAGCGCAATGGGTTCAAATGGCTCTGAGCACTATGGGACTCAACTGCTGTGGTCATTAGTCCCCTAGAACTTAGAACTACTTAAACCTAACCAACGTAAGGACATCACACACATCCATGCCCGAGGCAGGATTCGAACTTGCGACCGTAGCAGTCGCACGGTTCCGGACTGAGCGCAATGGGCATTATACTGTTAAATGCAGAGGAGAGAGAAGATGGGTGGAAAGAGTACACTGAGGGTTCTGTAAACGGCAAGTCTTTGTCTGATGACGTGATAGAAGAAGAAACACGAGTTGATATAGAAGAGATAGGGGATGTAGTATTAGAATCGGATTTGAAAAGGGCGAATAAGGCAGAAGGGATAGAAAACATTCCATCAGAATTTCTATAACTATTGGGATAAGTGGCAACAAAATGACTATTCAGATGTGTGTGTGAATTGCTAAGGAACCAAACTCCTGACGTCAACTTGTGCTAAGAACAACACACACACACCCGTGCCCGAGGGAGGACTCGAACATCCAGCGGGAGGGGCCGCGCAGTCCGTGACATGACTCCTCTAAACGCGCGACCACTCCGCGCGGCTGTTCACGTTGGTGTGTAGAATGTATGAGACTGGAAATATACCATCACTCATTCGGAAAAAAACATCATGGACACAATTCCGATAACTGCAAGAGCGGACAAGTGAGAGAACTATAGCACAGTCAGCTTCACAGCTAATGCATCCAAGTTGCTGACAAGAATAACATGGAGAAGAATCGAAAAGAAAATGGAGGAAGTGTTAGGCGACGATCAGTTCTGCTTTAGGAAACGTTAAGACATCACAGAGGTGATTTTGAAGTTGATAATGGAAGCAATTCTAAAAGAGAATCAAGAACATTCACAGGATATGTCGACTTGGAAAAAGAGTTCAACAAAGTAAAATGGTGCAAAGTGTTCGAAATCCTGAGAAAAGTAGGCTTAAGCTATAGGGGATGACGGGTAATATACAACATGTACAAGAGCAAATACGGAACAATAAGAGTGGAAGACCAAGAGCGAAATTCTCAGCTTAAAAAGGGTATCAGACAGAAATGCAGCCTTTCGCCTCTATTGTTCAATCTATACATCCATGGAGCAATGACAGATTAAAAAAGTTCAAGATTGGAATTAAAATTGAAAATGAAAGGATTTCAATGAAAAGATTCGTTGATGACAGTGTAAATGGAGAAGGATAATATGATCTGCTGTATGGAATGAACAGTGTAACGAGTACAGAATGTGGACTGGGAGTAAATCGAAGAAAGACAAAAGTACTGAGAAGCAGCAGAAATGAAAACATCGTGAAGCTTAACTTCGGGATTGGTGTTCACGAAGTAGATGAAGTTAAGAAATTCTGGTAACTAGGCAACAAAATAAGCCATGACGGACGGAGCAAGGAGGACATCGAAAGCAGATTAGCACTGGCAAAAAGGGCATTCCTGTCCGAGAGAAGTCTACTATTATTAAACATAGGCCTTAATTTTTGGAAGAAATTTCTCAATATGTACGTTTGGAGCACATCATTGTATGATAGTGAAACATGGACTGTGGGAAATACGGAACAGAAGAGAATTGATGCACTTGATATGTGATGCTACAGAAGACTGTTGAAAATTAGGTGGACTGAAAATGTAAGGAATGAGGAGGTTCTCCAAAAAATCGGCGAGGAAAGGAATATATGGTAAACAGTGAGAAGAAAGAGGGACAGGATGGTAATGTAAGACGTCAGGGTACTAAATGGTACATGGTACTACAGGGAGCTATAGTGAACAAAAAGTGTAGAGGAAAACAGAGATTGGAATACATCCAGCAAATAATTGAGGACGTACGTTGCATGTATTACTCTGCGTTGAAGAAGTTGCCACAGGAGAGGAATTAGTGGCGAGACACATCAAACCAGTCAGAAGATTGATGACTAAAAAATAGTCTGAGAAAGAGACTTCAAAATGTTCAAATGTGTGTGAAATCTTATGGGACTTAACTGCTAAGGTATCAGTCCCTAAGGTTACAGCCGACCAGGGTGGCCGAGCGGTCCTAGGCGCTACAGTCTGGAACCGCGCGACCGATACGGTCCCAGGTTCGAATCCTGCGTCGGGCATGGATGGATGTGATGCCCTTAGGTTAGTTAGGTTTAAGTAGTTCTAAGTTCTAGGAGACTGAAAACCTCAGAAGTTAAGTCCCATAGTGCTCAGAGCCACTTTTTTGAACCTAAGCTTACACATTACTTAACCTAAATTATCCTAAGGAGAAACACACACACACCCATGCCCGAGGGAGGACTCGAACCTCCGCCGGGATCAGCCGCACAGTCCATGACTGCAGCGCCTTAGACCGACTTAGAGACTTATTGGATGGAAAAACCCAAACCCCAATACCAGTATCATATAGTATGGTGAAATCCTGGAACTTCCTACACCAGTTTCGCAGACGACATATGGTGTCAATAGAACCATAGTTCGTTTAGAGTTCTGGGGCTGATGACTGGGGAGATGAAGTGTACATCAAGTGGACAGTTTGGTGTTCAGTTCCCCACCCAGGGCGTGGTTGTACCTGAGTGGTGGGTACAAAGCGATTGGATCCCTTCTGATAAATAAAGAGGATAGCATTGCCATAAGTTTATTCACAACTTTACAGCAATAGTGTTGTCGAGGTCAGTGACTGGAGTTGGACATCGGCCGTGGTAAGTGATCTGGTCACAGCAAACAGCTATGGAGCCACGCTATGCCCCAGCTAGGACACCTCTGGAAACGACGTCTACACTTGCTGGGGTTGATTTATGCCTTAGTTGGGTTGCGACAAGGCAGAGCTGAATCGTGGACCCCGGGGAGGATGGCAGCATCGACACTGGCAGCCACGTGGAGTGTCTGCAAAGAAGGGTGGGTAGTAGCAGAGTTTGGTCGCAGGATGGCGAGCAGCGGCGAAGTTTCTTCGAGCAGGTAAGTGGGCCAGGAAAGGACCATGGATCCCACTTATGGAGGCTACAGTGGATAGAAGTTAGCTGATAGTAGTCCTTCCGGCTAGATGGCACAAAGTCAGCAGCATTCAGAAGTAGGCACAGCTGGTAGACCCGCAGCGTCTAGTGGTGACAGCCTGTTGATCCATACCAGAGCGCTGACTGGTATAAACCTGTCCTCGTGGCAGGTCGCAGGCAGTAACTGACACTACTCGTCTAAAACAGGATAAATTTATGGAGGCTCAGTCCGTCAAAGTTTTTGAAATGGCAAGTTGTGGTCGACTAGCAGTTATGTTACAACTATCGTGCAGGAGACGCAGATGAGTTCTGCAGCGTCAGCATAATCTGCATACCCCTTCTTACAGGCGAATACGTGACTGGCCCCTGTTACTGAGGTTTCTTGCACCGACCTGTCGTGATGTCTCCTGCTAACGAGGGGACGGGTGTCTTCCACTTTGTTGGGCGAAGCCATGGCGCCACACGCCTCCCCTATTCGGAAGATACAATCCACCAGATGACAGAGGGTCATGATATCTGGAAAAGGTCTTGACGACACATCCTACACATTAGATATATGTACACCACATTTAGATTTTCCCCGTAATGACATGCTTGAGCTACTGTGTTCTTTGTCTGTTAATTAATCATTATATACAAAAAAATGGTTCAAATGGCTCTGAGCACTATGGGACTTAACATCTAAGGTCATCAGTCCCCTAGAACTGAGAACTACTTAAACCTAACTAACCTAAGGACATCACACACGTCCATGCCCGAGGCAGGATTCGAACCTGCGCCTAGAACCGGTATTATTTACAAACACCGTCACAGTCATCCGGCAACTTGTTGGAACTGAGCTTGTACAGTGGCATATTGGAAGACGTATTAGTTAATCTCAACTTACTATCACTGTAATTGGAAGAATATTATTATGTCAACGAAATATAAATGTGAGTGGGTCATAACTGTAAAGTTTGAATGTTGTAAGTAGGCTGTTTAGGTTTTTATGTTGGTAACGTTACGTAGCGCACTGTATGAAAATCACTGACTGTGCTGTGTGCAGTCTGTGGCTGGTTTGCATTGTTGGAATTTGCTATTCTAGTGCTGGGCAGTTGGCTGATAACAGCGCATAGCGTTGCGCAGTTGGAGGTGAGCCGCCAGCAGTGGTGGATGTGGAGAGTGAGATGGCGGAGTTTTGAGAGCGGATGATTTGGACCTGTGTCCATCAGAGACTGGATGTTATGTCTTACGTTTGAGACATGCCGCAAGCCGGGACATTTTAGCGTCTGGTCAGTCTGATGTATAAGTATAGTCCGGATCAACTATGCGCTGTAAAGAGGTGTCTTAATAGAGATAAAGAGGTATCTTAATAAATTGAAGTGGCCTGGTTAGCCACTAATATAGAGATTGGAACTGCACTGAGCCATCGAAAATAACAAGCATATTGTCCTCTTTAATCTGCAATTTACATTACCAAGCGAATGATAATTTCAGTAGTGGTTGATACCTTTGGCGAAAGACGAGAACACACAACATACAACGGTACCAGGCAAACGTGTTTCCTTACGGCCCATTTATGGTACCTCCGTCAGTCACGTTGACAGTAATATTTAGCATGACTCAGTTACACACAACAGGAGGTACTTTACGTACGTTAACCATATACAGAGAACAAGAAGGCTATTTCGATCACTTCGAAATTTAGAACAGTCATGTCTCTGGTGGGCCCCCTCTCTCGCCTATTGCAGTGGACGTCTTCATGGAAGCATTTGAAGAAACAGCACTTCAGTCCGCAACATTACCCCGAGAATGCGCTCTACGATATGTTTGTAAGACAGCAGTTTCGTTATCTGGCCACTTCGTGAAGAAGAGCTACAAAACTTTCACCAACACCTCAGTCAGCAGCACATCAGGATCCAGTTTACTGTGGAGATAGAAAAGAATGGGAAGCTGCCTTCCCTCGACGTGGAAGTTTACCGAAAGGCTGACGGTGAAGTGGCCATATACAGAAAGTCCAGATGGATGGACAGGTACCTAAAAGCTTCCGTCCCCCATCACCCTACGCAGAAGAAATCCGCCCTGCACACTTTAACCAAGAGAGCCCACAGGATTAGCGACGAAGAATATCTGAAGGCTGGAATACAATATCCCAGGTCCATTTTTGGAGCAAATGAGAGATTAGAGCCCATACAGAAGCATACCGACAATCCTTCTTTTCACGAACAATACGAGACTGGAATTGAAGGGAGAACCGATAGAGGTACTCAAGGTACCCTCCGCCACACACCGTCAGGTGGATTGCGGAGTATGGATGCAGATGTAGATGTAGAATGAGATTTACAATGAAAGTATGGCGGCAAGGGGTGAGGTGAAGGTAATAGGGAAGCGCAGAAGGAAGGATAAAACATCGGCTTACTACCATATCGCTAAACGCGTGACCGAGATGCTGAGCCGAGCAGATATCAAACACTTTTTTCGTAACAGCAATAGAATAAAAGACTTTCTTAGCTCAAGGAAAGATGCAGTTGACAAGCTGCCTGCTGCTGGAGTTTACGAAATCGGGTACGAGTGTGGATTATAGTACGTTGGCAAGACGGGGCGACCCACCAGCACATGGGCATGTGAACATGAAACATTTATCCGGCTAAGACGAAGTCAGCAGTGGCAAAACACTGTCGTGTGTAGTAAATAGACAGAATTCCGAGAAGCCCGCATACTGGCTAAACAGCCTCTTATCTTTAAGAGGAAAGTTAAAGATGCGATAAAAATAGCCAAGCTACCTGCTAACGTAAACAGAGAGGACGGTTACCGCCTTCTGGCTTGTTGGCTGCCAGCAGTAACGGCGCAACGCAACGGTAGCTCAAGCGAAGCAACACACAGGCGTCAGGTACACGGAGCACTGGCATGCCTCATCCGGCAATCGGCAGTGAGTAAACAGCGCTGCGTCACAACTGGCGCACGTTTCCCGTTCGCCTTTTTCCACCAGTGGCAAGCAGTAAAGCAAACTCCAATCAAGAATGTCTACTTTCACCAATGAGAAGAAAGTTGAAAACACAAATAAACGAAGTCTAACGCCCATCATTCAGCAGTTAGAAAAAAAGAAAACCTGATGAAGGCCACTTGCAATAGTGGCCGAACGTCGGGAGCTGTACACATTGACAATATGGTCACAGACCCGGAAGAATTTTATTGACTGTGAAAGCCTATACTTACAAAGGAGCGTCTACTGTTTCTTCACCTAGTGATAGGCAGTCGTTGACATTCCAGCAGCCTCTCCTGATGCTCCAGGAACGACGTCCACGTCTGCTTGCCCTGGCACATGTTTTAGCGCGTGTCTAGTCGCGGCACGCGGAGTCGAACCGTGGACTGCAGAGCCAGCACTGGCAGCCGTGGGGTGTGATCGCGGACAGCGAGCAGCAGCACAGGTTTGCCCGCACAGGCCAATGATGGTTCGGCAGCTAGGTGGCCCAGGCGCGAACTGCGGATCCCAGATGGGCGGCCTGCAACGTTTGGAAGTTAGCTGACAGGTGGATCTTTGGCTGGAAGGCTCTAAGTCAGCAGCATTCCGACCTAGGTGCGGCTGGCAGACCGGCAGCTTGTAAAGACAACGTATAGCAGCGAGACCCTGGTGAGGATGACTGGCGCATACTTCCAGACGTAGCTGACTGCAGCTTGTGAATGACATCGCTTGTCTAAAAAGGGTTATTTAAGCGGGTTCGGTCTGGCACTGTTTCTGGAACGGCGTTGCTCTCTCTCTCTCTCCCAGAACTCACAGCGGAACCGAGGCGCGTTGGTCTGGTTGTTGTTTTGGCAATCGTGTCGCCACCGCCTCCGTGGCTTAGTGTTAGTGGTATCACAGCCGTGCCTGCGCTATGATGGTCGGTGAGTTCTGCGGTGTCACCATGATCTGAATATTGCTTCTGACGCAAGAACACCTAACTTTTTGCCGGACTCGGTGGCCGTGCGGTTCTAGGCGATGCAGTCCGAAACCGCGGGACTGCTGCGGTCGCAGGTTCGAATCCTGTCTCGGGCATGGATGTGTGTGATGTCCTTAGGTTAGTTAGGTTTAAGTAGTTCTGAGTTCTAGGGGACTGATGACCTAAGATGTTGAGTCCCTTAGTGCTCATTGCCATTTGAATCTGACTTTTCCTGGCCACTGAGGTTTCTTGCATCTCGCTCCTCTGGCGTCTCCTGCTCCGTTGGTTACGGGTGTCTTTCTCTAAGCCAGGCGAAGTTGTGCTACAACCCTTCAAAAATACCTAGTGCTCAAATCAAAACTGAACAATGGCCGCAATGGGAATGGTTGCATTCGAAATTAATCACCACAGGTGATAAGACATTTACCCGTCTGGGTAACGAGATGATTAGTTTCTGTTTCATGGAATGCGATCGCCGCTGATGGATCCACAAGCGCATCTACTCTTGCGCTTCCTAGTCTGACTGAAAGCGACATCCATGCCTCTGTTTCGTCACGCCGCTGAAGGTATGAAACTCACGAGGTTAAAGATTCGGGCTGTAGGAAGAATTCTGCAGTGTTTCTCAACTGAATAGCTGAAGAGTAGCATTCGTCCGATTGGGAGGTTGGAGACAGTCGTTACCCTGCAACAGGACGATTATGTCCAACAGGATTCCGACAGCCCGACGGCAAACGGCAAAGCCAGCAGTGGAAACATTCCACATCTCCCCCGTCAAAGATATCCAAAGCTGCTCACATGAATTTCAGCCAGGTTACAATGCCCTCAGTGACATTGTAGCGGGAAGGGAGTACTTCTCTGGTCGCTGTATCACTAACCTGGTCCCTCGTCGCACGGTAGTAGCGCTCAGGCGCCAAGCTCCATGTAGGTTGTGATCCTGTTGAAGTGGAGTGTTTCGGGATGCCAGTTGTTCAATGCCAACAACGTTACTATACTCGTTTTAATAAAGGAAATACTTTGACACACACGTCACAGAATTTGCAATATGTCGGCTCTGGGCTACGCCATTATATTCAAACCTTTACAACACATTAACACAATTCGCAATTCCCATACTCTTTATAGACACTGCCCACGACACGTGATAACTGATAACTAATAGAATTCTTCGTAAAGCCCGGATCTTTAACACTGTGAGTTTCACATCTTCGGCGATCTGAAGAAACAGAGGCATGGACGTCGGTTTCAGTTGGACGAGGAAGCGCAAGAGTGGATGCCCTTGTGGATTCATCAGCGGCGATCGCATTCCATGAAACAGAAACTGATCATCTCGTTACCCAGTGAAGTAAATGTCTTAACGCTTGTGGCGATTACTTCCAAATGCTAACCATTCCCATTGAGGCGGGTGTTCGGTTCTGATTTGAGTACTAGGAATTTTATGAGATTTGTGCCAGATCTTCGCCTGGCTTTGAGGAAGACAAACGTGACAACGGAGCAGGAAGCGTCAGAACAGCGAGATGCAAGAAACCTCAGTGGCCAGGAAAAGTTAGGTGTTTTTGCGTCAGAGCAGCGAGATGCAAGAAATCTCAGTGGCCAGGGAAAGTTAGGTGTTTTTGCGTCAGAGCAACGAGATGCAAGAAACCTCAGTTGACAGGAAAAGTTAGGTGTTTTTACGTCAGAAGCAATATTCAGATTACAGTGACACTTCAGAAGTCACCTACTTTATATCTTGTTTAACAGCTGGAATATTTACTCACGACCGTTCTTTCAGACACACCCCGGTTACTTGACCATGATTTTTGAGTGGCGCCTCGCTACTAACTCGCCCTGTATATCACGTTTGCGGACATTGTGACGGAAGTTTGTCTCGGAACACTGTCTCAGATTGTAGGATCCTACTCCCGAGTCCCCCCCCCCCCCCCCCCCCCCCCCCATGAACCATGGACGTTGCCGTTGGTGGGGAGGCTTGCGTGCCTCAGCGATACAGATGGCCGTACCGTAGGTGCAACCACAACGGAGGGGTATCTGTTGAGAGGCCAGACAAACGTGTGGTTCCTGAAGAGGGGCAGCAGCCTTTTCAGTAGTTGCAGGGGCAACAGTCTGGATGATTGACTGATCTGGCCTTGCAACATTAACCAAAACGGCCTTGCTGTGCTGGTACTGCGAACGGCTGAAAGCAAGGGGAAACTACAGCCGTAATTTTTCCCGAGGACATGCAGCTTTACTGTATGGAAGAGAATAGAAGCTTTCGAAATGTGGTGCTACAGAAGAATACTGAAGATAAGGTGGATAGAGCACGTAACTAATGAGGAGGTATTGAATAGGATTGGGGAGAAGAGAAGTTTGCGGCACAACTTGACTAGAAGAAGGGATCGGTTGGTAGGACATGTTTTGAGGCATCAAGGGATCACAAATTTAGTATTGGAGGGCAGCGTGGAGGGTAAAAATCGTAGAGGGAGACCGAGAGATGAGTACACTAAGCAGATTCAGAAGGATGTAGGTTGCAGTAGGTACTGGGAGACGAAGCAGCTTGCACAGGATAGAGTAGCATGGAGAGCTGCATCAAACTAGTCTCAGGACTGAAGACAACAACAACAACAACAACTCCCGAGTAGTCACATCTTGTTCCTACAGCATTGCCTCCTATGATTTTATCATTAATATGGCTCTGAGCACTATGGGACTTAACGTCTATGGTCATCAGTCCCCTAGAACAGAAATACTTAAACCTAACTAACCTAAGGACATCACACAACACCCAGTCATCACGAGGCAGAGAAAATCCCTGACCCCGCCGGGAATCGAACCCGGGAACTCGGGCGTGGGAAGCGAGAACGCTACCACACGACCACGAGCTCCGGACTTATCATTAATACTCCTTGCTGATGCATAATGGTCAGATGTACATGTAGCCTGGTTGCTACTGAGCATTCCCGATAGCATAAATGTGCTACTTGGACTAAACACGTAAAGCGAATGCACGTTTGCGTTACAAGGTAAGAATGACTTCCTTCTTCGACTGTGGGGCCTTCTGCTTGTCAAGCTCTCTTCGAGCTTGGAAGTACAATTAATGCGCACCGCGCTATGAGGATACTGTGCAGAAACTACGACGCACCATAATATGAAAACGCCCAGGAATGCGGTTTGGGAGTACCCCTGAGCAAACTGAGGGTCTCTATACTCTCAAAACTGGATCGTAACTGGCATGACTGGTACGAAGTGTAGCATGGATGGTTCCACTTTTATGACAAAACATCGCGGGGAATCTTTGTTGCAACAGAAGTGTAGATAATTAACCGCGTAGCTGGATGCCACTCATCGAGCTTTTTTTTACATAATCGACCTGCAAGTCGACAAAGCACTAATGTGTACTGACTCGGCGAGTGCTGTACAGCCTCTTATGACAGCAGCCGAAGGAATATCTGTAAATCCCCTGGCAAACGGTGTACTAGAAATCTGAATAGACCAGGAGAGCTGCATCAACTAATTTACCTACAGCGGACATTCGGACTTGTCGATATTAAAGGCAATGACCGCGCCAACCGTCTGGCAAATACGGTGCAGTATTTACGGTTGTGGGCGGATTGTGTAGTGATTATCACCTTGAGCTAGTTGTGATTCATAAATTTATCAAGTGAAATTTCACGTCATTGGAGGTTGTTTATTGAACTATTAATACTAAGTGCGGTTGTCACAGTGTAACGTGTAACATCTTGTAACACCATATTGAATTCTGTAGATATTTTGTACCGATTAATTCTGTTTAATGTCAAGTATTTATTCTTTTCACCGTGTAATGTCTTTGACCTATTGTAATGAAGTAGAAAGTTGTGTAAAATGTTTTCTCTTTACCATTTAAAATCTTTGTATTAATTGGAGGAAAATGTTATAAAAATGTGCCGCTTTTATGTTCACATGTTAAAGTATTAAGATATTAAGATTTTTTAAAACATGTTTGCTTACAACTATGTACAATCTGGTTCACACCTAGGGACTTGCATTGTATAAAATGAAAAGCAACAGTACTTCCCATTTGTAACGGAAGTGAGTTGCCTCGCGCGAAAATGTGATTGGCGCGAGCTAAAAGGTGGATGTGTCGTTCGGTCTGGGCCCCTAGTGAGTGAGCACGGTCAGTCTGCAGCCGGCTACTGGACAGTCTGGTCTGGTCTGAGCAGCAACTGAGTGAACAGTGCAAGTGCCGAGTGCCGAGTGAGGCATTCAGTACCTGTATTAATGTGGAAAGTCCTTGGATGTGTGTATGACTCTAAAATGGTGCTCTATTATTGGAAAAGGCTCTAAAGTTGTTAATTTCGTCGCTAAGTAGAAAATGATACAGCAAATTGCATCCAGAGGAAGGGCCAGGTAGCCACTATGTACTCGCCACCTATATTGCGTCATCACTTCAACAAATCTAAGAGGTCAGATTTCTGTCAGAGTATGGACCAGTACATTTAAGTGTTGTTTAATTTGCTATAATAAGGAAAATTATGTTAAACTATGTGTCTGACTCTTGAATTGGTTCATCATACCTCTTAGGATCAATTACACATAATTACTATCATCCGAGTACCATGTATGTGAAGAAACGATTGAAAATAAGTGATGGTTTGTGTTGCTTAATTTTGAATGCAACAAGACATCTAGAAATTCTGTGGGTTTCACTGAAATCAAGGGAGGTAGTTAGTATTGTATTTATGAAAACCTCTATAATAATTGATTAGTTTTAATTCAAGCTGTTTATACTTCAAAGATTAACTGCATTTAATTCTGTCAGTGAAAATTACTGATTGTGCTAATGACAAAACGAAGCACGTTATTTTGAGGTTAGTTAGAGTAAACTGCATTTAAAGTCATACTTAAGGACCTGTATAAAAGATCACTGACATTAACTGATTTAAATTCCTGTTAGGTGAATAAAATTAGTGAAAGAATAATACAAAAATTTGCATCTCACAATTTGTCTCAGAAAAGTGTGTTTAGTTTGCTTTATGGAAATGGACAGTTTAAGGGTCCTCACATTTGTGCTGCTTAATATGAGAAAACATTCTTGAAGAATGAGTTTACTAATTGCATTTTGAAGAAATTTTATAGTTTTGTGTGCTTTGTGTAGTAAAATTTTGAAGACACTTTGAGGGCCACCACCTAAGTCTTTGCCTATGAAAGATAAAGTTACTGTAATTGTCCTTATCCTTAAAAAGATAAACAATATTACTTCTTAATGAGTGTAAAAATCCTATTGCAAGTGACTTTTAATTACATTTATACTATCTGGAAAGTAACTATTGAAATAGGACCAAGTCCATGTCCAATTTCTGGTTTAGTACTGACTTTCATAACTTTTGGTGATCAGATAATTCATATATAACAAAGTACTTACTATTGAGAAGAAATACGCCGTTAATTGTTTCTGTGAGAACCTGCATATACTATTTATAGTCGCTAGCATCACTGTACCACTTGTCAGGTTATGGTGAGTTCCTTGCAGTTATCTGGGAAAGAACTAATGGTAGCTTTCCTTTACCAAAATTCAATACAGATTCTTAAAAGTAATGTTTCATATTACTATACCTAATTAGGCTGGCGACCGTATTTTTATTTCATTTAAGTAAACTTGGTTACTTAAGCAATTTTCCAGATTTCAATCTTTACCTTTCTGGTTTCTACTTTTATATTAAATTCGATAACCCAAATCCATTAGGTAACTCACCGTCAACTAACTTAAATTTACTGCTACGTAATACCATATTTGGTAATACACGTTGTGCCAGTGTAACAAACGGCTAGGTATAGTATTGTATTAGGTTTTTCCCGCCACAGTACTATCTGTTGGGCTGTAAGTGTTATATTTGGCGTACTTGTGACAGGACTAAAATCTTATCGTCACTAGGTAAACTGCATAACGATATAACAGACCTGTAGTAGTGTTATAATCTCTTCCTGCTTTTGGCGCTACTCAGTGCTCAGCTGTTGGTTTTAGTATTTTAGTGAACTGTGTATTAATACTGCGTTTGTGCGTTCTAGATGTCATTATTGGTGTGCGAAGACCCTCTTGCTTGTTGTCACATGAGCTCTCGAGCATGGAATTCAGACGCGCGGGCTATGTGACCGGCAAACGTCGCTTATGTACTGATTGCTGTGTATATCTTTCAGTCTGCCATATTGCCGAATGTTTTCTATAGAAAATAATTCACGTATTTTGTGAGATCTTGCCGTTTGAGTATTTTTTAAACGTAATAGCTTTTACAAAATGTTATTTTTCATATTCACAAGGTCTGATAATTAACTAGTGAGCTCAGATTTGTCGTTATGGTAAAGTTACATTTGTGTAAAATAATTTTTCTTCCTAATTTAAAGTTGGAGCCATAAGGCTGTTTCTCTATTAAATTTTTTGAATTATTCTCTCTGCCTTTAATACAAATGAATAATCGGTGTAGCTCACGGCAATTTGCAAATACTAAATATTCATTATGTTGTTACCAGTGCTCTGTTTTGATCCACGAGGTGAAAATAAAGTTTGGTATCCTCAATGGCGCCAGAATCCCACTCCAACAGCCCAAGTGCCCTGCTTACGAATCCCATGCCTCGCCAGTTCCTTTGAAACACCACCGCCGCTTTACTTCTCTATCATTCCCTAATCGGAGCTTGTGCTCCGTCTGTAATGACCTCGTTGTCAATGGGACGATAAGACTAATCTCATTCTCCCCCTCCTCCTTCTGCTGCTGCATTCACACTACTAAACCCTACCTTTGCCAGTAAGGTCACCGGATTACACCCCAGTTGAGAACGTTTGAAGCATATTGGCAGGGCCCTCCCACCAGCTGGGGATTTTTACAATGTATCGCGCCAGTTGGATAGAATCTGGAACGATATCTCTCAGAGCAACATTTAACAATTCTATCAGTCAACGCCAGGCTGAATAAATGTTCGCTTAGGGGCCGAAAGTTGGGCAACACGTTATGACTTCCTGAATCCGTGAAGCTCTTTCTTTTGAAACAACTATAACACTAGCCTGCCGTGGAACAATCTAACGTTACCTTCTGAGAGGATTTTGAAATTTTGACCGTCCGATTGTATAATGGATAAAGGTACCGGACTAAAATTTTGAATATGGTGAAATTAACAGAATAACTAAACAGACTTTGACCTTGGGAGTTAATGAAAATGGCAAAGATCATATTTGAATGAAAAAATGAACGGTCGCCAGCCCATTTGTGCACATTAATTTGGAAATATATGTTCAAGAAAATGGTTATTAAAGTTACTTTCGTTAATATTTCCCTTTGAATAGCGCACAGGATACAAACTGACATAGGGTACTCTGAACTATGTGTGGTTACCAATAACGCACACTCCAGTAATTATGGAAAGCAAATTTGCAATAAATTCATACTAATAACAGCTACATTCAAGATCATTACTTAAACAAATACTGAAATGTTACTGTATGAAGTGCACAGCTAATTTTGAACATGAGGGACTTCTATCTTAGCTGACATGTAAAACCGCAAATAAAGATAATTAATATCATCAATACGTTGTTTATATTCCTCTTTATATATCAAATTTCCTTAGCAGCAGTAATAGTTCAGTTATCTTTCTAAAATGTGAAGAATATGATTGGGAAACATAAATTAGTATAATGTCACTAATCAAGCTCTATGATTATTTCAGTAGAAAAGAGTAATCCAAACAAAGCTACTCCTTAACCTCACTTGGGACAGTTTATATTTTACTTTGCAAGGTAAGAAATCCAACACTGAACTTAAATAATTAAAAAATAGAATCATTCATGATAGGAATCAAGACCACATTTTGTTTAAAATGAGCTTAAGTTATTTGCCTCTTTTATCACCTGTGAAGCAGATATTTTGGACAACATTCACACAGTCTGACACTGTATTCTCAGAAAACCATACTTCGCAATAAACTGAGAGTACTTTAGTCAAATCCTATCTATCTTCATTTTAGTGGTTTTAACTTCAACTTTTACTAACTTTTTCACATTTTACAAGCAAACAAGAAACCACTTTGAAACATTTAAAAGCAACAATTGTTCATTTAAAACAGGGTACGCGGCTTTAGCAGCACTTAGGAGAGGACCGTGCATAGGTTCGTGACCAGGAGTGAAGATGTGGTTCTGAACACAGATTTATAGCATTTGGATTATTATTAAAACCACTCACACAAATTAACTGGTCCATGCCCATATACATACCTGGGTGTATGAAGTTAGTGAAGCAGTGGCGAAGTTTTGGTGGCAAGCGACATGGCAGCTGATTGTACTTACGGCTCTTGATGTTCGAATGCTCTATAAAATCTCTTCTTGGTGTCGGACTTTCAACATATTAGAGCTATTCCTTTTTTGCCGAGAACACCAAGTAATAGCCAGATCCACATCCGAGGCAAAAATCCCTTGCAAAGTAGCTTCCAATTTCCTCTCTTGGCACCGTCATAGTGTACTGTGCTACTGCTAGCCACTCACTGCATACTGTTTACACCAGGGAGCTGCATAGCTCTACCGCCAAAACCACCTTTTACATCGCGCCATGCCACTTCCGTTGCGGAGGGACTGCACTAAATCCTTTACATTTTACAATACAAGTGCCCTGAGCATGAAACGGCTTCCAATAAACATTGTCTTTCTTATAAACATACCCATATTATAAAATTTCATAATTTTAAAAATCGTTTTGATTTTTTCATATATATATTGTCGTATGTCCGGCCTTTGTATCTGCCTAGTGAGTGTACTAATGAGTGCAAACTTAGCCTTACCACTTAGCGAGCAAATGGACAAAACATCTTTACTGTCTTCTCAAGCCCAGGGCACCAAACAGACCTTCTAACAATATATGACCCTGGCCCTGTATCGCAGCTAATGTCAGGAGCGGATTCTAACAAAAATCATTAGAAATGCTACTGTCTCGTAACTACAATGTATGAATTAATAAAAGTGAATGTTTGAGGTGTAATGTAGAAAGACGAAACGGCTATTCCCTTTTCTATTCTACATATAATTTATCAACTGTTGCTTTCAGGGATCAAGTGATAAATAACAACCATGTTCTATTACTTTTGGGACTTAAAAACAAAATATTTAAGTGTTGGGCATACTGAAACGACGATTATTAAAATCCTTATCTCTACACAGGAAAATTTTTTATCCCAGGAGAGAATGATTACTAAAAATCCTCATCAGCTCATTTAAATCTATGTTGTCACAGCTGCTGAGTGCACTGAGTTGGTGGAGAATAATTTTACTTCTTGAACCAATGAAAAAAACTCTCATGTACTCAATGTGAGGGTGGGTTAGTGCCCTAGGTTTTGATATTCTATGGTCAAAGCGTACACAAATTGGAGTGAGCAAAATCTAGACTCAACATTTACTGTGGCCTAATGCGCAATGGTACTTTACCAAGTGGCATCTGCAACGGCGTTGTCTCTGTGCTGGATCTGAAACGCTAATTCCTTACTCTGGCCTTGACAGAATTCACTCAGTCGCAACTTCCTGTGTTCTGTAGAATTTTAATCTTTCCCTAGTCTAAATAATGGCTATTGCACACTCTCTATGGGTTGGAAAGATGTGCACAATTTCTTTGCCCGCAAAATTCCCACAGGGATAATTTACCACCGATTTGCTATCTGTCGTCATGATACTTGAAACATAACATCCTCACTTCACAGAAAGCAAAGCTCTCAATGGCCTCGCCACACACTTGTGTGGTCTGCCGTGAGATGAGAGAGAGAGAGAGAGAGAGAGAGAGAGAGAGAGAGAGAGAGAGAGAGAAATTTTACGTCTCAAAATGCTTTTATATAATGGGGATCTACGCACCATGTCTCATCTGTGTCGCCAAGTCTGCCTTCAGTTAATCACCATCTCGCTAGAGATGAATAAACATTTGTGTTTTTCTTACTGGGTCACAGCCTAGCCCTGTTAATGATGTGCAGCTATTTACCATTAGTCCCGGCCTTATTTATGTTTAAGGGGGGTGTAAAGCCAGTTCGCGTACCTCGTGTAACACTACACGTGCACCCTGGGTGACGCTAAATGAACTAGCACGTGCTGGCAGTCAGATAATCTGAAGATCTCATGACTATAAGACACTTCCAGTAAGAGTTATGTCACCAGACAGACCAAACAGCCCTTCTCTGGTCCCTCTGACCAGAAGACTCGGACCCGTGGTTCAAATTTGTCACATAAACATAGAAGGCATAAGCTATGCTATCTATGAAAACTATTAAAGAATGACAACACTGACTTGGTTGCTATACAAGAAACACATTGTGATACAGTGCAACAACTAAATAAAAGGGGCAAAATACCAGGCTATGAACTGATGGGAGCGACCTTTCATAGGTCTTATGGAGTAGCCACATATGTCAAACAAGATACTGAAAACGCTTTCCTAATTTCTACGTCCACCAACGAAGACATTTCATAAGGTTGTCACAAAAATCGGAAGCATTACTGTCTCCAATATGTATAAGCCACCTGCTACACCTTGGCCAGCCCACGTTCTTCAAACTCGTCCACATCCTGCTGTATACGTAGAAGATTTCAATAGTCGTCATGAACAATGGAAGTGTAAAGCCAATGATGCAAATGGTGAATCACTAGCAAAATGCACTGAAGACGAATACTTATACCATGTATTCGATGCTAAGGATCGATTTACGTTTAGATCAGCTGCCTGGAGACAGGAATACAACCCTGACCTATGTTTCGTCTCTTCCAACAACAGAGACCCACTTCTCATGGCCTCAACTAGAGTTCTGCCCGACTTTCCGCACAGTCAATACCGTCCAATCATCATAGAGGTAGGAACTCAAATTCCTCTAATTACCTCTATTCCTCGCCCACGATGGAATTTTAGAAAAGCCAATTGGACTGGGTTCTCCACAGATCTGGGCAAATGTTTGGGATGGATACCACCTACTAGCAAAAATTACCAAAGATATGTTGGTGCCATGATAAGCACGGCCAAGAAACACATACCAAGAGGGTACCGGAAAGAATACATCCCTGGATGGTGCCAAACCAGCGAAGAACTATACCAGAGCCTCCTTGAATCCGTAGATCAGGAAATAGCGGGCGAACTGCTTCACAGCTTGGATGCTGCCAGAAGACAAAAGTGGACGTAAACTGAAGAAAGCCTCAATTTCCAAACATCTAGCAGGCAAGCATGGTCACTCTTGAGAAAACTAGGTAGCAGCCCACTAGCACAACGACAAAAAGCAGCTGTAAAACCAAATGCCATAGCTGCACATCTAGTTAATACGTCTAGGACACCAAAGGATAAAACGCGTACAATCCAAGTGAAGCGAGAACTCAAAACCTTAAAACATGAAGCCACAGAAACTTAACACTCTCGCCCTTTCTCTAGCGAAGACATACAGAAGACTCTGAAAGATGTCAAACCAACAAAGGCACCAGGTTTCGACAACGTTCACCCTGAATTCGTAATAAACTGTGGCAGGTATACAAATGTATGGTAGGCTCAATTTTTGGCAAACATAAAGCCAACTGGCAATAGCCCACAAGAACTCAAACGATCTAAGGCAATAGCTATTCTAAAGCATGGGAAGCCAGCTGACAACCCAAAAAGCTACAGACCAATAGCTCTCCTGTCTGTAATTTACAAATTACTACACAGGCTTGTATATAACAGAATTAGCCCAGAATTGTTCAGGGCGATCCCAGTTGAATAGGCAGGCTTTCGGTCAAGAAGAACTTGTACTGACCAGGTGTTGTCACTCACTACTTACACTGAGGCGGGATTCCAGAGAAAACTGTAAACATCAGTCGCCTTTATTGACCTCTCAGCAGCTTACGACACTATGTGGACAGAAGGCATCATGTACAAAACTCTTCGAGTAATTCCTTGAAAATCTATAGCACGCTTAATAGACAGCATGCTCAATGATAGGGTGTTCCAAATAAGTATGGACACTGACAACAGCTCCATCAAAAAACTAAAGAATGGCTTACCATAAGGATCAGTGCTTGCACTACTCCTGTTTAGCCTCTATATTGCAGACCTGTCGGAAACACAATCAAGAAACTTCCTGGCAGATTAAAACTGTGTGCCCGACCGAGACACGAACTCGGGACCTATCCCTTTCGCGGGCAAGTGCTCTATCAACTGAGCTACTGAAGCACGACTCACGCCCGTTACTCACAGCTGTACTTCTGCCAGTATCTCGTGTCCTACCTTGGTAGAGCACTTGCCCGCGAAAGGCAAAGGTCCCGAGTTCGAGTCTCGGTCGGGCACACAGTTTTAATCTGCCAGGAAGTTTCATATCAGTGCACACTGCGCTGCAGAGTGAAAATTTCATTCTGGACAATCAAGAAAGCTCGGTTATGCTGACGACTGGGCCCTCGCTACAAGATGTAGCACAATTGAAGCATCTGATGATATCCCAGTATAAAGTCATATCCCGCCGCCACACCTGCGACGTACTGACGCCCTTGTACGTGAGTACAAAAACATCATGGGAAATCGAAGCCTGTCAATCCACCAAGACATTGAGGCTGCAAACACTAATAGGCTTCGATCTAGGAACCCACCAACAAGAACAGCAAGGAACTGTGTACTATAAGGTTTCAGTATCACAAACGCATGGTCTGAAAAATGGAACATATGGTAAAATCATAACATGCCTTGCATCACACAAAAGCCATCTGGTTTTGACCTACCACGCAAAACGCGGTCCACTCTAAATAGGATTAGAACTTGTCATGGCAGATGTGCTTAATCCCTGTATAAATGGGGTAAAATACCATCCCCTGAGTGTGACTGCGGAGAAAGTCAGACCATCAGCCACATTGTTGAAGAGTGTTCCAGAAGAGCCTACAATGGGAGCCCCGACGACTTCCTGCTCGCAACTCCAGAGTCGATAGATTATATTAATATACTTGATGTTTGTTTGTAATCCGTAAACTTTGTTATATTAGTAATGTTGGTTTGCAATTATTGACATTTGTTATATTAGTGAATTGTCTGTCTGTTTCTTATGTGTCTGTATTGCCTTACGATAAAGAAATAAAATTATGTTAAAGGGAACAATGTATTGTTCTGGCCTTATCCGTTTCTGCACTGAAGCTCGCCGTTCTCTTGCTAGGCTTAGCCACCTGCTCGATTCATCTCCGAAATGTGTTTCACTTTAACATGATTGTTCCATGCTATTGTCCATCTTGGTAGAGATTATTTTGTTGGTTTTCGGTACATGAGGTTAACTGCAATTGCCATTTCTTGATACAATATAATTATTATTTTCTGAGGATCTCATACTATATCGTCTTATCGTTATGGATCAAGCTCATGTAAGGTCCATAAAATCCAGACGCCTTACAACATTACAAAACTCTAAATTTCCTGACACAAACCAATGACCTCAACCAACACAGAATGCACACTCCATAATTGTAGGTACAAAGTTATATAATATAAACATACTTCCAATCGATTCGAGTGCTACAAAATCTTCCAGTTTTTCTGAAATAGTAATTAGTTGTTTGTCTGCTCATGTAATTCACATCTGTCGATTTCCCTCCCATCTGGATGATTCCTTCGTGGTGCAACGTTTTTATTTATGTATTAGAGTGTATTTGGGAGATGTCTGTCACTATCTGCTTAAAAAATGATTGTGTTGCTCTAGTCGATATACTAGTCACAAGAGAATTTAACAACCATACTCTTACTTTTATTCTAACGTCTTTGCTGCAATTACTTTACCATATGACAAATTTCGACGACAAAAGATTGTCATAGTCACGTACAATAACTTCATAATCCACATTCATAGGTATTACTCATAGTACATCCCACAGATACCAAATTAAAAATATATAAATAAATGGACAATAGTGCTCACGAGAACCACCACAGCACCCCACACGTCTTACCTGCACACTTACCTTGCAGCCACGCCTCCCCCATATGGATCGCTTTACCGCTCTCTTCACCTCGGCGTCGCTGGATTGCGACAAGCCACTCTGCCCTTTGGCGCATTCACCAGTAACAGCCAGTTGGCGCATGGACAAAAAGCAGAGCTACAAGCGCCAATGCAAACGAGGTGTACCATCGAAAAGGTCAGTCCTCTACAAGCATCATTTACACTGGAAAAGAGAATGAAATAAGAGGTAACGATAAAGTCCTACTGAGCTTTTACGTTGCTGATATTCAGTGTGGCGTCATTAACTCTGAGAGGTGAAATCGTGAGATCTACTTGTTTAACTGTCGCTGCTCCCGATAAAATTACTAATCATCTGAAGCCATATAGACAATAGATATTTCAACGCACTCGATGTATAATGGCAAGGTAGGCATAAACGAAATGGGGAGACGAATTTTCTTATCTTTCGTACGGTATTCGACAGATTTAAAGATACTGCTCTACTAACACCCAAAAATAGAGACGTTAGACTCTCAGCCCGGTACCAGACGTTGTATGTCAATATAATGAGCATCAAAACACCGATTTACACTACTGGCCATTAAAATTGCTACACCACGAAGATGGCGTGCTACAGACGCGAAATTTAACCGACAGGAAGATGATGCTGTAATATGTAAATGATTAGCTTTTCAGAGCATTCACACAAGGTTGGCGCCGGTGGCGACACCTACAACGTGCTGACATGAGGAAAGTTTCCAACCGATTTCTCATACACAAACAGCAGTTGACGGGCGTTGCATGGTGAAACGTTGTTGTGATGCCTCGTATAAGGAGGAGAAATGTGTACCATCACGTTTCCGACTTTGATAAAGGTCGGAATGTAGCCTATCGCAATTGCGGTTTATCGTATCGCGACATTGCTGCTGGCATTGGTCGAGATCCAATGACTGTTAGCAGAATATGGAATCGGTGGGTTCAGGACGGTAGTACGGAACGCCGTGCTGGATTCCAACGGCCTCGTATCACTAGCAGTCGAGATGACAGGCATCTTATCCGCATGGCTGTAACGGATCGTGGAGCCACGTCTCGATCACTAAGTCAACAGATGGGGACGTTTGCAAGACAACAACCATCTGCACGAACAGTTCGACGGCGTTTGCAGCAGCATGAACTATCAGCTCGGAGACCATGGCTGCGGTTACCCTTGACGCTGCATCACAGACAGGAGCGCCTGCGGTGGCGTACTCAACGACGAACCTGGGCGCACGAATGGCAAAACGTCATTTTTTCGGATGAATCCAGGTTCCGTTTACAGCATCATGATGGTCGCATCCGTGTTTGGTGTTATCTCGGTGAGCGCCCATTGGGAGCGTGTATTCGTCATCGTCATACTTGCTTATAACCGTGCGTGGTGGTACGGGGTGCCATTGGTTACAAGTCTCGCTCACCTTTTCTTCGCATCGACGGCACTTTGAACAGTGGACGTTACATTTCAGATGTGTTACGACCCGTGGCTCTACCCTTCATTCGATCCCTGCGAAACCCTACATATCAGCAGGTGGTGCACGACCGCATGTTGCAGGTCGTGTATGGGCCTTTCTGGATATAGAAAATGTTCGACTGCTGCCCTGGCTAGCACATTTTCCAGATCTCTCACCAACTGAAAACGTCTCGTCAATGGTCTTGATGAAATGTGGTATCGTGTTTAAGCTGCATGGGCAGCTGTACCTGTACACGCCATCGAAGCTCTGTTTGACTCAATGCCCGAGCTTATCAAGGTCGTTATTATGGACAGAGGTGGTTGTTCTGGATACTGATTTCTCAGGATCTATGCACCCAAATTGCGTGAAAATGTAACCACATGTCAGTTCTAGTATAGTATATATTTGTCCAATGAATACCCGTTTATCATCTGGATTTATTCTTGGTGTAGCAATTTTAATGGCCAGTTGTGTAGTTCGTGCTGGGTGCTGTCGTCGAGTGCAACATGTGTCAACGGTAATTGAAAGTTGCGCCAGAGTTACGGAGAACAGTAAATGCGTCTCTGTGAGAAATCTCAGCTGTAAACCTCGCATGAGCGTGAAGGTAGAGCGTTCAAACCCCACTGATGGCAATTTTTTTAACTGTTTACGCTTGAATCTGTTACATGGGAGAACGTTTTCCTGACGCGTAAAACTACACTCCTGGAAATGGAAAAAAGAACACATTGACACCGGTGTGTCAGACCCACCATACTTGCTCCGGACACTGCGAGAGGGCTGTACAAGCAATGATCACACGCACGGCACAGCGGACACACCAGGAACCGCGGTGTTGGCCGTCGAATGGCGCTAGCTGCGCAGCATTTGTGCACCGCCGCCATCAGTGTCAGCCAGTTTGCCGTGGCATACGGAGCTCCATCGCAGTCTTTAACACTGATAGCATGCCGCGACAGCGTGGACGTGAACTGTATGTGCAGTTGACGGACTTTGAGCGAGGGCGTATAGTGGGCATGCGGGAGGCCGGGTGGACGTAACGCCGGATTGCTCAACACGTGGGGCGTGAGGTCTCCACAGTACATCGATGTTGTCGCCAGTGGTCGGCGGAACATGCACGTGCCCGTCGACCTGGGACCGGACCGCAGCGACGCACGGATGCACGCCAAGACCGTAGGATCCTCCGCAGTGCCGTAGGGGACCGCACCGCCACTTGCCAGCAAATTAGGGACACTGTTGCTCCTGGGGTATCGGCGAGGACCATTCGCAACCGTCTCCATGAAGCTGGGCTACGGTCCCGCACACCGTTAGGCCGTCTTCTGCTCACGCCCCAACATCGTGCAGCCCGCCTCCAGTGGTGTCGCGACAGGCGTGAATGGAGGGACGAATGGAGACGTGTTGTCTTCAGCGATGAGAGTCGCTTCTGCCTTGGTGCCAATGATGGTCGTACGCGTGTTTGGCGCCGTGCAGGTGAGCGCCACAATCAGGACTGCATACGACCAAGGCACACAGGGCCAACACCCGGAATCATGGTGTGGGGAGCGATCTCCTACACTGGCCATACACCTCTGGTGATCGTCGAGGGGACACTGAATAGAGCACGGTACATCCAAACCGTCATCGAACCCATCGTTCTACCATTCCTAGACCAGCAAGGGAACTTGCTGTTCCAACAGGACAATGCACGTCCGCATGTATCCCGTGCCACCCAACGTGCTCTAGAAGGTGTAAGTCAACTACCCGGGCCAGCAAGATCTCCGGATCTGTCCCCCATTGAGCATGTTTGGGACTGGATGAAGCGTCGTCTCACGCGGTCTGCACGTCCAGCACGAACGCTGGTCCAACTGAGGCGCCAGGTGGAAATGGCATGGCAAGCCGTTCCACAGGACTACATCTAGCATCTCTACGATCGTCTCCATGGGAGAACAGCAGCCTGCATTGCTGCGAAAGGTGGATATACATTGTACTAATGCCGACATTGTGCATGCTCTGTTGCCTATGTCTATGTGCCTGTGGTTCTGTCAGTGTGATCATGTGATGTATCTGACCCCAGGAATGTGTCAATAAAATTTCTCCTTCCTGGGACAATGAATTCACGGTGTTCTTATTTCAATTTCCAGGAGTGTACTTTTCGGAGTTTTTAGCAATGTTCTTCTGGCTGTCTACTGTCGTTTCGTTAGGTGAAGTTACGTACTGACTACTGAAATTATTACTTTGTTTATTATTAATTGATGTTGTTACCATTACTTCCGCGCTTATGATGTAATTGTTTATTTTTCTTTTCTGATTGTATATCCAGTGAAACTACAAATGTCCAGTAGAGGTTAACTACTTTCAAAGAAACAAACCGACATCAAACTGCCAAGAGAACCAGGCTGTAAGTCCAGACAGCCCCTTTTACATGTTATAAACAAGTTGTCTTATATAATACTTTCACACATAATAGAGTAAAAAAATTGTTAATAATTATGTTTGAATCCGGGACCATTAGTAAAAGGATCTACCGCTCCCCACGGAAACAATAGTTATCACCTGACCGCAGTATGCTTTTGACGTGCTCCATAGTTCCGCTGTTACCTTTAATTAACGTTTACACCCGCTCTGCTGGACGACAATATATAGTAGGAACTAAATCGGAGTTTTGGTTGTTACTCTGTCCAAAGTACAAAGTTTGGTACCGAAAGGAGTGTCTCACCAATGAGGGTTTGGGTGTTCTTCACAAGCGTTTTTGAGAAATCAGGGTTAAAAGTTTACGAGTGTGTTGATAACCATACAAAAGTGGCAGTAGCAGAACTTTTATTTATCTGCAAGCAGCTGCCGGCCGCTGTGGCCGAGCGGCTCTAGGCGCTTCAGTCTGGAGCAGCACTGCTGCTACGGTCGCAGGTTCGAGTCCCGCCTCGGGCATGGATGTATGTGATGTCCTTAGGTTAGTTAGATTTAAGTA
Organism: Schistocerca gregaria; assembly: GCF_023897955.1. Taxonomy (NCBI): domain Eukaryota; kingdom Metazoa; phylum Arthropoda; class Insecta; order Orthoptera; family Acrididae; genus Schistocerca; species Schistocerca gregaria. The sequence goes on from NC_064924.1 coordinate 512,243,632, forward strand.
GTTCTAATGGCTCTGAACACTATGAGACTTAACATCTGAGGTCATCAATCTCCAAGAACTTAGAACTACTTAAACTTAACTAACCTAAGGACATCAGACACATCGATGCCGAGGCAGGATTCGAACCTGCGACCGTAGCGGTCACGCGGTTCCAGACTGAAGCGCCTCGAACCACTCGGCCACATAAGTAGTTTTACGTCTAGGGGACTGATGACCTTAGATGTTAAGTCCCATAGTGCTTAGAGCCATTTGGACCATTTTGCAAACAGCTGTTACAAGCATACTGAACATGTCAGGTTATTAAGATTTCAGAACAGAAGAAAAACATAATTCATATATCCATTCATACAGACATTTCCATATTGAAGTCTATTCTGAGAAGGGTTGAACAAGTAGTCTGTCATCGCCTTACGTTGGTAATGGCACAGGCATTTGTCGAAACTATTGGGGTCATTCTAAGACGACACGGACGTGTGAAGTGAAAACAGTGCAGGGATCGTAATGTCATTGCGTGTGGAAGATGGTGTGGTTCTTATAAGAGCTCAGAGGTCCCAAAGTCACCGCTACAGGATCATGGGCGCACACCCACGTGAAGACAGAGCGAGCACTTGACCTCAGGCGTGCTGAAAATGGAAGAGAACAGGAGTGCAGTGTGTACAACAATAAATTATTTTTTTTGCAAAACAGCGTTGTATACTGCTGATAAATCGTGCAAAGCTTTGCTGTTTTAAAACGACTGGCCTTGTATTTCTTGTATTGAGATTATGGAAGCTCCAGTGTCCATTCGGAGGGTGCCTTGACTTAGGAGTTAGTGTTTAACGTCCCTTCATTAGAGACGGAGCACAAGTTCGGATTATGGAAGGATGGAGAAGAAAATCGGCCATGCCCTTTCAATGGAACCATCCCGGAATTTACCTGAAGCGATTTAGGGAAATCACAGGAAACCTGAACCAGAATAGCTGATTTTGAACAGTCGTCCTTCCGAATGCGGGTCTAGTGCGCTAATCACTGCGCCTCCTCGCCCAGAAACTTTGGTTTTACGTGGTTTCTCTACGGTATTAGGTAATTCAAAAGAGAAATGAACCCGGGACTATAATATGATAATCGCTGAAGGCACTGTAATGTTATTACCTACGGAAGAAGTTGTGAACCCTTAAGAGTACAGGGACCAAAAATTCGGTTCTAGAGGGACTAGCGATGTGACGACAGAGGAGAGAGAGAGGTAGAGCCCAGGCTTTGACTGTCGACGGTCATGAGTGTGGCCGAGAGCAGGGCAACAGAGACTTCAAAACAAGAGCAAAGGGGTGTAGGGCGCTTCCAAAGGTCAAGGAGTGACATGAGCTATTCAAGGGAAAACTTATGCTGTTGCCCGATGACACACGAACAGAATCGCCACGCTGCATTACCCATCCCATTGCCCAGAAAATTACTGTGGCAGCCATTCCCCCAGGGGTCGAACTGTGCTTCGGAATATCGCCGGAAATTTACCGTTCTCCTTACGCTTGTGCCAGCCATTCGTCCATGAATTTCCAGCCCCCGATCACTTTCCCCAGTAGATAAATGCTCTACACGCTCTTTCTTTACTTTTGAAGCCTAGATTCCTGTTTTTTCAGCACGAGTATGCTGTGCTCATCGTAAGCATTACATCATGCGCAAGTATTTTTCCGAATTTGCTGGAATTTGGTTTCACGTAGAGCGGAAACCAAGCGCACTCCAGTACAGTCAAGTACGAAAATACGTCTCATGCTGTCATTTGTGCCCACATCAACTAAGGATGGTTAAAAATTAATATTTCCCATGAAAACTGAAATTTTACGTGCAATATGTGACTAGAAAGGAGAATATATGCAGTACATTTTTCATAGAAAATGATATTTAAAGGTGCAATTATTCCCAGCTGAAAGAAAAGAAAAGAAGATTAAATCGAGAACTGAACCAGTTATCTATGTATGAGCTCTCCTCAACGACGATTCTAGAATGCTACCGATTCCTCTATGTACCCTATTTACAAATAAGGCTTTAAATTTAGTAAATAATGTCATCGGAAAATTTCAAAGCCGATATTTTTCTGTAAATCTAAAAAAAAAAAACTTTGACGGCAATCTGTTCAAAATGGCTCTGAGCACTATGGGACTTATACTCTTTGGTCAGCAGTCCCCTAGAACTTAGAACTAATTAAACCTAACTAACCTAAGGTCATCACACAACACCCAGTCATCACGACGCAGAGAAAATCCCTGACCCCGCCGGGAACCGAACCCGGGAACCCGGACGCGGGAAGCGAGAACGCTACCGCACGACTACGAGATGCGCACAGCAATGTGTTCCTCGCAACGTTTTAACGGTGTTAAACGTGCGTGTTTCACTACGGAGCAAGAAACAGCATCAGACATTTTCACACTGTGTATCAACAGCACAACAAAACAGAAAACAACAGTACACGATGTTTGACATGAAAACCACGCAGTTAAGGTAGGACTAATAAAAACGTTGATGGCTGTTAATTCGTAACAATACCTTCAAGTTTCATTTAGCTTAACATAGTAACAAGATATCAGGAGGTTGTGTAGTACGAATTTCTGTTGCTGGGTGTGTATAGCACAACTCTTCGCCAGTTCAGTGACTAAGTTGTCGACCTGGTTTGTTCTGTTCATCCGCAAAGATTTTTTTTCTAGCGGTGTTTTGTTCTTGTTTCCTTTTTTATAATGGCAAGTTTAAGTGAACAAAGTGCAGCTGCGGAATTTTATTTGCTACTGGTAGAAATGCTTACCAGCCTACCAAGACGACGGTATGGGAAAAACTCAAGCGTAAGAGTGGTTTGCTCGACTTAAAAATGCGTCAGGTCGACTGATGACGAACGTAGTTCTGGACGTCCCTAAACTGCCCGAATCGAAGCTATTGAAAAAATTCGAGAACTTGTACTCACAGACCGTCGACAGACAATTGATCAACAGTCAGAGATTATTGCGTTATCTTGGAGTTCACTTCAGAGAATTTTAATGGAATATTTGGGAATGAAAAAAAGGTTTCTGCCAAGCTAGTTCCACGGTTTCTGTCTTACAGTCAAAAGGAACGTCGACTTGAAACATTTCGTGCTTTGAATCAATAACTTGAGACTCATCCATACTGGGTTACGGCCCAGAAACAAAGAAACAGTGAAGGCAGTGGAAGACGTCATCGTCAACCCGTCCAAGAAAATCTCCTAAAGTCAAATCAAAAATCAAAACAATGTTATTGCTTTTTTTGATGCCAAGGGCGTAGTTCATTCGGAGTTTTTTTCCCCAAATCAGACCGTAAATTAAACCTTCTATTTCGAAATTTTAAGAAATCAAAAAAGTGTTCGTCAAGAAAGACCCGATCTATTTGAGACAGGAGACTGGTTCTTCCACCACGACAGCGCACCTGCACGTACAGCCACATCTGTTGGAGAGTTTCCAGCTGAAAATGTCACGGTTCCGCAACCCCACGCACGTTACTCGCCTGACCTGGCTCCTTGTTATATTTCCTTATTTTCACGCATGGAAAGAGGCATGAAAGACACCGATTTGACAACACTGAAAAAGTCGAGAAATAAAAATGACGGAGGAGCTGATAGCCATTTCTAAAATGACTACAAAAAATGTTTCGAACAGTGGAAGCAATAGCGGGACAAATGTATTAGCTGTAATGAAGAGTACCTTTATGGGATTAGGGTTATTTTGTAAAAAATTTGAAAAGTATAACTCTCAAAAAATAATTCAGATTTTTTCGGGAACCCCATTGTATTTGTTTGCATCAAGCTTACTCTTATACTGAACGAAGAATACTGCGGTTGACGGAGGACAAGTGCTCATATTGAATTCCATTGGAGGTCGCCAAAAACTTGTAAGTCATTTTCAGCTAGGCGTCCGGATACTTTTGATCTCGTGGTGTAATACTATTTTGCGAATAACTTATTTAATGGTATAAAAAACTTACGCTACACTGGTCACTCATTTCTCACTGGCAGTCACCAAATACAATATACTGTATACACATATTATTTCATAATATCGCAATGCACACACTACTGGCTGACATCTGTTCCTACATCTACATCTACATTTATACTCCACAAGCCACCCAACGGTGCGTGGCGGAGGGCACTTTACGTGCCACTGCCATTACCTCCCTTTCCTGTTCCAGTCCCGTATGGTTCACGAGAAGAACGACTGCCGGAAAGCCTCCGTGCGCGCTCGAATCTCTCTAATTTTACATTCGTAGACTCCTCGGGAGGTATAAGTAGGGGGTTGCAATATATTCGATACCTCATCCAGAAACCTGGACAGCAAGCTATATCGCGATGCAGAGCGCCTCTCTTGCAGAGTCTGCCACTTGAGTTTGCTAAACGTCTCCGTAACACTATCACGCTTACGAAATAACCCTGTGACGAAACGCGCCGCTCTTCTTTGGATCTTCTCTATCTCCTCCGTCAAACCTACCTGGTACGGATCCCACACTGATGAGCAGTACTCAAGTAAAGGTCGAACGAGTGTTTTGTAAGCCACCTCCTTTGGTGATGGACTGCATTTTCCAAGGACTCTCCCAATGAATCTCAACCTGATACCCGCCTTACCAGCAATTAATTTTATATCATCATTCCACTTCAAATCGTTCCGCACGTATACTCCCAGACATTTTACAGAAGTAACTGCTACCTGTGTTTGTTCCGCTTCATATAATCATACAATAAAGGACCCTTCTTTCTATGTATTCACAATACATTACATTTGTCTATGTTAAGGGTCATCTGCCGCTCCCTGCACTAAGTGCCTATCCGCTGCAGATCTTCCTGCATTTCGCGACAATTTTCTAATGCTGCAACATCTCTGTACACTACAGCATCATCCGCGAAAAGCCGCCTGGAACTTCCGACACTATCTACTAAGTCATTTATATAAATTGTGAAAAGCAGTGGTCCCATAACACTCCCTTGTGGCACTCCAGAGGTTACTTTAACGTCTGTAGACGTCTCTCCGTTGAGAACAACATGCTGTGTTCTGTTTGCTAAAAACTCTTCAATCCAGTCACACAGCTGGTCTGATATTCCGTAGGTTCTTACTTTGTTTATCAGGCGACAGTGCGGAACTGTATCGAACGCCTTCCGCAAGTCAAGGAAAATAGCTTCTACCTGGGAGCCTGTATCTAATATTTTCTGGGTCTCATGAACAAATAAAGCGAGTCAGGTCTCACACGATCGATGTTTCCGAAATCCATGTTGATTCCTACAGAGTAGATTCTGGGTTTCCAGAAGCGACATGATACGCGAGCAAAGAACATGTTCTAAAATTGTACAACATATCGACGTCAGAGATATAGGTCTATAGTTTTGCGCATCTGCTCCACGACCCCTGTTGTAGACTGGGACTACCTGTGCTCTTTTCCAATCATTTGGAACCTTCCGTTCCTCTAGTGACTTACGGTACACGGCTGTTAGAAAGAGGGGCAAGTTCTTTCGCGTACTCTGTGTAGAATCGAAATGGTATCCCGTCAGGTCCAGTGGACTTCCCTCTGTTGAGTGATTCCAGTTGCTTTTCTATTCCTTGGACACTTATTTCGATGTCAGCCATTTTTTTCGTTCGTTCGTTCCATGATTACGAAGTACGATTTTTATATTGTGTATCGCAACTTCAAATTAGCTTGGATCAAAAAAAGTCCATAATTAGGCGTGAAGCTCCGAAAGGTGATAAGATATTAATATTACACCACGCTTAGCTTGTTAGTAACGCTTCCAGAAAAGAGTAGCAAAAAAATTGAGCGGAAGTGTGGTGTGGAATGACAGCGATGTTGTTATAAGGGGCGATCAAAACGTTTCCGTTTGAGGGCGTTGGTGCAGCGCATATGCAACCCTGCTCGACTCCTGGGCGTGTCTATGAGAACCGCCATGCGTTTGAATGGAATCTGTTTGATCGCCCTTTTTGTCATTTTTTACCTGCGTTACATTTTTTACCAAGTCTGCGTGTTAATTAAGTTACCATTTACTATATTGACTGTATAGTTACATTCGCTGTCCAGTCACTGTGAAAACCAGTCAAATGCCTGAATATCCATCTTTCGCAGCGCGAGGCGTGCAGGAAGAGAGTTAATAAGGTATTGGAAGATAGCGACTAGGATGTGGAATAATGCCAACTCAAGTGCCGTGGGCAGCTGCACTAGGTTTCTACGTTGCGGACCCATGGCACGAACAGGCCGATCGTTCGGTTAAAATCCGGAGAGTTCCGTAGTCAGAAGAAGAGGCCTACGGTAAAGTCATCCATCTGCCCTTCTAACCACACACGAACACTGCGAGCTGAGTGTCACCTTAATCGTCCTGCTAGTAGATGCCATCGTGTCGAGGAAAAACAAACTGCATGCAGGGGAACAAATGGTCCCCAAGGATAGATCCAATTGTGTCAGTCGATTGTGCCTTTTTTTAGTAACACTCACTCTACTTTGCAAGGGTGTTTGATTACAGACGTTTCATGATGAACACGCCAATGGCCATCTGATCAAATGGTTCAAATGGCTCTGAGCACTATGGGACTTAACATCTGAGGTCATCAGTCGCCTAGAACTTAGAACTACTTAAACCTAACTAACCTAAGGACAACCCACACATCCATGGCAGAAGCAGGATTCAAACCTGCGAACGTAGCGATCGCGCGGTTCCAGACTGAAGCGCCTAGAACCGCTCGGCCACACCGGCCGGCTGGTCATATGTCAGATGAAGCATACATTTACATCCACATGGATATTGTACAAATCACATTTAAGTGTCTGGCAGGAGGTTCATCGAACCACCTTCAAAATAATTCTAAATAATTCTCTATTATTCCCTCCCTATGTAGGCAGGTCTCAACAAAATAAAAATTTTCAAATGTGTGTGAAATCTTATGGGACTTAACTGACAACGTCATCGGACCCTAAGCTTACACAATACTTAACCTAAATTATCATAAGGGCAAACACACACACCCATGCGCGAGGGAGGACTTGAACCTCCGCCGGGACCAGCCGCACAGTCCATGGCTGCAGCGCCAAAGACCGCTCGGCTAATCGCTCAACAAAATATTTTCACATTCGGGAGAGAAACGTGGTGACTGAAATTTCGTGAGAAGATTCCGCCTTTGTTTTAATGATGTCCACCACAATCCCTGTTTTATTTCAGTGATACAGTCTCCCCTATTCTGCGAAAACACAGAACGTACTTCTCTTCTTTGAACTTTCTCGATTACTCCGTCAATCCTGTCTCGTATGAATTGCACATCGCGCAGCAATATTCTAAAATAGAATGTACATGCATAGTGTAGGCAGTCTGCATTACGGCTACATCTACGTGTCTACTCTGCTATTCACAATAAAATGCCTGGCTGGGGGTTCAATGAACCAACTTCAATCTGTCTCTCTACCGTTACACTCTCGAACGGCGCGCGGGAAAAACGAGCACTGAAATTTTCCTGTGCGAGCTCTGATTTCTCTTATTTTCGTGTGGTGATCATTTCTCCCTATGTAGGTGGTTACCAACAGAATGTTTTCGAAATCGAAGGAGATAACTGGCGACTGAAGTTTCATAATACGATCCGTTCGCAACGAAAAACCCCTTTGTTTTAACGATTGCCACTGCAATTCACGTATCATGTCTGTGTCACTATTTCCCCTATTTCGCGATAATACAAAATGAGCTGTCCTTCTTTCACCTTTTTCGATGTCATCCACCAGGTTCACCTGATGCGGATGCCACACCGCAGAGTAATACTCCAGAATAGGGCGGACAAGCGTGGTGTAAGCAGTCTCTTTAGTAGACCTGTTTGCACGTTCTAAATGTTCTACCAATGAATCACAGTCTTTGGTTTGCTGTACATTACCTATGTGATCGTTCCAATTTAGGTTATTTGTAATTGTAATCACTAAGGATTTAATTGAATTTACAGCCTTCAGGTTTGTGTGACTTATCACGTAATCGAAATTTAGCGGATTTCTTTTTGTACTCATGTGAATAACTTCACACTTTTCTTTATTCATGGTCAATTTCTACTTTACGCACAATACAGATATCGTATCTAAATCATTTTGCAATTCTTTTTGGTCATGTGATGACTTTACAAGACCGTAAATGACAGCATCATCTGCAAACAATCAAGAGGGCTACTCTGATTGTCTCCTATGCCGTTAATGTAGATCAGCAACAACAGAGGGCCTATAACATTTCTGTAGGGAACGCCGGATATTACTTCTGTTTTACTCAATGACTTTCCGTCTATCGCTACGAAGTATGACCTTACTGACAGTAAACCACGAATCTAGTCCCACAACTGAGACGATATTCCATAGACACGCAGTTTGGTTAGAAGACGCTTGTGATGAACGGTGTCAAAAGCCTTCTGGAAATCTAAAAATATGGAATCAATTTGACATCTCCTGTCGATGTCACTCATTACTTCATAAGTATTAAGAGCAAGTTATGTTTCACAAGAACGACATTTTCTGAATCCGTTCTATGTGTCAACGAATCGTTTTCTTCGAGGTAATTCATAATGTTCCAACATAGTCTCTTTAGTAGATCTGTTACATTTTCTAAGTGTTCTTCCAGTAAAACGCAGCCTTTGGTTTGCTTTCCTCACAAGATTTCCTGTGTGGTCTTTCCAATTTAAGTGGTGCGTAATTGCAATTCCTAGATATTCCGTTGAATTTACGGACTTATACGTAAGTTATTTATCTTGCAGCCAAAGTTTAACGTATTCCCTTTGGCACTAATGTGAATGACCTTACATTTTTCGTTATTTAGGGTAAACTTTTGCACCATGGAGATATGTTTTCTACAGCGTTTTGGAATTTGTTTTGATCCTCTGGTGACTTTACTGCTCGGTAAACGACAGCATTATCTGTAAACGAACTCAGACGGCTGAAATCGTATATATAGATAAGGAACAGCAAAAGGCCTATAACACTACATTGGGAACGGCATAAATCACTTTTGTTTTACTCGTGACATTCCGTCAATTACTACCAACTGTGACCTGTCTGACAGAAAATTACGAATCTAGTGACATAACTGAGGCAATATTTCATAATCCTGCAATTTCACTACAAGGTTCTTGCGTGGTACAGTGTCAAAAGCCTTCTGGAAGTCTATAAATGCAGCATCAATGTGCAACTTTCCAGTCTTTGGATGCAGTTCTGTCGTCGGCGGTTGTATATGTTAAGTAAGGAGCTATTGTATCAACATACTCTCAAAGGAACGTAACTGGTATACAGTCTGGACCGGAAGACTTGCTTTTGTCAAGTGATTTAAGTTGCTTCACTACTCCGAGAATATCTACTTGTACGTTACTCATATTGGCGTTGTTCTTGATTCGAATTTTGGAGTATCTACTTCGTCTTCTTTGGTGAAAGAAGTTCGGAACGCTGTGTTTAGTGATTCTGTCGTGGCAGTACTGTCATCTATAGGGTTTCCATTGTTTTGCTCAGAGAAGGCATTGACTGTTTTTGCCGCTACCATTCTTCACATGGGACCAGAATACGAAACAAAATGTGATTCATCTGAAAAGGTCGCCAGTCGCCACACAGTGTATGTTCTGTTGAGGTACTGGCGTGCAAATTCCAATATTCGTGACTGGTGAACAGCATGGGCGCATGAATCAAGCAACTTCTGCGGTGGCCCATACAGAGCAACGTTCACAAAACGACCGTTGAGGAGACGCTGTTGGTAGCCCCTTGGTGCATCTGCGTGGTCATTTGCCTAACAGTTGCATGTCTGTTCGCCTGTATACATCTCACAGCCGTCGTTCATCCCTGGGCCATGGTGCACCCCAGTTGCCCCGGCGCCAGTTGTGGGCAGCGCCATTTTACCACGCTCTGTATACTTTAACCATGGCGGCACACCAAGAGCTTATAGATTTAGCTATTTCTGAAATGCTTCCACCCTTGGCCCGAAAGCCAATGATCTCGCATTTTTGGACGTCAGGTACATCGCTCCGTTTCCGCATTAAGACCACGTCGCCTGTGTTCACGTCCCCGCCACACGCTTTGTATACCCCCCCCCCCCCCTGCCAGTGTTGCCAACTGCCGTCTCTGAGTGATTATTGCATGTTGATGTCGAAAGTAGGTGGTGGTTACATTAACGTTACTGGATCGCGTATAATCGTGGTATAATAAAGTATCATGAAGAAACGAACATCTATTTATCAATACACGCATATACGCATAAAAAAGTAAGTGCAGTGAACTCATTACACTTATAACACTTTGTCGTCATCGGTAGATCGACAGTATTTGGTGTGGCACCTTTAATAGAACCGATGAAAACTTAGTACAGAGTTCCAGCAAGCAGATCTTACGGACGCAGTAAGTCGAGTAAATGGCCTATGTGCACTCGTCCGTCCTCCTCTGGAGTATAGCTTTGCGGTATGGAACCCTTGTGAGATACGACTGACAGAAGACATCGAAAAAATTTAAAGACGGCGAGTTCACTCCCTAATATCACGAAACAGGTGGAGAGTGGCACGGATATGATACACGAGTTGGGTTGTCATCAAAACAAAGGAGTTTTTCGGTATGACTAGATCCCTTTACGAAATTTCAATCACAAACTTTCTCCTCCGGCTGGGAACACCTTTTTGTTGACTCTCACCTACATCGGGAGAAATGACCATCTTAAAAAAAAAAAAAGAAAAATGTCAGAAGCAACAACTGTTGATGTAATTAGAATTATACATTAATACCTTCAGGTGCTGGCGGGCACTGATATACGTATATCAACGGGGACAGGTGAAAACGTGTGCTACGATCGGGACTCGAAGCCGGGATCTCCGGTTTAAATGGTAGGCGCTCTGTCCATCTGAGCCACCGAAGGCACAGAAGACAGTGCGACTGCAGGGACTATCTCGCGCACGCCTCCCGCGAGACCCGCTTTCTCACCTTATATGTACACACACTACATTCGTAGTGTCCCTACCCAACACACTCATTACGCGTGAAAGACATTCTTACCAAGTCCCGTAAGACTTCGGGTAATATGTCTGCATCCGCACAGAAGAGGAAGGTCATGGCCGGTATTTCCAGAACTATATACTCATATCTCATATGGATATGGTGTCTTTTCTATCCCCGGTAACCAGCTGCTTAAGTTTTATTGTAAGAGCAGTGCGCAAACCACGTAATAATGCCTAACCGTAGAATAAACGCGGGGTAACAAGCCGGTGATTCTGGCAGCATTAGTGAATTTAACTGGAGAATAAATATTGACATTGGCAGGAATAGTTACAGAATTACTTATGACAAAATTGTTTGTTAGAACGCGGAAGGAGAAGAATTCTATGGAAGAATACGACGATTTGAAATTTATATAAATATTTCGTACTACTACTTCTCGAACTCATGTTTGAAAAACTGGAGAGTATTAATGAGATGTGAAACTACTTCCTAACATAAAACTTTTCGCTTGTAGTAGGCCTAATAGGCATTTGATATTGGTGCTTCGTGAATTATATTGTGTTGTGTTATTTATGCAAATGACGTAGGTGAAAATGGGGTGTGTAGGAATTGGTGCTATTTAGAAAGGCCTATTTCGTTCTGTCTAGCAGACAGTAACAAAACAGACGTAATCAATTTGAGAAACCACACAATTCCTGGGTACTACTCGTACTAATACCTTTTTCAGTATTAGACAACGATATTTTGATGTTCCATGTAGCAAAACGTTTGACTAACTTTGATGACGTAATATAGTCTTTTGCAGAAACCAAAGCATGCCCTGTAAAGCAGTATTGAGATTAGAGAGAAAAAATTCTAGGACCTAAGGATTGAAGAAATGTGTACCCTCTTGCTTGTCTCTTGTCTTTACTGGTTTTATGTTTCCTGTATTTAATTTCATGTGACGCAAAACAGAAAGTTATTAACTAAAAGGCAATAGAGAGAGCAGATTTTCTGAAGAGTTCTTATTCTGCAGGTTACAAATAACCTGACCCAGTTTTTACTGTGATTTTTTGTAAAGAGGGAGGGATATCAAACCAGCCTCATGGGAGCAGGAGAGACACCACAGAAAATTTTAATTTCCACTGCCTCGACTGTAGGCTTTCATTACAAAATATGCACGTTTGAATTCCACACACTGAAATACAGTGACGTGCGATAGAAGAATGCTGTGTGAAGAGGCGTGGCACTGCGCTTTGGCACACTTAATACCAAATGACATGTGTTACTTTTCTCGAAATATATGTTTTATGTATCAAACTATTCAGAAAAATGTGCGCTACAAAATGAACATATTTTTGAAAAACAGATTTAAAATTTTTTTTTTGACGTCCAATCTCAAATACTCGAGTGATAGTGGAGAGGGGTCTGGGCGGCACCATAAAGCTCTTGCCCCAATTCACAAGTATCTTAGGTCTTGGGCTGGTCATCCTAGGAGGCAATGCTTCCGCTTTTTCGATTCCCCCGTACCCTGGGACCCTCTCACAGATGTCTAAAGTATGTGATCTGTAACTATCTCTGGAACTGTCCGCTCTTTCTCGTGCCCGCACCAAAGCGCGATTGATCGGAAGCGCGATTGATCGCGATTGCCTACTTGGGCGCGCGCGGAACGATTCGAAAGACTGCTGGCGCCGCAGCGAGACGCGATAATAGTTACGCTGGTTACCGAGAGAGGGCAGTGACGCTGTCAGTCGCCGTCATTGCAGTACTGATGCTGCCGTGGTCCGTGGTGGACCGTGCCAGCCAGTACTTTGTTTTGGCCGAGTACGGAAGCAACGCTCGTGGTTGGACAACGTGGTGTGAGACTTCACGCTGATAGCGGAACTGGCGCTTTGCTACGTCTGAAGAACAGTGTAGCCGTTCAGAGACCAGAATACAACAGTCTGTACGTCCAGAATATCAATCTGCCTTCTGAGCCTTATGGCCGGCCGCTGTGGCCGAGCGGTTCTAGGCGCTTCAGTCCGGAACCGCGCGACTGCTTTGGTCGCCAGTTCGAATCCTGCCTGGGGTATGATGTGTACGATGTCCTTAGGTTAGTTAGGTTTAAGTAATTCTAAGTTCTAGGGATCTGATGACCTCAGATGTTAAGTTGGGTTGGGTTGGGTTGTTCGGGGAAGGAGAGCAGACAGCGAGGTCATCGGTCTCATTGGATTAGGGAAGGACGGGGAAGGAAGTCAGCCGTGCCCTTTCAAAGGAAGCATCCCGGCATTTGTCTGGAACGATTTAGGGAAATCACGGAAAACCTAAATCAGGATGGGCGGACGCGGGATTGAACCTTCGTCCTACCGAATGCGAGTCCATTTCCTAACCACTACGCCACCTCGCTCGGTCAGATGTTAAGTCCCATAATGCTCAGAGCCATTTGAACCATTTTTAAGCCTAATGGACGGAAAGAGCCATTTAGGTTTTCGAACATGTCAAGCAAAGCAGTGGTTTCCCTGATGTGTATGCGGAGATGCCAAGACTTCTGTCTGTCGCTGCCACCTTCAGCTGTCTTAATTCTGGTGGGTAAGATGTTTTCCCATCCAGGGTCATTCTTGTACGATTAACTGTTGGGTGGCCCTTCACGACTTTCGCGTTGAGCTGTGGTATCTTAAAAGTGATGTCGCGTTTGTGTGTGGGAGTTCTACGTGTGAGTTCCACGCCCTGTAAGTGGCATTGCGCTTACAAGTAATACCTGACCCCACTGCGTAATTTACTTCGTATAACTTACTAGAGCAGTGAACATTGTTCAAACTGTATAGAGCTAGCGCCCGGGAAATTTTGCTGGACTAATATCTGTTTATTTAAAGCCCAGCGCCTGGGAACTTCTATAAGCACTACTTTGGTATAGTCCGTTACGTGGTTTGAAGTCTATTGTATTGAACAGCAGCGTGTGTAGTCTTAACTGTGAGTAAAACAAATTACTGGTAAAGGTTGCTCTTGCAGTACTTGATTACGTACCGTTTACCTGTGTTAAACTTATTGCTCTAGCATATCAAATTATGCCTTTGTAGATGTAATTTTAAGGCTGTAATTTTATCTTAACTTCACAATGAGCTGTGCTTTTACTGCCTTGCGCACTGCTAGAGTACTTCGATAAGCCTCATGCTTCAGTTCGGAACCGCGCTTCTGCTACGGTCGAAGGTTCGAATCTTACTTCGGGCATGGATGTGTGTGATGTCCTTAGGTTAGTTAGGTTTAAGTAGTTCTAAGTCTAGGGGGCTGATGACCTCAGGTGTTAAGTCCCATAGTGCTTAGCGCCATTTGAACATAAGCCTCCTGCTTAAACCATTCGATGGTTAAAGTTGCAACGAAAATGACTTACGTGCTTTAAAGTATTGCCATTTACTTTAAGAACTACGGGCTTATTGACTGTTTGAAATGCTGTAAGTGAATATCTGCTTTAACAATTTGCACGCAAGAGACTGGCTAGCTTCACAGTTAGCCATGTTCTAATTGTTTGTTTGGTGTGTTATAGAAGGAACGTGTTGCTTCCTAAGCCGGCTGGGCTGCGACTCACACAGTGCCCCCGTGCCCAGTACAATTAAGTGGGTGTAAGACCGTGGAAAGATGCTACGTTTTAGCACTACTGTAGCTGATGCATGTATTCTACCTCTAAGCAATTCTTTCCTGATTTTAAATCTGTAGCTTGTAAATCATATGTTTGGTGTTTCAAACTATTCAAAGAATCCCAACCCCTTTCGGAGCCGCCAGGCGTATTAGTCCTCTGTTAAATAATTTTGTCTAAAGTATTTTGGTCCCGCGTGGTAGCCTGTCACGGTTCGCACGGCTCTCCCGGTCGGAGATTCGAGACCTCCCTCGGGCATGGGTGTGTATGTTGTCCTTAGCGTAAGTTCCTTTTAGCTAGATTAAGTAGTGTGTAAGCCTAGGTACCGATGACTTTAGCAGTTTCGTCCCATAGGAACTTAGCACAGATTTCCACATTTCTAAAGTATTTCACTGAACAAGTAGAATAATGAATCTGAAAAGTCGTTCAGTAAAACTTTTTTTTAAAAGAAAACTATATTCTGCAACTAAGTTTCACGACAAGCTAAAGCATAAGTTCCAAATTAAAAAAAGTTCTTTTGTTAAAGCAAATCACTGCCAGTTATCTTAAATTAAAGTGTATATTCTTAAACGTTACACTTATTGCTTTGAAAGATTATTCTGAAGTTTTGACTTTATGTAGCATTTGAACAATTAGTAAGTTGTAATAATGTTGTCGCTGTGTTATTAGCAGTGTTGGTTTTTTGGATGCCTGGTAAATAAATCCTCTACAGACTTGGTCCTTCCACTCCGCACAGCCTTGAGATCTGCTAACATGTCAGTATGATCTATATAACTTCAGACTTATTACGGTATATTGATAATTTTTACTTATGGACAGGCTGACAGCAAGTGAATGAAACACAGTTTTAGTGCCATACGCGTTTCGCCTTTATTTTCTGCAAGGCATCATCAGCGGCCTGAAATATGTACATACAGGTATGTTAGCTATTTAATTTACATTTTTGTCACTGTGCCTATAGGTTATAAACAGTTCTGGTGATTGGTATTTCCTATTAAATCGTAATGTTTTGAACTGTACTTACAGGTTGCATGGACAATTTCTTACATACTACGCTCCTGTTGCAATTTTGGTGTTGTTCTTCTTCTTATGAATGCCAATTTGTGTTGTTTTTTTTTTTGCCCACATTCCACAGCACTATGAACTGAACGCTTGTTTCAATGCAATGTTTTGGTTTCTGTCGCCGACTGTCAAATGTTTTTGCCAAAGGTCGAATATTATTGCCAAACTTTCGAGTGTGATTATTGAAGTATCTGTAGTCTGTTAGTGTATGCATTTGTGTGTGTGTGTGTGTGTGTGTTCAGATGGTGTGGGGAAGAGTTTTTTTTGTTTTATGCTATCATTTCCTTTATTAAGTGTAGTAGGAAGCCTGTGCTGATGTGTGTTTGTTGATTTATCACATGTTTGTTCTCTGCTATGGCTTTCTGGATGTGAAAGTATTCTTGAGTTTGTATAAGTTGTTTGTCATGGTTGCTTATTTTCATTATTTTCATTCCTTGTTCCATGTTTGTAGTATGATGGTTATGGTGTTTTTAATGCTCTGCAAATGTGGAATGGTTTGTTTCATACTTCCAACATCTGATACGTTCTTTGTATCTTGTTTCAAAATTTCTGCATGTCATGCCTATGTATACTGCATCACAACTTTGACATTTAAGTTTATACGAGGGTCGGTCAAAAAGTAATGCCTCCCATTTTTTTCTACTTAAAAAAATTAAGTTAAGTGAAAAATTTGAATTTGGCGCCATTCCTCAAACCTTCTTCTGCAATCCACTGCAGTAGTAACTTTCTGTGTCAACAGGTGGCAGCACAGCAGAAGTTTGTAAGATGGCCGACATCGATGTTCGTTTGAGACAGCGTTGTGTGATTGAATTCTTGAATGCAGAAGGTGAAACGCCCATACGCATTCATGAAAGACTGAAGAACGTGTATGGTGTTGTGACATTGGATGTCAGCACTGTTAGACGATGGGTTCGTCGTTGTAAGGAAGCTGAAGGGAAAACACCGTTGACTGACGAAAAGCGGAGCGGCAGGCCGGTGAGTGCAGTGACTCCACACAACATTCAGCAAGTTGATGACATCATTCGTGGTGACCGTCGGGTGACTGCAGATGAAGTGTGTCGCAGTATTTCTCTTAGTAAAGGCAGTGTGATCACGATTATTAAACAATTGGGGTACTCAAAAGTTTGTGCACGGTGGGTTCCAACAATGTTAACCGATCAGAATAAAGAGGCAAGGAAAACAATAGCCTCCCAACACTTGCAGCGCTTCCGTTTGGAGGGAGATGAGTTTCTGAAAAAAATTGTGACCGAGGACGAAACATGGGTGCATTTTTTAAACCCGAATCAAAGAGGCAGTCAATGGAGTGGCGTCACACAAGCTCGCCGAGGAAGAAAAAATTCAAAACTGTGCGATCGGCAGGGAAAGTTATGGCAACAGTTTTCTGGGATACAGAGGGTGTGATTCTGGTTGATTTTTTGGAGCAGGGATGCACAATAAATTCTGTTCAATACGTCACAACCCTCAAAAAACTTAAAGCACGTCTTCAGCGAGTTCGCCCAACAAAATCAATGGCAGATGTTCTTCTTTTGCATGACAATGCAAGACCACACACCAGTCGTCACACCTCTGACGAGATTGTCAAAATTGGATGGGAAGTTTTGCCTCATCCCCCATACAGCCCTGACCTGGCACCATCAGACTTCCATCTGTTCGGGCCACTAAAAGAAGCTCATCGTGGGATTCATTTTGAAGATGAGGAGGCCGTCAAAACATCCGTGCGTCAATGGCGTAGGAAGCAGAGCTGTGATTTTTACCGTGCTGGGATACATGCCCTTGTTCAAAGATGGACCAAAACTGTAGAGATGGGCGGAGATTACATTGAAAAATGACAAAATGATCCTCAATGTTGTGGTTTTCAACCTATGTAATTGCATTTAAATTTCCTGACAATTAAACGTAGAAAAAAAAATAGGAGGCATTACTTTTTATATTCCTTATTGTTGGAATAGGAGACTTGGAATTTAAGACTTCCCCACGTATACTGATGGTATTTGACTATAAATGTTCTTTAAATGCAGTTTTCTATCTGTACATTTATTCGATTAGATAAATAGGGCGTTGACTGGACTTTTTCAGTTAAATCTATAGAGGACCCAGTAGGCAGACATTGTTCTGCCACAGACCACGCTAGCAAAATTCAATATTGATTTAAAATTTCGACCATTGTTTCTCTGTTAGTTGCGGCAAAAGACGTCATTTAGGAGCAGTGACTGAATTTAGTAATTTTACGCAAAAAGTAGTTTGATGACGGAGTCATACCATCCATAAGCTCTCGGTGAATTCAGCGCTGGTAGTACGATATTACTTGAAGCGCAACCGACGCCGGGTGGCCCTGATTTGAATGTTAATACTTGAAAATATTGTCCTCCTTTGTCCATTTCACCGATAATAGTTCTCGAATGCATGGAATAGTAAATATCCGGTTCATATTAAAACGCGAGACGAACGAATGTAGAACGCGTTAACGCACGATGTGCTCGCATGCACTGGCGATTCAGTATTCAGTGGCCGGCGTTGGCAGTTGCTGCACCTGCCTTTGTCTCAACGCTCTTCGCTTTCAGTTTCACGTACGTTTGCCATCCAGTCCCGCGCGTTTGCATCGTGCGGCGAGTGTTGCTTTGATGCCCCGATGTTGACTACAACCCGACTGTTCTGCGTACGTCGACAAAAATCTGCTCGTGCTCTTAATGGCATATTTCTGTACATTCGCAAACTGTGAATATGCAAAGGCACAAAATATGAAGAACGGATATTTCTTGTAGTTTATTTCATGCTAATTTGAAGAATATACTTAGTTGTGTACATCCCACGAAATGTTTAACTATTCATAAAAGTTGAATCATCATCGAAATCGCACAAATGAACGCTGAATGAGACGTTTTATTTAAGAGCTTCCACGTTTGCACAAAATGTTATTTCTAATACACGTCCTTTGTTTTTATGAATATCGAATTAATCGATAAGTCATTCACACAGTATCCGCGCAATTACAACACACGGAATATATCAGAACCCAGTCTTCCGAAATCGAAATGTGAAAAGTGCCAAGTTGCGACGTAATGAACTTACTATTGTATTGATGCGTAAGTCGGCATAAAGACTTGCTGGGAGTCTAAAAATTGGGGTTTACGTTTTCAAAGTAAGAAATGTAAAAAAAATGGATCTCGACTACATCGCCAACTACCGTTACAATATAGCTAAGAACCACCAAGGTGAATCCATATAAAAAAAAAAAATCCCCAAAATCGGTCAAGTCTTTTAGGAGCAGAAGAATTACGGACACATGCACACTGTACGTTTACATATAAAGGTAATACTTGCACCCAATATTTATTACTCGTAATTTTGCAAAACCAGCATCCAATAATAACTTACTAGTGCTTTTTCGTTTTAACCCGCTGAGCAAACCTTAGAGTTACTTATCTGAATAAATGGGGAGCGTTCCGACTGTCGTGAAGTCCAACCATCGGGCATTTAAGAGAAGTTACATCATCTTGCAGACTGTGTCTGTTTGGGTTCCGGTGACCAAGTGTAGTGTGACAACGGTCCAACGCAGGAATCACATTTGGGAAAAGGAAGGTTCAAATCCCCATCCGATCATCCGTGATGAGTCTAAACTACTCTTAAAATCACATGAATCTCCCTGGTTACTTCACCCAAGTACAGCCAGTTGTACACACATAAAATGGTTCATATGGCTCTGAGCACTATGGGACTTAACTTCTAAGGTCATCAGTCCCCTAGAACTTAGAACTAGTTAAACCTAACTAACCTAAGGACATCACACACATCCATGTCCGAGGCAGGATTCGAACCTGCGACCGTAGCGGTCGTGCGGTTCCAGATTAAAGCGCCTAGAACCGCTCGGCCACTCCGGCCGGCTTGTACAAATAAACATTCAGTACACCAGCTATCGATCATACTGAAGCAGTCGCAGGCGTCTGTCACGTTCATGAAGGTCGTTTTTTCCTGTGGTGGATAAAAGCTGCTGTTATGAATGCAATATAATCTGGCCGTTTGTTCTATCTACTATGTACTGCAGTTAAAAGAATGATTATACTGCAAATAGGGGGAGAAAGTAGCACAGCCAAAGCCTATAGGGCCACCTGCTAGTCTCGCTCTGTAAATTAAGCGAAATAGAAACAGTTATTGCTACGCAGAATATCGTAGCATCAGTACTACGATGCGAGATTAAACATCCCGACATATTCGCTTATCAATTTTGGTGTGGCTTCATTAGGTTCATGATATTATCTACACAAAAGCTTTATTTTTTTAGGGTAGAACTATGTCGTTCGATGTGATCGCCGTTCTGCGTTTAATGTTTCTGTCGAACTTAGTTTGTAAAACGCAGTGATTTATTTAATCACCTCGTTTACACAGAAACAATTTCCTCCCCAGCTCTGCATTTCTCTCGCTCAACTGACCTTTACTCATCTGGCTACAAACTAGTTTAGGCTCGTTAGCTACTTATGCCGAAATACTGAGGTGTATGCTGTAGGAGAACTATTTCACCTCCACTGATCATTCTGCTGGTCTTCATGCTCCTTCTCCCACGCTGCCTCCATACACTTATATTGACTTATGGTTGTTACAAAATGGCTTCATTTGTTCAAGTCATCTTTCGTAAAGGACACCCTCAAGCTTTTCCTTCCGATTTTTCAGTTATGTTTTGAATGAATTAGTTGATGACTTGATGAATTTAAAATGGCTTTGAGTACTATGGGACTTAACGTCTGAGGCAATCAGTCCCGTAGAACGTAGAAGTACTTAAACTTAACTAACCTAAGGACATCACACACATCCATGCCCGAGGCAGGATTCGAACCTGCGACCGTAGCGGTAAACATTTGCGATCTCGTATTCATTCTCCGATGCTTCCATGAATACAGTTACCAACATTTTCCTTTCTAGAGAAGACCCAGATTCGATAAACATACATTTCTGTTGACGAAACTGTCATACAGAAATTCGAAAGTGAGTCATGATTGGTGTTTCAATTCGATGGAAAAAAATAGAACATCACTGTATATTTTCATTTGCACTATCTAAACGTAATAAGTACTGACTTAACTGATGTCAGAGGAAGATAGACATTACAATGATAGTTTTTAGTCGTGTAATGCAATCATTACAACTAAGAAATATGTAGGTTACAATTCTGTAACAGTTTCATCGTATTGAAGGGAAGGATATGGAGGAGAATATTTTATCCACAGTCGCTAAGAGAGAAACAAAATTTTTGCTACAATGATCATATCGAGTCAAGGAACAGAATCAGATCTTATCAGTGGAACGTTCCAGGCTATTTTACTTGACGGTGGACTGTCGCAAAATTTGGAGTCGATTGGGAGTTTTCGTCACCAAGGGCTCAGATGTTTCAAAAATCTTGCCAGCCATATTCTCTCATGGAGCAAGCTGTTCATTCAAATAAAAACTTCATTACTGATTAGTTTATTTCTATGTGATGCATTATAACGTCAGTAATATACTTAACTTATATTACGTGTTTAGGTTCACGACGTTGATTGCCTCAATTATAGAAGTAAATGATTGTGTCATAACCGTTAAAAGTATCTGTTAGACACGGATTGAAGTTACTTTATGGTTTCTCAGTAGCTACATCTCAAGAAGCCAGATAAATTTGGTGGAACACTTTGTAGAAACTGATGATGAAAGAGAAAATCTTGATAGCGGCCAGCCTTCAAGGAACAGCTCTGGATCCACACTTTATTTTTTCAAATAAACTGTTCTGATAACAGATTTCCGTCACTCGATTCTAAAATGAATTTTTATGCGACATTTTACTATTCTAACTTGCACTTGAGTACACGGATATGCTGAAACGTCTATGCCGACTACTAGTGTTTCAGACTGTTGACATGACACAAGGTAAAGGAGGGTTGGAACTTTAATAGTGGTAACTACTTATTTACAGCTCGTGCAAAATAGATACGTGTGTCAAAGTTTTACTGACCTTCAAAGTAGTCACCGGCATTGTGTATGACCCGTTGCCAGCGATGTGGAAGTCGTAGGACACTCTTAGCAGTGCCAGATGTGCTGACAGTCCGAGCGGCGCGGTCTATTGCTCGACGAATTTGGAGTAGTTCCGAAGCGAATGCCATGAAGGGCTTCTTTCAGTTTAGAATTCTAGTTGAACTTACGACGGCTTAAGTCAGCGGAGTGCTGTAGGTGGTATAGCACTTAGCAGCCCCACCAGTCAAACAAATCAGCAACAGCTTGTACTGTACGTACTTGAGCATTGTCCTACAAAATGGTCATGTCCTGCAGAAAGTGTCATAACTTCTGTCTCTATACTTTTTTATTTTTGTAACATAACCTGCAGCCTATTAAAGTTCCAACCATCGTATAAGCGGAGCGGCGACGAATGAGTAATCTAAAGATGGGCAAATCCACGGACACAAGCGATTTTGACAAAGGCCAGAAAGTTTTGGCTCGGCGACTGGGATCTCGGAAACGACGAAGCTGGTTTGCTATGTGCGTGTTCGTGTCGTCCATGCAAAGTATTTGATAGGTGGTGAACCGATTAACAGACAAGGGCTTGGACTTGCACACCTCGTGGCAGAATGCGAAGACCGGAGGCCTGCCCGCTCTCTAAAACAAGATTAGCGGCGTTCTGCGGCACGTCTGACGACTACTGTGCTGGTGGAGGCGCAGGTGTTTTGGAGCACAGCGTTCAGTGCACATTGTCGTCGAGCGTGTAGCTCCGCAGCAGACAACACATTCTTTTTCCCATATTGACCCAGCCACATAATTATGATTGCTGGGGGGCACAGAATCGTCAAACTGGGACTGTGGATCGAAGGAAACGTGTCACCTGACATTTTTAATCGAGTTTCTTGGTTCAAAAGGTTGGTGGTCGCGATCCAGGTAAACGGCTGCTGGAAATGCACACCGTGCCACGGACGCAGGACTGTTAAGGCATTGTTACACTGTGGAGAACGTCCAGCCCGGTCTCCACGGGACCTACAGTACCAATCTAAGGCACTATAATGGCTGTGGGCTTTATGAACATTACTGCGGACGCCTTATGTCTTTCCTGACGGCGATCGCATCTTCCAGTAAGATAAGTAACCTTGTCACAAGGCTCAAAACTGCTATAATGGCCTGATTTGAACCCGATGGAACACTTCCGGGATGCTGTTGTGGGCCGTCTCAGTGCCGAAAAGCCATCGGCCAGTAACTTATGGGAATTACATGACTTGTGCGTAGACATCTGGTCGCGAAGCATAGTTGTTGTGTTGGCTTCCAGCGCGGAATTGAGCGGGTAGTCGTAAAGTTTTATCTCATCGGGTATCGTTTATACGAGGGACGATCAGTAAATAATCCAACACACTTTTTTTCCGAGAGAAGGTTAGTATTATTCAGGATTCCAATGCACCACATTATTACGCACTCTTTTGCTTACAAAACCCTATTTTTCAACATAATTACCCTTACTGGGAGGGCCTGTATGCCCACGAGGTATCACTGTACTGATAGACGTCGGAGCCAACGTGTTGCTGCATCAGTAACCTCTCTCATCATAAACGTACTGCTTCCTGCGGTTTACTTACTTCTTTGGGCCAAACAGATGATTCATGATTGCTCTTTATGGTCTTCTGTTGGGCGGCAAGGAACCAAGAGGACACACACCTCAGAATACCCCCACTAGTGGACGTATGCGTCAACGCCACAAACAGAAGTACCCAGTTAAGTGGCGAGGTGTTTCATTGCGATCCGTGTGTCACTTTGAATGAGAGTGTCCGCACGTTCCAACATTGCAGGGGTCACAGCTGTGTGCGACCGGCCGGCATGTGGGAAATTGGACAGGTCTGCTCAACCTTGTAGCGGTGATTATAGATGCGTCGTCTAACAATCACTGTATTTTGTTCACTGCCAGGTCTCCGTAGACATTCTGCAAGCGTATATGAATATATGCGATGCTCTGGTTTTCCACCAAAAGAAATTCAGTGACAACTGTCTGCTTGGAACGCACCCCTTACAGACGCCATTTTGTAGGCTAAGTATAGCGCCACTACCTGTCGGAACTTCATGAATGGGGTGAAGTGGAAATATTCCACGATATTCAACAAAAGTTCCGCTTTTTTCAGCCAAAATTTCCAGAAATAATTATTGGTTGCATTACATCGTATCTGAGATCTGAGCTAGAGTCGAGGGGCAATTCACATTCGTTGTATGGTACATGGGAGATGCCAATAGGTACACTTTTTTTAAAATTTGAAATCTTATGGGACTTAACTGCTAAGGTCATCAGTCCCTAAGCTTACACGTTACTTAACCTTAATTATCCTAAGGACAAACACACACACACCCATGCCCGAGGAAGGACTCGAACCTCCGCCGGGACCAGCCGCAACAGTCTATGACTGCAGCGCCTTACATAGGTACATTTGCTACTAATTACTACCTATTGAATTTTTCGCCTTTAAATTGATGTTGAACTGGTGGACAGCATGTAAGTTCCGTTTTAAAAGTTTTATAAGTAGAGTTCAGTCCCTGTGATTCCCTGATGAACATACTCGCAAATCCGGTGACCTTCAATACGCGTTACAGGACTGAGTGTAGAAAACTTAATTGCATTCCAGATATTTATGTCTTAGGATACCATCGCAGATAGATATGCTCCGCTAACAGACTGATACAGCTCTGGGGAGTCCTCAGCTTCTTTTTCTTGAAGAACTGACAGAAGAATCCCAAGCAACGTGGACACATGGCGCGTTGCTCTGCACAACAAGGAAACAGCCGTATTTAACACAGCGGCCTGCTTCCCTGTTGCGCTAAGCACACACGCCGTAAGTCGATTTATTCAACTCTGGCTGGATTTCCGCAAAAATTAAATTTAGGAAAATGACATGTGGGTACTAACTGAAAAATAAATGATTGTTACGATTTCTCCATTGATAAAAGATTCCCGATTCGTCCTTCATTCTGATCTGCGGTAGAGAACTACCGAAGCGGAGGTGAGCTTGACGAAGGCTGCTCCTGTGCAGTTTGAATTTTATTTGACCGTGTATGCCCTTCTCTCTTAGTCTCACTTACGCGCACATATTAGCCAATTGTTTGAGAATCGGTTTGACTGCGTATCAAAGCCAGCGAAGTAAACGATAAGAAATCTATTTCTAGTGCTCCACAGATAACTGCGATAGGAATTTACTGGTTGCTCGACCGGCATGCGACTTACGTGAGCTGTGCAATCAGCCCTGCTATTCCGTTAAGATTTCCTTTTAATAGAGGGTATATTCAAGACTTCTGTTCAGTTTATATTCCCTGGTCGCGTCAGAATGAATGAAAATGGCGGCGGTTGTGGGTGGTTGGCTATGACCAGTCTTTTCCTGATCTACCTACGACGACATTCATTTATTCTTTGACTCCGTGAGCAAGTCAGAGGCCAGACTGAGATTCTTTGGAAGAGTACTCAGGAAATGTAGTCCCGTAGACAAAGTAGTTAGCTTACAAAACAAGAAAATGGTTCAAATGGCTCTGAGCAATATGGGACTTAACATCTGTGGTCATCCGTCCCCTAGAACTTAAAACTACTTAAACCTAACTAACCTAAGGACATCACAGACATCCATGCCCGAGGCAGGATTCGAACCTGAGACCGTAGCAGTCCCGCGGTTCCGGACTGCGCGCCTAGAACCACTAGACCACCGCGGCCGGCTACAAAACATTCGTTCGACTTGTACATGTATGTCGCTCATCGGTATGAGATGCATATCAGATAGAACTGACAGAATAAATAGGGAAAGTCCATAGAAGACCAACGTGTCTCGCTACAACTTCTTTTAGTAAGCACGAAAGCGCGAAAAAGACGTTCAACCAAACCTAGTGGGTGATACTGCAAGATACAAGTTCTGCGTCACTTTGCGGTTTATTGCTCCGTCGTCGTAAAGAGATAGAGAAAGTATGTGAGAATACCGAACGGGGGATGTAAAGTATGTGAGAGAACCAAGAAGGAACAACAACAATGGAAAACAAAGACTGTACTGTTGGTGTTAAAAAGGGTGTAAAAAACGGATGACCTCGTTAGCCCTTATTGTTCAATGTTTACATGAAACAAGTAATGACGGAAATAAAAGAAAGCTTTAAGTGTGGGATTAAAATTCAAGGTGCACGGATACAAATGATACGATTCGGTGATGAACCTGTTACTCTAGGTTAAAGTGAAGAATAATTACCGGAGATGTTGAATGGCATGAACAGTCTAATGAGTACAGAATATGTACTGAGAATAAATCGAAGAAAGAGGAAAATGATGAGAAGTAGCAGAAATGATACTACTGACAAACCTAAATGCGAAATTGGAGACCATCAAGAAATAGGCGAAGTTACCGAATTCTGTTGCATTGAAAGTAAAGCAGCACATGACGGACGAAGCATGGAGGTAATAAAAAAGGAGTCTAGCGCAGGCAAAGAAGATAGTCTTGGCCCAAATAAGTGTACTAGTGTTAAATACAGGCCTTAATTTAGGAAAGATATTTCTGAGAATGTAAGTTTGGAACACAGCGTTGGATGTTAGTTAATCACGCACTGTCCGATGAAAGGAAAAGAGAAGAGTTGAAGTAATTGAGTTGTGTTGCTATGGAAGGATGTTGAAAATTACGTGGCCTCGTAAGGTAAGGACTAAAGAAGTCCTCCGCAGAATAGGCGAGGAAAGGAACATACCGACAAGAAGGAGTGCAATGGTGGTATAGGACACGTGCAAAGACATCAGCGAACAACTTTCATGGTACTATAGAGAGCCGTATAATCTAAAAGCAGCAGGGGAAGACATGCTTGGAACTCTTCCTATAAGTAAATTGGGAAGTAGGGTGCAGCTGCAACAACTCTGAAATGCAGAAATTGGCGTAAGTGAGGAATTGATGGCTTTACGTATCAAGGTAGTCAGAATACCGATCGATAACTAAAACGAAAAAACGGCAAGTATTTCAAGATTCATTGCTGCAAAAGTTGTGGTTCGATGGCTACATCATTTCTAGGCTGTTTGTAAAGCTACAATCAAATCACGATATTAGGATCCAGGTTATTAAAAGAATTAATTTAGTTTATTAATTTAAACTGTAGAATTGTCCATATTATTGGTCAAATATAATAGTCAGTATTTCCGAATTCTCAGAATTGATCCCCACGGATTGAAGTGCGGATCAAGATGCAGAAGAATCGTTTTTCCTCTGTCATCAATAACAGACATATGGACGTTAGAAGCCCGAACACAGTCAGAAGAGCGTCTCCGATATGTTAATCGGTATGTGCGACAAGATAGCCGAAGTGGTCAAGCTGACGGTTCACGAGGGGCGTAAAACTGGGTTCGAGTCCCGGCCCGGCACAAATTTTCACTTCCAGCGATTGAAATTATTTCAGTGGAAAGTAGCGGCCAAGTAAAAAATTATTTAATTTCATCATTTATATGTAAGGAAACAGGATCATGATGGCGTGTGTTCTTTTGGACACATCCGAAAGATCAGGCACCATATATCAAATAGTAGTAGGAACCTTCCAACTTATTACGAGGAATATTCAGAGTAATTGTTGCACAAAAATACGGCTAAAGGATAAAAAACAGACCAAATCCGAAAATAACGACTTGCTTATAATGAAAGCTGGGAACGAAACTGCAATGGAAAAGTTAACTGCGTCTCCTGTCTAGAAAGCAATATTATGGCAGGTGTTTATGACCAAACTTCCTCTGTTTAACACGTTAGAACAAGGAAAGTAATCACCGTACGACAACCAAACTTGGTAACATTAATGCTAAGGAAATGGGGAACAGAAACAATGCAGAATCAATCCGGCTGAAACACTTGTAATGAGCTGCTACGGTACATCACACTGTTACATACCGGTACCATTACTGGCGTGTGTTTTTGGAAGAACCCTGGAGATACTAAAAGGTATCACATTGATTATATAAAGGTAAGACAGAGATTTAGGAACCAGGTTTTAAATTGTAAGACATTTCCAGGGCAGATGTAGACTCAGACCACAATCCATTGGTTATGAACTGTAGATTAAAACTGAAGAAACTGCAAAAAGGTGGGAATTTAAGGACATGGGATCTGGACAAGCTGAAAGAACCAGAGGTTGTACAGAGTTTCAAGGAGAGCGTAAGGGAACAATTGAAATACAGCAGAAGAAGAATGGGTAGCTCTGAGGGATGAAGTAGTGAAGGCAGCAGACGATCAGGTAGGTAAAAAGACGAGGGGTGGTAGAAATCCTTGGGTAACAGAAGAAATATTGAATTTTTATTGATGAAAGGAGAAAATATAAAAATGCAGTAAATGAAGCAGGCAAAAAGGAATACAAACGTCTCAAAAATGAGATCGACAGGAAGTGCAAAACTGCTAAGCAGGGATGGCTAGAGGACAAATGTAAGGATGTAGAGGCTTATCTCACTAGGGGTAAGATAGATACTGCCTACAGGAAAATTAAAGAGACTTTTGGAGGTAAGAGAACCACTTGTATGAACATCAAGAGCTCAGATGGAAAACCAGTTCTAAGCAAAGAAGGGAAAGCAGAAAGGTGGAAGGAGTATATAGAGGGTCTATACAAGGACGATGTACTTGAGGACAATATTGTGGAAATGGAAGAGGATATAGATGAAAATGAAATGGGAGATACTGCGTGAAGATTTTGGCAGAGCACTGAAAGACCTCAGTCGAAACAAGGCCCCGGGAGTAGACAACATTCCATTAGAACTACTGACTGCCTTAGGAGAGCTAGTCATGACAAAACTCTACCATCTGGTGAGCAAGATGTAGGAGACAGGCGAGATACGCTCAGACTTCAAGAAGAATGTTATAATTCCAATCCCAAAGTAAGGAGGTGTTGACAGATGTGAAAATTACTTAACTATCAGTTTAGTAAGTCACAGCTGCAAAATACTAACACGAATTCTTTACAGACGAATGGAAAAACTGGTAGAAGTCGACTTCGGGGAAGATCGGTTTGGATTCCGTCGAAATGTTGGAACACGTGAGGCAATACTGACCTTACGCCTTATCCTAGAAGAAAGATTAAGGAAAGGCAAACCTACTTTTCTAGCATTTGTAGGCTTAGAGGAAGCTTTTGACAATGTTGACTGGAAAACTCTCTTTCAAATTCTAAAGGTGGCAGGAGTAAAATACAGGGAGCGAAAGGCTATTTACAATTTGTACAGAAACCAGATGGCAGTTATAAGAGTCGACGGGCATGAAAGGGAGGCAGTGGTTGGGAAGGGAGTGAGACAGGCTTGTAGCCTCTCCCCGATGTTATTCAATCTGTATATTGGGAAAGCAGTAAAGGAATCATCATCATCATTTAAGACTGATTATGCCTTTCAGCGTTCAGTCTGGAGCATAGCCCCCTTATAAAATTCCTCCATGATCCCCTATTCAGTGCTAACATTGGTGCCTCTACTGATGTTAAACCTATTACTTCAAAATCATTCTTAACCGAATCCAGGTACCTTCTCCTTGGTCTGCCCCGACTCCTCCTACCCTCTACTGCTGAACCCATGAGTCTCTTGGGTAACCTTGCTTCTCCTATGCGCGTAACATGACCCCACATCTAAGCCTGTTCATCCTGACTGCTACATCCATAGAGTTCATTCCCAGTTTTTCTTTGATTTCCTCATTGTGGACACCCTCCTGCCATTGTTCCCATCTACTAGTACCTCAAATCATCCTAGCTACTTTCATATCCGTAACCTCAACCGTATTGATAAGGTAACCTGAATCTACCCAGCTTTCGCTCCCATACAACAAAGTTGATCGAAAGATTGAACGGTGCACAGATAATTTAGTCTTGGTACTGACTTCCTTCTTGCAGAAGAGAGTAGATCGTAGCTGAGCACTCACTGCATTAGCTTTGCTACATCTCGCTTCCAGTTCTATCACTATGTTGCCATCCTGTGAGAAAATGCATCTTAAGTACTTGAAACCGTCCACCTGTTCTTTGTTCCTCCTATTTGGCACTCAATCCGTTTATATCTCTTTCCCACTGACATTACTTTCGTTTTGGAGATGCTAATCTTCATACCATAGTCATTAATTTCTGATCTAGATCTGAAATATTACTTTGCAAACTTTCTATCGAATCTGCCATCACAACTAAGTCATCCGCATATGCCTTTTCTAGATCTATAAAGCATAGATACAGTTCCCTGTTCCACTCATAACACTTCTCAATTATTTGCCGTAAGCGAAAGATCTGGTCCTGACAGCCTCTAAGAGACAGTAAAGGAAACAAAAGAAAATTTCGGAGTAGGTATTAAAATCAATTGAGAAGAAATAAAAACTTTTAGGTTCGCCGATGACAGTGTAATTCTGTCAGAGACAGCAAAGGACTTGGAAGAGCAGTTGAACGGACTGGACAGTGTCTTGAAAGGAGGATATAAGATGAACATCAACAAAAGTAAAACGAGGTTCGTGGAATGTAGTCGAATTAAGTCGGGTGATGCTGAGGAAATTAATTAGGAAATGAGACGCTTAAAGTAGTAATTGAGTTTTGCTATTTGGGGAGCAAAATAACTGATGATGGTCGAAGTAGAGTGGATATAAAATGTAGACTGGCAATGGCAAGGAAAACGTTTTTGAAGAAGAGGAATTTGTTAACATCGAATATAGATTTAAGTGTCAGGAAGTCGTTTCTTAAAGTATTTGTATGAAGTGTAGCCATGTATGGAAGTGAAACATGGACAATAAATAGTTAGAACAGGAAGAGAAGCTTTCGAAACGTGGTGCTACAGAAGAATGCTGAAGATTAGATGGGTAGATCACATAACTAATGAGGAGATATTGAATAGATCAGGGCAGAAGAGGAGTTTGTGGCACAACTTGACAAGAAGAAGGGACCGGTTGCTAGGGCATGTTCTGAGGCATCAAGGGATCACCAGTTTAGTATTGGAGGGCAGAGTGGAGGGTAAAAATCGTATAGAGAGACCAAGTGATGAATACATTAAGCAGATTCAGAATGATGTAGGTTGTAGTAAGTACTGGGAGATGAAGAAGCTTGCACAGGATAGAGTAACATGGAGAGCTGCATCAAACCAGTCTCAGGACTGAAGGCGACAACAACACCACCACCAACAACAACCATTACTGCTACAAAAGGGGCTCAATATGGCGCCCATCAGTGCCCTTGGAGTCTTAAAGAGAAGGATTTTATTCTGTACAGCAGAACGAAGCATGTTCGTTGGTAGGCTGGCTACCTTTCTTTATATGCTGCGTTTCAGATCAGCACATGTATGAATGTTCCCCTGGTAAACCCTGTCCTTCGGATAGCTCCACAACCAGAAGTCACAGGGTATAAGTTAAAGGTGATCTTGTCCACCAAGGATTTTATCGGCTGATAATTCGATCCTTTCCAAATGTGGTTCGGAGAAGCAGGTCAACTTCACGAGCTGTGTGCGGTGGGACCCATCTTGCATGAAAACCGTTAAGTTCAATACCTCTTACTGTAGGGTGGGTATGGTATGCTGGCACAGCTTGTCGCAGTAACGCTGGTCAGTCACACTGCACATTTTTGTCCTTGAGCGCCATCCTGTTAAAAAAAGAACGGGCCAATGATGAAAATACTCGTGAAGCTGCTCCATACGGTTACATGTTCACCATTCACAGGAATCTCATACACTGTGACTGGAGGTGACGATCCCCACACTTATCAGTTCTGTGTGTTCATCTCATCCGTCAGACAGAAATGAGCTTCGTCTGTCTATAGAATGTTCCAGACCCAGCCTAGTCAACTTCAGTCCTTTGCAAGAAAGTGGAGAGCAAAGACAACACGTTGTTGTGCGTCCTGTGGTGCAAACTGCTGTACGATATGAATCTGGGTACTCTCTGTACAGTGGACCAATGGATTTTCAACTGCCGTGACACAGCAAGCGCACTGCCTCACGACCGGGAGTTGCGCGCAGCGTTGTCTGCCATAGCAACAGTGATATCATGAACCAACCGGTCGTCTGCGGCTTCCCAGGGAGACGCCCAGTTCTCCAGTTGATCAGACTTCTTCCTTATGCTCCGCACAGCAGGTGGAGAAAGAGGATCCTTTCGTAATCCTTTCAGCCGACGATATTCTCAAAGTGGAGGTGCAGCATTACTGTTGTTTTGACAATAGAGCTTCACCTTAATGCGCTGCTCTTTTTGTCCAAGCTCGTTTTGACACGGCAAGTGCTCTGCGACTGTGTGAGACTATGAATCAGGATGACTGATCACTTCACATGTTGGCCGTAGTTGAAACTAGACGGTGGCGCTGTGACGCATGGAAATCATGCACCTCATACTCTGGACATTAGTGCTACCATGTTTGGTACTCGTACGGTAATTAGCTTCCGTGTTATAACGTGTTAAATAGGGAAAGTTTAATTATAACCACCCGGTATAAGGTGGCCGAAGGAAGAGATATATCAGCAATAACCTGGTGCAGGCTAAGGTAACTTTTTTCAGCAAGTGGGATCTATTGATATCTAAAATTGGTATGGAAGTGACGAAGTAAGTAATGTACGTCTGGAGAACAGCATTCTATGCTAGTGTACCGAGGACGTCAGAAATCCGGAAAAGACTTTGGTAGCAATTGGAACGCGTGAAAAATGCTACAAACTAAGTAAACAGGTGAAGTAAAAGATGAAGAAGTACTAAAAACAATAGGTGAACACAGAAATTTTTAGTGAGACATTTGCCTTGGCGTTCAGACACTGTTATTTCCAAACTTAAGAGAGCAGTGAAAGGAAAAAGTAGTAGAAGCAACCCTGAACTAGAGTATGCAATACAGATTATAGACTATGTTGGGTCTAGTAGTTGCGTAGAGAGCAGCACTACATGGGGAAATATAGAGCATGTCTCCAAACCAGTTGACAGACAGATCACTTACATAGCATACAGCGATTTCTTCTACACAGCTGCGACTTAAATCCAATTGAACTGCCGTAAATGATCTTTTTTTTTGTTTTTTTTTCTCATTGTGACATGATTGATTTCCTGGCTGTTAGCCTCATCTTCAGATGCGCTTTATCTCATGATAAAGTACAAGAAGTCGGTTCAAATAGAGCCCAGTTATTGCATGACTTATTAAGTGTTACAGCTTCCTTCACAACTTCTGTTTCTGAGATTATGTAATGTTCTTAAGTTAAATTCATAAGATAAAGAAAATTACGATATCTAATAGACACAGGTAGACAAACAGATACAATGATATTGTAAATTACGTATGTTTCCCATTATTTGATAGTGTTGGTATTTAGTTTATATGCTGAGTTAAGAGGTGTGCCTGCCACACTCGTGACGTTTGCACAGAAATACAAAGTGTCATTTATTAAAGTATTTGGATCATTTATCCCCACGTTATACTCTTCAATCCCTTATAATCTACGGACCCCATATTAGTGAGATTTTCCAACCACGACAGGTAAAAATCGATACAGTTCTGCGCTACATTGGGTGGATGGTTGTAAGCAAATATTAAGTATGCTCTTCACCTATCAGAACTTAATGAAATGAACAACAGTTAATAAAACAAACTGGGACTCTTATGTTTAATATATGTTGTATTATCCTGTTTCACATGTGTTCAATCTAATTTTTTGAAAGTAATGGAGCTCATATAAGATTCAAACGCAAGTCTGAATAGTGATGTCGCATAAAATGATAAAGTGCCATTTGAGGAGGTATTCCTTTTTGATATAGGCCTTAACACACTGGTGTCGCAACAACTACAGATCACAGGGTAACCACTGTACACGAATGGCTATCGTAATTTACACGCCATCCTACACCCTAAAGCTGTCTGCCAAAATCTGTCCGACAACCGGACAACATAATGGTGAAGCAAGTTTACAAAATTCGATGTACGTGGGTATTTAACATCTACTGTCTTGTCGTCGTATGAGCTGAGCAACTGAA
This sequence comes from Schistocerca gregaria, assembly GCF_023897955.1. Taxonomy (NCBI): domain Eukaryota; kingdom Metazoa; phylum Arthropoda; class Insecta; order Orthoptera; family Acrididae; genus Schistocerca; species Schistocerca gregaria. The sequence goes on from NC_064924.1 coordinate 512,277,109, forward strand.
AGGGGTACAACATCAACAGAAGACGAATGTGCTACTGAAATGACTCTATCCAAACCAGGAATTTACCATACTTACGAGCCGTCTGTCAACATAGACGGCCATAAAGTAATAGCACGAATCAGGTAGGCCTACAAGTTTGGTATCCTAATGTACATTTTTACTGTGACAAAGAGGTGTTAATTAACCCCTTACCATCGTATAACTATTGGATGCCTATGGCTATGTGAAACTGTAAATTTATGTACAGGGTGTTTCAAAAATGACCGGTATATTTGAAACGGCAATAAAAACTAAAAGAGCAGCGATAGAAATACACCGTTTGTTGCAATATGCTTGGGACAACAGTACATTTTCAGGCAGACAAACTTTCGAAATTACTGTAGTTACAATTGTCAACAACAGATGGCGCTGCGGTCTGGAAAACTCTATAGTACGATATTTTCCACATATCCACTATGCGTAGCAATAATATGGCGTAATCTCTGAATGAAATTACCCGAAACCTTTGACAACGTGTCTGGCGGAATGGCTTCACATGCAGATGAGATGTACTGCTTCAGCTGTTCAATTGTTTCTGGATTCTGGCGATACACCTGGTCTTTCAAGTGTCCCCACAGAAAGAAGTCACAGGGGTTCATGTCTGGCGAATAGGGAGGCCAATCCACGCCACCTCCTGTATGTTTCGGATAGCCCAAAGCAATTACACGATCATCGAAATATTCATTCAGGAAATTAAAGACGTCGGCCGTGCGATGTGGCCGGGCACCATCTTGCATAAACCACGAGGTGTTCGCAGTGTCGTCTAAGGCAGTTTGTACCGCCACAAATTCACGAAGAATGTCCAGATAGCGTGATGCAGTAATAGTTTCGGATCTGAAAAATGGGCCAATGATTCCTTTGGAAGAAATGGCGACCCAGACCAGTACTTTTTGAGGATGCAGGGACGATAGGACTGCAACATGGGGCTTTTCGGTTCCCCATATGCGCCGGTTCCGTTTATTGACGAAGCCGTCCAGGTGAAAATAAGCTTCGTCCGTAAACCAAATGCTGCCCACATGCATATCGCCGTTATCAATCCTGTGCACTATATCGTTAGCGAATGTCTCTCGTGCAGCAATGGTAGCGGCGCTGAGGGGTTGCCGCGTTTGAATTTTGTATGGATAGAGGTGTAAACTCTGGCGCATGAGACGATACGTGGACGTTGGCGTCATTTGGACCGCAGCTGCAGCACGGCGAACGGAAACCCGAGGCCGCTGTTGGATCACCTGCTGCACGCGGTCGCCCTACCTTTCCAGCACGTTCATCCGTCACGTTCCCAGTCCGTTGAAATTTTTCAAACAGATCCTTTATTGTATCGCTTTTCAGTCCTTTGGTTACATTAAACCTCCGTTGAAAACTTCGTCTTGTTGCAACAACACTGTGTTCTAGGCGGTGCAATTCCAACACCAGAAAAATCCTCTGTTCTAAGGAATAAACCATGTTGTCCACAGCACACTTGCACGTTGTGAACAGCACACGCTTACAGCAGAAAGACGACGTACAGAATGGCGCACCCACAGACTGCGTTGTCTTCTATATCTTTCACATCACTTGCAGCGCCATCTGTTGTTGAAAATTGTAACTACTGCAATTTCGAAAGTTTGTCCGCCTGAAAATCTACTGTTGTCCCAAGCATATTGCAACAAACGGTGTATTTCTATCGCTGCTCGTTTAGTTTTTATTGCCATTTGAAATATACCGGTCATTTTTGAAACACCTTGTACATACTGACTTTAACATAAAGGCATTAATTAATCTTGCCTCTAGGAGAGATCAAGCAAGTTGTAATAGTTAATAGATAAGTGACGCACTTGTACTATAGATGCAGTGGTCTGTTATAATTTTTTAATGTGAAAGAGTACATCTCAAAACGCGGCCCGTATCCTCGAAATCAGTCGTGTTAGAATAAAAAAAATTGAAGATCATTTAACTGCAGTCTCAGGTAATATCATTTTTACCCGTATCGTACGACTGCGTTCCCGCAGTTCCGTCAACGACAGAAAGGTTAAATATCCTTGGAGATTATTGTGTAACGTATCACTACAGTTAGTTAAAGCAGGTAAGTAACATTTTTATAATTTTATAGCAAAATTAACTGTGGAAAAAGTGTATAACATCACTTGTCCCTAGTGTTGAAAGTTCTGAAACAGTAATTTCAGATGACCGGTATGGATTTACAGCCTACATATAGAGAAACCCGAGAGTACTGATGTCGGAAAGAGGTGGATGCCACGATCCCCTCCGAATCCTTTGGCGTAGGCAGCTCTGCCTGCAGCGACGTTGATTTGGCTGCCTTTCGTGCAGGCGTCTCGTATGGTGCTAGATTTTGTTCTTAAGAGCCTGAGCTCGTCCTGCACAGGATAAATGAGGACATCGTTAGAATAATTCATTATCTTATGTTGTGCTGAAATATAATACAGAACTTACTTATTGGGCGCTTACAGTTCTGATATAAATATCATAAAGGAGGAAAATTCAGGCTCTGAGACTAGCTGACGGTCTACGAGCATGACTAGATGAACATATGGTCTCTGGACAAGCTACAAAAGTGTCGCTACGAACAAAAACTAACTATTCTGTCCAATTAGCGTTATGTGATAAAAATTATTTGATCTGACCGTTTCCACGAACAATCGTTTACTCATATTCCTCTCAACTCAAAGCGCTTCCGAAATTACTGTGTTAGTACTCTAGAGGCGGGGGGTCGAATAATGCTTGTGATAATACTCATTTAGGTTTTTCAGTGATGCCCTACGTCATTCGTGTTATTACCGTTTTGGTTCATTTACGAAGACCACTGCAATTTCCTTAGTACGCCTTGACTCTAACGTTCCTCATCTGCTGACATAAATTTATAAGCACCCTATTTTTCAAAAGGCAAATAGGGGCAAGATATATTGACAGTTCATGCATCCACGTTGATGAGAAGAATAACGTGCAGAAGAATGGAATACTGAGGATGTGTCAGATGACGATCATTTTAGTCTTACGAAAGGAAAGGAAGGACAGGCCGTTCTAAGGTTACGTTTGATAATGGTGGCAAAACATAAGAAAAATCAGGACACGTCCTCACGATTTGTTGATACTGACAAAATATTCTAAAATGGGATAAAATGTTCGAAATTCTCGGGACAATTGGAGTAAGATATAGAGAAAGATGGGTAAAAAGCTGTATATACAATAACCAAGAAATAAAAATAAAAATGAATGACCAAGAACGAAGTATTCAGATTGGACAGAAACAAAAGAAAGACAGTGATATCAATGATAACACTGCTATTCTCAGCGAAAGTACAGAATAATTACAGGACGGTCTAAGGAGCACATATTGTGGATTTCGAAAATAAGCGGAAGAAAGACGACATAAATGACGAGTGCCGAAATGTCACTAACATAAACTTAACATGAAATTGACAACCACGAAGTAAAGGAAGTGAGGGAATTTCGCAGCATTGGAAACGAAATAACACAAGCTCAACAAAGGAAAGTGTATATAAAAAGCAGACTAGCAGATGTTAAGAGGCTACTCCTGGACTAAAGAAATCTACTAGTATGAAACATAGGCCTTAATTCAAGGAAGAAATTTCTGTGAATATACGTTTGAAGCACACCATTGTATGTTAGTGACAAGGGCGTGTAAATCGGCACAGGAGAGAATCGAAGCGTCTGAGATGCGGTGCTACAGGAGAGTGTTCAAGATTAGTTGAACTGATAAGGTAAGGAACGAAGGGAGAGGGACATGTGGAAAACACAATAACAAGGTACAGAAGGATAGAACACCTGTTAAGACATCCGCGAATAACTTCCACAGTATTTTAGGGAGCTATAGAGAGTAAAAGCTGTGATAGGACGGATGTATGACTATTCCCAAAAATTTGTTGAAGCCACAGAGTGCAAGTGTTACCCTGAGGAGAAAATATAGACACGGGAGAGGAACTCGTGGTGGCGCGAATTATACAAGCTAGAAGACTGAAGATCCAAAACAGTAAAAAAAAAAAAAATGCAGAAGTTATGTATATTGTTGTAACTTAGGTTTCCAGTTTTTCCTAAAATTATGACAGTCAACTTTTACAAAATCGAAAGCTCTCGATAGAAATTGAAAATGTAACAAAAGAGAGTGTAGGGCTGTAGGGTAAAACTATTGATCTCTGCCCTGGCAAAATGATGTAATGACTGCGTCTTCAAAATTTTGTGAACTCAGTGTTCACAAAGAATAAAGGGAGACAAAGTAACATGATTCAGATGGAACATCCTCTAATTTCGAATTCCGAGATGCAACAGATGCAAAAGCGGTAGGCAATTGTTTTAACAATATGTATCCCATTATGAAAGCACAGAGGTTCCTTACAGAAAGGTCTACCTGAGAATTAGGAGGAAGGAAGGCTGGAAGTGTCTAGTAACATTGTTACATAAATAATTGCCAAGGAAAACAGCTACAGGTAAGAAAGGGCAAACTTTTAGGACTCGTATCATAAACACTTAGCGTCGTATCGAGGTTGTCATTGAGGACCGCACACGGCGAGTTGTACACATCACCGCGGAAGACGAGACACGTTAGTGGGCAGAGTATGTCTCGCATTACAGGTGTTCAATATGGGCTTCACTTGTGATGTGGGACAAAGCAACTGGTGGCTGCAAGTCGTTGACTCAGGGTGTCTGAGAAGGCAAGAAAGCAGGTCGTTTTGCAAACCTGGTAACTGGGTTGTCTATGTGTAGGTGCTAACAATTTCCATGTGGCAATATGGATACGAGGTTAACAATGAAACCTGACGACAGCACAACATACAGACGCAATTCATCAGCAGGATTCTTTTTACCAAAGGGATACTGATACGTAGTAATAACATGCATGAAATTCCTCTTGGTTTCCTGTGGGACACACAAACCCCAAAGAGTTAAACAACCTGCCAGCTCGCCGCTAAGAACCACGCTCATTCTACAGCTCGCAGTCTTCCGATGGATGATACCAAGGATGCCACCAGAGGGCCCCGTTATCGCTTGCAAATGAAAGCGTCCCCTGGTCTTTTCGACGCCACACACCGAGCTCCGCTCCAGATTTCAGCGAGAATAGAAGGACCGAACACGATTCTACTACTAACCTTACACATTCTAGCAACTGATTGTATGTTGCAACTGTTAGCCAGCGATCCAGAGTATTTTAATAGACCGTGTGAAACAGCTACACCCAAGGGCATCAAAGTTATCTGTGTACCTGGTTCATCTGTATATATTGTAAACAAATATGCTCACGTTTGAACCATTTAATAAATGTTGAAGTGTCTGTGATACCTCGCTCACCTACTTATACAACGCCATGTTACTCGGAAAATAAGGAACGATAGGTAGTGGTACGGAAACCACAGTGAAAATCAAAACTACTCTATCTGCAGCCGTTAGCTGCACTTTCCAGCTACCTCTCTGCAGTGTTACCGCTCCGACTTAGCCTTGTACCTCGTCTATAGGAGGCAGCCTCCTGCGCTTTCTACAATTTACTACGCTGGACTGCAGCTCGTTGTCTGTGCCAGAATGTTGGCTTCATAGCCAGCAGTTCGTTTGTTCAATGATGAAAATCTGAGGGAGCCAAGTCCGGACTGTATGGTGGGTGATCAGTTCCCTTCGGATACGCTCCAGGAGCGCCCTCATTGTCCCTCCGAGGTGTTGCTGAGAACTGTCGCGAAGAAGGAATTGAATGACAGCTACGTTATGTGGGGTTGCATGAAATCAGGCGAAATCTCTCGGCAGGCACCCGCACTTGGAGGTAGATACTGTTTTTTAGGCATCTTCACGAGCTCACTGTGCGTTCAGAAATGAGAAGAGCGATGTGACGCTCTCTGCGGGAATACTAGAGACACTGTCAAACACAATCTGCCTAAAGGTTCACTATGGTTTCCATTCTGCGACCGATCGTACCTTACTTTCCTAATGGCCCTCGCCTTTAAACCTTCAACTTCTGAGGTCATTAGTCCCTTAGAACTTAGAAGTAGTTAGACCTAACTAATCTAAGGACATCACACACATCAATGGCCGAGGCAGGATTCGAACCTGTGACCGTAGCGGTCTCGCGGTTCCAGACTGCAGCGTCTAGAACCGCACAGCCACTTCGGCCGGCCGGCTTGTAAAAGCAACAATTGTTCATGGGTAGTTACCGAGAGAAACCGAAAAAATAATGATTTTTGGGTACGAAAAGTACCGGTTGTGGAGACGGCCACTACCTTAACTTCTTTTCATGGCAAATCACAGAAATTTTTAACATAGGTTCTTAAGATCATATTTTCGAGAACGTCGAAACTGTTTTTGATACCATTATCTGTTACAAATATCAAGACATTAAAATTTACCTTGTTTATGCATAAAACCGTAAAAAACAGTTTTTATGCTTTTTTGCACCGTGAGCCGCAATTATCTAATCATCTAAGCACAGCAAAAAGCTCAAATTTCAACTATGAGTTCTCTAGACAATAATCCAGAAACTCTATTTCTTCATTTTCGAAAATCTGTGTCCGGTATGATGATACCCATGATTTTTGGGTACCGAAAGTAAGACTCGTATTGTTAGGGATGGGTACGTACAATTTCTATACATGGCAAACCGTCGAAATTTCTACCACGCGATCTTAATACGATGTTCTCGGGAAATGTACAAACTTCTTCCAATGTCATTAACTGTTGCCGATAAAAAAGATTCAAAGTTGTGGTACTTGCGTACGACAGATATGTACATAATAACCAGTCTGAGGCGTACGTGCTAACGCAAGTAGTGAACACACGACGAGGGCTCTAGAGTCATCGCAAGAGTTCCGAGGTCACCAAAGTATGTTTTAATTGGCATTTGTGCACCAAAAGAACCTGAGAATGTGCTACCCTTGTATAATGGGCCTTAATGTCTATACAGATACACCGAAAGTGTTACTGCAGTAACATAAAAGGGCTGAAAAGGTTTTTAAAATACCTGAAAAGAACTAAAAATGACTGCCAAAAATTATATAAAATTAGAAAGACTACAAATTCTGAAAAATATTTCTAATAATATTTTTGCTCCTTTAAGGCACGGGTTTTCGATGAATCACGATCGATTTTTCGTTAAACTTATATTATTCTTCCCAACTTGCTGTTTATAAGTGTTGTTTACATGTGTCAAAAATATATAAATGTGTCGACGTGTATATGCTGTATCTGAAAATATACAATGAAGCGCCAAAGAAACTGGTATAGGCGTGCGTATTGAAATACAGGGATATGAAAACAGGCAGAATACGGCAATGCGGTGGGCAACGCCCATATAAGACAACAAGGGTCTGGCGCAGTTGTTAGATCTGTTACTGCTGTTACAATGGCAGATTATCAAGATTTAAATGAGTTTGAACGTGCTGTTACAGTCGACGCACCAGCGATGGGACAAAGCATCTACGAGGTAGCGATGAAGTGGGGATTTTCCCGAACGACCATTTCACGAGTGTATCGTGAGTATCACATTCCGCTAAAACATCAAACCTCCGACATCGCTGCGGCCGGTAAAAGATCCGGCAAGAACGGGACCAACGACGACTGAAGAGAATCGGTCAACGTGACAGAAATACAACCCTTCCGCAAATTGCTACAGATTACAATGCTGGGCCATCGAAAAGCGTCTGGGTGCGAACCATTCGAGGAAACATCATCGATTTGGGCTTTCGGAGCCGAAAGCCGACTCCTGTACTCCTTATGACTGCATGACACAAAACTCGTCGTCTCGTCTGGGCCGTGAACACTGACGTTGGACTGTTGATGACTGGAAACATGTTACCTGGTCACACGAGTTTTGTTTCAAATTGTATCGAGAGGATGGACGTGTACCGTCATGGACCTCATGAATCAATGGACCTTTCATGTCAGCAGGTGACTGTTCGAGCTGGTGGAGGCCCTGTAATAGTGTGGGGCGTGTGCAGTTGGAGTAATATGGGGCCCCTGATACGTGTAGATACGGCTCTGACGGGAGACCTGTACGTAAACATCCTGTCTGATCATTCCATTCATGTGCATTGTGCATCCGTTCACGTCCATTGTGTGTCCATTCCAGCAGGACAGTGCGACGTCCCATACTTCCACAATTTGCTATACAGAGGTTACAGGAACACGTTTCTGAGTTTAAACACTTCCGCTGTCAATCAAGCTCCCCAGACATGATCATTATTGAGCACATCTGGGATGCCTTGCAACGTGCTGTTGAGAAGAGATCTCCACCCCCTCGTACTCTTACGGATTTATGGATAGCCTTGCAAGATATATGGTGTCAGTTCCCTCCAGCACTACTTCAGACATCCTTGTAGTGTATGGCGGTATGCGTAGTTGGAAAGCGGCGCACGCCGCCTAGAGAGTAGGCGGACAACACGCCATCCGAGCCATCGTAGTGGCAGGTTTGCAGGGCAACGTTTCCACTGTATTTGTGGCATCAAGGTGAATGAGAAGTCAGGATGAATTTTTATAATCTTTATTTGAAAACGAACGCCGTGCAATGACGCTGGAATGACTGTCACACATTTTCAAACACTCCTGGCCAAGTGGAAATTGGGTCGGCAGCTGCTATAATGCGCGCTATCAATTGTTCATCAGTTTCAATGTGTGTTTCATAGACAATAGATTTCAGGTAGCCCCAGAAGAAACAGTCAGTGGGCGTCAAGTCGGCGGAATGCGAAGGGACGCCACCGACCACCGTACCAGGCCCAGTTCTTACCAAAGGCTACATCCAAATGCATTCGCACTGCTTGTAGGAAGTACGCAGATGCACCATTGTCTTCTTTTGTTTGCGTTCAGTCACAGTGGGGAACATGTATGGACCTACCTGATTATCGCCTATCGAGGCGGCCCAAGTGTTGACGCTACAAAGGTAGCGTGGCGATTTTCCCCTCCCCACACATGGAAATTGTTGTTGTTGAACATGCACACTCGTCTAAAGGCTGCCCCATCCGTAAAAAGTACACGGTTCGGAAAGTGCGCTTGAATGGCACACCTCTGCAGGAACCACTGGCAGAATTCAATTCGACGTGGAAAATCGTCAGGGTGAAGGGTGTGAACCTTGTGCAGGCGGTGGTATCTCCACACCACACACACCAAACTGTGGAATGGATTACACCCATTTCCCGTGCAACACGGTGCGAGGTTGTTGAGGGCGTGTTTTACAACAGTGCTAACGAGCCCTCTTGAAGCCCTGGTGTACGCACTGCGTGTTGACGGGTCTTCAGACCTGTACGAAAAATGAATGCAATGGGTTTCGAAGTAGGCCTTAAATGCACATGTGTCATTACGAGAACGTGCCTGTGGAAAACGTACCTCAGGTTTACCTGTCTCATAAGGACCTGTGGATAGCAGTAAATGTGCGCGGATGTGGCATTCGACGATTCGGAAACCGGCGAACGTACAAATATTGGTCAGCGTTTGCGTTTCCATCTGCCGCTTCATAAGCACAGTGAATGTCTGCCCTTTCCTTCGAAGAATGGCGTTTCACTTTTTTGCCGCACCACGCAGTAACAAACACAAGAGTGCCCCTGTTTAATGACAAAGTAGCGCAGGGCAAACCAGAATCCGCAATGTGCTTAGGTGCTGCACTCTATGCGATACCTACAAAACACGCTTTTGCATAATCAAAAGCAATGCGTTCTCGTACCAGCAAAGGCGAAAAACCTGCAATGTTGTGCCCGTCTGGAATATCCGCAGCTATGTCGACTACAGTATTTGGAAATTGTCAGAAAACTTCAACCCGACGTCTCTTTTACCTTGGTGTCATAAATACATTGAAATCATTGTCCTGCACACCTACTACCACCACAGCTCGGATGTCATGTTGTATGCCTATCCTGATAGGGGCGCTCGACGCTGTTGAACGTCGTCTAGCGCCGTAAGCTAAGAGACGCGGGTATGTCACATATCTACCACCCATCTCATTTCCATTCGATTCTGATACATCCTATATACATATGTATTCCGTTTACATAATCAGCACACCCAGCTATAGCATGGAAAAGAAGGGAACCAGCGGAAAAATTCTCATGTCGGAGCACAAAGAAGGCAAATATATTTCTGCTTAAAACACTCTGACACCGAAGTGGTGAACTGATCGTCTCAATCCTCATTTCGTCTTTCTCACCAAAATATTTTGACGTGCGGACATATTCACGATTTTTAATGCTGAAAGGGAGTAGCAGACAGACATTGACGGTGGAAAAGAGAGGAGACAATGCCAATGGGAGAGAAAGAGAGAGGAGACTGTGATGGTGGGAGAGAGATAATAGTAGTGAATGAGAAAGAGAGATAAATGAAGGCAAGAACAGTGGAAACCAAAGGCGGAGGAGATATTGATGGTCAGTGAGACACATCGGCAGTGAGATAAAGAGTGGAGAAAGATTCAGTCAAAGCGAAAGAGAGAAGAGACAGCTGAAATAAAAAATAGATGACTAGAGACCATACATAGGCTTGGGGGATCTGGATCCTAGCAGACCGGCGAACTGAAACACGCAGGTCTATGGGAGGGCGCCGTTTGGATGGAAATTTTAAACATGTCAGTATAGCGGAACATGAGCTACCCAACTATGGTGAAGACAGCGCTAGAGGGAAAAAAAGGCAGAAGGAGACAGTGTGAGTGAGAGAGGAGACGTTTACACTTGGTCATACCGTAAACGAATGCAAAAGCAGACAGTGGGAGAGAGACATACATAGACAATTCAATGAGAGGAGTATGCTGGGTATGTAGACTTAACTATAGAGACAGACATAGATTTTATAATTATAGTTTTCTCTTGGACATTAAGTCCCAGCTTTATCAGCGATAACTATAGGAGCAGAAGAAATGAATTAAAGTTTGCACTGATTCTGTGATTCGCACCTGGGTTTTCTTGCTTACTAGGCTGCAATAGTAAGCATTACACCAACTCAGCACTACGGTTAACAATCCTCCACGAATACTGAAGTCGTTGGCCCTCCCCAACACAAACTTTACTTCGTATCTTCAGATTATTTTCCCCCTACATTGTCACTCAACTTGAGTCGTTCGAACAGTAATGTTGACCATAGCGCTACGGTGGTGTAATAGTTAGTATTTCTGCCTAATAATAAAGAAGACCCGGATTCGAGTGCTGGTGGCGACACAAATTTTAATTCATTTCTTCTGCTTCCATCGTAATCGCATGTAGAGACACAACAAAAGGATTAGAATGGTCTGTGTTACAAGAGCGCGAATGTGTTCACATGCCAAAAATTTTTTGTGACGAAGGCAGATCGAAGATTGAGGCAGCTATTTTTACACTTTTGACTCAGATAATTTTAAAGAGAAATGTATTATTTTTTCGTGCTTCTGAAGGTGCATTTTTCCGCTAGTCAGAATATATTGCTACTATCTGACTGGTTCCTTGCCCAGTACATTCATTACTGAGACATTTTGCAATACGCCATATATTCAGTACTCCTTTTGGGCACGTACTGCCAATGGTATATTCATCAGAATTATGCAGAATTCAAAAGCAAGTTGTCGCATACAGTATGAGAATATCGGTCCAGAAATTAGCAGCTATTCTTTTAGAACTGCGTCCGATATTTTCTGGCTGAGTTTATCATTCAGCTGTTGAAAACGCTCCGGTAGATAGGTCTAGGCAGCGGTACCGCAGTTGTATGTGATATTAACGGATTTGTTTTAGAAATAGACAGATCTAACGCAGTTATGGTTCTGGAGTGCGTATGTCATATTACTGAACAGGACGCTTTTGTTGATCCAAGAACAGTATCAGTAGTCTATGTTGATATTTCCTCTTACTGCGAATCTGCTACGAATTAACGCGTTTTACGGACGGATGACAATACGATAATAAGGCTAAAACAATTCTTATTATAAAAAGAAGTGCAGAAGTCTATATTTCCGCCATAAATAACAGCTGAATAGCAGTTAGACAGGAAGAGAATAGCAGCTTTCGAAATGTGGTGCTGCAGAAGAATGCTGAATATTAGATGCGGATATCACGTAACTAATGAGGAGATACTGAACGAAATTGAGGAGAAGAGAAATTTGTAGCACAACTAGACTAGAAGAAGGGATTGGTTGGCAGGACATGTTCTAAGGCATCAAGGGGTCACCAGTTTAGTATTCGAGGGCAACGTGGATGGTAAAAATCGTAGAGGGAGACCAAGAGATGAATACACTAAGCAGATTCAGAAGGATGTAGGTTGCAGTAGTTAATTGGAGATGAAGAAGCTTGCACAGGATAGAGCAGCATGGAGAGCTGCAGCAAACCAGTCTCTGGACTGAAGACCACAACAACAAAAACTGCAACCGCCAGCTACAATAGAGTATTCATTTATGTAAGATATCTTCGTTCACATCTGTCGCGTGATCTCGTGTTATTAAATAATAACAGGCAACGCGATAACGACCAGTCTAAATTTATTAAGCGAGGTGAGCTTTGAGGTTATGTTTCGGCTTTCTGGGTTTCGTGAGGAAATATTGCGAGCAGTTCGTCTCTTGGGTGCATCAACCGGAAATCGTATCATTTATAGGAGGTGATTTTTAATTCGTCATACACGAGCACCACATACTCTGAAAGGACCTGTAACAGGTTAATTTTGCTTTGTTTTGTTGCCTTTTAGGTTAGGACGATTTTATGGGGTTAAAATGGCTACGACCGAAATGCAAAAACGCACAAATTCGTGCAGCAACCTCACGTCATATTTTCCCCTTCTACCATACGCCTGCTACCATAATATAGAAGGATAATGGTCGGACAAATAAAACGAGAGGCTACAGCGTGTATAGTGTCCCATTTGAAACATTAAAGCCAATCTATTTGAAGTAAAAAATAAAAGGACTCAGAATAATATTATATGGACATAAACGACAAATTAATTATGAAAGTCAGTTTCAGAGAAAGACTATATCGATTACAATGCAATAAAAGGATATTATTTATTTTAGATGAGATCGTAGTGCATAAAGTTCTCGAGACTAACAATATTATCTTTGTCGTTGTATACAAGAGAAAAAAGATATTTAAAATCACTTCGAGTCAGATCATTTTTTCTGCTGTATGTAAGATAAGCTTGCTATTGTAAAGCAATAGCTTTTGTTCTGTTTGTTCTCGTCCGCAGCGAATAATTCAAGTGTGTATTCTGTGCTTAGTGGAAATATATTTACAAAAAGAGAGTGCATTGTTTTGCTTTAAGAACCCATGCAAACAATTCTTCCTGGATTAATAATTGCAAGAATCGAAGCGAAAAGCGGTGATCTTTGGCTGGCAACAATTGGCCGCCATTACGCGGCATATTTAATTTTTTTTTTGTTTAACATATCACCACATCCGGAGCAGAAAGAATCATTTCAAGCTATTCGTTTAACTAAAGTGCAAAGCTTCACTAATTTAGCCTGCATTACGTTTCGCCGAAAGCATTTGAAATAATTTGTAGGGAGCCTGGCGCTCATTTGAAACATAATTTAATATTTATCTTTGGCCACCTACAAATCAACACACTATATATATATATATATATATATATATATATATATATATATATATAATCCCTTGAGTATGCTTCACTTAATAACAATAATAATAATAATTAATAACTACAGAAAGGAAGGGATTATATAAATGCCGTGTATAGTATGTATTCTAATACTAAACAAATTTCATTTCATGTATAAATTTGACTAACGATAGTCTCAGAGAAGAAAATGTTAGACGCTAAGAGGATTGAATGAAGAAAAAAAAAGTACCAAGGTAAGGACCACTAAGCATCACGTCTTGCTATATAGACCGGTATCATCAGAGTACAGTATGGTTGATGATACATGGTACATGGTGAAGTGGATAACAGTTTGTATTTGTAGAAACAACCATAAGCAAAGGATGATAAAAGTAGTAACCATTCCTACTGAAGAAATTAGTCTGCATTTGTAGCCTAGAGTAAGTTTTTTAGTGAGTCAAGTGATTTTATTGACATTATGGGTAAAGTTTGACGAGTTTTGGAGTTACAACCAGATAATAATACCAATATTCCGAATAATGTTTAGTTGTTGGGTGAAATTGATAGGGGTACGTAGATTTTAGATGATGACAGTGATCTAAGGGGAGAGAACGTAGATACTGTAGTTTCCTGTGAAATGACAGAAAGTAGTCAGCACACTAAAGGATTATAACCGGTAGCTGCTACTATCAGGGCCAGTGTCAATATTCAAAGGAGTGGAGTAACAACGACACCAGTATGTTCACTGATAACAGATCCATTTGCGGAATTTCTCCGGAAATTAGAAGAAAGAGATAGATTAAGGGCAAAGGAAAGAGAAGAAAAAGATAGATTATGGGAAGCAGAAAGAGAAGAAAGCGATAGATGAAGGGAAAAGGAAAGAGAAGGAAAGGATAGATTATGGGAAGAAAAAGCTAGAGAGAGAGATAAGGTTTTAATGGAAAGTATAGATATGCAGTTTGAGAAGGTACAGTTGGAAATAAACGAAATAAAGGAAGCCTATATCGAACTGCCGAACATAGTCAGCATCATAGCACAAGATGTTCAATCGCTGCAAAGGCCACACACAGTTATGAAAGACGAAGTAGCGCAAATCACCAACCCTATGGGAAATCTAGAAATCGTTCAGAAAGAAACCTTAGAACAGCATTTAACCGAACAAGCACAGAAAGTAGAAAAGGAAATCCAAGAGTGGCTAACTGAGAAAGAAAGTCAGATCTCGGAACAAATATAAAGTACAGTCTGCGGTGCAACAAGTAAATAGCGGAGCAGTTGTATGTAAACAAACCATAACCCGCAGGTCAAAAAATCGATGAGAGGCATAAATTGCTAAATACCGCTGTGGTAACAAGATGTCACCGAGCAAATTTCCTAACACAAGCGTGTTTCATCGCAAACGCTCTTACACAACGGTTATACAATCGGTAGGAGCGCGTATGTGAGTGGAAATGGTATGTACGGTTCATATTAATAAGCAAGTAAATCAGAAAAATAAAATATGCATGTTCGAGGAAGTATGCCTATTTTCATTCGGGTGGGAGGGTCATAATGTAACACAATTCTCAAGATAATTTTCGGAAAGCTATTTGCCTAAAGCGATACAAGAACGTATTAGAACCGAAGTTTATAGCCCACAGATATACAACCAAAAGCAAGGCACGCCTCGAAAATATTTCGAGAAATGCATTAATAAAACCAGATATCGGGACGAGTCCATATCAGCACGTGATGTAGTCAGGATATTAAAATTGCGATTGACAGCTGATCAATGTTCCTGAAGATGACTTGGAAAGTAATTTATCTGCATAAGACGAAATCGATCTATCACAAGAAGAAAGCGGGACGAATAAGGACCGAGAAAACGGGGACTTTTCGCCACGCAAATATAGGAGTCGAAATAATAATACTAATAATCCCAACTTTGGGAACAACAGCCACGGCAAAGAAAACCCACATGTAGATCAGAATAGCAAAAACGGAAATGGTCAAACACCTTACAATAAAAAACCTAGATGGGAAGAAAGAAACCATCCCAGATACAACAACAGCAACCAGAACAAGAAACGCAGATCGAATGAAGGTCAATGGCCTAACCAAAGTAATAACGCGAACAACCATAACTATCCAGTGCAATGGATGCAAGCGTCAACGCCACAACCACCGCCCGTCAACAATAATACCCATCAATGTGACAGCCGCAATTCCATACTGAATGCAAGTGCCATACCGCAACCATGCACAGACAATAACAGTAGCATAACAATCGTTGAGATGACAGGAGAAGGTAGCAATAACACTGCGCGACCGTCAAATGAGAAACGACCGCAATAAGCTCCCAATTGTTGGTCGACGGACAGACAGGGGACACATCCAGAAGTAATGCACAAGACAATGTACGACTGCTGTGGTACCAGGACGGAAATAGTATGCCACAGGATGTGTTAACCGAACCTAACAAATGTAATAACACAGAAGTAGCTGTAGTGCACACCACTGTAATGGCAAGAATCAATGAAATTCCGATATATACAGGTGCTACTACAAATGTAATGAGCTACGATCTTTTCAAAGTCCAAAGTCAAAATCGCTAATTGCCTACTTACCCAGTACCGAACTGTCCTGTTACTGCAGCTATTAGTACACAGGCACAACACATTCAGTACCAGGTGTTGGTAGATAAATGCCCCGGAAAGGAAAACTTAAAATGTGCCATTCTGGTGGTTGAAGTATTGCGAGTGGCCTACATCCTGGGGTGCGACTTTCTTAGCTCGAGAACGGCACAAATTGACCTCTCAAGCGGAAAGATTTGCCTGCTGAATGAAAACAGTGCTGGATTTGGTGCGAACAGAAAGTATCCATAGTAAAGATTGCCAAAGCATACAAGTTACAAGCGGACGGCTGCCAATATTACAAGTAAGCAGTGACTTACGGGGACAAGAAGAGTATAATGCACATGTAGTTCCTGATGAAACATTTAACTGGACAAAAACCATTGACGGCAAAGTACAAGAATCAGATTATTTGCCCGGATCACAACGGCAACAACTTATACAGTTATTAAACCATTATAGTGAAGCTTTTTCCGAGAGACGCTGAATCATCAAAGGGTACGAGTACAATATAGATGTGTTTTCCCACGAAATATACTGCAAAGCTTCATATTCTGTTCCGTGGACTAAAAAAGAAGCAGTAGGAAGGAAATGCAAAAGGTGATGCAATGGGGAATTGTAGAACCATTCCTATCACCGTATAGCAGTCCTCTAGAAGCTGTAGCCAAGCCCGGTGGAAAAAATGGACTTGTCCTGGACACGATAAACATAAATAAAATTATCTCACCCGTGAGGACAAGGCCGGCGAGCCTACATGAACAAATACAAAAGTTTTAAGGTGTAAAATACCTGACCTCGATAGATTTGCGAAGCAGTTATTGACAAATCCCGTTAACGAAAGAATCGATGAAATGTACCGCCTTCCTTTTTAACGGAATGAGCTACCAATTTAGTGTATTACCCTTTGGACTTAATGTAAGTGCAGGAATATTCATTACCGCGATGGATCAAGCGCTTGGCGCAGATTTGTTAGAAAAAAATGGCTCTTTACGTGGACGATCTTTTTCCTTTATAAAGGCTATACTCTTCCCCACCGTCTTCTCCACGAATCGCTACGGCTGAGTAATTTTATAACACACGAAAACTCACAACAAGTTTTGTAAATAGGTGCTGATATATGGTTTAAGTTGATATCCAGCGCAGAAAGGTTTCTTCAAGCTATCACTGATCAATTAAGCGAAGGTAGACAAAGTTTGACCCGCTTGGTTCTTGGAGATGGGTGCTGTTGTCTCAGAGGTTCAGTGGCGTCCAGCAGAGAGGCTTTCACCATGCCGGTAGGTCATGCGCCATTATTACATTCATCACCACCCCTGAATAATAACACTGCAGCCAGAGAAATCTTCTGAATGAGTGACGAATTTAAGAGTAACTAATTTAGGGCCTAGGCCCATCGCCAAAAGGTAGCGAGAATTCCACGTTTTGTGTCGAGGATAAGTTTTAGAGATGTCTGCATCATTGGTATGTGATATGCTGAACCATGAGATAGATTGAAACTTCCTGTCAGATTGAAACTGTGTGCCCGACCGAGACTCGAACTCGGGACCTTTGCCTTTCGCGGGCAAGTGCTCTACCATCTGAGCTACCGAAGCACGACTCACGTCCGGTACTAACAGCTTTACTTCTGCCAGTATCTCGTCTCCTACCTTCCAAACTTTACAGAAGCTCTCCTGCGAACCTTGCAGAACTAGCACTCCTGAAAGAAAGGATACTGCGGAGACATGGCTTAGCCACAGCCTGGGGGATGTTTCCAGAATGAAATTTTCACTCTGCAGCGGAGTGTGCGCTGATATGAAACTTCCTGGCAGATTAGAGCACTTGCCCGCGAAAGGCAAAGGTCCCGAGTTCGAATCTCGGTCGGGCACACAGTTTTAATAAAGTTAAATAACGAAGTGCTTTGCGTCAAGGCGGACTCAATCTCAGCGCACACTCCACTGCAGAGTGAAAATTTCATTATGGGATAGATTGTCTGCTTCATTGATTGCTGCATACTGTACAGTGACTTAGAGTGTTTAGCTTCGATCACTGTTCATGAAGAGTAGACTGAAGTTCAAGAAAATCTTTCAGAAGACTCAAGATTCAAACAGGTGGGATACTGAAGTAGTGAGGAGTGATGGAGTGTTTGAAATTCTCTAAGGCTGTGGAAACTAGGATACTGAGCAGCACAGAAGGCGGTGCAACTGAAGAGGACTGGGCATTACTAAAACGGGCTATCGCAGAAGTTAGAGATACAAATACAGGTACGAAGAGGTTAACTACAACGGAACGTTGGTAACGAAAGAAGTACTTTAATTGACTGACGAAAGAAAAAATTACAAGAAAATACGAGTGGGACTGCAATACTGTGTCGTAAGTCATTTAGGAATGAAATAACTACTAAGCGCATGGAAGCTATAACGGAATGATTGCAGCAAAATGTGAAGAAAATAAAAAGGAAATGGTAGTTGGTGGGACTGATTCGGCACACAGAAAAGTCAAAACATCATTGTGTGAAATTAAAAGCAAAGCGTCAGCATTATGAGTGCAAGTTGAAGTTCGTGTTACTTGTCGGCGGAACTTTGGCCGCGATAGCTGTATATGTGTTTGCCGGTTCGCAGTGACTGTGCCTTGTGTAATTCAGTTTTAAGTTGAAAACTAAAACCGAGTCAGGCCGGATTAGACATAGTGATCAGAATTCTTTCAGCGATGTCGAATCTCTGCAAGGAAATAACACAACAGAAATTTACAACGCTTTGAGAGAGGTTTGTGGTAATTGTCTAGTGGCTCGTATCACAGCATAACGGTGCTCTGCTCGTTGCCGCTAAGGTCGGGTAGGCACTGAGGACAACCCAGAAAGTTGAGGCTATCAACTGCAACAGACTACAGCTATTGTTAAACATGTTTTGGGAGAGGATTGTCATGTGAGGAAATTGCATATGATACGAGAATGTCTGTTACTTTACTTCACGTCAAGAAAACCGAAAAGAAATTTTGCCGCTAGATGGGTCGCGCGTGATCTGAATGAAGATCAGAAACAAAAGAGAAAAAAGTTGCAGACGAATTCCTCGAAGACTATCGAACAGAAGGAAAACAGTTTCTGAAAAGGACTGTTGCACTTGATGAAACACGGACACGAGATGTTGAGCATGAACTGAAGTCTCAGTGGTCGAAGTGGGAAAGTTCCGACATTCCACGCCCGAAAAAATTCAGCCATGAACAATTTACGATGAAACTTATGAAAATCTTTGCTTATGGCATGAATGGAGTCGTAGCTACAAGTAGATTGCACCATGGGACATCTGTAACAAGTGAGTACTAGAATCTGTTTTTGCAAATTGTTTTTATCTCGAAATTTCGCCGATGAAAGCCTGACATGCTTGCAGCTCGTGTCCTCATTTTACACGGTAAAGCATGACCGCATATTGTCCTACCAGTGAGACCAATATGGGTGGGAAATATGATCCCACTCATCATATAGTCCTGATATGAGCCGACCAGAGATGTTTCGCAAATAGAAGGTAAACGTTTTTAAGCGACTGATGAAGTTTCCAGTGATGTGTCCTGAGTAATCGGACAGCTCAACAATAAAGGCCTCCAGTACGGAGTACAGATAACGCGAAAACGTTGGGGTGGTCTCGTCAGCAAGAATGGAGATCACATTCAAGGACAGTGAAGGTATTTTGTAAAATAAACTATTTCCTAAAATTCTGTCTTATAGTGTGCAGAACTTTTTAAACGAACCTCGTAGAAGTAATTGCCGTTTCTTACTACTGTAATAACTATAGATTCAGAAAGGAGAAAAGTTACCCATAGACAGTGAGCAGCGCTCCCCACTGTAGTTACACTGGATTATGGCTGGTAGCGACAGGGTGCTCGACAGAATAATATCCATTTGGAGATAGGCGCATAAACATGTTCAAGAAGTTCGCTGTTTGTCACAGCTGCCGATAATGCTGATGCAGGATAAGTTCGATCTGTGCACAAAGGACTACTCGTTCATGCAGTGATCGAACTCATTAGGCGCCAGTAAGGAACGTTATGAAATGGTGATGTTAGTCTTACCCATGCATCACTTTTTGCTTGGCGGCTTAAGATGTACACCAAGCACTGGACTAAGTGACGAGCATTCCGTCTCCTTTTGTGTCCCAAAGGCGACGCTGCATCGCTGAGGAGCGCCTCAAAGTATGACACAGCAGCCTGGTACTGTTATTAAATGAAGTACCCAGGCCACTGCGTCAATCCTCGGGGTGCTCAAGTTGTGGAACCAGAATAGGCATTCAGTCGTTACCAGTAGCTGAAATACATAACGCGTCCAGCACACATTACTCTGAAGTATGAAACAATAAATGTAAGAATAAATATTCGCCAACTACTTCGTCTCATCTTCAACGCCGAAGAGATCTATATTTACGAAGGTGAAGACAATAGAGTCATTCGATAGATGAAAAGAAGGTCAACACCCGCGACTGCCTTAACGTGGCTCACAGAATGAGTTACGTTCCATCGAAGTATTGCCATTCAAACTGAGAAACTCCGCTGGATTACATCAGTTAAGCTCAGTTGTCTAACACGTTAGTTGTCGCTGATGACGATCTGGAAATAGAATATGACAAAATTAATTGCCTACAAGAGTTTTTATTATTCTCTACGTCAAATTAAAATTCCTGTGAAATTTTGTCAACATCCATTGTACACTCCGGACTTGGCACGAAGCGACTCTCATCTCTTCCGCAAGAAGAAATTCTGGCTGGTTACCCAGTGCTTTAGGAGCTTGATGATAGGATAAAGAAGCTGTTGTTGCGATACGACAGACGATTACAATTTCGTAGAGGTAGAAAATACCACTTCAGTTGTAAGGCTTTAATTTATTTTTCATTCCTTGAATCACGACCGGCTTCGGGCTGTTACATGCCCATAATCAGGTGTGATACTGGAAATAAATAAGAGACGGAACCTAATAACAATTTTAGACACAATAACACACACGACAAAACGAAAAAGTACAAGCTTAGCAAAAAGCGGGCGGGCTAGGTGCGGTAAAACCTAAATCAATGTCAAAGCGACACCAGACAATACACTACATCGGTCTACTGCTTGGATAAAGAAATGTACAGGGAATACCAGGACACTCACACTTTGTGCAATGGTGATGAGCGCCGCAGTGGAGAATACAGGACGTATACCATCACCGAGCGCAGTGCACTGAGAGCGTACACGAAGGAGGAAGCGAACTAGTAAAACATTGTGGCAAAAGTACTGATATTTGTCGACGGGAAGAACAACGCAGGACCTACTAGCCCGACTGTTCACTATTTCAATTAGTGATTTACGTTCAACAGTAAACTAGAAAAGCCTCACAAAACAGTTAGAGGAAAAGCGCTAAGAGTACATTGCGAGTGGTAAAAGAACATGTTGAACAGTAGCAAAACACCTAATTGGAGCTCTAAGTTGACGTCTTCCAGTTAAAAGCTTTACTACTGTAATGCTTCTGTTCAGTATGTCCCGTCGCCATTCATAATGTACTCGTAACGTTTTTCATGCAGCTGTTTTGGGATCTTTTTTTTTACATGTAAGTTACGAATTTAAATTGTGAACGACCATGCTAGTTGGTCTCGCGCTGTTCTTCCCGTCAACAGATGGCAGTACTTTTGCCAACCTGGTTTAACGCTTTGTTTCCTCCTTCGTGTACGCTATTCGGTGCTCTGCGCTCGCAGATTGTACACCATCTCCTATATCCTCCAAAGTGGCGCTCTTGACCGTTGCCCAAGAGTAAGTGTCCTGTTATTCATTGTATACTTCTTTATCCAAGCATCGTCTGTGTGTATTGTCTGGTGTCACTTTGACATGATTCAGGTTTTATCGCACCTATCCAGACTGCTGTTTTCTGAAATGTTATACGGTACTTCATATTTTTTTTGTTTTCTCATGTGTATTGCTGCGTCTGAAATTATTAAAATTATTGTTACCTTCTGTCTCTTGTTTATTTTTAGTATCACACCTGATGATGGATATGAAATAGCCCGAACCCGTTTAAGCAGTGAAAAATAAATAGAAACCTTACAACTGAAGCTGTATTTTCTACTTCTACTATATGCTCAGTTGAGGATCCCCCTGGAGGAGGACTGATTTGAATTTAGTTGGCGACTATGTGGAGAAGCAATGTCAGCATGTAAATGTCGATTATATATATATATATAGAATTAATAAGTTTCCTTTTTTGTAATAGCTATTCGGACGTTAATTTACGAATAACCTCTGATATAAGGATGCCATATTTACTTGTCACGAGTTACTGTTGTTATTTAATGAAGATGGACGGAAGGCGAGAAGTTCCAGTATACTTCATAAGGGCAGTAGTTAACATGTACTCCCTCCAAACTTGAGGCACAGTCATCTAGTTTATGCGAGTATATAGAATTCCTGCACAACAAATAATGAACATGAATCGAAAATGGACAGAAAGTCATTTACCGAAACCAAAATAAACGCGCTACAGCTACACCAATACTAGTATCTTCGCTGTGTCTCATCAGTCAATTTTGAGAACCAACATGACAACTCCCAGAGCTACTAAGCGTTTTACAGGAAACACAAACCGGTTGAGAAAGTAACGTGCAAGACTGAACATAAGATTAATATTCGATAAGGGTAAACCTGGAGCAATGAATTAAAATTTTTGCCACTGCAAGGACGTGAACCCAGGGTCTCCCGCTTGCTAGGCAAGTGTGCTAGCTATGACAACTGCAACTTTGTCCGTTTCATACCTGCACGAATTACCTAAGTGCAGTGTCCTACCAAAAGCCAACTCAAATTCAAATCCTCAGCCCCTTTTCCCTTTCTCACGTTGTCACTGTTGCCGAGGCTCTCCGACATTGAAATAGTACCCCAGATGTACATGTAATGGGGAAATCGTGCCGGTACGTCAGGCATAGGTGGTCTGTTGACCTAATGAAATAACGTTTTTCCAGAGAAAGGGAAAACGGGCTGAAGATTTGAATTGGAATTTGTGTTAGGAAGGCCGTTGGACTTATGTAACCATGCAGTGCTAGAGCACTTGCCCTCTAAAGCCAAAGGTCCCGAGTCCGAGTCTCGGTCCGGCACACAGTTTTAATCTGCCAGGAAGTTTCATATCAGCGCACACTCCGCTGCAGAGTGAATATCTCGTTCTGGAGGATAGGATGTGTTTCCTAGATGTTGAGTATGGTGGAGGATCGCAATCCAAATGTTTATTGTTTTAGCCTAGTTTCGGTTTCTGTTGGGTGCTTTGTAAGTGAGGCATGAAAACAGTTATAGTAGTACGTTGTCTCATGCCAAGCCTCGTGACAGAACAATAACGAACATAATGAGGGAGAACCAACCTGAAGTGAATCAGTTACACTTCAACAAGAATTTCCTACAAGAATAGTCTGTAACACTAAATTATGTCTTCATCAGGGTGCTCTGGAGGAGGGACAGGGGAGGTGTGTGTGTGAGAGGTGGAGGTGGGGGGAGGGAGGCGTCGTGAGGAGTAAAGCGAAAATTACGAAAAATGCCTTCCGCGTGCTACAATCAAACGACCCTTCCCATATGTCCTTATCTCATCGGTTCTATACCTTCGATGTATTGTGCTTACAACAGGCTCTTTATAATGAAATGACGGGAAAGCATTTTCGATGAAGACATTAACTTGTTATATTTCTTCGACATATTAGGAGCAAATTTTTTTTTTTGGTCATAAGTGTACTAACTGGTTTGATGCGGCCCGACAAAAATTCCTTTTCTGTGCTAACCTCTTCATCTCAGAGTAGCACTTGCAACCTACGTCCTCAAATATTTGCTTGACCTATTCCAATCTGTGTCTTCCTCTACAGTTTTTGCCCTCTACCGCTCCCTCTAGTACCATGGAAGTCATTCCCTCATGTCTTAGCAGATGCCCTATCATCCTGTCCCTTCTCCTTATCAGTGTTTTCCACATATTCCTTTCCTGCGTAGAACCTCCTCATTCCTTACCTTATCAGTCAGACATCCGTCTATAGCACCACATCTCAAATGCTTCGATTCGCTTCTGTTCCGGTTTTCCCACAGTCCATGTTTCACTACCATACAATGCTGTACTCCAGACGTACATCCTCAGAAATTTCTTCCTCAAATTAAGGCCGGTATTTGATATTAGTAGACTTCTCTTGGCCAGAAATGCCTTTTTTGCCATAGTGAGTCTGCTTTTGATGTCCTCCTTGCTCCGTCCGTCATTGGTTATTTTACTGCCTAAGTAGCAGAATTCCTTAACTTCATTGGCTTCGTGACCATCAATCCTGATGTTAAGTTTCTCGCTGTTCTCATTTCTACTACTTCTCATTACCTTCGTCTTTCTCCGATTTACTCTCAAACCATACTGTGTACTCATTAGACTGTTCATTCCGTTCAGCAGATCATTTAATTCTTCTTCACTTTCACTCAGGACAGCAATGTCATCAGCGAATCGTATCATTGACATCCTTTCACCTTGTATTTTAATTCCACTCCTGAACCATTCTTTTATTTCCATAATTGCTTCCTCGATGTACAGATGGAAGAGTAGGGGCGAAAGGCTACAGCCTTGTCTTACACCCTTCTTAATACGAGCACTTCGTTCTTGATCGTCCACTCTTATTATTCCCTCTTGGTTGTTGTACATATTGTACACTCCTGGAAATGGAAAAAAGAACACATTGACACCGGTGTGTCAGACCCACCATACTTGCTCCGGACACTGCGAGAGGGCTGTACAAGCAATGATCACACGCACGGCACAGCGGACACACCAGGAACCGCGGTGTTGGCCGTCGAATGGCGCTAGCTGCGCAGCATTTGTGCACCGCCGCCGTCAGTGTCAGCCAGTTTGCCGTGGCATACGGAGCTCCATCGCAGTCTTTAACACTGGTAGCATGCCGCGACAGCGTGGACGCGAACCGTATGTGCAGTTGACGGACTTTGAGCGAGGGCGTATAGTGGGCATGCGGGAGGCCGGGTGGACGTACCGCCGAGTTGCTCAACACGTGGGGCGTGAGGTCTCCACAGTACATCGATGTTGTCGCCAGTGGTCGGCGGAAGGTGCACGTGCCCGTTGACCTGGGACCGGACCGCAGCGACGCACGGATGCACGCCAAGACCGTAGGATCCTACGCAGTGCCGTAGGGGACCGCACCGCCACTTCCCAGCAAATTAGGGACACTGTTGCTCCTGGGGTATCGGCGAGGACCATTCGCAACCGTCTCCATGAAGCTGGGCTACGGACCCGCACACCGTTAGGCCGTCTCCCTCTCACGCCCCAACATCGTGCAGCCCGCCTCCAGTGGTGTCGCGACAGGCGTGAATCGAGGGACGAATGGAGACGTGTCGTCTTCAGCGATGAGAGTCGCTTCTGCCTTGGTGCCAAAGATGGTCGTATGCGTGTTTGGCGCCGTCAGGTGAGCGCCACAATCAGGACTGCATACGACCGAGGCACACAGGGCCAACACCCGGCATCATGGTGTGGGGAGCGATCTCCTACACTGGCCGTACACCTCTGGTGATCGTCGAGGGGACACTGAATAGTGCACGGTACATCCAAACCGTCATCGAACCCATCGTTGTTATCATTCCTAGACCGGCAAGGGAACTTGCTGTTCCAACAGGACAATGCACGTCCGCATGTATCCCGTGCCACCCAACGTGCTCTAGAAGGTGTAAGTCAACTACCCTGGCCAGCAAGATCTCCGGATCTGTCCCCCATTGAGCATGTTTTGGACTGGATGAAGCGTCGTCTCACGCGGTCTGCACGTCCAGCACGAACGCTGGTCCAACTGAGGCGCCAGGTGGAAATGGCATGGCAAGCCGTTCCACAGGACTACATCCAGCATCTCTACGATCGTCTCCATGGGAGAATAGCAGACTGCATTGCTGCGAAAGGTGGATATACACTGTACTAGTGCCGACATTGTGCATGCTCTGTTGCCTGTGTTTATGTGCCTGTGGTTCTGTCAGTGTGATCATGTGATGTATCTGACCCCAGGAATGTGTCAATAAAATTTCCCCTTCCTGAGACAATGAATTCACGGTGTTCTTATTTCAATTTCCAGGAGTGTATATGACCCGTCTCTCCCTACAGCTTACCCCTACTTTTTTCAGAATCTCGAACAGCTTGCACCATTTTACATTGTCGAACGCCTTTTCCAGGTCGACAAATCCTATGAACGTGTATTGATTTTTCTTTAGCCTTGCTTCCATTATTAGCCGTAACGTCTGAATTGCCTCTCTCGTGCCTTTACTTTTTCTAAAGCCAAACTGATCGTCACCTAGCGCATTATCAGTTTTCTTTTCCATTCTTCTGTATATTATTCTTGTAAGCAGCTTCGATGCATGAGCTGTTACGCGGATTGTGCGATAATTCTCGTACTTGTCAGCTCTTGTCGCCTTCGGAATTGTGTGGATGATGCTTTTCCGAAAGTCAGATGGTATGTCGCCAGACTCATATTCTACACACCAACGTGAATAGTTGTTTTGTTGCTACTTCCTGCAATGATTTTAGAAATTCTGATGGAATGTTATCTATCCATTCTGCCTTATTTGATCGTAAGACCTCCAAAGCTCTTTTAAATTCCGATTCTAATACTGGATCCCCTATCTCTTCTAAATCGACTCCTGTTTCTTCTTCTATCACATCAGACAAATCTTCACCATCATAGAGGCTTTCAATGTATTCTTTCCACCTATCTGCTCTCTCCTCTGCATTTAACAGTGGAATTCCCGTTGCACTCTCAATGTTACCACCATTGCTTTTAATATCACCAAAGGTTGTTTTGACTTTCCTGTATGCTGAGTCTGTCCTTCCGACAATCATATCTTTTTCGATGTCTTCAAATTTTCCCTGCAGCCATTTCGTCTTAGCTTCCCTGCACTTCCTATTTATTTCATTCCTCAGCGACTTGTATTTCTGTATTTCTGATTTTCCCGGAACATGTTTGTACTTCCTCCTTTCATCAATCAGCTGAAGTATTTCTTCTGTTACCCATGGTTTCTTCGCAGCTACCTTCTTTGTACCTATGTTTTCCTTCCAAACTTCTGTGATGGCCCTTTTTAGAGACGTCAATTCCTCTTCAACTGTGTTGCCTACTGCGCTATTCCTTATTGCTGTATCTATAGCGTTAGAGAACTTCAAACGTATCTCGTCATTCCTTAGAACTTCTGTATCCCACTTCTTAGCGTATTGACTTTTCCTGACTAATGTCTTGAACTTCAGCCTACTCTTCATCACTACTATATTGTGATCTGAGTCTATATCTGCTCCTGGGTACGCCTTACAATCCAGTATATGATTTCGGAATCTCTGTCTGACCATGATGTAATCTAATTGAAATCTTCCCGTATCTCCCGGCCTTTTCCAAGTATACCTCCTCCTCTTGTGATTCTTGAACAGGGTATTCGCTATTACTAGCTGAAACTTGTTACAGAACTCAATTAGTCTTTCTCCTCTTTCATTCCTTGTCCCAAGCCCATATTCTCCTGTAACGTTTTCTTCTACTCCTTCCCCTACAACTGCAATCCAGTCGCCCATGACAGATTTTCGTCCCCCTTTACGTACTCCATTACCCTTTCAATATCCTCATACACTTTCTCTATCTGTTCATCTTCAGCTTGCGACATCGGCATGTATACCTGAACTATCGTTGTCGGTGTTGGTCTGCTGTCGATTCTGATTAGAACAACCCAGTCACTGAACTGTTCACAGTAACACACCCTCTGCCCTACCTTCCTATTCATAACGAATCCTACACCTGTTATACCATTTTCTGCTGCTGTTGATATTACCCGATACTCATCTGACCAGAAATCCTTGTGTTCCTTCCACTTCACTTCACTGATCCCTACTATATCTAGATTGAGCCTTTGCATTTCCCTTTTCAGATTTTCTAGCTTCCCTACCACGTTCAAGCTTCTGACATTCCACGCCCCGACTTGTAGAACATTATCCTTTCGTTGATTATTCAATCTTTTTCTCATGGTAACCTCCCCGTTGGCAGTCCCCTCCCGGAGATCCGAATGGGGGACTATTCCGGAACCTTTTGCCAATGGAGAGATCATCATGACACTTCTTCAACTACAGGCCACATTTCCTGTGGATACACGTTACTTGTCTTTAATGCATTGGTTTCCATTGCCTTCTGCATCCTCATGTCGTTGATCATTGCTGATTCATCCGCCTTTATGGGCAATTTCCTACCCCTAGGACAAGAGAGTGCCCTGAACCTCTATCCGCTCCTCCGCCCTCTTTGAAAAGGCCGTTGGCAGAATGAGGCTGACTTCTTATGCCGGAAGTCTTCGGCCGCCAATGCTGATTATTTATCAAAATTTAGGCAGTGGCGGGGATCGAACCCGGGACCGAAGACGCTACCCCTAGACCACGGGTACAGCTAGGAGCATAAAACTAAGTAAAAAGATGGATATGAAATTTGTGTGTAGTAATGTGCATCTGCCATGAAGTTGTGAACATCGAGCCTAGGGTTGGGTTATCACTTGGAGTATGTTTTACGTCTGGAAGAGAAAGAAGTCATTTAGTGACAGTATTTGGATACAAGAGATATTACTCGTCTCCGTTTGGCCGTTGGTGAACCAAGCAATTTTTCATGGGCACTTTAAAGTCCAGATGAATGACCATTCACTTGGGGAAATGGAAATTCCAGGCAAAGAGTCAGCGTTAGTCGAAGGCCCACGCTAAACAGCCTGTCGTTGCTGTTCTTCAACTGAATCAGGCTGTAATTTTGTTAGTTAATACATCTGTCGTCTCAGATGCTTCGGAATGTGTATTGAAATGGACTCGACCACATCGTCCTCATCTTCTATGTCAAAACCGCCGTCGAAGAAGGAGTACGATCCTTTACATAAGTGGCAAAGTTTCGAGCAAAACAGTCCTACTACATCCACAGTAACCTTGGCAACCTGTCTATCATTTACAAGATCTGAGCTGAAGAGCCCTCTCGGGAGACAGGAGTTTCAGTGTGGGAATGGGAGCCAATCCATCGATTGTCAACTTCTACCACCACTGCTCTAGATCCAAGTAGTACAGAGTATGCGCTTGATGGGGGCATTTTGTTGCTCACATGGTCGAGTGAACAAACTTTTGAACAAATTTGCAACTCATACATCCATTACGTACAAAGTAAGTACAAAAAAAGTGCAACAATTCTGTTCGATGGGTCCTCGAGCGGACACAAGACTAAAAAGTTTATGGAGTGCTTAAGGCGAACGACCAAAACGCAGTCCATGGAGATAAAATTTCACTGACTCAACAGTTTCGCAAGAAAATTTTCTATCGAATGCGAAAAACAAGGATAGACTAAGCGCCATGCTGTTGACTAAATTTAATGAAAGTATAATCGCCTCCAAGCATGCAGATGGCGATGCAGACATACTGGCAGTGGGGACGGCAGATTTCGTGTCTTCACTCTCAGCAGTGTTGCAACTGTGGGGGAAGATGTTGACTTTCTGGTCATAATGTCGAGTCTTCAAACTCGTCTGAATGTAAGAGGCAATCATGAATTTATAGCTAGTAGGAGTTATTTCCTTTGGATGGGCTGAATGATCAGTTAATTTAGTAATGTATGATTCGAGATCCGGGTTTTGCATAGGGCCTTGATAAATTTAACTTTCCCTTTGCAAGTATTGCCCAGAACGCTGGTTACGCTGTTGCTGAACCTGTGGACAACTTCGAAAGTGTCATAGATGTGGCATTCAATACTCCTATTGTAGAATGTGCAAGTATATCATATGTTTCCTCAAGCTAGGGAGATGTCCAGCTCCACAGCTTCTCTACTACCCAGGAAAAGCAGAGGAGAAGAGTGTTCCTAACCACATGCTCTTCCTGCACCCAATGAGTGGTTGTGACTCTGTGGTGGTAACCACCCAGCCGCAATACTCATCAAACTGAGGTTTAAACAATTCCATAATTCAGCATGCAAGACATCAGCAAACATGGCTTCCATTTCTCCCACTGAAGCTGCAGCTAACCAACACGTCATCATTTTCCACCAGGTGCAACAGTGGATCGTAATAACAGCCCCAAAAAGCGCCCATTGATTACATATGCTGTACTACATGGATCCAGAGCAATTGTCGTGGAGGGAGACGAGAAATGAAACCCTCGTCCCACGAGAGGCTTTTGTCACCAAAATGCAAGAGACTGCCAAGATTGATTTGGGCGAAAGCGAACAGGACTGTTCCGCAAGAAGCTGTGCCAACAACATGAAGGGTCATACTCCAACACTGACTATTTTTACACAGAAGACGAAGAAGAGCCGC
Organism: Schistocerca gregaria; assembly: GCF_023897955.1. Classification (NCBI taxonomy): domain Eukaryota; kingdom Metazoa; phylum Arthropoda; class Insecta; order Orthoptera; family Acrididae; genus Schistocerca; species Schistocerca gregaria. The sequence continues at coordinate 512,307,504 of NC_064924.1, forward strand.
TTACAATACCGCCGTCTGAAGCAGCTGAGGCGGCAGAAGGTGTTAATTCATGTAACATTTGACAGCATTATGAACATTTCCTATTCATTTTTTTCAATAATAAAATGAATCATTCAATTCAATTTTTTTAGTTGAAGAACAGCAACAACCTTCTACAGCCCCTGACGCTTTGCCTGGGCAGTTGTCACCCAAGACCCTTCACCTGGACCTTATAGTTCTCATGAAACACAGCCTGGGCCTCACCCAGAGGAGACGAGTAAAGAAATTGCATATTTACATCGGTAGAGGTGTAGGTCAGACCGTAGATGCTTATTTCATTATACTGTTTGACTGTCTTTTGTGTCCACATTCCATCACTAAATGACTTCCTTGTTTTCCAGACGGAAAACCTACCCAAAGTGATGAACGAACACTGCGCTCGAGTTCCACTCATTTTATGACACGTGTACATTACTACATACAGATTTCATGTTGTACGAATGCATGCTTTCTAGGCGATATCCATTAACATAATATTCGCGAGTATAAAGTTTCGTCAAGTGGTTAACTGACCACAGCACTTTCGGCAGAGATCTGTTCTGCCATTGTCTAGTGGTCGACTGTAGCCTGATTTTTTTCTTTATTGTATTTTCCCTTTATACAAAGGTGGGCTGGCAGCGCTGTACAAATGCTGTACGTGTACGCGTGCGCTTAGATCTACTTTAGCACGCGTACGGCATAAGGGTCCGTATGAAAATTATGATAGTCAAATCTTTCAAAACCCTATTTTATACTATTTCTCACGCTGATTAACAATATCTATATATCTCCTTTGGCCAACAGAAAAAAAAAAAAACATATAGCGAACATGGATACACAGAAACAGAAATACAAGAATGGTAAAAACTGAAGACACACACAAGAATAGTAATGAAGGAGTTCGTCGGAAGGCATTGGTTTCAGAAACAAGGTCCACAGTGCTGAAGATAACACTGATGCACGGAAATGAAGAAAACCCCATTGCCCTAAACACTGGTGACGATCTTCGGCACAGAAAACACTGAATACACTTAATGAGATGGGGGGGGAGGGCTGACACCAGGTGTAGGGGACAGGTGGGGAGGGGGAAGGAAGGGGGGGAAGAAGCCAGTGGGAGAAAAGAAAGGGAGGGGAGGGGCGGGGAGAGGGTAGTGTTAGGTGTGGAATCCTGGCGAGAGGGAATAGTGGGAAAAGTGGGAGAATGGAGGGGGAGAAGAAAGGATGGTGAGAAAGAAGAGAGAGGGAGCTCTGGAGGGAAAGTAGGAGGAAGGGGGAGAGGAAGGGGAGGATTAGATCTGGTAGAAGTTGTCGTCTGAATCCGCTGCCATGCTTACATAGCGGTGCCGGTTTAGCCAGTGACATCATTGGTGCCTAGGCCTGAGCCATATATGACAACGTTTTGAGGCGCCTTCAAGTCTCCAATCACAGGAACCCAGGCTTTCCTCAGCTGAATCCCACCACCATTACTGAAGCTGTTGTCCGATATTTTGAGCTCTATTGCTTCATGTATTAGGCTATTCCAGAAGCCGTTGGTTAGTTTAATATGCGTCGAATGCAATTCGATGTCGGTTTTCCAGTGCATGCACTGCTACAGCTAATTTTTCGAGATAGCGTGGACGGAAACATCTTTCATATTATATGCGACGCTGTTAAATAGTGCTGAAAATTTCACGGATATAAAACTTCCCACAACCACACGGTATTTTGTAAATCCTGGTGATTTGAGGAATACATTATCTTTCACAGGCTTCATTAGTTGCCGTATATTTGCCGGGGGCCTGAAGACTGTATCGATTGTATGTTTTATCAGGAGCCAGATGATCTTCCCTGTCATTGACTCACAAAACGGTGAAAACGCTATCTTCTTCCAAGGTGATGTGCTTCCGTGGCTTAGATGGATCTGCTTTCGAAATTTATCGTTAGCTGTAAACGTTTTCTTTGAAAACTTCGTTAAATGGCTCAGATCCCTCAGCCGGTTTTCGGCGTCTGAGGCGGTTTCAGCTCGATGTGCCAAGGTTCTCAGACCAGACCGTTTCCCTACTGTGTTGTGGCAGCTGCTACCCAAGCAAAGGTCCCGAGTTCAAGTTTCGGTCTGGCACAAAGTTTTAATCTGCCAGGAAGTTTATCAGCGCACACTCCGCTGCAGAGTGAAAATCTCATTATGGAAACATCCGCCAGGCTGTGGCTAAGCCATGTCACCGCAATATCCTTTCTTTCAGGAGCGCTAGTTCTGCAAGGTTCGCAGGAGAGCTTCTGTCAAGTTTGGAAGGTAGGAGACGAGGTACAGTCAGAAGTAAAGCTGTGGGGACGGGGCGTGAGTCGTGCTTGGGTAGCTCAGTTGGAGCCGGCACGGTAGCTCAGCGTGTTTGGTCAAAGGGTTACATACCCTCTGTAGTAAAAAAATTGAGTTAATCGATCATCAACGAACTAAATCGGATTTCTTACGACGTCCGCCCAGAGCAGATACAACGAACAAATGCTAACAAAAGAGATTTTAAAAAAAAGTTGGTAGAGCACTTGCCTCGGAAAGCAAAGGTCCCGAGTTCGAGTCTCGGTCCGGCACACAGTTTTAATCTGCCAGGACGTTTCATATCAGCGCACACTCCGCTGCAGAGTGAAAATATAATTCGGGAAACTCTTGCTCATATCTATTTTTCGTTCTACATTCAAATTTAACAGATGTTCTTAAACCAGTGCAGACAAATTTTTGATCTGGGTAAAGCAGATACACGATTCCCAAATTTTAACGTCACAATGATTTGCAAAACAATCTCTCATTATTTTAACAGAGCGAAAGAGTTCATTTGGGTCGTTCTTTTATTAATTTTTACTCTTTTCCTTCCCATTTTTAGTTTTTTCGTAATTTGTTCCTATTTCTTTCCTTTCCTGAGGCTTTTTACCCTCGGGAGGGGGGGGAGCATTGTCTCCCACCCCCCCCCCCCACCCCCTGCCTAGATATGCCCCTGTTATTATAGCTGGATTGTTTCGTTAATTTTGTGGAGACTATTTACCGCATATCGTCTTCAGATAAATTTCGGTGTCCGATTTCACTTGCTAACTTTGTGCAATGACGTCGCACCTAAGACAAAGACTTAACATATAGGCAATCTATGAAAGTAAAGGATCGTGCACGTAAACACATTAATTGGCATACGATAAAATTGCAATCACAGTTCACGCAAGTATTTACTGAGTCATGAATTATATCGAAACGAACTGAAGATAACGGAAATAATTGAGAACAAGAATTAGAAACAAATTTTCACGTGTGATAAGAAGTAGTCTACTAATTTATGCGAGTAGAAAACCACAGAGAAGCTTTAAATTGCATTACAGCAAAGCGAATGGTCAAGTCACACTGTTAAAAAATAGCTTTAATTCTGCTGTTAATTATTGAATGTAATAGGAGAAGGCAGGAAAGTTGGGATATGTGGCGGGGAGACTCTAAAATGTAATAGAAAAGCAGGGAAAACGAAATGAATGACAACAAATACGAAACAATAGCATGAAATGTGGAGAAACGGAGACTCTAAATTCTAAAAGAAAAGCCAATACACAACTAACAAATACCTACAAAAAGGAACAAATATTGTAATCGATAGTTAGAATGACCCTATGAACATAAATTCAAGTTACCGATTCCAACCGCTCTATGATTCATATGTAAATTACTTTTCTAGGAGTTGTAAGCACTGAAACGTAATAGCAGTTCTACATTTATGATTCCACTGTAAAACTACTGCAGTGAATAGCAAAAACTGGAATCGGTAACAAGAACTGAGCTTCTATACACGTCAATTCTAGTTACCGATTCCAACATTAGTAACTTTTTTGTAGTTCAGAGAGCAATTACAAGTGAAGAAATCCCGTTAGCCTACATTTTAATTAATTAATAATTGAATGGTTGGCTTGGTAACTAGAACTGATCTATATAGGAGGTCAGGTGATTCATAATTTTGGACATTTTTGCAGTGAATGTATGGACTACGTTTTTGTAGGATATCTAGATTTCTTACCGCTCTTAGAACTACTACGAAAAGATAACTAACAATGTAGGTACAGCTTACAAATGTTACTCTTTTTCATAGTAGTGAAGAGAGTAATACCATTTGCAGAAATCCTGTAACACTTTAGTGCACACAGTTGTTGTTAAAATGGTCTATCTAATGAACCGGAAGTGGGTGGAATCGGTAACTAGAATTTACCTATATAGTCAATTGTAGTTACCGATTCCAGTGTTTACTAGACCAAGTTTTTTGTGAATTTTCGTTCCTTGTATGGCAGTCACGTTAGATTTAATAATTATTATGAACAGTTAAAGTTATTTCACAGTATTATGAATTCATCATGCGTTATACTGTGATGGATTTAAAGGTTCTACGTGCTTTCCTTACTCGCATAAATTACTATAACAATTTATTTCAACATGTATAGCTCTCTATTTCTGTTCTTATTTACTTTCGTTACCTTTAATTGTAGTCGGTATAATTTGTGGCCAAGTAAATTAATCACGTGAACTGTGCCTGTAATTTTATTGTATCTTACATTCGTTTGTTTACAAATATGATCAGCTGCTTTCAAAGATCGCCTCTATGTAGCCTCTCTGCCATAGATATGACGTCATTTTTCAAAGTCGAAGTGTGGAATCGGACTCCAGAATTGGCCCTCGTCTTGGAGTAAAAAATTGACCGCAACGTGATGCAGTTCTCAACAATACAGCAGCCTCTTGAGCGGCCGACGCCGTTGCTTAGCATCAGTTTGAAACGAATCGTCTGTCGAGCAATGTGAATGTATCCCTTCCTAGTCAACGTGACCTAAAGCAGATCGTGAAACGCAGAAAGAGCACAGGGCAACGACAGCCGTCAGAAGGTAAGCCTCCAGTAGTCATCTGAGTTCTGCCTTTCCACGGCAGCATAAACGCAGACACAAAGTCGTGTGCATCTTTCTGCTGACGCATAGCATATGAACGAGTGTGAGTCAAATGAAAACCTTACATTTGTAATAACAAATCGAAATTTCGCGCCGTTATCCTGTAAGTTGGTAAGCGTGCTACAAACAGTGTGCAGAATAGCCTGTAGGTGGCAGCATAGTGCAGATGCACACACACCGTCGCAGTGTCAGTATGAAGATAGCCGCCCCACTTGCGACTTGCACCAGGGAAGAACAGGGTTCTGTTATTCGGTTTTTGCGTAGTGAAGGTGTGAAATCTATTGAAATTCATCGACGAATGCAGGTTCAGTATGGTGATGCATGTTTGTCACAGCAGGAAGTCGACGAATGGAGTAGGAAGTTCGCAAAGGGTGTGACTTCAGTGGAAGATGCTCCTCGTCCAGGTCAGGCACAACGCGTTGTGACTCCACAGAACATTGCAGCAGTTGAAGCCATAGTGAAGGAAAACTGCCGAGTGACACTGAATGACATTGCACCATGTTTACAGATTACTCATGGGTCACCACACCATATTGTGCATGAGGTGCTCCAGTTTCACAAAGTGTCTGCAAGATGGGTGCCACGGCAGCTGACTCCTGAAATGAGAGAACGCCGTGTTGATGCTTGTGAAAAAAGCTATTCGGCGCTTTGAACGAGAAGGTGACGGCTTCCTTGCGAGAATCGTTACTGGGGGCGAAACCTGGGTTCACTTCCACTAACCAGAAACGAAAAGAGCGAGCAAGGAAAGATGCCATTTCCTTATCACCAAGTGATTTCCATATGATTGAACCACACAAAGGCTCAATGGGAGGAAAGAAGTTCCGTTCTGGTGAAGATGTACGCCAAGCGGTGAACTAGTGGTTGCGCGGACTACCAGAAGAATTTTTTTGTAAAGGAATTCATGCACTTTGTAAGCGTGGAGGACTTGCATTGAGCGTGGGGGAGATTATGTTGAATAGTGATACAGCTTTGTACCACTTCTGCACAATGAATAATATATAAACAATATTAAAGGTTTTCATTTGATTCACCCTAATACATTTAACGAACATTCACACCTTCGACACTGAAGTTGTATTCAGGATGATTTTATTTTTCAAGACAGACATACACATTGTTTATCAACAGTTGCCCTGAGGCATTTTCTGTTGAAGAAACGTGAATTTTATAAATCTTGTAATTACAAAAAAATCGGAATGCTTTAAATTATGCTTTCGGAATTACTGGAGAATGGGATACAACCCGTTGGCTTTGACCAATGACGTCAGAAGTTACCAGAGATTTTGTATTGCAGAGATTTAATGGAAAAGACTAATGTTGAGAAACAAAATAATGCACCACAGAGAAAACAGATGGTAGACATATAGCACGTACATTCATATTTCGGACAAAATGATAAGTATATCGCTTCTTCGAGTCGTAGTATCCAATTCTTCCGTTGACCTATATAACTGAACTGAAAAATGGAATACTAGACCAACAAAGAAAGGAAGAGAAAAAAGTGACACAACTGATGTTTGCATGGACTACCTCAGTTGACGTATATCAGTTGTATCCCGAACTTCAGTTGATCTGTACAGGTTAAATGCACTGCAGGATACAATTTTAACGTATGTCGACGTTTTCCGCTTCGCTAGAACTAGCACCCCATTCTTCAGTTAACCTATGTAAATCAACTGAAGTACGGGATACAAATTTCACAGTTGCTCACTTCTTCGTCTTCGCTACTGCTAGCATCCTATTCTTCAGTTGATTCTAGTACTAGCGAAGGCGGAAAGACCGTCACACGTAAAATTCGTATCCCATGCTTCATTTGACATATACAGGGTGTTACAAAAAGGTACGGCCAAACTTTCAGGAAACATTCCTCACACACAAATAAAGAAAATATGTTAGGTGGACATGTGTCCAGAAACGCTTAATTTCCATGTTAGAGCTCATTTTAGTTTCGTCAGTATGTACCGTACTTCCTCGATTCACCGCCATGATTTCATACGGGATACTCTACCTGTGCTGCTAGAACATGTGCCTTTACAAGTACGACACAACATGTGGTTCATGCACGATGGAGCTCCTGCACATTTCAGTAGAAGTGTTCGTACGCTTCTCAACAACAGATTCGGTGACCGATGGATTGGTAGAGGCGGACCAATTCCGTGACCTCCACGCTCTCCTGACCTCAACCCTCTTGACTTTCATTTATGGGGGCATTTGAAAGCTCTTGTCTATGCAACCCCGGTACCAAATGAGGCAAAGAAACTGATACACCTGTCTAATATCGTGTAGGGCCCACGCGAGCACGCAGAAATGCCGCAACACGACGTTGCATGGACTCGACTAGCTTCTGAAATAGTGCTGCAGAGAACTGACACCATAAATCCTGCAGGGCAGTCCATAAATCCGTAAGAGTAACAGGGGAGTGGTGTTCTCTTCTGAACAGCACGTTGCAAGGCATCCCTTATAAGCTTGGCGTGCAGCAGAAGTGTTCAAGCTCAGAAGAGTGTTCCTGGAGCCACTCCATAGCAATTCAGGACTTGTGGAGTGTCGCATTGTCATGCTGGAACTGCCAAAGTCCGTCGGAATGCACAGTGGACATGAATGAATGCGGGTGATCAGACAACACTCTTACATACGTGTCACCTGACAGAGTCGTATCTAGGCGTATCAGGGGTCGCATATCACTCCAACTGCACACGGCCCATAGCCTCTGTCAGCTTGAACAGTCCCCTGCTGACATGCAGCGTCCGTGGATTTATGAGATTGTGTCCATACCCATACACGTCCACCCGCTAGATACAATTTGAAACCAGTCTCTTCCGACCAGGCAACATGTCTCCAGCCTCCGGCTCCGAAAGCCCACATCCATTATGTTTCCCTCAATGGTGCGCACGCTGACACTTGTTGATGGCCCAGAACTGAATTCTGCAGCAGTATGTGGAAGGGCTGCACTTCAGTCACACTGAGTGATTCTCTTCAGTCGTCGTCGGTCCCGTTCTTGCAGGATCTTTAGCCGGTCGCAGCGATATCGGAGATTTGATGTTTTACCGCATTTCTCATATTCACGGTACACCCGTGAAATGGTCGTACTGGAGAATCACCACTTCATCCCGAACTCGAAGATGGTGTGTCCCATCGCTTGTGCGCCGACTATAACACCATGTTCAAACTCATTTAAATCTTGATAACATGCCATAGCACCAGCAGTAACCGATCTAACAAATGCGCCAGACAGTTGTTTTATATAGGTGATGCCGACCGCAGAGCCGTATTCTGCCTGTTCACATATCTCTGTATTTGAATACGCATGCCTATACCAGTTTCATTGGCACTTCAGTGTATACGTGTACTGGGGAAGAGATACCAGTGATTAGACTTCTCAGACGATACACCCCTTCTGTGAGAAATTATAATACGAAAGATTAGGATATCCGTGAGAAATGCTGTAAGAAAGATTAGGAGATTCGGAAAGGCCAATGGAATGCAATTTAGGGTCTATTTAGCAATTAATAATACTCGTAGAGCAGTCCTGTTGCGATCGCAGTCTTTTTCTAATTAGAAATAAAAAGGAATATAATTGATAATTGTGGCTGTCGTACTCACCACAAACGTGTTAGGGCAAGGTGATGTGAAGTGACCACTACAAATTTTCTGCCCTGAGCAGTGCTTCTGGCTACCGAGAAATGGTTAAAGTAATATACGATTTAATGGGTGTCAGCAGGTTTCACAGAGAAGCTCGTCCTGTTATTTTGTAGTAAATACTTTCCTAATTTTCGGTCATCTGATGTAATGTCATTTATATTATCCTCGCTAAGTAACTTAAACGTAGAATAATATTTCGTTGCAATATCAGCGTTTAAACAGCATCTTTTGGATTACATATGTAGTTTTTTTTTCCTTTTCTTCGGTTTGGTAGTTTTATTTGAGAACCACTGATGTCAAAATGACGTCCAACATTAGTTGTATATATGTTCCTCATGTCCTTTTAAACCGTTGGACTGATTTCAACCAAATTTGATACACATGTTACTTAGTGCCTAGAAAAGGACCACTTACATATTCAAAGGGGTTGGATGGGGGTGAAAAAGCAGTGTAGCGCACTACACGCGGATACCCATACTTTACTCATCCAGACTTCAGACTGAGAACACTTTCTAACTTGCAGCAAACTTTACACGTAATTTCGAACCATTACAAATCCTTTCCTCGCTGAAATACTCCACAAAATGATGAAAGCAAAAAAAGTTTATCGCTTAGAACATTTTCACTGTTCTTTCAGGAAACTGCTGCATTATGCATGTTATTAAAATGTATTACTTCCTTGCCACTAATTCTATTCGCAATGATTTTCGCGGACGGTATCCACATATGCCGCTGAATGAAGCTAGAATAAATGTATCTTTGTGCTACACATAGTTCCAGAGACATGACGCCACAAACACTGAGATGCACGAAAACTTGCCGCATTGGGCGTGACGTTTTAATTTAAAACTGGTTTACTACCAATTTTATCCATAAGACGTTTCGCGGAAATGAGCCACATATACTTGTATCTCGAAATTGTACGTAATCGTATGACATATAGTTCAGGAGTTCTGAAGTCATAAAAATTTATTTGCTTGAATATAAACCTTCAGAGCAAAATTCCATAGAAATGCAGGTAAAATGTGTGTGTAAATACGTATCAGACATCTTAAATACACTATGTGATCAAAAGTATCCATACATCCACAAAAACATACGTTTTTCATATTAGATGCATTATGCTTCCACCTACTGAAAGGTACTCCATATCAGCGACCTCAGTAATTATAACACATTGTGAGAGAGCAGAATGGGAAGCTCCGCGGAACTCACGGACTTCGAACGTGGTCAGGTGATTGCGTGTCACTTGTGTCATACGTCTGTACGCGAGGTTTCCACACTCCTAAACATCCGTAGATGCACTGTTTCCGATGTGATAGTGCAGTGGAAACGTGAAAGGACACGTACAGCACAAAAGCGTACTGCCGACCTCGTCCGTTGCCTGCAGAGACCGCCGACAAGGAAAGAGGGGCGCAATGTGTAATAGGCAGATATCTATCCAGACCATCAGACATAAATTCCGAACTGCATCACGATCCACTACAAGTACTACGACAGTTAGGCGGGAGGTGAGAAAACTTGGATTTCATGGTGGAGCGGCTGCCCATAAGGCACACATCACGCCGGTAAATGCCAAACGCTAGGTGTAAGGAGCGTAAACATTGGACGATTGAGCAGTGGAAAAACGCTTTGTTGAGTGACGTATCACGGTGCCCAATGTGGCGATCCGATGGCAGGTTATGGGTTTGGCGAATGCCCAGTGAACGTCATTGAGGGCTGGTTTCTCAGGATGAGGCAGGATAAGGTTACAACTGTGGACGCGGCCGTAATCAGTTACTCTCAGTTGCACAACAAATACGTATACTTTACTTAAAGAAATTAAAATTTTAAAACAATCTCTTAAAGAAACACAATTGACTGTGTGACGGCTGAAGGCTTTATGACGGAAAAAAATTTCCCAATTTTAAGGCCAAAGGCTACGAACAATAACCTCAAACAACAAGGCCTGCATTAGAAGTCAGTAGAACAATTCCAAATAGCTCATATTAAGATAAATACTTAGTTTTAAAGCAAACTGTAAGATGGTTGAAGGCGTTATTATAAAAGAAGTGAAATTATTACTTGGCTGAAGGCCACAAACAATTTCAAACAACAAACGTCTGAAGGCCTTAATTATAAGTCAGCAAAACAATCCCAAATAGCACTTTTAAAAGACATCCCTTGCTTTTAAAACAAGTTTGCTTAAAAAAAAGTTACTGTATCATGGCTGGAGGCCTTATCACCAAAGAAGTGAAATTATTGCTCTGCTGAATGCCATACCAACAATAACTAGAAAATTACAAATATCCTTAAAACAAACATCACTATATAAGGAATCAGGACGAGCGGTTCTTAGTGTTTCAAGGATCCAATCTGCATTGGCCACTGGCCAAAACAACTTGTAAATTTTTTTGTGGGGAGCATGGGGGCTATGTAAGTAAGCTGTTTAGGTTTTTATGTTGGTAACGCCACGTAACGCTCTGTATGAAAATCACTGACTGTGGCGAGTGCAGTCTGTGGCTGGGTGGCATTGTTGGAATAGTCGCTATTGTAGTGTTGGGCAGTTGGCTGTTAACAGCGCGTAGCGTTGCGGAGTAGGAGGTGAGCCGCCAACAGTGGTGGATGTGGGGAGAGAGATGGCGGAGTTTTGGGAGCAGATGATCTGGACGTGTGTCCATCAGAGACAGTAAATTTGTAAGACTGGATGTCATGAACTGATATATATTTTATGACTTTTGAACATTATTAAGGTAAATACATTGTTTTTTCTCTATCAAAATCTTTCATTTGCTAACTATGCCTATCAGTAGTTAGTGCCTTCAGTAGTTAGAATCTTTTATGTAGCTGGCTGTACTGGCGCTCGCTGTATTGCAGTAGTTCGAGTAATGAAGATTTTTGTGAAGTAAGTGATTCATGAAAGATATAGGTTATTGTTAGTCAGGGCCATTCTTTTGTAGGAATTATACAAAGACAGATTGCGTTGCGCTACAAATATTGTGTGTCAGTTTAGTGATGATCAGGATAAGGAAAGAGAGAAATGTCTGAGTACGTTCAGTTTTGCTCAGCTGTTTGAAAATCAAATAACGTAAGGGGTTTACCAGCACAGTAATTCACTGAGTTTTCTAAGGGGATGTTTCAAGATGTGTCGCAGTTTGGTCTGGAGAGTGATTCTCGGCGGATCGTATCTTGAGGGCACGCGGAACACGATTTCTGGATCCAAAGATTATGCAGAAAGACCGATATCGAGGAGGACTCCTAATGGTATGGACAGGGTTTATGTTTACCACTAGAATACCTCTTCATGAAATTGGGCGGATGAATCAGCAAGGTTTAACTGCTGTCAGGTACCGTGAGGAGATCTTGGATCTCATGCACAGTTGGTGCAAAGTGCTGCAGTCCCAATTTTGTACTGATGGACAATAATAATCGATCTCATAGAGCACAGGTGATGACCTTTTTTTGTAAATGGATGATATTGCAGAATGGAGTGGCCTACTCGCAGTGCCGATTTGATTCCCACAGAGCCACTCTCCAAGACTTGTGAGCAGCTCTGCTTGAAATATGGGCGTTATTGCCTCATCATGAGATTGAGGACATCATTCAGAGCATGTCCCGTCGTTGTCAGATCTGTCTTGTGGCCAGAGGTGGTCACATCACATACTCAGCTCATTAATCAGTTGTCAGAATGTATGTGTAATTCCGTTAAGTCGTAAAAAAACGAAGAAAATTTGTGTCTACCGTTATGGATGTTTGCATTTGATTATGACTATATTCATTACAAGGTTACTGCTTTATTATCACCTTTTTATACTGTTTTGTGGCAAAATTTCCGCTTGTTGCTTTAATTAAGGACGCCAGTGTATATTTGACAGGTGCGTACGCGGGCAGAGGCACAGAAGAAAGGCTCATTTTAAATCCTGGAACGATTTCAGCCAAAATGTGTACACATATTAGTTACTATGTAGAAAAGTATACTGTGGAGGGTATGAACCACCAGGCTCCTATTGGAGTGGGAGTGATAACGTGAAGAGAGAAGTGGATGAGGGAGGAGATGGGCAGAGAGAAGGGGAGAAGCAGATAGAGAGGTGGGAAGAGAGGGACAGAAAGAGAGGCGGGACTAGGTGAACAGAGAGTGCATTGTGGAGCAGACGCAAAGAGAGAATGGGTTTGCTGGAGGCCGGCATTAGTGAGGGGGGGGGGGTGGGGGGGGGGGAATAAGGGCGAACCATGGAGGGAGGGGGAGGAGGAGGTGGACGCAAAGAGAGGGAATGAGAATATGGATTAACAGAGGAGTAAAATAAAGACTTGTACATACCCAGGCAGTGCTAGGTACTCGGCTAGTTAGAGCAACGCACATGGGATCCTGTTGGGATGGAAAATGTGATTAAGGTGGTGAAGAATGATAAGATTCAATTTTACACAGCTACAAAGCAGTGTATTGTTCCATGTAAGACGTGAAAAGAAGACTTCTACGCAAAAATAGAGAGCAGTAGGTAGCAAAAGAGATTATGGGAAGAACAAGAACTTCATTTAATTACGTTTTTGAAAAGTAAAAACGATATTATGGGTTTACACTGAGTGACGTTTAGAGAGTAACATTCTTGTTGGTAAAGTGGAATTAAAGAACACATCGATTCTACACTAATAAGCAATACGGAACAGTGGCAATGCATCGTTCTCATTATCCACTTAAGTTGGGAAATGTGGACACTTCGTTAGCTTGCAGAAAAATGCTTACAGTCCTTATGTATTATTTTCTATTACACTTAAAATATTTTATGTGACAAGGTTCTGTCAGCAACCATGGTTTGAAGAGAATTCAGTTTCTCTTAAAGTGGCCACTTCCCCCGTCCTTCCTCTACCAGTGATTGTCTGCTATGTTGCTGGCGTGTAAATTAGAGCAAATCTCTGGGTAGATGAATTAAGTAATTACCAATACATTAAGAAGGAGGCAAGGATTTATTTAGTCTAGTCACATGTGATACCTGACGCATTAATTACTGAGTTAGGGAACAGTTGGTTTTCCTATGCTTGTCAAGACCCCACTGCGTAAAGTGTTCAAAATACAATTGGGATTCTAAGTTTGGTGCTTACTAATGGCATGCACTACTAGTAGATGATCACTGAAAACATAGCTTCCTCTATTAACACGAGTTAAGCAACATTTTGCTAACAACAAGTAAAATTAATACTGTCTGAGCATGAAAAGGTGATTTGACTAAGAACGCACACGAAATCAGAAACACTGATATGTTGTTCGAGAATTGTATATATGACTCTTTGAAAATTTAACAAACCGAATAACGCAGCGCAAAAGATATAGTCACTGTCACTAGCTGACTTGACTAACCACTTAAAGAGCGTTTCTTTTTTTAAACAATATTTTCCCTCCATCCTTCAATATACCCTGTTAACAGCATTCTTCACGCAAGCAATGCCACAATACGCTTTGGCAAACAGTTATATTTTAAAACATATTTCAGTACGAACTGGCTGCTGATAATGCAATTACGTTCAATAGTTACAATGGTAAGTAATCTGTCTGACGTTAGTTCTTAAGATTAGATTAAATACACCTTTCGTTCCTTGGATCCGTAGTGAGAATTACAGAAATACTATCTACAAACAGAATATATATTTGGTCCGGAGTCCTTCCACAGACGTAAGCAAAATGACGTTCACGTTTGTTGAAGACGTAAATATCTGTTTTACTTAAGAGGTAATTCCAAACTTTTCGCTATTATGAAAATGTATATAGTTTAATGTACATAAGATGCTTCGTGAGCTATTTTAGCTACGCATCACCAAACATTACACAGTTCACAACTCACATACAAACTAATCACATTAATGCATTGAAATTGTGCTGAAATGAGATGTTTGACAATAACCCTTTCCGCAATAACCATAATATACACATCAAATAGTTCTAGTAAGAAATTCGCCAATGTAATAGGAGTGCGCCACCAACAAATTCTTTGGGCTTTGCCTAACTGAACTTTATTAGTAGTCAAACTCAAAATGGCTGCTACCAAGTAATTTGAACCTTTGTGTTCCCGAATGATGGATATCTTTCTGGACCATATAAAATTACGGTAAATCTTTTTGAGCAAAATTTTTATTTGTAATATGGCTTCCATGAACTGAACTGTTGAGAAAGAGTTACACTATTAATGACAGACTGCATTAAGGAGTAACCTATAGGCAGTAGGAATTCTTCGAACAGACAACCTACACGTTTTCATGTTATACGCTTTTGGACTGGGATAACATTAGCTTGATGAATAACCCAAGAAAGTGATGCTGTACGACATTTTGGAATGAAAGTAAGCAAAATGTGCCTCCTTTCTTATTTTTGTAACTCCTCTGTCTGAGCACGTCCGCATCGCAGTCAATGATATGTTAAGGCGCTTTAGCATTCCTGAGGTATGCTGCTCCCAACTGAATTTATTGTCAAGTTGTAATCCCAAAACCTTAACACTGTTAACCTCTTCCATCTGTTTGTAGGCATATTTGAGGCAAAGGCTTGGAAGAACCTTCTTACAGGTACTGAACCACATACAGTGTGTTAGTACATTACTGATGTGTTGCTTAAGCGGTTCCCATTATCGATAGTAATGTGCAATCACAGTATAGCTGTCACTACACTAATAGAACGTAGTACAAACAGAGGAAAGTTATCTGAGGCCTAGAACAACAGCCGTCAGTCGAGAATGGAATGAAATCTTCTTCGTTTGAGACCACTCGCAGTCTCCATTCGTTATACTTCATAGTAACACGATCCATATTCCTCTGCACTCTGGAAACATTTATTCTGTAATCGACAGTCATCAGAAGTCACTACAACAACGAAGACTTCGTTCTTTCTCGTTCACCTCTGTTACAATATATCATTGGTTTTGAGATGGGCCGTGTGGAGTGGCCGCGCGGTTGGAGGCGCCATGTCACTGATTGCACCGCCCCTCCCCCGGGGTTTCGAGTTCTCCCTCGGGCATGGGTGTGTGTGTTGTTCGTAGCTAGGGTGACCAGATGCAATTGTATAAAAACGAGGACAAACAGCTTACAAAAGGAGGACAAAGGAAGAAAAAAAAAGAGGACGCATCAAACGGATCAACTGCAGAAGAGGATACCATCCGTCTGCTTTGGACAAGTCACCTGTCAGCCGGGAATTACCGGTAAAACTAGTAGTTAATTGTTTCTGATGGCCAGGTGGTGGTTAACTGAGCAATACAAAAAAAAAATCAAAACATTGATTGTGGTGACAGTGTGGCGTCAATTGTTTTGTTATGTCAACAACACGGAATTGTTTACAAAGCGAAAAACGTAATGCCATTCACCTTCCCTCATTTGACGCACCACTACCAACATCTACAACTCAAGCAGCAGCTGACGACATGTAAACTGCACTTTAACCTTCCGAATACAAATAAATTGAATGACTGTGAAACAATGGAATAAAACCATGACAGTTAATATGTTGAGTTATTTCTTACCTTCATTGGCCACTGAGACGTGCGTTCCAGCTCCACATATCTTATATTCCGCTTCAAATTCATTTCTCCCCTTCTTAAAGCCGGATATTTGCAGGAAAGGACATCAGAAAATGTACACTTTCGTTTAGGCATAGCCAAATATTATACGTAACTCACTAGATTAGAATTTCACTGACAAATGACACGTGCACTACAGGAAGCCAAGCCAATACAAAGCGAAGATAGGAAACGAAAATTTTAAATAATCGATATTTACATTCGCTTATGAATGAACACCCATGAACCATGGACCTCGCCGTTGGTGGGGAGGCTTGCGTGCCTCAACGATACAGATAGCCGTACCATAGGTGCAACCACAACGGAGGGGTATCTGTTGAGAGACCAGACAAACATGTGGTTCCTGAAGAGGGGCAGCAGCCTTTTCAGTAGTTGCAGGGGCAACAGTTTGGATGATAGACGGATCTGGCCTTTAACACGAACCAAAAAGGCCTTGCTGTGCTGGTACTGCGAACGGCTGAAAGCAAGGGGAAACTAAAGCCGTAATTTTTCCCGAGGGCATGCAGCTTTACCGTATGGTTAAATGATGATGGCCTCCTCTTGGGTAAAATATTCCGGAAGTAAAATAGTCCCCCATTCGGATCTCCGGGTGGGGACTACTCAAGAGGACGTCGTTATCAGGGGAAAGAAAACTGGCGTTCTACGGATCAGAGCTTGGAATGTCAGATCCCTTAATCACTAGGGGTAAGATAGCTACTGCCTACAGGAATATCAAAGAGACCTTGGGAGAAAAGAGAGCCACTTGTATGAATATCAAGGGCTCAGATCGAAATCCAGTTCTAAGCAAAGAAGGGAAAGCAGAAAGGTGAAAGGAGTATATAGAGGGTCTGTACATGGGCGATTTACTTGAGGACAATATTATGGAAATGGAAGAGGATGTAGACTTTGACAGAGCACTGAAAGACCTGAGACGAAACAAGGTCCATTAGAACTACTAACGGCCTTGGGAGAGCCAGTCCTGACAAAACTCTACCATCTGGTCAGCAAGATGTACGAGACAGGTGAAATACCCTCAGACTTCAAGGAGAATATAATAATTCCAATCCCAAAGAAAGCAGGTGTTGACAGATGTGAAAATTATCGAACTATCAATTTAATAAGTCACAGCTGCAAAATACTAACGCGAATTCTTTACAGACGAATAGAAAACTGGTAGAAGCCGACCTCCGGGAAGATCAGTTTGGATTCCGTAGAAATGTTGGAACACGTGAGGCATTACTGACTTTTACGACTTATCTTAGGAGAAAGATTATGGAAAGGCAAACTACGTTTCTAGCATTTGTAAACTTGAAGTATGCTTTTGACAATGTTGACTGGAATACTCTCTTTCAAATTCTAAAGTTGGCAGGGATATAATACAGCGAGCGAGAGGCTATTTACAATTTGTACAGAAACCAGACGGCAGTTGTAAGAGTCGAGGGGCTTGAAAGGGAAGCGATGGTTGGGAAGGGACTGAGACAGGGTTGTAGTCTCTCCCCGATGTTATTCAATCTGTATATTGAGCAAGCAGTAAAGGAAACAAAACAAAAATTGGAGTAGGTATTAAAATCCATGGAGAAGAAATAAAAACTTTGAGGTTAGCCGATGACTTGTAATTCTATCAGAGACAGCAAAGGACTTGCAAGAGCAGTTGAACGGAATGGGCAGTGTCTTGAAAGGAGGATATAAGATGAACATCAACAAAAGCAAAACGAGGATAATGGAATGTAGTCGAATTAAGTCGGGTGATGCTGAGAGTATTTGATTAGGAAATGAGACACTTAAAGTAGTAAATGAGTTTTCGTATTTGGGGAGAAAAATAACTGATGATGGTCGACGTAGAGAGGATATAAAATGTAGACTGGCAATGGCAAAGAAAGCGTTTCTGAAGAAGAGAAATTTGTTAACATCGAGTATAGATTTAAGTGTCAGGGAGTCGTTTCTGAAAGTATTTGTATGGAAGTGAAACATGGACGATAAATAGTTTGGACAAGAAGAGAATAGAAGCCTTCGAAATGTGATGCTACAGAAGAATGTTGAAGATTAGGTGGGTAGGTCACATAACTAATGAGGAGGTATTGAATAGGATTGGGGAGAAGAGGAGTTTGTGGCACAACTAGACAAGAAGAAGGGATCGGTTGGTAGGACATATTCTGAGGCATCAAAGGCTCACAAATTTAGCATTGGATGGCAGCGTGGAGGGTAAAAATCGTAGAGGGAGATGAATACACTAAGCAGATTCAGAAGGATGTAGGTTGCAGTAAGTACTGGGAGGTGAAGAAGCGTGCACTGGATAGAGTAGCATGGAGAGCTGCATCAAACCTGTCTCAGGACTGAAGACCACAACAACAACAATAACATATAGGTGGCTCAACGATATCATCGACGATCCTGGTGCAACCTACTAACACCGCCGTCGTGCGTGTTTAACACGAAGGCTGTGCCAATAGTTAAAGTATTTAAGAAAAGAGCAATAGAACGGGACGAATTGTAAGTTTAACTGTATTACACTCAACTTTGCGAAAAATCCGGACACTGTAATAATCCGCCCGGACCCCGGACAAAGAGCTAAAAAGTAGGACATGTCCGCATTAATCCGGACCTCTGGTCACTCTATTCGTAGCACATGTTAGTTTAAGTATTGTTGCAGACTAGAGACCGATGACCTCAGCAGTTTGGTTCCTTAGGAATTCACACACATTTAAACATTTGAACATTTTTGTTTTGACATGGACTTGCAATACTAGTTCCCAATTTTACTCTGGCGGAACAGCAATCTCAAAAGTGTAATGTAAGGAAAATTTTATGATCACTCTTTCCGACAATCTTCTCTACTTGTTGTACACAACAGTAGGCACAAAAATTTAAGACAGAACCCAGAAAATTTTCACAGGCATGAATAAACATTTAGCAGGAAGTATGATAATACTGTACATGCAGATGCAGTCGTTATTGTCTACTTACAAATTATCTTATTTTAAAGTTGAATATAGCGTTTTGTGAATTGCTGTGTAATGGCTCTGAGCACTATGAGACTCAACATCTTAGGTCATAAGCCCCCTGGAACTTAGAACTTCTTAAACCTAACTAACCTAAGGACATCACACACACCCATGCCCGAGGCAGGATTCGAACCTGCGACCGTAGGAGTCCCACGGTTCCGGACTGCAGTGCCAGAAGCGCACGGCCACCGCGGCCGGCAATTGCTGTGTAACAAAAGGTAGTATGTCAGATATGAATAAACTCAAAACCAATTGCTTTAATGCAAGGTTTCTTCTTTATGGTATCATTACACACTTTACAGCAATATGTTAAGCTACTTGAAAATCGTTTCGAGATATGAAGTACTCATCATCGGAATACCAGGTTTTAAAACATCTAAATTAAATACAAAACTCGCATAGTAGGCTCTCTAATAGAAAATACGTTGGAAAAAATGTCTTCTTAGCACTTCAAGATCTTTAGCTTCTATTACCTTTGCTCGTTCCATCACAACTCACCTTTGCACTTGCTCACACAAACACTAAGGGTGTCCTAGACTGTCTGCCATCACACAGCACAGAAGAGGTTTACTAGAAATTGCAGAATGCTAGAAGCAGCAGAATATGACAAATACTCTGTTAAATAAGGAGCGGGATTGTGGAAGATGTACTACGCATGTGAGTCATCAGAAATTATTAACAATAACGGAAGAAGCTTTCTTAGAAGTTCAGCTCAAATGACATGAAAAATCGATATGGAAGTGAGGAAGGTGTGCAAGTGAAGCATACCATCTTATGCAAATGAGACACGGACAGTGGAAAATTTAGCCAATGGAACTGGAATTATCTGAAATACGCTGAAGTCTTTTAAAAGATACAAGAAAGAAAAGAGGAAGGAAATTTAAAGAATCTGATACGGAGATGAGTAGGAGCTGTGTTAAAACGTATACAAATTGTTCACTTGCTATTTGAAAAACGAGTAGAGTATTTGGACAAAGATTCTAATATGCAAAATTATTTTCAGGACCATTAGTATAGTAAGTGTAAGAAATGAGTAGATTAATTCATTGTACGAAGATGAAACCGAGGTAACAGGAAGAATGATGAGTAGAATAGAATGTGACAAATATTTCACTCTAAAATATTTTTCACTTTTTAATGATATTGTGTATTGTGTATAGAACCAGGAACCTAGAAACGACGGAGAGGCTATATCCCCGCCGTAGCACTCAGTGGTTCACAACCCCACAACAGGCTACAGCAGTCCACTCACTCCACAGTCGCCTCACACCGAATCTAGGGTTATTGTGCGGTTCGGCCCCCAGTTGATTCCCCCTCCCCTTTTACCCGGTATCGTCTCATACCAGACGAGTGTAACGCCAAATATTTGTGTGGTAGAATAATTGTGGTGTACGCGTACGTGGAGACAGTGTTTGCGCAGCAATCGCCGACATAGAGTATCTGAGGTGGAGTAAGGGGAACCAGCCAGCATTCGCCGAGGCAGGTGGAAAACCGCCTTAAAAGCCTTCCACAGGCTGGCCGGCACACCGGACCTCGACACTGATCCGCCCGAGGGATTCGTGCCGGGGACAGGCACGCTTTGCTGCTTGGGAAGCAGCGCGTTAGACCGGCGGGCAGACCTTTTTTTAATGATATTGGTAATTTGTTTTGATCTTGAAGAACAGTGAGAAGCGATTATATTATGAATAACAAATATCCGTAAAAACAAACTCGTTTTCATAACTTCTGTGATCAGTGAGATAAACGATTCATTTCTTTGAAGTAATTAGATGTTTTGAGATAGGATCTCAGGTGTAAACAACACAAATAAAGCAGTTAACTCTTTCTAATGTCTGAGAGCAAAAGAGTAAAAATACGTTAATGTAAGGATTTGTTAATTATTTACAGTCACAAGAAGTATTATCTTCTGTGCTAGCCGCCATTGTGTAATACTGTAATAACAGTACCACCAACAGTTCATAGTTTGGGGACGACAGGCGATGACAGGCATTTTCTGATCACCAGTCTACGCTAAAGAGCAGGTAAGAATTCCAGAACGCTTGTGAAGTGGAGGTATATGACGCTGTTGTTGGTAATGTGCCCATCCGATGAGGACACTGAACTCCTCTGTTTTGTTGATGTTATTCAAGAAGAGTGCTTTATGTCTCAGTACCAGTTCTAATCTTCTCCCTTCTGGTATCACCATCATCACCATCATCATCATCATCATCATCATCATCATCATCATAATCGACAAGAACAAGCGGAAATTTCCAAATTCGCACACTGATCACTCACCTACACGGAACGTTACAATTAAGACACCAGACATGCAAGCCTCCAAAGTGGTACCAAGTTAAAGGGTCTGGATTAGCATGAGAAGTCAAGCGAGTTTATAAAAGCCTGTAGAACTCGACACAGGATGGGTCTATTTAAACACTGCGCAACTCATTCCACCATTAGCACCACCATAGGGCTGAAAACAATTCCAAAATTTTCACCAAAAAAAAAATTTCAGAGCAAAAATGCTACCAACGAAAAAGGAAAAACATCAGTTCCTGCAATAAACGTGAATGCTAGTCATGTTGATCTACGAGAATATGGGGTAGTAATCCGGAGTAGACAACATTTCATTAGAACTACTGACGGCCTTGGGACAACCAGTCCTGACAAAACTCTACCAGCTGGTGAGCAAGATGTATGAGACAGGCGAAATACCCTCAGACTTCAAGAAGAATATAATAATTCCAATCCCAAGGAAAGCAGGTGCTGACAGATGTGAAAATTACCGAACTATCAGTTTAATAAGCCACGGCTGCAAAATACTAACACGAATTCTTTACAGACGAATGGAAAAACTGGTAGATGCAGACCTCGGGGAAGATCAGTTTGGATTCCGTCGAAATGTGGGAACACGTGAGGCAATACTGACCTTACGACTTATCTTAGAAGAAAGATTAAGAAAAGGCAAACCTACGTTTCTAGCATTTGTAGACTTAGAGAAAGCTTTTGACAATGTTGACTGGAATACTCTCTTTCAAATTCTAAAGGTGGCAGGGGTAAAATACAGGGAGCGAAAGGCTATTTACAATTTGTACAGAAACCAGATGGCAGTCATAAGAGTCGAGGGGCATGAAAGGGAAGCAGTGGTTGGGAAAGGAGTGAGACAGGGTTGTAGCCTCTCCTCGATGTTATTCAATCTGTATATGGAGCAAGCAGTAAAGGAAACAAAAGAAAAATTTGGAGTAGGTATTAAAGTCCATGGAGAAGAAATAAAAACTTTGAGGTTCGCCGATGACATTGTAATTCTGTCAGAGACGGCAAAGGACTTGGAAGAGCAGTTGAACGGAATGGACAGTGTCGTGAAAGGAGGATATAAGATGAACATTAACAAAAGCAAAACGAGGATAATGGAATGTAGTCAAATTAAATCGGGTGATGCTGAGGGAATTAGATTAGGAAATGAGACAGTTAAAGTAGTAAACGAGTTTTGCTATTTGGGGAGCAAAATAACTGATGATGGTCGAAGTAGAGAGGATATAAAATGTAGACTGGCAATGGCAAGGAAAGCGTTTCTGAAGAAGAGAAATTTGTTAACATCGAGTATAGATTTAAGTGTCAGGAAGTCATTTCTGAAAGAATTTGTATGGAGTTTAGCCATGTATGGAAGTGAAACATGGACGATAAATAGTTTGGACAAGAAGAGAATAGAAGCTTTCGAAATGTGGTGCTACAGAAGAATGCTGAAGATTAGATGGGTAGATCACATAACTAATGAGGAAGTATTGAATAGGATTGGGGAGAAGAGAAGTTTGTGGCACAACTTGTACAGAAGAAGGGACCGGTTCGTAGGACATATTCTGAGGCATCAAAAGGATCACCAATTTGGTATTGGAGGGCATCATGGAAGGTCAGAATCGTAGAGGCAGACCAAGAGATGAATACACTAAACAGATTCAGAAGGATGTAGGTTGCAGTAGGTACTGGGAGATGAAGCAGCTTACACAGGATAGAGTAGCATGGAGAGCTGCATCAAACCAGTCACAGGACTGAATACCACAACAACAATCCAGAAAACGTTTAGGATGCTTTCTCACAAGTATAAACGCTAGTCCATATTGCACTGTATCATGAGATACTCGGCAGAGATTTTCGAATTAGTGATTTCACGGCAACGACAAAAATTTTGCGTGTAAAGTAGTGCTCATCAATAAGATTAGGTACATAAACTGCACGTACGTTCGTTTAATATACTTGCTTTAGTGGATTATGGAATACACATACTGGCATAGTAAGGTTTCAGTCCCTGAAAATTGACTTTGCTGGAGCATTATCCTTAATTAGCGCGTTTCCCTAGTAATTCTTCAGTAGAAGGATACAATTAACTAGTTATTTCCAAACCATGAGGGGGAGGAGGCACCCCTATTCAGAGTTTTTGCGTCACGATGGATGGTAAAACACTGTTAAGCTTCTTTCTCTGGTGTAGTGTAAAAAATGTGGTCTACAGGGAGTTTGTATGACAGAGGAAGGCATGAGATAGGGAATACCTTTCGTATATAAAGCGATCACTCGAGAGGTATTAAAACCAATGACCTCATAACCATTGTAGCGATAAGAAAGGGCTATTATGTAAATACTTCGCAAAATAAACTCTTTTAAACTACAACAAACAGAAACTTACCGACACGGAAAGAAGTTATTCTCGTTTACAATCAAACAGTCTTCAGATTCACTCATCTTACATACTACTGAATGAATAGTCTCTTACATCAATTTAGTAAAAATAATCTATTATTTGATTTTCAGTGTAAATATTAAGTTTTATGTACAAATTTTAATACATTTTTAATTGGGTTTCATGCCGTTTGTTGAACATTGTGGGGAAGAAATTTTATTATCTCATTGTTAAGTGCGGTTGTACATTTTAAAGGTTGTCTAAGGCCTGATGCGTGTAAACGTCTTTTGAGGATATAAAATATTTATATAACAAGTTACGCTGTTATGAATATTACTTTTATGTGAACTACAGGCCTATTTCAGCTTTAGAGTCATCATCAGGTTATCGCAATAGAACACTGTAAAATTTTGGTCCACTCGGTGTACTACGAGGTGCATTGAAGTTCTAAGGCCTCCGATTTTTTTTCTCCGGACTGGAAAGAGATAGAAACATGAGCATTGTTTTAAAATGAGGCTGCGTTCATTGTCAATACGTCCCAGAGATGGCAGCACCGTACGCCAGATGGAATTTTACCGGCAGCGGCGAGAATGAGAACTGTTTTAAATACTTAAAATGGCGACGTTTTCCTTACTTGAACAGCGTGCAGTCATTCGTTTTCTGAATCTGCGTGGTGTGAAACCAATTGAAATTCATCGACAGTTGAAGGAGACATGTGGTGATGGAGTTATGGATGTGTCGAAAGTGCGTTCGTGGGTGCGACAGTTTAATGAAGGCAGAACATCGTGTGACAACAAACCGAAGCAACCTCGGTCTCGCTCAAGCCGGTCTGACGACATGATCGAGAAAGTGGGGAGAATTGTTTTGGGGGATCGCCGAGTGACTGTTGAACAGATCGCCTCCAGAGTTGGCATTTCTGTGTGTTCTGTGCACACACTCCTGGATGACTACCTGAAAATGCGAAAAGTGTCATCCAGGTGGGTGCCACGAATGCTGACGGACGACCACATGGTTCCCCGTGTGGCATCTTGCCAAGCAATGTTGACGTGCAACGACAGCATGAATGGGACTTTGTTTTCGTCGGTTGTGACAATGGATGAGACGTGGATGCCATTTTTCAATCCAGAAACAAAGCGCCAGTCAGCTCAATGGAAGCACACAGATTCACCGCCACGAAAAATATTTCGGGTAACCGCCAGTGCTAAAAAAATGATGGTGTCCATGTTCTGGGACAGCGAGGGCGTAATCCTTATCCATTGCGTTCCAAAGGGCACTACGTAACAGGTGCATCCTACGAAAATGTTTTGAAGAACAAATTCCTTCCTGCAGTGCAACAAAAACGTCCGGGAAGGGCTGCGCGTGTGCTGTTTCACCAAGACAACGCACCCGCACATCGAGCTAACGTTACGCAACAGTTTCTTCGTGATAACAACTTTGAAGTGATTCCCCATGCTCCCTACTCACCTGACCTGGCTTCTAGCGACTTTTGGCTTTTTCCAACAATGAAAGACACTCTCCGTGGCCGCACATTCACCAGCCGTGCTGCTATTGCCTCAGCGATTTTCCAGTGGTCAAAACAGACTCCTAAAGCAGCCTTCGCCGCTGCCATGGAATCATTGCGTCAGCGTTGTGAAAAATGTGTATGTCTGCAGGGCGATTACGTCGAGAAGTAACTCCAGTTTCATAGATTTCGGGTGAGTAGTTAATTAGAAAAAAATATCGGAGGCCAAAGAACTTGAATGCACCTCGTACATCTAAGTTACGTTTTAATAAAATTATTTTGAATTCGTTTTCCAATCCTAATCTCCATGCAATATCGTTGTTTCTGTTGCTGTCTCTTTATTACTGATTGCGTTCCAAGTAGTTGTAGCAGTAATAATTAGTTTTGTAGTATGTTATGACTGTTGCTGTAGTACACTAGTGGTTAGAAATAAATCTTAGCCTTCGGCTGAAGTTTAATGGCAGCAGTTGTGACAGATGATCAGAGATTTTGTTATTTCTGTTGCTATCCATCTGCTTGCTGATTACACCTTTCGTTGTAAGTCTAGAAGTAATCAGTTGCGTGTTATATTATGACATTTCTTTAATAATAGTCAGAAATAAATTTAATTTCCAATTGAAATTACGTGACGGCAGTTATGTCAGATGATCAGCGATATTGTATGGTTACATCCGCTTGTTGACAATTGCACTTGCGATGTTATTGGGTTATAGTGAATAGATATCTGTGCTGCTGTAACGTAACGATGAAGCATGACATTATATCTTAATCCGGAGACGGAAAAACTGCCGTCGAGAGGCGAGTAAACTACCGGTTGGCAAACCATTCGAATAGCAGCATCAAATCATTCCATAATTTATTGCACTCTTAGAATTAATGAATTTGTCTTACCGGCATGTGCCATTATAAAGTAGCAAGTAGTGACAAATTTGATGAGTATTTTATGTCGGAGATTAATAAAATTACAAACAGGGAATTTGTCTTGGTTTTACGAGACCACGGACAGGGTTTACCATGGTAAAAATGAAAATACTTTCAATAAGACCAAAAATTAATTTCGGTGAAACCACTAGACACTTCAGTCTTTATATCGAAACTAGCGGACCCGACAGACGTTGTCCTGCACTTTTTTTGTTTGATATTAGATTATACCCATCTTCTCCTTCTCCCAAAATATCAATGGATATTGCAAAGCGTCGTAAGAGCGATGACTGCCTTCAATCGTATGCACTGTGTTATCTCTGCATTGGATTCGCTTATGTCGACGTTCAAATGCGTCGCCAACCATATGCAACTGCAACTTCATTAATGGTCGGTGCATTATATCGGCCCGCGTGCTGTCCAGATGGTACTTTGTCTGATGCATAGTTGTCGTTTAGCAGTATGTTTGAAACGGTATTGAACAACTGGACCAACTGGTTGTGATTCTGTAAAAACGGTTCTAAAATACCCACAATTTCTCGCTCCTCCATCTGCTCGATAATGGTTGTACTGGCAGCGTGCGTTTATTTGCTCTTCCTCATCACCAATGAAGTAGATTTGCAGAAATTTTGAATCGGTTTCAGGCATCGGCATTAAAGAACCAATTTGATGATACACTTGGCCCTGAATCTTAAACTTTGAGTGAAAATTGCGACCATCCTCATGCTGAACGATTTTTGTTGCTCCAAATGATGTCACTTGAAAGCATGAATTGAATGGTTCCGGAGGCGAATTCAATGGTGAAAATACAAATTTTCCAGACGCGCAGCACAAACCGACCGATCGACCTTTGTATTTGAGTGCATGACAGTGTTGGCATTGTTTGTTCATAGCACCGATTACAATTTGTGAATGTGACGAATAGTCGATGTCCGACTAATATTCAAACGCAGGGCGAAGAAGTGATGCAGGCGTCAATGCACGATACACTTGCAAACGCTGTTGTTCGCGTGTTCTGAATGTGTCGGTGACTCGTTGTGGGGCCAGTCTTCGTCTCAATGCATTAGCTCGAAGGCGTTCGTTGCGGTCCTCTTGACTTTCATTAGCAAGTGTGATTGCAACCGGGTTTCTCAAATTTTCATTGTCCGTCAGTTGATCTTCTGCCAGTCTATTTAACAGACGGATCTGGGCCAATTGTGGATTCCAAGTCCGTCGACCAATATTTCCTCCTCGTCCACGAAGACATGGCATTGTTTTATGTACGTAACTTATATGTTGATATAATACAATTAATATTCACTGAAATGCGACACATGAAATGTCAAAAGACATAGTACAAAA
This sequence comes from Schistocerca gregaria, assembly GCF_023897955.1. Lineage (NCBI taxonomy): Eukaryota > Metazoa > Arthropoda > Insecta > Orthoptera > Acrididae > Schistocerca > Schistocerca gregaria. The sequence goes on from NC_064924.1 coordinate 512,335,020, forward strand.
AAATTAAAATGTCAAAATAACGAAACACACATAATACAATACACTCAAATTAAAATGTCGTAAAATAAACGAAATCCTATGCACGTAGCTTATTTCTGAATATAATACGCTCCATATTGCACACAAAAATGCAACGCCACCTACCGTGCTGATTTAAGAATGTAAACTTTCCAGGCCCCCACTTGAATTCATACAAAAAAATTCATTCAAGTCGATCCAGCCGTTTAGTTGCAGTATGGATAAATAACCTAGATACTGACTGCAGTGCCATCTGCCGGACTGATTTGTGAATCTAAATAATCCAGGCCCCCACTTGAATGCATTCACAAAAATTCATTCACATCAGTCCAGCCGTTTTGTTGCAGTATAGATAAATAACATAGATACCGACTGCAGCGGCATCTGTCGGGATCATTTGTGGATCTAAACCATCCAGAGAGCCACCCAAATGCATACAAAAAAAATTCATTCAAATCGGTCCAGTCGTTTAGGAGGAGTTCAGTGACATACACACGTACAGTAGAATTATATATACAAAGATGGTACGTCGGTTTTACGGCAGTAAGCGGGGACTGACGAGTGTTGCAGAGTTACTTCGTGCTCCTAGTTGCCTTCTTAGAAACAGTTGCAGAGTAGCTCTCATCTCTCATACTTGAAGCCAAAGACAAGTCGGAAAGACTAGAGCAACTCTGAAGCCGATCTGCGCTCTTCACTGTCGCCGTTGCGTTAGGGACGTCAAACGCCAATTTGACGCTGCTCAAGTGTCGGCGCTAAGTGTTTGACTACACCAGAAACAACACCACTAAAACTAGTTGCTCACTTGCCAGAATGCCATCTGTGATACCTCAGCAGCCAATGGTAGATGATTGCGAGGTTGGTTCCAGCGAAGCTCTTCTACTCTGAACTTGGTGTTGAAATGCAAGTCCAGAATGGGAGAGCAGCACTGGAACCCTGAACCCAGCTAAGGCCTGCCGATGCTTTCACGAGACTGCAGTACAGACAACACTCCTCTTGATCTCTTACGGCGCTGTTGCACGTGGACAGACTCGCTTCTCAATTTCTTCTGTAAAAGCAGGCCTTTGATCTGACCTGCCGTTGTGTACATACCTCTGGGCTGTGACTGCACGAACATCGCAGGCCTGCGGCTGTTTTCGCTGATGATGCTCTTAAGAAACTTGATGCTGAGATGTCCACTGAGAACAATTCACTCCAGATCACGTCCGGACACGTGTGCTAAAATCTCCCGCCTGACCCTAGAGAGACTCTTCTGTTCAGAAATCACTGCCGCATGTCAAATGCATTTCAGTGACTGACGGAAATCGTGCGAAATTGCGTATTACTGCAAGAAAATTGTTAGGTAGCAAATTGTGGATGTTCTATTGTATTAATTGATTTTAGTAAGCGGTTTTTAGCATACAAGGTGTGGCGTCTGCTGTGTTATTCAGTGGTTTGGTATTTAACTAATTTGTAAATGGAGATGATAATCTTATTTTATTACCTTGAGTAATTACTAAATAATTTTTTTCCCGGCTAAAGATATGATCAAGTTGCTAAAGAACTCCAAGTTAACGTCGTGTTAAAGTGTTGTCTGTAAGTTGTGTAAGTGTCACTAAATCACAGTTCATACAACAGATTCTATACAGCTATTGATTATGATGGAAGCAGTTATCTTCAGCAAAATGATCATTAAAACCACAGAATATCAGTCGCGCACAACACTGACGTATGTTACCTGAAACAATATTCTTCGCAACTTGTGCGTAATTATTTTCAGCTCCGTACATCAGTTGGAAAAGTTTGTTATAATGATCGTGTTATGAGCACTGCTTTTAAAGAACCAATCTTCTTCGAATTATTTTCATTAAAATGAGTTCGGGACCACCGGTGCTCATTTATTTTTACACATTTGTATTACGTTCGGCATTAATGTCTGCAGAGTTGCGTAATTTGAATTTCCCGCTGTGATAATTGTTAAGATGGCGGCAGACAATTGATAGAGACTTTCTATTGTTAGAGCAAATAAGTAAATATTTGAAATGTTTATTAAACGCTATAAACTATACTTTCATATTGTGCAGTATTTAGACCTCATCAAGCAAACATTTGATTTGTTTCTAAGGAAAACACAGACAAAAACGCGATACAAATCTCTATCATCAATGGCTGCGCTCGTTGCAGCGGAAAGAAAGAATTAACACAGATAATGCTTACTGAGAGATGAATTAAAGTTACAAATAATTATTCACTCATATTTATAATAATCATGAACTCTATTTTCAAGTAATAATTAACAAATAATTACAATTTCTTAACGGACTTCAGTTCGATATGCGTTCGCAAGTTACAAAAGCCAACCAACAAAAGGTAAAAACAAAGGAAGACAAACGCAAATCATAAAAGGAATTTACAATTATCATTGTCTTTGTAAGATACACATCGATATGTCTAATTACATCATATGATATTATACAAATAATTAATATTTATGTTTTCACTGTTTTTTCATACGTCGAATACATAATGTTTATAACTTTTAGAGGCATAATTTCCTCTCGTCGCACTGTAGCCAAAAATTTATCACGTGGATGCTACAAAGGCCACTATTAAATCTAAAGGGGATACAGTACTGGTTAACAAAGTTGAAAAAGGTATTACACATGGAGCATAATGTGCAAACGCAGGGTAAATGTTATCTTCGACAACGCAGTTATAACCTAATGGAAAATATCAACAGTAGATAAATGTAAAGATTACAAACCACAACCACGCTAACAGTAAACATAAAAAACAGTGTGAGTGTGTGTGTTTGTGTGAAGATGCGAGAGAGAGGTGGACAACATTCGCAATGAACTGCATGCAACAGAAGAGAAGTTTTACAAGTGGAAGTAGACCTAATTTCATATACAAAAATTTAAATTAAATTAACGTACATTAAAACTGAAGAAACTGCAAAAAGGTGGAAATTTAAGGAGATGGGACCTGGATAAGCTGAAAGAACCAGAGGTTGTACAGAGTTTCAGGGAGAGCATAAGGGAACAATTGAGAGGAATGGGGGAAAGAAATACAGTAGAAGAAGAATGGGTAGCTTTGAGGGATGAAGTCGTGAAGGCAGCAAAGGATCAAGTTGGTAAAAAGACGAGGGCTAGTAGAAATCCTTGGGTAACAGAAGAAATATTGAATTTAATTTATGAGAGGAGAAAATATAAAAATGCAGTAAATGAAGCAGGCAAAAAGGAATACAGACGTCTCAAAAATGAGATCGACAGGAAGTGCAAAATGGCTAAGCAGGGATGGCTAGAGGACAAACGTAAGGATGTGGAGGCTTATCTCATTAGGGGTAAGATAGATACTGCCTACAGAAAAATTAAAGAGACCTTTGGAGATAAGAGAACGACTTGTATGAACATCAAGAGCTCAGATGGAAACCCAGTTCTAAGCAAAGAAGGGAAAGCAAAAAGGTGGAAGGAGTATATAGAGGGTCTACACAAGGGCCATGTACTTGAGGACAGTATTATGGCAATGGAAGATGATGTAGATGAAGATGAAATGGGAGATACGATACTGCGTGAAGAGTTTGGCAGAGCACTGAAAGACATGAGTCGAAACAAGGTCCCCGGAGTAGGCAACATTCCATTGGAACTATTGACGGCCTTGGGAGAGCCAGTCCTGACAAACCTCTACCATCTGGTGAGCAAGATGTATGAGACAGGCGAAATAACCTCAGACTTCAAGAAGAATATAATAATTCCAATCTCAAAGAAAGCAGGTGTTGACAAATGTGAAAATTACCGAACTATCAGTTTAATAGGTCACAGCTGCAAAATACTAACGCGAATTCTTTACAGACAAATGGAAAAACTAGCAGAAGCAAACCTCGGGGAAGATCAGTTTGGATTCCGTAGAAATGTTGGAACACGTGAGGCAATACTGACCCTACGACTTATCTTAGAAGCTAGATTAAGGAAGGGCAAACCTACTTTTCTAGCATTTGTAGACTTAGGGAAAGCTTTTGACAATGTTGACTGGAATATTCTCTTTCAAATTCTGAAGGTGGCAGGGGTAAAATACAGGGAGCGAAAGGCTATTTACAATTTGTACAGAAACCAGATGGCAGTTCTAAGACACGAGGGATATGAAAGGGAAGCAGTGGTTGGGACGGGAGTGAGACAGGGTTGTAGCCGCTCTCCGATGTTATTCAATCTGTATATTGAGCAAGCAGTGAAGGAAACAGAAGAAAAGTTCGGAGTAGGTATTAAAGTCCATGGAGAAGAAATAAAAACTTTGAGGTTCGCCGATGACATTGTAATTCTGTCAGAGACAGCAAAGGACTTGGAAGAGCAGTTGAACGGAATGGATAGTGTCTTGAAAGGAGGATATAAGATGAACATCAACAAAAGCAAAACGAGGATAATGGAATGTAGTCGAATTAAGTCGGGTGATGTTGAGGGTATTAGATTAGGAAATGAGATACTTAAAGTAGTAAAGGAGTATTGCTATTTGGTTAGCAAAATACCTGATGATGATCGAAGTAGAGAGGATATAAAATGTAGACGGGCAATGGCAAGGAAAGCGTTTTTGAAGAAGAGAAATTTGTTAACATCGAGTATAGATTTAAGTGTCAGGAAGATATTTCTGAAAGTATTTGTATGGAGTGTAGCCATGTATGGAAGTGAAACACGGACGATAAATAGTTTGCACAAACTAGGGAATAGAAGCTTTCGAAATGTAGTGCTACAGAAGAATGCTGAAGATTAGATGGGTAGATCACATAACTAATGAGGAAGTATTGAGTAGGATTGGGGAGAAGAGAAGTTTGTGGCACAACTTGACCCGAAGAAAGGATCGATTGGTAGGACATGTTCTGAGGCATCAAGGCATCACCAATGTAGTATTGGAGGGCAGCGTGGAGGGTAAAAATCGTAGAGGGAGACCAAGAGACGACTACACTACGCAGATTCAGAAGGATGTAGGTTGCAGTGGGTACTGGGAGATGAAGAGGCTTGCACCGGATAGAGTAGCATGGAGAGCTGCATCAAACCAGTCTCAGGACTGAAGACCACAACAACAACAACAACAACGTACATTACAAAATAAAATATGTGCCAGACAAGAGAGTTAAAGAATTACTCGAAGAGTTGATACATATCGAAGATGATGCAGAAACAAAGTAAAAGATAGAATAGACAAATGAATCTTTTACCACTATTGATGAGAGCCGACATGGCACACAGTGAAATGGCCTACTGATTGAGCTATCCTAGCATGACTCATGGCTCGCTCTCAAAGTTTCACTTCCATCAGTATCTCTGCTTTCCTAACTTCACGGACGTTCTTCTGCATATGTTGACGTCTAGCACTCCTGGAAGGACGGCAAACGTTCCAGGTACGAGTTCCGGTCAGACACACGGCTTTAACGTAGCAGGAAATCCCAAATCAGCGCACCCTGCGCTGCAGAGCGAAAATTCATTGAGGATGCTAAGTTTATCACTTTTATGAAGAAATTTCTCTTAATGTGTAGAAGACCTACATGTAATAAATAAAAAATTAGACCATAATAATTGGACACAATTAAAATAAAAGATATTCAGGAAAAAGGGAGGAACAGGATAGAACAGGCAATTCGGTAAGAATTGAACAAATGTGAGGCTTAAGCGAAGTTCAGGAGAGGGGAAGTACTTAACTGTGTTTAATCATCTAACTGTAAGCAATTACTGTGTGTCTGATGTTTGTTCATTTCAAGAGATTCCAGAGGATTGCGTTTTTTGTCTTTGTGTGGTAAATAGAGGACATGGGACTGTGGCTGATAGCTGTGGCCCTCCCTCACTCAGTGCATGCTCAGCAAATGTGGAGTCAGTATTCTGTTAACTCCAACCGCGTTCATCTTTAGCCAAACTAGTCTTTTTCTGAATGAACAATATAAAACTTATCACACAACTGACAAGCAATTTTATATACATCGTTGTTTACAAATAATGTCTTACAATTGCTATTAGGAATACAAATGTAAAAAAAGTACTGCATCACCGCCGTTCCGAGAGTTCCGGAACCTGTACAGAAAACTGGAATAGAGATTAACATGAACATCATTTCCGCCATTTTTATTGCTCATTAAAACCCACACATTGCATGTTGTAACGCCATACAGCAAGACCTTCAGAGGTGGAGGTCCAGATTGCTGTAAACACCGGTACCTCTAATACCCAGTAGCACGTCCTCCTGCAATGATTCGCGCCTGTATTCGCCGTGGCATAGTATCAACAAGTTCATCAAGGCACTGTTGGTCCAGATTGTCCTACTCCTCGTTGGCGATTCGGCTTCGATCCCTCAGAGTAGTTGGTGGGTCACGTCCTCCATAAAAAGCCCTTTTCAATCTATTCCAGGAATGTTCGATAGGGTTCATGTCTGGAGGACATGCTGGCTGCTCTAGTCAAGCCATGTCGTTATCCTGAAGGAAGTCATTCACAAGGTGTGCATGATGTGGGCTCCAATAGTCATCCATGAAGACCAATGCCTCGCCAATATGCTGCCGATATAGTTGCACTATCGGTCAGAGGATGGCATTCACTTATCATACAGCCTTACGGCATCTTCCATGGCCACCATCGGCGTACGTCAGCCTCTCTTAATGCTACCCCAAAAACCTTGCTGAAGTTGCTGGACACTGTGTTTAAGGCGTTCAGCCTGACCGGGTTGCCGTCAAACAAAGCGGACGTGATAAAACCGCGGTATTGATGGTTCAGATGGCTCTGAGCACTATGGGACTTAACTTCTACGGTCATCAGTCCCCTAGAACTTAGAACTACTTAAACGTAACTAACCTAAGGACATCACACACATCCATGCTCGAGGCAGGATTCGATCCTGCGATCGTAGCGGTCAAGCGGTTCCAGACTGTAGTGCCTAGAACCGCTCGGCCACTGCGGCCGGGGCGGTATTGACCCTCTAGGCATGGTTGAACTACAGACAACAAGAGCCGTGTACCTCCTTACTGGTGAAGTGACTGGAACTGATCTACTCTCGGACCCCCTCCGTCTAATAGGCGCTGATCAATCCTGGTTGTTTACATCTCTGGGTGAGTTTAGTGCCATCTCTGAACTGTCAAAGGGACTGTGTCTGTTATACAATATCCACAGTCAACGTCTATCTCCAGAAGTTCTGGGAACCAGGGTGATACAAAACGTTTTTTTATCTACATCTACATCTACATGACTACTCTGCAATTCACATTTAAGTGCTTGGCAGAGGGTTCATCGAACCACAATCATACTATCTCTCTACTATTCCACTCCCGAACAGCGAGCGGGAAAAACGAACACCTAAACCTTTCTGTTCGAGCTCTGATTTCTCTTATTTTATTTTGATGATCATTCCTACCTATGTAGGTTGGGCTGAACAAAATATTTTCGCATTCGGAAGAGAAAGTTGGTGACTGAAATTTCGTAAAAAGGTCTCACCGCGACGAAAAACGTCTATGCTGTAATGACTTCCATCCCAACTCGTGTATCATATCTGCCACACTCTCTCCCCTATAACGTGATAATACAAAACGAGCTGCCTTTTTTTGCACCCTTTCGATGTCCTCCGTCAATCCCACCTGGTAAGGATCCCACACCGCGCAGCAATATTCTAACATAGGACGAACGAGTGTAGTGTAAGCTGTCTCTTTAGTGGACTTGTTGCATCTTCTAAGTGTCCTGCCAATGAAACGCAACCTTCGGCTCGCCTTCCCGACAATATTATTTATGTGGTCCTTCCAACTGAAGTTGTTCGTAATTTTAACACCCAGGTACTTAGTTGAATTGACAGCCTTGAGAATTGTACTATTTATCGAGTAATCGAATTCCAACGGATTTCTTTTGGAACTCATGTGGATCATCTCACACTTTTCGTTATTTAGCGTCAACTGCCACCTGACACACCATACAGCAATCTTTTCTAAATCGCTTTGCAACTGATACTGGTCTTCGGATGACCTTACTAGACGGTAAATTACAGCATCATCTGCGAACAGTCTAAGAGAACTGCTCAGATTGTCACCCGGGTCATTTATATAGATCAGGAACAGGTCCCAGGACGCTTCCCTGGGGAACACCTGATATCACTTCAGTTTTACTCGATGATTTGCCGTCTATTACTACGAACTGCGACCTTCCTGATAGGAAATCACGAATCCAGTCGCACAACTGAGACGATACCCCATAGCTCCGCAGCTTGATTAGAAGTCGCTTATGAGGACCGGTGTCAAAAGCTTTCCGGAAATCTAGAAATACGGAATCAATTTGAGATCCCCTGTCGATAGCGGCCATTACTTCGTGCGAATAAAGAGCTAGCTGCGTTGCACAAGAGCGATGTTTTCTGAAGCCATGCTGATTACGTGTCAATAGATCGTTCCCTTCGAGGTGATTCATAATGTTTGAATACAGTATATGCTCCAAAACCCTACTGCAAACCGACGTCAATGATATAGGTCTGTAGTTAAATGGATTACTCCTACTACCCTTCTTAAACACTGGTGCGACCTGCGCAATTTTCCAATCTGTAGGTACAGATCTATCGGTGAGCGAGCGGTTGTATATGAGTGCTAAGTAGGGAGCTATAGTATCAGCGTAATCTGAAAGGAACCTAATCGGTATACAATCTGGACCTGAAGACTTACCCGTATCAAGCGATTTGAGTTGCTTCACAACCCCTAATGTATCTACTTCTAAGAAACTCATGCTAGCAGATGTTCGTGTTTCAAATTCTGGAATATTCCATTCGTCTTCCCTGGTGAAGGAATTTCGGAAAACTGCGTTCAATAACTCCGCTTTAGCGGCACAGTCGTCGAAAACAGTACCATCGGCACTGCGCAGCGAAGGTATTGACTGCGTCTTGCCGCTTGTGTACTTTACATACGACCAGAATTTCTTCGGATTTTCTACCAAATTTCGAGACAATGTTTCGTTGTGGAACCTATTAAAGGCATCTCGCATCGAAGTACATGCCAAATTTCGCACGTCTGTAAATTTTAGCCCATCTTCGGGATTTCGCGTTCTTCTGCACTTCGCACGCTTTTTCCGTTGCTTCTACAACAGCGTTCGGACCTTTTTTGTGTACCACGGGGGATCCGTTCCATCTCTTATCAATTTATGAGGTATGAATATCTCAATTGCTGTTGCTACTATATCTTTGAATTTGAGCCACATCTCGTCTACATTCGCATAGTCAGTTCGGAAGGAATGGAAATTGTCTTTTAGGAAGGCTTCTAGTGGCACTTTATCCGCTTTTTTAAATAAAATTATTTTGCGTTTGTTTCTGATGGATTTGGAAGAAATGGTATTGAGCCTAGCTACAATGACCTTGTGATCACTAATCCCTGTATCAGTCATGATGCTCTCTATCAGCTCTGGATTGTTTTTGGCTAAGAGGTCAAGTGTGTTTTCGCAACCATTTACAATTCGCGTGGGTTCGTGGACTAACTGCTTGAAATAATTTTAGGAGAATGCATTTAGGACAATCTCGGAAGACGTTTTCTGCCTACCACCGGTTTTGAACAAGTATTTTTGCCAACATACCGAGGGTAGGTTGAAGTCCCCACCAACTATAACCATATGAGTGGGGTATTTATTTGTTACGAGACTCAAACTTTCTCTGAACTGTTCCGCAACTGTATCATCGGAGTCTGGGGGTTGGTAGAAGGAGCCAATTATTAACTTAATTCGGCTGTTAAGTATAACCTCCACCCATACCAATTCGCACGGAGTATCTACTTCGACTTCACTACAAGATAAACCACTACTGACAGACACAAACACTCCACCACCAATTCTGCCTAATCTATCTTTCCTGAACACCGTCTGAGACTTCGTAAAAATTTCTGCAGAACTTATTTCAGGCTTTAGCCAGCTTTCTGTACCTATAACGATATCAGCTTCTGTGCTTTCTATTAGCGCTTGAAGCTCAGGGACTTTACCAGCGCAACTACAACAATTTACAACTATAATTCCGACTGTTCCTTGATCCAAGCACGTCCTGTAATTGCCAAGCACCCTTTGACATTGCAGCCCATCCCGAACTTTCCCGAGGCCTTCTAACCTAAAAAACCGCCCAGTCCACGCCACACAGCCTCCGCTACCCGTGTAGCCGCCAGCTGAGTCTAGTGAACTCCTGAGCCATGTGTGTGTATGTATGGCTCTGGTATTTATTTCATGTACCTCTCCCCTTCCTATTTTCTTAAGGTCTTTCTTCTTTCGTGAAATAAGAAGTAAATACACCAATAAAAAGCTCCTAGGGCTTCTGTCCTTCGGACCACATCTAAGTATTAAGAGACCTGTAAAAAGGCATGGACATCATACTTATGATAGAAAATGAGTTATCAACAAACAAAACGAACACGAAGCTGCTGAAGTATCGTGAAAAAAGAGATAGACGACTTGTTTAACATGAAAAACATGTAACGACGTAGAAATGGAACAGATGAAGTATTTCTATGTAGCACACAACAGAACGTGTGATGGTCGAGGCAAGGAACATAAGTAGAAATAGTGTTGTGCAGGCAAAGTAGAGCTCCATTGAAGTCAGGTATTTATACAAAAACAGGAGAAAATTTCTTGACCGCATGATTGTGAACGTGCAGAGTACAGTTTTTTTTACAGATGTGATCACCCGAAATCCGGAGAGGAAGAACCTCGAAGTATTTGAAATATGGTGCTATCAACGAACGTTAAAAATTAAGTAGATAAATGACGTAGGAAATGAAGTATTAGAATGAATAGGTGACGATATATCTCCATGGTGGACCCTTAAGAAAAAGAATAGAAGAACTAAGAAGAAGAAGGAGAAGAAAAAGGTGCAGGTTACTGGGACATTTGCTATAGCGTATAATAACAGCAACTTTACTGCTATGAGGGAAATTTAGGGAGGAAATATACCTTGATGGAAATAGAACACATGGCATCATGAATTTCCAGTTTGACATACAGTGTATCAAGATTTTTGCAGATATCAACATTTGAGGACATATCTAAATTTGTGTAGATCTTCATCTCAAAACATTCGTTTTATTCTGAACTGTTTTAATCAACATCATTATGTGATGTGTCCTTCACGACCACGTGTGCAGTCCTGTATTTGTTGTCGCATGGAGTCTACAACCACGCTACCGCTATGTTCGCAGGTTTGAATCCTTCCTCGGGCATGTCTGTGTGTGATCTCCTTAGGTTAGTTAGGTTTAAGTAGTTCCAAATTCTAGGGGACTGATGACCTCAGACGTTAAGTACCATAGTGCTCAGAGCCATTCTTTTTTGTTGTTGTCGCATATAAGTAAACAACCTCCGATCGCCATCTTGTTTAATTTACCGCCATTCCTGGAAGACATGCGACGCAAATTGTTGAAGTTTGCTGCCTGGAGGCCGGGATGAATGTATGTCTTCCCACTGCGTCCCAGCCATGTTCTACACATGAAAAGTCAGAGGAGCAGACAAGGCAGCCATGTATCCATAGGTTCCTAAAGCCCTTCGTGTTTTTTGTGTTAAGGAAATAAAATTAGACTCTTATTCAACAAGAACTAGCGTCTACTACTACGCCAGTAAAAACGTGAAACATTCATAGCAAGTGAAGAAACATGATGGCTCTATCTGGCGACTAGGAAGAGCTGCTCAGCTAAAGTCTGTATCAGCTACGCATGAAAGTATCTGACATTCACAGTCAGAATCTTACAATGATCACTTCGTAGAAAGCTGAAGAACCTGCTCACAAAATCTATACATACTGTATCAGCAATGATTCACAATAAAAAAATTCAAGAACATTAACAACAACATAAAACAAATAATAATTCCAAAGAATGGAAAATTTTAGTCCTTTGACATCGCCAGATACAACACCTGTAGGCCTATTCTAATACAAGAAATAGTTGATACTACAGAAAAAAACTTGCTACGATATAGAAAATTATCCATTACACTAATACAGGAAAATATTGAACTACCAAAAGTAGTAACAAACCAGAAGTTTTTTGAATTCAATAACGTTTTATACGTCCAAAGAGGGAGAAGCCATGGGGTGTAGCACAGCTGGCACCATAGCTGTTACATTTTTAAGCATATTGGAATAAAAACTATTTAAACCTGCAAACACACTTGCAAATAACTTTGTACGTTATTAACCCGTTATGTAGATGTCACCCCGCTACTAACAGATGGTTTCGACACAGACATTCGAAGATACACAGATTATTTAATGAACTTCATCCCAACGTGAAATTCACAACGGAAACAGGAAACAATAAAACGATCACCTTTCTGGACCTAACAATAAAAAACATGCACAACACACTTTAATTCGTAGTCTACAGAAAATTTACGTCATACAACATCATTAACGCAAATTCCTCTCATCCAAAAAAACACAAAATTCATGCTTTTATACGATGACAAGGAAACTGATTAATCCGCCGTAGTACAGGAATAATACATAGCAGAGCAAAACAACTTAGATCGCAACATAGTGGACTTAATATATGATAAAAACAACAAACCAATACATTTTAAGATTCATAGTGACTTAAAATTAACAAGATTTTTACCAACGAAACAGAAACTAACATCCATACCACAAATATATGTGGGAAATACATTAAGCTTAACACATTACCACAGAAAGCTAGAGTAAAATTTGGAATAAATTCTAGTGTCCGAGTCCACTCGTCGGCTTCGAGTAATGACGTCATATCTGAGGCAGTGACGCTACGTATAGGCAATCTATGAAAGCAACGAATCATACTCGTAAATAAACGAATGTAGCATATGATAAATTTACAGTCGCATTTACGTAATTATTTACTTAATCATGATTGATATCGAAACTACTGAACGTAACGAAAATAATTAAGAACAAGAATTAAAAGGAAAACAAGTTTTCATGTCTGGTAAGAAGTATTCTCGTAATTTATGCGATTAGAAAAGCACAGATAACCTTTAAATTGCATTTGTGTAAGACGCATTATGCACTCATACTGTTACAATACAGTATTAATTTCAATATTAATTATTTAACCTAACGGGAGAAGCGCAGAACAGTAGGGGTTTTAGGCGGAGAGAAACCAGAATATATCAGAAAAATCGGAGAACGAAGTGAATGACAACAAATACGGAACAGTAGGATAAAATGTGGAGAAACCGACGTAATAAATTCTAAAATAAAAGCCAGTACTTGACCAACGAATATCTATAAAAAATAAAGAATACTGTAATGGATATCTAGATTTAACCTATGTAGGTAAATTCTAGTTACAGATTCCAACCGCTCCATGATTCGTATGTAAATTATTTTTGCAGTTGTATGCACTGAAACGTAGTAGCATTTCTGCATTTGTGGTTGCTTTCTAAAATTACTGCGGTGTATAACAAAAATTGGGGGTCAATTCTAGTTACCGATTCCAATATTGGTAATTTTTTTGCTGTAGTTCAGAGTGCAATTACAAATACAGAAATCATATTAGCTTGCATTTTAGTGCACACACGTGCTGGAAAAACGATCTTATCAATCAATCATCGAATTGCTGGAATCGGTAAGTAGAATTGACCGATGAGGGTCAATTCTAGTTACCGGTTCTAACTATTCGATGGTTCATAAATTTTTATATTTTTGCAGTAAATCTGTGAAGCACGTTTTTGTTGGTTTTCTAGGTTTCTTATCGATCTCATAACTATTATAAAAATCTAATAAATACAGTAGGTACAGCTTCCAAATTTTTCTCTTTTTCATAGTAATGAAGGGAGAAATACGGTATATAGAAATCCTGTAACACTTTAGTATACACGCTTCTTGTTAAAGCGATCTAAATAATGAATCGTGGATTGATTGGAATGAACCCATATAGGTCAGTTCCAGTTACCGATTCTAGTTTTTGTTACATCTTACTTTTTGTCAATTTTCGTTACTTGTTTACTCGTCCTGTTAGATTTAACATTTAGTATTAAAAGATAAAGCTGGTTCATAATACTTCGTCATGCACTATACTGTACACGATTTAAAGGTTCTCTGTACTTTTATTACTCGCATAAATTAAGATAATAATTTGTTTCAGACATATGCACTTCTCTTTTTTGTTGTTATTTATTTTCTTTATCTTTAATTCTTGTCGGTATAATTTGAGACTAAGTAATTAATCACGTGAACTCTGTTTGTAAATTCATCGCATGCAACATTCGTTTGTTTACGAATATGATCAGTTGCTTTCAAAGATTGCCTCTATGTAGCCTATGTAGCGTCTCTACCTTATGTATGGCGTCACCAATGAAAGCCGACGAATGGAATCGGGTGCTAGATTTGACCTAAGATTTGCGTACCATACTGCGCACAACTTAGGAACAAACATCCACTCCAAAAAAACGAAACCGCCAGTGCACACATAACATACTCAGTAGAATACAAAATTAATTATAATACCTGCGAAAAATTCTGTGTAGGTCAAACGGTCAGAAATTTCAAACTCAGGTACCATGAACATACTAGGAACAGTGGCACAAACCCATTCAGTCTTCAGCCAAATGCAGACACAAAAATGACAGTGTAAACCAGATCAAAAATGCGATGCAAATTCTGTACGTAACACCAAAGAGCCCAATTATGAACTTTTTATAAGAAATCAAATCTATATATACACACGTATCCAGGAAGACGATTTTTGGGTCAACTGAAGAACGGGATACAACCTGTCGGCTTTGACCAATGGCGTCACAGGTTATTCATACACTCCTGGAAATTGAAATAAGAACACCGTGAATTCATTGTCCCAGGAAGGGGAAACTTTATTGACACATTCCTGGGGTCAGATACATCACATGATCACACTGACAGAACCACAGGCACTTAGACACAGGCAACAGAGCATGCACAATGTCGGCACTAGTACAGTGTAAATCCACCTTTCGCAGCAATGCAGGCTGCTATTCTCCCATGGAGACGATCGTAGAGATGCTGGATGTAGTCCTGTGGAACGGCTTGCCATGCCATTTCCACCTGGCGCCTCAGTTGGACCAGCGTTCCTGCTGGACGTGCAGACCGCGGGAGACGACGCTTCATCCAGTCCCAAACATGCTCAATGGGGGACAGGTCCGGAGATCTTGCTGGCCAGGGTAGTTGACTTACACCTTCTAGAGCACGTTGGGTGGCACGGGATACATGCGGAGGTGCATTGTCCTGTTGGAACAGCAAGTTCCCTTGCCGTTCTAGGAATGGTAGAACGATGGGTTCGATGACGATTTGGATGTACCGTGCACTATTCAGTATCTCCTCGACGATCACCAGAGGTGTACGGCCAGTGTAGGAGATCGCTCCCCACACCATGATGCCGGGTGTTGGCCCTGTGTGCCTCGGTCGTATGCAGTCCTGACTGTGGCGCTCACCTGCACGGCGCCAAACACGCATACGACCATCATTGGCACCAAGGCAGAAGCGACTCTCATCGCTGAAGACGACACGTCTCCATTCGTCCCTCCATTCACGCCTGTTGCGACACCACTGGAGGCGGGCTGCACGATGTTGGGGCGTGAGCAGAAGGCGGCCTAACGGTGTGCGGGACCGTAGCCCAGCTTCATGGAGACGGTTGCGAATGGTCCTCGCCGATACCCCAGGAGCAACAGTGTCCCTAATTTGCTGGGAAGTGGCGGTGCGGTCCCCTACGGCACTGCGTAGGATCCTACGGTCTTGGCGTGCATCCGTGCGTCGCTGCGGTCCGGTCCCAGGTCGACGGGCACGTGCACCTTCCGCCGACCACTGGCGACAACATCGATGTACTGTGGAGACCTCACGCCCCACGTGTTGAGCAATTCGGCGGTACGTCCACCCGGCCTCCCGCATGCCCACTATACGCCCTCGCTCAAAGTCCGTCAACTGCACATACGGTTCACGTCCACGCTGTCGCGGCATGCTACCAGTGTTAAAGACTGCGATGGAGCTCCGTATGCCACGGCAAACTGGCTGACACTGACGGCGGCGGTGCACAAATGCTGCGCAGCTAGCGCCATTCGACGGCCAACACCGCGGTTCCTGGTGTGTCCGCTGTGCCGTGCGTGTGATCATTGCTTGTACAGCCATCTCGCAGTGTCCAGAGGAAGTATGGTGGGTCTGACACACCGGTGTCAATGTGTTCTTTTTTCCATTTCCAGGAGTGTAGATATTGATGTTTTTACTTTAGAGCCACTGATAATAAATCGGTTGTCTGCTGTGGATAAGCGGCATCACTGTAAATATTTAAATGAGTGTGTTTATAAAAGACAGCACTAGACGTTGCGTAAGATTGTTTTCGTTTGAATTTATGTAAATATTTGGTTCTTTACGTATGGTTTCGTCAGCTGCATTATGGAATACAAATTCTGCAGTTGTTGGTCTTTCTCCCTTGCCTTTCACTACGATTTTTTCGAGTCTATACCAGCGCTACTGAAGGCGGGAAGACCAACATGCGAAAAATTCGTATCCCGTACTTCAGTCGACGTATACTGGTCAACTTAAGTACGGGACACTGGTGTTAGCTAGGCGAAAAAAGCGACATATGTAACATTGCTATCATTTATCTATGTAGGTCAACTGAAGAATAGGATACTAATGCTAACGAAAACGAAGAAATTGACGTACGTTAAATTTGTATCCCGTACTGCAGCTAACGTATGTAGATCGACTGAAGTTCGAGATACAACTCATATACACGTCAAATGTGGTATTCCGTGCTAACGTTACTTCTATCCCTTTTTTTATATATGGTTTTTAGAGAAGTACTAGGACTCAAACAAGCGATATCCTTATGATGAAATATCAATGTTCGTGATATATGTCTACCATCTCTTTTCTCTCTCCTGCATTCGTTTGTTTGTGAACACCCGTTTTTGCTGTTAAGTCTGTGTAATAAATCATTTCTGGGAAATTCCGACGTCGTTGGTCAAAACTGACGAGTTGTATCCCGTTCTTCAGTAGTCCCATTACTTTTAATGAACAATCGCATTTAAAACATAAAAATTAAATTGCTGACTTTACTGAAATCATAGATCACAATAGCGGATAAAGCAAACTGTAGGCGATGATAACAGCAGCGAACATTAGCAAAGAATTTGCCACTACCACACATTCCACAGATGAATGAGCCAGCTACGTAACCATATAAAAACGTGGATTTAGCTGTCAACTGAAGCTGTCAAATTTACGGAAAATATTAAATTGGTCTTAATGATTATTGCTCCCCAACAAATCCCACTGCTGAGACATTACAAATCTAGAGAGTAACGACTTCGTTGGCACTTCATCTACGATAAACAGCAATATCTGGCACTGGACAGCGACAGCATTAACTGTGTGTAATGGGGATGAGTACTGAGAAAGATACATACAAAATTATTATTATTTACGAACAGACATCAGCATTACAATTCCGTTTGTTTGTAGATAGCCATGGAGCCGAAATAAGCTTACAGAACCAGAAAATAACATCCAAATAAAAAGTCTTTGAATATAGAAGCGTTTGGGCTTACTGTACACATAATGTCGTTACAAGGCATCTGTAACGCTACAGACCCATCAGAAATTTAAAGCGTCCATAGGAGGTGCGCTGCTGAGGCTCTTTGCGATTTGATCGAAGAAAGCAATTCTATGCTTTCCAATGGCTAAAAACCGATACTATGTAACTGACATTACTCGACAAAAAGGTTTCCATTGTTTCTTTCGCCACTAAGATCCAGAATGATGAAGCGAACAGTAGAATTTCGAAGCTGTCATATGTCATATAGTGACCAGACCCGATACAGCTGTCTGCCGCCGACGGATTATTGGGCTGTAAAAGTCAAATGTACTCAGAGTTTTTCACTCTTTGTACTCTTGACCGAATGTATCCTTTTATTAAACTTTAATATGACTCACACAAGCGATATTCACGATCTCATATGCCACCTAGTAACATATGGATACATTACTGGCATGAAATAGCCAATATAATGTTTGAACATTAACTTCCCTGGTGCAAAACGGAAACTGACTTAAAATGTGAATAACAAACACGAAAGACATACAAGCTGATTAGGATGGGAACAGCGCGAGTCTTCCTAATGTGATAGGCAGTCCTATATTTACAGCTCATATCGGTACTTTTGTTTTTAAAGGGGGTGGTATTATTTCTGGGGGATAAGGAGATGACGTAAAGGCATAATTCGTTTAAAGATAGGTTGTCTATAATGTTGATTCAATACAAAATCATATTCTCAGCTATTATAATATGTCTGGCGGGATGACACTCATGCATTGTGGCGTAGCACACTTGTATTATGGCGTGATCTTTTGAACGACATGAAACATACCTTTGACAGGAACAAGAAGGATATTATTCAATCAAATGCATAGATTCAATTAATTTGAGTTAAGATGCAACAATTAATTCAGTGGACAAGAAAAAAAAGACACAACCGTTGTGTGGAACCTAGAGCAACACGGTGGAATGCGGTGTGCCCCGCGAATTGATAACCTTCACATACAATGGGACAAAAACTAAATCCCATTGATGGCCAGGAGCCGACCATACGAGCGGGCCGTCTTCACATTCCACAGCACCTCTCTCTTATGATGAAACTAACATACAAAGAGGACATGTAACGGCGGTTAGCCAAGCTCCCTTGCAGTTACCTCACTCTGATATTGTTCTTGTTGTTGTGTTCTTCAGTCCTGAAACTGGTTTGATGCAGCTCTCCATGCTACTCTATCCGGTGCAAGCTTCTTCATCTCCCAGTACCTACTGAAACCTACATCCTTCTGAATCTGCTTAGTGTAGTCATCTCTTGGTCTCCCTCTACGATTTTTACCCTCCACGCTGCCCTCCAATACTAAATTGGTGATCCCTTGATGCCTCAGAACATGTCCTACCAACCGATCCCTTCTTCTGGTCAAGTTGTGCCACAAACTCCTCTTCTCCCCAATCCGATTCAATACTTCCTCATTAGTTATGTGATCTACCCATCTAATCTTCAGCATTCTTCTGTAGCACCACATTTCGAAAGCTTCTATTCTCTTCTTGTCCAAACTATTTATCGTCCATGATTCACTTCCATACATGGCTACACTCCATACAAACACTTTCAGAAATGACTTCCTGACATTTAAATCTATACTATATGTTAACAAACTTCTCTTCTTCAGAAACGCTTTCCTTGCCATTGCCAGTCTACATTTTATATCCTCTCTACTTCGACCATCATCAGTTATTTTGCTCCCCAAATAGCAAAACTCCTTTACTACCTTAAGTGTCTCACTTCCTAATCTAATTCCCTCAGCATCACCCGACTTAATTCGACTATATTCCATTATCCTCGTTTTGCTTTTGTTGATGTTCATCTTATATAATCCTCTCAAGACACTGTCCATTACATTGAACTGCTCTTCCAAGTCCTTTGCTGTCTCTGACAGAATTACAATGTCATCGGCAAACCTCAAAGTTTTTATTTCTTCTCCATGGACTTTAATACCTACTCCAAATTTTTCTTTTGTCACTCTGATATAATTTAACCGAAAAAAACGTTACATTAACACCTTGCTGATTCAGCTCATTTAGCAGTGCAAAATATGTGTACTCACCATCGCTAAAATGAACTAGTATTTAGTTTACCGACCCGTGGTGGCTGATAGCCTCAGTGATTATTCGGAACGTAAGTTGCACAAGAATTCATTGTAATTCAACTTAAATTAACACACGGTAGGTCTATCTCATTTAACAACGCAGGATGTGTGTACTCAACATCACTGAAATGAAACAGCATTAAATATAGCGACACGTGGTGGCTCATGGCCCAGTGATTACTAGTAACTCGATTTTACAGTAATTCAACTTAAATTAACACACGGCGGACTCATCTCATTTAGAAATACAGGATCTGTATACACACCGTCGCTCAAATCGACCAGCATTTAATTTAGTAACACGTGACTTTGGAGGGCCAGAGCAACTATCAGAAACGTAACTTAAATAATAATTAACCCTCTCAACTTAAATTTAAAGCACGACGTTTGTCTAAATCAGAAACCAGAATCTGAATGCTTACCATGGGTAAGATAGACAATAGTTATTTATTGGATTCAGTACCAAAACTTAGTAAATTTTCGCCAATGGAATGCCTCTCCTGCGTTGTACCTATCCGAATTTAAATGAAAAGTACCGTATTGTATAATACCCTATTTGCAGTATCGGCATAGGGAAAGACCATTACCTCCATTTGCGTACCAGGCACGGCAAAAGATTGACGGACCACACTTTGTCTCCAAGGTTGGAGGGGTCAGGCACTCGGACATGTTGCCAATACTTGCGTTTTATATTAACAGGAGCCACGTACTTGCTACTTCAGCTATGTCTCTGGCTCCTCCCAAGGAATCGAAACAGCTAAGATTTTTCTACACACTAATAACACCAGGACACACTCTGTCTACAAGACAGAGAGTTTTAAACATTTGTATGCTCCTCGGTACACAAACACACACACACACACACACACACACACACACACACACACATACTTACATACATACAATGTTGAGGAAAAGAAAGGGGATGGAGAATGGAGCTGCATTAAGGAAGACGAAATAAGTACACACAATCGCCTTCTTCCTTACCCGTTGCGCAGATTGAGCATTGAGTGTGTACAAACTTAATTACACCCATACACAGAAGAGACAAAGAATCTGGTAGACATGCTTAATATCGTGTAGGGCCCCCGCGAGCACGCAGAAGAGCCACAACACGACGTGGCATGGACTCGACTAATATCAGAGGTAGTGCTGGAGGGAACTGACACCATGAATCCTGCAGGGCTGTCCATAAAGCCATAAGAGTACGAGGCGTTCGAGATCTCTTCTCAACAGCCCGTTGCAAGGCAACCAGGATATGCTAAATAATGTTCATGTCTGGGGAGTTGGGTGGCTAGCGGAAGTGTTTAAACTCAGAAGAGTATTCCTGGAGCGACTCTGTAACAATTCTGGACGTGTGGGATGTCGGGTTGGCTTGACAGGACGCTTACGTACGTGTCTCCTATCAGAGTCGTATCCAGACGTATTAGGGGTCCCATATCACTCCGTGCACACATCCCACACCATTACGTAGCCTCCACAAGCTTGAACAGTCCCCTGCTGACATGCAGGGATCATGGGTTTATGAGATTGTCTCCATACCCGTACACGACCACCCACTCAATACAATTTGAAACGAGACTCGTCCATCCAGGCAAGATGTTTCCAGTCATCAACAGTACAATGTCGGTGTTGACGGGCGCAGGTGAGGAGTAATGTTTCGTGTTGCGCAGTCATCAAGAGTAAACGAGTGGGAGTTCGGCTCCGAAAGCCCATATCGATGATGTTTCGTTGAATGGTTCGCTCGCTGTCAGTTGTCGATGGCCCAGCATTCAAATCTGAGTTATTTGCGGAAGGGTTGCAATTCTGCAGCGTTGAACGATTATCTTCAGTCGTCATTGGTCCAGTTCTTGCAGGATCTTTTTTCGGCCGCAACGATGTCTCAGATTTAATATTTTATCGGATTCCTGATATTGATGGTACATTCGTGAAAAGGTCGTACGGTCATCACTACCTCGGAGATGTTGTGTCCCATCGCTCGTGCGCCGACTATAACACAACGTTTAAACTTGCTTAAAACTTGATAACCTGCCATTGTAGCAGCAGTAATAGATCTAAACTGCGCCAGACACTTGTTGTCTTATTTAGGTGTTGCTGACCGCAGCGCCGTATTCTGCCTGTTTAGTTACCTCTGTACGTGTACACGCATGCCTAGACCAGTTAATTTGGCGCTTCAGTGTAGATGTTTGATCCATCCGCGCAGTTGAGAATATCGACGAATTTTGCCTGTTATCTGCGTGGATAGTGGCAAGATATGCAAATATATGACATACATGGCCGATCTTTTGACTGCATTGATGCAGAAGCCATAAGCTTTTATGTCGTCAGGGGACCGTAGACTCTAATGTGTGACATAAATTTCTGCTTGAACCGTCTACCCATTCCTAAGAAATAGGGGTATTAGCACACAAACAAACAGACAGAAAAACAAGACAGAAAAAATAATGGCCGTATCTTTTGATTGTACTGACTAGGAAGCTTGACGTTTCTACACCGCCACAGAACCTTTGTATGTCATATAAATTTTAACATAAGGTGTCCATCTGTTCCTAAGAAAAAGTGGCTTTAACAGCCGGAAAGAAAGACAGACGGATGGTCATCAAAGTGATCCTATAAGAGTTCTAATTTTACCGACTGAGGAACGAATCCTAGAAGTAAAAAGAATGTAAGGGTAAGGAGTAAGAGCTCATCGACCGTAAGTAATTATACTTAGTGTCACATGTGAGTACCTTCGGTGTTCCGCGCATCTCTCATGGCCTTTACACTCCGCCTCTTGGACGGATGAACCGGCACACTCGCACTGGATTTTGTAAACCCTGATGGAGAGAGCATAAAGTCATCCTCGGGTTTAAAAGGACGGGTGCGAGATCTGAACTTTCAGTACATCGACTCACTCGGAAGATGGCCTAGATGGCTGAAAGGTATACGGCCGAAAATCCTATGAAGAAATTAAGAATTTGCTGCTGTGCGACTGATATCTGATGATCAGTCTGTGCGCCGCAGAATTTGAAGACGAGTATCGGATCTGTTTACATCTGTTGAAATCGCGAGACGGAATTCTTAGTTATAGGTTTATATTTACACTGATGACCTAAAATATTATAACCAGTGTCCTCTGCGAGATTGGATGCCAACTTGTGGCGCTGTGGGCATGTCACGGGGTAAAGAAAATATACAAGTAGATCAGAAAGGAGAACCATTATAGCGACGACACAGGTCCCAAATGGGGAAATCCACTGACGAAAGTGATTCGGACATAGGGCAAGTTGAGCTAGTGCGGTGAATGTATTTGACAATGTCTGTATAGTTGGATACATATTTCCTAGAGCCATGCATGAATGTCTGGATGAACAGACACTGCTGACGATTTTCAGCCGTTTTAAATCATGAAATATGTTCGAAAACTGAGAATATAATATTACTTTATCTGTATGATTTATTACAGACATATATACATTCGTGCCAAACCGGCTATGGAACCCAGATTTCCCTATTACCTCGAGCAGTCTCCTAACCACTTCTGTTATACGTGCAAGCTTCCCAGACCGATCCAAACTGCCATGTGTCAACGGTACTTACATCCCATAGCGTTCGCATACCTTTCGCATGATTCCCGACATAGAGAAAGATAGCGCTGGTCTCATCAGTATGCTTTCTCTTGGCATGAAACACAACTAATGCATTGTCTGTATTTCAAATTGTATAGTACGATGCAAATATCCTCCAGGCATGCATACATTTACTACAGCTATAACACGTCAGTAGTGTCTGTTCCTTCAGACATGTATGCATCGAATTATACACACACGTGCGGTAATAACATGAATGATGTGCAAGCACTGTGCGATGTATGCACTACGACACACGGAAGCTTGGATCAGTCTGGGAGGCGTGCACGGATAACCGAAGTGGTTAAGGTGGCCCCTCATGGCAAGTGGGAAATCCCGGTTTGAGTGCCGGAAACAGCGTAGAAGAAAGCTGTTCACGTTCTATTTTAAGCGAGAATCTATGGAAAATGGAAGAAGGACAATGAAATCACGAGTAGGAGACAAAGTGTTTGACGTTCACGCTGCACTCTACTGTCTGACGTAGCGTGGCATATCTAACGACACAGTAAAATAAGGATGCAGGTGAAAGAGATTCAGAGCGCACTGCACATCATACAACATCATACTGACGACACATACGTGTCGAATTATGACGTCGTCAGTTAAGAATGTAGTTGGCAACTGATCATCCCGTCCGGTTCTAGACGCTGCAATCCGGAACCGCGGGACTGCTACGGTCGCAGGTTGGAATCCCGCCTCGGGCATGGGTATGTGTGATGTCCTTAGGTTAGTTAGGTTTAAATAGCTCTACGTTCTAGGGGACTGATGACCTGAAATGTTAAGTCCCATTGCGCTCAGAGCCATTTGAACCATTTTTGAACTGATCATCGAGATTGGACCATGTGTCAATGGAAACGTATCAAATGGTCGGAAGAGTCACTTGTTACAGCAGGTTGAGGTTTGTGTTAAGAGACTCCATCATTCAGTTGAATAGCTGCTCAAAACATGCCCAAAGCCCCGGACAGGTGCAGCTGTGAGGAATGTTATGGTGTGGGGGGTATTCACACGGTTTCTCTGGTACCTGCTGAAGTAATCAAACGCACTTTGACAGCTGTGGATTATGTGAACACTATTGTGAACCACCTGCTTCCTTTCATGCTTGATATCTTCCCCATCAGCAAGTCATCGTCCAGCAGGATAACTGTCTGTGTCACAATGCCCATATCGTGCTACAACAGCGTCATAGCGAACTCAGGTCGATGTCTTGACCACTAGGATCGCAGGGTCTGTACATGATAGAAAACATCTTGAATGTTATCTGGTGCTAGCTCTGGACCCACAAACCACCAATCTGTTGTTTACAGGAATTACGTGATAAGTGGATACACCTATGGCTCCACAGACCTATGAAAACCTACCAAGGAACTGTCGAATCCATGCTACCCAAGAACAATGCTATCTTACGTTCCACAGATACTCTAACACACTGTTAAGCATCTGGTCACAATGTTTTCGTCTATCAGTATACAATGAATATCATAGTTAATGGCGTAAATGCATAGAACTGAAATTACATTATACTAGATAAAGAAGTCTCAGTAAACACAGGTCTGCAAATCAATCGTTTCCTATGTTATTGCGACTTAAGCGGTCACCAGCCACTACTGACGAGACTGTGGAAACAATCATGCCGGCTCGTGGTGTAGTCTTTGTTTACATTTTCAAGCGTGGAGTTGAAAACAGATTGGATACAAAAGTGCAAGGAGTGCCACTCAACTCAGTTGTTTTTGCGGGTCGTCAGTTGTGTTGTGCGAGTGGTGTTGGTAACATTACAGTAACGAGGAATATGCGGATATGTATCTCATGTATGGTAGGGCTAGACATGGCACGTGAGGCCGCACGCTTGATAAGGAAGTATACCCTTGTAACGGAACAATGTACCCAAAGATTTTAATAATGGTTCTATTCAGAGTCGCTTCCGATACAAATATCGATCGATTTATCTTGAAACAGTAGGTGGATGTTAGTAATAGAGATACGTTTTGTACTGTTTCTCCTAGGTGGACTTGGGTTTAAAAAAATGTAAACCATATTATGATAAATTTTATAAATAATCGAAAGTACGCCAAAGATGAAGAGATAGAACTACAATGGACATGTTACGCTATGAACTCTTGCACTTCTATGCATGAACTATCTTTCCTTTGTCATTCGCTTATCTTATTTGCTTGAATTCGAACCTAAGAGGACGTTGTTGTGTAAAGCTCATCTTGCTGTACCAGCTGGTAATGTAAGTTGTACTTAAAACCCGAAAAATATAATGGATATTTTGTCAAAAGAATTTTGTGTATGTGGTCAATCTATTGTTAGTCTGATAACTAGACTGCGTTAAGTAGATATGGGCCTTAACAAAGAATTTTCACTGTTATGCGCCATATTAGAAAAATCTTTAACATTTTTCTTTTAGTTCATCTACGAGACGTGCCATCGTTTAGGACAATTAACCTTATTTCAGATCCCACGAGACCGGAGGAAGCTACTACTAATTTAACAATTTTCCTTACAGATTTTCTTGATATAACGATATAACAACATCTCAGGCAGAAAAGGTCTGGTCACAGGGTTCCAGTTCCATTATAAGATTTCATTTGTAGATGCTCCTCTTGTTAACTTATATTGGGGAATCGAGACGAAACCACGACATTAAGTTACATACTACAGAACTGTACATGGAAGAGACTTGGCAAATATTCTCTGGTGCAGTAAGCACACGACTTCGCACGAGCCTAGTGTTGGATAAATACGAAAATGACAATTAATTATAGACGATTACGTAACTACCCTGAGAACTGAGCTAGTTTACTGAGTGCTTATACACGTCGGGCTAAATTAAACAACATATTACACTGTTAATAGTATTCCTACATTAGTTATTTCTCTTTTATGCTGAGCCATTGCATTAATGTGTGTTTCTGTTTGTATAAGTCACGGCTCATATTTTATTTTATTGCATTACAGTAATAGTCAAAAAATAATAAAAACATTTTTATTTTCTTACATTAGAGTTTGTAAATTTTTAAATTGTATTACTTTTCGCATTTCAATTAATTTTAAATTGATGAAAAGACGCAGTCTCTATTTCTTTAACTGTAAGCGACTGCTCTACTCCGAGGTTTAGACAACGAGAAAGAGGGACAGAAAAATAAAAACAGAATTCGCCACTGTGGGACCATGGAATGGTTTCCTTCAGAAGTAATCACCACATTCGTTAAGACATTTATCTCACTCACCCGACTGAAGCTGGCAACCACAAAGGTCTCTCTTCAGGTCGTCAAAGATGTGAAACTCACATGTTGAAAGACCAAGACTGTATTGTGGTTGTTGCTGTATTTCCCAACAAATCGTGATTCCATCTGACAGTGTTCCGACAGCCAGAGGCAAACAGCAAAGCCAGCAGCGGAAACGTCCCACATCAGTCACCATAGGAAGAATGTGATGATGGCAACACTTCAAGCCACATGAACTTCACATTATATCTTCCAAACGCAATTTGACTTGGAATCCAGTCACTCTATTTTGTGTGTGCTATGGCGTGGAAACTCTATGGGCATGGGGTCAAGCACTGAGAAGCAATACGCATAGTGCTACTCCCCACACCAAACACGCATACTTGGCAGTGCACATTTATTAAAGTACCCGTCATGATGTGTATAAAAAATGCGCGATGCTAGGCTCAAACATGACAGCCCTATGGAAAAAGTGTTGATGTTACCATAGCAATGAGCGTTGTTGTAAAGTTTAATGCACAAAGTAAGACCATATGGACTATCAGACCAATTGTGTGATTGGATTGAAAAGTTCCTAGAGAACAGAACGCAGCATGCCATTCTCAATGGAGAGAAGTCTTCCGAAGTAAGAGTGAATTCAGGTGTGCCTCAGGGGATTATCATAGGACCGTTACTATTCAGAGTATACATAAATGACCTTGTGGATGACATCGGAAGTTCACTGAGGCTTTTTGCAGATGATGCTGTGGTGTATCGAGAGGTTGTAACAATGGAAAATTGTACTGAAATGCAGGAGGATCTGCAGCGAATTGACGCATGGTGCACGGAATGGCAATTGAATCTCAATGTAGACAAGTGTAATGTGCTGCGGATACATAGGAAGATAGATCCCTTATCATTTAGCTACAAAATAGCAGGTCAGCAACTGGAAGTAGTTAATTCCATGAATTATCTGGGAGTACGCATTAGGAGTGATTTGAAATGGAATGATCATATAAAGTTGATCGTTGGTAAAGCGGATGTTGGAAGAATCCTAAGGAAATGCAATCTGAAAAGAAAGGAAGTAGGTTACAGTACGCTTGTTCGCCCACTGCTTGAATACTGCTCAGCAGTGTGGGATTCGTACCAGATAGGGTTGATAGAAGAGATACAGAAGAACCAACGGAGAGCAGCGCACTTCGTTACAGGATCATTTAGTAATCGCGAAAGCGTTACGGAGATGATAGATAAACTCCAGTGGAAGACTGTGCAGGAGAGACGCTCAGTTGCTCGGTACGGGCTTTTGTTAAAGTTTCGAGAACATACCTTTACCGAAGAGTCAAGCAGTATATTGCTCCCTCCTACGTATACCTCGCGAAGAGACCATGAGGATAAAATCAGAGAGATTAGAGCCCACACAGAAGCATATCGACAATCCTTCTTTCCACGAACAATACGAGACTGGAATAGAAGGGATAACCGATAGAAGTACTCAAGGTACACTCCGCCACACACCGTCAGGTGGCTTGCGGAGTATGTATGTAGATATAGATGACGTTAATATTGTTTTAAGTATAACTTAAGACGCGTATTTTGATAAAATAATATTCACAGCCTAGATTTAGGTCCTCAGTCTTGCACTTATCACACTCTGTAGCAGAGCCAGAATGTCGTACCCAAAGTGCTCCTCTAGGCCACCAAACGCTTTCCTGCTTCGACATGGTCGAGCTCCGTCTTCCATGCACCACAACTTAACTAAATCAGGGTCATTGATAATGGGTATGAGATAATCTTCCAAAAATTTCACGTACCGCTCAGTAGTCAACGTGTCATCAAGGAATATTGCACCGATTATTCCGTGACTGGACATTGCACACCACACAGTCACTCGTTGTGTGTGAAGAGACTTCCCCATCGTCAATTGAGAATTCTCAGTCGCCTAAATGCGCCTATTTTGCTTATTGACGAACCCAACCAAATGAAAGTGGGCTTCGTCGCTAAACCAAGCCATTCAATTCCCATCACGCCCCGCGGCCAACCGTGCAGTTTGAACGTCCTAACACAAATAGTAATAGTTCAGTAATTATGATCCTCTACGACAATGAAGAATTAGGAGTGCTGGGCACTACCTGGCACACAGTGATAGTGATCTGCCAGCAGTTTCTGCGCAGACTCTGACCATGACCGTTTCTCTCTTGCATAGGCGCTGAGTCTCCTCGATAACACTGAATGGTACATGTGATAAATGCGACAAATTCCCTACAACAGATACTGCCGGAGAGAACAGTCGAAAAATGGTTAAATGTAAGATAAATGGTTTTAAAAATCAGACAAAAGACTAGCAGTACTATCAGGTGTTAATGTAAGTCATATTGATAAAAATGTATGGGATCCACGTTGTGCTTAAAGACGTTTTAGTCCTCTATCAGCAAACTTCTCGTGATTTCAACTATAGTAACGTCAATATACAATCCATATGCACAGTTTTACACTGCATCAAAGTGCTTATAGGATACCAAATACCACCGCATTCACAGTCAAATAACATTACTGGATCCTCATGCACTCTGAAGAACTGGGAATATTTCAAGTCGTCTTATGTCACCATATCTCCCTCCCTCTGTCTCTCTCTCTCTCTTTCCCTCTCTCTCTACCGACTACCCCATCTGTAAAAAGACTTTTTTATCTGTAAGTGTCGGTGTGATGCGAAGTCTCTCCTCCCTCTGTATAAATGACGAACTCCATATATTTATTTCCAAGGACTACGATCTCTCTCTCTCAACCTTTAGTCCAGTCTAACAGTGAATGTTCTAGGGAGGAGATGTTGCTGTGATTTTGATAGTTTTCTCTGTCTCGTAGCTTTTTCGTAAGTTTGCATAAAATTTCCAGATGCTGTGATCTAGTGCTTATGTCACAAAAAATTGACTACTTCATAAGTATAAATACAGATCCTGGATTTTACCGTACTTTTCATATTCTTGTCCATTTTTCCACATTTTTCCCATAGTTTTGATGTTTTGCCTAATGTTCCATATTTTCGATATTCCATACATGAGCGTGCAAGAGTATGTATGCTATCCTTGCTTACATCACCAGATGTGGTTTGCTATTTTCTTACCATCCAACTGTGACACAGAGTCCCAACCCAGTCATGCTGTCTACAACCTATAATTTTTCTCCAAATGTCAACTATAAGTGCCAAAGCCACAAGCACATCGATGGATTACTGTGGGGTTAGAGTGTTGATGTAATTCTGTTGTAAACACACTACGCCTCAGAGTCGCTATTTTGTGCGTGTGTCAACTTGCTGCATATTCCTTACAATCCAGTATCTGATTTCGGTTTCTCTGCCTGACATGAAGTAATAAAGCTGGAACCTTCCCATGTCTCTGTGTGTTTTCCAAGTACATCTCCTGCTCTTGTGATTCTTGAACAGCCTTTCGCTATCACCATCTGAAATTTATTGCAGAACTTAATTACTCTTTCTCCTCTCACATGCATCTTACCAACCCAATATTGTCTAGTAGCCTTAAAAAAAATGGTTCAAATAGCTCTGAGCACTATGGGACTCAACATCTTAGGTCATAAGTCCCCTAGAACTTAGAACTACTTAAACCTAACTAACCTAAGGACATCACACACATCCATGCCCGAGGCAGGATTCGAACCTGCGACCGTAGCGGTCACGCGGTTCCGGACTGCATCGCCAGAACCGCACGGCCACCGCGGCCGGCTCTAATAGCCTTCCCTGCTATTACTTCCCGTACATAAATGTTTCAGTCTCACATGACTATTAGATATTCATCTTTCTTTACACACTGAATTACTTGCTGAATATCGTCATATACTTTATCTGTCTCTTCATCTGATGCTTGAGGCGCTGGCATGCATACCAGAACCATCGTTGCCGTCCTGTCGAATCTAATGAGAACAATTCTATTACTGAACTGTTCACAGTAGCTCACTCACTGCTCAATTTTCCTTTTCATAACGAATCCTAGTGCTGTTGCTGATGTTATCCTATATTCTTCTGACTATAAATCCTTGTTTTCTTTCCGATTCACTTCAGTGATCCCTACTAGATGTAGTTGCAGCCTTTGCATTTCACTTTCCAGATTTTCTAGCTTTCCTGCTTCGTTCAAACTAATTTCATAGCACCACCTTTGGTACCAGTCACCAGGTGGAAATGATTACCCTTATAATTATGCAACTTTCATGGCGTTTGCTTGGTTGAAAAAGCATTCGCAGGTATACCCTATACGTTAGAGTTCGATGGCTGCTCCACCCTGCAGGCTGTGTTGGGAATTGTTTGAGATAGTGCCTACCTCCAAAGGTGTATATACTTTGTAGCGCTGTGCTATTTCTTATACATAAAATTTATTTTTGTTTAGAAAATTCAGAATTTTGCAGTGTCGTCGTCAATATTTCCACCAATTTAATAACGACCTCGTCTTAAAACACCTTAGTACTGTAACGATGGGTTTGGGTTACGGTATTTCTTTTTGGTGTTTCGACCTGGGTAGCTGTATCGAGATGATGGACTCACACAAATCACCTAGAAGCGCGGATAGACTAACAGTTTCAAAGCATCTAATAACTCGTAAAAATCAAATTTAGAAACAACGTCATGTTCTCTGGGGGCGTATTACGTAGCACTGTGCTTCGTTGGAAGCATCTCATCTATTACTGTGTGGTATATCCTGTTCATACTGTATCTTTGATTGGAAATCGGTAAAAATGCAGTGCTTATAGGATTTCCACCGACGTGTTCATTTCTGTCATACAATAAGACGTCACAAACACTAGTAACGAAGTTGGTCGCACCAGTTATAAATAATAATGTCACATGCTGCATGGCGATTGGCTCAGAGCATCAAGGCGTCATTGTGATGTTGACGACACATCTTAGTAATTTGATAAAATATGTAATATTTTAGGCAGATACGAAAAATGTGAAAAGTATGTGAAATTATTGAAATTACGCAAAAATATGGAAAAATACTTAAAATGCGTGAAATGTGACTAAAACTGTGGAAAATATTGGAGAAAGAGGGTAGGTACATGTATGACTGGGTGTGGTCTTTACTGGTGCCTCACCTAATGTCTTCATTAACAGATAGAGCTTGAAGGTCAATAAAAAAGGAAAACCCTGCGATCAGGCGATGTAGACCATGCGATAGTCGACTGACCGCCATATCATCCTCAGTCATTCATCATTGGATGCAGAATGCAGGAGCATGGAGTGAGCACACTGCACTCCTGGCCTTTTGTCGACGTTCCCACCTTGAAGCCGCTACATCTCATAACGTAGCTCCTCAGTTGCACTCACGAGGCTGCGTGCACCTCAACCCAGTCCTCTCACCGAGAAACAATTAATGGCTGTTCCAGGAACCTAATTTGTGTCCCCTATGCGTTGACCACTCAGCTGCAGAAATGGGAGGAGCGACATGCCTTAAGATAATTTGTTCAAATAAATGGTTCAAATGGCTCTGAGCACTATGGGACTTAACATCTGAGGTCATCAGTCCCTTATAACTTATAACTACTTAAACCTAACTAACCTAAGGACATCACACACATCCATGCCGAGGCAGGTTTCAAACCTGCGACTGTAGCAGCAGCGCAGTTCCGGACTGAAGCGCCTAGAAACGCTCGGCTACAGCGGCCGGCTGGCAATTTGTTATTAACTAACAGGCACAACCTGATCCTTTCCCTGTGTTGCCCGTATCCATAGTGGACACCCGCACAGAAAGGCCCCAATTACAGAAGATGAAGTTTGGAAAGGGCTGCATCGATCTCATTAGACCAGGGGGTGAAGGTTGGGGAGGGGAGGGAGAGAGTGGAAGGAGGAAGGCGTTGCAGTTCCTAGGAAGGGGTAGTGTGGGGTGTGGCCTAGATTATACGTCACGCAGGTGTGTAGCCTGAAACTGGATGTGTAGCCTACTACCTCCTTAGCCTATCAATGACCTTAAGATAAAGTCGTTATCTGTGCTTGAAACCGCACCGAAGACCTACTTACGTTTATAAAGAATCAAGTCAGTGATGACTAGTAACAATAAAGTCTAAATTATCTTGCAAAACGGTACGTCCACGCACCTATGTTTACTGAGGAATTATTACTTCCAGTATCGTGTACTTTCAGTTGTAAACGCGTACACCAGTAATTACGATATGCCTTTTTTCCATACTGTTGCGTTGGGATTTGCTAGTGCTTCTGTCAGCAAATCAGAATGCTATTAGCATTAGTACGAAAGGTGATTATCGAGACGTAAATACCTCTCTTCGTGACGTTCGCCTGTTAAAACCTTTTTCATGGCATTAAAATACTGTAGAATATTATAAAATATTGTAAAGTATTGTAACACGAAGGACACTCAATGTGTGTAGAGCACTTGCCAGTGAAAGTCAAAGGTCCCGAGTTCGAGTCTCGGTCCGGCACACAGTTTTAATCTGCGAGGAAGTCTCATGCCTGGGACAGATTGAATAGGGCTGTTTATGTACGACGTGACCCACCAACCGCTGTGAGGGATCTACGCCGAATCGCCGTTGAGGAGTGGGAGAATATGGATCAACAGTGTCTTGATGAACTTGTGAGTAGTATCCCACGACGAATACAGGGTTGCATCAAGGCAAGAGGACGTGCTTCTGAGTATTAGAGGTAGCGGTGTGTACAGCAATCTGGACTTCCACCTCTGAAGGTCTTTTTGTATGTTGGTACAACATGGAATGTGTGGTTCTCATGAAGAATAAAAAGGGCCTAAATGATGTTTATGCTGAGCTCCATTCCAATTTTCTGTACAGGTTCCGGAACTCTCGTAACCGAGATGATACAAAAAAAATTTTGATGTGTGTATAAATGTAGGTTTGCCTTTTCTTAGCCTAGCTTCTACGAGAAGACATAGCGTAAGCATTAAACAGATAATAATAATTAAAAAGTATGAGCGGGACTCGAGCCAGATATTCATCGATTACAGGATAAGAATGCTAACCACCCATTTCGGGCTCTCAGTCGCAACCCACCGGTACAACTCTGACGGGTTGAAAGTTATACTGCGATTTTCTCGAAATCGAATGAGTAGTGGATCTTACTAGTTACATTTTGTATTCTCTTAGTGGACTACTAAAAGTGTGCAGAGTTTGACGTAAATCCGTGATCGGAACGTCGTGGCCTCCCTTTATAAGAAGCAGCTTGCGCTGCTGATATAAAATAAATACGCTTCATTTAGTGAAACAATCGACACGTAGGGCGCTCCGCCCACTCACCCACATCCAGCCAACCAGCAGGCAGCAAAATCTGGCCAGACCGTATCAAGAACCGAAAGTCACGCCTATAACTGTACAGTGGTCAGGAGGATTTCTTAACTATTAACACAGAATTAAAACAACACGTAAACTGCCCCACTAAGGCGATCTTCAAAGGCGACTCTATGAGACATAATTTCGAGACCAGAGAATCGCCTTGAGGTTTTTCGAAGCGAACGAAGTTTCTTTTTACACGCCAAGAGGCAGCAGACGAAACCTTAAAAGTCGAGTTAAAATATTTAACAGCCGAAATATTAATAGAAATAGAACTTGGGAACCTTGAATTTTCACATTTAAAGGTTCACTAATTTGAAAGAAGAGATGAAAAAACACAAAAACTAATTCAACAATCGGTGTATTACGTTTCCTTTCCCATAATCAGTCTGATGTTGCCGTAGCTCGAAGCGTGTGAACAGCCCATACTGTTTGCGTTTTATGTATTCTGTTTCAAAAATTTTGTGACATGTCAATTTGAGAGTTTTACTTCTGATGAAAGCATTCACGGTAGTGCCGAAACCTAGGTAAAAAGACTTCTTTTTTGCGACTGAGGGCTGCTATTGTTCAATTTTGCTGTTCAGAAGATCTCCATCCCCACGTATTCTTACGAATTTATGGCCAGCCCCGCAGGATTCATGGTGTCATTTCCATCTAGCACTACTTCAGACATTAGTCGAGTCCATGCCACGTCGTGTTGCGGCACTTCTGCGTGCTCGCGGGGGCCTTGCGCGATATTAGACAGATGTACCAGTTTCTTCGACGCTTCAGTGTATAATGAACTGCAGAGAAAGAGAAGAAAGATTGATCAAAGAACAGCTAGTGATAAAGTTGGCAACACTACAAAACACGATTAATAAATACTGAACAGTGGTGTATGAAACTGTGTGTGTCAAACGTAAAAAATGCAGCGCACTATTAGTGATTAACGAAGAAAGAAGCCAAAAACGTGCTAGAAGACAGCATTTCTTGATGGAGGCAAAGAACCTAGCTGAATAATTTATTAACGAACTGTTTTTGATCTAGAAAACAAATCTAATTGTGAATATATTTAGTTACAGACCACTGAACATGCTTTACTTCAATAAAGCGAAAAGTGTCTGTTGATAAAAACAATTTTATTGTAATTGTAACGACGGAAGAAAATTACCACAGATAGGAAAGTATAATGCACTAGCATATGCAGTTAATTGTCGAAGAACAATGAGAAAGACCCCAGGACTGACAACACATACAAAAAATGGAAAGTAATTCCACAAAATAAGACCGCAACAAGCTTGGGGAAATGTAAATCAGTCCCTGCGAAACAGCGATAGCAAATCAACAGAATAAACCAGAGAAAGTCTAACACCCTGTATTCTAAAGGTGATTTCTAGTATTAGCACGTTTATCCAAGATCTTCTCTAGAAAAACATCTTCGCAATTATAAAAGACACAATGCGAAACTTCAATCACTAGACATCATTTGAAAAACAATTAAGTGTTTGAACAAGTTCCTTAATGTGGGCTTTCAACGAGAATCTATCTGAACAGCTAGAAATTTGACTGTTGAGTTTCACTTTTCATATGCCCATTCTGTAAATTAAAACGTCAGGTTTTGTTCAATTGTGTGTTAGAAACTGTAAAAATTGGGTCTTACTGTAATTTAGCCACGAATGTATGTCGTGAACTGCACTATTTGAAAGAGAGCCAATGTTACACACAACATCGCTTACTACCACGCTAGTGTCATCATCAAACAAAAATATTGTAGAATTACCTGTAATACCAGAGGGCATATGTTTTATGTAAATAAGGAAATTGAGTGGCCCCAACACTGATCCCTGGGGCACCATCTACTTCATCATTCCCCACTCAGGCCTCGCATTACTGCCACTCCCAACACTGTGAATAATGACCTTTTACTGTATTTTTATTAAAGTAACAGATGAACTAAAATTGAGCTACTCCCCATATTCCATAATGGTCCAACTTCTGGAGCATATTTCGTGATTAGGTCAATCAAATGCCTCAATTAAATCAAAAAATATGCCTAGCGTTCGAAAGATTTTATTTAATACATCCATTACCCCACAGAGAAAAGAGAATATACCATTTTCAGTTGTTAAGCCATTTCTAAAGCCGAACTGTAAATCTGATTGCTACATATGTGAAATAAAATAGTCAATTATCCTTATATACACAGCTTTTTCAATAACTTCAGCAAATGTAGATGGCATAGAAATGGGTCTAAAATTGTGGACATTATCCCTTTCACCCTTTTTATATTGCGGCTTTTCTACTGAGTACTTTAGTCGATCAGGAAAGGAAAAATTACAGATATGGCTAAATACAGGGCCATCATGTGCATGGCAGTACGTAAATATTCTGCTAGGCTCGCCATCATATCCATGAGAGTCCTTAGTGTTCAGTGATCTAATTATTTACTCAATATCCCCCTTGTAATTGTCACAGAAGAGTATTTCAGGCAGCAACCTCGGAAAGACATTTTCAAGAACAGTTATACGATTCCTTGTAGAAAGTAATTTTTTTTCTTTTAATTCACCAGCAACGCTCAGAAAATGATTGTTAAATACTGTACATATATGTGGCTAATCGTAAGAGAAATATTTTCGCTACGAACTGACTTCAGATCGTCGACATTGTGCTGTTGACGAGACACTTCGTTCAAAAATGACCATATGGTTATAATTTTAGCCTGTGATTCAGCCACTCTATTTGCGTACCACATACTCTTTGTCTTCCTAATAACATTTTTAAGAACCTTACAAAACTGTTTGCAGTGGACTACTGTAGCTTGACTGAAAGATGTCTCAGACAGACACAATCATTCCGGATCAGGAACATGACAGGATACAGGACGGTTAGGGTTAACAGAAGCGGTGGTGGCACAGCCACATTTCTGAAAAACACACTGACGAACTCGCTCGACAGTTTGCGCCCACTGAATACGCTGAAGGCATAGACGCTCACAGTGCTCACAACATACGGTAATACTACATCTACATCTACGTCTACATCTACAAAATTACTCTGCGCTTCACAATTAAGCGCCTTGCAAAGGGTTCATCTAACTTCTTTTAAGCTACTTCTCTACCGTTCCACTCTCGAAAATCAATCAAAAAAAAAAACACTTTACATCTTTCCGTGCGAGCTCTGATTTCTCCTATTTTATTATGATGATCATTTCTCTCTATGTAGATGAACGCCAACAAAATATTTTCACACTCTGAGGAGAAAGTTGGTGACTGCCGCAGCGAAAAACGCTTTTATTTTAATGACTGCCATCCAAGTTCATGCAGCAAATCCGTGGCACTCTCTCCCTTATTTTGCGATCATACAGAACGAGCTGCCCTCAGCCCTATCTGACGTGGATCCCACACCGCACAACATTACCCCAGAAGAGCGCGGAGAAGCGTTGTGTAAGCAGTCTCTTTAGTAGACTTGTTACATTTTCTAAGTGTGTCAATAAATCACAGTCTTTTGTTTGCTTTCGTCACAACATTGTCTAAGTGATCGTTCCAATTTAAATTATTCGTAACTTTGATCCCTAAGTAGTTATTTGATTTTAGTTCCTTTAGATTTGCGTGATTTATCGTGTAACTGAAATTTAGCGGATTCTTTTTAGTGCTCAATACAGTGCATCATGCAGATATCTTGCCTAGGTGATTTTGCAATTAGTTTTGATCATCTGATGAGACTCTACTTGCAGTGCACTTACGTCCTAACGGTCCTCTAGACCAAAACTATCTAACCGCGACCTTTGAGAGCTTCGAAGAGGTGCTGAGCAGAAAATATTTCGCCTGGAATTGAAAATAGAACAACCCGAAAGGATAACTTAAAACAGAGGCACCGTATAATATCATATGGCCCGGTGGGAGAATACTCGTACCGCACAACAGAAATCACAGACCGGATGTACTAGACATGACAGTCCTAAGGAAAGTGACGTTCCAACCGTGTCTCGGAACGATAAATGGCTTGTTATCCTAACACTTCCCGGTGTGGATAACAAATGCATTGGAGCCAACGCTTTCACAAAATAAGAAAGCCACAAACTGGGGCCAATTTGAGACGTATCTAAATAACGATGTCCTGCCTACTGTCAGTGTCGGAAGCAAAGCTGACATTTGATCTAGCGATCAACTCATTAATTGAGAAAAACAAGAAACTGAATCGGACGGCTAAGGTGCCCACCGATTTTTAATCACAATACCGTGAGGAATTTCCTCCTTTGTTGCAAACTTTAAAAACTAAAAAAATAGAGCTTGCAAGCAGTGCATCCGATTCAGGGATCCACAAGACAAGAGAGAAGTAAGGTGTCTCACCAGAGAATTTCATAGACGTACAATCAAGTGGGGGAACGAAATATGGGAGGACCGCATGGAGACTCTTGTGGAACAAGCACGTAATGACTGGGAATTATTACGCCTGGCAGGCTTAATCTTTGATCCGTTTCAAAAAGCAGATTGTTTGCTACCACTTGCGTGACACAAAACACGCTATAACAAAGAGACTTACGGTATCGAAGACGAAGGAGTATCTACAGTTTGCGAAGAGGAACAACGCATAAGGCAGACTCGCAGAAACACCAATCCTATAGTCACAATGCCAGCAGGGGTACGAAGAATGATCAAAAACCTGAAAATCTGAATATAAATTCAGCCCCAGGTCCTGACCCAATCTCTAACTAACAGCTCCAATACTTACCGTGGAAAGCCCTCGTATTATTGACGAGGACAATCAACGGCTGCTTCCTGAATAATTATTTCGCTAAAGCTTAGAAAATAACAAGGGCGGTACCAATACCCAAATCGAAGAAAGACTCAAGACAACCAGTTAACAAAAGATCGATCAGCCTTCTGCCAACAATGTCTAAGACCTCTGAAAGAATAATATTATACAGGTGAAGGCAGCCAGTTGTGGTAAATGACATCATAAGTTCCAAACAACTTCGATTTCCAGACGCACCCGTTCTCTGAGCTACAATTACTGAGAGTGACAGAATACATAGTGTACAAAATGAACCGCGGCTACTACGCTGATATTTCTTCATGTGGCGTGACGAACTGAGGACGGTCAAACTAATATAAAAAGTGGCAGTCCTTGGTGTAATTCCAGATTACTTAATCAGACAGACAGACAGTTTCCTTTCGGACAAAAGGTTTTTCGTGAAGATCAGTAACCAAAGGTCAAATACGAAATACCTTGATCAAGATATTCCACAAGGCTCTATGGCCTATCCTGTTCAAAGAAGGCGAAGAAAAGTTTGCTGCCACTAATTTCCGAAGTTTGAAAAAATTCCAGTGCACAGCCAATCTGTGATCTATAGTATTACACTGGTTGAAAGTACTACACTGGCGCTACTCGCCATTACTTGTTCAGTTCGCCAAACAAACGGTTCAGCAATATGAGGACAACGAACCAGTACTTTATTCCCATCCAGACAATGTAAGATAAAAAATCCTGTAGAGATTAGTGGTCATGTTATTTGGACAGTAAGTAACTGTTCCACATTGATCCCACTTTTAAAAAAATATGATAACTGAAAGCTATACACGATGAGTTTCGCTATTTCCATCATCAGAAAACAACAATTTTTTTCTTTTGAGGAGACACGTGGTATCTCGTTATTTCGGCCAAATTTGCCAGCAGCTTTTGTAGCCAAAGCACAGACCCAACGAAATATTCTTGGGATGTTTTCTAATTTTATAATCTGACCGATGATGGAGTTACCAGCACGCATTGTGTATGGATTTCAATCAAATATTTCGAAATTAGCCATTTAGAAGTACTCAGCCATGACGATACCCATTGAATACTCAACATTGCACAAAAATAAACAATTTTCTTATTTTCTCTATGCTCTATCATGTTCTTAAAACAACTATGCCGATGGTAAGCTTGTCCCCTCCATCCCATTTCGTATACAATGCCACACATTTCTTGAAGTCCTTCGGATTTTGCCCCAAAGTTTCCATACGCTTCGTATTTCACTCGATCGTTTAGGTCGAAGAAAAAGAAAAAGGAAAAGAGGTAGAGCTAGACAGAGAGAGAGAGAGAGAGAGAGAGAGAGAGAGAGAGAGAGAGAGATAGAAAATGACCCACATCCTACATAGGAATCAGTCCTCCGGATTGTGCTAAACTAAAGGGCTCCCAAAACCATGTTGAACTTCATTTTTCTGATAATTTAGAATAGCGATGGAGAATTTTCATCAATTAAATCTATTTGTCACACTTACCACAATGACCTTTCATATATCACACAATGCTGCACAGTTCTTCAATAGTTTGAACAACATTGACAGAGTGCTCATACTTACCAATAAACAAGCTGGTCAACAAAGTATATTGCTGTTTCGAAGAAATTGCGCCCAAGTTTTGTATGCACCCTTGTACTGCAGCTTCTTTCCACTAATCTGTCACGTGAGAGGTAGCCTGTGACAAGCGTTCCAGTGTTGCTCACCCTGCCATCATCAGTTCCAAAATATGATCACAAGGAGAGCAATACCAGACAGCCTGACATCACAAAACTCATCAACTGCAGTCGGTGTAGATCGAAGTTACATCCTTTGGCAAGTAAGAATCGTCACTGTAGAGAGGTTAACATTTAGACCTGATGAAGCTCTACTACTAATAATACTCTCCTCTGAAACTTCTATATTCACACATTTCGTTACTAGTTCACTCAAATCCATTACTGTCTGGAGCTGCCCAGGCCAAAGACAGTGTAACTTAGCAATGAAATTATTGAAGACTTTTCTTCATGTTGAAAATACTGCTACAAGGAACACTTAGACCACTCCATCAAAATATGCGACAAGCGTGAGTTTCAAAAGACAGTTCCTACATAACGATTTTTAAATATCCATTAACACAATCAAGTACTTATATGTCTCTTGAGAACCGGATTCAGAATTTATCAAAATACAAAGTACTTCAAGCATTGAAATCTCTCAGAACAGGACTGTTGTCACAGTTATTGGTTGTGTATACGTATAAACTTCGTAATTATGTAATATTTCATTTACGTTTGCAAAGTTTGTAAGTTTTTTGTCATCAGTCAGCCAAATTGTTTGATGCAGTCAGTTCACGATTTACCCTCCTATGTTAATCAGTTCACGACAGAACGGTAGTTATTCTGAATGTCATTAGTATTTAGTTGTATACAGGATGTCCCTGAAACTTCGCAACAAACTTCGAAGTGTTATTGAGGGTGTTCTCAGGAACAAATTGAGGAGACAAATCTGTGTCTGGAAACGTCATCCAGCGACACTACAGAGCGTCGGAGCCATAAGCGACAGCGCTTGCCACTAGTCCATCCGTTCGACAGCAAACGTAAAATAATCAGGTCACATGCAAAGTTTAAGAATGTTTTATTTAAACTGATTGTACACATGTGGAAGACAATGCCATCTTATGATATAAAATGGATAAAATTGTGGCTCTCTTCCTTAAAAGATGAATTCTATGCCCCTATTCTTCCTAGAAAAGTGGTTAATTACGTCGTCAATAGGACAATCAATGTCAGGACGAGTGTTCAACAGAGCTAAGCCATTACGTCGATCCTCCTTCATCGTCGACCTCAGCCGTGTCTTTTTACTCCGCAATGCTGAAAAACGTCTTTCCACTGTAGCAGTAGATGCAGGTAGACAAGCAAATGTTTTGTACAGTGTGTGCAATGTAGAATAGTCAGATCTAGGACAGACAGACAACGCTTGCATGAAAGAATCACGTCACAATATTTTTACTGAGAAATTACTATCAATTACTACACTATGTGATCAAAAGTATCCGAAGACCCCCAAAAACATACGTTTTCGATTAGGTCCATTTTACTGCCACCTACTGCCAGGTACTCCATCTGAGCGACCTCAGTAGTCATTAGACATCGTGAGAGAACAGAATGGGGCGCTCCGTGGAACTCATGGACTTCGAACTTGGTCAGGTGATTGGGTATCACTTGTGGGATACGTCTGTACGCGAGATTTCCACACTCCAAAACAGCAAACGTAAAATAATCAGGTCACATGCAAAGTTTAAGAATGTTTTATTTAAACTGATTGTACACATGTGGAAGACAATGCCATCTTATGATATAAAATGGATAAAATTGTGGCTCTCTTCCTTAAAAGATGAATTCTATGCCCCTATTCTTCCTAGAAAAGTGGTTAATTACCTCAGTAGTCATTAGAGATCGTGAGAGAACAGAATGGGGCGCTCCGTGGAACTCATGGACTTCGAACTTGGTCAGGTGATTGGGTATCACTTGTGGCATACGTCTGTACGCGAGATTTCCACACTCCAAAACATCCCTAGGTCCACTCTTTCCGACGTGATAGTCAAATGGAAACGTGAAGGGACACGTACAGCACAAAAGGGTACATGCCGACCTCGTCTGTTAACTGAGACTGCCTACAGTTGAAGAGGATCGTAATGTGTAATAGGCAGACATCTATTCAGACCACCACACAGCAATTCCAAACTGCATCAGGATCCATTACAAGTACTATGAAAGTTAGGCGGGAGGTGAGTAAACTCGGATTTCACGGTCGAGCGGCACACATCACGCCGGTAAATGCCAAACGACGCGTCGCTTCGTGTAACAAGCGTAAACATTGGACCATCGGGGAGTGGGAAAATGTTGTGTGGAGTGACGATTGCCGGTACACAGTGTGGCGATCCGATGGCAGGGTGTGGGTATGGCGGATGCCCCGTGGAAGTCCTCTGTCAGCGTGTGTAGTGCCAACAGTAAAATTCTGAGGCGGCAGTGTTATGGTGTGGTCGTGTTTTTCATGGAGGTGGCTGGCACACCTTGTTGTTTTTGCATGGCACGTTGTTTTAAGCACCTTCTTGCTTCGCACTGTTGAAGAGCAATTAGGGGATGGTGACTCCATCTTTCAACACGATCCAGCACCTGTTCATAACGAATGGCCTGTGGCGGAGTGGTTACACGACAATGGAATTGGAATTAGAGTTTGGTGTCATTGGCCGGGAGGTCCCTTGCGGGGCAGGTCCGGCCGCCTTGGTGCAGGTCTTATTACATTCAACGCCACACTTGGCGACCTGCGCGCCGGATGGGGATGAAATGATGATGAAGACAACACAACACCCAGTCCCTGAGCGCAGAAAATCCCCGATCCAGCCGGGAATCGAACACAGACTCTTAGGACGACAATCCGTCTCGCTGACCACTCAGCTATCGGGGCGGACACATGCCGATATCGAGCCAAGCTTCACCGACCGACATCGATATCTCTCCTCACAGTAGCGCTACGGGAAGAATGGGCTACCATTCCGCAAGAAACCTTCCAGCACCTGACTGAACGTGTGCCTGCGAGAGTGGAAGCTGTCATCAATGTTAGGCGTGGGTGATCACCATGTTGAATTCCGGCATTACTGATGGAGGGCGCCACAAACTTCTATGTAATTTTCAGCCAAGAGCCCGGATACTTTTGATCACAAAGTTTATTATTAATACTTCACAATCAAGTGATCACTCCCACTCTAGACTAATCTTCACACTTGCACTTGTTATAACTAGGATTATTAGTTATTCATTCTTCAGTTGTAATCTTTCTGCTTATGAACGTGAACTATTTTCCTAGTCAG
Source organism: Schistocerca gregaria (assembly GCF_023897955.1). NCBI lineage: Eukaryota > Metazoa > Arthropoda > Insecta > Orthoptera > Acrididae > Schistocerca > Schistocerca gregaria. The sequence goes on from NC_064924.1 coordinate 512,378,374, forward strand.
CAAATACTCCGTATTTATAACACTACGTATCGAAGGTTCTCTGTACAAGAAAACAGTAGAATAGTCGCGACTTTCCTCGAGAAAATGCCAGACAGAAAAACGTATCGAAATCACTATAATGGCTACGACTTCTCTCGTAAGTATGTGTTGGCTATCTATGTTCCAGACAGAAACGTATGAATTACGATGACGGGGACACGCGTGCTACGTAGGAAACTACAAATATCGATAACTCGATTCAGTCGAGTCGACTGACGAAAGAAACGAACGAATAGTGTGCGGGCTGACTGGCGGGGACGGTGCGGTTTGCAAAGCTGCCGGTCGCGCAATATGGATGGGGCGATGGGGGGGGGGGGGGGGGCGTGCTGCTAAATAACAACATTGTGACATGTTCCGCCTACGGTTCGCAACGTACAAAGTCACATTTGCGCCTATATCTTCAACGCTCTGTAGCGTCGTTGGATGACGTTTCGAGATACGGGTTCCTAACCCTGATTCGGTCCTCAAGACAACCTTTACAATCGCTGCAAGTTTGTCATAACATTTCTGGGACAACCTGTATATCCCAGACTCTGTCTCCTCTTTACGGGTCTCTGTAGCGCAATGAAATTATGACGTCTTAATGATTAATCTGTTTCGCTCTTTCTTCTCCTTCACATTTTCCACATATTCCTTTCCTCGGCTGTTATGTGGAGAACCGAACAGACTTTTACTTACTCTCACCACTAAATTTTCAACATCTTTCTGTAACACCACATCTTAAGCCTTCGATTCCATTCTTTTCCAGTTTTCCCGTGGTCCATGACTGGGTTACCTAGTATTCTAAGCTCCAGACTTACAATGTCAGAGTTTATATTACCTAAGTTAAGGATTAAGCACGAGGGTAGTAGTCTTCATTTTTCGATGAATGCTGTGCTAGTCTGTCATTCGCACGATGTCCACCATGCCTTATTTTGGTTTTATGATAGCCGAGTACGCGCATTTCATCTACTACGCATTCGGTGGCAAGATGGTCGCTGAAATGTTTGCTGCTCTATAGCTGTAGTTTGTGATACTTTCAAATGTAAAACTGTAACTGCAGTACTTAGCCAGCAGAGGTGCAGCTTAAGAATATTTTCTATCTAAAGTCGTAGCAGACACGTCTATGAAGGATTTTGTTTTCACTATCATAGTTTACTGTTACCTCCGAACGTGGAAACGAGGCTTAGTACACCGTCGGCAACAAGGTATTTACAGACGAAGCACAAGAACGAATCGCAGTAACAAGTGTTGGCCTCATTGCATCGACTGTTCTGTGTCGTCTGCTACGGGCTGCCTCCATTACTGCACATTACTAAGTGACTATCGGGGTCACAGAATCAATTACGCCAATTATCAGTTGCAGGTTGCCAATCTAACGGTTTGCAGGGGCAACAAGAACTTGATATTCAATATTTTATCTAAATAGTGACTGATTTAAAAAAAAAAAAAGTGCTGACATAATCTACTCGTTACGAGGTTTAATCTTACGTGGAAGGTTCAACACCGTAAGGCAAGTATTACAGTAACAAACTGTGTGCATGGCTTGAGGTAGCATTACTCACTGCGCGTAATATATTCAAACAATGTCGGAGAAAGAGAATATTTATTGATTTGCAACTAACTTTACACATAATTGCAAACCTTCAAGACACTTTTTTTTCCCTAAAACTCCCGAAAAATTGTTGAAAGGGAAGAAGGTTATCGCTGACTGCATTCTGGCTGATCATGGAGTAAAACTGTCATATCGAGTCGTGATGTTTTAATTTATTCCTTCGTTTCTACTAACTCTCTTCCCAATACATCTTGCATACAGTATCCGCATACAGCTCTCAATGTACCTGCAGATTTTTATCACTGTACCATACATGGTTTCAGGGAAATGACCTCACAATCAACGAGGTGCATGAAAAACGATCTTTTGCTTAGAAAAGAGCGCAAATTACCCAGAATATACTCATCCGGTATTTAACAACGAGAGAACTTATCGACGTCCTTTACTTGTTGTTCAGAAACCGCTAACGCCTCAGTTTACAACGGGGATTTGAAGACCAGTTTTATGGTGTTGTGTGGTGAAGTGTGGTGACCTCTGGTGAGATCCCCTCTAACCTGCTTTACGGTGATGGCTGGGTTCTGCCAGAACAAACCAAGTCTACCTCCTCTAGGCGGCCGGTGTCGTAGAGTAGCATCGCGGATATAGCCTGATGCGAAGGCTTGGGTGAACTTGGCTGCGGTACGCGATCTTCACCGTCACTTACTGAGGTCCAGTTGAGGTGAAGCCTCTTATGACACTAAAAAGTTTGTTTGCGTGGCCATCCTCCGCAGCTAGCATACAAATACTTGTTTTGTAAATAAAACCTTGTTTTGCTGCTGCCACTTAATTTACTTGGCTTGGTGCAAATAACTCTGAGCACTATGGGACTTAACATCCGAGGTCATCAGTCCCCTAGAACTTAGAACTAATTAAACGTATCCAACCTAAGGACATCACACACATCCAGGCCCGAGGCAGGATTCGATCATGCGACCGTAGCGGTCGCGCGGTTCCAGACTGAAGCGCCTAGAACCGCATGGCTTAATTTATTTTTCCCAAGCTTATTTCACCTTTTTCTTGTTCTAAGGCATCATCAGTGGGATATATAACGATACAGTTTTGTTATTTTTAGTTTATCAAACAGTTCACGTCGAGATTTTTTACTTAAAAAAGTAATTACTTTCGCTTTGCTGAACTGTGTTTCCTCTCAGCTGGCCTGGAGGTCGCACAACCACTTTATTACCGGAATATAAACACAACTTTGAGTTTTCGACCTTTTTCACGCTGTTCACCATGTTTCTCCTACTTTTTTGTGGTGTACTATTGTTCTTTTGACACTCGATATAACTTTTGGTAATCCTCGAACCACCCACACTCACCAAAGCAAGCAGCAATCCGCCACATGCTCCATAGACTCAACACAGCGCCACTCACCAAAGAAAACTGCCAAAAAGAACTGCACATAATGGTGCAGATAGCACAAAATAATGGTTACAGTAGTAACATAGTCACAAAGCTAAACAACAAAATTAAAAGTAAAATAAAAGCAGAAAGCACCAAACCACAGACATCAACACAACAGAACCAAACACAAACACGCATTCCCATGACAACCACGCAGGATAACCAGAAAAAGATGAAAGAAAACAGAAGATGGTACACAATGGCCTACAAACATTAACTCACCCATAAAATCACTAACACTTTCAAAAGTCAGGGAATAAACATACCAACATTTTCAAAAGAAAGGAATAAACAAAAGAAAGGAATAAACATAGCATATACAACAGACAATTCTATACAAAACTACACCCCGAAACTGACTAAAAGCTGAGACATATTTAGCAGAAAGCAAGTATATATCAACTACAGTGTAACAGTTGTGAAGGCAGACACATAGGATAAATAAGTAGAACATTTGATGTCAGATACAAAGAACACATTAGAACCTGGAAATAGGGAACAAACCTCTCCGCATTTGCAGAACACCTAAGAGAACATGACTGCAAACCAACCACTAAAGAGGACAAAAATAAAATACATCTTCTAACCCTGCAAGAAAATTACCTCATACAGAAAACAAAAGCAGGAAAGAAAACCATGTTGAATAATCAAGTACACCTGCCAAGCAATTCATTGTTTACACTAATAGATAAAATAATAAATTAACGCCCCCAAAGAGGATTAATACAATAATATCATTCAATATCATAAAAATACCACCCAACATCTTTACACTCTCTTATCCATGAACTCCTCCACAGAACATTGAAACGACAAGTCAAATCAGCTTTCACCAAAGCTTTCAATCACTCGCTAACAGCTAGTACATTCATATTCAACACCGTACAATTGAAATCACTTCCGCCGCCCGCAACACAAAAAATCACTCTTGAACTCTCTGTCTCTCTCTCTCTGTCTCTCATACACACACACGGTATAAACCCCAAACATGAGCAGTAGTTGGTTTTGAACATATACTTCTTTAACAAAGTTAGAATTATTATAATACCTTCAGCTGCCAACGGACGTTGAGATATATATATATATATATATATATATATATATATATATATATATATATATATATATATATATCAAAGGGGACAGGTGAAAATGTGTGCCCAGACCGGGACTCGAACCCGGGTTCTCCTGCTTGCATGGAAGACGCCCTATCCATCATTTATTTCATATATTGTTCGTGGTGGACGTCTTATGATACTCGTTCAGGTTGTTCGTTGATCCTTTCACTCAGTTTTTTATTACAGAGGGTAGCTAAACCCTCTGACCGTACACGTTGAGCCACCAAGGGCACAGGGGATAGCGTGACTGCAGGGTCTATCTCGCGCACGCCTCCCGCGAGATCCACATTCTCACCTTGTATGTCCACACACTACATTCGTAGTGTCCCACCCCAACACACTCATTATTTTTGTAATAAAGTGATAGTGCGACCTCAAGACCAGATTAAAGGAAACGCAGATCGGCAAATCGTAAGTAATTACTTTTTTACATACAAAATCTCGACGTGAACTGTTTGATAATCTAAAAATAACAAAACTGTATCGTTATAGATCCCACTGATGATGTCTTAGAACAAGAAAAAGGCGAAACGCGTCTGTGAAAAATAAATTAAGTGGCAATGGGAAAAGGCGGCTTTATTTGCAAAACAAGTATTTCTTAGTGCAGTATCTGACTTACACTGAAAAGTTTTCTGAGCGAATCAGACTATTTCCATTACTGATTATATTACATTGAGTTTTTGTTTATTTAATTATTTAGTAGAAATAATGTTATTGTATTATATTCTATTAGTATATTTTGTAAATCTGACTTTTTAAACGAGTGATGTTTTTCAGAGCTCGAGGTCGGACCCCTCTTTCCGATAATTCCATATGCTACAATTCGGCAGAATAGTTCCCTACGGTATGTGACTGGCTGGTACTGCTGAGTCGTGACATGTCGGGTATTAAATATGTCCGAGATACGTTTAACTGATAACTTCTTAACGGGCTTACAACATTCACTGCAGATCTTTTATTGATTCACAAACCACGTGGAGAGAAATTCACCACGAAGGTATCGAAGCCTTCTTTCATAACATACCAGTTTGAGCTGAGGTGTCAAATTCACAGGTCAAGTACAGTTGTCTGAGAAAAATCACTGAACTCAATGTGGGATACGAACAATTGTTGGCTTACCTTCGATTTGCGACCGCGCCAGTGACGCAATGTATCCACTGTCAGTGTATCCGATTTTGTATCCCCATTTATATACTTAATATGAAATTCACAATTACGTCTTTGGACGAGGGTTCATAGAGCCACTTTCATACTATTTCCCGACGGTTCCACTCTCGAATAGGAAGAATGAAAACCTAAATTTTCCGTGCGAGCACTAATTTCTGTTATTTTATTGCGACGACTATTTATCCCTATCCAGACGAGAGTCAATAAAATACTTTGCCTTTCGGAGGAGACAGATGGCGACTGGAATTTCACGAAAAGTTCTTGCCGCAATGGAAAACTCTTTCGTTTCAAAGATTGCCTCCACAACTCGCTTACCATTTCCGTGACACTGTCTCCCTCGTTTGTCGATAATATAAAACGAACTACGCTATTCTCAAATTTTCCTACATCTCATGTCGTATTGATACCATTCTTTGCAGCAATACTCCATAAGAGGATGGGAAAACTTAGTGCAGGCAGTCTCTTTGGTAGATTTGTAACATCTTTTAAGTGCACTGCCAATAAAACGGAGCTTTGAATTAGCCTTCCCCATAAAATTTGTGTGTGAATTCTAATTTAAGTTCTTCGTAATTGTAATACCTAGGAATTTAGTTGAATCTACATTCTTTAACTTCATGTGATTTGCATCAACATCTACATGATACCTCTGCGTTTTATAATTTTTTATACGAGGGTCACTCAAAAAGAAATGCATACTATTTCTGTAAAAATACAGTTTTCATTCTGTATGTGTGAAGGTTTTACAGGGTGCACATACATCCTTTCCGCTTGTTTTCAAACTTAGTTCAACCTGCTCCCGTGAGAGGCGCCGTCACAGCATGTCTTCAAGATGGCTGCTACACTTGACGTTCGACAGAAGCAACGTGCTGTCATAGTATTCCTATGCTGCGAAAACGAGACAGTGGGAAACATCCACAAGAGGTTGAAAAAGGTGTATGGAGATGATGCTGTCGATCGTAGTACAGTTAGTCGGTGGGCTAGCAGGTTACGTGATGAAAGCGAACACGGCAATATTGAGGATTGTCCTCGCAGCGGCAGGCCTCGTATTGCACACACTCCAGACAACGTGCAGAGAGTTAACGAATTGGTGACTGCCGACAGACGCTTCACAGTGAACGAATTGTCACGCTACTTTGTGATAGGGGAAGTAAGCGCTTGCAGAATACTGAGAGTGTTGGCGTTAAAAAAGGTTTATACCAGATGGGATCCCAGGATGTTGACAGTGGCTAACAAAGAAACAAGAGAAACGGTATGCAGCCAACTTTTGGAGCAGTACGGGAGTACGGGAGTGGTGGAGATGAATTTCTTGGAAGAAGTGTGGCAGGTGATGAAACATAGCTCCAACATTTTTCACCAGAGACGAAGAGTCAATCAATGGAGTGGCATCATGTAAATTCACCCAAGGAAAAAAGTTCAAAACCACACCTTCTTCTGGAAAAGTTATGGCTACGGTGTTTTTCGATTCCAAAGGACTCTTGCTTGTGGAAACCATGCCAAGTGGAACCACCATAAATTCTGATGCATGTGTGACGAAACTGAAGAAACTTCAAGCTCGACTGAGTCGTGTTCGACCACATCAGCAAAAGCAGGATGTTTTCCTGTTGCACGACAATGCACGGCCACATCTCAGTCAAGAAACCATGGAAGCGATCACAAAACTCTGATGGACAACACTGAAACACCCGTCTTACAGTCCTGACCTGGCTTCAAGTAACTATCATCTCTTTGGGAAACTGAAAGACTCTCTTCGTGGAACAAGGTTTGAAGATGATGACTCCCTTGTGCACGCTGCCAAACAGTGCCTCCAACAGGATGGTCCACAATTTTTACGTGAGCTTATACAGACGCTGGTTCCAAGATGGCGTAAGGCAGTTGAGAGGGATGGAAAGTATGTGGAGAAATGAAAATACTGTTCCTAAAGGATGTATCTACACGCTGTAAAACTTTCAAACATGTAGAATAAAAGATGGATTTTTAAAAAAATAGTGTGCATTTGTTTTGGAGTGACCGTCGTAATTAAGTGCCTGTCAGGGGGTTTCATCGAACCACCATCAAGCAGTTTCTCTACCTTTATATTCTCAAAAAGCATGGGAAAAAGAACAATCAAATATTTCCCTGCGAGCTCTGGTTTCTCTTATTTTATTATGATCATCATTCCTCCCAGTGCTGATCGGCGCCTACAAAATATTTTCACGTACAGGGGAGAAAGTAGGTGACTGATATCTCACGAAAATATTCTACCGCAAAGAAAAACACCTTGGTTTAACGATTGCCACCCTAATTCACGTATCATATCCATGACATTCTCTTCCCTACTTTTTCGACATCCTCCGTTAATCCTATCTGACGCGGATCCATTATCGATCAGCAGTACTCCAGAAGCGGACGGACAAGTGTAGTGTAGGCAGTCTCTTTAGTAGTTTTGTTGAATCTTCCAAGGCTTCTTCCAGCAAATCGTAGTCTTTTTCCACTACATTATCTACGTGGTGATTACAATTTCAATTATTCGTAGCCTGGCGGAGTGGCCGTGTGGTTTGAGGCACCATGTCACGGGTTGCGCGGCCCCTCCCGCTCGAGGTTCGAGTCCTCCTTCGGGCATGGCTGTGTGTATAGTCCTTAGCGTAAGTAACTTTAAGTTGGTTAGGCAATGTGTAAGTCTAGGGACAGATGACCTTAGCAGTTTGTCCCTTAGGAAAAAAATTATTCGTAATTGTAATCTCTAATTATCTATGTAAAGGTATTTTTAAATCACCGCTGCCAGTCACAAACTTTGTCAATTATTTTATTACTTATTTATTTAACGACATGTTTCGAGAGTTAAACCTCATCTTCAGGCCAAAACAATTTTATAATGAGGTCATACTGATATTAGAAAGTCCTTTCGTAAATGCTGTGGTCATACTGTGGAAGAAGAGAAAACTTAGTAAGAGGCGATGTCACTTTGGATGCTGGACTGATGTTTGCACGAAAATGTTGTGTAACCGTCACTCACTTTGTTCTTCTGCCGTGGCAAATGTCGCTGTGATGTGTTGCGGTGTATCCATTTCCGTGGCTCTCCTGGTCACTGTTCACAAATTGCCACTAATATAGCAGTAACTTGGAAACACAATCACAAACAGTTCTGTAGTGCAGTGGACAAGATGGCGGTCGAAATACAGCTGGTTTTGATTTGACTATCGATTTGTCGATCTATATGGCGTCAGATGTTTATATGTTGTCTGCACGCCTTGTTATCGTATGACAGATGTAGGTCGACGAAATATATTACAAATTGAGCACCTGTTACAATATTATAGAACATATCATGATATAAACTATTTATTTGACCTATTTCTAAGGTATTGCTGAGGCTAGAGTCAAACGACTGTCATGTTTTGTATCTTTTATTCTAGGAGTACTGCAGTGAAATTGGAAAAGAAATGTGAAATTTCGAAATCTGACATTTCATTCAGGATCTCGTTATTCCCCATGTGGCCATGGATGAATATTTCCATTTCTTCAAAGATATCCATTTTCTAGCTCTTTTCCAAATTATGTAGTACTTTGAGATCCTTGTCTGCTGTAACACTGTGTCCTGCTTCATTTATATGTTTCGCTATAGCTGATTTATTTTGTTTGCCAAGTCTGAAGCAGTCAATGTGTTCTTAAAAGTGGGTTTTAAAATTTCTTCCCGTTTGGCAAATGTAATATTTGTTGCAATGACTGCATGTAATTTTATAAATTCCTGCTATGTTACATTTCTCTGTGGGATGTGTGATGTCATGTATCAGTTTCCTTTTCAAGTTGTTGTTGGTGGCAAAGATGACCTTGATGTCTGTTTTCTTGAACTGCTTGGCTATTTTGTCTGATATGACGCCTAAATTTGGTAACGTTATGTACTTGTTTTTTTATGTTGTGTGAGGAAGCTGTGTCACATTGTTTGCTGTTATTTTTAGTTGTGCATTGTGATAGTGTGTCTATTTCATGTTCGTGATAGCAATAATTGTCATGGAGTGTATTCCACACAGTTGTCTAGCTTACCCTATACTGTTGGGCCAACTGCCTGTTAGTGACACGTTGGTCGCCTTCCACAGTATTAATCATATTTTCATCCAAGTCTGGAGTCCGAACATTTTGGGTACATCCTTCGTGATTTCCTGCTTTCTGAAACGACCCTCTCTCAGAGTAACGAAGAGACACTGTTGCATGCCCTGAATGCTGTGGTTGTTGTCATCGGGGACAGGTCTGTTGATCCAACCTTGCTGCCCGCCAGCTGTCGTCACTTGTCTTTCCATAAGTAAACACCATCTCGGTAAGCTCTTGATTCAAATACGGAACCATTGTGTACTACACTGTATCACGTCCACTACTGGGTGAGTCAGCAAGAGAAGTAAATCGGACACAACACTACCAACGGCTAAGGCATGAGAGGACGCCAGGGATAGACATATGAGGAAAAGTACCACACACTAGGTGGAAACTTGCATACTGTAACTGTAGCTGCATGGTACAACGCATATCAGACCACAGTCTCTGTAACAAATTATGATTGAACAAATGGTCTCTGGACATAATTTCATTCCTCTCATTGATCAATCCCTAAAGTTTCGGCATTGTGAAAAAAAATCACGCATTATATATATTAGCTGTTACCAGTGGCTGTACAAGCATATCAGTAGTTCTGTTGTGGTAAGTCATAGTGAGTAAGTAAGCTATTATACGGCCAGTAACTTCAGATGCCTTCACAAGTTTGCCTGTTCTGGTAAGCATAGCTCGTCATGTGCGCCCTCTCTCAACTGCCGCAACATATGCCTTAGGACATATGCAGCGTTGCTGATCAGTAGCGTGTGTGCACGGGTGTGGGCATCTTTACATTACTCAACGTGTAAATTATGCAACCAAATTTAACAATTTTTTAACGTTTTGTATGTTTACTGAGGTGAAAAAAGGATGTTCCACTCCTTATTTCACCCTCTTAGCTATCTTTTTTCCTTCCTTTTTTACTTTATAAAGTAGCCTTACGTCTTCCTCAAATTTCAAACTATCTCCACAACAACTTTCACCTCACTGCTCCCGATGTGGAACGTCTGTCGCTATTAAGCCTGGTTCTGATATCTGAGGTTGACAGAGCTGTTAAACAGTGAAGAGGTGTTCCGAATACTACCTCACGATTGTTCACTGGCTGGATTTTGTACAGCTCTGAATTGACTATTCATCTGCCTGAACTGTGGTACGTCTATCCGCTGCTACAATCAACATAACTCGACAACGCCTCTCTCACAACATGCTTATTGCTCAAGATATTTGAAGGCGCTGGCGGTAAGTTCCCCCCAATCGCAGTAAACACAATACACCCGTTGACACAGCAACAGCTGAAAATCCCGCTGCTTGCACGATCGTGGTAGTGGCGATCAAATTCGCTGACGTAACGATACTTGCCATTCTGCGCCTCTTATAACGACGGCGAACTCAGAGTCTGACGTACCAGACAATTCAATTAGCTGCATCGACAAGAGCGTTTTATTCCGAACGCAGCAGCCGTCTCTGTTTCTATTGTTAAAGAGTGTCCCCGCCGTACGAATCATATGAATGTTTTCCAGAATTTTAAGTTGTTGGGACGAGTGTAAAACTACGTTTAATTCGCCAGAAGGAATCTTTCACTCTGCAGCACAGTGTTCGTTGATTTGAAACTTTTTGGAAAATTCAAACTATTTGCAGGGCCGGCTCTCGAAACCAGAACCAGGTCTTCTGCGGGCAGAGCCCTTACTAGGAAACCTATGGCAAAGTTTGGAAGGAGAGAGATTCAGCTCGAAACGGTTCGCGAGTCGTGAGTGCCTGGGTATCCCAGAGGTAAAAACATTACCGATGAAAAGCAACGGTCCGGGTTCGTTTTCCCGATTAGACACACAGTTTTAGTCTTTCAAAAAGTTGCAAGGTTCAGCATGTTTTCTACCTTATTAGAGTCGTTATTGTTTGCAATCTCAAGATAAAGAAACAGGGAATGTCTCGAGGAAAATTTAATTATAAGAGCGTTGTTCTGTTCAAAAATAGCACCGCAATAATGGGGCATGAGAGGTAACACATACAGACGCAAGATGTCCGTGACATGCCGCTGTGCAGAGTTCACTCAGTCAGTTCCTGACCTGGTCTGAAATCACACCTGATCGCTCCCCGCACCAAGTCGCCTGGAGTGTCACTGCTGCGTCGCTCCAAAACACTAGAAGAACGAAACCTCTCATCAGTTCGCTGTCATACTCGCCGTCGATGGTCATCCGAGGTAGTACGGAACAGCAAGTCATCGCGGAGCCCAATGCGACGCCGTTCATCTGCAGTTCACGCTTTTCCGCCAACGAACTGCTTCGAACGTTGTCGTTCGTGTTGAGGTGTCATCACAGGCCTTCTAATGCATCGGAAATTCTCCAGTCCAGCTGCTGCTGGTCTCTGACCAATGGTGTTGGACGATACAGTATGTTTCACGAAGTCCACTACTTATTATCGGATGTCAGGCACAGGATATTTGAAATCCGCATGCCCTACAAATATGACTATTGTACGATTCGAGCAGCCGGCCAAATGGACACATACAATGAAGCCCCGTTCAGAATTTCGTCAGGTGCTGTCTCACACGAGTACACGGCGTCTCCGTACTCTTGACAGTGATCACTCGACATCCGACGCTCTTCACGCCTCTTATAGGTCTATCCTTCCAAGCCTGGTGAGAACATCAAACAACCACAAAAATAATGCTCACTGGTGGTCACCCTGTAACTCTAATCATTTACATACTCAACTACCGTGTGTCCCTGTGCGAAGTTGCACTGACATCGAAACATGTCCTCTGGGTGCTTTGCTTCCTTTATCAGGCAGTATGAAAATATTTTATTATCGCTCTGCTCCTAGTGTTAATCGCTTTTGAAAGCTCTTATTGAAGCAGTAAGATTGAAGGAAATACTAGCATTAATACATCTCTATATAGAAAAACATTCACTCGTTTCGCACTACGACTGTGTTAAATTTCTGAGCTCTATGTGTGGGTAATGTCCACGGCGGGAGTCATTTTCCATAAAACTCACCAAGAGTTTGTGGCCGAGTCATGTTGTAAACCGAACCAAATCACTAGTCACTAGTGCAAGAGACCTTATCCGGAGCACGTCTTTTTCTGTTGCTGTAGCTTCAAAGTTTTGCTGAATTGTATTAGATTTGAAACGTAAGTGGTGTCGTGAAGTCAGTTAAGCCTCTTACACTTCGAGAATGAAGTTGGCATTGTGCTAATGCTTTTAGAATATGGGTAATGAAATATGAAACAAATTCACCACTGTCTTAAAGAGGTATCTTACCTGTTGTCGTTAGTCACAATATTCTCCACCCTGTACCCTTATTTCTGCGTATATGTCCCAAATTGATTCATTCAGACGCAAAGTCAACGCAGATATGCTGAAAATCTAAGTTGTTGACGCTTGTTGATCGTCTTCCGTATGTCTCTTGCGTCAGTCACGCTGCCAACAACCTCCGGAAACTGTTCAGCTGGTTACCACTTACTCTTGCACAGTGTTAACCAGAAGAACAATTGCAGGTGACTGTCATTTCGAGGACACTCACAGACTCGCAGCTTCCAAACATGATCGTATTAGACAAAGCTTCACTTCACGGTGTAAAAGGGAAATGTGTACACAGGAAGAAGAATATTGTTGGATTGCTGCTCACACAACATCTTCGTAAAAAAACGTACTCTAATATTCTTTGTTGTTGCCATAATAACTTTCTTTACAACTTCCACAATTCCCTTCAGTTTTTTAACGAACACTAAAAATAATGCAGTTACAGTTTCACGTCAGCCTACTAGGGTTACCTTGAATGATGTTTGGTATCCAACCACCGCCACTCTAAGTCTCGCTAAAAGATCAAAGTTGCTCAGATACTGACTTTATAAGATAAAAACTGGACATTAGTGAGATAACTCCTCCGATTCCTTAGAACTAACCACACATTGTCATAAATGCTAAAATAATGTATGCAAATAAAAAACGTTCATGATAATATTAAGATTGTAGTAGTTGGTCGGTTAATAAGTGATCTGTGAACCAAGACACACCTCACCAATGCACTGTGGCATTGAGCAACACAGGTCACACGTGACCAAAATCCTTGCTAGAAACGTAGACCAACAATTCGTTCAGACGGGTCACGTTCAACGTAAGTGTATCACAGACATAACATCAACATCAGTGACAGCATCGTATTTCACGAATATGACATGGACCTCCATCTAGAGTGTGTATGTACTAAACTGTTGTCCGCTAGAAACTAGTGACATTAGCACGGAAGCTGAATCAGAATATGTAGGTTCATTCTTACAAAGAAGAAAATAGCAACCAGCCACTATTAATACTGCTATTTATTTAAGTGAATAGCGCCGTAACCGGTTTCGAACTGAAAAGTTCATCCTCAGACGGCTGTTCACAATATTTATAAGATGCACTTTACATAGTTATCAGTTTTTGATATTTATGCTTCCACTGCAGCGAAATATTCTTGGTGTGTTGGTGCCTTACGGTAGAAAACAAACAGTGTTATAAGCGTCCTATGTGAACATACTAACCTCCAAACGATGAAATACAGAGAAAACAAATATGTGAAGTTAAGTGGTTACAGTACTTACATCGAAAATTCCGCGAAATTTTTTTGCGAAGTTGCAGGATTGCATTTTTCAAATATTGTATGATATATGCGACACTTATTTGATTTGCAAATGACCATATTGTGCAAAGCAACACACACACACCAAAAGTATTTGCCACATGTGTTGACACAAAGATTGAAGGTTTATAAACACAACAGTGCCAGAGATGTTCTCTATCAGAGATATTCCAATATACAGATTGTTTGATTTCACAGTATGTTATTAAAGAACAGACATAACATAATGAAAATTGAAACACAAAGAGCATCTATTACAATATAAACATTGCTTAAATTTGACAGTGGACACATGGTTTTTTTCCCTAAAAGAATCAAGGTAACAGTACAGGTATTTATATTACAAAGAATAAATGTTACATTGTGAGCATACCATATTCTGTGAGCGTTAATTACAATTAAATTGGAAAAATGTGGTGGCAAGTTCGTATGAATGTTACTTATATGGTATTGTATAAATACTATGCCATAAACAGGAAACAACAACATATACATGAGGTACATGAATAATGTGACAGTAGAAATTATATTAATGTATTACGGCAAAACAATTTTTTTTTTCAATCAGTTCTAAACTTGCAGTAATGTGTGATGGACAGGCAGCTGTATTGTGATGTAATACTTTGTTTGGAATATTGATTGCGTGTTGTTGTTAAAAGGAGAAGTGTTTATTTATGTTTTAAACTGGATTGTAGGTGAGTGAAATTTTGTAGGAAGGTTGCATTGGCTAGCTCTGTCTGTTCATTGAGGATATGATGTGGTGATTTGCTTTTATGTGTATATATTTCTATCTCTTCAAGCAGATTCATGAGGCTACCTTTCTCAGCATGATGCAGTATTTGGATGTGGTCTTCAATGTTTTTTACTTCATGTTTACTGATGGTTGTGTGCATTGCAGAGCAGATTTTGAAGGATTGTTCAAGCGTATGGCATCTAAATGTTTTTTGAATCTGGCTCTTGGTGGAATGTGCAATTTGCATCGCTCGACATTGTAAATCTCTATACTAACATCCCTATACAGGACACCATAAATATAATCAAGAACAATCTCCTTAAACATAAGAAACTGAGCATGGCAGAAATCTATGAACTCATTGAGTTACTCACATTGGTCCTGTCATACAATTACTTCAGTTTTAATAACAAAATTTACAAACAGAATGATGGTTTGGCAATGGGTAGCAGCCTAGCTGGGAAGTTAGCAGACATTTACATTAACCACTTAGAGCACACATTTTTCAAAACTAACAGTCACATCAACAGCAAAATCATCTACTATTAAAGATATGTAGGTGATACAGTTATTCTTTTTGATGGCACTAATGAAGAAATTGACACATTAGCAACCAAGCTGAGTAGCATACACAATAACATCAAATTCACTGTTGAACATGAATCCAATAACAACATCAATTTCTTAGATTTAAAAATTTCCAGCAAAAACCAGAAACGTCACTTTGAAATTTACAGAAAGCAAACAGCCACAGATGTGTGCATCAACAGCTCATCTTGCCATCCACACTAACATAAGATGGCATACTTCAGGTCCATGCTTAGTCGCCTTCATAAAATTCCATTGGAACCAGTTGAACAACATAAAGAAACCAATATCATCAAAGCCATAGCTCTAAACAATGGATATAACACTGACATGATTGATAAATTATCACAAAAAATCCAAAAAAGAGCAGAAATCAAAGCCTCACATCAGACACCTATGCAGTCAGCACAAAAGTCTGTAGAAAGCAGCAGTAAATATGTCTCACTTCCTTTTCTACGGAGCATATCCCATAAAACAAGTAATCTTTTCAGAAACACAAACATAAATATAAGTTTCCACACAAACCATAAACTTCAGCAGCTAACCATTCATAACATAAAGAATAACAACCTCCCATACAAAAGATCAGGTATATATAAACTCAGATGCCAAAATTGCCCCTCCTTCTATATTGGACAGACCGGTAGAAGCTTTGAGATTCGATTCAAAGAACATTTAGATGCCATATGCTTGGACAATCCTTCAAAATCTGCATTTGCAATGCACACAACCATCAGTAAACATGAAGTAAAAAACATTGAAGACCACATCCAAATACTGCATCATGCTGAGAAAGGTAGCCTCATGAATCTGCTTGAAGAGATAGAAATATATACACATAAAAGCAAATCACCACATCATATCCTCAATGAACAGACAGAGCTAGCCAATGCAACCTTCCTACAAAACTTCACTCACCTACTATCCAGTTTTAAACATAAATAAATACTGCTCCTTTTAACAACAACACGCAATCAATATTCCAAACAAAGTATTACATCACAATACAGCTGCCTGTCCATCACACACTACTGCAAGTTTAGAACTGATTGGGAAAAAAAAATGTTTTGCCGTAATACATCAATATAATTTCTACTGTCACATTATTCATGTACCTCATGTATATGTTGTTGTTTCCTGTTTATGGCATAGTATTTATACAATACCATATAAGTAACATTCTTACGAACTTGCCACCACATTTTTCCAATTTAATTGTTATTAACGCTCACAGAACATGGTATGCTCACAATGTAACATTTATTCTTTGTAATATAAATACCTGTACTGTTACCTTGATTCTTTTAGGTAAAAAAACCATGTGACCACTGTCAAATTTAAGCAATGTTTATATTGTAATAGATGCTCTTTGTGTTTCAATTTTCATTACGTTATGTCTGTTCTTTAATAACATACTGTGAAATCAAACAATCTGTATATTGGAATATCTCTGATAGAGAACATCTCTGGCACTGTTGTGTTTATAAACCTTCAATCTTTGTGTCAACACATGTGGCAAATACTTTTGGTGTGTGTGTGTGTGTGTGTGTGTGTGTGTGTGTGTGTGTGTGTGTGTGTGTGTGTGTGTTCCTTTGCACAATATGGTCATTTGAAAATCAAAGAAGTGCCGCATATATTATACAGTATTTGAAAAATGCAATCCTGCAACTTCGAAAAAAATTTTCGAGGAATTTTCGATGTAAGTACTGTAACTACTTAACCTCACATATTTGTTTACTCTGTATTTCATCGTTTGGAGGTTAGTATGTTCACATAGGACGCTTATAACACTGTTTGTTTTCTACCGTAAGGCACCAACACACCAAGAATATTTCGCTGCAGTAGAAGCATAAATATCAAAAACTGATAATTATGTAAAGTGCATCTTATAAATATTGTGAACAGCCGTCTGAGGATGAACTTTTCAGTTCGAAACCGGTTACGGCGCTATTCACTTAAATAAATATCAGTATTAATAGTGGCTGGTTGCTATTTTCTTCTTTGTAAGAATGAACCTACATTAATTGTATACAGCCACGGTCTCACCATGTCAGTTTTAGACAAAATAGCTTTGAATCAGAATACACATGTTCTACATAGACTCCATAAGCACTTATAGGAGGAGTCACTCACATGCACGTTGGTGGCAGCTGAATCATTCTGCAGTCATCTTCCTATCCCGGCTCTCTAAATTTTTTCAATAGGGATTCCCGTTTTAGTTCACAAAGCGTCTACGTAATACTCGTTGATCCAATCTATCGGTAACAAATCTGGCAGCGCACCTATCAATTGCTATGTCATCTTTTAATCTGATCTGGTGGGGATCCCAGATACACGAGAACGATTCAAGAATCGGTCGCACTACAGTTCTATGCGTCCTATCCTTTACAGATGACGTACACATTTCCACATTTCTCCCAACAAACCAAAGCAGACCATTCCCTGTCCCTACTACCGACTTTCGTGTTCGTTCCATTTCCTGTTGCTGTTCAACGCTACTCCGAGATAGTTAATCGACTTGAGTGTGTCAAGTAGCGCACCACTAACACTGTATCCGAATATTACAGCATTGTTTTTCCCACTCGTATGAATTCATTCACATTTTTGTACGTTTAGAGCAATCTGCCATTCATCATACGTAAGTCATCCTGTATCCTCCCACAATAATTCAACGATAACGCTTTGGTAAACTATAGCGTTATCAGCAAACAGTCGCAGATTCTCCACAGCCTATCTCTCATATCGTTTATGTATATAGAGATCGGAGATGTTTCCTTGCCAGTGTCTGTAATGAACATTTAGACAGCTCACACAGACTACTGCAGTCTTAGGCAACTGAAATCACAATGCGAGCAGCAGCACCAGTGCTGGTGAGTGTGTGTTTGTGCGTGTGTGTTTATAGTGTTGACGAAGGCCTTAATGGCCGAATGCTTTCATTGTGAGTCTTTTTGTTAAGCCTCTCTGCGAGTCACCATCTCCGCTATATGGTGAGTAGCAACATTCCTTCTCATAATTGTTACATTCCATCCAGAACCAGAACAAAGAAAATTTTTGACTGTCTCAGTATCAAGATACGCATAATCAGAATATTAAATTAAAAATAAAAATAAAAGAAAACTCAGTCTGTCCACCGTACGTTGCTTTTTTCGAAAAGTGACAAGTGTCTCAACAGTATTCTCTTATCGATCCCAAGTTTTTGAAACGCTGCTCAAACCTCATGTAGTAATAGGGGATTCATAACACTAGTTGTGCATTACGGGTAATCATTGATAAATAGGATGAAAACTGAGGTTGAAGAAGTCCGCACATACATGCGTACCTTATTCCACGACACACGGCAATAGGAACATTATTGTGTTGTCAGTGCCTTACCAATTTTAATACCACTGGTTTGCTACTCATTTCTGTGGGCATTGTTATTAAAACAGCTCTTATCGCTTTTCCCATTTCCTATAGTAACGAATATATCAAAGCAATGCCAATTTTATGAATAACAGTTACTCCTTTTTTAGAAAAGGATTTATTTAAAAATGAACAATTTGAAAACTGCTGCTTTGACTGACTGGTAATTTTGTGTTTTTACTCGATTAACATTAAATTATAAAACACTCCTGTTATAACCAAGGCCACACAATTACCGAAAAATACCGACTATTCAGAAATAAGATACTGGTATTGGTTTTAAGTGCGTCAGCGCTTCTTCAAGGCATGCACAGAGGCCACGCCGGTGTAGATGCACAGAAGCAGCTTTATTGCTCTGTAAACTCATCCTACGGAATACATGTTATTACATATACCGCGGTGTTCGTATAATTCCTGGGCGTCACTCCAAACCTCTTTCCCACATTCCACGCTCCACCTGCTGCGGACAAGAGTCCCCAGCTTCCCGGGTCACAGCAGTATAAAATCCGAAACCGGTAGTGGGCTAAAATAAAGAACTTTTAATAACTGGACCAACTGTTCATCAAGTCACTACACATTTGCGAGGCAGAAGCGATCGAAACATGGAGAAACTAGTAATTTTATGTATAAGCTGGGCCCACGATTCTAAATGTTTTCAGAATATTTTGTTTAGTGCGTCGTGATAATTTTTAACGAAACCAATTTTGAATGGTGGCTCTATATTTTGGATTAACATCATTTTACCTCACTTTTCCAAGAAATTTCATTTTGCTTTCAACGGCACGGAGAATCACGTATAATCATACACAGTTAGTATACTGCGATGCTGTTTTGTGTGACTCTTGACTACAATAAGAAAGTTAATCTGGATGTAAGTCACAATAATTATAAAGAGATTAAGAGACTTCCATGGGACAGAGCAGCACTAAACCAGTCTTCGGACTGAAGGCGACAAATATAAGGGATTACTTGTTTTACGAATTTCTGAGAGAAAAATTCTTACTTTAATTATACCATGAACTCAAGTAGAGTGATATTTCTCGTTCCAAGTATGAAAATAACAATTAGATGAATTTAGTAAAAATATTTCGCTGGTTACACGGAATATAACACACACTGCTGTCATTCTGGTGGTCTACTTCTGTATTGTTTACCACGTACAGCATACAGACAAGACCATGTATGCACATATGATATATGTTTAGGTAAAATATGGGTCAACAGACTCATGCTAAAGGTAGCATCGTTATCGGAGATTATCATCCTTCTTCTTCTCAGAAATCCGCACTACTATCCGATATCGAACTCTCAAAGATGGAAGTGCAGGTTCCTGAGACGACGGAGGATAACACACACAGTGACGGGAGAACCTCGTCCAGCGAAGGCATCAAGCAGAAACTCTTTGGCACTGATGAATGCATATATGGTCGTTAACGTGTTTTCACACTGAACTAACATACATTATAATCTTATATCTAAAGTTAACAACACTCTTCAGAATAGTAGTGGAAGAAAGTAGGATAAGATACTCTTTGTTGATATGAATTCTGTTATACAATGTATTAAATTTTTTATATTAATAACACACTATATTCATCATAGCTAGAAAGAGTGATAACTCAATTATAGCTGATCTGTGAAGTTAAGAAATCTGTAAGTGAGTGAAAAACATTGTCAAAGAAATATTCCTTAATATTCTACAACAATATACCTCAGATATCCATTCGTAAGAGTCGTCGTTAACATTGTTGAAAACAAACGGTATCCACAGGGAGTAACCTAATCTGGTGTCAAAAACTTTTGGGAAGTTGGATCTACCGAAAAAAAGAAAAAAAAGTTTGACGAGCTATACTTTCCAGAGTAGTAAGTAACTTGTTACTAGATCAATGCTCAAAATTTTTCTTTCTACAGGGCAGGTGTAGCAGCTAGGACAATTTGAGTGCAATTACGTGTTTCACATATTTCATTTACACCAATTGTCTTATTATACTTTGAAACTGAGGAATCAGTAAAGATATATTCCGTCAAGTGAGCTGCTAGTTGATCATAAAACCACGCAAGAGATCCCGTTTATACCCCCCCCCCCCCCCCACACACACACACACACACGCACCCACACATTGACAGGGACAATTGATAACATTGTCCTGTAAGTAAATTGAAATAGATCGAATCTCCCACTTCTGGCCAAGATTTTCGGAAGGTTTCCCTTGTTCTAATATTTTTATATTCTGATATTTTTACTGTACTCTGTTGTCGCAATCTTCTTAATAATTATTACCGGTTTCGTTCAGATTTGATCTTTTTTACATCAGTTGTAGTTCCACAGCAACGTTCAGAGTCATGTTTCCTGAATTCTTTTGAGCGGTGTATTAGCGGCAACTGGCATTTGTAGTTCCAGGACACAGTCACGTATCACAAGTTCTAACCCGGCCTCGTGCATCGAGAAGAGTTTCAAACAGGACGTTACACTTTACGTCATGAAAACAGCCGGCAATATACAGGGTGAGTCACAGATGAGAAAAAGTATACAGAAGATTCGATGCTGCGATGCACAAAATGATAAGAAGCGTTGTTATTATTTTATCGTGGACTTAATGTTCAGGAAAAGCAAAAGAAAATGTTAACCGTTTTATGCTGTTCTGAAAAAAATGTAATTCTCTCACAAATATATTACATGACACACCAAACTGCTGACTTGTGACAGCTGGCATAGGGAAGAGACAGGAATAAAACTCGTCTCACCACACAGTACTGGTCGCTTATAATTAAAGTGCTGCTACTCACGGAGGATCAATGTGAGCTTTAATTATCTTATGGCAGCAAAACTTGGTAGATATGCCAATTCGTTGATGTGGAACCAATTTACACTGGAAAAAAAAATTTGTTCCAGTTTTGACCACCAGGTTCAAATATGGCGCTGTACAGCATCTTGTCGACGTCTCCGTTACTCACATTGACCAAATCATGTAAGCAGCAGTTAATAACACTATGCCTTCCTCATTTGTTTGACTTTTTCTGCCCAAGTCCCGTTAGTAATACATTATGTATGAAAACATTTCTGTAAATCTTTCCTGCATTCACATCTACAGATGTACCCCAGGCGGCCAAAATTGGAACTATTTTTTCTTCCAGCGTGAATCACTTCCTCATCAACCAATCACATAATGCCGTCTTTGACAGTAAGTATAGCCTCCTGCCACATGGAGTTTGAGCTCTAAATGGAAAGAGCTGCCCTTGGCTCAATGAATAATGTTGTTTGCCACACGGCAGGCGCAGGAAAACATAAAAGCTCCCTTCATGTTTCATGATGATATGCAGTTTAACTGAAATGCCATTTATTGGCATATAAACTTGGGAAAAATGATTTGTGTTTGTAGCTCAATATGTGACGTAGGTGGTAGTGACCGTTAGCGACCACAAAGTTTCGTTACAAGTACAGCATTACCATATAGGCGCTTACGGGAAATACTTCAAATATGACTAGCTGTGCTGCCTTTTGACCTGTAGGATTTTTTGTAATATTTGCTTAAGTCTTCATTTATAAAGATTTATATGCTCCGATCAGAAAATCGTTCAATATTAAACAGCCTCGAGATAAAGGATTTTACTATGCAAAAGTCTTATTGAAGTTGATTCACAAAATTACAAATCTTAATAAGTCTTGACCTCCTAAGAGTGACACATGTCTTACAAATTTAGCATTAAACCGAAAAGTAAGTAGAAAATGTGAACCCCCAACTTTGTAATAAACGATAGTTCCTTTCAAACTAGCGTGTTTCTGACTTTTGCTCGTAGTAAGGTAGTACTACTGTATAAAGTAGGGTTTTGAAACTGTTCAAAATATATTTTATACACAACAAAATCAGCTTTAATTTTCTTGAATCGTTTATCTAGTGGTAGTCTATTTTCATACCATCATTTCAGATTATCGGCATCTTTCCGCCCGCCTTGCCGTTCAGTATACCATCCTTTTTACTTTTTCCTTCATCAGTGACTAGCACTTTATTATAACTCTCCATATTACCGTCGAATTTATTATTCAGAAGTTCATTTTACACGTGATAGTCTCAGGTAACAGTCTTGTTTATTACTTAGTTTAGTATTCATGTTTTCCGCTTTACTGTTATTACCTCCAAGAATTCTGGCTGGTTTATTTTCTACTTTATTTGCCTATTCTTAGCGCTGATTAATCAATTGTTTGCTTCGCTATCGATTTTTTAGTATTTAAACTCGACCAACGCAAATAACTTTTGGTATTATTATCTCGTGAAACGCGTGTACCACTGCAGTTACTAGCACATTTCAAAATATCTGTGGCTATTTTAAGCGTAGAGTGACTCATTGGGCGTCATTTGGGGTGACAACTCGTACCAGAATCAAATGTAACGTCCCAATTTTTGTCCCTCTTTTTGTCAAAATCATAGTGACAAAGCAGGAAGCTGTAGCCCCTGATAAAATAACAACGCTTGGCGCCTATTTCGTAAAATATTGGAGAGCAGCATTCGTGAGACAATTTATCGTTCAACAATGAGCAGTAGTTTTCGACATTTACGGATAATCAGCTTTCTAAACAATATTATGAAAGGATAGTTGGTGCTCACTATACAGCGGAGATGCTGAGTCGCAGATAGTCCCAACAAAAAGACTGTCACAAAATGAGTTGTCGGATAGCAAGGCCTTCGTCGGAGACAGAACATACACACTCACACACACAAACTCACGCAAACACAACTCACACACGCATGACCGCAGTCTCCGGCTGCTAAATCATTTACTCATACTACTGCTGCAACATATGTACATGTCAATGTAGTTGTACACTATGTCTCATACCTTAGTGGTAAAAATATTACATATTCTGTAGGTTCCTTATGTGAACAGTTTGAGAAGAAAACGTAATTTCTGGAATTGAAAATTTAGTACTTTATTGACATAACCAACAAGTCAAAGAAACAACTCATAGCAACTGTGCAAAGAATCAACTGCTTAGTCGCGATCCACATTTTCCAGACAACCCACGGAACTGATCTCAGGGGTCGTAATCATTTAGCTCCATTTCTTGCTCACATCATTTGTTGTAGAGCTGCAATTCCTTCCTCAGGAACATTCTCCTTCCACTTGTTAAGTGTGGATGTGATGCAGTTATGTAGATGAAGTAATCAGCTCCTCCCTATTTTGTGCAATTAATCAAGTGCACAATTCATTAGTATTTATTGGTGTAGTTAGATATCCGTGGATATCATTGCAGATCACTTACATTTAATCTTTGGGCCATTACAGGTCAGTGACATATATTCGTTCAGTTTGAAAGTCTAGTGATATATTGGTTCTGCTTTAAGTTCGCTGTATAGCCTGTCCGGCAAAGCATTTCTAACAGATAAATTTATCACGATTCCTTAGACACTGTGTAGTTTTTGATTTTGTAATTTGATGGTTTAATTTGTTACTGTTTAATTCTCAGACATAAAATACAGTATTTCATTTTTCAAATATTTCAGTATATGTACAATAGTCCGCGTATACCTGAACAAAAAGCATTAACTGTAGCTTCCCACATCGAAGATACTTAGTAATTATTTTCTCTCGTAAGTTCTCGAGTCTAACGTGGAAGCTCCAGATACGATATTCACTACAAAGAAGTAACGAATGGCCCTTACAGTTGATGCCTGTACCAAAGTCTAGCATATACAGTCGCTACGAGAGTAGTTACCGTCTGAGAATAGAAACAAGACTACCGGCCCTGGAGGCGAGACAGTCAGCCGTTAGTGTAATGTTCGTGTTTAATTATTTTTCTCATTAATTAACAGAATAGTTATTATAATTGTACGCATTAGTAATTTACGAAGTGAAATATATTTCTGTTGTCTGTTCTTATTGTGATAGGTGTTTTCGTCACACGTAAAAATTTTGTAGATTTTCTAATACTTCACTCTCGTTTCTAATACACGAATATTTTTATAAATGTAATTACTTTTTTTCAAAGGAAAATTCGTTGACAATTCTTTCCGTTGTTGCTCAGATGTAGCAAAACTTGTAGAATTTCATTCTTCTGCGTTTGGAAACAATTTTATTGCATTTTACTTATTACACTGTGCAACAATGAAAATGTAAATCGAATGAAAATAGCCAATTCCTATCAGTTCTAATGTCCTGAACGCGAAAACTCAAAATTAACTCTATTTTTCATTTTACACTGTCTTATAACGGTGAGATAATTATATACGAATTTTTATGTTAAGTTTAAAATCAAATATTATAATGATTTGTCGAAGTCATAATAACTAGTAACAATGGATTATGTTATTGTCCCTGGTCTTCCTTGTGTGCAATATTTGGGATATAAACATTTTAAAACCAACTTTAGTCATCTTTTTGTCTCCTTCCTCTTCAACTTCAGTGATGTTATTAATACATGTAATAATTTCTGCACATTTGTTTACAGATTAACTCCCAGTTGTTCAAGTTGAGTGAGATTGAAGTGAACAAAAATGTCACGAGTTTGTGTTCACAGTGCTGACACATTTTGCTATGCGTGTGGAGAAGTGACATTCGCATTCGCTTCACAAAAACAGCAAATTACTCTATTGTTTAAAAAAAAAGTTACAGTTGTTATTTTGGGTGCACAATAAGTGATCAGAATAAACCCGAGGATCCACATTTGGTCTGCAACACTTCTGCCAACAACCTCAGGAATTGGATGCATGGGAAGGGACGTTCAATGCCCTTTGCAGTGCCCATAATCTGGCGTGAGCCGATTAACCATGTCAGTGACTGCTACTTTTGTTTGGTTCCTCCTATCAAGAAGGGAATATCAAAGAAGAAGAGGCGGTCAGTGATCTATCCTAACATTTCATCTGCCGTACGTCCACTTCTACATGGGGAAGGATTACCAAAACATGAACCACCGACAGAGTACCAGATTATTTCTGATGAGAATTCTGAATGTCCTGAACCATGTACATCACAAGATCCAGAATTTCTTCCAAATATATCATTAACTGATGATCCACAAAAATCGTCTCGAAGTGAACTAAATGATCTCATTAGAGATTTGGAGCTCTCTAAAGTTAAGGCTGAGACTTGAGCATCAAGACTGCAAAAGCGCAATTTTCTGGAAATCAATGTAAATGTTTTATTCTACCGCAGAAAAGAGCAACAATTCACTCCTTTTTTAAATATGCAAGATAGTCTTGTGGCCTGTGTAGACATAAATGGTCGAATGAATGCTCTCAGACTTAATTATAACTCTGATGAGTGGAGAGTCTTTATTCATCCGCCAAATTTGAGCTTAAAAGCAGTGTTTTAGGATATTGGTAATGAGCTTCCTTCTATTGCAGTTGGGCATAGTGTGCATATGAAAGAGTCTTACTAAAACACGAAAATTTCACTATAAGCCATGAAGTATAATGACTCTCAATGGCAGATCTGTGGTGACTTGAAAGTGGTTGCAGTGGTATTAGTTATGCAGTTAGGGTATACTAAATATTGCTGCTTTCTCTGTGAATGGGATAGCAAATCTCGTGCATCTCATTACAGTAAAAATGAATGGCCCACCAGAAAAACTCTTCAACCATGTATAAAGAACATTATGAGTTAACCTCTAGTAGACCCTAAAAAGATTCTGCTCCCGCCCTTGCACATCGAGTTGCGTCTCATCAAAAACTTTGTTAAGGGAATGAACAAGGATGGTGACGCGTATAAGTACTTAGGCAAAAATTCCCATACTTAAGTGATGCCTAAGTAAAGGAGGGCATCTTTGCAGGCCCACAGATTCGAGAGCTTTTTAGAGACCATACTTTTGATGAAATCATACAAGGTGATGAGAAGCATGCACGAGAATGTTTTAAGACAGTCTGTTTACAGTTCATAGGGAACAAACGAGAAATAAATTACAACTAGAATGTAGATAATATGCTGTCAACGTATGAAAAACTTGGTTGCAACATGCCACTGAAAATGCATTTCTTACATAGTCATCTTGATTCCTTCCCCAAAGATTGTGGTGCAGTAAGTGATTAACATGGGGAGCGATTTCATCAAGATATTGCCACATTTGAGAAGAGATATGCCGAAAAGTAGAGCCCTACTATTTTGGCAGATTACTCCTGGACTGTCTGTGATAAGGGATGTTCCCGAGTATGTATATAAATGACAAGAAAAGCGAAAACGGTCATCTTCTGAATTTATCTCTGAAAAAAATATGTAATTGTATGTACTGTACATATCGACATTTAACATTTGTAATCCTTTATACGCATTTGTGACCAGTTAATTTATATATTTTCTTTTGTGCTTTACATAGTTCTTGTAAAAAGTAGATTTACAAAGTATTTTCATTCACATAATAATATCTTCAGTTTTTCTTGATATTTTTCTTTTGTACTCCCAGAATGGCACTGAAATTTATCAGTGCATAACACATAACACAATTCAAGTAATTATTCGCTTAAATTTGTTATGCTGAATCTTGGAACACGAATGAGTATTTAGTTAGTGAGTTATTTCTACAAAAATGTAGATAAGTTTTTTTAAAACTAGAACTAAATATTTATGAAGATGTTGATTTTGTGTCATTTTATAATGAAATAAACATAACTAAAAATCATGCAATTTACACACTTTCACTTCAAATTTGTTGTTCAGCGTTATCCCGTCTCTATGGTTTCCCCTTCAGCGACAGTTGTGGTGGATAACTAAGTACGTTAAATAATCTAGAGTTTGCATTCCATACAAGTTTCCTACACTCCACACTCAGTGATTTGTCTACAAGTGTAGTGAGGAAAACTTTGCGTTACTGAGTAGATATACGATGTCTTTTACCAAAAGCTCCGGTCTTCTGCTGTTTATAGCCGTCCTTCTCTCTTTAAAGGATACGGCATTCTTCAGTAAATATCTGTAGATCACAAGAGAATCGTAAAGAAATTTTCCTATCATCTACAGTTTCATACCTCCCATGGTCCGTAGGAAACTAAAGGAAGACTAACGTGGTGTCATTTTTCAGTTACTTCTGGTTTTTATGGCACTACATACAGTCCGTATCGTAGAAACGATATTGGAAATTAATATAAATGATACTATTCACAGTCATCAGATATCGTACTCACAAGTGTAGCATTCTGTCCGGCTGGAGTTCTGCTGTTGCAGTGTACAGCAAAAATGAACGGGAGTGTCCTGACTATATGTTTTGGACTGTGGCCGGTACGACCAGATGCTCTATTGCATTTGTTTGTCACCAAGCGTGCTCTGATCAGCGAGAACATTATGATCACTTACCTAATAGTCGGTATGTCCACCTTTGGCACAGATAACAACGGCGACAAGTAGTGACATGGAAGCAATGAGGCATTGGTAGGGCGCTGGAGGGAGCTGGCATCACATCTACACTCACACTCACCTAATTCCCGTAAATTCACCGTGAGGAGGGGGGCAGGGGGAGGGGAGCGATGAATTCTGACGTTACATTCGATCATATGAAAATGTGTTCGAGTCGCTGTCTTCTGGAATTATGATCGTCATAAAGGGGTATAAGTGGTCTGCAACCAGTGTACGATACCCCTTGGCCGTCATGGTGCCATGCACGAGCTCCAAGGGAGCTATGCATACCCACGTGAATGTTCCCCAGAACATAGTGGACCCACTGCCAGCTTGCCTGCTGCCACGGCACAGGTGTCAAGGTGTTCCCCTGGTAGACGACGGATTCACGTCCTCGTATCGGTCTAGCATTTACGTCTGATGCTAGTTTCGCCACAGTTGGCCACCTGTCCTTTTTACCAGTCTGCCCAGCCTGCGACTCCCGACATCTGCACTGAGGGTGGCTGCCCAACCTCACGATGTCTGGACGTGATTTCACCTTGGTTTCACCACGTGTTGAAGACATTCACCACAGCACTGCTCGAACACCCGGCCGGTCGTGCTGAGACTACGCGCCATGACGATCAGGCGGACAGACAGCGTGCCCTTCCCATTCTACAGACGGACAGAACGCTCATTGATACTACATGCTCCGTGCGTGTGTCTGACTAGCAATCACTCTTCGAATGTGACGCTCCTATCACCTGGACGGGTTTGTATCTATAGTAGGTCGGTGGTCATAATGTTATGGCTGATCGGTGTATGTGAAAATTAAAATCACTTAATGTGGTTCCCTCGAGAGGTATGTCCGCTATTCAGACTACGTCGAGAAAAGACAGGGTAAAAAGAATAAGTTTTTCTTTAGGTATGTTCTTGTTTCATTACATGTTAGAGTGAGGCCACTCAGCCATTGGAAAGCTCTTTAATCTGGACACCCAGGCAATCGATGTTTGGTGCTAGTGCATGTATACCGTTTTATAGCCGCCATTATCCCGGGAGCTACTTGTCCGTGAAACTGGCTGCCGCTGCTTGCCGTCTTTCACTGGCGCCACGCCGCGCCAGCCAGGACTGGCGCCAGTTCGCAGTCTGCCGCTTATTTCTTTCCGGCGCCAGGACCAGCGCCGGCTAGCCCCGCCTCGGCTCTTATGCAGCAGGCGGCTCCTCCCACTTCGGCTCCGCCACCCACTCCCGCCCCACCGCCCCCGGAGGCAGAACTTGTAAACTTGGACATGCGCCCCGCCACACCACTTCCCGCGCGGGGCCCTCTTCTCTCTGGCACGGTCAAGTTTTTTGGGACGGGCGGGTAGTGGAAAGGCGGACCCGGCCGGGGCTGGAAAACACTGGGAATTGCATTAAAGTTGCGCCGCCGCCGCCGCCCTCAGCAAGGAGCCTGGACCGGCACATCGGCGCTTGTCGCCAAGTCATGAACATGCGTCCCACGCTGGCGACCTTTCTTCGCGTACTGCAACCGATACTGCTGTATCCTAGACGCCCCTGCTCGTACTGGGCCGACTAACCGCGAAACAGCGATCGCAAACTGTTGTGAAATTTATATCACTACAGTCATCAGCAACCACATCATAATTATTTTACGAAGGGCGCTCGACAAGTAATGCCTCATGTCTCTTTTTCTCGGTGAGTTTCGGTTGAAAAAATTCAGAATTTGTTATGGAACGTAGTGGAATATTGCCACTTCAACCCTGTAGTTCCATGAAGTTCCGACAGGTGACGGTGCTATACCTAGCCTCCAAAATGGCATCTGTAGCAGATGTTCATTCCAAGCAGAAAGCTGTATTTGAGTTTCTTTTGGCGGAAAACCAGAGCATTCCAGATATTCATAGGCGTTTGCAGAATGTCTACGGAGACGTGGAAGGGAACAAAAGCACATTGAGTCGTTGGGCGAGGCGTCTGTCATTATCGGAACAAGGTCGCACAAGACTGTCCGATCTCTCGCGTGCCGCGAGGAAGCACACAGCAGTGAGTCGTGCGTTGTTGAAACTTTCGAACACTCTCATTCGAGGTGATCGACGGATCACAATCAAACAATTCGCCGCTCAACTGGAGGTTTCTTTAAGTAGTGCTGACACACTCGCTTCTACCGTGTGCGGGCTAGCTGCACGCAGCTGTGACCCCTGCAATGTTGGAATGTGCTGACACTCTTATTCGAGGTCATCATGAATCACAATTAAACACCTCACTGCTCAACCGGGCATATCCGTTGGTAGTGCCGACATGCTTGTCCACAAGTTCGGGTACTCAGAGGTTTGTGCGCACTGGGTTTCTCGTCGTCTAACAGAACACCATAAAGAGCAAATTCCTCATGTCTGGCCCAACCCAACGATGGATGCACTCTACGGGAAGTAGTACGTAGGATGGGGAGGTTACTGATGCATCAAGACGTTAGCTCCTATGCCAACTAGTAGAGTGTGAAGACGCGCGCATACACTCCCTCCCAATAACGTTGCGTAAGGTCGTCGGATTGAACGGTTTTCTAGCTAAAAGACTGCAAATAATATGGTGTATTGGAACCTCGAATAAAACCAACCTGCTTTCAGCGAAAAAATGTGCTTCGTTACTGACTGAACGGACCTCGTACACGATCTATCTCTTGTCACAATCGACTCCTCGTGACAAGTACAGTGTTGGGGAAAAACGTGGAATGAAAAGGAATAAGCAAAACCATTTACTTGTGGAAGTGGTACATTAAAGCGCTGCTTGAAATCTCCCTGACCGAAGATATTCTCTTTAAAAAGTGAAAAAATATCCAGAAGATTAATTTTTTTATTCAGTATGATTCATCACGTACGCACATGCTTGGAACAACCAATATCTTTTTGAGGCTGCAATGATTTACTACTTATCTTTCATTAACTTTAACATTAGCTGCTTCTAAGTTTGGAGCCCAAAAGCAACATCAAGTTTCACTTAATCAGCAAGATACACAAGCAAAATCGAAACTTTAGTCATGAATAACACCTGCTTGCTTTCAGCTGGTGAGGTAACGTTATCACGAACCTATTATCAGGATGACGAAAAAGCTGCAGCCTTGCTTTTGTCGGGAGAAACTAACCTTTAGTGATTTGCAAAAAATTTACTGAAATTAAAGAATTCTTAGCTAGCTGAATCATTCGTACCAGAACACAAGCGGTTAGGATTGTGTTAAACGTATGACAGCATTACATTCATTACTTCTGCATGGTAGTGGAACAAGGCTTCATGGTTGCTCAGTGCCACCATCCCATAAATACGTCTGATTTAAATAAACAAATGAGAGAATGAAATGTAAATGAAGATATAAGATTTTCTTTTTCCTTGGAATTATCAACGAAATCCAAGAACACAAAGATTTTACACAGAACAACAAGATTAATGGCAGATGACTCACTTGGTGCCCTCGACACTCCTCCTTGATGTAGACTTGGAAAACGAATTATATACATATATTTTTGTCAAATACTATCGCAAAATGGATCTGCAGAGCACAATCTGCATCCACCCCCACCCCTGTTACCTATAACAGAAAACACCACTCTGCTCTTCATTCAACACCAGTACATAAAAAAAAATTGCAGCATGTCAGTATGCCTCGTCAAGTGTTTACCTGTAGAAAAACATTAACTTGTGTCCAAAGTAGACACGTAGACAAGAGCTTCATGCAATTCTGGTTATAACTTCAACAATGCAAACTCATAGCTACTTTAATACACAGTTCCTTCTTTCTCTCAGTATAATTCCATGTGGTCACTCTCATGGGCAGACCATACCACTTCACACAGGTAAATGAAAACTTCCACTCAATAATAATCTCGGAAAGAGTAGACAGGGAGAAGAATACTTTGCTCATGTTCTAATCTTGCAGACCATGTATGTAAGGTGTCAGAGAAATAAACATCTTCCACTGAATTCCTGAAACAATTCTGGTTAAATCAATATGGCACATGACATTGTTACACAAAAATATACAAATTTTATTGATAGGTAAGTCGAATAAACAAGCTGACATTTCGTAAATATAAACCACTAACACTCACGCTAGTAATTGCACGCAAGTAATTTCCCAGACCCGTGCTACGAGACGCTGTTCTGAGGAAAGGAGATTTTTACGATAGCAACGCCTGTCCTGCCGAAACCTTCACAGTGAGACACCCAGCGGACACAATGCAACACTGCAGCCACTGTGTAGGCCGCTGGGAAAAGCCACCCTTGTCCCTGTTATTAATGACAGCCCTTTCTGCAGGGTTACATAGCTGGAGATGGCAGATAAACGTCCGAAAAATCGGACTCAAAACACTGGTGAATCACTGTGGCCACCTGCATAAAAACCCGTGCGAGAAACAGGTGTTTGTCTCAGTATTATGTAGCAGAAGTTAAACTCTGCCCTATGAAAGAAACGACGCATTTGATAGGTTACAGAAACACTAGTTGGTGTATTTATAACAAGTACGAAAGTTCTGCTTGCTTAGAAAGAAAAAACATGGCAACTGGCTTTGATGTAGGCAAAGTGCAGACGGAAAAATTTCCTCTTCTCTTGTGGCAAATCGTCGAATGGTTGAGCAGGGCGACTCACGCCACACTGAGACGATTGTAAGAGTGATTATGTGAACAGATGTTTAACTCTTAAGGGTATACGGAATGAGTTTTTCGATGAAAAAATCGATTTTTGAGTAAATGCATTTTCGAAAAATTTAGACTCTCCCGTTTAATACCATGTGTTAAATATTTGGATGACGTGAATAGAACTATTTTAAACAATTTTTTTAAATAATTTCGACACAATGTTCCGCACCTTGCATATGAGACGCCGCGAAATATACCTGATATAGACAACCTTGCCAGAGATATAATTGAGCACAAAAGAGTTAGCTTTTCTGTTGGCTACACTGCTAGACAGTTGACAATAGATTCTGCACCATTTGTATTGTTTCCTTTGTGAGTACATCAATGTCATTGTTGTGAAAGTCGTATGTGGAGAAGACATTGAGTTTTCTTTCCTTCAACATGCCAAGACCTAGTCTGAAGGTATTTAGAAAGCGTGTACATTGGCGCAAGAAAGTACACTGTACTAAAAATTCGTCTGATTAATCTTCATCAGTATCTGATGTCCCAGTAGCGACTAACCTCAACACCAGTAGTGATACATTGAGTGATGCTGCTGCCACTACACCGGAAAGTGCTTCAAAAAGAAAACTAACTGGAATTGAAGAAGAACACAAGAAACTAAATGGTGGGACTATAAAATATGAGGTAATTAACGTCTCTTTATTATCAGACGTTTTGGAGAACAATGTATCCTGCAAACAATGTGGAAAATGTGGTGTTTCATTGAAAACAAACTTACATGTAGGACATCCTTGTGAATTAGAGTTGATGTACAGTTATTCCAAACACAGCGTTACTTTCTTCAATTCCTCACACGTTACTGCAGATACAGGTAAACTATACGATATAAACACTAGACTGGTTTGTGGATTACGGTGTATAGGAAAGGGCAGGGCTGCAGGTGCCATGTTGTGTGGTGTGATGAACCACCCTCCTCCAACTTCAAAATTTAACAAGCACATAATTGCAAATAGGCTCTGCTCTAGAAGATGTGGCACAGGAAAACATGAAAGATGTTGTTGAGGAAGCAGTTGTTGAAAATAATAATAGCAGAGACTTGTCCATAGCTTTTATGGAGGCTGGCAGAAGAGAGGCCACACATCTCTGAATGGTGTAGTAACAGTAACAAGTGTGGACACTGTAAGGTAGTTGATGTAGCAATACTTTCCAAGCATTGCAGATGCAAGAATAAAATGAAAAATAAACATGAAGAGGAGTGCGTGGCAAATTACTATGGGTCAAGTGGTGGTATGAAAGTTGCTGGTGTAAGAAGTATTTATCAACGCTCAGTCAAATGGTACAACGTTAGATAGATAAATTATCTTGCAGATGGTTACTCAAAGGCTTTCAAAGAAATTGAGGAACTGAGCCCCTATGGTAACGATGTGAAAATTTCCAAACTTGAGTGTGTTGGCCATGTTCAGAAAAGGATGGGATCAAGACTTCAACGGTTCAAGGCTAGCATGACAGGCAACAAATTGAGCAATGGAAAAACTTTAGATGGGAAAAATAGACTGACAGATGCTACAATAGATCATATTCAGAAGTGCTATGGTCTAGCAATAAAACAGAATAGGAGAACACGTTTGAGAACAACAGCACTTTTTTACTCTATGTCGTGCTACTGATGCACTTATGTATTGAAATAACAATACTAGGACATGAACGCACTGTAAGTGCTTTTAGAAGTTGTCTCCAAATGAGGCAAAGTTTGTTCATTCTCTACCCGCGAGTTACTATGTGGGAGGGGGGATTCTTTCATCCTTTCGTCACCCAAGTTTGTATCAACGCATGGTACACACACATCATAAACATAAAGGAATAAAATAATAATAGGAAATGAGTAAACAGACATAAATAAATCACTATACATCAATTGGTAGGTAGTACAAACAACAGATTAATAATGAAGCTTGGCTGCTGTGCGCTATTGCCTCTAAAGTCTGTGCTCGCGTATATGGTGTTTTTTTTTTTGTGTTCATATTTGTGTTACTTCTTCTCCTTCCATCAAGTATCTTCCGCTCAGATTGGTCAAAATATTATAAACACATAAAAAAAATATAATCAATGTACTGCATCCCTCTAAAGTCAGCGTACATCCTTCGTATTTTCATACTAAAAAAAATAGATTATTAAAATTCTTTGGCGTTACTGGGTATCACGTAGTGTGTTTCTCAGAGATCTTGGTAATGTTTTATTACGTCAATCGTCAGTCATAGTGACATTAATGTAACTTCATGACTTTTCCCCGCCGATTGAAGTCTCGCAGTATCTCGCCGAGTGCCACCTGTAAGTAATTGTGTTTGTTTCGGCGTTACCTCATTTTTTCGGCTAGTTGGCTACCTGTAACTTACCTTATACATACTCCTTTATTTTTTTTTATAAGGGACGGTGTTATGTTTGCTTCAGTTAACATTCACAGATTGTATCTCAACGTCGTACTTGCATTCAAACATGTATATAAAGTTAAAAAAAAATTATCTGTATGACACTAAGATCACACAAGTTGTTATTCATGTATCCTATCTTTAGGTGCACTTTTCTTAGATCAAGTTACTGTGCGTATGGTATATATATATATATATATATATATATATATATATATATATATATATATATATATATATATATATATAGTACCCTACACTTTCATTAGCAGTTAGGAATCCTTTTTTATAATTGCAGCATACAAAAAAATTTAAGGTCGTGTTTTGTGCGATATATTTATAGATAAAAACTCGTGGTGTGGATACGTCAAAGACACAAAATACTTTCTCAGCAACCTATCGTGTACTTGCGTCACAAATTTAACCTTTGTACCTTAGGGAGTCCAATATTTTTCTTTGTAACTTACCCTGTACCTTACTGCCTTGATAATACACAAGTGGCAAAAAATAAATAAATAAATAACTTACATCTATTTTGCTGTGAGGTCTGTGCCAATTGTTCGCTCCAGATACCTCCGTACATAAACTTAAAACTAAAATACCACTGTGACCAAACAAAAAACATTCCGTCAAAACTTACAAGTACACTTCGTGTTAAACATCGCTAGTCACCAACTGACGTGTATGTCCTAGCTTACCTGTGTCTTGCGTCCACGTTCACTGACAAATGTAAACAGAAATAGTGAAATGCTCTGATTCACTTAGCTGCATAAGATGTATTTTCTTTATCCTAATCGTGCTCGTTCCTTTTTTTTACAGTAACTTATTTTACACTTGTGCATTATTACATATGACGTATGATACTTAATTGTAGTAGAATTTTCTTAAGTCCCTGTGTGCATACAGCCCTTTGATCTTACCACTGTGAGGGTATGCAAGTAAATAACAACCGTCTGCGGAATATGTGCGATTACGTACGGACCAGTATATTTCATTTGCCACTTAGCGTTTTTCTTAGCTAGCAAGGAAGATTTCACGTGAGTTTTGAGTAACACCTTTTCTCTGATTGTAAATCTGGTAACACCATGTAGCCGTTTATCATAATGCTTCTTTCGGCATTGGGCCTGTTGTGTGATAGAGATTAATACTTGCCTTATTTTTTCATTTAGGTCGACGGGTTGTCTAGGAAAAGACGGGATAGGGTTTACCCATTCATTATTTTCTTTCTTATTGCATATTAGTTCTGACGGCGTAACTGCAGTGTCGTATATTGGGAGATTGTTTACCACCTGTTCAAAAACGTTTAAGTATTCAATCCATTTAGACTGCTTGTTGGCTACGTATGTCCTCATAAACCTATTCAATTCACGGAATATTCTTTCAATAGGGTTTGATTGCGGGCTATACCGGGATATCAGCATTTGTTTAACCTGTTGTTCTTTCAGAAATTTTTTCCCAGCATGGCACGTAAAATTGGTTGCGTTATCTGTTAAGATCGCCTGTGGTTTCCCAACAGACGGGAAGTAGTCGTTTAGCATACGTCTGATAATAGGCTTAGCTGCAGTTGTTTTCGTGGCATATAATTTCACATACTTTGAAAATACATCATATACTCCAATAATATATTTTACACCTCCCCTGGCAGAGGGTAAAGGACCCATAGCATCTACGCATACTAGCTCTAGTGGGTTTTTTGGTAAAATAGGATGCAACTCTGTCTCGCAGTTCAGATTGACAGGCTTAACCTTCTGACAAATAATACAAGTTTTCAAAATTTGTTGTGTGCGTCGAAGCATATTGGGAAAGTAACAATACATATTTAATTTCTTATAGCACTTGCGGGCACCGTAGTGTCCCCAAGCGTAGTGAGTATGCCAAATTAAACTTTTCTCATATGCTTCGGGCACACAAACGCACCATGTATCGCTGTACATGTTCCTCCTGTAAAATAATACATCCTTGTGTAATTTGTAATGTTGTCTTATGGGTAAAGGGGGGTTATTGTTTAACTGGAATCTAACTTTTCTCCACCGGTCATCTTCTTCCTGTAATCTGGCCATATTATTGCACATATCCAAAAAATATTTCCTGAATTTTGTGTCCTTGATGAGCATAACTTTAAATTCTGTGTTCTCTCCTACCAATTCTTCGAACTCAGGTAGTCCTTGTGGTAATCTTGACAGTGCGTCGGCGATTACGTTATCCTTGCCATTCACATATATAATTTCAAAATCATAAGACTGCAAAAATAACGTCCACCGCGCAAGGCGATTGTGTAGCAACCTACAAGTGAGTAAAAAGCTTAATGCCTGATGGTCGCTGTAGATTCGTATATGTTTGCCAAATAGATAATAGTGGAATTTTTTAATAGCCCACAAAATAGAAAGGGCTTCCAATTCTGCTGTGGAATACCTGCGCTCGCATTCTGACAGAGTACGGCTAGCAAAACTAATTATCTTAACATTGTCGGAGCTAGCGCCTATGTCCAGCTGAAATAGACAGGCTCCTAGTCCCGAAAATGAAGCATCCGCCGCTATACAGAAATCTTAGCTCATGTCAGGATGTTCTAGTATTTTAGAATTAACCAAAGCATGTTTTATTTTTTCAAACTCGGTCTGGCATTGAGGCGTCCAGATCCACTGTTTGTCCTTCTTTAAGAGGCCCAATAATGCAGGGCTATTGAGCAATTGGTTCGGCACGAACCTGCGAAAGAAAGAACACAATCCCACAAATGCCTTTAGCTGTCGTTTTGTGCACGGCGCGGGAAAGTTTTTTATGGCTAACAGTTTTTCTGGGTCGGGTCTTATCCCTGCCGGCGAAATTATGTGACCGAGAAATTTTATGTCTTTTCTCACAAATTTTGATTTGCTAAGGTTTGCTGTGACACCTGCCGCTGAAAGCCTCTGTAACATTCTTTCCAAAAGCTCTAAATGTTCATCCCATGTAGGTGTTGCTATTAATATGTCATCTACTGTGAGTTTGTCAAGAAGGTCAGGTCCTAAAACAGTGTCGAGCGCAGTTATGAAAACGCCGGCACTAACGTTCAATCCGAACGGTAGAACACAATAGTGGTAGGACCTACCTGCAAATATGAATGCTGTATACTTCCTACTATCAGGTGATAGTGGGATTTGCCAATATGAACTACGGAGGTCTACACTAGTTAAATATTGCACCCCATGAAAACGCTGCAGCTGTTCTTCCAGGTTTTGAGCTCGGGTGGTTACTGGAACTATAATCTTATTAATTTCCCTTGCGTCGAGAACGAGTCTCACCGAATTGTCGGCTTTCTTGACCGCTAATAGTGGACTGCAATAAGGCGATAATGAAGTCTCTATGATATTCCACGAGAGCATTTTCTTTATTTCTTGAGCCAATGCCTCTCTTTGTGACCAAGGTATAGAATAGGTATCCTTACAGAAAGTGTCGTGGGGCCGGACATCCATGCTATACTGATACGTCCTAATGACCCCGGGTCTTTTATCAAACACACGAGCATAGCGTAACAATACACTTCTAAGATCACCCTTCTGTTGTTGTGAGATTTCCGAGCATTCAGATATTTTCTGTTCAATTTCATGCTGCTCTACCTGCTGATACCACAGTTCACTCGAGTCGCTATTTCGTGAAGTATTGACCTTTCGGATTTGGTTGTGTATATTTCGACAAGCTTTGTCGTTCTTACTCTTGATTTTTATTAAATCCACACTACAGTTCTTTCCGTTAATATATAAATGACACTTTCCAGATTCCAAGTCAATTTTAGCACACTTTTCCCTTAAGAAGTCCATGCCGAAAATGCACCGTTCTGTCAACCCTTCTACAACTAGAAAAATTGACTGAAAAACAATGTCTTCAATCTGCACTTTGACCATGGTTTCCATTTTAATTAACTTGGATTTACCGCCTATGGCTCCTAATATCCTACAATTTTGTACTGGATAGGTCGGTAAAGTCGTGTGGATATTAATCTCTTTAAATAGTGCCTTGGACATCACACTAATTTTCGCACCAGTATCTACAAGGATATGCGTAGGTACTTTTCCTACTACGGCCTGTAAATTAGCTTGTACTATACCATCCCCTTCACATGACTGTGGTTATTCCTCCTTGGTCAATAAATCACGCATATCCGTTTCATCTTGGTACCTGAGCAATTTACTTTCATGACAGCATGGATCGCCCCCACGATATTCTATGGCCAACATTGGGGAGCATAATGAGGCCATGTTTAGTTTAACGCTCCACGGTTCATATCTGTTTGTGTTTCGTTTGCGACTTCAATTATGTTTACCCCTGACGTGTTGCTCCTTAGTTGAGTATTTCTGACGTGGTTTTGCCCTGAGTTTAGCGGAATAGTGTCACCTAGCGTTTCTGATTGATAGGCTTGACTGTTAGCAGGATATTGACACTGCCTACTTTGATGATCTCCCGTGTGGTTGCGGCTAAATTCAGGCTGGAAATTATTATGACTATTTCCCCACTGGTTCCTATTGCCATTTCTGTACCAGTTACGTTTTCGGTCACCAGAATAACCAGAAAAATTCCTATCCCCGTTTTTTCTTTTTCTACTGTATTGCGGATGGCAGGTCTGATTGTAGCATTTGTAATTTCCTCCCGAACTCGGGCCTGGCATCTGTGCTGTAGGGGCGCGATCGACAAAAGCCGGTCGCGATTCAGCCGCGCACGCTACATTGTTGACGCCGTAATGCGGCTGGCGCTGTATAAGCTGGTTGCTACCGTTGCCACGAAAATTGTTTTGGTAGGCTTGATTTTGCCTAGCATCCTCATTAATTAAATCGATAGAATCTAATACAGATAGGAAATATTCGAGATTGCTCTCTGGTACTTGTACTAATTTTTCTCTGATACTGATCGGTAATTTTGCCTTCAGGATGCGCAGTACGTCTGTGTGTGTGACGGGCTCGTCCCAGAATCGCGTTTTGTTTAAGTATTTTTCAAAATACTTCCGGAGTGATCCAAATTTTGGATTGTATGGCTCCGGGTTAAACAGAGCTTTTCTCAATCTCTCTTGTACACCATGGGACCAATACTTAGATAAAAATGCAGCTTCAAATTGTTCTAATGTCTGACAATTTTCCGACATTTCCATTGCCCATAGGGCACCATCCCCTTGAATATATCCAGTTACATACTGTATTTTTTGCTTTTCAGACCAGGTCTTAGGCAACACATTCTTAAATGACTTTATAAAAATTACCGGGTGGACGGATTTTTTTTCTGGGATAAACACTTGAAACTGCCTGTGTTTTATAAGGCTTTCCTCTAACAGAACAGCCGACAAAGTTGGTTCGGTTGTCTGGTGTCTCTCTCGTTCGTCGCGGTAATGTTGATTACCGTAACGACCTTGGTTTGGTGAAAACATGGGTACATCGGGATAAAGATAACTGTTTGCTGCGTCGTCACTCTTACCTGTGCGTCTGTCATCAAATTCCTCTTCTGAATGTTGTTCGCTTTCGTTCTGTGTATGGTGTTTACTCTTTAGTTGCTCGTCTACATGTTTTTTCCAGTCAGGCAAGTCCTGTGTCAGAGTCTTTTGTAACTGAGCTAGGTCAGTTTGAAGTTTAGTTACAGGCGTGTTTTGGGTAGTGTACACCTGTTCTACAGTGTTAGTTATTGCTTTTTTCAGTTCTGTTTCGAATGTATGGTTGATATGTTTGTCTTTTTCCTCTAAAACTTCGTCAAACTGCTGTTTTTGTTGTTTCGTCATGTCATCAACTTGGTCTACAGCCTCCTGCAGTTTGACACTAAGCTCGGTCTGTTGAAAACTCATAGCTTCAAAATTTTCGGTTAAGGTACGGATCTGTTCTGGCATATCCTTAACTGTGGACTTTAAGTTATCAATGTCTTGGCTCATGTAATTTAAATCTTCGCGTACTACCTCTGTCACTTGATCTGCTACCTCTCTTTTTAACTGGGTCAGTTGAGTCGTCAGATTATTTTGCATGTCGGTCAGGTTCTTCACGTCATTGTCTATTTTGTCCATTTGTGTCGTTACACTGGCTATCTGGGTAGTGACAGCGTTTATCTGCGCTGTGACATTGTCTGTGTGAGCTTGCATTTGTGCTGCAACATTTTCTACTCGTGTGTTAACAGTACCTATCTGAGCTGCAACATTTTCTGTGTGAGCTTGCATTTGTGCTGCAACATTTTCTACTCGTGTGTTAACAGTACCTATCTGAGCTGCAACATTTTCTGTGTGAGCTTGCATTTGTGACGCAACATTTTCTACAACTCGAGCTGCAAACTGCGACATTAAATTTGTCTGCATCTCTCTAAACATGCGTATAAGGTCTGTTTCTACTGGGTCTTGTGTATTGTCAGTATTCGTATTTGTTTCTGTAGTCGACATATTGTCGCTCGTCGCCTGCGACTGAGCACTGCCGGTCGCTGCGACTGTGTTTTCGGTATTCGCAGTACTTTCGGCCTCAAAGTTTTGTAAGGGTTGGACTATTGATTCCTCATCTGACGAACTATCCATGGTTTTTGTCTGAGATCTGAGTTTCACCATGCCGATTCACAACACAAAACAGCGTGCAGCCGAACTTCACTATCACTACAGCTCGTACTACACGTAAATAAATCACAGATGGCTTTGCACTCGTCCGTGAAAATTCACGTAGTAAAATATGTCTCTGGCAAAACAGAAGACTGATAAATGACTCTTACTTTTTTCGCGCTCAATCAATAAAAATTGTCCGCCATCTTGTGATGCATTTACATATAATAGAAAATGAACTAATGCAATTTTTACGTAAACTAAAAAGAAATGGAAAAGAATTTGGAAAAAGGAATTGATGCGTTCTACGCAGTGGGTGTCGCAAAAATGAGAAAAAACTGTCCCACATTTACTTTCAACTAAAGCGGATTAGTGCTGTTGTTCTTACCTTACGTGTGTTTTCTGACGGTTTTGTAGTGAGAAGAATTAACATTAAATGGTCCAAAACTTTTTTTTTCGAAAATTAGTAATTTCCATGTGGTTTTTCGTTTCTGGTACGTAGCTCGCATGACATGCAACAGAAACAATATGTTGTAGTGGCAATAATGGATGGCAAGAAAAAAAGCTTAAATATTTCAACTAACAATTCTACTGATTTTTACTGAAATTTTGGTC
The DNA here is from genome assembly GCF_023897955.1 of Schistocerca gregaria. Taxonomy (NCBI): domain Eukaryota; kingdom Metazoa; phylum Arthropoda; class Insecta; order Orthoptera; family Acrididae; genus Schistocerca; species Schistocerca gregaria. Next base: position 512,420,549 of record NC_064924.1, read on the forward strand.
ATGGCACTCGGTCGCCATTGTAACGTTCCCTCTTTCTGTTTATTTAGGTTTGATTTGTTTGATTGTTATTCTTTATTTCTATTATTCGGAATCCTTTTTTTATATTAAATTGAGCCTGAAACTTACGTAATAACTTCGCGTGAAGTACGATTTGCAGCATAAACAAAAATTAATTTCGGAAATGTAATCCACTGAATATTAAAAGTAAAGCTTTTGAACAACGCGCGTGACTGACTAGATACATTCAGAGGGTACGTACATTCGCGTGCGAGTGGTTGCGGTCTGATGAGAAATTTTCATTGTGAAATAATTTCGTCGTAACACACTCGGAGATTGCGAACGTACATTCAGAGTAGAGGCATGTACGTTCTATCATTCCCCGTGGCCTGGGTAAAAGAATGGCAATTATTTAAATCTAAGAGTATTTCTTTTGCATCGGACTAGTATTTTTATAAGAAAAAGAAGATTGCAGGTTCTGAATGTCTCGGCAAAACGAATCGGAAGTAATTTTAGCGGCCACGAAAGGAAAGTAGAGAGCACAATCACGTACCTCTATTGTTGAGCAGCGCCGTTTTGAAGATCTTCGGTTCCATCTAAAACTCGCCTTCTCTGCTTAACATAAATACTCCATAGGCATGGGAATAAGGCTTGTTGTGCGATGAAACTAATATAAAACACATCTTGCGTCTTTTAACTCATTCATTTACCACACACACACACACTAGTAATTAGACAGTACGACATCCCACCAGCCCGTCAGAACAAAAAGTAGTCGTTCATACAAGAAATAAAAAACGAAGGGCGAAATTGTTCCTATGTCTCTCAAAGATAAAAAGTTTACAAGATATTTCTCTGGTGTGCCACTGGAACAATTTTTCAGCACCTCTGCGATTAAATCACAATATTTTCAGTTCCTTTACAAGGGGTTTTGGGCGCACGACAGCAAGGTCTTCAGCGCCCGTTCAGTAACATAGTGAGACGGGTGTTAAGAAAAATCCCAGAACAGGAATATAAAACGAAACAGAAAAAATGGATAACAATCGTTGAAAAACATGTGCTCACCCACACCAAAGCGTGGGATGAAGCAGAGCGTCAGCAGTAAAACATGGACAACACAGGAAGAGAATGTTAGAGGGAGCAAAAACAATGTAGCAGATGGAAGTGGCTGGCTGACCGCATGGAAAAAAGGGGAGGAGTCAGCCACTCTGCAATACACTAAAACCTCCAGCCTAAAAGTTTAGGCCAGAGTCTAGACACATCACAAAACTTAAAAACCCTAGACACACACGTCTCATCATTAGCTAAAACAGAAGGCAGATCCCCATCAACTTGTGCTTCCGCCCGTGCATCACAATATAAATTGCAGTCTGTTAAAATGTGCCGGACAGAGATGTGCACACCACAAGCATCACAAAACGGAGGATCCTCCCGCCGTAATAAAAAGCTATGTGTGAGAGGACAGTGTCCGATCCGAAGACGTGTGAGGGCCACCTCCTCCCGCCTGAGCAACCGGCAGGAGGAACGCCACGGCCGAGTGGTTGACTTTATCAACCGCAATTTATTGGCCGTCACCGCCAGCCATTCGTCCTCCCACAACTCCATGCACTTCCTGTGGAGTGCAGCGATGACTGACTGCAAGGGAATAGGACACTGGACCACATCCTGCTCTCTGCAGGCCTCCTTGGCAGCCCGATCGCCCTGTTCATTGCCCCATATGCCGACATGACCAGGCACCCAGCAGAATCATACTTCTGTACCCCGCCGTTGGAGCAAGTACAGTTGGTCATGTATCAGCTGGACCATCTCCTCAGTCGGGTACAGGTTCTGCAGTGATTGTAAGGCATTAAGAGAATCGGAGCAGAAAAGAAATCGATCGCCCCGAACACGATTCATCTGATCCAATGCCTTCAGGATCGCGTGGAGCTCCGCTGCGAAAACGGTATATTCAGCAGGGAGGCGAATCCGGGTAACTTGATCAGGGAACACTACAAAACAGCCAAGGAAATTCTCTTGTTTGGAGCCATCAGTGTAAACGACAGTGAAACTGTGATGCACATCTAAAATGTTAAAAAACAGAGATTGAAATGTAAAATCTGGTGTGCGATCTTTCTTAAAATTAGTCAAATCTAAAATAAGTTTGGGTCTCCGGAGGAGCCAAGGTGGAGATCTGCTCCAATCGCAACGCAAGACACGAAGACCAGCCATAGACATCAAAGCGAGGCAATCCTGTGTGCGAATCCCATAGGGCTGCGTCGCACGTTGCCGGTTATGAAATAACTGTGCCAGAGGAGGCTGAGCAACGGTATGGTATGCAGGGGTGTATGGTGTGGACAAAGTTTAATACGCCTGGCGCACTGTAAGTAGCCGTCGCCGCATATGAAGTGGCGGTTCACCAGCCTGCGCACAGAGGCTCGGTTTGGGGGTAGTTCGGAATGCCCCAGTGGCCAACCGAAGCTCTTCACGGTGCACAACGTCCAACATCTTTAAGTAAGAAGGCCTCGCAGACCCATACACCATGCACCCATAATCGAGCCAAGATCGCACAAACGCCCTGTAAAACTGGAGCAGACAAGTCCTGTCAGTTCCCGTGAACTGTGGCTAAGACATTCTAAAATAGTTAAAGCCTTCAGTGACCGCCGTTCAAGGTCTTTAAGATGAGGTAACCACGTGAGCTTCGAGTAACAAATGAGCCCCAGAAACCTCACCGTGTCTTTAAAAGTAAGAATAGTGTCCCTCATCCGCAACTCAGGAAAGGTTAAAATCGAACGAGAACGGTTAAAAAGAACACATACAGACTTTTAGGTGGAAAATTGAAAACCACTCTTCCGCTCCCAGTCATCCAAACGCCTAATCGTAAGTTGCAACTGACAAGTTGTCGTTGCAAGGCTTGAAGAAGAGCAAAACAAAGAGAAATCATCCAGAAACAAAGAACACTGGACAGGACTTTTCACTATGGACGTAATGCTATTAATAGCGATGGCAAAGAGAGTCACACTTAAAACGCTGCCCTGAGGGACACCGTTCTCCTGCTCAAAGCGATCAGACAGGACGTCACCAATTCGTTATCGCAAATATCGCGGCAAGAGGAAAGACTGAATAAAAAGAGGAAGACAACCACGAAAACCCCATTCGTGGAGCTGCTCCAGGATGAGACGCCTCCAAGTAGTATCGTAGGCATTCTCGACGTCGAAAAATACACCTAGAAGGTGATGACGGATTAGGGAAGCTTGTTGTATAGCCGCCTCCAGGAGGGCAAGGTTATCGAAGGTTGAATGAAACATCCTGAACCCACACTGAAAGCGACTAAGGAGTCGCCGGGATTCTAACATCCAGACAAGGTGGCGGTTGACCATCCGCACCAAGGTCTTCCCTATGCAACTAGTGAGGGCAACACTACGGTAGATACTTGGGCTCGTGCGGGCTTTCCCAGGTTTTAAAAAAGGGATTAAAACTACCTCACGCCACGCGTCAGGAAAGTGACCCGACGCCCAAATGGCATTCAAAAGTGCGAGGAGGATTTCTTTGTTGCGCATTGTGAGGTGCCATAGCATACTGTAATGGATCCTGTCGTGACCAGGGGATGTGTCACGAGCTCCAGACAATGCAGAATCCAGCTCCCACATAGAAAATAGGCAGTTGTAAACTTTATGACAGGTGGACTGGAAGTCCAGACTACATCTCTCAGCAACGGCTCTATGGCGCTGGAAACATGGATCCTGACTGTTTGTTGCAGTAACTGTGGCAAAATACTCTGCCACAGTCTGGGCAATGTCTCGCGGATCCGTGTGGACAGTGCCGTTATTCATTACAGCAGCTATGGGGCATCTCCCTCCTCTGCCAGAAAGTCTCCCACACGATGGAACTTTTGGTGGAACCATTAGGTTCAGGAACTTTTGCCACGACCTCTTCTTGCTCTCACGAATAATACAGCGACATCTTGCCCTCGCCACCCGAAAGGCTACAAGATTCTCAGTAGTCGGCCGACACTTGAACCGACGCAGAGCCGCACGCCTGGTCCTGATTGCAGAGCGGCATTCGGCACTCCACCAAGGCACAGGTGGCCTCTTCCGGTGGCATGTGGACTGTGGAACGGATGCTACAGCTGCGTGGTGGACCATTTTGGTAATATGATCCACCCACACCTCAACATTCACACAGTGTTCAAATTGGGCCAACTGGCTATAAAGTGTCCAGTGAGCTCCACTGAGCACCCATCGTGGTGGTCTCCTTTCGGGAGCCACGCCATCTGGCAGGTGAATCCATATTGGGAAATGATCACTGCCGTGCAAGTCAGCGACCACTTCCCAGTGAGCACTGAGCACTGGCAGCAAGAGCAGGAGAGTAAAGTGAGAGATCAATGGCAGAGAACGACCCAGTCGCCGTGCAGAAATGAGTACTCCGTCCTCCATTGAGCAAGTAGGCACAGGATGACAGGAGAAGCCTCTCAATTTCTCTACCCCTGGGGCAGGTAATTGCAGAGCCCCAAAGAACATTGTGGGCATTAAAGTCACCAATGGCTGGGGGAGCTATGTAAGAAGGTCGGTGAGGGCCGCTTCATCAAATGCATCATGTGGGGGCAAGTAAAGCGAACATACAGTCAATAGATGACGCACGTGCATAGACACAGCGACGGTCTGTAAAGTCGTCGTAAGTGAGAGACGCGACGAGTGGTAGTCTGTCCTGACGAAAATACCTACGCCTCCTCTAGCTCTCTCTCCACGCAGGTCGTCCTCGTATCTCAGGGGAGTATGATGGATGGAAATACGTGTCCTGGAGACAGAGACACATTGGTCTACTCTGAGAGAGTAGACGAAGTTCCTGCACATGCGTCCTGAACCCTTGCAAGATCCACTGAAGTATGGGAGCCATCTATGTTGGGGGGTACCACCTTTATCCTGTCTCTCCGACGGGGCGGGGAGACAGCAGCAGGTGGAGGGGCAGGCGAGGAACGAGATGATTGCCCCACACATACGTCGAATTCCATCAACTCTGGATAAGAGTCAGATGAAGCCTCATGTAAAACAGGATCCGCATCGTCAGATGGTTTACCACGGGAATTGACCCGCTGTACAGGAACTTTCTGTGGTTTGGTGGGCATTGGGGGAGCTGATGTAGGAGTGGTAATTGGCGCAGTGGGTTTGGGAACGGCCTCAGCTGCTGGAGGCACCAGGGGCTGGCCCAAGTTCGCCACTGTTCCTTTGTCTGCCGTTCGAGTAGGGGCTACTGGCTCTGAAACACATGCTGCGTTGCAAGTGCACTGACAGCTGCAGGTGTTAGTACCAACACTCACCACCTCGGTCTGTGTTGAGGCATCGACTTTTGGAGTAGGTTTCTGAACCAGGGATGCAAAAGATGTAGCAAATGTGGGAGGTTGCATCGACTTATAGATCTTCTTGGACTCACCATAGGGGATACGCTTGGTTGTTTTTATTTCCTGGACTTTGCGTTCTTCTATAAATATTCGGCAGTCCCTACTTCAAACTGGGTGGTCCCCAGAGCAATTGATACATTTGGCCGGAGACGAGCAACCAACTCCTTCATGAGCAGCCTTACCACAGTTTCCACAAGTCGCTTCGCCTTTACATCCTAAGGTGGTATGCACAAAACGCTGGCATTTAAAACAGCGCATTGGGGTCGGGAAATAAGGCCTCACACTAAGGCGAAGGAAGCCAGCTTTAACATGTTCAGGAAGTTTTGTGCTACTGAAGGTCAGAATAAAGGAGTCGGATTTGATAAGACTGCCATCAACCCTCTTCATGATGTGTTGGACATCAACGATACCTTCCGGAGCCCACTCACGTTGCAGTTCGTCATTGGGAATGTCAACTAGATCCCGGCATGTCACAACACCTTTGCTGTAGTTCAAGGTGCTGTGCAGTTCAGTGTCTATGGCATACTCCCCAAGGCATTTAGCAGCTTGCAGGTTAGTTGCTTGCTGGGAAGTGGAAGTTTCCACTAGCAAGGTCCCATTACGTAAGCGCTTCACCGATTTTAAGGAGCCACAGATGCCCTCCAATCCCTTTTGTTTACAGAAGGGCGAAACCTTCTCGAAACTACCCTCCTTCCGTTTCACAATGAGAAACACATTCGCATTACCAGAATGTTACCTAAGACTGGACTTGTCTAAGAAGTGCCGGAGTCAGGGTGACTGACTGCACGAGCCCTCTTAAGAGACTGGGTGTTAGAACCTTCCAGCGGCCCACCCTTTCTGCTGGGAGGAAGAAAAGAGGATTTCGAAGGATCCATCTCGGTCCCACGAGCATGTAGGGAACTAGAAGTCCACCTAGACAGATCCCCGCGTGCCTAGGTAAGCCTTATACAACTGAGGTGCGGCAGGTTCCCCAGAGGTTGCCCGCTAACGACTGTTCCACCTCAACAGCCATGCATGTCAGCGCGCAGCACACCTTGAGATTGAGGGGTTGTTTATAGAGGTTTATTCCATCCTCGCGATCCGGGCGGCCAAGCCAAGATCCCCACTCCCTGAGACACACAACATTCCACCGCCGCGCCGCACGGTGGTCGTTGAAGCATGCCCAGAGCTTACGGTGACAGGGGACTGGCGGCGCTTACCAGTCCCCAGCTCAGGAACCCCGGGGTCGCCAGCGGGTAGATAAGAGAGCAAGCACTGTTCGTTAGTTGTAGGCATCTAACAAACATGATATATGAAAACTGGCCAATTTAGTAGACAGCTTTCATCTTTCTCAGTTTTGAAGGTCAGTGCCAGGACACCAATTTGCTGAAGCAATACCACGCAATTTTGAAGCAAAGTAAAAAACTTCTTATTTATTTGTGAGAAGCTCAACTAAAGTCACCTTTCGCAATCACTTGAAGAGTGTGCGGATTATATTGAAGCTGCGTAAAGGTATTTGTCATACATTGTAATTCATTGCATTCCAGTACAATAAAACGTTTTAGTTAAAAAAACACAAAACGCAAACCGAATTTGGTTAGTAACCGTGAAGTCACTGTTTCGAATCCAGGACAGTAGCAACTCTTTACTTTTTCTTTGTTTACTTTCCCTGAACATTAGCCATTATAAATCCTAATTAACAAATAATCACTCATAATTTCTTAAGAATAAATTTTCCTTTTTAATTATTATTCTCATTAAAATGCGACTGTTCAGTGTCAAGTAAAATTTGGTACACAAGTGTGAGACATGAAACAGAAAATACACAACTTATTTATTAATTTCTATACAATGAACAGTATTATTGAAGCATGTCACTTTTTTCATTTAGAAGGAAGGAGTTATGCGTGTTCGTAACAAATTTTCATTTATCTCCATGTGGCCAATAATTTAAAAAATATGATTCAATAATTGTTTAATAATATTTAAATTTGTAAATAAATATGTATTCAACATAAAAGTAGAAAATGAAGCTAATAACATCGAGATTCGAAGCACCGACTTCACGATTACTGATCAATTAGACCACACATTTTTTAAATAAATTGTGTAGCTGTACTGAAGTAGTATCAACTACAACGTTTTGCAAATGTTGATGTACAACTTAATTATTAACAAAATATACTTAAACTATTTTCTGTAATCAAGGTCAGCCACCGACGAATCCATACAAATTATAGGAATAAACGTCGAATGTATTTTACATATGTGAATGTATGTATGTTCCACACCTCCTCATAAACCACTGGACCGACTTCAACCAAACTTGGTACAGATATCACGATGTGAGAATACCCATATTATAGTTATCCAGTATTTGAGAGCGAGTCTTGCAATACAATTTACACTTAGTTGAAACCTTGACGAAACACGACAACACTTGACCCCATACCAGTCGGGAAACTATGATTTCCAACGCTGAAGTACGGTTCAAGGTACTGCCGTTCTGCTGACTGGGTCCCTTATAATTGCCATCTGTTCTGGGCTATAAAGAAATCTCGGTATGGACGTCACTTCGTATACCTTCAAAAACTGTGAGCAGCTGTCCTGCAGCGGATTCAGCAGATTTCGGAAAAGTGGTTCGACGAGTGCCTACAGATGTGAAGTGGGCCTTGCATGCATGCGTGTGCGAAATAACATTGCATCGAGCTTCTTAGCAACACAAGCACTACAGTACCGTATTCATCCGTCGATATCAGGCAGCCACTTTCAGTTAAAGTGTTCCCCACTCTTTGAGAATTATATACTATTATGCCAGCATGGTAGTTCAGCGTGTTCGGTCGGAGGGTTAGCTACCCACTTTAATAAAAAAAAAACTGAGTGGATGGATCAACGAAGAACCTGAACGGGTGTCATCGGACGTCCGCCCCGAACAAATTCAACGAACAATGGAAAACAAAATGAGATAAAAAAAGCTGTGAGTCGTGCACGGGTGGCTAAAGCGGTTAAGGCAACCGGTCGCATAAAGCGGGAAATCCGGGTTCGAGGCCCAGTTCGGCATAAAGTTTCGTTCTCGTCACTCCGTTATACAGCTGAGGGCTGTCCATATTCGCAACTGAAAGTACATTTCATGTATCTAATGATGGTTATTGACATCGTAGTGTCTGTTCGTTTGGACATGCATCCATGTCGGAAGGAAAACTGCATTGTGTTTCTGAACGACACAAGCACTGTATTACCGTATCGTACCTTCATTTGTAGTACATTCAAATCATTTTGCTATTTAGCAATCAATACGTTGTCAGCATAATGGCACACACGGAAGAGCCGTGTAAACATAGAATGTGATCTGACTAATTCCACATCATTTAGATAGAATTAGCGATAATTACATTAGCTGGCTGACTGCTTACTAATTCGTTGACATACTGAAATTCCTCTTGCTGCGAAAGTAATTTTCAGTTTCTACCTAATCATGGAAACACTCCAACAAGCAATCTTGTCAGACAGTATGAGGATAACGTCGTATGCCCCTACGTTATCGCGTTATTGATTTCAAAGTACACTACTGGCCATTAAAATTGCTACACCAAGAAGAAATGCAGATCATAAACGGGTATTCATTGGACAAATATATTATACTAGAACTGACATGTGATTACAATTTCACGCAACTTGGGTACATAGATCCTGAGAAAACAATACCCAGAACAACTCCCTCTGGCCGTAATAACGGCCTTGATACGCCTAGGCGTTGAGTCAAACAGAGCTTGGATGGCGTGTACAGTTAGCTGCCCATGCGGCTTCAACACGATACCACAGTTCGTCAAGAGTAGTGACTGGCGTATTGTGAAGAGCGAGTTGCTCGGCCACCATTCACCAGACGTTTTCTATTGGTGATAGATCTGGAGAATGCGCTGGGCAGGCCAGCAGTCAAACATTTTCTGTATCCAGAAAGGGCCATACAGGAGCTGCAACAAACGGTAGTGCATTATCCTGCTGAAATGTAGGGTTTTCCAGGAATCGAATGAAGGATAGAGCCACGGGTCGTAACACATCTGAAATGTAACGTCCACTGTTCAAAGTGCCGTCAATGCGATTAAGAGGTGACCGAGACGTATAACCAATGGCACCCCATACCATCACGCCGGGTGATACGCCAGTATGGCGATGACGAATACACGCTTCCAATGTGCGTTCACCGCGATGTGGCCAAACACGGATGCGAACATAATGATGCTGTAAACAGAATCTGGATTCATCCGAAAAAATTATGTTTTGCCATTCGAGCACCCAGGTTCGTCGTTGAGTACACCATTGCAGGCGCTCCTGTCTGTGATGCAGCGTCAAGGGAAGCTTCAGCCATGGTGTCCGAGCTGATAGTCCATGCTGCTGCAAACGTCGTCGAACTGTTCGTGCAGATGGTTGTTGTCTTGCAAACGTGCCCATCTGTTGACTTAGGGATCGAGACGTGGCTGCATGGTCCGTTACAGCCATGCGGATAAGATGCCTGTGATCTCAACTGCTAGTGATACGAGGCCGTTGGAATCCAGCACGGCGTTCCGTATTACCCTCCTGAACCCACCGATTCCATATTCTGCTAACAGTCATAGGATCTCGACCAACGCGAGCAGCAATGCCGCGATACGATAAACCACAATAGCGATAGGCTACAATCCGACCTTTATCAAAGTCGGAAACGTGATGGTACGCATTTCTCCTCCTTACACCAGGCATCACAACAACGTTTCACCAGACAACGCCGGTTAACTGCTGTTTGTGTATGAGAGATCGGTTGGAAACTTTTGCACATGTCAGCACGTTGTAGGTGTCGCCACCGGCGCCAACCTTGTGTGAATGCTCTGAAAAGCTAATTATTTGTGTATCACAGCATCTTCTTCCAGTCGGTTAAATTTCGCTTCTGTAGCACGTCATCTTCGTGGTGTAGCAATTTCAATGGCCAGTAGTGTAAGTTAGTCGCTGTCAGAGTGGGACTGAGAGAAGTCGTTAACATTACCAATTCCTGAACTGCTTACGCTTTCATTATTTGTCTGTCACTAGTTAACTTATACCCTGGACAAATTAGAAGCATCGACTTAGTGGGAGAGAAATTACACATAAAATTCAGTAACGAAGACTGTAGGTGCGAATTGTAGCACCGTTGTGCTTCACTTCTAGGGGGTGCCTGTTATATACCTCAGAGTGGTAACGTATGTGGGATTATTAAGGATTGCTGCTGACGTCTGAGACAATCGTGTTCTGCTGCGTCATCAGAATGAGGCGGTGCAGGGGTCGAGGGATCGGCTGTCCCCCACTCTTCCTCTCTTCCAGCTTGCCCATCATTTCCGTTAGCTCATCCCTCCTCGAGTGTCAATCTGAGGGTTATAAGGCGCCATCCCTGGGCACAGAAGCTGGAAAAAGTGACAGGGGTGAACCGTTAGCGTCTTCGATTCGTAGCAAATCTTTGTTCCCTGGCAGCGAAAATTCACTCTACAGCCATGGTCCACACCAAATCATGTAACGGTGAAAAAACGCATCGCATCGAAGAGTGAATATGTGGAGAAGGACCTACACCACGTTTCATACTTGCGGCAAGTGTTTTTTTTTTCCTATGTGATTTTGTGACTGCCTCTTGTGTAACTCTTGAACTGGTGTTGATGAGTGTACAGTGACCAACAGCAAATTGCTTTTGGGTTTCTTTCTTCAAAAAGAACTGCTACCGGTTTCGAGTTTGTACAATTCATCATCAGACAACTCTCACCATTTCGCCAAAACATATGATGCATTGGTTTACTGCTGAACGGACATTGGATGATCAATAATAAACGGTTAAAAACTGTAATACACATGGTTGTGCTACATACTAGTGTTACAATGCAACTTCCGTTAAATGTCCTTATGGAGCGTTTATTTTCACAGTTTTCCTTTAATGAATGGTATTCGTAATGTTGATTATGTTTTCACAATCACGTCCTTTGGTTTGTATAAGTAAACACTTTAGTTTCGTCAAGAACCAAATTTTCAATGCGCACCACAGGGGCTGACTCACAACACGTGAAAAGTTCAGAGTGTTTATATAATATTTGGACATCAAAAATGCTGCGATACAGTAATACATTACTAAGATATCGCATTTCGGAAAAGGAAGAGTAAGGTAGAGTTATGTTAAACTGAAACGTATCTTACTTTAAATGTAGGACATTAAATACAGACAAAGAAATGGGATTTTACGAATTACAACATTACAAACTTATTTTACAAAATCTTGCGAAATAAATGTAGATAAGAAAGAATGTAAAATCATTACGTCTGACTTGAACAATGGACATGACTGCACATTAAAATTTATTCAAATTTAGTGCCATTAAAATTATTGATCGTTTCAAGACACGGGCTACATACAGTGTTATAAGATTTGTAACTTGATCGTGATGACTGGGTGTTGTGTGATGTCCTTAGGTTGGTTAGGTTTAAGTAGTTCTAAGTTCTAGCGGACTGATGACCATAGCTGTTAAGTCACATAGTCCTCAGAGCCATTTGAACCATTTTTTGTAACTTTATCTTCAGATAGTTACAGAAAAATTATTTGTACTGCAAGTTCATCAGGAAATAATTGTTAGACAACTGAATCTGCTCATTAAGGATACAGTAGTGAAACTGTTTCTTTGTATATGTGTGTATTTCTTTTTCTTCTAACAGATTCATAGTGAATGTAACCGTAGGCTTCCGCGGCCGTTGTCAATGTCAATGTCAATAAGACATTTAGAAGAATTTTATTGACATTGACACAGATTCATAGTGGATTGTTTTTGTGCTAACAAGGTTATGGCACGAACGTCCCCTCACCGATATGGTTCATATTGATAGGGTGTATGGGACACGACTAAGACTTCATCGCACGTAGACGGGGAGTGGCAGCTCTCAACCGTTTCCGAGAAAATCACTCATTTATAAACTTCTATGAGGGCAGCCAAGCGAGTAAGCGCCTTGTTTCATAGTCATCTGGTCTGTGGATCGAATTTCGCTTCCAGTACAATTTTTTTTCATTTCCCGTAATTTCGAACAACAGATATGCATGATTTGCGACGGAATTGTGTGACATCCGAGGAAAGTTCACAGATGTAAACCAAGTTTGTTTTGCAATAGATATACGGGAAACCATCCACATCCTAAAAACCCTTTTTTAACTGCATGTGCCATATATCGCAATAATGATTGTTCTCCATGTTTCTATGATCGACAACGGCCGTGCCATAGTGGTTAACACCGGTTCCCGTCAGGTCACCGAAGTTAAGCGCTGTCGGACGTGGCTAAAACTTGGATCACGTCTGCCGAATGCTGTAGTAAATGGGCTACACTCAACACTTGTGAGACCAATTGAGGAGCTACTTGACTCAGAAGTAGTGGCTCCCGTCACAAAAACTAACAACGATTAACAATAACAGCGGTGTGCTGACCACATGCCCCCCAGTTTCTGCATCCGGTGACGAATAAGGGCTGATGATGACATGACACGGCGGTCGGTCAGTTTTAGGGCCTTCAAGGCCTGTTCAGATGGTTTTTTTTTTTAAATATATTTCTATGATCAGTATCATCCTGATTCATACAGTGCTCCACATATTACGCATTACACTTTCTACAAATGTAGATTCAATAATACAAATACAATTGCTGTACTGATTTGACTGGCGTTCGTTGTGCATCTGACTTTAATATCAAATTTCCTTACGCAGAAAGATCTCCTTCCTACAAGATAAAGATTATGAAAATAATAAATAAATCATTAAATACTGATAATTTACGCAGTCATAATAAATCTGCTGTTAGAATTACGTGGCAATGAAAAAAATAAAAAAGGGGAAAGAATGTACCAGAAATGAGATTCGATTCTTAGAGCTCTCCCTTATGAACGTAGCCGTTTATTGGCTGTTTTTTCTGCTTAGTTCCTTGCATTCTTGAATATACCTAAGCCTACAAAAAAGAGAAGCTAATGCCACCGCCACTTTTACCCTAAACTTAAGACGAAGTCTCCCCCCCCCCCCCCCTCTCCCTCCCCCGAAAGAAACTCCACCACTTCAGGCGTTAGTCCCCGTCAATAAAGACTTTAATAACGTCTAACAAACAGAAAAGTAGGATACAAGGAGGATAGCCCTACTCACTGAAGATCCAAAGAAACTGGTACACCTGCCTAATATCGCTTAGGGCCCCGCGACCACGAAGAAATGCCGCAACGCTACGTGGCATGGAACGGCTAATGTCTGAAGTAGTGCTAGAGGCAACTGATACCATCAATCCTGTCCATAAATCCCTAAGAGTACGAGGTGTAGAGATCTCTCCTGAACAGCACGTTGCAAGGCGTCCCAGATATGCTCAATAATGTTCACGTCCGCGGAGTCTGGTGGCCAATGGAAGTATTTGAACTCACAAGAGTGTTCCTGTAGCCGCTCTGTAGCAGTTCTGGACGTGTGGGGTGTCGTACTGTCCTGCTGCAATTGCCCAAGTCCGTCGGAATGCGCAACGGATATGAATGGATGCAGGTGATCAAACTGAACGCTTACCTTCGCGTCACCTGTCAGAGTCGTATCTAGACGTATCAGGTGCCCCATATTCCTCCAAGTGCTCACGCCATACGCCATTACAGAGCCTCCAGCAGCTTGAAAAGTCCCCTGCTGACATGCAGGGTCCATGGATTCATCATGTTGTCTACATGCCCATACACGTCCATCCTCTCGATACAATATGAAACGAAACTTGTGTGACCAGGCAACATGTTTTCAGTCATCAACAGTCCAATGTGGGTGTTGACGGGCCCAGGCGAGGCGTAAATTTTGTGCCGTGCGGTCATCAAGAGTACACGAATGGGCTTTCGGCTCCAATAGCCCATATCGATGATGTTTCGCTGAATGATTCGAACGGTCATAGTTGTTGATGGCCAATCACTGAAATCTGAGTAATTTGCGGAAGGGTTGCAATTCTGTCGCATTGAACGATTCTCTTCAGTCGTTATTAGCCCCGTTCTTTCAGGGTCATTTTCCGGCCGCAGCGATGTCGAAGATTTGATGTTTCACCGGGAAAATATCCTCTTCATCGCTACCTTGGAGATGCTTTGTCGCCGGCCGCGGTGGTCTCGCGGTTCTAGGCGCGCAGTCCGGAACCGTGCGATTGCTACGGTCGCAGGTTCGAATCCTGCCTCGGGCATGGATGTGTGTGATGTCCTTAGGTTAGTTAGGTTTAAGTAGTTATAAGTTCTAGGGGACTAATGACCACAGCAGTTGAGTCCCATAGTGCTCAGAGCCATTTGAACCATTTTTTTGATGCTTTGTCCCATTGCTGGCGCTCCGACTATAACACCACGTCCAAACACTTTTAAATCTTGATAAATTGCCACTGCAGCAGTAGTAACCGATGTAAGAACTGCGCCAAACCCTTGTTGTCGTCATAGATAGGTGTTGCCGATCGCAGCGCCTTATCCTATCTGTTTGCATTGTATTTGAATACGAATGCCTTTAACAGTTTCTCTGGCGCTTTGCGTCCCCGCAAAGATTGGCAATGGCCTCGACATCAGAAGGAGAAAACACGCGTGGTGGTGACGCTTCAGTTCACGATCGATGCACGCTTTCTCAGTAATGTGTATGAATAACCGTTGAAAGAATCGAATCTGTAAATGGAAGAATGGTACATGTTCTCGATCGGCTGCAGACTTCTTCATTTACAGCAACCACACGTAGTATGTAAACACGCTAAAAATGTACAACTCGTAAACGGTTGAGAGTTGCGTTTCCTGTGTGCACATGCCGAATTCCTAATCGTGCGCTGCACACACTTGGAATCATATCAGCAAGGGGAAATTTTTACGGTCCCCTTGTAAGTGTAATAATTTAATGTTTTGCTTCTACGCGTTTCTACCTACTATGTAGGAATCAGCATGGGTTTCGAAAAAGACGATCGTGTCAAACGCAGCTCGCGCTATTCGTCCACGAGACCCAGAGGGCCATAGACACGGGTTCTCAGGTAGGTGCCGTGTTTCTTGACTTCCACAAGGCGTTCGATATAGTTCCCCATAGTCGTTTAATGAACGAAGTAAGAGGATATGGAGTATCAGACCAATTGTGTGATTGAAGAGTTCCTAGATAACAGAACGAAGCATGTCATTCTCAATGGAGAGAAGTCTTCCGAAGTAAGAGTGGTTTCAGGTGTGCCGCAGGGGAGTGTCGTAGGACCGTTGCTATTCACAATATACATAAATAACCTTGTGGATGACATCGGAAGTTCACTGAGGCTTTTTGCGGATGAAGCTGTGGTACATCGAGAGGTTGTAACAATGGAAAATTGTACTGAAATGCAGGAGGATCTGCAGCGAATTGACGCATGGTGCAAGGAATGGCAATTGAATCTCAATGTAGACAAGTGTAACGTGCTGCGAATACATAGAAAGAAAGATCCCTTGTCATTTAGCTACAATACAGCAGGTCAGCAACTGGAAGCAGTTAATTCCATAAATTATCTGGGAGTCAGGTGGCTTGCGGAGTATGGATGTAGATTTAGATGTAGATGTACCTGAGCAGTTTTCTTCATCGAAATGAGCCGTACACCATCAAAAATTAATCTCACACAGCAGCGATGGTTTCCGACCATGTCTTCACTAGTTGAAACTGCTTCTCGTATTTAAATTGCTCCACCGCGGTGTCCTGTCAGCAGGGTAGGCAAGTCCTCGCCCGTATGGTCGTGGCGCGCGGCAGGATGTAACAGCTGCCGGCGACGACCACGGCCACGACCGCGGCCGCCGGCCACGACGAGCGGCGATCGCAGGCGCGGCCCCTCCCGCGCGCGAATGCCAGCCTAATGCGCTGTGAAATTAAAGCACCCCGCCTGCCGCGCGCCGCCGGCTGCCGCGGCGGACGAGCGCCTACCCGCCCGAAACATATTTACATTAATCGCCAGCATTTCTCCGGCATCCAACGTGGCGCGAGAGCTGGGGCGGTTGTTAGGCGGCGAGAGCGGGCGTGAATCACGCCGGCCTTCCGGGATGAGGGAGCGGCAGGACGCCGTACGTTCCTCCTCCAAAGGAAAGACATTCTAATGACATGAATATTATGCATGCGTCGCGACAACGGAACAGCTGACCCGGCTCTTGTGACAGTAGGAGGTAAGCGACAAGGGGTTCGGCGTCAGTTCATAAAGCGCTGCTGCGTGAATTTATTTGTACACAAAGAATATGTGCGGAGAAAAGCCGACTTCCGCAATACACAGAAGAGAAATGCCGTCCTCTGTCTTCTACTTACACAGAGGTGACAAAAATATGCACATATATAGTTGGTGACTGTTTCGCCTACACAAGGTATAAAAGGGCAATGTTTTGGCGGAGATGTCATTTGTACTCAGTTCATTCTTACGAAAAGGTTTCTGACGTGAATATGGCTCAAAATAAATGGTTGGCTCTGAGCACTGTGGGACTTAACATCTGCGGTCATCAGTCCGCTAGAACGTAGAACTACTTAAACCTAACTAACCTAAGGACATCACACACATCCATGCCCGAGGCAGGATTTGAACCTGCTACAGTAGCAGTCGCCCGGTTCCAGACTGAAGCGCCTAGAACCGCTCGGCCACTCCGGCTGTTTATGACAGAACGACTGGAATTGACAGACTTTGGACGCATGTCACATCCAGTTTCGGAAATCGTTCGTGAATTCTGTATTACGAGATCCACAGTGTCGAGAGTGTGCTGAGAATACCAAATTACAGGCAGTACCTCTCAACACGGACAACGCAGCGGCCGACGGCCTTCACTTAGCGACCGACAGCAGCGGCGTTTACGTAGAGTTTTCAGTGCTAATACACAAGCAACACTGCGTGAAATCAATGTGGGACGTACGACGGATGTATCCGTTGGGACAGTGCGGCGAAATTTGGCGTTAATGGGCCATGGCAGGGGACAACCGACTGGAGTGCCTTTGCTGACAGCACGACATCGTCTGCAGTGCCTCTCTTGGGCTCGTCACCATACAGGATGGATCTTAAACGACTGGAAAACTGTGGCCTGGTCGGATGAGCCGAAATTTCAGTTGGTAAGAACTGATGGTAGTGTTCCAAAGCCTCCCAGACCCCACGAAGCTATTTACCCGTCAACAAGGCACTGTGCAAGCTGGTGCCGGCACGATGTGGGCTGTGGTTACATGGAATGGACTGGGTTCTCCGTTTGTTCGGCGACTTGGAAACCATTTACTGGCATTCATGGACGTCGTGTTGCCAAACAACGATGGAATTTCTGCGGATGCCAATGTGGCATGTGACGGGGCCACAGTTGTTCGCAACTGATTTGAAGCAAAACCAGGACAGTTCGAGCTACGCAGATCGCCCGCCGTGAATCCCATCGAGGAGTTACGTGTATGAGTTGACTGATTCTAACTGTAACTCATTGATATCGCTGTCTGGGGGTAATATGTTTTTGAGTTCTGTAGAGTGCAAGATTTAAAGCAAGCTGCCAGTGTTCACAGTACTCTGAAATCTTACGAAGATCTGACTGAATGTATGTGTAGCTCTTTTCAGACAGTGCTTGTAGATATTACGGCAAATGCATCACACAAAAAGTAAAAATTTATCGTTAATGTTATCTGCTGGGCAATTAATATAAAACATAGGACAAAACTAATAATAAGTATCCCAAAATAGTCCACTCCTGAAGTCTATCAATGACTCTCCATCCAAGTTAATACGCCTACGAGGAAATCTTCTATCCCGTCACAAGTTTGTATTTCCTATTATAAGCGTTAATGTGTTACAGTGTTTATAAGTCAAGAAATACTGCAGCTACTAATTGCCTTCATCCACGGCATTCATGACGTCATCTAAGAGACGTGCAAGTTACATTTTGCATGATCGATGTTCATCTTTGTTGGTTGGCAGGAAGCAAACGACTGGTTTCCAGGCTCATAATATGCTGTACTGTTCTAAACATATAATTGTTAAAGATTATGGTCTGTAGTTCTGTTGACCACTTTTGGTATACGGGTGTGACCTGCGTTTTCTTATCTAATTCAATCAGTCCACGTTCAATTCCCTCGACAAACATTTTCCAAACGGACTATAATATTTTTTTTCAAATTTTCATGTTATTCCTCATTCTGATTTTCTTCTCCTCTGTATTTACTTTCTTATCAGTCTTATTTGTAAGATAATAAGGTTCTAAAATTTCTCAGAAGCGCATTGATAGCATATAGATTTAAAGCAGAAGTGCACATCCAGGTTAACACAACTACTGAAAGCAAAGTGCTCTATTAATAATCCTTTGATCTGAGCTGATCTAAAAGTAAACATGTTTACCAGAGAGATTATAGGGTTGGGTTCCTACTGCTTTTGAAAATTATCTATTTTTCCTGGTTGAACATATTTCAGCACAGTGTTTCTGTTATCACTATTAGACCGTTACTTTAACACACACCTAAAAATACAACTACAGGGTGTGTTAAGAGTTGTGAGCGTTAAATAAGACCTAAACATTTTGTGTATATGCTATTTACGTTTTCTCCCGGAAATACTTGTTACCCAGTTTTAACAGAACCTTTGTTAAATGACTGCATAGCTGTAATACTCCAAACGAGCTAGCAAACCTTTTGGCAACAAAACTGATCGACAACGCCTGGGCAGTTGGTTGTTGGTTGTTGCAAAAAGCATTGAGGGCTGGATAACTAAAATGTGTTTTCATATGAAGAGCTCTGATGGAAACCCAGTTCTAAGCAAACAAGGGAAAGCAGAAAGGTGGAAGGAGTATATAGAGGGTCTATACAAGGGCGATGTACTTAAGGACAATATTATGGAAATGGAAGAGGACGTAGATGAAGATGAAATGGGAGATATGATACTGCGTTAAAAGTTAACAGAGAAATGAAGGACCTGAGTCGAAACAAAGCCCCCGGAACAGACAATATTCCATTAGAACTACTGACAACCTTGGGAGAGCCAGTTCTGACAAAAGTCTGCCATCTGGTGAACAAGATGTATGAGACAGGCCGAATACCCTCAGACTTCAAGATGAATATAATAATTCCAATCCCAAAGACAGCAGGGGTTCACAGATGTGAAATTTACCGAACAGTCAGTTTAATAAGTCACAGCTGCAAAATACTAAGGCGAATTTTTTACAGACGAATGGAAAAACTGGTAGAAGCCGACCTCGGGAAGATCAGTTTGGATTCCGTACAAATGTTGGAACACGTGAGGCAATACTGACTCTACGACTTATGTTAGAAGAAAGATTAAGGAAAGGCAAACCTACTTTTCTAGAATTTGTAGAATTAGAGAAAGCTTTTGACAATTTTGATTGGAGTACTCTCTTTCAAATTCTGAAGGTGGCAGGGGTAAAATACAGGGAGCGAAAGGCTATTTACAATTTTCACAGAAAGCAGATAGCAGTCATACGAGTTGAGGGGTATAAAAGGGAAGCAGTGCTTGGGAAGGGGGCGAGACAGGGTTGTAGTCTATCCCCGATGTTATTCAATCTGTATATTGAGCAAGCTATAAAGGAAACAAAAGAAAAGTTCTGAATAGGTATTAAAATCCATGGAGAAGAAATAACCATTTCCAGGAGTGTAATTACCTTTTGTTCGAAACTTCCGGTAACAAATATAGCAACCCGCCTCTGAATTTTCTTCGATGTCTCTCTTCAATCCGATCTGGTATGGATCCCAAACACTCGAGAAATACTCAAGAATAGGTCGAACTATGGTCCTACATGCGGTCTCCTTTACTCTCCCCTAAAATTTTCCTTATAAACCGAAGTCGACCGTTTACCTACCCTACCACAATTTTCACATGTTTGTTCCAACTCATATCGCTTTTCAACGTTACTCTCAGATATGTAAGTGGCTTGACTGTGTCGAGCTGGAACTAAGTAATACTGTATCCGATCATTACAAGCGTGTTCTTTCTACTCATCTGCATTTGCTTACCTTTTTCCACATTTACGGCTAGCTGCCATTCATCACAGCAACTGGAAATTTTGTGTAAGTCGTCCTGTATTCTCCTACAGCCACTCAACTTCGACACCTTATCGTACACCACGGCATCATCGGCAAACAACAGTTGACTGCTGCCCACACTGTCCGCCAAATCATCTACGTCTACATCTACATGGGTACTCTGAAAATCACATTTAAGTGCCTGGCAGAGGGTTCATTGAATCACCTTCACAGTTCTATATTATTGCATTCTCGTATAGCGCGCAGAAAGAATGAACACCTATATCTTTCCGTACGAGCTCTGATTTCCCTTATTTTATCGTGGTGATCGTTCCTCCCTATCTAGTTCGGTGTCAACAAAATATTTTCGCATTCGGAGGAGAAAGTTGCTGATTGGAATTTCGTGAGAAGATTTCCGTCGTAACGAAAAACGCCTTTATTTTAATGATGTCCAGCCCAAATCCTGTATCATTTCTGTGGCACTCTCTCCCATATTTCGCGATAATACAGAACGTGCTGCCTTTCCTTGAACTTTTTCTATCTATTCGGTCAGTGCTATGTGGTAAGGATCCCACACCGCACAGCAGTATTCTAAAAGAGGACGGACAAGCGTAGTGTAGACAGTCTCCTTATTAGGTCTTTGGTTAGCCTTCCCCACAACCATTTTCTATGTGTTCCTTCCAATTTAAGTTGTTCGTAATTGTAATACCTAGGTATTTAGCTGAATATGTTTGCAGATAGAGAACAACAGTGGTCCTAAAACACTTGCTCGGGGCACTCCTGACGGTACCCTTGTCTCTGTTGAACGCTCGCCGTCGATGACAACACAATGGCTTCTATTATTTAAGAACTCTTCGAGCCACTCACATATCTGTGAATTTATTCTATATTCTCGTATCTTCGTTAACAGTCTGCAATAGGGCACCGTGTCAAATGCTTTCCGGAAATCTAGAAGTATGGAATCTGCTTTTGCCCTCATCCATAGTGCTCGGTGTATCATGTGAGAATACAGCAAGCTCAGTTTCGCACGAGAGATGCGTTCTAAAACCACACTGCGAAGCTGCGAAGGAGTTGTCCTGTAGTGCTCCGAGGCCCAAATAAGACATCATTTAATTAATAGTCATTTACTTCTGAGAGTTTTCCAATCACGCTGTCGTCTTCCAAGTGCAGCCTAGTGGTAGCGGCGCTGAGCCCACGTTGCTTGGAGGCGCATGGTAGAAAGCAACTGCTGTGCGAGGAACTTACTCGTGCAGCCCCTGCTGTACTCAAAGGTCAGTGCTGAAGCTTCTTCGTAGGAGGGTATGATGGTGGGCGTATCTCTGCGGCACGGCGTCGCTGTGGATGCTTTTCAGAACTCAGTGCTCTCGTCGAGTGTAGCTGCACTCAGGCTCGGACCCAGAAATCTGCATGAGGACGAGCAGGCGAAAGACCCAACAGCGACACAAAGGACAGTGGGTGGCGGTAAAGCAGCAGTTGTAATGTCCAGGAATTACGGCACAAGAACCCTGCTCCCCAAGTTGAAGAGCTTGTAGATGGACATATTAGTCCGAAGATTGGCCCCGTCCTGATCTTCGGGTAGTTACAAGTGTGATCAGCAGGAATGCAGCTGGCAGAGTCCAAGCTCCCTCCACAGCTGGATATCTGCGCACTCGTAGAAGTTGAGTCAAAGCTGGTTACAACGGGAAACACATCGTCATATTCACCAGGTCACCCTGCATCTAGTAGAGCTGGCCTTCCATCGGTATCACTGGAGCAGATGGAGTGGCCAGACTCTGAGAAGAAGTCGAAGGAGGGCGAGGGTTTCACAGCAGTCGATAATGTGATGCCCCCATACTAGTGATTGAATGTGCTTCCGTTTTACGAGCCTGTCAGCATTCTTGGCTGACCTAATCTTTAACTTCAGAACTTCAGAGCGTTCCTTTATGCAGAGTTTGCAGCCTGAAGACGCCGCCTAGGTGTACATCTACATCTACATCTACATCTACATCTACATCTACATGACTACTCTGCAATTCACATTTAAGTGCTTGGCAGAGGGTTCATCGAACCACAATCATACTATCTCTCTACTATTCCACTCCCGAACAGCGAGCGGGAAAAACGAACACCTAAACCTTTCTGTTCGAGCTCTGATTTCTCTTATTTTATTTTGATGATCATTCCTACCTATGTAGGTTGGGCTCAACAAAATATTTTCGCATTCGGAAGAGAAAGTTGGTGACTGAAATTTCGTAAAAAGCTCTCGCCGCGACGAAAAACGTCTATGCTGTAATGACTTCCATCCCAACTCGTGTATCATATCTGCCACACTCTCTCCTCTATAACGCGATAATACAAAACGAGCTGCCCTTCTTTGCACCCTCTCGATGTCCTCCGTCAATCCCACCTGGTAAGGATCTCACACCGCGCAACAATATTCTAACAGAGGACGAACGAGTGTAGTGTAAGCTGTCTCTTTAGTGGACTTGTTACATCTTCTAAGTGTCCTGCCAATGAAACGCAACCTTTGGCTCGCCTTCCCGACAATATTATCTATGTGGTCCTTCCAACTGAAGTTGTTCGTAATTTTAACACCCAGGTACTTAGTTGAATTGACAGCCTTGAGAATTGTACTATTTATCGAGTAATCGAATTCCAACGGATTTCTTTTGGAACTCATGTGGATCATCTCACACTTTTCGTTATTTAGCGTCAACTGCCACCAGACACACCATACAGCAATCTTTTCTAAATCGCTTTGCAGCTGATACTGGTCTTCGGATGACCTTACTAGACGGTAAATTACAGCATCATCTGCGAACAACCTAAGAGAACTGCTCAGATTGTCACCCAGGTCATTTATATAGATCAGGAACAGTAGAGGTCCCAGGACGCTTCCCTGGGGAACACCTGATATCATTTCAGTTTTACTCGATGACTTGCCGTCTATTACTACGAACTGCGACCTTCCTGACAGGAAATTACTACACGTAGCCCTCATTACAGAAGACAGATGTGTCTGCTCTGCACAGTTGTCTAAGTGCTAAATCAAGTGTTCCGACGTCCTTTCTCGGCTGTCTGAATGTTGATGTTGGCTCCGCCATTGTTACGAGTATGCTCCACTTAACGTCTTCTCAGTCGATGTCAACAAAATTCTATTCCTCAATTAATTACTATTCTACTGTCCAACATGGACTTTGTCAAAGAAATCTACTTCCGATTTAAGTGCATTGCAATGTTCAAAATTGGTGGTTCCTAGCACTTTGTAATTTATTACTCTTGATACTATGTAATTACTGTCCTTTTGGCTAAATATGTGCTTATGAGGAAAGGCTACAATAAACTGAGGATTTTTAATTAATTAGTCATTGTTGTTGTTGTGGTCTTCAGTCCTGAGACTGGTTTGATGCAGCTCTCCATGCTACTCTATCCTGTGCAAGCTTCTTCATCTCCCAGTACCTACTGCAGCCTAAATCCTTCTGAATCTGTTTGGTGTATTTATCTCTTGGTCTCCCTCTACGATTTTTACTCTCCACGCTGCTCTCCAATACTAAATTGATGATCCCTCGACGTCTCAGAAAATGTCCTACCAACCGATCCCTTCTTCTAGTCAAGTTGTGCCACAGGCTCCTCTTCTCCCCAATTCTATTCAATACCACATCATTAGTTATGTGATCTACCCATCTAATCTTCAGCATTCTTCTGTAGCACTACATTTCGAAAACTTCTCTTCTCTTCTTGTCTAAACGATTTATCGTCCACACTACACTCCATACAAATACTTTCAGAAACGCCTGCCTGACATTTAAATCTATACTGGATGTTAAAAAAATTTTCTTTTTCAGAAACGCTTTCCTTGCCATTCTCAGTCTACATTTTATATCCTCTCTACTTCGACAATAATCAGTTATTTTGCTCCTCAAATAGCAAAACTCCTTTACTACTTTAAGTGTCTCATTTCCTGATCTAATTCCCTCAGCATCACCCGACTTAATTCGACTACATTCCATTGTCCTCGTTTTGCTTTTGTTGATGTTCATCTTATACCCTCCTTTCAAGACACTGTCCATTCCGTCCAACTGCTCTTCCAAGTTATTTGCTGTCTCTGATACAATGTCATCGGCGAACGGCGGTGTTGGCCGTCGAATGGCGCTAGCTGCGCAGCATTTGTGCACCTCCGCCGTCAGTGTCAGCCAGTTTGCCGTGGCATACGGAGCTCCATCGCAGTCTTTAACACTGGTAGCATGTCGCGGCAGCGTGGACGTGAACCGTATGTGCAGTTGATGGACTTTGAGCGAGGGCGTATAGTGGGCATGCGGGAGGCCGGGTGGACGTACCGCCGAATTGCTCAACACGTGGGGCGTGAGGTCTCCACAGTACATCGATGTTGTCGCCAGTGGTCGGCGGAAAGTGCACGTGCCCGTTGACCTGGGACCGGACCGCAGCGACGCACGGATGCACGCCAAGACCGTAGGATCCTACGCAGTGCCATAGGGGACCGCACCGCCACTTCCCAGCAAATTAGGGACACCGTTGCCCCTGGGGTATCGGCGAGGACCATTCGCAACCGTCTCCATGAAGCTGGGCTACGGTCCCGCACACCGTTAGGCCGTCTTCCGCTCACGCCCCAACATCGTGCAGCCCGCCTCCAGTGGTGTCGCGACAGGCGTGAATGGAGGGACGAATGGAGACGTGTCGTCTTCAGCGATGAGAGTCGCTTCTGCCTTGGTGCCAATGATGGTCGTATGCGTGTTTGGCGCCGTGCAGGTGAGCGCCACAATCAGGACTGCATACGACCGAGGCACACAGGGCCAACACCCGGCATCATGGTGTGGGGAGCGATCTCCTACACTGGCCGTACACCTCTGGTGATCGTCGAGAGGACACTGAATAGTGCACGGTACATCCAAACCGTCATCGAACCCATCGTTCTACCATTCCTAGACCGGCAAGGGAACTTGCTGTTCCAACAGGACAATGCACATCCTCATGTATCCCGTGCCACCCAACGTGCTCTAGAAGGTGTAAGTCAACTACCCTGGCCAGCAAGATCTCCGGATCTGTCCCCCATTGAGCATGTTTGGGACTGGATGAAGCGTCGTCTCACGCGGTCTGCACGTCCAGCACGAACGCTGGTCCAACTGAGGCGCCAGGTGGAAATGGCATGGCAAGCCGTTCCACAGGACTACATCCAGCATCTCTACGATCGTCTCCATGGGAGAATAGCAGCCTGCATTGCTGCGAAAGGTGGATATACACTGTACTAATGCCGACATTGTGCATGCTCTGTTGCCTGTGTCTATGTGCCTGTGGTTCTGTCAGTGTGATCATGTGATGTATCTTACCCCAGGAAAGTGTCAATAAAGTTTCCCCTTCCTGGGACAATGAATTCACGGTGTTCTTATTTCAATTTCCAGGAGTGTATTACGGAGATGCTTCGGGAACGTAAGTGGGAATCACTGGAGGGTAGGCTGCGTTCTCATAGGGAAACACTATTAGGCGGTGTTGTTTTCGGGAAACACTATTATGAAAATTTAGAGAACCGGCCTTTGAAGCTGACTGCCGAACGATTCTATTGCCGCGAAGATTCATCGTGTGTAAGAGCCACGAAAGTATGGTACGAGAAATTAGGGCGCAGACGGAGCGAACGGACTGTCGTTTTTCTTTCGCTCTCTTTGCGAGTGGAACAGGAGAGGAAATGACAAGTAGTTTACAGGGTACCCTCCGCCACCCACCTTACGGTGGCTTGCGGAGTATGTACGTAACTGTAGATGTAGACTTTCCTGCACCCATGTAGGAGACACGTCTGGCGGTCTCCTACATCTACGAGAAACAAGTGAGTCGGTAGTAACTATTGTCTCAATAGGTCACCCTCGAAAATACATGACCGCCGATGGGTGTGAAGCTGTTAGTCCGATTGTGCCAGAAGGTCATATGAAACCCTTAAGCAACAGGGGAAATCTGATCGGTCAGGGCGTCTTTGATCAGTCGTTAAATCACCGAATCTAATGAAGGTTACATGCAGCGCAGTAAAGCAACACCCTAATTGGCGTTCTGCTTAACGTATGCTGTCAGATAATTTCACTATAGTTACGAGACGAAGCACGGAGTCCTGCATACGGCAGACTCTCATGTCATCCGCTAATCAATCAGCCAGCGTGTGATCGGTTCACCTTCCGAAATAGAAGTGCGCCCTCCGCAGTGGCTCGGAAGTTAGGATGCGCACCTCTCCTCGTATCTTAGTCGTAAGCGTTTGCTTCCGCTTCTTTCTTCAGGGGATCCACTTCCGCATTCTCCTCAGATTGCCCAAAAATACTCCTTCCCACTCTGCTCTGCATAAGGTCCTCATAGAAGAATACTCCACCATTCAGAAGGCTTGGTGAAACACTGGCGCCGGTCGCGGTGGCCATTCGGTTCTAGGCGCTTCCGTCCGGAACTGCGCGGCCGCTACGGTCGCAGGTTCGAATCCTGTCTCGGGCATGGATGTGTGTGATGTCCTTAGGTTAGTTAGGTTTAAGTAGTTCAAGTTCTAGGGGACAGATGACCTCAGATGTTAAGTCCCATAGTGCTTAGAGCCATTTTTGATACACTGGCCAATGAGATATATTTTTAAAAGAGCGGCCTAACAGCCCCCCACCCCCTATTAAAAGTAATCCAGTGGGCTTCTTTCCATGGCATATAATTCTGATAAAGCTGAGGTTCGAAGGCCCACTTGTCAGATACCTTTTTAGGTCGCCCAAAGAGCTGTTTTCTCTTATCCGAAATTTCTAGAGAACAGTCAGTTTCCCACCTTGGACAAGAGAGTGTACCCCACGTCGAGAGACCACAGGCTGTCCAACATCCTCCCTCATAAGGGAAAAAGCAGGATATCAACAATAAATAGCCACCAACCTCCTCACAAGAAAGTAGTGATAGAAATTAGCGACAGGCTGCGACCCCTTGTTTCCAATATCCAGGTCACTAATCCCGCTGTCAGTGGCTGGTTCAGAGAAGCTGCCTATTCTCCCTAGGGTTCTCTGGGGGGTGGCCAGCAGAAGCTCGTGTCCCATCCTCCCATGAGATCTCATACAAGACTCTATGAAGCTCATGTTGTTATTGTTGTTGTCGTTGTGGTCTTCAGTCCTGAGACTGGTTTGATGCAACTCTCAACAGACAGTAAAGCTGCATGCCCTCGGGAAAAATTACAGCTGTAGTTTCCCTTTGCTTTCAGCCGTTCGCAGTACCACAACAGCAAGGCCGTTTAGGTTAGTGTTACAAGACCAGGTCAGTAAATCATCCAGACTGTTGCCCCTGCAACTACTGAAAATGCTGCTGCCCCTCTTCAAGAACCACACATTTGTCTGGCCTCTCAACAGATACCCCTCCGTTGTGGTTGCACCTACGGTACGGTTATCTGTATAGTTGAGGCACACAAGCCTCTCCACCAACGACAAGTTCCATGGTTCATGGGGGAATGAAGCTCATGAAGCACAATAATTACTAGACATGCAATTACGAGTGGCAGTCAATAAGTAATGCAACACTTTTTTTCTGAAAGCAAATTGGATTTATTCTGAATTCCAGTACACTATATTATCTCCTACTCGTTAGGCTACAAAATCCTATTTTTCGACGTAATCTTCGTTCAATGTGGCGGGATTATGCCACCTTCCCGGGGTAGGGGGCTGTATGACCGCATGACAACACTCTACTGGTCGACTACGGGCCCAACGTCTTTCTGCATTAACATCCACGTACTGCTTCCCGTGGGGTGCACCTTCCATTGCGCCAACCGGAAGGAAGTTCGAAGGAGCGAGATCCAGGCTGTAGGGTGGATGAGGACGAACAGTCCTACTGGTAGGCGAGTGTGTTAGCACTACCAACAGACCTCCAGTCGAGCTGTTTGATTATGATCCGTCTATCACCTCGAACGAGAGTGTCCGCACGTTTCAACAACTCAGGACTCACTGCTGTGTGCGGTCTCGCGAGAGATCTGATGGCTTCGCGTGACCTTGTTGCAATGGGAACAGACGCCTCGCCCAACGACTCACAACGCTTTTGTTCACTGTCAGGTCTCCGTAGACATTCTGCAAGTGCCGTGAATATCTGCGGTGCTCTGATGTTCAGCAAAAAGAAACTTAGTGACAGATATCTGCTTTGAACACTGCTGCGTTACAGATGGAATTTTTAAGGCTACGTATAGAGCTGCCACCTAACGGAAGTTCATGAACCTACAGTGTCAAGTAACAAATTCCAAATATTGTCACCAGAGACTGGCCTATCAAAGACAAGAGTGTTGCATTACTTATTTAACACCCCTCCTAATTACAAAGATAACAAAGAAACAGCATATGGATTTTGATAAAATGAATCAAAAGCAAGGACATATGAGGCGTATCAGTTCACAACTTGAAGACGCGTTTCGTAGCTTGTCATCTGCAGCAACATCAGGGTTTTATGAAGAGAGTCGAAAGATCAACGAAAATTCCTTTCACCTCAATGTGGCCTTTGTAAACCACAGTACCTCCGCCTTCAGGAACATCTGCTTAACGACTAGAAATGGAAAAAGTTATGAGTACCAAAAATGTATTTTCCGAGAGAGAAGCTTCTATAGCTCATTCAATCGTCTCTGTTGAAAAAAAAAATACCTTCGAATCTTGATGTTTTTCGCCCTCCCATGTGATTCTCAGAATTAAGTTGCCAACGTGGAAGAGGAGAGAGGGCACATCTACGTTACTGGAGCCACTACGTTTGGTATCAGCTGAGAGTGTTCTGACAATTCTGCCGTCAACTGATTTACTTGCTGTTGTGCTCTTGTTCAAGCACCTACTTTCGACTGGACTACCAACGATGATTAAATGAAACTTATAATGAAGTTAAGCACTTCCTTCCCTCTGGATCCCCAACAATTATTCATTGCAACATATGATGAAGATAACCTACTTTAAAGCAAGTAAACGGGAAGAACTTGCAAAATATCATGAACGCTGGCGCCAAGTTTCTCATACGCCTGTTGGTCTCTGACGGATGAGTGAACTCAAAAGCTACATAAATTCCAGCAACAGCTCTTCCTACCACTTAGAAGGCTAACTTGCAGCTAACTTTCTTCAAATGATTCAAATGTCTCTAAGCACTTTGGGACTTAACATCTGAGATCGTCAGTCCCATAGACTTAGAACTACTTAAACCTAACTAACCTAAGAACATCACACACGACCATGCCCGAGGTAGGATTTGAACGTGCGACCGTAGCAGCAGCGTGGTTCCGGACTGAAGCGCCTAGAACCGCTACACCACAACGGCCGGCTTAACATTGTTCAAAAATTGTACAAAATGCGAGCGCACACGCTAAAAATTGTGCAAAAGGTGGAAAAGGAGTAATAGCAGACGATGATTAGAGTTTAAAGTTTCGTTAAGAACGACACGATTAGAAGTAGGATTACGCTTAATGAGGTAGTTAAAGGAAAGACATTAGAGACGCATCGTTAATTCAGCGGAGTAATGACCGGGAAAGGAACCACTCCCTCCAGGAGATCTGGGGATATCATGGAGGTATTGGAAGAAGATCTAAGTGGATTAAGAAAACAGAACAGTTCCTAAGCAACTACAGCTATACTCAAGCTAAAGGCTGTTTTGATCATCGAAGTTCTTCACTAGACATTGCACTGTCCAGAGTGGCAAGCCATTGCCTGTAGTTTAGTATGGACATCGAACGCCGTACGTCTCGACATTTTCAACATTAACGATAGATAGATGGAGGTTAAAGAAGTGGAGCTATGAAGAGCAATGAATTATGATGTTCGTTACCTTTCTAATATAAATACAGGAAGGATTCCTCCTCACTGGTCGATGGCTGTAAATAGTGAGTGTCTGACCTACAGAGGATAGGCAAAATAATGTGAACAGTGGTAGTAATGGGATGGTTGTGTTTTATTGTCAACAACGCAGGTAAGGTACGTGTCGCGCTGGACTGGGCGTGTTCAGAACCGACTAGCCATCAGTGCAGGCTGTTTACGAGCACTGCACATTTTGTATTTGCATTCAGAGGCATAGATCGACATACAATGAAACATCTAGCAGGGTTCCAAAGATGGTTTGATTTTGGGGTCCCGATTAACTGGAGCATCAGTAACCAAGACAGCCAACTTACTGAATGTTTCAAAAGCAACTGTTTCAACAGTCGTGACAGCTTGCACAAATAATGGAAAGACATTACCGTGTAAACGTAATAGTGGGTGCAAATCAAAACTAAATGAGAGAGATCGTCGTATGCTAACACGAATTGTGTCAAAACACAAAACTACGAAGGCTAAAGTGACTTCAGAGCTCAATAGCCATCTTCGAGATCACGTTTCTATCGACACTGCTCTCCGAGAACTCCATAATGCGAATATTCATGGACGAGCTGCTATACCGAAACTATTAGTGACGACAACCAATGCTAAGAAGAGTAAAACATGGTGTCAGAAGCATAAATCCTGGACGGCCGATGAGTGGAAACACGTCATGTGATCCGACGAGTCAACGGTTTCGTTATTTCCAACATCGGGGCAGGTTTACGTCCGGAGAACCCCAAAAGAAGCCTGCATTCCTGATTGCTTTATTCCAACGTTAAGCATGGAAGTGGAAGTGTGATGGCTTGGGCAGCCATATCATGGTATTCTGCTGGTCCCAACATTACCCTCAAAGTCCGTGTTACAGCCAACGATTATGTGAACATCTTAGGTGATCAGCTGTACCCTATGATTCAAATGTTGTTCCCCAGCAGTGATGCAATATTTCAGGTCGATAATGCACCCATTTACACGGCGAGGACAGTACAATCGTGGTATGCCGAGCATGCAAATGACTGCAGCGTCTTCCTTGGCCAGCACAGTCCACGGACTTGAAAATTATCGAACCCTTCCGCCTCCCTCGTCACTACAGGATGTAGAAGAGGTTCTGATCGAAGAGTGGCATAACATTCCGCTGGATGCTATAGACTCATTATATGCCATTATACCAAGAAGAATCGCTGCTGTATTATTGGGAAATGGGGGTCCAATCCTTTATTAGTAAACAGTCCCCAGTAAGTACAGGTGTTCACGTTATTTTGCCTATTCCCTGTACGTTCTTCATCTACAACTGTACTTCGCAAAAGACCTTACTAGGCGTCGCTGTCGGTACTCCTGGTACCGCTATACCTTTTCCCCTTACCTATTCCATTCGGAATTGGTACTTGCGAAGAACGACTATCGATAAACCTCCGTATGAACTCCCATTTCTCTTGCTTTCACGCCGTGGTCATTTCGCGAGGCACGTTTGGGAGGAAGTGATATGTCTCTCTACTCTTGTTCAAACGTACGATCACCGAATTTCAACAGTAGCTCTCTCCGTGCTTCACAGCGTCTCTGTTGTAGAGACGGCCACTGACGTTGGTTTAGTATCTCTTTAACGCTCTCGCGCTTAATAACGGAACCTCCAACCGACCGCCAGACAAAAAAGTTTTTCGGTCGGTTGGCCAAAGCGCCTTCAAATGCAATTTGTCGGTCGGTCAGTGTGCAGGGCCCTTAAAAGATCTTGTGGGGAAATGTGCCGTTCTTCGTTGAATCTTCCCTGTCTCCTCCGTGAATCCTGCTTGGTAAGTGATGAGCAAGTGTTTCATAAGCTACTTACCTAAGTAACCTAGGAACGTCAAGCTAATTAACGGGCACGACCAGATACTAATGATAATAAACTACAAGTGAACGCCATAAATTACGAATAGGAAAGAGGATGGGTCGCTATAATCTGTACTCCTGCTCCTTGATCACCGTATAGTCGTAATATCAGAGGAACATTAAATTATCGTTTTCCTTTCCTCGCCCTTAATTTATCCTTTTTAAATTCAAAGAACCTGATTACGCTCACTAGAGTGAATATACATCCGATATATATCCTAACGTCACTAGAGTGAATATACATCCGATATATATCCTATCGCCAAGCTAACAAGTACGGCACCACTATTAGACACGTTGGTTGTTGAAACATGAGGGTCGACACCCACCCACAAAGCCAATGAAATATCTTTCTGCACTGTCGAATAATTTTTTTTTTTATGTTGTAAGGTAAGTGCATTACTATTTAATAGCATGTGGTAACGATGCACGATGAAGCTGTTGTTAATCCCATAGGATTGTTAATAATTTAAATTGGAATATAGTAGCTCTTTTTCCATTATTTAGCCCCCACGCATTAATAAATACTACGTATTCTGGTATGAATTATTAAAATTTAATATTACACTAGACTACAAAGTGATATCACATCTATTGCTAACGCAGTTAGTCAGTAATCGTAGGCCCGGACGTACCCGTTAAATCACTTAATTTTATTCTCTATAAGATTCGTAAATAATTTGTAGACAACCGGAAACGAGGAAGCAATTTCCTTTTTATTATAGTCATGTCGTTGCTTGTTTACATCTCAGAGGTCACTTCTTACTACGATTATCGAAAGAATTGATGTAGCAGAAAGCGTGGCGCAATTATATCCAGTTTCTGTGGAACTGTGCAGTATGCAGCTTCATTTATTGATTTTCCCCTAAAAGATACACATTTTATTCTCCATCTCAAGATGAATTCTGTCTAGAAACACATGATAATAATATTGTTTTGTGATACTATGAGAGGTAAACAACAATAACAAAGTACTGCAGTAATGTTTGTGTACGTTTAGCTCCTATGTTTTTTGTGTTGGTCTGCACATCTGTGTTATTTCAGTCCACCGTCTATCTTCTGAGGAAGCTCCTGGCAGGGTACTTGCCGACTTTCCTCTACTACCCCCACCATATCTGCAAGTGAGGAATGTAAGATTCAGGTTGATACGTCATCGATTTCTCCGAACCGTGCCATCTAGGTCAGGGCCTTTGAAAAAGGAGCTACAGCTTGGAAACCTGCTCTTCTGCCAGTTTCGTACTGTGCGCTTTGAAATACTTTCGGCCGTGTTAAGATATTTATTACAATTTCACTCTCCCTCTAGTTCTGACCAAGGACCTTCAGCAAAGTTGGCAACAACGGCCACTTGCCTCAGAGGTCGCACCTGTTGCCATTACGTGCACTGGCTGGTTCCGTAAGTAAGGATACGGCACCAATGCCTGCACGGAACCATCAGCCGTTCCAACGCATTCCAGAGATGTTACAAAGGACATAGAGGAAACAACAGATATCTACGCAAACTGCTCACATAAATCGTATTATTACTGACCTCAAAAAAGAAAAAAATCCATAAATCCCTTGAAGTAAGCTTTTAGTATATTGTTTCCTGTGACATCTACGGAATGCTATGGAACGGCTCATGGCTTAGACCAGTCAGCTGGAGCCGTGTATTTGTTTGTAGAACTAACTGTGACTTGAAACAGATGCTACCGGTAGTACCACTATAAAAAAGATGCACCTTGGTGATTGGACGTTACTGTGGAGAAGCGAAACAGAGAACCAAATGTTGTCGATTTTAAGACGAAGACTTTGTGAGGGAATATCTTTATTTGTTTCTATTTTGTCACTATTTCGTGCTTTTTTGAGAGCGTCCGTACGAGAGGTAGATCGCAGACAGCCAGGTAATGGGAGCTTGACACATGAAATGTTTCAGCTGTGGAATTTATACAAATAACGTTCATTACTTTCTGAGAAATCCTCATACGACGAACATATCTGTTAGGACAGTGCAGCGAAATTTGGTCTTTATGGGCTATGGCAGCAGACTACCGACACAAATGCCTTTGGTAAGAGCACGACATCGCCTGCTGCGCCAATTCTGGGCTCGAGACTACATCAGTTTTGGCTCTAGACGACTGGAAAACTTTGGCTTTGTCAAATGAGTCCTAATTTAGTTGACTGTCCTTGTTCGAGTGTGTCGCAAACCCCATGAAGCCACGGACCCAAGTTGTCAACAACGCACTGTGCAAGCTGGTGATGGCGCCATAATGGTGTGGGTTGTGTTTACCTGGAATGGACGATGTCCAAGTGGACCGATCAGTGGCTGGTAATGGTTATGTTCGGCTACTTGGATATCCATTTGTAGCCATTGATGGACTTCATGTTCCCAAACAATGATCGAATTTTTATGGATGACAATGAGATATGTTACCGGTCTACATTGTTAGTGATTGATTTGAGGACCATTACGGAAAATTAATGGAAGAGATGAGTGTTGCCACTGTTGCTATATGTTCTGGGCACGTAAACTATCAAAATTGAAATTTCCGTGAATTAGAAACATCAGCTGTGTACGGTTGAAAATGCTTACCCGACCGGGATTCGAACACGGGGTCTCCTGCTTACTAGGCAGGCATTCTAACCCTTCTTTTTTCTTTTCTCATTTTGTTCGTTCCGGTTCGTTGCATTTGTTCGGGGCGGACGTCTCACTATACCTGTTCTAGTTCATCTGTTCACTAGATTTTTTGTTACAGGGGGTAGCTAATCCTCTGAACGAACACGCTGAGCTACCGTGCCGGCATCCCCTAAGCCACCGAAGACACAGGAATTAGCGCGGCTGCGCGGTCTTGTCTCAGGCACCCTCCCATCCCCCTCCCCACACGTTATCACACTTATATAATTACTACGATCACAAGCCAAGGTTCATTTCTGTGCGGATGCACACATACGCTCGAACTCGCGCCGGAATAGACTTTGCCACGAGCACTGACATTAATGGGCAGGAAGCAATGCTTTCGTAATGTGTGGAAAAACTTGAGAATGTGGGTCTGCTGGGGTGTGTTCTTGGGATAAGTCCGCGCAGCCGCACCAATTCCTGTGTCCCCGGTGCCTTAGGAGTTAGAGCGCCTGCGTAGTATGCAGGAAATCGTGGGTTCGAATCTCGGTCGACGACACATTTTTCAGCTTTCTCCGTTGACGTCTGTCAACGTCCCGTACACAGATGATGTTTGTAATTGATTGAAATTTCATTCTTCACGGCTGTCACGATCCACCATATTCCAAAAGAACCGAAACCATAGCCAATCGGGGTAGCCGTGTGGTCTCAGGCGCCTTGCCACGGTTCGCGCGGCTCACACCGTCGGAGGTTCGAGTCCTCCATCGGGCATGGGTGTATTCTGTCCTTACCGGAAGTTAGTTAGATTGAGTAGTGTGTAAGCAAATGGACGAATAGCCTCAGCAATTTGGTCCCATAGGAGCTTACCACAAATTTCCAATCTCCAACAGACACCATATACGAGGGTTATTCGGAAAGTAAGGAACCATCGGTCATGAAATGGAAACCACAGTGAAAATCCGATGAAGATTTGCACAGGTGTCTTGGGCAATGTCTCTAGTAAGTCCGTCGATCGCGTTACGTCGTTCGTTTTGGTTCTGAGCACGCAGGGAGCACATAAAGACACCTACAACAATAGTATCTCATATCAAGTACGAGGGCCTGGTGAGAAATTTCGCCTGAAGCTATGTAGCCAACATTACACAACTGTGGCGCTGTTTCTTCTTCAAGACAATTCTCAGCCGCATTCTGCAGGGGCAATGAAGATGCTCCTGTATCGGTTTCAATTGTTAATGTTTGCTTACCCACAATACAGCCCCTAATTGTCTGCCTCTAACTTTCATCTCTGCTCACATGAACCGCTGGCTATGAAGACAACATTTTGGCACAGACAACGAGCTGTAGAGGTGTGTAGAGAATTGGCGGAAAGCACTGCCTTCTGCCTTCTATAACGAGGGTATTGTTTAGTTGGTACAACGATACGACGAACGTCTAAGTCGGATCTGCGACTACGGAGATAAGTAGCTGGGAGTCGTAGCTAACCGTTGCAAATAAAACTGTGGTTTCCAATTCGCGACCTGTCGTTCCTTACATTTCGAATAGCCCTCGTATGTACTATAAAAACTGACATTGGACTCAACCCTAAATATCACTCAGAGGTGATACCAATCTCAATTTTGATAGTTCCAACACAAAGCAACAGACGGTAACGCTAATCTGTAAGCTTTTATATTTGAGCGTTAGCTCGTTTTTCCGCACATGTCCATGTGTCAGTTCGCATTATTAACACTGTCCGAAGAGAGATTTCAAAAAGGATGTGTGCTTCTTCTCTTCATCCTGTCGTCGACTTCTGACGCGGTTTCGTAGTATTCAGTGCTGCGATCAGATCTGTTTTTCGGCACGACGGGTGGCGGGGACACGTATGTCTACCGCGGCCGGCGGGAGATGTCCGCGCAGCGTGGGGCGACCGCAGCCGCTGTCTGGGCGGAGCGGATTAGCAGCAAGGCGGCGGCCGGCGCCACCTTGTTACCGCAGTAACGAGCCGACCCAGCCCTCGCCTCATATCGGAAACAGCCGCGGCCCTTAGCCCGCCTCGTTAGGCCCGGCTGGACCACAGGTCGCCCTGCGCCCCGCCGCATCCCCATGGGACGGCCGCCTGGTCCAGGCGACGGCTATAAAATGTGCCCATAGTAGGGACACTGAGCGGACACTGCGAGAAGAAACAGCCATTGGCTTCTTTCTCCACAGAACACTGCACGATTGTATGCAACCGATCTGCAACTACACTACTGGCCATTAAAATTGCTACACCAAGAAGAAATGCAGATGATTGCCACACCAAGAGGAAATGCAAATAATAAACTGGTATTCATTGGACAAATATATTATACTAGAACTGGCATGTGATTACATTTTCAGTCAATTTGGGTGCATAGATCCTGAGAAATCAGTACCCGGACCAACCACCTCTGGCCGTAATAACGGCCATGATACGACTCGGCATTGAGTCAAACAGAACTTTGATGGAGTGTACAGGTACAGCTGCCCATGCAGCTTCAACACGATACCACAGTTCATGATGAGTAGTGAATGGCGTATTGTGACGAGCCAGTTGCTCAGCCACCTTTGACCAGGCGTTTTCAATTGGTGACGTACAGGACCTGCTACATCCGGTCGTGCATTATCCTGCTGAAATGTAGGGTTTCGCAGGAATCGAATAAAGGGTAGAGCCTAGGGTCGTAACACATCTGAAACGTAACGTCCACTGTTTAAAGTGACGTCAATGCGAACACGAGGTGACCGAGATGTGTAACCAATGGCGCCCCATACCCATGACGAATACACGCTTCCAACGTGCGTTCACCGCGATGTCGCCAAACACGGATGCGACCATCATGATACTGTAAACAGAACCTGGATTCATCCGAAAAAAAATGTCGTTTGCCATTCGTGCATCCAGGTTCGTCGTTGAGTACACGATCGCAGACGCTCTGGTCTGTGATGCAGCGTCAAGGGTAACCGCGGCCATGGTCTCCGAGCTGATAGTCCATGCTGCTGCAAACGTCGACGAACTGTTCGTGCAGATGGTTGTTGTCTTGGAAATGTCCCCATCTGTTGACTCAGGGATCGAGACGTGGCTGCACGATCCGTTACAGCCATGCGGATAAGTTGCCTGTCATCTCGACTGTTAGTGATACGAGGCCGTTGGGATCCAGCACGGCGTTCCGTATTACCCTCCTGATCCCACCGATTCCATATTATATTAACAGTCATTGGATCTCGACCAACGCGAGCAGCAAAGTCGCGATACTATAAACCGCAATCGCGAGAGGCTATAATCCGACCTTTATCAAAGTCGGAAACGTGATGGTACGTATTTCTCGTCCTTACACGAGGCATCACAACAACGTTTCACCAGGCAACACCGGTCTACTGCTGTTTGTGTATGAGAAATCGGTTGGAAACTTCCCTCTTGTCAACACATTGTAGGTGTCGCCACCGGCGCCAACCTTGTGTGAATGCTCTGGAAAGCTAATCAATCGCATATCACAGAATCTTCTTCCTGTCGGTTAAATTTCGCGTCTGTAGCATATCTTCGTGGTGTAGCAATTTTAATGGCCAGTAGTGTATAAGTACAAACTGTTTTTCAACATTATGGCTACTTTAATCAGTCCTGCCACTTATTCATTTCTTGTGCCAACCATTTCATCTTGAAGTATCAATTACAATCTGCGGTTTCAAGTATGTGCTGGATATACTCTAATCTCTGTCTACAGTTTTTACCGTCTACCGCTTCCTGTAGTACTATAGGGGGTAATCCCACACGTCTTAATACATGTCCTATCATCCTCTTTTTTCTTCTTGTCGCAGTGTTTTCCATATATGCGTTTCCTAGCCGATTATATGGAGAATCTTCTGATTCCTTACTTATCAGTCCAACTAATTTTCAAGATTCACCTGTAGCACCACTTCTCAAATGCTTAGATACTCTTCTGTTCCGCTTTTTTTCACTGTCTATGTTTAACTACCATACAGTTCTGTGCTTCAAACGTACATTAGCAGAAATTTCTTCCTCAAATTAACACCTATGTTTGATAGCACAGACTTCTATTAGCCAGGAGTGCCATTCTGGTCAGTGCTATTCTGCTTTTGATGTCTTGCTTGGTCCTTCAATCATTCGTTATTTTGTTGTCTAGGTAGCAAAATTTCTTAACTTCATCTTCTTTGTGACAATCATCCTGATGCTAACAGAATGAGATTTTCACTCTGCAGCGGGGTGTACGCAGATATGAAACTTCCTGGCAGATTAAAACTGTATGCCAGGAACTTTCATATCAGCGCACACTCCGCTGCAGAGTGAAAATCTCATTCTGGAAACATCCCCCAGGCTGTGCTAAGCCATATCTCCGCAATATCGTTTCTTTCAGGAGTGTTAGTTATGCAAGGTTCGCACGAGAGCTTCTGTGAAGTTTGGAAGGTAGGAGACTAGGTACTGGCAAAAGTAAAGCTGTGAGGAAGGGGCGTGAGTCTTTGGTAGATCAGTTGGTGGAACACTTGTCCGCTTCAGGCAAAGGTCCCGAGTTCGAATCTCGATCCGGCTCACAGTTGCAATCTGCCAGGAAGTTTCATCCTGATGTTAAGTTTCCCACTGTTCTCATTCCTGCTACTTCTCATTACTTTCAGTACATATTCTGTATTCATTAGACTTCACACTCTATTCAGCAGATAATGTAATTCTTCTTCAATTTCACAGAGGATAGCGATGTCATCAGCGAACCTTACCATTGATATACTTTCACCTTCTGTAGCAGTGCATCTCAAACGGATCGATTCCATTCACTTTAGGTTTTCTCACAGATTACGTTTCACTACTATTCTATGCTATGCCCCGAACGTACATTCTCAGAAATTTCTTCCTCAAATTAAGGCTTATGTTCCATACTGGAATGCTTCTCTTCGTCTGGTGTGCCCTCTTTGCCTTTCTTCCACCTTTTATATTCTCCTTGCTTCGTGCGTCCTGTATCATTTTGCTGCCAAGGAAGCAGTGTAGCTTAACTTTTTATACCTCGTGATAACTAATTTTGGGGTTTCTTGCTGTTTCCAGTTCAGCTAATGCTTACTACTTAGTTCTTTCTTCGATTTACTCTCAATCCACATCCGGCTCTCACTAGAATGTCCTTCCCATTCAACAGCTCCTGTAATTTTCCTTCGCATTCACTCAGGGTAGCAATGCATCAGCTACTTTGTAATTACATATT
This sequence comes from Schistocerca gregaria, assembly GCF_023897955.1. Taxonomy (NCBI): domain Eukaryota; kingdom Metazoa; phylum Arthropoda; class Insecta; order Orthoptera; family Acrididae; genus Schistocerca; species Schistocerca gregaria. The sequence goes on from NC_064924.1 coordinate 512,460,304, forward strand.
TTCATCCTGAATTTATATCCCAGTCTTGAAACTTTCTTTTATTTCAATAATGGTTTCCTGGATTATAGATTGAACAGTAGAGGCGGAAGACTATATAGCTGTCTTACAACCGCTTTAATCCGATCACTTCGTACTTGGTCTTCCAGTCTCATTGCTACCCCTTATTTCTGTACATGTTGCTTAATTACCGCCTTTTTCTATCGATTACTGCTGTTTTTCTCGGAATTTCGAACATCTTTCAACATTTTACATTGCCGAACAATTTTTTCTGGTCGCAAACCCCATGTGCTTTGCTCAGGCGAAACTACTATTGTCTGGACAGAACTGGGATCTTTAATTACTCTGGGAGAGGACTGATCAAACTAGAACTCTTAAGATATTGTTTCACTTTGTTACATTAACGAATAAAAGATTTACTTAACTTTAACACACCTCTGTGCCACAGGAGAACTGGATAACTTATAAGTGTGATGGACTAGCAAAGCAGCACTTCATGCATTAATTAACAATCTGAGCTCGTAAGGTACAATGTTCATCACTTGATACATTAATTAACAAACTGATCTCTTGAGGTACAGTGCTCAGCTCTTGCATGCTCGGCTCTATATTGACCTCAGTATGAGGGCGCTGCAGTTGCGGGGAAGGGGCGTGGTCTGTAGAGAGTCTTCCATGCATCGTTGCTGATTTCAGGAAGCCCTCATTGATGCCTCTGGTATCGATATGTGTTGCCGACTGTGGTGTGGCCGTGCGATCTGTGGATGATACCGCACGATGGATGCATCTTAGCTCTTATTAAGTCTCGGTTACATTACAGACGTTATATCACAACTGGTGTCTCTTCACCAAAAGCTGAAATGATAATCAACTCACGGATCCTTAGCTCCCTTTCCAATTTTCCTAAATATTATCTTTTTAGCAAATTGGAAACACAACCTGTTAACCTGTTACGCGGTAGTCCTTGCAATAATCTACTCCTGCCATCTTTGGGGATGTCTGAGTGATTTTTTTCCAGAAGTCTAATTGCATGTACCTAGTTTCATAGATTCTTCACACTAACTTGAGTAGCCCTTTTGACACTACTTCCTCTTGTGATTTCAAGAATTTCGAAGGGATGCTGTGTATCCCTTCTGACTCATTTTATCACAAGGGTCCATCAAGCTCTGACTTTAGTACCGAATCTCCTGTGTCTGTCATATCGATTCATATTTTTTCTGCTGTCATGTCATCAGCAGTTCTTTCCATCACAGATTCCCTCATCGTAATACTTTGCGTTTAAGTATGGAATTCCTTTTGTCTTCTTAACGTTCATGCTCTTACCTTAAATTTCACGGAATGCTGTATGGACTTTTCTATATGCTGAATCAGTCCTGACGACCATTTGTTATTCGACTTCTTCGCATTTTACATTGTCATTTCGTCTTCGCTGCCTTGTACTTCGTAATTATTCCATTCCAAAGAGACTCATATTGTTGTACCCCTCTTTCTCTGAACATATATGTACTTCCTTCTTTCGTCGATCAGTTCAAAGTATTTACTCTCAGGTTTCTTTGCAGTTCTCTTTCTTGTGTCTATGTTTGTCTGGTCAACTTTTGTGACTGCACTTTTCACGGACGTCCGTTCACGCTCAAATGAACTGTCTGTCCAGCGTTAGAGAATTTGAAACACATGTCATCATTATTCAGGTTTTTCGACGGTGATCCTTATGGACGATTCTTTTAAACTCCTGTCTACTCTTCATCGTTGCTAAATTGTGATTCGCCAATGTGATTTTTGTACAGTCTATTCCCTATTCTTAGCGAAAAGCTTCTCCCCTCTTATTCCTCCCGCCAAGCGTGTACTATACCGTAATTCCGTCCTCTATTTCTTCCACTTTTTCCACGTTTCAGTCCCCCATTATTATTATATTTTAATCCCCATTTACAAACTAGATTGCCCGTTCGGTATCCTCATTCACTTTTACTGTCTCTCCATCTTCTCCTTGTGGCGTAGGCATGTGTGGTGTCGTCCGAAGCGCTATGTACCATAGCATGGTTGGTACCATGTAACTCATCGACAAGGAAAGACAGTCGCTGCAAGCCACATTAACAAATGGTCGACACCCGTGTAACCACGTCCAGAAATGTTTCGCTACAAAAACTCCAAGGGATTGAAATAAGCTGGATGATTTCAGAAAAATAGATACTAGATATTTTTAAACCCGTTTATTTAATTCCTCATTACAATTTTTGGTTCTGCCCATCTTCAGATGGCCACTTTACATAAGTGTTAGATACCATTTTGACAAGAACGCAAATATGTTCGGGAAAAACGTTAAGTTAAACCAATTATGAGCAGTAACTAGATACAATAACGTAACATGGATAAAACTTACTACAAGTACTTACAGACCTCGTACGCAAGACACACTAATATCCGAAATATTATGACCAGTTCCCATCAAATCTTGGTGCTGTGAGCAAGTTATGCACTAAGTAAACTACAGTGGTGTCCAAATTTAAATCCACTATTTCCCCGTCCTATGCCTAATTCACGATATAATCATACGCATTGTCAACAGATTTCCGTACGAAGGTGTCCTGCAAGGAAGATGGCATTCCGGTCAACAGACAACCACGCCAAAGATGACGTCAGGGCACCTATAAAACGGGATAATGTTTGCCGGGTAGTTCCACGTCCACAGTCACTATGTACAGATAACAGACACAGTATGGCACAGAGAAGACGCCTCCCTGCGGTGGAAGGCCACGGGAAGAATGAAAGCAGGACGATCGCAAATTGATATGGCCGGATGGCTTAATGTGAATCATTCTGTTATTTTTCGGATGAGGGAGACAGTTTATAGAAATCGAAACTGTATCCCGAAGATCAGGGTGGGGCCGACCACGTGTAAGGACAGAAAATAGAAACGATTTTTGTCTGTAAGGGCACAATGTACCGCCTTAGCAATGCACGGCAACTGGCATCTGACCTCAGAGCAACTACTGGATGTGTTGTAGCAAAGCAGCCAGTGTGCAGAAAGCTTCGGTAGAGTGAACTTTTATCGGAGACCCGCTGTATGTGTGTCTTTGGCGCGTCTTCATAAAAGGGAACCACCAACATGCTACCTGGCCGGTCAAACAGTGGGCCAATGTTCTTTTCACAGATGAATCCCACATTAGTTTCGAGAGTGATTCTCGACGGATACACATCTCGAGGGAAAGTGGAACATGAGTTCGGGACTCAACCACTGTGGAAAGAGACAGATGTCGAGGATCATCCCTAATGGTCTGGACATGGATTATGTTGAGTACTCAAACACTTCTTTATGAAACTGTAAGATTAAATCGGCAAGATTTAACTGCTGTCAGGTATAGTTACGTGATCTTCGGACCTCATGTGCGGTTGTTGTGAGATGCTGTGGATCCAGACTTACTATTTGCACAATATACAAGAGAGAATTTTCAGAGCATGTGTTTCGATAAGTGCCGATGTAATAAGGAATACTACCCAATCCGTGGTAAGAGGATTGTAGCACTGCATTGCTATCAATGATCATCACTTCGAACATCTGTAAATGGACGTTCATGCCACCTTTGTGACCATCGTTGACTTTCAAAGACCTTACTGTTAAACGTCATTGTATTTGTCTCGATAGCCGCTATCAGAAAATAAGTGCAAAACTATAGCATCCAATTAAAAAAAAAGTTGATCTTCATATCTCTGAATCGACCACACCTATCAACAAAAAACCAACGGCATATTATGGCCCCCGTTGTCCATGCATCTTTTGTCCCACAAACTTTTCAGCTCCTATCATATTTTCGGAGTTAAAAAAAATGTTCAAATATGTGTGAATTTGTAAGGAACCAAACCACTGAGGACATCGGTCCCTAGACTTATACATTAATTAAACTAACTTATGCTCAGAACAACACACACCCATGCCCGAGGGAGGACTGGATCCTCCGGCGGGAAGAGCCCCGCAGTCCGTGACATGACGCCTCAAATCGCGCGGCCACTACGCGCGGCTTTTCGGAGTTATTCTTGCTGGAAATAGTTTGTGACTCACCCTGTATTGATGCGCTAAGCTGCGCAATTCAGTCTAGAATCTCGGCAAAACGAACACGCCGTGCTTTTGGCCGGGATTGGATGGCGTTACAGCTCGCTAATGTGTTTCCATGGAGACCTTCCTTGTAAGTTAGTCAAAGTTTCTGGACTATCAACGATCAGAAACATCATTGTACAGTGTCTCCGATTTAGAATACCCAGAACAAAAATCGTTTCGACAAGTTGTGATTGTGACAGATACCTTTCAAAAGGCAAAGAAATGTAGTCCAAGTAAATCAGGAACTCCGAGAGAATTAGTTTAGGAAAAGAGACACTAAAAGTAGTTGATGACGTTTATTATTTTGGACGCGAAAGAAGTTATGATGGCTGTAGCAGAGAGAATATAAAATACACGCAGGAGATAGCAATAAAGTCATTTCTGAAAACAGAAATTAGTCAAAATGGAATATAAATTTAAATGTTATGAAGTTTTTCTTCTGAAGCAGATAGTTTGTATATAGCTATGCAAGTGAAATGAGGATGATAAACAGTTTCGATAAAAAGAGGATACAGTTTTTAATGTTGAAATATACTGCTAAAGGAGACTACTGAACATTAGATCTAATAAACAAAGATGTGATACTGAATCAAATTGGAGAGGAAAACCTCCATGAAATAAATTAACTGAGAGAAGGGGTCTATTGATGGGACACATTATGAGGCATCTTATACAGGTTGAATCACCTAAAACTTGCACCGCAGATATTGACGAAATGAAATATACTATTGACATGCGGGCTTCACTGAACAGATTGGTAGTCAGGGGTTCGTATTATTAGCTAATATACAGATTGAAGTAAAACTCAGAAAGTATTTTTAGTGCAAATATGCGCTCTTTAAAATGGGCCAGTGTCTATTGGCATTAACGAATTAAATTACGGTAAATGAGAATGTCAAAGGTGTTTGTTGGTGGAGTCTTGTGAGAGTCACTTACGAGATACCGTAGTTTGAAGAGATCCCACACCGACTGTTGTACGATACCTGTAGTAGCACACACTACAGAACAACCTAAGTGCATTCACTAGTTATGTGGATTCTGACAAGTAGCTAAACAAGTAATCATCACAGACTGTGTTCAAAATGACCATTAGCAGCGGAAAAAAAAACGCTCCCAGATTTTCCAAGTCTATTAAGAACTGTGGTAGAAACTGAGATGATTAACTGCAAAATTTGAGTTTATTCTAAACATGAAGTTTGAAATGTAGCAGCTCATTTGTTTTTTCATTAATTATATAAATTTTAGAGTTTCATACACCTGTAATTATGGTTTTCTGCGCAAAACTCATCGAAGTATCTCTCCCACTTATGAAGAAATGTGTACCTATAGCTGACAATGCAGCCAATAGTAAGTGAGAAAAATGATGAAATTTCACATGTAAAAAATTTTTAGTTTTGTTTTTGAACTTCCAGTGTTATGGGTGTGAATTGTGAATCATTCCTGGTCATGCTGATAAAGCTTTATGAATTAATTTTTAAAAGTCTAGACAGTGGAAATTAAAAAATCTTGTGGTGCCTCTCCTGCTCCAAGTCGGCCCGTTTGACGTCCTACTTCCCTTACAGAAGTGTATGTTTGCATCAAAATACACTACTGACCATTAAAATTGTACACCAAGAAGAAATGCAGATGATAAACGGGTATTCATTGGACAATTATATCATACTAAAACTGACATGTGATTACATTTTCACGCAATTTGGTCGCATAGATCCTGAGAAATCAGTACCCACAACAACCACCTCTGGCCCGTAATAACGACCTTTATACGCTTCGGCATTGATTGAAACAGATCTTCGATGGCGTGTACAGGTACAGCTGCCCATGCAGCTTCAACATTATACCACAGTTCATCAAGAGTAGCGAATGGCGAATTGTGACGAGCCAGTTGCTCGGCCAGACCAGACGTTTTCAGTTGTTGAGAGATCTGGAGGATGTGCTGGCCAGGGCAGCAGTCGAACATTTTCTGTATCCAGAAAGGCTCGTACAGGACCTGAAACATGCGGTCGTGCATTATCCTGCTGAATTGTAAGGTTTCGCAGGGATCGAATGAAGGGTAGAGCCACAGGTCGTAACACATCTGAAATGTAACGTACACTGTTCAAAGTGCTGTCAATGCGAACAAGAGGAGACCGAGACCTGTAACCAATGACATCCCATACCATCACGATGGGTGATACGCCAGTATGGCGATGACGAATACACGCTTCCAATGTGCGTTCCCGCGATGACACCAAACACGGATGCGACCATCATGATGCTGTAAACAAAATCTGGATTCATCCGAAAAAATTACGTTTTACCATTCGTGCACCCATGTTCGTCGTTGAGTACAACATCGCAGGCGTTCCTGTCTGTGATCCAGCGTCAAGGGTAACCGCACCCACGGGCTCCGAGCTGATAGTCCATGCTGCTGCAAACGCCGTCGAACTGTTCGTGCAGATGGTTGTTGTCTTGCAAACGTCCCCATCTATTGACTCAGGGATCGAGACGTGGCTGCACGATCCGTTACAGCCATGTGGATAAGATGCCTGTCATCTCGACTGCCAGAGATACGAGGTCATTGCGATCCAGCACGGCGTTCCGTATTACCCTCCATAACCCACCGATTCCATATTCTGCTAACAGTCATTGGATCTCGACCAACGCGGGCAGCAATTTCGCGATACGTAAACCGCAAGCGCGATAGGCTGCAATCCGACCTTTATTAAAGTTGGAAACGTGATGGTACGCATTTATCCTTCTTACACGAGGCATCACAACAACGTTTCACCAGGACACGCCGGTCAACTGCTGTTTGTATATGAGAAATCGGTCGCAAACTTTCCTGATGTCAGCACGTTGTAGGTGTCGCCAGCGGCGCCAACCTCGTGTGAATATTCTGAAAAGCTAATCATTTGCATATCACAGCAACTTCTTCCTGTCGGTTAAATTTCGCGCCTGTAGCACGTCATCTTCGTGCTGTAGCAATTTTAATGGCCAATAGTGTATTATCACAGTCTGTATACTGGGTAACAATACGAGTCCCTGACTACCAGTCCGTTCTGTGAAAACCACACAACAATGACATTTCCTATTTCGGCAATATCTGCGGTGTATGTTTTACGTGATTCACATTATATATATGGGAAATGAACTGTGGATTAAAACTGAAGGTAGGACATAAAGGCAATGCGACCTGGATAACTGAGAAAACCAGAGGTTGTCGAGAGTTTCAGAGAGAGAATTAGGGAACTACTGACAAGAATAGTGGAAATAAATGCAGTAGAAAAAGTATGGGTACCTCTGAGAGATGTAATAGTGCAGGCAGCAGAGGATCAAGTACGTAAAAAAACGAGGATAACCCTAGAGAAATTGAATTTAGTTAATGAAAGGGAAAATACAAAAATGCGGTAACTGAATTAAGCGAACGGGAACGCAAATATCCAAAAAATAAGACTGACAGAAATTGAAAATGGCTAAACGGGGTGTCTAGAGGACAAATGTAAGGACTTAGAAGCATATGCCACAAGAGGAAAGATACATACAGCTAACATCAAAATTAAAGAGATCTTTGGAGAAAAGAGAGATCGGATGGAAAACCGGTCCTAAGCTGAAGAAGGGAAGGCAAAAGGTGTAAGGAATACATAGAGGGTATATATAAGGGAGCCGTACTTGAGGGCAATACTACAGAAATGGAAGAGAACATAGAGAAAGATGAGATGGAAAATATGGTACTATATGGTAGTGTGTGAAGAATCTGAAAGAGCGCTGTAAGACCTAAATCGAAACAAGTCCCCAGGAGTAGACATTCCCTTAAAACTACTGATAGCCCTGGGAGAGCCAGGTATGACAAAACTATTCCATCTGGTGAGCAAGATGTATGAGGCAGGGAAAATGCTTATCAACTTCAAAAATAATATAAGACACACACTAAAAAAAAGTTCTGGATCACCACGGTTCCGAAAGTTCCGGAACCTTGTAAGTAGGCTGTTTAGGTTTTTTTATTGGTAACGCCGCCGCCACGTAGCGCTCTGTATAAAAATCACTGGCTGTGCCGTGTGCAGTCTGTGGCTGGTTTGCATTGTTGTCTGCCATTGTAGTGTAGGGCAGCGGCAGCTGGATGTTAAAAGCGCGTAGCATTGCGCAGTTGGTGGTGAGCCGCCAGCAGTGGTGGACATGGGGAGAGAGATGGCGGAGTTTTGAAATTTGTAAGAATTGGTGTCATGAACTGATATATATATTATGACTATAAAGGTAAATACATTGTTTGTTCTCTATCAAAATCTTTCATTTGCTAACTGTGCCTATCAGTAGTTAGTGACTTCCGTAGTTTGAATCTTTTAGTTACCTGGCAGTAGTGGCGCTCGCTGTGTTGCAGTAGTTCGAGTAACGAAGATTTTTGTGAGGTAAGTGATTTGTGAAACATATAGGTTAATGTTAGTCAGGGCCATTCTCTTGTAGGGATTATTGAAAGTCAGATTGCGTTGCGCTAAAAACTATTGTGTGTCAGTTTAAGTACAGTCGTGTATAATTTTTCTAAGGGGACGTTTCAACCTGTACAGAAAATTGGAATGGAGATCAACATTAACATCATTTCCGCCCTTTTTATTGCTCATAAAAACCACACATTGCATGTTGTACCACCATGCAGCGAGACCTTCAGAGGGGGTGCTCCAGATTTCTGTACACAGCGGTACCTCTAATACTCAGTAGCATGTCCTCTTGCAATGATGCATGCCTGTATTCGTCGCGGCATACGATCCACAAGTTCGCCAAGGCACTGTTGGTTCAGATTGTACCACTCCTCAATGGCATTTCGGCGTAGATCCCTCAGAGTGGTTCGTGGGTCACGTCGTCCATAAACGGACCTATTCAATCTATCCCAGGCACGTTCGATAGGGTTCATGTCTGGAGAACATGCTGGCCACTCTAGTCGAGCGTGCGGGCCGCCTTGGATACTTCGGCAGGCAAAGCATTCGCGGTCATGCGTTGTCCAGTGCATCCGGCAACAGGGCAATCCCGCGACCAATCTGAACGCGTGGCACCAAGTTTTGTAGTTGAAAAATTGTGCGTTGCCGACCTATACAACATTAATAATTTCGGTTCCTACCGTTCAGCAGCTACCCTGGGTTAAAAGTTTGTGACACAATGTTTCTCCACCCTGTTGTTTGCTGTTGTGGTCTTCAGTCCACAGACTGGTTTGATGCAGCTCTTCATGCTACTCTATCCTGTGCAAGCTTCTTCATCTCCGAGTACTTACTGTAAACTACATCCTTCTGAATCTGCTTGGTGTATTCATCTCTTGATCTCCCTCTACGATTTTTACCATCCACGCTGCCCTCCAATGCTAAATTTGTGGTCCTTTGATGCCTCAGAACATGTTCTACCAAACGGTCCCTCCTTCTTGCCAAGTTGTGCCACAAATTCCTCTTCTCCCCAATTCTATTCAATAGCTCCTCATTAGTTATATCATCTACCCATCTAATCTTCAGCATTCTTCTGTAGCACTACATTTCGAAAGCTTCTATTCTCTTCTGGTCCAAACTCTTTATCGTCCATGTTTCACTTCCATACATGGCTACACTTCATACAAGTACATTCAGACGCGACTTCCTGTCCTTCAAGTGTATACTCGATGTTAACAAATTTTTCTTCTTCAGAAACGCTTTCCTTGCCATTGCCAGTCTACATTTTATATCTTCTCTACTTCGACCATCATCAATTATTTTGCTCCCCAAATAGCAAAACTCCTTTACTACTTTAAGTGTCTCATTTCCTAATCTAATTCCCTCAGTATCACCCAACTTAATTCGACTACATTCCACTATCCTCGTTTTGCTTTTGTTCAAAAATGGCTCTGAGTATTATGGGACTTAACATCTATGGTCATCAGTCCCCTAGAACTGAGAACTACTTAGACCTAACTAACCTAAGGTCATCACATAACACCCAGTCATCACGAGGCAGAGAAAATCGATGACCCCGCCGGGAATCGAACCCGGGAACCTGGGTGTGAAAAGCGAGAACGCTACCGCACGACCGCGAGCTGCGGACTTGCATTTGTTGATGTTCTTCTTATGTCCTCCTTTCAAGACACTGTCCATTCCATTCAACTGCTGTTCAAAATCCTTTGCTGTCTCTGTCAGAATTACAATGTCTTCGGCGAACCTCAAAGTTTTTATTTCTGCTCCATGGGTTTTAATACCGACTCCTAATTTTTCTTTTGTTTCCTTTACTGCTTGCTCAATATACAGATTGAATAACATCCGGGAGAGGCTACAACCCTGTCTCACTCCCTTCCCAACCACTGCTTCCCTTTCATGCTCCTCGACTCTTATAACTGCCATCTGGTTTCTATACAAATTGTAAATAGACTTTCGTTCCCTGTATTTTATCCCTGCCACCTTTAGAATTTGAAAGAGAGTATTCCAGTCAACATCGTCAATAACTTTCTCGAAGTCTACAAATGCTAGAAACGTATAGTGACGAGAATTGTTGCACAAGAAGGACTATCGTGATAGGCTCCATCAAACCAATTATCGGATTAATGACCACAACAATAACTACCACTTGTGTCAAAGATAAGTGTTGTGTGTACGTTCGTCAGAAGTGGCTGTGCCTGTTGGCTTTTCACGCTCAGTCCCGGCAGCCTCCGCCACGCCACCTCCCCCTTCGCCGCCGCCCCTGTCGGGTCCTGCAACTCCGGCCACGGTCCTGAAGCGAGTCCCCAGGGACTGCTGGAAAGCGGGACGCCACTCGCTTCCCGGGCACCTAATCAAAACTCTCCCCGGCGCCGGGTCACTCATTACGGCTGGCCTGCGCCAAACTTAATCACTGTCTTTAGCGAACCTCATTAGGTTATATTATGACGTGTAACGCGAGCCACGTTTCATTACGCCCTCTGTGTCGCCGTGTCGGTAAGTTTGGGCGGCCGCCCGGCGTTCGCCGGCGATATTCCCCCGGGTAATGAGCGACGCCTTCCCAGTGGATCCGCCTGTCTCCGAGGAAGCTCGCGCAAACTCCCTGCACCTCGCCCAACTACCTGCCGCCGCCTTATTAAACGGAAAGTTTGTCAGTTCGCTGAAAGGAAACACGCTGCGAGTGAGGTGGCAGGCTACGTACTGGGTAAAATGCAATCCATTGTAATCGTCCTGTGAACAGAAAATCGCTCAGAGAGGCGTTACTCTCCCCGATTCTGCCCAGAAGGTCAGAGTTTAACGTTGCCGTTACAACGAAGTGGTCAAATAGAAAGAGTACTAATTTAGTTAGGCATGTACAAGAAAGGAAGTCACATGCGACCTCTGGAAGAGCTATCGAAGCCTTCGTCTTAAGATTCAGACATTCCGCGCAAAACATAATTCACTTTCGTCAGGCAGCCCGTTGAAATTTGAGACACTGCGCCTTTTCGCCTAGGGAAACTGCCGGAGGGAACTGCTAATAATATGATACAACTTTTGAAAATTACTGGAGAATGTCAGCGTTTTCATCAGCTCACATACAAGTTCTCGCCGCTGTTAAAGATGGAATTTTGAAATATTGTATCGTTCTCAAACATACTATATCAGCCACCGGATACTACGAGACGATTCCTCATGGGTAGCGCTTTTTGCACCATGAAATCACAATTACTTGAATTAATTTGGTTGCAATTTGTTCTCTTCTTAAGAACGCGTTTCGCCGTCGTGGGGCTTCTTCAGATTGTCTACAAGATTAAGAAGGTAAGTAATAATTACGGTACTGTCGGAGCATGCACGACTGTAAAGATGAATAATGAATCATTGCTAAAAAAGCAGTTCGTGTAGAGGCCACAGGGGAACAGGAGCGTCAGAGTTGGAAGGAAGGATACACATCGGTGTGAAGCACATTGTCCGTGATGCTGAGATGCGGGAAGTTTCGTTGGCAGAGGAGATGGAGCGTGTGGAGGTGGAGAGAGGATGTGACACATCAGTAGAGCTGTGGCAGCACGCAGGGAATGGAGAGGAAAAGACACACCAGAGGGTGAGTCGGATTGTTGGTTGTCGTAGAGGATATGGATGTGTTCAAGGGAAAGGAGGAGATGTTGGAAGAGGACGAGGTCATAGAGGATCCTTTAGGCAGATAGGAGATGGATACAGAAAGCGAGGCCGAGTGCATGGCATTCAAGTATTTAGGGCTTTATAGAATTTAGGAGGGGCGGAGATCGAAGCGGTACTGGTATAACAAAGGATGGGACACATCAAGGATTTGCAGGTGTGAAGGACAGTGGAAGGATGCAATCCCCACCTCCAGCGAGACAGGAGTTTTAGGAGGCGGAGTCAACTGCGGGCTTTGTGTTGGATAGTAAGGACATGTTGAGTACAGGTGAGGAGATGGTCAAGAGTGAGGTGAAGTTACTTCAAGGTGGGGGTAAGTTGGATACTTCGGACTTAGATGGTGAGGCTGAAATCACGGAGACAGGAGGAGGGAGTTGTACATTCTATAATGATTACTTGGGTTTCGGAAGGATTGATTAGAAGGGGCCACTGCGGCCAAGTGGAAACTGGTCTAGGTTGAGGGAGCGGTGGGAGAGTTGAAGGGTAGGATAGAAGGTAAGGAAAAGGAAGGCAGGGTCCTCAGCATATTGAAGGAGATGGAAAGGTGGGGATGGTTTGGGTTCATCAGCAGTATACAGGAGATAAAGGAGAGGAGAAAGGACGGAGACCTGGAGCACACCTGCAGTAGGGTAGAAGGTATGGGAATTGTTGTTATGAATGGTGACATAGGAAGGACGTTGGTAGCAGAAGGAGGCTATGAGGCAGATGAAGCTGATACAAAGGGTGTAGGTCTAAAGCTTGAAGGGAAGCCCCAGGATGCCATACATGGTGACAGACGCTCTGGAGGTCAATGGAAACAAAATTAGCAGAGCATTGGGAGTTTAGTTGGAGGGAGAAGAGACGATATGTGTAAGGTTAGAGAGATGGTGGTTGGCAGAGAAGGAAGGCTGGAAGCCCCACTTGGCAAGAGGGAGGAAATAGTATTGAGTTAGGTGGTGATGGATACTGTGGGAGAGGATAGACTTAAAGACCTTTCTGAACACAGAGGAGGCGTAAGGAAGAGGATGGCGTTGTACAGGGTGGCAAGGGCGGTGAGGAAGGAGAGAGGATTGTGATGCAGTTGTAATCAGGGGCGTCGTTGCGGTAGGAGTGGAAAATGAGATTAATGTCTTGTGCTGTGAAAGGAGTGTTCGAGTCTAATGGCAGTGACTGGTCGAAGTACCGGAAGCTGGGAGCAAGAGGTTGATAGTGGTATCGGTGCAGTCAAAGACATCAGGGAAAAGGAACTAATAAAAGTGAGGATCATTGGCTATGGAGAAGACTTCGGAGAGATGGGAAGACAAGTGGTTAGCTTTTCTGAGGTTAACAGGGAAGGGTGGTTGTCATGAACGGTTCAAATGGTTCAAAGCTGTTGCCCTAACTGTAATCAGTACACATTGCTGTACAACATGTCCATATTCTTCCGAATTTATTAATTTGTTTTAATTGCAAAGAAGCGATCACACCCTAACCACGAAAAACACGCATCGGACCACCACCCCAAATCACTCGTTTCAGTTATCCAGTGTGCAGTTCAAAATGGTTCAAATGGCTCTGAGCACTGTGGGACTTAACATCTGAGGTCATCAGTCCCCTAGAACGTAGAACTACTTAAACCTAACTAACCTAAGGACATCACACACATGCATACCCGAGGCAAGATTCTAACCTGCAACCGTAGCACTGGCGCGGTTCTGGATTGAAGAGCCTAGAACCGCTCGGCCACAGTGGCCGGCGGTTGTCATGGAGGAGAGGGTAATGCGGAGCAGGATGGCTACCAGTAAGGCGGTGGAAGGCTGACCAATACCTGGAGGAGCTGACAGGGAGGATAACGTTGAGTTGTGTGCATGTATGGAGCTAGTCCCGGCGTTTCTTTCATGTCAGAAGGTTTCGAACGTGTCATTGTAATTGTCAGTGGCGGAGGAGTGTGTCGGGTCACGAGCGCGGCGGAAGGAAAGGTAGAGCCGGCAGGGTTTACAGAGAAGGAGTACGGCCTGTGGAGGAAGGATAGGATGGTGGTGGTGGATAAGTTTGGTGGGGTCGTGGGCCGCCACAGCGTCAGAGACGGTCTTCTGGAGAAAGGAAGAGGTGTGAACGATGTCATCAGGATGGTGTAAGGAGGGGAGGTGGCTTCTGACCTGAGTGTCAATGGATTCCCTTAGGCGACATTTCAGTCTATGCACTGGCCTTTTATACCTCGTGTACGCGATACTACCACCGTCTGTATAAGTGCAGATCGCTATCCCATGACTTTCGTCACCTCAGTGTATACAAGCTCCCGTTTAGCCAGTGGTAAATACACTCCTGGAAATGGAAAAAAGAACACATTGACACCGGTGTGTCAGACCCACCATACTTGCTCCGGGCACTGCGAGAGGGCTGTACAAGCAATGATCACATGCACGGCACAGCGGATTTTCCGTTTCCCATAGTCGACAATTCTGTGTATTGACATATCCTGTCAGATGGAACCGGGCTTCGTCTGTCGACAAAATCTTCCACAGAAAATAAAAAAGTGGCTCTGAGCACTATAGGACTTAACTACGTTGGTCATCAGTCCCCTAGAACTTAGAACTACTTAAACCTAACTAGCCTAAGGAGATCACACCCATCCATGCCCGAGGCAGGATTTGAACCTGCGACCGTAGCGGTCTCGAGGTTCCAGACTGAAGCGCCTAGAACCGCTCGGCCACTTCGGCCGGCCTACGGCCAATCAGTGTCAACTTCCATGCGAGCAAGATATTGTAAAGCAAAGGTCTGTCTTGTTGGCAGGTCAACAGGAAGCAACTCTTGCATTGGGTAATTTTGAATGGATAGCAAAGAAGGATGTTTCGTAGGATTTTACGCACCTTGCTCACAGGTATGTTCAATGTTCGGGTAGTTCTCCGTGCACTGCACGTTTGCACACCACCACTCGTCTCCTCCTGCGTTGCTGAGGCCACTGCTTCCACTGACAGCGAATCAATTCGTTTCCTCCCTTTACCAGGCTGCACACCAAAAGAACCCGTCTTTTTGAATTCTCAACCAATTTTTTCCAGACCAACGGCAGTCATTGGACCAATGCCTTTTTGAAACCCTTCAGTGTCCGGAACTTCTGCAGAGCGACGTGTGCGAAATCATCAATCTTGTAATACAGTTTTCATTTGCGTATTCTGACACATATAGCGCCATCTATTGATCAATTTTCACACTTGTTTCTGTCTTGTGCCATACGTTTTCACATTCCAGTGATGATATTCCGTTGCAATTTGACGTCATTCTGACCAGTGGTGTAATTTCTACAGCGTTTCGAAAGTTTAATTGTAATTAAAATCACCCTGTATAGCATGAACAGTAGTGGTCGTACTCTTTTGGAGAACACGAGTGCCGCGTGAAGTGGCCGCGCGGTTAGAAGCGCATTGTCAGTGATTGCGCGACCCCTCCCGCCGGGGTTCGAGTCCTTCCTCGGGCATGGGGGTGTGTGTTGTTCGTAGCATAAGATAGATTCAGTAGTGTGTAAGTCTAGGGACCGATGACCTCAGCAGTTTGGCCCCATGGCATTCACACACTTTTTGAAGAACACGAGATATTACTTCTGTGTCTGTTGACGCCTCTACATCTAGTACAAGTGTATGGGTCCTGTCCGTGAGCAAATTATCGATCCAACAGCAGGCGCGTTTTGATTGTTGGTGTTCTGTTTTATGTTGTTAGAAGTGATGAATAATTCTTACAATGGCGGTGTTAGAGGGAACTGATTACCGAGTTGTCCGGTACAAAGTAGCGGTCTCGTTCCTCGACTCGGCGGCGTCAGTAATGCGGCAGAGGCGATGAGAGTTGGGTCTCGGTCTCCCACACTTCTCTCCCTGTGGAGTCACAAGGACAAATAGAGCAGCCCGGTGTCCGCCGTGTCCTTCCGCGCCTGCGGTGTTTGCGGCCGCTCTTCTGCTCCTGCCGCTGCTCGCCGTGTCCATCCGTCTCTGCAGCAGCGGCTGCCGCTGCCGCTGTTTACGAGCGCGCCGGCCTTTGTCGCAGTAATCTCATTAGGCGTGCGCGCGCGTGTTTGCGGCACAGAGCCCGGGCGCGAAGCAAGACCTCGCGCTCAAAGCGGGAAGAGGCCAGTGGCCTCACACCGCGCGCTGCGCCCGCGGCGCTAATTAGCAAGTGAGCCTCTGCAGCCTCATCGGGCGCAGCCGAGGGGGCGCCTCTCGTTCTCGCCGAGCGGCGTTGACATGTGGCTCGGCCACTACTAGTCGGGATTACGCACCTCCGGCATCCGGTCCCGCTGCTGTTTCCTGTTCCTCAGAAGTGTGCACCCACTGGGCGCTCCTCTCACTAGCGCCTGCGTGCGTGTGTGGTGCGTGGGTAAATGAAACACCACATACGTAAACACACGCACATACACACACACACACACACACACACACACACACTCATTCAAGGCGACCATATACAGCGCCAACTACTCGTCCACCAGCAGCTGGCTCGTAGCAATTTCCACTAACAACCTACACTACAACAAAACAAGGACACTGTTCAAAGCCCACAGGCACTAAGCCAAACAAAGAACACCACGCTGAAGAATCCAACAAAACTCATGTAATTTACACCAGCCTAAAACATTCTACTACCTAGATCGCATTAAAAAATTTTATGTAAGACAACGCTTTCGACAGACTTTCCTGTCATGTTCAGGTCTTAAAAGTCTTTTCGTTATAAAAGGTGTTCATTTTACGCTGAATCTCAAACCAAGTTTTCATGTTTGAAATAAATAAAATATTAAAACACGTAAAGCACCTTGTGCATACGGTGATGACAGCTTCCACTCTCGCAAGCATACATTCAACCAGGTGCTGGAAAGGTTCTTGGGGAGTGACAGCCCATTCTTCACCGAGTGTTGCACAGAGAAGAGTTATCGATGTCGGTCAGGGAGGCCTGGCACGAAGTCGGCGTTCCAAAACATCACACAGGTGTTCTACAGGATTAAGGTCAGGACCCTGTGCAGGCCACTCTATTACAGGGATCTTATTGCCGTGTAACCACTCCGCCAAAGGCCTTGCGTTATGAACAGGTACTCGATCGTATTGAAAGATGCATTCGCCATCCCCGAATTGCTCATCAGCAGTGGGAAGCAAGAAGGTGCTTAAAACATCGATGTAGGCCTGTGCTGTGATAGTTCCAAGCAAAACAACAAGGGGTGCTAGCCCATTCCATGGAAAATACGACCACACCATAACACCACAGACTCCGAATTTTACTGTTGGCACTACACACACCATACCCACACCCTGCCATCAGATCGCCACATTATATACCGTGATTCGTCACTCCATACACCGTTTTTCCACTGTTCAATCATCCAATTTTTACGCTCCTTACACCAAGCGAGACGTCGTTTGGCATTTACCGGCGTGATGTGTGGCTTATGACCAGCCGCTCGACCAAGAAATCCAAGTTTTAATACCTCGCGCCTAACTGTCATAGTACTTGCAGTGGATCCTGATGCAGTTTGGAATTCCTGTGTGATGACGTGGATAGGTGTATGCTTACTTCACATTACGACCCTCTTCAACTCTCGGTGGTCTCCGTCAGTCAATAGACGAGGTCGGCCTGTATGCTTTTGTGCTGTACGTTTTCCTTCACGTTTCCACTTCACTATCACATCGGAAACACCTAGGGATGTTTAGGAGTCTGGAAATCTCACATACAGGCGTATGACGCAAGTGACACCCAATCACCTGACCACATTCGAAGTGGAGGCAGTTCTGCTGACCACCCCAATCTGCTCTCTCATGATGTCTAATAACAACTGAGGTCACTGATATGGAGTACCTGACAGCAGGTGGCAGCACAATGCACCTAAAATGAGAAACGTATTATTTTGAGGGTGTCCGCATACTTTTGATCACATATACAGGGTGGTCCATTGATAGTGACCGGGCCAAATATCTTACTACATAAGCATCAAACGAAAAAACTACAAAGAACGAAACTTGTCTAGCTTGAAAGGGGAAACCAGACGGCGCTATGGTCGGCCCGCTAGATGGCGCTGCCATAGGTCAAGCGGATATCAGCTGCGTTTTTTTAAAGATACGAACCCCAATCCTTTATTACATATTCGTGTCCTACATAAAGAAATATGAATGTTTTAATTGGACCACTTTTTTCGCTTACTGAGAGATGACGCTATAATAGACACAAACGTATAAGAACGTGCTGTCACGTAACATTCCTCCAGTGCACATGGTATTTGTTTCGTGACACATTACCCGTTTTAAAATGGACCGTTCACCAATTGAGGAAAAGGTCGATATCATGTTGATGTACGACTATTGTGATCAAAGTGCCCAATGGGCTTCTGCTATGTATGCTGCTCGGCCGGCCGGAGTGCCGAGCGGTTCTAGGCGCTTCAGTCTGGAACAGCGCGACCGCTACAGTCGCAGGTTCGAATCCTGCCTTGGGCATGGATGTGTGTGATGTCCTTAGGTCAGTTAGGTTTAAGTAGTTCTAAGTTCTAGGGGACTGATGATCTCAGATGTTGAGTCCCATAGTGCTCAGAGCAATTTGAACCATATGCTGCTCGGTATCCCGGACGACATCGTCCAAGTGTCCGGACCGTTCGTCGGATAGTTTCAGGAAACGCCTTTGTTTTAATGTTTGCCACTCCAATTCACGTATCATGTCTGTGACACTATCTCCCATATTTCACGATCATACAAAACGAGCTGCCATTCTTTGTACTTTTTCGATGTCATCCGTCAGTCCCACCTGATGCGTATCCCACACCGCACAGCAATACTCCAGAATAGGGCGGACAAGTGTGGTGTAAGCAGTCTCTTTAGTAGACCTGTTGCATCTTCTAAGTGTTCTGCCAGTGCATCGCCGTCTTTGGTTTGCTCTACCGACAATATTGTCTATGTGATCGTTCCAGTTTAGGTTATTTGTAATTGTAATCCCGTATAATTTTTCGTGCATATCGAGGGTAGTTTGAAGTCACCACCGACTATAATTGCATGAGCGGGGTACTTATTTGAAATGAGCTGTAGACAAGCATAGAGAATTGGTGAAAAGTACTGGCAGCTGCCGTCTATGACAAAGGTACTGGAAAGCAGAAATAACACTACGTCAAACGTCAAAGTCTGACTATGTAGATCAGTAGCTGTATGGTGAAGCTAACTATTGCAGATAAAACAGTTTTGATTTTCACAATGGTTTCCGTTTCGCGACGGACCAGAAGTTGCTTTCTGTATGATCTTTGTATCACATTCGTCTTGAAATGTGAGTATATTTCGCATCATGCATAAAATAGGGTTTATTAACACTACCTTTTTATGGAAAAGTATTTGTAATTGGATAGCATTTATTTAACTAAGAAGATGTATCGAAACTGAGGACTGTTACGGCTAAACATTTTCTTTTAAGCTGTGACAGGTTTTGCACAAACGTTTATTTCCAAATAACATTGGTTAAGTGCTAATGTGCATAAATTAGTAGTGATGAAACAGTACGTCATGTTATGCAAATAAAAATCGGCCTAAATAACGGATCTGAGGTGATAGGTTGACACTCCACAGTGATAAGCACTGCAGATATGTAAATACTGCATAGTACATCTACAAAAATACCGAAAGAGGAATAACAGCGGAATTTTATAAAATAAAAAGTTCTTTGATGGATCGTTACCTATTTATCAATTTGTTTCGAAAAATGCGTGCATATTCATGCACGTGGATGGAGTCATTCCGGGAAAAAACATTGATCTGCCGCCGACAGAGAAAGGTGTGCACTTTATGGGTTTTTATAAACCATGGATAATGGCAGGCGGAAGCAGTGGTTACTCCGAATGTAGACAAAAACAAAACATCTCCCTTCAGCAAACGAGCCGTACTGACGTAGAATAGAGCAGCAACTCTATCAAAGGGCATACGGAAAACTTCAATTTTTGGAAGTGAAATTGGGAAACCCTAGGAAGAAGAAACTAGAAGTTTTTAAATTATTGTGCTGGAGAATTATAACTAGGCACATAAATGGCAAACGGAAGTGGTACTAGAACGAATAGATACAAAAAATCTAACTGAAAAATTTTCTAGAATTTCGAACAAGGTAATGAAATACCTGCTAGGTTATTCAGGAACAATTAGCTTTGAAGTGTAAGGAGCAAGACAAGTGAAGCCATAAAGGTGCACAGAAATTAAAAAATTGGAAACTGAATATGGAATATGTTTTGTATGTTGGCTAAGTACGAGGTTTACCCACAAAGTAATGCCCTGCATTTTTTTCTGAGCCGAAAGCAATGCTACGAATGCGGAACATTACGTATATGTTATTTGAAGTCTCCTGAGTGAGCGCATCAGGTTTCCGTCACTTCCGACAGATATCGAAGCTGCAGCGCAGTTTGAAAATGGCGTTATAGATGATTTAGGTAGCAAGCAGAGTGCCGTCATTGAATTTCTCACTGCAGAGTAGAAAACTGTGAGGATTATCGTGCAAAGTCTATAGAGAACCTATTTTCGAAAGAAGTACAGGTAGTCCCTGGGCACGGAGGGTAAGGTCTCAGAAAGCGGTTCGGTGGAGCTCCACAATTTGCAACAGTCGGGGAGACCATCCACGGCTGTCACACCTGACCTAACCATTCGGAATTCCACTTGTTTGGGCTATTAAAGGATGCCATTCGTGGAAGACATTTTGAGGACGATGAGGAGGTGATTCACACAGTGGAGCACTGGCTCCGCCACCAGGACAACAATTTCTACCGACAGAGCACACGCGCCCTTGTTTCGCGCTGGTGGAAGACGATACAACGGGATGGAGGTAACGTGGAAAAATAGGGTGTGTAGATAAAACACCATTCTTCCATGTGTGTCATTCTCATTATGTTCAATGAAGAGTTGTTGAAGGAAAACATGCGGAATATTACTTTTTGGGCAACTCACGTAGTAAACGAATATTAGTTTAAATTAAGGAAGAATAGAAGAGACAAATCTAGAACGCAGATGCGCTGGTTTTCATATCTGTGGGCTCCTGAAGCATGCTGACATGAAGGGAATTACATTTAAAGTGGACAAATTATCTCGTGAGTTGTACTGCAGAAGCGTTTGCATTAATTTGCAGATTCCATGTTCTGCACGTCCTCAGCTGAATATTAATGACCATCATAGATTTTTGAATGTAAATGTTTGAAATTGCTCATTTTGCCTTACGTTCATGTTGCCACACGTTGTTACTTAGATTTGTATAGTATCTTAAGAGATCTGTGGGATCGCCTTGCTCGGGTTGTCCACGCTATGCATCCTCAACTGAGAAGCCTAGCACATCACTCCACAACCCTCTCAGCGCCTTCCGGAACCTCACTGACTTTCCTCCTACACGTCTGGAATCGGCCCGCGTGGCAGAAGTTAGTGCCATATTGCTGAGCCCTGGCACATTTGACCCCATCTCCAAGCCACTCTGTCTGAGCTTGAAGAGCGAAATCCTGCGAACGCGTCGCTTTTGTAAATAGGAACCCTGTCGCACAGAGTACGTCTTGCCTTTACATTTCTCAACAACATAAATTAAAAACAAAAACAATGAAATCAGTATCATTTATTTATTTATTTATCTGTTTTGCACACTGAAGGCAGTAATATGATTTTTATGTGGTACAAACTGGCAGCATGTGGACAGGCAGAGACAATTCGACAGATTTTCGTACTCAGATTGCCATGTAACTGTCGCTTTTATAATTTCATAATCGAAAAAACACCTATCACACACATATTATGTTGGTCGAAATGTTACAGCATTTTTGGAACCTTAGTATGAAGGCTTAGAGGCTCTACCTGAACAGGGCAATGTAGATGTCCTCGACAATTTTAATGCTTTAAAGACTTCTCTTTAAAATAGAAACTACACAGATCAGTTAGCTATATCTGCACATGCACTGGGATGCTTTCCATTGAAAAGGAGAAGGGTCTCGAAAACAGATGTAAGATTGGTCCTCAAAACGTTTGGGAAACTGTCCTTGCACCTGTTTCGAGGCCACACTGAATTCTTCATACCTTGCGATTTCGTTAACGCCAGTTTGGTTACGGAGCTGGGCTATGTTTGTCGGTACGTGCCCTTCCATAATACGATTTTAGTTTCTTTAGAAGCATTGCATGAAATCAGAAACAAGTGGTTTCTGTCCTGGCAGTTTCTTGCTGAGGGCAGTGTGCAGTCAAGTCTACTTAAAATGCAATCCAATTCGTATGTTCAAACTTTCGTTCCTCCGCATCTTTTCCCTTCGTAAATTCAACAATCACGAGTTTTAAATCGAAAAATCATTCCAGGCATGCTTCTTAACCTCGTAAACATACTTTGCAGTGATATGTAAAGTTTCCATACTCTTCGTTCAGTTCCGTCGACAACAGTTGCAGCTAACAGTGGAATAATGCGTGCTCCTTCATATATTTTACTGTTCGTACCACCAATTTCTTCACGTGTTCCATGCATGCAAATTCAGTTCGAACTGCTTCTTGGTGTACAGAACAACGAATCCCATCTATCGACTGTTGTAATTTTTTGTTCACTTATTGCGGACTAAATCTTCTAATTGTTTCTGCATGGTATTGTAACGTCGTTTCATAGGAACTTTGCGGTATTCGGATATTATGCGACTGTATAATTAAACATTGAGCATTATCATCTCACTCTTCTGTCACACCCGCTGTCTTTAAAGGCTTGTTTGCACAGATCACTTGACTGCGTCTTTTTGCGCAAAGCGTCGCTTGTCATCTAAACGCCCTACATGCCAGGAATAAATTTGCGAATGCTAAACAGTGCTGCCACCACGATTCTGCCGAACCGGAGAGAGTTGTGCCGGACGAAAAATGCGACACGGCAACACTGAATCAAATGTCGCGCTGTTGCGTGCACTCCTTAGGAGGGCCGAGCATCGCTGAGTCACGGCCTGGCCTCGGACCGCAAGCGGCCTGCACATCCTGCACGCGTGAAGTTTAGCACGCCATGGCTAGCCATGGTGTAATTTGAATTTCTCATTTTGAGAAGACCGAAGGAGGGACCTCTTTTACATCCTAAAAACATTCAACAGCCTAGACAGCATAGATATTTGTTGGCTTAAGAACCAGTTTCGACAGGCTTCCTGACAGCTTCAGGTGCTCAAAATCTTTTTATTATGAAACGTGTTAATTTTACGCTGGACCTCGCGGAAAGTTGTCGTTTGGATAAAAATCAGCACATTATAAAAGTTTTGTCGTAACTAGAATATCTAAAAAGATAAAGCACCTTGTGCAAATGGCTACATATAGAGGGTGGTCAATTGATCGTGACCGCGCCAAATATTTCACGAAATAAGCGTCAAACGAAAAAACTACAAAGAACTAAACTTGTATAGCTTGAAGGGGGAAACCAGATGGCACTATGGTTGTCCCGCTAAATGGCGCTGTGATAGGTCAACCGGATAGCAACTGCGTTTTTTAAAAAAGGAACCCCAATTTTTTATCTCATATTCGTGTGGTACGTAAAGAATTTCGAATGTTTTAGTTGGACCACATTTTTCGCTTTGTGATAGATGGCGCTGTAATAGTCACAAACATATGGCTCACAATTTTAGACGAACAGTTGGTAACGGGTAAGTTTTTTAAATTGAAATACAGAACGTAGGTGCGTTTGAACATTTCATTTCGGTTGTTCAAATGTGATACATGTACCTTTGTGAACTTATCATTTCTGAGAACGCATGCTGTTACAGCTTGATTACCTGTAAATACCACAGTAATACAATAAATGCGCAAAATTATGTCCGTCAACCTCAATGCATTTGGCAAAACGTGTAACGACATTACTCTCAACAGCGAATAGTTCGCCTTCCGTAATGTTCGTCCATGCATTCACAATGCGCTGACGCATTTTGTAAGGCGTTGTCGGTGGATCACGATAGCAAATATCCTTTAACTTTCCCCACAGAAAGAAATCCAGGGCCGTCAGATCCGGTGAACGTGCGGGCCATGGTATGGTGCTTCGACGACCAATCCACCTGTCATGAAATATGCTACTCACTACCTCTTCAACCGCACCCGAGCTACGTGCCGGTTATCTATCATGTTGGAAGTACATCGCCATTCTGTCATGCAGTGAACCCAACATCTTGTAGTAACATCGGTAGGACATTATGTAGGAAATCAGCATACATTGCACCATTTAGATTGCCATCGGTAAAATGGGGGAAAATTATCCTTCCTACCATAATGCCGCACTACGCATTAATCCGCCAAGGTCACTGATGTTCCACTTGTCGCAGCCATCGTGGATTTTCCGTTGACCAATAGTGCATATTATGCCGGTTAAGTTACCACTGTTGCTGCATGACGCATAGTCGCTAAATAGCACGCGTGCAAAAAATCTGTCATCGTCCCGTAATTTCTCTTGCTTCCAGTGGCAGAACTGTACACGACGTTCAAAGTCGTCGCCAAGCAATTCCTGGTGTACGGAAATATTGTACGGATGTAATCTATGTTGATGTAGCATTCTCAACACTGACATTTTTGAGATTCCCGATTCTGCCGTAATTTGTCTGCTACTGATGTGCGGATTAGCCGCGACAGCAGCCAAAACACCTACTTGGGCATCATCATTTGTTGCAGGTCGTGGTTAACGTTTCACATGTGGCTAAACACTTTCTGTTTCTTATCCGGAGTAGCGGTCGCACGGTTGCACACCGAAGCGCCTAGAAACGCTTGGCCACTCTGGCCGGCCCGTGACTAAGCTTTTACGTTAAATTGAGTATTGCTCATCAGTGTGGGATCCGTACCAGATCGGGTTGACGGAGGAGATAGGGAAGATCCAAAGAAGAGCGACGCGTTTCGTCACAGGGTTATTTAGTAACCGTGATAATGTTACGGAGATGTTTAGCAAACTCAAGTGGCAGACTCTGCAAGAGAGGTGCTCTGCATCGCGGTGTAGCTTGCTCGCCAGGTTTCGAAAGGGTGCGTTTCTGGATGAGGTATCGAATATATTGCTTCCCCCTACATATACATCTCGAGGAGATCACGAATGTAAAATTAGAGAGATTCGAGCGCTTTCAGACTGTCGTTCTTCCCGAGAACCATATGCGACTAGACAGAAAAGTGCCCTCCGCCACACACCGTTGGGTGGCTTGCGGAGTATAAATGTAGATGTAGATGTAGATCCATACCATTAACGTCGATCTGCAGCAGGATTTTTGGACAAATATTGCGTTTGAACATTATGAGTTACCTGGAAGGGAACGGTATATTGACACAAAGTCAACACGGATTTTGGAAACATAATTCTTGTGAGAGACAACCAGCTCTTTATTCACATGAAGCGCTGAATGCTATTGACGAGGAATTTAAAATTGGTTTCGTATTTATAGGTTTCCAGAAAGCGTTTTACAATGTACAGTCGTACTCAAAAGTATCCGAACGACCTGAATTGCATTTCGCTTGATTCGCATGCAACCCACATAACACAGCTGTCTAGCAGGTCTCTAATCGCTCCTTGGTACAGTCGTTTGACTATTGAAAATGGCTCCAACAGGTCACCCCTAGAAAACTCAGCTCTGTAACGCAATATCTCAAAATGTAAAGTAATACCATGATACTACAAATATCAGGGAACTCCTTATCACAGATATGCCTGTCCTTAAGGCTTGTAAGCTGACATTTATTGCAATAAATGACATACCTGAAATGTTATCACTCTCATTATTACGTCAGATAGGTAATGCATCTAGTAAGTTAGTCGTGTTCATGATTTCTTCTACAAAGGAGCATACCGTACTTGTTATTTAAGACAAAATGACATTAAAAATATAAGTTATTCACGAGCAGCTAGTTGAGAATATGTATGAACTTCAAATGACACGACGAACCGTCTCGTTCTGCATATGGATTCAAACCCAGGTCATGCAGACAAATATTTCATGACTGACGGAATCTAACAGTCATCCCTGACTAGGCATACAGAGAGTGATATAGCTCGATTTTAGACAGTATCAGTTAGCAAATATCAACTTTAAATTAGATAGCGTAAACATTTTTAACGGACGCGAATTGCTACCCAGCATCTATTGTCCCTGCTAATGAACTACGAGAGATGTTAAATATTGCTTCTTCACAGGTAACTTACTTGAAATACCGTGAAGTAAAGCTTTGTGTTGGGCAGGGATTCGAACCTAGAACCTAATCGGATTGTTATCGAAGCATATTCAACTGTGACATATTGGATTTTCTCGGCAGTAGCTAGATATTTTAACTGAAATGACGAGACGAAACATTAATTTTTTGCTTCCCAGGACTCCAACCCCGAACCTATCGCTGTTATATTCCAGAGAAAACGACCGTTAAATATGGGTTTTGTTACATCAGCAGCGACATGTGAGCATGTTTGAACTAGAAATAATGTGATGAAGAGTTCAGTGCTGACTGGGAATTGAACCCCTCACATACCGTTATTGACTACACACAAAGAGACGTCAGCTACCAAATTTTTCTCCACCAGCAGCTCGGAAAAACAGCCTTGAAATTACAGTGATCTCTCAAATAGTCCTGTGTCTCACTGGGAGTCAAAACCGTTAGATATCGTTAGTGCTGATAACGAATGAAAATGCACTAAAAATGAAAATTATTATCCACCAGCAGACAGGTGTTTACATGCTAGAGCTTGATAATACATAATGAAAACTTAAGTGCCAGGCCAGCATTCGAACCCATTCACGCGCAATATGTGGAGATGTTGAGGAATCTGAGGTTTTGAACAAACAACAAATTGTAGTCGAGGTGTATTGTCACGAAGAGATCAAATTACGTTTTAAGGGCGGTCTCAGTTGTATTCCAAGTTCAGAACCAATTTTATCGGCATACAGAAGCTCAAATACAAGATGGAATAAGGTTGTTTGCAGATGAAGCTATCTTCTAGAGCCTATAAAAGTCATTAGAAGGTAAAAATAAATTGCAAAAATATTTAGAAAAAAAGTCTCTATGATGCTAAAATTGGCAGTTGACCGTAAATAATGAAAGTACGAGGACATTCACATGAATTGCTAGAATGAATCCATTAAACCTCGATTACACG
This sequence comes from Schistocerca gregaria, assembly GCF_023897955.1. NCBI lineage: Eukaryota > Metazoa > Arthropoda > Insecta > Orthoptera > Acrididae > Schistocerca > Schistocerca gregaria. Next base: position 512,487,466 of record NC_064924.1, read on the forward strand.
ATAAATCAATCAAATCTAAAGGCCGTGTATTCAACTAAATACCTAGGAATTACAACTACGAACTACTTAAACTGGAAAGAACGCATAGAAAATGTTGTGGAAAGGGCGAACCAAAGACTGCATTTCATTGGCAAAAAACTTAGAAGGTGCTACAGGTCTACTGCCTAAACTACACTTGTCCGTCCTCTTTTGGGTTACTGCTTCGCGAGGTGGGATCATTTCCAGACAGCATTAACAACTTACATCGAGAAAGTTCAAAGAAGAGCAGCACGTTTTATACTATCCAGAAATACGGGGAGAGTATCAGGACATAATACAGAATTAAGGGCGGACATAATTAAAAGAAAGGCGTTTCTCGTTGCGGCGGGATATTCTCACGAAATCTCAATCGGAAACTTTCTCCTCCGAATGCCAAAATTTTTTGTTGACGCCAATCTACGTAATGAGAAACGAACATCATAATAAAATATGGATAATTAGAGCTCGCACGGAAATATGTAACTGATCGTTTTTCTTGCGCTGTTCGAGAGTGTAATAGTAGAGAATTATTATGAAGGTGGTTCGATGAACCCTCTGCCAAGCACTTAAGTGTGATTTGCAGATGATGATAGGTGTCGAAACGTGACACCAGCTTTTTCTTAATGTAGCTACACACTTTTTTCTGTGGCATTGTGTAGGGCCTTAAAAGTGAACTTCAGCAACGTTGTTTGTATGTGTGGAGCTTGATCAAATAGTAACAACATAACACTGTCGCAAAAAAATGTACCTATAAAAGAAAACCACTTTTTCGACTGTCGAACACACTGTGTAAGTCTTAATAACTGCGCGAGCAAGTTGACTGATCGCTACAACATCAGAGCACAGAATGTTTGCCTTCAAATGCGCAGGTGAACACAGAAACCACACATGAGTTCTGTGTTTTCTTACATTTGGTACAGTGGGGCCTCTTCTACTGATGGGGGAACTGTGGTTTGAGGTGGTGTTATCTCATTACGGTTTGAGCAAGTTTCGCACATTAAGTTGTTGAAGTCCCTTTCGAAGGCTCTTTCGAATGTACTGAAAAATGTATATAGTTCCATCGTTTTTAGTAAGATAGTGCCACAATTAGTCCATTGTAAATGTCACAAACTACTTCCGTACGTTAGAAAATTCGCCACATTTTCCGCTATATCTTAGCGAAAACACCATTGATGCTTATATTAGTTCTAGACTGTCTTAAGTATCCCACTGCATGTAAGGGAACATTCAATTTGACTTCGTCTCTGATCTCCAGTCAGACTTGTCATTTTTCACGCTCGCATTTAGGGAATAAATTATGACAAAAAGAATCGATATGATTGCCTGAAAACTAGGCTCTAGAGTTTTAGTTAGTTGGGTGCGTATTCCACAGACCTTTCGAATGCTTCTTTTAACGAAATTATGTGCAACGAGTCAATTTACAAAATATATGTGAATGGTAGTGTTAACATGAATGAACACACTACTTTCTACTCCTTGCCATTCAACTACACTAATAAACAATGTTTCTTTCCGGTTTCTTTCAATTTTAAAAATGGTTCAAATGGTTCTGAGCACTATGGGACTTAACATCTGATGTCATCAGTCCCCTAGAACTTAGAACTACTTAAACCTAACTAACCTAAGGACATCACATACTTCCATGCCCGAGGCAGGATTCAAACCTGTGACTGTAGCGGTCGCGCGGTTCCAGACTGAAGCGCCAAGAACCTCTCGGTTACACCGGCCGGTTTTCGTTCTTATTTTTAAATACTTTTTAACAGGCTGATAGTATCTGAATCAAATTCCATCCATGGTGTAGAAGGAGTTGTCCAGGAGAAATGAATTTGGGGTAGATAAAAATTGTTTTGCTACCTGTCAGAAATTATGTCTTGTTGGGGAAATGATCAAAAAAATTTTATTATTGTGTGTTGAACTCCTTTTTGAGACATGGCAGTGAGTAATACAGCACACTTTTCCGTGAAGCGTTGTGTATATGAACATCACTGTTCTCAAACTGTGACCGATTAATTATAATGACTATCATTACCGAATGTGTGATTTGTGACGGCGCAGTTAAAGTGCCTGACTGACTGAAGACGAACCTCAATGACAACCGTAGGTGAACAGCACATACTACTTTTACTACTCATTTTCATGCAGTCAGTAATTTCTTTCTAAGTGGTGAGTTACCCATAAAAAATTATTCCGTCAGAAATTATAATGTGGAAATGTGCAAAATATATCAACAAGCAGATTCGTTTGTTTCCAACACTGGTAATTGTCGAAGAGCAGAGGTAGGTGAATTTATCTGTTTCAGAACCTCAGTGATACGCTTCCCCACTTCAAGTTCTCTTCAGTGTTTTTGTTGTTGTTGTGTTCTTCAGTCCGAAGACTAATTCGATGCTGCTCGCCATGCTACTCCACCCCGTGCAACCTTCTTATCTCCGAATAACTAGTGCAATGACATCTTACGGAAACTGTTTCCGTATTCATCTCTTCGTTTCCCTCTACGATTTGTACTGCCCACACATACCTCCAATATTTAATTGATGATCACTTGATGTCTCAGAATATGTCGTACCGATCGATTCCTTCTACTAGTCAGATGGCGTCACAAGTTTCTTTTCACTCCAATTCAGTTCAGTATCTCCTCATTAGCTACCAGATCTACCCGTCTAATCATCAACATTCTTCTGTAGCATCACAGTTCAAAAGCTTCTGTTCTCTTCTTGTCTAAAGGTTTATAGTCCATGTTTAACTTCCATACTTACGTCTACATTTGACATCATCAAATTTCTCTTCTTCATAAACGCTTTTCTTACCATTGCCATTTTACATTTTATGTCCTCTATACTTCAGTCATCGTCAGTTACTCTGCTGCCCAAATAGTAAAACTCATGAACTTCTTTCGCTGGCTAGTTTCGTACTTTAATTCCACAACATCCCATTACATTCATTTTGCTTTTGTTGATGCTCAACTTATATCCTCCTTTCAGTACACTGTCCATACCGTTCAACTGCTATTCCAAGTTCTTTGTTGTCCCTGACAGAATCACTATGTCATCGGCAAACCTCAAAGTTTTTACTTCTTCAGCCTGACCCTTAATTTCTACGGCAGTTTTCTCTGGTTTTCTTCACTGCTTGCTCAGCGTTCAGATCCAATAGCAACGGGAATAGGCTAAAAACCTGTCTCACTAGCTTCTGACCAAGTGCTTTCCTATCATGCCACTCGACTCTTCTAGCTACCGTCTCGTTTCTGTACAAGTTATAAACAGTCATTCACTGCATGTATTTTACCACTGATACCCTCAGAATTTCAAAGAAAGTATGCCAGCCAACATTGTCAAAAGCTTTATATTAGTCTACAAATGTTACAAACGTAAGTTCGCCTTTCCGTAACCTATGTTTCGACGTAAGTCGTAGGGTCAGTAGTGCTTTGTCTGCTCCTGCATTTCCCCGGAATCCAAACAGATGTTCCACGAGTTCGGATTCTATCAGTTTTTCTTTCCTTCTGTAAAGAGTTCGCGTTAGTATTTTGCAACCGTGACTTTACTGATAGGTCGGTAAATTTCACATTTTTCAGCAACTGATTTCCTTGTAACTGTAGTTATTACATTGTTCTTGAAAACTGAGGGTGTTTCGCCTGTCTCATACGACTTGCACATCAGATGCAAGAGTTTTGTCGTGGCTGGTTCTCCCAAGGCTATTAGTAATACTGAGGGATTGTCGCCTACTCCCGGGGTAATGTCAAATTTCTGTTGCAGTGTCGTGTCTCCAATCTCATCTCCGTCTCCGTTCATTCCATATCTATAATAATGTCGCCAAGTTCATCTCCCTTCTACAGATCGTCAGTATATTCCTTTCACGTCTCAGTTTTCCCTTCTTTGATTAGAACGTGTTTTCCATCTGAGCTCTTGATATTCATACAGCTGCTCCTCTTTCCTCCAAAGGCGATACCTATCTTTCCCCTAATGAAATGTGCTTATAAATTCTTCCCTGCTTCCTTCATTACGTACAAACTGAAAATTTGTAGGATTATGTCCCATTTACTGAATCATGTTTATGTGCTGCATCAGCTGCTGGTGTGGTTATATCTTGCGCAGAACTGAATATAGAGTGCTTTCTCAAAATTTAGGGAGAGTTCATTTCCAGAGAAGCACCTAATACACGACTGGCCATTAAAACTGCTACACCACGAAGATGCCGTGCTGCAGCCGCGAAATTTAAGCGACAGGAAGAAGATGTTGTGATATACAAATGAGTAGCTTTTCAGAGCATTCATACAAGGTTGGCGCCGGTGGCGACACCTACAACGTGCTGACATGAGGAAGCTTTCCAACCGGTTTCTCATACACGAAGAGCAGTTGACCGGCGTTGCCTGGTGAAACGTTGTTGTGATACCTCGTGTAAGGAGGAGAAATGCATACTCTCACGTTTCCGACTTTGATAAAGGTCGGATCGTAGCCTATCGCGACTGCGGTTTATCGTGTCGCGACATTGCTGCTCGCGTTGGTCGAGATATAATGACTGTTAGGAGAATATGAAATCGATGTTATCAGGAAAGTAATGCGGAACGTCGTGCTGGATCCCAACATCCTCGTATCACTAGCAGTCGAGATGACAGGCATCTTATCCGCATGGCTGTAACGGATCGTGCAGCCACGTCTCGATCGCTGAGTCAAAAGATGGGGACGTTTGCAAGACAACAACCATCTGCACGAACAGTTCGACGACGTTTGGAGCATCATGGACTATCAGCTCGGAGACCAGAGCTGCGGTTACCCTTGACGCTGCATCACAGGCCGGAGCGCCTTCGATGGTGTACTCAACGACGAACCTGGGTGCACAAATGGGAAAACGTCATTTTTTCGGATGAATCCAGGTTCTGTTTACAGCATCATGATGGTCGCATCCGTGTTTGGCGACATCGCGGTGAACGCACATTGGAAGAGTGTATTCGCCATCGCCATACTGGGGTATCACTCGACGTGATGGTACGGGGTGCCATTGGTTACACGTCTCGGTCACCTCCTGTTCGCATTGACGGCACTTTGAACAGTGGACGTTACATTTCAGATGTGTTACGACCCGTAGCTCTACCCTTCATTCGATCCCTGCGAAATCCTACATTTCAGCAGGATAATGCACGACCGCATGTTGCAAGTCCTTTACGGGCCTTTCTGGATACAGAAAATGTTCGACTGATGCCGTGGCCAGCACACTCTCCGGATCTCTCACCAATTGAAAGCGTATGGTCAATGGTGGCCGAGCAACTGTCTCGTCACAATAAGCCAGCCACTACTCTTGATGAGCTGTAGTATCGCTTTGAAGCTGAATGGGCAGCTGTGCCTGTACATGCCATCCAAGCTATGTTTGACTCAATCCCCAAGTGTATCAAAGCCATTACTACGGCCAGAGGTGTTTGTTCTGCGTACTGATTTCTCAGGATCTATGCATCCAATTTGCTCGAAAATTTTATCACTAGTCAGTTCTAGTATAATATATTTGTCCAATGAATACCTGTTTATCATCTGCATATCTTCTTGGTGTAGCAATTTTAATGGGCAGTAGTGTAGTTCTATGAATAACACAATAAGCAATTCTCTTTCGTTGCTTTCTGTGTAATCTCATTTATTACAAAACGAGTATCCGATTAAAAAAATAACGGCTCTGCTTGGTGAATATTAAGTGGGTCGTTCATGTGTATTTGGAATAGGAAGAAGAAAAGTGGACCCAAAATTGAGACCTGTGGGGCCCCCTTTGCGAGTTCTGCCCAGCTACTATATTCTATAAGCTTCCAACGTCGTTTGAATCATTCAGCACAAGTATTTGCTTTATAATTTTCAAGTAAGTTTCAAACCAGTTCTGTGCAAAGTCATCAGTTTAAACATCTAAGTCGACACTTACCCAATTTTGCCATTGTGCCTCACTGGTACATAGTACGATTAGGCATGGAACAGAGGCGCACGTGTATGTTAAAGCAAGTAAATTCTAAACAGTTGTGTGGTTTGCTCATAAATCAAAGCAGGAATTGTGAATACTGCATTACAGACAAAATTAGCAGCCGAGATATTCCTGTGTAGCGATCGCAACGTTACCATATGAGGCAGCACAAAGTTCTGCGGAACAATGCCTCTTTCATTCAAGGAGTCAGCGCGACTTGAAGAATGTGAATTAGCATGTTAATGAAGCACCGATCAAAGTTCAGGGACGAGCTGCCGCCTTCAAATTGCATTCCTCGCAACAGGCGGGCCGCCCGCCGATCGTAACTTCACACAGCTGCCGCCTGATACGGTCTTAAGTTTCTTATGTCGTTGCCGCCATTAGTTCCACAAATATCCATGGACGTACTTTAGGAAATAAAAATTAATTCAGTACGAGTTGCACAAAAAAAATGTTAACTCGGAGTTCACAAGATCCAACATGAACAAAATAACAATGAATGCGTCATTCTGATTAAGAGGAATCAACATCAAGAAAAAACGAAATTACTGAAAGAGTAATGTATTCATCATTAAATCACGTTAGAACGTACGTTGTAGTAAGTGTAAATCAGTATAAATGACCTAGGGAGCCCAGGACGTCAAGTTTCGGGCAGTTGGGGGAGAGATGTACATAGCACGGCATGTCGTGGCGAGTGAGATCGAATTACGTTTTGAGATAAAACACTGAGGGAGGCGGACAGTGCTGAATGTTGAATCTAAAAACATTAGAAGAAGCTGAATTATTAGGTAAAGGCTTACCTCAAGAAAGGATCAACACATTCTACTGCATCTCAGCTAATCTAAACGTAACAAAGAGGAGACGAGTTGTAGCACAGCTCTTCGGACGAAGAAGGGGAAGACAGCTTCAGGAGAACAACTTGAAAATTCCAGTGTTCTCTTCATGTCACAGAGTCTCTAAATTATTTATTTATAAACACTGAAGCGCCAAAGAAACTGGTACAGGCATGCGTATTCAAAAACAGAGATATGTCAATAGGCAGAATACGGCGCTGTGGTCGGCAACGCCTAAATAAGACAACAACGGTCACTGCTGCTGCAATAGCAGGTTATCAATATTTAAGTGAGTTTAAACATGGTATTAAGGTCAGCGCACTAGCGATGGGACACAGCGTCTCCGAGGTAGCGATGAAACGGAAATTTTGTCGTACGATCATTTCACGAGTGTACTGTGAATGTCAGGAATCCGGTAAAACATCAAATGTGCAACATCGCTGCGGCCGGAAAAAGATCCAGCAAGAACGGGACAGAAGTGCAACCCTTCCGCAAATTGCTGCAGATTTGAGTACAGGGCCATCAACAACTGTCAGCGTGCGAACCATTCAACGAAACATCATCGATATGGGCTTTCGGAGCCGAAGGCCTACTCATGTACGCTTGATGGCTGCACGACACTAAGCATTACGTCTCACCTGGGCTCATCAACACTGGCATTGGACTGTTGTTGACTGGAAACATGTTGCCCGGTCGAACGAGCCTCGTTTAAAAGTGTATCGAGCATATGGACAGGTATGGAGACAACCTCATGAATCCATGGACACTGCATGTCGGCAGGGGAATGTTGAAGCTCGTGGAAGTTCTGTAATGGTATGGGGCGTGCGCAGTGGGAATGATATGAGACACCTGATACGTCTAGATCCGACTCTGAGAGGCGACACGTACGTAAGCATCCTGTCTCACTTGCATCCATTCATGTCCATTATGGATTCCGATGGATTTGGCAATTCCAGCGGGACAGTGACACCCGATACGTCCATAATTGCTACAGAGTGAGTTTAAATGCTTCCGCTGGCCACCAAACTCACCAGACATAAACATTATTGAGCATATCTGGGATGCCTTGCAAACGTGTTGTTCAGAAAAGATCTCCACCCCCTCTTACTCTTTCGTATTTATGGATGTTGTTGTTGTGGTCTTCAGTCCTGAGAATGGTTTTGTGCAGCTCTCCATGTTACTCTATCCTGTGCAACCTTCTTCATCTCTCAGTACCTACTGCACGCTACTTCCTTCTGAATCTGCTTAGTGTATTCATCTCTTGGTCTCCCTCTACGACTTTTACCCTTCACGCTGCCCTCCAGTACTAAATTGGTGATCCCTTGATGACTCAGAACATGACCTACCAACCGATCACGTTGTGCCACAAACTCCTCTTCTGTCCTATTCTATTCAATATCTCCTCATTAGTTATGTGATCTACCCATCTAATCTTCAGCAGTCTTCTGTAGCACCACATTTCGAAAGCTTCTATTCTCTTCTTGTCTAAAATATTTATCGTCCATGTTTCACTTCCATACATGGCTACACTCCATACAAATAATTTCAGAAACCACTTCCTGACACTTAAATCTATACTCGATGTGAACAAATTTCTCTTCTTCAGAAATGCTTTCCTTGGCATTGCCAGTCTACGTTTTATATCCTCTCTACTTCCACCATCATCAGTTTTTTTGCTCCCCAAATAGCCAAACTCCTTTAGTATTTTAAGTGTCTCATTTCCTAATCTAATTCCCTCAGCATCACCAGACTTAATTCGACTACAATCCATTATCCTTGTTTTCCTTTTGTTGATGTTCATCTTATACCCTCCTTTCAAGACACTGTCCATTCCGTTCAACTGCTCTTCCAAGGCTTTTGCTGTCTCTGACAGAATAACAAAGTCATCGGCGAATCTCAAAGTTTTTATTTCTTCTCCATGGATTTTAATACCTACTCCGAACATTTCTTTTGCTTCCTTTACTGCTTGCTCAATATACAGATTGAATAGCATCGGGGAGAGGCTACAACCCTGTCTCACTCCCTTCCCAACCACCGCTTCCCTTTCAAGCTCCTCGACTCTTATAACTGCCATCTGGATTCTGTACAAATTATAAATAGCCTATCGCTCCCTGTATTTTAGCCCTGCCACCTTCAGAATTTGAAAGAGAGTATTCCAGTCAACATTGTCAAAAGCTTTCTCTAAGTCCACAAATGCTAGAAATGTGGGTTTGCCTTTCCTTAATCTTTCTTCTAAGATAAGTCGTAAGGTCAAAAAAATGGTTCAAATGGCTCTGAGCACTATGGGACTTAACATCTATTGCCATCAGTCCCCTAGAACTTAGAACTACTTAAGCCTAAGGACATCACACAACACCCAGTCATCACGAGGCAGAGAAAATCCCTGACCCCGACGGGAATCAAACCCGGGAACCCGGGCGCGGGAAGCGAGAACGCTACCCCACGACCACGAGCTGTGATGTCCTTAGGTTAGTTAGGTTTAAGTAGTTCTAAGTTTTACGGGATTGATGACCATAGATGTTAAGTCCCATAGTGCTTAGTGCCAATAATAATAATAATGCAGCCACTTTCCATTAATAAACTCAGTTAGAAGCATTAATTTGGACAGACGTATAAATGTAAACATTAGTACGTAACAGTCATACCACATTTGCTTTGTTGTACACGTCTTAAAACTCTAATCACTCCGTTTCGGAGAATGAAGATTAATTTTCGAAATTCCAGAAAATGCCCCTAAGTAACCATATTAAAATGTCAACGTTCAGTTAAGCGATATTAGATTGATTGTGATAAGTATGTAATGAAGTAAGATCGCTCACGAGATGCTCTGCAAAGAAAGTGATGAAAAGTTACCTTAATTCACGAAAATTTTTGAAAATTATGTCGAAAAGTACGTGGTGTTTCTATACTTCCTGTGCTGCTGTACGACTCATCGAACTCATTACTTATGTGGCATTACCCTTGGTGTTTCTTTTTCAGCTCGGTACATTGTGTGAAGTATGCGCCATAGTCTGGCACGAACATATTTACGTTAGGGTGTAGAATACGCAACCTGAGCGATAGCCTGCATCGCATCTTTTGATAATTCTCGATAAGATTTTATGTCTGTGATAAAGATTGTTAACAAATAAAATGTTGCTGTCTGTGATTTGATAGTATGTAGTGTTTGCTCTGAAGAGTTCAAAAATTTCTCAAACACATTATATTTACCGCCCGTATTTCCTTCACAGTAGTTTAATTTCGGTATCAACGAACACGAGCGCTATCGCTACAAAGCAGTAAAGCAGGAAAACAAACTTAGCCCTGTGAACACTGATGTTTTATCTTTTACGGAACTGGGTTTTCCACAATAGATGTATTCAGAAGTATTACGTGGCATAGTGGCGCTTTAAGACCGCTCAGTATGCTACTTCCTTAAATTAAAGCAGGTTCAGGACTTAAGGTTTTGGGAAATACCAGTGGACACAACGTTACGATGATCGAATCATTAATGATGAAAATTCCGTGCTTAAGCGTTTACTACATTTGATCTGTTGGGCATGCCCAGGGCGGCTGTTACAACGTGGCGCGCTCACAGGGGATAGCTCCGAATGTCACCGAGACAACGAGTCGTTGCGTAGTTCCAGTGGCGGCCGCCTGGCTGCGCTGATGGGCGTCGATACCCGGTAGCGGCGCCACGTGTCCGCGGTTTGGCAGAGCCACGTGGGACGTTGCCCCCGCGCCAGCCAGACTCGCCTATAAATCTACAACGTCCGTCCGCGTGCTGTGTTGCCTGCCTCCCCTGCGTTGTTTCTTTATTCCCACTGCGCTGTCCGTCCTTGTCGGAAGTCCAACTCGAACATCGTGTCTTTGTCCCGCCCGTTAAATTATTTTTTCCCAGCTCCTCCTCTTGAGATGGCAGGACACAGTGGTGGACTGGGGTGAGTGGCGACGTTCGGTGCCGCCGCGGTGTGCGGGCTGCTCTCACTCAGGGGCAGCGACGCGCGCTGATCGGACGCGACCGCAGACTGCGCTCCTCCCACGTCGCTGAATCCGATTTTCCCCGCTCCGTCACTTGGCGGCTCTCTAAGCCCCATACCTGCCACTTGAACATTCTCGAAAGGACTTGTGGTTCCTGTGGAGATACTAAATCTCACGCGGAGACGATGCGAACTGCGGCTCTGCAAATACACCTGCGATTTATTTGCTTTTGGATAGCTGAGTCCATCACAAAAACACTGTACAATAAAACTCCATGAGGGGGAAGAGTTGTACGTAAACGTAACAGTTGTTTCATTGTTCACGTGTATTTATGGCAAGTTCCACATACTGTTGGCCCCGAAAGCAATAACAATACTGCCATTTGTGTCACACAATGTATTCTACTAATAAGTAACTAACTATCCCAGAACCCAAAACCCAAAAATCTGTTGCTGTATGATTTTCAGCATTTCGCCAATTATTGCACAAATTTCAAAATTTAAAATCTAATCGTAAGCTACACATTTAGTGGTATAATCCTATGATAAAATTTAAACACAGTAAGACAAATCAAATATTTCCAATAGCGAAGGTGGCATAAATTCATCTCTATTTTTGACAACTGCTTTTGACATACATAACTCTCACCTTGTGGTCTTCAAAAATTTTTGTTACTAAACATGTTCAATGTGAGTTATAGCCTCATTCATTGTTTCCATTATGGCGAATAAAACGTAGTACATCATGCCAAGGTTTCTCAGAAATGTTACATTTACACATAAAAAAGCACTTTTTACACATGGCCATGTCCGTATACTTAGTGCTCATAGACGATTATTAATATTTAAAAAGCAAAATATATGGTAAAATGCATATCTGAACATTTTTTAGTGCTGCATGAAATGTGCCACACTCACTGAGCTGTACCACATACCTCGTTAATGTATGGAACAAGTCACACAGTTGCAAACATGTGAAAATGCGCATTTTACTGTATACTGTGATTTTTAATAATTAATAATGATGTGTGAATGCTAAGTATATGGATGTGGTCATGTGTACAAGGTGTTTTTTAACTACAAATATTTTGTTTATGACAAACGGTTGTCCGATGTGCTACATTTTATCCACATAGCATGCGGCTCTAACTACCAATGAACACGTTTAGTAACAAAAATTTTTTGATTACGAGAAGAAGACTGTCAATCTGGAGAACAGATTGTCAAAAATAAAGACCAATTTATGTGATCTTCGCTATTGGAAGATTTTTCTCAAGGAAAGTCGATAGCTCTTTCTAATTTCTCAGTATGAGAAAATTCAAACAGTAAGACAGGTATTATGGACAGAAACTTTGTGGTTGTCGTGAGGCAGCTTAGCGTGGTACACAAATATCCGGAGTTTATTAATCGAGTATTTGAGAATGACAGCACTTAGCGATTTCCAACTAACTTTATACATATTTACAAACCGCTACGAGACTTCTTCTCGCGGACATCGCCCAACCCATCTCCCCACAAAAGATGAAAGGAAAAAGTTTAGCACTTACTACAATTTTAGTATCAGGCTTGACGTTTAAATTTATTGCTTCTTTCATACTAATTCTTTTCGTAACACAATTTTCAGATAGTATCTAGATATATCTCTCAGTGTACCTGCAAAATTATATCATTGTACGAGACACAGTTCGGGAGATAAGCTGTCACAAATATTGAGATACGTGAAACACTTGCTCTTTGCTTAACATTGCAAATTGCTCGGACAATAATCATCAACTGTTTCCTAATAAGAATACTTAGCGACTCATAACAAAAGTCAAGCATAGCTGAAGAGCGTTTTTTTTTCAAAACTCGATAAATGCAACAGCCGTAGCTTTTCATAAAATGAGTTTTTCTATTCATATTTGAACACATGAATTTTTATGTGACTACCAGATCTCACTGACATTAATAAAGTATTGTTATGTAATATATTATAATTTAATTTTTATAACAGCATATTAAGACGTGATTTCTTAAGTTTTTTTTCAAAAATCGTTAAATACTTGAAATTATTGCTGTATCAGTATGTAGCATTCTTTAATTCCGTGTATTTTTCCACAACTAAATTTTTGTGTGCTGTATTGTTTATTACATGTCTGAATTTTTGTAAATGCTTATTTTTGCATATATTATTACGTACTTAACATTTTTTAAATTTATGGTTTGTTACTTTATTGAGAATACAATCAATAATAATAGACTTACAGTGGCACAAAACAACATTAGCAGTGATAATTATATTAACATAATTGTTTATCTTATATTGTTATTATCAAGGCATCATGAAACATGTTATGAACAACACAAAAAGTTAATCCATGTTACATCCACTTTGTTATTGTCACTTTTCCCTTTCACAGCTACACATTACTCTTCTAGGACATCTTTCTAAAACTCCTGCACATCGTCTGGAATTTCAAAATATTTTCGTAAGGCAGACACATCTTTCTTCTTTCCTTTCGTTAATAGGGTGGATGTGAGTACTGTTGGATAGCTTGGTTTCTTGCATCCCAGGATGTTAACTTGTACTGGGTCTCCAGAGTATGTATCACATACTGATACATTAAAGATTTTCTTTGCTTTCTTGTATCAGAAGACATGCAGGCTGTTCATTTTGAATGGTAGTGCAGATTTTATTACCTTCTGTGCCCTATCTTTTAGATTTTTAACAGTCCAGTCTGGGTTTAGAGCCTTGAGAGTATCATGCCCTTCTAAAATACAATATTCTTTAGGAGAGAAGATGCTTTACTTCTGTGAGAATTTTCATTTCCACAAAACGCTCGGCCTAGAGTCATGTTACTATGGCCACGAACAGGGAAGGAGTGATGAGTATTACTGAATTTTTTGCTCTTTTCCAAGAACGCTGGAAACATTGCCATTGTCCAACTGATTCTTATTTTTGCCGCCGCAAGAATCTGAGAATAGATGTATAGTACTGGCGCCATCATTTGCATGTTGTTGTTTTTTTTTTTTCTTAAGTCAGCAAGAAAGTCCAGAAAAACGAAGCAACCTGATTGCATCCTTTTAAACATCCTGTCTCCAATGAGATGTAGAAAACGATGATTCACTTTTTTTATCCTTTATGCGGATCATGAGGCTTAGACTGTATAACCACACTTTCCTAGCAGAGAAAACCTCTCTAACTGATAGTTTTGGAATGGGCCAGTTTTGCTTTATGTGAAAGCAAATCGTAATTACAGTTGGATTATCTTCCTTCATATATCATAAAACTGCATTGCACGAATTTTATGTAATCTTTGTCTTGTTTGTAGTTCATTAATCTCGTGCAGACTTTTTTTGCTTTTATTTCCATTAAGCCAATCTTAGAAGTGAAGCATGTATCAATATGAGGTATCCTGAACGATAGATTGAAATGTTCGTAAAATATTTTGATAAGGACTATTGTTTAGATCCTAATTTTTTCTTTCTTCACAGAATCTCTTGAACATTTTGTTTACTAAAAGATCTGAATGCAAATAAGGTCTCGCAGGCTTCCCCCTTCCATGGTTGCTCTCTTTACGTTTATTTTTTTTATATCATTCTGAATGTTAATAGTTAGCTGCTTATCATCCTTTCTTTTTCTGTCGCCTCCTCTGCTTTCCTCCAGCAACCTCCTATCTTCATGGAACCTGATTGCTAGATAGTATAACCTATCGTTTGTCATTCCAGACACTCCTGTGTTATTACTTTCTGAATTCTCAGTGTCCTCTACTCAGTGTTGAAGTTAAAAGACATCAAGGAATTTTAACAGGAACTTATCCTTATCCATTTTAATTACTGATGTCACGTGATGATGGAAGTTGGAAATATCTCCACAGCACAGTTCAGCAGCTTTACATTATTTCATTCTTTTAGCTTTTGAAGGCGAAACTTCAAGATCATGGCTGCATTTAATCATAGTTTCCCCTTTCTACATTTTGCATTGTGTTTCAGGCCGTTTCTTGAATCGTGATTTTTTCCTATTGGAACGTTCTTTGATCTGAATGTAGTTATCAGAACCATGTGAATCATTACCCAATCCGTGTCCGCTTGCAAAACTTCTTTGTAAACGTGCACGTGAAAGTCAAGTGAATACTTAGCTCAAAGGACGCAGCAGGTGTTCCGTCGAGAATGAAGTCGGATTGAAACACTATTCCCGCCAATAAATATTGTTACAAAGATGGGTAACATAGCTTGAAGCAACCGGTGTACTGCATCATTGTTAAATGCTTGCTTTGGAAAGAGAGCCGAGATATTAGAGAATAATAATATTGCTTTTGTCGACTTTTGCTGTAACTGTAAGAATACATATATCGTGTCTTGCGAAACCGTTGTCATTTGGAGTGTTCATACACACAGGAGTAGTCGACTTTTGCCAAAACTTGGTTCAAAGGCTGGTGTAAAAGGTCAGCATCACGTTATTACCATGACTGAAAAAGTTTTGAAATTTGTTGGATATATCAAGGTTTGAAAAAACGCTAGTCAATTTCAATCATTTCTTAACTTTTTTCGCTTACATAGTTAACCTGAAATATTTAACACATTAATTCATTACTATAGTAAACCGATGTTTGAAGCTGAGTCCAATTCTTTAAAATTTCTGTTTTTACTTATTGTTGAAGATATCAGCGATCTTCTGAAATCTCTAAAATATGTTCATTTTCGATATTCCAAATAGCATAAACTCTAATATAATATAATTTTCCGTATTGATTGTTTTTTTATTTTTTTGTACCATGGAGTATAAGGCTCTTCGGCCTATGGCAATATCAAAATCACGTTCAAAAAGATACATATACACAACGTGACCCACTGAGAAATTTCTGAGATTATTCAAGGATATTATCTCAGTGCCTGAGACCCAAGGTCTCCGTTAGCTCAGTACAGAGTAATTTCTTATAGTTCGATTTTTCTACAGTCTTTAATCTTTGTACCCACATTGCACTGAAAATATCTATGAATATGTTCACATCATGCATTGTGATACATACGTTACATTAGACGTATTCGACAAATATCATGAAGAGTGGTGTAGTGACGTCAGAAATGTGAATCTACTTCAATTTAAATGAAGTACAGTGAAATAACTTTACTGTACTATAGCGCTAATTCTAATTGCAAGTTGACCTAAAACATCAAAATTGAGGGTATCTGTCAATATATTCTTCAATTGAGTAGAAGGATTTGCCCAATAGAATGTTTTTTTAATTACAACTTATCTTCACTGCATTACGTGGAATTTTATGTGTACCATGTGTCTGACTAATTTCTGTACAAATGTTAATTCCTTGAAAAGGTTATTTTTCTTACTGCTGTTGTATTCGTGGTTTTTACTATCTTTTTGTCAAAGAGAAATAACAAACTAAATTACACTCCTGGAAATGGAAAAAAGAACACATTGACACTGTTGTGTCAGACCCACCATACTTGCTCCGGACACTGCGAGAGGGCTGTGCAAGCAATGATCACACGCACGGCACAGCGGACACACCAGGAACCGCGGTGTTGGCCGTCGAATGGCGCTAGCTGCGCAGCATTTGTGCACCGCCGCCGTCAGTGTCAGCCAGTTTGCCGTGGCATACGGAGCTCCATCGCAGTCTTTAACACTGGTAGCATGCCTCGACAGCGTGGACGTGAACCGTATGTGCAGTTGACGGACTTTGAGCGAGGGCGTATAGTGGGCATGGGGGAGGCCGGGTGGACGTACCGCCGAAATGCTCAACACGTGGGGCGTGAGGTCTCCACAGTACATCGATGTTGTCGCCAGTGGTCGGCGGAAGGTGCACGTGCCCGTCGACCTGGGACCGGACCGCAGCGACGCACGGATGCACGCCAAGACCGTAGGACCCTACGCAGTGCCATAGGGGACCGCACCGCCACTTCCCAGCAAATTAGGGACACTGTTGCCCCTGGGGTATCGGCGAGGACCATTCGCAACCGTCTCCATGAAGCTGGGCTACGGTCCCGCACACCGTTAGGCCGTCTTCCGCTCACGACCCAACATCGTGCAGCCCGCCTCCAGTGGTGTCGCGACAGGCGTGAATGGAGGGACGAATGGAGACGTGTCGCCTTCAGCGATGAGAGTCGCTTCTGCCTTGGTGCCAATGATGGTCGTATGCGTGTTTGGCGCCGTGCAGGTGAGCGCCACAATCAGGACTGCATACGACCGAGGCACACGGGGCCAACACCCGCCATCATGGTGTGGGGAGCGATCTCCTACACTGGCCGTACACCTCTGGTGATTGTCGAGGGGACACTGAATAGTGCACGGTACATCCAAACCGTCATCGAATCCATCGTCCTACCATTCCTAGACCGGCAAGGGAACTTGCTGTTCCAACAGGACAATGCACGTCCGCATGTATCCCGCGCCACCCAACGTGCTCTAGAAGGTGTAACTCAACTACCCTGGCCAGCAAGATCTCCGGATCTGTCCCCCATTGAGCATGTTTGGGACTGGATGAAGCGTCGTCTCACGCGGTCTGCACATCCAGCACGAACGCTGGTCCAACTGAGGCGCCAGGTGGAAATGGCATGGCAAGCCGTTCCACAGGACTACATCCAGCATCTCTACGATTGTCTCCATGGGAGAATAGCAGCCTGCATTGCTGCGAAAGGTGGATATACACTACACTAGTGCCGACATTGTGCATGCTCTGTTGCCTGTGTCTATGTGCATGTGGTTCTGTCAGTGTGATCATGTGATGTATCTGACCCCAGGAATGTGTCAATAAAGTTTCCCCTTCCTGGGACAATGAATTCACGGTGTTCTTATTTCAATTTCCAGGAGTGTACTTAGTATAAGTATTGTGAAGTAGCTGTCAAAATATCGAGCATTAGAAGCGGTCTCTGCAGAGTTAGCACTGGATATAATTCATATATCATTAATATCTCTATTATGAAATACTATCCCTGTAAGTTGAATTTCCACAGAAAATACCCCATAATTCATTCGTGGATGGAAACATGTAGAATAAACTAGTTTCACCAATTTTAAATCCCCCATGTGCATTGCAAACATAGCTGAATCCAGGCGTTTCATTAATTATAAGCAGTTCATTTTCCAGTTCAGGTTTCGCTCTGTCTGTAGTCTACAAAAAAAAACTTTCTACCTGTAGCCTTTCATTACTGATGAAACTTATTTTTAAAGTTTGTGAACTTCTACGGGAAGTACTGAACTGTGTGAAATGAGTCTGTCAGTGTTCTTCAAGCAATTAGGAAGTGTGACCCATACTCGAAAAGGAAATTAAGTGTATCTGTGATTTAGCTGTAATGTGCGTCAACCTTGGATATGCCATTCCCTTATAAAAAAACAAAGCAGAGAATCAATGTCAGTTTAACATCCCTGTACCAGTTATGAGGCTTCTTTTGTTGTATAAAAATCTTCTTCCTGTATTGGCACAGAAAATGAGGGACTTGGTGGGTAGATGTAAATATCTTGATGTACAGTACAGGGTGTTTTATGTGACGTCTTCTGAGTCAACAATCCAATTTAATTTTCTTCTGTTTTACCTTTTCTTTCTTATTATTTCTTGTTCTATACAGAACTAGTTTACTTTCAGTTTGGAGATAAATTAAATAAATACAGTGTATTATTTCAGTATATCAAACAATACATTCTATTAATATTTTCCTTTGTTTCTGCCACTGTAAAGGAAATTTAATATTTTTATGACACACAATGTTATCCCATATGAAATATAACGTTATTCCACAATGTAGTTGTACAGTATGTGAAACGTTCTTACATGGAAAGCTACATGAAAATAATTATAACTTTCTAAATGTTGTAAAATAAGCTGAACACATGTTGCTGTTCTGTAATACATACTGTGTCACTTGACCATACATATTAAATGTATAAATCGATAGTATGAAAGACTAACGACAATTAATTTTACTGCTTAAAAATTACAGTATTGTCATGTACAACCATTGTGAGGACGGTCTTCAATTATCGCGCAACGAATTACTTTCTACCTGATGCTTCTTTCGAAATGATCACGAGGAGAGTATCAGAGAAACTAGACCTCATGCTTAAGTCTGTCGACAGCCGTTCGCGAATGGCATATTGAAGGGAGAGAGCTGGGGGGGGGGGGGGGGGGGGGCTGCGGAGTATTTACAATACTATCTGAAGTATTCTACCCTGCACACCAGAAAGGGGACTGTGGTGTGCAGATCTTCAACTATAAAAATGTTTGTTTTGCTATGTTTACAATACAGTAAAACTGCCTGTTTTTCCGAGGTGGCTGAGAAACATATTTAAACCACTGGAGGGCGGTAGTCAAACAAGAAGACAATCTAATTGTCGCTGGGCCACAGCATTCGAAATAAAGTTCACGCCGGAGTAGAGTGGCACATATTATCTCCTGCAAGGGCGTGCGACGCCGAGACCGGCCCAAACTGCTCCCACGGAAAATTTAATTTTTCCAACACTGTCGGCACTGTGCTCCGGCGCGCCGTCTCTTTTATGGAGTTCAGCCAGAAAAATCAGCTGCTGCCCCCTGCCCCCCCCCCCCCCCCGCCCCTTCGCCTGTTTCTTTTTTTCTGTTTCACTCCCTCGCAGTACACCCATCTCGGCCGTACATACACGTACATATATGCACACACATCTGGCAGCCCATTCTCACTCGCGCCGACGGCGAACTTCATAACGCTATAAAGTGCATTCGCCGGACGTAAACGGCGGCGTAATTAACACGTGCGTGCGTGCGGCCGTGTCCGGGGGCGTCGGGACGCGTTAAGCCGGCGCCCACAAAAGACCATCCCGCTCGCGGCAGATACAATCTGAAATTGCGTAACGGACGTCACGCTCCACGTCGGAGAGTGTGTGTGTGTGTGTGTGTGTGTGTGTGTGTGTGTGTGTGTATGTGTGTGTGTGTGTGTGTGTGTGTGTTTGTGTGAGTGTGTGCGTGCGGAGGCGTGCGCACGCTTGTTTCGGTGCAGCTTTGTTCGGCGCCGCTCAACCCCTGAGGACTTTTTCTCTCTTTTTGCGATTTTTAGTCGTATTATCCTTTCCACACCACAGTCATCAGCTGCAGTGGTGGAATTTCTTCTTTTAATCGGACCTTGCCAATCACTGAAGCTTGTTGTTGTCTTTGTTGTGGTCTTCAGTCTGAAGTGTGGTTTGGTGCAGCGCTCCACCCTAGTCTGTAATGTGCAAGCCGCTTCACCTCTGCGTACACTATCTTCTAAAAAATATCCGGACACACACCTGTGGACTTAATATAGTGTTTGTCCGCCTTTATAGCAGCTTGAACTCTGCTGGAGACACTTCCAGTGGGTTGTCTGAATGTCTGTGGAGGAATGCCAGCCCATTCGCCCTCAAGATCCTTACTGGAGAAGGCAGCGATGTCGCACACTAGGGTCTGGAGCGAAGTCGACTTTCTGCACAAGACAAAGGTCTTAAATGGGGTTCAAGTTTGGATTTTGGCCTATGCATTCCATTCCAGGAATGTAAATGTCCACAATCCACTGCCTCGCAGACGCCGTCTTACTAATACACTCATAGTCTCCGAGCTGTTGCCCTAACTGTAATCAGTACACAATGCTGTACAACATGTCCATATTCTTCCGAATTTATTCATTTGTTTTAATTGCAATTAGGCGATCACACCCTAACCACGAAAAACACGCATCGGACCTCCACTCCAAATCACTCGTTTCAGTTATCCAGTGTGCAGTTCAAAATGGTTCAAATGGCTCTGAGCACTATGGGACTTAACATCTGAGGTCTTCAGTCCTCTAGAAAGAACTACTCAAACCTACCTAACCTAAGGATATTATTCACATCCATGCCCGAGGCAGGATTCGAACCTGTGACCGTAGCGGTCGCGCGGTTCCAGACTGAAGAGCCAAAAACCGCTCGGCCAGAGCTGTCCAGTGCCATGACATTTTACACGACATCAAACATCGCTTAACAATGACTACAGTAATGAGGAGTTGCTCGACCATTGTACCCCATTATCTGTAACTCTTTGCCATCAGTCACTGAGATACCTGGACTGCTGGAAGTGCTTTGGAACACAAGAGTTATGCGTCCGATGCATACACGCGAATTTTTACTACCATCCACCCACCGCAGTGCTCGAGAGGGCGTGTCCGTCAGTACATGAGATGTGTCTGGTCTCGGTTAGCTGTGGTTTTTCCTTCGTGTTCCCACTTCACAGTCACAGCACCAACTGGCGAACTGGACAGTGTTGGAAGGGTTGAAATATCCCTGATTTACACACATAAAAAAAAAGAAATCTAGCATTACCCCGGGTCCCGGAACTCCTGAAGATACACGTTGACTGTGGATCTTGTATCACAGACGTAGTCCCATTGACTGTTCAGAGATGTCACTAAACCAGCACAAAGGTATAAACAACCATGCTTGAGCAGCGTCTATTAGACGGAGGACGTCCGACAGTCGATCCGTTCCATCCACTCCATCAGGAAAGAGGTAAACAACTTGTGTTGTCTGTAATTCAACCATGCTTAGACGGTCAATACGTCGGTTCGATAGCGTCCACATTGTTACTTTGTGCCACCAAGGGCTCGTAACAAGGGAAGTGTCCAGGCGTGTCGGAGTGAACCCAAGCGATATTGTTCGGACATGGAGGAGATACAGAGAGACAGGAACTGTCGATGACATGCCTCGCTCAGGCCGCCGAATGGCTACTACTGCAGTGGATGACCGTTTGAATAATGATTTTACTGCAGCCACAGGACGTCGTGTTACGACTAAAAATGTGCGCAATAGGCTGCATGATGTGCAACTTCACTCCCAGCGTCCATAGCGAGGTCCATCTTTGCAACCACGACACCAGCAGGGAGGTACAGATGGGCCCAACATCATGTTGCTGGGCGTCATGGAAGGCGCCGTAAGGCTGTACGATACGTGAATGCCATCTTCCGACCGATACTGTAACCATATCGGCAGCATGTTGTCGAAGCATTCATCTTCATAGCCGACAGTTCGCGACCCCCATCGTGTACATATTGTGAATGACTTCTTTGTGGATAACGCCATCGCTCGACTCGAGTGGCCAGTATGTTCTCCAGACATGAACCCTATCTTCGGATAGATTGAAAACCAACCACTCTGAGGGATCTACACCAAAACGTCGTTGAGGAGTGGGACAATCTGGCCCAACAGTGCCTTGATGAACTTGTGGATAGTGTGCTACGACGAATACAGGCATGCATCAATGTAAGAGGACGTGCTACTGGGAATTAGAGACATCGGTGTGTACAGCAGTCTGGACCACCACCTCTGAAGGTCTCACCGTATCATGGTACAACATGCAGTGTGTGGTTTTCATATGCAATAAAAATGTCGGAAATAATGTTCATGTTGATCTCTATTCCAATTATCTGCACAGGTTCCGGAACCCTCGGAACTAAGGTGATGCAAAACTTTTTTGATGTATGTATTTATTACTCGGGTGGCATGCAATGACAACTCCACGTTAGAGGAGTTGTCATTCTGCTGTTACTGCGTCTCTAATTACAACACAAAACCACCACCTCCCTTCAACTCTCTGATCCGGCTCTCGTTACGTCCGGCGGTCAGTTCTGAATTACATAGGGCAGTCCGAATACTTTACATCAGTAGCGTAACTGCTGTAACAAAGGTTCATTCTTACTACAGTCAAGGCAAAATTTCCATCCTCAGTATTTATCCCAGCCTCCCACCCTACGACTCCTGTCCGTTACATAACTGTCGATTCCGTGGTGCCTCACAATTGGCACTGTTTACCAATCCATTCATTTACTCATTTTGCGTCATAATTTCTTTCTTTCTCTTACTTGATTTACTACCTCCTCATTAGCTAACCTAATCTTCACCATCCTCCTGTAGTACCACATTCAAAAAGCTTCTGTGCACCCATAATCGTCCAAAATCCTCTACCGTTCAAGGCTGCACTCCAGGCACATACCTTTACAGAAACCCTTTCCATCATTTAAATTTATCCGGAATCAATTTGACTCTGTAGCGGCGTGTGCGCTCATTTTGGAACTTCAGGCAGATTAAAACTGTATGCCGCTCTCGGACATCAACCTGAGACCTTCGGTAAGGGCAAGCATTCTACCGTCTGAGCCAGCTAAGCACGATTCACGATTTGTCCTCACTGCTTTACATCCGCTACAACCTTGTCCCGAATTCCAACCTTCACAGACGTTCTCCTTCTGTTTACATTTCGTCACTAGCACACATGAAAACTCTATCATGAAATCTTCGAATCAAAGCACGTTCCATTGCAGAGGGAAAAGTTGTTCTGGAGACAATCCTCTGGGCTATGGCTAATCTAAATCTCCGAGCCCCGGAAGGCAAGTACAGAGAGGTACTGTCGGAAGCTGAAATGGTTCAAATGGCTCTGAGCACTATGGGACTTAACATCTGAGGTCCCCGTGAACTTAGAACTACTTAAACCTAACTAACCTAAGGACATCACACACGTCCCTGCCGAGGCAGGCTTCAAACCTGCGACCGTAGCGGTCGCACGGTTCCAGACTGAAGCGCGTAGAACCGCTCGGCTACACAGGCCGGCGAAGTTGAGAGAGAGGGTCATGAGTCGTAACTGGATGACGGCTTAGTCGGTACAGAACTTGCACTCGAATAGCAAAGGTCCCGCATTTGAGTCCTGGTTCAGCATACAATATAGTCTGTCAGTAAGTCCCACTGCAGTTTATAGTTTTTGTTAACATACTTCTATTTTCAGAAACACTTTTCATCCTGTTACCAGTCTATATTTTATACTGTCTCTGTTTCGTCTATCATCACTTGTTTTGGTGCCCAATAACAAAATTCTACTACTAATTGTATTGTCACGTCTCCAAATTTAATCCTAGGTGCTATAGCCAAAGTTTCACTACTGCTCCTCAGTGTCCAGTAAGGAATGACAAGTCAGACTGTCTAAATAGTTAATTCAGCGTTCTTCATCTATATCGCTTGAGTCACAAAGTGCAAGTGTTCCTCAGTTTTCTTTCTGATAGCTATGCGTTATTTACTCCGGCTGCACACGATGCTGCAGCTGCACCACTCCGAATAAGCTGAGTATAGTAACTCCATCCTATGCGCCAATGGTAGTTTTGTTGGCTCCGCATTCTCCGTCACTCGTCACAGGACCGACAGGTGACGCTACATCTGCAGATATAGGTCACTGCTACCACCCACGCACTCAACGAAATAAGTTATATCATCCCACACCTCTTTATAAGTTGGGACAGACACAAATCAGATAGAAGATACACCGTACCTCAAAATATTCCGATCTATGGCACGATCATCAGTTACTAGTAGCGACTTGCCACTGAACCAAGGACAGTAGTCCATTAGTTGAGAAACTGTATGTGCTATTGAGGAATTTTGGTACCCATTATTTGCATTTGCCAGTTTGGCCGCTTGTACGTACTGTAAATGAAGTAGTGAGAATTTTACCGCTACAGACGTGTATATTTGAGTTTCTAAAATAAGACAGAGATCAGAAAAGCAGCAAGCACAAGTCCGATGTTCAGGGTTGAACACATTAGAAATCAAGGTGCCGTTGTTACGTTGTTGGTTCATCGGCCTCCTTCCTTTTCATTGTAGTGTAGCGCATAGGGCGAGTGCGAGAACGGTGGGGCCATACTGATCAACTCATTCCCTCTTACTGAAGCGAAGGTATACATAAGTCAGGTCGTGGCTTAGTATGAACGATCTTTGTGTTTTTAAGTAGCACTGAGAAGGGGAACTGTCGGGGTAGGATGGCCTCTAACGAAGCCGGGTTTTGTCAGGATGTGGACCGTGCAAGATGAAAATTAAGAGGTGAAGTGTATATAATTGTATATGTGCTCTCTTCGAGTGAAGTATCAAATAAGTTCCGTGCTATAGATCGCTCTTGAGACGGAAAACAAATTTCGTCCAATGCAAGCAAAGTAGTATTTTCTTGTTTACTCCACTCCCACCATGTGAAAACGTAATATGTGTTTCGTAAAACGAAAACTGGACAGAGCAAGGTCATTATTATGTCACTGAGAAGAAAGATTACGTTGTTTGTGTATTCCTTTGGTTACGGCAACTTGCGTTTCTTGGCTAAAAGTGAAGTGTGTAGTTTGTCATTAATTTCCGAAACTTTTTCGAAGACTGCGGTAAATTAGTTTAATAATTAAACACCATTTAGAGGCTGCACTTCATCCTCGCGTCCTGTTTTCTAGTACTGTCATCGGAGTCGGTAACGTGTGGGAAGTGTAAGCAAATCACTTTAATTGTTACAAATTCTATAAATAGCTGGAGCTACCGTTATAAGCACGGTGTACTAACGACGGCCTCTCGTCACAGGCCATGAGTGTGTATTACAATTATCAAGTTTTTATATTATGTGTCTAAGCTAATCAGGGATATATACTTTATTTGTACTCGTATCTTTCACTAACTTCAAGGACACAGATCATTCTGAGGGTGATCATAGCAATCGATATTCTTGATTGAAGAAAACGGATATTTGTGATCATAGGCTGTCTTGGTTTTCTATTAGTGTCAAACGCTACTGATAATCTGCTCTGTCAGTTTAAAATGATATACAAAGAGAGATGCGGTACTGCCAGTAATAAATCTGTGAGCGTGTTTTTTAGTCGTGTTTGGATAGTTCAGCTGGCAGAGCATTTGTCAGCAAAAAATAGAGGTCCCCGGTCACACGATTTTATTCTGCACTTAAGTTACGAAAAAGGGAAAAAGATGCCCAAGTTGGCAGTCAAACCTAATGCAAAATATCTTTTATTATCTAAAGTAAGAAATAAGTCGCTAAGCTAAACAGCTAGCTTCTAAACGCAATATTACGTTGTTCTGATATTCCAGATCGGCTCAAAAACAGTTTACGTAAAATGTGAGTATTATCAATTACTGCTGTATATAATTCTGCATGTACAGAAGTATTTTTATTCCCACTAAATGCAACAGAGTAAAGCATTTAGTTCCTGTTAAAAGTTAAGGTTAAAAAAATGATGCATGACGTTTTTTAGCCCGACATCAGCTTACTCAAACACTGCGCTCACGAGAATAAGAATGTCTTACGAAATGTCGGCTTTAACTACTTTTTTCTACAAACTTTACTTAACATTACTTAAAATTTGTCAGTCTTTTCCAGTTGTCATATTACTATTGTGATTTAATTTCGTGCTTAATTTTTTAAATTCTACAGCTGTTGTCTATCTGATTTGATTGCTGACATTCGGCATCACTACTGGTTTAGTAGTTCTTCTAAGTACCAACAGAGTGCACTGTCATATTTGATTATTTCCTCATGACACATATGTGAACATGAATAGAAAATACAATTATATTGGTATTTGTTCATTTCTGCATCTTCACTGCACTCACAGTTATATATACTGGCAATAATAAATACTGTGTATAATGTACATGTTTTTGACGATCGATCAGATTCAGATAAATTTCAAGCTGATGTACGACTAGTAGCATCCACCAAAATGAAATTAGCCTTATATTACGATGCAGTGCAGCGTATTGAGGTCCTTAATCTGTCCCATCCTCTGTTATGCCCATCCTGCCTGGATATCCGCCCGCCCCCCACCCCTCCCAAATTCTATGAGTCCTTCCAGATCCTCGAGCATCATGCGCTACGCCTCACCTTCCGTACACGCCTCCCATACCCCACGCGGATCTTCTACCACCCGATTCCTTTCCTCCATCTGCTCCTATTCCTCGAACATATCCGCGTCCTCTACACCTCCCGCCCCCTTGATCCCTCTCATCTTCTGGTTGCTTCTCTCCTCTCTAATTCCCCCCCCCCCCCCTTTGCTGTGCCTTCACTGTTGTGTCTCCCTTACCCTCCAACTCTACACCCTTCATCTCCTTTCCCAAGGTCGCTTCCACTGACACCCCCTCCCAGATGATGCCCTCTCTCCCTACATTTATCCCTCCTATCAACTCTGATACCCACATCCCTCTCCCTTTCTCTGTCCTTTTCCTTGACTCCCTCTCCCCTGCCCCCCTTTCCATCCTGTTTTTCTCCACCTATCCTCTCTCTGCTCCCTTCTCTCCCCTGAGTCCTTTTGAGTTCCCTTCTCTGCCTTTCCCCACTCCCTCTCGTGTCGTCCACGCCCCCCTTATGAGTTCTCTCCCTCCATCGGTTTCCCCCTCCCCCCCTTCGTTTTTCTTCTCCTCCCCCCTTTCTTCCCCTCATCTGTCCAGGTCCCCCTTATTTGCACTTTGCTGTGCTTTGTCATCTTCGTGCCAACATTTTAGTGCAGTGTTTCAAGTGGGTGTTTAGTGTTGTGCGTCTTTTCCGAAGTGTTGCTAATGGAAATCTACTGTCACTGGGTGTGATTTTTAAATGTTTTGCGAACAGAAATCAGACTGTCGCCGTGTTTTTTCAATTTTATTTTATGTTTTAACTTCCACAATATTCCACCATTGTATAATTTAAGTCACTGTTTTATCGCCTGCTTTTACTGTTTATCTTCTTCTTATGTTTTAAAATGCAAAGAGCTGGACATGTGGCCAGAATGGAAAACAACAGACTCACCAAGAAAGCATTTGAACGAACTCTCCAGGCAACAAGACCATTGGGCCGACCTCATACAAAGTGGAAAGATGACTTAGAGAAGGACATCGCAGCATTAGGAATTTCCGTAGGGTGGAGAGAGGCTGCGCAGATAGAAGGCGGTTGAAGTAGATCGTTGATGTAGCGCGTGGTCTACAGGGCCTGTGATCACTGAGAAGATAGAAGAAGAAGACAGATATGTTTTTAAAATTCTGTAGGCTGAAGAGCGGCGTACTAAGCTGCTGCCAGTCCGCCCCCTTTCGGGGGAACCTAAACTCAATAAAGGAGAAACAAAAAAATGTATTGAGGCTTGTGATACGTAAATATCAATGTTCACTGTACGGCAGCCACTCCGAAAAACTTACAATTCCGTTATCTCTGTTATCGAGGAAATGGGATTTCATTAGTTCATTGTTTCGATACGGTCTGTGGCGAAGACAGACAAACGTCAGAACGCTGTCGTACACCACTAACAGTGTGCCACCATAGAGTCAAGAAGAGCGCATGCATAGATGACACCAAGTAGTAGAGGGTCAGAGTCTGAATAAGTGACTCCATTAACGAAGTTTGAATTCTAAGCCTACAAACCAGAGAATGCGGTAGACGAAGAAATGGTGAAAAAGTATAGAACGAAAACTACTTATACTGCTAATCAAATACCTTCTACCTATAAACAGAGTACGATTACTGTTGATCTACAGTAAATGGTACTATGTGCCGCTTGGGCCACATAGGCTCTTCTGAGCATTTGGATATCAGTGGAAGCAGTGGCCACAGCAATGCAGGAGGAGACGAGTGGTGGTGTGCAGTCGTGAAGTGCACGGAGAACTGCACGAACACTGGACATGGCCGTGAGCACGGTGCCTAAAATACTACGAAACATCCTTCTTTGCTATCCCTTCAAAATTACCCATATGCACCAGTTGCTTCCTGTTGACCTGCCAGCAAAACCGACCTTTCCTTTAAAATTCCTTGCTCTCATGGAAGTGGGCAATGGTTGGCCGTGGGAGATTTTGTGGACAGACGAAGCCCACTTCCATCCGACAGGATATGTCAATATACAGAACTGTCGAATATGGACAACGGAAAGTCCACTCTAAGATTAACCGGTACCACTTCATCCTGAAACGGTCCCTGTGAGGTATGGGTTTACGGCATCATTTATCATAGAGCCATATTTTTTCCAACACACAGGTGCTTCCGGTCTTGTTACTGTACCGTCACTTGTAGACGCTATGAGTGTCAATTGCACAATCACGTCATTCCAGTTCTCCAACAGCGTGGATGTGTAGATGGGATCATTTTTATGCAAACTGGCGCACCTCCGCACATTGCAAATCCAGTTAAGCAGCTGCTTGAGCGCCATTTCCCTACAGCCTGGCCGTCCCGGTCACCTGATCTTAATCCGTGTGACTTCTGGCTGTGAGGCTCTCTGGAAGATGTTGTGCTCAGTGTTCCGATTGCATACTAAGCTGCATTGAAGTCATGCATTGCGCAACACATTCTGATAGTGACCCCGGAAACACTTCGATCAGTTGTGGAACATGCTGTTTCTCGATTTCAACTTGTTCAAAAATGGTTCAAATGGCTCTGAGCACTATTGGACTCAACTGCTGTGGTTATTAGTCCCCTAGAACTTAGAAATACTTAAACCTAACTAACCTAAGGACATCACACACATCCATGCCCGAGGCAGGACTCGAACCTGCGACCGTAGCAGTCGCACGGTTCCGAACTGCGCGCCTAGAACCGCGAGACTACCGCGGCCGGCGATTTCAACTTGTTGCAGAAAACTGTGTACAGCATATTGAACATGTTTTGAGTGATACTTTTCATGCGATTTTTGGTCTCAGGACAATTAAAAACCGACGTGATTGATGCTTTTTATGCGGATTTTGACCTCAGGATGATTAAAAACTGATGTGAGTCATGTTTTAATGCTGTTTTTGGCCTTAGGACAATTAAAAACCGATTTTTTGCATCCGATGTGATATGACCTTGCCATGATGAAGGGGCTTACATAACTAACAGTACCACACCTGTACACCGATGCACACTGAGTAGTACAGTTTTTTAACGTCAAACGTACACCTTAGGCATTGTTGTATGATTCATTTGTGACTTGTAGTCGACCACTATTAAATTATGATGCTTACAGCGCCATTTACTTTTCTTCTGCGTTACGTTTAACTTCTGTTCCGATAATATTCCGTTGCAATTTGACATCATCCTGACCAGTGGTATTATTTATACAGCAGTCTTAAAGTTTAACTTTAATTATATTCACTGTGTTCAATACGAGCAATTCATTTTTACAGGCGGTGTTGAATGGAATGAATACTCTTACAAGAACGGAATATAGACTGAGATTCGAGAAAGGTAAGTAGCAGAAGTGAGAGTTAAAATAAACTTAACATCATAATTCTGGACCACTTAGTACACGAAGTGAAGGTATTCTGCTAACTTGAAAGTAAAGTAATGAATGACGTTTTAGGCTACATCGCTTCTCGATGGCTTATGTGTAGCGGTCCTAGAAAGGACGTAAGCAGACCAGCACTGGCAGAGAGGGCATTCCTGGTCAAAACAGGTCTCCTAGTGTTAAACACTGGTCTTAATCTGAGGAAGGGATTTCTGAGATTGTATGTCTGGAGCACAGCAATGAATGGAAGTGAAAAGAGGACATTGGGGATCCCGGAAAAGGTGAGGATCGAAGCGCATGAGATGTGGTTTTAGAGAAGGATGCTGAAAATCATGTGATCTGGAGAATCTACGAGGAAAGTAGCAAATAGGACAGAAAAAGAGATAGAATGATGGGACGTGCATTAAGACATTAAAAAAAACTTGATTTGTGCTAGTGAGACGTAGAGGATACAGGTGTAGGGACAGACAGCGATTGAAATGTATCCAGCAAATAATCGAGGACTGGAGGTGTATGTGCTACGTTGACATGAGGAAGGTGACACAGGAGAGGTTGATGACACTTGTGTTATCACGAAATATCAGAGAGAGTGTAACGGATGTGGTAAAGGAGTTGGGGTGGCCGTCATTAATCCTTAACTCGCGAGGTGACTTTTCTCTGGGACCCCTATGATTAAAACCGAGATTTAAAGCCAAAATCATTTGAAATTTTATGTTCTGCTGAATAATATTTATTTTTAATGTCAACTAAGTGTTGTTTAAATGCGTCTAGTTTATTTTATTGCATTAAACAAAGCCTCCAGCACTTTAATATTTATCACACAAAAGCACATAATTTTGTGTGTTTTTTTAAATAGTACACATAATTTGACTGTTAGAGCACTGAATTTTACATTCTGAAAAATTATACATGTACAACCTCTGTAATAAATAAATTTCCAATAAAACTAAATTTCTAGGTTTAAATCTGCACATAAAAATTTCATCCGATAGGTACAAAAAGAAAGTCTGTCAAATTAACATTCATTGTTGGGAACTACATTTTTCATATCACTACTGAGAACACATTCGATTTTAACGGACACTTCAAGTATTTCATTGAAGATACAGACAGATCCTCATCACATCTTTCCTGAAGTTCTTCCTCTGAATGATACCCTTGTTCGATAGCAGAACTGTGATCACTGGCTAATGTAAAATCTTGGTCTTTTTCGTTTATTTCTTGATCAATATTACTGACACCTTCCTGCATAGACTGACAAACAATTTCATCAAACTCGGGAAAGTTAAAACTGGCAATTTCTTGCCAACACATTTTGCGCTGTACGGTACCGTACTGAAGGAAAGAGGCACGTAGTTCACGAGGCACAGTCTAGGAGACTCCAGCACCTATCAGTAGGACGTATCAACAATAAACACGGAAGGCGATAATGGAACCGACAACAAAACGTCGGAGGCTTCGCAGTTCAAGGAGGGAATAGGAGCATAGACGCATTCCACCACAACTGGCCTTGGAGAGTGAGTTGAAAATTTTCACGTGCTCTGAGAGACCACACCTCCTGAGTTAAGGGTTAATACAAAGGTTCTCTTTGCTGCGGCGAGTTCTTTTAACGAAATTTCGATCACCAAAATTCTGCTTAAAGTGCTGGAATATTCTGTTAGCTTCCACCTACGTAGAAATAAACCACCAGCGCAATAAAATAAGAGAAATCAGAACTCGCACGTTAAGAATTACGTGTTCATTGTTTCCATGCGCTATATCTAAGTGGAACTGTAGAAAAAATAGTACCCTGTGCCAAACAAGTAAGTGTTATTTGCGGTGTAATCATGTAGATGTTGGCATAGATGAAGTCGTTGCTTGCCGAACCAAACCAGCCAGTAGACCGATGAATAAGAAAAAAAAAGCAAGCTTGCCCTTCCTGATTTTCTTTTAGTACAAATACGGTTCACAAATGGCTCTGAGCACTATGGGACTTAACATCTGTGGTCATAAGTCCCCTAGAACTTAGAACAACTTAAACCTATCCAACCTAACGACATCACACACATTCATGCCCTAGGCAGGATTCGATCTTACGATCGTAGCAGTAGCGCGGTTCCGTACTAAAGCGCCTAGAACCGCTCGGTCACAGCGGCCGGCCGTCCCCCTCCCTCAGCCCCTCTGCGTCCATTTTCCGCTCCCCTCTGTCCACTGTCTTTTTCCCTCTCTCGTTGGCCTTGAGCCTTCTTTACTCCTATAGCTAACGAAACGATGATTGGGAACTGAATTGGCTTAAAATTAATGGGCAAATTGGTAGGGATCATTGATATACATGGTGTGAGGGACCTCTCCAGCTGGTGAATCTTAATGTTCCCATTTTCTGCTAAAACTGATTGGGTGTATGGGAAGAAAACTGCATACAGTGTCGTATAAAATTTTTGTTTGAAACTATATGTAAGGGGAGAAAATACAGGGGTTATGCGGAAAGTAAGGAATGATCGGTTGCGAAATGGAAAATACAGTGAACATCTGCACAGATGCGTTGGGCACTGTATCTAATACGCCCGTTGATCGCATCATGTCGCTTTTTTCATTTCTGAGCTCGCAGTGAGAACGTAAGGACGGCTAGAAATTATCATCTGCCACCAAGTATGAGGGCCTGGCGAAAGATTTTACCTGAAACTGTGCCATTCACATAGCATAACTGCCATGCTGTTTGTTCTAGACGACAATGCTCGGCCTCACTCTGCAGCGTCAATGAAGACGCTCGTGCAGCGTTTTCGATGGGAAGTGTTTGATCACCCACAATACAGCCCGTAATTGGCTACCCCTGAAGTTCATCTGCGCTCAAATGAGCCGCTGGCTATGAAGACAATATTTTGACTCCGACAAAGAGCTGCAGTTCACAACAGAAAATCTTGGAAAAGCACTGGCGGCTGTTGTCTATAACGAGGGAACTGAAAAGTTGGAACAACGCTACGACAGATGTTTAAGTCTGGGCGGCAACTGTGTAGTGAAGTAGCTGGGAGGTGTAGCTAACCGTTGCAAATAAAACAGTTTTGATTTTGACTGTGGTTACCATTTCGCGACCTTTTGTTCCTTACTTTCCGAATAGCCCTCATATGTATGGGAGAAACAAGTTGTCAACTGGACTAAATGATCCGCTATCAAGATTAAAACTGAGTGTGAGTCAGAAAACAAAACCGCGTACTTTCATAGCATAGCAGAGCACGGAATATTCCTTCCCGCAGTCGGTTTTAACAGAAAACCTGTACAGTGCCGTTTAAAAACATATTATATGTACATCTGAATTTTTATTTAATTATTGTGCAAACATTTGAAGTGAGTCGGTGAAGATTGTGGCGGCGTAAGGACAAGCACCGGCACGATGACCAAGAACGATACCGCAGAGAGGGCCGTGAGACGGTGTCAGCCAACAACACGCTGACTAGGACGTCACCGTGACAGGAGCGGCATCTACTCGAAGAGAATGAAATCGACGTGCCGCCTAGCCGCGGCGAACCTGAACTCGGACACGCCCAATAGATGAGCCGCCGTCATATCAACGGTGGCCGTGACTCACGAATTTGTGTGTCGCGCTGGGTAGCCGCGCGGTCTGGGGCGCCTTGTCACGGTCCGCCCATCCCCCCCCCCCCCCCCCCCGCCAGAGGTTCGAGTCCTCCATCGAACATGGTGTGTTTGTTTTCCTTAGCGTAAGTTAGTTCAAGTTAGATCAAGTAGTGCGTAAGCTTACGGACCGGTGACGTCAGCAGTTTGGTCCCATAAGGCCTTACCACAAATTTCCAAATTTTCATGAATTTGTGTAGCTTGCATGGAAATAGTATATATTGAAGGACACTCATTACTCATTATATCTATGTCGTAAGTTGCTTGCGATCCGTCGTGTACAAAAGAAAGTTAAGTGTTGTCAATTCAGTTACTGCTATAAACTTGGCCCCGCATGAACCATGAGCCTTGCCGTTGCTAGGGAAGCTTACTCGCCTCAGCGATACAGATAGCCCTACCGTAGGTGCAACCACAACGGAGGGGTATCGGTTGAGAGGTCAGACAAACGCGTGGTTCCTGAAGAGGGGCAGCAGCCATTTCGGTAGTTGCAGGGGTAACAGTCTGGATGATTGACTGATCTGCCCTTGTAACACTAACTAAAACGGCTTTGCCGTGCTGGTACTGCGAACGGTTAAAAGCAAGGGGAAACTACAGCCGTAATTTTTCCCGAGGGCATGCAGCTTTACTGTATGGTTAAATGATGACGGCGTCCTCTTGGATAAAATATTCCGGAGTTGAAATAGTCCCCATCCGGATTTTTGGCCCAGGACTACTCAGGAGGACGCAGTTATCAGGAAAAAGAAAACTGCCCTTCTACGGATCGGAAAGTGGAATGTCGGATCCCTTAATGAGGTAGGTAG
Organism: Schistocerca gregaria; assembly: GCF_023897955.1. Taxonomy (NCBI): domain Eukaryota; kingdom Metazoa; phylum Arthropoda; class Insecta; order Orthoptera; family Acrididae; genus Schistocerca; species Schistocerca gregaria. The sequence goes on from NC_064924.1 coordinate 512,521,573, forward strand.
GTTAGAAAATTTAAAAAGGGAAATGGATAAATTAAAGTTAGATATAGTGGGAATTAGTGAAGTTCGGTGGCAGGACAAACAAGACTTTTTGTCAGCTTGAATACATGGTTATAAATACAAAACCGAATAACTGTAAAGTAGGAGTAGGTTTAATAATGAAAAAAATAGGAGCGTGTGTAAGCTACTACGAACACCATAGTGAACGCATTATTGTAGCCAAGATAGACGCGAAGCACACGCATACCACCGTGGTACAAGTATATATGACAACTAGCTCCACAGATGACGAAGAGATTGAAGAAATGTATGATGAGACAAAAGAAATTATTCAGATAGTGAAGGGAGCCGAAAATTTAATAGTCATGGGGGACTGGAATTCGACAGCAGCAAAAGGAAGAGAAGAAAAAGTAGTAGGTGATTGTGGAATGGGGGCAAGGGATGAAAGAGGAAGCCGCCTGGTTGAATTCTGCACAGAGCACAACTTAATTATAGCACTTGGTTTAAGAATCATGAAAGAAGGTTGTACAAGTGGAACAGGCCTGGAGACACTGGAAAATTTCAGATAGATTATATAATAGTATCACACAGATTTATGAACCAAGTTTTAAATTGTAAGACATTTCCACGGACAGAAGTAAACTCTGACCACAATCTATTGGTTACGAACGGTAGATTAAAACTAAAGAAACTGCAAAATGGAGGGAATTTAAGAAAATCGGATCTGGATAAACTGAAAGAACCAGAGGTTGTAGAGAGTGTCAGAGAGAGCATTAGGGAACGATTGGCAATAACGGGGTGGGGAGGAGGAGCGGGAAGAAATACAGTAGGAAGGAAGAATAGGTAGCTTTGAGAAATGAAATAGTGAAGGCAGTAGAAGATCAAGTAGGTAAAAAGACGAGAGCTAGTAGAAATCCTTGAGTAACAGAAGAGATATTGAATTTCATTGATGAAAGGAGAAAATATAAAAATGCAGTAAATGAAGCAGGCAAAAAGGAATACAAACATCTCAAAAATTAGATCAACAGGAAGTGCAAAATGGCTGAGCAGGGATGGCTAGAGGATAAATAGAATGATGTACAGGCATATATCACTAAGGGATATATTAGGAAAAGGAAAATTAGAGATTCCTTTCGAGAATCGAGAACCACTTGTCAGAATATTAAGAGCTCAGATGCAAATCCAGTTCTAGCCAAAGAAAGGAAAGCAGAAAGGTGAAAGGAGTGTATAGAGGATCTATACAAGAGCGATGTACTTGAGGGATATGCTATGGAAATGGGAGAGGACGTAGATGAAGGTGAAATATGAGATACGATATTGGGTGAAGAATTTGACAGAGCACGAAAAGACCAAGACCAAACAAGGCCCCGTGAGTAGACAACATTCCATTTGAACTACTAATAGCCTTCGGCGAGCCAGCCATGAGAAAACTCTTCCATCTGGTGAGCAAGATGAGACAGGTGAAATTGCCTCAGACTTCAAGAAGAGCATAATAATTCCAATCCTAAGGAAAGCAGGTGTCTACAGGTGTGAAAATTACCGAACTATCAGTTAATAAGTCACGGCTGCAAAACACTAACATGAACTCTTTACACACGAATGGAAAAACTGGTAGAACCCGATCTTGGGAAAGATCAGTTTGGATTCCGTAAAAAATGTTGGAACATGGGAGGCAATACTGACCCTGTGAATTATCTTAGAAGATAAAATAAGGAAATGCAAACCTACGTTTCTAGCAATTGTAGACTTAAAGCATTTGGCAATGTTGACTGCAAAACTCTCTTTCAAATTCTGAAGGTGACAGGGATCAAATACAGGGAGCCAAAGGCTATTTACAATTTGTGCAGAAACCAGGTGGCAGTTACAAGAGTCGAGGGGCATGAAAGGGAAGCAGCGGTCGGGAAAAGAGTGAGACAGGGTTGTAGCTAATCTCCGATGTTATTCAATCTGTGTATTAAGCGATCAGTAAAGGAAAGAAAAGAAAAAAATCCAGTAAGAAGAAACAAAAACTTTGAGGTTTGCCGATAATATTGTAATTCTGTAAAAGACATCAAAGGACGTGGAAGAGCAGTTGCACGGAATGGACAGTGTTTTGAAATGAGGATATAAGATGAACATCAACAAAAGCAAAACGAGGATAATGGAATGAAGTCGAATTAAATATGGTGACTATGTTAGGAAATTAATTTTGCTGTTTGTGGAGCAAATTAACTGATGATGGTCGAAGTAGACAGGATATAAAATGTAGACTGGCTATGGCAAGGAAAGCGTTTCTGAAGAAGAGAAGTTTGTTAACATCGAGTATCTATTATGTGTCAGGAAGTCTTTTCTGAAAGTATTTGTATGGAGTGTAGCCATGAAAGGAACTGAAACATGGACGATAAATAGTTTAGACAAGGAGAGAATAGAAGCTTTCGAAATGTGATGCTACAGAACAATGCTGAAGATTAGGTAGGTACATCACGTAACTAATGCGAAGGTACTAAACAGAATTTGGGAGAAGAGGAATTTGTGACACAACCTGACTAGAAGAAGGGATCGGTTGGTAGGACGTATTCTGAGGCATCAAGGGATTATCAATTTAATATTGGAGTGCAGCGTGGAGGGTAAAAAACGTAGAGGGACACCAAGAGATGAAAGCATTAAGCAAATTCAGAAGGATGTAGGTTGCAGTAGGTACTTTGAGATGAAGTTTGCACAGGATAAAGTAGCATCAAACATGCCGCTGGACTGAAGACCAGAAAAAAAAAGTTATTTGATTGTATATTGTCTAGCTTTCCGAGAAAACAATTTCCTCGGCATTCTATTAAAGACGAGAGGACAACGTCCCACAAAGATCTTTTCTAGTGTTTGCTCTCAACGTTTCCCTATTACATACACTGAAAAATATGCCCTATGTCCGTCCAAATGTTTATTTTAATATCGTGCAAAAGTTTGATGTAATTCGATCAAAAACTTTTTTTGTAATAATGTTTCCTCTTTACATGTTAAAAACGAGATTTTATATCTTGAATAAGTCACGTTCGACCTTTCCACTTACGGTAGCAACACATGAACAGCACCAAAACGTTTTACACGACGTGTTTGTCTTCATGGTGGTGATGAACGAAGAGAGAATAGACGCCAAAGATCACACTGAGTGGTCAGCGTTATTAAAATTTTACTTACAATTAACGACATTCCCGAATCCGATCTACCCCGTATTCACTGTACTTGCTTGACAACAAAGACTAACAATTACCTCACAAAGGCAAACGCAAGTGTTCGCAAATCTGGATATTGTTTGGCTGACACGTGTGTTTGCAGAAAGGGCACGAAATTCGCTCTGCGCTAATTAGCTTTTAAATTGAGCAAGCTAATTTAGGCGACGTGTACAATGCCGGAGGCGGTCGCTTCGGCCAGGCGCCGGCGTAGCCCGGCTGCCAGCTTCAAACGCATTCCGCCGCCGCCGTCGCCGCCGCCGCCACCGCCGCCGCCGTCTCTGGCGTGTGACGTGTTTGGCGCTGCCCTCGCCATGATACGGCGGGGGTTCGTGTGTTATGAGATGGGCGCTGCACGTCGCGTCCAAAGACCGCCTCTCCCATTCTCGGAACGGCGACAGCTTTTGTTACGGACGTGCTTGGGAAGAGCGGATCAGGGTGAATCCAATATCATGCCGACGAAGTGAGGGTCAGTTGTCTATCAGGTTCCTGCTGACTAGTCAAATAACAGGGAGTCGGAACTGTCTGCAATTTATTGTTCCCTTGGCCAACCACTGCAGTTCAGTCAAATTGTAGGAAAAATAGCCTATAATTTCCAAAATGTGGAATAGAAGATTTTCTTTTTTAACTAATACATATGGTTGGAAACGTTGGAAAACCAAGTTATTTTGGCAAAACTTTGTGTAGTCCAAAGAAAAGCAAATTTCGAAATTTTGTCGACGTTTAAAGTACACTACTGGCCATTAAAATTGCTACACCACGAAGATGACGTGCTACGACGCGAAATTTAACCGACAGGAAGACGGTGCTGTGATGTGCAAATGATTACCTTTTCAGAGTATTCACACAAGGTTGGCGCCGGTGGCGACACCTACAACGTGCTGACATGAGGGAAGTTTCCAACCGATTTTTCATACACAAGCAGCAGTTGACTGGCGTTGCCTGGTGAAATGTTGTTGTGATACCCATGTAAGGAGGAGAAATGCCTAACATCACGTAGCCGACTTTGATGAAGGTCGGATTGTAGCCTATCGTGATTGCTGTTTATCGTATCGCGACATTGCTGCTCGCGTTGGTCGAGATCCAATGACTGTTAGCAGAATATGGAACCGGTGGGTACACGAGGGTAATACGGAACGCCGAGCCTCGTATAACTAGCAGTCAAAATGATAGGCATCTTATCCGCATGGCTGTGACGAGTCCTGCAGCCACGTCTCGATCCCTGTATCAACAGATGGGGACGTTTGCAAGATAACACCATCTGCACGAACAGTTCGACGTCGTTTGCAGCAGCATGGACTATCAGCTCGGAGACTACGGCTGCGGTTACCCTTGACGCTGCATCATAGACAGGAGCGCCTGCAATGGTGTACTCAATGACGAACCTGGGTGCAAGAATGGCAAAACGTTATTTTTTCGGATGAATCCAGGTTCTGTTTACAGCATTATGATGGTCGCATCCGTGTTTGGCGACTTGCGGACATTGGAAGCGTGTATTCGTCATCGCCATACTGGCGTATCTCCCGGCGTTATGGGGTGCCATTGGTTAGACGTCTCGGTCCCCTCTTGTTCACATTGACCGAACCTTGAACAGTGGACGTTACATTTCAGATGTGTTACGACCCGTGGCTCTACCCTTCACTCGATCCCTGCGAAACCCTACATTTTAGCAGGATAATGCAGAACTGCATGTTGCTGGTCCTGTACGGGTCTTTCTGGATACAGAAAATGTTCGACTGCTGCCCTGGCCAGCACATTCTCCAGATCTCTCTCGAATTGAAAAGGTCTGGTCAATGGTGGCCAAGTAACTGGCTAGTCACAATACTCCAGTCACTACTCTTGATGAATTGTTGTATCGTGTTGAAGCTGAACGGGCAGCTGTATCTGTACACGCCATCCAAGCTCTGTTTGACTGAATGCCCAGGCGTATGAAGGCCGTTATTACGGCCAGGGGTGGTTACTCTGGGTACTGATTTGTCAGGCTCTAAGCACCCCAATTGCGTGAAAATGTTATCTTATGTCAGTTCTATTACAATATATTTGTCCAATGAACACCCGTTTATCATCTTCATTTCTTCTTGGTGTAGCTATTTTAATGGCCAGTAGTGTATAACTCAGTTTCTTGTGCTCCTAAGGCATTCTCATATATTTTGTTTTTTAAAAGAGCACAAAATTTTCTACAAATTTGATTACTACAAGTTTTTCCTGCACCCAATATCAAGGCGCTATTGTTTGTCCACAAATATCAATTGTTCAAATTTTATGCAAAATGGCAAATTATCTACTTTTTGGGCAACTTTATTTCAGTTTCTATTTATATGGAGTGTAACAGATATAAGTGAAGATATTGCTACTGTTGACTGTGGACGGTATACTGAACAAGATATTTACGTCATATGCAAACTAATAATAATTACAGGTAAGTTTTCCGGTTGGTCAGTACATCCAGGCCAGATGTCGAATTGTGGACATGTGGACGCAAAACGGTTAGTATATACTGACAGGCACAGTCCACTTTGAGGTTCAGCTATGACCATACAGAAAACGTCAGTTGGTACAGTTTGTGACGTTTTTGTGGGAATATTTTTTGATGCAGAGAAAAGCAACCAGCGCGCTGGTACATATGAAAGTACCACATTTACCAATATCTGCCCTTATACTCGTTACACCCTGTTTAGTAGAAATATATTGCATGCTATATTGTACAATGCAATTTAACAGCTCACTTTGTCTCATGTCCATCGTATATAGCGTTATTAACATTACATTCAGTAACTGCTAACACAGGTCACACTGCGTGGCTTATTTATTTGGTTGTATTTTATTTTGTTTTGTGCCACAATACTGGGTGGTTATAATTAAAACTTTACTATTTAACACGTTATTACACGGAAACTAATTCCCGTAGAAGTACCAAACTTGTTAGAATTAATGTTCAAAGCATGGGGTGCATGGTTTCCATGCTACACAACGCTACCGTCCAGTTCCAACTATGACCACCAGGTGTCGTGATCAGTCATCGTGATTAATAGTCTCACACACCTGACTAGTCGCAGTGCACTTGTTGACGTGTCAATATGAGCTTGGGCAAAAGGAGAAGGGCATTATCGGTCGAGCTCTATTATCAAAACAACAGTAATGCTGCAGCTGCAGTTCACGAATATCACTGGCTGAATCACACTGAGCTAACAGCAAATGAACGTAATGCGTTGAATGACGTGGCTACTTCTTGTGGTGAATCGAATGGTCTGTGGGCGAAGACTCCTATATTCCCATTCAACAAGTCATAAAAATTTTTTACTTGTCCTGAATATGACTGAAAGTAAGGGACCCACAGCAAAATTATGGGTTCAGTGCTGTTGCATGGTCACTCCCCTAAAACAATTTATTGAAGAGGATCGAACAGGCAGTTGGAAACTTCATCTACGTAGTGTTCGAAAAATGCTTCCGTACTTCCATTCTGCCGCACATTTTTTGAGAGTTAAAGATGAGGCACTTCTAGTTGTAGAATATTTTGGGACTCGAGAAAAAAAATGCACGTTTCGGAGTATGGTAAGTTTATAACTGAAGGGAATTTTGTCATACAGCGATCAGCAAACTATTCGCCAGGGTCCCGTCTGACATGACCATACAACAGACGTTGACGAGAACAATGAAGATTTTTGGAGGACTTACTTCTCCCTGAGGAATTACAGGTAGTGTGTCAAGAAGATGAACTTTAGGGATGATTCGCATACAGAATATTTGTGATGAAATTGAATCATACTGCGGAGTGTAACATCACATCAGCATGTAGATGCAAGAAGTTGTCAGATCGAACGAGATGGCGTGGACTCCCGTACATTGTTTGATGCTCCTCAGTGCATCTTCCGTTCCCTCAAACTGATTTTATAATTCCTGACAGTGGCAGTGTTGTGGGGACGGAGAATTTTTAGTGTCATGTGTCACGAAGCGGGGAGAAGTGTAAGAAAAAAAGTTCATGATAATTTCCAGGATGTAAATTTTCATATAAAAGATAAAATTGAGACGCTGGGAGCACTAAAGTTCTCCTGTTGATCCTTCCTCTCTTTTCCCAAAGGATATCTTTAATGAAACAAAATAAAGAAAAAATAATTTATGAAGCATGAACTTGCTCCTTATCTAATGTCTGTGTCCTCAGAGAAATGTATGTGAAAAAGAACAAAATCTTATTCCTACAACGCTGTCGTTCCGGTGAAGAGTGTGAAGTCAATGGCACCGTAGAATTTTTTGCTGCTGATGGCGGATGCTTTATACACAAAGTGACTTGGCGTCGAAATACTTCATCACATCGATAGCCCAAAGTTGTGTTTCTTACCTGTAACGCCATTTTGTATCTCAGTTTGCTGATGTGTGTGATGGATACCCATGTCAGGGAGATCAGTGTAGCACAAGTAGCGCCGAGAGTAGTAGTAGGTCTAGAAAGCATTCTTCGGATGAAGTTGTGGTTGAATCAGAGATAGTAAACCAAGTCACTCAGGAGAAGTTTCTGTACAATGTACAAAAGAAGTGTCGTTTGATCACACGTCTTAAAAAGTAATTTCGGAGACGTAGTATTGAGGTGCACCAGACACAAGAAGATGCTGATGTTATGGCTGTAATGTCTGCCGTTTCAAGAACCGACAATTTTTGCAAGTGAGGTCATAATTGCGGAAGACGTTGACCTTCTTGTGCTCACAAATGGCGGAGGAAAAAGCATCGCACACATATCTTTTCTAAAGCTAGGAAGATGAAGGGCAGACGACACGTTGTTTTGTTTTGCATATTATTAGTTCGACGATAAACATAATGCTGCTTACTCACACCGTTAATGGATCTGATACAACTTCCTCTTTTTTTAGTCAAGGACAAATGAGGTTTTGCAACATTACTAAGAAGTATGAACCCCTAAATTCAGCACTCTGCACGTTCTGGAAATCAGACAAGGAATAATAATACCTGGAGTACAATTTGTTATCACACTGTCTACTGGTGGTGTCAGTAGTTCCCATACTCTGGACAACTTACGGCACCAGCTATTCGCCAAGTTTGCCACAGAAAACAAATCAGAAATTGCGGGGTTGCTGCCCACAAAAGATTCTTATGGGTTGCTGAAGATTATATTTCTTACATGCCACAGCTCGGAATCGACACGAGAAGGGGGTGACATAAGCGGCTTCAATGAAACCACCCCTTCCCTTGGGACGTTGAGACCCACACATTTTGCGGTCGAAAACGACAATTGTCTGAGTAATGAGCAACAGGACGACATTCCGGATCACCTTTGACACTGCTGACACCCCCAGACGATTTAACTCTTCTCTAAGAACATCATACGCCAATAACACCACTGAATGTGATTGCACTCAAAAGGATTGCAGCGCAACCGCGGTTTTTGCTGTGGTGCATAGTATGAAAATACTAGGGACCGCTAAAAAATCATCGGACGAAATTTGAATGCGTTACAAAGCAGTAAAGGGTGCTTTGCTTTGCCAGCTCTCCTATTCCACACCGTCTTGTGGGATGACACATGCGTGAATTTTTGTGTCATCTCATCGTCGCCGTAGGTTTGTACCATGGGAAGCAAGGAGAGGATGTTGTTTGGTGGTCAGTATCCTCTTTCTACAACTGTAACTGCACACGTATAGTTACTAGGTTCTTAATTAATAAGAATAACAAAGCTACTTAACGCAATATAGACCAGATGTTGTGGTACAAGCTCTCCGTAATAGCCCACGTTAGCCTAACTACCAGTGAAATACAGAGTCCGCTACATACAGTACTCTGGTCGCTAGGTACTGATTGACTCTGCTAGAGGCAGAGCTGTTACTGCTAATCCCACTGAGTCGCGACTGATGACTCGACTTGTTGACTCACTGGATGGCTGCCTGGATCTGACAGAGGCCCTCCTGTCGGCGGCGGCGATCTAAATACTGGCCGCCGAGAGGGCGTTGGCGGGGCATTCCTTGTGAGTCTGTCTTCGGCCTCTATCAATCCCCTTGGAATCTCTTTGCCGCCTGGTGTGCAGGCGCCAGCTTATGGCTGAACTTGAATAAAACGATGAAGGATTACTCTAAAACTACCCAGTTCAGGAACAGCCTCAGTGCCACTCGACTCTTTTTTTGAGCACATTAGCAATGTACCTACACAGTGACAAAGTGTGATGGAGTCGTAGGTGCTTCCAGACAGGGTACCTCTTGACACCCCTCCGATGCTTCATGGCTACTGTCAGGCGCTAGAGCAGCAGGGTAGCCTGCCTGCAGACACCTGGAGCTGTCGTCGCAGTTTCTTTATGTACAGGTACATTTTTAAAGAGCTCAGCAAAGTTCGACAGGTGCCACCGAGGGTGCTGACAAACTGTACGTGAGGGAGGTCTTAGAGAGACCTTTTGCCGTTTTATTCATGCTTTTCTTAATGCAGCACCCATCTGTAATCAAGCTACAAGAAAGCACAAAATGGGATGCATGGAAAAGCTCAAGTATCCTTTGCGGCTTTTATCACATTCAAATATCGTGGAATAATTTTGCATGTTTCCTGCTGGTTCCACCCTGTACAACAACGCAAAATCTGTGGTTGCAGTGCTCCCTAAAGGAGTGCGATCACATTCAAATGGTTCAAATGGCTCTGAGCACTATGGGACTTAACATCTGAGGTCCACAGTCCCCTAGAACTCAGAACTACTTAAACCTAACTAACCTAAGGACATCACACACATTCATGCCCGAGGCAGGATTCGAACCTGCCATCATAGCGGTTGCGCTGTTCCAGACTGAAGCGCCTAGTACTGCTCGGCCACACCGGCCGGCTGCGATCACATTCCGTGGTGTTATTGGGCCACGATGTCCTTAGAGAAGCAATGGATCCTCTGGGAGTGTCAGAAGTGTCAAACGTTGACAAGAACATTCTCCAGTTGCTCATCACTGTGAAAATTGTCGTTTCTGACCGCAGAATGCGTGGGGATCAACGCCTCAAGGAAAGAAACGGTATCACCGCTGCGTGGCTGAACTGTTTTCCTCGGCCATCCACACACAAACGGTGCTATTTGACCGCTGGGTGCTACGGTTATGAACTCTATCGCAAAGGCGTCAAAAGTAGGGGTCAAATGTTGGTGAGAGTGGATGGAGACATTCCCATCGTGTCAAACGTCCCCGGTGGCAGTGTGAAGAATTGTGGTGAAATTTGATGCCGATGTAGCATTAACCCGATCTACACCTCACATGAGCTTCTCAGCTGTGACGCTTTTTCCCTTGTATGTCGACTCTTTGCCATTTGAAGCTTCCACGAGCCTGAAGGTGACGTTACAGGGCGCCAAGTCACTGCACTGTTAGAGAGGAAGGATGTAGGCACATCTGAGCCGAATTTCAAACTTCTACATGGCAATGGGAAACAATTTACATGTTTCGATAAAGTGATCCTTTAACGGTGTCGCGCAGTGAAATTCAACGAAAGGCAGGCGTTAGAGTAAGATCCATTGGAAGAAATGAAGTGTCCTCCATCCACGAAGGAAGTAGCTTACAAACTCGATCGACCAATACTTGAATATATCTCGCCAATCAAGGTACTGTGGAGCTGTGGTGGTAAGTTCCTACGGCACCAAACTGCTCTAGGCTTACACACTACTTAATCTAACTTACGCTAAGGACAACACACACACCTGTGCCCGAAGAAGGACTCGAACCTCCGACGAGGAAGCCGCACGAACCATGGCGAGGTGCCTCAAAACGTGCAGCAACCCCCTCCCCCTTCCCCCCCTCCCCCACACACACACACCCGCGGTCTCACGGTACATTACCCTCTACAATGAATAAGAGAAATAGAGAAGATACTAAGAAGGGTAGGATGTTTCGTCACCAGTTTCTTTCATAAGTATGAAAGCGTTACCGAGATACTAACTCTGTATACAGGATGAACATCAATAAAACCGACAGACAGCAGGGACGGATTACTGACTGGAAATAAAGGAAAAAAGGTCCTATGACCATGTGTCTGTAAATGGACGTTTTGCATGCAATGACAACAAATTTTCCTGAAACACAGTACAAGGGTGAATCCACGCCACAACGCTTGTTCAAAGCCGCCGCCATGGGACTGCAGATGATAGGGATTGTAGCAGTTGTCATGAACTCTACACATAATAGCACTTTGGCTTACACCTTGTTGACACGCCACTTGCCTGGATCTTGCGCCAGGGTTCATCTCAGTATCCTGTAGAGAATAGTCCTCCAAATCTGATGTACATGCAGTCTACCACCTGCATGTTCGTCTCTCTGTGAGGACCTATGATCACACAAATGCCCAAAAAGGCTTGAAATGTGTAATGCGTTTGGTGTCTGTAAGAGTACTTATTTTGGCATAGCTGTGGTGCCTCTTGACCATTTCCATCTGCTAGGCTGTACAGCAACACCATCTCAGCTTGTTTCTTACGTGACTACTGGACCATTCCGCTGATTGCGTACACTGCGTCGTTCACACAGTTTGCAACACACAAGCAACACATGGCACATGGCGAGAGGAAATGTCATTTGTCAGCGCCATCTACTGTGGCAATGATGCATTTCTGGACACATGTTCATAGACCCGTTTTTCATCCATTTGCAATCAGGAATACATCCCTGCAGTTTGTCGGTTTTATTACTGTTCGCCCTCTATAGATTGAGCGACTCAGCCTCATGTAATTCGCTTTGGAGGCTTTTAAACGTTAATAATAATCACAATTTAGATACACTGCTGGCCATTAAAATTGCTACACCACGAAGATAACATGCAACAGACGCGAATGTAGCCGACAGCAAGAAGATGCTGTGATATGTAAATGATTAGCTTTTCAGAGCATTCACACAAGTTTGGCGCCGGTGGTGACACCTACATCGTGCTGACATGAGGAAAGTTTTCAACCGATGTCTCATACACAATCTGCAGCTGACAGTCGTTGCCTGGTGAAACGTTGCTGTGATGCCTCGTGTAAGGAGGAGAAATGCGTACCATCACGTTTACTACTTTGATAAATGCAGCAGCAAGGACTTCGCCTCGAAGACCGTGGCTCCCGTTACCCTTGGCGCTGCCTGCGATGGTGTACTCAACGACGAACCTGGGTGCACGAATTGCAAAACGTCATTTTCTCTGATGAACCCAGTTCTGTTTACAGCATCATGATGGTCGAATCCGTTTTTATCGACATCGCGGTGAACGCACATTGGAATCGTGTATTCGTCATCGCCATACTGTCGTATCACCCGGCGTGATGGTATGAGGTGCCATTGGTTACACGTCTTGGTCACCTCTTTTTCACATTGACGGCACTTTGAACAGTGGACGTTACATTGCAGATCTGTTACGACCCGTGGTTCTACCCTTCATTCGATCCCTGCGAAACCCTACATTTCAGCAGGATGATGCACGACCTGATGTTGCAGGTCCTGTACGGGCCTTTCTGGATACAGATAATGTTCGACTGCTGCCCTGGCCAGCACATTCTCCAGATCTCTCACCAACTGAAAACGTCTGGTCGATGGTGGCCGAGCAACTGGCTCGTCGCAATACACCAGTCACTACTCCTGATGAACTGTGGTATCCTGTTGAAGCTGCATGGGCAGCTGTACCTGCACACGCCATCCAGGCTCTGTTTGAATGAATGCCCAGAGGTGGTTGTTCTGGGCACTGATTTCTTAGGATCTATGCACTCAAATTGCGTGAAAATGTAATCACATGTCAGTTCTTGTATAATATATTTGTCCAATGAATACCCGTTTACCATCTGCGTTTTGTATTGGTGTAACAATTTTAATGGTTAGTAGTGTATGATGATGGCTGTAAAAGTCCTTCTCGGTTTCCAAAAGTCAATTGACACCCGCCTCATGCCACATTTTGGTTGTGGAGTAAAGTTTAGAACCTGTTCTTCGAAATACTGTTACTGACGCATTTATTAGAGTACGCAAACATCTGTTTGTAAACTGTCTTCATTGGTGTTCAGGTCAAGTCAGACCGAAAATCCAAAGTGGAGTGCGTCTGATCCGCCGCGGCGGACGACGGCGCAGTGAGTTACGGCGCAAGCGAGCCGGCGCCAGATCGATGTCCAGCGTGCGGCTGTAGCACGCGTGTCCGGCAATTAGGCGCGATCGCTTCCGCCAGGCCACGGCCGGCGCTGACTGACGACTTCCGCCTCCGTTTCCGAGGCCCGTCGTCGTACTGCGGCCGCACCGACACACGCTGACGTAATAGGCGCGGCGGCTGTGGGAATGGACGAGTCCTGCTGCCTCAGCTTCTTCTCTGGGAGACGGACTGCGGTGCAGCCCAGCGAAGTCTGTCAAATGGAAACAATCTGAATATCAACGGCTGCAGCACAAAGGTGTAGAGTGCGGCTGCCATTACAGTTCGGTCGTTTCACTGTTTCTAGTAATACCATATAACTTTAGACTCTTCGGAGAATCGAATTCCCATTTGAAAAACGGCTTCCAATGTCTGCTTATTTTACAAATATGGACAGTTCACTAACTTTGTCTCTAATAACGCTTATGTTTAGATGAAAGGAGGTGTTGACAGATGTGAAAATTACCGAACTACCAGTTTAATAAGTCACGGCTGCAAAATACTAACGAGATTTCTGAACAGATGAATGGAAAAACTGGTAGAAGCCGACCTTGGGGAAGATCAGTTTGGATCCCGTAGAATTACTGGAACACGTGAGGCAACACTGACCTCACGACTTATCTTAGAAGAAAGATTAAGGAAAGGCAAACCTACGTTTCTAGAATTTGTAGACTTGGAGAAAGCTTTTGATAATGTTCACTGGAATACTCTCTTTCAAATTCTTAGGTGGCAGGGGCAAAATACAGGGATCGAAAGGCTATTTACAATTTGTACAGAAACCAGGTGGCTTTTATATGAGTCGAGTGGCATGAAAGGGAAGCAGTGGTTGTGAAGGGAGTGAGACTGGGTTGTAGCCTCTCCCCGATTTTATTCAATCTGTATACTGAGCAAGCAGTAAAGGAAACAAACCAAAAACCCATGGAGAAGAAATAAAAACTTTGTGGTTCACCGATGACATTGTAATTCTGTCAGAGACAGCAAAGGACCTGGAAGAGCAGCTGAACGAATGGACAGTGTCTTGGAAGGAGGATATAAGATGAACATCAACAAAAGCAAAACGAAGATAATGGAATGTAGTCAAATAAAATCGGGTGATGCCGCGGGAATTACACTCCTGGAAATTGAAATAAGAACACCGTGAATTCATTGTCCCAGGAAGGGGAAACTTTATTGACACATTCCTGGGGTCAGATACATCACATGATCACACTGACAGAACCACAGGCACATAGACACAGGCAACAGAGCATGCACAACGTCGGCACTAGTACAGTGTATATCCACCTTTCGCAGCAATGCAGGCTGCTATTCTCCCATGGAGACGATCGTAGAGATGCTGGATGTAGTCCTGTGGAACGGCTTGCCATGCCATTTCCACCTGGCGCCTCAGTTGGGCCAGCGTTCGTGCTGGACGTGCAGACCGCGTGAGACGACACTTCATCCAGTCCCAAACATGCTCAATGGGGGACAGATCCGGAGATCTTGCTGGCCAGGGTAGTTGACTTACACCTTCTAGAGCACGTTGGGTGGCACGGGATACATACGGACGTGCAATGTCCTGTTGCAACAGCAAGTTCCCTTGCCGGTCTAGGAATGGTAGAACGATGGGTTCGATGACGGTTTGGATGTACCGTGCACTATTCAGTGTCCCCTCGACGATCACCAGAGGTGTACAGCCAGTGTAGGAGATCGCTCCCCACACCATGATGCCGGGTGTTGGCCCTGTGTGCCTCGCTCGTATGCAGTCCTGATTGTGGCGCTCACCTGCACGGCGCCAAACATGCATACGACCATCATTGGCACCAAGGCAGAAGCGACTCTCATCGCTGAAGACGACACGTCTCCATTCGTCCCTCCATTCACGCCTGTCGCGACACCACTGGAGGCGGGCTGCACGATGTTGGGGCGTGAGCGGAAGGCGGCCTAAAGGTGTGCGGGACCGTAGCCCAGCTTCATGGAGACGGTTGCGAATGGTCCTCGCCGATACCCCAGAAGCAACAGTGTCCCTAATTTGCTGGGAAGTGGCGGTGCTGTCCCCTACGGCACTGCGTAGGATCCTACGGTCTTGGCGTGCATCCGTGCGTCGCTGCGGTCCGGTCCCAGGTCGACGGGCACGTGCACCTTCCGCCGACCACTGGTGACAACATCGATGTACTGTGGAGACTTCACGCCCCACGTGTTGAGCAATTCGGCGGTACGTCCACCCGGTCTCCCGCATGCCCACTATACGCCCTCGCTCAAAGTCCGTCAACTGCACATACGGTTCGCGTCCACGCTGTCGCGGCATGCTACCAGTGTTAAAGACTGCGATGGAGCTCCGTATGCCACGGCAAACTGGCTGACACTGACGGCGGCGGTGCAGAAATGCTGCGCAGCTAGCGCCATTCGACGGCCAACACCGCGGTTCCTGGTGTGTCCGCTGTGCCGTGCGTGTGATCATTGCTTGTACAGCCCTCTCGCAGTGTCCGGAGCAAGTATGGTGGGTCTGACACACCGGTGTCAATGTGTTCTTTTTTCCATTTCCAGGAGTGTTGATTAGGAAATGAGACACTTAAAGTAGTAAATGAGTTTTGCTATTTGAGGAGCAAAATAACTGATGATGGTCGAACTAGAGAGGATATAAAATGTAGACTGGCAATGGCAAGGAAAGCGTTTCTGAGGAAAAGAAATTTGTTAACATCGGGTATAGATTTAAGTGTGAGGAAGTCGTTTCTGAAAGTATTTTTATGGAGTGTAGGGATGTATGGAAGTGAAACATGGACGATAAATAGTTTGGACAAGAAGAGAATAGAAGCTTTCGAAATGTGGTGCTACAGAAGAATGCTGAAGATTATAAGGGTAGATCGCGTAACTAATCAGGAAGTATTAAATAGGATTGGGGAGAGGAGGAGTGTGTGGCACAACGTGACAAGAAGAAGGGACCGGTTGGTAGGACATGTTCTGAGGCATCAAGGGATCACAAATTTAGCATTGTAGGGCAGCGTGGAGGGTAAAAATCGGAGAAAGAGACCAAGAGATGAATACATTAAGCAGATTCAGAAGGATGTAGATTTCAGTAAGTACTGGTAGATGAAGAACCTTGCACAGGATAAAGTAGCATGGAGAGCTGCATCAAACCAGTCTCAGGACTGAAGACCACAACAACAACAACATGCTAGTGTTAATGTGTTACATATTTGATTTTAAGCATGTAAGCGACAAGGATTCTAGTAAAATCTTCAAGTTATCCTAACAGTTTGTGGGACGTAGCTAAGTGCTCTCATTGTTCAACACTGAACACACACAATCATGACGTAACTGGTAGAGCAACTGTAGGTATTCTTTCACAGCAAAAATGTTTATAGTTCGAAGGGAAACAATACTTTTATTGACGCATTTCGCCCTTCTCTGCCATCACCAGAAATTTTTAATGTACTTCAAAATCTGACGAATGCAACTTTTGTACTGTATTAATTTTTTCTGATGATGCCCCAAAGGGACGAATTACGCCAATAAAATTATTTTTTCGCTTCG
Organism: Schistocerca gregaria; assembly: GCF_023897955.1. Lineage (NCBI taxonomy): Eukaryota > Metazoa > Arthropoda > Insecta > Orthoptera > Acrididae > Schistocerca > Schistocerca gregaria. The sequence goes on from NC_064924.1 coordinate 512,538,366, forward strand.
AACTAACACCGTTTTCCATCATTGCTTCTTCGATGTACAGATTGAACAGTAGTGGCGAAAGTCTACATTCCTGTCATGCAACCTTTTTAATCCGAGCACTTCGTTCTTGGTCGTCCATTCTGATTATTCCCCCTTGGCTCTTGCACATATTGTATATTACACGTCTCTCCCTGTACCTTATCCCTATTTTTCGCAGAATTTCGAAACTCTTGCACCATTTATATTGTTGAGCGCTTTTTCCAGAACGACAAATCCTATGAATGTGTCTTGATTTTTCTTTAGACTTGCTTCCTTTATCATGCGCAACGCCAGGATTGCCTCTCTGGTTCCTTTACCTTTTCTAAACTCAAACTGATCGTCATCTAGCATATCCTCCATTTTCTTTTCCATTCTTCTGCAAATTATTATTGTCAGCACGTTGAATGTATGAGCTGTTAAGCTGATTGTGGGAAAATTCTCGCACTTGTCACTTCTCGCAGTCTTCCGAATTGTGTGGATAACATTTTTCCGAAAGTCACACGGTATGTAGCTAGCAGACTCATACATTCTACACATCAACGAGAATAGTCGTTTTGTTGCCACTTTTTCCAACGATTTTAGAAATTTAGATGGAATGTTATCTATCCCTTCTGTCTTATTTGATCTTAAGTCCTATAAATTGTTTTTTTTTTCTTTTTTTTAATGCCGGATCCCCTATCTCTTCTAAATCGACTCCTGTTTCTTCTTCTATCTCATCAGACAATTTTTTCAGTTATTATTACTCATAACTGATCTCATTTCTTTTTCAGTTACCTTCTTTTTGAGGGACAGGTTCCTCTTGATTAAATGTATTCGAAGTTACGAATATGGACGACCATCAACTGTGGAATGGAATGACGAGTATGAAAATTTATGCCGGAGCGGTCGCCTTACCATTTGGCTACTCATGCACGACTCACTGACGCACGCAAACTTCCATATGCCGTCAACCACGCGTCTTCAACCAAAACTCGTACATCCATCGTGTATATTCCTGTACATGTGATACATTTTACTTGAAAATCGCTTGACCACTGTCGGCGGATAAATACGATATTGCAGCACCTGTGGTTTCTTTCTGAATTGCGATGTAGTGTTCCTTTGGATACGCATGCATGTCCAAAGAAACAGGCACTACGGCGCCAAGAGCCGTTATGAAGTGCATTAAATATATTGCGTATATGTACAATCATCAGCTGTAGAATGGAATGACGAAAGTAAAAATTTTTGTGCCTGGCCGGGATTCGAGCACGGATTTCCCGCTTGTAAGAAAGATGCATCGCGTAGAGGCGAATATCCATTAATGGGTAGGAAGAGGCAGAAGAACAAGAAGAAGAATCTGCCATGTTGTAGTGCTGGTGTTATTCTGAATTTGCGATGCAAATTTCCTTTGTACACGCACACATGTCTAAAGGAATTTCGCACCGTAATTCAAAATAACATCGGCACGGCAACATCGCAGACTCTTCGTCTGCTTCTAGATATGCATTAATGGATATTGACGACTGAACTTGGCATATTTATTGTATGAAGTGCAGTATATAATAAATGATCTGCACTTGATAATCCTGTCCACTGTTTTATGTTATCTAACCAAGACATTCTTCTTCACAGTTTTTGCCGTTTTCTTCTTTTACCCTCAATTTTATCTTCTATTATCAACTGTAGAAGCAGATGTTTGGTATTCTGTAAGATATGGTCTATATAAGCAGTTCTCTTCTTTTGAGCGTTATTAAGATTTGTCGCTTTTTGTCTGTTCGTCACAATACTTTGGTGTCGACTAGTCTTGCTCTCCAAGACATTTTAAGCATTCTGCGATAAATGCACATTTCAAAGGCCACTTGCTATTGTCGTATTACATGGGGATCCTTCAGAACCACTTACAAGTACAGAACAGATGTAGCATCTTACAAATAGAGTGTTTTCTCTGTCGCACAAGTCTCTATCATCGTTTATGACCACGAAAATGTTGGGTTTTACTGTTATTCACATAGCAGTTTTAATTTTGCCTCTTCTAATCAGAATGAAAGTGTCTGAAACACGCAATACTTATACTTGAGCACTGATTCCTACACTCTGGGATAAAAATGTGTCGTGATCCATCTTCTGCACCTGAGGAGATTGTTTCCCGATCATGGCGACACTGTTTTCTGATAAAAATTGTGGCGAGGCCTTGTTGAGAGCGCCGCTTCTTGTTTGACGATGTTTTGTAGGAAATATGAATAAACGAAACAACAAGAAACCACAACTATTCGTTTTCAGAGGTAAATTATAATTTCTCACTTTGTTTATCGGTACGAACAGTTAGTATATAAAACTAATCCTGCTTTCACATACATTAACCATGTGCGAAACTTGGTCAGATATAACTGATTCGTTATCTCAGTTGCAATAGTCAAGTCTTTGTTATACCCTCGATATTCTTTCCTAAATGTTGACTTCGTTAATGTTTTTGCGAAAACTCAAACATCATCTGTCGCTGATCGCTTCCCTGCTACCGTCCGGTCCACAATGATGCGGCGTCACTTCCCTGGGGTCCGACCAATTGCGTCATATCCCGTAGTCACGTGAACTGCCCGCGGGAGTAGAGAGCAACAAATCAAGCAAAACATGTGCGTTTCACTTGACGGTCAGAGAAGGGGTAATACTCTTCTGGATAATTTCCTTTTCTTTAAAGTATTATTAGGAGCACAAAGTTCAGGGGCAAATCTCTTCATTTATATGCCAAGAATGTGGATCATCTATGCACGAATAAAGATTTTATTTGCTATCTGGGGTCTCTGAGGATATGGCTGCCTTACAGAGTTCTAAAAAATGTACGTCTAGGCCCTATAGTTGTATGTAATTAAAACGTGGACTACACGAAATATCGAATGGAAAAAAGTGGAGGAATTTGATATGTAGTGCTACGTAGCCGCCTTGAAAATTACATAGGCGACTGGAGTATAAAAGGAAAATGGTATTATGAAGGACATCTAACAGTAGTTAAGTATTTTCTTGGCAAGAACAGCATACAGAAAAATTGCAGGGGTTGACAGATACTAGAAGATGTCATTCGGACTAAAGGGAGTGTCGAGCATTATACACTCCTGGAAATTGAAATAAGAACACCGTGAATTCATTGTCCCAGGAAGGGGAAACTTTATTGACACATTCCCGGGGTCAGATACATCACATGATCACACTGACAGAACCACAGGCACATAGACACAGGCAACAGAGCATGCACAATATCGGCACTAGTACAGTGCATATCCACCTTTCGCAGCAATGCAGGCTGCTATTCTCCCATGGAGACGATCGTAGAGATGCTGGATGTGGTCCTGTGGAACGGCTTGCCATGCCATTTCCACCTGGCGTCTCAGTTGGACCAGCGTTCTTGCTGGACGTGCAGACCGCGTGAGACGACGCTTCATCCAGTCCCAAACATGCTCAATGGGGGACAGATCCGGAGATCTTGCTGGCCAGGGTAGTTGACTTACACCTTCCAGAGCACGTTGGGTGGCACGGGATACATGCGGACGTGCATAGTCCTGTTGGAACAGCAAGTTCACTTGCCGGTCTAGGAATGGTAGAACGATGGGTTCGATGACGGTTTGGATGTACCGTGCACTATTCAGTGCCCCCTCGACGATCACCAGAGATGTACGGCCAGTGTAGGAGATCGCTCCCCACACCATGATGCCGGGTGTTGGCCCTGTGTGCCTCGCTCGTATGCAGTCCTGATTGTGGCGCTCACCTGCACGGCGCCAAACATGCATACGACCATCATTGGCACCAAGGCAGAAGCGACTCTCATCGCTGAAGACGACACGTCTCCATTCGTCCCTCCATTCACGCCTGTCGCGACACTACTGGATGCGGGCTGCACGATGTTGGGGCGTGAGCGGAAGACGGCCTAACGGTGTGCGGGACCGTAGCCCAGCTTCATGGAGACGGTTGCGAATGGTCCTCGCCGATACCCCAGGAGCAACAGTGTCCCTAATTTGCTGGCAAGTGACGGTGCGGTCCCCTACGGCACTGCGTAGGATCCTACGGACTTGGCGTGCATCTGTGCGTCGCTGCGGTCCGGTCCCAGGTCGACGGGCGCGTGCACCTTCCGCCGACCACTGGCGACAACATCGATGTACTGTGGAGAGACCTCACGCCCCACGTGTTGAGCAATTTGGCGGTACGTCCACCCGGCCTCCCGCATGCCCACTATACGCCCTCGCTCAAAGTCCGTCAACTGCACATACGGTTCACGTCCACGCTGTCGCGGCATGCTACCAGAGTTAAAGACTGCGATGGAGCTCCGTATGCCACGGCAAACTGGCTGACACTGACGGCGGCGGTGCATAAATGCTGCGCAGCTAGCGCCATTCGACGGCCAACACCGCGGTTCCTGGTGTGTCCGCTGTGCCGTGCGTGTGATCATTGCTTGTACAGCCCTCTCGCAGTGTCCGGAGCAAGTATGGTGGGTCTGACACACCGGTGTCAATGTGTTCTTTTTTCCATTTCCAGGAGTGTAGTTATACAGATATAAAATAATTAGTACAGGAAACACTCGATGACGACATCAACCCAGCCATATCGAAAGGCATGGGCAAAGGACATAATGTAGATTGGGCGATGTGAGGATGAGTTCTACTAGCCTGTTGAACATTCAAATGAGAACTGAAGAAGAAGTAAAAATACCGAGTGATTACAATTAAACTTCCCAAACGCTGTAGAAATAACACCACTGGTCTGAACGACGTCAAATTGCAACAGAATATTATCGGAGAAGGGGGAAAACGTATGGCAGAAGAAAAAACAATTGTGTGAAAACTGATCAATAGATGGCACTGTATGTATCCGAATACGTAAAAGAAACCACCTGTCATGCGCACGACCCATTGAAGTTGGTATAAACACGCCGGATACACGGCTTTTCCTCCTTTCGCGTCTGCGACGTTCGCCATGACTTTCTCAATGCAAAATGGTTCAAATGGCTTTCAGTACTATGGGACTCAACATCTGAGGTCATCAGTCCCCTAGACGTAGAACTACGTAAACCTAATTAACGTAAGGACATCACACACATCCTTGCTCAAGGCAGGATTCAAACCTGCGACCGTAGCAGCAGCGCCGTTCCGGACTGAAGTGCCCAGAACCGGTCGTTCTCAATGCAGGATCACGCTGTGCTTGTAGAGCTGTATTAAAGAATAATGACTGTACACACGTCGCTCTGCAGAAGTTCCGGACACTGTAGAGTTTGGAAAAAAGGCTTTGGTCTGATGACTGCCGTGGGTCTGGAGAAAATGATTCGGAAATTCGAAACGATGGTGTGCAACGTGGTAGAGGGAAGAAACGAATTGACTCGCCGTAAGTGGAAGCAGTGGCCATAGCAATGTAGGAGGAGACGAGTGGTGGCGTGCAAACGTGTAGTGCACGGAGAATTGCCCGAACACTGGACATGGCAGTGAGCACGGTACGTAAAATCCTACGAAACATCCTTCTTTGCTATCCACTCAAAATTAGACATGTGCACGAGTTACTTCCTGTTGACCGAACAGCAAGAGAGGCCTTTGCGTTGGAATTCCTTGCTCGCATATAAGTGGACAATGATTGATTGTGGACGGACGAAGCCCACTTCCATCCGACAAGATACGTCAGTACACAGAACTGTCGAATTGGACAACGGAAAGTCCACACGCAGATCAACCGGTACACTTCATTCCGGAAAGGTCACTGTGTGGTGCGGGTTTACGGCATCATTTATCATAGGGGCATGTTTTTTCGAAGAGACAGGTGCTTCGGGTCCTGTTACCTGGTAGGCGCTATGAGTGTCTTTAGCGCAACCACGTCATTCCATCTCTTCAATAGCGTGGGTGGGATCACTTTCATGCAAGATGGGGCAGTACCTCCACACGTTGCAAACGCAGTTAAGCAGCTGCTGAAACGCCATTTCTGAAATGCTACAATTATCAGCCGCCATTTCCCTACATTCTGCGACGGTTAAATCCCGCGTCCGGCCATCCTGATTTAGGTTTTCCGTGATTTCCCTTAATCGCTCCAGGCAAATGGCGGCATGTTTCGTTTGAAAGGGCACGGCCGTCCTTAAGTAATCCGATGAGACCGGTGACCTCGCTGTTTGGTCTCTTCCCCAAACAACCAAACCCCCCACCTACACGTGGCCCTCCCGAACACCTGATCTTAGTCCGTGTCACTTCCGGCTGTGGGGCTATCTGAAAGATTGCAAACTTAGTGCGAAACACTTTCTGAGCGTGACCCCGGAAACACTTCGATGAGTTGTGGAACATGCTGTTTCTCGATTTCAACTCATTGCAGAAAACGGTGGATAGCATATTGAACATGTTTTGCGCAAGTCACACGTAAATTAATAATCCGATTTCGGCAAACTGCCTATTTTCTTCTGTCTCGGGTTCTTCGGCCGACGTTCATCCAATGATTTTACTGACTGGGGAAGGTGGAGGGAGAGCACGCACTGTGTGAGACCAACCACGCAATAAAATTCGCTGACACGGAAGTTCTGGCTGTAGAGAAGCACTATCGCACGCGCTTGTTCAGAGAAGCTGTAGAAATACAAAAACAAGCGAACAGTTTCTACAGGAAAGAGGAAAACTTTTAGGTAAACGGATCCTGCTTTCCCGTACTGCAACGAACGACCGTCGCAGGTAGCAAGAGGAGAACCGCACCGGAAATGACCGCGGAGAAGCCCTCGGACGTTGGCGCGCCAGGTACATATAGTCTGCGGCCGCGAGCTCGGCTCCAGTTCACCACCGGCAATGGAGGGTGAAGTTTTTACAATGCCAGCCACTCGTGCTGGCGAAACGTCAGTAAAATCATTAGATGAACGTCGGCCGAAGAACCCGAGACAGAAGCCAATAGGCAGTTTGTCAACAAGTGGCCACGAAAGCCTTAACAATTTTGTAATCCGATTTCATTTTTGTTGATGCTTCTTATGCGGCTTTTGGCCTCAGGCCAATTAAAAACACATGTGATCGATGCTTTTTATGCGGTTTTTGGTGTGAAGGCGATTAAAAACAGTTATTTCCCATCTGATGTGATATGTCCTTGCCGTATGGATGGGCTTACGTGACTAACAGTATCACTTCTGTATACCCATGTACACTGTAGAGTACAATTTGTTTAACTCAAATGTACACCTTAGGCGATGTTATGTGATTCAGTTGTCATTTGTTGTGGACCACTATTAAATTATGAAGCTTACAGCGCCATCTATTGCTGCATTTTGTACACCTTAGGCGATGTTATGTGATTCAGTTGACATTTGTAGTCGACTACTATTAAATTATGAAGCTTACACCGCCATGTATTGCTGCATTTTGTAACTATTTAATTTTCTTCTGCCATACGTTTTCCACATTCTTCGATAATATTCCGTGCAATTTGACGTCATTCTGAACAGTGTTGTTATTTCTACAGTGGGTTCAATGTTTTACTTTAATTATAATCACCCTGTATATGTCTTTTACATGGCATTGTATGGCAGGTGAGGAAGAGAAGAAACTAGCAGCGGTTAAAACCTTGTGGTATAGTACTTATATTAAGTAAGGAGCAAGAACAGGAAGAAGAGTGCTACTAAAAAAACCAGGCCAGAAAAGAATAACTATGTTTGAAAGATTTTTCAAGAACAAGTGATAAATTAGGGCACCAGCTCATACGACTACTACAAACAATTAATTTGGCACTGGAAAGAGGGGTAGACAGAAAAATTGTAGGGGCAGACAAATACTATATATGTCGTTAAGATTTTAGGGAATCTTAAGTATTAGAGTTACGTAGAGATGAAATAATTAGAGCACGAAGATTTATAGGACAATACCATACATTTTGTGTGATTAATGATTGAAAGAAAAATAAATAATGTGTTGTCTGACACACCATTCGGTATGTTACGTCATACAATGGAAAGTAATATGTCAAAGTTAGGTGAAAAATAGTAACAATTCGGCGGCCCATCCTGCATATCCTGTTGTGAGACGGGATTTCTGCTAGCGGCGATGTTTTTACGCGGTAATACAACGCAAATATCATTTCCGAAGGTATTTCAGGTGAATCAGATTACCTGAGTCCTCCTGTACAATCCATCTGCATTAGACCAACCGAGTACCATAGCCCGTTAACGGGCTGCAGTTCCTGCCCCTTCTTCGGCCTTGCAGAACTCGTGTTTGGAAAGGTCACTCGGCGTCAGGTCATACGTACAACGAGCGTTGCCTATTAGGCCACAATATCAATTTTCCCGAAACACGCGCTGCTCTAATCAGCGCTGCAATGCTGGGAGATAGCTTTCCGGTGTAGCGCGGTCGGTGATCGGTCACAATTACGTGTTGTAGTGATGCATCGATAGCGCAGCGCGCCACATGAAAACCGATGGGTCGGTCAGCAGCGAGAAAGCGATCCACGAATACCAGCACATACAGTGTTCTGCAGCCTGAAGCAAGACCGATACCTCGTGCAAAAGGCTCTCAGTTTCTTTTATATCACTACAAGGTTGTTCACTGACGAAACTATTTAGTGCAGGAATGTTGCGTCGTTATAGGATCGTAAGAAGATGCAGAAAGACCTGTGTAACACTACAACTTGGAGTAACGAATGGCTGCTTCCTCAAACGACAAATCTGAGAGAATTCCTAAGAGAAAGAAAGAACGGTGCAGCGTATGATTAGAAATAAACATCCTGAGCATGTGACTTCGTGTAAATACATACATACATCAAAAAAGGTTTTGCATCACATCGGGTCCGAGAGTTCCGGAACCTGTACAGAAAATTGGGATAGATATCAACGTAAACATCATTTCCGACCTTTTTATTGCTCATGAAAACCACGCATTGCATGTTGTGCCACCATACAGCGAGACCTTCAGAGGCGTTGTCCGAGATTGCTGTACACATCGGTACCACTAATACCCAGTAGCATTCCCTTTTGCACTGATGTATGCCTGAATTCGCCGTGGCACACTATCCACAAGTTCATCAAGGCACTGTGGGTCCAGACTCTCCTACTCCTTAACGGCGAACGTGTCACGTCGTCCATGAACAGTCCTTTGCAGTACATCTAAGGCATTTTCTATATGGTTCATGTCTGGAGAACATGCTGGCCACTCTCGTCGATCGATGTCGTTATCCTGACGGAAGTCATTCACAAGACGTGCACGATGGGGACGCGAATTGTTGTCCATGAAGACGAATGCTTCGCCAACATGCTGCCGATATGGTAGCACTATCGGTCGGAGGAAAGCATTCACGAATCGTACAGCCATTATGGCACCTTACACGACGACCAGCGGCTTACGTTGGCCCCACATAATGCCACCCCAAAACATCAGGGATCCTCCACCTTGCTGAACTCGCTGGACAGTGTGTCTAAGGCGATCAGCCTGACCGGGTTGCTTCGAAACACCTCTCCGCCGATTATCTGCTTGAAGGTATATACGACATTCGTCGGTGAATAGAACGTGATGCCAGCCCTGAGCGGTCCATTCGGCATTTCGTGGAGCCCATCTGTACAGCGCTGTATGCTCTCGTTTTTGCAATGGACATCGGGAGTGAAGTTGCGCCTCGTGCAGTGTATTGCGCATAGTTTGAGTCGTAGCACGACGTTCTGTGTCTGCACGAGAAGCGGTATTCAACATGGTGGCGTTGCTGTCAGGGTTCCTCTGAGCCATAATCCGAAGGTAGTGGTAATCCACTGGAATACTAATCCTTGGGCGGCCTGAGCGAGGCATGTGATCGACAGTTTATGTCTCTCTATATCTCCTCTGTGTCCGAACAACATCACTTTGGTTCACTTCGAGACTCCTGGACACTTCCCTTGTTGAGAGCCTTTCCTGGGACAAAGCAAAAATGCGGATGCTATTGAACTGCGGTATTGACCGTCTAGGCGTGGTTGAACTACAAGCAACACGAGCCGTGTACCTGCTTCCTGGTCGAGTGACGGAGACGGATCGACTGTCGGACCACCTCCATCTAATAGGCGCTGCTCTTGCATGGTTGTTTATGTCTTTGGGAAGGTTTAGTGACATCTTTGAACTGATAGAGTGACTGTATCTGTGATACAACATCGACAGACAACGTCTATCTTCAGGAGTTCTGTGTATTGTGGTGACGCAGATTTTTTTTGGTGTGTGTATTTAGGAATGAGACTAAGAAGTTAGTTAGCTAGTTACGTTTACCACAGCTCATTCGAACAATTCTTTTTAATCGAAGTGATGTGGAATGAGTCAGTTCACAAGATATATCTAAATTATTAGTATTAACATTAATGAACATGTTATTATTTTATTTCTTCTCGTCCCACTACACTTAAAACTAGTTCTTTTTCTTTTATATGTACATGCTACCAGTTCTTAAATAGAAATTCGTCCATAGAATAGAAATAGTAGTTCAGAAGGAATGATTTGAGGCTAGATTTGTGACTTGCTTTGCTGCGTGGCAGACCTTTTATTGCACTGTTCGCTTTTGCCCAATCAGTACAATCATTCTAAGTGATGAGTCACCTCAGAAAATTATTCCATAAGATGTTATTGAGTGGAACTACACAAAATATCTCATGAAATGTATCTGTTTGTTCCCAAGACAAGCACTTACACTACGAGACAAAGTATCTGAACGCAATTCTTTGAGAACCTTGTTAACAATGTTCTTCCACTTCGATATGAATAATCAAAAATTTTGATCATTCTGTCATGTTTACTGACTCCCCTTCATGTGTTCACCAGTAGTTGATATGGCGTTTTTCTTGTACACATCTGATTACAGTGTGTTTCCTCAAAATTCAGGAAGAATCCATTTTCAGAGAAACACTTAATAATTTTTTTTTTAAAAAAAACAGCCTTAACCATCTCTTCTGTTACGTTCTCTCTAATGGGGTTTATTATAACATATGTATCATCTTCAAAAAGTACAAGATCTGGATGTTGATCTGGATGTGGAACGTCATTCATACACTGTAAGGAACAGGAATGGAACAAAAATTGAACCCTTTGGGACTCCCTTTGTGATTTCTCCTCAGCCACTAAAATTTTTTACTTTCTAAACATTGTCTGCATTATTCAGAAGAAATATTTGCATTCCGTTTCTTAAGTATAATTCAGATTAGTTGTTCGAAAGTCATCAATTCCAGAAAACTTAAATTTTTCTAGGTGTGTAACATAACCTACACCATCAATCGCCTTGGGAAGATCACAAAAAATACCAGCTGGCGACATTTTATTACTTGAGGCTTGTAATATTTCGTGGGCGAATGAACCATGGACCTTGCCGTTGGTGGGGAGGCTTGCGTGCCTCAGCGATACAGATGGCCGTACCGTAGGTGCAACCACAACGGAGGGGTATCTGTTGAGAGGCCAGACAAACGTGTGGTTCCTGAAGAGGGGCAGCAGCCTTTTCAGTAGTTGCAGGGGCAACAGTCTGGATGATTGACTGATCTGGCCTTGCAACATTAACCAAAACGGCCTTGCTGTGCTGGTACTGCGAACGGCTGAAAGCAAGGGGAAACTACAGCCGTAATTTTTCCCGAGGACATGCAGCTTTACTGTATGATTAAATGATGATGGCATCCTCTTGGGTAAAATATTCCGGAGGTAAAATAGTCCCCCTTTCGGATCTCCGGGCGGGGACTACTCAGGAGGATGTCGTTATCAGGAGAAAGAAAACTGGCGTTCTACGGATCGGAGCGTGGAATGTCAGATCCCTTAATCGGGCAGGTAGGTTAGAAAATTTAAAAAGGGAAATGGATAGGTTAAAGTTAGATATAGTGGGAATTAGTGAAGTTCGGTGGCAGGAGGAACAAGACTTCTGGTCAGGTGACTACAGGGTTATAAACACAAAATAAAATAGGGGTAATGCAGGAGTAGGTTTAATAATGAATAGGAAAATAGCAATGCGGGTAAGCTACTACAAACAGCATAGTGAACGCATTATTGTGGCCAAGATAGATACGAAGCCCACACCTACTACAGTAGTACAAGTTTATATGCCAACTAGCTCTGCAGATGATGAAGAAATTGAAGAAATGTACGATGAAATAAAAGAAATTATTCAGATAGTGAAGGGAGACGAAAATTTAATAGTAATGGGTGACTGGAATTCGAGTGTAGGAAAAGGGAGAGAAGGAAACATAGTAGGTGAATATGGATTGGGACTAAGAAATGAAAGAGGAAGCCGCCTAGTAGAATTTTGCACAGAGCACAACTTAATCATAGCTAACACTTGGTTTAAGAATCATGAAAGAAGGTTGTATACGTGGAAGAACCCTGGAGATACTAAAAGGTATCAGATAGATTATATAATGGTAAGACAGAGATTTAGGAACCAGGTTTTAAGTTGTAAGACATTTCCAGGGGCAGATGTGGACTCTGACCACAATCTATTGGTTATGACCTGTAGATTAAAACTGAAGAAACTGCAAAAATGTGGGAAATTAAGGAGATGGGACCTGGATAAACTGAAAGAACCAGAGGTTGTACAGAGTTTCAGAGAGAGCATAAGGGAACAATTGACAGGAATAGGGGAAAGAAATACAGTAGAAGAAGAATGGGTAGCTCTGAGGGATGTAGTAGTGAAGGCAGCAGAGGATAAAGTAGGTAAAAAGACGAGGGCTGCTAGAAATCCTTGGGTAACAGAAGAAATATTGAATTTAATTGATGAAAGGAGAAAATATAAAAATGCAGTAAATGAAGCAGGCAAAAAGGAATACAAACGTCTCAAAAATGAGATCGACAGGAAGTGCAAAATGGCTAAACAGGGATGGCTAGAGGACAAATGTAAGGATGTAGAGGCTTATCTCACTAGGGGTTAGATAGATACTGCCTACAGGAAAATTAAAGAGACCTTTGGAGAGAAGAGAACCACGTGTATGAATATCAAGAGCTCAGATGGCAGCCCAGTTCTAAGCAAAGAAGGGAAGGCAGAAAGGTGGAAGGAGTATATAGAAAGTTTATACAAGGGCGATGTACTTGAGGACAATATTATGGAAATAGAAGAGGATGTAGATGAAGACGAAATAGGAGATACGATACTGCGTGAAGAGTTTGACAGAGCACTGAAAGACCTGAGTCGAAACAAGGCCCCCGGAGTAGACAACATTCCATTAGAACTACTGACGGCCTTGGGAGAGCCAGTCATGACAAAACTCTACCAGCTGGTGAGCAAGATGTATGAGACAGGCGAAATACCCTCAGACTTCAAGAAGAATATAATAATTCCAATCCCAAAGAAAGCAGGTGCTGACAGATGTGAAAATTACCGAACTATCAGTTTAATAAGCCACGGCTGCAAAATACTAACGCGAATTCTTTACAGACGAATGGAAAAACTGGTAGATGCAGACCTCGGGGAGGATCAGTTTGGATTCCGTCGAAATGTTGGAACACGTGAGGCAATACTGACCTTACGACTTATCTTAGAAGAAAGATTAAGAAAAGGCAAACCTACGTTTCTAGCATTTGTAGACTTAGAGAAAGCTTTTGACAATGTTGACTGGAATACTCTTTTTCAAATTCTAAAGGTGGCAGGGGTAAAATACAGGGAGCGAAAGGCTATTTATAATTTGTACAGAAACCAGATGGCAGTAATAAGAGTCGAGGGGCATGAAAGGGAAGCAGTGGTTGGGAAAGGAGTGAGACAGGGTTGTAGCCTCTCCCCGATGTTATTCAATCTGTATATTGAGCAAGCAGTAAAGGAAACAAAAGAAAAATTTGGAGTAGGTACTAAAATTCATGGAGCCGAAGTAAAAACTTTGAGGTTCGCCGATGACATTGTAATTCTGTCAGAGACGGCAAAGGACTTGGAAGAGCAGTTGAACGGAATGGACAGTGTCTTGAAAGGAGGATATAAGATGAACATTAACAAAAGCAAAACGAGGATAATGGAATGTAGTCAAATTAAATCGGGTGATGCTGAGGGAATTAGATTAGAAAATGAGACACTTAAAGTAGTAGAGGAGTTTTGCTATTTAGGAAGTAAAATAACTGATGATGGTCGAAGTAGAGAGGATATAAAATGTAGACTGGCAATGGCAAGGAAAGCGTTTCTGAAGAAGAGAAATTTGTTAACATCGAATATAGATTTATGTATCAGGAAGTCGTTTCTGAAAGTATTTGTTTGGAGTGTAGCCATGTATGGAAGTGAAACATGGACGATAACTAGTTTGGACAAGAAGAGAATAGAAGCTTTCGAAATGTGGTGCTACAGAAGAATACTGAAGATAAGGTGGATAGATCACGTAACTAATGAGGAGGTATTGAATAGGATTGGGGAGAAGAGAAGTTTGTGGCACAACTTGACTAGAAGAAGGGATCGGTTGGTAGGACATGTTTTGAGGCACCAAGGGATCACAAATTTAGCATTGGAGGGCAGCGTGGAGGGTAAAAATCGTAGAGGGAGACCGAGAGATGAGTACACTAAGCAGATTCAGAAGGATGTAGGTTGCAGTAGGTACTGGGAGATGAAGCAGCTTGCACAGGATAGAGTAGCATGGAGAGCTGCATCAAACCAGTCTCAGGACTGAAGACAACAACAACAACAACATGTGTTAATAGCATCCTCAGCTGAGTAATCTTTCTGAAATCCAAACTGTGATAAAGTAAGCAAATTGTTTCTACTCAAATGTGAGACCGCCCTTAGGTATATTACTTTTTCGAATATTGTGGAAAAAGATGTCAGTAATCAAACTGAATGATAATTATTTACATCTATCTTTTCATATTATCTATAAACAGGCAAAACAATGATATTTTAATCTGTCTGGACAAATTCACTGTGCTAGTGATGAATTACAAATGATACTAAGGACATTACTTATAAAATTGGAACAAAATTTCACAATTCTGTTTGAAATTTCGTCGAATCATCCGAGGCTTTTTTTAGAAGTTTTTACAATTCTGTTACTTTCAGTGAACGCTGTTAGTGCTAATTCTTGTTGTGGAATGACGTTTTTAATAGTTCTCTTTGTACTTCAACTGAGCCGTTTAATCCTACTTTTGCTGCTATATTTAGAAAGTGGGTATTAAATGTGATTGCAACTTGTGAATTATCAGTCACAACACTGTCACTTAGCCTAAGAAAAATGGAATGGGATAGTCGAGTAAAATCATTATTAGGGAAGGCGTATGGAAGACTGACTTGGAAGAGGTTAGGGAATGTGTGATGTGACCAATTTTCGAATACTGTTCCACTGTTTCGAATCCTTATCAACTTGGCATGACAACAGGCATCGGAGAAAATTCAGAGACTCGCTGCTAGGTTTGTAACACGACGATGTCGCCCACACGAACTTGTAGAACTTGTAAATTTAGATTCAAAGATGACTGTGTGATCTTTAAGCGGCCACGAATGTGTAACTCACGTAAGGATTAAGAAAAAAACAAATGGAGATTACGGAATGTACAGGGGCATTTAGACAGTCAGTTTTTACTCACGCAGTGCGCAAATGGAATAGGAAAGAAAATGAGTAATATTGGTACGATGTTGTCTCCGGATGCACTGTGTAATGACTTGAGAAGTCTTTATGTAAAAATAGATGTAGATGTTTTCTAGTGATAGAAGGTTCTCTAATCATGTCGTATCCTATTAACTATGTCCCCCAACTAAACCAAGTGTATACTGTGCAAGGGATGTGGGGATGTGTCGTATTCCGGTAGGAAGCATACGGGTACAGCTGTCTATACTCAGGATAACAGAAAAATTGTATTCTTATTTTAGCCTTCTGGTCTTCCTGTGTTTCTTCTCTCCTGTCTTTCATAACTAACACGAATTATGTACAAACGATTGGAAGGAGTGGTTGCGTCCAACTTGGGGAAAAACAATTTAGGTTCCAAAGAAAGGTGAAAGCAAGCATGGCAATACTAGCACTACGATGTATCTTAGAAGATTGGCTGAAGAGACAAAAACCTATATTTACATATTTTGTAGATTTAGAGGAATTCTTTCAAAATGTTCTCTGGAACACTGTCTTTGAAATTCTAAAGGTAGCAGGGATAAAATACGTGGAGGGAAACTTGTACTGACACCAGACTTTAGTTGAAGGACATGAAGGACAAACAGCCGTTGAGAAGGAAGTGAGGTAGGGTTGCAGCCTAACATCGACGTGATTCAGTCTGTGCATTGAACAAACAGTAAAGGAAACCAATTATAAATTTGAAAAGGTAATTAAAGTACACAAAATAAGCTTTACCAATTAGTTTCTGTTAGATGTGGCCAAGGGTTTGAAAACAGAGTTGAATGAAATGGATAGTGACTTGGAAAGAGGTTTTAAGATGAAGATCAGCAAGAGGTAAAAAAGGGTAATGGAATGTAGCTGAACTACATCAGGCGATGGTGAGATAAATAGATTAATAAACGAGGAACTAAAAGTAGTAGATGAGTTTCATTAACTATGTAAGAAAATAAGTGATGACAGCCATTGCAGAGAAGAAATAAAATGCCGACAGGCAACAGCAAGAACAGCATTCCTCAAAATGAGTTATTTGTCCACTTATAATTTAAATTTAAGTGTTAGGAAGTCTATTCTGAAAGTATTTGCATGCAGTGTAATCTTGAACAGAAGTGAAACGTGGATGATAAGCAGTTCAGACGATAATAGACTTTTTGGAATTTGGTGCTGCAGAAAACTTCTGGAGATTAGGTGAGTATACGGGAAAGCTTCTGTCGGCAAACTAGCTCAGTTTTAGAAAGCATTGCTCTTGTGAGACTCAGCTTGCTTTTTCTCGTATGATGTACTGCAAACCTGTGGATGGAGGATTACAGGCAGATTCCATATTTCTAGATTTCCAAAACTCAATTGACGTGGTGACCCACTACAGACTGTTATCGAAGGTACCAGCGTATCGAATGGGTTCCCAGATACATGAATGACTCGAAGAATTGTGAAGTAATAGAATCCAGGAGTGTCCTCAACAGCGAGTGCCCATCAGTGAGAAAAATGTCGTCAGGAGTGCTCTAGGGAAATGTGACAGGGCTGCTATTATTTTCTGTATACATAAATAACCTGGCGGAAAGGGCGGGCAGCAATCAATAGTTGTTTGCTGATGATGCTGCGGTGTGCGGGAAGGTGTTGTCATTGAGTGACGCTAAGAGGATGCAAGATGACTTACACAAAATTTCCACTTGGTGCTATAAATGGCAGCTAGCGCTAAATGTAAAAAAAAAATGTTATTACCGATGAGTAGCAAAAACAAACCCTTATTGTTCGAGTACAGCATTAGTAGTGTCCTACTGGACGCAGTCACGTAGATTAAATGTCAGTGGAGAACGTTGAAAAGCAATTCTAAATAGAACGAACACGTAAGGATTGTAGTGCAGAAGACGAAGGTCGACTTGGGTTTGTTGGAAAAATTTTTGAAAAATGTGCTTCCCCTGTAAAGGTAACTAGAGTAACCTGTTCTTGAGTGTTGCTCTAGTGTTTGGGATTCGCGCCATATAGGAGTAAAGGAAGACACTGAAGCATTTCAGAGGCGAGCTGTTAACTTGTTAGTAGTAGGTTCGAACAACATTCAAATATTACGGAGATAATTCGAGAACTGAGATGGGAGAAAATTTAGATAACCAACGTTTGAAGCTGACTGCAGAACGATTCTACTGCCACCAATGTACATTTTACGAAAGGACCACAAGGAGAAGATAAGAGAAATTAGGCTCGTAAGGAGTCATATGAACAATTGTTGTTCCCTCACTTTATTTGCGCCGCGCGGTGTAGCCCTGCTGAAGCCCCTTGCCACGCTTCGCGCGGCTCCCCCCGTCGAAGGATCAAGTCCTACCTCGGGCATCGTTGTGTGTGTTGTCCTTCGCGGAAGCTAGTTTAAGTTAGATTAAGTAGTGTGTAAGCCTAGGGACCGACGACCTCAGCAGTTTGTTCCCGTAGGATCTTACCACTTCTGTTTGCGAGTGGAACAGGAAAGGAAATGAATAGTAAGCGAAACTGGATACCTTTCATCAGGCACCGTAGGGTGGTTTGCGGAACATATGTGTAGATGTAGATGTAGTTCCGATAAGTGAAGAGGAGGAAGTGAATAAAATTGGGGAGAGAAGGGCTTTATTACTCATCTTCACTAATAGAAGCAATCGGACTGGATACCTTTCATCAGGCACCGTAGGGTGGTTTGCGGAACATATGCGTAGATGTAGATGTAGTTCCGATAAATGAAGAGGAGGAAGTGAATAAAATTGGGGAGAGAAGGGCTTTATTACTCATCTTCACTAATAGAAGCAATCGGTTTCCAGAACTAATTTTTGCTCTGCAGCAGAATGTGTGCTGAACTTCATGGTGGACTATATTTGTGGTCCTACACACAGTTTTAACCTACCAGGAAGTTCCAAGGAATCGTTTGAGAGGAAACATCCTGAGTCATTAAGGACTCAATGTGGTAATAGTGGGAGGCGTGTTTGCGGAAGAGGCGGTTGGGGCTAGGGGTATTTATAGGGGGAGACCAAGTCTCGGTTATAGCATCCAGGTTCAAATGGATGAAAGCTGCAGTGTTAATGGAATGATGTTGGGCTTTTACACAAGACAGACTAGACTGGCGAGCTCTAGCAACCATTTTTCGGGCAACATCACAGCAATACCATCATGTTTCTTCTTCCCATAGTAGCTGTAGCACTGCAACATTGAAAATTATTTGAATTAACTATTGGTGCTTGGATAAACAAGACAATAACAAAATTGATGTCCTGCAGTAATTTTATCTCCATTCTTTCGTCGGGTTTTAGCTTTTTTAGTTAATCTCGTGTGACCTGGCAGTCGCAACAGAAAATAAAATAGCCGTATGAGATAAAGATATACTGGGTTCTGCAGAATTTGTGATATTGTTGAGATAATTTTAGTTGTTCACTTATTACGAGGAAAGTATAACTTAATAAAGGATTCTCCAGATTTCCCACATGAAACCAGACTTAAGAGAGAGAGAAGGGAATCCTAATTCTCACGCTAAAGCTACTTAAATTTTCTTCCAAGTGTTTTTTTATTTCATATTTTTAGCTCGGTGTCACCTCTTTCATTTTCTTCACGTTGTACGCCATATGTATGGCTTTCTAGTCCAACACTCAGTAACAGATGAATCTGTCATTATTCCCTCTATGCTTTATTTGTAGTGGTGGTTCACCTTTACGCTAACTTTTTTTTAGATGTGGTTTCTGATAACTTCATAAACCAACCAGGATATCTAATAATTTTTTTCATAATGCGTGGGCCACAGTCATAATATATTTCTTTATCCTCAGTACCACCATTAACTGTTGTTTATTTACAGTGTTACATTTACACTTACACAATCATGATTTCGGCATACTGTCGTATTAGGCAATTTATAACACTTAAACACTTGATAATGGCAATTTGAAGCCGAAATCATGGTTGTGTAAGTGTAAATGTAACACTGTCAGCCCGCATCTCGTGGTCGTGCGGTAGCGTTCTCGCTTCCCACGCCCGGGTTCCCGGGTTAGATTCCCGGCGGGGTCAGGGATTTTCTCTACCTCGTGATTGCTGGGTGTTGTGTGATGTCCTTAGGTTAGTTAGGTCTAAGTTGTTCTAAGTTCTAGGGGACTGATCACTATAGATGTTAAGTCCCTTAGCGCTCAGGACCATTTGAACCGTAACACTGTAAATAAACAACAGTCTAATATATATATTAACTTTAAAGGAACCAGAAAATCTTTTTCACAGGTCTAATCTCTGTAGGATCCAGGAGTATACAACTTGGAAATTAACTACAATATTTAAGTACTTACACTCCCTCTTTAGTAAAATCATAAATGGTTCAAATGGCTCTGAGCACTATTGGACTTAACTTCTAAGGTCATCAGTCCCCTAGAACTTAGAACTACTTAAAGCTAACTAACCTAAGGACATCACACACATCCATGCCCGAGGTAGGATTCGAACCTGCCGCCGTAGCGGTCGCGCGGTTCCAGACTGTAACGCCTAGAACCGCTCGGCCACTCCGGCCGGCAGTAAAATCATATTTAATACATAGGTGCATTTGTCATTAAAATAAAAGGACCACCCGCTGCCATTCATTTGGTATTAGCGTAATCCCTACAAGCTTTATAATCCACGATGTATAGCCTTATATATGTTCCATTATCCGAGTTGGCCTTTCATACAGGATTTTACAGATACATTACTTTCAGCGATGGCTATTACTCAGACCCGGCTATAATATCGTACCGATACAGGGTTGCCGGTGTCAACTTCTATTTCCTTGCAAGCTGCCACCTCATAAAATATTGTACATTTTCATGCTTCTTGATGTAAAATGAATCATGACATCTTTAGCGCTAAATATACATTTCTTTCAAGAAAACAGTACTGCTCTCTCCTCTGATTCATGAGTCTGTGATTTTGATTACGACATGAATGATTATGATTATTATATGACAGCCAGAGTAGGACTAAAATACGTTGAATTCTCTAGGCAATGTCGCTACGTGGCTCCACAGGTGAGGCGCAAG
Organism: Schistocerca gregaria; assembly: GCF_023897955.1. Classification (NCBI taxonomy): domain Eukaryota; kingdom Metazoa; phylum Arthropoda; class Insecta; order Orthoptera; family Acrididae; genus Schistocerca; species Schistocerca gregaria. The sequence continues at coordinate 512,558,838 of NC_064924.1, forward strand.
CTGCTTCCCAACGCCTGTTTTATGTACTGTAGAATCCTAGAGGTCGGTTACATCAGGTCTCGCACTCGTTGGTACCACGCCGATGAAGACATTGCAGAGTTCACCCCCAGTGGATACGACGCTTCTTCCTGTCAACTAGTTCACTACATCAGCTCTCGTCGTATGGATTTCTTTCACAGGACATCGACTGTCATCACTGGCTGCGTGTACAAACGGAATAGAGCATTTGGTAATGGTTGGCTTGGGAGTTGCTAAGATCAAGATCAGAAACTGTGAACAGACATTTCTACTGACCACGAGAACTTTTACTTCCGTGTGCGTGTGTGATGTGTATGTGTGTGCGTGTGTGTGTGTGTGTGTGTGTGTGTGTGTGTGTGTGTGTGTGTGTGTGAGTGTATGTGTTTCTGTAGTTTCTGCTCTATTAGCAAAAGGCGGTAGGCTTAATGATATGTAATTATGATGAAATCTTTGTAGTCCCAAAGAAACTTGGTTCGTTGTAACGTGTACACACAGATTACAGAAAATTCCACTACATAGAGTATAGTTTAAGAACAGCAGAGCACTATTTAATCGCCGGCCACCTGGGCAGCAAACCCATACCACACAAATTTAAAATATCGAAGTATTTGTTTTACTAGTGTGGTTCACGCCACGTTATAACCGTGAAAGTCTATTCCGTAATTATTAAGTCGCCATTCAGCCCACAAATCTCGAATTAAATTACCAGTGGCGCCCGATCAGACGTGTGGTACTTCAACTGGCGAATATCGGTAACACTTTGAAAATAATATCTAACGGAATTTTGACCGTTTGAAGTCAGCTCAATGCGGAGAGCAGATTTTCCTTTCAATACTTCATTTCATCGTAACCAGAAGCAATAAAAGATTTTTTTTTTTTACTTCCTGTTGTGAGACACAGGTTCCTAAGCTGTCGAAGCTATGGAAACCCATTTTGAGATAACTTGATTCTTTAAGGAGACATTTCGACAAGCATACAAGTTGTCTTCAGATACAAAGTGTCTGACAGAAAGCTGACTGATCTGCGCCGTGGCACTGTTGACATAAATTCGGAAGTGGAGTAAATAAATCAATTTTTGTTTTAAATAGGTATGTATAAGATAAGAATTTTATATTAGTCATTTTAATTGTACCACCATCACTTGCAAACAATTTAAAAAAATTGACAACATTGTACTATGACAGTATCATAGCATTACCAACCACTGCAGCCCACTACTCAGAAATATCGTGGGATGTGTATTCGTCATTGAAAGTGAATGACAACGTCAAAACGAAGTAGAGTTTTGAACAATGGGCCGGGTGGCAAAGGAGGACTTCATACGAGCCATTTAGTCCAAAACTGACATGTTCTGATCAAAGATGTTCTGGACCCGGATAGCCCGGATTTGAAGCCACGCAACTGCTATTTTTATAGCGTAATCGATAGAGTTACCAATAAGAAGAGGCACCCTAATGCCGCATCTCTAGGCACCGCTATCGAAGCAGCAGTCGTGAATACGGACAGCTCTGTTTTAAAGAGTGGGTGCGATCGTTTCAAGGCAAGACTGGAGGCGGGCGTTGCGGCTGAAAGGGGTTATGTCGTGTAACGTTACTCTTGAAAGATACCACTATTTAACTGTAAAGGAATTCTCATGTTCATTTGTATTTTGTTTCAATGAATTTGCTTTTAGAAAAGTTTCATTTGTCCGGATCTACGCGCCGCACCCTGTGTGCGTTATTATAGCACTCGAAGTAACTCTTACGAATGCTGCACTACTCTTCAAACAGAGATAAATAAACGTCAGTGTTTTTCAATGTATTCACCATGTGTCTGTTAACAATGCTCGGTATGTTCTATCAATCGATTAGTTCTTCGAAACTCGGTCTTGGGTCACGGAACCATTCGATAGCCGTGGTGCGAACGTCCTCCTCGGAAAATCCCTTTCAGCTTGTCGAAGAGACTTAAATCGCATGCAGCCAGTATCTGGAACCACCGATCAGCATCATCCTCTTTGTGCGGCCTTGTCAAATTGTCGGCACCATGTCACTAAGACACTGTACTCGCATTCCGACTGACGACGGTTCAAATCCCCGTTCGACCATCCAGTCATATGCTTTCCGAGATTTCTCTAAGGAGCTCCAGGAAAATGCCGAGATGGTCCATGGAAAGGGCACGGTCGATTTCCTTCCCCATCACTGAAACATTGTTAGCTTGCGCTCCGGTTCTAGTAACCTGGATGTCGACTGGATTTTGAATCCTAATCTTGCTTCCTTAGTTTCGCAGCAGCGGCTAGACGCGACATTGTGTTTGGTCCAAACACTGTCAGAATTTGGCGTAGAATCTGCCAGAAATTTAGATGTTTTGTCCACAAGAACCGTACTTTCCCGCTACTTCGACATCGAGGTACGTTTCCAGTGGCACGCCATTTCGATTGCACACTGTGATGCGTCTTTTATCAGTACCGCAGAAGAACTGTGTCTGTAGGAAACATTCAACATGTACTCTGTCAATGGGCACTCTATTTGCTCAGTGATATTAGCGCGGGAAGACTTCCGTAAGTTCGTACGTAATCGGTATAATGGAGACTGAAGAACTTAAAAGTGGAGTAGCTAAATTAAATTTTTTTTCATGTTTTTAATTTCATCAGTTTACTGACTCATAAACTGTCTAGAAAAAGTTTATATAATTAAATGTACCTTCACGGGCTTTTACTAGAAAAGATTTTAATTCGAAAATTTCAGTAAAATGCTATTTTTTAGTTAATTATTTCGACTGGTAAAGTTCGCAACACAGGCCTAGGGATCTGTAAATCCTAACTAAGAGCCTGAAGGACGGGTGACGTCATTGTGACAACTTTCGTGGGCTGTTTCCTTTGTACAAGGACTGTTCGGAAAGTAATGTCCAGTCGATTGCGGGTTTGCAGAAATATGTTGGACAGCATGTCTAGCATGCCCGACGATCGCGTCACGTTGCTCTTTTCTATTCTGAGAAAAGACTGAGAGCGTAAAGATGCCTAGAAAATAGCGTCTCCCGCCAAGTATGAGGCCTAATGAGAGATATCGCCTGATTTCATGGAGCCCACACAACGTAGATGAAGATCAAATGGGAGATACGATACTGCGTGAAGAGTTTGACAGAGCACTGAAAGACGTGAATCGAAACAAGACCCCGGGAGTAGACAACATTCCATTAGAACTACTGACGACCTTGGGAGAGCCAGTCCTGACAAAACTCTACCATCTGGTGAGTAAAATGTATGAGATAGGCGAAATACCCTCAGACTTCAAGAAGAATATAATAATTCCAATCCCAAAGAAAGTAGGTGTTGACAGATGTGAAAATTACCGAACTATCAGTATAATAAGTCACAGGTGCAAAATACTAACAAGAATTCTTTACAGACGAATGTAAAAACTGGTAGAAGCCGACCTCGGCGAAGATCAGTTTGGATTCCGTGGAAATGTTGGAACACGTGACGCAATACTGACCCTACGACTTATCTTAGAAGCTAGATTAAGGAAAGGCAAACCTACATTTCCGGCATTTGTAGACTTAGAGACAGCTAATGACAATGTTATATGGAATACTCTCATTCAAACTCTAAAGGTGACAGGGGTAAAATACAGGGAGCGAAAAGCTACAGTTTGTACAGAAACCAGATGGCAGTTATAAGAGTCGAGGGGCATGAAAGGGAAGCAGTTTTTGGGAAGGGAGTGAGACAGGGTTATAGCCTGTCCCCGATGTTATTCAATCTGTATATTGAGCAAGCAGTAAAGGAAACAGAAGAAAAATTCGGAGTAGGTATTAAAGTCCACGGAGAAGAAATAAAAACGTAGAGTTTCGCCGATCACATTGTAATTCTGTCAGAGACAGCAAAGGATAGCAGTTGAACGGCATGGACAGTGTCTTGAAAGGAGGATATAAGATGAACATCAACAAATGCAAAAAGAGGATAATCGAATGTAGTCGAATTAAGTCGGGTGATGCTGAGGGAATTAGATTAGGAAATGAGACACTTAAAGTAGTAAAGGAGTTTTGCTATTTGAGGAGCAAAATAACTGATGATGGTCGAAGTAGAGAGGATATAAAATGTAGACTGGCAATGGCAAGGAAAGCGTTTCTGAGGAAAAGAAATTTGTTAACATCGGGTATAGATTTAAGTGTGAGGAAGTCGTTTCTTAAAGTATTTGTATGGAAGTGAAACATGGACGATAAATAGTTTGGACAAGAAGAGAAGAGAAGCTTTCGAAATGTGGTGCTACAGAAGAATGCTGAACATTAGATGGGTAGATCACATAACTAATGAGGAGGTATTGAATAGAATTGGGGAGAAGAGGAGTTTGTGGCACAACGTGACAAGAAGAAGGGATCGGTTGGTAGGACATATTCAGAGGCATCAAGGGCTCACCAATTTAGCATTGGAAGGCAGCGTGGAGGGTAAAAATCGTAGAGGGAGACCAAGAGATGAATACACTAAGCAGATTGAGAAGGATGTAGGTTGCAGTAAGTACTGGGAGGTGAAGAAGCGTGCACAGGATAGAGTAGCATGGAGAGCTGCATCAAACCAATCTCAGGACTGAAGACAACAACGAACAACACAACGTAACTGCCATTCATTTCCTTCTTCTTGACCATTCTCGAGCCGCATACTGCAGGGGCAATGAGGAAAGAAGTGTTTGATCACCCACCATACAGCCCGAACTACGCTCCCGCTGATTGTCTCTTCTGTTCACACGAACCGCCGGCTGTGAAGACAACATTTTGGATCAGACAACAAACCGCAGATCAGCTAGATCAGTAGAGAATTGGCAGAATGCACAAGTGGCTGCCTTCTGGGACAATGTTATTGAAAAGTGCTACCACAAAAGTATCGGGGAGACTCTGTAGTGAAGTACAGAAGTAGCTGGAAGATGTAGCTAGCTGCCGCAAATCAAATATTTTTTATTACCACTGTGGTTTACATTTCGCGACCGAAAGGACGTTAACTACGGAACAGACATTATAGACATCATATACCACTCCTCAGTCCTGTTCTCATTAAAAAACACAATGAGGCTCTGAGTATGGATTTCAACGGCGTTCCCAAAAGGCACAAAGAATTTGCTCAATATTAATTTAATTATGAATATAATGGCAGGGGTCGATATGGACTCTGACCATAATTTATTGGCTATAAACTGTAGATAAAAAGTCAAGAACCTGTAAAAATGTAGGTAATTAAGGAGATGAGACCTGTATAAGTTCAAAAAACGAAAGACTGTTGAGTGTTTCAGAGGGGTTATTAGGCTCAGGACAGGGGAAGGGAATCCAGCAGAACACGAAAGAGTAACTTTAAGAGATAAACAGTAAAGGTAGCAGAGGATAAAATAGGTAAAATGACAAGGCATTATGGAAGATAACAAAGCAAATAATGAATTTAACTGATGAAAGGGGATAATATAAAAATGCAGTAAATGAAGTAGGCGAAAGGAAATACAAACTCCTCAAACCTGAAACTGACACCAACTGCAAAGAGGCTATACAGGAGTGGCTAGCGGGAAAATGCTAGGATTTAGAAACATGTTTCACTATTGGAAAGACAGAAACCTCCTGCTGGAAAATTAAACATGCCTTTGGAGGAAAAGAAAGGAGCTGTATGAATATCAAGAACTCAGACAGAAAACGAGACCTAAGCAAAGAAGGGAAAGCTAAAAGGTGGTAGGTGTATATTAGGATCTATACAAAAGAGATTAATTTGAAGGCAATAATATAGAAATGGAAGAGGACGCAGATGAAGGTGAGATGTGAGATATTATAATGCGTGAAGAAGTTTACAAAGCGCTGAAAGACCCAAGTCGACACAAAGCCCTGGAAGTAGAGGAGATGCCGTCTACATCTACATCTACATCTACATCCATACTCCGCAAGACACCTGACAGTGTGTGGCGGAGGGGTCAGTACTACTGACAGCTTTGGGAGAGGCAGTCATCATAAAAATCATCAATCTGCTGTGCGAGGTGTTTGAAACAAGAGAATTTCCCTGAGACATTTAAGAAAAATGTTATAATTCCATTTTCAAAGAAAGCAGGTGCTGATAGGTGTGAAAATTAGTTTAATAAGTCATGATTGCCAAATACTAACACGAATTCTTTGCAGAAGGATTGGGAAACTGGTAGAAGTCAACCTCGGGTAGAATTTTAGATTCGAGAGAAGTGCAGGAACACTCGAGGTAGGACTGACGCTACGATTTATGTTAAAAGATAGGTTAAGGGAAGGAAAACCTGTTTATACCATTTGTAGGCGTAGAGAAAGCTTTTGACAATGTCCACTGGAATATTTTCTTTGAAGTTATGAAGGTAGCAGGGGGAAAACACAACAAGCCGAAGACTAATTACACCTTGTGAAGCAAGCAGACGGCAGTCATAAGAGTTAAGGGCGTGAAAGGGAAGCAGTGGTTGAGAAGGGGGTGAGACAGGGTTGTAGCCTATCCCCGATGTTATTTAATCTGTACATTGAGCAAGTAGCAAAGAAAACCAATGAAAAATCAGGAGTAGGGATTAAAGTCGAAGGAGAAGAAATAAGAACTTTGAGGTTTGCCGATGACATTGTAATTCTGTCAGAGACAGGAAATGACTTGGAAGACCAGTTGAACGGAATAGACAGTGTCTTGAATGAAGGATATAAAATGGTGGTGGTGGTTAGTGTTTAACGTCCCGTCGACAACGAGGTCATTATAGACGGAGTGCAAGCTCGGGATAGGGAAGGATTGGGAAGGAAATCGGCCGTGCCCTTTCAAAGGAACCATCCCGGCATTTGCCTGAAACGATTCAGGGAAATCACGGAAAACCTAAATCAGGATGGCCGGAGACGGGATTGAACCGTGGTCCTCCCGAATGCGAGTCCAGTGTGCTAACCACTGCGCCACCTCGCTCGGTGATATAAAATGAACATCAGCAAAAGCAGAAGGAGAATAAAAAGTGTATTCGAATTAAATAAGGTGAAGGTGACGAAATTTGATTATGAAACAAGACACTTAAAGCCGTAAGTGAGTTTCGCTATTTGGATAGAAAAACAGCTGATTACGGCCGAAATAGAGAGGATACAATATAAAGACTGGCAATGCCTAGAAAAGCGTTTCTGAAGAAGAGAACTTTGTTAACGTAAAATTTAGAACTAAGTGTAAGGAAGTCTTTTATGAAGGTGTCTGTCTGGAGTATAGGCCTGTATGGACGCGAAACATGAACGATAAACGGATTATACAAGATGATAATAGAAGCTTTTCAAATGTGGCACTACAAAGAATGCTGAAGATTAGATATGTCGATCAAGTCACTAATGAGGAGATTCTCAACAGAATTGGGAGAAAAGAAATTCGTGCCACACCTTGACTAAAAGAAGGGATCTGTGGGATTGCTTGATAGGACACACACTGTGACATCAAGGGATCATCAATTCAGTGTTGAAAGAGCAATTTGGGGTGTAAAAATCGTAGAGGATACCAAGAGATGAATAAAGTAAGCAGATTCAGAAGGGTGTTTTGGTTGCATTAGTTATTCGGAGACGAATACGCTTGCACAGTATAGAGTACCATGGAGTGCAGCATCAAACCAGTCTTCGGACTAAAGACCACAAAATCAAGCAATAATGCCGTAACGCAGAGTATAAAGATCTTCGTGAACATTTGTTTGTCACTTAATAGAATCGCCTTTCTTACTCAGTGTTCAGTTTATAATTACCTGCACAAAGAAATGGTACTATATTATTGGCAGCGATACAAACTGCAGAATGAACACTTGCTGTGCGACTAGCGAGAGTATTTAGTATGTCTCAATACGGACGTATGTAACGACATTACCGCCTGTGGCAATAGATGATGCGTTTTACGATACTAGGTCACTGAGTAAGTTTCAGATAACAGAGAAAGAGGCAAGGAGGTTTGGAATTCAATGTTCCATCGACAAGTTCGTTAGAGTTGAAGTTCGTGTTGGGGAAGAATATCAGTTATTTTCAAAGAAATTATCCCTTCCATTTAGCGATTTACGGAAATCACTGTAGACCTACACGTCGATGAGTAGATAGAATTTGAACGGACGTTCTTCTGAATTCGAATTTATTGTATAACCACAGCACTACCTCATGTTGTGACCAGACCAACCTGCATTCGCTGGCCATGGCTGTGGGTTCTTTGTTTGCTTTGGGAGGAGGTTAATCAACTGGATCAAGTGGAATATTAGTTCACTTTGTCAAAAGAATGAGTAAAAGTTGTGCTTAAATAGTCTTTAGGTGTCGGGCGGTTTTAAATCTTTTACACAGGTATTCTGGATGACTTGCAACTGTGACAGACTAACAAAGCACCACTAGAGGCAGTAATTAACAAACTGTCCTCCTGAGATACAATGTTTAACATTTACTAAAGTGCACGTTTAGCAGAAAATTTAACAACCTGTTAATCCTTACAACTATGATTCTGACTGCTGTAGCTGAGGTCGCAAACTAAGGGCAGAGCTCTTGTATATTCGACTCTATGTTAACCTCAGTGTGAGGGCGCTGCTGTACTGAGACGGAGGGCATGTCTTCAGGAGTGTCTCCCATTGGTTGCTGGGGACTGCAGGGAGCCCTCGCTAATGAATATGGTATCGATTCGCGTTGCCTACCTACACGTGGTAGGTGATTACAAAATAGTTCTGGGACTCAATCTTCAGCCCACAATGGTTTCTTAATGTGAAAACTGCGTGGGTAACTTAGTTCAAACGTCGGAGTAAGGCAAGGGTATAACACCCATAACACAACAATGTCCAGTAAAACACTACATTGTGCAGTAAATCTTCGGGTCGATGACAAGTTCTACATTCTTGTGAAAGTATTTAGAAAACAACCGATGTAATCATGAATCACAGCAGAAACAATGTTTATCAATCAACTAAATGTGAATAGCAGAAGAAACAGAAGTCTTCTGGTAAGTGTGATATCGAGTAATCAAGTTGATACGAAAGAGCACCAGTTATGAAACTGCCTGTTAATAAAGAGCACAGTCACTACCATCTGTCTAGGTTCAGTGCAGAAATAATGGCCGAAACGGAAACGACATGTCAGATTGTCGACATAAGCTGATCAGCAATTAGTGGTTGAACTCTGAGGTGACACGCTTGCATCCATGCACATTTCAATTTCGACGATTCCGTGTTCATTGCAGTTACAATCAACGATGTTGTTGACTAAACATGGGAAACAAGTAGGGGACGTCTGACGCTATTCAACAACTTGAGCTGAACGGAGTGTTCCGTAACACTTATGCCTGCATCAGCATTGCACTCTGACGTCAAATCTGCCGCAAACAACCGCCCTCCTTGCTTTACGGAGTGAGTAGGTCCCTATAACAATATTTGCTTATGTTTCATCTAATTTTTTTATAATTTTTGCTTTAAAATTCTCGCATATTGGTATTGTATTTTCTGTGTATGTAAAGTAAACTGTGCTGCACTGAAGGTTGAAATTCCTTGCATTGTATGTGAGTAATGTATGTAAAATACTGTGTAAATTGTTTATTACGTTAAATAATTTTCTGATGACGTTTTATATTTAAAAATATTTGTGTTTATAAACTGTTCATGTTTATGTAAATGTGACAATTGTAAGAAATGGTCTCACTCCGGAACAACATAAGAAATAGGTGCTATGTAAAAGCCGGTGTGCTTCTGTTTGAAACGAAAGTGGATCTGGGGAGTAGAAAAGGTGGCAAGGGCGAACTGGCTCGCTACCTAGAGCAAGCGCGGGAAGAAAGTCACACAGTCTGTAGGCACCAGTGATTGAGGCAACATCTTTGTGGAGCAGGAGAAGCTTTTCCTGCAAATTTGCACAAAATTCCTCGGGCGAAGACTGAAAACGGCTTACGGCATAGCTGCGAATTCTTGGGCTACTGTATGTAAAATTTAACTACGCCAAGAAGAGAGATATAGCCCGCACAGCAAGATACTTGTAGGACGTACTGTGGGTAGTGTAGCCATACCCAAGCCTACAGCCACTAGAAAAGATTTTTTTTTTGTATTTTACTTTTGTACAGCATGAATCATTAATTTAAACTCTGTTTCACTAGTGAATCGTCATTCTTGAACTTTAAAGATACTGGTTCACCCTGTTATTTCATCCTAACCATACACCTATATAGGGTTCCTTCCTGGTGTTTGATTAATCCGACTATCCAGTTTTACAGACTTACGAAGCGTCAATTTAACATAAAGAGGCACCATTTAAATTGTTTTATGTAAATAATGATAAATATGTGTGAGGGACTAAATCCCGTGGTAATGAAATTACGTCACATTAGTGGAAGAGTGTAAACGGAATAGAGTAAATTTAAATGTAATTTTGCATCAGAAAGGTAAAGAGTTCAAAAAATATTTTAATCTTGAGCAATAGTTAAAGAAAAGTTGCCTTGGTTGTTTCACTGAAAGGAATATTAAAAATTTTAGTTAGGTAAGTCACCCGTCAATGTTTTAGTACATTGCAGAGAAATAAAGTCAAACTATTCCTGTTGTAAAAGTTTTCTTAACTATTGAAAAGTGTTATAGCTAAAATTTGCTTACGTAAAATTCAGTCAGAGTGAAGCAAAGTTACTAGAATCTGTTAAATGACTATAAACAGTTAGTTCAAAGAGTAGTAGCTTTTGAAAGTAAATTCCAGTAAGAAAGAGGTTTTCTTGAAGTGAAATGTTCAGTATAAAACGTGTATGCTTTAATATCTAAGTATTTTAGCAGTTAAGTATGTTAATTATAGAAAATGCTTTTCTAAAGGTCCCCCTGGTCAAATTTTTTTAGATTCTTTGAAGTTATCTAGTGGGCTTTTACTCTTTTAAAAATGTAATGTACAAGGGCGTAGTTGTCAAATAATTACGGTGTCTGCACCAACAATGTTTATGTGGAGTAATATTTATTTGAAGAAGCATTTTAAACAGGAGCAAGAGAGGTGGCAAAATTAATACTTCTTCTTTTCCAATACTTCACTGTTTCTTTGCCTGGATAAGATAGCGACCGTTATTACATGTTTTACACCACTAAATTAACTTGGAACTGAGTTGCCCTAGCTTCAATATGATACTATCCATACTGCGCTTCTTTCTAACCGTTGGATAAGACCTTAGGAAAAGAACTGAATAGTCTGATTTACTTATCCATAAGACACAACACACGGTCAAATCCTGTAAAAAGGATAACTCTCTTGATTAGCTTGTCCTATTAACAGCATTATTCTCTCACTTGGAAACTAAACTAAATTTAGTGAGAGGGCAACATAGAGACAGGGTTTTCTGTTATTTAGGTAAAATCACACTAAATTACAATAGTAGTGGTACGGTTATAACACGAATCAATGTCCTGTGATGAGTTCTTCAACCACTTTCCACAGAAGCTCGGGATAGCAGCACGGAAACAGCCGACAAGCTTCAGCGTTCTCCCGATTCTAGTCCCCAGGCGTCGGGCCGTTTTCATTCTGCCCTTTGTCAAAGTCACTTATGTCAATATTGCTCGACAGTCGCTAGAATGATTTCGCATCCTTGGAATGGATCTTCACATTATCGTGCGTAAATCTCGGTCTGTTGGAGTTCGTAACATTTATGAGAGGGTTTCAATAAGTAATGTAATAGTTTTTTTTTTTTTCAGAAAGCAAGTGGGTTTTATTCAGGATAACCGTTCTGCAATTTTTCAACCGAAACAGGTCAAGGAAAAAGATTTCTTGCAGTGCATGTTGAACGCACCTAGTATGTGTTTTTACTCCCTTTCTTTGTTGGTTTTCTTGTGCACAACGTCTATTATTGTCTCCCGGTTTACTCAGTTTGTTGCGAATGAGAAGCAGCCTGCCTACGCAAAAAACCGTTGTGACCATCTACAATGGACCCTACGTTTCTTTTCCGCAGAAGATCGCCAACTGCTCCAGAAACGTCCATTAGGCTTAGGCCTCAGACATATTATGCAGTTGATCTGTTGGAAAGATCCTTGGTGTATAAATGTGGGTATTCATACTTTCGGACACGTCCCGAAGGGCGGACGACACGTATTGATACAACTGATTCGCCTCGATAGGCAACGAACCTAACTTCTTCAGTGCGGATGCACGATTGCGTCTGACCTTCTGCGAGAATCTCAAAGTAACGAGCCCATGCGTGGACAGGGACAAGAATTGCGGGTAGGTGGTGCTAATTGGGAGTGTGGGTCGGCCGAGAGGCGTGCAGGTATAATCCGCGCTGTGGGGATGAGCACTGTGCCTGAGTAGCGCAGTAGTTAACGCAACTGCTTGGTAAGCAGGACGCATCGGGTTCGCATCCCAGTCCGGCACACATGCTCACTCGTCGCCTCTAATTCCGCCTAAAGTCCAGATGCAGTTGATATCAACAATACCTTCTCTTCCCCTCCCTCCACCTATAGTTTACAAGCAAGATACTTTGTAACTACAGAGCCTGCCGCATTGCGCATATCTGCTCTCTTCATAGCGCCTATAGGTGTTTCGGCGGAATGACGCCACAGGACGTCAGCGGCGTACTCCAGTACGGAGCGGACCAGCGCAGTTACAACCCGATAGCACAATTTAACATAACAGTCGCTATACTTCGTCTGGTTTTTGTTACCCACTGTGATGGTAGCGCGCCAAGCGGCCAACAAGCCACACTTGCAAGTACGATATCGGATGAGTGCGAATACTATCATTTATATGGATTTATAAAATAGTTTTTCATTGGGTAGAGTATTTAATACTGTAACAATTGACAGTAAAGAAAATGCGAAGAAATTTGTCATTGTCTTGATTCCTAGGACCCCTAGGAGGTATAAAAGAGTAGATTACAGGGCAGTTTCATTACGGTTGTCTAGTAACGTACAGATACTTAACGAAAACGCAGTTTCTTTTAGTGTCGAAAAACTGCCTGTAAAAACCAAAAGAACGGACCTTTTGGAAAAAGGCATAATATATCCACGCTGTTCTTCCAGCCAAATCAGTAAATAAGGAGCGTAGGAAACGTATATAGAATGTAATACCTACATAATTTAATGTACCAAATAAACCATCACACCTGTCGCTCAAGCGGAAAGCCCCACAGACGTCATAGTAAACCGTCAAAAAGGAAGTAAGGGGCAGAAACCAGTTAGACAATTGTTGCTACATCTGAGCCACAAACAGCAAGAATCTTCGACAGACTCGCATTTGAAGCAAATGTGGTTACACCTACAAGAATATTCGTGTACCAGAAAGTAGAGTGATGTGTAAGAATGGACGAATCGTTAGTTACGATAAAAACTTTTTTCGTGTCAAGAAGAGTCCCTATCATGATAAGAACAGACAAAAAGTGAAATAAATGCTTCTCATGCATGAAATATGTGTTTTTATTCTCCGACTGTCAGGAGTAAGCTGCAATTATGAACATACTGGAAAGTAATTTTTCATGAATAAGTTGTAGGTTATGTCATTGAATCAGTGTAGTTCGGTTGTTTTTACATTTACCTCACGATGATTATGTCCCCTCTGGTAATTTAGTGTTGCAGAGAAAGCATAAATATGACAATAACTTCCTTAACTGAGTAGAGGAATAAATAAAACGTGTATTATGCTTACGATACATGTGACTGATTTGTCACCACCTGGAGTGCTAGTGTCGCTCCAACTGTCAACCGCTAACAACTTTCATACCGGTAAGTGTCGCGACTGTATGTATCAGAATGTGGTGGTACCAATCAGTGAGGGTAGGGTGAAAGATGGATTCAGCAGTGGGTACAACTTCCTGAGTAGGCCGGTGGCTTTGTTGTTGTTGTCACGGATGCTGGCGCCTTGTGAGAGGGACGTCTAGCATGGGACGAAGATACCGTACTACGTCAGTGCTTGGAACTGGGGTGCTGCGATGGCGCTGCTGCGATGGCGCGGCGAGCAACTATCAAGAGCCGCCCCGTGGCGCCATTGAATTTAAGGCGCCCTGTTGTGCGGGTTGTCAGACGCGAGGTGTAGTCGACGGCGGGGAGCGTAGTCGTCCATGCTGCCCCTGAACATTGGTGGTACGTCAGCTGTGTAGAGTGTGCAGAGGATCAGTCCAAGGGCCGAGCTCTGTGGCGCCTTACCACAGATACAAAGAGCTGCGGAGAGTGCAGCTTCTGCCAACACACGGAAGGTCCTGCAAATTTATACGTAGCCAAATCCACAAAGACAAACAAAAACTAACTGAAGCGGAAATTAGCGTAGGGGAAGCTATGCTTGAGTCGTTCAACGAATTCGAAAGTAAAATTCTGTCTTCATTTTTTCGTTCCTTCATTCCTTAGTTGCTTCAAAATTCATGAAGGTGTGTTCCGTCTACGCAGCTAAAAGAAAGACCGTTCGCTTTTTGCCATATGCGTTTCGTTTCTCTTCTTTAAGAAGCATCCTCAGTGGCTTTTAATACACTTTTCTTTTTAAACGTATAAGAAACGTATTATTTAGCATTTACAATATGTTGCTATGTTACATTTTGTCATGTTTTTCTCTTGTTTTTCAGATCAGAAAAAACTTCTGACGCACAAATTTCGTGATGTTAAATTGTCGTTCAATGGGACCGAATAAATATGTCTCCAAGGACCACACATATGGACTGAACCAATCGATAATTATCATCACGACATTTGTGTTACGAATGTTGTTTCCAATCTAAAATACAAGATGAAAGTATGACAAAATGTATCACAATTACATATTGTAAGTACTACCTAGCACATTTACTATTTGTATTAACAGAAACATGCATTACAACCCGCATCTCGTGGTCGTGCGGTAGCGTTCTCGCTTCCCACGCCCGGGTACCCGGGTTCGATTCCCGGCGGGGTCAGGGATTTTCTCTGCCTCGTGATGGCTGGGTGTTGTGTGATGTCCTTAGGTTAGTTAGGTTTAAGTAGTTCTAAGTTCTAGGGGACTAATGACCATAGCTGTTAAGTCCCATAGTGCTCAGAGCCATTTGAACATGCATTACAGGCCACCGAAGATGCTTCATAAATAAAAGAAGCGAAACGCGAATGGCAAAAACCAAACTGCCTTTAGTTACAAATATGGAACACACTTCCATGAATACTCTATTTTTTGGGAATGATACCTGTAGTTTTTTACTACTGCAAGGTACTAGTAAGATCAGCTACGCAAAATATCCATTTACTGATTCCCTAACTTCCAAGAATGAATACGCAAGTAGAGGCGACGTTTGATTGCGTGCAACAAGCATCAAACACAAAATTTCTGATTAATGGGCTAAATTTATTTAAATATTAATTAATTAAACTGATAAAAAAGGCGCCACCTCACAGATCATTTGATGAAATACTAAAATAGCAGTCTATGTATTGGATCTACAATAATGAGAATAAATTTAAATGAACATTGCTAAGAGGAGCTGCCAACTGTTTGATTTTAAGGACCCTGACTAGAGAGCGGATCGGTGCTGTGAGATTTCATAACAAACATTTGAGCAAAGATTCACATTTATTTCCTCATTAACACTGACACACACACACACACACACACACACACACACACACACACTCACACACACACACACACACATACAAGTAAAGATACAGTTACTTGGAACGCTAGCGCGTGAATATCGACACAAGGTACATTATACAGTGCAGCATCTGGACCGACACCGACACCGACTGCTAAATTACTGGGTAGGGTACGATTTATGAAAATCACACACGCCATGTTCACATTGATCATTCACACAATGAAAGAAAAGGCTTTCCTATTCCACATGCAAGCTCACTGGGACATAGCACGACTGCCTTTAACGCCCAATTTCAAAGAACGAAGCCCACTTTAAAATTCCGAACAACTCAGTAATTTTGTAAGTAAGTTTACCAAACAAGACATCTTGTCACGGTCCGTGCGGCTCCCCCCGTCGGAGGTTCGATTCCTCCCTCGGGCATGGGTATGAGTGTTGTCTATAGCGTAAGTTAGTTTAAGTTAGATTAAGTACGGCGTAGGCATAGGGACCTATGGCCTCAGCAGTTTGGTCCCATAAGACCTTACGGTATTAAAAAATTACCAAACAAGAACACATCTACTCCGTCATGAAACTGAGGTTTCAATTCGAACACGAGAGGTATTTACGTCGAACTGAAGCCTCATGGAGTACAAATAAAAAGAAGTGGTGCACCAGAGTACGGGCTACTACGTCTACGGGAATGAAGCACAAACTGGACGGTAAGTAAAATAAAATTTAGCGCAAGCATTCCACGAAGCCCACAACACATTTATCTATAGTCCGATAAACTAACTTAAGCTGTACATAATGTAGTGGCACTGCTCTTCCACACCAAGTTACAGTTGCACAAAAGAGGCATGCTATACTGTCTTTTCTCTGTAAGGTAATGGATGGGTTAAACAAAACGTTTCAATCGCTTGGTATATTTTTGATTTAACTAAGGCCTTTGATTGTGATGATAAAAAAATATTGCTCCAGAAGTTGGACCACTATGGAATACGGGCAGAAGTTCACAATTGGTTCACCTCTTACTTTAGCAACAGGTAGCAAAAGGTCATTATTCACAATGTTGATAACGGCTATGATGTGGGGTCTGAGTTGGGTACTGGCAAGTGAGGGGTGCGCCAGGGATCAGTGTTTGGGCCACTCCTGTTCCTTATTTACATAAATGACGTGCCCTCTGGTATTACTGGTAACTCTAAAATGTTTCTGTTTGCTGATGACACTAGCTTGTTAGTAAAGGATGTTGTGTGCAACATTGGCTCTTTTTCAAATAGAGAAGTACATGACCTAAGTTCATGGCTTGTAGAAAATAAACTAACACTAAATCAGAGTAAGACTTAGTTTTTGCAGTTTCTAACACACAATTCTTATTTTCATTCGTTTTTGCTTATTTCCATTCGCTTATGTCGTATGGTATTACAATTTGGGGTAACTCTTCCCATTCTAAAAGGATATTTTTGGCTCAGAAACTGGCGGTTCGGGCAAAAAGTGGTGTAAGTTCACGAATCTCTTGTGGAGCCCTGTTCACGAGTATGGGTATTTTGACATTGGTCTCTCAATATATGTATTCCGTACTGTCATTTCTTGTTAACAATATTAGCTTATTCCCAAGAATAAGCAGCTTTCACTCGGTTAATACAGAAATTGGATCGAACTCCCTTAACTCTTGTGCAGAAGAGTGTACACTATACTGCTACATCCATTTTCAATAAGCTACCACTCGAATTCAAAAATCTTAGCAGTAATCCACGAGCTTTCAATTCGAAACTGAAGTGTTTCCTCATAGTTCACTCCGTCTATTCTGTCGAGGAGTTCCTTGAAAAATTAAGCGATTCTTACTGCATTGTTGATTGCGCTTACTTAAACTTATGGAATGACTTTTTTCGGGTTCATAAACAGTTATTTTTAACTGTTACTACTTTTATGTTGTAAATTCATGTACTGACACGTTCCATGGTCTTCGAGATTAGCTCCTCAATTTGATCCTACGGAACTTGACGTGTAAATAAAAATAAATAAGTAAATCTCATCGAATAAACGGAATATTATTGAAATTAATGCCGTGCTCTGATTGAATTAGTTGATGCGGTATGATTATCGATGCCACGCACCAAAGTGACTACCGGAATCGCAAACAAAGCTCTCACGCGTTTCAATTGAGCAAAAAGAGATACTACACAGAGCATCCGTACTCGCCGTCGTCCTAGGGAAGAGTAACCTAATTTTCTCTGCCGTTCGGGTCCCATACACGGTGGCCGGAAGGGCTCAAAGAGCGTAAGCGGTTTCTACCTGTGCCAACCTCACTATGGGTGCTGACCAGTGGCCACTAATGCCTCTCTGACGCAACGTAGCTGTATTCGAAGCTGTACACAACGGCTGGCTCCACTGCTGTTAACATTCATAAAGCAACGTAGCGTCTCACGTGGAGCCGTTACAACCGACTTGACAGAGTCCTAAGAAGTTCTGGTCTTATGGCAATTCAGTAAACGGATCGCGGCCATCTGCCCAGGCAAGCTGTGACCAACAGTGGCACTGAAACAATGGATGACAAAAAAGGCCGAAATACCAAAAGTATTTTCCCGTGACCGCTTCCCAGCGGAAGATCGCAGTGTAGTTGCTCCTTTGAATCATTCTACGAACGACAAAATGACATACATCGAAATACATAACCAAGCGACGAGAACGCAACTGAAATCACTCAAAAGAGGAAAAGGCCACAGGATCTGATGGAACAACGACTCAATTCTTCACGGACTATGCGAAAGAGACCTGCCCCTCTTCTGACCCCAATGTATCATAGACTCCGGAGCGGCAAAATGTTTCTAGCGTTTGGAAAAAAAACACAGGTCACTTCCGTTTTCAAGAAGGGTCGTCGAACAGACGTGCCAAACTGTAGCTCTACATATCTGACGTCGGTCTGTTTTACAATTTTGGAACATGTTTTATGCCTGCGTATTATGTCATTTATGGACACCCAATAATCTGCTCCGTAGGGGGCTCTGAAAACAACGATCATGTGAAACTCAGCTTCCTCTGTTCGTCATGGATACTGTGTTCCTTGATTTGCGGAAGGCGTCCAATACATTTCCGCATTGTTACCTAATGAACTAAATACGAGGGTACGGAATATCAGACCAACAGTGCGATTTGATTGTAGAGTTTGTAGCTAATAGAGCACACAGCACGTCATTCCCAACGATGGGAAGTCTTCCGATCACGGCCATGCCGCAAGGGAGTGTTACAGGACCATTATTCTTCACAATATACATAAGTGAACGAGTTGACAACGTCGTAAGTTCCATGAACATTTTCGATATGATGCTGCTGTTTTTTGCAAAGAAGTCGAAATGCTAGAAAGTTGTAACGAAATGTGGAAGGCCTTCAGAGGACCAACGCCTGGTGTGGGGAGAGGCAAATGATCCTCAATATATAGAAATTTAACTTGTTGGGAATATACACACACAAAGACACTTTACAATATGATTCCACGATTACAGAGCTATCACTGGCAGCAGTTAATTTCATAAAATATCTAGAAGTATGCCTATGAACAGGTTTGAAGTGGAGCGACGCCAAACAATTTAATTTCGGGTAAAATATGTGCCAAACTGAGATTCACTGCAAGAATACTTTGGAAAACTAATTAATTAACAAAGGAAGTAGATTAGAAAACACTTCTTCGACATATTGCTTAGAAAAATGCGACAGCTTAAGTTCTCAGTTAGTGCATGTAGGTGATTTGAAAGCTACTTAGAAAACAGACAGCAATGTGTTGTCTGCGTAAATGAAAAATCTCTGCACAAAAAGATCGACAATAAACTAAAAATCATGTGTTTTTTTTATATATTGCAGTAAAGTCAACGAAATGAATCAGAATCTCACACATGGACAATATCATACAGGAATTACATAACACAAAAAACGCACTTGAAAATGGGAATCATTTCCCGAAACGCGTCGTGCGAAAAATAAAATAAAGAAAATCGTGACTGGTAGCAGATGAGTTATTTATAAACAAATCTACTGTTTTCACACTCGCGGGCTTTCATAACCGTTTATAATGAATCAAATCAGATCATGACAGTATATTTGATTTTGTATGGAATCTATTTCCTAAGCGTAGATGAACCTGTTTCGTGGTAAACAAGAGATGATCCCAACAATGAGACATGTGTCAAGAGATCTGAAAGATATGGTTTTGAGTGTAAATACTGTGCTGATACGTAACAACTATTAATGAATCTATTTAGATAGATATGTTCACATAATATAGAGCTTCGATTTTTTAAAAAGGTTCTTTTGGTTCGTTTTCCAGTAAATCCACCAATCGGGAGTAAGAGCCTTTGCAGACAGGTGAATATTTGTTATGATAAACAGTCTCCCACAACGACTCCAAATGTGACGTATACTGCGCTTATCGACCCCAGAAACAACAGTTCTTCCAATGAGAAAGGGCTGCTGTTGGATGGCATCGCAGAGGACGCCGCTTATGAGGGGGACCAACGCTGATGGCATAACTGTCGCCGCCTCCACATTTTTCTGGTGCCGCGGTGAGTTTGCTTAAGCCCGCTGCCGTCGTCTTGCGCATTTCTCTTGCGTTAATTCCGTCATTTCTTTGCGTCCCTCTCCGGTATTCCACTTGCACCTTGTCCCCTCGCGTCTCTGCTGATCCGGCTTTCCTATTCGTCTTCCCAGTCTCGCACCCCTCCTGCCTTTAACTCGGATCTACGAATATTTTTTTCGGAATTTCGCGTCCCCCTTAAGTAGCACTGCATCGTAACTGCGCCATAGTTTGAAGCGGCTCAGATTATACGGAGTTAGTGCGACAGGGGGGGGGGGGGGGGTGAGGGGAGTTCACGTTTCGTGTGTTTCATATAATGAGCATTTCTACTGAAAACAAAGTATGTTTTAAAGAAGAAGCAGTACCTCGAAAATGTAATGACAGGTGTGCAGAGAAATGACGTTCAGTTGAGCATAACATGTAGCGTTATTACCCCCACCCTCCCCTTACATTAAAAAAAAATACTCTGAAGGAAGAAATCCAACACCGTCAAGAACGAGGTATTTCTGTTGACAAGTGAGAATACAGGTAGTTCATCATGCTAGGAGTATATGATAACAGATTCACACCAGATGAAACACACATGTAACATTAGTGTGTGCCCAAAGAGTCGCATAAATTCACAGCTTACTCCTTTCCGGGTATTTGCAAGCAGCGAAACGGTCATAAAGATAGTGATAGTCCTAAGCATCATGGCATCGTGTGAAAGATAGCCCGAAACATCTTGGGCCTTGTCTTGGAATTCGGCATTGATTCTTGTGGGTTACGGAGACAGAGAAGAAAGAGTAAGTTTCCCGTTCGTCGCGACCCATACGTGTTCAGCTAGCAAGAGCTCTGGTGGTCTTGTTGGCCACGTCAGTTGTTGTACACATCGATGAGCACACTGTGTCGCAGCAGCTGCTTGCGGACGTGCATTGTCCTACTGGAAAAAACACGTCAACTACCTATCGAAGAAACGGCAGCACCTCTGGGACAATTGCCTGTGTCGTGTAGCGGTCACTGGGTACTTTACCATGCAGAAACACCGAATATGACCACAAGTCTTAACTGATGGTCCATCACACATATGCTCCATAATATTCATCGCTGGGAGTTTGGTGGCCAGCGGAAGTTTTTAAACTCAGAAGAGTGTTCCTGGAGCCACTCTATAGTAATTCTGGACGTGTGGTTTACCGCATGGTCCTGATGGAACTGCCCAAGTCCGTCTGAATCAAAATGGACATGAATGGATGCACGTGATCAGACAGGATGCTTACGTACTTGTCATCTGTCAGAGTCGTATCTAGATGTATCAGGGGTGCCATATCACTCCAACTGCATCACGCCCTACATCATTACAGAGCCTCCAGCAGCTTGAAGACTCCCCTGCTGACATGCAAGGTCCATGGATTCATAGCGTTGTCTCCATACCCTCACGCGTCCATCCGCTCGAAACAATTTGAAACGAGACTCATCCAACCTGGCAACATGTTTCCAGTCGTCAATGGTCCAATGTCGGTGATGACGAGACCAAGAGAGGGGACGTGAAGCTTTGTGTGCTGCAGTCATCAAGCGTACACGAGTGGACCTTCACTCCGAAAGACCATATCGATGATGTTTCATTGAATGGTTCGTACGCTGACTCATGCTGATGGCTCAGCATTGAAATCTGCAGCAGTATGCGGAAGGGTTGCACTGCCGTCACGTTGAACGATTCTCTTCAACCGTCGTTGGGGCTGTTCTTGCCAGATCTTTTTCCTGCCGGAACGATGTCGGAGATTTAATGTAATAACGGTTTCCTGATATTCACGGTTCACTCGTGAATGGTCGTACGGGAAAATTCGTGCGCCGACTATAACACCACGTTCAAACTCACTTAAATCTTGATAATCTACCATTGTAGCAGCAGTAACCGACCTAAAACTGCGCCAGACACTTGTTATCTTATATAGAAGTTGCCGACCGCAGCGCCGTGCTCTGCCTGTTTAGATATCTCTGTATTTGAATACCCATGCCTATACCAGTATCTTTGGTGCCACATGTATATGGTACAGTCATGCTCAAAAGTATCCGAACGACTTGAATTGCATTTCGTCTGATTCGCATGCAACCCAAGCACGATTCACGCCCCGTCCTCACAGATTTAGTTCTGCCAGTCTCCTACCTTCCAGACTTTACAGAAGCTCTCCTGCGAACCTCGAAGAACTAGCACTCCTGAAAGAAAGGATATTGCGGAGACATGGCTTAGCCACAGCCTGGGGGATGTTTCCAGAATGAGCTTTTCACTCTGCAGCGGAGTGTCGCTGATATGAAACTTCCTGGCAGATTATAACTGTGTGCCGGACCGAGACAGTTGGTACAGCACTTGCCCGCGAAAGAGAAAGGTCCCGAGTTCGAGTCTCGGTAGGGCACACAGTTCTAATCTGCCAGGAATCCTGATCCAATACAAAAATATTCATAATTTCATTTCAAGCCCTATCACGTGCACACCATCCTGCTAGTGAAAATTAAGGTGCATTTTTAATGTCTGTTCATGTGTTGCCAACAATTGCAATAGGTGTCGTTATTTCTGATCAAACACTCACACATCTTACCGCTGGTGAGTAAGCAGCTGATATTTAAGCTATATTCGTAGACGCAAGGTAGGTGTGCAGTATGATGGTCACTTAGGCACAAAAGTTTGAATCCTGATTTTAGATTCAAACAACTAGCAGCTGGTAAGAAAAACCGATACCTAACATTTGATTTTACTTCGTTAACAGTCCGATTACGTGTTGGGTTCATATCTCCGTCACAGAACTTCACATCATGCACTTCATCTTTAAATGCATGCACACTTTGTTACTTCAGAATGTAGGTATATCAGACATCTTTCGTGGTTACTTAACAGGGACGAATGGGTCTTGATAGGAGCCCCAGTTCATTACAAAAATTGTCGTCTTTTATTTTCAAGTTTAGATTTGGTTACGGATATTGGCAAAAATTTTTGGCAATTCATGGCTCTTCACCGCTAGTCGTCAACATGATATGATTCGATTAGATAAGACTACATTAGATCAATTCTTGTTTCATAGATCATGAATACGATATTTCGTAATGCTGTGGAATGTGTCATTTTAATTAAAGAATTCTTTACATACCATGATTCAATTTCTTAACAACAATTTTTAGTACTCTCTATCTCTCACTCTTTTTGATATTTCTCTCTCTCTCTCTCTCTCTGTCTCTCTCTCTCTCTCTCTCTCTATCACACACACACATTCTTTTTTTTATTTTTATTTGTTTGTTGTGCTTTACTATCGGCGAGGCACCAAAACATCTGTGAATGAGTTTCTTAGTTTTGAGTACACTTACGAAAGAAATATAAAAACAACTATGAGAGTTACTGATTTATAGTGCTTAGTTTGCAGTCAGTTTTGAGTATTGTTAGTAACTACGCTCCAGTCCCTAAACCTGGTTACAGAAATGCGAATCAAACGCATTACGTATTCCAGGCCGAAGCAGCCGTGACTCGGAGACACAAGCTATGGTCACTTTCCAGTCTGCTGTACGATCACATCGGTTCGTCTTCTTCCTGCTGGTACTCTAACTGAGATTTGGCAACGTACGTTTGGCAACTCTGTGATCGACGAGTTACTTCCTAGTGTGCACGGAATTAAGCCTCAAAGTTCACTTGATTTTACCTGTCATTTCCATTGAATAATCTGAGTTATTATCGCTTGAGGTGTAAGAAAAGATTGTAAATTTACGGTTTTCAGCCCAGGAAAGTTGTTGCAAGTGGAATCGCAACCAATCTCGTCCTTTAAATTGCGGCTTACGAGTTCTAGACACTATTGACCTCGTAAGAGGAAGCTAAGACACGTATTTTTTCGCCACCTCTTTGGTAACGTGCTCATCTGTGAAAAAGCGACTGTTATGGTTCGCAGTTCCAATCTCACTGGCTGTACCATATTTATCCCTTCTGTGAAAGAGCTACAAGCAGTCAGATCAAACATCGATAAGGAAATCGCAAGAAAGTACTTTCGGCTCGTAGTGCAATGGTGAAAAACTTACAACGCTGCACAACAGGTAACTCGTCTTCCCGCCACTGACAAGCAAATTTTGGGTTTCTAGGAATACAAAACTTTATTTATGAAATGCCACATTTGCACTGCACGATGTTTTCAACAAAGAGATAGCGCAATAGAGTAGCTCAAGTGGAAAGAAACACTTCCTATTTAAATTTCTGCATCCTACACTGTTGGCAGTTCCGTGTAGGTAGCAGTTACGTGATTTTATTTCGGTGATTACAAAATAAAGTCGAATGTATGCACTGGGCAGCCGAGGCAGCTAGTTAATGGTGATTCGGTCAACCAAGTAAATGAATTTACTGAACATGCTGCAAACCCCTACAGGGAACCTGTGTGTAAGAATTTACACCCACTGTGGCGCAACGGCGTTACGATAGAAAAATGAGGCACAGAGAAGAGGGTTCGGTGGTCTGTTGGACTGATGATATGTTTGTATATCTATGGTCTGGGTTCGATTCCTACTTATGTCAATGATTTTACATAGGGAGAGACAGATTCCATTCTCTTCTGGCTACACCAAGTGAAGAAGATATAATGGCATTGTGGTCTGAAATTAACATTAAAAATGATATTCCTTCTCTACCAAGTAGACGTTAGGTTGAACCACAATAAAGACTTGAATGGCGACATGTAGAAACTCTATCACCAGTAACCTTTCTTATACTAGTTATTTATTTCTAGTGACGAAACAAACGCCACGTAGGCTCACAGGACACTTATTCCATCTTTTATCTGAGCTTCTGTATGTCAATAAAATTGGTTCTGAACTGGGAATGCAACTCAGACAGTCCTTAACGCAGAATTTGATCCCTTCGTGACAATACAGCTCGGCTAAAATTTGTTTTTTGTTCAAAACTGCAGATTCCTCAACATCTCCACATATTGCGCGTGAATGTGTTCGAATCCTGGCCCGGCACTAAAGATTTCATTATGTATTATCAAGCTCTAGCACGAGAACACCTTTCTGCTGGTGGATAATATTTTTGATTTTTAATGTATTTTCATTCGTTGTCAACACTAACGATATGTACCGATTTTGACACCCAGTGAGACACTGAACTATTTGCAAGATCACTGTAAGTTCAAGATGTTAGTCCGAGTTGGAGAAAAATTCGGAAGCTGACGTCTCTTTGTGTGTAGTCAACAACGATATGAGTGGACCTCTATTCCCAGTCAGTACTGAACTCTTCGTCATATTATTTCTAATTCAAACATGCTCACATGTCGCTGCTGGTGCAACAAACCCATATTTAACGTTCGTTTTCTCTAGGCTATAACAGCGATAGCTGCCGGGTTGGAGTCCTGCGAAGGATAAAAATTACTCTTTCGTCTCGTCATTTCAGTTAAAACATCTAGTTACTGCCGAGAAAATCCGAAATGTCACAGTTGATTGTGCGCCGCTATCTATCCTATTAGGTTCTGGGTTCGAATCCCTGTCCAACACAAAGCTTTACCTCACGGTAATTCCTGCAAGTTAGTTGTTAAGAAGCAATATTTAACATCTCTCGTAGCTCGTTAACAGGGACAATAGGTGTTGGGTAGGAATTCGCGTCCGTTAAAAATGCTTGTGTTATGTAATTTAAAGTTGGTATTTGCTAATTGATACTGTCTAAATTCGAGGTATATCACTCACTGTATGCCTAATCCGGAATGACTTAGTTTTCGTCAGTCATGAAATCTTTGCTTAGTCTGTGTGACCTGGGTTTGAATCCATATGCAGAGCGAGACGGTTCGTCGTGCCATTTGAAGTTCATACATATTCTCAACGAGCTGCTCATGAATAACTTAAATTTTTAATCTCATTTTGTGTTAAGTAATAAGTACGTTATGTTACTGTCAAGAGGAAATCATGATTACGACGTGCATAGTTCATGAACAATCTCTGTATTACATCAAATTCATTACATCCACTATAAATGCCAAGCAGGCTTCCGAAAACACCATATTAAAGGAACTGCACTATTCGAGATGACTGACGACATCAATCATACCAATCACAGACTTGAAGAGACCGTCCCTATAGCTACTTGATTTCAACTAGACTCTTAACATATTTGATTTCTATATTTTATTATTATGAAACAGCTGATTTTCTCAAACAGTGCAATACTGAAGTTCTATAGGTACCCCAAAAGAAGTCATTTGTTGGTCGAAATTGTCATAATAGAAAAATGTTCTATATGGAGTGCTTTGGGCTTCTGTCCTCCGTCCACTTCTTTCCTCATTGTATATCGATGGTATTGCACCTGTGCTTAACTCACATAACTATCGCCCATATTTCATAAAAGACGAGATGTCTCAGGAACAGTGACCTCAGCAAGATGTTGCAATGACTGAGAAAAATGTGCCTCGAGCGTTATTTTTTTGAAACTTCCTGGCAGATTAGAACTGTGTGCCCGACCGAGACTCGAACTCGGGACCTTTCTCTTTCGCGGGCAAGTGCTGTACCAACTGTCTCGGTCCGGCACACAGTTATAATCTGCCAGGAAGTTTCATATCAGCGCACACTCCGCTGCAGAGTGAAAATCTCATTCTGGAAACATCCCCCAGGCTGTGGCTAAGCCATGTCTCCGCAGTATCCTTTCTTTCAGGAGTGCTAGTTCTGCGAGGTTCGCAGGAGAGCTTCTGTAAAGTTTGGAAGGTAGGAGACGAGGTACTGGCAGAAGCAGAGATGTGAGGACGGGGCGTGAAAAATAAAAAAATAAAAAAAAACAGAAAAAAATTGGTAGACCACTTGCCCGCGAAAGGCAAAGGTCCCGAATTCGAGTCTCGATCCGGCACACAAATTTAATCTCTCAGTAAGTTTCATATCAGCGCACACTCCGCTGCAGAGTGAAAATCTCATTCTGGTTATTTTTTTTTGTTAATGATTACTGGTTTCGATCTTTCCTGCAGATATTTCAGATGTGACGCCGCAAGACTCTGTTTTGTTTTTATATATGAATGACATAAAACTAATGTATCTCACCGCACTATTGACAAACTGCAAAAAGGTTCAAATGGCTCTGAGCACTATGGGACTTAACTCGTGAAGCCCTCAGTCCCCTAGAAGTTAGAACTACTTCAACCTAACTAAACTAAGGACATCACACTCATCCATGCCCGAGGCAGGATTCGAACCTGCGACCGCAGCGGTCTCGTGGTTCCAGACTGTAGCGCCTAGAACCACTCGTCTACTCCGGCCGGCGACAAACTGCACCTTGCGGTGCCAAAACTGAAGATGGTCTGATGTACAGATTGAAATCGGTAATTATGAATGAAAACATATACGAAACTGATGTAATATTAACAAGTGTTATCTTTGGAAACCGACTGAGCTACTGTGTGGATACACAAGTTTAGAATCTTCGATACTACCAAAATCTCACAGCCACTCATGTTGGCGTGACAGCCAAAAACCTGTTTGCGAAATCAGTTATTAACACTGTACTATATTACATCAGTGTATGTTCTTATTCACTATGTATAACAAATTCTACCGAGATCTTACTCAACAGTCAATGAATGCGAAACGAGAAATCATTAGTGAAATAAATAGTGATCCAAACGGCGTTTCTGCATTTATTTCCGCTTATATGATGACGATATCCAGATGTACACAAGTGTCTATCCTGACACTGCGGCAATGTCAGGTATGAATAACAATATTTATTTAGTGTCACGATGGGTACAAAACTTGGGTTTTACACACCTAGGAGTCATACGCGGGTCATTCTGTATCTCTATACTCGTACACGTCCATTCGCTCTACGCAATTTGCAATGAGACTTGTCCCGCCAGGCAACATGTTTCCAGTCATTAACAGTCCAATGTTCAATGACGGGCCCTGGCGAGGGGTAAATCTTTGTGTCGTGCAGTCATCAAGGGTAGCCTACATGAGTATGGGTTTGGCTCCAGACGCCTATACCCATGATGTTTTGTTGAATGGTTCGCACGCTGACACTTGTTGGTAGCCCAGCATTTAAACCTGAAGCAACTTGCGGAAGGGTTGCACTTCTGTCACGTTGAACGATCCTCTTCAGTCGTCTTTGGCCCCGTTCTTGCAGGATCTTTTTCCCGGCCGCAGCGATGTTGGAGGTTCGATGTTTTACTGGATTCCTGATATTCACGGTACATGCGTGAAATGCTTGTACAGGAAAATCCCTACTTCATCGCTATCCCAGAGGTGCTGTGTCCCATCGCTCGTGCACCGGCTATAACACCACGTTCAAACTCACTAAAATCTTGACAACTTGCGATTGTAGCAGCAGTCAGCGATCTAACAAATGCGCCAGACAGTTGTTATCTTATATAGGCGTTGCGCGGGTGGGAGTGGCCGAGCGGTTCTAGGTGCTACAGTCTGGATCCGCGCGACCGCTACGGTCGCAGGTCCGAATCCTGCCTCGGCCATTGATGTGTGTGATGTCCTTAGGTTAGTTAGGTTTAAGTAGTTCTAAGTTCTAGGGAACTGATGACCGTAGATGTTAAGTCGCATAGAGCTCAGAGCCATAGGCGTTACCGACCGGAGTGGCGTATTCTGCCTGTTGACAAATATCTGTATTTGAATACCCATATCTATACCAGTTTCTTTGGCGCCTCAGTGTATAATGCTGCACATGGATGATACAAACTGCAACGTTTACCTACTGAGGAAGTCTGTCCTAAACACAATTTGCCACGTGAAATAAATAAATAAAGAACTTCATTGCTTGCATTGAATTAGTGTAATGTATTCATGGTTACAAATATGGAGAACCATGATCTGTATAATGGAATGATGAGAATGAAAATTTGTGCAGAAGTAGGACTCGAATGCGGATTTTCTGCCTATCGCTAGCGACCACATTACCATTGGGCTATCCGAACATGACTCATGACCGCGACCAGACCCAAAGTTCCATACGTCGTCGACCATGTGTGTAGAACCTGCGCTTGCCCAATGTCGGCGGAAAAATACGATACACATTCATGTCTGAAGGAACATTGCATCGCACTTCTGAACAACACAGGCGCTGCAATATCGCACTATATTTGTACCACCACGAATAACAGCCGATAGCTAAATTTTGCTTACTACGCTTCCGCAGTGTAGCAGGGGCAATACATAAACTTGTAGGTGATGTGAGGATACATAGTGTGCGAAATTTGATAAGCAGATCAGCCACCTACGGCAGCAAAAATGGCTCTATCCTAACTGGGCGAACGAGCATAACAGATACGCCATGCCATGCTGCATCGACTCTTCTTCAGAGTTCCCCAGTTGTGGTGGCTGGTGTGCGATGGCGTGTCAGGCTGTGAGCGGACTCATGACAACACGTTTTGAGTGGGAGGTCTATAGAACAAACTGACTGTCACAATGGTCAAACACTCATTGCACCGAGACATGTTGTGGCGACGTGGGTACGATGTAGTCTTGCGGTAAATTGTTGAAACATTACGTCACGAAGAGCTCAAAGATGCGGCCGAGTCACCAGACTTGTCATAAATGTAGAGCCTCGTGTCCAAATTACCGGCTATGGGTATCAGAGGTGACTGTGGTTTGCGCCCGATAGTATCCCATACAATTACGCCATTCCTGAATTCGTTTCACGAATAAAATCTGGAAACGTTCGCTCTCCCTCTTGTGGATACATCTGTAGTGATGCAGTATGCAGACTTCTCTGGAGTGACGCAATAGTGTCCAATGTTGTCACAGGGCGCATCATTGTCAGCCCTCACCCTGTCTGCAATGAAAGCACCACCAATGTTCGCGATGCTGCCGGCCTTGTCGCACTGTCTCCGTGTACTGGTTGGTTGGTTGTTTTGAGATTATAGGGACTAAAATACAAGGTTATCACTCCCTTATTTCTTAGTCACACGTGTCTTGGATTAAAAACATACCCCAAAAGAATCCTGTCAGCCGAAATTCGGCGACGGAACAAAACAGGTTAAACTAGATGTATAACCAGACTGAAGTAAAAAATTGAAGGTAGCGAGCCGAAATTGAAAACATTAACTAAAAGAGGAAAGCAGTAGAAGGTGTTAAAATACGGGGGTCGTTCAATAAGTAACGCCCCAAATTTTTTTTTCCCCAGAACATATTGTTAAGAGTCACAATGTGGTGACAATACACATCAACATGTCTTGCCAATGTCCTATTTTTCTACGTAGTCTCCATCACGCTCTATGGCCGTACGCCAACGTCATCTTCAACGTGTGTTCCCCGTAGAGAATCTTTAAGCGGCCCAAAGAGATGGAAGCCCGAGGTTGCTATGTCTGGACTGTCGAGTGGATGAGGCAATGATGTCCAGCCCAATTTCGTGATGTGTTCCCGGGTACTTATGCGTGGACGTGCATTGTCGTGTTGGAGCAAGATTTCTGCTGGATTCGAACCCTTCGAAACGGTTCTTGAGTTTATTTGGAGCCTTCACGTACGCCTCTGAACTGATGGTTTACCCTCTAGGCATCACACCCACGAGAATGACGCCATCACAATCCCAGAAGACTGTCACCATGACTTTTCCGGCAGAGAAGGTTGTCTTGAATTTCTTATTTTGTTCTGAATGAGGATGATGCCACTCCATGGACTGCCTTTCTGTTTCCGGTGAGAAGTGGTACACCCATATGTTGTGCCCCGTAACCATACGTGACAGAAAGGACTCTCCGTCGGTCTCAAAACGCTCCAGAAATTCAGATTTAATGGCCTGTCTTTGAATCTTGTGTTCCACTGTGAGCTTTCGTGGAACCCATAGTGAGCACCTCTTTGAATATCCTGGAGTTTCGATCATTGCTGACGCACTTCCATTTCCGACGGAGAACTGAAGAGACAACTGTCGAATTGTGATGCAGCGGTCGGCTTGAGAACGGCATTAGCACGATTCAGCATGTCTGGAGCAGGGGCTGTGACAGGGCGTTCAGAGCGTGGCTGATCGTAGAGCTCTGTTTCTGCATTTCCTGTGGCTGTGACTTTCTTTACTCATCGTCCAACTGTACTCTTATCAACTACAGCATCGCCATACACTGCGCACAAACGTTTATGGATATTCACCGCGGTTTCTTTCACTCCACATAAGAAGTCAATAACAGCACCCAGCTGGTACGTAAGTCGCATGTAGACGCCATTTTGAAGCTGTACTGTGGCTCTTCCATCAGCCAGAACGGTTCAAAAATTCGCCTTCACGTGGAACAAACATCAATTGTGAAACACTAACAAGGATGTTTGTCTAAGTATATTTATGCAGAATGTTCTCACGATATTTCAATCAACAACCTTCTACTCTGAATGCGAAAATATTTCGTAGACAGCGACCTACATTGGGAGAAACGATCACCACGATAAAATAAGGGAAATCAGAGCTCGTACGGAAAGATATATGTGTTCGTTCTTTCCACACGCTATACCAGATTGGAATAATAGAGAATTGTGAAGGTGGTTCGATGAACCCTCTGGCAGGCACTTAAATGTGAGTCCGCAGCTCGTGGTCGTGCGGTAGCGTTCCCGGGTTCGATTCCCGCCGGGGTCAGGGATTTTCTCTGCCTCGTGATAACTGGGTGTTGTGTTCTGTCCTTAGGTTAGTTCGGTTTAAGTAGTGCTAAGTTCTAGGGGACTGATGGCCATAGATGTTAAATCCCATAGTGCTCAGAGCCATTTGAACCATTTTTGAACTTAAATGTGATTTGCGGAGTATCGATGTAGATTTAGATGTAGATATTGAACAATCCTCGTAAAATATCAGACGGCCTAGGCTGGCTGATAGCAAGAATAAAAAACGATGAGCCAGTCACTCTGCAACACACTAAAATCTCCAGCCTAAACACACAAGACGAGAGAAACACAGATGTAGGAAGAACGAACATCAAGCCGGACACATAGCACCAGAAAGAGGGAGGAAGAGTTAAAATGCAGTCAGATTTAGGGTCTGGGCCATAAGGCCAGGCGCCCACCCTTAAACTAAGTGATAAAAACTCCCCTCTCGAAAAACTTGAAACTAGATCAACCGTTGAGGAATTGCCACCTAACACCACAGGTAGTGCGTCAGGAAGATTAAATGGCCGCCTTAGGGCGGCTAGATTGGGAAAGGTTTATTTATAATCCCTGTACAAGGTATGCGTGTGATTATTTAAATATTGTTGTAGAACGTTAGCTTCTTCTGCGAAAGTGGTCATGTTGAATGAAATCGTGTCTCTGGAATGTAATAATGATGTATTTTTGGTGATGACGGCCTTCAGTCAATGGAAAAGCAGACAGTAGCGGAACACCACAGCAATCAAGTGGAGACTGTGACTTATCGAGTGAAGAGCCAAAAGGGCGATTCTGGACACTTTGTGTCAGGTGCTGGAAGAAGGCAGACGTGCCTCAGGTAACCTGCACGATTCAGTCATATAGATGATTGATTCTGGGTGGTGGACAGCTGCTCCAATACTCTGACTTCTGAAGGAACTCAAACTCATGAGAGGTCTAAACGTGCTACACTGCTACTACGGAATCAGGGATAGACAAGGTATGCGTTATCATTCTTTTTGATGTGTGTATTAATTTGTGAATAATCACGTTGAACTCTGAACTGTTTTGAGATGTGATTACGAAATGACCTTAGTTTCTGTGTATCATTGATAAGTATTTACGAGGTTTGGGGATTTTGCTACCACTGTTGTAACGCTCTCAATGTAACTTTATTGCATTTGATAAGGGCATTTTCTGTCACTATTTAATAGAAAATCGTAAGAGCACTTGACGTTTCTTTGAGATGTCCTTTCTTGAGTAAACATTATTCTACATAATTATCTGTCGTCTACATTAGTTACAGACTTTAGAAAAGAACCCTTGTTATCAAGTTACTCATTTAACTCCTCTTTGGTATTTCTCTAAATTTTATTAACTCGCAATTCTAGTCAGTGCATATACTATTTGATTTCAGGATCACAGCTACAGATTATTATTCGCAGCGAATTAGCTGCAGGCCCTGGAAGCAGACGTACACTGCTCAACCATACGTCAAGCTATATCTCTTTAACAGAGCCATGCCAAGTGCCTAAAGTACGAGTAACTTCAGGGAAAGATACAGTTGGTTTGCTTGTACAGGACGCTCTTAGGAAAAAGCAGCTGCTCAGCAGTAATCATTAGGTACCGTCACAAGCTCTCCAGATACATTGAACAGGATGGTGTTTACGTGGAAAAATGGGGAAATTTTTTTTTCAAATACACTTTTTATAAAAAAGTATAAACATTTAGTAAACTTACTTCCTGAACACGCCTCGTATTTGACGCGGCTGTATTATCTTGCACGGTGAAGTGAACAACATATCTCTCCTTTGGGGCGTTAGTTACATTTCTTTAGCATGCTCTTGCGGAAACAGTGCTTACCATATTCAAGACAGTCGTGGGATGGCGACCAACACAAGCAGCAATGTCGCAGAATGATAAACCATAATCTCGATTAGCCTCGATCCTGCAGATGTCGAACTGCGGCAGTAGCTGATAGTTTCTCCTTACAGCATTTACATATACATCTACATGATTACTCTGCAATTCACATTTAAGTTCTTGGCAGAGGGTTCATCGAACCACAATCATACTACCTCTCTACCATTCCACTCCCGAACAGCGCGCAGGAAAAACGAACACCTAAACATTTCTGCTGGACCTCTGCTTTCTCTAATTTTATTTTCATGATCGTTCCTACCTATGTAGGTTGGGCTCAACAAAATATTTTCGCATTCGGAAGAGAAAATTCGTGACTGAAAATTCGTAAATAGATCTCGCCGCCACGAAAAACGTCTTTGCTTTAATGACTTCCATCCCAAATCGCTTATCATATCTGCCACACTCTCTCCCCTATTACGTGATAATACAAAACGAGCTGCCCTTTTTTGCACCCTTCCGTGTCCTCCGTCAATCCCACCTGGTAAGGATCCCACACCGCGCAGCAATAATGTAACAGAGGACGAACGAGTGTAGTGTAAGCTGTCTCTTTAGTGGACTTGTTTCATCTTCTAAGTGTCCTGCCAACGAAACGCAACCTTTGGCTCGCCTTCCCTACAGTATTATCTATGTGGTCCTTCCAACTGAAGTTGTTCATAATTTTAACATCCAGGCACTTAGTTGAATTGACAGCCTTGAGAATTGTGCTATTTATCGAGTAATCGAATTCCAACGAATTTCTTTTGGAACTCATGTGGATCACCTCACACTTTTCGTTATTTAGCGTCAACTGCCACCTGCCACACCATACAGCAATCTTTTCTAAATCTCTTTGCAACTGATACTGGTCTTAGGATGACCTTACTAGACGGTACATTACAGCATGATCTGCGACAAACCTAAGAGAACTGCTCAGATTGTCACCCAGGTCATTTATATAGATCAGGAACAGCAGAGGTCCCAGGACGCTTCCCTGGGAAACACCTGATATCACTTCAGTTTTACTCGATGATTTGCCGTCTATTATTACGAACTGCGACCTTCCTGACAGGAAATCACGAATCCAGTCGCACAACTGAGTCGATGTCCCATTAGAACTCGCTTTGAGGAACGGTGTCAAAAGCTTTCCGGAAATCTAGAAATACGGAATCAACTTGAGATCCCCTGTCGATAGCGGGCATTACTTCGTGCGAATAAAGAGGTAGCTGCGTTGCACAAGAACGATGTTTTCTGAGAACATGCTGATTGCGTATCAATAGATCGTTCCCTTCGAGGTGATTCATAATGTTTGAATACAGTATATGCTCCAAACCCCTACTGCAAACCGACGTCAGTGATATAGGTAGGCACAACCAATATTTAAAAAAAATTATTAACTTCATAATGGTTTCTAATAAACATAATGTAACCAGCTTCACTTCTACCTATTTCGTGCAAATGTACTGAAGTCCTAATCATTTCTATATCCGAGGATATGGTACACTCCATTGCAATTTAACGTTCCCTGAGTGCCGCCTTTATTATTTTGCAATATTAATGGCCAGCTGCATTCATCGTCCGTCCATTAAGTCGGGATTTTATTCCTGGTGCATTAGCGATATCAGTACAGAGACAACGGTGTCGAGTCGAACTAACAACTATAAATAACACTTGTGCATTCAATAGGTCAGGTGTGAGCAAGCAGTGTTAAGTAGCGGACGTGCGACTACAGTGTGTCAACGTGGTTGTGGAGTAACAAAATTATCTTCTCTGAATCAAGTATTCAAGACACTCTCCAGACTCTATCGAAGAAGAGGAATCGCGCACATCTTGACTCGTGAACAGAAATCTACGCTTGGACACCTGCCGTGACTCGACAACCCTTTTCTGGAAAAAAATCACTACTTGTGACGAGACACGAGGTTATTAATATAAGCCTATTACAAAACAACAAAGTGCAGAAGGGGTATCGTCGGATGGTTCACCAAGACGGAAGAAGGTGGGAATTTCTGTGCTTTGTGCTGAGGGGCGGGGGGAGGGGGGGGGGGGGGGGGGAGCAGCTGGAGGAAGGGAGGGAGCATCTAGAATAGCTGAAGCATCAAATCCACAATCTCAATCTTGCTCTGTCTTTTATTAATTTAATATCGAAACTTTTTGCACACAGTGATTATGTTCAAATCTCTTTTTCTCGCTCTCATACGCACACACACACACACACACACACACACACACACACACACAATTTTATTACAGATTCAGGATTTCTTCAATGGAGTTGATGGGGCTCTCTCACTTATCAGACACTGACTATCTGGCCTCGACGAAATTTTTTGTGCATCA
Organism: Schistocerca gregaria; assembly: GCF_023897955.1. Taxonomy (NCBI): domain Eukaryota; kingdom Metazoa; phylum Arthropoda; class Insecta; order Orthoptera; family Acrididae; genus Schistocerca; species Schistocerca gregaria. Next base: position 512,594,609 of record NC_064924.1, read on the forward strand.
TTCTATTGGTGTTCTGAGCTCGTTTATCACGCCTATGGCCAGCAAAGACTTGACAATTTCCTAGTCACGTGGTATGCCAAGCTATCACATAAGCTCTAGCGGCAAAAGCATAACCCCGCCAACAGAGCAGCTTTATTCTCTTTTCAATGTTTATGACTGAATTAATTTTCATTGTTGACGACAATGTATCCATATGTCCATACTGATGCTACTACTATACTACACTCTACAGGTTTGGAAACACCTGTTGACTGTAGACAATGGAATAAATTACGACTGTCCATTTTATTGTTTTCTAAATGTTTATTAAGTTCAAACAGTGCACATGGAAATGCGACTATAAAATTTTAGGTTTTTCAAAAATAGCCACCCTTTTTTTAATCCTGCATTGCATACTCTCGGCATGATATGTGTCAGTTTTTCCAGGGTTTCAGTTGGAATTTTCCTCCATTCTTGCAACAATTCTTTCCACAACTATGTCCTATTCATGAGTCCCCATATTCGGATCCTCCTGTCCAGCTCATTCCATGTTTGCTCCATTGCGTTACAAATAGGGGGACTGGGGAGGCCATGCCATGTTTTAGAAAATTTTCGGAACCTCTAGAGATTTCGTGTTGATGTTCTTGTGGTCTTCAGTCCAAAGACTGGTTTGATCCATCACTCCATGCTACTCTATCCTATGCAAGCCTCTTCATCTCCGAGTAAATACCGCAACCTACATCCCTCATTCATCTCTTGCTCTCTACCATTTTTACCCCCCCCCCCCCCCCCCACGCTTCCCTCCGATACTAAATTGGTGATCCCTTGATGTTTCAGAATGTGTCCTACTAACCGATACATTCTTTTGGTCAGGTTGTACCACAAATTCCTCTTCTCTCCAATTCTATTCAGTTCCTCCTCATTAATTATGTGATCTACCCATCTAATCTTCACTAGCACCACATTTCGAAAGCTTCTATTCTCTTCTTGTCGTATATGTTTCACTTCCGCACATGGCTACACTCCATACAAATACTTCAATACTTTGAGAAAAAGCTTCCTGACACTTAAATCTATACTCGTTGTTAACAATTTTCTCTTCTTCAGAAGTGCGTTTCTTACCGTTGCTAGTCAGATCTCACATAGTTCTAACAGAAGCGGGCTGTATCATTCGGGTCGTTGTCTTGCTGCAAGAGAAACTCTTTCCCAATCGGACGCAAAACAGATACTTTGACTTGTCACTGGAGAATTTGATGATAATCCTTTTTGTTTCATTTTGCCATCTACTTTCTCAAAATATAATCCCCATACAATTACAGAATCCCCACCTTGCTTCACAGTTGGAATTACGAAGTACTCAAGCATTCATCGGGTAAACGGCTTGCGAACTGACAGCGATTACTACTGAACATCTCGAGATTGCATCCATCAGTGAATAAGGGTTTCCCAATTCCCTGCTGTTAGGTGTAGGTGTGTCGTAGCTTATTGCAGCCTTGAAGCCTCGCAATGGTTTCTTTACTGCTACATGATCCTGGAGGTTGTATTCTGCTAGGGGCCATCTCACTCGTGACGCAGTCACTGGTGTATTCCTTGTTGTGTTTAGTTCAGCAGTCAATTCACCGACAGTCAGAATGAGATTTTCACTCTGCAGCGGAGTGTGTGCTGATGTGAAACTTCCTGGCACATTTTTAACTGTGTGCCGGGTCGAGAGTCGAACTCGGGACCTTTGCCTTTCGCGGGCAAGTGCTCTACCAACTGAGCTACCCAGGCACGACTCACGCCCCGTCCTCACAGCTTTACTTCTGCGAGTACCTTGTTTAATATCTTCCAAACTTTACAGAAGCTCTCCTGCCTAGAAGTTTTAAAAAAATGGCACAAATGGCTCTGAGCACTATGGGACTTAACTTCTGAGGTCATCAGTCCCCTAGAGCTTGGAACTACTTAAACCTAACTAACCTAAGGACATCACACACATCCATGCCCGAGGCAGGATTCGAACCTGCAACCGTAGGGGTCGCGCGGTTCCAGACTGTAGCGCCTAGGATCGCTCGGCCACTCCGGGCGGCAGGAAGTTGCAGTTTTCAATCTGTTACGTTTATTGGTCACTACCAAACATTTTTTTCTGAAGGACTGACTTATTTCAGGCTGCCCCTGAGGGAGAACGATCATCATAGTATCCTGTATTTCGCTGCCAGTGTATATTCTTGACAGCTCCGTTCATGGAAACCTCCTACTTCTTTTATATTTGTCGGGCACTATTGCCTTCTTGGTGAAAAATGATTATCTCAGCCGCGGATCACACGGAATCTGGCACTTTGCGGCCATTTTCAATTACTTTCACTGCGTTTACTGCCTTCTTTCGTCGTATGTCCTACTTTCATACAAACGGAACTACAACAGAAGAAATTGTAAGCAACGCACCTCTAGACCAGGGCTTCCCAACCTTTTCAGTTGGCGGACCCCTTCTTCAGTCGAAAATCCATGGCGAACTCCTAGTCAGTCAAGAGCACAGTAACTTTAAATTTCAGAGCGAAACCCATGGGAACTGAAAGCTTCTTAATGCAAGTGCCATGTTCGCTTACTCCCTTTGTTCAACACGATATAGCCTGATTAACATTACTTGGTAACTGAAATTTCACACGCTGGAGCTGTCTTCCTCCAAGAGCAATCAACGTCACGTCCAGACTGTTCGTTGTTGACAAGCTGCCGCTTATGGTCTGTTCACTTCCACTATTTGGCTACTGTTGCGTAAGGAGCATGCATATTTCGTAACAGTCGTGAGTGTGTGTGTATGGGTGTGGGTGTGTGTAGTTTTTCGTGAAATCCGAAGCAAAATGTTCAAGTGTATGTAAAATCTTCCTTTGGTCGTCTTCCCTCCTCATTCATTTCAACTGTAAACTTCCCGTGTTGTGAAGGCGATGCACCCTTCTTCAATGATCCCGACTTCAGCCACCGATCCATGTTAGAAGTAATAAACTGGTCCAAAATCGACTTATGAAATGGGTGCACTGACAAAGCAAGTTTAACATTTAATGATGCCTGGGGCCGCATACTTGCCAGCGAGCGCTGTGATTGGTCGACAAAGCTCGCTCCGCGCATGCGTAAGAGGTTTCAGTGCATCTAGCGCCGTGAGCCAGCGCACAAACGACCCCCGTGTTGTTGCTAAACTGTCCATCAGAGAAGCCGCATTCTCCGGCACTAAACTGCGTATACGTTCTCACTCAGGAACCGACAAGACTGCTTGGGGATACGACTTGAAGTAAAAGTACACATGTTTTTCACACGAAAAAAAAACTGCAATGAATAATATTTTCACATTTTTATTCAATAATTTTAGTCATTGTTTTACACGATTTGGTGAAAGGTGGCCGCGGACCCCCTAGAAAGAGCCGGCGGACCAATAAGCGGTCCGCGGACCACAGGTAGGGAAGCCCTGCGCTAGACAGTCGCACCGGTCGTACCGCCTATTGGCGTCACCTGGCGTGTTCAGTAGACGTGCTTGGACAGGTAAAATAGTTTATATAAAACTAAGCAATACGAATATTTATCTGTGAATACTATAGGTGTCATTGTTAATCGTTACTGGAACGTACTATTTCGTAACATAGATAACTCCCCTTTTTCTCCGTTGCATTGCGCAACACGATGTTTCCAAACTGATGTAGGGTAGTGCACATATGAACTGACCTAAAATTTGTCCGTTTTTGTACGCCGAGCTGTCGCGAAATCTTATACTGCTAGAGTACTTCTATTCAAAGTGGCTCAGCTTGCATAACAGGATTCGGTTTCTACCGAGGTACTAGTGGCAAGTGGGAAAAAAAAAGGGAAGAAAAGCCTCGCCTAGGGAAACAAGACGATAAGCCGTCTCGCCTGCGTATCGCGAGACGGGAAGTGACGTCCGCGCAGCACAAGCGACTACGGGGAGCCCTTCGCCACTCGCGCAAAACAAATTGGATTTGCGTGGGAAACGCGGGAGCGATACACAGCGGCGCCCGCGCCAGCGCCGGCAACAATGTAATCCCCTTACCGTAGCCTGCGAGCTGGTAGCTGCGAGCCGGTAGCGGCCGCCCGGGATTCCCCGCGCGTCTTCCTCACTCGCCGGCGGCAGACGTCTCGGAATTAGTTGATAAACAGCTTGAGCCGCCGGGGAATTGCGAGGGGCGGCAGGCGAGCCCCGGCGCTCGCCCCGGCTGCAGAATGCTGAGTCGTTCCTTAGGGGTTCCGACCGAAGAAGCGCGGGCGCCAGTTAAAATTCCGGCACACTCGGCGTTTATGTCGAGATTACGTAAAAGGGCAGATCTGCCATTACCATCTTTTCGTTCCCGCTAATTCCTCAAGCTCTCGGGCTGAGTGCGGCATGCTGCTTGACCTAAACTTAGAGTATTACTTGAAATGGAGAAGAGGAAGGAGAATAAAACGTGAGTACAAAATCCATTAAAAAAAAAAAAATACCTCAATTGCTTTGTCAGCTACAACTTACAATACATTCCTGAATATTACGCGATATTGAATGGATTATCGTGTAACAGCTCTTGACAACATCGCCAGGTCACGAAAACCGTGGGACGCTCGCCTTTACTCAACATTTTAGGGTGTGGATGCTGCTAGAACACATCTCGTATCGCTTTCTCTATATAAGAAATACGCTAGCTCGTTCGAGTGCACATCCTACCAATGGTCCGAACAGTTTTTTCACCGAAGTTGGTGATAATGATAATGATGATGATGACGGGAATTGCTTGGGGGCTCCACGGTGTTGTGTACAAACATACGATGATACGAGTGAGTTAAACAAGCTTAAGGGGACCACACCATGGCTCAGGTCGAAAAAAAATTGATTTTCGGTTTTCATCATACATCGATAGATTAAGGTTTTATTTAAGAACTCTGAAAAGGATTTTGCTGAAAAAAATATTTTTCGAGAATTTAAAGGGCATTTTCCTACCACGTGTGTTTATTTGCCACGCCCACTTTTCTGTCACCCACTGTCAACCCACCCACTGTCAACTCTATTCATATGGAGATGCCATTAATAGCAAACTAGAATGTGTAGGCCATGTTGAAAAACGTTTGGGAACAAGACTGAGAAAACTAACTTGTGGTGTCACCGCCAGAAACCACACTTGCTAGGTGGTAGCCTTTAAATCTACCGCAGTCCGGTAGTATACGTCGGACCCGCGTGTCGCCACTATCAGTGATTGCAGACCGAGCGCCGCCACACGGCAGGTCTAGAGAGACTTCTTAGCACTCGCCCCAGTTGTACAGCCAACTTTGCTAGCGATGGTTCACTGACAAATTACGCTCTCATTTGCCGAGACGATAGTTAGTATAGCCTTCAGCTACGTTTTGCTACGACCTAGCAAGGTGCCATGATCAGTTTCTATTGATATTGTAAATCATGTAGCATCAAGAGCGACCTTCGTCATTAATGGATTAAAGTTAAGTATTCCGCCAGCTACGTCCGTTTTTCTCAATTCTAATTCCCTTGCCATGTTCCAGACCTCACGCCAGTCTGCGTGAGCTAAAACGCGTGCATTTCGGCCTCCTTTACTAACACGGTTGGCTCTCCTGCCAACCACAACATTGGCGACGAGAGTAAAAGTGTTCTTATCTAAATTGTTCAGATTTACTTGTGTAATGGCTTCGCCACAATCTCCAGATGTACTGTCCAAATTTTATCGCTTGCAGACTAAGCAGACGCAGGCCTTACTGGATGCCCTTTGACAGCTCGTCCAGGGTCAACGTGCGATGCAAAACGTTGAGGCAGCAGCCGCTTCACCGCTAACGCAGCCACAACACGCTGTTGCACGCACTTTTCGACCTTTTGATGCTGCACTGGATAGCTGGACGGAGTGGTAACGCCAATTTGGATTCCATCTCGCTGCCTACAGAATTCAAGGTAACGAGCGGCAGCCGTTTCTCCTTTCTTCAGTAGGTGTGACCACGTACCGTGTGATAGTCAAATTATTTCCCCGACGCGACGTAGCAACCCTGTCCTACGAAGAAATTTTGTCTGCATTAGATGTATATTTCAAAGAATTAGTCAACGTAGTTGCCAAACGGTATATCTTCTTTCGTACAAAACGTACGGCAGGTGAGACTAATCGGGAGTGGGTTGCAACCTTGCAAGGCCTTACTAGGGATTGTGCTTTTGAGTGTCAATGTGGACTACCTTATTCAGATACTATGGTACGTGGTGCAATTGCACAGAACGTTTCTGATGTTCGTATAAGGGAACAGATTTTCAAACTAGTAAATCCCTCCCTTCAACAAGTGATGGACATATTGGATCGGCAGGAGACACTTGACTTGCCTCAGGAATCATTTGCAACTTCGCCACCAGTGTGTCAGGTTACCCGGCCCGCCGGGCGAGCTGCACGGAGCAGCAAACAGCCCTCGCGCCCGGCCGCGCCGCTGCCGCCAGGCTCTCAGCCACGTGTGCCACGCAGGCAAATTAGTGCAGTGATCAAATCATGGCCACGGTGTGCTACTAAACATTCGCGTGAGAATTGCCCGTCACGCCAAGCTATTTGCTTTTATTGTAATAAAAAAGGACAGGTTCAAAGTGTTTGCCAGAAAAAGCTCAGATCGGAAGCTCAAAACCGATCCAGGCCCTTAGCTTCGCGCCGGAATCGGAATCGAACCAAGGATACTCAGGCTCGCGAAACTTCGCCCATGGAAATTCATGTAGTTCATTCCACTCCGCTCAGTGCCACTCTCTCTAACAGTGACTGTGTTCGTCCCAAAAATAGTGCGCGTCGACATCGCCGGAACTCCCGTCGAGTAGCAAGTGATTATGTACCAGTGTCAGTTCACGTTGCACGAGACAGTAGCTCTTGTCGTCAGCAGGACAATAAACTTCTTGTGAACTTGGACATTAACGGCAAAGTGATACCATTCCAGCTCGATACCGGAGCTGCAGTTTCACTGATCAATCAAGACACTTACAAACTGCTGGGCACACCTCCGTTGCGTGCCGCAAAGGTTAATTTAACTAGCTATTCCGGTCAAAGGACCCCTGTGTTAGGACAGTGCAGCCTTCTTGCAACATACAAACGACAAACAAAACTTGTGTCATTTTACGTCCTTCGTTCTTCTTCTGCGGTGAACTTGTTTGGCTTCGATTTATTTCAGTTCTTTAACTTGTCTATAGTAAATCAGGTCCTTTCAGTGAAAAAGACTGTGCCTTCAGACAGTGTTTCTCGTCTATGTGAAGAATTTGCAGACATTTTTGCACCGGGCCTCGGCTGCGCTAAGAACTATAAAGCACATTTGGAACTGAAAGTAAACGCGCAACCGAAATTTTTCAGAGCGCGCAATGTTCCCCACGCATTGCGTGATGAGGTCGCAAAAACATTACACGATTTGGAATCACAAGGCGTAATTGAACGTGTGCAGGCTTCTCTCTGGGCATCACCCTTAGTAATTTTGCCAAAACCTTCCGGCAAGTTGAGACTTTGAGTGGACTTCAAGGCAACAGTGAATCCACAACTAGTTGTTGCAACTTTTCCTTTACCCCGCCCGGAAGATCTTTTTGACTAACTGTGCCCGGGTAAATATTTTTCGAAGTTGGACCTGGCAGATGCGTATCTGCAAATACCGGTGGACGAAGCATCCCAGCGCGTTTTGGTGATTAACACGCATCTTGGGTTGTATCAATTCAAACGACTGCCATTTGGATGTGCATCCGCCCCTGCATTGTTTCAGCAATATCTACAAACTGTTTGTGCGTCGGTCCCTACTGCAGCAAATTATCTGGACGATATTGTGATCCTTGGAAAGACAGCAGAAGAACATTTGGCCAATCTCAGAATTTTATTTCAGGTCTTGCGACAAAATGGTCTTCGCTTGTGGAAGGACAAATGTGTGTTTTTTGCTCGGGACTTGCCATACTTGGGACATGTACTCAATGCCCAAGGCATACATCCCAGTCCTATGCATCTTCGTGCCATACCAGACTTGTCTTCGCCGCAGAATTTGAAGCAACTACAGAGTGTGCTGGGAAAAATAAACTATTACCACCGCTATATGCCGCAAGCCTCTTCCATTTCAGCTCCGCTTGATCACTTACGCCGTAAGGGTGTTCCGTTCGTCTGGACGACGAAATGCGAACGCGCCTTTCGCCAGTTGAAATCGGTGTTGCTTTCCAATACTTGCCTTACGCCATTCGATCCCCCAGAGGCCTCTTTTGTTGATGGTGGATGCATCTGATTTCGGGATCGGTGTTGTGCTTGCTCACAAAGATGGATCGCACGATCGCCCTATTGCCTTTGCGTCCAAAATGCTGTCGTCTGCTCAAAGAAATTATTCACAGATCGAGAAAGAATAATTGGCTCTCGTATTTGGTGGTACATAGTTTCATGATTTCTTGTATGGTCATCACTTTACCATAGTCACCGACCACAAACATTTGACATCGCTTTTTCATCCGACCAAGCCTGTACCTCCACGTACAGCGCAGAAATTCATTCGCTGGTCTATTTTCCTCTCGCAGTACCGCTACGATATCTTGTATCGGTCAACTGATAAGCACGGAAACGCCGATGCGTTGTCCCGTTTGCCTGTTGCTGAGGATAGAGCATTCGATTCCTCCGAACTTGCTTGCATGTTCATTGATGCGGAAACCAATGACGGGGTCGAATCGTTTCTGATTGATTTTCGTCGCGTAGCTACAACCACAGCTGCCGACCCTGTCCTTGCTCCCGTCCTGCGTTTTGTTGCTCCACAATGGCCCTTGTCAAAGTCACGGATCGGGGACCCGTTGGTTCGCCGATTTTTTGCTCACCAGGAGAGACTTTTTGTACGACGTGGTGTTTTGCTGTTGCGTTCTGTTGATGATCAGTCCAGGGTCGTGGTACCACGTTTGTTACAGTCCTCTGTCTTACAGCTTCTCCACCAAGGACATTGGGGTATAGTGAGAACGAAACAACTTGCTCGTCAGCACTGTACTTGGTTCGGAATCGATGCCGCGATTACGAATATGTGCTCTTCTTGCAGGTTGTGTGCCGAACAACAATCAGCGCCACCGCGGAAATTGTTTGCATGGCCAAAAGCCACTTCCCCTTGGCAACGCTTACACATCGATTTTGCTGGTCCATTCTGGAATGCTCGATGGTTGGTAGTGGTAGATTCATTCAGTAATTTTCCTTTTGTTGTCTGGATCTCTTCCACGACGTCATCTGCCACCATCCAAGCGTTATCCGCTATCTTTTGCATTGAAGGTCTTCCAGAGACTATTGTTTCGGACAATGGCCCACAATTCACGTCCGCAGAATTTCAGTCATTCTACAAGGCCAATGGTATTCAACATCTGACGTCCTCGCCGTTTTCGCCGCAGTCAAACGGTGCCGCTGAACGATTGGTCAGGACTTTCAAGTTGCAGATGTTGAAGTTGAAAGAGTCGTATTCTCGGGACGACGCGTTATTGCTCTTTTTGTCCTCGTGTCGCCCTCAACGCCGAGATGGTCGCTCGCCGGCAGAGTTGCTCCACGGTCGTCATCATCAAACCTTTATGTCTTTGCTACATTCGCCGCATCAGGTTCCTGTGCAGCGGCAGACTCCTGCTTTTGCTCTAGGCGACGTTGTCTGCTATCGCCACTATCGCGGTTCACGGCGTTGGCTCGAAGGGCGCATTCTTCGCTTCCTCGGACGCGCTATGTATCTGATTTTGGGGGCCTCTGGCGAGGTGCGCCGGCATCTCAACCAGCTGCGGCTCTGTCGTCGCACGGGATCTGCCGCTCGCCGTCTGCTTTCAGCGACGGTGCCGTCCGGTCAGCGCCCTGCGGACCCATCTACTGGCTCGCCTTAGCCCCAGGTGTTACCGACGCTGCCTTCCATTTTGCCCCATGGCGACGCGCCGCTGTCACCGCCGCCGCCGCCTCCGCCGCCGCCGCCGCCGCCGCTGCCTGTTCTCTGGCCGGCGGCACCCGCAGTGGACGCGTCGCTGCAACCGCCGGGCGCCTCCCTGGGTCAAGCGCCGCCGATCGCTTCCCGTGACAAGTTGTCCTCTGACATGGAACGCTTGCTCGCTCCAGACCATATGTCGTTTTCGCCCGTCGGGTGCCCCGGCCCGATGGAGGTCGACCCTTCGGCCCCTCCTGTCTCTCTAAGGGCGCATACACTGCATGTTGGCGTGCACCCTGGAGCAGGTTTTCAGGCGTTTCCTAGCTCCCCGCGGTCCGAATGGCAGGATGCGGGTGGCACAGCGTCGCCTGTTGTTAGGCTCCCCACCTCGTTGGATACGTCAACATGCGGTCCACTCCACGGCGGGCGGAAGCTTTATGCCACAACCGTACGCCGATTTGCGGGAGAGGAATGTGGTGTCACCGCCAGACACCACACTTGCTAGGTGGTAGCCTTTAAATCGGCCCTGGTCCGGTAGTATACGTCAGACCCGGCGTGTCGCCACTATCAGTGATTGCAGACCGAGCGCCGCCACACGGTAGGTCTAGAGAGACTTCTTAGCAATCGCCCCAGTTGTACAGCCGACTTTGCTAGCGCTGGTTCACTGACAAATTACGCTCTCATTTGCCGAGATGATAGTTAGTATAGCCTTCAGCTACGTTCTGCTACGACCTAGCAAGGCGCCATGATCAGTTTCTATTGATATTGTAAATCACGTAGCATGAAGAGCGACCTTCGTCATTAATGGATTAAAGTTAAGTATTCCACCAGCTACGTCCGTTTTTCTCAATTCTAATTCCCTTGTCGTGTTCCAGACCTCACGCCAGCCTGCGCGAGCTAAAACGCGTGCATTTCGGCCTCCTTTACTAACACGGTTGGCTCTCCTGCCAACCACAACATAACTGTTGATATGAGAGGAAAAAAAAATATAATATGGAAAATTGTTGACCGGACAGGGTCGGTTAACTAAAACTGAAATAGAAAACTTGCAAGTATACCTTGAGCAGATAATTAGGAGAAATAAGGAAATTCTGGAGGCAATGAAGAGAGATGTTTGGGCCATATTCTTCCATAAGTCCTCAACTGATGAGAAGCCGTGTCATGGATGTGTCCTTCAGGAGGAAATTCACGCTGTAAGTACAATAGAGCTCAGGCAGCTGGAGAATCCAGCATTCTCTTCCTGCTGCTGTTAGTACAGCAATTAAACCTATTTTCATAGACTTGGGTCATCCTGACCTACTAAGGAAATGTCTGCGTGGGCGGACACAGAACCCAAATGAATGTTTCAACAGCATAATTTGGAACCGCCTTCCTAAAACTGTATTTGTAGGCCTGCAAACACTGAAACTAGGAATTCATGATGCTGTTATTACATTAGTTGTGGTAATATTGGAAAGTGTTGGGCACTGAGAAAGCTGGGAATTAATCCTGATGAAAATATGATCACAGGGCGGCAACATTGCGATGAAATGAGGATAGCCACCCTCGTCATAGGAGGCAACCGCATGTGGTTTCCACCAATTCACTAACCCGGTTTGCCGCTCAGCTCCCATTCCAAAATGCTGTCCTCATAGCCAGTGTTTGATATGAGAAAAGAGAAGAAAATCAGAGGGAGTCTCTGGTGTAAGCTGGATAATCAAACTTTCTCATCGAAAACTCAGCAGGAGCGTCTTTGTTGCAGCTGCAGTGTGCGGCTAAGCAATGTCACGAAGAAGGACGCTGCCATAGTGACACCACTCCTCTCTGTTTGTTCTGAATCGCCTTCGTAGACAATTTTCCTGATTCATCTGATCCACTTGTTGAACAAGATCATCGCTTGACATGTGCTTCCTTCACTGACTGGGAAGCCCCTGCATCACTGTCGCACATTACTGTCACCCTTGACAGTGATGTTATGTAGGTTGCGTGAGGTCAGGCGGAACGCATTAGCATGAAGAAATCGAATGACAGCTCGCACTTCACAGTTGGGGGCAGACTCTGCCTTTCTACTCACCTTTTTTAAGTGCCCACTGTGTGCTCCGAACTAAAAATTTCAACATGATGCGACCAACAAACGTACCAGAGACAAAGCGCAACATGCTTTCGCTAAGCTTCATTTCCCAATACTGATGCGCGAAAGAAATTGGTATATACAACCGTATTGAAATACAGAGATATGTAAACAGGCAGAATAGGGAACTGCGGTCGGCAACGCCTGTATAAAACAACAAGTGTCTGGCGCCGTTTTTAGATCGGTTGCTGCTGCCACAATGATAGGTTATCAAGATTTAAGTAAGTTTGAACGTGATGTTATAGTCGGTGACGACCGATGGGACACAGTATCTCCGAGGTAGTGATGAATTACGACCATTTCACGAGTGTACCGTGAATATAGGAGTCTGCTAAAACATCAAATCCCCACATCGCTGCGGCTGGAAAAAAGTCTTCCGAGAACGGGACCAATGACGACTGAAGAGAATCGTTAAACGTGACAGAAGTGCAACCCTACTGCAAACTGCGGCAAATTTCAATGCTGGGCCATCAACAAGTGTCAGCGTGCGAAATATTCAATGAAGCATCATTGATATGAGCATTCGGAGCCGAAGGCCCACACGGTTACCGTTGATGAGTGCACGACAAAAAGCTTTACGCCTCACCTGGGCCCACCAACACTGATATTGTACTGTTGATAACTGCAAACATGTTGTCTGGTCGGACGAATATTGTTTCGAATGGTATCGATCAATTTTACGTGTGCGGATATGAAAACAGCCTTATGAATCCATAGACTCTGCATATCAGCATGGGACTGTTCGCGTTGGTGGAGCCTCTATAATGGTACACGGGCGTGTGCAGTTGAAGTGATATGGGATCCCTGATAAGTCTATATACGACTCTGAGAGGTAAAAGGTACGTAAGCATCCTGTCTGATAACCTCCATCCATTCATGTCCATTGTGCATTCCGACGGACTTGGGCATTTCCAGCAGGACAAAGTGACACCCCACACGTCCAGAATTGCTACACAGTGGTTCCAGGAACGCTCTTCTAAGTTTTAACACTTGCCGCTGGCTACCAAACTCCCCAGAAATGAGCATTGTTGAGCAAATCTGGGCTGCTTTGCAAATGTGCTGTTCAGAAGACGTCTGCACATCTTCATGCTCTTGCGGACAGCCCTGCAGGATTGATGGTGTCAACTCTCTCCAGAACTATTTCAGACAATAGTAGTCATGCGACGTCATGTTGCGGCACTTCTGCTCGCGGGGGCCCTACATGATGTTAGGCTGTAGTACCAGTATACACACTACTGGACATTAAAGTTGCTACAACACGAAGATTACAAGCTACAGATGTGAAATTTAACCGACAGGAAGAAGATACTGTGACATGCAAGTGATTCGCTTTTCAGAGCATTCACGCAAATTAACCGACAGGAAGAAGATGCTGTGATATGCAAATGATTAGCTTTTCAGATCACTCATGCAAAGTTGGCGCCAGTGGCGACACCTACAACGTGCTGATTTGAGGAATGTTTCCAACCGATTTCTCATACACAAACAGCAGTTGACCGGCGTTGCCTGGTGAAACGTTGTTGTGATGCCTTGTGTAAGGAGGAGAAATGCGTACCATGACGTTTCCGAATTTGATAAAGGTCGGATTGTATCCTATAGCGATTGCGGTTTATCGTATCGCGACATTGTTGCTCTCGTTGTTCTAGATCCAATGACTGTTAGCAGAATATGGAATCGGTGGGCTCAGGAGGGTAATACGGAACGGCCTCGTACCATTAGCAGTCGAGATGACAGACATCTTATCTGCATGGCTGCAACGGATAGTGCAGCCACGTCTCGATCCCTGAGTCAGCAGATGGGGACGTTTGCAAGACAACAACCATCTGCACGAACAGTTCGACGACGTTTGCAGCAGCATAGACTATCAGCTCGGAGACCATGGCTGCGGTTACGCTTGACGCTGCATCAAAGACAGGAGCGCCTGCGGTAGTGTACTCAGGGGCGAACCTCGGTGCACTAATGGCAAACGCCATTTTTTCGGATGAATCCAGGTTCTGTTTACAGCATCATGATGGTCGCATCCGTGTTTGGCGACATCGCGGTGAACGCACATTGGAAGCGTGTATTCATCATGGCCACACTGGCGTATCACCCGGAGTGCCATTGGTTACACGTCTCGGTAACCTCTTGTTCGCATCGACGGCACTTTGAACAGTGGACGTTACATTCCAGATGAATTACGACCCGTGGCCCTACCATTCATTCGATCCCTGCGAAACCCTACATTTCAGCGGATAATGCACGACCGCATGTGGCAGGTCCTGTACGGGCTTTTCTGGATACAGAAAATGTTCAACTGCTACCCTGGTCTGGACATTCTCCAGATCTCTCACCAACTGAAAACGTCACGTCAATGGTGTCCGAGCAACTGGCTCGACACAATACGCCAGTCACTACTCTTGAAGAACTGTGGTATCTTGTTGAAGCTGCATGGGCAGCTGTACCTGTACACGCCGCCCTAGCTCTGTTTGATTCAATGCCCAGGCGTATCATGGCCGTTATTACGAACAGAGGTGGTTGTTCTGGGTACTGATTTCTCATGATCTATGCACCCAAACTGCGTGAAAACGTAATCACCTGGAAGCTATAATATAATATATTTGCCCAGTGAATACCCACTTATCATCTTCATTTCTTCTTGGTGCAGCAATTTCAATGGCCAGTAGTGGATATATCCGCACTTAAGCACGTATATGGACGTTGTGCACGACAGTAGACAAAAAATTCTTCCATCAACTTGTTTAGCGGAAAAAAGACACAGGTTCACTGAAAACGTGATTAAGTGTTTATGATATAAAATTATAAGCCAAAACATCAGAAACACCTGTTTGCTAGTGTGTTGGTCTACCCTTGATACACAATACATCAACGATTCTGCATGGTATGGATCAGACAAGCCCTTCGTAGGTTGCCAAAGTTATGTGGCACTAGGTATCTACGCACAGGTCAAGTAGTTTGCGTAATTACGTGGTAGTGGTTCCAGGGCATGGAGCTGTAACCCTGTAGCATCCCAGATGCGTTTTATCGCGTTCAGATCAGGCGAATCTGATGGCCAAGACATCAACAACAGTTCACTATACTGTTCCTCAAACCAATATAGCTTGATTCCCACCTTATGCCATGGACAGATAATTATCCTGCTGGAAGATGCCATTGTTGTCAGGGGAAACAGCAAGTATGAAGGGGATGATAGTCGTCAACGATAATATTTATCTAGTCCACAAACGTCATGGTACCTTCGATTCCTACCACAGTCCACGCGGAATACAACTGAATATCCCTTGCAATACGGACCAATATTCGCCTGGATGAGAGTATATCCAGACTCCACCGTCGACCAGATGTAACAAAGGACGTGATTCATCCCTCGAGGCGCCACGTTTACAGTCGATCCACGCTCCAGTTTACATGATACCATGCCCACTGCAGTCGCAAATGACAGTGTCGATTGGGTCAAAAGAGGAATTCATAGAGATCGACTATTGAGAATCACCATGACGAAAAAGATGCACTGAACGGTGTACTACTAGACACGTGGGTCTACACCAGCACTGTACTCTGACGTCAGATCTGCCACAGGCCACCGCTTACCTTGCGGTGCAGACTGGTCTACTGGTGATTTCACCGCCCTTCAACCAATTATAGATGGACAAGACGGAAGGTTGTGAACAGTTTCGCTATCCCGAGATGGTCGTTCCCAGTCGCCGGAGCTCCACAATATGACCTTATATCATTAGATTACCCACATTTGCGGCCCCTATCACCGCTAAAATGTTTCCCCATTTGTCTCTCCTTCTTTTATACGCTTTCATTACCACAACACGTCCCTGCAACTTCACGAGACGTCATTCTGTCTCGTTGTGGGCAGTGATCATAATGTTCTACCTCGTGAATGATTGTGGGATAGCTGATCACAGGACAATAATTGATGGAACAAGTCACACTGCTTCACAGTTATACCTCCAGCGTAAGACTTAACGTTGGAGTCCGGACAGTACACAAAATTTTGTAGACCTTGTGAGCGTATTGCCATATCGCTGGTTTGGTTGCGGAGTATCCTTGTGAGCGGCTGCATTTCTGCAGAGTCGAGCACGGGACACGGAGCTGCTCCGTTGTGTAGTGGGTAGCTCTGCATGGGAAGTACTATTATTGTGAATGAGATATGGAAGTGGAGTCATTGGAAAAGGTGTAAAGAAGTAATTAAGTACGAGCGGTGCCGCCGATAAAGTATTTACGAATCCGCCCGTTTGCGTGTCGTACCGTACAACATCAATCATCCGCGTCTTGTTCGGCCTCTTACAATAAAACTGACGAGAATCAGTAAAATAGTTTAGCACAAAGGAAAGCAATCAAGTGCCAGCTTCTTGTAGAGAGCGTCATAACATGCGGTATTAGCCACAGTACATGGGGAGCCGACAGAACTTGTCTGCTCCTGTTTTACAAGGCGTTTGTGCGATCTCGGCTCGGTTATGGGTGCACGGTGTATGGATCTGCGAGGCCTCCTTACTTAAAGATGTTGGACGTTGTGCTCCATGAAGGGCTTCGGTGGGCCACTGGGGCGTTCAGAACTAGCTCCATACCAAGTCTCTGTGAGAGGTTGGTGAACCGCCACTTCATATGCGGCGGCGGCTACTTACGGTGCGCCAGGCGTATTAAACTTTACTCACGCCATACACACCTGCACACGATACCGTTGCTCAGTTTCCTCTGGCACGGCTATTTCATAACCGGAAACGAGCGCGCGGCTCTATGGAATTCGCGCACAGGATTGCCTCTCTACAATGGATATGGCTGGTCTTCACGTTTTCCGTCGCGGCTGGAGCAGACTTCCACCTTAGCTCCTCCGGAGACCCAGACTTATTTTGGAGTTCACTAATTTTAAGAAAGATAATACACTAGATTTTACATTCCAATCTCAGTTTTTTAACATTTTAGTTGCGCATCACGGTTTTCCTGTCGTTTACACCGATGGCTCCGAACAGGAGAATTTCCTTGGCTCTTCTATAGTGTTTCCTGATCATGTTACCCGGTTTCGCCTCCCTGATGAATATACCGTTCTCGCAGCGGAGCTCGACGCGATTCTGAAGGCACTGGAGCGGATGAATCGTGCTCGGGGCAATCGATTTCTCCTCTGCTCCGATTCTCTTAGTGCCTTACAATCATTTCAGAATCTGTACCCAACTGAAGAAATGGTCCAGCATATATATGACCAACTGTACTTGCTACAAGGAGGGGTAAGGTGGTGTCCTTCTTCTGGGTGCTAGTCATATAGGAATATGGGGCAATGAACAGGCCAATCGGGTTGCCAAGGAATCCTGCAGAGAGCAGGATGTGGTCCAGTGTCCTATTCCCTTGCAGTCTGTCATTGCTGCACTCCACAAGAAGTACGTGGAGTTGTGGGAGGAAGAATGGCTGGCATTGACGGTTGGTGAAGTCAACAACTCGGCCGTGGTGTTCCTCCTGCCGGTTGCTCAGGCGGGAAGAAGTGACCCTCACGCGTCTTCGGATTGGGCACTGCCCTCTCACACATAGCTTTCTATTACAGCGGGAGATCCCCCGTTTTGCAATGCTTGTGGTATGCACATCTCTGTCCACTACATTTTAACAGCTTGCATCTTATACCGTGATGCAAGGGCAGAAGCACAAGTTGATAGTCCATGCTGCTGGGAACATCGTCGAACTGTTCGTGCAGATGGTTGTTGTCTTGCAAACGTAACTGTCTGTTGACTCAAGGATCGAGACGTGGCTGGACGATCCGTTGCAGTCATACGGATAAGATGCCTGTCATCTCGACTGCTAGTGATACGCGGCCGTTGAGATCCAGCACGGCGTTCCGTATTACCCTCCTGAACCCACCGATTCCATTTTCTGCTAACAGTCATTGGATCTCGACCAACGCGAGCAGCAATGTAGAGATACGATAAATTGCAATCGCGATAGGTTACAATCCGACCTTTATCAAAGTCGGAAACATGATGGTACTCATTTCTCCTCCTTTACACGAGGCATCACAATAACGTTTCACCAGGCAACGCTGTTTGTGTATGAGAAATCGGTTGGAAACTTTCCTCATGTCAGGACGTTGTAAGTGTCGCCACCGGCGGCAACATTGTGTGAATCCTCTGAAAAGCTAATGATTTGCTTATCACAGCCTCTTCTTACTGTCGCTTAAATTTCGCATCTGTAGCACGTCATCTTCGTGGTGTAAAAATTTTAATGGGCAGTAGTGTGTATGGTAAGTCCATTTCAACTCTTCGTGTCTGTAATTTTACTGCATTTCGTTTATACTTACACGGGCTACATTTTATCTCTAACGCCTTTTAGATTTTGTTTAATGTATGGTTATAATTGTAGTGTAAGTAAAGTGAAGACATGGAGAGAACGAGCTTCAGTCTGGAGGAGACCGTGGTGGAGCCACTTTCAGCGAGAACCACGAACGATCGATGTTGATGTAGCATTCTCAACACCGACGTTTTTGAGATTTCCGATTCTCGCGCAGTTTGTCTCCTACTGATGTGCGGATTAGCCGCGACAGCAGCTGAAACACCTACTTGTGGATCATCATTTGATGCAGGTCGTGGTTCATGTTTCACATGTGTCTGAACACTTCATGTTTCCTTAAATAACGTGACTATCCGGCGAACGGTCAGGGCAGTTGGATGATGTCGCCCAGGATACCGAGAAGCATACATAGCACAGGCCCGTTGGGCATTTTGATCCAATAGCCATACATCAACACGATATCGACCTTTTACGCAATTCATAAACGGTCCATTTTTACATGGGTACTGTGTCACGAAGCAAATACCGTCCGCACTGGCGGAATGTTACGTGATACCACGTACTTATACGTTTGTAGCTATTACAGCCCCATCTATCACATAGCGAAAAAAGTGGTCCAACTAAACCATTCATATTTCTTTACATAGTTCACGAATATGTAATAAAAAATGGGCGTTTCTATTTAAGAAACGCATTTGATATCCGTTTGACCCATGGCAGCGATATCTAGCGGGCCAACCATAGCGCCATTTGGTTTCCCCCTTCAAGCTAGACTAGTTTCGTTCTTTGTAGGTTTTTCGTTTGACGCTTATTTCGTAAGATATTTGGCCCGGTGACGATCAATGAACCAGAAGAGCCGAGAATTCCGCGATTTATCGCACAGTCAGCTTAACGGCTCGTGCATCAAAGTTGCTGACTAGAATAATATATAGAAGAAAGGAAACTTGAACTGACGATCCGCTAGAAGATGATCAGTTTTCCTTTAGGAATGGAAAAAGCACCGGGGAGGCTGAGGCTGTGTTTAGTGATGGGGTAATGTTAACAATACTGAAGAAAAATCAGGACCTGTACACGTTCGTACGATTTGTTGATCTGGAGATTGCGTTCGAGAATGTAAAATGGTGTAAAATGTACAAAATTCTGAGAAAAATGGTGGTAACCTATTGAGAAATACGGGTACACACAATAAACACAAGAGTCAAGAGAGAACAATAAGAGTGAGATACCAAGAACCAAGAGCTCTGATTAAAAAGGGAGTGTGACAGGCATGTTGTCTTTCGCCACTATTGCTCAATCTATACATCAAGAAGCAATGGCGAAAATAAGACAAAGGTTCAAGAGTGGGATTAAAACTCAAGGTGAGATTATATCAATAACATTCGCTCATGACACTGTTATCCTGAGTGTAAGTGAAGATGAATTATTGGAGCTGCTGAATCGAATAAACATTCAAATGAATACAGAGTGTGGATTGAGAATAAATCGAACAAAGGCGGAAGTAATGAGAAGTAGCGGAAAGGAGAAAGACAATGGACTGAACATGATGGTGGTGAGCGCGAAGTGGGTGAAGTTAAGGAATTCTCCTAGCTAGGCAGCAAAATAATCCATGACGGACGGAATAAGGACGACATAAAAAGCGGACTAGCTCTGGCAAAAAGTGTATTCCTGTCCAGGAGAAGTCAATTGGTATCAAAGATAGACCTTAATTTCAGGAAGAAATATCTGAGAACATATGTTTGGAGCACAGCGTTGTGTGGTAGGGAAACGTGGGCTTCAGAAAAACCGGAATAGGAGTAATAGAAGTGTTTGGGACGCAGTACTACAGAAAGATGTTGAAACTAAGATGGATTGATGATGTAAGGAAAGGAGAGGTTCTCAGCAGAAAAGGTTTGGAAAGGGATACATGGAAAATACAGATGAGAAGACGGAATAGGATCATCTGTTAACATATCAGGGGATAACTTAAATAGTACTAGAGGGAGTTGTTGACGGTAAGAGCTGTTGAGGAAATCAGAGAGTGGACCACATCCAGCAAATAACTGAGGACGTAGGTTACAAGTACTACTCTGAGATCAAGAGGTTGACACAGGAGAGCAATTCGTGGCGGGCCGTATCAAACCAGTCAGAAGACTTATGACTGTAAAAACAAATCGCTGTGTGTGATATGGAACTGACACCACGCGGTCGTTTGACTCTGTAACATCGCTTATGTAAGTCATAGTAGTGAAGTAGTCTGTACATAACAGTCGGGAGTATGGAATTTGCGCACCAAGATGAGTCGAAGCGGATACGTGACAAATGGAAGACGGGAGCTATGGTATCTGGACGTGGAGGTCACCACGCCGTGGATGAAGTTGCCAGATTTGCTGCTTTGCCAAGGCGAACTGTCCAATACGTCTATGATGAATAGTGTACAGCTCACAGTCATGCAACACGGCGTAACAACAGTTGTCGTAAATCGGTATCAAACCCGACGAATATTGCTGTTATCTGTGAATGGATGATCATCTCGAGTAGTTTCCTATCGAATGTTGCGAAGAGAACTCAGTCAGTGGTGATTTGGTGCAAGGCACCTTCCGGAATGCCGCTGCTCACAGCTGACATAAACCAAAGAACTAATTAGCTGACTGGAGGCGTGTAGTGTGGGATCAAAACAATTGTGAACAAGGAAGGTATGATTGTGAAAGTAGTGGTGCTGATTCTTTCCGTGATTAGTGAAGGAAAACACGACTATCCAGCCAAGGCAAAAAGAAAGCGTGGAGGATGAATGCGAAAGGAGGAGTGGAGAACGAGTGGAGGGTGCGCCCCTCGCCCGAGCGACAGCAAGCACTTGGCGGATGCCCGGATCCTTGAGTCTCCCGAGGGACTGCCGACGCTGCGGAGGAGCTGGCAACGGCAGCCCTGCCCCATCTCCGGTCTCTAATCCCCGTCTAAGCCCTGCCGCGCGGGGATATTCTAGCTGCAATTGTCGTTACTGCTGCGCCCTGCCCCCGCCCCCGCTGCCGTCATCTCTAATCGCGTTGATTAACTTACCTCTGCGAGAGCAGCGCTAATTTGAATGTGACGCAGTGCGCCGCTGGCTGCCACACCGGAGTAAACCGGCTGCCTCCCCTAACTGCGGCCTGTTACCCGTGATACAGCACCCACAACGCGATAACATCGGCCGGGCGCCGTTAGCGGAACGTGACAGAAATTACGACCTGGTTATGGCTGGCTGCGAGGGGAGTCGTCGGTGCTCGCGAGTCCTCCTGTAATTACCCGCCGACTGCCACACGTGCCGCCGTCGTTTCATGTCAGACGTTTTGCGGAGATGCCTGGCTGCAGGCGCCGTCCGCGACGTCACCTGCCTCGCCCATACTTTGCACGGCGAATGGAGAGCTTCCAGCTGCAAAGTGCATTAGGCTAGTGGCGATACCGAGGCTGAGACACTGAATACAGTAGTCGACGCAGAGTGGATAGGAATTCGCTCTTCGTGATTGGTTGTGGCAGACGCACAACGCAGTTTCAATGCCACAGTTGTACCATCTGCTTTGCTACTTCACGTGAGTAGTGGTTCATACGCCGCCAATAATTTAGTCAAGTCACCAGTGGGTTGGTAGCCCCACTAAATGAGAAAACAGCGAGCGACATAATGTGCGTCGACACACGGTTCAGCTTGTGGTCTAGCATCGACAGCTGAGGAGTGTGCACTACAAAATGATTCAGAGCTGCAGATGACTCAAGTAAGTATCTTGCTGCAAAGCTTATCCTGGTAAGAGTTGAAAGAAAGGATTAAAGGATTGAAAATACAAAACAAGAAAAAAAAAGCACAAGATCCATATGAAAATTGTTTGAAGATGCATACGAAAATTGGATATGTAGGGAACTCTCAGTTGAAAGCCCAAAATAATGCATTTCCACACTGGGTATGTCAAAATTTCGCTTCTATTTCTCCGTTTCAAGACGTGAAATCCAGTGTATCTACCATCACCTGGGAGAATCTATACCTGCAGCAACAAAACTGTACATCGTGTTTTTCTTTTTTCTTGCTACTAGCTACAATTTAACGATCGTGGCCCACTTGTTAGTAGTAGCTACATGCGGTTTCTAGTACAATACGGAGTCCGTCTCCATCGGCCTCATGAGAGCCGTTATATGTATATATAACTTTTTGTTATAGGTCGCGCTGCGTGAATGACGCAAAAAATTAACATTCATTTAAGGATTTTCTAATTTGTGTAATCAGCGTGAAAGTGTTACCAATAGGCTCAACAAGCCACAGTAGAAGACGTTTCAAGGTAGACGTTGAACGTTACAGAGATCATTAGGAGCAAAATTCTGAGAGCGTTTATAGCTAAAATGTGAAGACATATCAAGTGTACATTTCGTGTGTGCCGGTTATAACGACAAGTAAAGAATAAATGGCCTTAGGTCGTGTGGAATGAACGCTGCTGTAGTCATATCGCAAATCGTGGGCATTTCGGATCAGGGAAACCAGATGCGTATATTTTTCCAGCACTATGTGCCGTTCCTTATTTACTTTTGTTGTGTGTACCTGAGATGAGTATTGTTGTACAGTGTTAAGTGCTTAACATGAAACATATTATAGAGCTAAAATAGGGGAAATGTGTATGTAAGGGGATGTGACATTTCTTTTCATCACAGTTTCTACATAAATAGATATATCTCTCAGTTGGGAATATACATTTCGAAGAAGTAAGCAATAAAATAATAAAACAATTATGGGAGTCAAACCCAGAACCTTCCATCATCACTACAGTATTTAGATAACCCGTGTCGGCTGTTAGCCATGACGTTGGGAGAGGGGAGACGGTAAGAGGTGTTGTGGTTGGGGAGGGGGGAGGACTCAGGACACAGACATACACACCCTAAACTGCGTTACAATCCACATGTATCCACTGTGTGTGTTTCGACTAAGAAAGTAAAACCGGCTGCCATCTCATCACTTCGTCACCTGACATGCCTATCACCTGCTACGAAATACACTTAAGGTTGCTCTTCACTATGCCGGTAAGTGAGTAGTGCTTTAGTCGCTCTACTGAAAGAGGTAATGTTAAGTGTATGGGTCGGAGTTGATACACACTTTTGTTGGTGGTCAGGTATCGACGGTTGCGGTGTATGCACGGCAAAATTATTCAGAGTATGATGGTGAATGAAACAATACAATTTTGTAACAAAGTTTGACGAACGTATTAAAATTGTTAAGAAGGGAAACGGGTACGGAATTGATTGATCGAAGAGAGTAGTTTACAGAATCATATGTGCTTCATGGAGAACCCGTAATTAAAAGCCTCAAAGAATATTTTCCACACGGAGAATGTTGCCAAAAAGTTGCATAATTTGTGTAATAGAAAAAGACCGCTATAAAATCCTGCGGAAAGATACTTATCTAAGAGAAGCCATACCTGCAGCAGCTAAATTGGTTATACTGTTGTAGCGTCTTGCTACTTGGTGTAGTTTAAGTCCCTGGTAATCATTTTCTGAATAGGGAAGTAAGCCGGGCTCTCGTATCGTCAATCTGATCAGCCTACCTATTGATCTACAGGAGACTGAAAAAAGAGAGCGGAACGTAGTCGGGCTGGTTTTAAACGGATGGTGTACACAGCTGACTGGTGGCACATTCAGTGACTAATGAGCTGAAGTGGAGGTCACCTACATGACAGGTCAGTGCGCAATTTACTACATCGGGATATGTTAACTATTTTAATAAGCTGTGTGACCAAACACTGTTGTCCACATGCTTTTGGTTACTAAATCACATTCCCCAAGAAACTTTCCAGCACCAGATTGAACGTATGCCTGCAAGAGTGGAAGCTGTCATCAAGGCTAAGCGTGGGCCAACACCATGCTGAAATGCAGCATTGTCGATGGAGGGCGCTACGAACTCGTAAGTCATTTGTAGCCAGGTGTCCGGATACCTTTGATCACATGATGCACATCGTGATGGCAAAACGGCTCTACCCAAAACCGGCTCGGAGGCAACTCTGGTGCGCAGCAGACCACTAATCAGAGATATTTGCGTGGCATTTCCCGGGTGATCTTGTCATTCTGGAATGTACAAAAGACCATGTACACCCCTACATGAAGTTTGTAATTCATCGGTACGATGGCATCTACCAGCAGGACAATGTAACGTGTTACATAGCTTGCAGTGTACGCGGGTGGATCGAAGAGTACAAGGACGAGTTTATCGTGCTCTCTAACCACCAAGCTTAACGGATTTATACCCAATTGAGAATCTGTGGGACAGCCTCGATCGAGCTGTATGCGCGATGCATCGTCAGCTGCGAAACATAGGTCAGCTGTACACGGAACTCGAGTCGGCGTGGCTACACATCCGTGTCGATACCTTCCACAACCTCACTGACCCTCTTACTGCATGTCTCGGAGAGGTCTGCAGTGCAAAACATGTTTATTCAGGTTTTTGACACATGGCCAAATTAATGTGACCGGACATCATTGTTTTTTAATTGATCATTTATTTACTTTCCAGACTCGTCTGTAAATATCCAACATACATCTCCCAATCACCCTCTAATTAGCTCACTTTCTTCGAACTGTTTTCATATCAAAATCCCGTGTCACATTGCTGTATGTGAAAACTGAGGATACCCACTGATCGGATGTTTAGTTTTGTAATCTATGGTTGCTCACCTGTTTGTGTCTGCTACTCTGCACTAAATCATTGCCTTCAACAGCTTGTATAAGGACGTTGGGTGACTTACGGGTTGATTTGTTTTATTATGACGACTAAAGAAGTAATTTTCATCTCTACCTACACGCATGATTGTTCCAGGCAGCGTTCCTGATTCATGCTTAAACTGTCCATCTGCTGCCGAAGGCACTCAGGCGTTGGTTTTGCTTGTCGCCTACGTATTGAAGGTGAATTATTACGTGCTGCCTGGCATTTCTCCCGCTCAGCGCCTTTAGTAAGACATGGGTGGGTATATGGAGCTCATATCAAGGAAGAGGGCTGATAGCTTATAACGATTGTAATGCAGTTTCATTTTTAACTGATTCCTATGACTACCGAGAATTGCAGCATTATTTTATAGAACCCAGTTTTAAAAATTTCTTTTCTCTGCTTCTGAAACGTGTCTAATGTTAACACTTTGCTTCCGTATAAGGTTACACACCAGAAAAGGCTTCCTACCATTTTTATATTCAATAATAATAACATTTTCTTTTGTCCAGATATGTTATTTGTGTGTGCATTATATATATTCTGTACCTTGGCCGTCATCACTTGTTTTGATGCCCAAATAGAATATGTCATCGACTACTTATAGTAATTCATTTACTTTTCTATTTACCTCAATCAGTTTACTTAACCATCGCCCGATTTAATTCATTTATTTTCCATTACCCTTATTTACCTTTCGTTGGTGTTCACTTCAAAATCTCATTTCAAGGCACTATTCATCCGTACAACTGCTCTTCCAAAGTCTTGGCCGTGTCTAACATAATCGCCCAACCTCTACGTTTTGATTTCTTCTGCGTGAAATTCAAGTCCCTTACCAAATTAATCCTTGGTTTCCTTCGCTGGTTGTTCAGTGTATAAACTGAACAACTTCGAGGATAGACTACAACTCTGTCACTATCCCTTTCCGAGTAATGCTTCCCTTCGATGCTCTGCGTCTGAAGTTAGCTATTGATACAAATCGTATAATACCATTCGTTCCACGTGTTCTGCCGCAGTATTTCCAAGAGAGTATTACAGTCAACATTGCGGAAATGTTTCTCTAAGTCTATAAATGCTATAATCATAGGTTTTTCCTTTTTTTGGTCAGTCTTCTAAGATAAATCGTAGGGCTAGTATTACCTTGTTACATTTCTCTGGTGGCCCCATCTGGTCTTTCCCAAGGTAGGCTTTTACCAGAATTTCCATTTATCTGTACATTAATCATGTCTTTATTTTGGACTGTTCATTCACTATGGGTCAAAAAATTTTGTTTGACTTCAAAGACGTCTACCGAATCCTTTAGATCTCAATGCATTTCTGTTAGCTTTCAGTAGTTCCTCCATGGGTAGAGCAACTATGCAGCTGCTGTCGCCGCTCCGAAGCGAGCAGAAAGGAGATTGCCTAGCAACTGCAGAAACTAAAGAGAAGATCCGAAAGAAGAGTTGGAGTCACTACCTTCATCTTATTACTGGGGTTGGACAAAAATATGGGAACAGCAAAAACGCATTGCCATGATTTATACGGTTTAGTAAACACGTTGGCGTTCTAAATAGCTTACAGTCGTTTCAGAATAGATAAAACAGAACCTATCTGGTCCCTTTCTCCAAAACAGTGGAAAGTTCAGGTAAATATGATGGATGTGGATAGCGATCACTTATATGTCTCCGCAAAGTAGGCCACAAAGGATCAATTATATTAATATCTGGCGACTGTTGTGGACAGGGAGATGCGACAGTTTATCGCCGTTCTCACAAACCCAGTCTTCGACGATGTGAGCTGTGCAAAGAGGGACCCTGTCGTCCTGGACCACAGAATCGTCACTGGGGAATAAACGCTGTACCATGGTATGGACATTATCAGACAAAATTGTCACATAGTCCGTCGCAGCTATGCGTCACTGCGAAGCACCCGTGGGGCGCATCAAAAACCATGA
Source organism: Schistocerca gregaria (assembly GCF_023897955.1). Classification (NCBI taxonomy): domain Eukaryota; kingdom Metazoa; phylum Arthropoda; class Insecta; order Orthoptera; family Acrididae; genus Schistocerca; species Schistocerca gregaria. The sequence goes on from NC_064924.1 coordinate 512,621,438, forward strand.
TATGACTTCCCAAATCATCATCAGACCGCCGCCGTGTATCAGTTTTCGAAAATAAATTGTAAAGAGTATGGAACAAGACTCATCTGAACAAATGATTCATTGCATTTGGCCACAGTCCATGTTTTATGGGTTAGGCACCACGTTTTACTGTTGGTATGTAAGTCAGTGATGAGTGGTTGTAAAATTCCAACTCGCCCTACAGCTCACTGCTTATAGATCTCGTAGATCTCATTTTACGTTGTTTTGGTGCTGATACGGTTCTCGAGAGCGACATCCAGTCCTGCAGTGACTTTTGCTCATGAAACACCGAATGCTTCGGTGCCAGCGGTTGCGGAAGCACCAGCCGTGCAGCCACCAACAAGTTGCCAACTTTCGAATTCACTTAACTCCGACATAATGCAGTGACCACTACATGTGCAGTGTGCCCCAGTTCCGTTAGGACTGCCTGCGTGAAAGTCCAAAACGGAATGCGATCTCATGGCAAGAAGTGGCATTACGATTCTTGGAGTTTCAACAACAGCCGTATCGAAGGTCGTATCACTGCAGCAGACGCCTGACAGCGAAAGCAACAGTACGTGTCTGACGCTTCTCGGAAAATGGTCGTGGAACAGCGAGGCAAAATCAATTTTTCTGAGTCCTCCATCGTTTGTGGGCGGGTATTTATCGAATTCGACCCGAACAGCGAGAGGTAGGTTCCCGGTAGCTCCCCCACGACAGTGACCAAGCCCACAAAGTTAACATTGTGTGCTCGTTTTGGCCAGCAGATGGATCACAGTTTTGGGTCACCCACCATATTCACCGGATTTTCCCCTAGTCGACATTTTGTTCCCCAAATTGTAGTGGCACTGAACGACACCAACGCAATGAAGTATAGCACATCCAAGAAAATTGTACTGCAGTACTATGTGCTATTCCGGAAAAGGACTGTAGTGTCTGTCTAAAAACACAAGCTGCGACGTGGTTGCAAATTGAACAGTGGCCCTAATATAGAATTAGTTTCGTTTACTTCACGTCTTCGGTCACAAATTTTTTGTCGTTAGCTAACGGTTTCGGCCTATAATGACCATCTTCAGATCTGTTTTATAAAGACATGCCCTAATATACTGCAGCCATGGTGGCATCGTCAAGTGCTAAACACAGCATCAGCGCCAGCATCGTCAAATACACAAGCTCTGTCAATAAAGATCTGTGAATGATGTCAGAACGGTCGATCGGGCAACACTGGCAACTCACAACGCTGCACTTGCGTAGCAGCTGGTGTTGACAACCTGTCTCCACCAAAGTTCACTTGAGCATCGTGTGTGTTCGATGTTAGACTTGTTGAACGAAGTGCTTCTTTAGTGCGTTGGTTCTGAACTGAGAACAGGACAATGAACAAGCAAAGGATCAATTTAAAGTTTTGTTTTAAGCTTGGAAAGACACCTAAAGAAACGCATGCAATGATGGTACGTGTTCATGGGGTTCAAGCACTGTCCATGAAGTGTGTGTACGAGTGATACGCTCTTTTCGAGGGGGCCGGGAAAGTGTTTCTGACAATCCCCGTAGCGGATGACCGGTGACCGCTGTCAGTGACGAAGACATTGGGAAAGTGAGAACTGTGGGCATGATAGCGGATGAACTGCAGATGAACCGTGAATCAGTGGGACAAATCCTTACCCAGGAGTTAGGGAAGAGCAAAACGTGTTGACGTCTTGTGCCACATCACTTGATTGACGATCAGAAGCAGGCACTTTTAGAAGCTTCACAGGATTTTGTCGAAACGGTGGATGCGACATCCAATTTCTTGACCGTATTGTCACTGAGGATGAAACCTGGTGTTTCCTGTATAACCGTGAAACAGAACGGCGAGGATGGAATGTCATTCTCTGGCATCACCTCGTCGGAAGAAGTTCAGAGGCGCAAAATCACGTATCTAAATGATGCTCATCCCCTTCTTCGATAGTCAAGGCATTATCCACAAGGAATTTCTTCCTCAGGGAATGAAAGTTGAATGCTTCACGCTACATTGAAATGTGGACTCGTTTCATGCAACGTCTACGCAGTACGCACTATAAGGTTCCAGGTTTTTTGTTGACGAGAACGCTGGCCCAAACATAGCCAATATCGTCAAATATTTCCTGGCAACAAAGGGGGTAGTGCAGCTTAAACTTCCACCATACTCTCTCGATCTCAATCCTGCAGACTTCTTCCTATTCCCTTCACTCAAACTCGCTTTGAAAGGAAAGCGATTTGACGATATTCCTGACATCCAATCAAACGTGACGCGTCTTTTGAACACCATTCTTGGCCGAGCGGTTCTAGGCGCTCAAGTCCGGAACCGCGCGACTGCTACGGTCGCAGGTTCGAATCCTGCCTCGGTCATGGATGTATGTGATGTCCTTAGGTTAGTTAGCTTTAAGTAGTTCTAAGTTCTAGGGGACTGATGACCTCAGATGTTAAGTCCCATAGTGCTCAGAGCCATTTGAACCATTTTTTTGAACACCATCCCAAAGGAAGACTTCGTACCAAGTTTCCGGGACATGTATCGCAGAGCTCAGCGATGCATAGTTATGGGAGGTAACTTTTTCGAATAACAGTAAAGTAACTTTAGTTCATGGTTCATCTACGTTAACATTACAGGAGTATTCACTGAACTTTATTGTCAGAGGTTGTATATAAATAACGGTATACACAAGTGACTCTTTTATATAAACAATGGTATACCCAGGAGTCTCTTGTGTATACCATTATTTATATACATTTGACGATGCTGGCGCTGACGTTGTCTTTAGTATTTGACGATGCCACTATGACTCCAGTATATTGGGACATGGCTTTATGAAACAGATCTGAAAATGGCCATTATAGACCGAAACCGGCAGTCTGACGACAAAAAATTTGGGACCATAGACTTGATGAAACGTCCCCTTGGAACAATTTATACAAGACTGGTCTATGTGAAACGTCCTCTTTGAACAATTATACACGAATGTGCTTAAACTGACACACAATATTTTTAGCGCAACGCAATCTGACTTTCAAAAATCCCTACGAAAGAATGGCCCTGACTAACAGTAACCTATACGTTTCACAAATCACTTACCTCACAAAAATCTTCGTTACTCAAGCTACTGCAATACAGCGAGCGCCACTACTGCCAGCTAAATAAAAGATTCAAACTACTGAAGGCACTAACTACTGATAGGCATAGTCAGCAAATGAAAGATTTTAATAGAGAACAAACAATGTATTTACCTCACTAGTCATAATATATATAGCAGTTCATGACACCAATTCTTACAAATTTCAAAACTCCACCATCTCTCTCCCCACGTCCACCACTGCTGGCGGCTCACCTCCAACTGCGCAACGCTACGCGCTGTTAACATCCAGCTGCCGCTGCCCAACGCTACAATGCCGAGTATTACAACAATGCCAACCAGCCACAGACTGCACACGGCACAGCCAGTGATTTTCATACAGAGCGCTACGTGGCGGCGGCGTTACCAATAAAAAAACCTAAACAGCCTACTTACACAGTAAAGTAACTTTAGTTCATGGTTCATCTACGTTAACATTACAGGAGTATTCACTGAACTTTATTGTCAGAGGTTGTATATAAATAACGGTATACACAAGTGACTCTTTTATATAAACAATGGTATACCCAGGAGTCTCTTGTGTATACCATTATTTATATACATTTGACGATGCTGGCGCTGATGTTGTCTTTAGTATTTGACGATGCCACTATGACTCCAGTATATTGGGACATGGCTTTATGAAACAGATCTGAAAATGGCCATTATAGACCGAAACCGGCAGTCTGACGACAAAAAATTTGTGACCATAGACTTGAAATAAAGGAAATTTACTGTTTTAAAACACTTTTAAAACAATTTTAGCTGTGTATTGTTTCTGGAGGTGACTGTTTGGAGTAAATACAGTGATTTTGTGAGCATAATCCATGGCTTTTATTTTTCATAGCGATAGTTTTAAAGCAAGTGGGGCACACTGTGTTGAATGGGTAGGACGCGGTTCTGCTCATAGCTAACACTTGGCAACGTATTGGGGACATGATGCCGTTAGTGCTCTAATACAACAGCGCAACCTGCAGTCTCAGCTAGCGTCTACAATTATGTTCAAACATGCATCCATCAAGGTATTTCCGTATTTTTGTTCAACCTTTGTAACGGAATAGGAAGAAAATTTTCTTTTGCCATATTGTACGATAAGCAGTCATAAAGTTATAATTGTCAGCTCGAAAAAAGTAAAGTTACGTATTTAATTTTTTAGTTGTTTACAGACAGATGCCCGCAGTCAAGCCCCGTAGCACGCCGCAAGATGAGCCAATGGCGCAGATATTGCAAAAGTGGAGATGGTTTTCGCCACTCTGTTTTGGGTGCTCCAGCTATGTGATAAGATACTGTGACGCCAGGATCTCGAGGTGTAGCAAAAGAAAAAGTTATATTGTCTCGGTTTACATTTTGTTTCGAGGTGATAGTCAAAACTCAACGTCTACAGCTCTCTGGGAAGAATTACTCCCAGTATCGACTGGAGCAAACACTGGCGGGGTTGGAGCGGAATGTATTGCATCAGAACTCGGCCGTCTGCAGACGGTTGAAGGAAAAGCGCATCTTCGGGACTGCCACGGGCAAGTTGGGAGCAGCGCGTCTGCTAGCCGGCGGTACGTTTTCTGCGCGGGAACGTCAGACGGACCGGCGCCGCGCTGGAGGCTCCAGCCGATGCCGAGGAGCTGCCGGAGGAGACGGGAGCCCCGAGTGTAGACGAGCCAGCGCCGCCCGCCCCGGCCGTTACTTGCGGACGCAGGCCTTTGCATAACCAAATTACGGCGCTTTAGGCGAGCTCCTAGCTTTGACTGCGCACGCGACCCGAGAAGCTAATTTCGGCGCGGCGCGGGGCGGCGGTTGGCCCGCATCCTTCCTTCCTTCCTTCCGCGGCGCCGCCTTCCGTCGAGTCGGCGGCCGAGCACCGCGCCGCCCTTGCCCTGCACGTGCGGGGGAAATTGCGTCTGCCGCGAATGGCCTCTGGTGCGCCGGTCGGACTCTGCGCAAGGGCGGCTGCGAGCTGTGGCCTCGTCTTCCGACGGGGAGCGCTTCTTTCGGTGGTCACAAAGCCTCCCACGACACTCTACTCCTAAGTTACCGAGATTATGCCACCTTCGCACAACTCAGTCTGAGAATAAATATAATGTAAATATGAATGAAACAAACGTCACAGCTGTATATCAGATATGTTTATTATGCAACAACCGGTTGGAATTTCGTCAACTGTTTTCGTAACTAACTTGTACAAAGTGTGCCGGCGTCGTATTAGTTGCGAAGACTGGTTGTACGCTTTCGGCCACGGGAAGGGATGTGGCATCATAATGTACGGTACCTAAAATGCACCTATGGAAATCCTATTGATGGAGCATCCTAGCAAATAGGGGCGGCGGATTCCAGTCAGTTTCTACGCGGAATCCTGTTACACATGGATTTCGTGCTTTGCAAGGTAAATGAAGACAACTTTACAAGCCAAGGTCGGTAAAACAACGTTTCATTGGATGACCGGTTTCGGCAGTGATACGCTGTCTTCGTCGGATATTAAGCTTTTGATTTTTTTTTTTTTGACAAATTAGCCGTCAGTGTTGCAAGTTCAAAAATGGTTCAAATGTCTCTGAGCACTATGGGACTTAACAGCTAAGGTATTCAGTCCCCTAGAACTTAGAACTACTTAAACCAAACTAACCTAAGGACACCACACAACATCCAGTCATCACGAGGCAGAGAAAATCCCTGACCCCGCCGGGAATCGAACCCGGGAACCCGTGCGCGGGAAGCGAGAACGCTACCACACGACCGCGAGCTGCGGGCGGTGTTATAAGTCTCCTCACACTGCATGTGCACTTCCCACTACCATGGGGGCAGTGTGAAGCGTCTAGTAATACTAATGGATCATACGCTGTAAAAATTCAAAAGCTTAAGATCCGATGATGCCAGCATAGCTCTGCCGGAACCGGTTATCCAATAAAATACTTTTTTCCAGCAATCCTGCCTTGTGAATTTTTAAATGAACCCATCGCCTTTAGACTGTATTGTTGTTTATTTAATTACGACTCAGGTATAAATTATATGTGTCCTTTGGAAGCCAGATCAGGAAGCTGAAGAGATCAGTAGTGATTGAATAGGAGTCCCTAATCGCTCTCCCATGAACCATGGACCTTGCCGTTGGTGGGGAGGCTTGCGTGCCTCAGCGATACAGATGGCCGTACCGTAGGTGCAACCACAACGGAGGGGTATCTGTTGAGAGGCCAGACAAACGTGTGGTTCATGAAGAGGGGCAGCAGCCTTTTCAGTAGTTGCAGGGGCAACAGTCTGGATGATTGACTGATCTGGCCTTGCAACATTAACCAAAACGGCGTTGCTGTGCTGGTACTGCGAACGGCTGAAAGCAAGGGGAAACTACAGCCGTAATTTTTCCCGAGGACATGCAGCTTTACTGTATGATTAAATGATGATGGCATCCTTTTGGGTAAAATATTCCGGAGGTAAAATAGTCCCCCATTCGGATCTCCGGGCGGGGACTACTCAGGAGGATGTCGTTATCAGGAGAAAGAAAACTGGCGTTCTACGGATCGGAGCGTGGAATGTCAGATCCCTTAATCGGGCAGGTAGGTTAGAAAATTTAAAAAGGGAAATGGATAGGTTAAAGTTAGATATAGTGGGAATTAGTGAAGTTCGGTGGCAGGAGGAACAAGACTTCTGGTCAGGTGACTACAGGGTTATAAACACAAAATCAAATAGGGGTAATGCAGGAGTAGGTTTAATAATGAATAGGAAAATAGGAATGCGGGTAAGCTACTACAAACAGCATAGTGAACGCATTATTGTGGCCAAGATAGATACGAAGCCCACACCTACTACAGTAGTACAAGTTTATATGCCAACTAGCTCTGCAGATAATGAAGAAATTGAAGAAATGTACGATGAAATAAAAGAAATTATTCAGATAGTGAAGGGAGACGAAAATTTAATAGTAATGGGTGACTGGAATTCGAGTGTAGGAAAAGGGAGAGAAGGAAACATAGTAGGTGAATATGGATTGGGGCTAAGGAATGAAAGAGGAAGCCGCCTAGTAGAATTTTGCACAGAGCACAACTTAATCATAGCTAACTCTTGGTTTAAGAATCATGAAAGAAGGTTGTATACGTGGAAGAACCCTGGAGATACTAAAAGGTATCAGATAGATTATATAATGGTAAGACAGAGATTTAGGAACCAGGTTTTAAGTTGTAAGACATTTCCAGGGGCAGATGTGGACTCTGACCACAATCTATTGGTTATGACCTGTAGATTAAACTGAAGAAACTGCAAAAATGTGGGAAATTAAGGAGATGGGACCTGGATAAACTGAAAGAACCAGAGGTTGTACAGAGTTTCAGAGAGAGCATAAGGGAACAATTGACAGGAATAGGGGAAAGAAATACAGTAGAAGAAGAATGGGTAGCTCTGAGGGATGTAGTAGTGAAGGCAGCAGAGGATAAAGTAGGTACAAAGACGAGGGCTGCTAGAAATCCTTGGGTAACAGAAGAAATATTGAATGTAATGGATGAAAGGAGAAAATATAAAAATGCAGTAAATGAAGCAGGCAAAAAGGAATACAAACGTCTCAAAAATGAGATCGACAGGAAGTGCAAAATGGCTAAACAGGGATGGCTAGAGGACAAATGTAAGGATGTAGAAGCTTATCTCACTAGGGGTAAGATAGATACTGCCTACAGGAAAATTAAAGAGACCTTTGGAGAGAAGAGAACCACGTGTATGAATATCAAGAGCTCAGATGGCAGCCCAGTTCTAAGCAAGGAAGGGAAGGCAGAAAGGTGGAAGGAGTATATAGAAGGTTTATACAAGGGCGATGTACTTGAGGACAATATTATGGAAATAGAAGAGGATGTAGATGAAGACGAAATGGGAGATACGATACTGCGTGAAGAGTTTGACAGAGCACTGAAAGACCTGAGTCGAAACAAGGCCCCCGGAGTAGACAACATTCCATTAGAACTACTGACGGCCTTGGGAGAGCCAGTCATGACAAAACTCTACCAGCTGGTGAGCAAGATGTATGAGACAGGCGAAATACCCTCAGACTTCAAGAAGAATATAATAATTCCAATCCCAAAGAAAGCAGGTGCTGACAGATGTGAAAATTACCGAACTATCAGTTTAATAAGCCACGGCTGCAAAATACTAACGCGAATTCTTTACAGACGAATGGAAAAACTGGTAGATGCAGACCTCGGGGAGGATCAGTTTGGATTCCGTCGAAATGTTGGAACACGTGAGGCAATACTGACCTTACGACTTATTTTAGAAGAAAGATTAAGAAAAGGCAAACCTACGTTTCTAGCATTTGTAGACTTAATGAAAGCTTTTGACAATGTTGATTGGAATACTCTTTTTCAAATTCTAAAGGTGGCAGGGGTAATATACAGGGAGCGAAAGGCTATTTATAATTTGTACAGAAACCAGATGGCAGTAATAATAGTCGAGGGGCATTAAAGGGAAGCAGTGGTTGGGAAAGGAGTGAGACAGGGTTGTAGCCTCTCCCCGATGTTATTCAATCTGTATATTGAGCAAGCAGTAAAGGAAACAAAAGAAAAATTTGGAGTAGGTATTAAAATTCATGGAGACGAAGTAAAAACTTTGAGGTTCGCCGATGACATTGTAATTCTGTCAGAGACGGCAAAGGACTTGGAAGAGCAGTTGAACGGAATGGACAGTGTCTTGAAAGGAGGATATAAGATGAACATTAACAAAAGCAAAACGAGGATAATGGAATGTAGTCAAATTAAATCGGGTGATGCTGAGGGAATTAGATTAGGAAATGAGACACTTAAAGTAGTAAAAGAGTTTTGCTATTTAGGAAGTAAAATAACTGATGATGGTCGAAGTAGAGAGGATATAAAATGTAGACTGGCAATGGCAAGGAAAGCGTTTCTGAAGAAGAGAAATTTGTTAACATCGAATATAGATTTATGTATCAGGAAGTCGTTTCTGAAAGTATTTGTTTGGAGTGTAGCCATGTATGGAAGGGAAACATGGACGATAACTAGTTTGGACAAGAAGAGAATAGAAGCTTTCGAAATGTGGTGCTACAGAAGAATACTGAAGATAAGGTGGATAGATCACGTAACTAATGAGGAGGTATTGAATAGGATTGGGGAGAAGAGAAGTTTGTGGCACAACTTGAATAGAAGAAGGGATCGGTTGGTAGGACATGTTTTGAGGCACCAAGGGATCACAAATTTAGCATTGGAGGGCAGCGTGGAGGGTAAAAATCGTAGAGGGAGACCGAGAGATGAGTACACTAAGCAGATTCAGAAGGATGTAGGTTGCAGTAGGTACTGGGAGATGAAGCAGCTTGCACAGGATAGAGTAGCATGGAGAGCTGCGTCAAACCAGTCTCAGGACTGAAGACAACAACAACAATCGCTCTTTCCACCAACCTGTCGTCTTCTAAATTTGTGTCCCCAGCGCAGAAGACAACTCGTCGGTCCTGGGATTTTTTCGACGGAGGGTGCTATGCTGTCAACTTGAAACTGAGACTGTGCTTTTTATTGGATGCCACTTGCCCAGGTTAGTCTCTGTGTCTACAGAGGGCAAGACCTGTAGCACTGACAATGATGGTAGGCGACACTTTTCATTACTGTATCCTGTTTCGTCATATTTTAAACAATCACACAATTTATATTGTCTTTTGCAACACTCGACATAGCTTTCTGAATTTTACGATAACTTTTCTGACAACTTCCGATATACAGTATGATATGTCCGTTCGTCCTGAACGATCGAAACATAGTTACACGTCCACTCTTCTAGAACGCCCAAACAGAGCTGCAAGATGGGACCTTCAGAATGCCCGAAACAGAGTTACATGTCCAGCCCTCTGGAACGCCCGAAACAGAGTGACTAGTGCAGCAGAAACTAGTGAAATTTAATAAACAAAACTGATAGACTTGAGGCGTAACCATGAAGAATTGTCATACTGAAACCTGTTTTAAATACAATGAAAATTGTATAATTAATTAACAAGAGAAGCTAGGCGGCCAAGCAGAAGCAAGTTGAGTACAACTGGGGGACTCTACCAGGGGACCGGTACATACTGTACCATCTGTCTCTTTTACCTCACTATACTTTTATACCATATGCTACTTCACGTGTATCAAGCTGCATCAAGGCGAACTTCTAGCAAAATAAAATACTGGCGGCTACAACCAGGAACATCACACAGGTTTCGTTCTTTTATCCCATGTTTAAAGTGATTGAGTTTATGTCTTTAACATATATTCCCTATATGTTAATGACATAACTTTAATGATTTTAAAACGGCGTAAAAGGTCGAAAACTAAGTCGTAATTAAATCAAACAATTCATTTAATTAAATAAACAATACAGTCAACCGGTAGTGTGTTCATTTAAAAATTACTGTATGACTTTTGCTCAGCAACATGAAGACCTCTTTACTGGCTTGTGAAGTTTTCTTCAGTTATCAAACACTCCAGATGGCCCACAGATTGGCCATGTAATTAATATATTCGTGCTTTGAATCGAAAGAGTCATTCTGCGATCTTACCGTGTGAAGACGATCGACTCGGTATGCGCGAGGCGAATTTTCACGTCGGAGGACGCGCGGCGCAGCGCACCTACTTCAAGCAGAAGCGCGTGCACTTAAGCAGCGCATCGCATTGTCAGTTGGTTGCTCGACGCATCTGCCGGTGGTGCCTTAAATAGCGGAGTTCTGTACTTGTTCTCCAGTATTCACCTGAAGATGACTAGAAAAACTCTGCGCGGAAAAATCGTGGCAGCAAATTACAGATGCCAGGCAGTTTGCCCAAAATTTCGAGGAACAATGAAATCGTTTGTCTTGACTTTGAAAGGAATTGGTAGAATTGTAAATACAATCATTTTCTGAATAGCATAGGCAAAAGTCTTTTTTCTTTCATTTTGCTCACGGGAGAGTTGAAATTGCTAGTGTTACCGAAGTACAAAATTTGAAAAAACTTATCGACGAAACCGGTGGCGTAAGAAGGCGGAAGGACATTCAAAATCTCGCGGAGCGAGTATGCGTTGTAGCTTCGTGCCTTTTGTAGACCAGTTTGAGGCTACAAGTGAAAGAAATCCCCTACACCAGTGCGGTATGCTATTAACATTTAATGTTTACACCCTGTAAAGTGTTGCTGTTGTGGTCTTCAGTCCTGAGACTGGTATGATGCAGCTCTCCATGCTAGTCTATCCTGTGAAAGTTTCTTCATCTCCCAGTACCTACTGCAACCTACATCCTTCTGAATCTGCTTGGTGTATTCATCTCTTGGTCTCCCTCTACGATTTTTACCCTCTACTTTGCCCTTCAATGGTAAATTGGTGATCCCTTGATGCCTCAGAACATATCCCACCAACCGATCCCTTCTTCTTGTCAAGTTGTGCCACAAACGTCTCTTCTCCCCAATCCTATTCAATACCTCCTCATTAGTTATGTGATCTACCCATCTAATCGTCAGCATTCTTCTGTAGCACCACATTTCAAAGGCTTCTAATCTCTTCTTGTCCAAACTATTTATCGTCCATGTTTCAATTCCATACATCCCTACACTCCATACAAATACTTTCAGAAGCGACTTCCTGACAGTTAAATCTATACTCGGTGTGAACAAATTTCTCTTCTTCAGAAACGTTTTCTTTGCCATTGCCAGTCTACATTTGATATCCTCTCTACTTCGACCATGATCAGTTATTTTGCTCCCCAAATAGCAAAACTCCATTACTACTTTAAGTGTCTCATTTCCTAATCTAATTCCCTCGACTACATTCCATTATCCTCGTTTTGCTTTTGTTGATTTTCATCTTATATAATCCTTTCAAGACACCATCCATTCCGTTCAACTGCTCTTCCAAGTCCTTTGCTGTCTCTGACAGAATTACAATGTCATCGGCGAACCTCAAAGTTTTTATTTCTTCTCCATGGATTTTAATACCTACTCCGTATTTTTCTTTTGTTTCCTTCACTGCTTGCTCAATATACAGATTGAACAACATCGGGGATAGGCTACAACCCTGTCTCACTCCCTTCACAACCACTGCTTCCCTTTCATGTCCCTCGACTCTTATAACTGCCGTCTGGTTTCTGTACAAATTGTAAATAGCCTTTCGCTCGCTGTATTTTACCCCTGCCACCTTCAGAATTTGAAAGGGAATATTCCAGTCAACATTGTCAAAAGCTTTCGCTAAGTCTTCAAATGCTAGAAACGTAGGTTTGCCTTTCCTTAATCTAGCTTATAAGATAAGTCGTAGGGTCAGTATTGCCTCACGTGTTCCAACATTTCTACGGAATCCAAACTGATCTTCCCTTAGGTCGGCTTATACTAGTTTTTCCATTCGTCTGTAAAGAATTCGAGTTAGTATTTTGCAGCTGTGACTTATTAAACTAATAGTTCGGTAATTTTTACATCTGTCAACACCTGCTTTCTTTGGGATTGGAATTATTATATTCTTCTTGAAGTCTGAGGGTATTTCGCCTATCTCATATATTTTACTCACCAGATGGTAGAGTTTTGTCAGGACTGGCTCTCCCAAAGCCGTCAGTAGTTCTAATGGAATGTTGTCTACTCCCAGGGCCTTGTTTCGACTTAGATCTTTTAGTGCTCTGTCAAACTCTTCCCGCAGTATCATATCTCCCATTTCATCTTCATCTACATCCTCTTCCCTTTCCATAATATTGTCCTCAAGTACATTACCCTTGTATAGACCCTCTATATATTCCTTCCACCTTTCTGCTTTCCCTTCTTTGCTTAGAACTGGGTTTCCATCTGAGCTCTTAATATTCATACAAGTGGTTCTCGTTTCTCCAAAGGTCTCTTTAATTTTCCTGTAGGCAGTATCTATCTTACCCCTAGTGAGATAAGCCTCTACATCCTTATATTTATCCTGTAGCCATCTCTACTTAGCCATTTTGCACTTCCTGTCGATCTCATTTTTGAGACGTTTGTATTCCTTTTTGCCTGCATCATTTACTGCATTTTTATATTTTCTCCCTTCATCAATTAAATTCAATATCTCTTCTGTTACCCAAGGATTTCTACTAGCCCTCGTCTTTTTACCTACTTGATCCTCTACTGCGTTCTCTACTTCATCCCTCAAAGCTACCCATTCTTCTTCTACTGTATTTCTTTCCTCCCTTCCTGCCATTTGTTCCCTTACGCTCTCCCTTAAACTCTGTACAACCTCTGGTTCTTTCAGTTTATCCAGGTCCCATCTCCTTAAATTCCCACTATGTTGCAGTATCTTCAATTTTAATCTGCAGTTCATAACCAATAGATTGTGGTTAGAGTCTACATTTGCCCCTGGAAATGTCTACAATTTAAAATCTGGTTCGTAAACCTCTGCCTTACCATTATATAATCTATCTGAAATCTGTCAGTATCTCCAGGCTTCTTCCATGTACACAATCTTCATTTATGATTATTGAACCAAGTGTTAGCTGTGATTAAGTTGTGCTCTGCGCAAAATTCTACCAGACGGCTTCCTGTTTCATTTCTTAGCCCCAATCCATATTCCCCTACTACGTTTCCTTCTCTCCCTTTTCCTACTACTGAATTCCAGTCACCCATGACCATTAAATTTTCGGCTACCTTCACTATCGGAATAATTTCTTTTATTTCGTCATACATTTCTCCAATTTCTTCGTTATGTGCATAGCTAGTTGGGATATAAACTTGCACCACTGTAGTAGGCGTGGGCTTCGTGTCTATCTTGGCCACAATAATGCGTTACCCCAATTTGACTTTGTATTTATAATCCTGTATTCGCCTGACCAAAAGTCTTGTTCCTCCTGCCACCGAACTTCACTAATTCCCACTATATCTAACTTTAACCTATCCATTTCCCTTTTTAAATTTTCTAACCTACCTGCCCGATTAAGGGATTTGACATTCCACGCTCAGTCTTTCTCCTTATAACGACGTCCTCTTGAGTAGTCCCCGCCCGGAGATCCGAATGGGGGACTATTTTACCTGCGGAATATTTTACCCAAGAAGGCGCCATCATCATTAACCATACAGTAAAGCTGCATGCCCTCGGGAATAATAACGGCTTTAGTTTCCCCTTGCGTTCAACCGTTCGCAGTACCAGCACAGCGAAGCTGCTTTGGTTAGTGTTACAAGTCCAGATCAGTCTATCATGCACACTGTGGCCCCTGCAACTACTGAAAAGGCTGCTGCCCCTCTTCAGGAACAACGCGTTTGTCTGCCCTCTCAACAGATACCCCTCCGTTGTGGTTGCACCTACGGCACGGCTATCTGTATCGCTGAGGCACGCAAGCCTCCCCACCAACGGCAAGGTCCATGGTTCATGGGGATGTAAATTCAACGTGAATAGGAGCCTGAAACCAATGAAAGTCAGTGCTACAGGTTGTCCAACAAGTCATACATAAAATGCTCTCACCGCTTAACCCTCGAGCGGGTGGGCTTGTGCATAAAATACGCCAACAATAAATAAAATGGTTTTGCATAGTTCCATTTTTGTTTCACAACTGCAGACCCATACCTATTCCTTCATTATTTCTTCAGGAAACACAGTGGTAATTTGTGTTGTCATACCTCCAAGTGAGCAGCAGTAACATAAAATACAAAGCGAGCTAGGAAGAAAAAATTTACGATCCGTGCAAAAAAAAATAATGATAATAATGACTCTGATTATGAGCTAGCAGCCTGATGCCACAATGAGGCAGCTGTCTACGAGGTAATTAGTGACTGAATAAGCAGCTGGATGGGATCTGATGCAACTGCACTGCTTAATGCTTCGAGTGGGTCATTGCTGTCTCTGTGTTGTACTGGAAATTTATTTCATTATTGTTTAATAAAATAACATAACAGTATTCTGATACGTTGTTCTGAGTAGACGAGATGGGTTACTGATGCAGTTACGTCATACTGTCAGTACTCTGATATGTTGTTCTGAGTAGACAAGACGGTTTGCTGATGCAATTATTTGACTCTTAAAATGATCCAGAGTGATCGAAACATGTAATCGAATTTCAAAAAGTGTCCAACTGCGACGGAGCAATAAATGGGAATTATCTTAAACGTCTACTCGTATGGAGACGCTGAATTCTTTCAAGAGGATCATGTCGACTATAGTGATAAGGACGCTGGTTGTTTCGAGGTAGACTGTTAAACCGACATTCATTTTTCACTACTGAGGAGCATCAGTATACCGAAGTATTGGCAGATTTTGAGTGGATATCTCAGTTGGCATATGTTTCCGATATTGTATTACATTTAAACGAATTAAATAGAAAACAGCTGGTAGAATCGAAAATATTCGGAGTAGTATGAATAATAGTCAAGGATTTATTAATAAGTTAAATTTGTGCATACAGACAACTGAAAATTGATTGTGTGACATGTTAACTACTGTATGGGCCCTTACTGACGATTGTAAGATGTTGATGGACTTCATTACCCTTTCAGCAGAATTTTAAAAAAATATTTCAGTTAGAATGATGAGGATTTCGACAAGATTCGAAACAACTTCAGAATAATTTGAATTTACGCTTAGAATAGCAAATGGTAGATCTGAAAGCAGATAGAACACTGAAACCACTGGATACGTTTTGGTTCTCAATAAGCTGTGAATATCCAGCTACCTTTGAGAACATAATTAACGTGTCATTACCTATTTCAACTACACATTGTCATGAATCGATTCGCGACGTGTGGCCGAGCGGTTCTAGGCGCTACGGTCTGGAACAGCGAGACCACTACGGTCGCAGGTTCGAATCATGCCTCGGGCATGGCAGTGTGTGATGTCCTTAGGTTAGTTAGGTTTAAGTAATTCTAAGTTCTAGGGGAGTGATGACCTCAGCAGTTAAGTCCCGTAGCGCTCAGAGCCATTTTTTTGATTCGCAAGTTGAAACATCAAAGAGAGACAGAGAGACTCAGATCCATCGATGAAGAGATGAGGCTTTCTTTGCCACGAGTCAGCCGTCTGCGTGCAGCTAAACAGGCCCAAGTATCTCGCTGAAGGTAGGAGCAGAGGTATTTACTTTAAAAGTCGTATTAAAAATGACTGTTTTCTACAGTGAATCGAAGTTAATAAATTGTTAATAAATATATGAGTCTATTCCTGTTTTACTATAATAATAATAATAATAATAATAATAATAATAATAATAATAATAGATTACATAATAATTAGTAATTATTTTAATACTCAGATTATTTTGAGGAAATAGAGATTTTGTTGCGCCTTGTACAATATAGGTTCATCTGGTTGTACCGTGAGTAATAACAGGTCACGGAAAACTGCAATGGATCACCACAGCCACCATTGATGTCAGGAAATTGTTATGGCTTTAATATTCAAGCTGTATTATATTTCACTCTAATTATTATTAAAATGCTAGGCGTCTGTGGCGAGTGAAATGTAGGGGTTGTGCAGTCCTAAGGCATCGACTTCACACTGACCAGCGTTGCGCTGCGAAATGGCATCAAGAAGGCGCTGACACACGCACCAATGGAAAGAGCGGGCATCGCCACGCCTCCAGGAAGACAGAGTTGAGCCCCCTATCAGCGCTGATAACCAGCCTCCCATCGCTGGTCGGATCCAGTTCTTTCGCAGGCCTTGAAAGCATCAATACTAAGCGATAGGAAAACGATACTTACCTTTTGCGACTAGTGATAGTGGATAAGTTAACTGAATGTAGGGGGCAAAGGAAGCACGTCAAGCCCTTTCATCATGAAAAGTTAAGCCACGATTCTGTATTTCTTAGAAATAAAGAGTTTTGTTAATCTGCAAGTTTATGCCCAGATCACTTTGGACACCTGCCACCGGCCATCGCAACTTCTCTCTTTACTACACAACAGAGGCCACAGAAAGCTCTATTTTGAGGGAAGGGGTAGTTAGTAAGTCCGAGCCCACTCATAACTTTGAAGAACGCTGGCCTACCTACAAAAGGAAAACAAATGGTGCATAGAACGGATGCCCTCGGCATGATGGAGGAGGAGTCTTCCGTTACCGTGCACACATAACAGCAGATTACAGGTCCACGATCTGTTTCACAGATTAGGCAGACTTCATTCGGTGCAGACGAGGTACACAGCTGCAGTCGAACGAAAGAGTGACGTCAAAGCAGGACGCCGAAAGAGACCGTGGGCGCACATTCATCGGTGAACAACGGCGCACTGGTAGACAGTGCGTGACGTCACAGGCGAGCTAGCCTTATCTGCAGCTACTGCGGCAGTCACTGCAGGACCGCCGTTGCACAGAGGTAGGTCGTCCCCGCTGGTGGCAGCTGCCGATTGCGAGACTCGACGATGAGTTTTCGGCGCTAGTTGATCGTGACTCTATCACGTCTCCTATTTTGTACTCGAAGAACATTGATGAGAACACGAGCTGGCGGCAGAACAGCACTATGTGCGTGTCCACTGTCGATGTTTTTCCACTTAAACTTCCTTTTTCACCCCAGAAAACCATATAAACTTACCTTACTATCATTACATTCAAATTAATGATGCTTGTCTTGAAGTCATGCATTGATTAATTACTAATCCTAGCATTACAAGATAACTTTTGATAGGGGAAGGGAGGGGGCGGGGGGAGGTAGAGGCCCAGAAAGAAAGTGGCAATATTGAGAACCTGCACTGTACAGACATTGTTTTTGTACACTGGATAATAAAACATTAAATTACAATAGGCACAAAACAAACGAAACATAACATTCACTTTCTATAGCCGGCCGCGGTGGTCTCGCGGTTCTAGGCGCGCAGTCCGGAGCCGTGCGACTGCTACGGTCAAAGGTTCGAATCCTGCCTCGGGCATGAATGTATGTGATGTCCTTAGGTTCGTTAGGTTTAATTAGTTCTAAGTTCTAGGGGACTGATGACCACAGCTGTTAAGTCCCATAGTGCTAAGACCCACTTTGTATATTTTTTCCAGTAACGTTCGTAACTGTGTTCTCTTATAAAAAATAACTATTTAGTTTCAGTCCACTACATGATGCAAACAGAATTTACTGTCTCATTTTGAAACACATTTTTCACACAACACTATCTTCTTGGTGCGTTTTCCACAGACATGTTTGCGCCACTGAGAGCAGATAACAGTTGATTTTCCCAGCTTGTTGTATTTGATCATTTTAGATACATGTTCTTAGAAGTGTAGATGGCAACTTCCACGTGCTCCTGGATCTGCTGTTGATGGTGAAGGCTCCATAGTGCAGCTCAGCTTCAGTTGTGTGATGCTTATCGTTGCCGTTATTACTGCTTTCTAAAGCCCGTACAAATTTCGGGCTCGTTTATCTTCTTGAGGGCTTGTCAGTATAAAACCCAAGTTAGTGAGAGAAACTCTTCTGCCATTCAGCAAATTCTGTTTTCCAATTTGGAAAGTTGAGAAGGAAGACTGAATATGAATTTATTACTGCTACGTCTATGAGTGTATGGAAGAGGAACATACGCCGTCTTCCTGTTCCTCTCATCGTGCAGCAACGTCTTTCCTCCTGTTCCATGGTATCCAGGCCCCCTTTGTAGAATCATAAAAAAAATTATGCTATATTTTTTTCGAGTCTTCGCTAATCACCCCTTCTGAGTTATAAGTCGATAGCATCAACAGCAGTCGCTCTGGTTTTTCATGGACTAGAGTCGATGCGAGACTAGCTGATGGTCTCTGTCTCTCCGGGTCAGTATATTCAGGGTATGCAAAGGTGGATGAGCATACACTGACCCGACCAGTTGTAGTTTCCAGCTCTTCAGGCATGTGTCGTCTGTTCGACCGCAAGGTGCCAACAAGTGGAGGTGAAAATCATTCCACGGAGTCCCGCTACTCTCCACTGAAGTGCAGAACCGATCAGTGGTTAACATTGTGGTCTGGTTTCTCAGTGCAGTTTATTAGTCTCATTACAACATCCATTGGTCCATTTCGATGCTGTGCGATTCCACGCTTCTCTGTATAGACGTCCATGCTGATCCCATACCTAGTTTCAGAATAAGACAGCACTCTAATCAGAATACTGTATTTTCCAGGTTTTTCTCTTAGGAATACTGTGATTGGGCAAAGACCATCGAACAAAGACAACATATCATCCCCTGTGGTGTGTAGACCAAGAATGAAATACAATGGCAATGAAGAATTTAAGTTTTCAAAAACTTCCCTTCCTGAAATCACTCACCAGAGGAATGTCCACTGGGAGTACGCGAAAGGATTTGCCCCCCTTCCAACAGCCGTGTATCGCAGGTCTCTAGAGGAACAGAAGGTTCCAAATGATTGGAAAAGAGCACAGGTAGTCCCAGTCTTCAGGAAGAGTCGTCGAGCATATGCGCAAAACTATAGGCCTATATCTCTGACATCAATGTGTTGTAGAATTTTAGAACGTGTTTTTTGCTCGCGTATCATGTCATTTCTGGAAACCCAGAATCTGTGGGAATCAACAAGGGTTCCGGAAACAGCTATCGCGTGAGACCCAACTCGCTTTATTTGTTCATGAGACCCAGAAAATATTAGAAACAGGCTCCCAGGTAGATGCCATTTTCCTTGACTTCCGGAAGGTGTTCTATACAGTTCCGCACTGTAGCCTGATAAACAAAGTAAAAGCCTACGGAATATCAGACCAGCTGTGTGGCTGGATTGAAGAGTTTTTAGCAAACAGAACACAGCATGTTGTCCTCAATGGAGAGACGTCTACAGATTTTAAAGTAACCTCTGCCGTGCCACAGGGGCATGTTATGGGGCCACTGCTTTTTACAATATATTTAACTGATCTAGTAGATAGTGTCGGAAGTTCCATGCGGCTTTTCGCGGATGATGCTGTAGTATACAGAGAAGTTGCCGCATTAGAAAATTGCAGTGAAATGCAGGAAGATCTGCAGCCTATAGGCACTTGGTGCAGGGAGTGGCAACTGACCCTTAACATAGACAAATGCAATGTATTGCGAATACATAGAAAAAAAGGATCCTTTGTTGTATGATTATATGGTAGCGGAACAAACACTGGTAGCAGTTACTTCTGTAAAATATCTGTGAGTATGAGTGCGGAAAGATTTAAAGTGGAATGATCATATAAAATTAATTGTTGGTAAGGCGGGTGTCAGGTTGAGATACATTGGGAAAGTCCTTACAGAATGTAGTCCATCAACAAAGGAGGCAGCTTACAAAGCACCCGTTCGACTTATACTTGAGTATTGCTCATCAGTGTGCGATCCGTAAGAGGTCGGGTTGACAGAGGAGGTAGAGAAGATGCAAAGAAGAGCGGCGCGTTTTGTCATAGGGTTATTTGGTAAGCGTGATAACGTTACGGAGATGTTTAGCAAACTCAAGTGGCAGACTCTGAGACGCTCTGCATCGCTGTGTAGCTTGCTGTCCAGATTTCGAGAGGGTGCGTTTCTGGATGAGGTATCGAATATATTGCTTCCCCCTACTTATACCTCCCGAGGAGATCACGAATGTAAAATTAGAGAGATTCGAGCGTGCACGGAGGCTTTCCGGCAATCGTTCTTCCCGCGAACCATACGCGGCTGGAACAGGAAAGAGAGGTAATGACAGTGGCAACTAAAGTGCCCTCCGCCACACACCGTTGGGTGGCTTGCGTAGTATAAATGTAGATGTAGATGGCGCCACCTTATAGTCAGGTGACGAATTTCTCTTCCATTCTTACCATAAAACCTCAATATTTTAGTCAATTGGAAAAATCGAGTCCTCAGTAGTCATAGTACGCTTGTTGGTCCTGAAGCGTAGACCATAAGTCTTGGACAGTTAATGATTTGAACACATGATTAGTAAGCGCCCTGTATAATTAAAATCCTCATCTTCGTCGGTGTGATTAATACCTAGTCGAGAAGCACCTACAAAAAAAAAAAAAAAAAAAAAAAAAAAAAGTTTCAAATGGCTAAGAGCAGTATGGGAATCTACATCTGAGGTCATCAGTCCCCTATAACTTAGAACTACTTAAACCTAACTAACGTAATGACATCACACACAGTCACGCGGTTCCGTACTGAAGCGCCTAGAACCGCTCGGCCACAAGGGCCGGCAAGCCCCTTCATTTAAGTGCAGTTTTGTTAGGTGCATAATATGACGTGTAAAAAAGGGGCTCTATGGCCTCTTTCGAAGACTCAGATTTTCCTTGTTGTCTTATTCCCGTTCTTTCTCGCACTATATTTTGTAAGGAACGCTGATATTCTCGAGACGGCTCCGTCACATAATCGCATATACTTTTTGCAATGAATTTATGACAGTTGGTATCAGTAGCATCTGGTCTGTTGAGCTGAACCTCATCTTCATTCTCAGGTGGTGAATCAGTTCCAGTTCCTTCCACGATATCACACACTTCACTTTCTTCTAAATCTGATTCGTCCAAGACATCCTCAAGCACTTTTTCAATAAAAGTATCACATAAATGTTGTCTATGTTACTTGTTCAAAAGTGGCACAGATAGAATGAAAATAAAAACGGTCGACTTCATAAAAATACATTTGAAGACAACTATGCAAAAGTTCGTTTCGTTTTAAATATTTGAAACCAAAGTATCAACCATCTGAAATCTTTCCTTGGTATTTCCGACGTGGGTTGCGGACGGGTGGGGATGGGTGGAGGTGGGGGGGGGAGGGGGGATGGAGGGGGTGCTTCTAAGGCCCATGGTGAATGAAATAAAATAAATGAATTTTACTTAACAAATTGTGTTATCACTCAGTTGTAAATGTACTAATAAACAGTTAGCTTTGATTTCAAGTCCGCATATCAGAGGATGAGGAACAACATAATAACATTGGGTCATTCAATCTAAGAGCCCCTCCCCCACTGCCTCGCCCCACCGTTGCTAATGCTAGGGGTAAATTCTCTTTACGGCCGTTCTTTACGTGTTACGACAAGGACAGTAAGTTCGCTTACTTAGTATACGTACACAACACATTTCGTCTTTAGGGTGTCTGGGCGTTTGTATACGAATGTGTGAATTTAAAATATCGTGTAGCGAGAATTTATTTCTCTCGGAAATGATTGCGGGCAAGTCAGTGCAATGTACAGGATGACAATTATTGAACGATATGAAATGAAATGATCATAACTTCTCTTGGGCTTGCATTTGGACGTTCAAACTGCACAGATGGCCGCAAGGAAAGATGGGAATTAGTATGCGCGTTTACGGTTTGGCTAAGTGACATGCCAGACGGAGCTCCATCCCATCGAAGCAGGAGAGCATTTGATCTCCTGGAAGAGCACTTTGGAGACCGCATTCTGTCTCTGGGGTACCAAGAGGCCACTGGCATGGGCTTCGATTGGCCGCCATATTCTCCGGATCTCAACACATATGACTCCTTTTTGTGAGGCTACATTAAAGATAATGTGATCAGCAACAACCTCACAACGATTGCTCAGCTGAAAACAGCCATTCAGGAGGTCATCGACACAGTTAATGTTCCGACACTTCAGCGGGTCATGCGAAATTTCGCTATTCGTCCGCGCCACATCATCCCCAATGAAGGCAGGCGTATCGAACATGTCGTAACCTAAATACGAATATCTGTAGCGACGTTTACATGTTGAATAAAGTGCGTGCACGTCGTAGTTTGTACTTGTTTTACGTTTTTTCATGTATTTGCATAACTGTCACGCTGTAAATTCAACAAATTGCTGAGAAATGAAATTTCACATTGTCTAACTCGAGCACGCGGTGTATCTACAAACCCTTTTTTTGTTCGTAAATATCTTGATGGCATTTGTTAGACTGGTCACAATGAGTGTTTGTTTACGACTTCTCGTTTACTTCCGTAACGATTTAAGGGATTTTCAGTTCTGAAGATGACTCCAAAGACTCGAAAGCGGTTAACTGCAATGGATCCTGCAAATGCGATCAGAATATTTGTGAATGAAATTGCCTTTTGAGAAAAGCCAGCGGCTTTGACGCAGTGTTAACATCGTTCCTGTCAGATGACCGAAGTTAAGCGCTGTCGGTCTGGGATGCACTTGGATGGGTGACCATCCGAACTTCCGAATGCTGTTGGTAAGCTGGGTGAATGCACTCAGGCCTTGTGCGCCAAACTGAGGAGCTACTTGATTGACAGGTAGCGGTTCCGATCTCGTAAACTGACCGGGAGAGCGGTGTGCTGATCACATGCCCCTCCATATCCACATTCGGTGATGCCACTGTGGGCTCGACACGGCGGCCGGTCGGTACCGTTGGGCCTTCAGGGCCTTTTCGGGAGGAGCTTTTCTTAATTTTGGGGAAACTAGGAATTGAAAGAAGTATTGGGTCGAGAATGTGGTAAGTTGTACATATATATCATCCAGCATTTGGTAGCCTCACATCACAGACAACGGGCACAGAGCTGTATAAAGCAGTTCAGACTTTGATGTAAAACCATCGAGTCCACATGTATCTAGAGATGTAAAGAGAAATAGGAACAAAATTACTGACGATTTTTGATAAAACAATAACTACAGAAGATTTTCCTTCCTCTAATCCATAAAAAAGATGTGTTTCATATCACTGCAAAGTGCAGTGTGTATACCCACCAAGTGGTAACATAAAATGATTTCTTACGCCATAGTTAATACTATACAGAGTTACTCCTATGTACCGTACTTTTGGGGATCCAGAAGATGATTGCACGAACACTACAAGACGTACACGAAAAACCAGACAAGTGTGAATAGGACTCGTGCTCTGAGGGTTCCATACAAACTTAATTAAGTATACAGAGAACAATGATTATTATTATTTCGTGTGGCTTAATTACAAGTCTTTGTACTGGACGCCACTTCGTCGACTTGCGTGTCCGTAACCTACCACATTTATCCAATCGGGGAAGGGGGGCCTACCGTTTGATGTGGAATCCGAACCACTTGTTGTTTCTGGTGACTGCTCAAATTGTTGAGAGGTGAAGGCTAGGTTAAAACGAAGACTGAAAGATCCTTCTTTCGACCAGGATTCTATTCCACGACCTCTAGATTTCCAGTCACGCGCTTTACCGTAATGCCACCATGGTAGACATGTATGTACACGGATCATATAAAGACTCTGATGAGTGAGTTAGCGAGTATCAACATATATGGTATACGTGGCCTGCCTCTCGATTGCATTCACTTACAAGCTTAAATTATTTACACCGCTAACGTACCCTAGACTCTCGTATTTGAGATAACTCTAAAACTGATACGTCTACACCTTCCTGAGCTAAGGGGTCTTAATGGACGGACAGACAGAAGGACTAGAAATGGGGACAAAAATATTTTTATGCGATTCAGTTACAAACTAACAATTTTCAGACTTTTTCCTTCACTCGTGTTGTGATATCTTGCTTCTGGTCAAATTTTATGGTTCCAGGTCAGTTCCCTAAAGGTTTTAATGAGTGAGTTTCCGAGTACGAAAATATGTGACAAATGCCCGTCTTTTGATTGCACTAACTTAAAAGCCTGAATACTCTTAAATATTTTACACATCCAATGTACCGTACACCTTAGTACCTAACGTAAATTGCAACTTGAATATCTTTGTCTTAACAGACAAAGAGGCAGACAGATGGACAAGCAAGTGATACTACAAGTTTCAATTCTTTTATTTATACTCTGCTACTATGGCCACTCGAAAAAAATATGGTCAAACTTCCTGGCAGATTACAGCTGTGTGTCGGACCGAAACTCGACCTCGGGACCTTTGCCTTTCGCAAGCAAGTGTTCTGCCGACTGAGCTACCCAAGCACCTCTCTTCACAGCAGTTTTAATCTGCCAGGAAGCTTCATATCAGCGCACACTCTGAGCTGCAGAGTGAAAGTTTTATTCTGGACAATTTAGTCACTTCATTTTCAGGAATTCAACTTCATTCATGCACTTTCAATAAACTCACCTTCAGAGTATCTGCAGGAAGATTAAAAGAGTCGTGAGTAACACAGCTATTTACAACAGTTAACAAATAAAAAATAACAAAAGATCAAAATAACATTAAAGTGTGCAAACAAAAGGAGGTAAGATACCCCACATACTCGGTATGGCGTCATGTACAAGTAACAAATTTCAGAGTACAACTGAGTAAGCAAATCTAACGCTACGTACAGGGTATCAAAACTTGCTACGAGGTGGCGTGGATATTAGCCCCAACGTAGTGCTGAAAGCGTTCTACATAACGAATACAGATAAAAAAAATGTTTAAAAAACAAAGCGTATTAAGATGAAAGTAACACACCAAAGACCATAAAATATGTCATTAACAATATGCCAAAACAAGAGAATTACAATGAATATAAAATCGAAATCTAAGGTAAAGGGTAGGTGAGAGGGAAAAAGCGGAGGACGTTTGGTGGAACATTGTTCATATGTCATATTACATGAAACTGGAAATCAATCTGCATTACATTTTACAAAAGAAAGAAATTATAAAGTCACTCTACGTCACATCTAAGGGTTCCGTTTTTATACACATCAGTGGATAGAGAACCGATTTACAAAGTGAAAAGCTGTCGTTACGCCTTTCCAGGCATCTTCAGCAGCAGAAACATTAGCAGCGACTTCAGTGAACTGCAGATACATGTTGACTTTTACCGTATCACGAATGGCGCCCATGTCTATTGCCTGTAACGTAAATTAAAAAATTGGAGAGATACTCTATCAACTGAGACACGTCTATTTTCTGTATCTTTTCCTGTTTCGTGCTGTAGTCTTTTGAACCAGTGAGATACTTAAGAACTGCCCTGTAGTTGTCGCCCAAAGACCAACGGCCTTACCACAGTGGTTACACTGGTCTCCTTCAGACCACCGAAGTTGAGCCTGTAAGGCTATGGATGGCCGGATCTGCCGAGCGATGATGACAAGGGGGGTGCACTCAGCCCTCGTGAGGCAGACTGAGGAGCAACCTGACTGAGAAGCAGAGGCCCTGTCTCATAAACTGACAACGGCTGGGGTCACTCTCCATTACCGGCCGCTGTGGTCGAGCGGTTTAAATAGTTCTAAGTCTAAGGGACTGATTACCTCAGATGTTAAGTTCCATAGTACTTAGAGCCATTTGAACCATTTTTTTGACCCTCCATATCAACATCCAGTGGCTTATGGGCCTAGGATGACGCGGCGATCGTTCGGTACCGTTGGTCCTTCAAGGCTTATTCGGACGGAATTTTATACCCCAAAGGTAAAAATTTGACGAGGCAAGTCTTCCGTCCGATTCTACCATTGATTGCTGAAGTTACTGAAACTACATCCTATTGTACATGACATTTTAAACCCCTAACTTGTTTGATTTCATTGTCCAAGAGCTAAGAGAGTAGGAAATGTGCGTCGTCACTGAACGTTAGTGTCCTCCTCTGTAGTGATCTCTTAGCTATGTGGACGCCCTTCATTAGCTCGTGTACGGACTCACGACAGCATTGTCGATGAATATGAGACTACCGATGGAGAGTCCGATCTACACCGTTAACAATCTAAGCTTGGGCAAAGTGTAACGGGGCATCAGGCTGACTTGTTAACAACGAGGCAGTAGAAACGGATTTACTTACAAACTGGTCATTACACACATGTTAGCTCTGTTGTGCAAATAAGCACATCAAGCAAAGCACTATTCACTCCCAGAAGGTATCACACGAGTACCATTTGACAGTGCCTCTAGCACCCACATCTACATCATACTTTGCAAACCACCTAACGGTGTGTGGTGGAGGGTACTCTCGGTACCACTATCTGATGTCTCCAACCCCGTTCCACTAGCGAATAGTGTGTGCGAAGAATGATTGTCGGTGAGCCTTTGTATTGGCTCTCATTTCTCGAAATTTCTCCTCGTGGTCAGTGCGTGAGATGTATGTGTGTGTGTGTGTGTGTGTGTGTGTGCGTGTGTGTGTGTGTGGTAAATCTCTCCGTGGTGCACTGATAATGGCTTCAGTTCAGCGAGGAAGAGATTCAACAAGTTTCTTCAGCTACGCCATATCAAGCTCAAGCCGCACGTAGACGATTAGGTCAACTTCTTTTTAAGCGTTCAAGCGTCAGATTGATTGGCAGCAACTCACAACGAATTTCTGTCTTCGGCCTTCCCTTGAGAGCAGTGTAGCTGTCGCACCGTCCATGAGTTGGTTGATGTATTCCAGTCTCGGTCTAATGGCAAGTTCATATCTCGGAAGTGTCCTTCTGTGTTGTATAAGCTTCCAAAGGCAATGGTTTTCTTCCATCTTTGGAGCATCTCTTCGTTTGATTGCTTGTCTACTGAGGCACTCCATATCATTCTGCCACAGCTGCACATCTCGAAGACGTTTAGTTTGCGTTTTTCGGATTCTCTGCGTGTCCATGTTTCACTTCCGTACAGCACCACACTCCGGAAAAACGTCCAAACAAACACAACACTTCACGAGGTCTTTTCTGAGATGTTTGCCTAAGCAGACCGATGTGGAAAGATTTCTTCTCTTCTTGAAAACAGCCTTTTGCCTAGCAGATTCTGCTTGCTATATCCTTTCACCTGATGGACTTTTATTCTCTATGAAAGTAAAGGGTTCAATGGTCTTCAGTCACGTCTTAATTGAGCATCGAGCAAAGGTGTTTTTGACTACTCGCTACTACTCGTTTTAGCTTTATTAATTTCTAGAGAAGAGACGAAGATCCTTACCACTGGGCCACCATCGCTTGTAAACTCTAATGAGGGGAAAATCGAATGGGAAATCATTAGATGAGCTGTCATAATGCTCCAATCGTTCTGAATTGGGGAGAGATCGAGGGACCTTACCGTCTAAAGTAGAGCTTAGCAATCACGAAGACAAGTAGGAGAAGTGTCAACCACGGCAGCTTTAGTGGACAGCGTGCCGGCTTCTCATGCCAGGGGCCCGGGCTCGATTCCCTGCAGGGTTGGAGATTTTCTCCCCTCAGGATTTTGGTGTTTGTGTCGTCTTCATCATCACCATTTCATCCTTATCGACGCGCACCTCAAAAGACTTGCGCTGGGCGATCAGGTCTACCCGCGGGGATGCCCTCGGCATACGTCATTTCCCTGTCTTGCTGAAGTGTAAGCCCAAGAAGGCTTGCTATGAAAATCAACAAAACGGGGCGTAGAATGTCTTCGATGCACCTCTGTGCTGTAAGGGTGCCGCGGATGACTACCGAAGGGGCCTTGCTGTCAAACAAAATGGCAGGAGTGGTGCTCCTGGCTGCCGGGATCTACGGCTGGCGACAGCCAAGCTGGTACTCCACAGCTGTGTGTGCGGCGTCTCCAGACATGTCTTCAAAATGGTTCAAATGGCTGTGAGTACTGTGGGGCTTAACATCTGAAATCATCAGTCCCCTAGAACTTAAAACTACTTAAACCTAACTAACCTAAGGACATCACACATATCCATGCCCGAGGCAGGATTCGAACCTACGACCGTAGCGGTCGAACGGTTATAAACGGAAGCGCCTAGAACCGCACGGCCACACCGGGCGGTAGACACGGCTTCACTGGAGATTGGGGCTCAGTTCGAAGCGGGACTCATCGCTGAACGCTATTCTACTCGAGTCATTCCAACTTTTCTGAATTTGTAATTTGTCTGAACATGTACATCATAGCTATCGATTTCCGTCCCATTTGGATAATTTCTTTGTGGTACGTCGCTTTTTTGTGTTAGTGTATTATTCAGGAACGTATTCCACTCTGCAATGGACTATACGGTGAATTTAAAACTTTCTGGCAAATTAAAACTGTGTGCCGGACAGGGGACTCTAACCTAGGGCCTTCGTCTTTTGTGGAAAAATAGTCTACCGAGTGAGATATCCAAGCACGATTGAGATTTGGAAGGCAGGAGGTTAGATACTGGTGGAAGGAAAGCTCCTGGTTGAGTCTTCAGTCGTGCTCGGACAGTTCCGTCCGTATAGCACTGCGAAAGGCAAATGTCCGTGGTTCGAATCCCAGTCTGGCGCACAGTTTTAACTTGTCGGAAATATGAGCACGCGTGCTTTCAGCTAAAATAGCAAATGGCCTCGAAAACATTTCAAAAGAAGATGGAAAATTGACAGTGTTCTTAGATGTTTGAAATGCTCTTCCTGTAATTCCTTCCCATTAAGTGTATCCATTTTCACCACGACATAAGAAATAAGTTGCTTTTCATCTTGCAGGTTCTTACTGAGGACAGCCTGCAGTCAACTCTACTTAAAATGCAAGGTATGCAGTCTATTTGTGACTTTCTAATGTTCGTTCTTGCTTTTCTTTTTCCAGCAGAAATTCGCCAATAGCGGGTCGTAAACCGACAACTCGCTCGCTCCAGACGTGTCCTTGATTTGGGCAACGTGCTTTGTAGCAACGGACACTGTCCAGCTACACTGTGACCACCTGTCAAAAGCTTGAATTGCCACCTTTTGCAGGGCGGGCCGCTGCCATTCACGCAGGAAGAGTGTCACTGAGGTCCTGGAAAGAACCGACGGGGATGTGGAGCCAAGCCAACCGTGGACAACAGCGCTAGATTTTTTGGGCGAGGATTCAAGGCGCAAACAGTACGATAGAGATCGTCCCACAGATTCTCGATTGGGTTTAAATCCTTCGTGTTCGGTGGCAAGGGGAGTACAGGAAACGTATCCTGGTGCTTTTCGAACCACTAAGGTACAATGCGAGTTGTGTGACACTTTGCATTTTCTTGCTGGTGGGTGTCATCGTTCCGAGGGAAAACACGGACAGGATCCCCAAGGATAGACGCACACTTGTGTTGATCCATTGCGTCTTCCATAGTGAAGGGATTACCCAGAGAATGCCACTAAAACATTCCCCACACCGTAAAGCTTCCTCCCTTGTCGCAGGGTGTTTGCTTTCAGTCGTTTCACATCGTACACACCAGAGGATCTTACCGATCGAGCGTAAATCTTGATTCTTCTGAGAATGCTCTAAGTAGGCTGTTTAGGTTTTCATGTTGGTAACGTCACGTAGCGCTCTGTATGAAAATCACTGACTGTGCTGTGTGCAGTCTGTGGCTGGATGGCATTGTTGCAATGTTCGCTATTGTAGTGTTGGGCAGGTGGATGTGAACAGCGCGTAAGGTTGCGCGCGCAGTTGGAGGTGAGCCGCCAGGAGTGCTGGATGTGGGGAGAGAGATGGCAGAGTTTGGAGAGCGGACGATCTGAACGTGTCTCCGCCAGAAAGAGTAAATTTGTAATACTGGATATTATATATATACTCCTGGAAATTGAAATAAGAACATCGTGAATTCATTGTCCCAGGAAGGGGAAACCTTATTGACACATTCCTGGGGTCAGACACATCACATGATCACACTGACAGAACCACAGGCACATAGACACAGGCAACAGAGCATGCACAATGTCGGCACTAGTACAGTGTATATCCAACTTTCGCAGCAGTGCAGGCTGCTATTTTCCCATGGAGACGATCGTAGATATGCTGGATGTAGTCCTGTGGGACGGCTTGCCATGCCAGTTCCACCTGGCGCCTCAGATGCACCAGCGTTCGTGCTGGACGTGCAGACAGCGTGAGACGACGCTTCATCCAGTCCCAAACATGCTCAATGGGGGACAGATCCGGAGATCTTGCTGGCCAGGTTAGTTGACTTACACCTTGTAGAGCTCGTTGGGTGGCACGGGATACATGCGTACGTGCATTGTCCTGTTGGAACAGCAAGTTCCTTTGCCGGTCTAGGAATGGTAGAACGATGGGTTCGATGACGGTCTGGATGTACCGTGCACTATTCAGTGTCCCCTCGACGATCACCAGAGGTGTACGGCCAGTGTAGGAGATCGCTCCCCACACCATGATGCCGGGTGTTGGCCCTGTGTGCCTCGGTCGTAGGAAGTCCTGATTGTGGCGCTCACCTGCATGGCGCCAAACACGCATACGACCATAATTGGCACCAAGGCAGAAGCGACTCTCATCGCTGAAGACGACACGTCTCCATTCGTCCCTCCATTCACGCCTGTCGCGACACCACTGGAGGCGGGCTGCACGATGTTGGGGCGTGAGCGGAAGACGGCCTAACGGTGTGCGGGACCATAGCCCAGCTTCATGGAGACGGTTGCGAATGGTCCTCGCCGATACCCCAGGAGCAACAGTGTGCCTAATTTGCTGGGAAGTGGCGGTGCGGTCCCCTACGGCACTGCGTAGGATCCTACGGTCTTGGCGTGCAACCGTGCGTCGCTGCGGTCCGGTCCCAGGTCGACGGGCACGTGCACCTTCCGCCGACCACTGGCGACAACATCGATGTACTGTGGAGACCTCACGCCCCACGTGTTGAGCAATTTGGCGGTACGTCCACCCGGCCTCCCGCATGCCCACTATACGCACTCGCTCAAAGTCCGTCAACTGCACATACGGTTCACGTCCACGCTGCCGCGGCATGCTACCAGTGTTAAAGACTGCGATGGAGCTCCGTATGCCACGGCAAACTGGCTGACACTGACTTCGGCGGTGCACAAATGCTGCGCAGCTAGCGCCATTCGACGGCCAACACCGCGGTTCCTGGTGTGTCCGCTGTGCTGTGCGTATGATCATTGCTTGTACAGCCCTCTCGCAGTGTCCGGAGCAAGTATGGTGGGTCTGACACACCCGTGTCAATGTGTTCTTTTTTCCATTTCCAGGAGTGTATATATATATAAAGTTTGAGAAACGAAGATTTTTGTGAGGTAATTGATTCATGAAAGGTATAGGTTATTGTTAGTCAGGGCCATTCTTTTGTAGGGATTATTGAAAGTCAGATTGTGTTGCGCAAAAAATATTGAGTCCAGTTTAAGCACAGTCATTTATAATTTTTCTAAGGGGACGTTTCAAGGCCACCTGTCACTGTTCAGTGGACGTCCATTTGCGGTATTGTAGTGCAAAATTCCAGCCTTCGTCGCCGATGAACAGCAGTGATCACGTGTGCCGAACCAAATTCGTACGCAGCAACCTACGCAGAACGGTCTCTAAGGAGAGTGCTGGTAGCCTCTTGATTCATCTGGCTGGTCTGATGTTCAGCAGTTGCACGTCTATTCGCCCTCACACATCTGCGCAGAAGTCGTTCACCACTATAATGGTGCATTACAGGTGCCTTAGCACCGGTTTTGGATAGCGCTAATTGCCGTGCCAGGCACATGTTTACCACGGTGGCACGCGAACAGTTTACAAACATGGCCGTTTCGGAACCCTCCCACCTCTGACCCGAAAGCCAATGAGCATGCTGTTTCGGACGTCACAGAAAGTGCACTGTTGCCCCGACACGCTTTATATCCCCTCCACTGCTGGTGCTGTCACATGTATCTGTGAGTGGCGATTGCACGTTGTCATCAAACGAACACGGTGATCACATTAATTTGAAATAGATCGTGTAGAACATCTCCATACTATTCGCTCAATTCTTTCAAAAATTATTGCAAATGACGATGTGACAACACGTGCGACTGTGCGAAATTTACTATTCGCATTACCAATTCGATCACGTGTTCCCTGCCTACGTATTTAAGTCGAAGAGCTTCTTGATGTACAGAACAATGCACTTCGTACAAATCCTCTGTTTACAATCTTTAAATTATTTCTGTATTTTATTGTAGTGCCGTTTAGTATCAACTTTGCAGTAACGGTAGATTGCGCGACGGCATAATAGATATTGGGGGGTTCTCAAAACTTTCCTCTGTGATTCGCAATCATTGTTAATGGATTGTGACCATAGATAGCTAGACTGCCTCTCTTAGGTGCAAATAACCACTGGAACTGTTAACTTGCTTTATACCGTGCACACATGGCGAACGATAAACAGCGCTTAAATCAATATTATCTCGAGCTGAGGAAAATTAATCCACATTAATCCCCACGAAATGCTCAATGAGGCTGTCGCATCGCACTGTGTGGCTTCCTTCCGTGTTTTGTTTTTTGCAAAAGATGAGTAAAAGTTTAATTATTCACAACACATATAGAGTTATTCGCTCCTATTGGTCATAGGCCGACAGATTATTCGTAAGTGGTTTGTGAGTTCTTGACGAAAAAGTCACAAACTGAAAAGACAACGGCGCTACTATAACTACAGCACAACGAATTCGCGTTATTTTATTTAAAGTTGGCATTTTACAAAACATTTCGAGTCACGGTGTTACAAACACTTTTAAAAGATGCTTTCGATATGTCAAGAATTATCTAGTTTACACCTTTACCTCTGTTATACTGGAACCAAGGTAGCCCCTGTGGGCCGGCAACCCATATAACACTACAGAGGACGAGGTTGTCTATACCCAAAGGCGTACCCAACAGCACCATTGTAAACACCGGCTGTTTACACATAAGATGATGGAAACAGACATCCCGAGCACTACTTCCTGCAGGGGGAGCTCGAGCCACGGCCTGCAGGAAGTATCACTATGCCGAAATCTGACTGGCTGGAGACAGCTATTTAGGGGCCCGAAGTTCAGGTCATGCCGGATGCCGACCTCGTGCACTGCAACCGGTGAAGATTATGTCTTCGTCTCGGAATTGGACTGTTACTAGTGTGTGAGTGTGTTACCACGAACCTTTATGGAAAATAAGTGAACTTTTGTTTGCCTCAATTACGAGACTTTTTTTCGTTATTGTTACCTTTCGTTTGTGTGTTCAGGCATCAACCTTGTTCATCTACACTAATAAAAGTTGTGTTCTGAAAAATTGCGAATCGCCAGTCCCAACAACCTCCTCCCCTTTTAATTTCGTCATCACATTATACAGTGCTTGTTATTCACAGAAAACAGTTTAATGGTCATAGAACCACAAGAGACGTTACATATGATAATTTAAGTGTGCCAATTCTAAACCTATACTCTTCCCACCACCAAATGATCTCTATAATTTTTAATTTTTTTCATTCTTTCAATTGTCTTACGTCCAGCTTCAGCTTAAAGAGTGTTACATAGTTGTACCTATTTCTGTAAGGGTTATCTCTGATTGCTGGAAAAGATTGTGAAGTATAACATAAGTAAAGGGGAACGAATTAAATAAGGCAACACAGTTGTCAATATATCAATAGCAGTAACATTGCACTGGTTTTTACATGATTGTATTTTGGATGGTGCTTCAGTTAAACTGATGTTTGAGGGTTACGGACTTTTAATGGGATAAGACAATCTCCGTTGGCAGCTATCTACGATTCATGGAACTGACGTGTGGTTTCCAAGATTGCGTCTTCTCAAATTGTTTGAATTTCCTGTGTATATGTATTTGCTGCCATAGACGGAAATAGCAATGCATAGGCTCCAACTGTTCTTCGTAAGTGAGTGCTACATGCCACAGTTGGCATTTCTAGACAAATTTTTATAAATGGTATGTATGAACTTTGACTGATGTTATTCACGCGCTGTAAGCTGCCATTTTTTTTTTTTTTTTTTTGTCAACAGACTGTTTGTAACATGCACCCTAGCGCCAATCAGCGGGTTGTTACAATGTAATATTTTCGACCCCTCAAAAGGTCTGTTACACACCCTGTTTTGTAAAGATATACCTTTCTGTAAAATACAGTTAAGTTATTTCCATGAATTGTTCAGTGACGGAATAGTTTTATACAACGTAACGATGGAAAGGTAGTTTTCAAAAACCACATGCAGCGTGTTCCACGTATCCAGCGTCGCCTAGTTGTTTAGTCCACTTTATTTCCAATTTGTCGCTTGGTAGCAGTTTGCATTTGTCTCTTGACTCAGAAAGTTGACGAGATACAAAAAATCTACTGAACGATTTTATACTATTGACATAACACTGGTAAACTATAAAGCGATATTCTACTCATTATACTATGTCTCTGACCCAGACGAGGCTCGTGTTTTCCGTACTGGGGCAGGCTGCGACATTTATCGATCCCAACTAACCCAGACCTCGGGCTACGCTACAGATCAGTTTGTCACAACCCAGATTTCAGTAGGGTTTATGAGTTCGTGTGACGTAACAGCGATGATACCATGACGCCACGGATCTTGAGCTGTGTTTGGCTGATATGGGCAACCCGAAAAATTGCCATGGTAATTTACACGCCACATTTGTCGTATTTATACTTGCTTCTTACAAAAATATGCATTTTAAATGATTTAGCGCATACAAGGACTCAGCTGCAGCCCACACTACCCTGTTAAAATTGTATGTATATTTTTGCCTGGATTTAAGCAGTTTTTTTCTTGGTTCACGTTTACATCGGGTATGGGGCTGCAAGCTCCTTTATTGCCATCCTAACAGTATGTTACAAAATTTTACCTGATAAATTGCACGCCCAGTTCATATTGTGTTATTTCCAAACTCGTGGTATGCTGCTGTTATTCGCAGGAACATGAAACTCACTAAATCCATTCATAATATCCTCACAGAAAGAAACTTGCTAATAAAGCGCGTTAACTGTAGGCAGTAAGAAAGAAAACTAAAGTAATGAGACATACTTCGCTCACTTGGTATATTTCGGCCACTTTTTTATCCAATCACTCGTGAAACTCTCATTAGGTGGTGTTAGTTCTGGTACTGTACTCTAGCGTACACTGGCTACTTACTCCAAGCGTGGATAAGTTAGCCAGTGGAAAACGCAAGAAAACTGTCTAAAACACTATGACAATGCCAATACTAAAAGTCAACTAATGACGCAGTTAAACATAGTAGAGCCATGCGGAGACAGGAATTTGATAGCGGGGTTTCAGCAACTCTGTTAATTCCCTTTTGGTGTAAGCTGTGGAACGTGAAAATTGTGTGCAGGTTGGTCGGACACCCTTAGGCTGGAACACCAGAGCCTGTTGGAAGCCCTAACCTGTGCTACACAGAGCTAAGTGGCAGCTCAAGGCGTAGCCTTAAGTGTAGCTACTACCTGTGCGAAAAACATCGCCTGATACAACATATCAACAGTTCAAAAAACGCTGCGGACATTAATTAAATTCGTGTGGAAAATATACACAATGTATAAAAAAATGGCGAAATTCCTCTAGAAGTATTAAGATGTTCGTTTTATTGGCAACTAATTTCGATGTCGTTACATCATCATCTTCAGGCCCACACTTTTTGACAGTAACCGTATGTGTCTAACACTAGTAGTAAGTGGTGAGATAGGTGTCTTCCATGTGGAAGTTACTACCTACTAGTTACTACCTACTAGTGTTAGACACATACGGTTACTGTCAAAAAGTGTGGGTCTGAAGATGATATTGTAACAACATCGAAACTAGTTGCCAATAAAACCAACACCTTAATACTTCTAGAGGAATTTCGTCATTTTTTAACATATATTATACTAGCTGACGTCCCAAGTCGTCCGTTTCAATTATGGATACACGAAGATATGCACAATGCGTTCTAGTAATTTAAAATTTGTAATAATTTATCAAGAATTTGTTTTAAATTTATATTTTATGGCGGCCACGCCTCATAGCCTTTAATTACGAATCGCCACTGTTCTAATCGATGGTAAAATGTAACATATTTTCAAATCTTTTGATACCAGTTTCGTGTTGTATCCTGCAGCCTTTGAAAATGACGCAATGTCGAAAAGCGTAAGGCGGTTTTGGATTTAGTAAAAAGTGTGGCCAGGACATCAGAAAGATGTTAACGTGTAAATGATATATGGCGCCATACCGGGAGGACCGAGCAATGCCGAGACGTACCGAATACTGCCGACACTAACAGAGCCTCGGATCGCACGAGGGCAGCTCACTGTACACGCGTGAAGTTTTAGTCGCGGTGGCCGACCCCGATTTAATAATATGGGCGGAAGGGAACGGTGAAGGAGAGGCGTAATTGGGACCCAGATGCCGATGCCTTGCAGCGGCGCGAGCACCTCTGCGCACCCTCTCGACGCTGTAATCCCGGCGAGACGCCCTCGGCGGAACCGACTCTGACGTCGGAACCGCCGCCGATACACAAGTGGGACAGCCAAGTCGCGACGGTGGCGGCGCCAAGCGGGCGGGCCGGCGACGCGACGACCAACTCTTAGCAAGTAGTTGCCAGGCAGCCCGGCCGCCTGTGGCTCGGCTCGCTTTGATGTCGGCTTAAACTAATATGCGTCCGGATCGCGGAAATATTTGCTCCTGTTTCGCATACTTAGCGCGCAGCGCGAATTCCTGCTCCCGCTCTGGAGTGGCACGTGCGCAGAGCCGTCCGCCGTTCCTCCACAGTCGCATCGGACAAAAGTTTCCATCTTTTTATAGGCGGTGCTGTCACTTTAAGAGTGCACCTTCATCGTGCACAGCTCTTCGTAGCCCGCAAGCTTAAAACACGAGACGAGTTCAAGTTGTAAGGCCCCCAATTTTCTTCCTCGGGGCTTGCGAACAGACAGAAACAGACGGTTTCGCATAAAACACGGCGTCGTTTTTTGTGTATGCGTTGCACAAATTGCAGCTGTGTACGTCACACAGAACCAAAACATTGCACGAGAATGAGGACTCATTTAGATAACCCAGTGATCATTCGTTTTCTAGACTTGCATCGTGTGACACCGATTCAAATTCATCGTCAAGTTAAGGGAAACGTTTGGTGATAGTTTCATGACAGTAAATAATTCGCGCTCAAAAGTGCAAACAATGAAATAGGGCCGAATGTAGAATACATGTATAGGGTGTTTCAAGCAGGACTTTACAAACTTGAAAATTCCTATAAATTAATTAAAAAATGGTTCAAATGGCTCTGAGCACTATGGGACTTAACATCTATGGTCATCAGTCCCCTAGAATTTAGAACTACTTAAACGTAACTAACCTAAGGACATCACTCAACACCCAGTCATCATGAGGCAGAGAAATATAAATTAATTCATAGTACCTATAGAGCTGATTGTAGTATCAATTTGTAGGGAAATACATCACGTTTTGTCCCGCGTAGTTCGCTAGTGTCGAATGGCACCGTAAGGAGCGCTAGCGGCATTGCTGCATTATAGATGGCTGCCTTCACTGGACCTGAGGATGCCAGCCGTGTGTTTTGGTTTGAGGGATTGAAGTCGACGACAACAGATCAGCGCAATTTCCGTATCGAGTACGCTAAAGATCCTTGTAGTAGGTCTACAATTTATGAATGGCATAAAAGTTTGGTGGAAACAGGGTACTCGGCGAGACGGTAAATCATCAGGTCATCCAAGCACATCTGACTACATCGTTGAGCGAGTGAGGCAACGTTTCGTCAACAGCCCTACGAAATCGACCAGGAGTGCATCTCACGAAATGCAAATCCCTCGTACATGTGTTTGGCGTGTGCTGAGAAACCGTTTGCATTTCAAACTGTGCGGATTGACGATCGTACAAGCAATAAAAGACACTGATAAAATTGCTTGCAAGAGCTACTGTGCGGATATATTAAATCGATTACATGAGAATGAACATTTCTTGGACAAAATCATCTTTTCTGACGGGTCGACGTTTCACTTAAGTGGCAAGGTTAACACACATAGCTGTAAGATTTGCGGCAGTGAAAATCCACATCAAACATTGCAACATGTTAGTGATAGCGGAAAATTTAACGTTTTTGTGCATTGAGCAAGAACAAAGTGTACAGTCCCTTTTTTCCGTGAGAGAGCCATCAACGGGCTAGAGTACCTGGATATGTTACAACAATTTTTGATACCACAGACCGATGAGGATGACCAAGAACGAAATGTTTACTGCATGCAAGATGGTGCACCAACCCACTACCGGGCTGTTGTCCGGGATTTTCTCAGTGATCGTTTCGAGGACAATGGATTGGCTGTGATCCATCAACTGCATGGCCCCCACGTTCCCCAGACCTGATACCACGTGATTATTTTTTGTGGGAATTCATCAAGAATATCGTGTTTGTACCTTCTGAGCCGGCTTCTTTACCTAAACTTAGAGCGAGAATTTACGCCGCCACTGAGCAAGTTACACATGCAATGCAACAGCTAGTTTGGAAAGAAATTGACTTCCGATGGGATGTGTGCAGGATAAACAACGGAAGCCACATACTACATTTTTACTTTAAGCTAAAAATAATTGCTGTTTTTCCGTACAAAATAACACCAAACCCAGCTCTATATCTTCTTTCAATAAATTTATATGAATTATTAAATTTGGAGAGTCCTTTTTGAAACACCCTATATATGTCGTGTGGCTCTGTTAGCCGCGGACAGATTCGGGATATCTCACGGAATGAATTTAGCCATCTGTTAGAAAGACTGTTTATTCTCCGCAGACATCGGCGTCTTTCCTTGCGAATATAAGAAATATGTGTCGTATGCGTATTTGTAGAGGGTAGGTGAGAGTATTGGATGACTGTACAGTCTAGTGTTACGTTGTATGATGATGAAGATGATGATGATGATGAGAGAAGGAAGAGTGTGAAGCTCGGTGCGACCGATAGCCTACTCCTCTCGAATGCAAGCAAAGGAACCGCCGAGCTTTCCGTCTCCATCCGAAGGACGACTAATTGTCATGCCATGCCAACACTGCATGAAGGGATACAGGTTTAGAACTTAATCCAGAACGTTGAATCAAATAGTGCTCCACTGAAGAATGTTAACGAGTATCAGAGAATACGGACTGAAGTCCCAGAAACGTGAGCGGCTCGCTGACCTGTCGATGGGGAGTGTTCATTAGAGACACGGGTGTCTCCCAGTGGGCTCCAGAGCAGCCTGATTGGACCATTCTTATTCTCCACATACTTAAATAATCTGATGGTCAGGGTGAGCGGCAGTGGATGGGCAGCAATCTGCGTATTTTTGCTGATGATGCTGTGGTGTGCGGAAAGGTCTCGTCGTAGGGTGATTGTAGGAGGATACAAAATGACTAAGACTGTAGTTCTAACTGGTGGGATGAATGGCAGCTTTCCTAGCTGTAGAAAAATTAAGTTTATGGAATTTTCGAATACAGCACAGTCACGTAGATTAAATAAGTACGCATAGCTCTGCAAAGCGATATGAACTACATCACGCACATGGGGAAGCTAGCAGGGAAGGCGAATGGTCGACTTCAATTTATTGGGAGAGTTTTGAAAATAATAGTTCATCTTCAAAGGAAACTTTTCTTGGATAACTGTCTACGGATGTTAATATTTTGACGAAAAATCGTATTTTTGCAGTACAAAATAGCTGGGGCAGATAAATACGAAAACCATCGAGCAGTTTGCTTAACATCTGATGCATTCAAACTGCTGACACGAACAATATACAGAAGAATGAAAGAGTAAACTGAGGTTCTATTACATGAAGATCAATTTGGATTTTGGACAGGTAGAGACATAAGATAGGCAGTTGTGACATTAAGCTCGATGATGGAAGCAAGACCAAAAGAATCAATATACACTCACAGGATTTCTAAAAAAGCATTCGCCAATGTGAAATGTTGCAAGATGTTCGAAATTCTGAGAGAAGTAGGAGTAAGCTATAGGGGAAGACGGGTGATATGTAACAAGTACAAGAACCAAGATAGAACAATAAGACTGCAAGGCAAAGAACGAATCGGATCGAAGAGGGTGTAAGGAAGGGATACATTCGTTCGCCCTTACTGTTCAATCTATACATCGAACAAACAAAAGAAAGGTTCAAGAGAGTAATTAAAATTCAGGGTGAAAGGATATAAATGGTAAGTTTCGGTGATAACATTCCAGTCCTCAGTGAAAGTGAAGAAGAATTACAGGATGAATGGAAAGAACTGCGCAAAACCTATAAAGTTGAGGACAGCTGATGAGAATCGCAGTACCGACCACGATGCACTGTCGTAACGGTAGTGGTATAAGATTATAACACAACCCATCCAAAGCCCATGCGGTACTCGTTGATTATTCTGGGCTCACTAGTCCGAAATATCGGGAATCCCTACCATTTTTACCGGCGAGTTGGCCGAGCGGTTCTAGGCACTCAGTCCGAAACAGATCGACCGTTAGGGTCGCAGGTTCAATCCTGCCTAAGGAATGGATGTTTGTGATGTCCTTAGGTTAGTTATCTTTAAGTAGTTCGAAGTTCTAGCGGACTGATGACTTCAGATGTTAAGTCCCATAGTGCTCAGAGCCATTTTGAACCCCACCATCTTTAACCCTAGATGGAATAAATATCATCTGTTCGCCTAGTAATAATAGATGAAAATCTAAATTGGACGGAGCACGTAGATGCATTCAGCAAGAAGGCATCACAGCTATTTTCTCTTGATCTGAAAAAGAACCTTGTACAGACACTAACACTTCCCATTATAGATTCCTTCTATGTTGTCTTGGAAAGCTTTTCTCAGGAAAGCTCAAAGCACCTGGAACCTCTTAGGAATGCCTATAGCCGTGATGTTCGAATCTCTGATCATATTTCACCAACATATGCAGAGCTATCCTGGCTGCGTGCAACACGATCTGATATTTCCATACCCTCTCTCATCTCTACTGTCTTGTCAACGAATATTGCCCCTCATATGTCTCCTCAGCCTAAACGCACTTACCCATTTCCATCGGAACAAAATCCCTTCTGTCCCACTACACCGCTCAGCCGCTTTGACGAAATTCATCTCAGTAGCAGGAATCCGACTTTGGAATAACCTACCGCGTTGTGTCAAAGAACTAAATAACATTTCCAGCTTCAGGAAACAGTTAATGACGTATCTCCTAAAGCATCAGTAAGAATTACAATTGTCCCTTTATGCACTCGTTGCCTTTGTACATCCTTCTTTTCAATCAGATCTTCCTCCTTTCCCAGTCTTTTTAAGATACAGCAGTCTCCTGAAATTTACTTTTACCAGAACTCACTATATCAGAAAAAATCTAACTTGTTGGTAAGTAATATTTGTATTTACCACTACCATTATTCTCATTGTTAAAAATATCACCATTAATGGCAGCAGCTGCAGAAGTATAAGCACAGCCACTGATAACTTTATTACTTCGTAGTATTATTTAACTCATATGGTTTTAATGCTGTTTGTCATTTTGGAATTGTTGTTTCTTAGGAAACTATTATGTAAAAGCGTACTGTATGTGTAATAAGGCGTCCGTCTAATGAGCCTAATCAGAGCAGGTTAAATAAATAAGATCCAGATCATAACTGATAGCAAATTTTGGTGAATTGATATTAATAGCTTTGAAAGAGGAGACTGAAGAAAAGGAAAAAAAAGCTATTTATTAAGGGTCTCCACCGAAGTTGTAGAATAAGAAAAAACACGTTGTTATTAATGACACTAGATTACAGTAATGACTGCAGGGAATAACTGCAGCCTCTTACTGCATCCTGCCATTAGGTTACACGAGGCTGCTGAATATTCAGTGCTGGAGGCAACGGAGAAGAAGTTTGATAACATTTTTTTTTATAGTAGGACATCGATTACCCAGATATCGATCAGCGAAACAATCAGTCAGTCAAATCCACTCTAGTGGATAAATTGAAATCTACGCGCGCGGTATTGGATGTTCCGCTGGCGCTGAGCTCATGAGTTCGACGACTTCCTCCTCTTTGACAGTCATAATAGTTGGTGTTCCATGATAACACATATTCCTTCGCTTCTGACATATTGTTCTGTTGTTGGTCCCTGTTCTTTCCGATAAAAAAAATAGTACACCCTTGGAAGCAACGTCGGAAATACGGAGCTGACAGTGCAAGAATATCGGCCATTAAAAATAGCACTGAAGCCATTACAAAATATGCAAGTATATTTGATACTGAAGATG
The DNA here is from genome assembly GCF_023897955.1 of Schistocerca gregaria. NCBI lineage: Eukaryota > Metazoa > Arthropoda > Insecta > Orthoptera > Acrididae > Schistocerca > Schistocerca gregaria. The sequence goes on from NC_064924.1 coordinate 512,663,942, forward strand.
ATGAAAATAGCAGAAAACCTGGACTTAGACACTGAACAAATCTTCCTTCGGATGATTCTATGACTCTACCTGAGGAGCCACCCAAAAGGCAGTTTTTATCCGAACTGGCTGCACGGACGAAACAATCTCCAGGAGTAGAAGAACGCGACCAGGAAAATACTCAAGACTGGCTCGAATGTGATGTTGATAGCTGTGGCTATCAAGTATGAGAAGGCATTTTACAACCTTCAGACAGCTATAAAATGGTTGAAACAACAAGCAAAATGTAATGCTGTCCAATTGCTGTCTTCAGAACGAACTTTAGTCAACAAAACTCTATGTAATACGGATATGGCCACTAGATATCAGGCGAGGCAGACTGGCCAATACAAAAGCTGCACTGTCAGTAAAAATTGGACTGGACAGGAGATCTTATTGCCTTAGAACATGGACTGGTCGTTGGATTTCAGCTGAGTAAAAAATGGACTGGGCAGGAGATCTCATTGGCTGCGAACATGGACTAGTCATTGGATATTAGCTGAGTAAAAAATGGCATTGGCAGTAAAAAATTGGACTGGACAGGAGAGCTCATTGGCTTCAAACATGGACTAGTCATTGGATATTAGCTGAGTAAAAAAATGTATTGGCACTAAAGAATTGGACTGGGCAGGAGAGCTCATTGGCTGCAAACATGGACTAGTCATTTAATATTAGCTGAGTAAAAAATGGCATTGGCGGTAAAAAATTGGACTGTGCAGGAAAGCTCATTGGCTTCAAACATGGTCTAGTCATTGGATATTAGCTGAGTAAAAAATTGTATTGGCAGTAAAAAATTGGACTGGGCAGGAGAGCTCATTGGCTGCAAACATGGACTAGTCATTGGATGTCAGCTGAGTAAAAAATGGAATTGGCAGTAAAAAATTGGACTGGGCAGGAGAGCTCATTGGTTGCAAACATGGACTAGTCATTTAATATTAGCTGAGTAAAAAATGGCATTGACAGTGAAAACGTGGACTGGACAGGAGAGCTCATTGGCTGCAAACATGGGCTAGTCATTGGACGTCAGCTGGGTAAAAAATGGCATTGTCAAGTAAGAAATGGACTGGGAAGGAGAGCTCATTGGCTGCGAACATGGACCAGTCATTGGATGTCGACAGAGTTAAAAATGGCATTGGCAGTAAAAAATTGGACTGGGCTCGAGAGCTCTTTTGCTGCGAACATGGATTAATCATTGGATGTCAGCTGAGCAACAAATCGATCAGAGACGTTTTAACACTTGTAGTGAACCCTGTTCTACAATTGGTGCTGCAGTTGTGAATTGGAAAGACGAAGACGAAGAAGAGGCAACAAATCGATCAGAGACATTTCAACACTTGTAATGGACCCTGTTCTACGGTGGGTGCTGCAGTTGTGAATTGGAAAGACGAAGAAACAACACCAGATATACCGAGACCAGGCAGACTTCATGAAGAGACGACCAAGCACTGAAAAAAAACACATGAAATCAGCAGAAGCAATCACTTGTGAGTGCCAAAGTGCTACCAGTAGTTCAGTTACCACAATGACTGTTCCCACGGAGTTAAAAAGAATGGGGTACAATGGCCAAGCTCTTCATAAATCACACATTACTTAGGCAGTGCTCGAGGTGACGTAAAGAGCGGTGTAACTGGGCTTAGAGAGACTGGAAACGAGTGATTTGGAGCGTTGAATCACGCTGTACTTTGTGGCAATCAGATAGGTTTGGGTTTCGTGAATTCCTGCAAAAAATTACCTACCATCATGTGTGGTACCATCATTGATATACCGAGGAGGTGATGTTACGCTATGGGGGGTATTTTTCGTGGTAATTGTTCTATGCATTCATGGCGCTTAAGAAAACGCTAAACGTGGAAGGACAAAAACTCATTTTGCAGCACTGTGTACTGCATATAGTAGTGGAACACTTTGGAGATGATGTTTGTTTGTAATAGCCTGTCACAAGGCTGCATCTGGGAGACATGATTTGTTGACAATAACATTCCTGAAATGAACTGGCCTGCCCTGAACCCGGGCATGAACCCACCCGGATGAGTCAGAAAGTCTACTTTGGTCCAGACCTCAGTGTCCAGCACCACTGCCTTCTCCGGTTTCGGGTTTGTCTCGAAACCCGGCAGAAAATTTAAAGAGAGTTTGGTCGTAAGTAAAGTATGCTAGCAGCAAGACACAATCAATGCATTCTCTGCCCTGAAGCAATGGAAATACAATCGACGAAAGTGCTGCCAATCCAGAGTTACTAAACACAGCCTTCTGAAATTCCTTCACCAAGGAAGGCGAAGTAAATATTCCAGAACTCGAATCGAGAACGGTTGCCAACATGAGTAACATAGAAGTAGATATCCTCGGAGTAGTGAAGCAATTTAAATCTCACTTAACAAAAGCAAGTCTTCCGTTCTAGACTATATACCAAATAGGTTCCTTTCGAAGTATGCTAATGTAATTGCTCCAGACTTAACAATGCTATATAAGCGCTCGCTCTACGAAAGATCCGTACCCAGAGACTGGAAAACTGCACAAGTCACACCAATCTTCAAGAAAGGTATAGGAGTAATGCACTAAATTATAGCCCCATATCATTAACGCTGATATCCAGCAGCATTTTGGAGCATATATTGTGTTCGAACATTATGAATTACCTCGACGAGAATGGTCTACTGACACACAATCACCACGGATTTAGGAAACTTCGTTTTTGTGAAACACAATTACCTCTTTATTCGCACTAAGTGTGCAATGCTATTGACAAGGGATTTCAAATTGGTTCCGTACGTCTAGATTTCGAGAAGGCTTTCGACGCTGTACCACACAAGCTGCTTCTAGTGAAATTGCGTGCCTATGCAATATCGTCTCAGTTATGTGAGTGGATTCGTGACTTCCTATCAGAGAGATCGCAGTTCGCAGTAATTGACGGAAAGTCATCGAGTAAAACAGAAGTTATTTCTGGTGTTTCCCAAGGTAGAGTTATAGACCCTTTGATATTCCTTATCTATATAAACGATTTAGGAGACAATCTGGGCAGCCGTGTTAGGTTTCTTGCAGATGATGCTGTCGTGTATTGCACAGTAAAATCGTCAGAAGATCAAAGAAAATTCCAAAATGATTTACAAAAGATATCCGAAGGAAGCGAAAACGGGCAATTGACCCTAAGTAACTAAAAGTGTGAGAACATGCACATGAGTGCTAAAAGGAATCCGTTAAACTCTCGTTACACTATAATAAGTCAAATTTAAAGGCCTCAAATTCAAATACCTAGGAATTACAACTACGAACAACTTAAATTGGAAGGAATACATAGAACATGATGTGGAAAATGCTAACCAGAGACTGCGTTTTATTGGCAGAACACTTAGAAAATGTAACAGATCTACTAAAGAGACTATCTACTCTACGATTTTCCGTCCTCTTTTGGAGTACTGTTCCGCGGTCTCAGATCCTTACTAGATAGGATTAACGCAGTACATCGAGAAAATTCGAAGAAGAGCCGTACATTTCGTATTATCGTGAAATAGGGGAGAGAGTATCACTGACTTGATACAGGGTTGGGATGGACATCATTAAAAAGAAAGGCGTTTTTCGTTGTGGCGGAATCCTTTCACGAAATTTAATTACCAACTATCTCCTCCGAATGCGAAAGTATTTTGTTGACGCCGACCTACATAGGGAGAAACCATCGTCGCAATAAAATAAGGGAAATAAGAGTTCGCACGGAAAGATGCAGGTGTTCGTTTACTCCGCGCGCTGTTAAGAGATTGGAATAATAGAGAATTATTGTGTAGTCGGTTCGATGAACCCTCTGCCAGGTGCTTACGTGTGATCTACGGAGTATCCATCTAGATGTATGTACGTGTGTGTGTGTGTGTGTGTGTGTGTGTGTGTGTGTGTGTGTGTGTGTGTGTGTGTGTGTACCACTTCTAGTCATTTGCTTTCCTGTTCCATTCGCAAATATGTCGAGGGAAATACGACTGTCTATGTTCATCTGTACAAGATCTAATTCATGTTATCTTGCTGTCGTGGACCTTATGCGAAATATACGTCGGCGGCTGCAGATTAGTTCTACAAGCAGCTTCATATGCCGGTCCTCTAAATCTTCTCTATAATGCTCTTGGAAAATGACGTAGCATTCCCTCTGGGATACCCATTTGAGTTACCAAAGCGTCTCCGTAATACTTGCGTGTAGTTAGAACCTACCAGTAACAAATCTACCAGCCCGCTTAGATGTAGTCCGTTAATCCGATCTTGAGGGGATGGACAGAAAGTGAGAGGTAGGATGAGATGGACAGAGATTGAAGGGAAGGAAGAAATGGAAAGAGAGAGGGCATAGAGGAGGAAATGCAGGAGGCTGGTGGATGGTGTAGTAGGGAAGTGGGTGGACGGAAAAGGAAGAGGGAGGAGATGCAGAGAGTGAGGGGGAGAGGAATGTAGTGAGCGGGATTGGGGAGGAAGAGGCAGAGGAGGCGGAAGGAGGAGATGAATAGACAGAGGGCGTGGTGAGGAGGAGATGGAAGTGGAAGGATGAGGGGGACAGAGAGGTGGGGACAGGAGAGCTGCCTCCAGAAATGTGGGTGAGTGTGATGTGTGTAATATATGTGCAGAATGCGTGCGCGAGTGAAGCCTTTGGATATCGGCTAGTGTGAATAGTCTTTACTTATGTGTGTTACCCGTTAATGTGACTTGACAACCTAGATGTGCTGATGAGCTCAAAGCCACATCACATACACGAAACTGAAAAGAGTCCTGAGTATGAGAGCCGATCTTATTCATGTTTTTGTTGTGGTCTTCAGTCCGGAGACTGGTTTTATACAGCTATCCATGTTGCTCTATTCTGTGCAAGCATCTTCATCTCCCAGTACCTACTGCAACCAATATCCTTCTGAATCTGCTTGGTGTATTCATCTCTTGGGCTCCCTCTACAATTTTTACCTTCCATGCTGCCATCCAATATTAAATTGATGACCCCTTGATGCCTCAGAACATGTCGTACCAACCGGTCCCTTCCTCTAGTGAAGTTGTGCTACAAATTCCGCTTCACCCCTATTCCATTCAGTTCGTCCTCATTAGTTATGTGTTCTACCCATCTAATCTTCAGCATACTTCTGTAGCACCATATTTCAAAAGTTTCAACTCTCTCCTTGTCTAAACTATTTATCGTCCATCCTTCAATACATGGCTACAGTTCCAAAAAATACTTTCATAAAAAACTTCCTGACACCCAAATCTATACACGACGTTAAAAAATTTCTCTTCTTCAGAAACGCTTTCCTTGCCATAGTCAGTCTACATTTTATATCCTCTCCACTTCGACCATCATCAGCTATTTTGCTTCCCAAATAACAAAACTCATTTACTACTTTAAGTGACTCATTTCCTAATCTAATTCCATCAGCGTCACCTGATTTAATTCGACTCCATTCCATTATCGTCGTTTTCCTTTTGTTGATTTTCGTCTTATGTTCCCCTGTCAAGACACGGTCCAATCCTTTCAACTGCTCTTCCAAGTCCTTTGCTGTCTCTGAAAGAATTACAATGTCATCGGCAAACCTCAAAGTTTTTACTTCCTCTCCATTGATTTTAATTCCTACTCCAAATTTTTCTTTTGTTTCCTTTACTGCTTGCTCAATATACAGATTGAATAACATCCAGCATAAGCTACATCTCTGTCTCACCCCCTTCCCAACTGCTGCTTCCCTTTCATGCCCATCAACTCTGATAACTGATATCTGGTTTGTGTACAAATTGTAAATATCCTTTCGTTCGCTGTATTTGATCCCTGTCACCTTCAGAATTTGAAAGAGAGTATTCCAGTCACCATTGCCAGTAACTTCACTAAGTCTACAAATGCGACAAATGGAGGTTTGCCTTTCCTTAACCTATCTTCTAAGATAAGTCGTAGGGTCAGTATTGCCTCACGTGTTCCCACATTTCTACCGAATCCAAACTGACTTTCGGTAAGGTGGAATTCTAGCAGTTTTTCTATTCGTCTGTAAAGAATTCGTGTTAGTATTTTGCAACTGTTACTTATTAAACTTATGGTTCGGTAATTGTCACACCTGTCAACACCTGCTTTCTTTGGGATTGGAATTATTATATTCTTCTTAAGTCTGAGGTTATTTCGTGTGTAGTAAAGTTTTGTCAGGGCTGGCTTTCCCAAGGCTATCAGTAGCTCTAATGGAATGTTGTCTACTCCCAGGACCTTGTTTCGACTTAGGTCTTTCAGTGCTCTGTCAAATTCATAAGCAAAGAAATAAGCAAACCAATAATTTCACGCTCAGCTGGCTTAGTGAGTGCAAACCGTTTGGAAAAAACAAACCAAACTGTAGTGTGGACCTGTATAAGAATCTAAACTGAAACACACTAAAATCTTTGCACGAACATATGGCCCTGCTAAAATAAATGAACTGACAGAACCTACATTCCGCAATGGAAAGGAAACAGTTAAGTGTTATGAATCTCACATGCAAAACGAAATATTAACACAGCAAGACTCTGCAACAGCTAAAAACTAACTGTAGTTGGTACAAATAAATTTGGTTCATTTTCTTGACATGGAATGCCAATGAAACACATGACGCAACCTTTAGGTTCTGAAATTTGAGTTAGAAAGGAACTTATAAAATAAAACAATTATAGACTCAAATAAAAACAATCATTTGATCTAATAACTTGCATCATTTGATCTAATAACTTCCATGGTGCAGTAAACTAAGATAAATTAATAGAGTGATTACCAAAAACTCGAGTGCGTCGAGGGTGAAGTGGACCAACAACAGACGTCTAAGAAAATAAAAATAAACTTTTTCCTTCATCTGATAATACCTTGTTATTCGTTTCAAAACCTTTTTATGTCCGTACGCTATCCAGCCATTGTTCTCAGTTATAACTCCTCCTCGTAATAAATCTGCTACACATAATTTCAAAATTGCGTCCATGCATTACACTCTACACTCAACTGAACCCGCCTTATCCACACCGCAGCTTTCCGGTACTGAGTGCCAAATATTCCGCGACTCCACAGCGCTGCCATCGCAGACACAGATACTGTTGCCTAATAACTGTTTCTCCGACCAGAATTCTTCAAATGTGTCATTTTTCTTCACAAATAATAACGCATCCAATAACATCAACCAAAAATAGCCACCTTACACTAGTATTAAATAAAGCTTGTTATGTCCTATTATTTGTATGTTAATTTAGTGTATGAAGTCAAGGTACAGGGTTACGCAAAACTTGGCAGGCTATGAGGAAAGTAAAGAACAGGTGAGCTCTCACAAAGGTCATTAGCGATACATCCGTCTCAACAGAGAAAGCATCAGCTGCAACGAATCCTTGGAGGAGTACAATAAAGAAAAATATCTGACAAGACTGGTATCAGTTCTCGCATTAAGGAACTCACGACATGTAATAAACAGTGAGTTTTCAAATTAAGCTTACCTTTTGATCCGACCATCTCGTCAGCAAAATTGTAGACACCAAGTGGATGTTAGTTTCGCGCTTTAGGGCACTACAGATAATAGTCTAGGTACCAAATCTGTATGTGAAAATACAGGTCACAGCAAATGCTAGTGCAACACCACTCTAAAATTATTTGCTATAGGACCACACAGATCCTGCGATTTCTCATCACACGTCATCACACGTAGCGTACGCGTCTCAGAAGAACGAGATTATCGGACGGGTGGCGGAGCGGGGAAAGCTAAGATGCTGTAAAACATAAGCGCGGAAATGCGCGACATCGGGCATAATGTTATCACCCGGTGCTCCCCTAACGAGCGCAATTCGCAACATCGGGATTACCGCTGCGTAATTACAATTGCGGCGGCCTCGACAATAACTTAACAGCGCTTCCGCGACCTCTTAACGAATTGCTCAGGCTAAAGCGTCTCTGTTAAATTCCGGCTCATTGCATACAATTACGAGACCTTGCTGAACAAACGGCCAGCCTGGAACAAACTAAATCTCTTTAATGGCCTGTTTCAGAAACCCCGCACTTTCCATTAGACAAACAAGCGCCATTTGTATAAGCAACTTAGTCCATGCGCGTAAAGCCATGAAATGTGGCCGCGAACAATCTGGAAATGATGAAGCATATATTTACGGCACTGCCTGCAATACGCTCTCAGTGAGCCGCAACCTATAAAGGAAAGGTCAGTGCGTTCACATCTGCTGACGAATGTTTCAAGGGACCTTTTTTCTTCGTGTATTATATCACGTTCGGCGGAATAAGACGTCTACAGGTATCACTAGAGTTCTTCCATTCGTATAAAGTCTTTAAATTCATTATCTATTTGTATTTTGAAGCACATCATAGGCAATAAAAATTTTGTCTTGTTGTAATAGAAACTGTCATTTATTTTAAAAAATGGTTCAATTGGCTCTGAGCACTATGGGACTTAACATCTGAGGTCATCAGTCCCATAGAACTTAGAACTGCTTCAACCTAACTAACTTAAGGACATCACACACATCCATGTCCGAGGCAGGATTCGAATTTGCGACCGTAGCGGTTCCGCGGTTCTAGACTGAAGCACCTAGAACCGCTCGACCACACGGGCCGGCATTTATTTTTAAACCGCAAGCGAAATATCACCATTCCTAGTGAACATACTTCGCATTTGTGATCAGTACGCGACATTCGAGCTTATCGTACCGTGTACAAGTATATCTTGTGTAATTCATCTAATACTGGATACAGTACAATTTTTTTGCATGCAATTCACTGAGTTATGAAGATAATAGTTCAGCATCTTCATTTGAGTGCAATTTTGGCAAGTACTTAATTTCCCCGAGTCATTTCTATACAGCGAATCCACTATCTACACTCTCTTTTCCGCTATTGGATCCTCTTCCTGAATCCATATTTCACTTATTTCGCTACATCTGTATAGAATCTCTCTTCTTTAGGTTTTTTGCAGTTCCCATATTCAAAAGACAGCAGGTTTACAGTAGCCATCCTCTGTCCTCAGAAAGATTCTTAAATTAACTATCGTAATTAAAGCCTTTATCCAGCATCATCAGTAATTAATATTTTAATATGCGCCCAATCTTTGTGCTTTTCGCAGTAGTTAGAACCCACCGTAAGTACAGTTACACTTTCAATCATGTCAGTACTGCCCTGCTATTCTCCTTTAACACTGAAGTACAAAGAGTACTCTATAGCAGTGGCCCCTTACCTAACTTGCGTTTATCGTGAAACTCTCGTCCAGCACAAAGTCCCAAGCGGCTGGAAAAAAATCCCAGGTAGCTCCGGTGTGTAAGAAAGGTAAAAGAATGGACCCGCAAAATTACAGACCAATATCCCTAACTTCTTAATGCTGCAGAATCTCTGAACACATTCTCAGTTCGAATATAATAAACTTCCTTGAGGCTAAGCAGCTTTTGTCCACGAATCAGCATGGTTTTAGAAAGCATCGCTTGTGCGAAACTCAGGTTGCCCTTTTCTCACAGAGGATTATGGATGAAGGGGAACAGGCAGATTCCATATTTCTAGATTTCCGGAAAGAGTTTGACATTGCGCCCCATTGCAGGCTGTTATCGAAGGTACGAGCATACGGAATAGGTTAACAGATATTTAAGTGACTCAAAGGCTTCTTAAATAATAGAACCAAGTATGTTGGCCTCGATGGTGAGTGTTCATCAGAGACAAAGATATCGTCAGGAATGCTGCAGGGACGTGTGATAGTAACACTGTTGTTCTGGACAGGGTGGCCAGCAGTCTGCCATGTTTGCTGATTATGCCGTGGTGTACGGTAAGGTGTCGAAGTTGAGTGACTGTAGGAGGGTGATACAAGATGACTTAGACGAAATTTCTTGTTGGTGTGATAAATGGCAGTTATTTCAAACTGTAGAAAAATACAAGTTAATGAGAACGAGAATATGAAAAACAAACATCCGGTGTTCAGACGTAGCATTAGTAGTGTCCCACTTGACACAGTCACGTATTGAAGTTTTTGGGTGTAACATTTCAAAGCGATATGTAATGAAACGAGCATATGAGGGTTGTGGTAGGGAAGGCGAATGGCCGACTTCGATTTGTTAGGAGAATTTTTGGGAAAGTGTTGTTCATCTCTATAGGAGACCGCATATAGAACAATAGTATTACCCATTTTTAAGTAGTGTTCGAGGTCCGGTTGAAGGAATGCATCTAAGCAATTCAGAGGCGGGTTGCTACATTTGTTACCAGCAGATTCGAACAACACGCATGTACCCAGAATGAGATTTTCTCTCTACAGCGGAGTGTGCGCTGACGTTAAGGAAGTTTCACATCAGCGCACACTACGCTACAGAGTGAAAATGTCATTCTGGAAACATCCCCCAGGCTGTGGCTAAGCCATGTGTCCGCAATATCCTTTCTTTCAGGAGTGCTAGTGTACTGGCAGAAGTAAAGCTGTGAGGAGGGGTGTGAGTTGTGCTTGGGTAACTCAAATGGTAGAGCACTTGCCCTCGAAAGGCAAAGGACCCGAGTTCGAGTCTCGGTCCGGCACACAGTTTTAATCTGCCAGGAAGTTTAACACGCTTGTACTACAAAGCTGCTTCAGGTTCATATTCATGACACAGAATGCCAATGAAACACATGACGCAACCTTTAGATTCTGAAATTTCATATTCTTGACACGAAATGCCAATGAAACACATCTGGGAACCCATCTGAGGGAAGGACTTGTTCTTTTCGAGGAGCACTGTGGAGAAAATTGAGAGAACCGATATTTGAAGCTGACTGCAGGACGATTCTACAGTCACTAACAGACATTTCGCGTAAGGCTCTGAGCACTATGGGACTTAACGTCTAAGGTCATCAGTCACATAGAACTTAGAACTACTTCAACCTAACTAGCCTAAGGACATCACACATATCCATGCCTGAGGCAGGGTTCGAACCTGCGACCGTAGCAGCAGCGCAGTGCCAGACCGTAGCTCCTAGAACCGCTCGGCCACCCTGGCCGGCTTCGCGTAAGGAACACAAAGAAAAGATACGAGAGTTCATCGTTCGTACGGAGGCATACAGACAGTCTTATTTCCCATCTTCTCGAAAAGGAAAGGGAATAATTATTAAGGGTACCCTCCGCCACACATTGTACGGTGGCTTGCAGAGTATGTACATAGGTGTAGATGTAGATGTATTCTATTTCCTAATATCAATCAAGGACTTGTGTATCATAAGTTAAAGAGAATAAGGAGAAATCGGTCCAGGAAACCATCAGCCTACACCACAGAATCCAATATATTACTCGACACAAATAACAGGTGTTGTATTCTGGGTATATAGTTTTAGAAACTTTTCCTCTATCTTTGATTTTTTTAAAGGTGTTCTGAATTCCTTAGGAGGAACAAGAGTAGCAACACATACATCGCTGAAATGGTCATTCTCCGGCGGGGAAATATATGATAAGAATATAATAAGTACATTAAGAAGAAACCAAATTAATTATATTGTGTACGTCGCAGAACTTGTTACAAATATGTAAAAAATTTGGTAAACATTTGGCACCAGGTGGTGGAAGATTAATAAGGATAAATTTAAAAATTCTACACTCAGTCGGCTTTAAGTAGAATTGTTTCACTGACTGCATACCTTACAAGTCTTGTAAGGAAGCAGGATACGGTTAAAAGAACGTTGTAAGAACTCTGGGCAAATTAAACGAAACGAGATTAATTTTTCAGTGAGACAGACATGATACGTTCGGGGGTGGACTATTTCCCAGCCGCTGCCCCCTCCCCTCTATCCCTCTGGCAGTCGTCGCTCACTTCGTCCTTCCTTCTTTCCTCTACCAGCGTCGTCGGGAAAGGGAACTCTGCCTCGTCGTCTCAGCGTCGCCGCGTCGCGTCGTGGACGGACGTTTAAAAGCGCTCCGAGAGACGTTATCACGCCATGATTAAAGGAAATTAATTTAAGCCGCTTCTGCGAAGTTTAGCGGCGCTGGGCGGAGCGGCGCCCGGGACATTCGGCAGCGGCCGCCTTAAAACGGCGAGCCGCCGTCCGCGAACAGCACGGCGCTCACCGCGGCGGCGTCATTATACGCGATAATTAAAGTTAGCTTAATTCAACTAGCGCCGCTTGCAGCCTCGGAAAAACAAGCTAATTCAAAGCCGCTTCCTGGCGAGAGAGAGAGAGAGAGAGAGAGAAAAGTGTGAGGGGGACACAGGGGACAGTGTGAGGAGAAAGGGAAAGGGAGTGAAGGAGAAAGTGACTGAGTGAGAGTGAGAGAGAGAGAGAGAAATAGAGAGAGGAGTAGCAGTTGTAGTGGAAGAAGCGGGCACGACGCTGCGCAGCCGGAATGCTATCTCGGGCAATTAGAAGTAATGAAAGCGGAAGTGAATTAACATATATATTTCGCCTCTGAGGAAACTTGTAATCCAATATGTGGCAGCGGCGTAGTCGAAGGTCTGGCCCGCGCCGGGCTGTGCTGGTCTGGTTGGCTGCCCCTTCGGTAGGCTAGCCCGCAGAGCGCGCGCATGCTGCCCGGCTGCCTGCGCAAATTAGATTGTGAGTTAGTGCGCGCGGCGGAGGGTTCGCCGCTGCACTGGGGACACAGGCTGCAGCCGCTTAGGACGGCCCGGAGGCTCGGGCGCCTGCAAAAAGCCGGTCGGCGCGCAATAAACTGCCGTGCCAGCCGGGCTGCAGCCAGCGTGCGGCATTAGCGCCCAAAACAGCCGCCAGGGACCGCAGGCGACCGGCACCGCGGGCCGGCCTAACTGAATTGCGGCGGGTGCCGGTCGCCCCTGCTGTGTGCGCGGCCGGCTCTGTTATACGCGTCCGCTTAACTGAACGCTCCTCGGGGACTGGCCGCATATGCAGACCGCTGTGGTAATCGCACGTGCATCACTCGCCACGCTGGCTTCCAAACACACTTACGCGAGTCGCAGACGCTTTGGTAAAAGTCGCACGAAACACATCACCGTCGTCATCATCTTCCTTCCTAGTATTAGGACCCTTGACCGTGCAGGTTGTAATCTCCCTCCTCCGCCCTTCTTCCATCTACTCTCCACATTTAACAATGCCTAGTTCAAGTAATTAATGAGCAAAGTCATTTAAGAAGATTTGAGGGGAGCAAAGATTAGAATAAACTTTCAGGTTTACTTAGCTTGTCATGTTGAGATGGTTCCAGTTCATTTTGTCTAGGGGTCTGGTTCTTGAAGATGAAAATCTAACATCGCAGCCTTACAGTCGCTTTGAATTAAGTAAATTGGAAGATTGTTGTAGTAGAATTTTTTACGTAAACATATTTTCCACTGATTTTCTCATATTTAAGTATGTTATACAGTATCTTGATTTTTCGCATTAACAAAGCCAAAATTACGTTGTTCGCACCTATTATACAAAAATACGTCCTATCACATCAGAGGCAAGCTTACGACTCTGACACTCTGGAGAAATAACAATATTCAAAGGGTTTACAATGTTTCTTAATAACTGAATTCCTATTAGTTAGCGTTACATTATTAATTTAAGCTATTATTTCATAAATGAATCCAGAAATAAACATAGTAAACAATACAAGATTGCGTAATTAATAACTGGAATTTTTAAGAGTGTAGGTAGTACGTGATTTCAAAGTTTTCTAACAAAATTAATTTTAACTGTATATTCAGAACTAGTACGTACCGATTAGGGGGAATAAAAAGGAGGAAGTACAAGAGCAGCTGGACGTATGGGAACGAACAGTACACGAATATGAGATGTAATTTATTATAAGTAAAAGCGAGGTGATTATCACAACAATAACGAAAGAGAGGGGAACAACTGGAATAACAATTGGTGGGGAACGATTCAGGAGAGTGGAGAGTTTTAAGTACCTAGGAAACCTTATAAAGGAAGATGGAATAAACGACAGAGAAATAAACGAGCGGGTGAGAAAAACAGAATCATTTCAGAAGAGTGTGAGAAGTCTGATATGGGAAAAAGATCTACCCCAAATCAGTAAAATGGTTATATACCCGTCATACTAAGTCCCGATCCTGACATATGCATCCGAAACCTGTGTTATGAAAGGAAGACAGAAAAGCAAAGTACAGGCTAGTGAGATGAAATTGTTGACGCTCAGTATTGGAGTGACAAAGATGGACAGGTTAAAAAATGAGAGGATCGGAGAGTTAATGAAGATGGAACCATTACAGGTGAAGGTAGAGAAATCAATGCTGAGATCTTTAGAGCATGTTAAGCGAATGGAGGAGAAGAGGATCCCCAGGAGGATACATGAGATGAAACTGGAAGGAAAGAGACCAAGGGCAAGATGGCTTAAAGGAGTGGAGAAATGCGTCCAGAAGGAAAGAGGAAACTGGACCAAGTTGAAGACAGAGAGATGGTGGCAAAACCGAAGACGATGGAGAGGCTTATGTTCCAAACAGATCGATCCAAAGGCTTTAAACTGTCCCAGATGATGATGACTTATCGATTACAACATCGAAACTAAAATATTTCATAAAGTAATTCCTTTTTATAAATTTTAGCTTGAAATATAAACACTGTTTATAAAATTATATAAAAGTTTCAGAAAAGCAACTGAGATAATATTGACCTGTCCAAAATTCGAAAAATAATACTGGTGTCAACAACTACTGTTGGGGAAAAGTAATGCTAGTGAAGGATGTCCCGTTACAGCGATAGCAGAAATTTTTCCAAGAAGGGACAAGTTTCTGAATTACCAATTTTTATGTGACTCGGTGATATAGAAAAAATGTCTTGCCCCGCCATTCTCTGATAACAATTGCTCTAAACTAAACTCCGTACTAACATGGGTGACTATACAACGGTACTGACCGACCACCGTGTCATCCTGATCCTATAGGCGTCACTGGATGCCGATATGGAGGGTCATGCGGTCAACACACCACTCTCTCGGACGTTGTCAATTTTCGTGACTGGAGTCGCTACTTCTCAATCAAGTAGATACTCAATTTGCCTCATAAGGAATGAGTGCTTGCCAACTTCCCTCGATAGAGCAATAAGGGGTACATCAAACTTACTGTACCTCACATGATTGAAAATTATCAACTTATAATTTTTAAGATAGATCACTTTGGTATCTTAACAGTAACAAATTCAATTATGTATGCAAATCATATCTTTTACTTAATTAATAAGATTATGGCGGCCATCTTTTTGTTCCAACCATCTAAAATTTCATTCTCATACGATTAAATTCAGCCTCAATGACGAGCTTAATGGAAAAAAAGTCGCAACTTCAAGAAGGAGGTGTGTCACGTAAACGAAAGTTGGTAGGCGTGTTTCTAGATCTGAAAGATGACGTATATCTAATTTCGCTCCGGTCGCATGAGAGTGGCACTAGTAACGGTACTATGAGGATGCAAATCCGGTTTGCTTTATATACACGCTACAGCGGTCGTGAGCGTTAGTTTCCCTTGAGATTGGAGGTGGTGAAGTGATGATCGTCAAGGATACCTTTAAGGTGGCAAAAATGCCCTTATCAACACCTCACTGCATTTGAGCGAGGTCGTGTAACAGGGCTACGAGAAGCTGGATCTTCCTTCTGCGATACCGCAGAAAAAAATGACTGGAATATAGACACTGTCCATGACTGCTGCCACGTGGCACTACCGATAGGGAAGTCCATCGTATTCGGCGTATCGTTACAGCGCGTCGTACTCCATCTGCAGCAGCATTAGGAGCAGCAGTTGCCACCACAATGACGCAATGAAATGTTACAAATCGGCTATTTCAAGGACAGCCCCGAACCAGACGCCCTGCAGCGTGCATTCCACTGACCCCAAACCACCTCCATTTGCGACGATGTCAGGCGAGAGCTCATTGGACGGCAGAGTGAAGGTCTGTTGTGTTTTTCTGACGAAAACCAATGATGACCGTATGTTGGTTAGAAAGAGGCCAGGTGAGTGTGTGCAACCAGCATATTTGCAGCCTAGAAGTACTGGACCCACACTTGGAGGTATGTTCTGCTATGTAAGCACTCTCTCGTTTACCCCATGTAGTGTGCTGCCATTCATGAACAGCGTTCCAAGGGTGGATTTCCAACAGGATAACGCTCCCTCGTGTGCTGCTGCTGTAGCCGATGATGTTCTATAGAATGTCGACATGTTGTCTTGGCCTACTCGATCACCAGATCTGCCTTCTGTCGACATCATTGGAAGACAACTCCAGCGCCAGCCACAAATAGCGTTAACAGCCACTGCACTGACCCACTATGTGCAACAGGCCGGGAACTCCAGGCACAAACTGACACGCAATAGCTGGACAACACAATGTATGCACAATTTCATGCTTTCATTAAAATTCTGGCTGTTACAACGTTTACTAATGTACCAGAATCACACATTTCGTGGCTTATCTGACGCATGCGTTAATCTGTGATCTTGCAATGTTAATCACTTAAACATGCTACCTAGACGAATGTATTTGCGAAATTTCATTACTTGAGATTATTTTTTGGTGTTGCGATTTTTTTTTCGTCAGTGTGTGTGTAAATTAAATCTTCTTTGTTATTAATACAGGGTGACAATTATTGAACTAGGCGAAATAAAATCGTCAGAACGGTTTGCGTTACCACGTTCAAACTATACGGTTGCCCGCGTGGCGTGATGGGAATTCGTATTATGGGTTATCAGTGAAGCCCACTTGTATTCGCCAATAACCAAAACTGGCGCACTAGGAGGAGTAATAACTCTCATTTCGTGATCGAGAGGTCTCTTCACCCTCAGCGGATGACTGTGTGGCGTGCAAAGCCCAGTCACGGAATAATCGGTGCGATATTGATGGCACGGTGACTCCCGAACGGTACGTGAAGACTTTGGATAAAGATTTCATCCCTAAGTCGGAGCTCTACACCATCGAGGCAGGAGAGTGTTTTATGTCCAAAAGGAGCACTCTGGGGACCGCATTCTGGTTCTGGGAGACCCAGAGGCCACTCTCATGGGCATCGATCGGCCGCCGTATTGTCCGGAAATGAACACAGGTGACTCCTTTTTGCGGGGCTATATTAAAGAGAAGGTATACATCAATAATCCCGAAACCATTGCTGAACTGAAAACAGCCACTCACGAGGTCATCGACAGTGTTGATGCTCCGACATATCAGCGAGTCATGCGGAATTTCGATATTTGTCTGCACCATATCATCTTCAATGATGGCACGCATATCGAACACACCATAACCTAAATCTGAATATCTTTAGTGACGTTTACATGTTGAATGAAGTGTGTGCACCCCGTAGTTTGTAACTGACATACTGTTTTCATGTAGTTCAATAATCGTCACCTTGTTTGATTACGGAGGTCACATTTTCGATCCTACCTAATTCTCAAATGATTAAATCCACACTAACCGACGAGTTACGTGATAAAGCTTGGAAATATTTACAGAAAAATATTTACGGCCTCATAATGTAATGTGTAACGATATCTGGAACAGAACGACTGTGAAAACACTAATTGAATATCAAGAAAAATAAACAACATTTATACCGTTCGAAGTTGGGGAACATACTGTGTTTTTATTAAAATCATATTAAATTTAGAGTCATCACCATAGTTTTTTTTTTCCTTACAAAACACGTTTGTTCGTGTTAATGCGTTGATTTCATCAGTTTCATGCTTCCTATTTTTTATATTAACTTTGAAACTGAACAAAACGTTTTGTAAACTACATTTTTATGTCTTGGTGACGTAAAATGTAGGCTAGGTCCTATAACCGACTAGATGAACGTGATAAATCTTTCAGTACCACGCATAAATTACCCGGTAGAATCGACATATAACAGTCTAGCACTGTAACAAGTTTGTCAGTTTTGTGCAGTTTCTCACGCTATTTTGCAGTTCAGGACAATTGAACTCAAGAATTGACTGCATTTTGCGCTGTGTTACACACAAACAGAATTGAGAAGGTTCCCGTTCCTGGAGAGGAAGCCGGCCGCGGTGGCCGTGCGGTTCTAGACGCTTCATTCTGGAACCGCATGACCGCTACGGAGAGTTCGAATCCTGCCTCGGGCATAGATGTGTGTGATGTCCTTAGGTTAGTTAGGTTTAAGTATTTCTAAGTTCTAGGGGACTGACGACCTTAGATGTTAAGTCCCATAGTGCTCAAAGCCATTTGTACCTGGAGAGGACACGTTTTCAACTACGAATGTTTATATTTGTTTCCTCTCTTCTATCACATGAAATGATATTTTCTGTTTCGACCGAAGCATTTGGATTCATAAATTAATAAGTACAAATGACTGTGTTCTTCAGAGTCTATCGCAATATATGTGGACATGTCCGAAAGAACAGACACCATTTTGATCCTGGTCTCAATGTATCTATTGTAATAGATCCGCCGTGCAGAACTGAATTTACAATTTGATAGCCATCACATGTCCCCTTTGTTCAAAGAGAAACGGTGAGCTACTACTGGGATTCTGTTGTGCAGCAAACGGAGGACTCAGCACCATGTAGATGTTGTGGAGTGATGACAGGGACGTACAATGTTGTCATGCTTCTGTCGTACTGGAATCCATCCTTCAGAGAGAAGGATCTATCTCTTTCTGCAGCAATGAGAGAGCTGTACGAGGAAGATATAGTGAAAAGACTAGTGATACTATTTCAGGTTCGCATCCATCTTGTATACAAAATAGCGCCAAAATTGCTACCGCCTCCACGAATCAGTACTTTTCCTCCTGAACGACGTGAAAACCAATAAAGATCCAAAACCTGATAGTCTTCCTAAATTCACAGTACTTTTCGTAGCGCCAGGTATTGTTATTACAGCTTAGTAACGTCGCAGAGTCACTGTTAGAAATTAGTGAGAATTCTGTAATGAATGAAAAGCTTGTTCCCGCATTCCAGGAGGTAGCAAATGCTTCTTCTTGGTCCTCCTTGAGGACACCTATGCTCTTGACCTGCTACTTTCGTCCAGAAGTTCTCTCGCCGTCTTTCCTTTTCTCCACCTAGCGATCTTACATCGTCAAGATGGTGGCATGGATTTTGGAATCCTGTTTCAGATCATTCGTTGTAGATGTTTTCTCCAGTTGTTTTGATAACCCAGACAACGAAGACCCGAACAGGTCGGAGTATCACGAACAACCTACTAGAAATCCGAAATCCTCACCGGTGGGGTCTGATTGTTGGGATATGGGAATGGGTGGCGCAGGAGGGGCTTTTATTCAATAATTCAAAAACAGCAACTTCTAGAGAAAATCTTTCCAAACACACGACTAAACTACATTAATTTCTTTTTTACAAAAGTCCAAACTTTCCGTGTTGCAGGAGACGCAAAAATAATTGATGATCAACACTAGTGTTTTAATGGTATACAGTTGATTTTTACTGTCAAAAGAACTAGGCTAAGAACAAATATTAAATCATGTGCCACGTGTAAGTGCAGCAGAGCGGTATTAAGAGTTAAACTGTGTTCTGAGGATGTAAAAGAATGAAGGGGGAGGTTGGTAGAAGCGCGAGAAGTTCTAGGTCGCCAGATTGTACTCATGCATCTACCTGTTTCGTAGTCCAGCAAACTGAAGAGTGAGCATGGGTTCCCCATACTCTCTAGACGAGAGTCAACTACAGTTTGTTTCACAAAGTTATATATAACCTACACAGCTAGCGTCACGAATCACTGGCGACGCAGTGCGCAGTTATGGTCGGGGCGGCGGGAGGAGGGCAGGGAGGGAGGGAGGGAGGGGGAAGGGTATTTTCCCAAAAGCGCATTAACTCTACATGGAACACAAATATGAAGTGCTAATAATACTAACGGAAGAAACGCACATGGACAGCATCTACGTAAATCTCTCATCTCTGTTCTACGCTCCTAGAGGCGAAATTGATTCCTAGTCAGCCTGTGCGCCAGTTGCAGCATTGTCCCGGGAAAGGCAACTTCCTCCACAGAGAACGCTGCTCTCTTTGCATTTTGCTGAGTCACTGCACATCTCCAGAATTTCCTGTGCAGTTGGCTTACGTGAGCAGACAAGATATCTTCAGTGAGCTAGTACTTACGCAGGGACGTTATCTTGAATTTATTGAACAAGTACACATTGGCGTTTGTTAAGTGAGCTTTTATGTAAAATACGTTACTATAAAAAATGGATGGGAGGTGCATATTTGTAATATAATGTATCATGGATTCCTTCGGAACACGTTCATTCCCTTTTGTGATCCAATTTGGTGTAATCCGCTATTAGTCTCAAGAATTTCATTTCACAGCCAGTTACTCTTTTCATATATTTTGCCTTTACTCTCACAGGCTTCACTGTCATAGCACAGCACAGGTTGTGCTAAGGTCTTAAAAAGGCGTATTACGGGTGATCCGGACTAGGGTAAGTTTCTTTACATTATTAACGGCTTCCATCGTTTCTTTATACCTGGTGGCTTTTATTGCTAAGTCTGGTTCTTCCACAAGGGATAGTTTAAAGCCCAAAAACGTAAATGTGTTCACTCTTTCTCGAATTTTATTTTTCAGCATTTCTTAGTACTGAGTATTTTGTGCATAAGGCATTTTTTTTGTTTTCTTCGTTGCTGATATCCACGCTGTATTTCAGGGATAAAATATGTAAATTGCGTACAAAACACTGCACATCATCCTCTGAAAATGCTACAAGAGCTCCATAATTTGCATAACGTAAAGTCTCGTGTTACTGTGCACTTTAATGAAACCGCATGGTATTTATCTTCACACTTGGATTAAGTTATTCACACAAATAATAAAGAAGAGTGATGAAAGGCCGCATTCCTTTCTTATTCGTGCATGTTTTCTGTCCCACTCAGATGATCCTCTTTCTTGGCATTGATTAAATTTGTTCTCCAAATCTGTATACAGGATGATCAACGGCCGGGAGAGCGGTTTAATGACCACATGCCCCTTCATATTCACATCCAGTGACGCCTGTGGGCTGAGGATGACATGGCGGCCAGTCGATACCGTTTTGTCTTCATGGCCAGTTAGGGCGGAGTTTAGTTTTGGTAATTCCTGTTGAAGTTTAAAAATCCGCGAAGAGACGCAGATGAGGCTGAGATAAGTAATTTAAAATAAGTCACAAGGGACCGCAAATGTAAGTAAAAATTGGATGACAAATGCTGCATATGTGACTTCACCAGAAGACGCATCTCGCGGCACGTGCAAAGGTTGGGCTTGTCAAACTTACTTCACTGGTAGGGGGCTGTGCTACACATTGCTCCGTTATGCTACTCTGTTTCCTGTTTTCGTAAGTATAAACCGGTTCATGGTTGTCTTGTAGTACCACTACTGCGAGCACTACCGTATCACATCGAATAATGCAACAATGAAAACCGAGTAGTCTAGTGGAGCGACGTGTAGCACTAACCCCTCCTAGCGAGGGTACGGTCGGCAAAGCCCGCGCTGCACTTGCGGCGAGGCACATCACCTGGTGATGTCACATACTAAACATTTGTCTTCCACTTTTGGGGTACTTCCTGACATTTGTGGCCCCAAGTCTCCTCTATTAAATTTCTTGTCTCAGCGTAATCTACATCGCTTTGGATGTTTTTAAACATTGATGAGAATCACCGCGTATATGATCGGTATGCGGAACTTGATCACTTGCCAGAATCTGTAATAATTGGCTTCTGGCAACTTTATCAAAAGATTTTTTTTAAGGTGACGAAGTTAATGTGTGATTCTAGATGGAGTTCTCTATGCTTATGTGCCCGCAATTTTAATGATGTGCCCAAAATTGGGTAACCAGATGCCACGCGTCTGGAGCTGGTGTAAAGGGTGGGTGGTAAAGCTTGGTCCAGAAAGCCCGGCAGCAAGAAGCTTTCAAAGGTTTCTTGTAAGGGTTACAGGTGAAGAGAGTCAATGGTTTGAAGGCAAAAGATGACCATGCATCCCGATGGCGGATAAAATGGAGGAATTACCTCAAATCCACCAGGTAGCGCCCGTTTCTTATGTTAGAGGCGGCTGCGAGCAACAGTGGTCCCCTCTGTTAGGGGCGGCTGAAATTATCTCCACAACACACATGATCCAGGCACTCTTACATGTTAAGCAACAGACACAAAAGGTCGCCCTGTCCCCCACACACACACATACACAAACCAGGGGTAAATCGGTTAACTTAATCCCTAAGTAACTTAACTTTCGGGAACATTACTGGTCAGAATTCACACATGCACACACACGCGCACACACACACACACACACACACACACACACACACACACACACACAAGATACACACCTAGTCACAGACACCAGAGACCAGTGGAAGAAACTTAACCTCCACTATATATAGACCTAGACATACGCTTAATAGTCGTCACCATCACTCCACTTCATGGAGGAGGCTGCATAGCATGTTCCGGGAAACATCTTGGCCTCGCGTGTCCGACACTTCACTGTACATTGCTCTTGTAGTTGATGGCGATTCTTGGCAGAAGATCTTGCTGAATTCTATTTAAATGGTTGCATCAGCTGACTTCATATTTTCTTTTTTTTAAATTTTGCTTTCCAAATCGAAAATTTGCTGCTCTTTTTGTCCATTAGGGTGCAGTCCTCGACTTCCCTGAGGAATTTCATCTCATCTGACGTCATTTACCTTCTGTCTTTCTTTGAGAGTACGCAGTCGCTCTTCTATACGATATTACCGTAAGTGTCATTGTCTTACAAAGTTTCAGTATCGTTTCTTTTCTAGTTTTATTTTTCAGAGTTCCATAAACCTGCGAAGTTATGTTTCTTTGTCACAATATATTGTTCAGGACGTTTCTCATTCAAAACAGTTAAAGATCGATTCCACTTCAGTTTTTGGCGTTTATCTTAATTTTGGTGTTATCATGTATTTCCCAGAAATGCCATTACATTTCATTTATGTGGACACATCGGAAGTCCATATTCTTCTGCTATATTTCTTAGGATGTATAGGCCCCTTAGTGAACTGTGTTCTGTCCCTTCTACATTAATAACATCGTCTGTATATAAGATACTACTTCAGTTACAATGCAGAGAGAGCATTACATCACACTTGAAATTTGTTTTCATCTTACTTGACTATCTATGACTTCGTCTACACAGATGCTAAAAAGTGTTATAAAGAGACCAACGTTGTCAAACAGAGTAATACATGAAATTGAACTCATTCACATAAAATTCTTGATAAGATCACAAATCACCCGAAACATTATAAGAGCGGTCTCCCATCTGCAGCTAAAGGGGGAGAATCCATAAACTTGACTCCTGTCTAGCATGACTTCTGCTAAAATAACGTCAGCACTATCACTCTCGCTCTCTCTCTCTCTCTCTCTCTCTCTCTCTCTCTCTCTCTCTCTCACACACACACACACACACACACACACACACACACACACACAAACAAACAAATAAACAAAGTCATGCAGCAATACGCCCAACTACTCATACCCTCTCACACATCAGGCAACAGATACCAAAAATCAGTGGAAAGAAATCATTCTCCTGTACACACATGCTCAGCCATAAACAAAATAGTGAAAGTTAATATTTGTCTCAACCACACAAAACTCTTGATATGGTCGAAAGTCGCAGGATTCATTTTGAGATCTTCTGGTAAAACACACAAAAATGTTTAAAAAAAGTTGTTACTTTAAAAACGAAAAGAAAAACAGTAAAATCGTCAGGGCTGGCAGTCCTGGTTTTTTTCGTATCTCACTGACACGACTGACAATGAAAAATAAGACAACGCGTGCTGAGTCTGACGCTTTAACTTTTTCGTTTGGTGTTAAAGTAGTAACCGTTTTAAATACACTGTTGCATGTTTTACGTGAAGATAAGAAGCTGCTCATGAAACACGTCTTGATAGTTTTGATCTTTAGTTTTGGTGTAAATGTAAATGTAACTAAGATTTTTAACTGTCACGACTCTGTGGAATTGTTTCTGAAAAGACAAATGTGGCATACTGTAGACGCATATCTAAATTATTAGATGCAATATTGGCGAAAAAACTAAATTTTTACAAAATATTCTTCACAGAGGCTGTACAAATGTTTGAAATAATTTTAATAGATTATCAGAGAACAGTGTTAATATTGTTGCTAATTTAAACATTGTTATATTACGCACTACTAACTGTAATCTTATGTCAGCAATCACCACATCAGCGCGAAGTCATGCAAAGTCAAGATTGATGGCGATGATTATTTCAGTCTTCAGTGGAACAAACATTACTTGGTTAATAGACTAAAAATCGGACCTTTCGTATCTGTACCTTAAATTAAAGTAATTTCAACATTCATAAAAACTGCTCTTAGTAAACACAGAGTTAAGAACGAAGTTAGCGCATATAATAAAGAATTGCAACTCTTTTATAACAGTATGCCAATCCTTCGTATACTTTCAGTTTTCAGAGAGATTACCTCTTGGTGCATATCAAATAGAGAGAAGTTAGGACACTTGTTTGCACATAGAAGATTAAAAATGATTTTAGTGAACAAATGGTGCAGTTATTTAGTTAACTGCAAACTCTACATAATTACTTTTTCAGTTGTTCATTGTGCAACCGCCACACAGTTAAAGCGCTCAAATAATGCAACGAAAGACACAATATGGAAGTCAAAATATTTGATTTAGCTTTTGTTTTAATAACAGAGAAAACTTGTAAAAATTTGTGGCACAAGATACATCGTGTAGGCACTGAAAACATAGAAATAGAAAATTTGCCAAAAGCTACTCATAACTTAAACTGTTTAAGGTTGATAAAGTTGAAAAAAAATGATGTACTTACAGGTGATAGTTTCATCTGGTGATTCTGGAAACATTTCTTTATAATTACAGTAGTACTTACCAAACTCCACACTCACACATTCTTCACATAACGCATATAGTTTGTTGTGACATTCGTAAAGAATGTTTTGAAAATCTTCACAGATGTAACATGTCTTCCCCATATTTGTAGCAAACGACTATGGAATTCCAGTTTCATGTTAGATTAATAACGAGAAGTGGAATTTATACATGCTACCCACATCTCATTAAAAACAAATGTAATCAGCTCAACTAGATATATACTGAAACAGTATGTGGTACCAGCATAAAGAATATGTGGTTAGAAACCTTCAGGAGCATTTATATGAGTAACACATAAAAGACAAACAATCTTGGGTCTTAACAAAACAGTCACTGTGTCTCTAGGGATGACCAAAATTGAAGTGATGTTTGGAAACAGTGAAAATATACCACAAAATGCATGCTGGACAGGAATGCAGCTAGACATTTATCAATTAGATTTTATACATCTCAAAATGTCTACATATGTTGCCTCAAGTCTCTCACATGATATGACAAAGAACAATAGAGTATTATCAGTTTCGAAGATTAAAGAAGGTGAGAATAAATGGTTAACTTATAATGACATCATTCTGATGTAAAATGTAATTGACACATACAGATGTGATGAGCTTCTTAGCTGAAGATAATTTGTATGTACAGTAAGATCAGCTGCACCTAAATACTGTTTCTACCCTAGTACTTTATTAGCGATATTTATATTGGAGATAAGAAAGAAAAAAATACAGTAAAATCGTCAGGGCTCGCAGTCCTGGTTTTTTTCGTATCTCACTGGCACCACTGACTAAATCACGTTCACTTGGAGGAACAGCAGTTCACCATCAGTTCTGAATTTTAATCCAGTTCAGCATTTTTTACTTAATGTACAGGCATGAAATTTGCTAGTTAGAACACTGGTTCTTCTAGTAACTTTTCACAATGCGTTCCCCAATTTTATTCATTTAAACGACATCGAACAAAACATACAAAATGAATAAAAGTTGTCTGTGTGAATGAATATACCATGATGACATACAGAGGAGGTCTAGTGCTAGGGAGATAAACAGTTAAGCAGTAACTGTCTGAAACATAGCTAATATGGACTAACACTAATAGCTTTGATTTTTAGGGATTTAGATCTCAGCCAACAGTGGAAGAAACATGTAAGCACAATTCTCTCAATGTGCAAAAATCGAGTGCTATGTTATTAGTAATAGCATTAGTAGTAGTTCTAATCATCCAAAGAA
Organism: Schistocerca gregaria; assembly: GCF_023897955.1. Lineage (NCBI taxonomy): Eukaryota > Metazoa > Arthropoda > Insecta > Orthoptera > Acrididae > Schistocerca > Schistocerca gregaria. The sequence continues at coordinate 512,689,889 of NC_064924.1, forward strand.
CATCTTTAGAAGAATGTTGGACATGTCTTGTTACTGTTATTTATTAACAATAAACTCATGTACGCAGGTACATATAGGTCTAGGTCGACAAGGGACAGGTAGTCGGCGATGGTTTTAAAGCAGAAATCATCCTGGCATCTGCCTGAAGGAAACTATTGAAAACTTAAGTCAGTATGGCCAGATGAAGACTGGAACTCGACCCTCCATAATACAAGATCAGTAGGTTTAAAGCAGTACCAGCTTCTTCGGCTTATCTTTAGTGTACACAATATTTTGTAAAGAAGTTGTTTAATAATGTAAATGCTAGTGCCATCCTGTTCACTGATTTCCACCTCAAGTTGTTGCCCACATTACACATACTATATTACAAAATGCGAGACTGCACATACTATCAGCTGAGTTCAGGACTGTAGCAATGATGTTGGGTTTTAGTTTTGTGTACCGCAATATTACTTTTTTTTTTACAGCCGGAAAAACTGAGCCAGCATTCCTTGATAACGAGCAAGATTAAAAGGATAAGGAATTGTGTTAGATGATAGGTTTTCCAGGGGAAAAAACATGAAAAGAAAATAATGTGATAGCGTTATGTGAAATGATAGAGGTTCTATTTTCGTTATTATAATTTATTTGTGATATATTTTGATCAAACCCCTGCTATAATTTACCTAGGTAATCCTTCACTGTTTAGAATATTTTGCTTAACCAGTATTTTCAACTGACTTTTTAAATAAGTTCGGATTGATGATCTCTTTCATCTCCTTGGGCCATTGAATGTGCAGTTTTATTCCTTAATAGGAAATGTTGGTTTTAGATTTATGTCTGTTCTTACTTCGTAAATGTAAGTTCAGTTTATGCATGGTGACGGACAGAGCTGTTTGTGCATAATTATTAATGCTGTTTTTCGTGTATACAGCTGATTTGCTGAAAGTACTCACACTGTATGGAAAACAGAGTTTTCAATTAGTTCCCTTATTATAAGGTAATATTTGACTTGAGACCAAAATCAGATTTAACGTTAACTACAGGCGAACACTGCATGACACAGAAATGTAACAAAACTGATAAAGTTGTGTGTAGGGTTGAAAAACAAAACATACAAATACAAATCAAAATATCAGCCATGTGTGAAGAGAAATATTTACATACCATAGATAAATGTTAAATCACAGTTGTTAGTTGTAGTGCCAACATAACATGTGTGAAGTAGCTTCACATAGTAGAGAATAAAATGAAGAAAACTTTGTAATACAACAGATTACTAAAGTGTATAATGTGTGTATGTTAATGTAGCCATTCCCAATGTTACTTACACATATTTGTGTCCAGTTAACAAATGAGAGTAAGTGTTGCTGCAATTATTATGTAATAAAAGCAAAGAGGAAGACTAAAATATTGCATGGGCAGCCAGAATAGAAACAGTTATTAAAGTTATCCCTGCTCTGGTGGTCTAGTTAATGATTTTGTTGGATAACCTTAAGGTTTCATCACAGTCTGTGGAAAAGATGTGTAGAATGGGAGCAGAGCAGGATTTAAATCAGCAGCTATGTCCAGCAAATCACAGCAAGAATCTCTCTTGAATAAGTTCTCCACAAACAGAATTAAAATAGGGTGTTTAGAAACTAAGCTTATTCCACCACGACATTCCTGTAAGAATTAATAACTGAAATTATTCTCAGCAGCAAAGCTTGCATTTATTTCTGTGTTTACATTCACATTTATATATACGTTCCCCAAAAATATGGACAGTGTTTGGTGGAGGATTAATTAGTTTCAGTATTAGTGAAATTCTGTCCAATTACTTTCACATATTAAGTGAAGGAAAAGATCAATCTCTAGTTGCCAATGTAAACGCTTCATCTCTGCATTAAGTTCCAATAGTGGCAGCACAGTGGTCACACACTTTCCCTTGAATATCAGTTCTCTAAATTTACCCCAATGCTAATGATATTACCTCACTTTCACATAATTAATTCTCTGAACATCTCTGTTATTCTTTAGTGTGGGCTATTCTGGCCTTGCTGTGATTGCGTAGAATGCCTTTAAATTCATTATATGCCCACTATCATTCTCCAAACGCTGAACGATCGCAGTAGAATTGTCTCGCTAGCACCTGGTACTTTACACATTCACTGCCTTTTCCCAGAAATTTAAGTTCTCTATTGGTCCTCCATATAACTGATTTAATATGTTGAACTCATTTTCACAACTTATTAGTGTTACCCCTAAATACTTAGAGCTGACATGTTTCAATGGTCACCACTAAAGTTATTATCAGTTACTGTTAGGTTTGTAAAGAGTGAAAACAATTCACTACAGAAAATAAGAGCACACAATAAAGTAGGGCACCAACTGAGAGATAGAGGTTTTTTCAGAAGATAATGGGAAATATTTATAAAACAAGTTAAAGGTTTACTGATAAAAATAAAACTCAATCCCTATCCCATTTTTTTTAAAACTTCACAGTGAAACGACTGTGAGCTAAGAACTCCAAGAAACGAATAGATACACATGACATGAATTTCTTATGTAACATCAAGTAGTGAATGTAAAATATTAAACAAGTACTGAAAGTAAAATATCAGGCAAAAACGAGAGAGGTTATGAATTTGCAATTGTAAAACGTTAACTAGAATACAAAAACTCATTAATATTAAATGCAAGCTCAGGTTCAGTTGAGAGCCTTGGTTTGGCTTTATATCTCCCAAGCAATTTGACAGTAAAAGAGCTCTTCATTCCTGAAGGTACAAGTACTGAAATACCAGAAAAAAATTAGTAAAAATGTCCTTGTTAGAACAAATTTAATTTTGCTACTATCAGTGAAACACTTGGGGTTTTATTCACTGGAGAAGATAGTAAGAAGAGCGGTTTAAAAATACAAACAGTATTTTCAGCATTTTCCCAACAAAAATATATGAATATTAATAACAATAGAATATTTTTGGATGAATTAGATTACATTGACATTTTCTTGTATATGAAAGCAGAGAATTCCATTGGAAGGATTCAATGTTAAGTGTATTGTACAGAATTCAAGGAAGGATAAACTTTTACTATTTTTTTGCTATAGAATACCTGTACACTGTGACATGATTTGAATGGCCGAAAGAGGCAGACACTAATTAAAAAAAGCATCTGTCAGCAAATAATATAAAAAATGTTGAGTGAATCACATGAATGTGATGTATTATTCCTAGAGACTCAAATAATATTTACTCATTGTCACACTGCAACAATTTTTCGATCTATGGAGTAACATTAATTGAATCTCTAGTTAAAAGAACTTAAAAGGATTAAAGATAGTTTACTGTTGTCTTTGTAACACTTTTTAGAGAAATACAGCTGACCAGATCCATGCCCAGGCAGCACAATACAATTTAAGTGAGGGGTCAGCATGTTGTCTCTTTTTTTGGAAATTTTCTATTTAAGTAAAATTGGTTTTTGTATCAGAAATAGAATAAGCAAAAAGAATGTCTACTTGTCTATTCATATAACAAGAACATGTTCAAACACTAAAGAATTTCAGATAACCATTAGCTGAGTACTTTTGTTGTTGAGTGCTCTTACTCTGGAATTGATAAAATGAAAGGGACCATAACACAACTAAAGGTCGATAAGTTTTCCACAGTGTGAGAGGCGGAACAAAAATTTTAACGTACATTACATGTTCAACTAACCTTACCAGGTGTTGTATTTTACGAAATCCATATTTAGTAGGTACCTACTTTAATGACTTATCTCAACTACTTTTCACGTTTTTAGAAGTAATAGTTGAAACTGAGCACTGAAACCTCAACAAAACCTTTAATGCCCACTAACCCCCTTATCTGTTCAATTTAAGAAAAATACTTTATACGATGGCACATAAATCACATACAGGATATTCCTCCAACTTTCATGTGTTTAGGTCCATTAATTTAGTCTGGGCATTGATCATTAGCGTGTGACACATCACATCCTCCAGAACTACATTAACACCATTTCAGAGTTTTAGAGGTTGAATTTTACGAAATGCTCTCCCTGGGGGTGACTATAAGAATTATTAAAGAAATCAAATCCCACATTTCAGAGGTCAGTGGTTTAGGCTGTGTGTTAAGTCAGCAAACTACTGTGAATCTCCACCAGATCTTCGAGAAGTCTGATTTCAATAAAAATTACTTTATGTATCGAATATTACAGTGCTTAGATTAAATTCTGAAATACCTTTCCTAGTGGGTGTCTATATCACACGAATAACGTTTTGTCTAAATGTTATGTTGGCAGGACCAGTGATTTAGGCTGTGCATTGTCATATTGATCAATCAATTTATCTTATGTACATACCATTCTAACAATTACTTCGTGCATTATACATATATTAGTGTGATTACATAGGTCATAGGAAGAAAATATGAGGTTGGTCATGAATGAAGTATGAATTGAAACAGTGTAAGATAGAGCAGATAATGATGCTACCTGTTTTTACAAACCATTAACGAAGTAACATCTCAGCTGAAGTAAACGACAACTAAAGACAACATTAAAATTATGCAAGATGTGGAAGTTGTTGACAAGTTATGGTACAGCATAGAAAGAGACTGATAACAAGCATCATCAGATGCATGAGGTTAACTGATGTTAAAAAGGATGAAATCTGTTGCCATAGTGAGAAAATGAGAGGATTTAAGAGTTCTGTAGACATTCTAAAAGTAATTAGGGATACTGTTACGAAGCATATGTCCTCTTCAGTTGGAGAATTTTAATTCCATTTGTAGATGGGCACCCAGAAAAGATGTCTGAACTTTTTACTTGCTCATACACTGTGGAAACAATTAACTAGTAAGATGAAGTATTTTACACTTACCTAAATACGTATTGTGCTAGTGTAAGAGTGTATTTGTCAAAGTCTAATCAGACTTGGGCGCATAAAACCCCGAACCAGGTGCGTAAAATCGTGTAAAAACTTTGGAAATGGTGATGAGTTGTTAACTGTAATACGGCCGTGGCACTCTTAAGTGGGGCAATAAGGCGAATGGTTATTGGTTGTTTTCGTGAGGTTCATAATAGCACGTTAGTGAAACAGAATATGGGGAAAGAAGTGTTTCAAAATTATTACACCAGAGCTGGTGATATTTTCATTGAAAGATCTCTTACAGTTTTTCAAGATGGAGATAAAACAATTCTCAGTTATTAATCTTTGTAAACCATACACCTAAAGGAAAAAAATACGATTTTTCGCAATTCAGAACAGATGTTTTTCTAGTGTACAACGACTTACTATAGAAAAATTACCTCGCGTCGCACTGGCTCGAAGGCCGCGATTTCTCCCACCCGCACGGCTTTATCAATTGCACCACACTGATCAAAGACAGGGGGACTTACCCCTATCCGCGGCGACATGGAGCAGCGACGCCTTCACTACTTACCTAGCGCCCAGCTGCCCAGTGCTGCGAGCAACAGGTGTCTGCACGGCGAAGCTGAAGAACTCCAAGTCAGGTAAGCTGTCTATGCCGATCCGCAAAACACCGCGCGCCCACCTCTGACACCGAAGCGACTCAGCCAGGCACCGAGCGCGACGTTCTATTTGTAATCCACGACTACCGCGCCACTCGCCTACTTCCTGAAACAACGAAATATCGTGTTTGCTCTACCAACGTCGATTCCTTTCTGACTTTTGATAATTAAAATCACCATTATTTTATTACCAACCATTGGTGAGTAAAGGAATACAAAAGAAAAACTTGAAGTAGGAATTCAAATCCAGGGAGAAATAAGAACGTTGAGGTTTGTCGGAGACAATGTACTTCTGTCAGAGATAGCAAAAGACTTGGAAGACCAGCTGAATGTAGTGGATAGTATCTTGAAAGGAGGATATAAGATCAATACAAACAAAAGCAAACGAGGATAATGGAATGTAGTCGAATTAAATCATGTGATGCTGAGGGAATTAGACTAGAAAATGAGACACTTAAAGTAGTAGATGAGCTTTGCTATTTGTGTAGCAAAATAACTGGTGATGGTCAAAGTAGATCGGATATGAAACGTAGATTGGCGATGGCAAGGAAAGCATTTCTGAAGAAGAGAAATTTGTTAACATCGAATATAGATTTAAGTGTCAGGAACCGTGCTTTCAAGCCACATATGAAAGTGACACATGAAAGACCAACAATTTAGACAAAAAGCAAATATAAGTTTTTGAAATGTGATGCTACAAAGGAATGTTGAAGGTTAGATGGGCAGATCACTTAACTAATGAGGAAGCTCTGAAGAGAATTAGGGAGAAGAAAAATTTGTGGCACAACTTGCCTAGAAGAAGAGTTCTGTTGGAAGACATTTTATGAGGCATCAAGGGATCATTAATTTAGTACTGAAGGGAAGTGTGGAGGGTAATAATCGCAGAGCGAGACTGAGAGGTGAATACAGTAAGCAGGTTCAGAAGCGTGTAGACTGCCTTAGTTACTCTGAGATGAAGAGGTCTGCATAGGATACAACAGTATAGAGAGCTACACCAAACCAGTGTCTCGACTGAAGACCACAACAGCACATTGGTGAGAATCAAGTATTTTCGATAACTGACAAATATGGAAAAGTTCGTTGAGAGGATACAAATAATAAAATTGACTATTATGGTACCTTAAAAAGCTCTTTAGAGAAGAGCTAGTAAAACATCGGCTCCTTATTGACTTTCGATAATTCCATTCTTTATTGTCTTATCTACCAACTATTGGCGATATTAAAGTATTTTCAACAACTGAAACACTGTAAATTTGAAATAGTTCGTTGAGGTGATTTTCCGTAACCGACACACTGTAAATTCGAAACAGTTTGCTGGGTGGATTTTCAATAACTACAACTCTGTACATCTGAAATAGTTCGCTGAGAGGATATAGCTGATGAATCTAATTATTACAGTCCCTTAAAATGCTCTTCAGAGACGAATTAATAAAACATCGACTCCTTACTGACTTTCGATGACTCAATCCGCTATTATTCTCTTACCAACAACTGCCGAGATTCGCGTATTTTCAGTACAGTAAATGGAAGCTCGAAAATATTAAATATGTACCTGAGTCGATATAAGTAACAAAACTTATTATCACAGTACTTTAAAACCCACCTAGGTGAAAATACAATACATTTTCGATTCCTAATGGATTTCCGGTAATGCCATTCACGATTATTTTCCTAATAAACTTCAACTATACACAAACACTTCAAGCTTGTAAATACGAAGTAGTTCGCTGAGAGGTTACAGCTAGTAAAACGAAGTGTTACAGTACCTTAAAACGCGCTACAGAGAAGGAGTAATAAATCCCAAAGACGAGTGGTGACTGACGTGTGCGCTGCTGCAGTGCTTCTCCTTATATGGATCACGTGACATCCGCCATCATGGATTCCTTCGACTGAATTTCGAGCTCTCTCATTGGTCGATATTACTGGCTGCTTTCTTGACTATCCCCGCCACTGGAATCGCTGTTACCTCGGTCACTTCGAGTGTCGACAACCAACGCCAACTCTAGAATATTACTCGCTTTCCTTGAAGGAACTGCCTGAAATCTAGACGCAAAAGTAGACTGGCACTCGTAAACGAGAAATGTCTATTTACGGTGACTGTAAGGGTTCTTGCAGGCGAAAATATATAGTAATAGCTATAAATGCTTTTAGATTACATCGCACTTCCTTATCGCGAAATTTCGACAGAGAGATATCGCAAGCAAAATGGTGAAACATTGCGATTATCTCTCAGAAACAACAAATTCTCTTCCAAGTATTTTTTTTTTTTTTTTTTTTTTGCTGCCATTTTATACTTTGAGCAACCACATAAACTGTAATCAGATCCTAGCGATTCGTTTCAATGAGACAAATTTTTCCACAATTTTAATAGCCTCACATTGCAATGACATTTATTTTATTCGTAGACTCCCTCCTTAGACTTAAGTGCTTGAGAACGGGGTTACGATCCCAAAGCTAGCAGCGAAGACAGCAAGGAAATAAGGTATTGAATCTTTTGAATTATTTCCACTTGTTTATCAAATATGGAACCAAACATAGCATTCTCCTTATAAAATAAAGGAGGAGATCATGAAATACACTTCATTGCTTCAGTAGCGTAGTTGGTCGCAGAGTGCACAGAAATGAAAATTTTCTTTCGTAACAGTCCTCCTATATATTGTTTCTTCATGACATCCACAGAGCAATGGATAACGGCGTTCAGGTTCATGTCCTGTTCTTTGATTTTAGTATGGCATTTGACACCGTCCCGCATTGCCGTTTCATGAAAAATGTACGAGTTTGCTAAGTGTCGGCGCAGACTTGCGATTGGATTGAAAACTTTCCTAGAGATAGAACTCAACACGTTTCTCTTAACGGAATCAAATCGACAAATGCAATATCTGGAGTACGACTTGGAAGTATGAAAGGACCGTTGCTGTTTACAATATACAGTACATAAATGATCTAGTAGAAAACGCCGAATGTTCTTTAAAGTTATTCGCAGATGATGCAGTTGTCTGTACCTAAGTAGGAATGCCAGAAGATAGTGAGAATTTGCAGAACGACCTGCAGAGAACTGAAGATTGGTGCACGCTCTGGCGGTTGACACTGAAAGTAAATAAATGTAACATAGTGCGCATACATAGGAAAAGAAATCCGCTACTGCACAGCTACACTATTGATGACAAACAGCTGGAGACAGCGTCTGCCGTAAAATATCTAGGCGCATCCAGAGCGACCTTAATCGGAATGATCACATGAAACAGATAGTGGCGAAAGCTGACACCAGTCTCAGATTCAGCGTAAGAATCTTAAGGAAATGTAACTCATCCACGAAAGAAATGGCTTACAAAGCGCTTGTTCGCCCTATTCTTGAGTATTGTTCATCTATCTGGGATCCCTATCAGGTAGGACTGATAGAGGAGATAGACAAGATCCAATGAAGGCGCTACACAAACTCTACTGGCAGACGTTACAAGAGAGACGTTGTGCATCACGGAGAGAGTTACTATCGAAATTTCGGAACAGCACTTTTCAGGAACAGTCGGACAACATATTACTTCCCCCACATACATATCGCGTATTGACCACGAGGAGAAAATTCGAGAAATTACAGCTAATACAGAGGCTTACCGACAATTATGCTTCCTACGTGAGTGGAATATGGTTGGAGGGATCAGATAGTGGCATAGAATGTACCCTACGCGACACACCATTTGGTGGCTTGCGGAGTGTGACGTAGATGTAGAGGTAGATTCAGATGTATTCCCATAGAGCAGGCTTCAGTCACTTTGTCTACAATTTTCACTATAATTTACTGAAATAAATGGTTGACCGTTTATGCAACAACGTAATATGAGTGACAGGTAACTGGACGAATGTACGAATGTTATAGTACGAACCAGGAGCATAATTTTTTTCTTTTTTGGTCAACTGTAACTACTCCACACACTTTTCTTTTTTACTTTAAATATCTGGAATGTTTAAAAGAAAGGTACGATTCAGTACTGTGGGAACAATTGAAGTCTTTATTCCAAAGTAATCACCAGAGGCCAGGGCACAAATCTCCCACTGTTTCACGAACCGCAGATTCCCTGATGCCAGGAGTCCTTCGGCTGTAACAGGTCGTCCACCCTGCGGCCATAAGTTAGTCGTCAGAGTTGAAGCGCTTTACTTTGAGACATCGCTTTAGCGGACCAAACACATGAAAGTCGCAGGTCGGCATATGTGGGCTGTAGGGTAGATGCTCAATTGCTCCCACTTGAACTTGCCCACGACATCTATACGTGAGCCTGAAGACGTGTGGATGCAGAATCACTCCCACTGTGAGCAGCCCAAGCGGTTCGCACTTGATAGGTAAGAGCAGGCTGACGAGAGTCTGACAGTACACCTCACTGTTAATGGCTTATCCATGCTCGAGGCATCTGACGAGTGTCGGACCTCACACTGGGGCAAAGTGTGCGCTGATTTGAAACTCACAGGCAGTTTAAAATTGTGTGAAGTTTTGAGGACAGGTTCAGGAGTCGTGCCTTGGTACCTGAGTTGGTGAGAATATTTGCCGCGAAAATCAAGCTACTGGATTCAAGTTCCTGTCCAGCGCACAGTTTTACATCATGGTTACGCGGTACAGCTGCTTATGTACTATTATGTCACCTACTCTTGTTACAGGCAGTCTTGTGCACTGAAACGCCGCGAAAACTGGTAGAGGCATGTGTATTCAAATGCAGAGTTGTGTAAATAAGCACAATACGGCCCAGCCGTCGCCAACGCTTATAAAAGACAACAAGTTTCTGGCGCAGTTGTTAGAACAGTTACTGCTGCTACAATGAGCAGGCTATCAAGATTCAAGTGTGTTACAGTTTACGCACGAGAATAGGACACAGCATCTCCGAGGTAGCGACGAAGTGAGGATTTTTCCGTACGCCCATTTCATGAGTGTTCCGTGAACATCAGGAATACAATGAAACATCAAATGTCCGAGATTGCTGCGGCCGGAAAAAGATCCTGCAAGAACGGGACCAACGACGACTGAAGAGGATCGTTCAATGTGACAGAAGTGCAACCCTTCCGCAAGTTGCTGCAGATACCAATTCTGGGCCATCAACAACTGTGCACGTGCGAACCATTCAACGAAACATCATCGACATTGGCTTTCGGAGGCGAAGGCCCACTCGTGTGCCCTTGATGACTGCACGACAGTAAGTTTTATGCCTCGCCTGGGCCAGTCAACGTCGACTTTGGACTGTAGGTGACTGGAAACATGTTACCTGGTCGGACGAGTCTTTTTTCAAATCGAATCGAGCTTATGGACATGTACGGGTGTGCAGACAACCTCATGAGACCATGGACCTTGCATGTCAGCAGGGGTATGGCGGTGGCTATGTAATGGTGTGGGGTGTGGGAAGTTAGCGTGACATGGGGTTCTTGCTACATCTAGATACGACTTTGACAGGTAACTCGTACGTATTCATTCTGTCTGATCACCTGCAACCATTCGTGTCTATTGTGCATTCCGACGGACGTGGGCAATTCCAGCAGGACAACGTGACATCCCTCACGTATTGACTTGCTACGGAGTGGCTCCAGGAACAATTTTCGGAGTTTAAACACTTCCGCTGGCCACAGAACCTCCCCAGACATGAACTTTATTGAGCATATCTGCAATACCTTGCAACGTGATGTCCAAGAGAGATCTCAAGCACCCCATACTTACGGACAGGACTACAGGATTGATGGTGCCTATTCCCTCCAGCACTACTTCAGATATTATTCGAGCCCATGCCATGTCGTGTTGCGGCACTGCTGCGTGCTCGGGAGGGGGGAGGGCGGTACACGATTTTAGATAGGTGTAGCAGTTTCTTTGGCTTTTCACTGTATTGGGCCATAGGTTCAAGAAAGGCAAACTTACATTTGTAGGTTTATGAAAACCATTTGACAATGCTGACTGAATTACTTTCTTTGGTATTCTGAAATTATTAGGATGGAATACAAGGAACGAAACTTCATCAGCAACATGTACAGAAACCGGGCTGCAGTCGAAAATGACGTAAATGACAGGCAACAGTATATAAGGGAAGCAATAATAGAAAGCGTTGCAACCTGTCGCCTATGTTATTCCATCTGAACACTGAGGAATGAATGTAGGAAATTAAACTTAAATGTGGAAGAGGAACAAATCTTCACGAAGAAGAACTAAAAACTTTGTTGGCTGCTGATAGAAGAATCTTGTGAGAGGTGACAAATGTCTTGGAAAATTAGTTGGACGGAACGGATAGAGAAATATCATGACCTTCAATAAAAATTTAAGTGTTATTAGATCTTTTCTGAAAATATTTGTTTGGGGTGTAGCCTGTAAGTGAACCTTGCAGCGCAAGCGACATAAAAAAGAAGAGAGTGAATGTTTTTGGATGTGCTGCTGCAGAAGAATGAGGAAGAGTAGGTAGACACATCGAGTAGCTAATGGAGAATTGCTGAATCCAACCACAGACGAAAGAAATATACTGCATAACCATTGACTTAACAGAAGTGATAGGATAATACAGCACACCCTGTGGCTTCAATGAATAGATATTTCGGCACTGGAGGGAACTATGGGAGATATACCTTGTAGAGGGAGACGAGGTGTTGACTAGAACAAACATGTTCAAGTGGACGTAGGTTACAGTAGTTGAGCAGAGATGAAGAGGCTTGCACAAAATAATGTATCGTCCAAACTTCATCAAATCAGCCTTCCGACTGATAGACAAGAAAATTTAGTTACTAAACTGCGAATGGCGAAAACGCAACCACACATTCAAATATAAGGTTTTGTCGTTTCACAGATTCCGCAAATGACTTATGAAACAAGCTATCTTACTAGTGTCACTGACTACTACGAATGTCATGTTTCGTCCAAAGCCTTTCAAAGCTGCGTGCTAAACATTAGTATAGCACCACGAAAGTCAAAAGTCTTGCATAAAAGGGTTAAAATAGGTATTAACCTATCAAAACATTACGTTTGAAATAATAATCACAAAATCAAATTTCTTTACATAACTAAAACTAAATATCTGTATTTTAGAATATATTAGAACGTAATCAAGGAAAGTTCTCAATATTGCCACGACGAAACCTTAAATTATCACATGGGCGGGACTGGGTCTTGGGTTGTTTAACACTGGTAATTTAATATTCTATAGTAAGTTCCACGATTTTTAGTCCTATCTCCGCACATTACACTGACTGACGAAATCTGATATAAACAGTAACCCATTATTCACAATAACGGTCGTTTTCGCTTGGACCAAATATTTAAATTCAACAAGACGATCACGTAGAGTCCCAGGTTTTTTCCAGAAAGAACAGTGATCCCCCTGTTAATGATTTTAAGGAAGATTCTTAAACATCAAACTAGCTGAAACGGCGTCAATGTTTCTTTATGCTCGTATGTGAGGTAGTCACTACTTAAATAATAGAAAATTTCTTACAAAAAAAAGGTGACACCAAGTTAACACGAGGTATAGAGTGCTCAGAAGTCTGAACAGGTTGTAAGGGTGTTGCAGGGCAATTTGAGCTGAAAATAAATTCTTAACAAATACTACGTTACGTTAAGCAGCTTCCGAGTTATTAGCATTAAAATTATTCAATTGCCCTCATATTCAAGCGGCCCACCAGAGCCGATGTTGCCAAACATGTTTCTCTTATGCTTCCGTAAAACCGAACAAGAAAGCGATAAAAAAACTATGGTAAGGACTGAACCCTGTCATCAATGTTAAGAGAACAACCGATAGTAACTGTATCTGGTGGCCACTTGAATTTGACAGAGCAATTGCATGATTGGCTAACTTCAGTTCTAATTAATTCGAAAACGGCGGAAAGTATCTTATTTTTTTCTTAACAGTTACTTCTTGCCCCCACCTAACCTTAAACACCATTACAAGCTTTCCAGACTGTTTCTGACCACTCTTTATATGCCTTAACCGAATTTCAAATGACACGCTACATACAAGTAAGATTGCACAGGCCAAGGTCAACAGAATGAAAGAACAACTTACTCGTATTAAAATCTATCTTAGCAATTTACAAACACTGTTGTAAAATATCATTTAAAATTATATTAATCAACTGTTAGGAAGAAAACAGATTATACTGTTACATCCTGAAGTAGTTAATACGAAAATATTGTACAAAATGTGTTTAAAATTTCATGTTGTTGTTGTTGTGGCCTTCAGTCCTGAAACTGGTTTGATGCAACTCTCCATGCTCCTCTATCCTGTGCAAGCTTCTTCATCTCCCAGTACCTACTGCAACCTACATCCTTCTGAATCTGCTTAGTGTAGTCATCTCTTGGTCTCCCTCTACGATTTTTACCCTCCACGCTGCCCTCCAATACTAAATTGGTGATCCCTTGATGCCTCAGAACATGTCCTACCAACCGGTCCCTTCTTCTTGTCACGTTGTGCCACAAACTCCTCCTCTCCCCAATCCTATTTAATACTTCCTGATTAGTTACGCGATCTACCCTTATAATCTTCAGCATTCTTCTGTAGCACCACATTTCGAAAGCTTCTATTCTCTTCTTGTCCAAACTATTTATCGTCCATGATTCACTTCCATACATGGCTACACTCCATACAAATACTTTCAGAAATGACTTCCTGACACTTAAATCTATACTCGATGTTAACAAACTTCTCTTCTTCAGAAAGGCTTTTCTTGCCATTGCCAGTCTACATTTTATATCCTCTCTAATTCGACCATCATCAGTTATTTTGCTCCCCAAATAGCAAAACTCCTTTACTACTTTAAGTGTCTCACTTCCTAATCTAATTCCCTCAGCATCACCCGACTTAATTCGACTACATTCCATTATCCTCGTTTTGCTTTTGTTGATGGTCATCTTATATTCTCCTTTCAAGACACTATCCATTCCGTTCAACTGCTCTTCCAAGTCCTTTGCTGTCTCTGACAGAATTACGATGTCATCGGCGAACCTCAAAGTTTTTATTTCTTCTCCATGGACTTTAATACCTACTCCGAATTGTTCTTTTGTTTCCTTCACTGCTTGCTCAATATACAGATTGAATAACATCGGGGATAGACTACAGCCTTGTCTCACTCCCTTCCCAACCACTGCTTCCCTTTCATGTCCCTCGACTCTTATAACTGCCATCTGGTTTCTATGCAAATTGTAAATAGCCTTTCGCTCCCTGTATTTCACCCATGCCACCTTCAGAATTTGAAAGAAAGTATTCTAGTCAACATTGTCAAAAGCTTTCTATAAGTCTACAAATGCTAGAAACGTAGGTTTCCCCTTCCTTAATCTAGCTTCTAAGAAAAGTCGTAGGGTCAGTATTGCCTCACGTGTTCCAACATTTCTACGGAATCCAAACTGATCTTCCCCGAGGTCGGCTTCTACTAGTTTTTCCATTCGTCTGTAAAGAACTCGCGTTAGTATTTTACAGCTGTGACTTATTAAACTGATAGTTCGGTAATTTTCACATCTGTCAACACCTGCTTTCTTTGGGATTGGATTTATTATATTCTTCTTGAAGTCTGAGGGTATTTCGCCTGTCTCATACATCTTGCTCACCAGATGGTACTGTTTTGTCAGGACTGGCTCTCCCAAGGCCGTCAGTAGTTCCAATGGAATGTTGTCTACTCCAGGGGCCTTGTTAAGACTCAGGTCTTTCAGTGCTCTGTCAAACTCTTCACGCAGTATCGTATCTCCCATTTCATCTTCATCTACATCCTCTTCCATTTCCATAATATTGTCCTCAAGTACATGGCCCTTGTATAGACCCTCTATATACTCCTTCCACCTGTCTGCTTTCCCTTCTTTGGTTAGAACTGGGTTTCCATCTGAGCTCTTAATATTCATACAAGTGGACCTCTTTTATCCAAAGGTCCCTTTACTTTTCCTGTAGGCAGTATCTATCTTACCCCTAGTGAGATAAGACTCTACATCCTTACATTTGTCCTCTAGCCATCCCTGCTTAGCCATTTTGCACTTCCTGTCGATCTCAATTTTGAGACGTTTTTATTCCTTTTTGCCTGCTTCATTTACTGCATTTTTATATTTTCTCCTTTCATCAATTAAATTCAATATCTCTTCTGTTACCCAAGGATTTCTACTAGACCTCGTCTTTTTACCTACTTGATCCTCTACTGCCTCCACTACTTCATCCCTCAAAGCTACCCATTCTTCTTCTATTGTATTTCTTTCCCCCATTCCTGTCAATTGCTCCCTTATGCTCTCCTTGAAACTGCGTACAACCTCTGGTTCTTTTAGTTTATCCAGGTCCCTTCTCCTTAAATTCCCACCTTTTTGCAGTTTTTTCAGTTTTAATCTACAGGTCATAACCAACAGATTGTGGTCAGAGTCCACATCTGCCCCTGGAAATGTCTTACAATTTAAAACCTGGTTCCTAAATCTCTGTCGTACCATTATATAATCTATCTTAAACCTGTCAGTATCTCCAGGCTTCTTCCATGTATACAGCCTTCTTTTATGATTCTTGAACCAAGTGTTACCTATGATTAAGTTGTGCTCTGTGCAAAATTCTACCAGGCGGCTTCCTCTTTCATTTCTTTGCCCCAGTCCATATTCTCCAACTACGTTTCCTTCTCTCCCTTTTCATATTGCTGTTAATATCTGTCAAAACTTGCTTTTGTAATGTGAAGCTATCAATGTGTACTGATATACGGTAATAATTTTGTCCGAGATCTTCATTATTACTTCCAACAGCAAATAAACTGTTTTCCTAATTTTTTTGTTAATCATTTGTTTATCTTAAAAGTTATGTAAATCATACAACTGAAGTAGCCTTAATGTTACACACTTTCCCAACCGAATTTCATCTCTTTTTGCTCAGTAAATTTGATTGATTCCTCATTACCACTGTTCCGTTCGAACAACATGGATTCCATTGACAAATGACAGAATTTGATTTAAAGACTGAAGAAATCAAAATTCACATGACGTGGCCCTTTTATAGTAGTAGTATTTAGTCGAGGCAATACGTTCCAATGTTAAATGAAGTATCGTCTTGTTCACAATCCACACAACAGCCATAAATGTATTGCGTGAAGGCGATGCGTATCCACTTCGGTCGAAATATTTATGATACATTCTTAGCCACATAGTCTCGCTTCATATAAACCTTTTCAAGCGTTTATCTGAAAAATTAATAAACTCTTCGTAAAGTGCAAATATCAAATTCACTACAGTCATCGTACTGAAACGTCAAAAGATTAAGACAGAAGTGATACTGATAACTATACTTATATACACTGAAGAGCCAAAGAAAATGGTATACCCTCCTAATATCTTGTAGAGTCCCCGCGAGCACGCAGAAGTATCGTAGTATGACGTGGCATGGACTCGACTAATGTCTGAAGTAGTGATGGAGGGAACTGACACCATGAATTCTGCAGGGCTGTCCATAATTAGGGGCGCTTGAGATCTCTCTTGAACACCACGTTGCAAGGCATCCCAGATATGCTCAATAAAGTTCATGTCTGGGGATTTCGGTGGCCATCGGAAGTGTTTAAACTCAGAAGAGCCACTCTGTAGCAATTCTGGACGTGTAGGGGGTCGCATAGTCCTGCTGGAATTGCCCAAGTCCGTCTGAATGCACAATGGATGCATGTGATCAGACAGGATGCTTTCATTACTGTCAGAGTCGTATCTAGACATATCAGGAGTCCCATGTCACTGCAGCTGTACACGCCCCACACAATTACAGAGCCTCCGCCGGCTTCAATAGTTCCCTGTTGACAAACAGGGTCCATGGATTTGAAAAGAGACTCGTCCGACCAGGCAACGTGTACAGCCATCAAAAGTCCAATGTCGGTGTCGACGGACAAAGGCGAGGCGTACGTCTTTGTGTCGTGCAGTCATCAAGGGTACAAGAGTGGCTCCGAAAGCCCATATATATGATGTCTTGTTGAATAGTTGGCACGCCGACCATTTTTGATAGCCCAGCATTGAAATCTGCAGCAATTTGCGGAAGGGTTGCCCTTCTGTCACGTTGAACGATTCTCTTCAGTCGTCTTTGGTCCCGTTCTTGCAGGATCTTTTTCCGGCCGCAGCGATGTCGGAGATTTGATGTTCTACCGGATTCCTGATATTCACGGTGCACTCGTGAAATGGTCGTACGGGAAAATCCCTTCATCGCTACCTCGGAGATGCCGTGCGCCGACTTATAACACCACGTTCAACGCCACTTAAATCTTTATAACGTGCCATTGCAGCAGCAATAACCGATCTAACAACAGCGCCAGACACTTGTTGTGTTGTATAAGCGTTCCCGACCACAGCGCCGCATTCTGCCTGTTTACATATCTCTGTATTTGAGTACGCATGCCTGTATCAGTTTCTTTGGCCCTTCAGTGTGTTTTAGTGTGGTTTATTTACAAGAACTCTATTACATGCTATATGAACTCTAGCAGCTGAACGTAAGTGTTAGTCATGATTTTTTGCGCCCGTATTGATATCTTAATTATTTGACGTTTCAGTGAAACGGATGCAGTGAGATTACGACGCGTCATTTACGAGAATTTTATTGATAACTTAGGTAGACACTTGAAATTGTTTATGCAAGCCAAAATAAGTTGTGTCTCTGACGTGACTAAGAAGTCTTGGCTGAGTGGAGAAGCGCCGCCTTCTTCAACAAATGTAGTAACGCTTTCGTCGATACTCAATTTATTCGGGAAGTGCGGACTGAGGTGGTCACTAGGAGCACACCTTTCGCTTCGTAGACAGGCTCGGGGGTCGTCGGCTTCGCGAAATGAAAGATAAACATCGCTTCGGATACCACGCCACAGTCGGGATAAAAGCCTAAAAACTTTGGGGAAGTGGTGACGTAAGGGAGCGCTTTATGGTCGCTCGGTGGGTGACAGGAGGCAAGCGGTGAAATAAAACGGGGCGCTCCGGCGAAGATTGCAACGTCCCATCTAGGCGACAGCCGCCCCTCGCACACCCCACTGCTCCGGCCAACGCCCTCGCACCAAGCTGCGTAATGAAACTAAAACAAAGGCCAGCGGCGGAGCGGCCGGACACGCGTATACACGCACAAAGCCGTCCGGCGCGCGCAAAATACAGGACACCCTCGCACGTCATTCGGCGACATACACTTTCACGCACACAGGAAGCGAGACAAGAAAAAGAAAGAAAAACGGAGATGTGTTCAGTCGTCCCTCCTCCACCCCCGTACACCGTCGAAATGAAAACTGTGTCGGCCTGAACGTGGCGTAATGACGTCTATTTTGCGGCGGGAATTTTGGCGCGCGCTATTGTCTCCGCTGCAGGATCTGGGACGCCAGCTAATTTTGCGAGATGCTGTGTGTGTGGCGAAGCAGGTGACATCATGTTTGTTTGTCTGTGCCTGGTGCAAACCTTTCGGAATGTTGATGTTCTCGAAGGAAGGCGGAAGGAAGATGCAGAAGCAACTTCGGTAGCACCCCAGGGAAGCGTGTATACTGTACTTGGCGTCGGTATGCGATTCCTCATCTCAGTTTAAGAAAAAAGAGTATGCAGCAATATCTAGTCCGAGCAATAGGTTTAATAGAAATCCAATCTAAAAAACGAGGCTCTGGTAACACTGTAATTGCGTCCGGCATAGCCAAGAACAGGTAACATGAGTACTGTAGTGTACAGGAGGTCAAAATGGTTCAAATGGCTCTGAGCACTATGGGACTCTCCATCTGAGGTCATCAGTCCCCTAGACATAGAACTACTTAAACCTAACTAACCTAACGACATCGCACTCATCCATGCCCGAGGCAGGATTCGAAGCTGCGACCGTAACAGTAGCGCGGTTTCAGACTCAAGCGCCTAGAACCATTCGGCCACAACGGCCGGCGCAAACGGTCAGTGAGACGAGGGAACGGATATGCAGACCCGACAATGTTCGAGTCGCATTGCTGGCCAAACACCTTTTTTCCAGTTAAAGAATCAAACGGCATCTAATCTACACCTCTACAATGCGGTATCTTGTTTGTTTCTCTCTGTAACCTTTACTTTTATTTAAACATTAAGACATAACACGAACTTTTTCCACACGTAAATGACCACCTTTTTTTCGTACACGACACAACTAAAGCCAACAGACTATAATAGTGGATACGGTATTATAGTCTGTATCCAATGAAGTGCAAAAATTACAGTAGGCACGCTACATTAGATTGCACGTTATTCTACTTGCAACACCTATTTTCGAACTATTTTTTATCTATATCGACATTTCTATGCCAATTTCTTGGAGACTAGAAATCTACTCTGTAGTAATCAGCATGGGTTTCGAAAAAGACGATCGTGTGAATCCCAGATGGCACTATTCGTCCACGAGACTCAGAGGGCCATAGACACGGGTTCCCAGGTAGATGCCGTGTTTCTTGACTTCCGCAGGGCGTCCGATACAGTTCCCCACAGTCGTTTAGTGAACAAAGTAAGAGCATATGGACTATCAGACCAATTGTGTGATTGGATTGAAGAGTTCCTAGATAGCAGAACGCAGCATGTCATTCTCAATGGAGAGAAATCTTCCGAAGTAAGAGTGATTTCAGGTGTGCCGCAGGGGAGTGTCGTAGGACAGTTGCTATTCACAATATACATAAATGACCTTGTGGATGACATTGGAACTTCACTGAGGCTTTTGAGGATGATGCTGTATTATATCGAGAGGTTGTAACAATGGAAAATTGTACTCAAATGCAGGAGGACCTGCAACGAATTGACGCATGGTGCAGGGAAAAGCAATTGAATCTCAATGTAGACAAGTGTAATGTGCTGCGAATACATAGAAAGAAAGATCCCTTATCATTTAGCTACAATATAGCAGGTGAGCAACTAGAAGCAGTTAATTCCATAAATAATCTGGGAGTACGCATTAGGAGTGATTTAAAATGGAATGATCATACAAAGTTGATCATCGGTAAAGCAGATGCCAGATTGAGATTCATTGGAAGAATCCTAAGGAAATGCAATCCGAAAGTAGATTACAGTACGCCTGTTCGCCCACTGCTTGAATACTGCTTAGCAGTGTGGGATCCGTACCAGATAGGGTTGATAAAAGAGATAGAGAACATCAAACGGAGAGCAGCGCGCTTCGTTGCAGGATCGTTTAGTAATCGCGAAAGCGTTACGGAGATGACAGATAAACTCCAGTGGAAGACACTGCTGGAGAGACGCTCAGTAGTTCGGTACGGGCTTTTGTTTATGTTTCGAGAACACACCTTCACCGAGGTGTCAAGTAGTATATCGCCCCATCCTACGTATATCTCGCGAAGAGACCATGAGGATAAAATCAGAGAGATTACAGCCCACACAGAGGCTTACCGACAATCCTTCTTTTCACGAACAATACGAGACTGGAATAGAAGGGAGAACCGATAGAGATCCTCAAGCTACCCTCCGTCACACACCGACAGGTGGCTTGCGCAGTATGGATGTAGATGTAGATGTAGATTTGTAGTGTTGCTTATGCAGTGTGTTGTATCAATCATGAAAATTCTTTGATTACGTATATGTAATTCAGATGTGTGAACTTTTTGGACGATGTTGTTTAAATTATGCTTGTGGACTTAAATAACTACTGGAATGATTATTATATAATGTACTGTAAATGACTTCGTTCATAGTTAAGAACGTAGGGTAGAATGTAGAAGATGTGGGGAAGCCAAGCAGCTACTGAAGTAGCCTGGCGGAGTGCAAAAGGTATGGTTGGCGCACAAGTGCCAACTCATCCTTTGTGACGGGTAATGAGTCTGGGTTGAACAGTGCTGTGGTTAACATCTCGCTAGCAGCAGCATATCATTGTGGCTCATATTCTTGGAGGTTTGAGGCCAGAAGAGCTTAAGAGCATTATTTATTGGCCTCGGATGCTGTATTCGGTGGTAATATTATCAATCCATGGTTTTTGGCCCTATAAAAATAAAATTTAAACGCCAAGAATATTAGTAATAGGGGAGGCGAACAGTACTGCCATGACAGCATCGCCCTGGTTAACATCCACTGCAAATTAAGCCACCAGCACCCATTAGCCTTTCACTAAATTTTTTTATATTTGACACACTGTAAATGGACCAGGTATTTGTGAAATTTGGTTGATTTTAATAATAATTGTGGTGTTGCTAAAAACTCTATCTTGCATCCGTGATTATCCCACTTCACAAACCTGGACAGGTATCCTATCCTAGTGATTGTAATTCCCCGTTTCCCAAATTACTACCGAAATAATTATTTGGTAGCTGTAAAAATAGTTATGACTACTCTCTAATGTGTGGAGCTATAGTTTTTAAAGCTCAGTTTTATAGTTTGAGAAATACTCACTTCCAACGCAATTTTAAATGAATCTGCAGTTATTTTCTTAAACAATTTTCCTTGCTTGAAAAGTTGACAGAAAAAAGATTATTAATTTTTGCATTTATGTACTTTGATCAGAATTACAAAGTTTTATCAGTGTTCAGTTCATGGGAAAGTATTTGAACTTGGATTTAATGTTGTGTTGCCATTTGCACCGATAAATATATTTCGAGTAGCTTAAAAGACTGCTTATCAAAGCACATTGGTTATTTACAGAGCATGGTTCTTCAAATCATGAAAGTTTAAGGGCCCTCATGTACTAGGCTAGTTAGTTGATGAAGCAAAGCAAAAGCTCCTGCAGAGCCAGTGTAATTAGATTCGCAATTTGTCTAACTGCTTCGAACCTAGTTTCAGAAAGACGTATTTACTGTGTTAGTTATTCTAATGCAAGTTGGTTAATGCACAGAAATAGAGATCCCGTGCTAAACAATAATGTTGTAGAGTATGATCATTAACAGATTCCGTCATTTAGATCATAATCATTTCACGCTTTTCTCTCTTTAATACTGCTTCTAGTTTCATGATTATTGGTGATTGGTTCCATTCACCACTGCATCTAGTTCATTTAAGGTACGTGTTATTGAGAGGCATATCTTATTGTTTATCTGCAGAGACCAACTACGTTCAGAAAATCACAGCAAGAATCTCTCTGGAATAAATTCTCCACAAACAGAAAGAAAATAGGGTGTTTAAAAACTAAACTCATTCCACCGCAACATTATAGCCTGCAAGAATTAATAATTGCATCTTTTCGGGCAACAAATCTTGCATCTATTTCTGTGTCTACATTCACATATACATACATGTTCGCCGGCCGCTGTGGTCTCGCGGTTCTAGGCGCACAGTCCGGAACCGTGCGACTGCTACGATCGCAGGTTCGAATCCTGCCTCGGGCATGGATGTGTGTGATGTCCTTAGGTTAGTTAGGTTTAAGTAGTTCTAAGTTCTAGGGGACTAATGACGACAGCAGTTGAGTCCCATAGTACTCATAGGTATTTGAACTATTTTGAACATACATGTTCCTCAAAAAAAAAAAAGGACAGTGTTTGGTGGAGGATTAATTAGTTCCAGTATTGAGTGAAGGAAAAAATCAATCTCTAATTGCCTACGTACACGCTTTACCTTTCAGATTCTCGTTTCCGGAGGCGTTGCACCAGGCGACGAAAAACTTCCTTATCGGGATGGCGCCTGTGAAGGTACCGCGGAGCACACGCACGAGCAGCGGCAGTAGCTTGGTTGTCGGACTCACCCAGCTTCAAAAGCTTATCGACGTATTCATTGTTTACGTACTCCATCGGGAAACCTCCCTACGTGAACTTAGGTTATGGTCACAAGTTGCGCCATTAGTAGACACACAGTGCAATTTAATGGGTCCCACTGTCACATGAGAGGCTGTGGTCATGTGACAAAATGCTGTCCTGCTTATAGACGACGAAAACAAGCGAACGGACGTTTAAAAAATAAATATAGAGCATCTGTTCATAATGCACGGCCTGTGACGGATTGGTTACACGACAATAACATCCCTGTAATGGACTGGCTTGCACAGAGTCCTGCAGATCATGGAATGCAGGGAACAGTGGTTTCTACTTTTAGAAGTAGCCCACCTCTTGTACTTCTACCATCATACCCAAGAGCAGGTAAGGCAGTAGTGTTGGCGTTTCTCCTTTTAAAAAGGAGTGCCTGATTCAAGAGAGAAAGAAAGCAAGTATCAAGGCTACAGGGAAGACACCATCTTCAATAAAACGTACTCCAGAAGCTTCATTTGATGCATCTAGTAGACTTTCAAAATCTGGAGCTATTAAGAGGACGATTTTCGTAAGGAAGAACCAGAGAATCATGAACCAGCAGGATCGTGGTGAGAAAGACCCCGTTTCAAGCGTTAGTGAAACCATGTAGAATGATTCATAATCTGAATATGAAGACGACGAGGAGTGTGTTTACCGCGACCCACTGTGATCAACTGATGTCTCTAAAGATACCTGGATTAATGATCTAGCGGATAACATACAGAAGGTATTCTGTTGGTACATCGTCAGAGACCACATTTGCAAGCTAAGCTTTGAAACTGTGACCTTACCAACTTCAAAAAGAAAGATCGGTCTCATCAATGCCTGACATAAATGTCGAACCTTACTAATCAACCGTACGCATTAAAATATCAACAATGACACACCAAGCTTAATTAAGAACTTAAGGCTAAATTCGAATCCATGCAGTATAGTTCCAAAAATTGATGGAGCTAAAATACAAATAACCTTTCACAATATTAGATTCTCTACTGCGAGTTCAGTAACGACCAACAAGCCGACAACAGCCATCCATCTTACATTAAAGCCAGAATCTGTAGTTCTGTTGCAACAGATGGTAGAGAAATCAGTCATTCAAAAATATCCGGAAGCTAAGTGGAACACCATCTGGCGAAATATCCATAGCTCTGTACTGCTATCAAGCGTCTGGTCTACATGGTATCTAACCATCAACGACAGAGTTTCAGCCAATAAGAAACTGCACAACATCCCACCAGTGCCACACATCCGCCTGTATGATACGCAGTCACGTTTACACCTTAATTCACAGGTTCACATGTGGTGCATCTGGACTAATCACGGCAAACATGCTACGTAGACGCGATAATTGACATCACGGTTCCTCACAACATCGACATCATCGGTTTAACCAGAAGAGAAAAAATACGATACTACCGCAGGAAGCAAAATGTCGCCATTCGGATTTTAGGTGACACCGCAGCTTACATTGTCACTCATCGTCATACAACACTTGTAGAGTCCTGTGAATATGTGGAATACAAACATGCAAAGATAAGAGGACAAAGAGATTACATTGACACGTATTGTAACATGTAGAAAATTACGGTGCAGATGTGAATCAATTTATTTAAGTCACTACTTAGTACAAAACAACGTATCACAAGAGCATGCCAAACCGAGCAATACATACAGAGCTATCCTATGTTCATATCATTATTATCTGATATTTTTCCCATATTTGGCAAAGAGCTAATTTTAGTTTCTATAAGAAGACATTTTAAATCATCAAAAGATTGCTTTCCTCTACCTTAAGACAGACATCACTTGCCATATTAACGTGGCACTATTCTTTCAGTTACGGATGAAGTTAAGAAAAACACAAGAACCGAGAAAAGAAAATTTCTGCTTCACAACTACTCAGAAGAAGGCTATTTTGTGAACAATAGCCAGGTATTGCTTGAAATTTAATACCTTCCGTCTTTACCGTTACAAAATCAACATCCTAAGTTGATATGCAAGAGTAATATAACTTTCAACAAGAATATTTTCAAGATTTGAAAACTAACTGGCCCTTTGTGGATTAGTACGTTGGTGTGAGGAATATTAAAGATTCTAAAAGATTATTTCATAAAATCCGTGTGTTGCCATCTGAACACAAGTGATAAATTTATCCTGTCGTTCAGTGACGGAAATGGGACAGTTTACTACAAGGAAAGGAATTCTTTACTTAAAGTACTGTCTTAAGATAAAATTATGGGATAAAGTGTAAAAACAATTTTTCTGAACTCTGAACCAATTTCCTATAAACTGTTAACTGTATGTGCATTCAGAGAGTATTTATAGGAACACATACAAGCAAAATTTTCATATAAAGTAAACTTAAGGTTCAGTTTGCACATTCAACTGTTGTTGAAGGACATCGGTTGCTTTCACTCCTGCTATGAACTTCTGGCAGGCGCCGACGATGATACATGGAAAGTTATTAAATGTGTCTTTCGTCAAGCAGAATAGAGACTGACCATTATCCTTGTTATGGCTGAAATGAATGCAGAATAACCGACAGTTGTCCAGCACTCTTTACTATCTAAACAAGAATGCTATGTAACTAATTGATTAAATTTTATTGTTTATTTACAACGCGTTATTAGGAAACATGAAAACCCGAAATTAGGAACCATGTTTTCCGAAGGTGAATATTAAACGTTTAAATTCTTTGTTTAGCTATTAAAGAATGAGAAATATTCGGAATATTTTTTGCAAGAGTAGCATTTAAATGAATTTTCCATAATTTAAAGACTTCTAATTTAATGCAAATTTTAAATTTCAAACGGTACCCAATTGTGGGGCACCTTTGCCAAATACTATTACAAGCTATACGATCCTTTGAGTGCAGTATATAAATGATGTAGGTGTTCGAAAACTGTTAACTTTTCTGTATGGTGCATTTTCCAGACAGACTGTAAGTTGCAACATCGATCAACACAATTAGATGAAAATTATTTGCTGTTGAATGGTAAAAAAAGAAAAAAATAACCCTGTGTATTTATGGGGCTCCCTTGTCACTTCCGGCCGCTTTTGCCTCTATGCAACTCCTATGATGACCTTTACTTTCAACATGTAACACTCGGAAGTGGGTAAGCGAGCTGAAGATTGCACGTACCATACGTTAGCCGTCACACAGAAAACAATTTTTAATAGTTTTCCAAACAGTTCTTTAACTATTCACTGTGATATTTTTTATCTTAAGATGACCTGATGATGTTACTTGGTTCCGAAACAGCTAGCAAGTAGACAAAATAAAAGTGCGGTTATTGACTAAAGGAATTAAATTTGCTTCTTCAACGAGGTTCGTGGTGCTGCCTCCAAATCAATGACGAATCATGCCTGATATGTTCACGGTGGAATTTTCCTGTCTGTTGTGGGAAGTTGTTGGTGTATGAAACATCGGCAAGCCCCATCCGGCGAAGTTATAGCAGGTGACGCAACATTGGGTGAGTTGCGTGTCGGTGATGATGAAATGACGATGAGGACAACAACACAACGCCCAGTCCACGAGCAGAGAAAGTCTCGAACCCTGCCGGGAATCGAACACGGGCCGGGTGCATCGTAGGCAAACGCGTTACCACTCAGTTTTTTATCTCATTTTGTTCGTTATTTTTCGTTCTGTTTGTTCGGGGTAGATGTCCCATGACACTTGTTCGAGTTCATCATTGAGCCATTAACTCAGTTTCTTTATTATTATAGAGAGCAACTAACCCCCTGACCGAACACTCTGAACTACCGTGCCGGCTGATGAGCAGGCCACCATTCTTAAGAACGAGAAAGGTACATTAATACAACACATTAACTACTCAATGTTCAGATGTTCAATTATGTGTAAATTCCTAAGGGACCAAACTGCTGAGGCCTTTGGTTCCTAGACTGACACACCACTAAAACTTATTCTAAGAACAACACAGACACCCATGCCCGAGGGAGGGCTCGAACATCCGGCGGGAGGCGCCGCGCAATCCGTGACTTGGCGCCTCAAACCATGCGGCCACTCAGAGCGGCAATTACTCAGTGGAAACGAATGAAACCGCAAGAGCGTATTTCCCGAGATTTTTCCTAACCGTGCACAGAAATTGACGCCACAGGGCGTCCGGTCAGCGTACTATAGTGCCAAATGGGGCCGGTCACGCAGCAAGAGGCAGATGGTGCGACGGGAAAGAACAGTGTGTGTGAATCATAGAGCAATTGCGGTGCACTGTGGTGATATTCTTCATTACGCCATGGCCAGAAGACAACGTCTGGATACCTTAACACGGGGATGAATCATCGGGAAACTGGAAGGAGGTCGAAGTGTGACGAGCATTGGTATTGCTCATAGCATTGTTTCACTTGCATGAGGAGCGTTCCGAACCACAGGCACTGCGTCAAGAAGAGAAAGTGGTTGATGACGGTCAGCTACAGCAGCAGATAACCGTTACATTGTGCAACATGCAGGTCCTACACGCCCAGTGTAAATACACTGACTTTTGCCGCCGAAGTAAATTTCCGTAAAATCCTTCTGGATTGTGGAGCACGTCTTGCTGTAAAATCACGTTCCAGGCTTTTGTAAGTTACCTTCACCACAATACGTGTGAAAACACTCTCAAAACTATAATTTTTTAGAAATACTGTAGGTATTTGTGAGCGTATTTGTGAGGATGCGACAAACCTCTACGCGCTATTTGTAATGTATGTCTTGAGACTATCGATAGTCACTTAGAACAGTCGATATGAACTGGACCTCCTGTTGCACGACGAAGGAACTATATGTTGGTACAAAAACTGAATTTTGGGATATAGTTATTAGTTCTCTTTCTCAGAGTACTCACTTTATGATGTCAAATTTTGTAGAAATAAAGGAAGCTCGGAATGATCACCCTTCGTAACATTGGTTATCGTTAAAAAATGACAGGGGAGAAATGAAGAAAATGAGGGATAGTGTAGTTTCGAAATAGTTTGCGTGGTGTTGATGGAAACAATACCTTCATATCCAACAAATCTATAAACTCACAACCGCACTGTTTGCAACGTAGAAATATTTCGATTTATCTATCAGAGAATATTGCCATCGAGTAACTCTAAAAAACTGTTTCTCTTGTAAAAACGCTGGAAATTTTTTCTTTGAGTAACTTTGCTTCATCTTTTTTAATATTCTAGTTAGAACTCGTTTAAGGAAAATTAACCAAATACTTTGAGACAAGAAACTAATGGTCGAACAACTGAATACTTACGTTTTTATTGGCATAAGGGACTTAACATTTACAGCTACAATGCAAAGTGCTATCTCCCTCTCTCTTTGCAAGAGTTACAGTGGAATCCATTGGCGGAACGTAACTCTAAAAGATAAATCGATTGATCGCATAGGTCGCACACGTTTGTTTATGGTAGAATTGCTCCTGCTACACCAATATATTCAGTATTTCATTTTTCACAGCGGCGCTGACAAGTGCTTATTGATGCATCTCCTCCAACACGACGCATCATCGTCTCAAGTTCAAGTGTTCGAAAAATGAATTACCAAGAATGGTGGCCAGTTCTTTGTTTTAACAATCCTGTTTCCAGTACGTTTATGTCCTCAACGATGAAATTTATTTGTAATTACAATGACGCCTGATGCGAAACTTTTCCTTTATCATTCGTTTGCACCTTTAAGTACTTCATCCCACTCAAGAGAGCACGGCTAAAACACAGGGAGCTTAAGTTGTACATAAACCAGAGTACAGTTATGTAAGCGTCGGCCGTGATAGGGAGGAAGTAGGTGAGAAGGTAGTGTGTTCGATTTTTAGCCTACCCCAGATGTTAGCCAATCTGTACTAGAGCAGATACTGAAGGAAACGAAAAGGAAATCAAGAAGAGGAGTTCAGGTTCAGCGCGAAGAAACAAACTTTTTGATGTCTACTGACCAAAGTGTAATTTTTTTTAGAGACGGGAGAGGATTTGCAACAGCAGCTGAAAGGAATGAATAGAGTCTTGAAAAACAGATTACAAGCTGTTCATCAATGAAAGTAAATCAAGAAAAATTCAATACAGCTGAATTAAATTATGGGACGCTGAGAGAATTAGGTTAGGAAACAAGACAGTGAATGCAGTAGATGAGGTTTTTTATTTAGGCAGCATAATAAGTGGCGATTGCTGAGGCGCAGAGGTACAGAATATAATTGATTTATGTTTGGTATGTTTGAGAATAAAACACATGCCAGTCACGAGAGGATAAAAATGTTGCCTAGTAACACCGGTTCTGGAAAAGAGAAATTTGTTAACAGCCAATGTAAATTAAACTATACGGAAGTCTTCTCTGAAAGTATTTGTGAGCTGTATAGCCTAAAGTGTGACCTATTGCGTATAACAAGGCGAAAATCCCATTTAAGGTATGAGTACAAAATAAATGATCAGTCTTTGGAAGTGGTAACTTCAGTGAAGTATCTGGGTGTGACTATTCGAAATGATCTCAAATCGAATGATCAGATTACACGAGTAACGGGCAAGGCGAACTCTAGATTGCTTAAAATACGTTAATTCGTCCAGTCTTGGAGTATTGTTCGTCTGTATGGGACCCTTACCAGTTGGGTCTGATTCAAGAGATTGAGAAGTTCCAAACAAGAGTGGCTAGTTTCGTGACTGGTACATTTAGCCATCGCGTGAGCGTTACAAATCTCATAGAAAGTTTGATGTGGGACACACTTGCAGATACACGATGCGCTAAACACAAGGGGCTGCACACTAAATTCCTAAATCCTATCTTCACAGAGGAAGTACAGCATATATTATTACCACCAACTTTCAAATCGCCCAATGATCATCATTCAAAGATAAGAGAAATAAGAGCTCGTACTGAGGCGTTCAGAGAGTCGTTTTTCCCTCGCGCGATCCACTCGTGGAACAGGACGGAGGGGGGGGGGGGGGGGGGGGGGGGGGGGAAGGTGAATATGGCTTTGTGCGCTCCGCCACACAACGTTTGGTGGCTAGCGGAGTATATATGTAGATGTAGATGTAGATGGAAGTGAAACGATAATGATAAACAGTTTAGACAATAAGAAAATAGCAGTTTGGGAAATGTGAGAAAACAGAACAATGATGAAGATTAGATGAATAGCTGATGATTTATACCACTATTTTATTTTTTACAAAACAATCACATAATCATTTCACAATTCAGTGACCGGTTCAAAGCAGCATCTGTCTTTATACTGAAGGCGTCTGTCCTAAAAAATATAAGAATGCTTTAAATCACCAGCCACAGGTTTAATAAGAACACAGTAGAACACAACTATTAATGAAGCTGTATTTCAGAAAAATATACAGGGTGATTTAGCTGGCCTGGCCTCTGGTTTTTATGCAACACATAACGCCTTCAAAAACCACGTGTGAGGTTTTCATATTCTCTCGCTCGCTACACACGAACTATCAGTCTTAAAGGAAAAAATAATAATAAATTGGACCTTTCTCTAGGAAACTTAATGTCATTAAATTTTGTACTGAGACATGCTTTCACTGTAGGTTACGATTTTCGAGTTATTCAAGAAAATCACGTTTCAGGGTCACTTTTGTACGGTTTTCTTGAATAATTCCAAAACTGCAGCCTGTAGCGAAAGCGTACCCTAGCACAAAATTTAACTAAGCTCAGTTTCCTACAAAGACGTGCAGTTCATTTTATCTGAAGGACTAATACTCTGCACGTGGCAAGCGAGAGAATATGAAAATCTTGCAGGTGGTATTGGAAGGCATTGTAGGTTGCATAAAGCTCAGCGATAAGCACAACTGAATTACCCTGTCTCTGTAAACTATAAAAATGATTCTAAGTTTCGCTGGATAGTGCGTAAGAATCTCCACCGTGCCCATTCACATGTAGCCACACTTTATTCCGCCGTGAGTGACATGTGTTATCAGAGACGGACGCTTGTTCACCAAACGTAGTTACATCGGTGCCTGCCAACTGTCTGCCGTACATGCGCGTCCCCTCAGCAACCAAATACAGGAAATAAAATCAGCCGAGTTGCCTGTCGAGTTATTCAAACTTCCCAGAGCGCGCCCTCAAACTTGGTTCCAGAAAACAAAAAAAGAGAAGAGAGGGTGGTTGTAAGAGAGTTATTCTACTCCTTTTGTCGCCCAAAAGGGTATTCGAGAACATTCTGGTATACAAAGAGCAGTTTTGTGTATTTCGAGACATGGAGTGGAGGGGGAGCGGAAGCAAAAGCGAAAGGAGTGTAACATCAACACTGCTGTTTACGTAGCTTCCAGCAGGAAGTACAAAATACGTCAGTTGTTAAACTGTCAGGTATTTCAGAATTATAACACGGAAACAGCTTGAATGAACGCAAAACGAGTAGCAACGGTCGTTGTTTTGCTTATTGTAACTAAACTACGGGTAAAAATTTTAGAGGGAGACGAAGGCTTGAACAGAGTAAGGTGTTTGAAATACAGTTTGCAGCAGTTATACAGAGATGAAGAGGCTTGCACAGGACAGGCTAACATAGGGAAAGCAACGGCAAACCAGCAACAACACGTAACACAGAAAAACGTGCTGGGTGAGGGGCTTGTATTCATCATAGAAACACGAGAAATATTTATAACTTAGGTACACAAACTGTCTTCGTGAATCGGTTTATCTCTACATCTCTACAGTAGCTGTGAATAATAATTAAAAAAATATTTAACACTCAATAACGATTCAAATTGTCAAAAAAATTATATCAATTAAAAAAGTCAATAATTATTAGGCGTTTCCAAGCACCACATACGTATATGAAGGTACTTTGTTCCAAACTACCTGTTTCACGGCAGTATAGACGTAAATTTAGGTTCATGTGCCAAGAATACAAACCGTTGTATGAAATTTATTGAAATGATATAATTACATAACCATGGTGTTGGCAATCAACAAAAAACAATGAAAAGCACTCACAATATACACTGAAGAGTCAAAGAAACTTCTACACCTGCCTAATATCGTGTAGGGCCTCTGCGAGCAAACAGAGGTGCCGCAATACGACGTAGCATGGACTCGACTAATGTCTGAAGTAATGCTGGAAGGAATTGACACCATGAATCCTGCAGGACTGTCCATAAATCCATATGAGAACGAAGAGGTGGAGATCTCATCTGAACAGCACACTCCAAGGCATCGAAGATACGCTCAATATTATTCATGAATATGGAGCCATTCTGTAGCAATTCTAAACGTGTGGGGTGCCGCATTGTCCTGCTGGAATTGCCCATGACCGTCGGAATGCACAATGGACTTGAGTGGATGCAGGTGATCAGACAGGATGCGTACGTACGTGTCACATGTCAGAGTCATATCTAGACGTATCAGGGGGGCCCATATCGCTCCAACTTCACACACCCCACACCGTTACAGAACTTGCACCAGCTTGAACATACAGGGTTCGTAGATTCATGAGGTTGTCTCCACACCCGTACACGCCCATCCGCTCGACACAATTTGAAACGAGACTCGTCCGACCACAATTAGAAACGAGACTCGTCCGACTAGGCAATATGTCTCCAGACCTGAGCAGTCCAATGTCGGTGTTGACGGGCCCAACCGAGACGTAAAGTTTGTTGTCGTGCAGTCATCACACGAGTGGGTCTTCGTCTCTGAAAGTCCATATCGATGGTGTTTCGTTGAATGGTTCGCGCGCTGTCACTTGTTGATGGCCCAGCAATGAAATCTGCAGCAATTTGCGCTGTCAACGATTCTCTTCAGTCGTCTGTCTGTCTATCCGTTCTTAAGGCCCCTTATTCTCAGGAACGGGCAGAGATATCAAGCTGAAATTTATGTCCCATACTAAGATTTTTGGTCCTTTGGCGCTATAAGAAAACTTAGCTTCTACGTCAATGCAATCAAAAAATTAGTTTTAGCCAACGTAGACCTCGTATCGGTATGAATTTTGAAAAATTCTGGAGCTTATTATCAGTGAGAAAAATGGATATAAAATAACTGAAGGTGATGTTTCCAGAGGGCGCAGCGGTAAAGAAGCACAGATAAAGATATACGAAAGAAGGAAATACTAACAGTGTAGGATTATATTTAAAGAAATTATTAAATGTAAAAACTCGTGATTACAGACGCATCAAATCTTTACCGTTGCGACCTTTTCACAGCTTTACCTTGATTTCTTTAATGTTTATTTTTCTCATCGATAATAAATTCAGGTTTCTTCAAATCCACGTGGACGAAGTCCGGGGCAAGGTATTACTACTACTACACAAACTTCTCGACGATAATAGTTACAGGAATTGAAAACTGATCTCAAGTATGTCCATGGATAACGGAATTAAACTGTCAACATTATTATTATTATTATTATTGTTATTGTTATTATAAAAAGCTCCGAAATAATTCTTTTTGTGGATTCTGTCATTTATATCCTGGTTCACTTTGTTTAGTTTTATAAATCTTCCGGTGTCCCGATTTTTTTCTTCCAATATAATGAAATGATCCTTACACGAAACTGAGTCGATCCACATAGAAAGAAAGATGTTTGACTATTTCACTCATTATCATGGACAACTCGCACTTGGCCGAAAAATTTATTATGGCAAAACAGTTTTTACAAAGAAGCACCTAAAGGTTCCTAAGATCAATGGATTCCATTTTCCTCTTACTAACTCAATTTAAGAAAATACTCTGCATGAACAGGTATCTCGGATTCCAGGAGGCCTATCAAAAAGAAACATGAACCAGATTTTAAGTTGTACCTCCTGCAGTATAACTGTGAAAAACGCACCTACTTTCGTGCTGTAGGTTTTGCGTGATGTGCGTCCAAACATACAGACAGACAGGCAGACAAACGAACTAACATTTTATTGCTGTTATGAAGACCTCTCATATTAAATTTTCTTAAACATCTCCTCTATACAGATATAGGCAAGTTATAATTTTATAATATGTATAGATATTTTGACACTCGTAAATTCACTCATTAAAACGTATAGGATTCTTCATCAAGAAAGGTTTCACATTACAAGTGAAGAAAAGAATCAGAAAATTGTTAATTTGTAATTATATCGCACGAAGAAAAATATTTTTCATTTGATAAACGAATTCAAACTTGAAGTTAAAACGATCTCGAACGTGTTGGAATCTCTGGGCCGGATACCTTGCCATTATCAGTGCTGTCGGTAAAAATCGTGTGAATTCTAGACCCCCTGAATAGATGAACTGTCTTTATACACAATTAAGTTTGTACGCAACTCTCAGTACACCTGCCAATTTTTTTTCTTTTCTTTCAGTATTCTCGCTACTTTAATGCGTCCCACCACGAATTCTTCTCCTGTGCCCAGTTCCAACTTCTTCATATCAGATCAGCACTTGCACCCTGCGTTCTCAGTAATTTGTATTCCAACCTCAGTTTTCCGTACAGTTTTTGCGCTCAACATCTCAAGTGCCATGGTAGGTTTTTCTCGATGTATTAAACCTGTGACCCATCAAGTTGTCGCTTCCACTTGTTGAAGTTTTCGACTTGTGCCCCTTCTCACCGATTCTGCAGAGAACCTCATTCTTAATTTTGTCACTCCACCCAATTTTGAATATCCTTCCGCAGCATCAGGTCTCAAATATTTCCATACTCTTGATCTCCAGTGTCTCACAGTCCACGATTAACTTTTGCCAATGTAGTGCTCCCATCGCACATTCTCAGAAACCACGCAACCCACGATTCTTTAAAGAATCGATCTCCCATGTATAAAATAGCTTCAAACTTCGAATTACTTTGCAATTGAGTTAAATTGTTAAATATATGACTTGAAGTTTGTAGCGTGAAAAGTTTTGGAATTATGTTTAAATTTTGTTGGAAGTGGCCAGATGCTCTCATCAGCAAATACCGGATGAATCTATCCTGGGTAATTTGCCCTCCGTTTTAAACAAAATTTATTTTTCAGGTACCTTACCGTTTATGACATTTCTCCTGATTTAAGTGTCGTACAATGATATGATAATTTTGTAAATACATTCAGTGGTGGATACTACCTGCAACATGTATTCCGAATAGAGTTAGTTCTATATAATGAATAAATTAAATCCTCATACCTGATGCTATAGTTTTACTGCATGACCAGTGAAAATGCAGTAAGCGATAAACTTTTTGCCTGTCATCATTTTTGTGTGTCTGTGGGGGGGGGGGGGGGGGGGGCAGGGGGCGTTGGCAAGGAATGGTGGAATGGTGGAAAGGAAAGTCAGCGAGAAAGAATTTTGTAAGGGGTTGAAGTTATGTGTAAAGTTTGTTGCATGTCACGAAGTGCTCTCATTTTCAAGTACTGCATTAATATTGAATGGGTATTTGCGAGAATTATCGCGCTATCAGTTTAACAGCTCATGCATATAAGTTGCTTACGAGAATAATATAAAGAATAAAGGAAAACAAAATTGAGGTTCTGTTAGACGATGATAAGTTTGGCTGTAGGAAAAGTAAAGGCACCAGAGAGGTAGTTCTGACATCGCGGTTGATAAAGGAAGCAAGACTAAAGAAAAATCAAGACACGTTCAAAGGATTGTCGACCTGAAAAAAGCATTCTGTATACTGAAAAAATAGTGGTAAGCTACATGGAAAGATGTGTAATGTACACTGATGTTGAGAAAAAAACACAACTACATTCTAGTCCCGCATGTATATTAGATTCTCATCTCCCTTTACGTACTGAGATACCCTGTCAATATCCTGATATACTTTCTCTGTCTATTCATTTTAAGTTTGTGAAGTCAGCATATATACCTAAACTATCATTTTCGGTGTTGGTTTGCCGTCGATCTTGATAAGAACAAGCCTATCACTGAACTGTTCACAGTAACACACTCTGGCCTACGCCCCTATTCATAACGAATCCTACACCCTCTTTGACAAGGTTGTTGGCAGAATGGGGCTGATTTCTCATACTGCAAGTCTTCGTCCGCCAATGCTGATGATTTTAATTCAATGTTTAAGCGATGGTGAGGTTCGGGACAGAGGACGTTTTGTGCATGATACCTTCATAGTTGAGAAATAGAGGTAAATAGCAAGAGGAGCTGGAAATGACCTCTTCCACCTGTATACACAGTTCAACATGGCGTTGCACGTCCTTGAATTTTGCTTGCAGACTATTTGGCGTGACTGCCTGGATACCACGGCGGATGTTCTCAGATAACTCGTCGATGATGTTTGTTCTCGTCCACATTACCTTTAAGGTGACCCCACAGTCAGTTTAGGTCAAGTCAGGTGACCTTGGGAGACATCATATTTTGCAAATCACTCTGTCAAGGAAAAATGATTCTACCGCAGCCATAATCATAGACATCTTTCATATGACCGCTATTAAAGGAATCACTTATTCAATACTGTTTCACGAGAAACATGCGATCTTCCACAGAATATCGATACATCTTCGCAATCAAACAGCGCCAGAAGAAGCAAGTCGCATAGAACACCTCGAAGAATACGCCAAACTATGTTGAAACACGAGATCCACACACAGAGTATAGAACCTGTTTGCTCCGATATTTCACAGTAGCTATATCGACGAGTTACATGAGAACAAGTGCTGTGAATTGAGATACTGGGGCTGCAACATTCACCAACATGCAGCGCCGTGTTGAACTGTGTACACGGGTGACGGTGGTCACTTCCAGCACCTCTTGTAATATGCCTTCATTGCTTCCCCGTAAGGTTGTGTCACATACAGATTAGGTTTTGTGCTATTTTCAAAAAATGACACTGCAAAGTTGGCAACGCCTGTCGATACGACAGGCATCAGCGATGTCTCAGAGCAACCCCCAACAATGAATGAGAGACGCCGCTAAAGACATGCCCTCTCTTTCTCAGCACTGCAGTACCATCACAAGGAGGTAGATATAGAGCTGAACATCGGCTTGCTCTCCCTCAGTTCGTGACACCTGATGAAGCAGTCAACATCATCTAGTTATGGCACCAGTGCTCTTCTAGTCTCAGATGGAAATGTACTTTTGTAAGTGATCAACTTGTACGTCAAGAGAAGAGTTTGTAGTTGTGTGCACCAAGAGAATCTATACTGTTCAAAGACAATCGTAAATATTCGACACATTCTTGTGGCAATACATTGTATAAAGTTAAGTAAATCTTTCTATCATTCTTGTAATAAAGTTAACTAACATTGTATTTGTTGTAGTACCGAAAAGCCATCTCCCACAGCTATGGCTGGAAGATTGTAGTTTCATTAGGCCATAACAGGTTCCATACCTTCATTTATCCCACCTTACGAGTAAGATACACTATAAGTGTAACGTTCGACCTTTTTAATATGTATCATTTTGATTGAATTTTCTCATGTTGAGAAATTAGAAGGAGCGGTCTGTCTTACTTGATAAAAACTTGTTGAAGCCAAGATTGCATAAGCGTTTCCTTATTCACAAACAACCGGTTTCGACTGATTTCCCTATCATTTTCAGGTCTGTAACATAGTGCATTTACAAGGTGACAATTACTGAACCATATGAAAGTAAATGGCGCAAATTAGTTACGAATTACGGCGTGCACACACTTTATTGAACACGCAAACGTCACTACATATATACGGATTTAGATTGTGACATGTTCGATACGCCTGCCATCAATGGCGATGACGCGGCTCAGACGAAAAGCGAAATTCTGCATGACCCGCTGATGTATCCGGACACCGATGCTGTCGATGGCATCCTGAGTGACTGTGTTCAGCTCCGCAGTAGTTGTGGCGGTTATTGCTATACACCTTGTCTTTAATATATCCACACAAAAAGGAGTCACTTATGTTCAGAGCCAGAGAATATGGCGCCCTATCGAGGCCCATGCCAGTGGCCTCTGAGTACCGCAGAGCCAGAATGGGGTCCGCAAAGTGCTCCTCCAGGACATCAAACACACTCCTGCCTCGACGGGGTCGAGCTCGGTATTGCACGAACCACATCCTGTCGAAATCAGGGTCACTTTAGATAACAGGGATGTAGTCACTCCCGAAACCTTCACGTACCGTTCGCTAGCCACCGTGCAATCAAGGAGTGCCGCACCGAATCTTCCGTGACTGGACACTGCACACCACACAGTCGCCCTTTGAGGGTGAAGAGATTTCTCGATCGGAAAAAGCGGATTGTCAGTCCCCCAAATGCGGCAATTTTGCTTATTGACGAACCCATCCAGCCGGACGGTGTGGCCAAGCGGTTCTAGGCACTTCAGTCTGGAACCGCGCCACCGCTACGGTCGCAGGTTCGAATCCTATCTCGGGCATGGATGTGCGTGATATCCCTAGGTTAGTTAGGTTTAAGTTCTAGCGTACTGATGACTTCAGATGTTATGTCCCATAGTGCTCAGAGCCGTTTGAACCATTTGAAGCCATGCAAATGAAAGTGGGTTTCGTCGCTAAACCACAAACCATGCATGCACATACTAATTCTCACGCCCTGCGGCCAAACGTGCACTTTTAACATCCTAACGCAAAAGATGCTACGACGATTTTATTTCATACAGTTCGGTAATGGTCACCCTGCCCATGGAATATATCTCATATTGTGAATTATGACGCAATATTTTAAAGTTATATAACGTTTATACACGGAATATATCTCATATCGAAAGTTACGACGTAATATTACGTTTTAACTCGTGATATGATTCATAATCCATGTATATGAAGTGTGTTACAGAACTGAAGATGGCAGAAAAGTGTGTCGACACGGGTTGTTTGTAAATAAAGAAGTTTTTCCAGAATGAAATTTTCACTCTGCATTGGTTCAAATGGCTCTGAGCACAATGGGACCTACCTTATGAGGTCATCAGTCCCCTAGAACTTAGAACTACTTAAACCTAACTAACGTAAGGACATCACACACATTAATGGCCGAGGCAGGATTCGAACCTGCGACCGTAGCGGTCGCGCGGTTCCAGACTGTAGCGCCTAGAACCGCTCGGCCACACCGGCCAGCTCTCTGCAGTGGGGTGTGCGCTGATATGAAACTTCCTGGCAGATGAAAACTGTCTGCCGGACCGAGACTCGAACTCAGAACCCGAGTTCGAGTCTCAGTTCGACACTTGGATTTAATCTGCAGGGAATTTTCTAAGAAATTTTTATTCTGTATTCGGTTTTTCAGTGGAATTTTTCAGTTAAGTTTAATAAACAGATACAGAATCGTGGAGGGATAATATGGTGATTTTCCAGAGCCAAAGTAAAATCGATAAGAAAATTAGTTTGTGAAAGGATCCAGGAGAACGGGCATTCGGTGTAATACGTTGTGCTCGTAGGCAAGAGACTTTCACACGGGAAGGATCGAGAACGTAAAAACTGCAGTTGCCAGCCCTGTGCCGACGTCTGCCAGATAAGGCTCGGCGCCGTCGCAAAGAAGTAAAGGCACGCAGCAGCGGGCGATAACGAGCTGGGTGGCCTGGCCTGCGACCTGCGTCAGCGGAAGCCGCCACAGCGGCAAACGGGTCCGGCGGACGCGTCCCGCTATCAGCCTACTGGCTACGGCAGTCGTTAACGCGGAGGAGGGTTCTGAAACAGCGCGACGGCGACGGCCTCATGACGCGGCACAGTGGCCGAGCGCTCGCTTCTGCGAAGCGGAGGACGCGCGGCTGGGCGTGGCTTGGCGTGCACGGCGCGCTCTCGACAAAGGCGAGCAACGCAGCGGCCCGGCAGGCCTCTGGTGGAATAAGCGGCTGTAAAGCAAACACCAGCCCACGCCGGAAGCTGAAGAGGCAGCGGCGTAAGCGTAGCGTAACCTGTGGGCTGCTACGCCACCACGTCGCGTTCTCGAGATCACGGCTGCGGGAACGTGCTATACGACGCGCTTAATACCCGTTTCCGAACCAGGTGGCTTTCATGCGAGGGTATCCCAGAAAAAATTGCACCACATATTTTCCTTCTCAGCCGAAAGCAATTCTAAAAATGCTAAACGTTACGCATGTACACTACTGGCCATTAAAATTGCTACACCACGAAGATGACGTGCTACAGACGCGAAATTTACCCGACGGAAAGACGATGCTGTGATATGCAACTGATTAGCTTTTCAGAGCATTCATCCAAGGTTGGCGCCGGTGGCGAAGCCTTCGACGTACTAACATGAGTTTCAAAACCGATTTCTCATACACAAACAACAGTTGACCGGCGTCGCCTGCTGAAACTTTGTTGTGATGCCTCGTGTTAGGAGGAGAAATGCGTACAATCACGTTTCCGACTTTGATAAAGGTCGGATCGTATCCTATCGCGATTGCGGTTTATCGTATCGCGACATTGCTGCTCTCGTTAGTCGAGATCCAAAGACTGTTAGCAGAATATGGAATCGGTGGGTTCAGGGGGTAATACGGAACGCCGGACTGGATCCCGACGGTCTCATATCACTAGCAGTCGAGATGAGAGGCATCTTATTCGCATCGCTGTAACGGATCGTGCAGCCGCGTCTTGATCTCTGAGTCAACAGATGGGGATGTTTGCAAGACAACAACCATCTGCAAGAACAAAAAAAAATGGTTCAAATGGCTCTGAGCGCTATGGGACTTAACATCTGTGGTCATCAGTCCCCTAGAACTTAGAACTACTTAAACCTAAGTAACCTAAGGTCATCACACACACCCATGCCCGAGGCATGATTGGACCTGCGACCGTAGCGGTCACGCGATTCCAGACTGAAGCACCTAGAACCACACGGCCACAGCGGCCGGCTTCTGCACGAACAGTTCGACGACGTTTGCAGCAGCGTGGACTATCAGCTCGGAGACCTTGGCTGCGGTTACCCTTGACGCTGCATCACAGATAGGAGCGCCTGCGATGGTGTACTCAACGACGAACCTGGGTGCACGAATAGCAAAATGTCATTTTTCGCATGAATCCAGGTTCTGTTTA
Organism: Schistocerca gregaria; assembly: GCF_023897955.1. Taxonomy (NCBI): domain Eukaryota; kingdom Metazoa; phylum Arthropoda; class Insecta; order Orthoptera; family Acrididae; genus Schistocerca; species Schistocerca gregaria. The sequence continues at coordinate 512,730,821 of NC_064924.1, forward strand.
CAGCATCATGATGGTCGCATCCGTGTTTGGCGACATCGCGGTGAACGCACATTGGAAGCGTGTTTTCGTCATCGCCATACTGGCGTATCACTCGGCGCGATGGTACGGGGTGCCATTAGTTACACCTCTCGGTCACCTCTTGTTCGCATTGGCGCCGCTTTGAGCAGTGGACGTGACATTTCAGATGTGTTACGATCCGTGGTTCTACCCTTCATTCGATCCCTGCAAAACCCTACATTTCAGCAGGATAATGCAAGACCGCATGTTGCAGGTCCTGTACGGGCCTTTCTGGATACAGAAAATGTTCGACTGATTTCCTGGCCAGCACATTCTCCAGATCTCTCACCAATTGAAAACCTCTGGTCAATTGTGGCCGAGTAAGTGGCTCGTCACAATACGCCAGTCACTACTCTTGATGAACTATGGTATCGTGTTGAAGCTGCAAGGGCAGCTGTACCTGTAAACGCCCTCCAAGCTCTGTTGGACTCAATCCCCAGGCGTACCAAGGCCGTTATTGCGGCCAGAGGTGATTGTTCTGCGTACTGATTTCTCAGGATCTATGCACCCAAATTGCGTGAACATGATGTAATCACATGTCAGTTCTAGTATAATATATTTGTCCAATAAATACCCGTTTATCATCTGCATTTCTTTTTGGTGTAACAATTTTAATCGCCAGTAGTGTATTATTTGAAGTCTCCTGAGTGGGCGCGCCAAGCTTCCGTCACTTCCAACAGATAGCGTAGCTGAAAGATAGTTTCAAAATGTCGTCTGTAGCTGATGTACGTTACAAGCAAGGTGCCGATATCGAATTTCTCATTGCAAAGAAAGAAACTGTGGCGAATATTCGCGAACGCTAATGCAAAGTCTGTGGAGCAACTGCTGTCGACAGAAGCACAGTTACTGTCTGGGCACGGAGGTTGAGGTCATCAAAATTCGGTTCGGCGGAGCTCTACAATTTGCAGTCATCGGGGAGACCATTCATGGCCATCACACCTGTCACGTTGCAGCGAGCTGACGTTCTCATTTGCGAAGACAGACGCATTACTACTCGGCAGTAGGCGCTGCATCTGTCAATCATTTCGGATGTTCAAATGTGTGTGCGAGTAGGGTCCCTCGGTGTCTAACTGTGGGTCACAAATCGCACAGAAAAACATTTGTATTGATTTTTTTCAACGTTATGAAGCTGAGAGAGAGGCCTTCGGGACCCCAAGTATGACAGGTGATGAAACAGGGTTCACCATTTTGGGCCCGAGACGAAACAACAGTTGATGGAATGGCGCCTTTCCTACTCTCCAAGCAAAGGAAATGCTTCTGCCTGTAAGGTAATGATCACTGTGCTCTGGGGCTGTAAAGGTGCGATACTCATTGGCGTGATGCCAAGAGGCGGTACCATTAATTCAGAAGCTTTCTTCACCACATTAACAAAACTCATGACAGCAACGCTGGGCATGTTTTGCTGCAAAACGATAACGCACAGCCCTACACAAGTCTGAGGACTGCTCAACACTTCGCAGAACAGGATTTGACAGTGTTATTCAACCCACACCACAGCCCTGACGTAGCCCCCTCGGACTTCCACTTGCTTGGGCCGCTAAGGGATGCCATTCGTGGAAGACATTTTGAGGACGACGAGGATGTGAGTCACACAGTGAAGCGCTGGGTTCCGCCATCAGGACAATGATTGGTACCGACAGGGCATACACGCCCTTATTTAACGCTCGAGGAAGGCCATAGAACGCGAGGGAGGTTATTTGGAGAAATAGGCTGTGTAGATAAAACTGCATTCCTTCGTAAGTGTGCCACTATGTTCAATTGTTGAAGAAACAAATTCGGTGCATTACTTTCTGGGCAACCCTCGTATTTCACATTACTTCATTAGTTCGGCTGCGATTTAATTCCGAAATCATAGTATCGAACCAAAACTCGACTAAAGAGGTTAACGGAAGAGATGAGAAAAACCGTTATTTCGGGATATCAGTTATCGGGGTCGCAGTTATTTTTGTATACCGTTTATAACTGTCTGTAACTTTTACAACAGAGTTACACAGAAGAGGGGGGGGGGGGGGGACAGTTATCTACGAGCGTTCGTGAGACAGGAGCTTTTAGAATTTCCTCGGATAGCGTAAGCTCTAACTCGGACGTTAATAATTTCTCTCCGGGACTTTAACCTTTGTCGACCATCTATAGGCAGTGCGGTCTCTTAAAGCAATGATTCCAAAGCTTTTTCGACTTGTGAACGCCTTCTATAAGAATCCGACTTGCATAAACCACTGACTTTATGCTACAATAGACATGCATAAAATTTAATTCGAAGCAAAAGGTTTAATAACCTTAAATTAACTTAACCGCTAACGTTTGAAACCTCAAGTTACTCTGTTTACGTATAAAAGTTACACAATGTGTAGCAATAGTAAATACAAGTTTTCGCTGTAATTACTCACTTCATCCTTGGAATTGAGTGAGAAGACTCAGCCTTGAAGTCAAGAACCACTGAAGTTAAAAGAAGTCTCACATCACTTTCAACACATAGTCTATTATCGCATTTATCTTTTAAATAGGCCCTTCCGGCTTGATTCGATAACACTGGAAACTCCTTTAAAGTTATCCAAAAACCAGTTCATGATAAGGATCTATAAGTTTTCTGTAACTGAAAGACAGTGGAAATTCCAAAAAACCGCTCTTTTTCATTTGCGTTTGATGTGGATACTAAAGCTGTTGACTCCTCGAACGGACTGCGAATCCAATTGTCGTTATTGGACATTGCAGGGAGATATCCTCGGACGGTTTTTCCAACTCCCTTCGCCGGCCGCTGGTGGCCGAGCGGTTCTGGCGCTACAGTCTCGAACCGCGTGACCGCTACGGTCGCAGGTTCGAATCCTGCCTCGGGCATGGATGTGTGTGATGTCCTTAGGTTAGTTAGGTTTAGGTAGTTCTAAGTTCTAGGGGACTTATGACCTCAGCAGTTGAGTCCCATAGTGCTCAGAGCCATTTGAACCAACAGTCCCTTCGTATGTTCATTAAGCTTGTTCTTGACATTTTCGTCCAAAGAAAGATCATTTTCCGGCAAGAAGTCGTGAAGGGTATCAAACGTGAAGGGTATCAAAGCACTCGGTTTGTTTCGTCTTGAAGTTCGTTTCCTAAAATTGATTTTGTAATGAATAATATGATGCAATGTTGCACAGTATAAACTTTATATTTGACCCCTGGAGAAATAAGATGAAACTGTTAATTTTTGAGAAAATATATGTCATACAAGTTAAAGTCTGAAGCCATGTTTCATCTTTGCTTTTGAAAGGCATGGCTGATGAGGAAAACGTAAACTTCGTCTTTAAGCTCTTACAGCTCTGAAACAGTTCTACCTCGAGACATTCATTAGTATGACACAATAAACACTTATAAATCCTTCCCATTTTCTCACAAGGCGCTGCAAAGATGCGGGAATCTGTACTGTGTGCCTCAATAATATAACTATTTTCACTGCTTCGTCCAGCACAGATTTTAGTCCAACAAGATCCTGTCAAGAATCGTTCGGTGATTCCTATTTCTCTTTGGCAACAACCCCAGCATTACACCCTGTCATAGATTTCCCACCATCTGAACAAAAGCCTATACAGGGAGTTCAGTCTATTGAATTTTCGCGCTAGCATTCGTCCGTTAACTTAAATATATTTCCTCCTATAGTTCACTCTTTTAAGCGTCTGCAAAATAGAAGCCCCTCTTCTACAGACCCCCACCCCCATTAATATAATGGATGAAAAGTAGCAAAATGGCTAAATTAGCAACATCAGTCGAATCGCCAAATTGAACCGCAAAAGAAGGACTCCCACGAAATCTGCCCAAAATTTCATTTTCGACATAACCTGGTATGTCTTTCATCTGGCGATTGCTGTATTGTCGAACAATGGTATCAGACACCACTTGTTTGTGACAGATTCTCCTGGAACGCACTGCAGTACATCATTTATGCATGGCCACACTAAATCTCCAACTACTGGACGAAGTTTTACAGTTTTAGCAATTCTGTAGCTAACGCAATAAGACACTTCAAGACCATTTTCATTGTCCTTTTTGCAGCGGATACAAAAGTAGTGAAATCATTTTTCGACTCGTTAGCTCTTTCCGTAAAAAACTTAGCATATTTTTTTTTACGTGGGCGATGGTGTTTACTTTTTTATGTGGCGTTTAAGCTGAGAAGGTTTCAGACTACTGCTGGCGACAGTATTGCTACAAATAACACACTGTGGTCTCGGACAGTCCATGTCACCTTTATATGAAAATCCAATCCAATGTAATTATCGTCGGTTCACTTTTGTCGGATTGACGCACTTCACTAGAAGCTGCATGACCCATTGGCATAACACGAACTTGCTATTTTGTTCAACCCTATTTCCCTTTCGAACTTCCACTTTTCAACCAGTTATCCCTTTTAATCAAGGCGATTCTGATACACAGCTGACAACATATTACATTTGCCTCAAGGAAAGAAGAAGTAGGCTATTGTTGAACATCAAAGACCTGGCAGTCATGTAACAATTATAGTGGTGTCGGGTACAATTGTTAATATTGTTAGAAAACAAAGAAGCTGGCAAACCAAATTCCCACTGTAGCGAAATCCAATGCATTCCAAACGTTGTTACGCAACTGTAACATTACTTTCCAGCACGCCATCGTGTCTCTGTGGGTTCAAGACTAGTCCTGTGGCGGCAGGGGTGGCCGACCGGTTCTAGGCGCTATGGTCTGGAACCGCGCTAGCGCTACGGTCGCAGGTTCGAATACTGCCTCGGGCATGGATGTGTGTGATGTCCTTAGGTTAGCTAGGTTTAAGTAGTTCTAAGTTCTAGGGGACTGATGACCTCAGATGCTAAGTCCCACAGTGCTCAGAGCCATTTGAACCATTTTGTAAATCAGGCATTCGTGGTAAATATTAATTTATTGTGAAAATAATGTGGTAAGTTACCGATGTGACACATACGTAAAAAGGGGCACACAGGATTAATTTAATTTTAAAGTAATTGTATTATTATTATTATTATTATTATTATTACTATGACAGTGCTGTGGAAACTAATGAAACAGTAATAGGTCTAATCTTGAAACCTACCATTATGGAAAAGAGTTTTGGCATACCCCTTGAAATATTTGCGAACCTCCGGAGTTTCAGGAACTACAGGTTGGGAAACGATGCTCTACACCAACAAAACGGCAGATTTGAAGATACCGAGGACAGAGTTATAGCGCATCAATGACTGATTCATCTTCTGTTAAGATTCAGGCACGAAAATTCGGAAACCCCTTCTCAGAAGCTGCTGTTTGCCTCTGGAATACGCCGTTCGGCCCACAACTCAGTGCTCTGTTTTTTTTTTTTTTTTTTTTCATTTAAGAAAAAGCTGCCCTGCTTCCTTTTGTTACCCACGCAACAATTTCTCAAACTAGTTAACATTTACGGCCACGGTCCTTCTGCCAAACAGTACAGCAGATGAAACTTCCTAGGAGATTAAACAGTGTGCCCAACCGAGACTCGAACTCGGAACCTTTGCCTTTTGTGGGCAAGTGCTCTTCCGGCTGAGTTACCCAAACACGACTTTCGACCCGTCATTAAATCTTTAATTCCGTCAGTACCTCATCTACCATCTGTCAAGGTTGGGTACTGGCGGGATTAAAGCTGTGAGGAAGGGTCATGAGTCGTTCTTGGGCTGCTCAGTCAGTGGAGCACTTGCACACCAAAAACAAAGGTCCAGAATCTGGGTCTCGACCAGGCACACAGTTTTAAACTGTCAGGAAGTTTCATATCAGTGCACACTCCGCTGCAGAGTGGAAATTTCATTCTGGAGTGCAGAAGATTTTCTCACTCCTGTTACGCTACCTTCTCGTTTCGCTCTCAGTCACTCATGGGAACCTTATCTATTGCGAGGGAAGAGCGTTCCTGTCCCCGCTGTTTTGTTTATTGATGATTCTATGTCGCTTGCAACTACTGAAAGGCGGTCGCTTTGTAGAGAGATCCTTTCTTAATTCCACGCCCACACTCCGTGTGAATCACTTGTTGATTCACTGGCTGTCAGTCTCTAGTGGTCTCTGTGTCCGATGGAGTGGCTCAACTCTTCCAAAACGGAAAACGCCAGGGACCCTCATCGTGTAGTTGTTTTCCTCACATTATGCTCTTTGAAACCAAAAGACGCTCTTGTCTCTCAACCTGAGTAGCATGCCGTAGCAAAAGTATTCAACCATTTGTAATTTTTATAGTTTGTGGTAAGTTCCTACGGGACAAAACTGCTGAGGTCATCGGTCCTAACCTTACACACTATTTAATCTAACTTAACTAACTTACGCGAAGGACAACACACACACCCTTACTCGAGGGAGGACTCGAACCTCTGACGGGAGGAGCCACGCGAACCGTGGAAAGGTGCCTCAACCATTTGTCTTACTTATATGATATGGGCGCTATCGATCAGCAATCTTCATTATAATCGTGAGACTGCAGAAAGTACTGCGCATTTCAGTTGCATCAACTTAATTAGAACAGTGAAAACAAGTAATTTTGGTAAGTTTATGTCTTTGTCGGGTTTTCTTTTGTATAAGGACTTGCTGTGCACAATACTGGGTCTTTGATCTCGTTTTCGACTGCTTCAGAACAGACTGTCATTTTAATGGCTCTGAGTTAATCATCAGAAAATTTATGTGACTTACGTACAGCTTCTCTAGCTCGGAAGCAAATTTCTACACCGTTTGTAGAGCTATTTTACTCAACGTTATAATGATGTTCCGGAAAGGTGTTCAATATTCTAACTTGGTTTTTCATACTGTTGGGTTTCGCATGTTTATTATCCACATGTTTCCTTTTATCACAATTTATACAACGTGTATACTGCCTGTGTGTTTTAATATTTAATCTTTCATGTCATAGGTGCCCCATTCAATTAAATCAGCGATGTAGGCAAGGCGACGTTGATGCGATGCGCTGTTTGAAGTTAGAGACGGACCATATCGTGGCATCGTAAAGTGTTCTTTTCACCACTCAAAGTCTCTGTTTTTAGGTTCTTAGGTGGTCTAGGCGCAGACGACAAAAACTTTTGCCCCTGCACAAATCCAGCCCACATCTTACATTCTGAAGTGTTCTTGTATGAGTTTTGCGTTACAAGTAACTTCCCCCCCCCCCCCCGCCCCCACCCCTCCGCGCCTTCTCAGATAGCGCTATTAACGCGCCATATTCAGTGTTTGGGAGTAGATGTAGATGTAGATGTAGATATTTCAGATAGTAAATTTGTACGAATACTCTCGTACAGTTCTGAACGGAGTGTCGGGCTTAGACTACCAGCCCTTGGCTGATTTTCTGCATAGTTGTACAATTTCGGCGCTACACCATTTTCAAGTACCGTCACATATTTTCTGGGTCCAGGACCACCTAAAACAGGTGATGGCAAATGTTGACATATTGATCTCTGACACGTGTTACATGCAGCTCAACCCAATCTCTGCCGACAAAATGTCGGAGTATGTTCAGGGATATTTTTCAGTATTTTGCTGTAAGGGACCCGTCGCCTCCGACGAAACTATGACTTACTCGGTTTCTACCGCAGTGAAATTTGTTTTTGTGGTGATGCCTTCGCAACCGTATGAAAGCCAGCAGAATGTCATATCTCCCGGTCCAACACAGAAGGGTCCTGTTTCTCGTAGTCACCAACGAATATCCAGTTCCGGTTCTCCATTACGTCAGTTTCATTATTTGTTATCAAACTTCTTGTTTGGCGGTAATGTCTTCTTTTCCCGTGCTAAACATAGAAAAAACTGCGAACACAAGGTTGCCAAAATACAAAATATTGTTTACGTGCTGTGCTTCTCACCCCCCCCCCCCCCCTCGACACACACACAACCCTCTCCAACCCCCCTCCCCCCCATTACTTCGCTTATCTGCCATACGAGGTCCGTTGTTTGCGAGACATGACAAACTTCTTTTATTTCAACTTTGTGGCCATCTGCTTCTGGACGATGCAAACTTCATACTGTGTGTTTCGTAAAGTAACTCGTATTTTCTGAATCTGTCGTATTTTATGAGTCGAAGATTGGGGACCAGCGCAGCATTTGCCTAAATTAATGTGGGAAACAGCCTAAAAACCACAATCTGGGTATCTGCGTCGTCGCAGATATTGCATGCATGTCACTCGCGAAGATAGAATCTTCCTCAAACTACCATATCAACTGGGCACGTTTGCTGATGTGTTACTGGCAGGCTTCCTGTTCGATCCTTAGACCTCCAATTGCGTAGGTCAATCACAACCTAGCACTCAGTATACATTTTGGCGATAGGACGGTGTATTGTGAAAACTATGAGGTATCCCATTCGTATTTCTACTGCTTCTTCAGTATTGAAATGATATCATTTTAGATTGTAAGAACGGGTTTATCGCATTGTGATTACGTTTCGTTGTTTACCTAACGATGCAACCGAGGGAAGTTCGTCTGGAGAAAGGCCCAGACTGTATGCCTAACCAATAAAAAACATGTCGTCAGAAAAAGGATTGTAGATCGCCAGGCATTTTGTGAAACAATAATGTCTCAGACTGAACTATGAAAAATTCTTGATCGCGCAGTTCCTTATAAAATACTATGCGTTTCAGAAAATTATCGTCAGACATAAGCTGTCGGACAATATACACAAATTATTAAAAGTCAGTAACACATATCAATACAGTGCATGATCATGGCAAACTTTCTGCACAATTGCTTCATTACTTATATGTAGATCCAATTTTAGGCTCAAGAAACTGAGCACACGGACTGTATATAAAAATACTATTCTCATTTAATAAAGACTCTCTAAAGTAGTACTGTTCTCTGTTCACTGAATACAAGTATTGGACTGGCTGTAGCATTTTAAACTGCCAAAGAAGTAAAATACATCGATATATGGCGTAAGCATTAACGAAAGACAGTTCACATCGAGCAGTAAATATACTACCAATAAGATGATTTCCCTGCAAAACGACGTATGGACTTTTAAGAAAGAAGACATTTATGCCGTCATTAGATAAAAATTAACTGACAATAAAATATTCATCTACATCTAAGAATGACACACAGAAAAGCTAAAAGACAATAAAATGTACATGAAAATGTGACAGTAACACAGTAGACAAAAACCATTTAACTCTGCAAGAGATTCATACACGTAGGGTGTCATAACATGTGTTGCTGCACCATAAGTAAAATAACACATTAAGTAATACAGTAGTAGTAAAACAGTAGCAGAATGATACATGAAGTTGCTCCATCAACAAGTAAAGTAATACATAAAATTTAAAAAAACGTATGCTATAAAATATGTTATATGTAGTATAAAAATACTTTCTTTTAGGAATTGACAAACGGAAAGAAATATAAAATAGAAACATAAAAGGTAATGAATGATACGTACAATTGATTCTATGTATGGCTGGAGAATGGTAAGCAAAGGTAAAATGTTAAAACATAATTTTAAGAATATTTTTAAAAGGTAAACAAATTAATGAAGGCATTAGTAAAAAAGGGACCTGATGATGTTGACGAATAGAGACTGACATGTATTTCCTCTCTTATTACGCCGCATGTAACACATTTTACTGAAAACGTTTTGTAACTTCCTGTCTTATTTTAGTTATTTGTGCTGCAACTCATTCTTATGACACCTTATATACATGAATCTCATGCATAGTTAAATAGTTTTTATGTACTGTGTTACTGCTACATTCTAATATACATTTTATAGTCTTTTAACCTTTATCAGCGTCACTGTTATACCTTTAACTCTGATCTAACGACTTCTTTCTTAAAAGTTCTTATGTCGTGTTGCAGAAAAGCACTTTAGTATATTTAATCGTTGATGTGAATTGTCTTCGGTTAATTCTTACGCCATCTGTCGGTGTAGTTTACGTCTTTGACACTTTAACAAGCTACAGCCACTTTGTCACTTGCATTCATTGAACTGACAAGTGTACTAATGTAGGTAGTCTACATGAAATAAGAATCGTATTGCTATACACATCCATGTGCTCAGTTTCTTAAGCCTAAAACTAGATCTACACGTCAGTAATTGAGTAACTGTACATACATTGTTTGTCATGATCTTCGAGTATACTGACATATGTTAGACGCGTTTAATAATTTCTGTACGTTGTCCCGCAATTTATGCCTGACGATAATTTTTATAAACACGTAACGTTTAACAAAAAATTGTGTGATCAAGACTTTTCCATAATTGGAATTTCTGTCAAATGAGAGTGGTCGCCTCCCTCTACTATAATAGAAGAATTCCTGGATCAAGTAATGAGATTAATGTCTGATAGTTTCTGCAACGTCAGCCCTGGAAGAAAAGAGGAAAGGGATGAGCGCTTTATTTACAGACGAGTCTCTGATAGAGAATTATCCAGAGCACAACAAACAAAATGTCCGAATCCGTAGAAATAAACCAGAGGAAATTTCCCCAGTCCTCAGACCAAAGCAAGGATTAAGATAATGGTCGCTGGTGGCATCTATGGCTGTGGGAAAACTGTGCATTTGGGTTATGCAAAAAACGACTGTAAATTGTGATTATTATCGGGAAACTAGCCCGGCTAGCCGTGTGGTCTAATGCTCTGCTTCCCGAGCGGGAAGGCGTGCCGGTCCCCGGCACGAATCCGCCCGGCGGATTACTGTTGAGGTCCGGTGTGCCGGCCAGCCTGTGGATGGATTCTAAGGCGGTTTTCCATCTGCCTCGGCAAGTGAGAGCTGATTCCCCTTATTCCGCTTCAGTTACACTATGTCGGCGATTGCTGTGCAATCACTGTCTCCACGTAAGCGTACCCCATAATTATGCTACCTCGCAAACACTGGGGTTACAGTACTCTGGAATGAGACCCTGGGTGGATCCACCGGGGACCGAACCGCACAATAACCCTGGGTTCGGTCTGGGGAGGCGATGGGGTGAGTGGACTGCTGTAGCCCGTTGTGAAGTTGTGTGCCATTGAGGGCTACGGTGGGGACGAAGGCTTTCTCTCATTTCTAGGTAACCTGTTCAATACATACATACGTACATACATCTGGTGATTGTTGCTGTCTATGCTCAAACAGTTCAAAATCGTCTTTTCCCAAACCCAAACAATGCTGTGTTTAAGCAAGATGGAGCAATAGCTCACACAGCCAGACAAACAACGGCGTCTCTTAAGAGACCATTCCCTGTTCTTCGGAATGACAGACTTGGGAGCAGTCAAGACCTAAGACCTATACAGTGCCGGGGGGCCAGATTACAGGATCTGTCTTCAGAGGACCTCTTCAGCCAAAAAGAGACCAGCATATAGCACGTGTTAAGGAAGAATCAAACTCAGTCACCTCGAAGAGCAAGCAGTGCTCGCAGAGAATTTTATCGGACAAGATTAACCGGTTTGAAAGAAATATTATCAACGTCGTTCTTTTATGCCAATGCTCTCATTCAGTCCTGCGCTAATAACTAATTCTCATTGCAATTTTGAATCTCCAGAGATCAATATATTTTGAATCTACAGAAATCCAAAAAATCTTTATTATTGAAACATTCATATAACTTATACAGATACATTTGGTGGAAAAGGGGCAGTATAACATCTGTGGAAAGGACACTTACTACATTTTTACTATGAACTTTTCTAACCACACGGAGAACAGGAGGAACTGATTAAATAACAGTTTTAATGGATATGTTGCGAATTACGCTCCTCAAACAGCTCCATTACATTTTACAGTACTATAATAGCTGAGTGAGGATCAAATACAGCCAATTGTAGATGTTTTGAGTGTGCAACGCGTAGCAGACATAATTACTGAGTTCACACAGTGTATCAAGAAATACTTTGATTGATGGAGCACTGCCACTGCCAAATACTCTGAGTGTTTACCGTTCACCGGCCAGTGTGGCCGAGCGGTTCTAGGCGTTTCAGTCTGGAACCGCGCGACCGCTACGGTCGCAGGTTCGAATCCTGCCTTGGGCATGGATGTGTGTGACGTCCTTAGGTTAGTTAGGTTTAAGTAGTTCAAAGTTCTAGGGGACTGATGACCTCCGATGTTAAGTCCCATAGTGCTCAGAGCAATTTGAACCATTTTGTTTACTGTTCACTACAGCTGATTTAAAAGCCTTCGTTCCAACAAAGCTTCGTTCAGGCAGGTGTTGAGAATGCTGACGTAGGATGAAATCAGGCCACTACTGCCTCTGCCGTCGTTTATCACCAGTGTATGTTAAAGAAATCTATTTCCCGGTCATAAGCATCCAGTTGATCATTTTCACCACCTTGCGGCTGAATTTCCCTGACAGGATACCCGTTTCCAACAAGGGCCATCGAACAGACGTACAGAAATGAGGGTGCATACTGCTGATGTAAGTCCGTTAAAGGTTTTGAGAAAAGGTTTTATTCTCGCATATTGTGATATTAGTGGAGACTGGATATTTCCGCAGTAGGAATCAACATGGTTTCCGTAAACAAAGGTCGCGTGAAACCAGGCTCGCGCTGTACGTCCACAAGGCCAAAAACACAGTAGATACCGGCCCCATCATGATGCCGTCTTCCTCGACTTCCGGAAGGCGTGCGATATGCACTCGAACTTAAAAGTAAACGACCCTCTACGAGTGAATTATCCGAATAGGACAGCAATTGGAATCTTATGTACATGTACAGACAAAAAAATGATTGCGATTTCAGAAAAAAAACTGGATGATTTATTCAAGAGAAACAGCTTCACAAATTGAGCCAGTCCACTTTGGTCCATCTCTGACTCTTATGTAAACAGTTATTTAGTTTGGCGTTGATTGAAAGAGTCGTTGGAGGTCCTTCTGAGGAATGTCGTGCCGAATTCTGTCCAATTGGTGCGTTAAACCGTAAAAATTTCGGGCTGTTTGAAGGATCCTGTCCATAATGCTCCAAACGCTCTCACTTGTGAAGAGATACGGCGATGTTGCTGGCCAGGATAAGGTCTGGCAAACACGAAACCAAGAAGTAGGAACTCTCGCCGTTTGTGAGCGGGCATTATCCAGTTGAAATGTACGTCCAGGAGGACTTGCCGTGAAGGACAACAAACCGAGTCGTAAAAACCGTCGACGTAATGCCGTGCTGTAAGGACGCCGCCTATGAAAACACAAGGGGTCCAGCTATGAAAAGAAATGGCCAGACCACGGCTCGTGATTGTCGGGCTATACGGCGGGCGACAATCAGACAGGTGCCCCACCGATGTCCGGGGCGTCTTCAGACACGGCTTTGACTTGAGATCACATTGACTGTGGTAGAATTGTCTCGTAAAGTCATCAGATGATCAAAACTGTTGGCAAAATAGATATACGTATTGTGCAAAAAGTGGCAATTGCCTGTAAGTAATGAAAAGCTTGAAGTCACCCACATGAGTACTAAAAGAAAATCGTTAAACTTCAGTAACACGATAAATCAGACAAATCTAAAGGCTGTGAATTCACTAAGTACTTAGGGATTCCAGTCAAGAATAACCCAAATTGGAATGATCACATGCATAACGTTGTGGAGAAAACGAACCAAATACTGACATTAATGCTGCGCGGGATTAGCCGAGTGGTCTCGGGCGCTTCAGTCATGGACTGTGCGGCTGCTCCCGGCGGAGGTTCGGGTCCTCCCTCCGTCATGGGTGTGTGTGTTTGTCCTTAGGATAATTTAGGTTAAGTAGTGTGTAAGCTTAGGGTCAGATGACCTTAGCAGTTAAGTCCCACACACATTTTTGAACTGCGATTAATTGGCGGAAAACTTGGACAGTACAACAAATCTACTAAATATACTGCTTACACCACGTTTGTCCGCCCTCTTCTGAAGTACTGTTGTGCGACGTGGTATCCGCATCAGACGGGACTGCTGTAGGACATTGAAGAAGTTCAGAGAATTGTGACTCGTTTTGTATTATGACGAAGTAGGGGACAGAGTGCAACAGACATGATACCTGAGTTGGGGTGACAATAATTAAAATAAAGACGCTTTTCGTTGCGGCAGGATCTTCTCGTGAAATTTCAATCACCAACCTTCTTCTCCGATTGTGAAAGTAATCTGTTAACAACCACCTACATAGATACACATGATCACCATAGTAAAATCTGAGTGGTCGGCGTGACGGATTGCCGCTCTAGAGGCCCGGGTTTGATTCCCGGCTGGGTCGGGGATTTTCTCCGCTCAGGGACTGGGTGTTGTGTTGTCTTCATCATCATTTCATCCCCATCCGACACTCAAGTCGCCCAATGTGGCGTCGACTGTAATAAGACCTGCACCAAGGCGGCCGGACCTGGCCCGTAAGGGGCCTCCCGGTCAATGACGCCATACGCTCATTTCCATTACAATAGTAAAATAAAAGAAATCAGATCTCTCACGGAAAGATGTAAGTACTCGCTCTTCCCGTACGCCGTTCGAAAGCGGAAGGGTAATTTCGTTCGATGAACCCTCTGCCAGGCACTTAGTTGTGAACTGCAGAGTGATCATGTGTATGTAGACGTAGCAACCGCGAAAGCGTCGCGGAGATGGGTAGACAACTTCAAGGTAGACTGTACAGGAGAGCCGTTACGCACAACGCTGTAGTTTACAATACAGATTTAGAGAGCGTATGTTCCTAGAAGAGTCAAACAATCTATTGCTTCCATCTATTTATCTCAGAAATACGATGAAGGTGAAATTAGAGATTCGAACTCACACGAAGCCTTACCAGTTACCGATATTCCCGATAACAATTCGAGACCGGAAGAGAAGAGGGGGAAATACCAGTGGCACACAAATCACCATGCACACGCACCATAAGGTGGCTTTCGGAGTATATCTGCAGATGTAGAGGTAGGGGTAGATTTACCTTCAACAATGCGTTCACCAACGTGTCGGTCTCGAAATTGGTCAGATCTGTAGAGCACGAACAGGCACGAGATGCTGGTGCGCTACCCGAGGTCACGTGATCTTGAAACTTTACAGCACAGTGGTACGCTTCTGAGGATGACGGATCAAGTTTCGATTACTCTCTTTGGGCGTTCTGAGCGTCGGATCAATATTATTCGTCAACCTATGACATCTCGTGTAATCTATACCGTCATGCGTCCCGTCATTGTCAGGGCAAAACCGGATACTGTAAGTTACAGGGACATTGGGCTAGCATCATCTGCTAAAGATGCTACATGGAAACACGTGCCGTAATGACGAAAATACTCGTATTATTAACAGTAGAGATAATCTATTCGGCAGTGGAGTGCAAGAGTAAATTATTATCTGCACTTGTTTTAAACTTTTCTTTCATTATCCGTTTGCACATTTCCACAAGCAGGTTCATTACACTGACAGGTATCAATCTGTAATGAAAAGCACAATAGGTGCCGCATATAAATATATCGTTCAGCTTAATTTTTTTAACGCTGAACAATCTTCAACAGAATAAAAAGAACAGTGTTATGTGTAATGTACGAAGCTAAACGAAAAGCAAAAGTTATGCTCGCAATCAAATTTATGCTCTTGAACTAAACATTTGTATGATGGCTCAGAATTGGCCAATAATAAAAAAAAATGGTTCAAATGGCTCTGAGCACTATGGAACTCAACACCTTAGGTCATTAGTCCCCTAGAACTTAGAACTACTTAAACCTAACTAACCTAAGGACATCACACAACACACAGCCATAACGAGGCAGAGAAAATCCCAGACCCCGCCAGGAATCGAACCCGGGAACACGGGCGTGGGAAGCGAGAACGCTATCACACGACTACGAGATGCGGGCGGCCAATAATCAAACTACTCAATATCAAGTAAATAAAACACGAAAATTCAGATTCCGTATTTCATTCACTATTTAAAGAGGACAATTGATTTCTAGTTTAAAAGAGGGTAACTATTTTGGAGTGTTAACACTGGTTCTGTGAAAGATATGGCCTTTTAAGACATCCACACAAAATAATAGCTTTCATATCACCGGAAATGCACACTGTCTTCATAAAATGTCGCTGCATATAGTGATTATATCACGAACAGTCGGTGATGTGAGTTCCACGAGAAACTACAGACTTACCACTTACACTATTAGGACCTCACGATTAAATATTTCTGAGAACAGAGAATAGAATGCACTCGGTACAGGCTTCTTACATAGCATCTACGAAATCAAAAATTAAAATGAAGAGTGCAAGTGGCGTTGGCTGAAACGACAATCGGAAAATGACAGAATATACTCACCAGACGATCTACCTGGCTTATTAACTGGAAGGCAGCAGTTCTTACATCAGACCTTAAAATCTTCGTTGAGACAATTTTAAATAAATGATTTCACTTATGATTAGTTTCATACAGGAATTCGTATTCCAGATACACATCCGTACCGCGTTGTTTAGTCACACGTCGCTTGTCCAAATTTCACTGCCAAGACACAACACTCCATCACGTAATGTGGATAGGTGGTTGTGTCTCATTCTGTAGATTAGTAACAAATTTAATCGTCAGTTAACGTAACACAATGAAAACCTCTGCGCTCCTAGGTGCAGAAAGTTTCGACCACAACGTAATTTGCATGCATTTAATACTCTCAACTCTCACTTTTCTGCTAAGTGCGTCGTTTTACCGCCAGCTATTTTAGTCATTACGAGGTGAAAATGGAAAGAGCTGCAATTTCGAGCTAGAAATACCGTAGTGAAGTGAGTGGAACAAATGTGAAGAAAAAATTGCCTTCGGCGTCGAGTAGGCGATTCTGCGTTCTGCAGCTCCCGAGTGATGTCACCGCCGTCTTATCGCGCCACCCAGCCCGCCTCAAGTCCGAGAGCAGACTGCACGTTGCCACGGGCGAACGGACCAGCGCTACCTCTACCCCCACCAATTGGCGAGTGTTGTGTGGCAAGGAACGGAGGCAGAAGACGCACGTACTGCCAGCATGTGTTTCACCAACCAAGCCTCAGTTCAGTGAAACAGTACAGTTACAAGCGTCCAAGCTCGCTATTGTAATTGATACTCTATATCGAAAGAGCAGTTGTTCCAAAGAAAACGACATACCCCGTCCAACAGGGCCATGTCTAGTAAAACACTGTGGTATTGAAAACAATCTTCGGATTAATGACTGCTTTACTTATTTTAATATCTCTGTAGAGCCGATGAGGAAACAAGTACGTGGAAAACATTGACAAGGGGAAGCGGTAGGATGGTAGAACGTGTGCTAAATCATCAGAGCATAAAATCCATGGTAGTGGAGGCTCCTATAGAGAGATACATAGTAATGTATCCAACAAACGGTTGGGGATGTTATGTACGCTACTCTGTCATGAAGAGGTTGGCGCAAAAGAGAAAGTAGCGACAGGTGGCACCAAACCACACATAAAAAAACAAGATACTTCCCTCAGAACTACTTACTACGAATAGCTCACAGGCCCACACATAGAAAAAAATATAGGATGTTCTCACGAAACCACCCTCACTTGAAAAGCAATTTTAAAAAAAACTGTGAAATACAGACGTGGCAGTACGTAACACAACTCAAAACATTTAATGTAGATTTTTTTAAAATTCTTTTTTACTCAAGAACTTTAAATAAAAATGCCTTCAGTCACAATTTCTTCTTCTTTGTTAAATTAAGCTATGTGTTTCTGACCGTGTGAGTCCATCTTCAGTTGCAAGTCGTCTAATAAATAATTTACATTTGCTCTTGAATGAAGTATAAGTCATGTTCTTGTTATAAGAAAGTTAGATGTGTGTTTCGTGGATAAAGTGCTGCAAAATATATGAAAAACAGAGGGAAGAAAATAGTAAAAACTTATCTAACAAACAAATAAGAACGTTTCTAACCTTTTGAGGTCAGCGTTCGTTGGTTTATTTATTTTGCGATTGCACATCGTGTCACTAAAGGCACACACTGGTTTACAGTTGTAACTACGCTTCACGGCTGTAGATTAAATTCGCATGAACAAAGATTGACGTTATCACGAGGTGTCAGAGATATGAGTGTCAAGTTTATACAGGCAAGACATGAATTTAAAGTACGTCTTTAAATAACTATGGCTAGCGAAATATATCTCTTCATTTAACGCAAATTCAGGGTTTTTAATTTTATGAAGGTATATTTCCAGTTGTTCTACAAGATTTACGTCTTACCACTGGTTTCATAGTGTAGTGGTTTCTAGCATTTGCTGTGCAATAGCTGATTTTTCAAAGTGGATGAATTTTTGTGGTAAGTTGCTATGGGACCAAGCTGCTGACGTTATCGGTCCCTAGGCTTACACACTACTTAGTCTAACTTAAACTAACTTACGCTAAGGACAACACACACACACACACACACACACACATTCCCGACGGAGGACTCGAACCTCCGACGGAGGCAGCCGCCCGAACCGTGGGGAGGCGCAGTGGATGAATCTGAAAAGATTTACATGCTCTTGGAAACTGGATTTGAAATTTCTGCCTGCTTTCCCTATGTAGTAAGCCATAACACTTTATACATTTCACTGCTGTTGAAGGGGTTAACTGACTGCTTCTGTGCTGTAGACTAGTAACTGTCTTGACTTACAGATCGTGGAAAGTGGAGAGTGCCATTGTTTTTTTTTCAATAGGTTAGCAATTTTTTGTGATATGGTAGTTCTTTTTTTTTCTGAGTGGATGGACATGCACGTCAGAAGGAGACTGCATGTCAGAAGGGGACTGTTCAAGCTTTTGGCGCCTCTGTAGTTCTGTGGAATGTGTGCACTTTAAGTAATATGGGACCCCGATACGTCTAGATAAGACTCTGACAGGTGACGAAAGCACGCTGTCTGATCACCTGCATCCATTTATGTCCACTGTGCATTGCGACGGACTTGAGCAATTTCGTCTGGGGGACGTGCGACACCCCACATGTCCAGAATTGCTACTGAGTGGCTCCAAGAACAGTCTTCTGAGTTTAAACACTTCCAGTGGCCACCAGACTCCCCAGATATGAACATTATTGAGCATATCTGGGATGCCTTGCAACGTGCTGCTCAGAAGAGATCTCCACTCCCTTGTACTCTTACATATTTATGGACAGCCCTGTAGGATTCGTGGTGTCAGTTCGTTCCAGCACTAGTTCAGACATTAGTGGTGTGCATGCCACGTCATGTTGCGGCACTTCCGCGTACTCGCGGGGGCCCTACGCGAAATTAGACAGGTGTACCAGTTCCTTTGGCTCTTCAATGTATTATCTCGTTATAGAATAAACACCAGAGATACAGTTAATGTAAAACAGCGGAGAATTAGGCTTTATCCAACAACTGTCTTTTTTCTCGAAACAGGAATCTGTTACTGTAGTCAGTTTGCCTCCCACGAAACAGAAGTCTAAGACCAGAAAAAAGGGGAAGTATGGTGAAGAAATGATAATGCATGGCGAAATTCGCTACAGATGTGTGTGACATATGGGCGACAGTTGCCTGTAATGGATTTTTATAATTCTATTTTTACTGCTGAAGCCACAACTATTACGACGCCATACACGCTGCCATAATAAATTTTATTGCACCTGACGATAATTAGACGCCATACACGCTGCCATAATAAATTTTATAGCACCTGACGATAATTAGATAAATTTAGACTGGTAGCAAATAGAAGTCTGTACATCAGCAGTTCGTGACGCTATATAAAACTGACTTTCTTTTCCTTCGAACCATACAATGCTCACTTTCCTCCATCCAAGCTTGTGTGTTCTGGTCCACCTTATACTGTGTGTACATGTGCCTTCAAGTAGAGAATTTAAGCTGTAATGTTTTCAAAGTGGAGTAGGAGAAGCAAAGCAAAGCTCCACGTTCTCGCCCTTATGGATCAATTGAATCAGACTGACCGCCGCATCAACCTCTGCCAACGGCCTCATTGAACGCAGTATGGAAGGGCGTATATTCGACGGAACACCCCAGGGCCGTTGTCGGCCTTCCTGACCTCGGAGCTGAAACTTCTCACTCGGGGAGCTTCTCTTTTGGCATGACAAGGCTGATTGCACCCTGTTCACGTCCTCCCACCAGTGAAAAAAAAACCCTTAGAAGTACTGGGAATCGAACCCGGATCCTCCGCGTAGTAAGGCAGAAACAGTGGCCGCTGTGCTACGGAGGCAGACAGAACAGTAAAAGAGCAAGCGAAAAATCGTAATAAGTAATGTCACAGGAACACGGGTAAGAGTTGAGGAGAATAAGTGTACTAAACCTTTTAACTCTATAAAGCAGACGTTATCTTTAATAACCAGATAACATTGTGCTTAACAGACTGACCACTCTGCGAACTCGCCCCATACACCTGTGGAAACGGGCAATATAGCGCCCCATAAGAGGCGTTCCAGAATCGTCTAGCTGTTGTATTTCTTAGTATTACTTTATCTGTGCAGCAGTGGTGTTGAATTCGGAGTACTCTAATAAACCAACTTCTCTGTGGTCTCACAGATTGTTCACGCTCTCCCAGCTTTAGCATTGGGGATGTAGACGATCGTAAACAGTAGCTTTAGATAAACCGTGGCGGAAGCGGGAATTGCTACTCTTTGAACACCAAGAGTGCTGATTAAAATTTCATTCTTGTGGGATCTTATTTTTAAACAGTAAACCCTCATCCCAGATGCTCTAAAGAATCGAGCTCCCCGTACAGTAAGTTTTGAAACGTCTGATTACGTATGAGATTTTCATTTTTTTTCTTTTTTTCTTTTTGTTGAGTAATCAGTCTTCTGACTGATTATGTGTGGCCGGCCACGGATTCATCTCCTGAACTAAGCTCTTCGTCTCAGAGTAGCACTTGGACCTTGTGTCCTTAGTTAACTGTTGGATGTAATCAAACCTCTGTTCAAATTCAAATGGCTCAGAGCACTGTGGAACTTAACGTTTGAGGACATCAGCGCCCTAGACTTATAACTACTTAAACCTGACTAAGCTAAGGACATCACACACATCCATGCCCGAGGGAGGATTCGAACCAGCGACCGTTGCAGCAGCGCGGTTTCCGACTGAAGCGCCTAGAACAGCTCGGCCACAGTGGCCGGCAAACCTCTGTTCCCCCTGCAGTTTTACCCTCTACAGCTTCCTCTAGCACCATAGAGGTTATTCCATGGTGACGTAACGCATCTCATGTCAAAAAATGGTTCAAATGGCTCTGAGCACTATGGGACTTAACATCTGTCGTCATCAGTCCCCTAGAACTTAGAACCACTTAAACCTAACTAACCTAAGGACATCACACACGTCCATGCCCGAGGCAGGATTCGAACCTGCGACCGTTGCGGTGGCGCGGTTCCACACTGAAGCGCCTAGAACCGCGGTATCTCATATCGCTGACAATCCCTGCAACATGATAACAATAAAAACGTTTATCGCTTACTACCTTTCTACTGTTCATGCAGGAAAAGTAACACATGAGACATGACGTTACGATTTCTTACTTCTTTGCTACAGATTATCTTCGGGACAAATTTTGCAAGTACTATTGACATATAGCACTGAATGTAGCTGCAAAATTATAACATTGTGGGGCATGTAGCTCAAGAGGTATTCACGTCATAAACAATGAGACGCGTCAAAAACTGTCGCATCGTGCATGACGTTTAAATTCATTACATCTTTGCTAG
Organism: Schistocerca gregaria; assembly: GCF_023897955.1. Taxonomy (NCBI): domain Eukaryota; kingdom Metazoa; phylum Arthropoda; class Insecta; order Orthoptera; family Acrididae; genus Schistocerca; species Schistocerca gregaria. Next base: position 512,752,368 of record NC_064924.1, read on the forward strand.
CAAGTCTATTCGCAATAAATTTCACAGACAGTATCTGAATATGTCTCTGAACATACCTACAATATTACATCATTTTTAGACACACGGCTCGGGAGATATGATGTCATGCACAATGAGATGCGTGGAAAATTGCCGCATCGTGCATGGCATTTAAATTTATTACTCCATTTACAAAACATTTTGAATGCAGTATCCACATATGCCGCTAAATATAACTACAACATTGTGCCATTGTACTACTCATATTTCATGAGATGTGACGTCATAAACATCAAGCACAAGGCCAAACGCTGCGAGCTATAGATATGGACGCACAACTATAATTAAATGCCTAGACAACGCCGGGTTTCTGTGCAAGTCAAGAAACAATAATTAACCACTTACGTGAGCAATAAGACAGAGGAACTATAAGTTTTGAACATCGCAGCGCACTTCAGTCAGGAGTAGATTGGAACAAGCGGATCGTAAGTGACCATCGTCTCAACAGCATATTCTCAAAAATGCGTAACCACAGACGGGCGTGCAGTGACTGGCCTGATTGCGAAAGAAAGTTACGTGGAATCCGAAAGTAAAAGACAGCTTTCTCGGTCATGGATGAATCCTCGGATCTCGGTTCAGTTGTTAAATTATAGAAAAAGCGCCAAACGTCTTTCCTTCGCTGTCGGCCTAGACCGGCAGATACACTCACCATAAGTGACGAGTTGGTGCGTCGAATCCTAAATACGGCGGAGTCGTCTGTGAACCGTTAATCACTCGGCCGACGTGTGATCGGGTGACCATTAGAAATGTAAGTGCGGCCTCCGCTTCACCACTTCTCCAAGCTCCGAGAATCTGCTTCCGCATCTTCATCCAGACTACCCACTTCCGCGTTCTCCTCCATACTGTCAAAAAATATTGTGTCTTCCCTCTCTGCTTTTCACAAAATTCGCGCGGAAGAGTACTTCACCAATCAGAAGGCTTCGTGAAGCATTACAATATCAGAAACTGTATTTGAAAGCTAGACGCAACGCCCTACCTAGCAAAAGCTTAGAAGGTTATCCAGTGGGCTCCCTTCCTGCAGGTACACAACTATGAGAAAGCCAAGCGCCCAACTCCCTTTCAGGAATCTTCTTAAGTGGGCCATTGGGCTTTGATCCAAAGTCAGACACTTATAGAAAACAACATCTTAATCTTTCACTTCCAAATACTTTTTTTTACAGGGCTAATCGGCTTCCTCCCTATCTCGCGAGGCAGAGGCTTGTTTACTTCACTTGGAGTGGCATCAGGTATTAACATATTCCGGCCTGCCCGGGGATCTACAGCTTTTCTACGTAACCGGCGAAAAACAACATTATTTGCTTCACGATGTTTGAAGGGTGCTGATCCTGCAAGAAGTCGTCCGTTAATGACAAGCCTCTCCAATTGCTCGATCAGAAGTTTTGTTCTATCGACACGACCGGTGGTAAACAAGTGTAACTGAATCTCTCAATAACACGGAGATATGAATATTTTGACACTTTTTTATCAGGCCACTTTCTTGTCTGTTTGTTCGGTACGAGTTTTGCACTTGATTTTACACTAACTTCTTGAAGAGCTAGAGAATTAAGATTTTCAAGGTGGCTCAGAAATTGAAAACAATGGGATATTAACTCGCTTTCCTGTCTAGTGTGTGGAGGAGTGTAAGTCGTGTACCACTGCTATTTTTCCCTTTTTCTATTTCACTTGAGTTTCTTTCGTGGAAAGATCTTTTGCTGGTGAGCCTGGACGGCTTAGCTCGATTCTCTCTGACTCTCGCCTAGAGTGTCTTTTCGTAAGATAAGTGTGGGAGGAAATAATGTATTGGTTGACTGCGGGAAAGAGAAAATCAAATAACTCTAAAATTTACCACATGTCCCTCTTGTAATCTCATCAAAATGGTCGAAATCGCTGAAAACGCCCAAGACTAGAAAGCAGAAAATATGTATTTAAATAAAATCTTTTTCGCATAACACGTTTTTAAAAGGGATTACAAAGTACAAAATAATTTATCCTTGCCTTTTACAGATTCCTCAACTATACAGACATTCCTGAAAATTTGTGTTGTGAATCTGAAATAGCTATGAAAATACTTGAATTTAAAACGCAAATGAAGGTTCCATGCAATAAATAATTTGAATGATGTAATGTTCTCATTAGAGAAATTTATTTGCGTGCAGATCGCAATAAAATAATATGGGCAACTAGTTTCGACATATTACATTGCCACATTCAGATCTGAAGAAGTATTAAAACAAACTGTTACAGCCTCGTAGTCATTATTCAGTATTAAGAAGAAATTACAAAATACGCATTACATACCATCTTCATACATAGACCATTACACTGTTCTATGTAGTGCACGGTCATTTAGTCATGGACTTGGGAGCAATTGTTATATGGGTAGAAGTGGTCATGGTAAATCCATTGTCAAAAATATAAAATATAACCTGCTTGAGATGAACATTCCTCATTGAGAAAGACGCTCCATGTGACTTATCCAATGTACAGTAAAAACACACACGAAAGTTTCTAATAAAATATATTTGGTTCATAGGAGCTCATAGGTGCCTGCTGTCTCCAATGATAACTTAGCGACATAATAAACAAATATTTTCAGTGATTATATAATGTTGATAGCTTAGAAAACGATTTTGTTGTAACTAAAAAAAAAGATACAGTTTGCTCAGAACATTGTCAGATCATCTTACAGACATTTTACAAAATTCACCGACTGAAATCACAGAATAAAAGGAGATTATACAGATGGAAAGAAGGAACTTGCCTAGAGGAGGTTCGTCTCAATCATTGACAAAACATCACCGTATATTTAAGCATAGAATAGGAAAATATTTACAGTGTTTGTTAAATACATCGAAAGTATGGTGATAAAATATGAATAGGTCTTATCACTGGAGACAGTTGTTCTAGATATATACGAAATACACCTAGATTACTTAAAACAGTCCACAACTGGCTTCTATAATCAGCAAAACATAAAATATGATTCATGATTGCTAACTAATTGTTACAGATTTTCAGAGAATACACCTATGCCACTTTAAATAGTCACCAACTAGCTATTAAAATCTGCAAAAAACATAATGATTGTGAGCGTTGGGATGTACAAGCTATTCACAACAAAAAAGGTTCAATGTACTCCTCTAAAAGTTTAGAGTTCACCATTTGACGTTTGATTTTATATAACCGTTTTTACTTGCGTTACAATTGTTTCCAGATCTGTCCACGACTAAATGACCGTTCACTACGTAGACCGGCACGATGGTCTACTTACCTAGATGGTATGTAATACGCGTATTAGAATTTCTTCTTTATATAGAATAACGATTATTAGACAGCAAAACTTTTTGCAATAGTTTTTCACATCTAAAGAAGCAGTTTAACTTGCCAAAACTAGTTGTCTATATATACGGCGTGAAAGTCGTTGAAGACGACAAACTCTGGGACGTTACACAGGACACCGAAACAGATATTTTTCTCTAATGGCATATTTTCCTGTGACGATTTTTTAAACCAGTAGAGGTATCTGTCTCTTGACGAAAATTAATTGAACTAAAACTAATGTGTTGACCTATGAGGAGAAAAAGTAACATGAAGAAGTTTTAATTCTTTATTGCCAGGATACAACAACATTAACAAAACATTTACTCCAAGTACAGTAGCGGTGTAAACCAGTGGTGTACCCGTGGTCTAGGGGTAGCGTCTTTGATTCATAATCAAAACGTCGTCGGTCCCGGGTTCGATCCCCGCCACTGCCTAAATTTTGATAAATAATTCCGGCATAAGAAGTCAGCCCCATTCTGCCAACGGCCTTGTCAAAGAGGGCGGATAGAGGTTCAGGGCACTCTCTTCTCCTAGGGGTGGGAAATTGCCCCTAAAGGAGGAAGAATCAGCAATGATCAACGACATGAGGATGCAGAAATCAAAGGAAACCACTGCATTAAAGACACGTAACATGTGGGCTGTAGTTGAAGAAGTGTCATGATGATTTCTCCATTGGCAAAAGATTCCGGAATAGTCCCCCATTCGGATCTCCGGGAGGGGACTGCCAACGGGGAGGTTACCATGAGAAAAAGATTGAATAATCAACGAAAGGATAATGTTCTACGAATCGGGGCGTGGAATGTCAGAAGCTTGAACGTGGTAGGGAAACTAGAAAATCTGAAAAGGAAAATGCAAAGGCTCAATCTAAATATAGTAGGGGTCAGTGAAGTGAAGTGGAAGGAAGGCAAGGATTTCTGGTCAGATGAGTATCGGGTAATATCAACAGCAGCAGAAAATGGTATAACAGGCGTAGGATTCGTTATGAATAGAAAGGTAGGGCAGAGGGTGTGGTACTGTGAACAGTTCAGTGACCGGGTTGCTCTAATCAGAATCGACAGCAGACCAACACCGACAACGATAGTTCAGGTATACATGCCGACGTCGCAAGCTGAAGATGAACAGATAGAGAAAGTGTATGAGGATATTGAAAGGGTAATGCAGTATGTACAGGGGGAGGAAAATCTAATAGTCATGGGCGACTGGAATGCAGTTGTAGGGGAAGGAGTAGAAGAAAAGGTTACAGGAGAATATGGGCTTGGGACAAGGAATGAAAGAGGAGAAAGACTAATTGAGTTCTGTAACAAGTTTCAGCTAATAATAGCTAATACCCTGTTCAAGAATCACAAGAGGAGGAGGTATACTTGGAAAAGGCCGGGAGATACGGGAAGATTTCAATTAGATTACATCATGGTCAGACAGAGATTCCGAAATCAGACACTGGATTGTAAGCCGTACGCAGGAGCAGATATAGACTCAGATCACAATATAGTAGTGATGAAGAGTAGGCTGAAGTTCAAGACATTAGTCAAGAAGAATCAACACGATAAGAAGTGGGATACGGAAGTTCTAAGGAATGACGAGATACGTTTGAAGTTCTCTAACACTATAGATACAGCAATAAGGAATAGCGCAGTAGGTAACACAGTTGAAGAGGAATGGACGTCTCTAAAAAGGGCCATCACAGAAGTTGGGAAGGAAAACATAGGTACAAAGAAGGTAGCTGCGAAGAATCCATGGGTAATAGAAGAAATACTTCAGTTGATTGACGAAAGGAGGAAGTAAAAACATGTTCCGGGAAAATCAGGAATACAGAAATACAAGTCGCTGAGGAATGAAGTAAACAGGAAGTGCAGGGAAGCTCAGACGAAATGGCTTCAGGAAAAATGTGAAGACATCGAAAAAGATATGATTGTCGGAAGGACAGACTCAGCATAAAGGAAAGTCAAAACAACCTTTGGTGACATTAAAAGCAACGGTGGTAACATCAAGAGTGCAACGGGAATTCCACTGTTAAATGCAGAGGAGAGAGCAGATAGGTGGAAAGAATACATTGAAAGCCTCTATGAGGGTGAAGGTTTGTCTGATGTGATAGAAGAAAATTCAGGAGTCGATTTAGAAGAGATAGGAGATCCAGTATTAGAATCGGAATTTGAAAGAGCTTTGGAGGACTTACGGTCAAATAAGGACGAAGGGATAGTTAACATTCCATCAGAATTTCTAAAATCATTAGGGGAAGTGGCAACAAAACGACTATTCACGTTGGTGTGTAGAATGTATGAGTCTGGCGACATACCATCTAATTTCGGAAAAGCATCATCCACCCAATTCCGAAGACGGCAAGAGCTGACAAATGCGAGAATTATCACACAATCAGCTTAACAGCTCATGCATCGAAGCTGCTTACAAGAATAATATACAGAAGAATAGAAAAGAAAATTGAGAATGAGCTAGGTGACGATCAGTTTGGCTTTAGGAAAAGTAAAGGCACGAGAGAGGCAATTCTGACGTTACGGCTAGTAATGGAAGCAAGGCTAAAGAAAAATCAAGACACTTTCATAGGATCTGTCGACCTGGAAAAAGCGTTGGACAATATAAAATGGTGCAAGCTGTTCAAGATTCTGAAAAAAGTAGGAGTAAGCTGTAGGGAGAGACGGGTCATATACAATATGTACAACAACCAAGAGGGAATAATAAGAGTGGACGATCAAGAACGAAGTGCTCGTATTAAGAAGGGAGTAAGACAAGGCTGTAGCCTTTCGCCCTCTTCAATCTGTACATCGAGGAAGCAATGATGGAAAGAAAAGAAAGGTTCAGGAGTGGAATTAAAATACAAGGTGAAAGGATATCAATGATACGATTCGCTGATGACATTGCTATCCTGAGTGGAAGTGAAGAAGAATTAAATGCTCTTCTGAACGGAATGAACAGTCTAATGAGTACACAGTATGGTTTGAGAGTAAATCGGAGAAAGACGAAGGTAATGAGAAGTAGTAGAAATGAGAACAGTGAGTAACTTAACTTCAGGATTGATGGTCACGAAGCCAATGAAGTTAAGGAATTCTGCTACCTAGGCAGTAAAATAACCAATGACGGACGGAGCAAGGAGGACATCAAAAGCAGACTCGCTATGGCATAAAAGGCATTTCTGGCCAAGAGAAGTCTACTAATATCAAATAATGGCGTTAATTTGAGGAAGAAATTTCTGAGGATGTACGTCTGGAGTACAGCATTGTATGGTAGTGAAACATGGACAGTGGGAAAACCGGAACAGAAGAAAATCGAAGCATTTGAGATATGGTGCTATAGACGGATGTTGAAAATTAGGTGGACTGATAAGGTAAGGAATGAGGAGGTTCTACGCAGAATCGGAGAGGAAAGGAATATGTGGAAAACACTGATAACGAGAAGGGACAGGATGATAGGGCATCTGCTAAGACATGAGGGAATGACTTCCATGGTACTAGAGGGAGCTGTAGAGGGCAAAAACTGTAGAGGAAGACAGAGATTGGAATAGGTCAAGCAAATATTTGAGGACGTAGGTTGCAAGTGCTACTCTGAGATGAAGAGGTTAGCACAGGAAAGGAATTCGTGGCGGGCCCCATCAAACGAGTCAGTAGACTGATGAAAAAAAAAACACCAGTAGAGGTTTAAAAATGCCTGCATTGAACTGTAAACAGAGATTGCAGCTGTGGACCATGTTCTATTTAACACAGACGAAGACTGCAGAAGTGTCCTTAGTTCATACTGGATGTGATACTATCCGAGCAGCCAGACCCTCCTCAGATTCAACAGGTGTTTTGTAAACGAGATTTCACATCTTTCCTCATTCAAAACAGTCCACAGGGAATTGGTCAGGGGATCGAGTAGTCCGTGATGCAGGACCGCCACTGCCAATCTACTTTTCTGGAAAATGTCGCGTCAAGGGTGGACGCGCAGGATGATTGCAATGTGTAGGCGCCCAGTCGTGGAGGAACCACATGCATTGTATCGTAATGAGTGGCATGTCATACAGAAAATTTGTAAATTCTCTGTCGAGAAAACTGTAACAATGCCTGTCATTTAATGGCCTAGACAGGAGATACGGTCCAATTGAAGAATCACCAACAAGACATGCCCACATGTAGAACAACATTTCCTGAGCGCAGGTGAATGTATCATGTGACTTAACATCACTCAAATGATGTCACCTGTGAGTATTGAAGACCCCATGATGCCCGAACGTTGATTCATCTGTAAACCGTGCAGAGAACGTAAAGTGTAGAATGCGTCTGACACTGTTCGAGGTACCAATGAGGAAACTGTGGTCTGAGTGGATAACCATCTGGTTCCAGGTGGTGCACACGCTCAAGTCAAGTGAACTGCTAATGAAGTACATTTCTTACATTCCTCTGGAACTTCCACCTTTTACTCGCAACTGCACGAGTGCTGAGAACGAGTATTAAAAGATACTTGCTGATAATAATGACATTAGAGAAAAATGTTTGCTATGGTGTCTCGTGCAACATATCTGAGTTTATCGGTTTACGTAATTTTCATCCAGTTTATCTATTGCGGTTTGGACAAATAAACTTCTCCAGTAAGAAAATTACATAATTCAAAATCTGATGTCGATGTCAGAGAGGCCAGAGTTCGTAGTAATTGACGGAATGTTTTCAAGTAAAACAGAAGAATTTCTGGCGTCCCCAAGGTAGAATTATAGGCCCTTTGCTGTTCCCTATCTATATAGAGGATTTGGAGGAGAATCTGAGCAGTTGTCGTAGGTTGTTGCAGATGAAGCTGTCGTTTATCGTACAGTAAAGTCATCAGAAAATCAAAACAAATGCAAAACGATCTAGAAAAGAAATCCGTATGATGCAATAACTGGCAGTTGACCCTAAATAACGAAAAGTGTGAGGTCATGCTCATGAGTGCTAAAAGCAATACGTTAAACTTCAATTACACGATAAATCAGTCAAATCTAAAGACCGCAAATACCTAGGAATTAAAATTACGAACAACTTAAATTGAAAGTAACACATATAAAATGTTATGGGGAAGGCTAGCCAAAGACTGCGTTTTATTGGCAGGACACTTAGACAATGTAACATATCTACTAAAAACACCGCCTACACTGCGCTTGTCCGTTCTCTTTTACAATAGTACTGCGCAGTGTGGGATTCTTACCAGACAGGGTTGATGGAGTACATCGCAAAAGTTCAAAGAAGAGAAGCACATTTTGTATTATCGCGAAATATGGGAGAGAGAGTCAGTGAAATGATACAGGATTTGGGGTGGATATCATTAAAACAAAGGCGTTTTGAGTTGCAGCGGAATCTTCACACGAAATTTCAGCCATCAACTTTCTCCTTCGAATGCGAAAATATTTTGTTGACGCATACCTACTTAGGGAGAAACCATCGCCATAATAAAATGATGGTAAGCAGAGCTCGCACGGGAAGATATAGCTGTTCGTTTTTTCCCCGCGCTATACGAGATTGGGGAGAGAATTGAGAAGGTGGTTCGATGAATCCTCCGCCAGGCACCTAAATGTGATTTGCAGTGTATCCATGTAGATGAAGATGAAGATGTCCAGCTGACAACGTCAGTTAATTATAATACATAACTCTTGCATGAATGGTTCACCTGCTTACTGTCGCCTGTTACATGTGTCCATCGTCTTTTGATTTAAAGTGTACAAGTATTTTCTTCACTAACAAAAATTCAAAAGCACTATTTTTCAGAACTATCTCTGGGGGGTTAGGAATCTATATTGGGCTAGGAAAAATTATTTCATGCTTCTCAGATCGTTTTAGAAACGTTTGCTACTAAGAAGTTTTGCATTTAAATAATGATTTACAGAACAGGATAGGAGACAGTTCTAACATATGTATAGTAATTTAGAAAAAGGTTAGAGCACTTACTGCAAAGAAGCAACATCAATGACAAAACAGTAAAAGTGGATTTACAAAGTCTTACGGACAATACTTATTTATCAAATAACATACTAAAACTTATCATTTGGAGTTACTATAGATGTAAAATAATTACAGTGGACGGAGGGTCCAAGTCGAGCGTTAGTTTACAGCCTGTAACGAGCAAAACTGAAATCATCACCAATTGTAGAAACTCTAACTACTCTTGGATGCATCATCAACTGATTACTAAAGTATGCTTACAAACAATTACATACAGCTTCCAACGTGCTGGGCGACTTCAAAGGAATTGTCAGCAACGGTATGACAGATATCCAAGAAAGTAGTTTTCCCTAATGTGCATTGTTCTTTGACCGTCTTTCCTTGGATTTTTACAGGTGGGTGTAAATTTCTCTGTAAAGTATCCGTTCCTTATTGTATGAAGGATTACGAGGTTGGGTACTGTATGGCTCTCTTATCTGAGGCGAAATGCGAAGGTGGGTTTACTTCCTGTGTTTTTTCTTGTTAATTCTGTATGTTCCTTACATCGAGTTTTAAAATTCCTTGCTGTTCGCCCGATGTAGCTAGCCCTACAGCCAGAACAGTAAATTCGTGTATACCATCCCATTGGTACACATCATGCGTTCTGTTAACGTCGTGTATCAAAAGATGTAAAACTCTCGGTTGAGTTTTATAAGCGATGTGTAGGTACTGAATCTAATTATTTTTAATTACTACTACGGTTCTTTTTGTGGCAATATTCGTATCCATATTTGTTGTGTCGAAAGAAGCAAACCTCTCATTAGTAGCGATGCAAATATGTCTAGGCAATTCCTCAAGTTCGTGAACTTTTTCCACAGAATAATAGTTTTGAAAGGTATATTGATTTATGAGCAGGTAACTGAGCTTTTCCATCAGGAAACAGCCAGATTAATTTACTGTATAGCATTAACTATTGGGGTGGCAACATTTTTCTTGTGAGTTTTAATCTGTAAACGTAGAAAAGCTGTTCTCGGATTAATCATATTCAAGCTTTTTCTTTTTTGTCATTGAATAAAAGGTAGTTACTGTTGATTTCCTGATCTCTATCTGAAGTTCATTTGTTAAGTTACTACTTATTATTGTAATATTATTTTCCGGGAACATATTTTCACCTTTCTCAGTATAATCGTGAGTATAAGTAATAACCAAAATATTCTCCTTATCTGGCTTGGTGATCAAAACGTTTTGCTCTTTTAATTTCTGGCCAATGAACCGACCTACAGTTTGCGGCTCCACTTAGATTTCTGTAGACTCCTACGGCTAATTTCACTTTTTCTGTTTCATTTTCTTTAATAGAGTCTATTGTCCCTTTTTCGTGAGCGATTAAAGTTTTAGCTTGTTTCTTTCCGAAAACCCCTCCTCTACGTTTGTACAATACTGCTACATCAGTAGTTAATTCAAAGGCAAACCTAGCCCCTTTTTGAAAAAAAAAAAAAAAACTCAGTACACCACGATCATTATACCTTGCATAAGATTTCTCTGTACAAAATAAAAGAAATAGTTTTATGATCTTACAGAAACGATTAGACATTTGCATTCCTGCTTCTCGATGAGCTCGTCTTGGTAATACTTCATGCACTCCACCCAGCTGATTACAGTAATCCCACGACTATCTTTGTTTACAACTCTCATCTTCTTTAGCGTGTTCCCCTCTCGATCTAGTATTACTGATGTTTTCATGTGTATTTTCTCCGCCTTTCTGCCAAGCCTCGCTTTCAGCTTTGGTAATGGCGCTTTGTGCTTCTTTCCGTTTAGCTCCACATGTTGTATGAGTGCTCAGCCTTTTTTTCATCATCAATTTCTCTACTTCCTTATTCCACTGAAGATTTCTGTTGTTTTCTTAGTTTTGTTTTCTCCCCGTTGTACAAAGGGCTCTGAGCACTAAGGGACTTAACATCTGTGGTCATCAGTCCCCTAGAACTTAGAACCACTTAAACCTAACTAACCTAAGGACATCACACACATCCATGCTCGAGGCAGGATTCGAACCGGCGACCGTAGCAGTCGCGCGGTTCCGGACTGAGCGCCTTAACCGCGAGACCACCGCAGCCGGCCCCTGTTGTACAAGGAATGTTAAATTTGCCAGAAGATAACAATCATGTACAAAACAGGTAACCTTGCAAGAAATTTGTAACTTTGTGAAGCTTATGAAAAATGGGTAGTCATGGGGTGCTGAAGTAAACATATTAACAAAGGCTCCTGTGGTTGCGTATGATATCTTTGCCCAGTTGTATAACGAGTGCTTGGAAGGGAATCAGGTATCGAACGAATGGATAAAAATTATTGTTACTTCAATCTATAAGAAGGGACAGTCACGACGGTGGAAATTAAAGGGGAATAAGTGTGATGCCATCACTACCTTCTGCCGTACAATCCCAGAGTGACGGACAGAAATTTGAGTGAAGTGAGCTGGGTTTGCGTCTCAAATCTACTTAGATTCTAAAGTTTAATTGGGAAATCGATTCTATGAAAGATATAAAATTCACAAACATCACCCGTTCCCTATGTATTCGGGCGAGGAGCATACTTGTATTTTTTTCGTATTGACCAAGTAAAGCAGAATTCGTCTCCAAGACTTTGGGTGCTATGACATGACTGATTTTAGCTACATCCTCTGGAAGAAGGATATAACTGACCCACCATTTGATGGGTCATGGACGTGAGAGTGCACAACCAAGAAGAAGCAACAGCTGAATGCCTTACCAGACACTACTCTTCTGCAGTTCGGAGAAATGCCATAGAACCACTCAGCAAATTATATTACGCCATGCCCCCTTTCCCTAAATACACGTGATTTGTTTTACGATGCTTTCAAATTTTCCTGCATGCGTTTAGCCTTGGATTCGCTGCACGTTCTATTTATGTCATTCCTACGTGATTCACAGTACTGTATTCCTGTCTGATCATGAGCAGTTTTGTACTCCCTTCTTTCGACGATCAGATGTAATGTTTCTTCTTTTACCCAATATTTCTTCGTAGTTGCCTTGTGGTACCTATGCTTTTTTTCCAACATCTGTGATTGCACTTTTTATAGATGTTCACTCCTAAGTGAGCTGCTTACTCTGATATTCCTTATTGCAGTACCCACATCCATAGTTAACTTCAAATGCTTCTCATCATTCTTCACTACTTCAGTATCCCGCTTTCTATAATACTGATTCCACCAGATGATTCTTCTATACCTCAGTATACTCACCATCATTACTAGATTGATCTAATCTATATCTGCTATTACCATCTGGAATTTATTGCAAAACTCAGTTAGTCTTTCTCCTCTCTCATTCCCATTGCCAAGGCCATGTTCTCCCGTTACCATTTCTTCTATTCCCTTCCCTACAACTGTGGTTCAATTTCCTATGGTTACTAGATTTTCATCCAACTTTATGTATTAAACTACCTGATCAGTATCCTCATACACCCTTTCTATCTGTTCATCTTCTCCTCACGACATTGGGATGTATACCTGAACTATCGTTGACATCGTTGCTTTACTTCCAAATCTCATGAGAACAACTCAATCACCAAACTGTTCGCAATAGTCACTTTCTGTGCTTTCTTTCTCATAACGAGTCCTACTCCCATTATACCGTTTTCTGTTGCTTTTGATATTACCCCTTACTTGTCTGACCACAAATCCTTATCTTCTTTCCATTTCAGTTCACTGACCCTGCTACCTCTAGATTGAGTCTTTGCGTTTCTAACTTTCCTTCTACTTTCAAACTCCACATATTCCGTGCGCCAACACATAGAATGGTACTCCTTCATTGGTTATTCCATCTTTTTCTCATTGTCACTTCCCCACTGCCGGCCCCCCGGCGGAGATCGAATGGGGACTGATTTGGAATCTATTGCCAATGGAGAGATTATTACGACATTTCCTCTATGAAAGGTTACATGTCCTGTGAATAATGTAAACAACACAAGTTTTTAGTATTGTGATACTAGGAATCGCAAAGAGTGGCGTTGGTGGTGGTGGTGGTGGTGGGGAGAGGGGGAGAGTACCAGTAGGAATGCAGAACAAAAGCAAGAGAGAGAAGGCAAAAATTTGGGAGCATAAGTTATGGTAATGAATATTAGGCTAAAAATATCTCTCCAGTGTGTAAACAAGACACAAATGGTGTACTTGATGGCCATCTAGGCTCATAAATATGGTAATCAAAACGACAGTTGTGGGTTATTAATTAGATCCTAGATAAACAAAACAAAGAGTTGCGAACTTCCAGCATGCTGGAATAGCTTGGGTCAGCAACTTCTGTCAATCGAGAGTATGATATATCGGTCTACATTGGCAAATATTTTACTTTTCTTTCGGTGTCCAGTTTTGGGCCAAGGCCTATTTTACAATTGACATAACGAAGTAGAAAATGACTTTTTTGAAGATGTCAAAACTGTGTATATACTGAAAATGTGCATTACAATTTTTTATGACATCTTCATAAATGTCAATTTCGACTTCGTTAGGTTGACTGGAAAATGGGTTTCGGCTGTATGCACTGTAATGTACATAACACATTTTTTACATCTTCCTAAATGCCACTTTAGATTTTGTTATGTTGATTTGGAAGTGGGTCTCTGCTCGAAACTTCTCATAGGATGAAAAACAAAATATTTGCAACTTGGATTGGTTGGGTTGGTTGGGTTGTTTGTGGGCGGAGACCAGACAGCGAGGTCATCGGTCTCATCGGATTAGGGAAGGACGGGGAAGGAAGTCGGCCGTGCCTTCTCAAAGGGACCTTTCCGACATTTACCGGGAGCGATTTAGGGAAACCACGGAAAACCTAAATCAGGATGCTGGACCCGGGATTGAACCGTTGTCCTCCAGAATTCGAATCCAGTGTGATAGCCACTGCGCCACCTCGCTCGGTACTTGGATTCGTTTTTCGTTCTATTGAAAACAAAGAGTGCAAATGAGCAATTTCTTTGTATTATGATCACAAATTACGTGGTTTTCTTATGTAAGGGAAGCCGAGCAAAGTTATGTACTTCGTTACAGAAGGAGAACAATAGGCCTATTCAATCCAAATTGGCATAATCCCACTACTTGCATATACGTCTTAACTGTCATTTGTATGTATGTTAATACACGACTAATACACTGCATGATGAATGCCAAAATTGTTGCATATACAAAATCTACTAAACCAGTTGTAAAGCTAGGTACGTAATGCAAATAGGTAAGAGCTATAAAACGCGATATAAGGAACAGACAGAATTAAGAAGAAAAACATGTGAAGAAGATCCACTTCCACATCTCACCTCATAAAATAAACTGACCTGGTACTCAGCATCGAAAAAAGTCTCGCACCCCTTCATACAATGAGAAAGAGAAACTTTATAGACATTTGTCACGAGACGGAAATTGATGAACACCTGAAAAAATTCGAGAAAAAGAACTCAACGAGCAATGCTGATTAAGGAACACCAGTTTCTTAGTTATCTGCCGTCCCATTGTTGACAAATTCATTTAAAGATGCTTCACACATTATCATCTGCATCTAGATGTTTGTTAACAGCCAACGATGTGTCCAAACCACACTAGAGTCCTCAACAATTCCTGATGGTTTTAATTTTGCTCATGAGAGGACATAACCTTAGACTCGATTGGGATGCCACATCCACTGCAACTGTCACACATTTTTATTAAATCCAAGTAATTACTTTTAGCATCTTTTATGAAAAATATACATTTTGAAATTTTTAGACATGTCACAATATAATTCTTTTTCATGCTGGAGCATGCTAATAGATTTAATATACTGAACTGAACTGTGTTATAACTATGACTTGCCCATTTTTTTCTTATGGGGCACAAAACTTTTTAAATTTACTTTACTTGCAGATTTTGTCATTGATTTTGCTTCCCTAGGGCATGAGGTAAGTTATGTAATTATTTTGCAAACGTAGCGTACATATATTAGAATTGTCACCTTCCCTATATATATATATATATATATATATATATATATATATATATATATATATATATACACATTGCAGCTTTATTGAAGGCCACTGTCAGCATTTGGCAAGGTCACCTCTCCCCTCCCCTCCCAACTCGCACATAACTCTCCTTCAATCGTTTTAATATCTGCACTTGGCAGTGAAAGGTTAGTCGCTATCAATGAAAATCACTCAGAAAGCAAAAGAAGTTTTGAAGTAAGTATATATTCACCAATATCTTTTAATATCATTATCAATCATTTATAAATATATTCGTTTATGCTTACGTTTCCCTATTTTTTTTATTCCAACAGCTCAGTGAGCCTTAGCGTAAGTGACAGATGAGGACAATCAGGTGTTCAGTATGCCATTGTGTGCCCCACCACAGCAGCAGTAGTAGTAGTAGCAGCCCGCAGACGACCTTCCAGATTTATCAGCCCAACTATCATGCAACTATTATGTGCCTCCACTAGAACTCCCTCAGAAAGTGTAGCCTCAGATAAGTCCCACAACATCATTATTGTTCACCAACAAATATAGTGCGACAGCTAATCGTTCTAAACATATGAATGTAGGCCTAACGCTTGGCAGTGACTCTGGAGTAGTTACAGAAGTAAAAAACATTCAATGTGTTGATATTGAAGTGCAGTTTTCGTGGTATCAATAGGACTACCCGCGTAGAATGAGAGTTTACAGGGAAGAAAATGACAACGGATTACAGTCCATCTTATACTCCTATTGACGTTCATGCGCTTGGCCATTAGGTTGCACAGGACATCTGTACATTTACCTAAAGCATTCAAGTGAATTTGCATGCTTTATTCTGCGCACTAGCAATTGCAGTAGATAGGCTAGCACACTGGCATCTATATATTAGAGCTGCATACTGTGACACTGTAGACTATTCGTGTGTTAATATACAATGAAATTAGAACAATACATAAATGCATGTATTCACCTGGTGTCAATGAATGTTAAGTGTTGGATCTTTGATGTTAAACCTACGGTGGCAGAATTTACTGAAGGAACACCTACAAATGTAATTGCACCCATAGGTTTGAATATGATTCAGCCTGAATTCAAAGCATGTAGAAAACATTTGTTGTTAAAATAACTTAATAACACACACAATATATATATATATATATATATATATATATATATATATATATATATATATATATATATATATATATATATATAAACGCAAATAATTTTCAGAGACTTTAAAAAAGACCTGTTTATGCAATATTGTACAGGTACGTTTTTCACGCTAATACTGTTATGGGTTTTCTACATATGGTTAATATACTCATATACAGAACGAAAAGATAACCTATATATATATATACAGTACTGCAGAGGTATATTTCTGCACACTAGTACTACTGTGGACTGTTTTTTTTAATGTAGTTCACACAATCTGTGCAGATGATGCTTCAACGTGAAGACCCATAGTGTAAATGGTGCATATGGAGCTTGGAGAGATCCAGAGCACACATAACGATGTAGCCTGGCTTCGAGAACTGTACTGAAATCTTAGACATATACGCAAGGACTAGCCCTTGAGGAAGTTTGTGAACCACTTAAAATTTTCGATGGTAACATACTCTGTTCCTCCATAACACCCATTCGTTCGATCAACTTAGTGAATTTCGTAGTGGTTTCTAATATTCTCGGAGGTTTTGTCACAATCAGAATCATTCATTAATTTATAAGAATCTTTTTCAATAGCCAACCGTGAAAGCCCTCTCTTCATGTATTTTCAGCGATGTATTCCTTCAACCGGGGACTGAAGCACATGCTGCAGGTGATCGTAATAAGTCTCACGCCAAACCTGAATCGTTGCTGGAGGTCTCACTAATGTAGAATGTACATCTACATCTACATGACTACTCTGCAATTCACATTTAAGTGCTTGGCAGAGGGTTCATCGAACCACAATCATACTATCTCTCTACAATTCCACTCCCGAACAGCGAGCGGGAAAAACGAACACCTAAACCTTTCTGTTCGAGCTCTGATTTCTCTTATTTTATTTTGATGATCTTTCCTACCTATGTAGGTTTGGCTCAACAAAATATTTTCGCATTCGGAAGAGAAAGTTGGTGACTGAAATTTCGTAAAAAGGTCTCGCCGCGACGAAAAACGTCTATGTTGTAATGACTTCCATCCCAACTCGTGTATCATATCTGCCACACTCTCTCCCCTATAACGCGATAATACAAAACGAGCTGCCCTTTTTTGCACCCTTTCGATGTCCTCCGTCAATCCCACCTGGTAAGGATCCCACACCGCGCAGCAATATTCTAACAGAGGACGAACGAGTGTAGTGTAAGCTCTCTCTTTAGTGGACTTGTTGCATCTTCTAAGTGTCCTGCCAATGAAACGCAACCTTTGGCTCGCCTTCCCGACAATATTATCTATGTGGTCCTTCCAACTGAAGTTGTTCGTAATTTTAACACCCAGGTACTTAGTTGAATTGACAGCCTTGAGAATTCTACTATTTATCGAGTAATCGAATTCCAACGGATTTCTTTTGGAACTCATGTGGATCATCTCACACTTTTCGTTATTTAGCGTCAGCTGCCACCTGACACACCATACAGCAATCTTTTCTAAATCGCTTTGCAGCTGATACTGGTCTTCGGATGACCTTACTAGACGGTAAATTACAGCATCATCTGCGAACAGTCTAAGAGAACTGCTCAGATTGTCACCCAGGTCATTTATATAGATCAGGAACAGTAGAGGTCCCAGGACGCTTCCCTGGGGAACACCTGATATCACTTCAGTTTTACTCGATGATTTGCCGTCTATTACTACGAACTGCGACCTTCCTGACAGGAAATCACGAATCCAGTCGCACAACTGAGACGATACCCCATAGCTCCGCAGCTTGATTAGAAGTCGCTTGTGAGGAATGGTGTCAAAAGCTTTCCGGAAATCTAGAAATACCGAATCAACTTGAGATCCCCTGTCGATAGCGGCCATTACTTCGTGCGAATAAAGAGCTAGCTGCGTTGCACAAGAGCGATGTTTTCTGAAGCCATGCTGATTACGTGTCAATAGATCGTTCCCTTCGAGGTGATTTATAATGTTTGAATACAGTATATGCTCCAAAACCCTACTGCAAACCGACGTCAATGATATAGGTCTGTAGTTAAATGGATTACTTCTACTACCCTTCTTGAACACTGGTGCGACCTGCGCATTTTTCCAATCTGTAGGTACAGATCTATCGGTGAGCGAGCGGTTGTATATGAGTGCTAAGTAGGGAGCTATAGTATCAGCGTAATCTGAAAGGAACCTAATCGGTATACAATCTGGACCTGAAGACTTGCCCGTATCAAGCGACTTGAGTTGCTTCGCAACCCCTAAGGTATCTACTTCTAAGAAATTCATGCTAGCAGATGTTCCTGTTTCAAATTCTGGAATATTCCATTCGTCTTCCCTGGTGAAGGAATTACGGAAAACTGCGTTCAATAACTCCGCTTTAGCGGCACAGTCGTCGATAACAGTACCATCGGCACTGCGCAGCATAGGTATTGACTGCGTCTTGCCGCTTGTGTACTTTACATACGACCAGAATTTCTTCGGATTTTCTACCAAATTTCGAGACAATGTTTCGTTATGGAACCTGTTAAAGGCATCTCGCTTATCCCCCGGTGTTCTCATCAGCTTGGGGATAGAACCATTTCGTGGGACTAGGCGCTCCAGAGACAGTATCAAGTCACTGTGTACAGCAAGCAAAGCTGAGAGGTATTTCAGTTTCTGTCTCCAGGACATATCCTACACCAGTATCGACTGCTATGTTTCAGATATCTTCTCTCAGTCTGACAAGTTCATATTTTGACAGAGATTGGAACATTCCAAACGCCAGAGATTGTTAAGTGGCATGCCTGTAGAGATGTTAAGTGCCATGCCTGTAGAGATTGACGATCCAGTAGTGAATGTACCTCAAATCGTGAGATGGCATACACTGCTCATCACTCATTTACGGGTTGTTTGCCTTGGCGTATCTGTTCACACAGAGGCAAAATCCCTTGCGCATACCACGCTCGAGAAGAAAAAAAATGAAGTAAACATCGGAACATTGGTCAACAAGTCGATTCATGTCTTATTTAACACTGTGTTCCATAAAAGCGCTGTTGCGGTGCAATAAAAGGCAGAATCCAGAGTGTAGGTGTCTAGGAATACACTCTAGACTTTCTAAAAAATGTCTGCGAGCAGGTATATATCTATTTATCTATAGTCTAGCATATTCCTCTAAATTAGAGATGTTGAAATCCTGCCAAACGATCACTGCCCCAATTTACTCTGCATCCATTATACCAGAGGCTGTGAGTTTGCTGCTAAATACAGCTACAATGGGCAGTGCGATATCGTAAAGCCTTTCAATCGAATACACTATTCGTAAGTGAAGACTTCCTTCATTGTAACAAGCTGAAACTTTTCGTAATCGGGATGTATGACTCAGGTCCCATGCGTGTCTCTAACGTGGTGCATGCACATATCTTATTGACTCCAGGGAGCGAAGCGTTATTCTGGAAATGATATGTTTGGAAAATGAAATGTACTTTTCTACGTTTTCAGGTATGATACTGACCTTGTTGTTGTTGTGGCCGTCAGTCCAGAGACTGGTTTGATGTAGCTCTCCATGCTACTCTATCCTGTCCAAGCGTCTTTATCTCCCAGTACCTACTGCTACCTACATCCTTCTGAATCTGTTTAGTGTATTCCTCTCTTGGCCTCCCTCTACGGTTTTCACCCTCCATGCTGCCCTCCAATACTAAATTGGTGATCCCTTGATGCCTCAGAATCCTACCAAGCGATCCCTTCTTATAGTCAAGTAGCGCCACAAATTTCTCTTCTCCCCAATTCTACTCAATATCTCCCAATTAGTTATATGATCTACCACCTAATCTGCAGTATTCGTCTGTAGCACCACATTTCGAAAGCTTCTATTCTCTTCTTGCCTGTACTGCTTATCGTTCACGTTTCACTTAAATACATGGCTACACTCCATACAAATACTTTCAGAAACGACTTCCTGACACTACTATCTATACTCGATGTTAACAAATTTCTTTCCTTCATAAATGCTTTCCTTGCCATTGCCACTCTACATTTTATATCCTCTCTACTTCGACCATCATCAGTTATTTTGCTCCCCAAATGACAAAACTAATTTACTACTTTAAGTGTCCCATTTCCTAATCTCATTCCCTCAGCATCACCCGATTCAATTAGACTACATCCATTATCCTCGTTTTGCTTTTGTTAAAGTTCATCTTATATTCCCCTTTCAAGACACTGTCCATTCCGTTCACCTGCTCTTCCATGTCCTTTTCTGTCTATGACAGAATTACAATGTCATCGGCGAACCTCTAAGTTTTCATTTCTTCTCCATGGATTTTAATTCCTACTCCGTTTTTTTCCTTTACTGCTTGCTGAATATACAGATTGAATAACATCGGGGATAGGTTACAACCCTGTCTCACTCCCTTCGCAACCACTGCTTCCCTTTCATGCCCCTCTTCTCATATAACTGCCATTTGGTTTCTGTTGTATAAATTGTAAATAGCCTTTCGCCCCCTGTAGATTACCCCTGTCACCTTCAGAATTTGAAAGACAGTATTCTAGTCAACATTGTTTCTAAGATAAGTCGCAGGGTCAGTATTGCGTCACGTGTTCCAACATTTCTACGGAATCCAAACTGATCTTCCCCAAAGTTGGCTTCTACCAGTTTCTCCATTCATCCGTAAAGAATTCGTGTTAGTATTTTACAGCCGAGGCTTATTAAACTGATAGTTCGGTAAATTTCAGATCTGTCAACGTCTGCTTTCTTTGGGATTGGAATTATTATATTCTTCTTGATGTCTGAGCGTATTTCGCTTGTCTCATACATCTTAATTACCAGATGGTAGAGTTTTGTCAGTACTGTCTCTCCCAAGGCCGTCAGTAGTTCTAATGGAATGTTGTCTGCTCCCAGGGCCTCGAGTCGACTTAGGTCTTGCAGTGCTCTGTCAAACTCTTCACACAGTATCATACCTCCCATTTCATCTTCATCTACATCTTCTTCCATTACCATAATATTGTCCTGAAGAACATTGCAATTGTATAGACCCTCTCCATACTCCTTCCACCTTTCTGCTTTCCCTACTTTGCTTAGAACTGTATTTCCATCTGAGCTCTTGATATTCTTGCAACTGGTTCTCTTTTCTCCAAAGGTCTCTTTAATTATCTAGCAGGCAGTATTGATCTTACCCCTAGTGATATACGCCCCTACATCCTTACATTTGTCCTCCAGCCATCCCTCCTTAGCCGTTTTGCACTTCCTGTCGATCTCATTTTTGAGACGTTTGTATTCCTTTTAGCCTGCTTCATTCACTGCATTTTTGTATATTCTCAGTTCATCAATTAAATTCAATCTCTCTTCTGTTACCCAAGGATTTCTATTAGCCCTCGTCTTTTTACCTACTTGATCCTGTGCTGCTTTCACTATTTCATCTCTCTAAGCTACCCATTCTTCTTCTACTGTATTTATTTCCCCCATTCTTATCATTCGTTCCTTAATGCTCTCCCTGAAACTCTCTACAACCTCTGGTTCTGTCAGTTTATCCAGGTCCCATCTCCTTAAATTCATACCTTTTTTAAAGTTTCTTCAGTTTTAATCTATAGTACAACAATAAATTGTGGTCAGAGTCCACATCTGCCCCTGGAAATGTCTTACAGTTTAAAAACTGGTTCCTAAATCTCTGTTTTACCATTATATAACATATCTCAAACGTTCCAGTATCTCCAGCCTTCTTCCATGTATACAGCCTTCTTTCATGATTCTTGAACCAGGTGTTAGCTATGATTAAGCTATGCTCTGTGCAAAATTCTACCAGGTGGCTTCCTCTTTCATTCCTTACAACCAACCCATTTTCACCTACTCCGGTTCCTTATCTTCCTTTTCCTACTATCGAATTCCAGTCACCAATGACTATTAAATTTTCGTGTCCCTTCACTACCTGAATAATTTCTTTTATCTCATCATACATTTCATCAATCTCTTCGTCATCTTCGGAGCTAGTTGGCATATAAACTTGTACTACTGTGGAAGGCGTGGGCTTCGTATCTGTCTTCGCCACAATAATGCGTTCACTATGCTGTTTCCAGTAGCTTACCCGCATTCCTATTTTTTTATTCATTATTAAACCTACTCCTGCATTACCCTTATTTGATTTTGTATTTATAACCCTGTATTCACCTTGTTCCTCCTATCCATTTCCCTTTTCTAACCTACCTGCCCGATTAAGGGATCTGACATTCCACGCTCCGATCCGTAGAATGCCAGTTTTCTTTCTCCTGATAACAACGTCGTCCTGAGTAGTCCCCACCCGGAGATTGGAATGGGGGACTATTTTACCTCCGGAATATTTTACCCAAGACGACGCCATCATCATTTAACGATACAGTAAAACTTCATGCCCTCAGGAAAAATTACGGCTGTAGTTTCCCCTTGCTTTCAGCCGTTCGCAGTACCATAACAGCAAGGCGGTTTTGGTTAGTGTTACAAGGACAAATCAGTCAATCATCGAGAATGTTGCCCCTGAAACTACTGAAAAGGCTGCTGCCCCTCTTCAGGAACCACACGTTTGTCTGGCCTCTCAACAGATACCCCGCCGTTGTGGCTGCACCTATGGTACGGCTTTCTGTATCGCTGAGGCATGCAAGCCTCCCCACCAACGGCAATGTCCATGGTTCATGACCTCATCCAGCCCAAAATCATCCAAGTGCTCAACAAGAATGTAAACATCATACCCACTCAAATTATGGAAGAAGATGGTTATTTGTCGTTGAATGTAGTATTTAAAGCTGCATGCATTCTGAGCAGTTCCGCAGAACTTCACCATTAGATGATACTGGACTCTGCATGGTGTTTCCGAATTTCTGTCCGACGGTAGCCCACAAATATGACAGTCACATGTCTGCTTGTATAAGGCATCATTATCCTGCCATTTCGCCATTGGAAGCTTTTGCTGTGAAGGTCATCAACATGCCACGCAAGTTGTTTGAGCTCAGAGAGCAACCATCTTGCAGGATTATCCCCAACGCGTGATAAAATTTATAGTAATTAGAATAATATGAGCATACAACTCCATAAGGTTCCATATGCAGTAGACGTCGCTCTGTGGAAGTGGTAGGAGAGGCTATCAGATCACTTTCACAACGCACCGTAGGTACTAGCTAGCACTCAAAGTCAGCATACAGAATGAAGGGACACTATTCCCCGTTATGGTCATGCTTAAACTTTAAGAAGTTTTTTTTCCGGGTAGGCATGTCGGCACTAACTGGTTCCTGGTTAGTAAAAGAGCAAAGGGATATGTTCCAAAAATGTCATGTACCATAATGCTTCGACATTTGGGCGGAGAGTAGGCGGGACTTGCTTTTCATCCAGGTGTAGTAATGCTTATCACCCTTGGAGAATAATAATAAATCTATATGTCTGGGATGCTTACAGGTTACTTTGGAAAAGAAGAAGAGTTCGACTAATTTGTGCCTTATATCTCCTGGCCTGCTTTCGTTCTTATCTACATCCGGATCATAAACTTGAACTGAATAATCAGAGGTTTGTCTCTCGAATTTTGGTAAGTGTGGGATGGTGATGGGGAATGAGTTACCTTCAAAGTTATAATGACCGCAGACGTTAGCTGTTTCATATGTAACCAAGTGACACGTGTTTTGGGTAATTTCTGTCACAGGGCAAAGCGCCCATCATGCAAAGCAACATTTATCATCTTTTATTGAGATTTTGGGCGTTAATACATTTTAACGACAATATCTGGAGGATGAAGACGGTAATTGGCCAGTCTGTAATTGTGAACTTTAAGCTGACCATACAGACATACTGTCAAAGTAAGCCTGATTTGCATCCTCATAGCTGCGCTACTAAAAAAAAAAAAAAAAGTTCAGATGGCTCTAAGCACCATGCACTATAGGACATAACATCTGAGGTCATCAGTCCCCTAGACTTAGAACTACTTAAACTAACCTAAGGACATCACACATGACCATGACTGAGGCAGGATTAGAACCTGCGACCGTAGTAGCAGCAGTGCGGTTCCGGTCTGAAGCGCCTAGAACCGCTCGGTCACACCGGCCAGCAGTTGCGCTACTGGCACCACTTATTTATGTCGCACAACTCCTTCTTCGTGTTGCGTTTTTCTGCCATCACTATGGCCGAAGATTAATTACATTATTCCAGAGTGAAATTTTCACTTTGAAGCGGATTGTGCGCTGATATGAAACTTTCTGGCCGATTAAAACTGTGTGTCACCCTGAGACTCGAACTCGGTACCTTTGCCTTTCGTGGGTAAGTGCTCTACCATCTGAGCTACCCAAGCACCCGTCCTCACAGCTTCACTTCCGTCAGTACCTCGTCTCCTACCTTAAATACATTATTATTTAATTACTTTATTATTTAGACCGCAGTCATTACATTCTAATAGTCGAATTGTGGGAACTGAAAAGTGTACTAGTGTTAATACTTGAAGAGATTATTTCCAGAAGGAATAACGCGAGTCGAGTCAAAAATTCTCTCTATCTGTTTGCTCTCGTTACTACTTTTTGTTGACACCAATATCAACGAGACAGAAATTACATCGAAAATCTTCATTAAAAATATCGTAGACAACATATCCTGCTCTCAAGCTATAAATGAATAACTTTTGGACGAAATATTGCCTATTGAATTAAGACGTTAAACAGAACTGAAAACAACTGTTAAATTTAAAATTATATGTCCGCTGATTCCTGGTATCACAAGCAAATCGGAGTTCGTCAATGGAAAACAAGCACGTTCTTTGTCATACGTGTGACTAACAATCACCTTCATTAGATAGCCACAGTGGGGGCTGATCAGATCAAGGCCAAGCCGACTAATTCTGATTGCAAAAACTCACCGATCGTCCCATGAGATGAGTTATTAAAATATAATATCGTGAGTAAAATTAAAGACAAGAATACAGTGGATCCCTTTTCAACTTAACTTATTATACACTAAGTAGAATTACATGGATCATTTATCAGAAAATAAGAGTAAAACAAATAACTAAAAATGACGTTCTGCTTTCTTAATCTTAGAGATGAGAATTATATCAGCGTTATTACAACTCCTAAAAATATATGAATCCATTACTTGTATTACGAGTTCTGTTTCCAATTCAATAAAACAACACTGTCTTTTGAGACCAAGTTTTACAGGCTAAGAAATAAAAGAAAAATAACACTGATACCTTCCGGGTTCTCTACAGTCCACATAGTCTCACTAATACACTGTGAGGTGACGAAAGTCATCGTATAGTGATGTGCACGTATACAAATGGCCTTAGTGTCGCGTGCAGAAGGAATAAAAGAGCAGTACTTTAGCGGAGCTGTACTTTGGTGATTCTTGTGAAAAGGTTTCCGACTTGATTACGGCTGCACGACGGAATGGTAGTTGCAGCAAGACGCATGGGACATTCCATTTCGGAGATCGTTAGGGACCTTAATATTCCGAGATCCATAGTGTCAAGAGAATGCCGTGAATACCAGACTTCAGTCATTACCTCTCAGCACGGACTACGTAGTGACCAACGGCCTTCACTTAACGACCGAGTGCAGAGGCGTTTGCGCAGATGTGTTATTACTAACAGAGAAACAACACTGCGTGATACAACAGCAAAAGTCAATGTGGGACATACGACGAACAAATCCGTCAGGTCAGTGCTGCGAAATTTGTAGTTAATGAGCTGTGGCAGCAGACGACCGACGCGAGTGCCTTACTGAGAGCACGACGTCCCGTGCAGCGCCTGTCCTGGGCTGGTGACCATACGGGCTGGACTCTAGAGGACTGGAAAGATGTGGCCCGGTCGAATGAGTTCGGATTTCAGTTGGTAACAGTTGACGGTAAGGTGCGAGTGTGGCGCAGATCCTACGAAGCCGTCGACTCAAGTCAACAACGCACAGTGCACGCTGGTGGTGGCTACATAACGGTATGGCTTGTGTTTACATGGAATGAACTGCGTCTTCTGATCCAACTGAATCGATCATTGACTGGTATTAGTTATATTCTGCTAGTTTGAGACCATTTGCAGGAGGTCCGACACGGTATTTAGGAGGTAACCTATAACTTTCGTCACACAAGTGTTTGAGATGCCACAACTGAAAGGATCACGGTAACACCTGTTGTTAATTGTCACTATCGATAACCACTGAAGTCGGTTATATTGGATTGTGTGGTGGCGCAAGTGTTTACAGTGACTGTGTGTGTGTGTGTGTGTGTGTGTGTGTGTGTGTGTGTGTGTGTGTGTGTGTGTATGTTTGTGTGTGTTTGTGTGTGTGTGTGTGTGTGTGTGTGCATGTGTGTGTTAACATTCCGGATTTGCTCAGCAAACCAATGTTTTAAATTCTCTTACCGAGTTTTTTTTAAATTCCCTTGCATATCCCTTACTCGTCACAGTATCGTCTTGAAAATGACGCCTGTTGAAAATCAGCAGTTGTCGACTACGTCACCCGGCTGCATTCCAATAAGTTATTTCAATACACACGGATAATTTACCGATCATAATCTGCATGCGCATTATCGGTTACTAAATACACTACTGGCCATTAAAATTGTTACACCACGAAGATGACGTGATACAGACGTGAAATTTAACCGACAGGGAGAAGATGCTGTGATACGCAAATTATTAGCTTTTCAGAGCATTCACACAACGTTGGTGCCGGTGGCGACGTGCTGACATGAGGAAAGTGTCCAACCGATTTCTCATACACAAACAGCAGTTGACAGGCGTTACCTGGTGAAACGTTGTCATGATGCCTCATGTAAGGAGCAGAAATACGTACCATCATGTTGCCGACTTTGATTGTAGCGTATCGCGATTGCGGTTTATCGTATCGCGACATTGCTGCTCGCGTTGGTCGAGATCCAATTATTGTTAGCAGAATATGGAATCGGTGGCTTCAGGAGGGTAATACGGAACGCCGTTCTGGATCCCAACGGCCTCGTATCACTAGCGATGGAGATGACAGGCATCTTATCCACATGGCTATAACGGATCGTGCAGCCACGTCTCGATCCCTGAGTCAACAGATGGGGACGTTTGCAAGACAACAACCATCTGCACGAACAGTTCGACGGCGTTTGCAGCAGCATGGACTATCAGCTCGGAGACTACGGCTGCGGTTACCCCTCACGCTGCAGCACTGACATGAGCGCCTGCGATGGTGCAACGAACCAGGGTGCACGAATGGCAAAATGTCATTTTTTCGGATGAATCCAGGTTCTGTTTACAGCATCATGATGGTCGCATCCGTGTTTGGCGACATCACGTTGAACGCACAATGGAAGCGTGTATACTGGCGTATCACCCAGGGTGATGGTATGGGGTGCCATTGGTTACACGTCTCGGTCACCTCTTGTTCGCATTGACGGCACTCTGAAGAGTGAACGTTACATTTCAGATGTGTTACGACCCGTTGCTCTACCCTTCATTCGATACCTACGAAACCCTACATTTTGCCAGGATAATGCACGACCGCATGTTGCAGGTCCTGTACAAGCCTTTCTGGATACCGAAAACTGCTGTCCTGGTCAGCACATTGTCCAGATCTCTCACCAATTGAAAACGTCTGGTCAATGGTGGCCGAGCAGCTGGCTCGTCACAATTCGCTAGTCACTGCTCTTGATGAACTGTGGTATCGTGTTGAAGCTGCACGGGCAGCTGTACCTGTACACTCCATCCAAGCTCTGTTTGACTCAATGCTCAGGCGTATCAAGGCCGTTATTACGGCCAGAGGTGGTTGTTATGGGTGCTTATTTCTCAGGATCTATGCACCCAAATTGGATGAAAATGTAATCACATGTCAGTTCTAGTATAATACAGGGTGTAAACGGTGTAAGGCGCCAAAATTATACAGATGACACATCGCGCAATGCTTGACAAAAAAGTCTAGTAACATGTTTGCGTATTTCCTACGGTTGTCCCTGAAAAAAACAGTTTGTCTCACGATGATGGTTTTGGAAAAGTAGATACTTGGCCGTGCACGTACGTAAGCAATCGGTTCCTGTTATAGCCCGCTGCGCATATTGACATCGCGAGCGTCAATCGTAAATACATAGGCAACTGCGGCCTGAGTGGCTGCTTCATTGCAATACACCGAACGAAGAGGTAGGCGAGTAACCTGTGCAGATGTTATTACAGCTCTGTTAACTGTTAGGATTGAAAGAAGATTTACTATAGCTGAACTATGAGATATGCATTTAATTTATGGCGAGGCAAAAGGTGTTGCGAGGGCAGCTGTACGAATTTAGCGAGAACGCTTCCCACAACGACGACTTCCTGCACGAAAGACATTTGCTGCTGTGCATCAAAGTTTTGTGTCATTGCAATTCTCTACTTGTATGCGATTATTATGCATTTACATCTTAATAAAGTACAGTAGTTATCTGTACCTTTGTAAATTTTCATCCGTATGCGAAACGTATCTTCTGTTCTGATATGCTTTCCGTTTTTGTTACATCATGACAGAATACAACTGACGAGTACGTATTTAATTTCCTTAGATTGAGAGATACTGGCTCTTTACTGCCCCGAGCAGAAGGCAGAGGCCCACAACGCGCCGATAGTACAGTGGAAGCTGAGGAAAGAATTCTGGACCGCATCCAGGATGGTCCTTCTCAGAGTACTAGAAGCATCGCCTGCCACGTGGGTATATCGCACGCTGTCGTTCATCGCACTTTGCAATAGGAGCGTCTGCGGTCTTACCACATTCAACGCGTACAAGCATTAGAAGAACAAGGTTTCCCTCCGCGACGTGAATTCTCAGAGTGGCTTTTGTTACACAGTGCGCAGCATGATTTTGTCAACAAAATACTCGACACAGAAGAAGCCTGTTTCACTCGCGACGGAATAACTAATTTCCATAACATGCACACGTGGAGCGTACACAATCCTCGCCACGTAGTGGGAACAAATTTTCAGCTGCGATTTTCCGTAAATGTGTGGGCGGGTATGCTCGATAATTACATTATTGGGCCCTATATTTTCCTTCACGTTTGACTGGTAACTATTACCGAACGTTTCTAGAGGAAACATTGTTACCAACGTTGTTAGAAGACATTCCGTTAGGCATACGTCATAACATGTGGTTCCTCCACGATGGTACTCCACCCCACATTGGTCACAGAGTACGCAGATTTTTGGATAGTCGATTTTCAGGACGATGGATTGGGAGTTCGGGTCCACGTCGACGGCCAGCACGCAGCCCTGATTTAAATCGACTGGATTTTTACTTTTGGCGCCATATCAAGGAACTTGTTCATGCTGAGACAGTAAATAATGTGGACGAATTGACGTAGAAGATTTTAGATGCTGCCAATACCATAAAGGCCAATGTGCATGTGTGTGAACGAGTGCGACGAAACTAGGTTCGCCGTAATGAAGCATGTGTAAAAGTGAATGGTGGTCATTTCTTATATTTATTGTTGCATTGGTGTAAGAGGAAACGAAGAAATGGGTTTTCTTTTCGTTACAATGTTGTCATACAGAAGGAAAATAATGTGAATTTAGTATTCCTTATGGCATTGCCGTGAAACACGTGATTGTAATTAATGCACAACTATCTACTTGGTGATTGATTGAATTTGTACTAATGGAAATACATTGTGTTTGATATTAGCTTGTCATTACTACTACGACCTTCGTTATCGACTCGTTGAGAAACAGACTGGTTGTATTTAATTCACGTAAAGCGAATTACACATTCTTGACAACCCAAAAACCGTTTACACTCCTTTTTTCCGTACCACCTGATTATCACACCACGTCGTTGTACACGTCTAATGATTTCAATCCTCTGGTCTGCTCGTTGCCTTTCTCTGGCCGCCCCGTCATTGTAGGCAATAAGCTCGGTATGCCGTGTACTGTCGGTTGACTACGTAAATAGAAATACGTATACTATCCATCCTACGAACACTAGGTTTTAGTAATGACACAAGAAATAACACAAGAAAATGTCATTAGACTTTTTTTTTGTCAAGCACACCGAGATATACTATCTGTATAATGTTGGCGCCTTATACCGTTACACCCTGTATATTTGTCCAATAAATACTCGTTTATCATCTGCATTTCTTCTTGGTGTAGCAATTTTAATGGCCAGCAGTATATTTAGAGGGTTAAATACGGTTAAGCATTTTTTTTATAAAATTTCACCTGTCGTCCGGTAGGCACCCACGACTCAAGGGATGCTAGGGGTGGGTGCTGGTCTTTGGCGAGCAGTGAAGTGGTCTGCCACGTGACGCAGCGGCTTAAACGGCTGGAGAGAGCAGCTGCGCGCGACAGCTCGCTGACAACTATTGGCCACTCGTGAGCGCGCTACTCCGCGACTGCGCCAGGCCTGCCACACCACAGCCCCACGCCGGGAGCCCGAGCTCATCACCTCCGGCGTCGGCCGCCAGTGAGTGGGTCAAAGAGTAACGCACTATTAAATTACTGCAGTGGGATCTTCTTGATTACAGATTGGAAGAAGAGGATTCTACATTGATGAGGCAAAGAAACTAGTACACCTGCCTAATTTCGAGTAGGGCACCCGCAAGCGTGTAGAAGTGCTACAACATGACGTGGCATGGAATCGACACCATGAATGCTGCAGCGCTCTCCATAAATCAGCAAGAGTACGAGGAGTTGGAGATCTCTTCTGAACAGCGCGTAACAAGGTATCCCAGATATGCTCAATAATGTTCATGTCTGGGGAGTTTGGTAGCCAGAGGAAGTGTTCCTGGAGCTACTCTGTTGCAATTCTGGAGGTGTGGGGTGTCGCATTGTCCTGCTGGAGATGTCGAAGTCCGTCTGAAAGCAGAATGCACATCAATGGATTAAGATGATAAGACACGATGCTTACGTACGCGCCAGAGTCGTATCTAGACGTATCAGGGGTCCCATATCATTCCGACTGCACACGCCCCACACCATTATAGAGCCTCCACCATCTTGAACAGGCCCCTGGTGACATGCAGGGTCCATGGGTTAATGAGGTTGTCTCCATACCCGTACACGTCCATCCGGTCGATACAAGTTGAAATGAGACTCGTCCGACCAGGGAACATGTTCCCAGACATCAACGATGTGGAAGCCCAATCGATAATATTTCGTTGAGTGGGTCGCATGCTGTTGATGGCCCAGCACTGAAATCTACAGCAAATTGTGGAAGGGTTGCACTTCCATCGCGTTGAACGATTCTCTTAAGTCATCGCTGGTCCCGTTCTTGCAGGATCTTTTGCGGTCACAGATATGTCAGAGATTTGATGTTTTGCCGGATTGGTTATATTCACGGTACAGTCGTGAAGTTATCGTACTGGAAAATCCCCCCTTCATCGCTGCCTCGTAGATGGTGCGTCCCATCGCTCGTGCGATGACTACAACACCACGTTCAGACTCATTTGAATCTTGATAATCTGCCATTACAGCAGCTGTAACAGGTCTAACAACTGCGCCAGTCACTTGTTGTCTTATATTCTGTGTGTTTACATATCTCTGTGTTTGAATACGAGTGCCTATACCAATTTCTTTCGCGCTTCATTCTAGTACCACAGTTCAGGAAATAAAGTAGGAGAAAATGTTCTAATTGCAGTGGAATCATCCTGTTACCACACTGTCCTAAGATATTGAAAAAGATTACTGAGAAAACATTAAAATCTTTCTTTTAACGGACATTATATTCGCCGTTGATTGCAGCGATTATTTCACAATAACAGTACGGCCTTTGCGCCATTTTCAAGTGGTACTGCAAATGATTTTGCTTCAGCACATGTCAGATTTAAAAATCATCCCACATGTGTACATGTCAATTTGAAAATAGGCCTATTCGCTGTAGAAATACAGTAACACCAGACGAGTGCGAAGCTCTGTACATCGTGAAATGATGCAAATTACGAGAAACGTTACCAATGTTAGCATCATTCAGTTAAATCGTTGTAAATCAGTGTTCTAGCACGCTGTTTGTATGTAAACAGTACCATTTGAAAATGGCCCAAAGGTCGAAATTGCAACTGTGAAATGAATAATTACTTCTGTATGCGGCGAATATGAGGTTCTTTAAAAATTCTACATGACTCTGAACCCCGAACATAAGAAGGTAATCATTTAATATCGTTGTTAGAAAACCAGTTTAAAGAGGAACAACGAGGATTCAGAAACAGTACAAGAACAACAGAGCATATATTTATACTAAGACAGTTAATGGAAAAGCATTGGGAAAAGGGAAAGATCTCATGCTCATTTGGGAAAAGCATACGACATTGAGTCATGCTGTAATATCTGGGAGCATTTAGAAAAACCAATGATTCCAAACTCCCTGACAGAAAAGATGCAACTGCTATGTGAAAGTGGGTAATGACAGATCGCAGGAGTTCAGGAGAGAGAAAGGAGTGCAACAGGGCAGTGCACTTTCCCACATTACTTGGTACTGGATGTGATTAAAAAAGAAATCAGGCAAATGAAAATGATGATCTCAATGCACTCCAGTCTCTGTTGTTGATTTTACTACGTTTGGAGATAAGGAAGTAGAGGTACAGGAAAGATTAGATAAATGGAACTCCACGTTTAAAGAGTACCAGTCGACAGTAACCAAGAGCAAAGCTGTAGCAATTATTATGAGCAGAACACCTACCCAGGGCAACCTAATGCTAGATACAGAGAAGATTCAATGCGTTGAATATTTCAATTCCCTTTAACGTCCAGTATCAAGGAAAGGAACAGTCAAATTAGAAGATCTTAACAGAGTAACAAATAGAATCCAATTTTTTTCATCAAGTGCAGAACAAGAGTATTCCTATGGGACCCGAACAGTCCATGTTTAATAAAATTGCAATTAAATCAACATCATTAGCTGCTGACGGACGTTGATGTACATCAACATGGACAGTTCAAAATGTGTGCCCCAACCGGGACTCTAACCCGGGATCTCCTGCTTACATGGAAGACGCTCTATCCATCTTTTTCTTCTTTTTTTTCATTTTGTTCGATACAGTTTGTTGCGTTTGGTCTGGGTGGACTGCACAAGACATCCGTTCAAGTTGACCGTTGATTCCTTTACTCAGTTTTTTTATCACAGAGAGCAAGCAGCCCTCTGATCCATTGAGCCACAGAGGCACAGAGGATAGTGCGACTGCAGGCACTTATCTCTGGCACCCTCCCCGTGAGACCCACATTCTCAACTTATAGTCCACACGCTACATTCGTAGTGCCCCTGCCATTAAACCCATTACTCGCGACAGACAATCCACCGTATCCAGTAAGAGTTCAGGCGATTCGTGTGCATCCGGACTAAAGAAGGTCATGAGGCGGTTAGCGTTAACGGTATGTTTAAAGCGTAGCACCTGCCGGTTATGACGCTGCTTGGGGTGCTGTGTAATTAACAAGGAACGTCTGAGCAAGTTACAACCATGATATTTCTGCAATCCGTCTTGCTGAAGACTAGAAGAGATAAAATTGAGGAATGAAAACATCAAAGGAGAGATATAGGAGAGACGCAAGCGGCTCGGTCAATGGTTGGAGGGCTGATTGCTGCACGGATCAAGTGGTTTGGAGATGTGAAGAGGATCAAGGACAATCGCCGGCAAAACAGTACTTGGATGGAAACGTGCAAAGGAAAAGACCAATAGGACAGCCGAGAAAATAAAATAGCTTGGTCAGATTAAGGAAGGCTTGAAGCCTAGAGGAGAAAGCTGATAAAGAGTATTCAAACAAGAAGTATATCAAGAGACAGCAAATTGTTCATAAATATCCTACCTGACTCACTGGAAGAATACGAATATGATGATGATGATGATGATGTTAATAACGATGATGATGTTCTTGATGATGATGAGAGTGGGGTAACTGCTCTTCTTATCTCCTCGTGTAACTACACACTGTATGCGAGGGATAAATAAAGAACTATACTCCTCGCGATGCTACCTATTTTAGTAGATATCGGTGCAGAGATTTGTGCAAACACGACCTCACTATTTCAGAAGAAGACAGAAAGTAAACATACCAAGTTTCTTTATGTTGGCGTACCTATCATTAGCGCCATTGGTGATGTTAGAAAACCTGTGAAAGAATGACCTTTGATTAATTTTCGTGTCAGGTTCCGTGAGATACAATATGAGGTTGTCGCTGTAGATGACTCTAGCGCGAGTTCCATAGCAGAGCAAAGATAGATTTTGATTCAGGACGTTTCATTTTGAAAGACCCTGACAACAACGATAGGCTGCCATTCAAAGGATTTGTAAATATGCGAGATGCAGGTCCTACGTGTACTGCTTTGCGGGCTTGTTTTTGGAGGAAGAACTCTGAAGCTGCAGCCGTGAATTATGATGAGACAGATGAAACCTATCTGCCCAAAGAGAAATGCTGTCAAAACACCTGGGTGCCTGTTCCTGAGAAGATCACGAAATTTAAGGAATCGATGGAACCAAAGAATCAAGAGTACTTACAAGTACTGAGCTGTAATCAGACAGCCTTTTATGATGAAAGAGGAATGCATACGTGACTGCACCCTTCAATTTGAAGTGTGTTTGCATGAGCCATTTCGTACTAGGTCGTACCCGGCACCTGCCGTGGAAGATGAATTGTAATATGTGGACAACAAGATCTTATTGAGCAATGTAACAACAGTCTGCGACTGATTATGTAGCACTGTACGCTACAGTGTCGTTTTCAGTGAGTGTTAAGAAGGATGTAGGGTGACCTGGACAGAAGTTAGATTTTATGTGATGAATGGTAGCTTGCTCTAGATGTGGAAAAAAGTAAATTAAACCAGGTGAGTAGGAGGAAGTATTCTATAGCGATAAAATACAGTATTTGTGGTGTGTTCCCCCTAACACAGTAACGTAAATTATCTAGGCATAGGGTTTCAAAGCAACCTGAATTACATCGAGTATTTAAGGATGGTTGTAATAAGTTTCCTAAACTGCTCGAAACACAGCTGTGCGTAGTTTTCCGCGAGGATACGCAGGAAGTCCCTCAATTA
The DNA here is from genome assembly GCF_023897955.1 of Schistocerca gregaria. Taxonomy (NCBI): domain Eukaryota; kingdom Metazoa; phylum Arthropoda; class Insecta; order Orthoptera; family Acrididae; genus Schistocerca; species Schistocerca gregaria. The sequence continues at coordinate 512,787,632 of NC_064924.1, forward strand.
TCCGTTCCGGCGGAGACAAGAAGTTTGCAGTGAATTGCTCTAACAATAACACTCTTTTGATGGAGTTTCATGACACTTGTCACAAATATAGGACGTACCTGAAGGTCGTAAAACAGTGGCACGTTAATACTCTGCGATAAATAAGTCAGCAGTAATGCGAGTGGTCCTTTCTTGTCAATGTGTGTGAATTCCGCATTCCACTGTACAGTACGCCGGGGATGACCGAACAGAATGAAAATTAAGCTAGTATTAACAAAGTTCAGAATTTTTCTTTGTATATTTATTTGAAAGACCATTCATTAAATGTCGCCTTTCGAATAATTTATTTTTTGCAAATGGCCCAATAATACATTCCGTACGGTCGGTCGCGACTGCTAAGCACACTACACTCATTGGCTGCTAAAAGTGAAGGTAACTTTGGTAGTATAGTTAATTCATGAACCATGTGTCCCTGCAGCACAGGCAGGCTTGTTTTCTGGAGTTCCTGAGGTGATGTGCATCGTTAGGATGTACTAAGTGGATGTTACGCGTCTCGCGGTTCTAGGCGCACAGTCCGGAACCGTGCGACTGCTACGGTCGCAGGTTCGAATCCTGCCTCGGGCATGGATGTGTGTGATGTCCTTAGGTTAGTTAGGTTTAAGTGGTTCTAAGTTCTAGGGGACTAATGACCACAGCAGTTGAGTCCCATAGTGCTCAGAGCCATTTGAACCATTTTTGTTACGCGTCGATGATTATCTCCATGTTTTCAGACAAAGCATCCGTTGTTCAAAAAGAGAGATATTGTTTCTTGTTTACAACATAGTTACCTCAGTGGTGCATCTGTTACATTCTCTTCCCGCTATTACACAGTATATGGAGTTTCGTTTTGTTCGCATTCTCATGTTTAATAAAATTTTATGATTCGTTGAGTTCATGAATAATAACGAGCCGCTATCCTAAACTGGTTTCGATATATTCTCGTCCCACTGGCATTCACAGAACTCTCTAAATTTCTGAGCTGTTCCCATCAGCTCTTATATCTGAGGGTGAGTCAATAAGTAGGTAGCAAACTGAGGTAGAAACATCCTTTTCAAAATACTCCCCTTGTAAACATTAACACCTATCCCATTGTTCTACAATGCGTTAAAAGTCTGCAGCATAGTCTATGGCAGCGTTCGCATCTAATGAGTGACTTCTCGGGATACTTACCTATACCCCACGAAAAACCAGTCGTGCCGTGAGGAAGGCCGTTGCAATGCGGCCGAAACGTCTGCTTTAGTTTATTATTGTTGTTAGTTTTTAGCAATGACGCGGCATAATATTTCTTGTAAATATTCAATTCCTTCCTTTGTCAGTTTACTTATCAAGGCACAGTTACTCCCTTCAAACCGAGGTATTCTTCATGTTTTATGAACGCATGCAACAGGGGACGCATGTTGCAAGAGGTATTACCTTTATTATACTATCTTACACTTAAACAAAGGGATGAGAGAGAATCATGTTTCATTACGCAGCGAATTCTGGCATATTAAAACTATCTGCTGAGCCACGACTCGAATTCCAACCCTCGAATGCTCTCACCGACCAAGCTGTCCAGGGAGTGCACGTGATCGTTCTCCACAGCAGTATTTCCGTCAGTGCCCATCTCCCACCTTCCCTTGTGGGACCAGAACTCTTAGATGAAAGGAGAACTTTTTCGAAGTTTGGAAGTTTGAAGGGAGTTGCTGATAGAAGTGAAACTGTGAGGAAGGGTCGTCAGAAGTGCCTGGATAGCTTATTTTATAAGAGCTGTTGTAATGGGACGGCATTACCTTTGCATACATGTAGTGTGTTATCAATACCTGATGCGATGAACTAATGATTTTTCAGAGAAGGATATAGAGAGAAGTGTTATAAAATGATTGTAAATGTGTAGTGTAATTAACAATTGAACATTTTATTACGTCGTTACAAACCTAAATCATTTAAGCAATCATATTACTTAAGTCTGAGCTCTCCCTGATAATGCTGTAATATACTAACATGAAAACAGTAGTATTCAACCAACGAAACGACGGAACTAATTCTCCATGGTACACTAGAGCACTCCATGGTAGGCTAGAACACTGTTGCAGAAACAACGAAAAAAAAACGCAAAACCCGCAATATTGGCGATATGTTGCAGAAACTCGAAATTTAGCGTGGACTTCAATGCGAGTTGCTTATAATAGTTTCCACAACGAAACTGTCTCAAAACCTGGCAGAAAATCAAAAGAGACTGTGGTCGTACATAAAGTGCGCTACTGGCAAGACACGATCAATGCCTTCTCTGCTCGATATCAATAGAAATACTCGTGCTATCGACGACATTGCTACTAAAGCCGAGTTACTAAACGCTGATTCCGCATTTTTAATTTCCAGAAGGCATTTGACGCCGACCTTCACAAGCGGCTTGTAATAAAATTGTGTGGTTAAGGAACATCACCTGTGACATGCGAAAGGATCTGTGATTTTCTACCAGGGTGTTCACAGTTCGTAGTAACTGACTGAAAGTCATCGAGGAAAACCGAAATGATTTATGGCGCACTCCATGACAGTGTTATAGGACCTATGTTGTTCCTTATGTATATAAACGTTTTAGGAGACAACCGCCGCGCGGAGTGGCCGCGCGGTTTATACCGCCAAGTCACGGATTGCTCGGATCCTCCCTTGGGCATGGGTTTGTGTGTCGTTCTTAGCATAAGTTAGTTTAAGTAGTCTGTAAGTCTGGAGACCAATGACCTCAACAGTTTGGTACCTCAGGAATTCATGAACATTTGAACATGTTTTTAGACAACCTGAGCAGCGGTTTCACGCTGTTTGTAGATGATGCTGTCAATTATTGTTAAGTAAAGCTATCAGAAGATCAAAACCAATTGCAAAAGAATTTACATATCTGCTTGATACGAAAATTGTTAATTGACCCCAGAGGATGAAAAAAAATGGTTCAAATGCCTCTGAGCACTATGGGACTTAACATCTGAGATCATCAGCCCCTTAGAACTTAGAACTACTTAAACGTAACTAAAGTAAGGACATCACACACACACATCCATGCCCGAGGTAGGATTCGAACCTCCGACCGTAGCGGTCGCGCAGTTCCAGACTGAACCGCCTAGAACCGCTTGGCCACAACAACCGGCCCTAGAGAATGAAAAGTGTGTGGTCACCCACATGAGTGCTGAAAGGAATGCGATCAGCTTAGGTTACATGGCCGTAAATTCAAAAAGATACCTAACAACTACAATTACGAACAACTTAGATTGGAAATAACAAATAGAAAATGTTGTGGGGAGGGAGAGCCAAAAACTGCGATTTATTGGCAGAACACTTAGAAGATGCAACAGATCTACTAAAGAGACCGCCTACAGCACCCTTGTCTTTTGGAGTACTACTGCGCCGTGTGGGATCCTCACCAGAGAGGATTAACGGAGTACATCTGGAACGTTTAAAGAAGGGCAGCACGTTTTGTGTTATCGAGAAATACAGAAGAGAGTTTCACTTACATGATACAGGATTTGGGGTGGACACCCTTAAAACCAGAGCGTTTTTTCTTGCAGCAGAAACTTTTCACAAAATTTCAAACAGTAGGTTTTTCCCCCGAGTTAAAAACATTTTGTTGATGTCGACCTTCGTTAGGAGGAACGATCATCGCAATGAAGTAAGGGAAATCAGGGCTTGCACGGAAAAATTTAAGTGTTAGTTTCTTCCGCGCTCTACTCGGGAGTGAAATAACAGAGAATTTTTGTGAACATGGTTCGATGAACCATCTGCCAGGCACTTAAGTGTGATCTCCAGAGAAACCTTGCAGATGAAGATGAAATGGTGAAGCTCATAAGTTCTGAGGACAGCTACGCTTTTCCCCCTGTCGATTCCTTTCTGGAACATCTTTTCTGTGAGAGGAAATGTGCAATAGGTTAACCGAGACGACAGTGTTGATACAGTGTTGCTAGAATGACTGTGTGGTGTCCATTTCTGGAACCCCATTTGCTGTGGAACAAAGAGTGCAGTAGGCAGATAAGAAGCCGTCTAGTTGAATGAGGTTTCATAACGGTGCGCTCGTTAGAATTTTAACATTATGTGTTAACGCTACTGCACTATATGGAGGAAGGCGATAGTTAGTATCACTGCAGTAATAAGTCGGCGGAAGTGTATTGTAGCTCTAGATGCAAGACATTTCCATGCTAAAATGTCATGTCGCAAGAATTACACCATTTTGCGTCAATAATAGTTCTAAAAGGTAGAAATTATGACGTGTTTGGTCTATTTAAACACTATGAGGCGTGAAGGATCTGTGGAATCATTTTTGTAGCATATTTTCAATTGCACTACTTCAGACAAGGCAAGCTACTCATACATTATTTAGTTATTATTCTTGTAATGCAAAGCCGGACCTGTATTAAAGTAACTTCTGACGAAATGCGCTTTTGGAGAAATACATTGACGGCAAATCCTGAAAAGTATTACCATATTATTTCAGATATCTGTAACTTTCTTTCCTTACAATTATTACCCATTAAGTGTTAAAGTAATTGCATTTAATCCAAAATTAGTGTGGTTCATTAAAACAAGAACATGGAGCCACGTAACTCTGATGGTTCGTATTGTAACAGGACTTGCTTAAATTCTCAAGGGCAAAATAAATTCAGTCTGATGATATAACTAATTTCATTTCTCTTTGCAGAGTTCGTGAAATAGTGTCTGACAAGGAAGTCATTTAAGACCTTAAAATCAAAAATTACAGTTATTCAAATATTTCGAAATAATCAGCAACGAGTTGCATAAAATAAATTTTATTTCTTAACCGGTTTAGTGCCCTTCTTCAGGAACCTTAAAGCTATCACATTATTTCCTAGTGTCAACAATAAGATGCATGCAGAATATTGCCGGTTAAGAAATTAAATTCCTTTTATGCAGCTGGGTGCCGATTATTTCGATGTATGTAGACGATCGATAAAATACTAAATTTATTCAAAAATAAATTCATTAACAGTTCCAAGTATAATGAGCAGACTTACTTTCAAAATCCGACGCTTAAGCGCTGGCGACTGATGTTAGAATGTAAAGTTCTTGGTTTTGGGAGTGAAGTTCTCATAAGCAGTTAGTATTCCTAACTAGGTCAGTGGCAAATACTGACACCTTGATTTAGTGGGGAATTGCGATTATTAAAAAGTTCGTTAAAGGTAGAATGTGAAGTGAGATGTATATTTTGCTTTTGGATGAAACGAGCCCCCCTCGACCAGTTTTCCTCTAAACTGGGGCGTGACACGACTCTGCAGCGTGGGGGATGCGTCATTGGCGATGGAAAGCCGGGGGGCTCAGGTCAAAAAATCGTTCAAATGGCTCTGAGCACTATGGGACTTCACATCTGAGGTCATAAGTTGCCTAGAACTTAGAACTACTTAAACCTAATTAACCTAATTACATCACACACAACTATACCCGAGGCAGGACTCGAACTTGCGACCGTAGCGGTCGCGCGGTTCCAGACTGAAGCGCCTAGAACCGCTCGGCCACACCAGCCGGCTGCGCAGGTCAAACAATGTTAACAACTATAAAAAAGAACTTTAATCAGAGCAAATGTAATAGACAGCCATCCAGTTGCAATATATGATGGCTTTCAAATAACCTTTATCGTGGTTTCGACAGACTTGAACCCGTCTTCGTCTGAAGGAGCCTGTAGAATCAAGAGCTTGGCACATCATTGAAACCAGTCTCTGAAAATAACACGCCATATTAACAACTACATGACGACTGTGGGAGAGTGCAGTTGATACGTGGATACCACTGGCAACTTTTTAAAATTTTATTTTGTGCAGTTTGTTGAGGGGAGGTTTACTATCTTTTGGTTCAAAAAAATCGATTTTTGTAATTACTTTTTTGGAACCCTAAAAGTGTTTATATTCCACCACTGAAACGGTTTTCTCTAATACGAAACGGAAATGTTTGTTATTCGCCGTTGAACAAAAAAATGCACCTTCCTGAAATCGGCCTTTTTCAAGCACCAGTTGTTTTCGGAAATTTCGACTTTTTAGCCGCGAAAAATCAGTCTATATCCTTGCCCATGACCAAAACTGATAAAGTGATCAAGGAGCTTACGACGTACAACGGCTTGGCAATCCGACGGCATTTCAATTCGGTGGAACAGGTGAAGAAGGCAATTTGGGTAACGTATTTCCACAAGTGTTCGAAGGATGACCACCCACAACACCAAAATTGTCCGGCTGGGGAAACTAGTTGGTGCAAGTGGCGCACTGAAGAGGCTACTGGTCATCTGGACGAATATCAACACGACCAGCCGCTCTCCAAAGAAGTTCAAAAAAGTGATTCATCCAATCTACGAGGCCCTTTCGGAGGACGAGTTATTGCACCGGTGCTTGGGAGGAAACACACAAAATTCAAATGAAAGTTTCAACGCGTGTGTTTGGAAGTTAGCGCTTAAGCATTTGCACTCTGGTGCGAAGACTGTGGAGATTGCAAATTTTCTGGCTGTGAGCAGCTTCAACGAAGGGTATTCAGCAATTCTGAAGACCATGAGAACGATGGACGTCATCCTGGGACTCTATTCGAATCAGTTCGCCAAGCATTCGGGCGACCACCGGATTCAAGCGGCTGAAAACCGCATGTCACCGGCCGTAAGAGCGGCTCTGGAGCAGCGCAGGTTGGCCCAGATCGAGCAGAAAACCCTCTGTGAGGAAGAGGAAGGACTAGTTTATGGACCAAGAACAGCAGATTGAACGTACGTTGCATAATATTACATTTATATGTAGTCAATACTTCAAACGCGTTTTTCTCGAAATGACTTTTTTTCTTATCGCGCGATATGGTAACTTCAAATCTACTGAACCAATTGGCATGATTCTTTGTTCCAACGAAACTAACTAAATTGTCTAGGAGTTTTACCACTTTCATTCCGATCCATCAACTATAAATATTTTTACTTGGCAGACTAAGTCGAAAAATCGGTGAAAAAACCCTATTTTTTTAAAAAATGGCTGCCATTTTGTTTCCTATGGTCCAAATAACTTAAGCGAGATATAACTCCTAAAGAATCTTGTATACTTCGCTATCGTCAACTCAATTTTGATTTCAGACGAGCCGGATGATCTGTGACATACCACGCGTGGAGGTCTACATCGAAATTTTGTTTCGTTCCGACGGCACTTCCGCCTTTGCTCTTCGACATTTCCGGACGAAAAAATTGCAGTTTGTAGAGGAAAGATCAATAAATATTGTGACCAAATTTGACATTGATATCTATAACATACCCCGAGAAACAATTCTCAAAGTATACGCTTTTATCGGGCCAAAGATAGTTAACCTCCCCTTAATGATCAAGAAGTTTTAGGCTGTCCAGCAACTTCTACTTGTTACTGTAAATAATTTGTTTTTGATAAGGTAGAAGTTACGAAACCGGCATGCTCCATCCCCCAAACCACTGCTCCCTGCGCCGGCCGGAGTGGCCGAGCGGTTCTAGGCGTTTCAGTCTGGAACTTCGCACCCACTACGGTCGCAGGTTCGTATCCTGCATCGGGCATGGATGTGGGTGATGTCCTTAGGTTAGTTAGGTTTAAGTAGTTCTACGTTCTGGGGGACTGATGACCTCAGATGTTAAGTCCCATAGTGCTCAAAGCCATTTGAACCATTTGAAATGCTCTCTCCATATGCAGTACACAGTGCTGCAAAATGTGTACACATCATTCCGCATTTAGCGTCCTCTAAAGCACAATATGGACACCACGGTCCAATCACGGAAAACACCCCCATGCCGTAACACCGTCCCTCCGTACTTTACTGACTGCACTACACATGACGCCATGAATCTGCCAAGCCCAAACTCATTGAATTTCCACAGCCTATAGCGTGATTCATCACTCCAAACCACTCGCTCTCAGTCATCCACTGGCGTCGTTCTTCACACCATCTCAAACTCCGCTTAGTATTTGCTGCAGAAAGTGTGGCTTGTGAAGAGCTGGTCGACGACTGCACCCCTTTCTTTCTGTCTCCCTGCCCTAGCTGGACAGCAGCTACCATTTTGAAACTCATGAGTGATTCTTTCCGCTGATATCATGACATTTCTTACATCACCGTTCCGTAGTTTTATACGATCCCTGTCAGAGCATGAGGCCTCACTGCTTTTGGTTTAGCTACGGCTGTTTCTTCGCGTTTTCCACTTTACAATCACATCACCAGCAGTAAACTGTGACAGCCTTAGAAAGATTGAAATGTTCCACTTGGAGCTTACTCAGATTTCAACGCAGTCACCGAGCTCACCTGGCAAAACGAGTTTGCTGTTACCGCTTCTCTACTGACAACACAATACTCTTTTATACTGGCGACTCCACCTATATGTAGCGGTCAGTTCCACATACATAGGAATGTCCGGATAGTTTTGATCATATAGTGTACTTCGGCATCAAACAGAACCGTATATACCTGACCTTACATACCTCCGGTATCCGCGTCTCCATCTAATCTGGTTGAAAAGTGATTGTTGAAAGTAGACTATCTTGAATATTGAGGTATAGACAAGGTATGCAGATCATGCACATTAAATTCACTTAGCTGCTGAGTATCCTACTGTTTATGGCCAGATGGAGCCTCACGCACTATAATTTATGCACAGATAAATGATTAGCCACTTACTACACTCGATGTCCGATAACGTAATTGTTCGAGTTCAGCAGCCTAACACTGAAGTGACATAAAAGATTACTTGTGACAAATAAACCATAAATTCCCTAATCTCACTGTCTCCGAAGTATAATAATTACAACAACATGAAAAACTATGTGCACAATAAGTACAATTTGGAAATAAGTCCAGTACTGTTGTAATGATTTACAGTGAGCGTTATTAAAGATAAACACAGTTCTTGAGATTAACTGGAAGTTCACAGTCACTCATTAAAAGCACTCACTGAATTACAGAATGATCACTCAGTTCCGAAATGCAGATAAATTTCGGCCGGTTATGATTGCTGCAATTTGTGCTACCTCATTTGTGGTACATTTTTGGACACAGATGTCGTTTCAGAACCTTCTGCAGACTATCTAAAACAGCTTCCAGCAGTCTTCTTATAAGCTTACAATAATTAAAACTACATTTAACTACTGTAGTTTACTGGATTTTTACCTATTACAATTAAAAATTTACATTTCTGGTTAAATGAACAATTGAGAGAGATGCTTCTGAATGTGAATTTTCAAAAACAACAATAAATGCTACTGAATTATGCTGATTAGATTCACAAAATGTTGTATTCTCTTTGAGTAACAATGCTTTAACTATGAACGGTAATTACTCTGAAACTGAGGATAAAATATACTAACATATATTCACCATTAGTTCTAAAAATACTACTGTCCTATACATGGCTTTTTTATCTGCATTATCAGGAAGCCAGCAATCAAGCACATGTTTACATATAACAATGATAACCCAGTTTTATATTGCTGGTAGTTTATAATTAGCACAGTATTTGGATAAACTAGTCACACCAGCAGATTCTAATTAACCAAATGAATTTAATGAATAATAGAGTTGAGATGGATAAGCACTGGGTTAATATTCAAAATTTTTGGTACTCTGCACATGCCATATAAATGATCATCTACATCTACGTGATTACTCTGCTATTCACAATAAAGTGCCTGGCAGAGGTTTCAGTGGAGCACCTTCAAGCTGTCTCTCTACCGTTCCACACTCGAACAGCCCGCGCGAAAAATGAGCATTTAAATTTTTCTGTGCGAGCCCTGATTTCGGTTATTTTATCGTGATGATCATTTCTCCCTATGTAGGTGGGTGTCGACAGAATGTTTTCGCAATCGGAGGAGAAAACTGGTGATTGAAATTTCATGAGAAGTTCCCGTCGCAGTGAAAAACGCCTTAGTTTAAATGATTCCCACTTCAATTCACGTATCATGTCTGTGACACTATCTCCCCTTTTTCGCGATAATACAAACGAGCTGCCCTTCTTTGTACTTTTTCGATGTCATCCGTCAGTCCCACCTGGTGCGGATCCCACACCGCACAGCAGTACTCGAGAATGGGGCGGACAAGCCTGGTGTCAGCAGTCTCTTTAGTAGACCTGTTGCACCTTCTAAGTGTTCTGGCAATAAACCGCAGTCTTTGCTTTGCTCTACCCACAACATTATCTATGTGATCGTTATAATTTAGGTAATTTGTAATTGTAATCCCTAAGTATTTACCACCTTCAGATTTGTGTGACTTATCGCGTAATCGAAATTTAGGTGATTCCTTTTAGTACTCATGTGAATAACATCACACTTTTACTTATTCAGGGTCAATTGCCACTTTTCCCACAACACAGATATCTTATATAAATCATTTTGCAAGTTGTTTTGATCATCTGATGACTTTACAAGACGGTGAATGACAGCATCAACTGCAAACAATCTAAGACGGCTACTCAGATTGTCTCCTATGTCGTTAATATACATGAGGAACAGTAGAGGGCCTATAACACTTCCTTGGGAAACGCCGCTAATTACTTCTGTTTTACTCGATGACTTTCCGTTTATTACTACGAACCATGACCTGCCTGACAGGAGATCACGAATCCAGTCGCACAACTGAGGTGATACTCCGTAGGTACGCAGTTTGCTTAGAAGATGCTTGTGAGGAACGGTGTCGAAAGCCTTCTGGAAATCTAAAAATATGGAATCAATTTGGCATCCTCTGTCGATAGCACTTATTACTTCAAGAGTATAAAGAGCTAGTTGTGTTTCACAAGAACGATATTTTCTGAATCCGTGCTATGTGTCAATGAATCGTTTTCTTCGAGGTACTTCATAATGTTCGAATACAGTACATGTTCCAAAACCCTACTGCAAATCGACGTTAGTGATATAGGCCTGTACTTCCCTTTTTGGGTATTGGTGTGACTTGAGCAATTTTCCAGTCTTTAGGTACGGATCTTTCTGTGAGCTATTTTATCAGTATACTCTGAGAGGAACCTGACTGGTATACAATCTGGACCGGAGGCCCCGCCTTTATTAAGTGATTTGAGCTGCTTCGTTACTCCCAGGATATCAACTTCTATGTTTCTCATCTTGGCAGTTGTTTTTGATTGGAATTCAGGAATATTTACTTGGTCTTCTTTGGTGAAGGAGTTTCGGAAAACCGTGTTTAATAACTCTGCTTCAGAGGCACTGTCATCAGTGGCTTCACCGTTGTTATCGCGCAGTGAAGGCACTGATTGCTTCTAGCCACTGGTGTGCTTTATGTATGACCAGAATCTCTTTGGGTTTTATGCCAGATTTTCAAACATAATTTCGTTGTGGAAATCATTAAAGGCATCACGCATTGAAGTACGCGCCATATTTCGATCTACTGTAAAATTTTGCCAATCTTGGGGATTTTATGTACTGTCGACAACAGATGCTCCAGATACTTTGCACAAGCGTTTGTGAATATTCCCTACAGTTTCTTTCTCCGCAATGAGAAATTCAGTGACGGCAGGTTGCTTGTAAAGTACATAACCTACAGACGGCATTTTGCAACTGTCCTGCAGCTACGCTATCTGCCGGTAGTTACGGAAACTTGGCTCTTTCACGTAAGAGACTTCAACTAATACACAATTAACTTTTCGCAGTCTTACCATTGTTTTTAGCTGAAGAAAAAAAATGCGGTGCATTATTTTCTGGGCAATCCTCGTAGGTTAAAGGCCAGCTTTGTAAACTGTTAACATTGTAAGGCAAATGCCAAAGCAAAGCCGACGCCACGGGAGTAGAAAAACATGTTTGGGAACGAAGGATTAAAACAGTCCCTAATATAAGCTCCATCTGGTTTCCATAAAAACGACACAGTAAGAGCACTACACATACTCTTTCCAATTTCTTTCCCTTAATTTGTTGGCATCAAGTACACGCTTTATAGCCGGCCGCGGTGGTCTCGCGGTTCTAGGCGCGCAGTCCGGAACCGTGAGACTGCTACGGTCGCAGGTTCGAATCCTGCCTCGGGCATGGCTGTGTGTGATGTCCTTAGGTTAGTTAGGTTTAAGTAGTTCTAAGTTCTAGGGGACTGATGACCACAGCAGTTGAGTCCCATAGTGCTCAGAGCCATTTGAACCATTTTACACGCTTTATAACCAGTTTTAAAATTCCGCCAATAACGTCCGCAGTGAAGTAGAAACTCCTAATAAATACAATAGCCGGGAAAGTGGATGTTTCTCTGAATTGTTTGCACATAGGGTATATATCTAAACGGCGAATGAAGCGGGCTGTCGAGTTTAATTGCCACAGGATTTGGTGACACTGGAATATATGTGTGCTCACAATAAGGGCTGTAGTAAAACGGGCAGATTTTTTTCCTGGCGTGAATTGCTGCAGAGGTACTTACTTGATTGAGTTGATATAAGCAACAGGATGTGTACAGTGAGGTCGTTTTGATCTGAAGATGGGAGGGGGAGACGAGGCACGGAGGAAGCTAAGAGAATTCCCCACGACCCAATTAAAAGCAGAGCTAACTCGTCGCCTGGAGAGTAAGAAAAGCAGAAGGCGAGTGGATAGCGGTTCGCTGACACGCATTTTCAAGACGCAGTGTGATTGGCCCGCGACCTGACTGCAGCGTTGTGCGGTCGGTTTTCTTTTCGGAAGCGTCGGACGAGGTGTGAAGAAAGCGCGGTTCTACACACGGGCAAAGAGTGAGCGGCGCAGATAAGAGGCCGTCGCCGCTGTCGCTCCCTGCTGCCGACAAAGGCTTTGTTTCTGATGCGCTGCCTGCAGGCCTCTTCTCCCAGAACCGCCTGTTGCTGGGAAACAGAAGGCGCGTCCACACAGAGCGCGTCCGAGGAAGCGGCCTGTGTGACTCCGGCACTGCGCCACTTCCGGAATGTAGCAGGCACAGTCACAGCAGACTGTCTACCTTATTAATTCACGTTGAAGAGCCAAAGAAACTGGTACACCTGCCTAATAGCATGCCGTGCCCGGGCGAGCACGCAGAAGTGCCGCAACACGACGTGTTATGGATTCGACTAATGCCTGAAGTAGTGCTGGAGCGAAATGGCACCACGAATCCTGCAAGGCTGTCCAATCAAATCAATTAGAAAAGCGAGGATAAGCGCCCAGAGCGGGAAACAACCGATAGTAGGAACGAAGGACCAGGCGGGAGAACATCTAAACACAAGAGAGGATATTATCAAATCAGCAACGGAGTTCTACAAAGCAATATACGAAAGTCCTCTACCGAACAAAGCCACAGACCACAACCCTGTCGATCCAAACCCAAAAACCATAGAAACCATACCTGATATATTACACAGCGAGGTTGGAACAACCATCGCCGAACTGAAAGATGGAAAGTCGCCTATGAAAGGCTACAAATACATTGAGCTCTTAAAAGAAGCCCAAGATCTCCTAACACTACCCATCACAGAGGTGTACAACAAAATCGTACAAACCGAAGACATTTCCGATCAGTGGAAAACAAGTGCGATTGTACTTTTGCATAAAAAAGGTACGAAAGTTGACACGAACAATTATAGACCCATAAGCCTGATGTCTAACTTATATAAACTGTTCACGACAATACTAACAAGACGATTAACAAAATCACTAGACGAGAACCATTCCACAGAACAAGCAGGATTTCGCAAAGGATTTAGCACACTGAACCATATCCAAACCAATAATCAGATAATTAAAAAATTCGAAGATCGCCACCTCAAAATATACCTTTGTTTTTATTGATTACAGCAAAGCATTCGATACCATCGAACACCTAAACATACTTCAAGCACTAAGAAATCAAGGAGTAGAAGCGGAATACATGCAATTACTAAGAAACATTCAAAACCACAGCTTCGTTAGAGTTAAAACCGAAAACACAGGCCAACCTTTCCGCGTGGAAAGAGGAGTTAGACAAAGGGATCCCATCTCTCCAAAACTATTTACCTACATAATGGAGAGCATATTCGGGAAACTAAAATGGAATAACAAAGACGGAATATGCCTCAACGGCAAGAGATTAACAAATTTGACGTTCGCTGACGACATAGTCATCTTCGCCAGAACTGCACGGGAACTGCAATCAATGCTCCAGGAGCTTAACACACAAATAAAGATGGCGGGACTCACAATGGACAAATCAAAAACGCAAATAATGGCAAATGTATTAGAAACAACAATATATCTTGAACGAACAAAACTAGTGTGCATCACAATACATATATCTAGGCCAAATAATTTCCTTTAACTACAAAACGGAAAAAGATATAAAACGAAGAGTTTCCTTACCTTGGGAAGCTTTCTGGGCCATAAAGTTCATATTGCTAGACAGAACTCTGAATAGGAGGCTTAAAATGGAGGCACTCGAAAGCTGCGTTTTTCCAGTGTCATTACACGGATGTCAGACATGGGCTCTCAAAGCCAAAGAGAGAAACACTCTACAGGTATGCCAAAGGAAAATGTGGAGGAAGAACCTCGGCATCTCTCTGAAAGACAGAATATCGAACACCTCGCAACAACAGACACAGCACAACAGGCTACGAAGACCAAATGGAAATGGGACGGCCACGTGGCAAGGATGCAAGACGGCAGTTGAACGACACGAGCTTCCACATGGGACCTCTACATCGGCAAGAGACTCCCAGGAAGACCAAGGCGCAAATGGTCGGACTTATTCAGAAAACAAGCAGCAAGACAGTGGACCAGAAAAGCCTGAAACAGAAAAGAGTGGAAAGAACTTGAACTACAACTAAGTGATCAAGTAGTGTTGATTAAGTGCGGTACCCTTTTACGCGGATAGCTCACAGCGTGAGTCTTTAGAAGCAGCTACCCCTACTTGTAGCAGGCCTTTGCCATTAATGGGACAACACTGACTATTTTCATTCATACATTCATAACGATATGAATCGTCGATTCTTCCCGCACGTCAGCCAGCATTTGGGTTTGAAAATTGATGTGATTGTTTCGGAACTTCTAAATTCCCACTGACGATACGGATAAATTCCTCATGGTTCCGCGTTTTTCTGTTACTGCATTCGTCGATAATTTCCAACTCGATAAAGCCGTTTTTTAGTATACATACCTAAGCACATTTAAGTCGCGCAAGTGTGTTTACTAACGCAGACGTCTTTAACGCAGCGTATGGTTTGTTTAAATGTCTCTCTGGACAATTAGTCTCCACTAGCAAAAAACTGAACAATAATGAAACCGTGCCTAATTCCAAATCTGAGTATAGGAAAAGCTGCCCGTAACTATACCGTTTAGGATGTCTGATAGCTGCAAAAATATGCTAAAAATTAGCTAGACTGATAGGAATAGATGAGACGCTCAAGATAATCATAGACAAAAGGAATACATGGAGAACCAGGACAAGAAGAAGAGACAGGATAAAAGGAGATGTAAGGAGACGTCCCGAAACACCTTCCGTAGCGGTAGAAAGAGCTGAAAAGGAAGAAAGGTGTAGGGGAAAACAGAGAATGGAATGTACACAGCAAACAAGAAAGATCGTTTGACACCAAGTGCTACTCCTAGATGAAGAGGTTCGCACAAAAGAAGAATTAATCAGTCGGAAGACATATGACAAAAAAAGAGAGAGGGAATCGTCTTTCGCCCTCCACATCCATGGTGCGTATTCTCCGTCCTGTTACCTTAAAGAAAATCTTCCTCCATAAAAGTGATGATAACCTCGGAGAATTGTGATCATGAAAATGTAGGTCACCTGGTGACTTTATCGGATGTTAGAAAAGATACTTTCCCTGTTTCCTCTTACCGCACGAGCTTGAAGACTTCGGTTGTCGTAGTTTTGGAACGAATAAATTATCTGCCATTGAATGACTACAATAAAAGGTGGCATATATAAATATCACGTATTTCAGGCAAGAGATAATTGAAAAACTTTCATTCACATAAAACAGTTTACATATGAGCTATTAGTTTTGTGCCTATGTGATGTTTCTTTCGCTAATGTTAACCAAAGTTTTTCTACAGCTCATCTGATTTTCATTTCCTTCAGTCATATCTCTCAATTCATTCTCATTTTGTTTTCTACATTCACTTCATTTCGATGCTTTTCAGTAGCTACTGTTCACTTCCTTTAATAATTTAGAACCCGTATTCCTTTTTATGTGTTAGTATGTCAGTTTTGTAATGTTTTTTTCATCTTATCTACTCTTTTGAATTTCACTTCGAGGATCATCATCGCTAGGAGAAACAGATAAACAGAAGAATAAGACTGACGATTTGATTGTTACTCTTTTAAATAAGAAACATGTCTACCAAGTAGCAAAATTACCTATCAGCATAAGATTTGATGTATTCACCAAAGCCTAAAAAATAAAATGATTCAATAAATAAATGTAGGAAATCCAAATTCTTAATTATAGAAATTTTGATACTAGCGTCGTTTTATGCAATAAATGTTCAGAAATCTAGCAAAATATTT
Source organism: Schistocerca gregaria (assembly GCF_023897955.1). NCBI lineage: Eukaryota > Metazoa > Arthropoda > Insecta > Orthoptera > Acrididae > Schistocerca > Schistocerca gregaria. The sequence continues at coordinate 512,804,039 of NC_064924.1, forward strand.
GCGGAAAGCACCATATAAGTAGTAGTTTCCTTACCATCTGTACATTGGGTCATAGATGTACAGTCGTGCTCAAAAGTATCCGAACGATCTGAATTGCATTTAGCCTGATTCGCATGCAACCCACATAACGCAGCTGTCTAGCAGGTCCTCTAATCGCTCCGTGGTACAGTCGTTTACTATTGAAAATGGTTCCAACAAGTCACCACTAGAAAACACTGCTCTGTAAAGCAATAACTCAAGATGTAAAGTAATACCACGATACTAGAAATATCATGGAACAACTTATCACAGATAAGACTGTCCTTAAAGCTTGTAAGCTCACATTTATTACAATAAATGACATACCTGAAATGTTACCACTCTCATTATTACGTCAGATACGTAATGCACGTAGTAAGTTCGTCGTATTCATGATTATCGCTTCAAAGTAACATACCGTATTTGTTATTTAACACAAAATGACATTAAAAATTTAAATTATTCACGAGCAGCTAGTTGAGAATATGTATGTACTTCAAATGATACGACGATCTTACAGTGATCTCACAAATAGTTATATGACTCACTGGAAGCCAAAAATGTCAGATATCGTTAGTGTTGACAACGAACGAAAATGAATTAAAAATCAAAATTCTTATCCACCAGCAGATTGGTGTTCTCATGCTAGAACTTGATAATTCATAATGAAAACCTCAGTGACGGGCCAGGATTTGAACCCATTCACGCCCAATATGTGGAGGTGTTGAGCAATCTGCAGTTTTGAACAAACAACGAATTGTAGCCGAGCTGTATTGTCACGAAGCGATCAAATTCCGCGTTAAGGGCGGTCTGAGTTGCATTACCAGTCAGAACCAGTTTTATTGGCATACAGAACCTCAAATAAAATATGGAATAAGTGTCCTGTGACTCTACATAGCGCTTGTTTCGTCACTAGAAATAATTAACTAGTATATGAAAGGTTAATGGTGATAAAGTTCCTACACGTCGCTACTCCTGACTTTATTGTGGTGCAACCTAACACGTCTTCTTGGTGGAGAAGGAATATCATCTTTAATGTGAATTTCAGACCACAATGCCATTATACCTTCTTCCTTTGGCGTAGCCAGTAGCGAATAGAATCTGTCTCTCCCTATCAAAAAGCATCAGCAGGAGTCGGAATCGAACCAAGACCGTCAGTACATGAACCTATCATCAATCCAACAGACTACCAAATCTTCTTCTCTGAGACTTATTTTTCTATCATAACACCGATGCGACGCTCTCAATGAGAATTCTGACACACAGGCTCCCTGTAGTGGTTTGCAGCATGTTCAGTACATTCATTTACTTAGTTGACTGAATCGCCATGAACTAGCTGCCTCGACTATCCATTGCATATATTTGACTCTATTTTGTAATCACCTAAATAATATCACATAACTGCCACCTACACAGAACTGCCAACAGTGTAGGATGCAGAAATTTAAATAGGAAGTGTTCCTTTCCATTTGAACTACTCTATTGCACTATCTGCTTGTTGAAACCGTCGTGCAGTGCAAAAGAAAAGCTTTAACTCTCTATCTCTCATAAGTCTAGATCCGGCTATATGTATTATCTCACTGCACTGTGGAATGCGGAAGTTCTGAAGGAACTGTTATTGACTTCTGGAGCAGCTGTAGGTACGTGACAGCTAACAGCGTAACGGTAAGCGTTGCGCACTGTAGATAAGACCTCGCGAGTTTCTATACATTTGGTACTACATTTTTTAAACGCAATTCTGCTGTCTTCTGAAGATATCAGTCTAATAGAACTTTGAACATTATTACCCTCACTTCTCAACCCAAAAAAATAGTCGCATGTGGCAAAATAGCTAGCTTCTGCGACATTTTGTTCTTTTCAGGTTTAATAGACTGCCATCAGGAGATGCATCTGGAAGCTTTTGTTTTACGTATGGGGAGAGCACATCGTGTCAAAATAGTCAGAAAAGTATTTTCTACTTTAGCTGTTGTGACATTTTATTCTTCCTCTAACCTTGTTTGACAGCTTTAACTCAGAACAAGTATTCTACATGCATGTAATCAATAAACTGCATTTGAATTATCAGACTGTTATAGATAACATCAGAGAATTTGCATATATCATTGATGATTAATTTCTCTCACTTGTTTAGTATAGTTTTAACAACACTAAAAGAAACCTTACGAAAATTGTGCACTGTTTTATAAGAAATGAAATAAAACTACCCACGATAAATGACGATGAAAGTCTCTTTTAATAAAAGTGAGTATCTGTACAAATGGTTCAAATGGATCTGAGCACTATCGGACTTAACTTCTGAGGTCATTAGCCCATAGAACTTAGAACTACTTGAATCTAAGTAACCTAAGGACATCCCACACGCCCATGCCTGAGGCAGGATTCGAACCTGCGATCGTAGCGATCACGGGGTCCAAACTGTAGTGCCTAGAACCGCTCGGCCACACCGGCCGGCAGTATCTGTACACAAGCGTGCCTCTATCGTCACGAATTTGTAAAATACTAGATTGCGATTGGATCTGTGTTTAATTGGTATGCTGTGTCATACTCAACAGGTATGCAAATGTGGCATTTCATAAATAAAGTTATGTATTCCTAGAAACCCAAAATTTGCTTGTCAGCAGCGGAAAGAGGCGTTACCGGTTGTGCAGCTTTGTATCTTTTTCACCATTGCACTATGCACTGAAAGTATTTTCTTGCGATTTGCTCATCATTTCACTTGCTTCATATTTATCACCCTGGCATATGAGTCTTAAGTGAAGAACGATGAATTTCGTATCGTTGACGGTCGTTTCGAATTTCTTCAGAGACGTTTCTATTGTGCAGCAGCTTGACGGTCAGAAAGCGGAGATCTATGACCATTAACAGAACTTACTGTGTCGAGCTGCCAAGAGGGTTTGATGTGTGAAGGTTTTCTTCTGATTTCGTTACAGAATTTTTTCGGGAAATTCGCTGCTCCTTGAAATAAACCACAAAAGACAACTCTATGTGCAGTCTTGTGATCATAGCAGTAGAATTTCATGAACTGCACGAGAATGTAGAAAAATTTGGTGCCAATGGAAGCTGTAAGAAATACAGTTAACTAATTATTCCGTACCACGTAATAATCAATTCATTTGAAAACCAAAAGAGAAGAAACTAAAAATTATGCCCATTAAGACAGAAACTAAAGTGCAGATGTGGGTACTGTGCAGATGTGCGCTTTTTCATCTTCAGATCTATACAAATAATGTATACTAACCAGAGTATTCATTGCTTTCGTAAAGTTTCCCTCTTGTTTAGTTTTCTAATGATGAACTGCATCCACACTCATGAGTCTGATTGTTTCTTTGTATCCTTCGATCTACTATCTTTGTGTGTTATTGTTCGGTGTTAAAAAGCAAAATATTATGCCTGCTCCCACGAGGTATTAAAATGAGGTCGCAAGAAGGCTAACGAATTATAATCAAAATACAGTGAGACGCGAATTTGTCTGCCGTCACGGTGTTAAGTCGACAGCAATAGTTACGTGTTATTGCCTGCATCACCGAAATACCGTTGTTTTCTCTTATTAGATTTTCATATTACCCTGAACACAAGACGCCGAGATAAATGTGTATATTCTCCGTGACCAAACATCCCACATTCCATTCATCCTGATCCATCCGTCACATGCATCGGCGGCAGTGAGTGATAGGAAAGCTGTGCGAGCTGACGAATAACAATAACAATGGTAGTAGTAACAAATCAATAATCAAGGATGTTTACAGTATTACAGACGATTAACAAAATAACCAAGAAAGGCTGAGTGTTTAATTGGCGCACTGCATAGGTGTTCTTACCACTTTGTTGATGAATTCTGTTCTGGTTGTTTGCAGAGATAAAAGAAAGAACCCTGTAGCCATACATATCGCTAGTACAACGAGATATTACCTATCAACTATCCTTGCTTTACATAACGAGACGAACATGGCGTCACTAAGTTGATATTTGAAATACATTTCTGTTTTCTCTCTCTGTCTCTCTCTCTCTCTCTTTCTTTTTCTTTTTATTTTTTGAGGAAAGTATCGAGAAGCACGAATAATAAGCAAGTAGGCATATAACTTGTATACAGATATTTTCATTGAGGTACGTAATGCAAAAATACAACTTTTAAAGGTATTATTGCGTAATTCCAGTTATTGGCAGTCTATTAGTGAGCTTGATCGCATTCAGTGAGGTGAAACTCATCACAAAAGCAAGCGAAACGCCAAGTGCAACACACAGACGAAATCTCGGTGCACTGACGTGTTGTCCGATATATTGCACGAAAAACATATCTCATTCATGTTGCTAAATATAGGTCTATCAGATATTGGATTTGGATGCGTACCAAGTGTTTAAAAACATATCTTGAAATACGCAGAAAGGAACATAGAGGTATTCGACTGAAACATAGCCATGACCAAGATTGTAACTGAGGTCGACAGCATCGTCGTCTACCATCTTGACAACGCTAACGGTGACAGTGCTCGGTCGGTACTTACGTTTACGGATATCAAAGCTACAGCGTGAAAACACAAAAATGTCAATGACCCGAAGATCATTAATTTTGGAACCTATAGAAAGTAAAGCACTCTTCAGTCGGAAGAGTGGTTTGAACACCACAGTTCTTTAATACGCACGGTCTTGTTGGAGGTGGTATGCCGTTGCTTTCCTCCGACCTTTGAGTTGACTTACCTAGCCAGTTAATAGGGGAACCTACAGTTTAACATGGCTTTCGGACCACAGTGCAACTCGGCATTTTTCACATCAAAAAACACTACCCGAGGGGAAATGAGTGTAAAATGGCACATAAAAATCGTGAGACTGTTGAGGGATCGAACCTGGGATCTTCGCATCCCTCTTTATCACCTTGCCACCATGCAGCCAACACTATGGTTTCTACTTGGCATTAAAATTAGGATCTCTCGTTTGTGCCTGCGTTGGCACTTAGATGTCCCTTAGGCGACATTACGTTTGGAATTACCCTCGTATACGTGGGTGTAAACGCCTTCCAATGCCCACTCAAGGAAGAAAAGACAGTCTAACTTCAGTATTACAAATACGCCTCAGTTTGCGGATGAACGCAGACTTAGATTGATAATCATTTTGAATATTTAGCGGTACTGTACCCATTGGTGTTAAACTCGTTTTCAGCCAATGATTCCCACAGCTACAAGAACACTACTTGTGATAACTCTTAGACAAAGTACTTACACAGTGCTATCAGACGAAATGATCAACCTGACACTAACTGTGGGAAGTTTGTTTTAAAACCTTGGTACTTGGATGAAGAGCTTTTTCTATTTGAGATATCTGTGAACGTTGCTGCATTAGACGATTTAAGAAGAAACTAAATTCCTTCAACTATGCCAATGTTTCAAGAAATCGTCTTAACAGCACTAAGTCGGGGTTTGTGAATCGTATACCGACCATACTCTGCCGCGTTTCGGTGGTTGGAAGGCAAAACGTTTACTGAGAAATTTCACAAAAGGAAAAGTGGGATGAAATGTCTCCCACTGGAAGTTATTGTTGTTTTATTTAAATGATTACAAAATCAGGTAAAACGAACAGTGAAGTTGTCAGCATAAGTACATCACTGTTGTCGGTAAGATATTGTACCGCCGAGGGACTGTAATGATAAAGGGCCCGTTTAGGTAAGGCATATTGTATACAGAAGTGGAAGAGAGAACACCACTAAATTCTACAATCCGTATGCATTGCATACACACAGAAATTACTGTTACCGTGTACTTATGGAGCCCAATGAGTGAATTGCATATTTTCGGGTGAGAAAGAGCACTGGCCGACAGTCTTCGATACATTAGGTTACTTAAACTGGTGTCACTCTGAGCTAGAATTTATGGTCAGCGACTAAGTGTAAGGACAATGAGTCGGATGCGGGTTTTCCAACTGTGATATACTTTCCTACATTATAGAAGCGAATATTACATTTGAACTAATATTGCTAAAATTATGGACTTGGATAGCTTAAAATGAAAATCTTTTTGTTTATTGCAAGGGAAAACAATTGATTTTCTAAAACATTCTCTGTCATACACAACTTGAAACAGGTCACGTCGACCATATCATATGGAAGAACTGACAGCGACGTATATCGGAAGGCAGTAAGCTCCCTTGGGTTTTGGTTTGGCAGTATTCGACAGCCATTTCAGGGCGCAATAAATGAAGAAAGGCAGAGCGTTTTTGTAATCAAGTAATGTCTTCATCAATTACTTTAGTTTTAATGTGATCTAAAGTAACTGCTGATGTTTGACATTAACATGAAAAGGATTCTGTGGACAGGGAAAGAACATGTTCTTGGGGAATTACTTCTATAATGACCAAAAGGCTTTAATGATCTTCAAGCACATGTCTTCCAGCAGCGGTATGAAGAAAATGATAGTAATAATGACGGTAATAATCGAATTAACTTCACACTTCGCAGTGGATTTTCTCTAACTAAGAAATTCGATGGATTAGTGAAAATTTCAAAATGGCTTAACATCCATACTATGATGCCTAGAAGAGTCTTTACATTCTGCTGACATGAGAATAGCATAAACTCCACTTCAGAAGCTTCTTCTAATTAACCGTTTAATAGACTTGCATTTTTCCCACCGTGACCAATTTTGTAAGTTAAGCACATCATCAGTTACAGCACGCTCCTGGGGTTGAGAAATGCGGCCACAATGGTCTGGTGGAACGATCTATCACAGGTGCAACGCTTGGGTTCAGGCATTTACTTTTAAGAGGCACAAACAGATTTGCTTTACCTCTGTAACCCCAAGACAAATATGTTATAATCCAGAATCCGTGTTAAACATCACGTTCCTTCATTCCCAACTGGGCAGAGCCGGTTTACGTTGTGAAATGACATAGGTGGAGGTCATGGTAAACAGAAATACTGTCACCAGTAAACTTACTTACATTAGAAAATTTTATTTTATTTGATGAACCGATAGCCATTTAAAAAAAGGGGTTCTTATTTTACTTGTACTTGATTCAACTAGAGACATTGAAACATTTGGTGCTCGACTGTGATTCGAATTTGTATATCCTCTTTCGAGGATCTGAATCTGTCGGAACAGTATAGTTCAGTCATTTCGTTCCTTTTCCCAAGACTGCAATCTTCTCTACGTCTCCTCCAAAGGTAAGTATGTGGGTCTGAATCCTGATCCAGTTCAAAAATATTCATAATTTCATTTCAAGCCCAATCACGTGCACACCGGACTGCTGGTGAAAATTAACGTGCATTTTTAATGTCTGTTCATGTGTTGCCGACAATTTCTGGTCAAACACGCACACATCTTACTGTTGGTGAGTAAGCAATTGATACTTAAGCTATATTCGTGGACGATAAAGAAGAACGATAGGAGTGCGATTCGATTGTCGCTCTGGAACAAAAATTTGTATCCTTATTTTAGATTCAAACACCTGGCAGCTTGTAAGAACAACCGATACGTAACATTTGATTTTACTTAGTTAACAATCCGATTACGTGTTGGTTCGTATCTCCGTCACAGAACTTCCCATCATGCGCTTCATCTTTAAATAGATACGCACTTTGTTACTTCTGAATCAGATATCATTCGTGGTTTCTTAACAGGGATGAAAGGATCTTGATAGGAGTCCCGGTTTGTTAAAATAACTGTCGTCTTTTAGTTTCAAGTTTAGATTTTGTTACTGATGTTGGCAGAAATTTCGGTAATTCATGATTCTTCGTGATTAGTCAGCAATATGATAGGACTAGATTAGATTAGATTAATACTTGTTCCATAGATAATGAATACGACATTTCGTAATTATGTGGAACGTGTCATTTTAATGAAAGAATTTCTTTACATACCAGTATTCAATTTCTTTAGAATAGTTTTTTACCCTTTCTCTCATTTTTTTAAATTTTTATCTCTCTGTCTATCTCTCTCTCTCTCCCTCACACACACACGCACACGCACACACACACACACATTCTCTTTTTTATTTGTTTGTTGTGCTCGACTAACGGCGAGGGACGAAAACGTCCGTGAACGAGTTTCTTAGTTTTGAGTACCGTTACGAAAGAAAAATGAAAACAACTATGAGAGTTATTGATTTATGATGCTTAGTTAGCAGTCAGTTCTAAGTATTATTAGTAACTACGCTACAGTCCCTAAACCTAGTTACAGAAATGTGAATAAGACGTATTACGTATTCCAGGCCGTAGCAGCCGCATCTTTGAGGCTCCAGCTATGGTCACTACCCATTCCGCTGTAGGATCACATCGGTTCGTCTTCTTCCTGATGGTACTGTAACTGAGATTTGGCAACAAGGCAAGGTATGTTTGGCAACACTGTGGTCGACGAGTTACATCCTGGTGTGCACAGAATTAAGCCTCAACGTTCATTTCCATTAAATAATCTGAGTTATTATTGCTTGAGGTGTAACACAAGATTGTAAATTTACGGTTTTCTGCCCAGGAAAGTAGTTGCACTTGGAAATCGCAACTAATCTCGTCCTTTAAATAGCGGTTTACAACTTCTAGCTGAAACTACTGCCAGCTAACTAAAAGATTCAAACTACGGAAGACACTAACTACTGATAGGCACAGTTAGCAAATGAAAGATTTTAATAGAGAACAAACAATGTATTTACCTTTATAGCCATTCAGGTTTAATAGCCGGCTAGGAAGATTTTGTATTACATATGGGGAGAGCGCGTAGTGCCAAAATAGTCAGAAAAGTATTTACTACATTAGCTGGTAGTGGCATTTTCTTCTTCTTAAAACCTTGTTTGACAGCTTTAACTCAGAACAATTATTCTACATGCATGTAATCAATGAACTGCAGGTGAATTATCAGACTGTTGTAGATAACATCAGAAAATTTGCATATATAATTGATGATTAACTTCTCTCTTATGTTTAATATTGTATTAACAACACTAAAAGAAACCTTACGAGAATTGGGCACTGTTTTATAAGAAATGAAATAAAATTACGCTCAATAACCTTACGACGAAAGTCTGTTTTAAGGAAACTGAGCATCCGTATACAAGCGTGTCTCTATCGGCACGAATTTATAATATACTAGTCACTTTGATTTCGAATGGATCTGTGTTTAAATAGTACGCTGTGTCATGCTCAACAGGTATGAAAAGGTGGCATTTCATAAATAAAATTATGTGTTCGTAAAACCCTAAAATTTTCGTCTCAGAAGTGGAAAGAGGCGTTACCAGGATGTGAAGATTGTAAGTTTTTCACCATTGCACTATGAGCTGGAAGTATTTTCTTGCGACTTGTTTATCGATGTGTAATCTGACTGCTTTTAGCTCTTCCACAGAAGGGTTAAACACCTGACAGTCAGCGAGACTGGAACCGTGAACCATAACATCGGCGCATCACCATAGAGCTAACGAAGAGGTATACGATGCTTTCCTCTTTTAGGCCAACAGTGGCTATGAAACGTCCCCTTAGAACAATTATACACGACTGTGCTTAAACTGACACACAATGTTTGTTTAGCGCAACACAATCTGACTTTCAATAATCCCTACAAAAGAATAGCCCTGACTAACATTAACCTATATGTTTCACAAAAATCTTCGTTATTCGAACTACTGCAATACAGCGAGCGCCACTACTGCCAGCTAACTAAAAGATTCAAACTACGGAAGACACTAACTACTGATAGGCACAGTTAGAAAATGAAAGACTTTAATAGAGAACAATGTATTTACCTTTATAGTCATAATATATATATATCAGTTCATGACACCAATTCTTACAAATTTCAAAACTACGCCATCTCTCTCCCCACGTCAACCACCGCTGGTGGGTCACCTCAAACTGCGCAACGCTACGCGCTGTTAGCATCCAGCTGCCACTGCCCGACACTACAATGCCAGACAACAATGCAAACTAGCCACAGACTGCGCACAGCCCAACCAGTGATTCATACAGAGCGCTATGTGGCGTTACCAATAAGAAAACCTAAACAGCCTACTTACATAGCCCCCATGCTCCCCACAAAAAATTTTTACAAATTGTTTTGGGCAGTGGCCAATAATTATTTGATAAAATTTTTCATAATTACTATAACAAAGATATCAAATGCACACAATTATTGATACAATGTTGGTCAGAAACTAAAATTTTCTCACAGTTCATAAAGATAGTCCTGATCGTTCATCACAGTAAAATTGCAGTGTTTTTTTCAAAGTCTGAGCAATAAAAGAAATTGCACTTGGAAGTAGGGGATTTCTAAGCAGTCTTGAAAAAGTAGTGTTATAATTCCAACGAAAGACAGTGCTGACTCCTGACATGCAGACAGGTAATGGGACACAGCAGAGTCAGTCGACGTTGAAGACTATCGGTAGGTAGGTCATGACAGAGCAGACCCACTGTAGTCCTGGTAGAGATTACTATTGGTGGGCCACCAGAGGTGCAGACCCACTGCAGTTCTTGTAGAAATAATGGTATTGGTGGGTCATCAAAGGTGTAGACTCACTGTAGTCCTTGTAGAGATGGCCAGCAGCCATCTGTTTGACTGTGCAGGCGCACAATCACCATTGAAGAGTGTTGCAGATAATATAGCAAGTCCATAACCACCACTTGTGCACTCACAAAAATTGTTTGTGAAATGTCCTTACAACCAGCAATGCTGTTATCCAGTCCCTTACTGAATTATTAACACACGTGCAAACACTATCAGTCACTACTTCTCACATATTGTCCATATACTATGACCAACAGAAACGTGTGCAGTGAAATGTAATTTACAAGTTACTTAATTTGATGAACTGGTGTCAACTATAATTTTATAACATAAGAATACAATAACAAAGGTACAAAATACATCTTTAAAAAACATAACAATACAGACATCATTTGCAGTAGTACAGGCTTTACAAAAGAATCGAAATAGCAAATACATCAGTGTTACAAAAATTACGACATAAGTACATACATAAAAGATCAGAATAACTTTTGAAACATCAACTTCACACATGAGCATTAGAACAAAACAGAATAAATAATGTGTAAACATCTTTACTAAGTAAATGACATGTTATTAATGCGAATTATATTTGAGGATAACAGTATTCCTCATCATAGTGAATGTAGCTTAGTATTAGAAGAGAAAAAATTCTATCAACAATACACAGAGACAGGAAGAAAACAAATACACAAGGGTACACACACGCATAGTGGGATAACACAAGAGGAAAGGGCAGGGTTTGTTTTGAGTGTATCATTTGGTATTGCAGTCCAACCCAAAACTTCATTCTGTAGATCTTTCGTCATATCACCAAAAATATCCTATCCAAGCATGCTTTCTGTATTTTGTTCACATCCTATTTCAAAAATTGTTTTTATCCACTGTACACTACTTTTTTTGGCCAAACCATTTTCTTATTGCTTCTCAATGCTTTTCTTCCAATTCGTCATAGTTAGTTTCTTATATAGTGTACCCCCTCTTAAGCTAACTTAAACCTACTGAGCTCAGATGCTAAACTAAGGGACGAGGCAATCCTGCATCACAAAATAATTAATACAAACAACAATGAAATAAAATAGAAGTTGTCAAAGAAGCAGCAATATTAAACTAATATAAGGCAATGCACAGCAAACAAGAAAAATAAATCCGTAGTAAAACTGGCTTAACAGAGTAATACAAAGTGAAATTCAGTAGCACTATGCCTGGCACACAGCAGAAACCAATGCAACAGCTTATAACTAAACAAGGCAAAGCTCAAACAGAAAAAATATTACAGTAAAGACAACAATGCAGAAAAGGGAGATGTCGATTCATATCTTAATGTCTATATAATTAAAGTGGTGCACCACGACTTATTCTACCATAAAAATTTCCAAGTACTTGAAAAGAAAATTATGTATGCAGTTCCTGTGAAGGGAAGTCTTTTTGTGCTCCTTCGTTTTTTTTTAAGTACATCATGAAGTTATTATTAATGGATCTGTAGGTATTAAAATATTTATATTAGTACATCCATTAAATTTTGTAGTAACCAATGCTGCAGTGCAGCTAGAAACTAGGTATTAAACAAAATAGGCAATGCAAGGCGTGAAACGTCATTCAATATCCATATGGCGTTTCATGATGCAGTAAACAATCTTTCAACTAGCAAGACTATAGATGTGAAATGTTTCTCGTCGTTTGATTAAGCATTTTAATAAATATCATCAATTACAAGCTCCACAGTATAATCATATGTTTTCAAGTTTGAGCGTGTCGTATTTGCGATGCTTTCTACAAAGGAATGTCAATAGCGTGGATAATGTCCTCTTTTTTTTTTACCTAATGCCTTTCTTTTGTCAGACGACTACCTCTTAGCTGGGCGCCCAAAACACATTACGTCAAGGTCACTTACCTTTCTTACTGAATTATTTACGACAGGAATTTCCGCTACAGTGACAGACTCATATAAAAAAATTTCACAGGTCAAGAATTTGAGTTACAAATATGTAGAAACAAAATCCTTTAAATGGAATAGTGTCCAAAAAATTGTCGCCAGCATAGTGATACATTGACGCATATACACACATTTCATAACTCTTAAAGTACGATTCTCGGTTTCCAACATCCTTTTTCACAAACCAGTCCCTAACCACTACCCATTATTCCTTACCTTATTCGTCGACACTTTTTCAACATTTCATCATAACAAATAAGTAGCATAATCAAATTCCTCACATAGCATCAGCTTATTGATCATAAACATACCTCATCAGCATAATCTACATATTCATCGTAATAATAACATCAGAACACCTCAGTCAACTCTCAAAATCGTCGTAGCTTCCTCCGATAATTTCAAAACCTAAAAAAAATCTCTGCTCATGTCAAAAGTGTCATCTGCCTCAAACGTACTTTAAAAATTATGATCCCATACCAATTCCATCATTCAAAGCTCTCATAGTATCACAGTGGTTCCAAAAAAATATGAACATTTCAAAAAGTACAGACAAAACACTATTTCATAAGTGTGAAGTTATCCAACTGTGTAATTACGTAAACATCTGTCATTGATGTAGTAAAATAAATATTTGTCTCTCTCTCAGTTAAATGATCAGATAGCTGTGTAATTCTGTGTTAGAGAAATATGGTACCGATGTGTAAAGTTGTATAAGCAAATACCATATTAGCTAGGGCTCCTTGTGCTTTCCATACACATGCTACACAAAGTAAGCGTGTACCCCCCTGAGGATTAATGTAATTAAACCCTCAGGTGTTACAGATTACAGGAATGGAGTGAAATGTATCACGGAAAACTTTCTATGTAATTCAAAAATCTTGAATAATAAATGGTTCAAGTACAAAATTAATCACTCAAATGTGTGTCCTGTTGCGCTAAATGTGCGTCTTCCTGTAAGATAATTCTGTGGAAGTGTCGTAGTTATCGTCCTCCGAAAGCTAAGTTCTGCAGAAGTCAATGTACTTACCTCATGATAAAGAAAAGCGAAATGCTTTGCGTATAAATATCTTATTTATTACGCTTATTGCCGTGATGAGGAAAGTACTGTGCTGTAACGTATTGTTGTGCTACGGAAAAGGCTGTCTCGTTGTACCTGTACCACAAAAGTTACTACTAAAACATGTTTTACTTTCCAGAAGAATTCAGAAAAACTGTGCAGATATAAAATAGATAAACCGCAAAAGCAACATTGTAAATTGTCACTCATTAGTAGCGTCGTGATAAAATCGTGTAGCTGTCACATATACCATTGTGTCATCTGGTATCTCACAGAAAGTACTTTAAATCCAGAATGTATTTTCAAGCAAACCAAAATGTTGCATTAAAATCTCATTAGCAGTACTGGTAAATGTTCTAAGTATGTGAGCCTTATGGTCGTTACGTAATCGTGCCACTAACAAGCAAGTATGTACACACCCACAACAACACTCTGTCGTTTGTTCATAATAACAATGCACTCGTAAATACTGTCTAAATATGTTCCGTAGGTTCTAGACTGGGTATTTAACTTCAAATATTGTTGCATATTAACAGATTCTAAGTCTGACAAAGCATACTAGTAATGTAAAGTGAAAAATTTTATGGCAAAGACAAAAGTTAAAAAGCAGATTATCCTTCAATAAACGGTTTTACATGTGAAATGTGGTGCCATCAGTTACCCTTTCTAGTTCGCAGAGTTTTTACTTCAAAGCAATTATCATGTTGTGTACGTCGATAAGGAATTTTTCTCAAGCTTAGCGTCTTATGTTATTTTTCTCTGAGCCAGCCGGCGCACGTGGCTGCCTGCGGTGCGAGTCATTGTCTGTCACCTCTTTGTTGGAGCGCGTCGTTACTGCGATTAGGAGACCTAACTACAAATTCACCTTGACGAGAGGGCCCTGTCCTGTAGGAATCCCGCCAGTTCTGATCCAATTGAGGTCTGTCATTTTGTCGGTAGATTCCATAGTTTCTTTCTTGTCGGCCACGTGGTGGAGAATTTCTCCCTGAATCGTAACTGCGCGCTGGACCGTTGCGTCTGAAGTTATTCTGTCTCCCGTGATAATAATAATAGTTCTGGTTGCCATATTGTCTGTTTCTATGATTGTCTCTGTCATGTTCATTACTACGGAAATACGATCTTTCTCTGTAACTATTACTGTGCCAGTGGTTGTCATACGGGTGGTGTCTGTTTTGGTCACGATTTGTGTTGTGGGAATAGCCATGTCGTGTCCAGTTGTTATTTCTTTCATCGCGGAATTGCGACGGATGTGACCTGTAATTGTTGTGTTCCTGTTTTCGCGTTCCGCGATTGTCAGTGTCAATTTCTAATTCTTGTAAGAGCCCATGAATAGCTTCAATGTCGTCTTTGCAACGTCCTGCCAAAATAATATGCCGTAAATGTTCCGGTAATTTGATTAAGCAAATGCGGATGAGTTCTGAGGGGCTGTATGGGTTTGACAGGTACTGATTCTTGTGCAACATGTTTTCAAAATATTTCACAAGACTGGAAAATTCAGATTGTTCGAAATGTTTCATCATTATGATGCCATGTTTTACTCGGTCTTGTGTAGCTTGAGACCAATATGCTGAGAGGAAGACATGATAAAATTCTCCTTCACTGTGGAAATCGTGAATGAACGATCGCATTTTTACAGCTGGTTCATCCTCCAAGTAGCCACACATAAATTCTAATCTGTGTTCTAATGACCAGTTGGGAGGAAAACAATGGGAGAATTGATGGAGCCACGCTTGTGGATGAATGTCGTTGCCAGAATTCTTAAATGTTTTGAATTTATGTGTAGTAATGAACAGCTTATAGTCAAAATCATCATGTCGGCGAGTCGCATGTCGGTCATTGATACATCGTTTTGGCGGTTCCATCTCAAAATTCAGTGTACCTTACCAATTCCTTTCATGATTTCCGAAATGCCCTGTGTTATTATTTTGTGGTTGTTCTGTATTGCTATGTCCCTCTTCCCGTACTGGGGCGCGAGTGTCCTCTGAAACATGTAATTCTTGTATTACTTGAGCCAACTGATCTTGTACTTCCCGCATTTCTCTTTTGTACCGTGTGTTGATTTGATTTTGATTCTGTTTGAATTTTCTAATTTGTTCATACTCTTCAGTATCAGTGAAGGCTACAGGTTTTGTGTCATTCAGATCATCATCTACCTTTGTAGATAAGTTAGTGAACTGATCTGAAAGTTCGGCTACTTTATCCGATAGTGAAATTATTTCCTCTGTGTGTCTTTCTGAACCAATTTTCAGAGTATCTACTGTGTCCTTTAAGTTCGCTTGAGTTTTTGCAAGTTGCGTAACCGAATCGGTAGATGCAACTGAGTCAATTTCAGCTTTCAAGGTCTCATGATTTTCATGAACAATAGTTTGCAGTTCTTTTATGGCTGCTTCGTGATTCTGTAACGCATTTTCATGCCGCGAAAAAATAGGTTGGAAATGATCACAAATTTGTGTTTTTACGTCATTACATACTTTTTGACATTTCGATTCGATGTTATGTAACTCATTAGTTAAATCTTCACGTGTTTGTTCAAGTGTGGTGTCTAACTTTTGAAGCTTTTGTTCCATTGTGTCTAACTTTTGAAGATTTTGTTCCATTGTGTCTAACGTTTGAAGCTTTTGCTGTGCTTGTCTCTGATTTTGTTCCATTGTGTCTAACTTTTGAAGATTTTGTTCCATTGTGTCTAACTGTTGCTGTGGTTGTCTCTGATTTTGTTTCATTTGCTGCATTAATTGCAATAATAATGTATTAGTGTCTGGAATCTGTTCCTCTATGCTTTTCGGCAGTGCATTTGCACCTGCAACATTCACATTTTGACAAGCAGAAAATGTGTCTTGACTTATTTGAGAAAACGGTGAGGACGCAAAACCTGAATGTACAGTATTTCTTAGATTGTGTCCTGTCGTTTTGGAATCCTGACGCGAGCTGTTGCCGACCGATCGATCGATAATGCTTCCCTGTTCACTCATTGTTTCACTGGCTACACCATTATTTGCAGCCCGCTCCATTTCCCTATGCACTATTACCAAATTACTACTTTGAACATTAGGTAATTCATTACATGATGGCGCTAACATACTGCTTTCGTCTACACTGTCGTTTCTCAGTTTACTTTGGAGCCTAGTATTACGTTTTTCACACGCCTTTTATGTCACAATATTTCACATGACAACACAGAAAAACACAATTTGACGAGCAAAAATAAGAGAACACATTAACATAGCACTGAAAATAATATCTAGTTAATTGCAAGGGCAGCTGCGAAATACTTGGTGCAAATCAAAATGCATGCCACAACTGTTTTACTGTACAACAATGAAAGACTACAACTACAAAGGAGATTTTCACTACAATTACACGCTAGCAATAAAAAAAATCTACACTTATTACACAAACTACAAGAAAAAAATCAGAAGATTCCAATGAAGTATTCTCAGCTAAGGGTCGACATATGAAACGTCCCCTTAGAGAAATTATACACGACTGTGCTTAAACTGACACACAATAGTTTTTAGCGCAACGCAATCTGACTTTCAATAATCCCTACAAGAGAATGGCCTTGACTAACATTAACCTATATGTTTCACAAATCACTTACCTCACAAAAATCTTCGTTACTCGAACTACTACAATACAGCGAGCGCCACTACTGCCAGCTAACTAAAAGATTCAAACTACGGAAGACACTAACTACTGATAGGCACAGTTAGAAAATGAAAGACTTTAATAGAGAACAATGTATTTACCTTTATAGTCATAATATATATATATATATATATATATATATATATATATATATATATATATATATATATATATAAGTTCATGACACCTATTCTTACAAATTTCAAAACTCCGCCATCTCTCTCCCCACGTCCACCACCGCTGGTGGGTCACCTTCAACTGCGCAACGCTACACGCTGTTAGCATCCAGCTGCCACTGCCCGACACTACAATGGCAGACAACAATGAAAACTAGCCACGGACTGCGCACAGCACAGCCAGTGATTTTTCATACAGAGCGCTATGTGGCGTTACCACTAAGAAAACCTAAACAGCCGTTTGAGGTAGATGACACTTTTGATATGAGCAGAGAATTTTTTTAGGTTTTGAAATTAGTGGAGGAAGCTACGACGATTTTGAGAATTTGACTGAGGTGGTATGATGTTGTTATTACGATGACAATGTGTATTATGCTGCTGAGGTATGTTTATGATCAATAAGCTGATGCTATATGAGTTATTTGATTATGCTATGTATCTGTTATGATGAAATATTGAAGAAGTGTCGACGAATAAGGTAAGGAATAATGAGTCGTGGTTAGGGACTCTGGTTTGTGATAAAGTTTGTTGAAAACCAAGAATCGTACTTTAAGAGTTATGAAACGTATGTAAATGCTTGAATGTATTATAATGCCGACGAAAACTTTTTGGACACTGTTATATTAACAGAATTTTGTTTCTACAGATGTGTAACGCAAATTCTTGACCTGTGACATTTTTTATATGAGACTGCCACTGTAGCGGAAACTGGTGTCCTAAATATTTCGATAAGACGGTTAAGTGACCACCTGCAGGTAATGCGTCGTGGGCACCCAGCTGGGCGACAGCCACTTGGAAACAAGCCATTAGTGTGTGCCTTTCAGAGGTACAAGAAAAAATGGGAGGCCATTATCCTCGCTATTGACATTCCTTTGTAGAAAGCATCGCAAAAACGACACGCTCATTACTTGCAAAGATACTTATTTACTTCTGCACAACTGATAATGACAAGCGTCTTTCTACGAGAGTTGAGAGAACTTGTACTAACTTATGAAAAGTCACATGACTATTGAATGATATTTTTATGCTTTGCCTTTCATAGTTGCTTATTTCATTTGATGTCTGGTTTCCAGCTGTGTTGCAGCATTGGTTTTATAAAATAAAATTAAATGCATTTGCTAATGTGAACACTTTCTGTCAACAGATCCATTAAATAATTATTTTATGATCCACATTCTTCGAAAAAGGAGCTCTTGGAATGGAAAGACCAATAAGAAGCGACTAATAACAGTAACTGTATATATAATTTTCTTTTCAAGTACTTGGTAATTTGTTGTAGCAGTAGTTTTTGTGGTGCTTGTGGGTTTGTCATGCTTAGATATAAGTTATTACATTTACTGCTGCTTGCTTTGCAAATCTGCATTTTTTTGGGTCATTGCTGTTTGTGTTAATTTGTTTTGTGCTGCTGCATTGCGTCGCCCCTTAGTTTAGCATCTGAGCTCAGTAGGTATAAGTTACCTTAAGAGGGAGTAGACTATATAAGAAACTAACTATGATGAATTGGAAGAAAAGCATTGAGAAGCAATAAGAAAATGGTTTGGCCAAAAAAAGTAGTGTACAGTGGATAAAAACAATTTTTGAAATAGGATGTGAACAAAATACAGAAAGCATGCTTGGATAGGATATTTTTGGTGGAAACAAATGTTGAGATATTACGAAAGATCTACAGAATGAAGTTTTGGGTTGGACTGCAATACCAAATGATACACTGAAAACAAACCCTGCCCATTCCTCTTGTGTTATCCCACTATGCGTGTTTGTACCCTTGTGTATTTGTTTTCTTCCTGTCTCTGTGTATTGTTGATAGAATTTTTCCTCTTCTAATACAAAGCTACATTCACTATGATGTGGAATACTGTTATCCTCAAATATAATTTGCATTAATAACATGTCATTTACTTAGTAAAGATGTTTACACATTATTTATTCTGTTTTGTTCTAATGCTCATGTGTGAAGTTGATGTTTCAAAAGTTATTCTGATCTTTTATGTATCTACTTATGTCGTAATTTTTGTAACACTGATGTATTTGCTATTTCGATTCTTTTGTAAAGCCTGTACTACTGCAAATGTTGTCTGTATTGTTATGTTTTTTAAAGATGTATTTTGTACCTTTGTTATTGTATTCTTATGTTATAAAATTATAGTTGACACCAGTTCATCAAATTAAGTAACTTGTAAATTACATTTCACTGCACACATTTCTGTTGGTCATAGTATATGGACAATATGTGAGAAGTAGTGACTGATAGTGTTTGCACGTGTGTTAATAATTCAGTAAGGGACTGGATAACAGCATTGCTGGTTGTAAGGACATTTCACAAACAATTTTTGTGAGTGCACAAGTGGTGGTTATGGACTTGCTATATTATCTGCAACACTCTTCAATGGTGATTGTGCGCCTGCACAGTCAAACAGATGGCTGCTGGCCATCTCTACAAGGACTACAGTGAGTCTACACCTTTGATGACCCACCAATACCATTATTTCTACAAGAACTGCAGTGGGTCTGCACCTCTGGTGGCCCACCAATAGTAATCTCTACCAGGACTACAGTGGGTCTGCTCTGTCATGACCTACCTACCGATAGTCTTCAACGTCGACTGACTCTGCTGTGTCCCATTACCTGTCTGCATGTCAAGAGTCAGCACTGTCTTTCGTTGGAAGGACAACAATACTTCTTCAAGACTGCTTAGAAATCCACTACTTCCAAGTGCAATTTCTTTTATTGCTCAGACTTTAACAAAAAACACTGCAATTTTACTGTGATGAACAATCATCACTGTCTTTATGGACTGTGAGAAAATTTAAACTTCTGACCAACGTTGTATCAATAAGCGTGTGCATTTGATATCTTTGTTATAGTAATTATGAAAATTTTTATCAAATCATTATTGGCCAGTGCCCAAAACAATTTGTAAAAATTTTTTGTGGGGAGCATGGGGGCTATGCAAGTAGGCTGTTTAGGTTTTCTTATTGGTAACGCCACATAGCGCTCTGTATGAAAAATCACTGGCTGTGCTGTGCGCAGTCTGTGGCTAGTTTGCATTGTTGTCTGGCATTGTAGTGTCGGGCAGTGGCAGCTGGATGCTAACAGCGCGTAGCGTTGCGCAGTTGAAGGTGACCCACCAGCGGTGTTGGACGTGGGGAGAGAGATGGCGTAGTTTTGAAATTTGTAAGAATTGGTGTCATGAACTGATATATATATTATGACTATAAAGGTAAATACATTGTTCTCTATTAAAGTCTTTCATTTTCTAACTGTGCCTATCAGTAGTTAGTGTCTTCCGTAGTTTGAATCTTTTAGTTAGCTGGCAGTAGTGGCGCTCGCTGTATTGCAGTAGTTCGAATAACGAAGATTTTTGTGAAACATATAGGTTAATGTTAGTCAGGGCTATTCTTTTGTAGGGATTATTGAAAGTCAGATTGTGTTTCGCTAAACAAACATTGTGTGTCAGTTTAAGCACAGTCGTGTATAATTGTTCTAAGGGGACGTTTCATAGCCACTGTTGGCCTAAAAGAGGAAAGCATCGTATACCTCTTCGTTAGCTCTATGGTGATGCGCCGATGTTATGGTTCGCGGTTCCAGTCTCGCTGACTGTCAGGTGTTTAACCCTTCTGTGGAAGAGCTAAAAGCAGTCAGATTACACATCGATAAACAAGTCGCAAGAAAATACTTCCAGCTCATAGTGCAATGGTGAAAAACTTACAATCTTCACATCCTGGTAACGCCTCTTTCCACTTCTGAGACGAAAATTTTAGGGTTTTACGAACACATAATTTTATTTATGAAATGCCACCTTTTCATACCTGTTGAGCATGACACAGCGTACTATTTAAACACAGATCCATTCGAAATCAAAGTGACTAGTATATTATAAATTCGTGCCGATAGAGACACGCTTGTATACGGATGCTCAGTTTCCTTAAAACAGACTTTCGTCGTAAGGTTATTGAGCGTAATTTTATTTCATTTCTTATAAAACAGTGCCCAATTCTCGTAAGGTTTCTTTTAGTGTTGTTAATACAATATTAAACATAAGAGAGAAGCTAATCATCAATTATATATGCAAATTTTCTGATGTTATCTATAACAGTCTGATAATTCACCTGCAGTTTATTGATTACATGCATGTAGAATAATTGTTCTGAGTTAAAGCTGTCAAACAAGGTTTTAAGAAGAAGAAAATGCCACTACCGGCTAATGTAGAAAATACTTTTCTGACTATTTTGGCACTACGCGCCCTCCCCATATGTAATACAAAATCTTCCTGGCCGGCTATTAAACCTGAAAAGAACAAAATGTTGCAGAAGTTAGCCGTTTTTCCACATGCGACTATTTTGGGTTGAGAAGTGAAGGGAATTATGTACAAAGTTCCATTATACTGATAACTTCAACAGACAGCAGAATTGCATTTTAATAAATGTAGTACCAAATCTATAGAAACTCGCAAGGTCTTATCTACAGTGCGAGACGCTTACCATTACGCTATTTGCTGTCACGTGCCTACAGCTGCTCCAGAGGTGTACAACAGTTCCTCCAGAACTTCCGCATTCCACAGTGCTGTGAGATAATACAAATGGCCGGATCTAGACTTATGAGATACAGACAGTTAAAGCTTTTCTTTTGCACTGTATGACGGTTTCTACAAGCAGATAGTGCAATAGAGTAGCTCAAATGGAAAGAAACGCTTCCTATTTAAATTTCTACATCCTACACTGTTAGCAGTTCTGTGTAGGTTGTCAGTTATGTGATATTATTTAGGTGATATATATACTAGTTACTTATTTCTAGTGACGAAATAAACGCTATGTAGAGTCATAGGACACTTATTCCATATTTTATTTGAGGTTCTGTATGCCAATAAAACTGGTTCTGACTGGGAATGCAACTCAGACCGCCCTTAACGCGGAATTTCATCCCTTCGTGACAATACAGCTCGGCTACAATTCGTTGTTTGTTCAAAATTGCAGATTCCTCAACATCTCCACATATTGCGCGTGATGGGTTCGAATCATGGCCGTGGCACTAAGGTTTTCATTATGAATTATCAAGCTCTAGCATGAGAACACCTATCTGCTGGTGAATAAGAATTTTGATTTTAACGCATTTCCATTCGTTGTCAACACTAACGATATCTGACATTTTTGACTCCCAGTGAGTCATATACCTATTTGCGAGGTCGCTGTAAGTTCAAGGATGTTATTACGAGCTGCTGGTGGAGAAAAATTCAGTATCTGACGTCTGTTTGTGTGTAGAAACGATATGTGTGGTTTTCGATTCCCAGTCTGCACTGAACTCTTCGTCATATTGCTTCTAGTTCCAACATGCTCACAAGTCGCTGCTATTGCAACAAACCCACATTTAACGTTGTTTTCTCTAGAATGTATGAGCGATATGTGCCGGGTTGGAGTCCCGGGAAGGAAAACAATTAATGTTTCGTCTCGTCATTTCAGTTAAAACATCTAGCTACTGCCGAGAAAATCCGGTATGTCACAGTTGATTGTGCTTCGATAACAATGCGATTAGGTTCTGGGTTCGGATTCCTTTCCAACACAAAGCTTTACCTCACGGCTTTTCAAGTAAGTTACTTGTGAAGAAGCAATCTTTAACATCTCTTGTAGTACGTTATCAGTGACAATAGATACTGGGTAGGAATTCGCGACCGTTAAAAATGTCTACGTTATGTAATTTAAAGTTGATATTTGCTAACTGATACTGTCGAAAATGGAGGTATATTACTCTGTGTATGACTAGTCAGGAATGACTGTTACTTTCCGTCAGTCACGAAATCTTAGTCTGCATGACCTGAGTTTGAATCCATATGAAGAACGAGACGGTTCGTCGTGTCATTTGAAGTACATACATATTCTCAACTAGCTGCTCGTGAATAACTTAAATTTTTAATGTCATTTTGTGTTAAATAACAAATCCGGTATGCTACTTTGAAGCGGAAATCATGAATACGACGAACTTACTACGTGCATTACGTATCTGACGTAATAATGAGAGTGGTAACATTTCAGGTATGTCATTTAGTGTAATAAATGTGAGCTTACAAGCCTTAAGAACAGTCTTATCTGTGATAAGGTGTCCTCTGATATTTCTAGTATCGTGGTAGTAATTTACATCTTGAGTTATTGCGATACAGAGCAGTGTTTTCTAGTGATGACTTGTTGGAACCATTTTCAATAGTCAAACGACTGAACCAAGGAGCGATTAGAGGACCTGCTACACAGCTGCGTTAGGCTGGTTGCATGCGAATCAGGCGAAATGGAATTCATGTCATTCGGTTGCTTTTGAGTATGACTGTACGTCATTTCTGTGTAGCATCGATCCTGGAAAGAGGCAGTATTCAAACATCCTAATACCATAATTTCAGTTATTCTCTAAAATTAGCTTTTGTCTTTTCAAATGTGATTCGACATCGTATTTGGTCTTGTTAATGGTTTCTATTTAAGTAACAAATGTTTCACAAATTTTTTTCTTTGTTTTCTGTGAAGCGAAATTTACTGCTTGACACTCGATTTTGATATGCGAATGGTATACGACTGAGAGACACTATTGTAGTACTTATACAATGCAAGGTAACAATTTATTCAGAAAGTTCAATGAAGGGTGGAGCCACGGGTCGTCACATATATGAAGTGTAACGTCCACTGTTCAAAGAGCCGTCAATGTGAACAAGAGGTGACCGAGATGTGTAACCAATGGCACCCCATACCATCACGCCGGGTGATACGCCAGTATGGCGATGACGAATACACGCTCCAATGCGCGTCCACCACGATGTCGCCAAACACGGATGCGACCATCAGTATGCTGTAAACAGAACCTGGATTCATCCGAAAATGACGTTTTGCCATTCGTGCACCCAGGTTCGTCGTTGAGTACACCATCGCAGGCGCTCCTGTCTGTGATGCAGCGTCAAGGCTAAACGCAGCCGTGGTTTCCGAGCTGATAGTCCATGCTGCTGAAAACGTCGTTGAACTGTTCGTGCAGATAGTTGTTGTCTTGCAAACGTCCCCAACTGTTGATTCAGGGATCGAGACGTGGCTGCTCGATCCGTTACAGCCATCCGGATAAGATGCCTGTCATCTCGACTGCTAGTGATACGAGGTCCGTGATGGGATCCAGCACGGTGTTCCGTATTAGCCTCCTAAACCCACCGATTCCATATTCTGCTAATAGTCATTGGATCTCGATCAACGCTAGCAGCAATGTCGAGATACGGTAAACTGCAATCGCGATAGGCTACAATCCGACCTTTACCAAAGCCGGAAACGTGATGGTACGTATTTTTCCTCATTACACGAGGCATCACAATAACGTTTCACCAGGCAACGCCGGTCAACTACTGTTTGTGTATGAGGAATTGGTTGGAAACTTTCCTCATCTCAGCACGTTGTAGGTGTTCCCACCGGCGCCAATCTTGTGTGAATGCTCTGAAAAGCTTATCATTTGCATATCACAGCATATCCTTCCTGCCAGTTAAATTTCGCATCTGTAACATGTCATCGTCATGGTGTAGCAATTTTAATGGCGAGTAGTGTACATCTACATTCAGCAACCAGCTTAAAGTACGTGGCTGAGGATGTACTGCCCCACCCTTAAATGTCCTACTAAAGTTAACTGTTTTCTGCAGCATACCAACTCTCCTAACACAGGTACCCTACTTATTTTGAGTCCCCAGCCTCATTATAAGAGTTTCACCCCGTGAGACGATGAGAACTATTCTAAACAGAAATCATTCCCCCATCTGACAGTTGCAAAGAAGGGGCGTCCGTTCATAAGGATCGACGAACAGTAGCCTATTGCCACGCAAAAGTTACGACGGGCACTGAAAATGAAAATACGGTGCAATAAGACAGCTAGTAAACCATACAAACTACCTGTCCTCCAGTCTTCAACCAATTAGAATTACCTGCATCCACGGAGCCCTACCTTCGGCGGTGTGTCCTGCACCTCTCCGCTTTCCACTGGCCCAGGCCGAACTGCCATCATCTTCTTTCGGCTGCTTCCAGCTCCTCACGAGGCGGTCGGCACTTCACGCTTTTACACTACCCACTCCGACCCCGGACCAACACCCACGCCTCCTTCACTGCTCTTTCCGCTCCTGTACTTGGGATTGGCTGTCTTGTAGACATCCACAATGACGATCTTTCATTGGCCACTCACTTCCCTGCTACCCCGCTGCCTCTCTTGCTCCTCCCACATAAATTTCACGGAATAACTATGGCCTTGGACCCACAGTTATTACAGTCCACGGGAGAGCAACACAAAGCAGCTGCCGACACATCTCCAGTCTGGGTTTGCAAACTGGCCTCGGATTTCCCAGAGTCGTTATGCTTCCATAACAACCTCAGGCATCGCAAGGGGCCTTGACAAACATTTCCGAGAACGTTATAAATGGGCTGTGTCCTGCGTTTGGCAGCTACCAAGAGGCCTCCGTTCTGCGTTTGCAAAATAGCCTCAGAATTCCCACAGCCGCTGTGGATCCATAACACGACTCCAGGGATCGCAAGGCGTCTTGACAAACAATTCTCAGAACCACCTGAATTCACTGTGTCCAATGATTTCAATGCGCTCTTGCGTGCGGCCATACACTCTTTCCATAGCCGGAAATCGTTATTCAGCAAACTTCTCTCGACCAAAGCAGCACGATTCTCAGCGTCTTCCATTAACTGAAGCATGTCGAGCATAGATCTTAACTCATCTCTAAATTAAAGTCTCACTAAATGAGTCGCCACTTAGAAACATCCAGGGACACTTAGAAACAAAGTTAGATATTTAAGTCGAAATTCTATTTTCACATTAAGCAAGGAAAAAGTGATATGCCTTGATTCATTTTATTCTCTCCTCTTTATCACAACTTGGAGCATACGATGAGGGCAGCAAAACTGTTGGACAGCCCTTCTAAATATTCTCTGCCAAATGTCGTGAGAATAACATCATAATTGTTCCTAACATTTAAAGACAGCTCTCATTGTACAGTTCAATTGAAAATATCGTACAGGATTTTCTGAATTTGCCTTCAATCATCCAGCACTTGTTGAAAACACCAGTGCTAGCGAACAATGTGAAAGTTCATTTAGCACTAACTGTTTCTCTTCATTCCTGTCATTCACCTTTAGAGTTCTACTTTAAAAAACGTTTTATCTTTATGCAGTCTCAACTCTCTCTCTCTCTCTCTCTCTCTCTCTCTCTCTCTCTCTCTCTCTCTCTCTCTCTGTAAACACAGCACTTTAAATACCCCATTTGCTCAATACAACTCTGTGTTCTCTGTACCTCCCAATTGATGTATCCCTCGTTAGAGAGGTCAGAAAATTGAAGGTAGGTTTTATTGGACTGTCCCTGACCTCAGTATTTTGGACATGAAACATCAGCTAACGCAAATTGGAGAATCCTGTCTGTGCGTGAAAGTTTTCAGTATACCACAAAGAAATGAGGGAATTTCAATCCACAGGATTTCAGTTGCATTGAAGTGAGATAAGGGAAAATGAACGTATGTTAAGTAATACCTGTACTTTCCCCTGCGATTCTGAACGCACCTAAGACACAGCAGATGCCACCAGAAACATGGACAGAGCATTCGAACCAGCCCAAATAAATAAAAAATTCCAAGCCTGATTTTGAAAAATCTACTCTTTGCTGAGCCGTGGGGGAATCGCTGGCGCCAATGATTCTCTTTCCTGTGGGAGCAGCAATCCAGGTTGTTCTGGCATGCGTGTTTTATCCTTGGTTTTTCTCTTTTGGCCGCGATTTAAGCGTGGCGCTTCCAGCGACTTGATCACCTCCACTGCCTTCCCACTCCTTTTCGCGTCCGCACAGACCATCCCCCCCCCCCCCCTCCTTTTTCTATGTCTCGTCCCTCCGACGGCTCCCCCTTCTGCGTTTCCTCTCCTCCCCCCTTTTCCCCTTCGTGGGTCCGGGTCCCCCCCTCCCCCCTCCCACCCCCCTCCCACCACAATCTGCCGTCGAGTCGCCTGTATAGTGCTGCTTTAAGTGAGTGTTCAGTGTTGTGCATCCCCCATCAATGTTGCGAACAGCCACCATACTGTCACTAGTTGTATCTTTTAACTGCTGCCAACAGAAACCAGACTGTCACTGTGTTTTTTAAATTGTGCCTATCTATTTACTATGGGTTTTGTTTTTATATTTTCTTCGTATCTTTTTCTCCATGTTACAGATTTTATCAGTGACCGTTTTATCGCCTGCTTTTGTTTGTTTTTCGTGTCTCCTGATTCTATTTTTTAACTTTCTGTAGGCTGCAGAGCGGTGTATTGTGCTGTTCCCCCTCTCGGGGGAATAGAAATCCCATGAAGAAAAAAAAAATAAAGACGACTTGACTCAGTGTCTTCCGCTCCTAGGCGCTAGAGGTCGTGCTTGCCAGTGGTAGGGATGCAGATTATGTTGTGGGGTCTGGCAGTGGTCGTTATGTGGCACCGTGTTACGATTTGAGAAATGTGTCGGTGCCAGACTGGTGGTGATGGCCTTTGGTACTAGCAAGAGTGTATACAGTACGACTTGATGCTGGATGACCATGTACGCTATGAGGAGTCTCGTCGCTTGCTGCTACTAACAGTGGGCACCCGCTACTTTCTTCGAAATTGCGTTGGTGACTAATCTGATGATAATTTGTGTTCACAGCCGGAAATAGTGTTTGACTGTGATTATCTCCGCTGAGGCGGAAATAAGGAATTAACTCAGGGTATAAAATAATGCCCAGTGACGAGAGTACGAAGGGTGAGTAGTGTGAAACCTGCGTGAGTCATTCTAGCACAGTGCGCAGGCCATGTTTTGTATTACGACAGTGGGTGGTTTATACTGTGGTCTCTGACTGAAGGGGCCGTGACCTTCGTGTCTTGCGTTAAACTCGTAGTTATAATATTCTTGGTTTGGCAGGCCGTTATATTCTACTGACTTTGTCCTCGTTAATGGGGGCGGGGCTGCCTGTAAAAGTTTTGGATTATGAACTGTAAGAAGTGAAACATTTTCCTTGTCTTTTTTTCAGGTTTTCTTCTGTTAAGGGTGTTAAATTTAAATCGGGCATAGCCTTGAGATTAGAGTGTTTTGTGTCGCGTCTTTTTATTTGATTGTCTCTCCTTGTTTGGTTTTAAAAACGTTCTAGTGTACTACCAGTGGAGGACACAACCAGTTGCGGATTGAACGATGCTGGTGGCGGCGCCTTGGGCGAAATGTGTTCGGGCGCCGTTAGCTCGGCCAGCTACGATTTGGTGACGCTCCACGCTACTTGGTTGTATGCTGTTAGTGACGCTGCTCACCCCAGTAGTTGACAGAGGTTGAGTATTTTTTTCTCGTTATTATTTGGGGATTTCTCTCGTTAGGGTGTCCGAGTTGCACCAAGGTGCGTTCCCTGTTGCTAGTAATTGGTTTCTCTTGCATCTGTGTGGGTCATTCGTCGGGGTGTGCCCGCTGTTACATGTAATTTAAAATGACTATTAAAACAAATGTTTCGCACATATTTGGTGTTATACTTGGAAGGAATTCCACGAGTCTTCAAATGGTTGTAATGGCCCTGAGCACTATGGGACTTAACATCTGAGGTCATCAATCCCCTAGAACTTAGAACTACTTTAACGTAACTAACCTAAGTACATCACACTCATCCATTCCCGAGGCAGGATTCGAACCTGCGACCGTAGCGGTCGCGCGGTTCCAGACCGAAGCGCCTAGAACCGCTCGGCCACTCTGGCTGGCAAATCCACGAGTCTGTTCTGTGGAATAGTCATTCTGTTATGAGTAGATCCCCGTTGATTTGTTTAATGGACTAAGCTTCCCATTCTCTTTAACAAATTGTTATTAAATTTTCTATACTGTTGCTTAATGCATCTGTGGGGATTTTGTCTCGGTAATTTCCTGTTACATTTGTGGGGAATTACGATTGTTATTCATATTTACTGGGGTCCGTTTCTTTGTTTAATTAAAAAAGAAGGATCTTTACTAAACATGTAAAGATTATATAAGGGCTCTGATTAACCTTGTGACTGGTGACTATTGGAAAGCCGGTTTTGTAAAAGATTTTGTAAAACTATTTTGGGGATACGTGTAATAAATCATTGTGAACTACAAGCCTGTGTTTGCATTTTCTTCTGATTGTTCTTGGTGACTGTTGAAGAATTGTAAATTTCACGTCCCACTTGTGACATGAAGTTGTGAGTGACGACCTTGTATACACTCCTGGAAACTGAAATAAGAACACCGTGAATTCATTGTCCCAGGAAGGGGAAACTTTATTGACACATTCCTGGGGTCAGATACATCACATGATCACACTGACAGAACCACAGGCACATAGACACAGGCAACAGAGCATGCACAATGTCGGCACTAGTACAGTGTACATCCACCTTTCGCAGCAATGCAGGCTGCTATTCTCCCATGGAGACGATCGTAGAGATGCTGGATGTAGTCCTGTGGAACGGCTTGCCATGCCATTTCCACCTGGCGCCTCAGTTGGACCAGCGTTCGTGCTGGACGTGCAGACCGCGTGAGACGACGCTTCATCCAGTCCCAAACATGCTCAATGGGGGACAGATCCGGAGATCTTGCTGGCCAGGGTAGTTGACTTACACCTTCTAGAGCACGTTGGGTGGCACGGGATACATGCGGACGTGCATTGTCCTGTTGGAACAGCAAGTTCCCTTGCCGGTCTAGGAATGGTAGAACGATGGGTTCGATGACGGTTTGGATGTATCGTGCACTATTCAGTGTCCCCTCACGATCACCAGAGGTGTACGGCCAGTGTAGGAGATCGCTCCCCACACCATGATGCCGGGTGTTGGCCCTGTGTGCCTCAGTCTTATGCAGTCCTGATTGTGGCGCTCACCTGCACGGCGCCAAACACGCATACGACCATCATTGGCACCAAGGCAGAAGCGACTCTCATCGCTGAAGACGACACGTCTCCATTCGTCCCTCCATTCACGCCTGTCGCGACACCACTGGAGGCGGGCTGCACGATGTTGGGGCGTGAGCGGAAGACGGCCTAACGGTGTGCGGGACCGTAGCCCAGCTTCATGGAGACGGTTGCGAATGGTCCTCGCCGATACCCCAGGAGCAACAGTGTCCCTAATTTGCTGGGAAGTGGCGGTGTGGTCCCCTACGGCACTGCGTAGGATCCTAAGGTCTTGGCGTGCATCCGTGCGTCGCTGCGGTCCGGTCCCAGGTCGACGGGCACGTGCATCTTCCGCCGACCACTGGCGACAACATCGATGTAGTGTGGAGACCTCACGCCGCACGTGTTGAGCAATTCGGCGGTAAGTCCACCCGGCCTCCCGCATGCCCACTATACGCCCTCGCTCAAAGTCCGTCAACTGCACATACGGTTCACGTCCACGCTGTCGCGGCATGCTACCAGTGTTAAAGACTGCGATGGAGCTCCGTATGCCACGGCAAACTGGCTGACACTGACGGCGGCGGTGCACAAATGCTGCGCAGCTAGCGCCATTCGACGGCCAACAGCGCGGTTCCTGGTGTGTCCGCTGTGCCGTGCGTGTGATCATTGCTTGTACAGCCCTCTCGCAGTGTCCGGAGCAAGTATGATGGGTCTGACACACCGGTGTCAATGTGTTCTTTTTTCCATTTCCAGGAGTGTACATACGTGTAACGTTATCACTCGCCATGAAGTCCTCACGCTACTTGTGTTTACATCTTCATTTAGGGAGTCAGAGCAATAGAGGAGAATTTCCAAGGATAAGAAAAATAAAAGTAACCATTGGGAAATTATGGCCGTCTCACCTCTCGAATGTCTGTACCATTGAGATTGCTACAACAATATACTTGACGTATTCCGTTTTAATTAACAGCAGTTTATTTCCATAAATGCACCACGGTTTGAAGTTTAAGCTTCAAATGTGGCATTTTGAGTGGACTGTAACACCAAGTTGCCTATTTACCAACATGTTAGATACCTTAATCCAGATAAAGTCGAAAGAGGTCAACACAGTCGGAGAAACAACTAGTATCTTTTGGACTTAAATGCATGTTTTCTTAAACTTCTTCTTGTTTCAACAAAGTGATCGTAGTTGAAATCTTTCTCAGCCATCTTGAATAGTCCTCGCCGTTATTTTTCAAATAAGTGAGTGCCGTATCTCGGATTGCGTGTTTGGCACACGCAATTGCTGACGCAGAGAAGGTGCACTGGGCATGTCACGTTGACCCATACAATGATGCGAGAACACCTGTTAAGTACCGAGGTACGGCACTTGTCTTGCCGTTTTCTGATTACACGCCATTGATAACAAAGTGATTGACAATGACTGTGGTTTTCGATTCGGATCTCTCCCTGGACTCTTTACACACCCCCACGCTGACTTCTGCTACACTTCTGGTTAGCTGTTGTAAACTTCATCCGCAAGTTTGTGTCTTCGTGTGTGTATGTGTGTGTGTGTGTGTGTGTGTGTGTGTGTGTGTGTGTGTGTGTGTGTGTATTTGATGCTGGCTCCAGACATCATTGCTTTTAATCCATCTTTTACGTTACAGTTCTTCTTGGTAAGTTTTTGGTCAGTTAATTGAGTAGGTACCTCATGTATCGATTCCTCTAGAGAGAATTTATCTTCATCAAAAATTCAACAAACTGCTTGCATGAATTAACAATGTTTCTACGTTAACAGTATCAATTCTCGCTGTTACAAAACGTGCTTCCTACAGATATTTCGCAGTTTTATTTATTAATTCACTTCCTCGAGTAGTGCGGGTAGTTATAAAGAGAACAGCGTCATTCTTTTTATGTATATGAGTAATAACTTTCTCGACAGGCACTCGACGGGCACTTCTAGTTACCAATTTTCCTTTTTTATCATTTCCAAGTCACTGAAGTCCAATACTAATATTTAAAGACTCAACAAGAATAGTGAAAAGCTAGGGGTAATTAGCATGATAACGGGTCGGAAATGTAAGAAGTCCAAAAATCTTCTTTCATCTGAACGTGACATCGCCGGCATTAAACATACGTTTTGCCGGATGGTAAAGGGAAACGTCGGCGACAAGGTGAAAGAACGCCCAGATTTATAGAATTCCTCGAAAAGCAATTAATTTCAAAGCAGGGACACCATGTCGCCTTTATTTGTCTTCTGTATAACTTAGGGTTAATTTCCGTTCCTGTTTATCTTTGAAGTTTCAGAGCTTTGCAGTCCTTTGCGGAAGAGGGCCCTCTAATCTCGCTGCTTCGGAATTCTGGGCCTGAAAAGCGCCCTGGAGAAACCGCATTAATAACTAAATGGACAAATTTGTGCGTCTGAAAGAGGAATAAATTACGCGCGTTAGCATTACTCTCGCCCCCGTAATCCTGTAAACACAAGAAAAGAAGAGGCATAATCTGAAAACGTTGTTCGTAATAAGGAATGACCAGAAAGAGCGTCCTTAGGCGTTCAGTCACACTGATTCCTCTTTAGCATTAACAATAGCATGAAGTAGGACTCGAAAGAGACAATGTTGACAGTTCGCGTTTTAGTGTTGGAAAATGCTTCGCTGTTACCTTTCTGGCAACGCGACTCTCGCCGTTAATCTCGACTTTTGAAGTACCATGGAGCGAGAGCAATTTCACTGTCTCACATTAGCCGAGTATGTCCCATGATCCGTGATTATTACAAGAAGAATGTGTAATGATACATCCGCCTAGTATTATCCCGTAGTCGAGTCGCCTCACCGATATATGGAGAGTTACACTATCATTTTACATTAGCGTTGGTTAATGAGTGTACATTGGCAGAAATTTAAATCCAAAAAAACTTCTAAATGTTTGTGTATGTTGTTTTTTATTTCGTTACATGACCGACGCAGCAAATAAATGGAGGCAGTCGGCAGTTTTCCACTATGCACGAAGAATTGCGTAGCAGGATGTAATTTTACCTTACATGCCTGCAGCTGCAGTTAATTGCTGTTATAACTGTTATAACAACGTAAGAAAAGTACTGTATGTGGTGGAATATATTCAGTCTGTATGGAGAGCTTGTATTCGTACGTTGTACACACAACACTCAAGTTGAGGTCACGATTTGCAATACATGGTACACTCTAGATGAGCAGTGTGAGTTTGTTTGTGAAGAAAAGTACTTACCATTTGAATGTCTTCGGTGAAAGTACATAGCGTCCTCAGCATTTAATATCTTTGGGCTATCACGTATATTGAAGTGAGAATTAAACGGAATGAAAAGTCAATACAGTGGATATTACCCCCTCATGTGCAGAAAAAAACAGAACAACTTGAACGACTAGAGGTAAGACATTCACACTCATACATTATTATGTTCTCCAGAAATGATTATCATTTCACCCACTGCGGTTCAGTGCGTGTCCTGTTGCTTCGAAGGCACATGGTCCACCATGAGCCCTGATAACTTGTTCCATGCGTGATGGCATCGACGCGTACAAGGCGCGAATGGCATCCTATGGCATAGCCACACAATCTGCATTGACCTGGTTTAAAACTTCAACTGTTGTGGTTGACATTGAGTCACAGCGCTGAAGCTATCGTTTCACCATATCCCACACATCTTCTTCTGGTGACAAGCCTGGTGATCTGGCGGGCCAGGCCAAAAGGCTGACATCCTGTGACACCAAGAAAGCACATGTTCGTGCAACAACATGTGGTCGTATATGGTTTTACTGAGAAATGGCGTATGTAGTGTTGTGCAGAAAGGGTATGGCTGTGGGTCGCAGGATGTCATTCACGTAGGTCACACTGGTCACAGTGCTCCGGACACACACCAAGTGTGATTTGTGGTTGTATCAACAGCACCCCACACCTTAAGGCCTCGAATTGGCGCCGATGTCTTGTGCGACTACAGACACTGTGATACCGCTCCACCTGTCTGCAGCGAACCAAAATGTGGCCATCATATTCAAACAAACATTGCTGTCCCAAGTGACGTCGTTCCATAGTGACGTCGTTCCATAGTGACGTCGTTCCATACACCATCGCCATCTAACATGTTTCTGCACATTCATCGAAGGTAGCAGGAGAAGTGGATGACGCACACGTAACCCGTGCCATAATAAACTGCGACAGACTGTCACCCTTGTTAGTGTACGATGTATTACAGTCTTGCACTGTTGCACCAGAGCCGAGGAGGACGCAGATCGGTTCTGCAATGCCGTTAGGATGAGGTGCCATTCTTCTCAGGGGGTAGTCTGTGTGGTGCGACATGACCCATCTCGTCGTGTTATACGGCTTTCCGTGAACCATTCCGCACACAACCGTAGCACTGCCGAAACAGCTCGTTCCACACGAGCAGCAATTTCCCGGAAGGATGCATCACATTCTTTCATACAATAACGTGCCGTCTCCTGAACACACTAATGTAATGTATTGCGAATACATACAAAGAAGGATCCTTTATTGTATGATTATATGATAGCAGAACAAACACTGGTAGCAGTTACTTCTGTAAAATATCTGGGAGTATGCGTGCGGAACGATTTGAAGTGGAATGATCATATAAAATTAATTGTTGGTAAGGCGGGTACCAGGTTGAGATTCATTGGGAGAGTCCTTAGAAAATGTAGTCCATCAACAAAGGAGGTGGCTTACAAAACACTCGTTCGACCTATACTTGAGTATTGCTCATCAGTGTGGGATCCGTACCAGATCGGGTTGACGGAGGAGATAGAGAAGATCCAAAGAAGAGCGGCGCGTTTTGTCACAGGGTTATTTGGTAACCATGATAGCGTTACAGAGGTGTTTAGCAAACTCAAGTGGTAGACTCTGAAAGAGACACTCTCTGGATCACGGTGTAGCTTGCTCGCCAGGTTTCGAGAGGGTGCGTTTCTGGATGAGGCATCGCATATATTGCTTCCCCGTACTTATACCTCCCGAGGAGATCACGAATGTAAAATTAGAGAGATTCGAGAGCGCACGGAGGCTTTCAGGCAGTCGTTCTTCCCGCGAACCATACGCGACTGGATCAGAAAAGGGAGGTAATGACAGTGGCACGTAAAGTGCCCTCCGCCACACACCGTTGGGTGGCTTGTGGAGTATAAATGTAGATGTAGATGTAGATTTGACAGTACCGTTATCGCATATATCTGCTAGGCATCTTGTACGTCTGCTCAGGTCTCACGGATCCATTATTTTGCCGGCCGCGGTGGTCTCGCGGTTCTAGGCGCGCAGTCCGGAATCGTGCGACTGCTACGGTCGCAGGTTCGAATCCTGCCTCGGGCATGGATGTGTGTGATGTCCTTAGGTTAGTTAGGTTTAAGTAGTTCTAAGTTCTAGGGGACTAATGACCACAGCAGTTGAGTCCCATAGTGCTCAAAGCCATTTTTGATCCATTATTTTCGCTCTAAAGCGACAACGAGAGCCACAGACACATTTTACCGATAGATGGTGTTGCGCCATGATATCTATGGTGACCTTGAACCCGATTGACGACATGGTTCATATGCTAGTCATTTCTGCGGAATATACTAATGTACGTGTCCTGTGAATATGAACGTCCTATCTCTAGTCGTTCAAGGTATCTATGTTGACCTTGAACCCGATTGACGACATGGTTCATACGCTAGTCATTTCTGCGGAATATACTAATGTACGTGTCCTGTGAATATGAACGTCCTATCTCTAGTCGTTCAAGGTATTCTGTATTTTTCTGAACATAAGTATACTAATATGTTTGGATATAAAAAAGACGATGAAATATTAAGTTATCATCGATTACTCGTTTTTTCAAACTTTTCTTTTACAGAGGAAGGAAAGCATGCGTATTCTGTCTAGAAAGGATACAATACCTCTTAATTACTAACGAAGTTTAAAGTAGAAACGACATCCTTAAATATCTGTATGAACACTTTTGAAATTAAACAGTCTGGATACAGAGAGTAACGCTAACCTACGAGAGAGTCGTGTTGTAAAATCTTTGGTTGCCACAGTACCGACATCAACTGCCCCACTATTATCGATCATTGTAATTGAAAAGTCTGAAATTTCTTATGGTGAAAAGAAAAGGATTTTGTGCCCACAGTTTAATAGCAAGAGCGATCAAGTGTCTTCACAGACACAATTTAACTCCGCTGATTATAGTCAAGTGAGTTTCTAGTGAGAGAGTCAAAATCCATCGTAAAACGGTAATAGCGATATTACACTACTGGCCATTAAAATGACTACACCAAGAGGAAATGCAGATGAGAAACGGGTATTCATTGGACAAATATATTAAACTAGAACTGACACGTGATTACATTTTCACGCAATTTGGGGGGATAGATCCTGAGAAGTCAGTACTCAGAACAACCACCTCTGGCTGTAATAACGGCCTAGATACGCCTGGGCATTGAGTCAAACTTGGAAGGCGTGTACTGATACAGCTGCCCATGCAGCTTCAACACGATACCATAGTTCATCAAGAGTAGTGACTGGCGTATTGTGACGAGCCACTAACTCGGCCACAATTGACCAGAGGTTTTCCATTGGTGAGAGATCTGGAGAATGTGCTGGCCAGGGAATCAGTCGAACATTTTCTGTATCCAGAAAGGCCCGTACAGGACCTGCAACATGCGGTCATGCATTATCCTGCTGAAATGTAGGGTTTCGCAGGGATCGAATGAAGGGTAGAACCACGGATCGTAACACATCTGAAATGTAACGTCCACTGCTCAAAGCGGTGCCAATGCGAACAAGAGGTGACCGAGACGTGTAACCAATGGCACCCCGTACCATCGCGCCGAGTGATACGCCAGTATGGCGATGACGAAAACACGCTTCCAATGTGCGTTCACCGCGATGTCGCCAAACATGGATGCGACCATCATGATCCTGTAAACAGAACCTGGATTCATCCGAAAAAATGACGTTTTGCCATTCGTGCACCCAGGTTTGTCGCTGAGTACACCTCCGCAGGCGCTCCTGTCTGTGATGCAGCGTCAAGGGTAGCCGCAGCCATGGTCTCCGAGCTGATACACCATGCTACTACAAATGTCGTCGAACTGTTTGTCTGTTTGTATAGATGGTTGTTGTCTTGCAAACGTCCCCATCTGTTGACTCAGGGATCGAGACGTGGCTGCACGATCCGTTACAGCCATGTGGATAATATGCCTGTCATCTCGACTGCTAGTGATACGAGGCCGTTGGGATCAAGCGCGGCGTTCCGTATTACCCTCCTGAACCCTTCGATTCCACAATCTGCTAACAGTTATTTGATCTCGACCAACGCGAGCAGCAGTGTCGTCATACGATAAACCGCAATAGTGATAGGCCACAATCCAACCTTTATAAAAGTCGGAAAAGTGATGGTACGCATTTCTCCTCCTTACATTAGGCATCACAACGTTTCACCAGGCAACGCCGGTGAACTGCTGTTTGCGTATGAGAAATCAGTTTGAAACTTTCCTCGTGTAAGCACGTTGGAGGTGTCGCCACCGGCGCCAACCTTGTGTGAATGCTCTGAAAAGCTAATCATTTGCATATCACAGCATCTTATTTCTGTCGGTTAAATTTCGCGTCTGTAGCACGTCATCTTCGTGGTGTAGCAATTTTAATGGCCAGTAGTGTACTTTCTATAGCGATGGTCATTACGCTCGTGTCGCACACCAGAAAGGTCGTACCGGGGTCGTACCGCTACAACGGTCGCCACACGGATTGGAAGAAGAGGAAAATACGTTGTGCCAAATATATAACTCAATATGGGCGAGCTGGAGTTCTGTCCCGTCGATATCAAGGAGAATTAGACCAAACTCAGATGGAAGCAATATGAGAGAAGAAATCAGCCGTAATCTCGAACACATGAAGCACTTTTCGGATACGTAGGCTTAATCGGAAAGTCTCAAATTTAAATACCGGTACATCAGTTTGCGAGTCGCCACCATTTAGTTCGATATGAGCACCAACTGTAAATGTACTGCTGAACCATGGAACCATAATACACGGAAAACCAAATTACGCACGTTAGTCTGCAGGCTCAAGTAGCCGTTGAAATGCCCTGAATTGTTAGGGTACGTCATCTTCTTCTTGTATCCGCTTGTGACAGTAGTCTGAAGTGTGGAAAAGGGAAAGATTCTTACTGATTGTATAAACTTGTGGGAATTCCTAAGGCAAAGCTGTCATGAGGATCGGCAGAATATCTTCCGTGGTACTAAAATCTTTGGAAGCTGTAGAAAGTAGAAAACTTTTTTCTTCCGTTTTGAAAACATAGGAGAACAGAGATACACAGTCATATATCCAAAGAAGTATTGCATCACATTACTCCAGAAGTCATGAAAGGAAGTACTGGGCGATTAGTTTGACATCTCAAGAATGTAAGCTGCTGAATACAGAATACAGTAGCATAGAGAACAACGGAGAAATATTGAGAACGTACTGCAGAAACATTCGTTTGGCGTTATACAAGATAAAACTATCAAAGAAGCCATTCTAGAAGAGCCGCACTAGAAGACGATCCGTCATCCTAACTTTTTAGTCGTGACTTATGTTTTGCTTGCATGGAAATTGTATAGATCGTAGGACATTGACTGTTTGCAGGTTGTCAATTGCTTGCGACGCCTGTTTGTGAAGAAGGCAAAGTTAAGTGTTGTCAATTCAATTGCCTGAAATAAACTCCATTAATATGATTTGCTTGAATGTTGTCTAGCTATCCGAGAAAACAGCTTCCTAGGGACCCTATGTTAGACGACTGATCAGGATTCCACAGTATTTATCCATTAAGAGGCGACAGTGGTCTGTTTTGAAAGCCAGTCGTTTTCCTGTACGTTAACATTGTAACCTCCCATCAGATAAAAATTACTTATATAATATTCACATTCAGCGTAACACGGTTACAAATATCTCCCAACAGTAAAAAATAAGTATAACATTCACATTCAATGTAACCTTCCAACAGTTAATTATTCTGTAACCTTCCAATAATAAAATGTGACTAATCTCTCAATAAAATTGTGGCTCACTTATAACCTTTCAATAATTGTCTGTGAATTTAAACTGGTAAATTTTGGACGTCAGCAGTGCTGCGTCACTTACCTCAATAAGGTCGCCGGATAACGCATATATATCTGTTCCTATAAGAAATTTTATTGGCACAGCCTAGTGCAATGCTGGCCGATAGCTTTAACATGTATAAAAAGAAACGACTGATTTTTCTTTACAATAATGGGGATGACCATGATTTGGAGAAATTAGTAAATTCTTTAAATTGAGATGAATGATTGTCAAAGGTAAATTTTTATAAGAAAGTTTATTATTAAGATTTTTTTTTTTAATTTACATGGGGCTTGATATAACAACAGTACATATGCGCGAGGATGCTTTTACCGTATACTACATCGCTCAGGCACCGCCACCGCTCCCACCGACCGGCCCAGACAACTCGATACACCACACTGCTAGCTACTACCACTACTACTGTTAAACAGTTCCTATTGCTGACAACATTGCTCTGTGGTTTGAGATTCTGTTAAAGCATACATATCGCAGGCAGCGCGTGAGCAATCAATCGAAATTACACCTGCTCGAGTGCGCTAGCAACAAATTCCTTAATCATGGACCGCTTACATAATCCTCCACTGGGGGGGGGGGGGGGGGGAGGCAAAAATTT
Organism: Schistocerca gregaria; assembly: GCF_023897955.1. Taxonomy (NCBI): domain Eukaryota; kingdom Metazoa; phylum Arthropoda; class Insecta; order Orthoptera; family Acrididae; genus Schistocerca; species Schistocerca gregaria. Next base: position 512,843,890 of record NC_064924.1, read on the forward strand.
GGCAGTGATGGTGGGTCAATTGGACTTGCTATGAGCAAAACATTTTTCTATAATCTATTTGGTTTACTAAGTCTACAGTCACAGTATATATACATATATATAAAATATTACTGATGAATTATATAAGTAGAGAACATATCAAGGAATGACAAAGTGTATACGCAATGAGTACAAAATGTATTAACAAATGACATAAAGTGTACATGCACGGTAAATGTCTTTAGCATTTTTACATGAATTAAACATATCAAGGAGTGAAATAAAGTGCACATGCATTGTATAAGTCTTAAACATTTTTACATGAATTAAACATATCAAGGAGTGAAATAAAGTGCACACACACTGTAAAAGTTTTTAACACTTTTACATGAATTAAACGTATCAAGGAGTGAAATACACTGCATAAGTCTTTAACAATTTTACATGAATTAAATATATCAATGAGTGGAATAAAGTGCACATGCACTGTAAAATTCTTTAGAATTTTTATATGAATTAAACATATCAAGGAGTGAAATAAAGTGCATACACGCTGTAAAAGTCTTCAGCATTTTTACATGAATTAAACATTTCAGCATTTTTACATTAATTACACATATCAAGGAGTGAAATAAAGTGCGCTCACTCTGTAAAAGTCTTTAGCATTTTTACATGAACTAGGAAAGGAATGGGAAGGATAGCATCATGGTTGTAGCACAGTGGGTTGCACATAGCTGCACTGAAAATCCATATCTTTCTACAGAAGCACAACACCAAGTGAGACAATCTGAAGTTCTCTTCTCTGAAGAAATTATCAGTGTAGCCAAGACACTGAAATGTTGTATTAATATTTTATGTTACCATTTTGGTAGTACATTAGGTACACCAAACAATAGGACCATAATAACATCTCCATGGTTCAAGGTGGTGGACAGCTTGATATGTCAACACCACATTCTTGTAGAATCCATAGTCTTACATCAACGTAGAATTAGTGCAAAAACCAAATATAGTGCTCCATGATCATGAGGATGGACAGGACATACGGATATCGCAGTAATTGCTGGTAATTAGGTCAGAAGGTGAAGGGCATTAAGTCTTATGCTAGTCATAATTCAGAATTACACTAGTGTATCAACCGATTTGAACAATTATTGGCCCTCATTGGCTAGTTACTAAACATTCATGTGGTCTGTATAGAGTATTACAGAAAAGTATTCATAAGCCATCTCATTATAGTAATTATTGGCATAGCATTTATGGATCAGTCATTTCATTACAGTAATCATTGGCATTCATCTATGGAGTATAACAAAACATTATTAAGAAGTCATATCACAGCAGTAATTATTGACACTCATTGGCCATTTACGAAACATTTATTATACATTATTCAGATGTCACCTCATTACAGTAATTGTTGATGTAGCATGCATGCATAAGTCATCTCATTACACTAATCATTAGCATCATATGACATCTCATTACAGTAATTATTGGCATTCATTGCCCAGTTAGAAGGTATTTATTATGCATTATTCAGAAGTCATCATTCAAAACAGGAGTTATTGGGTCTAGTATTAAGCTGCTAGTGTGTATATATGATATCATGTAAGTGACATAAGACATATTTAAAATGTAAGATGTTGCAACTATTGCTCAAGGTCTGTAGTCCAATTATACGTAGACATAAGCGAATCAAAACATCAGAAAAATTTGCATTATATTTAGGACTAGAAATATATGTTAAACTGGTAGCATTATTGAGTTGTATACTGGTAATGTTTGGGACTGGTAATAACTTTTTTTGTGCTAGCAATGCGTTGCGTTGGGATCAATAATTAATTGCTGGGGCATAAAAATATTTGCTTTTGACTTACAGCTGGAAATAAGGATTATTAACGTCATTTGTCATGAGTCAACTGCATCAAGGTTATGAAACAAGTAGAGTATATGTGATCACATTCATGAATGTTACACACAACTGGGTAAAAAAATGCAAGTACTAGACCAGGTTTAATAATTAACTGCTTATAGCATATTAATATCATGCAAAGCTTCTCCTGGAAAAAATACAAAATGGATTAATGACCTGAAAGAAAAAAATGTATATTATGCTGAAAAGTAGTAAAGTTCAAATTAACTGGTAACGAAACATGCACTTAATATGTATGATTCCTAGCTGTCTTTCCCAAAACATTCAGTCATTATACTATGCGACAGATAGAATAGAATAGATAGAATAGATTAATACTTGTTCCATAGATCATGAATACGACACTTCGTAATGATGTGGAACGTGTCAGGTTAATAAAAGATGTCTGTACAAGAAATTACATTACACAAAATATTGCATGTCACTAATGATTAATTTTTTTTTTACGTAGTTTATATCTAAAAATTCAGCCAATGAGTAGAAGGAGTTGTCATCTAGAAATTCTTTTAATTTATTTTTAAATGTTAGTTGGCTATCTGTCAGGCTTTTGATGCTGTTTGGTAGGTGCCCAAAGACTTTTGTGGCAGCATAATTTACCCCTTTCTGTGCCAAAGTCAGATTTAACCCTGCATAGTGAAGATCATCCTTTCTCCTGGTGTTATAGGTATGCACACTGCTATTACTTTTAAATTGGGTTGGATTATTATCAACAAATTTCATAAGGGAATATATATACTGTGAGGTTACTGTGAGGATCCCTAGATCCTTAAATAGATGTCTGCAGGATGACCGTGGGTGGGCTCCAGCAATTATTCTGATTACACGTTTTTGTGCAATGAATACTTTTCTACTCAATGATGAATTACCCCAGAATATGATGCCATACGAAAGCAGTGAATGAAAGTAGGCATAGTAAGCTAATTTACTGAGATTCTTATCACCAAAATTTGCAATAACCCTAATAGCATACGTAGCTGAACTCAGACGTTTCAGCAGACCATCAATGTGTTGCTTCCAGTTTAACCTCTCATCAATGGACACACCTAAAAATTTTGAAAATTCTACCTTAGCTACAGACTTCTGTTCAAATTCTACATTTATTACTGGAGTTGTGCCATTTACTGTACGGAACTGTATATACTGTGTTTTATCAAAATTTAAAGAGAGTCCGTTTGCTGAGAACCACTTAATAATTTTGTGAAGAACATCATTTACAATTACATCACTTAGTTCTTGGTTTTTGGATGTTATTACCATACTTGTATCATCAGCAAAAAGAACTAACTTTGCATTTTCATCAATGTGGAATGGTAAGTCATTAATGTATATCAAGAACAGTAAAGGACCTAAGACCGAACCCTGTGGGACCTCGTGATTGATAGCACCTTAGTTTGAGGAATCAGCTGTTGTTTTAACATTACACGAACCACTTATTTCAACTTTCTGCATTCTTCCAGTTAAGTATGAATTAAACCATTTGTGCACTGCCCCACTCAAACCATAATGATTTAGCTTATCTAAAAGAATTCCATGATTTACACAATCAAAGGCCTTTGAGAGATCCCAAAATATACCAATGGGTGATGTCCGGTTATTCAGAGCATTTAATATTTGATCAGTGAAAGCATATATAGCATTTTCTGTTGAAAAGCCTTTCTGAAAACCAAACTGACATTTTGTTAGTACTTTATTTTTACAAATATGGGAGGCTACTCTTGAATACATTACTTTCTCAAAAATTTTTGATAGAGCTGTCAGAAGAGAGATTGGGCGATAGTTGTTGACATCCGACGTATCCCCCTTTTTATGCAATGGTTTTACAATGGCATATTTCAGTCTATCAGGGAAAACACCCTGCTCCAAAGAGCTATTACATACGTGGCTGAGAATCCTACTTATCTGTGGGTAACAAGCTTTAAGTACTTTGCTGGAAATGCCATCAATTCCGTAAGAGCTTTTACTTTTCAGTGAGTTTATTATTTTACTGATTTCAGAGGGAGAGGTTGGTGGAATTACAGTTGTTTCAAACTGCGCAGGTATGGCCTCTTCTATTAATAGCCTTGCCTCTTCTAGTGAAGATCTAAATCCTATTTTCTCCACAACATTTAAAAAATGATTATTCAAAATATTTTCAATTTCTGATTGTTTGTTAGTGCACTTGTCATTCAGTTTTATTGCACTAAAGTCTTCCTGTGCTCTTGGTTGCCCTGTTTCCCTTTCAATAATATTCCAAATTGCTTTAATTTTATCATCAGAGTTACTGATCTCAGACATGATACACATGCTTCTGGACTTTTTAATAACTTTTCTTAGTACCGCACAATAGTTTTTATAATATTGAACAATTTCGGGGTCAGTACTCCCTCTTGCTGTTAGATACAGTTCTCTTTTACGGTTGCAAGATATTCTTATTCCTTTAGTTAGCCAAGGTTTTTTATATGTTTTCTTGGAATTATGTTTAACTATTTTCTTGGGAAAACAATTTTCAAATACCCTTAAAAATGTATTGTGAAATAAGTTATGTTTCAAGTTTGCATCGGGTTCCTTATACACTTCATCCCAGTCTAGCTGCTGTAGGCTTTCCCTAAAGTTTGCAATATTTATATTGTTAATTGAACGCACTGCTTTGAAAGTCTGATTTATTATACTGCATGGAGCTATGTCATGTACTGTAACAAGCTGTGCACTATGATCTGAAACCCATTCTCAACAGGATAAGCATTTATGTCCTTCAACTTATCTTGGTCTATAAAAAAGTTATCTATCAATGTACTGCTGTTCTTTGTTATCCGAGTAGGAAAATCAATGACGGAGCTCAAATTGAAAGAACTGAGTAATACTAAAAGGTCATTCTTCCTATTACACTCTTTCAGGGAATCAACATTGAAATCCCCACAAATGATAATTTGCTTCCCCCTGTCTGACAGATAGCACAACAAAGCATCCAAGTTTTCTAGAAATAGCTGGAAATTCCCTGAGGGGGACCTATACACTGTTACAATTATGAAAGTGCCATCATTTAGTTTAAGTTCAGTGGCACATGCTTCCATATGTTGCTCTACACAAAATTTTTTAGTTTCTAAATTTTTTGCACTGTGGAAGCTTTTGACATATATGGCAACTCCTCCTCTCATCATATTATCTCTACTTACATGTGCAGCTAATTTGTACCCATTGATGCTAACCTTTTGCTTATCAGTGACAATGTGATGCTCAGACAGGCATAGTATATCTATTACATTCTTGGTTTCTATATCTTCTAAACAAAGCAGAAGCTCATCAATTTTATTCTTCAATCCCCCAATATTTTGATGAAATATACTAACAGTATTTTTCACTTTACTTTTGTGAATATCTTGAACTTTTTTAACATCTTTAGTACTTTTATTCTTCAATCCCCCAATATTTTGATGAAATATACTAACATTATTTTTCACTTTACTTTTGTGAGTATCTTGAACTTTTTTAACATCTTTAGTACTTGCCTGGCTGAGTTTCCCACTGGACACTGATCTTACACTAAAAAAGAGTTTCCAACATGAGATGCAGTTCCTCCCCCCTTTAAATTTCTTGCTATCAGCCCAGCCAGTTTACCCTTCCCTTTCCTGTTGAGGTGTAGGCCATGTCTAGTATAGTCCCACCTACAGAGTGAATCAACAGGAACCACACCAATGTGTGACCCTGCACCAGATCCAAGTAGCCGTTCCAACTCCAAATTAACTCTCCTGACAGAAGAGGTCAAATGAGGTCGGTCGTGGCGCTCCAGAACCGACACAAACCCAACACTGGTATGATTCGATGCCGATGCAATCTTTGCCAGGTCACACTTTATGCTGTACCCCGGATCTCTGTCAATACTGTTGCCCGGCCCACCCACAATAACCACGGTGTCTTCCTTAGTAAAACCTTTACATAGTGAACCTAAATCCTCTGTAACCTGCCCAAGTTCAGCACTAGGTTTGAAAAAACTTGTGACCTGGTAATCCAACCCTAATTCATCCTGAAGAAGTTGGCCCACACCCCTAGCATGCGAACAACCTAGCAACAAGACTTTCTTTCTCTTTGCAGACTTCCCTACATTCTTAATCAATTTGCTGCTGAAAGCTTGTTGAGCCCTGTCTACATCTACTTCTGTGAGAGGCTCATCAGTTTCTGACTGAGGCAACAGGTCAAACCTATTTTGTACATTACTAACAAAGCTGTCAGAAGAATTTCTTGGCCTGTTCCTCATGCCTGTTGCCACTTCCCACACCTGTTTACCCTTCTCCCCCCTTAACCTGCCCAGTTCTCGCCTAGCCTCATCTAACTCAGCCTGAAGGGCAGCAATTTTCCCCTCCTGTTCCACAATCTTCCTATCTCTACTGCATAGCCTACAGAACCACTGATGAGTCTCGCTCATTTTCCCAATTACCACGCAACTACAGTCGCCCCAATGAAAAAAGTTACTACATCCATCACACCAGACCCCGGAGCTAACCATCCTACGGCACGTCAGGCAGTTTACACTCATGGTACAAATCGATTTTAGTGACAGAAAGACAATTAAGTTACCGGAAAACAATGAAAATACGTGTACGAAAAATTAGGCCTACTCGCGACTATGTAAACAGTGGTTCAGAAGTTTTTCCTGGAAATTACTTAAGAGATGACGATTACAGATATAAAGGGGCAGCAAACGTATTTAGCACACTAAACTATCAGTAAATGCACTTAAGATTGCGTTATGAAGTTTAATCTGAAAACTCAAAAGTTCGGCCTGGCCGCGATATGTAAACAAAACGAACTTTACGTCATAAGACATACTGTCAAAAGGAACTGCAACAAATACTTAAACAACTACACAGCATTTCTTAACTAATAGAAAATATATAAACTTCAACCTTATCATCATCTGCAAAGAAAAACTTCATTATTCATATTACCATGTATTTCATACAACTATTCGTTATCATTCATTACTTCATATAGCATAGAGTTTCTTTTTACTTCTGTCTGACAGCCTGCATCAATCGCCTCATATTCTGAAAGAAAAATAATTAGTGAAGACTGCTATTATACAGTGTGTATACTATATTTTCGTTAATGCGTGTTAATTCTGATCCAATTAGTCTTCATGACAAGGTATTGCATTTTCTTTCGTTCATTCCAATTGTGAAATTTCCATTTTATAGTAAACCACGATTGATTGTTTAATTTATTTCTTTTACACGACATTGCATTCTGAAAATGATGAATGTGGATTAATACCTTCATTTAAATCATTTACCCATAAAATAAAAACTTGTTTCTAGTGACAGAAAATGTATTAGGTCAAAACATAGACAGTTTTCAAGTGCAAAAATGTACACACAGTTTCATAACGTAGTAGCAAAAATTGTAGAATAGTCAAGATATTGAGATATAAGGCAAAAATGTTGAAGTCAACTGGTGTTTGTTAATCTTAAAGATTTCTTAGTGCATACAAAGAAAAATTCTACTTTCGATAGGAAAACAATCATACATACATAAAAAATGGAAAATGTGTAGAGTCTGATGTCTAACGACAACTTCCCGGGCACATGCCGAGAAAAAATATGATCATCAGTAAGTAATCATTTAAATATCTGGAAATGGCATTACAGTGTGATAAATCATAAAGTATGTTCATTCAATAAAGGGTTTAATATTGGAATTAAGGCGATTACCTTTGCTTTTTCTGGTTTTCAAAGTTTCGACGTGTACTACACTGGGGTGAGGAATGCTGCGAATTCGATATGGACCTGCGTATAGAAGCTCAAATTTACTGCATCTACTTTCCCTCTGTCGGATAAATAGTGTGTGCGTACTAATATCTTCTATCCTATGTGAAAGACACGGCGTGTAAAAACCTGATTTTGCTGTCTTCTCCGGCGCTCTGCGGCACGTGTGATGTTGTTGAGCGCATTGTCACTTATTTCACGGTGGCGTAATCGACGAGATGTAGGAAAAGATAATAATTCTTTAATTTTGTTAGGTGGTTCAACATTTTTCAATATAACAGTCGGAGATAGCATAGTAGATTCATTTGGTACGGAGTTAATTACATCCTGGAATGAGAGTATGTGTGTGTCCCAATCAATATGTCTTTTATGGCAGTATTTTTCTTTCATTAGTCGTTCACAAGGGTTCGAAGAAGCGTGACACTTGGATATATCTAGCTCGCAACATACGTTTCCATATCTCAGATCGAATTTGTGGTTTACTGTCGGAAATTACTTTCAATACTTGCCCTACATGGTAAAAAAAAAAGTTTTACAAATTAATTCGAAATAGATTTAGCAGTAGCTTTGCGTAACGGAGTGAAAATAACAAATTTCGAAGTGAGTTCAACAGCGACAAAGATGTAAGAAAAACCTCTATTGGATCTTGGAATCGGACCAAAAAATCTACAGCGGAAATATGTCTCAATTTAATCGGTACAATGGGATGTAACGGAGGAATATGTGAAGTCTTGTCTGATTTAGCTTTCTGGCACATTTTACATGACGCTAAAAGTCGTCGAATACGTTTCTCCATGTTGGCAAAATAACAGTTCTGTCTCAGTATAAGAAAACATTTTCTGGCTTCATAATGTGCGTAACTTAAATGAGTATACCAAATTAATTTGTTAACAAGCTTGTCAGGAATACATAATAACCAGTTGCTGCTGTCAGGGTGAGAGCGCCGAAACAGAATGTTCTTGCGTACAGTATAATGGTTTCTAATAGTAACGTTACTCCTATCTTGGCAAAGGTGTTCAATTTCTTTCCATACGTTGTCTTTGCTCTGCTATTGTGCTATGTCTCGTAATGACGACGAAATGAAATTTTCAAATGCAACTTGTTGAATATATCTGAGGCTAAAATTTGCTTGGCAGAAGTTGGTTGCGATGTCTTGCTGATAGTTGCTCCGAGAACGGGATAGTGCTTCTGCTACAATATTTTGTGTACCGGGAATGTGAACAATTGTAAAATTAAATTCCTGTACATAAAGTTTTCATCTGCTTAACCAGTCATGTGTAAATTTATCAGTAAGTAAAAACTGTGTAGCTATATGATCTGTATATACGGTAGTACGTCTTCCATAAAGAAAATGCCTAAATCTGGTAAATGCCCATACAACACATAATGTTTCAAGATCTGTAATAGAATAATTGCGTTCAGCAGGTGACAGAATTCGACTTGCAAAGGCGATGTTTTTAATTACTGTAGTACCGTGTTCTTCAATTTACGGAAAAATGTTGACGTCAAAGCTGTGTTAGAACTGTCGGTGGAAATGGAAAAATTTCTGGTAGGATCTGGATGTCATAAAAGTGATGCGTTCAACAAGGCATGTTTCAGATTAACAAACTCAGACTGTGCTTGACTATCCCAGGACCAAATAGCGTTTTTACTCGTCAATTGGCATAATCCAGGGGTGTCTAAAGCAGAGTAATGAATAAATTTAGGGAAAAAGTTAATTAATCCCAGAAAGATGCGTAGCTATTTCTTCGCCGTTGAAACAGTATGTCACGTAAAACTTGAAGTTTTTCCGGGTCAGGCGCAATGCCTTTTGAAATAACATGTCCAGAAAATTTTATGGACTTTTGCCAAAGTGCGATTTGCTGAGATGAACTGTGGGTTCTTGTGCACGAAAAGTTTGCAACAGTTGTTCAAGAACCAAATTATGTTCAGACCAGATAGCTTCCTCAATAAGACACACGCGAGACAGATTTGTGATTCTGTCTTTAAGTTCTGTCAGAAGTATAGTATTGAAATCGCGAATAAATGCAGCTGAAAAAATTGTTAGACCGAAAGATAATTTGCAAAACTGGTAACAGCCACCAAAACAGAGAAAAGCTGTGTACTTTCTGCAGTTCGGATGGAGCTGAATTTGCCAAAATACCCACTTCAAATCTAATGTGGAATAAACAGCAGTACCATGATATTGCTGTAAAAGTTCTTCTAGTGTCTGTGGGCGATCTGTTTCATTAATAATAAAGTCGTTGACATGACGTGAATCAAGAACGAGGCGAAGTGATCCATCTTTTTTTTTTAACAATGTGGTGCGAGTTTATGTACGGACTAACTGCCGGTTCAATAATTCCTCGGTCAAGCATAGCTTGCAATTCTTTCTTAACTTGTTCTCTGTGAATATACGGAATAGGATAACTTTTAGCTTTAAATGTGTCATGCTGTTTAACTTGAAATTCATACATAAAACCGGACATAGTACCTGGCAAGTTGTTAAAAACTGGAGCTTGCTGTAAAATAATATTGTGTAGATGAGTACGTTCGTCGTCTGTATTTGCACTGCTCTGTTTTACTTTCTCTGAAATCATTTGCATAACGTCATAGTCGGCTTCGTATGATGTGTTATAGTTGTGTACGTACTTATCTGTGAACAATGTCGAATGACAGTCCGTGTTACGCGATGTAGAAAAGACCTGTGTTCGATTAATTGCCTGTCCATCTGCACATAACGCGTGCCGAAATTCTAATGCCAGTTGCAATTTTTCATCCTTTAACATTAAATAGAAATTTTAAATGTCAACAATTGCGTCGTGTTGTACCAAAAAATTCGTACCCAAAATAACGTCTGTTGTCAATAAGAGAACAATCTAAAAATTTGAGTGGAACGTATGACCTGCAATATAAAATGATAAGTGTGTCTGTAATTTTACATCTACTCCTTTACCAGATACTGGTCCTTTCACTTTAGTTTTGCCTAATGGTAACGTAAGATAGGTGTTCTCTTTGTTACATACGTTGAAAGTTTCTTCATTTATAACTGACATTGGTGATCCAGAATCGATTACTGCTGAAAATGTGGATGATCCAATCTTTACTTCAATGACAGGGTGGGAAATGGTTTTTCGTATAAATGGTTTTTCATGCAAAACTGTGTCTCCAATGCCGTCAAAAGTAATAACATTTTCGTGAACAAGAATTCTGTGTATCAAAAGTATTGCTTACTTTGCTGGAAGATGCAACCCGTACTGAATCTAGTCAAATTCTTTCCGACGTGCTGTTATTTGCGAAAGGATGCTGTGGAATTTCGACTATTTGAACTGTTCTGTTACTTCGTCCTGAAGTATTGGGTTCTGGATGATACCGACTGTCTGATTCACTCATGATAATCTGTTGTTGTGGTTGATTATGCTGCTGGTAAGACCGACTGTTATTAAACGTACGCTGAAAACTGTGCTCTTTACTTGTAAGTCTGTCATAATAATCGTTGCTATACGGCGCATTTCGATATGAGTTGAAATGGTGTGTTTTCTGTACGTAGTGATTTCCTTGTTGCTGTGCGCTACTATTTGGTGGAGCCGACGCTATACGTGTAGGCGGCGAAACATTAAAGCTTGGTTGACCTTGTACATTACATTGTTCAGCGATTGCTGAAAATTTTGTACATACTGATGATTAAAATTTTTTCTGTTATTAAAATTATACTGGTATTTCTTGGCATTTCGGGAGTGTCTCATGAAAACTGTCACTTTTGGTAAAACTTGTCATATCAGGTTTTCTTTACTCATTCCTAATTCTAGACAGATCTATAGTTTAAGAGTCGTTTTGATAGATATAAAGCATAGTAAAAGAGAAGGCAGCAGTGCAGAAAACTAAAGGTGAAATAGCACTACTACAGCTCGGGGTCCTGTACACGCTACGGCACATATTCATCGAAGTGTAATGAATACCCTGAGGTCACTTACGCGCTGCAAATAAATTTTAGTTTCTGCGTCACAGGCAATGCCGGTGGAAATGCGAAAGCAAATTGTTGTATCCGGTCCAAAGGGTGAATCTGTGTTCTCTCATTCTTAAATACCGTAAATTTTCTCACGGATAGAAAGTGCTTATAATCAAAATTATCGTCTCTGTACGGCTTAGCAGGTTCAGGATTGTATAATAATCTGTTTGTCTGTGACTGTGCGGAATCTAAGTCAAGTACTCTCAGTAAATTACGTAAGTTATACTGGCTGTGTGAGTGTGACAAATGTTCAGAATGTGGCATATGCTGTGACATGTTAGAGGCTGAAACATTTTTCATTTCTGTCACTTCTTGCTGTAAAGATGACAATTGTCTACGTAATATATTATTGGACATATATCTCACTGATTGTCTGCTGTATGTTTTAGAATTCGAATGTTTGATTGAACGAAACTGGTGACGTATCGTGTGATTTGGTGCCATTGCTATTTTAGATAACGTCAATACGACTGGCCAATTCATCAAATTTTTCAGTCAGTGCTTTTACCTGATCGTTATTTTTAGTGTCACAAACATTAACTTGTTTTTGGATTTTACATGTGGTTTTGTTTAATTTCTTAACGTCTGCTTTAATGGCGTGTTCCTTAAGCTGTTAAATAGAGGTGTCACGATTTTCCTTAATTAGTTTAAGGTTCTCATTACTTTGTTTGATCGACCTGTCATATTTTTCATCCAACTGTTTGAGATTTTCATTAACTTGTTTGAAATGGTTGTCGTATTTTTCATTGAGTTCTAGTAATAATGCCATAACTTTATACAAGCCAAAATTAGCGACTCTTTTCTCTGTGCTGTGTGATGGTGTATCTGCATGTGTCATGTTTCGTGTAACCATTTGGTCATTGTCTGATTCACAAAAAGGTTTGCTATCGGATGTGCACTGTTGGTCACTACATCGGAATCACATAAATCTGACATATTTTGAGTACATTGTTCACCTTCGTTAGAAACACTTGTCTATTCACTGTGTAAATTTTGTCAATCAGGTATGTCAAACTGGACAGCGTTCATTGTAACGGAACGTGCCGCGTCATCAGTTGTCGTTAAATTTACTGTGGACATAACTGAATTTGTTTGCTCAACATTTAAATTAAAATCATTAGTGGTGATCGGGACACACTGATTATCTGCAATTGGAGGATTATCATTAAGACACCGAGTGACGCTATTATTATCGATCAAATTATTCGAGTCGGCGTTTCTCATTGCGCATCGCAATGTACTGTTAGCAGTTTCTCGCGGCATTTTACAAGCCAAAAGTAGGCACAAAATCAAACAAAGACAAAGTAAAATTAGACAAATACAATAACAACAACGAGCAAGAAATTGTCGATGATATGTGAAAGAAGGAGTAACAAACTAGTAAATGCGTTGCGCCAGATGCAAACTACATTTAACATTAAGTAAATAAGAGCAGATATATAACTGTCTACTACCCAGAAATTTACACAAATACGACCCTGGCCTGTTGTCGACAAGTGTAAACTCCAAACAAATAAAAAAATTATGTATAGCATTGACATTTAGTGTAACCTCCCATCAGTAAAAATATGTATGTTGCATTCACATTTAGCATAACATACCAACAGATAAATTCCGTAACCTACCAATAATAAAAAGTGACTAATCTCTCAATAAAGTTGTGGCTCGCTTATAACCTCTCAATAATTTTCAGTGAATTTAAATTGGTAAATTTTGGACGTCAGCAGTGCTGCGTCATGGACCTGAAAGATCATAGTGAATAAATCGAAAATTCTTCCCGGTAGCCGGATAACGCATGCATATCTGCTCCTATAAGAAATTCTTTTGGCAGAGCCCAATGCAATGCTGGTCGATAGCTTTGTCATGTATAAAAAGAAACGACTGATTTTTCTTTACAATAATCGGGATGACCATGATTTGGAGAATTTAGTAAATTCCTTAAATTGAGATGAATGATTGTCAAAGGTAAATTTTTATAAGAAAGGTTGTTATTAAGATTACATGGGACTTGATATAACAATAGCCCATATGCGCGAGGCTGCTTTTACCATATACTACATCGCTCAGGCACCGCCACCGCTCCCAACGACCGGCCCAGCTAACTCGATACACCACAGTGCTAGCTACTACCATTACTACTGCTAAACAGTTCCTACTGCTGACAACACTGCTCTGTGGTCTGAGATTCTTAGAGCATACATATCTCAGGCAGCGCGTGAGCAATCCATCAAAATTACATCTGCTCGAGTGCGCTATCAACAAATTCTTTAATCATGGACCTTTTACAACATACATGAAAATACGTTGCGTTATTGGTGTTTCCATATCTTTGGCCACGCCCTGTTGACAGGAGTAACGTCACTTACATTCTGTTGACACAGTAATGCTACATAGAGAGTTTGTCATTCAGAAGTCGCATCGTAATGATGCATGTTTGCGACAAATCCTGTTACACATCCTGTAGAAAGAAGTCTACAATTTGCACAAACTAAGCTGACAGTCGGTGCAGTGGCTGATATCAGCGACCGCAAATGACAAATGCCGTTGCGGTCGCTCCCATCAGCCCCCGAGCCGAGTGTCAACTTAGTCTGCGCGAATAATACCAAGGTGTAGACAGAGGCTGGATGGTGGCCCGTCAAGGCTTTGCTCGATATCGTTGTTCGCCCTCGACTGGACTCTACGACTGCGAATATGGTACAGTTAGGCTCAGGAGGGCCATACCCAATACCATGTAGGATATCAACGATATGCGGCTAGTGTGCAAGAGGAAAGACATGTCTTTAGTTCGGCCGTGCAGGGTCGCACAACCTTGCCACATACCTACAGTCAGGAACCGCACTTGTTTGTAGGAAGACAGCTACCCACCTGGACATTTAATTATTTATTTGTTCTTCGCAGACTACTATCTGAAAAACTAAAATAGGCCTCACAGTTCACATTCTCATGCATAATAATAAGGGTATATATTAATTATTCAGTCCTGCTACTTAATAACAGATAGATGAACACATCTAAAAATGTTTAAAGAAGTACAGAGTCTGCCAGATAAATGTATACACTCTTTATCAGGCTCTATCGAGATATCGATAGTGTCGTTCGACTTGAGTTACGAGTGTGTTGTAGTATGGTCTTTGGTTCAAGAGATGTTACTACTTTCAGCTCGGTATTGAGAAAACAGGATGACTGGAGCACGCTTGACATTCGAGCAACGAAAATGAATTGTGAAGTGGTTTTTCAAGTTAGATAATGCTGTTGAAGTGCAACATCAGTGGATGTTGGAGTCTGAAACAGAGCCGCCAACCCGCCTAACAATTAAACGCATCACTGACAAGTTAGAATTGCATGGAACGATTTGCGTTTTCACAAAGGAAGATCAGGAAGACAGCGTACAGCTATAAGTCCTGCTTCTTCGGATGTCGTGTGGGAAGCGTTTGTTAACTCTCCACAGAAGTCTGCTACGCAATGTTAACGTGACGTGGGGATTAGCAGTACAAGTGTACGAAGAATTCGGAAAGCTTCAGAGTGGAAAGTCTACATTCCACGATCACTGCACGCGATTAATGATAACGATCCTGATCGCCGAATGCAATTTAGAAAATGGTATCAGCCAGTCAGTCTACCAGGGGTTCATGTGTGGTGTGGACTGTCATCTAGGGACTTAGTAGGACCCTTTTTCTTTGATGCTACCGTCATTGGAGAAGTGTACCTGGAAATGTTATGTTCATCAGTTTTGCCAGGTATGTGTGCGCTTTATGGAGCTGATGAAGAGGTCTTCTACAAACAGGACGGGGCGCCACCAGACTACCATCTATCCGTACGAGCTTTCCTGGGTGACAATTTCCGCGGCATTGGATTGGACGAAGAAGTCCAATGAGTTACCTCCATGGTCGCCAGATCTAAAACCTTTGGACTTTCACTTGTGGGAAACAGTGAAAGAAAGTCTATCGACGTATGCCGCGCACGCTGCAGGAATTGCGCCAGGAGATTACAGCGACTTGTGCCCCGATCTCCACTATAACATTCACTGCCGTAGTTGCGGCGACGGCTCATCGTTCTGTTATGCGTATACCCATCAACGGTGAACATTTTGAACATTTAAAGTATCTGTGTGCCAAACTGAAGGATTTAAAAAAAGTGTGGTCAATTATTAAATGTAAAATAAACATATAAGTAATATGAAACTCCCCGGGAGAAATAATACTGTGTGCCCGACCGAGACTCGAACTCAGGACATTTGCCTTTCGCGGGCAAGTGCTCTACCTACTAAGCTACCGAAGCACGACTCACGTGCGGTCCTCACAGCTTTACTTCTGCCAGTATCTCGTCTCCTACCTTCCAAACTTTACGGAAGCTCTCTGCGAACCTTCCAGAACTAGCACTCCTGAAAGAAAGGATACTGCGGAGACATGGCTTAACCACAGCCTGGGGGATGTTTCCAGAATGAGATTTTCACTCTTCAGCGGATTGTGCGCTGATATGAAACTTCCTGGCAGATTAAAACTGTGTGCCCGACCGAGATACTGGCAGAAGTAAAGCTGTGAGGACCGGGCGTGAGTCGTGCTTCGATAGCTCAGATGGTAGAGCACTTGCCCGTGTAAGGCAAAGGTCCCGAGTTCGAGTCTCAGTCGGGCACACAATCTGCCAGGAAGTTTCATATCAGCGCACACTCCGCTGCAGAGTGAAAATCTCCTTCTGTAAACATCTCCCAGGCTGTATCAAAGCCATTCTCCGCAGTATCCTTTGTTTCGGGAGTGCTAGTGCTGCAAGGTTATCAGGAGAGCTTCTGTAAATTTTAGAAGGTAGGAGACGAGATACTGGCAGAAATTAAGCTGTGAGGACCGGGCGTGAGTCGCGCTTCAGTAGCTCAGAAGGTAGAGCACTTTTCCGCGAAAGGCAAAGTCCCGTGTTCGAGTCTCGGTCGGGCACACAGTATTATTTCTGCCAGGAAGTTTCATCTCAGCGCACACTCCGCTGCAGAGTGAAAATGTCATTCTGGATATATAAGTAGTACTTTTCATTGTTTTAGGGTGTATACATTTTTCTGTCGGACTCTGTATTTTAAGGTCTAGATCGCACTCAAAACTGTTTTTTATTGACCACTCGCACTACGTATTTCGTTTGAGAAGGTTCCAAGACGTTCTTCACTCACGTAAAGGTAAAAATTAGTATAAATGTGAACTATAAGCTATAGGCAAACACGGAAAACACAAAATATGTAAAAAACCAAGAGGGAATGATATGAGTGGAAGACCAAGAACGAAGTGTTGGGATCAGAAAGAGTGTGAGACAGGAATGAAGTCTTTCGCCCCTACTGTTCAATCAGTTCATCGAAGAAGCAATGATGGTAATAAAATAAAGGTTCGAGAGTGTAATTAAAATTCAAGGTGAAATTATGTCAATGATACGATACGCTGATGATGTTGCAATCCTGTGTGAAAGTGAAGAATAATTACATGATATCCTGGATGGAATGAACCATGTAATGAGTGCAAAATATGAGTGGAAGAAAGATGAAAGTAACCAGAAGCAGCAGAAATGAGAACAGTGAGAAACTATACATCACGATTGGTGATCACGAAGTAGATGAAGTTACCTAGGTAGCAAAATAATCCATGACAGACAGAACAGCTGAAATGGGGCACTACAGAAGAATTTTGAAAATTAGAAGGACTAATAGTGTAAGGAACGAGGAGGTTCTCCGCAGAATCGGCAAGGAAAGGAATATATGGCGAACATTGATACGAAGAAGAGTCAGGATGGTAGGACAAATGTCAAGACATCAAGTACAACTTCCATGGTACTAGAGGGAGCTGTAGAGGGTGCAAGTTGTAGAGGAAGATAGAGATTGGAATACACCCAGCAGCAAATATTGAGAACATGGGTTACACGTGATACTGCGAGATGAAAAGGTTGGCACAGGAGAGGAATTCGTCGCTGGCCGCATGAAACCAGTCAGAAGATGATGCCACATAAAAAAGGGCACTACGTTTATTGTTCAACAGGTCGTGTACCATAGTAGTCTTCTTCTCAAAGCTCGGTCGTCGATCGAAAGGACTTAGATGTGACTTTTTAAAGGTGTTCGCAAGTACGTTCGCGGGGATGGCTTGTCACATTTAGATATATTTATTAACTTACACCCACGATGATGATCTGAGTATTACTAGTTCTCATACTTTTCACTCAAGAGACCAGTAGCTCACACACAATTATCAACAGCACTGCCTCCCATTAATGATTATTCAGTGCAAAAGACCAAATTTTGATAGCTCAATTATCGCTGCTGACATTAATGTTAAGCACCAACTCTTTTATATAGTAACCGTGCAGGGTGTCCGCAAAAGTCACGCTATCATAACTTGGAAACTACTGCAGATAGAGAATCGTGGTTTGTCGTAAAACGTTGATCAGCTCTCAATCCTTTTCCTTTGTCCGTTATTGCAGACTGGACTTTGAGTGCATGAAAATGGCGACTGACCAACAGAAGTTGTAAAGCGTTGTCTGGTAAGCAGGATCCAAATCTGTGACAACGTCACAGCAGAATTACTGACGCAGGTGTGTGAGGCATCACCGAAAAATACGCATCATGAGGTGGGTCAATATCTCAAAGACATGGGCGGCCCCAAAAAAGACATTCCTCGGAGTGTCTCAAGCAACACAGTCCAAGCTACATTTCATCGCAGCCTCCAGAAGTCAATTCGTCGTGGATAACACGAATTGCAGAAAGAAATATCACATACCCATAATGTGTTACATACGCGGCTAGGTGTTTTCTGTGCGAAGAACAAGTGGTCCAGACATTGCAGCCAAAGATTTGTCCTCAACGGTACGCATTCGCTTGGTCCGTGCTGGCCTCCACAGACGGCGACAGTGACTACCTGAACAATAGCCTGCTTGCACACGAAGAAATATTCCAGATCGCCACGACGTTTGGATTTGGGGCTCCGGAAATCCACAAAACGCACGTGAACGTATCCGAGAGAACCAAACGAGTAGTGTTCGGTGTGACCTAGTGCACGACAGTGTGATAGGCTCATGTTTCGTCGCAGAGAAACCATAACTGGAAATGAAATGATAGGTAAATCAAGACCCTAAGCTGTCGACAGGTGTTGATATACATCAACATGGACAGGACTCGAACTCGGGATCTCCTGCTTAGATGGCAGACGCTCTATCCATCTGAGTCACCGAGAGCACATAGCATAGTGCGATTGCAGGGACTTATCCCTTTCACGCTCCCCGTGAGACCCACATTCCCAACTTAATGTCCACACACTACATCCGTAGTACCCCTGCCCATTACACTCATTAGTCTCGGCAGACAATCTTATCGAGTCCCGTAAGAGTTCGGGCAATGCGTGAGCATCTAGCACAGCAGAAGAAGATCAATGGCCTTGTTAGCCTTAACTATATGATGATGGTATCTCTTCTTTCGGACACAGATACCATCTCCATATGACTAAAAATGTTTAACTTGAGATACTCGAATATTACCTGTTACCGCAGATCGAAGAGCTGCACCCGTCTCCCATCTTTTAGCATGTTGATGCACCCCCACACTGGAGTTTTAATGTGTGGGATGTAATGAATTGACATATTTCGCTAGGGATGCATGACTCATGATGGTCTCATTCCGTGGTCCCAGACGCTCTCTCAATGCCACGCCAATAGACTCCTTTTTGTGGAGTTATGTGAATATTGGGGACACTTTGATATTCTGGCACAACAGAAAAAAACTTTGATAACAGGGCAGTTGCTTTAGTACAGCTCAGGCGTGGGGGAATATTGCTCAGTCTGCGTGTGGACAAGTGGCTCGCGGAGACAAATAGTACAGTGCCTGTCACGCTTCTAACGGCGATACAAGCACCACCTGTGATGAAGCAGGTACCACTGCTCTTCGTGACATCTGCAATTTCACACGAAGATAAACGTGTAATGTGCAAAGGTAGCACCGCTTGAAGGGCCGACACTTCTGCAACCTACCGTACACACGTGTATTGCTTGTGCACACAATGACCCGATACAACATCCATATCCCCCCCCCCCCCAACTTCCCCCTACCCAATCCCCCGCCTACCTCCCTAGGGCAATGGATGGGTGCACCAGAAAAGTTGGTGATGTACGGCGAAATGACGTCAGGCGTTCATCAAACTCGCCTTCCATCAGAATGATGTGTCCGCCAAAGCAGAATTCTTTTCTGGAGACTGTTGTCATGGTAATGGAGGTGCTGTAACTTCTGAAGGTACTGAGCCTGTGTCAGTGGATGTGCCAACTCGGAAACTGGATTTTGCATGTCTGGAACAGAAAAATTGGTGGAATCACTTTAGGAAACGCCCAGGCCTCTAAAAGGTGAAGTTCAGTAATACGAGGACATATTGAAAAGTAATTCCTCCGAATATTTTTGTGAAAAGTCTTAAAGTTTTTAAATAACACAAATCTTATTAACATTCTAAATCATTATTCTTCATGTCTAAATGTTTCTAACCCTCTATCGCTATAGGGTTCTGAATTTTAGTGTGTAAGATAATGTAACTATGTCTGCACGTGAGAAAAAGCATGCTGTGATTCAGCTTGGAATTCGAAGAGTTTGTCCACTTCTGGAACACCATATGACAATGCAAGGCTACACACGACTGCTGCAACATTTGTAGCAAACCCGCACTTTCGCATCACTGTCACTGATCAACCTCGATTTGGCCCTGACGTGCCCCATCCAACTTTCATCTGTTTCCAACACATAAAGAAGACTTGCGGGAACTTCACTTTCATAGTGATGAAGTGGTGCAAGTAGAGGTGAAGTAGTGGCTCTCTAACAAAGTCAAACTTTCAAGGTTGATGGTATCAACAAACTGGTCTCTAGTTGGGAAAAATGTGTTCGTCGCCAGAGTGACTAAGTTGAGCAATAAATATGTAGACGTGAGAAAGAAAGAAGTAGAATATTCAGAACTTTTGTTTTATTTAAACAGCTTTAATAATTTTCACAGAAAAAATTCGGAGACATTACTTTTCAGTACGCCGTTGTATCTCTGTGGGTTCAAGATTAGTGCTTTACCAGTACTACCACCATGGATGGCCCTGTCTAAGAGGCAGACGATGTGTGCTAGCTGCCACCGATGTTTTTCGCTTTAAATACTGTCGCTCAAACAACCACGTGGAGTCTATAGCAACATAGGTGTGTTTCAGCAAGGATTCGTTATACGCTACTGGTTTCACTACAGAGGTCTTGGTTTCTGGGGATGCCCATGCAATTCTTCCACTGAACTAGAGCCATCTTGCTGAGAGGATAAGCAGGAAGTAAGGAATAGCATGAGCATACCACCCTTGTTGTATTGCTCTTGCAGCTTCAGCTTTTGTCATTTAAAGGTGCGTACAATACATTGCACCATGCCAGTCGAAGCAGGATGAAAACCACCTGTCCACATAAATTGACTGTCATTAGGCTCATAGGACATTTGGATACCGCAGACCATTTTCCGTGACAATTGTTGTCGGAAAAGTTACGCATTCGCCAGAATGGATTGGGGCATTACGTCTCCATAGTGAGGCCTACAAAACACAAGTGAATTCTGGAGGATGGCTGCATGTTTTGACGCTACAAGAAGCATTTCTGAGTGGAAACTGCGTGATTTTGGTATCACTGCCGGCAACGGGCAAATGTACACTCAATATCTTTATCCATCCCTCACCGATTTACGTGTCTGTAGGCCACTTGTTTTCTCAACACCACTCCGCAGTGGCCTTGATGAAGTACGTAAGTCCAGGGTATGTTACTGCAGAACTTTCAGAATTTGGAATGATCAATCTAGTCTTCCCGTTGTCTCCTTGTAGAAGCAGGACTCACTTAAAAACAGGCAGCTCATGGCAGCAGCGCCAGTATGCTGCCACATCTTGGTCGCGAAAGAATTTTATGTTTGTCTGACACTTGTATGGAACTTAACATATCACATGGCACAGAACTGTGTCCTCCGAAACAACCTGGTGATGGACTTGGCGTGGATCGGAAACTGTTTGACCTGTGGCGTAGATTCGATGTCAATATGCAAACGTAGCTCTGGTGCAGTGTCAAAATTTGTCTCCTCACTAGCAGGCAATCGAGAGGGAATCTGTGTGGCCATGTTGCGTCGCGCAGCAGCACTTAATCTCATTTGTATAACTGGAGAAAAACATGGCTCAACATTAGAATTGGCATACCGTATCCTGAGGAATACTCGTGTTTGTAATGAGAGACAACAGCGGTTTGTGATCAGCCAGCAGTATGAACCACTGGCCGTAAACATAATCATAATGTTCGTTTTAGAGAAAAGACAATCAGCCGGGCCTTCTTTCTCAATCAGGGTGTAATTGCGTAGTAACAGCTTTAGAGTTTCAGACCCTAAGGCGACAAGGTTTTCCACAGCATTTACTTTATGGGACAGAATTGCTTCCAGCCCATAATCCGATGTCTCAGCTTCTACTATGAGCAAGTTTTGTGGATCATAAGCTATCAGGCATGAAGGCTGTAGAAGGCCCTGCCTCTGGTATATAACGTGGCCGTCGGAATTTGCTACTAAATTATACTTTTTAATCAAATTTCGTGATTGTGAGTGCATCAAACTACCCGTTGTCGTGTTATAATATTCCTATAAGCACACACTGTTGAAGAATCTTACTTTTGTGTGTGTTTGCTCAATTTTCATGGTAAAATAAACACTGACAATAACCGGAGGTCTGACAGACATAGTAATGTCGTACACTATAACACCGAATCACATAATAATACGACATTGTAGTAATAACATTATTCATCCAGAAACTGATTCATGCAAACCACTACGCTGAATGAGCGTATGGCATTGGTGGACGAGAGACCCCTCGCGGCGCGGTTCTGCCGCCGCTCCACACACGCGAGACAGATACTGCGGCGACTTGCGAGTGAATGAGGATGAAATGATGATGAAAGACACACAACACCCAGTCATCTCAAGGCAGGGAAAATCCCTGACCCCGTCGGGAATCGAACCCAGGACCCCGTTCGTGGGAAGCGAGAAAGCTACCGCAAGACCACGACGGATAGTGAGCAGGTAATGCAATATACTAATTTTACTGTCAACAGAAGAAAGGGAAAAACCAGAAGTCATGTATGATGAAGGAGAAAGACACGACAAATGTAAACTTTCGTGTGTTAAATGAGCAAACTAAGTGATATACTAACAAAAAAAAATGGTTCAAATGGCTCTGAGCGCTATGGGACTGTGGTAATCAGTCCCCTAGAACTACTTAAACCTAACTAACCTAAGGACATCACACACACCCATGCCCGAGGCACGATTCGAACCTGCGACCGTAGCAGCAGCGCGGCTCCGGACTGGAGCGCCTAGAACCGCACGACCACCGAGGCCAGCATATACTAACAAGTACATTAACAACTTCTAAGAGATCGCTGACTAACTTTAAATCACATGTCATGCACCGAATTGTACATTATCTGCTCTCTTTGGTGTACATGACTTCTGGTTTTTGCACTTTCTTCTGGTCGTTGTGATTACACTTGAAGACACTTTTTTAAGTGTAGCATTCTATTCCCTTCTTACTCTAATAGTGTAAATCGAAAAAAATGGCTCTGAGCACTATGGGACTTAACTTCTAAGCTCATCAGTCCCCTAGAACTTAGAACTACTTAAACCTAACTAACCTAAGGGCATCACACACATCCATGCCCGAGGCAGGATTCGAACCTGCGACTGTAGCGGTCCCGCGGTTACTGACTGTAGCGCCTAGAACCGCTCGACCACCCCGGCCGGCAATAGTTTAAATCACCTAGCAGATTTGTGAATTCGTATTGAAGGTTTCACACGATGTGTATGTTTGTTTTCCAAGTGTATCCACTGTTTGTTGTTGCTCTCTTCAATGTACAAGTGTGGTACCTTACCAAAAGTGCCTCACTGACCGACTGACTAACCAATGCGGTTATCTTTCAGTGCAGTTTATTCCCTGACATAGCAACAAGATGTGAAACCTGTTTCCTTTGGGCTCTTTAAGTATTTTTTTTTTTTATTTCCTTACATAACGATATGGTATAATTTCAGTTTTATATGTCAGTAAGTTTTATACTTTTACACGTGACAGTCATGATTGTGGTTCGTAATTGCAATAGCTTATTTATATATGTATCGATTCTGTTGCTGGAGTGTTGTATTGTATTGTATGTTAACCGGGGACCTAGAAAAGACGGAGAGACTCCGTCCCCGCCGCAGCCCCAGTGGTCCACAACCCCACGATGACTACTGCAGTCCACCCCTCCGCCACCCCACACCGAACCCAGGGTTATTGTGCGGTCCGGCCCCCGGTGGACCCCCCAGAGAACGTCTCACACCAGACGAGTGTAACCCCTATCTTTGCGTGATAGAGTAATGATGGTGTACGCGTACCTGGAGAACTTGTTTGCGCAGCAATCGCCGACATAGTGTAACTGAGGCGGAATAAGAGAAACCAGCCGGCATTCACCGAGGCAGATGGAAAACCGCCTATAAACCATCCACAGACTGGCCTGTTCATCGGACCTCGACACAAATCCGCCGGGCGGATTCGTGCTGGGGACCAGGTGCTCCTTCACTCCCGGAAAGCCGTGCGTTAGACCGCACGGCCAACCGGGAGGACTGTCATTGGAGCACTTGGAGTACTTTCATATTTTCTGACCTGTTATGATTTTCTGACATCGGTCCTTGTAGAGCATTAGTTTTTCAAGCACAAACAAACTGAAATCATTTCCCTTGAAGTGCTCCAATTTAATTACATTCTCATGTAGGTGTTATGAACTGTATACTGACATCCACTCACGTGCAGATCTCTACAGGTAGTGTGTTAGCTGGTTTTCAGTATGTAGTTCATGATTAAGATGAGTATACACTTATCTTTGCATTTCAGAAGGGGGACAGGAAATTTTATCACTCACCGGAACATTCTGCGGCACAGTACGGCTCCCATCCCGGCGTTCTCCTAGACAGTCCATTACTCAAGTGAGTACAGCCAACTGTGATCCAGGATGTCAGTTGTCGTGAAGATTTGGACCCAGCCATTTTCCATGGATTGACCAGGACTGCAGGAGATATCCAGAGGTTGGCCAGTGGGCTGCATGAGTATGCCACACCTGGTCAGTGGGAAGCTGACACCTTGCAGATCATCCGCAATGTTCCTCAGTGGGTTCAAACGGTTCAAATGGCTCTAAGCACTATGGGACTTAACATCTGAGGTCATCAGTCCCCTAGATTTAGAGCTACTTAAACCGAACTAACCTAAGGACCTCGCACGCTTCCGTGCCCCAGGCAGGATTCGAACCTGCGACCGGAGCAGCAGCGCTGTAAGGGCGCGCTGCACACCACAATCTTCTCCTTGACTGCAGTACCCCAGTAGGAAGAAATGGCCGATCGTGGCTGTCGTTTGCACCAGGTTAGCATCGTTTTGGTAATTGGAAATTTGTGGTAAGTTCCTATGGGACGAAATTGCTGAGGCTATCGGCCCTAGGCTTACACACTACTTAATGTAACTTAAACTAAATTACGCTCAGGGCAACACACACATCTATGCCCCAGGGAGGACTCGAACCTTCCACGGGGAGAGCCGTGCGAACCGTGTCAAGGTACCCTAAACCACTCGACTATACCGCGCGACCATCGTTTTGGTGTTGAAGTCAGCAAGTAGGTAGCGGACAATGCGTCATCAGTCAGGTTAAAACGGTTTCACGGAAAATAGACTTTCATTCTCTCTAGTGACAGGGACAGGACGGCAGCAAGGTTCGACGTGTCATTTTCGAAAGCCTCGATATTTAAAGAGCCGAGCGCACACGTTTGACCCAGTGGCCCTGAGTGCATAATCGCCTCTACCCTCGTTACTCAGTCTCGTCAGCGCTTCTTGCCTTGCTGTGTAATTCAAAAATAGTCTGGGTTGCTGAGGTGGTGTCTTTCAGCAACGGTTAATTACTACAGTGGTGCTCTGGCGCTGAAGCTACGCAGTGTTACGTCACACTATCTTGTTACATAGCACAGTGGCGTTTGTGTTTCTGCTTTCCTCGCTCGGAGGTAGTGCGGCAATTCTCTCCTAGTGTCGTGAAGTCTGTTACAGCATCAGTATGTCTTGTTGACATTCCGACTGGTACACTAGACCAGAGTTAGCTTTCTGTGTTCTGTGCTCGCCGGGTATAATTTAAAAATTTAACAAAATTTAACCCATTTTGTTGCATTTTGATGTTAATGAATAAATCAAATTCATGATCAGTAGATTTATTAAATTTCAAAACCGCTGCCGCAGCCAGTCACTCTGAAACCTCAAAGGAGCATAAACCGAGTAAGAACTTTGAGAACATCCGTCAGTCAAAGGAAATCAGTCCTTGCGCGAATCATGTTGATGAAATCACAGAGAATATTGCATTACTCGTGACTTCTTCCCCATCTCCTCTATGCCCGTCGGGCAATCAGTAAATTCCTATTGTCACTATCCACTGCCCATAAGAAGCAAATCTGTTCTCATTTACTTTACCTAGCCGATTAGGTTGCCTAATTCGTAACTCATCTGATTGGCGTACAGAGAGGTTAACATGACTCACATGAGCGAGGCCTCGCTACGAGGGACTGGCGTAAGAGGTGAAAATAAATTCAAAGAGTTCAGGGTCAATTTTCTCCATGAAACATCGCCAACTGTCCGTCCTTTGACGAGTTTTCGTTGGCTTTCGAACAAACGGTGTACGTCGGGAAAATTTAGTGCATTCATATTCGCAAATAGGCGGTGGTGAGGACAGGGAGAACGTCGGTAATGTTTCCCATATTCAGGTCCGTTAGTTCGAGAAATGTTTCGAGGGATCTTCAGCATTCATCAGATGCCGGTTACATAGATCTACTGTTAACTGCGCAGCAAGCAGGTCTCGCCCTGGTGAACAGACCCTGGCGTTGACAAAGTGGAGCCATAACTCACTCGAGTTATTATCTGGCCCATCTAGATGTTAACGGATCAAATTAATACATCGATGGCAGCCGGCTTGGCAGTGGCACAGTTCTGCTCTCTCTATAATCAATCAAGATATTTTTAATGCCCCGACAGATGAGTAAAAATATAATTCATAGCCACCCAGAAATGCCGCCAATGCACTGAGTGATTGATAACTCATCCGGCTAAAAACAATGCACTCAGCTCCGGGCTCCAGTCGTGTTTTCAAATGGAGCACTGAATAGTGTGTGTCGGTCCGCACCTGCAGTACATGTGGCTGGGAGCTCGCAGTGAAATACTGCAAGTACACAGTTCCGCTTCATGTTTATTCCCTGTATGAACAGCGCAATAAATATTTTTTTTAATTTTATGAGGGCTTAATGTATGAAACTACGAAAGAGTGTAAAGCTCTTTTTCATCCTCTTAGCCGACCAGATCAGTATAGCCGTCTGGTTGCCTTTGGAGTTCTGTCAGCAACTTCAACAACAAATCCCAAGCCGTCTCAAACACAGCCTTGTAACAACATGTCTCGTTGCCTTTAATACTGTATCACTGTTCCCTGATCATAAAGGCCTTTTAAATCTTCAATAGTGACTGTTTATCAGTTCAGCCCAGAAAAGATATAAGTCTCAAATATATTTATACTGTGCTTATGAAAGGTCCATAAATATTTTATAAAGACAGTCTGTCTGAAAATATAGTGACGGAAAAATGTCATAGCACCAAGGAGTTGTGGGACATGAACGAAAGTTTGTAGTGGTGTTTCTACATCTGAAAGATGATGTCTATTCAAACGGTCGTGAGCGCCAGCTATCTTTGAGATTGGACGTGGTGAGTCAAACTTACTTAACAATGGCTTTAAAATGGCAAGGACTCCATTATCCACACTGAGGTGGGCCGAGGTCATGTAATGGGGCTACGAGAATATGAATGTTCCTTGTGCGATATTACAGAAAGACTTGGTGAAAATGTAGCCATTGTATATGATTGATGGCAGCTGTAGCCACGGGAATGTACGGTCACAAGAAGGCTTGACTCCGGCGAGCCACGTGGCACTGCCGAGAAGGCAGCCCATCGTGTTCGGCGTATGGTTCTGGCGCATCAGTTGGCACCACACTGACACAATAAACTGTTACAAGTAGGTTAGTTTCAGGAGACAGATGCCCTGTATCGTGCATTCCACTGACCCCAAATCACAGCCACTTGTGACTTCAGTGGAGTCAAGCGAGAGCTCATTGTAGAGCAGGGTGGAGGTCCTTCATGTTTTCTGGTGAAAGCTGGTTCTGCTTCGGTGCCAGTAATGCCTGTGTGTTGGTTAGAAGGAGGACAGTTGAGGGCCTGCACAGGGTAGACACACTAACCCTACACCTGCAGTTATGATCTGGTATGAGATTTCGTGCAACAGCAGGAGAACTCTCGTGATTATCCCACTTCAAATTGTACTTTAGTGTGGTAATTCGACCTGTTGTGCTCTCATTCATGAACAGCATAGCAGGGGATGTTTTCCAGCAGGATAACGCTCGCCCGTATAGCACAGTTGTAACCTGACATGTTCTACAGAGTGTCGACATGTTGCCTTGGCATACTCGACCAACAGATCTGTCTCCAGTCGAGCAAACGTGGCGCATCATCGGACGAAAACTCCAGTGTAATCCACAAACATCATCAATCTCGTCGCCGGCAGGAGTGACCGAGCGGTACTAGGCGCTACATTCTGGAACCGCGCGAGCGCTACGGTCGAAGGTTCGAATCCTGCCTCGGGCATAGATGTTTGTGATATCCTTAGGTTAGTTAGGTTTAAGTAGTTCTAAGTTCTAGGGGACTGATGACCTCAGCAGTTAAGTTCCATAGTGATCAGAACCATTTGAATCATTAATCTCGTCACTGTACTGACAGACGAAGTATAACAGGCATGGATGGAGCTCCATCCCACGAACTGACATCCCGCGTCTGTACGACACAATGCATGCAAATTTGCATGGTTGCATTCAGCATTCTGCCGGTCGAACAGGTTATTAATGTACCAGCATTTCAGATTTTCAATGGCTTATCTCACGCTTACATGAACCTGCGATTTTGCAATGTTAATCGCTTAAACATGTAACCTAGATAAATACGTTCCCGAAATTTCATTAATTATTTTTTGAAGTTGTGACTTTTTTCTGTTAGAGTATATATACATTCGAATAATGTCCGTGACTTCCGTTCATCATCAAGGTGATAATATTCTCAATTTTGCGATTGGAACATAACTGCATAAAGAACAGTTGCAAACCACAACATAAACCAAAAAAGGGACACATTAGTCTCCCACATTAAACTGAAAATTTCATTACGTCAGGACAGCCCTAAAAGACTCTTAATTAATAAACGAAAAATACTTTTACTAGTTGTTTTATGCAAACAATCCTTACCTTAGACGTTTAAAATTTTAAGAAAAGAGACACGTTTGCTTCAAGCAGTTTGGTCAGGTTAATTGCTGCAGCTAGTAATATGTCCGACTGCCTTCACAATACGTGAAGTAGAATCCGCACAGCCAGATGTATTTTTAAATCAAACTAAAAAGCATAAAATAATTTCTCCTAGGCCCATACAGATTCATAGGCCCCATACAGATAGTCCTGAACATTTGTGCTTGTGAACTTTGAATAGCTATTAATTGGAACATTTATAACGAAAAACGTGGGGCGCATGCAATACATAACTAATATGTGATACTTCATCTCCTAACTATTCTCTGTTGAATATAAGTCATGTTCTTCATTATAAATAGTATAAGTATGGTCACAGGTATTAAAAATTCACAAGCACAAATTTTCAATACTATCTGTGTAGGTTTACGAAGCTGTATGGTGCTAGGAGAAATTATTTCATACTTGTTAGTTACATTAAAACTGTGGTATATTAAAATTTTATTTTTATTTAAAAACTATTTTATGATTTTTAGTCACGTCTTGCGAAGCTATTCACTGTATTTTAAACATTTTGGTCAGATTACATGTGTTATAAAAATAATTACTTACCTCTAGACTACCTTTTCATCTGCAACTTTGTCTGTGCATGCGTATGTCACATATAAGGCATGCATGTCCTACTCCCCCTCTCTCTCCTCATATCTTCTCCCCCCCCCCTTTCACATCAGCTCACATACCGCCTGGAACACTCCGGGTACTAGTCAACCCACACGTTGGTCCTGCATAGCAGCCGAGATGTCAGTCGTCGACAACCAATTTCAGTCCCACCCCCACCCCTACCAACCAAACCGACAAGAAGGTAGTTACTGTTGCATTTTAATCCACTTCTGAGCTACGTTTAAAACTTAAAGTCTCTACCTCATTGGGAAATTAGTTTAAAATCAATTTTAAATTTGTAACAAACAGACAGACAGACAAGAAAGCAATCTAATAAAAACCTGTTAAAAAATAAAACCACAGAACAAAATTTCCTCTTGTCACAGACAGGTAGAATCTTCGATTTAGGTAAAAAAAAGTAATGATAGGACTGTCATCCGATCAAGGAAATAGAATTATGCCAAATCTACAATGAGTGAGTGTTCATCAGCTGCGGGCCACTAAAACGAGAATAACGCCTTGAAGTAGAGAGACAGATAGAGGGACGAAAGGCAGGTGGAAGAAATAGAACAGAGGCAACTTTAATACTGGTAGGCGAAATGCATGGTGTTCAGCAGGTGATGTAACCTTGTGACAAAATGACTACGTTACAAAAACTATACAAAGCAGCCTCCGTTATACGAGTCACACAATTTGGTGTGACTTCGCATGTGCGTATCAAAAGTATTTTTTTGCCAGACTGGTATTCGGTCACACTGCCCACCAATCACCTGTGGTATCTGCCCCAGAGGACAAAAAACAAGTGTATGCATCGCTTCGTAGAGAACACAAGAAATCTTTGTATGCACTAAAAAGTAGATTAGTTGCCTGCTGTGAACGAGTTCTGTACTGTTGTAACTTTTAAGTACTTGCAAGATGTAATGTGGCCACTCCTAAGGGAACGACAAGACTGGCTAGGGGGACGTCACACAGACTTGGTGCCACTCAAAGAATACGCAAAGTACTGTAGATCAGTTTTTCTGGTGGTAGCACTTTCGGTCTTCGACCTTCGACTGCATCTACCATATTTAATGGTTCCTGGAAGTATGGGGGTGTTCTTTTATGGTGGATTCTCACCACGTCTTACTCCAGAAACCTCCTGAGTCTCAGTGTAAGTGGCGCTTCACTTAGTTTGGGTAATATTGAAAGATTTCACTTTATCAGTTTTTATGTATTTCCTATAGTGAGGGAGGAGGGCTCGGAGGGGCAAGGGGAGTCCGTAGATCAAAATTTGCCCCCAATATCTACGTGTAAATTATAGTTACACTGCTCTAGGTATGTGACCTCGATGTGCAAGAATTCAGGTAAAAGCATAGGTATACGTACTGGTGAAATCATTGAAGTTACATGTACTGTATTATTTCTCGGCACCATGAACATATAGCTTTGTCAAATGATTGATATAGCAAGAAAAAAACGGAAAACTGTAACGTCGGCACAGCTCGACGTGCGTGATTTATTTCTTTGCGCTTCATGACCTCCCAGCAAGACACACAGGATTTTTTTAGCAAAAAATTAAGCCGAACAAATATGAAATTGCAACATAATTGCAGTGAAACTAAGAAATGAGTACAATTAACGGGATTCAGCTGCGATATTTGCAACTCCAATGTCCTCAGCAACTCTAATTTACGTGTGATGTCCCATCAAACCAAACAACGCACGATACGGGAGGAAGAGTGAGACTCGCTTTTCCACTGAACCCTAGGATGAAGCAAGCCGTCAAAGATTTATAGCTCTCACCTCAAATAAGTTATTACAACCAAATGACCAGCAGTATCCACTGCATGACGAAAGAAGTCAAGCACTTACAAGGAGATGAGGAAATGAGATTAAACTTCACTGGTTGAGAAGGTACGTGAGGTTACTTCGGTGATTACAAAATTTAATCCAATGCAAAAAGAATCCTAAACTGGGTACACTTTGACCGATTTTCAAATTCAGAGTTGATTATCATGAATCTTTCAACTTCGTGATATTCATGTCAGTGAACAGACAGGATTGGATACTAATTAGTAGAATACATTTTATAAAATGCGGAGAAAATAATGAAAGAAATTGTCGATTGTCGAAGTTAGCATGGATTTGGGGATACATTTACCGGCCTATATTTCTACCACAGCTGTCTCCTATTATTCCACTTGTGGTCAATATTTCAAAAACACACTGAAACTCTGACCACTCACAAATGTGAAGTTTTTTAAGTCTTTACTAAGCCTCACAAAGGCAAAATCCTAGAAACTTACATCAATAAAACAGTATAAGCTGTCATCAAAATTATAAATATAATGAAAGCTACTAGGATGGAGGACCACACATGTAGCTCCAAATTTAGTTGAGGATAACACCTCTTAAACGTGACATAGTTTCAAAATATCCGGTGCAGTTAAAACTAAGGTTATTCATTCTTCATTTACTGTATCAATAGCTTGCTCCTGAGGTCAAAAAACTTCATTCCTCGTTTCTGGAGATATTTAACTTTACATGTTACACCTGAATCACAGTCTAAATCATAACAGCTTGCAATTTGAGCAATAAATGACTTATATTTGGTTTTCTTACCTTAAGGGACATTAACTGATTCGTTTAGGATATCCTGTAAATGCACTGGGACGCAGTTGATGCCCCACCTATGTTCTATAGGGAACAGAACTGGACATCTTACTGGCCACAGGAGTATCTCAACGTCACATAGATAGTTCATAGAGACATGTGCGGCATGTTATGGACGAGTTTTGTAACATTACATTACTGCACGATATGACGTCCGCCCCGAACATGTGCAACAACGATATCAAGCAAAATGAGAGCAACCAAAAGAAAAAAAAAGCGTAGCCTCTTAACGTCCAGTCTTCGAAACCTGACACTACATAAATTGTAATAAAGCATTGGCCGGTAAAGACTTCCGGCATAAGAAGTCACCCTCACTCTGTAAACGGTCGTGTGAAAGAGGACCGAGGAGCCGACAGAGGTTCAGGGCGCTCTCTTGTCCTTGGGGTGAGAAACTGCACCTAAAGGCGAAGAATCACCAATGATCAAAGGCGTGAACGGTTCAGTGGTAGGGTTGTTCTTGTCAGAGTCTACAGAAAAACCAGGAACTACAACGATAGTTCAGTTATAAATACCGACATCGCAAACTCAAGAAGAGATAGAGAAAGTGTATGAGGATATTGCAAAGGTAATACAGAACGGAGAGAGCAATGAAAATCTAATAGTCATGGCGAACGGTTGTAGGGGAAAGAGTAGAAGAAACGGTCACAGGAGAATATGGGCCTGGGACAAGGAATAAGAGAGGAGACAAACTAATTGAGTTCTGCAATATCAGCCAGTAATAATGAATACGCTGTTCAAGAGTCACAAGAGGAGGCGATATGCTTGGAAACGGCCGGGTGATACGGGAAGATTTCAGTTAGATTAAATC
This sequence comes from Schistocerca gregaria, assembly GCF_023897955.1. Lineage (NCBI taxonomy): Eukaryota > Metazoa > Arthropoda > Insecta > Orthoptera > Acrididae > Schistocerca > Schistocerca gregaria. The sequence continues at coordinate 512,877,014 of NC_064924.1, forward strand.
ATATGCTGGATTGCAAGGCGAATCCAGGAGCGGAAATAGACTCAGGTCACAATGTAGTAGTGATGAAGAGTAGGCTGAAGTCTAAGAGATTAGTCAGGGAGAATCAATACACAAAGAACTGGGATACGGTAGTGGTAAGGAATGATGAGGTACGCTTGAAGTTCTCTAAGGCTATAGATATAGCAATAAAGAATAGCTCAGTAGACAGTACAGTTGAAGAGGAATGGACATCTCTAAAAAGGGCAACCACAGAAGCTAGAAACAAAAACATATGTACAACGAAGGTAACTGTGAAGAAATCATGGGTAACAGCAGAAATACTTTAGTTAATCGATGAAAGAAGGAAGTACAAAAATGTTCAGGGTAATAGAAGTCGCAGAGAAATGAAATAAATGGGAAGTGGAGTGACGGTAAGACGAAATGGCTGCATGAATATATGAAGAAATAGAAAAAGAAATGATAGTCAAAAGTACTGATTCGTCATATAGGAAGATCAAAATAACCTTCGGTGAAATTATAAGCTAGGGTGGTAACACTGATAGAGCAATGGGATTTCCGCTGTTAAATGCAGAGGAGAGAGCGGATAGGTGGAAAGATTACATTAAAGGACTCTATGAGGGGGACGATTTGTCGTGATACAAGAAAAAACAGAAGTCGATTTAAAAGAGATAGGGGATCCAGTATTAGAATCAAAATTTAAGAGAGTTTTGGAGAACTTAAGATCAAATAAGGCAGAAGGGGTAGATTACATTCTATAAGAATTTCTAAAATCATTAGGGGTTGGGGCAGCAAAACGACTATTCACGTCGGTGTGTAGACTGTATAATTCTGGCGGTGTACCATCAGATTTTCGGAAAAATATCATCCACACGGTTCCGAAGACTGCAAGAGCTAACAGGCTGGAGAATTACAGCACAGTCAGCTTAACAGCTCATGTATCCAAGTTGCTGACAAGAATAATATACATAATAATGGAAAAGAAAATTGATGGTGTGTTAACTGACGATCAGTTTGGATTTAGGATAGATAAAGGCACCAGAGAGATAATTCTGATTTGATGTTGATTATGGAGGCGAGACTACAGGAAAATCAAGGCACGTTCATAGGGTTTGTCGACTAGGAAAAAGGTTTCGACAATGTAAAATGGTATAAGATGTTAGAAATTCAGTTAAAAATTGGCATAAACTATAGGGAGTGACGGGTAATATACAATATGTACAAGAGCCAAGAGGGAATAAAAAGAGTGAACGACTAAGATCGAAGTGCTCGGATTACAAAGGGTGTAAGACAGGCGTGTAGTCTTTCAGCCCTTCTGTTCAATCTGTACATCGAAGAAGTAATGTTGAAAATTAAAAAATGGTTCAGGAGTGCAATTAACATTCAAGGTGACAGGATATCAGTGATACAATTCCTTGATGACATTGCCATCCTGTATGAAAGAGAAGAAGAAGTACATGGTCTGCTGAATGAAAAGAACAATGTAATGAGTAGGGCCTTAATTTTTGAGGAAGAAATTTCTGAGAAGGTACGTTTGGAGCACAGCATTGTACGGTAGTGAAACACGGACTGTGAAAGAACTGAAACAGAGGAGAATCGAAGCATTGAAGATGTAGTGCTACAGACGAATGTTGAAAATTAGGTGGACAGATATGGTAAGGAATGAGGAGATTCTACGCAGAGTCCGAGAGGAAAGGAATATGTAGAAGGCATTGACAAGGTGAAGAGACAGAATGATAGGATATCTGCTATGAAATCAAGGAATGACTTACATGGCACCAGAGGGATCTGTAAAAGGCAAAGACTGTTGAGGAAGACATAGACCGGAGTATATGCAGCAAATAATTGAGGACGTGGGTTGCAATTGCTACTCTGGGATCAAGACTGGCACAGGACAGGAATTCGTGGCGAGCCGCACCAAAGAAAAACCAGTCGGATCGACTGGTGACCCCAAAACAAAAGGTAACGCAGTAGGACACAGAAGGCCCTGACGTCTCGTTGCACCATTAGAGTTCCCCGTCATTACTAACTGTGACCTGAAACCATACCCTGCGGCTCCCAGTACTATGACGCCAGAAGTAACATTGGTGTCCATCTCAAAAGCATTGGAAGACTGGAACCACTCCACAGGTCGCCGAAGATGGCCATCCAGTGTACTTCAGAACCGCGATTCATCGATGAGCACAACGCGACACCATTGACTAGCGACCCATGCTTCTTCGTCGCGGCACCACTCCAGATGCACCCGTTTTGTGTTGGCTTGTTGATGGCAGCCTACACACGGGACGGTAATTCTACAATCCGTTAGCTGATAGTGTCCGACAAATGGTGGGCGGTGACACCGAAGCTGCAGGGAGTCTACTGGTTTCCCTCGCACGGCAGGTGCGGGTCTCAAGAGTGCTTGGTGCACAATATGGTGATCCTACATTGTGGTGGTCATACGTGGTCGATTGGAAACTTGTCGAAGATTGTGCCTCCCTCAAGTCTCCATGCAGTCCAACATTGGGTCACTATCACATCGCAGTTCCCCACAAATCTGGATGTATCAAAAGGAGGCCCAACAATTGAGGATATTTTCAAGCCCTACTAGGTGCCGATAACGCTGTCTCAAACGAGTACATGGCATCTCCGTGCGCTTCACAGTGATCATGCAACATCTGACGCTGTTCACGTTTCTTCTACACCTCACTAGCCCTTCTAACAACGCTGAACACGGTCAACACTATTGAAACTTCTTTACTTAAATGAGTGTGTCTGTACTGAAATTGCAGAATGACTGAGAAGATGAAACGTACTGAGCCTTCTTTCTCTTTACTTTTTCTTATCGTGTCAACACTGACCCACAATATTCTAGCGCAACGCAATCTGACTGCTCAAAAAATTACTACCTGACTTCAAATAATTAATTCAAAAGAATGGCCCTGACTAAAAAGAAATCTTAACAATAACCTGTACATTTCATTGAGCACTTACCCCACAAAAATCTTCATTAAGCGAACTACTGCAATACAGTGAGCGTTAATACTGCCACCTAAATAAAAGATTCTAAGCCTCTAACTACTAATAGGCATGTGGTTAGCAAATGAAAGACTTCGTTACAAACCAAATAATGCATTTTTTACCTTAGTAACGTTACATCCAGTTCAAACACGAAGATAAATAGTGATTTACATCTAGTACAAAGGTATATAATCATGAATAATATTCAATCTCCAAGTCGAACATGTAGAGATCGTTAGCCTACGGTAACACTTCAGACCTCTGCCCCTCCCCCCCCCCCCCCCCAACAGTGCTAACTTTTCACATCTAACATCTATCAATGCTGGCTGTTCACCTCCAACAGCCCAACAGTACTTCCATCACAGCTGGAGACTAACTTCCAACTGCCCAACACTTCTAGTGATTAACTTCCAACAATGAGTCCAACCAGTCACAGAGACTCTTACTAAGAAAGCGCAGTCAGAGATCCAATGCAAAGCGCTACACAGTGCTGCAAACACAGAAGCAGCCCACTTATACTAGCATACTGGTGGCTGTTTCGCCTCTCGCACAGAATTGGAACTTTTACATACCCGCCGATGGAATGTATTTGTATGAAGTTACAATGGCATCCGACCATGGCTTATAGATGTTTCACGTCTTTTATCAAGCTGTGTATTTGGGACCTAACTTAGCGAGGATGAATCGCGTCGAGCACCAACGCATGTTCAGGTAACTCACGGGTGACGTCGACAATCGCCGATATTTCTACAGGAGCACACCCGCCATTTTCAAGGCATAATTGCAGAAACTAAGCGCTGTGCAAGGGTCTGAAGATCTCTGTTTATTGGTGGTGATGGTGGTTAGTGTTTAACGTCCCGTCGACAACGAGGTCATTAGAGCTCGGGTTGAGGAAGGATTGGGAAGGAAATCGGAACCATCCCGGCATTTGCCTGAAACGATTTAGGGAAATCACGGAAAACCTAAATCAGGATGGCTGGAGACGGGATTGAACCGTCGTCCTCCCGAATGCGAGTCCAGTGTGCTAACCACTGCGCCACCTCGCTCGGTCTCTGTTTATTGAGAAACTCCGGAAAGATAGCATGCACACACACTCACACCACATAGACTCTGTAAACACTAGCGTCGTCTCACAGACCAAAGATAAATAGTGTTAGAAGTTACCGACAGTGACTTAAAATCAACGGATGAGTTACATTAACTCTGCCCCTCTGTTTCATTGTCAACATAGAGAGCAGGATACCGTCTCTATTTACAAGGTTACTCGCTAATTTAATTTGAACTGCTTCCTTAATTGCACTTCCCAGTAGCTGAAAGTGAATGCCAGAATCTCCGTGTTGCTGTATTCCATAGGACGTCTGGAACCGAGTCAATGTTCTGTAATGGCGGATTTCCTCGGCTGCAGTAAGCTTATGTGGACCTTATGCTCAGTGTACCGGTCCTCCACGGTCCTGATATAGGAAGCCTACTAACACAGACTTGTGTCTACAGGCTGGTAGTGGTCACCATCGGCCTCAGTGTGAGAGGGTCTTTGTACCTTGGTTCACAGCACTCATGCCATCTAGTACCTTGAGAGATTGACATCTGAGTTAGCCCATGCTGGCGTCACATTTTGTCGGAACGATTACAGTGAAAGACTTATCAGACATGCAATGCGTTGAGCTATCGACCAGCTGTAAACGAGATGAGTGGTGATAATACCGAAATCTGCCTTGAGCAGGGAGCATTTCTAAGAGAATTGGCCCCATTGTGCAGAAATATGATGTGAAATGTGTTTTCCGACCATCACCTAAGATTAGGGTTCTTTTAGGTTCCGTAAAGGATGATTTTGGTTTGCGTATCCTTTGCAGTTGTCACATTTCATATACAGGATGTTACAAAAAGTTACAGCCAAACTTTCAGGAACCATTCCTCACACACAAATAAAGAAAAGATGTTATGTGGACATGTGTCCAGAAACGCTTAATTTCCATGTTAGAACTCATTTTAGTTTGGGCCCCATGTTCTTCCACCTACGCTCAATGGAGCACGTTATCATGATTTCGTACGGGATACTCTACCTAGAACACGTGCCTTTACAAGTACGACACAACATGTGGTTCATGCACGATGGACACGATGGAGCTCCTGCACATTTCAGTCTAAGTGTTCGTACGCTTCTCAACAACAGATTGAGTGACCGATGGATTGGTAGAAGCGGACCAATTCCATGGCCTCCACGCTCTCCTGACCTCAACCCTCTTGACTTTCATTTATGGGGGCATTTGAAAGCTCTTGTCTGCGAAGCCCCGGTACCAAATGTAAAGACTCTTCGTGCTCGTATTGTAGACGGCTGTGACACAATACGTCATTCTCTAGGGCCGTATCAGCGCATCAGGGTGGATGCATGTATCCTCGCTAACGGAGGACATTTTTAACATTTCCTGTAACAAAGTGTTTGAAGTCACGCTGGTACGTTCTGTTGCTGTGTGTTTCCATTCCATGATTAATGTGACTTGAAGAGAAGTAATAAAATGAGCTCTAACATGGAAAGTAAGCGTTTCCGGAAGCATCTCCACATAACATATTTTCTTTCTTTGAGTGTGAGGAATGTTTCCTGAATGTTTGGCCGTACCTTTTTGTAACACCCTGTGTTGTCCAGACTATCAGGACTGTGGAGGACCACTTTTCTGCGCATAAGCGTGATATGCGGTTACAACAATCGAGCAGATCCGCCATTGTAGAACACATTTTTGGCAGCGGTAATCTTATTGAATCTAACAAGACAGAGATTTTCGCAAACACTTCCCATTATTAGGATAGTGTTATTAAGGAACCAGTAGAAATTAGACTAGCAACTAAACTTATAAATAGAGATTATGGTGTTTGTTTAACTTTTGCATGAAATACTTCTCTCTCTCTCTCTCTCTCTCTCTCTCTCTCTCTCTCTCTCTCTCTCTCTCTCTCTCTGTCTCTTATCAGAAAACTGGGGTCAGAGTTAATGCTACGTATGTATCGATAACTTCTTACGTCAGCCATCTTTGGTCTGTGTGATGGCGCTAGTGTTTGCAGTGTGTGTGTGTGTGTGCGTGTGTGTGTGTGTGTGTGTGTGTGTGTGTGTGTGATATCTTTCCAGAGTTTCTCTTGAAACCGACTTCTTGACTTCCCTTGCACAACGTTGACTTGCCGCAGTTATGCCTTGAAAATGGCAGGGTGTGCTGCTGTTGAAATATCGGCTATTGTCGATGACGTCCCCTCGCTGCATTTCCGTAAGTTATTTGAATATTGTTTAAGCTGTGAGAAACTTTAAAGAAGTGCAAGACAATGAAAGAAGTAAATAAAAGGCTAAGATACTTTCAATGTGCAACCCATTTCTTGCTGAATTAAAAAAGATCATATATTTAACTAAAAATACAATATCTTTCGTGATGTTGCGTCACGTTTTGAACACCTTATACTCTAAGTAATAAAACTTCGTTGATAGTTTGATAATAAAAATATAATATTCTCTGAAGTGCTGTGCAGCATCCCAATTAAGAGTACGTGCTACTAACGTGTATATTCCGTGGTTTCGTGGTTCAGGCTCAGTGCACATAATTTCACACTTATATGAGCTAGGAGCAGCCGCAGAACGAATCCAAAGGCACGCACGAATGATCTGTGACACAACGTAACTCGACCGAAACGGCCACCCGTAATTTTACTTTCGCACAAACACTGCACAGGCCGGCAGCATAAATATTCCCCGCTGGATTATTATTCAGCCCGAATCAAATTACATGGAAGCAATTAGGGCGATCAGCGTTATTTTAATGAACTGAGCCAGCCGACAATTTGCTTATCGCTGAGTGATAGCCGGAGCTGCACGTAAATCTCTGACGGTGGAGCATGTCCCCGCTATAAATTGCACGCGTAATTATAACGAATTAATAGTTCATGACGCCCTGGTATTTCGCGCTGCAAATTAGGTGCACTAATTGGCATTGTACGCTCACTCGCATCTGATAAAATTCCGTTTGACAAATCATGCTGTCTCCTGTCGTTTGGGGCGATACGGTCGCTGCAATTTAAATAACCAACTGCGCTCTCGTAAACGACAATACTTTTGTGACGGTAGTGTATAGCTGGGCTATAATGCGCAGCGGTGGAGCGGACGCAGAAATTGTGTCGCTGCCGTGAATACAAATGCTATATCGAGCTCGCCGTCCAATAGCCACGCGGAGAGGTCTCAGATTTTAACGTGGGGAGCAGAGAGAATGGAGGTCGTCAAGGGCCGTACAGACTGACTGGAAGAAATAGGAGCAAAGATAATTCCTGGGATATTAAAAATGAGTGCTTGCCATTTGCCTAAACTTCTCTTCTTAGGTCAGCTACCTAAGCAAGCGTTACGGACCGACTTGCTGCTTCTATCCTCCACAGCTTAAAATACCACGAAAAAAACGGGTTACTTAAATTTCAACGCTGGTATAGCTCGAAAGAACGCGATGCACAGGTTCGAAGCCCAGTCTGGCACCGTTAATATCGAAGCTTTGCGTTGACCGATGGTACGTGCCTGAATAGCTCTGTCAGAAAGAACATTTACTAAGATGTTTAAATTCCGTCTGTGCAACTACCAAAAAATGCTCAAGTACCTGCGGACATTTTTCGTTCTGTTGATAGAAATCATCTTCAGTTTTGTGCAATGAGACGTACTTAAAACTGTGGTTTGCTTTTTATATCTGAAACAGGGAAATTACCACATACACGGAGTATTAACATAGAACAAGCAGCATCTCAATTAGCAGACAAATAGTGGAAACCGGGAGCTATTTAAACCATTGAACACATTGCATAAGTCAATAAAATTATTCTGGGAATGAGGCCGAAACTGTTCTCGAGTAACCACAAACGCCGGAACAAAGATGAGGAACGCAGGAGAAGAGAAGGAAGTGAAATGACGTCGGCCAATGGCGCGCTGATTAGGACCGCACCACGACAGGAGCGGGCTCTACACGAGGAGAATACAAGGGCCGCTCCTACCAACCTCGGACCACCAAACGGTGCCCCATCCTCCGCCACAACATCATTATTGCTGCGTCCAGGCCCCATGGTCCCCTGATACCAAATGCCTAGGTGTCCGGATGGATAAAAAAGTGCTCGCCCATCACCATGCAGAATATATAACCCAAAAAGGACTCAAGCCGATAAGAGTGTTTATCCCATGTTCTCCAGCAGGGAACTGAGCCTCGACACCAAGCTCCGGCTGTACCGGGTGGTTGCCCACCGTTTCTTCACCTATGGCTCCACTGTGTGTGCTACGATTAGAGCCTTTCGGATTCAGACCCTCCAGCGCCTGCAGAATAAGGTGTTTCGGTGGAGCCTGCATGTCCCTCTCCTCACGAGGGTAGTTACCTCCACGAGGAAACGCCGTCCGGAGTGGATGAGCGGTTCTAGGCGCTTCACTTTGGAACCGCGCGACCGCTACGGTCGCAGGTTCGAATCCTGCCTCGGGCATGGATGTGTGTGATGTCCTTAGGTTAGTTAGGTTTAAGTAGTTCTAAGTTCTAGGGGTCTGATGACCTCAGATGTTAAGTCCCATAGTGCTCAGAACCATATGAACCACGAGGAAACGAACATGGCCATTCTCAAGACGTCCATGCGAGACGACGCAAGTCGTCTCTAAGCCAAAGTATAAGCCCTAAGCGACACGGTCCCTGGCTTAAAAAACATTGGTATAACGCCTCTCCGGCACTGGCACCAACTCCCTGAACCTCTCACCAGTGAGGACCGATTCTGACCAAGGCTAATGATAGCACGGTTACGGCCACCAATGAAGCGTTAGTGTTGACTTGACCACTCGATGGGTATCGACCATCGTCACCCACCACTGCTGATACGTGATGTAGTTCCTCGTTAGTCAATATTTGCCCTCGACCTGAACTTCCACCACCGTTGGCGAGTGGTATGGGAGTTCAAGTACTTCGCCACACCTACAACGTGCACTCCAGTGATGTCTTTGGAATGATATTATTGTCGGATGGAGCAGTTTTATTATCCACCAACACACTAAGACCGCGAATCATTGGTGAAGCTATATTTCAACCTCCCACAATAAATAAATAAATAAATAAATAAATCAGTATTCGACCAGTTTTAGTACGGCGTAGCAGAGAGTACTACAACAGCACTGTCATGTGATCCATATCAACTGCTTACATGAACATTTTATATAGCAGACGACACTTATTTGCATGCCGCCCATCGCTTGAGTCCACTTGTCATTCTTCTTATTTCTAATGAAAACGATTAATGTGATTTTGCTTGAATTGTTGTATAGTATTGGGAGAAAGCAGCACCTTTTAGGCACCCTATACGAGACGAGTAGGGAAGAGCCCACAGAAACGTAGGGAGTTTTACACGTTGATAGTGCGGTCATACAGCCAGAAGAATTCTATGGACTGTGACAAAGCCACGAAAGGGTTCGCTTACGCATAACATACAAATTTTCCTCCCTTTCTCCCTCTCTTCATCCCTTTCTCTCTCTCTTTCTCTCTCCCTCTCTACCTCTCTCTCTCTCTCTCTCTCTCTCTCTCTCCCGTTCTCCTCTCCATTTCACAACTCCTCCTCCCCGCATTTCACCTCTAACTCCTCCTCCCTCCATTTTATCTCTCTCTCTCACTATCAAGTCACTTTCTCTTCTCTTATTTTGCATTCCCTGTTCACTAGCTTTAGTGATCCTAGCCCCCTACGTTACTCCATTCCACCTACATATTTAGTAAATATATATCACCATAATTAAAACGACATAATGTCCTCGTGACAAACCACAAAAGAAGAGAACTTTTTATATCAAATGGGTCAGTTGGCAACACTACGTGGACACAAAAAGACACATGTTTAGCCTGACGTGTGCGATCAAACAGGAGTGATACAACACTGCAAATTAACGTGGCAGAAGGGAAAAAATATCAATACTAAACAAACAAATATTTCAAAATATGCAGCCAGACAAAATGTTGCAATGTACTTGAAAATCTGACACAAAATTGTGTAAGTAAAGCAATCACACCTCAGAATTTCTTACAACGAACTGTTGTTAGATCCACAAAACAAAACAAGATAATAAATAATTTCGTTACAGTCCAGTGACGTTGTTGTACATCAGCAAAATGGAATAAGTATGGTGATACACATATGCATTGTATATAATTTAGATCTGTACGTATTATAAATGACCGTCCTCTTCCAAGTTTTTTCATCTTCCTGTGAAGGCTAATCTCAGAAACTACTATACGTATTCTGATAGGGCTATCTTCAGCAGACAGAATAATTCACGAGGAAGGTTTGTGTATACAATTTACTACCGCTACCATGACAATTAGTCCGAGCGTAGATACTTAGTGTTACCAGTTCTAAGCCGGAGCAGATCTGTAGTAGTATCTTAATTACAGTATTGCAGGTAGGACATGGCAGAGTGAGAATAAGCAAATTAGCGTTTTCAGGTACCGATGGCAACCAGGTTGACTCTGTCAGGACCCTACGCTACAGCATAAACTGTGACACAGAGTGAGAGACTCTTTGAAGAGGCTGTAGCTAGGGATATCCTGCAGCCGACAACTTACCGTACTAACACACTGCCCTGTGGTGCAGGTGTTCCCCAGGAAAGCGTCCTGGGACCTCTGCTGTTCCTGATCTATATAAATCACCTGGGTGACAATCTGAGCAGTTCTCTTAGATTGTTCGCAGATGATGCTGTAATTTACCGTCTAGTAAGGTCATCCGAAGACCAGTATCAGCTGCAAAGCGATTTAGAAAAGATTGCTGTATGATGTGTCAGGTGGCAGCTGACGCTAAATAACGAAAAGTGTGAGATGATCCACATGAGTTCCAAAAGAAATCCGTTGGAATTCGATTACCCGATAAATAGTACAATTCTCAAGGCTGTCAATTCAACTAAGTACCTGGGTGTTAAAATTACGAACAACTTCAGTTGGAAGGACCACATAGATAATATTGTCGGGAAGGCGAGCCAAAGGTTGCGTTTCATTGGCAGGACACTTAGAAGGTGCATCAAGTCCACTAAAGAGACAGCTTACACTACACTCGTTCGTCCTCTGTTAGAATATTGCTGCGCGGTGTGGGATCCTTACCAGGTGGGATTGACGGAGGACATCGAAAGGGTGCAAAAAAGGGCAGCTCGTTTTGTATTATCACGTTATAGGGGAGAGAGTGTGGCAGATATGATACACGAGTTGGGATGGAAGTCATTAAAGCATAGACGTTTTTCGTCGCGGCGAGACCTTTTTACGAAATTTCAGTCACCAACTTTCTCTTCCGAATGCGAAAATATTTTGTTGAGCCCAACCTACATAGGTAGGAATGATCATCAAAATAAAGTAAGAGAAATCAGAGCTCGAACAGAAAGGTTTAGGTGTTCGCTTTTCCCGCTCGCTGTTCGGGAGTGGAATAGTAGAGAGATAGTATGATTGTCTTTCGATGAACCCTCTGCCAAGAACTTAAATGTGAATTGCAGAGTAGTCATGTACATGTAGATGTAGATATTTATTATGTACTATCGGAAGGCTCGTGTACCACTTTACCTTTTTCTATTTTTCAGTTACTATAACCGAAATTGTCTGTTTTCAAACAAAGCTATTCTAAACTACTGTCAGTCACCCTCCGAAACCACATGTGTTTCTGCTAATCTATTCCGTGCCGTAATCATCTGAGTACGGAATACCCATCTATTTTGTCACCAAAGTTACTCGATTCGTTACGTTAAAAAGTGACTGGCCGCTCAGTAATCCCGTGTATACCACAATCTGCAAACTCACATCTGCTGCCGATCGTTACTGACACATTTTTGCCTCCCTTCTCCTTATTTCCTCCTCAACATAAGTTTTGTTTTCGTGTTACGATTATTACAAAAAAAGTAGTTTATGAACTATCCAGTACATCTTGCGAAAAGTATCTGCGCGTCTACTGAAACTCGATATTATGCCTATGGAAAAGACGTTATGCACAAAGCATCAACACAGGTTCGTAAATAACAGTTCATCTGAAACACAGCTTCTTGTCTTCACATTCGACATATTACCAGTAACGCAGATCTTCATTTCATAAGGTAAGGACGTACGGAGCTTCAGAAGTATTCGAGTGTCGCGAAGAGTGTTGGGCTAATAGAAAATAGCATGACATTTTGGGAAGAAACCGTTCATAATCGTAATTATATTCTGGAACTGTGACAGAAATAAAAAGGCAGCGTGTAAGACAGAACATCGTATTTTTCGAAGAAATTATTTAAGTGAAAAATGTTTAGCACGAAACTGAGAGAAACGAATAATTTTTCACATTAAATATACACAGGGCTATACAGCTGCCGCTGTCTATGAATTTTACGCAACCCACAACGCCTTCAAAAACCACGTGCGAGACTTTCTTATTCTCTCGCTCACTACGCGCGAACTATTTATCCTACAGAAGAAATGAACGAGTCCTTTTTTAGGAAATTTAATGTAGTTAAATTCTATATTTGGATACATCTCCTCTGGAGTACGTGGTTTTCGTATTCGAGGAAACTCACTTTTCAAGGTCACTTTTGTACATTTATCTTGAATAATAAACTATAACGTTTAGTGGAAATATATCCCAGTTCAACTAAAAGATCCCGTTAATTTTTTTTGCGTGTGTAAAAAATCTTTGGTTTCTTAATAAAATTTACTCTTGTAGATAACTTACATAGCGTTCACTAGGGGCAAAAAAAGAATGTGTCATTATTGAGACACACGTGTACCTAACGTATGTCATTGAACAGCTGAACGGGAAACACTAGTTCCTAGTCCCATTTGCAGGTTTCCCATCCAACGGTTTCAAGGGGCAAAAAGATTTGATTTACAATATTCCATATAATTATTAACTGAATTTAAAAATTTAAAATACTTCCATAATCTATTCATTAAGAAGTACAATCTTACTTCAAAAGTTTGACACAGTAAGTCAAGTGTTAAAGATAGAAAGTGCTCCTAGGCAGCGAGCTAATCTAGCGCAGATTATCCATACTATATGTGATGTGTTCAGTACTGCAGTATACTGTACTTTCTGGTTTCCACTTTTTGTTGATTGAGTAACTGTTTACTGTGTGTTAATGCTTTAGGTATGTGATACTTTTCCTGCTTTAGATCTAGAAACCATTAGATCTAGAATGACAGTACTTAGTAAATTACAAAAAACTTTATATATAATTCCAAATCTTTTCCAGACTTTTTCTCACTGATAGCTCCAACAGAATGATTAACTTTTACTACATTTTTGCTGTTCATGCAGTAAAACGTCAGTATTACGCACGACGTTTTAATGTATTACTTTTTTTACTAATTCCACTCATAACACATTTTTCAGACATATACCTATGAATGGACTGCAAAATTATCTCACTGAACGACACATATTTTAGTAGATATGACGTTGCAAATATTTAAATGAATGAAAATCTAGCTTTTCTTAAACATGAACTAAGTTGTTACGTAATCATACGTTTGAAGCTGTTTTACGTAAAGGAGTTCAAGTCTTTAGATAATCGATGTTTATTCTACGTACATTCCACTAGCAACCTTTTCACATTTTTAAAATACTGCAGGGTTGAGCTATTCCCAATGACATTTAAGAGTAGTTTTTCAGATCTATCAGGACTCAATCCTATCAATATTGTAATTCTTTTCTTTGAGATTTTGCCCCCTCAACACTATTGTTCATTAAACGATAGTTTCTCTATGTGAGAATCGGTAAAACAAATCAGTTTCAACGATGTTCAAGAAATCTATCACGTCAAACAGTTAAAGTATTGATGACAACGCAGACTGCATCCCGCCTGTAGTCATAGTTCTTTTAACTTTGATAGCTTCACTGCTGACGTTTTTCAACACTACGCTGTTCCTTTCCTTGGGACGTTCCAATCAATCTGGATACGTAAAACGCTCAATACCGGTTGAATTCACAAGTTCACCAGCACTTTGCATCAATAAAGTTATATACTGTTGGAGCATTTGAGAACTATCTTGTCTGAAAAAATCAAGAAACGCTTTCTGGCTCGAACATACTTTTGGTACTTCATCTCCATTTTTACTTTTCGTAGAGAACGCAGAGCTAGCAGTGCCAAACATTTTACAAATTTCCGTTTGCAATCTCCGTTTAACATCAGCTGCCATGCCCCTCCCAGGGCCTCTGGTGTCAATATGACCCCAAAAGCACAATGGAAATATGTATCTCCACTGTTTACAAAATAACTATTTTCAAAATATGTGGCTTTCCCCCTCTGAGTAAGTTGTATGCAATGATGTTTTGCTAATTTTTATATTCACGGCACAATGAAATTTATTCATGCTTTTTGCCCTGAAAATCACTTGGGTTAATATGATCCCAAATTTAACTGTTCGTTTTTCTCTTAAATGTAACATTTATGAAAATATAATGATAACCTTTTTTGTTGAACAGCTATTAAGCTTAACATCTGAAACAATGGAAAGATTATTTCCCATTTACTTTTGTACCTATTGTTAGGACTTCTTGCCTCAGCTGTTGTTGTACCCTTCCAAGTCCCACTGGGATCAATATGATTCTATGAGCACATTGGAAATGTATATTTCTCTTGTTTTCAAAACTATTATTTTCCAAATATGTTACTTTCTCCCTGTGTGTCAATTGTATCCTGTGCTGTGTTGTTTGGTTTTATATTTACAACACATTAAAATTTATTTGTGGTGTTTTCATTGAGTACCACTGGCGATGACATAACACAAGTCTAAATTTCTTTTTCTTTCTTTAATGTAACATTTATGAATACAGAGTGATAACTCTTCCTTTTAACAGCTGTAATGCGTGTGTTTTATGTTAGTTCATTAAAATATTGCCCATAATCCCCACAGAAATTGCTTAGGGTTTTTATCACTCCAGTGCCACTGAGTGACACAGTTACATCTTGGTATTAGGAAAGTTAAAGAGACCCAGCTCATTTTAAGAGATCTCTTTGCCACTGTGCTTAAAAAAAATTTGCAGTACTTGTATCAAAAAATAACTGCTATATCATGCATGACTTTTTAATCCTTGATTACTAAACCATCGTAAAATTTACGATTGCAGTTGGCTACAAAACAGGACATATTGTACTTAATTTGGCATGTAACGTATACCATTCAAGATCTAATAACTGTAATTAATTATGCATATCTTATAGATTGTCACTGACTGTGAGTAAAACTTGGAGTCCTTGCTACTACCAGGATGTAATTATTTCACTCAGTACAACTGCTGTCATAAAGACCCCAGGTAATTTATATGTGGTATACTGGCAGTATTTTAATTAACTAACATAAAACAAACTTTACAGTTGTTCAGTGCACTCCCTTCCACATGCATAATGCATAGTTCTCTTGTAAATAGTTTCTTTTCTTGAGCATCTTGAATCCACACACAATATGCCTCTTCTAATAACGAATTCATTTCTGTCTAACATAGTGGCAAGAATGGGAACTGTATGAACTGTTAAGATCGTCTCTGACATTGCAACAGTTGAACTGTTAAGTTTCATCTCACGCAAAATATGCTAAGTTTCTTCGATATAGCAACAACTGAAATGTAAAGTTGGGACCTCCCTTTCATATCAAGACCTGTTCTACTACATATGTATACATTCTGTTCATGGACTACTAATCACTTACGCTTGAGCTGCAGTACTCCTGAATGTTCCTACCCATTGGCAAATGTTACCATTTTCTCCTTGTGAGATATGTCTTAACTACCTCTTTACCCAGGTTACTAAACATGTATAGAATTTTGTAGTCATTTGTACTTCAGAAATACTTACAACGTATTATATTCAACATGTCTGAAGTTTCTGATGAAGTAAAACACAGTTTAGAGAGATAAATACTCATTTATTTACAATTTTTTTAAAAATATGATTTAACATAGCATGATTCAGAAGTAAATATAAATATATACGTAATTCTCTATCAACATCACGTAGTGATTATGCAAATGCATCATACAAGTTGCGTTCTGAAGCATAGTATGCATCCAAATTCATAGCAAAGGATTCCTCTGACAAGTATTGACACGCAAGCTCTGTAAGTGAATGCAAACATTTCCAGAAAGTCCACATACATATGAGCACCATTCGCCACGCTCGTACACTGCTGAACTAGCACACAGAAAGTTCCCGAAATTGAACTGATTGTATGATATTCTCGTTAGATATTTCCTCTGTTCTTGGATAGTCCCCTACACATATCATATGACAGTCTAGTAATACTGTAGGCTTTTGAGCGTTGAACACAGCAGTTATTTGTCTTGAATTCTGACACAGTTGATGCCATGTTTAATTCATGATATGAGGAGATGCCTTCAACTATGTGTTTACTTCACTCGCCTTCAACTTGTACGTTGCAGCGAATAATACCATTTGACAGCTGCATTATGCTGTGTTAGTGGCTAGACCATGGTGATTGTGGTAAATCGAAGTCTGGGAACAATTCTGCATGCTGATTTTATTTATGATCTGATCGTATCTGGTACTCTGTACAAAGCTGGTGGTTTGATGAAAACAGTATATGTATGATATATTAGAAACTCGGAGTCTGAAAACATTTCCGCGTCTTACTCCGATACATCATGGCGTCAGTCTGCTTGCTGACTTTGTGATTCAGGTGACTGTTACACTTGTGCATGCGAACTTAATTTCCACACCAATCTGTTGGGAGTTCGATCATCGAGTGGCTTGGTATCTGCTACTGCTGCCCATGTGTCTCAGGCACTACATCGACTACATCATGGAGGTTTTGAACTGAGGGAGATATAGATGATCATCCTTTCACTGTGGAGTATGGAGCACATTTGTAGATGGTCCACTCGATGGTTAGTAAGCCTATAAGCTGAGGATGATTAGATGACTGCAGTGCTACAGGAATTGGAATAACTATTCTGGACTGAACCCATATATCCAAGCCATCCATCTTGGATTCTGATGTCATTGAGGACATCATGGATTCTAAACCTAGAACCATGTTAGTCAGTACCTGTATGGCGATGTCATGGAAATACAGTTACTCTGCTCAGTGGTGTACTGTGTTGGAATTCCACATGTGCGTAATATGCTGGAATTCGTAGCAGAGGCTTCTTCTCAAGAGTTCTGATAAATCTGCAATATTTTAGATGAAATTTGGGCCCTGAGGAACTTATATGAACCAGAAAGTTGATCAGAGGAGACTGCATAATAATTCACTCCATATGTGTTACAGAAAAAAATCGTTGTATCAAAATGTCACCAATCTCTGCTATCTTATCCAACAAAACACACCCCAAATACCTCACAAACTACAGCTTCCATCGTCATTATCACAAATATTCTCCACACTCTCACCACTGCATGAGGCTTCCATGCTTTAGAGTGGTAGCTGGCAGTCTGTGAGTTCCACCAGTGCAATAGTCTAATATCAGGGTGGTCAAGTTGGCCAATATATTCTTGATGGCTAGCAAGCTTGGATGCTATGGGTGAATTGTCGATATAAATCTGTTAGAAATGTTAGATGTCCTATGTACAGCGTAAAACAGTCATAATCTGTGTGAGGAATCACATCAAAATGTAGTGCTGCCTGGTCATTAGACCATATTAGGAATGATTGTAGTTTAACGTTACAACTGCATTGATATCAAATTTCCATCACACCAAGGCGTAGCTACAGCGAAAATCAGTGTTAGATAAAAAAAGTACTGTCTTTGTCAAAGAATGTGTGTATCACTGTAGTATAGCTGGCTGTGAATCAGCCAGCTTGTTGGCAATTTATTGCATCTGAAATCACCATGAGACCTACTACTACTGAAACTTCCCCTTAGTGAAATTAATGAATTATTGTGCTGATAAACCTCTTACATTATTTGATTTTCAAACAGCTGAGCAGAACTGATTGTACTCAGACATTTCGCTCTTTCCCTAATATGATCAACAGTAAACTGACACACAATTTTCTTAGCGCAATGCAATCAGACTTTTAATAATCCCTACAAAAGAATGGCCCTGACTAATAATAACCTATATCATTCACAAATCACTTACCTCACAAAAATCTTCGTTACTCAAACTACTGCAATACAGCTAGCGCCAATACTGCCAGCTAAATAACAGATTCAAACTACTGAAGGCACTAACTACTGATAGGCATAGTTAGCAAATGAAGCATTTTGATAGAGAACAAACAGTGTATTTACCTTAATAGTGTTCAAAAGTAATAATATCTGTATCGGTCCATGACATCCAATATTACAAATTTACTGTCTCTGTCCAAATCATCCACTCTCAAAACTCCGCCATCTCACTCCCCACATCCACCACTGCTGACGGCTCACCTCCAACTGCACAACGCTACGCGCTGTTAACAGCCAACTACCCAACACTACAACAGCAAATTCCAACAATGCCACCCAGCCTCAGACTGCACACAGCACAGCCACTGATTTTCATACAGAGCGCTAGGTAGCGGTGGCGTTACCAATATAAGAACCTAAACAGCCTACTTACATGCTCCTTACAAAAAAATTTACAAATTGTTTTGGGCACTGGCCAATACATATTTGTTAAAGTTTTTTCACAATTACAATAACAAAGAAATGCAGTATTGGTCACAAGCTAAAATTTTTTTCACAGTTAATAAAGACAGTCCTGATCGTTCATCACAGTTAAATTTCAGTCTTTTTCTCAAAGACTGAGCACTAAAGAAAACGCACACTGAAGTAGTGGATTTCCATGCAGTCTTGAAGAAGTAGTGTTGTCCTTCCAACGGAAAGACAGTGCTGACTCTTGACATACATACAGGTAATGGGTCACAACAGAGCAAACCCACAGCAGAGTCAGTCAATGTTTTGAAGAATACTGGTAGGTATGTCATCACAGAGCAGACCCACTGTAGTCCTGGTAGAGATTATGGTATTGGTGGGCCACAAGAGGTGCAGACACACTGCAGTCCTTGTAGAAATAATGGTACTGGTGAGTCAGGAAAGGTGTAGACCCACTGTAGTCCTTGTACAGACGGCCAGCAGCCATCTGCTGCGACTGTGCAGGTGCACAGTCACCATCGAAGAGTCTTGCGGATAATATAGCAAGTCCTTAAACCACCACTTGTGCACTCACAAAGTTTTTTGGAATCGTCCTTGGAACCAGCAATGCTGTTAACCAGTCCCTTGCTGAATTATCAACACATGTGCAAACACTAACAGTCCCAACTTCTCATCTATTGTGCACATACTATGACCAAAAGAAACGTATGGAGCGAAATGTAACTTAATTAGAAGAACTGGTGTCTATATACTTATAAATTTATAACATAAGAATACAATTACAAAGGTACAAAAGTCATCATTAAACAATATAACAATACAGATAACGTTTGTGGTAATGCAGGCTTTACACCAGAATCGAAATAACATATGTACATCAGTGTTACAGGAATTATGACATAAGTAAATACATAAAAAGTAAGAATAACTTTCGAAACATAAATTTCACACATGAACAACAAAACAGAATAAATAATGTCTAAACATCTTTACCAAGTAAATAACATATTATTAGAAAAATTCTACAATATAACTCTTATCAACTAAACACATAAAGACAGGAAGAATACAAATACATAGTGGGATAATACAAAAGGAAAAGACAATTGGTTTTTCTGCAGTATTTTCCAAACAAAACTTCTCCCTTCATTCATCATTATTCCCAAAAAGTCCTATCTATACCTCTTGTCCCTAAACTATACTGTTTTGTTCATATCCTCTTTAAAAATTCTTTTTTTGGCCAAACCATTTTCTTATAGCTTCCCAATGCATTTCTTCCAATTCATCACAACTCGTTCTCTTATATAGCCTAACCCATCTTAAGCTAGCTTAAATCTACTGAGCTCAGATGCATAAACTAAGAGACGAAGAAATGCAGCAACACATAACAATTTAAAACAAACAGCAATGACAACCAAAAAATACAAATTGGCAAAGCAAGCAGCAGTATATCTAAATTAGCAAAGCACATGCAACATTACAACTAATATGAGCCAATATGCAGCAACAAGAAAAATAAATCAATAGTAAAACTGGCTTAACAGAGAAATACAAAAGGAAATTTAGTAGCGCAATGCCTGGCGAAAAACAGCATCAAATGCAATAATTAATATCCAAACATGAAAGCAGAAAAAATAGTACACTAAAGATGGCCATGTCTAATACCTATGTCACTTCTTACCACTAGAGTGATGCATCACTATAACTTACGCAGGCAGACAAGTTACCAATTCATTGACAAAAACTATGTATGCAATTCCTGTGAAGTGGAAATGTCTTTTTGTGCTCCCTCGTTTTTTTGGAAGTAGATCATAAAATTATTATTTACTGGATCTGTAGGTATAAAATAACAATATTAGTACATCTATTAAATTTTATTTTAACCAATGCTACAGTGCAGCTAGAAACTAGATATTAAACGAAATGAGCAAATGTATATAAAGCAACATATGAAACTTCATTCACTGGGCAAATGGCGTCTCCAAAGGCAGAAAATATCTCTCAACTAGAAAAACAAAAGATGTAAAATGTTTCTCATCATTTCATTAGGCATCTTAATAAATATCATAAATTAAGAGCTCCACGGTGTAATCATATGTTTTCAAGTTTGAGAGTGTCGTATTTGCGATGCTTTCTACAAAGAAATGTCAATAGCGAGGATAATGGCCTTTTTTTATCTCCACCTAATGGCTTTAATTTTTTTCGGTCGACTATCTCTCTCAGCTGGGTGCCCCAAACGCATTACGTCACGGTCACTTACCTTTCTTACCGAAATATTTACGGCAGCAGTTTCCGCTACAGTGACAGTCTCATATAAAAAATTTCACAGGTCGAGAATTTGCGTTACAAATGTGTAGAAACAAAATCCTATGAATATAACAGTGTCCAAAAATTTTCGCCGGCATTGTGATACATTCACGCATTTACACGCATTTCATAACTCTTAAAGTACGATTCTTGGTTTCCAACATCCTTTTTCCCCAAATCAGAGTCCCTTACCACTACTCATTATTCTTTACCTTATTACACATGTACATATTCGTCGACACGTCAATCTTGCGCTAGCACTTCAATATTTCCTCATAATAAATACGTAGCATAATGAGATTCCTCATATATCATCAACTTATTGATCATAAACATACCTCAACAGCATAATACACATCGTCGTCGTAATACTAACATCATAACACCTCAGTCAAATCTCAAAAACGTTGTAGCTTTCCGCAATAATTTCAAAACCTAAAAAAATTCTCTGCTCATTTCAATAGTGTCATCTACCTCAAAAGTATTTTAAGAATCATGATCCCATACCAAATACGACATTCAAAGCTCTCATACTATCACAATGGTTCCGAAAAAATATGAACAGTTCACAAAGTACAGACAAAATACAATTTCATAAGTAGTTACGTAAACATCTGTCACTGGTGTAGTAATAAAATGTTTGTTTCTCAGTTAAATGATCAGATAGATGTGTAATTTATGTGTTAGAGAAATACGGTACCGATGTGTAAAGTTGTATAAGCAAATACCATATTAGGTAGGGCTCCTTGTGCTTGCCAAACACATGGTACACAAAGCAGGCGTGTACCCCCCCGAGGATTAATGTCATTATACCATCAAGTATTACAAATTACAGCAGTGGAATGAAATGTATCACGGAAAACCTTTCTATCTTTGTAATTTAAAAATCTTCAAAAAATAAATGTTTTAAGTACAAATTAATCACTCAAATATGTGTACTGTAGCGCTGGTAGAAAATGTGCCAAGTGTCGTTATCATGTGGTATACGTCGGATTCCGTAAGGTCCATTGTAAATCAGAAAGAATTTTTGACTCAAGTGTTTCTTCTTATGTGACAATGAATGAGTTTTAATGAGAACTTTCTGACCAATATATAGTTTCTTTGCATTTGCTTTACGTGTAGTTTTCTCCTTTTGTCTGCAGCAGAATTTATATTTTTAATAGCCAAATTAATTATGTCTTTGTGTCGACGTTTACGTGTATTCGGAAAAGGTACAACCTCTCTGATTCTGTTTGGTGGTTCTTCATTCTTCAGTACAAGAATAGGTGGTAAAGCAGTGGAGTCCTGAGGCATTTCATTCAGCACGTTTTGAAGTAAGTGTAAATATCTATCCCAATGCTGATGCTTTCTGTGACAAAGTGTGCAAAGCTTATTGATTTCTTTCATAGTCTGTTCAGACGGGTTACGATGTTTACAATGTGGTGAGTACAGTGAAATAAAAACATGTTTTATTTTAGGATTCCGAAGCACGCGTGACCAAACAGCAGATCTGAATTGTGGTCCGTTATCTGAAATGATTTTAGCTACGTGGCCAACTTCAGGTAAGAAATTTTTAACAAAGGCGTTGGATACAGACCGTCCAGTAGCTTTACGTAGTGGTGTGAAAGAAGAAATTTTGAAGTAAGCTCAACAGTGACTAGAACGTACGAAAATCCGTTAGATGTTTTGACAAGGGGTCCCAAGAGATCAACAGCAGCAAATTCTTTTAACCTAGAAGGTATGAAAGGAAACAACGGAGAACGATGTGAGATAGTAGATGGTTTAGCCTTTAGACAATGTTTACAAATAGACAAGACTCTTCAAATTCTCTTTTCGATATTGTTAAAATAACAAGTCGTTCGAAGAATATGATAACATTTTCGTGGATCAAAATGCGCGTAGCTGAAATGAATGTTCCACATGAGCTTATTAACAAAATCGTCTGGAATGCAAAGTATCCATAGCCTGTCATCAACAGTGCAGCGTTTGAAGAGTATGTTGTTTCTAACCCTCCGCCACACACCGTCAGGTGGCTTGCGGAGTATGGATGTAGATGTAGATAATAATGCCGAATCTGAGTGTGTGTCTTTTCATGCAATTTTATTATGATGTCTTTCCAAATCGGATCTTTATCTTCTTCATTCGCAATGTCCTTTAAAGATGTGGTAATGAAGTTTTCAAAGGCGACTTTCTGAATGTAAAGAATACTGAAATTTTTTCTCGAGGTTGCCTTCTCTGTTACTTTTCTCAAGCCCAGCCGGTGCGCGTGACAGTGTGTACGAAACAGTGTTCCAAAAAGTATTTTTTCCAGTGAGATAACAAAGTTTTTGAGTAACTAGAATTTGCATATTCAGAAATACGACGGTAAAAACTTACGAGACCTATAACACTGCGGACTTGTCTTTTTGTGGATGGAACTGGAATGGCTCTGATTGCTTCTAACTTTTCAGGATGCGGTTGAATGCCTTCAGAAGAAATAATATGTCCCAAAAATCTCACCTTTGACTTACCGAATCAGACTTTTCCAATTTAACTGTAATTCCAGATTCTGTAAAAATACGTAACAAACTGTTGAGGAATGCGATTATGTTGTTCCGATGATTAGAATATCGTCCACATATAAGGTGATGTGACGTTTTAAAAACTCAGGTAATATGGAATTTAGCCCGTGGATGAATGCTGCCGAAGAAATCTTCAAACCAAAAGGAAGTTTCCGAAACTGATAACAAACGCCGAAACAAAGAAAAGCTGTGTATTTTCTACATTCTGGATGAAGTTCGATGTGATAAAAGCTGGATCTGAGGTCAATGGAAGACAACACTTTTACACCATTAAAATTTTTAAGAAGTTCTTCCAACGTTTGCGGTCTGTCTGTTTCAGGAATGATGATAGTATTGATTTGTCTCGAATCTAAGACAAGCCTGATCGATCCATTTTTCTTCTCAACAACATGTAATGGATTGTTGTATAATCTAACTGAAAGGTCAATAATGCCCTCGTCAACCATAGATTGTAATTCGGTTCTAACACCGTTCTTATAATGTACCGGAATAACGTATGGTCTAACGCAAAATTTAGCATGCTGACAAACACGAAATTGGTATTGAAATCCCTTGATTGTTCCTGTTTTGTGAGTAAAAACTGTGGAATGTGCTTGTAAAATCTCAAAAAGGTCTTGCCTATCAGTGTCATTACAATTCTCAGTTGTTTGAATTTTATTTTGAATTAACTCATTAGTATCAAATACGCCGTTGGTATCATCCCTGTCAGTACTTGCAGAGTGATTGTTAGTGTCAATTTCCGTCGAAAATTCCTAACTGTTGTCTAACAGGAGGTAAAGTCGATTAATTTCCTTGTCATGATTTGAGAGCCAATCTTCAAATTACAAAGCTATGCACTTACATTCTTTCTCTAAACTTATTTCAGCATCGTGAAAGTTTAAGATTGCTTTGTATTCATTCAAAAAGTCTGCTCCCAATATAATTTCCGTTGATAATAATGGAACAACAAGAAAGTTCATAGAGAAGCTGTGACTTTGACAAAAGACTTCTAAGTTGGTTTGTTGGCGTACATCTACACTTTTTCCAACCATTGCACCTTGTAATTTAATCTTACGTAACGGAAGTGTGGGGCAATCATGCGATTTGTTGTATTTGCTAAGTCTGTTTCACTAATTACTGAAATGGGACTGTCAGGATCAAGTACTGCCGTAAATCTTACGTCTTTTACTGTAATGTGAATCACAGGATATGCAATTTTGTTATGTTTTACGTCGTTTTCCTGGAGCAAGATGTCCCTAATGTCTTCCATTTTTAAGTAATTACTAGTTACGGCAGCAGCGTCGTCAGTTTCATAGGTACGTTTTATGGCTGCCAGCGGTATGAGTCATTGCCTATTGTGTCTTTGTTGGCGTGTGTCGTTATTGGATTTGAAGACCTAACTTCTACAATTTCACCTAGTCGAGAGGGCCCTGACCTGTTTGAATTCCGCCAGTTCTGATGAAATTCAGGTCTGTCGTTTTGTCGGTAGTCTATATATAGTTTATTTTTTGTCGGTAATGTGGTGGAGAGTTTCCCCCGGAATCGTAACTGCGCGGTGGACCGCTGCGTCTGACTTTATTCTGTCTCCCTTGATAATAATTATTTTGGTTTCCATATTGTCTGTTTCTCTGATTGTCTCTGTGATAGTCATTACCGTGGAGAGGCGATCTTTCCCTGTAACTCTTACTACTGTGCCAACGGTTGTCATACGTGGTGGTGTTTGCTTTGGTCACGATTTGTGTTGTAAAAATAGCCTTGTCGTGTCCATTTGGAAATCGTATGGGGACGTCCGATGTGAAGTATGAATTATAAAATCCATAGTTAGGTGTGACACACAGTTCATTGATTCGTTATTTGCAACGCAGAATTCAGTGTTGTTAATACACTATTCGTTTCAAAAGCTTCTGGAGATAGGGGTTTACACGCCTGCAGGTACAAATTTTAATTGATTTCGGTATTATATTCGAAGTTACAGAATTGTTTTGATATCTTCCTAAGTGATGTGAAGTGTGGGTGTGTGTGTGGGTGTGTCGGGGGGGGGGGGGGGGGGAGGGAGGGGGGGTACTTTAATGTACTGTAAAGTGAATAGCATAGAAGACTTTTGTATGATTATATTTTGTGTATGTTCCACATTGCTAATCGAAGTACTACTACATGTCTCTCACTTTTGAGCACAGTTTCATAGCTGTGGCTGCCTGCGGCCTACTAAGTGAGAGGCATGTGTATGGAGTGCTGCTTTCAACAGGGCCAGCCATCTGTTCTCCATGCCGTACTGCGTCCATTCAAAGCACAACTATACTGGCAGCATCATGCTCGGGGTTCTATTCGCATGTAGTCTGCAGACACGTCGACCGTGTGCGTTATGGTCTAACGTCTAATACTGGTGACAATTTTTCACTTTAAAATTCCATGGATAAAGAGGTACAGACCATTATTCTCTTAAGACATCGTTGTTTTCTTCATTGTCTGTATTTACCGCATTTTTACTACTATGGTTCGGCTTTTGTATAAGTGTATTTGCTTTGATACGTGGCTGCTGAGTTTATAGCTGTACTGGGGTAACAGTTTATGTTACTCTTGGTAAATAGTCACCATATGTTCCACACACAGTCTTTCTGTGATTAATTTTACAAGCATGATACTTCAACCTTATTTTTCATATCCAGTGCACAAGTGTCCACAATCAGATGGATGAGTGTGCGTCTCTTGATTTTTCAGTTTTCACAGAGAAGGTATTTGCCAGCTATAGGTTAATTTCAGCTGATGTGGATTTTGAATCATTGTCATTTGGGTTAAAGTACAAAGGTGCTTCCTGCACTTTTTCACGCTTCCTATCATATGTCTTAAGCGGGGTAGGACGTCAAACGGGACGACTTGGAGCAGGAGAGACACCACAGGACATTTTAATTTCCACTGTCTATACTTTTAAAAATAAATTGCATGGCGGCCCCTGTGGCTGACACTTCGAGCCTGCCCAACCTCCTTATGGTGGCAATGGTGCTCGATGACAGCTGTTGGCACGGTAATAGGGACACAGTTGTGGTGGCAGTGGTCTGGTGATCATAAATTTCGTGTCCGCAAAAAATTGAGCTCTCTGAGGCAAGGTATTTGTTTAAATAAAGATGCAGTTGTTCCTACTACACAGCATACAGTTTGGACTTGAATATAGGGGATTAAGTAGGCCCTGGAGCAGCATGGAGACCCGTAGCACTCAGTCAGTTACCATGGGTAGTGCGGGGTGGCGAGCTGGTATGTGTTTAAATAAAGTCGCAATTGTTCCTAGTATACAACCTACAGTTTGAGCTTCCATTAAGGGGAATAAGCAGGCTTTCAATCGTAGCTCAGGCTTAGAGCGGTATGGAGACTCGTTGCACATGGTTCGCTGCCATCAGCTAGGTGCAATGGAGAGCTGGTGTTTGTTTAAATATAGACACAATTGTTCCTGATACACAGTGTACAGTTTAGAGTTTAGCTTACAGTACTGTATGACAGTATGCACTGACCAAACATAAACACCTGTTTAGTCAAGGGGAATTACACAATGACCTGACTCCTATAAGAAGCCGTACAGGTGTTACTTCCTTGTATCCTAACAGCTCGGATTTTTTTCGTCATTGAAGAGCTGCACCAACATTCCAGGTCTTGGAGTCTGACGTGATAATCAGGCTGTGAGAGTGTCCCAAATCTCGGTTTCTGACGTCATAGAGTTGCGCCATTATACCCTGGTCACCATGTTCAATGTACAACTTGTATTGCAGGTCAGCCATCTTTGATTCTGGCCTCATAGTCTGCCCCAGTATTCCAAGATTCCGATTCTGAAGCCCTAGAGCTGTGGCACTATTCCAGGCCAGCCAGCATGAAAAAGTGCCTTCTTGGATTTCCTATTTATAATCAGCAATATTTATAATTAGCACCATAACCCTATTTGTGCAGGAGCGGGAAAACACACCACCGTAATGGAATTACTTTTCGAATTTCCCGTCATTTTATGCATATGGAGATTTAACTTCGTCAAACGGGAAAGGGGTGGAGAAATCCCGTGATTTGCCAATGACGTCAGCACACAGGAAAATCACGCCAGAATTCCTCTTATTTATCTAATAATATGTCCCCGTTATTAGTATAAATATGTACACACTGATGGCAAAAGATAACAACACCAAGAAGGAGATGTTCGACATAAAAGAAAGTTGGTAGGCTGTTTCTACATCTGAAAGATGATGTCTGTTCCAATTTCGCACCAGTCGCATGATAGTGGTGCTAGTAGCGACACTATGAGGGTGGAAATTAGGTTTGCTCTAAATACACGCTGTAACGGTCGTGAGAGTTAGTGGCTTGGACGTGGTGAGTTGATGTCAGTCAAGAATGTCTTGAAGGCACCATTATCAATACCTCACTGTGGTTGAGCGAGGTTGTGTAATAGGGCTACGAGAAGTTGGATGATCCTTCTGCGATACTGCATAAAGACTTGGCAGGAATGCAGGCACTGTACATGATTGCTGACGACAGTGGTCACGGGAATGTGCTGTCGCAAGAAGACCAGGCTCTAGACGGCCATTTGAAACTACAGAGATGAAAGACCATTTTGTTTGATGTATGGGTGTGGAGCATCGTACTGAATCTGCAGCAACAATTTGAGCAGCAGTTGGCACCACCTAGACGCCCTGTGGTGTGCACCCCACTGACCCCAAACCACCAACATTTGCTACTTCAGTTGTGTCAAGAGAGAGCTCGTTGGAGGGCAGAGTGGAGGTCTGTTGTGTCATGTATGAAAGATGGTACTGCCTCAGTGCCAGCGATGGCCACGTATTGGTGACAAGGAGGCAGTTGAGGACTTGCAACTAACCTGTCTGCATGCTAGACACACCCAACCTGCATCTAGAGTTAAGGTCTGGGGTGCAATTTCATCTGAGAGCAGGAGCAGTTTCGTGATTATTGTATGCAACCTGACCGTAAATATGTACGTCAGTCTGGTGATTCGACCTGTTGTGCTGCCATTCGTGAGCAACATTCTAGGGGGAACTTTCCAACAAGATAACACTCGCCCACATACCGCTGTTGCAACCCAACATGCTCTACATAATGTCCTGCTCAGTCACCAGATCAGTCTCCAATAGAGCAGATATGGGACATCATCAGACGACAACGCCAGTGTCATCCCACGAACAGCATTAACAGTCCCTGTATTGACCCATGCGCAACAAGTATGGAACTCCATCCTAGAAAATGACATGTGTCAGCTTCACAGCACAATGCACGCTCATTTGCATACTTTCATTCAACATTCTGCCAGTCACACCGATTATTAATGTACCATAATTTCACATTTAGAATGGTTTAACACATGCGTGCTGTTGCAGTGTAAGTCACTTAAATATGTTCCCGAAATTTCATTACTCAACAGTAATTATTTTTTTGTGTTACGATTTTTCCGTCAGCGTATTTATATACCACATGGCATTCCAGCAGGTATATACAAACATGGGCGTATTTGAATCCAATGTAGTGTCACATATCAGAGCAACCGGTGAAGAACTTCCAGACATTAACAACACTGTACATCGAATGGCCAAGTGAAATTCCGCTTTAGAATCATTTTGCTTTTGATGGGAAACGAACCGACCCTCTCCGTCGACGCATGAAAGACGTGGTGACCAGAACTTGTTGGGGCTGACTCCGGCTTCACATTACGACAATAAAATCGTTAGTCAGGCGTGGCATCAGGGATAATGTACCTGACTCTTCTTAGGAGGGACACCCGTTATATACACTACTGGCTATTAAAATTGGTACACCAAGAAGAAATGCAGATGATAAACGGCTATTCATTGGACAAATATACTAGAACTGACATGTGATTACAATTCACTCAATTTGGGTGCATAGATCCTGAGAAATCAGAAGCCAGAACAACCACCTCTGGCCGTAATAACGGCCTTGATACGCCTGGGCATTGAGTCAAACAGAGCTTGGATGGAGTGTACAGGTACAGCTGCCCGTGCAGCTTCAACAAGATACCACGGTTCATCAAGAGTAGTGATTGGCGTATTGTGACGAGCCATTTGCCAGGCCACCATTGACCAGACGTTTTCAATTGGTGAGAGATCTGGAGAATGTGCTGTCCAGGGAAGCAGTCGAACATTTTCTGTAACCAGAAAGGCCCGTACAGTACTTGCAACATGCATTATCCTGCTGAAATGTAGGGTTTCACAGGGATCCAATGAAGGGTGGAGCCACGGGTCGTAACACATCTGAAGGGTAACGTCCACTGTTCAAAGTGCTGTCAATGTCAACAAGAGGTGACCGAGATGTGTCACCAATGGCACCCCATACCATCACGCCGGGTGATACGCCAGTATGGCGATGACGAATACACGCTCCAATGTGCGTTCACCGCGATGTCGCCAAACACGGATGCGACCATCATGATGCTGTAAACAGAACCTGGATTCATCTGAAAATAACGTTTTGCCATTCGTGCACCCAGGTTCGTCGTTGAGTACACCACCGCAGGCGCTCCTGTCTGTGACGCAGCGTCAAGGGTAGTCGCAGCCATGGTCTCCAAGCTGTTAGTCGATGCTGCTGCAAACGTCGTCGAACTGTTCATGCAGATTGTTGTTGTCTTGCAAACGTCCCCATCTGTTGACTCAGGGATCGAGACGTGGCTGCACGATCCGTTACAGCCATGCGGATAAGATACCTGTCATATCGACTGCTAGTGATACGAGGCCGTTGGGATCCAGAACGGCGTTCCATATTACCCTCCTGAACGCACCGATTCCATATTCTGCGTATAGTCATTGGATCTCGACCAACGCGAGCAGCAATGTCGCGATACGATAAACCGCAATCGCGGTAGGCTACAACCCGACCTTTATCAAAGACGGAAACGTGATGGTGCGCATTTATCTTCCTTACACGAGGCATCAGAACAACATTTCACCAGGCAACGCCGGTCAACTGCTGTTTGTGTACGAGAAATCGGTTGGAAACTTTCCTCGTGTCAGCACGTTTTGGGTGTCGCCACCGGCGCCAACCTTGTGTGAATGCTCTGAAAAGCTAATCATTAGCATATCATAGTATCTTTGTCCTGTCGGTTAAATTTCGCGTCAGTAGCACGTCATCTTCGTGGTGTAGCAATTTTAATGGCCAGTAGTGTTCACCGGCTGAAGAAATTACTACACACTTTTAAAGGTTTCTAATTCGCTCAAGATTCACTTTGCAACCGTGTATATGCAGTATATGGAAAGATTACATTTATGGATTAATAGCACAAGCGTTTCTGAGGTATCAGATATCGACCCATGCTGAAATATCCATATTAGTTCATGGTATAGCTTCCAGGGACGGCAGTGCAAGTGCTGATTCTGGTAGCCAGTCGATCGTGCAGATAGCGAATACTTTCCTGGAATACGTTGTCAAGCTTGCAGTTATCTAAGAGTAGTTGTTTACGAATTACGTGAGTCATTTCTTATATCATCACATCCCACACATGCTCAACTAAGACAAGTCTGGAGATAGTACTGGCCAAGATGGTTGCTGCTCTACTTGCAGAGCACATTGAGATTCACGGGCAGTGTGTGGGTGAGCATTATCTTGTTGGAACAACACATCACCTTCCTGCTCCTCTTGGAGCAGCAAAAGAACGGGTGCTGGTTACAATTCCCTCCAGAAACGCCAAAGGTAAACGAAAGTTGTAGCTTATCGCACCCTAGACTATGAGACTGGGGGTGGTGCCAGTGTGTCTTGGCCTCCTCTTTGAGTAATTCTGGGCCTAAGAAATAATAAGAACGACTCTATTTCCAAGAAGAGTTGGGTGACTTACACTTTCATCAATGGTTAACACTTAAATGGATTATTAACGAGCGCGAGAATTGCGTCTTGAAGCACGTAACTCCCATTCAATTCAACTTGTAGCTGTTTACGTACTGTCGTCAATCCACCCTGCATATTACACATCTTGGGCGTATTTCACTATTAGGTACAATTAAGCAAATGAAACAATTGAGACACTCTAAAGCTGCCTAAGCACTGCACAGAAACTATTGCTGGAGAAGGATGAACTGTTGTGTAGTGCAAAGTACTGAAGAGTTGGCGAAATAACATCGAATGAAATTAATAAATGCTATTAAAAGCAAAGAGAATAGAAACTGTTCTATTCCGCATGTAGGCTGCTTCGAAACTCCCCGGTAGACTGATATTGCGTGACGAATGGGAACTCCAACCTGTGACCTTACATTTCACGATCAATGCTCGTACTGGGCGAGCTTCACTTTTTTTAGCCTCCCTCTTCCCATTTTATCCTGTCTTTCCCTTGACAAGATCGTCTTCCTACACGTTAGTTTCTTCTCTCATTCTAGACTTTCCATTGTTAAACCATTAAAATTTTTGAAAAGTAAATATGTCGTCCGGACGCTAGTATTTCCACCAACGTCGTCGAGACCCCTTGTCTATGTGGTTTGAGGGTGTTGAAATTAAAGGCATCATCTGCTAAAATGAAACAAATAACACGAACATAGTTTAACTGGTTGAATTCTCGAACATGCGTAGCGCCCCAGTTGGTGCTTGAGCCTCTGGTTTTTCTCTCACAGACAAGAAGCACATTCTCATGGAGCTAATTACAGCACAAAATTCTGAAGTCGCTAAATCCCTTCTGTATCTTTAGAAAGGGACAGAGGAGAAACTCGATCTAGGTAAATTGTGTTGGGTTAAAATATGGACGTAATAATGTGATCGAAATTATGAAAGGTACAGGTGGTAGGCAAAATAATGTGAAGAGTGGTAGTGACGAGATGGTTGTGTTTAACGGTCAACAACGCAGGTAAGGCACGTGTCACGCTGGACTGTGCGTGTTCAGTACGGAGTAGGCATCAGTGCAGGTTTTTTACGACTAATGCACACTTCCTATTTGCATTGAGGCCGAGGTCAACGTGCAATGAAAGACCTAACAAAGTTCCAAAGAGGGCAGCTTGTGTGTGCCTGATTAGCTGGAGCATCAGTAACCAAGGCAGTCAACTTATTGAATGTTTCAAGAACAGAAGTAACGCTGTGAGTAGCGGCCGTGAGTTGTGCTTCGGTAGCTCAGATGGTAGAGCACTTGCCCGCGAAAGGCAAAGGTCCCGAGTTCGAGTCTCCGTCGGGCACACAGTTTTAATCTGCCAGGAAGTTTCGAATCAGCGCACACTCCGCTGCAGAGTGAAAATCTCATTCTGGAAACATTCCCCAGGCTGTGGTTAAGCCATGTCTCCGCAGTATCCTTTCTTTCAGGAGTGCTAGTTCTGCAAGTTTCGCAGGAGAGATTCTGTAAAGTTGGAAGGTAGGAGATGAGATATTGGCAGAAGTATAGCTGTGAATACTGGGCGTGAGTCTTTATTCGGTAGCTCAGATGGTAGAGCACTTGCCCGCGAAAGGCAAAGGTCCCGAGTTCGAGTTTCGGTTGGGCACACAGTTTTAATCTGCCAGGAAGTTTCATTTTCGACTGACAAAAAAATTGCTGTGCATTACTTTCTGGGCAGCCCCCGTATGAGGTTTCGGGATTGCAGCCAGATCATGTTGACTTCGTACCACAATATTTCGGCTGGCAACCGTCCAGCCATCTGGACGGTTGCCAGCCTAAATATTGTGGCATGAAGTCAACATGATCCGGCTGCAATTCCTAAACCTAATAGAATGTTCAGTACACTGGGAAAACCTTAAGAATGTGTCTTATGTGTCCAGCAGATGTAATAAATGTGCTATTGTGTACCGTATTTGTATCATATAACAGGCATCTGTAAGCAACATGAATATGGACATGGTCTTTTGGACAGGATGCTGTGTGTTTTTATAAAGTTTAGCGATGACAAACGTTTATAATGTGCTGCGTTTTATCCACTTGAGTTCTTGTGCATAAAGTCAGCGTAAAATGAACATGTTTTACAACAAAAAATGTTTAAAACCTGAAGATGACTTCTAAGACTCTTGAAACCGGTTGTCTTTAATAAAAAAAATATTTTGTGTGATGTTGGCTTTTGAATGGTTTTTAATTATGTCCTTTATATGATGGACCTTAATGCCCCAGTTGATCCTTATCATATCGTTTCGGTAGGAAGTAAAGAAACAGCCCCAGGTATTTCTGGAAGCCTACTCGTGGCAACCAAGGGGACTGTACTTCGCGTGGATGCTGACCAATGCATAAAATTGCAAATTTGTATATGTTCAAGAGTTCACCGTTGTACTATTGATAGTTACATATATCCGTTGAACAGGCTGTATGCCTCTGTCATCCCAAAGTACCAAGGTGACATCATGGGCCCTTGGGCTTGGACGACTTTATCCAGCATAGATTCATGCCCCGTGGAGTCTGGCCGATAAAGGGCAGCTTTGTCGAAGTCTTCTTCGAAGATATACGGGGTAGTCCATTGATAGTGACCGGCAAAATATCTCACGAAATAAGCATCAAACGAAAAAATTACAAAGAACGAAACTCGTCTAGCTTCAAGGGGGCTATGGTTGGCCCGCTAGATGGCGCTGCCATAGGTCAAACGGATATCAACTGCTTTTTTAAAACTAGGAACCCCAATTTTTTATTACATATTCGTGTAGTACGTCAAGAAATATGAATGTTTCAGTTGGACCATTTATTCGCTTTGTGATAGATGGCGCTGTAATAGTCACAAACGTATAAGTACGTGGTATCACGTAACATTCCGCCAGTGCTGATGGTATTTGCTTCTTGATACATTACCTGTGTTAAAATGGACCGTTTACCAATGCGGAAAAGGTCGATATCGTGTTGATGTATGGCTATTGTGATCAAAATGCCCAACGGGAGTGTGCCATGTATGCTGCTCGGTATCCTGGACGACATTATCCAAGTGTCCGGATTGTACGCCGGATAGATACGTTATTTGAGGAAAGAGGAAGTCTTCAGGCACACGTGACGTCAATCACGACCTGCAACAAATGATGATGCCAAAGTAGGTGTTTTAGCTGCTGTCACCACTAATCCGCACATCATTAGCAGTCAAATTACGCGAGTATCGGGAATCTCAAAAACGTCGGTGTTGAGAATGTACATCAACATCGACTGCACCCGTACCATATTTCTATGCACAAGGAATTACATGTCGACGACTTTGAAGGTCTTGTACAATTCTGCCACTGGGCACAAGAGAAATTACGTGACGATGACATATTTTTTGGACATGTTCTGTTTAGCGACGAAGCGTTATTCACAAACAGCGGTAACGTAAACTGGCATAATATGCACTATTGAGCAACGGAAAATCTACGATGGTTGCGACAAGTGGAACATCAGCGACCTTGGCGGGTTAATGTATGGTGCGGCATTATGGGAGGAACGATAACTGGACCCTATTTTATCGATGGCAATCTAAATGGTGCAATGTATGCTGATTTCCTACGTAATGTTCTACCGATGTTACTACAAGATGTTTCACTGGATGACAGAGTGGCGATGTACTTCCAACATGATGGATGTCCGGCACATAGCTCGCCTGCGGTTGAAGTGCGCCGGCCGGGATGACCGAGCGGTTCTAGGCGCTACAGTCTGGAACCGCGCGACCGCTACGGTCGCTCGTTCGAATCCTGCCTTGGGTATGGATATGTATGGTGTCCTTACATTAGGTAGGTTTAAGTAGTACTATGTTGTAGGGGACTGATGACCTCAGAAGTTAAGTACCATAGTGTTCAGAGTCATTTGAACCATTTGTTGAAGCGGTATCGAATAGCATATTTCATGACAGGTGGGTTGGTCGTCGAAGCACCATACCATGGCCCTACGTTCACCGGATCTGACGTGGGGAAAGTTGAAGGATACTTGCTATCGTGATCCACCGACAACGCCTGACAACACGTGTCAGCGCATTGTCAATGCATGCGTTAACGTTGCGGAAGGTGAACTACTCGCTTTTCAGAGCAAGGCATTGAGGTTGACGTACGTCATTTTGAGCATTTATTGCATTAATGTGGTATTTACAGGTAATCACGCTGTAACAGCATGCGTTATCAGAAATGATAAATTCACAAAGGTACGTGTATCACATTGGAATAACCGAAATAACATGTTCAAACGTACATACTTCCTGTATTTTAATTTGAAAATTAGCCGTGGCACCGTACGTTTATATCGAGACAGATTTCCAGAACGAAGGTGTCCCGACAAGAAGACGTTCGAAGCAATTGATCGGCGTCTTAGGGAGCACGGAACATTCCAGCCTATGACTCCCGACTGGGAAATACCTAGAACGAGGAGGACACCTACAATGGACGAGGCAATTCATCGTGCAGTTGACGATAACCCTAATGTCAGCGTCAGAGAGGTTGCTGCTGTACAAGGTAACGTTGACCACGTCACTGTATGGAGAGTGCTACGGGAGAACCAGTTGTTTCCGTACCATGGTGGTGGTGGTGGTTAGTGTTTAACGTCCCATCGACAACGAGGTCATTAGAGACGGAGCGCAAGCTCGAGTTAGGGAAGGATTGGGAAGGAAATCGGCCGTGCCCTTTCAAAGGAACCATCCCGGCATTTGCTTGAAACGACTTAGGGAAATCACGGAAAACCTAAATCAGGATGGCCGGAGACGGGATTGAACCGTCGTCCTCCGTACCATGTACAGCGTGTGCAGGCACTATCAGCAGCTGATTGGCCTCCACGGGTACAGTTCTGCAAATGGTTAATCCAACAATGTGTCAATCCTCATTTCAGTGAAAATGTTCTCTTTACGGATGAGGCTTCATTCCAACGTGATCAAATTGTAAATTTTCGCAAACAACATGTGTGGGCTGAAGAGAATCCGCACGCAATTGTGCAATCACGTTATCAACACAGATTTTCTGTGAACGTTTGGGCAGGCATTGTTGGTGATGTCTCGATTGGGATCCATGTTCTTCCACCTACGCTCAATGGAGTACGTTATCATAATTTCATACGGGATACTCTACCCGTGCTGCTAGAAAATGTGCCTTTACAAGTACGACACAACATGTGGTTAATGCACGATGGAGCTCCTGCACATTTCAGTCGAAGTGTTCGTACACTTCTCAACAACAGATTCAGTGACCGGTGGATTGGTAGAGGCGGACCAATTCCATGGCCTCCACGCTCTCCTGAACTCAACCCTCTTGACTTTCATTTATGGGGGCATTTGAAAGCTCTTGTCTGTGCAACCCCGGTACCAAATGTAGAGACTGTTCATGCTCGTATTGTGGACGGCTGTGATACAATACGCCATTCTCCAGGGCTGTATCAGCGCATCAGGAATTCCATGCGACGGAGGGTGGATACATGTGTCCTCGCTAACGGACATTTTGAACATTTCTTGTAACAAAGTGTTTGAAGTCACACTGGTACGTTCTGTTACTGTGTGTTTCCATTCCATGATTAATGTGATTTGAAGAGAAGTAATAAAATGAGCTCTAGCATGGAAAGTAAGCGTTTCCGGACACATGTCCACATAACATATTTTCTTTCTTTGTGTGTGAGGAATGTTCCCTGAAAGTTTGGCCGTACATTTTTGTAACACCCTGTATGTCGTACAAGGTGAATAAGAAATATGTTCTGCGACCTTGGCTTTTTAATAATTTTTAGCAATTTAAACAGATCTCCCTACAGTACTGTCATAATGAGAAAATTAAATAAAAGCTGTGTTACGTATGGGAAGGCATGAGGTATCTCGATCGCCTCCAAAATTTCTTCTCCGTTAATCAATATATTGTTAAGCGGCTGCAGCACATACAGGGTGTTTCAAAAATGACCGGTATATTTGAAACGGCAATACAAACTAAACGAGCAGCGATAGAAATACACCGTTTGTTGCAATATGCTTGGGACAACAGTACATTTTCAGGCAGACAAACTTTCGAAATTACAGTAGTTACAATTGTAAACAACAGTTGGCGCTGCGGTCTGGGAAACTCTATAGTACGATATTTTCCACATATCCAGCATGCATAGCAATAATATGGCGTAGTCTCTGAATGAAATTACCCGAAACCTTTGACAACGTGTCTGGCGGAATGGCTTCACATGCAGATGAGATCTACTGCTTCAGCTGTTCAATTGTTTCTGGATTCTGGCGGTACACCTGGTCTTTCAAGTGTCCCCACAGAAAGAAGTCACAGGGGTTCATGTCTGGCGAATAGGGAGGCCAATCCACGCCGTCTCCTGTATGTTTCGGTTAGCCCAAAGCAATCACAAGGTCATCGAAATATTCATTCAGGAAATTAAAGACGTCGGCCGTGCGATGTGGCCGGGCACCATCTTGCATAAACCACGAGGTGTTCGCAGTGTCGTCTAAGGCAGTTTGTACCGCCACAAGTTCACTAAGAATGTCCAGATATCGTGATGCAGTAATCGCTTCGGATCTGAAAAATGGGCCAATGATTCCTTTGGAAGAAATGGCGGCCCAGACCAGTACTTTTTGAGGATGCAGGGACGATGGGACTGCAACATGGGGCTTTTCGGTTCCCCATATGCGACAGTTCTGTTTATTGACGAAGCCGTCCAAATAAAAATAAGCTTCGTCAGTAAACCAAATACTGCCCACATGCATATCGCCGTTATCAATCCTGTGCACTATATCGTTAGTGAATGTCTCTCGTGCAGCAATGGTAGCGGCGCTGAGGGGTTGCCGCGTTTGAATTTTGTATGGATATAGGTGTAAACTCTGGCGCATGAGACGATACGTGGACGTTGGCGTCATTTGGACCGCAGCTGCAACACGGCGAATGGAAACCCGAGGCCGCTGTTGGATCACCTGCTGCACTAGCTGCGCGTTGCCCTCTGTAGTTGCCGTACGCGGTCGCCCTACCTTTCCAGCACGTTCATCCGTCACGTTCCCAGTCAGTTGAAATTTTTCAAACAGATCCTTTATTGTATCGCTTTTCGGTCCTTTGGTTACATTAAACCTCCATTGAAAACTTCGTCGTGTTGCAACAACACTGTGTTCTAGGCGGTGGAATTCCAACACCAGAAAAATCCTCTGTTCTAAGGAATAAACCATGTTGTCCACAGCATACTTGCACGTTGTGAACAGCACACGCTTACAGCAGAAAGACGACGTACAGAATGGTGCACCCACAGACTGTGTTGTCTTCTATATCTTTCACATCACTTGCAGCGCCATCTGTTGTTGAAAATTGTAACTACTGTAATTTCGAAAGTTTGTCCGCCTGAAAATGTACTGTTGTCCCAAGCATATTGCAACAACCGGTGTATTTCTATCGCTGCTCGTTTAGTTTTTATTGCCATTTCAAATATACCGGTCATTTTTGAAACACCCTGTAGCAGCAATACTACCCATGCAGCAAGTATTGGTCTCAACGTCTTGTAATGTTTGGCAATACAGAGTACTCAAAGTACGTTTCAAAGTCACTACCGCATTGAATAGTTTAGGGAGCCTAGAACTTAAAAATACAGAATTCGACTGCATGGCTATTCTACACGAGTCTGTACAAAATCATTAATGACAAGCGTAATGAAATACCTACACGAATCCTTCCAGCAAAAAGTCGATCCATTGGTACATTCAGGACTCACTGCTTATATCAGAATATGTAGCCACCTTACCAAGCCCTGAACCAAATGGGGCAGGGAGGCAGCTCCACGCTGCTTAGCCCTCTTCCGCCGCACCCACACCTCAATTTGCTCATCGTATGAAGTATTGTTTTCCATCAGATGATACCGAACTTCATACGGACAACTTGGTATGAAGCGGTCACCAACATAGTGCCGACATGTGAAAAGCTGAACACAGACAACCCTACACAGATTACACTCTGAAACAACTGTCAAATTTCCGATGCCATCGAACTTCGAGCCTTGAGTCGGAGCGAGAATGTCAGTTGTAATTGGACGCGAAGTAAATTAGTTATCATCTCCAGGATGGCACCTCTCACAATAACGGCATTGTATTTGTCACAGCCGCACTGGAAATTATTCCCGCCAGCCATACTTTCCAGCTGCCTTTGGCTGGCTGGACAACCCGATCTTTAAGATTTCAGGGCCAACCTTGAAAATCACTATTGGTATTTAATGGAGCGCTCTAGATAGAGATACAGACCTACAATAGGTAAGCAAAATAAAATGAACACCTGTACTTACTTGGGAATGGTTTATTAACAAGGTGTTGGATCCCTATTTGCCCGTAATACAGCTGCGATGTTTCTTGGAGTATTGGCATGTAATGATTGTATAGTTTCCAGTGGACTGTTATGCCACTCTTCGATCACAACCTTTTCTAACTCCTGTAGTGACGAGGGACGCGGAAATCTGCTCCGGAGTCTGTGCTCCAACACCGCTCAAAAGGGATCGATAATGGTCAAGTCCGGGGACAGTGCTGGCCAGGGAAGACGCTGCAGTTCAGCTGCATTCTGCTCATACTACGATTTTTCTGCCCAGGCTGTGTTAATGGGTGCGTTATCGTCCTGAAATATGGCATCGTTGTTGGGGAACAACCTTTGAATCATGGGGTGCACCTGTTCACCTAAAATGTTGACTAATCGTTGGGTGTAACACGACATTTGAAAGTAGTGATGGGACCAGCAGAATTCCATGATATGGCTGGCCACACCATTACACTTCCACCTCCATGCTCAATCGTTGGAATCAAGCAATCAGGATTGTAGGCTTCGTTTGACGTTCTCTAGGTATAAACCCACCCGATATTGTAAATAACGAAAACGTTGGCACGTCGGACCATATGACGTGTTTCCACTGATCAGCCCTCCGGGATTTATGCTTGTGACACGATGTTTTACGCTTCTTTGCGTAGGTTGTCGTCACTAATTGTTTCGGTATAGCAGCTCGTCGGTGAATATTCGCTTTATGGAGTTCTCGGCGGACGGTGTCGATAGATACGCTCTGAATTTTAGCCGCCGTAGTTTTGTGTTCTTTTGCACAATTCGTGTTGAAGTACGATGATCTCTGTCATTAAGTTTTGATTTGCCCCCACTATAAGGTTTACACGATGATGTCTTTCCATGTTTTGTGTAGGCTGTCATGACTGTTGAAACAGATGTTCTTGAAACATTCAATAAGTTGACTGCCTTGGTTACTGATGCTCCAGCTAATCAGGCACACGCAATCTGCCCTCTTTGGAACTTTGTTAGGTCTTTCATTGCACGTTGACCTCGGTCTCAATGCAAATAGGAAGTGTGCATTAGTCGTAAAAAACCTGCACTGATGCCTACTCCGTACTGAACACGCACAGTCCAGCGTGACACGTGCCTTACCTGCGTTGTTGACCGTTAAACACAACCATCTCGTCACTACCACTCTTTTGCTGTGTGTTTCCATTCCATGATTGATGTGATTTGAAGAGAAGTAATAAAATGAGCTCTAACGTGGAAAGTAAGCGTTTCCGGACACATGTCCACATAACATATTTTCTTTCTTTGTTTGTGAGGAATGTTTCCTGAAAGTTTGGCCATACCTTTTTGTAACACCCTGTATATGAGATAGACTTTGTTTCATAAAATAACATTAATAGCAGATTCACTAAATTCTTGTGACTTACTATTCTTATTACCTAAAGTAATCAGGATTAAGGTATTGTTGTTTTAAAGAAATTTGTTGATATGATTGTTAAATAAAACGAGTGATAACAAAAGGGATCATGTCCTTCTTATTGTTTCCCTGTTCCCTAGTAGAAGAACGTTACATAAGTAGAATGGTTTTGCACTGCACATCCGCGAACATGTACAGTGCTAAGCAGTTGTTTCTGAGTACTGCTACCAAGACATAACATCATGTTGGACAGTCTCGCCGGCGAAGGTCCGCCACGCCCCTCCTTTGAGCTGTCAGAGCAGTATCAGCCGGCTTCTATGCTACTATGCGCGTAAACCAAATGACGCACACAACCAAAGTTGGTCAAGTATGCTACTTTACAGAAAGTCTTTTCACAAGTGCCAAGTACTAATCGCCAAATAACACCGCTCATTGAAAGTATAACGCAAACAGATGTCCTTTTTTGTTATAATATAGATGATGATGTTTGGTTTGTGGGGCGCTGAACTGCGCGGTTATCAGCACCCATACAAATTCCCATCCTTTCCTCAGCCCAATCTCGCCACTTTCATGAATGTCCTTCCTACCAGGAAGACTACAGTCAAGACACCCCCGTGTACCATATAACAAACACAAGCACTTGCAGGCGCAAACAAGAGGAAAACAATTCTTCCAAACAAACAGAACTTGCTAGAGACTAATGCGAACCTTTTTCTGCAGAGGTCGCCTCACAGATACAGGGAAAGTTGGACTACTCCGCCGGCCTCCGCCGGCTTTATAAGGCCAGCGCAGCAGCAGTACAGCCAGTTCCTCGCTAAGCTAGGACCAGCTCCGACAGACCTCACCGACGCTCTTGATGAGTGGTCGTCTACAAATTATTTGTTTTTGTGTGTATAGTGATTGTTCGAGAAGTGTAGTTCACTTTAAATACTGAGTGTTCTACAATACTGCGTATTCTTCAATGAGGATAACACAAACACCCAGTCATCTCGAGGCAGGTTGTTATAACATAGCTATTAACTATATTGATGTATGTGCTACATCCTTAGACTAAACTGGGCTGGACTGTCGTGAGCGACTAGTTTTCATTACCGCCATGCAACATTTCCTCACCAGGCCTAAAAATACACACATCATAACCTTTCACTTTTGTAAACTACACAACAGCTCCAGCAACGCAGACGTAAATGACTCGTGAAACTGATTCAGTGCTTCACCTGTCCTTCAACAGTTCCTCTCTGGAATGGAGACTCAGTCACAGAGCCTCGCATTAGGCCCCTTCTCGCGTTCACATTTCCGCAGCCGCGAGTGGAATGGCTGCCGCTTTAACGAATCACTGAGCCCTTCATTCGGACCATCTCTCGCACAGAAAAGTTTCACAAGGCTTTTTCGCCCACGGCGTCCATCTTTCAGCGCCTGTCTTCCGGCACAAAGGGGCAATTTCAGCTCCGCGGCCGCCCGCCGCCTGTGGGCAGTAATTTTATGCGAGCCCCGCCTGGCCTTCGCTTTTCAACATTTCCGGCTGTCACGGGAACTCGCTCGCGCACCGACGACCCATGAAAAGTTGGAAAGTCTCGTCTCCAGCTCGTGATCCCGCCACTGCTGGGCGCCCGAGAGAATGTGGCCATAACAGCGTACGAGCTGTAGGCCTAACCAGTTTTTAAGTCCCCAGATGACACGACCCGCTAGTTTTCTGAAATGCATTCGAGTTTGTATTTCCATTGGTATGGTTTCACAGGACAGAGGGGATCGGGTTGTGGTTGTGGAAAGGGACCAAGATCAGTTACTGTTAGTTGCACAAAAAACTCAAATTACGAGAGCTATCCACAAAGTACATTACGTTTTGGAATTAAAAGTAAATAAACTATTGGAAATTTTTTTATTATATACAGATAAAAGCCACACTTAAATACTACTTTTCTACATAGTTGCCATTTAAGTTAAGGCACTTATCGTAGCGATGGGCGAGCTTGGAAATTCCTTCGTCGTAAAATTCGGCCGCCCGCGCTTCCAACCACGAGGTTACCTCTTTTGGGACAGAAAAGGTGTGATTTTTGTGGATTTCCTGAAAAGAGGCACTACAATAAACTCTCAAAGGTATTGCCAAACT
The DNA here is from genome assembly GCF_023897955.1 of Schistocerca gregaria. NCBI lineage: Eukaryota > Metazoa > Arthropoda > Insecta > Orthoptera > Acrididae > Schistocerca > Schistocerca gregaria. Next base: position 512,920,017 of record NC_064924.1, read on the forward strand.
CTGGACAACCTCAGAAGAGCAATACAAAACAAGCGCAGGGGAAAGTTGGGCTCAAAGATCTTGCTGATTCACGACAACGCCTTGGCCCACACGGCAAATGGCACTCGTGAAGTTCTCGAATCTTTTACGTGGGAGTTGTTTCCTCATCCGCCGTACAGTCCCGACCTGGCACCGAGCGACTTCCACTTATTCCCAGCAATGAAGAAGTAGTTGGCTATGCAACGTTTTGATGACGACGCACAGCTTCAAGAAGAGGTAACAACGTGGTTGAAGGCGCAGGCGGCAGAATTTTACGACGAAGGAATTTCCAGGCTCGGCCATCGCTACGATAAGTGCCTTAATTTAAATGGCAACTATGTAGAAAAGTAGTATTTAAGTGTGGCTTTCATCTGTATATAATAAAAAAATCGAATACTTTATTAATTTTTAATTCCAAAACGAAATGTACTTTGTGGATAGCCCTCGTATTTTCCTAAAACCACTTAATTACACATGTCCTTAAAAGGATTTAAAAACAATAAGACTGAAGGACTGAACACAAGTTATTAAAATTGCTTTAAGGAATACACGCGGCTGATTGCCTTGCTTCAAAATATTTCACGTAAAAGCTCGGCTAAAGACCACATACTGAACAGTGAACAACTCAAAGCTTAAGGCCTAGATAACAAAGATTTCAAATGGAGTCAAATCTCTTTTTTAAAATAGTTTTAAACAAATCAATCTTGAAAGCTTAGTTTAAGTAGGCTGAAGGTCTGATTTTAAAATTAAAACAAATTGATAGACGGCTGAAGGCCTCGCACAGTACTTCAGACTAAAAGACTGACTCTTTCTGATGGACGCACGACCAGATCGTCCGCTCTTAAAATTCTGCCATCTCTATCCCCACATCCACCACTGCTGGCGGCTCACCTCCAACTGCGCAATGCTATGCGCTGTTCACATCCTACTGCCCACCACTACAATAGCGAATATTTCAACAATGCCAACCAGCTACAGACTGCACACAGCACACTCAGTGATTTTCATACAGAGCGCTACGTGGCGTTACCAACATAAAAACCTAAACAGCCTACTTACAAGACAATCACAATCTAAAACCAACAGAACAGTGGTTCTCAGAAGTGTTCCAAGGGTCGGCCTGAGGAGTTAACTATAACGTGACGTTAGGTGAGACAGGCAGCCAAGAGTAAGATTAAATAATCGGATGGGAACCCGACCCAGTGTCGGCTGAAGGACCGACCAACAACCTAATCAATTCCCTTCCGGCCGACCAGCGGCATGATAACAGAAAACGTCAGCGAGGACGAAGATACCAGAAGCACTACGTCTTCAAATATTGGCGTCTAAATACAGCCAAGGCACAATAACCACTCAAAAATATAAACAATGACCAAAGGCTGCCGAACTACACGCCGTGCCGGACAGCATCAATATGGCGAGGAAACACACACTCGCTGTTCTGTCCCAATCAACCGACTGCCTACTCCTGTACGCAGACACCATTCATAACTACTCAGTGCAAATCACAGAAGTTACACACAGTTCCACGTAAACACTTGGACCAAGAACTCCGACAATGCTAAAACCAGTCACTGTGGAACAAGGAGAAAACACACAGAGTTCCCATAAGCGGTCGGCGACCAAATACACGTTGCCCGATGAGACGACCGACCGACCGACCGACCGACCAACCAAGGCCAAGGTCGTCCCCACGCAAGTCATGTGTGATGGCAACGGCGGGCAAGTCTTGGCTGCCCGCACCTCACTGCAGCTCCATGCCGACTCAACTCGATGTCCGCTCGGAACTCGGAGACACGGCGACCCGGGCACACAGGCTTGGACCCAACCATGCAGAGGTAACTTGCCCATTGGCCACCCGACATCCCAACACATGGAAGGAACCGACCCACGGCCGCAAGATGACCTGCCGAAGAGTCTCAGAAACGGTCAAAGACGAAATACACGTCGTCCGATGAGAAGACCGACCGAACAGTCGTCCCCGCTCCAGTCTCCTTCTCTCAGACAGTACATGTGTGTCGCCAGCGGTCGGCGGGTACTGGCTTTTCGCACCACACTGGCGCTCCGTCCCAACTGAACTCCGAGAGAGGACGGCCCAGAAATACTACCGGTTGCTCCAGAGATAGTACGACAGTGTACTTATCGATAAGCGCCGCTGGTGCCACTCACGGGCAATCAAACCAGAAACTTAGTGACGCTAGTAAATCGAATAAGAAACGAGGCGACAGTACCGTAGGGACAAGATGACAAGCAATAAACGGCACTAGCACGTGCCACGCATGGCTTATACACCTTATGCCTGCGAGTTACAGAAGCGCTCCAAAGTACACTCTGAAACAAAAATGCCACGCACCAAGGTATGCCATCTGGGCACAAACAGATACTGGTACACGTATCGACGAAGAACGCGAAACTAAACATTGGCGACCACTGGATGAATATATGACCCTGTAGTGTAATTTCACCACGCAGCTTATGAGTAAGTAACATCTCGATACCAAAGTTTTTCCGAATTTCATTCCGTATACTCAGTTGGATAGTGACTGTGCCTCGCAGACAGACTCGAGCGCAGATGTCAGCATTTGAAATAGGAAGTGTGGTCTCAAAAACGCCAGTTGGAGTATTTGGTGAATCGCTCGCTATTTGGATAGGAGTTGTGCCACTATTCCACGATGGTGGGAGTAATGAGTGAACCATGGCTGAACGCAGCGTCAAAATAAGATGGCCGACCTAGAAAGACGATAGAATGAGAAGGCACACTGAGCCCTGGCCTCACCATTATCATCGATCCGAAGTGCAACTGGTGATACAGTGATCATTAATAGGCGGCTCACAGAAAGGCGAATGAGTCCACGCCCAATCTTACACTGACTCCCTTTAAACCGCGTACAAGAAAACGCCCGTCTGCAGTGGTGTCGGGCACATTTGGCCTGGAATTTCATTGATTGGAGTGGAATTAGACTGACCCTAGATGACCAGCGAAGACCCGCCTGCAGACGTCCCCAGCGCCGACGGAAAGCCACTTGACTGTCACCCGCCATAGGGTCCGACAGTCGAGTGTGACGGTCTGGGGTGCCACTTCTTTTCATAGCATGAAACCTTTTGTTGTCATTCGCGGCACACTCAGAACACAGCAAACGTCGATGATATTCTACGCCATGTTTCGGTGCCCTTCATGGCAAGCCATGCTGGGCTTAAATATCAGCAAGATAATGCTTGTCTGCACACGGTAGGAGCTTCTACTGTTTGTCTTCGTACTTGCAAAACCCCAGCTTGCCAGCAAGATCGCCGGATCTCTCCCCAAGTGAAAACGTTTGGAGCATTATAGCCAGGGCCCTCCAATCTGCTCGAGATTTTGACGAACTATTGTGTCAGTCAGACACAATTTGGCGCTATAATCCTCAGGGGAACTTCTAACAACTATACAAAGCAGAATAACTTCTTGATTACGGGCCATACGTGGACCAACGAATTTGTGAAGCTCTTTCACTTGGATAAAACATCCAATTTTTCTGAAATTGTAACTATTTGTTTCTAAATCACATCTACCTATTTCCGTCCCTTTCGGATAATTCTTTAGTGGTGCGTTTTCTTTTTCCTTTTTTCGCCTTGGAGTGCATTTTGCAGAAAGCATTAGTTTGAGTTACATGAAGGTAGGTAAATGAAATGAGTGTATGGCATCGTTGGCCGGGTGGCCACAAAATGGTTTAAATGACTCTGAGCACTATGGGACTTAACATCTATGGTCATCAGTCCCCTAGAACTTAGAACTACTTGAACCTAACTAACCTAAGGACATCACACACATCCATGTCCAAGGCAGGATTCGAACCTGCGACCGTACCGATCACACGGTTCCAGACTGAAGCGCGCAAAACAGCACGGCCACCCCGGCCGGCTCGGGAGGCCACATTTGGAGAGTTCGGCCGCCAAGTTTGAGTCTTATTTCAGGTGACGCCACATTGGGTGACTTGGGCGCCGGTGATGAGAATGTAATGATGATGAGGACAACACAACACCCACACCCCGAGCGGAGAAAGTCTCCAACCCGACCGGGAACCGAACCCGGGCTCGTTTTGCAAGGGAGGCTAGCACGCTACTACCGAGCTAAACAGGAGGACATGAAGGTAAGTGTTTACTATAAAAAACTACTAGTGGATAGCGAAACACAATCATAGTCCATTTAGTACAATACGACATTTAGTTTAAATAAAGTTATCTTACATCAAAAGAGCATCAATAATTCTTCTGGCTCAAAAGTAAGTTGTCAAGCGTGTAAGAATAAAACAAAAATATTTTGGAACCTAAACAAAGTATTAACATTGTCCTGCGCACCCCTGGACATTGGTCACAGCTGCACATCTCTTTGGCATTGAATCCACAAGCTTTTGTAATAGGTCTACTGAGAGTATTGACCATTTGTTCAACAAGGCAGCGGCAAATTGAACTTTCTTCGAGTAGTTTCTACGACGAACACGACGGTCCAATGTATCCAAGATATGTGCAATTGGATTTAGATCCGTGCTTAGTCTTAGTCACTCCTAAAGTTTGACTTTTTACCTAGAATTTTTTTTTATAAATTTCCGGAGATGTGTTTTGAATCATTGTCCTGCTGAAATACCCAATTAAGTGCCACATTCTTTCTACCATATAGGACCATATGGTTTTATAAAATGTCACCGCGCAGGAAACGGTCCAATTTGCTTTATATCTGGACTAGATGACAGATCTTACGTTTATAAAAACATCCGCACACCATGGCGCTGTCACCACCGTGCTTAGTGGTCGGTACCTGGTACATCTTGTTGCCCTTTTGGTTTTTTGGTCGACGTATATACTGCACCCCATCAGAAGAAAGGACGTTCAGTCTACTTTCATTACTACACACAGCGTTAGACCAATCTCTAGAATTCCAAGTTTGATATTTCTTTGCAAAGTCTATCCTGACCTTCCTAGGTCTTGAATTTATGAGTAGTTTACATGATGGTCGTCCACCATAGAAACCACCAGATACTTACTAGCTTCAGTCCACGACGCTGCTCCATATCACACCTAATTTGTGGAGCCCTTTTTCTTGGAACAGCAGCCGTCCTGCCTCTTTGTTGGCTTTCGAGAACGATCTGATTTGGCTTTTCTTCCTGTTTTCGTCGTCGATTCCGAAGATTTATTAGTTATTGTGACTATGGCATAGTCTCTAGTAACGCTAGATTGCGACTTTCCGTTCTTCAAAGCATGCAAGTCGTTTCACATCAGGCGAATAATTTTTTGTATTTCGGAATTCTTTTAGTCGCCTCTACAAATAAACTAACACTATCTGACTGCCTAAGCAACAACAGTTTATTAATACCGTACCACCAAACCAAATTAACAAAATACTTTTAAGGTAAAGCAATATATACTTACATTACTATTGTATGACCTTCCTTCTTTACTAGATATATAAGCCACAGCGACGTGAATCTCTTAATTGGATGACACAGATATATGCGTTGTTCTGTCCTGACCTCTGTCCTGGCCTTATGTGCCAGTACTCACAAAATAACACCGCAATTACAAAATAATTTTCAGCGCTACTATGAGTACGAAACACTATCGTTGTGTGTGAAATCAGTGTTAATATAACACTCTGGATGAACAATGGGTGCTACGGATGAGTCACTTTTGGCAGCTGAGTGCTCATAGTAAGACCGGCGGTTCAGATGCACCTTGCCTTTTCCCCTTATCTGCAGGGACACGACATTCCGAAGCAGTGAATGGCCGTAGCTTGTAAGCAACGGTGGCGAGCATATGCACAAATGACAACGTCGCCACTGGGTGCTAATAATCAATTGTTCCTGTTGTTCTTGTGATCTTCAGTCCGAAGACTGGTTTGATGCAGCTCTCAGCCGTAATCTGTCCTGTGCAAGAGTCATCGTCTCCAAATGACTGCTGCAAACTACATCCATTTGAATCTGCTTACTGTATTCTCCACCCTCCCCCGTCGACCTTCCGCACACTTCCCTCCAATACCATACTGACAATTCCTTAATGCCCGAGAACGTGTGCTGTTAACCATCTCATCAAGTTGTGCTGTAAATTTACTTTCACCTCAGTTCGATTCAGTTACTTACACGATCTACACATGTAATCTTCAGCATATTCTTCTACAGCAGCACATTCCAAAAGCACTACGCTACACTCCAGACAAGTACCTTCAGAATTGACTAATTGGCACCTAAATTTATGATCGGTATAAAGAAATACCTCTTTTCCGAAAAAACTTTCCTTGCTACAGACAGGTTGCATTTTATATCCTCTTTGCTTCGCCCATCATCAGATACTTTGCTGTCCAAACAGCAAAACTCATCTGCTTTTAGTGTCCCAGTTCCTATACTAATCCATATACAAGACTGATTTAATTAGACTACGTTCCGTGTCCTTTGCTTCGCTTTTCTCGTTATTCATACTGTAACCTCTTTTCGAGACACGTTCTAGTGTAAACAATAAAAATCAATACATTCGAATAAATATCACCACAAAATCGTTCTGGAGCAGGTTCAGAGCCCCTTCCGCCGTTTTACAATCCCTCTGCAATTATTTTCTATGCAAATCGGACCTATTTTATAATTTTGTAGGAAGGTTCTAGAGAAACGAAACATTAACGAACAATAACTGTGCTGTTGTTGTTGTCTTCAGTCCTGAGAATGGTTTGATGCAGCTCTCCATGCTACTCTATGTTGTGCAAGCATCTTCGTCACCCAGTACTTACTGCAACCTACATCCTTCTGAATCCGCTTAATGTATTCATCTCTTGGTCTCCCTCTACGATTTTTACCCTCCACACTGCCCTCCAATGCTAAATTTGTGATCCCTTGCTGCCTCAGAAGAAGTCCTACCATCCGGTCCCTTCTTCTTGTCAAGTTTGTCCACAAACTCCTCTTCTCCCCAATTCTATTCAATACCTCGCATTAGATATGTGATCTACCCATCTAATCTTCAGCAGTCTTCTGTACCACCACGTTTCGAAAGCTTCTATTCTCTTCATGTCCAAACTATTTATCGTCCATGTTTCACTTCCATACATGGCTACACTCCAAATAAATACTTTCAGAAACGACTTCCTGACACTAAAATCTATACTCGATGTTAACAAATTTCTCTTCTACAGAAACGCTTTCCTTGCCATTGCCAGTCTACATTTTATATCCTCTCTAGTTCGACCATCATCAGTTATTTTGCTCCCCAAAAAGCAGAACTCCTTTACTACTTTAAGTGTCTCATTTCCTAATCTAATTCCCTCAGCATCACCCTACTTAATACGACTACATTCCATTATCCTCGTTTTGCTTTTGTGGTTGTTCATCTTATATCCTCCTTTCAAGACACTGTCCATTCCGTTCAACTGCTCTTCCAAGTCCTTTGCTGTCTCTGACAAAATTACAATGTCATCGGCGAACCTCAAAGTTTTTATTTCTTCTCCGTGGATTTTAATACCTACTCCGAATTTATCTTTTGTTTCCTTTACTGCTTGCTCAATGTACAGATTGAATACATCGGGGATACGCTTCAACCCTGTCTCACTCCCTTCCCAACCACTGCTTCCCTTTCATGTCCCTCGACTCTTGTAATTGCCATCTGGCTTCTGTACAAATTGTAAATAGCCTTTCGCTCCCTGTATTTTACCCCTGCCACCTTTAGAATTTGAAAGAGAGTATTCCAGTCAACATTGTCAAAAGCTTTCTCTAAGTCGACAAATGCTAGAAACGTAGGTTTGCTTTTCCGCAATCTTTCTTCTAAGATAAGTCGTAGGGTCATTATTGCCTCACGTGTTCCAATATTTCTACGGAATGCAAACTGATCTTCCCCATGGTTGGCTTCTACTAGTTTCGTCTGTAAAGAATTCGCTTTAGTATTTTGCAGCTGTGACTTATTAAACTGATTTTGTCAGGAATGGTTCTCCCAAGGCCGTCAGTAGTTCTAAAGGAATGTTGTCTACTCCCGGGGCCTTGTTTCAACTCAGGTCTTTGAGTGCTCTGTCAAACTCTTCACGCAGTATTGTATCTCCCATTTCGTCTTCATCTACATTCTCTTCCATTTCCAGAATATTGTCCTCAAGGACGTCGCATTTGTATAGACCCTCTATACACTTCTTCCACCTTTCTGCTTTCCCTTCTTTGCTTAGAACTGGGTTTGCATCTGAGCTCTTGATATTCATACAAGTGGTTCTCCTATCTCCAAAGGTCTCTTTAATTTTTCTGTAGGCATTATCTATCTAACCCCTAGTGAAATAAACCTCTACATCCTTACATTTGTCCTCTAGCCATCCCTGCTTAGCCATTTTGCACTTCCTGTCGATCTCATTTTTGAGACGTTGTTATTCCTTTTTGCCTGCTTTATTTACTGCATTTTTATATTTTCTCCTCTCATCAATTAAATTGAATATTTCTTCTGATACCCAAGGATTTCTACTAGCCCTCGTCTTTTTACCTACTTGATCCTGTGCTGCCTTCACTACTTCATCCCTCAGAGCTACCCATTCTTCTTCTACTGTATTTCTTTCCCCCATTCTTGTCAATTGTTCCCTTATGCCGTCCATGAAACTCTGTACAACCTCTGGTTTACTCAGCTTATCCAGGTCCCATCTCCTTAAATTCCCACCTTCTTGCAGTTACTTCAGTTTTAATCTACAGCTCATAACCAATAGATTGTGGTCAGAGTCCACATTTGCCCCTGGAAATGGTTTACAATTTAACACCTGGTTCCTAAATCTCTGTCTTACCATTATATAATCTATCTGATACCTTCTATTATTTCCATTATTCTTCCATGTGCACAACCTTCTTTTATGATTCTGTGCAGTGAGACTTAATACAAGAGCTACAAGTGCATGGGCGAAACTTTTAGCCCTGTGATAAGCAAAGAAAGTGTCGACCCTTCTACGTGTCAGCTTCATGCGCTCTAAAATAGCAACACAATACCTAACACATAAGTAAGGTCCTTTTTCAGTGCCTTACAGACTAGACACCAGAACAATGCAATCGCACGCCAGTGGGACAGATTATCATTTTCTTTACACAAGAGTTCAGTTTATATGAGAGGAATATAGCTGTCTGTAGGCACGACAACTAACTGTCGTATCATCCAGAAATCTCGGTGTCTCAACAAAGCTGGTAAAGCGAATCAGTACCACAGATATAAGCGAGGGCTTGCTGCAATTGCCAATGACGTATGGGAGGTGCTCCAAAAAAACTATGCCTCCCCCTCAGCAACAGCAGCGTTCTCACACCAAGGTCCACATAGTGTTAAGTGAGCAGAACTCAGCCCAATTTGAGATCTCAGCTACAGCAGTCAACATCATCATGCACGACAGTGACAATGTTTGTGATGAAATTTTCTTTTGTAGACATTACATTTTATGCTCAAAGCTAACAGTTTCTTAATGAGTGCATCAAGTGATTCTGTGGTAGTCAACAACAGTTGCAAATTATCAGATACTCCTGTGGCAAAGAAGTGTGTCAAAGTTAAGTAATATTTTGTTCACTTATGTAATAAAGTGAGCTAATATTTCAGGTGTTCTAGTCTGACGTGCCACCTCGCTGAGCAATTAAAGGACACACAGTTGTGGCTGGACGAAAGTAATTTTGCCTGGTCACAACACTAATAACTCCCACAATATTATTAATCACGAATACAAGTCGTACTCTTCACTCCTTTTTTAATTATACGTTATATTGTATCAACCGAAACTCGGGGGCAGCAGAAATACTGACTGGAGGTGTAAATAAATTAATTCCCTTCCACCTTTTTTGCTTGGTTTTCAGCTGTCACGTCTTGCTCCAGTCACCTGTCGGCATAAATCAGATGCTTTCGCCCAAATAGCACATCTGCTTCAGCATCATCCCTCCGACCTTTGACACACTGAAATACCTAAGCGAAGTAGCAGTTAGGACTCCGTTGTTGAGCATGAACGCTCTGCATAGGCAGCAACTGTGTGAACCAACGGCACTGTTGCTGCATGATATCGAATGACCCCTTGAGTACCTGCAATGCCTAATACGATCGTCGCTATTATGAAAATTTCTTTTGCGAACCTGAGTAGCTTTCTCCAGTCAATGAAACCTTCACAGTTTTACTGAGTATCTCTACTGACTACTGGAACTACTCGTACTGATGTCAGCGAGATAATTTCAATGGAAAACGACTGCCCAGAACAATGCTAATTATATGCACTTACAGGAATACACTTGTAAGAAATAGAGAGTACAAACACCCATACTTTTAATAAAATGCATTAATTGTACCACCAGTTTCGACACTACATTTGTCTAGCGGTTCTAGGCGCTCATTCCGGAACCGCGAGACTGCTACGGTCGGAGGTTCGAATCCTGCCTCGGGCATGGGTGTGTGTGATGTCCTTAGGTTAGTTATGTTTAAGTAGTTCTAAGTTCTAGGGGACTGATGAATACAGATGTTAAGTCCCATAGTGCTCAGAGTCATTTGAACCATTTTTGACACTACATTTGTGTCATATTTAGGCCCCTTTTCAAACTGAAAGGTGACATCCACCACCGAGGCATAAGACAGGTACCATGCATTTTCGCTGCTTGTACTGTTGCTCCTGCGTGGACATGATTGTGAAATGTATAGACTACATGTATTTACGATACGTATTGTATGAGTAACTTGCGGGTTTTACCAAGGAACAATATATTATGCTATAATGTATGCCTATTCCATGGAATTGAGATTCAGTGTTTGAAATCTGACCTCTTTTGTCATTACTATTCTTCTTCTTGTCTTATGACCTGGACGCGAACCGTAAGGGGCGTTTAACGGAGGTCCTTCTTGCTGTATCAGTCAATGTAAGTTATTAACAACACTGAAAATAGAGTTGTTTGTGACTTAAAAACTGTGTCCGTGTTGAAATCATTTGTAATCCTAAACCTTGCCTTAATAGAAATTCTTCATTGTTAGACGCTATCTTAAAAAATAATGAAGAACTTTCTTTTAGCTCATCGTAGAGACGTGCCGCCGGTTAAACAACTAAACCCTTCTTTCAGATTCTACGAGCCTGACGGTCACTGAAAATAATTTAATAAGATTCACTTTCAGATTTTTTCAAAGTTGCGAGAGGCAGGAAGGCATCACAGGATTCTAGTTCTGATATAAGATTTTAATTGGAAAAGCTACGCTTGTTATCTTATATTGGGAATCAAAATGAAACCACGATTTTGAGTAACGGAATTTATTTTTGTACAGTGAACGGACCGGTGAAACATTCTCTGGTGCTATAAGCACACGACTTTTAACCCGACGTCGACTAGGCATATATTGAGGAATATCTGTAGTGTTTTAATAGTTAAATAAATTAGTATTTACAATTCCGTAACCCCCTGAGAACAGAGCTAGTTTTACTGAGAGCTTAAACGTGTGGGGCTAAATTAAACAACATATTACACTGTCAATAATATTCCTACATTAGTTATTTCTCTTTTATGCTGAGCCATTGCATTAATGTGTGTTTCTTTTTTATATAAATCACGGCTCATTGTCATTCTGTTACATTACACTGATAGTAAAGGAAAAGAGTCACAACTATTTTTATTCTATTACATTACAAGCTCTCGTGGATTTTTATTCACACAATGTGTGCACCTCAGCCAAGTTGTTAGTTGGAGGGAGCGCACATATTTCTATTTACCTAGCGTGTGAACTCCTGTCATCTAAAAACGACAGTTGATGTTAGATTATTCGGGTGCATGGACCATGTGAACAGAAAACCGTGAGACCAGTGAATATATATGGTATGTATCCTAATGCACCGAGGGTGGATATCACCATTCAGTTTGTATAGGAGCCTAAAGATGACACTAATGCAGTCTCGAAACTCTGTTGCCAACCTACGAGCAACTGGAAAATTTTGCTCGATCAGATGTCGACTACCCTGCTCTCATCTTATTATTTGGTTCTTTTTCTCCATCCTCTATATACCGAGGTTAACACGTGAGGTGGTAATTTTTAATGGCATGTACAGACTGCTAATGGACCATTAATATACTGCTTTCCGAGCAGAAAATCAAACACTAAAGAAGCCTCTGCATTCTTTCAAAAAAAGGGGAACAAAAAAGTTAATTGCTAGAACAGTAGGCATAATTGCCTGGTTAAATACAACTGCACAAAACTCCAGCTGATTCTATGATGAAACTCATTTGTCGCAAACGCTGGAGAAAAAATGGCTTGTCGGCCTCACATCATGTGTATTTATGAGGCGCGAACGAAATGGTAATTGCTTAAACGGCGTGGTCGCTTACCCGCATACAATAATAAAAAGTATATACGAGCCTGCGTGAGCGGTCCGGCGTGCAGTAGTAATTACAGCGTACGCGGGAATTAGCTATTGTTCCGCAGACCGGCGTGTAATGCGCTTACAGCGGCGCGCCGCCAGTTTTCACCCAATTACAGCACATAATGTCGGGATAAACTGTTTTAGTAGGTCCAATATCGGCCTATGGGGCCATTAAAACGGCGTCTGGTCCCGGCTTTGAACCGGCCGTCTCCCTAAATTCGGTTCCGGCAGAAGTCCGCGAGGGAAAGCTGCGTTCTGCCTGAGACCCCGTACAAAGGGGATCCCGAAGCTGGGGGAGTGATATCTGGCGTAATTAGCTCTCAGCACAGACGGCAGTTCGTATACGCACGGCGACTGCTCACAGCATAGAGTCTATGAGGCAGTAAGTACATACATTTTTATCCATTTGTTTTGATTGGAATTTTTTTTAAACAGTTGTCGGTTTCGGTTGTGTGATAGCCATCTTCAGAAGTAAAAGAAAAATCGTTATTGGACAGGAGCATGTAGAAGTATGGTAGCTCATATTTAAAAGGAAAGTTAACCGTGCTTTTTCGAGAGCTCTGGATGAGACGGACTAGCCGTGATATACAATTACTGTAAACAAACTGCTAAAGAAACACAAAAAAATACTTTGTGTTCTGCCTTACGGCAGGTCTTGTCATGGGTGAGTCTCGTCAGAGAGGTCGACCGCATGAGAGTCTTGGGAAGTGATTCCAGTGGTGGTTTCTCGTTGCCTTCCACTGATGATAATGAAATGATAACGAGGACAACACAACACCCAGACACCCAGTCCTTAAGCCCAGAAAATCTCCTACCCAGCTGGGAACAGAACCCGGGACCCTTGGCGTGAGAAGCCGCCGCGCTGACCACTTTTTTTTATTCCACAAAACTAGTAATAAAAATGGCTAGCTTACAATGAAATGACATAAATACGGTGACAGATAATTGCAGTCCTAAATCACGGCATTCAAAGAATGAGTAATGATATTCAGTCTTCAGCAGTAGCACACATTTGACACCTCCACTGTCATCTTCAACTGGTGGCAGTTCATCATGCACATTTTCTTCTTCTGCTCCGTGAGGTTCCTCATCATCATTTACCAGACCCAAATTAATCATTCAGTAAATCCTTGGTGTGTGTTCGTTACAGGGTAAATTACGTGGAGAGACCACTCAGCTATCGGGGCGGTCAAAGAAACAGAGACTATGCATAATAGATGTAAAACAAAGCGTAGGACTGTAGATAGAGAGATGCTACATGAAATGCGCTTGTCCTCAAGAGTGCAATGTGTGAAGCCTTCAACGACTGCGTTATCAGAATACTATCGAAACATCTCTCATAAAATCCCTACAGTATAAATATCTATGGAGTGAGCTTTAGGTTGCGCAGAACGAGAATTCTGTCCGCAACGTCTGCTGCAACTGTCATGTGATTTTGGGACGTGCATTTTAGCCGTATTTTGACCAATATTTTGAGTATTATTGTGTTATTAATTCGCTGCTCCACATAGAGCATCTTCAGAAGTATCATCAAACTTTGTGTACCAGTTTTATACCGTCATCTTAATAATTTCATTCCTGGAACTAAAGTTAGCCTATAGATGTGAAGTACAATGGCATTGTGTCTTTCCGCCACAGCATCATAGCTCAGATTCCACTTCTTTACGATTTTTCAGTAATGAGATAAGAACTGACAGCCAACAATAGTTTTTCACCTCTCCTATTGCACTTAATCGTATTGTCATATGTTGCAATGACACTGTAAACGGCGCCGAAGTGTCACGAAGAAACAACGCATTGAAACTACGAAACAGTTACGGTAAATACTGTAAGCGGTTTGCATCACTTGCCTTTCAAGTATTATTATTTTCAGTTTTTCATTATTTACACTTCTGTTTCTATAGAGAAGTAAAATATCTACAACACATTTTCGCTATCTCTTCAGAGAAGTAAATCCGTATACTACACACAAACTGTTGAAAAAGTAAAAAGATTAATGCTCAAATTCTGCAGTAATAAAATACGTGACAGAAAACAACATTTTTTACGTTTTCTGTTGCACCCATTCATATTGTAGAATCTGTTCTAATACATTACGCTATTGTGCCAGTGTATAGCGAACTGTCTGATCAGAAATACTTATATACGCACAAGGGTTTAAGAACCTGCATGAACAGGAGGAAATTAGTCAGGCTGCCATGTATAAATTTCATCTGCGTGTGAGCAATGCACCAATAAGGTATACACTGATTGGCTGTGGTAAACATATGGTCATAATATCGCAGAAATTATTTCCGTAGTACAACACTTTGTAATACCGCGCCTCGATATTTTGCAGCATATGAGGGTTGGAACTTTAATAGTGGCAACTATTTATTTACAGTCCGTACAAAATAGATACGTGTTTCAAAGTTGTACTGACCTTCAATGTAGTCACCAGCATTGTGTGTAACCCGTCGCCAGCGATGTGGAAGTCGTAGGATACTCTTAGCAGTGCCAGTTGTGTTGACAATTTGAGCGGTGCGGTCTATTGCCCGACGAATTTGTAGCAGTTCTGAAGCGAATGGGGTGAAGTGTTTCCTTCATTTTAGAAATCTAGTTGAACTCACGAGGGCTTAAGTTAGGGGACTGCAATAAGTTAGCAGCCCCATCAGTCCGATAAATCAGTAAGAGCTTGCACTGTACGTGGTTGAACATTGTCCTGTAAAATGATGGTCAGGTCCTGCAGAAAGTGTCATCACTTCTGTCTCTATGTTGTTTTTTTCTGGAACACAACCTACGATCAGAGCTGTAAATAAATAGTTGCCACTATTAAAGATTCAACCCTCGTACAAACTGTACATATCAGTATGTCATTTACAGTTGCACATTTGTTTTACATACGTATGAAAAGCAACAGGTCCTCCTTTCACATACTTTTCTGTACATACGTATAACTACAATACTGACGATCGCTGTTACTAAAACTCAGTATATAAAACAAATCGATATACGTAATACGCAAGTTTCGATATTACTGCAAGTTAAAGAGATGCAGCATTGTCCCAAACTCAAGTGATTAACCCGATTTGATGCTGAGAACACACGCAGTAGGTTATGCTCACTCCATAGATGTATTTACTTTATGATAAAACCCAAAGAAATACTACTAATATGTAAAGACCGTTAATGGCATCAAAATTATTGTCCATGCACCCGTAGACAAGATAGGAACTGAGATAGAAGGTAGCAAAGGAAAACCGAATGCCGTGAACTCAATTCTCAAATGTTCTTTCATAAAGGAAAATCGAGGTTTATTACGAAAATTTAATTCTCGAAGAACTTCAAAGATGAGTGATATACATGTTAATGTTATTGGTTTAGAGAAACAGCTACAAACGCAAAACTGAACGAAGCTACAGGGTCCGATGGAATCCGTATCGGATTCTATACCGAATCTGCGGCTGAGGTAGCCCCTGTTTTAACTGTAATCTACCGCAGCTTCCTCAAGAAACAAATGTCCCAATCAATTGGAAGAAAGTACAAGTTACACCCATCTATAGGAAGGGTAGCAGAAGTAATTCACGAAACTATCGTTCAGTATTGTTGACATTCATTTGTTGTAGAATCTTAGATCGTATTCTAAGACAATGAAGTATTTTGAGCACAATGACGTCGTCTATGCCAACCAGCGTGGATTGCAGAAATATCTATTGCGATAAACCCAAATCCCCTTTCCCTGTATAACATTCTGAAATCCGTGGATCAAGAAAACCAGATAGGTGCAGTACCTCTTTACTTCCGAAAAGCATTTGACGTACTACCGTACCTACGCTAGTTGTCGAATCGTATGGGGAAGTTTGTGTCTGGACTAAGGCTTTCATGGTAGCAAGGGCACAGCATGTTATCTTGGATGGAGAGTAATTTCAGATGTCTCCAGGAACGCGTGTTTGGAGTCTTGCTGATCAAGTTTGTGTTGTATATTAATGACTTTACAGACAATGTTAATATTAGGTTGGTGCATAAGTTTTTTAGCGTTTTTATTTTGTATGTTGTATTGAGGTTCCTATTGGTTTATTTACCGCTTGTTATTTTTCATTTATGGTTCACTGTTGCTATTTGAGTTTCTATATTGGCATTTTATCATTTGAAGTTTGTGAGTGGAGTTGTGGAAGCCAGAAAATGCAGTTCAATAGACGGGTGACAACAGAGGAGGCAGAAACATTTCCGCCGTGTCTAGCGGCAGTTGTTGTCGTGTTGTTGTGGTCTTCAGTCCTGAGACTGGTTTGATGCAGCTCTCCTTGTTACTCTATCCAGCAAGCTTCTTCATCGCCCAGTACCTACTGCAGCCTACATCCCTCTGAACCTGCTTAGTGTATTCGTCTCTTGGTCTCCCTCGACGATTTTCACCCTCCACGCTGCCCTCCAATACTACTCGTAAACTGTCCCAGATCATGTCCGACCAACCGATCCCTTCTTCTAGTCACGTTGTGCCACAAGCTCCTCTTCTCCCCAATTCTATTCAATACCTCCACATAAGTTATGTGATCTACCCTTCTAATCTTCAGCATTCTCCTGTGGCACAACATTTTGAAAGCTTCTATTCTTTTCTTGTCAAAACTATTTATTGTTGTCCACGTTTCACTTCCATACATGGCTACAAACCATTCAAATACTTTCAGAAACGACTTCTTGACATTTAAATCTATACTCGATGTTCACAAATTTTTCTTCTTCAGAAACGCTTACCTTGCCAGTGCCAGTCTACAGTTCATATCCTGTCTACTTCGACCATCATCAGTTCTTTTGTTCCCCAAATAGCAAAACTCCTTTACTGCTTTAAGTGTCTCATTTCCTAAACTAATTCCCTGAGCATCACCCGACTTAATTCCAATACATTCCATTATCCTCGTTTTGCTTTTGTTGATGTTCATCTTATACCCTCCTTTCAAGACACTGTTCATTCCATTCAACTGCTCTTTCAAGTCCTTTGTTGACTCTGACAGAATTAAAATGTCATCGGCGAATCCCAAAGTTTTTAATTCTTCTCCATGGATTTTTATACCTACTCCGAACTTTTCTTTTGTTTCCTTTATTTCTTGCTCAATATACTGATTGAATAACATCGGAGAGAGGCTACAACCCTGTCTCGCTCCCTTCCCAACCACTGCTTCCCTTTCATACCCCTCGACTCGTATGACTGCCATCTGGTTTCTGTACAAATTATAAATAGCCTTTCGCTCCCTATATTTTACCCCTGCCACCTTCAGAATTTGAAAGAGAGTATTCCAGTCAACATTGTCAAAAGCTTTCTCTAAGTCTACAAATGTTAGAAACGTATGTTTGCCTTTCTTTAATCTTTCTTCTAAGATGAGTCGTAGGGTCAGTATTACCTCACGTGCTCCAACATTTCTACGGAATCCAAATTTTTCTTTCCCGAGATCACCACCTTCTATCAGTTTTTCATTTCTCTTTAAAGAATTCGCGTTAGTATTTTGCAGCCGTGACTTATTAAACTGATAGTTCGGTAATTTTCACATCAGTCAACACCTGCTTTCTTTGGGATTCGAATTATTACATTCTACTTGAAGTCTGAAGGTATTTTGCGTGTCTCATACAACTTGCTTACCAGATGGTAGAATTTTGCTAGGACTGGCTCTCCCAAGGCTGTCAGTAGATCTAATGGAATGTTGTCTATTCCGGGGGCCTTGTTTCGACTCAGGTCTTTCTGTGCTCTGTCAAACTCTTCACGCAGTATCATATCTCCCATTTCATCTTCATCTGCATCCTCTTCCATTTTCATAATATAATCCTCAAGAATATCGCCCTTGTATAGACCCTCTATATACTCCTTCCACCTTTCTGCTTTCCCTTCTTTGCTTATAATTGGGTTTCCATCTGAGCTCTTGATATTCATACAAGTGGTTATCCTTTCTCCAAAATTCTTTGTAATTTTCCAGCAGGCAGTATCTATCTTACCCCTAGTGAGATAAGCCACTGCATCCTTACATTTGTCCTCTAGCCATCGCTGCTTAGCCATTTTGCACTTCCTGTCGATATCATTTTTGAGACGTTTGCATTCCTTTATGCCTTCTTCATTTACTGCATTTTTATATTTTCTCCTTTCATTAATTAAATTCAATATTTCTTCTGCTAGCCCTCGTCGTTTTACCTATTTGATTCTGTGCTGCTTTCACTATTTCATGCCTCAAAGCTACCCATTCTTCTTCCACTGTTTTTTTTTTCCCATTCCTGTCAATTGTTCCCTTATGTTCTCCCTGAAACTCTGTACAACCTCTGGTTTAGGCAGTTTATCCACGTCCCATCTCCTTAAATTCTCACATTTTTGCAGTTTCTTCAGTTTTAATCTACAGTTCATAACCAATAGATTGTGGTCAGAGTCCACATCTGCCCCTGGAAATGTCTTACAATTTAAAACCTGGTTCCTAAATCTCTTTCTTACCATTATATAATCTATCTGATACCTTCTAGTATCTCCAGGGTTCTTCCATTTATATAACCTTCTTTAATGAATCTTGAACCAAGTGTTAGCTATGATTAATTTATGCTCTGCGCAAAATTCTACCAGGCGACATCCTCTTCATTTCTTAGCTCCAGTCCGTATTCACCTACTATGTTTCCTTCTCTCCCTTATCCTACTCTCGAATTGCAGTCACCCATGACTATTAACTTTTCCTCTCCGTTCACTACCTGAATAATTTCTTTTATCTCACCACACATTTCATCAATTTCTTCGTCATCTGCAGAGCTAGTTGTTATTTAATCTTGTACTACTGTAGTAGGCATGGGGCTCGTGTCTATCTTGGCCGCAATAATGCGTTCACTATGTTGTTTGTAGTAGCTTACCGTACTCCTTTTTTTTATTCATTATTAAACCTACTCCTGCATTACCCCTGTTTGATTTTGTATTTATAACCCTGTATTCACCTGACCAAAAGTCTTTTTCCTCCTGCCACCGAACTTCACTGATTCCCACTATATCTAACTTTAGCCTATCCATTTCCCTTTTTATATTTTCTAACCTACTTTCCCGATTAAGGAATCTGATAGTCCTACCTCCGATCCGTAGAATGCCAGTTTTCTTTCTCCTGATAACGACGTCCTATTGAGCAGTCCCCGCCCGGACATCCGAATGGGGGACTATTTTACCTCCGGAATATTTTACCCAAGAGGACGCCATTATCATTTAATAGTACCATTGAATATAGCACCGCAAGAAAATGGCTTTGTCGTTTTAAGGAGGAACTTGAAGATCTTTTAAAAGCATTAACCCACACCGACCCACGTCAGTGCACTCGAGAACTGACAAATGTGATGAAAGGTGATCATTTCACCATCGTGCGACATTTGCAAGCAAAGAGAAAGAGTCAAAAATCGGCTGTATGGCCACCGCTTGCTTGATCGGCTCGTAAACAACCATGACCATTCCTATCTTGCAACGTTACTGCTGACGAGAAACGGTATCTTTACGCTAACATAGGCAAAAAAAGAAATATTTGAGCGAAAAAAGGAGCAACTAGCCGTACAAAGACCTATCAGCGCGCCTAGATAAATTATAGTTTAATGGGTATTGCGGAAGAGCGACTGATTGGTGTACTACAGATTGCTTTCCCGAGGTGTAACTATCACTGCTGACATTTATTGTCAACAACTGAAACGTCTTGCAGACGCCGTCTGAGGACAACGACCAGGAAGATTACGTGAAGCGCTGCTACGCCCGATAACTCCCGCCAGCTTTCTGTTATAGAGGAGCTGAGTCGGGAAGTCATTCCGCATCCACCTCATTCAAGTGATCTTGTGCCTTCAGATTTTCACCTTTGCTGCTATCTATCGAGCAACCTTCATGAAACGTCCTTTCTGGATGAAATGCGATCTGAACATAGCTTAACGAGTCATCACCTCAAAAACACGTTATTTCTATAGTCGCGGAATAGAAAAGTTACCCAAACGTTGAAGAACTATTGTAAATAATGAAGGAAAAAGTCATAGCATAGTGGAAAATACCATCTGCCATGCACTTCATAGTAGTTTGCTGAGCGTCATTCTCGCAAATAGTGGAGCCTTTTCGAATCGTAGTACCCTATAAAGGAAGTGTTGCAAGTCATAATTATCATTACAAGTCTTAACTGGCTTTTTTAATTGAGAAAACGAAGAAATAGTAAGCAAAAGTAAAACAATATTTGTATTTAACGTCTTTTGAAGCAGGAAAATATAAGGTTGTACCTTGTCATACACGACTACAACATTAGAGACTGAATGTAAGTTCGCTTTGGACAAATTAATTGGCCGTTCCGTTTTCAAATAAACTATCCCAGCATTCGTCTTAAAGGTGAATCGTGGATGACTGGACATGAAACATCGTCCTCGCGAACGCGACTCCATTGTCCCAACCAATACGTTAACGTGTTCGTCCAAACGAACTAGTTCTATAAGATATATCGAGTCGTCCCCAAGTACTGTTCAGTGTACATGGGAGTAGCCAAGAAAAATGACTACACTAATCGTGAGCTACAAATATTAAATATCAGCACAGATAAAAATAAGTAAATAATTATTTCATAACCTGTTAGATAACGATCGTTTGGACTTCAGGAAAGGTAAAGGCACCAGAAAGTTTGTTCTGACGTTGCAGTTGGTAATGGAAACAAGGTTGGAGGAATTCAATCTATACATCGAGGGTACGATGAGTAAATAAAACAAAAGATTCAATAGTGGCATTAAAATTCAAGGTGAAGGGATATCAGTTAAATGATTCTCTGGTGACATTGCCATCCTCGGTGAAAATGAAGAAGAATTACAGGATCTGTTGACTAGAATAAACAGTCTAATGAGTACAGATTGTGGATTGAACGTAAACCGAAGAAAGGCCAAAGTAACGAGAAGGAGCAGAAATGAGAACAATGAGGAACCTAAGATTAGAGTTGTAATCACGAAGTAGATGGGGTCGAGTCATTTTGCTACCTATGTAGTAAAATAACCTGTGACGGATCGAGCAAGGAAGACATAAAAAGCAGATCAGCATCGGCAAAAAGGGCATTCTCAGCCATGAGAAATCTGCTGGTATCAAATATATGCCATAACGTGAGGAAGACATTTTTGATAACGTACGTTTGGTGCACAGCATTGTATAGTCATCAAACGAGAATCAAGGTATCTGAGTTGTGATGCTACAAAATAATGGCGAAAATTAGGTGGGCTGGGAAGGTAAGGGATGAGGAGCTTTCCCGCAGAACAGGCGAGGAAAAAAACTATGGAAAACAATGGCAATAATAAGGAACAGGATGGTAGGATATTTGTTAAGACATCAGTGAATAGTTTCCATGGTAGCAAATAATTGAGGACGTAGGTTGCAAGTGCTATTGTAAGATGAAAAGGTTGGCAGAGGAGATGAATTCGTTGCGGGCTGTATCAAACCAAGGAGACTGATAACTCAAGGAAAAAAGTCATTATGTGCAAAATATCCAAGAACTTTTTGCACAACTTTATTTCTGGGTTTTCAACCTTTTTCAGTTGATGAAATACGTTTATACCTTCAACCTTATCATGTTTACGGTGACTGCGCTATGAACACTGCATCTCCCCTGTGCAATACAATAATAACTTCAGTTGACAGTTTACAAGTGGTACATTTACGTCTGATTTATAATTTGATTAACACACTATTGTTTTCTACCAGTGAAACGCCTCGGCTTCGCACAGGTAGCATTAAAAATACACAGTTGGACTACTTGTCTGGCGCGGCAGTTGTAAATTATACACACACATCGTCGTCGGGAAACGATCTCTCTGTTAGTGAAAACTGTATCAAAATTTCTACAGTAATTCCTGAGATTGCCAAAGCCCTTGCCTCTGTGGTCACACTAGTTCCAGTCAGATCACCGAAGCTAAGCGTTGTCGGTCTTGGCTGGCACTTGGATTTGTGACCATCAGCGACTGCAGATGTCTGTGGGCAAGTGGTGCACTCAGCTCTTGTGTGGACAATTGTGGAGCTACTTCACTGAGAATTAGGGGTTCCTTTCACAAAAACTAGCAACGTCCGTGAGAGCGATGGGCTGACCACAGGCCCATCATTATCCCCATTCAGTGACGCCTATCGACTTAGGATGACATGGCGGTCGGTCGATACCAATGAGCCTTCCGAGGTCTTTTCAGACGGAGTTTAGTTGTATTTTAGTTCCAGAAATTATCCTTTACATACGGACAGGAAAACCCCGCGGAGCATTGTAAATTTTATAGGCAGGGACACCAGAATGTAATTTTCACTTCTTGTCTATCGTTAAATCCGTTGCTTTACGAGAGTGGCGCATTTTCAGAAAATATTACATTTTCAGGATTCTCTGAAGACATAACCAGACTACAGTTTGGATAACAGCTGCAAATCAGTCTGCGATCTAAATGGCGAGGGCCGCGCGCGAGGGCTGCGGTGGTCTAGCGGTTCTAGGCGCTCAGTCCGGAACCGCGCGACTGCTACGGTCGCAGGTTCGAATCCTGCCTCGGGCATGGATGTGTGTGATGTCCTTAGGTTATTTAGGTTTAAGTAGTTCTAAGTTCTAGGGGACTGATGACCACAGATGTTAAGTCCCATAGTGCTCAGAGCCATTTTTGAAATGGCGAGCCAACTGGAAACGTGCTCCAAAGTCTAAATTATACACAGAAAAGAATACGTGTGCTATGTGGACTAAAAGCAATGTCGAGTCCAGCCATAGTGAAATGGTGTCAACAATTTGTCCAAGGCCTCACAGAGGTGGGTGATGTTAATCGGGATGGAGGGCGACCGACATGGATCCTACATGATACTGTAATAAAATGGAACACCTCACCTGCAGCTGTCCTTACGATGTTATGTATTATATGGATGTCATCTCCAGGCCTTAACTGACACTGAGTGGGCGAACTCCAATCATATTCACCATTCATCAGTGGGCAACATCTATGAATTGGTTTTCACATACTACCTGTAGCAACGATATTGTGCCTCCTACCAGTTGATGGTTGGAGACAACATCGTTGTTACGCGTGGCCTGTGAAAATCAGTTCATAGATGCTGGCCACTGGTGAATCGTGTATATGATTTGATTGTTGGAGACACATAATTGTTACAGATAGTCTGCGATAATCAGCTCATAGATGTTTACCACTGGTGAATCGTGTATTCGATTTGATGGTTGCAGACACAACATCTTTGTTACAAGTAGTCTGCGAAAATCAGCTCATAGGTGTTTACCACTGGTGAATCGTGTATACGATTTGATGGTTGGAGACACAACATCGTTGTTACAGATAGTCTGCAACAATCAGTTCATAGATGTTGACCACTGACGAATCGAGTATAGTATTGGAACACATAAGTCAATTAAAGCCTGAAGATGGTGCACTGAAGCACAGAAACTGGTAGCCACATAGTAAATAACAACGGAAGGACGGCTGCAGGTGTTACATTTTATTACCTAAGTTAACAGCCAAAGTCCCTCAAAGCTCCACTCGCCACTTGACAATGTCTAGGAAATCGAAATTATGATTCGCAGCAGTCGCAGATTTTTCGAAGACGTGTACATTCACATCCAGTGCTCTCAAGTGCCTACATAACCAAGATCAGATGTCTGTAGTCGAGGAACTCAACGGTTGGTGGACCTTCAGATCGTTATTTACAGAGACTTGGTGACTTGTTGAAAGACTGGTATCGTGTATATGTATGACTTTGAAGAGTAGTGTAGCATCCAATAAAAATTACTTTCCTTGACATAACAACGTTCCAAAGTCCCTGTATACATAGATCTTGTAGTTCCACGTTACAGGTTCATCTACATAATAGATACACTTTTACTTCCACTGCTGTTGCCAACCCGCTTAGCATTCGTCATGTGGCCGACATGTGTATTCACAGTTCTGCACGGTATAGTCGTTAATGGACACAGCCTTGGAAAAGGTATCGAGAAACATGGATAAATGTGCAAGGTATGTGACTTTTGTTATACACTGAAACGCCAAAGAAATTGGTGTAGGCATATGTATTCAAATATAGAGACATGTAAACAGGAAACATTCGGCGCTGCGGTCTGCAACGCCTGTATAAGACAACAAGTGTCTATTCGATGGGTTACTGGTGCTGCAAAGCCAGGTCATCAAGATTTAAGTGGGTTTGAACGTAATTTTATAGTCGGTGCACGAGCGACGGGACACAGCATCTCCGACTTAGCGATGAATTGGGGATTTTCCCGTACGACCATTTCACGAGCGTGCCTTATCAGGAATCTGGTAAGACATCAAATTTCCGACAGCGCTGCGGGTGGAGAAAGATCCTACAGGAACGGGATCAACGACGACTGAAGAGAATCGTTCAAAGTGCCAGAAGTGCAACCCTTCCGCAAATTGCTGCAAATTTCAATGCCGGGGCCATCAGCAAGCGTCGGTGTGCGAACTATTCACCGAAACATCATCGATATGGGCTTTCGGAGCTGAAAACCCACTCGTGTACCCTTGATGACTGCACGACAAGAATTTTTGCGCCTCGCCTGGGGTCATCAACACCGACATTGGACTGTTGATGTCTGGAAACGTGTTGCATGGTCGAACGAGTCTCGTTTCAAATTGTGTTGAGCGGATGGACGTGTACGGGTATGGAAGAAGGTCATGAAAACATGGCCCCTGCGTGTCAGCAAGGGACTGTTCAAGCTGGTGTAGGCTCTGTAAAGGTTTGGGGAGTATGAAGTTGGAGTGATAAGGGACCCCTGATACGTCTACATACGACTCTGACAGGTGACACGTACGTAGTCATCGTGTCTGATCACCTGCATCCATTCATGACCATTGCGCATTCCAACGGACTTGGACAATTCCAGCAGGATAAAGTGACATCCCACAGATTAGATTAGATTAGATTAGTACTTGTTCCATAGATCATGAATACGACACTTCGTAATGATGTGGAACGTGTCAGGTTATTAAAAGGTGTCTATACAAGATACTACATTATACAAAACATTACATGACACTCAATATTTTCTTTTTGGTTGGGAAATTACCCACTTACTATATCGAAAAATTCATCTAATGAGTGGAAGGAGTTGCCATTAAGAAATTCTTTTAATTTCCCTTTAAATGCTATATGGCTATCTGTCAGACTTTTGATGCTATTAGGTAAGTGGCCAAAGACTTTCGTGGCAGCATAACTTACCCCCTTCTGAGCCAAAGTTAGATTTAATCTTGAGTAGTGAAGATCATCCTTTCTCCTAGTGTTGTAGCCATGTACACTGTTATTACTTTTGAATTCGTTCGGATTGTTAATAACAAATTTCATAAGTGAATATATATATTGTGAGGCTACAGTGAAGGTTTCTAGCTCTCTAAATAAGTGTCTGCAAAATGATCTTGGATGAGCTCCAGCAATTATTCTGATTACACGCTTTTGTGAAATGAACACTCTTTTACGCAATGATGAGGTACCCCAGAATATGATGCCATACGAAAGCAGAGAATGAAAATAGGGGTGGTAAGCTAATTTACTGAGATCTATATCATCAAAATTTGCAATGACCCTAATAGCATAAGTAGCTGAACACAAACGTTTCAGCAGATCCTCAGTGTATTTGTTCCAGTTCAACCCCTTGTCAATGCATACACCTAGAAATTTTGAATATTCTGCCTTAGCTACCGACTTCTGATCGAAGTCTATATTTATTAATGGTGTCATTACATTTACCGTGTGGAACAGTATATACTGTGTTTTGTCAAAGTTTAATGAGAGCCCATTTGCAGAGAACCACTTAATGATTTTCTGAAAAACATCATTTACAATTTCACCAGTTAACTCTTGTCTGTTGGGTGTGATAGCTATACTTGTATCATCGGCAAAAAGTACCAGCCTTGCATCTTCGTGAATATAGAATGGCAAGTCATTAATATATATTAAGAACAGCAGAGGACCCAAGACCGAACCTTGCGGCACCCCGTTCTTCATTTTCCCCAGTTTGAGAAATCACCAGTTTTTTGCATATTATGTGAACTGCTTATTTCAACTTTCTGCACTCTTCCAGGTATGATTTAAACCATTTGAGTACTGTCCCATTCATACCACAGTACTTGAGCTTATCTAGAACTATTCCACGATTTACACATTCAAATGCTTGTGATAGATCACGAAAAATTCCAACAGGTGACTTCCGGTTACTCAGAGCATTTAATATTTCATTAGTGAAAGTATATATAGCATTTTCCGTTGAAAAACCCTTGTGGAAACCAGACTGACATTTTGTTAAAACTTTATTATTACAGAGGTGTGAAGCTACTTTACAATTCATTACTTTTTCAAGAATTTTGGATAAGGCAGTCAGAAAAGAGATTGGGCGGTAGTTGTTGACATCAGACGTAATACCCTTTTTTATGCTGTGGTTTAACAATGGCATACTTCAGTCTATCTGGGAAAATACCCTGCTTCAGAGAGCTATTACATATGTGACTAAGAATCCCACTCATTTCTTGGGAACAAGCTTTTATTATCCTGCTGGAAATGCTATCAATTCCATGTGAGCTATTATTCTTGAGAGAGTTTATGTCCAGAATTGCTACAGAGCGACTCCAGGAAGACTGAATTTAAACACTTCCACTGTCCACCAAACTCCCCAGACATGAACATTATTGAGCATATCTGGGATGCCTTGCAACATGCTGTCCTCCACTCCCTCGTACTCCTACGGATTTATCGACAGCCTTGTAGGATTCGTGGTGTCAGTTCCCTCCAGCACTACTTCAGACATTAGTCGAGACCATGCCACGTCGTGCTTCGGCACATATGCGTGCTCGCTGGGACCCTACACGATATTAGGAAGGTGAACTAATGTTTTTGCCTCATCAGTGTATAATTGCGCGGATGACACGCAGAGATACATTCGCATCTTATCAAGTCATGTTTTTGAAAAACAGAAGCTAAATTCAGATCGGTTGTAGGGACATATTTTTGACGTCAGCGTCAGTACACTTCTGCTGTGCTATTACTTTTGTAGGTGCATATGAAAATGAGCATACACTTGAAACTAGCTAGTAGTGCTTACTGAAGTACTGATCTGAACTGTAAAGATGACATCATTCTTTAAGGGAGGATTATCGCGATACCATGTTATTATTGCTGTGTTTTAAGCTACATATCTGATTTCAGTAAAAGCAACTTCAGAAACAATTGCTTTTGAGGGACACAGGAGAAAGATCACTAACATAAGTGAGGATCTGAAGAAGCTGTTCTTGTCACCTAAGACTTACGTGACAGATCTCTGTATGTCCATCTTTTTTGAGATGCTTGCAGGACTCAGATGTTCTATAGATGATGTCAATTTAAATACTTTTCAGCCGTCTAGTTTCCTACCATATTTTAGTTAGCAACCAAGTTCAGTGTTTTACTACGCCATCGTCAGGCTCCTGACCGACGTGTAGAAAGAATCTACTTCGGCTGTGATCAAAACAGGGGCCGGCAATACTGGTCTTAGTATATTTTAGCTATAGTGGTCACTTAACTTGCTACAGTCGCAGTTTCGAATCCTGCCTCGGGCATGGATGTGTCTGATGTCCTTAGCTTAGTTAGGTTTAAGTAGTTCTAGGGGACTGATGACCACAGCAGTTGAGTCCCATAGTGTTCAGAGCCATTTGAACCATTTTTTGTCACTTCACTGTTCAGTCGGCAGGTGATGGTTGAAGTAACCACTACACCAAAAATCTACTAAGACTAGTATTACCGGTTCCTATTTTGACACAGCCGAAGTAGGTTCTTCCTACACGTTGGTCAGGGGCCAGAAGATGGCGTACTAAAACGCTGAAACAGGTTGGAAAATAAAATAAGGTTGCTGGAAACTGGACGGCTGAAAGTGTATAATTTGACATCATCTGTTTCCGTGACACATTGGCACAGTAGGCATTTCTATTTTACCCCATTACTTTTTCTGGCTATAAGGCGCCAATGGACAGAACACCGCGTTGATTCCGATCCGTCGTCCAAAAGGGTAGAGGTTTTAGACAGTGGTCGTGTGTGGCAGTAGCCACGCGACGTGCAGCAGCCGCGTACGCAGCAGACAGCGGGAAGATAGCACCGGGAACACCCGCTCTGAAACTTGTCCGCTGATATGAGGTGGCGCAACCTACTTCCGCGGTTATAAGCCGGGAGACCGTTTGAAAAATTTACTACCACCTCATGGTTTCTTAATTAGATGCAGAATGGTTTCCAAAGCACATTTCTGTGCTCGGTGTAACTTTCGAAACACATTGTTGTCATTTCGTATACTTTGTCACAATTAGTCCTGCTCATTTGTTCCTACTCATATTTGAGTGTTTTCTTTCCCTCTTGTGTGTATTCTTTTTTCTCCAAGATTTTTCCCCATTCAGAATGAAACCTTTGTTGTGAATTACTATTGTTGTTGTTGTTGTTGTTCTTGTGGTCTTCAGTTATGAGACTGGTTTGATGCAGCTCTCTATGCTACTCAATCCTGGGCAAGCTTCTTCATCTACCAGTACTTACTGCAAACTACATCCTTCTGAATCTCCTTAGTGTATCCATCTCTTGGTCTCCCTCTACTATTTTTACCCTCCGCGCTGCCCTCGAATACTAAATTGGTGATCCCTTGATGTCTCAGAACATGTCCTAACAATCGATCCCTTCTTCTAGTCAAGTTGTGCCACAAACTCCTCTTTTCCCCAATTCTATTCAATATCTACTCATTAGTTATATGATCTACCCATCTAATCTTCAGCATTCTTCTGTAGCACCACATTTCGAAAGCTTCTATTCTCTTCTTGTCTAAACCATGTATCATACATGTTTCACTTCCATACATGGCTACACTCCATACAAATACTTTCGGAAACAGCTTCCTGACACTCAAGTCTATACTCGATGTTAACAAATTCCTCTTCTTCAGAAACGTTTTCCTTGCCATTGCCAGTCTACATTTTATATCCTCTCTACTTCGACCATCATCAGTTATTTTGCTCCCCATATAGCAGAACTTCTTTACTACTTTAAGTGTCTCATTTCCTAATCTAATTCCATCAGCATCACCCGATTTCATTCGACTACATTCCATTATCTTCGTTTAGCTTTTGTTGATGTTAATCTTATATCCTCCTTTCAAGGCACTGTCCATTCCGTTCAACTGCTCTTCCAGATCCTTTGCTGTCTCTGACAGAATTACAATGTCATCGGAGAACATCAAAGTTATTTGTCAAAGGTACTGACTGAGTAAATCACACTATCGTTTAAAATAAATTATGGGGTAATGGGAAATGCTGCAAAATGTTCCAAATTCAATATCTCTGACAGAAATGAAAGACTCTCATTAGGAAAGAGTCATGTAATTGATTGTCAGGTATCATCCAACTGGGAACTAATTAGATGTGGTGTCCCACAAGGTTCCGTCTTGGAATCCTTACTTTTTCTTGTTTATATCTATGACGTTTCATCTGTAACTGTACCAGACGCGGGGTTTGTTTGCAGAAGATACGAACATTGCAATAAATAGCAAATCAAATATTGTCCCAGAAGCATCGGTTGATGAAATTTTCATAGACATTAATGAATCATTCTTAGTCAGTTATTCATCACTAAACTTGGAAAAGAAACGTTACATGCAATACCGAACTTTTTAGAGGTTTTCCACAATTATATGAGTAAAATATGACGACAAACAGATAGAAGAAGTGCACAGTGTTAAATTATTGGGACTATGGTTTGCTAATAAATTCAGCTGGAAGGAGCATACTACAAAATTCATGAAATGCCAAAACAAATCTATTTTTGCAATGCGAATTTCCTCAGACATAGGTCACATAAAATTTTAATGCTGGCATACTATGCTAACTTTCATTCCATAATGTCATAAGGGATTATTTTTTTGGGGTAACTCATCTAGCCAAGCTAAAGTTTTCGAGTCCAAAAACGTGTAATAAGAATTATTTGTGGAGCGAAGTGAAGAACATCCTGCCGAGGCCTGATTAGGGAAGTAGAAATACCTGACACTACTACTTTATTGGGACTTCCCAATAAATTTATTCCTTCATTAAATATGACATTGAAAATGTATCTTCTTTTCCGTTCAGTTCAGTCCATGGAATCAATGTTGCGAACAAATCAATCTTCTCAAAGAATTAAAATCACTTACTTTGGTCCACAAAAGTGTCAATTACTCAGGGAACACATTTTCAATCACTTTCCACCATACATGAAAGGTTTAATTACTAATAAACTATAGTTGCTGACCAACGTCTTGTATTCAGCTGATGTGCTTCTTAATAGAACTTAGTTACGTGTGTAGTACTAATCATGTCAAATAATGCGAGTATTGTGTATAATGCGACTTCTGTACAAATTCAGTGCAACTGTAAACTGATTTTTCTGTTTGATGATGTATGACGATAAAAGTCTTTGAATGATCATGTACACCTCGGTGTACAGAAAATTTACTCGTGTCTCTGTAAATCCACGTTGTACAAGATGATTGAGGTATTTCGGTTGTTCAATATACACTCCGGGAAATTGAAATAAGAACACCGTGAATTCATTGTCCCAGGAAGGGGAAACTTTATTGACACATTCCTGGGGTCAGATACATCACATGCTCACACTGACAGAACCACAGGCACATAGACACAGGCAACAGAGCATGCACAATGTCGGCACTAGTACAGTGTATATCCACCTTTCGCAGCAATGCAGGCTGCTATTCTCCCATGGAGACGATTGTAGAGATGCTGGATGTAGTCCTGTGGAACGGCTTGCCATGCCATTTCCACCTGGCGCCTCAGTTGGACCAGCGTTCGTGCTGGACGTGCAGACATCGTGAGACGACGCTTCATCCAGTCCCAAACATGCTCAATGGGGGACAGATCCGGAGATCTTGCTGGCCAGGGTAATTGACTTACACCTTCTAGAGCACGTTGGGTGGCACGGGATACATGCGGACGTGCATTGTCCTGTTGGAACAGCAAGTTCCCTTGCCGGTCTAGGAATGGTAGAACGATGGGTTCGATGACGGTTTAGATGTACCGTGCACTATTCAGTGTCCCCTCGACGATCACCAGAGGTGTACGGCCAGTGTAGGAGATCGCTCCCCACACCATGATGCCGGGTGTTGGCCCTGTGTGTCTTGGTCGTATGCAGTCTTGATTGTGGCGCTCACCTGCACGGCGCCAAACACGCATACGACCATCATTGGCACCAAGGCAGAAGCGACTCTCATCGCTGAAGACGACACGTCTCCATTCGTCCCTCCATTCACGCCTGTCGCGACACCACTGGAGGCAGGCTGCACGATGTTGGGGCGTGAGCGGAAGACGGCCTAACGGTGTGCGGGACCGTAGCCCAGCTTCATGGAGACGGTTGCGAATGGTCCTCGCCGATACCCCAGGAGCAACAGTGTCCCTAATTTGCTGGGAAGTGGCGGTGCGGTCCCCTACGCACTGCGTAGGATCCTACGGTCTTGGCGTGCATCCGTGCGTCGCTGCGGTCCGGTCCCAGGTCGACGGGCACGTGCACCTTCCGCCGACCACTGGCGACAACATCGATGTACTGTGGAGACCTCACGCCCCACGTGTTGAGCAATTCGGCGGTACGTCCACCCGGCCTCCCGCATGCCCACTATACGCCCTCGCTCAAAGTCCGTCAACTGCACATACGGTTCACGTCCACGCTGTCGTGGCATGCTACCAGTGTTAAAGACTGCGATGGAGCTCCGTATGCCACGGCAAACTGACTGACACTGACGGCGGCGGTGCACAAATGCTGCACAGCTAGCGCCATTCGACGGCCAACACCGCGGTTCCTGGTGTGTCCGCTGTGCCGTGCGTGTGATCATTGCTTGTACAGCCCTCTCGCAGTGTCCGGAGCAAGTATGGTGGGTCTGACACACAGGTGTCAATGTGTTCTTTTTTCCATTTCCAGGAGTGTATAATGTAAAACAACTTCCAGCCATCAACTTTTAATATTATTTGTGATACCAATTTCGGCTTTTCACTACCCCGTATCATCCCCTAAGTAAAGATAACAATAATAATGACAGTCTAAACTACATAAGGAAGAGGCAGTGAAAAATTTAAGAGATAAGTTATATACTGTAAATAGTCTTCACGGGTTTGCCGCCGGATGATGCTGACGTTCATCGCAGCGTTCTTGTACTCTACGGCATGTCTGGCCTATATACACAACACCACATTGACAAGGAATCTTGTACACACCACATTTTCTCAGGCTAAGGTCATCCTTAACCGAACCCAACATTCTCAGTTTTTCAGATAGTTTAAAAATACACTTAATTCCATATCTTCCGATGACTCATCCTATTCTTGACGACATGGCACCAAAACATGGCAAAAAGGCCAAAGTGGTGGGTGTTCATTCTGCTCCATAGATTGAAAACGCCTGGGCGTGAATACATTACGTATCTGTCTCTCAGAGTAACCGTTTTGTCGGAACATTTGTAGTTCACTCGGCAGGCTTTTTGGATCAGATACCACATATGTTCTATGAACTAACGTACCTAATGCACTACCCCATTGTGCAGGATGATGGTAGCTTGTGGACTGCAAATATAGA
Organism: Schistocerca gregaria; assembly: GCF_023897955.1. NCBI lineage: Eukaryota > Metazoa > Arthropoda > Insecta > Orthoptera > Acrididae > Schistocerca > Schistocerca gregaria. Next base: position 512,952,926 of record NC_064924.1, read on the forward strand.
TCTGTATGCATTGGCTTGCGGTAGACGCTGTGTCCCAAGGTTCCATGTGCTTTCCTTCGTACCAAAACATCAAGAAGAGGTAACGTACCATCTTTTTCCATCACATTGTGAAGTATGTATTCGGATGCAGATGCTGAAGAAACGTAGGTACAGTATCAAGTCAATGTGGCGACACTACAAATGTATTATCCACATCTAACTTCTGCACTAGTTCAGTGCAGTAATGTGTTCATTGTAAATAAGTATTTAGTAGTTGTATTACAGGTTTATTACCTTATAAATAAATAAAAAAACCTTTTTATTTTAAATTCAGAGCATTAGTATTTGTAAAATGATTCTTTCAAATAGCGTTCATTAAAAAATGACGACCATGCCACTTGGGACCTGTAGAATGGTACATTAACTTATTTGTTTGAGTTGTAAATATTTGTCATGTATTGTTGTTTTCCTGACATGTTCTACATCCTGGAGGACTTTCTCACTACGGATCAATTGGAATGAAAGTAAATCTAATCTAAATACCGCAGAAAACAAGAGGGCTTGAGAGTTGTAGATTGTAGTGCCTCTTCTTCAAAGTCCTCCATAAAATAATCGGCCACCACAGGGGACAGAGGGGTACTCATGGCGACACCGTCCTCTTGTTCAAAGTATTGGTCTGAAATAAGAAATCCGTTGAAGTAAGCACGTGTTTAAATGATGCTACTATGTCCTCATCAAACTTGTTGCTAATGAACTGCAGGGGCACCTTTGTAAATAAAGACACATCATCGAAACTTACTAAGATATCCAATGATTGCAATCTAAGAGTGTTCAGGCGGCGTAAGAAATCTTCATAGTTTCGAATGTGGTGGTTGCACCTGCCTACAAGAGGTCCCAATAGTGATGTCAGGTATTTGGCAACAAAATAAGTAGGTGCTCCTATGTTACTTACTATGGGATGCAGAGGGACCCCATTCTTTATTTATCTTGGGTAGGCCATAGAGTCTAGGACGAACTGCAACCTGTTGACGCAAACCCTTAGTGACTTTCGCTGGAATCGAGCTCTTCCTGATGAGTTCCATAGTCTTTCTGTGGATTCTACTCGTCGGATTACTTTTTAATTTACAATATGCAGGATCGTCGAGCAGTTCGTATATTTTGCTGTTATATTCTGTGCGTGAGAGAAGCACAGTAGCATTTCCTTTGTCGGCAGGTAAGGTGACGATCTCTTGGTCTTCTCCCAATTCTCGTAGAGCATTCCTTTCAGTTGAGGTGATGTTAAAGCTGGACCTCTTAGATGAAGCTTGAGTCAAGATGCGGCATATATCACGCCTAATCTCTTCGGCATCCTTAGGAACTTTCGCAACAAATGGTTCAAATGGCTCTGAGCACTATGGAACTTAACTTCCGAGGTCATCAGTCCCTTAGAACTTAGAACTATTTAAACCTAACCAACCTAAGGACATTACACACATCCATGCCCGAGGCAGGATTCGAACCTGCGACCGCGTAGCGGTCGTGCGGTTCCAGACTGTAGCGCCTAGATTCTTCGATAACAGGCCCGTTATAACAATGGTATAGTACGGCCGTTGGTGAGTAACGTCTGGCAGCACTGTTGGCAAACGCAGCGTACAGCGCACGCACAGGAGAGCTGCTCTGTGATTTTCGCCAGAGGGCGTTTGAATATGGTAGCACCATCTATCTGAAAATCACGGCGCATGCGCCATTTCCTAGTCCATCGTAGCTATCCATCAGCAAGGTTGAACCACCTGAAGATGTCGGACAGTTGTTGCGAGAAAGTATTGTGGAATTTTCACGACGTGATCCGGCGGCAAACCCGTGAAGACTATTTACAACACATCCGAAGGGAAAGCTTGAAGAGTCACAAGTTATATAGTAGTAGATGTCGTGTGGCTAGGGCCTCATGTCGGGTAGACCGTTCGCTGGGTACAGGTCTTTCGAGTTGACGCCACTGCTCGTCGATGATGATGATTAGGACAATACAACACTCAGTCCCTGAGCGGAGAAAATCTCCGACTCAGCCGGGAATCGAACCCGAACGCTTAAGGTTGACATTCTGTCATGCTGACCACTCAGCTACGGGGGCGGACAGTTATATACTGTTGTTATGTGTTGTAAACATTTAACAAAAATCAATCTATATAAAGACCGACATCAAAACGAGTGATACACTAAAAAATAAAATGAGAGAACAGTTGCACACTGTATGAATACAAATTCAGAAAAAATATAAATGCGCCATATAATAGTAAGGTGAACCTACTGATCTGAGGTCAGAATTAGACGTCATCCTTACATGACTACTTTGTCACATATAGACAACCAATTAGAATGTAATGTCAGTATCAATGCCTGTCAATCAACTGAAGTAAAACAATCGCAGTTGCGTATTGATAAGGATAGTCTGAAGGTACATTACTGGCCATTAAAATTGCTACACCAAGGATATTCAGATGATAAACGGGTATTCATTGGACAAATATATTATACTAGAACTGACATGTGATTACATTTTCAAGCAATTTGGGTGCATAGATCCTGAGAAATCAGTACCCAGAAAAACCACCTCTGGCCGTAATAACGGAATTATATTTATTTATTTATGCCTTTATTTTACCTGGCAAGATTAGGGCCTTCAGGCCCTCTCTTACACCTAACCAGGCATACTCAGATTGAACGAGTTACAGTTTCTACATAACATTAAGGACGTATAACGTATTATGCAGTATTGATGTTAAAGAAAAAAATAGAGATTATAAAACTAGTACAACGATAATTATAACAATAAAAAATAATTATAACAATCAAGAATAATAATGATAATGATGATAATAATAATAATAATAATTATTATTATTATTATTATTATTATTATTATTATTATTATTATACTAATAGTGACTATGTATGTGAAAGTAAACATACTTTTTTTTGTGAATGTCAGTTACATTTTAGTTGGGAATTTTCTCGTTATATTCTTGCAGATTGTGACTTATTCTCATCGAGCAGAGACATAAGACGATAGAATGGGGTGAAAGAGATATATAAGAGGAAATATAGGTTAGAGGAAGAGAAATAGAATGGTAAAATTCGAAGCTGTGATGGAGAGGAGAAAGAAAGAGATGGGAGGGGCACAACAATGGTGGCTATACCGTCCCTAATATGTACGTTTTGAGTTCCCTCTTGAATGTTGAGTAGTTCTGGATAAGACGCAGATCACAGGGGAGTGCATTCCATAGTCGTATGGCTGAGATGGAGAATGACACGGAGAAAGATTTTGTGTTATGTAAAGGTACAGCCAAGATGCTAGACGTATCCGATATGGTATTGCGATTGTGGAATGATGATAGGTGTTTAATGTGAGAAGATAAGTATTGGAGGCACCATTGGCTAAGAAATCGATGAAGTAAGCACATCGTGTGGAGATCGCGTGCCTTATGTGGGCGTATCCAACCTAGCTGGGAGTATGAAGGACTGATATGATCACACAACCGAATATTGCACACGTATCTAATGCAAGCATTCATCACTAGCTCGAGGCATCTAGAATTTTCACTATTTGTGCCGTGTTGAACTACATCGCAGTAGTAAAGATTAGGCAAGACTAGTGTTTGGACTAATTTTTGTTTAACATGGGTTGGAAATATTTTTCTAAATTTTTGAATTGCATGTAGGGAGGAGAGCGGTGTCCAGCAAGTTGTGACTGTTTGTTCTTCCCAGTTTAGGTGTTCATTCAAGATTATTCCAAGGTCTTTTACTGTTTTTTGGTATGGTAGTTGGTTACCATTGATGAGTATTGTAGGGACTGTTTCGATAAAGTACCGGCTGATTAACTTTGGATGAGATATAAGTATGACCTGGGATTTCTTGGGGTTTAGTTTCAGACCTAGGTTCTGTGCCCATTGAGAAACAGAGCAAAGATCTGCGTTCATACTCGCTACTGCGCCAGCAATGTTTTTGGGGCTTGCACTTATGTACAGTTGGATGTCGTCGGCATATAGATGGTAGGTGCAGGTGTGAATCACTGAAGAAATATCATTAATGTACAGTGAGAAGAGTAGTGGACCAAGGACGGAGCCTTGGGGAACTCCAGAGCGCACACTTTTCCATGATGACTTTTCCGACCCACAAATGACTTGTTGACTTCTGTTTTTGAGGTAGCTGTCGAACCAGGGTATTGCGCTGTTTGAGAAATTCAGCTGTTTCATTTTAATTAGTTATATATCGAAGTCAACTGTGTCAAAAGCCTTGCTAAAGTCCAGCAGTGTTAGGATAGTAGCTTCACGTCTGTCCATAGCATGTTTAATGTCATCAGTTACTTTGATTAATGCAGTTGCTGTACTATGGTGCTTTCGAAAGCCTGACTGATATTCGTCATGGATGTTATGAGTTTTCAGGTAATCCGTCAGCTGTTCATGGACGATGTATTCTAGGGCTTTCGATATTGCAGGTAGATCGGCCTGTAGTCACCTGACGACTTAGGGTTGTCAGTCTTGGGTATAGGCTGAATTAAACTTTGCGTCCACTCAGTAGGATATGTACTACTGACAAGAGACAGGTTGAAGATGTCTGTGATAACTGGAATAATAGTGTCTACGACGTTCTTAATCATGCCAATGCTCACTCCATCATTTCCTACTGCCTCGGAAAGATTCTCATAATTGCCTTGTGTACTGTGCCAGTAGTGACATGTTTTAGGAAAAACTTATCTACAGCTACATCTACATCCATACTCCGCAAGCCACCTGACGGTGTCTGCTGGAGGGTACCCTGAGTACCTCTATCGGTTCTCCCTTCTATTCCAGTCGCGTATTGTACGTGGAAAGAAGGATTGTCGGTATGCTTCTGTGTGGGCTCTAATCTCTCTGATTTTATCCTCATGGTCTCTTCGCGAGATATACGTAGGAGGGAGCAATATACTGCTTGACTCTTCGGTGAAGGTATGTTCTCGGAGCTTTAACAAAAGTCCGTACCGAGCTACTGTGCGCCTCTCCTGCAGAGTCTTCCACTGGAGTTTATCTATCATCTCCGTAACGCTTTCGCGATTACTAAATGATCCTGTAACGAAGCGCGCTGCTCTCCGTTGGATCTTCTCTATCTCTTCTATCAACCCTATCTGGTGCGGATCCCACACTGCTGAGCAGTATTCAAGCAGTGGGCGAACAAGCGTACTGTAACCTACTTCCTTTGTTGTCGGATTGCATTTCCTTAGGATTCTTCCAATGATTCTCAGTCTGGCATCTGCTTTATCGACGATCAACTTTATATGATCATTCCATTTTAAATCACTCCTAATGCGTACTCCCAGATAATTTATGGAATTAACTGCTTCTAGTTGCTCACCTGCTATTTTGTAGCTAAATGATAAGGGACCTATCTTTCTATGTATTCGCATCACATTACATTTGTCTACATTGAGATTCAATTGCCATTCCGTGCACCATGCGTCAATTCGCTGCAGATCCTCCTGCATTTCAGTACAATTTTCCATTGTTGCAACCTCTCGATACACCACAGCATCATCTGCAAAAAGCCTCAGTGAACTTCCGATGTCATCCACCAGGTCATTTATGTATATTGTGAATAGCAACGGTTCTATGACACTCCCCTGCGGCACACCTGAAATCACTCTTACTTCGGAAGACTTCTCTCCATTGAGAATGACATGCTGCGTTCTGTTATCTAGGAACTCCTCAATCCAATCACACAATTGATCTGATAGTCCGTATGCTCTTACTTTGTTCATTAAACGACTGTGGGGAACTGTGTCAAACGCCTTGCGGAAGTCAAGAAACACGGCATCTACATGTGAACCCGTGTCTAAGGCCCTCTGAGTCTCGTGGACGAATAGCGCGAGCTGGGTTTCACACGACCCTCTTTTTCGAAACCCATGCTGATTCCTACAGAGTAGATTTCTAGTCTCCAGAAAAGACATTATACTCTAACATAATACGTGTTCCAAAATTCTACAACTGATCGACGTTAGAGATATAGGTCTATAGTTCTGCACATCTATTCGACGTCCTTTCTTGAAAACGGGATGACCTGTGCCCTTTTCAAATCCTTTGGAACGCTTCGCTCTTCTAGAGACCTACGGTACACCGCTGCAAGAAGGGGGGCAAGTTCCTTCGCGTACTCTGTGTAAAATCGAACTGGTATCCCATCAGGACCAGCGGCCATTCCTCTTCTGAGCGATTTTAATTGTTTCTCCATCCCTCTGTCGTCTATTTCGATATCTGCCATTTTGTCAACTGTGCGACAATCTAGAGAAGGAAGCACAGTGCAGGCTTCCTCTGTGAAACAGCTTTGGAAGAAGACATTTAGTAGTTCGGCCTTTAGTCTGCCATCCTCTGTTTCAGTACCATTTTGGTCACAGAGTGTCTGGACATTTTCTTTTGATCCACCTACCGCTTTGACATAGGACCACAATTTCTTAGGGTTTTCTGCCAAGTCAGTACATAGAACTTTACTTTCGAATTCATTGATAGCCTCAAGCATAACCCTCCTCACACTACATTTCGCTTCGCGTAATTTTTGTTTGTCTGCGAGGCTTTGGCTATGTTTGTGTTTGCTGTGAAGTTCCCTTTGCTTCCGCAGCAGTTTTCTAACTGGGTTGTTGTACCACGGTGGCTCTTTTCCATGGCTTACGATCTTGCTTGGCACATACTCATCTAACGCATATTCTACGATGGTTTTGAACTTTGTCCACTGATCCTCAACACTATCTGTAATTGAGACAAAACTTTTGTGTTGAGCCGTCAGGTCCTCTGTAATCTGCTTTTTGTCACTTTTGCTAAACAGAAAAATCTTCCTACCATTTTTAATATTTCTATTTACGGCTGAAATCATCGATGCAGTAACCGCTTTATGATCGCTGATTCCCTGTTCTGCATTAACTGATTCAAATAGTTCGGGTCTGTTTGTCACCAGAAGGTCTAAAATGTTATCGCCACGAGTCGGTTCTCTGTTTAACTGTTCAAGGTAGTTTTCAGATAAAGCACTTAAAAATATTTCACTGGATTCTTTGTCCCTGCCACCCGTTATGAACGTTTGAGTCTCCCAGTCTATATCCGGCAAATTAAAATCTCCACCCAGAACTATAACATGGTGGGGAAATCTACTCGAAATATTTTCCAAATTATTCTTCAGGTGCTGAGCCACAACAGCTGCTGAGCCCGGGAGCCTATAGAAACATCCAATTACCATGTCTGAGCCTGCTTTAACCGTGACCTTCACCCAAATCATTTCACAATTCGAATCTCCGTCAATTTCCTTCGATACTATTGCACTTCTTATCGCTATTAACACACCTGCCCCTGCACTGTCCAGGCTGTCTCTGCGGTATACATTCCAATCAGAGTTCAGGATTTCATTACTGTTTACATGTGGTTTCAGCCAACTTTCTGTCTCTAGTACTATATGGGCGTTGTGACCGTTTATTAATGAGAGCAGTTCTGGGACCTTTCTATAGACGCTCCTGCAGTTTACTATTAGCACATTAATATTGTTATTCCCTGTTGCAATTTGCCTACTCCTGCCTTGCCGCGTTTCAGGAGGCGTCTTGTCGGGCCTAGGGAGGGAATTCTCTAACCTAAAAAAACCCCATGTGCACTCCACACGTACTCCGCTACCCTCGTAGCCGCTTCCGGCGTGTAGCGCACGCCTGACCTATTCATGGGGACCCTACATTTCTCCACCCGATAGCGGAGGTCGAGAAATTTGCACCCTAGCTCTCCGCAGAATCGTCTGAGCCTCTGTCTCTCGAGAGATTGATATCTTGGGGCTGGTAATTTGTCGCTGCGTGGCAGTTTACAGCTGTTGAGAAGAAATCGTTTAATTCTTCTGCAGATGCTTGATAAACAGCGTCAGATCTTCGCTTCCCTATACCGAAACTGCGCAGCTTTTTCCACAGTGCAGCAGGTTTTGATATGCAGCATACGACAGAGCAGGCATGTCTGACTTTGGCATTCCTCACGCTTTGCTTGGTTCTATTTCGGAGTTTCCTATAAGCTTCGTATGCCTCGGGAGTTGGGTTACGCTTGAAGGCCCTTTGTGCAGCATCACGTTTATTCATTAACTGGCGTAATGCAGTCGTGAGCCACGGAGCGGGAGCTCTCTTTACCTTGACAGTTCGTTGAGGAGCATGTTTATCATATAGTGCAATAATTTTGCGACATAATTGCCGAATTTTTGCGTCTAAAGATGGTTCATTGCTTATATCATGCCAAGGGATGTCTGAGCAATCCTTTTGAAGAGCGTCATGGTTAACATTTTTTAAGTTTCTGTAGGTTACCAGGTGAGATTTTTCTTTGGTAGTATGCATTGAGTAATTTAAGAATATCACGTCATGAGCAGAGAGTCCCGGAGCGGATGTCTGATTGGCGCGGATTATTTTATCTGGTCGCTTTGTTGCTATTATATCTATGAGTGTGTGGCTGTGTGGCGTGTGATGAGTTGGGTCCAGCGGTGTTAAACTCATATCATTGGAGTGGAACAGTCGCCTTAGTTTTTCGGCAGAGGGAGATTTTAACTGTAAGTCGATGTTTGTGTTGCCCATAATGATTATGTGCTCATACTGGGCATTGAGTCAATCAGAGCTAGGACGGCGTGTACAGGTACAGCTGCCCAAGCACCTGCAACACGATACCACAGTTCACCAAGAGTAGTGACTGGAGTATTGTGACGAGCCAGTTGCTTGGCCACCATTGACCAGACTTTTCAGTTCGTGGGAGATCTGAAGAATGTGCTGGCCAGGGCAACAGTCGAACATTTTCTGTATCCAGAAAGGCCCGTACAGGACCTGCTACATGCGGTCGTGCATTATCCTGCTGAAATGTAGGGTTTCGCAGGGATAGAATGAAGGGTAGAGCCACGGATCGTAACACATATGAAATGTAGCGTCCACTGTTCGAAGTGCCGTCATTGCGAACAAGAGGTGACCGAGACGTGTAACCAATGGCACCCCATACCATAACGCCGGGTGATACGCCAGTATGTCGATAACGAATACACGCTTTCAATGTGCGTTCACCGCGATGTGACTAAACACGTATGCGACCATCAAGATACTGTAAACATAAGCTGGATTCATCCGAAAAAATGACGTTGTGCCATTCGTGCATCAAGGTTCGTCGTTGAGTACACCATCGCAGGCGCTGCCGACTGTGATGCAGCGTCAAGGATAACCGCAGCCATGGTCTCCGAGCTGATAGTCCATTCCACTGCAAACGTCGTCGAACTGTTCGTGCAGATGGTTGTTGTCTTTCAAACGTCCCCATCTGTTGACTCAGGGTTCGAGACGTGGCTGCACGATCCATTACAGTCATGCGGATAAGATGCCTGTCATCTCGACTACGAGTGACACGAGGCCGTTGGGATCCAGCACGGCGTTCCATATTACCCTCTTGAACCCACCTATTCCAGGTTCTGGTAATGGTCATTGGATCTCGACCAACGCGAGCAGCAATGTCACGATACGATAAACCGCAATCCCGATAGGCTACAATCCGCCCTGTATGAAAGTCGGAAACGTGATGGTACTTGTTTCTCCTCCTCACAACGAGGCATCACAACAACGTTTCACCAGGCAACGCCGGTCAACTGCTGTTTGTGTATGAGAAATCGATTGGAAACTTTCCTCATGTCAGCACGTTGTAGGTGTCGCCAGCGGCACCAACCTTGTGTGAATGCTCTGAAAAGCTAATCATATGCATATCACAGCATCTTCTTCCTGTTGGTTAAAGTTCGCGTCTGTAGCACGTCATCTTCGTGGTGTAGCAATTTTAATGGCCAGTAGTGTAAATTATTTGTCTGAAGTAAATTATTTGCGTGAAGTAAAATATAAAACAATTTATCGGAGGTCCAATTCCGCTAACTACCAGAATTACCACCTACCATACACTAATAAAAAAATAATTAAAACAGGAATTCAGTTTTACATCAAAATAATATACGTACATCTACTTTGCTACTTTGCAAATAGTACTTAAGTGCCTGGTAAAGGGTTCACAGGACTACCTTCATAATAGGTCTCTGTTATTCCACTCTGGAATAGCGCGCAGAAGGAACGATAACCTACATCGTTCCGCGCGAACTCTGATTTTTCCTATTTTAACATGACGGTCGTTTCTCCCTGTGTAGGTCCTCATCAACAAAATATTTTCGCATTAGGAGAAGAAAGCTTGTGATCATATTTCATGAGAAGATCCCGCCGCAACGAAAAACGCCTTTGTTTAATGACGTCCACCCCAAATCCTGTATCCTATCTGAGGTACTCTCTCTCCTACTTCTCCATAATACAAAAAGTGCTGCCCTGCTCTGAACTTTCTCGATGTGCTCTATTAATCCTATCGGGTAATACTCCTACACGGGGCAGCATTACTCCAGAAGAGGACGGAGAACCGTAGACAGTCTGTTTAGTAGATCTACTGCATTTTCTAAGTGTTCAACCAACAAATCAGTCTTTACATCGCCTCACCAACGAAATTTTCTACGTGCTCTTTCAAATTTAAATTTGTTCGTAATTGTATTTCCTAGGTATTTAGTTGAATTTGCGTCATTTAGATTTCATTGATGTATCGTGCAACCGAAGCGTTACGGATTTCTTTTAGCACTCATGTGGATAACCCCACACTTTTCATTATTTGCAGCTGACTGCCAATTTTCGCACCATACAGATATCTTCTCTAAATCGTTTTGCAATTTGTTTTGATCTTCTTATGGCTTTACTAAACGAAAAACGGACAGCATCATCTGCAAACAACTTCAGCCGGCCTGTCGGACTGTCTCCCAAATCATATATACAGATAAAAAACAGCTATGGGTCTGTTACAACACTACCTTGAGGAACGCCAGAAATATCATCTGTTTTACACGATGACTTTCCGTCTACTACCACGAACTGTGACCTCTCTGAGAAAAAAATCATGAATCTAGTCACATAACTGAGACGATATTTCTTAAGCACGCAGTTTGATTACAAGACGCTGATAAGATACGGAGTCATAAGTTTTCCAGAAATATAGAAATATGGAACGAATCTGAAACCCTCTGTTGATAGCACTCAACGCTTCGTGAGAGTAAAGAGCTAGTTATATTACACAACAACAATGTTTTGTAAATCAGAGTTGACTATGTGTCAAAGTAATTTCCCTCCAGCCGGAGCTTCGAGTCCTCCGTCGGGCAGGTGTGTGTGTTGTTCTTAGCATAAGTTACTTTAAGTAGTGTGTAACACTAGGGATCGATGACCTCAGCAATTAGGTCCCTTAGGAATTTACACGTTTCTTAGAAATAATTCATATTGTTCGCACACAATATATGCTCCAAATCCTGCTGCATATCGACGTTAATGATACGGGCCTGTAATTTAGTGGATTACTCCTATTGCCTTTCACTGCTGTGACCAGAACAACTTTCCAGTCTTTGGACCCGGATCTTTCGTCGGGCGCCGGCCGGTTCTAGGCGCTACAGTCTGGAACCGCGCGGCCGCTACGGTCGCAGGTTAGCATCCTGCCTCGGGCATGGATATGTGTGCTGTCCTTAGGTTAGTTAGGTTTAAGTAGTTCTACGTTCTAGGGGACTGCTGACCTCAGAATTTAAGTCCCATAGTGCTCAGAGCCATTTGAACATTTTCGTCGAGCGGGCGATTCCATATGATTGTTAAGTATGGAAGTATTGGATCAGCATACTCGGAATGGAACATTATTGGCATAAAATCTGGACCGGAAAACTTTCTTTTATTCAGTGAGTTGTTTCACTGCTCCAAGGGTATCTACTTTTAAATTACTCCTGTTGGCAGATGTTCTTCATTCGAATTCTGGAAATTTACTTCATCATCTTTACCAGCACTGTCATCGATAGTAATTCCATTGCTATCGAGCAGACGAGGCACTGAGAGTGTCTTGTCTCTATCATACCTCACATACGACCAGAATCCCCTTGGATTTTCTGTCAGGTTTCGATACAAAGTTTCGTAGCGGAAACTACTGAAAGCATCTCGCATTGAAGTCCCTTCTAAATTTCGAGCTTCTTTAAAAGATCGCCAATCTTGGGGGTTTGGTGTTCGTCTAAATCTGGCATGGTTTTTTTGTTCTTTCTGAAACAGTGTTCTGATCTACTTTGTGTAGCACGGTGGGATCAGCTCCGTCGTTTATTGATTTATTTTATATGGATCTCTCAATTCTTGTCGATACTATTTCCTTGAATTCAAGCCACATCTGGTCTACATTTACGTTCGTAGTTTGGAAGGAGTGAAGAAATTAAGATCTATGTTTTTAACTGGATGTATTTTTCGTTTATTTTCGATGGATTTTGGAGTTACAGTATTCAGTTTCGCTACGACAATCCTGTGTTTACTAATCCCTGTGTCCGTTTTGATAATCGTTATTATCTCAGAATTATTTGTTGCTAAGAGGTCCAGTGTGTTTTCACAGCCGTTCACTGCCCGAGTGGGCACATGAACTCATTGCTCTAAATAATTTTCGGAGATTGCGTTTAGCACAATTCGGAATGATGTTTTATCGGCACTTCCGGGTTTAAACATGTATTTTTGCCAACATGACTTAACTTTGTGTTCTGCCTTACGGCAGGTCTTGTCATGGGGGAAGTCTCGTCAGAGAGGTCCACCACATGATCGTCTAAGGAAGTGATTGCAGTGGTGGTTTCCCGTTGCCTTCCACTGATGATGATGAAATCATATTGAGGACGACACGACACCCAGACCCTGAACGGAGAAAATCTCTGACCCAGTCAGGAATCGAACCCCGGCCCCTTGGCGTGACAGATCGCAGCGCGGACGACTCAGCTATCGGGGCGGACTTTGCCAACATACCATTGGAGGTTCGAGTCCTCCCTCGGGCATGGGTGTGTGTGTTGTCCTTAGTGTAAGTTAGGTTATATTAGATTAAGTAGTGAGTAAACTTAGCGACAGATGACCTCAGCAGTTTGATCCCATAGGGTCTTACCATAAACAAGAATGACCTTTACCCATACTAACTCACACGTACACTCTACTCCAATTTCACTACAAGATAAACTACTTCCAACAGGAACTAACACACCACCGACAACCGTATTTAGCTTATCCTTTCTGAACACCGTTAGGTTCTTCGCAAAAATATGGGGTGAACTTATGTCCGGATTTAGCCAGCTTTCAGTGCCTGTAACGATTTGAGCATCAGTCGTTTATATTAGCGCTTGGAGTTCTGGTACTTTCCTAAGGCAGTTAAAATTTACAGCTGAAATACCGATGGTTCCTAAATCTACATTCGTCCTGTATTGGAACTTACCCTTTGAGACTGAAGCCCTTCCTGTGTTTCCCAGTGCTCTTCTAAGGTTAAAAAGCGCGTAATTCATGTCACAAATCCCCCACGACCCGCGCAGCCGCGCCCTGCATATAATTGACTCCTGACCTACTTCGCGGAACCGGAATCCCACCACCCTATGGTACAAGTCGAGGAATCTGCAGCCCTCACAGTCGCAGAACTGTCGGACCATCCGCTCTGCTCCGTACCAGAGGTCCGCAATCGGTGTTGTCGACTATGCTCCAAATGATGAACTTTGATTTCACATAGCAAGCAAGTCTGACAGCCTTTATCACCGATCGAAACCAGAGAGAATCTCAGGGAACTGACATGTATCGAGACTAGAAAATACACTCCTGGAAATTGAAATAAGAACACCGTGAATTCATTGTACCAGGAAGGGGAAACTTTATTGACACATTCCTGGGGTCAGACACATCACATGATCACACTGACAGAACCACAGGCACATAGACACAGGCAACAGAGCATGCACAATGTCGGCACTAGTACAGTGTATATCCACCTTTCGCAGCAATGCAGGCTGCTATTCTCCCATGGAGATGATCGTAGAGATGCTGGATGTAGTCCTGTGGAACGGCTTGCCATGCAATTTCCACCTGGCGCCTCAGTTGGACCAGCGTTCGTGCTGGACGTGCAGACCGCGTGAGACGACGCTTCATCCAGTCCCAAACATGCTCAATGGGGGACAGATCCGGAGATCTTGCTGGCCAGGGTAGTTGACTTACACCTTCTAGAGCACGTTGGGTGGCACGGGATACATGCGGACGTGCATTGTCCTGTTGGAACAGCAAGTTCCCTTGCCGGTCTAGGAATGGTAGAACGACGGTTTGGATGTACCGTGTACTATTCAGTGTCCCCTCGACGATCACCAGAGGTGTACGGCCAGTGTAGGAGATCGCTCCCCACAGCATGATGCCGGGTGTTGGCCCTGTGTGCCTCGGTCGTATGCAGTCCTGATTGTGGCGCTCACCTGCACGGCGCCAAACACGCATACGACCATCATTGGCACCAAGGCAGAAGCGACTCTCATCGCTGAAGACGACACGTCGCGACATCACTGGAGGCGGGCTGCACGATTTTGGGACGTGAGCGGAAGACGGCCTAACGGTGTGCGGGACCGTAGCCCAGCTTCATGGAGACGGTTGCGAATGGTCCTCGCCGATACCCCAGGAGCAACAGTGTCCCTAATTTGCTGGGAAGTGGCGGTGCGGTCCCCTACGGCACTGCGTAGGATCCTACGGTCTTGGCGTGCATCCGTGCGTCGCTGCGGTCCGGTCCCAGGTCGACGGGCACGTGCACCTTCCGCCGACCACTGGCGACAACCTCGAAGTACTGTGGAGACCCCACGCCCCACGTGTTGAGCAATTCGGTGGTACGTCCACCCGGCCTCCAGCATGCCCACTATACGCCCTCGCTCAAAGTCCGTCAACTGCACATACGGTTCATGTCCACGCTGTCGCGGCATGCTACCAGTGTTAAAGACTGCGATGGAGCTCCGTATGCCACGGCAAACTGGCTGACACTGACGGCGGCGGTGCACAAATGGTGCGCAGCTAGCGCCATTCGACGGCCAACACCGCGGTTCCTGGTGTGTCCGCTGTGCCGTGCGTGTGATCATTGCTTGTACAGCCCTCTCGCAGTGTCCGGAGCAAGTATGGTGGGTCTGACACACCGGTGTCAATGTGTTCTTTTTTCAATTTCCAGGAGTGTAGTTTATTGGTAATGCCTAGGCACTAGCCAAATAAAACCTTCAATTAAAAGGACGACTGATTGCTGCGCTCTACAATTTATAAATGACTAAGAAACAGTTTCCCCTCTAGCACTGTACTAAAAAGAAAAGGTTGAAATGGCTCTGAGCACTATGGGACTTAACTGCTGAGGTCATCAGTCCCCCAGAACTTAAAACTACTTCAACCTAACTAACCTAAGGAGATCATACACATCCTTGCCCGAGACAGGATTCGAACTTGCGACAGTAACGGGCGCGCTGTTCCAGACTATAGCGCCTAGAACCGCTCGGCCATTCCAGCAGGCAGTAGTGTAAAATAGTATGCAGATATTTACTTACATTCTGTCCTAAGCGTTTGTTGCGTTAGTGTTATCAGTAAATGATATCTTAAGCCCATGTAGTGTTAACTTATGTTTAGGAAAATAAACATCGCGCCGACCATCTCTGCGCATTGCGTCGCTAGTGATTCAGAAAGTGCGCTTCGAAGCATGTGTATGACATTGTCAAACGGGCTTTAGTTGCCCCATGTGGCGTAGTGGGGTAGACAAACTGGAGAATCACCTGCTCCGTCTTCAATTTGCAGACTTATGAAGGAGGAAAGTGAATGAATTCAATCCAGCGACCTACCTTCTTTTTCGTTTCCAACCACACATACACCCCCCCCCCCCCCCCCCCCCCCGCCACACTCTTCACCATAATGTACCCCAGAACACAATTTTTCCAAAAATCAAATGGCTCTGAGCACTATGCGACTTAACTTTTGAGTTGATCAGTCACCTAGAGCTTAGAACTAATTAAACCTAACTAACCTAAGAACATCACACACATCCATGCCAGAGGCAGGATTCGAACCTGCGACCGTAGCGGCCACTCGGTTCCAAACTGTAGCACCTAGAACCGCACGGCCACAATTCGTCCATTAATACTGCTCTACTGTACTTAGATTGCGGTGCGAACATTTAAAATTTATTTTTAACCCACTTCATTTAAAGATAAACATTAATTTAGTAAAGTTAAAACAATATTTTTAATAATCTGCGATTTTACCATCCGCTGCAACGTCATAAACTATTAGTCCTAGAGAAGAAAAGAGTAGGACTTTCCTCTTCGGGAATTTTATGTAGTTTAGTTTTGTCCGGGCACACATTTTGACTACGAGCAGTGGTCTTGGAGCTTTTCGAGAGAAACATAAAAAGTGAGATTCAAACGATCCTCCATCCCCACCACAACGCTCGCACCCCACCGGTCAGGATTTTTAGAATGTTTTTTCATGACACTCCCTACTAACACTGTGCAAAAATGTGAAACTACAAGACTTTTACCTCTAGTCGATATTTTCTGGTCTTCGTTGAGTGGGGCTTTAGATACTAGCGATGAAATATAGTGATTGTGTTAGCGTATTTTTCATATTTCTCTTCAAAGATTCAGGAAGAATTAATTAGCCCCTTTCTTCAGCCCATTAAATTGGACGTATAGCCGGTTTAGTTAGAAGCTTACAGTTTCTTCGTTGATATTAGTCACAAAAAATTATATCTAATATATCCATGAAGTTCATTTGTTTTTCGCATGAATTACAGATTACAGAAAACCTTCATTTAAAGCAGAGCCGATTCGCAGAATTTACTTTGAATCTTCAAATTATAATGTTAACTGCTGTGCTGTCTGGCTGCTTGGCTTCCTAACGCAGTGGCCTCTGACTATACAATGAAGGATTTCGCGAGCGGGTGCCTTAGCTGCCGCTAAATCTTTCGGGTTGTGTGGTTGTCACGCATGATGCTTCTCAGTTCGCAGCGTTTTGCGCACCGCTGCGCCGGAGATCTTCAGACATGGTCGTCGTTATGCAATTCTCGAAGACTCAGCAGAACCACGAGCACGTGTGAAGATGTTCAGCGCAGCTCTGGACGAAACGTGACGAACAGAAAAGTTTCATGAAACGCATCCTCACAACTCGAAGGATTTACCAGCAGGTATTTGCCTCTATCTCGGTGGCTATTTTAGCTTCCTTTTTCCGTCAGCGGTATGACGTAATTCATATAACTCTCCACTGATTCAGTAGCCTCAACAAATGGAATTCTATGCTGTGTACTTCTCGATTTAAATTGTACTTTAGTCCTGCACATAATATCAACATATTTAGGGCGCCTACCTCTTGTCTCTACCTTGGGATAGGCTGTGCGTTTTCTCCAAGCTGCAACTATCTGACTTCCCAAAAAAATACTTTTATTTACATTTACCTTTTTTTCGAAAGTATTGTTATGTGTGCGGAGTTATTTAGGGACGTTCAATAAGTAATGCAACAAATTTTTGGTCAATAAATTTCTTCTGAGTTTGGGACCGCAATGTCGACTGTAAAATTGTTGCTACGAATAAATCGGCTTAAAACCTGCCAGACGTCTGGGCAAAATTCCCCGTCGGACAGGTATTAAGCCGATTTTTCGTAGCAGCAACAAAATAAAAGGCGTTCTGGGCTCAACGAAAGATGCAACTGACAAACATGCCGCCTGAGGTTATGAAATTGGGTGTGAATATGGACTGGTGTATGTTGATGAGACTGCGCGTCCAATAAGCACAAGATTATCTGAACACGAGAGATATACAGGGTGTTACAAAAAGGTACGGCCAAACTTCCAGGAAACATTCCTCACACACAAATAAAGAAAAGATGTTATGTGGACATGTGTCCGGAAACGCTTAGAGCTCATTTTAGTTTCGTCCACCTACGCTCAATGGAGCACGTTATCATGATTTCATATGGGATACTCTACCTGTGCTACTAGAACATGTGCCTTTACAAGTACGACACAACATGTGGTTCATGCGCGATGGAGCTCCTGAACATTTCGTTCGTACGCTTCTCAACAACACATTCGGTGACCGATGGGTTGGTAGAGGCGGACCAATTCCATGGCCTCCACGCTCTCCTGACCTCAACCATCTTGACTTTCATTTATGGGGGCATTTGAAAGCTCTTGTCTACGCAACCCCGGTACCAAATGTAGAGACTCCTCGTGCTCGTATTGTGGACGGCTGTGATACAATACGCCATTCTCCAGGGCTGCATGAGCGCATCAGGGATGGATGCTTGTATCCTCGCTAACAGATGACATTTTGAACATTTCCTGTAACAAAGTGTTTGAAGTCACCTTGGTACGTTCTGTTGCTGTGTGTTTCCATTCCATGATTAATGTGATTTGAAGAGAAGTAATAAAATGAGCTCTAACATGGAAAGTAAGCGTTTCCGGACACATGTCCACATAACATATTTTCTTTCTTTGTGTGTAAGGAATGTTTCCTGGAAGCAATGCAAAGACCAATAAAAGAACATTCAATACCCTTCCTCTTCACCCCCATATCCAATGACAGCACTCCTCCATAGTATACATGTAATCAAACTAGCGCCCATTCAGCTCCTCTTCAAGCTCCGAACCTTCGCCCTTCCCATTAACTACGTCCGTCTGATCGGCTCCTTTCCCTCCCACCGTCCTTCCTACATCGCCATCCACAACACGGATTCCTACACCTTTTTTCCCTCCGCCGGTGTGCCCCAAGGCTCCGTCCTCTCACCCCTTCTGTACCTTTTGTATACGGCGGACATGCCGCCGCCGTCACCCCCCGTCCACCTTCTTCAGTTTGCCGATGACACCACCTTCCTTGCCCTTGCCCCACCTTGAAGCGCTCCCAACGTCTTCTCCAATCCCATCTCGACTGTTTCACCGCTTGGTGCAACCAGTGGTTGCTCAAGGTCAATCCCTCCAAAACCCAGGCGATCACTGTAGCCAAAACCACCCCTTTCTTCCGCCTCCTTGATTTCTATCTCACCGTCTATGCCCGTCCTATCGCCCTCACCCCCACCCTCAAGTACCTTGGCGTCACCCTCGACCATCACCTCTCCTGGACCCCCTATCTACGGACAAACCAAGCCAAGGCACACTCCCGACTCCGTCTCCTCAAGCTCCTTTCGGGCCGTACGTGGGGTCCGGACCCATCCACCATCCTCCACACCTATAAGTCCCTCATCCGCCCTATCCATTGTTACGCCCATCTGGCCTGGATCTCTGCCCCTCCTACCTTTTATAAATCCCTTCAAATCCTTGTACACCATGCTCCCCACCTCGCCTTTCGCATCCGTCTCCCATCCCCCACGCGGATCCTGTATGATCTCATTCCATTCCCCCACCTCCTCCTTTTCCTTCAAAGGATAGGGATCCTGTACACCTCCCACAAACTCGACCCTCCTCACCCGCTTGTCTCGCCGATCCTCTCCCACCCCCGCCCGCTGCCGTGCCTGTATTCCCACATCCCACCTGGTCTCCATCTCTCCACCCTCCTTACCCTCTCCCAAGGTGGCTTCCGCCAGCTCCCCCTCCCTGATGATGTCCTCCCCTCCAGCAACCCCTCCTATCAACTTTGATCCTCCCCGCCCCCACTCCTGTGTCCTTTCCTCTTGGCAGCCTCCCTCCCTTCTCCTTCCTTCTCCCCCGTCCCCTTCCTCCACCCCTCTCCACCGGGCTTCCCTCCTTCCACCCATCCCCCGATCTCCCCTGCCCATGGCATCTGCCCCCCTCTCCCTGTGCTGTTCCCCTTCCTCCTCCTCCTCTCTTGGCAGGTCCCTGGACTGGCACACACTCAGTGAACATTCGCGCACCGGAGATCATCGCCATCAGTGTCTCGTGTGTGTACCTTCGTTTGTGTTCTGTGTTCTTTGGCTGTCACGCCACCACTGTTCACGTGTGCCGTCGCTGTCATCCGTGTTATGTGCGTCATGTCAACTAGTGTTAGTGATATTTCTCGTCCAGCATGAACGGCTCCATGTTTTTTTTTGTTTTTTACTGTCTACTTTTTTTTCCCGCCATTTTCATTGTTTTCTCTGTGTCTCCTATATGTCATACTTATTGTCAAACTCAAGGCTGAAGAGTGGCGTCCTCTGCTGCTGACAGCCCGCCATTGTATATGGTGATAAAATAACAATAACGAAAAAAAAAACGCCCATTCAGCCCCCTCCTCCACCCAGGCTTCCCCTACCCCCATACCTTCATTCCTCCCACCATCTCATCTGCCATTGGCATCTCTGCTCTCCCCTCCCCCTCCCCCACCACCTTCTTCCCCTCTTGGCAGGCCCTGGACACTCACACGTCAAGTGGACATTCGCGCGCCGGAGAACATCGCCATTAGTTTTTCGTGCATGCCGACGTGTTTGTGATTTGGTGTTTTTGGTTCAAATGGTTCAAATGGCTCTGAGCACTATGGGATTTAACATCTGCGGTCATCAGTCCCCTAGAACTTAGAACTACTTAAACCTAACTAACCTAAGGACATCACACACATCCATGCCCGAGGCAGGATTCGAACCTGCGACCATAGCAGTCGCGCGGTTCTGGACTGAGCGCCTACAAGCGCGAGACCACCGAGGCCGGCATTTGGTGTTTTTCGCCGCCATGCTCCTTCGTTCACGTGAACCGTCTAAATCATCAGTGTTTGTGTGCAGTGCCGACAGTTTTTCTTGTTTTTCTTCGAGTGTAAAACGGCTTTATGTTTTTAATTATTATATCTACGGTTTTTTTACCACCAGTCTGTTACTTTTCTGTCTTCATTTTCTCTTTTACTGTGATGCTTGTGGCTGAAGAGCGGAGTAATCTTTTCCGCTGCCAGCCCACCTTGTATGAGGTGCAAAATATCAATAAAGAAAAAAAAACGCCCATTCATCAGTTAGCAATACACCTTAAGGAAGGCGTCTTGCAATAGTCGCCGAAACGTCGGAATTTTATTGTTGACAATGCTGTCCGAAACACATAAGAATTTTATTGGCTGTGACAGTGGCTGCGGAAACCTACGTTAACACTCAACAAGTTTTTATTCCATAAGCAGATTGGTTTTATTCGGGATTCCAATGCACGATATTATTCCTCACTCTTTTGCCTGCAGAACCCTCTTTTTCAACATAATCTGCGTTCAATGCGACTACCTTACATCACGTTACTGGAAGTGCCTGTATGCCCCTAAGCTACCACTCTATTAGTCGACTTCGGAGGCAACGACCTGCTTCATCCATATCCTTTCCATCATCCACGTACTGCTTCCCGCGAAGCGCAGCCATCATTAGACCGGACAGATGGAAGTCCAAGTCGCAAGATCCGCTCTGTAGGGTGGATGACGGAGAAGAGATCGATGAAGTTTTATGAGTTATGAGTTCCTCCCGGGTGCGTAGACTTGAGCGATACCTTGCGTTTTCGTGGAGAAGGTTTGCATTTTTTTGACGACGAACACGATAAAGTCTTTTTTTTTTGTTTCAATTTCCGAATGGCCGGCCAAGACGCTGGATATCGCACTGTTTGACGCGACCTTGTTGCGATGATGACCGACGCCTCGCCCAAAAACTCACTGTGGTTTTGTTCGCTTCAGATCTCCATTGACATTCTGAAAGCGCCTTTGAATATCTACGACGCTCAGGTTTTCCGGCAAAAGAAACTCAATGACAGCTCTCTGCCTGGTATGTCCCTTCACTTTAGACACCACTTTGAAGGCTACTTAATGAAACTGTAGGGACTGAAGCGGGGACATTCCAAGACGTCCCACAACAATTTCGGCATTTTTTTCAACCGTAACTGGCCGAGGAAAAAATGTGTTACTTTACTTACTCGTACTGTAGGCGCCTTTTCTCGAAACGCATTGCCATCTTCTGTGCGAGCCGGAGTGGCCGAGTGGTTCTAGGGGCTACAGTCTGGAACCGCGCGACCACTACGGTCGCAGTTTCGAATCCTGCCTTGGGCATGGATGTATGTGATGTCCTTAGGTTAGTTAGGTTTAACTAGTTCTGAGTTCTAGGGGACTGATGACCTCAGAAGTTAAGTCCCATAATGCTCAGAGCCATTTGAACCATTTGAACGTCTTGTGTTAGCACCTGCGACTGTGTTCATAAACTACAAGTAAACAGAAAATAAAAGATCAGAAGATTTTCCAGAGTTTCAACTTTAAGAGTAACATGGAATATGGACTAGTAAAGAGGAAATGCCGTTTTTGTGAGTCCTACTGTTGATGGTGGTTGAAAGGACCTTTAAACCTTCCACGTATTAGCATCTGGGCCATGAACATCTCATGGTGTACTTGTCTGTTGTGCGAAATTAGTAATAAAGAAAAAAAAACATGAAATCTGTGCCAGATTTTCTACATATTTAGATAAGAAGGAAAATTGTGATTCAACCACGAGTCGACGAAGGCGTTAGTGGAAGTATACAGCATAGATTTTGCATAAACCTTAAACAAAATAAAATCTGATGGCCAGACAGAGATTTCAGCGAAGCAGCTCCCAAACGTAAGCCCATTGCGGTTAACCACCGCACCACTTGGCTCGACGTGTAAGCCCCAGGCAGCGTGTTCGTTTTATGTGTCAAGGTACGAAATTATATTGGTATGTGGTCTGCGTCTGCGACGTGGGTCTCTGAATTACGGTGGGAGACCTGTGGCAAGTGTGAACTGAAGGCAGCGCGCGCCTTGAAAGTGGGATCCCTTGCCGCAGCCACTCTGCTACTCAGGAACAACCGCAGCGCTAGCGGCGGCAGATGGGTGCGAAGTGCTTGCCGGTGCGGCGCCGGCGGAGAAAACCGCCCGTGGCGGTGCAGATTCTAGAAGCGTTCCCAACTACCGCTAGTAAGCACTCAGCGCCGCCGCATCTGCAGGAAGTCCGTGGAATTCACGTGGAAGACATCATCGTTACCTCTAGGAAGAATTTTTTTTTATAGCTGTTACCAGAAAATTATTGTTCAGGGTATTCCACGAATATGATGACACGGAACTTGCTGTACCGTTCCAATCACCATCATCATCATCATTTAAAACTGATTATGCCTTTCAGCGTTCAGTCTGGAGCATAGTCGCCCTTATAAAATTCCTCCATGAGCCCCTCTATTCAGTGCTAACATTGATGCCTCTTCTGATGTTAAGCCCATTACTTCAAAATCATTCTTAACCGAATCCAGGTATCTTCTCCTTGGTCTACCCCGACTCCTCCTACCCTCTACTGCTGAACCCATGAGTCTCTTGGGTAACCTTGCTTCTCCAATGCGTGTAACATGACCCCAACATATAAGCCTGTTCGCCCTGACTGCTACATCTATAGAGTTCATTCCCAGTTTTTCTTTGATTTTCTCATTGTGGACGCCCTCCTGCCATTGTTCCCATCTACTAGTACCTGCAATCATCCTATCTACTTTCATATCCGTAACCTCAACCTTACTGATAAGGTAACCTGAATCCACCCAGCTTTCGCTCCCATACAACAAAGTTGGTCGAAAGATTGAACGGTGCACGGAGAACTTAGTCTTGGTACTGACTTCCTTCTTGCAGAAGAGAGTAGATCGTAGCTGAGCGCTCACTGCATTAGCTTTGCTACACCTCGCTTCCAGTTCTTTCACTATGTTGCATCCTGTAAGAAAATGCATCCCAAGTACTACAAACTGTCCACCTGTTCTAACTTTGTTCCTGCTATTTGGCACTCAATCCGTTTATCTCTCTTTCCCACTGACATTACTTACGTTTTGGAGATGCTAATCTTCAAACCATAGTCCTTACATTTCTGATCCAGCTCTGAAATATTACTTTGCAATCTTTCAATCGAATCTGCCATCACAACTAAGTCATCCGCATATGCAAGACTGCTTATTTTGTGTTCACGTATCTTAACCTCACCCAGCCAGTCTATTGTTTTCAACATATCATCCATATATAATATGAACAACAGTGGAGACAAGTTGCAGCCTTGTCTTACCCCTGAAACTACTCTGAACCGTAAACTCAATTTACCGTCAACTCTAACTGCTGCCTGACTATCCATGTAAAGAACTTTAATTGCTTGCAAAAGTTTGCCTCCTATTCCATAATCTCGTAGAACAGACAATAACGTGCTTCTAGGAACCCGGTCATATGCCTTTTCTAGATCTATAAAGCATAGATACAATTCCCTGTTTCACTCATAACACTTCTCCATTATTTGCCGTAAACTAAAGATTTGGTCCTGACAACCTCTAAGAGGCCTAAACTCACACTGATTTTCATCCAATTTGTCGTCAACTAATACTCGCACTTTCCTTTCAACAGTACCTGAGAAGATTTTACCCACAACGCTGATCAAAGTGATAGCTCTGTAGTTGTTACAATCCTATCTGTTTCCATGTTTAAAGACTGATGTGATTACTGCTTTTGTCCAGTCTTATGGAACCTGTCCAGACTCCCACGCCATTTCAGTTATCCTGTGTAGCCATTTAAGACCTGACACTCCACAGTATTTGATGAGTTCCGACTTAATTTCATCCACCCCAGTCGCTTTATTGCACTGCAATCTATTGACCATTTTCTCCACTTCCTCAAATGTGATCCTACTTCCATCATCATTCCTATCCCATTGTACATCGAAATCTGAAACATTACTCATGGCTTTTTCACCTACATTGAGCAACTCTTCCAAATATTCCCTCTATCTGCCCAAGGCATCCACAGGATCCACCAGCAGTTTTCCTGACGTGTCAATAATACTTGTAATTTCCTTCTTACCTCCCTTTCGAAGACTGCTAATTCCAATGTTTTATTAAATTGCTATCCCGCAGAAATTATTAGCAAGAGTTTCTTCTCTTGCAGGTAATACCTCAGTTGGTGTCCAAAAGGAGAGAATGGACTAAACAGTGTTATTTGCTGATTTTTTTTCTGTTGTGTACCACGTTTCCCATTTTCCTTTCCATTGTGCGGCCTGGACGGTGTAAATGAGTGTGTGTGTGAACTAGCAGAAAGCTTTAGGAACAGCCTGTAAAACTGGATGAATGGTCGTTCTGGGGTAGGGTAGTACCAACCCCCAAGCATGAACAAGTTTGCAGGTCAGGGAAAAGATGACACGTAGGCGCGCGTATTGGTTCTGTCATGTTGGCGCGGCAACGTCACCACGACCATCAAACCTGATGTAATGTTTCTCACTGATCTTATTTCTACTACTTCTCATTACTTTCGTCTTTCTTCCATTTACTGCCAAACCATATTCTGTACTCATAATGCACATTCTCTTCATAATGCATGTACACTCCTGGAAATTGAAATAAGAACACCGTGAATTCATTGTCCCAGGAAGGGGAAACTTTATTGACACATTCCTGGGGTCAGATACATCACATGATCACACTGACAGAACCACAGGCACATAGACACAGGCAACAGAGCATGCACAATGTCGGCACTAGTACAGTGTATATCCACATTTCGCAGCAATGCAGGCTGCTATTCTCCCATGGAGACGATTGTAGAGATGCTTGATGTAGTCCTGTGGAACGGCTTGCCATGCCATTTCCACCTGGCGCCTCAGTTGGACCAGCGTTCGTGCTGGACGTGCAGACCGCGTGAGACGACGCTTCATCCAGTCCCAAACATGCTCAATGGGCGACAGATCCGGAGATCTTGCTGCCCAGGGTAGTTGACTTACACCTTCTAGAGCACGTTGGGTGGCACGGGATACATGCGGACGTGCATTGTCCTGTTGTAACAGCAAGTTCCCTTGATGGTCTAGGAATGGTAGAACGATGGGTTAGATGACGGTTTGGATGTACCGTGCACTATTCAGTGTCCCCTCGACGATCACCAGAGGTGTACGGCCAGTGTAGGAGATCGCTCCCCACACCATGATGCCGGGTGTTGGCTCTGTGTGCCTCGGTCGTATGCAGTCCTGATTGTGGCGCTCACCTGCACAGCGCCAAACATGCATACGACCATCATTGGCACCAAGGCAGAAGCGATTCTCATCGCTGAAGACGACACGTATCCATTCGTCCCTCCATTCACGCCTGTTGCGACACCACTGGAGGCGGGCTGCACGATGTTGAGGCGTGAGCGGAAGACGGCCTAACGGTGTGCGGGACCGTAGCCCAGCTTCATGGAGACGGTTGCGAATGGTCCTCGCCGATACCCCAGGAGCAACAGTGTCCCTAATTTGCTGGGAAGTGGCGGTGCGGTCCCCTACGGCACTGCGTAGGATCCTACGGTCTTGGCGTGCATCCGTGCGTCGCTGCGGTCCGGTCCCAGGTCGACGGGTACGTGCACCTTCCGCCGACCACTGGCGACAACATCGATGTACTGTGGAGACCTCACGCCCCACGTGTTGAGCAATTCGGCGGTACGTCCACCCGGCCTCCCGCATGCCCACTATACGCCCTCGCTCAAAGTCCGTCAACTGCACATACGGTTCATGTCCACGCTGTCGCGGCATGCTACCAGTGTTAAAGACTGCGATGGAGCTCCGTATGCCACGGCTAACTGGCTGACACTGACGGCGGCGGTGCACAAATGGTGCGCAGCTAGCGCCATTCGACGGCCAACACCGCGGTTCCTGGTGTGTCCGCTGTGCCGTGCGTGTGATCATTGCTTGTACAGCCCTCTCGCAGTGTCCGGAGCAAGTACGGTGAGTCTGACACACCGGTGTCAATGTGTTCTTTTTTCCATTTCCAGGAGTGTATAATGCAGATATGAATAATCTTTTATGATGCAACAGCTGTACACCTTATGAATAGTCTGTTATCCTTTGACACAGATGAGACTTGAGTGGTCTAAAACTGACCGAAATCGACAGTCAAAAGCAAAAAAATTAAAAAAATATTGCTACAGCTCTGTATTGTATAATATGATTGTTAAAATTCGCAAAAGATGCCCAACACCTCCTACAGAAAGTACAGTCTGTGTCAAAAACAAACATCCGATTTGACACGTCAATACTTCTGAAACTAATAAACATACACATTGACTTTTGTTTTCTGATGAACAGGAAACTGAAAACTTTTTTTTTCATACCGTTTCACAGGCGTTCAATATTCCCCCTTTGAGATGCACAGCATATGTCTATGCAGTAATCAAACGCACTGCAGCGAGCATGTCTTGAGTCACAGCTTCTGTTATTCGACGTCTCAGTTCATTCATTGTTGTTGGTAATGGAGGCACATAAACAGAGTCTTTTATAAACCACCTCCAGAAATAAGGGTGTCCTTGGACGCCAGTAATGTAAGGCTCAATCATTTGCTCCATCGTTCAGTAATGCTTTGATTTAAAAATTCCCCTCACTTCCAGGTGTCATTGTGGCGGTGTCCCAACCTGTTGCTAAATGAAGTCGTTCGAACTGTGGGAAAAGAAGATTCTCAAACATGCAGAGAAATGTACTTCCTGTAACTGTTCTCGGCAAAGAAAAACAGACCATACACCTTATCCCTTGAAACTGCACAAAATACATTAAGTATTGGATAGTCCGTTTCATGTTGTACAACTTCATATTCCGCACCCCATATTCTCACACTGCGACGGTTAGCTGAAGCAACTGGGATACATCGCCATCGCTTGCCACGGTGATGTTGCATGATACCTGTACTAACAACTCCAACCTTGCATGAACTATCGCAGCTAGTAAGCCACTACTGCTCTTACTACCCTTCCCACTGTCGCAGAGGTTTTTTTTCCCACGGCACGAGCCATGGCACTTTTTTTTCCCTCTGCTCTTCAAATCGCTACCCTCACTCGCGTTTCGCCCACTATCTATCACCTGATGGACCGTGTTAATGCGTAGTCTTACCCAGACGCACGGATAACATCACAGCCCAGCATCACGTGATCCACTTACTAGATAACTAACATGTTGACGGATGTCACAGTAGAACTATTGGTTTGGTCACCACGTTGGTGCGGGGGTGGAGGGGCCCATCTCCCCGTTCGCCTTTCCATTTAAATGGAATGTTGCCTCGTCACTAAATACTAAGCGTGGAAAGAAACTGTCACCCTCATCTTGACAAGAACGAAATTACATAACTTCACGTTTTGTTGCTTGTCACCTTCACGAAGATCTCACAGTAGCTCAATTTTGTATGGATTCGTGTACAGACGTCGACGTAACACGTGCTGGATGGACATCGGGCCCATGTTGAGCTGTACGGCGAACGCATTTCTCTGGACTCCTTGTCAAACAATGGCGTATGAGTCCGACGTCTGTATCAGACACTCGAGGAAGGCCCGGCGATTTGCCTTTGCACAAACAACCTGTTTCTCGGAATTCTTCATGCCATCGTCTAATGCTCTGTGCTGCGAGTGGATGCACATCATACCCATTACAAAAGTCACGATGAACAGTTATTACTAACGCGCTCAGCGCAAAACGTAGAACACAAAATGCTTTCTGTTGTCCCGACACCATTTTTACTAGAACCGAAGTGTTCTCACACTGCTGCTATCTAGCGGGAACCATGTAAAAGTCTAGAGTCTGCTCTTCCCAACAGTATATTGCTTACGCACATATCTCAAATAACATACCCTACTGGCCATTACAATTGCTACACCAAGAAGAAATTCAGATGATAAACGGATATTCATTGGACAAATATATTATACTAGAACTGGCATTTGATTGCATTTTCCAGCAATTTGGGCGCATAGATCCTGAAAATCAATACCCAGAGAAACCACCTCTGGCCGTAATAACGGCCTTGATACGCCTGGGCATTGAGTCAAACAGAGCTTGGATGGTGTGTACAAGTACAGCAGCTCATACAGCGTCAACACGATACCACAGTTCATCAATAGTAGTGACTGGCGTATTGTGACGAGCTACTTGCTCGGCCACCATTGACCAGACGTTTGCAGTTGGTGAGAGATCTGAAGAATGTGCTGGCCAGGGCAGCAGTCGAACATTTTCTGTATCCAGAAAGGCCCGTACAGGACCTGCTACATGCGGTCGTACATTATCCTGCTGAAATGTAGGGTTTCGCACGGTTCGAATGAAGGGCAGAGACACGGGTCGTAACACATATGAAATGTAGCGTCCACTGTTCAAAGTGCCGTCAATGCGAACAAGAGGTGACACAGAGGTGTAAATAATGGCACCCCCTACCATCGCGCCGGGTGATACGGCCGTATGGCGAAGGCGAATACACGCTTCCAATGTGCTTTCAGCGCGATGTTGCCAAGCACGGATGCGACCATCATGATCCTGTAAACAGAACCTGGATTCATCCGAAAAAAGGCCGTTTTGGCATTCGTGCATCCAGGTTCGTCGTTGAGTACACTATCGCATGCGCTCCTGTCGGTGATGCAGCGTCAAGGATAACCGCAGCCATGGTCTCCGATATGATAGTCCATGCTGCTGCAAACGTCGTCGAACTGATTCTTGCAGATGGTTGTTGTCTTTCCAACGTCCCCTTCTGTTGACTTAGGGATCGAGACGTGGCTGCACGGTCCGTTACAGCCATGCGGATAAGATGTCTGTCATCTCGACTGCTAGTGATACTAGGCCGTTGGCATCCAGCACGGCGTTCCGTATTACCCTCCTGAACCCACCGATTCCATATTCTGCTAACAGTCATTGCATCTCGACCAACGCGAGCAGCAATGTCGCTATACGATAAACCGCAATCGCGATAGTCTACAATCCGACCTTTAACAAAGTCGGAAACGTGATGGTACGCATTTCTCCTCCTTAGACGAGGCATCACAACAACGTTTCACGAGGCAACGCCGCTCAACTGCTGTTTGTGTATGAGAAATCGGTTGGAATCTTTCCTCGTGACAGCACGTTGTAGGTGTCGCCACCGGCGCCAACCTTGTGTGAATGCTCTGAAAAGCGAATCATTTACATATCACAGCATCTTCTTCCTGTCGCTTAAATTTCGCACCTGTAGCACGTCATCTTCGTGGTGTAGCAATTTTAATGGCCAGTAGTGTAACAGTTACGATTTTTTGAAGCAGGTGAATCTTTTTGATACACCCTATATTTATAATTATGATACACCCAGAATGAAGTACAACCGATAGCACAGATTATGCATCGAGTGAGAGTATTTAACACACGAAAGCTATAACGCGTCACAAACATCTAGACTCCACAGAGGTCGTCAGCTTTAGGTTCGCTGCCTTTGGACTCAACAAATGAACGCAGAGCGACCGCTTGTTTTCCAGGACCACGGAGTAATGAGGAAGGTGAGCGGGCCCGACGGCCTGCTCCGGAAGAGAGCGCCCCCCCCCCTCCCCCCACCCTCTCCGCCGCCGTCGCACAGGCCGAGACGGAGCGGGCTGTTAACGAGGTTTAGGCGGCGGCGGCAGCGGCGCCACATGCCGGCTACGTAGGCGCAGCGTGCCGCCCCAGAGAGCGCCGTGGCGTCGGACCTGCGGCAGCGTCGGCGTTGGCGTCTGCGCTGCCTCGCCGCCGGGCAAGGAGTCCTCCAAGCTGCGGCGGCAGTGACTCCGCAACGAGCGGCGTCGTTATCCGCCCTTCTTGACCTCTGCAGAGCCGCACCGGATACCAACCTGCAGGAGCGAAACTTTAAGCTCACAAAACTTTGCAGGTTTACCCAAAGCATGAAAAAAACGACAGAAGTTCAACAAAAACAACAATGTCAAACCATGATTCTACTAAATCAAAAATAATTATACATGTTCTTCCGTTTTTAAGGTACAATCAAGTGAAAACGAGATTGTTGTTGTGGTCTTCAGTCCTGAGACTGGTTTGATGCAGCTCTCCATGCTACTCTATCATGTGCAAGCCTCTTCATCTCCCAGTATCTACTGCAGCCTACATCCTTCTGAATCTGTTTCGTGTATTCATCTCTTGGTCTCCCTCTATGATTTTTTCCCTCCACACTGCCCTCCAATGCTAAATTTGTGATACCTTGATGTCTCAGAACATGTCCTACCAACCGATCCCTTCTTCTTGTCAAGTTGTGCCACAAACTCCTCTACTCCCCAATTTTATTCAATACCTCCTCATTAGTTATGTGATCTACCCATCTAATCTTCAGCATTCTTCTACAGCACCACATTTCGAAAGCTTCTATTCTAATTCTTGTCCAAATTATTTATCGTCCATGTTTCACTTCCATACATGGCTACACTCCATGCAAATACTTTCACAAACGACTTCCTGCCACTTAAATCTATACTCGATGTTAACAAATTTCTCATCTTCAGAAACGCTTTCCTTGCCTTTGCCTATCGTTCAGTATCGTTGACATTCATTTGTTGTAGAATCTTAGATCGTATTCTAAGACAATGAAGTATTTTGAGCACAATGACGTCGTCTATGCCAACCAGCGTGGATTGCAGAAATATCTATTGCGATAAACCCAAATCCCCTTTCCCTGTATAACATTCTGAAAACCGTGGATCAAGAAAACCAGATAGGTGCAGTACCTCTTTACTTCCGAAAAGCATTTGACGTACTACCGTACCTACGCTAGTTGTCGAATCGTATGGGGAAGTTTGTGTCTGGACTAAGGCTTTCATGGTAGCAAGGGCACAGCATGTTATCTTGGATGGAGAGTAATTTCAGATGTCTCCAGGAACGTGTGTTTGGAGTCTTGCTGATCAAGTTTGTGTTGTATGTTAATGACTTTACGGGCAATGTTAATATTAGGTTGGTGCATAAGTTTTTTAGCGTTTTTATTTTGTATGTTGTGTTGAGGTTCCTATTGGTTTATTTACCGCTTGTTATTTTTCATTTATGGTTCACTGTTGCTATTTGAGTTTCTATATTGGCATTTTATCATTTGAAGTTTGTGAGTGGAGTTGTGGAAGCCAGAAAATGCAGTTCAATAGACAGGTGACAACAGAGGAGGTAGAAACATTTCCGCCGTGTATAGAGGCAGTTGTTGTTGTGTTGTTGTGGTCTTCAGTCCTGAGGCTGGTTTGATGCAGCTCTCCATGTTACTCTATCCAGCAAGCTTCTTCATCGCCCAGTACCTACTGCAACCTACATCCCTCTGAACCTGCTGAGTGTATTCGTCTCTTGCTCTCCCTCTACGATTTCCACCCTCCACGCTGCCCTCCAATACTACTCGTAAACTGTCTCACATCATGTCCGACCAACCGATCCCTTCTTCTAGTCACGTTGTGCCAAAAGCTCCTCTTCTCCCCAATTCTATTCAGTGCCTCCTCATTAGTTATATGATCTACCCATCTAATCTTCAGCATTCTCCTGTAGCACAACATTTTGAAAGCTTCTATTCTCTTCTTGTCCAAACTATTTATCGTCCATGATTCACTTCCATACATGGCTACACTCCATACAAATACTTTCAGAAACGACTTCTTGACATTTAAATCTATACTCGATGTTCACAAATTTTTCTTCTTCATAAACGCCTACCTTGCCAGTGCCAATCTACATTTTATAGCCTCTCTACTTTGACCATCATCAGTTATTTTGCCCCCCAAATAGCAAAACTCCTTTACTACTTTAAGTGTCTCATTTCTTAATCTAATTCCCTCAGTATTACCCGACTTAATTCGACTACAATCCATTACCCTAGTTTTGCTTTTGTTCATGTTCATCTTATATCCTCCTTTCAAGACACTGTCCATTCCGTTCAACTGCTCTTCCAAGTCCTTTGCTGTCTCTGACAGAATTACAATGTCATCGACGAACCTCAAAGTTTTTATTCCTTCTCCGTGGATTTTAATACCTACTCCGAATTTTTCTTTTGTTTTCTTTACTGCCTGCTCAACATACAGATAGAATAACATCGGGGATAGGCTACAACCCTGTCTCACTTCCTTCCCAACCACTGCTTCCCTTTCATGTCCCTCGACTGTTATAACTGCCATCTGGTTTCTGTACAAATTGTAAATAGCCTTTCGCTCCTTGTATTTTACCCCTGCCACCTTAAGAATTTGATAACGAGATAGGTGAAATAAAAGTAAGGTAACTGTTTACTATTTCAAAAGTAACCGTCATGTTAATAAATAAACCCACTGTATGACAAGACTGTCGGTGTCTCCATCCAGAAATGTTCGCAGTTGCCTACGGAACAATGATTAATTCTAGGTCTTCACCACTCCGTCTCAAGCAAGTCGATGGCCACGAATTTCTGTATGGTGCGAAAAGTGGCAATTAGCAATACACAAAGAAAAGTGCGAGGTCATTCTCATGGGTACTAAAAGAAATCCGATAAATTTTGGGTATATGATAAATCGCACAAATCTAAGACCTGTCAATTAGACTAAATACCTTGGAATTACAATTACGAGCAACTTAAATTGGAAAGACCAGATAGATAATATTGTGGGGAAGTCGAAATAAAGACTGCGCATTGTTGACAGAATATTTAGAAGATGTACGGACGCAGGAGGAGCTGACCACTGTTCGCGAACAGCTGAGCGTGTTGATGGCCGCGGTCAGCCGTCTTCAGGCTGCTGCCTCGGAGTGTAGCGGCAGTGGGGAGTCTGGTGCGTCGCAAGGTACACCCCAGGTGTTACATGCTTCACCCACTGTCCCTGCTGTCGAGACATCTTCGCGGGTACCGGGCGCGGTTGGGCCACCCTCTCCCCAAGGGGAGTGGCGGGTTCAGCGGCGTTCGCGGCGCACGAGGCGGAGGGTCAATGTGGAGGCTGGCCGTGTGGCATCGCCTGCTCTGTCTGTGAGTGGACATGTGGCTGCTCCTTCAGCAAGGTCCGAGCAGGCACACGGGGGGAGGGGTTTATTAGTTATTGGGAGCTCCAACGTTAGGCGGGTGATGGAGCCCCTTAGGGAAATAGCGGAAAGATCGGGGAAGAAGGCCAGTGTTCACTCTGTCTGCTTGCCGGGGGGTCTCATCCGAGATGTGGAGGAGGCCCTATCGGCGGCGATAGAGAGCACTGGGTGCACCCGAGTGCAAATTGTTGCTCATGTCGACACCAATGACTCCTGCCGTCTGGGTTCAGAGGTCATCCTCAGTCCATACAGGCGGTTGGCGGAGTTGGTGAAGGCGGAAAGCCTCGCTCGCGGGGTGGAATTAGAGCTAACTATTTGTAGTATCGTTCCCAGAACCGATCGCGGTCCTCTGGTTTGGAGCCGAGTGGGAGGCTTAAACCAGAGGCTCAGACGATTCTGCGGAGAGCTGGGGTGCAAATTTCTCGACCTCCGCTATCGGGTGGAGAAATGTAGGGTCCCCCTGAATAGGTCAGGCGTGCACTACACGCCGGAAGCGGCTACGAGGGTAGCGGAGTACGTGTGGAGTGCACATGGGATTTTTTTTTAGGTTAGAGAATTCCCTCCCAAGGCCCGACAAGACGCCTCCTGAGACGCGGCAAGGCAGGAGTAGGCAAAATGCAACAGGGAATAACAATATTAATGTGCTAATAGTAAACTGCAGGAGCGTCTATAGAAAGATCCCAGAACTGCTCTCATTAATAAACGGTCACAATGCCCATATAGTACTAGGGACAGAAAGTTGGCTGAAACCACATGTAAACAGTAATGAAATCCTGAACTCAGATTGGATTGTATACCGCAGAGACAGGCTGGACAGTGAAGGGGGAGGCGTGTTTATAGCGATAAGAAGTGTAATAGTATCGAAGGAAATTGACGGAGATTCGAATTGTGAAATGATTTGGGTGAAGGTCACGGTTAAAGCAGGCTCATACATGGTAATTGGATGTTTCTATAGGCCCCCAGGCTCAGCAGCTGTTGTGGCTCAGCACCTGAAGAATAATTTGGAAAATATTTCGAGTAGATTTCCCAACCATGTTATAGTTCTGGGTGGAGATTTTAACTTGCCGGATATAGACTGGGAGACTCAAACGTTCATAACGGGTGTCAGGGACAAAGAATCCAGTGAAATATTTTTAAGTGCTTTATCTGAAAACTACCTTGAACAGTTAAATATAGAACCGACTCGTGGCGATAACATCTTAGACCTTCTGGTGACAAACAGACCAGAACTATTTGAATCGGTTAATGCAGAACAGGGAATCAGCGATCATAAAGCGGTTACTGCATCGATGATTTCAGCCGTAAATAGAAATATTAAGAAAGGTAGGAAGATTTTTCTGTTTAGCAAAAGTGACAAAAAGCAGATTACAGAGGACCTGACGGCTCAACACAAAAGTTTTGTCTCAAGTACAGATAGTGTTGAGGATCAGTGGACAAAGTTCAAAACCATCGTACAATATGCGTTAGATGAGTATGTGCCAAGCAAGATCGTAAGAGATTTAAAAGAGCCACCGTGGTACAACAACCGAGTTAGAAAACTGCTGCGGAAGCAAAGGGAACTTCACAGCAAACATAAACATAGCCAAAGCCTTGCAGACAAACAAAAATTACGCGATACGAAATTTAGTGTGAGGAGGGCTATGCGAGAGGCTTTCAATGAATCCGAAAGTAAAGTTCTATGTACTGATTTGGCAGAAAATCCTAAGAAATTTTGGTCCTATGTCAAAGCGGTAGGTGGATCAAAAGAAAATGTCCAGACACTCTGTGACCAAAATGGTACTGAAACAGAGGATGACAGAATAAAGGCCGAAATACTAAATGTCTTCTTCCAAAGCTGTTTCACAGAGGAAGACTGCACTGTGCTTCCTTCTCTAGATTGTCGCACAGTTGACAAAATGGTAGATATCGAAACAGACGACAGAGGGATAGAGAAACAATTAAAATCGCTCAAAAGAGGAAAGGCCGCTGGTCCTGATGGGATACCAGTTCGATTTTACACAGAGTACGCGAAGGAACTTGCCCCCCTTCTTGCAGTGGTGTACCGTAGGTCTCTAGAAGAGCGAAGTGTTCCAAAGGATTGGAAAAGGCACAGGTCATCCCCGTTTTCAAGTAGGGACGTCGAACAGATGTGCAGAACTATAGACCTATATCTCTAACGTCGATCAGTTGTAGAATTTTGGAACACGTATTATGTTCGAGTATAATGTCTTTTCTGGAGACTAGAAATCTACTCTGTAGGAATCAGCATGGGTTTCGAAAAAGACGGTCGTGTGAAACCCAGCTCGCGCTATTCGTCCACGAGACTCAGAGGGCCTTAGACACGGGTTCACAGGTAGATGCCGTGTTTCTTGACTTCCGCAAGGCGTTTGACACAATTCCCCACAGTCGTTTAATGAACAAAGTAAGAGCATACGGACTATCAGATCAATTGTGTGATTGGATTGAGGAGTTCCTAGATAACAGAACGCAGCATGTCATTCTCAATGGAGAGAAGTCTTCCGAATTAAGAGTGATTTCAGGCGTGCCGCAGGGGAGTGTCATAGAACCGTTGCTATTCACAATATACATAAATGACCTGGTGGATGACATCGGAAGTTCACTGAGGCTTTTTGCAGATGATGCTGTGGTGTATCGAGAGGTTGCAACAATGGAAAATTGTACTGAAATGCAGGAGGATCTGCAGCGAATTGACGCATGGTGCACGGAATGGCAATTGAATCTCAATGTAGACAAGTGTAATGTGATGCGAATACATAGAAAGATAGGTCCCTTATCATTTAGCTACAAAATAGCAGGTCAGCAACTAGAAGCAGTTAATTCCATAAATTATCTGGGAGTACGCATTAGGAGTGATTTAAAATGGAATGATCATATAAAGTTGATCGTCGGTAAAGCAGATGCCAGACTGAGATTCATTGAAAGAATCCTAAGGAAATGCAATCGGACAACAAAGGAAGTAGTTTACAGTACGCTTGTACGCCCACTGCTTGAATACTGCTCAGCAGTGTGGGATCCGCACCAGATAGGGTTGATAGAAGAGATAGAGAAGATCCAACGGAGAGCAGCGCGCTTCGTTACACGATCATTTAGTAATCGCGAAAGCGTTACGGAAATGATAGATAAACTCCAGTGGAAGACTCTGCAGGAGAGACGCTCAGTAGCTCGGTACGGGCTTTTGTTAAAGTTTCGAGAACATACCTTCACTGAAGAGTCAAGCAGTATATTGCTCCCTCCTACGTATATCTCGCGAAGAGACCATGAGGATAAAATCAGACAGATTAGAGCCCACACAGAAGCATACCGACAATCCTTCTTTCCAACTACAATACGAGACTGGAGTAGAAGGGAGAATCGATAGAGGTACTCAGGGTACCCTCCGCCACACACCGTCAGGTGGCTTGCGGAGTATGGATGTAGATGTAGATGTAGAAGATGCGATAAATCCACTAAAGAGATAGCCTACATTACACTTGTCCGTCCTCTGCTGGAATATTCCTGCGCAGTATGGGATCATTACCAGGTAGGCTTGATGGAAAACATCGAAAAAGTGCAAAGAAGGGCAGCTCGTTTCGTGTTATCTCGCGATAGGGGTGAGAGTGTCACTGATATGATACGCGAATTGGGGTGGCAGTCACTGAAAGTAGGGCGATTTTCTTTGCGGTGAGATCTATTTACGAACTTTCGGTCACCAACTTTCTCTTCCGAATGCGAAAATATTTTAGAAACATTTGAAATTACGAATTATCTGCACTCTTAAAATTTCTATTATTAATTACTGTACTGTTTATTATGTTCATTCGTTTATGAAACAATAATTGAAATTAATAATGTAACGAAAACTAATAGGAATTCATTTGTTAAGAACAATTGTAAAGCCTTAGGAATATTGTTATTTCCGCGGAGTTGAGAGTCGTAATCTTGCCTCTGATGTGATAGGACTTACTTTTGTATAATAGGCGCGAACAATGCAATTTCGGCTTTGTAATGTGAAAAATCAAAATAATTTATGACATATTAAAATGTGAGAAAATCCGTGGAAAATATATTTAGGTAAAAATTCTGCAACAACAATCTTCCATTTTATTTAGTCCAAACCAATCGTGAGGACCTGATACTAGATTTCAGTTTCAAGAAACAGACTCCTAGACAAGAAGAACTGGAGCCATCTCAACATGACGAGCTAAGTAAACTTGAAAGTTTATTGTAATATTCGCTCCTCTCAAATCTTCACAAAAAACTTTGCTTGTTAATTGCTCGGACTGGGCGATATTTAATGTGGACAAGAGATGTAAGAAGGAAGGAGGGCGGCGATTACAGGTTTACCAGCGATACTTCTGCACCGTACTCGAAAGTCATAGCAACATGTCCTCCATACAGTAATGACCTCTCCCATGTGATTTCCATATCTTTTGAGACATGAGGAAACGCATCCATGGTCCGTCGATTTGTTTCGGATGTGGAGGTACATGCCTAGGTACAAAGATCGTTCCATTGGCAACCGCAAAAATTTTCGATCCTATGACTACATCGAGCTATTCTCTTTAAAGAGAACCGTGAGTAGTCCAATTACCAAAGTTGCGAGTAGCATCAGGTAAAGAAACAACTCGTTTACTTCAATGGAATGCTAGTTAGAGACCCTACTGTTCAACGGAATATCCGTCGGACATCTCAAGTGAGATAAATGTGTTACAGTTTGTAACGTTACACGCATGTAGGCGACTTGTTCGGCCGTCTAGGTGAGGTGAATTTGTTGTGCAGGTGAACAGTATCCGCTGGAAGTCGAATGTGGACAGCAGTTGCTCGCTCAGTTTGGAGGACAGGCAATACACCGGTAATGGTGGAGTATAAGACAGCCTGAAATATGGCTACTTGCAGCTCTTACAACTTTTCTGCATTTTAGAGTTTCTACTTCTGTCTATGCTATAAATGGTCATCATTTGACCCCTTTCTGTTCAGCTGAGATTTTTTTTCTTGGAGAAAAATTATTCAAAATAATTTTCTCGTGTCGTCTACATCAATTACAGACCTTATAACTGAAGGCCTTTGTTAATTATTCATTTGTCTTTTATGTAGTATTTTTGTTTAATTATTCACAATTCTACCCAGTTCGCAGACTGTCTGACTGCAGGGTCACAGATACAGATTATTATTTGGAACGAGTTAGCTGCTCAATGACTACATCGAGCTATTGTTTTTCAACAGAGCAGTGGATAGTCCAATTATCAAAGATGCGAGCAACAGTAGATAGAGAAGCAACTGGTTTGCTCTCATGGAATGCTGATTGGAGAAGCTACTTCTCAGCGGAATATCCGACTGGTAATGTTGCAAGTGGGATAAACGCGTTAACAGCTATAGCGAGTACTTTTATAACGGTAAGCAGTTTACTTATTTTTTAGGGTTATATACATCAGTAGGTAAAAAGGGAGTCGTTATAGAATCACTTCGTGGTCCGTTTGACTGTCTGTCCGTCTGTCTGTCTGTCTGTCTGTCCGACTGTCAAGACCACTTTTACTCAGTAATGGTTAAAGGT
The DNA here is from genome assembly GCF_023897955.1 of Schistocerca gregaria. Lineage (NCBI taxonomy): Eukaryota > Metazoa > Arthropoda > Insecta > Orthoptera > Acrididae > Schistocerca > Schistocerca gregaria. Next base: position 512,991,973 of record NC_064924.1, read on the forward strand.
AGGAAATTTATGTCACACGCTAAAGTCTACGGCCCCTTGGGTGTATGAAAACTGAAACATCTAATTCAATGCAGTCAAAAGATACGGTCAGTTAAGTCACGTGAAATTTCATGAGAACAGAAGGATGAAATCCGAAAACGGTTAAGTTATAGTTATATCATAAAAATAATTTTTTGCCATCTGTCTCTCCTTTTCTTAACACCCCTTTTGCTTAGGAACGGGTAGAAGGATCATGTTTAAATTTATGTCAAATACTGAGGTCTATAGTCCTTCGGCGGTGTAAGAAATTCAAGCTTCTAAGTCAGGGCAATCAAAATATGTGGCCATTTTCGTCACGAATTTTGACACAAACTCGTTCAGCAACACCTACCGTTGAGCAACACTCATGCATGTCGGGCGTGTTGGTTTAGTGGCGCCGACGTGGTAACTCAGTGTGTTCGGTGTCTTCTGTAATAAGAAAATATCATTTAAAGTATTCAGTTAAGAAGTTGAAGAGGTATCATGTCACGTTAGCCCAGACTAAATGCAGAGTGCAATACCGGATAAAAGTGGTACAGAGCGTGCGAGGGACCGAGAGGTCGCACGATCCAATCTCAGTTGGTCCATGCATCTTTCGGCTTTCGTTTGAACACAGCCCTCATCTGTTTTTTCCGGATGTATCAGATATAACGGACATCACTCATATCTATAATTGTGTGGTCGTAATGGCTGTATGATGAAAACATTTCAGTGCGAACTGCCACGAGAGTCAGAAATCTACGAGTAGGGGGGTTAATAGGCGGGGGTCCTCGTAGTGTGGCGACCGTGAAGTTTGGAAGTCGCCGAAGTGACGTCAGATAGAAAGACCTGCACCAGGCTGTTGAGCCACACGAAATTAGTATTATCACCTGTATGCATTACGAAATTTTTGTACGGAACCCTCGAAGCACGAGTCCTGCTGGCACTTGTCGTGTTTTTTTTATTTTTATTTTTTTTATTATTTTTTTAATCTATCTTGTTTCCATTTGACTCGCAGTTATATATTGACCACCCCAAATAACTCTTTGTTCAGAAGCAAAATGAAAAAAAATTATCAAACAAATCTTCTTTAGCTACGTTGACAAACATCATGGCTTTTCTTGAAGATATGAACAGCAGTGCGTCTTTTTTAAATAGCATCCAATATTACTTATTCAGTAATCCACTTTCGCTGCTCAAGACCCGTCCAAAAACGTATCAAAGTGTACCATTCACGTAAACGTGATGACATTAAAAAGATAAACCAAAACTGACTTTCACTCTCCTGTTCCAGTACACAGTGCAGTTAGCCGGGGTAACGTGACACGTCCACTTGCTTGAGTTGACTGTAAACAAACTGAAACACACACAAAAGAAAGTTCTAACCTCTCACTCAGTTTCTAGGCGAAAAATTTGGAAATTTGTGGTAAGTTCCTATGGGACCAAAGTGCTGAGGTTATCGGTCCCTAGGCTTAAGCACTACTTAATCTAACTCAAACTAACTAAGGACAAAACACACACCCAGGCCCGAGGGAGAACTCGATCCTCCTTCCGGGGAGGAACCGCGCGAAGCGTGACAAGACGCGCCAGACCCGCGGCTACCCCGTGCGGCTCTCCAAGTGAGGGTTTGTTTGCCTAGGTGCAACGTACAACACCGCAGAGAAAGTAGAAATGCTACTCAGGCGAAGAGAATGTAAGTCAGTACCACACCAAACGTAACAATGTTTTGTTATTTGAAGCACGAGTATATGTAAGTACCGAAAAAAAATAATATTGAACAACGAGTTACTTCGTTAAACTGCGACAAATTTTGATGAGCGATTTTTTTTTTCTGGCAATTAGGTAATACCTTACTTGACGATGGCTATATTAATGGTGTGGCCGCGTTTGCATTTAAAAGATTAATTGCGATACCTATGTTTGTACTGCGGTTATAACACTACCACTGCTCTTTATTTACGTTCTAAAACTATTTTGTTGACTAATTATGTTATAAAGCAACAGTGCGTGTTACCCTCTGAAAGGAATGCTGTTGTGTTGACCGTTATGTACCTAACAGAGGTGTCATATCGGAAGTGAAAGTCAGAATTACGTAAATATTTAAACAGTAGCAAACAATATTTCACCTATCCGCACTGTTCAAAGAACAAAGAACGGTCGCCAGCCTAATTAGGCATGAGAATGATTTACATTCTTGTTCAAGAAAATAGATATGAGTAACTTTAACGAACAGGCACAGCCTATGCTTTATCACACGAAAGTGCAATGAACTGTGTTACTATCAGATGTTGACGTTAAAGAAAGTGCTAACAGATTTGGAAGAACAAGGCTATTTTCATAAGTACGACAGATAATAACATACACTTTTGCCTTCAAGGATTGGTCAAACTGAATGGTTTCAATAATATTACTATTAAAGTGCACTTTATAATCATAAATTGGACATAAATTTAGTATCACTATTCAAACACTTCCCTATCTGACATGAGATGTGAATGAAGTTCACTGCAAAATTATACATTGGGCATAGGTTTTACTTTTCTAACTGTCATGGGAATAAAAAAAGTCCAATAGCAAACTATTTCTCACTGTTTTCATAGATACTGGTCTTTCTGCTATTTTTTATCTATCGTGAGCATCATGGACAAAATGTGGATCACGTTACACTATAAATATACACTTTCAATGCACAAGAGAAATAAGCGCTTAGCTAGTACGAGTATATAACTTTCCACAATTGCAGTACTCAACTTTGAGTTGACAGTGAGACACATAATTGACATATTTGTAAGCTGCTGACTCACCTTTTGCAATTTACAACAGGCAGCCCTATAATCATTAACCAAGCAAAACTTCATAAGCCTCACTTTTAAGAATTTTTAATTTTTTAAAAAGTAACAGAAAATTGTTACAATGCCTGTTTGAACTACTCTACTGCTTTATATTCAATCATTTATTTTAGTCTTTGGAAAGCAGTTCTGATTGCATGATTACTTTCAACAAACATCATTTACTTTAGCACACTCTTTTGCCACATTAACTTCAACTTTCTCTTTACTATATTCAAGGGGCATTATTAATTAGTAAAACACTGGGCTTTAATATTTTTTTCCATAAGGACACTCGGTAATCACTTTAGCATGGGAAGGATCCTAAGTGGATATGTGACAGAGGATAAATCAAGGTAAGTTTTCATAAATAGTCTTTTTGTTTACCTTATAACTGAAAACAAATAAATCATCCACATGAGCTGATCCTTCACTGTACATTTCTACGGTTCTTGTGGCGAGTGCATGTTGGTAGGTGGATTTGCAGGCAGAAATGCAGAATTCTTGGTCACGATTATACAGGGTATTACAAAAACTTTCAGGAAACATTCCTCACACACAGAGAAAGAAAATAAGTTATGTGGACATGTGTCCGGAAGCGCTTACTTTCCATGTTAGAGCTCATTTCATTACTTCTCTTCAAATCACGTTAATCATGGAATGGAGACACACAGCAACAGAACGTACCAGCGTGACTTAAAACACTTTGTTACAGGAAATGTTCAAAAAGTTCTGAGTTAGCGAGGATACATGCATCCACCCTCCGTCGCATGGAATCCCGGATGTGCTGATGCAGCCCTGGAGAATGGCGTATTGTATCACAGCCGTCCACAATACGAGCACGAACAGTCTCTACATTTGGTACCGGGGTTGCGTAGACAAGAGCTTTCAAATGCCCCCATAAATGAAAGTCAAGAGGGTTGAGGTCAGGAGAGCGTGGAGGCCATGGAATTGGTCCACCTCTACCAAACCACCGGTCACCGAATCTGTTGTTGAGAAGCGTACGAACACTTCGACTGAAATGTTCAGGAGCTCCATCGTGCATGAACCACATGCTGTGTCCCACTTGTTAATGCACGTGTTCTAGCAGCACAGGTAGAGTATCCCGTATGAAATCATGATAACGTGCTCCATTGAGCGTAGGTGGAAGAACATGGAGCCCAATCAAGACATCATCAACAACGCCTGCCAAACGTTCACAGAAAATCTGTGTTGATGACGTGATTGTACAATTGCGTGTGGATTCTCGTCAGGCCACACATGTTGATTGTGAAAATTTACAATTTGATCACGTTGGAATGAAGCCTCATCAGTAAAGAGAACATTTGCACTGAAATGAGGATTGACACATTGTTGGATGAACCATTCGCAGAACTGTACCCGTGGCGGCCAATCAGCTGCTGATAGTGCCTGCACACGCTGTACATGGTACGGAAACAACTGGTTCTCCCGTTGCACTCTACATACAGTGACGTGGTCAACGTTACCTTGTACAGCAGCAACTTCTCTGACGCTGACATTAGGGTTATCGTCAACTGCACGAAGAATTGCCTCGTCCACTGCAGGTGTCCTCGTCGTTCTAGGTCTTCCCCAGTCGCGAGTCATAGGCTGGAATGTTCCGTGCTCCCTGATGTGCTTGATGATATTACTGTAGAGCAATGAATCGCATGTCAACACAAGCACCGAAGTCAACATTACCTTCCTTCAATTGGGCCAACTGGCAGTGAACCGAGGAAGTACAGTACATACTGACGAAACTAAAATGAGCTCTAACATGGAAATTAAGCGTTTCCGGACACATGTCCAGATAACACCTTTTCTCTATTTGTGTGTGAGGAATGTTTCCTGAAAGTTTGGCCGTACCTTTTTGTAACATCCTGCAGATACCAATTCCAGAATAGTTCCAGCTATTTATCCATTCATCCGAAAACGGCACGAAAAGCCTCTCTCGGAACCAGCACAATAAACAACTTTTACATGGGCAGTTGGCTGGTAGGTAGCTCGTCCCAGACGAACTCGTTGTCTCACCTCTTCCTCCATCCCAACCACATTTTGAGCGGGCCGTATCATTCCGTTCCTGTGGGGAACCGCTACACCTTTTATATAAAGAACTAAGAACCGCAAGTGAGGATCAGTAAATATAGAGTAACAAGATGTTTTGAACAACACATATAATTTGCACATATTGACAGTTCAACATAAAATTATTTGAACAAATGTTCAGTTACATATAATAACTTTTGTTTCCCTCCAAGTGAGGCAAAGTATTTAACTAATAAAGGCAATACATGACATAGGATTAAACGAGGACATCAAACTTTCTACAAGGAAAAAAGTACACATTTTGTATAGTATCGAATTAATCATAGGTTAATTACAGAAGCTCAACGATGGAATGTTGAACAAAACAGAAAGCAAAATGAATCAGCAAAAGGTATGTAGTGTCTAAGCTACGATGTCACACGGTGAGTGCTGTTCCTACTGCTTCCATCACAATACTTCGAGTAAAATAAGCGTGCGACAGATGCCAGTTCTAGTCATGTATCAACTCAGCGTCATCGCTAAGTTAACCATTTTGTTCGTACATGCAAAGCCTTGTCAAGAGTGGTTGTCTATAACGCTTTACCGCCCGGTAACTTTTAATAATAATGTTATTTTACTCCAGCAGTACTGCTCTCTCTCTCTCTCTCTCTCTCTCACATACACACACACACACACACACACACACACACACACACACACACACTCTAGCTATGCATCTTTCTACCGAAGGAAACGGCTTAGTCAATAATCTGTAAATACGTAGATCATTCCATTTGTAGTGCACACGCAAAGCGCAAGCGACCAAGCGTCATGGAGCCTATTTGCTGCCAACAGAACCAACCCTCTTCACCTCCCTTTTGGTGTTATCTGTCAATCACGAAATTATTTGAACCACACCGTGCCACCTGGTGATTAAAATCGTTGGTATGTATCCCTCCCAACATTAAAAGTGGTTATTATGTTAAGAAACAAACCGCAGCACTGACGTCAAAAACGGAATAAAATGAATTACATTTATTTGAAATTGTGACTTTAGTTGCACAATTAATTAGTGACAATGACAATTTGTGCCGGACCGGGACTTTAAGTCGGGTTTCGCGCTTATGGTGAGAGGTCACCTTAACCACTTAGGCTAGCCAGCACGGCATCAGGACCTACCCAAATTTCCATGTGTGTCTAGGTGAAGTTGTTGCACAATTGCTATCTTCCTCACAAGAAGAGACTTTTATTGTTACTGTTCCAATCTGGTCCTTCATACATCACATATTACATCGTGTAACACAGACACCGCAGATACTGTACTATAAAAGCGCTAAGGATGGCACAATTGTGGGTGCCACAAGATGGTTTCCCTCTTTCCTTTATTCAAGTGTGCAGTCGGATGTATCCTTGGTGACCAAGTGCATCCTCTAGTCACCCGTGCTGCTCAACTTTTCTGTAACCGATTATTGAAGATTAATTGATACTAATAATTTCGTCAGAAAACATTAATTAGTGATCCACCCACAGTGCTGTGTAAGATCTCGAGCTTATACTTGGTATTCGATGAGCTTGACATGAATTCAGTTTTCATTCGATGAGTGTTACTTCATATATGTACACCGGATACTTTCTCAGACAGAAGTCTTTAATACTAAATATGTTAGGCCATGAGGTTCAAATGGCTTTGAGCACTATGGGACTTAACTTCTGAGGTCATCAGTGCCCTAGAACTTAGAAGTACTTAAACCTAACTAACCTAAGGCGATCACACACATCCACGCCCTAGACAGGAGTCGAACCTGCGACCGTAGCCGTCGCGCGGTTCCAGACTGCAGCGCCTAGAACCGGTCGGCCACCCCGGCTGGCTTAGGCCATGAGGTTTCTAGCTTATATTTGCTATTCGATGAGAGTGATGTGAGTTCCCTTTTCGCTCGATGAGTCATACTTCACACCTGTACCCTTTTTCAGACATAAGTCTTTAACAGCCGATATGTTACGCCACAGAGGTTCCGTGTAGAAGCAATGCTATCTTTGTTTGTCTGTAGTATCGTCGTTGCCTGTGTAGCACTTAAGATAACTGAAGATGTTGAGGTAATTTTGTCGCTGCGTTGCTTGGCACGAGTAATTTATGCCGATTTTGAAAGGCAAATTTGCTCAGTGGTTCTCCTTTACTGAATCGGGTCGGCTAGTTTCATTTTCGAGATGAGATCAACTAAAACTAATAGGCTCACATGAATTATAGGTTCAGTACTCCTTTACCATTTGATTAATGAATTACATGTCACAATTACATTCTTATAGAAGAAGTGAACATTGTAAAGATTGTTGTATTAGACATAAGTCATTTCATAATACAGTTTTTAAATGCGAGTATCTTCCATACCATTCAATAAAATCAGTTTTTCTCCACCTACCTGTTACGAAAGTTTTACTTTGTAATGGTGTGTCGCCGCATTGCACTTTGCGGAACACAGTTGCTCAAACCTCAAGGTGCGATGTGCCTAGCATACTTGCTTTCCCGTACCCTGCACTTGGGCAAGGCTTTCCTTTACTTGGTTCGCTGCTGCGCTCCATTTCAACACTCACCACTTTAGTACAGTATCGAATTTCCATTGCCAGAAGGTAAGTCACCAACATTTGTTGGGGCTAGTCTAAAAATAATGTTAGGACATAGTAAGATCATATATAGTCAAGCACTGCATTTGTTGTTGTCAGGGTCAGTTCAGTCAAAGCTTGTCCATATCCCATTTCTTTTGTCAGACTTTCCTACTCTTACAGTGAAGTGCTACATGTACACGTTTGCGTCATTTAATGTTGCAAATTTTACTTAGATTGGGTGCGTAAATTTCAGAGCATTTTCATAAAATCATTTGTAGGTTTAATTCTTTCGCAGTTCAGGTTGTTAATCTATGCTGGATTTTTACTGTTTTAGTTTTGTGTTTGAACTGCAAAACACGTACTGTAACGTCGTATTGTTGCGCTGTTCACTGCACCACACCATACTCAGTTTCATATGATATTTAGAACACAGTTTTAGGTTTTCTAATTATTTTAGTAAAAGTTAATTGGAATACAGTTACGCTATTTCGTACTGATTTGTCGACTCTTCTTCAGATAGCGTTTACGTAAGCACACCACTTGCACTGTTCGGTAGACGGAACGTTCACACTACAGTGCATACGTACTTGTGTACGAACACTGACAAACAAAATAGTTACAGCTGTTCCTTTTCCTTTCTCGCAAGACAAAAGTAGTTTTAAATCTTTTATCTATCAACGGATTAAAAATTTCCACCCTGATTGAACGCTTTTGCCTATTACAATCTTCCTTTCATTTGACGAAAATATTCCACTACACCTCGTTAACTCATGTGGGGATTGGAGTACTCTGTAATTAACCTGTAATGGGCATCAGATAGTTTTTCGTGGTCTGCCCCTTCTCAGTACCGTAACGTAGTCTCATTCAAGAACAGAAAAGGAATTAAAGCGTTTAATAAAATATCTGAGGGTACGTGCTGGTATCTGCTGTTCACTAAAGTATGAGAGATTTAATAACAGGTAACTCCTTTGTTAATAGTTACAAATAATTTCCTTATTTCTACAAAATTCAGCGGAAGTAGACAGATGGCACATTTCCTGTGAATCCTGTTTTCTTTCTAAATCTAAGTCATCCAGTTCTCGGAGCCGCGCTACGGGTTTTATCACTATGCGTTTTATCGCTCCGGTTCTGGACTTGTGACCAATGCAGTGTGAGAAACGCTTCAGCGAAAGCGTCTGCCACAAATTGGCTACGTCCAAAATCACGCTAATTGTACCTTTTATGATCCCGTTGGCTTTCATTCCACAGAAGTAGTTTTCTCAGAACGTAAATACCCAATAAAGGCGTCCATTCAAGAGAGAAAAAGCGAATAACTGGAAAATGGATCGTCGCAAAACCTTTGCTCGACGAAGTGTATGCTTTGTGAGACCACATTTCGTGTTAACTGTTATTAATAATGTAAGTCTTCAAACGAAAATACAACATGTATCTCATAAGTTAGATTTAAGAACGAATATCAAATGGACAATGTGTGTTAATAATGTGTGCATGCACGTGTGCAGAGATAAAGGCGTGGACTGCCAAGTAACGTCAAAAAGAAAAGAAAACATGCTCTAAAATAGATTGATTTTATGCAGCCAGTTCTAGTGCTGTGCACATAAAGACATATGTTACAATGCAATGCCGCAGCAAACATTAAAACACAAATTTGTAAGACAAATTTGATTTGAATGTAGAATGAAGGCTTTCACGACCGGGTCACATAGCTGTTGATATACTTTTCGGGATGTGAGGTCGTGGTCGAAGAACTTTTCTGCTCCTTACGTGTCGTCCGATTGCAGTCGGCAAGACTCAGCGGAGCAGCGCCTCTGAGGAAGTCCAGCGCACTCCTGGACGAAACGTAAGGAGCAGAAAAGTTCTTGGACCACGACCTCACATCCCGAAAAGTATATCAACAGCCATTTGATTTGAAGATCTTTCAGTTCTTAATTGTGCATTGCCTTACATTCTAAATTCGTTGTTATCTTCTGTTCCAAAATCGTTAGTGTCCAAATCTATTTGTAATCCTAGATGTGTCAATTTTAAAATATCGTCAAATGCTGAACTTGAACAGTTTTGAATATTGTTACTTTCCTGTTTTAAAAGTTACTAAATTGCTAGCACCAAAAGCGCCCTAAGTTATTCTAATGGTAATCCTGAACTTGTAAAATTTTTTGTAAATAAGAGCCACATGCCTTGTTCGAAGCTTTCTATCTAATGAGTGCTTTTCAGATTGTTGTGGTTATGCTCTGTCTGCAACTGTAGTGAAGTCAGATTTGCCTGGTTGAAATCTTACAGATGCCTAAAGGGCTTTCGAACTTTATTTTTAAGAATGTTAGACTTATTATTTTTAAGAGGTATTAGTTAGACTTATTATTTTAAAGAGGTGTTACGAGCCCTTAAAAATTATTGTTAGTTTGGTTCTTTTGGTTCGCCGTCCTAAAATCTATTGCCTTATGTGTTTCGATATTTATAAGTATATCTTATTGAATAACGGATTAGCAATTATTGTGAAGCAACAACTGGCCTTCTGTAAACTCAGCCTGCATCTTCCTTCCAAACGTTAAGTTGTTGTAGTATCCTGGGGAGTCCACTGAGATTTCAGTGTGAAGACTATTTCGAAATAAGAAGAAGAAATAACTTTTTTTTTTATTTTTTATTTTTTTACAGATAGTGCATGGCAAGTTCCATAAGACTAATTCGTAATGACAGAAGTTATGCATATACATTTTACGATGGAAAGGAATAGGAAATCGATATACAGATAGAGTAGAGCCATGTGCAGAAAGTAGCAGAAAGGATCTTGATAATTAATTGAAACCCTCAGCTGCCGACAGGCGTTGTTGATATATCTCGATGGGGACAGCAGAAAATGTGTGCCCAGACCGGTACTCGAACCCGAGATCTCGTGCTTAGATGGCAGACGCTCTATCCATCAGAGTCACCGAGGACACAGATGAATAGCGCGACTGCAGGGACTTATCCCTTGCACGCTTCCCGTGAGACCCACATTCCCAACTGTCCACAAACTTCTTGACATTTTGTACACACGTCTCATTGCTTTTAGAGATGTCAAAGGAAGTATTAAAATTTTTTAGTATAAATTTCAGGTCAAAGAGCACAATAAATTTTGTCTTAAACTACACATAATTTCAGATGCTACAGAGAAAAGGTGAAGAAAGAAATTTAGTCCACGCTAGAACAGGAAATAATAGATCCTGCAATCAGTTCATATAACAGCCCATTATACATTGTGAATAAGAAAAATGGCTCGATTATACTTGTATTATATTCCAGATAGATTAACATTATTATTTCAACAGAAACAAATAGACAACAATCATTAGAGGAACTCCTGCAAAATCTCTATAGCACGCATATTTTATCTTCTTTAAATATGCGTTAAGTTTTTGGCAAATATAGTTAGACCCAAATTGTAGAAAATATATTGCTTTCTTATGTTTTGGATGTGCTACAAGCTTTGTGAATCATCTTTTGGCCCCAAAATCTCGTCAGCTGCTTTTATTCGAGGTTCTAACACTGATTGCTCAAAAAGACATATAACATTCCATGCTAATGATATATCAGAAGAGTCATGGTCACAGTAATTACCGTATTTTTAGAAGCTTATTCCCCATTTTGAGTATTTGGGAATCACTGTAAACTTGGGACACTCGGAGTTTTGAAAAACAATCGTAAAATTTCTTGGTCACATAATTTCATTACGAGATATTTACCCTGACCTAGACAAACTTGAAGCAATTAGGGCAATCCCCCCTCCCTCCAGAAAACGTCAAATCCCAAGTCTCCTCGATTTAGCAAAGGTTTGGCATAGTTTTTTAAATATATAAATTCTTGCCGCTCCTAAATTATGTTCAGTTACTGGAAAAAACACCATATGGCACTGGTAAGAACAAATACCTTTAGAATTCCAAAGTTAGAAAGATGGACAGAAGTATAACCGTTGAAAGTCGTGTCTTGTCTAGCTCTGAAATAAATTATTCTGTAACCGAGTTGGAAGCAGTGACAATTATTTGGGCATTTTCTGAATTTCGGTTATTCATTTTGGAAATATACTAAGAGTGACTAAGAGGAAATTAACATCGATCACTTCAATTTTTAATGCCATCTAAACTAAACAATGATCGTTTGAAACGCTAGGCTTTGTTTCTACAAGAGTTTATTTCCACCGTCATCCACATTCCTGGTACTCGAAATGTTGTAGAAGGTACTTTATCACGTCCTCCTATTGGTTTTGTCAAGAACGCTTCTGAAATCGATTTGGAGAAAATTTTCAATTTTTTGTGTATACAAAAGGTAGCCTCTAAAACTTTGTCTTCTTCTTCACGAGACATAGAGCAGGAATATCATAAGAACGCAATCTAGGAAGATGTAAAATTAAATGGTATGACAAAATAAATACTGCAATTAGAGAACTTTATATAGTACACATTCTTCAAAAGATGTACAGTCAGTGAATCTGGGTTATTTGTATACCCCATGACTTTGTAAAAAAATTTATTAGGTGTACACTTCTCAGCTATGTTCAATTTGGTCCCAGAAAATGCTCTCACGAACTTTGTACAACTTGTTGCTCTAATAACATGCAGAAAAGAATACAGAAAATTTTATCAAAATGCAAATTGTGTCAGAAAGCCAAACCATCAACCATTACACTTTCAGATTACTAAGTGGATTCTCATACATTTTTGTTGCAGTTCAATTGACTACAAAATTCTTTTCATTCGCTCCTTTGCGTAAAGCTACAGCCAAAACAGTATCCAAATTCTTGTCATTAATTTTCTACGAGAAGATGGTGACAATGATAAAGTCATTTCGCTCAGATATTTGGTTACGCACTTTACGATGTCACAAAATTAGACCTGTTTTTCTTTCACGCTATTGCCCTCAGTCCAATCTTTCACCAAGTATTACATAAGGAATTTACAAACTGTGCAGAATGTATTGCTATCAACACCAGACTTAGGACAAACACATTTACACACACCAAAAGATTCTCGCTGAGTTACCACACGATTCTACATCGTTATCTCTGTTACCTGTCCTCAGAAAGCAACAACCACTGGACCCAGTCAGGAAGTTAATACCATTTCCAGCTTCGAAAAAATTACTTCATAAGGAAGTGGTAGATATAGCGCTGAACAACATCAAGAAGGCTGCAGAAAGAAGAAAGAAATCTCAACAAGCACAGGTATGCATCAAAAAGTTACTGATTGGATAGAGAATTCTAGTTATATCTCAACCTTTATCTTCTAAAAGCTAGCGTCTTAGTCAAAAATTCTTTCTTTTTTACAAGGGAACTTACAGTATTCGCAGAACTGTGCGCAACAGCGTTGTGTAGACTACCTATTCGGATAGACAAGAAGAAGGGACTTCATCATATTTCGATTATCAGACAATATATAGAATAATTCTGTTTACTAAAGTAGTACCCAGATGACAGAACTACGTGCCACCTGTTTCTAAAATATTTCTTACAATACAGCGCACAGCAACAGTTAGCGATAAGCAGTGCCATGACACCGAATGCAAGAGCGATTCCCGTCGCGTGGCAGGCAACTTTTGACGACAATCGGGCGACAATCGTCACGCAACGAACTTCGTTTATATCGCTACAAATCAAGCGGTTTGATGACAGGACACGTACACGGAACAAACTGCTACCAACTTCGAAATTTCATCTAGAATCCAAATAAGAATAAATAATTTCTAATAAAATAAACACTGACAGTATTTTTAAACCAGTTCTGGGAGGATATACGGATTATCAGCAATTTGTCGTTAACCTGAGAAATATTTATGGCTGTACACACTGATGATAATAGAGAAACGTGTAACTTTTTCACGATTTTTGATGACGTATACAGGCTGTTCGGTTAGTAATAGTGCTGTCATGAAAGACGAGTAATAGGTATTTTGACGTAAGAAGTTTTTCAGGGTCTATTGTAAGGTAGTTTAGTAGTGTAGTTGTGTTTAATGAAAAATATTTACAATTATTGCTATGAGGTGTTGTCTGTACGGAAATAAATGGACGAAAACAGAGCAGAGAACTGTTATTTTAAGTGTATATATCGGACAAAGATAGCAAATATGATTAATGTTGCAGTAGGATAATGAGGTTTATGTTGATTAGTTACACGAGATGATGATTATGAGATTTGTGATGTATAATGCAGTAGAGTGAGACAATGATTACGATGATTAATCTAGAGAAAGAATGAGTGAGCAATGCTTAGGGAAAAAGGACCCTGTTTCTTGTTACAGTCAGTTTTTATGCCATATAGATGCACTTCGTGTTTATAAGAGTAAGAGATAAATTTTTGAAAAGATGTGGCTAGATAAAATTAGTGAATGATGGTAATGTGATTTGAGACAACACAGTGATTTCTTTGATGTAGCGTTAATGATCATCTGATGCAAATTATTCAACCTTTTTGTGACACACGCTTTTAGCATATGGTACCTTGGTACCTCGCTGACGTTTTTGTGACTTATTTTAGTGGTGGCATCTTTTTTTTATTAAAGTGATGACTGACTTTTTTCTGATTTGTTTATAGCTACATGCACCCAAAGTTTAACTCCTACTTAATTCTGTAGAACTAATCTTCCTTTTCTTTGTGTAGCATGTAAAACTTACATACATATGAAACAATATTGTCTATCAGTCTTGGTGTTTGGGAAATTTTAAATTTTTGAAGTGAAGATGAAATTCATCACTTGCAAGGTGCCACATGGACAGACAATATGCAGGAAGTATGTGAGGTACTAGCGATGGTGACTTTTTTTTTTACTTGTCAGCTTTATTCTTTGTACCATGGCATAGAACATGATTCTTGTATATACATTTTTCGACTAAATGTATGACATAACAGCCTGTCTTCTTGTATTTACAAATGATGGCACTTAATGATATGCATTGCTTTAGCTTAAGGAATTTTCAAATTGAATTTGCCTCTTACACTTATGTTACTTAACGAGTTTCTTTATAATGCATACATTCTGTATAAATTGGTACTACAGTATATAGCACCATTAGTATAATAGTTATGTTAAGTGTACTATTGTAGTGAGCTCTCATACTTCACGAAAAATGTTTAGGAAGTCATGAAAGATGTGTAGGGGGGAAGCAAAGAGAAAAACGCAAGAAAGGAAGTTGTACAACGTATACATGAGCAACAAAAAAAAAAAGTGTGGTAAATCTTATGGGACTTAACTGCTAAGGTAATCAGTCCCTAAGTTTATACACTACTTAACCTAAATCATCCTAAGGACAAACACACACACCCATGCCCGAGGGAGGACTCGAACCTCCGCCGAGACCAGCTGCACAGTCCATGACTGCAGCCATGAGCAACAAAATGGTTACAAAGAACAATTTGAGGTGAGAAATGTTTAGGTGCGGCAAATGTGAGAAATGATTAGGTAGGGAAAATATGAAAAATGGTTCGGTAGGGCAAAGATAACAATTTGTTACGTAAGGAAATTGAGCTCAATAGTATGGCATTATTACAATGTGTGATATATATGACAAACGAAGCTAAGAGATAAACTGTGGTAGTTGTTGGAATTGATGAAATTATGGATAAAATGGTTAAGAGGTGCACACACTGAAGATGAAGTGTCATGCTAATTATTGACCATATGAGGGATAATAATAGACTGACTGCGTAAAGTGTTCTTTGATGTGAAACTTAGTTACTCTCTAACCCATGTTTTTACTAAGTGTATATTTGTGTTCTCCTTATCTATGTCTGTTTGTGTGTGTATGACCACTATCCTCATGTTCTTATCTCTTGTGTGTGATCACTATTATTTATCTCTTTCTGTCTTACTCACTATACTTTTGTGTAATTCACTGATGTCCACACAAACATAATTATTTGAATATATTTAGATTTTTCTGCAGGTCTTGCTATACACAACTAATAATTGTTTCTTACTATGCCTATTACTACACATTGTTTCATATGATTTACTTGTCTGATGTTTCTGTAATTCATTATTGTAAAACGTGATGCAATTTTTTCTTACTTTTTATAGACATATGAATCTGTTGTTACCATTACACTACGTGTGAATGCCATATAAACGACTATGTAAAATCTTACTAATTCTGTCTTCATATAGGTCATTTTATATTGTAAATATAACAAATTGCAACTGATTGACCATTTACCACACATGACTGAGACTTGCCAGGGCAGAATGAATATGTCTACTGATTGTGTACTGAGATATTGTCTGTCGGATGTTGGCATACTTGACCGATATAAACTGTAACTGAATTTAATAAGGAACCCTTCGATACTACAAAATGGTTTTGGAGTCAATCAATGGCTCTAGTCTGCTTCAAGCAGATACTACCACCTATTTTACTGTTTGTGCATGTGTGGGGTTGTCAGTTGAGAACTTCGTCTCACTGAGTCTACTTCCACGTAACTTATCACAACAGTGACATAATTCCAACGAGTTACAGAAACTTCGGTCGTTTGTGACAAGGACACTTTTATACCTACTTTCGTCGTGAAAATTACTATTGCCACATATTATGTGCTTTAGAAATGTAGGCCTTGTGTGATATAGACACTTTAACCTACTTCCTGTGTGCTAAAAACAGTATAGATCACCAATACTACCTACTAAAATACAAAATGTGGCATATAAACATGTAAAATAGACCTGTGCTGAACGTTCTCATAGACGTCATGAGACATGATAACCTACCTGTTGTGAATTTTATTGATTACTTTATTCACACGTTCTTGAATTTTGTAAATATGTTTGACTTATAGTTCATTAACTAATATTCTTGTAAAGCTGTGTTTCTCTTTGTATTTGTAAAAAGTTTTGTATGTTCCTATCCATAATGGCTAGGATTTTATCCTCGCCTCTCCCCTGTATGATATGACCCTCGTAGAAAATTCTGCTGATGGAAGGTGAAGGATATGTAAAGTGTAGATGTCATTTTGATTTTTTATGTTGCCGTTGTGAACGTCAGAAAGAGTAAGTTACTTTACTGTTAAGCAATCTTTGGTCTGTTAGGTGAAGGATTTATTATAAACGACAGCAAGGATGAATATAAGGTATATATAGGAAAGCGAAGGGAATATAAATTCTGAAGAGAAGTTTGAGGTAAGAATGCAGCACTGGGCAAGTAATTTGTTTAGGATCATTATTGTCAGCTAGTTAATTCGCTAAGAGCTGTGAGAAAGACTACCCCACTTCCCTGAGTCATAATTAAGATATCAACTGACTAAGCTGTTTGATTTATATAGACCGCTGTTAAACTGTACCCTTTTCAAATCATTCTTCAGTTTGTTAAGCATAGTATCGTTCAGAGCAGTTTTATGTCTGAATTTGAGACGGAGTTTTACTCTGTCTTCTTGAATACAGAATCGCTGTCTTGGAATATCATTTTATAAGAATAATTACACTTTACACTTTACCACGTTGCACCATGTCGTACGCACCAGTTCGAATATATTTTAAAAATTTTATTTAGAAATAGAAATCTAGCTTAGCCGCTGCCCGCTTCCTGTTTGCTGTTGGCTTTCGAGAAATCTGCAACAACTTTGACAAGACGCAATTTAAATGGATATTTTGACTAGGACGACATGTATTTTATTTTGCTTCAATTGCGCATTTAGTGTCAAGACAAGTTATATTCAGATCCGTTACAGTTCAATTCAAATTAGGTTTGTTTAGTCAAAGGTTAGCATAAGAGTTTAAGTTGGATAACAGTTTATGGGTACGTAGTTGTGGTTATACGTAGACTCTTTATACAATGTGAGGCAAATTTGCGCTAAGTTTCATACAGAAATGGGGAGGTTATATGCTTTCCTAACACAAAAATTATAACTCCAAACACATCAACTGTAGGACGGCTTCACCTACCGATATGTAGTTTCCTGTCGTTTTATCGTAACAAATCGTAGATAAAGCGACGCGTTTTCGAGATGTCCTCAAGTTGCTGATGCTCTGAAACAACTTGTAATTATACCACGTATTCTATGAGAAAGAAAACCTACCAAGTACAATATTTAACGCCATGCGATAGACGGCTGCTATGTTATTCTTGGGTCGTAAAACAGTCTAGCATCTCACTGGCCACATTCCCCTTCAGAAGGACAAAATCTGAGATACCAGATTCTTTATTTCACGCTCCGCATTATGGTGGAACGTGGAATTCCGCGCTGTGACGTCACCCTCTCGTCGTCCACTTGTGCTTTGACGTCCGGTGAGAGGATGGCTTAAGGCTACAACTTTACGAAATCGTTCAACGATTAATGGCTCCACGCAGGACAAGCAACCGCTGGCACTGAATAACGCGGCGACCGCCAAGAACGATCGCACTAAACGCGAACCACAAATACCAGTCGCCTGCAGAACACTTACTCGCTCAATACACACGAAGTCGTTGAAATTTATGACCGATATAAAGCGAAGACCTGAAAGACCTGCCTGAAGCACAGACATTCCAGGAAAATAAGAAAAACACAGGAAGGTCACGCCTTTCGGCACAGTGTGCGCAATGCGAGACAGTTTTCTTTAACATCATCGCACTCGTACCCGAAGCACGAACAGTGGGACAACAAAGCATTTTGTGGCACCCGATTGTGAATTATGTTTCCGCTGTATGAGGTCTAAGCCGTTCGCCACGTCTTTTGAATTTTACGATGTCGTATCGCGGACTGCAAGGCTTTACCAACTTCGCCACTGACCGTGAAACAGACGAAATGACTGGCGCCTAGGCAGTGCGATAGCTAAGGAATGAAAGAAAACGGTCACTGAATACCGGTAAGAACGAGCGAGGCACTATCTGCGGAGTGTTAGACAGTAGTAACTGATTATTTTTTTGTATCTTCAGTTATGCGTTGGACCTTATTCCAATCTCTGTCTTCCACTACAGTTTTTATCCTCTAAAGCTCCCTTTAGTACCACGAAAATTTTGCCCTGAGATTTAACAGATGTCATATCATCCTGACTCTTCTTCTTATCGGTGTTTCCCATATATTCCTTTCTTCGCCGATTCTGCGGAGAACCGCTTCATTCCTTGCCTTATCAATCCACCTAATGTTCAACGTTCTACTGTAGCACCACGTTTCAAATGCTTCGGTTCTCTTCCATTCTGGTTTTCACACATTCCATGTCTCAAATGTTCAAATGTGTGTGAAATCTTATGGGACTTAACTGCTAAGGTCATCAGTCCCTAAACTTATACACTACTTAACCTAAATTATCCTAAGGACAAGCAAACACACACCCATGCCCGAGGGAGGACTCGAACCTCCACCGAGATCAGCTGCACAGTCGATGACTGCACCGCTATAGACCGCTCGGGTAATCCCGCGCGGCTCCCATGTATCACTACCATACAGTCTGTGCTTCAAAAGTACGTTCTCAGAAATTTCTTCCTCACATTAAGACCTCTGTCTGATACTAGAAAACTTCTCTCGGCCATAAATGCCCTTTTTGCCAGTGCTAGTCTGTTTTTTATGTTCTCCTTGCTCCGTTCATCGTGGATTATTTTCTTGCCTGGGTAGGAGAAATCCTTAATTTCACCTACTTCATGATCACCAATTCTGATAAGTTTCTCGCTTTTCTCATTTTTGCTACATCTCATTACTTTCGTCTTTCTTCGATTTATTCTCAATCCATATTATGTACTCTTTAGACTGGTCGTTCCATTCAACAGATCCTGCGTGCTGTCTGTTCTTTTCGACATGTCCGAAAGAACAGGATTCACACGGAATCCGCGGCTGTGGTAGATATTATGTACATCGAAGATGGACGGGGAGAAAGGAAAGGAAAGGAAAGGGAATGAATTGAAGATATCAATTACAACATGACTTCATGCGGAATCGGCGGCGACGAATGAAAATGTGTGCCAGACCGGAACTCGAACCTGGGATTTCCTAATTACTGGGCAATTGCATCAGCCACTGCGCCATCCGGACACAGTGTTCATCGCAAATGCACGCACTGTCTCGCAACGCCCTCGGCCGACCCATATTCCCACCCAGCGCCATCTACCCGCATCTGCAGTCTCCGTCCACGTCCCTCACGTTCGCTAATTTTAGATTTTCGCTGGAGGTCGGACGATATTGTGCATCCGCTTTTAAGGCTGTGGAGTCATTGCTCATTGAGGGGAATCAGTTATATGAATGCGTGGTGTCCTTTCTTTCAGATGTGTCTTTTCAGATTTTCCAACTTCCCTACCATATTCAAACTTCTGACATTCCACGCCCCAAATCATAGAACGTTACCCTTTCCATCGTTATTCAACCTCATTCTCATATTCACCTCCCCCTTGGCAGTTTCCTCCCAGACAGTCCGGAATCTTTTGCCAAAGGAAAGATCATCATCACACTTTTTTCAATTACAGGCCACGTAGTCTGTGGATATACATTATGTGTCTTTAATGCAATGATTACATTAAATGAAATACCATATTAAAGAGTGTTACGTCGTAAATTTAAAGATTATGATACCATACGATCTCGCCAAAGATATCTACAGTTAAAAATATTCACATTTCCACCACACATTTATCGTTGGTGGCATCAGTTTATACTGTATTCGTATTTGGGAATATCTGTGGCACCATGACACCAAGCGCAGAAGTGCATGTTACACTGTAACTGATCACCCATTACTGCAGTCTCTCAGATTGACTTCAACATTCCTAACCGAGATTTTACTGGCCATCAAAAAATGTGCCCTGATATCAACCAAAGTTTGTGTCCTCATGCGCCTTCTCAACATGTACCCCCATCCCCCCTCCAAAACCGGCCCACGTAAGTTTCTGTCAATTCATTGGAGATTGATTTCTACGTTCTGTTCGATAAAGAAGGAGCCATGTGACACGACACAATTCTCAGGAAGGTATCGATAAGAGCTTCGTGCTTATTGCAAATAGAGTAATGCAGTTCAGTTCAGATTAGAAATGCGGCCGACAGTTGTAATTAGAGTATTGCTGTCACGCTATAACGCAAACCTGTGATCGAATAAAATGACGGGAATGGAGTTAGTACCACGTTTTCGCCTTCCTGTCTTGCGAGGCACTCCTTCGATATCATGATAGACTTAGTATACTTAATGACTTCACATCTAGTTCAACTGCACTTTCAGGTAACGAAACGAGAAACCAACCCATAGTAAGATGAGGCACGGATAATAGAGAATAATATATTAATTCCCATATTGTCTTCATCAGAAATAAAGACATGTATCATGGACAAATGTGTTACAAACGTTATCATTAAGACAAAAATCGGAAAAACTGTAACTAGACACCTAGGTTCTTAGCAAATCTCAACAGTTTCGGGCAACAATGCTGTTAGCATTACAGGAAAGTCAAGCAGCTGTCACGTTACCCTCAGCAGGCACGACTGTGAAATCTGTTCGAAGACGCGATGAAAGCAATCCGTCGTTGATAAGTTGATACTGGCTGTTCTTCCGGGCACCTTCAGCCGAAGAACAGTGAGTGTACTAGCAGAAGAAAATATGGTACAGATGAAGCAGATAGTAGCGCTACACGAATTTTACTCTGTCGCAATTCATATAAATATATTCACTTGAGTCGTATGCAGGCCGTGTTGAGCTAATATACAAAAACCGAAATATAGTAAAGTGGACATAGCAAAACAACAGCTACCCAACAGTGGACTACTCTGATTCACCTCCCCACCCCCTCCCCCCACACACACATTCTTCAACTTCCCCTCACCGCCTACCATCATCCCTATTAAATCTCTACAAATGAACAATGTACGTCTAGGAGGAGTTTGTGAGTTTTCGTTCTTTAGGGCAGTTGAAAGGCAACAATTGAAGGTACTCTAAAGGAAAAATTAGCAGAATAGTAAAATTGGACAAGAGTTCTTTTGGCAAACTAGCAAAGATTATCAAAGCTAAGCTCTATATAACTACACAGTCTTATGGGTGGTTCTGGATAACTGAAACAATTTGCAATTTCATAAAGCATCCATTTGTTTCACATACATTGTATGCTGTTGAAAGAACGAGCTCGGATTGTGTCACTCATGTAGCTGTTTGTTGTTGTGGTCTTCATTACATCTGGTTTGATGGAGCTCTCCACGTTAGGCTATCCTGTTCCAGCCTCTTCAACTCTGCATAATTACTACAACCTGCACCAATTTGAACCTTAATTCATCCATTGGTTTTGTTCTACAATTTTTAGCCCCCACACGTCCCTCCATTTCCAAATTGCCTCAGGATGGACCTATAAAGCGCTGCCTTCTTTCACTCATCTTAAGTCATAAATTTATTTTTTCTCAGTTCGATTGAGTAGCTCCTCATTAGCTATTCGATCTACCCAGTTAATCCTCAGCATTCTTCTGTAGCACCACATTTCAAATGCTTCTATTCTCTTATTGTCTTAACTGCTTATTGTCACATTTCGCTTCCATACGAGGTTACGCCCCAGGAAATACCTTCAGAAGGAACATCCTAACTTCCTTTTACTATTATTATTATTGTTATTGTTATTATTATTATTATTATTATTATTATTATTTTCATCATGCTTCTGACTGGTATGATGAGGCCCTCCATGAGATTCTTTCCTCTGCCAATCGCTTCAACTCAGAGTAGCACTTGCAACCTGCGTCCTCAATTATTTGCTGGATGTATTCCAATCTCTGTCTTCCTCTACAGTTTTTGCCCTCTACAGCTACATGAAGTCAGTCCTTCATGTCTTAACAGATGTCCTATCACCCTGTCCCTTCTCCTTAGCAGTGTTTTTCACATATTCCTATTCTCTCCGATTCTGCGCAGAACCTCCTCATTCCTTACCTCAGGAGTCCACCTAATTTTCAACATTCGTCTGTAGCACCACATCTCAAATGCCTCGATTCTCTTCTCTTCCGGTTTACCCACAGTCCATGTTTCATTATCACACACTGATGTATTCCAGGCACACATTCTCAGAAATTTCTTCCATAAATTAAAGCTAATATTTGATATTAGTAGACTTCTCTTGACCAAGATGCCCATTTGCCATTGCTAGTCTGCTTTTGATGTTCTCCTTGCTCCGACCGTCATTTGTTATTTTACTGCCTAGGAAGTAGAATTCCTTAAATTCATCTACCTCGTGACGGTCAATCCTGACGTAAAGTTTCTCACTGTTCTCATTTACACTACTTCTTCCTCAAATTAAGTTCTGTGCTTGGTGCTATTAGACTTCTCTTGGCCAGGAATGCCCTTTTTTCTAGTGCTTGTCTGATTTTTATGTCCGTTTCCGTCTATCATGGATTAATTTGCTGCCTAGGCAGCAGAATTCCTCACCTCCATCTACTTCGTGATCACCAATCCTGATGTATAGTTTCTCACTGTTCTCATTTCTGCTCCTTCTCATTACTTCCGTCTTTCTTAGACTTACTCTCAATCAGTACTCTG
This sequence comes from Schistocerca gregaria, assembly GCF_023897955.1. Taxonomy (NCBI): domain Eukaryota; kingdom Metazoa; phylum Arthropoda; class Insecta; order Orthoptera; family Acrididae; genus Schistocerca; species Schistocerca gregaria. Next base: position 513,014,838 of record NC_064924.1, read on the forward strand.
TACTTACTAGACTGTTCATTCCATTCTGCAGATCACGTAATTCCTCTTTACTTTCGCTCAGGATAGCAATGTCATCAGCGAATTGTATCACTGATATCCTTTCAACTTGGATTTTAATTCCACTTCTGAATATTTCTTTTATTTCCATAATTGCTTTTCAGATGTACAGATTGAACAGTAGAGGCAAAAGGCTGCATGCTTGTCTTACACCCTTTTTAATACGACCACTTCGTTGTTGGTCGTCCACTCTTATTATTCCCTCTTGGCTCTTGCACATATTGTATTTGACCCGTCTCCCCCTACAGCTTACCTCTACTTTTCTCAGAATTTCGAACATCTTGTTCCATTGTACATTGTCGAAGGCTTCTTCCAGTTCGACAAATCCTATAAACTTGTCTTGATTTTTCTTTAGTCTTGCTTCCATTATTAACCACAACATCAGAATTGCCGCTCTCGTGCCTTTACCTTTCCTAAAGCCAAATTGATCGTCATCTAGGGCATCCTCAATTTTCTCTTCCATACATGTGTATATTATTCTTGTCAGCAACGTGGATGCGTGAGCTGTTAAGCTGATGGTGCGATAATTCTTGCACTTGTCAGCTTTCGCCCTCTTCGGAATTGTGTGGATGATGCTTTCCCGAAAGTCAGATGGTATGTCGCCAGAGTCATACATTCTAACGCCAGCGTGAATAGTCTTTTTGTTGCCATATCCCCCAATGATTTTAGAAATTTTGATGGAATCTTATCTATCCCTTCTGCCTTATTTGACCTTAAGTTCTCCAAATCTCTGTTAAATTCTGATTCTAACACCTGGTCCCCTATCTCTTCTAAATAGACTCCTGTTTCTTCTTCTTTCACATCAGACAAATCTTCCCCCTCATACAGGCTTTCAATGTATTCTTTCCGCCTACCCGCTCTCTCCTCTGCATTTAACAGTGGAATTCCCGTTGCACTCGTAATGTTATCACCCTTGCTTTTAACGTCACCAAAGGTTGTTCTGTCTTTCCTTTATGCTAAGTCTGTCCTTCCACCAATCATTTCTCTTTCGATATCTTCATATTTTTTTGGCAGCCATTTCGTCTTGGCTCCCTGCAATTCCTCTTTAATTCATTCCTCAGCGACTTGTATATCTGTATTCCTGAGTCTCCCGGAACATTTTGTACTTCATCCTTTCATCGATCAATTGAAGAATTTCTTCTGTTACCCATGGTTTCTTCGCAGTTACCTTCTTTGTACCTATGTTTTCCTTCCCGACATCTACTACCACCCTTTCCAGAGAACTCCATTCCTCTTCAACTCTGCAGCCCACTTAGCTATTCCTTATAGCTGTAACTATAACCATGCAGATCAACCGTATCTCGTCTTTCCTTAGTACTTCCGTATTCCACTTCTTTGCGTATTGATTCTTCTTGGATAATGTCTTACACTTCAGCCTACTCTCCATCACTACTATGTTGTGATCTGAGTCTATATCTGCCTTACAATCCAGTATCTGATATCGGAATTTCTGTTCGATCATGATGTAATCTAACTGAAATCTTCCTGTGTCACCCGGACTTTTCCAAGTATACCTCCTCCTCTTGTGATTCTTGAACAGGGAATGCGCTATTACTAGCTGAAACTTGTTACAGAACACAATTAGTCTTTCTCGTCTCTCATTCCTTGTCCTAAGCCCATTTTCTCCTCTAACCTTTTTTTTTCCAATACTTCCCCTACTACTACATTCCAGTCTCCCATGACTAGTAGATTTTCATATCCCTTTACATACTGTATTGCCCTTTCAATATCCTCATACACTTTCTCTATCACTTCATCTTCAGCTTGTGACGTCGGCATGTATACCTGAACTATCGTTGTCGGTGTTCGTTAGCTGTCGATTTTGATAAGAATAACCCTATCACTGAAGTGTTAACAGTAACACGCTTGCTGCTCTTCATTCCTATTTATAACGAATCCTACTCCCTTTATACCATTTGTTGATATTACTCTATACTCATCTGACCAGAAATCCTTGTCTTCTTTCTCCTTTACTGACCTCTACTGTATCTAGATTCAGCCTCTGCATTTCTCTTTTCATATTTTCCAGTTTCCCTACCATGTTTCTGGCATTCTTCACCCCATCTCCTTCCGTTGATTATTCAGTCTTTTTCTCATGGTAACCTCCACCTTAGCAGTCCCTTCCGGAAATCCGAATGAGTGACTATTCCGGAATCTTTTGCCAATGGAGAGATCATCATGTTACTTCTTCATTACAGGCCACATATCCTGTGGATGTACATTACGTGCCTTAAATGCAGTGGTTTCCATTGCCTTCTGCATCCTCATGTCGTTGATCATTGCTGATTCCTCCGCCTTCAGGGGTAGTTTCCCACCCCTAGGACAAGACAGTGCCCTGAACCTCTATCCGCTCCTCCGCCCTCTTTGACAAGGCCGTTGGCAGAATGAGGGGGTGGCTTCTTGTGCCGGAAGTCTTCGGCCGCCAATCCTGATTGTTAATAAAAATGTAAGCAGCGGAGGGATTTGAGCCCAGTATCGAAGACGCTTTGTGTATGACTCAAAGACGCTACCCCTACACAACTTCGTTCGTTTTTGTTCGTTGTATCTGCTCGGGGTGGACGTCGCAAGACACTTGTTTCAGTTCGTAGTTGATCCATTAACTCAGTTTTTTTTTTTTTTTTTTTTTTTTTTTTTTTTTTACAGAGGGCAGCTAACCCTCTGACCGAACACGCTGAGTTACCGTGCCAGCTACACAACGGGTCACTTCCCAACAGTTGGAAAGTAGTTAAGGAATTCCTTTTTTAGATAAATACTTTTCTAGCTATTGTCCGTCTGCAATTTATACACTGTCTACTGCGGCCACCGTCAGTCATTTCGCTACCAAAATAAGAAAATCCATCATCTACTTTTAGTGATTCATTTTGTAATTTAATTACACCTGCATTGCCTGGTTTAATTAGAACCTGCATTGCCTGGTTTAATTAGACTACATTCCATTACCCTTGTTTTAATTTTGCTGATATTCTTTTCATAAACTTTTTGAAGGTACTGTTCCGCTCAGCTGCTCTTCAATATCACTTAACGTCTCCATACTTGTGCATGATTTTCAGCCATTGAGTAACAGGCATTTTAGTATAAAGCACTCAAGGCAATACTCTACCAACAGGATGTTTCAAACGATACCGACAAATATGTTTTAGAAATTCAAACATGTATTTTTTTATTTGTACCGTGAATAAGTACTAGATTCCAGGAAGAAAAACAGCTTTGAATTTGTAAAACGAATATTAATATAATTTCTGTGGAAAATGGAGCCATCAAAAAACCTAAAAGCAATAAATTTGAGACTATGAACTATGTACGTCGATCAAAAGAAGCCATGCCCAGACGGTTCATCCAACGACTGTACAGAGACTTGAAAAACCTGTCTTTTATCAATTTACTGTTATATTTGGTCCTGATGCATTTGCGAAACACAGAATTTGTCAAAAACAGTGGAAACGTAAATAAACTGCCCGACAACTAAGTTAAGCATCCCGAAGATGTGATCGGATGCCAATGACACTTTGTACACGTAAACGCGATCGGCGAGTATTAGAGCAAAAGTTCTTGTGCCAGGTAAAACAGCAACAAGAATGCTGTAGTGTTGGTACGACAAGTTAACAAGATGCGTAAAGAGCGTCATGTATTGAATGAGTACTTTGAAGGACACAGTGATTCCGTGTACTTATGTGAGACTGCATTATCAGCACCTGACAAGAGTTTTAAAGATGGCCATTTGTGGGTCTCCAACAGACCAAGCGACGAATCGTACAGTATCCGTATTTATGGGGTATTCGGATGTCACAATGACTTGAGGTTGGATCACATACGGCAGTGAATACAGGCATTCACGTGATTAAGGTTCTGGTCTGCCACATATGAATATCCCAGTGGGGGATCGCTGTATAGTGCACTACGCACATTGTAACCTCATTACATCAATATTTGTCATCTAAAAGCAAGCAATGGACTCTCAGCAAAATTCTAACATTCTCTGTCATCCCACGCCATTGGTAGGAGACTAGCAGTGACCAGAAAGAGTGGTTTCACCAATGGATCACGGTTCTGCACTAACCCGGATGACCATCGTCAGCTAACAAGGTGGTCAGTTGGGAAGAGGTACCATTCTTCCAAAGTTCGGGGGCGTGGGAGAGGGAGAGAGGGGGGAGGACAGAGATGTAACACATGGCGTCATAGGGTGAGGTTCAAAAAGGTTCAAATGGCACTAATCACTATGGGACTTAACATCTGAGGTCTTCAGTACCCTAGCCTTAGAACTACTTAAACCTAACTAACCTAAGGACATCACACACATCCATGCCCGAGGCAAGATTCGAACCTGCGACCGGAGCAGCAGCGCGCTTCCGAACTGAAGCGCCTAAAACCGCTCGGATACAGAGGTCGGATTAGTGAGGAGCCATCGGGCGTGGCGTCAGATCACGGCTGGCAGTGACTTATGAAACTCTGGCTGCACAATGGTACGTCGCGGCCATGCTGAGTCATCATGTGTTACCTCACATGCAGCAGTATCATGGTGCTATTATTCAACAGGACAATGCTCATCCAGGTTAAGCACGTGTCTCTACTGACTGTCTGGGTGATCTTGAGATACTGTCGTGGCCAGCAAGATCCCTAGATCTGTCATCTGAAGAACATGTCTGGAACCATTTCAGATGTCGGCTCCGTCCCAGTGGCTGTATCCAGGCTCTCGAGGATATTCTTTTCCTCGCAAGTTTACAACACATGCTGGCCAGCTTGTCTCAGGAGAGGATACAACGGCCTTACGAAACCCTTCTCAAGGACTCAGTGCGTGTGTTCACTTCAGAGCGGGTACAACTTTGTACTGATAAATAGGCTCTTACTGTCAAGTTCTTTGTGAATGGGTCTCGATCATGTAATCGTCGAAGTAATACCACATACCCACAGACGGGCGCGTGTAGAACATATGCAGATGTCAGCTTTAGGAGAGGACGTATAGTTGGGCTCAATTCAGACGGCAGGAGTAAAATGGTTCAAATGGTTCTGAGCACTAAGGGACTTAACTGCTGTAGTCATCAGTCCTCTAGAACTTAGAACTACTTAAACCTAACTACCCTAAGGACATCACACACATCCATTCCCGAGGCAGGGTTCGAACCTGCGACCGTAGCGGTCGCACGGTTCCAGACTGCAGCGTCTAGAACCGCTCGGCCACTCTGGCCGGCGTCAGGAGTAACCGGCGAATCGTTCGACGCCTGAATAGCTACGATTCCGCCATTTGACGATGTTGGCAGGAATGGGTGAACCATTGACGAAAACAACGTCAAGAACGGAGTGGTTGACCTGTATAGAAGACAGAACGCGAAGACCGAACTATAGTCAGAGAGGCACTCAGAACAACGGATTCATCATTACTTTTGATCCGATGTCCAACTGGTTGTGCAGTGCCCACAAGAACCATTAATTTACGACCTATTGAAAGGAGGCTGAGCTCACTGCACCGTGTGCAACGACTACCATTGACCTCTGTACCCAGACAAGCTGGTTTGCACTGGTGTTGGGAACATTCGGCGTGGAATCTCTTTGACCTGAGTAGAATTGTCTTCAGTAATGAGCACTACCAAGCAGAAGTGACAGTCTTGGTTGTAATCCGCAATCTGGAGCATTCTTACAGCATAGAGCCTGTTTTCTTTTTTCTTAGTCATCAGTCTTATTATGACTGCTTTGTTGCGACTCGTCACGAAATCCTTTCCTGTGCCAACGTTTTCGTCCCAGAGTGGCAATTCCAAAATGCCTCCCCAATTTTTTGCTGCTTGTATTCCAAACTATCTCTATCTCACTACCCTCGACAGCCCCCTCTAGTATCATGCAAACTATTCCGTAAAGTCTTAACACATCCTGACTATTCTTGTTATCAGTGCTTTCCTCGCCGATTCTGTAGAGAAACTCCTCATTCCCTACCTCATCAGTCCATCAAATTTTCAACATTCTCCTGTAGCACCACATCTCAAATCCTTAGATTCTCTACATTTCCTGTTTTTCCACAGTCCATGTTTGATTGCCATACATTACTGCGCTCAAAACGTACATTCTGAGAAATCTCTTCCATAATTTGAGGCCTGTCTGTGATATTAGCATACTTCTCTTGGCCAGATATTCCCTTTTTGCCATTCTTAGTCGGCTTCCTTGCTCCGACCGTCGTGGGTTACTTTGCTGCCTAGGTAAGAGAATTCCTTAAATTTATTTACTTCGTGACCATCAGTTCTGATGTTATTTTTCTCGCTTTTATCATTTCTGCTGCTTCTCGTTACTTTTATCTTTCTTCGATTAACTCTCAATTCATGCTCCGTATTCATTGGGCTGTTTATTCCATGCAACAGATCCAGCGTAGAGGTATATCGATGATATTCTAAGCTCGTTTTGTTGCCTTTGACGGGTGACCATCCTCGGCTTCAATTTCAGCAAGATAATGCCAGTCTGCAACCAGTGAGAGTCTTTACTGCTTGTCTTGATGCTTGGCAAACGATACCTTGGCCAGCAATGTCGCCGGATCTCCCCCAATGTAGAACGTTTGCAGCATAATTGGCAGGGCCCTACAGCCAGCTAGGGATTGTGACGATGTAACGCGCTAACTGGACATTATTTGGGACGATATTCCTCAGGAGGACAGTCACTACCTCTTCATCAAACCGAAATCGAATAACTGTTTACACAAGAGCCAGAGGTGGACCAACTGGCTAATGGCTTCTTGGCTTTGTGAAGCTCCTTCCCTTGAATAAATCGTTCTGATTTGTAAAATTTAATAAATCCTTTGACTGTATATGTATATCACATCTACCGGTTTCCGTTTTATTCGGATAACGTTTTCGTGGTGCCTCTTTTTTTATGTCTCACAGTATGATTTGACTCTAAGCGCTATTTACAGAAAATGTTACAATAAATACCTAGCGCCTTGAAGCTTTTGGCGGACATCTTTGCATGCTGATGAGGAATTTCCTGAGATCCGTGCGCTCTCATTTCTTTCTTTAACTTTTTCGAAAATAAACTGTTTGAAATCTTTGCGCACTAACTGTAAGGCTAGAAATACACGAAGCTCACTAACAGCGAACTGAAGCATCTAAACTTCAAAGGTTCAAGACAGTAAACCAGTAATGTTATTAGCAGTATCCACCGCGATAAGCGATTACGTCATTTGAGCTATGAAGTCCTTCACTGATACCATTCCCGTAATTCAAGGCCTTTGTCACCAAGTGAAGCATCTTACCATTGCCCTAACCATATAATGCGTTGACACCATAATTTTCCAACCACGTCAGTCATTGTTAGGCAAGTTTTTCGTGTATTTTTATCTAAGTAAATACGGATACCGTGTGAAAAGCTTTTCATTCTTGGAATGAATAACGAAGGAACTACTGCAGACTTATTCTGACAAGGAAGTAAATAGCATTTTATTTTCACCTTAGACTACAGTGTGTCCTTATACTATGGCTGAAGAGTCTGTTTCGGTTAGCGCAGTCAGGCATAGGGTGGGGTATAATTGCCTAGGCACATATTAGAAACAGATAAACAGAGAACCCTGTCGGAGGAATATCAGCAACTGAGAGGCATTTTCAACCTCTGAGATAAACAGAGGTTTTAAAATTACATGCCTGCGAAGATTAAACTTAGAGCTACTTGGTTCAGCACTTGGAGGTGAGAAGATAAAGTCTCTGGGTTGAGGAATTCACAGTAGGGATGTCCTTCATTTAATTAGCATCTCAGTAAATAAAGAGATAATCGAGTGGTGTACCAATGTTCGCCAAAATAAAAATGCTGTTGAATTACGTGACTGTTTCTTTATAGGGTGTAGAAACATTTCCGCTACCAGTCACAATAAAAGATTATTTATTCATCACACGACCTGTATCAGGCGTGTGCCCATTCTCAGGTGTTTATATATTCACGTGAGCTGTGGTAAAAAATTGCTGTTTTGAAAAGCGCGCCGCAGCGCGTTGTGTGAAGCAGTCGCCCTCCGTTTCTGTCGGTGGCGCCGCTGTGGTAATCGCAGCTTTGGTGTTCCCTCTGGTGGGAAAGCGGAAAGGTTGCCTGTTCACGTGATTTCAAGGGGCCCTGTCAACTCGGCAGGGGGTCAGACGGAGTGAGGCCAGGTCAGTCTCGCGTCACCAGTTGCTGGTCTGTCTCTCGTTTACTTTTGTGCGGCAGTTAGTGACTGTCTGTCGTCGGAGTGCTGGTATGTCTGTCGTTTGGATGAAACTTTAACGCCAGACATTGAGTCTCGCCACTCCGCCAGTAACAGAACTCAGTTAGTGGTCGCCCGGTCGGGGCTGAGTTCCTGCAACTGATTCTGCGCGTAGACCGCCAGTCTGCTCGAGTTGTTCGGGCAACGGTCATTGGCGGTTGGATCGGTCGATTGGTCGGTCGCGCACTGAGACACGAGATGACTTGTCCGCCTTGAGCGTCGACGCATGTGAGAGCCCCACGTGAGTCCATTGGGCAGCGCCGTATAGAGAAGGGTAGTAGCTTCGAGGTTCACACGAGAGCAACAGGAGCGAAACCACGACATCGGGCTGGCGGGGGCGAGCTGCGACGCCATGAGACGGGAGATCGGCGCACCTTCCTGCGTCCGTTGAAGCGGCTGGCAGCGGACGGTTCGGGAAAGCGTTGGGGGTGCTGCACCGGGTCTTCGCCAGAAATCGCATTTTATTAGAAGTTAAGTGATGGGAGATATGTTATTTCATCTATTTGTTAAATTCTACTTGTGCTCTTGGTGAGGTCACCAACCGCTTTGTTTTGGGGTCGTCCCACCAGTCTTCTCCGTTTGTCTACCCGTGTGAAGGTGGTTATTTGTGAATTGGGTGGTCCGTTTTTCCTTTGTGGAATATGGGGGGGGGGGGGGGGGGGGGTTTAGAGCAATCTGCGGTTCGGGTTGTTTAGTAAACGCCTCCCCCACCCCCTGTCAGTCTGCCATACGTTAATAGCTGCCTCTGTCATGATTGTCGGATTTGCTGTTAACGAATTTATTGCTTAAAGGCTGAATTCTTGAAATATGTTTTTATCTTGCCTATCATCTTGCAAGGTGGTATAGGTATAATGTAGAGCATGTTGTACATTTTATGTGTTTCTGCATTTCATGGGTTTTATTTAAATAGTCATTTTAGGTTATAAGGTTGCCACCCTTTCAGCGTAAGAGCCCTTTTTTAAAAAAAATGCAGTTTCGGTGGCAAATAATTTGAGTGTTGTGCCATTTCCACCCCTCTTATGGGGTGCATAGTTTAAGTGTTTGTGTGAATTGTTAAAAAAAATAGTTTAAAGTAATCTGGTGTGTTGCAGATTTGCACCAGTGTACCCTTTCAGAGGTTGTTGTGAGCGGTGATGACTACGACCGTGTTGAAAGGGAGCAGGCAAGCTTCTCAGCCCGAAGGCTCATACTGTTAATATTGTTCTTTCTGCCTCTAAATAAAATGCTAACTTGATATTTCGAGGGTACTTTACTGCTTATAATTTTAAATCTGTTTTTGAAAAACCTTTGAGGAACAAAATTCACATTTGTTTAAAGTAATTTCATTTTCCATGAGTTACTGATGGCAACTACTTCCACGCTCACCTATGTGATTAAATGTGTTAATGTTCTTGATGAATCGGTACTAAATAAAGTAAATTCTTTAAGAAAAGATTTTGAAAGTAAATTTACTGTGTAACGTACATGTTTATATTGCTGTAGATCACTGTATAAATACAAAATAAAACTACTTGCTGGTGACTAAAGAGATACAAGTGGAACAATAGTAAGTGTTAAGGCAGCGTCTGTCGAAAATATATCTGTACTTCCATAAAGATGACGCACCAGTATTATAATCATCCTGTGGTGAAAGTTTTTCCATTCAGTTGCACATCTGTTATAATTGTCACCTCCATGTTACAGTTTTATAAAATTTAGCTGCGTATTTCACTACTGTGTCGTGCACTCGTGATATACACTGTGTTTACACACAAACATGTAGGCTATGGTCAAAAAAACTTAGATGTAGGGGTTGTAAAGATGTTGTTCATACTGAAACATGTAGGTTATGTGTGTGTGTGTGTGTTTTGGGAAGTGGAGGTGAGGGGGTGGAATACGCTCCTCCAGAGACACATACCTGTTCCTACAATACGTATCTCCGAATGACTGTGAGAGAATTTTCCTGGATGGGAAAAACCCCACAGAGGCGGAGCTGCAGAGTGTCTTTGTCACGTTCGTCGACGGGGCCTTTTCTTCCATCCTGGAGAATCCTTGACACGTGTACAGCTCTGCGTCCCCCTGCAGACCTCGGCGGCAGATGAGTCGGGGAGGGACAGGGGGAGAAGGAACATTTGGGCCCGCTGTCCCGCGCAGCTGGAACGTAGGAGAAAGAGGTGCGCCACAGTAAAGCGGCGCTGCGGCCGGCAGACTGAGCGCTGAGGGGCTGTCATCCGCCGGCGGCGGCCATCTGGAAGGCGGAGGGAGGGCCCCGGCCGTGGCAGCAGCAGCGGCTCGGGGGGCGCCGCGGCAAATCTAATAACACGCCGAGCCAGCCGCAGCAGCCGCCCGGCCGTCCTGTTTATATCGCAATAAATACGCGCTCTCGTCACATCATTGCCGACTCTCGGCGGAGGGTGCGGGCCAATATAACGCCCCAAATGAATGGAGCGGCCGTCCGGGCGACGGGCAATAATCCGCTGTGAGGGCCAGCGGGAGCGGTTCGGCAGTTTCAGCCACCAGACCGAGGGCGCGGGCTGCCGCACGGCCAGCGGCTCTGCTGCGGGACCTTGCTCGAGACCGTTCCGACGCGCTCGTCAGCACGCAAACATGTGCACAGGAAGCCTAAAGAAGGCGCATGAGCCGGCCAGTGTGGCCGAGCGGTTCTAGCCTCGTCAGTCTGGATCCGCGTGCTCGCTACGGTCGCAGGTTCGAATCCTGCCTCGGGCATGGATGTGTGTGATGTCGTTAGGTTGGTTACGTTTAAGTAGTTCTAAGTTCTAGGGGACTGATGACCTCAGATGTCAAGTCCCATAGTGCTCAGAGCCATTTGAACCGGTTTTTAAGGCGCATGGTATTTACCATAACATCACAGCCGGTTCTATGATATTTCAAAACTGGAGGAAAAACTTGATATTGGAGTCCCCCTCCCCTCCCCCCCCCCCTCCGATCCCACTCAATATTTGAAAATAGGACGTCAAAAATTAAAAAAAAGACAATTTTTCAGAAATTTTCATTTTGTAGAGCACGTCTTTCTGAAGAGGCTGATATACAGGGTGTTACAAAAAGGTACGGCCAAACTTTCAGCAAACATTCCTCACACACAAAGAAAGAAAATATGTTATGTGAAAATGTGTCCGGAAACGCTTACTTTCCATGTTAGACCTCATTTTATTACTTCTCTTCAAATCACATGAATCATGGAACGGAAACACACAGCAACAGAACGTACCAGCGTACCTTCAAACACTTTTCTACAGAAAATGTTCAAAATGCCCTCCGTTAGCAAGGATACACGCATCCACCCTCCGTCGCATGGAATCCCTGATGCGCTGATGCAGCCCTGGAGAATGGCGTATTGTATCACAGCCGTCCACAACACGAGCACGAAGAGTCTCTACATTTGGTACCGGTGTTGCGTAGGCAAGAGCTTTCAAATGCCACCATAAATGAAAGTCAAGAGGGTTGAGGTCAGGAGAGCGTGGAAGCTATGGAATTGGTCCGCCTCTACTAATCCATCGGTCACGAATCTGTTGTTGAGAAGCGTACGAACACTTCGATTGAAATGTGCAGGAGCTCCATCGTGCATGAACCACATGTTGTGTCTTACTTGTAAAGGCACATGTTCTAGCAGCACAGGTAGAGTATCCCGTATGAGATGATGATAACGTGCTCCATTGAACGTAGGTGGATGAACATGGGGCCCAATCAAGACATCAGCAACAATGCGTGCCCAGAAAATCTGTGTTGATGGTGTGATTGCACAGTTGCGTGCGCATTCTCGTCAGCCCACACATGTTGATTGTGAAAATTTACAATTTGATCACGTTGGACTACATACTGACGACGCTAAAATGAGCTCTAACATGGAAATTAAGCGTTTACGGTCACATGTCCACATGACTTCTTTTCTTTATTTGTGTATGAGGAATGTTTCCTGAAAGTTTGGCCGTACCTTTTTGTAACACCCTGTGTAAAACATATATGCTCCAGGAAATGTAATACATGTTACCCAGTCAAAGTGCAGTACCATACCTCTTTACACAGCATTCTCCTCCGCGCATCACCGTATTTCGCCCAGTGTAATTCAAACGTGTACATTTTGCAATAGAGGCCATCGACCCTACGCTCAAGCGCCAAAGAAATTGGTATAGGCATGAGTACTCAAACACAGTGGCATTTAAAGGCAGTATATGTCGCTAAGGCTGTCAACGCCTATATATAAGACAACTAGTGTCTGGCGCAGTTGTCAGGTTACCGACCGCTGTGACCGAGCGGTTCTAGGCGCTTCAATCAGGAACCGCGCTGCTGCTACGGTCGCAGGTTCTAATCCTGCCTCGGGCATGGATGTGTGTGATGTCCTTACGTTAGTTAGGTTTAAGTAGTTCTAAGTCTAGGGGACTGATGACCTCTCATAGTGCTCACAGCCATTTTTTGAGCAATTGTTAGGCCGGTTACTGCTGCTACAATGGCAGTTATCAAGATTTAAGTGTTATAGTTAGCACACGAGCGATGGAACGCTGCATTTCCGTGGTAGAGATGAAGCGGGAAGTTTCCGTGTGACCATTTCACGAAAGCACCGTGAATATCAGGAATTTTGTAAAACATAAAATCTGTGACATCGCTGCGGCCGGAAAAGGACCCTGCATGATTGGGACCAACGACGAATGAAGAGAATCGTTCAACGTGACAGCAAATTGATGCAGATTTCAGTGCTGGGCCACCAACAAGTGTCAGCATGCGAACCACTCAACTAAACAACATCGATATCGGTTTTCGGAGCAGAAGGCCCACTCATGTGTCCTTTATGACTGCTCTTATGTTTGCTTGTAACACGTACATAGTCTTGCGTGCCTTATCTTTGTCGGAGGAATTAACGGGAGGGTCTGCCGAAGAACCACGTGGGGCGTTCGATGTTACCTGTAAAACATAAAATCTGTGTTTCTATATTTCTATGTTTGCTTGGTGGAGAGCCTCTCCTAACGCCCGTTAGGAGGCCTGTTGCTGCCTTGGGTTGCATGCTGCTAGTTCCGGACACGGCTGTCTACGGTCGCCAGCTGCCTTATTGTTGCCTGCTGTACCCGACGCAAGCAATATCGCACGTCCAGCGAAATGTTAAGTGAATTGGTCCGTGATATGTGACTGCAGATTTGTCAGCATTGCTGTAGTGCTTTAAAATTTATCGAACATTTACATTTGGCTTATGCCATAACAAACTTTCTGTGGTGTGAATGCATTCTGGCTCCACTATTGGGTGTATTGCTGAAACCTAGGGTGTATAAGTTCTCAAGATGTTCAGAGTGATGTGCTGTGCAAGAAGCCTTGTATGTAGGAATTACTTATTTAGTGAGATGTATAATTCTTCTTTTACCAATAAATGTGTATGCTTCATTGTATTGCCACAACATTCTTAAAGAAGGTAGTGTCCCGTTTTATTAGTGAATAATTTATCCTGTTATTTAATATCTTTCGGCGGTTGTTTATATTGTCCCTGCAGACCTGTTCTGTGCGCTTGTTAAATGCTACAGCTGGCTGGCTAGTGTTTTGGAGTAAGTGCTACCTTTCCACCTGCCGGTACCGGGGCTGTGAAATCTTGGGTAGCTGGAGGTGACTCTGGGTCGAATCTCGAGAAGTGGGTCTTGTATGACCTGCCGGCTTCCACCTTCCGCCTAGGCTTCTCCAAATTAAGTTTTCGTTCCGCCTTCGACCGACCTGTCGTCACTCCTCACTAATTAATTCTGGTGCTAATTATGTTTGTATTGTATTGCATTGTATGCTAACCGGGGACCTAGGAACGACGGAGAGGCTCCGTCCCCGCCGCCGCAGCAGTGGTCCACAACCCCACGACGATTACCGCAGTCCACTTGACTCCTCCGCTGCCCCACACCGTACCACTCTTTCAGGGTTATTGTGCGGTTTGGTCCCCGGTAAGTCCCCCCCCCCCCCCCCCCCAGGGAACGTCTCACACCATACAAGTGTAATCCCTATGTTTGCTTGGTAGAGTAATGGTGGTGTATGCGTACTTGCAGAACTTGTTTGCGCAGCAATTGCCGACATAGTGTAGCTGAGGTGGAATAAAGAGAAGCAGCTCCCATTCGCCGAGGCAGAAGAAACACCGCCTAAAAACCATCCACAGACTGGCCGACTCACCGGACCCCGACGAAAGTCCGCCAGGCGGATACGTGCCGGGGACCAGGCGCTCCTTCCCACTCCGAAAAGCCGTGCGTTACACCGCACGACTAACTGGGCGGGCTAATTATGTTTACTCGGGTACTTATTATATTTATTAAACTTTGTCTGAAGACCAACATAAACTGTGGATTAATTTTAATCCGTCAGGCGCATAATTGTTAGTGGTTTTAAAATTATTTCATAAAAGACATTGGTAGCAGATGAAGATACTGTTGTTTTAAATGAATTTGTTTATATGATTGTTAAATAAAACGAGTGTTAACAAAAGGGTCCAGCCCTTCATATTTGTTTCCCTATTCCCTAGTAGATCGACTTACAGTCTTAGACATAAAAACTTACCACCGGCCGGACGCCACAGAGACTAAGTCCGAGTCGTTCAAGTGTCATGTACTTCCGATATGTTCTTGGATTGTGTGAGCCCGTGGTCTCGTGGTAATCGTCGTGCATTCTAAACTTATAGTCGCCTGTTCGCGTCCGATTGCATTTCATTACCACATTTCGGTCTAAAGTTATGAGTCTGATTGAACATCGAAGATAATTCGCTTAACATTCTACCCACCAGTTTTTCGAAGAGTAGGTTTTGCACACTGGATCCACCAGGATATGGTAGACGGATACGTGGGACGGCGTCTATTACATGTGATCCAAGTGTCTTCTATTAGAAGTCGACAGTAAGGTGAATTAAGAAGTGCCGCGTTCAGTTTCCATAAACAACGTCCGTGCCATACTGCCTGTCTTGTGAGAACAACATCACAGAAGTAAGTCTCATGATCTGAGAAAGCAACAGGCCATTTTTCAGCCTGTCGAGTGTGTTGAATTAGGGATCCCGAGATGTAGATGCGATCCAGTCGGCTAGAGGAGTGCTCAGTGTAGTACGTAAAGCCCATAAGATCACCGTGAACATTCTCCACGTGTCGACAAATTGTAGCCGCGTGTCGACTGTTTCCAGAGCTGCGCACGGTGAGTGATGCGACAATTGATCCTGAGGTCGCTGGGTGCAGTTGAAGTCTCCACCCATGACCCAGTCATCGTGTGGTCCTATAAAAAGGGGTGTAACTTCGTTCGCGAAGACGGCATTGCATTCACGACGGTAGCTGGAGCCCGATGACGCATAAATGTTAACGATGCGTACAACAAAGAGAGTAAGGGCCATACCTCTGCCTTTGGGGAGGTATAGGACATCTTCGGCAGGAAGACCTTCTTGTAAGATTAAGGTAACACCACTACGGCTGTCCAAAGCGGGAGAAAGATGCGCCGTGAAACCATGTGGTGAAACGTCCCCTTAGAAAAAATTATACAAGACTGTGCATCCAATTGCCGCTGCTCAACACTACAATGGCAGACAACAATGCAAACTAAACACAGACTGCGCACAGAACACCCAGTGATTTTTCATACCGAGCGCTAAGCGGCGTTACCAATAAGAAAACCTAAACAACCTACTTACAGTGGTGGTGAAAAATTGGCGACATGCACTTCCTGAAAAAGCGCGATATCTATGTCCGCACCATGAATCATATCGCGGAGGAGCGCTAGTTTGTGGGGCGCACGAATGGTCGCGAGGTTAATCGTTGTGACACGATAATGCTGGTGTGCCACAGGCACAGGTGGGGCTGCTTCTTCAGGAGCGAGAGGTCGTCGATCTTGCCGGTCCGCGGAAGAGGTTGCTATTGTGGAGAGTTTGCGGGCGCGGGCGCAACCGATGGGGGCGCCCCATCATCAGCACCGTCCACCCCAGTCCCTTCGATCTCCACGTCGTCTGTCGAGGAGACTGATACTGCGGTAGGGTACCGGCTGTGCACATCATCCACGTGGAGAGGAGACGTAGTTTTCGGTTCAGCGGATACGCTCTCTTCAACGTCGACCTGTGGAGGCGACGGCGCCAGTAAGGAGGGGTGTTCCTTGCCAGTGGTCGTCTGTGGCGGGTCGTTCGCATCAGACTTTTGGTCATCAAAGAGCGGTTTATCGTCCATCTTCGGGTCTGCATCCCTGGTATCCATCGGTAGAATGGATTCATCAGGGGGTGTACGGCTACGTTTCTTTCTCTTTCGTATCGACCCTTGTTTTCGAACATGTCGTTCAGAGTCTGATTGCGGGTGGCTTTCGTCTGACTCCGGACTAGTCTGAAGGAAAGCAGAAGTAGGCACCACTCCCGAAGCAACGTCCATCTCAGTAGCATTTTCAGTCACAGTGTTGCGAAGATTAGGCAGGTCAGGATCTGGAGTCTGTGGCACCTCAGAAGGAATCTCAGTAGCGGTTGCGTCTACCTAATCAGATGACGTCAACGGAGACGGAAGACCCTGTGTAGAGGGGCTACCTTCCTTGGCAACCTTGGCATATGTGACAGGGATCTGAGTGATCACCGCTGGGGACGCTTCCTCGCCGACGGGCGTCTGGATCAGGCGGCGTCGCATGCAGGCGGATCTGGCGTGGTCTTCTTGTCTACAACCCGCACATGTTCTGGGTTGGCCGTCGTACATGACAATGGCTCGCATCTCACCAATTGTCAGGTTTGATGGTATATGTTTTTTCAGTTCAATTTTGACGTGACCCACACCATTAAGGACATGGTAGGTCGTGAAGGTTTGGCATTTTTCCTCTGCGTAACCGATGACGTTACTGTATGGTTGTAACGCAGAGACAACTTCGTCCTTCGGCACTTCAAAAGGTAGTTCAAACACCCTAATCGTGCGTTGACCGTACTCTGCGAGTTCAAGTGTTACAGCTCCGACGTGACCATCAGAGTATTTGAACTTAAGTCCATTGGCATGACGGCGAATAACGTCTACACACACCTCGGTGTTTGTCATTGTAATATAAATGACACTACTCGTGATCGAAAAATGGATTCCGATAACGTATGAACGTTTCAACTTCATGTGCACGAGGTCGCGCATGTTCAGGAAGGAAACTTTAAGGGTCGCACGGCGGTAAGCGCTCGACATGTTGGTCACGGTGGACGGACACAAGCCTTAAAGCTACGACGCGGAAGTAAACAACGCCTGTAGCGGAGCACTGGCCGGCGCGCGGGACCATCCGCACGCTGCCGCGGCTGAGAGCCGACTGATCCACTAGACCACGGGCTCACGCAACCCGAGAACATCTCGGAAGTAGACAACACTTTCTCCTAACACTTCCGCACCTGACAGTGTTGCCAGATTGTGCAGATAGACGGACTTAGAGTTGTCAGGGCGGTCAGTTTTATTGGCCACCGTAAGTGAACGACTCGGACTTAGTCTCTGTGGCGGCTGGCTGGCGGTCAGTTTTTATTTCTAAGACTGTACCACTGACATTGGACGCTGATGACTGGAAGCATGTTGCCTGGTCGGACAAGTCTAATTTCAAATTGTATCGAGCGAATGGACGTGTTCGAATATGGTGAAAAGCTCATGAACCTACGACCCTGCAAGTCAGCAGGGGACTGTTCAAGCTGGTGAAGGTTCTGTAATCGTGTGGGGCGTGTGCAGTTGGAATGATATGGAATCCATGATACGTCTACATACGAATCTGACAGGTGATATGTAGATAAGCATCCTGTCTGGTCACCTGCATCCAGTCCCGTCCATTATGCATTCCGATGGACTTGGGCAATTCCAGTAAGACAATGCGACGCGCCACACCTCCATAATTGCTACAGAGTGGCTCCAGGAACACTTTTCTGAGTTTAAACACTTCCGTTGGCCACCAATTCCCCAGACATGAACATTACTGAGCATAGCTGGGACGCCTTGCAACGTGCTGTTGAGAAGAGATCTCAATCCCCTTGTACTCTGGGGATTTATGGACAACCCTGCAGGATTCATGGTGTCAGTTCCCTTCAGCACTACTTCAGACATTAGTGGAGTCCATGCCAGTCGTGCGGCTGTACTTCTGCGTTATCGCGGGGGCTCTACATGATATTAGGCAGGTGCGCCAGTTTCTTTGCCTCTTGATATTCAAGACAGTGGAAATTAAAATGTGCTGGGGTGCCTCTCCTGCTCCCAGTCAGACGGTTAGACAACCTGTCCCTTTGAACAAATTCACAGTTAACGCTGGGTGGGATTATTAGTGATCGGGAGAAGAAGAACTCTTCCCCAAATGTGCACGCTTTATTGCGTATTAGTTTATAAATTTCTTTTTTGGATGAAATAAAATTATATATAGGAAACATAAAAGCAGTAAAAACAAGAGAGAAGCAAGGCGGTGCACATCCTCAGGTCCCAGTATTCCATTCTCTCTAGTCTTGCTACAGCTTTACACGACGTGATTTCCTTTCTGCGTAAGAATCTGTTACCTCGTCAAACTTTGACAAACGTTTTGCTACATGAAAAATGCCAACGCCGTTGTCTAATACTGAAAAAGCTGTTCATGCAAATAGTACCTCAGACTGGCGCGGTTTCTTAATTGATTATGTCTGTTTTGTCACTGTCTGCTCTATTAAGCGAAATATGCCCTTCTAATATTGCACCAGTTGTAACAAACGCCAAATAAGCGACACTGTTCTGGCACAAATGGTCATTTTTATCTACCTCATTTACATAAAAAACACGACAGAATATAATTCGCGAAGTACTCAACTCAAATGCCTATTAGGCCTACCACAAGCAAAAAGGTATGTTGGAAAATACGTACACATTTCATTCATATGCTCCAGTTTCTCCAGCATGAGATCGAAAAGTAGTAGTAGCAGTAGTATGAAATTTTTATGTTAGCTGGAAATCGTCATGTTCATACCTTTACTTTGTGTAATGTCCCCGTTTCTTCTCCGTCATCGTTCTAACAAATAATCTTGTTATCACTAATTCTGTAAGTGTTCCTGCCATTGTCAAAACTTATTCTCCAGTTAACTTCAGTATCCCTGCCAGAATCACTGTTTTAGTTACCCCGCGATTATTCTCCAGTTAGCCGTTATTAGGTGTTCGTACAAAACATTTTCCGCGCTATTCCGAAGATGAAACTTAAAGCGGCTGCTGACCGGGGACTGTACAGCTGGCAATACTAGTGTAGCGATCTGGCAAAAATTTCTGTCAATATTTCATTTTCTTGGATACACCGAGAAGATAATATACAATATTTATGACCTGCTACTCCCGTTGGTCGCTTATTTCCACTCTGGTTGTCTGAATCTATGGACTTCGCTAACAGTTATAACAACGTTTATCATTCGCACAGTCAGTCATCCATATAAACAACCCTTTCGAATTTATTCGCCTCAGTTCGTATAGCCCCGTCCCCTCTTGTCTGCGGGAAAGCTTTTTATTCCTTGATGAAACGGCGATTCCCCTGGCAGAGACATCACGTACACTACGACCACAGTCAAAAATCGATTTATGATTCATTCAGAAATCACCTTAAAATGTGTTCAAAAACCGACGTGGATACGTTTGAAAATCATACGAATAATCGATAGATCAACGTGTGCTCGGTACTTGGCGCTTTGTGAAACAAGGTTTTTTTCTTCAAGAATATGGATTTGCCGCCCCTTGAATGTGCTGCCCGGGGCAGTCACTCCGGCATCCCGGTTTGCGCCCCCCTCCTCTCTAGATCCAGGCCTGCGTAACATTTTCTGTAAATAGCACCCAAATTCAGAAGCACACTCTAAGACAAGCACCACGAAAACATTATCCGAATGGGACGGAGAACTGGTCCACTGATCGTGACCGGGCCAAATATCTCACGACATAAGCGTCAAACGAAACAACTACAAAGAACGAAACACGTCTAACTTGAAAGGGCGCTATGGCGCTATGGTTGCCCCGCTAGATGGCGCTTCCATGAGTCAAACTGATAACAACTGCGTTTTTTTTAAATAGGAACTCCCATTTTTATTACATATTCGTGTAGTACGTAAAGAAATATGAATGTTTTAGTTACACCACTTTTTTCGCTTTGTGATAGATGGTGCTGTAATAGTCACAAACATATGGCTCACAATCTTAGACGAAAAGTTGATAACAGTCAGATTTTTTAAATTAAAATACACAACATTTTATTTCGGTTATTCCAATATTATACATGTACCTTTGTGAACCTATCATTTCTGAGAACGCATGCTGTTAGAGCGTGACTACCTTTAAGTACCACATTAATGCAATAAATGCTCAAAATGATGTCTGTCAACCTCAATGCAGTTGGCAATACGTGAACGACATTCCTCTCAAGAGCGAGTAGTTCGCCTTTAGTAATGTTCGCGCATCCATTGACAATGGACTGACGCATGTCGTCAGGCGTTGTCGGTGGATAACGATAGCAAATATCCTTCAACTTTCCCCACAGAAAGAAATCCGGGGACGTCATATCCCGTGAATGTGCCGACCATGGTATGGTGCTTCGACACCCAATCCACCTGTCATGAAATATGCTATTCAATACCGCTTCAACCGCACGGGAGCTATGTGACGGACATCCATCATGTTGGAAGTGCATCGCCATTCTGTCATGCAGTGAAACATTTTGTAATAACATCGGTAGAACATTACGAAGGAAATCAGCATACGTTGCACCATTTAGATTGCCATCGATAAAATGGGGGTCAATTATCCTTCCTCCCATAATACCGTACCATACATTAACCCGCCAGGTCGCTGATGTTCCACTTGTCGCAGCCATCGTGGATTTTCCGTTGCACAAGAGTGCATATTATGCTGGTTTACGTTACCGCTGTTTGTGAATGAAGCTTCGTCACTAAATAGAACGCGTGCAAAAAATCTGTCATCGTCCCGTAATTTCACTTGTGCTCAGTGGCAGAACTGTACACGACGTTCAAAGTCGTCGCCATGCAATTCCTGGTGCGTAGAAATATGGTACGGATGCAGTCGATGTTGATGTAGCATTCTCAACACCGACGTTTTTGAGATCCCAGATTCTCGCGCAATTTGTCTGCTTCTGATGTGCGGAGTAGCCGCGACAGCAGCTAAAACACCATCTTGGGCATCATCATTTGTCGTGGTTGACGTTTCACATGTGGCTGAACACTTCTTGTTTCCTTAAATAACGTAACTATCCGGCGAACGATCCGGACACTTGGGTAATGTCGTCCAGGATACCGAGCATCATACATAGCACACGTCCGTTGGGCATTTTGATCACAATAGCCATACATCAACACGATATCGATCTTTTCCGCAATTGGGTAACGGTCCATTTTAACAAGGGTAATCTATGACGAAGCAAATGCCGTTCGCACTGGCGAAATGTTACGTTACACCACGTACTGACTATTACAGCGCCATCTATCACAAAGCGAAAAACGTGGTCCAACTAAAACGTTCACGTTTCATTACGTACTACACGAATATGTAATAAAAATGGGGGTTCCCATTTTTAAGAAAAAAGCAGTTGATATCCGTTTGACTCATGGCTGCGCCATCTACCGGGACAACCATAGCGCCATCTGGTTTGCCCTTCAAGTTAGACGAGTTTCGTTCTTTGTAGTTTTTCCGTTTGATGATTATTTCGTGAGATATTTGCCACGGTCACTGTCAATGGACCACCCTATATATAGTAGTGAAAACATTATCAAAATGGGACGGAAATCGTTCTGTCTAGTTATTTGCTACTTTTATATATACTACTCTTCTGCTTTTCCGAGTTTCTGTCTCCTGATTTCGAGACTGTTGCATTAGGCAACACTGCAAAACAAAATTTTCTTTTTGATTTTTAACTAGGACAACGGATAACATTGCAACAGAAAAAGTACAGTCACTCAGTTCCGATTTCGGGAGGTTTTTGTTGGTTATCAGGCGAATGCCTGATCTGTAAATTTCAAATCATACCCACGATTAAAACTAAATTTATTATTTACTTTGCAAAACATCCAATCCGATTAAAAACTGTTATTGAAAATAAGAGATGGGAGAGTGTTGTACCTAAAAGAGAAGAGTATCTAGCACCACACGATGTTATTTGGGTGGTACTTCAGAGTAGTGACAGATTCCAGAACCATACGAGGGAACGCAGAGTAGAGACCGCCATAAGCTGTTTCCACCATTTTTTCTGTTGTTGTTGTTACATATGAGGTGTTTTCCGCAGCGTTTGCAAATATTTCGCGTTCTGCACATGGAAGTGACATGTAAAATATTAAAGCTATTTGTATTCAATATTTGAAAATCTAGCAGCGCGGGATAGCTGTGCGGTCAAGGGCGCCTTGCCGAGGTTCGGCTCCCCCCCCCCCCCCCCCCCCCCCCGCGTTTAAGTTAGATTAACTGGTGTGTAAACTTAGGGACTGATGACCTCAGCAGTTTGGTCCCACAGAATTAGCACGAATTTCCATTTTTTTTTTTTAATCTATTCATTTCTTGTCTGAACAGCTTATCGTCGATGGTTCGTTGGTATACGATGCTACACTCCAGACAAATACGCTCAGAAAAGACTTTCTAATACTTAATCTGAAATTCGATGCTAACAAATTTCTCTTTTTCACAAATGTTTTCGTTGCTTTTGCGCGTCTGCTGTTTACATCTTCTCTACTTCGAACCTCAACTGTTATTTCGCTGTCGAAATAGCGAAATTCCTATAGTACTTTTAGTGCCTCATTCGGAAATCTAATTTCCACCACATCACCCGGTTTAATTAAAGTATAGTTTATTACCCTTGTTTACTTTTGTTGATGTCATCTCAGAATCTCTTTTCAAGACACTATACACTGTGTTCAGTTGCTCTTCTAAGTCCTTTTCCCGTCTCTGAGAGACGTACACTGTCATCGGCAAATCAGGCCTTTTATTTCTTCTCCCTGCTGTGATAACTTCTCAATTCATACATATTATAAAAATATATGTGTGCTTTGTGTGTGTGTGTGTGTGTGTGTGTTCCACATCTCCTCCTAAACCACTAGACAGGTTCCAGCCAACCCTGGTACACACATACCTTACTGTCAGACAACAACTGCTGTGGGGCTGAGAACCTGCTACCTATCAAATAGGTGAGGATGGGAATCAAAAGAAACGCAGCCCTCCACGCTTGAATTCCCAGATTTCTTTATCCATAATTTGAGCTTGACAGCACTTAGCGACTTGCAACAACCATTACACATAATATTAAACCTCTATGAAATTTTTTTCTCCCTGATAACTTCCACAAAATGATGAAAGGGGAAAAGGTTATTGATTACTACTTTTCACCTGTTCATGCAGTAAAAGCACCACATGAGGCCCTATGTTATAATGTATTGCTTCTTTGCTACTAACTGTATTCTCAACACATTTTACAAGCAATGTGCACCTGTACCATTGGTTGTAACTGCAGAATTGTATCATTGTACAACGCGTATTTCAGGAGAAATGATTTGATAAACAATTAGATTCATGGGAAACAGCACCATCGTACATGACGTTTAAATTTATTACTTCTTCCCCAATACCTCTACACGCAGAAAATTTCGCACACAGTATCCACATATGTCGCTGAATTCACCTACACTATTATATCATTGTACGAGACATAGTTCAAGATACATGATGCCATAAACATTAAGCACAAAGCTAGATGCTGTGGAGTACGGCCGTGGATGCTCAGCTGATATTTGTTTTATAAATATACCGTGCGAATAAAAATAAAATGGAACAACGCACCATCTTACGAAACAACAGTCGAATTATTTGTTAAAAGAGTAGAATAGCCACATTATCTCCCGACGAAGCTTTGCCCTGGTCTGTTACGCCTTGTTTAAAACGACCGTTACCCGTATATGACTGTAGTAAGCCACCTTCAACACTGCAGCGGGACAACAATAAAAGGGATCTGCCAGACCACGTGCGGTGTGATATATATTTCATGCAATTTCATCTCCACGCGAGGCGCCCTCGCAGCCCCCGCTGCTTTCTACGTTAACGACAGATGGCGCGCTTCTGGAACGTCTTTTGGAAGAGCCCTTGCTGACCCCTGCCTGGAGACTCGCTACAGGCTTTACGACATGTAGGAGGGCAAGAAGCAAGGGCCCAAAATATTGGCAGTATAGGCGACATCGTACCAGCCTACGTAAATCGTGGGTTCATCAGCGTTACGGTTATCAGATGGACGGAGCATTCCAAGTGTAAGATGTAAACTGATGAAGGATATATTCTGTGTAAATTGTACTCTGCAAAAAAATATTCAGAGAGGTGTTTTTTGTCACTGCAGATGCTAGATGTGTTTTCCTTAATGCACTTTATGTCAACTGATGGCAATATTCGGTTCAACGATCTGGATAAGTTTTCCCCTACTGTTACAGTACAGGTTTATAAGAGCTTGTGAGACCTTTTGTTGCGTCCGAAGTGGTACGAGCTCACACAGACACTCCGACACTTACTAAATGGTTAAAGCATGAGCATATTTATTACACCATTCACAACCTAGAGGTGTTAACATATAACTTCCACATCCTTGCCTGCAATTGTTCGACACTCGCAGTTCAGTGCTACGCATCATTTGCTACATATTACCTGATTAGTCATGCAAGGTCCTTTTATTCTCACTGCAAATCTTCCGAGATCTGGGCGGAGCTCCGCATGTGGCGTCTTAAAAAGGCACGCGGATGGTTACATTTGCGCGCGTGGAGTCGAAGTGAAGACGGTTACTCCGGTGGCGTCCTCTACTGGCGCGACCCATCGGAAAGCTGCCATGTGTGCGATGCGCAGCGCATCATTCGTGATCGACAAAGTCACCTTCGATGCCGCACTTTTGGTGGGTAACTCCTAACTGAGATGTAAGTGATGTATTAGATATTAATGCAGTGATCGATAAAAATCATTACTAAGGTTCACTATACCCGCACACACTTGAGTCAAACATACCTCTTTCTAACTTCTTTTGTGAAATGTAGAGTTCATATTACATCATAGAATACTGATAACTAAACAGTTAATGAATATAATTAGAAATGCGAGTTCATTAATTTAATCTGTAGTCTGAAGAAACCTTTCTCATAGCTCACGATGCCATACTTAGAACGTAAAGTAATGCAGGCTTTTGGCTGATTTACTTGCATCTTTAGGGTGGGGAAAAATTAACTCTGGATAGCAGACGTCAGTAGAAACCAAAATTACTAACGTTTTGTAGGTCGGCAATGCACAACTTGTAAACCACAAAAACTTGGCGCCACGCGCTCCCATTGGCTGCAGGATTGCCCTCTTGCCGGATGCTCTGGAAAATGCATGAACACAAATGATTTTCCTGCCGGAGATCGCGATGTGTCCAAGGTGGCCCGCACACTTGGTGGTAGCTTGTCAGTCTTTCACTCTGGGGGAGGGGGGGGGGGGGAGGGGTCTGGGGGCGAATCCGCCGGAACTGGTGACCCTCTGATGCAAAACTAGCTTGGTAACGTCGAACGGTGTTCTGCCGAACTCTGTCAAAGATTCCTGGCATTGCGCTGATGTGATTGAAGACATGTTGAATGCGATCCATTAATTCCTCTTCGTTTCTAGGTGGTTCGCGTCCGGGTGGGTGAATTAGAACCTTGAAGAATCCCCACAGGAAAAAGTCCGGTGGCGTGAGGTTTGGTGATCACGGGGGCCATGTCCTACTGTAAGTAGGCTGTTTAGGTTTTCTTATTGGTAACGCCACATAGCGCTCCGTATAAAAATCACTGGCTGTGCCGTGTGCAGTCTGTGGCTGGTTTGCATTGTTGTCTGCCATTGTAGTGTCGGGCAGCGGCAGCTGGATGCTAACAGCGCGTAGCGTTGCGCAGTTGGAGGTGAGCCGCCAGCAGTGGTGGACGTGGGGAGAGAGATGGCGGAGTTTTGTAATTTGTAAGACTGGATGTCATGAACTGATATATATATATTATGACTATAAAGGTAAATACATTGTTTGTTCTCTATTAAAATCTTTCATTTGCTAACTGTGCCTATCAGTAGTTAGTGCCTTCCGTAGTTTGAATCTTTTATTTAGCTGGCAGTAGTGGCGCTCGCTGTATTGCAGTAGCTTGAGTAACGAAGATTTTTGTGAGGTAAGTGATTTTTGGAATGTATAGGTTAATGTTAGTCAGGGCCATTCTTTTGTAGGGATTTTTGAAAGTCAGATTGCGTTGCGCTAAAAACTATTGTGTGTCAGTTTAAGCACATTCGTGTATAATTGTTCAAAGGGGTATATAAGAAACTAACTATGATGAATTGGAAGAGAAGCATTGAGAAGCTATATGAAAATGATTTGGCCAAAAAAAAGTAGTGTATAGTGGAGAAAAACTATTTTTGAAAGAGGATGAGAAAAGTACAGAAAGCAGGTATAGATAGGACTTTTTGGAAATAATGAAGAACGAAGGGAGATCTCCGAGAAGTAAAGAAAGTTTTGTTTGCAAAATACTGCAGTAAAACAAACCCTGTCCTTTCCTTTCGTATTATCCCTCTATGTGTTTATGTACCCTTGTGTATTTGTCTTTTTCCTGTCTTTATGTGTTTAGCTAATAAGATTTATGTTGTAGAATTTTTCAAATACTATGTTATTTTCTTTGTAAATATGTTCAGACATTATTTATTGTGTTTTGTTTTAATGCTCATGTGTGAAGTTGATGTTTCAAAAGTTATTCTGATCTTTTATGTATGTACTTACGTCGTCATTTTGTAACACTGATGTATTTGCTATTTCGATTCTTTTGTAAAGCCTGTACTACTGCAAATGTT
This sequence comes from Schistocerca gregaria, assembly GCF_023897955.1. Lineage (NCBI taxonomy): Eukaryota > Metazoa > Arthropoda > Insecta > Orthoptera > Acrididae > Schistocerca > Schistocerca gregaria. The sequence goes on from NC_064924.1 coordinate 513,041,835, forward strand.
CTCTGTATTGTTATGTTCTTTAAAGATGTATTTTGTTCCTTTGTTATTGTATTTTCATGTTATAAAATTGTAATTGACACCAGTTCATCAAATTAAGTAACTTGTAAATTACATTCCACTGCACACGTTTCTGTTGGTCATTGTATATGGACAATATGTGAGAAGTAGGGACTGATAGTGTTTGCACGTGTGTTCATAATTCAGTAAGGGACTGGATAACAGCATTACTGGTTGTAAGGACATTTCAAAAACAATTTTTGTGAGTGCACAAGTGGTGGTTATGGACTTGCTATATTATCTGCAAGACTCTTCAATGGTGATTGTGCGCCTGCACAGTCAAACAGATGGCTGCTGGCCATCTCTCCAAGGACTACAGTGGGTCTGCACTTTTGATGACCCACCAATACCATTATTTCTACAAGGAATGCAATGGGTCTGCACCTCTGGTGGCCCACCAATACCGTAATCTCTACCAGGACTACAGTGGGTCTGCTCTGTGATGACCTACCTACCGATAGTTTTCAACGTCGACTGACTCTGCTGTGGCCCATTTCCTGTCTGCTTGTCAAGAGTCAGCACTGCCTTTCTGTTGGAAGGACAACACTTCCTCAAGACTGCATGGAAATCCACTACTTCCGTGTGCATTTTCTTTTACTGCTCAGACTTTGAGAAAAACACTGCAATTTTACTTTGATGAATGATCAGCACTGTCTTTATGGACTGTGAGAAAATTTTAGCTTTTGACCAACATTGTATCGATAAGTGTGTGCATTTCATTTCTTTGTTATTGTAATTATGAAAAAAATTTTCAAAGCTGTATTGGCCACTGCCCAAAACAATTTGTAAATTTTTTTGTGGGGAGCATGGGGGCTATGTAAGTAGGCTGTTTAGGTTTTCTTATTGGTAACGCCACATAGCGCTCCGTATAAAAATCACTGGCTGTGCCGTGTGCAGTCTGTGGCTGGTTTGCATTGTTGTCTGCCATTGTAGTGTCGGGCAGCGGCAGCTGGATGCTAACAGCGCGTAGCGTTGCGCAGTTGGAGGTGAGCCGCCAGCAGTGGTGGACGTGGGGAGAGAGATGGCGGAGTTTTGTAATTTGTAAGACTGGATGTCATGAACTGATATATATATATTATGACTATAAAGGTAAATACATTGTTTGTTCTCTATTAAAATCTTTCATTTGCTAACTGTGCCTATCAGTAGTTAGTGCCTTCCGTAGTTTGAATCTTTTATTTAGCTGGCAGTAGTGGCGCTCGCTGTATTGCAGTAGCTTGAGTAACGAAGATTTTTGTGAGGTAAGTGATTTTTGGAATGTATAGGTTAATGTTAGTCAGGGCCATTCTTTTGTAGGGATTTTTGAAAGTCAGATTGCGTTGCGCTAAAAACTATTGTGTGTCAGTTTAAGCACATTCGTGTATAATTGTTCAAAGGGGACGTTTCACTACGAGCACCTCTGCTAATTACCCAGCCGTCGAAGAGTTCATCAAAATATCCGCACACAGCACGACTCTTATGTGCGGTCGCTCCACCATGCTGCAACCATATGCATAGCCGTCTGTCTAGGGGAACATCTTCCAGCAGGCCGGGTAAAGTTTCTTGCAAAAAATTAAGGTAATTTGCTCCGGTAAGTCGAGGAGATAGAGGAACCGGCCCAATCAGAGGGTCATCCACAACGCCTGCCCAAATTTTGAGCGAAAATCGCTCCTGGTCTCCGTGGACGCACGTGACGTGACGATTCCCCTTGTCCAGTAATGAACGTTTCGAATGTTGTAAAGGCCATCCCGGTGGCAGATGCACTCGTCGGTAAACAATACAATGGCGTGTAAGTCGGAATCTCGTGCAACACGTCGCAGAAACCACCGGCAAGACCCTAGCCTGTGTTCGTAGTACGCCACAGGATTTACGTCTGGGACAGGGTGGAAGCTAAATGGATGTTGGCCGTCTCAAAACTTCCCAGACTAACCGATGAGCGACCCCCATGTCGTGTTCAACCGCTCGTGTACTGGTACGTGCTTTCTCGAAGCGCTCGAGAACAGTCTCTTCAAATGCAGCATCTCGTCACGTTCAGGGTCTTCCATCACCATCATGATATCCCGCTAACGAGCCTGTTTCGCCAAGTCGCCGGTGTATTGCTGTAAACGTTTGCTGATCTGGGTGGCGTCTTGCTGGGTACCGTTCCTCATACAACCGTCGAGGCTCGTGCGCATTACCGTTGGCTAGTCCATGAACAAAAAACATATCTCGTTGTCCTTCAAACGAATGCTGTGCCGCCATGCTTATTGTATGACTAAATCGCAGCTGACGTATGTGTGCTCCGAAGTGAGGCTTACATGTGAACGACTCTGACATAAGGTGGAGACAAACAGCAAGACCTATTCGATACGTGCGCGTATCACTTTTTGGGTAGTGACTGCGCGAGGGACGTTAGTATGTATGAACCGACAACTATAGCGCTGCCGGTCATCCGGCAATCCCACGGCCAATTGGACCACTAAGTTTCCCTAGTTTAAAACAGTTCTTTGTCGACTTACATAACACAGTAATTTTGGTTCTTATTGACATCAGCCATCCTGGTGTAAACTTTCGTGACACAATTTTTGTCCACCCTGTCCCAAGTGACTGTGCATCTCATATAGTGCCAAAACGAAACAAAATGTGAAAAATGCATTTGGTCATCTACGTAAGGGTTCACATAATGAGCACGAATGCACAATCAATATGAGTAAATAAACATTACTTTTAACACAAAGTTGCGTTTTTTTTAAAAAGGTATATGTATGTTTCCTTAACAGAAATGAAAACTATAAGTACAATTAATGACCAAAGACATGTTTTCACTGTTTCAAGACTAATATCTTCTGAAATACGTAGGCTTCAAAGGATGTTGCAATGGCGCCACAGTATCTCCCGTAATGCGCAGAGCAGAGTTTGCCTGCAACAGGCTTCCGGACAGTATAGGCAACCAGCATTACGGCATTACAGCAATACGGCAGAATCTGTGGCACCTCCGTTATTAAATGGTTAACTATTCCAGAAAGTATTAGGTTTAGACCAGTGAAAACAAGTCTGCCTGCACTGATAGCATCTCTAATTTGCATTTCGCTGAAGAAACATACATGTGTCCTGAAAATAAATGTAGCTTTGCGTCGAAGACCATGTTTGTTTACTTGTAGGGATTGTGCATTTCAACCCATTGGGTGGTAGAAACAAACTGCAAAGCTTGTAAGGATATTGCGGGGTAGATTGAGCTGAGAAATAATTGTTAAAAAAGAAGTTTGATAAATTGGGCCCGTTTCCGAGAAAATTAGCATTTAAGTTAGCGAATCAGGCAGTTGCGTGCGCAAATTCAAGTTGCCCGCGAGATACAGTTAGTGTCAGTTCTTCACGTAGCGTAAATGATTACGTACGAGACTGCTTAGGCTTTTGGCTCGGGGTCGATCTTTACTACCGTCCCATGTCTAATTTTTGTATTGCTCTCCTGTTCGGTTTTAGGAAAACAAACGCTCAGCACGTTTCGCGACATCGCCTTGGCGGGCCACTTGAATCGCCGCACAACAGCCTGACTGGCTAACCTCAATACTACTTAGCTCGGAAACGGTGCAACGTATGGAATTTTATTCTTTAACTTTTACTTCTCAACAGAAGCTACACTGGAACACCCACAAAATCTTTACAGACTGCTTTTGACCACCCTGTATACATACCAAGGCTTGATTCTGTGTCTAACATTTAGTCATCTAATGCTCAAGACACCGTCAGAGACTGTAAAGACTCAGATACCAGTGTCCAACATAAATACTCTCAGCAAACCGGAATGTTTATATGTTTAAATATTCAACTTGTACTTGAAGCCCACTTTTTGTCTGCTTTTCTGCTTTTGTCTCGTAATACATTATTATGGAAGTACAGTTGTGTCACGACCAAACACAGATTCTTCTAATTTAACACCCAAACAAGCTTCGGTGAAGTTTCACCATCGTCACTGGGTTCATTTATTATACTAGTGTCATACACTAACATATGCATTTGCAGCAAAAAATCTCAGTTGTACTGAACATGTCAGACAGCCACATAAACATCATTGTGTGATATTAAGAAAATAAATAAACCTTATGACGATGATTAAACATCATCGAAACATGTTCGAAAGCTAAACAAGAAGAATTTGTGGTCGTTCAAGGCAGAACCACAGTTCCATAATTCATACGTTCAGTCTCATAACCCTGTAGACATATTCCGAGTCTATAAAGACTCAGATACTAGTTTAAAACTACACACAACCTTCGAAAACCAAACTATTTGTACGTATCCTCCCGATGGTCGGGTCGTGAGGTTGTAAGACCGCTGCGTGAAGGTGCAATTCACCACCGGCGATTTGGATGAAAAATGCCACGGGGGTGATGATCCGCCTGTCCAGGATCACCGCTTTAATGTGACTGAACGCCATCCTTTCCGAGGGCGCGGCTTAGAGACACCAAAGCTGCCCACGATTTGACTACTCCGCCTAGTGTTCGAGTTATGCGCCCCTATGGTGTCTCTCATACCGCGCAAATACAGACCCGCCATTGCAGTGGGTGGCATTCAGTTACATTACAGGAGTGCCGGTCGGTCTTGATGGGCGAGCGGTTCTAGGCGCTTCAGTCTGGAACCGCGCGACCGCGACGCTCTCAGGTTCGAATCCTGCCTCGGGCGTGGATGTGTGTGATATCCTTAGGTTAGTTACGTTTAAGTGGTTCCAAGTTCTAGGGGACTGATGATCTCAGATGTTAAGTACCATAGTGCACAGAACCATTTGAGCCAATACAGGAGTGCCTCTGAACAGGCGCACGGATACTGCTGCGGGGCTCGTATCGCCGAAGTCTCCGTATTTGAATTCCTCATTTAACATCGCGCCGACGTGTGTATGGATCTTGTACTAGCGTATAGTCGGCGCTTTTCACTTAGCACCAGAACCTACAACATGTCTAGTTTAAGTTCTCCTTCTTTTTAGTGAAAAAACCATTTTCAGCAGAAAAGCGCCAAAGAAACGGTGCATACGTATCCAGATACAAAGATATGTAAACAGGCGAATACGGTGCTACCGTCGGCAACGTCTATATAGGACAACAAGTGTTTGGCGCAGTTGTTAGATCGACTACTGCTGCTACAATGGTAGGTTATCAAGGTGTAACTGCGTTTTAAATGGTGTTATAGTCGGCGCAAGAGCGATGGACACAGTACCTCCGATGTAGCGATGACGTGGGAATTTTCCTGAACGACCATTTCACGAGTGTACCATGAATATCAGGGATCTGGTAAAACATCGAATCCCCGACATCCCTGTGAAGGGAAAAAGATCCTGCAACAACGGTACCAAGAATGACTGAAAAGCATCGTTCAACGTGACAGAAGTGCAACCATTCAGCAAATTGCTCGATTTGAATGCTGGGCCATCAGCAAGTGTCAGCGTACAAACCATTCAACGAAAAGTCATTGATATGGGCTTTCGGAGCCAAAAGAACACACGTGTACCCTTGATAATCGCAAGACACAAAGCTTTACTCCTCGCCTGGGTTCGTCAACACATACATTGGACTGTTGATTACTGGAAACATGTTGTCTTGTCGGACGAGTCTCGTTTCAAATTGAATCGAGAGGATGGACATCTACTGATATGGAGACAATCTCATGTATCCATGAAACCTGCATGTTAGCTCGGCCTCATCAAGATGGTGGAGTGATATGGGAACCCTGATACTTCTACATACGTCTCTGACAGGTGACACGTACGTAAGGATCCTGTCTGATCACCTGCATCAATTCACTTTCATTGTGCACTCAGACGAATTTGGGGAATTCCAGGAGGACAATGCAACACCCCACACGTGCAGAATTGCTATAGAGTGGCTTCAGGAACAGTCTTCTGAGTTTAAACATTTCCGTTGGCCACCAAACTTCCCAGACAAGAACATTTTAAGCGTATCTCGGATGACTTGCAACGTGCCTTTCAGAAGATATCTCCACCCCTCGTACGCTTATGGACAACCCTGCAGGATTCATGATTTCAATACCGTCCAGCACTACTTCAGACATTAGTCGAGACCATGCCACGTCGTGTTGCGGCACTTCTGCGTGCTCGCGGGGGCCCTAAACGATACTCGGTAGGCGTACCATTTTCTTTGGCTCTTCAGTGTATATGAGTAGTGTGAACTTTCGTGATGCCTTCCGTGATCAGTACCGTGTGGCAAGTTTGGTGTTTTACTTTTACGTGTGATGAACTGATTGAAACTGTTCATTCTGCGTGACACGATCAATTTTAGGGCGAAGCCGCCTTGTAAGTAGGCTGTTTCGGTTTTTTTATTGGTAACGCCGCCGCCACGTAACGCTCTGTATGAAAATCACTGGCTGTGCCGTGTGCAGTCTGTGGCTGGTTTGCATTGTTGTCTGCCATTGTAGTGTTGAGCAGCGGCAGCTGGATGCTAACAGCGCGTAGCGTTGCACAGTTGGAGGTGAGCCGCCAGCAGTGGTGGACGTGGGTAGAGAGATGGCGGAGTTTTGAAATTTGTAAGAATTGATGTCATGAAGTGATATATATATTATGACTATTAAGATCTATTAAATAATTACTTTATGATCCACATTCTTCGAAAAAGGAGCTCTTGGAATGGAAGGAGCAATAAGAAGCGACTGCTAACAGTAACTGTATATATAATTTTCTTTTCAAGTACTTGGTAATTTGTTATAGCTGTAGTTTTTGTGGTGCACCACTTTAATTACATAGACATTAAGATGTGAATATACATTTCCCTTATCTGCATTGTTGTCTTTAGTGTACTATTTTTTCTGCTTGTGGGTTTGTCATGTTTAGGTATAAGTTATTACATTTATTGCTGCTTGCTTTGCTTACTTGCCTTTTTTTTGTCATTGCTGTCTGTATTAAGTGTTTTGTGCTGCTGCGTTGCCTCGTCCCTTAGTTTAGCATCTGAGCTCAGTAGGTTTAAGTTAGCTTAAGAGGGGGTAGTCTATATAAGAAACTAACTATGATGAATTGGAAGAAATGCATTGAGAAGCTATGAGAAAATGGTATGGCCAAAAAAAGTTGTGTACAGTGGAGGAAAACTATTTTTGAAAGAGGGTGTGAACAGAATACAGAAAGCTTGCTTGGATAGGATTTTTTTGGCGGAAACAAATGTTGAAATAAGACGAAAGATCTATGGACTGAAGTTTTGGGTTGGACTGCAGTACCAAATGTTACAGTGAAAACAAACCCTGTCCTTTCCTTTTGTGTTATCCCACTATGTGTTTGTGTACCCTTGTGTATTTGTTTTCTTCCTATCTCTGTGTACTGTTTCATAGAATTTTTTTTCTTCTAATCCTCAGCTACATTCACTATGATGAGTAATACTGTTATCCTCAAATATAATTTGCATTTATAACATGTTATTTTCTTTGTAAAGTTGTTTAGACATTATTTATTCTGTTTTGTTCTAATGCTCATGTGTGAAGTTGATGTTTCAAAAGTTATTCTGATCTTTTATGTATGTACTTATGTCATAATATTTGTAACACTGGTGTATTTGTTATTTTGATTCTTTTGTAAAGCCTGTATTACTACAAATGTTATCTGTATTATTATGTTTTTAATGATGTATTTTGTACCTTTGTTATCGTATTCTCATGTTATAAAATTGTAATTGACACCAGTTCATCGAATTATGTAACTTGTAAGTTACATTTCACTGCACACGTTTCTGTTGGTCATAGTATATGGACAATATGTGAGAAGTAGGGACTGATAGTGTTTGCACATGTGTTAATAATTCAGCAAAGGACTGGATAACAGCTTTGCTGGTTCTAAGGACATTTCAAACAAATTCTTTGTGAGTGGACAAGTGGTGGTTTATGGACTTGCTATATTCTCTGCAAGACTCTTCAATGGTGATTGTGCACCTGCACAGTTGCAACAGATGACTGCTGGCCATCTCTACAAGGACTACGGTGGGTCTGCACCTTTGATGACCCACCAATACCATTATTTCTACAAGGACTGCAGTGGGTCAGCATTTTTGATGACCCACCAATACCATTATTTTCACAAGAACTGCAGTGGGTCTGCACCTCTGGTAGCCCACAAATACCGTAATCTCTACCAGGACTACAATGGGACTACTCTGTGCTGACCTACCTACCAATATCCTTCAAAACTTTGACTGACTCTGCTGTGGGTTTGCTCTGTTGTGGCCCATTACCTGTCTGCATGTCAAGTGTCAGCACTGTCTTTCCATTGGAAGGACAACACTACTTCTTCAAGACTGCATGGAAACCAAACTACTTATGTGTGCATTTTCTTTTACTACTCAGACTTTGAGAAAAACACTGCAATTTTACTTTGATGAATGATCAGGACTGTCTTTATGGACTGTGAGAAAATTTTAGCTTTTGACCAACATTGTATTGATAAGTGTGTGCATTTCATTTCTTTGTTATTGTAATTATGAAAACAATTTTCAAATCTGTATTGGCCACTGCCCAAAACAATTTGTAAATTTCTTGTGGGCAGCATGGGGGCTATGTAAGTAGGCTGTTTCGGTTTTTTTATTGGTAACGCCGCCGCCACATAGCGCTCTGTATGAAAATCACTGGCTGTGCCGTGTGCAGTCTGTAGCTGGTTTGCATTGTTGTCTGCCATTGTAGTGTTGGGCAGCGGCAGCTGGATGCTAACAGCGCGTAGCGTTGCGCAGTTGGAGGTGAGCCGCCAGCAGTGGTGGACGTGGGGAGAGAGATGGCGGAGTTTTGAAATTTGTAAGATTTGGTGTCATGAAGTGATATATATATTATGACTACTAAGGTAAATACATTGTTTGTTCTCTATTAAAATCTTTCATTTGCTAACTATACCTATCAGTAGTTAGTGCCTTCCGTAGTTTGAATCTTTTATTTAGCTGGCAGTAGTGGCGCTCGCTGTATTGCAGTAGCTTGAGTAACGAAGATTTTTGTGAGGTAAGTGATTTGTGAAACGTATAGGTTAATGTTAATCAGGGCCATTCTTTCGTAGGGATTTTTGGAAGTCAGATTGCGTTACGCTAAAAATATTGTGTGTCAGTTTAAGCACAGTCACGTATAATTTTTCAAAGGGGACGTTTCAGCCTTATTAGGCATTTTTTCTGAAAAACTGGAACGCCACTGTTAGAGAGGAAATTGGAAAATTTGGAAATTTGTGGAAATTTCCTATGGGACCAAACTCAAACTAACTTACGCTAAGGACAACACACACACACACACACACACACACACACACACACACACACACACACACACACACACATACGCCTGGTGGAGAACTCGAACCTCCGACCGGGAGAGCCGCGCGAACCGTGGCAGGGCGCCCATAACCACGCGGCTACCCCGCTTGGAAGGGTAAATTGCATATTACTTAAAATTCTAATCCAATTACAGACTGAAGACTTTGTCGTTGTAAATGTGAGATAATCGTTTTAAGATTATTATAGAAGAGGTATGTCAAAACTATTTAGCTCACAGTATTACTGCTCTTCCTAGCACGAACTTACATTACAGAGTTACCGCGACGGAGAAGTTGCGCTTTTCCGGCAAGCATCTGAAAGACCAGTAGGAAGTCTTAGGGAGGAGCAGTTTTGTCCAGCAATTTTGGCTATCACTTACAAACGTACGTGCCGCCACTGTAGAGAGGGAGGGAAGTATAATTTCGTAGTTAGCAGAGAACGGATGAAATATGCAACTATAAAACTCTTTGACAATTTACCAGCGGAAGTAGAATGTCTGGCAGAGAGCAGAAATGACTTCTGATGTATATTGAAGACCTGTGTCCCTATCAATTCCTATACCATAAAGTAATTCTTGAATAGAGATAACTGGTCATTAAAAATGTCAATGGTTAGCATGCAAGCATCTAAATAGTTTTTATTTTTTATTTATTTGTATGTAAGAGCTCTATGTTTGTCTGTTGAGTGTTTTGAGTGTAAGATTTCGGCAGTTACAGAAATTTTACATGTGTTTACTAAAAAAGGGTGTACATAAATGCATTCTATTTTCTGCAGTTTCCAGTATGTATCATGTTCCTTCAGTCTGTTGAATATAGATCTCCTCGTTTTTCCTGTGCAATACGTGCAATACTCTTGAAAAGTGTTATTACACATTCTACGCTGGTCCATTAGGAACTATATACTGATCAGCCAAAGCATCATGACCACCTAGCTTGTATGTTCACATTTGGCGCGGATAACAACGGCGATTTGCCGTGACATGGAAGTAATGAGGCCTTAGTAGGCCACTGGAGGGAGTTGGCTCCACATCTGCACACACAAGTAGTCTAATCCCTGTAAAATACGGAGAGGGAGGCGACGAGCTCTGACGCCACGTTCAGTCACATCCCAAAGTGGGGTGTGGAGGGGAGGGGCAAAACATCAGTAGTAACTCGCCGCCGGCCGATGTGGCCGAGCGGTTCTAGGCGCTTCAGTCCAGAACCGCACGACTGCTACCGTCCCAGATTTGAATCATTCCTCGGGCGTGGATGTGTATGATGTCCTTAGTTTAGTTAGGTTTAAGTAGTTATAAGTTCTAGGGGACTGATGACCTCAGATGTTAAGTCCCATAGCGCTCAGAGCCATTTGTACCATTCGTAACTCGCCACTGTGTTCCTCGAACCACTCCATCACACTTCTGGTCTTGTGATACGGCGCATTATCTTACTGAAAGATGCCTCTGTCGTAGGGAAACATGATCGTCACGAAGAGGTGTACGTGGTCTACAACCAGAGTACGCTACTCCTTGATCGTCATGGTGCCTTGCACGAGCTCCACTGAACCAATGGATGCCATAAGAATATTTCCTAGAGCGTAATGGAGCCGCCGGCAGCTTGATTCCGTCCCGCAGTATGGGCGTCAAGAAGCTGCTTCGCTAGAAGGCGATGGATTCGCTCGATCCCATTGGCATGATGAAGGAGGTATCGCGATTCATCAGACCACGCAACGCGCTGCCACTGCCCCAACGTCCATTGCCTATGGTCATGTGCTCATTTCAGTCGCAGTTGCCGATTTCATGGTGTTATCATCAGCACATACATGACCAGTCAGCTGCGGAAGCCCGTCGTTAGGAGTGTTTGATGCACTGTTTTCAGACACAATTGTACTCTGCTCAACATCAAAGTCTGGTCTTAGCCCCGCCACAGTTCGCCGCCTGTCATATTTTACCAGTCTGCGAAGCCTACGACGTCCGACATCTGTAACGCCCAACGCCAGGCCGTCTCGACGTGGATTCACCTCGGTTTCACCACACGTTGAAGACAGTCACCACAGCACTCCTCGAACACTCAACGAGTCGTGCGGTTTCCGAAACGCTCGTGACGAGCTCCCAGGCAGTTACAGTCAGTCTTCGGTCAAACTCTGAGTGATCGTCCACCTTCTCCATCCTACACACGGACAGAACGCCCACTGATACCACGCCCACTAGCAATGATTCCTCGCCAGGTGACGCTGCTGCCACCTGGACGGGTTTATATCGATAGTAGGTCGGTGGTCATAACGTTCTGGCTGGTCACTGTACGGCCAAACAGAGATTAGCCTACTATCTCCAGGGCGTAATGATCCACTTCTACATCTGTATCTCTAGTCTGCAATTCACACGTAAGTGCTTGGCAGAAGGTTCACCTTCAGATTATTTCTCTAACTTTTCGCTGTCGAATGACTGGTGGAAAAAATGAACACGAAAACCATTCCGCGTGAGCTCTAATTTTTCTTATTTTATTATGATGATCACTGCTCCCTAAATAGGTTGGCGTCAACAAAACATTTTCGTTTTCGAACTAGAAAACTGGTGATTGAAATTTCGTGAAAAGATTTAAGTGTTCTGCCAAAAACAATTCAGTCTCTGATTGGTCTTACACCATTTTATATTCGATCATTTTAATTTACGTTGTTCGTATTTGTAGGGCCTGTGTATTTATTTGAATTGCAAGCCTTTAGATTTGTATGAGTTATCGTGTAGTAAAAATATTAACCGATTCCTTTTACAACTCACGTCGATGACTTCACACTTTGCATTATTTAGAGTCAGTTGCCGTTTTCGGCAGATACCTTGTCTGAATTATTTTGCAATAAGTTGATCTTCTGATTACTTTAGTAGAAGATAAATGACAACATGATCTACGTACAGTCTAAAAGGGCTGCTCAGATTGTCTCCTAAATCGTTTGCCGAACGAGGTGGTGCAGTGGTCAGCACACTGGATTCGGGAACACGATGGTTATGACCCACGTCCGGCCATCCTGATTTAGGTTTCCGTGATTTCCCTAAATTGCTTAAGGCAAATGCCGGGACGATTACTTTAAAGAGGCACGGCCGATTTCCTCCCCCATTCTTGCCTAATCCGCGCTTGGCTCCGTCTCTAATGACCTCGTTGTAGACGGGCCGTTAAACACTAATCTCACTCTCCCCATCCTCCTCCTCCTCCTCTCCACTTAAATCGTTAGTGGAATAGCAGAGAGCGTACAACACTTTCTTGGAGAACGCCAGATATTACTTCCGTTTTTCTCGAAGGCTTTGGTTCAAATGGTTCAAGTGGGTCTAAGCACTATGGGACTTAACATCTGTGGTCATCAGTCCCCTAGAACCTAGAACTACTTAAACCTAACTAACTTAAGGACATCACATACATCCATGCCCGAGGCAGGACTCGAACCTGCGACCGTAGCGGCCGCGCCGTTCCAGACTGAGCGCCTAGAACCGATAGACCACCGCGGCCGGCTCGAAGGCTTTCCGTCGATTACTAGAAACTGTGACCTTTTACAGAGGAAATCACGAATTCAGTTGGACAGCTGACACGATACTCCATAGGGACGCAGTTTGATTAGAAGTTATTTGTGAGGAATATTGTCAAAAGCCTTCTGCACAACTAGCCCTAGATCAGTCTGAGATATTCTGTCGATAGCACTCTTACTTCGTGAGAAGAAATATCTATTTGTATTTCTCAAGAACGATATTCTCTGAATTCCTGCTATGTTTTCAGTAATTCGTTTTCTTCGAGCTAATTCGTTATGATCCAACTTGGCATATGTTCTAAAACTCTAGTGAATATTTTTTTCTTTTGTCATTTAAGACGTCTTCCATTGTGCATTATAATATGGCAACTGATGAGCCAACATAAATCTTGTTTTTTTATTTTTTTATTTTTTTTTTTTAAAGACGCTGTTGTAACTTACTTCCTTTAGCTTCCACCGGATTATGCTTTCAATTAGGGTGGACTGGTAGCGTTTCTTTAACGATTTAGTTTTTGTTCATGCTCAGAGCCAGTTGTGGGCACTAATACTGATAACAAACGTTGTACCATAAAGTAGTGTTATGAGTAACTTGTAGCTGGGATGAATCAGCCTGTGAATTTGTTGGTTGGTTGGTTCTACATCTACATCTACATCGGCATCCATACTCCGCAAGCCACCGGACGGTGTGTGGCGGAGGGTACCCTGAGTACCTCCATCGGTTCTCCCTTCTATTCTTGGGGATCACCGCTTCCATCGGATGAAGGACGGATAGGGAAGGAAATCGGCCGTGCCCTTTCAAAGGAAGCATCCCGGCATTTGCCTGAAGTGGTTTAGGGAAATCACGGAAAACCTAAATCAGGATGTCCGGAAGCGGGTTTGAACCGTCGTCCTCCCGAAAGCGAGTCCAGTGTGCTAACAACTGCGCAACCTCGCTCGGTGTGAATTTGTTCTTCCAGTACGTTACGCACTGTTGCAGTCCCGTTACTGAATTGTTCATTTTCATGTTGCTTATGCTTGCTTATGCTTCCTTTTCTAGAAAAGAATGGACTTAGGAACATACCTTTTGGTACGAGGGGCGTTTGAAAAGTCCGTGCAAAGTCCGACAGATGGCACCACCGGCGCGTATCGAGGTCGTGTTTAGTTAGTAGCATCTTTGGAAAGAACGCACACCAAGTTACAGTCATATTGGTCTATTTCGTTGTGTTTGGCATTCGTGCGAATCAAGAAATCGAGTGATTGTCAAAAAAATGGACGAAAAAGAATTTCGTGTGGTGATTAAATATTACTTTATGAAAGGCAAAACGCCTCAGAAGACTACAGAGAAGCTTGATAAACATTACGGTGACTCTGCACCTTCGATTAGAACAGTTTATAATTGGTTTCAAAATTTTCGGAGTGGCCATATGGGCACAAGTGATGGTGAACTTTCTGGACGCCCTATGGAGTTTACGACTCCAGAAATCATTGATAAAACCCATGATCTGGTGATGGATAACAGAAGAGTTAAGGTGCGTGAGATTGCTAGTGCTGTGGGCATCTCGAATGATAGGTACATAATATTTTGCATAAACTTTTGGACACGAGAAATCTATCCGCAATATGGGTTCCGCGATTGCTCACGCTTGACCAAAAATGGAATCGTGTGAAGTGTTGCAAGGATGGTTTGCAGCTGCTCTGGAAGAATTCGCAGGACTTAAAACGTCGTTTCGTCACTGTGAATGAAACGTGGATACATTACTATATTCCTGAGACCAAACAACAGTCTAAACAATGGGTTACCAATGGAGAATCTGCACCAAAAAAAGGCGAAGATCATTCCTTCAGCCGGAAAGTTTATGGCGACTGTCTTTTGGGATTCTCAAGGGATAACCCTCATCGCCTAACTAGAAAAGGTTAAATCTATTACAGGTGAATATTATTCATCGTTACTGGACCGTTTGAAAACCGAGCTGCAAGAAAAACGCCGGCGATTGGACCGCAAAAAAGTCCTTTTCCATCACTACAATGCACCAGCACACACCTCAGCAGTTTTGGTCGCAAAATTAGTGGAAATACGATACCAACTCGTTTCACATCCCCCTATTCTCCAGACTTGGCTCCTTCGGACTGCTATTTGTTCCCCAATTCCAAGAAATGGCATGCGGGACAAATATTTTATTCGTACGTGGAGGTGATAGCAGCAACTAATAGCTATTTTTCAGACTTGGATAATTCCTATTATTTGGAGGGGATCAACAAATTAGAACAGCGTCGGACGAAGTGGAAAAGTCTAAAGGAGACTATGTCGAAGAATAAAAAAGGTTTACCCCAAACACGTAAGTAGTTTTTATTTTTGCAAGGACTTTTCAAACGCCCCTCATATGTCGATGAAAATCTTTGAAAGACGTTTGCCAATGTAGGGCGTTTACAGGGTTGTACACACTGTAATGCGAGGTTTAACAAAATGACTGTGATTGAATACCATCTCCCATTTTAGGAATTGTTTCTACTGGGAGCCATTGCCACCAAACGAAGTATACACTTAGTAGAGCAAAGAAGAGTGATCGTGGAGACTTTTCAAATAGTGCTCAGCGACGCCTACTAAATAGGGCAAGCAAAAATAGGTGCGTACGAGACTGTTTTCTGAGCTGGACACCACGCTCGCATCACAGTCAGGCGAAAACGTTGCCCCAGCCTCCTTTATTCCACCGTTTGCCGCGGAGAGAGCTCTTGTTTCGCGTAGAAACACAGGAAACAGCGGCCCGCACGGAACTGCAGCCGGACTTAATTGCGGAATTATCTTAACTGCCCGCCGGAGCGTCGTGACTCACCGCAGACAGAATGGAGGACTCGCGACGAGGCCCGAGCGGTAATTGCGGACAAGTTTCCTCCGCCGAGAGCGGGTTCGCCTCTTGGTCCGCGTCTTATCGCCAGTCACATCGTCTCTTTATTGTTCCCGAGATGCTTACGTCTTAAAGATTTCTGTATTTGTATTTTTATTTCTTTTCTTTTTTTCTTTTCTTTATTGTTTTCCCCTACGGTACTACATTACACTTCAGTCTTCTGCATTACTGAGGACGCATGTACGCATCTTAATTGTTTCATCAAGGGCCTCTTTCGTTCTTTGTTTAATCTCACCCTATGTTTTGTCTCTCTAATTATTCTCCCCCTTAACGTAAAGGGGCGCTATGGCTTAGCGCTTCTAGGCGCTTCAGTCCGCTGTCGAAGTTTCGAATTTTGCCTTGGGCATGGATGTGTGTGATGTCCTTAGGTTAGTTAGGTTTAAGTAGTTCTAAGTCTAGGCGACTGATGACCTCAGATGTTAAGTCCCATAGTGCTCAGAACCATTTTAATCTGAACGTAAACGAGCTCAATCTGATGCCGTTTTCTTTGACTCTGAAAGGAATCTACTGGGGTACACTTGCATGTGGCACCCGGATATGGTACTAATACTAATGCAGACTAAAATGAAACTATTATATTGTAAACGATGTATGTCTGAAATAGGGTTTATAAAGCGAATCGCTGACTGTGCACGACCGCAGAGCCAAAGATACTGCTTCCGGTCTGAGATTATAGTGTTGGAGTTAGAGAGCACTTGGCCCACAGTAGTGCGGGTGTAGCTATCTGTGAGCGAAAGAGGATGTAGTAGGCAGTTTTTGTGATGTGCTCTGTGGAGTCGCTAAGTATTATATTATAATGTAGGAATTATGAGTCCATGTATTGTTGGAAATAGAAACGTGGAAGCAGAAGTCTTCAGGCAAGGAAGATAAAGATGTTAAATAATTATGACTTTCGTTCAACCAGGGCGTCGTACGATAATTGTCAATTGTTGAGTAACCCCAGAATGTACGAGGGTGAGTCAAGTGAAAACCTGAAATATTAAAAAAAATATTATTTATAGTGCAGAAGTGGTAAAAAGCTGTATCACTTTTCAACATAATCTCCCCCAAGCTCAATGGAAGTCCTCCAGCGCTTACAAAGTGCAAAAAGTTCTTTAGAAAAAAATTCTCTTGGTAGTCCGCGCAACCACTTATGCACCGCGTGGCGTACCTCTTCATCAGAACGGAACGTCTTTCCTCCCATTTCGTCTTTGAGTGGTCCAAACATACGGAAATCACTTGGTGATGAGGAACGGCGCCATTCCTTGCCCGCTCTCTTCGTTTCCGGTTGGTGGAAGTGAACCCAGGTGTCGCCCCCAGAAACGATTCTTGCAAAGAACCCCTCAACTTCTCGTTCAAAGCGCCTAAGAAGATCTTCGCAACCATGAACAAGTCGTTCTCTCATTTCAGGAGTCAGCTGCCGTAGCACCCATCTTGCAGACACTTTGTGAAACTGGAGCACATCATACACAATGTGGTGTGCTGACCCACGACCAATTTGTAAACACAGTGCAATGTTATTCAGTGTCACTCGGCAGTTTTCCTTCAACTGCTGCAATGTTCTGTGGAGTCACAACTCGTTGTGCCTGACATGGACGAGGAGCATCTTCCACTGAAGTCACACCATTTGCTAATTTCCTACTCCATTCGTAGACTTACTGCTGCGACAAACAAGCATCACCGTTCTGAACCTTCATTCGTCAATGAATTTCAATAGGTTCCACACCTTCACTACGCAAAAACAGAACGACAGACGGTGTTCTTCCCTGGTTCAAGTCGCAAGGGGTGTGGCCATTTTGATACTGATACTGCGACGGTATGTATGCATCTAAATTATGCTGCCACCTACAGGCCATTCTGTACGCTGTTTGTAGCACGCTTACCAACTTACACGATAACGGCGCGAAATTTCGATTTGTTATTACAAATTTAAGGTTTTCATTTGACTCACCCTCGTACGTAAACTGATTTGGTGCAGAGGCTAGTTAGATATTTCCCTTTTGTAATGTTTCTAAGATTTGTTAACACAGGAATATGTAATATGATGATTAGTATTTATGCCTTTTTAGTGAGGTTAGATAATACTTGCTGCATCCCTCTCATAGTTTGTGAACCAATTAGTAAGAGCGACGTAATTTTTCTGCGTAAAGTAATTTCAATTTTCAGATTTTTGAAACGCCAAACTAAACTTGGAATACAGTTTCACTAAAAAAGACAGTGTTAATAATTCACAACAAGCAGTACCGCCTCACTGCCCAGGTCACACGTTTTTGGGATTTTTCCTTCAATGTTTTCATTTATCAGCCAAAACAATTTCACGTACATTTCAAACTAATATGGGCAGCATTGCACACTGATGAGCATGTAGCTAGCTTTTTTTTCCCCTGAGAGATCAGAATATATCGCGTTTTACCGTTGGTACTTAAAGACAAGACAATTTAGTTCATCTATTATATACGCAGGGACCAAAGTTATAAGTTTTGAACAGGGCCAGAGGATTCAGTGCCTAAGGGGCTGAATGTGTTTCGCAGTGACTGTATTTCGTTATTGGTATTGGGAGTGGCTTTGCCCAATGAATGAGTATAAAGTTTTTGCTAACAATAACACAGATTAAGTACACCACTTGCAGGTACAACATGCTACACGATAACTCCAGTTATGTATTCATTCCTCAGTCTCGCATTAATTCAGTGTAACACAAACCAGATTAAGTAAAACAATTATTCTACACTCCTGGAAATGGAAAAAAGAACACATTGACACCGGTGTGTCAGACCCACCATACTTGCTCCGGACACTGCGAAAGGGCTGTACAAGCAATGATCACACGCACGGCACAGCGGACACACCAGGAACCGAGGTGTTGGCCGTCGAATGACGCTAGCTGGGCAGCATTTGGGCACCGCCGCCGTCAGTGTCAGCCAGTTTGCCGTGGCATACGGAGCTCTATCGCAGTCTTTAACACTGGTAGCATGCCGCGACAGCGTGCACGTGAACCGTATGTGCAGTTGACGGACTTTGAGCGAGGGCGTATAGTGGGCATGCGGGAGGCCGGGTGGACGCACCGCCGAATTGCTCAACACGTGGGGCGTGAGGTCTCCACAGTACATCGAGGTGCACGTGCCCGTCGACCTGGGACCGGACCGCAGCGACGCACGGATGCACGCCAAGACCGTAGGATCCTACGCAGTGCCGTAGGGGACCGCACCGTCACTTCCCAGCAAATTAGGGACGCTGTTGCTCCTGGGGTATCGGCGAGGACCATTCGCAACCGTCTCCATGAAGCTGGGCTACGGTCCCGCACACCGTTAGGCCGTCTTACGCTCACGCCCCAACATCGTGCAGCCCGCCTCCAGCGGTGTCGCGACAGGCGTGAATGGAGAGACGAATGAAGACGTGTCGTCTTCAGCGATGAGAGTCGCTTCTGCCTTGGTGCCAATGATGGTCGTATGCGTGTTTGGCGCCGTGCAGGTGAGCGCCACAATCAGGACTGCATACGACCGAGGCACACAGGGCCAACACCCGGCATCATGGTGTGGGTAGCGATCTCCTACATTGGCCGTATACCTCTGGTGATCGTCGAGGGGACACTGAATAGTGCACGGTACATCCAAACCGTCATCGAACCCATCGTTCTACCATTCCTAGACCGGCAAGGGAACTTGCTGTTCTAACAGGACAATGCACGTCCGCATGTATCCCGTGCCACCCAACATGCTCTAGAAGGTGTAAGTCAACTACCCTGGCCGGCAAGATCTCCGGATCTGTCCCCCATTGAGCATGTTTGGGACTGGATGAAGCGTCGTCTCACGCGGTCTGCACGTCCAGCACGAACGCTGGTCCAACTGAGGCGCCAGGTGGAAATGGCATGGCAAGCCGTTCCACAGGACTACATCCAGCATCTCTACGATCGTCTCCATGGGAGAATAGCAGCCTGCATTGCTGCGAAAGCTGGATATACACTGTACTAGTACCGACATTGTGCGTGCTCTGTTGCCTGTGTCTATGTGCCTGTGGTTCTGTCAGTGTCATAATGTGATGTATATGACCCCAGGAATGTGTCAATAATGTTTCCCCTTCCTGGGACAATGAATTCACGGTGTTCTTATTTCAATTTCCAGGAGTGTATTTGTTGTGTTCACAGGCATTCACTTAAGTATCTTAAAGAATAATATACAAAGAACGTTACAACTATTTGAAACCGTTCGATATAGTTCCGTGCCGTCCAGTAAAACACGACCTTAGCAAACGAGTATCAGACTATATTTTGTATCAGATTCAGTATTTTCTTGCACGTAGAACTCAACATGTCATTCTTAACGTAATAAAATTGGCTGACGTAACGGTAATTTCGGGAGTACCCAACGACAATATTATAGAGCCGTAACTGTTGTCGACCTATTTGGTAATGTGCGAGGCTCAGTGACGCTGTCTGCGGACAATGATGATAGGATGAGGGAAACCTCAGAAAGCTGTAGCGAAATGCAGAACACTTGCCAAGGATCGATTGTTGGTGCAGGCTGACACTGAATGTAAATAATTGTTGCTCGACTACAGTATTCGTGACAGTCCGCTGACGGCCGTGACTACGACAAAATAACTAATAGTTACGATCCGGAGTGTCCGAAAGTGGAATCACCACACAAAGCAAACTAGGAAAGGCAGATGCAAGGCTGATATTCAATTGGGAAATCTAACGAGAATGTAACCTATCCGCGAAAGAAGTGGCTTACGAAACACTTGTTCGACGTGTCTTGAGTGCTGTTCATCTGTCTGGAACGAGTACTAACCAGGAGAACATTGCAGGTGCCATAACCAGTTTCTCAGAAAAATCACTCAGTGTAAGAGGCGTCAAAATAAGCGAACATTAGTCTCAACTTAACGTAGATACTCGACCGTTGCTCAGAAAAAGACAGCCAAAGTTTTCGAGGTACTTTGTGTCCCGTTTACCTATCGACTAGTTCATCCGAAGCGGTAGCACATTGGCTACCGTCGCAGCTTTGCAATTTTCCAATAAATTAAGGGAAAGGCGGAAATGTGGACACCTCCTTTTGTTTTCGACTTAAAGGTACCTTCTTTTGTAAAAATTCTAGATTCTGCATCATCATCAACAACTAGGCCGGCCGCGGTGGCCGAGCGGTTCTAGGCGCTACAGTCCGGAACCGAGCGACTGCTATGGTCGCAGGTTCGAATCCTGCCTCGGGCATGGATGTGTGTGATGTACGTAAGTTAGTTAGGTTTAAGTAGTTCTAAGTTCTAGGAGACTGATGACCTCAGATGTTAAGTCCCATAGTGCTCAGAGCCATTTGAACCATTTGAATCAACAATTATAACAAGTTTAAGAAATGATGAGTGGCGAGACAACGATTAGTATCCATTATTTCAATTCGAAAACAAAGATTTACAACAAGCTTGTAAAATGGAACTTTAAAAAAGGGGGGTGCAAATACGGGCATTCACAAAAAGGTGCAAGAAATCTTTTGAAATATTTTAATGAAATGGGTTAAAATAATACAAAACGGCACACTGGTCTACAAAACGCAACTTTCGTACATTTGTGCATGAAATCTGAAATAATTTACAGTAATAACAAGCGTAAGAAACTCCTTCAGCGCCAGCACAATCTAAGTGTGCCCACACGTATTTAATTCACATCTCACCTCTCCTGCCTTGATAGAATTTTTCATCACAAAAGATGCAGCTTGCATCCCTTGTGTCTAGAGTATCCCTATTGTTCACACCAAGCTCATTATCGCTGTCCACAAGGTGAGGACTGCAGGACCCTGAAGAGTCCGATGATGAATCAGATAGTTTTGTGGAACAGTTTTATATATATTTTTTGAAGGGCTTTGGATTTCACACCTTTGTCCGTAGGGCGGCCTCTAATATCAGAGAAACTCAACGATCTCTTCTTGGCAGCACTTTTGTCAAGCTCCTTTGTCAACTGATATTTTTGTATAGCGTTCCAGTGATGTGGCAGGAGAATGCCGCTTTTTGTCCCCGCGTTGTGGTTCTCTTCTTGATGTCGACGACAGGAGATATGTCGAATGGTGAAACAGCATTTGTGGGAGAACTTCCTGGTGTTTCATGAACAGGCATAGCTACAGCTTGATATTACTGTACGATTAACTCGAAGAAGAAGCAGAAGTTGTCGATGGTCCAGATATAGCAAGTAGAGGAGCATGTGATTTAGAAACATTAGGTCTGTGTTCAAATGCTGAGCAAGTTTTTCCCGCAGCCAACTCAGCAGCTATGAAATCACCGTCGGTGAAGATATAACGGTTCATAGCTTAAAACCCAGTTACTGTGAATCCCTTTATTGCTGTCTCAACTCATTTGGTACAAAGGTGGTCTGGGCAATAACCTTCATAACGTCGTAAGGTATGAGAGGACGCCCATTGTGATGCAACCATATTAGCACTGCCTCTGTAGTACGTTTTCAGAGGTCCCATGAACGTCTTATCTAGAGGCTGCTGTTTTTAGGTGCAATATGGAGGTGTTTTTCCGCCAAGTCAATCACGTCTATATTCTGAACATGACTGTAATGACCATTCAAGACGAGGAGAGCAGGCCTTTGTTCAGTCGGATGTGAACGAAATATTCGATGAAAAAATTGTTTTAAACCCATTGCACCAGGGGGCAACCTCTCATTAGAGCTTGGGACATGTTGTTTCCAGGGAAAATTATCGTTGCCGGGACGTCCTGAAGCGCTCATGCATGTGATAACAGTTTTTAGCCCCTCTTTCTGCAGACGTTGGAGCTGCAATTTGTTTCTTCCCTTTCATTCCTATCACTTCTGGAATTTTGCTTTGGACAATAGACAGGCTTGCCTCGTCCACG
Source organism: Schistocerca gregaria (assembly GCF_023897955.1). NCBI lineage: Eukaryota > Metazoa > Arthropoda > Insecta > Orthoptera > Acrididae > Schistocerca > Schistocerca gregaria. The sequence goes on from NC_064924.1 coordinate 513,064,309, forward strand.
TTATACACTCGGTCTGCTGGATATGAGTGTTTACTGAAAGCGTCTGCCAATAAAACAAAGAAAACAATCACATTCTCTTTACTGAAGCCTAAGGCTCTGGCATAATAAGTTCCACAAGGTTTGAGAATTCACAACTGATCTTTGTGTCTCTCAAGGAAAAGGTCAGCCCAAACTCTTCCTGCTTCTCCTTCTTTGAAAGGGGTTGTCAAGCTATTTCTCTAGGCAAGTACAAATGCCATTTTTCTTAGATCCGCCAAAACACACCAAAAGGATTTTTGGTCCATCTGAAGGAGATAATAAACTAGCTGTTCTCCGAGGTATGCATTTAAAATCGGTTTCCTTCGAAGCTTTTTCTCTTGAACCACTTGTTCAGTGATTTTATCAAGTTTGAGAAATCTCTCCAAAGTGGTGCGAGGCACTCCGAATGTTCTTGCAGCACCTTTAACAAAAACCTCTTTTGCTTTCACAGTTGCTATGGCACGTACCATGTGAGATTCATCCCACTGATGCCTTTGGTTGTTGCATTAACAACTCTTGTTCATTCTCGGCATTCTGCAAAGACGAAAGAAAGCCCTAAGGTCTGATACGGGAATTTGAAAATTCTGTTTGTTTGTTTGTTGCTGTGTGAGCTGTATATATGAACTTTAAACAACGACTTACCATATCCCTATAAAATTATTTAAATGTTTTATATTGTTTAAGAGGAGAGGTGGTGTAATTATGGGCACTCCTTAAGGAGAGGCTCATTTTTACACCAGCCCAATGGACCCATATTTACACCAACCATTCTTAAGCAACATGGCCGCTATCATATCTAACCTAAAAACATGTGTAGCGTAAAAGGTGCTTCTAAAAGTACCGTCTATCAACAAGAGGCACCGTTTTCAGTCCTGAACGCCAGTTTGCAGCGCTTCCCGCACCCTCTTCGTGAGGGCTGCCCATAATTACACCTGTGCAGATTTTTACACCTTTTCCTCTATTGAAACAACGTCGTTCTTTTCCGTGTATGCCTGGTGAATGATCTGAGAAAAAAACGAAAGAAAACAACAAATGAATGACAAACTATTTGTTGTTTTAGGTGAAATTCCTGTAGTATATCTTGATTCATTGCTGAACTGTGTAACTCTTGAAATGATAATTAAATCAAGACCCTAAGCTGTCGACAGGCGTTGATATACATCAACGGGGACAGTTGAAAATGTATTCCCCGACCGGGAGTCGAACCCAGGATCTCCTGCTTACATGGCAAACGCTCTATCCATCTTTTTTTATCTCGTTTTGTTCTATATTGTTCGTGGAATTTGTTCTTGGCGGACGTCCGAGGACACCCGTTCAGATTGTTCGTTAATCCGTTCACTCGTTTTTACTACAGAGGGTAGCTAAACCCTTCCCATGAGACCCACATTCCCAACGTAATGTCCACATTCGTAGTGCCCCTGCTAATTACACTCATTACTCGCAGCAGACAATCTTACCGAGTCCCGTAAAAGTTCGGGCAGTACGTGTGCATCCAGCACAGAAGAAGGAGGTCAATGGCCGGTTAGCCTTAACTACAGGGTGATCCAAAAGTCAGTATAAATTTGAAAACTTAATAAACCACGGAATAATCTAGATAGAGAGGTAAAAATTGACATACATGCTTGGAATGACATGGGGTTTTATTAGAACAAAAAAAAAAAGACAACGTTCACAAAATGTCCAACGGTTACCGGGTGAAAGATCTCTTGCGCGCGTCGTTTGGTGATGATCGTGTGCTCAGCAGCCACTTTCCTCATGCTTGGCCTCCCAGGTCCCCAGATCGCAGTCTGTGCGATTATTGGCTTTGGGGTTACCTGAAGTCGCAAGTATATCGTGATCGACCGACATCTCTATGGGTGCTGAAAGACAACATCCGACGCCAATGCCTCACCACAACTCCGGACATGCTTTACAGCGCTGTTCACAACGTTATTCCTCGACTACAGTTATTGTTGACGAATGATGGTGGACATATTGAGCATTTCCTGTAAAGAACATTATTTTTGCTTTGTCGTACTTTGTTATGCTAATTATTGCTATTCTGATCAGATGAAGCGCCAACTGTCGGACATTTTATGAACTTTTGTATTTTTTGGTTCTAATAAAACCCCATGTCATTCCAATCATGTGTCTCGCGGTTCTAGGCGCGCAGTCCGGAACCGTCCGACACTACGGTCGCAGGTTCGAATCCTGCCTCGGGCATGGATGTGTGTGATGTCCTTAGGTTAGTTAGGTTTAAGTAGTTCTAAGTTCTAGGGGACTAATGACCACAGCAGTTGAGTCCCATATTGCTCAGAGCCATTTTCCAATCATGTGTGTCAATTTGTACCTGTCTACATTATTCCGTGATTTATTCAGTTTTCAAATTTTACTGACTTTTTGATCGCCCGGTATATGAATACGGTATCCGTTCTTTCGGACATGTCCGAAAGAACAGATACCATCTTCATACATGTCTAACTCTTGTCTGAGTGTCTGCGGCGCATCTTGTTTTGATACATGAAGTATTCCCATGTCCGCTAAATCGAAGCTGAAACATTGTAGCCCGTGATTGGCAGTTCATGAAATGTAGTTGCTGTTGCGAATATGGACTACCATCAGCTGTACAGTGGAATGACAACAGTGAAAATTTGTACCTGACCGGGATTCACCCCAGGATTTTGCCCTTATCATGACCGGTCGCCTTACGTTAGGCTATCCGAGCACGCTTCACAGCAGGACCCAAATCTCCATACGTCGCCAATCACGTATCTACTACGTGCTGTTATAAATCGTTTACGTATGTTCCCCACACAGTGGAGGCGTTTTAATTGAAAGTGTCTTGCCCAGTGTCGGCGTGTAAATACGGTAATGCAGTGTCTGTGCTTTGCAGAAGTACGATGCAATTTTTGAGTCACGATCCGGCACAAATATTCACTGTCGTCATTGCGTTACACAGCTGATGGTTGTGGATATTCGCAACTTCGATTACATTTCATGCACTTCATAACGGCTAAAGCGCCACAGTGTCCGTTCCTTCGGACATGCTTGCATGTCAGAAGGAATACAACATCATACTTCTACATAGGAAAGGCAGTGCTGTATTGAATTTATGCGCAGATGGTGGGGAAGCGGCATTCAGTTGAAATATCGCCACTTACGGGAATATAGATAATGGATTCAGGAGTGCAGGAGTGTCGGTTGTAGACGCATTGTTGACGACATGTGGAGTTTAGGTCGGACCGTGAAGCATGCTCAGGTAGCCTAATGGTAAGACGACCACTGACGATAAGCGGGAAATACGGGTTGGAATCGTCACCCCGCTTAAATTTTCATTGCCGTCATTTCATTACACAAGGTATTTTAAAATGAATACACGGGTTTTAAGGCTTTGTAACACATTTTCACTCACGTTAGAATTATAAATAATACACCAAATGAGAAACACAAACCGTTTTTCTTATAATTATTCAGTGTGGACAGTGATCACACATCGAGTCGATGGACGAGTTGTTCTGAAACCTTGATCAATGTGTCAGGAGTAACTGTTGCAATAACGCTGTTTCTAGGGTCAGACAGATCAGCTGGTGACGGAGGCACATACACATGATCGCGTCAGATCGAGAGTGACCATGTAGGTCATGCATAAAAAGCTGTGTCAACCGGCCTCTTGCGCCCAACCCACCGGTCGGATACAACGTCGTTTAACCAGCCGCGTACTGCGTTATGGCAGTGAGGCGGCGCAACATCTTGCTTCCAAATAAGATGTGTTGTCCAGCTTCTTGCCACTGAGGCACGGGCCATAGCTGTAGCACATCATGATAAGAAACATCAGTCAAAGTTGATTCACCAAAAAAAAGGCCCATAAACTGTAGGCAGGGATATTTTTTGGAGCTAAGCGTGAAAGACTCGCACTTGTTCCACAAATTTTTTAGTTACTCTTTGTCATTCCATACACTTCCCATTGCGCACAGGTATACAAACAAAACTGTTTGAGTTGCTCTTTCATTCGGTGTATAATTTACAGTTGTAAAAAACCGGTATGTTCATTTCGAAACACCGTGTACGCTTGATGGATGTCCATATTCGTAACTACGAGTAGGCTTCATGTACTGTCAACCATGGACTACAATGCTTCAGCCTTTACTAGCAGACATGGCAATACTTCCTTCTACAGGTATTAAAATAGGACCTGCTGCAGACATTCAGATAACAGTTAGCCAGTTCAATTCAGTGCCTGCAATCAACTTAGTACACTACACTGAAGAGGTCTTTTTTTTTAAAAAAAATTATTGGCCTTTGTCACCATTTAGCCAGAGAAATGAGTAACTACCGATTTCGTATACAACATCATATACACAGCATAGGCACTGTAAATTACATTAATTCCAGATATACTTCGTGATACATTTTGTACAATCACTCGCTCAACACATTTCATATACCACAACTTCTCACGCTGGATCCTTCGTGTCTGAGCAAACCTTGGATAGCCAGCCGCTTCTTGCAGAAACCGGTCAATACTGACGCCTTATGTTGCAGACAGCTGTAGAAACAGATCCGTCGAAGATGTAGGTTAGGTAAGGCCTGCTTTGACCGAGGCGTTAAGAAATTTGCGGCATTGTCTGTCATAGTGTGATCACGTTAGCATCTGCAATCTGAGTTGGATGGACTTCGCTGTAAGGAGAGGCAGTTAAGATTTTTAGGAAGATGATGTAAGACTACCGTCCGACATTCCAGTCACTACTTATAGACTAAGAGTGTCTTAACATTATCGTAAGTTACTGTGACAATATCATAGACTGCCTAAAGACAGCAAAGTTATTAATATATCATCGTATTAGGTTTACGGCATCAAGTGCCACACATCAAACTGTACTAAAGTTAAGTACCATTTGTAATACACTCTCAATAAATTTTTTTATTTATCTTATGGTATTGCCACATTTTTGTTGCGCTCCGTCATATCGACATAGAATTAGCGAGCATGAAATCTACCACATTTAAGGAACTATAGCAGGGAAACAGTTACCTGCTACCTTGGTTGTTTGGCCCGAATTAATAGTAGGATTCAATTACTACATTCAACACAAAGAAAAACATGAAAATGTACTGAATAGATACAATAACAAAGAGCACGTGAAAGATGTGTGCTGTTATTGTGACTTACAGTTCTTTTCAATGCCTCTTGCAACATTTTGCGACTGTTTCAGGCAGGCGGACAGACATGTGAAAATAAACATCGTACAGGCGTTCCACGGAACAACCCAACAACGCGTTTTGACAGGTATGCTCTCATCATTGGGTTCTTTAGGCTCGGTTTCTGGCGTTGATTATTTAACCTCCCCACTGTATTTGTTCCTGTATGAAATTTAAAAAATGGTTCAAATGGCTTTAAGCACTATGGTGTAAGACGTCCATGATTAAGAAATTCGTTGCTAGCGCACTCGAGCAGATGTAATTTCGATGGATTGCTCACGTGCAGCCTGCGATATGTAAGCTATAAGAGAATCTCAGACCAAAGGGCAGTGTTGACTGCAGTAGGAACTGTGTAGCAGTTGTAGTAGTTGTTACTAGCGGGCAGTCTGGTGTATCGTGTTGGCTGCGCCGGTCGTGTGGAGCGATGGCGGAGCCTGAGCGTTGTAGTACAAGGTAAAAGCAGCCTCGCGCATATGTAGTATTGTTATGTCAAGTCCCATGTAAATGTTTTTAAAAAAATCTCTTAATAATAATCTTTCTCATAAAAAGTAACTTTTGATGATCATTCATTTCAATTTAAGGAATTTACTAATTTCTCCAGTCCATGGTCATCCCGATTATAGTAAAGAATAATTCAGTTGTTCTTTTTATACATGGCAAATCTATCGGCCAGCATTGCACTGGGCTGTGCCAGAAAAATTTCATATAGGAGCAGATAAATATACGTTATCCGGCGACTTCATTGAGGTAAGATTTTTCAATTTATTCAGAATGATCTTTCAGGGCCATGACGCAGCACTGCTGACGTCCAAAATTTATCTATTTCAATTCACACAGTCAATTATTGAAAAGTTATAAGTGAGGCACAGTTTTATTTAGAGATTAGTCACATTATATTATTGTTAGGTTACGAAATTTTACTGTTGGAAGGTTTTGGAGTGTATCTGTTGGAAGGTTACGCTGAATGTGAATTATAAATAATTATATTTTTACAGTTAGGAGGTTACGAAATTTTTCTGTTGGGAGGTTATAATGGGACTTAACATCTGAAGTCATCAGTCCCCTACACTTGGAACTACTTAAACCTAAGTAACCTAAGGACATCACACACATCCATGCCTGAGGCAGGATTCGAACCTGCGACCGTAGCAGCAGTGCGGTTCCGGACTGAAGTACCTAGAACCGCTCGGCCACAGCAGCCGTCTATGAAATTTAGCACACTTTACCTCCCACTCTATAAAAGGCTACGTATTACCAAAACTATGTTGACTAAACAGAACCTAATTCTAACTGAACTGTAACTCATCTGAATGCAACTTGTCTTTGTATTAAATACTAACTGAAGTAAGACAATAATCTGGCTCTAATCAAAATTAACACTTACCTCGCGTCTTGATAGCGCTGTTGTAGATATCTCGAAAGCACAACAGCAAGCATGCAGTGGTTATTTCTATTTCTAAATAAAATTTCCAACTGATGCATATCACATGTGGTAATGATTAATGGCAAACAGTGGGGTGCGGAAAGTAACTATTCCTATGAAACTACATTCCTAGACATCGATTTTAGAATGAATTATATACTCAAACAGACAAGAGTAAAACATCTGTTATCTTCACACGTAACATAGGTCTGAACAACACTTTGCTTAACAAAGTGAATGTTGATTTAAAGAGGGTACAATGTTAACAGAGAATTTCTATTCAAATAAAATAGCTTAATCAGTTAATATGCATGAATCAGTAACTCAGGGAAGTCTGGCGGTCTTTCTCTCAGCTATGATCATGTGAACGTGTATGAGTACTTTGACGCACTGTGCTGTTTTGGTTGAATTTTTAATAAATGTTTTACATCTATTATTGAGTATAATGTGTGTAAGATTGTTGAGGAAAGTCTTCGATCGTCTGCAGCAGTGATTTCTTGCTATTGATACATATAAATTGAAATCTAGAGCTCGAAAACTGTCTGTTTCTTTTGACGGTGGTGAATTTAAAAATGATATGGTAGAAGTTAGGCATTTTTCTTGTTTACACATTTCTAATAGCTCACACTTGCGTAATTTCTGGTCCGTTAGTTTGTAATAAACTGAAATATCCATCCCGTATGACGTTGTGTAACGTGTTTCATCAAAAAAAGCAAAATGTTTAAAATCTTACATTCTTGGTAGGATATGGTGTTGGGCAAAATAGAGAATAAAAACTGAATATTTGTGTGTGTGTGTGTGTGTGTGTGTGTGTGTGTGTGTGTGTCTGTGTGTGTTTGAGAGAGAGAGAGAGAGAGGGGGGGGGGGAGGGGGAAAGAGAGAGAGAGCAACAACTTTTTGCAGTACAGTTAGTTAGGTAGCTAATTGTATGGAAAATTTATGGTAAGATCTTAAGACGCCAAACTGCTAAGGTCATCGGTCCCTAAGGTTACACACTACTTAATCGAACTTAAACTAACTTACGCTAAGGACAAGACACACACCCATACCCGAGGGAGGACTCGAACCTGCGACGGAAGGAGCCGCGTGGACCGTGACAAGACGCCTCGGACCGCGTTGCTACCCCGCGCCGAATTTGAATGCTAATAGGAAGTGAAACGAATATCTGTGAAGTACACGAAAGCTGGAAAATATATCTTATTGTATCGAGTGAAATTTCTGCATTGATATTAACTACATTTTCTGCACAAGGCTGGTACAAGATATATGCTCTGTTTATTTTTATCACAACACTGGCATCCTCATACCTAGGTGGTACATTCTGGTTTGCAAGTAAGTCAATTAGAAATCAGAAGATTGAATTGAAATCATAATAATGACGTATAAAAATTAAGGAAAAAAAGGAAAACCACACACACACAAACAAACCTAGTGTAACCAAAGTACAACCCAGCTGCTTTTACGGATTAAATTTTGTTTTTTATTTATACCATTCGATTACTAAGCATAAAATATTAGAACATGTCATCAAACTCCTCCAGGTACGTCACCAACTTCCCTTAATGCAGTGAAATGGTCTGATACTGAAGAGCTAAAACTATGTCATGGGAGCAACGATTTCTAACTTCATGCAGTATTCTGTATGTTATTGGACGAAATGGCGGGCGGGAAGGGGGTGGGGGACTGCGAGAAGAGAGTGGAACGTGACATGCATATTTTTAATATTTTGTATACATCTGGCTTGGTTATGCATTTAATCAGCTGTAGGATTTTTTATTCACTTCTTACTAAGACTGCAGTGTAGTGGGAGCATGTACATAAAATGCGTTAACAAATACTTCGAAGTGTCACCAGTAACCAAAACTGTGCGGCAGGCTAAAACAAAGAGGAAAATACATATACAAAAACTGGAGAAAAAACGAGAGATAAGCAGGTAGTATAATAGCTAATATGTGGCAAATTCGGTGGTTTTCGGACACTTTAATAGGCGCTAGCTTGCTACCGTTTTGCGACACTAATCAGCAAAAATGTAATACAACAGACTCGGCAATACGATTAAGTGCTGTTTAATACCGGAACATTGAGGTGGCTGATTCAGATTCTAAAAATTGGAGCTTCTGCGCTGTGAAACTTGTAGCAAAGCAGCTCTTCAAAGCTCAGAGAGTCGGCCAGTGTGGCCGAGCGGTTCTAGGCGCTACTGTCTGGAACCGCGCGACCGCTACGGTTGCAGGTTCGAATCCTGCCTTAGGCATGGATGTGTGTGATATCCTTAGGTTAGTTAGGTTTAAGTAGTTCTAAGTTCTAGGGGACTGATGACCTCCGAAGTTAAGTCCCATAGTGCTCAGAGCCATTTGAACCATTTTTTGAAAGCTAAGAGATCCATTTATCACAAACATACTGTTATGTTTACCAAATGTCTTTCACAAATACATGAACCTACGAAGTGAATCTGTCTACAATAGTGATGTAATGACGTTCTAAATGTACAGGATACGTTACGGACATATCTATGGCATTCCTAGATCATGTGACCATTCAGGCGATGTACGCTGACAACACACTCTGTTCTACGAATGCGAATCTGTCTCCAGCTATATTTCTGCTCTGTGGCAAAATTCAAAGATTATATTTCATCTTCCCTTCCCAAATCTCTCCTTGATTTCCTCTATTACTTGCTCATTGTACAGATTAAACAACATCGAGGAGAGATTGCAAACCAGTCTCACTTCTTTCTTCTCTACTTATTCCCATTCATGCTCTTAGACCATTATAATTGCTGTCTGGCTCCTGAACGAGTTGTAAATAACTTTTCGCTCTCCGTTTTTACCGCTGCGACCTTCAGAACCTCAAAGAGTGCTTCTAGTGAACATTGTCAAAAACCTCCTCTAAAACCACAAACGCTATAAACAGAGGACTGACGTTTGAAAGTGCTCTTCTAAGATAGGTCGCAGGGTCATCATTGAATCGCGTGTTCCTGCAGGTGTTTACCAGTTATTCCAGTCTTCTGTAAACATTTCGAGTCAATATTTTGCAACCGATACCCTTTAAACTGATGCCCTCTTTGGGGTTGGAATTACTAGATGCTTCCTAAAGTCTGAGCATATTTCCCCTTCTTCACATAGAAGGGTATTGTCCGAAACTTTCGCAGTATTATAGTTTTAAATAAGGACAGTATTTTGAATAAGTGGAGTACGGTGGGAAAACAATGGCAAATATGTTTCTCGTGTCGGAAAGAATTTTCGGTTAGAAAAGTCAAATTGTATAGATGTAGTGGACTATCTTAGTTGTCATGATTATTATCTGAGACAATGCCGTATACAAATTATTCAGTTAATAAGTACTTTCAAACAAAGAAAACTGTATTTTAGTAAGGTGATTTGAAAAGGGAGTCTCTTATCTCCCATTTCCATTTACGAGGGTTGCAGAGAAAGTAATGCACTGCATTTTTCTTGAACAATTATTTTTTGAACATAATGAGAATTACACACACGAAAGACTGGTGTTTTATATACAAATCCTACTTTTCCACGTAATATTCATCAAGTTCTATGGCCTTCCTCCATCGCGAAACAAGGGAATGTATGCCCTGTCGTACCAACCCTCGTCCTTGTGGCGGAGCCAGTGCTTCACTATTATGAATCACCTCCTCATCGTCCTCAAAATGTCTGTCAACCGCCGAGGCATAATGCGCCTGTCCTAACGAATGCCATCAGCTCGTAGCAACATGTGAGATGTGACAGCCGTGGATGGTCTCCCCGACCGCCGCAAATCGTGGAGCTCCGCCGAACCGCCATCTGATGACCTCATTCTCCATGCCCAGCGAGTAATTGTACTTCTGTCGACAGCAGATGCCATAGACTGTGCGCAAGCGTTTGTGGACATTCCCCACAGTTTCTTTCTCTGCCGGCCGGTGTGGCCGTGCGATTCTAGGCGCGCCATTCTGGAACCACGTGACCGTTACGGTCGCAAGTTCGAATCCTGCCTCGGGCATGGATGTGTGTGATGTCCTTAGGTTAGTTAGGTTTAAGTAGTTCTAACTTCTAGGGGACATATGACCACAGATGTTAAGTCCCATAGTTCTCAGAGCCATGTGAACCTTTTTTTTTTCTTTCTCTTCAGTAAGAAATTCAATGACGCCACGATGCTTGTAACGTACATCATCTACAGTCTACAGACGGCACTTTGAAACTGTCCTGCAGCTACGCTACCTGTCGGAAGTGGCGGGAGCTTGGCGTGCTCACTCTGGAAACTTCAAATAAGACATACGTAACGTTTCGCTAGTAGCATTGTTTTCGGTTAAGAAAACAAAAATGCGGTGTTTTACCTTCTGAGCAACCTCCTCTTTTTCAGGTTTGTTTCCTTTGTAAAGGTTAGCTAAATGTCGGTATATTCCTCCTGCCTTTCAGCTTTCCCTTCTTTGCTTAGTGCCGGCGTGCTGTGTGAGCTCTTAATTCATATAGTTGCTTCTCCTTTCTTCAAAGTCCTCTTTGAGTTTCCTCTAAACGGCATCTATGTTTTCCATTGTCACGCAGGCTTCCACAGCCTTGTACTTATCGTCTAGCCACACCTGCTTGTCAATTTTGCACTTACTACTTGGTCTTGTCTTTTTACTGCCTGCCATCTTTAATAACTTTCACATGTCTTGACCATGATCCTTATTATTTCCAAACTATCCTAACGCGTTTCAACATTCCGTCATTTTGACAGGCTATAAAATACAACACAAAAAACCTGGTCCCAAAGACATGAAGACATGTTACATTTCACTACTGATGTGAAAAGTGATATTATGAGCAGAATATGGTTTTCTAGCTTATCAATGTTCTGTCAATTATGTAAAATTGTTCAATGGATATGCTGTATCTCTCCAACATTCTCAGTCATGAGACAAGTGCAATCTGCTACCAAGGAACAAATTTCCAAATCAAGTGGACTAAACCACTAGCCGGCACTGGATACTTGGTACACACTGCACTCGTTTGTTCACAACTACATTTTTCATCGTTACATCGTATAAAACAACTTAGTCTACAAACAGTTCATGGAAATCACTTGACAGTGTTTAGGGAAAGGTGATTAACTTTAATATATGACTTTTTACAAAACAATGCGTAACTGATATTTCGAATGATCGAAAATAAAAGACTGGAAGAGTCCGCTGAGCGGTGCTAGGAAAAGTGAGGCAAACTGTCTCTTAACAGACATAATTTTTGGCAGCTTACAGTGAATAAATTAACAGCATCGGTGAAACTTCATAAATACCACTGTATAATACCGTACAAAGTATAGAAACACCGGTTGAGGTATATAGCACTTACAAAGAACGGGTGGTACCCACTCACTGCCAAAGCATAAATTGTAATTGTATATATGATAAATAACAGGAATTAAATTAAAGGTACTGTGGTATCACGTAGCGATATCACCCCACTCATGTCAACGTTGACAAAGACATTGTTTCTGTCAGATGCACCTAGCAGTCACGTGGTACATGGTGGTCTCAGTGGGCCACGGTTTCAGCTGCGCTGGACTAGGAGCGCCGGTCGGAGTGGCCGAGCGGTTCTAGGCGCTACAGTGTGGACCCGCGCGACCGCTACGGTCACAGGTTCGAATCCTGCTTCGGGCATGGATGTGTGTGTTGTCCTTCGGTTAGTTAGGTTTAAGTAGTTCTAAGTTCCAGGGGACTGATGACCACAGCAGTTAAGTCCCATAGTGCTCAGAGCCATTTGACTACGAGCGCTCTCTGCTGTCGCGGAATAGGATGACCGGCAACAGCCACTTGGCCCACTTTCAGTTGGAGCGTCTACATTACGACACTGTCGTTCATGCTTTGTTCCGGGAGCCTCATTGTTGTTGTTTTTGAAACAGTTGGACTCTGACTTTGGTTGCATTATTTGTAATGAGTCTTGATTGGAGAAGTCTTACACAACAGAGATTAAAAGGTGGTGAGGAGGGGATTGGTTTAGAAATGGCACACATTGTTCTGCAAAGAAAATGTATTAAAATCGATTATCTTTTTGTAAAACATTATTACATTATTTCCATGAATTGTTTACAACTGTTTTATACGATGTAACGATGAAAAATGTTGTTGTCAACAAACAAATGCAGCGTATGCCCTCTATCCAATGGCCCCAAGCGGTTTAGGCCATTTGGATTTCAATTTGTTGTTTGGTAGCAGTTCCCACTTGTCTTATGAATGTTAACGAGATACAGTGTGTCTATTGAACAAGCTTATATGTTTGACATTAACACTGGGAAGCTAGTAAATCGCGTTCAACTCATTACTCTGTCCCACTAAGCGGTGAAATGTAACATATTTTCATATCTTTTGGTATATATACAGGGTGGTCCATTGATAGTGACCGGCCCAAATATCTCACGAAATAAGCATCAAACGAAAAAACTACAAAGAACGAAACTCGGCTACCTTGAAAGGGGAAGCCAGATGGCGCTATGGTTAGCCCACCAGATGGCGCTGCTATAGGTCAGACCGATATCAACTGCGTTTTTTTTTTTTTAATAGAAATCCCCATTTTTATTACATTTTCATGTAGTACGTAAAGAAATATGAATGTTTTAGTTGGACCACATCTTTCGCTTTGTGATAGATGGCACTGTAGTCACAAACGTATAAATACGTGGTATCAACTAACATTCCCCCAGCTCGGACGGTATTTGCTTCGTGATACATTCCCCTTCTTAAAATGGACCGTTTACCAATTGCGAAAAAGGTCGCTATCGTGTTGATGTATGGTTATTGTGATCAAAATGCCCAATGGGCGTGTGCTACGTATGCTGCTCGGTATCCTGGACGACATCATCCAAGTGTCCGGACCGTTTGCCGGACAGCTACGTTATTTAAGGAAACAGGCCACATGTGAAACGTCAGCCACGACCTGCAACAAATGATGATGCCCAAGTAGGTGTTTTAGCTGCTGTCGCGGCTAATCCACACATCAGTAGCGGACAAATTGCACGAGAATCGGGAATCTCAAAAACGTCGGTGTTGAGAATGCTACATCAACATCTATTTCACCCGTACCATATTTATTAAATGGCATGGTGACTACTCTGAACGTCGTGTACAGTTCTGCCACTGGGCACAAGAGAAATTACGGGACGATGACAGATTTTTTGCACGCGTTCTATTTAGCGACGAAGCTTCATTCACAAACAGCGGTAACGTAAACCAGCATAATATGCACTATTGTGCAACGGAAAATCCGCGATGGCTGCGACAAGTGCAACATCAGCGACCTTGGCGGGTTAATGTATGGTGTGGCATTCTGGGAGGAAGGATAATTGACCCCCATTTTATCGATGGCAATCTAAATGGTGCAATGTGTGCTGATTTCCTACGTAATGTTCTACCGATGTTACTACAAGATGTTTCACTGCATCACAGAATGGCGATGTACTTCCAACATGATTGATGTCCGGCACATAACTCGCGTGCGGTTGAAGCGGTATTGAATAGCATATTTCATGACAGTTGGATTGGTCGTCGAAGCACCATACCATGGCCCACACGTTCACTGGATCTAACGTCCCTAGATTTCTTCCTGTGGGGAAAGTCGAAGATATTTGCTATCGTGGTCCACCGACAATGCCTGATGGCAACATGCGTCAGCGGATTGTCAATTCATGTGCGAACATTACTGAAGGCGAACTACTCGCTCTTGAGAGGAATGTCGTTACACTTATTGCCAAATTGATTGAGGTTGACAGACATCATTTGGAGCATTTATTGCATTAATGTGCTATTTACAGGTAATCATTCTGTAACAGCATGCGTTCTCAGAAATAAGTTCACGTTCTGTATTTTAATTCAAAAAACCTACCTGTTATCAACTGATCGTCTAAAATTGTGAGCCATATGTTTGTGACTAATACAGCGCCATGTATCACAAAGCGAAAAAAGTGGTCCAACTAAAACATTTATATTTCTTTACGTACTCCACGAATATGTAACAAAAATGGGGGTTCCTATTTTTAAAAAAGTAGTTGATATCCGCTTGACCTATGGCAGCGCCATCTAGCGGGCCAACCACAGCGCCATCTGGTTTCCCCGTTAAAGCTAGACAAGTTTCGTTCTTTGTAGTTTTTTCGTTTGACGCTTATTTCGTGAGATATTTGGCCCGCTCACGATCAACGGACCACCCTGCCTTGAAACTGACAGAATGTCTGAAGTTGTAAGGAGGTTTTGGAAATAATAAAAAGTGGGCCCGACCAACAAAAATTATCAACGTGCATCCAAATTGCCGCTGTGTGTGTCAGCATTTTCGTGTGACGGCATTATCAAGTTATTTTTACCCGCCCTGCTAAATTTGAGTGCCCAAACCGTTCACATTTCTGAACTTTTCCTCCCCGTGTGGTCGAGGTCAGTGTGACGCAGTCAGTTCCAGAGGACGGCCTCTCCGCTGCTAATCTCTGACGCAACGACATACGACGCGCGCTCTGCCAGTGGCGCCGGGGGCTGCCGCGTGGCGGGGATGCGGGCGGACTGCGGCTAACAGATGGCGTGAGAAATGGCGCGCCTCACGCGCCTGCCTCCACCTGCGAGAGATATACACAGCTCAAGGCGATTCTATTCCCCGGACGAGACTTTGCACTTAAAGTCTGCACCCGGCGCGCCGCCTAGCCCCCCCCCCCCTTTCCCCCACATCGCTTCTGACGCCCTCTCCCTCACTCCTCAGAACCTGCACTTGGTCTTCTCTCACTCTGCACTTCTAAACGCGCATCACTGCTTGCCGCAGGCAAAGGTGGGGCAATAAATTTTGTAAAAGCTCCTCCAGCCGCAAAGAAAACGCTGCGTTTCCCCTAGTCCTAAGAAACAAGGGTTCCCCCGCCTAAACTCTTAAACAAGTGGGCAGCTACAGGATTTTGCCTCCTCTGCAATACATAGTAAGAAACTGAATCTTAGTTTGTGAATACCTCACATGTCAGAAATTCTGTCCCGTGGCACGCAGTCTACAGAGGGGTGAAAAATTAATACGCTCATCGAGTAACTCAGGAAGTGCTCATGTTTGATTTGGAAGTACTGTACACTTACAATGATTGGTGCGTCGTATTGTTTATATAACATTGTATAATAGTAAATAAGCTTATATTGTTTATTTGGCAACAACGTATGCCAATTCAATTAACTATACTAATACTTTGTTGAGCTCTTGGATAGTTGTTGTTAGAACTGTCTTTGTGAAGTGGAGTGTAGATATTATACCCAGAAGATAGGTAAGTTTTTCAATTATTATCGAATTTGTGTAACTTATTACATTTTTATTGAGTGTATTCCACGTTTCCAATCTTAATAAGTTTCTTGATTGTGATTATGGTTTCATTTTGACTGTTTTCAGATACTGGTACTGACGTCACTTCGCGGAAAAGGGCTAGAATATCGACTCTTTTCGCATTGTCCATACAGTCAACAGCGATCGTGTGAGACCCAACTCGCTTTACTTGTTCATGAGACCCAGAACATATTAGATACAGGCTCCCAGGAAGATGCGATTTTCCTTGAATTCCGGAAAGCGTTCGATACAGTTCTGCACTGTCGCCTGATAAACAAAGTAAGAGCCTAAGTAATATAAGAGCAGCTGTGTGGCTGGATTGAAGAGTTTTTAGTAAACAGAACACAGCATGTTGTTCTCAACGGAGAGACGTCTACAGACGTTAAAGTAGCTTCTGGCGTGCCACAGGGGAGTGTTATGGGACCATTGCTTTTCACAATATACATAAATGACCTAGTAGATAGTGTCAGAAGTTCCATGCGGCTTTTTGCGGATGATGCTGTAGTACACAGAGAAGTTGCAGCATTAGAAAATTGCAGCGAAATGCAGGAAGATCTGCAGTGGATAGGCACTTGGTGCAGGGAATGGTAACTGACACAAATTTAATATCTTGCGAATACATAGAAAGAAGGATCATTTATTGTATCATTATATGATAGCGGAACAAACACTGGCAGCAGTTACTTCTGTAAAATATCTGGGAGTATGCGTACCGAACGATTTGAAAGTGGAATGATCATACAAAATTAATTGTTGGTAAGGCGGGTACCAGGTTGAGATTCATTGGGAGAGTCCTTATAAAATGTAGTCCATCAAGAAAGGAGGTGGCTTACAACACACTCGTTCGACCTATGCTTGAGTATTCCTCATCAGTGTGGGAACCGTACTAGGTCAGGTTGACAGACGAGATAGAGAAGATCCATAGAAGAGCGGCGGGTTTCGTCACAGGGTTATTTGGTAAGCACGATAGCCTTACGGAGAAGGTTAGCAAACGAAGTGGCAGGCTCTGAAAGAGAGGAGCTCTGCATCGCGGTGTAGCTTGCTGTCTAGGTTTCGATAAGGTGCGTTTCTGGACGAGGAATCCAATATATTGCTTCGCTCTACTCATACCTCCCGAGGAGAACACGAATGTAAAATTAAAGAGAGTTGAGCGCGCTCGGAGGCTTTCCGGCAGTCGTTCTTCCCGCAAACCATACGCGACTGGAACAGGAAAGGGACGTACTACTGTGGCACGTAAAGTGCCCTCCGCCACACACCGTTGAGTGGCTTGCGGAGTATAGATGTAGATGTAGATGTTGAGATATTGCTCATACACTCCTGGCATTTGAAATAAGAACACCGTTAATTCATTGTCCCAGGAAGGGGAAACTTTATTGACACATTCCTGGGGTCAGATACATCACATGATCACACTGACAGAACCACAGGCACATAGACATAGACACAGGCAACAGAGCATGCACAATGTCGGCACTAGTACAGTGTATATCCACCTTTCGTAGCAATGCAGGCTGCTATTCTCCCATGGAGACGATTGTAGAGATGCTGGATGTAGTCCTGTGGAACGACTTGCCATGCCATTTCCACCTGGCGCCTCAGTTGGACCAGCGCTCGTGCTGGACGTGCAGACCGCGTGAGACGACGCTTCATCCAGTCCCAAACATGCTCAATGGGGGACAGATCCGGAGATCTTGCTGGCCAGGGTAGTTGACTTACACCTTCTAGAGCACGTTGGGTGGCACGGGATCCATGCGGACGTGCATTGTCCTGTTGGAACAGCAAGTTCCCTTGCCGGTCTAGGGATGGTAGAACGATGGGTTCGATGACGGTTTGGATGTACCGTGCACTATTCAGTGTCCCCTCGACGATCACCAGAGGTGTACGGCCAATGTAGGAGATCGCTCCCCACACCATGATGCCGGATGTTGGCCCTGTGTGCCTCGGTCGTATGCAGACCTGATTGTGGCGCTCACCTGCACGGCGCCAAACACACATACGACCATCATTGGCACCAAGGCAGAAGCGACTCTCATCGCTGAAGACGACACGTCTTCATTCGTCCCTCCATTCACGCCTGTCACGACACCACTGGAGGCGGGCTGCACGATGTTGGGGCGTGAGCGGAAGACGGCCTAACGGTGTGCGGGACTGTAGCCCAGCTTCATGGAGACGGTTGCGAATGGTCCTCGCCGATACCCCAGGAGCAACAGTGTCCCTAATTTGCTGGGAAGTGACGGTGCGGTCCCCTACGGCACTGCGTAGGATCCTACGGTCTTGGCGTGCATCCGTGCGTCGCTGCGGTCCGGTCCCAGGTCGACGGGCACGTGCACCTTCCGCCGACCACTGGCGACAACATCGATGTACTGTGGAGACCTCACGCCCCACGTGTTGAGCAATTCGGCGGTACGTCCACCCGGCCTCCCGCATGCCCACTATACGCCCTCGCTCAAAGTCCGTCAACTGCACATACGGTTCACGTCCACGCTGCCGCGGCATGCTACCAGTGTTAAAGACTGCGATGGAGCTCCGTATGCCACGGCGAACTGGCTGACACTGACGGCGGCGGTGCACAAATGCTGCGCAGCTAGCGCCATTCGACGGCAAACACCGCGGTTCCTGGTGTGTCCGCTGTGCCGTGCGTGTGATCATTGCTTGTACAGCCCTCTCGCAGTGTCCGGAGCAAGTATGGTGGGTCTGACACACAGGTGTCAATGTGTTCTTTTTTTCCATTTCCAGGAGTGTATTTAAGGAATCCCACAGTCCAGAGACGAAGTATAAAATAATAAAAGTCTCAAAAAGTGGCGGAAAGGTAAATGCGGTCGAAAACGTTTCTCTAGAGCAGACAGAGGTATATGACGAATGGTAGTGGAAAACCGAAGAAAACCGTTACTGGTGATTACGCACTCGTTGTAGTGTGGTGGAGATCTCTGCAGCATAAGTTCGATGAAACAATGCCGTCATTCTGCTAAAGAACATTTCCTTACCCCAACGATGAAATAAATGCGATTAGAAAGGGCCAAAAAAATAAAACAACAGGACTGTATACGGCTGGAAACAGGTAAATAAATTATGAGATCGTCCTACTCCCTGTTTTGTGGTAACAGAGCGTTACGAATGTACCTACTCCTTCTTTTGTGGTAATAGTGACTTCCAAATATGACGTGTGGTTTACTTCTTTGACGAAACAATTATCCAAATTTTGCATGTCAAAACGGAAATCGTGAGACACGGGAACCATAAAAAATTCCACGGAGAGTGCGTAGTTTCACGAGTCAAGCACCCTTTATTAGTAACGGTTCGTTCTGTAATAAGTAACGAAACAAAAGAACGTCTTTATATTGGGAAAGTGACACGTATCAAGAACAGTACAGGTCAGTAGTGGAAACTCGACTTCTTCCCCGAGTGAAGGAATGGTTTCCCGACGAGAATTATGTCTTGATGCACGATTCTGCACCATACCACAGGAAAAGATCTACGACTAAATATTTAAATGAGACTGGAATAAATGTTTTGGATTGGTCGGAGAATCCCCCAGGCATGAACACAACTAAAAATGTCTGACGAGGAACGAAGAGTGAAGCAGCAAAGTGAGATATACCGACAAACAATATCAGGCTGTTGGAAAAATGTGTCAGAGCATGGCACGGAACACTCAAATTGGAGGCCATACAGCAGAAATGCATTATGAGTATGCCAAGGGAGGGTATACCCAGTACTAAACACTTTATGGTCGCGATTCTCAGTAATCATTTTTTTACCTTGAAGTGGTTTAGTGCATTCTCAGGAGTATAATATTAGAGATACGTAAAACTGAAGTTCACAAAAAAGCGGCAGAATAAAGTTGCGTAATATACTACTGTCCATTAAAATTGCTACACCACGAAGATGACGTGCTACAGACGCGAAATTTAATCGACAGGAAGAAGATGCTGTGATATGCAAATGGTTAGCTTTTCAGAGCATTCACACAAGGTTGGCGCTGGTGGCGACACCTACAACGTGCTGACATGAGGAAAGTTTCGAATCGATTTCTCATACACAAACAGCAGTTGACCGGCGTTGCCTGGTGAAACGTTGTTGTGATGCCTCGTGAAAGAACTTTGATAAAGGTCGGATTGTAGTCTATCGCGATTGCGGTTTATCGTATCACGACATTGCTGCTCTCTTTGGTCGAGATCCAATGACTGTTAGCAGAATATGGAATCGGTGGGTTCAGGAGGGTAATACGGAACGCCGTGCTGGATCCCAACGGCTTCTTATCACTAGCAGTCGAGATAACAGGCATCTTATCCGTATGGCTGAAACGGATCATGCAGCCACGTCTCGATCCCTGAGTCAACATATGGGGACGTTCGCAAGACAACCACCATCTGCACGAACACTATGCGACGTTTGCAGCAGCATGGACTATCAGCTCGGAGACCATGGCTGCGACTACCCTTGACGCTGCGTCACAGACAGGAGCGCCTGCGATGGTATACTCGACGACGAATCTGGGTGCACGAATGGCAAAACGTCACTTTTTCGGATGAATCCAGGTTCTGTTTACAGCATCGTGATGGTCGTTCCGTGTTTGGCGACATCGCGGTGAAAGCACAATGGAAGCGTGTATTCGTCAACGCCATACTGGCGCATCACCCGGAGTGATGGTATGGGGTGCCATTGGTTACACGTCTCTGTCACCTCTTGTTCGCACTGACGGCACTTTGAACAGTGGATGTTACATTTAAGATGTGTTACGACCTGTGGCTCTACCCTTCATTCGATCCCTGCTAAACCCTACATTTCAGCAAGATAATGCACGTCCGCATGTTGAAGGTCCTGAACGGGCCTTTCTGGATACAGAGGCCAGAACAATCATCAGATCTCTCACCAACTGAAAACTTCTGGTCAATGGTGGCCGAGCAACTGGCTCGTCACAATACGCCAGTCACTCCTCTTGATGAACTGTGGTATCGTGTTGAAGCTGCATGGGCAGCTGTACTTGTACACGCCATCCAAACTCTGTTTGACTCAATGCCCAGGCGTATCAAGGCCGTAATTACGGCCACAGGTGGTTGTTCTGGGTACTGATTTCTCAGGATATATGCACCCAAAGTGCGTGAAAATGTAATCACGTGTCACTTCTAGTATAATATATTTGTCCAATGAATACCCGTTTATGATCTGCATTTCTTCTTGGTGTAGCGATTTTAATGGTCAGTAGTGTCAAACCATCATGTCCGTAGATGTGCATAACAATTAGGACCCCACTGTAAATATGACTATGATCCGTATTTCTTTCATAAATTCATTCTCTATACGAAAACTGCTCTGTAATGTACAATCTAACACTATAAGTAATGAAAGTTGGTTCTGATGTTACATAACAGAGTCTTTCAGTCATTACAAAATTGGTTCAAATGGCTCTGAGCACCATGCGACTTAACTTCTGAGGTCATCAGTCCACTAGAACTTAGCACTACTTAAACCTAACTAACCTAAGGACATCACACACATCCATGCCCGAGGCAGGATGCTGACCTGCGACCGTAGCGGTCGTGCGGTTCCAGGCTGTACATCTACATCTACAGTTATACTCCGCAAGCCACCCAACGGTGTGTCGCGGAGGGCACTTTAAGTGCCACTGTCAGTTCCTGCCTTTTCTGTTCCAGTCGCGTATGGTTCGCGGGAAAACGATTGTCTGAAAGCCTCCGTGCGCGCTCGAATCTCCCTAATTTTGCATTCGTGAGCTCCTCGGGAGGTTGTAAATAGGAGGAAGCAATATATTCGATACCTCATCCAAAAAGGCACCCTCTCGAAATCTGGCGAGCAAGCTACACCGCGATGCAGAGCGCCTCTCTTGCATTTCTGCCACTTGAGTTTGCTAAACATCTCCGTAACGCTATCACGGTTACCAAATAACCCTGTGACGAAACGCGCCGCTCTTCTTTGGATCTTCTCCATCTCCTCCGTCAACCCGATCTGGTACGGATCCCACACAGATGAGCAATAGTCAAGTATAGGTCGAACGAGTGGTTTTTAAGCCACCTCCTTTGTTGCTGGACTCCGTTTTATAAGGACTCTCCCAATGAATCTGTAGCGGCTAGAACCGCTCGGCCACTTTGGCCGGCTCTGTCATTACATAAATTTGTTTGAAAATGCTCGTCGCCTTCCATATAGCTGTGTTTCTTGCATTTACTTTATCACCTTTGCTCGTGTGTCTCAAGTTTTTGTATATCTCCAACTTTGCTTACGCAAAGCTCACCACGAAAGAATGATCCGAATGGGACGGAAATCGGTGAATGTGACATAGTCAAAATTCCGAGCTGGTCGGAGAGCCCTCTCATAATGCACGAAACATCCTCAACTGGGGAGAGAACCGGAGACCTTGCCGCCTAAGGTAGGGTCCGGAAAGCACGAAAACGAGTAGTATAAACTCTGGCAGTGTGCAAAGGACATTATATTGCTCAAACGTAAGGCCAGCATGGCTTGCTGTGAAAGATAACAAAACGGAACGTAGAATATCGTCAACATACCGCTGCGTTGTAAGGCTGCTGTGGATGACCACCAAAGTGATAATGCTAAATGAAGTGGCACACCAGATCACCACTCCTGGTTGACAGGCCGTATGGCGTGTGACAGTCAGGATGGTACCTGCCGCTGTCTGGGGCTTCCCCAGACACGTCATCACTGGTCATTTGGGCCTTCAATCTCATTGAATTGTCCCCATTGATGAGACCCATGACGATTAGAGCTCCGATGACGAATGAAGTGTCTGGAGAGGCCGTGGGCTTCCTTTTTGTTATTTTGAGTCATAAGTCATCTGACTTATTTGATGCACCCCGCTACGAATTCCTCTCCTGTGCCAACCTCTTCATCTCAAAGTAGCTCTTGCAACGTACGCCCTCAATTATTTCCTGGATGAGTTGCAATATCGGTCTTCCTCTACAGTTTTTGCCCTCTACAGCGCCCTCAGATACCACGGAAATAATTCTCTGGTGTCTTAGCAGATGTACTGGCATCCTGCACCTTCTCCTTGTATGCACTTCCCACATCTTCCTTCGCTCTCCGATTCTGCGCAGAACCTACACATCCATTACCTTATCAGCACATCTAACTTTCAACATTCATCTGCAGCATCACATCTCAAATGCTTTGATTTTCTTCCGTTCCGGTTTTCCCACAGCCCATGTTCCACTACCATACAATGCTGTGTTCCAAACGTACATTCTCAAAAATTTCTTTCTCAAATTAAAGCCTGTATTTGATACCAGAAGACTTCTCTTGGCCATGAATGTCGTTTTTGCCAGTGCTAGTCAGCTTTTGATATCCTTCTTGCTCCGTCCGTCATTGGTTACTTTGCTGCTTAGGTAGCAGCTACGAGTGGCCTACCGACCGCCGTGTCATTCTCAGTGGACGATGCGGATAGGAGGGGCGTGGAGTCAGCATACGGCTCTCCCGTTGACCGAAGCCGCTACTATTCGTTCGAGTAGCTCCTCAATTGGCATCACGAGGCTGAGTGCAATCCGAAAAATGGCAACAGCGCAAGGCGGCCTGGCTGGTCACCCACCCAAGCGCCGACCACGCCCGACAGCGCTTAACTTCGGTGATCTCACGGGAACCGGTGTAACCACTGCTGCAAGGCCGTTGTCACATTCCATTTAGCAGATGATGTAATTCATTATCACTATCTCTCAGGATAGCAATGTCATCAACGAATCGTATCATTAATATCCTTTCACCTTGGATTTTAATTCCACTCCGGAAATTTTATTTTATTTCCATCATTGCTTTTCCAATGTACAGATTGAACAGTAGGGCTGAAAGAATACATCCCTGCCTTAGACCTCTTTTAATCCGAGTACTTGCTTCTTGGTGGTTCACTCTTATTAATCCCTCTTGACTCTTGTACATATTGTGCATTACCCGCCTCTCCCTATAGCTTACCCCTATTTTTCTCAGAATTTCGAACCTCTCGCACATTTTACATTGTCGGATGCTTTAAGGTCGACAATCCTATGAACGTGTCTTGATTTTCCTTTATTCTTGCTTCCGTTTATCATCCGCAACGTCAGAATTTCCTCTCTCATGCCTTTACCCTTCCCAAAGCCAGACTGATCGTCATCTAATGAATCCCCAATTTTCTTTTCCATTCTTCTGTATATTGTTCTTGTCAGCAACTTGGATACATGAGCTGTTAATCTGATTGTGTGATAATTCTCACACTTTTCAGCTCTCTCATTCTTCGGAATTGTGTTGATGATATTTTTCTGAAAGTCATAGAGTATGTCACCTGACTCAAACATTCTACACACCAACGAGAACAGTCGATTTGTTGCCACTTTCCCCAATGATTTTAGACATTCTGATGCAATGTTATCTATCTCTTCCGCCTCATTTGATCTTAAGTCCTCCAAAGTTCTTTTCATTTCTAATACTGACTCCTCTATCACTTCTAAATCGACTCATGTTTCTTTTTCTATCACATCAGACAAATCTTCCCGCTCATAGAGGCCTTCTGCGTACTCTTTCCACCTATCCACTCTCTCCTCTGCTTTTAACAGTGGAATTCCTACAGCGCTCTTAATGTTACCACCCCTGCTTTTAATTTCACCAAAGGTTGTTTTGACTTTCCTATATACTGAGTCAGTCGTTCCAATAATCATTTCTTTTTCGATTTCATCAGATTTTTTTATGCAATCATTTCGTCTTGGCTTCCCTACGCTTCGTATTTATTTCATTCCTCAGTGGCTTGTATTTCTATAGTTCTGAATTTCAGTGGACATTTTTGTACTACCTTCTTTCGTCGATCAACTGAAGTATTACTTCCGTTACTCATTGTTTGTTCGTAGTTGTCTTCTTTGTACCTATGTTTTTCATTCCAACTCGTGCGAATTCCCTTTTTAGAGATCTCCGTTCCTCCTCACATGTACTGCCTAATTAGCTATTCCTTATTGTAGTATCTATAGTCTTAGAGAACTTCAAGCATACCTCGTCATTCTTTAGTACTTCCGTATCCAACTTCTTAGCCTATTGGTTCTTCCTGACTAGCCTCTGAAACTTCAGTCTATTCTCCAGCACTACTACATTGTGATCTGAGTCTGTATATGCTCCTGGGTACGCCTTACAATCTAGTATTTGATTTCGTAATCTCTGCCTGATCGTGATGTAATGTCATTGGAATCTTCCAGTATCCCCCGGCCTTTGCAGGTATACATCCTCCTCTTGTATTCTTGAACAGAGGATTCGCTCCTACCAGCTGACATTGATTGATGAACTGAATTAGTCTTTCTCCTCTCTCATTCCTTGTCCCAAGCCCCTCTTCTCCTGTATACTTTTCTTCATCCCCTTCCCCTACGACTGCATCCAGTCCCTCATGACTATTAGGTTTTCACTTCTCTTTACGCTCTGTATTACCCTTTGAATATCCTCTTTTGCTTTCTTTATCTCTTCTTCGTAAGCTTGTGATGTCGGCATGTAAAAAACAGATATCGGTGTTGGTTCGCTATTGATTCTGATAAGAACAACCCTATTACTGAATTCTTCCAGTAACACACTCTCTACCCTACCGCAGATAACCGTGCAATACCAAACTGTCACCTGTCACATACAGGAAGACGACTCGAAATGCAGGAAGATCTGCAGCGGATAGGCATTTGGTGCAGGTAGTGGCAACTGACCCTTAACATACACAAATGTAATGTGTAGCGAATACAAAGAAAGCAGGATCCTTTATTGTATGATTACATGATAGCGGAACAAACACTGGTAGCAGTTACTTCTGTAAAATATCTGGGAGGATGCGAACGGAGCGATTTGAAGTGGAATGATCCAATAAAATTAATTATTGGTAAGGCGGGTGCCAAGTTGAGATTCATTGGGAGAGTCCTCAGAAAATGTAGTCCATCAACAAAGGAGGTGACTTACAGAGTACTCGTTCGGCCTATACCTGAGTATTGCTCATCAGTGTGGGATCCGTACCAGGTCGGGTTGACAGAGGAGATACAACGGATCCAAAGAAGAGCGACGCGTTTAGTCACAGGGTTATTTGGTAAGCGTGATAGCGTTACGGAGATGTTTAGCAAACTCAAAAGGCAGACTCTTCAAGAGAGGCACTCTGCATCGCGGTGTAGCTTGCTCGCCAGGTTTCGAGAGGGTGCATTTCTGGATGAGGTTATCGAGTATATTGCTTCCCCCTACTTATACCTTCGAGGAGATCACATATGTAAAATTAGAGAGATTAGAGTGCGCACGGAGGCTTTCCGGCAGTCGTTCTTTCCGCGAACCATACGTGACTGGAACAGGAAAGGGAGGTAATGACAATGGCACGTAAAGTGCCCTCAGCCACACACCGTTGTGTGGCTTGCGGAGTATAAATGTAGATGTAGATGCAGATGTAGACATCCAGGAGTGGTGGTCCGGCCTGACATTTCACTTAATGACGGGACCCATTTGGCTCTCATCCACATCACTCTCACAGCACGCCGGGAAGTCTACAATATTCTACGCCACGTTTTGTTGTCCTTCATGGTAACCCATCTTGGGCTGACATTTCTTCCAGATAATGCGCTTCTGCAGCCTGCGGGTGATTCTACTGCTTGTCTTCGTGCTACGTTGGCCAGCAAGGTTGCCGGATCTCTCTACGATTGAGAACATTTGGAGCATTTTGGGCAGAGCTCTCCAATCAGATAGGGATTTTAATGGTCTAACGCATTAATTGGGCTGAATTTGGCACAGTATCTCTAAGGAGGGCATCCAACAACTCTATCAATCAATGCCAAGCCGACGTTCTGCCTGTATGAGGGCCACAAGTGGGTCAATTCTTTATTTGTGAAGTTCTTTCTCTTGAATAGATCATCCAGTTTTCTTCTGTAATTGCAATCATTTCTTTATCAGCACTTGTAGGTAGCTTCTAGCGATTTCCGCGCAGGATAATTCCTTCGTGGTGCGTCGTTTCATATTTCTTTTTTTTTTCTTTTCATACACTAATCTTGCAAAGCCCGATGTGAGGAAATTGCTCGTTTTAATTTTCCCATTTTTCAGAAAAGCCTTTTGAAACAACTTATGTATTGCAATCGAATCAGGAGCTCAAAATGTCTCAATTTTAATAACTAGTTACGCGTAAGTGACGATTTTGTGTTTTCTACTGTTCTAAACATAGTCTAGGTCTTCTTAACGCTCAATCACGGCTTTTGTAGACCATTTACAAAGTTCGTTGTAGAAGTCTAATTTATCGTCTAGTGTGTATTGAATCAGTTTCCTAATGTCTGCAGCTTCTTCACATTAATTAGAAGTTTCTTCTTCAAATGTTGTTTGAACAATGGACTTCATGTACAAGGAATAGTTCAATATGGCCCTTAATTAAGGAACATACTTCTGCAGGGATTAAGTTTTGTCTTGACCCTCTGACTTTCTCAGTATGTCAACCTGTGAGCTGTTTAGCAGTAGCAGGTGATTCAAAAGACGAACATGTTTCTCACCTATTCCATGGGGATACAAGAACGCATTTTTATAAACTTGGGTTCATCTTACATCACTGCTGTCATAGTATGAGAAATAGCCATTCACATTTTCGAATTTGTAGTATTTGACTTCCTTTCTCTTTATAACACATGTTCATCAATTAGAGCTTGTAAATAACCATCACGAGTATATTTATCAGCAAAACAATTCATATGTGTTAATATTTGCATTTGCGCAAAAAAAAAGTGTGTGAAATCTTATGGGACTTAACTGCTAAGGTCATCAGTCCCTAAGCTTACACACTACTTAACCTAAATTATCCTAAGGACAAACACACACACCCACGCCAGAGGGAGGACTCGACCAGCCGCACAGTCCATGAGCGCAGCGCCTTAGACCGCTCGGCTAATCCCGCACGGCTATTTGCATTTGCGATTCATCTGTCACAGTTTCGTATCACTTTCTTGGGAAGCTGAAAACACCATCACAGTTAATCAACTTGTGATCAAGGCACAACTACATGTAAATTAAGATAGGATTTCTAAGAGGATTGCCCAATGCGGCAGTAAGTTATCGTCTAACTTGTGTGTTCTAGGCTCAACATCAGTAACTACACCTACCTCCATTGAGGTCCTGTTTTGCATGCTCGTACGACATTCCCACCGTAGATGGCATAGGCTACTGTTTCCCTTGGAATTTTTGCTCTTATTATTCCATCACATTTACTCAAACTATCCATTTTCCTTCTCTTTACACCCTCACAATCACTGGCATTACCACTTTCACTCATCGTAAACAAAAGTACAACATAACTGTACCAGCCAGCACTGTCAGTTGTCTGTGCAAGCAAATGCTCGTTGCACGGTGCTTGTGGTGCTCAACACACGACCTAACAGCTGGTGACTTCGAAAATGCTACATTGCGGAAGATGTAGCTCTTTCCCGCGGAACGTGAAATACGACTCTTAATATCGTCCACATAGGAGTGAGCGGGGTATAGCCTTTTCGCAGGGAAAAGTACTTCCAGATTTTGTTTTAGGGACCGACATACGGCCTTTTCGAAATGACTGATTCACTTTGAATATAAGAATGCACTGAAAACAGTGTACGTTTGCTTTGTATGTTAATACAGTTTTATTCTATCTACCTGTGAGTTGAGAGTCCATTGCCTTATGCATGATATCCATTTAAACAGTTCACTGGAGGCTTCTAGAAATAGCCTCTCGTTTCCACACGGCAGACAACAGTCACATATGCAGTAGGAGGGTCGCAACGCAGTTTGCCTCAGCCGCGAAATTGTTATTTATGGCGCTGTTAAGTACTGGTTTAACACAACTTGTTTTTAAGTATAATTCGTGCATTCAGGTGATTAATTGGTTATATTATATCTTTGCAGGGGAAACATTTGTGTCTCCATTTCACAAGTTAACAAACCATTTTCAAGCTGGGCTTACGAAACAAAGTGCGCTTATAAAGAGAAGCGATTCACATCACACTTAGATATTAAAATTGTTGATGGAAAAAGAAAGTGTCCTTGCATTACAGATTCTTCTGCAAAAAATCTATTGTTACACTGTATTTTGTCTGGCAGGCCTGGCGTTAAGACAAAAGTATGTAATGGTCAGTCAGCTTCTTTCTGAGTATGTGTGACAAAAATTTTTAACAGAAAAGCTGAGGATCGCCATAATTCAAAAAGGCACCTTTAGACCCAGGAGAATTTTCGGTTGGACAAACTGAACATTCAATTTCTGGAGCCAAACTTCTCACTATAAAATATAATGCGAATGTGAAACAAAATAGATTCGTAATCGAGAGACTCATTGATAACGTTTATTTCTTGGGCAAGCAAGAGCTCGCATGCAGGGACACTTCGAAGATTGAAAATTCCGATAACAATGGTAACCACATTGAATTATTGGAACTTTTATCTCTAAAGAAATAGGTTATTCGTGATCACCTGCAGCACTTGCAGCACTTGCGGGTTCAGAAGATCATTAAGCACAATCCAAAGCGAATTAACTGATGTTATTAAAGAGCGCATTGAAGAAGAGTTAGTCATTAGAGTTGTTGGAGTGCAAGCAGATGAAAAGCTAGATGTTTCTTGGAAGTCAAAAATGAATATTATTCTCAGGTTATGTACGCAAGACTGTCCCATGGAACGATTTATAGGTTTCACTACGTTTCTAGTGACTAAACTACTCAGGGTTAATCAGAAATTTTACTCAATGTTCCTGATGTGTTGGGAGTTACTAACGAAATGGTGAACCAAGCATATGGTGGAGGCTCAGTACGGCTAGATAAACGTGGAAGTGTCCAACGTTTTTGTTAAACGAAAATGACCACGAGCTAGAGTTTTGTACTATTATGCTCATAAATTTATTCTAGTGCTGTTACACTGGTCTAAAAATATCAAAGCAGTTAGGCTCTTCATTTACCGTATTTTAGCATTCCCTTCATTGTTGGCAAGACCTCAAAGAGAACACAGCTCTTAGAAAATAAAAGATTCTGATTGCTCAAAAAGTACAAGACTCTGGAATTTCAGTTCACGAATGGTTCAGACAAAATATCTTAAATCTCATGAACTGAAATGCATTTTCCAAAATATCACCACAGATCAAGATTGAAATGCATAGACGTCCAGCAGTGGTTCTGGCTTGCTTAGAGTTCTTAATAAAACTCGGTTCCTACTCCTGCTTTGTCTTTACAAAGAAATATTCGTATATGTCGACCATCTCGATAGGCTTTTGTCAACACAGAACAGCATGTGACATTAGTATGTTCAGTTCTGAAATCAAGAAGACCATCAGTCTGTTAACGGCTATGAGTTCAGAAAAACCGTGAACTCGTGTAGAGAAAGCTGCAACGAGAAATTTCATAGTGAATTAAGTGTTAGTGAGCGTGATTTCTGGTCCCTTAAAATGTTATCTTACGAGATCTTAAATAACGTGGTGGTGCAAATCGAAATGCATTTTGTAGTTCTTCAGGCTATTCAGTTTTAAAGTTGCTTCATGAGAATCAGTGTGGAAATTGTAGATCAGCTAATAATGAAACTGAAGGGTCTGTTTGTAACGTACTCATTCTTCAGCAAACAACGACTGGAAAATGTGTTAGGAAACATTTAAATTGGCAAACATAAATATTTACCACCTACACACCCGCTTAAATTCATAAGGGATAATGATCCTCAAAATATGTATAACGAAGTCAAAAAATTTATCAGATTTATTCTTACATTTTCGGTCGTTACATCTTCTTCTGCAAGAAGTACTACCACTCTTAAAAGAATTAAAAATTTTCCTTCGTAGTTCATTGACAAAAGATAGGTTAAATTCTCTTTTTACAGTCGCTATAGGTAAAACCTGATTAAACATGTCACAAGTGATCAGAAATTTAAAGATAACCTGATCGATAATATTAGTACCGAGAAAAATCGACAGAC
The DNA here is from genome assembly GCF_023897955.1 of Schistocerca gregaria. Taxonomy (NCBI): domain Eukaryota; kingdom Metazoa; phylum Arthropoda; class Insecta; order Orthoptera; family Acrididae; genus Schistocerca; species Schistocerca gregaria. The sequence continues at coordinate 513,095,104 of NC_064924.1, forward strand.
GACAACCTCTAGAAAAAGGTATAAGGTAAGCTTGTTGTTGTTGTGGTTCTGAGACTCGTTGGATGCAGCTCTCCATGCTACTCTATCCTGTGCAAGCTTCTTCATCCTTCTGAATGTGCTTAGTGCATTCATCTCTTGGTCTCGCTCTACGATTTTTACCCTCCACGCAGCCCTCCAATGCTAAATTTGTGATCCCTTGATGCATCAGAACATGTCCTACCAACCGGTCCCTTCTTCTTGTCAAGTTGTGCCACAAACTCCTCTTCTCCCCAATTCTATTCAATACCTCCTCATTAGATGTATGATCTACCTATCTAATCTTCAGCATTCTTCTGTAGCACGACATTTCCAAAGCTTCTGTTCTCTTCTTGTCCAAACTATTTATCGTCCATGTTTCACTTTCATACATGGCCACACTCCATACAAATACTTTCATAAACGACTTCCTGACACTTAAATCTATACTCGGTGTTAACAAACTTCTCTTCTTCAGAAACGCTTTTCTTGACATTGCCAGTCTACATTTTATATCTCCTCTACTTCGACCATCATCAGTGATTTTGGTCCACAAATAGCAAAACTCCTTTACTACTTCAAGTGTCTCATTTCCTAATTTAATTCCCTCAGCATCACCCGACTTAATTCGACTACATTCCATTATCCTCGTTTTGCTTTTGTTGATGTTCATCTTATATCCTCCTTTAAAGACACTATCCATTCCGTTCAACTGCTCTTCCAAGTCCTTTGCTGTCTCTGACAGTATTACAATGTCATCGGCGAACTTCAAAGTTTTTATTTATTCTCCCTGGATTTTAATACCTACTCCAAATTTTTCTTTTGTTTCCTTTACTGCTTGCTCAATATACATTTTGAATAACATCCGGGATAGGCTACAACCCTGTCTCACTCCCTCCAAACCACTGCTTGCTTCCCTTTCATGTCCCTCTTCTCTTATAACTGCCATCTGGTTTCTGTACAAATTGTAAATATCCTTTCGCTCCATGTATTTTTCCCCTGCCACCTTTAGAATTTGAAAGACAGTATTCCAGTCAACATTGTTAAAAGCTTTCTCTAAGTCTACAAATGCAAGAAACGTAGGTTTGCCTTTCCTTAATCTTTCTTCTAAGATAAGTCGTAAGGTCAGTATTGCCTCACGTGTTCCAACATTTCTCCGGAATCCAAACTGATGTTCCTCGAGGTCGGCTTCTACCAGTTTTTCCATACGTCTGTAATGAATTCGTGTTAGTATTTTGCAGCTGTGACTTATTAAACTGATAGTTCGGTAATTTTGAAGTCTGTCAATACCTGCTATCTTTGGGATTGGAATTATTATATTCTTCTTTAAGTCTGAGGGTATTTCGCCTGTCATACATTTTGCTCACCAGATGGTAGAGTTTTGTCAGGACTGCCTCTCCCAAGTCCGTCAGTAGTTCTAATAGAATGTTGTCTACTCCCGGGTCCTTGTTTCGACTTAGGTCTTCCAGTGCTCTGTCAAACTCTTCACGCAGTATCGTATCTCCCATTTCATCTTCATCTTCATCCTCTTCCATTTCCATTATATTGTCCTCAAGTGCATCGCCCTTGTCTACACCCTCAATATACTCACTCTACCTTACCAACAGTTAATCCACTGGCTTCACCACTGTCAACATCTCAAGACACTATTTCCTAGTGAACAAGCAGGAAGGTTTTGAAGGACTCTCAGTGTCATTTGGATGCATTGAATTATCTGTGTAATTGATCTCCAGCATAGCTTAAGATTACATGAAACTTAATTCGATTCATTATTCGTAATTCTGACACAAAGTTTATTTATCACCTTGGGAACGACGCCCCAAGCCTGCCAGCTGCCTCAACTGGAGGTGGGGAGTTTCACCAACTGTGAGGAGAGTTGACGGGAATAGGGAGCAGACATTTCGTCAGTCACAGATGTGCGAGTTTTCAAGACGTGCTGTGTAGCGTGAAACTGGAGAACACTGAGCGAGAGAAATATTTGAATGTATCTCACTGGTGTTGTTCTACGTCTGTATCTACATCTACATGTAGATCTACACACACATGCTCCGCAAGCTACCGTAAGGTACGTGGCAGAGAGTACCCTGTACCACCATTAGTCATTTCCCTTCCTGTTCCATTCGCAAATAGAGCCAGGAAAATACGACTATCTACGAGGGGCGTTTGAAACGTCAGATGGCACCACCGGCACGTATCGTGGTCATGTTTAGTTAGTAGCATGTGTGTAAATAACGCACACCACGTTTCAGCCATATTGGTCTATTTCGTTGTGTTTGGCATTCGATTGAATCAAGGAAGTCGAGCGACTGCCAAAAAATGGATTAAAAAAAGTGTGTTGATTAAACATTACTTTATGAAAGGAAAAACGCCTCAGGACGCTAAAGAGAAGCTTGATAAACATTACGGTGACACTGCACATTTGATTAGAACAGTTTATAACTGGTTTCAAAATTTTCGGAGTGACCATATGGGCACAAGTGATGCTGAACGTTCTGGACGCCCTGTGGAGGTTACGACTCCAGAAATCATTGATAAAATCCGTGATACGGTTATGGATGACAGAAGAGTTAAGGAGCGTGAGATTGCTAGTGCTGTGGGCCTCTCGAATAAAGGGGTACAAAATATTTTGCATAAACATTTGGGCACGAGAAAGCTATCCGAAAAAAGGGTTCCGCGATTGCTCACACTTGACCAAAAACGGAATCGTGTGAAGTTTTGCAATTATGGTTAGCAGCTGTTCAGGAAGAATCTGGAGGACTTTAAGCGTCGTTTCGTCACTGTGGATGAAACATGGATACATTACTGTACTCCTGAGACCAAACAACAATCTAAATAATGGTTTACTGAGGGAGAATCCTTATCAAAAAAGGCGACGACAGGTCCTTCGGCCGGAAAGGTTATTGCGACTTTCCTTTGGAAGTCGCAATAGATAATCCTTATTGACTATCTGGAAAAGGGTAAAACTATTACTGTTGCATTTTATTCATCGTTATTGGACCGTCTGCAAACCCAGCTGCGAGAAAAACGCCGGTGATTAGACCGTACAAAAGTCTTTTTCCATCACGACAATGCACCAGCACACACTTCAACAGTTGTGAATGCAAAATTAATGGAAATAGGATATCAACTCGTTTCACATCCCCCCTATTCTCCGGACGTGGCTCCCTCGGACTGCTATTTGTTCCCCAATTAGAAGAAATGGCTGGCGGGACAAAGATTTTATTCAAACGAGGAGGTGATAGCAGCAACTAATAGGTATTTTGCAGACTTTGACAATTCCTATTATTCGGAAGAGATCAACAAATTAGAACAGCGTTGGACGAAGTGTATAAGTCTATAAGGAGACTATGTCGAAAAATAAAAAGATTCACCCAAAACACAAAGTAATTTTTATTTTTGCACGGACTTTTTAAAAGCCCCTTTTATATGCCTCCCTATGAGCCCTAATTAGTCGTATCTCATCTTCGTGGTCCTCATGCGAAATGTATGTTAGCGGCAGTTAAATCGTTCTGCAGTCAGCTTCAGTTGTCGGTTCTCTAAATTTTCTCAATAGTGTTACTCGAAAAGAACGTCGCCTTTCCTCCATGTATTGCCTTTTGAGTTCCCGAAGCATCTCCGTAATATCTGCGTGTCGTTCAGACCTACCGGCAACAAATACTAGCACCCTGCCTCTGAATTGCTTCTACGTTTTCCTCTAGTCCACCTAGGGTGGATCCCAAACACCCGAACAGTACTCAAGAACAGATCACACCTTCTAGGTACAAAGGCCTATGCACAGTTGTCATATTGGAACGTGACGTCACTATCAGTGGATCTTTTGTTATATGAAGTTCCAGTTAACGATTGTGTTGTGTGGAAAGCATGTGGCAGTTGAAAGTGGTACATTTCATACTGTATACGCTTGTAGTTTTTGTTTAAAGCATGGGATACCAGTGTTATGTTTACTATTGATAAATGATGATAAATTTGTAACATGTTATTTGTTTCCATTTTAAGTGTTCTTAAAAGCTCTTCTGTATAGAGTATCAAGGTCATTTGTTTCTTAATTCAACACCATAGGTGACAAGATTAGCACAAAGTTGGTTATAGAATGTTTCTCATAAACGTAGCTGTTTTGACAAAGGATAGTATTATTGATTGTTGGTTTTCTGGTACAGATTTGTCACAAACACTTCCTACTGAAAAGTATTGTTAAGACAACAAGCTAATGTTGAGAGCAAGCAGGACGCCTTTTAACTGTCAGTCTCAAACTACTGATGATAAAAATAGGTCGAGTTGTATAATCGTCATTGCAGGTGCCTTTCCCGGAATCGCCTGAAGAAACGTGGATGCCTCTGGTCGCAGCACAATTTCAGCAAGCCATAAGTGAAAGTGTGAAATCAGTTGAGCAACATGAAAGCGAAAATAAAATTTCAGGTACATCTCAGTTACTAGTGAAGCATAAAATTAACTTCTCTTCGTTGTGAAGACAGACAGTGTAATTTTTGTTAACACTGACATACCAGGATCTGTATCTCAGTTGTGGTATTCTGTAAGTATTAATGGAAGGCTGGAATTTCCAGTTTTCTCTACAAGGGTGCATTAGTAAGTAACGTGTCTAACGCAAATGAATTACACTGAAGCGCCAAAGAATCTGGTATAGGCATCTATACCCAAATACAAAGATATGCGAAGAGGCAGAATACGGCGCTGCGGTCGATAACGCCTTTATAAGATAACAAGTGTTGTTAGATCGGTTACTGCTGCTACAATGGCAGGTTATCAGGATTTAAGTGAGTCTGGACGTGGTGTTACAGACGGCGCAAGAGCGATGGGACACAGCATCTCCGAGGTAGCGACGCAGTGGGGATTTTTCCGTACGACGATTTCAAGAGTGTACCGCGAATATCAGAGATCCGGTAAAACATCGAACCTCCGACGTCGCTGCGGCCGGAAGAACAGACCAACGAAGACTGAATATAATCGATCAACGTGACAGAAGGGCAAACCATCCACAAATTTCTGCAGCTTACAGTGCTGGGCCATCAATAAGAGTCAGCGTGCGAACCATTCAACGAAACTTCATCGATATGGGGTTTCGGAGCCAAAGGCCCACTCGTGCACCCTTGATGACTACACAGTCCAAAGCTTTACGTCTCGCCTGGGAGCGTCAGCACCCACATTGGACTGTTGATGACTGTAAACACGCTATCTGGTCGGACGAGTTTCGTTTCAAATTGTATCGAGCAGATGGACGTGCACGGGTATGGAGACAACCTCATGAATCCATGGGCCCTGCAAGTTAGCAGGGGACTGTTCAAGCTGGTCGAGGCTCTGTAACTGTGTAGAGCGACCGCATTTGGACTGATACGGGAACCTTGATACATCTAGATACGACTCTGACAGGTGGCACGTACGTAAGCATCCTATCTGATCACCTGCATCCGTTGATGTGCATTGTGCAGTCCGACGAACTTTAGCAATTTCAGCAGGACAGTACAACACACCACACGTCCAGAATTTCTACAGAATGGCTCCAGGAACACTCTTTTGAGTTTAAACACTTCCACTGGCCGCCAAACTCTCCACACATGAACATTATTGAGCATACCTGGCATGCCTTTCAACGTGCTGTTCAGAAGAGATCTCCTCCTCGTCGTACTGTTACGGATCTGTGGACAACCCTTCAGGATTCATGGCGTCAGTTCCGTCCAGCACTACTTCAGACATTAGTCGAGTCCATGCCACGTCGATTTTCGACACTGGCGCGTGCTCGCGGGCGCCCTACATGGTATGAGACAGCTGTACCAATTTCTGTTGCTCTTTAGTGTATAACCACAATAATATTTATCTAACAATTTAGACAGATAAGCATCTCCTCTATTCTAACTGAAGCAATGTGCATGAATGCAACTATAACAGAATTTCTTGTGTAATATCAAGAATATTTGAACTGGTATAAGCAACTGTATCCATTTCACTATCTATACTAATCTGAAGATTAGACAAAAACTGTAGCAGATTACAGAAGCAGTCCATGGAATCGTGAAAGGAAAGTTCAGTTCTGTTAACATAATTTGAGATGAAATTATACAAATGATCGAGTATTTACAAAACAAATTGAAATTGCAGTGTTACTGAGGGGAGAAAATCAAGAATGAAATCCATCAACTCTCTGCTGTCGAATGTTGTTCTAGTACTCGAGATAAACAGTGGAATAAAAGATTGTAACATGAGAAAATTCTGTGTTTAAAGGTAAAATAAATTCTGAAATATTTTAATTGATTACTACATACTTTAATGTTGTCTCCTTTGACATGAAGAATGGAGCATAATGTTTAGTTGTGATGTAGCAACTGATTCATCAAAAACAATGACTGCCACCAGAGACGCATGGTTGCCTCTTCACCTGAAATACACTCCTGGAAATGGAAAAAAGAACAAATTGACACCGGTGTGTCAGACCCACCACACTTGCTCCGGACACTGCGAGATGGCTGTACAAGCAATGATCACACGCACGGCACAGCGGACACACCAGGAACCGCGGTGTTGGCCGTCGAATGGCGCTAGCTGCGCAGCATTTGTGCACCGCCGCCGTCAGAGTCAGCCAGTTTGCCGTGGCATACGGAGCTCCATCGCAGTCTTTAACACTGGTAGCATACCGCGACAGCGTGGACGTGAACCGTATGTGCAGTTGACGGACTTTGAGCGAGGGCGTATAGTGGGCATGCGGGAGGCCGGGTGGACGTACCGCCGAATTGCTCAACACGTGGGGCGTGAGGTCTCCACAGTACATCGATGTTGTCGCCAGTGGTCAGCGGAAGGTGCACGTGCCCGTCGACCTGGGACCGGACCGCAGCGACGCACGGATGCACGCCAAGACCGTAGGATCCTACTCAGTGTCGTAGGGGACCGCACCGCCACTTCCCAGCAAATTAGGGACACTGTTGCTCCTGGGGTATCGGCGAGGACCATTCGCAACCGTCTCCATGAAGCTGGGCTACGGTCCCGCACACCGTTAGGCCATCTTCCGCTCACGCCCCAACATCGTGCAGCCCGCCTCCAGTGGTGTCGCGACAGGCGTGAATGGAGGGACGAATGGAGACGTGTCGTCTTCAGCGATGAGAGTCGCTTCTGCCTTGGTGCCAATGATGGTCGTATGTGTGTTTGGCGCCGTGAAGGTGAGCGCCACAATCAGGACTGCATACAACCGAGGCACACAGGGCCAACACCCGGCATCATGGTGTGGGGAGCGATCTCCTACACTGGCCGTACACCTCTGGTGATCGTCGAGGGGACACTGAATAGTGCACGGTACATCCAAACCGTCATCGAACCCATCGTTCTACCATTTCTAGACCGGCAAGGGAACTTGCTGTTCCAACAGGACAATGCACGTCCGCATGTATCCCGTGCCACCCAACGTGCTCTAGAAGGTGTAAGTCAACTACCCTGTCCAGCAAGATCTCCGGATCTGTCCCCCATTGAGCATGTTTGGGACTGGATGAAGCGTCGTCTCACGCGGTCTGCACGTCCAGCACGAACGCTGGTCCAACTGAGGCGCCAGGTGTAAATGGCATGGCAAGCCGTTCCACAGGACTACATCCAGCATCTCTACGATCGTCTTCATGGGAGAATAGCAGCCTGCATTGCTGCGAAAGCTGGATATACACTGTACTAGTACCGACATTGTGCATGCTCTGTTGCCTGTGTCTATGTGCCTGTGGTTCTGTCAGTGTGATCATGTGATGTATCTGACCCCAGGAATGTGTCAATAAAGTTTCCCCTTCCTGGGACAATGAATTCACGGTGTTCTTATTTCAATTTGCAGGAGTGTATATTTCTGGCAATCGTGGGATATGTAGTGCTTCACATGTTGTGCGGTCCGCAGGAAACTGCTGAGATGGAGATAAGCCATCTCGATAATAAACAGATCAATAAAATAAACGGTATTGATTCCAACGGCCACTCGCGCCCACCGTCTGGCTCCGTAAGCTTCACTAATAACACATTTTAAAATTCTTTTGTAGGAGAATTGGGACAGGATGTGGCTGGATGATATACATACACATTTTAAGCACAACAAAGGTCAGCTGTGTAACTCTGTACTTAAGTAATGTAGCGTTTATTTATTAATATTTCACTACCAATTTTAATACATGCTTTGGGCTTCCCATTAAATAATTTTACAGTAGTTACTCTGTTCACAGACGACTTTCTCGAAGACAAAAATAAATAAATACAGTAGTTAGTTTTTGTAGACACTACTTTCATTCAGTCTTTCCCCGTTTCCTACCCGAAGTAGCACCTTTATCAGTGCAGCGTATACTCGCGTTTTGTAATGACGACTGGCTGCTTCTCGTTCTTTCGATGTCTTGATTCTTGCTGTTGATATCTTCTGCGTCGATCTGTGCTGATTTTTCAGTTCTTCAGTCTTGTGTCTTGCGTTTTCTTTCACTTATCCTCTCCTCTCTGTTGATAATTTAGGAAAAATCATGGCTTCCTCTTACATGTTGTTATTTTACTGCAACAATGTTGTTACGATAATCTGCTGGCTACTTCGTTTCGCCCGCCTCTGCACGCTCCAGATGCTTCCACCATCTCCGTTCTATACTTCTGTTGACGTCGCACCATCCGACTATCACTACAAAGAATACTCTGTCTCTCCCTCTCTCTTTTTGCCGAGAAGCGGACACATCTTAACGTCCCTAAAAAACGTAATAACGTAACATCTTATGACCATTCTTATCGGAAGGGCGTATTCAAATTTCACATTTGAAGATTCATCACGTTTTGAAGAGATTTCCGGTACATAATGTACAAAATACTGCTTCTGTCGCCGGCCGCGGTGGTCTCGCGGCTCTAGGCGCGCAGTCCGGAACCGTGCGACTGCTACGGTCGCAGGTTCGAATCCTGCCTCGGGCATGGATGTGTGTGATGTCCTTAGGTTAGTTAGGTTTAAGTAGTTCTAAGTTCTAGGGGACTAATGACCACAGCAGTTGAGTCCCATAGTGCTCAGAGCCATTTGAACTATTTGAACTGCTTCTGTGCCTGGAGTAAACAACAGAGTCCTTGAATGATATCTGTTCATAAACAATAGTTACGACTTGTGAAACATATGTTCTGACTAACAACAGGGGAGTCATATCTTGCCCACTAATCTGTTGTATAGCAGTAAGTTATTACAAGGTAGCTTTTCGATCAAAAGGAAAGGAAGAGGACAAATCAAAACTCCACATTACCAAGTACTTAGTACAGCCACAGCTTTGCAGTAGCAAATTAACAGTGATATCGCAGCAAGACATACGTCTAAAGCATACGAATCTGAGACGTACATCTGCTGTACGGTCTGCTCTGGTTTTTCACTATGGTAGATCGTCCCTTAGCGCTATCTGTCAGTTAAAGCGGATGTGCGAATTTCAACCGTCGGTGACACCCCGGATTAAATGTAATGAAAACGTCTGGATTGGCAGCCATTTAGCCTCGAGAGACCAAATGAGAATTTTCTTGAATAAATAGGCAGCAAAATTCATACTCAAGACGAAAAACTCTTTAAAAGATTTACACCAGGCTGGCAACCATACGATATTTATTTACAATGGCGTAGTTTTTAACTATAGCAATTTATTCATCTCATACAAGAGCCACACTGTTACTGAAAGTTTATTTGTTTATCGACGTTTCCACAAGCATTCTTTTGAATTTTCTCAGCAAATATCAGATACGTTGACACCTTGTTTTGGGCTTTAACTTGAATTTTACAACACAAATGAATATACAAGATACAGAATTCGAGTAATTTATAAATGTGAAAATTCTTATGAAGAACAAATCGCCCAATTTTAAGCGATAGAACGATACAACAACTGAATCATGGTAGTTATCCTTTCACGCACTTTGGCTTTAGGATAAATTAATATACTACAATTAACACATTTGATTTGTTGTGTCCTTTTCTCATCGTTGTTTATTAATGTAAAGGGCCCGCTGTTTACACGATTTCGCAAATTAATTTTATTGTATATTTGTGACTGGATGCCTTTCATAACGTCCCCAGTTCACCATTTCAAGAAGTCGTGCGTGCCATCTATCTATCCATCGGGCAAAGTTTGTTTTGCATGTGATCATATTTTAACTGTGTATGTAGCGTATTTTCTGAAGCCGATTTTGGGAACCAGCCAAGCAATTGCCTCCACGAGCGTGGAAAGTTTCACATAAAGCAAACTGCAGCCGAGCGATGTACAAGAGAAAATGTCGTCCATCTGCAACGCCGATTCGATCCACATCTGGGTCACCTTCCTGTCTCGCAGGCTAGCGCGTTGTGCGTTACGTCAAACGAACATGTCCTAACATTTGCTTTAACATAAATGCGAGTAGCCATCTTGGTACTCAAACGGACTCCGGTAATACGAATGTGTGTGTGTGTGTGTGTGTGTGTGTGTGTGTGTGTGTGTGTGTGTGTGCGCGCGCGCGCCATTCCTAAGGGATAAAACTGCTGAGGTCATCGAGCCCTAGACTTACACACTACTGAATCTAACATATGTTAAGAACAACACACACTGCAATGCCCGAGGGAAAACACGAACCTCCGGCGGGAGCGGCCGAGCAGTCCGTGGCATGGCGACTCAAACCACGCGGCCAAATGCGTCAAATGGCTCTGAGCACTATGGGACTTAACGTCTGAGGTCATCGGTCCCGTAGAACGTAGACCTACTTAAACCTGACTAACCTAAGGACATCACACACATCCATGCCCGAGACAGGATTCGAACCTGCGACCGTAGCGGTCGCGCGGATCCAGACTGCAGCGCCTAGAACCGCTCGGCCACTCTGGCCGGCCCACGCGGCCAAACCCAGCAGCTAGTAATATGAATATGTGCAGTTTGAAAGTTTGTTTTGAAATTCATTAGTTCATTGCAGGAGTGTGTTAAGACAGAAATGTTCGATTGCAGAATAAATTTGCTAAAAATTAGTTATTTCAGAATAAAAACAGTCTTGGTTGCAAAGTTATTTAATACCAATAACGCGTTTCACCGATTTGAGGCGTCAACAGATTGTCTATAATACCAAAAAGCAAATCAGTTAGAAGCACATGGTGGAAGGGGCATGGTCTTACGTTGTACGACTACGCATATAAAATAAACTAAAAATACTTATGTAAAAGTATACTACTGGCCATTAAAATTGCTACACTAAGAAGAAATACAGATCCGAAACGGGTATTCATTGGACAAATATATTATACTAGAACTGACATGTGATTACATTTTCACGCAATTTGGATGCAAAGATTCTGAGAAATCAGTACCGAGAACAAGCACCTCTGGCCGTAATAACGGCCATGATACGTCTGGCCATTGAGCCAAACAGAGCTTCGATGGCGTGTGCAGGTACAGCTGCCCATGCAGCTTCAACACGATACCACAGTTCATCAAGAGTAGTGATTGGCGTATTGTGACGAGCCAGTTGCTCGGTCACCATTGACCAGACGTTTTCAGTTAGTGGGAGATCTGGAGAATGTGCTGACCAGAGCAGCAGTCGAACACTTTCTGTAACCAGAAAGGCCCGTATCGGACCTGCACCATGCGATCGTGCATTATCGTGCTGAAATGTAGGGTTTCGCAGGGATCGAATGAAGAATAGAGACACGGGTCTTAACACATCTGAAAGGTAACGTCCACTGTTCAAAGTGCCGTCAATGCGAACAAGAGGTGACCGACACGTGTAACCAATGGCACCCCATACCATCACGCCGGGTGTTACGCCAGTATGGCAATGACGAATACATGCTTCCAATGCGTTTTCACACAGAACCTGGATTCATCCGAAGAAATGACGTTTTGCCATTCGTGCACCCAGGTTCGTCGTTGAGTACACAATCGCAGGCGCTCCTGTCTGTGGTGCAGCGTCAAGCGTAACCGGAGCCATGGTCTCCAAGCTGATAGTCCATGCTGCTGCAAACGTCGTCGAACTGTTCGTGCAGATGGTTGTTGTCTTGCAAACGTCCCCATCCGTTGACTCAGGGATCGAGACGTGGCTGCACGATCCGTTACAGCCATACGGATAAGATGCCTGTCATCTCGACTGCTAGTGATACGCGGCCGTTGGGATCCAGTACGGCGTTCCGTGTTACCCTCCTGAACCCACCGATTCCATTTTCTACTAACAGTTAGTGGATACCGACCAACGTGAGCGACAGTGTCGCGATACGATAAACCGCAATCGCGATAGGCTACAATTCGACCTTATCAAACTCGAAAACGTGATGGTACGCATTTCTCCTCCTTACACGAGGCATCACAACAACGTTTCACCAGGCAACGCCGGTCAACTGCTGTTTGTGTATGAGAAATCGGTTGGAAACTTTCCTCATGTCAGCATGTTGTAGGTGTCACCACCGGCGCCAACCTTGTGTGAATGCTCTGAAAAGCTAATCATTTCCATATCACAGCATATTTTTCCTGTCGGTTACATTTTACGTCTGTAGCACGTCATCTTCGTGGTGTAGCAATTTTAATGACCAGTAGTGTTTTTGGGTATATTCTCATCTGTCATAAAGCCATGGGACGCAATGGAAGCTGGGCATGTAAAAACTATCTGCCATAAAGACAGATTAAATGGAAAATCAACCTAGTTAAGAAAAGAGAGAGAGATAGAACCGCCATTATATCATCAAGAAGGTAGACTATTGCTTGTTACCTTAAGCACAACAGCTGGTTAGGCCATAGAAACACAAGAGTAGGAACACGCTTACAAAATAAACGTGGCATAGACGCGTACAGTGCAATGTCCGTTTGGCGCGCACGCAAATATCTCCATTACCTCTTTTTTTTGTCATCAGTCTTCTTTTTCTGACTGTTTTGATGGGGCCAACGAATTTATCTCCTGTGCTAACCTATTCATTTTTGCTGGATGTATTCCAACCTCTGTCTTCCTCTACAGTTTTTGCCCTCTTCATCTGCCTCTAGTATCATGGAAGTCAGTTCCTCATGTCTTAACAGACGTCCTCTAGTATCATGGAAGTCAGTTCCTCATGTCTTAACAGACGTCCTACCATCCTGTCCCTTCTCCTTATCAGTGTTTCCCACATATTCCTTTCTTCTGCAATTCCGCGCAGAACTCTTCATTCCTTAGCTTATCAGTCGACCTAATTTTCAACATTCGTCTGTAGTACCACATCTCAATTGCTTCGATTCTCTTCTGTTCCGGTTTTCCCACAGTCCATGTTTCTACCTTACAATGCTATACTCTAGACTTACATTGTCAGAAATTTCTTCCTCAATTTAAGGCCGATATTTGGTATTAGTAGACTTCTCTTGGCCAGGAATGTCCTTTCTGCCATTGCTCGTGTGCATTTGATGTCCTCCTTGCTCCGTCAGTCATTGGTTATATTACTGCCTAGGTAGCAGAAATCCTTAATTTCATCTACTTCGTGACCATCAATCCTTATGTTAAGTTTCTCGCTGTTCTCACTACTTCTCGTTATCTTCGTCTTTCTTCAATTTACTCTCAATCCGTACTCTGTACTCATCAGACTGTTCATTCCGTTCAGCACATCATGTAATTCTTTCCACATTCGCTCAAGACAGCAATGTCATCAGCGAATCATATCATTGATATCCTTTCACCTTTAATTTTAATTCCACTCCTGAACCTTTCTTTTATTTCTACCATTGCTTCATCGATGTACAGATTGAACAGTAGGGGCGAAGGGCTACATCCTTGTCTTACACCCTTTTTAATACGAGCACTTCATTCTCGGTCGTCCACTCTTTTTATTCCCTCCTGGCTGTTGTACGTATTGTATATGACCCGTCTCTCCCGACAGCTTACCCCTCCTTTTTCAGAATTTCGAACATCTTGCACCATTTTATAATGTCGAACACGTTTTTCAGGTCGACAACTCCTATGAACGTGTCTTGATTTTTCTTTAGTTTTCCTTCCATCAATAACCGCAACGTCAGAATTACCTCTCCCGTGCCTTTACCTTTCCTAAAACCAAACTGATCGTCATCTAGCGCATTCTCAATTTTCTTTTCCAGTCTTCTGTATATTGAAAGCAACTTCGATGCGTGAGCTGTTAAGCTGATTGTACGATAATTCTCGCACTTGTGAGCTCTTGCCGTCTTCAGAATTGTGTGGACGATGCTTTTCCGAAAGTCAGATGGCTTGTCGCCAGACTCATATATTCTACTCACTAACGTGAATAGTCGTTTTGTTGCCACTTCCCCGAATGATTTTAGAAATTCTGATGGAATGTAACCTATCACTTCTGCCTTATTTCATCTTAAGTCCTCCAAAGCTCTTTTAAATTCTGATTCTAATACTGGATCCTCTATCTCTTCTAAATCGACTCCTGTTTCTTCTCCTGTCATACCAGACAAATCTTCCACCTCATAGAGGCTTTCAGTGTATTTTCACCTACCTCCTCTCTCCTTTGCATATAACAGTGGTATTTCCTTTGCACTCTTAATGTTACGACTCTTGCTTTTAATGTCACCGAATGTTGTTTTGGCTTTTCCTGTATACTGAGTCAGTCCTTCCGACAAACATTTCTTTTTCGATGTCTTCACATTTTTCCTGCAGCCATTTCGCCTTAACTTCTCTGCACTTCGTATTTATTTCATTCCTCAGCGACTTGTATATCTGTATTCCTGAGTTCCCCGGAAAATTTTTGTACTTACTCCTTTCTTCGTTCAATTGAAGCATTTCCCACGTTAGCCTTGGTTTCTTCGCAGTTACCTTCTTCAATCCAGTATCTGATTTCTGAAATCTTCCCGTACCACCAGGCCTTTTCCAAGTATACCTCCGCCTCTTTTGATTCTTGAACAGAGTATTCGCTATTACTAGCTGAAACTTGTTACAGAGCTCAGTCTCTCTCCTCTCTCATTCCTTGTTCCAAGCCCACATTCTCCTCTAACCTTTTCTTCTAATCCTTCCCCTACATCTGCATTCCAGTCCCCAATGACTATTAGATTTTCGCCCCCTTTACATATTGTATTGCCCTTTCAATATCCTCATACACCTTCTCTGTCTCTTCATCTTCAGCTTTCGACGTCGACATGTATACCTGAACTATTGTTGTCGGTTTTGGTTTGCTGTCGATTCCATTACATATCAGGATGCAAACACCATCTACAGTGCGGCAAGAGGTGGCCATGTGGAGTGCATACCGGCCTAGGGTCCATTTACGAAATACAAAAACCACGCAAAACAAATAAATGAAGATACATATATGCAAACCATTGTAATCACGTTAAACCAAATATGCATTGAGGGATCCCTACATAAAGCAGAAAAATAGGTAAAATAATGATACGAAAATTAGCCATTTAGAATACGTCAACATATACCTTAATGTATTAACGTTTTAAATGTCAAGTCTTAAAGTAATTTAATCAATGGTTTTAATAATAATACCATTTTAAGAAAAAAAATAGGTGGTGCTAAGTAATAAAGATAGAAACCCAGGATTTGGTAATGATGTGACAATGTATGTCAAAAATAAATGGTCGGTAGGGCGTATGTCAGTGCAAGGCAAACATCCCAATTTCGAGTTCACGCGAGGCACAGTTTTAATCTGCCACGAGCTGCAAAGTGAAAATTCACTCTGGAAATATGCATTTAGTGATAGAAGAGGGTGAAATGAACCACGAATACTCTTCTTTTAATTATATTAAATTTCAGCCTCCAGTTGCATAAGAAAAGAAACTTTACCTATGTTTCGGCTATAATAATGTAGATGTAATGTCACAATATAAAATGAAATTGAAACATGCCAGATTGGCTTTGTCAAATTTAAAATGTTAGTACTACAGTACATAGTCATGAGAGTGCGTCACTTCTACTAATGCTCTGCCGATATGTCACACCAACGGGACAGACAGGTGGGCAGCGGCGCTGATTCGTAGTCGAAGTTTGACAAAGCCAATCTGGCATGTTTTAATTTAACTTTATATTGTGACTTTTCTGAAGAGGGCTACATTATTATAGCCAAAACCTAGGTAAAGTTTCTTTGCTTATGCAACTGGAGGTTGAAATTTAATATAAATACATTTTAAAGTTGCTGACTCTGCTGTACCATGCTAAAAATATTCATACTTCTTTTTCGTTTAGAGGAGTGAGGGTTGTTCTGCAGCATACAATTTCAGCAATGGTTTCGCAAGAATAGAATGCTTTTATATACTCGAGATTGTTACCCATCACAGCTATCCTGGGGTGGGCGTCAATGTTCTTATCAAGTATACTAGATGACTACCGGAATGATTGCCAACAACAGGCCACAGCCAGTGTTTTCTGCTTCCCGTATGCCTTATTAATGATACTGGAATTAGCGTCTTGCACAGAAACTTTAAAATGTTTATTTTTACCGTTCAACCATTATATAACGCTGTTATCCGTTTTGCGCAACGAAATATGCATTAAACATGTTGCGCTAGCTTTGTGAGACAAGAAATTTATGGGAACATCGAGAGCTTCGAGAATTCGAAACCTCTCCGACATTCCAGCAGAGACGCTGTATCGGTGTGGGAGCTCTGTAAATTTGCTCTATGCAATAAAACGATTCATGTATATCCGTGTCGTACATTATTCGATAGTGGAGCTAGTACACCTTAGTACCTTACTCCCACAAACGTGGAGACATTATTACGTATCCAACATATCCCTTACTGTGTAAAGGAGACATCCAAGACAATTTATCTTTAGAGCCTAGATAAATGTTGAAAATGCTAAGCTGGAGCAGTTGAACGGTATCCGTCTTTGCCTGATAGAGTACGTACATGTTACGCAGTCCATGTCTCTTAGGAGAGTAAGAATTATTTGCTAGCACTCTGGGGACAGATGTGACAGTACATCGTAGCACTGAATTTTAGCTCTAGGAAGAGACCGGAGCAGCGCAAACTTGAGTAATGTTTAACAAACAGCAGTGAAGCTTAGACATGCAGCTTATCTGGGGAAAAAATATAAAACTCGTGCGGTGCACATGAATCTCGCAGCTGGAAGCGACGTCGACGGGCGTGCCTGATGTATATCAGCGGGGCTTTACCGTCCTCGAGGCTAGTCCACAATGAAACCCAATTCTGCAAAATGGTTGCACGAGGAAGATAAATGTGCAGCTGAGTTGAATTCATGAATGCAGAGTGTCTGAATACAAATGCGCTCAAGACTCGGCGAGAGGGCGGGGTCACGCAGAAGGCAGCGCGGAGCTGCCGGGTGTAATTGTACGGAACGTGCGTCTCCAGCCTGCGCCAACTGCGCGAAGATGGCCAACTCGTGTACATTTTGGAAACTGTAGGTAATAATTTTGAACATGAAATAGCAGCTGAGCGGCGTTCCTCGTCTGCGAATACAGGTTATTTCCGAGTATAAGTCCTATGAGCTGTCTCGTACTTCGAGGGTAAAAAGGCTCAACAAAATAACTTGAACACACGCATGATCTTTAAAGCCATCCTGTCACGGGACGTGGACAAGGAGCTGGTGAGGTCACTGCGTGAAATACCACGTTCCACTACACTACGAAGTGTTAAATAAAGAACCTAGCAGGTTAGATTTTTGCCTCACAGAGAGAAACATGGCCAATGAGATGCGACCTTTTTTTTTTAAGTCACAACCAGAACGGAGCCGTCACACTGCACTGCACTGAGTTAAGCTACGTATCTGGTACGTTTACTTTGTCATAGAGCACATGGTATGAATAGAAGCTGTTTCGGAGTACCTGCAGTTTGAGTTTCTCGTGGAAACGCGTCATTCTTGCTACTATTTGTTATACAAAGTGACTGTGAACTACAAATCTGTGCTGGCCGGTGTGGCCAAGCGGTTCTAGGCGCTACAGTCTGGAACCACCCGACTGCTACGGTCGCAGGTTCGAATCCTGCCTCGGACATGGATGTGTGTGATGTCCTTAGGTTAGTTAGGTTTAAGTAGTTCTAAGTTCCAGGGGACTGATCAGCTCAGAAGTGAAGTCCCATAGTGCTCAGAGTCATTTGAACCATTTTGAACAAATCGGTAGGTAAAGTATTCCCGTAGAACGTTTTCAGTTTTGTAACATGTGTGCTACGAAAGTGTATCGTTTCAGTGCTATGTCACAATGATGACCTATCAAAAGCGTGTCTTTTTAAACGAAATTCATATTAAATATGAAATAACGACAGTTGTATTTACAGCCTTTAGACAGTGTATACAGAGGAGGTGATAGCGTCGTGAACTGCGATATATGAATAATAGGGTAGAAGATCTCCGTCCATTTCCACCCAAACATTTTTTCCACCTTTTGTTTTCTGAAAGATTCTAGATATTTCTTAATAGTCGATGCTATTTACTATAAGTATTGTATTTGCTGAAATTCCTTTTGCGAACAGCAACGATAGAATGTTTTACCAGTGGCCAGAAATCTTAATGTGACTGCCAGTCTGTCATAAAGTAAACACAACTTAAGCACTGGAACTTTTTGATGTTATAGTTCAAAAATGGTTCAAATGGCTCTGAGCACTATGGGACTTAAAATCTGTGATCATCAGTCCCCTAGAACTTAGAGCTAACTAACCTAAGGACATGACATACATCCATGCCCGAGGCAGGATTCGAACCTGCGAACGTAGCGGTCACGCTGTACCAGACTGAAGTGCCTAGAACCGCAGGGCCACACCGGCCGGCTTTTTGATGTTATGAAACTTTCTGTAATATATATGGATGAACGTTAATAAAACCGACAAACCGCAGGGACGGATTCCTGACTAGAAATGGAGGAAGAAAGGTGTTATGAACATGTGTCCGGTAATGGACAGTGAGCGTGCAACCACAACAAATTGTCCCGAAACACAGTACAGAGCTGCATCGCATCGACGTCATAATATGTGTTCAGAATAGCCATCATGGGATTGCAGGTTATGAGAATTGTAATGGTTGTGATGCAGGATACACATTATCGGACTTTGGCTTACGCCATGTCGGCGAGCCACTTGCCTGGTGCTTGGAGTAGAGTTCGCCTCAATATCTTGTAGAACCCGGTACTTCACTCCTCCACCTCCCTGCACATTCATCTGTCTGAAAGGGCCCAAGATCACACAAACGCCCAGAAAGGACTTTAAATGTTGTACGGTGAGGTTGGTGTCTGTGAAAGTACTTATTTTCGTATAGCTGTGCAGCTTGTTGGCGCTACCTAGACACCATCTCGACTCGTTCAAGACATGAATATTGGAGCATTCCGCTGCTTACAGTACGCTACGTCAGTCACACAGGCTGCAATAAACACGGAACACACCGCTGGTGATCATAGGAACCACCATTCTGCAAAGCCATTTACCTGCCACCGATGCAATTCTGGACACATTTCCATACGACCTTTCTTCCTCCATTTCCAGTCAGGAATCCGTTGCAGTAGTTTGCAGTTTTATTTGTGTTCACCATACATTTGTATAAATGAATGGAGTAGTGGCGACATTATTATAATTCATACCGTCCGCCCCGATAGCTGAATGGTCAGCCTGAAGGACTGCCAACCTAAAGGGCCTGGGCTAGATTTTCGTCTGGGTCGGAGATTTTCTCCGTTCAGGGACTGGGTGTTGTGTTGTCTTCATCATCATTTCATCTCCATCCGGAAGGCACGTCGCCCATTGTAGCGTCGAATGTAATAAGACCTCTACCAAGGCGGCCGGACCTAGCCCGTAAGGTGTCTCCCGGCCAATGACGCCAAATGCTCATTTCCATAATTCATAACAGACTTTATTGACAGGCGTTCACCGGACTACACACCATCTATGTAATCACCCCACATCTCGATCACTTTTCCCCACACACATGGGAAGGCGTCGTAAACCGTCAGAGCGTCCATCTCTGTCGGTGACCGGCAGGGACCGCCCTACGACACGGATGATGCCTTCTCTTCTGTCGTACCGCTTGCCACGAAGAAGTTCCTTCATTTTGGCGAACAAGTCGTAGTCGATTGGGCTTACATCGGGTGAAGGTCTCACACACTCACGTACGCAGGAGCTCCTGCACGGGGTTCACAGAATGTCAACGTGCATAATCATAAAGGATGATAGGATGCACTGCCAGTAGTTTTCATCTCCTTCTTCTCGGAGCGAGAGTAAGGTGATGTCGCAAGAAACTTCAGGTGCAGGTTGCTGTGGCCGTCTGTTAGGAAGCTTGAAGTGACTTCCTGCAGTTTCGGATAGTACAACTGCAGCTGACTCAAACTCAGCCGTCGCCGCTCATTGCACTACTACTCGTACAAGTGACCCGCTGTCAGCTAGAGACAGCTCGCATGCCATTTCACGCAGACCCTTGACTTCCGGAAGTGTTGCCACTACTTTTTATCCAACCCTCGTAGATAATTAAAATTTTCTTTTCTATTATTCCCTTTTAAGAGAGCGATTGAACTTGAGTAGTCATGATTTTTTTTCCTGTTCCTTCGTTCCTCCCTCGTTCATTTCATACGTTCGCTGTGCTCTTTCTTGCGTTCTTCCGACATTTATTTCCTGTTAATTCTGTGTGTTTTTGTCTAAATGCATGTTCCTTTATGATGTTCCTGAACTGTTCTCGATTGTTTATGTTGTCTTGTGTGATTCCAAGTTCCTCAATGTATTCTTCTGTTTCAGTGATCCACTTTGTATTGTTCTTACTAGTGTTTGGTATAGCACAGATTTGCCTTGTGAGCTTGTTCTTGTACATCCTGCTTATACGTCCATAAAATTTCATCCTTCGCTTTCTTGAGGTCCGTTATTGTTTATTCATCTTCGTAGATCTCCCTTGTTGGCCTCCTTATCCAAATTCCTTGACGAAACACTGGTGCATATATTTTCCTCAGAATTTTGCTTTCTTGTTTCTTAATCTCTCTGATTTTGGTATGACCATGAATCACTGTAGATTCTGCAGCGTAGAGTGCTTCTGGTT
Source organism: Schistocerca gregaria (assembly GCF_023897955.1). Lineage (NCBI taxonomy): Eukaryota > Metazoa > Arthropoda > Insecta > Orthoptera > Acrididae > Schistocerca > Schistocerca gregaria. Next base: position 513,115,993 of record NC_064924.1, read on the forward strand.
GAACCATACTCTCTCTTCAATATATGAAACATGGAAACTCCAGGTAGGAATATCAACGATGCAGGAAAAGGTAGATTGCTACTGTAAAGAAGGCCAAGTTGCAGACAGGCACGATTAAAAGGCACTCATATGTAGCTTTCGTCAGTAAAGAGAGACACACGCACAATACCCACACATCTCCACCCTCATCCACTCACCCACACACACACAAAAGCAAGCACACCTCACGCACACGACCACAAATTCCAGCATCTCCGGAATCAATGCTGGGTGCTGGAGTTGGCGGTCGTGTGTTCATGAGGTGTGCTTGCTTGTGTGTGTGTGAGTGCGTGGGTGGATGTGAAACACAAGAGTGCCTAAATGCATGTCATACCTTCCCACCTTGAGACAGACGCAGTTCCGAGGGGAGAAACGAGAACAGAAGCCAAGAGCAGAACCGTGTTAAGCTAGAAGGCCCTACGATAATGGACGGACTGGACACCTACGTCGTCAGCTAACCACTAGGGCCACACCACCCGCAAGTTTTAGCGTGAGACTTTTTCACGTCTCTGTCACGTCAAGGACCACCCCCCAGCCCATGTTAAAAGCTAGAGCCCTCCAGAAAAACAGCATAGATCTTACGATAACACAAAAAGGGCCACTACCACCCGCAAGTTTTAGCGTGAGACTTTTTCGCGTCTCTGTTACGTTAGGACCACCCCCAGCCCATGTTAAAAGATAGAGCCCTCCAGAAGAACAGTATAGATCTTACGATAACGCTAAAAGGACCACACCAGCTGCAGGTTTTAGCGTGAGGCTTTTTCGCGTCTCTGTTACGTTGCAAACTTTAAAAACATTACCCCACCACGAAAAGTATAACGTTTCTCATTGGATAGACAGAATTTTTGTAGGTGGAGCTTAAGGTTAACATTGAGACCCTGATTGGTCAGATGAAACCAGGGCCAGATAGTTTTTTAAACCAACTTCGGTAAATTGTAGTAAGGTGAAGTTAGGAAGAGAGTTAGTTCCAAGATGGCGAGGTGAGCGGAGCTGTGCTGCCCGCCGCCATGACGCTGCCTAAACACCGACAAGGTAATGAACGCACTCGATGCCGCATTTTGAGCGCATAAGGCTTCACTCAGAACTGCAGAAGTATCATCTGTTACACCCCCCTTTTGCGTAATACTAGTGTCGATCGTCAATTAAAGCTCATAGTGTTCACATTTGCTACTTGAAGTAAAAATCTGAAACGCGATGATTTTTCTGTTATATAGTTATTGAGAATCCACATCAGCCACTGTAATTTACGACAGGTTAGATAAGTAATTAAAATAATTGAGAGTCACTGTAGTCCATTTTGATAGTTTTGTCTTTTGTGAAACTTAATTTAAACCTAGATTATAGATGTGATATGGCATAGGTCATCCTTCGATCCATTGTAGAACTTGAAAACCCATTCAGGGAATATTCGTTCACATTTTTGTTGAACGCAGTTGGTTTTTACCATCCTGTATTAAAACACTTCCTTTTACCAATGGTGCATTTTATAAACAATATTTTGTGTGTGGAATAAAATTTCCAATGGTAAACTTAACTGGTTTTTCGACGGTATTTTACCAGCTAACTAAAAATAGGAAAGCCTTGAACCCCTTCCACTAAATTTAGTTAGTATTAAGATTCTTTTACGGGGAGTGCAGTGGAGCTGACGCTGAGATAATTAAGTATTTGGTTATATCATCGCTAGTCTCACTGAACTATTCTGAATTCTACATGTCATGTGTGGTCTGGCGTCTCCTTACCAGCAAGAGGTCCCAGGTTCAAACTAGTCAATTCCCTAAAAAATACGCTCAGAGCGTCGTTGCGCGAAAGTGGTAGGGAGACACGATATAGAACAAACCGACATCACCATGAATGTTTAGAACTTGACGTATCTTCTTTACAGTAAAGTAGCAATCTATCTTTTCCTACATTGTATATACCGGGTAGTTATAATCAAATTTTCCCTATTTAAAACGTTATAACACGGAAACTAAATACCGTACGAGAACTAAACTTGGCAGAATTAATGTTAACAACATGGGGAAAAGAAATAACGCAGAATCAATTCTACTGAAACATTTTTAATGTGCTGCTACTGTACATAATACTATTTCATACTGGTACCATTATTGCTCCAAAGGGGGTTTAATATGGCGTCCATCAGTGTACAGAAGAGTGTGAAAACGCTGGACTGCATTCTGCACAGCAGAACGAAGTGTGCTCGTAGGTATGTTGCCTACCCCTCTTGATGGCTCAAAGGGTTCAAATGGCTCTGAGCACTATAGGACCTAACTTCTGAGGTCATCAGTCCCCTAGAACTTACAACTACTTAAACCTAACTAACCTAAGAACATCACACACATCCATGCCCGAGGCAGGATTCGAATCTGCTGCTGTAGCAGTCGCGCGGTTCAAGACTGTAGCACCTAGAACCGCTCGAACACTCTGGCCGGCCCTCTCTTGTTATGCTGCGCTTCAGATCAGCACATGTGTGAATGTTTCCATGGTAAACCCTGTTTCAGGTAGCCCCGCAGCCAGAAATCACAGGGAGTGAGATCAGGTGATCGTGCTGGCCAAGCATTTGGAAAGACCGCCGGATAATTCGATCGTATCCAAATGTGCTCTGGAGAAGCATTTTAACTTCGTGAGCGATCTCCTCCCCCATTGGCTGAGTGGTCAGCGCGACGGTAAGCCATGCCAAGGGGCCTGTGTTCGATTCCCGATTGGGGCAGGAGATTTTCTCCGCTTAGGGCCTAGGTGTTGTGTTGTTGTCATCATCATTTCATCCCCATCTCCAACGAGCAAGTCGCCCAATGTGGCGTCGAATGTAATTAGTACATGCCCACGGCGGCCGATCTTCCCCAAGTGGGGGACTGCTGGCCCGCGATGCCTTATGCTCATTTTTCATGAGCGATGTGCGGTGGGGCCCCATGTCGTATAAAAAGTGTTGAGTTCAGTGCGTCTCTTTTCTGCAGGGCGGGTATGACATGCTGGCGAAGCATATGACAGTAACGCTGGTCAGTCACAGTGCACGTCTTTGGTTCCTGAGTGCCAACCTGTTCAAAAAAGAATGGGCTAATGATTAACTTATACGTGAAGCTACACCATACGGTGACACGTTCACTGAACAAAGGAATTTCATGCACAGTGACTGGACGTGCACATCCCCACAATCGGCAGTTCAGTATGTTCACCTCACCTGTCAGAGAAATATGAGCTGTGTCTGTCCATAGGATGGTCCAGGTCTGCCCTCGTCAACTTCAATCCTTGCGAGAAAGTGGAGAGCGAAGTCAACAAGTCATTGTGCATCCTGTGGTGTAAGCTACTATACGATATGGATTTTGAACAGATACCATTTGAGTATGGTACTGCTGCGGTACCACCGTTTACAATAGGGAAAGTTAGTTCAAAATGGTTCAAATGGCTCTGAGCACTATGGGACTTAACATCTGTGGTCATCAGTCCCCTAGAACCTAGAACTACTTAAACCTAAGTAACCTAAGGACATCACACACATCCATGCCCGAGGCAGGATTCTAGCCTGCGACCATAGCAGTCGCGCGGTTCCGGACTGAGCGCCTAGAACCACTAGACCACCGCGGCCGGCGAAAGTCAGTTGTGTGCAATATTTGGACCATGAGTTACAGCCAGGTGTCGGCCGGATTGCAGTAAGTTACCCATACCAGCCGCTGCAATGGCAAATAGAGCCCACGGGGGCATAGAACTGCCAGACAGGGCACACACAGTAGTTTTCATCTAGCAAGCCAGAGGCAGAAGAGGCCAACCTAAGTGTTACGGGTAAGTGACATGAACCAGCACGCTTAGCAAAACAGGGACTCACTGATGAGAGTAAATAGGTGCCATTTGCTAATGAGATTCATTCAAGTGTGGTAGCTCTCCTGGAGGGCGAGGGGTATCACACCGCCGGGCTTCATGCAGCAAAAGATGGGACGACAGTGTCCCTGTCCACGGCGGGTCGTTGGTTCGACACTCTGAGGCCGACGCAGTGTCCGCAGCCAGTCAGCAGTGGGCCACTCTTCAGCTCGCTACCGCGGGCAGTCGCCTCGGCTCCCAACACATGCAGGAGACTTCCGAGGCGAGGGCCGCAGATACGGACGCCGGATAGCGAGTGCTTGTTGGTCACCGCGATCTCAGCCACGTCGGCGAGGAGAAGGGCGCAGCTAGCCGCCTGCAGCTCACATCGAGCGGCGCTGAGTCGGCAGGGACGCAAACCGTCGAGTCAACCGCGGCATCCTGACGATGCAGCACTCCGCTGGTGTACAAGGCCGGCTCGACATAGCGCGTTGCACTAGGTTGCCAGGGCAGGGGCCTCAGTATTGCTGGGCCCGGTGACACAGACCGAGGTGAACAGAGCATTGTGGTGGAAACAAATAAATCATTTGGAAAACTCTCACCGAGTTTTAATACGGGACCTCCTGGCACCCACCGACTACAGTATGAAGCACCATCTGTACATTGGGCCATGGGATGTTTAGCTATAGTGACACAGCATGCACACTGCCTGACGATGAGGAATTGCATGCAGAGTTGTCTGCCATAGCAACAGCGATTGCATCAATCACCTGTGGTGCAACCGGTCGTCGGCCTCTTCCCGGAGCGACGCCCAGTTCTCCAGTTGATTCGAACTTCTTCATCATGCTCCACACAGCAGGTGGAGAAAGTGGACCCTTCCATAATCCTTTGAATCAGCTATATTCTCGAAGTGCAGGAGCAGCATTACTGTTGAGCTTAGTGAGAGAGCCTCACCAATAATGCCCATTTTCTTTTGTCCACACTCATGATGTCAACAAATTGAACGCGACTGGTCAGGTGTGTGAGACTATGATCATGATGACTGATCATGACTCTTGGAGGCTGTAGTTGGAACTGGTTGGTGGCGCTGTTGCACATGGAAATCATGCACCCCATACTCTGGACATTAATGCTACCACGTTTGGTGCTCGTATGGTAATTAGTTCCCATGTTATGTGTGTGTGTGTGTGTGTGTGTGTGTGTGTGTGTGTGCCTGATATCTTTTCCATGATGTGAGCAGCTTTGAAAAAATCTACTCTTCCATTCGAATGAAGTTACGAAACGAATTTCGACATTGAAATCTATGTGATGAAGTACATCATTTTAGTTTTTCGCAGTCAAAGCAACATCGAGAATATGGACATTACACATGTACGAACTGACATTAGTCTCTATACCTCAACAATGTTCAATGAAAAATGGACAATGGGATAAAGATTCATTTGAGTCAACGAATAACTAATGTTAGTATGTATCTCAGATCGTTATACAGAAATGTGTAGCATCCCTCTATCAGCAGTTCGCTGTTAAAGCCATCAACGAGTCCAAAATCTCCTTCGTGATAGTCTCCACTCGTCTTCGATATCGCGAGGTGGGGGATGCCACTCGATAATACTGCTCCTCACACACAGTTCGTCCCATTTCCTGCAGAGATCCAAAGGTCGGAGCCATAGAGTAGTCTAAAAGTAATTACTCTGCGTCCACATTATTTGTTTTTATTAATTGTTTTAAAATACTCTAGGGGGTTACTACAATAGAAACTGCATCCTAAAATGTTGCTCCTTTGACACAATGTAAGTTTGACCGTGTATGCGAATACCAATGGAACGTAATCGGACAGTAATTCGTCACCTGAAAGGTTAGGTATTGAAGGGAAGCAATTTCGGTCGAGCGGGAATCGACCCTTCTGTATGATGTTTCAAACGTAAAAGCCGTGGTCATGCCAATAAATACGCTCGCTAGCCTAATTAGCCAAACGTAAGTTGAAGTACATGCACCGTAAACAAAGTAAACTAACCCCTGTACTAAACTTCAGTTATAAATGTTTACTAAATCCGACACGAAACCAACAGTACGCCTTAGCACGTATTGGTGGATGACTATTCAAAAGCGGAGGTGCTATCTGTTTACGTTTAGTGGCAACAAAGTACTTCAAACTATCTTATACTGTTTGCTTTAGGGTGTAATCGGTAAAGTTAATTACGATGTACCACTCAACAGAGGAAAAGTACTGGTGATTTGGACACTAGGCGACCCTCAAACACCGCTGCTGAAGGACAGTAATTTTGAATTAGTTACGAAGCTGTTATTTTAACTAACATGAAGACTATGTGTTTTTGTGGAATGTTTGTAAGCTTTTTCATTGCATAGAACGTAAGTTATGTATGGGTGCCCTGCATCTGTTAAGCTTAATTCTGTTATCGCAAATATTTTCCAGTCCGCAAATGTTTCGAAATTAGTTACGGAGCTTTACATAAGCTTTCAGCATATAATTACTACCACACTATGTAAACCAAAAGGGGGCCCTGCAACTGTTCTGTCTACTAACAGACTTCTTGACTACCACTTTTAGTATTTAATGACGACAACACACACATAAAAAGAAATACACACACAAAATCTCTGTTTAAGAAGTTTTGTACCGTTGTATTCGGATCGGTTGTTTGAGGGAGGAGACCAAACAGCGAGGTCATCAGTCTCATCGGATTAGCGAAGGAAGTTGGCGGCGCCCTTTCAAAGAAAGGGTCCAGTGTGCTAGCCACTGCGCCACCTCGCTCTGTAAATTGTAATTGAACGTGCTTTTACTGTGGACTGAACTTAAGGAATTATGTACCACTTCTAGTACATCAATCAAAAGGCTATATCACTTCACAAAGTTAGCAGTTCCTTTAATTATTGCAATAAATAATTTAGATATTTTCACTTTGTCATTACAGTAAAGCTCGGAACGTTCTTGTAACATGCATAGTGCGCAAGCAAGGTTAATGAAATAGGGTAAGAACACGTTTCGTGAAGCAAAGTCAACCTGAAAAGCTTATTCTTTGAAAATTTGATTGAACACTGCTGTGTGGCATGCAATTACAAAAGTAAGCGTCACTTTGCCTGAAGGTGGAAGAAGTGGCGATCTTCTGTGGCGGTAGAGCAAATCTGTACGATGCGTTCATGTCTCTTGATGCAATTTGCTTTGCAATACTCTTCTTAGCCTCGTAAATACAGCAACCCAATAAACGCCATGATTCGCAGGCTATTAACATTCCATATCCGATACATAATGACTCCGCATTTACAGAAATATTTGCCTCACTGGAAGCTGACTCTTCACGAGATAGCCACTGGCTACATCTACACATACACATGTACTACGCATTCCACCGTACGGTGCGCGCCGGAGGATACCCTGTACCATCTATTACTAGTCATTTTCTTTCCTGTTCCACTCGGAAACAGACCTAGGAAAACGACTATGTATGTGTCACAACATGAGCCCCACGTTCTGTTATCTTATCTTCGTGGTCCTTACACGATATGTGTGTTTGGGGCAGTAGAATCGTTGTGCAGTCAGCTTCAAATCCCGATTCTCTAAATTTTCTCAATAGTGAACCTCGAAGAGAACGTCGCCATTCCTCCAGGAATTCACATTTGAGTTCCTGAAGCATCACCGCTATACATACGTGTTGTTCAAACCCACCTGTAACAAATCTAGCAGCCAGCCTCTGAATTGCTTCAGTGTCCACCCTTAATATGACGTGATGTGGACGCTAAACGCTAGAGCAGTACACGAGGATAGTTCGCACTAGCAGTCCTAAGTGCCATCTGCTTTATACACTAATGGCCATTAAAATTGCATACCTCGAAGATGACGTGCTACAGAGGTGAAATTTAACCGACGGGAAGAAGATGCTGCGATATGCAAATGATTAGTTTTTGACAGCATTCACACAAGGTTGATGCCGGTACCGACACCTACAACGTGCTGACATGAGGAAAGTTTCCAACCGACTTCTCATACACAAACAGCAGTTGACCGGCGTTGCCTGGTGAAACGTTGTTGTGATGCCTCGTGTAAGGAGGAGAAATGCGTAGTTTCACGAGTCGAGCACCCTTTAATAGTAACGGTTCGTTCTGTAATAAGTAACAAAACAAAAGAACGTCTTTATATTGGGCAAGTGACACGTATCAAGAACAGTACAGGTCAGTAGTGGAAACTCGACTTCTTCCCCGGGTGAAGGAAATAGTTTCCCAATGAAAACTATATCTTGATGCACGATTCTGCACCATGCCACAGGATAATATCTACGACTAAATGAGACTGAAATGCATGTTTTGGATTGGTCGGAGAATCCCCCAGACATGAACAGAACTAAAAATGTCTGACAAGGAACGAAGAGTGAAGCAGCAAAGTGAGATATAGCGACAAACAATATCAGGCTGCTGGAAAAACATGTCAGAGCATGGCATGGAACACTGTAATTGGACGACATACAGCAGAAATGCATTATGAGTATGCCAAGGGAGGGTATACCCAGTACTTTATGGTCGCGATTCTCACTAATCATTTTTTTTTACCTTGAAGTGGTTTAGTACATTCTCAGGAATATAATATTAGAGATATTAGAGACACATAAAACTGAAGTTCACAAAAAACGGCAGAATAAAGTTGCGTAATATACTACTGGCCATTAAAATTGCTACACCATGAAGATGACGTGTACAGACACGAAATTTAATCGACAGGGAGAAGATGCTGTGGTATGCAAATGGTTAGCTTTTCAAAGCATTCACACAAGGTTGACGCCGGTAGTGACACCTACAACGTGCTGACATGAGGAAAGTTTCCAACCGATTTCTCATACACAAACAGCAGTTGACCGGCGTTGCCTGGTGAAACGTTGTTGTGATGCCTCGTGTAAGGAGGAGAAATGCGTACCATCACGTTTCCGAGTTTGATAAGGTCGAATTGTAGCCTATCGCGATTACGGTTTATCATATTGTGGCATTGCTGCTCGCGTTGGTCGAAATCCAATGACTGTTAGCAGAATATGGAATCGGTGGGTTATCATCAAAAGAAAATATAGAATAAAAATTATTATCACCAGATACTGAATAATAAAACAAACGAAAAGAATAAGAAGCAGTTACACCAGTAGAAAAAAAAATAATGAAAAAAATTAAACAATCAGTTAATCTTAAACAAACCATTTCAATTATCAAGTACTTTGAATAAAAACCTGCTAAAAAAGCTATACCACACAAAGAAAAAGTGGAAACATTAAAACAAACTGAAGTTACAGGTATAAAATTAACAATTGAGCACATAAAACGAATATCCTGAGAATCCTTTACATTATGAATTATTGAACCTGCACACATAAATAATAATGCCTTAAATAAAGCGTGAGCTAATAAATGAAAAATGCAACTTTTGGATAATCTATAGCCAACATTCTTATTATTAAACCAAGTTATCTTAAAGTAGAAAGAGCAATAATCTTCTTCAAATCAAATTCAAAATGAGCCCCCAATCCAGCCATAAATATAGTTATACAACCAATTAAAAGTAAAAATCAGCCACAATTATAAGTATCTAATATTAGTCTATAACGAATTAATAAATAAACACTGGCAGTAGCAAGAGTAGAAGAATGAACTACAGTAGAAACAGGAGTAGGAGCAGCCATAGCAGCAGGAAGTCAAGAACAAAAGGGAATTTGAGCTCTTTTAGTTATAGCTGCCAAAACAATTAATATAGTAATAAGCTTTATTTCAAAAGAATTAGAAAAAAAGTCATAATAATACGTATAATTTCAAACACCAAAATTTAATATTCAAGAAATAGAAATTAAAATAGCAACATCACCAATACGATTAGAAAGTGCAGTTATCAGCACTATAAGATTATAAATTTTGGTAGTAATAACTAAACAATAAGAAACTAAACTCTAACAAAATTCTAATGAAATTAGGACTAATAATTAAAAACCCTATAGAAAGAATAATTATGAAAACAATAATAATAAAATGATTTATATTCTTTTCACCCAATATACAATCCTCTCTATAATAAATAATCAATGATTACATATATATAACAAAAGACATAAAAATTAGAGACATTCAATCCAAAATTATAGTCATAACAACCATAGAACCAATTAAATTAAAAAGTTCTCACTCAACAAAAACTCTATAATCACTTATTAACTAATAAAGTACCTAAAATAAAAATTATAGTTGTACAAAAGAATAAAGAAAAACACTCAAGGAACAAATAGAAAATAAATTTTCAGCCTAAGATTAAAACCTTCAACCTAAACAAAGAAATATTCACCCTTTAAACAAAGAATATTTAAAAGCAATCAATGTAAAAGTAAAAGATGATATTCACAAAAATAACAAAATAACCAAGAGAACAAGTATAAACTCCAGAAAAATAATTACCATGCTGAGAATAAGAATATATATATATATATATATATATATATATATATATATATATATATATATATATATATATATATATATATATATATATATACTATAAATGCCTTTAAAAAAAGACAAAACAAATTGAAGCAAAAAATCTAAAAAAAAGATCAAGACATAATTCTATTTAATAATCTAATTTCACATACCAAATTTAATGAGGGAGGAGCAGCTATATTTGATGATTTTAAAAGAAATCACCACAAAGCCATTGTTGGTATCAAGTTAATTATACCATTGTTAATTAATAATCTTCGTCTACCTAAACATTCATATATAATATTAGATAAACAAAATAATCCAGAAAAACATAAACCATGTCCAAGTATTAAAGAAAGAGAACCCATACACCCTCACCAATTTATAGTTACCAATCCACCAATAACCATTCTTATATGAGCAACAGAAGAATATGCAATTAAATTAACCTGATGAACACAAATAAATCTAACTATAACCCCACCAGATAAACCTAAAGATAATCAAAAATAATTAAACTTTAAACCCAAATAAGAAATAGCCTTTATAACACGAAAAATACCATAACCACGTAACTTCAATAAAACACCAGCAAGAATCATTCTACCTGAAATATGGGCCTCTACATGAGCCTTAGAAAGCCATAAATGAACTAATAATATTGGTATCTTAACTACAAAACCCAAATTATAAATACATAAAACATAAAACAACAAGAACCAAAATCAACCAATAAAGGGAAATATAAAGTATTAGAAAAATCATAAACCTCAAATAAAACCAATAATAAAGGTACTATAGCCACCAAATCATAAAACATTAAATAAACACCAGCCTGTAAACGTTCAGGTTGATAACCTGAACCCAAAATCAAAAGTAAAGTAGGAACTAATCTAGTCTCAAAAAAATATAAAAAGAAATAAGACTTAATCTAGCTAATGAACAATAAAGCATAATCACTAAAATTAAAAACATACATACAAAATAATTAGAATGATAAGAACTTAAATAAACTCAACCTCTAGCAGTAATTATTAAAGAACAAATTCAAAAACTAAGCAAAATCAAACTAAAAGAAAAATAATCAATACCAAAATAATATCTAATTATATTCAAATCTGCATATGAATAAACACAGATTATAAAAACAAAACTCGACAGAAATATTAAAGAATGAACTAACCATCAACAATTATTCAGCAAACAAAGAGGGATCAAAAAGAGTTATAAATACTTTAACATAAAGATAAACCAAAAGAACTAAAAAAATCATTACCATGAGAACAAATTATTGAAACAAACAGAAAAAACTAAAAAAATAACAGGAAAGAAATAATCATAATCAAACTCAATAAGAAAAACAATAATTAATACAAATAAAGAATGAACAATATATTCTAATCTCAGAAGAACCATTAATAAATGTCGACATTTAGCAGAAAAACATAAACACCAGCAAAATAAACCAACAACGAAGTAAAGAGAGAGAATATAAACATTAGTTTTAATAGTTAAAAAAAACGCCAGTCTTGTAAACCAGAAATAAAATCTAGCCTTGCTTTTAAAACTTCAGAGGTGGAAAAGCTTCCATCATCGGTCCCCAAAACCGATATTTTAAATAAACTAGCCCCTGAAATGATTAAAATATTCATTATATCACTATCAAACGTAATGAATATTAATTTTATTAAATTAAGACACCCAATATCAATCATGCTTTTCATTATCCTTCAAACTTTTTTACTTGGATTAATAACAGGAACAGTGATGGAAAGATATTGATTATCATATATTTTATTTTTAACGTTTTTTGGTGGTATATTAGTTCTATTTATTTATATTACAAGAATTACATCAAACGAAATATTTCAAACTAAATCAATTAACATAATTATTACCCTAACAATATAAGTATTTTTTATATTGACATTAATTATTCTAGATATAACAATATTTATAGACTTTTTAAAACATACTGAAACTATAAATATTGATAATTCAATCAATTACCAAGAAATAACAATATCTTTAGAAATATTATATAACAGATTAACATTCATTATTACAATAACAATAATGATTCATTTATTTTTAGCACTGTTAGCAGTTGTTAAAATCAGTAATATTAACCAGGAGCCTATTCGTAAAATAAGATAATTTACTAATAAATAAAACCTTACGTTTAAGACATCCTTTAATTAAAATTACTAACAACTCTTTAGTTGATTTACCTGCACCAACAAATATTTCATTTTGATGAAATTTTGGGTCCCTGCTAGGGTTATGTTTGGTTTTACAAATCGTAACTGGATTATTCTTAGCTATAAATTATACATCAAATATTGAAATAGCATTTAGTAGTGTAGTACACAACTTTATATACAAATAGAGCAGCTATTTTTTTGTATTTATTTGCATGCAGGATGAGGAATCTACTGTGGATCTTATATATACATACACACCTGAATAATTGGTACAGAAATTTATTTCTTAGTTATAGCAACAGTATTTATAGGATACATTGTACCTTGAGGGGAAATATCTTTTTCAGGTGCGATAGTAATTACTAATTTATTATCAGCAATTCCATATTTAGGAACAGATTAGGCCAATGAGTGTGAGGAGGGTTTGCTGTTGATAACGCAACATAAAATCGATTTTTCACATTCCATTTTGTATTACCATTTATTACCAGCAATTCATTTATTCTTTCTTCGCCAAACAGCGTCTAATAACCCATTAGGCTTAAATGGAGATATCGAAAAAATTCAATTTGATCCATACTTAACTTTCAAGTTTTCTATTACATTTGTATTAATAACATCATAATTGATTATATTATGCGTAATTAATCCTTACCTCCCAGGAGATCCAGATAATTTTGTACCTGCTAACTTAGTAGTAATACCAGTTCATATTCAACCAGAATGATATTTCTTATATGCATATACAATTCTAAGATCAATTCCTAATAAGTTAGGAGGTGTTATTGCATTATTCTTATCAATTAGAATCTTAATAATTTTACCATTTTATAATAAAACACCATTCCGAGGTATCCAATTCTATCCTATTGATCAGATTTTATTCTGAATTATAGTAGTTGTTGTATGCTTATTAACATGAATTGGTAACGACCTGTTGAAGAACACATATTAACAATTATCTACTTTACATACTTCATAATTAATGTCCATGTTGCAAATGCATGAGATAAACTAATTAAGGAATAACAAGTTAATTAGCTTAATAAAAGCATATGTTTTGAAAACATAAAACTAGAAGTTTAACTCTTCTATTAAATTCTCTTAAAAATTTCACTAAATAAACGAGATAAATGAAATCTTTAAACCAACAAAGAAAATAAAAATATTCAAAGATAAAGGTAAAAAACTTTTTCGAGTTAAGTAAATTAACTTATCATAAAGGAATCATGGTAATATATCCTGAACTCAAAACAAAGCCAAGGGATATAATAGCAAGCTTAATATAAAAGAATATAAATCACCCCCTTTAAAAATTAAAGCTAATAATATTCTTATAAACACAATTCTAGTATACTCAGCTAAAAAAATTAAAGTAAAACCACTTGCACCATATTCGATATTAAACCCTGTAACTAACTCAGACTCACCTTCGGCGAAGTCAAAAGGAGTACGATTAGTTTCAGCTAAACAAGAAGCAAAACAAGCTAAAGCTAAAGGAAAAGAAATAATAATAAATCAATAATAAAGCGGATAATTTATAAAATCAAAAATGTTAAAACTACCAATTAAAATAATTAAAAATAATAAAATTAAAGCCAAACTAACTTCATATGAAATTGTTTGAACAACAGAACGAAGAGAACCTAATAAAGAATAATTTGAATTAGATGATCAACCAGCAATTATAATGGTATAAACATCTAATCTAGTGCAGCATAAAGAAAACAAAAATCCATAATAAAAAGAGCATATGTAAGTTAAGTAAAGGAAAATTACTCAAACAGCCAAAGAAATTATTAAATAAAAAACAAGAGAAAAATAATTATGTAAGGAATTAGATATAATAGGGATTGGCTGCTCCTTAAAAATTAATTTAATAGCATCACTAAAGGGTTGTGGGATTCCTACAAATCCTACCTTATTTGGACCCTTCCGAATCTGAATATAATCTAAAACCTTACGCTCTAATAAAGTTAGAAAAGCAACACTAATTAAAACACAAATAACTTATAAAAGAAAATTCAAAATAAACATAACTAAATCATAAAATATCAATACTATTTGTAGAAAAAATCTATATAGATGAATTCTAAATTCAACAAATTAATCATTCAAAATAGTAAATCAATTAATATTAATCAATATAATAAAAATATTTCAACCATATGGTCCTTTAGTACTAATATGGATTAATAGTCATAGGATAGAAACCGACCTGGCTCACGCCGGTCTGAACTCAGATCATTTAAAGGTCGAACAAGCCTAATCATTGGGCTCCTGCACAAAAAATTTTTCTTAATCCAACATCGAAGTCGTAATATGCTTTGTCAATATGAGCTCTCAAAAACAATTACGCTGTTATCCCTAAGGTAACTTAATCTTATGATCATAAATTATGGATCAAAACAACAAACATAAATCAATGATACAATAATGAAGAGTTTATTTGTTCTTCATGTCACCCCAACAAAACATCATCATTAAATATAGAAAGATAAACAAAAAACTATATAAAAGTAAAATGTCAAGCTCTATAGGGTCTTCTCGTCGTAAAGAAGAATTTAAGCATTTTGACTCAAAAATTAAATTCAAAAATTTATTAAGAGACAATTGATTTCTCGTCAAGCCATTCATTCCAGCCACTAATTAAGAGACTAATGATTATGCTACCTTTGCACGGTCAAAATACTGCAGCTCTTTAAAAATCCACTCAGTGAGGAGGCCAGACCTCAAAGTATTTACAAGGCAAAAATTTCATAAAAATAAATATACTAATACTATCATTATTACAAAACTTTTAAAAATAAATTAATAATATTAATAAAAAACCTAAAATATTTATAAAATCCAAATAATAAATAAGGAACTAAAAAGTAATCTTAAAGATAGCTGGTTTAAAGCTTACTGTTATATTTTTATAAAACAAATTATAGGTTATTAATTTCAAAGCTTATATCTTAAAGAATAAATAAGTTAAAATTTATACTTAAAAAATTAAATGAAAACAACTTCAAAAAATTTAATTTTTTCTTAAGAAGCTAGATATCTTAATAATTATTATGATACATTAACTACAAATTATTTGTAAATCAACCCAATTTGAGCCAAGTAAAATAAATACTATAATTTTGATAAAACCTGATACAAATGTAACAATAAGATAAATCTAGCTAAAAAAAATTAAATTATATTTCATAAAACACTTACATTACCAATAAACTATAATTTAAAAAATCTATTCTATAAAATATACTAAGACAAAATTCAACAAAATTATTTATATTATATAATTCAATAAACAGAAAAGAAATATAATAAAATAAATAATCAAGATATCCTGATTTGCACAGAAAAATTTTCAGTGTAAGTGAAACACTTTACTAATAAGTTATATCTTGAACCTATTGCTAGATACACTTTCCAGTACATTTACTATGTTACGACTTATCTCATCTAAATTGAAGCTACTTTAAAATAATAAAATAGAATAATCAATAATGAGAGCGAAAGGTGATGAGTACACACCTCAGAGCCAATATCAGTTAAATTAAAAAAACGAAATTACTATCAATTCCACCTTCATTAACAGTATTTCACCATCAAATCCATTATAAACAAAAATCTATTGTAACCCACCTCCTCTTAACTATAAGCTGCACATTGACCTGAAATATTTTATAATTATAAGTCTTGAGAATTATAACTCTAAAAAGATTCTCTGATAATGGAGACATAAAAACAAATAAATTAAGTAGAGTAAATTGTGTATTACAATCACCGGGTAGGATCCTCTGAATGGAATGAGATACCGCCAAATTCTTTGGGTTTAAAGACCTTAACTAATAGTACCCTGGTAAATATAATTAACATTTAAAATAATTGGGTATCTAATCATAGTTTATTATTTAAATTTCACAGATTCATAAAAAGAGCTACAAATAAATTTTAACATTTCACCTTACAAATTTATATTTTAACCCTAAAAATATAAACAACTGTTTTAACCAATAATATTCACTTGTATCAATCGTAAAAACCGCGGCAGCTGGCACGAAATATGCTGATACTAAATCAGTTGTTAAATCCAAAATCACTTCATAATTAAATCAAATTACTGCAAAAAGAACATTTACTTCAACAAAACTTACATATAATACAAAGAAAAAGTGAATAAACAAACAAGAATAAAACTTTTAA
This sequence comes from Schistocerca gregaria, assembly GCF_023897955.1. Lineage (NCBI taxonomy): Eukaryota > Metazoa > Arthropoda > Insecta > Orthoptera > Acrididae > Schistocerca > Schistocerca gregaria. The sequence continues at coordinate 513,132,690 of NC_064924.1, forward strand.
AAACAAAAAATAAGAAATTTGATAATTTATAAAATTTATAAAATTAAGAAAAGTAAAAGATTCAAATATTTATAAATTCCCCGCCGGGAATCGAAACCAGGACACCTCACTCCTACAGTCACTCAACGATTAGACCATCCCGTACACCGCAACACAATCTGCAAACAATCGTAGATTGCTGCACATCCTGTCCGCCAGATCCGGCCGGAGTTGTCGAGGGGTTGCATGGATGTGAGTCTTGTCCTTAGGTTAGCTAGGTTTAAGTAAGTCTAAGTTCTAGGGGCTGATGACCGCAGCAGTTAAGTCCCATAGTGCTCAGAGCCATTTGAACCATTTTTTGTTTGCCAGATCATTTGTGTATACGGAAAGTAATAGCTGTCTCATCACCCTTCCCTGGAGCACTTCTGACGATATCCTTGTCTCTGACCCACCCTCACCGTCTATGACAACATACTGGGTTCTATTGCCTAAGAAGTCTTCAAAACACTCACATATCTGGGAACCCATTCCAAATGCTCATACCTATGTTTACTGACAGCAGTGACGCACTGCATTAAATAATTTTCAGAACGCTCTAAATATGAAATCTTCCTATTCTCCCTTCCTTGATAGTTTATAGTACATCACGTAAGTAAAGTGAAATAGGTACACATAACGAAAATTGTAAATTTTAATGTAGGGAAAGCAGAATGTTTGAAGGAGTATACAGAGGGTCAATACAAGGGCCATGTACTTGAGGACAATACTATAGAGAAGGAAGAAGATGTGGATGAAGATGAAATGGGAGATACGATACTGCGTGAAGAGTAGGACAGAGCACACAAAGATCGAAGTCAAAACAAGGCCCCGGGAGTAGACAACATTCCATTAGCACTACTGACAGCCTTTGGAGAGCCAGCCCTGACAAAACTCTACCATCTGGTGAGCAAGATGTAGGAGACAGGCGAAATACCCTCAAACTTCAAGAATAATATAATAATTCCAATCCCAAAGGAAGCAGGTGTTGACAGTTGTGAAAATTACCGACCTATCAGTTTAATAAGCCACGGTTGCGAAATATTAACACGAATTCCTTACAGACCAATGGAAAAACTGGTAGAAGCCGACCTCAGGGAAGATCAGTTTGGATTCCGTAAAAATGTTGGAACATGGGAGTCAATACTGACCCTACGACTTATCTTAGAAAATAGATTAAGGAAAGGCAAACCTTCGTTTCTAGCATTTGTAGACTTAGAGAAAGGTTTTGACAATGTTGACTGGAATACTCTCTTTCAAATTCTAAAGGTGCGAGTGGTAAAATACAGGAATCGAATAGCTATTTACAATTTCTACAGAAACCTGATGGCAGTTACAAGAGTCGAGGGACATGAAAGGGAAGCAGTGGTTGGGAAGGGAGTGAGACAGGGTTGTAGCCTGTCGCCGATGTTATCCAATCTGTATATTGAGCAAGCAGTGAAGGAAACAAAAGAAAAATTCGGAGTAGGTATTAAAATTCATGGAGAAGATTTTAAAACTTTGAGGTTTGCCGATGACATTGTAATTCCGTCAGAGACAGCAAAGGACTTAGAAGACCAGCTGAACGAAAAGGAGGATATAAGATGAACATCAACAAAAGCAAAACGAGGATAACGAAATGACGAAATCGGTTGATTCTGAGGGTATTAGATTAGGAAATGAGAAGCTTAAAGTAGTAAATCAATTTTGCTATTTGGGGAGCAAAATAACTGAGGATGGTCAGAGTGGAGGAGATATGTTTGTTAACATCGAGTATAGATTTATGTGTCATGAAGTCGTTTTCTGAAAGTATTTGTATTAAGTGTAGCCATGTATGGAAGTGAAACGTGGACGATAAATAGTTTAGACAGAAAGAGAATAGAAACTTTCAAAATGTGGTGCTACAGAAGAATGCTGAAGATTACATGGGTATATCACATAACTAATGAGGAGGTATTGAATAGAATTGGGGAGAAGATAAATTTGTGCCATAACTTGACTAGAAGAAGGAATCGGTTTGTAGGACATGTTCTTAGGCATCAAGGGAACACCAAATTATTACTGGAGGGCAGCGTGGAGGGTAAAAATCGTAGAGGGAGAACAAGAGATGAATACACTAAGCAGATTAAGAAGGATGTAGGTAGCAGTAGGTAGTGGGAGATGAAGAACCGTGCACAGGATAGAGTAGCATGAAGAGCTGCATCAAATCAGCCTCTGGACTGAAGACCACAACAACGACAACAACGTATCCTTCAAGAGCATAAGAGCTGTATCGATTACAAAGATGTACGTGTGAGAGAACGCTGCGAGGCAACTGTCGCTGAGGCAGAGTATGTGTAAGAAAGAGCTTACATTAGGTCGGGCAGCAGTGGGCAGTGGTTGCTCGGGACTAGCAGCAATAGCGTGCCAAAGGCTGGCAATGTCCGTTGCGATGCTCCAGAGTGGGCAGTCCCTTAGTATTAAATATTCAGTGTCATAATTTTAGTGTTGTGTATTAATGATTCGTGGAAGAAATAAGATTTGAAGTAAAATTAATTAAGAAAATGCTACAAAATGTTGTTATGAAATTTTGACGAAGAATCTTCCTACATATTGGTACACCGATCTACAATAAGGTAGTCAATATACACGTATTTATGCGCTTTTACTGTTGAACGAATTACAGTCATTCTCATCAGTCATGTTCCGCCTCCCAATTCCATGTCGTTTCTATTTAAACAAATTCTAAATATATCTTAGTCAAATATCTTGCATTTTGTCTTTTGCATTTGCACTTAGTTTAGTAGTGCTGAGAGCAAACCAACGCGTTATCCAAGATGACACCAATACGAGGTAAGAAATTTATTTCACATAGTTTATGGACTTTCGCCCAGGGAACACTTTCGTATTTATTCAGATTTAGAGGTCCACACTAAGACCGGGTGGATCAAGAATGTACTTACCTCTAATTTGTCATTATTGCGCACGGGTCTTATTTGGTTTGGGTCTACTGGTATTGCTTTCTTGCTAGTAGACAGATTGTTTAAAACAGGCTCCGGTAAATATACAGATACACGTAATCAGACACACAGTCATCTCCCCAATTTATGTAACTGTTCTTTGTAAGACATAAACATCACACCTTACTTCAAACATAAACGTTACTTGATAAACGTTACAAAAGGGCAAGCTGAGTTTCGCGAAAGCGATGCTTTCGAAAACAGTGCTGATTTTTGGACATATGCTTTTCGGCTCCTGGGAAAATTTATTATTTATTAAGTCTGAATATGTTCTAGATTCCGCAACAAACCGATGTCAAGGATATTGGTCTGTAATTCTGTTGGCTCGTTCTATGCTACCAAGACTTCTCGTGCCACACGGCGACCTTCCAACTTTTTACATTCCCGCCTCAGCCCTTTCGTCGTTGAGGGACTCTTCCTTCCCCCCTTCCCCTAAATATCGGATGTAGCCTAATAAAATATTTTTTTTATTATTTTGTGACTATTAGTATAATGTAATAAAATAAAATATGAGCCGTATAAACACACACTAATGCAATGGCTCAGCATAAAAGAGAAATAACTAATGTAGGAATATTATTCATAGTGTAATATGTTGTTTAACTTTGGACCCGCCAGGTTAGCCAAGCTTCCTGGACTCGGGTAGGCGCACCGGCCCCGGATCGAATCCGTCCGGCAGATTACCGACGTCTGTCGGTGCGCCGGCCAGCCTGGATGTGGTTTTTAGGCGGTTTTCCACATCCTGCTAGGTAAATACTGGGCTGTTCCGCACGTTCCACCTCAGTTACACGACTCGCAGACATCTGAGTACGTTCGCGCTATACCATGAATTACACTAGCCGCAGACAGCAGGGGTACACTGTTTCCGTCCGGGGGAGTACAGGTGGCGGCAGGAAGAGCATCCTGTCACCCCCTTTCCACTAACCTTGCCAAATGCGTTCCTAACAATGCCGACCCTGCGTCAGCGCGGGACTTGGAACCAGTGAAAGAAAGAAAGAAATGTTGTTCAATTTAGCAATCAGTAACTAGCTCATTTCTCAGGGTAGTTACATAATCGTCGATTATCAGACTCAACAGATTCTTTTGACAAAATAACCATCATATTTTTCGTGTTTTAAGTACAACTTACATTATCAGCTGGTACAGCAAGAACGTCCTCTTAGGTACTAATCCAAGCATATAAGATTAGCGAATGACAAAGGAAAGATAGTTCATGCATAGAAACGCAAGAGTCCATGGAATAACATGTCCATTGTAGTTCTCTCCCTTCTTCTATGGCGTACTTGTCGATTATTTATAAAATTTGTCGTAATATTTAGTTCACATTTTTGAAACCAAAGTGCACCCAGGAGAAACAGTACATCTTACACTTCACCGACTTTTTAACACATAAATATCTTTGTAAATGTAATTACTTTAGCGCTAAAAGAGTATGTGTTGGTGGTTCTTGCCATTTGTGGCTCAGATTCAGCAACAATTGTGGAATTGGTTTCTTCTGTGTTGGGAAATAGTTTTATTGCTATTTTTTCTATTATTATCACATCCCTGTGGATTTCTTCTCCAGCTACGGTGGTGTTAGCTTGTCCGCTACATAAAATAAAGTAGGTATTCCATTCCATATTGGTTTCCTTCGTTCCATATTCACTGATTTGACTGGAAGTGTAGCGAAGAGAACTTCCATTTTTGAACAAATATACGACGCCTTTCTGCTGAAGGTCAGGTTTGCTGCTGTTTAATGTAACTTTTTCGGGCCTTAAGGAGCACCACATTCTCAAGTAAATATCTTTAGGTTAAAAGAAAGTCGTAAATAAACAGTTCTGTGACATAGTGCTTCACACCTACTAGGATTGGTAAGAAACATAAAAAATTGCAAATATACTGCTTTCTTCTTCTTGTCGCTGCATTTTATTGCGGTCGAACCGCATCTGTTTGTAAAAACCATTCTGCAGACTAATGTAAACAGTTAAGATTAACTTTCACATTTACGAAATCGCGGCGAACTCCAAAGCATAACTTCCTAGTCACTTTGCGCGCTGCAATCGCGGTGGGCAACAGAAAGGAGGTGGAGTATCGTGACTGTATATGTCTGACTGTGGCTCTGGTTACACTCCCAACCAGCCAGAGCTTAAACATTAGCTTTGATCTTATTATTATCTTAGTAACAAGAGAAAGCAATGATTAACAACAAATGTGTACTTGGAGTTGCTTGTAAAAGCATCTTTCTGACGGAATTTATTCTTCTCAATTTATTTAATGAACATTAATCGTAACACCACTCAAATAAGGAAAGGTGATACTTCGATGATTACGAAATGTGTAAGTCTGCAGAAATTTAATTCTAAATAATAATTGGCTATTTTAACGTAAGTGTAGAGGACGTGATATTAATAACTGCAAGTTATCTATAAGGCTGTACCAAACTTACCTGTGTTGGACAGCTGATAAGACGGTAACGAGCGATAGAATAAAGTAATTCGCCATTTCCAAGTCCACATTAGGGCGTACAACTCCCTTCTAATTGATTTTGCTGTTTTAAATTGCGCTGTGTTGGTGAAGGCATGTTTTCGATATCGCGTTTTGTCCATTGCTTTGACCAGTGACGTTCTGTGCGACGTCTTGAGTTTAGGATGCGAAGGATGTGAGCGGTTTGGCGTTAGTGACTGGTGTAAACTTTATATGCTGTTTATTCCAGAGAGGAAGTCATGGATCAATGCCGACTGGTGGAATCAGACCATCCGCCAATCCCCAAATGTCTGGCTGTTTCTTTCTGTATGCGGCACGTGTTCCGAGGATAGGGCTAGGCTGGAAACGAAGGGCAGGTCTTAAACTGTTGCGAGAGTAACGGTTTGTGATGTTTTTTACCATGCTTCCTACAAATATTTAGTTGTATTTTGAATTTGGCACGTTTCTCGACGGAGATGTTAGGTACTAACCTAGGAACACCGCGGCACATTCGAAATGGATTATTTTTGTAAGAGAATTGTTGTAGGCGGTTGCTTAATCTTTGTGGTGGACGTTTAGGTTTGTGATTCGGTTTATAGTAAAGGTGCAGTTAAATGAGAACAAGTCTTTAGTAGTTACTGGTTCTCTAATTGTTTCTGGTTTTTGAACTGTTGCTTTTAGTTTGCAGTTTGGTATTCTAGAGTGAAAGTTGTGTGTTTGTATGGAGTTTTGCCTTGGAGTTGTGTTTAAATAATTTGTTGTTCGCAGTATGGTTTGTATGTGTGTGTGTTTTGGGGCCACTTTGATTGAACATTTTTGGAAGTTGACCATCAACGGCTGTCAAGTAATGTATAACATCTTTGACCATCAAATGCTTTTATTTTAAATCCATATATCTCGACTGGTTTCAGTCATCGACCATCTTCACGGATAAGGGTTAAAGTGGTTAAACCCACAACGTAACATTTGTCATTAATTAAATAATGGTTAGAACGTGTTAGTAATATCAAAATACGACACAGGACTTTCAGAAGCAAACATACTAATAACAAGTGAATACAGAGCAGTACTGGACTATGATTGGTAAGAGCGTTTTTATGATTTTTTTTGTTTAGTGTGAGATCGTTGTTTGTTTATGTAAATGATATTTCTTTGAAATGAGGTTTTTAGATTCGTGTTTGCTTAGTATTATTTGAGGGGAGTGTGATTTGGGGGGGGGGGGGGGCAGTTATAGCACCGATATCTTCATTGGCACTGTGTAGATACAGTGAATTTCGTTATCGTTATTAGCTTTGTTGGTGGGGAATTGTCTGCATCACTGTCTTCGTTTCAGCTATGTATGTCAGGTGGAATTTCCAGTACTGATTACAATGGATTTCCTTATTTGGCGTGGGTTGGGAGAGGGCGGAAGGGTTGTATCATTGACTTCGTTTGAGCTACATAGATCTAGAAATACATTCTATTCCAGTTGTGTGTTTCTTATTCTTTTTGGTTGTGTTTATTCTGGAAGAATTCGTGAGGGTTTTCTTTCGATTATGTGACTCTCTTGGAGTGATGTTAGTCTTATTGTAGTATTTTTAGTTTGCCCCCGCCTAGCACTCCCTAATTCCCATGGTGGTCTCATTAGTTTCATTTCATTAAGTGACTGAAATATTTCACATCTTTCTTATGTTCGTTTGCGAGCATAATTGTAGTAATCTTGAAATATCCCATAGGCCTGCTCTTAAATCTGTGGTTGTCATAAGAAATAAAGTACGCTTTATATCCCCGATATAACGTCATAGGCCACAGTGGACGTGTAGAATCGGAACGTACGGTAGTCCCAAATGTCGTTCTTGTTATCGCGTTCTGTCAATTTCAACGACTTTTGACCGTATGTATTGACATCAATTTTTGGCTTTCTATATTGGTATCATTTTCTGGTCTTTGTACGGGTGACTAGTTTTTCAGTTGAGCTATATACGTCGACTGATGTTTCAGGAAAAGTTTAGAATAGGGCCAGTACCGTATTTACGTGTTTCAAGCAGGAATGTTGCCAGTGCTTGCCGTGATGTACTATGAGAGCAAAAGAAGGCGTGTCAGCTGTTCATGTCACACAGCCAATGAGAGACCAGCAGGCAGACAATGTGTTTCGAATAGTTTCGGAAGGAAGGGCGAAACATTGCCGTAAAAGTGGATTATAGCTTTATTTGCTCCTTATTTGAGTTGTAGCTATTGAAACTGTGCTAGTATCTGCAAACCAAGGACAGCGTCACAACTCATGATATACAAGAAAATGTAGTGAAATACTTCTGTTCTTCCTATTGCTACGCATTAGATCTGTGTGAGCACACTCAGTAAGTGGATCAATGTTTTTTTTTATTTTTATTACGTCTTGGGGGGAACTGCGTAGATCACTGTTTTTGTTTCTTTTCTCTTTTTCTTTTGGATAATGGAATAAAGTATTTTGATCAATATTTTTTAATTAGAATATGGGAAAAGGTACGTGGGTCAATGTTATTATATCAAACGTGCAACTCCCTTGTGATTAACACTGGTTCACTTATTCACTGAGCTTGCGCAGATCGATTGCATATTCATTCCCCCACCCCACTTGAAATTTTCTGTGAGACGTGCACCAAGTCATTGAACTCGGGGAAATGCAAAGAAAAAGTAAAAATGAGTCCTGGTACAGACGTGTCTTCTCTGACACTATTACAGTACTCAAAGTGAAAGGTAAAGTATTAGAAATCACAGGGGAAAGGGTACGTAATAAGAAGCGACGTATGTGCTATAAGCGGTAATGCTCACGCACGATCTGTGAATTGTGTATAGGTCTTACGGCCGAGTCATGCGCTCGTAGTATAAATGCTTCGTTTACTTGTTTGTAGTTGCATCACCATGCTAACCAATTATTGTTCGCACAATAGAGTACATTGAAATGCAGCATCAGTTAGATTGCACTATGAGTGCTTTGACTTATGTTTCCCAGTTGCAAATGCTACTTCTATGGCCAGTTGTTTAGTGTGTCGACGTACCTTCTATTCCACACCCATGTAGTTTTGCAGGAACGAGTATGGGGTCATTAATGAAAACAAACTAACCGAGTGGCGATAACAATGTATACTGACGACGTCAAATGTTTATTATGGTGTAGTTTCTGGATAGTTTAGGGTTATATTACATGTGGCGCACTGAGTTAATAAGTAATCGTCAGGATGATAGGCACTGACCTGTTATCTCTAGATGCAGAGATCTTTTAGTCATATTACTCTTTTAAGTGATAGTAGTTTGAATAAATTTGGCGATGAACTTAATTACCAAATTTTGAAAGGGAAGTTTTGTGGGTTCTAAATGCTTGTATTGGTCCACCAATATTACAATAGCTTTTTTTAAAAAAAAGAAATATTGCTCAAATGAATCTCTCACTCAATAAAGAAAAGATGTAGCAATTATTCCGACGTAACGACCGTCGAAGTAGAGGTAATAACAAACGGAGCTCGTATTGTGGAGAAAATCGTACGAGTCGAATCATGAGTGAAACATCCTTGTGGTTTCCTTAATCTACTTAAAGAAACCACGGAAACCATAGATGTTGATGAACGAATTATTGACTTGTACCACTGTCAATCAAAATGCGAGGACCATGTGTTAGCATAATGCCACCTCACTAGAACTAAAATAAATAACCAGACTATATTATCCCATTAAGCCGAAGATGTATTGAATCGGCAACTTTGGTGGTATTGGCCACGGTATCGCGGTGGAATAGTTTAGCAGCCAGACAGCCTTCTCCACCGCCGAGTTGAAGGCGGCGCCCACAACAGGCAGCATAAGATTCGGTGGCTATGAAGAGCTGCATGGTGTGGAGTGTTGAGCCTCCGTGGGTTGGCGCAGAGGCCACTGGAGTGACCTGCCGACAGATTTAAATGTCAGAATTAAAAACGTGATCACATTATCGTGGGCTGATATATGTAAAGAAAACTGCAAAATTATTGTAGGACCTGAGGCTAATATAGGGTCGATTTGTGTATCGATATTGTTGAGACTGTAAAATAGACACGAAATGGAGTTACTATTGGCACAAGTGTAGTAAAAGAGTGCAATGACAATATATTTTACAGATTGTTTTGCGTTCCAGATACGGGTATACTGAAGGGATGTTTATATCTCCCCTAGTCATCAACTCAAGATTGCTAAGTATTATAAATAAGGATTTAAATGTGAGAACTACCAGCAATTACTGTTTGCCCCTATCCTGTTCCCTGAGTACAGTTCCTTCTGATCATTGTATCATGATGGCTGGTGGCTGTCACAAGTACGAGAATATTTCTACGTTTATACTGACCTAAACTGAACTACGTTCTATGCGTAAAGCAACCAAGGCAACTGAGACTGTTGGTATATGCACTTATGCCAGGGGCGTAGGGTTTCTTAAAGCAAGTTCCCAAAATGTTGAATGGAAATTCCGAGAGTGTCATGGATAAGTGTATGACAGAAAAGTAAACCTTGATGCAGTATAATAGAACAGAACCAAAAGACCAGCATACGTTGATCAACTTCTATCCTGGAACTTGATAACTCTTTCATGGACGGGAGGAGATAAGAATGTTTCCTGTAACTCCCTCAATACTATGAAAGGGTAGGAAAATGTATTGTACCGTTCATTCTTAAGATTACGTAGAACCTAGCAATAGTAGTGCGGAATAACAGACTGTCGAAATAGGCTTCGTATCCGCTCACAATTCAAAACCGTTTTAGAAGAATAGTACGTCGTCCTCGGCGGTGAGTGCCCATCGGAGGTGAGGGTATCATCTGTAGTGTCCCAGGGAAGTGTGGTAGGTCGGCTGTTGTTTTCCATCTACATAAATGTTCTTTTGAATAGGGTGGATAGCAATGTGCGGCTGTTTGCTGGTGATGTTGCGGTGTACGGGAAGTCGTCGTCGTTGAGTGACTGTAGGAGGATACAAGATGACTTGGACAGGATTTTTGATTGGTGTAAAGAATGGCACCTAACTGTAAATATAGATAAATGTAAATTAATGCAGATGAATAGGAAAAAGAATCCCATAATGTTTGAATACTCCAATAGTAGTCTAGCACTTGACACAGTCACGACGATTAAATATTTGGGCGTAACATTGCAGAGCGATATGAAGTGGGACAAGCATGTAATGGCAGTTGTGGAAAAGGCTGATAGTTGTCTTCGGTTCATTGGTAGAATTTTGGGAAGATGTGGTTCATCTGTAAAGGAGATCGCTTATAAAACACTAATACGACCTATTCTTGAATACTGCTCGAGCGTTTGGGATGCCTATCAGGTCGGATTGAGGGAGGACAGAGAAGCAATTCAGAGGCGGGCTGCTAGATTTGTTACTGACAGGTTTGATCATCAGGCTAGTGTTACTGAAATGCTTCATGAACTCGGATGGGAGTCTCTAGAAGAAAGGAGGCGTTCTTTTCGTGAATCGCTACTGAGGAAATTTAGAGAACCAGCATTTGAGGCTGACTGCAGTACAATTTTACTGCCGCCAACTGATATTTCGGGAAAAGACCACAAAGATAAGATAAGAGAATTAGGGCTCGTACAGAGGCATATGGGCAGTCATTTTCCCCTCGTTCTGTTTGGGAGTTGAACAGGGAGAGAAGATGTTAATTGTCGTACGAGGTACCCTTCTCCACGCAGCGTATGGTGGATTGCGGAGTATGTATGTAGATGTAGATGTAGATGCAAATGTAAGTGTATTGCAAGCTTGATAACGACTCACAGCTCAGTACAACAGAATTTACTTTTCGACCATAGAATTTTGCATTTTGCAGGCTTGTCTCTGTACCTAAGCTGACAGCATTTCAGTGATATTAAAAATGTGCAGTTGTAGAGTCGGAAAAATAGCACAAACGCAGGTTACCATTCTGAAGGCAGTTACGACGTGGCCATAGAACCAGAAATACAACTAGAAACTAAAATTTGCAGATCAAAGTTTCACTCAACGTAGCAGTGTGGCTTTCCTCTTCTCACTGCAGACGTCTCTGCAGTAGCTCCTCAAAAAACGCGTCAAGCGTAAAGCGACGCTCCTGTTGGAAAAGAACTTACTACTTTTCTGATATACAACATGTGGAGTAATACAGAACATGTGTTAGATTCTAACATGACAGCTTTTTACGAACAGCTAAATTTATTTATAATATTTATACACTGATCGATTTTAATATTCAAGCATTATCACTACTCATTCCATGTCTGACCAGCTCATAATGCTAAACAAATACTAATGTCCCATGATGTAAGAGTTCTTTTGTTTGCGCGGTTGGTTATTGAAGTACTTCTTGGAGTTATGCCGAGTTGTTGTTCCTGTTGTATGCAGAATATTTCAACGACCGACCGAGCCGTGTTTTTCAGGTCGTATTACATTCCCTGACTAGATGGAGTCCAGGGATCGAGTGCATGTAACGGCAAAGGTCGCTGCACTCCAGTCACGCTCATTGAAGCATTTTGCACAAATCCTAACAACCCGGCAAAACACCCGAAGTAGGGCACTAACTACTGTCACTTTCGTAAGAGAGTATTGATCTGAACATAAAACGAATAGAACACGTTGAAACCTAATGCCATTATTCCCTATACTCCACTAATTTACACTCACCGTAGCAACACGGATTTCTCCTCCTTCCTGCAGCCGTTTCTACAGTACCTCCATAAAAAAAACTCGTCAAGTGTAAATTGACGGTCCTGTTGGAAAAGAACATACTAGTTTTACCATAAGGAATACTTTTATAATTCAGATATAGCGATACTTCTTAATATGTTCAGGTGTTACGAAGTGTAACACTTATGAAGAATGTATGGGCCTGTAGATAGCGATGCTGAGTGTACATTGTTTGGCTGTAATAGCTACCATTATGCTATGGGCGAACTGTTAAGCTGGAACGACAGAGGGCTACAGAGGAATTATTAAAGGTACAGCGTCGCCATTGACCTTTTCATTCTCTGTTCTGGTGTGTTCTTTCTATGGACAGGAATTAAGTGGGACTGTGACAATTTTTACTGGCAGTTCCAATTTCTCTACTCTCTGACTCCTCCGAGAACAATATTAGGCTTCGAAGTCTGAATTCAGGAATAGATTTCCTCTGGTCATCAGGTATTAATCCCAGTTAGCAGGCAACTCGCAGAGTAACCAGATGGTTTGAAACGTTGTCTTCAACCAGTCACCTGTCTTGGAAGCATATTATGTGAAGCTCTATTCTTTCAAAAAATTTCAGCATACTTCTCTACAATTTATTAGGGTCTTTTCCATTCTCAAGCACCTCCGTATCAGCATCATAATCCAAGCATTCTTGACTAATGCTAGACATAACTTCTCGGTTGGTCAGTGTTAATGTTAATGGCCGGCAGTAGAGTTGTTGCAACTATTTAATCGGCTTTCAGCTAGACTATCAACTTCGTCTTATATAATGCCAGAAGTGGGGCTATAATACGCTAGTAGCATGGAGGAGAGAAGCAGGAGCCTGTGGGATGTGGGGAAAGGGCAAGCTTATCATGCAGCCAAGGAGGCCTGTGAGCAACCAACCCATCGAGACAACGTGCCATTATCCTGCAGGTGAGAAAGACATACGACTGATGGAATAGGCGTGACTGCCCAATCATCAGACCAAGTCCGACCTTATATATATATCACTTTCACACACTGAAGTTACCCTGACTCCTATCCGAATAGGCTACATTCCTAACTAATGCCTCATTTCTAACTAATGTCTTCATAGTCTGGTGAGAAGACAGTTAAATCTGTAATGGCTGTGTCGTAAATATTTTTATACGCCATATTTTTTGTGCACTTTATCTTCTGATCACAGTGCAGAAGTGAATTTAAGAGGAGACAAACCATTTATTTTACTTGAAGTCGAGATTGGAAAATTTCAAAAAAATATTGTATCTCTGGAGACGAGGTTGAAAGCTTTGGTGTGTTGCTGAGTGACCAGCAAATTCCGTTTCCCTCCAGTGATGATGAAATCCATCCATTCGCCAGTGACGTTCATTTGTGGCTGTATTTTAGATATCGTCACGAAAACTGACAATGATCCCTCGATATCTGCAGCCAGTGAAGCCGAGCTGTTGAGTATGACGTGTCAGTCGGTCAGTACCGTTGGGTCTTCAGAGGCTCTTTCTGACGTAATAAGTTTTTTAGTTGGTACTTTTGATCATTCTACTAAACTAGTGAAACGCAATCACATTTATTATCAGGTATCGAAATTGTATTAAATATATTTTTTTTGTAATTATGTGTATGTATGTATGTGTGTGTGTGTGTGTGTGTTGTGTGTGTGTGTGTGTGTGTGTGTGTGTGTGTGTGTGTGTGTGTGTTGTGTGCGCGTGTAAGTAAGGTTTCTTACATTTTAATTCTTTGTTGGGTTTTTAGTGTTTCAGGACACTGAACCTTACTCTTCCCATAAACGTAGTGCTATCTAGCTCGGAAACCAACACACAGTCGACACAGTCAATAGTCTAGTAGAGGTTCCTGTCTTAGATGTATATGATATGATAATGAATTGTCACATGGGATGTTTATAGCGGAGAGCATTTTCGTTTACAGTAAATCGTGACTGTGTAATGCCTTTTGGCCACCCTATCGGCAATGAAGTATCTCTAAAACTTTAGTGCTTTGCTTACTATGGTATCAGTAATGCAACGTGACGTGGCTCACCTCAAAGCTACCTCGAGCAGCGACCAAGGTCTTGTCCAGTCGCAGGCCTTCGTCCCTCTCCCTTCCCATGCCTTGATGCTTCGGAACATTGCTGCATCGATAACGGGCAGCACGTTAGATACGACCATACCGTGTCCACGTGTAAATCTTATTCTGATGTCTCACAAGTGTACCGCAAGGAAAAACTTGAGACCGTGATGTCATGTCTTTAAATTTAACTTCTGTAATAATTAGAGCTGTCTGTGTTACAAAAGTATCTGTAACATTCAGATCGATTAAATATCATTGATTTCCTTGAAAAATATTATCCACTTATGACTGGTGAGGAATTCATTATTGTAATTCCCTTTTACTAATTCCTAACAGATGAATTAAAATAACACTAGTTCTTCGATGACAGCCAAAGGTGTGTTCATTACGAGGTACATTTATTCTGCAATGAATAATTTTGTTTCGATAGCAGCAATTTAAGGCTATCACTATTAGACAGACAGTGCTCTTAGCAAGACAGTGCATCGCTACACTGGTTTCAGACATACACCAAGTATCGTTATTTAAACTTCGCATTTACACAGACTTTAGGCCGCGATTTGGTTACTACCATCCGTTCGTTCAATATGGCACCATGAGGCAGGATCGGTAATTTAATTAGTGAGTACTTAAGGGAACATCTTGTTGGTGATATGAAGTTACTAGTAAATAATCTATGCGACAGTGTCTGAGGAGAGTACGATTTTTACAAATACTCGTTGTCTGAGTCAGTGTGTTCTCACCGGTCTGCGCCTTTCCTTCTTTTTGGCAGAGTTCAACACTAAACCTACAATCGCTCCTCAGCGCCCTGTGAACTATTCAACGACACGTACGACGTAACAACCATATTTACGACTGAAATTTAACCAGCGACATTTGAATTAAGAAAACGCCAGTACACCTTATAAACTCCCAACGGAATTAACATTTAACGATGTTCAGAGGTATTAATTTAATTTCTTTTAGTAACAGAAAGAGAAAATATTTTTGATATGGTGCCATGTAAACTCATTATGGCTGCACGCAGCTGGAACTTGTTTACGTATTGCCTTCTTCTTCACGGAACGTAGAATATAAAAGATTTGGTGACCGATAGGTGACGCCGCTCTCGTTGTGAAATTAAATAATAAGGTTAAAGAATAGACGATTCCAGCAAATAAAATTGTGAAAACCTCAGCAAAGGGATCTGTCCCTATAAGTTAGTTCTCTCGTAACCTTTTTAGCTGCATGACGTATTCAAACAATGTACTGGAATGTGAATGGAACTGGTTTATTTTTCCATTTTTCATACCGTAAAATTACATCACATTACGTCGTAACATTTCAGTGTTCCAGTACTTCGCCGCTACACATCCAGTCATTTATAACCTTATACGATATTGAAACTGCATCTGATTCTATATGGTAAGTAAACAGAAGACACTTAAGTCAGTAGTTCATACCTCTCCCGGATACACTGCACCTCGCTTATGAAGCTGGGCGTTCGCTCCTCAACAACTTTAAAATGTTTCGTTATTTGAACCCGAAACACAAAGTGCAACAATACAATATATGAATTAAAACTGAAGCCTTTTTAATTCAATAACTCGTACGACGAATTCTTATCGTTATTTCAAGTGCTCGGGTGAATACGCAAGTAATTGCTAGGCAACGGTTATCTACGGTTTACGTAACATAGCATCGGTGTTAGCATATGCTGCGAACAACATTAAACAGCAACGCCAGTAGCTGCAGAGCTCTACACTGTTTAGCAACGTCGATAGGAATGGGCATATTTTAAATAAATCATTGCATGTACCACAAAATAATTTCATTTTGCAACTGGGAGGTATCCATCAGTGTCTAATGAAAAAACCTGACTAGCTAATCAACTCCCAATGAATTTAACTGCTAACTATATTCCAAGATATTAATTCAATTTCCTGAAGCAACAGGAGACGAAAACTCTCTTGTTACAAAGCCACGTCGACTAAATGTTACTCTCCACAGCTGCCATCAGTTTCCTTAGCGTGTTCTTCTTCACAGACGGAAGAAAGTACCAGCGGCACGACTGTGATACGACTACAGCCAGCATGCATGTACAATTGAGAAGCAAGGAAGTTGGTGACTCTTATCGTTGTGAAACTAAGTGATTAATCTGTGAAGGTATGACAAACGTAAGTGAACTTCGTCAGGAACTCAGTAAAGTGGTTCGTCTCTACAAGTCAGGCTCCTAACTTATGAACTTATATGAAAAATTAAGAGAAAGTGATCTTTCACGTGTTACACTGTACTAAGTACATGTTCCTAAATCATAACACGGTCCATCATAAAACTTCAACTTGCCGATACTTCTCCACTAAATTCACAGTCATTTAAATGCTTGTACGATATTCTAACTGCAGATGGCTTTGTATGACAAATAAATAGGTTACATTTAAGTGAATGGCTCATACCTCTTGCGGGTACAATGCACCTCGCCTCTAAAGCTGGGCGTTAGCTTACTTCAAAGCTTCTAAAGCTCCGCAAGAACTTTAAAAAGTTTCCTTAGTTGTTCTTGAAACACAAACTTCGACGCTACAAGACTTGAATCAAAGCTGAAGCTTCTTTAACTGAATAACTCACAGAACGAATTCGTATAGGCACTTCTAGTACTCGAGAGAATACGGAAGTAATTGCTAGGCAACGGTCCTCGACGGTTTAGGTGACATAGCATTGTTGTTGGCATAATACTCTAGATCAACATTAGATAGCAACCCCACTAATAGCAATCCCATCAAATACAGAGCACATTTTATAGGTAAACAAGCACTGCAGTAAAATGATTAGTAATTTAAATATATGTCAGACGAAATAGAAATGCCTTGCTATTGAAAGATAAGCAGCATTGTGTAAAGGATGAAAACACCAGAATAACTAATAAATTCACAAAGAATTTAAAAATTAAAAATACTCCAAGCTCTTAATTCAATTTCTTTAACCAATAAGAGAGTTATACTCCTTTGTTACGGTAGGTCAGCTAAGTATGACACAAAATGTGTTCGTTTTAAGAGGCGGAAGAAAATGCCAGCAGCATGACCCTGTAGTGACTACAGACACTATGGATGTAATCGACAAGGGAGAAAGATCGTTAACATCGTTGTCGTTGTGAATCTCAGCAACTGAAAGGAATAGAGCATGCTACAATTCTATCCGTCTGCTCTAACCCACGACTCATATTTGAAGTAGAGTGGATAATTTACACGAGATATTACGATAACCACACATAACATTTAATAAGAGTCCGATGACATTCTTCAAGACGGCGGCAGCAATATAGATCACAACATTCAAAAACAAACATAAAACATTTGGTGTAGGTGGTGCTGTACAGCTTTAATGTATGTTAAGAACTGCCATATGCAGCACACAGCTGTAACGGCATATTTTATTACAGATGATCGATTTCGGTCTAGAACTAGAAAATCATTTGGTCCAAAAACGATCTCTCCTATGCGTTTCTTTAATTGGAACAGCAGTTAGCAGATGTACAAAGCTCCATCATTGATATTATCTATGTATATAGAATACTGGGAAAAAACGTTGTCCAGGTTAAATGGACGTAATGTTACGAATGTACAGCTAATATCAATGCTGGAAGAATGTACATCTGAAACTACGATTTCATTTACTCAGATGGATAGCTGAGACGGTTTTTGGACATGATGATGGTCTGGTCCTGGACCGAAATTGATTGTTTCTGTTAAAATATACCGTTGTGTATTGTATAACGCATTTCTTAACAAACAAAAGAATCATGGGAACTATTTGAATTACCATATGAAATGAAATTATCGCGGCAATAGCAGGAATGGGAAAGTTGTGGATGGGTACATATTAAAAAGGTTACTAAACCTATGAATATTTAAGAACTACTCTAGAATAAACCGAGCCAAAATTTATAATAAACACAAAATTGGCTTCGAATAATTCGTTTGACCAATACAGATGAAATGAAGACAGTGGTACTAGACACCTCCACAGAACAACATAACTGGAAAATAGCACGCACACACATTATTCCGGCATAACGCAAAGGAAAACATAAAAAAAACAATCCTAATCGCAGCGTACGCCGTACCTATATAATTTTAACAGACAGCGATAACAGATCCCCTACAAATGTCTCTAACATAAACAGAAAAAATTGCAAAAATGGAAGAACTGGAATCGAATTCTTCGCTTGACCTGTAGCTGCAAGGAAGACAGCGATATCACACACAGCTCTACAAAACGACATAATCGAAAAATATCGCATAGGAACTATTCCGTGATAAACCTAAAAATATAAAAAAATAACACAAGTGTATATACAAACAAGTCCCCCCCCCCCCCCCCAAAAAAAAACACACACACACACGAATCTCATACGACGATGACGCACATGAATTTCTCCAGAATAAAGCGAACAAAAGAAAAAGACATACACATGGACAGTTGTTATCATATTTCGCGTGAGCTCTATTTCTAAGCCGAGGACAGATATACAAAACAACACCCACATAACATCAACTTAATCGAAAAATTATACACACAAATTCCTTTAGAATTAACCGAAAGAAAAGAAGTACAAAAAGCTGGAATCACACTACACACAGAAATAAACAGCTCAGAAACCGAAAACAAATAATTCACCAATAAATACCAAAACCCTGATCCAATACAGCGAAAAAAATACTAAGAACCACAAACAAACAAAACATTATGCAGAGCGGGAGTGAGCGACCGGTAAAAACAAATTGAGACTCTTAGGAACAGTAGATTTCATAAGCGCAGCGTCTCAAAGTCACATTTGAGAAACGGCCAAATATTTGTAAATTGAAAAATTATCAACAACATTACCACCAGCAATGCAATTTCGTAAGGGCTAACCTCACTCTCGACGAACTTCCCACATTAAAAAGACACCTAATTAACTATAAGAATCAAATGATAATCAATATCACTAATCGTTTCACTCACAATGCTCTGAAAAAAAAAAGTGGTTCAAATGGCTGTGAGCACTATGGGACTTAACATCTATGGTCATCAGTCCTCTAGAACTTAGAACTTCTTAAGCCTAACTAACCTAAGGACAACACACAACACCCAGCCATCACGAGGCAGAGAAAATCCCTGACCCAGCCGAGAATCGAACCCGGGCGCGGGAAGCGAGAACGCTACCGCACATCCATTAGACGCGGGCTCTTATGCTCTGAAGGTCCTGCCCACCCGTACCGTAGGAAATCGTGCGATATTCTGAAAGAAACAGAGAAATATTTGTCAGAAAACAGAATAAAAATATAATCGTTACTGGTTTCTCCACGGCAGTTTAATCTGTGGTCTCAGGTTCCACTCAAACCAAACCCTCGTATGGCGCGACGTATTTGGAATAACATCACAGTTTAGACACATCACACATTACATTGGTAAGTAACACAACCACTGGCTAACCTTTAATAACAGTCCTCTTATATCCAATTCAACATAAAGTCATGACGTCACATAGGATGTCATGGGTCAAAGCAAACGCCAATGCACTTGACACGTTTGCAATTAACTAAGAAAATAGTTTGAGAACATAAAATGAAAGTGCATGAACTACGCCAAATATAAAGTATAGAAATCTGTCTGAAAAAGCAAGAAATTAATATTTGAATCTCCATGAAAAACTGAAACAAAATGGTGTTTCACGTGCTATACTGTTAGTAAGATCAGGTTCTGTAATCACATCACACTCTACCACATGCTTCAACCTGCTGGTATTTCTCCACTAAGTACACAGACAATGAAAAGCTTCTACGATATTCTAACTACAGATGATTCCGAAAGGTGAATAAATAATTGACAGATACGCGAGTAGCTCATACCTCTTGCAGGTACAATGATCCTCGGTTCTGAAGCTGGGTGTTCGCTTCGCTAAAAAGCTTCTATAGCTCCCCAAAAACTTTAAAATGTTTCGATAGTTGTTCTCGAAACAAAAAATTCACTCTACAGCACTTGAATCAAGGCTGAAGCTTCTTTCACTCAATAACTCAAACAGCGAATTCGGATATCCACTTCTAGTACTCGAGAGAATACGGAAGTAATTGCTAGGCAACGGTCCTCGACGGTTTAGGTGACATAGCAATGTTGTTAGCATACCCTATGACCATCACAAGAGGCAAGAGAGCACAAAATTGTATAGGAACGACGACAGAAATTGTTAAACGACTACTGAAATAAAACTCTGAATAAGTTAAATACATGTTGCAGCTTTGCAGATTATAGCATCGCTTCGAAGCGACGTCGCACGCTCGTGTCCTCGATCCCGCATTCACGTAATATGTTCAAATGTTTTCACACGCTCAAAAATTAATTCTCTCAGTACAGGGAACAGTCACCATTTTTCTATGTCCATTTGTCTAATACCACAAACATATTTTCTGGTTTTATAACTTCCTATATCTTTCGTTGAAGCTCTCCGTCATGAAAATGGAAGATTTGTCACTGAGACGGATCACATGAGCAATACGTACTTTTATTCCGCATACACTGACGGAAAAAATCTGAATCAACCTAGTAGCGCCACTATAAGAATG
This sequence comes from Schistocerca gregaria, assembly GCF_023897955.1. Lineage (NCBI taxonomy): Eukaryota > Metazoa > Arthropoda > Insecta > Orthoptera > Acrididae > Schistocerca > Schistocerca gregaria. The sequence continues at coordinate 513,153,411 of NC_064924.1, forward strand.
CTAATCATGTTTGTTTTAAATACACACTGAAAATTTTGTAATTGAGATTGAACGAGATGAGTTAATGTTAGTCAGGAAACATTTATTAGCTCTACAACCAGTAAGAATGAGACAGTGTAGAAGGGGTACGAAAAGCTGAATGTTCCTTCTGCGATATTGCGGTCTGGGGTGCGATTTCGTATGAGAGCAAGAAAACTCTTGTGGTCATCCCATGAACCTTGACTGCAATACTGTACGCCAGTCATGAACAGCATTCCGGCCTGTGTTATCCAACACGATAGAGCTCTGCTACATACCACTGTTGTAACTCAAAGTGCTCTACAAAATGTCGGCATGTTGCTTTGTCCTGCTCGATCACCAGATCTGTCTCCAGTCGAGCAGTATGGGACATCATCGGGCGACAATTCCAGTCTCATTCCACGACGAGGATTAACCGTCAGTGTATTGCCCGGCCACTAGCAACCAATATTAATAGCAATAGCAACCGCCAGAAACAAATATATTTTTAGGAAAGGGGGGACAAGGAAGGAGCCTCCACGCATTCACTATCTGAGATAAGAGACCGAGAATCGTCTGTCAGATAATGCCGGCGTCCCCCGGAAACGTTGCAATAAAAGACGACGGCCAATCTTTCCAACACCGGAAAAGCAAAAAGAATGGGCCCTTTTCAGAGCCAACTCTGACGATTGCAACCCTAAATGTAGAGGGTATCACCAAAAACAAACAACAAATCATATCAAAACTTTGCCGCACGCACAAATGGGAAGTACTGTGTATACAAGAAACACACAAGAAAGAAGGGGCTATAAGGCCATAAATAGAAGGAATGAAATTGGCCATAGAAAATCCACATCCTAAATATGGCAGCGCTGCCTTCACAAAACCTGAGATGGCCATAATATCAACTAACAGAACCATATACAATATCATAGAATTACTGACTGTCAAGTGTAGCACCTTCACCGTAGCGTCAGTATACAAGTCGCCCGGAGAGACGTTCAACTTGACTTTGCCGCCAAACTTCTACAACTAGAAAACACAGTTCATCTTAGGAAACTTCAACTGCCACAGCACATCATGGGGCTACAAACATACAGACGACAACGGACATAAATTAGAGCAGTGGGCGGAAATAAACAACTTATCCCTGATCCATGATCCCAAGCTACCGTGCTCGTTCAGCAGCAAAATCTGGAAGTGCGAATACAACCCTGATATTTGTTTTGAAAGCGCAAACGTGGAAGACCGATGCTTAAAAACTGCATACGCACCTCTTCCTAAAACACAACACCGACCTATCGGAATCCAAATATACGCTGCTTTGAGAACAACGAAAATACCATTTCGCAGACGCTTCAACTTTAAAAAAGCTAAATGGACAGAATATGCTGTGGAACTGGATGCAGAAGTAAAAAATCTACACCCAATTCCAGAAAATTATCAAACATTCGTAGAGACCCTCCAAAAGATTTCTCGAAGACACATACCACGAGGCTGCAGAGAGCATTTCATCCTAGGTCTCTCTGACGAATCAAAGAACATCCTGAGAGAGTACGAAATGCCTTACGAACAGGACCTCTTTAGCGAAGAAGTCGTCCAATGTGGAGAAACACTAATGGAAATGATTAGTGAATCAAGACAAAGGAAATGGGTCGAAACTCTGGAAAGAATGGATATGACCCACAGTAGCAAAGTCGCTTGAAACTTAATAAAAAAATTTAATTGTGACTTTGGAAGAGCTAAACAATTCTCTTCAGCAACACCCAATCAAATTGCCCATCAGCTCCTACTAAATGGAAAACCCAACAAGAAAATTCAGACAAAAAATCAGCAGAATTCAGAGTCAAGAGTCAAGCATGTTCGAAATACCATATACCATGAAAGATCTTAATCATGGAATGAACTTAATTAAAAACGGAAAAGCAGCGGGAATCGACGACATATGCGTGGAACAGATCAAAGAGTTCAGACCTAGTGCCAAGCAATGGATCCTGCAGCTCTTTAATCATTGCTTAAAAACGTGTAAGATCCCAAAGATGTGGAGGGAACCAAAGACAGTGGCGCTACTAAAACCTGGGAGAGACGCAGGTCAACCGAAGAACTACCGCCCACGAGCACTCCTGTGCCATCTGTACAAACTGTACGAACGAATAATCCTAAACCGCACAGCAAATATCGCAGAACAAAAGCTCATTCCCCAACAGGCTGGATTCAGACCCGGGAAATCATGCACCAGGCAAATACTAGCACTCACAGAACACATAGAGGAAGGGGTTGAAAACTAACAAATAACAGGTGTAGCATTGGTGGACTTAAGTTCTGCATACGACACCGTCAGCCACGGAAAGCTCATGAAAAAACTGTACTGTACATTTAAGGATGCGAATACATAGAAAGATAGGTCCCTTATCATTTAGCTACAAAATAGCAGGTCAGCAACTGGAAGTAGTTAATTCCATAAATTATCTGGGAGTACTCATTAGGAGTGATTTAAAATGGAATGATCATATAAAGTTGATCGTCGGTAAAGCAGATGCCAGACTGAGATTCATTGGAAGAATCTTAAGGAAATGCAATCCGACAACAAAGGAAGTAGGTTACAGTACGCTTGTTCGCCCAATGCTTGAATACTGCTCAGCAGTGTGGGATCCGCACCAGGTAGGGTTGATAGAAGAGATAGAGAAGATCCAACGGAGAGCAGCGCGCTTCGTTACAGGATCATTTAGTAATTGCGAAAGCGTTACGGAGATGATAGATAAACTCCAGTGGAAGACTCTGCAGGAGAGACGCTCAGTAGCTCGGTACGGGCTTTTGTTAAAGTTTCGAGAACATACCTTCACCGAAGAGTCAAGCAGTATATTGCTCCCTCCTACGTATATCTCGCGAAGAGACCATGAGGATAAAATCAGAGAGATTAGAGCCCACACAGAAGCATACCGACAATCCTTCTTTCCACGTACAATACGAGACTGGAATAGAAGGGAGAACCGATAGAGGTACTCAGGGTACCCTCCGCCACACACCGTCAGGTGGCTTGCGGAGTATGGATGTAGATGTAGATGTAGATCAGTTCACAAAAATCATTGAATCTCTGCTCCAAAACAGACAGTTCTACGTAATGCTGGACGGAAAAAAAAGGCGATGGCGTCGACAAAAGAACGGTCTCGCCCAGGGCAGTGTGCTGGCCCCCCTACTATTTAACCTATACACCAATGATCAACCAACACAGGAAAGTACTACCAATTTCTTGTATGCCGATGATCGGGCCATTACAGCGCAAGGTAATAGCTTCGAGGAAGTAGAAGGGAAATTAGAAAGCTCGCTACACGTAATGTCTGAATACTATAAAGAGAACTTCCTCAAACCAAATCCATCTAAGACACAGGTTAGCGCTTTCCACCTCCGCACAAAACAAACAGGAAGCTGAACGTCACCTGGAATGGTAACAAACTGGACCATACGGACAAACCAACATACCTTGGTGTCCTGCTGGATAGATCACTGACGTACAGATATCACTGTGAAGAAACCTGCCAAAAAGTTGCTGCCCGGAACAATATTTCAAGAAAACTGACGAATAGTAGATGGGGAGCTAGTCCGACTGTATTACGAACAACTGCTCAAGCACTTTGCTTCTCCACGGCAGAATATGCATGCCCTGTATGGTCTCGATCCACACATGCCAGGAAAGTCACTACAGTCCTTAATGAAACATGCAGGCTAACAACAGGATGCATGAAACCCACTCCACTAGGGAAAATATACAAAGCAGCTGGATTCTCATCTCCTCAATCCCGAAGAATTGAGCACGAACATACAGAAAAATTTAATCAGATTTTCGACGAGCGCCACCCGCTGCATGGTTCTTCATGTTGACGTAGCAGACTTAAATCCCGCAAAAGATTCCTCACTAGTGTATTGAACGAGCCTCCGAGGGACAGCGGCAGTACATCAATTGGAAGATTTGGAGAACACTGAACCGCATCAGAACAAGCGTAGCACCAGTTAAAGTAAACCTAGTCAAATGGGGCTTCAAGGACGAAGGAGACAACAAATGCGACTGTGGTGAAGTTCAGGATATGGAACACCTTCTACAGTGTTCCATCTGCCCCACAAGGTTTACCCTTGGCGAACTATGGTTTGAGAAGAGAGAAACATTGGACTTGGCCCGACATTGGGCTGAAAGGTTTTGAAACAAATCTCCGGACACGAAAAAGTAAAGTAAAAGTAAGTTTTAGGAAAGATTAGTCATTTCAAATAGTGGGTTGTGTGTGACAGTTTTCCGCTCTTTGTAGCAACTCATTTGACTGTCTACTACAAACAACCTGCCAGTGTGGTGCAATCTTCTCTAGGTATCCTCCAAAGGTAAGTATATGGGTCCGAATACTGATCCAGTACAAAAATATTCATAATTTCTTTTCAAGCCCTATCACGTGCACACTGACCTACTAGTGAAAACTAACATGCATTTTCAATGTCTGTTCATGTGTTGCCAACAATCACAATAGGTGTCGTTATTTCTGGTAAAACACGCACACATCTTACTGTTGGTGAGTAAGCAATTTGTTTTGATGTGCCCTACAACCTTGGAGAGTTTGTCGGTTTAAATACTTTTCACCCTGTATACGCGGATGGTAAAGAAGACGGTAGGTGTGTGGTTGTATTGTCGCTCAGGCACAAAAATTTGTATCCTTATTTTAGATCCAAATACCTAGCACCTGGTTAGAAAAAGCGATACGTAGCGTTTGATTTGACTTAGTTAACAATCCGATTACGTGTTGCGTTCGTATCTCCGTCACAGAACTTCACGTCATGTGCTTCGTCTTTAAATGCATGTACACTTTGTTACTTCTGAATGGGGGTAAATCATACATCTTTAGTGGTTAGTGAACAGGGACGAAATTGTCTTGATAGGAGACAGGGTTTATTACAAAGACTGTCTTCTTTTACTTGCAAGTTTAGATCTGGTTACTGATATAAGCGAAAATTTCGGTAATGACTCTTCATGGCTAGTCAGCAATATGATTAGATTAGATTAGATGAGAATAATACTTGTTCCCTAGATCATGAATACGACATTTCGTGTTGTTGTTGTTGTGGTCTTCAGTCCTGAAACTGGTTCGATGCAGCTCTCCATGCTACCCTATCCTATGCAAGCTTCTTCATCACCCAGTACATACTGCAACCCACATGCTTCTGAATCTGCTTAGTGTATTCATCTCTTGGTCTCCCTCTACGATTTTTACCCTCCACGCTGACCTCCAATACTAAACTAGTGATCCCTTGATGCCTCAGAACATATCCTACATGTCAAGTTGTGCCACATACTCCTCTTCTCCCCAATTCTATTCAATACTTCATCATTAGTTATGTGATCTACCCATCTAATCTTCAGCATTCTTCTGTAGCACCACATTTCGAATGCTTCTATTCTCTTGTTTTCCAAACGATTTATCGTCCATGTTTCACTTCCATACATGGCTACACTCCATACAAATACTTTCAGAAACGACTTCCCGACACTTAGATCTACACTAGATGTTAACAAATTTCTCTTCTTCAGAAACGCTTTCCTTGCCATTGCCAGTCTGCTTTTTATAACTTCTCTACTTCGACCATCATCCGTTATTTTGCTTCCCAAATAGCAAAACTCCTTTACCACTTTAAGTGTCTCATTTCCTAATCTAATTCCCTCAGCATCACGTGATTTATTTCGACTACATTCCATTATCCTCGTTTTGCTTTTGTTGATGCTTATCTTATATCCTCCTGTCAAGGCACTTTCCATGCCATTCAACTGCTCTTCCAAGTCCTTTGTGTCTCTGATAGAATTACAATGTCATCGGCAAACCTCAATGTTTTTATTTCTTCTCCGTGAATTTTAATACCTACTCCGAATATTTCTTTTGTTTCCTTTACTGCTTGCTCAATATACCGATTGAATAACATCGGGGAGAGACTGCAACCCTGCCTCACTCCCTTCCCAACCACTGCTTCCCTTTCATGTCCCTCAACTCTTATAACTGCCATCTGGTTTCTGTACAAATTGTAAGTAGCCTTTCGCTCCCTGTGTTTTACCCCTGCCACCTTCGAAATTTGAAAGAGAGTATCCCAGTCAACATTGTCAAAAGCTTTCTCTAAGTCTACAAATACTAAAAACGTAGGTTTGCCTTTCCTTAATCTATTTTCTAAGATAAGTCGTAAGGTCAGTATTGCCTCACGTGTTCCAATATATCTACGGAATCCAAACTGATCTTCCACGAGGTCGGCTTCTACTAGTTTTTCCATTCGTCTGTAAAGAATTCGCATTAGTATTTTGCAGCTGTGACTTACTAAACTGATAGTTCGATAATTTTCACAACTGTCAACAGCTGCTTTCTTTGGGACTGGAATTATTATATTCTTCTAGTATCTCCAGGATTTTCCATGTATACAACCTTCTTTCATGATTCTTGAACCAAGTGTTAGTTATGATTAAGTTATGCTCTGTGCAAAACTCAATCAGGCTGCTTCCTCTTTCATTTCTTAGCCCCAATCGATATTCACCTACTATGTTTCCTTCTCTCCCTTTTCCAGTCACCCATGACTATTAAATGTTCGTCTCCCTTCACTACCTGAATAATTTCTCTTATCTCATCATACATTTCATCAATTTTTTCATCATCTGCAGAGCTAGTTGGCATATAAACTTGTACTACTGTAGTAGGCGTGGGCTTCGTGTCTATCTGGACCACAAGAATGCGTTCACTATGCTGTTTGTAGTAGCTTACCTGCACTCCTATTTTTTTTATTCATTATTAAACCTAGTGCTGCATTACCCTATATTTTGTATTTATAACCCTGTATTCACCTGACCAAAAGTCTTGTCCCTCCTGCCACCGAACTTCACTAATTCCCACTATATCTAACTTTAACCTATCCATTTCCCTTTTTAAATTTTCTAATCTACCAGGCCATTTAAGGGATCTGACATTCCACGCTCCGATCCGTAGAACGCCAGTTTTCTTTTTCCTGATAACGACATCCTCTTGAGTAGTCCCTGCCCAGAGATCCGAATGAGGGACTATTTTACCTCCGGAATATTTTACCCAAGAGGACGCCATCATCATTTATCCATTCAGTAAAGCTGCATGCCCTCGGGAAAAATTACGGCCGTAGTTTCCCCTTGCTTTCAGCCGTTCGCAGTACCAGCACAGCAAGGCTATTTTGGTTAATGTTGCAAGGCCACGTCAGTCAATCATCCAGAATGTTGCCCTTGCAACTACTGAAAAGGCTGCTGCCCCCCTTCAGGGACCACACGTTTGTCTGCTCTCTCAACAGATACCCATCCGTTGTGGTTGCACCTACGGTACGGCCATCTGTATCGCTGAGGCACGCAAGCCCCCCCACCAACGGCAAGGTCCATGGTTCACGGGGAAGTTACATTTCGTAATAATGTGGAACGTGACATTTTAATGAAAGATTTCTTTACATACCATGATTCAATTTCTTTACAACAATTTTTTACTCTCATTCTTTTTTATATTTATCCCTCTCTCTCTGTCTATACACACACACGCACACGCACACGCACACACGCACACACACACACGCACTCACATTTTTCCTTTATTTTTATGTGTTTGTTGTGCTCGACTATTAGCCAGGCACAAAAAGGTCCGTGAATGAGTTTAATAGTTTTGAATACACTTACGAAAGAAATATGAAAACAAGAATGACATTAACTGATTTATGATGCTTAGTTTGCAGTCAGTTCTCAGTATTATTAGTAACTACGCTCCAGTACCTTAACCTAGTTACAAAAATGCGAGTCAGACGCATTACGTATTTCAGGCCGTGGCAGAAACGTCTTTGAGATGCCAGCTATGGTCACTTCCCAGCCTTCTGTAGGAACACATCGGTTCGTCTTCTTCCTCCTGCTACTGTAACTGAGATTTGGCAACAAGACAATGTATGTTTGCCAACTCAGTGATCCTGGTGTGCACGGAATTAAGCCCCAAAGTTCCCTTGATTTTTCCTGTCATTTCCATTGAATAACCTGAGTTATTATCGCTTGAGGTGTAATTTTACGGTTGACAGCCCAGAAAAGACGTTGCAAGTGGAAATCGCAACTAATCTCGTCCTTTAAACAGCGGCTTACGAGTTCTAGGCACTTTTGGCCTCGTAAGAGGAATTGAACAAACATACTTCTTCGTTAGCTGTGTGGTAACGTGCTGACCTATAAAAAGTGTCTGTTGTGGTTTCCGGTTCCAGTCTCGCTAATTACAACGTTTTTATCCTTTCTGTGAAAGAGCTACAAACAGTCAGACCAAATATCCATAAGGAAATCGCAGGAAAATACTTTCGGCTCGTAGTGAAATGGTGAAAAACTAACAATTTTGCACAACAGGTAACGCCCCTTTCCGCTGCTCGCAAGCAAATTTTGGGTTTCTAGGAATACGCAACTGTATTTATGAAATGCCATATTTGTATACCTCTTGAGCATGACACAGCATACGAATTAAACACAGACCCAATCGAAATCTAAGTGAGTAGTATTTTACTAATTCGTGCTGATATAGGTACGCTTGTCTACAGACACTCAGTTTTATGAAAACTGACTTTCTTCGTAAGGTTATCGTGGGTAGTTTTATTTCATTTCTTATAATACAGTGCACAATTTTCGTAAGGTTTCTTTTAGTGTTGTTAAAATAATAGTAAACATGAGAGAGACATTAATCATCAACGATATATGGGAATTATCTGGCGTTATCTATTACAGTCTGACAATGCACATGCAGTTTATTGATTACATGCATGTAGGAAACGTATTCTAAGTGAAAGCTGTCAAACAAGGTTCGAAGAAGAATCAAATACCACTACCACACGACAGTTAATGTAGAAAATACTTTTCTGGCATATTTTGGCACGAAGCACTCTCCCCAAACATAATACAAAGTTTTCGAGATGCATCTACTGCCTGGCCGTCTATTAAACCTGAAAAGAACAATAATGCAGAAGTTAGCCCTTTTTCCAATTGCGACTATTTTGGGTTGAGAAGTGAATGGTATTATGTTCAAAGTTCCATTAGATTGATAACTTCAGCAGACAGCAGAAATGCGTTTTAAAAACGTGTAGCAGGGAATGTACTCAAACTCGTGACGTTTAATCTACGGTGCGCGACACTTACCGTTATGCTACTAGCCGACACGTAGCTAAAGCAGCTCCAGAAGTCAAAAACAATTTCTCTAGAACTTCCGCACTCCACAGTGCTGTAAAATAATGCATATGACAGGATCTAGACTTCTGAGAGACAGACAGTTACAACTTTTCTTTTGCTTTGCACGATGTTGTCAACAAACAGATAGCGCAATACAGTAGCTCAAGTGGAAAGGAACACTTTCTATTAAAATTTCTGCACCCTACACTGTTGGCAGTTCTGTGTAGGTAGCAGTTAAGTGATTTTATTTCGGTGATTACAAAACAGAGCCGAATGTATGCACTGGGTAGGCGAGGTAGCTAGTTCATGGCGATTCTGTCAACCAAGTAAATAAATGTACTGAACATGCTGCAACCACTATAGGGAGCCTGTGTGTCAGAATATTCGCTCAGTGTGGCGCAATGGCGCTACGATAGAAAAATGAGTCAGAGGAAAGAAGATTTGGTGGTATGTTGGATTGATGATAGGTTCTTATACTTATGGTGTGGGTTCGATTCAGACTTCTACCGATGATTTTTGATTGGGAGAGACAGTTTCTGTTCTCTTCTGGCTACGCCAAGTGAAGAAGGTACACTCCTCGAAATGGAAAACAGAACACATTGACACCGGTGTGTCAGACCCACCATACTTGCTCCGGACACTGCGAGAGGGCTGTACAAGCAATGATCACACGCACGGCACAGCGGACACACCAGGAACCGCGCTGTTGGCTGTCGAATGGCGCTAGCTGCGCAGCATTTGTGCACCGCCGCCGTCAGTGTCAGCCAGTTTGCCGTGGCATACGGAGCTCCACCGCAGTCTTTAACACTGGTAGCATGCCGCGACAGCGTGGACGTGAACCGTATGTGCAGTTGACGGACTTTGAGCGAGGGTCGTATAGTGGGCATGCGGGAGGCCGGGTGGACGTACCGCCGAATTGCTCAACACGTGGGGCGTGAGGTCTCCACAGTACATCGGTGTTGTCGCCAGTGGTCGGCGGAAGGTGCACGTGCCCGTCGACCTGGGACCGGACCGCAGCGACGCACGGATGCACGCCAAGACCATAGGATCCTACGCAGTGCCGTAGGGGACCGCACCGCCACTTCCCAGCAAATTAGGGACACTGTTGCTCCTGGGGTATCGGCGAGGACCATTCGCAACCGTCTCCATGAAGCTGGGCTACGGTCCCGCACACCGTTAGGCCGTCTTCCGCTCACGCCCCAACATCGTGCAGCCCGCCTCCAGTGGTGTCGCGACAGGCGTCAATGGAGGGACGAATGGAGACGTGTCGTCTTCAGCGATGAGAGTCGCTTCTGCCTTGGTGCCAATGATGGTCGTATGCGTGTTTGGCGCCGTGCAGGTGAGCGCCACAATCAGGACTGCATACGACCGAGGCACACAGGGCCAACACCCGGCATCATGGTGTGCGGAGCGATCTCCTACACTGGCCGTACACCTCTGGTGATCGTCGAGGGGACACAGAATAGTGCACGGTACATCCAAACCGTCATCGAACCCATCGTTCTACCATTCCTAGACCGGCAAGGGAACTTGCTGTTCCAACAGGACAATGCACGTCCGCATGTATCTCGTGCCACCCAACGTGCTCTAGAACGTGTAAGTCAACTACCCTGGCCAGCAAGATGACCGGATCTGTCCCCCATTGAGCATGTTTGGGACTGGATGAAGCGTCGTCTCACGCGGTCTGCACGTCCAGCACGAACGCTGGTCCAGCTGAGGCGCCAGGTGGAAATGGCATGGCAAGCCGTTCCACAGGACTACATCCAGCATCTCGACGATCGTCTCCATGGGAGAATAGCAGCCTGCATTGCTGCGAAAGGTGGATATACACTGTACTAGTGCCGACATTGTGCATGCTCTGTTGCCTGTTTCTATGTGCCTGTGGTTCTGTCAGTGTGATCATGTGATGTATCTGACCCCAGGAATGTGTCAATAAAGTTTCCCCTTCCTGGGACAATGAATTCACGGTGTTCTTATTTCAATTTCCAGGAGTGTATAATGGCATTGTGGTCTGAAATTCACATTGAACACGTTACTCCTTCTCTACGAAGTAGACGTTTGGTTGAACCACAATAAAGTCAGAAGTGGCAACATGTAGAAATTATCACCAGTAACCTTTCTTATACTAGTTATTTATTTTTAGTGACGAAACAAACGCTATGTTCGACTACAATTTGTTGTTTGTTCAGAACTGCACTCAACATCTCCACATATTGCGCGTGAATGGGTTCGATCCTGGCTCGGCAGTAAAGTTTTCATTATGTATTATCAAGCTCTAGCATGAGAATACCTATCTGCTGATGGATAATAACTTTGATTTTTAATTTATATTCATTCGTTGTCAACACTGACGATATCTGACTTCTTTGACTCCCAGTGAGACACAGAACTATTTGGAAGATCACTGCAAGTTCAAGGATGTTATTCCAAGCTGCTGATGGAGAAAAATTCGGTAGCTGACGTCTTTGTGTGTCGTGAACAACGATATGAGTGGGGTTCGATCCCCAGTCAGCACTGAACTCCCCGTCATATTTCTAGTTCAAACATGCTGACATGTCGCTGCTGGTGTAACAAACCCATATTTAACGTTTGTTTTCTCTAGAATGTCTTAGTGATAGCTGCCGTTTTGGAGTCTGGACAGGAAAAAATTAATGTTTCATCTCGTCATTTCAGTCAAAACGTCTAGCTACTGCCGAGAAAGTCCGATATGTCACAGTTGATGGTGCTTCGATAACAATCTGATTAGGTTCTGGGTTCGAATCCCTGTGCAACACAAAGCTTTACGTCACGGCATTTCAAGTAAGTTACTTTTAAAGAAGCAATATTTAACATGTCTGGTTGTTCGTTATCGTGGACAATAGATGCTGGGTAGGATTTCGCGTTCGTTAAAAATGTTTACGTTATGTAATTTAAAGTTGTTAATTGCTAACTGATACTGTCTAAATCGAGGCATATCACTCTCTGTATACCTATCAAGAATGACTGTTAGTTTCTGTTAGTCACGAAATCTTTGCTTAGTCTTCATGACGGGTTTGAATCTATATGCAGAACGAGAGGGTTCGTCGTGTCATTTGAAGTTCATTCGTATTCTGAATTAGCTGCTCGCGAATAATTTCAATTTTTAATGTTACTTTTGTGTTAAATAATTAATACGGTATGTTACTTTGAATAGGAAACCATGGATATGACGAACTTACTACGTGCATTACCTATCTGACGTGTGTCATTTATTGTAATAAATATGAGTTTAAAAGCCTTAAGGACAGTCTTATATGTGTTAAGGTGTTTCCTGATATTTGTAGTATCGTGCTATTACTTAACATCTTGAGATTATGCGATGCAGAGCAGTGCTTCCTAGTGGTGACTTGTTGGAAGCATTTTCAATAGTCAAACGATTGTACCGAGGCGCGATTAGAGGACCTGCTAGACAGCTGAGTTATGCGGGTTGTATGAGACTCAGGCGAAATGGAATTAAGGTCGTTCGGATACTTTTGAGCAAGACTAAGTCCAAAGGAACAGACCCTGCGCTGATTACAGCCATTATGAAATACAGGAAATGTATTCGCAATTGCAAACACAGACAACCAGCAACTGGAGAATGACAATTTGTGGCGAACCTGGACTCGAACCCGTGTTTTCTGCTTATCGTGAGTGGTTGCCTTAATTTCGGTTATGCACACGCTTGACGGTCAGACTCAGACTTAGATACATCCGTTGATAGCTTCGATCAAATGTCTCCCATTAACGGGAATTACGATAAGTGTACAAGAGCAGGTTAATGGCACACGGACGACGACGTATGGAAGTTTAGGCCTGTCTGTGAAGCGTGAACAGATAGCCAAAACCGTTAAGGCGACAAACGTAAAATTTGGTTTCCAGTCACGATCCGGCTCAAATTTTTAATGTCGTCATTACAGTCTACAGCTGTTGGTTCCTCATATTCGCAGTTGCGAATAGATTTCCTGTACAGTGCATCAACACTTATTTCGGCATCAGGATTATCTAAAGTCGCCACCTCAAAGAGCACAACTGAACACTGTAGTTGTAATATTAGTCATCGTTCACTGGATTCAGGACTATATCAACGCTCATAGATACTTCAGGTACTGTATCGACAGTCCCTATGTCGACCGCACACGATGCGCCGCATGCCGCTTACACCTCCGCTGAAGACTGAAGAAGAAACATTTGAAACAGGCCGCCATCTCGCCATAGTGAGCCTCGCTGTCTCCAGAGCTCGCTGTATTCCTACAGAAAGCGTTAAGGGAGCCACCAGAGGACGCCGTCTTCGCTTCTACTCACTGCATGTCAACAAATGTATGCGAGCGCGCTCCTTTTTTAAAGACTCGCACCAGGCAGCTATGTACTCTAACGATGCTACTGAAATTCAGTGACTGAAGTTGTCAACATGAGAGCGATATTAATGTTCAGTGACTAATGTACGAAAACGTACCGGAATGGAGGCACAAGGAACTCTAAAGTTATGAATATCTTCCATTGCTTTGTACTTACTCTCCAGCTGCCATATGGACGCAAATGGAACACTGTCGAGAAGGTATAGAATAAATTTATTTTATTTCCGGCCTTGATTACAAAATTTGTTAGGTACTTTGACTACCGGGTTTCGGTCAGCGACGACCATCATCAGATCTGCAACAAAACATGGGAAAAAATAAATACAACCAGAGGATTATCTACATTTTAAGACAGTAAAAGAGATCAGAATGAAAAGTTTTATTGACATATTATGGAAAACATTTGGTTAAACCATAACAAAGCCTATGTGTTACATGCCCAAAAAGAATGAAGCCATAGTGGTATCGGGAAAGGGTACGCATAAAATCAGTTTAGTATCATCCAACATATTTACAGTACACTGATGTAAGTCAAGGGACAGCGATATTCACACATACAGATAGCGGAAGTACCTCCTACACAAGGTGTTAGAGCGCAGTGCATTGGCGGAACTGTCATTTGCTCTCAGGTGGTTCATGTGAAAAGGTTTCCGATGTGATTGTGGCCGCAAGACAGGAATTAACAGACTTTTAAAGCTGAATGGTACCTGGAAAAGGTGAATGGGACATTCCTTTTCGGAAATAGTGAATTCAATTCGGAGATCCACAGTGTCAAGAGTGTACTGAGAAAACCAAATTTAAAGCATTACCTCTCACCACAGACAACGCTTTCACTTAATAACGGAGAACAGCGATGTCGGCATAGAGTTGTCAGTGCTAACAGACAAGCAACCTTGCGGGAAATAACCACAGAAATCAATACGGCACGTACGACTAACGTATACGGTAGGACAGGGCGAAAAAATACGGTGTGGTAGGAGACGAACCTCTTGACAATATCGGTTTGAACATAGACGACTGAAAAATCGTCGCCTAATCAGATGTGTCCCGATTTCAGTTGGTGAAAGCCGATGGTAGGATCAGAGTGTGGTGCAGACCCCACGAAACCATGGACCCAGCTTGTCAACAGGGCACTGTGCAAGTTGGTGGCGGCTCCATAATAGTGTGGAGATTTCCCATGACTTTTTTCATCTCGGTCTATGGTATATACTACGCGACAGTGTTGGCGGAGTCAACTTGTTAACAGAGCTACTTTTCGTAACAAGGTGGAGTACAGTATCCACGAAACGTTTGTAGCGTAAGCTCTAAGATATCGGTACGTAAGTCTTCACATATTCGTCAATTGTAGAATTGTAAAAATTCATTAAAAGAAAGGTAACTTCTATAGATGACTTACCTAGTGTACAAGTTATTACAGTGATAAATTGCAGTAAACTGAAGGGGTTAAAGAACTAAAATAAACATTAGGCTGATGCACACTCACTCAGAAAATGGAACTAATAAAGAAAGAACGAAAACCATTCCAGCGAAATTTCACGCCATTATGTCTCAGAAAATAGAGACATGATTCACAAAATCAAATGTTAGATGTTGCTTTCAAGTTAACAACACTCCAAAACTTCGAGTCATACGTAAATTGAAAAGTGCATACGACAAATTTGATGGCTCTAGAGTACACAGGCTTCATTGTAATAACTGTGACAAATACGATATCGGCCAAAAGGGCCCCTTTTAATGTAAGGTTTAAGAAACATTCACAGCCATATAGCAAAACTGCTTTGGGGTTGCATTTATCAGAATGTGGTTATACTACAGAAAGTATTGAGAACAGTATGCGTATTATCCAAAGGGTACGAAAAGACTGAGCTTTTGTCTTGTTGAAAGACCTTGAAATTTATAAAGCAAAACAGCAAGAGGCAGCTAGAGAGCTCAATGCGCAGAGAAATCTTTTACTTAATACCTACTTCACTTTATTTTAAAATTTTCTACTTCAACCACTGAATGCTTCTCTTATGTAGCAGAGGTGGCGTGGGGGAGCTGTATAACACTACAATGACCTTTGGTGCATATTACAGCTTTGCATGTCATACTAAAGGTTAATATTGACACGTGCCGAGGTCACCCCTTCTCCTTCACCTTCCCCTCCTCCCCTCCCCTTTCGCCCACTTCGCCCTCGTCTGATAAAGATCATTTGATATTTGTATGTGGTAGTGAAAGAATCGGCATGAAGCACTACAACAGAGGTGGTTAAAGTAAGTATTAATTCACTAATTAATAACAGCTTTGTTATTAGTCATTTATAAATATACTAATTATATAGTTTCGTTATTTTATTTTTAATTTCAGCTACACAGCGAGCCCCGTCGGAACTGGTGGACGAGGGTACTAAAGTGTTCAGTATGCCACCGTACGCGCCGCCATAGTAGCAGCAGCCCGCAGATGATATGCTATATTTATCAGTGCAGCGTGAGAGAATATATAGGCAAGAAAATGACGCTGTATTATGACCCATAATATACTGCTATTGACATTCATATGTTGGATATAAGGTTTCAATAGTTTATATGTGTAGTGAAGCTGTGTCCAATTAACTTCGGAGGACTCGTCCATTTACCTAAAATATTCAAACGTTTTAAGTTTGAATGGTTTATATTTATACTGTGTACTACCAGTTGTGGTGGATATGGTAACAAGCTGGTATCCATATATTAGAGTTGCATACCAAGACTTTGTGGAGTATCTGGACAGTGTTACTATAATGCAATTAGAACCGCGCATAAACGCATATATTCGATCACTGCTAAGGAATGTAAGTGTTCAGCATGTAATTATAAAATCCATGGAGGAATAATTTGCTCAATTTACTCTGATTGCGCCTATAGTCTTGAAAACGATTCAGGATGAATTCAGAGCATATACACTCCTGGAAATGGAAAAAAGAACACATTGACACCGGTGTGTCACACCCACCATACTTGCTCCGGACACTGCGTGAGGGCAGTACAAGCAATGATCACACGCACGGCACAGCGGACACACCAGGAACCGCGGTGTTGGCCGTCGAATGGCGCTAGCTGCGCAGCATTTGTGCACCGCCACCGTCAGTGTCAGCCAGTTTGCCGTGGCATACGGAGCTCCATCGCAGTCTGTAACACTGGTAGCATGCCGCGACAGCGTGGACGTGAACCGTATGTGCAGTTGACGGACTTTGAGCGAGGGCGTATAGTGGGCATGCGGGAGGCCGGGTGGACGTACCGCCGAATTGCTCAACACGTGGGGCGTGAGGTCTCCACAGTACATCGATGTTGTCGCCAGGGTCGGCGGAAGGTACACGTGCCCGTCGACCTGGGACCGGACCGCAGCGACGCACGGATGCACGCCAAGACCGCAGGATCCTACGCAGTGCCGTAGGGGACCGCACCGCCACTTCCCAGCAAATTAGGGACACTGTTGCTCCTGGGGTATCGGCGAGGACCATTCGCAACCGTCTCCATGAAGCTGGGCTACGGTCCCGCACACCATTAGGCCGTCTTCCGCTCACGCCCCAACATCGTGCAACCCGCCTCCAGTGGTGTCGCGACAGGCGTGAATGGAGGGACGAATGGAGACGTGTCGTCTTCAGCGATGAGAGTCGCTTCTGCCTTGGTGCCAATGATGGTCGTATGCGTGTTTGGCGCCGTGCAGGTGAGCGCCACAATCAGGACTGCATACGACCGAGGCACACAGGGCCAACATC
This sequence comes from Schistocerca gregaria, assembly GCF_023897955.1. Classification (NCBI taxonomy): domain Eukaryota; kingdom Metazoa; phylum Arthropoda; class Insecta; order Orthoptera; family Acrididae; genus Schistocerca; species Schistocerca gregaria. Next base: position 513,170,701 of record NC_064924.1, read on the forward strand.
CGGCATCATGGTGTGGGGAGCGATCTCCTACACTGGCCGTACACCTCTGGTGATCGTCGAGGGGACACTGAATAGTGCACGGTACATCCAAACCGTCATCGAACCCATCGTTCTACCATTCCTAGACCAGCAAGGGAACTTGCTGTTCCAACAGGACAATGCACGTCCGCATGTATCCCGTGCCACCCAACGTGCTCTAGAAGGTGTAAGTCAACTACCCTGGCTAGCAAGATCTCCGGATCTGTCCCCCATTGAGCATGTTTGGGACTGGATGAAGCGTCGTCTCACGCGGTCTGCACGTCCAGCACGAACGCTGGTCAAACTGAGACGCCAGGTGGAAGTGGCATGGCAAGCCGTTCCACAGGACTACATCCAGCATCTCTACAATCGTCTCCATGGGAGAATAGCAGCCTGCATTGCTGCGAAAGGTGGATATACACTGTACTAGTGCCGACATTGTGCATGCTCTGTTGCCTGTGTCTATGTGCCTGTGGTTCTGTCAGTGTGATCATGTGATGTATCGGACCCCAGGAATGTGTCAATAAAGTTTCCCCTTCCTGGGACAATGAATTCACGGTGTTCTTATTTCAATTTCCAGGAGTGTAGACAGTCGACCACAATTAACGCAGAAATGTAAAATGCTATTGATGTGCGTTTTTCACAGAATGGATTCGTAGTCAGGGCTACGTATTGTTAGCCAATAAATAAAAAGTGTATTTTCTGTGCAGACACACACCTTTTTAAATAGAAGAGACCGTTTTGACATTAACAAAAACTAAAAGTAGGTTAAATTAGAACATTAGTAGTGTTGGCTACAGGGTTCTAGTACGAGTTGTTTCCGAGATACCGTATTTTGAAAAGTTGCCACACCGACACTTGTAAAATACCTGTAGTAGCACACACTAAAAATCACACAAGTGCATACACTAGTTGTTTTCAAAATGGTTCAAATGGCTCAGAGCACTATGAGAATTAACATCTGAGGTCATCAGTCCGCTAGAAATTAGAACTACTTAAACCTAACTAATCTAAGGACGACACACACATCCATGCCGGAGACAGGATTCGAACCTGCGACCCTAGCGGTCGCGCGGTTCCAGATTGAAGCGCATAGAACCGCTCGGCCATTTCGGCAGGCTAATTGTTTTCATTCGGACCAATATCGAGACGACCGTCCATAAAAGGTTGGGTTCAAAATGACCACCGCCAGCCGCAATACCCGTATCCAGCCTGCTATGAACCGATTGCTACACGCTTGCTAGCATTTCAGTGGAGATGGTGGAGCAGGTTGCAGTAATAAGTCGTTGCATATCATCGGGTGTAGCTATTTATAGGCTAAAACGTGAACATAAACAAAACCAAGACGAGGATAATAGAATGTAGTTGAATTAAAATTGGCAATGCTGAGGCAGGTAGATTAGGAAATGAGACACATAAAGTAGTAGATGAGTTTTGGTATTTGGGCAGTGTACTGTTTCTCCTGGGTAGACTTGAGTTTTAAAAAAAAGTAATCTAAATATTACGGTAAATTTTATAAATAATCGACAAGTACGGCAAAGAAGAGATATAACTACAATGGACATGTTATTCCATGGACTCTTGCACTTCTATGCATGAACTATCTTTCCTTTGTCATTCGCTTATCTTATTTGTTTGGATTCGGACCTAAGAGGACGTTCTTCTGTAAAGCTCATCTTGCTGTACCAGCTGATAATATAAGTTGTACTTAAAAACCGAAAACTGTAATGGTTATTTTGTCAAAAGCATTTGTGTATGTGGTCAATCGTTGTGAGACTGATACCTGTATTGCCTTAAGTAGATATGGGCCTTAAAGAATTTTCATGTTAGGCGCCATCTTAGAAAAAACTTTAACATGTTTCTTTTAGCTCATCTACGAGATGTGCCGTCGGTTAGGACAATTAACTTTGTTCTAGATCCCACGAGACCGGAGGCAGCTACTAATAATTTAACAATTTTACTTACAGATTTTCTTTATATAACGAGACAACGTCCCAGGCAGAAAAGGCCTGGTCACAGGATTCCAGTTCCATTATAGGATTCATTTGTAGATGCTACTGTTGTTATATTATACTGGGGAACCAAGACGAAACCACGACATTAAGTTACGTAGTGTACATCGAACAGACTTGTCAAATATTCACTGGTGTAATAAGCACACGACTCCTCACGAGCGTAGTGTTGGATAAATAAGAAAAGGACAATTAATTATATACGATTACGTAACTACCCTGAGAAATGAGCTAGTTTACTGAGTGCTTATACACGCAGAGCTAAATTAAACAAAATATCACACTTAATAATATTCCTACATTAGTTATTTCTCTTTTATGCTGAGCCATTGCATTAATGTGTGTTTCTTTTTTGTATAAGTCACGGCTCATATTTTATATTATTACATTACACAAATAGTCACAAAATAACAAAATAATTATTTATTTTATTACATTACAGAAGCGAAATAACTAAGGTTGATCGAAGTAGAGAGGATATAAAAAGTAGACTGGTGATGGTAAGGAAAGCGTTTCTGAAGAAGAAAAATTTGTTATCATCGAGTATATATTAATAGGTTCAGGAAGTCCTTTCTGAAAGTATTTGTATGGATGTGAAACATGGACGATAAACAGTGTAGACAAGAAGAGAATAGAAGCTTTTAAAATGTGGTACTACAGAAGGATGCTGAAGATTAATGAGGAGAAACTGAATAGAATCTGGGAGAAAAGAAATTTGTGGTACAACTTGACTAGAAAAAGGGATCGATTGGTAGGACACATTCTGGGGCGTCAAGGGATCACCAATTTAGTACTGGAGGGCAGCGTGGAGGGTAAAAATCGCAGAGGGAGACCAGGAGATGAATACACTAAGCAGATGATAAGGATGATAAGGTCCGGGCAATCGCAGAGGGTGGGCTTACTGGTAGTTGGGAGCTCCAATGTTAGGCGCGTAATGGGGCCCCTTAGGGATACGGCGGCTAAGGAGGGGAAGAAATCCAATGTGCACTCCGTGTGCATTCCGGGAGGAGTCATTCCTGATGTGGAAAGGGTCCTTCCGGATGCCATGAAGAGCACAGGGTGCAGCCAGCTGCAGGTGGTGGCACATGTCGGCACTAATGACGTGTGTCGCTTTCGATCCGAGGAAATTCTCTCTGGATTCCAGCGGCTATCTGATTTGGAGAAGGCTGCCGGTCTTGCTTACGAGATGAAGACAGAGCTCACCATCTGCAGCATCGTTGACAGAACCGACTGCGGACCTTTGGTGCAGAGCCGGGTGGAGGGTCTGAATCAGAGGCTCAGACGGTTTTGCGACCGTATTGGCTACAGATTCCTTGACTTGCGCCATAGGGTGGTGGGGTTTCGGGTTCCGCTGAATAGGTCAGGAGTTCACTACACTCAGCTGGCGGCTACACGGGTAGCGCAAGCTGTGTGGCGTGGACTGGGCGGTTTTTTACGTTAGAAGGCCCCGGGAAAGTGCGGGATGGGCTGCAATGTCAAAGGGCGCTTGGCAATTACGGGACGTGCTTGGATCAATAAACAATCGGAATCATAGTTGTAAATTGTTGTAGTTGCGCTGGAAAAGTCCCTGAGCTTCAAGCGCTAATAGAAAGCACAGAAGCTGATATCGTTATAGGTACAGAAACCTGGCTAAAGCCTGAAATAAGTTCTGCAGAAATTTTTACGAAGTCTCAGACGGTGTTCAGGAAAGATAGATTAGGCAGAATTGGTGGTGGAGTGTTTGTGTCTATCAGTAGTAGTTTATCTTGTAGTGAAGTCGAAGTAGATACTCCGTGCGAATTGGTATGGGTGGAGGTTATACTTAACAGCCGAATTAAGTTAATAATTGGCTCCTTCTACCGACCCCCAGACTCCGATGATACAGTTGCGGAACAGTTCAGAGAAAGTTTGAGTCTCGTAACAAATAAATACCCCACTCATACGGTTATAGTTGGTGGGGACTTCAACCTACCCTCGGTATGTTGGCAAAAATACTTGTTCAAAACCGGTGGTAGGCAGAAAACGTCTTCCGAGATTGTCCTAAATGCTTTCTCCGAAAATTATTTCGAGCAGTTAGTCCACGAACCCACGCGAATTGTAAATGGTTGCGAAAACACACTTGACCTCTTAGCCACAAACAATCCAGAGCTGATAGAGAGCACCATGACTGATACAGGGATTAGTGATCACAAGGTCGTTGTAGCTAGGCTCAATGTCGTTTCTTCCAAATCCATCAGAAACAAACGCAAAATAATTTTATTTAAAAAAGCGGATAAAGTGTCACTAGAAGCCTTCCTAAAAGACAATTTCCATTCCTTCCGAACTGACAATGCGAATGTAGACGAGATGTGGCTCAAATTCAAAGATATAGTAGCAACAGCAATTGAGATATTCATACCTCATAAATTGGTAAGAGATGGAACGGATCCCCCGTGGTACACAAAAAAGGTCCGAACGCTGTTGCAGAGGCAACGGAAAAAGCATGCGAAGCTCAGAAGAACGCGAAGTCCCGAAGATGTGCTAAAATTTACAGACGCGCGAAATTTAGCACGTACTTCGATGCGAGATGCCTTTAATAGGTTCCACAACGAAACATTGTCTCGAAATTTGGTAGAAAATTCTGGTCGTATGTAAAGTACACCAGCGGCAAGACGCAGTCAATACCTTCGCTGCGCAGTGCCGATGGTACTGTTATCGACGACTGTGCCGCTAAAGCGGAGTTATTGAACGCAGTTTTCCGAAATTCCTTCACCAGGGAAGACGAATGGAATATTCCAGAATTTGAAACACGAACATCTGCTAGCATGAGTTTCTTAGAAGTAGATACCTTAGGGGTTGCGAAGCAACTCAAATCGCTTGATACGGGCATGTCTTCAGGTCCAGATTGTATACAGATTAGGTTCCTTTCAGATTACGCTGATACTATAGCTCTCTACTTAGCACTCATATACAACCGCTCGCTCATCGATAGATCTGTACCTACAGATTGGAAAATTGCGCAGGTCGCACCAGTGTTCAAGAAGGGTAGTAAGAGTAATCCGTTTATCTACAGACCTATATCATTGACGTGGGTTTGCAGTAGCGTTTTGGAGCATATACTGTATTCAAACATTATGAATCACCTCGAAGGGCACGATACGATCTATTGACACGTAATCAGCATGGCTTCAGAAAACATCGCTCTTGTGCAACGCAGCTAGCTCTTTATTCGCACGAAGTAATGGCCGCTATCGACAGGGGATCTCAAGTTGATTCCGTATTTCTAGATTTCCGGAAAGCTTTTGACACCGTTCCTCACAAGCGACTTCTAATCAAGCTGCGGAGCTATGGGGTATCGTCTCAGTTTTGCGACTGGATTCGTGATTTCCCGTCAGGAAGGTCGCAGCTCGTAGTAATAGACGGAAAATCATCGAGTAAAACTGAAGTGATATCAGGTGTTCCACAGGGAAGCGTCCTGGGACCTCTGCTGTTCCTGATCTATATAAATGACCTGGGTGACAATCTGAGCAGTTCTCTTAGATTGTTCGTAGATGATGCTGTAATTTACCGTCTAGTAAGGTCATCCGAAGACCAGTATCAGTTGCAAAGCGATTTAGAAAAGATTGCTGTATGGTGTGTCAGGTGGCAGTTGACGCAAAATAACGAAAAGTGTGAGATGATCCACATGAGTTCCAAAAGAAATCCGTTGGAATTCGATTACTAGATAAATAGTACAATTCTCAAGGCTGTCAATTCAACTAAGTACCTGGGTGTTAAAATTACGACCAACTTCAGTTGGAAGGACCACATAGATAATATTGTCGGGAAGGCGAGCCAAAGGTTGCGTTTCATTGGCAGGACACTTAGAAGATGCAACAAGTCCACTAAAGAGACAGCTTACACTACACTCGTTCGTCCTCTGTGAGAATATTGCTGCGCGGTGTGGGATCCTTACCAGGTGGGATTGACGGAGGACATCGAAAGGGTGCAAAAAAGGGCAGCTCGTTTTGTATTATCACGTTACAGGGGAGAGAGTGTGGCAGATATGATACACGAGTTGGGATGGAAGTCGCGGCGAGACCTTTTTACGAAATTTCAGTCACCAACTTTCTCTTCCGAATGCGAAAATATTTTGTTGAGCCCAACCTACATAGGTAGGAATGATCATCAAAATAAAATAAGAGAAATCAGAGCTCGAACAGAAAGGTTTAGGTGTTCGTTTTCCCGCTCGCTGTTCGGGAGTGGAATAGTAGAGAGATAGTATGATTGTGGTTCGATGAACCCTCTGCCAAGCACTTAAATGTGAATTGCAGAGTAGTCATGTAGATGTAGATGTAGTAGATGTACGTTGCAGTAGTTATTAGGAGATGAAGAGACTTGCACAGGATAGAGTAGCACAAAGAGCTGCATCAAACCAGTCTTTGAACTGAAGACCACAAGAACAACAGTTGGTATGCCCTTGTAGCGACCGTCTTTCAGCTTTTCCCACAGAAAAAAGTCTACAGGCGTCAAAGTCAGGGAACAGACCAGCCAAGGTGCTGTTCCTTTCGTCCAATACAACGATTTGGAAACAATTCGTGATGACATGCGGCAGTACTCTGTGCAGTGAGGGGAGCACAGCCATCGTGTTGGTACAACAGGTCCCTCATAGTCTGCAGAGGAAGATCTTCTAGCGTCCTTGGAAGATGGTCTGTTGGGGCGTGGCGATACTTGTGCAGTTTCAGTCTTCCGTTATGAAAAACTGGTCTATGCGCTGATAGTTTACGATCCTGAATCATACATTTACATGCCATGGATGCTGACGTTCCACCGGACGAAGCCAATGGGGTTTGACAACAGACCACTAGTATATGTTTCGGCAGTTTCCCTGACCATGACTGACAAATGTGGCTTCATCGGTGACCAAGATTCATGATAAATCTAGAGTATCCTATCTTACAGTCCATGTACAGAAGTTAACACGATTCTTCCTACATACTCCAAGACCATGAGCATGTTGGCTTATTTTGCATTGGTAAAACTCATTATCCACTTACAACCTGCCGCTTGGACTGTCACACATTAACTGACTACCAAATCGCAATGCACTCACCGAACACACAAGCACACTGTAAGCAAACATAACATCCTACGTAGCAACTACGCAAGTTCAATTGGACAAACAAGTGTCGGTGTGAAAACTTTTCGAAATAACACATCCTGTAAACGACTCGCACTAGAATCCTACAGCAAGCACGACTGACCTAATTTACCACAATTTTAGTCAGTTAATGTCAGTAGATAATGTTCCAATTAAAAAGTGTACGTTTGCACAAACAATTCAATTTTTAAGTATTATTACAATCTTTTGTACTTATCTCGGGTCTCCAGCCAGATGCTATCGTCATCTGGACACAATATTTCGGCTATCCACCTGGCCGCCATCTTCAGACGGGTAAGCCGTCGCACTAACTCGCCGGCACTGAAATCAAACACGCCGCGTCGGCTCCTTTTTGCACCGACCGTTGGTCCACCGCGCGTGCGCGAGCAGAAGTGCCCTCTAGTACAAGGGAAACGATAAATCGATATAGAAAACTATTGACAAGTTTTGATGGCTGTTGTTTCTTAATTTCAAGTAAAACAGGGTTCCAGCTCTTACGTAAAGGATATCCCTTATCACTGTTTATAGTACCAGGTGTATTAGTATGAAATTAGCGTTTTTTGTGAAAGTGAAACATTCATTTTCGAATTGAAAAGTAAAAACATTTTATTCAAAGTACTGATCATTGCTTTCTATACATTTTGACCACCTTTCTGAAAATTTGTGGACACCACGCCAATATAAATGTTCGTCTTTTGAAGCAAACCATTCAGACATCCAATTTTCGACTTCATCGTTGAAATCGAAGTATTCCTCAGCCAATGCGTGTCCCATTAATAAAAACAAATGGTAGTCGGAGGGGGCCAAGTCTGGTGAATACAGTGGGTGGGGTGTCAGCTCCCAGCCAAGTGTTTTGATTGTATCCTGAACCAGTTTTGCTTTGTGTACATGTGCATTGTCGTGTAAAAAAGTTACTTTGCCATGTCTTCTGGCCAATTCTGGTCTTTTTTCGATCAATGCATAGTTCAAATTGATCATTTGTTGTCTGTAGGGATTAGTATTCACAGTTTCACCGGGTTTTAGAAGTTCATGATACACCACACCTTTCTGATCCCACCAAACACACAGCATTGTCTTCTTGCCGAATCGATCTGGTTTTACAGTCCATGTTGATGGTTGTCCCGGATTAACACATGAATTTTCTTGTTTCGGATTTTTAAAATAAATCCATTTTTCATCGCCAGTAACAATTCGATGCAAAACTGATTTTCTTTCGTGTCTTTGAAGGAAAATCTGACAAATGGTTTTCGGTTTTCCATCCGTCCTTCATTTAATTCATGTGGCACCCATTTTCCACACTTCTAGATCTTTCCCATAGATTTCAAACGCTCAGAAATTGTTTTTTGTGCAACATTTAACATTGAGGCCATTTGCTTCTGACTCAAAGTGTCATCTTCATCCAATATTGCTTGCAATTCGGCGTCTTCGAACTTTTTTGGTTGTCTTCCACGTTCTTCATTTCTTACATCAAAATCATTATTTATGAACCGTTGAAACCATCTTTTGCATGTTGCTTCTGATAGAGCATGATCACCATATGCCTCGACAAACATTGGATGCGACTCTACAGCACTTTTTTTCAATTGAAAACAAAAAATTAATGCTTTCCGCAAATCATCACTTTCTGGTACAAAATTCGACATTGTTAACACGATGAAAACATATGATGTTTTTTCCATGACTTGACGTATACTAAACATCTTTGACAGATGTCATACCAACGAAACAAAAAAAATTAAGGCCCCTTCATAACAAATGTTCCCTATCGACACATTTGTATCTTAACGCTCATTTCATACCGGTACACCTGGTATTGTCAGATAGCTGGATTTCAATGGCTTCTCTCACTACAAAGTTCCAATACCGCGACGCAGGGGCAACCACTTGCGTCTCATTGTACAACATTTTATGTCCTTCAGTAAGACAACGTTCCAATGCAGATTTTTCTGGCTGAAATGAACACATGTGGCGATGATGCTCCATCCAATGATCCTGGACTATACGAATCGTTTGTCCAATGTAGGAATTCGCGCAATGGCGGGGAATCTTTTAGATCCTGGGCTTTCTCAAGCGCAAATCATCCTCCACTAAGACCAGCAGAGTTCTGGTCTTAGCTGGTGGGCGGAATACATTTTTTATATCTAAAATTCTTCTGGGTTTTGAAGATATGCTCCCCGCAAAAAGTAGGAATGGCACCAATTTGCATATATCTTCCGTTGGTTCCCGCGTAGGTCCAATCTGTAAAGTACGACGGATCTGATTGTTAGTATAACCATTCTGTTTGAACACAACTTTTAGATGATTCAGTTCTTGTGTCACATTATCTGAGATTGCGTAAGCTCTTTTTGCCAATGTACGGAGGATCCTATTCGATTGGTACGATAAATGGCAATTTGATGTACGAAGATATCGGTCCATATACGTGGGCGTACGATAAAAACTATGTCCTAAAGTCCCATAATCCCTCCTGTAGACCAAGATATGTAAAAACGGAATTTTTCCATCCTTTTCAACTTCCATCGGGAATTTGATATTGGGATGCAGACAATTAAAATGATCAGAGCATCCCTCCCATGTGGCCATACCATAAACGTATCGTTGACGTATCTCCTGAAACAATTTGATTTGAAGAACGCCGTCTTCACTGCCATGTCCTCAAAATCTTCTATAAACAAACTGGCGACTGTGGGGGATAATGGATTCCCCGTAACGACTCCGTCAGTTTGTTCAAAGTATTGCCATTAAATAAAAAATACGTGTACGTCAACACATGGAGACAAAGCTTAGTTGTTTCTTCGTTCAATTGCCGGCTTCTGGTGGCCGAGCTGTTCTAGGCGCTTCAGTCTGGAATCGCGCGACCGCTACGTTCGCAGGTTCTAATCCTGCCTCGGTCATGGACGTGTGTGTCCTTAGGTTAGTTACGTTTAAGTAGTTCTAAGTTCTAGGTGACTGATGACCTGAGATGTTATGTCCCATAGTGGTCAGAGCCATTTTTTCTTCGTTCAATTTTTCACCAGTTAATTGCAAAGAATCTTCAAGAGGAACCCTGGTAAACAGAGACACAATATCGAAACAAACGAGCAAATCCGTGGAGTTGAGACACAACGATTTCAAATACTTAATAAAAATCAGGGAATTGGAAATATGGTGTTCGCGTTTTCCGACATGGGGACTGAGAATGGACGCTAAATACTTGACTAAGTTGTAAGCGCCTAAATTTCTAAAAATAGCCAAGAGGACTTCCTTGTTTGTGTACCTTAGGCAAGCAGTATAACCTCGGCGGGACTGCAGCAACAGGTCGAAGTTTAAGAACATCGCAGATAATGAAAAGCGTCTTGCGTTTTATACATTCAGTTGGACCCGTCTGCAATTTTCGGTATGCGGAGTCTGCAATCAAAAGATTCATTTTACACAAATAATCGTCCCGCTAAAGAAGAACCTCTGCATTGCTCTTGTCCACTGATAGAATTACTAAATCCTGGTCTTCTCTGATGGACCAGATCGCGGATCTTTCAAGCTAGGAGATGTTACAATGCGAGAATGGCATCCGACGCAACGTATGAAACATCCCGTGCCAGATGACAATATGTTCCGCCTGGAGACCCGACATGGATACAACTAATTATTACGCCGGGAAAGTATGCGGAGGCACATTATTACAATGTGTTTATTGGCATACAATATGAGCCCCTGACTGCCAACCCAATCTGTTAAATCCGCATCAATAGTACTTTCCATCTCCCTAACATTTCCCGTGCAAATTTTAGGTGGTTTACCATTACTCTTTCATCATTCATACGCACACACACACACACACACACACACACACACACACACACACACACACTTTTTTATTTAGTAGAAGATATACATATTGTGAACAACAAATACATTTTTCGAATTAATAAGGGATTAGATTCTTTTTGTAAGTAATGGCGGAGATGTAGCAAATGTTTTGTTTTTTTCCTTACTGACAATGGTTTTTATGCATATGTACATTCTGAAGATAACGGTTCCTAGAGATGACTGAATTTGTAATCAGAACATGGTTAAAGAAAAACTGCATGAATGAATTAATATTCTATAAACCCGAATAACCCGTTTTACTTCCAGAAACTTCAAAAGCAAACTTCTATATGAGAAGTTCCCTAATCCTTTTAAAATTCTAATGATAAAATCCTTTTATAGTGGAAACATTACAACACTCTGAAGCTAATTTGATAAATAAGGACACAGTATACAGTAATTTTGCTTGCCAGCAACAGTTAAACCCAAATACATTTGCATGTAAACAGGAATGAATGGAAATATGACGTTAAATGGCATGTAAACAAAGATCGCTTACTTTGACACCTGTTAGATTCAAAGTTCTCTCTAATACGTTAACTTGAATCAAAGGCAAGTCAGCTACGTGGTTGGAGTAAATAAATTTAACAGCTGATGCCTCAACTTCTGGCCACATTTCACAGTACAACACATAAACGACTGCATATACACGTAGAAGCCCAACCCTCCAAAAGGCACACAAAGCATGCAATGACTTATTCAAATACACTGAAAAGCAAAACAAATAAATGATGGCAATAACTACCGTTAGTGGTGGTGTCAACATTCACTGAAGGTGGACAGTCTTTACAATACACTACTTCTATTTACGGAGAGAAACATTAAGAGATAGTGTGCTACAAAGCAAAAAAAAATTAAACAGGTTACAATTGCGAGTTTCTCGAAGGTAGTAACTGTTCTGAGTGTTGTCTGTTCTGGGCCGGTGTGATGTGGCGACGGCGGCAGAAGCAGTTTGAAGTTGCTGATTTGAATCCTGTAAGTTCACCCAGTCGTGTCCTTGGCTTCAATGTATCCTCTTTCCTTGCATACTGTTTCGGCTGTCGGTTGCAGTAAGTTATGTACCATTCATTTATCGTTGGCTGGAACAAAGGAAGTATTTATGCAGCACCTGAAGGTCGTAATACTTCAGCTGCAAATTTCACACACGATAGTTTGACACAGTCTATACATCATGTTTAAATTAACATTCCATTTGCTATAATTTGCCAACTGTTGTTAATATTCATTGTTCACAATAACACTGTTCCCACGAAAATAGTCACGTAGCAACACAGTTCACAGTTTTCATATTAGCGGTTAGTGTTTTAACGTACATCATATTTTGTTGTCAAGAAAAATGAGCAATATTAAATTCGTAGTTTATGTAATGCAGTTCAATTTTAAACCGACGACTATACTGTCTGTTCACGAGTGCATTGTCACTGCCGCAAGCGTCATTGTACAAAAATCAACAGCGTTCGCGTAACACAACGTCCGTTTAGAATGTCCATCGTAAAGTCAAATTTCAAAACGTGTCTGACACACGGAAGTTCGGTATAATATGGCGTTAAACGCACACAATACTTGATTCCCTACCACCACGCACATGTGCCATCTGCTGTTGTCTGCCACACTGTTCGACGCGACTTCTATCGATACCTCTCTTGTTCCACAGTTCCTACAACACTTCTTCCTACTGCATTCCATTTCGTACGATACATTTTATAAAACTATTTGAAAGATCATCAGAAAAAATATGTCATTACATAAGGAACTCGTATATAAAACAGCAAATTAAACATAGTCACGATTCACGTTCTACACTATATAACTAAATGAAAAATGTTCTACGTCATAAGAAATATATTTATGAAGCACAAGATAGTAAAAGATAGGAAAAAATTATATCTCGGGTATTAGTCATGGTATCACAATGTGCAGCAGTGAAAAGACATTTTCAGTGATTCTGTTTTAGAAAAAGATCAATGTGCAATATCGCAGAGGCACATTTTTTCACTCTACCAATGTTATGCATTTTTTCTTAATATTATATATATGCTGTTTTTATTTTTATCTTCAATCCGAAGATTTGTTTGATGCAACTCTCCATGTTTCTCTATCTTGTACAATCCTCTTCATCTGCGAAGAACTACTGCATGCTACATCCTTCTGAATCTGCTTACTGTATTCATATCTTTGTCTCCCTTTACAGTCCGACTAATCTTCAGCATCAAACTGTAACACAACATTTCAAAAGCTTCTAATCTGTTCTTGATTAAAATGTTCATCGTGCATATTTCACTTCCACACGTGGTTACACTCCTTACAAATACTTTCAGAAAAGACTTCCCAACACTTAATTGTATATTCGATGTTAACAAATTTCTCTCATTCACAAACGCTTTTCTTGTCAGTGCCACTCTATATTTTATATTCTTCCTGCCTCGCACTTCGTTAGTTAATTTGCTGTCCAAATAGAAGAACTCATCTACTAATTTAAGTGTCTCGTTTTATAACCAAATTCTGTCACCATCAGTTGATTTAATTCGACTACATTCCATTCTCATTGTTATGCTTTTGTTGAAGTTCATGTTATATCCTTTTAAGACACTGACCATTCTATTCAACTGCTCTTTTAAGTCCTTTGCTGTCTCTGACAGAATTAGAATGTCAGCAGCGAACCTTAAAGCTTTTATTTCTTCGTCCTGGACTTTAATTCCTACTCTAAAATTTTCTTTAGTTCCTTTACTGCTTACTCAATGTACTGACAATAACGTCGGTTATTGTTTACAACTGTCTCACTCACTTCTCAACCATTTCTTCCTTTTCATGCACCTCGAGTCTAATAACAGCCGTCTGGTTTCTGTACAAGTCGTAAATAGTCTTTCGCTCCATGTATTTTACCTCTGATACCTACAGAATTTCAGGAAGAATATTTCAGTCAACACTCTGAAAAGCTTTCTCTAAGTGTACAAATTTTATAAATGTAGGTTTGCTTTTCCATAAACTATCTCCTAAGAGCAGCTGTTGGGTCAGTATTGCCTCGCGTGTTTCTTCATTTGTATGGAATTCAAAGTGATGTTCCTCGAGGCTGACTTTTACCAGTTTTTCCATTATTCTGTGAAAGTTCGTTTTGGTATTTTGCAAACATAAATTATGAAACTGACAACTCAGTAACAGTGACACCTGTCAGCACATGATTTCTTTGCAACTTGACTTACTAGTTCTGCTTGAAGTCTGAGGCTATTTCACCTGTCTCATATGTCTTGCACACAACATGAAAGAGTTTTGTCATGGCAATCAGTATTTCTGACGGAATGTCGTCTACCCTGGGGCCTTATTTCGACTTAGATCTTTCAGAGCTCTGTCAAATTCTTCTCACAGTATCATATCTCCCATCTTACCTTTACCTACGTCCACTACCCTTTCTATAATATTGCCTTCAAGTTCAACTCCATTGCATAGAACCCTATGTACTCCTTTCACCTTTCAGCTTTCCCGTCTCCGCTTAGGACTCGATTTCCATCTGAGCTCTTGATGTTCGTACAGCTGCTTCTCTTCTCCCCAAAATCTGAGATACCAGTACATGATCAATCTGAAACGTATGGGTGCCTCATGATCTCTTTCACGTATGCAACATTCTTTCAATATTCTTGAAACAATCGTTAGCGATGATTAAATTACGCTCTGTGCAAAATTCTACCAGGCGGATTCCTCTGACTCCTCTCCGCCGATCCATATTCACCTACATTGTCTTCCTTCTCTTTCTTTTCCTGCTATTGAATTGCAGTCCCCCATCACAACAAAATTTTCGTTTCCTGTAACTATCTGAGTCATTTATTTTGCCTCATCATATAGTTCTTCAATTTCTTCATCATCTGTGGAGATAGTTACCATACAAACTCGGTTTACTGTGGTAGGTGTGGGCTTCGCGTCTACCAGGGCTGCGGTAATGCTGTTCATCGCAGCTTACACAGTCCTATTTTCTCACTCATTATTAAACCTACTCATGCATTACCGATATTTGATTTTGTATTTATAACCCTGTATTTATCTGACCAGAAGTCCTGTTCGTGTTCACATACTTTACTAATTCCCGTCGTATCTAACTTCAACCTATCCTCTCCTCTCTTTAAATTTTATACCCTATCTGCCAAATTAAGGGATCTAACATTACGTGTTCTCTGACGTGTATAATGACAGTTATGTATATGGATCTCCTGATGATGACATCCTCCTGTGTAGTCCCCGACCAGAACTCCGAAATTGAGACCACTTTAACTCTGAAATATTTCACCCACGAGTTTGCAGTCACCATTGGAACATACAGTAGAGTTGCATGCCCTGTGGAAAAGTTATGGCTGTAGTTTCCCCTTGATTTCAGCCATTAGCAGTAACAGCACTGCATTCTGTTACGGTTGATGTTACAGCATCAGATCATTAAATCATCCAGACTTGTGTTCCTGCAAAAACTGAAAAGGCTGCTGCCCCTGTTCAGAGACCTCAAGTTTCTCTGGCCTCTGTAAAGACATCTCTCGTTGTGGTTGCACACGGTACAGCTATCTGTATCGCTGAGGCACATAAGCAACCTCAGCAATGGCAACGTCCACGGTTCATGGGGGAGGGCGTTATACACAATAATGGAAAGATGATCTATATACAATATTTCAGAGGTACATTTTTTTGCTTTTTTCCATACTAATACAACCAAGGATTTATTGATTTTTTTTCTGTATGGTTCATTTGTACAAATCACTGTAAATAATTCTTTAATAATAAGCTGGTCTATGTGCAAGTTTGTGGAGATAGATAGTGTCTGTATGACATGTAAGAACTATGGAACTGAGCCCCACAAACTCTACGATCTGTGAGCCATTCACCTCTTCTGTCATCAGGCCAATAAGTTTCTTGTTCTGAGATGTTATGCCGTAAGGATCATCGGCCACATATTCAGACGGGCCGAATTCCTTAGAATTAATTGCTTCATATGAATCACAGACTTTCACCAAGCAGATGAAGCTGTCTCTGTGCATATACAGTAACTTAGGCTTAACCGACTTATTGTGGAATTGGTCCATGCGGAGTTTCAGGGATCCAGAACACACATGCAAATACAGAAAGGCTTTGAGAATTCCAACGAAACTGTTGCCACCTCCATAGTGACTAGGCCTTCATGCAATACAGCGGCCTGCTTAAAATCTGGCCTGGTAACGTAATCTCTTGTGCCACAATGCCTAACCCATAGGTAAACTAAATACATTTCGCGGTGGTTTTTAACATTTTCTATGGTTTTGACGAAAACAGAATTATTCATTAAGTTATAGAAATCTTCTTCAAAATCACATGTCACAAGAGCTCTCTGTTCGGTATTAATATAAATGTAAGCCTTCGACCGTGGATACTGCTTGCCCACCCAAACTCAGGCATTGCTGAAGGTTTCTATAACGCAGGACGTATCTCTGCCTGTTCCCCAGCGCTGTCATCAGTTTGGGGGTGGAACTCCTTCGTGGGACTAGCCGCTTGAGACACAGTGGCAAGAAACTATGTGTGTCATGAAAAGTGGCGGGATATTTCAGGTCTGCCTCCAGGACATAGCCCACACCAGCATCTGTAGCTACATTTCGAATCTCATATCTCAACATGACCAATTCATCATTAGACAGCCATCAGAATCCTCCAGAAGGCTGAAGGCAGGGACAGTTATATGGCATGCCGATACAGATTGTTAACATTCAAGTAAAGGATGTGACTCAAATAGTCATTTACGGATTATTTGCAGTGGTGTTCCTGTGCACACAGAGTCAAAGTGCCCCTCAATCCTGTGTTCGAGCAAAAGCAACATATCATCATCGGTGAACAGTGTGCAGGTGACATGTCCTTTTCTTTTAAACACTGCATCTCACGAAAGGCCCGGAGTGTTTTAATAAAAGCCAAGTCCAGAGCGTGTATGCCCATGTATGTTGTTGTTGTTGTGGTCTTCAGTCCTGAGACTGGCTTGATGCAGCTCTCCATGCTACTCCTGTGCAAGTTTCTTCATCTCCCAGTACTTACTGCAACCTACATCCTTCTGAATCTGCTTAGTGTATTCATCTCTTGGTCTCCCTCTACGATTTTTACACTCCACGCTGCCCTCCAATGCTAAATTTGTTATCCCTAGATGCCTAAAAACATGTCTTACCAACCGGTCCCTTCTTTTTGTCAAGTTGTGCCACAAACTCCTCTTCTCCCCAATTCTATTCAATACCTCCTCATTAGTTGTCTGATCTACCCATCTAATCTACAGCATTCTTCTTTAGCACCACATTTCCAAAGCTTCTATTCTCTTCTTGTTCAAACTATCTATGATCCATATTTCACTTCCATACACTTCCATGCACTTGCAATCTAATTCCCTCAGCATTACCAGATTTAATTTGACTACATTCATTATCCTCGTTTTGCTTTCGTTGCTGTTCATTTTATATCCTCCTTTCAAGACACTGTCCATTCCGTTCAACTGCTCTTCCAAGTCCTTTGCTGTCTCTGACAGAATTGCAATGTCATCGGCGAACCTCAAAGTTTTTATTTCTTCTCCATGAATTTTAATACCTATTCCGAGTTTTCCTTTTGTTTCCTTTACTGCTTGCTCAATATACTGATTGAATAACATCGGGGAGAGGCTACAAACCCTGTCTCACTCCCTTCCCAAGCACTGCTTCCCTTTCATGCCCTTCGACTCTTATAACTGTCATTTGGTTTCTGTACAAATTGTAAATAGCCTTACGCTACTTGTATTTTACCCCTGCCCAGGTATATTCTCCCTAATATCTCAAAAATGTCTGTAATCAGGCTCTCATCTGTTTCCATGTGCAATTAGGCATTGGTGTTGTTGTTGTGGTCTTTAGTCCTGAGACTGATGTGATGCAGCTCTCCATGCTACTCTATCCTGTGCAAGCTTCTTCATCTCCCAGTACCTATTGCAGCCTACATCCTTCTGAATCTGCTTAATGTACTCATCTCTTGATATTGCTTTACGATTTTTACCCTCCACGCTGCCCTCCAGTACTAAATTGGTGATCCCTTGATGCCTCGGAACATGTCCTACCAACCAATCCCTTATTATGGTCATGTTGTGCCACAAACTCCTCTTCTCCCATATTCTATTGAATACCTCCTCATTAGTTATGTGATCTACCCATCTAATCTTCAGCATTCTTCTGTAACTTTCTCCAAGTCTACAAAAGCTAGAAATGTAGGCTTGCCTTTCCTTAATCTTTCTTCTAAGATAAGTCATAGGGTCAGTATTGCCTCACGTGTTCCAACATTTCTACAGAATCCAAACTAATCTTCCCTGAGATCGGCTTCTACCAGTTTTTCCATTCGCCTGTAAAGAATTTGCGTTAGTATTTTGCAGCTGTGACTTATTAAAGTGATAGTTCTGTAATTTTCACATCTGTTAACACCTGCTTTCTTTGGGATTGGAATTATTAAATTCTTCTTGAAGTCTGAGGATATTTCGCCTGTCTCGTACAGCTTGCTCGCCAGATGGTAGAGTTCTGCCAGGATTTGCTCTCCCAATGCCGTCAGTAGTTCTAATGGAATGTTGTCTACTCCCGGGGCCTTGTTTCGACTTAGGTCTTTCAGTGCTCTGTCAAACTCTTCACGCAGTATAGTATTTCTCATTTCATCTTCATCTACCTCCTCTTCCATTTCCATAATATTGTCCTCAAGAACATCGCCCCTGTATAGACCCTCTATATAGTCCTTCCACCTTTCTGATTTCCCTTCTTTGCTTAGAACTGGGTTTCCATCTGAGCTCTTGATAATCAAACAAGTGGTCCTCTTTCTCCAAAGGTCTCTTTAATTTTCCTGTAGGCAGTATCTATCTTAGACCTAGTGAGATAAGCCTCTACATCCTTACATTTGTCCTCTAGCCATCCCTTCTTCGCCATTTTGCACTTCCTGTCAATCTCATTTTTGAGACGTTTGTATTCCTTTTTGCCTGTTTCAGTAACTGCATTTTTGTATTTTCTCCTTTCATCAATTGAATTCAGTATCTCTTCTGTTACCCAACGATTTCTACTAGCCCTCGTCTTTTTACCTACTTGATCCTCTGATGCTTTCACTATTTCATTCCTCAAAGCTACCCATTCTTCTTCTACTGTATTTCTTTCCCCCATTCCTGTCAATTGTTCCCTTATGCGCTCCCTGAAACTCTGTACAATCTCTAGTTCTTTCAGTTTATCCAGATCCCATCTCCTTAAATTCCGACCTTTTTGAAGTTTCTTCAGTTTTAATCTACAGTTTATAACCAACAGATTGTGATCAGAGTCCACATCTGCCCCTGAAAATGTCTTACAATTTAAAACCTGGTTCCTAAATCTATGTCTTACCATTATATAATCTATCTGAAACCTTTTAGCATCTCCATGGTTCCTCCATGTATACAACCTTCTTCCATGATTCTTGAACCAAGTGTTAGCTATGATTATTTATGCTTTGTGCAAAATTCTGCCAGGCGGCTTCCTCTTGCATTTCTTAGCCCCAATCCATATTCACCTACTACGTTTCCTTCTCTTCCTTTTCCTACTGTCGAATTTCAGTCACCCATGACTATTAAATTCTCGTCTCCCTTCACTACCTGAATAATTTCTTTTATCTCATCATACATTTCATCAATTTCTTCATCATCTGCAGAGCTACTTGGCATATAAACTTGTACTACGGTAATAGGCAATGGCTTCGTGCCTATCTTGGCCACAATAATGGGTTCACTATGCTGTTTGTAGTAGTTTACCCGCACTCCTATCATATTATTCATTATTAAACCTACTCCTGCATTACCCCTATTTAATTTTGTATTTATAACCCTGTATTCATCTGACCAAAAGTCTTGTTCCTCCTGCCACCGAACTTCACTAATTCCCACTGTATCTAACTTTAACCTATCCATTTCCCTTTTTAAATTTTCTAACCCTCCTGCCTGATTAAGGGATCTGACATTCCACGCTCCAATCCGTAGAACGCTAGTTTTCTTTCTCCTGATAACGACGTCCTCTTGAGTAGTCCTCGCCCGGACAACCAAATGGGGGACTATTTTACCTCCGGAATACTTTACCCAAGAGGACGCCATCATCATTTAATCATACAGTGAATAACTACGGCTGCAGTTTCCCCTTGCTTTCAGCCGTTCGCAGTAGCAGAACAGCAAGGCCGTTTTGGTTAGTGTTACAGGACCAGATCAGTCAATCATCCAGACTGTTGCCCCTGCAACTACTGAAAAGGCTACTGCCCCTCTTCAGCATATTCCTCTAAATTAGGGATGTTGAATTTCTGCCAAACATTCACCACGTACCTGTACATCACATATGTTATATCAGTGCCTGTGATTTTGCTGGAGAATGCAGTTATATCAAACAGTGTGGATTCACAGAGTCTCTCCATCGAATCCAGGTATTAGTAAGGAAAGACCCCGTCTCTGTAATAGGCTGAAACCTTATTTCATCAGAATATGTGGCTCTAGTGAGACGCATATCTTCGTGGTGCATTGTCTCAACCAGTTTTTGAAGAAATGCATTCATAAATCTTACTGAATGCAGGAAGCAGAGCGATATTCTGGATGAAATTCGCTCGAAGAATGCAATTTAGTTTTCTATATTGTCGGATGTGACATTGACCTTATCGTTCTCCAACCCAAAATCATCTAATTGCTCAACAAGAAAATGAGCACAATTCCCACTCAAATTATGGAAGAAGACGGGTATGTGTCGTGGCATGGGTTGTTAAATGCACTGCAGAGCTTTCCCGTTAGATGGCAGTTGTCTCTATGCGGAGTTTCGGCATTTCTTTCCAATGGCAACCCACAAATATGATAGGCAACAGCATGCTTGTATGAGTCATCATTCTCTTGCGGTTTTGTCGTCAACATCCTGTGCAAGTTGTTTGAGCTCAGAAGGCAACCATCTCTCAGGATTACCCCTAATGCATTATTCAAGTTTGTTAGGAGTGGATTCATGTAAGCATACAACTTGATCACCCATCACAAACAGTATGTCCCATTATGTGAAAATGTTGTAAGAGACACTGGAATCACAATCATAACGTGCTACAGGAACTAATAACCTTTCAGAGTCAGTTTATACAACAAAGGAACAGCGTTGCCAGTTGTGGGCTTTCTTAAACTTCAGAACTTTTCATTGTGGGGAGGCATTTCCACAGGTGCTGGTTCCTGGCTCAAGAAGTCATCAGGTCTCTCTAAATACTCATCTCCCTAAATTCTCACGCTTAGTGAAAAAGTTGAGGCATTTGCGACAAAATGTTTTGACATTTGGGCGGAAAGTAGGTGGAACATGATTTTGATCCAGATATAATGACGCATATCGTCCTTGGAGAATAGCAATAAATCTATGTGTTTGGAACTCTAGTTGCTCTGGAAAGCGGATGGGTCCACCTACTTGATGCTCCAGATCTCCTTGCCTGCTGTTTTTCTTATCTACATCCAGACCATGAACATGAACTGATTGATTAGGGTTTTGCCTCTCGAATTTTGGTAGATCTGTGATGGTAATGTTTTATGTGATTCTTTCAAAGTTGTAATACCAGAAGACATTTTTCTTCTGGATGCATAGGTAGCCATTGAATTTCTTGGATAATTTCTGTTGCAAGCCAGAAGCGACCGTGTAAACAACCTCTATCATCCTTTGAGATTCCCTACATTAATACCTGCCTTTTACCAACAATATCTGGACGAAGCGGTATGTAATGTGATCCCTCCATTAGCTGGATCTAAGAAAGCTGAGTATAAATTAAGGTGTAGTATGTGATTCAGAACTGTACCAGACCTTTTCCGCATATCAGCAAAATGCCTCAGCAAGATGTTCTCAGTAAAAGTTCCATATGACTTAGGAATTGACATACTCTGATATTATGTCGTCATTCCTCTGCTTTTCTCTATGGAATCATCAGCTCATTTGGAGGCTATATGGGCTCACAGTACATAACTGATTTGCACCTGATGGCGGGGTACTGTTGGATATTGATGATTCAAGGGAATTCCTTTTCCAATACAGTTCAAGAAGCATGAAGGGAAATAGTTGGGTCTTGATAACTCACATAATCAATGTGGATCGTATCTCTGAAAGCACCAGCAACTATAATGTAGTTCAATTCAGCTGTGTGATTTACTTGATGCCCATTAACATGGAAGGCTGGTTGGACTGCTGCTGATAGATCCACTGATTTGGCTGCTGCTGGTAGATCCAGAGTGTTGACTGAGCCATGGCGTTTGCATCCCCCAGTTTGACAGCCTGGCCTGAGCTGATGGAGGCCACCAGTTTGATTGCCTGGACTTTGATGATAATGATGATGATGATGATGATGATGATGATGATGATGATGGCAGACATCATGCTCAGATCTGTCCATGGTGTTTTAATCCTTTCTCCACAAGGCGTCAGTACTTCAGCACAGAAAAAGCAGGATTGATAAGTATGACAGACACATACATGAGAGCTGTATACATCCTTCATAAATAATAATTTCTCATACTTACATCAGGATGTCGGCAATGAGGCTGCGGTTGGTGACTGCCAGATTGATGACCCACGTGATGCAAGTTGCTAGTTTGATGGTCCAAGTTGTGGTGGTGGTGGTGATGATGACATGTGTACTGCCTAGGTAGTGCTGTGGTCTTGTAAACACTCATCCATATGGCGTCAACACCCCTGCACAATAGCGGGATTGATATGTATCATACTAAGACACACATATGCACTACTACACCCATTATTACGTGATGATAGCGAGTCAGACAAGCAATGATTCGACGAGTCTTAGCACACTCTACACGGCTTAGATGAAGCAATGGTTGTGGAATACCTCGTTAATACTTGCCCAGTGTTAGAGAATGTCGTGAATGCAACATCTTTAATCACAAACTACCCACTCTCATCGTAGAACCGCTGTATATCCACAACTATATCCACACTCTGTGGTGTCATTGGGGGATGTGATATATGTGACGCAGTAGATCTACATTTATGCTACACTGTCCTGATTGTGTGGTACTAACGCGTAAGTTCCTCTGCCTGGAATAAATTTTCCAATGATTCGAATTCTGTACATACATCTCCAGTTCCACATTTCACTGCGTCGTTTTGCTTGGCTCAGTCACTTACTAATGTTACACACACAGACACAGACACACATACACACACACACACGCACACACGCGAGATGTTTGGTCGAATAGATTATTTAATTGTTCACGATTGTCTTGATGCCTCTGGATGGATTGGATACTTAAGTTCCCACGGACAAAAAGTTAATAGTATGTAGTTTGTAGCAAGCAACACATGCAAAAGTTTCAGGTGCTCTTCGTCTGATACCAATAAATGAGGTACTTTTCACACCAATTCATCCCATATAATTGTACACTGCTCTTCTGACTCTCCTTGAATGAGAGTTGTTATCAGTATCACATCTGACTAGAATCATCTACTGTTTAGTTTTCACAATAATACGTTTATTACCTTCAAAGAAGCTCATTAACATTTTGAGTGATATGCAGTTGCTAAAGCGAGCCGTGTGTCCATCCATCTACGAACCACCCTGCATTTTGTAATGCATTTAGGTCTGATGGTGTAGAGGAGACGAAAGTTTTTAGGTTCGAAGGGATTTCAACTTTTCTTGTGCAGTCGAGTTTAACACCATTATGCTCATATCTTATTTTCTGAAACAGAAAGGTTAATGAGACGCGTGTGAGCCGCAATGTCGTTGATGGTTGAGAACTTACATCCTCCTTGTGGTCACAAATCTACCTTCCAAATGTAGGAACTATTGCTTTGAAATGTTAACTCATCTTTATGTGGAATAAGAATTATTATCTCGTCATTATTGTTAAAGTTCGTTGAAGTAAAGGGTTTATGACAGAAATATTTACGACGCGTGATATGTTCGTCGTATTGAACTAGATTTGTTGTACTGAGTGCCATGACTGTAAGGTGTCAGCACTATCGATTTAAGAAGCTCGTAATTTTCGTGTGCTGTCACGTTCTTCTTCCACCGTAATGTGGTGTTCTGGTGACTGTGTATGCGGTATTTATGCTTTTACCCATGATAGTGCTTCAGATGAAGACACAATACAATTTATTCAGCATGACAATAGATTAAATTCCTGCTCTAATGTATGATGTTCAATTCAAGATGTTCTTATGTCTGAGCAGTCACTGGGATGTATATCGGATTAGCGGGAGCTTCCAAAATTTTATAGCCTGGATCCACTGTAAGAAAGATCCGTACATAGTTTGGATTAATCTCTCAGTAAGATATGAATTCATCACGATGTTACACTTAATGGTGCTAGCAGGTAGAATATCCACTTGCTGATTCGATTTGTAAATTGCATCACTATTCTCCTTCAATAGCTGGCTCCTCGAGAAACCTATTATTGTTCTAATTGAATCTTTGAGTGTAAATCTATTCTGTTGTGTTGTTTTTATATCTGCTTTATGAGTATTAATATTTGCATGTAACTCAAAGCCTTGCACAAAACGTTTTATATGTGCATTTAAATCGGCAGTATCGTATGAGCCAGGAGGTGTTACTACAACTTCATTGAGCCCTAGACGAAGTTCATTATTCTTGTCAGTGCTGTTCCAGAGCGGTCAGTGCAATACACCACGCCCCACTGCTTTGATCTATCGAGAATAGTAGTTTACTCTTAATACTGATGAGCACCCATTTGAAGTAAGAATGTATAATATGTCATCTAAATCTCGACTGATGTATTGATTTGCATATTCTCTCTTTATATGTCTCTGTTAGGAGACACATTAGACAGAAATAAGCACGAAGATGTAAATTCAAGTCTTAGTAGCGTCCAAAATCGTAGAGCACGCAGTTATTTTCGGTAACGTACTGCCGCAATTCTTCATATGTTCGCAAATCACCATACGAGTCAAATTAGTAGATGTTATTTAGGATTTTTTAACGTATGCAACCCAGTGGTACCCGTATCTTGTTGCAACTTCAGAATTAACAATATCACGCTCCCTATATTTTCACATCGTCTTTGACAATGTATTCTGCATAAACACCCCACAAAATCCTTGAATTTTGAATTTTCTGACGAATTTAAGCAGATTTGTATTAGTAAGTAGTCTCTTAGTTATATAGTGAGGAAGCCTTTATTTTTTTATAAACAGTGCAAGTCCTTTCTTGTATGATTTTAAATACAGTCCTTCACTGACAGCTATAGCCTCAATTGCCCTATTACACCTTTCAGCTTCCTGCACTAGTTGCTTATCTGCTTTTTGTACATTCTTCACTGTACGAAGTTTGGCAGCCAAAGAACCGACTACTGATAACCCTGCAAGTGCTAGAATAAAAAACAGCATGATACCACAAGATGCCGTTGATGTTGATAAAACTCTTGGCATATGAACTCGACTACTTCTCCCTTTCTGCTTCAAGGCACGCTAATCCGCTATCCCTTAGCAGTGGCGACTATATGTATTTTTTTTTATTTTTGAAACACCTTTAGTGTATGATGAGTATCACCCAATATATTTGAAGTTTGTTCCAGCACCCAATTTATGTTCGGCACGCATTGCTACGCATTGATTTATCAGCTACAAATTCTGAAGAATATTTTCCTATGCTTATGTTGTTTCTTCCACAAATTTTCCTAGATTTATCGGCTAATATTAGGCTTGCAATGTGACGATCTTCATGTGTAGCTTAAAAACTACTGCAGGGGTTGTCTAGTGTATTAATCCCATTATCACCACGAGCTAGATGTTTTTTTCAGCTTTGTTTCAGGTCTACAGCAGTTGTATCCTGATAAATTCATTAAGGTGGTAAGTTAACAAGAATAGCACCACCACCTCTGATATGCTTCCTAGCACTCATACCACCTTACTGTATGGGCTGAATTTTAAGTAATGTGTTTCTACGCTAAATCGAGAATATTCACACGACTGTTATGCTTTGACAGGAAGCTACGAAAGCCTTGTTCCCTCAACATCTTATGACATTCTCTTTGAGAAACACATGTGGTACAGAGCTTTTCTGTAAATCCTTTGTGTAAAGGCTTCCAGCAATTTATTCACTTTTGCTGTATTACTTGGGTTTGTGTGTTACACTTCGAACACTGTGGCTATCTGTTGAATAGTTCAGTAGGTAAGACTTCTCAAATGCAGTTTTGTATTTTGAATTATGCGCAAAATCACCCACATTGAGTAGGTTTGCGTGGATTGCGTGGATCTACCTTTCCAATCTGATTGTACAATAAAGAACTTCATTTTCGTGTACACTATAGGATAGGCCACATCCTAATTGTCCTATGTCTAGTTCGATCATACTGCTCAGTTATTAGTGAGAGAATGTCTAACCATTTTTATGATCCGTGAAGATTAAATCTCATCCATATGTGATTTGTTTAGTCATAGTTCCACAATAGTCGCTTTCAAGTGACAGAATGTTGAGTTGTTGTTTATACCGTATTGATTCCCCGCCGACTTGAAATTTCTATCGTAAAATTCACCTCCACGACCGATCTGAAGATTGTTTGGAAATAGTTCCATCCCTATTTGCAGTGATTCTGTGTCATCTCCTTCCCTGTCTTCGTTCTCACAGGAATGCCCTAGGTGAATTGTGGATACAAATCTATAGCCATTACTATATATTTTAAGCCTTTATTCGATCGTGAATACTGATTCATATGAACGAAATCAACCAGCCATAAATCATCGAAATCACATAAGTCTGTGGGGGAATGTTTTGCACACAGTCTTGTGAATCCCGTGAATGATTGTCTAGATAGCCATTTGATGATCCATGTTTCTTGTAGCTTTGAAGTTACACTACTGGCCATTAAAATTGCTACACCAAGAAGAAACGGGCACGATTGACGGATATTCATTGGACAAATATATTATACTAGAACTGACATGTGAATAGATTTTCACACAATTTGGGTGCATAGATCCTCAGAAATTACCCAGTGGGCAGAATATATTTAGAAAGACAGAGAAAAATCAACAGTTTCAACCAGAGGGCGTAACAGGCAAATGCCTAGTACATCCAGAGAGGAGAATAAGAAGGGAATTCATATTAAAAATATTATGAATTTTCTAGGAACTGATTATAAATGAGTTTTTAATTGCATACAAAACTATAGTCCGATGTTAGAGGTCTCCTGAAGACATAAATCTGTTCAAGTTAAACGAATAAATAAAAAATTAAACATAATATACAGGTTTTCTCAGGGTTTATGGTAAATATTCGGGGATATGGCAGGAGCGATCATTTAAAGCAAAAAACTTCTTGTGGACACATGTGCTATTTAGAATGATTATAGAGATAGAATATATTTGCGAAAAACTGAGTAGGGCATTTTTAAAGGAAATTTAAAGCGGTTAAATTTTGTACCGCGACAAATTTTCGCGACAGTCTGCGGATTTCGTGTTACTCAGGAAGAACGTACAAAAGTAACTTTCATCAGAAACCACTTGAAATAGGGGATATGTCGATTTTATTTTGGGTCACTGTTCAATTGGTGACCATATAGCAGCTTCTGAATATGAACATATTTAGTTTTTTGCTTCAAGTGATAGTTCCTGTCTTATCTCTGAATATCGACCATTCCTCCTGAGACAACGTTTATACATGGACTATCAAGTGTAAAACACCAACAACAGCAATTATAAATGCAACAAACATAGAAAACATACTCGTACACCTAACATGAGCACACAGACAAGAAAAAAATAGAAGAGCGACAACTCAAGAAGACAACAACTAGAACAAATCAAATAAGGGCACGAAGAATAAAGAGCTGAATTCGGGTAGAAAAGTGCTCAGTCAAGAAAGCGAGCTGCAAATTCTAACACTGTGCCAAGAGCACAGCGAACAGAATGACACCTGAAGTCGCCATGTTGTGTGCTGTGTGCGATCTCGTCCGCGAGAGCGGTGGAGAGCAATCAGCTACACTACTGGCCATTAAAATTGCTGCACTACGAAGATAACGCGCTACAGACGCTAAATTTAAACGACAGGAAGAAGATGCTGTGATATGCAAATGAGTAGCTTTTCACAGCATTCACACAAGGTTGGCCCGGTGGCGACACCTACAACGTGCTGACATGAGGCAAGTTTCCAACCGATTTCTGATATACAAACAGCAGCTGACCGGCGTTGCCTGGTGAAACGTTGTTGTGATGCCTCGTGTAAGGAGGAGAAATGCGTACCATTACGTTTCCGACTTTGATAAAGGTCGGATCGTAGCCTATCGCGATTGCGGTTTAACGTATCACGACATTGCTGCTCGCGTTGGTCGAGATTCAATGACTGTTAGCAGAATATGGAATCGGTGGGTTCAGGAGGTTAGTACGGAACGCCGTGCTGGATCCCAACGGCCTCGTATCACTAGCACTCGAGATGACAAGCATCTTATCCGCATGGCTGTAACGGGTCGTGGAGCCACGTCTCGATCCCTGAGTCAACAGATGGGGATGTTTGCAAGACAACAACCATCTGCACGAACAGTTCGACGACGTTTGCAGCAGCATAGACTATCAGATCGGACACCATGGCTGCGGTTACCCCTGACGCTGCATCGCGCCTGCGATAGTGTACTCAACGACGAACATGGGTTGCACGAACGGCAAAACGTCTTTTTTTCGGATGAATCCAGGTTTTGTTTACAGCATCATGATGGTCGCATCCGTGTTCGGCAAAATCGTGGTGAACGCACAATGGAAGCGTGTATTCGTCATCGCCATACTGGCGTATCACCAGGCGTGATGGTACGGGGTGCCATTGGTTACACGTCTCGATCACCTCTTGTTCGCATTGATGGCAGTTTAAACAGTGGACGTAACATTTAAGATGTGTTACGACCCCGTGACTCTACCCTTCATTCGATCCCTGCGAAACCCTACATTTCAGCAGGAAAATGCACGACCGCATGGTGCAGGTCATGTACGGGCCTTTCTGGATAGAAAAAATGATCGACTACTGCCCTGGCCAGCACATTCTCCAGATCTCTAATCAATTGAAAACGTCTGGTCAATGGTGGCCGAGCAACTGGCTCGTTACAATATTCCAATCACTACTCTTGATGAACTGTGTTATCGTGTTGAAGCTGCATGGGCAGCTGTACCTGTACACGCCATCCAAGCTCTGTTTGACTCAATGCCCAGGCGTATGAAGGCCGTTATTAAGGCCAGAGGTGGTTGTTCTTGGTACTGATTTCTCAGGATGTATGCACCCAGATTGCGTGAAAATGTTGTCACATGTCAGTTCTAGTATAATATATTTGTCCAAGGAATACCAGTTTATCATATGCGTTTCTTCTAGGTGTAGCAATTTTAATGGCCAGTAGTGTTGCTTACAATCCGATCCGAAAGAGTGGAGGGGAATAGTGAAGTAGTGAGCTACTTCGTAATCTTATTCCTGAGAGTGATGGGGAGCAGTGAGATAGTGAGACAGTCCGATTTGAAAGAGTGTTGGGGAGCCTGATCTGTTCTGAAGGGAGTGATGCCTGGATCGCTTAGCGATACGCTCCGACGGCAGGGTGTCCGAAGACAGCAGTTTTTATAATCGCTGGCAACACATTTTGAATGCGATGCTATGTCAAAGAATAAGACTTACCAACATACTCAAAAGTATGTAAGGGTGTATTGAGCTTCTGAAATTTGTGGATGTTCTTTTGAAATCAAGAGCGGAAACATGATGCTAGAAGTTGTTTCCGCCTGAATGTATAATACTGAAACGCTGTAGTTTCGCTTGCGTCGGTAGCTGCGCGGTCCACGGCGGTATGTGACGCAAAAGAGTCTACGCTCGATTCCCGGTTGGCTCAATTTCTTTTCTCCCTCGGAGAATGTGTTTTGTGTTGTGCTTTCTTTCATACCGCCCTAATTAATATTACTATTGAGATAGCTGAATGGGCACTGCCCGACAGCCAATACATTAAAAAAACGGAGCTTTCTTTATTTTCTGTTTTCATGGATGAGAAAAGCTTCATGCTCTAACAAGGTATGCAAATCCACGAGTGCACATGGCCTATAATTCATCTTTTGTAGCTTGGGATGTGGGCTGGCCGCCACTGCAGCAGGCTAGTGCAGAATTTTTTTCCCGCTCATTGCAGCCACCAGATACGCATTTCGAAATCAGATGAGCTACCATTAATTTTTTCGGAATCATCCATCATCCACTCTTTAGAAAGATCTGGCTCTTTGAATTCATTAAGAGCTGTGATATCATTGAATAAAACTTGTAGTAGGACATTTTATGCACCAAAACGCATAGCTCACACGTTAAATTTTGTGGCACCAGTTCAAGCAAAAGCAATTTCACACCAGAAAGAAAACAAACCAATTATTTTCTTCAGCAGTTGGAGTTTTTAGATCACGTTCGTAAATTTATGAACAGAAGTATCTGTCAAACTCATTTAATACTTTTACTCACTTCTTTGAACACTTTAATTATTAATTTTAGCAAAAACCTATGAACTATCACATTCAAATGTGTACACTTATTGCACATTGAGATGAATTAATTGCAATTACGTAAGGGAGATTTAAAGTGCTTCGTGAATAGTTTAATTTTTTCAACTGTTCTGCTACTTACTTTCAACTTATTAAGCTGTAAATTAGTATAATAAACACAAGAACAAAGTGTAACACCTGTGGTTTTCGAAGTAGCGCACGTCGTGTAATGTACGATACTCTTGCGCGCTGACGGCCAGCGATATGTGTATAGTATTTTATATCTGAGAGATGGAAATATTCACAATAAAAGTCCAAAGTTGGTGACTATTCGCAAGGCCATGAACGCGCAAATAATTCCACCCCACAAAAATCTCATAAAAAAAGGATCATGAAAATCACTTACGTTAAATAAAAAAACCCGGTAAGTCAACTGTAACAGTTGTAACAAACGTATTGGCATATCGCTGGTATTGGTTACTGAGTAATTTTGCGAGTGGCTGCATTTCAGAGTCAAGCACGGGAAAAGAGCTGCTGTCCTGTGTTTTGCGGAGCTCTGGATGGGAAAGACATTATTATGGCAGCTCACGTGTGGCTGCCAAGTACTCGTATTGTGAAGCAATGTGAAATGAAAGTGGATTCACTGGAAAGGTGTAAAGAAGTAATTAAGTATGAACTGTGCCGCCGATAACGTATTTAAGAATGCGCGTCGTGTTCAGCATCTCATAATGAAACTGATGTGTATCACTAAAGTATTTTATCACAAAGGAGAGCAATCATGTGTAGTGTCTTGTAGCGAGCTTGAGAACGTGCGTTCGGTCATCGCGTTTCCGCATCATCAAATTTGCCGCGTCGCGACGGTTACTCGCACGCTCGTACAAGTGAGAACTGTGACCTGTAAATTAACTTTTGTGAACAGAGTTATAATACTACAAGTGTCAAGAAGGACTGGTACCAGATATCTGTGTGTACGTAACGAGCGTAAGCACTTTCGTTCGACCATTAGGCTTGCGCGTCATCAAAAATCACTCGCGTCATGTCGGTTACGCTTACGCTCGTCCAAGTGATAACTATGGACAGATTTTGCCTGTGCATCGATCACCGAAGGTTTGGCCAGAGAAAGACTGAAATACACTCCTGGAAATTGAAATAAGAACACCGTGAATTCATTGTCCCAGGAAGGGGAAACTTTATTGACACATTCCTGGGGTCAGATACATCACATGATCACACTGACAGAACCACAGGCACATAGACACAGGCAACAGAGCATGCACAATGTTGCCACTAGTACAGTGTATATCCACCTTTCGGAGCAATGCAGGCTGCTATTCTCCCATGGAGACGATCGTAGAGATGCTGGATGTAGTCCTGTGGAACGGCTTGCCATGCCATTTCCACCTGGCGCCTCAGTTGGACCAGCGTTCTTGCTGGACGTGCAGACCGCGTGAGACGACGCTTCATCCAGTCCCGAACATGCTCAATGGGGGACAGATCCGGAGATCTTGCTGGTCAGGGTAGTTGACTTACACCTTCTAGAGCACGTTGTGTGGCACGGGATTCATGCGGACGTGCATTGTCCTGTTGGAACAGCAAGTTCCCTTGCCGGTCTAGGAATGGTAGAACGATGGGTTCGATGACGGTTTGGATGTCCGTGCACTATTCAGTGTCCCCTCGACGATCACCAGAGGTGTACGGCCAGAGTAGGAGATCGCTCCCCACACCATGATGCCGGGTGTTGGCTCTGTGTGCCTCGGTCGTATGCAGTCCTGATTGTGGCGCTCACCTGCATGGCGCCAAACACGCATACGACCATCACTGGCACCAAGGCAGAAGCGACTCTCATCGCTGAGGACGACACGTCTCCATTCGTCCCTCCATTCACGCCCTTCGCGACACCACTGGAGGCGGGCTGCACGATGTTGGGGCGTGAGCGGAAGACGGCCTAACGCTGTGCGGGACCATAGCCCAGCTTCATGGAGACGGTTGCGAATGGTCCTCGCCGATACCCCAGGAGCAACAGTGTCCCTAATTTGCTGGGAAGTGGCGGTGCGGTCCCCTACGGCACTGCGTAGGATCCTACGGTCTTGGCGTGCACCCGTGCGTCGCTGCGGTCCGGTCCCAGGTCGACGGGCACGTGCACCTTCCACCGACCACTGGCGACAACATCGATGTGCTGTGGAGACCTCACGCCCCACATGTTGAGCAATTCGGCGGTACGTCCACCCGGCCTCCCGCATGCCCACTATACGCCCTCGCTCAAAGTCCGTCAACTGCACATACGGTTCACGTCCACGCTGTCGCGGCATGCTACCAGTGTCAAAGACTGCGATGGAGCTCCGTATGCCACGGCAAACTGGCTGACACTGACGGCGGCGGTGCACAAATGCTGCGCAGCTAGTGCCATTCGACAGCCAACACCGCGGTTCCTGGTGTGTCCGCTGTGCCGTGCGTGTGATCATTGCTTGTACAGCCCTCTCGCAGTGTCTGGAGCAAGTATGGTGGGTCTGACACACCGGTGTCAATGTGTTCTTTTTTCCATTTCCAGGAGTGTATGTGTGACTGCGTGAAGTACAATAGTAACAGACATTAACATCGTCAAGAATACTGTACAATGATAAGGGAATGATAATTATGACCTCTCATCAAATTAGCAAGAATGTTAACTGGCATCAACTCTTACGACTTAGTGAGTAAACAGTGCAAATTGCGATTTTCTTATCGTCTCAGAATATAATTGTTCATACCGGACGTAGGAGGGTGTTGTGTTTAGCTTTGAGTGGCTCCCCTAAACCCGCCTGCATGTTTATATACGAGTACATAATTTCAGGCAAGCCAGCTGGGCGCACGATCAAAGCGATAACAGTTTAAGGGTCCCCCACCAGTTGTAACCTCAGGCGTGTTATACAATCTCAGCAGAATCTTATTTGATTTCCCTATTCTTCATACACAGACAATATTGTCCATATTGTTCATACACAGACAATATTAACACATTTCCTAATCGTACGAAAACTTTTTGAACGTCACAAACGACGATGCAGTCCTTCGGCAAGCAAATACCAGAGCCACACGCACCTAGTCATGAGAATAGATGAAAACACAAAGATTCTTACATAAGCTATAAAATGGTAAAGGGTATGGCGGGAAACAATGTCCGTAGGGTGGACAGTCAATGAATAAAATGCTGGTCGACGGTAAACATACTGTACTATGTAGCGAAAACGAGGCGCTGGACCAAGAGCAACATATCGGCAAGGAAAGAAGCAGAAAGCTTACCAACAAGTTAACACAACCCTCCTCTCTCTCCCCCAGATGAGCCTTAGTAACCACCGGACGCACTGCACCCGAGGAGCGAGGTGGTGAAGCAAAGTGTCTGGCGCAAAGAGCGCCACCGTGACGTGGGCCAGGGAAAACCATAACCACGCCCCCTGTACTCTAAACGTACTATGAATCCTGGGGCTTCGTTAAATCAGTTTTGACAAAATAAGGGTAACAAAGTAAGCTGATGGAAAGTGTAGAAGATACATTAAGACGCAAAAGGTAATCACACTGCAAATATAGTGGCAGTACAATCGAATACACAGTAAGGAACAGACAAAACGAAAACAGAGGAGACAAACGAATTGTCATAAACCATGTTAAGGGCACCACTATTCCCCCGCAATAGAGTCTAAGATAAAGTGTCAACATGCCGTAGCTCGATCTCGTTGTTCAACGTGAGTTGCGGATATTGTTTCATGCTTTGCAGAATCTCCAACTATTTTAGAATACTAACAATGTGACTCTTTTCCTTCCTAAGCAAATATGTCCCGACATGCCTGCACACAATCATAGTTTTGGGGTTGAGGGTCTTGGTGATCGGTTCCTGTTTGAGCTAGGACCATGGGGTGAAAAAGATTTGGTTTAGACTTGACCATAGGCTATTTGTATAACCGTTCGAACGTCAGTCTTACTGTAGCTGTGTTACACTATATTAAGCGAGATTTTGCAACACTACACTGGTCTTGCGATATGATTTAAAAGGCTACAGTGGGGCTAAACAGACTACTAGTGAATGCAATGGTGTAGCAGTTGTGAGTGAACAAAACCACTGCGGATAAGCTCTACTACAAAATAGTTACAATAAAAGGGGGAGGGGGGTGAGTACACGCTGTAGTTCGAGAAACAATAGTACTTAGTAACAAACAGGAAAGTTGTAGATAACAAGGCTTTGATTATGCAAGCGAATAAAGAAAAGGCAGCCATTGTTTTGGAAGAGTGCCGATGTATTGGGGAAGTTCGACAGTTTTTCACTGATAACCACTTTGACAAGTTTGACACAGACCCTACTACAAAATATGCCGACCAGTTGAGAAAGGTATTGAAAGGTTGCAAGAGTTTCCTTGGTCGGTTCCAGGTTAAAAGTCTGGTTCCTATGAAACCCACAGCTCCAAATTAAGTACCACCATTAAGGACCAAAAGAACAGAGTTCTGATTAGGCCTTTAGTTAATAAGATGGGGAGGGGATGGAGGTGGGAATTATTATAGAGAGAAGGCCTCAGCCAGGTATTTAAATGAGATTTATGTACACTATAATTTCAGCATTGGTGATAGGTGCGACGGGACAGTTTTTTCGGAAACTGTCTCGCTGCATACGCAAATCAGGAATGAAACTCCCATTTAATCGGAATAATATTTGTTTTACATCGATTAAATTGATACACCACAGTACCAGTGAGTGGTAGTAGATAACTGATGCAATCTCGCTGTTCTCTTAGTTTTCATTCTATCTGCGTGTGATGTAGCAGTGGGAAACGTTGAAAACACTACGAGGGGATGAGCAAGGATGCACAATCACCAAAGCCGTAAGAGGGTCGCACCCCAGGGGACAAGTTCTTCGAAAGGCCACCAGGTGTGGTCTGAGAGGTCACTGCTCAGTTGGCAGAGGCTGTTGCCGTGCAGAGACACCGCAGGAAGCCGGGTCATTATGTATAAACTCCGGTAGCAGCTCCCATAGAGAAATACCTAGCGAAAACGTTTCATTACCAATAAATGCAGTGAGAACTCGCCCTCTTCAGCTAGAACGCACCTTTGTACGGAAGATGTCGAAAGCTGGCTGCTTCCCCAAAAAAGCACAGAAAACTGAAGATAAATATCTCACTTTAAATGCGAACATATTAGGTTAGGCTTTACCAAGACTGTTATTGACATTAAATGAAATACGTTTTAAAGATTTCAACCTCTATCACCAGGTGGAGTTACGTTAGTTTGTGTGTTGTGTTACGATTTTTGGAGGAACTTGAGGCACTGTCTAGTGGAGGAATAAAACACTATTTCAGGACATGGTTTTGGGTTTCTTTCAAAAAAAATTAAACGTATATCTAACGGCAGACATAAGATAAGTAAAACAGAGTACCTCCAGGGGTCACAGGTTCCTTTCACTGTCGTAACACATCACATGTATACTGTCATATTTTGTAAACAAGTATGGCCACTGGAAACTATTGGGTGTGAGGATCGCATAGCAGAAAGAAAACATTATCACAAAGTAAAAAGAATATAGATCGTAACAACATTATTACAGAATAAATGTTAAATAATTTGGAGATGTTTGTATTCGGGTGTTGAACTTTATATTAAAAAGCAGATGTTCAACACACAGCTTTATAATGCAGAATTACGCTTGTGAAAGTTGCTTCATGATTCCATAACCGAAAAAGTCAGAAAGTACACCGAGTTCATCGTACAGAAAACAAAAACTACACAGAAGGAAAAACTAGCCAATCTTATAAACCAACAGTCAGTCACCTCCAAAACTCGAACCCAAACAGCCAAAGGAAACTCATTCTACAGGGTGTTACAGAAAGGTACGGCCAAATTTTCAGGAAACATTCCTCACACACAAATAAAAAAAATATGTTATGTGGACATGTGTTCGGAAACGCTTAATTTTCATGTTAGAGCTCATTTTAGTTTCGTCAGTGTGTACTGTACTTCCTCGATTCACGGCCATGATTTCATACGGGATACTCTACCTGTGCTGTTAGAACATGTGCCTTTACAAGTACGACACAACATGTGGTTCATGCACGATGGAGCTCCTGCACAATCCAGTCGAAGTGTTCGTACGCTTCTCAACAACAGATTCCGTAACCGATGGATTGGTAGAGGCGGACCAATTCCATGGCCTCCGCGCTCTCCTGACCTCAACCATCTTGACTTTCATTTATAGGGGCGTTTGAAAGCTCTTGTCTATGCAACCCCGGTACCAAATGTAGAGACTCTTTTGTGCTCGTATTGTGGACGGCTGTGATACAATACGCCATTCTCCAGGGCTGCATCAGCGCATCAGGGATTCCATGCGACGGAGGGTGGATGCGTGTATCCTCGCTAACGGAGGACATTTTGAACATTTCCTGTAACAAAGTGTTTGAAGTCACGCTGGTACGTTCTGTTGCTGTGTGTTTCCATTCCATGATTAATGTGATTTGAAGAGAAGTAATAAAATGAGCTCTAACATGGAAAGTAAGCGTTTCCAGACACATGTCCACATAACATATTTTCTTTCTTTGTGTGTGAGGAATGTTTCCTGAAAGTTTGGCAGTACCTTTTTGTAACACCCTGTATAATCCGTTCATCATAGGAATAAACCTCATGTAAACATTACACTATGTATTCTTCCGCCTTTGCTGGAACCTCATTGAAATTCCATTTCATGTGGGACTGCAGACAAGCTGACTCGACTACAGTCAAGTACGATAAAAGGGTTCCTTTTTGTGCTGTGCGTTACGCACACATCGACTTAGCTATAATGCGGAGCCACAGCTTTATCGGCACATTTAACTTGGACAGCAGTGGCCGGTCAGCTGCTACAGCTAGCTTGCAGTGACGTGGCCAACTGCAGTTCACACGTAAGAAGAGACAAGCAGAGGAGCAATACAGCTTCAAATGTCATTTAATTTTCAAGCAGAGTGAAATACTACTCTGTAAATCCTCCACAATACGCTCCTTAGATGACTAGACGAAAACCTCAACACGTTATCGTTTTTAGCTAACGCACAATTCTAATTAAAACAAGAATGACGAAAATTCCTGACTTAACCACACGGTAATTTTTCTGCATAATCTGTGTGTAACGTAAGACAGTACTGAAGAATTTCACTGTATAGTTAAATATTGAAGCCACTGAAGGTATTACGTAAAGTCAGTCGTCTGGTAACCTCTTAGCTCCGTCCTTATCCGAATCCGAGAAATACACTTCAGTTCTGGAAGTGTCACCTGATACGTTGTTAACGAACGTATCAATATGTAATTAGAAACAACAGTACGTGCAAGTGATGAGTTTCATAATTACGAGATGTGGGTATTTCAAATTGAATGAGAAAAAATAAGATCCTGGAGAGACTTGAACCAACACATGACCAACCGGATTTGGTTTACACTTCATAATGCTACCTACAGTGCTACCTGGTAAAAGAGGGTTTCGTTATCAACTGCGATATATACAAAGCTGGGAAAAATTCAAAGCCAGTTATCTCCGTAAATTTATGAAAAACATTAAGAATAGCCTATTTCTCGGCACTCTTTTAACAGTGTTTCACTGCGAAACAGAATGCAGCCTCAGCTATTTTCATACTGCACATTGACAGCGCGACAATCAGATCACAACGTTGCAGAAGCTGTGACTGTACACGGTTTTTGAAATAAAAACTACGCAGCTGAAGCGTGACTAAGAAAAACGTTGATGGCTGTTAATACACTTGGATATCTCAAAGATTCATTTAACGTAACTGAAATGTTCTTCTACTAGGGAATAGGGAAAGAATAGGAAGGACTCGACCGCTTTTATTATCACTCGTTTTATGTAACAATCATATCAACAAATTCCTTTAAAACAAAAATACCTTAATCCTGATTACTTTAGGTAATAAGAACAGTAAGTCAGAAGAATTTAGTGAATCTGCTACCAATGTTTCTTTATGAAACAAAGTCTATCTCATACACAAGAAAATTTTAAAACCACTGACAATTATGCGCCTGGCGGCTTAAATTAAGACACGCAATATTTCTGACTAGTCTTCGGACACTGAGAACTGATGTTCGGTAATTTTCAAGAATGATTGCCTATCGAAGCTGCGGTTTCCAAATGATACATATCGAACGTGCGGTCGTAAATCAATCATGCGACTGTGGTGGCGAGCGTTGTGATCAGTTACTTGTGATCGTCATTTTTATCTGCTTCCCGTCGTTCCGTTAGTTGCTCTAAATTACATACCTCCGCGAATTATTTGTGAATTGCTACGGAATCCCAGACGATTTATGTGGTAAGTAAGTGGGATGTCTGGTGCTCTTGACGTTTCTTCGGCGGATTCTCTCACATGGAAAAATCTAATTCCATGTTTATCCAGCGTAGAACATTGATCGACTTTTTGTTGCAAATATGGAGTACTACTGGACGAGGAAAGAAGGCACTGTCTAGACTGTGGTGGTGCGAAGTGTATAAAACTTCGTAAGAACAGTTTCGATGCTGAAATACCGTTTACAATTTCATTTTGGACAGTACGGAAAACGATCGAGTATGCATGGTTCGACTCTTCCACATTATCCATCCAAATTATCCATCCAGGCAACCGTAGTGGAGTTTCACATGATTCCAACACCGACGACGAGTACGGTAAGTATTTTTGTAACGCTCTTCTTTTGTCGTTGCCGTAGCGACCACCATAA
This sequence comes from Schistocerca gregaria, assembly GCF_023897955.1. Classification (NCBI taxonomy): domain Eukaryota; kingdom Metazoa; phylum Arthropoda; class Insecta; order Orthoptera; family Acrididae; genus Schistocerca; species Schistocerca gregaria. The sequence goes on from NC_064924.1 coordinate 513,209,832, forward strand.
ACAAACTCATAACGCCCGCCACCAGAATCGCATGATCGATTTGCGATCGCACGTTCGATATGTGTCGTTTGCACACAGCCACTTCGATACGCAGTCATTTTTGGAAATTACCTGATGTTCTCAAAAACATTTACCTAAATAACCACCTGCCACAGATGCACTCAATAAATAGCAGGCTGAAGTTGATATAAAGGCATTTGTTTCACACTCAAGAGCCAATCAATAACACTAAGGCTTACTAAGGATTCAAACTTTGGCTCCAAAGCTCAGTAACACAATTAGTCAACGCAAAGTCTTACCAAAAGCTAGCACAGCAACAACCTTTCACAATTGTATGTTGCTCTTGAGACAAGGTTTAATAAATATAGTAAATACCCGAGTAAATATAATTAGTGCCAGAATTAATTAGCTAGGAGTGACGCCAGGTCACTCGAAGGGGAAAACGAAAACGTAACTTGGAAAAGCCAAGGCGGAAGGCGGCAGTTCGTACAAAACCCACTTCTCGAGCTTCGACCCGGAGTCACACAGGATTTCATAGCCCCGGGTACCCATGCGGAGGGAAAAGTAGCGCTTACTCCAAAACACCAATCACCCAGGTGCAACATTTAACAAGCGCACAGAATAGGTCCGCAGGGGCACCAAAAGCGATTTAATAACAGGTTAAATTAGTCACTAATAAATGAGCACACTGCCTTTGCCCCACTGCGAATGAACTACACAGACAAGGTACAACTAACAGCGCAAATCTCATCACTAACCTTAAGGAGAATTGCCTGCTATTAAGATATTTAAAAGAAAACTTACAATTAGTAGCAAGGCCAGCGGGCACTCCAATCTTAATCACAGTCAATTTACGTGAACTCTTATGCCCCATTGTTCAGTGAAAACCGTAACGAGCACAATTCTGAAAATTTCATTATAAGCTTTACTGGGGCTTACTGCGCTAAGGCTACCAACACTCGAATGCAAAAAATGGTTCAAATGGCTCTAAGCACTATGGGACTTAACATCTGAGGTCATCAGTCCCCTAGACTTAGAACTACTTAAACCTAACTAACCTAAGGACATCACATACATCCATGCCCGAGGCAGGATTCGAACCTGCGGCCGTAGCGGCAGCGCGGTTCCGGACTGGAGCGCCTAGAACCGCTCGGCCATAACGGCCGGCACACTCGAATGCAGTATATTTGATAAACAGATTACGACCTTGCAGCTGGTTTCGTATTACGTCGAACAACAATTTCTCACGAGCTGGAAAGAGGCGTGCTCGTGCATTATATTAATATTGAACACCTGTGTTTAACACAGTGAACTCTTCATAGGCCCACCTTTACTTCCATGGTAACACCCATGCGCTTGCAGTGACCAAAAGTAAGATAGCAGCCCCTCAACACCTTGACACACGTGCCCTAAGTACAGTCTCCCGTAACTTTTCGCTGGACGTCGGATACGGCTTCCTTCGGGTACAGCAGGCGGCAAGAAGGCAGCGGACGAGCGTAGACAGCCGTGTTCCGGATTAGCAGCACGCAACCCAAGGCAGCAGCAAGTCTCCTCACAGGCGACAGGAGAGGCTCTCCACCAAGCTGTCCCACACACGTGGTCGATTCCCAATCCACAACAAGCACACTCCGGCCTCAGGTAACATCGAACGCCAACCGTTCACGTGCTTGGCGAGAGCCTCTAGTTAACTCCTCCGGCAAAGATGAGGCAGCCAAAACTCAGTACTTTCGACCATAGATACTAGTAGACTGGCCTTGCTGTGCAGAAGCTATAGGGCTGGTGTGGCTCCAACATAAACCACGTGACTGTTGCGAAAACGTGGCAGGATTTCAAATCAGCGGTCTGCCATCCAATGTTTGTATCGTATTTTCCCCACATTTCTCAATTGACTGCCAAACGCTTCCAACAAAAATTACTTTTTTATTTGCGAAAAATTATGTCAGAACTACATTTGACCTGGATTTGTTCGCAGTACCATTTATAAAATCTAACAAATAAATCGAACGCCTCTCTGGTGGGCAGCGGGACGAAATTACTATAAACTATCAATTAAAGTAAAATGTTAAGATACATCGAACGCCCCTCTGGTGGGCAGCGGGACGAAATTACTATAAACTATCAATGAAAGTAAAATGTTAAAATTCTTTTAAACAGTAAGATTGGGCTCGTGTCAAGACTTTAAATATTGGATACGCCGCGTTTTGAGCTCTAGTCACTTATAAAAGAAAATGGCATACGGGAATTATGTCAACTATAGGTGCCAAAATTGTCGACTTTAGGAGCAGGTCCATTTCAGAGTATCAATTTTAGGTGCACTTCAAAGGTTCAGTTCCTACTATTTTTACAGAAGTTTAAACTACCAGTTTAAAAAAATGATATTTTGGAACCTACATTTATTTAATAGTATTAGAAGATAGAAAAAAATTCTCTTCATTTGTCGACTGTAGATGCTCTTACCTTATTATAATCTCACTTGTATATACAAAAAGGCGGGTATGTGCAGATGGCTTAAAGTTTTTCCGTTTCAGGGCCTGTATCCAAAGCTGCCTTCGATTTTCATCCTTAGGGAACCTATGAGTAGGAACCAGAAACAGTTATACTTACTTCTGTAACAGAATTATCACAGATACTTTCCAAAAGCGTGGAGCGTGGCAGCATGAAGGGTAAAAATCGTAGAGGGAGACCAAGAGATGAATACACTAAGCAGATTCAGAAGGATGTGGGTTGCAGTAAGTACTGGGAGATGAAGGAGCTTGCACAGGATAGGGTAGCATGGAGAGCTGCATCAAACCAGTCTCAGGACTGAAGACCACAACAACAACAACTTTCCAAAATGTAATATGAGTCTGACTTTACAGGCATCACTTTCAACACTTAAAATTTACGTGATTCTCTATATCAAGTGTAAAAAACATATAAAAGTCACTTCAGCAGATTTCGATAAACGCATCTGCACTATCATAGAGACACTTACACGTGAAATGTAATGCCATTTTCCCCGACAAAACGCCGAGCACAGCCATAAACACAACACGAAACAACCATGTTTTGCCAACATTCACGTGACTTTAGCCCAGAGATGTTGGAGCCATGAAAATAACGTCAGGGCCAATCTATTATATTTGTGGTCGAATCTCAGTACGCGCCACAAACAAAGATAAGAGCGCGAAGGCGAGGTAGTTTGCAAATACGCTGGCGCGGCAGCAAATCGCCACGGCTGAGTAACTTAGTAATAAGATAGCTAATGCATAAGCAGGACCTGCTTCCAAGAGCGTAACAAAACAAGTGTACATGTGCTACGGCTTCTGACCAATCATCGCTTTTGTGTTTGTTTACGTCAGGTTCATTCTTACGATGAAAGAATTATACACAACTTTGCTCAACAACACGAACATAATATGCACTGCAGAAAAAGAGACACTACTCCGCAAAGGTTTAAAATACAACGTTCAAGCTCCACTGGACCGAAAGAACCAAGAAAAGCTAATCACTTGTGTCGCACAGATCTCAGCCACACAAAATTAGTGAAATTATTGAGAAGGAAATTGCAAAACCATTCCCAGTATGCAAAAAACCTGAAGAAGCCCTTACACATACCATTAAGACTAAATTAAGTATGAATAATGCAATAATTGTAAAATCTGACAACTGTTGTAATGAACATACAAAGAAAAAAACTTTAGATTTCTTCCAAACCAACAACGTACCACAAATATATAAAGATTCAACAGCTAGAATGCAAAAAAAGATTAAACACATTTCAAACATCATCAACTTTCTACTCACCATCCAAGAAGCAAGAAACATTGTAACAATGAGCCCACAAGCAACTTGCCTTAGACCACAACCAAAGATACACAAAATGGGATCCCCATCAGGCCTATAGTGAACTGTAGGAACAGCCTAACATTCAAACTCAAGAAAATGCTCTACAGAATTCTTAAAGAAGACAAACGCTCAATAATAAGAGAAAACAACAGAATTTACACAACATGTCAAAAACATACAAGTACCTCATGGAGCCACACTTGCCTCATTTGACATACAGAGCCTTTATTGCTCTGTACCAATAGATCCCACACTACAGACAATCAATGGCAACCAACAAAAGCACAAACAAATCTCTTCAACTCACACTGAACTAATGGACCTGCTCGAATTCACACTTTCACACAACCATTTTAAATTTAACAATAAAAACTACAAACATACAGATGGTCTCACAATGGATTCATATCTTTCCAGATTGCTATCTGAAATATTTATAAGTAACTTAGAAGACAAAATCCTGAATTCCAATCGACACCTCCTCAAAAATATCATATACTACTACAGTTATGTATATGATACCATCATCTTAATCAAAGGCTCTAAGGATAACATCAGTGAGTTGAACCAGTTATTCAACACATAGTACAATCCACAACTCCTCTTGACGCCCCACACTCAGAAGACAAATGTGAACAAGAAATTGAAATAATAAAACAAACAGCTATGGCAAATGGTTATAACAGCTCCATAGTCAACACCCTATATCACTCAATAATGGCAAAGTAATTACAGCACAAAAATCAAAAAGAAAATAACATCTTCCATACAATTCCCTTTTTAGGTAACATTTCATATCAGACTGTCAATGTCTTCAAACAAAAAGGCATAAGCATATCCTTTACCACAGACCACAAGATTGGACAGAAGTTACCCCACAATATCAGCACACGAAACCCACTTCATCACAAAGGTGTGTAAAAAATTGAATGTTTGGATTACGACTGCTTCTGCATAGGCCAGACAGGCAGATCATTTGAGATAAGATTCAAAGAACACATGACAGCACTAAAAAACAAAAAATACCACACATCAGCAATAATCAACCACCTGCATGAAACAAAACACAATGTTAACAACCAAGTATCAGCAAAATACACATCCAACCTAAAGGCAGAAAACTACACGTCCTTGAAACACTTCAAACATATAAACAGCAAACAAAACAACCTGAATCCATCTTAACTGACAATATATACAATGGTATCAGCTCTGTTTTCAGCAACTGCCTACGTCACTAAAACTGCAATGCACACATATATACACACATACATACACACACACACACACACACACACACACACACACACACACACACACACAAACCTTAATAATTACCATAAACATTTACTCATGTTACCATGACAGCCACAAAATGTGCAAGAGATTGACCTCATTACAGATATATCGTCACACCAACAGCTTGTATCACTTGGCTATTTGAAACTGTATGTTCGTCAACTACTGGCATAAATTTTACATCTATTTTCATATTTTAAGGCATTAACCATTGTATTACCTCAACATTTAGGCGGTTATTATTGTAACAGATATAATCTTAAACCCCTGCTTTGTAAAGTTTGCCCTCATACAATCACTGTTTCCACCCTCTCTCTCTCTCTCTCTAACTTTCTCTTTCTCTTCCTCTCCCTCTGCCTCCAGCCTTTCATATCTATCTGTGAATCCCAACCAAAATTTTTGTTTGAAATAATTTTACCACACAAGCCAATATGATTATTGTACTTCAAGTTTGTAACATGTCACCTGTCACATGTATAAACGAGTACGAAGTTTTAGCTATTTTAACTTGTCAAAATCGGATTTATGTACTACCTGAAGTATTCATTCAACTGTATGTATTCCAGACCTCACAACAAACATCTCCATATCATTTAAAATTTATTCTGTAATAATAATGTTACGATGTACATCTTTTTTTATACTTTGTGATAATGTTTTCTCTTCTGCTTTTCGGTCCTTGCACCCAATAGTTTCCAGACGCCATATTTGTTTACATATGGCGAAATGAACTTGTGACCTCTGGAGGTACTCTGTTTTCCTTATTTTATGTTATATACGTTTAATTTTGTGTAAAAGAAACCCATAACCATGATCAGAAATAGCATTTTGTTTCTCCACTAAACAGTGCCACAAGTTCCTCTAAAAATCGTAACACAATACACACACAAATGTCATACTAACAAATATAAATCCGCCTGATGATGAGGTTTAAAGTTTTGAAACGCGTCGTGGAGATAAACAAACAGTGACTGGTAACAGGGAACTTGTTGTTTCATTTAATAAACATCTCAGTAATGGATAGAGGATGCTCAGTCCTGGGCTCCTGCAATGGTGGGAGACTGCTGAATGCTTTGAATTTGCAGGAAAACGATGTTACTTGACGTGAAACCTGCCACTATTGGCTAACACAAACATATTTTGAGTTAGAAGGAGACACCGAATGTTGAGGCCGAACACCTCACAGGCCAAAAAAGAAATACAGAGAGCGGCGTGTCACGAGGTTCCTAATTTTTTTTTTTTTTTTTTTTGCGTCTTGTAGGACACAAGTCACTTGCTAAACGGTCTGGCAGGGCTCGGAAGATTTGGAGCCAAGCTAATCAAATATAGTGAAAGATGGAAATCGCACGAGTGTAAGGTTTCCTGTTACTTCACATTCGATTGGAAACTGGATGGGAAAGTAAAGTTCTGAGATCAAGATGAAGATGCAGAGCCTCCCTCCAACTTCCGACTTCAGTGCTGACAGGCACAGCAGAGCCTCCTGAAACGATACATTTGGGATTTAGAATTATTTTGGGGTAATTTGGACATCGCTACTGCCGAGAGTCGTTGGTTACACGAATGATCGATTCTACAGTTCCTTGAACCATCGCATGCAGTACTATGGTGAGATCACGTCGCATCTGCGAGACGAAGCATAGGGAAATTAGAGTCACCTTATCGTAATCTGATTGTTTCAAGTTTATCTTCGATGTTCTGTATTTTGTCAGAAATGAACACTTTGTTTTGAACTTCACCCACAGGTTTGACGTTCTTCCTTTCTGTAGTATGAGTCACTTACATTAAACTTACAACAACCACTAGGCATTCTACGATTATAAATAAATTTCTTGCGAGATTATTAGCTTCTCCCCCCATACTCCTATATCAGATACGCCAATAATATTAGAATAATGTTGCCACCGATTGCCATCCAGTTGTGTGTTTATCTATGATTTGCCACGTTAATGTTGCCACTGGTTAATATTAACTTTACAGCAATAAATAAAAGTCATTATAACTCTAGCTTCATTTAATATTCGTAAGTACCTCCACCATAGTTTTGGAGGGCACATTCGCATTTTTGGATGGCACATTCGCATACGTGTTATCATAGCCCACCGAAAATGAATTCATTAACTGGGATCGTAAACTGCCCTTTGAGTAGAGAGAAGACTAAATACAAAACTTACTGCCATGCAGTGAACAGTTCATTTGTGAACTAACTTACCTATCTATCGTCCAGGTAACTGATATTCTCATTATATATGTACTGAGCCGCTGCAATGGAATGACTTTTTCAAACACTGTTACAAGTGTGAATAACCTGTACATTGCCTGGAGGTGTCGAAGTGGCGATCTGCTAAGGCGGTGGTGCTTGAAAGTATCACTCAATCGGCCTCTTTACACGAATTCACCCACTGAATTTCTTCGTTTCACTATCAGACATCTCAGAGCATTCACGTTATGTTAGTTTGCAATATGCTGAGAGTGCTTTCATCGCAGGCGCTCTTATAACAATTTGGAAATAGTTTTGTCTCAATTTACTCTCCAGGCTACCTACCACCTGAAGTTTTCTTGGTGAGCTAACTTCGCGCCCTTACGCTTTTTCCTTTAGCGTGCTTAAACCACCTATACCCTAAGGGACTTCCCTCCACCTTTCGTTTCTAATTACCGATTCTCTATGTATGAATCAGTGAAGTGACAAGTTGGTTTCTTCATGTCTGAATTATAAAAAGTATACCTCTTAATTACATTCATTGAAATGAATACGTAGGCCTATGTTTGAGAAAATTCAATAATACTAATCCACCAATATTCAATCATATGGCACGAAAGTGTTATTGTAACAAGATCAATGAAAGTTACTTAGTTACATGTTCCGTAGACCATTTCAATGACTCTTTTTCCGAAATGATGTTGGATGAGTCAGTTTACAGAAGATGTACCCCAGGGAAGTGTGACAGGACCGCTGTTATTTTCTACACTGAAGCGCCAACAGGCTGAATACGGCCCTGCGGTCGGCAACGCCTATGTAAGACAATAAGCGTCTGGTGCGGTTGTTGGTCGATTGCTGCTGCTACAATGGCACTCTATGAAGAGTTGAGCTGGGCCATCAAAAAGTGTCAGAGTGCTAACCATTCAACGAAATGTCATCGCTATGGCCTTTCGGAGCCGAAGGCCCACTCGTGAACCTTTGATGATTGCACAACACAAAGCTTTACGACTCGCCTGGGCCCAGCAACACCGACATTGGACTGTCGATGACTATAAACATGTTTCCAGGTCGGACGAGTCTCGTTTCAAATTGTATTGAGCGGATGGACGTGTACGGGTATGGAGACAACCTCATGAATCCAAGGACCGTGCATGTCAGCAGAGGTCTGTTCAAGCTGTTGCAGGCTCTGCATTGGTGTGAGGAGTGTGCAGTATAGCATCCCTGATACGTCTAAATACGTCTCTGACAGCTGCCTCGTATGTAAGTGTCCTGTCTGATAACCTGCATCCATCCAAGTCTATCGTGTATGCCGACAGACTTGGGCAATTCCGGCAGGACAGTGCCACACTCGACACGTCCAGAATTCCTATAGAGTGGCTCCAGGAACACTCTTCTGAGTTTAACACTCCCGCTGGCCACCAAACTCCCCAGACATGAGCATTATTGAGCATATCTGGAATGCCTTGCAACGTGCTATTCAGAAGATATCTCCACCTCCTCGTACTCTTACTGGTTTAAGGGCTGCCCTGCACGTTTCAGGGTGTCAACTCCCTCCAGCACTACTTCAGATCTTAGTCGTGTCCATGTCACGTCGTGTTGCGGCGCTTCTGCGTACTCGGGGGGGTCCTACAAGATATTAAGCAGGTGTACCAGTCTCTTTTACTCTTCAGGGTATATACGTAAGTGATCTGGTCGACAGGGTGGGCAGCAATCTGCGGTTGTTTGCTGATGATGCTGTGGTGTGCCGGAAGGTGTCGAAGCTAAGTGACTTTAGGCTTACAGAGGATTACTTACGCAAAATTTCTGATTTGTGTGATGAATGGCAGCACGCTCTAAATGTAGAAAAATTTAAGTTAAAGGTGATTGTAGTGAGGAAGGAGAATTGTCAGCTTCAGTTTACGGAGAGAATTTTGGAAAAGAGTGGTTCAGCTGTAAAGGAGACTACATATAGAACAGTAACGTCACTTATTCTTGAGAACCGGTCAAGTGCTAGGGATCCACACCAAGTCGGGTGAAAGCAAGCAGTTCAGAGGCGGGATGCTAGATTTTTTACTGGTAGGTTCAAACAACACAAGTCTTACGGATATGCTTCCGGAATCCAAATGAGAGTTCCTGGAGGGAAGATAACGTTTTTCTTTTTTTTTTTTCGAGGGACACTGCTGAGAAAATTTAGAGAACCGGTATGTGTAGGTGAATGCGGAACGATTCTACTCCCACCAACATACTTTTCATACGAGAAAGTAGGGCTTATATGGAGACATATGGACAGTCATTTTTTCCTGGCTTTGCTTGCGAGTGGAACAGGAAAGGAAAATCCTAATAGTCATACAGGGTACCCTCCGCCGCGCTCCGTACGGTGGCTTGCTGTATATGTATGTAGATGCAAATCTAGGTATGTGTACATGATAAATGTCAACATTAATGGATATATTATTTTGTAGCCCATCTCGTTCTCGTGCAACTGCACTGAGAAACAATTTCTTTTTCTGGACTATCAATTTTTGAACAGAAGTTCGTCCATGAAATAGGAGCTGTCCAGGAGAGATGTTTTTAGGTTAGATTTAAAACTTGCTGTGCTACATGTCAAAGAGATAATGTTTTTGAAGAAATGATCAAAATTTTTTTATTGCTGCATATTAAACTTCTTTCTGAACCACTGACAGCTTAAATAATGGGAAAAGAGGTCATTTTTCCCACTGGTATTTTAGGCAAGGAAAGTACTGCTCTTCTCAAATTGTGAAGGATTATTTATGACGATTTTCATTAGTGAATATATGTACTGTTTCTGGTCAGTTAAACTGGCTAGCTGTTTGAAGAGGTACCTATATGACATTTTTGGCTGAACACAACATGTTACTCTTACTGTTCGTTTTGTGCAATTGATACCATTTTTCTAAGTGGTGAGTTACCCCAGGTTCTAATTCCACATGTCATTGTTGAATGGCAGTATGCAAAATATGTCAGGACGTTAAATCATTTGTTTCCCCACAGACTAGTAATTATCAAAGAGTAAAATTAGCTGAATGTAATTGTTTCAGGAGCTCAGTAATATGCTTCTACCAGTTCAAGTTTTCATCAGTGCGTAGTGACTGCTGTTCATGTGCTACATGAGTTGTTGGGATGAATGTATTAGTTGTACAAAACTAATTTAGTGTATTTCTCAAGACTAAGAGATAGTCTGCTTCCTCAGAACTGCTTAGTATTTCTTTGTAAAGCACCATTAACAATATCTTCTCCTGCTTTCTCTCGACTGAGATTTATTATAGCACTGGTGTAGTCTGTCAAGGTACCAATTCACCCGAAAGTGAAATGAAAGGTCTTTCACGTATTCAAAACAAAGGACTGGAACCAAAATTGAACCCTGTGGGATTAACTTCATCGTTTATCCCGCCACTAAAATTTTCTACCGTCACAACATTGTATGGATTATTCACCACAACTTTTTACTTTCTTTTTATATGTAATCTTCAAATCAGTTATGTATAAAGCAATCAGTGGCATGAAACAAGAGTTTTTCCAAGAGTCTAATATGATCTACAGAATCAAATCGCTTGGAAAGACCACAAGAAAACAGCCAGTGGAGATATTTTATTACTGAAGGTTTGTAATGTTTAATGTGTGAGTGTATAAACAGCGTTCTCAGTTGAGCAATATTCTCGAATTTAAAAGTGTGATATGCTAAGTAAATTGCTTCTGCTCCGAGTGTGGGACTGCTCTTGAATACATTACATTTTCGAATATTTTCTGTGTGGTTGGTCCTGGTGGAGGTTCGAGTCCTCCGTCGGGCATGGGTGTGTGTGTTTGTCTTTAGGGTAATTTAGGTTAAGTAGTGTGTAAGCTTAGGGAATGATGACCTCAGCAGTTAAGTCCCAAAAGGTTTCACACACATTTGACCATTTTTTTCGAATATTTTTGGAGTGATATATCAGTAAGGGAACTGAACGATAACAAATTAAGTCTTCGTTGTCATTTTTCTTACGAACAGTTTTAACAATTACACATTTTCGCCTGTTAGGAAAAAATTCTTTTGTCAGTGGTGGAGTGCGCATATCACCGAGGACATTACTGATTAATTTCGAACAACTTTTCAGAATTGTTTCCATCAACATCATATGAGCTTCTGTATCTTAAATTTTTTGTAAATCTATTAATTTCAGTGAAGGATTTTGGTGCTAATTTCAGTTGCTTCAAGTTTTGTGGAACTACATTTTTAGCATCCTTACATAAACTATCGGTATTACAAATTTTCCACCGTTTTGATTCAGTCAAATTAATGTCTCGTGTTGCAATTTCCCTATTACCTACAGCCACCTGAACTTGAAGAGTAGGACATTTGTAAAGATGCCTAAAGACGGAGCTATTTATTTATTTATTTATGCATGTATTTTACCTGGCAAGATTAGGGCCTTCAGGCCCTCTCTTACACCTAACCAGGCATACTCAGATTGAACGAGTTACAGTTTCTAAATAACATTAAGGACATTTAACGTATTATGCAGTATTGATGTTAAACAAAAAATTGAGATTATAACAGTAGTACAATGATAATTATAACAATAAAAATAATTATAACAATCAAGAATGATAATGATAATGATAATAATAATAATTAATAATAATAATAATATTAATAATAATATTAATAATAATAACAGTGACTATGTATGTGAAAGTAAACATACTTTTCTTTTGTGAATGTCAGTCCCATTATTAGTCGGGAATTTTCTCGTTATATTCTTGCAGCTTGTGAGTTATTCTCATCGAGCAGAGACATAAGACGATAGAATGGGGTAAAAGAGATATATAAGAGGTAGATAGGTTAGAGGAAGAGAAAAAGATTGGTAAAATTCGAAGCTGTGATGGAGAGAAGAAAGAATGAGATGAAAGGGGCACAACAATGGTGGCTATACCGTCCCTAATATGTAGGTTTTGCTATTACTAGGTGATACACGGAAAAGATTTCATGAGTACAGTGCCTGTACTCTGACATGGTCTGACTGAATCTCAGTGTGACGGCGCAGTACCGCCAGATGTTCGTTGTAAGCAATACGTTTAAGCAAGTTTTATACGGTTTGAGTTGCAAGAACGTGACAGTTAGTGCCAAGGGACTATGAAACGGAAATACGGAAGCTACAAAACAAAGGAGAAATAAAGAAACTGTGTGATTCGCAATTCAGCATTTTATTTCTGGAGAGCGAGCGGCGCGCAATTTATTTGGGCCGGGATGAAAGTCCTCCCCAGCTGACAATGAAGCGGAGTTCAATTACCCACATCTTCCCTCTTGCACACCATTAAAACAACTCAGGGGAATACATTTGGCTCTGCTATTGACCGGTATTGAAATACAAGCCCTGCGGTGGGGGCTGGGGAGGAGGGGAGGTGGGAGGGAGAGAGCACATTGCCCCGCGCATCTGGCAACATCCTGTTCCCCCCAGTCCCCTCCCACTTGACCCCCCCCCCCCACCACCCACCCCAGCCGTCCGACTGGAATGCACCCATGCGGCCCGGCAGCGGAAACAGAGTCGGTTCTGTCCCCGGAGAGGGGCTATTGAGGACGCTAAGAGAGAGCGGAGTGGGAGGGAGGCAGGGCAGAAACTGGTAGTGAGGATCATCCAGATAAATTCCGATGTGGCTGGGCGCCCTCTCCCCTGCCGAAAAGGAAAAGAAAGATATCCGCGCGAGGAGCCCGCGTCGGTGGGGGGGGGGGGGGGGGGGGGGGGGAGAGAGAGTAGGAAATTTGAGTTAAGCTGGCTAAGGTTTTAAAGGAAATGGAATCAGAATATAGTGGAGCGGGGATGACGTTTCTGGCGGAAAAGCTTGCGCTCGCCACGGGATTTTGATGGATGGCTGGGCCCCCCTGCAGACGCGTCCCCTTCGGCGGGCGCGTGCGAGTGCCGTGGCTGAGGCGCCGGTGTAGTCCGACAGTTGGGCGCGCAGCTAGCAACGGCTGACGGCGAAGCGCTGCACTGCCTCGCACCGCGAAACGGCCACGCCACGGTCTCCACAACTCAATTTATTGTGCAACTCATTCCGAGCTAATGTTGTCAAGCCAAAAATAAACTAGCTGGAACTGAATAATGAACACGCTATAGACGCACTGGCCTTATTAAGCGACTGAATTTTTTTTTATTACTGTCCTTTCGGTCGTACCCATGGAGCTACAGCGTCCAATCACATGATTTTGACCTCCGGCTATGTTCGACGTGGTGATCGTTATTGTTGTGTTGGCAGAAGAGCCAACACCGTGTTACCAGAGGAGGCCGAAATGCACGCATTTTAGCTCACACAGGCTGGCGTGAGGAGGGAAGGACTATACTGACGTGAGGTCTGGAACATGACAAGGAATTAGAATTAGGAGGAGGACGTAATTAGTTTGATACTTAACTTTAATCCATTAATGATGAACGCCGCTCTTGACGGTACATGAGTCAGAATATTATCTGTTCAGAAGACATAGTAACTGATAATGGCGCCATGCTAGGTCGTAGCAAATGACGTAGCTGAAGGCTATGCTAAACTGTCGTCTCTGCAAATGAGAGCGTCTGTAGTCAGTGAACCATCGCTAGCAAAATCGGCTGTACAACTGGGGCGAGTGCTAGGGAGTCTCTCTAGACCTGCCGTGTGGCGGCGCTCGGTCTGCAATCACTGATAATGCCGACACGCGGGTCCGACATATACTAACGGACCGCGGGCAAGTGTGGTATCTGGCGATGACACCACAGTTACAGCTTACACAAAGGGATTCATAACGGCTGTTCCTGTCCACTTATGGCGTAGCACTACAGGCAAAAACAGAACCTCCAAAATAACTAATTACACTACTGGCGACTAAAATTGCTACACCACGATGATGACGTGCTACAGACGCGAAATTTAACTGACAGGAAGAAGATGCTATGGTATGCAAATATTTAGCATTTCAGAGCATCCACGCAAGGTTGGCGCCGGTGGTGACACCTACAACGTGCTGAGACGAGGAAAGTTTCCAACTAATTTCTCATACACAAACAGCAGTTGACCGGCGTTGCCTTAAGAAACGTTGTTGTGATGCCTCGTGTAAGGAGGAGAAATGCGTACCATCACGTTTCCGACTTTGATAATGGTCGGACTGTAGCCTGTCGCGATTGCGGTTTATCGTATAGCGACATTGCTGCTCGCGTTGGTCGAGATCCAATGACTGTTAGCAGAATATGAAATCGGTGGGTTCAGGAGGGTAATACGGAACGCCGTGCTGGATCCCAACGGCCTCGTATCACTAGCAGTCGAGATGACAGGCATCTTATCCGAATGGCTGTAACGGATCGTGCAGCCACGTCTCGATCCCTGAGTGAACAGATGGGGCGTTTGCAAGACAACAACCATCTGCACGAACAGTTCGACGACGTTTGCAGCAGCATGGACTATCAGATCGGAGACCATGGCTGTGGTTACCTTTGACGCCGCATCACAGAGAGGAGTGCCTCTGATGGTGTACTCAACGAGGAACGGCAAAACGTCTTTTTTTCGGATGAATCCCGGTTCCCTTTACAGCATCATGATGGACGCATCCGTGTTTCGCGACATCGCTGTGAACGAACGTTGGAAGCGTGTATTCGTCATCGCCATACTGGCGTATCACCCGCCGTGACGGTACGGGGTGCCATTGGTTACAAGTCTCGGTCACCACTTGTTCGCATTGACGGCACTTTCAACAGTGGACGTTACATTTCAGATGTGTTACGACCCGTGGCTTTACCCTTTCATTCGATCCCTGCGAAACCCTACATTTCAGCAGGCTAATGTACGACCGCATGTTTCAGGTCGTGTACGGGCCTTTCTGGATACAGAAAATGTTCGACTGCTGCCCTGGCCAGCACATTCTCCAGATCTCTCACTAATTGAAAACGTCTGGTCAATGGTGGGCGAGCAACTGGCTCGTCACAATACGCCACTCACTACTCTTGACGAACTGTGGTACCGTGTTGAGGCTGCATTGGCAGCTGACCTACACGCGCCATCCAAGCTCTGTTTGACTCAATGCCCAGGCACATCAGGGTCGTTATTACAGCCAGAGGTGGTTGTTCGGGGTACTGACTTCTCAGGATCTATGCACCCAAATTGCGTGAAAATGTAATCACATGTCAGTTCTAGTATAATATATTTGTCCAATGAATACCCGTTTACCATCTGCATTTCTTCTTGGTGTAGCAACTTTAATGCCAGTAGTGTACAACGTCACACGCCGGGCTGGCCTTAGGCATGTGCAAACGGTGCAACTGCACGGGGCTCCACGCTTCTACGGGTGCCGCGCTTACAGAGCCGCGTGCGAAGCATTAGAAGGTACACTATGTGATCAAAAGTATCCGGACTCCTGGCAAAAAGAGTTACAAGTTCGTGGTACCCTCCATCGGTAATCCTGGAATTCAGTATCGTGTTGGAGCACCCTTAGCCTTGATGACAGCTTCCACTCTCGCAGGCATACGTTCAATCAGGTTCTGGAATGTTTCTGGGGGAATGGCAGCGCATTCTTCACGGAGTGCTGCTCTGAGGAGAGGTATCGATGTCGGCCGGTGAGGCCTGGCACGAAGTCAGCGTTCCAAAACATCCCAAAGGTGTTCTATAAGTTTCAGGTCCGGACTCTGTGCAGGCCAGTCCATTACAGGGATATTACTGTCGTGTAACCAGTCTGCCACAGGCCGTGCATGATGAACGGGTGCTCGATCGTGTTGAAAGATATAATCATCATCCCCGAATTTCTCTTCAACAGTGGGAAGGAAGAAGGTGCTTAAAACACCCATGTAGGCCTGTGCTGTGATAGTGCCACGAAAAAACAACAAAGGGTGTAAGCCACCTCCATGAAAAACACGTGCACACCATAACACCACAGCCTCCGAATTTTATTGTGGGCAATACATACCTGGCAGTCGAGGTTCACCGTGCATTCGCCATACCCACACCCTGCCATCGCATCGACACATTTTATACCGTGATTCGTCACTCCACACAACGTTTTTCTACTGTTCAGTTGCCCAATGTTTAAGCTCCTTGCACTAAGCGAGGCGTTGTTTGGCATTTACCTGCGTGATGTGTGGCTTAAGAGCAGTCGCTCCACAATGAAATCCAAGTTTTCTTACCTCCCGCCTAACTGTCATAGTATTTGCGGTGCATCCTGATGCAGTTTGGAATTCCTTTGTGATGGTCTGGATAGATGTCTGCCTATTACACATTACGACCCCCATCAACTGTCGGTGCCCCTGTCAGTCAACAGACGAGGTCAGCCTGTATGCTTTTGTGTTGTACGTGTCCCTTCACGTTTCCTCTTCACTGTCACATCGGAAACAGTGGACATAGGTATGTTTAGGTGTGTGGAAGTCCAGCGTAAGACGTATGACACAAGTGACACCCAACCACCTGACCACATTCGAAGTCTGTGAGTTCCACGGAGTGTCCCATTCTTCTCTCTCACGATGTCTAATGACTACTGAGATCGCTGATATGGAGTACCTGGCAGAAGGTGGCAGCACAGTGCACCTAACATGACAAACGTATGTTTTTGTGGGGATCCGAATACTTTTGATCACATTGTGTAATTTGAAAAAATAAAGTAAGGTGTTCCTGACACAACTTTTGAAAGTAATGTATTTCAATTATATACCCATTTTGACACGACTGTGGCCAGTGGAATACGTCTCAGAAAATTATGCCTACATCATAGTCGAGGGAACCAGGGGCTATGATACTGATACGCTGCAGTAATATCTGTTGTCAGTACATGACTATTCCTCATGCGAAAATTAAGAGGTACGCGGTTCATCGTTTCTCAGCGCCTGTTCGCGCCCTTTCTGCTCATTATTGTGGCTAAGATCAAGCATTACATTTTTCCGTAAGCATCTATTTCCCACAGAAGGATTTTTTCATTGTCGTCACTTTAAATTTACGGTACGTTTCCCTTTCACACCACTTCACGTGTTGTGTGTGCACTCTATCTGAAGATAGAGTCTTTTTTCCTGTCCTGTGAAGTTCAAAGTGTCATCAGGGAAGTGTCTCGTGAAAGGGTCACATTTAGAAAATACGATTCAAGTGCTCAAAAGCTTTAGAAAGAACTACATCATGAACAGTCTTTGAACTCATCAAATGGCGCTTTAGGAAAATTTCTTCGACCAACAATTTCAGACAGTGAGACTAAAGTGTGCTTAAATGACGATGCCATTGACAGTAGCCTCTCATCTTCTGGTGCTTTAGATACAAGTGAAGGTGCGAATTGGAATGCGGACCTCCTGGAATCCCACATTCACGTAGGCCTAGTAGTAGCAACTGTGAAGTAATCAGAAATTCAGACCCAGGCACTTGGCCTAATATGTTAACATCTTCCGTGATAAATGCAATAGTAAGTTTTGAGTATGGCTTAAATGAGAACAGAAGAAAATTGCGAACTTACTTTTACGTAAGTACTTTACCAAATGGAGAACAAACTTTGTGTATTCGAAATTTACCGACTTTTTTTGTCGTAAGCTTTTAGGATCTACTTCAAACAAGCTGTCAAGTGATGGACTCTGCGTTCATTTAGAAAATCGGCATCAAGAGCATAAACAATCATTTAACCACATTAGCTGTACAAAAAAATGGATAGAATGTGAGATACGTTTGAAACAAAAAAGTGGAAAAATTGGTATTGATCAAATTGATCTTGAACTACTGGAAAAAGAGATGAAACATTGGTGTAAGGTTCTAAAAAGAATTACACTGACCCTCATGTACCTAGCTCAACATAATATGGCCTTAAGGGGAACCAACTACAAGCTCTATCAAGGAAGTAATGGTAAATTTCTTGGCTTGATTGAAATGATAGCAGAATTTGACTCTGTTTTGCAGGAACGTTTAAGGCGAATAAAAACTTAAGAAATTCATGACCATCATCTTGGGAGGAACATTCAAAATGAACTCATAAGTTTGCTTGCCAACAAAGTAAAAAACAACACCGTTAATTTTGTAAAAGAAAGTAAATATATATCTGTCATACTTGCATGTACTCCTGGCAGAAGCCACAGTGAACAAATGACATTGATTGTTAGGTTTGCAAATTTATAGAAAACGCAGTGACTGTAGAAAAACACTCCCTCGACTTTCTCAATGTTACTTCAAGAACACGAGAAAGTTGGACTGAAACCCTTTTGTCGAAACTCGATAAACTAGAACTCGATATTCATGATTGCAGAGGCAAAAATTACAATAATGGTACAAATATGAAAGATTATTGAAATAGTGTTCAAGCCAGAATCCTAAAGTGTATTCGGAGAGCATTTTATATGACATGTGCCAGCCATAGTCTTAATCTTGTGTTATCAGACGCGGGAAAATCTACAGCAAAAGCACTCACATTTTTTAGTGTTCATTGAAAGAGTACACCGGTTTTCAGTGCGTCTAGTCACAGGTGGGAAATCCTATTGAACTGGGTACCAACGTTAACAGTGAAGAAGCTTTCAGGTACCCGATGGGAAAGTAGGGTGGAAAGTGTCAAAGGTATAAGATACCAGAAGAGAGAAGTCGGAGGCGGCCTTCCTGGTAGGCAGCAGCACTGTCGAATCGAAAACAAAGGGCGAAGAACACTCGCTTGCTGTGAACGAGTTAGAAAGCGTCGAATTTGCTGTAGGCGTTGTTATGTGGTGTGGCTTTCTTTGCCATTAACTCAGCAAGTAAGGCACTTCAAGCAGAAAACATGGACGTGAAAGCAGCAACTAAATCTCTCGAATGTCTAGTGACGTTTATTGAAAATTTCCCAGGCGAAGGTTTTGTAAACACACAGATAACAGCGAAAGAGAGAGCTGAAAGTTTACAGATTTGGAGAAAAGGGAATTAGCAAGAAGGTGAAGCAGACTGACTATGACTGATTTGCAGTGTTCATCCTTCAGAGGAGAAATACGACATTGATTTTTTCTACTGCATCTTTGATAGTGTTAAAAAGTTTGAAAGGTTCGGCCAACTAGCTAAGTATTCCGAAATGGCTCTTTGTTTTCTCCATAACTTTAAAATACGTACATGACGAATAACTGAAAATTCTATGTAAAAACCTTGAAAAAGAGTACTATGGTGACCGTTCGAAAAACATTGTCGCATCAGACCTCCTGACAAAAATTAAATTTGTAAGGTGTCAGGCAAATCCAACACCTTCCACGAAAACCCTGACATGATAGCAAATCCAGCAATATGTCACATAGCTCCGAATAGATCCTGACATTAAATTAACCAAAGTAATATGATCAACAAGTGAGCAAATGGAATACCACAAACTAACACAAGAATGCCTAAATGCATGTCATACCTTCCCACCATAAAACAGACGCAGTTCTGAGCGGAGAAACGAGAACAGAAGCCGAGGGCAGAGCTGTGTAGGCTAGAAGGCCGTACGATAAGAGCGGGACAATGGGACAACCACATCGCCAGCCGGCTGCCGGGAGGTCCATCCCCAAGCCCATGTTAAAAGATAGAGACCTCCAGAAGAACAGTATAGATCTTACGATAACACTAAAAGGACCACACCAGCTGCATGTTTTAGCGTGAGACTATACGCGTCTCTGTTACGTAGCAAACATTAAAAACATTGCCCCACCACGAAAAGTATAACGTTTCTCAATGGATAGACAGAATTTTTGTAGGCAGAGCTTAAGGTTAACGTTGAGGCGCTGATTGGTCAGTTGAAGACACAGACAGACACCTTTTTCTTAAACCAACTTCTGTAAACAGTAGTAAGGATAAGTTGGAGAGAGTGCTACCTAGATGGCAAGGTATGTGGAGCTGCGCCGCCAGCCGCCCCTGACGCTGCCTAACCACCGACAAGGTAATGAACGCATGCGATGCCACATAAGTGCGCATAAGGCTTCATTCAGAACTGCAGAAGTCTCATCTGTTACAGCCCCTTTTTACGTAATACTAGTGTCGATTATCAATTAAACTTCGTGGTATTCATATTGCTACTTGAAGGTAAAATCTGAAACGCGATGATTTTTCTGTTATATAATTATTGAGAAGCCACATCAGCCACTGTAATTTATGAAAACTTAAATAAGTAAGTAAAGATAATTGAGGGTCACTGTAGACCATTTTTGATAGTTTTCTCTCTTATGAAACTTAATTTAAACCTAGATTATTGATGTGATATGGCATTGGTCATCCTTCGATCCATTATAGAACTTGGAAACCCATTCAGGGAATATTCGTTCACATTTTTGTTGAACGCATTTGGTTTTTATCATCCAGTATTAAAATACAATGTTTTGTGGGTAGAATAAAAATTACACTGGTAAACGTAACTGCTTTTTCGACGTTATTTTACCAGATAACTGAAAATAGGAAAGCCTTGAACCCCTTCCACTAAATTTTGTTAGTATGAAGATTCTTTTACAGGGAGTGCAGTGGAGCTGAAGCTGAAATCATTCAGTATTTGATTATATCATCGCTAGTTACACTGAACTCTTCTGAACTCTACATGTCATGTGTGGTCTGGCGTCTCCTTACCAGCAACAGGTCCCAGGTTCAAACTAGTCAGTTCCCTAAAAAAACAAGCTCAGAGTGTTGTTGCGAGAAAGTGGTAGGGAGACACAGCTTAGAACAAACAGACACCACGAGGAATGTTAGAAAGTGTTCAGAGAAATGGTGCCCCAGGATGTGAAAACTCCTACGTTAATACTGAAGAACTTGAATGCCACTGGAAACCCATTTCCCAAGATTTGTAATGTCTACAAAATTTTGCTAACCGTTCCTGTGGCTCTCCCCTCTGCTGGAAGGAGCTTTTCACGTTTAAAGCTTATCCAGAATTATTTCAGAAGCAGCACCTCTCAAGAACGCCTGTTTTCTCTTACCATTGTGTCAGTGTAACACGACGCGGTTTCCGAAATTGAATTTTGAAGATATTGTTGATTAATTTTTTCGTCAAAAACAAGGAAAAGATGTTTTGTGTAAAGTGTGCAAAGCAGAAAACCCTTAAAACCCTTATTGTTTGTAACGTACAACTCATTTAATTTCTTGTATATACAGAGTACAGTCAAGTGATAAAAACATTTAAGTGTATATCATGAACAAAACCTGTAAACCTTATTTGGTTTTGAATTTCATTAAATTGATAGGATTCCAACAGCTAAGTTAGTTTTTATTAGTAGCATTTTTGTAATTAACATACCTAATAAGATTCCTGCTCTGATTAATTATTTTCTCGTCACAACAGTAGGTCTGTAGGTATGCTGCAGTAACAGTCTTTTGATGTATTGGTAGTATGTCAATGACGAAACAGAACTCTTCTTAATGTGATGAAGCTGTAGAAGCTGTGCTGTAGAAGGGGGGGAGATTGGGGAGGGGGAGTTCGGGAGAGCCCAGCGCAGAAGTTCTGCACATGACCCCGTGCCAGCTAAGGGCGGCACTGGTCGCACGATGGCCATATCTCCCTTTGTTCTGGAGATGTTAGGTGACTTTCCGTCTGTAACACATGCCACACTTAAAATGCACTCCTAATGGCGACAAGCTACCCATAATACCAGATCTTGTTCTGGGTGTCAGTTTAATTTAATCTATGCATGCTGTGGTAATCTCTCCACATTTTTATACTCCTATCTATCGCTTGCGCCTTGTCCCGCAGTTACGCAGGGTCGGCCATGGTTAACGGGATTCGGTATGTTAATTGTAAGGGGTGGCCGCATGCCCTTCCTGCCACCACCCCGTACCCCCCCCCCCCCCACGACGGAATTAGTATACCCCAGCTGTCTGCGTCTAGTGTAAATCGTGAAATAGTGTGAATGTGTTGCAAATGTCTGTGAGTCGTGTAACGGAGGCAGGACGTGGGGACCAGCCCGGTACTCACATATTAGGATGTGGAAAACCACCTAAAAACTACATCCAGGCTGGTCAGCACACCGGCTGTCGCCGTTAATCCGCCGGGCGGATTCGATCCGGGTCTGGCGCGCCTACCTGAGTCCAGGATCCAGCGCGTTAGCACTCTTGGCTATCCTGGCGGGTACTTTTTTATACTCCCTCATAGCATATTTTATTCACCAGCGTTTTATGGTAGGGAGAGCCATGCTTATCGTCTACATACGTGGCAGCTGATCGAAGTGATCGACAGACCATGAATATTGATCCCAAAAAAATTTAACGTAATATCTAACACGACGGGTGCATCTCAGTATTCAACAGACTGGATCATAAACCACCCAGTAGAGATGTACCCGCTTTTTACAGACTACACGTGTTGGTAGTAAACAGCCAATCTTATGAATTCCATCTTAACTTATCCATATGAAGATATCCTATAAATTAACACATGCTTTCCTAATGTATTAATTAAGACTGAATTAGATAAGAGTGGTCAGCCCAAAACAAAGTGAATGTATAAATCCTTCTGAAACTTACTTAAAATAACTCAAAGAATGGAATTAAATGTGAATACGCCAACAAACTCACCGATCCCACTACTCGCGATATAGTCTAGGTACTAATGACCCTTTTGTGAAGTGAACGTTTGCAAGTCCAGCACTACGCCAAACACACGTCTCCCACCTTCGAAGGTCTATAGCATTGTGACCTCTCTTCCTAAGTACACTCTATCGGCCCCCTTCCCAAATGGAAATTCGTACCACTCACCAATGCTGGGCTTCAACAATTGTTTTTGCAGATTTCACCTGCACTAGTGAAGCTA
The DNA here is from genome assembly GCF_023897955.1 of Schistocerca gregaria. Lineage (NCBI taxonomy): Eukaryota > Metazoa > Arthropoda > Insecta > Orthoptera > Acrididae > Schistocerca > Schistocerca gregaria. The sequence goes on from NC_064924.1 coordinate 513,232,817, forward strand.
CTAAGCTGGTAGCACAGCCCACCACCTTTCTATCTCTGCCTAAAAAGAGGTGATCTCTGAAACAGTCAGACTTTCACAATTACTCAAGATCAATACCAGGACACGGAAAGATAAGGAAAGGGGACGGATCGGAATCGTGATTAAATAAATAACCACATATAGATTCGTATAAAGCGCAAACTGTCGAACGGCTGTCACGCCATAACTAATGCCTTATTTCAAAATCTCGACTCCATTTACGATCTTAATAATGCAGTGATAGTTACGAAGCACTCCACTAACGACGCAGTATGGACGTCGCATCAACATAGTTGTAGTTGTTGTGGTCTTCAGTCATGAGACTGGTTTGATGCAGCTCTCCATGCTACCCTATCCTGTGCAAGTTTCTTCATCTCCCAGTACCTACTGCAACCTACATCCTTCTGAATCTGCTTAGTGTATTCATCTATTGGTCTCCCTCTACGATTTCTACCCTCCACGCTGCCCTCCAATGCTAAATTTGTGATCCCTTGATGCCTCAGAACATGTTCTACCTACCGATCCCTTCTTCTAGTCAACGTGTGCCACAAATTTCTCTTCTCCCTAATTCTATTCAATACCTCCTCATTAGTTATGTGATCTACCCATCTAATCTTCAGCATTCTTCTGTAGCACCACATTTCGAAAGCTTCTATTCTCTTCTTGTCCAAACTATTTATCGTACATGTTTCACTTCCATACATGGCTACGCTCCATATGAAACGTCCCCTTAGAACAATTTATACACGACTGTGCTTAAACTGACACACAATATTTTTTTAGCGCAACGCAATCTGACTTTCAATAATCCCTACGAAAGAATGGCCCTGACTAATATTAACCTATACGTTTCACAAATCACTTACCTCACAAAAATCTTCATTACTCAAGCTATTGCAATACCGCGAGCGCCACTACTGCCAGCTAAATAAAAGATTCAAACTACAGAAGGCACTAACTACTGAGGCACAGTTAGCAAATCAAAGATTTTAATAGAGAACAAACAATGTATTTACCTTAATAGTCATAATATATGTATCAGTTCGTGACACCAATTCTTACAAATTTCAAAACTCCGCCATCTCTCTCCCCACGTCCACCACTGCTGGCGGCTCACCTCCAACTGCGCAACGCTACGCGCTGTTAGCATCCAGCTGCCGCTGCCAAACACTACAATGGCGAGTATTACAACAATGCCAACCAGCCACAGACTGCACACGGCACAGCCAGTGATTTTCATACAGAGCGCTACGTGACGGTGGCGTTACCAATTAAAAAAAAACCTAAACATCCTACTTACATAGCCCCCATGCTCCCCACAAAAAATTTTTACAAATTGTTTTGGGCAGTGGCCAGTACAGATTTGAAAAATTTTTTCATAATTACAATGACAAAGAAATGAAATGCACACACTTATCGATACAATGTTGGTCAAAGGCTAAAATTTTCTCACAATCCATAAAGACAGTCCTAATCATTCATCAAAGTAAAATTGCAGTGTTTTTCTCAAAGTCTGAGTAGTAAAAGAAAATGCACACGGAAGTAGTGGATTTCCATGCAGTCTTGAAGAAGTAGTGTTGTCCCTCCAACGGTAAGACAGTGCTGACTCTTGACATGCAGACAGGTAATGGGCCACAACAGAGCAAACCCACAGCAGAGTCAGTCGAAGTTTTGAAGAATATTGGTACGTAGGTCATCTCAGAGCAGACCCACTGTAGTCCTGGTAGAGATTACGGTATTGGTGGGCCACCAGAGATGCAGACCGACTGTAGACCTTGTAGAAATAATGGTATTGGTGGGTCATCAAAGGTGTAGACCCACTGTAGTCCTTGTAGAGATGGCCAGCAGCCATCTGTTTGACTGCGCACCATTGAAGAGTCTTGCAAATAATATAGCAAGTCCATAACCACCACTTGTGCACTCACAATTTTTTTTTTTGAAATGTCCTTAGAACCAGCAATGCTGTTATCCAGTCCCTTGCTGAATTATTAACACACGTGCAAACACTATCAGTCCCTACTTCTCACATATTATGCATATACTATGACCAACAGAAACGTGTGCAGTGGAATGTAATTTACAAGTTACTTAATTAGATGAACTGGTGTCAATTACAATTTTAGAACATGAAAATACAATAACAAAGGTACAAAATACATCTTTAAATAACATAACAATACAGAGAACATTTGCAGTAGTACAGGCTTTACAAAAGAATCGAAATAACAAATTCATAGGTGTTGCAAAAATTATGACATAAGGACATACATAAAAGATCAGAATAATTATTGAAACATCAACTTCACACATTAGCATTAAAATAAAAGAGAATAAATAATGTCTAAACATCAGAAAAATTCTACAATGTAAATATTATTTGCTAAACACATAAAGACAGGAAGAACACAAGTATACAAGAGTACACAAACACATAGCGGAATAATAGAAAGGGAAAGGACAGGGTTTGTTTTACTGCAGTATCTTGCAAACAAAACTTTCTTTACTTCTTGGAGATCTCCATTCGTTCTTCATTATTTCCAAAAAGTCCTATCTATACATGCTTTCTGTACTTTTCTCATATCCTCTTTCAAAAATAGTTTTTCTCCACTGTACACTACTTTTTTGGCCAAACCATTTCCTTATAGCTTCTCAATGCTTTTCTTCCAATTCATCATAGTTAGTTTCTTATATAGTCTACCCCCTCTTAAGCTAACTTAAATCTATTGAGCTCAGATACTAAACTAAGGGACGAGGCAATGCAGCGGCACAAAACAATTAATACAAACAGCAATGACAAAAAAAATGCAAGTAAGCATAGCGAGCAGCAATAAATGTAATAATTTATATTTAAACATGACAAAGCTGAAGCAGAAAAAATATTACGCTAAAGACAACAATGCAGATAAGGACAATGTCTATTCACATCTTAATGTCTATGTAATTAAAGTGGTGCACCACAACTTATTCTATTAAATAAATTACCAAGTACTTGAAAAGAAAATTATGTATGCAGTTCCTGTTACTAGTCCCTTCTTATTGTTCTTTCCTTTCCAAGTGCTCCTTTTTTTAAAAAAAATGTGGATCATAAAATTATTATTTAACAGTTCTGTTGACAGAAAGTTTTCACATTAGCAATTGCATTTAATTTTATTTTATAAAACCAATGCTGTAACACAGCTGGAAAACAGATATCAAATGAAATAAGCAATTATGCAAAGCAAAGAATAAAAACATCATTCAATAGCTATTTGGCATTTCATAAGTCAGTAGAAGTTCTCTCAACTCTCGTAGAAAGACACTTGTTAATCAGGTGTGCAGATGTAAGAATGTTTCCAAGTAATGAGCATGTCGTATTTGCGACGCTTTCAACAAAGAAATGTCAATAGCGAGGATAATGGCTTCCCTTTTTTTTTTTTTTTACCTGTGCCTCTGAAAGGCACACACTAATCGCTTGTTTCCTGGTGGCTGTCGCCCAGCTGGGTGCCCACGACGCATTACGCGCAGGTGGTCTCTTAACTGTCTTACCGAAATATTTACGACACCAGTTTCCGCTACAGTGGCAGTCTCATATAAAAAAATTCACAGGTCAAGAACTTGCGTTACAAATCTGTAGAAACAAAATCCTGTAAATATAACAGTGTCCAAAAAATTTTCGGCGGCATTGTGGTACATTCACGCATTTACATACATTTCATCTCTTAAAGTACGATTCTTGGTTTCCAACTACCTTTTTCACAAACCAGAGTCCCTAACCACTACTCATAATTCCTTACCTTATTACACATATACATATTCGTCCACACTTCTTCAATATTTCATCATAACAAATAAGTAGCATAATCAAATTCCTCATATAGCATCAGCTTATTGATCATAAACATGCCACAACAGCATAATACACATCGTCATCGTAATAATAACATCATAACACCTCAGTCAAATTCTCAAAATCGTCGTAGCTTCCTCCACTAATTTCAAAACCTAAAAAAAATCTCTGCTCATGTCAAAAGTGTCATCTACCTCAAACGTACTTTAAAAATCATGATCCCATACCAAATATGTCATTCAAAGCTCTCATAGTATCACAATGGTTCCAAAAAAAAGTGAACAGTTCACAAAGTACAGACAAAATACAATTTCATAAGTGTGAAGTTATCCAACGGTGTAATTACATAAACATCTGTCACTGATGAAGTAAAATAAATGTTTGTTTCTCTCAGTTAAATGATCAGATAGCTGAGTAATTTATGTGTTAAAGAAACATGGTACCGATGTGTAAAGTTGTATAAGCAAATACCATATTAGCTAGGGCTCCTTGTGCTTGCCACACACATGGTACACAAAGTAGGCGTGTACCCCCCTGAGGATTAATGTAATTATATCCTCAGGTGTTACAGATTACAGCAATGGAATGAAATGTATCACGGAAAACTTTCTTTGTAATTCAAATATGTTGAAAAATAAATAGTTTAATGCGTGTCCTGTAGCGCTAAATGTGCGTCTTGCTGTAAGACAATCTCTGTGGAAGTGTAGTAGTTATTGTCCTCCGAAAGCTAAGTTCTGCAGAAGTCAATGTACTTACCTCATGATAAACTAAATTGAAATGCTTTGCGTATAGATATCTTAGTTATTACGCTTATTGCCGTGATGAAGTAAGTACTGTACTGTACGTATTGTTGTGCTACAGAAAAGGCTGTCTCATTGTAGCTATACCACAAACGTTACTACTAAAACATGTTTTACTTTCCAGAAAAATTCAGAAAAACTGTGCAGATATAAAACAGATAAACTGCAAAAGCAACATTGTAAATTGTCACTCATTAGTAGCGTCGTGATAAAATCGTGTAGCTGTCACATAAACTAACCACTGTATCATCTGGTATCTCACAGAAAGTACTTTAAATCCAGAATGTATTTTCAAGTAAACCAAAATGTTGCATTAAAATCTCATTAGCAATACTGGTAAATGTTCTAAGTATGTGAGCCTTATAGTCGTTACGTAATCGTGCAACTAACAAGCAAGAATGTACACGCACAATAACACTGTGACGTCTGTTTACTATAACAATGCATTCGTAATTTCTGTTTAAATAAGTTCTCTTGGTTCTTGACTGGATATTTAACTTCAAACATTGTTGCATGTTAACAGTTTCTAAGTGTGACAAAGCATACTAGAAATGTGAAGTGAAATGTTTTATGGCAAAGACAAAGTTAAAAAGCAGATTATCTTTCAATAAACGGTTTTACATGTAAAATGTGGTGGAAACCTTTACTCTTCCCAGTACGCAGACTTTCAACTGAAAAGCAATTATCATGTGGTTATGTCGGTAAGGAACACTGGAATTTTGCTCAAGGTTAGCTTATGTTATTTTTCTCTGAGCCAGCCGGCGCACGCGGCTGCCTGCGGTGCGAGTCATTGTCTGTTTCTTTGTTGGCGCGCGTCGTTAATGGGATCAGGAGACCTAACTTCTACAAATTCACTTTGCTGAGAGCGCCCTGCTCTGTTTGAATCCCGCCAGTTCTGATGCAATTCAGGTCTGTCGTTACGATCATATCGTCTGTTGTCATGTCGGTAATTTCTGTAATTAATTTGTTGTCGCTCACGTGGTGGAGAATTTCTCCCTGAATCGTAACTGCGCGCTGGACCGTTGCGTCTGAAGTTATTCCGTCTCCCTTGATAATAATTATTTTGGTTCCCATATTGTCTGTTTCTCTGATTGTCTCTGTGATAGTCATTACCGCGGAGAGGTGACCTTTCCCTGTAATTATTACTACTTTGCCAACGGTTGTCATACGGGTGGTGTCTGTTTTGGTCACGATTTGTATTGTGAGAATAGCCTTGTCGTGTCCAGTTATTATTTCTTTCATCGCGGAATTGCGACGGATGTGACCTGTAATTGTTGTGTTCCTGTTTTCGCGTTCCGCGATTGTCAGTGTCAAATTCTAATTCTTGTAAGAGTCCCTGAAAAGCTTCAATGTCGTCTTTGCAACGGCCTGCCAAAATGATATGCCGTAAATGTTCAGGCAATTTGATTAAGCAAATGCGGATGAGTTCTGACGGGCTGTATGGGTTTGGCAGGTACTGATTCTTGTGCAACATGTCTTCAAAATATTTCACAAGACTGGAAAATTCAGATTGTTCGAAATGTTTCATCATCATGATGTTATGTTTTACTCGGTCTTGTGTGGCTTGGGACCAATATGCTGAGAGGAAGGCATGGTAAAATTCTCCTTCACTGTGGCAATCGTGAATGACCGATCACATTCTTACAGCTGGTTCATTCTCTAAATAGCCACACATAAATTCTAATCTGTGCTCTAGTGACCAGTTGGGAGGAAAACAATGAGAGAATTGATGGAGCCACGCTTGTGGATGAATGTCGTTGCCAGAATTCTTAAATGTTTTGAATTTACGTGTAGTAATGAACAGCTTATAGTCAAAATCATCGTGTCGGCGGGTCGCATATCGGTCATTGTTACGTCGTTTCGGCGGTGCCATCTCAAAATTCGGTGTACTTTGCCAATTACTTTCATGATTTCCGAAATGCCCTGTGTTATTATTTTGTGGTTGTGTTGTATTGCTATGTCCTTCTTCCCCTACTGGGGCGCGAGTGTCCTCTGAAATATGTAATTTCTTCATCTATGGTTTATGGAGGGGGGGGGGGGGGAACAACAACATAGACGTACTTGAAAATGGCGATTAAGCCGAAACAGCGTGTCCATTCTGTCGTAAATAAAGATTACTTATTGTAAGTAGCTGTTTGGTGTATGTACTCTACCAATGTATGTATGCACTCCACCAATCATGTAGTTATCAGACATGTATTACGCTGCTCGCCCTAAAGAAGAAGAATGATGATGAGAGATACTCAATGCCACTAATGGCTGTACATTACAAGATGTGAGGCGATAAAGCCAGCAATTTAAATGAAACTGTGTCTAATTGACTTCTTTCACCACTCGCAGAAGACAGCTGGCAGCACTAGCCGTAGAGGGTATATAAAGCGTGTTGCAAGTGCCGAGAGAAGGGGGGCGCAGGCAATAGTGCAGTCGTTGTCGTAATGCGAAAACGGATAGATTTATCTCACTTCGAAAGGGCATGATCATTGGCTTTCCGGCCACGGGTGGAAGCATTTCCGAAACGGCTAAGTTTCTAAACTGTTTGTGTACCGCCATGGTTAATGTACACCGCATTTGGTAAAATGGCGCTATCCAACGCTAGCGCCGACGTAACTGCGGTGCTCGCTGACAGCGTGAACGACGGCTGCGGAGGTCTGCACAGGTGAATTGACGTGCAACTGTTGTGCAAGTGACCGCCCATTTCAACCAAAGGTCTACCACTAGTGTCTACGCATACAGCGACCGTCGCTACTTACGGACGTCTGCAGAAGATGCCGGTTCGTGCACCCAAGTTGAGTGCTGTTCATCGATGACAAAGGCTGAAATCTGCACGGAAAAACCGCAACTGCACGTCCATTGAGTGGGGCCAGATGTCCTTTTCAGATGAATCACGCTTAATGCTCCATCGGACAGATGGCTGTTGGATACTCGGGAGGGTCTTAGACAGACGAAGGAGCATTCTAGTTAGGTGCCTATTCTATAGTTTTCCGCCATTGTGCCGATCGTTTCTGTAACAACAGTACCTAACGGTCTAGTACTCGTATTAGAGACCCCTCTTTATTCAGTATGCATTTCGGTAGCGATACCGTTCCGGTCTAGAGAACCGAAGCGCTGTTGTCGGTTCGCGTCGCACAAGCCAATCAAAAGCAAGCAGCTGCAGATCCGCGCATGCGCACTGCAGCGCGGACAGCGCCATGAGCACAAAGAGGGTAGCAGACGACAAAGACGCGCAATTCTTCCAAGTACCGAAAATTGCGTTTACGTTGCCATAACTCATGACGCCGCATTCCATCGAGCTGACGTGCCCGCTTCATCGCCCTTGCCTCCTCCTTAACAGTATCAGGCGCAGTATATCCATTTCCATGATTCTCAATTGAAAAAGATACAATTTTTACAGTTTCTCTGACCACATGTTTTTGTATCTACATGATTTCTCTGCAATTCACATTTAAGTACTTGGCAGAGGATTCATCGAACCACAGTCATAATATCTCTCTACCATTCCACTCCCGAACAGCGCGCGGGAAAAACGAACACCTAAACCTTTCTGTTGGAGCTCTGATTTCTCTTTGTTTTATTATTGATCATTCCTACCTATGTAGGTTGGGCTCAACAAAATATTTTCGCATTCGGAAGAGAAAGTTGGTTACTGAAATTTCGTAAATAGATCTCGCCGCGACGAAAAACGTCTTTGCTTTAATGACTTCCATCTCAACTCGCGTATCATATCTGCCACACTCTCGCCCGTATTATGTGATAATACAAAACGAGCTGCCCTTTTTTGCAACCTTTCGATGTCCTCCGTCAACCCCAACTGGTAATGATCCCACACCGCGCAGCAATATTCTAGCAGAGGACGAACGAGTGTAGTGTAAGCTGTCTCTTTAGTGCACCTGTTGCATCTTCTAAGTGTCCTGTCAATGAAACGCAACCTTTTGCTCGCCTTCCCCACAATATTATCTATGTGGTCTTTCGAACTGAAGTTGTTCGTAATTTTAACACCCAGGTACTTAGTTGAATTGACAGCCTTGAGAATTGTACTATTTATCGAGTGATCGAATTCCAACGGATTTCTTTTGGAACTCATGTGGATCACTCACACTTTTCGTTATTTAGCGTCAACTGCCACCTGCCACACCATACAGCAATCTTTTCTAAATCGCTTTGCAACTGATACTGGTCTTCAGATGACCTTACTAGGCGGTAAATTACAGCATCATCTGCGAACAACCTAAAAGAACTGCTCAGATTGTCAGCCAGGTCATTTATATAGATCAGGAACAGCAGAGGTCCCAGGACGCTTCCCTGGGGAACACCTGATATCACTTCAATCTTACTCAATGACTTGCCATCTATTACTACGAACTGCGACCTTCCTGACAGGAAATCACGAATCCAGTCGCACAACTGAGACGATGCCCCATAGGCCTGCAGCTTGATTAGAAGTTGCTTGTGAGGAATGGTGTGAAAAGTTTTCCGGAAATCTAGAAATACGGAATCAACTTGAGATCCCCAGTCGACAGCGGCGATTACTTCGTGCTAGGTGCGTTGCACAAGAACGATGTTTTCTGAAACCATGCTGATTACTTATCAATAGAACGTTCCCTTCGATGTGATTCATAATGTTTGAATACAGTATACGCTCCAAAACCCTACTGCAAACCGACGTCAATGATATAGGTCTGTAGTTCAATGGATTACTCCTACTACCCTTCTTAAACACTGGTGCGACCTGCGCAATTTTCCAATCTGTAGGTTCAGATCTATCGGTGAGCGAACTGTCGTATATGATTGCTAAGTAGGGAGCTATTGTATCAGCGTAATCTGAAAGGAACCTAATCTGTATACAATCTGGACCTGAAGACTTGCCCGTACCAAGCGATTTGAGTTGCTTCGCAACCCCTAAGGTATCTACTTCTAAGAAACTCATGCTAGCTGCTGTTCGTGTTTCAAATTCTGGAATATTCCATTCGTCTTCCCTGGTGAAGGAATTTCGGACAACTGCGTTCAATAACTCCGCTTTAGCATGCTTGCATGCATAATAATGATAGCGTATTTGACTGAATTCTGCAGATTGTCGTAAATGCCGCATTATGTAATCTTATTCTTATTCACAGTGACATCGTGTTTTGTATTTTACGTTTCGGAAAATGAGTTGGGAATAGTGTTTAGTACCACATTGTACTAATACATCTATAAAAACTCACGAAAAATTAATTCTGAGAGTTTCAAGGAATAAGAAGATAAACATAATGTGGTTATAACTCGCTCATAGAGATCCAAATGATTAAGTATCCCACTTCCCTATATGATACGTCAACGATTTGTGTCTTAAAAACAAAACTGAAACAAAAAAACGCATTTTCGAGAGCTCCTGCAGTTCGTCGAAGTTTATAACGTGCATCTCATGAATGAAAATGTTTCGTATATGGTGCCACAGTCTAAAAATATTATGGTAAAGATCTTTCATCTCTGTCTACTGTAGTTGAGGATTCGCTCACAGGTAAATACTTGTGACAAGCAAGATTATCAAGATGACTGCTGCCAGTTACATTCCCAGAAATTTAAGGTTTGCTCTTAGATTCCTGTCTAACCGCATACTCGGCAATCGCTACATATTCGGAAAAAACGGTGAATTATTTCTGCCAAGAAAAAATATAAAGGTCACTGATGGCAGTTTTACTCACAGCAATTTAATCTCCAACAATTTCATATTTCGTATTTTAAACAGACAGAAATCACGAAAATCGTTACTGATATGTGCACTCTTACATGTAAATAATAACGAATATTGCACAAAAATCTGGACTTACACGAATTTTAATATCTCAGAACCTATTGCATATATGAAGAGGAAAAAAATTGCATTTATCCTTGCACGAACCCGTATCCTGTAGAACCGCATACCGGCGCGCTAACCACTTTTTTTTTTTAAATCTCAATTTGTTCGCTTTTGTTCATTGCATGTGCTCGGGGCGGACGTCGTAAGACATCCGTTTAAGTTCGTTGTTGAGCGTCTACTCAGTTTTTTTTTTATTACAGAGGGCAGCTAACCGTCTGACCGAACACGCTGAGCTACCGTGTCGGCGTCCAGTTGGTCGCACCAAACAACAGACGCGCGTTGCTCAATTCTTGTAGTATTGACGTAGAGAAACGTTGTCTGACTTCGGTGCCAAACGGTGCTGCGTAAGTCATAAATGCGTGATACTTTGGAAGGTTTCCAATATCAGGCTTCACATAATTGCTTTCCATTGTTACTTTAAAGTTGTAAACACGTTTTGATAATTACTAAGTAACCTATTTGTGGGAAAAAGTACACAAAGCTGTAGTAACGTCAGTTCACACTCGTGTAATATACGTAAACAGAGCCGATGTCTTGATATTTAATGATCTTTATACTCTTATTTGCATAAAAATAACACGTATTTTGAGAGAATATTGCCCGAAAACTTTTTTTATGTAATCGTTCACACTAAATACCTAACCTAACCATATTTCTAACAAAGGAAAAGACGTATTACGAACTCACTTTCCAACTGCATGCGGCCTCTGGTGATTCTTTAGTAACACAATCACAAAATCCAAAGCTAAAAACCGCTAAATGTGTTTAAAATAACAAATTATAGGTGAACATAAATCACAGCTCACCGATCGACAGGGCCACACAGAAAACCAAAACCTCTCGGTACAATTGTCGTAAAATCGGTGGGAGGACCGTTCGGTAACAAGTCTCAGAAGCTTACTGAATAGGATATTTCGATAAAGAACCGAAAATGACGTCACTATCGAGACTAACCCACTATACCGATCGGTATGAACGATACAGAATAGGGCCCAAGACGAGGGAGCGTTCTGGTCTGGGGAACGATTTCGTGGGATTCTGTAGGTGACCTGTCATTCTGGAAGACACAGGGGATCAATACATGTACGCATCTATCCTTGGACACCATATTCAGCCATACATGCAGTATGTTCTACCTCGGTACGATGGCGTCTACCAGCACGATAATGCAACGTGTCACATAGCGCACAGTGTACGTGCCTGGTTTGAAGGGTATTGGGGCGAGTTGACCATAGTCCACTGTCCACAAATCTCTCCGGATTTAAATCCAGTCCAGTGTGAGACCAACTCGCTCGCACTGTTCCCCATACGGATCCCCAAGCCAGAAACGTAAGCGCAAATGGCCACGGCGCAGGAGTTGGAATGGCGTCACATCCCTGTCGGTACATTCCAGAGCCTCAATTACTGCCTTGATTCAAGTATCGCAGCAGCCCGCGCTGCAAAAGATGGTTATTCTGGCATCTGAAAGGTGGTCATTTTAATGCGACTAGACAGGAGTTCTCATGACGACACATATTGGAAACCTACGTCCGCCTTGTTAGTTTTCCCAAAAATTACCTTCTGGTCGAAGTATTTTGATAAAAAACGAGAGCTTGCGTCATTTAGAAGTGTACTAATCATTCTTATTGTAGTCTAAAGTGTAAAAGACTCACGCTCCACTCTAAAGTCGACTTCTTCAAGCGCTATTATCTTTTCTATACAATGATTTTGACTGCGGTGTATACCTCTACTCTAGTGTTTTTATTTATGACATTTGACTGGATTTTCTATCAGTCGAACTCGAAAGCCATTTGGTGAAAGCTGTGAGAAGGAAAGATTGGAAACCCACCAAACATGGCAAAATATGTTCTAAGCATTTTCGGGAAGAGCGTACAAACAGAATGCTCGTGTCATTGGTCCTTAGGTAGGAAAATGCTAGAATGCGAAAGCTGTCGTTACATATCACACACTCCTCTTCCTGATAACTCGAAAAGCATAACGAAAAGAATTACATTAACGAGGCGAAATTGGTCGTAATCCTAGATCAAATATGGATTAAAGACCAGACAAAAATATTAAAAAAGCCTTCCTGACGCTCTGTTAATCATGTGAACATAATATATTTAAAACAATTAACAAGCAACCTTAAATAATAGTCTGCTAATATTTTGGGGCATCTAATAAAGTGGCTCCGGCTTCAAAGCGTACCGTAGTTTCGTGTAGCCATTTCCCCTTATTACACGTCGATGGTCGTGCCCTAAAGGATTCTTATATGGCCATTGATGTTCACCATCTATCAAGTGAGTCATATAAGGCGTATCACCCTATTTATTTCATGAACAGTTCAAGATACCGAAACGAGGTTTTCTGCAAATGATAGTATGCTGGGAGCACATAACTATGTAAAGGCCATCCTTTAACGAGATACTGAAGTAGATTTTCTTTTACATACAACTATATTTTTATTGCCGATCGGAAGTTCTTGTACGGAAGAATAAAGTAACAGGGGCTTATTAACGTCAGCTTTGGTAGGTGAAGGGAATCATATGGTCTATTGGTTTAGCAGCTCCTAATTCTTTTCATTTATAAACTCCATGGAATATTTAAAAAAATCGGTATAAATAATTGACGAACTCTAATGTAGCAAATGACACAGTATCAGAGAGAGAAACCCTCAAGACCCTTTTTTAAAGTGTTTACAGTAGTCCTATGCATCCATTATTCATCACACAGCAGTCGGTAGTCCAATACCACCCACACCTAAGCCAACGTATCAAGGGTAGTGGCAAGAATAGCCGAGGTTCTGTCGAAGAGGTAGAACATAGACGCTATACTTAATGTAACTCCACATGGAAAAATCGAAAGGCGTCAAGTCCAGCGACCGTGGCGTCCATTTGAGTAACATAGTGTCAGCGACCGCTGCAGGACCTACACTGCGACATGGCAACGTCGCATTGCACAATCGTGAAAATGTAGAGGGGCGCTATCGAGTTGAAAGTGAAATCACTGCTATCAGTCTCTGGTTGTGGCGTGAGTCGCAGTTGCTGAGTGTCAAGAGAGGTGGAACCGTTGACAGTTCTCTCAGTGAACGAGAAAGGTTCATAGACTGTCTGGTGGTGTCTTGTTAAAATTGTCACGGAAAGCTCTTGCCACACTCATTACCGGTTGGCAAACAGCGAATTCTAGTACACAAAATGCATTCCCTATTTGGTTCGCCGTCATTGCCAGCAAACTACTTGTAACTTAGGAAGTCGGGATAAGGGGAACACTTTGTGTGGAAGGTCAATGCCCCTACTAAGTCACTCCTTAACACAACAACTAGCGCATCAATTAATAACAGTTTATTCAAACAAGATTTTATAAAACAAATTACAGGCAATCAATACGTGGCCATTCTTAAGATAATATCAAACTGTACAATTACAACTTACTGGAGATTTCAATACTTAAGAAACAAATTGCAATCTGAAGGTGATTTTACAAGGTGGCACATATGATCCCTTTCCTTTTTTTCAAAGGCAATAATCAAAATATCAAAATGATTTACAAAGCACACCAGTTCGTTACGAACCCAAATAACACAAGGAGCACAACAAGTTAATTAATGCAATTGATTCCCAAGGAATTAAAAAAACCTTATATATATAATAGGTTCAATAACTATCAAATGGGCAGTGATGCCAGGCTGCCCTGGACAAAAGGTGACTTAACTTAAAATGCCGGAAACAGCAGACCAGCCGTCCAAAACAACACCTAAACGCCGGGGCCAATCTGGGAGTCACTTCGCATTACGACACGTCACAGCATCTGTGCTCCGAAGCAGAACGTGGTGCCGCCCCCACACACCACAACTCGCAGAAAACTGGAACACAAACAGACCGCAGAAAACACAGCAAACACCAAGCAAACATCAGTTAATATAATTTAAAAACCAATAAATAATAATATCTTTAAAAAAAAACAAGAAGTGCTTTCAATAAAACGACTAAAATTTTGCAGCAATATCAATTCTGCAAAATATTTAAACTAAGGCTTGTACAACAATACAATGTTATAAAATAGTATCAGACTTTTACATTCTCACAGTTAGGCAAAGAATATTTGCATATATCATTAAGGCCGACAATGTGTACATAGAGTGGCCGAGCGGTTCTAGGCGCTTCAGTCTGGAACCGCGCGACCGCTACGGTCGCTGGTTCGAATCCTGCCTCGGCATGAATGTGTGTGATGTCCTTAGGTCAGTTACGTTTAATTAGTTCTAAGTTCTAGGCGACTGATGACCTCAGAAGTTAAGTCCCAGAGTGCTCAGAGCCATTTTGAACCACTGACCCTGCATGTCAGCAGAGGACTGTTCAAATGGGTGGAGGGTCTGTAATGGTGTGGGGCATGTGCAGTTGGAGTGATATGGGGCCCCTGATACGTCTCGATACTACTCTGGTAGTTCACACATACGTAAGTATCCTATCTGATCACCTTAATCCATTCATGTCCACTCTGCAATTTCAGCAGGACAATGCGACACTCCACACCTCCAGAACTGCTACAGAGTGGCTCCAGGAATACCCTTATGAGTTTAAACACTACTTAAACCTAACTAACCTAAGGACATCACACACATCCATGTCCGAGGCAGGATTCGAACCTGCGACTGTACCGGTCGCGCGGTTCCAGGCTTAGAACCGCTCGGCCACTTCGGCCGGCCAGGGTCGGTGGATTCATGAGGTTGTCTCCATATCCGTAAATGTCCATCTGCTCGATACAATTTGAAACGAGACTCGTTTGACCAGGCAACATATTTCCAATCATTTCTGCATTTGAGTACTAATGCCTATAGCAGTTTCTTCGACTCTTCAGTGTATATTGCAATTGGGGATTCCAGCCGCCATGTTTTTCAGTTTTTCATTGTGAATGCTATAATAATGGACTCTTCTTTTCAATACCTTCTAACGTTGTTAAAAATACAAAAAAAGAACGGACTATGAAGAACTTACCCGAATGGGACGGAAATCGGCAGTTGTTCCGTACAACTGCAGAGAGACAAATGATTGCAATTTTAGAAAAATTGGTTAACTTATTCAAATGTAAGATCTTCTAATTCAATATAGCGTTGGTCAACTTCTTACACTGATGCAGCAGTTATTCGGTTTGACATTTCTTGATAGTTATTGATTCCTTTCTTGAGGGATATCGAGCCAAGTTTTATCCAACTGGCGGGTTAGATCGTCAAAATCACGAGGTGGCTGAAGGGCCATGCCCATAATGTTCCCAACTTTCCCGTTTAGCAAGAGAGATCCGGCGACATTGGTTGCCGAGGTATGGTTTGGCAAGTAGAAACTGTCGCCGTGTGTGGTGGGCGTTATCTTGCTCAAACCTAAGCCCGAGATGGCGCGTCAAAAAGGCCAACATAACGGGGCGTAAGGCTATTGCGGACGATGACCGAAGGGGTCTTGCTATGAAAATAGACGGCAGCCCAGCCCATCGCTCCTGGCTGTCGGGCCGTATGGCGGGGACAGTCAAGGTGGTATGTTAGCGCTGTCTAGGGCGCCTTCAGAAACGTCTTTGCTGGTCATCGGGGTCCAGTTAGAAGCGGGAACCCGTCACTGAAGGTAGCATGGCCTCCCCGCTCACTGGATATGAATCTGTTGGATCTCTGGTTATGTTACAATCTGCAGTGGGGCACCGTGGCAAATGATTTTCGGAAATCTAGAAATATGGGATCTACCTGTTACACTCACCCATAGTTCGCTGTATATCATGTTGATAGTTCGCTGTACATCATGTGAGAAAAGAGGAAGCTGAGTTTCGCACGAGAGAAGCTTCTCGGTCTGAAGGAAATTTATTGTATTCAAACCGAGATTATGTTCAGGAATTCTGCAGAAAACTGATGTTAAGGAAATTAGTCTGTGACTTTGTGGGTCCTTCTTATGACGGGGTGAATCACCAAAAACATGAACCGCAAATATTGCGGAAATGGAAAGTGCTAATCAAGGGCGGTTGTCACAGAATGGATTTGGAGCAGGGTCTTGTATTGTTCGCCAATCAACAGACTGTAATAATACCTAGAAAGTGTATTATTTGTGCAAACATACATTTTTAAATGGAACAGTGCCCATTGACATTAACAAAATAAAAGTAGGCTAAATTACAATATCAGTGGTGTTTGTTACAGTATTCTAGTGCGAGTCGCTTAAGAGACATCGTATTTTGGAAATTTCACGTACTGACGCTTGTACAATACCTGTTGTAACGTCCTTTCAGATCTTCGGTCTTGGCTAACACTCATTGGTCGAGCAATGAGATTGCTATTTCTTATGTATAGGTATCGACGTTAGAAACGGAACATTTATTAACCGAACTCGAGACTTGTCTGAGATATTTACTTCACCTAATGTCGTAATTAAATCGTTTATAATCGATGGTTTGTTGTTGTTGTGTCTTCAGTCCTGGGACTGGTTTGATGCAGCTCTCCATGCATAGATGGTTTATCAGTTGCTATTTAAATGTTAATGATAATTTCAAGTTAGTTCTAGCGACACCATATTCCCTATAAACTGGTTGTAATCTCAAATCTATAATCAGTCGTAACAGTGTTATTAATTCCTAACGTCAAGGAGTTTCTATACAAGCGCCGAGCGCTCCAGTCAAATAATATCCCAGCACGTTATCTTCATAAATAAAATTGTAAAACTTGAATGATAAATGCGTGAATTGACATGATATGCTGGTTTATTACACAATATTAGTCACTTCCTAACAGAGCCGTGAGGAAGAAGCTTTCCCAGGTGTTGGGGGGAATTATAAAATATATGCTTCGCAACTATCGCCAAGTTCCATAGTCCATTGGTTATTACGAATGAAATTGTCCGTCTGGGTTCACTTCCTAAATAGTGTTAACTTCAAGTTATCTAATTAAAAGTCACTTCTGTCTCATATATGCAAGCCCTCTATTTTGATTCTAAATAACGTAATACACTCCTGGAAATTGAAATAAGAACACCGTGAATTCATTGTCCCAGGAAGGGGAAACTTTATTGACACATTCCTGGGGTCAGATACATCACATGATCACATTGACAGAACCACAGGCACATAGACACAGGCAACAGAGCATGCACAATGTCGGCACTAGTACAGTGTATATCCACCTTTCGCAGCAATGCAGGCTGCTATTCTCCCATGGAGACGATCGTCGAGATGCTGGATGTAGTCCTGTGGAACGGCTTGCCATGCCATTTCCACCTGGCGCCTCAGTTGGACCAGCGTTCGTGCTGGACGTGCAGACCGCGTGAGACGACGCTTCATCCAGTCCCAAACATGCTCTATGGGGGACAGATCCGGAGATCTTGCTGGCCAGGGTAGTTGACTTACACCTTCTAGAACACGTTGGGTGGCACGGGATACATGCCGACGTGAATTGTCCTGTTGGAACAGCAAGTTCCCTTGCCGGTCTAGGAATGGTAGAACGATGGGTTCGATGACGGTTTGGATGTACCGTGCACTATTCAGTGTCCCCTCGACGATCACCAGAGGTGTACGGCCAGTGTAGGATATCGCTCCTCACACCATGATGCCGGGTGTTGGCCCTGTGTGCCTCGGTCGTATACAGTCCTGATTGTGGCGCTCACCTGCACGGCGCCAAACACGAATACGACCATCATTGGCACCAAGGCAGAAGCGACTCTCATCGCTGAAGACGACACGTCTCAATTCGTCCCTCCATTCACGCCTGTCGCGACACCACTGGAGGCGGGCTGCACGATGTTGGGGCGTGAGCGGAAGACGGCCTAACGGTGTGCGGGACCGTAGCCCAGCTTCATGGAGACGGTTGCGAATGGTCCTCGCCGATACCCCAGGAGCAACAGTGTCCCTAATTTGATGGGAAGTGGCGGTGCGGTCCCCTACGGCACTGTGTAGGATCCTACGGTCTTGTCGTGCATCCGTGCGTCGCTGCGGTCCGGTCCCAGGTCGACAGGCACGTGCATCTTCCGCCGACCACTGGCGACAACATCGAAGTACTGTGGAGACCTCACGCCCCACGTGTTGAGCAATTCGGCGGTACGTCCACCCGGTCTCCCGCATGCCCACTATACACCCTCGCTCAAAGTCCGTCAACTGCACATACGGTTCACGTCCACGCTGTCGCGGCATGCTACCAGTGTTAAAGAGTGCGATGGAGCTCCTTATGCCACGGCAAACTGGCTGACACTTACGGCGGCGGTGCACAAATGCTGCGCAGCTAGCGCCATTCGACGGCCAACATCGCGGTTCCTGGTGTGTCCGCTGTGCCGTGCGTGTGATCATTGCTTGTACAGCCCTCTCGCAGTGTCCGGAGCAAGTATGGTGGGTCTGACACACCGGTGTCAATGTGTTCTTTTTTCCATTTCCAGGAGGGTATATGAAGTCAAAGTATCGTTTCATTGCGTCATACTAGAGAGCAACAATCAATTCTGAAAAAACAATCTAATTGCGCCTACATATACGAGCATTCAAAAGTATGACCTGCTTCTGCTAGCTTTCGTAACGTAGTGACAATGGACTGAATTATCATTAGCCATTACTCACTAATCTCAGAGAGTACTCACACGGAGTATTCTTTGGGAACGTTAGTTCTACTTTGCGAATTGTAGTTACAATGATTTTGGGATTTACTGTGATTTTGAATTTTGAGTTTGATTTTACTGAAATCCTATCTTCCTTCCGTATGTTAATAAATTACTAAGTATTAGATTCCTGATTCAATTACTGGTCAATATCCAAATAATAGTGTTAACTGGAAATTTGTTTGCTTGTTCATTTTTCATGAAACGTGGAACTCTTTTGGGGAAGTCTTTGGGAATTTTAAAGCTAATTTTTTATTTTCATTTCCTGTTCGAGGAAGTGGCATTAGACTGTGGTAGCACACACTAGAGAACAACATAAGTGCATTTACTAGTTACGTGGATTAGGAGCTGTAACGAGTCATTTAGCCATAAAAGGTTGTGTTCAAAATGACTACCACAGCGGCTATGCTCGCTTCCAGTCTAGTATGGGACGACTGCTGCACACGTACTAGCATTCCAGAGGTGTCCGAGCAGGCTGCAGTAACGCGTCATTGTATGCCATCGGGTGTACTTGGTGTCTCACTGCAGACAGCGTCTTTCAGCTTCCCCCAAGGAAAAAATTCTACGTGTGTCAAATTCGGGGAAAGGGGCGGCCAACGTACAGGTCCTCAGCGTCCAGCCCAACGAATTCGAAACAATTCGTGACGACGTTCTGTAGTACTTCGTGCACTGTGGGCTGGACAGCCACCATGTTGGTACCACAAATTACTCCTAATCTGCAAAGGAACGTTTTCTAGCATCAGTGGAAGATGTTACGAGGCTGCGATAATTGTGCGCTTTCAGTGTTCCGTCCATGAAAAACGGGCCTATAAGCTGAGTGCTCACTATCACACACCAAACGTTACACTCCATGGACGCGGACGCTCCACCTAACGAAGCCAACGGGGATTTTCAACAGAACAGTAGCACATGTCACGGCCATTAAACTGGACATGACTGATAAACGTGGCTTCATTACTAAACGAGATTCTTGATACATCTGGAGTATCCTGTCTTAGCGCCCATGAACAGAATTAACAGGATTCTCATCATCGTTTCCATGCATCTCTTGATGGAGAGACGTGTGGTAGGGATGGAAGCTATGTATGCATAGGACACCAGCCTGCCTCATGCCGCTGCCTCGTGGACTGTGTCAGAGGTGACGTGCGGATCAAGTGCAACAGCGGTTAGTGTTACACTACCACTTACACATAACTGTTTAAAGAGGTTGACACACTACTGGCCATTAAAATTGCTAAACCACGAAGATGACGTCCTACAGACGCTAAATTTAACTGACAGGAAGAAGATGTTGTGATATGCAAATTATTAGCTTCTCAGAGCATTCACACAAGGCTGGCGCCGGTGGTTGCACCTACAACGTGCTGACATGAGGAATGTTTCCAACCGATTTCTCATACACAAACAGCAGTTGACCGGCGTTGCCTGGTGAAACGTTGTTTTGATGCCCCGTGTAAGGAGGAGAAATGCGTACCATCATGTTTCCGACGTTGATAAAGATCGGGTTGTAGCCTATAGTGATAGTGGTTTATCGTATCGCGACATTGCTGCTCACGTTGGTCGAGATCCAATGACTGTTTGCAGAATATGGAATCGGTGGGTTCTGGAGGGTAATACGGAACGCCGAGCTGCATCCCAACGGCCTCGTAACACTAGCAACTGAGATGACAGGCATCTTATCCGCATGACTGTAACGGATCGTGCAGCCACGTCTCGATTCCTGAAACAGATGGGGATGCTTGCAAGACAACAACCATCTGCACGAAGAGTTCGACGACGTTTGCAACAGCATGGACTATAAGCTTGGACACCATGGCTGTGGTTACCTTTGACGCTGCGTCACAGAAAGGAGCGCCTGCGATAGTGTACCCAACGACGAACCTGGGTGCACGAACGGCAAAACGTCATTTTTTCGAATGAATCCAGGTTCTGTTTACAGCATCATGATCGTCACATCCGTGTTTGGCGACATCGCGGTGAACATACATTGGAAGCGTGTATTCGTCACCGCCATACTGGCGTACAACCCGGCCTTATGGTATGAGGTGCCATTGGTTACACGTCTCGGTCACCTCTTGTTCGCATTGACGGCACATTTAACGGTGTATGTTACATTTCAGATGTGTTACGACCCGTGGCTCTACCCTTAATTCGATCCCCCTACATTTCAGCTGGATAATACACGACCAAATGCTGCAGGTCCTGTACGGGCCTTTCTGGATACAGAAAATGTTCGACTGCTGCCATGGCCAGCACATTCTCCAGATCTCTCACCAACTAAAACGTCTGGTCAATGGTGGCCGAGCAACTGGCTTGTCAGAATATGCCATTCACTACTCCTGATGAACTGTGGTATCGTGTTGAACCTGAATGGGCAACTGTACCTGTACACGCCATCCAAGCTCTGTTTGACTCAATGCCCAGGCGTATCAAGGCCGTTATTACGGCCAGAGATGGTTGTTGTGGGTACTGATTTCTCAGGATCTATGCACACAAATTGCGTGAAAATGTAATCACATGTCAGTTCTAGTATAATATATTTGTCTAATGAATACCCATTTATCATTTGCATTTCTTTTTGGTGTAATAATTTTAATGGCCAGTAGCGTAATCACACATGCCATATTCTCGAAATAGTAGTTTTTTTGAAGAGTATTAGATTGGTCCACAGTTGAAACTGCTGTATGCTGAGGTTCTCAAGGAGATTAAATATTAGCTAACGAATAACGTTTCCAGTATTTTAGTTATCTCAGTTGTTCTATATATCTATTTCGCCACGTTTGTATCCAATACGCATCGACTTTTTTCCGGGTCGACATTACAGCGTAGCTGAAATTAAAATAATACGGTAGGGTAAACGAGGCAGTATCGGTGCGTCCTCTGCACACAGGAGAGGATGCGGTTATCTGGGCCAGCACTACCGCCACACAACCTCTTCTCTCTTCCGCTATCTGCGAGACTCCAAGGAGAAGGGGAAAGTCCCTGAGCGAGGATCACAGCTCCGTGATGTATAATCCGCGGATTACAATTCAGCCCTGTAAATCAGCGATAGCGTTTAATACACTCTGAAATATCGCCGGCCGCTCCCCTTGTTGCAGTAATGGGATTTGGGAAGCCGCTGATTTAGGGAAGAAATCCGCACCAGCCGCTGCATAAATTCTCCTCGCGCCGCTTTCCCAAGTCGCCAGACTCATTTTTGGAACAGGGCGATTGCGGAAGACTCCGCGCTCGTCTCCGGCGCAGACGGCCTTCCATTCACTTTGGAACTTTTATTTAGATCTAACTTTGCTACTCACGTATTTTGAATGTGAACAAATGAATGTGGACAGACGAAACCTGCATCCATGGTCCTCGTTGTCATCATTTTCATTAAGCATATTCTCTGGCTTGAGGTTCAGGTAAAACTGTCTGTTCACTTTAGTCATGAAATCTATTAATTTTGTTAGTCTATATATTTCAAGTTTGATCTAGTGTTTTCGTTAAGTGTTTGTGTTCCGACGTTGACATATGTCTTCCGCCTACGTATTTGGGCACCATATTTTGCAAGGTATCTACAGATTGTGGAGAACATGATGGCTTTCCTCGATTCCAATGGAGAATATGTTACTTTAAACAACAGTTGATGCCAAACTTTTGAAAACGTCATCATTGTAAAATTTATGAAAAGTGTTTTATTACCAAGAACATCACCTTTCCGGAATGCTGAAAGAGCGGCACATGAGGCTACAGTGCGGACACTCCTTCATGCTTTCATGAAGCAACGGACGTCATTGTAGCAAGTGAGAGTTACTACAGCAACGAAAATGAGTGCATTGTGCCCTTATGGAAGTGAATATGAGAGAAGTCGGTGAAACAGCTTTTCGCAAATGTTCGTATATACAGCGTAGGGGTACAGCACTGATAAACCGAGCGAGGTGGCGCAGTGGTTAGCACACTGGACTCGCATTCGGGAGGACGACGGTTCAATCCCGCGTCCGACCATCCTGGTTTAGGTTTTCCGTGATTTCCCTAGATCAGTTCAGGCAAATGCCGGGATGGTTCCTGCGAAAGGGCACGGCCGATCTCCTTCCCTATCCGTCCCTAATCGGAGCTTGTGCTCCGTGTCTGATGACCTCGTTGTCGACGGGACGTTAAACACTAATCTCCTCCTCCTCCTCCTCCCCAGCACTGATAAAGCTGGTTCACCGTAAGATCATCAGATCTCAGGAACATGCATACGTGCTACAGTCTCAGAATTGACGATGTGTGCTTTATGTCCTTATGATTATCAGTGCCTCATTTAGTTATGGAACGTATGGTCCCTGACGGCAGTTTCTCACCCTAGGGACATTTACACAGAAGGTAGTTTAGCTTGCTATTTACAACAGTGGAAGCGTGACGTTGAACTGTGTGCACACGGTACATCGTTGGACTATTGACTGTCGTATCCTTCCCAAGGTTCCTGTAACGTCCGCAGTGGTACCAGCAGCGACGGCAGTTCTAACGACGAAATCTTCCTTTGTTTCCGCAACAGTTTCGTACGACAGTTGCTTCATATATCCCCAACGGAAGAAATCCAGATACCTGAGGTCAGGTGACCTGGGTAGCAGGGCCACAGGTCCATCTTGGCCGATCCATCTATTCCCGAAGATGACTCTCAGACGATTACTAGTATCAGTGCTGAAATGGTCTGGTGCCCCATGGTACTGGAAGTACATCCTTTGTCTAACATTAACAGGTACATCCTGCAGCAGTTCTGGCAGCTAATGTTTCACGAAGACGCGATATCTCCGTCCGTTGAGGCGGATGGAAGAACTTATGGCCCAGTCAACCCACTACCGAAACTGTCGTCCCACACATTAGCACCGGATCCCTGTCGATAAGCACGAGTTCAGTACGTCTGGCTTCACGTGTGCTCAAACATACGAAATGTTGACACTAGAACAACGTTCACGAATAAAAAAACCTCATCGGCGTACAGGATCTCTGCCGGAAATAAGGGTTGCAGGGCAGTGTGTTGTAAGAACCATTGTGCGAACTGCACGCTTTGGAAAAAAATCTTCAGATGTTAATGCTGCTATGTAAATCAGACAGAAAGGCTGAAGCTGCTGGTCATACCAGATTCCGCGTAAGATTATGTCTGATGCCAGCGATGTGTGCAAAACATGTCTTCAACATTTCGGATAATCTCGTCTTCCATTTACGGGGTTCGCACTATTCAATTCCGACCTGTATCACGTATTCTCGAACGGAAAGTGCCTGTTTCACGAAGCGGGCGATCCAGGCGTCCGGATATTTGTTTCCGTGGAACTCGTCGGTTGGTAAAGCGCTGTCCGTGGTCTTTTACTGCAGCTCGTCCATTTCCATTCACAGACTCATATACCACACGCATGTCAGCCATTTAAGCACACGTACAACCCTCCATGTTTAGTGTTGCTGTGACGAGGTGGTAATAATTGCGACTGAATCAGCATGTTTACAAGGAAGTCATCGTTGTTGTCACAAGGTGGCGATGGTTGCGAATGAATCGGCGTGTTTCCAAACAGACCTCAGAGCCAACCATTCGTTTTGAACGTCAGTACACCATTCCAGTCAGCGACACTGACACAGCAGCCTACGCCAACACCACCAGCAATAGGTTTCCTAACATTACAAGATGACTTCAGAGCCCATATATTACTTGTCAAAATGTATTTGTTTTGACGTTCTCTACCTCCTATATTAATTTGAACGAACAGTTTCAGAACATCGTAGAGAATCGTTGTAATTTAGATCCTAACCTTAGTTCAACTCGGTATTATTTGAATGCACTGAACTTATTCCTTATAAACATTTAATTTTAACATGAATTCACCGACAGAATTATGCCCTGAAAATGGAAACCTTTCTTGTTGGACCTGCGATTATTCGTGACCGACATTTTCTGTTCTCTGTCTGTCCTGCTTCTCAAATATTCGGACGGCAACGAAAATACCTGGCATCGCGAATAAAGATAAGGACACACACAAATACGAGTATATTCAGCTTTCAGCTTGCAGCGTACGTAGTGTTAGCTGTAACAAACGAGTGCAATTACAAGTATTGGGAGCCACGGGCAGAAAGATAGGAATATTACTAGCCTGGGTTAAAGAAAAACATAAAAATCTTGTGTAAAACACTATATTGCAGGACAGATTATAAAACACAGGCACTGCAGGCAGTGTGGCCTATTACTGAAGGCACGCAATGCGTAACTATGTACACCACTGGCCATTAAAATTGCTAGACCAAGAAGAAATGCAGATGTAAACGGGTATTCATTGGACAAATATATTATACTAGAACTGACATGTGATTACATTTTCATGCAATTTGGGTGCATAGATCCTGAGAAATCAGTACCCAGAACAACCACCTCTGGCCGTAATAACGGCCTTCATGCGCCTGGGCATTGAGTCAAACAGAGCTTGGATGGCGTGTATAGTTACAGCTGCCCATGCAGCTTCAACACGATACCACAGTTCATCAGAAGTAGTGAATGGCATATTGTGACGAGCCAGTTGCTCGGCCATTGACCAGACATTTTCAGTTGGTGAGAGATCTGGAGATGTGCTGGCCGGGGCAGCAGTCGAACATATTCTCGATCCAGAAAGGCCCGTACAAGACCTACAACATGCGGTCGTGCATTATCCTGCTGAAATGTAGGGTTCCGCAGAGATCGAATAATGGGTAGAGCCACAGGTCGTAACACATCAGAAATGTAACATTCACTGTTCAAAGTACCGTCATTGCGAACAAGAGGTGACCGAGACGTGTAACCAATGGCACCCCATACCATCACGCCGGGTGATACGCCAGTATGGGGATGACGAATACACGCTTCCAATGTATGTTCACCGCGATGTCGCCAAACACGGATGTGACCATCATGTTGCTATAAACAGAACCTGGATTCATTCGAAAAACTGACGTTTTGCCATTCGTGCACCCAGGTTCGTCGTTGGGTACACTATCGCAGGCGCTCCTTTCTGTGACGCAGCGTCAAAGGTAACTGCAGCTATGGTCTCCGAGCTGATAGTCCATGCTGCTGCAATCGTCGTCGAAGTGTTCGTGCAGATGATTGTTGTCTTGCAAACGTCCCCATCTGTTGACTCAGGAATCGAGACGTGGCTGCACGATCCGTTACAGTCATGCGGAAAAGATGCCTGTCAAAAAAAGGTTCAAATGGCTCTGAGCACTATGGGACTTAACTTCTGTGGTCATCAGTCCCCTAGAACTTAGAACTACTTAAACCTAACTAACCTAAGGACTTCACACACATCCATGCCCGAGGCAGGATTCGAACCTGCGACCGTAGCAGTTCGGCGGTTCCGGACCACGCACCTAGAACCGCTAGACCACCGCGGCCGACAAGATGCCTGTCATCTCGACTGCTAGTGTTACGAGGCCGTTGGGATCCAGCACGGCTTTCCGTATTACCTTCCTCAACCCACAGATTCCATATTCTGCTAACAGTCATTGTATCTCGACCAACGCGAACAGCAGAGTCGCGCTACGATGAATCGCAATCGTGATAGGCTACAATCCGACCTTTATCAAAGTTGGAAACGTGATGGTACGCATTTTTCCTCCTTACACGAGGCATCACAACAATGTTTCATCAGGCAACGCCGGTCAACTACTGTTTGTGTATGAGAAATCGATTGGAAACATTCCTCATGTCAGCACGTTGTAGGTGTCGCCACCGGGCCAACCTTGTGTAAATGCTGTGAAAAGCTAACCATTTGCATATCACAGCATCTTCTTCCTGTCTGTAGCACGTCATCGTGGTGTAGCAATTTTAATGGCCAGTAGTGTATTTACAAAGAAACCATAGGCGAATAAATAATTAGTAAAAGTTCAGATAAAATACCAAACTCCCTGAAGGGGATCTTACAATACGACTGCTGATTAAGACCGCATGTTATTCTTACAGATCATTTTCGTGCAATCAGAACTTTCTTTCTAAGTGATGACTCACCACAGAAAATTATTCCATTTCTCGTTATGGACTAGAGATATGCAAAATATGTTAGGAAAGAGATTCGTTTGTTTCCAAGACCAACTATTTTGCGGAGAGCACTCAACTTTAATATACGAGAAGTTCTTCTATTAGTTCAAGTTTCCTTCAGTACATACACCCAAAAATTTAGAACATTCTGTCTTATTTAATGACTTTTGTTTATGTGCGATATGATATGTTGGTTTGATTATGTTCCTTGTAAAGTACTGAATACAATGTATTTTCTTTCGATTTAGGGAGAGTCCGTTTTCGAGGAACCACTAAATAATTTTTTGAGGGACAGAATTAACAGTTTCTTTTGTTGCGTTCTCCACAACGGTACTTATTATCACGCTAGTACTGTCTTCAAAAAGTACCAAATGAGCTCGACGAATCTGAAGTGCAAGCTCATTCACATTCGTGATTTCTCCACAGTCACTAAAATTTTCTTTCATCAATACACGTCCAAGACAGGTTTGCACATTATCACCACCGTTGCTTAACTTCAACGTCTGACAGTCAGACGGTTTAAGGATAAAAATTGGTGCCAGGTCGCGGGGTCGAATTGTGGTCGGCCCATGGAATATTTATCTGCTTTTAATCCGTCGTGGTTTACATTCCACATTCACTCGTAAGATTTTTGAGGTGGGTTGTTGTTGCTGTTGTGGTCTTCAGTACTGAGACTGGTTTGACGCAGCTCTCCATGCTACTCTATCCTGTGCAAGCTTCTTCATCTCCCAGTACCTACTGCAACCTACATCTTTCTGAATCTGCTTAGTGTATTCGTCTCTTGATCTCCCTCTACGATTTTTACACTCCACGCTGCCCTCCAATACGAAATTGGTGATCCCTTGATGCCTCAGAACATGTCCTACCAATCCCTTTTCTAGTCAAGTTGTGCCACAAACTCCTCTTCCCCCAAATTCTATTCAATACTCTTTCATTGGTTATGTGATCTACCCATGCAATCTTCCGCATTCTTCTGTAGCACCACATTTCGAAAGCTTCTATTCTCTTCTTGTCCAAACTATTTATCGTCCATGTTCCACTTCCATACATGGCTACACACCACACAAATACTTTCAGAAACGACTTCCTGACATTTGAATCTATACTCGATGTTAACAAATTCCTCTTCTTCAGAAACGCTTACGTTACCATTGCAGTCTACATTTTATATCCTCTCTACTTCGACCATCATCAGTTATTTTGCTCCCCAAATAGCAAAACTCCTTTACTACTTAAGTGTCTCATTGCTTAATCTAATTCCCTCAGCATCACCCGATTTTATTCGACTACATTCCATTATCCTCATTTTGCTTTTGTTGATGTTCATCTTATATCCTCCTGTCAAGACAATGTCCATTGCGTTCAACTGCTCTTAGAAGTCCTTTGCTCTTTCTGACATAATTACAATGTCATCGGCGAACCTTAAAGTTTTTATTTCTTCTCTATGAATTTTAATACCTACTCCGAATTTTTCTTTTGTTTCCTTTGCTGCTTACTCAATATACAGATTGAATAACATCGGGGATAGGCTACAACCCTGTCTCACGTCCTTCCCAACCACTGCTTCCCTTTCATGCCCCTCGACTCTTATAACTGCCATCTGGTTCCTGAACAAATTGCAGATAGCCTTTCACTCCCTGTATTTTACCCCTGCCACCTTCAGAATTTGAAAGAGAGTATTCCAGTCAACACTGTAAAAAGCTTTCTCTAAGTCTACAAATGCTAGAAACGTAGGTTTGCCCTTCCTTAATGTAGCTTCTAAGATAAGTCGTAGGGTCAGTATTGCCTCACGTGAGGCGGGTTATGGACATGTTAGTCGCCGAAGTAGAGTTCAGTTCAAAGACTTGCGACACATGGAGTTGTTATTATTAATTTCTACGTCTAGGAAGCTGTTTAGGAATTGAAAAGTTTTGGTAGAAGAATAAAGTAGCAAGGAGAACAGATGTGGTTAAGTGTAAGGTTCGGAGATAGCACCTCTGTCGAAAAGTAAGGAGTACTAACTAGAAAGGACGGACAATATCATTAGAGACGGAACATGTACTCTCTTTGGGAAAGGAAACCGGCTGTGACGTATCAAAGGAGCCATCCAGGTATTCGCCTGAAGTGATTTACGGAAATTACGGAAAACCTAAATTTGGCTCGCCAGAGGGAATTTGGACAGTTGTTCTCCCAGGTCTCGTCTCTTACCATTGCACTACCTCGCTCGGTACTAATCAGACTTTTTGAAAGAAACAATGATTCGTATAGACGCTATTACGGATTCCTTTACGTCAAAACTTCGAATAAGTCATTAGTAGAAGTAACAGAATTCTCCTGTCTTAAAACAACGGTAAGGCAGAATTTTATTGGTGTGACTGCTAACAACTACGATACGATTTTTCTAAGGATAATTTAGAATGTATAGACACTGATGTCCAAAATTAAAGAAACAAACGGAAATTTTGTAAGGTTGCGTTTACTTTGCCACAAAACAGTGTAAACAGATGATAATGAAGTGGAAACAATGCAAAGAATTCAAAACGTAAACAACTGCAACAAGCAAACGGTAAACAAATACGTCCTCCTTTTTTCCGACTTAACGGATTTACACACACATTCCGACAACTGGGTAATGCGTTCCGAGTGGGGTGTAACCACCTCTAGAAGCAATACAGGCCTGACAACGACGGGGCATGATGTCAACGATGTCACCAGTCTCATGTTGAGACAATAACGCCCATTCTTCCTGCAGAGCTGCTCGCAATATTGAAGAATGGTTGGTGGGTGCTGATGTGATGCAGGTCGTCTCCCTAGTGCATCGCAGACATCCTCTGTGGGATTCAGATCGGGAGAGCGAGCAGGCCACGCCATGCGTGCAGTATCTTCCAAGAAAACGTCAGCCACCCGTGCTCCACGAGGCCGAGCAGTATCGTCCATCAGTACGAAGCCCTGGACAACACCACGTTGCACAGCCGCGAATGAGAGGCCAAAATCTCATCACCATGACCGACAGCAGTTCAAGCTTTTCGATTCACTAGTACAATTTCATGAAGACGAGCTCGAATGGTCAACATAATCCCTGGCCACACCATTAGGGATCCTCCTCGATATTGGTCTCTTTCCACAATGTTTGTGTCTCAGAATCGTGTGCTACGTTCCCTCCAGATGTGAATCCATCGAGAACCACTCTCCAGACTAAATCGGGACTCATCTGTTAAAACAACATTGGCCCACTCTTTGAGCGACCTGGTGGCATGTTGATGATTCCACTCTAGACGTTCCCTTCCGTGAAGACGCATCAGAGGTAGGCATACAGCATGTCTCCGATAATTAAGGCTGAAGCCTTCTGGACACCGTTTGCCTCGATACAATACATCCGGTTGATGCTGCGAGATCACATGACAGTTGTCGTGCAGTACTAAAGCGGTACTGTCGTGCTCTTACAGCGACATGGCGGTCCTCTGTTCCGAAGTCACACGTGGTCGGCCCTGCCCTGGTCTTCGGAATACAGTTTCGGTCTCTATAAACTCTAGCCACATCTGAGAAAGAACAAAACGATTCACATTAAGCCATTTGCGACTGTCTTTCTTCCTTTCGTCCTATGGTCCTCGACCACAGAGTGTCTACTAGGCATCACTCTAGGCCATACTGCACCGTCTGTGATGGCGTTCACAGTGGTTGTGGATATTACGGCAAGAACGGAAGAATGAACTGATTGTTGGTGTTAATAACGATCATCTTCCTTTACCTCCTGTGCATTACTGCAGATGACGTGTCACTGAGCACATTTGTTCTATGGATGCAGTACACGTGAGGCGCCTAGTTGTTTCCACTGCACTGTGTGGAATACGAAGGTTCTGTTATAGTTCACTAACCTGCTGTTTTCAAGTTGATGTCCCCACCGCAGAAAACAGCACGCAGGTCGTAGGTTCTGTATCTTGAGTCTGAAACTGACTTTTAGCGAGGTTCTATTCTGAAATAATGTATCACTTCTTTGGGATGCCACTTGCGTATTTTAATATAGCCACACGAGAAGACGACATGATGTTAACGCAACACCTTCTGATACAGCAAAGTACGTGATCGAACACATTGTTTACTAAAATGTATCTTTACACTATCTGTGGCACGCGTCTGTGCTTCATGACTACCGGAGTGAATCTTTTAACACTGAATACTGGCAAACACATCCTGCCACAGACAACATGACTGTACATCTCGACTGTCTAATCCAGAGTACCGAACAGGAACTTAATAATAATCGGAATTCATCCTACGACATACAACATGTCTGTTCTTCTCGACTGCCTAATCAAGAGAGACGAAAAGCCCGAAACACTTCGCGCGCCATACCAGAAAAGGCGTGATCCGAACTCTTCCGAAGTGCTTCGTCTGCAATTTCGTCAGTCTTTTGTTTTTTATATAAATTGTTTTTAAAAATTCTAAAATTACTGATTGATAGTCAGCTGTTGAGAGAAATTTATATTAAAAAGTGAAGTCATTCCAATGAGAAGTTTAACTAATAATAATAACTATACTTTAGCGTTTTGGCGCCCTTGCTCCGAACACAGCAGCCAATCCCAGAGCAGCAGCATTATGCAGGCGGTCTTTCTCACGGGAACGGTAGCGAATCTAACATCTGTCACAGGTACCTCACACCACATTTCGTCATCTATATAGTTCTTGCATCTCCACTGCTCTGGGAACAGGGTCTTGCAGCCTAATATGATGGCTGACTAAGCCACAAATATTACAATATGGGGCTACTGGCAAACACTACCTCGTTTAGTAGGTGCGCTGACGTCATCGTTGGCATGGTTGTCAGTTGACCGGAATGCCCTCTTCCGTGCAGAGCACTATCTTATGGACATCCGGTTCACAGTTCGTGTGATTAACTCGTGAATTAGGCACAGGACGTGGAAATAGCAGTTTGTTGCTTTAATTTTGGACACCAGTCTAGATGACGGCTGTAATACATGATTAAACGCTCCTTAACACGACAGAGTCAAGCTGCGTAGCAGGCTCTCAAGTATGCATAAAAATAAAAATGTATTCTCTACAAGTAACACGACGTTCATACAGGGTGTTTCAAAAATTACCGGTATATTTAAAACGGCAATAAAAACTAAACGAGCAGCGATAGAAATACACCGTTTGTTGCAATATGCTTGGGACAACAGTACATTTTCAGGCAGACAAACTTTCGAAATTACAGTAGTTACAATTGTCAACAACAGATGGCGCTGTGGTCTGGGAAACTTTATAGTACGATATTTTCCAAATATCCACCATTCGTAGCAACAATATGGCGTAGTCTCTGCATGAAATTACCCGAAACCTTTGACAACGTGTCTGGCGGAATGGCTTCACATGCAGATGAGATGTACTGCTTCAGCTGTTCAATTGTTTCTGGATTCTGGCGGTACACCTGGTCTTTCAAGTGTCCCCACAGAAAGAAGTCACAGGGGTTCATGTCTGGCGAATAGGGAGGCCAATCCACGCCGCCTCCTGTATGTTTCGGATAGCCCAAAGCGATCACACGATCATCGAAATATTCATTCAGGAAATTAAAGACGTCGGCCGTGCGATGTGGCCGGGCACCATCTTGCATAAACCACGAGGTGTTCGCAGTGTCGTCTAAGGCAGTTTGTACCGCCACAAATTCACGAAGAATGTCCAGATAGCGTGATGCAGTAATCGTTTCGGATCTGGAAAATGGGCCAATGATTCCTTTGGAAGAAATGGCGGCCCAGACCAGTATTTTTGAGGATGCAGGGACGATGGAACTGCAACATGGGGCTTTTCGGTTCCCCATATGCGCCAGTTCTGTTTACTGACGAAGCCGTCCTGGTAAAAATAAGCTTCGTCAGTAAACCAAATGCTGCCCACATGCATATCGCCGTCATCAATCCTGTGCACTATATCGTTAGCGAATGTCTCTCGTGCAGCAATGGTAGCGGCGCTGAGGGGTTGCCGCGTTTGAATCTTGTATGGATAGAGGTGTAAAGTTTGGGGTATGAGACAATACGTGGACGTTGGCGTCATTTGGACCGCAGCTGCAACACATCGAACGGAAACCCGAGGCCGCTGTTGGATCACCTGCTGCACTAGCTGCACGTTGCCCTCTGTGGTTGCCGTATGTGGTTGCCCTGCCTTTCCAGCACGTTCATCCGTCACGTTCCCAGTCCGTTGAAATTTTTCAAACAGATCCTTTATTGTATCGCTTTTCGGTCCTTTGGTTACATTAAACCTCTGTTGAAAACTTTAAATAGTTCTAAGTTCTAGGGGACTGATGACCTCTGCAGTTAAGTCCCATAGTGCTCAGAGCCATTTGAACAAAATGCAATAATTTCACAAGGAATCATGATTCTGAACAAATGTCTGCAATTTCTTCCAGTTATTCTTCCAATCTGACTCCGAAGCCAGCAACAATTGCTTTCAACAATTCTCCTTTAGCGCTGCCATGCAGTGCCTCTAACTTTTCTCCATAAATACTACTACCTTCTATCTCTTCAATGTCATTTTACTCTCGCAACATATGGCGCAACATGGTACTATACAACTCAGTGACAAATTGTTAAATAACGCTGTGACAGGAGCCACGTATGACGTTTGGATGAATTTGAATTTAAGGACTGTCGTTGTTGATTGTTGGTATTACCTATAGAGTATTGAATACTGTACACTTTCTGTGAATCGTGATGTACCGCAGATCATGATTAACGAGGGTCGGCTACACAAGGTTCCGCTGTATATCTGAAAGTCAATTTCTATAGCTAGTCACTTCTTACGTCTTTCATCACACTGCCTTTATCCTTAACTTACGACGCACTGCGAAGTCAAAGTGAACCGGGTTGGTATTAGGAAGGACGCAGCCAGGGTCGTGCCATAATAACGCTGCCGGTCTCCACTGAAGTTGTGATCGAAACCGTGCCAAGGAATTTCTTCATAAAACAAGATGTAGGCGCGCAGTATCTGTCTCGGCTACGTGTGCCAATGTTTACGCGCTGGCTGCACCAGGCCTTGGGAGCAAGTATTCCATCCGTTCTGTCTCCTGCCTTTTCTTTCATTCTCTCGTCCTCCACCTTCTCTTTCCTTCAGTTTCCTCCTCCGCCGGAGAAGAACTGCGCCCGGGGTGAAAGTAAAATTAATGGAGTTGTATGTAAATGGGAGAAGAGTTACTCCCAGAGCTGTAGAAACAAATCACCGTTGGCAACGCCGGCGTGGTCGGGGCGGCACCGCCGGAGGAAACTGGAAATTGAATTTTGTAACTTGAAGAAGGGCAAAAAGATTGCTCTCCAATTGAGAGGATTTTAAAACTCTGCACTTCGATTTTACACCGAGGGAATTTGTCAACATAAAAAGGCAGCCTACTTACATGGGGAAATAAGATACCGGTCCGCGTTTTTGTTCTTTCCTCCCTCTCTCCGTCTCTCTGCTCTTTGTACTGCTCCTCGTCGCCTTCATAGTGGCCTATATCTGGTAATTGGAAGATTCGGGTTTTGGATTCCGTGTTTGAGGGATTCCTGGGGGAGAACGTCAGAATTTTTCGGTGTCGTCCGAGGCAGGAAGTCAGACTGGAAATTTATTTACTCGGTCTATAGGACAGCTTTCGATTTGGTTTTAGGAGCGAGCCAGCAGGAGATGTTGCACAAAGTCAGCCATGGAAACAGATGTGTCACTGAGATGTTTACACGTCGTCTATTAGGCTCTTGGCCGGCCGCGGTGGTCTCGCGGTTCTAGGCGCGCAGTCCGGAACCGTGCGACTGCTACGGTCGCAGGTTCGAATCCTGCCTCGGGCATGGATGTGTGTGATGTCCTTAGGTTAGTTAGGTTTAAGTAGTTCTAAGTTCTAGGGGACTGATGACCACAGCAGTTGAGTCCCATAGTTCTCAGAGCCATTTGAACCATTTTTTTATTAGGCTCTTGTGACGAGTTCGCTGTTGGGCGAAGTGCGTGTTAGTATTTAAAATCTGCGCGACGTACGATCAGCATGGTGTCTCTCGATTCGATGAAAGATTTCACTTTCTTTCAAGTTTTCATCTATTTGTGAGTGAGATCGTCAAAATTTAGAATGACGAGCTCTATGCTTCCACGTGTGAGGCATACTAGGGATAGACAGAAACTTTTAATCACCAAATGTTCAAATTTTTGTGAAATCTTAAGGGATTGAACTGCTAAGGTTATCAGTCCCTAAGCTTACACACTACTTAACCTAAATTATCGTAAGGACAAACACACAAACCCGTGCCCGAGGCAGGACTCGAACCTCCGCCGGGACCAGCCGCAAAGTCCATGACTGCAGCTCCTTAGACCGCTCGACTAATCCCGCGCGGCTTTTAATTACCTTCTGGACAAAATAAACCATTTGTATTTTTGTTTGAATGTAAAATTTTCTGAGTTCATAGACCGCGTGATAAATGGCTCTGAGCACTATGCGACTTAACGTCTGAGGTCATCAGTCGCTTAGAACTTAGAACTAATTAAACCTAACTAACCTAAGGACATCACTCACATCCTTGCCCGAGGCAGGATTCGAAACTGCGACCGTAGCGGTCGCTCGAGGCCGCGTGATATTCCTCTTCAATTTCCTCTACACGATCTATGAAAGAAATAGAAGAATGTAATATTACTGTCTCTGATAGCCATTGATTCACTCTCAAGTCTCAGTACGTTATAGAGAAAGTAAATGTTATTTTATGTATGATGTAAGAAAAATAGTGAGATGCAGACATACTTCCATTTATTGATATTTCTTTAAAAAATAATTCAGATTTATTGGCTACTTCTGTAGCGGTCCTTAGTAGTGAGGTACCATACACAGTACCCAGATTCATTTCACAAACAGTTTTCTGTAACAACTTTAGTACAAGGTAATTCGGGATGACGGGTCGAGTTTGGAGGTTGTGAGTGAGCGCGGGTATCGGTACATAACAGCTATACCGGAGTGTGTGACACTTGCGCAGAGCGACACTTGTACGGAGACGGAAAGTGTTGACATTTGTACGGAGCCCAGGACACTGTAGGTAATGAACATGGCGTTCCAGAAGTAGGACACACAGACATGTCCGCCGCTACCTGCAACCTATCCAAAGGCCAAAGCTCATTTGCTGCACAACGTTCATTGCCCCTGCACCAGTTTGAAGGGTGCGTTGCTTTCTTCCAGAGTTCAGTACTGCAGCTGACCTCTGACTGCCAAGTAGTGTTCCATGTTTCACAGGTGAGATAATGGAGTTCAATGAGGCCATCAAAGGGAAGCCTTACCTGATTTACAACGGGAGTTAGTATACAGTGGACTACACAAATAAACAAGAACTGACTTCCTGGAGACGGCCAGGGTGGCCGAGCGGTTTCAGGCGCTACAGTCTGGAACCGCGCGACCGCTACGGTCGCAGGTTTGAATCCTGCCTTGGGCATGGATGTGTGTGATGTTCTTAGGTTAGTTAGGTTTAAGTAGTTCTTGAAACAAAATGTCCAGACACTCTGTGACCAAAATGGTACTGAAACAGAGGATGACAGACTAAAGGCCGAAATACTAAATGTCTTTTTCCAAAGCTGTTTCACAGAGGAAGACTCCACTGTAGTTCCTTCTCTAGATTGTCGCACAGATGACGAAATGGTAGATATCGAAATAGACGATAGAGGGATAGAGAAACAATTAAAATCGCTCAAAAGAGGAAAGACCGCTAAACCTGATACAATACCAGTTCGATTTTACACAGAGTACGCGAAGGAAATTGCCCCCCTTCTTGCAGCGGTGTACCGTAGGTCTCTAGGAGAGCGTAGCGTTCCAAAGGATTGGAAAAGGGCACAGCTCATCCCCGTTTTCAAGAAGGGACGTCGAACAGATGTGCAGAACTATAGACCTATATCTCTAACGTCGATCAGTTGTAGAATTTTGGAACACGTATTATGTTCGAGTATAATGACTTTTCTGGAGCCTAGAAATCTACTCTGTAGGAATCAGCATGGGTTTCGAAAAAGACGGTCGTGTGAAACCCAGCTCGCGCTATTCGTCCACGAGACTCAGAGGGCCATAGACACAGGTTCACAGGTAGATGCCGTGTTTCTTGACTTCCGCAAGGCGTTCGATACAGTTCCCCACAGTCATTTAATGAACAAAGTAAGAGCATATGGACTATCAGGCGAATTTTGTGATCGGATTGAAGAGTTCCTAGATAACAGAACGCAGCATGTCATTCTCAATGGAGAGAAGTCTTCCGAAGTAAGAGTGATTTCAGGTGTGTCGCAGGGGAGTGTCGTAGGACCGTTGGTATTCACAATATACATAAATGACCTTGCGAATGACATCGGAAGTTCACTGAGGCTTTTGCGGGTGATGCTGTGGTATATCGAGAGGTTGTAACAATGGAAAATTGTACTGAAATGAAATGCAGGAGGATCTGCAGCGAATTGACGCATGGTGCAGGGAATGGCAACTGAATCTCAATGTAGACAAGTATAATGTGCTGCGAATATATAGAAAGATAGATCCCTTATCATTTAGCTACGAAATAGCAGTTCAGCAACTGGAAGCAGTTAATTCCATAAATCATCTGGGAGTACGCATTAGGTGTGATTTAAAATGGAATGATCATATAAAGTTAATCGTTGGTAAAGCAGATGCCAGACTGAGATTCATTGGAAGAATCCTAAGGAAATGCAATCCGAAAACAAAGGAAGTAGGTTACAGCACGCTTGTTCGCCCACTGCTTGAATACTGCTCAGCAGTGCGGGATCCGTACCAGATAGGGTTGATAGAAGAGATAGAGAAGATCCAACGGAGAGCAGCGCGCTTCGTTACAGGATCATTTAGTAATCGCAAAAGCGTTACGGAGATGATAGATAAACTCCAGTGGAAGACTCTGCAGGAGAGACGCTCAGTAGCTCCGTACGGGCTTTTGTTGAAGTTTCAAGAACATACCTTCACCGAAGAGTCAGGCAGTATATTGCTCCCTCCTACGTATAACTTGCGAAGAGAACGTGAGGATAAAATCAGAGAGATTAGAGCCCACACAGAAGCATTCCGACAATCCTTCTTTCCATGAACAATACGAGACTGGAATAGAAGAGAGAACCGATAGAGGTACTCAAGGTACCCTCCGCTACACACCGTCAGGTGGCTTGCGGAGTATGGATGTAGATGTAGAAATTCTAGGGGACTGATGACCTCAGAAGTTAAGTCTCATAGTGCTGAGAGCCATTTGAACCATTTGACTTCCTGGCTTTGTGTAAACTTTAAAAAGAGTAAATATATGCAAAGGAAGACTATCCACAAAAAATAATTTAGTGTTAGTGGAAGTTAGCCATGTTTTTATTCCAGAAGAAGCAGCAAATAAAGTGCGAAAACATTTTATCAGCGCAAAGAAGCGGGCAAAAGAAACAGAAGCTACAGATTCATAAGTTTTCGTTGAAGAAGTACGACAGATTTTCAGTCAAGGCCATCACAGAGAAGCACGAAACATTCGGTATATCGCATTAGCCGAAAATATATGGGAACTACACAGGAGTTCACCCCTTCTGGAGGATTATGCTTCCAAGAAAATAATTTACTGATGAATGATGGTAAGAATTGGTTATTTGCAGTTGAAAACAGAAAACTGGGGTTTGCCAGTGAAAAGAGAAACGCATGTTTATCAAACTTCTTCGTGAATGCATCGTTGAAGAGTTCTTGCAACCAGTTTAGACAGTTGTTTATACTCCACTCAGCCCTTCACCGTTTCAGTTGTTTACATTTGATGCCAAATAAGCTCTCTGGCAGATTGCAACTTAAGAGCTTGTCTTCGAGTTAGCATTACTCGAAAAGTGGTGCGAGACACTGATCCTTTAGTGAATAGCAAAATACCTAATATTCATTGACGTTCTGTGTTTTTAACGTTTGAATAAAATGGTAACAAAATGTAAATTTGTCGATTTAAATTTCGTTAGAAAAAGGCAGTCATCATAAGACTGCGTAAATACCACATCTCTTACTTCGCTGTCCCCGTTCTTTGGAACATCAAGATATTAAAAGAGGTCGAATTTCATAGTCACTTCTCATTATGCTGAATTTCATTGTCAGTTCGCATTAATACATCAGTCTTAAAAAGAAATTTACCACGAAACGCGTTAATGAGCCACCCTGAAGTGAAACATGGTTGCTCGCTGCTATGGTGTGAGCGCCAGACAGCTCTCACGGACAACTGTGCTGAACTGCTAGACCTCTTAGAATGCCTGTACCTGTGAAAAGCCGTTTGGCCCGACGAGAGCCACAGTCTCCTTGTAGGTGTCACTCCCTGCAAATGTCACTACGCGCGAGGGTTCCAACCCCGCTATACGATACCGGTTGTAGTTGGGAGGACGCTCGTCTAACGTCTTAGCTGCGCGCCATCTACGCAGTTACACTGTGTGACCAAAAGTATCCGGACACCTAGCTGAAAATGACGTATAAGTTCGTGGCGCCCTCCATCGCTAATTCTGGAATTCATTATGGTGTTAGCCCACCCTTAGCCTTGATGACAGCTTCCACTTTCGCAAACATACGTTCAATCAGGTGCTGGAAGGTTTCTTGGGGAATGGCGGCCCATTCTTCACGGAGTGCTGCACTGAGGAGAGATATCGATGTCTGTCGGTGAGGCCTGGCACGAAGTCGGCGTTCCATAACATCCCAAAGGTGTTCTATAGGATCAGGATGTCATCAGGTCAGGACTCTGTGCAGGCCAGTCCATTACAGGGATGTTATTGTCGTGTAACCACTCTGCCACAGGCCGTGCATGATGAACGGGTGCTCGATCGTGTTGAAAGATACAATTACCATCCCCGAATTGCTCTTCAACAGTGGGAAGCAAGAAGGTGCTTAAAACATAATGTAGGCTTGTGCTGTGATAGTGCCACACAAAACAACAAGCGGTGCAAGCCCCCTCCATGAATAACACGACCACACCATAACACCACTGCCTCCGAATTTTACACACGCTGGCAGATGACGTTTACCGGGAATTCGCCATACCCGCGCTCAGCCATCGGATTGCCACATTGTGTACCGTGATTCGTCAGTTCACACAACGTTTTTCCACTGTTCAATCGTCCAATTTTTACGCTCCTTACATCAAGCGAGGCGTCGTTTAACACATACCGGCGTGATGTGTGGCTTATGAGCAGCCGCTCAACCATCAAATCCAAGTTTTCTCACCTTCCGCCTAACTGTTATAGTACTTGCAGTGGATCATAATGCAGTTTGGAATTCCTGTGTGATCGTCCGGATAGATGTCTGCCTATTACATATTATGACCCTCTTCGACTGTCGGCGGTCTCTATCACTGAACAGACGAGGTCGGACTGTACGCTTTTATACTGTACGAGTTACGTCATGTTTCGACTTCACTATCACATCGGAAACAGTGGACCTTGGGATGTTTAGGCGTGTGGAAATTGTGCCGGTACGTCACATAAATATTGACATTTTATCGGTTGTAAACCGTAGTTAACGTATTTTATGAATATAATTAGTATAAAAGATACAGTTAATGTTCTTGAAACAACTGATATGCAACGATAATTTAAGAGTAGCATCTTTATTTAGTGTCTATGAAAATAAAAAAGGATCGAAAGAGAGGCGATTGTACGTCCGAGGAGTAAGGACGTATTTTATGGTACACACACTGCTTTGTTACGCGATAAGGAAGGCAGCCATTGAGCGACTACACATATTTTATGTAAGGTAATCTGTGTTATGCTAAAATAAAATAATTATTGTAACCAAAAAATGAATTTCCTTGTAATAGTTGTCACCTCAAATGCTCGCAGTGGTTAATTACTTTTAATAAGCATTTTTTTCAGTAATGCCCAAGACAACCGTCGAATAGCAATCTGCTTGTCGCTCACCTTACGGCCCGACAGCCTGGAGCGATGGTCTGGGGTGCCGTTTCATTCCATAGTAGAACCCCTTAGTTTGTCATCCACTGCACCTTCACAGTACATCACTTACAGTAGGTCGGCGATATTCTGTGCCCCGTTTTGTTGCCCTTCGTGGTTAGCCATTCTGGGCTTACATTTTAGCAAGATAACGCACACCCGCATACGGCGACAGTTTCTACTGCTTGTCTTGGTGCTCTCCAATGTCTACCTTGGCAAGCAAGGTCGCCGCATCTCTCCCAAATTGAGAACGTTTGGAGTATTATGGGACGCGCCCTCCAAGCAATTCGCGATGTAACGAACCAGTTGCACAGGATTTGGCACGGTGTCAGCCTGCAGGACATCCAACAATTTTATGAATTAATGCCAAGCCGAATAACTGCTTGCGCAACGGCCAGAGGTGGACCAACACGTTATTGATTTAATCCGTTTGTGGAGCTCATTCTCTTGACTAAATCACCTAATTTGTTTGAAATTATAGTAATTCATTTGTCTGTAGATGTATATTACGTCTACCGATTTCTATCCCGTTCTGACAAATCCTTAGCTGTGCGTCTCTTTTTTGTCTTACCTGTGTATTTTATGGAGTAAGATTATCATTGTTCCTGTCCGCCCCTGGTAGCTGAGTGTGGTGTGCATACTGTAAGACCTTCGGTACACACACCATCAGATTACTTGACTTGTCGCTCTAACGAAGTAGGCGAGTGTCAGCAATATGTCTCGTGGTCTTATTGTGGCGTGTTTAACTTCTGCCGTTAGGTCAGACGATAGAAACGCCACTTGCACGCTTAGAGTAGCAGATTGACGGCGACCAACTTTAAACAGAACTTGATTAATTTTCACACACATTTATTAAAATAATAACAAGCATAAAATTACTTAACTTGGTTCTGGATGCTATTTACAATTGACAATCTGAAGTTCCCTTGGTCTTGGTATGTTAATCTTATTCTCACATATATCTGATAATTGACAAAGTGTCTATACATTTCTCTTCATGGCTATGTACAGTAATATGATAATCTTATTAGGCGCAGGCTGAAACTTGACTATAGACTGGTACAGACAAATGCAGACTGGTACAAGCAAATGCAGACTGACTCATTGGAGGTCTATACACTCACTGCACGAGTGTGATCCGCAAGGAGAAAAGGTTCTACGTTAGCTGCAATCTCATTGGCTGCGAGTCATATTAATACGCAGATCGGCGGAAGCAGAATTTGGTCCGTGTCTAAGACAGCGCCATCTCGTAGTGCGGAGACGGACGAGCGCTGCGCCTGCGCTGTTGTGCTTAGCGGGGCGCGCTCTAGTGGGAAGGT
Source organism: Schistocerca gregaria (assembly GCF_023897955.1). Classification (NCBI taxonomy): domain Eukaryota; kingdom Metazoa; phylum Arthropoda; class Insecta; order Orthoptera; family Acrididae; genus Schistocerca; species Schistocerca gregaria. The sequence continues at coordinate 513,275,075 of NC_064924.1, forward strand.
GGTGTACGCGCTGACTACGCGGAACTATGAGCACAACCCTGAGTGGCACGTGTTACATACAATATCATAGGTATAAACAATTTTTGAAGGACGGGTTGACGTAGTTGTGAAAAAAATTAATGTCGGTACGGTAGCTCAGTGTGTTCAGTCAGAGGGTTATGTACTCTCTGTAACAAAAAACTGAGTTAATCGATCATCAACGAACTTAATCGGATGTCTTACGACATCCGCCGTGAGCAGATACAACGAACAAAAGCGAACAAAATGAGATTTTAAGAAAAGTGGTCAGTGTAACAGAATGTCAATCCTAAGCGCCCGGGTTCGATTCCCGGCTGAGTCGAAGATTTTCTCCGCTCAGGGACTGGGTGTTGTGTTGTCCTAATCATCATCATTTCATCCCCATCGACGCGCAAGTCGCCGAAGTGGCGTCAACTCGAAGGACCTGCACCCGGCGAACGGTCTAGCCGACGGGAGGCCCTAGTCACACGACATTTATTATCATTGTTCCTTACTACAACTGTGTTATGCGTACGATTGCGGTCGAATGTTTGAATATCCTCCTCACTACTCACGTATCGCATGTGCTATATGACTTCTTTTTTTTCTACCTCAGGCTGTTAACTAAACTTCTTGTGCCTTACTGTAGCGTGTACTTTACACCATGTGATTTCTGCGCATCACTCGTTTCCATTTCTGTAAGCATCCAGTAGGTCTCAGGATCTGACTGACGAAGCTTGTTAGCCAGCCGTGGTGGCCAAGCGGTTCTAGGCGCTACAATCTGGAACCGCGCGACCGCTGTGGTCGCAGGTTCGAATCCTGCCTCGGGCATGGATGTGTGTGATGTCCTTACGTTAGTTACGCTTAAGTAGTTCTAAGTTCTAGGGGACTGATGACCTCAGCTGTTAAATCCCATAGTGCTCAGAGCCATCTGAACCATTTTGAAATGATGCGACAACTGGGAAAATAGTCCAAAGTTGAAGTACGCTGGACCGCACGATTTTTGTGGACAAAGCATCTAAATTGCACACAGATTCAGCGTGAAATTCTGGCGGTATATGGATCAAATACAATGTGCCCGCCCAGCCGTACTGGAACAGTGTAGACAATCTTCTGACCAAAGTAACAGAGACGCTGGTGATGCTGATCAGGTACAGGGTGACAATGAACGAACTATGTGAAAATAATGTAAATTAGTTACGAACTACGGCGTGCACACACTTTATTCAACATGTAAACCTCACTACAGATATTGGGATTTACGTTATGACATGTTCGATATGCGTGCCATCATTGGCGATGAGGCTCTGAGCACTATGGGACTTAACATCGGAGCTCATCAGTCCCCTAGAACTTAGAACTACTTAAACCTAACTAACCTAAGGTCATCACACACATCCATGCCCAAGGCAGGATTCGAACCTACGACCGTAGCGGTCACGTTGTTCCAAACTGAAGCGCTTAGAACCGCACGGCCACACCGACCGGCTATTGGCGATGAGGTGGCGCAGATTATTAGCGAAATTCTGTATGACCTGGTGACGTGCCGGAACGTCGATGGTGTCGATGACCTCCTGCATGGCTGTTTTCAGCTCAGCAATGATTTTGTGGTTATTGCTGTACACCTTGTCTTCAATGTAGCCCCACAACAAGCAGTCCCGTGTGTTCAGATCCGGAGAATATGGCGGCAGATCGAGGTCCATGCCAGTACTCCTTTAGGACTTCAAACACTCTCCTGCCCCAATGGCGTCGAGCTCCGCCTCGCATGAACTACACTCCTGGAAATGGAAAAAAGAACACATTGACACCGGTGTGTCAGACCCACCATACTTGCTCCGGACACTGCGAGGGGGCTGTACAAGCAATGATCACACGCACGGCACAGCGGACACACCAGGAACCGCGGTGTTGGCCGTCGAATGGCACTAGCTGCGCAGCATTTGTGCACCGCCGCCGTCAGTGCCAGCCAGTTTGCCGTGGCATACGGAGCTCCATCGCAGTCTTTAACACTGGTAGCATGCCGTGACAGCGTGGACGTGAACCGTATGTGCAGTTGACGGACTTTGAGCGAGGGCGTATAGTGGGCATGCGGGAGGCCGGGTTGACGTACCGCCGAATTGCTCAACACGTGGGGCGTGAGGTCTCCACAGTACATCCATGTTGTCGCCAGTGGTCGGCGGAAGGTGCACGTGCCCGTCGACCTGGGACCGGACCGCAGCGACGCACGGATGCACGCCAAGACCGTAGGATCCTACGCAGTGCCGTAGGGGACCGCACCGCCACTTCCCAGCAAATTAGGGACACTGTTGCTCCAGGGGTATCGGCGAGGACCATTCGCAACCGTCTCCATGAAGCTGGGCTACGGTCCCGCACACCGTTAGGCCGTCTTCTGCTCACGCCCCAACATCGTGCAGCCCGCCTCCAGTGGTGTCGCGACAGGCGTGAATGGAGGGACGAATGGAGACGTGTCGTCTTCAGCGATGAGAGTCGCTTCTGCCTTGGTGCCAATGATGGTCGTATGCGTGTTTGGCGCCGTGCAGGTGAGCGCCACAATCAGGACTGCATACGACCGAGGCACACAGGGCCAACACCCGGCATCATGGTGTGGGGAGCGATCTCCTACACTGGCCGTACACCTCTGGTGATGGTCAAGGGGAAACTGAATAGTGCACGGTACATCCAAACCGTCATCGAACCCATCGTTCTACCATTCCTAGACCGGCAAGGGAACTTGCTGTTCCAACAGGACAATGCACGTCCGCATGTATCCCGTGCCACCCAACGTGCTCTAGAAGGTGCAAGTCAACTACCCTGGCCAGCAAGATCTCCGGATCTGTCCCCCATTGAGCATGTTTGGGACTGGATGAAGCGTCGTCTCACGCGGTCTGCACGTCCAGCACGAACGCTGGTCCAGCTGAGGCGCCAGGTGGAAATGGCATGGCAAGCCGTTCCACAAGCCTACATCCAGCATCTCTACGATCGTCTCCATGGGAGAATAGCAGCCTGCATTGCTGCGAAATGTGGATATACACTGTACTAGTGCCGACATTGTGCATGCTCTGTTGCCTGTGTTTATGTGCCTTTGGTTCTGTCAGTGTGATCATGTGATGTATCTGACCCCAGGAATGTGTCAATAAAGTTTTCCCTTCCTGGGACAATGAATTCACGGTGTTCTTATTTCAATTTCCAGGAGTGTACTTCTTGTCGAAATGAGTGTTACTTTGGATAATGGTAGCGAAATGGTCCTGCAAAACTTTCACGTACCGTTCGGTAGTCACCGTGCCATCAAAGAATATTGCACCCATCATTCCGTGACTGGACATTGCACACCTCGCAGTAACCCGTTGAGGATGAAGAGACTTCTCGATCGCGGAACGTGGATCCTCAGACTCCCAAACGGACCAATTTTGCTTATTGACGAACCCATCCAACTGAAAGTGGGCGTCGTCGCTAAACCAAACCATGCATGCTCATATTAATTCCCATCATGCCCCGAGGCCATTTGTACAGTTTGAACTTTGCTAACGCAAACAGTTTAGAAGTTGTAGTTGATGTAGTTCAATAATTGTCACCCTGTAGGAAGTCCATCAAAGTCAACAACAGACGACGATGTCCAAGTACTCGAGAAATTGATTCGCAGCAATGCACCAGTCGTAGATTTTACGACGACGGAGAAGTTCGCAAGCGGTTCTCGAATCGCTCCGTAGCCATGGCGTGGATTTTGTCATCGAGGAACTGGTCTGTGGCTAGAAAATTCCAATCGTTTCTTACAGAGACTTGGTGAGTATGTTTAAAATTAATGTCACGCATCTGTGTCACTTTGAAGTGCAGTCCAGCATTGAGTGAATATGTTACTTGGTCTATCATAACAACACGTAACTTATCTTTTGAATACATTCGTACGTAAAATTTTCTGACTGTATTTTCAGATATAATAATAAAATACCATGTTGTGGTACTTACATAGATATATTTTTGCGTACTTCGGTTGACAGTTCATAAATAAAATTCATCAAATAAATCTCCTGAAACATGTTATGTCTTGGATAAAAAACGTATTTCACTCCTGATATAGCTTATGCGCTAGATGCCATAATATATGGCGAATCACAACAATTCTTTTTTTTAAATTCAGCATTTCAATCTTTGTCCCAGAAAAACTATTAACCACCTATATGAACTTCTCATTTGCAAAGTCTAAGCTCAGGACTGAGGAGTTTTAAATCGGTTTTTAGCAGTTTGTAGATTTGTCTGGTGTGTCGTGTGTCTTTTAAAAGCCACTATCACTCCTGACTGATATTTGGCTGTTTATTTAGTTGCGTTGAGATCACTTCCCTACTCACTAGACGGTTTCCTACAGCCTCGCATCAAGAAACACGAATCCCCTATTACGCTAACGGATACAATTCTCATGTTGCTATGAAAGGAATTTAGAGTGACGGTGATCGTGTGTTAATGAAAGAGGAATTGGACTGTGTTCCGATATCCAAAACATTATCTTTTGATAGGGACCAGTAGTTGAACGAGTGAGAAGCGAACCGATGTCCTGATAGCTATAAAGTAAACTGTTATTAAAGGAAAGAAAAACGGTCGCGCGCCTGTTTAGGCAAAGTGGCACTAAGCGACTGTACTGTTCATTATGCAAAATTAACTATTGTGTACGGCTTTACTTGGTACGAAATTCTGTTCTGAATGTAGGACACGAAATAGTGGCACAGTTTAGCAAGTTATGGAGCAGTAATTTGGTATGAGTAACGCAAATGGTATGTTAAAATGTTGTGGCAACGAACTGACTCTGAATAACACTTACTGTCTGTATTCAAAATAAGCAAGCTAATATTCATTACGAGAAATCAATTACTGATGAAGGAGCACAACTAATATTGACATGAGGAGCATGTACTAACCAACTATTTATAAACATTTGCTATAGAAATGATATTTAAACTGTTATATTAACTGATCTGATTACTATATGTTTCTTAGGGAGCATTTATTTCTTTACGTGAGTCCCTGAACCACTTATGGTCTGAACAGAGGCAGCCAGTTAATCTTCAAAGAGCACGACTTCTATTAAAAAGATTGCTGCACGTCATAATTACTTTTACTATAATAATGATTGTAATACATGATCAACATTTTGCTTGCGAACCCCGAAACAATCCTGTCATTTGGTTGAGAACAGAGTCAAACACTTTTTGTAAGGCACAACGAGGGAACACTTATAAACACAAACACTGTCCTGTGCGACAGATATACAGATATTCATTATGCTGGTCCTTAAACTGCAATGGCCAGTACAGTAACAACTGATTATGATCACAGATGTATTCAATTACTTTTAATGCTGTATAAATTTTAGTAACGCTAACTTAAGTATGTAGTTCCTTTCTTTACAACTTCACTTATGCAGAACTTTAACTATTCGCCTGTGAATAATTACTTGTAGTATCCCGGATACAAAACTAATTGAGTAGTTAAGAAATTTACCACTCCACAGAAGTTAATGTGTGCTATCAAAGCGATAAATACTCTGCAGTTCGATATAATAAGACAATCGAATATACTGAATCACTAGGTAAAATGACCAAGGGTTCTCGAGCTTAACTAAAAACAATTATAGTTGGCAAATAAAACAAATAACTGCCCCACGCAAGTAAATACAGCACTAAAATTTTACTTAATGTGCATGGCGATCTTCTGTAGCTAAAGTAAGGCGGCAAACGTACTCATGCCTCTTGATGTATAACCGCTTTCAACATTATCTTGTTGGTATAGATGAAGTGCATTCGCAGTTGCGAATATGGACAACCATCAGCTGTGTAATGGAATGAGGACAATGAAAACTTGTGCCGGACCGAAACTCGAATCTGGATTTCGCGTTTATCGGGAGTGGTCGCCTTACCATTTGACTATCCGAACACGTCTCACGGCCAAACACAAACTTCCATATATCGTCAATCACGTGTCTACAGCCTGTGCATCCGTTATGTATATTTCGGTACAGGGGAGACACTTTGATTGAAATTCGCTTGCCCGGTGTCGACGGATAAATGGTTCAAATGGCTCTGAGCACTATGGGACTTAACATCTGAGGTCATCAGTCCCCTAGAACTTAGAACTCCTTAAACCTAACTAACCTTACGACACCACACGCATCCATGCCGGAGGCAGGATTCGAACCTGCGAACGTATCAGTTGCGCGGTTCCGGACTGAAGCGTCTAGAACCGCTCGGCCACTGCGGCAGAAATCGACGGATAATTGCGATATTGCAGTGCCTGTGTTATTCTGACTACGATTCAAAGTTCCTTGCATGTCCAAAGGAAGTTTGCACTGTGATTCGGAATAACATAGGCAGTGCAATATCGTAATTATCTTCTTGGTGCTGGATTCTTATGATTCCGATCCAGCCAGTAAGTGCAACCAATAACTATCCAGTACCCTTCCACATCCGAAACATTGTTAATAGTTTTGCTGCTTTCCTTGCCTCCATCATATGAGATGTGGACAGTGTGCATGCTGGCCACCGACTGACTGTGAGACAAAGACTTCTTGCGGTTCTACCACTCTACGACCAAATCCACCTCTTCAGTTAACATAAGTAAAAACCTACTTGTCCTATGCGTGAACTAGTTCTAGATATACTATTTTAATCCAACAGCATTAAAACAAGAGATAGATTTGAAAATTACATGCACTGATTAATTGCAGTGAGGTAAAATGACAGGAAATATGAATAAATATTTACATAAATACGTAACCAAGAACATGGTGGCACAAATGTCAGACTAGGCCTAAGAAGACAAAGAAATTACATGATGCAAGTATAGTCGATACTGGGCAAATGTGTTGCACTAGGGCCTGAGTTCTACTTCTATGCGGGGACACCAGGTTGGTGGGCAGTCTTAGATACTGTGTGTTATGCCTTGATGTCGCAGGCGACAAGTAGGGCTTTTGGACGTTCTGCGTTTTCAGTACCAGCCGACAGCGATATTATTGCACTTGGCATCATTCGGCTGTTAACGGAAACTCGCGGTGACGTAACAGTAGACAAAAACTACACCTATTTTTTCGATTGTCGTATACACTGTGAAAGTCCGACGAACTTCAGGAGCAAGGGGTCTGTTTGTTAGAACAGCACAGCACATTATTGGTGGGCTTCAAGCGCCGAGATGCAATACTAGATGCCACAATACCAAGTCTTTTCAAAATATTCCGGAACATTAGTAATTTCGCGCCAATAGTGTGTTGGAGCCAAATGCGGTTGTCATTTTTGCACACGCCTGTGCTTATTTTGTAACTCTCGGAAGTTTCACTGTTTTATGTCTGCTAGTTATTGTTCAGTCCTATAATGAGTAGAACGTTGTGTCGCACAGTTAGCGAATTTCTAGATGGCAGAGTCAGAGAAGAAACGCGTCTGCATTGAATTTTGAGTGAAACACAAGAAAACGTTTACCGAGGCACACTTAATGATGCAGGAAGCCTACGGTGATGAGTGCTTAAGCCGTACTCGGTGTTACGAATGGTTCACATTGTTTAAAAATGGCCGGAAGGATGTTAAAGATGAGCCGTTTTCATGACGCCATTCGACGTCTACCGACGACACTCGGGAACGTCAACGAAATTGTGCGTGCCAATCAAAGACTGACTGTCCGAGAGATTGCAGAAGAATATAAAATTTCAGTTGCATCATGTCATGAAATCATGACACAACGTCTCGGAATGCATCGCGTTGTCGCCAGTTTCGTCCCACGGTCGAGGGCAGAGAGACATTCGCCTCGCAGTCTGTGAAGAGCTTTTGGATCGTGTAGATGAGAACGAAATGTCCCTTAAGAGAATCGTAACTGGTGATGAGGGATGGGTCTACGGTTATGATGTTGAGACCAAGGTTCTCCGAGACCAAAAAATAAACTACTGGCCATTAAAATTGCTACAACACGAAGATGACGTGCACAGGCGCGAAATTTAACCGACAGGAAGAAGATGCTGTGATATGCAAATGATTAGCTTTTCAGGCCATTCACACAAGGTTCGCCCCGGGGGCGACACCTACAACGTGCTGACATGAGGAAAGTTTCCAACCGATTTCTCATACACAAACAGCAGTTGACTGGCGTTGCCTGGTGAAACGCTGTTGTGATGCCTCGTGTGAGGAGGAGAAATGCGTACCGTCACGTTTCCGACTTTGATAAACGTCAGAATGTAGTATATGGCGATTGCAGTTTATCGTATCACGACATTGCTGCTCGCGTTGATCCAATGACTGTTAGAAGAATATGGAATCGGTGGGTTCAGGAGGGTAATACGGAACGCCGTGCTGGATCCCAACGGCCTCGTATCTCTAGCACTCGAGCTAACAGGCATCTTATCCGCATGGCTGTAACGGATCGTTCAGCCAAGTCTCGATCCCTGAGTCAACAGATAAGGACTTTTGCGAGACAAAAACCATCTGCACGAACAGTTCGACGACGTTTTCAGCAGCATGGACTAACAGCCGGAGACCATGGCTGCGGTTACATTTGATGCTGCATCACACACAGGAGCGCCTGCAATGGTGTACTCAACGACGACCGTGGGTGCACGAATGGCAAAGCGTCATTTTTTCGGATATTTACAGCATCATGAAGGTCACATCCGTGTTCGGCTACATCGTGGTGAACACACATTGGAAGCATGTATTGATCGTAGCCATACTGGCGTATCAGCGGGCGTGATGGTATGGGGTGCCATTGGTTATACGTATCGGTAACCTCCTGTTCCCTTTGACGCGCACTTTGAACAGTGGGCGTTACATTTCAGATGTGTTACGACCCGTGGCTCTACCCTTTATTCGATGCCTGCGAAACATTACATTTCAGCAGGATCCTTTACGGGCCTTTCTGGATACAGAAAAGTTCGACTGCTGCCCTGGCCAGCACATTCTCCAGACCTCTCACCAATTGAAAACGTCTGGCCAATGGTGGTCGAGCAACTGGTTCGTCACAATACGCCAGTCACTACTCTTGATGAACTGTGGTATCGTGTTGGAGCTGCATGGGCAGCTCTACCTGTACACGCCATCCAAGCTCTGTTTAACTCAATGCCCAGGCGTATCAGGGCAGTTATTACGGCCAGAGGTGGTTGTTCTGGGTACTGATTTCTCAGGATCTATGCACCCAAATTGCATGAAAATGTAATCATATGTCAGTTTTAGTATAATATATTTGTCCAATAAATACCCGTTTATCATCTCCATTTCTTCTTGGTGTAGCGTTTTTAATGGACAATAGTGTAGATCGTCAGGTCAAATGTCAAAACCACGCTGATAGTTTTCTTTGTCTTTGAATGATTAGTTCATCATTCGTGACACAGGGAGAAACTGTTAATCGATGATAGTATCGAGTCGTGTTACGACGCCTGTGAGAAAATGTGAGAAGGAAACGGCCTGAAACGTGGCTAGACATTACGATAACGCACCCGCAAATTCATCCCTGTTGGTGCGTGACTGTTGCACAAATAACGAAGTCACTGGGCTGCCTCATCCTCTGCACTCTCGAGTCCTGACCCCTGCGGACAATTTTTTGCTTTCGAAGTTGAACACCCCGTTGAAAGAACGAAGATTTGCAACGACAGTCGAGATAAAAGACGACGGAAGAGGCGTACGAAGATTGCCTCCAGAAGTGGTAACGGCAATGGGAACGGTGCATCAACTGAGAAGGAGAGTATTGCGAAGGAGATCATGCACAATAAGAAAAAGGTAAGAGTAGAAAAATGTGGACGAAGTTCTGGAATTTTTTTAACAGATATCGTACCGTGATCGTGTAATACAGGTGTAGACAGGCGCATGGGATCTGCAGTAATACAGGCGAGAGACACAGGATGCTAGTAACACTGAACACTGGCTCTTGTTTCCACGCGGTTGCATTGTTTTTGGCCGTAACAGGAGCATGACGCGTCATAACAGCCTAGAACATACCCCCTATGATGACAGTAGCCACTAAAATCTACAGACTTCTGTAAGTTTTTGTGTGTTTGTGGTACGGATGTGAAGTCCTGGTACATATAGAAAAGCTTATTCCACGGTGCCACAAGATGCCACTAGAGGAATCATGACAAAGAGTGGCACCCGATCACCCCTTTACTAATTAACTAGCTGTCTAGCAAATGATCTTTGTAATGAGTAATTAAAATTTATGATATTATTTATTCAAGTCAATCTACGGATGCAGTCAGTACACCCTCAGTGGCGATGAGTTTCTATGCAGACATGTTTACATTTGACATTTTTCTCCTATTCTGTGCCTTGATCTGTCCATATGTGTAGTAGTAGCAGTAGTAGTGAGTTTACTGGTACTACACTACTGGCCATTAAAATTGGTACACCAAGAAGATGACGTGCTACAGACGCGAAATTTAACCGACAGCAAGAAGATAATGTGATATGAAAATGATTAGCTTTTCAGAGCATTCACACAAGGTTTGCGACGGTGGCGACACATATAATGTGCTGACATGAGGAAAGTTTCCAACCGACTTCTTATACACAAACAGCAGTTGACCGTCGTTGCCTGGTGAAACGCTGATGTGATGCCTCGTGTAAGGAGGAGAAATGCGTACTATCACGTTTCCGACTTTGATAAATGTCGGATTGTAGCCTATCACGATTGCGGATTATCGTATCGCAACATTGCTGCTCGCGTTGGTCGAGATCCAATGACTGTTAGCACAATATACACTCCTGGAAATTGAAATACGAACACCGTGAATTCATTGTCCCAGGAATGGGAAACTTTATTGACACATTCCTGGGGTCAGATACATCACATGATCACACTGACAGAACCAAAGGCACATAGACACAGGCAACAGAGCATGCACAATGTCGGCACTAGTACAGTGTATCTCCACCTTTCGCAGCAATGCAGGCTGCTATTCTCCCATGGAGACGATCGTAGAGATGCTGGATGTAGTCCTGTGGAACGGCTTGCCATGCCATTTCCACCTGGCGCCTCAGTTGGACCAGCGTTCGTGCTGGACGTGCAGACCGCGTGAGACGACGCTTCATCCAGTCCCAAACATGCTCAATGGGGGACAGATCCGGAGATCTTGCTGGCCAGGGTAGTTGACTTACACCTTCTAGAGCACGTTGGGTGGCACGGGATACATGCGGACGTGCATTGTCCTGTTGGAACAGCAAGTTCCCTTGCCGGTCTAGGAATGGTAGAACGATGGGTTCGATGACGGTTTGGATGTACCGTGCACTATTCAGTGTCCCTCGACGATCACCAGAGGTGTACGGCCAGTGTAGGAGATCGCTCCCCACACCATGATGCCGGGTGTTGGCCCTGTGTGCCTCGGTCGTATGCAGTCCTGATTGTGGCGCTCACCTGCACGGCGCCAAACACGCATACGACCATCATTGGCACCAAGGCAGAAGCGACTCTCATCGCTGAAGACGACACGTCCCATTCGTCCCTCCATTCACGCCTGTCGCGACACCACTGGAGGCGGGCTGCACGATGTTGGGGCGTGAGCAGAAGACGGCCTAACGGTGTGCGGGACCGTAGCCCAGCTTCATGGAGACGGTTACGAATGGTCCTCGCCGATACCCCTGGAGCAACAGTGTCCCTAATTTGCTGGGAAGTGGCGGTGCGGTCCCCTACGGCACTGCGTAGGATCCTACGGTCTTGGCGTGCATCCGTGCGTCGCTGCGGTCCGGTCCCAGGTCGACGGGCCCGTGCACCTTCCGCCGACCACTGGCGACAACATCGATGTACTGTGGAGACCTCACGCCCCACGTGTTGAGCAATTCGGTGGTACGTCCACCCGGCCTCCCACATGCCCACTATACGCTCTCGCTCAAAGTCCGTCAACTGCACATACGGTTCACGTCCACGCTGTCACGGCATGCTACCGGTGTTAAAGACTGCGATGGAGCTCCGTATGCCACGGCAAACTGGCTGACACTGACGGCGGCGGTGCACAAATGCTGCGCAGCTATCGCCATTCGACGGCCAACACCGCGGTTCCTGATGTGTCCGCTGTGCCGCGCGTGTGATCATTGCTTGTACAGCCCTCTCGCAGTGTCCGGAGCAAGTATGGTGGGTCATACAATGTGTTCTTTTTTCCATTTCCAGGAGTGTAGAGTCGGTGGGTTCAGGAGGGTAATACGGAACACCGTGCTGGATCCGAACGGCCTCGTATCACTAGCAGTGGAGATGACAGACATCTTATCCGCGTGGCTGTAACGTATCGTGCAGCCACGTCTGGATCCCCGAGTCAACAGATGGGGACGTTTTCAAGACAACAACAATCTGCATGAACAGCTCGACGACGTTTGCAGCAGCATGGACTTTCAGCTCGGAGACCATGGCTGTGGTTACCCTTGATGCTGCATCACAGACAGGGGGGCCTGCGATGGTTGTACTCAACGACGAACTTACGTGCACGAATGGCAAAACATTCTTTCGGATGAATCCAGGTTCTGGTTACAGCATCATGATGGTCGCATCCGTGCTTGGCGACATCGCGGTGAACGAACATTGGATGCGTGTATTCGTCATCGCCATACCGGCGTATCACCCGGCATGATGGTATGGGAGCGCCATTGGTTACACTCAAACGTCCCCTTAGAAAAATTGTACAAGACTGTGCTTAAACTGTCACACAATATTTTTAGCGCAACGCAATCTGACTTTCAGTAATCGCTACAAAGAATGGCCCTGACTAACATTAACCTATACGTTTCACAAATCACTTACCTCACAAAAATCTTGGTTACTCGAACTACTGCAATACAGCGAGCGCCACTACTGCCAGCTAAATAAAAGCTTCTAACTACTGAAGGCACTAACTACTGATAGACATAGTTAGCAAATGAAAGCTTTTGATGGAGAACAAACAATGTATTTACCTTAATATCATCAAAAGTCATAATATATATAGCAGTTCATGAGATCCAGTCTTACAAATTTCAAAACTCCGCCATCTCTCTCCCCACATCCACCACTGCTGGCGGCTCACCTCCAACTGCGCAACGCTACGCACTGTTCACATCCATCTGCCCAACACTACAATGGCAGACAACAATGCAAACTACCCACAGACTGCGCACAGCACAGCCAGTGATTTTTCATACAGAGCGCTACGTGGCGTTACCAATAAGAAGACATAACACCTCTCGATCACCTCTTGTTCGCACTGACGGCACTTTGAACAGTGGACTTACATTTCAGATGTGTTACGACCCGTGGCTCTACCCTTCATTGCCGGCCGCAGTGGCCGAGCGGTTCTAAGCGCTACAGTCTGGAACCACATGACCGCTACGGTCCCAGGATCGAATCCTGCCTCGGGCATGGATGTGTGTGATGTCCTTAGGTTAGTTAGTTTTAAGTAGTTCTACGTTCTAGGGGACTGATGACCTGGGAAGTTAAGCTCCATAGTGCTCAGAGCCATTTGAACCATTCTCTACCCTTTATTCGATCCATGCGAAACCCTACATTTCAGCAGGATAATGCACGACCGCATGTTGCAGTAACAGTACGGGCCTTTCTGAATACAGAAAAGGTTTGACTGCTGCCCCAGAAATTAAAGGTACCAAGACAGTTGTATCAAGATCAAGATCAATGCCTGAATGCATTCGTATACAGTCATGTCGACTATTAATGTGGATGGTAAACTGGCTGGAAAGTTTTTTTTTTTTTTGTGCTGCAAGGAGCTGAAGGTACTCTGCCCCCTATGATTCTTCCTCATGTGCGTGATCTTGCAAGGGCATTATGGAATATTTACGTCACAGGAAGCAAGAGTGGGAAAATGGTCATAAGACAACTACAGCTATGGTATGAGCACTGCTTTTGGCCAATAGCTTATCAAAATAATTTGCTTTTGCTTGATTCATGCCCTGCGTATAAAAGGCATACTCCTTTGGAGCAGACTATGCCTCCTGAAATTTAATGTTTTGTGTGGCTTATGACTATATCTCACGCAAATTCTTAGACCATTTTGCTCTTCATATTATAGCTTGAAATAAGTAGAATAAATGAAGAATCACCCGAGAAACCAAAACCTTCACGGAAAAGAAAGCGAAATATTGATCAGTGGAAGAAAAATAAAGCAAAACGACGACGAAATACTGGTCAACAGTATAAGCCTTTAAAAACCCATAAGACTGTTCAGGCTGCTACCATAGGAAGTTCCTGTAGTTGTTTAAATAAATGCTTCACAAAACTGCTTGGAGAGGAAGAAAACATTTTTCATTCATTTTGGGACATAGGAAACTTTAATGTCCAGAATACTTACCTGATGAGCTGTATGAAAATGGAACCGAAAAATCGGAGGTTTGTTCACTATTTAAATACAAATTGTTTACTATTTTGTATATTTATTTCATTTTATTATATTTGTAATAATTTCTTTCAAAGCTATCCAAAAAAGACTTCCAAGAAAATATCATCCAAGGATGTTACATTTCCTTATAATGTGAGGGTATGCGGAATTGAAGTCATGATCTGGCATAGGTATTAGACATTTCATACGTCGTTATCAGGAGAAAGAAAACTGGCGTTCTACGGATCGGAGCATGGAATGTCAGATCCCTTAATCGGGCAGGTAGGTTAGAAAATTTAAAAAGGGAAATGGATAGGTTAAAGTTAGATATAGTGGGAATTAGTGAAGTTCGGTGGCAGGAGGAACAAGACTTCTGGTCAGGTGACTACAGAGTTATAAACACAAAATCAAATAGGGGTAATGCAGGAGTAGGTTTAATAATGAATAGGAAAATAGGAATGCGGGTAAGCTACTACAAACAGCATAGTGAACGCATTATTGTGGCCAAGATAGATACGAAGCCCACACCTACTACAGTAGTACAAGTTTATATGCCAACTAGCTCTGCAGATGATGAAGAAATTGATGAAATGTACGATGAAATAAAAGAAATTATTCAGATAGTGAAGGGAGACGAAAATTTAATAGTAATGGGTGACTGGAATTCGAGTGTAGGAAAAGGGAGAGAAGGAAACATAGTAGGTGAATATGGATTGGGGCTAAGAAATGAAAGAGGAAGCCGCCTAGTAGAATTTTGCACAGAGCACAACTTAATCATAGGTAACACTTGGTTTAAGAATCATGAAAGAAGGTTGTATACGTGGAAGAACCCTGGAGATACTAAAAGGTATCAGATAGATTATATAATGGTAAGACAGAGATTTAGGAACCAGGTTTTAAGTTGTAAGACATTTCCAGGAGCAGATGTGGACTCTGACCACAATCTATTGGTTATGACCTGTAGATTAAAACTGAAGAAACTGCAAAAAGGTGAGAAATTAAGGAGATGGGACCTGGATAAACTGAAAGAACCAGAGGTTGTACAGAGTTTCAGAGAGAGCATAAGGGAACAATTGACAGGAATAGGGGAAAGAAATACAGTAGAAGAAGAATGGGTAGCTCTGAGGGATGTAGTAGTGAAGGCAGCAGAGGATAAAGTAGGTACAAAGACGAGGGCTGCTAGAAATCCTTGGGTAACAGAAGAAATATTGAATTTAATTGATGAAAGGAGAAAATATAAAAATGCAGTAAATGAAGCAGGCAAAAAGGAATACAAACGTCTCAAAAATGAGATCGACAGGAAGTGCAAAATGGCTAAACAGGGATGGCTAGAGGACAAATGTAAGGATGTAGAAGCTTATCTCACTAGGGGTAAGATAGATACTGCCTACAGGCAAATTAAAGAGACCTTTGGAGAGAAGAGAACCACGTGTATGAATATCAAGAGCTCAGATGGCAGCCCAGTTCTAAGCAAAGAAGGGAAGGCAGAAAGGTGGAAGGAGTATATAGAAGGTTTATACAAGGGCGAAGTACATAAGGACAATATTATGGAAATGGAAGAGGATGTAGATGAAGATGAAATGGGAGATACGATACTGCGTGAAGAGTTTGACAGAGCACTGAAAGACCTGAGTCGAAACAAGGCCCCTGGAGTAGACAACATTCCATTGGAACTACTGGCGGCCTTGGGAGAGCCAGTCCTGACAAAACTCTGCCATCTGGTGAGCAAGATCTATGAGACAGGCGAAATACCCTCAGACTTCAGGAAGAATATAATAATTCCAATCCCAAAGAAAGCAGGTGCTGACAGATGTGAAAATTACCGAACTATCAGTTTAATAAGCCACGGCTGCAAAATACTAACGCGAATTCTTTACAGACGAATGGAAAAACTGGTAGATGCAGACCTCGGGGAGGATCAGTTTGGATTCCGTCGAAATGTTGGAACACGTGAGGCAATACTGACCTTACGACTTATCTTAGAAGAAAGATTAAGAAAAGGCAAACGTACGTTTCTAGCATTTGTAGACTTAGAGAAAGCTTTTGACAATGTTGACTGGAATACTCTTTTTCAAATTCTAAAGGTGGCAGGGGTAAAATACAGGGAGCGAAAGGCTATTTATAATTTGTACAGAAACCAGATGGCAGTAATAAGAGTCGAGGGGCATGAAAGGGAAGCAGTGGTTGGGAAAGGAGTGAGACAGGGTTGTAGCCTCTCCCCGATGTTATTCAATCTGTATATTGAGCAAGCAGTAAAGGAAACAAAAGAAAAATTTGGAGTAGGTATTAAAATTCATGGAGACGAAGTAAAAACTTTGAGGTTCGCCGATGACATTGTAATTCTGTCAGAGACGGCAAAGGACTTGGGAGAGCAGTTGAACGGAATGGACAGTGTCTTGAAAGGAGGATATAAGATGAACATTAACAAAAGCAAAACGAGGATAATGGAATGTAGTCAAATTAAATCGGGTGATGCTGAGGGAATTAGATTAGGAAATGAGACACTTAAAGTAGTAAAGGAGTTTTGCTATTTAGGAAGTAAAATAACTGATGATGGTCGAAGTAGAGAGGATATAAAATGTAGACTGGCAATGGCAAGGAAAGCGTTTCTGAAGAAGAGAAATTTGTTAACATCGAATATAGATTTATGTATCAGGAAGTCGTTTCTGAATGTATTTGTGTGGTGTGTAGCCATGTATGGAAGTGGAACATGGACGATAAATAGTTTGGACAAGAAGAGAATAGAAGCTTTCGAAATGTGGTGCTACAGAAGAATACTGAAGATGAGGTGGATAGATCACGTAACTAATGAGGAGGTATTGAATAGGATTGGGGAGAAGAGAAGTTTGTGGCACAACTTGACTAGAAGAAGGGATCGGTTGGTAGGACATGTTTTGAGGCATCAAGGGATCACAAATTTAGCATTGGAGGGCAGCGTGGAGGGTAAAAATCGTAGAGGGAGACCGAGAGATGAGTACACTAAGCAGATTCAGAAGGATGTAGGTTGCAGTAGGTACTGGGAGATGAAGCAGCTTGCACAGGATAGAGTAGCATGGAGAGCTGCATCAAACCAGTCTCAGGACTGAAGACAACAACAACAACAACAACAACAACAACAACATCTTCACTGTAACATTTTTTCTTCTTGAGCTTTGTCATGTTTGGGTATAAGTCATTGCATTTGTCACTTTGTATTACTCTTTCAGTTTTTCTACTGATTAATTTTTATTTTTGCTGCACATTGGCTCATATTTGTTGTAATGTTGCATTTGCTTTGCTAATTTAGATGTACTGCTGCTTGTTTTGCCAATTTGCAATATTTTTCATTGTTGTTTGTGTTAATTGTTTTGTGCTGCTGCATTGCCTCGTCCTTTAGTATCTATATTTGAGTTCAGTAGATCTAAGTTAGCTTAAGAGGTGGCAGGCTATATAAGAGAATGAATTGTGATGAATTGGAAGAAATGAATTGAGAGGCTATAAGAAAAAATTTTGAGAGAAAAAGTAGTGTACAATGAAAAAAAATTATTTTGAAAGAGGATATGAACAAAAAAAGTAGGGTTTAGGGACGACAAGTATAGATACGACTTTTGGGAATAATGATGAACTGAGGAGGATCTCCAAGAAGTAAAGAAAGTTTTGTTTGCAAATCATATACGATAAATACTGCAGTACCAAATGTCATACTGAAAACAAACCCTGTCCTTTCCTTTTGTGTTATTGCGCTATGTGTTTGTGTACCCTTGTGTATTTGTGTTCTTCCTGTCTTTATGTGTTTATGTGTTTATCTTTACTTTGTAAAGATGTTTGGACATTATTTATTCTGTTCTGTTTTAATGCTCATGTATGAAGATAATGTTTCAACAGCTCTTCTCATTTTTTTAATGTATTTACTTATGTCATAATTCCTGTAACATTGATGTAAATGTTTAGTTCTATTCTTTTGTAAAGCCTGTATTACTACAGATGTTATCTGTATTATTATGTTCTTTAATGATGTTTTCTGTACCTTTGTAACTGTATTCTCATGTCATAAATTTATAATGTATAGACACCAGTTCTTAAAATAAAGTTTCATATCACTGCACACATTTCTGTTGGTTGTAGTATATGCACAGTATATGAAAAAAAGGGACTGTCAGTGATGGAACGTGTGTTGATAATTCAGCAAGGGACTGGTTAACAGCACTGCTGGTTCTAAGGACATTCCAAAAAGTTTGTGAGTGCACAAATGATGGTTTATGGACTTGCTATATTGTCCACAAGACTCTTCAATGGTGATTGTGCACACGCACAGTCGCAACAGATGGCTGCTGGCCACCTCTACAAGGACTACAGTGGATCTACACCTTTGATGGCCCACCAATGCAATTATTTCTACAAGGACTATAGTGGGTCTACACCTTTGATGACCCACCAATATCATTATTTCTACAAGGACTACAGTGGGTCTGCACCTCTGGTGGACCACCAGTACCACACTGTCTACCAGAACTACAGTGGGTCTGTTCTGTGATAACGTACCTTCAAATATTCTTCAAAACTTCGACTGACTGCTATGGGTTTGCTCTGTTGTGGCCCATTACCTGTCCGCATGTCAAGAGTCAGCATTGTCTTTCCGATGGAAGGACAACACTACTTCTTCAAGACTGCATGGAAATCCACTACTTCTGTGTGCATTTTCTTTTACTTATCAGACTTTGTGCAATGCAATTACTACTGCGATGAATGATCAGGACTGTCTTTATGAGAACAATTTTTGCTTTTGACCAACAGTGTATCAATAAGTGTGTGCACTTGATACCTTTGTTATTGTAATTGTGAAAAATTTTTTCAAATCTGTATGGGCACTGCCCAAAACAATTTGTAAATTTTTTGTGGGGAGCATGGGGTCTATGTAAGGAGGCTGTTTAGTTTCTTATGTTGGTAACGCCACGTAGCGCTATGTATGAAAATCACTGACTTTGCTGTGTGCAATCCGAGGCTGCTTTGCATTGTTGAAGTTTTTGCTATTGTAGTGTTGGGCAGTTGGATGTGAACAGCGCGGAGCGTTGTGCAGGTGGAGATGAGCCGCCAGCAGTGTTGGATGTGGGGAGAGAGATGGCAGAGTTTTGAGAGCAGACGATCTGGAGGTGTGTCCGTCAGAAAAAGGAAATTTTTAAGACTGGATATATATATATATATATATTATATATCATGACTGTTCAAAGTGCCGTCAGTGCGAACAAGAGGTGATCGAGAGGTGTTATGTATTCTTATTGGTAACGCAACGTAGCGCTCTGTATGAAAAATCACTGGCTGTGCTGTGCGCAGTCTGTGGGTAGTTTGCATTGTTGTCTGCCATTGTAGTGTTGGGCAGATGGATGTGAACAGCGCGTAGCGTTGCGCAGTTGGAGGTGAGCCGCCAGCAGTGGTGGATGTGGGGAGAGAGATGGCGGAGTTTTGAAATTTGTAAGACTGGATGTCATGAACTGCTATATATATTTTGACTTTTGATGATATTAAGGTAAATACATTGTTTGTTCTCCATCAAAAGCTTTCATTTGCTAACTATGTCTATCAGTAGTTAGTGCCTTCAGTAGTTTGAATCTTTTATTTCGCTGGAACTATCGGCGCACGCTGTATTGCAGTAGTTTGAGTAACGAAGATTATTGTGAGGTAAGCGATTCATGAAATGTATAGGTTATTGTTAGTCAGGGCCATTCTTTTGTAGGGATTATTGAAAGTCAGATTGCACTGCGCAACAAAAAAAAATTGTGTGTCAGTTTAGTGTTGATCAGGATAAGTAAAGAGAGAAATGTCTGAACACGTTCAGTTTTACCAGAACTGTCATTTTTAATTTTTCTAACGGATGTTTCAGTTCCTGTGGGACCAAACTGCTGAGATCATCGGTCCCTAGGCTTACACACTACTTAATATAACTTATACTAACTTACGTTAAGAACAACGCACACATCGTGCCTGAGGGAGGACTCGAAGCTCTGACAGGGGGAGTCGGGCGAACTGTGGCAGGGCGCCCTAGAACACGCCCCTATGTAGGGTTATCTTCTATACTTAAAGGGATTGCAGCCAACAGCAACTAGATGGAAAGCTCGAATAACTGCGAGAATTCGATATTGTGACGTCAGCGAGAACCGGCGAAAACCAGTAGCTGTCTTGTATTGCATCAATAACGTCTTGGGCACAAGAACTCGTGCTGTGTGATTCTTACGAGAGTATTGTTCAATTACACAGAGGTCATATTGTGTTTTACTAGACGTATTGGTGTGATTTTACTCAGTTTCATTTTCGATACGATTATTAACTGCTGTGAGCTAAATGTTAATGGAAATTACACAGCAGGAAACAAGGTTCATGTGTTCAAGTTTCATAAAGACGATGAAATCCTATAGAAACGGCTCCATTCAGTCCCAAGGCATGGCACTTACTAATTATTCAGATCTATGTTTTGTTTAGAATCTAATTTATTAATGCTTGTTTCAGATTATTTGCAGGATCACTTGGCTTGAATATAGCATTCATTTTTCAAGTGTGTTAGAATTACTTTAGGACTAGCTGCATTATCTGGTAAGTATCAGCCACAGACGGACAACTTTTTCACCTTCAGATCCACTGCTTTATCAAAATGCCGTGTCAGGCATTTGTCGGATCTGTCCAGCCTATGTATCTTCAGCTGCAGTACCACCTAGAGAGGAACCAGAAGAAAACGTACTTTGGAGACAGAGGTATTGCAGTAAAGAGTCAATATTAATACAGCCAGCCATAATGAATACTCAAAAAGAATTTCATATAACAGCATCACTTTCATATAACAGCACTCAGAAACTGTAAGGAGCATGAGGTGAAAATAGTGAAAGAATAATGTATTATTTTTATGCATGTCGATCTATCTGTGTAGACCCATTACTTGGTGTATGCTGCGACTGATAATCATTTGAAAGTGGAAGTCTATTCAAAAGGAGTTTCGTTAAGCAAAAATCTAGTCGCTGATGTTGTTCTTGACCTTGCACTGGTAACAGAAAACTATGTGAACATAACTGACTGTGATGTGCATGTTTTAGGGTGATTGTATAAAATATTATATGGAAATGTCTGAATGTTTTACCAAACAAATGCTGTAAGCTTCATACATACGAAATTAACATTTTTTTTCAAACCCGTCAACAGCTTCTTTTACAAGCTTGCTAGCGTTCTGTGCGTACTATGCATGAAATTAATCGCAGTTGTGAGTTCTTAATAGTTTTTGCCTCATTTCCACGTAAACCACTATATATGTTTCCTGTGTTAACTCTCCTCATTCAAGCATCAAATCAAAAATCTTTAAATTTACAACACACACAATTCATTTGGTGTTCGCTGTTTTATGTTATGATGGCCGTATGGCTATGACGTAACGAAACGGTTGCTTGGCTTTGCCTCTAGATAGTGTGGCTGTCGATGGATCGACCGAAAAGCCACAGTTGCTGTTTATACATAGTGAACAAGGTCTCTGGAGTTTGAGTACTTGTGGCTGCGTGAGCAATGATGCAGACCGCGGGTTTAAAAAGACGGAACGAGTGCTGTGGCTTCGGTCGTACAGTGAGTAGTTTATGCCAAAAGGCGAAAAACATAGATTTGTGCTCGATCACTTCACAATCTAGCGACTTCTGTTGCTACTATTTCCTCGAGTGTCTTGGCGTTTTGAACGTACTATGGATTTTATAAATAAAATAGCTGTGAAACAAGGACTACAATATCTTCTACAGTACAGATGATGTGTAACAACAGCAACTAATAAATAAATAAGAGATCGCAATCCCCATTCAGCTCAACTCTCGAGCTCTCATCAGCCCTGCCCCCTCCCCCCCCCCCCCCCCCCACAACCCCTCTATTTTCTGTGTCGTCTCCCTCCATCGGTTCCCACCTTGTTTGCCTTTTCTTTCCTCCCCCCTTTTTTGCCCTCATCTGTCTGGGTCATTCCCCTCTTCCGCCCCCCCTCCCATGCCCCTTCAAACTCTATAGTGCAGTGCTTCTTTGAGTGCTCAGTGTTGTGCGTCCCATTTTTAAGTGTTGCAAATACCCATCATACTGTCGCTAGGTGTGTTTTTAACTGTTACGAACAGAAACCAGACTGTCACCGTGTATTTTAATTGTGCCTGTCTATTTACTATGTGTTTTAATGAGCATCACCAACGCTTTGTTTTTATATTTTCATCGCAACTGTTTCCCCATGTTTCAGTTTTTAACAGTCGCCCTTTTATCACCTGCTTTTTTTGTTATGGTACCTCTGAATACTATTTTTTATCTATTATGTAGGCTGCAGAGCGGCGTATTATGCTGCTGCCAGCCCCCCCCCCCCTTTCTCTGAGAGGGAATCCAAATCAAATAAAGTAAAAAAGAAATCAGAGCCACGTAACATTTTCGGAGGAAAACATTTTCGCATATAACTGTTAACTCAACTTAGAAATATATTTATATAACAACACATACCGGTAGTGTACAAAAACTCTTATAGTAAATTTGTTCAAATAGAATAAGAGTTTTCCCGATAGTAGGATTTGACGCTATTTCTTCCTCTCTTTCGCCAAATTATCAATTTGTAAGAAGAGTTGTAGCTTTTTGTGGTGGATATTTCGTACTTTCTGGTGTCACTCATGTACACGCACCGCGTGAGCCAAAAGTCACGTGATTGAGCAGGCTCGATACCGTACAGAGTCTGCCAGCTCACTATGAGGATGATGGAAAGGCATACGGCCGAAATATTGCGAAAAGAAATAGGATTTCTGTCGTGGCGCCCACAAAATTTAATGGGCCAGTCACTGCTCCTTGAAAACATACAGTAAAAAGGTTGTTTGCAAACTGCAGTGAATCCGCTGACTGATCGGACGCTACGTAATGAGTTCATAGCGTACTTACAAGGAATAAAGAGAGATGCATTGCATAAAATAAATGACAGAACATTTTTGTAAGATTTGGTTACTCAAAAAATATAGAACAGAAGACAATGGTGCGAGATCTCATATTACTTCCGCCTTACATCGTGGGCAGAAATTATTTCGCAAATTTTTAATAACTTTTTGAAGTAGTAGTGCAATGAGTAAATTCGATCTGAAATCAGGTAAAGACAGATAAGGATAAAATGTATATTTCTGTCTACCTTCTTCTGTTTTCCCTTCCATAAAGGAAAAATATGAGAATCCTTTTTTTTGGAGGAAGAGTTCGACTCTACCATTAGAGAGAAACGCGCACAACCAGTCTACAGCCGTACACTAATTATTACAAAAGACAGGTTTTGAAGTCGGAAAGGCTTACACGTTGGATACTCAAACGTTGTTTTGTAAGTGTTGGAAAAAGAATGCACAAAACAAGTATACAAAATATATTATTATTGTTTTACAAACGAAATTAATGTCATTTAATGTTGTGTTCCCAAATGCTGTATCCGTCCCGCAATCAAAATCATTTTTTATAAGAATTGCTCCACATTTTATTTCCATACAGGGGGTGCACGGATCGTAAATTAGAAAAAGCGGTGTGAGCCTTACAATGGAAAGAAACATTTAATTTTCCTAAATACAGGGTGTATCTGAAACACTTTTACAAACTATGAAGACATCTTCCTCTCACTAATAGAACAAAAAATACTTAAGAAAAGTTCCTCGTTGAGTCATTAATGAAAGAACTCATAAGAAGCGTCCGAAATACACTCCGCTTGCTGCTGCTAAGGCATTCACGCGTGATCATGCACTGTTGCACTCTTACAAACACACCGAGACATCATAGAAAGGTTTTCTACATTTCCTGAAGACGTTGGTCAAGTACCTCAACATTAGGGCTGCCTGAAGGAGAAACTAAACCCACCCATCCTACGCAAAAGACTGGATTGCGTCTTGAAAATAACTTACAAGATTTCAACAATGCAATGCAGTCGAATTAAATCAGGCGATGCTGACAGATTTGGAAACAAAACACTAAAAGTAGTCGATGAGATTTGCTATTTTGGCATTTAAATGTTCGAAGTCGAGAGGTTATAAAACGCAGACTGTCACTAGCAAAAAAAGTTTTTCTGAAAAAGAGAAATCTGTCAACGTTGTAAACAAGTTTTAGTGTGGATGATAAACAGTTTTGACAAGAAAAGAATAGAATCATTTAAAATGTGTTACAGAAGAACGTTGAAACTTAGGTACGCAGAATGAATAATAAATGAGGAGATAGTGAGCTTGTGGTACAATCCAAAGATTACAGCACCACACCAGTGTCGACAACACACCCCGATACCACTGACATTAGGAATGTCTTGCTGCAATCCACAAAGACGAATGGGAGAAGCTGAAGAAGACACACCCTCTCTCTCAGCACAACAGCGCCCTCGTGTGGAGGTCAAAATAGAGCCGCGAGTGGAAGCACTCGACCTGAGATCGTGACCTCAACTGAACAGTAAACATAATTGAGTAGAACTAAAGTGTTATTCATGTCTTAAAGGTGGAAATTTACTTTTGTAAATATTGAACATTGTACCATGGAACTTGGCGATAGTTACGAAGCGCCGCGCGGGATTAACATAGCGGGCTTGGGCGCTGCAGTCATGAACTGTGCGGCTGGTCCGGGCGGAGATTCGAGTCCTGCCTCGGGCATGGGTGTGTGTGTTTGTCCTTAGGATAATTTAGGTTAAGTAGTGTGTCATCTTAGGGACTGATGACCTTAGCAGTTAAGTCCCATAAGATTTCAGACACATTTGAACTTCTTTTTTTTAACATTGTACATCAAGAGAAGAGTTTGTTAATTATGGCATCAAATGATACTTTAAAGATCAATAACAATTGTAAACAATCAAGATCCGTTGTGGAAGAGGATTGTATCAAGTTGAGTAAATATTTTCCTCATTCGTCTAATAAAGTTGTTGTTGTTCAGATGATCCATCTCCCAATACAATAAAGAACCCGCAGTTATGGTCGGACGATAGCAGTTTCATATGGTCATAACAGAATCGAACTGGGAAGAACCATTTTTCTTGCAATACTAACAAAAGGGATCGGCTGGTAGTCGGCCGATGTGGCCGAGCGGTTCTAGACGTTCCAGTCTGAAACCGCGCGACCGCTGCGGTCGCAGGTTCGAATCGTGCCTCGGGCATGGATGTGTGTGACGTCCTTAGGTTAGTTAGGTTTAAGTAGTTCTAAGTTCTAGGGAGCTGATGACCTCAGATGTTAAGTCCCATAGTGCTCAGAGCCGTTTGAACCATTTGATCGGCTGGTGGGACAGAGCCTGAAGCAACAAGTAATAATCTGTTTGGTAATGGCTATAAGTTTGGGGGACTAGGGCATAAAAATTGTAGCGGAAGCCTTGACATGAACATAATAAGTAGGTTTAGATGAATGTACAGGGGATAGGCAAAATAATGTGAACACCTTTACTTACTTGGGAATGGTTTAGTAACAGGGGGTTGGACCCCATTCGCCCGTAATATGTCTCCGATTTTTATTAGAATATTGGCAAGTAATGATAATACAGTCCCTAGTGGAATGTTATACCACTCTTCGGTCAGGACCTCCTCTAACTTCTGTACTGGCGAGTGAAGGGGAAACCTGGAGTCTTCGCTCCAATACCGCCCACAAGGGTTCGATGATGTTCAGATCCAGGGACTTTGCTAGCCAGGGAAGGCGCAGCAGTTCCGTTACATACCACGATTTTACTGTCCTGGCTTTGTGAATGGGTGCATTATCATTCTAAAATATGGCATCATTGTTAGGGAACAACATTTGAATCATGTGGGGGCACCTGATCACCTAGAATGTTCACGTAATCGTTGGCTGTAATAAGGCCTTTGAGAGTAGTGATGGGACCAGCAGAATACCATGATATGGCTACACACACCATCACACTTCCACCTCCATGCTGAACCCTTGGAATCAAGCAATCGGGATTGTAATCTTCTTTTGGCGTTCTACAGAGGTAAACTCGGCCCGATGTTGGAAATAACCAAAACGTTGACTCGTTGGACCATATGAAGTGTCACTGATCAGCCGTCTATTACGTTTACGCGATTATGTCTTTCCATGTTTTGTGTAGGCTGTCATGACTGTTGAAACAGTTGCTCTTAAAACATTCAATAACTCGGCTGTCTTGGTTACCGATGCTACAGCTAATCGGGCCCCCACAATCTGCCCTATTTGGAACTCTGTTAGGTCTTTCATTGCACGTCGACCTCGGCCTCTGAATGCAAATACGGAGTGTACACTACTCGTAAACGACCTGCACTGATGCCCAGTTCGTACCGAACGCGCACAATCCAGATCGACACGTGCCTTACCTGCGTTGTTGACTGTCAAACACAATCATCCTCCTACTACCACTGTTCACTTTATTTTGTCTTTCCCCTATAGGTTGTAATAGCTATGCAGAGATGAAGAGGTTTGCGCGGGAGAAACTAACGTGGATAGCTTCATCAAACCACTCTTCGGACTGAAGACCACAGCAACGAAGATCCATCCATCTTTCATGGTGGATACCGTCCATTTCATCACATTACAAAATGTGCAGGATCGGCATGGACGCATATCGTTTAACTTTGCTATGCATGGGAAATGGCTGATTATTACGATGACGAGACGACGACAAGGGCGTCGACGAAACGTTATTTGTTTGAAAAGAATGTATAGTCGGCAATCAAATAACTATCTAAGTGCCTTTGTTTTTAGCCCACTAAAAAGTTCATTTTACGACTAGGACGTAATCGTACTGTTCTTCAAAATAGTTTATTACATATAGAAAGCACTCACAGCAGAGCAGCTGCGGCACGATCTCTGGTGGGGTCTCCAGGATGCAAACTCCCCTTCTTAAAAACGAGGCCTGAATTAATTTGAATATTATTCAATCCCTACCGCAAAGTTCAGAAATCATTTACTTCTTACTGCTTCTCTCAAGTGAACCACCAAAGTAAGGGACCTAAATTAAAAATACCCTGCGAAATTTAAGTTCCCAGCATAAAAGGCTTAACTAGGGCCTCAGATCTAGCAGCTGACTACATTTTAAAAAAATGTTTCGACGCTATGGCCACCTCTCGTAAAACAATTGAACGCAATTGTAAAAACAAGGAATAAATGTTTGTGTTGACTTCATGTAGCGATTTAAAAACTGCACACTGCGCAAACTACCAAACATAACTGGGCGCACGTTGACATAAATTCAGTCTGCGAATGAAATCACTGTTCATTGAATTAAAAGCGGAACATACTCTTCAAATTATATTACAGATACTGTGACTCGCAGAAATAACTTGCTAACAGCGTTTGAAAAATATCAGCGATAACTGCAACAGCCCTGCAGCAACTGTAAATCGATCATTTCAGAACGAATACAATACAGCGACTGGCTATTAAAATGGGATGTTTTGTCTTGCTTTTTACAGACAACTGCCATTCTCGAATATCGTGCTTCGCAGACGTAGGTCTGTACCTTTTCTGCATTCAAGTTTTGTATTTCCCAGAAACTGCACTTCCCAGAAAGCGAAGCTGGGTGGCCGCCTGGATGCTCTTAGAAGTGAATATTCAATTTTTTTCAGAAATTACTAATAAAACAATTTTTTCTCACTTGTAGCTCTTCTACCATCACTAGACAGCAGTCTGTGAACTTTTTCTTCTGGGTGGACTGGGGTTTAAAAAAGCTGTAAATTAAATATTGCGATAAATTTTATAAATAATCGACAAGTACGCCAAAGAAGAAGAGATAGAACTACGGTGGACATGTTATTCCATGGACTCTTGCGCTTCTATGCATGAACAAAGGAAAGATAGTTCATGCATAGAAGCGCAAGAGTCATTCGCTTATCTTATCTGCTTGGATTCGGACCTAAGAGGACGTTCTTGTGTAAAGCTCATCTTGCTGTACCAGCTGATAATGTAAGTTGTACTTAAAACCCGAAAAATATAATGGTTAGTTTGTCAAAAGAATTTGTGTATGTGGTCAATCGGTTGTGAGTCTGATACCTGTATTGCCTTAAGTAGATATGGGCCTCAATAAAGAATTTTCATTGTTAAGTGCGATCTTAGAAAAATCTTTCACATTTTTCTTTTAGCTCATCTACGAGACGTGCCGTCGTTTAGGACAATTAACTTTATTTCAGATTCCACGAGATCGGAGGCAGCTACTAATCATTTAACAATTTTATTTACATATTTTCTTTATATAACGAGATAACATCCCAGGCAGAAAAGATCTGGTCACAGGATTCCAGTTCCATTATAGGATTTCATTTGTAGATGCTACTGTTGTAATCTTATATTGGGGAATCGAGACGAAACCACGATAAGTTACTTATTACAGTAGTGTTCATCGAACAGACTTGGCAAATATTCACTGGTGTAATAAGCACACGACTTCTCACGAACCTGGAATAATATCCATAGTGGTGGGAAATAAGAAAAGGACAATTAATTATCGACGATTACTTAACTACCCTGAGAACTGCGCTAGTTACTGAGTGCTTATACACGTCGGGCTAAATTAAACAACATATTACACTGTTACTAATATTACTACATTAGTTATTTCTCTTTTATGCCGAGCCATTGCATTAATGTGTGTTTCTTTTTTATATAAGTCACAGCTAATATTTTATTTTATTACATTCTACAAATAGTCACAAAATAATAATAAAATTATTTTATTACATTACAAAGACTGCGCAAAACATTAGGTTCCATAAAAAGTTGTTAAGTGTCAAGGAAAGTGTCTGGCATATTACGAACACACAAAAAATATATTATTCTCATGTATTTACCACCGAATACTTCACCCTGACTGTTCAGGTTCTCTGAAATTTGTATTCTGTCTTCATTACTAAGCAAAAATATCTTCCTACCATCCGCAGAGGATGCCCTCACCTCAAGGACCGATTTGATAGAGAGTTCATTGAACCTAAAGAAGCCGCATGTGCAGGCAACACGTACTCTTCTGCCCTAGTAGCCCATTCCTGCGTGTGGTACATCCCTAACCTATTAAGGGAAAGCCTACAATTATGCTCCCAATAGCGGTGTTCGAGAAATTCGCATCTGATTCCGTCGCGGAGGCGTGGGAACCTAGGGGTTAGACCTTCCACTCTGTCTAAACCAGAGGACCATGAACATTCCTGAGTACGATGCTACAGATAGACAGCGTAGCCTACACCCTGTGTGGGACGCTAGCTGCCATCTCCAGAACAGACATCCGACGAAAGGAGCCGAGGATGTCCTCAGAACCCAAGCTGGAGGCGTCATTCATGTCGACATGTCCAAGTATATGCAAATATCGAGTTCAACTGACGTTCTTTCCCGCCTTGCTTGCTATTTACCTGAAGGGCTCCATCACCCGCTCCAAATCACAAGCAGAACTAGCCAATGCATTGGTCGCTGGCCCAACATGAGAAGCATCCCATGATGGCTCAGAGATGTCATCAACACCGGGTAACACCTCGTACCCATTGCTGAGGCGTTGGGAGGCCTTCCGTCCAGCTAATGAAAAACCGTCTGCCAACCGCCCTCGAATGAGGTCGGACTGGGCAGATGTTGCGCATCAGAAGATGCAACGACACCCAGGTCAACAAGAGATTCGGACGGCACCAAACGTCTCGCAGGTCTCGTCACCAGCTCTCCGATGTCGCCGCAACTTTGAGCATCAGCCAGAAGCACGACGAATGGCCCTACTGAGTGTGGAATATATGTAAATAATAAAGAGAAGAATAAAGAACACCAAAAACTGCTCTGAAGATTTCTCGCCGCACCCTGAGACGGCAAGCACTTGAACAGAAAAAAATTTCTCACTATTGAAGTGGACGCATGTAAAGCCACCTGTTACTAGAAACTCTGCTTACACGAAATATGTATGCTAACGAGAATGCAATGATCGAAACTATTTGTACCAGCACAAGATTTGAACTTAGTGGCGTGACGTGGAACTGTAGGCGGGGGGGGGGGGGGGGGGATTGTAGTAGTATGCCTCCTTATACAGGGATGTGCACCAAGATTTACGCAAAAACAGAAACTTAGGTTATTTGGAAACCACTAGACCACACAGTAAAATACGCAGGTATAGATAACTGCATTGCAGAAGCACGTGAAAAAAGAATAAATAAACTAAACTAAATTACTATGTATCAGGCGAATGCTGCTGCTGCCATCGCTACTGGTGCGTCCACTCGGCTCGGCGTCTGATGTCGCGCAAGTACTACCAAACGATTCTAGTTGCTTCTCGCATCGCACACCCATTTTTGTCGCATCGGAGTGTGTTATATGTGTATCATATTTCTCTGTTTTCTGTTCCCGTAAATACATTTGCATCAAGTGAGAGATCCTTGAAGCACTTCAGCTAATAGGTCCCATATAGCATTTCATTCCTTAAATTACATTTATCGTTTATGTAATTCTATGTACGAGATTTCAGTGTATTGTCTTCACTCTGTCTGCCACTGGAACTGCAAAGAGCAAGGTACCATTCTCGACTGCTGTCGTTAGTTTCATGTTATATGCCTACAACCTGTATATCATCGATGTAGACGCTTAGTAGTTTTGTAATTAAGCGTGATGAGATAAGATAGTATTTACTGTAGGATTAAAGTGAGGTAAAAGTAATAGAAGGCGTTTCTAATTCGTACGAGAGCGTGCTGAAAAGCAGCGCTTGAGGATTTTTCATGGGAAAATTCTTATATATTTTAAATAAAACATTATTAATATTTTACATTTTTGTTCTTCATGTCTATACAGTTATATCTTAAATAGTCTCCCTCATGACGAACATATTTATCCCAAACAGAGATCAGTTTCTTGAAACTGTCACTGTAGAATGTTTTGTCTCTTCACCGAGGCACATCACCTCTGCTTGCACCGCTTTGTCACTAAACAAGTTGGGGATGTCGAAGGTATTCTTTAAGTTATGGGAACAGATGAAAATCGGATGACTGGGTGTTGTGTGATGTCCTTAGGTTAGTTAGGTTTAAGTAGTTCTAAGTTCTAGGGAACTGATGACCTCAGATGTTAAGTCCCACAGTGCTTAGAGCCATTTAAACCATTTTTTGAAAATCGGATGGGGCCAAGTGGGGACTGTATGCAGGATGATCGATGACAGGGAACCCAAGACGTCAAATTGATGCTGACGTCACAGCGGTTGCGTTTCGTATGGCACTGCCATGCTGAAAGAGAGGTTGCTCTTGTTTCGACCAACCCTTGGAATTTGAAGTTCGATTACAGCGGGCTGTTTCTCAGCACAGATGTAGTCCCATTACACAGCGCCATTTAACTCGCTACAATTTGGAAACCGCTAGTGGCAGAGGATTGCAAATATGTATAAATGAAGAATAAAGACGTAAAATGTTAATAACATTTGTTTCATTTAAAAAAGCTTCAAGAGTTTTCACATTAAAAATTCAGAGGCACCACGTCCTTGAATTTAGAAACTTATATTTCATTTCTTGTTCTCCAACTACTCGCATCTTCTGATTCTTTTTAAGAGTTTTAAGCGTGTTATTCGATCAAGCAATTGCGAGAACTAGTAGTGAAGAACACTGCTGAGGTGTTTTATGCTCTCGAACTGTTGTAATTGTTTTGTGATGAACTGAATCTGTAAAAGTAGTACTGTCTCTTGTGTTTAATTATGTATCATTGAAATTAGTTAACTAACTAATACCGAGAATATTCTAAGTTAATATAATTATTCTATTATATGTGACTTTTATCACTTGATTATTCACTCTATTTCCTATATTTTATACTACAGTTGAAGTGCGGAAGAAAATTTTGGACATCGCCAGGTAACATTCATTAAGGGAAGCCGGAGGTGCCTATGCTGCCCATGTTAAAATCACTAAGTTTGAGTAACATTTATGAATAAACTACCAAATAGAAAAAATTGAATTTTTTTGCATATGGAGTGTTTTAGTATTGCAGTTATGACAGAGGGATTTTGGAGAATCTTTTATAGTTTCCTTCCAATTTTTTTATTAATGACCCTAATTTTTTTTACAAATAATCGCTTTATTATTAAATTGAAACGAAATTACTGAACATATTACCAAATGGCTGTGTTACAATGTAAGTTGGACCACTAGGAGTGCTGTATAAGAATTTCATCTCTCTAGCTTGAGTGGATTTTGAGAAAATGTCCCTTATATTCGAAAAATTCTAATTTACGGGAAATGGCTATCAAAGTTTCTCAATACATTCCTGCACTATAGGATGGATTATCAGGGTCTTCTTCTTCATCCTCCAAAAGCTTTTGGGCACAGGCTGTGTTGAGGGTATTCATTGGAAGAGGCAGTATGAAGGAACAATGCCTACACTGCTTTTCGCATGTCACTAACATTACTAGTACTTTGCCTTATAGCATACCCATAGTATCTCTGTAGACGTTCAATCACCTCATCAGTAAGCCTGCCTCTCCCTCCTATTGTCTTTCCATCACTGAGCTTACTTCAACCCAAAATTTTTTTGGGCCTTTGAAGCCATGCACCCATATGCTTTTGCACATGCCCAATGCATTCCAACTTTTCAACTACAAAATCATTTCCATATGGTTTCAGTTCCTCAATAGTCTTGAAACCTTTGGAGTCACCATCCCCAAGGTAGTATTTGTACGTAACATTGTATATGGGAACTGAACGTTCAAAAATTTGTTTCACTCCAGCCACTTACATTGCTCCACTTGATCCACTAAAATTTGCCTCACAGGTTCCACTATGCTCTCCTTTGATTTTATTTTTGCACCTACAATGTTTTGGATAATATTGCAACATCTATCACTTTTGCACTATCACCACAAGTAGCAGTTACAACCCCATTCAGGGATTTATGACCCCTCTTTGGCCAGGAACCATCTAATGCCACTACCAAATCCCTAGAACCACCGTTCATTTCTACAGATTCCTCCACTGCTTCCTTCATGGTTTTCAAAGCCACTTCTTCAGCAGAAGATCCTACCAATTCACAGTAGTACCCAAATTTGCTTGGAGGCGATGGGAAGTTCATAATACCACAAAACAGTTTACTAGCAGCAGACCCTTTTCCTATGGATCGAAGACCATACACAAGTCGAACATTCACATCAAACACTATAGATCGTCCATTTTCACCAAAGATATTGGCATGTGAATTGTATAAAGTCACTTGATACTTGCAACATGCACAGATTATCTTCATCTCACAAGATAAACCAAAGTGCTTAGTTATCTCTAGTCCCACTCCTACACTTGAACACATTTTGCAAAGAACACTTTCTTTCAGCACAGAAGACAATAATCCAATATTCAGTACTTCGTTAATATCATCACTGTCACTAACATATTCACGAAATCTGTCACTTCCACCAGTAAGCTTCTTGCTAGAAGATGTCTCAGGGCTATGGCCGGCCATGTGTTGCTTAGCAGAAGAACGCACTGTTTCAGTAATTTTAGTATTGCAACTTGGTATTAGTGTTAATTTTCTTTTCCCTACGTTCTTCCTCTTCTTATATACACGGTTACTAAAACGTGGCATCGTAACCAGAACAACGCTCTACACAATAATACTACCAACAACAGGCGCAACACTGAACTAATTTGAAACGGTAAGCAGCAAAGAGTGAATGTTCCGCGCTCGTAGCCCTTCATTTGTCACAGAAACTAATGTAGCCAACCCTTGCACACTCGCTGTATGCGTAACAGGCCGAGAAAATCCCAAGCAGTTCGCCAGGAAGTCACGAGAGGGTGTTACATGCATTCAGCGGCCGCCCATTTCCTCTGCAGGCGTGGGGGAAAATGGTAATAACTCCACTTCTAGGGCGAGTAGAACAATAATTCAAAGTTTACATTAAAGAGGAATGTTCCAATTAATTTTCGGTAGCAAAAAAATCGTAGTTTTTTGGATTTGACCACCTCCGGTTCCCCTTAAAAAAAACTACGAGCCATTTGCGTTCTGAGCCCACGTCATCTGACCATTTGTCTGCTCTTTGGATAACGCGGGAAATTCAAAGAAACTTGAACGAACGATGTGCCGCTACATCTATACTCTGTAAGCCACTTTATCGTGTGTGGCGGGTGGTACTTTGTTCCATTCTCGAACAGTGCATGGGAAGAACGCCTTTCGGCAAACCTAATTATTCTAAATATTTCGTATTTTTGTGACGCATCTACCTGGCACACGACTGTTCTTCGAATGTACGCTCTCAGAATTTCAACAGAAAATCTCTCTGTGACACACAACGACTCTTTTATAATGTCTACCACTTCAGTTTGCTAAGTATTTCAGTTAAATCTCGCGTTTGCCAACAAAGCGCATTGCTCTTCACTGCATCTTCTTTTTCTTTTCTATCAACTGGTAGTGTTCGAATAATGTTGGCCGGCCGCTGTAGTCGAGCGGTTCTAGGCCCTTCAGTCCGGAACCACGCGGCTGCTATGGTAGCAGGTTCGAATCCTGCATAGGGCATGGATGTCTGTGATCTCCTTAGGTTAGTTAGGTTTAAGTAGTTCTAAGTCTAGGGGACTGTTGACCTCAGATGTCAAGTCCCATATTGCTTAGAGCCCTTTCGAATATTGATGAGCGACACACAGGAAATGGTCACTATAATGTTTTGAAAGCCACTTCTTTCACTGATGAGCTAACGTTCTCTTCAGGTTGCTCCAACAGACCTTAGCCTGTCATCTGCTCGCTATTCTCAGGTATTTTCCATTTCTACCTGTATCCAGTGATTTATCGCCAGTGGTGCAATAGAAAAGTAATGCATATCTGGAATTACGCATTACATTTCTGTGTGATCAGTCAGTTACACTAATCTTCAATCCTTGGCAGGTCTTCACGCATTAATTAAAGTTTCTTGGTGTTGCAGCCTTTCCGTAGACAATCAGCATCGTCTGCAAACAGCCTCGTAGAACTTTCGTCATTTTCGACTACACCATTTATATAGAGGATGTAAAAGGTGTGAGTCAAGATAATATTACATGTGATACCTTAATATGTCCACACATAAAACTAGTGAGTTGTTTTTTCTCTGCATCACACAGTCTTTTCACAAAGACGTAACAAACTTTAAAGCCTCATATTTTCTGCTAGCAGTAACTGCACCATCAAATGGACATCACCAGTCATATAGATAACTCGTTTCGGGTCCATGCGTCCATACTTCAACACCTGACCTGCTGACCATGGGGAAATAAGACATTAATGGCTCTCTCTTGTCATCTATATTAGGCGGTACTAACCAGCCTCGAAACAAACAACTTGTAATATGAACGAGGGGCGTTCAGTAAGCAATGCAACACATTTTTTACAGACGGTTTCCTTTGAAAAATGCAGAATTTATTGTGGAATATTACCACTCCCGCCCCTATAGTTTAGTGTATTTCCTATAGGTTACAGAGGTACAAGCAGCCATCAAAACAGTGGGCATAACGTAGGTGCATTTCAAGCAGTAAACCGTCAGTGGGTTTCTTTTATTGGAATGTCAGGGCGTTGCTTGCAGATGTCTGGGGAGACCTGCCAGTGAACAAAAGCATGGTGAGTCGGTGGGCGTGTCGGCTGTCATCATCGCATCGATGTCACACAAGCCTGTCTGATCCCCCACTAGCCGGCTGGAAGCACACAGCCGTGACCCTTGCAGTGCTGGCATGGGTAGATACTCTCATTCGAGGAGACTGACAGACCACAATCAAACACCTCGCTACGCAACTGGATGCCTCTGTTGGTAGTGCTGAAACTCTGATCCACCAGTTGGGATCTCGAAGGTGTGGCGCCACCAATTGCTTCATTGCCAAACAGAAAACCATAAAGATCAATGAAGACCATCTCTGCAGATTTGCTTGACCGTTATGAGACTAACACAGGCGAACTCCTTACATTCGATACGGAAACAAACCAGGAATGCATTGGGGGGGGGGGGGGGGGGGCGGTAGATCACCTCTCCTCTGAAGAAAAAGTTCCAAGCAGCACCCACAGTGGGTAAAGTCATGGCAACGGTCTTCTGGCACTCTGAAGCGGTTATTCTGTTTAATATCCTCCCTCATTTTGCAACGTTCAACTCTGAACTGTATTGTGCTACCATCAGGAAATTGAAGAAACGACATCAAGACGTTCATCGCCACAACAATGCAAACGATATTCTCCTTCTCCGTAACAATACAAGGACTCAAAATGGCCGCGCAACCAAGAAGAACTCACAACATCTTCATTGTTTCTTCTCACCCACCCACCAGCGCAGATCTTGTACCTCCAAAATTTCATCTGTTTGGCCCAATCTAGAGTGCACTCTGGCACTCTGCGTGAAGCAGTATGTGGATGATGGGGAGGTTACAGATGAAGGAAGACAGACGTTGGCTGTGGCACCAAGTGTGTATGTAGGCCCTTCCAATGAGGTGGCATGAGGCCACCATACTGCATTATGTTGAACACTATGATTTTGTAGCCAAAAGAGGGAATAATAATATGGTGTATTGGGGTCAAGAATAGAAAAACTGTTTTCAGAAAGAAAGTATTGCATTACCTATTAAATGTCCCTTCTATAGTTATTATATAATTCACACGTTTTATGGGGCGATCTGATATTGTAATTTATAATATTGGAAGCTAAGATCGGTTGATTTGAAATATTTTATTTTAAGACCAGTTTTTGACAGTACCCATCCGTCACCTTCGATCCTCAGATCTTCCAGAAACCTAATTAGAAATCGTGTCATCGATATACTGCGAAATTTCTCCAAACATAATAATAAAGCCGGCTGCGGTGGTCTAGCGGCTCTAGGCGCTCAGTCCGGAACCGCGCGACTGCTACGGTCGCAGGTTCGAATCCTGCCTCGGGCGTGGATGTATGTGATATCCTTAGGTTAGTTAGGTTTAAGTAGTTCTTAGTTCTAGGGGACTGATGACCACTGATGTTAAGTCCCATAGTTCTAAAAATAATAATAAAGCTATATACTGGTTTGCTTTACGTATTTTACAAACAAATGCGGAAATGTTATTGTAATTGAGCATGTTCTCAGAACGTTGACTGAATCATGTATAATTGTATTTCTGGGAGATCTGAGAATCTCAGGATGACAGCTACTTATTGCAGAGTCTGGTGATGAAATAAACTATTTCTCATCGAGCGATCTTGGCTTTTACTATTATAAACTATAATTACTAGTCTGTAAATGATGTATGTACTGATGTAATGCCTTTCAGCACACCGTCCACAGTCACAAATAGAAATATCTGCACTTACACCCGTTGCATGCTGAATACTGTAAACAGTGACGGCCCTGTGGAGCTCCCTTGGACCTTAAGCTACACGTCTGGAGCTATATGTGCTTCACGTGCTGCAACCAGACTTGTGGTCCGCTACTCGACAAGCCCTACTTTCTTCACTAAAATACAGTGCTAGGCTGTACCAAAGGCGAGGGACACGGAGTTCACCTGGGCACCGCGTTCTTCGGCGCTCTGTATCTCACGGACTATCATAGCGACATGAATGTGTCGCTACATCTATGTTTGCGGAATCCATATTGATTTCTGTAGAAGGGGTTCCTGATGCACGAGATGGACGTAACGCGTCACCGTAAAACATGCCCCACAATTCTACGACGAAATAGCATCAGTGATACAGACCTACAGTTATGTCTGTTTTCCTGAAAACCAGATTGACCTGCCCTTTTTTTCAGTCGAATAGTACTCCACTGCTCCAGAGACCTGCGATAGGCTGCTGTTAGAAGAGGAACTATCGTCTGTACCTAACTTGTCGACCGAATGTGTTCCCGTGTGTGATTTCTGTTCTAGAAGTATTAAAAATTTGCATGCAGTAATGACATCCCTTGGTTCCTTCTGATATGTAAGTTCTCACCGCTCTGCGCGGTTGTAAGAAATTGATCCAATGGGGAAGCTTATATTGAAACAGAGTGATTATATAAAACTAGAAAAGTTAAATTGGTTTACTGCTTCTCGAATTCTTTACTTGTTAGCAAGTTGGTAACACTAGAAATGGTTGGAGAAACAGCAACATGGTGCAAAAAAAGGCTCAAAAATTCTGAGTTAAGCGTTGTACGTTGAATACACAAACAAAATTATTAGTACAGAGCCATTTGGCAATATGAAGATCGAAGTGATAAGTACAGGAATGGCAAAATTGTACGGCCCGCCCTATGAATTTCACCGGGAAATACCGTTCTCGTCACACGCTTCCCTTTATCTTCAAACAATCAAAAGTAAAGGAAATATCCTTCTACAGCGGACTGAAAGGAAAAAGTGCGTGAACTGAAAAGAATGGGGGTTGTTTCAGGACAGAACCTTCCGTCGACACGCAGCAGTCATCAAAGTCATTGAGGTGCTGAGCTACAGAATTTTCGCTTTAGCTTGACTAGTACAACGATTTGTCGTAGAAAAGATAGCATGCAGGCAATACTACAGCATAGTAATTGACTCCGCTTGAGGCTTCGATATCGCCCTGTCGGATTTGAGCTGTGATGTACTGGCATGGCGAATGACGTACGTGTGCGGAGCGATGGTTTGTTTTGTTTAGGCGTGCTAGTAGTGTCAGCTTGTAATTTGAATTGTGTTCATAGAGAGAGTTGCAAATTCTGATGGTATGTGCACGTTATTGGATCCACAAGTTAAGTTAACAGAAAATTATGAGTTTACTCTTCACTCTACCACAGTCTAAAATATACACTCACGACACTCACTGCTGAGAAAATTGTTACTATCTGAAAGTTTGTGCAACTCTAGCGCCCCAAGAAGAAACAAAGCAGCGGTAAAATTAT
Organism: Schistocerca gregaria; assembly: GCF_023897955.1. Taxonomy (NCBI): domain Eukaryota; kingdom Metazoa; phylum Arthropoda; class Insecta; order Orthoptera; family Acrididae; genus Schistocerca; species Schistocerca gregaria. The sequence continues at coordinate 513,314,077 of NC_064924.1, forward strand.
AGTTCGTTTTTAATCATTTTTCTGGTTAATTAGCTAAATAATTATTAAATTATTATAATCATGAGATATTTGTAATAACGACCGAATCTCCTTGATTCAGTGGCATAAGCTACAACATAATTATAGAGAAATACTTTCGAATATGTGTACAATTGAAGCTTACTCCACTGAAAACAAGACCATACAAACACACATTTCATGCATGAGAACAATATTTTCTTTGTCTGTTCGTAATATGCCAGACACTTTCCTTGACACGTGACAACTTTTTATGGAACCTAATGTTTTGCAGAGACTTACACTTCATCAACTTTTTAACACATAAATATTTTTGTAAATATAATTACTTTAGTTGCAAAAGCGGATGTGTTGATGATATTTGCCATTTGTGGCTCAGATGCAGCAACAATTGTGGAAGTGATTTCTTCTGTGTTTGAAAATAACTCTATTGCTATTTTTTTTTCTTATTGTCACATTCGTGTGGGTTTTTTCTCCAGCTACAGTTGTGTTAGCTTGTCCGCAACATAAAATAATGCAAGTATTTCATTCCATACTGGTTTAGCGAAGAAAACTTACGTTTTTGAGCAAATATATGACGCCTTTCTACAAAACGTCAGGTCTGTTGGTGTTCACTAGCACTTTTTCGGTTCTTAAGGAACACCACATTCTCAAGTAAAAATCTTTAGGTTAGAAGAAAGTCGTAAATAAACAGTTCCGCGACACAGCGATACACACCTACTAGGGTTGATAAGAAACCTAAAAATGGCAAGTATACTGCATTCTTCTTCTTGTCTCTGCAATTTATTGCGGTGCAGTCGCTTCTGTTTGTACAAACCATTCTACAGACCAATATAAACAGTTAAGATTAACTTTCGCTTCTACAAAATCTCGGCGAACTCTACAGTATAACTTCCTAGCCGCTTTGCGCACTACAATCGCGGAGGGCAACAGGAAAGACGTGGAGTGTCGCGACTGTATATGTTCGGCTGTGACTCTGCTTACACCACAGTCTGACACAACAGTCGCGACACTTCGCCTCGATTTTGTTGCCTACAGCGTCAGCAGCGCCCCAAGCGGCTGGTAGGTTACACGGTGAGTTCGGCGCGATCGTGAAAGAGAATAGTGGTTGTTATTTTGATTTATACAATGGTTTTTACTGGCGGGAGCGTTTGTAGCGCAATAAATTGGACCAAAAACAGGAAGAAGACACCACAGCTGTCTTTTTTTAGGTTTCCTAAGGATCCTGCGAGGTATATACCATCATGTTACTAAACTGTATGGTCAGGATTCACTTGCAAACTGTATGTGTATAAATGATGAATGTTTCGTTGTAGGAGCAGAAAATGGCTTGTTAATGGCAGGCAATAAGACCTTATGTAGAAAGACTCAGTGTACCTGTATAATAATATTAGGTTTTGTCCGCTACATTTCGAACAAAACCAGTTCATGAACGCAGACAACAACAAATTCGTGTGGAATGCAGTACCCACACTGTTCGACATTCCAAATTAGCCACCTCAACTGACGATGAAGAGGAAACTGCCACAAAAATTCGACAGTCAATCTAAAGCAGTGAAACAGTCCTATGACACAGAAGCAGCCGGTTCAACTCTCTATGTAGCAGTGGCAGAGTCGTGTGAATCATCAACACAGACCTGCTTTCACGAGGAAGTGGTTAGATTAACTGCAGCTGTTCGTGTCTTACAAAAGCGTGTGAAGTGTCAGAATGTGCAAATCGCTAGACTTCGAGCGAAATTATTACGGGACAAGGAAAGTGCCTACAGACAGCGACAGAAACTGTATCAGAAGGAGCAAGTGAACAAGGACAATGTTAAAGACTATAGGATCCCGATATTTAAAAAAAGATGCCCTTGACTTGTTGTTAAGCCAGATTAGCATGTCATTGAAAGAGAAACGTGCTGCAAGATGGAAAGACGAAAATAAGCTGTATTATATTACAGCACTCAGGCATACAGGTTTTTGTCAGAATGTTTTATGCTTCCATCAGTGCGTACATTACAAAGGTACGTGGAAGGCATACAAATAAAATGTGGGATAAGTGACAATATATTCCATCTTTTAAACCAAAAGGTGCAACATTTTTCTGATAATGATAAACTTGTGAATATGTCACTGGATGAAATGTCTCTAATGGCGAATTTGACATATGACAGCACTTCTTGACACCGTTATTGGTTTTGAGGACTTGGGGTTTACACGCACAGCTAAAATTGCCTTCAGTGTGTTGATGATAATGATTAATGGCATTTTTTCGTGTTTCAAACAACCATTGCTGTACTGTTTTCGTAAAGGAACAGTAGGAGCTATGCATTTGACTGCTATATTTTACGAAGTAGTCAAAAGACTTAAGGAAATTGGCTTGGTTGTGAAGACCTGTGTGACCGATCAGGGTTCAAATTTTGTGGACTGTAGAAAGAGGCTGGGAATTCACAAGACAATCCAAGTTTGGTATATGAGGAGCAGAAGATCTATTTCTTCTATGACACCCCACATTTGTTTAAGTGCATCAGAAACAACCTATTTAGGTATGACATAATTCATACATCAAATGATGGTTTGGTTGGTACTGCCGCTTGGAAGGACATTTCGCAGCTCTATTCCAATGACGTTCACTGGAAATACAAGTTAGCTCCCAAGCTGACTAAAAAAGCTGTGTAACTGCCAGCTTTTTCAAAAATGAAAGTGGGTACTGCAGATCGTGTGTTAAGCCACAGCCGGTATTGACACACTTCTATTTTGTGGCAGTATGCTATTATCTGCAATTGGCACTTCAGACTTTTGTCGAAAGTTAATGACATTTTTGAAATCTTTAATACCTACAGTGTGAAAGGGCCTGTGCATCTAAGGAACTGTATTAGGAGTGATTCAGAGCATCTGGATGTTCTACATGCGATGAAGCCATGGATTCACTCTTGGAAATTTGTAGGCTGTGATGGAAAAGATTACTCCCTGGGGATAAAATGTGTAAAGGGGCTTCTAAGTAATATATGTGCTTTGGAAATGCTTGCTGCCGAGGTACTGACTTGGAACAAAATTGTACTTATTTTCACGTAAAATTAAGCAAGACACGTTGAAAAACATTTTTTGAACTATAAGGCAGAGAGGTGGTTTTTGCAGCAACCCATCTCCAAGGCAGTTTTGTGTTGCATTTAACAACTGTACACTAAGCAAACTGTTAAATTCTTCTAATGTGGCAAGCAGTAATTGTGAAGGAATTGACTGGGGTCAGGTAATACTGGACATGAAATCTGCTCAAACATTAAAGGTCTCACAGTTGTTATGCAGTAGTGATACAAGTTCTGCAACAAAGCTAAGAAATGTGGAAGTTCCAGCAGACCTTGGAGAACAAAACAGTATGAGATATGTGTTTGGTTACATATTGAAGAAACTTTTTTCTTTACATAATTGTGTCAAGTGCAGGAATCTACTTGTAGACAACAGATAGGACTTAGATGCAAATGACAAATTTTATTGCCATTTCAAAAGTTATGAAGACAATTTTTGGAAGCTTGGTTATTTGCAGTGAAATATTTGTTTATTTTTTAGGGATTGTGAAAATCAGATGGCTTCCGTTTTTGATGAACATTCTCACAAGAAAAACTGTAGTGAATTATATGTGAACTTGTTGATGGCTGTCCCAAGTTTTCCTCGTGGATGTTGTGAAGAAACTAAGCTGCTGTTAATCAAGATATTTGTTAAAGTGTGACTCGTTTACCAGCTCCAATATTGGTATCAAGACTTAGTTTCTAACAACAAGAGAGCAAATAAGAAACTAAAGAAGTTGGCTCATTTGGGCTTCTGATTTCTTTGGTATGTATTTCGTTCACTTCTGTTGTTAGTCACTTAATTTTCCTTGCTTCTATCGCGTGATGACATTATTTTGTCAGCGCCTTGTTCACTGACAGATTGTTTGAAAATTATTCAAATATTTGGTTTTTCGTGAAATGTAGTGTAATCAGCTCATTATAATGTTTTCAGCATATTTCTCCCACTATTTGTCAGTTGCTTGTCCCACTTAGAATAATATAAAGATGAAGGTCGTACTTGTGGCAACAGGGGACAATGCCAAACGCAGTAGGCCTACGGAACGATAAACGAGGTGTCGATCGTTTTTGCATGAAGAGGTACATGTCTGTGCTTCTTACATGTAATCTAGGCGCTCAGTCCGGAACCGCGCGACTGCTACAGTCGCAGGTTCGAATCCTGCCTCGGGCATGGAGGTGTGTGATGTCCTTAGGTTAGTTAGGTTTAAGTAGTTCTAAGTTCTAGGGGACTGATGACCACAGATGTTAAGTACCATAGTACTCAGAGCCATTTGAACCATCTTACATGTGAATCTGTGTGTTTATATTCTTTTGATATCAACGAGGTAAGATCCAATTCTGTCCACTGTCACAAGTGTTTCTTCACGAATGTGTTGTAGCTTGCCACTCTATTCATGATTTTTGTCCGTACTTGCGCTTATTTTAGAATCATTTTTAGAAACATATAAGCCTTCTAATACTACACAAACCCTTTGAGGCAAGAAAATAGCTCAAATAATTCGGAAATTACGTAGGAAACGGATGCAAACAAACATTATGCTTACGACGCGTTTGACGTTCACCTTACGTGCCGCTTGGAGCGCTACTGTCGCTCCATCTGTCAAACGGCAACAACTTTTACAGCATTGAGTGTCGCGACTGTTACATTAGACTGTGGCTTACACTCCCAATCGGTCAGAGCTTAAACATTATCTTTGATCTTATTGTTATTATCTTAGTAACGAGTGTAAGCAATGATTAACAACATATGTGTACTTGGAATTACTTGTAAATGCATCTTCCTGTCGGAATTTATTCTTCTCAGTTCATTTAATGAACATTAACCGTAATAGAACTCAAATAAGGAAAGGTGAAACTTCGATGATTACGAAATGCGTATGTCAGCGGAAATTAATTCCAAATAATAATTAGCTATTTTAACGTAAGTGTAAAACACGTGATATTAATAACTGCGAGTGATCTACAAGGGTGACCAGACTTACCTGTGTTGGACAGTTGATAAGACAGCGAAGAGCGATAGAATAAAGTAATTCGCCATTTTCAAGTCCAGATTAGGTCGTACAACTCCCCTCTAATTGATTTTCCTGTTTTAAATTGAGCTGTGGTGGTGAAGCCGTGTTTTCGATCCGGCGTTTTGTCCATTGCTTTGACCAGTGACGTTCTGTGTGACGTCTTGACATAAGGATGCGAAGGATGTGAGCGGTTTGGCCTTAGTGACTTGTGTAAACTGTATATGCTGTTTACTTCAAAGAAGAAGTCATGGATCAATGCGGACTGGTGGAATCAGACCATGCTCCCCCAAATGTCTGGCTGTTTCTTTCCGTATGTGGCACGAGTTCCGAGGGTAAGGCTAGGCAGAAAACGAAGGGCACGGCTTAAATTGTTGCGAGAGCAACGGTTTGTGATATTTTTCGGTTCAAATGGCTCTGAGCACTATGGGACTTAACTTCTTTGGTCACCAGTCCCCTAGAACTTAGAACTACTCAAAACTAACTAACCTAAGGACAACACACACATCCATGCCTGAGGCAGGTTTCGAAGCTGCGACCGTAGCGGTCGAGCGGTTCCACACTGTAGCGCCTAGAACCGCTCGGCCACCCCGGGCGGCTGATGTTTTTTTACCATGCTTCCCACAAATATTTAATTGTATTTTAAATTTGGCACGTTTGTCGATGGAGATGTTTGGTACGAACCTAGGAACACCGCGGCACATTCGAAATGGATTATTTTTGTAAGAGACGTGTTATAGGTCGTTGCTGAGTCTTTGTGGTGGACGTTTAGGTTTGTCATTCGGTTCATAGTAAACGTGCAGTTCAACGATAGTCTTTAGTAGTTACTGCGTCTCTAATTGTTTATGGTTTTTGAACTGTTGTTTTTAGCTTACAGCTTGGTATTCTAGAGTGAAAAATGTGTGTTTGTGTGTTGTTTTTCATTTGAGTTGTGTTTAAATACTTTGATGTTTGCAGCAGGTCTGTGTTTTTGTGTGTGTTTTGGGGCCACTTTATTCAAACATTTTTGGAAGGTGACCACCAACGGCCATTAAGTAGTCTATAAAAATCTTTGACCATCGGGTGCTTTTATTTTAAACCCATATATCTCGACTGGTTTCAGTCATCATCCATCTTCACGGATAAGGGTTAAAGTGGTTTATCCCACAACGTAACATTTTTCATTACTTAAATAATGGTTAGAACGTGTCAGGAATACCAAAATAGGACGTTCAGAAGCAAATATACTAATGCCAAGTGTATGCAGAGAAGTACTGGACTATGACTGGTAAGAACGTTTTTATGATTTTTTTCTTGTTTAGTGTGAGATCGTAGATTGTTTATGGAAAGTATATTTCTTTGTAATGAGGTTCTTACTGTGTGGCTGGTCCCGGCGGTGGTTCGAGTCCTCCCTCGGGCTTGGGTGTGTGTGTTGGGTGTGTCCTTAGGGTAATTTAGGTTAAGTAGTTTGTAAGCTTAGGCACTGATGACCTCAGCACTTAAGTCCCATAAGATTTCACACACTTTTTTTGAGGTTCTTAGATTTGTGTTTGCTTAGTTTTATTTGAGGAGAGTAGGGTTGGAGGGAGGGGGGCGTTATGGAACCGATGTCTTCATTGGCGCTGTATACATATAGTGAATTATGTTATCCTTATTAGGTTTGTTGGTGGGGGATTGTCTGCATCACTGTCTTCCTTTCAGCTATTTATGTATGTCAGGTGAAATTTCCAGTACTGATCATAAGGGATTTCCTTCTTAGGCGTGGGGTGGGAGAGGAGGGGTGGTATCACTGTCTTCGTTTGAGCTACATAGTTCTAGAAATACATTCTATTCCAGTTGTGTGTTTCTTATTCTTTTTGGTTGCGTTTATTCTGGAGGAATTCGTGAGTGCTAGTTTTCAACTATGTGACTCCCTTGGAGTGATGTTAGTCTTATTGCAGTATTTTTAGTTTGCCCCGCCTAGAACTCCCAAATTCCCACGGTTGTCACATTAGTTTCATTTCAATAAGAGACTGAAATATTTCGCATCTTTTTTATTTTCGTTTGCGACCATAATGGTCTATCTTGTAGTAATCTTGAAAAACGCCAGAGGCGTGCTATTAAATCTGTGGTTGTCATTACGCTTTATACACTCCTGGAAATTGAAATAAGAACACCGTGAATTCATTGTCCCAGGAAGGGGAAACTTTATTGACACATTCCTGGGGTCAGATACATCACATGATCACACTGACAGAACCACAGGCACATAGACACAGGCAACAGAGCATGCACAATGTCGGCACTAGTACATTGTATATCCACCTTTCGCAGCAATGCAGGCTGCTATTCTCCCATGGAGACGATCGTAGAGATGCTGGATGTAGTCCTGTGGAACGGCTTGCCATGCCATTTCCACCTGGCGCCTCTGTTGGACCAGCGTTCGTGCTGGACGTGCAGACCCCGTGAGACGACGCTTCATCCAGTCCCAAACATGCTCAATGGGGGACAGATCCGGAGATCTTGCTGGCCAGCATAGTTGACTTACACCTTCTAGAGCACGTTGGGTGGCACGGGATACATGCGGACGTGCATTGTCCTGTTGGAACAGCAAGTTCCCTTGCCGGTCTAGGAATGGTAGAACGATGGGTTCGATGACGGTTTGGATGTACCGTACACTATTCACTGTCCCCTCGACGATCACCAGAGGTGTACGGCCAGTGTAGGAGATCGCTCCTCACACCATGATGCCGGGTGTTGGCCCTGTGTGCCTCGGTCGTATGCAGTCCTGATTGTGGCGCTCACCTGCACGGCGCCAAATACGCATACGACCATCATTGGCACCAAGGCAGAAGCGACTCTCATCGCTGAAGACGACACGTCTCCATTCGTCCCTCCATTCACGCCTGTCGCGACACCACTGGAGGCGGGCTGCACGATGTTGGGGCGTGAGCGGAAGACGGCCTAATGGTGTGCGGGACCGTAGCCCAGCTTCATGGAGACGGTTGCGAATGGTCCTCGCCGATACCCCAGGAGCAACAGTGTCCCTAATTTGCTGGGAAGCGGCGGTGCAGTCCCCTACGGCACTGCGTAGGATCCTACGGTCTTGTCGTGCATCCGTGTGTCGCTGCGGTCCGGTCCCAGGTCGACGGGCACGTGCACCTTCCGCCAACCACTGGCGACAACATCGATGTACTGTGGAGACCTCACGCCCCACGTGTTGAGCAATTCGGCGGTACGTCCACCCGGCCTCCCGCATGCCCACTATACGCCCTCGCTCAAAGTCCGTCAACTGCACATACGGTTCACGTCCACGCTGTCGCAGCATGCTACCAGTGTCAAAGACTGCGATGGAGCTCCGTATGCCACGGCAAACTGGCTGACACTGACGGCGGCGGTGCACAAATGCTGCGCAGCTAGCGCCATTCGACGGCCAACACCGCGGTTCCTGGTGTGTCCGCTGTGCGATGCGTGTGATCATTGCTTGTACAGCCCTCTCGCAGTGTCCGGAGCAAGTATGGTGGGTCTGACACACCGGTGTCAATGTGTTCTTTTTTCCATTTCCAGGAGTATATCTCCGATATAACGTCATAGGTCAACGTAGACGCGTGGAATCGGAACGTGCGATAATCCCAAATGTTGTTCTTGTTACCGCGTTACGTCAGTTTCAGTAACTTTTGGCCGTATGAATTGGCATCAATTTTTGGCTTTCTGTATTGTATAACGATATGTTTACGTAATGTGTATACATAAACGTACAGTTATAAATGTTCCCGTTCGTAGTCGCTAGTTATAACAATATGTTTACTTTTGTGTTGTAACAAATAGCTATTATCAGCGGTGGAAATATATTTGCGAACGCCGACCGTGTGCGGCTGTTTCTTGTTGGATCGTCTGATCAGTCGGAAGTAGCATTGCAGAGGAGAGTAAATGCCTATTCAAAATATAGTTATTTTCGAATAGCTCAACATGAATTTCCTAAGGGACCGTAATTTATCATGCATTTATCAGTAGAATATGGCGCGGAGACAATATTTTGCCGCATGCAACTTCTGACCGATGTCGATGAAAAAATTCCTGACTGTGAACTCTCTATTTGGCAGAAACAAAAGAAAATTAAATAATTTCATGAAGGAGTGAGACATAGATTCTACACTAAATGAATAGTCTATACACTAGTTCCATTTAACTCTGAATTTATGGCAATTAATAGATGAACTTTCACTGCAATTAAGGATTTACATGGACGCCGTTTTGACTGGTACTTCTCTTCTCGTAATGAAAATAATTCCTTTGACGTTTTCACATACACATCGCACAATAAATCTACTGCTATTCAGTATTACACTTTTTTTATTGCACTTTTACTTTACACTAAAATAATATTATGTTTAACAATAATAACACGGCGGCAAGATATGCGGGGTAAACACAAGTTTCAAGAGACAAGAGAAAAAATGAGTAACTGAGTAATTGTTCATCGCGAATATCTCGTACATCAAAAGAATGTGTAACAGTATTCTTCTTCTGTTCGTTTTTCGCGCCGCGATTTTCGAAGTCAGGAACTTACTGCATCACTGACGGCGCTTCGACAATAAACACGTTACGTTACAGGACGTTCACCTTTTACATTCTCGCAACATTATTTGCTAACTGTAGCTGTAGCTGTTGCCGAGCGACTGCTCGATTAGTGAATGATTTAAAATGATAAGGCAATCACATAATGTTACATTGCCTTCCATGGGAATCTTGGAAATCAAGGAGATTACCAAGATTCACATGTCGCCGTTAACATTATGGGATTGAGTACTTTGCAGATTTACGTTGATCAAACACAGTATTCCTGTCATTTGATTATTAGGATTACACAAATATGGTGATCTCTCATTCATAGACAAAGACAATTCTTAAGGTAAAGATACATAAAAAAATTTAAAAACTAATATAGTAAATTTACAAAGTTTACAATGGAGATTATACATTATGCTCATTACAGTCTTTTTTTTTTTAACAGTGTTCATAACGACCATCTTTGTCGCCTCATAGACATTCATCTTTTTATACACACATAATTCTCACACACGGAATTTCTCACACGTGTCCATTTTTATTCACTCATAATTCTCACACATGGAATTTCTCATACGTGTCCATTTTCCATTGCTCACTAGTTGTCATTGTTTGTGTATTTGAAAGGTAAGTTGAAATTTGATTCTTCTCCAGGTGAAGCTTATCCCTTGCGAAGTTGGATCGCTACTTTGCGTTCTCCGAGTAGAAAACTTTTCATCAGCTCTGGTCGGCGAGTCTTGCTCGCACGTTTGGTACACACGTTACATGCAACAACAAATGTAAATACTCATCAGTCTAAGAACTAAAGTTAAATCTAATTTTAGGACTTGGAATTCCTAGGAATTTGACTTTGCCACTATTCGCATGTGGTTTAGCTGTTCCCATTTCATTCACGGGATATAAAATCAGCATAGTTTGTGATATGTTGTGAACTGATATAAAAGTCTTTTATTTTGGGAGCTGCTTTCATGGAAAGTCCGTTTCGTCGAATTGCAGCGGGAGTGCTGTGTTGGTACATCACTTTATATTTAACGCGTTTGTTGCGTCGAGGGACGTTGGCACAGGCTGATTGTTAGAGCTGAATCGCAACTCGAGGCGCTCGCTCACTAGCATCCACGCTGTATTTCAGCTTTTCCGCGCACGGTTCAGTGAACACGTTGCGTCGATGGTGTTGTGGTATTTTGTAGTTTGCTGAGCTGGTGCGGAGGGACGAGGATTACCAGGGACAGAGACTCCATTGAAACCATCCCTGCCTCCACATTTTCCAGCCGATTTGGAAGATTTTAAGGTAGGTTAGCGCTCGCACTTTACAAAGCAGCTGACACTTACACTTGGTTTCCGATGCACTGCACGTAATCACATCACTGCCTTCGGTTACACAACCGGACTATCACTGTCCGTCGGCCTATCTGCACGTTTAACACTTTTTATCTTCATCGTTAATGCAATTATCACTTACTTATGACAACGACGCATCGCTTCGTGTCTGTGGCAGACTTCCACAGCATTTTAAGCCTTCACTTATATACTACTACGTACACAAATTTTTTACAGTTTATAATCAAATAGTTTACCTCACTTTGAAGCTTGCTAATTGAGAGCTTCGATTATCATGCCCATTTCAATTTGCTTTGTTGGTAACTACCTTAACATTTCGCTTTACATTGTTCATCATCTTTCTCTAAGAATAATTATGCTTTTAGTTCACAGAAACCGCACATTAGTTTCTCCGATCTGTTAGCAGTTATTATTTTTTTAATTCATTTGAATCGTTCTTTCTATTCATTAGATTCATTAAAGTTATCACTGTCATTTCAACAAAAATTTCCTTTTTACTAGATGGGAGGATTAATCAGTCACATTTGATCGCCCTCTCACCTGAGAACAGAACATCATTCAAGAAAATATTCAAATATTCTCGGTTTGCGTCTCGGATTGACTTTAAAAGGAAAAATAAAGAAATTTCAAAACTAGCTTTCCCGATTTCGTTCACACGTTTCCTTTTGAAAATCGTATGCCAAACCAGCCTTCCAGGTCAACCGCATTTCTCAATCTGTGACGTCAAGTCTACAGGACGGGTGCAGGCGGGTTAGGATATTTACACAGATTCAGAAGGAAGACATAGATATAATAGTACATAAAGAAGAAATCTAGTAAACAACTCCTTGTTCCTTATGACTTAGAAATTAATTTTCCTTTGTGCCGTACGCCTGTGTACGCGCTGCAGTTAAGAACTAGCTGCTTTGTTTTGTCGGCGGTTTCATTGTCGTTTTATTCTCACTTTGACGCCTGCTTGCACTACAATGCATTGACCTCTATATACACTCCTGGAAATGGAAAAAAGAACACATTGACACCGGTGTGTCAGACCCACCATACTTGCTCCGGACACTGCGAGAGGGCTGTACAAGCGCAATGATCATACGCACGGAACAGCGGACACACCAGGAACCGCGGTGTTGGCCGTCGAATGGCGCTAGCTGCGCAGCATTTGTGCACCGCCGCCGTCAGTGTCAGCCAGTTTGCCGTGGCAGACGGAGCTCCATCGCAGTCTTTAACACTGGTAGCATGCCGCGACAGCGTGGACGTGAACCGTATGTGCAGTTGACGGACTTTGAGCGAGGGCGTATAGTGGGCATGCGGGAGGCCGGGTGGACGTACCGCCGAATTGCTCAACATGTGGGGCGTGAGGTCTCCACAGCACATCGATGTTGTCGCCAGTGGTCGGTGGAAGGTGCACGTGCCCGTCGACCTGGGACCGGACCGCAGCGACGCACGGATGCACGCCAAGACCGTAGGATCCTACGCAGTGCCGTAGGGGACCGCACCGCCACTTCCCAGCAAATTAGGGACACTGTTGCTCCTGGGGTATCGGCGAGGACCATTCGCAACCGTCTCCATGAAGCTGGGCTACGGTCCCGCATACCGTTAGGCCGTCTTCCGCTCACGCCCCAACATCGTGCAGCCCGCATCCAGTGGTGTCGCGACAGGCGTGAATGGGGGGACGAATGAAGACGTGTCGTCTTCAGCGATGAGAGTCGCTTCTGCCTTGGTGCCAATGATGGTCGTATGCGTGTTTGGCGCCGTGCAGGTGAGCGCCACAATCAGGACTGCATACGACCGAGGCACACAGGGCCAACACCCGGCATCATGGTGTGGGGAGCGATCTCCTACACTGGCCGTACACCTCTGGTGATCGTCCATGGGACACTGAATAGTGCACGGTACATCCAAGCTGTCATCGAACCCATCGTTCTACCATTCCTAGACCGGCAAGGGAACTTGCTGTTCCAACAGGACAATGCACGTCCGCATGTATCCCGTGCCACCCAACGTGCTCTAGAAGGTGTAAGTCAACTACCCTGGCCAGCAAGATCTCCGGATCTGTCCCCCATTGAGCATGTTTGGGACTGGATGAAGCATCGTCTCACGCGGTCTGCACGTCCAGCACGAACGCTGGTCCAACTGAGGCGCCAGGTGGAAATGGCATGGCAAGCCGTTCCACAGGAATACATCCAGCATCTCTACGATCGTCTCCATGGGAGAATAGCAGGCTGCATTGCTGCGAAAGGTGGATATACACTGTACTAGTGCCGACATTGTGCATGCTCTGTTGCCTGTGTCTATGTGCCTGTGGTTCTGTCAGTGTGATCGTGTGATGTATCTGACCCCAGGAATGTGTCAATAAAGTTTCCCCTTCCTGGGATAATGAATTCACGGTGTTCTTATTTCAATTTCCAAGACTGTATGACCTTAAGTCATCATTGCTTTGTCCTTGTCACTTACGCTCTTATACTTGGTATTTATTTCACTTGTGGCTTTAAATGTATCTGACCTGCGAATTGCAATTACAATTAATGTTATTTTTTTTATCTAGCTGAAGGATAGCGCTTTTGTGGCCATGTTGGTACTTACAAGTAACTCACATGCTTCGTAAACATTACGTTATTTTAATGCAGAGATGAACCTGTTCCAGATTTCTATGTACATTAGAACTTAATCTAGACATAGCTGACTTAGAAACTAGTTACTTGTTTTCCTTTTTAGTGGGATCAGGAACCAATAATTGTCAAGCGACATCATTGCTCCTTGAACTTAAAAAAAATTGTTTACATACTGTGTTTTACTTTCACTTCTTTACCATTTCATATCGCAGAAGCCGGCTGTTTAGCCACATCCTACGCTTTATATTTCATTTTTCTCTCTTAAATATTATCTCCTTAAAACGAAATCTTAAAACTAGAGTTCTTGGAGTTGATCACTTTCTTTGTTAAACAAGATTTCTTTTATCAACTTGTCTGTACTTAAATTATGGCTCAAGATAACATATCTTAAATTCTCTGCTCTACAGCAAGATAGACTCACTGTCGTGTAATTTATTCTAAGCATTTTTTTTAACGAAGTCAGATCAGTTGTCACTTAGTCACTAGCGGCTAACCTTCTCTTGCCATTATAAAGCTTTCCTTTTGACTTATTCTGTAGCATCATACTTTTTAAGACCAGAGTGATGGTATAACCCTTTTAATTTTCCGTTTGCAGGATCAAAAATCAGATAACAACCTGCGTGCGGTATACGAAGGATCTCGTAAGTTCCCTCAAAAAGACTTTGCCATTTTCGATTTCTGCGTAAGAGCAACGATGGTTTAAAGTGTGTTTTTAGCAAGACCTTTTCGCCTACTTTATAAGTTAACACTTTATTAAGATGTTTGTCATACGCCTTTTTGCATAAACTGGCTTGGGTGATCAACGCTGTTAGAGCTTATCTTATTCTGGCGTCTAAACTAGCGCTTGTGTTGTTACACTTAGGAACTGAATTGACCCATTCATTTTTCTCTTGATCAGAAGACACCAACTCACTCGGAATGAAACCAGTAGACAGATGTGGTAGATCATTCACAATTTCCTCGAAAGGTGACAAAAAGTCAACCCAGCGAGTGTGCTCATTTGGTATATACGTACGAATAAAACGATTAAACTCCTTGAACACCCTCTCAGTCGGGCTCGACTTCGGTCTAAACTTGGAGATAAGGATTTGCCTAATTTGATGACTAGCAAGGAAAAGTGTTTGCAGATCTCATAGCGTACAATCTCAAATGTTTGTTAAATAGATCAATAACAGCTACAAGGTACCTTAGTCCTCCACGACCTCGTGGGAGGGGCCCTGCCAAATCTGTGCCTAGGATTTGTCTTGGTTTCTCTGTGATAATAAGATTCAAAGGCAGTATATTCGAAAGATCAAAAGGTTTTGCCTTTAGGCAAATGATACAGTGTTTCAAGAGTTTGTGAATTCTGCTATGAAGGTTAGGGATGTAGCAGTACTTTGCTGTTTTACGCTTACAATTTTCTGGACCAAAGTGTCCCCACGAAATATGTGTATACCAGAGTAAGTGTTCTACATATTCCTGTGGAATGCATACTAGCCAATCTTCTGATGACAATTATGTCCGGTGGAAAAGAACTTGATTATGCAATTTGTAATGTTTGCACATGCGATGGGTAGGATTAGTTTCGAGGATCTGTTTCACACCTCTAGATTTTGGATCAGTTCCCTGCAATTGGACCATCTGGTTACAAAGATCAAGAAAATATTTCCGATGTATTGGATCCTTCATCAAAAGAATTTTGTAATTTGAAGTTCAGCACTGCCCGAAGAGTCTTCAGGCATGCGAGACAGAGCATCCGCAATAATGTTATCTTTGCCTTTTATATAGATTATTTCGAAGTCATATTCCCGTAAAAAAGGACACCACCTCGTTAAGCGAGGATGTAGGAGTTTACACGTCAGAAGAAAACTAAGAGCCTGGTGATCAGAATAGACTTTGATTTTTCTTGCCATTGATGTAGCAGCTGAATGTCTTGAAAGCTCAAACTACTGCAAGAGCTTCCAATTCAGTAACAGAATAGGATCGTTCAGTTTCTATAAGAATCGTACTCGCAAAACGAATTACTCAGATGTCTGGTTTTCCATTGGCTCCATGGATCTGGAAGAGACATGTGCCTAACCCCTGAAAACTTGCGTCAGATGACACACAAAATTCCTTTTCCATATCTGGATGATAAAGAATGTTGCTATTTAACAAAGCTTCTTTGATATCGAGAAATGCCTTTTGACAGTCGTCAGTCCAATTCCATTAAGTATTTTTCTTTAACAATTTCAATAAATCAGGGTTGTTCATTACTTTCTTTGGTAAAAATCTTCTGAAGAATGAAGCGAGTCCAAGATAACATTTAAGTTGTCGTTTTGAAGATGGGATAGGAAAATTTTTAATTGCACTTAGCTTAGCCGGATCAGGACGGATACCGTCAGATGAAATGACATGTCCTAAGAATTTGATTTCGGCTAGGCCAGAGTGTGACTTTGCAATTTGGCAGTGACTCCGTATGCCAGGAATCGCTGAAACACTTTGTGTATTAGTTCAACGTGACCTTCCCAGGTTTTAGTGGCAATTAAAAGATCATCAACGTAGAGAGTGACTTCATCAATACGATCTGGATCAAGAACATGATCTAGGGCAGAGATGAATACTCCAAAACTAACATTCAATCCAAAAGACCTGAAATTGATAGGATCTGCCGGTGAAGATACATGCCGTATACTTTCGTAAGTTAGGATTTAGTCTCACTTGCCAAAATGACATTTTCAGATCTATGCTACTCAAATATTTAATTCCATAAAATCTCTGCAGGTGTTCTTCAACCGCTTCAGGTCTCGTTCGTACCAGCACAACAATTTTTTTTATGTTCCGTGCGTCAAGTACGAGTCGTACGGTGTTATCCTATTTCAAAATCGTCAACAAGGGCTACTATATGGTGAATTAGAATACTCTATAACTTTCCAGTTCAGCATTTTCTTAATTTCATTACGAACTGCTTCCCTTCTTGCATACGGTGTGGGATATGTCGTGCGACTGACAGTTTGGTGCCGCCACCACTTCCATAGTATATTCATAGTCTTTTATAATACCGGGTCGTTTTGAAAACACGTTGATATAGTGTGACAACAAATTGAATAATTCCTGTCGCTGAGGTTCGGATAACTTTGTTGATTCTGCAGTCTTATTGGTTATTTCCTGCTGACTGTTATTATATCATTAAATGTATCACAGTTACCTTAAAACAAATTGAAATGATTACGACAAGGAGGTTTTCTGCGTATCCTTTGTAATCTAATGCTATTACAAGTGCCAAAGTTATTTACTCTTTCTTTCGCTAACTCCAGTGCAACTTCTGTCTGCAGTACTAACAGTGTGCAAATTTCTGTATAAAGATCTACTCGGGCTCTCTATCGTCGTAGAAAAAGAGACATGGCACTGCCAAATTCTTGACAATGAGGAAAATACATTTGATGGGTATTGATGGAATCTCCAGTGGTACGTAAGCTTGTATACTGACCTTTTGTGCCTGGGAGCCGATGGCTCCTGTTATTGAATATCCTTGGACGGGTAATTTTGGAATTTTAATTAATGTACTAATTTGCGTATAGAAACGTAAGGACATAGCATTAATAAGCACCTGTATCTAGGATTACAGTCGTCAAAATTCCGGCTATAGGAAGTTTTTTCATAGCTTGCACCTGGTAATCTATCGGTTCATCACCATCAGTCGTCTCTTTCTCTTGTAATAATTCTTGTCTCATGTCAATCACGTCTCAGTACAAGTACGTCATGGTTAGTCTCTCCGCCGAAGTGGTCGCCCCCATTCTGTCTTACAGCATCACTTAGGGAGCTTTCATATGCTGAACTTAGTTTTCCTGTTTGTGTGGTTTTGATTGGCCTTCATCATTAGAAAGTTCGACCAATCTGATATTATGAGAACACTGAGGAACAAAATTACTGTTATGCACAAACCTTGTGTCAAAATGTTGTTGCGTTTGTTCTGGTGTCCAATACGTTTTACTGTCTACCGCGTTTGCGAAAAATACAGGGGGATTGTACTGCCTTCGCGAGGTCTGATGATTTTCATTGCTGTTATGATTTCCGGAATTGTTACGGTGAAATTCACCTTCACACTGTGGCTTGCCGTTAAACTGTGTGTTTCTGTACATTCCCTGCGCTTGATTTTTACTAGGCGCGGAGTTGTGTTGGTATGAGTGGGCGTTGTCAGCGGTTTGTTGCTGCCCGTAATCTGAGTATTGGCCGTGCGAGTACAGTGCATTCCATTGCGATCCGCTCTGCTGTTGCCAACCTTTTTGACTGCAAACCATTTCCAAACTTCTGCTTGTACGGTTGATTGCCGTACTGGTTACCAGTCATGTTATACACGGGATTGAATCGGTTGTGTTGATTATGTCTATTCCTTTTTTACGGGTACCCATTGCCTTTATTTCCGTTTTGCCAATCGTTACTATTTTTGAAACCGTTCCTGGCTTTTCATAGCCGTTACAGTCGTAATGTTGTGGCCAAGAATTGTGCGGAGTATTCCGCGGTTTGTTAGCTCTCATGTCCTCATAGATAAGGTCTAGGGAATCTAATATCGACAGAAAGGTATCTGGATCATCATCTGGTGTGGCTATCAGCTTTTCACGAATCGATATGGGTAATTTAGACTTGAGAATCATAATTACATCTTTACTATTAATAGGGGTGTCCCAGTACCATTTTTTGCCAAGATATTTTTCGAGGTACTTTCTCAGGTTACTATTCCCGTGGTCAAATTGTTCTGCATTATAGACTTCTTTACGAAGGCGCTTCTGAACACCTTCGCTCCAAAATTTGCTGAGGAAACAGTGCTCAAATTCCTCATACGTTCGACACTTATCAACCATTTCGGTTCCCCAAATTGTCGATTCGCCACCTATATATCCGGTAATAAGTTGGATACGCTGTCTGCCAGTCCACGAATTTGAAAAAAATGCCAGAGAATCCACGAAGAAAAACAATTGGGTGGGTATTTCGTTTTTCCGGGTTAAAGGTTTGAAAAACTTGATGCTTTATCATCCTTTCTTCTTTCATCATTTGTATTACTGAGTCAGATTCTTGGTTTCGGTGAGTGACTGGAATATGTGGTGGTGAAGTTTGTTCATTAGATACAACAGGTATTCAGAATTGCCGAAATAATTCATCTTCCTCCTCTGAGGCTAAAGATTTAGGATAATTAAATCTCTGTATTCGGGAACTACAACTCACTTGTACCTGCAGGTTATTTAGTTGTTCCGTTACCTCTTGCTTCCAATTTGGTAATTCTTGCTGAAGGGTACGCCTAATGCTACCGAGTTCAGACATTACGGTATCTCCGACGCTTCCAGGAGCTGACAAGATACCAAGAGTGGTTGCTTTTACAATCTCTACTAGGTCTTTGTTAATTTTATTTTCGACAAATTTGTCCTTTCCAGCAATCCAGTTCTCATACTTTTCTCTAAATTCTCTCTCACGACTATCTAGCCTCTCCTTTACTTTCGTTTCAGTTTCCAAGTCAAATTTGACATTCCCTCGTTTAATTTTCCTACCTGCGCAGTTACTCTGTCTAATCTGTGATAAACCGTGGTTACGGTCGAGTCAAGATTCTTGGTTGCAGTTCGGATGTCAGCTGTCTCGCTTTGCATGGTAACTAAAGTGTCATTCAGTTCGAAAATTATTCCACTTCGCATTTGAGAAACAGCATCCTTAATTTGCTTCGCTACTTCTTTGCTACGTTTTCTCTAACAGTTTTTATTTCTTCGCTTACTGTAGAAAGTTTATCTTCAAGCGAGGCTAACATTTGTCTATTTTCCTCTTTCATTTGACGATTTTCGTCTTTAAAATCATTTTTAATGGAATTCACGATTTGGCTATTTTGCTCTTTCAATTGGCGATTTCCGTCCTGCGTCATTTGACTTATTTGACTCAGTAGCTGTTTGAATACATCGTCTGTCACTACTCCTGAATTGCTTTCACCTGCTTCCCTTGTAACCCGTATATGGCTGCGAGTACTAGTGGCAGAAACTATGCTGGCATTGTCTAGTTCATTACCGGAAATATATGGTGTGAGGCACCAAAGTCCATAAAATTTCCCACTTCACTTTCTACAATTGTTTCGATTGGTGTCTCAGCCTTACTAATTATCTTGCGGGGTCGTAAGCGACGCGACACTTCACTTGTTTCATTCTGTTCATTTGAATCTAGTGATGACATTTTATCGTCTGCCGTAGCTCACTTATTTGCATATAGTAAGTCAGTGAAGTTGGTTAGAGCTACGGCCGTCAGCTGTCGACAGAGATGTAATTTATCGGTTGCGAGTCGGTTGTCACTGCTACGTCACAAGATCGGAATGTCGGGAGTTGCATGTCACGAGAACAAGAGACTATTCTGGACCGTAACGAAAGTATGGCTGCCAGCTGGTAAGCTCCGTGAACAGGCACCGGACATTTGAAAACAAATGATATGCAATATACAGCAATGGAATTTAAACAATACTTAAAGAAATTACCAATCTACTAAATGCAATCTACTGAATTCAAAGCATATTTTTACTGCAACTACTAAAGATCGTCACATATTGATTAATGTCGACTGAAATTAAGGAAGCTTGGCTACGGCTAACGAAATTTTAACTTACGTTGCTGATGACTGCCTTGGGCGTAACATATAGCTATAATCAGCGTTGGAAATATATTTGCGAACACCGACCGTGTGCGGCTGTTTCTTGTTGGATCGTCTGATCAGTCGGAAGTTGCATTGCAGAGGAGAGTAAATGCCTACTCAAAATGTAATTATTTTCGGATAGCTGAACATGAATTTCCTAAGGGGCCGTAGTTTATCATGCATTTACCAGTAGAATACGGCGCGGAGACAATATTTCGCCACATGCAAATTTCGACCGATGTCGACGAAAGAATTCCTGACTGTGAACTCTCTATTTGGCAGAAACAAAAGAAAATTAATTAACTTCATGAGGAGTGAGACATAGATCTACACTAAATGAATAGTCCATACACCAGTTCCATTTAACTCTGAATTTATGGCAATTATTACATGAACCTACACTGCAATTAAGGATTTACATGGACGCCGTTTTGACTGGCACTTCTCTTCTCGTAATGAAAATAATTCCTTCGACGTTTTCACATACACGTTCACCTTTTACATTATTGCTAACTGTAGCTGTTGCCCAGCGACTGCTCGATTAGTGAATGATTTAAAATGATAAGGCAATCACATAATGTTACAACTGGTATCACTTTCAGCTCTTTGTACTGATGACTAGTTTTTCAGTTGAGTTATATACGTCGACTGATGTTTCAGGAAAAGTTTAGAATAGGGTCCGTGCCGTACTTGCGTGTTTCAAGCAGGAATGTTGCCAGTGCTTGCCGTGATGTACTATGAGAGCAAAAGTTGGCGTGTTAGCTGTTCATGTTACACAGCCAATGAGAGACCAACAGGCAGGCAACGTGTTTCGAAACTTAATACTTTCGAAAGAAAGGGCGAAACATTGCCGTAAAAGTGGATTATAGATTTAATTGCTCCTTATTTGCGTCGTATTTATTGAATCTAGTATCTTCAAACCAAGGACAGCGTTACAACTCATAATATACAAGAAAATGTAGTGAAATATTTCTGTGCTTCCTATTGTTACGCAATCGATCTGTATGAGCACACTCAGTAAGTGATCATTGTTTTTTAATTAAGCCTTGGGGGGAACTGTGCAGATCAATCGTTTTGTTTCTTTTCTCATTTTTTTTTTTTTTTTGGATCAGGGAATGAAGTATTTTGATCAATGTTTTTTAATTAGAATATGGGAAAAGGTACGTGGGTCAATGTTAATATATCAAACGTGCAACTCCCTTGTCATTAACATTGATCCGCTTATTCACTGAGCTTGCGCAGATAGATTGCATATTCATTTCCCCACCTCATTTGATATTTGCAATTTTCTGTGAGTCGTGCACCAACTCATTACTTTCGGGGAAATGGAAAGAAAAAGTAAAAATGAGTCTCCTGCTACAGACGTTTCTTCTCTGACGCTACTACAGTGCTGAAAGTAAAAGGTAAAGTTATAGAAATCACAGGGGAAAGGGTACGTAATAAGAAGCGACGTCCACGCTATAAGCGGTAATGGTCATGCACGCTCTGTGGCTTGTGTATAGTTCTTACGACTGAGCCATGCGTTCGTAGCACAAATGCTTCGTTTACTTGTTTGTAGTTGCATCACTTTGTTAACCAATTATTGTTCGCGCGATGGAGTGCAATGCAATGCAGCATCAGTTAGATAATACTAAGAGTGCTTTAACTTGTTTCCTAGTTGCAAATACTACTTCTATGTCCAGTCGCTTAGTGTGTCAACGTACCTTCTATTTCTCACCCATATACTTTTCAGGAATGAGTATGGGGTCATTAATGAAAACAATCTAACCGAGTGCCGATAACAATGTATGCTGACGAAGTTAAATGTTTATTATGCTGTAGTTTCTGCATAGTTTAGGTTTATATTACACGTGGCTCACTGAGTTAATAAGTAACCGTCGTGATGACAGGCACTGACTTGTTATTCTTGGATGCAGAGATGTTTTAGTCACATTACTCTTTTAAGTGTTATTAGTTTGAATGAATTTGGTGATGAACTTACTAAGTAAATTTTGAAAGGCAAGTTCTGTGGGTTCTAAGTGCTTATCTTCGTGCACCAATACTACAATAGCATTTTTTTAAAAAATATTGCTCAAATGAATGTCTTACTCAATAAAGAAAAGATGTAGGAATTATTCCGACCTAATGTCCATCGGAGTAGAGGAAATAACAAACGAAGCTCGTATTGTGGAGAAAATCGTACGAATCGAATTATGAGGGCAACATCCTTGCGGTTTCTTTAATCTACTTAAAGAAACCACCGAAACCATAGATTTGATGGGCGAATTATAGACTTGTACCACTGTCAATCCAATGCGAGGCCTGTGTGTTACCATAATTCCACCTCACTTGAACTAATATAAATAACTAGACTATATTATCATATTAAGCCGAAGTTTTATTGAATCGGCAACTTCGGTTTTAGGTGGTATTGGCAACGGTATCGTGGTCGAATAGTTTAGCAGCCAGATGGCCTTATCCACGCGCCGAATTGACGACGGCGCCCCCAGCAGGCAGCATAAGATTTGGTGGATATGAAGAGCTGCATCGTGTGGAGTGTTGAGCCATGGTCAGTTGACAGGAAGGCCACTGGGGTGACTCTTCTACCAGTTAATGGTGGCGCCCCCAACAGACAACATAAGATTTCTTGGATGTGACGAGCTGCATGGTGTGGAGCGTTGAGCCACCGTGACTTGGTGGGGAGGCGACTGAGGTGACTCATCTCTGAGTTGATGGCGGCGCCTCCAATCAGCAGCATAAGATTTGGTGGCTATGAAGAGCTGTATGGTATGGAGTGTTGAGCCTTGGTGAGTTGAAGGGGAGGCCACTGGGGTGACTCTTTTCCGACTTGATGGTCGCGCCCCCAAATGGCAGCATAAGATATGGAGCTATGAAGAGCTGCATGGTATGGACTATTGAGCCTCCATGAGTTGGCGTGGAGGCCACTGGGGTGACTCTTCTCTATTTGACAGTGGCGCCCCCAATAGGCATCATAAGATTTGGTGGCTATGAAGAGCTGACTGGTGTGGAGCGTTGAGCCTCTGTGGATTGGTGGCGAGGCCACTGAAGTGATTCTTCTCTGAGTTGATGGCGGCGCCCCCAAAAGGCAGCATAAGATTTGGGGGCTATGAAGAGTTAGCTGATGGTGTGGAGTGTTGAGCCTCCGTGAGTTGGCGGGGAGGCCACTGGGGTGACTCGTCTCCGAGTTGACAGCAGTGCCCCCAACATGCACCATAAGATTTGGTGGCTATGATGAGCTGCTTGGTGTGGACTGTTGAGCCTCCGAGAGATGTGGGGAGGCCACTGAGGTGACTCTTCTCTGGGTTGACGGGGATGCCCCCAACAGGCAGCATAAGATTAGGTGGCTATGAAGAGCTGCATGGTGTGGAGTGTTGAGCCTCCGTGAGTTGGCAGGGAGGCCACTGGGGTGACTTTTCTACGAGTTAATGGTGGCGCCCCCAACAGACACCATAAGATTTCTTGGATGTGACGAGCTGCATGGTGTGGAGCGTTGAGCCACCGTGAGTTGGTGCGGAGGCCACTGAGGTGACTCATCTCTGAGTTGATGACGGCGCCTCCAATCAGCAGCATAAGATTTGGTGGCTATGAAGAGCTGCATGGTATGGAGTGTTGAGCCTTGGTGAGTTGAAGGGGAGGCCACTGGAGTGACTCTTCTCCGAGTTGATGGTGGCGTCTCCAATCAGCAGCATAAGATTTGGTGGCTATGAAGAATGGAATGGTGTGGAGAGTTGAGCCTCCTTGACTTGGCGGGGAGGCCACTGTGGTAACTCTTCTCTGAGTTGACAGCTGCGTGCCCAGCAGGCAGCATAAGAGTTTGTGGCTATGAAGAGCGGAATGGTGTGGAGTGTTGAGCCTCAGTGGGTTGGTTGGGAGGCCACTGGAGTGACTATTCTCCAGGCGCTGAGTTGAGAGTGGCGCCCCCAACAGGCAACACACGATTTGGTGGCTATGAAGAGCTGCATGGTGTGGAATGTTGAGCCTCTGTGGGTGGGCGTGGAGGCCACTGGGGTGACTATTCTCTGAGTTGATGGTGGCGCCCCCAACAGGCAGCATACGATTTGGTGGCTATGAAGAGCTGCATGTTGTGGAGTGTTGAGCCTCTGTTGGTGGGCGGGGAGGCCACTGGAGTGACTTTCCCAGGTGCTGAGCTGTTGGCGGCGCCCTCAACAGGCAGCATAAGATTTGTTGGGTATGGAGAGCTGAATGGTGTGGAGTATTGAGCCTCCGTGAGTTGGCAGGGTGGCCACTGGGATGACTCTTCTCCGGTTTGACGGCGGCGCCCCCAACAGGCAGCATAAGATTTGGTGGGTATCATGAGCTACATGGTGTGGAGTGTTTAGCGTCTGTGGGTTGGCGGGTAGGCCACAGGAGTGACTCTTCTCCAGGCGCCAAGATGACAGTTGAACCCCCAACAGGCAGCATGAGATTTGGTGGCTATGAAGAGTTAGTGGCAAGGTGCAGAGTGTTGAGCCTCCGTGGGTTGATGAGGTGTCCACTGGAGTGATCGGTCGACAAATTTAAATTTCAGAATAAAAAATGTGATCACATTATGGTGGGTTGATATATGTAAAGATAACTGCAAAATTGTTGTAGGACCTGAGGCTAATAATGGGTCGATTTTTGTATCGATATTTCTGAGACTGTAAAATAGTTACGATATGGAGTTACTAGTTCATAACTATTGACACAAGTGTAGTAAAAGAGTGCAATAACAATGTATTTTATAAATTGTTTTGCCTCACAGATACGGGTATAGTGAAGGGATGTTTCTGTCTCTGCCACTCATCAACTCAAGATTGCAAACTATTATAAATGTGAATTTAAATGTGAGAACTACCAGCAATGACTGTTTTCCTCTATCCTGTTCCCTGAGCACCATGGTATCATGATGGCAGGTGGCTGTCACAAGTATGAGAATATTTCTACCTTTATACTGACCATTAGACTGAACTAAGTTCTACGCATAAAGCAACCAAGGCAACTGAGACTGTTGGTATAAGCACTTGTGCCAGAAACGTAGAGTTTCTTAAAACAAGGTCCCAAAATTGTTGAATTGAAATTCCGACTGTGTCATGGATAATTATATGACAGAAAAGTAAACCTTGATGCAGTATAATAGGACAGAACCAAAACACCAGCATACTTGAGCAACATGAAACTATACTGAAAACTTGATAACTCTTTCATGGACGGGAGGTGCTAAGAATGTTTTCTGTAACTCTCTCCATACTATGAAAGAGTAGGAAAATACAGAATATTGTGCCGTTCATTCTTAAGATTACGTAGAACCTAGCAATAGTAGGGCGAAATAATAGACTGTCGAAAAATGCTGCGTATCAGCTCACAATTCAATCGTTATTGAAGAATAGTATTGCAAGCATCGTGATAACCACCCAAAGCTCAGTACAACAGAATTTACGGTTCGACCATAGTATTTTGCATTTTGTAGTCTTGTCTCTGTACCTAAGCTGACAGCATTTCGGTGATTAAAAACGTGCAATTGTAGAGTCGGAAAAATAACGCAAAAGCAGGTTACCGTTATGAAGGGAGTTACGATGCGGCCATGAAACCAGAAATACAATTAGAAACTAAAATCTGCAGATCGAAGTTTTACTCACCGTAGCAGTGTGGCTTTTCTCTCCTCACTGCAGCCGTCTTTGCAGAAGCTCCTCAAAAAACGCGTCAAGCGTAAACTGACGCTCCTCTTGGAAAAGAATTTATTACGTGTCTGATATCCAGCATGTGGAGTAATACAGAACATGTGCTAGATTCTAACATGGCAGCTTGTTGCAAACTGCTACATTTATCAATAATTTTGCTGGCTACATTTATTGATAATATTTATACAATGATCGATTTTAATATTCAAGCATTATCACTACTCAGTCCATGTGGCTGGCTCTGAGCACTATGGGACTCAACTGCTGTGGTCATCAGTCCCCTAGAACTTAGAACTACTTAAACCTAACTAACCTAAGGACATCACACACATCCATGCCCGAGGCAGGATTCGAACCTACGACCGTAGCAGTCGCACGGTTCCGGACTGCGCGCCTAGAACCGCCAGACCACCGCGGCCGGCTCAGTCCATGTCTGACCAACTAATAATGCTAAACAAATACTAATGTCCCATGATGTAAGAGATTTTTGTTTGCGCCATTGGTTATTGAAGTACTTCTGGGAGTTATGCCGAGTTGTTGTTCCTGTTGTATGCAGAATATTTCAACGACCGACCGAGCCGTGTTCTGCAGGTCACATTATATTCCCTGACTAGATGAGAGTCCAGGGATCGAGTGCACGTAACAGCAAAGCTCGCTGCACTCCAGTCACTGTCATTGAAGCATTTTGCACAAATCGTAACAACTCGGCAAAACACCCTAAGTTAAACACGTTCGTAAGAGAGTATTGATCTGAACATAAAACGAATAGCACACGTTGAAACCTAATGCCATTATTCCCTATACTCAACTAATTTACACTCACCAGAGCAACACGGATATCTCCTCCTGCCTGCGTCCGTTTCTGCAGTAACTCCATAAAATGTGTGTAATAATTACACAGTTTATGCTATTTGCTAATATGTCCGAGTGTAACAAAGTGTTATATTTATTGCGAATTACGCAACCTTCAGTTATTGGCTTTTTGGTTGGTTTGGACAGTAAAGAGACTAAACTACAAGGTCATCAGTCCCCATTTCCTTACTCAAAAGGGTCTCAAGATTAAAACAATTCCGCAAAAGGATCTGGGAATGTAAAAAAGTCGTAAAAGTAGCTGGGAACATTTCAAAGAGAAAACGGAAGAAGCAAGATAAAGGGAGAAAACGTGCACTAAATGAAACATTGCCGTAGAAAGTTTTAAAAAATACAGCAGATGGCGTGGGCTGGCTGATCGCCAGAATAAAAAAGGATGAGCCAGCCACTCTGACATACACTAAAATCTCCAGCCTAAAACCACAAGGCTAGAGAAACACAGATAGGGAAGAGACGAACAGCAAGGCGATAAAACAACAAAGAAAGTGCGGGGAAGAGTTAAAATGGAGGGAGGATGAATCCCTGGTAGAGAAGGGCACAGGCGCATCCTTACTTTCATGCATACAGTGATTCACTTTAATACCCAAGTAACGTCAATCTTCCCCACGTCTCAGCAAATAGTTATTCTGACAAAACTAATATCCCGTGATATCTAAGGTTTTCTAGGCGCAACTGATTAATGATATACTTCCGGGAATTTTGTTGTGTTTTCATCCCTATTTTGTGCACAATATTTCAACGATTGGTGGAGCCGTCTTTTTCATGTCGTGTGGCGTTTCCGGACTAGTTGGCGTGCAGGCAGTGAGTGCACGTAACAGCAAAAGTAGCTTCACCCGAGGAAGGCGCCTGGGACGATCATCGAAGAATTGTGCACAAAATACACACAACAACTCGGCAAAATACCCGGAAGCAGAGCATTAACTAGTATCACGTTCGTGAGTGAGTGATCGTGTGAACAGGAAACGAAAAATACACTTTGAAACGAAACGCTGTTATTCCATGTACAGATCTAATTACACTCACCAGAGCAACACGGATTTCTTCTTCTTCCTGTAGCCGTTTCTGCAGCAGCTCGAGAAAGAACACGTCAAGAGTAAACTGACGCTCCTGCTGGAAAAGAACATTACTTTTATCATAAAGAAAAATTTTATAATTCAGATATAGCGATATTTCTTAATATGTACAGGCTTTACGAAGTGTAGCACTTATTAAGAATGTATGGGCCTGTAGATAGCGATAGTGAGTATACATTGTTTAGCTGTAATGGCTGCCATTATGTTATGGTCGAACTGTTAAGCTGGAACGACAGAGGGCTACAGAGAAATTATTCAAGGCACAGGTTCGCCATTGACCTTTTTATTCTCTTGTTCTGGTGTGTTCTTTCTCTGGAAAGGAATTAAGTGGGACTGTGACAATTTTTACCGACAGTTTGTAATATTATTGGGATTCCCGTAGTACAGAAACTGTGAGTACCCTTGGAAAGGCATTCACCTATCTGTATATTAAATGATCAACTTATGAGATGAGATATATTCTTTGAAAGACATTTGTTTTATATAATTTACGTAACTGTAAAGATGCGCATCTAGCGCGGACGCTAAAACATCGATTGCGCAGTCAAAGTAACATTTTAACAGAAGCTGAACAGACGTTCCGCTTCAATCTAAATAAAAGATGACAGTAAACACTTTTGTAGATCTTCAGATTTTTTGTACTTCTGCTTGTAATGTGAAAACGTAAAGAAGGTCGACTTTAAGCTAAAAAAAGTGAACGGTCTTGCCAACGTGCAGACAACATTATTAATTCATAAAATTCAAGTAATTTATGTTCGAAACTGCAAATCGGCAAGTTATTGTTATGAAGGTGTTGAACGGTACAAGAATTGTCTCGAGGGAAGGAAAAAAGTAATGACTGTAATTTGTGACAAACACGTGAACCAAGGAGACAGCACAAGGCAGGCTGAAATCTGATCGCACCATACAGTTAGAAAAGTACTCGTGTAAGTTATACTGTTTATAAATAAGCCCTAATTGCTTGTGAGAATCGTTTGAATATATTAAGTGTTTACCAGATTTCTTATTCTATTCTTTTTCTTTATACTTTTTAACCTCCATGCCATATTACTTTATAAATGTTAAACAGCCTGTACTACAGCAGAGAATACTGCGGCATCCTGGTCGTAGACAGAAGGCCGCTTCTTGTCTTCTATACAACTCATACCTGCCCCATTTATTAATGATTTCATTTGCAAATACAATTTTTTATAGTTCATTGTTAAAGGTCCCTTAAGTAATTATAAAATTCATACTGATTACGTAAAGAAATCCCGGTTGTTGTTTTCCAAATAATAGAAGCCTTTGCGTAATCAAAAACTAGCATCCCTCTGGCAACGATCAGGAGCCGACCAGAAGACGGACGTCTTCGACCGCTTTCATGTCTCCTGTGGCAAAGCTGTACCAAAATGGGAACACGACATTCTAGTATGAAATATCAGATTAAAATTGAAAAAAAATTCAAATATATTTAACCTAATTTTTTTTATCATACTAGAAGTTCCAATTTCTCTATTCTCTGACTCCTTCGAAAACAACATTAGGCTTCGAAGTCTGAAATTCAGGAATATATTTCCTCTGGTCATCAGGTATTAATCCCAGTTAGCAGGTAACTCGTAGAGTAACCAAACGATTTGTAATGTTGTCTTCAACCAGTCACTTGTATTGGACGCATATTATGTGAAGCTCTGCTCTTACAAGAAATTTCGGCTTAATTCTCTACAATTTATTAGGGTCTTTTCCATTCTCAAGCACCTCCGTATCAGCATCATAGTCCAGGCAGTCTTGACTGATGCAAGCCACAACTTCCCGGTTGGTCAGTGTTAGTTTTAATAACCATCCGTTGAGTTATTGCAAACATTTAATCGGCTTTCGGCTAGACTATCAACTTCGTCGTATCTAATGCCAGAAGTGGGGATATAATACGCTAGTAACGTGGAGGAGAGAAGCAGCAGCCTGTGGGAAGTGGGGAAAAGAGCAAGCATATCATACAGCCAAGGAGGCCTGTGCGCAACCAACCCATCGAGACAACGTGCCAGTATTATGCAGGTGAGAAAGACATACGACTGTTGGAATAGGCGTGACTGCCCAATTATCAGACCAAGTCCGACCTTATATATATATCACTTTCAAACACTGAAGTTACCCTGACTCCTATCTGAATAGGCTACATTTGTAACTAATGTCTCATTTCTAACTAATGTCTTCATAGTCTGGTGAGAAGACAGTTAAATCTGTAATGGCTGTGGAGTAAATATTCTTATACGCCATATTTTCTGTGCACGTTATCTTTTGATCACAAGGCAGAAGTGAATTTAATAGGAGACTAGCCATTTATTTTACTTGAAGTCGAGATATTGTAAATTTTAAAAATTTTGTGTATCTGTGGAGATGAAGTTGAAGGCTTTGGTGTGTTGCTGAGTGACCAGCAAATTCAGTTTCCCTCCAGTGATGAAGAAATCCATCCATTTGCCAGTGACGTTCATCTGTGGCTGTATTTTAGATACGGTCACGAAAACTGACAATGATCCCTCGATATCTGTAGCCAGTAAAGCCTATTTGTTCAGTGTGACCTACGGTCGGTCAGTACCGTTGGGCCTTCAGAGGCTTGTTCTGACGTAATATGTTTCGTAGTTGGTACTTTAGATCATTCTACTAAACTAGTGAAACGCAATCACTTCTATTTTCAGGTATCGAAATGGTATTAAATATAATTTTCTGAATTATGTGTGTGTGTGTGTGTGTGTGTGTGTGTGTGTGTGTAGTCGTGCGTGCTTGCGTGTGTGTGCGTATGTAAGTAAGGTTTTTAGACATTTTTTATGTTTTAATTCTTTGTTGAATTTTTACTTTTTTAGCACATTGAACTCTTCCCATAAACGTACTGCTTTCTTGCACGGAAACCAACACACAATCGTCATAGTCAATAGTCTAGTAGAGGTTCCTGTCTTAGATGTATTATTCATAATAAATTGTCACATGGGATGTTTATAGCGAACAGCAGATACATTTATAGTAAGTCGTGACAGCCTGTAATACCCTTTGACCACCCTATCGACAATTAAGTATCTCTAAAACTTAAGTGCTTTGCTTATTATGATATCAGTAATGCAACGTGACGTGGCTCACCTCAAACTTACCTCGAGCAGCGACCAAGGTCTTGTCCAGTCGCAGACCTTCGTCTTTCTCCCCTCCCACACACCGGGAGGAAAACGCCTTGATGCTTCGGAACATTGCTGCAACGATAACGGGCACCAGGTTAGATACCACCATGCCGTGTCCACGAGTAAATCTTATTTTGATGTGTCACAAGAGTATCGCAAAGAAAAACTTGAGACCATGATATCATATCTTTCAGTTTAACTACTGTAATAATAAGAGCTGTCAGTGTTACAAAGTATTTGTAACTTCTAGACCGATTAAATATCATTGATTTACTTGAAGAATATTATCCATTTATACCGGATGAGGAATTCATTATTTTAATCCCTTTTTACCAATTCCTAACAGATGAATTAAAATAACACTAGTACTTCGATGACAGCCAAAGATGTGTTCATTACGAGGTACATTTATTCTGCAATGGATAATTTTGTTTCGATAGCAGTTATTTAAGGCTATCACTATTAGACAGGCAGACAGTACTCTTAGCAAGACAGTGCATCGTTACTCTAGTTTCAGATATACACCAAGCATAGTTATTTAAAATTCACATATGGACAGACATTAGGCCACGATTTGGTTACTACCGTCCGTTCGTTCAATATCGCACAGTGAGGCAGGATCAGTAATTTAATTTGTGGGTACTTAAGGGAACATCTTGTTGGTAATATGAAGTTACTGGTAAATAATCTATGAGACAGTGTGGTGGTTTAAATCCCTAATCCCTCCGCAGTGTCTCAGGAGATTACTATTTTTACAAATACCCGTTTCCTGAGTCAGTGTATTCTCACCGGGCTACGCCTTCTATTTGGCAGTCATCAACAACCTAAGTTCAACACTAAACCTAGAATCACTCTTCAGCGCTATGTGAACTATTCAACAACACGTACGACGTAACAACCATATTTACGACTGAAATTTAACCAGCGACATTTGAATTAAGAAAACGCCAGTACACTTTATAAACTCCCAACGGAATTAACATTTAACGATGTTCAAAGGCATTAATTTAGTTTCTTTGAGTAATAGAAAGAGAAAATACTTTTGATACGGTGTCATGCCAACTCATTATGACTGCACGCAGCTGTAACTTGTTTACGTATTGCCTTCTTCTTCGCAGAAGGTAGAATATAAAAGATTTGGTGACCGATATGTGACGTCGCTCTCGTTGTGAAATTAAATAATAAGGTTAAAGAATAGACGATTCCAGCAACTAAAATTGTGAAAACCTCAGCAAAGAGATCTGTCTCTATAAGTCATGTTCTCTCGTAACCATTGTAGCTGCATGACGTATTGAAATAATGTACTGGAACATGAATGGAACTTTTTTTTTTCATTTTACATACCGTGAAATTACATCACACTACATCGTAACGTTTCAGTGTTCCAGTACTTCACCGCTGCACATCCACTCATTTATAACCTTATACGATATTGAAACTGCATCTGATTCTATACGATAAGTAAACAGAAGACACTTAAGTCAGTAGTTCATACCTCTCCCGGATACATTGCACCTCGCTTCGTAAGCTGGACGTTCGCTCTTTGTTCAAAGCTTCTCGTAGTCCGCAACAACTTTAAAATGTTTCGTTATTTGAACTCGAAACACAAAGTGTAACAATACAATATATGAATCAAAACTGGAGCCTTTTTAATTCAATAATCGTTATTTAAAGTGCTGGGGTAAATACGCAAGTAACTACTAGGCACCTGTTCTCTACGGTTTAGGTAACATAGCATCAGTGTTAGCATTACCTGTGAACAACATTAAATAGGAATGCCAGTAGCAGCAGAGCTCTACACTGTTTAGCAACGTCGATAGGAATGGGTAAATTTTAAATAAATCATTGCATGTACCATAAAATAATTTTATTTTGCGACTGGGAGGTACCCAGCAGTATCTAATGAAATAACCTGAATAGCTAATCAACTCCCAATGAATTTAACTGCTAACTATATTCCAAGATATTAATTCAATTTCCTGAAGCAACAGGAGACGAAAACTCTTTTGTTACAAAGCCACGTCGACTAAATGCTACTCTCCACAGCTGCCGTCAGTTTCCTTAGCGTGGTCTTCTTCACAGACGGAAGTAAGTACCAGAGGCACGACTATGATATGATTACAGCCAACATGTGTGTACAACTGAGAAGCAAGGAGGCTGGTGAAACTGTTCATTGTGAAACTAACAGATTAATCTGTGAAGGTACAACAAACGTAAATGAACTTCATCAGAAACTCAGTAAAGTGATCAGTCTCTACAAGTCAGGCACCTAAATTATGAACCTGTATGAAAAATTAAGACAAAGTGATCTTCACGTGTTACACTGTACTAATATTAACACGGTCCGCCGTAAAAGTTCAACTTGTCAGTGCTTCTCCACCAAATTCGCAGTCATTTAAATGCTAGTACGATATTCCAACTGCAGATGGCTCTGTATAGTAAATAAAAAGGTTACGTTTAAGTGAATGGCTCATACCTCTGCGTGTACAATGCACCTCGCCACTGATGCTGGGCGTTAGCGTAATTCAAAGCTTCTGATGCTCCGCAAGAACTTTAAAATGTTTCCTTAGTTGTTCTTGAAACACAAACATCAACGCTACAAGACTTGAATCAAAGCTGAGGCTTCTTTTACTGAGTAACTCACAGAACGAATTCGTACAGGCACTTCTAGTACTCGAGAGAATACGGAAGTAATTGCTAGGCAACGGGCCTCGACGGTTTAGGTGACATGGCATTGTTGTTAGCATACCCTAGATCAACATTAAATAGCAACCCCACGAATAGCAATCCCAGCAAATACAGAGCACATTATTTTATAGGGACGTCGATATCAATAGGTAAGCAAGCACTTGAGTAAAATTTTTAGTAATTTAAATATACACTCCTGGAAATGGAAAAAAGAACACATTGACACCGGTGTGTCAGACCCACCATACTTGCTCCGGACACTGCGAGAGGGCTGTACAAGCAATGATCACACGCACGGCACAGCGGACACACCAGGAACCGCGGTGTTGGCCGTCGAATGGCGCTAGCTGCGCAGCATTTGTGCACCGCCGCCGTCAGTGTCAGCCAGTTTGCCGTGGCACACAGAGCTCCATCGCAGTCTTTGACACTGGTAGCATGCCGCGACAGCGTGGACGTGAACCGTACGTGCAGTTGACGGACTTTGAGCGAGGGCGTATAGTGGGCATGCGGGAGGCCGGGTGGACGTACCGCCGAATTGCTCAACACGTGGGGCGTGAGGTCTCCACAGTACATCGATGTTGTCGCCAGTGGTCGGCGGAAGGTGCACGTGCCCGTCGACCTGGGACCGGACCGCAGCGACGCACGGATGCACGCCAAGACCGTAGGATCCTACGCAGTGCCGTAGGGGACCGCACCGCCACTTCCCAGCAAATTAGGGACACTGTTGCTCCTGGGGTATCGGCGAGGACCATTCGCAACCGTCTCCATGAAGCTGGGCTACGGTCCCGCACACCGTTAGGCCGTCTTCCGCTCACGCCCCAACATCGTGCAGCCCGCCTCCAGTGGTGTCGCGACAGGCGTGAATGGAGGGACGAATGGAGACGTGTCGTCTTCAGCGATGAGAGTCGCTTCTGCCTTGGTGCCAATGATGGTCGTATGCGTGTTTGGCGCCGTGCAGGTGAGCGCCACAATCAGGACTGCATACGACCGTGGCACACAGGGCCAACACCCGGCATCATGGTGTGGGGAGCGATCTCCTACACTGGCCGTACACCTCTGGTGATCGTCGAGGGGACACTGAATAGTGCACGGTACATCCAAACCGTCATCGAACCCATCGTTCCACCATTCCTAGACCGGCAAGGGAACTTGCTGTTCCAACAGGCCGCATGTATCCCGTGCCACCCAACGTGCTCTAGAAGGTGTAAGTCAACTACCCTGGCCAGCATGATCTCGGGATCTGTCCCCCATTGAGCATGTTTGGGACTGGATGAAGCGTCGTCTCACGCGGTCTCCACATCCAGCACGAACGCTGGTCCAACTGAGGCGCTAGGTGGAAATGGCATGGCAAGCCGTTCCACAGGACTACATCCAGCATCTCTACGATCGTCTCCATGGGAGAATAGCAGGCTGCATTGCTGCGAAAGGTGGATATACACTGTACTAGTGCCGACATTGTGCATGCTCTGTTGCCTGTGTCTATGTGCCTGTGGTTCTGTCAGTGTGATCATGTGATGTATCTGACCCCAGGAATGTGTCAATAAAGTTTCCCCTTCCTGGGACAATCAATTCACGGTGTTCTTATTTCAATTTCCAGGAGTGTATGTCAGACGAAATAATCATTCCTTGCTATTGAAACATATACAGCATTGTCTAAAGAATTGAAACGCCCGTATAACTAATAAATTCACAAAAAAAAAATACCAATTAAAAATACTCCAAGCTCTTAATTCAATTTCTTTAACCAATAAGAGGGTTATATTCCTTTATTACGGTGGAAGGTCAGTTCTGTATGACACAAAACAGTTGGCATCAGTTTTCAAAATGTGTTCGTTTTCACAGACGGAAGAAATTTCGAGCAGTATGACCCTGTTATGACTACAGACACTATGTATGCGTAATCGGCAAGCGAGAAAGATCGCTAAGATTGTTGTCGTTGTGAATCTCACCAACTGAAAGGAATAGAGCATGCTACAATTCTATCCGTCTGTGCTGACTAACGACTCATATTTGGAGTAAAGTGGATAGTTTACACGAGATACTACGACAACCACAGATAACATTTAATAAGAGCCCGATGACATTTTTCAAGACGGCGACAGCAATATAGACCATCACAATCAAACACAAACATAAAACATTTGGTGTAGGTGGTGCTGTATAGCTTCAATGAATGTTAAGAACTGCCATATGCAGCACACAGCTGTAACGGCATAGTTTATTACAGACGATCGATTTCGGTCTAGAACCAGAAAATCATCGGGTCCATAAACCATCTCTCCTATGCGTTTGTTTAATTGGAACAGCAGTTAGCAGATGTGAAGAACCTCCATCATTTATATTACCTATGTATATGGAAAATTTGGGAAAAACGTTGTCAAGGTTAAATGGACGTAATGTTGTGAATGTACAGCTAGTATCAATGATGGATCAATGTACATTTGAAACTGCAATTCTGTTTGCTCAGACGGATAGCTGAGACGGTTTTTGGACACGATGATGGTCTGGTCCTAGACCTAAATCGATCGTTTCTGTTAAAATATGCCGTTGTGTATTGTATAATGCACTTCTTAACAAACAAAAAATCATGGGAACTATTTGAACACCAAATGAAATGAAATTATCGGGACACTCGAACGAATGGGAGAGTTGTAGATCGGGACATATTAAAAGGGTTACTAAACCGAAGAATATTTGAGAACTTCTCTACAATATACCGAACGAAAATAAATAGTTCAAAATGGCTCTGAGCACTATGGGACTCAACTGCTGTGGTCATTAGTCCCCTAGAACTTAGAACTACTTAAACCTAACTAACCTAAGGACATCACACACATCCATGCCCGAGGCAGGATTCGAACCTGCGACCGTAGCAGTCCCATGGTTCCGGACTGCGCGCCTAGAACCGCGAGACCACCGCGGCCGGCAAAATAAATAGTAAACGCAAAATTGGATTCGAATAATTCGCTTGATCAATACAGATGAAATGAAGACAGTGGTACTAGACACCTCCACAAAACAACATAACTGGAAAATAGGACACACACACACACACACACACACACACACACACACATTCTTCCGGAATGACGCAAACGAAAACACAAAAAAAAGCCTAATCGCAGAGTACGCTGTACCTATATAGACAGCAATAACAGATCCCCTGCAAATGCGTCTAACATAAAAAGAAAAAGACTGCAAAAATGGCAGAACTGGGATCGAATTCTCCGCTTCACCTGTGGCTCAAAGGAAGACAGCGATATCACACACAGCTCTACAAAACGACACAATCGAAAAATATCACATATGAACTTTTCCGTGATAAACCTAAAATTATAAAAAAAATAACACACAAATGGTATCGCAGTATATACAAACAAGACCCCCCTCAACACACACAAACACACACACACACACACACACACACACACACACACACGCGCGCGCGCGCGCGCGCTTCCATATACACTCACGAATCTCATTATGCAACGATGACACACATGAATTTCTCCAGAATAAAGCGAACAAAAGAAAAAGACATACACATGGACAATTTTTATCATATTTCGTGAGAATTCTATTCCTAAACCGAGAACACAGATACAAAACAACACCCACATAACATCAACTTAATCTAAAAATTATATACACAAATTCCTTTAGATTAAACCGAAAGAAAAGAAGCACAAAAAAACTGGAATCACACTACAAATAGAAAGAAACAGCTCAAAAACTGAAAACAAATAATTCACCAATAAATACGAAAACCTCGATCCAATTCAGCGAAACAAATACTACGAACCACAAAAAAATTATGCAGAGCGAGAGTGAGCGACCGGTAAAAACAAATTGAGCCTCTTAGGAACAGCGGATTTCATATGCGCAGCGTCTCAAAGAGTCACATTCGAAAAACAGCTGAATATTTCTAAATTAAAAATTATCAGTAACATTACCACCAGCAATGATGCAATTTCGTTAGGGCTAATCTCACTCTCGACGAACTTTCCACATTAAAAAGACAGCTATATAACTATAAGAATCAAATGATAATCATAATCACTCACAAAAATTTATCTTATGCTCTGAAGGTCATGCTATATGCTGAAAGAAACAGACAAATATCTGTCAGAAAGCAGAATAAAAATATAATCGTACTGGTTTCTCCACGGCAGTTTAATCTGTGGTCTTAGGTTCCACCCAAACCAAACTCTCGTATGTCGCGATGTATTTGGAATAACTGCATATTTTACAGACATCACAGATTACACTGGTAAGTAACACAACCACAGACTAACTTTTAATAACAGTCCGCTTACATCCAATTCAACATAAAGTCATGACGTCACATAGGATGTCATGGGTCAACGCAAACGGTTGGAAAAGGCAAAAGCGCTTGACATGTTAGCCGTTGAGGATCTAAGAAAACAGTTTGAGAACACAAAATGAAAGTGCATGAACTACGCCAAATAGAAAGTATAGAAATCTGTCTGAAAAAGCAAGCACTTAATATTTGAATCTCCATGAAAAATTGAAACAA
Source organism: Schistocerca gregaria (assembly GCF_023897955.1). Classification (NCBI taxonomy): domain Eukaryota; kingdom Metazoa; phylum Arthropoda; class Insecta; order Orthoptera; family Acrididae; genus Schistocerca; species Schistocerca gregaria. The sequence goes on from NC_064924.1 coordinate 513,352,205, forward strand.
AATGTGTTTCACGTGATATATTGATAGGAACATCAGGTTCTGTAATCACATCACACTCTACCATATGCTTCAACCTGCTAATATTTCTCCACTAAGTACACAGACAATGAAAAGCTTCTACGATATTCTAACTACAGATGATTCCGAAAGGTGAATAAATAATTGACAGTTACGCGAGTAGCTCATACCTCTTGCAGGTACAATGCTCCTCGGTTCTGAAGCTAGCTGTTCGCTTCGCCCAAAGCTTCTATAACTCCCCTAGAACTTTAAAATGTTTCGATAGTTGTTCTCGAAACACAAAATTCACTCTACAACAATTGAATCAAAGCGTCTTACACTCAATAACTCAAACAGCGAATTCAGATAGGCACTTCTAGTACTCGAAAGAATACGGAAGTAATTGCTAGGCAACAGGCCTCGACGGTTTAGGTGATATAGCATTGTTGTTAGGATACCCTAAGACCAACATAGAGGCAACAGAGCACAAAATTTTATAAGAACGACGACAGAAATGGTTAAATGACCACTGAAATCAAACTTTGAATAAGTTAAATATATGTTACAGCTTTTCAGATTATAGCATCGCTTCAAAGCGACGTCGCACGCTCATGTCCTCGATCCCGCATTCACGTAATATGTTTAAATGTTTTCACACGCTCAAAAATTAATTCTCTTAGCGCAGCGAACAGTCACCATTTTTCTATGTCCGTTTGTGTAATATCACAAACACATTTTCTGGTGTATTATCTTCCTATATCTTTCGCCGAATCTCTCCGTCATGAAAATGGAAGATTTGTCACTGAGACGGATCACATGAGCAATAGGTACTTTTATTCCGCATAAATTGTCGGGAAAAAGCTGAAACAACCGAGTAGCGCCACTATGAGAATGCAAATCATGTTTGTTTTAAACACACACTGAAAATTTCGTGAGCAATAGTTACCTTTGAGATTGAACGAGGTGAGTTGATGTTAGTCAAGAGACATTTATCAGCTCTACAACCAGTAAGAATGAGACAGTCTCGTAGGGTTACGAAAAGCGGGATGTTCCTTCTGCTATATTGCGGTCTGGGGTGCGATTTCGTATTAGAGCGCGAACACTCTTGTGGTCATCCCATGAACCTTGACTGCAATACTGTACGCCAATCATGAACAGCATTCCGGCCTGTGTTATCCAACAAGATAACGCTCTGCCACGTACCGCTGTTGTCACTCAAAATGCCCTACAAAATGTCGAGATGTTGCTTTGGCCTGCTTGATCTGTCTCCAGTCGAGCAGTATGGGACATCATCGGGCAACAATTCCAGCCTCATTCCTCAGCCAGGATTGACCGTCTGTGTGTTGGCCGACCGATAGCAATAGCAACCGCCAGAAACTGAGAGATGTAACAAATATACTTTTGAGAGAGATTAGTCATTTCAAATAGTGGGTCGTGTTGTGACAGTTTTCCGCTCTTTGTAGTAACTCATTTGACTATCTGCTACGAACAAGGGGACCAACTGCCAATACGACCTTCCGTCGGCGCCTGGCAAGGGGAGAAGAATAAGATGAGAGAGATCTGTCGACACGCAGTTAAGATAATTTTGCCATCTCATCCAGCATATGTAACGCAGCACCACTGCCACAGTAGTCCTAAACGCTTAACAGGGGTATGTGAACTAGTGAGGGCATCACGCAAATATCTACGTCGACTGCAGTAGCAAATGCTGTGCAACTGCTAAATGTAGACAATATGTACATAGATGTGTAGAGCCTTCCAACTACAATGAGACGCAGGACAAATATAACGAAGTAATACTGAAAAGCCAACGAAAATAAAGGAATGTGTTTTCATCCGAAATATTCTGTGCAGAGATTATTAACTCCAAAGCAAACTCAGTTAAGTAAGGAAAGGTGGAAATAGCTTAATCTAAGGCCCCTTTCTAGAGAACATCTAAAATGTGAGTAGTCGATCATCAGTCGCAATCACCCAACCTCAGTAGAATAACTGTGTTTTGTTAATGTTAGTGTTATTTTTAATGTTAGTAATGCGACGTCGAATTATGACTAGTATTCCTGTTAAACTGCAGGGTGCACAGAACAGACTGGATAAATGAGTTGAGAAGTCGCAGAAAGAAACGGGACCATGGCTAGAAAATTACTGTAGATTTCGAACCACCTTTCAGGTTGATGACAGCTTTATCGTTATATGTGTACATGACACAGATTTCCTTTGTATCCTTGAGTAACGTTATTAAATACTTTTGAGTGATAAACGAAGTATGTACTCACACCAGCCAATCCTTGCCCCTCAGAGCAAATGAATAAAATTACACTAAATAAATATCCTTATTTTCTGAAAATACGGGTAAAATAATATAACTGGGTTGTGCATTAGATAATACCCCAGAAATATATGAAAACTTAACTGTGTGTCCTGAGATTTATACAACATTCACCCACTTTTCCACTTGTTAAATTGTTAATAATATAACAGACATATTACCGTTAACAAACAATAAAAATCAACTCATTATTGGTCTAAAATAGACAATTATTTGCACCAATACATTTACAATGAGGAGGAAAGATGAAGAGGAAAGTGACCAGTGAAGGATGTCAGTAAAACCATGAATACCAATTTGACAAAGATGGTCGTTTTTCACTCTATTCCGCTGCATTTTAATTGGTACCATTTTTATGATTTTACATTTTAAAACCAGTTAACATATTTCATAGTATTTTTTCAAATAGAAATAAATTTCATTTAATCAAGATAGTAAAGAAAAAATATTGTTGTGCTTCTATAGGTACCACACTAAACATGCATATTTTACTGAGAGAGGCTTTTATCCGTAAAGGACAGAGCAGTCACTGTAAGACTCAAAGTTTATTATCATGAAGCATCAACATATATTTCACTGAGATAAGCAATTGAACATTTAATGAAAGAACGAAGGATTGTATTCATGAAATCTATCTTTGTGCCAGGTGAGCGAGCCCAGTAAATGCATAATCACGAGAAGAAGTAGTTGATACTGCAAGAATGGGATGTGGTTAAAAGCACGAAAGCGGAAAAATAAGAACGAACATCAGCAGAATCATTAAAGTGCGTGACACAAGCAACTGTTTGGCTGAGAATGTTAAAATTGTGCAGTTAGGCACTCATGGAAGTTAACTACAATCAACCTGGTGTTTCTATTGAAAGCTCATTCTTACCATTCTCATACAGCATGAATGCAATAGGCAGCGGTGGTAACAGTTGAGTCTGGCTTGACCACTGCACTCGGAACTACAATGGAAACATCCATATGGCACCAAGTGTTATCTGGCAGCAAGTGTTTTCTTCTCACTCGCCTGGCCACAAGTATTGATTCTTCATTCTGATAGCAATAAGTGTGATATATTTTAACCACCTGTAACATGCCTGTTTGTACAAGTGTAGGAAAACCGCTGGCAAATTGCAGCGGACGCTGCGAGTTCCGTTCAGCAATGGTTTTGTACATAAGTTAAACGAACTCGTACTCTGCGGATTTTGTTATCATTAATCAATAATTCCAAGGTGTGGGGAGGAAGACAGAAAACTTCTCCCACTCCATGACAGGATTCTGAAGCTGACGAACTGAAAGACTTGCACGTAGGTACACACAAGAAAGAACTTGCCCTCCAGTCAGAAAATTGGTTACGCGTGTTTTAAACTAACATTCCTTCTTAGCACGTCTGCTGAGACAAACGGTTGTACTAACGGTCTACCTTCTCTGGAAGCTGGAACTGGCTTCGGTTTCAATCTTTCCTAAAAGGAATCCTCCCATTTATTACTCTCCTTTATCCTTCACATAATCTCCCTTATTCTGAGCCACCTACAAAAAGCTCGCCATTCCTGCAGAAAATGACTGACTTAACTGTTGTAAAAGGAATGTAAGAGAAGAGTTAAATTAGCTGTGAAGTCACTGGCAATACTAAATATCATCTGCAATTATCAGGTAGCATTAAAGGGTCGACTACATTGACCATGAGGATGTGCATATGCCATTAAAGGCTTCATAAGAGTTTAGGGATAAACTGCTGTGTAACATCACCTTCTCATTGAGAATAAAATGGATGCTGATGAAATTGTGCTGGTCATTTTGAAGTTCGGTTTGTGGGACGCTCAGCTGTCCGGTCATCAGTGGCCTTACAAAGTCCCAATTTTTACACACTCCAATCTCTACACAATCTAAGCACCTGTAGCACAAGTTCGTCAAGGACATTTTAACTGGGACATGGGTACAATTTTTGCTTTTCATTTCACGTACTCATCGTCAGATGAATATCATGCCTTGGATTATAAGGGTAAAGCTGGTTCCAAGGTAAACTACAAGAAAATACACAAGCGCACTTATCTACAAGCCTCCTCACATTCGTTTTTATGTACTGGTGTACCGGTAAATTTATTTCAGGATACATATAATAATAAGAAGAGCACCAGGCGCACAATATTACACGTAATCTGAACGTTCTGAGAATCCTCGTGAATGAAGGCAGTGTGTTGATGGCCTCACACACATTGGTGGCTTGTTGTCACAATCCACAGATACTCAAATCCATCTACAATTAATTACTCCATTCGCAGCCATTATATAGCAGTAGCAAATCATTCACTCAGTTATAATCGCAGTCATAGGTTGGACGACCTCCGAAGCATAACCTCACCTGGGGTCCCAGGTCGAGTGGAGTGAGCTGCCACTCATGGCTAGGAACCAGTCACAAAGGGGTGAGCTGCTACCTCAAGTAGTAGCAGGTATGAGCCGACAGATACGTGGCTTTCTCCAGGCAGCTGAGGTGAGAACGGCTGTGTTTACTGGACACAAGTCGCTCTGCGGGGCACAGCCTCCATGGTATGTCAGTCTGTCAAGGTAGCATCACTTAACTGGTTTCGAGTGTGTGCGCGCACACACACAACCCCCCCCCCCCCCCCTACATATGTGTGTGGGTGTTTCTCTGTTCAAAACATTTCCTCACGTTTCCGTGCAAGTCGTGTACCTCATATTACTTTTACAACCCTGTAGCAGCAGTACTTGAGAACATTAGACAAATAAAATTTGCGTAAAACCATTACATACAATTATCTTGTTTAATGCGACTACCAAATACAGCCCTTTGGACTCATATTCAAAAATAAGAAAAATTAAGTGTCCATTAATTTACAAACATGACTGGAATTCAAGATCTTTAAAATTGAAACATCTAGAAGATAAATTCTTCTCGGGTTGACAGCCGAGTCAATGCGTTGTTCTCCAGCAACGTTTCAGCAAGTTTCTTACTTGCCATCTTCAGGCGAAGTGTCGGGTTCACGTCTCGTCCGGGTCTTTATAGCCGCTGGACCACGGGCATCTCTGCATCCTTGGCGCGGGTCGGGCCAATCAGGCGCGAGCGGAATAGGCGCGGCGGCGCGTGGTGGTGGGGGGGGGGGGGGGGGGCGGGGGGGGGGGGGAGCCGCGGGCGCCGGGTCCTGGCGTCTCGTCTCGGTGCGGCCTGTTTATTCCATACGCCGCCACCGACCTACCTCCATCGGAGCGCTCTCGTCTCATTCTTGATAATGTTGTATTCCACGCGCTGCTGAGTTGGAAGCCACTGTCCCGATTGACCAGGTTGTCACTAACCCGTATCTCCACTGCCTCTTTAATAACTGAGTCCCAGAAACCTTTCGCTCTACACAGTCTCTTGGTTTCTTCAAACTGAAACGTGTGCTCTTCACTGAGGCTGTGCTCCGCTACCGCGGATTTTTCTTTTTGTCCGAGGCGGACGCTTCTCACATGTTCAGATGAGTTACGTTATGCAAAGCTGCGTCTGCCCAATATATTGTTTCCCACATTCACAGGAAATACTGTAGACACCCGGAGTTCTTAGACCCAAGTTGTCCTTCAATGAGCCCAGCATATTTCTGATTTTTGTTGGAGGATGAAAGATGGTTTTTATCTTGTTTTTCTCCAGTATCCTGGAAATCTTGGCCGTGGGTGGTCCTGTGTACGGGAGGAACGCCAGACTTTTGTTGTTCTCATCTTCCTGAAGGTTCTTCTCCTTCTTCTTCTTGCTCATATGGAGAGCGCGTCTAATCTGCGTGTCAGAGTATCCATTCATCTGGAAGGTTTTCTTCAGGTGCTGAATCTCAGCAGATAAACTGTCCTTGTCGCATATGTCATGAGCTCTGCGGACCAGGGTAGTGAGCACAGATTTCCGTTGTGCTGGGTGATGGCAGCTGTTGGCGTTGACGTACAGGTCTGTGTGCGTTTTCTTTCGGTAGACCGAGTGTCCCAGTGTGCCGTCCGTTTTCTTCTTTATAAGGATATCGAGGAAGGGCAGGCACCCATTTTCTTCCATTTCCATTGTGAACCTGATGTTCTCGTGTATGCTGTTCAGATGGTTCAGAAATTCCGTTAGAGTGTCTTCGCCGTGCGGCCAGACCGCGAAGGTATCGTCCACGTACCGATAAAAGACCTTGGGTTTAAGGCGTGTTGTTTCCAAGGCGATATCCTCGAAGTATTCCATGTACAGATTAGCGATACATGGTGCCAGTGGGGATCCCATAGCGACTCCATCCACCTGTTGGTAAAACCTGCCGCCACACTGGAAATATGTGGTCGTGAGTACATGGCGGAATAATTCCACTGTGTCTTCGTCGAAATGATTTTTCAGTAGTTTCAGGGAGTCCTCTAACTGTACCCTTGTGAAAAGGGATATAGCGTCAAAGCTGACCATAATATCATTTTTGTCAAGACGCCACTCCTTGAGTGTCTTAACAAACTCCGTAGAATTCTTGATGTGGTGGGGACCTTTACCCACGAGAGGCTTAAGCAGTAGCACCAGGTGTTTGGCTATACCATAGGTGGGAGAATTGATCGTGTCTACTATCGGTCGTAATGGTACCTCCCTCTTGTGTATCTTGGGGAGGCCGTATAACCGTGGTGGAAGCTCTGGGGTAAAGCCTTTTTTATCAGGTTCTGGTCCAGACCTGAGTTGTTGAGAAGAGCGATGGTCTTTCTAGTTACAGCTTTTGTAGGGTCCTTGTCCACTTCTTTGTAGGCCTGGTTCTGCAGCAGCGAATTAATCTTGTCCCAGTAATCAGCCGCTCTTAACAGCACTGTCGCGTTGCCTTTGTCTGCTGGTAGGACGACAGTATCCTCATCTTCTCTGAGGCTGCGTATCGCCCTGGGTTCCGCCGCCGACATGTTGGTTTTCGGCATTCTCGCTTTGTCCAGGATTCTGCAGGTCTCCTTTCTCACCTCTTCAGTGGCTTCAGACGGCAGCCCACGTATGGCCTGTTCGACGCTGCTGATGATCTCTAGTTTGGGTAATGTGCTCGGAACCGGTGCAAAGTTCAGTCCTTTGGATAGCACGGAAATTGTCGCCTCATCCAGTTCCTTGCTGGCCAAGTTGACGATGGTCCTCGAATCCTCGGTGTCAGCCTCCTGCCGTTGTGCACCTGGGAGTCGCTGGAACTTGTCTTGTTGTTCCGTGGTGACCTTCCGCTTGCATAGTTCACTGGATGCGAAGGTATTGCCATCCACCCACTCCCATGTAAAAGGTGACAGTGTTGAAGCCAGTTTCAGATGACACGCGAGTAATGCGCGACCAATTTTGTCGAGTTCAGACCGTGTGATTCGTATGTGCTCCCTCACCAGTGCCGACACTTCGCCTGAAGATGGCAAGTAAGAAACTTGCTGAAACGTTGCTGGAGAACAACGCATTGACTCGGCTGTCAACCCGAGAAGAATTTATCTTCAAAATTTGCCTTGAAAGCCTGCATTCTCATTGAAACATTTAGCCTTCGCGTTCTGGACCTCTTAAAAATGAAAGAAAATATTTAACGAGCAAAGTATAATACTGGCTGTATATTAATTAAACTACTGTAACTCTTACCGATGAGGTTGACTGGAAGAAAGATGACAAATTAGGGGAGCTTTCTGAGGTACCCAAGGATGCTAAACGGAATTTCGTGCACGCATTTTATGCATTCAATATATATAAATTACTGGCGCACCATACATCTAAACACTGATGTAGTACTTTGCATTTACATACTACCTGTTTATCATGACGGACCTTCCTCTTTCTATCTCTCCCTCTCCTTCTCTCTCTCTCTCTCTCTCTCTCTCTCTCTCTCTCTCTTCTGATGCTTTCTTTTGTTTATTGTCTTTGAGTAAAGGTATTCTCTTAAATCGGCATCTCGTACCACTTTTCTGAAACACAAAAGGGTACATGTGCAGAACGTTGATATTACAAAAATGCATAAGGCTTTATCATGATATTCATTGCAACTGCAAAATATTTCCATATTGTAGTTATCATACCTCTATTTGTGAGCTCAAGTTACCTCCATTTTTCACATTATAGTGTTCCTCGCCAAACCATTGCATCCAAGGGTGGTACTCGCATTGCTGTAAAACTCTTTGAACATCACAAAGGTGTGCTTCCACCAGTGAACAGTAGACACAAAATAGTAGATCAAGTTTTGCGTCTTCCGTTTCTTGATCTCACGTACCTTTGCCTGAGGTGGCAAGTTATTACACAGCAGCTTCTTACATCATATTACCAGTTTATTTTACACTAACAATCAACATTGGTTCAGCGCTCAGTGCATCTCACTACTGGCATCACATATTAACTACAACATCCAAATCGCCCTTGCAGGACAAACTCATCCTATGTCTCAACCAATACACTCATTGTCTTTCAATACCACCCCAAAAGTTGAAAATCACGCACAAGTACTCCACATACATTCGTCTCCTTCTTCTTCTTTCTGCACCAGCCCAGAGTTATGAAAGTGGTTGATATCCGTTAAACGAATCTCTTGAGGTGTTAGATGTGTTGTCGACCTTTCGATCTGCGACTTCTGAGGGGTTATGCATTCTCATAACTTTAGTATGACAAATTTTCCTCACTCTGCTTGCCCTACAGTGTACATAAGGAATTTTTATCTTACAATTCAGCGTCAGGTACGTCATTTTAATTTATTATGTCTTTAGTTTCGGCTATTTACAACACATTTATCACAGAGTATTCATATATACCACTGAATATACAGTCGTGCTCAAAACTACCCGAACGACCTGAATTGCATTTAGCCTGATTCTCATGCAAACCGCATAACGCAGCTGTCTAGCAGGTCCTCTAATCGCTCCTCGGTACAGTCGTTTGGCTATTGAAGATGGTGCTAACAAGTCACCACTAGAAAAGACTACTCTTTATCGCAATAACTCAAAATGTACACTAATACCACGATACTACAAATATCAGGGAACACCTTATCACATATAAGACCGTCCTTAAGGGTTGTAAGCTCACGTTTATTACAATAAATGACATAACTGGAATGTTACCACGCTCACTATTACGTCAGATAGGTAATGCACCTAGTGAGTTCGTCCTATCCATGATTTCCTCTTCAAACCAACAACCCGTACTTATTATTTAACACAAAATGACATTAAAAATTTAAGTTATTCACGAGCTACCAGTTCAGATTAGATACTAACTTCAAATGACACGACGAACCGTGTCATTCTGCATATTGATTCAAACCAAGGTCATGCAGACTAACCAAAGGTTTCGTGACTAACAGAAACTAACATTCATTCCAGACTAGCCAAACAGAGAGTGATACGCCTCGATTTTAGACATTATCAGTTAGCAACTATCAGCTTTAAATTACATAACGTACACAGTTTTAACGGACGTGAATTCCTACCCACCATCTGTAGACCCTCTTAACGAACCACGAGAGATATTAAATATTGCTTCTTCACAAGTAACTTACTTAAAATTCCTGGAGGTAAAGCTTTGTGACTCGAACCCAGAACCTAATCGGATTGTTATCGAAGCGCAATCAACTGTGATATATCGGATTTTCTCGGGAGTAGCTAGATGCTTTAACTGAAATGGCGAGACGAAACACTATTTCGCCCTTCCCAGGACTCCAACCCAGCACCTATCGCTGTTATATTCTAGAGAAAATGAACGTTAAATATGGGTTTGTTACACCAACAGCGACATATGAACATGTTCGAACGAGAAATAATATGACAAAGAGTTTAGTGCTGACTGGAAATCAAACCCCACTCATATCATTGTTGACTACACACAAAGAGACGGCAGCTACCGAATTTTTCCCCACCAGCAGCTCGGAAAAACATCCTTGAACTTACAGTTATCTCGCAAATAGATCTGCGTCTCACTGGGAGTCTAAAACGTCAGATGTCGTTAGTGTTGACAACAAATGAAAATACATTTAAAATCAAAATTATTATCCACCAGCAGATAGGTGTTCTCATGCTAGAGCTTGATAATACATATGAAAATTTTAGTGCCGGGCCAGAATTCGAAACAATTCACGCGAAATATGTGGAGATATTGAGGAATCGGCGGTTTTGAGCCAACAACAAATTGTAGTGGAGCTATATTGTCACAAAGGGATCAAATTCCGCGTTATGGGCAGTCTGAGTTGCATTCCCAGTTCAGAACCAATATTATCGAAATACATAAGCTCAAATAAAAGATGGAATAAGTGTCCTGTGACCCTACATAGCGTTTGTTCCGTCACTAGAAATAAATAACTAGTATAAGAAAGGTTACTAGTGATAGAGTTTCTACATGTCGCAACTCCTGACTTTATTGTGGTTCAACCTAACGTCTACTTGGTAGAGAAGGAATATAATGTTTAATGTGTATTTAAGACCACAATGCCATTATACCTTCTTCATTTCGCGTAAAAAGAAGAGAATAAAATCTGTCTCTCTCTATCAAAAATCATTAGAAGAAGTTGGAAACGAACCCACACCGTAAATATACGAACCTATCATCAATCCAACATACCACCAAACCGTCTTCTTTGTGACTCATTTTTCTATTGTAAAACCGTTACGCCACACTGGATGAGAATTCTAACACACCTGCTGCCTGTACCTGTTTGCAGCATGTGTAGCACATTTATTTACTTGGTTGACTGAATCGCCATGAACTAACTTCCTCGACTACCCAGTGCATACATTCGACTCTACTTTTGTAATCACCGAAACAAAATCACGTACCTGCCACCTACACAGAAATTCCAACAGTGTAGGATGAAGAAATTTAAATATGAAGTGTTTCTCTCCACTTGAGCTACTCTATTGCGCAATCTGTTTGTAGAGAACTTTGTGCAGTGCAAAAGAAAACCTGTAACTGTCTGTCACTCAGAAGTCTAGGTCCAACCATATGCATTACCTCACAGCACTGTGGAATGCTGAAGTTCTGGAGGAATTGTTGTTGACTTGTGTAGCTGCTGTAGCTAGTAGCGTAACAATAAGTGTCGCGAGTCTGAGTATATTATCTGCCACATTTTTTAAAACCGCAATTCTGCTGTCTGCTGAAGTTATCAATCTAGTGGAACTTTGAAAATAAATCCCTTCACTTCTCAACCCAAAATAGTCGCATGTGGAAAAAGGGCTAACTTCTGCGACAGTTTGTCTTTTCGGGTTTAATAGATTGCCAGGCAGCAAATGCATCTCAAAACTTTTGTATTATGTATGGGGAGAGTGAATCGTGCCAAAATACGTCAGAAAAGTGTTTTTTACATTAGCAGAAGTGTGGTAGTGTCATTTTATTCTTCTTCAAACCTTGTTTGACAGCTTTAACTCAGAACAATTTTTCTACATGGATGTAATCAATAAACTGCATGTGTATTGTCAGAGTGTTATAGATAACATCAGAGAATTCGCATATATCTTTGATGATTAATTTCTCTCTCATGTTTGCTATTTTTCTAACAACACTAAGAGACGCCTTACGAAAATTGTGCACTGTATTATAAGAAATGAAATAAAATTACCTACGATAACCTTACGAAAAAAGTCTGTTTTAATAAAACTGAGTATTTGTACTCAAGCGTGCCTCTATTGGCACGAATTAATAAAATACTAATCACTTAGATTTCGACTGGGTCTGTGTTTAATTGGTTTGCTGTGTCATACTCAAGAAGTATGCAAATGTGGCATTTCATAAATAAAGTTATGTACTCCTGGAAACCCAAACTTTGCTTGTCAGCAGCGGAAAGAGACGTTACCTCATGTGCACCGTTGTAAGATTTAACCATTGCACTATAACCCAAAAGTATTTTCTTGCAGGTTCCCTCATCGATGTTTGACCTGATTCCTTTTAGCTCTTTTACATAAGGGATAGAAACGGTTACAGTCAGCGAGACTGCAACCGCGAACTATAATAGATTCTTTTTCACATGTCAGCATGTTATGACAGAACTAGAGAGGAGTTACGTTCTTTGGCTTCCTCTAACGAGGCCAATAGTGGATAGACTCTTAAACCGCTATTTAAAGGACGAGATTAGTTGCGATTTCCTCCTGAAACTACTTTCCTGGTTTGAAAACCGTAAATTTACAATCTTTTGTTACACCTCAAGCGATAATAACTCAGATTATTCAATGGAAATGACAGGTAAAATCAAGTGAACTTTGAGGCTTAATTCCGTGTACACTAGGGAGTAACTCGTCGATCACAGAGTTGCCAAACATACGTTGCCTTGTTGCCAAATCTCACTTACAGTACCAGTAGGAAGAAGAGGAACCAATGTGATCCTATAGCTGGCTGGGAAGTGACCATAGCTGACGTCTCAAAGACGCGGTTACTATGGTCTGGAATACGTAATGCGTCTGATTCGCATTTCTATAACTAGGTTTAGGGACTGGAACGTAGTTACTAATAATATTCAGAACTGACTGCAAACTAAGCATCATAAATCAGTAACTCTCATAGTTGTTTTTCTATTTCTTTTGCAAGTGTACTCAAAACTAAGAAACTAATCCACGGACGTTTTCGTGCCTCACCGATAGTCGATCACAACAAACAAATAAAATAAAAAAAGATTGTGTGTGTGTGTGTGTGTGTGTGTGTGTGTGAGAGAGAGAGAGAGAGAGAGAGAGAGAGAGAGAGAGAGAGAGAGAGAGAGAGAAATAAAAAGAATTTGAGAGAGAGAGTAAAATATTGTTGTAAAAAAATTGAATCACGGTATGTAAAGAAATCTTTCATTAAAAAGACACGTTCCACATTATTACGAAATGTCGTATTCATGATCTATGGAACAAGTATTAATCTAATCTAATCATATTGCTGAGTAGCCATGAAGAGTCCTGAATTACTGAAATTTTCACCAATATCAGTAACCATTCATTCTCGTTAACCATTTTTTTACGGAACTTCGTAGTGCAGGGAGCTTTTCTTCCCTAGCAGCATTTGGTCGGCCATTACGCTGATGATTCATGTTATTAAATGTAAATGTCAGAGACTTCCCAGTTTTTACCTTTTATTAATTTCAAAGTTAAAGAGAGTAGTGATGGATTTGATTTACTAAAATTCACAGCACTGAATGAATTAAGTATGTTTCATTTTGGCCTCCTAATGGCAGATGAGATTGTCTCAGGTTTTGACTTGCAAATAATGAACAAGAAATATTGAAAATCATTCCATTCAATAAGCTCCGCAATATCTTAGTTAGTCTTTGTGACATTTGGTACACAAATAACCAGTAGCCCCTCAGACCCATATTAATAATTACAGTTTGCGTAAGAATACGCAGATTTTCTTTTCTAAATAGCAGCGTTCACGCAAACTATTTATTAGAAGGCGGAGAGTCTTACGTTGTGTTTAAAACACATTATATCGTACTCTGAGGCAGCCGATGTCCGTACGAGTGTTATCGCTGTATATATTAATTAATAGTCTCATGGTAGCTCACAATATTTAAAGACACCCCAACCATAACCATAAAATATAATTATAGAAATATATAATTATCCTGTGATAAGTGGTCCCACACACTAGCAAACGGTCTTCGCTACATTAGGTTACTTAAACTGGTGTCACTCTGAGTTAGAATTTATGGTCGGCGACTAACTTTTAGGTCAATGAGTCGGATGCGGGTTTTGCAGTTGTGAAATACTTTCCTACATTATTGAACCGAATATTAAATCTGATCTAATACTGCGAAAATTTTGAACCTGAATAGCTTGGAATGAAAATCTTTCTGTTTATTTGCAAAGGAGAACAATTGATTTTCTAAAACATTCTCAGTCATACACAACTTGAAGCAGGTCACGTCGACCAAAACATTTGGAAGAGCTGACAGAGACATATATCGGACGGCAGTAAGATTTCTTGGCTTTTGGTATGGCAGCCATCTCTAGGCGCAAGTAAATGAAGAAAGGCAGAGCGTTTTTGTTATCAAGTAACGTCTTCATCAATTACTGTGGTTTTAATGTAATCTACCAGTAATTGCTGATGTTTTTATTAACATGAAAAGGATTCCGTAGATAGGGAAATAACAGGTTCTTGGGCAACTACTTCTATAATGACTAAAAGGCATTAATTGATCTTCAAGTACATTTGTTCCAGCAGCGGTATGAAGAAAATGATAGTAATAATGACGGTAATAATCGAATTATCCGGTAACTTCACACTCAACATTGGATTTTCTCGAACTAACAAATTTGCTGAATTAGTGAAAATTTCAAAATGGATCACATCGAGGCTATGATGCCTAGAAGAGTCTTTTCATCCTCCTGATATGAGAATAGCACAATCTCCGAGTCAGAAGCTTGCTTCCACTTAAACATTTAATAGACTCGCATTTTTTCCACCATGACTAATTTTGTAAGCTAAGCACATCATCTGCTACAGTACAGTCCTGGGACTGGGAAATGTTGCCACAATGGCCTGGTGGAACGAACTATCACAGATGCAATGCGTGGGTTCAGGCATTTACTTTTAAGAGGCCCAAACAGATTTACTTTGCCTCTGGTAACCTCAAGAGAAAGACGTTATAATCCAGAACCCGCATGAAACACCACATTCCTTCATTACCAACTGGGCAGAGTCAGTTTACTTTGGGAAATGACATAGGCGGAAATCATGGTAAACAGAAATACTGTCGCCAGCAAACTTACTTACATTAGAAAATTTTATTTTATTTGATGAACCGATAGCCATTTAAAGGAAAGTGGCTCTAATTTATTTGTACTTGATTGAACAAAAGATGTTGAAAAATTTAGTCCTGGACTGTGACTAGAATTCGTATCTCCTATTTCGAGGGTCTGAATCTCTCGGGACAGTATAGTTCAGTCATGTGGTTCCTTTTCCAAGGCTGCAATCTTCTCTAGGTCTCCTCCAAAGGTAAGCATGTGGGTCAGAATTCTGATCCAGTACAAAAATATTCATAATTTCATTCAAGCCCTATCACGTGCACACCGGCCTGCTAGTGAAAATTAACGTGCACTTTTAATGTCTGTTCATGAGTTGCCAACAATCGCAATAGGTGTCGTTATTTCTGGTCCAACAGGCACACATCTTACTGTTGGTGAGTAACCAATTGATACTGGAGCTATATTCTTAGATGATAAAGAAAGACGGTAGGTGTGCGATTCATTTATCTCTCGGACACAAAAATTTGTATCCTTATTTTAGATTCAAACACCTAGCAGCTGGTAAGAAAAACCGAAACGTAATATTTTATTTTACTTACAATCCGATTACGTGTTGGTTTCGTATCTCCGTTACAGAACTTCACATCATGCACTTCATCCTTAAATGCATGCACACTTTATTACTTCTGAATGGAGATATATCAGACTTTCGTGGTTAGTTAACAGGGACGAAATGGTCTTGTTCAGTCTCGCAGTTTATTACAAAAACTGTCGTCTTTTATTTTCTAGTTTAGATTTGGGTACTGATATTGGCGAAAATTCCGGTAATTCAGGACTCTTCATGGCTACTCACCAATATGATTAGATTAGATTAATACTTGTTTCATAGATCATGAATACGACATTTCGTAATGATGTGGAATGTATCATTATAATGAAAGATTTCTTTACATACTATGATTCTTTTTTTTAATTTGTTTGTTGTGATCGACTATCGGTGAGGCGCGAAAACGTCCGTGAATTAGTTTTTTTTTAGTTTTGAGTACACTTACGAAAGCAATATAAAAACAACTATGAGATTTACTGGTTTATAATGCTTAGTTTGCAGTCAGTTCTGAGTATTATTAGTAACTACGCTCCAGTCCCTAAACCTTGTTACAGAAATGCGACTCAAACGCATGGCGTATTGCAGGCCGTAGCAGGCACATCTTTGAGACGCCAGCCCGCTGGAGGACCACATAGGTTTGTCTACTTCGTGCTGGTAGTGTAACTGAGATTTGGCAACAAGGCAAGGTATATTTGGCAACTCTGTGATCGACGAGTTACTTCATAGTGTTTACGGAATGAGGCCTCAAAGTTCGCTTGATTTCTCCTGTCATTTCCATTGAATAATCTGAGTTATTATCGCTTGAGGTGTAACAAAAGATTGTAAATTCACGGTTTTCAGCCCAGGAAAGTGGTTACACGTGGAAATCGCAACTAATCTTGTCCTTTAAATAACGGTTTACGAGTTCTAGCCACTATTGGCCTCATAAGACGAAGCATAGAAACGTAACTCTTCGCTAGCCCTCTGGTAATGTGCTGACCTGTAAAAAGCGTCTGTTGTGGTTAGCGGGTCAAGTCACACTGACTGCAACGTTTTTATTCGTTCTGTGAAAGATCTAAAAGCAGTCAGATCACACATCGATATGTAAATCGCAAGACAATACTTTCGGCTCATAGTGAAATGGTGAAAAACTTACAATGCTGCACCACAGGTAACGCCTCTTTCCGCTGCTGACAAGCAAAGTTGGGGTTTCCAGGAGTACATAACTTTATGAAATGCCACATTTGCTTACATCTTGAGTATGACACAGCATACCAATTAAACACTGACCCAATCGAAATCTAAGTGAGTAGTATTTTACTAATTCGTACCGCCAGATACTCAGATGCAGATGCAGTTTATTGATTACATGTATGTAGAAAACTTGTTCTGTATTAATACTGTCAAACAAGGTTTGAAGAAGAATAAAATGGCACTACCACACGACAACTAATGTAGAAAATACTTTTCTGGCGTATTTTGGCACGATGCGCTCTCCCCATACATAATACAAAAGTTTCGGGATGCATCTGCTGTCTGGCCATCTATTAAAACTGAAAAGACAAACTGTCGCAGAAGTTAGCCCTTTCTCCACATGCGGCTATTTTGGGTTGAGAAGTGAAGGGAATTATGTCCAAAGTTCCATTAGATTGATAACTTCAGCAGACAGCAGAATTGCGTTTCTAAAATACGTAGCAACGTATGTACTCAAACTCGCGACATTTAATTTACGGTCCGCCACGCTTACCGTTACGCTACTACCTGACACGTACGTACAGTATGTCAAGAAGTTAAGAACAAGTCCTCCAGACTTTCCGCATTCCACAGTGCTGCGAGATAATGCATATGGCTGGATCTTGACTTCTGAGAATCAGACAGTTTCAGCTATTCTTTTGCACTGCACGACGTTTTCACAAGTGGAAAGAAAAGCTTCCTATTTAAATTTCTGCAACCAAACAATTGGCAGTTCTGTGGAAGTCAAGTGATTTAATTCCGGTGATTACAAAATAGAATCAAATGTATGCACTGGGTAGTCGAGGAAGCTAGTTCATGGCGATTCGGTCAACCAAGTAAATGAATGTACTAAACATGCTGCAAACAGGTACTGGGAGCCTGTGTGTTAGACTTCTCATCCAGTGTGGCGTAACGGTTTTACAATAGAAAAATGAGTCACAAAGAAGATGCTGTGATATGCAAATGATTAGCTTTTCAGAGCATTCACACAAGGTTGGCGCCGGTGGTGACACCTACAACGTGCTGACATAAGGAAAGTTTCCAGCCGATTTCTCATAAACAAACAGCAGTTGACCGTCGTTGCCTGGTGAAACGTTGTTGTGATACCTCGTGTAAGGAGGATAAATGCGTACCATCACGTTTCCGACTTTGATAAAGGGCGGATTGTAGGCCATCACCATTGCGGTTTATCGAATCGCGACATTGCTGCTCGCGTTGGTCGAGATCCAATGACTGTTATCTGAATATGGAACCGGCGGGTTCATGAGGGTAATACGGAACGCCGTGCTGGATCCCAATGGCCTCGTATCGAGATGACAGGCATCTGCACGAACAGTTCGACGACGTCTGCAGCAGCATGGACTATCAGCTCGGAGACCATGGCTGCGGTTACCCTTGACGCTGCATCACAGACAAGAACGCCTGCGATGGTGTACTCAATGACCAACCTGGGAGCACGAATGGCAAAACGACATTTTTTTGGATGAATCTAGGTTCTGTTTACAGCATCATGATGGTCGCATCCGTGTTTGGCGACATCGCGGTGAACGCACATTGGAAGCGTGTATTCGTCATCGCCATACTGGCGTATCACCCGGCGTGATGGTATGGGGTGTCATTGGTTACACGTCTCGGTCACCTCTCGTTCGCACTGACGGCACTTTGAACAGTGGACGTTACATTTCAGATGTGTTACGACTGGAGGCTCTACCCTTCATTCGATCCCTGCGAAACCCTACATTTCAGCAGGATAATGCACGACCACATCCTGCGGGTCCTGTGCGGGCCTTTCTGGATACAGAAAATGTTCGATTGCTGCCCTGGCCAGCACATTCTCCAGATCTCTCACCAACTGAAAAGGTCTGGTCAATGGTGGCCGAGCAACTGGTTCGTCACATTACGCCAGTCTCTACTGTTGATGAACTGTGGTATCGTGTTAAAGCTGCATGGGCAGCTGTACCTGTACAGGCCATCCAAGCTCTGTTTGACTCAATGCCCAGGCGTATCAAGACCGTTATTACGGCCAGAGGTGGTTGTCCCGGTACTGATTTCTCAGGATCTGTCACCCAAATTGCGTGAAAATGTAATCACATGTCAATTCTAGTAAAATATATTTGTCCAATGAATACCCGTTTATCATCCTCATTTCTTGTTGGTGTAGCAATTTCAAAGGTCAGTAGTGTACGAGGGGTGTCCAGAAAGTAAGTTCCGATCGGTCGCGAAGTGATAACGTCTGTGAAAATCTAATAAAGCTTTGCACAGTTGTGTTGGGCAGTGTCTCTAGTATGACCCTAGGTAGCATCACGTCGTTGTTCTCATTTCTGAGTTCACAGTGAGCGCATAAAGATGTCTAGAAAACAGTGTCTGCCTAGTACGAGGGCCTGGTGAGAAAATTCACCTGAAGCTATGCAGCCAACATTACATAACTGTTGTACGCTGTTTCTTCTTCAAGACAATTCTCAGCAGCATTCTGCACGGACAGTGAAGATGCTCCTGCATCGTCTTCAGTCGGAAATGTTTGATTACCGACAATAGAGCCCGTAATTGTCTGCTTCTGAGTTTCATCTCTGCTCGCATGAACCGCTGGCTTTGAAGACAACATTTTGGCACAGACAACGAACGAGCAGTACGCCAGCGTAGAGAATTGGCGGAAAGCACTGGCGGCTGCCTTCTGTGATGAGGGTATTGGAAAGTTGGTATAATGTTACGACGAATGTCTGACTCAGAACGGCGACTACGTGTAGAAGTAGCTGGAAGTTGTAGCTAACTGTTACAAATAAAACATTTCTGATTTTCAATGTGGTTTTCATTTCGCGATCAGTCAGAACTTACTTTCTGGACAGGCCTCGTATGTTGGCTGCAGAAGAATCGTTCGGCAGTCAGCTTCAGATGCCGGTTCTCTAAGATTTTCTTAACACTGTTTCTCTAAAAGAATGTCACCTTCCCTCCAGGGATTCCTATTTGAGTTCCCGAACCATCTACCTGACACTCACGTGTTGTTTGAAACTGCTGGTATCGAATGTAGCAACCCGCCTCTGAATTTGCTTCGATGTCTTCCTTCTATCCGACCTCGTACGGATAAGAATACGCCGAACCAACTTCCTTGATGCGACTTCTTTACAGGCGATCCCACTTTACTAAAATCCCAATAAACCGAAGTCGACCACTCTCCTTCCCTAGCACAGTTTTCACATGCTCCTTCCACCTCATATCGCTTTGCGACGTTACGCCCAGATATTTAAACGACCTGACTGTGTCAAGCAGGACACAAGTAATACCGTATCTGAACATTACAAGTTTGATCTTCCTACTCATCCGCATGAACTTACACTTTTACACATTCAGGGCTAGCTGCCATTCATCACACCAACTGAAAACGTTGTCTCAGTCGTCCTCTATCTTCCTACAGTCACTCAACTTCGACACTTTGCCGTACACCAAATAGCTGCAGACTGCTGCCCACCCTGTCGGCCAAATCATTTATGTGTATAGAGAACAACAGCGGTCATATCACACTTCCCTGGGGCACTCCTGACGATGCCCTTGTCTGATGAACACTCGCCGTCGAGGACAACACAATGGGTTCTATTATTAAGAAGTTTTCGAGCCACTCACGTATAGTTTCATGAACTTCCGATACGTGGCGGCACCTTCAAAATAGAATCTGTAAAGTAGGTACAGTCCAAGGACAGAACTGTCATTAAGTTTCTTTTGGCGGAAGACTAGAGCATCGCAGAAATTCATGTGAGTTTTCAGAATGTCTATGAATATCTGCAAGTGAACAAAAGCACGGTGAGTCGTTGAGTGGGCGTCTGTCGTCGTCGCAACAATATCGTCCAAACCTGTCCGATCTCCTGCATCCCTGCCCGCCGTCACGGCTGTGACTCCTGCAGTGAAACTTTCCTGACAGATTAAAAGTGTGTGCCGGACCGAGATTCGAACTCGGGACCTTTACCTTTGGCGGGCAAGTGCTCTACCATCTGAGCTATCCAAGCATGACTCACGGCTCGTCCTCACAGCTTCGCTTCTGCCAGTACCTCGTCTCCTACTTTCCAAACTACATAGAAGCTCTTCTGCGAACCTAGCAGAACTAGCACTCCCGGAAGCAAGGATATTGCGGAGACATGGCTTAGCCACAGCCTGGGGAATGTTTCCAGAATGGGATTTTCACTCTCCAGAGAAGTGTGCACCGTTATGAAACTTTCCTGGGTAGCTCAGTGAGCACTGGCTCGCGAAAGGCAAAGGTCCCTAGTTCGAGTCTCGGTCCGGCACACAGTTTTAATCTGCCAGGAAAGTTTCATAACAACGCACACTCCTCTGCAGAGTGAAAATCTCATTCTGGAAACTCCAGCAATCTTTGAAAGTGTGGACAATTCCCTTGGAGTCAAAGAAACACACAAGCATGCATTTCACTTTTGACTTTAACATGCGAGCTTTTTTTGGTCTGGGTGATCCGTTTCAGCACCATTGCGAACTTAGGCGTTTTGTTCTCCAAAAGCCTTCTGACGCTCACCGTAAGTTGTCGTCGCGTTTTCACCCAGTTTAACGCATAAAGAAATGGCATACCGTTGCGCAATATTATGCGGTTCCATTTCTGTGACGAGAAACACATACACGTGTTAACGTATTACAGCACAACTCACGACTGAGCAGTTGTATCGATGTGCCACTTCGACTAGAAGCACCTTATAGACCAAGGTCAAAGATATTGTGCCTCTTCAAGCCTGCAGGGTTGCCACATCTTGCAAAGAAAATCAGTCTCATTACTTTATTGTCGCACCTCGTAATATGGTCTATTGCAATCTTGAAGAAAACCAATCGGCTTTCAGAAAAATAAGTGTTGTATTCCTTATTCATAGCCCCTGTATTTCACAAAAGTTTTGTCAGCAGTATGAAAAATTTTCAAAGGTTTTGCATCTTTGGGGCGCAAGCTGTGCCGCAACCAACTTCCTAGAATTAAGTGAGTTCCGGAATAAAAGCACAACTCTATACCTGTGAAGTAAGTGGACTAGGTACCGTCAGAAGCTGTCGGTACAGAACTGTGTCAGGCAATAAGAAATTCTCTGATTAATAATAGCATAGCAGCCGATTGTCGTAAACTTCATTCCACGATATTTCAACGGCACCCTTGCCAGTCATCTTCAGGTGAGCCGTCGAAGACTGACGAAGACACTCAATGCTCCGCATTATACAGCTCGCTGATAGTATAGTCACGGTGACCGTGACTAGTCACAGTGGCAGAAGGACCACACCGGCGGCAGCGCCCTCGCTGCTGGAACTGCGAGGATCAGCTGTCTTCTGCGTTGCCGCTCGCCGCAGTCAACGGAGTATTCTGGCGTCATCGACTGCAGCACATCTCGGAGATGACGGGATTCCAGGCATTATCCAGCTTGCAGTCACTGTCGCGGTTAGTTAGATCCTCCTCGATGCGTATTTCAACGGATTCTTTTATGATGGAGGCCAAAAAAGATGTCGCTTTGGCCAAAATTAATGTTTTGTCATTCTTCATTGAATGTCCATTGGAGATGTAATGTCCCGCAATTGCAGACTTGCTGGGTTGCAGAAAGCGAGTGCAACGTTTATGTTCTGTGCAACATTCTTTCACTGTGCGTGTTGTTTGTTCTATACAGGCCATACCACCCTGACATGGTATTTTGTAAATTCCCACCTTCCGCAATAACAAAAGATCCTTTACTGATCCCAGCAGGTCCGAAATCTTGGATGGGGGCCGGAAAATCACTTTCACCTGGAAACAACTGACGATTCTTGCTATTTTGAAGGAAATATTTCCAGCGAAGAGAAAAAACGCTGAGGACTTTGCTGAACCATTCTCTTGTTTATCCACTTCCCGGTTCTTGGTTTTAGCTGAAAATGACCTGTTAATTAGCTGGGTCGAGAATCCATTGTCTCTGAACACTCTCCTTAAATGTGCAAGCTCTTTAGGTAAACTATCTGCAACTGAAACTCTGTGAGTCCTGTGTACAGCGGTTTTAAGCACACTCATGGTTTGGAATGGGTGATGGCAACTTGAAGAGTGCAAGTACAAATTAGTGTGAATGGGCTTACGATAAACAGAATGTCCCAGGCAGTCGTCACTATCTGATCTAACCAAACCAGACAGGATCGGGAGACAACAAACATTTTCTAATTCCATAGTGAATAGAAAGCACCTATGAATAAAGTTATGATGATGTAAAAACTCACTAGAAGACAGCTGGTCCTTGCAGTTACCAGCGAGGGCCCTGCGCTGTGGTCCATCTGTCACCGTGAGTCTGACGCATGCGCGACCATACTCTCTGCGAGCTATACAGGATGTGTCACTAACTACTGCCAGCAAGAATTACTCCGAAAGTATGATAGGAGCTGAAACGTTTGTGGGACAAAAGTTGCATGGGACAGCGGGGGCCATAATATCACGTTGGTTTTCTGTTGCAAGGTGGGGTCGCTCCAGAGATGTAGTCAACTTTTTTTTAACGGTATACTATAGTTTGGTACTTATTTTCGGATAGCAGCTATCGAGAAGAATTCAATGATGTGCAACAGTAAGGTCCTTGAAGGTCAACGAAGGTCAAGAAGGTGGCATGAACGTCCATTTACTGAAGGTGTTCGAAGTGATGGCCGTTGGTATCATTGCAGTGCTGCAATCTTCTTATCATGGACTAAGTGGTATTCCTTATCACTCCGGCACTTATCGAAGCACATGCTCTGACAATTTTCTCTCGAATATCGTGCAAATAGTAAATATTCACCGAATACGGCGTATCCATCTAACGTGGCATTGGCATGTAAACACCATTCGACAGTTTCGCAATACAACAATAGTAGGAACGGTAAGACTAGTGTTGAATCAAGCGAATGTGAATGATGTAGTCCTTCGTAAAACAAATCGATATGCTTCTCATTATGGAGAATGCCAACGAAGTTCAATGAGAGGTGGAGACTCATACGCTGAAAAATATCCTGAACGTATTCACTCTACACGTCGTACATTTAAGTATGTGTATGATAAATTGAGAACAACTGGATCTTTAACGCGTCGTAAACATATCCGGGAAATGAAAGTTACTAACGAGGAAACGGAAATTGATACTCTTGCCACTGTGGTTCGGGATCCTTGTGTCAGTTCACGTCAAATCGCAAGGGAATCTGGTATGAGCCAGAGTAGTGCTGTTCGTATTCTGTATCGCCATAAACATCATCCTTATGAAATCAATGTCCACCAAGAGTTAACTGGTACGGATTGTATGCGTCGCATTGAATACTGCCGATGGGTTCAACTTCAGATTCAGAAGGATGACACATTTATTAATTTGATTTTATTCATTGACGAAGCTACATTCACGAACCATGGAAGTGTTAACTAGCATAATATGCATTATTGGGCAACTGAAAATCCATGTCGGCTGTGGCAAGCTGCACACCAAAAACCGTGGTCGGTGAATGTATGGTGTGATATTCTTGAGGACAGAATTATAAACCCCTATTTCATCGGTGGAACCCTTACTGGTTGGAAGTACACCACATTCCTGCAAGATTCATTAGTTCTGTTATTGGAAGAAATACCTTTAGGAACAAGGAACAGAATGTGATATGAACACTATGGATGTCCGGCAGGTTTTACGCAGATGGCTAGAATTGTGTTGCAGACACAATTCCCAAATCGTTGGATTGGGCGCGGGGCAGATGTGCCGTGGCCGGCTCGTTCGCCAGACTTGACACCTCTGGATTTCTTCTTGTGCGGATACGTAAAAGGCATTATTTATAAAGACGTTCCAAGTACATCTGAAGATATGCGAGAGAGAATTATCAGAGCTTGTGCTTCGGTAAGTGCTGATGCGATAAGGAATAGAACTCGGTCCATGATAAGAAGACTGCAGCACTGCATTGATAACAATGTTCATCACTTTGAACAACTTCTGTAAATCGACGTTCATGCCGCCTTTGTGACTTTCGTTGACCTTCGCAGACCTTACTGTTACACATCATTGGATTCGTCTCGATAGCCGCTATCAGAAAATAAGAACCAAACTATAGCATCCCATCTAAAAAAACAGTTGACCTTGATATGTCTGAAGCGACCCCACCTAGCAAAAAGCAAACCAAGCTCATATTATGGACCCCGTTGTCACATGCACACATTGTCCCACAAACGTTTCAGCTCCTATCATACATTCGGAGTTATTCTTGATGGCAATAGTTAGTGACTCACCCTGTATAAGCCGGAGCGGAGAAAGTCTTCGTCGACGGCCGAAGAGCCGATATGGGCAGGGGAATGAAATCATAAAAAGGAAAAAAAATGTCTTCGTCAGTCTTTGATGGCTCACCTGAAGATGACTGGCAGGTGTCCAATTGAAATACCGTGGAATGAAGTTTACGTCGACCGCCTGCAGTCCCGAAATCTCTTAGAACATATAAGACTCAGAGGGCCATAGACACGGGTTCCCAGGTGGATGCCGTGTTTCTTGACTTCCGCAAAGCGTTCGATACGGTTCCCCACAGTCGTTTAATGAAGAAAGTAAGAGCATGTGGACTATCATACCAATTGTGTGATTGGATTGAAGAGTTCATAGGTAACAGAAAGCAGCATATTATTCTCAATGGAGAGAAGTCTTCCGAAGTAAGAGTGATTTCAGGTGTGCCGTAGGGGAGTGTCGTAGGACCGTTGTTATTCACAGTATACATAAATGACCTTGTGGATGACATCGGAAGTTCACTGAGGCTTTTTGCGGATGAGGTTGTAACAATGGAAAATTCTACTGAAATGCAGGAGGATCTGCAGCGAATTGACGCATGGTGCAGGGAATGGCAATTTGAATCTCATTGTAGACAAGTGTAATGTGCTGCGAATACATAGAAAGAAAGATCCCTTACCAAATGGTAATGGATCTTCCTTCTGTGTATTCGCAGCACATTACACTTGTCTACAATATAGCAGGTCAGCAACTGGAAGCAGTTAATTCCATAAATTATCTGGGAGTACGCATTAGGAGTTATTTAAAATGGAATGATCATATAAAGTTGATTGTCGGTAAAGCAGATGCCAGACTGAGATTCATTGGGAGAATCCTAAGGAAATGCAATCTGAAAACAAAGGAAGTAGGTTACAGTACGCTTGTTCGCCCACTGCTTGAATACTGTTCAGCAGTGTGGGATCCGTACCAGATAGGGTTGATAGAAGAGATGAAGAAGATCCAACGGAGAGCAGCGCGCTTCGTTACAGGATCATTTAGTAATCGCGAAAGCGTTACGGAGTCGATAGATAAACTCCAGTGGAAGACTCTGCAGGAGAGACGCTCAGTAGCTCGGTACGGACTTTTGTTGAAGTTTCGAGGACATACCTTCACCGAGGAGTCAAGCAGTATATTGCTCCCTCCTACGTATATCTCGCCAAGAGACCATGACGATAAAATCAGAGAGATTAGAGCCCACACAGAGGCGTACCGACAATCCTTTCCACGAACAATACGAGACTGGAATAGAAGGGAGAATCGATAGAGGTACTCAAGGTACCCTCCGCCACACACCACCACGTGGCTTCCGGAGTATGGATGTAGATGTAGATGTAGATGTAGAATTCTCCGGGAAAATTTTAAATTTCATAATAATAGCACAATCTGACAGAGAGCCAACCAAAATGAAACTGCCCCTCTAGCTGAGCTAGTCACTCACCTTCTACCAACGATCTGACATAAGCTGGACACCAGTCGTGTGCGTGTGTGCGTGTGTTTGTGTGCGCGCTGGACGGGCGGCGCTCGTTAAACACAGTTGTGTGAGGTCGGGCGCGCGCACAGACGATTGCGGCCGGCTCCGAGTGGCCGCAGCGTGTGCGGGTCCCATAAACAGGGGATTACACCCCGTAAGCTGCACAGTAATTGCTGTAATTTTCGACATGAGCGCGGTCATCCCGCGCTCCTGTTTATGGGGGCCGGAACGGCGTCGTAGCGCTAGCGGGGGCCGCTGCAGCAGCCAATTTCTAGCTATTACGAAAAACCAATTCGCAGCCGCGCTCAAAACAAATTAAGTTGTTTCGCACCGGATACACATCCTCATGTACACAAAAAAACTGGTTAATGTGAGACGTATTAAAAGATATTTAGGTAGTTTCCAGGTTTTTTTTTCTGTAGTAAAAATGAGGAGTGTAATAGCGAAGGGGAGCATAAGTCATTGCAGTAACGAGAGTCCCGTCTCGTTTCCATTTTGTTTTTTTTTCGAAGCATGTGTGTGGGGAGCGTGGCGGGCGCGGTACGTTTAGAGACCATTACCGGATGAAAATTTACAAGCGGCACAGATGGAGGTCCGGCGGCGTCGCAGCGCGCGTTTGCTGCCGTTTTGCAGCTAAAACTTGTTTCGGACAATTGACAGCTAGTCATTATGCGCGCCGTAGCCGATGGCGGCTCGCCATCGCGCTAACAAGATAGAATACTAATCGCGCGACACATTAACGGCCGCGGACCGGCGCTGTGCGCTCGGGCGAGCCGCCACGACGACTGGGTCAGCAGGCGCGCCGGAATGGTAATGCCGCCGCCGAATGTCCGCCCGAAATTGCAATTTCCGAGCTCGGCACTAAAATCGGCCATCGGTCATGCAGTCCCGGATGTTGGGGGAGGGGGGGGAGTGTTGGGGGAGGGGGGTCGCCAGCGCCGCACACCGGTCGTTCAGCCAAACGACTGCCCGCTAACTCTGTCGGACCGTGTCTGTTGCTGGGTAATCAATTTTCTTTGAAAAATGTCATTTCGGCGGACAGGCGGACGGCCGAAATGAAGACCGCTGCTCTCGTCCGAGTGAGAGGAGTCGGCGGAGAGGGAGGGAGAGGCGGGTGAGGGGCGGAAAGGGGCCAGTAGCAGGAGACGCGTTTGACGCCAAAGCACATTAATGCGAATTGCTTTTGGGTCTTCATTCGCCGCACGGACGGTTTTCACTTTGATGAGTTAAGGGGTTTTCGGTAGTTGAATGTGGCAGTCGGTAAATGACCTTCGCTGAGAAATGCGTTGTCCAGGAAGCGCGGCGAAAGATGGAGAAGTTAAGGCTGTTGCGTACTACTTCGTACACAACGCTAAGGAAAGGTGAGCTGCAGAGGGGGGTGGGGGTGGGGGGGCAGCAGCTGTCGTTGTAAGAAAGCTGGACAGCGAACATGCAAACACTGTAAACAGAAGCGTTACTTAACTGGTAGCTTTCTCCAAGCGAACAGAGACTCTTTACAAATGAAGATGCTGCGATAAAGTCCAGCTAATGCGACAGCAACATGTCGTAGGGAGACGCTCTCTTAACTAACGCAAGAGCGATAGGGCTGCATCTCGGTGGCGACTCCATTGGAGCTGGCCGCACCTCATTGCATACGGGTCATATGGCTGCTGCCGGCCAGCCAATATCGTGGTGGCAGAGGGCACTCACGTTACGGCGTGGCTCAGCAGGCGCGCTCCATTGGGTCCTCCAGATCCCTCACAGCTGCTTTCTGGATCTGACCGGAACTTGACTGACGTTACCAGCTGTGGCACGCCAGTGGGGTGGTATCGATCGATGATACCACGAAAGCCCCTTTTACAGGAGCAATCCAAGGAACATGGTAAGTGGTTCTACTGCAGCGAGCCTGGGGCGTTATTCCTACACCGAAACTCGCTTGCCATATGGGGTCATTTCTGTCTAGATGTTAGCGCCAAAATTGCGACTTCTTTGCATGCTGTCTGCTGTGCAGTGTGCCTCATGAACAGTGAAAGTGCAGGTATGAACGACTATCCGTCTTACAAAATGTCAGGACACAGCAGCATCATTAAGGATTTAGTATTAACAATAGTTTATTAAAGTTGTTAAGGTCGTAAATCCAAAGACTGGCTTGAGGAAAGTCTGTACACTATGCTACACCCCAGGATAGTATCCCTGGGAGAGACTAAAAATTCGTCCAGTTTCTACCGAGACAACTCCTGGAAGCCGAATCGCTTGTGTCAGTGACCAGCAGCTAGATAGGAGGGGAAAGCTGAGCGAGTTAAGACAAATGCGGAAGCTAGCATAGCGTAGGGGAAAGACCGATGTCCAAGTCTGCTAACGAAGCATGAAGACGTCACGGAAGCCGAGAAAAACCGTCATACTAGTGACAAAGCAGAGTTTCGTAATATAGGCTACATACAACGTAACTAAGAATATTTAAGCGTCGAGCCAACAGAAAAGATCCTCTGGAAGGTGAAGCTGCGGAAGTATGAAGTCTCTAGGAGAGCTGGCAGCAAAGAAAAACCAAGACACATAATGTTATGGCAATTCCCACTGCCTCAGAACGCACAGGAACCGCCAACAGATCTCACAGATCTCAACAAATGTCTGACTGTGGAGCGCTGATTACCGATTGCCCAGTGCATAGTCTCAGCCCTTGTGTCAGTTGGAGCTATTACGTGAGAGGGGCGTCTATAGGGGTCGACCCTCACCTAGCTGTCATCGATCGTCTATGCAACCCCGAATCTAGCAAGAAGACACTGCTGCTGCCGGCTGCACTGCCTACTGCCGAGGCAATACTGAAGAGGCGCAGAGACTGCCATCACCCTGCAGGCCTGCTGGAGGCTTCACCTGCGTGACCTGAACACTTCCGTCACCTGTTTTCGAGAAGGGGGGCACTGCAGCTGCTCATACAGTTCCTGTGGCAGACACCAATGATACTGGTTCCTGTCTCCTAAAGAGGGGCAGGGAGCCGCCACCTGAGAACCACCGAGGATTTCAGGTGGACCTGGAGCGAGACCCCAGAGTGCAAATGTTCAACGTCAGCGAGAACACTTTGAAGATCGATACGTACAACTGGAGGCCGCAAGAGACCACGGATACCATCAGCTGTTTTTCTGTGATGACAGCACTGAGAGTCGAGTGAACACCAGCCTTCCGCCGCTGACGAGGCATCGCTCCACTCGTCCAGGGGTGGTACTGCGCTTTGGAAGACAATCCTGTATTATTGCCTCGTAAATATGTTATTGCCAATGATGTTTTCTTGTCGATCTCGAGTGTAACTAGGACATCACCACCGCATCCCATCCGACTCTCTCCTGACGACTGTAGCTGTCTCGGACCAAACTCCTATAGCTAATGTATCACGTGCGAGCCCCTTCATTTCTAACTGCCACTAGAATCTATAGAGGCTGGGCATAAGTATGGGGACATCATGAGAAAAGCATCCTTGAAGGTGATACAGATGCTCGCAGGTTGCACTGTTGTATTTGACCACGGATGGGAATTGCACAATGCCCTTATGCGTTGGAAGCGTCAGTCGCGATCAGAACAGCGTTCTGTGTAGTTGCTTCTGCATTGTTTAGGAGAAGTGAATTCGAATGACACCATATCGAACCATTAAACCACATACTAGTAATGGAGAAAAACATCATCCGCTAAATCACAACGCGGTCGAAATTGTGTGTTGAGTGACCGTGACAGAAGGTCATTAAAGAGGACTGTGACGACAAATAACAGCTCAACGGCTGCAAAGTCAATGCAGAACTGAATTTAGCTCTCGTGAACCCTGTCAGCACCAAAACGACACGAGGGAGCTCCATAAGCTACGGAGTGCAAGTCTAGATGGAATTACCAATCCCCTTGTCAATGAACAAATACTCGTAACAGGAGAAAACAATGTCATGTGGTCGGATGAGTCTTGTTTCAAACTGTTTCCAACTCCTGACCGAGTTTACGTCCTCTGACTGAAACATACCTACGGTTCAGTGATGATTTTGGCAGACAGACCATGGTATTCCATGGCGTTCATGACTACTCTAAGGTCGCATTCCTGCCATGGATTATGTCACAGGCTCCCCGGTCCATCCGATGCTACAACGCCTGTTCTCCAATGGTGACGTTGTGTTCCAAGGACTGTCTTTCTTTAATGAGGATGAACTGACACCTCTTCCCTGGCCATCTGTTCTCGCTGTCACTGAACCTTTGTGGTCTATTTTGGAGAAAAGGGTGCACGATCGCTATACACATCATCATCGTTCCTGAATTTTAATGGTGGAATGTTCTCTTTAAAACCATAGAGGATCATTCCATCCTCTTCTTTCCATTACTAAACTGACTATCACTTGATGTTTTCGAATCTGTCCTATTAACTGACGACTTTTTTCAGTCGTGTTGTGCCATATATTTCTTGTTCCCCCGTTCTGTTCAGCTTGTGCTCATCGATCTATCCATATAATTTCCAACATTGCATTACTGCAACATTTCAAAACCTTCTATTCCCTTCTCCTCTTAATTGCTTGTCGCCCACGTTTCACTTGTTACAAGGCTACTCTCCACTCAAATATCTTCAAGAAAGATTTCCTAACACATAGATTTATACTACACGTTAACTTGTTCTTTTTTTCAGTAAGGCTTTTTCTTGCTATTGCCTTTCTGCGTTTTATATAATCTGAACGTCGGCCATCGTCAGTTATTTTTCTGCTCAGACAGCAAAACTTATCTATTTTTTGCGCCTCATTTCCTTATCTAATTCCTTCAGCCTCGTCTGATTTAATTCGACTGCATTCCATTACTATTGTTTTATTTTTGTTGACGGCTATCTTATAACCTCTTTTCAAAACACTGTCCATTCCGTAAAAATGATCATCCAAGTCCTTCCTACTCTTGTGTTTTCACTACCCACGTCTGCATTCATTCCAAGCAAGGGCGCTGATGAAGTCGTCGTTTAGCACCCTAAACAACTGATAATCATCATCAACATCATCATCTTCATCCAAGTCCTCTGCCATCTCTGATAGAATTACAATGTCGTCCTCAAAATTTTTATTTACTCTTCCTGAACTTTAATCACCTTTCCTAACTTTCCCTCGGTTTCCTTTACTGCTTTCTCAATGCACATATTCAATGACGTAAGGGGAAGGTTACAATCCTATTTCACTGCCTTATCAAGTACAGTGTCCCTCACATACCCTTCTACTGTTATAGCAGCAATCTGGTTTCTGTGCAAGCTGAAGATAACTTTTCGTTCCTCTATTTTAACTTTGCAATTTTCCGACGTTCAAAGAGTATATTTCAGTCAATATTGTCGTAAGTTATCTCTAAATCTCCAATTGCTTTTTTCAGGGTATCTTCTAGATAATTTGTAGGATCGGTATGGCCTCTCGTTTTCCTACATTTCTGTGGAACTCAAAATGGTTTTCCCCGAGATTGGCTTCTACCAGTCTTTCCATCCTCCTGCAAACAATCCGTATCAGTATTTTGTAAACACAACTCATGAGACTTATGGTTCGCTAATGTTGCTACAGAATAATGCTGAAGATTAGATGGGTAGATCACATAACTAATGAGGAGGTATTGAATAGAATTGGGGAGAAGAGGAGTTTGTGGCACTACTTGACAAAAAGAAGGGACCGGTTAGTAGGACATGTTCTGAGGTATCAAGGGATCACAAATGTAGCATTGGAGGGGGAGGGTACAAATCGTAGAGGGAGACCAAGAGATGAATACACTAAGCAGATTCAGAAGGATGTAGGTTGCAGTAAGTTCTGGGAGATGAAGAAGCTTGCACAGGATAGGGTAGCATGAGGAGCGGCATCAAACCAGTCTCAGGACTTAAGACCACAACAACAACAACAACAATACCCGCATCTGTCAGCAACTGGTTACTTTGGAGTAGCAATTATTAACTTGTTCTTGAAGTCCGAGTGTATTTCGCGTACATAATACATTTGGTACACCACATTGAGTAGTTTCGTCACATGTGGCTCTCCCAAGGATTTCAACGGTTGTGATTGAATGTCGTCTACTCCAAGGGACTTGTTTCGCTTTAAGTCTTTCAGAGCTCTGTGAAATTTTTCTCATGGAATCATGTCTCACATCTCATTTCCACCTATTTCCTCCTCTGTGTCTATACTACTTCTTCAAGTTTGTTTCCCTTATTTAGACTCTCGACCTATTCGTAACATCTTTCAGTATACTCGTCCTTCCTTAGTAAGGGCTTGCGCTTTGGGTTCCTAATATTCATACAGGTGATCTTTCATTTTTCTATACGCAGCAGCTATCTTTCTCATAGGCATGAATGCTTCTACAGCCCCGCATTTCTCGTCTATCCGTTACTGTTCCTCCGGTTTACATCGCCTGCCAGTCTCATTTCTTATAGTTAACTTCACCTTCTGCCTGTCTCATTTGCTGTATTCATGACACCCACATAAAGATAGTTTCCAGTGCTGTAACGATTATGGTGAATGTGAGAGAAGGTTGCTGATTTGAAAAACGATGGTTTCTAGTCCTCAAGCTAGAGCACGTCTTTCTCCCTCAAGATCAGCATCTACATCTCCACATCAATCTATATGACTACCCTGGGAATTCACACTCAAATGTGTGGGAGAGGGTTCACTGAATCACCTTCGGACTATTTCATTGCTGGCCGGAGTGGCCGAGCTCTTCTAGGCCCTTCAGACCGCTACGGTCGCAGGTTCGAATCCTGCCTCCGGCATGAATATGTGTGATATCGGTAGGTTAGTTAGGTTTCAGTAGTTCTAAGTTCTAGGGGACTGATGACCTCAGATGTTAAGTCCCATAGTGCTCAGATCCATTTTTGAACTATTTCATTACCGTTCCACTCTCGAATACCGTGCGGGATAAACAAGCATTTAAGTCTTTCCGTGTTAGCTCTGATTTATTTCAGTTTATTACTATGATCGTTTCTTCCTATGTACGTTGGCGTCAACAAAACATTTTCCCATTCGGAGGAGAAAGTCAAGTGATGGTTCCTGTCGTTCGAAACGGTCCTCCCCTGTAGTCCAATAATAACTGTATAAAGTGGCCAATCATGAGGCTACATTTCCTCCATCAAACTATTGTTCTGTCTTCGATTTCTTAATTATAACAGTTTCCGACATTAAACTGAGGTACTTGCGGTAACATCAAAGTTCAAACTGCTTCTTCCTTGCAAGGTTCTTTACATTTAATTACAACTCTACGTTCGATATTAGTTTCATGCCCAAAGACAGGCATCTGAGGTTATTAGCGTTTCTCGTGTTCCGCCATGGTTGTCCTTGCTCAAAGGAGGCAGTTCGTGCCCGCTCACCACGGTATCCTTATAAGTACGAGAGGCGTTTGATGAGTAATGTAATAGATTTTTTTCTGAAAGCACGTTGGTTTTATTCTGGATTCCAATACATCATATTATTCCCCATTCTTTTGGGTACACAACCATATTTCTCAACATAATCTCCGTTTAATAGAACAGTCTTACGCCACCTTACTGGGAAGGCCTTTATTCTCGTTTGGTTCCACTCTATTGGTCGACGTCGGAGTCAACCTCTTGCTGCATCAACAACCTCCCCATCATCCACGTACTGCACCCCGTGGAGAGCACCCCTCATTGGGCCAAACAGATGGAGGTCGGAAGGTGCAAGTTCTGGGCTCTAAGGTGGATGAGGAAGAACTGTGCAATGAAGTTTTGTGAGCTCCCCTGGGTTGCTCAAACTTGTGTAAGGTCTTACTTTGTCATGGAGAAAATGGAGTTCGTTTGCTTTTTTTGTGGCTATGAACATGCTGAAGTCATTTCTTCAGTTTCCTGGGGTTTGCACAGTACACTTCAGAATTGGTCGTCGTACTATGATGGAGGACGTCAGACCGAATAACACGTTCAGACTACTAGAAGACTGCACCAGCTGAGGGAGCAGCTTTGCACTTTTACTTAGGAGGAGACGTGCTGCGGTATATTTACCTGGATTGCGTTTTTTTCCCGGTTCGAAGCGGTGAACCTGAATTTTGTCTCCTGTGACGATGTTCGACAAAAAACTGACACGATCAGCTTCGTAACGCTCACGAAACTGCCACAAATGGCCCTTCGTTGCCCATTATTGTCTTCTGTTTCGCGGCGAGGAACCTAGCGGGCACCCACCTTTGCGTACCCCAACTGGTGAACAAGTGTGATAGCACTACAAATAGATGTGTCCAGTTGTGCAGCGAGGTTTTCGATTGTGATTGGTCGAATGAGGGTCTGCGCACGTCCCAACACTGCAGAGTTCACAGCCGTGTGCGGGAGATCGGACGGGTTTGCACGATTTTATTGAGATGTTGAAAGACGCTTCGCCCAACGACTCACCATGCTTTTGTTAATTTCCAGGTCACCGTATACATTCTGCAAGCTCCTATGAATATCTGCGATGCTCTGGCTTTCGCCAAAAGATACTCTGCAACAGCCCTCTGCACTCCCATTACAGACATCATTTTGAAGGCTATGTATAGCGCTGCCATCTGTCGGAACTTCGAGAACTAAAGGAATTGAAACCTGAAAAGTCTCACGGCACCTGCGGTTAGTGATATTTCTCGAGCTCCGCGTGGATGTCCTCCCTTGAAAAAGGCTATTCACGGTCGCTCGCCACGGTACTGTCACAAATATGAAACAGACGGCTGCCCCCACTCCCCATCCCCCACCAACCCTGGAGTACCGACCGTATCATCCACTGTGAAAGCCACCGAGTTCCTCCTCCACTTTCATAGAATGAAATCTCCAATGCATCGAATATTCCTTCGGCTTTCCTGTTATTTAGAGATTCACTACAACGCCTGTAGAAATGTTGTCTGATGGAAACATTAAATAAATTGTTGTTACTCCGTAATCTCAAGGGCAAAAGACAGTACATGAGAAAGCTGAGGAACGATGCCCCTTCTGATCCCCGAAGAGGGAAAGCGAAGCTCTTGCGCTACACCGCATTGTTCGGAACTTGTTAAAGAGAAGTTGGTTAGCGCTCTGACGCTTTGTATGTAAATACAGGGACAAGTCTGGCGTCTGAATAGGCGAGATTAGGCGCCGCGGCGGACCCTTTGGTGGAATCCGTTATAGGGCTTGCTTGCCAGGGGAGATTTCGCAAAGGCCGGCCGGAGCGGGGTAGCTGCATGTAAATGCCTGCGCGCAGGCCGCCCGCGCCAAATAAGATTACGGAAACACTTCTCCGTGAAATACGCCGCGCCGGCGCGCAGCTCCCGCGCGCGTTAAAGTTAACGCCTCATTTGCGTGACGCGCTATCAGCAGACACCGTGCGTCTGGCCAATTAACGGACGCACCCGCCTGTTCTCTCACGCTACAGCCTTCCCGAGTGCAAGACGCACGCCAAATGGGAAACAGCTGCAAGTATTGCCGGAGTATATTCGGTTGTCACAGTATTTCCATCAGGATGAACGATGTGCCATTACGGAACGTGAAGGCTGTGAACACACCCACCCACCCACCGACGTCGAGCCTCATAACACTTTCTGAGATACTTGTTACATTATGTTTTTCTTAGATTTCTTACTTTTAAGCTTGTTACGTTTAATTTAAATACAGGCTATTTTCGTCTTTCTTTGGTTTACTACCACCCTCAAAATTGTTCAAATGGCTCTGAGCACTATGGGACTTAACATCTATGGTCA
This sequence comes from Schistocerca gregaria, assembly GCF_023897955.1. Lineage (NCBI taxonomy): Eukaryota > Metazoa > Arthropoda > Insecta > Orthoptera > Acrididae > Schistocerca > Schistocerca gregaria. The sequence continues at coordinate 513,388,297 of NC_064924.1, forward strand.
TCAGTCCCCTAGAACTTAGAACTACTTAAACCTAACTAACCTAAGGATAGCACACAACACCCAGTCATCACGAGGCAGATAAAATCCCTGACCCGCCGGGAATCGAACCCGGGCGTGTGAAGCGAGAACGCTACCGCACAACCACGAACTGCGGACATACTACCACCCTGATCTAATATTTCTTTCTGGACGTCAGTAACTATTGAGATCACATAAAGGTCGATTCAGCTGCCCCTACTGATAGGTTTTACGCAACCTGCAATTCCTTCAAATTCCACGTGCAAGATTTTCATATTCTCTCGCTCACCATGCGCAACATATTTGTCCTACAGAAAAAAATGAACAGAATCTTTTAGTAGGAAATTCAATGTACTAAATTTTGTACTGTAATACGTTTTCGCTATAGGCCCTAGTTTTCGAATTATTCAAGAAAAACAAACAAAAGTGACCTTCCAACGTCTTTTGCTAGCTCGAAAAACTTTGCCTCCAGCAAATCGTGTCACTGGATAAAATTTAAATGCAATAAATTTCCTACAAAAAGACCTGAGCCCTGCTGCGGCTCGCGTTGGTGCTGTTGTAGGTTTCCGTCCTCTGTGGAGACCAGACTGTATCGTTTAGTTGACATGGTTGCGGTTGTTTGTATTCGTCTTGTGTCGACTGGCGCCACTTGGTTTCGCAGGAGCTGCCTGTCCGCTAGTGGGAGAAGCGGCGTTATCGATATGTAGTAACTGTGGGCCTATCTTTGGGGTGGCATCGTTGTTCTTCCGAGTCGCGTGAGTGAGCAATTCGTTTGGGGACTCTGAAGGAGCCAAGAGGGCAGTGCGAGAGCACGCTGGGACCGCTGGCGCCATGCATGGACAACTGGATGGAAGGGCTGTGCTCGTGGGACTACACGACATAGTCGTCAACTGGATCCAACAAGCTTTAAATTGGATGGATTTTAGTGCTAGCAGTGAAACCTCCACCATTGTGAGATCTCGTGATTCTCTACTGACTTGGGTTCATGTTGCTGCTCGCAGTGTCGCCGAGACGAAGAGCAGCGAGTGGAGTGCTTGGGGAAGAGGGATCTAATTAGCTTTCCTCTACTACTTGTTACTAATTGCTGCATTCTATGTGTTACCATTTGTTAAGTTCAACCAGCGGTATTTTTCCTGCCTGGTAGCCGCTAATGCCCCAGTGACCTGCCCTGGAGGTTAATGTATGTACAGCAGGGTACGCTTCCTCGCCTTGCCGCTGCTGTCCGGTAAGGCGTGTAGTTTTGACAGTTTCCTTGATTTGTAGGTCGGCTGGTGTTTCTTCTCCTCTAGTAGTAGTGCTTCCTTTCTCCTTTCGGGCGCTCTAAACACAGCATTCTGAGGACGTAGTGCTGACCGCCGGTTCCAGCTATGGAGTGGTGTTCCATCGTTGCATTGGTTATCGGACGTTAGGTAGCTTCAGCAGATTATCATTAGTCAGTCGTTAGATGCCACTAGTCTGAGATACCATCTTGTGAAGTGAATGCAAATCTTAACTGCCTTTCTCATCACTCGCGAAAGTGTTTTTGGCCTGACCTACTCAGAGGTCGTTTCCTGGAGCACCATCTGTGACTACCCATTGTGTTCTATTATTGTGTTATTATTTTATTATTCTATTACCAAGTTATCATCATTTCTCTTACCTGTTTGGTGATCAGTTGCTTGTCCATTTTAATTAACCTTGTTATTATATTTGCTGTTTCATTGTATGTTTGTAAATTTTTTTAATATAATTGCCATTCTTGGCGTTACAGCAAGTTTAAACTATTGTGCTACCAAGTTTACTATCATTTTTCTCACTTGTTCGGCGATCAGTTGCCTGTCATTTAAATTAACATTTGCTATTGCTAATTTTAATTTTAACAGGGCCGAGAAATGTTGAAGATATTTTGCTATTGCCTTGCTGCCTGACAGTATGTTTGTTAATTTTTTTTTTAATAATTGCTATTCTTGGCGTGAAAGGCCTTCAGCCGTGACTTTCGCTACTTGTCTTAAAATTCGAATGTGGCAATTGTATTTTAGCAGTTAACCCTTAAGACCATGGTGATTTGTTTTCAACGTTTTAATAACTGCATTTTGTAAGTTGTAACAAGTTAAACAATTCTTAATTTATTGCCATTAAGGCCTTCCGCCGCGAAACAATCCTTAATTTATTGCCATTAAGGCGTTCAGCCGCGAGTGTCGTTACTTGTCTTAAAATTTTAATTTGCCAATTGTATTTTTGCAGCGAGCTTTAAGACCTTGGTCACTTGTCTTTTATATTTTAATAACTGTAATTGTAAGTTGCAGCAAGTTTAACCAATTCTTAATTTATTGCCATTAAGGCCTTCAGACTTGAAACAATTCTTAAATTATTGCCATTGTTTTAATTTGTCGTTGATTTTAAATAAATTGTGTGTGATTAAAAGAGAAGCCAACCAATAGTAACTCACTATGGCCCCATCCACAACTGTAACCGAATCCTGCCTTCCCCACGTCTCAAGAACCTCTTCAATTTTCTGTAAGACTAATAGTATGCACACAAGAAATGAGAGAACATGAAAATCTCGCACATGGTTTTTGAATGAATTGCAGGTTGCATAAAATCTATCGGAGGGCAGCCCACATACCTACCGTAATTCTGATTGTCATCGTCACTGCTGTTTCTGCTGTTACTGGGATGTTACTCGGCTGTCAGCTTGGTTCTGTTCCAGAGGAGTATGTTGCGTGCCGGCAGCGGGTTTCACCCTCTCCCTTCCCTTCTATAACAACATAAACCCAACACAGTACTGCAGAAGCACTCATCATACTAATATACACAATACAGATACACACTTGACACTACATAAGAGGCTCGAGAAATGCAACGGCAAGCCAGCTCCACTAGCATCTCGTCTGGAATGGCGACGCAGGATTCCTGCAACTGTTACCCTATACTCATTCTCTAAGAATGGGTCTATTTCGACCTGATATCATGGGCGTCCCAAAGGGAGCGGGGGAGGGCATATTATATCACACGATTTGCTATAAAATGAACAGCTCGGCGTTAGAAGCCGTTTAAGAACTGCAAATGCCATATTCTCTTTCCTCTGTGAGGTACTTGATGGATTACACAAAAGTTTTCGAACGCTAGGCGTATTTTTCTATTTAACAAAGGCGTTTGATTGTGTTGATCACAAAATATAACCCCAGAATTTGGACCATTACGGAATACGGAGAGTAGCTCATAATTGGTTCACCTCTTACTTAGCAACAGACAGCAAAAGGTCATTATTCACAGTATTGAGAATTACTGTGATGTGAGGTCTGGGTGGGTACAGTCAAATGGAAGGTGCCGCAGGTATCATTGTTGGGGCCACTCCTGTTCCATATTAATATAAATGAAATGCCTTCTAGTATTGCGGGTAACTCTAAAATATTTCTGTTTGCTGATGACACTAGCTTGGTAGTAAAGTATGCTGTGTGCAACAGTGGTGCAGGTCATGGCTTGTAGAAAATAAGCTAACGCTAAATCACAGTAAGACTCAGTTTTTACAGCTTCTAACGCTAAATCACAGTAAGAGTCAGTTTTTACAGCTTCTATCACAGAATTCAACACAACCCGACGTTTTAATTTCACAGAATGGCCATATTATTAGTGAAACTGAACAGTTCACTTTTCTAGGTGTTCAGATATATAGTAAACTGTCGTGGAAAGCCCTCGTTCAGGATCTAGTTCAAAGACTTAATGATGCCTTTTTTACCATCCGAACGGTATCTCAAGTAAGTGATCGTTCGACACGAAAATTAGCCTACTTTGCTTATTTTAATTCGCCTCTATTGTGCGAAATTAAATTTTGGGGTAACTCCTACCATTCTAAAAGGAAATTTTTGGCTCAGAAACGGGTGGTTCGAGAAATAAGTGGGGTAAGTTCGAGAACCTCATGTCGACCCTTGTTCATGAGGCTGGGTATTTTGACATTGGCCTCTCAATATCTACATTCCTTACTGTCATTTCGTTAACAATATCAGTTTATTCCCAAGAATAAGCACTTTTCACTCAATTAATTCCTGGCAGAAATCAAACCTGCATTTGGATCGGACTTCCTTAACTCTTGCGCAGAAAGGTGTGCAGTATGTTACTGCATTCATTTCCATTGAGCTAACACAACAATTCACAACTCTTAGCAGTAATCCACTCGCTTTCAAATCGAAACTGAAGAGTTTCCTCATCGGTCACTCCTTCTATTCTGTCGAGGAGTTCCTTGAAAAACGAAGCTGATTCTTGTTGCATTATTGATTGCGTTTACTTAAACTTATGGGGTTCATAGACATTTTATTTTTATCTATTATTACTTTTACGTTGTAATTTCATGTACTGACACGTTCCATGACCTTGGAGATTTGCTCACAAATTTGGTGCTACGGAGCTAGACGTGTAAAATAAAAATAAAGTATAGGGGGTGAGGCCCTTGACTCCACCACTTCTCTGGAACATTGAGTAGAGACTGTTTCTTCGCCAGAGAATTCCCAGACATTCTAAACTTATCCCACTGCAGACTGTCATTACAGACATACGAATGTATGATGCAACCTTCTTTGAGTCTATTATGTTCTCGCAGCTAGCGCCTGGACTCATCGACTGTATCTCACAAAACTATTCTGAGGCGTGGACAAGAATCTCATGGGCATATGCTACTACTTCTTGGATGCCGTATGCAATGTTCTCGCAACAAACCACACTGTCAAACTCTCAGGCACAGAGCAGCGGCATACTGACTCAAAAGGAGAACACTGGACAAGGTACATGAGATAACAGGGGAGAGTATTACAGAAAACCGCTAATTAATTCCTTATAAGGCACAGCCATGGCAAAAAGAATGGGAAACACCTGACAAGGGCCATCGAGTCTTCTCCTTCTTCCCAAACATCTGAGAACGGTTTATGGTGAGAAACATTGATCTGATTTGCGGTATCGTACACTTCCTGACGGGCCATGGTCCTTAGCCTACACACCTGCACCTCTTTGGCCTCAGCGAAAATGAAACATGTGCTTGTGAGGAAGGAGGTTCCTCCGAACACATCACACTGCAATGTGGCACACTCACACGTGTGCGACCGAAGACAGATATCGAAGACAGCTTTACGAGACCCACTGACGAAATATCCAGACTGCTGCACCAAACGTGTATTTATTCGCTTCTTAAGAACATAGTAATTTTTTTCGTTTTCCAAAATTTATTTCATGTACCACGTGTGCTCTTTTCTAATTAACAACGCATTTATGCAACAGAGAGGATGAATAATAGCACTGGGAATAGCTGCAGAAAAAGCAGAGAGACTATCCCTGCAGCTTTGTTACTCGTTTTTCTAGCATAACGTGAACGACCGAAATGAGAAACACTATGGTCTTAGGAATTGCTGTGTAACTTGGTTTTGTTTAGCTATCACAATATGCAAGGGAAGTTACGCCACATTGGTCAATGCAGATGAGTTTTGCGCTGTCCTAAAGTCAGCGCAGACACAAACCTTGCTAAACAGTGCTAAAGCAGATTCCTCAACCTTTTCCTCTTGTCGATTCCCCTAAACTAGCTTTGCGCGTACAGATACAGAAATGCGGAGTATTTAGCTTTAAAAAGCTAATCGGTAGATTGGCCCCAAAGAACATATTCATGTTATAGATTAGGTGTTCAAATGGTTCAAATGGCTCTGAGCACTATGGGACTTAACTTCTGAGGTCATCAGTCCCCTAGAACTTAGAACTAACCTAAGTACATCACACACATCCATGCCCGAGGCAGGATTCGAACCTGCGACCGTAGCGGCCGCGCGGTTCCCGACTGTAGCGCCTAGAACCGCTCGGCCACTCCGGCCGGCTATAGATTAGGTGTGTTTGCTTCAGTAGCAGCAGAGTTTCTGTGCAAAATCATCAGTCGCCTGAACAGTAACGAGTTTTCTGAAATAATAATACACATATTTTATCTAGTTGATAGTTCGTAGCAAGCGAGACATTGTCGATTATGTACGAAAGAATTTTAATTCCCACATGTTTCAAAAGAATCCGTCGTTTAAAACTTGTGTAAATAATGTGTTGCAATTCTATAGACGTTTTATGCTTTTTCATGAGCAAAATCCTACGCTTTATGTAGCCATTAACACAAATCAGTGAGATCCGGAACGCTCCCTGAGGCATGTCTGTCGTGCCTTCCGAGTAGACTGCATAAAATACCCGATAACGTAGTTAACCTCTCCTGAATGACTATAAGTAGATTTGAAACAGTAATTTCTACAAAGGAAGCTCTCTTTTATAACATAGTGTGTCATTTGAGCAAAATGAGGTGAAAGGGGGGAGAAGCGGTGTCGATTAAAACCGAATGCGGTATTCGGTATCGACTCCTCTCCGATGGCTAACAACGTTAGACAACAGATATTACTATTTAACGTGCCTAATATGTCAGTAAATGAGATTATTCTCAAGTCAGTTACGTAACCTACTCAGAATATCACTTCTGCTGTAGATGTAGACTGTGGTGACTAAAGTCTTGGGATACAAACGCGTAGTATCGCGTACACAAGGTGTAAAAGCGCAATGTATTGGCGGAGCTGTCATTTTTTCTCAGATGGCTCAAGTGAGAAGTTTTTCGACTTGATTAAGGTTCAAATGTCTCTGAGCACTATGCGACTTAACTTCTGAGGTCATCGGTCGCCTGGAACTTAAAACTAACTAAACCTAACTAACCTAAGGACATCACACACATCCATGCCCGAGGCAAGATTCGAACCTGCGACCTTAGCGGTCGCTCGGCTCCAGACTGTAGCGCCTAGAACTGCAAAGGCCACTCCGGCCGGCACTTGATTATGACCGCAAGACGGGAATTAACTGAATCTGAACGCGGAATGGTAGTTGGATCTAGACGCATGGACCATTCCATTTCGGAAGTCTATCGCGAATTCATTATTCTGAGATCCACACTGTCAAGAATGTGCCGAGAACACCAAATTTCAGGCATTAGCTCTCACCACGGTCAACACAGTGGCCGACAGCCTTCACTTAATGACTGAGAGCAGCAGCGTTTGCATAGAGTTGTCAGTGCTAACAGACAAGCAGCACTGCTTGAATCAATAGGAAATGTGCGATGAATGTATGCGTTAGAACAGTGCGCCGAAATTTGGCGTTAATGGGCTATGGCAGCAGACGACTGAAACAAAGGGTATTTGCTAACAGCACGACAGCGCCTGTAGCCCCTTTTCTGCGCTCGTGACCATATTGGTTGAGCCTAGACGACTGAAAAACCGTGTCCTTCTTAGACGAGTCCAGATTTCAGTTGGCAAGAACTGATGGTAGGGTTCAAGTGAGACGCAGACCCCATGTAGCCATGGACCTAAGTTGCCAACGAGGCACTGTGCAAGCTGGTGGTGGTTCCATAATGATGTGGGCTCCGTTTGCATGGAATGGACTGGGTCCTATGGTCAAACTGAACAGACGACTGGAAATGGTTATGTTTGGCTGTTTCGAGACCATTTGCAGTCATTCATGAACTTCATGTTCCCAAACAACAATGGAACTGCCACCGGGGCACAATTACTGTTCTCGATTGGTTTGAAGAACATTCTGGACAATGCGAGATAATGTTTGCACACCCAGATCGCTCGACATGAAACCAGTGGAATGTTTATGGAACATAATCGAGAAATCAGCACAAAATCCTTCCGAATTTGTGGACGGCTGTAGAGGCAATACGGCACAATATTTCCGCAGAGGACTTCCAATGACCTGTTGAGTCCGTGCCACATCGATTTGCTGCAGTACGCTGGGAAAAAGGAGGCCTGACATGATATTAGCAGGCATCCAGGAACTTTTGCAACCTCAGTGTGTGTGCACCTAACAGCAATGTTTACTAGTTCACGTCATCTGCGGTCAGAAATCAGTTAACACCATTGAATGTCACACCATTTCTATCTATTAAAGTAGCCCCATCATCCACATCGCCTGGCATCTTCTTGGAGTATGCGTATAATATGTGCACAGAGAACAACTTATACTTTAGAAGCACATTTCACATGTAGGACCTTCACTGTGTTCGATTTTATGTGTTTTAGCGATAGCCATTAATGTAGGTTTATTGCTCCAACAGTTGGGACCCACAACGAGTCAAAAAACAAACAAAAAAACCAGAAGGAAACAATTCCTGATAAAGGATCGAAATTTGCATTTCATAATGGTCGTTACTGAGTGACGCATGTTTGTCTGGCTCGTAAGTTTACATGAAATTTGGAGGCGTTATTAACCAATTAGACTTTGCTATAATTCAGTGCAGCTGGTCCCGGCGGAGGTTCGAGTCCTCACTCGGCATGGGTGTGTGTGTTTGTCCTTAGGATAAGTTAGGTTAAGTAGTGTGTAAGCTTCAGGACTGATGACCTTAGCAGTGAAGTCCTATAAGATTTCACACACACTTGAACAACATTTTTTATAACTCAGTATTTGTGTGTCGAGTTTCCTGTGCTGTTAAAGGCTTTGATTTTGAGTATCTTTAACATGGGACTGCACTTAAAATGGCTAGCTGGCACCGGGAACTGTGTGTGGCTTCGGTATCACAGCTCACAACGTCGCGTTCCTCAAGGCTGAGACAAGCGTTGAGATTGAGTAGTATCAGAGACGCAGTAGTCTCAGACTGTTCCATATTGCAGAGGACAACAAATAATGGTGCTTTATGAGATAAGAACATGTCAACACATGCAACCATTAGTTCCACCTTTGCATCTCTATTGTTACTAGGAAACATACATTACTGAAAAAAAATTAGTACACTGGAAAGACGTCGTCGATTTTGTTCCGATGATGGCATATGCCACCTGGGCGATAGAAAATGTATTGATAATGGCAGCGTTGTCCGCCGACAGATTGTGTAGTGGCATAGCTAACAGAGAGCCATCTGTGTCTAACCTTAAATATGGAATGCTCACAGCGATGCATTCGTGCTTCCTACAACTTGTAAGGTGGCGTGGTCTCCTGACCTTCATTTCTTACATATTATGTCCTCACAATCGTACTCTGCCCATCAAGACGCTTCATTCCAACCCAAACTCGATAAGGTAGAGTCAGTTTTGTATGAATTCATGTAAGTGATATGCAAATCTAATAAGTAAATCGCAAGTGAGCACCGAGGTAAAAAAAGGCGAGGCTGGCGTACACAACATGACGGCCACAGGAATTTTCGTTCTAGAGAGGAAACGAGCCTGGTGGGAAGACCGTCCCATCAGAGGGCTGGGTCAACAACACACCTACTTCAGCTGAAACGACCGCCCAGAAGGAAGACAGATTTTGCCAGAGCGAAGGGATAACGACCCCCGTGCTCGACTTAAAAGCAAATTCCGCTACATTGTGTGGGAGCTCCCAGGAGACGCATTTTGTCATGGACCGACTGCATAGTTACGGAGTTCTCACAGGAAGACAGTATACGCCTAACGGAGATGCTACAGATTTTCGCATTGGTGGACTTAAACGAAACGTCATCCTCCCGTTTAAAAGAGCAACGCTCATTGGCGGAATATTTCTGACGCAAGGAGTCAGAGGAGTGAGGGAAGACAGCGAATGGTATATCATTGCAACATTTCCAGAAAAAGGGGCCGTTCCATTGTCGCTTTTGGAACGGGAACACGTAACGAGAGCGAGTGTGCTCGTATGTGTACACAAAGAGCGAGGAACAAAGTCTCTCCTCAGTACTTCACTGAGAGAGCACCTCTGTCGTTAGCAAATGGGAGTGACACTCTATATTGAGTCGCTCGCGATTAAGCGTTGTTCACTGTGTTCGCTGCCACACGGCGTGAACACAGTCAGTGTCCTAGTTAAACGCCTGCGAGCGAGTATTGAGTGGAATCACGGAGGACTGGTTATCTGACCGGTGTACCACGCCAATAGTTAGACTAGGAGCGGATAGGAGCCGTTGACTTCATCAAGGCATAGGGTGAGTTTGATTGGTGAAGGTCAATCCAGATGGAAAGGGATCGTTGTGTTATTTGTCAGCAGCGAGCGACACAGGCAGCAGTCGTCGCAGCTCACAGTATTGTGCTGTACAGCGTATGCGAGCCCCATCTGTCCTCCCTAACAGTACACTCCACTACATTTCTCACGCGAGAGCCTTGACGGTACCTAGAAAAATTATTCCATTTGTGTAGGCGCGGCTCAGCCATTCTGCCGAGTAAATAACATCCTTAAAGAAAAGGGAGAAAAGAACCTTTCAATACTTTGTAAAATAACAGCATTCCTATCCATAACAGGCAATCTACTGTTCCAAAAAGAACCTACCTGGAAATTTATTAATTTTTATAAGAAAAAGTTTCACTTGATTTCTTAGAATTTTTTTTGCAATAAATAATATTTTTCTTTCGTTTAATGTTTTTCTTACACTAACTAGCAATACTCCTGTACCAAGTATCCCACTAATTATGTAAGAATATAGAATATTTTTGTGTCTTTTCCTTACAGCGGACGACTCCAGAAGATATTTGTTGCTGAATGTTTCTCAAGCTGTTCTTGTTGGTACATTAGGAGCATCTGTCTGACTTTTGTAGTAGTGTGAGGTGGAAATTGTTTCTTGCAGGAGCCAAAGGGTACTTGTTGGACCAGTCCATTGCGCAACTTGACAGAATATAACCCTCACACACTCGCAAACTAAAGAGTGTGTTTGTATTGGGGTAAAACTGTGGCCTTCCGAGTGGTGGCGTGGACTTCTCGGAGAATTTCCACACAAGTTGGTCGATCGGCGTCAGTTGTACAACGAAGCTCGTATCAGTGGTCTCGTGAACTTTCTCACACCTGTTGACGAGATTCTCGACGCCCATGCAGCACAGACGCCCGCCAGGATCATCAAATTGTAAGGGCAGCAGGGGTACCCTGTACAGTTACTACAGTTAAGAGGTCCTGTGAGCCCAGACGTGTAAGCGTGAACTGTTGCGAACCAGTTATTAGCAGTGAGGCTATAGGCACGCATATTTCCAGCCCATCTTCCATTCACGCCACAGCATCGACGTGCATGACTTAACTGGCGCCGTCAGAAGATCACTTGGAAGACAGAATGGCGCACTTATCGGCAGCAATAAAAACAGATTCTGCCTTCACGCAAATGGTGGTCGTTTCAGCATACGACGTAGACCTGGTGAGCGCTTTCTCAGAGTGCATCGTCCGAAACTCACTGGCTCCATCCCATACCTTATAGTATGGTGTGCGATAAGTTACAACTCTCGTTCACCTTGGGTGTTTCTGGTGGGGACGCTAACCAGCGCACGGTACGTGCTGAATATTGTTAGAGCTGTCCTTTTATCGTTCCTGCAACAGGAAGGTGATGTGTTGTTCCAACAAGATAATGCTTTCCCATACACTGCCCGTGAACCTCAACGTGCTCTGCAAGACGTGTAGATACTTTCCTGGCCAGTACAATCTCCGGATTTGTCTCCAGTCGAGCACGTGTGGCATATGGTGGGAGGAGAAGTGACTCATGCGACTCGTCAGCCGACAACTCTTACAGAACTACAAGAGCAGGTCGAGCAGGCGTGGCACAACGTATCCCAGGGCGGTATTCGCCATCTGTACGATCGACTGGGTCCAGAGTCAGCGCCTGCCTTGCCGTCTGTGGAGGTTACGCCACCTACTAATATGGATGTTTCTGCATGGGTCGGTACCTGTTACCTCAGAACCGCTTGTGCTAATAATATGTAAAAGTAATCAGTTCATGTATTTCATATACACAGTTATACCTATAAATCTTCAGCGAACTGGAAACCTCTAAAAGGGTGTACCAACTTACTTCCTCCGTCAGTCTGCTTAACTATAATACTATAATAATATGTTGGAGCTTTAATATTTGCATCGAAATATTTACAGCTTATACAAAACAGATATAGGTTTCAAAGTTTTTCTGTCCTTCAAAGTCATCGCGAAAGTTGTTTTTAACCCGTTGCCAGCGAACGGAAGTCGTACGATACGCTTCGCAGAGCCGGTTGTGTTGATAGCTCGGGTGGAGTGGTCTATATCCCGACGCATCTCTGTAAGAGTTCTGAAGGGCCGGCCGCAGTGGCCGAGCGGTTCTAGGCTCTTCAGTCCGGAACCGCGCGACCGCTACGCTCGCAGGTTCGAATCCTGCCTCGGACATGGATGTGTGTGATGTCCTTAGGTTAGTTAGGTTTAAGTAGTTCTAAGTTCTAGGGGACTGTTGACCTCAGATGTTAAGTCCTATAGTCCTCAGAGCCATTTTTTTTTGAAAGTTCTGAAGGGAACGCCATGAAATGCTTCCTTCAATTTAGGAAACAAGTTGGAGGGAAAAGGGTTTAGGTCCCGGGAGTATTGTGGGTGGTACAGCACTTCCCAGTCCCACCTAGCGAACGAATCAGTCACAATTTGCTCCATATGCGACCGAAAATTGTTCTGCAAAATGACCGACGCGTCTTGCAGGAAGTGTCGGCACTTCTTGCTCTAAGCTGTTAATTTTTGGAACACATTCTGCGACCAGCTTAAAGCAAAAAAGCGGCGACATTTCCTACACGACGCATCCTCGTTTTGCACAACGTTCGGGCCCATATGGTGCAAGTTGTAATTGATTTGTTCGACAGGAGGGACTGCGAAGTGCTGTACCACCCACCATACTCATCGTACTTAAACCCTTGTCACCTAACTTGACTCCTAAATTGAAGGAAGCGCTTCTTTGCATTCGCGGGGGAATAGACAGAAGTCTGAAATTTGGCTCAAAGCTGCCCACAACTTTCCTCTGTAAAGGTGCAAAAGTGCAGCGCCTGCATCGTCACCACGAACTGGGCAATACCTCAGACAGCATGGTGACGACACCTGCGAAATAAAGACCAGGACACAGAATTTCACGTGAGGTGCAAGGTGGGTTAATGATGTCACATTGGCACCAAATTTTACTACAATACTTCTCAACACCACTGTGGACATGTCACTCCATGGGTAGGTCGCCACAGTCCCTCTCACCACATTTCATCCCTTCTTTTGATGCCTCTGCGATGGAGGTCGCCCAGTACTGTAATCACACGGTTTTCGTATGGTGGCCGAGGAAAACACCGTCGCCCAGAATAGACACGAAAATCCCTCAGGAGGTGGCACAAAGGACATCAAAGAAATCACACCATTCCTTGAGGCATAATTTCACAGGCGAAAACGACAGTTCGTAATGCGATGAGAAACAGGGCAACGTTCTTGACAGTGTTCGACGCTACTAACGCCTTACTGACGCTTCATTCTTCAACTAAGGACATTGTAGACCGGCACCCCCACTGCATTCCTTTGGAGTCAAATGCGACCGCCATTTTCGCTCTGGAGTACACGGTGGAACCACTACGAACTTTTCGAGCTGCTCAAATCCGTTCCACGAAATGCGAACGTGATCTGAAGCAGCAAATGGAGCTTATCCTGTTTACCGCTTGTGTTCCACGCACCTTGGAGATCACGTGCGTGAATAAAACAGCAAAGCTATGAAACTTCCTGGCAGATTAAAACTGTGTGCCGCACCAAGACTCGAGCTCGGGACCTTTGCCTTTCGCGGGCAAGTGCTCTACCAACTGAGCTACCCAAGCACGACTCACGCCCCTTACTCACAGCTTTACTTCTGCCAGTACCTCGTCTCCTACCTTCCAAACTTTACAGAAGCTCTCCTGCTGTGAGGACGGGGCATGAGTCGTGCTTGGGTAGCTCAGTTGGTAGAGCACTTGCCCGCGAAAGGCAAAGGTACCGAGTTAGAGTCTCGGTCCGGCACACAGTTTTAATCTGCCAGGAAATTTCGTATCAGCGCTCACTCCGCTACAGAGTAAAAATCTCATTCTGAAAACAGCAAAGCCTCCGGTAGATGTCAGTAGTATAAAACATTGTCAAGAACGTCGTACTGTCACTCATCGCACTGAAAACTGTTGTTATCCACTGTGGAATATGTGGTTGGTTGTCTGGTTGATTTGGGGTAGGAAAAAATTGAAATTTGTGGTAAGATCTGAACTGCTGAGATCATCGGTCCCTCAGCTTACGCACTACTTTAACTTAAACTAACTTACACTAAGGACAACAAACACACCCATGCCCGAGGGAGGACTCGAACCTGGGAGCCGCCCGGACCGTGACAAGACGCCCATAGATCGCGCGGCTTTGGGGACAGGGGACCAAACGGCGAGGTCATCGGCTCGATCGGATTACAGAAGGATAGGGAAAGAAGCGGACCGTGCCCTTTCAAAGTAACTATACCGCCAATTGGCTGGAGCAATTTACGGAAATCACGGAAAACCTAAATCAGGATGACGGGACGCGGGTTTGAACCGTCGTCCTCCCGAGTGCGAGTCCAGTATGCTAACCGCTGCGCCATCTCTCTCGGTGAAATGTGTGGGACTCAACGCTCCAAGGGATGAGGTGTTTTGCTTGACACCCTTTTTCTACATCACCTAAGGCATTTTCGTGTTGATTCTGAGCGCCAGAGTGTCTGAAATATTTTCCTCGGCCACCCGTGCGAAAACGTGTGATTACAACGCAGGCGCCACTGCTCTGACCTCCATCTCAGAGGTGTCAAATTCATTCGTGAAATGTGATTAAGGGGGATGTGATGACTTTCCCATCGCCTGACACGTCATGGTTGTGTAGAATTGTGGTGAAATTTGGTACAAATGTGACATCATTAATCCTCCTTACACCTGATTTGAAATTCAGAGCTCTGGACCTTTTTTCGCATGTGTCAACATTATCTATTTGAAGCCTCGCCGTGCCCGAGAATGACGTCAAAGGATACCACTCTTTTGCACGAATGCAGAGAATGAAAGTGGCTATCTTTCAGCAAAATTTCAAACTTATACGTCCCAATAGGAAATAATTACGGGGTTTCGAAAAAGTGAACTATAATTGTGATGCGCTGTTTATTTCCAACGAAATCCACAAACATATTCCTAGCCCTCGAATAGTCCTGTCCAAGAAATAATTTTCATAACTTCCTCACTGGAATGTCTAAGAAAAAATCCGTAATCGACTGCATGAAGAGACTTTAAAAGCCTCTATGTGTCTGAACTTGCAGCTGAGGCACAAACAATAGTTTGGGAGAAAACTTCTATACACTTCTCGCACATAAACAGTAGACGTCATGGACTTACTAACAAACCGATTCGACTGTATGTCAAATATATTCCCAAAAAGGACGAAAACTGAGAAGGAAATCTGCACCTTTGCTAACTAACGACTAAACGCAAATGAATCTCAGAGAAGAGCCTGCAAACTACACACTACTTATGAAAATTATATTGCTTACTGAGAGAAGTGGAACAGACTCATTGGAGGCGTGAAAAATGTCCAGCTCAGATCTACATACACATTTACTGACAACAGACATAGACCGGGTGTCCTATAGAAAAAACTTTGAAAGGTGGCTACACTGAGCCAGAGATTGCACCAAAGAGTATTATTCCGCCGCCTCCACTGGTGCAGTAGTTGTTCAGAGAATGTCGAGAGCAGTTGTAGTTCAGAAGTTGCCGTCGGCAGTGCTTGTTGAGAGGATGTCGAGAGCAGTACTAGTTGAGAGCATGTCGTGTGCAGTTGTTGTTCTGTTGGGCGAGAGAGTAGATGCTGTTCGGTTGGTATAATGTATACATGGAAGATGTTGCAATGATCACAGTGTTTTTCCGTCAATATATATGAAGGTAACAAAAAAAATTTTATTTCATATTTCCTAAGTAACAATGCCTCTTGGTCACAGGTTCAGTCAACAAATCATTTCGCTTGTGTTCATGTATTAGACTGTAATTCTGGTTTCTATGTGCAATTATAGTATTTCTCGTTTTTTAATTACTTCATTGTAAATGGTGTTTAAAATATCTCGTCGTATTGAGGAAGAACCGTGCCAGATACATGTACGTTGAATCACACTTCCACACACAGAACAGTTACACTGGTGCTTTGTTGTTTCGCAGCTTTTATAGTTGCTGGGGACTTAATTAATCAATTGTGTTAACGGAAATTTCCTTTGATTCTTTATTGTCATTTTATGCAGTCAGATTGCGAACTAATAGTACTCAGGGCCAACCGGTTACGAGACTTCGTAACCGGACACACAGCTAATAAAATTATTGCCTTTTCATTTTAATAATTAAACCCCCATGTACGTGGCGACCGCTGCTTCGGATCGTTCCTTGGAATTCTTTTGATAGTAAAAATAGCAGACAGTAGTATTGCTGTAGTAATTTGTGGTTTAGTAATTGTAGCCTATATTGCATGTGTTGATTTGATAATTGAACATTTCTAATTGTCTTGTCATTCTTCTAAAGGTATTTTTGCAGAATTTAATTTTTGATGTCTCGTATACGGGTTTGACAACTTTCTGCAATTGTGAAGGTTTTAATTGTTCGTTAATCGTGTTTGTCGGGAAGCATTTCGTGTCAATGGTATTCTTGGTGATAAAGTGTTATATTGTGTGTAATTTTCGTATAGTGACAAGTTTTGTATGTTTTGTAAATGATTGCGCGATCGATGAAAAAGGCAAAAATGATGGATAGTCAGAATAACGAAATTGTTAATATGGCGAACTCGCCAACACAGGAGAACAGTATGCTGAATAATGAAGTAGAAAACAATTTAATAAGCCGGGAAAATAGCCCGGAACCAGTTCAAAGTTTTTCACAAAATCGAAAATTTTCAGAATATGAGATTAACATCAGAAGATTCTGGAATAGTATCGAACATAGATAGCTTTACAGCTATTACGAAGGAAATTACTTTTATCGGAAATGTTAGGGGCCAAAAGAATTTCGAACCAGTTAATATGGAGCAGTCGATGAGTGCAATATTAAATTTGGGATCACAAATAGGAACAATTAAAACTGATATGGGAATAATTGAAACACGGTTAGGCTCACGAATAGGGACATGTTTCAAAAACATGAAAGATGAATTAAAGAAAGAAATTAGAGAAGAATTACAACCGATTTTGAATGCTCACAATAATAGATTAATTTCAATAGAAATCAGACAAAAGGAACAGGATAGAGAACAGGAAGAAAGAGATCGCGTGATAGTACAAAAATTTTCAGAGTTAAATTTACAACGTACACCCGATAAGGAAGAAATATTTGAAAGAATCGAGGAATCCGTACCAAATGACAAAATATATAACCTAACACAACAATATGAACAGTTAACTACTAAATGTGTCAATACTGAAACCCGAGTCGCGACACTTACGGAAGCCGTAAATCAACAGAAAGAACAAATAGGTGACTTATCTGAAAGAGTTGAGGAGATTTCAAATAAATTGACAAATCTTAGTTTAAATGGGGACAGAGATTCAGATGATACAGCTCCACTGCCATTTGCAGAAACCGAAGAGTACCAGAACATAAATAAACATGTTGAAAATCAAGGAAAATTTAATGAACGCGTTAAAATGGAATTTGAGGCGTTACGAAGGCAAGTTAAAGAAATTGAAAGCGAAATGGTAGGAAAACACAATAGAAGAAATTTACAATCACAGATAGCAGCGGGTTTTGAAGAAAATAATTTATTTCATTTATGAGATGCAACAAGAGAGCGCCAGGCGCGCGAACTTCACGATAATCGAGATTGGGACTGGAACAGACGCCGTAGGTCTTTGTCGCCATGAGGCGAAAACTTCCTATAAACACTTTCCAACTGTTCGGAAATTTAAGATCTTTCGCAATTCTAATAATGACATACATCCATGTTCATGGTTAGATCAATTTATGTACGCACTTCCACCAAATTGGCCACTTAAGTCACAAACTGGAATTTATGTCTGGCTATTTAGGTCCTCAGGGGATTCACTACATTAAGTGAGTATGTGCCGTAGCGTGCACAGGGCCCCGAGCTGTAGTAGTGCTATTTCCGTTTCAATTTTCTGCACCGCTGCCTACTCTTTTACTATTCTTTGTATCTATCAAAACAACTCTTCAACTATCAATCTATCTAGAGAGTCGGTAAAGAATAACCGGATATGACTATTTTACCCAAAAGTGAATTCGGATATTACCGTTTGGACTTACTGTATCTTCAGCAGCATTCATTCGTAGTTTAAACGAAATTTTACCTGTTTATCTTCGTAACAATATTAGTTCATATGTTGACGATATTCTTATTGCTAAACGTTCTTGGAGTGAGCATAACAAAATTTTGGATTCATTATTATGTATTTTAGCAAGAGTGGGCATTACAGTGAACTTAGAAAAATCTTAATTTGGTCGTTCTCAGGAGACATTTCTTGGTCATATTATTTCTATAGAAGATATTCTTGCTGATCCAGAGAAAGTAGACGCTATTCGCAATTATTCTGTTCCTACTACAAAACGTGATGTTCGTAGTTTCCTTGGTGCCTGCAATTTTCTTAGACACTTTGTTAGATTGGACAATTTGGCCATACCTCGTTTATGTGAACTATCTGGAAATAATTCTAATTGGTGTTGGGATGACGAAGCTCAATCAGAATTTTAACAACTTCGTGATGCTTTAGTTGCTGCTCCACTTCTTTCACATCCGGATTTATCTAAAGATTTTTGATTGACGACGGACTCATCATACAAAGGCCTAAGTGAACACTTATTTCAAGAGATAGAAGAAAACGGCGTTGTAGTACAGAAAACTATTGCACTTTGGAAGTCGTGTTTTCTCTAAATCAGATAAGAATTATTTGATTACGGAACTTGAAGCTTTGACTGTTGTATGGGCTTTCACAAAAATTTCGCATATTTTTGTATGGCAGACATACTAAGGTTTACACCGATCATCGAGCTCTGGAATTTCTTATGTCAACAAAATTAACACATGGAAGATTGGCACGATGCGCGCTGTATCTACAGGAATTTGATTTTAGTATTGTTTACATACAGGGTTCTTCAAATATTATTGTTGATGCTTTATCACGTGCACCTATTGGTTTCAGACAAAGTGCTGAGGCGGACTACAAAGAAAACAATTATTGTTTGATGTATATTCAAGGTGTAGCGTTTGAAAATTTTATTTCGTCTTCGCCCCAGGACATCGCCAAGGAGCAAAACAAGGATTCAATCTGGAAGGACATTAAGGAGAAGTGGAGGAGAAAGGAAAGCGTAGCGATTAGACAGTTTTATTTAGTTCGCAATGATATTCTTTTTAAACGAAAATCGGCTGACAACTCTGTTTGGTTAGTTTGCATTCCTGATGAGTGGGTTAATAAATTAATTTGGTATAAACATTTCAGTTATGCACACTTTGGTCCCAGAAAATGCTTTCATAAATTACGAGAAAATTGCTACTTGAGTAATATGGAAAAACGTATTCGATCTGTTCTTGCCAAATGCAAATTATGTCAAAATGCTAAGCCGCCAACTATTTCTCACAGAGCACCGTTGTTTCCTATCATTCCAGCGAAATTAAAGGAGATGGCTGCAGTCGATTTGTTCGGTCCAGTGGTTCGTTCTACTAATGGTTTTGCGTACATTTTGGTAGCAGTGGAATTTACATCAAAATATTTGTGTTTTACACCTTTACGCAAAGCAACAGCTCGTTCAGTATCTAATGCTTCCATCAAACATTTTCTTAAAGAAGTGGGTCATGTTGATAAAGTTATATCAGATAATGGACCACAGTTTCGCTCTAAAATTTGCCTTCCTTCTCTACGGCATCGTAAGATTAAACCAATTTTCATTTCACTTTTTCACCATCAATCTAACGCTTTAGAGAGATGGACGAAGGAAATCTATAAATTGTGTCATCTTTATTGTCATCAGAATCACAGAACGTGGGATCAGTATCTTCATATTTTTCAAAACTTTCTGAATGAACTCCCTAATGATTCGTATTAATTATAGATTGTTCGCTTGGCAGAGCCTCGTTGTAGGGATTGTGCTGCATCCACTTGTTGACATTCTGTTCTCTACTGATATGTTTACTCGCTATTTGCATGTTTTGCTTACGCTCAGTGCTTTGTATTTTAAGATAAGAAAATGAACTGCTATAATTCTACAAACGACATTGGTACAAGGAAACTTCATTGAAGTCACATGAGCTGGAGGTTTTATGTAAGCTGTATAAAGTTATGCTAATAGAAAGGGAGCTAACGACATGACATACCAACATTAGGTTTAGACCATTGACAGTTATTACACAGCATTCTTCGTGAGCAATTGAAATAGCAAGTGACACTTGACACAAGAAATACTCCCCATGTTTGCTTCTGTTTTGTCATGTTTCTTGAAGTGGTGCACACAGTGTGAAATCTTACGATCATTCACACACCGTACTCGTAGTTACTTACTGAAAGTTATTCAAACTAAAGGCTGTTAGAGACCATGTATGCATTTCTTTTATTTAATGATGGACAAGGTAACCAAAATATATTTTATAATTCGTAATGAGTAGAAGATTTGGATCAGGTGGATTACACAGAGGTTGTGTGTGGACATTGTGTCTTCGGATTGTATGGGATGATGAACAGAAGTTGCACTAGGATTTTATCTGTACTTGTTCGAGGAGGCTAGAGGTAAGAGTTGTTATGGAAGTGAAATGATATAGGTTTATATGTATTGAAATATTGAAGAGGTATTATTGAGGTATTGAGATTGTGTGAAGTTGATGAGTATTGGAGTTTTGCTGGACAAGAGGTAAGGTAAATGATATTGATGATAAGGTTTATATGTATCGACGAAAGAGGTATTATTGAGGTATTAAGATTATGTGATGCTGATGATTATTGGAGTTTTGGTGGATAAGAGGTAAAGTAAGTGAGGAGCATTTTTTTTTTTTTTTTGGTTTATATGGAACAAGGAGGATGAAGATGGCAGACTAGAACACTCAAGTGGAAGGAAGATTGTCTACACACACACACACACTTTGTTAAAATCAATAAGCAGTATATACTTTTTTTTTTTGGAGAGAGGAATTATTTGGATATCTTGGCACAATGACAGTTGTTCAGCAACCATACATTTTGTTTTGGCTTGGCAAACATTGGTCTTGACATGATGACTATGACATTGACTAACTATTATTGACTGTTATACATTGTTACCACTACTACTTGATACACATGTTGAACATCAGATTTTGACAGAATTGCATTTACACAGTTAACGCTATTCAATTACACAATAATACTTAATATGTGGATGAAAGATGAGTGAGTGTGTTTTGTGTGTTTTCCTTTCCTAATCGCAAATAATTGGTACCGACCTATCTCCTAAATATTATTTTACTTGTATGTTGTGGCTTGCACTGACACCCATTAATATTATAGGTTTACTGATATTTGTGTATTTGTAATAGTTAATATGACAATTATCTGATATCATTTGTGTGTTTATTATAATTTGTATGTTTAGTGTAAGAGCATTGATAATAATTTTGTAAAAGCAGTTGTGTGTGCATTTAAACTGTTGTTCGTGCTTGCACCTGTCATCATTGATTGGTGCCACTTGGAAATGTTTAATTACTGCTGATGAACTCTGATGAACTGTTTAATTAGTGATAGTGAATATTATGGACAGTTACATGCACTTGTTCAACATTTCTGTGTGCCACTGATGGAATTGCTTCTACTGAAATGATGTCACTTGTTGCTGTCTGCACCTGTCAACATTACTGGGTGCCGCTGACGGAACTGCTTATACTGATGATGTCACTTGTTGGTGTTTGCACCTGTTCAACATTATTGGGTGCCACTGATGGAACTGCTTATACTGAAATGATGTCACTTGTTGCTGTCTGCACCTGTTCAACATTACTGGGTGCCACTGATGGAAATGCTTCTACTGAAATGATGTCACTTGGTGTCTGCACCTGTTCAACATTACTGGGTGCCACTGATGGAACTGCTTCTACTGAGATAATGCTACTTGTTGCTGTCTGCACCTGTTCAACATTGCTGGGTGACACTGATGGAACTGCTGCTACTGAGATAATGTCATTTGTTGGTGTCTGCACCTGTTCAACATTACTGGGTGCCACTGATGGAACTGCTTCTACTGAAATTATGTCACTTGTTGCTGTCTGCACCTGTTCAACATTACTGGGTGCCACTGATGGAACTGCTTCTACTGAGATAATGCTACTTGTTGCTGTCTGCACCTGTTTAACATTGCTGGGTGCCAGTGATGGAACTGCTGCTACTGAGATAATGTCATTTGTTGGTGTCTGCGACTATTCGAGATTGCTGGGTGCCACTGTTGGAGCTGTTTAAATACTGCTGATGAAATGTTGTGAGACTGCTATTTGCACCTGTTGACCGTTGCTGGGTGCTACTGTTGGAACTGTCAACTACTCTGAGGAGTGCTACCGGTTTATTAAACTATTGAAAAGATTTTATGTAAATAGTTGTATAAACGGATTTTTGTGTATTTTCTGTTCATGAAATGTTGTGAGACTCTTACCTGCACCTATTCGTCATTGCTGACGCTATTGATTGAATTATTTAACCATATTGTTTAACAAATGATACTTGTGCCAACTATTATGTAAAAATCACATGTTTGCCAGCATTTGTATTCCTTACTGTATATTATATATTAGGTTATTGAAGGGTCAGTGCAAAGCCAAAATTTATTTAGTTATGGGATATTTACTTATTTATATCATCTTTAATTTTTGCCTGAATTTTTTTTTTGGACAAATTTAGTGGTATTTTCACCACCAATGCTGGCAAAAATACCATCAAATTTTAGCCCGTGGAAGAGGGGCATATGAAAGCTGGCTACACTGAGTCACAGTGCCAGAGATTGCGCCAAAGAATATTATTCCGCCGCCTCCACTGGTGCAGTAGTTGTTCAGAGAATGTCGAGGGCAGTTGTAGTTCAGAAGTTGCCGTCGGCAGTGCTTGTTGAGAGGATGTCGAGAGCAGTACTAGTTGAGAGCATGTCGTGTGCAGTTGTTGTTCTGTTGGGCGAGAGAGTAGATGCTGTTCGGTTGGTGTAATGTATACATGGAAGATGTTGCAATGATCACAGTGTATTTTCCGTCAATATATATGAAGGTAACAAAAAAAATTTTATTTCAAATTTCCTAAATAACAATGCCTCTTGGTCACAGGTTCAGTCAACAAATCATTTCGCTTGTGTTCATGTATTAGACTGTAATTCTGGTTTATATGTGCAATTATAGTATTTCTCGTTTTTTAATTACTTCATTGTAAATGGTGTTTAAAATATCTCGTCGTATTGAGGAAGAACCATGCCAGATACATGTACGTTGAATCACACTTCCACACACAGAACAGTTAGACTTGTGCTTTTTTGTTCCGTAGCTTTTATAGTTGCTGGGGACTTAATTAAACAATTGTGTTAACGGAAATTTCCTTTGATTCTTTATTGTCATTTTATGCAGTCAGATTGCGTACTAATACTACTCAGGGCCAACCGGTTACGAGACTTCGTAACCGGACATACAGCTACTAAAATTATTGCATTTTTCACATTCATATAATGAAGCCCCCATGCAACTTGCATAATCTTGGCACAGGCAAAGAAAATGTGATAACTGAACCCATTATCCCATTCCGTCACTTTACTTTACCACCAACCACATCTGAACAGCAAACCAAAGAGAGACTTGGTTATTACTTAATGGGGGTAAATGGTAGCATTGAAAAATTCTGTCCTATGCCATTTTACGTAATGTTTGAGATCTCTGAGAACCTGCTTCGTTTTGTTGACTAAGTTTCTTTTGCTCAATTTGCGCGGAGTCTCAAACGTATTAAACATCACACATACCTTGCAGGTCACAGTATGCATCGAGAATAATTTTTGTGTGACGTTTAACAAATGGGGCATAAGAAAACTTAACGTCGACGGAACAAAGCAAAACCTTAAACGTCGAACATCATACATCATTTATAGCATAGTACAAAGAGAAAACACACTTGAGAATGGAAATCATTTCCCGAAACGTTTCGTGTGAAATATGAATAAGAGAAAGTCGTGACTGGCAACAGAAAAGTTATTTACAAACAAACCCTATCGGCCTCTGGGTAAAATTCACAAGCAATCTACGGAAAGTCCTTGGCTATAATGCTCTTTAGAGATATTGAGCCCACACAAATACATCGAAGATGCTGAATACTATAGGCCCTGGAGCAGATGACATCACGGAGTGAATCTGTCCTCCCGTTTCCGTTTGTGTCCGCCGCCACCGGCAATTACGACGGCCAGCTCGACTTTTCTCGCGCCACTGCCGCCGCTGGCTAACGGTGCAAAATATTCAGCGCGGGTTGCTGCGTAATAACTCATACATGGGAGTCACGCGAGGCGGCTGTTTAATTATTTAGCTATCCATTCATTCTAAATGAAGGGCCGCAGTCAATAACGGCGGTGATGAACACTGGCCTCCCCCGTGCAATGAGCCCGCGGGCGCTCACTCGCCGCAGGAGCCGCTCTGTCGCACGAGCCACCGCCCGGCGCAGGTACTTCCTACCGGGAAAGCCACAGCGACACGCCGCCTAGTCACGGTCAGCGTCAGGATTAGCACACCACCGAAACCTTACTGAGGGACTCTACAGTTAAAGCAGATGGAAATAGCACAAAAAGTAACACAGTTACCACACACTTGGGCATATAGCTGGACCAGAAAGTAAATTTCAGTCAGTAGATGAAGAACACCTAAGGAAAGCGAGTGTAAGTTGCGGCTGTAATATGGCCAGCATCAACAATCTTAACTGCAGATTACCCCTGACTACAATACAGATATACTGCGCACTCTTCCGAGTCAACAATAAGCTTAGTATTAGCAGCCGGCCGCTGTGGCCGAGCGGTTCTAGGCGCCTCAGTCCGGCAGCGCGCTGCTGATACGGTCGCACGTTCGAATCCTGCCTCGGGCATGGACGTCTCTGATGTCTTTAGGTTAGTTAGGTTTAAGTAGTCTTACGTTCTAGGGGACTGATAACCTCAGATGTTAAGTCCCATAGTGCTTAGAGCCATTTGAACCATTTTCTTATTATTAGCATGTGGGCACACCGACTCAGTACCGCGGCTAATATCATGGTGGTGTATGGACAGAGGAGTAAGCTCCTGCGGCTATAAACAGCTTTCGGCACCACATCACTGTGAAACGTCCCCTTAGAAAAATTTATGAATTACTGTGCTGATAAACCTCTCACATTATTTGATCTTCAAACAGCTGAGCAGAACTGAACGTACTCAGACATTTCTCTCTGCACTTATTCTGATAAACTCTAAACTGACACACAATATTTTTAGCGCAACGCAATCTGACTTTCAATGATCTCTACAAAAGAATGTCCCTGACTAACAATAACCAATACCGTTCATAAATCACTTACCTCACAAAAATCTTCGTTACTCGAACTACTGCAATACAGCAAGCCCCAACACTGCCAGCTAAATAAAAGATTCTAACTACTGAAGGCACTAACTACTGATAGGCATAGTTAGCAAATGAAAGATTTTGATAGAAACAAACATTGTATTTACCTTAATAATGTTCCAAAGTATATATATATATATATATATATATATATATATATATATATATATATATATATATATATATGTGTGTGTGTGTGTGTGTGTGTGGTGTCACGGCCAGACACCACACTTGCGAGGTGGTATCCTTTAAATCGGCCGCGGTCCGTTAGTATACGTCGGTCCCGCATGTTGCCACTATTAGTGATTGCAGACCCAGCGCCGCCACACGGTAGGTCTAGAGAGACTTCCTAGCACTCGCCCCAGTTGTACAGCCGACTTTGCTAGCGATAGTTCACTGACTACAGACGATCTCATTTGTAGAGACGACAGTTTAGCATACCCTTCAGCTACGTCATTTGCTACGACATAGCAAGGCGCCATTTTCAGTTACTATTGATATTGTGAATCATGTACCGTCAAAACCGACGTTCATTATTAATGGATTAAAGTTAAGTATTCCGCCAGCTACGTCCGTTTTTCTAAATTCTAATTTCCTTGTCATGTTCCAGACCTCACGCCAGCCTCCTCTAGTAACACGGTCTTCCAATATTACAAATTTACTCTTTCTGATGGACACATATCAAGATCGTCCGCTCTCAAAATTCAGCCATTTCTCTCCCCGCGTTCACCACTGCTGGTGGCTCACCTCCAACTGCGCAACGCTACGCGCTGTTAACAGCCAACTGCCCAACACTACAATAGCAAATTCCAACAATGCAAACTATCCACAGACTTCACACAGCACAGCCAGTGATTTTCATACAGAGCGCTACGTGGCGTTACCAACATAAAAACCTAAACAGCCTACTTACAACTGGAGGCATTTTGCGTGGTCCTCGATATTCACCCGATACTCGTAACTATTAAGCATCGAGCGGCAACACATTGGCTTAAACTGGCAGACCACAGAGGGAGACGTCTTGGGGGAGGAAGTACAGACCTTGAGGAGCTCAAAACGTGGGGACTAAACGGATGGTGAAGAGAATGAGACGATTAAGAAAAGATCCATAGGGTATAAGCATTTTTCCCAACATCAGGGAGCGACTGAGAATGAAAAATGTGAGTCCCAGCAGAAGCATGGTCCACATCGTAACCGTCCACGTTTCGTAGCGCTTGCATTTACCGTGTGTAAACCTCGGTCGCTGGAGACAGAGAGACACCAGAACGTGTACTTCTATTCTGTGGGTGTTATTCGCAGGAAAGGTGATTAGCAACCTCATAGGACGACCTAAGACAATCACTTACACTTCAGGCCTTGTAGATTGGTCTTAACTGCTGTGCTGACAGAATATCTAAAGCGCTACATAAAGAGCAGCCTACTTGCACCGAACAGAGTAGACACGTCAAAAAGCAGAGGTGATGAACGATTCATCAGGCAATACTAGCGAGACAGACGACAGTAGTAGTAGCAGATCAGACGACCGCGGCACAGGCGAAGACGGACCAACAGGAAACATGGACTAATTGTATAGTCACCGCAGTGTCACCAAACGAACTGTTTTCATTAGACAGCATTACACGCGGTTACTCTGGTTCGGGTTTTCCCTTGCCAGCGGTGGATAGTCAGGAATACATGAGCTTTCGCTAATCCTCCTTTCAATTTCACCCCACGTATCGATGATCCAGCTCCACCACCTCCAAGGATACCTGCTTGAAGAACTTGCCCCCCTTCCCCCACCCCCTGCGTGGGGGAACAGGAATTTCCTGTCCAGGAGCAGCCGTTGACCATAGCGGCGGAGCTACACCTTGTTGAAAAATGATGTTGGGTTGCAAGTCTTGTATCTGAGGGTACACAAACTCCTCCAACATGTTACTAATAAGTCAGATATATGAACTATATTGAACGATCACTTTATGAACATAGATGCTGAATCAGATACAACCTTAGTTTCAACAGGTAATCATGTAACTCCCTTGGAAAAAAGGGTTTCCAAGACTGAAATACTGCTCCGTGGCACTGATAAGAAGGATATTGAGTCAATAATTAAATCACTGAAGACTAAGTACTCTCGTGAATACGATGGATCATCTAGCAGATTACTAAATTATTGTGCTGCACATGTTAACGCTGCATTTAACCATTTTTGTAACTATTCCTGGACGTTTAAAGTACTCAGTAGTAAAGCCGCTTTATAAAAAGGAAGAAAAGAATTATGTAGACAGTTTTAGACCTAGAATGGCAAAGGTTCCGAGTTCGAGTCTCGGTCCGGCACACAGTTTTAATCTGCCAGGAAGTTTCAGTTTTAGACCTATTTCTATGTCTACTGTGTTTCCTAAAGTTATTGAAATGGCTGTGTATGTAAGAATAATTAAAAATTTCATTACACATAGTTTGCTATCAAATGAACACTTTGGTTTTAGAAATGGTTTAACAACTGAAAATGCTATATCCTTTTCTCTGTGAGGTACTGGATGGATTGAACAAAACACGATAGACATCCTTTTCGATTTAACCAAGGCGTTAGATTGTGTTCACCACAAAATGTTGCTCCATAAGTTGGGCCATTATGAAACACAGGGAGCAGCTCACAATTTGTTCACCTCTTACATAAGGAACAGACAGCAAAAGTTCATTCTCTACTGTATTGAGAACGGCTATGATGTGGGGTTCGAGTGGAGCATGATTAAATATTTTTGTTTGCTGATGGCATCTTGGTAGCAGAGGTTTTTGTGTGCAACGTTGGCAGTGACTCAAAATTGCAGATCAAGAAATAAGAAAGAAGTTGTAGAAAACAAACTAACGCTAAATCACAGTAAGATTTCGTTTTTACAGCTTCTAACAAACAATTCGTAGAATTTGGCAAATGATAAGTGAGACTTATAGCTCAAGTCTCTAGGCTTTCAGATAGTAAACTGACGTGGAAAACCATTGTTCAGGATTTTGTTCAAAGACGTAATGCTGCCATTTTTACTATTAGAATGAGCTCTGAAGTAAGTGACAGACTGACTCGAAACGTAGTCTACTTTGCTATTTTCATTAGCTTATGACGTAGGTATTATATTTTGTGGTAACTCTTTCCATTTTCAAAGGGTACTTTTGGCTCGGAAACGGGCAATTCGGGCAATAAGGGGTGCAAGGTCCCGAACCAAATGTCGACCCCTGTTCTTTAGTCTGGGTATTCTCACATTGGCCTCCTCATATATATATATATATATATATATATATATATATATATATATATATATATATATATATATATATATTAATGTCGTTTCTTGTTACGTATCTGAAGAATAGGCAGATTTCACTCAGTTAATATTAGGCAGAAAAACTGTCTGCATTTGAATCGGACTTCCTTTATTCTTGTGCAGAAAGGCGAGCAGTATTCTGCTGCATCCATTTTCAATAAGCTAACACAAGAATTCAAAAACCTAAGCAGTAATCCACGCGCTTTCAAATCTAAACTGATGAGTTTCCTCGTGGATCACTCTTTCTGTTCTGTCAAGGAGTTCTTGACAAACTAAGCTAATGCCTCTATTACATTGTTGATTGCGTTTATATAAATTTATAGCCTGTCGTCTTTTTAAGATGCGTCAACATTTTATTTTATCTATTATTACTTTTGTTGTAATTTCATGTACTGACACGTTCCATGACCGTGGATCGTTGCTCCTCACTTTATTCCCCAGTTTTCCTTTTAAAATTTATAGACCTCCAGACATAATCCACACAGCCAGCCATTTTTTTTTATCGCAGTATGCATGTAGAGTGCTACTGGACACACACAGTCTATAATATTAAAAGACTGAAATAAGCACACAATCCCAGTTACTGGTTGCTTCTAGGAGCACGAAGAATCTGATTTTCACTAACCCATACAATTATTGACCAAGTTTAAAAAATTAAAAAATGGTGTCATAGCCTACTCATTAAAAGGTACAGTCTTAGATCAAAGGTTTAACACAGTAATTCAAGTACTGAGATTATAGACTGGACTGATGCAGCATAACTCGCGCAGGACAAATCACAAAGACTGTATGCATAAAGTAACTGAGAACTACAGCACTTAGCAACCAACAAACTTTGCGCATAATTTTACATTTTCTGTTCTCTTTCTCGATGAGAGTCCATGAAGCATTCTATTAATGGATGTTTTTACCAGAAAAGTAATCTAATACTCTGAGCATCTAATTTTATTCCGTTACCCTTGCTTCACTTTCGTCAATGTTCATCTTGTAATCTTTCTTCAAGATTTTATCCATTCCATTCCACTCATTTTCCAAGCCCTGTACCGTCTCTCTCTCTCTCTCTCTCTCTCTCTCTCTCTCTCTCTCTCTCTCTCTCTCTTACAGAATTACCATGTTACTGTAAAACGTCAGAGTTTGATCGCCTCTCGTCCGCCTCGGTAGTGCAGCGGTAGCGTTACCGCCTCCCACTCTAGGGGTCCCGGATTCGATTCCCGGCTGGGAACTGGGTGTTGTGTGTCCTTCATCATCATTGAGACGCACGTCGCCGAAGTGGTGTCAACTAAAAAGACTTGCAATACGGTGGTCGAGCCCCGAAGGGGATATCGCTGCCAATAAATGCCATACGAACATTTCAATTGGCTCTTTCCACTTCTCCCTGGTTCCCTTTACTGCTTGCTCAATGCACAAGTTGAGTAATATCAGATGTTGGCTACAACAGTTTTTCATTCGCATTCCCAACTGCTGCTTCCCTTTCATATCCTTCGACCCCTGTAACTGCGTTCCGGTTGCTGTGCAAGTTGTGGAGAACTTCTGCTCCCTTTACTTTTCCCCTGTCATCGTCAGAATATCTAAGTGCCTATTGCACTCAACATTATCAAAAACTTCCTTTGAGTCTACAACGACAGAAATGTAGTTTTCCTTTCTTCAGCCCTCCTTCCGAGACGAGTCGTGGTAACAAATTGCCTCGCATGTCCTCTGTGAGTCCTTTTCGATAATTGACTCCCGCTGGTACTGCCATGAGGTCCGGTGAAGGACGGAGAATCTTGCCAGCAGTTTAAATCTGCCTTCCCGTCTTGTTACGCTGTCAAGATGTGGACTACATACGCCACTGGAGTTCTTCGAACCGCCAGTGTAAACCGATCTCCCTGGACAGTTTCCGTCTGTAGAATCATCGTTTTGTTCTAACCTGAACATGCGTTCCACAGCAACTACTTGGTTCCTAGTAAGGAGCATGTTCACCAAGAGCGAATGAACAGCACAGCCCAGGCTGTGGTTGGGGGCCGAAGCGCTGGAAGCGGCGCCGTGCGCCCGTCCCCGGCAGCGCTCGGAAGTCGTCCCCCAGGCAGCGGGGAGATGGACGGCGGCGCGGGCGGCCTATCCATCAAGGGGCCGGCTTATCGGGCTCGTTAGCTGGGTGCGCCGCCGTAAATGCCGGATACTTCTTCTTGCACGCGACCGTCCTGAGATGCCGGCCCGACCTGCAGATCGGCTTTCGCTTTTCTCGGCCAGTTTACGAAAAGGACATAAAAAAAACGGGGACGAGGGAGTATTTCAGCGTTTTTTCCCGTACTAAATTGTTCAGAATGTATTTTGCGCTGTTAACGTGTTTTCGGGGTGATTTTCACATAGCCTCAGGGACAGTAAGTACTGTCTGACTGAGGAAACTAGTAAGAAAGGATGCTGCTTGTCTCTTCCTCTTTCCTGTATGTAATTTGTGAATATGATTGAGCACAGTTCATTAGATAACAAGCGAGTAAAAATTGGAGCACTAGTTGTATGAGGATGGGAGACAACATGTTCCTTGTAATCGAGGATGAAACAGGATTGCAGAAAATAGAGGATGTGGTAAAGGATAAAAATGTGGAATGAAAATCAATGAAAAGATAACAAAGGTAAAGGGACTAGAAGAGAAACAAATGGGAAAAGATAATGCCGAACTGGTAAACATTGGGACATAAGCAGAACGTTAAATGCACAGGGATCAAATGAGAAAGAAACTGAATGGGCAGCACAGAAATTAAAATCAGAATAGCAATGTCGAAAGTCGTATTTTGTAAGAAAACGTAGAGTTTTTTGCCGTAACCCATACAGAGATGCGGAAAAGACTGATGATGCGTTTTGTGTAAAGTGCGATACTGGAACGTGGATAATGACACTGCAGGCTTTTGAGGCGCGGTAATGGCAGTGAAAAATTTAGGATGCACTGCGAATATTGGGAAAGCAGAGAGAATTGCTGCACGTAATTTTTTTAAAGAAGAAGAAAATAAACCTGATAGGTTCAAAATGGTTCAAATGGCTCTGAGCGCTATGGGACTCAACTTCAGAGATCATTAGTCCCCTAGAACTTAGAACTAGTTAAACCTAACTAACCTAAGGACATCACACACATCCATGCCCGAGGCAGGATTCGAAGCTGCGACCGTAGCAGTCTCGCGGTTCCAGACTGCAGCGCCTATAACGGCACCGCCACTTCGGCCGGCAAACCTGATAGACAATATGTTAATGAAGAAACAGGGGTTTATGAAAGCAATCTCAAGTTATATGTAAGAAGAGAAGAGGAGACTCCAAATCCCCGCCAATGTGCCGGGCGGAAGCAGCACAGCAGGATTAAGAAAAAAGCGGTGAGTCGTCAGACGTGGAGATGAAATGACCTGCCTACATTGCAGAAGGAACTGGTGATGTATTTTCAGCGATCGAAGTTTTCGTAATAATCTTTTTAAAAGAGGTTTGCTACCACTGTAACATTCTTCCCTCCTCTCCCAATTCGGACATAGTGCCAGTGGTCTCTCGTAGTCATCCTGCAACAGGAGTATGCTCTGTAAATTTCAGGTCCGCTCAGTACTGACTGCAATTGCCTTCAGCAGTCTCCAGTTGTTACCTGCCGCACATTAATGGCAGCAGGTTTTCGCAGATCATTGAGCTCTGATAACGCTGATGGGAGTACCTGTGGACACTCGTTGGTAACTACCAGGTGCATTTACACCTGTACAATATTCTGCGCGCATCAGGGCATGGACCTGTTGCACGTACATAAAGGGAGCGCATGGAACGGTGTAACAGCAAGCGCGTATCTCATATGTACGCACGGACCAACGCATGCAGGTGCCAAAGTCTCCCCGTTCCAGTCGGGGAGGCACTTGCAACAGTTCTGTTAGTTACTTGCTTTGTTTTACTTAGCGTCGATTATTGAAAATTTCAGTTTTTAGTACTGATCGAATTTACCTTCGCGTTAAAACAGACAACTATGGCCGAGCGATATAACGACAAACATGTATAATTTCAAGGTTGGTGTCGGAATTTTTTTTATTCGTAATTGGCTAGTATTATGGACTACAGAAAGGGAAGGCAAAGACTGTCTACAGTTCGCCACTAATACAGGATAACATTCATTCAACTATATGAAAAAACGTATATTAGTTACAAGCTACGGCGTCCACATACTTTATTCAAAATGTAAACATCACTACAGATATTCCGACTTAGGTTAGGGCAAGTTCGGTAAGGCTGAGTGACTGCACTACTGCCTGAGTCTTAGGCAACCGTTTCGACACCCGTTTGGGCCGTTTGCCTACCTTCAGGCGCTAGAGTTGTCTCTCGGCTGAACTGGTGTCGAAGTTTCCGACAGATACGAATGTAACATGCTGAACAAAGTTATGTGGGTGGCACCGAGAATGTTGCTAAATGGAGTGGGGAGGGGCAGCCTTAGAGGGACCTTCTGCCGTTTTATTCACGCACGTGTCGCAACCCACCGTCATCACGCCATAGGAGGACGCGTGACAGAGGGCTGAAAAAGCATGAACACACGTTACTGCTTCGGATTAAGTTCAGATTTCGTCGAATGGTTTTTAAGCGCCCCAGTGGTCCCACCTTATACACCAGAGCAAAAACTGTGGTCGCGCTATGCTCCTAAAGAGTGCGATCACATTCGGTGAGGTTGCAGGAGCACGCTGTTTGTAGGGAAGAATTGAATCGTCAGGGGGGGAGGAGGGGGAGGGAGATCTCATCAGTGGAAATTTTTGTTAATAATGTCCTCCTATTACTCATCGCAATGCGAACTGTCGTTTTCGGCCGAGAAATCTACGGGAATCAACGTCCAAGAGAAAAGGGTGGTTCTATTGAGGTCCTTAATGCGACCCCTTGAGGCCTTTTCGTGCGGCTTCTCACCAGAAGGGGCCTGGAATGTTTTCTTCGGCCACTCATAAGAAAACCGCGTGATTTCTGCGCTGTTTGTCAAGGCTCTAACTTCCATCGCAGGTACGTCAAAACAAGGGGCCGAAATGTGGGTAAGAGGGGCTTTGATGGCCTTCTCATCTTGTGATGCACCCACGGTGGCGGTGGGCAGAATTGTTGTGAAGTTCGGTGCCAATGAGACGTCATTAACTCATCTAACACCTAACAATAACTACTGAGCTCTGGCCTTTTAACGCATGTGTCTACACGTTGCTATTTCAAGCGTCGGCGAGTTCTAAGATGACGTTGCAGAGCGCCATGCCTTTGTGCCAATACAGAGGAAGGTGAAGAAGATTTCAGGCGCCTTTGAGTCTATATTCAAACTTAAGCTTCAGAATGGGAAGCAATTACGGTTTTCGGAAAATGAAATTTAATTCTGTTGCCCAAAGTATATACGGATCCACACAATCACAGTGAGAGCACTATCGGCGAAAGGAGATGCCCAAATTACGTCTTCAGTACCCATCCCTCCAGCACTACCAGATGGACAAATAACATCAATCAGCTGGTGCCTGTCGTAGCTATGTACACTCTTGTTCAGGAAAAAAAGAACACCTTGCAAGATTAGAGACAGGACATACACATTAGTATGTCTTGCTAAAATTATTAGCATTTCAGTCACCTCGGTTACCATGTGCCCTGTGTTGTCTGGGAGGCACAGGGTCCGTCAAGGGCCTTGACAACTTGTTTCATGTGTGATGGCATAGGCGCGATGGCGTCCTGTGGTATAGCCATCCAAGCTGCCTTCACCTAGTTCAAAAGTTCATCTGTGGTGTTTGGCATTGGATCACAGCGCTGCACCCGTCTTGTCACCAAATCCCACACATTTTCGATTGGTGACAAGTCTGGTGATCTGGTGGGACAGGGCGAAAGGCTGACATCCTGTGACACCAAGAAGGCACGTGTTCGTGCAGCAACATGTGGTCGTGCAGTGTATTGCTGAAAATTAGCGTCTGCGATGTTATACAGAAATGGTATGGCTACAGGTCGTAGGATGTCATTCACGTATTTATTTTAAATTTGTTTACACGTCAAGTTCCGTAGGACCAAATTGAGGAGCAAATCTCCAAGGTCATGGAACGTGTCAGTACATGAAATTACAACATAAAAGCAATAACAGATAAAAATAAATGTTTATGAACTAGAAGAAAGTCAATCCATAGGTTTAAGTAAACGCAAGCAACAATACAACAATCAGCTTAATCTCTCAAGGAACTCCTTGACAGAATAGGAGTCACACATGAGGAAAGTCTTCAGTTTCGATTTGAAAGAGCGTGGGTTACTGCTAAGATTTTTAAATTCGAGTGGTAGCTTATTAAATATGGATGCAGTAGTATACTGCACACCTTTCTGCTCAAGAGTTAAGGAAGTCCCATCCAAATGCTGATTTGATTTCTGCTGAGTATTAACTGAGTGAAAGCTGCTTATTCTTGGAAATAAGCTAGTATTGTTAACAATAAATGACAGTAAGGAATATATATATTGAGAGGCCAAGGTCAAAATACCCAGGCTCGTGAACAGGGGTCGACAAGAGGTTCGTGAGCTTACACCACTTACTGCCCGAACCGCCAGTTTCTTTTAGAATAGGAAGAGTTATAACAAAATATAATACTATACGACAGCGAATAAAAATAAGCAAAGTAGACTAATTTTCGTGTCGAACGATCATTCACTTCATATACCGTTCGAATAGTGATAATGGCAGCATTAAGTCTTTCAACAAGATCCTGAACGTGGGCTTTCCACGACACCTTACTATCTATCTGAACATCTAGAAATTTGAACTGTTCAGTTTCACTAATCATATGCCCAAGCTGTGAAATTAAAACGTAAGATTTTGTTGAACTGTGTGTGCACGTCACACTGGTCACAGTGCCCTGGACGTGCACCAACTGTGATTTTTGGTTGTACCCTATAGCACCCCTAACGTTAAGACTTTGACTTGGCGCTGTATGTCTTGAGCGAATGCAGTCGCTATGATGCCGCACCTCCTGTTGTGCGGCCATCATTTTCAAAGAAACGGAACCTGGATTCGTCAGAAAACACTATCTGATACCATTCCTGTCCCCAGTGACGTCGCTCCATACACAGTTGTCATCCAGCATGTTGCTACACATTCGTCAAAGGTTGGCGGAGAAATGGACGACGCGCACGTAACCCATATCGTAAAAAACGGCAAAGCACTGTCAAACCTGATAGTGAACGATGCGTTACACTGTTGCGCCAAAGCCGAGGAGGACGTATATCTGTTATGCAGTGCCTTTCGGATGATGTGTCGATCTTGTCAGGCAGTGGGCGGGGGCGGGATGGGGGGGGGGAGGGGGGGGGTGAATGTTTGTGTTCTGGATGGTACGATCTGACCCATCTCGTTGTGTTCTACGGCCTGCCGTGAACCATTCTCCACACACTCGCAATACCGAAACACTTCGTCCCACACGAGCAACAATTTTCCAGATGAGTGCATCACATTCTCTCATGCCAATAACGCACCCTCTTTGAAACTGACTGATTTGACGGTACCGTTCGCGCATACGTCTGCGACGCATCCAGCACTTCTGCTCAAGTCACAGTGATCCATTACCATCGGTTTATAGTTAAAACGAGCGCCGCAGGCACATTTTACCGGTACGGGGTGCTGCTCCGCGATATCGATGTTGACCCTGAACCTAAAGCCCTAAATGGTTCAAACGCTAACCTTTAGATGCTCTCCGTCGTGTGACCATGCTTCCAACTTTTTGTACTTTCTAATAACATAGCACTCGAAGGAAAGCTACTTCATTATACCAAATAAGTGAATATTCATCTAGTACACGAATATGTACTAGATTTACTCTTCTCTTAATTATCTCCTTTGGCTTGTTTTCATCATCAGGGAACGCTGTTATCTTTCGCCAGTGAGTGGTCAATATGGAAGAGTAAGCTGAATACTGCGCCGATACGCAATATAAATAATATGACATTTCTTCCTGCAAATGGTTGTCACAGCACCAGTCCTGCAGATACCGAAGATGTGCCACAGCTCGGTAAGAGGGCGAGTATCTTGCAATCTCTGTAATCACATGTTTACATGAAATATGGTACTGCAGAAGGGATTAAAAGACAGAAGACATTTTCTTAGTCGTAATAACCGATCCTCTAATTTCGAAACAGTAAGGAAGTCACATATCTACATACAAACTCTGCAATCCACCATATGGTGCGTGGCGGAGGGTACCTCGTACCACAACTAGCATCTTCTGTCCCTGTTCCACTCCCAAACAGAACGACGGAAAAATGACGGCTTATATGCCTCTGTACGAGCCCTAATCTCTCTTATCTTATCTTTGTGGTCTTTCCGCGAAATGTAAGTTGGTGGCAGTAAAATTGTACTGCAGTCAGCCTCAAATGCTGGTTCTCTAAATTTCCTCATTAGTGATTCACGAAAAGAACGCCTCCTTTCCTCTAGAGACTCCCACCCGGGTTCCTGAAGCATTTCCGTAACACTCGTGTGATGATCAAACTTACCAGTAACAAATCTAGCAGCCCGTCTCTGAATTGCTTCTATGTCCTCTCTCAATCCGACCTGATAGGGATCCCAAACGCTCGAGCAGTACTCAAGAATAGGTCGTATTAGTGTTTTATAAGCGGTCTTCTTTACAGATGAACCACATCTTCCGAAAATTCTACCAATGAACCGAAGACGACTATCCGCCTTCCCCTCAACTGCCATTACATGCTTGTCCCACTTCATAACGCTCTGCAATGTTACGCCCAAATATTTAATCGACGTGACTGTGTCAAGCGCTACACTACTAATGGAATATTCAAACATTACAGGATTCTTTTTCCTATCCATCTCCATTAATTTACATTTATCTACACTCCTGGAAATTGAAATAAGAACAACGTGAATTCATTGTCCCAGGAAGGGGAAACTTTATTGACACATTCCTGGGGTCAGATACATCACATGATCACACTGACAGAACCACAGGCACATAGACACAGGCAACAGAGCATGCACAATGTCGGCACTAGTACAGTGTATATCCACCTTTCACAGCAATGCAGGCTGCTATTCTCCCATGGAGACGATCGTAGAGATGCTGGATGTAGTCCTGTGGAACGGCTTGCCATGCCATTTCCACCTGGCGCCTCAGTTGGACCAGCGTTCGTGCTGGACGTGCAGACCGCGTGAGACGACGCTTCATCCAGTCCAAAACATGCTCAATGGGGGACAGATCCGGAGATCTTGCTGGCCAGGGTAGTTGACTTACACCTTCTAGAGCACGTTGGGTGGCACGGGATACATGCGGACGTGCATTGTCCTGTTGGAACAGCAAGTTCCCTTGCCGGTCTAGGAATGGTAGAACGATGGGTTCGATGACGGTTTGGATGTACCGGGCACTATTCAGTGTGCCCTCGACGATCACCAGAGGTGTACGGCCAGTGTAGGAGATCGCTCCCCACACCATGATGCCGGGTGTTGGCCCTGTGTGCCTCGGTCGTATGCAGTCCTCATTGTGGCGCTCACTTGCACGGCGCCAAACACGCATACGACCATCATTGGTACCAAGGCAGAAGCGACTCTCATCGCTGAAGACGACACGTCTCCATTCGTCCCTCCATTCACGCCTGTCGCGACACCACTGGAGGCGGGCTGCACGATGTTGGGGCGTGAGCAGAAGACGGCCTAACGGTGTGCGGGACCGTAGCCCAGCTTCATGGAGACGGTTGCGAATAGTCCTCGCTGATACCCCAGGAGCAACAGTGTCCCTAATTTGCTGGAAGTGGCGGTGCGCTCCCCTACGGCACTGCGTAGGATCCTACGGTCTTGGCGTGCATCCGTGCGTCGCTGCGGTCCGGTCCCAGGTCGACGGGCACGTGCACCTTCCGCCGACCACTGGCGACAACATCGATGTACTGTGGAGACCTCACGCCCCACGTGTTGAACAATTCGGCGGTACGTCCACCCGGCCTCCCGCATGCTCACTATACGCCCTCGCTCAAAGTCCGTCAACTGCACATACGGTTCACGTCCACGCTGTCGCGGCATGCTACCAGTGTTAAAGACTGCGATGGAGCTCCGTATGCCACGGCAAACTGGCTGACACTGACGGCGGCGGTGCACAAATGCTGCGAAGCTAGCGCCATTCGACGGCCAACACCGCGGTTCCTGGTGTGTCCGCTGTGCCGTGCGTGTGATCATTGCTTGTACAGCCCTCTCGCAGTGTCCGGAGCAAGTATGGTGGGTCTGACACACCGGTGTCAATGTGTTCTTTTTTTCCGTTTCCAGGAGTGTATATTTAGAGTTAGCTCCATTCTTTACACCAATCACAAATCCTGTCCAAGTCATCTTGTATCCTCCTACTCAACGACGACACCTTCCCGTACACCACAGCTTCATCAGCTCGCGTATCATGTCGTTTTTGGAAACCCAGGATCTACTCTGTAGGAATCAACATGGATTCCGGAAACAGCGATCGTGTGAGATCCAACTCGCTTTATTTGTTCATGAGACCCAGAAAATATTAGATACAGGCTCCCAGGTAGATGCTATTTTCCTTGACTTCCGGAAAGCAGCACAGTGGTTGCAGTGTGGCTTGCAGATCACATGATTGGTTTCACAGGCCTTTGATGGGATGAGTGATGTTTGTGATCGGACTGGAGTAAGAAGTGGTGGTGGGAGGATGTATGGGGCAGGTCTTGTATATAGGTCTATTACAGGGGTATGAGCCATGAGGTAAGGGGTTGGGAGCAGGGGATGTGTAAAGATGAATGAGTATATTGTGTAGGTTTGGTGGACAGCAGATTACCACAGTGGGAGGGGTGGGAAGCATAGTGGGCGGGACATTTCTCATTTCAGAGCACAACGAGAGGTAGTCGAAATCCTGTCAGAGAATGCAATTCAGTTGCTCCAGTCCTGGATGGTACTGAGTTAAGAGGGGAATGCTCCTCTGTGGCCAGATGGTGGGACTTTGGAAGGTGGTAGGAGACTGGAAAGACAAGGCATGGGAAATTTGTTTTTGTACAAGGTTGGGAGAATAATTAAGTCTGTGAAGGACTAAGTGAGACCCGCTCATCACTGCAGATGCGACAACCATGGGTGGCTAGGCTGTATGGAAGGGATGGAATGGCTGGTGATTAGTAGGTTTTATATGGACAGAGGTACTGATGTAGCCATCTTTGAGGTGGAGGTCAACATTGAAGAAGGTGGCTTGTTGGGTTGAGTAGGACCAGGTGAAGCAAATGAGGGAGACGTTGTTGAGGTTCTGGAGGAATCTGGATTGCAAAGATTGCAAAGATGTCATCAATGAATATGAACCAGGTTAGAGGTTTAGGATTCTGGGTGTTTAGGAAGGATTCCTCTAGATGGCTCATGAATAGGTTGGCAAAGGATGATGCCATGCAGGTGCCCGCAGCCGTACCTCAGATTTGTTTGTAGGTAATGCCTTCAAAGAAGAAGTAATTGTAAGTGAGGATATAGTTGGTCATGGCATCTAGGAAGGAGGTTGTTGGTTTGGAATCTGTCGGGCGTTGGGAAAGGCAGTGTTCAATAGCATTAAGGCCATGGGCATTAGGGATTTTAGTATAAAGGGAGTGGCATCAACAGTGACAAGCAGGGCACCGTGTGGTATAGGGACAGGAACTGTGGAAAGCCAGTGGAAGAAATGGTTGCTATTTTTTTATATAGGAGGATAGGTTCCGGGTAATAGGATGAAGGTGTTGGTCTACGAGAGCAGAAATTCACTCAGTGGGGGCACAGTAATCGGCCGCAATGGGGCATCCTGAATGGTTAGGGGGTATATGGACTTTAGGAAGCATGTAGAAGGTAGGAGTGTGGGGAGTGGTATGGGTGAGTAGAGAGGTGGACTCTGGAGAGAGGTTCTAGTATGACCCTAAGGATTTGAGGAGTGACTGGAGATCCTGCTGGATTTTTGGAATTGGGTCAATGTAGCAAGGTTTGTAGGTGGATGCATCTGACAGACGGCAGAGTCTTTCTGCTAGGTAGACCTTGTGGTTCAACCACAGTGGTGGAGCCTTTATCTGCAGGTAGGATTATAAGGTCAGGATCAGTTTTTAGATGGTGGACTGTAATTCTTTTTGCGGATGTAAGATTAGTTTTCATGTTGAGGGATTTGGAGAATGATGGTGAGGTAAGGTTCGAGTCCAAGAAGGAGTCTGATTGGTAGGGTTGGTGGTGAAAACGTGTTTCCATTGTAGGGATCGTGAGTTTAAGATGAAAATCTGGCACTGCAACTATGAAATTGAAGGAATGTAGGAGACAGCCAAAATGGCAAAAATCCTTGCATCATCAGGACATGCGGGGACCAAGCAGCAATCAGTATTGTAATTGTAAACTGTCGAAGCTGCATTGGTAAAGTACCGGAACTTCGAGTGGTAAAGTACCAGAACTTCGAGCGCTGACAGAAAGCACCGAAGCTGAAATCGTTATAGGTACAGAAAGCTGGCTGAAGCCAGTGATAAATTCAGCCGAAATTTTTACAAAGGCACAGACGGTGTTTAGAAAGGATAGATTGCATGCAACCGGTGGTGGCGTGTTTGTCGCTGTTAGTAGTAGATTATCCTGTAGTGAAGTAGAAGTGGATAGTTCCTGCAAAATATTATGGGTGGAGGTTACACTCAAAAACCAAGCTAGGTGAATAATTGGCTCCTTTTACCGACCTCCCGACTGAGCAGCATTAGTGGCAGAACAGCTGCGAGAAAATTTTGAATACATTTCACATAAATTTTCTCAGCATGTTATAGTCTTAGGTGGAGATTTCAATTTACCAGATATAGACTGGGATACTCAGATGTTTAGGATGGGTAGTAGGGACAGAGCATCGAGTGACATTATACTGAGTGTACTATCCTAAAATTACCTCGAGCAATTAAACAGAGAACCGACTCGTGGAGATAACATCTTGGACCTACTCATAACAAACAGACCCGAACTTTTCGACTCTGTAAGTGCAGAACAGGGAATCAGTGATCATAAGGCCATTGCAGCATACCTGAATATGGAAGTTAATAGGAATATAAAAAAAGGGAGGAAGGTTTATCTGTTTAGCAAGAGTAATAGAAGGCAGATTTCAGTCTACCAACAGCTCAAAACGAAAATTTCTGTTCCGACACTGACAATGTCGAGGGTTTATGGAAAAAGTTTAAGGCAATTGTAAAATGCGTTTTAGACAAGTACGTGCAGAGTAAAACTGTGAGGCACGGGAAAAACCCACCGTGATTCAACAACAAAGTTAGGAAACTACTGCGGAAGCAAAGAGAGCTTCACTCCAAGTTTAAACGCAGCCAAAACCTCTCAGACAAACAGAACCTAAACGATGTCAAAGTTAGCGTAAGGAGGGCTATGCGTGAAGCGTTCAGTGAATTCGAAAGTAAAATTCTGTGTACCGACTTGACAGAAAATCCTAGGAAGTTCTGGTCTTACGTTAAATCAGTAAGTGGCTTGAAACAGCATATCCAGACACTCCGGGATGAAGATGGCTTTGAAACAGAGGATGACACGCGTAAAGCTGAAATACTAAACAGCTTTTCCAAAGCTGTTTCACAGAGGAAGACTGCACTGCAGTTCCTTCGCTAAATCCTCGCACAAATGAAAAAATGACTGACATCGAAATAAGTGTCCAAGGAATAGAAAAGCAACTGAAATCACTCAACAGAGGAAAGTCCACTGGACCTGACGGAATACCAATTCGATTCTACACAGAGTAAGCGAAAGAACATGCCCCCCTTCTAACAGCCGTGTACTGCAAGTCTCTAGAGGAATGGAAGGTTCCAAATGATTGGAAAAGAGCACAGGTAGTCCCAGTCTTCAAAAAGGGTCGTCGAGCAGATGCGCAAAACTATAGACCTATATCTCTGACGTCAATCTGTTGTAGAATTTTAGAACATATTTTTTTTCGAGTATCATGTCGTTTTTGGAAACCCAGAATCCTCTGTAGGAATCAACATGGATTCCGGAAACAGCTTTATTTGTTCATGAGACCCAGAAATTATTAGATACGGGCTCCCAGGTAGATGCTATTTTCCTAGACTTCCAGAAGGCGTTCAATACAGTTCCGCACTGTCGCCTGATAAACAAAGTAAGAGCCTACGGAATATCAGACCAGCTGTGTGGCTGGATTGAAGAGTTTTTAGCAAACAGAACACAGCATGTTGTTATCAATGGAGAGACGTCTAAAGACGTTAAGGTAACCTCCGGCGTGCCACAGGGGAGTGTTACGGGACCGTTGCTTTTCACAATATATATAAATGACCTAGTAGATAGTGTCGGAAGTTCCATGCGGCTTTTCGCGGATGATGCTGTAGTATACAGAGAAGTTGCAGCATTAGAAAATTCTAGCGGAATGCAGGAAGATCTGCAGTGGATGGGCACTTGGTGCAGGGAGTGGCAACTGACCCTTAACATATATAAAGAAAGAAGGATCCTTTATTGTATGATTATATGATAGCGGAACAAACACTGGTAGCAGTTATTTCTGTAAAATATCTGGGAGTATGCGTGCGGAACGATTTGAAGTGGAATGATCACATAAAATTAATTGTTGGTAAGGCGGGTACCAGGTTGAGATTCATTGGGAGAGTCCTTAGAAAATGTAGTCCATCAACAAAGCAGGCGGCTTACAAAACACTCGTTCGACCTATTCTCGAGTATTGCTCATCAGCGTGGGATCTGTACCAGATCGGGTTGACGGAGGAGATAGAGAAGATCCAAAGAAGAGCGGTGCATTTCGCCACAGGGTTATTTGGTAAACGTGATAGCGTTACGGAGATGTTTAGCAAACTCAAGTGGCAGACTCTGCTAGAGAGGCGCTCTGCATCACGGTGTAGCTTACTCGCCAGGTTTCGAGAGGGTGCGTTTCT
This sequence comes from Schistocerca gregaria, assembly GCF_023897955.1. NCBI lineage: Eukaryota > Metazoa > Arthropoda > Insecta > Orthoptera > Acrididae > Schistocerca > Schistocerca gregaria. The sequence goes on from NC_064924.1 coordinate 513,431,703, forward strand.
GGATGAGGTGTCTAATATATTGCTTGCCCCTACTTATACCTCCCGAGGAGATCACGAATGTAAAATCAGAGAGATTCGAGGGCACACGGAGGCTTTCCAGCAGTCATTCTTCCCGCGAACCATACGCGACTGGAACAGAAAAGGGAGGTAATGACAGTGGCACGTAAAGTGCCCTCCGCCACACACCGTTGGGTGGCTTGCGGAGTATAAATGTAGATGTAGATGTAGATGTAGAAACAGCCGCATATTGCTATCCACCTTACCCAAAAGATCATTTATGTAGATAGATAACAACAGCGGACCTACCACACCTCCCTGGGGCACTCCAGATGATAACTCGCCTCCGATGAACACTCACCATCGAGGACAACGTACTGGGTTCTATTACTTGAGAAGTCTTCGAGCCTCTCACATACTTGGGAACCAATCCCATATGCACTTACCTTAGTTAGGAGTCTGCAGGCATAGACGTTATTGGCCTGATGCGAGACACGAAACCGCAGTGCTTAGGAAACAGAATCTGAATTTTAATATGGCGTGTTCTGACCGAACAGAGAAAAGCCCAATTTCTTTGTCCACTAAGCAGGAGAGTACTGTGACGCGAATTTCACAAGGATGGTCACACCATGCGATAGTCGAAACGACGTCATTGATTATCGGTAGACCCAGAACGAATCTTAGAATGGAGAGGCACAAGGAACTCAAGACCAGACGAGAACTGAGCTGACCCGAAATCGTTATTCGACATTGGAACCCAGGCTACAGACAGAGTATAAGTAAAAAGTCACGCCGAAACTGTTTGAAACTCGAATACCACAGAATAGTAACATTCTGTATCAGATCGAAGCTAGGGACGTGCGATAACTGATGATTTCCTGTTTTGTATCACAATTTAATTGATGAAAGGAGAAAATATAAAAATGCATTAAATGAAGCAGGCAAAAAGGAATACAAACGTCTGAAAAATGAGATCGACAGGAAGTGCAAAATGGCTAAGCAGGTTTGGCTATAGAACAAACGTAAGGATGTAGAGGCTTATCTCACTAGGGGTAAGATAGATACTGCCTACAGGAAAATTAAAGAGACCTTTGGAGAAAGGAGAACCACTTGCATGAATATAAAGAGCTTTGATGGAAACCCAGTTCTGAGCAAAAAAGGGAAAGCAGAAAGGTGGAAGGAGTATGTAGAGGGTCTATATCAGGGCGATGTACTTGAGGACAATATTATCGAAACGGAAGAGGATGTAGATGAAGATGAAATGGGAGATTTGATACTGCGTGAAGAGTTTGACAGAGCACTGAAAGACCTGAGTCGAAACAAGGCCCCCGGAGTAGACAACATTCCATTAGACCTACTGACAGCCTTGGGAGAGCCAGTCCTGACAAAACCCTACTATCTGGTGAGCAAGATGTATGAGACAGGCGAAATACCCTCAGACTTCAAGAAGAATATAATAATTCCAATCCCAAAGAAAGCAGGTGTTGCCAGATGTGAAAATTACCGATCTATTAGTTTAATAAGTCACAGTTGCAAAATACTAACGCGAATTCCTTACAGACGAATGGAAAAACTGGTAGAAGCCGACCTCGGCGAAGATCAGTTTAAATTCCGTAGAAATGTTGGAACGCGTGAGGCAATACTGACCCTACGACTTATCTTAGAAGAAAGATTCAGGAAAGGCAAACCTACATTTCTAGCATTTGTGGACTTAGAGAAAGCTTTTGACAATGTTGATTGGGATACTCTCTTTCAAATTCTGAAGGTGGCAGGGGTACAATACAGGGAGCGAAAGGCTATTTTCAATTTGTACAGAAAGCAGATGGCAGTCATACGAGTCGAGGGGTACGAAAGGAAGCAGTGGTTGGGAAGTGAGTGAGACAGGGTTGTAGCCTATCCCCGATGTTATTCAATCTGTATAATGAGCAAGCAATGAAGGAAACAAAGGAAAACTTCGGAGTAGGTGTTAAAATCCATGGAGAAGAAATAAAAACTTTGAGATTCGCCGATGATATTGTAATTCTGTCAGAGACAGCAAAGGACTTGGAAGAGCAGTCGAACGGAATGGATAGTGTCTTGAAAGGAGGATATAGGATGAACATAAACAAGAGCAAAACGAGGATAATGGAACGTAGTCGAATTAAGTCGGGTGATGCTGAGGGAATTAGATTAGGAAATGAGACACTTAAAGTAGTAAAGGAGTTTTGCTATTTGGGGAGCAAAATAACTGAGGATGGTTGAAGTAGAGAGGATATAAAATGTAGACTGGCAATGGCAAGGAAAGCGTTTCTGAAGAAGAAAAATTTGTTAACATCGAGTATAGATTTAAATGTCAGGAAGTCGTTTCTGAAAGTATTTGTATGGAGTGTAGCCATGTATCGAAGTGAAACGTGGACGATAAATAGTTTGGACAAGAAGAGAATAGAAGCTTTCGAGATGTGGTACTACAGAAGAATGCTGAAGATTAGATGGGTAGATCACATAACTTATGAGGAGGTATTGAATAGAATTGGGGAGAAGAGGAGCTTGTGGCACAACTTGACTAGAAGAAGGGATCACTTGGTAGGACATGTTCTGAGACATCGAGGGATCACCAATTTAGTATTGGAGAGCAGCGTGGAGGGTAAAAATCGTAGAGGGAGACCACGAGATGAATACACTAAGGAGATTCAGAAGGACGTAGGCTGCAGTAGGTACTCGGAGATGAAGAATCTTGCACAGGATAGAGGAGCATGGAGAGCTGCATCAAACCAGTCTCAGGACTAAAGACTACAACAAAAACAACATCACAACAAGCCAGCAGGCAATCCTTGTTCCTGAGAGAGATATCCGACTTAGTTTGACTCAAGACAGAACAAAAGCAGTTCCTCCATGTGTCTCTGTATAGTACCCTTCATTAGCTGAAGTGAAATATAGTAATGGTTGCTCTGAGGAGTCAAGGAACATATGATAGGGATTAAGATATTACGATTCCTCTGAAGGGATGTATAGATACATACACTGCCTAGCAATAAGAGTGAAGCACTCAGTAAACATGGCCAGATTTGACTTCGTAGACATACACACCATCGACAGGTATGTAAATGATCAGAATAGCGTATCTCTGTGATACGTAGCACTGGCAGCAGAGCGCACTAGTGTTGTTCGGATTGAGTGTTGGTACCACACCTGGTACGGTGTATAAGGGATGCGAACAGCGGCAGAGTGATCACTCTGAAGGACAAGACAGTGCCACGTACTCGTATGAGGGAGCGTTACCAGCATCTGCCAAGGTTAGAAAGGGGCTCTTTGGGGGTCTCCATTTGACTGGCTGGCCGAATCGTGCACTATCTAAAACTGTGAGGCATTCAGATGTGGCAGTGCCCAATTCTGAACTGCACGGGACCGTGAGGGTAGGCGCGAACGTCCTCAACGTTCCAGTCGACCACGTCCGACCAGGATCGTCACATTGTGCACCAAGTATATCGTAACTCCTTCATATTTGCGCCTGCCATCTGAGAACAAGGAGTCAACTCCCTGTGTCATCTTGCGCCACCAGCCGGAGACTGGCGGCAGCTGGACTAGAGAATTACCGTTGATACCACGACACAAGCATTTGCAATTTGGAGGGGTGACGTGACCGGGATGCATGGACTGCTGATAAATGGCTGTTCTGCCCTGCCCTGCATGTCTGTAGTCGGCGGATATAGTGGCGATGCGGGAAGAGGACCAGTTCTTCTAATGTTTTGGAGAGGCAGAGTGGCGATACTCTTAGCGCCATAGTGTGGGGAGCCGTCAGGTGTGACTCATGTCAGGAATGGTAGTGATTTCGGGAACATCCTGCGTCCTCTCGAGCGACAGTATCGTGGTGCTATGTTTCAACAGGACAATGCTCGTCCACACATACAGTGCGTCTCTACGAGCCGTCTGCGTGATGTTGAGGTACTCCCGTGGCCAGCGAGGGCCCCAGGACCGTCCCCAATGGAACGCATGTTGGAGCAGTTTGGGCGTCCGTCCCAGTGCCACAATCGAGGAGTTCGAGGACCAGATAAAACAGTTGAGGACCGGTTGGTTTAGGAGAGAATACGACGGCTTCAGGACACCATTACCGCCCGAATCAGTGCATGCATCCAGAGCAGAGGGCGTGAAACGTCATATCGATAAGTGGGCTCATAATGTCCAGTTCTTTGCAAAAAAATGGCTCTGAGCACTATGGGACTTAACATCTGAGGTCATCAGTCCCCTAGAACTTAGAACTACTTAAACCTAACTAACCTAAGGACATCACACACATCCATGCCCGAGGCAGGATTCGAACCTGCGACCGTAGCGGTCACGTGGTTCCAGACTGTAGCGCCTAGAACCGCTCGGCCACACCGGCCGGCCAAGTTCTTTGCAAATTTGACTCGATTTTGTCGTCACAACGGTAACTCCACGTACCTTCTCAGCCTGTGAAGTTTCATTTCGTATCCTGATCCCCTTCTGGACGCTTCACATTTTTTTGTCTGTCATTGTGTCGGTGTGGAAACGCAAAAAGGTGTCAGTGTATCTGAATAAAAGTGTATCAATCAACATCTGTACAAGACGATTTACCCCAAGATCTATATTAAGAATCGGCTTAAGCGTAGTAATTCGCAATAGTCAGAAAAGGAGGTAAGGTTCAAAAGTCTCTAAGCACTATGGGACTTAACATCTGAGGTCATCAGTCCCCTAGACTTAGAACTACTCAAACCTAACTTACCTAAGGACATCACACACATCCACGCTCGAGGGAGGATTCGAACCTGTGACAGCAGTGGTCGCGCGGTTCCGGAATGAAGCGCCTAGAACCGCTCGACCACAGCGGCCGGGAAGGAGGTAAGGTCAGTGCATCAATTTTCGATTCCTTTCAGCATTACCTGCACTAATTGTTGTTTTCCACACATACCGAAATCACAGCCTCTACAACATGGCGTCTTCGTAAGGTATATTTTAATATTAATCTGTCCAATGTTTGTAATTCACAGAGGGCGCAATGATAAATTAGACAAATTAAAGCACACACGTAGCTTTACAGGCAATTGGTATGAAACTGCTCCCACCTGAATATAATGCAGACATATTGGTGTGATATCATACCTGAACATTGTGTGTAGTGTATTAAAGACTTCACCAGAGAAATAATACAATTTAAAAATAGTCCCATTTTTAATATACATATTTCTCAGTTTCCTGTGACCTAACAGCATGGCAGTCGATTCTGTGTCTCCAGCTAGCAGAAACTGAATTAAAAATCCTGAGAATGGCGCCTTAAAAGAAGAATGAACTTACTCCGAGGAGCTGAAAACTGTTACCCTGCTCGAGAAAGTTAATGCAGGCGATCAATTGTTTCCGACAGAAGAGCTCCATTTTTCAAAATACAATTTCGCAGTTCCGCGGGCTCCGGTGTAACTAAGACTTATTGCGCTTCTTTCACGATGTTAATTTCTGTCGGATGATTTATTTCGAGGAGCTCGCCGTGTAATATTTTAACTAATCAAGACCGTTAATTACGTCAGAGCGAGGGGAAGGAATCTGAGAACACGGAGTGGACTTTATCAGGACTCGGCGTGGTGAAATTGGACAAGGAAAACATCCGGGCAGTGCGGTGATTGAATAGGCAGTCTGGCGCGAGCGTATCCGGGGCACGCACCTCCTCACGAGGCACGCCATCATTCTCCGTCAAGGAGAGGGGAGGGAGGGGGTGGTGCGGTGCCGCCCACAGCCTGGTACCGTGGGGTCTGACCGAACACGGCTAATTGGCGGCAGTCTTATCGTCCGGCCCAAAGAGACAGAATACATGCATGGTGTTCCACAGGCGTGAACACACTCTTCCAAATCAAAACGACTTCATAAACAAAAATTTGAATAATAAATGAAAAGCACCAGTTTGCTTTTGTTCTACAACACTACTTTTATTGTTAACCGCTTTTCGGCTTACAAGGCCATCTTCAGACATTTACTGAATATTATCACCAAAGAAGTTAAATGTTAGTAGGCAACATTGGAAGAGAAGTAACACGTCTAGACTGAAGTAGAAACATACAGTAAGTAACATCTTTGCAATGAAAAAGTAAAAACTGAACTGTACATAAAATAATGTTTGTTAATTTGCAGGGCTTCCAGCAGGTTGAATTTATGGCCTTTGTTTGCTAAGTGAAGTACATGGAACACTGGCTGGTAGTTGTGGCCCTCACTCAGTACATGCTCAGCAAATGCAGAGTCTGAATTCTGCAACCTCCAGCTGCGTTCATGTTCAGCTAGCCTAGTTGATATGTCTCTGCCTGATTGACCAATGTAAAATTTTAACAAACATCTTGCTCACAGTCCAGATCTCATCCTAAATGACCAGACACAGCTCAACGCTTCCCTTCTCCTAAACTTCATATAATCATCTTTGTTGTTCATTACTTCCACACTCTCTCTTCCTACATATTCCCATTTTCCTGTATTCATTAGGTTGTTTTGTTTTGTTTAAGTTGTCTTTGTATTCCACATAGACTGTAGTTACAATAGTTAATGCTTTCTGTTAACTGGTACTTGTATTACTGTCCATGTTTAACACCCCTTGTAGTTGTCTCATCAAATACTGTTCATATTTTACTTTGCTCATTTATTTAATGAAAACTGGTACACAGCCACTGCTTTGATTATAATGTTAATGTTAAATTGCAGTACCACCATAGTCTCAAACTGCAGGTTCCCTCAAACACCTCCATTTTCCTGCATTTATTTATTTCTGTTTATCTTATTGATATTGCTTAAGTTCGTTATGTTTTCTGTATTTACATTGATAACTATCTCTTCTTTTAATTGATTGTGTATCACTCTCCATGTTTCATACCACCTGATGCAGCCTTGTCTAGTACTAATTTTATTAGTTTTGTTTATTAATAGAAACTGTTATGTAGGCATGCTATTCCTATTTTGTACTAAAGGTATTCCTGTCTACTCCATTGTTATTTATGTACTGTTCAGTTTTTACTTTTTCATTGCAACGATGTTACTTACTGTATATTTCTACTTCAGTCTAGATGTGTTACTTCTCTTCCAATGTTGTATGCTAATATTTAACTTCTTTGGTGATAATACTCAGTAAATGTCTGAAGATGGCCTTTTAAGCCGAAAGCCCGCATCTCGTGGTCGTGCGGTAGCGTTCTCGCTTCCCGCGCCCGGGTTCCCGGGTTCGATTCCCGGCGGGGTCAGGGATTTTCTCTACCTCGTGATGGCTGTGTGTTGTGTGTTGCTCTTAGGTTAGTTAGGTTTGAGTAGTTCTAAGTTCTAGGGGGCTGATGACCTCAGATTTTAAGTCCCATAGTGCTCAGAGCAATGTGAACCATTTGAGAAAAAATTTCGCAATATCATTCGAAACTAGCAACAGACACACTCAAACTCTAGCCTACACCTACAAGCTGACCGGAAAAATTCTGGGGTGTAAGGTACTATCTTTATTCTTTTTGGTGGGGAAATACGTTCAACTGACGAGATGCTGGTGTTGGACAGAGAGGAGTTAAAAAAGTGTGTTATATGTAAGCTTACAGTATCTATCGCTGTTTGACGTTAGAGTTCACTACAGATGCAGATGTGATGTCAAGGAGAGAAGTGACATAAAAAACATAACGACAAAATGACAGAAAATACGTATAAATTGAGAGAAAATACGCCGAAATCTGGTGAAATTGATGGAGTACTTGCATGTCTTCTGACTGGTGGAGAACAATTCTTGTACATGGAATCGAGCATACGACAGCAAGAGGAATGCGGGAAAACGGAGACATGGACGCATCGGGAACTGGGGATACAATCTTTTATTTTTCGTCGAGGCAGCATTGTACAGTATGCCTATTGAGGTAATAGTGCCACGCGCGAGTTGACTGCTGTCGTTGATGCATTCCTGAAAAAAAAAGAGAACCATCTGCCTCTAAACTTCCTTGCATAATCGTTAAAGGATGACAGAGTGGATGGTATGAAAGGGTGAGATGGAGCTGTAACGAGGTAGCATTTAATGGTAGAATGATGATGCATTCTAGAGAGAGGGGGGTATGATGCTGCAGGTCACATGACCATTTTTTTCCGTTGCTCTGTCGGGAGGCATCAGTTGTGTGACATGACACGCATTAGATTCGCAAACAACTACGTGTTCTGTTTACTTGCGATCGTTAACAGGAAACCTCTCGGTCATCAGAGGACTTCCAATCTGTTTCGATACATTCCTCTAGACGAACGAAGATTTATGCGATGCACTACATTCCCCTGCCGCATCTTGGGCATAAAAACCTGTCTTCAGTTTCATAACTACGGTGATTCTAAGTTAGCGACAGGTGTTTGTGAGGTACTACAATCTCTGTGCATACATCTGCTTGACATATGTCGTGTTTACGGCGTTAGAGGCGGAATGAAATGTAATTTCACATGTCAAACACAGCTGCTATGCCTTTGTCCCTTTGTAAGAGGCATTCAGCATTACTAACGATCATTTTATTAGTATATAGGGCTGAAGCGAACATAGTATAACTTGTGAACCGTGGTCTGATGTGAATAGTGGGGGCTACACACCTCAGGAAAGATATATTGTACGTGTATCACAGGGAATCGATGTTTTAAGGAAGTGGTTTTTCATTTTACAGTTTATCACCATAGTTTATCGAAGAGAAACCTGCAAGGAGAATGTATGTCACGCGCTGGAAATATTTTTCTTACATTGGGATAGTAACAGTGTTGCATTCCATACGACTAATAGGTCGGAAACTCAAGGTATCTAACATTACAGTCTATTTTAAGTGCAGAACCTTGCAGCCTTAGGAGTGCATGTGTTTATGTTTTCTCTTACCAATACCTTCTCGGTAATGACCCCAGACACTAGAACAATAGAATTTCTAGCATTGCTGATTTAAATAGAACGCATCAAACTCCGTCCGTCTGGAGCTCCATCATGCATAAAAACCACGTATTTCTTGTTCTTAACCGTATGTTATATCATCGCAATAGTTTCATATCTATTGTACACCGATAAGGGTTGCTAACCTCCTCGACATTGGCGCATCTGGAGGAATCTTGTGCACTTGGATGAGTGTGGGACAGCTGTTACAGCCTCGGTTCGCACTGTTTCTACACGAAACGTGGAATGTAGCGGTCTACTTCTGTTCGGGTGCAGGGAGCGTTGCTCAAAGACAATGGGGGGGAGGGGGGGGGGGGAGAGAGAGATCTTTCGGTCTCTAACTTTATTCTAAGAATGCGAGAATGCCCTGTGACTCCTATCCACATACAGAAAGATCGTAAGTTACGCACTATGATCGAAGTGCTAGAGATACACAGGTCGCTGTCTAGTATACTTCACTGTATATGTTCGAGAAGTAACAGTGAATGAACATACTGCACGGCCATCTACTTACATTAGCGATTGGACTCGCAAAGTAGGGGAGGGGACCGCATGGGATTAGCCGAGCGGTCTCAGGCGCTGCAGTCATGGGCTGTACGGCTGGTCCGGACGGAGGTTCGAGTCCTCCTTCGGGCATGGGTGTGTGTGTTTGTCCTTAGGATAATTTAGGTTAAGTAGTGTGTAAGCTTAGGGACTGATGACCTTAGCAGTTAAGTCCCATAAGATTCCACACACACTTTAGGGGAGGGGCTGTTTATCGATGATACAGAAACTGGTAAGCAAGCTGCGACGTCATTGGTCAGTGTTGAAATTACGATAAAATTGCTAAAATTGATTGCACTGTCAACTATGATGCTTATTATTACGTTAGATCGACGGTGTCTTTTCCATCTCAACAGTCCACTGCTACGCTGTTGATTATCACATAATGTGATTTACACCGTGCGAGTCTAGTTTCCTGGGGGAGTCATGAATCTAAACATTCATACGTCTGAAATGCCGACTGACTCAACAGACAACTGGCTACCTGCTTCCAGAACATAAGTCAAAGTAACTCCATTAACACCTATTTGAAGCGCTGTACTTACCAAAGAATTTACATTTTCTTATCTTTCATCAAGCAAAAGTGCTCTCACAGCTTCAAAATTCGAAGTATTCACTTGTTTACAGCTATTGCTCGTTAATCTGCTGCACGCGAATCGGCTGCAGACAACAATTGTCAATCACGTGTTTGCAGGTTCTCGGCACGTACATAATTCCATTGATCAGCTGATTGCACATCCGTAGTGCATTAACATGAACTGCTATCGTTCCAGTGACAACCTCTGCCATTTCCCCAGCTACATCAGTTGTCACTACTCTAGTGTCTATTATTTCTACATTCGTGTCTATTATTTCAACCACCTCTACCCCATCTAAAATTTTCATTCTCATTGCAAGCGGGTCCATCATCCCGATGCCTCCACAAACCATTACCAAGTCTTTCATGATTTGAATCCAATCACCCACGTTCATGTTTTTTTGCTCCTCTGTGGTCCCATATCGGGATAATCAAACATGTTGCCACTTCGACCACAACTGTTCAGATCAAATGGTCCAATGGCCTTAAGCACTATGGGAGTTAAAATCCAAGGTCATCAGTTCCCTAGACATAGAACTACTTAAACCTAACTAACCTAAGGACATCACACACATCCATGTCCGAGGCAGGATTCGAACCTGCGACCGCAGCAGCCGCGTGGTTCCGGAGTGAAGCGCCTAGAACCGCTCGGTCACAGCGGCCGGCCCACAACTATTCTCATCGGTACAGTCATATTCCAAACATTGTGATAAACTCTGAAAACTCTCTAGAACATACACTGTAAGTAGGCTGTATAGGTTTTTTTTATTGGTAACGCCGCCGCCACGTATCGCTCTGTATGAAAATCACTGGCTGTGCCGTGTGCAGTCTGTGGCTGGTTTGCATTGTTGTCTGCCATTGTAGTGTTGGGCAGCGGCAGCTGGATGGTAACAGCGCGTAGCGTTGCGCAGTTGGAGGTGAGCCGCCAGCAGTGGTGGACGTGGGGAGAGAGAGATGGCGGAGTTCTGTAATTTGTAAGACTGGATGTCATGAACTGCTATATATATTATGACTATTAAGGTAAATACATTGTTTGTTCTCTAGTAAAATCTTTCATTTGCTAACTATGCCTATCAGTAGTTAGTGCCTTCCGTAGTTTGAATCTTCTATTTAGCTGGCAGTAGTAGCGCTCGCTGTATTGCAGTAGTTCGAGTAACGAAGATTTTTGGTGCGGTAAGTGCTTTGTGAAAGGTATAGGTTAATGTTAGTCAGCGCCATTCTTTTGTAGGGATTTTTGAAAGTCAGATTGCGTTGCGATATAAAAAATACTGTGTGTCAGTTTAAGCACAGTCTTGTATAATTTTTCTATGGGGACGTTTCAACAGGAATGGGAAAGAAAGACTTGACAACAACAAGACGTTGTGTGACACAAACGCAAGTTGGTAGGTACATTTCTATATCTGAAAGATAATGTCTATTTACATTTAGCGCCAGTCGCATAAGAATGGGGCTAGAAGCGCCACTATAAGGATGCTAATCAGTTTTGCTTTAAATACACGCTGTAAAGGTCGTGAGCGTTTGCTAACTTTGAGACTTGACGTGGTGAGCTGATGTTAGTCAAGAATGCCGTTAAGGCGGCAATGACGTCATTACCAACACCTCGGAAGTCGGAATGAGGTCTTGTAATTCGGCTATGAGAGGTTCTGTGATATTGCAGAAAGGCTTGACAGGAATGTAGACACTGTATACGATCTCTGGCAGAAAGTATCACGAGAATCTATAATCGCAAGAAGACTGGGCTCTGGACGACTATGTAGTGCTACTGAAGGGAAGATCACTGTGTTCAGCGTATGGCTGTGGCGCATCATACTGCATCTCCAACAGCAGTATGGGCAGCAATTGGCACCAGAGTGGCAAATGAGCTGCTACAGCTCGGTTACTTCAAAGACAGTTCCGAGCCAGACGACCCGTAGCTTGAATTCCAATGACCCCAAACCACCGCCATTTGCGACTTAATTGGTTTCAAGCGAGAGCTCATTGGAGGACAGGGTTGTTGTCTGCTGGATTTTCTGATGAAAACTGGTTCTGTGTCGGTGCCACTGATGGCGTCTAATGGTTAGAAGGAGACCAGTTGAAGGTCAGCAGCCAACCTGTTCGTGTGCCAGACATGCTGGACCTACACTTTTGAGTTGTGGCCTGGGGTGCAATTTCGTGCCGGCCGAGGTGGCCGAGCTGTTCTAGGCGCTACAGTCTGGAACCGCGCGACCGCTACGGTTTCAGGTTCCAATCCTGCCTCGGGCATGGATGTGTGTCATGTCCTTAAGTTAGTTAGGTTTAAGTAGTTCTAAGTTCTAGGGGACTGGTGACCTGAGAAGTTAAGTCTCATAGTGCTCAGAGCCATTTGAACCATTCTCTCTCTTTTTTTTTTATTTTTCAATTTCGTCTGGCAGCAGGAGAACTCTCTTGGTTATCCCACTCACCCTGACTGCAAAATTCTACGTCAGTCTGGTGACTGGACCAATTGTGCTACGATGAACAGCCTTCCACAGGCTGTTTTCCAACAGGATAACACTCACCCACATACTTCTGTTGTAACCCGGTATCTTCTAATGAATGTCGACATGTTGCTTTGGACTGCTCGATCACCAGATCTGTCTCCTACCGAGCACATATGGGACATCATCGGACGATAATTCCAGCATCATCCACAAGCAACGTTAACCGCCCCTGTACTGACGAGCTAAGTGCAACAGGTATGGAACTCCATCCCACAAACTGATATCAGGCACCTGTACAACACAATGCATACACGTCTGCGTGTTTGCATTTAGCATTCTGGCACTTGTACTGTTATTAATGTACAGCATTTCATAGATTATCTTAAGCTTACATTAACCCTTGATCTAAAAATGTTAATCACTTAAATATGTTACAAAGACAAATGTACTCCCAGAATTTCATTACTCAACATTAATTAATCTTTGCTGTTGCGATTTTTCCATCAGTGTATTTAACATAGCCAACAAGAATAGTTTGACATAAGTGTGGAGAAAGTTTCACAGAGTCTATCAGATAGACTGTATGGACAGTACAGAAACTGATTTTTCTGTGACATATATAAAGAAGCATACAGGGTTGTCAAAACTAAACATTAAAATTTTGCTAATCGGGATACCTAGCTTGACTCTGCGTTGTGCTGCCTCAGACCAATATGAAGACAAGAAAAAGGGCCAGAACCCTTCATAAGATTCGTCGTTCCTAACCAAAGTAGACATGCGCCTCACTGATTCAGTTTCCAAATAACGACACACAAATTCAATCTCATGACCCACAGGCCAAGTTGTGAAGTAAGTTTGCATGAAAAATCAAATTGCTCAAATCAAGCATGAGGATGAAATCATTTGACGTTTTTCTGAACACGAAATATTTTACATATAGAAAATGACTATAATCAAAATCAGACACACTTCCAAGATTTATGCCGACATGACTTAAATGAATAAAACTGCGATGGGCTCTTCTTCTCTCGTAATAACACACAGGATCTTATTCGTCTTCCTGAGTTGAATCCACATCATCATCAGGCACATAACCTCTACTGCAACAGTGACCATCAGCAGTATCATCATCTAACCTTCCCTCAATGTTGGATACTCTTTAATTCTTGACCAAACTCCCTACCTCTTCTATTTATTTCCTTCTGAACTTCCTTAAACCTTGACAATGATGTTTCAACTACCTCTACAGCTGTAGTTAATCACTGACTGCCCAACAGAAGACCTTAAATTATCAACCTACTTAACTGTCTGATTTTTATTTATTTTCTGATATTTCCTTTTCAGAATTAATCTTCAGCTTCTCAATTTTTTTTCTAAACCCTGTAGTAATATAGTACGACTTTAAATATTTTATCTAATTTGAATCACTTCTTAGCTAGGAACAACCTTAAACCTCTGTCTTATTCTTTACAAATTCCTTCCTTAAATTTTCAAAATCGTTTTGCAACTGCTTATTTTGTTCATTTATAATCTCATGAAATTAGACTTTCCTCAATAGTTGCAAATTTACTCTCAACAGCTGAAATTCTGTCATTATATACCTGTCCCTGTAGACTAATGTCATTAGCCCCTAGTCCATGAGAGAACTCTCTTGCACTAGCTTCTGTTTTCTCCACTGGTTTCTCAACAAATTCTCTGTTACTAGTCTCCAGTTTCTCATCAAGTTGTCTCAAATAAGTCTGTAATTTCTCACCAATATATACATATTAGCCCATAACTTTTCAAACTATGCTGTGTTACTCTCCAAAATCTAGCTTATAGATGCCACTAATGCATTGAGAAAACCTTGGTCAAAAGTAAGTGTTGGAACAGAACTACTGCTCTGCTGTTTAATCTGGTCAGGACAAGTTGTATGAGCGGCAGAAGGATACACTGATACATGACAACTACAAGCACAATCGTATGTCTGATTCACATTAAAAACATATGCACTCTCATTCATGAAAACATCACTGCTGTCTTGCGACAAATCATAACCATCACTAACTGTAACACACACTGTCCGACTATGTGAGGTACACTTTCACATTCCTGAGTTGAACAAATTTCTAAATCAGAAGGTTCAATTTTGCCGATTCGTGTAAAAGTTCGAGTCTGGTGTACATCCGCACTTAGGAGATCCTTGGCCATCCTCATCTTTATTATATACATGGTTATCCAAAAGTATCTATACATAACTTCGTGGGTGGAATATACGGGTCAAATTAAGAGTAAAATGTTAAAAAAATGCTTATGATGCATAATGTCACGTTCTGGCGTAAATGTACAGTACATAGCTGTGTTAAATTTCGGATATCTTAGAGTTGTTTTTGAGAGGAATTAATTTTGTGTTGTCTGTGTTGCAGTTGTGATCCCTACTGTTCTGCATAATTTGCAAATAAAGCAATTTTGAACAAAACCTTCATTTAACATTTTATGCTTATTTTGATGCATACGCTACACCCACTAAATGTATATAGTTACTTCTGAATCAGCAAGAATTAATTTTGTGTAGCCTTTAGTGCAATTGTGATCCCTACTCCACTGCATATCTCGTAAATAAAGAAATTTTAGACAAAACTTTATGTAACATTTTACGCTTATTTTGCTGCATGCGTTACACCCACGAAATATGTGCAGTTACTTTTAGTCTGGGCATGTCCGAGAGAACAGACACCATTTTGAACCAGTAGCCAATGTCTGTAATTCTTTTGTGTTTGAAGACTACACTTTGTCTGGCATGTCACCAAACTGACTGGTCTGGCAGGGATGACCATGAACAAAATCGCCCCTAAAGGTTAGATGAGGAATCGACTCAAAATTGACGAGATCGATAGACAATTGTAAATAGAGCATTTTTCATTATCAGGTATGGGGTCCGCAAACGCTTGCTTTTCCACCAATCGAGAAAAGAAACTTTTACAACTGCCGTTTATGTACCCACGTGTTTAAACGCTTTGCGCCGATAGCGGAACAGTGTAGCTGTCGAAAGATTGCATTCTTTAGAAATGTTCAAATGTGTGTGAAATCTTATGAGACTTAATTGCTAAGGTCATCAGTCCCTAAGCTTACACACTACTGAACCTAAATTATCCTAAGGACAAACACACACTCCTATGCCCTATGCAGGACTCCAACCTCCGCCGGGACCAGCCGCATTCATTAGGTGTTATTGATGGCACAAATCTATTTGCTTTGAATGTCTATATGACAAGTACCATCCATATAGTTGTTAGAAGGAAAGTGAGGAAACGTAATAGAGACTGGAAGAGACATTGTAAAGTGACCACATATAACATTTTAGTTGTTTACGATCCCAAGAGGTTTGAGAAATTTATTTGCCTACCTTTTATCATTTCTTATCGATTTACTTACCTTATTAACCCTCCTATCCCTATCAATTGAGGTATGGAAAAATACAGACGAGAACAATAACATCCGCTAGGTTTCCTCGAGATTCGAACCCTGGCTCTCCACTTCATATCCATTTACAATGGCCGCTGCGCTATCGGCGCTCTCGGCGAAAATCATTTACCATGTGCTTACATAAGCGACAGTTGTAAAAGTTTCTTTCCTCGATTTGTGGGAAAGTATCATTGGTAGACCCCCATATCTGATGATGAAAAATACACTATTTACAGTTACTCATCAATCGCACCAATTCTGAATCGATTGCTCGTCCTAACCTTTAGGGGGTGATTTTCTCATAAACGGCAGGGTGTCGAGCCAAAATATCTTAGAGTCCTTCGTTTTAAGATGTACAAAAGCGACCTGCAATATTTGAGCCAATCGGTTGGCCGTGTCTGATGCCTTCATTTTGTGAGACAAGGCCATCGGGTTAGACTATCTGAATTATTCAGATTCTTGAGAAAGCCAGACATGATAAAACTATTCCAACTGGTGTGGTAGATACATGAGGCAGAGTGTTATTGTTCACGTACAAAATGACTTCTTGAAATCTGACGTTCTTATTCAATAAATTTTGAATATTATTAGTTGCAATGAGAAATACCAAAATAAATTATTACTCTATTCCTCAGAGTCCGCAGCTTGTGGTCTAGTGGCAGTCGGCCTTTGGCTGTGGAGCGGTGCGGTACGTCCCGGCCGCTCCGTGTCGCGTTTCCGGGTGTGTTGTTGTTTACCGCGCCGGCGCGCTAGTGTTACGTATTGCCGTCACGTTCCTGACACACGATGGCTCTTTCGTATCGGAAAGCCACGATCAAACTGCAGTTCGACACTACGTACTCTAGACCCAAGGCCCACGAAGTAGAGCGTTTTTTACGCGATGTGGTACATGTTGATCCTAACGAGCTGATCGGTATCCACTTATCTATTGTCTCCAGCGTCGTATATCTTAAGTTCACTGACGACGAAGCATGTGACAAACTTCTCAGACGCTCGACGGCAGGTTATCGGTTCTGCCACTCAGACGGAAACGTGGGTGTGGTGACGCTTGAACGTGCTGGATTGGGAATCCAAAATGTGCGCGTGTTTGAGCTCCCTTTTGAAGTTCCAGCGGATTTGGTCACCCTTGCTCTTCGACCCTATGGAACAGTTCTCGGCCACATGGCCGAAAAATGGAAGACCTTCGACACCTACCCTGTCCTTAACGGGGTGCGACAAGTCCGTATTGTCCTGCATCGCCATATTCCTTCGTATCTCACGATCGCTGGTTGCAGGGCAATAATTATTTACGACGGTCAGCCGAGAACCTGCTCCGGTTGTGGCCAGACGGGACACATGCGTACCGAATGCCTGCAACGCCGTCTCGTGCAGACACCCTCGACCGACCAGATTCGTCCGTCGACACCGACCTCTCTGCCGATTACGTATGTTGCGGCGGCGAGACGGGAGACGCCAGCTGTATATGACACCCCACTGTATTGGTGCGAGCTTTGGAGGACCCTGCAGTAGCTTCCACGGAGCCCCAAGCGTCTTTCAGTGCTGATGCTACTGATGTCCTTTCGTCGGACCCCGGCGCACCGTCACAACGGCTCGCCGACGGTGCGATGGAAGTTGAAGCACAGGATGCAGCGTCCTCCCCTTGCCCTACGTCGGAAACAGAGGCGCGGCAGCGTAAGCAGAGATCACCCAAGCGTCATAAGAAGCGGCGCAAGACAACCGACGACGTAGAACAGCCCGAGGCGACACCGCTGGATGACGAGGTGCCTCAACCGCTCCACCGCGCCGACACAGGCGACCCTACCGTCTCACACGGTTCGACGTCTTCTCCCACTACCGCTGGGTCTGGACCACATGGGGATGCGGGAGATCACCGCAGCTCCGACACCGGGGATGCCCCCTTGCCTCCGTCTGCCTCTCGAGATCCAGTGGTGTCAACGTCCCTGGGCGACTGGGCGCAGGAGATGGAGTTGCAGGATGCGTTTCAGGACCAAGACGATGCACCGATGCCGATGGCAGCGACTACGCGGCCGACGACAGACGCCTAGGGCGGCATGAGCACCTCTCGTCGCTGCCTAGCACTTCGCAAGACCGGCGCTCCACGTCACGACTACTGCCCTCCTGTCATACCATGGTCACCTCCCGAGACTTGATGGACCAGGCATACCGCCTCGCCACGATCAACGTCAATGGCATTACATCTGATGTCAAGACCCGTATGCTGAAGGATACGTTACGCGCTGCGGATCTGGACGTTGTTTTCCTTCAAGAAGTCCGTTCAGGACTCTGTCTCGATGCCTACTGATATGACGCCTACACTATGCCTGCAGATGTGGGCGGCGGAGGTACGGCGATTCTATTGCGGGAAGGGATAATGGCCACTGATGTCTCCTATTTACCGTCGGCCCGGGGGGTCGCACTCACGATTGGTACAGTACGTCTGGTGAACTTATATGCTCCTTCAGGCACCGGCAAAAGGAGAGAACGGCGCACCTTTTTTGCCGAAGATATAGCCCCGCTCTTCCAGGGCAATACCGACCACTTGGTAGTAGGTGGCGATTTTAATTGTGTGCTCCGCCCATCCGACCAGGAGCCACACTATACCACCTGCCCGGCACTCCAGGCACTTGTACAGGACTTGGCCTTGTTGGACACCTGGATCATCCAACACGGCGACCGTCGAGCACACACCTACTTTACTAGTCACTCCGCGAGCCGTTTGGATCGAGTCTACGTCACCCGCGGCCTACGATCGGCCGTTGTCGACGCTGACATGTGGCCGGCAGCGTTCACGGATCACCTCGCATATGTGTGTACTCTCACCCTTCCCCGCCAGCGCGTCCGCCGAAGTAGGGGTCCGTGGAGCCTCAATGTGGCCCTTCTTGATGAGATAAATTGCAGACGCGCAGTCGAGTCCACATGGAGCAATTGCCACCGGCGTTTACCCGCCTACCGTTCTGTACTTCAATGGTGGTTACGGTGTGCAAAACCCGCACTGTGCCGAACATTAGTCAGCTATGGACGCGACCGAGCGCGCTGGTATACTGCGACTACTGATTTTTACTATACTGCGCTCCGCGAACTGGCTGTACAACCGCCGTCGCCAGAGCGACAATCAGCAGTACAACGCGTCAAGGCACAATTGCTTCGTATCAACGCCGTACGTCTTGCGGGTGTGCGGGTGCGACGGAGGACGACTGATGATGTTCGTGGTGAACGACCTTCCCTCCACCATATCATTCAAGAACGCCGAAGACGCAAGAGGCAGCTCATTACCGAGGTTGAGACGGAGGATGGGCGACGCGTTGACGCACAAATGGATATCGTCCGAGCGTTCACACAGTCATATAAACTTCTTTACGAGAGGGAGTCCCACATGAATGTAGGGGTCATGGAAGTCCTATCTGACCTACCAGTCTCTCGGAACCTACAAGATGATGCTACGCTCTTGTCGGCGGTGACTTTGGAAGAACTGCGAGAGGCTCTGTTGCGTGGCTCTCCCAACAAAACGCCTGGCCCTGACGGCCTCCCTCTTGAATTTTACAAGCGGTTCTTTGATCTCATGGGCCCAATGTGGGTCAGGATGTACAGTGAACTCCTGGACGCCGATTTTCAGGTACCATCTGACTTTACTGAGGGTCTCTTGATCCCTGTGCCCAAACCCGGCGGAGGCCGTCGCCCTCTTGATTTTCGCCCGTTGACAATGCTAAGCACTGACTATAAGCTGTTGACACGCATGCTCCGTGAGAGGCTCAAACCTACGGTAATGGCGGCCATTCACACTGATCAAACCTGCCTCGGGGGCGACACTAATGTGTTTACGACTTTAAGCACCTATAGAGACGTGGTGGTGCTCATGCAAACTTGCCGCCTCCAAGGCGCTCTTGTTGCGCTGGACTTCGACCATGCTTTCGACCGCGTTAACCATGGTTTCCTGCGTGCTGTTATGGAACACGTCGGTGTCCCGCGTCTGACGATGTCTGTTGTGCTTAGATTGATCCATGGGGCTGTCACGAGGATTATGATCAACGGCTGTCGGTCCGCCCCCGTCCGTGTCAACAGGTCCGTCCGGCAGGGTTGTCCTCTTTCTGCCATGCTCTTCGCCGTTGCCCTCGAACCAGCTCTTCACGGACTACGGCGACGCTTAGAAGGACTTACCCTCCGTTCCGTAACCTTTCGATGTGGTGCATACGCCGACGATGTGATGTTCTTAGCACGGTCTGGTGACGAAATACACACGGCGTTTTCCTGGCTCCATCAGTATGGGGCGGTGGCAGGCAGTGTGCTCAACCTTCGGAAATCACGCTACATGGAGGTAGGACGAGGAATGCCTGCAGGTCTGGCCGTACCTCTGACAAGGGTCCCGATGCTCAAGTGTTTAGGGATATCACTCCATCGACAAATACAACGCACGGCGGCCTTTACGTATCGTCTGGTCTTACGACGACTCCGTTTAGAGGCTCGTCTCAATAAATTCAGATCATTGAACATTTTGCAACGCGCCCAATACGTCAATGTGTACATGGCTTCTCACCTTAACCATTACGCCCATGTACTGCCGATAACGGACACGATGGCCTCCAGGATACAGGCAGTGTTTGGACACGTGGTGAACGATGGTGCTGTTTTCAAGATCCGTTTTGTTACGCTTACTTTACCCTTTGACAAAGGCGGTGTTGGACTCACTCACGTCAAGCACAGAGCGCTGGCACTGTATCTCCGTTCCATGAGGCGACTCTGGCTTTCACCAACAGCCAGTCTCCCCGGCCTACTGATTGAAGAAGTGGCCCCACGTACGCTGTACCCACCGGTACCAGTTGGACATTTATCGCCCTCGCTGTCACATATTAGAACGTTTTTCGTAGAGCATAGCTATGTGTTGCGGGTTGTATCGGAGACACGGAATCCGACAGCGAAGACTTATTATAGTGCTCTCCAGCACTGGACTCCGGATAACGACATTGTACGGCGCCACCCTACGGTCGACTGGCCACGGGTATGGCGAGCCATCCACGCGCCGTTCCTGTCTACTTTCGTGCGGTCGACGTGGTATGTGGTCGTTAACGAGAAACTTCCAGCCCGACAACGGCTGCATGCCATTCACCTAATTGACGACCCTGTGTGCCCCCGTTGCACGACGTTAGACACGGACGAACATAGACTGAACTGTGGCCCCGCGCGTGAGTGCTGGAAACTGATCCGCCAGATCCTGGCTTTCCTGCTCCGCCGCCCCTACGTTTCGATTTTACCCCAAGAACTCTTTCATCCCGACGCTGTCTATTTCCCTATGACCCGGATGAATGCGGTTAATTGGGTACGAGGAATGGCGATACACTACATATACCGCGATGGAGACAAAGACGTCCTCGATTTATGGTACTATATGATCGACGAGTTTCTGGTCTTAACGAAGAGACAGGATTACCGGAACCTTTTTGCGAACTATTTGGGTTCGTCATTCATGGACCCACCACCCAGCTGGGGTGTGCCGGGTGTGAGAAGACATTAACTTGTAGATGTGATCTTTCCACGATTCCCCTATGGTAACAGAAACAGTCTCTGACTGTGTGCAGCGGCCCCGGGCGCTCCAACGATTGGTGGCTGGTGATGTCCAATGTAATGACGACCGCCCGTTCCTGGCCGCCCGCCTAGCAATGTGACCGCGGCGAGCAAGATGGCCCTTTTTAGTTCACTTTATTGGCAACTTTTTGCGCATGGCTGCCTTGTTTTTTTTTTTTAATGCATTCTCAAAAAAAAAAGTGACTAGCGTCGCGGCTCCATCCTTCTGAGTCCCGTGCTCGAGACCCGAGTATTATTTTTATTTTTACTTTTCGTTTATCCACCCACGTCCGTAGAAGATTACTACACGAACGTTTCCCAATGTATACTGAAATAACGTTGTCCATATTCGTTTACTAACAGTGTATCTGGTGAATGAACTTAAAGAAAATCATGAAAAAAAGAAAAAAAAAAAAGAGGACGATCTTGTGTAAAGCTCATTTTGCTGTACTAGTTGATAATGTAAGTTGTACTTAAAACCCGAAAAATATAATGGTTATTTTGTCAAAAGAAAAAAAAAGTGGCTAGCGTTACTGCTTCGGGATCACAGGGTCCCGGGTTCGATTCCCGGTCGGGTTGCGGATTTTCTCGACTGGGTGTTTGTGTTGCCCTCATCATTGCATCATTATTCTTGAAAGTGGCGAGATTCGACTGTGTAATGTTTGGGAATTTGTACAAGCGCTGATAACCGCGCTGTTGAACGCCCCAAAAAACCAAACATCATTTATAACTAAGAAAGTAAAACAAATCTTTGATGTTCAGACTGACCTTATCGTTAACTGAGATGTAAACACTTGAAGATGATTCAATAAACCCTCTGTCAGACACATAATTGTGAATTGCTGAGTAACAACACAGAATTACAAAAATTATTATTATTACAAAAAGTACGACAACATGCAGAAGAATGAAGGAGGCCTTTAGGCTTGGTGGGGGCCCAGCTTTTGTCCATGACGTTTCCGTTTGGTGAATGTCTTTTCTACTAAGGTGGAGGTGAAGTAGCTAGACCTGGTGGATGGTGTTGTGGTAGGGGAACAGGTCAGGTGACCTTGTTGCTTTACGTTTTGGGAGCAGCTTTTATGTGGAAAAAACAGCAGTGAAAGTGAAACGTCATGTTTCTTGTTGCGGTCACAATAATTTACTATTTGTACCTCCATCTGCACAAAATACTGAACGAAGGCATTTATTAGTACTTCTGTGTTAAAAATTGATCTCTGGTAATTATTTGCTGTGGCTGCAAAAGCTACCAGGCTTACTTAAGTGTTTGCAACGGTTCCACAACTTTGCTTCAGGTAACCCATACATGTGTACCATTGGCAACGCCATTACCATATTGTTTTACCCAGAGACGAGACGAATTTGCAGAACTGTTTTTTAATCACACCCTCAATTGCGTTGCTTATAAGAAGACAAGCAACGATTATTTAATTATAATTATTGTGAAGGAGGGCCAGACTTCGTTCACCTCGATCTGTGATCAAAGTGTATTTTGTTTAATATATTATCATATATACTTAAAGAGTATGACCATTGTATTTCAAAATCCATTTCACGTTTTCCTAAATCTTACGTTCAGATGTACGATGGTGATTGTCACAGCAGCGACAGTAGTTGCATTGCTTTCTAAATTTGAAGACTAAGGCTTTTACGTATCTATGATAGGTCGCTTTCCTACATCACTTGAGTAGGATTCAACTGAAAAAGTCATTTTCTTAAAGTTACAAGAGTATGCTATCTTTATTCAAAACACAATTGTTAACTTAATCTGAATTTTGAAACACTTAAAGTACTGAATGTAATTCAACAAACATATTTTCAGCATCATCCATGTTCTCAAATGCAAGTTTTAGCATTTTTATAAAGTAATTTGATTTATGTTAAAAGCTGAATGAACTAATTTAACTTTCAAAATTCGTTTCTACAAAACGTGGCGACTTTATACAGCAAAAAGAAATTTTAAATTCCAGGAGGAATTTCTCTGGATGAGTTTAGTCACAGTTCCTATTTCAGTGGTGGATGGAGTCGCCATGTTTAGCAGAAACCAGAAACCAGGGTGGGCACTGGAGTGCTTTCAATACTTCGTTCCTAAATATAACGGCCTGATAGTTTGTCTACTG
This sequence comes from Schistocerca gregaria, assembly GCF_023897955.1. Classification (NCBI taxonomy): domain Eukaryota; kingdom Metazoa; phylum Arthropoda; class Insecta; order Orthoptera; family Acrididae; genus Schistocerca; species Schistocerca gregaria. The sequence continues at coordinate 513,455,250 of NC_064924.1, forward strand.
AACACTTGGGAAGAGGTACTATAGCCAAATGAAATTTTCCGAGCGGTTATAGGCGCTACAGTCTGGAGCAGCGCAACCGCTACGGTCGCAGGTTCGAATCCTGCCTCGGGCATGGATGTGTGTGGTGTCCTTAGGTTAGTTAGGTTTAATTAGTTTTAATTTCTAGACAACTGATGAGGTTTTATGTTAAGTCCCAAAGTGCTCAGAGCCATTTGAACCATTTTTTAAATTTTAATGAGGCAAACACTCGGTCAAGAGTAATCAAAGAGTGCATTATAGTTTAACATAGAGTTCAAAGTGCAAGTATTTTTGTACCAAGGTTAACTTGCTTCACTCCCGAAAAGAACTAACGTGACTAGAAAGCTATACCCGAGTATCGGAAAAGTGACGTTGGGCTCGTTGTAGTTTCAAGAAGAATGTAATAATTCCAGTTTGAAAGGAAACGGGTGCTGACAGCTGTGGATACTGTCAAACCACCATTTAATTACTGATGGCTGCAAAATATTTACACGAATCGTTTACAGAAGAGTAGAAAAACGGATGTAAGTCCGTCTCGAGGAAGATCAATTTTGGTACATATTGCAGTTATAAGTATCGAAGGACATGAAAAGGAAGTAGTGTTCGTGAAGCGAGGGAGACAGGATTCTAACGTATCCCTGATGCTTATCTATACAATGACCATTCAGCAAAGGAAACCAAGGAGAAATTTCCACCAGGAATTAAAGCCCAGGAAGAAGAAATAAAAACTTTGAGGTTAGCCGATGTCATTGTAATTCTATCATACTCAGCAAAGGACTTGGAAACGTAGTTCAATGGAACGCATAGCGTCTTTCAAAGAGATTGTAAGATGAACATCAACAAAAGTAAAACAATGGTAGTGAAATGTAGTCGGATTCAAACAGATGACGTTGAGGGAATTAGATTAGGAAATGAGTGAATGAAAGTAGTATATGAGTTTTGCTATTTGGGCAACAAAACAACTAATGTTGGTCGAAATAGTGAGTTGCTTGCTGTAGCGTGAAAAGAATTTATGAAAAAGAACAAATTGGTAACATTTAACATAAATTTAAGTGTTGAGAATCTTTACTGAAGGTATGTGTCTGTAATGTAGCCTTGTGCGCAAGTGAAAGGTGAACTATAAGCAGTTAAGACAGGAAGAGAATAGAAGCTTTTGAAATGTGGTGTTACTAAAGAATACTAAACATTAGATGAGTAGATTAACTAATTACGAGGTACTGAATTGAATTCGGAGAAACAGTAATTTATGGGACGATTAAAAGTAGGCAGCGGTTGGTAGGATGCATCCTGAGGCATGAAGTGATCGTCAATTTCTTAATTCTGGAGGAAACTGCGCATGAGTGGAAAAACTGTAGAAGTAGTCGGAAGAACGCATACAGTAAACAAGATCAAGTAGATGTAGCTGGCAGTAGTTATTCGGAAATGAAAACGCACAGAACAGCGTGGATACTCGCATTTAACGAATCATCAGACTGAAGACAACAACGACAATAGCAACAGTCACCTGTCTTCTAGGTGTACATGACATGAACATCAGGAAGATAAAACAAGACCGCATGCTGGCCCTACTGCCCTGCTCCATCTCGATACAGCAGGTTCTCCAGATCTCATCTGTTGAAACCATCTGATCGTGGGATGTCGAGGAACTGACACACACACACACTTGGCATCCACTGCACCAGATAAACTTGGTTTATACACTCCTGGAAATGGAAAAAAGAACACATTGACACCGGTGTGTCAGACCCACCATACTTGCTCCGGACACTGCGAGAGGGCTGTACAAGCAATGATCACACGCACGGCACAGCCGACACACCAGGAACCGCGGTGTTGACCGTCGAATGGCGCTAGCTGCGCAGCATTTGTGCACCGCCGCCGTCAGTGTCAGCCAGTTTGCCGTGGCATACGAAGCTCCATCGCAGTCTGTAACACTGGTAGCATGCCGCGACAGCGTGGACGTGAATCGTATGTGCAGTTGACGGACTTTGAGCGAGGGCGTATAGTGGGCATGCGGGAGGCCGGGTGGACGTACCGCCGAATTGCTCAACACGTGGGGCGTGAGGTCTCCACAGTACATCGATGTTGTCGCCAGTGGTCGGCGGAAGGTGCACGTGCTCGTCGACCTGGGACCGGACCGCAGCGACACACGGATGCACGCCAAGACCGTAGGATCCTACGCAGTGCCGTAGGGGACCGCACCGCCACTTTTCCAGCAAATTAGGGACACTGTTGCTCCTGGGGTATCGGCGAGGACCATTCGCAACCGTCTCCATGAAGCTGGGCTACGGTCCCGCACACCGTTAGGCCGTCTTCCGCTCACGCCCCAACATCGTGCAGCCCGCCTCCAGTGGTGTCGCGACAGGCGTGAATGGAGGGACGAATAGAGACGTGTCGTCTTCAGCGATGAGAGTCGCTTCTGCCTTGGTGCCAATGATGGTCGTATGCGTGTTTGGCGCCGTGCAGGTGAGCGCCGCAATCAGGACTGCATACGACCGAGGCACACAGGGCCAACACCCGGCATCATGGTGTGGGGAGCGATCTCCTACACTGGCCGTACACCTCTGGTGATCGTCGAGGGGACACTGAATAGTGCACGGTACATCCAGACCGTCATCGAACCCATCGTTCTACCATTCCTAGAGCAGCAAGGGAACTTGCTGTTCCAACAGGACAATGCACGTCCTCATGTATCCCGTGCCACCCAACGTGCTCTAGAAGCTGTAAGTCAACTACCCTGGCCAGCAAGATCTCCGGATCTGTCCCCCATTGAGCATGTTTGGGACTGGATGAAGCGTCGTTTCATGCGGTCTGCACGCCCAGCACGAACGCTGGTCCAACTGAGGCGCCAGGTGGAAATGGCATGGCAAGCCGTTCCAAAGGACTACATCCAGCATCTCTACGATCGTCTCCATGGGAGAATAGCAGCCTGCATTGCTGCGAAAGGTGGATATACACTGTGCTAGTGCCGACATTGTGCATGCTCTGTTGGCTGTGTCTATGTGCCTGTGGTTCTGTCAGTGTGATCATGTGATGTATCTGACCCCAGGAATGTGTCAATAAAGTTTCCCCTTCCTGGGACAATGAATTCACGGTGTTCTTATTTCAATTTCCAGGAGTGTACATATATTGTGTCGCCAGTCTTCTCTTCTGATTGGTTTGATGCGGCACGCCCCGAATTCCTCTCCAGTGCCAACCTCTTCATCTCAGAGAAGCACTTGCAACCTACGTCCTCAAATATTTGCTGGATGTATTCCAATCTCTGTCTTCCCCTACAGTTTCTGTCCTCCACAGGCTGCCCCCTAGTACCAGGAAAGTCAATCCCTGATATCTTAACAGATGTCCTATCATCCTGTCTCTTTTCCTTGTCAGTGTTTTCCACATATTTCTTTCCTTTTCAATGCTGCGCAGAACCTCCTCATTCCTTACCTTCCCAATAAACACTCTTCTGTAGCACCACATCTGAAATGCTTTGATTCTCTTCTACTCCGGTTTTCCCACAGTCCGTTTCACTACCATATAATGCTGTGTTCCAAACGTACATTCTCAGAAATTTATTCCTCTAATTAAGGCCTATGTTTGATATTAGCAGACTTCTCTTGGCTAGCAATCCCCTTTTTGTCAGTGCTAGTCTGCTTTTTATGTCCTCCATCCTCCGTTCGTCATTGATTATTTTGCTGCCTAGGTAGTAGGATTGCTTAGCTTCATCTGCTTCGTGACCATGAATCCCGATGTTAAGTTTATCCCTGTTCTCATTTCTACTACTTCTTATTACTTTCGTCTTTCTTCGGTTTACTCTCAGTCCACATTCTGTTCTCATTAGACTGTTCATTTCATTCAGCATATCCTGTAATTAATTTTCACTCAGGATAGCAATGTCATCAGTGAATGGTATCCTTGACATCCTTTGACCTTGAATTTTAATTCCACTCTTTTTTTAATTCCACTCATGAACCTTTCTTTTATTTCCATCATTGATTCTTGGATGTACAGATTGAACAGTAGGGGCGAAAGACTACATTCCTGCCTTACACCTTTTTCAATCCGAGCACTTCGTTCTTGGTCACCCATTTTTACTACTCACTCTGGGTTCTTGTACATTTTTTGTAGATTACACGTATTTCCCTATAGTTGACCCCTATTTTTCATAGAATTTCGAACATCTCGCGCTATTTTAAATTGTCGTACGTTTTTTCTAACTCGAAAAATCCTATGAACGAGTCTTGATTTTTCTGTAGTCTTGCTTCCATTGTCAACCGCAACGTCAGAATTGCCTATTTGTTGTCTCTGCCATTCCTAAAACCAAAATGATGTCATCTAACACATAAATTTTCTATGCTATTCTTCTGTATGTTATTCCGGCAACAACTTGGATGCATGAGCTAAATAAATATAAATCTCGTGTGACTAGGGCCTACCGTCGGGTAGACCGTTCGCCGGGTGCAAGTCTTTCGACTTGACGCCACTTAGTCGACTTGCGCGTCGATGGGTAGGAGATGATGATGATTAGGACAACACAACACCCAGTCCCTGTGGGGAGGAAATCTCTGAGCCAGCCGGGAAACGAACCCGGACCCTTAGGATTGACATTCTGTCGCGCTGGCCACTCAGCTACCGGGGTCGGACGATGCGTAAGCTGTGAAGCTGACTGTGTGGTAATGTTCCCAGTTGTAAGCTGTTGCAGTCTTCGGAATTGTGTGGATGATGCTTCTCCGAAAGTCAGATGGTATGTCGCCAGACTCATATATTCTACACACCAACGTGAATAATCGCTTTGTTGCCAGTTCCCTCAATGATTTTAGAAATTCTGATGGAATGAATTCTACCCCTTCTACCTTATTTTATCTTAAGTTCTCCAAAGCTCGTTTAAATTCTGATTCTAATACTCGATCCCCTATCTCTTCTAAATCGACTCCTGTTTCCCTTTCTATCGAATGAGACAAATCTTCTCCCTCATAGAGGTCTTCAATATACTCTTCCCACCTATCCGCTCTGTCCTCTGCATTTAACAGTGGAATTCCCGTTGAAGTCTTAAAGTTGCCACCCTTGAATTTAATTTCACTGAAGGTTGTTTTCACTTTACGTTATGCTGAGTCAGTCCTTCCAACAATCATTTCTTTTTCGATTTCTTTACATTTTTCATTTTGCCATTGCGTCTTAGCTTCCCTGCACTTCACGTTTATTTTACTCCTCAGTGACTTGTGTTTCTGAATTTCCCTGAACATTTTTATACTCCCTTCTTTAACCGATCAACTGAAGTATTTCTTCTGTTACGCTTGGTTTGTTAGCAGTTACCTTCTTTGTACTAATGTTTTTCTTTCCTACTATCGCCCTTTTTAGAGATGTCTATTCCCCTTCAGCCATTCTGCCTAATGAGCCATTCCTTATTGCCGTATCTATAGCCTTATAGAACTTCAAGAGTATCTCCTTAGTACTTCTGTATCCCACTTCTTTGCGTATTGATTCTTCGTGACTAATGTCTTAAACTTCAGTCTACTCTTCATCACTACTGCATTGTGATCTGAGTCTATATCTGCTCCTGCATGCACCTTACAATCCAGTATCTGATTGCGGAATCTCCGTCTGACCATGATGGAATCTAACTGAAATCTTCCCGAAACACTTCGTCGTTTTCAAATATACCTCCTCTTGTGATTTCTGAACAGAGTATTTGGCATAACAAGCTGAATTTTATTACAGAACTCAATTAGTTCTTCTCTCTCTCTCTCTCTCTCTCGTTCCTTGTCCCAAGTCCATATTCTCCTGTAATCGTTTCTTCTACTCCTTCCCCTACAACTGCATTCCAGTCCCTCATCACTATTAGCTTTTCATCTCTCTTTACTTACTGTATTACCCTTTCAGTATCCTCATATACTTCTTCTTCATCTTCTGCTTGCGACGTCGGCATGTATACCTGCAGCCGGCCGTTGTGACCGAGCGGTTCTAGACGCTACAGTCCGGAACCGCGCTTCTGCTACGGTCGCAGGTTCGAATCCTGCCTCGGGCATCGATGTGTGTGATGTCCTTAGGTTAATTAGGTTTAAGTAGTTCTAAGTCAAGGGGACAGATGATCTCAGATGTTAAGTCCCATAGTGCTCGGAGCCATTTGAACCATTTTTATACCTGCACTATCGTTCTCAGTGTTTTCTGTCGATTCTGGTAAGGACAGCCCTATCACTGGACAGTTCACAATAACGTATTCTCCGCCCTACCTTCCTATTCATAACGAATCCTACTTCGTTTATAGCATTTTCTTCTGCTGTTTATATTACCCTATACTCATCTCACCAGAAATTCTTGTCTAATTTCACTTCAATGAACCCTACTATTTCTACATTGAGCCTTTGCATTTCCCTTTTCAGGTTTTCTAACTTCCCTACCACGTTCAAGCTTCCGACATTTCACGCTCTGACTCGTAGAACGTTATCCTTTCGTTGGTTATTCGAGATCCGAATGGGACTGTTCCCAAATCATTTGTTAATGGAGTGATCATCATGACACTTTTTCAAGTACAGGCGACATGTCCTGTGGATGCACGTTACGTGTCTTTAATGCAGTGGTTTCCATTGCCTTCTGTGTCCTCATGCCGTTGATCGTTGCCGATTCTTCCGCCTTCAGGGGCAGTTTCCTACCGCATGGACAAAAGATTGCCCTGAACCATTGTTCACTCCTCTGCCCTCTTTGATAATGCCTTTGTCAGAATGAAGGTGACTTTTAATACCGGAAGTCTTCGGCCGCCAATGTTGATTATTAATGTTGTCTAAGACAGAGCAACTGATGACTAGACCTAGAGCACAAGGGAAATGCTGAATGGTGAGAGGTACCAGTAGATGACAGTCTGCAATGCATGACATCAATTATAAATAGCGTAATAGGTCCACGTTTGTATAAAATTAGAATGAACACAGCTAATAATGCGCACAAAGTAATCATAAAGGCAAAATTACACAAACTGTACGCAAAGATAAACAGCGCGCTGAAAGGCGTCATAGATGTTGGTAGCCGACATAGGAATCTTTCTCTGAAACGTTTTTGAGGTTTAGATGGTATAATACATTACTTGTAATATTAACAGATTACATCACATAAGATATATAACAGAACTGCCTTTAGACTGCACCGCGTACCTTACTACTAATAAAAGACTCTGACTTTGCGTATGTCTTAAGTCCTACGATAGTAGTAGTAACACAGTACTTAAAATACATGGTTCTGATGTGCATATAACTCATAAACCCAGCAGTACATGACATTTCTAAATAAAATAATGGTTTGTTGTTCGTGCCGACTTGGGATGCGAAGCTGAAGCATCACTGCATTTGTATAACATAAGCGACCGATATGCGTAATTTATGATAATTCCCTCTTATAGGTAGCCACACTATGTATTTGCAGAAATTGTGTCTAATGATTGTAAACGAACTACAATTTTAGTCACACAGTGATAGCACGTTGATGTAGAGACGTAAATTTAGTAAATAAATTTATATTTTGTATATGTTTTGAGACTGGTGCATGTATTTATAAAAAAAATCTTTTATATATTGAATGTACTTCATACTGCTATTCAACATTATTTGATGCCCTCTTTTACAGTTTCCCATTACACATTTGGTAATTTTTGTGATTCTTCGCTTGCAGCGAAACGGACCAATAAGGGCAAAACGCATTTAGTTTCGCTGTAAATATCGACTGTGTAGTTTTCGTCTAAAGGCATTTCTATTGTGTGCCTTGAGTCACGTAACCTATTAACATTGCATTTACTATATTACGTCATCGATATGTCAAAAATAATTCAGTGAATCAGTCCTAAATCGTGGGCCGCCGTCTGTGACACTTAACAGCGCATTGTGTCCTTTCACGTACAATTTGTATAATTTTGCCTTTATGACTACTTAGTGCGTTCTGTTTTTTATGTTAAATCATCTTTGTTAATTCTAGTGTTACACAAACATGGGAGCCTATTACATTATTTGTAATTGACGTCGTATAATATGGACCGGCATCTGGTGGTATCTCTCAGGACTCTGCATTTCCGTTGTGCCGTATGTTTCTAAGCTGTACATACATTATGGTTGCACATCTGGCATGCTATTGTAATGACCCAACTTCCTTACGGTATGCGTTTAATTAATGTTACATATTACATGTATCCACTGTTGTATTTCACTTTGAATTGCGTCCGTCCACATGAGCAGAATTTTATGACATCTTAAAGCACATTGTATGTTCTTCTTGTGTCAGAGTGGTTCAGACCACTGTATGATGTAACTACCGCTGCCCGGATTTAAGGGTACGTAATTTTTTGTCATTGTGTTTTTGTTTATCCCCTGCTTTACGCCTGTAACCACGGCATATATTGTAGATCTGAATATTGCAATTTATACTACCGTAACTAGTAATCCACTAATGTATTAACGTAACCACCTTGGCAAACAAATGAGTTTTCAAAAGAAGTCTAAAGTTGAAGTTAAATTTCGTAATTTGCTATCCTTCCACTTGTTGCAATTTTAATGGTCAGCAGTATACATCCGTACTCCAAAAGCCAATGTAAGGTGTCTGGTTGAGGATTCCTAACGTACAATTATCATCACTCCCTCACCTTCTTTTTTTTCTTTCACCGATTGTGCACAAGAAGCGACTACCTTCACGTCTCGGTATACACACGACTTTCTCCAAATTTGCAGACGTATTCATTACGTGTTCTCGATATCAGAAGAGTATCAACTTCGGTAACGCGTGAATTCTTTCTGATAGCGGTTTGTACTTGAGTTGTTCCAGTATTTTCCTGAAGGTTTTGTGCTAATAATCTTATGGCGAATCACCTGTATTTGAATTTTTCAGGTTAATCCAGATTGCCAAGATGACGAACAGTGCTTTAGAATCGCTCGACGATGAATTTTTCAGCAACTCATTTTATAGTCGAATTACTCTTCCTCGTAATTCTCCAATGAATCTCTGATGTATTTTCAAAACATCTAGATTTGTGAGGCCGTTGCGTCATAAAACTTCACGACTTTCACTACTTTTAAATATTTTGATGTTGTTATTGTTGCCAGTGACTGACTAGAGATGACGCATTTAAACACTGTCGGATACTTTCGCCTGTTTAAAACAACTTGCATTTGTTAATACTCTCATGTGTCATCTATGTACCAAATACTCTTTAGTTTACGATCTTTCCTTATATGCTAACAACTTTCTAATTAGTTTTTTTTCGTGAGCGGTGTTCCCAGTCATGTAAACTTTTTTAGCGGGAAAGATTTTCCTCTTTGACTGTCCATTCAAAGTCAGTCACAGCCATCGCTATTTATACTGTACAGTCACTTCGAAGTGCAGTATTTCGTACCTACGAATGTGTTTTTTGTACATGGAAGTCCTTTGAGGAAGCTTGTCAAGACTGTGCAGAAATGTTATTGCACTTCACTTCTTGAACAGAGCGAGACTACGGCATGAAATCTTTATTTACACCACACGATTTTAAAATCTTTTGACGTGTTCACGGGCGCGAAATCAAACACTTTAAAAATGACCATGAGGTTAAAACTGAAAACATGATGATAATCAAAGGCAAAAAGCTTTCTGTAGATACATTTGTACACTTCTTTCGAAAACGTACGATCTTAACGCAGGTATCTTTAAGTCAAAACCATTGTTGACCGGATTTCTCTTCTTGCACCAAGTAATTGGAACAAACTAGAGATTCGTAATGCCAATAATAGGTAGTACGTATAGCACGGACATCATGAGAATTTCTGTAGGTGCAGTCTTTCCCTCTCCACGTCTCTGAATGAGTCTGTGGTAACTAATGCAATTCTAAGGCAGTAATATTAGTGTTGTTCCGGTTTTATTGCATTAATATTTACTGACGTCCCCCGGAGGTTCTGCGCATTTCTGAGCAGAGCATACAGACATTTCAGTGTTCGCGGGAAAATTACCTCGGGGAAATTCCGTCGTAGAAGGGGCGATATGAATACGATAGCTGTCAGCAGCAGAACTCCCACACGAGGGGGGTATACACGTGCCGGAAGACAAGCGAAGGCTGCGAAGCAACACGACTGCCTCTTTCTACCCGACAAACAGCCAGAAAATACGAAAATGTTCACCGAACTGTGTTCTGCGTGGACTGATGGGCAGTTGTGAGGGTGAAGAACGAGTGGAGTGGGGTGGGGAAGGAGAAAACTAAGCTGGAGTACGTCTGTGGCACAGTCTCAAATATTTCTGTCCGTCATTCCATTGCAAAGTACTTCCTGGTTATTTACTTCAAAAACTGTTCTTCCCGCTTATCTGTTTCAGGTTACCTCGTGTTAAAACTACCATTGCTTACTAGAAAAACTAACAGAACATCGTACACGAGACACCAGTTTCTCAGGACACCGCAGGTGGGAACTAGCGCTATGACATGTCCTTGGTCCTCTCCACCTACCTGGCATTAATTTACGTTAATTTCTTCCGTATCAGCATTTCTTCACAGTAACTACTCAGTTCTTCACACCGTATTGCTTTCCTACATGTATCATTTTCTGAACACTTCAACTTTCACCGTTCCCCTCCCACTTATGTTACATACAATGCACTCAGCTTTTCACTCGTGCACGAAGTTTTAGCTGTAGTCTCTGTCTTGCATATTACTCCATCATCCATCTTTAAGCTATCAGGTCTTCAAACCTCGTCAACAATCAGCCCTAACAATCAGTTTTTCCTTCTCATCCCGTCCGCTAAATCTCCCATGATCCAGGGTTCTGGGTGACTTCTCCGAACTCTACCCATTTTCCTAAAGCTCTCCACCTCCTTTCCCTTCACCCCTCTTCCTTCCCTTGGGCCCTTCAGCCGGAAGAAGGAGCCACTGGTTCCGAAAGCTTGCATAAGTAAAACCTTTTTTTATATATGTGTATTCTCCTGCCACCGCTTGGTGAGTAGACTTTTTATCTATACAATTACGTTGCAAGAAAGGCTGTTCAATCAACCTCCTGATGATGAAATAACTTGTAAATTTGTACCTAACGTTTCTTACTACTTCTTTACAGTTCTGTTTCGGTCGAGAAATACACGTACACATAAACTGTCAGCTATGTTTATCATTCATCTTTGCTGTAATTCTTTCACTAGACGCTTACAGATATTTTATAAAACCCCTGTCGGAAGTTCGAGTCCTCCTTCAGGCATAGATGTGCGTGTTATCCTTAGCGGAAGTTAGTTTAAGTTAGATTAAGTAGTGTCTAAGCCTAGGGACCGATCACCTCAGCAGTTTGGTCCCATAGGAACTTACCACAAATTACCAAATTTTTATACAAGAATTTAAGTGCTGCGATTGGTACACATTTCGGAAACAGGAGTCTCCTTAAAATCCCATGGTAAACATTTTTTTCATTAGCTAAACAGACTTGAACGATACAATGATCAGTCACGGAGCGTCGGGTCCCATGATACATAAATATGTACTGAATCTTTATAACTCGCACCGGAATAAACAGATAAACGTTTCTAAGGCAGAAATTGTACAGCTATGAAACGATCGTTCTTTGGATAAATTTCAGACGTGTGCACAAACTGTTCATGGTATGACACAGTAAGAGTAAGTATGTGAAAGACATGAAGAAAATTCTGTTTTTTACATTTACTTGTACTCTGACTCAGGTCTTAAGCGAAAAGACTGTTTTATCCGAAAGAAAAAGGTACCCAAATCAAATGTCTACGCGTCATATTGCGAGCAAAATAAAATGTTTCTACAAACAATTTATTCCTGCTCAGCTCACGCACCAAGGACTTAATTTTCCCCGTTTTTTAATCACACAAACGTAGAATTCTCTTTGTTCGTCGAGACCTACCAGTAAATCGCATTTTATTTCTCGAGTACTACGGTAGAAATGGAGAGCTAACCATCTCATTTCTGTACCTGCCTTTTGGATGTTTCACATTCCCTGAAACTTTTATTTTTGCCTCCTCCTCATCTTTGTTGCCTGGAAACCTTGAAAGAGATAAAATTTTTTTGAATGTGCGGAGTCACCAGCCACATCAATTTCCATTTACTATAACAAATTATATTCGTACTCCACAAAGGCAATTTTCGTGGTTGCATTTAAAGCATCTTTCTATGTAGTTTGCCTAAGACCTGACAACTGCACCTAATAATTATTGAAAGATTGGTGTTATCAATAGTTTGTATGTTACCACAACTTTTCAGCACCACACTTTGCACACACGACTTAAAAATGGAAGGCGTTCAAGATACAATAAAATTTTCTAGCAATGTTGGCTTCAAAATACTACGTTTTGGAAGCTGTAACACTATATTTGGTCACTGTATAATATCACTTCCTGTTTCTGTTCACAACCAAGGTAAAATTGTAGTAAAAGTGTTGGTAATATGTTTCTTCTTTGTTGCGAATTTCACATCTAAGAAATTAAGAGAGGCATTAAAGATATGGAATATTAAGAGAATATTTCTTAATACTGAATTAGGTGTGATGAAACAGAACAATCCAAACAAGAAAAAAAACATCGTGTCTTTCTGAATGCGATGAAAAATAGCATCCTTAGTAAGAAAACAATATTACATATAAAATACATCCTAATTCCTTTTTTATTGTAATGAAGGGTTCACCAAAATTTAAATCAGAAGACAATAACAGTATACTAGCAAAATGAACTCTCAGAGATCGTTAATCGGATATACGCAGCATACATGCAGCAAACTCCATATTTTTTATACCAGTTTCGGACACGGGTTTTGTTTTCTCGCTCTGACAGTAAACAAAATCTGTGATAAAATACAGAAAGGCAGTTATCTGCCCTGGAGGTTAGCGTATTTTTGCGGCAGTGTACTTTTCCTAGCCTTGCCGCTACTGTCCGGAAGGCGTGTAGTTCAACAGCCTCCTTCACTGTGGTTCGGATATTTTGTTCTTTTGGACTACCTTGGTCGTAGCGGTTCCTTCTGCTTCTGGATGTTCTAAACACCGGATTCTGAAGACGCAGTGCTGTCCGCTGGTTCCGCCTTGCCTGAGTTATTCCATCGCTGTGTTGGTTACCAGACGTTACGTAGATCTTGCAAGAGTGTTGGTCTGTGTTTAAACCATCACTAGTTTGAGTTGCCATCCGGTTAAGTGAATACAACTCTTGGCTGCCTGTCTCGCCGATTACGAAGTTTAGCGACTTTTCCCAGGCCCACTTCTCTCTCGACTTGGTCAGATTATGATGATTGTCGATAAGGCGTTCAGCTGTGAATGCAATTTGTCTAAAGAATTTTTAATTTATAATTCTCTTAATATGATTGTCACTTTTTTATAATACTTTAGTAAGAATTTTGCTGTCTAGGTCTTCAGAAATCCTCAGTAGAAAAATAAACTTGTAATGTCTTCATTTATTTATTCCAAAACGAACAACATTTCTAGTTTAATCAATAATAGATAGCCCTTTAGGAGTGTAGCCTTGTATGGAAGTGAAACGCGGACGATAAATAGTTCAGACAAGAAGAGAATAGAAGCTTTCGAAATGTGTTGCTAAAGAAGAATGCTGAAGATTAGATGGGTAGATCACATAACTAATGAGGATTTATTGAATAGAATTGGACAGAAGAGAAATTTGTGGCACAACTTGACTAGAAGAAGGGATCGGTTGGTAGGGCATATTCTGAGGCATCAAGGGATCACCAATTTAGTATTGGAGGGCAGCGTGGAGGGTAAAAATCGTAGAGGGAGACCAAGAGATGAATACACTAAGCAGATTCAGAAGTATGTAGCCTGCAGTAAGTACTGGGAGATGAAGAAGCTTGCACAGGATAAAGCCGCATGGAGAGCTGCATCAAACCAGTCTCTGAACTGAAGCCCATAACGTCAACAACAAGCACATGGCAATTTCCATTTCATCAAATTCCTGATTTGGGGTTTGAATAGGACTTGAGATCAACTTAGTTTCATTTATTCCGCTTCTAACGAGAAATCAAAATATAATGATAAATGAATCACCAATTAAATATTTTATTGCCCAAGCAATAGCTGCGTGCTATCATCTGCCAAAATCTCATTTCGATAACTTAAAACGTTTATGAAACATAAGGAATGTGTGAACATTTTATTCTGGCTTAATCGCTGGTGCGTGCAACCGCTAATAAGTGTGCTACGTCAGATCAGTTTTTTCGAGACTGGTGACAGATAGAGAACATCCACGTCTAAAGAAAACTTCAGTATGTTGGCTAAATGTTATACATGGCAACAATATATGTAATATGCACCAAACGCAAAATCGTAGGCACTCCCATTTTCGTTACTAACTTTTTAGAATTTGGCACAGTGTCATAAACGTAAATCTACATCTACATCTACATCTACATCCGTACTCCGCAAGCCACCTGACGGTGTGTGGCGGAGGGTACCCTGAGTACCTCTATCGGTTCTCCCTTCTATTCCAGTCTCGTATTGTACGTGGAAAGAAGGATTGTCGGTATGCTTCTGTGTGGGCTCTAATCTCTCTGATTTTATCCTCATAGTCTCTTCGCGAGATATACGTAGGAGGGAGCAATATACTGCTTGACTCTTCGGTGAAGGTATGTTCTCGAAACTTCAACAAAAGCCCGTACCGAGCTACTGAGCGTCTCTCCTGCAGAGTCTTCCACTGGAGTTTATCTATCATCTCCGTAACGCTTTCGCAATTACTAAATGATCCTGTAACGAAGCGCGCTGCTCTCCGTTGGATCTTCTCTATCTCTTCTATCAACCCTACCTGGTGCGGATCCCACACTGCTGAGCAGTATTCAAGCATTGGGCGAACAAGCGTACTGTAACCTACTTCCTTTGTTGTCGGATTGCATTTCCTTAGGATTCTTCCAATGAATCTCAGTCTGGCATCTGCTCTGTTTCAGTACCATTTTGGTCACAGAGTGTCTGGACATTTTGTTTTGATCCACCTACCGCTTTGACATAGGACCAAAATTTCTTAGGATTTTCTGCCAAGTCAGTACATAGAACGTTACTTTCGAATTCATTGAAAGCCTCTCGCATAGCCCTCCTCACACTACATTTCGCTTCGCGTAATTTTTGTTTGTCTGCAAGGCTTTGGCTATGTTTATGTTTGCTGTGAAGTTCCCTTTGCTTCCGCAGCAGTTTTCTAACTCGGTTGTTGTACCACGGTGGCTCTTTTCCATCTCTTACGATCTTGCTTGGCACATACTCATCTAACGCATATTGTACCATGGTTTTGAACTTTGTCCACTGATCCTCAACACTATCTGCACTTGAGACAATACTACAATAACTATGACGAATAACGAAATGATCGACATTTCTTTATGAAGCTGACAGGTAAAACTATAAATAATGAATTTTTTTACTGAATAGTTTCTGTATAATCATTCGAGGAATATTTCAAGGCGTGCACCTCGTTTCCGTCATCGGAGCGCGTCGCTGACGGGCCGAAAGCGGGCAAAAAACAATGTTGGCATCCCCGTCCGAACAAACGAATGATCTCGCCCAGCGCTTTGGACGACAACTGGCCGCTGCACATCGGCCAACGTGCCCTGCGCGTAATCTGTGACCGAGCAAGCTGGGATATTTTTAATTCCTCTCTTGTTTTGGCATCTGCCTACTTAAATTCGTTTTTTTTCTTTTTTGAACTAATTATCGTTAACATACGTGAGTATAATCTGTATTTTCATAATAGAAAAAGATTGGTCCTCAGTTTTAAAGACTATAACACCAGATCTAATTTTTCTAATTTTGTGCCTAGTTTTATGTATGTAATTAATTTTATAATTTATTTTGACTATTCCTAGTTAGTATCTTTCATTATGCGGAGAAATCAGTAACTGTTTCGCAACTTAAATTCTGTTGTTGACATATAAACAAATATAAATTCTGTACTAATTACAAACATTTGGAATATGAAATGCTACACTCCTGGAAATTGAAATAAGAACACCGTGAATTCATTGTCCCAGGAAGGGGAAACTTTATTGACACATTCCTGGGGTCAGATACATCACATGATCACACTGACAGAACCACAGGCACATAGACACAGCCAACAGAGCATGCACAATGTCGGCACTAGCACAGTGTATATCCACCTTTCGCACCAATGCAGGCTGCTATTCTCCCATGGAGACGATCGTAAAGATGCTGGATGTAGTCCTGTGGAACGGCTTGCCATGCCATTTCCACCTGGCGCCTCAGTTGGACCAGCGTTCGCGTTGGACGTGCAGACCGCGTGAGACGACGCTTCATCCAGTCCCAAACATGCTCAATGGAGGACAGATCCGGAGATCTTGCTGGCCAGGGTAGTTGACTTACACCTTCTAGAGCACGTTGGGTGGCACGGGATACATGAGGACGTGCATTGTCCTGTTGGAACAGCAACTTCCCTTGCCGGTCTAGGAATGGTAGAACGATGGGTTCGATGACGGTTTGGATGTACCGTGCACTATTCAGTGTCCCCTCGACGATCACCAGAGGTGTACGGCCAGTGTAGGAGATCGCTCCCCACACCATGATGCCGGGTGTTGGCCCTGTGTGCCTCGGTCGTATGCAGTCCTGATTGTGGCGCTCACCTGCACGGCGCCAAACACGCATACGACCATCATTGGCACCAAGGCAGAAGCGACTCTCATCGCTGAAGACGACACGTCTCCATTCGTCCCTCCATTCACGCCTGTCGCGACACCACTGGAGGCGGCCTGCACGATGTTGGGGCGTGAGCGGAAGACGGCCTATCGGTGTGCGGGATCGTAGCCCAGCTTCATGGAGACGGTTGCGAATGGTCCTCGCCGATACCCCAGGAGCAACAGTGTTCCTAATTGGCTGGGAAGTGGCGGTGCGGTCCCCTATGGCACTGCGTAGGATCCTACGGTCTTGGCGTGCATCCGTGCGTCGCTGCGGTCCGGTCCCAGGTCGACGGGCACGTGCACCTTCCGCCGACCACTGGCGACAACATCGATGTACTGTGGAGACCTGACGCCCCACGCCGTCGCAATTCGGCGGTACGTCCACACGGCCTCCCGCATGCCCAATATACATCCTCGCTCAAAGTTTGTCAACTGCACATACGGTTCACGTCCACGCTGTCGCGGCATGCTACCAGTGTTAAAGACTGCGATGGAGCTCCGTATGCCACGGCAAACTGGCTGACACTGACGGCGACGGTGCACAAATGCTGCGCAGCTAGCGCCATTCGACGGCCAACACCGCGGTTCCTGGTGTGTCCGCTGTGCCGTGCGTGTGATCATTGCTTGTACCGCCCTCTCGCAGTGTCCGGAGCAAGTATGGTGGGTCTGACACACCGGTGTCAATGTGTTCTCTTTTCCATTTCCAGGAGTGTAGTATTCTTAAACGACCTATTTAGCCTTAGTCGGAAACATGTTAGCAAAACCAGCCCTTCATTAATTCCAAATTAATTAATTTTTGTCGAAAGTATTGTTTCCGACTCTATATAAGTTAATTTCATCATTTAAACAAATAATTCGGCTTAACGGTCGTAATAGAAGAAACTGTCAAAAAGAACCAATTTTTCGATGTATACAGTTAATTTAATGAGTTAAGTTTATGTGTAATTTCTGTAAATTTAACTTTAAACAATGTGCAGTTTCAGTACCTATTATTGTGATGATATATAAGGACCCGATTTTTGGTCACGAGACAGTCAGTCCACAGACAAGTTACCTGTGCTTGTTAGAACAACAACATTGCTTCAGATTAACTATCGAATAAGTGTTAAACAAGTAGGCCATGTGTTAAAACACTGACTGCGTCTGCTCCGTTGTAGCAGTATGTGGAGGTTCACCTGTAAACTATTAATGAGGCTTATGGAAAGTTAAACAATAGTGCACTGGACATATAAATGTGTATATGGGGATGGTTGTGAAATGTGGAAGTAAAAGACAGTGAAACGCAACTGAGTATCTGCCGGTTACATTATTTACCGTAGTCAGTATCCAATTTACAAACCCCGTTTTTCAGCCAGTATGTGGACATCGAGGACTTCACAACGAAGAAATAAATGCAGACGGAACCGCTACAGCTTCACGCCTCGACCTGCCGCGGAGCGAATATCGGTGTGTATGCGATTACTGGGCGCATGTTATGTAGCGATAAGAAGCGGGACTAGAATAGTAAAAGTCACATCAGCTGTGTATCTCGTTGTCGTGGAGTCTAATGAAAGTTCTTATACTAAAGTGAATTGTAACGTTTATTAAGTACGTACAGATTCCTTGAAAATCGTGCAAGACCTGTATTTATCCATCCTAGACCACTGGAAGCTGTTAGAATGTCAACGGGTTTCCTACTCTGTATACACATGGTAAGACGTCACCTGATTGATCTCACGCAACCAAATCTGTATGTTTGGGATTCTGGTTGATGCCATGACTGGGAATGGATACTACATAGTGTAGTCTAGGGATGGTGATTAGGTCTGAAACAACCGGTGGTCGGCTACACCAGTTCTTTTCATATCTATTCTCGGTTACACCAGTTCTCTTAATATCCAGTTCAACATGAGTGTTGCAGCCTCTCAAAAAACTGGTTTCTGAAATAATCGATTTTCGTTTTTTTGTGATTATTACTTGCAGAAGTGACGTAGACTTCGAACAAGTATTCAAATATTGTAATAAAGATGGAGTAGGAAATCACGATCGGTATGGGGTTGAGGCTGCAGCAGAAATAGGTCTCACTGTCGCAACTCGATGACCCCCTGCATAGCAAAGTATGAAAGGGTATGAGTTTCACACCCTGAAGCAGTCACAAATTTAAGGTTCCAGTTATTATCCCAGGTTTATAGCACGTCAACACAATTAAAGGTATATAGATCTTGATTGACTTTAACATTATCGATAATTGAGATGCAAATTATACAGAGTGATATGCAGACCGCACTAATTTGATTTCAAAATAGCGTATTCCTTCTTTTCATTAAAAATCATCCAATAATGACTGTAAATACATGAAGTACTTACAGGCATTTTATTTCTCGAGAATAATGTTTAGCAGGGTTGGCAGTTTCACAGACAGACAGCAGATCAAAGCGGGCCGAAGGGCATAATTAACTTGGCGCAGGTTGTAAGAGGTGACGCCGACGGCAGGACAACGTTCGCCGAAGTCTGTTGTGTGTAGTGGACAGGACGTGGGGGCGCCCGCCGCGAGGCGACACATTGCTGACAGCAAATAACCCCCGCCTTCCGGGCGGCCGTAGAGGAGTCATTGGAATTTTGCACAAGATGATGGCCGATCCTACGTCAATAAAGCGTTTCTCTGCGGTGAGGGCTTTGTGAGTACGGTTAAAGTCGCGGATGAGGGGCAACAAAGAGGCTTGTGGGAAGAATGCAGAGAACACGGTGCCAGTCTGCCGACAGAGAGGCGGTGGACACTACGCAGGCTCTGTGAAAGCTACAGCTACACTCTTGCTCATAAACTGAGGGTAATTGTAGAATGTAGTGCCACACAACGTGGCACTACATATAACCTGCGCTAATAGCATAGGCACATAGGGAACACACACGACATGGATCTGTAAGTCCACGGTGTTGGTGATAAGTTGAGAAAACCGTTCTGAAATACATGTGCTACAAAACGCCACTGTTTCCTACGCATGTATCCCGACATGAATATGGTATTTGATCACCATGCACACGTACACAGGCCGCACAACGGGTTGGCATACTGTGGATCAGGTGGTCGAGCCCCTGCTGGGGTATAGCCTCCGATGTGTTTGAAGACGTGCAGCGATACGTCGACCGAGAGCATCCCAGACGTGCTCGATGGGATTTACGTCTGGGGAAGAGGCAGGCCACTCCATTCACCTGATATCTTCCGTTTCATGGTACTCCTCCACGATGGCAGCTCAGTGGGGCCGTGTGTTACCATCAGGAGGAAGGTGGGACCCACTGCACCCCTGATAAAGTGGACATACTGCGCGAATTGACGTCCCGATACACCTGACCTGTTAAAGTTCCTCTGTCAAACACATGAAGGGGGGTACGTGCACCAATCATAATCCCAACCCACATCATCAAACCACGACCTCTATACAGGTCTCTTTGTAGGACATTAAGGGGTTGGTACCTGGTTCCTGGTTCACGCCAGATGAACACCCAGCGAGAATCACTGTTCAGACTATACCTGGACTCGGCCGTGAAAATAACCTGGGACCACTGTTCTAATGATTATGTACATGTTTTTAACACCAGGCTTTACAGGCTCTCCTGTGACCCGGGGTCAGTGGAATGCACCTTGCAGGTCTCTGGGCGAATAAATCATGTTTGTTCAGTCGTCTGTAGACAGTGTGTCTGGAGACAAATGTTCCAGTGGCTGTGGCAAGGTCCCGAGTAAAGCTACCTGCAGTACTCCGTGGCCGTCTGCGGGCACTGATGGTGAGATATCGCCCTTCTTGTGGTGTTGTGCACTGTGGACGTCCAGTATTGTTGCGCCTGGACATGGAATCGTTACCATAATCTTGAGATCACACTTTGTGGCACATGGAGGGCCTGTGCTACGACCTGCTGTGTTTGAAAATGGCTCTGAGCACTATGGGACTTAACATTTGAGGTCATCAGTCCCCTAGAACGTAGAACTACTTAAACCTAACTAACCTAAGGACATCACTCACATCCATGCCTGAGGCAGGTTTCGAACCTGCGACCGTAGCGGTCTCGCGGTTCCAGACTGTAGCGCCTAGAACCGCTCGGCCATACCTGCCGGACTGCTGCGTTTGACCAGCCTCCAGTCGCCCTAGTATTCTACCCATCATAACGTCATTAGTATGTGTTCTTTGAGCCATTTTCAACACACAGTCACCATCAGCACGTCTGAAACGTTTGCACACTTACTCGCTGCACCGTACTCTGCGTATGTGGTCTGCTGCCAGCGCCACCGTGCAGCGACCGCAGGTCAAATGCACCGCATGGTTACACCTCGAGGTGATTTAAATCCGCAAACTACCCACCAGATCGTCGTTTCACCACATATCAGCATTATCCCTAATTTATGAGCATGAGTGCATTTATTACTCAATGCTCTCGGTACGCCACGGTGGGCAGGATGTGAAGATTGTATAAGTGTGAGACTGCAACTTTCTCGTCCCAAAAATTCTTGTGTCTGGGCCCTAAGGCAGATAGGAATCTTTTTGTTGTCATAGGAAACCTGTTACGGCGCTCCTTCAAGGCACCTGCAGGACAGAGCCAAAACATATTCCTTTCTTAAGGGGAGCGAAAATGTAGGAATTTCGTTGGCCAGCGTGGTCTGACGAAGTGGTTTTGGAAAATAATTGAGAAGTCGTAGGACTCCTCGTGGGAATTGATTCTTGTGATTGGATGACTGCTTGTGGGACGTTAGGACTGGCCCTCGAAGAAGGGGCGATTGTTATCAGGGAAGACAGGAGGAACTTAGGTGGCTCTCCGTCCGTTGCTAATGAGAGAACCAATTGGAATTCTACTCGCAGAGTGAGAAATGATTATTTCGCTTTGCAACTCAAACTGGATTATGATGTAAAGTTGGCATTAGGCCGCTTCTGGCGTGTATAGTTTTTACGTTCTCTTATTTTGGAAATCACTGTCGTCAGAACGCGGAAACGGATCACTGTGCTGGTGACGTAGTAACCTACCTATCGGTTCCATGCCTTGAATCTCTGCCAACTTTAGTTATTTGTAACTGCTTCATGCCTTTTGTGAAAATTTGTCACTGAATAAGATGTTATTAAACATATTCATGTTATACTTCAGTGAAACTACTGCACTCGTTTTGTTCGAGGATTTATAATAAACAATAGAACTTATGGAAACTACGTCTTTCATTACATACATATCTCACCTGCTGACAAAATTAAATTACAGTATCACTATTCCACCACCCTTTCGAAGTCTGTAGGACCATAATTTAGCGTTAATAGAAAATCCTTGCTTAACTAATGACGGTTTGCAGTCTTCATTGGGAATCTACATACCGACACTGATTAACTATCTGAAGGCGTGGTCGATGGTGCAGTACAATCCTTTCGTCCAAGGAACATTGTGGCCGTTTTCTCGTTATATCATGACGCAAGTTTGTTCTATTCATCTCGTTTTTAATCTTTTAAAGCAAATGGAGCACTGCACATCCTTGCTACCGCAGTTCATAAAATAGTTCTGAGCTAGGTATGATACCATTCTGCAGAACAACTCATGTCTCAGAACAACGGCGAGAAACTACCGTATACACCAGATGGACGTAAGTCTTACACATCACGTAGGCCGGCCGAAGTGGCCGAGCGGTTCTAGGCGCTTCAGTCCGAAACTGCGCGACCGCTACGGTCGCAGGTTCGAATCCTGCCTCGGGCACGGGTTTGTGTGATGTCCTTAGGTTAGTTAGGTTTAAGTAGTTCTAAGTTCTAGGGGACTGATGACCTCAGATATTAAGTCCCACAGTGCCCAGAGCCATTTGAACATCAATTACACGCGTACCGTCAAATAGGGCACACCACTAGGGTTACCAGAAGTTCAGCTTTAGCCGGACATGTCAGGATTTTTACAACCATGTACGGCCAGATATAAACGGGTTTCGTTAGTGTTTTGAGCGATGAATTAGCGAACGCACAACGAAAGTCCATTCCAAGCAAATGAGTGAGCACGATTAATAAGTATGACGAGAAATAGCGAGATACACTATGTGATCAATGCTGTCCGGACACCTGGCTGAAAATGACTTACAAGTTCGTGGCGCCGTCATTTGTAATGCTGGAAACTAATATGGTGTTGGCCCATTATTAGCCTTTATGACAACTTCCACTCTCGCAGGCTTGCGTTCAGTCAGGTGGTGGAAAGTTTCTTGAGAAATCGCAGTCCAGTCTTCACGGAGTGCTGTTCTGACGAGAAGTACCGATGTCGGTCGGTGAGGCCTGGCACGAAGTCGGCGTTCCAAAACATCCCAAAGGTGTTCTACAGTGTTCTGGTCAGGTCTCTGTGCAGGTCAGTCCGTTTCAGGGATGTTCTTGTCGTGTAACCACTCTGCCACAGGCCGTGCATTATGAACAAGTGCTGAATCGTGTTGAAAGATGCAATCGCCATCCCCGAATTGCTCTTCAACAGTGGAAAGCAAGAAGGTGCTTAAAACATCAGTGTTGGCCTGTGCTGTGATAGTGCCACGCAAAAAAACAAGGGGTGCTTGCCCCCTGCATGGAAAATACAACCACACCATAAAACCACATACGCTACAGTCTGAAACCGCGCGACCGCTACGATCGAAGGTTCGAATCCTGTCTCGGGCATGGATGTGTGTGATGTCCTTAGGTTAGTTAGGTTTAAGTAGTTCTAAGTTCTAGGGGACTGATGACCTCAGCAGTTCAGACCCATAGTGCTCAGAGCCATTTGAACCATAACACCAAAGAATCCGAATTTTACTGTTGGCACTACACACGCTGGCAGATGACGTTCACCGGGAATTCGCCATACCTACACCCTGCCATCGGATCGCCACATTATTTACCGTGATTCTTCACTCTACACAACGTTTTTCACTGTTCAATCATAAAATTACGCTCCTTACACCAATCGAGGCGTCGTTTGGCATTTACCGGCGTGATGTGTGGTTTCATGGGTAGCCGCTCGACCATGAAATCCAAGTTTTCTCACCTCCCACCTATCTGTCATAGTACTTGCAGTGGACCCTGATGCAGTTTGGAATTCCTGTGTGATGGTCTGGATAGATGTCTGCTCATTACACATTACGACCTTCTCAAACAGTCGGCGGTCTCTGTCAGTCAACAGACGAAGGCGGCCTGTACGTTTTTGTGATGTACGTGTCCCTTCTGGTTTCCACTTCACTAGCACACGGGAAACAGGACCTACGGACGTTTAGGAGGGTGGAAATCTCGCGTACAGACGATTGGCATAAGTGACACCCAATGACCTGACCACGTTCGAAGTCCGTGAGTTCCACAGAGCGCCCTATTCTGCTCTCTCGCGAGATCTAATAACTCGTGAGGTCCTGATATCGAGTACCTGGCAGTAGGTGGCGGCTCAATGCAACTAATATGATAAACGTATGTTTTTTGGGGTGTCCAGGAACCTGAGATCACATAGTGTATGTCATAAGAATATATGGATATACTAACCGATGGAATTGTTATGTCTGTGTTCCATGTTAATCTTCATAGGTCGAAGTAACCTAACATACAATGTCACACCCACGCTACGCGCAGAGTGAGCGAGGCAAACTGGAATGAAATGTGCCGGTCAGCTGATGGCCACCCGACACGTTCACACGTCGCTCCTACCTATGTTGAGACACGCAACTGGATAAGAAACAATTTTATTTGGAATCATTGGAATTATCAGAATATTACTTGGTAATTCGGTCCGTAATTCCAGCGTCATGTGAGTATTGTATTTCATGAACTCCACGTGGACAAAGGAACTCAATGAATTGCAAACCCACACAATCACAAAGATGTTGTAGTGCCGAGAGACCCGAGAAATAATTTCCCAGAAAAAAACAAGGTTCTTGATACAGTGGGGTTCAAATGAGAAACATTAATACTTATGTGAACGACTAAAAAGCAAGGGGAAACTAGGGCCGTAATTTTTCCCGAGGGCATGCAGCTTTACTGTATGATTAAACGATGATGGCGTCCTCTTGGGTAAAATATTCCGGAGGTAAAATAGTCCCCCATTCGGATCGGATCGGAGCGTGGAATGTCAGATCCCTTAATCGGGCAGGTAGGTCAGAAAATTTAAAAAGGGAAATGGATAGGTTAAAGTTAGATATAGTGAAGTTCGGTGGCAGGAGGAACAAGACATTTGGTCAGGTGACTACAGGGTTATAAACACACAATCAAATAGGGGTAATGCAGGAGTAGGTTCAATAATGATTAGGAAAATAGGAATGCGGGTAAGCTACTACAAACAGCATAGCGAACGCATTATTGTGGTCAAGATAGATACGAAGCCCACATCTACTACAGTAGTACAAGTTTATATGCCAACTACCTCTGCAGATGACGAAGGAATTGATGAAATGTATGATCAAATCAAAGAAATTATTCAGATAGTGAAGGGAGAGAAAAATTTAATAGTCATGGGTGACTGGAATTCGAGTGTAGGAAAAGGGAGAGAAGGAAACATAGTAGGTGAATATGGACTGGGGCAAAGAAATGAAAGAGGAAGCCGCCTGGTAAAATTTTGCACAGAGCACAACTTAATCATAGGTAACACTTGGTTCAAGAATCATAAAAGAAGGCTGTATACATGGAATAAGCTTGGACATACTGACAGGTTTCAGAAAGATTATATAATGGTAAGACAGAGATTTAGGAATCAGGTTTTAAATTGTAAGACATTTCCAGGGACAGATGTGGACTCTGACCACAATCTATTGGTTATGACCCGTAGATTAAAACTGAAGAAACTGCAAAAAGGTGGAAATTTAAGGAGATGGGACCTGGATAAACTGAAAGAACCAGAGGTTGTACAAAGTTTCAGGGAGAGCATAAGGGAGCAATTGACAAGAATGGGGGAAATAAATACAGTAGAAGAAGAATGGGTAGCTTTGAGGGATGAAGTAGTGAAGGCAGCAGAGGATCAAATAGGTAAAAAGACGAGGGCTAGTAGACATCCTTGGGTAACAGAAGAAATATTGAATTTAATTGATGAAAGGAAAAATATAAAAATGCAGTAAATGAAACAGGCAAAAAGGAATACAGACGTCTACAAAATGGGATTGACAGGAAGTGCAAAATGGCTAAGCAGGGATGGCTAGAGGACAAATGTAAGGATGTAGAGGCTTATCTCACTAGGGGTAAGGTAGATACTGCCTACAGGAAAATTAAAGAGACCGTTGGAGATAAGAGAACCACTTGTATGAACATCAAGAGCTCAGATGGAAACCCAGTTCTAGGCAAAGAAGGGAAAGCAGAAAGGTGGAAGGAGTATATAGAGGGTCTATAAAAAGGGCGATGTACTTGAGGACAATATTATGGAAATGGAAGAGGATGTTGATGAAGATGAAATGGGAGATACGATACTGCGTGAAGAGTTTGACAGAGCACTGAAAGACCTGAGTCGAAACAAGGCCCCCGGATTAGACAACATTCCATAGGAACTACTGACGGCCTTGGGAGAGCCAGTCCTGACAAAACTCTACCATCTGGTGAGCAAGATGTATGACACAGGTGAAATACCCTCAGACTTCAAGAAGAATATAATAATTCCAATCCCAAAGAAAGCAGGTGTTGACAGATGTGAAAATTACCGGACTATCAGTTTAATAAGTCACAGCTACAAAATACTAACGCGAATTCTTTACGGAAAAAACTAGTAAAATCCGACCTCGGGGAAGATCAGTTTGGATTACGTAGAAATGTTGGAACACGTGAGGCAACACTGACCCTACGACTTATCTTAGAAGCTAGATTAAGGAAGGGCAAACCTATGTTTCTAGCATTTGTAGACCTAGAGAAAGCTTTTGACAATGTTGACTGGAATACTCTCTTTAAAATTCTGAAGGTGGCAGGGGTAAAATACAGGGAGCGAAAGGCTATTTACAATTTGTACAGAAACCAGATGGCAGTTATAAGAGTCGAGGGACATGAAAGGGAAGCAGTGGTTGGGAAGGGAGTGAGACATGGTTCTAGCCTCTCAACGATGTTATTCAATCTGTATATTGAGCAAGCAGTGAAGGAAACAAAAGAAAAGTTCAGAGTAGGTATTAAAATCCATGGAGAGTAAATAAAAACTTTGAGGTTCGCCGATGACATTGTAATTCTGTCAGAGACAGTAAAGGACTTGGAACAGCAGTTGAAGGAAATGGGTAGTGTCTTGAAAGGAGGATATGAGATGAACATCAACAAAAGCAAAACGAGGATAATGGAATGTAGTCGAATTAAGTCGGGTGATGCTGAGGGAATTAGATTAGGAAATGAGACACTTAAAGTAGTAAAGGAGTTTTGCTATTTGGGGAGCAAAATAACTGATGATGGTCGAAGTAGAGACGATATAAAATGCAAACTGGCAATGGCAAGGAAAGCGTTTCTGAAGAATAGAAATTTGTTAACATCGAGTATAGATTTAAGTGTGAGGAAGACATTTCTGAAAGTATTTGTATGGAGTGTAGCCATGTATGGAAGTGAAACCTGGACGAATAATAGTTTGTACAAGAAGAGAATAGAAGCTTTCGAAATATGGTGCTACAGAAGAATGCTGAAGATTAGATGGGCAGATCACATAACTAATGCGGAAGTATTGTATAGGATTGGGGAGAAGAGAAGTTTGTGGCACAACTTGACCAGAAGAAGGGATCGGTTGGTAGGACATGCTCTGAGGCATCAAGGGATCACCAATTTAGTATTAGAGGGCAGCGTGGAGGGTAAAAATCGTAGAGGGAGACCAAGAGATGACTACCCTACGCAGATTGAGAAGGATGTAGGTTCCAGTGGGTACTGGGAGATGAAGAGGCTTGCACAGGATAGAGTAGCGTGGAGACCTGCATCAAACCAGTCTCAGGACTGAAGACCACAACAACAACAACAATTACAGATTACTGTTATTTTTTTGTAAGCGTAAATGAAATGTAACTTATTGAATATCTTTTCACTTTCTGTCCTAGAAGAACATCATTTTTTTCCGTGAAGAACTTTAAGTTTATTTTGACGTAAGACTGTCTTAGTGGAGGACAGCAGCTAAGAAGACTGAGCACTATCATAACTGATAAATAAAGTGTCGAATTATAAGGAAGTTTACTGACTGTTTTTCAGATTCAGCACGTCTAAGGTTGATCTGGCAAAAATTGACTGTAATTGATTATTAATAAACGACTTAAAATCCTAAACTGACTATTTCCATTTAAAATAGGTAGTCTTGATTTTATGGCAAAATGTCCGGTTAACTACAGTGCCGTGTCCGGCTTTCCTGCTTCTGAACATGGCAACCCTAGAGACCACGCAGCAACAGATTCACTACTATTCCATGAAGTTTCGGGAATGCAGGCGGATTACGTTGACTTCTTGCCACAACATTTCGGCTACAAGCATTCAGTCATCTTCTGGTTAATGTTTTGCACTGAAGATTGCTAGTCTACATAGCTAATTGTATACCAAAAGTTGTCGCGGAGACGTAGGCATAAAGGAAGCTCTACATGAGCGACCTCTGTCGAGTTTCGCGTCCTCTTCGAATATATGGAGTTTCGCGCCCTCTTCGAATATTGCTCAGTCTGTTGCGCCCAGGCGCATGCGTAATGGTGACAACACAGGCGCACTCTCTGTCGGAACGCGCAATTGCAGAGCTTAACTTCGGACGTCCAGATTAATAAAATTAACGGTCGCTAGACATGCTATTAGTCATAAAACATTTCTTTCTGAAGAAATTAAATAAATCACCGGATCCCACAAATTATATATTTGAAAGCCGTCATCACGATTAATAAAATCTTCCGCCAAACGTATTTCCTGTCTAAGTAATCTTCCGTCCATCTACAAAGGCTTGGCTCAAATGGCTCTGAGCACTATGGGACTTAACATCTGTGGTCATCAGTCCCCTAGAACTTAGAACTACTTAAACCTAACTAACCTAAGAACATCACACAGATCCATGCCCGATGCAGGATTCGAAACTGCGACCGTAGCGGTCTCGCGGTTCCAGACTGAAGCGCCTAGAACCGCACGGCCACACCGGCCGGCCCATCTACAAAAGCTTGTGCTCTTCTTGATGCGGTAAAGGACGACCTGGGATAGCTGAGGGTTGGATTCTACGGAGTAGCTTGTCAGTGTTGCAAAGGCTACATTGGTCAGACAACGTGCACAGTGCGTGAAAGATGCGTTGAACATGATCGCCATAGTCTTACCTTTTGCTGCGCAGTAAGTGAGCCATAGCGGAACATTGTATCTCCATTGTACATTCCATGGATTATTCTACATGCAAATCTCGGCCCGGTAGAGATTCTTCTAGGATTCAATTATTGAAGAATTGGTGATAATCCTTTGGCAGAAGATACTACTCGTAATAGCGGCTTTTAACTGGATAAGCCGTGGGATCTGGTGATTTATTTAAATTTCTTCAGAAAGAAAACATTTATGACTAATGGCACGTCTACCGACAGTTAATTTTACTAATTTGAACATCTCAATTTTAACTTCGCGAATGCCCATTCCAACAGAGGGACCGCACGTCGTATCACCATAAAGCATGCGCTTGGAGTAGTAATCAAACAACTGCGTGAAGCTCGACAGAGGTCGCTCGTGTAGCGCTGCCTTTGCGCATGCTTCTCCGCGCCAACTTTCGTTATACTGTAGCGATGTGAACCAGCAATCTCCAGTGCAAAACGCTCACTTTAAGACGATTTCGAGAATCACAGGTACATTATTGGCTCTGCAGTGCTACACCGATTCTTGTGTCATGTCTTTGTTACTAGTTCCTACCTGTAGACGTTGTTATTAAAATAGTGCTAATCGATTTTCCCAATTTCTATAATAATCCAATATTTCAAATCAACGGAAATTTTACGAATAAACATTAATAGTTCAAAAAAATTTATTTTAAACCAAATATTTAGGTACTGCTGCTACAGCAAATTATTAGTAAAAGCACTCCGTCTTCAGTCCACAAGTGGCCCATCGGGACCATCCGACCGCCGTATCATCGTCAGCTGACGATGCGGATAGGAGGGGCGTGTGGTCAGCACACCGCTCTTCCGGCCGTTCTGGTGGTTTTCTTTGAGCGCAGCCACTACTATTCGGTCGAGTAGCTCCTCAATTGGCATCACTAGGTTGGGTGCACCCCGAAAAATGGCAACAGTGCATGGCGGCCCAGATGGTCACCTATCCAAGTTCCGGCCACGCCCGACAGCGCTTAACTTCCCTGATCTGACGGGAACAGGTGTATCCACTGTGACAAGGCCGTTGCTAAATTATCAGTAAATGAAATGGAAAAAAAACTGTTACAACTGAGACCAAACAAATATCTAAAAATACCGGTTATTCAGAACCAAAGTATCAGTATCGGTTTCAAGCGTCCAGTTTTGTCCAAGTCAACCGTGGTCTTAGAGGCGAAGTATACCGGAAATAACCTTGAATGAGTTCGTAAATATCAGCGTTGACACATAGCACTGAAGCGAAACTTTCTTCGCACTTTCACTCAAAAACATTCATTCGCTCTCGCTATCTTTGTCTCTAATCAAATTAGAATTTTATTAAAACCATCGGCTGTTAACGGGCGTTGATATATATATCAACAGGGACAGGTGAAAATGGGTGCCCCGACTGGGACTCGAACCCAGGATCTCCTGCTTACCTGGTAGACGCTCTATCCATCTGAGCGACCGAGGGCATAGAGGATAGCGCGACTGCACGAACTATCTCGCGCACGCCTCCCGCGAGACCCACATTCTCACCTTGTATGTCCAGACACTACATTCGTAGTATCCCACCCCAACATGTCCGAAAGAACAGACACCATATCCATATAAGTATATAGTTCTGGCAACACCGGCTATGACCTTCTTCTTCGGTGCAGATGCACACATATTCCCCGGACTCTTACGGCACTTGGTAAGAATGTCTTCCACGAGTAATGAGTGTGTTGGAGTGGGTAAGAGTCCCGGTCGGGGCACACATTTTCACCTGTCGCCGTTGATATTTATCAACGCCCGTTAACAGCCGAAGGTATTAATATAATTCTAATTTCGTTCAATACGGCTGCAGGTGTCTGTTCTTTCGGACAAAAAATGGTTCAAATGCTCTGAGCGCTATGGGACTTAACATCTGAGGTCATCAGTACCCTAGAACTTAGAACTTCTTAAACCTAACTAACCTAAGGACATCACTCACATCCATGCCCGAAGCAGGTTCGAACCTGCGACTGTAGCGGTCGCGCGGTTCCAGACTGAAGTGCCTAGGACCGCTCGGCCACACCAGCCGGCCTCTTTCGGACATATCCGAAAGAACAGACACCATATCCATATAAGTATACCTTTGTCTCTGTCCTTCCACTCTCTCTCTCTCTCTCTCTCTCTCTCTCTGCGTTTGTGTGTGTGTGCGTGCGTGAGAGAGAGAGAGAGAGGGTGGGTGAGGGGGCGGGCGAGCTCGCGTGCCTGTGCGTCCTTGTAAATATGTGTATGTGTGCTTCGAGAGCAAATCTTTGCGTATGATGTGGCGCAGCTTGCTGTTGCGCGTTAGATAATGCAACTGCAGTGACGAATGCGGCCTGAGGGACTTCTCACTGTGCTGTCCGACTCGACAAGCAGCAAAACAGGCGAGATAACGTAAGAGGACGAGACGAGGAGGCTCTGGCACGAGAGCCGCTACCGCCAGTAACAGGCCTATCGCAGATGTTTGCCGGCAGGCACGAGTCGTAAATCGCGCTCACTCGGTGGCGCGCGCTGCCTGTATCAGCAGCCTTGCGGTTGGCTGTCGCCCCGTAACGGACGACGCAGCCAGCTCCCACTGACCAGGTAACGGCGTTCACTCTACGTAGCGGTCTTTTGGGCGCAGCACCGTATCGCTCACGAGAACGCCCTGGTCTGCGGGATGGCACGACGCCCCGTTTCACCGCTCACCCACACAGGCAGCGGGGTCGATGTACACCACCCGCTGCAGGCTGGTGCGTCAGCGCGTCATTCACTGCGAACTCACAACGGCAACAACATTCTTTTTGATAGAAACAAAACGCTGCACCACCAAATTATCGCCAGACAGAACTATTTACATTCTATGTGTATCTTCGTGTTTTCGGGGCGGAATGACCGTTCCATTAAACTACGGGCGTGCAACAACATAAGGTCCAGTTCTTTTTCTATTACTTCGGCCATCTACCGTTCGGCAGTCATCAGAGTGAGTCGAAGGACTGACGCTACATTTTTATTTATTTATTTGTTCATTTATTTTTACTGTATTATCGTCTTCGATGATCTATAGTTCTGTATTTTGAGGTGTACAGCTACAAAAATTTAGCTTTTGATTATTAGTAACGGACAGGGAAGGTTTGGGACACTAATGGGTCCTCGAAATCTGCTGTTATGTGACCAGTATGTTCCTTTGCCGTTATAAAAATTAAGCAAGACTGTGCTGGTAAACTTATACGTTATTTGATTTTCAAACAGCTCATCAAAACTCAACGTACTCAAACAGTTTTCTCTTTACTTATTCTGATCATCACAAAATTGACACACAATATTTTTAGCGCAACGCAAGCTGACTTTCGATAATCCCTACAAAAGAATGGCCCTGACTAACAATAACCTATACCTTTTCGAATCACTTACCTCACAAAAATCTTCTTACCTGAACTTCTGCAATACAGCGAGCGCTAATACTGCCAGCTACATAAAAGATTCTAACTACTGAAGGCACTAACTACTGATAGGCATAGTTAGCACATGATTTTAATAGAGAGCAAACAATTTATTTACCTTAATAGTGTTCAAAAGTCATCACCTATGTATCTATCAACTCATGACATCCATCTTTACAAATTTCCGTGTTCTACCGGACACACGTCCAAATGGCTCTGAGCACTATGGGACTTAACATCTATGGTCATCAGTCCCCTAGAACTTAGAACTACTTAAACTTAATTAACCTAAGGACAACACACAACACCCAGTCATCACGAGGCAGAGAAAATCCCTGACCCCGCCGGGAATCGAACCCGGGAACCCGGGAGTGGGAAGTGACAACGCTACCGCACGACCACGAGCTTGACACACGTCCAGATCGTCCGCTTATAGTAACCTCTCGAAACTCTGGCATCTCTCTCTCCACATCCACCACTGCTGGCAGCTCACCTCCAACTGCCCAAGGCTACTCGCTGTTCATATCCAACTGCCCAACACTACACAAGCGAATATTCCAACAATGAGTCCAACCAGCCACAGACTGCACACAGCGCAGTCACCGATTTTCATACAGAGCACTACGTGGCGTTACCAACATAAAAACCTAAACAGCCTATTTACACATGCAACACTGCTAAATATACTTCATCCTGGATGGTAGGGTTATGGTAGATCGAACACATTGCTTTGAGTACTTTATACAAGCTGTTTCCTTAAGATCGTGCAAAAATGCTTCAGGACATAAAGAATGCACCACTTAACAATTTGAAGCAGAAACCTGGAATCGGAGAAGCAAACTTACAGAGATATGGAAGTAAACTTGTCTTCCGCTTTGTTTAGCATTAGTGTTTTCCATCTTATTTAAAACTAACATGCATACAAGTTTACACGGATTGTGCTATTTAGTGACATATACATCCTTTATTTCCCCCAAGGAAACAAGGAGGACAGCCTGACTACTAGGAAGTGGTGATACAGGCTTCGTTTACTGTACTTGTCGATAAGATAGCTCTGTTGTATCGTATTTACATATCCCATGACAGAACGTACTATGAATCAACGACAGACCCATTGATTACTCAGTGGTATTCAGAGACGTACAGTACAATACAATGGAGTAATACCGGTACAGTTCCGCAAAAGTCTCTGACACCCACCATGGGAAAGTACGTTGCAATACCCTCGCTGTACAGGGAAAAATTTCCTAACAGGCATCATCTGTCACGACGAGTGTTTATTTCTCTCGATCGACGAATGCGGGAGACTGGTTCATTGAAAAGAAGAAACGAGGGACACGGAAACATGAAGACCTCCTGCACACCACATTTTGAACATGGAGCCAGCGACGTCACCCTACCTGAACTCCTAAGATTATCTAAAGTCACTTGTGAATGAGACCCCAGTGGACACGGAGCTGGAATTAGCTGCCAGAACTACAGCTCCCTGTGATATGATTCGAAACACGCCAGGGATATTTGTTAGGCTGCGTCAGAACCTTGTTCGCCGATGTCATACTTGCATTGAGGTTGATGGCCGTCAGTTTCAGCACATTTTGTAAGACACAGTACAAATGGTACTTTCATTTTGTCAATTGTGGTATTTGCTGTTAACGGTAACTAATGTAAATAAAAAAGTGCACAGTAATGTGATTTTATTCCTATTAGTTACTTAAGGTGGCTTCTCAGACCCCAGATTCCCTACCTCAAATCGTCCAGTAAAGCATTCTCTATGTCCTGTTACATTTTTGCACGCTCTTACGTAAACACCCTGTATTTGTGCCATAGAACAGGGGAAACGGTGCCTACCGTACCTAGTTGATATATTATTCCTCGTAGGGCGACTAATTTGTCAAACGTTGTTGTGGCTTTGTCCTTAGACTTTTCTTTAAGGTACTTCTCTCGTAGTACATTGGGTAACTCTGGTTCCATATCCACTAATGGAGTGACGCTGCAGCAAGCGCTCCGTCCTCCGTCGCTGCCATGTGGCCAAAGATACACAGGCGCCAGAGACGTTTGTCGGTGGCAAAGAGGTACACACATGCGTTAATTATATCTGTGGAAAAGCGGCCGAAGTCGATGTATCACTGTGAGCTGCACTGTGGTGACGTCTTCGCAAGTTCATTAATAAACCGCTGGATTCCATGACTTATCCAAGCTGAAGCCGCTAACAAATCTCAGCTGCTTCTTTCACCAGCCAGTCCCGCAAAGATAATGTTGATGCTGAAATTACGAGCTTTGCGAACAACATTGAATGACCAGTATCAATCAGTACTCTGCCACACTCAATTTAGTAGGCTAGACCAGCCGAGTGCACCTACGGTGCTCCGTGCACTTTTGGATTCACATTTAAATTTCTTAAAGAGAAAACGTTTTCTTGCGATGAAAATTGGAGAGCGCCCTTGGAACACCTCTACACAACTCTAAATTAAATCATGACAGTCCTCTGATCAGTGGCCACACAGCTCAGAATTAGGGCAATCGGTTCCGAAGTGCAGCGGATATCCAATAGGGAAAGTCACATCTTCTGTCCAAACTGACATTCTCTTCTGCTAGTCAATTTCCAGTAAAACAATACGTGTTAATATTGATAAATGCAGTGCCAGTTACAATGAGTCTGAAACAGTAGAAATGTTCACTGTTTGGTCAAGAATAATTACCACAAACCAATACATTCACCAGTTCGCTGTGGACAGTTTCACTACATAAATAATCAGCTATCTCAACATTGATACTCGTGATTTACAAATAAACGAGCGTCTGTAGACACGGGTGCAAAGTGAAAATTTCCCTACCATCTGAAAAGCAAGTTAAAATGCCAAAAAGATTTCCTCTCAAATTTTTTGATAGTTAATACCATAATTTGGTGAGAAATTACTGAGGCTGAAATGTGACCGTCCCCCACCTGTATACACAGTTCAATACGGCGCTGTATGTTCGTGAATGTTGCTGCCAAAGTATCGGATTTCAGGGCGGATGTTCTCACGTAACTCGTCGACGTGCAGCGTCTGCGAAACGTGACAACAATGAGGATCCGTGGGCTGTGTGTGCGTCTCGTGTTTCAGTGTAGGTGGCGTGGTGGTCCGTGTGACCTGCCCGTTCCGGTGCTGGCTGCTTCTGACGGTGTGTCAATATTCTGCGGAAGGGCGCGTGTTTCTCGTGGAACGGTAGTGTCTGAGTCAGCCTTTTAAGAGATATCAGCGACTGTTCTTAGAACGTTTCGATGGTAGCCGTAAACTATCTAATCATTTCATTCAGCACTTGGTGATGAAGTGGAGACAAAGACAACACTGTTAGTTCCACACGGCGCGATGCACCCGCGGTTACCGGAACAAAGTCTGGGTAAGATGTTGAACTTTGTATACAAGTTCAGACAACCTCCAGCCCCTCTTAATATACCGTCATTTCTCAACCATAAAGGTACGGCATGTGGAAATTTGTTTTCACATCCTATTTTGCTAAGACCTTTTTACACACTTTTTCCAGGGTCCCATACAAGTTAGTTACTTAGTTAAATAACCATGTTCGATGAATAATTCTCATGATAAATCGTAATGATGTGGAACGTGTCATTTTACATACATATAGAGTAATTCATAAATATGGCTACATAATGGCAATTTTTTTAATATATGGACCACTAAACTTTGCACATTTTAATAATAGAAACTCTTCTATGGAATTTTGTCCTAAAGACAGTCTTAATGTGGACTAACGAATGTCATTTCTGGTATTGTAGTTATGTACGTCATTGCTTCTTTTTAATCGCAGTGGATTATTTACAACAAACTTCATGAGGGAATAAAAATAGAGTGAAGCAATAGTCACAGCGCCCTACTCCTTAAACAGATGTCTACATACGATAGTGGGTAAGCACCACATATGACCTTTACAGTATGGTTCTGAGCAATGAAGATTCTTTTTCTTACCTGAAAATACTATTCCGTCTGACACAAAAGAACGAAAATATGCAGATACGTCAACTTACTGATATGTCTCTCCCCACGATTTGCGACGGGTCTAAGTGCAAATTTAGCTGAACTGCTTTGTTTTTTTTTTTAAGTCACAAAATTTGCTTTTTCCAGAGGAAATTTTTTCGTGGCTTTGACACCTTAGAGTTTTGAAGTTTCCATCCTATGTATTATTTCTTCCCCATGTCTTAACTTATCACTGTTGTAATGCCTCTATATGTACAGAACTGAATACGTTCTACCTGTTTGAATTTGAGAATAAGGCCATTCACTGAAAACCAGTCAATGATACTTTGGAGAACGTTGTTAACCATTTTTTCAGTTCATTTAGGATGTACTTCGAATAATAACAAGACTAGAGTTATTCACAAAAAGAACTAATTTTGCACGTTGTACGTTAGGCGGAAGATCGTTTACATATATGAGGAACAACAGCGGAAACCTGTTATAAACACATGCCTTTGTAAACGCGTCGCGAGACAGTTATGCTTACCTGTACAGGACTGCATGGACTAATTTGTCCAAAACTATTAAAGTTGTTGTTTTGAACAACACATGGAACAATATCACACTCGCAATCATGACTCAAATTCGGAATAGTGTACGCCAAGTCACGACAAGATATATTTTGTAAAATCAAAGGTACATAAATGAATAAACGTATGAAAATATTAGTACATAAAATTTAAATTAACATTACTCAATACTTCCTAATTTCTAGACAGGGGGCCTTCAGAAAGTACCTTAGTTTCTGAACTAGTTTAATGAGCAATACAGTTCATTTTAAATCACTGTTAGAAATAAATTGTTTCCCAATGTGTGTGTAGATATGATGGTTATTTCGTTTAACCAATGACACTCGGTTATACCCATTGCTGGGAATAGGTATAGGAAGTTATCCCAGCTAATAATAATAATGATATCCCCCCCCCCCCCCCCCCCGTCAGAGGTTTGAGTCCTCCCTTGGGCATGGCTGTGTGTGTTGTCCATAGCGTAAGTTAGTTTAAGTTAGTAGTGTGTAGGCTTAGGGACCGATGACCTCGGCAGTTTGGTCCCATAAGACTTTACCACAAATTACCAATTTTCCAATGATATGAAAATAATAATGGAAACTCATTACAAAATTACAATTACAATAACACAACTATGTTGTAGTTTGACTAACACAGGCACTGGGGACGGCTTTTTGGATTCAAAACATTTTAAACTCTGTTCCTTGACAATTTCAGTATCTTGGTTACGGTGGCGCCCGATGATAATCTTTTTCAATAGTACACTGTTCTGGTTCGGCACTCTGTGATGCCATGGCTAATAACGAGATATATTTTGTTTTCTTTTCGTTTACTGCTTTTTACTCGTTAGATATATTTCAGATGACGTAGAAAATCTTTTCATTTAGTTATATAGTGTAGAACAAGAAGCGTGTATCACTATGTTTACTGTTTTATTTTTTTCTATACGAGTTTCTTGGCAAAGACTTCGTTTTTGTTTCTGGTGATCTTTCAAATGGTTTTATTAAATGAATCGTGTGAAATGGAATGCAATAGGCAGAAGTGTCGTAAGAACTGTGGAACGACAGAAGTATCGATAGTTGTCGGGTCGAACAGAGGGGCAGACAGTAGCAGATGGCCCTAAATCAAAGCGGTACTGAATCAAGTACTATACGTAGCAATGGTGTGCGTTTAACGCTGTATTAATGCCGGACTTTTTTTGTGTTAGACCGATTTGGAATTTGACTTTACGATGGATATTCTAAACGGACGTTGTATTACGCAAGCGCTGTTGGCTTTTGCAGAATGATGTTTATGGTAGTGACAATGCACTCGTGAACTGTTGGTATGGTCGTCGGTTTAGAATTGAGCTGCATTTTCTTGACTACTGTTTACGAC
The DNA here is from genome assembly GCF_023897955.1 of Schistocerca gregaria. Classification (NCBI taxonomy): domain Eukaryota; kingdom Metazoa; phylum Arthropoda; class Insecta; order Orthoptera; family Acrididae; genus Schistocerca; species Schistocerca gregaria. The sequence goes on from NC_064924.1 coordinate 513,493,397, forward strand.
ATGTGCTTAAACACTAACTGTCAATGTGGAAATTGAAAACTGTGCTGCTACATAAGTGACTGTTTTCGCGGGAAAAGTGTTATTACGAACAGTGAATATCAACAGTAGATGGACTGTCTAGCTTCGCAGTTGGCAAAGTATAGCAAGAGGAATGTTAATTTAAACACGATATGGACTGTGCCGAACTACCGTGTGTGGAAGTTGCAGATTAGCTATTACGACCTTCAGGTGCTGAATAAGAAGTTACTTTGTTCCTGCCTACGATAAATGCATGCTACACCACTTATTACCGCCGCCAGCCGAAACAGTATGTAAGGAAAGAAGATTTTTAATGCCAAGGACACTTCTGGATGAACTTACAGGATCTATATCAGCAACTTGAAACTGCTTCTATGACCGTCGCCTTATCACTCCGACCCAGAAAAGATAAGAATTAAAAACATTCCTCTCTTCGATAAACGCAATTGTAACCAATGTAATTGCTTTATATGATTTGTAATAGACTATCTCTCTTAATGTTTTTCTCTGTAAATAAAACTAGTGTACTGTAACGACTGTTCACCTTCAGTGATTGTTGACACCACCCCTAACAGTAGTTATATCCATTATTTATTTGGTTTTGTTTCTCAGAGTATTTGCATTAGTCGTTGCGTGTTCAAAATGGTTCAAATGGCTCTGAGCACTATGGGATTTAACTTCTGAGCTCATCAGTCCCCTATAACTTAGAACTACTTAAACCTAACTAACCTAAGGACATCACACACGTCCAGGCCCGAGGCAGGATTCGAACCTGCGACCGTAGCGGTCGCGCGGTTCCAGACTGTAGCGCCTAGAACCGCTCGGCCACTCCGTCCGGCAGTCGTTGCATGTGTTGTACGTCTTTGTCAAGGGTGTGCTTCGATGTGCAGGTACAGCAATTTAGATAGGAGAATTTATGTGTTGCACTGCGAAATGTAGCCAAACGTGTAAGTTGATGCATCTGCCATTGAAGTTATTTACACCGACCAATTACAAAGAAGTAGCTTATTCGTCATTAGTTCAAGTTGGCTTATTGGAGTGAACTTTGAATCTGATAGTTGTCGAAGTACACAACATTTGTTTACATGCCATTTAACGTAATATTATTCCCATTCATTCATGTTTGGATGCAAATTTATCTGGTTTTAACTGTAACTAGTAGGCATAATTACAGTAAACTGTGTCATTATTGATCAAATTAGCTTCAGATTATTTCACTGTTTTCCACTATAAAAGGATTTTATTATCAGGAGTTTAACAGGATTCGGAAACTTCTTATATAGAGGTCTTCTTTTGAAGTTTCCAGAAGTATAATGCGTTCGTGGGGTTTACACAATGTTCATTTTCTTCATCCAGCTATTCTTTAAACATTTTCTAATTTACAAATTCATGGTCATATTAAATCTCCCCAAACCGTTTTCTTCACAGCACACACAGTAAATCTGCTCATAGCTTTTGCCATATAGCACCTAGGTGTCGTACAACACGTAGCCAGTGATGAGCTCCAAGTGACTACACCCTGTGTCCACCCCACGCCTTCTGAATGAAGAACAGAAGAGCGCTGGAGTAGGTCTCACGCCACTTTTCTTCACTGTTTCCAAGGAACTTTGGAAAACCACCTACACCCAACAATGCACTGTATCAAACCCCAGAGTATAAACACATTTGTACCTTTCAGATATTAGAAAGCCAGAAATCAAATTTCAAAATCAATCTTTAGGATATTCGTATAAAACTACTCTCTACATGACAATTTGATGGTTGATGTGATAGGCCAACTACCTATTCATCTGGAAAATAACGCATGATAAAAGAACCAAAAGAATTGTATTTGTTCACACGGAAAAAAGCTTATTGTAATATACTTTTCTGCAGTTTGTGGAAGGCTCTAAAATCATGTGCATTAATCCTATCATATCTGAAGCAGTTCAGAACCTGTACAAAAACTCTGCAGCGTGAATAAAAATACAAAACTTTTTCTCACAGGGACTTAAATCTACAGGAGCGCAGCATATCATTGACACTTTATACAATATGTACAGGGAAAAAACCAAGAATCGTACTTTAAGAGTTATGAAATGCGTGTAAATGCGTAATGTATCACAATGCCGACGAAAATTTTTTGGACACTGTTATATTTATAGGATTTTGTTTCTATACATTTTTAACACAAATTCTCAACCTGTGAAATTTTTTTAATATGAGACTGCCATTCTAGCGGAAACTGCTGTCGTAAATATTTCGGTAAGAAAGGTAAGTGACCTTGATGTAATGCGTTTTGGGCGCCCAGCTGAGAGATAGTCATCTGACAAAAGAAGGCCATTAGGTGGAGAAAAAAAGAGGCCATTATCCTCGCTATTGATATTCCTTCGTAGAAAGCATCGCAAATACGACACGCTCATTACTTTTAAAGATACTTACACCTGCACACCTGATTATGAAAAGCGTCTTTCTACGAGAGTAGAGAGAATTTCTATTAACTTATGAAATGTAACATGACTATTGAATGATATTTTTATGCTTTGCTTTTCATAGTTGCTTATTTCATTTGATATCTGGTTTCCAGCTGTGTTGCAGCATTGATTTTATAAAATAAAGTTAAATGCATTTCCTAATATGAACACTTTCTGTCAACAGATCTATTAAATAATAATTTTATGATCCACATTTTTCGAAAAAGGAGCACTTGGAAAGGAAAGAACAATAAGAAGGGAATTAATAACAGTAACTGCATACATAATTTTCTTTTCAACTCACTTGGTAATTTTTTTGGTAGAGTAAGTTATCGTGATGCATCACTCTAGTGTTAAGATGTGATATAAGTATTAAACATGGCCATATTTGCTGTAATATTTTTTCTGCTTGAGCTTTGTCATATTTAGATATAAGTTATTGCATTTGCTGCTGCTGTTTGCCAGGCATAGTGCTACTAAATTTCACTTTGTATTACTCTGTTAAGTTAGTTTTACTACTGATTTATTTTTCTTGTTCGCTGCGAATTGCCTTATATTAGTTGTAATATTGCATTTGCTTTGCTAATTCATGCTGCTTCCTTTGCCAATTTGCATTTTTTATCATTGCTGTTTGTGTTAATTGTTTTGCACTGCTGCATTACCTCGTCCCTTCGTTTAGCATCTGAGCTCAGTAGACTTAAGTTAGCTTAAGAGGGAGTAGACTATATAAGAGAATAAGTTGCGATGCATTGGAAGAAATGGATTGAGAAGTTATACGAAAAATGTACAGAAAGCAGGTATAGGAAGGATTTTCTCGGAAATAAATGATGAGGTAATATAATGGAAAATAAATAATGAGGTAATAAATATGTGAACATATAAATACAAGAAGCATGCTTGGATAGGATTTTTTTGGTGGAAACAAATGTTGAAATAAGACGAAAGATCTATGGAATGAAGTTTTTGGTTGGACTGCAGTACCAAATGTTACACTGAAAACAAACCCTGCCATTTTCTCCTGTGTTTATGTACCCTTGTGTATTTGTCTTTTTCCTGTCTTTATGTGTTTAGCTAATAAGACTTACATTGTAGAATTTTTCAAATACTATGTTATTTTCTTTGTAAAGATGTTTAGACATTATTCTGTCCTGTTTTAATGCTCATGTGTGAAGTTGATGTTTCAAAAGTTATTCTGATCTTTTATATATTTACTTATGTCATAATTCCTGTAACACTGATGTAATGTCTATTTCTATTCTTTTGTAAAGTCTGTATTACTACAAATGTTATCTGTATTATTATGTTTTCATGATGTTCTGTATCTCTGTAATTGTATTCTCATGTTATAAAGTTGTAATAGACACCAGTTCATCAAATTAAGTACCTTGTAAGTATCATTTCACTGCACACATTTCCGTTAGTCATTGTACATGAACAATATGTGAGAAGTTGAGACTGTTAGTGTTTGCACATGTGTTAATAATTCAGCAAGTGACTGGATAACGGCATTGCTGGTTCTAAGGACACTTCAAAAAAAATTTTTTGTGAGTGCACAAGTGGTGGTTTATGGACTTGCTATATTCTCTGCAAGACTCTTCAATGGTGATTCTGCACCTGCACAGTCGCAACGGATGGCTGCTAGCCATCTGTACAAGGAGTACAGTGGGTCTACACCTTTGATGACTCACCAATGCCATTATTTCTACAAGGACTACAGTGGGTCTACACCTTTGATGACCCACCAATACCATTATTTCTACAAGGACTGCAGTGGGTCAGCATCTCTGGTGGCCCACCAATACCGTAATCTCTAACAAGACTACAGTGGTCTGCTCTGTGATGATCTACCTACCAATATTCTTCAAAACTTCGACTGACTCTGCTGTGGGTATGCTCTATTGTGGCCCATTACCTGTCTGCATGTCAAGAGTCAGCACTGTCTTTTCGTTGGAAGGACAACATTACTTCTTCAAGACTGCATGGAAATCCACTACTTCCGTGTGCATTTTCTTTTACTGCTCAGACTTTGAGAAAAACACTGCAATTTTACTGTGATGAATGATCAGGACTGTCTTTATGGACTGTGAGAAAATTTTATGTTTTGACCAAAATTGTATCGATAAGTGTGTGCATTTGATTTCTTTGTTATTGTAATTATAAAAATTTTTTTCAAATCTGTATTGGCCACTGCCCAAAACAATTTGTAAAATTTTTTGTGGGGAGCATGGGGGCTATGGAAGTAGGCTGTTTAGGTTTTCTTATTGGTAACGCCACGTAGCGATCTTATGAAAAATCTCTGGCTGTGCTGTGCGCAGTCTGTGGGTAATTTGCATTGTTGTCTGCCATTGTAGTGTTGGACAGATGGATGTGAACAGCGCGTAGCGTTGCGCAGTTGGAGGTGAGCCGCCAGCGGTGGTGGATGTGGGGAGAGATATGGCGGAGTTTTGAAATTTGTAAGACTGGATGTCCTGAACTGCTATGTACATTATGACTTTTGAACACTATTGAGGTAAATACATTGCTTGTTCTCTATCAAAATCTTCCATTTGCTAACTATGCCTATCAGTAGTTAGTGCCTTCAGTAGTTTGAATCTTTTATTTAGATGGCAGTAGTGGCGCTCGCTGTTTTGCAGTAGTTCGAGTAACGAAGATTTTGTGAGGTAAGTTATTTGTGAAAGGTACAGGTTAATGTTAGTCAGGGCCATTCTTTTGTAGGGATTATCGAAAGTCAGATTGCGTTGCGCTAGTGTCAGTTTAAGCACAGTCATGTATAATTTTTCTAAGGGGACGTTTCACAGGGAAAACGTTAGAACACTGGAAGAAAAATATGAGAATGTGGAAAGCGCTATAATGATAGTATTATATATTCACTACAATCTGCTGATTAACAGCTAATTATGTCACAAGTTGGAGACGATATTGAATATATCATCATAAAGTTAGTAGAGCAGCATAAAAAATAAGACATTCAGGTCAGTATGACTAAAAACATACATTCAAATAGCAGGAACAAATTATTATTTGACTGTGGAAAAAGAGATGTGAACGATTACAGATAGTGAAGAATACAAATATCCAGAAGTCAAAAATACACAATATAGTAAATAATATAAGGAAATTAATTCAAGAATAAACGCTGGAATATTCACAATTGGAACATTAACTGGCATTTTACAGGAGTAAAATATTAGAAAGGAAACAACAGAAAATATCTTGAAAAAATAATGAGAAGCATACTGATGTATGGGTTAGAAGTATGGATAGTTAAATCCTAACTAATGAAAAGATTTGTGGCACCTGAGATGGACTTTTGGAGATATCCTGACAACAAAGAAGCAGAAAGGAAGACAAAGGAAGCAGATGGATGGCATAAGTTCGGTTTCTGATTGTGTGAAAGAGAAATAACTCATATGGTATTCTCATATGGTAATGTCATACAAAAACGATTGCTGTGGCGAGTCATGGAATGGAAACCACCAGGAAGGAAGAAAAGAGGGAGACCATCAGCCACTTGAATACAAGGAAATCACAAAGAAATTACAAGAAGAAACACTGAAGAAAATTTATGGGCAGGTGGGCACAAATCGTGATTTAAAATTAAATTTAATGTATAAACTTCGATTAGCGAACCTTTTTAATCATTGGTATGACTTGTGCGTTGGATTTGAAAAGGTGACAGCCAGTGAACTACGTATCCTGGATGTCAAACACCCCGCCGCAGCTGATCGACGATTTGCGGTTCAGTGCAAGAGAAGATATCTCTATAAAGATGTAGTAGGGGAAGCTATGGAATCTAAAGGGAATTATTTATTGAATTAATTTCAAAACTATTTGTTAGTGGTTCTTTCCGAGCAGACAAACTTGTTGCTCTCTGAAATTGCTAGGGAGCAGCATTGAGCACAGGTGATTTACCGCAATCGAGATGGTACCAAACTGGCTCACTGTCGATTAATGATTTAACCGGAGGATTTATAGTCTTCGATTTTACTAAAAAGAAGACTGGAGAGTACAAATGTAAGATTTCTGAAAAGTGCAGTTGGCTTAATTTTTTGGAGAGGAAGGTAACTGGAGATATCAGATGAGGTTATAAGACGAAGATTTTTTAGGGTGCAGCAAATATCGTTTTAATCCCTGTAGCTACACTGCTATATTTATAGTGCAAGCATTTTGGCAGAAGGAGGAAAAAACTGTTTTGGCTGATAATCTGGAAGTCAGAAAAGAAAATGGTTTCTGATCTTTCCCAATAAAACGCCAAACTGATTTTTACTTAATATCATTACAATTTTCCGTCCAATAAAATGCACTTATAACAAAAGGCCTGTATTCCAGAAGCATTTAAATCATGAAATTAGTAGCTGAAGAACTGTAATGTCTGTTTAAAGTGTTCTTATTGCTTATTATTGCTTCATGTGGTATGATCTACTGTAAGAGTCCATTCGGCCTCATATTGAGAGGTAATATACTAATCGCACTCAACTGGTGACGAAGTCATGCCACAGCAAAGATTGGCTCTGAAGTTCCTCGCTACAGTTGTTTAGGTATTATCAGCAGCAACATCAGGTTCACTCCAGCTCTGGTTTGTTCAACCTTACAAATCTTCATCCAGCCACCAGATCACTGGCAGAATTCTGCAAAATGCATCCTGACATTTTGCTAAGGATTCTTGCCCTTCTTCTTCCTGTTCTTGTGGCCCACTGGTACTCCAGTGGCTAACATTTTGTCTGATAGTGTCATATGGAAAATCAAATGTTTGAAATTTCATAGCTTCATATTGCTGTCACTGTTGGCTAAATATTTAAGGTCGCAACTTTTGCATAAGAATTGTATTCTTGACGCAACTGTAGCGTCTTGTACCATAGGAATCAAAGAAGAGGATGTGGTTTGGTGTCCAGTATCCCTTCTCTACAACACAACTGCACACATGAATTAACAGAGTTCTTTATTTACATTCACATGAAGCTATTTATCATTAAGATAGTCCATGTGTTGTGGTTCAAGCTCTTCTGTAATGGTCCACATTACTCTCAATGCTGGTGAAGTAGAATTCCTGCTATAAACACTACTCCAGTCGCAATACACTCCCGTAGCTAGTGACTGAGCTAGTGACTGAGTAAGTGACTGAGTGACGGTGCTAGTAACTGAGACTGAGATATGTGAGCTAGTAACTGAAACTGATACTGAGCCCTCCAGTCTATGGCAGAGATATAAATACTAGCGGTCGAGAGGGTGTTGGCAGCATGTTGCTTGCGAGTCTGCCTTTGGCCTCTCTCCTGATAGGCATGCTTGATCCTGCGCCTACTATCGATCTTCTTGCTACGTCTTTGCTGACCAGTGTGCTGGCGACTGCTTATGCCAGCTCCTTCCTCCCCCAAAATGCCACACCATTGTCGTGTAGGGAACATGCAAATGACACTGGGGAGGGAGGCAGGACGCTGGGCATAGAGATGAACTGCGAGCCGTGATTGTGGAGGGCGGTGTACTCCTGATTGTACCTCAGCATCCCCTCTATCGAGGCAACAGGAACGTCCTCCGGAAAATTGCTGCCACGAGACACGACCAGGCCTGAGTGCATGAGATGGGGCGATGATGGTGACAGCGATGGCGACAGCGCTGGTGATGGCAGGTCCAGGTCCATTGGGTTGGCGAATGGGGACAGTGTGGTCCATCTGCTCCTCTTGGGGTGCCCTGGTGGTACCACTGGATGGCTGCAAAGGCCTCGTGTTCGTGTGAGGCCGTGAATCTGGGAAAAGAAAAGCAGCATAACCACAGGGCAAACAACACACACTAATTTGGTTCTGGTGGCAGCGCTGCAATAAAATACATGAAAGAGTCAATGCGTCCCAGTATGACGCCTCTTTCCCAGCATCCATGGTTGCCATAAATCTTGCAAAGAACAAGATTACGACGCAAAGCGATTCTTGCGGACCACTGGCAGCGCCGGATGCTGCGGAGGTTGTAGCAAGTGTAACAGTGTCTGATGGCGGCGGCCATGCAGAAGTTTCACTGGTGCTGGTTCGTCTCGTTAGTGGGAGCGACAGGAGGCGAGAAAGAGTTGCAGTGCCTGTTCTTGAGTTTGGGTGGTACGGAGCTTGGCCATCTGTTGTTTAAAAACCCGTATGAAGCGTTCTGCGTCTCCACTGGACTGAGGGAGAAATGGAGCACTTGTTAGAAGAGAAATGCCATTTAATTCACAAAACTGTTAAAAGTCATGTGGAGTCCATTGTTCGACAAAAGTGCTTCTGGCAAACTTTCGTTGAAAAATTTGGAGGACAGTGCTTGAATTGTGCTACGTTATTGTGGTAGAAACCATAGGCACAACAAATGTTAACTAGCTAAAAGAGTCTACCACTATGAGCCGATGAGTGTTTCACAATGGTCCTGCAAAGTCAATATGCACTCATTTCCATGGCCATTGAATCTTAGGCCAAGCTGTGGAGCGGTTTGGTTTTCCACTCATGCACGACACTATGACGTCATCTGTTCAATGTGGGCGTCCATTCCCTGCCTAGTACAGTGCTGCCGCGGTAACTGTTTAGTGTGAACAATTCCCCAATGTCCTTGATGGAGTAGTCGCAACACATCCTTCTGCAACACTCTGGGAAGAAGCACACACGATTGTCCACTGTAATTTTGAACTAGAATCACATGGTGTTGAACTGAAAGGTTATGACGACGTGGAGTATATCGGCGCACAACTGAATTCAGGATACTGTGCAACGAATGAAGCAAAGCCGTGAAAATGCAATGCAACAAAATCTTGAGGTCTGGATCTGCTTCTGTGACCTGTGCAATTTTTCTGCTGTGCAAGGGAAATGTATACCAACGGCCTTGCCGTAGTGGTAACACCGTTTTCCGTCAGAATATCGAAGTTAAGCGCTATTGGGTTGAGCTAGCACTTGAATGGGTCACCATCCGGACTGCCGAGCGCTGCAGACAATCAGGGTGCACTCAGACCTTTTGAGGCAAACTAAGGAGCTACTTGGTTGAGAAGTAGCGGCCCCAGTCTCGGAAATGGACATACGACTGGGAGAGCAGTGTGCTGACCACATGCGCTTCCATATCCGCATCCAGTGACGAGTATGGGCTGAGGATGACACGACGGCCGGTCGGCACCGTTGAGCCTTTATGGCCTGTTCAGAGTCCTGCACATCGATTTGTCAACAAGATGCATCAGATGCTACAAAATCAGTGTCTGGGCCAATCAGAAGGCCGGATAGGGGTTTTCATTACCATGCTTTACCATAGGTCTTCTGCCGTACCAGCGGAATTTGTGCCGTGAAGACATTTAAGACAAAAAAAAAAGAAAACTTGGAACGAGAAGTGTATCTCACAACGGAATAAATGTACACGAACCTTTTGTGTTTCACCTACAGCATAGGCACTGTAAAACATCCATGTTTCATAGAAAATATTAAATTTTTATCTTAGTATCAAGGAGTAAACTGTTGTTGTGGTCTTCAGTCCTGAGACTGGTTTGATGCAGCTCTCCATGCGACTTTACCCTGTGCAAGCTTCTTCATCTCCCAGTACTTACTGCAGCCTACATACTTCTGAATCTGCTTAGTGTATTCATCTCTTGGTCTCCCTCTACGATTTTTACCCACCATGCTGCCCTCCAATACTAACCTTGATGCCTCGGAACATCTCCCACCAACCGATCCCTTCTTCTGGTCAAGTTGTGCCACAAACGTCTCTTCTCCCCAATCCTATTCAATACTTCCTCATTAGCTATGTGATCTACCCATCTAATCTTCAGCATTCTTCTGTAGCACCACATTTCGAAAGCTTCTATTCTCTTCTTGTCCAAACTATTTGTCGTCCACGTTTCACTTCCATACATGGCTACACACCACACAAATACTTTCAGAAATGACTTCCTCACACTTAAATCAATACTTGATGTTAACAAATTTCTCTTCTTCAGAAACACTTTCCTTGCCATTGCCAGTCTACAATTTATGTCCTCTCTACTTCGACCATCATGAGTTATTTTGCTCCCCAAATATCAAAACTCCTTTACTACTTTAAGTGTCTCATTTCCTAATGTAATTCCGTCAGCATCACCCGTCTTAATTCGACTACATTCCATTACCCTCGTTTTCATCTTATATCCTCCTTTCAAGACCCTGTCCATTCCATTCAACTGCTCTTACAAGTCCTTTGCTGTCTCTGACAGAATTACAATGTCATCGGCGAACCTCAGACTTTTTATTTCTTCTCCATGGACTTTAATACCGAAATTTTCTTTTGTTTCCTTTACTGCTTGCTCAATATACAGATCCTCCCTTTCATGCCCCTCGACTCTTGTAACTGCCATCTGGTTTCTGTACAAATTGTAAATAGCCTTTCGTTCTCTGTATTTACCCCTGCCACCTTTAGAATTTGAAAGAGGGTATTCCAATCAACATTGTCAAAAGCTTCCTCTAAGTCTACAAATGCTAGAAACGTAGGTGCGCCATTCCTTAATCATTCTTCTAAGATAAGTCGTAAGCTCAGTATTGCCTCACGTGTTCCAACTTTTCTACGGAATCCAAACTGATTTTCCCCAAGGTCGGCTTCTACCAGTCTTTCCACTCGTCTGTAATGAATTCACGTTAGTATTTTACAGCTGTGACTTATTAAACCGATGTTTCGGTAATTTTCACATCTGTCAACACCTGCTTTCTTTGGGATTAGATGTATTATATTCTTCTTGAAGTCTGAGGGTATTTCGCCTGTTTCATACATCTTGCTCACCAGATGGTAGAGTTTTCTCGGGACTGGCTCTCCCAAGGCCTTTAGTAGTTCCAACGGAATGTTGTCTACTCCGGGGGCCTTGTTTCGACTCAGGTCTTTCAGTGCTCTGTCAAATTCTTCACGCAGTATCGTATCTCCCATTTCATCTTCATCTACATCCTATTCCATTTCCATAATATTGTCCTCAAGTACATCGCCCTTGTATAGACCCTCTATATACACCTTCCACCTTTCTTCTTTGCTTAGAACTGGGTTTCCATCTGAGCTCTTTTCTCTAAAGGTCTCTTTAATTTTCCTGTAGGCAGTATCTATCTTACGCCTAGTGAGATAGGCCTCTACATCCTTACAGTTGTCCTCTAGCCATCCCTGCTTAGCCATTTTGCATTTCCTGTCGATCTCATTTTTGAGACGTTTGTATTCCTTTTTGCCTGCTTCATTTACTGCATTTTTATATTTTCTCCTTTCATCAATTAAATTCAATATTTCTTCTGTTAGCCAAGGATTTCTACTAGCCCTCGTCTTTTTGCCTACTTGATCCTCTACTGCCTTCACTACTTCATCCCTCAAAGCTACCCATTCTTCTTCTACTGTATTTCCTTCCCCCATTCCTGTCAATTTTCCCCTTATGCTCTCCTTGAAACTCTGTACAACCTCTGGTTCTTATGTATGTAATATTCTTTGTGATATTAATAAGGGAGAAGAACGCTCCTAGATTGTTCTTCTCTTTCTATTTCTTCGGTTGTTTCGGGTGTGAAGAAGCAGACATCCTGTAGCACAAAAGTAATGTAAGCATTTATGCTGTTAACCTTGTTAATATAGTACGTTATCGTTTATATTTGAGTTTTTTCGATGTAATGTGAGCTCTCTGTTATGTTCCTTGCATTGAATTAATTTTTCTTAAGACGTTTCAGCAGCTGCTGCTTCAACGGACGCCATTAAGCGTCGATCTAAAAAGGGAAATCATAGCGGAAGCGCAAAGACAGCCCGCTTTAACATTCAACAAACATTTTTTTCACAGCGATGAGCCGTAGTGTAGAGCAGCACTGATATTAAAATTTTATTTTTCAGCTTCAAGAACTAGGATTCGACTACCACAGCCGGAATGTGATGCTAAGAGGAGTATTCTTCGAGTGTTGTGTAGGTCCAAAATAACTCCAATATTTGAGTCCATGCTCTTTAAAGTACAAATACGTCGAGGCTAATTATCATGCTGTTATACGAGGTGCATTCAAGTTCTAAGGCCTCCGATTTTTTTTCTAATTAACTACTCACCCGAAATCGATGAAACTGGCGTTAATTCTCGACGTAATCGCCCTGCAGACGTACACATTTTCCACAACGCTGACGCCATGATTCCATGGCAGCTGCGAAGGCTTCTTTAGGAGTCTGTTTTGACCACTGGAAAATCGCTGAGGCAATAGCAGCACGGCTGGTGAATGTGCGGCCACGGAGATTGTCTTTCATTGTTGGAAAAAGCCAAAAGTCACTAGGAGCCAGGTCAGGTGAGTAGGGAGCATGAGGAATCGCTTCAAAGTTGTTATCACGAAGAAACTGTTGCGTAACGTTAACTCGATGTGCGGGTGCGTTGTCTTGGTGAAACAGCACACGCGCAGCCCTTCCCGGACGTTTTTGTTGCACTGCAGGAAGGAATTTGTTCTTCAAAACATTTTCGTAGGATGCACCTGTTACCGTAGTGCCTTTGGAACGCAATGGGTAAGGATTACGCCCTCGCTATCCCAGAACATGGACACCATCATTTTTTCAGCACTGGCGGTTACCCGATTTTTTTTGGTGGTAGTGAATCTGTGTGCTTCCATTGAGCTGACTGGCGCTTTGTTTCTGGATTGAAAAATGGCATCCACGTCTCATCCATTGTCACAACCGACGAAAAGAAAGTCCCATTCGTGCTGTTGTTGCGCGTCAACATTTCTTGGCAACATGCCACACGGGCAGCCATGTGGTCGTCCGTCAGCATTCGTGGCACCCACCTGGATGACACTTTTCGCATTTTCAGGTCGTCATGCAGAATTGTGTGCACAGAACCCACAGATATGCCAACTCTGGAGGCGATCTGTTCAACAGTCATTCGGCGATCCCCCAAAACAATTCTCTCCACTTTCTCGATCATGTCGTCAGACCAGCTTGTGCGAGCCCGAGGTTGTTTCGGTTTGTTGTCACACGATGTTCTGCCTTCATTAAACTGTCGCACCCACGAGCGCACTTTCCACACATCCATAACTCCATCACCACATGTCTCCTTCAACTGTCGATGAATTTCAATTGGTTTCACACCACGCAAATTCAGAAAACGACTGATTGCACGCTGTTCAAGTAAGGAAAACGTCGCCATTTTAAGTATTTGAAACAGTTCTCATACTCGCCGCTGGCGATAAAATTCCATCTGCCGTACGGTGCTGCCATCTCTAGAACGTATTGACAATGAACATGGCCTCATTTTAAAACAATGCGCATGTTTCTATGTCTTTCCAGTCGGGAGAAAAAAAATCTGAGGCCTTAGAACTTAAATGCACCTCGTATTTTCGTTCTCGCGTAATATTCTTGGAAGTAAAAATCAGTTAACAATTTTTTTCATATTAGACCACACAATTACATTTACAAGTGTTTTTAACGGTACCGAACAAATAAATAAATAAATGGAATAAATAAATATGCTCCTCTAGAACAGCTGCTTCATTTAGCGCCCAACGTGGGGCCAAGAAGAGCCACTTCAGACTGTACACAATTTCATACTGATACTGCAAAGGTAACAAAACTCCACAATGCAGTTTTTGAGCTGTGCGTGTAGGAACGGGATTTGACGGATGAAACAAGGACTGCAAAGACTTGTGATGTGTCACTACATAGAACTTGCGACCATACAAATAGTGACGAAATTTTGTCACACCATACAAAATAGTTAGAGCCATTTTTTTCTATTTGAGAATAATTGCACTGAGTGCACTTCGTGAGCCTTGATCCAGCGCCGACTATCGATATTCCTTCTATATCTTAGCTGACAATTGTCCTGGCAGCTGGCAGCTTACGCCAGAACACGCCTCTACCATTTCGAAAAAAAAATTTAAAAATGCTTAACTGTGATTAACTAGCTGCGTAGCATATACAACATGACTAGCACATTTGTAAAAAAAAAACGCTGCTCACGTCTTTGAAAAGATCCGTTGTTTTCATGAGTATGAACTGTTTGGTGGAGGCTGGCCAGGTTGGCTGAGCGGTTCTAGGCGCTACAATCTGGAACCGTGTGACCACTACGGTCCACGTTCGAATCCTGCCTCAGGCATGGATGTGTCTGATGTCCTTAGGTTAGTTAGGTTTAAGTAGTCCTAAGTTCTAGGAGACTGATGACCTCAGAGGCTAAGTCCCTTAGTACTCAGAGCGATTTGTTTGGTGGAGCATTTTTAAATGTACAGTGTTTGTTTAACAAAACAGTCACATATTTTCAAACAATATTTTTATACAAAAACACCAATATGCGCATGTCACAGTTGGTTGTATTAACACAATTTTCTGTTCCCCCTATAACTTGAAGAACAAATTCCCTGACTAGAATTTTATTTAACGAAACCGCTTTTGAGCACACCTGCACTTCCAAGTGATTATGAGTCATAACATACACTAAGTAATGGGACTGCACATATTGATCGCTGTACATAAATATAAGACACTCCTCTAGCACTGTTTTTGCCGATCTCTTCTGGAAAGATATTACATTAACTTTATCTTTGAGTTCCTTAAGGCTGTTATCTGATATTCTTTTTAAATATTCATTATAACTAACATTAATCTTACTCTCCTGCAATGCTGTTGCCTCCAACGTGCTCCTTCCTTCTTCTGGTTCCTTTCTCTATGATCCTGCGGCTGAAGAGAGGTAGACTGGACAGATGGGAAAACTGCATGGCAAGGCATTTGTATTAAGCCGTGGTTCTGAAAGTCGTCAGTGTCAGTCCTCTCTGAGCACTATCGGACTCAACTGCTGTGGTTATTAGTCCCCTAGAACTTAGAACTAGTTAAACCTAACTAACCTAAGGACATCACACACATCCATGCCCGAGGCAGGATTCGAACCTGCGACCGTGGCAGTCGCACGCTTCCGGACTGCGCGCCTAGAACCGCGAGACCACCGCGGCCGGCGTCAGTGTCAGTGTCAGATACTTTCCAGATAATGGCGCTTGGTCTGAAATGCTTGTGACACAGCAGGAAAGTGAGGCGTGAAGCGCTGTAACCATCATACATTCAAGCCTTGTCGTCCAGCAAATAGTATACCACAATCTAAGACATGTATTAAGAAATTACATTCAAAATAAAGTTACGTGTTTCATTTACCATCGAATAACTAGTAAGGGTGAAATCCTGTCCTGAATGAGGGCAACTATAAGAGATTATATTATCTATAGGAAACTTCGACACATGAATCTTGTTTCCTACTGTGTAATTTCCATTACCTTTCGGTGCACAACACTTCGAAACCAGACTGAAGACGAAACTGAATTAACGGATATTATGTTACGTTAACACACACAAACCCAACTTAATAACACATCATATTATTCGTATATATTTATATAACAGTCTCGCAAAGCCCACATAACACGAGGTTTTCTGTATCCAACACATTGTCGATACAACATGAAACAGTTGTTGATTTTCGCCGCTTCTCCCTGTTGTCACAACTTCGTGTTGATTTAAGCTGACATGTTCTTACTGCTTTTTGGTTTATACAACTCTAACATTTGATTATAGATTTTGCATATATCTTCGTAAAATAAATAGAAGTAATTTATGGATTAACACTTCCTGTCCTTGGTTATCATTGCTTTAATCGCTACAAGATTATTTTACCTGTCACGTATAAGTTTACGTAAAATCAGTAAACCAGAAATGTTCATTAAGATTATTAAAACAGTTTTCCGATAAATATTTTAACTGCCAAGCACTTCTGCCCTTTAAAGGTGCAATTTTCATAATTAAATAAATAATTTATTTTAGGCTCACTCCTAATTGTGGGGCCATATGGCTGGCGGCAGTCAATTTAATGTTGCACCGTTGTCTGGGCCCTCTCTGCCCACGTCTTCGCCGGTCATCTGGGTTTAGATCGAAACGAAACTCATCGCTGAAGACAAGAATTCTCCTCCATTCAACGAAATTCCAGGCCGAAGACGTGTCTCGAGACGACGTGGACAGCGGTGGGATGCCAGACTGATTGCCGCCTGCCATGCGGCCAGACAGTCAGGAGTGATGGTATGAGGTGGCACTTCCTTTCACAGCAGAATCCCTTTGCTTGTCATCCGCGGCACCCTTAAAGCACAGCCCCTCATGGCAACCCATCCAGGGCTTACATTTCAGCCGCACACGACGAAATGTTCTAATGCTTGTCTTCGTGCTCGCCAAACCCTACCTTGGCCAGCAAAGTCACCGGGTCTCTCCCCAATTGAAAACGTTTGGAGTACTATGTACAGGACCCTGCAACAAGCTCGGCATTTTGACGACCTAAAGTGCCAGTTCAATAGAACTGGACAAGACATGTCTCAGGAGGACTTCCAGCAACTACATCATTCAATGGCAAGCCTAACAACTGCTTGCAATAAGGGATAGAG
Organism: Schistocerca gregaria; assembly: GCF_023897955.1. Lineage (NCBI taxonomy): Eukaryota > Metazoa > Arthropoda > Insecta > Orthoptera > Acrididae > Schistocerca > Schistocerca gregaria. The sequence goes on from NC_064924.1 coordinate 513,510,216, forward strand.
GTGGACCAAAGCGTTATTCACTTGCGCAGTTTATAAAGCGCTTTCTCTTGAATATATCATCCCATTTTTCTGAAATTGTAATCGTTTGTTTGTTTGTACATGTACGTTGCATCTGCCGATTTCCATCACATTTGCATAATTCCTCCGTTACACCTATTACTTTTATTTGACAAACTGCCTATTGGCTTCTGTCTCGTGTTCTTCGGCCGACGTTCATCTAATGATGTTTCTGACGTTCCGCCAGCACGAGTGGCTGACATTCTCAAAGCTTCACCCTCCATTGCCGGAGTTCACCACCGGCAATGGAGGGTGAAGCTTTGACAATGCCAGCCACACGTGCTGACGAAACGTCAGAAAAAGCATTATATGAACGTCGGCCGAAGAACCCGAGACAGAAGCCGATAGACAGTTTTTCTACAAGTGACCACGAAAGCTTTAACAATTTTGTACTTTTTCTTTTCTTAGAATATATCTGATAGATAGGCCTTGAAATCCAGTGGTTTCATTTTATCACTATATATTATTCTAGACCTTGAAATTTATTTGTTCTACAACACAGAACAGTGATAAGAAAAAACATAGCTTCGGCCCTTAGAGCTTTCCTGAGACAAAGGCGGGTGCTGAGAGCAGGCGACGCTCAGCGTTTCTCAACACAAACATATTCGTTATTCATTCGACATGACACTTGTGAATGTACTCTTGCATCGCTATTGCTCAGTGTCAAACAATGTGTACGACATTATTGTTCCACAACTAACAACATATTTTGCTATAAAGTGAATTACGTAACCATTACGGTACCTCAACTCAACCTCTCGATACCAGCGATATTCTACTGTGTTTCTGTTAACTACTTAACATATTTCTGAGACAACATTCAGATTTGATTTCATTTGTGATACATCGATATTTTTATATTGCGATGATATTATTCTTATGTGTATTCTTTCTTTTCTCACTATGATTTTTGACATACTTGTAACTCTGATTTTTGGGCGCTTAAGCGATTACTAGTTAGAGTCGGACCTTGAAAAAGTCAAGTGTTGGACGTCATGTTGGAAAGACGCATAACGTAGTCAGCTTATAAAACGTGAACTTTAACAGTGAGGAAGATGTTTTCAAGTATGTTTTGTATTGTGAAGTGATGTTTGTGTGTCACGTGATATTGCAACAAAAGCAATAGAAAGGAAGTGTAACTTAATTTCAGAGAGCCGATTATTTTTTTTTTTTTTACATCGCTATTGTGCTAACTTTGAAAGGTTTAATCTTCAAGAATGGTTTGTGAAGCGCATCTACAAAACGGTTGAGTGTAGCAGAATGCCGGCCGCGGTGGTCTCGCGGTTCTAGGCGCGCAGTCCGGAACCGTGCGACTGCTACGGTCGCAGGTTCGAATCCTGCCTCGAGCATGGATGAGTGTGATGTCCTTAGGTTAGTTAAGTTTAAGTGTAAGTAGGCTGTTTAGGTTTTTTTATTGGTAACGCCGCCGCCACGTAGCGCTCTGTATGAAAATCACTGGCTGTGCCGTGTGCAGTCTGTGACTGGTTTGCATTGTTGTCTGCCATTGTAGTGTTAGGCAGCGGCAGCTGGATGCTAACAGCGCGTAGCGTTGCGCAGTTGGAGGTGAGCCGCCAGCAGTGGTGGACGTGGGGACAGAGATGGCGGAGTTTTGAAATTTGTAAGAATTGGTGTCATGAACTGATATATATATTATGACTATTAAGTTAGCTGGCGGTAGTGGCGCTCGCTCCATTGCAGTAGTTCGAGTAACGAAGTTTGTGAGGTAAGTGATTTGTGAAACATATAGGTTAATGTTAGTCAGGGCCATTCTTTCGTAGGGATTTTTGGAAGTCAGATTGCGTTGCGCTAAAAATATTGTGTGTCAGTTTAAGCACATTCGTGTATGATTGTTCAAAGAGGACGTTTCACATAGACCAGTCTTGTATAATTTTTCTAAGGGGACGTTTCATAAGTACTTCTAAGTTCTAGGGGACTGATGACCACAGCAGTTGAGTCCCATAGTGCTCAGAGCCATTTTTTGTAGCAGAATAAAACCTACGCCTTTTTGCATCCGAGCTTGTAATCTTCACCACCTAGATTTTCGACGATTGAGCCATGATTTTACAACGAGAGCAGCGTTGGAAACACGAAAAGATGAGTATCTACTTTATTCATTACTACATGAAATGACTTTATTAACTGTGTTGTAATGACATCTGCCACATAATAACTTTGTCGTTGCCCGAAAATGCAGTATTTAGCAGCGTGAGCAACACCACAATCATTAAATTTTGACCTTTGGTGTGGTAAGGGTTGTTAGAAGAGGCAGTGGCGACAAGTCGCTATGATGGGTAGCGGAACTGGATTGGAAGAGGTCAGATCAGTATTTCATCACCCTGGGTGGGGTAGCAAGTGAAAGACGAGTGGATGCCCGGTAGTGATCCAACATATCATTATGGAAACACCATTGTTAAGACATTCATTTACTGTTGAATAATCTACAGCAGTCGTGACGATATGCAGGTAAATTAATGCCCCCCCCCCCCCCCCCAGATGCACAGGCAGCTCACAGCGCCACATTGTCGGTGGAACGGCGATAGTAGTAACTCGCAGGGTCGCTGACTCCAGTAGCTGGAGACAGCCCACAATGCAGACTAGACGCATCCACGCTGCGGACGCGGCGTGGACAAGACGGCTCACAGCAAAAAAGTCTGGCCACAGGAGCAGAGGTGGGCAGCAAGGAGACTGCCTGCACGGGCTGTGGCGGCTGAACAGTTGCACAGAGCTGGGCTTGAACTATAGGCTTCCTCAGTAGGACCCCAGCAACAGCAGAGGTTGTCCCGTAGGTGGCCCACCAGTAGAGGACATCGAGTCCTCAGTGTCAGACTTAGTGCCCAAACAGCTAGCATCCGCAGAATCCAGAGATGGTCATTTCTTGAACCATATAGACTGGTACACTAGAAAAAACAGCCTCAGGTCCCAGCTCGGAGATGGTGGCTGGCAGGCTGCAGTGCTTCTGTCTAGAAACTTATAGTATTTATACGAGTTTGTCTCATTCTTGTTTTGCTAAGGTCTCAGCTTGTATCAGGTAAGCCACAACAGAGGCACAGTTCGGTCGTGAAGTAGTCATGTCACACACTCTACAGTGGTTCTTTCTTCCTGCTGCGTCAATGCTGTTATGCCTCTGATCACTCTGCATGGCCGGAACATGTGGTAACTGATTCGACACCTCGATGGTAGTACTTGCCGTATCAGCAGATATCACTTGACGTAACTTTAGCAGCCAACCCGAACAAAACTGCTTCTACAGCCTCTTGCATCAACTGTGACCAGTGTCTCAGTTTTGCCCAGCCGTGACAAATAAATTAACTGCGGCATGTCAGTACCATCTCCGCAGAATGGATAAGTGAGATCAGACTCAGACTTGGTCTGCATCTCAGACGGCGCCACCAGGGAGACAATAAACATTGCTCACTTTTAGTTCTGTTCTTACAGTACATCTGCTTAGTTCGCGTGCTGAACTCGAATCGGGAAACTCTTGTACCTTCTGGATCTTCGGCGTGCACGAACTGACCTCTCAATTATGTCCCATAAATCTGCTATAGGACTCGGGTGATCTACATGGCCAAATACACTCCTGGAAATGGAAAAAAGAACACATTGACACCGGTGTGTCAGACCCACCATACTTGCTCCGGACACTGCGAGAGGGCTGTACAAGCAATGATCACACGCACGGCACAGCGGACATACCAGGAAACGCGGTGTTGGCCGTCGAATGGCGCTAGCTGCGCAGCATTTGTGCACCGCCGCCGTCAGTGTCAGCCAATTTGCCGTGGCAGACGGAGCTCCAACGCAGTCTTTAACACTGGTAGCATGCCGCGACAGCGTGGACGTGAACCGTATGTGCAGTTGACGGACTTTGAGTGAGGGCGTATAGTGGGCATGCGGCAGGCCGGGTGGACGTACCGCCGAATTGCTCAACACGTGGGGCGTGAGGTCTCCACAGTACATCGATGTTGTCACCAGTGGTCGGCGGAAGGTGCACGTGCCCGTCGACCTGGGACCGGACCGCAGCGACGCACGGATGCACGCCAAGACCGTAGGATCCTACGCAGTGCCGTAGGGGACCGCACCGCCACTTCCCAGCAAATTAGGGACACTGTTACTCCTGGGGTATCGGCGAGGACAATTCGCAACCGTCTCCATGAATCTGGGCTACGGTCCCGCACACCGTTAGGCCGTCTTCCGCTCACGCCCAAACATCGTGCAGCCCGCCTCCAGTGGTGTCGCGACAGGCGTCAATGGAGGGATGGATGGAGACGTGTCGTCTTCAGCGATGAGAGTCGCTTCTGTCTTGGTGCCAATGATGGTCGTATGCGTGTTTGGCGCCGTGCAGGTGAGCGCCACAATCAGGACTGCATGCGACCGAGGCACACAGGGCCAACACCCGGCATCATGGTGTGGGGAGCGATCCGCTACACTGGCCGTACACCTCTGGTGATCGTCGAGGGGACACTGAATAGTGCACGGTACATCCAAACCGTCATCGAACCCATCGTTCTACCATTCCTAGACCGGCAAGGGAACTTGCTGTTCCAACAGGACAATGCATGTCCGCATGTATCCCGTGCCACCCAACGTGCTCTAGAAGGTGTAAGTCAACTACCCTGGCCAGCAAGATCTCCGGATCTGTCCCCCATTAAGCATGTTTGGGACTGGATGAAGCGTCTTCTCACGCGGTCTGCATGTCCAGCACGAACGTTGGTCCAACTGAGGCGCCGGGTGGAAATGGCATGGCAAGCCGTTCCACAGGACTACATGCAGCATCTCTACGATCGTCTCCATGGGAGAATAGCAGCCTGCATTGCTGCGAAAGGTGGATATACACTGTACAAGTGCCGACATTGTGCATGCTCTGTTGCCTGTGTCTATGTGCCTGTGGTTCTGTCAGTGTGATCATGTGATGTATCTGACCCCAGGAATGTGTCAATAAAGTTTCCCCTTCCTGGGACAATGAATTCACGGTGTTCTTATTTCAATTTCCAGGAGTGTAATTCACTCGAATAGTCCAGAATGTCCTTCAAGCCAGTTGCGAACAACTGTGGCCCAATGACATTGCATCGTTGTTCGGGAACATAAAGCCGATGAGAGGCTACAAATAGTCGTCAAGCAGCCGAGCATAACCGTTTCCAGTAAACTGTCGCTTCCGTTGTACCAGAGGACCCAGTTCAACTCATGTAAACACAGCCCACACAATTATCGACTTACCAGTAGCTTGCACAGTCCCTATTGACAACTTGAGTCCATTGTTTCGTGAGACTGCGCCACACTTCTATCCGAATGTCAGGTCTTAGTAGCTGAAATCGGGACTCATCTGATCAGGATACGGTCCAACCAATATGCTCTTCGGCCCAGGAGAGACACTGCAGGCAATGTAATGTTGCTAGCAAAGGCAGTAGCATCTGTCGTCTGTTGCCACAGCCCATCTAGGCAGAGTTTCGCTGCACTGTACTAATTGATACGTACGTCCTACGTTTCACACGGTTTCCTGCGGTTACTTCAGGCAGTGTTGCTTGACTGTTATCGCTTACAACTCTACTCAAACGCGCTGCCCTCGGCCACTGCGTCGTCCGTTTTGAAAGATAATGAATGAAATTCCGTGTTCTCAGCACATTGTGGATCTTGGAATATTAAATTCCCTAACGATTTCCGAAATTAAATATCCCTTCAAACTACCATTCCGCGTTCAGAGTCTGTTAATTCCCATTGTGCGGTCATTATCGCGTCGTAAACATTTTCACAAGACTCACCTGAGTACAAATGACTGCTCCCTAGTCCACTAACCATTTATACCTTGTGTACGCGATACAACCGCCATATGTATACATGCACATCGCTATCCCTTGCGTTTTGTCTTCTCAGTGTATACTGTGACACTGTCGCAGCAAACAGTGGAATGAATTTTCGAAATACCGTCTGCCCCAATCTGTGAGCACCACAGAAGTCACAAAATATTTCACACGTTTCAGAATCCATGTTGTAATCTTCCTGTGTACAAAAATTTCGGCTACAAAATTGACTGAGAATTCTAAATGATAAATTTTGGACGTAAGCAGCGCTACGTCATGGCCCTGTGAAATCAGCCTCAATAAACTGAAAAATTCTTACCTCAAAATGTTGTCGCCGAATAACGCTGTCTATATATCTGCTCCTACATGGCAAAGCTTAGTGCAATGCTGGTCTATCTACTACTACTGAACATCATTTGTCTGAGATTTGCATTATTAGAAAAAAAGTCACTTTGCTTGTTGACACAGCTTATTATTGAAAACATTTCTGCAAATCATTACATAAAAAATTGAACATTACAAGTCTGACTTATTAGTGCTGACAAATCATAAAAGATTGAAAAAATATCATATTAACATCTCAGACAACAAATTTAAGTGCGCGCATGGCGACGAAGAATTATGAAGTTTACCTTACACTACGTGTCAATGAACTGCGGTGCACCAGCGGCGACTGCTATTGCTCTTACATGGCTAGCAACTGCACTGTAGCGGTGAGCTACTACGACTTCTCCGTAACAGCGAGCTATTGCGACTGCTCCACAGTAACGAACTAATGCAACTGCTCTGTAGGAGCGAGCGATTATCACTGCTGCCGTCAGTACTCTGACCTGCGATATTATTGCAGCAGAGATGTTCCACATCGCAGGCAGCGCGTGAGCAATACGTCGAAATTATACACTCCTGGAAATGGAAAAAAGAACACATTGACACCGGTGTGTCAGACCCACCATACTTGCTCCGGACACTGCGAGAGGGCTGTACAAGCAATAATCACACGCACGGCACAGCGGGCACACCAGGAACCGCCGTGTTGGCCGTCGAATGGCGCTAGCTGCGCAGCATTTGTGCACCGCCACCGTCAGTGTCAGCCAGTTAGCCGTGGCATACGGAGCTCCATCGCAGTCTTTAACACTGGTAGCATGCCGCGACAGCGTGGACGTGAACCGTATGTGCAGTTGACGGACTTTGAGCGAGGGCGTATAGTGGGCATGCGGGAGGCCAGGTGGATGTACCGCCGAATTGCTCAACATGTGGGGCGTGAGGTCTTCACAGTACATCGATGTTGTCGCCAGTGGTCGGCGGAAGGTGCACGTGCCCGTCGACCTGGGACCGGACCGAGCGACGCACGGATGCACGCCAAGACCGTAGGATCCTACGCAGTGCCGTAGGGGACCGCACCGCCACTTCCCAACAAATTAGGGACACGGTTGCTCCTGGGGTATCGGCGAGGACCATTCGCAACCGTCTCCATGAAGCTGGGCTACGGTTCCGCACACCGTTAGGCCGTCTTCCGCTCACGCCCCAACATTGTGCAGCCCGCCTCCAGTGGTGTCGCGGCAGGCGTGAATGGAGGGACTAATGGAGACGTGTCGTCTTCAGCGATGAGAGTCGCTTCTGCCTTGGTGCCAATGATGGTCGTATGCGTGTTTGGCGCCGTGCAGGTGAGTGCCACAATCAGGACTGCATACGACCGAGACACACAGGGCCAACACCCGGCATCATGGTGTGGGGAGCGATCTGCTACACTGGCCGTACACCTCTGGTGATCGTCGAGGGGACACTGAATAGTGCACGGTACATCCAAACCGTCATCGAACCCATCGTTCTACCATTCCTAGACCGGCAAGGGAACTTGCTGTTCCAACAGGACAATGCACGTCCGCATGTATCCCGTGCCACCCAACGTGCTCTAGAAGGTGTAAGTCAACTACCCTGGCCAGCAAGATCTCCGGATCTGTCCCCCATTGAGCATGTTTGGGACTGGATGAAGCGTCGTCTCACGCGGTCTACACGTCCAGCACGAACGCTGGTCCAACTCAGGCGCCAGTTCTAAATGGCATGGCAAGCCGTTCCACAGGACTACATGCAGCATCTCTACGATCGTCTCCATGGGAGAATAGCAGCCTGCATTGCTGCGAAAGGTGGATATACACTGTACTAGTGCCGACATTGTGCATGCTCTGTTGCCTGTGTCTATGTGCCTGTGGTTCTGTCAGTGTGATCATGTGATGTATCTGACCCCAGGAATGTGTCAATAAAGTTTCCCCTTCCTGGGACAATGAATTCACGGTGTTCTTATTTCAATTTCCAGGAGTGTATTTGCTCCAGTATGGTAGTGAACAGTAAACCTCATACATAATGAACCTCTTACAGTATGTTTTCCGAAGTAACTGTAACAGTTAATCCCGTCTATATGCGCAGTTGAACTTCACACATTAGTTCCCATTGCTACCTCAAAACCAACCGTAGACTGCCTTGGATTAACTCAACATCGCATAAGTACGTCATCCTAAGCAATTTGTCGATAAACTGTTCAGTTTTTACATGAGTTCAGATACTATACACTGATTCACGTATTGCCTCCTCGGAAGCCTATAGTAGACTAGCCGTGGACTACCTTTGCAGTTTGGCGCCTGGTCGTGGTAAGTTCCTATGTGACCAAACTGCTGAGGTCATCGATCCCTAGGCTGACACACTACTTAATCTAACTTAAACTAACTTACACTAAGGAAAACACACACACAACCACGCCTGAGGGAGGACTCAAACCTCCGACGGGGGCAGCCGCGCGAACCATGATTGGTCCATTCTATCCATGAATAAGCACAGACGGAAACTAAAATTTGTAATTAACATTTCGTGATGAATTGAGTGATATTGAAGTTATTATTAACAACTTGTCAGTGCAAGTAACGTCATGGGCACTGGTGGAGTTGAATATTAACATCTCAACAGTAAATATAAATAATAAAAGATTCGCTCCTTGGCGGCCAGCGTTGTAGGGGGAATCCCAGTACGATGTGGATCATGCTCCCCGGCCGTTCTCATACTATGTGACAATCTGGTGCGTCCTTCGATGAGTCTGCCTTGTGAGCTTGCCTGATTGCTAACCTCACATAGCAAAATCTTCCTATACTGTCCACTAAATTACAGCAACAAAAATGTAATAAACGTGGGTAAAGTGTGGCATAAACGCTACATGTTTTATTAAAAGTCTCTTGTTTTGAAACGATTAGGAAATTGAAAAAGTCTAACGCGCTGCTGTCATGGCCTGCGCGGCTGGTCCCGGCGGAGAGGTTCGAGTCCTCCCTCGGGCATGGGTGTGTGTGTTTGTCCTTAGGATAATTTAGGTTAAGTAGTGTGTTAGCTTAAGGACTGATGACCTTAGCAGTTAAGTCCCATAAGATTTCACACACATTTGAACATTTTTGAAATTGAAAAATAAGAGAGAATTCTAACCCTAATATGACCATAGCTGCACTTTTACATAAAATTTCCCTACAATTTTTTGTTTTAAGTATTTCAAAGTTCAAAACTCCTAAGATGGTCGGCGCCAGTGTAAGAGTAAAATAATGTCTGTATTATTATTCATATAAAAATGTGGCTCCTCCAAATATAATATATACAAGATAAGATGGTCGTCGCCAGTGTCGGAATACAATAATGTGTGTATGATTATTCACATAAAAATGTGGCTCCTCCAAATTTATACTATATACAAAATTATTTCAATATGTAATGCTGACACACATTGCTAGGGTTCTCCGTTGCCCAGTACCGCGTCTTCTGTGAATTCAAGTGACTGGAAAGATGGAACTATGCTTCGTCACTCATGATGTAATAAACCACCGTTGATGGTATTCAGATGCCACGTACTGCAATCTATACGTTTCTGACTGACATCATCCAGTAACTGCTGCACGACCGTCGCACGATGTGGCTTCAAATTAAGACTTTTCGATATCCACTTGCAACTCCTCCTACTTACATGCGCCTGTTGGTCCGATTTACTTGTAAATTTGTTTGGTCTCTGGATAATTCTTCGGCAAATATCTTCATAAATTTCTGGTGTGCCAACTGAAGGAATTCCTTGACGTTTTACATTTTGCACAGATCTGTAGGTGCGCCAGTTTTTATACAGACTCTGTATTGCTCTCTTTACTGTTAGTCCTCAATCCGGATACTTGACCCCTAAAATTTAGTGAGTTTCCTTAATCGAACCTGTTTTCACATGCTTCTACAATTTCAATTCTTTCTTCTGTCGAGAAAGACCTTTTCAGATCACAAAGTGACGCGTCTAACTTTATTGATGAAATAAACTGAAATTCTTACAGAAGAATGCTAACAATAGATTATTGCATAAAATTGTCCATTGTTGCAGTGTTTTATTTGAGACGTAGAAATATTGCCATCGCATTCAATAGGGAGACGGTCTACTTTTAGCTCCGCCAACCTATATTTCAATATACAACGACAGAAAAAAATACATCTTCCACAACTCTGCTCTTAACAGTAAAGACAATGACATTATTGTTGAACTAGATTACAGTAGTTACTCGGAGGTGAAGGGGTTGCACAGGATAGAGTAGGATGGAGAGCTAGATCAAACCAGTCTTTGGACTGAAGACCACAGCAACAACATACAACACAGAATGGACATGTAAGGAAAAAGCAAGGGATGGTACAGCATAGCGATAAAATAGTATAGGAAATACTCCCACTTCGTAATGTCACCTCAGATGCCGGACATACAGAGAGGCCACTCGATAAATGATGGCCAATACTCTCTCTCTCACACACACACACACACACACACACATACAGACACACCACGTCGGGGCGACATTCGCCTTGGACAGAGCTCTCACAAAGGAGTGTAGCTCAGGTGGATCCAACAGCCCCGTTGTCAGCCACCTAGGGCTAGTGGTGAAACGATACATGCAGGTTAGTCTGCATAAAACGTTGTCAAGTGCCTGATGCAAACGTGTGTAGGATCTCCGGGCTTATTTGCCCTCATTGTCAGACACGTCTCTGGATTGAGATCGTCAGAGGTTTCACTGAACTAAAACAGTGACGAATTTGAGCGCCTCATTCTTGTAATTATTTTGTGGTCATTATGCTCGTTTTCGTATTACCCAAATAGTTTGGCACAGTTTTTGGAGTATTTTAATTGGAGGTAAAATTAGGCCACGCTTATGATATTAAATCACGTAACTACCAAAGAACCGTCAGCAAACATCATCTACAGAGGGGTCTCATTTTGTTTCCTGTATTTTTTCATATTACAATTTCGAATCCTGAAACCCAAATTAGAGGAAAATTATTACTCTCAGGTAAGGAGTAAGTGACGAATCCTCCAGGGGAGAGGAAGTTGGATATTGTTATAACACAAATAAAATATAGTAACAATTCATTATCACACTTGTTTTTAACTTTCGGTCCAGCACAAACTGTGAAGCAACAAAATATTTTAATGTAACTTACGCAGAACGAAGTTTTCAGTGTTGGAAAAATTTTTCTCTGAAAATCCTTGGTGTGATAAGTATCCCTGTAATGACTGAAGAGAAACGTTATAAGCTATAAATGTGCACATAAATATAAAATAATACGAGTGTCGTTTCAAAAGTTCTGCAAACTGTAAGACAAAATTGAATAAAATAATTTATTTTATAACATACCTTTACAGACCATAAATACAGGCTCCACCCTTGCTTATGACACATTTCCAAATTATTGGAAACTTCTGTATTCGCGATAGGGAACCTTCATTGTTCAGCAGTCTGATTACTCATGTCACCCACTGTATCCTTCATCAGTTGTATCAAAACATTTTCCAGAGTCGTTTCTTCAATTTGGAAATCAAATCCAAGTCTGGAGGGCCTGTATCAGGACTGCAAGGTGGGTGATGAAGTATTTCCTACTCATATTTGTCGATCGTTTCTCTCATTGGTAGGGCAATGTGTGCTCTAGCATTATCGGGACATCAGCTACAAGTATGTCAGGCCTTATTTGACGAATCTTCGAGTGCAAAACATTTAGCAGAGACAGCTGCGTGTTACAGGCTCCGCTGGAGAACTCTATTTGTAGCTATGACTCCATTCATGTTAAACACAAAGATCATTATAGTTTCACCTTCGACTGTTCACCTTTGACAGTTCTAGTTCAGAAGCTTGTATCCACGTTTCATTAAGTTTTCAGAAACTGTTCTCCTTCTGTTCAGTAACGTTGAAGCAGTTCTTTTGCCATTCTTTTGTGACCTAATTTCTGTTCTCCACTTTGATCATGCCTACCCCATCTGGCAGCAACTTGTATACTTTTAATTTTTCATGCATGATTCTGTAAACTGAAGTGATATACAGTCTGGTCTCCTACGCAATTTCCTCACATATTTTTCGTCGATCCACTCTCAAAATGTCATTAATGTTAAAGGAAACGGCCAGAGCACCGTGACACTGTGCTACGATCCACTACACAATTCCCAAACACATCTCTGAAGGTGCTGTACATTTCCGATGGGCTCTTTCCACGTAAGGATTCGATTTTGCTATAGGAGTGCTGGCCACTTCGCATAATCCGACTTGATTAGGTTTCAGCTTCCATTTTAAAAGTGAATTACACACGACACAGCGATGCAAACCTGTCAACACATATACGACCGGCACACCTAAAGCCTCGCTCATGAATTTCATCACAATCACGCCAATATTAAGATCGCACATGCGCAGTATGCAGGATTTTTGAAAAGGCCCTCGTATTTTAGCGATATTTATCTGTAATAAAAAGCTTTAATTTAAGAATACGCCAGGAAAATGAAGTATTTACATTACTTGATGTTTCCAGTAGTGACAATCTCTATACAGCAGATCCATCTGTTTCCTAAAGAACATTAATGTCCCTAGAGAAAACCATATAGCCACAGCAATATGAAAATAAATTCGTAAAAAGAAATTTTACACGCTTAACAGAACTCTTGGAAATGGAAACGATCTCACAGGTCTGGGAATATTCATTGACATATGTTCTGCGTATGAAACGTAACATGGCGGTACCGAAGAACTCCAGAGGTTTATTTCTTTCAATGTTCACTTACAAAGTTATTTTAAACGTTCAAAGGATCATTAAAAGCTGATAGTGCTCAAAACATGGAGGCTGAAGCCGGTACTAAGGACTCGCTGATGTACAAAGAATGATCACTAAGTTTTGATTATAATCTCTAAGGAGTAAAGTTATGTAAATGTTGTTTTGTTGCTTGCAAGTAGATTTTTGTAGTCCTAGCACACACGGAAATCAACTAACCACAGTGCCATAGCACACTCTGCAGGAGCCGAAAGGAATTGGGAAGACCACCGATACAGTGGAATATCGTGTGGTCCGTCATTTCAGCACGTTCTTATTAGGTTGCTTTCTCGTCAGCCTGACTGTTCGGTGCAGATTTTGCAGTGGATTTTAAAGACAGTTACAGACTTGAAATATTAAACTTAATTCGGAATTGGATGACAGTGCATCATTATCTCGATTTCTTGTCGGTCTGTTCTGTAGCCAGTCTGGAACCGCGCGACCGCTACGGTCGCAGGTTCGAATCCTGCCTCGGGTATGGATGTGTGTTATGTCCTTAGGTTAGTTAGGTTTAAGTAGTTCTAAGTTCTAGAGGACTGATGACCTTTGATGTTAAGTCCCATAGCGCTCAGACACATTTGAACCATTTTTTGTAAAGGAAAGAAATACGCCATGAGACGAACAGATATTACACTTTTATTCAAAGACAATAATTACATTGAAATCATCGCTATTTATGACGCTCCTCTGGACATTACAAGAGCTGGTAGGTGGTGTTATCGCCACGGACTGCAGTCCACGATCTGCAACATGCCCCCGTAGGTTGGTGAATATTTCTTGAAGTAGGGCGATCAGTTCCTCCAACAGCGCGGTTGGCAGCTGCTGTACGGTCCTGGTGTTTGCGGTCGCGCTGTAATCCATCTCCCCAACGCGTTCCACATCTGCACGATGTCATGTAAGTCCGGGGACTAGTCAAGCCAATCTAAATACAATCTTGTACCAAGAGTTCTTCCGCCCACGCTGTTCGATGAAATCGCGCATTGTCATCCTTAAAAATAAAGTCACGTTCGAATGCACCGCTGAAAATATGCACAAGGGATAGAAGTACAGGGTCACAACAATGTTGACCTGTGAGTGTACCGTATTCAAAATTTTGGAGGTCTGTGCGAGTAGAGGGACAACCTATGTGCCACCCCACTCTCCATTGTTGCCAAATTTAGTCAAGATGGCAGCGATGACGTCATCCAAGATGGCAGCATGTAGACATGGCAACATCACATGACGTCACCCAAGATGGCGGATTTTGGCGGGAAAATAGGCCAATTGTGCTATGTCCACTAACCTAACCTCAAGAAAAAATGGCGGGAATTTCGAATTTTGGCGGGGAAAATAGCCCAATTGTGCTATGTCCACTAACCTCTCCTCAAGAAAAAATGGCGGGAATTTCGAATTTTGGCAGGGAAAATAGCCCAATTGTGCTACGTCCACTAACCTAAGCCTCCAGAAGAAAAAATGGTGGGAAGTTTGAACTCCAACAGGATAATGCATGCAAAACCATACTTCTCTTTATTATTATTAATCATTATTATTGATTATCATTTATTAACATTCATTATCATTTATTATTATTTATTATCATTTATTATTATTTATTATTATTTACCTGCCTCCACTAGAAAATTCCCTCCAAATTCAAATCCCAACATGATAATGGCTGCAAAACCTTACTTTTGTTTATTATTCATTATCATTCATTACCATTTATAGACGTAATCGTCCAATCCATCACGGACTCTGTGACGGCCGCGGTCATGGACAAACTGCAAGAGTCTGTCGGGCGCAACAGCACCGAAATCCAGTCTCTTAGAAAGTCCTTGGCCGCACAAGAGAAAAAAGCCGCCGAGCTAGAAGCTAAACTGTCTGCTGCCACCGATGAAATTGAGCAGTATCAGCGAAGGAACAGCTTGCGCTTGTTCGGGGTAGCTGAAAACGATCGCGAAAACACCGACGACCTGGCCATTAGCCTCGTGCGTGAGAAACTTGGCGTGCAGATCGACGTGGCCGATATTGACAGAAGCCATCGTGTTGGGCGCAGGATACCAGGCGCCACGAAACCCAGGCCTATAATAATTAAATTTGTGTCGTACCGGAAAAGAGCTGAAGTGTTTGCTCAGAAAAGAAAACTCGCCAAGAGTGGGGTTACCCTGAGGGAAGATCTGACGCGCGAAAGACTAAAAGTTTTGAACGCTGCGATCACACAGTTCGGCCTTCAAAATGTATGGACCCAGGACGGCAGGATCGTAGTCAAGACGGAAGGAGGGAGGAAAACGGTGACGAACATGTTCGAACTGAAAGACTGAGCGAAATCTCGCGAGACACAAAGTCTCATATTGTAATCTGTCTAATATAAGTTAATTTTTATTCTTTCTTTTCATGTTTTAGCTTAAATATAGCTCCGTTATTTCTATAAGTACCATAAGTACTCTATTTAAAATCAGTCAATTATTTCACATAAATATTGTTTCTTTATTTGTCTATCATAAGTGCTCATGTATACTCATATTGTCAGTTAAATGGGAATTAACATTCTCCATTAACAGGAATCTCCTTACAACCGCCTTTCTATATCTGTTATTTTCATCTTCGCCACTACTACTACTACTATTTTTCGTAACCACTACTGCCACTTTCCATCTTTCTTTTCGCTCCCTTCTCCGATACTTCCAGCGTGTTTTTCACCTTTAGTTCACAGACGCTTGAGTCAGTCACGACCTTGGACACCTGTAAACATGTCTTCCCCCGCGAAATCCAGCTTTTGTCCCTCTTCCGGCCAGCAGGTAAACGGAGCGCGCTCGGTCCTACAGGCGGCCACAATGGGACGGACCGGTTCCGGCGGCGGGCTCTTTGTGGCCCACGTGAACGCGCAGTCGCTAACGGCTCACTTCGACGAGTTCTGTGACCTGTTCTGCCAATCGCTGTTCCACATTATCCTCGTCTCTGAAACTTGGTTGAAACCAAACATTTCTTCCGACGCTATCCGAATCGCTGGTTACTCTCTCCTAAGGGCAGATCGTGAAACACGACGCGGGGGTGGTGTGGGTGCCTATGTTCGCTCTGATCTGACACCTACTGTACTATGCACATCGGATGCAAAGGGCGAAGGAGAAGCAGAGTTCTTGTTTTTCGAAATAAATACATCAAATCAGAAACTGCTAATTGGAGTAATCTATAAACCTCCAAACGTCGGTGCCATGTCCTCCTTTCAGTCTGCCCTGTCCTCACTCGTGACACAGTATGAACACATAATCATTATGGGCGACACAAACATCGACTTACAGTTAAAATCTCCCTCTGCCGAAAAACTAAGGCGACTGTTCCACTCCAATGATATGAGTTTAACACCGCTGGACCCAACTCACCACACGTCACACAGCCACACACTCATAGATATAATAGCAACAAAGCGACCAGATAAAATAATCCGCGCCAATCAGACATCCGCTCCAGGACTCTCTGCTCATGACGTGATATTCTTAAATTACTCAGTGCATACTACCAAAGAAAAATCTCACCTGGTAACCTACAGAAACTTAAAAAATGTTAACCATGACGCTCTTCAAAAGGATTGCTCAGACATCCCTTGGCATGATATAAGCAATGAACCGACTTTAGACGGAAAAATTCGGCAATTATGTAGCAAAATTATTGCACTGTATGATAAACATGCTCCTCAACGCACTGTCAAGGTAAAGAGAGCTCCTGCTCCATGGCTCACCACTGCATTACGCCAGTTAATGAATAAACGTGATGCTGCACACAGGGCCTTCAAGCGTAACCCAACTCCCGAGGCGTACGAAGCTTATAGGAAACTCCGAAACAGAACGAAGCAAAGTGTGAGAAATGCCAAAATCAGACATGCCCGCTCTGTCGTATGCGGCATATCAAAACCTGCTGCACTGTGGAAAAAGCTGCGCAGTTTCGGTATAGGGAAGCGAAGATATGACGCTGTTTATCAAGCGTCTGCAGAAGAATTAAACGATTTCTTCTCAACAGCTGTAATCTGCCACGCAGCGACAAATTACCAGCCCCAAGATATCAATCTCTTGAGAGACAAGTTTTTCCTAAAACATGTCACTACCGGCACAGTACACAAGGCAATTATGAGAATCTCTTCCGAGGCAGTAGGAAATGATGGAGTGAGCATTGGCATGATTAAAAACGTCGTAGCCACTATTATTCCAGTTATCACAGACATCTTCAACCTGTCTCTTGTCAGTAGTATATATCCTACTGAGTGGAAGCAAAGTTTAATCCAGCCTATACCCAAGACTGACAATCCTAAGTCGCCAGGTGACTACAGGCCGATCAGCATACTACCTGCAATATCTAAAGCCCTAGAATACATCGTCCATGAACAGCTGACGGATTACCTCAAAACTCATAACATCCATGACGAATATCAGTCAGGCTTTCGAAAGCACCATAGTACAGCAACTGCATTAATCAAAGTAACTGATGACATTAAACATGCTATGGACAGACGTGAAGCTACTATCCTAACACTGCTTGACTTTAGCAAGGCTTTTGACACAGTTGACTTCGATATATTACTAATTAAAATGAAACAGCTGAATTTCTCAATCAGCGCAATACACTGGTTCGACAGCTACCTCAAAAACAGAAGTCAACAAGTCGTTTGTGGGTCGGAAAAGTCATCATGGAAAAGCGTGCACTCTGGAGTTCCCCAAGGCTCCGTCCTTGGTCCACTACTCTTCTCACTGTATATTAATGATATTTCTTCAGTGATTCACTCCTGCAGCTACCATCTATATGCTGACGACATCCAACTGTACATAAGTGCAAGCCCCAAAAACATTGCTGGCGCAGTAGCGAGTATGAACGCAGATCTTTGCTCTGTTTCTCGATGGGCACAGAACCTAGGTCTGAAACTAAACCCCAAGAAATCCCAGGTCACACTTATATCTCATCCAAAGTTAATCAGCCGGTACTTTCGCGAAACGGTCCCTAAAATACTCCTCAATGGTACCCAACTACCATACCAAAAAACAGTAAAAGACCTTGGAATAATCTTGGATGAACACCTAAACTGGGAAGAACAAACAGTCACAGCTTGCCGGAAATCGCTCTCCTCCCTACATGCAATTCAAAAGTTTAGAAAAATATTTCCAACCCATGTTAAACAAAAATTAGTCCAAACACTAGTCTTGCCTAATCTTTACTACTGCGATGTAGTTCAACACGGCACGAATAGTGAAAATTCTAGATGCCTCGAGCTAGTGATGAATGCTTGCGTCAGATACGTGTGCAATATTCGGTTGTATGATCATATCAGTCCTTCATACTCCCAGCTAGGTTGGATACGCCCACATAAGGCACGCGATCTCCACACGATGTGCTTACTTCATCGATTTCTTAGCCACTGGTGCCCTCAATACTTATCTTCTCACATTAAACATCTATCATCATTCCACAATCGCAATACCAGATCGGATACGTCTATCATCTTGGCTGTACCTTTACATAACACAAAATCTTTCTCCGTGTCATTCTCCATCTCAGCCATACGACTATGGAACGCACTCCCCTGTGATCTGCGTCTTATCCAGAACTACTCAACATTCAAGAGGGAACTCAAAACTTACATATTAGGGACGGTATAGCCACCATTGTTGTGCCCCTAACATCTCTTTCTTTCTTCTCTCCATCACAGCTTCGAATTTTACCATTCTTTTTCTCTTCTTCAAACCTATCTACCTCTTATATATCTCTTTCACCCCATTCTATCGTCTTATGTCTCTGCTCGATGAGAATAACTCACAAGCTGCAAGAATATAACGAGAAAATTCCCAACTAACTGACATTCACAAAAGAAATGTATGTTTACTTTCATATACTTAGTCACTATTATTATTATTATTATTATTATTATTATTATTATTATTATTATTATTACTATTATCATTATTATTATCATTATTATCGTTGATTGTTATAATTATTTTTATTGTTATAACTATCATTGTACTACTGTTATAATCTCAATTTTTTTTCGTTTGACATCAATACTGCATAATACGTTAAATGTTCTTAATGTTATTTAGTAACTGTAACTCGTTCAATCTGAGTATGCCTGGTTAGGTGTAAGAGAGGGCCTGAAGGCCCTAATCTTGCCAGGTAAAATAAATGCATAAATAAATAAATAAATAAATATTAACATTCATTATCATTCATTGTCATTTATTATCATTAATTATAATTTATTATTATTATTATTTATTATTATAGGCCTACATCCACTAGAAAATTGCGCCAAATTCAAATTCCAACACGATATTCTCTAAAAAACTGTACTTCTGTGTATTATTATCATTTATTATTTATTCAAGATGTCCGGTTTTCTCGGTGAGTAAGCCATTTTCCTTACATCCATAACAAAAATCTGTCATAAGTTCACATCGCAACACCATAATTGATCACACTTACGATCTTTCTGCCTCACTTATCTTTTATTTCACTGGTAGCCTATCATAATAGCGTCAAATAATAAACTGCACTTATAGTAATGTAAATCACGTCCTTTTATTTTGCCGGGGGAAGGGACTGAAGACTTTACTTCAAGCAGTACGGTCATCACTTGTTCTCCAACACAGTCAGCACACACATCTTTGATATCGCAGTGCAGTCACCACGAGGTCCGCGCTTCAACTGAATTACTTCAAATCCTCCCCACCTCCTGGCCAGCGCGTGATGAAACTGCCCACGCCTGTCACTTGAGGCGTCCGGCCACTAGCGTGGGGGGCGAGCCCAGCGATCACTCCCACGTCGTAAACATGTTTACGTTGGACACGCTCGAAATTGTCGAGTTTGACGTCACAACGGCCCCTTGTCCGCTCACCACGTGCATTCGTCGCCTCCGCACGTTTCCCGCAATTATTGTCTGCCTCGGAGGTGAATCACACAACGGTCGGCCGTTTCCCTGCAACACTTTCGGCGCCACGTTCAAACCTGTCAATGTCGACCGTTCACCGTCTACCAAGTGTCCCTGTGCGAGAACACAGTGCTACACTCTTGGCGGCAAAGTTTGCTCGACAGTGGAATCCGCCATGAATATATAAGAGCACGTTTGGACCGCACTAGAACTCCCGCTAATTGACTCACTCTCGCGAGCGCGTAATAACTGTTCAATTGCTGCGCCACCGCCCCGCTTACGTCACACACCCTCCATACACGCGACGGACATAGCTTTCTGTAAAAACGAGGAATATAACTCTTTATTTCATTCATTACGGTCATGCAGGTGTGTCCCAACTACCTTCTCCATGCTCATACAGCGAGTGCAGCTGACATATGCGCGGCCGGCTGAGCCCGCTCCGTCGACAGCATCAGGCCGGCTGACGTGAAGCGACCAGCGCACCAGGTGGGCGGCGGCGAGCGGCGCCTCAGAATCCCACTACGTAAACATCTTTCGGCGCCGCGAGCACTTAACGCTAGATACGATGGAACATGTCGACCACGTGCCGGACAAGGGATACGTTTGGCTCTAGAGTTTGGCCGACAGTGGAATCCACCGTGACCGTATAACAGCGCGTTTGCTCGTCGCGAGTACGCTCGCTAATTCACTCTCACCACCCCACTATATTAAATAATTGAATTCACAATTCCATATACATATGCAAACGCGTTCAACTCCCTAATTTCAACTACTTTTCGAGGACCAGACAGCCACATCCTCCTCGCAGGAACCAGCGCCAAGTTTGACATCTGTCAATAAACAAACCAACCCAAGAAAATTGTTTCAAACTAAGCCACCAGCACTCAGCCTCTTCCTACACGTTTCTGGTAAACGGACTCACCCTGCACTAGGTCCACGGATGGAGGAACGAATTTACTTTATTTAGAAATGGAGTATATGTATCACACCGACATGCCCCACATCATACAGACATGCAAAACACTCCTACATAACTCATTTATAATGTTCTAGACACACGCTTGCTAATTGTAAACAGTTAAAAATAACTCATAGCACAACCTACACACGTGCAAAACATTACCTCCAGATAGCCAAACAACTTCTAATTTCCTAAAATAATTTTAGTGCATAGGCTGATGGAAGTAGGAACGAGTATACTTTATTTATTTGCGAGATATATTTTTGAAACTTTTACTTCTCATAGGTATCGATATGTAAGGCTGACATAAGGCAGTTTCTGAACCCCAGTAGTCCACTACACTTCCAACACAACCACACCCATCAAGAAATTCATTCCAATCCAGAGCTGTAACTCCTCTACAGATAAATTTGTCCAGTTATTTGTCTACTCACTCATATTCTGACCAGATTGCCGTTATTGCGCAAAAACAACTCAGACTGCGCTGTGCTGCTCGGGGAAGTAAGGAACGGCTGCACTCTATTTATTTGGAGCCCCTTTTATTTAGTCGTGGAGTATATTAGTCACAAAACACTCACACTGATCCAACTCTGGTCATCTGACACAGGCCACAAACACGAAAACAACTACTAATTTCACCACACAATAGGAAACGGCTCTTAAATAATGCAGTACACAATATCAGCAGACGAGCTCTGTACTCTTAAACTATCCAAATAAAGCACCGCACAGTGCACAGACATGCTCGCAAAATAGTGCAACGGGCGCGCCCAAACACCCTCAGCTGCCAAACCGACCAAAAGTCTCTGCTCGGCATCCTACAAACATGACCAAAACACAGCCGCATTCGCACCTAACACCGGAGATATTGATATCGCCTATGCATCTTAGATTACGCTTCAAGGCAGGTCGCGTGCGCGTGAGGTCAGCGGGGAAGAGAGTTCCAGAGTCTCCAGCCAAGTTCAGCTTCCGAGCGCTCGTGACACCGACACATGTTAAAGCTGCATTGTCCTTCTCATGTATACCGCCGGCGTCTCAGGTCTGGACCTACCTTCACGTCTATTGTCAGAATAACTCATGGCTCGTTGACACACACGCTTAACGCGGCCGGGAAAACATTTACTACTCGCATGCAACCGAGATGGTGACGGGAAAACCAATCACTCTGATCTGCGCTGCAGGCGCGTGTAACCATTGAGAACACTGTATTTATTATTTCGAACAACTTATTTAACCATACAGTGTATCTATCGCGCCATCACAAAACACTCACCCAGATGTGCCCTGGGGCATGTTGCACAGCCCACAGACACGCACCCAATCACAATTTCAGTGCACACTATAGCAAACTGTTACTAAATAATACGCTCAGTACTCGTAAACTATCCTAATAACGCATAGCAGAGCCTGCAGATCCGCTCGCAAAATAAGTCAGCAGACGTGCGCAGGTACCCCCCACTACGCACCCTGCCGACAGGATCGTGAAGTCACCCATCCGCCTGATTTCAGACCTCGCACAGGCTTCCGCAAGCATGAGTTGGTGCGGTCAACGCACTCGTCAGCGGTCAAAGCACACACATACGTCCATACAGGACCGCAATCCATCACAACCCCGAGCCGCTACCACCGAACGCGGGTGAAAGTCAACTTCATATCAACGTAGCATAATTATCAAAGAACAGCCTCCATACGCTAGATACATCATAGCAGCACATTTCTTTACCTCCTATGACCCTGTAGCACACTGCGCGTTGCTCCTCACACGACATTACACGGCTCTTTAATGAAACATAACTACACATCCCTGCTCTCGCCTCGTCGCGTGGACAGCCATCTAAAACCTTCTCAATATTATTCTTACTTTACAACATTTAAAAAAAAAAAGATCTAATTTACACCTCCCACCGCACCTAACCTCACACAATCAACATACTCAAACGTCCTCAACCCTATTTTGACACTCATATATCTTACAACAAACCATCTCCATCAATCAATTTACCATTCTCATCCCCTCTTTTCGAATTACGAACGTAGTCTCTATCTAAACACCACTCAACTCATCTTTCTCACACTTTCAACAGTTAAATTAATTTTACACACACCCAGAAATACCAAATGCAATTAAAGAGTCAATCTTTTATACAGATCATCAAGCACATACGACAATATTCAAAGCCTGGTCCATATTTAACACCTCCACCTTGAATTAAATGTTAGTACCATTGCTGTAACATTCTGCCAGCACTCGATTTGTACCTACTTTTTTCCGCTCTTAACTGTTGTCACTAGCGGTCGAATATCACTATCTATAGATTAAATAAATATCCACATTAAAAAAATATATCTCTCCCCGCCGTTTAGAAACTCTTAAATGCTTGGGACAAGAAATATTCTATTACTGAAAGGGAGGCATTGGCAATCGTATGGGGATTCAAGAGATTCCGTTATTATTTGGCGGGGAGGCCTGTGAAAGTGGTGACTGACCAAAAGGCCCTTACATTCTGACCACAAGCAAAATGAGGCATAGCAGACTAACGTGATGGGCCCTGGCATTACAGGACTATGACTTCGAGATAATTTATGAGCCAGAAGCAACCCAAATAATATCTGATGCCTTGTCAAGATTACCAGCTGACTCAAGAGGAATGTTGGTGGACAGGCCGGAAGGAGAAGGAGTTAGAATTAACCTGATGAAAGGAGTACAGTACGAAGAATTCATAACGAAGTTCCTAAAAAAAGTGCGCGGGGAACAGAATGAGGACGAGAAATTAAAGACAATTAAAAACAAATACAGGTGTGCAGGAGAAGAAAGAATTGTCACATTTTATTATATTCACAGTGGGATACTTTATAAAAGAAACAAGGGGAGTGATGAGAACTGGAAACTCTGTGTGCCTGAGCATGTGGTAGAGAAATCAATTTGGTACACGTACTATAGTAATGTGCATTACGGATCGAAGAAGTGTCTGGAAAAGTTGGAGTCAGATTGTGCATTCAACAACATGGGAAGGCGTATACGTAAGATACTGAGTACACGTGACACTTGTCAAAAATCTAAAACGACTAGAGTACAGCACATAGGATATATGCACCCAATTGTTTCAACAGCGATTAAGGACATAGTAGCAGTGGATCTCTTTGTGCCACTTCCTGCCTCACGAAGGAATTACACACGAATCCTAGTAGTGGAAGAACTGGTTTCCAAGTACATAAAATTTTACCCATTAAGGAAAGCCACTAGTAGAGCCATCATTAACCAGTTTGAGAAAGACTATTTTCAAAAGGTGTGTATTCCTAAGCGAATCTTGAGTGGTAATGGGTTACAATTTAGGTCAAAGGAGTGGACAGAGATGCTAAATGAACATAAAATAGAGCAAATTGCCATTTCTAGATATAGGCCAGCTTCTAACCCTGAAGAACGAACAATGAAGGACTTGAACCATTTATGCCGAACATACTGTCATAGGAAGCATGGTTTATGGAAAGAATATTTGAGAGAATTTGAGCGGGTCAGGAATCACCTCCCGCATGATTCTACAGGGTTTGCACCATGCGAGGTATTGCTCAATCAAGAACCTGACAGTATTTTTTGCGAGTTGCTAGTCTACCCACCAGGAAGTTCATTGACCTGGGAAAGGAAATTGGAACTAGTGGAATTAAGTATGAAGGAGAAGGCTAGAAAAAGACAAGAAAGACACAACAAGCTAGTAAAACCGATAACTTTCCGAGTGGGAGACTTAGTACTAGTAAAGGTTCATGCAAAATCAAAGAAAATAAACTCTGAAATACACAAATTCAACCACGTTTATAAGGGACCATACAGGATTATAAAAATTGGTCATCCTAACATGGTGGAGTTGAAATATGCACGGACAAAGAGAGTGAATGGTAAGGAGCATGTTGAAAACATAAAAAGGTACTACTCAAACGAGAACAGGGATAACCCAGATGAGGAAGTGAAATTCGATTAGGGCGAATGTCTGAAATGGGGTGTTCAAGCTCCATGATGTAGTTGAGTAAGACATGTTTGGAACATTTAGTTGTTAATCGGACACTTGAAAAAGGGGAATGTTTATTTGCATTGTATTTTCTGAAGTATTATAAATAGAGCATCATATTTCATATCGACAGTTACTTGAGAATGGCTGTAAAACCAGTAACAACTCAATTGTAATATAATAACTCACATGTCATGTGTTCATGTATTATTTTTGATTGTATGTTGTGTGTTACATTCAATATGGACTATACAGGATTATTGCTACTTGATGGAAAATTGTGATTTGGACAATGCCATGTTTGTGAGATGTTATAATCTTTTGTAGAATATTATTATGGAGGCAGCCCACTACCGGAGTCGATGGATTATTTGGTAAATTGTAATTTCATTAATTATTTACACAGTGTGTTTTGTTCAGATGTAATAACATCTAGTTTCTTTGCCGGTTCTTGTACGCCAGAGGCTCCAAAGAAGTCGTCTAGGGCGGGGATGTATGGGGTCTGTAGACCCTTACTATAACTCTGCACTCGGCACAGGTCGATAGGGCGAACAATCGATTGTGACATGTTGCGAGAGCGAGTGTCGAGATGCGCCAGAGTGGTTGGCGAGAATGGTGTGTGTGTAGAGGCAATTGTTGAAATACAGGGTCTTTTAACCCAGAAGGGTGTCACCATCGCCGTGGTTAGACCCCTAAGTAATAGATTAATACCGGGAAAGTGAAGAAGTATCATTATGAAAGTGATCAGTGACGTTACTAGTGCCGATAATTGGTTTCGCGTCTACCGCGCCGGACTAACCTCGGATTGCAGTGTTGGATGCAGTGATGGATTAGTGTGTGACGATAATGGCAAATGAAGAAAGCCTGTGCTGAGATTAGCCGTAATTAGATATGTATGACGAAGACAGTGGCTGTCTCCTTTTTTCTGTTTTGAGAAGAATATAAGTTCGTAATTAGTAAAACTGTGTTGGTGTTCCTTATTACCAGACATTCAGTATTATAGTATTGAACAGAACGAACTGGAAAGTAACAACTTCCTTAGCAGTCAATACCGATTACCAGCCCCATTAGGTTCACGGTCATGTTAATAATAAATATTGGGCTGCTATTCGATCAGATCAGGTTGGGATAATAAACGGAGGTGTTACAATCTCCAACAGGACATGTAAACATAAGTTATCGTTCTGTGTTCCAAAATTGTCTCTAAATGTAACCAAGGCGTATCCAACCAACTCCACATTCGGAGAGCGTTTGCTTTGTTTTCTGTATCTCTTTGTACATGCACGCCTCGCGGAAGGCTCACAGGACCAGCGGTAGAGTAACGTTAACGTTCGAATGTGGAGCAAGCGCTCTCCGAATGTCGCATGGATGGATCTGACATAAAATCGAAAGAAATGCGAAAACTGAGTAGCGCATAGATATAAACTAACCCAATATACACCGAAATGCTGTGAAAATGAGAACGTACTTGCTTATCTTCTGGTTCGCGGGGGGGGGGGGGGGGGGGGGGGCATTTGTACATGGAGTCAAGTATGTGGCAACAGTGATTCACGCGAGTTGAATACTGTATTTGATGCTTTTCAGGAGGACAGAAACCCATTCACGTCTAAACCTACTCATATCTGTGTTAAATGATAACAGAGGGTGTACAGGGTGATCGATTGAGACAGAGCTGCAACTGGGTACGATTCAAACGTTGACTCATTTATTCTGGAGAAGAACAAGTTGCTGAAGGTAGATTTTCTTCCAGTATTCTATTTGGATTCTTTAGCCACGTGATATAGCCAGCGTTCTAGTCGTATGCGGCTACGTGTTCGGTATGTGGTTTAAAGCACTGTCTACTAGCGATCGTTAACGGTGAACCAGTCGGTCATCAGAAGACTTCTATCTCATGTGCAATGAAAGTTGATACACTCCTCTAAAAGCACTTTGATTTACGCGATCCCCACCCTGTCGCCTGCTTGGTGTAAAATCGAGACTTCAGCTTCATAGCCAGCCAGTGTGGTCGTGTGGTTCTAGGCGCTGCAGTCTGGAACCGCAGTACTCCTATGGTCCACGTTCAAATCCTCCCTCGGGCATGGATGTGTGAGATGTCCTTAGGTTAGCTAGATTTAAGTAGTTCTAAGTTCTAGGGGACTGATGACCACAGATGGTAAGTCCCATAGTGCTCATAGCCATTTGAACCATTTTTTTTCTGCGTCTTAACTAAGTTAGCTGTGGGTATTTGTGAGGGGCTGTAACCATTCTGTACACACTTACCCGACAGACGGGTGTTTACAGAGTTGGTGAAGGGATGATTTGTAATTTTCACATGTAGGACGCTACTGTTATGTGTATCTGTTTGCTTGTAGGATGTATCAGCTGCTAATAACTATCATTTTAATATAAACCTGATGGAGTAATAGTATTATTTCGGACTCGTGATCTGCTGTGATCATTGGGCACTAGATGTGTCCGCAGGGCTATATTGGGCTTGTATCATAGAAAGGAAAAGTTTTACGATTGGGGTAGAGATAGCTAAGCGTAGGATGACCGGGGAGAATGATGTATGTCTGACAGGGCAGAAAAGTAAGCGATCTAAGGTTATTGGCCGTTTTTCAGTGCTGAACGTTATAGCCCAGATCACGTAAGAAACAGATTGCCCGATCGCTTTGTCTAGCAGGCAACTCTTGTCAGGGAATGGCCACCAGGCGGCAACAGCGTCGCACCCTTACTTGTGGAATCAACCACTAGATGGCACTCCGTTCTGTGAAATATGTGGCAACATCGGCCGAACGCGTGCAGCTTTCCACTATTTGGTGTGTGTGAAGTACAACTGTTTCTGACATACCAGTGGTAGTGGATCGAGTCGTCATGCCGAGGGCCTGCGAGTATATCAACTGTGGAAGGAGTAGACGAACAAATACTGAATTAAAAATGTTGAGATTTCCCGTCAAAGATAAAGAAAGGTTACGCGAGTGGATTTTAAATTCAGGTAAATCAATAAATTAGTTATGAGTAAGAATTAATGAAGAGCCCTAAGCATTCGATCCTATCTACATTTTCTTGATCTTATATTCTGATATAATGTGGCAGCCCTTCCTGTACAAGAATCATATCATACAATTTTTAAATGAAATATCTGTTGCGATTTGGACTTTTTTAAATGTTCAAAGACAAGTGTAGTAGAACTGTCTCAAAACTGAAAATTATAAAAAATATGTAGTTTATACATATTGTATTTAAGTACAAGTGTACCCGTGGTCTAGGGGTTAAGTGCGGCTCTCGCAGCCGAGCGAAGCAGACGTGCGGTGTGTGCTCTCCGCTGGCAGAGAGGGCCAGCGCGCCTTGTTTACTTTCTTCGGCCGACACTAACGTGACGCCGTAGCGCTCCAAGACCATGGCAAACCACTACAGAAGATCAACCTTGAAATTCACATTTCGGAACGACTTTACCCGACCAAAGGCGCTCGAAGTCGAACGTTTTTTAAAAGAGGAAGCCAAGATCCCGGCTGCCGACATTGTCGGCATTCACTTTTCGATCGTCAGTAGCACGGTCTATGTAAAGCTCATAAACGAAACTACTTGCGACAAGGTGCTTCGAGAGATGAAACAAGAACTGCGCTTCTGCCACGCAGATGGAAATGTTGGCAACGTCGAGGTCGGCCATGCCGCAATGGGACTGCGGACTATATGCATCTTCGAACTTCCATTTGAACTCCCGGCGGCAGAAGTTGTAGCGGCGCTCCGCCCCTACGGCACGGTACACGAACACGTGGCTGAAAAATGGACCCAGTTTAAGACGTATCCAGTACTCAATGGAGTACGCCAAGTGCGCATAGATCTCCAACGACACGTGCCATCCTATCTACAGATAGGTGGATGCCGGGCCATAGTTATTTATGATGGCCAACCGAAGACGTGCTCCGGATGCGGTAAGGAAGGTCACCTTCGTTCCGAGTGCCTCCAGCGTCGGATCACACAACTCCCACTGAAGGACGTTGCACCACCAGCGGCGAAGACTATTCTACCCGTTACTTACGCGGCGGCGCTCACGACGTTCTCCACACAACAGACACGGCCGACCGCTTCAGCGGTACAAGAATCACTTTCCACGGACAAAGACCTGGATGCTCCGCCGACCTGGCCAGTGGTGGAAAATAGCACTACGACTCTGGAGCTACCGAACGCGACAGACATTGACGCCAGTAAGTTGGCAATTGATTCCCTTATTGTACCGACCGAAGCGTTTGTTCCGGCGGAGCATGAGTCAGTGCCGTCTTCTGACAATGAAGGCCACGTACGGAAACAGCGATCACCGAAACGCCGAAAGCGGCGTCGTCGGACCGTGTCGGAACACAGCGGTTCGCATTCGGCCGGGGAAGAACGACTGACCACTCAAGAAGCCAGCCGCGAAGCTGAAGCTGTTTCAACTGACTCCAACCTTGCAGAACAGACAGAAAAACGTGCAGCTTTCGACCATCGGCCCATTGACAGAAACAGTGAGCAGCGGGAAGGTACCAGTGCAGGTAGCGAAGTCGCCCGGTCCCTTACTATCAAACATTCTAAGGCTATGGACCATGAACAGACATCCGCGCCCGCTTCATGGGCCGAGGACGTTGAGACACAAGATCACGACCCGCGGCCAGCTGAGGCGCCGCCGGATCATGCAGCATAAGCAGCACAAGGAGGACCGCGTTCGGCGGGGGGTGACATCACTTCCGATGTTCGCTTCTCTCCACCTTCACCATGGATAATCTCGCCCAAACAACTCGTTGCCAGGCTTACCGCCTGGCGACAATGAATATCAACATGATCAGTTCTCCTGTCAAGATCCAACTTTTGAAAGAAACCATACGAGCCATGGGGGTTGACTTTGCTTTCCTACAAGAAGCGAAAACGACGGCACTCCCGCACTTTTACGGGTACACCACACATGTGACGCCTGGTAGCCCTGCAGATACCGGAGTGGCAATATTATTGCGTGAAGGTATTGAAGTTACCGACGTCACGTTTCTTCCCTCCGCTCGAGGAATAGCATTTACGGCACTCAACACCCGATTCATTAATGTTTACGCGCCGTCGGGTACCACAAGACGTCACGACCGCGCCAGATTCTACTCCACAGATGTCGCTCCCCTTTTCCTAGGACGATACGACCACAGCGTCTTCGCCGGCGATTTTAATTGCGTACTTCACCCCAAGGACCAAATCCCACATTACACGCCTTGTCCGGAACTGGGCGCGATGATCCAAGAACTTCACTTGTGCGACACGTGGGAAAAAGTCCACGGTAACCGCTCTGGCCACACTCATCTTACCAGTCATTCGGCCAGCCGACTCGACCGCATATATGTGTCACAAGATCTCACACAAGGTGTGGTGGACGCCGAACTATGGCCTCAAGCCTATTCTGATCACAGTGCCTATATCTGCACTATACACCTACGCCCCCAACAAGTCTGGCGCAGCAATGGCTTTTGGAAGCTCAACGTAACTCATCTCCAGGACCTGGATTGCCATCGGCAAGTTGCAGCAACGTGGACTGACTGTGAACGCCGCCACCCTCGATACGCTTCGACCCTGGAGTGGTGGCTCCTCTGTGCCAAACCAGCAATCCGTAGGACACTTATGCAATATGGCAAGGACGTGACTGCGTGGCATCGACAGACCCTCGATTTTTACTACGCGACTCTCAGGGACCTCGACGCCTTACCCCCTTCCCCAAAGAGACAACATGATCAAAGCAGAATCAAGGCTCACATACTATCATTGACGAAGCGCCGACTAGAAGGTGCAGTCGTCCGCTCGCGACGGCACGACCGAACGTTTGCGGAGGAACCCACTATGCACCACGTTGTGGCGGATAAGCGGCGACAACGCCAACACTTAATCACACAACTCAGGATACACGACGGTCGCTTATGTACGACCCAAGCAACCATAGTAAAGGCGGTGGAGGATCATTTTCGTCATCTTTACAAGGAAAGAATCGTCGATGACGAGGCCACTACTGAAGTGTTACAGCAGGTAACACGTACTATCGACGAGGCTACCGTGAATGCACTAACAGAGGAAATCTCACTCGAAGAAGTCGAAGACGCCGTGGACAAAGGTGCGGCCAATAAGTCTCCTGGACCTGATGGATTGCCCATCGAATTCTACCGGACTTTCCGTGACATCATGATGCCTCGCTGGGTTATAATGTTCCACGAACTTACGTCTCCAGACTGTGTTGTGCCGCCAGCGTTTGTAGACGGACTTCTCATACTGGTACACAAGCCAGGTGGAGGGCTATCGATTAACGACTATCGGCCGCTTACAATGCTGAACGCCGATTACAAGATTTTCACCAGGATTATGGCGAGCCGTATTAAGACGACTTTGCCGATGATCCTCGCTCCTGAACAGACGTCGCAGGGGGGAGAAGCCAACATACACATGGCCACCGGTGACTGCAGGGATTTAATAGCAATCGCTTCTGCGTGTCGTCTGAGAGCGGCGATCGTCTCCGTAGATTTCAACCGCGCCTTTGATAGAGTGCACCACAACTTCCTCCTACGAGTGATGGACTGTATGGGATTCCCCCCGGGCCTCATCGACACCCTACGGCGTCTTTGGACCGCAGCCAGCTCACACGTCCAGGTCAATGGAAGGACGGTAGGACCAGTACCCATTAAGAGGTCTCTACGACAGGGTTGTCCCCTTTCTACCTACCTTTATGCCATCGCACTCGAGCCACTCCTTGGGGGCCTTAACCACCGCCTATCTGGCATCACGCTGCGGGACGTCATCTTTCGCTATAGGACATACGCTGACGACCTGCTACTGCTAGTTCGTTCCAATGACGAAGTTCAAAGCGTACTAACCTGGATTGAGCGATACGGACAGGCCGCCGGCAGTCTTCTGAACATCAACAAGTCGGCGGCGTTGGATATTGGGCGAGGTCTCGGACCGGAAGCCCTCGCTCCCCTCCCACCAGTTTCTGATCTGCGATATTTGGGAATCACGTTCAAGAAAGATGTACATAAAACAGCTGCAGCAAACTACCGACGGTTATTACAGATCATACGCGCAATGGTGCGACAGAAGATATTGGCTTGTTACCTCCGGATCACACCTGATATGATTGACCCTCAGACCCTACTCTGTCCCGATGGAACTTACTTTCCGGCTGCAAAATATCATGCGCTTACATGGTTCAAAGGACTTACCGTCGCCTACATCTTTCGCGACGGAGAGAAAGAGCAGCTTGATTTTTGGTGGTTCCTGCAAAATGCTCACAATGCCCTCGAACGCACACCGAAATACCGTACGCTCTTCGCAAATTATTTACGCAGCGTTTTCGTTAACCCCCCCACTCAGCTGGGGAGTGCCGAGCTGCGGTTAATGTTCTGTGCCGCATCTCACAAACGGCTGAACGTTCTGCCTTGTCAGCCATGAGCGAAGGAAGAGACAAGCTGCTGCAAGGATGCTGTTTTCCTTGAGGCACAACGACATGAGGATGCAGAAGGCAATGGAAACCACTGCATTAAAGACACGTAACGTATATCCACAGGACATGTGGCCTGTAGTTGAAGAAGTGTCATGATGATCTCTCCATTGGCAAAAGATTGCCGAATAGTCCCCAATTCGGATCTCCGGGAGGGGACTGCCAAGGGGGAGGTTACCATGAGAGAAAGATTGAATAATCAACGAAAGGATAACGTTCTACGAGTCGGGAGTGGAATGTCAGAAGCTTAAACATGGTAGGGAAACTAGAAAATCTGAAAAGGGAAATGGAAAGGCTCAATCTAGATATAGTAGGGGTCAGTGAAGTGAAGTGGAAGGAAGACAAGGATTTCTGGTCAGATGGGTATCGGGTAATATCAACAGCAGCAGAAAATGGTATAACAGGTGTAGGATTCGTTATGGATAGGAAGGCAGGGCCGAGGGTGTGTTACTGTGAACAGTTCAGTGACCGGGTTGTTCTAATCAGAATCGACAGCAGACCAACACCGACAACGATAGTTCCGGTATAGATGCCGACGTCGCAAGCTGAAGATGAACAGATAGAGAAAGTGTATGAGGATATTGAAAGGGTAATGCAGTATGTAAAGGGGGACGAAAATATAATAGTCATGGGCGACTGGAATGCAGTTCTAGGGGATGGAGTAGAAGTAAAGGTTACAGGAGAATATGGGCTTGGGACAAGGAATGAAAGAGGAGAAAGACTAATTGAGTTCTGTAACAAGTTTCAGCTAGTAATAGCGAATACCCTGTTCAAGAATCACAAGAGGAGGAGATATACTTGGAAAAGGCCAGGAGATACAGGAAGATTTCAATTAGATTACATCATGGTCAGATAGAGATTTCGAAATCAGATACTGGATTGTAAGGCATACCCAGGAGCAGATATAGACTCAGATCACAATATAGTAGTGATGAAGAGTAGGCTGAAGTTGAAGACATTAGTCAGGAAGAATCAATACGCAAAGAAGTGGGATGTGGAAGTTCTAAGGAATGACGAGATACGTTTGAAGTTCTCTAACGTTATAGATCCAGCAATAAGGAATAGCGCAGTAGGTAACACAGTTGAAGAGGAATGGACATCTCTAAAAAGGGCCATCACAGAAGTTGGGAAGGAAAACATAGGTACAAAGAAGGTAGCTGCGAAGAAACCATGGGTAACAGAAGAAATACTTCAGTTGATTGATGAAAGGAGGAAGTACAAACATGTTCCGGGAAAATCAGGAATACAGAAATACAAGTCGCTGAGGAATGAAATAAATAGGAAGTGCAGGGAAGCTAAGACGAAATGGCTGCAGGAAAAAGATATGATTGTTGGAAGGACAGACTCAGCATACAGGAAAGT
This sequence comes from Schistocerca gregaria, assembly GCF_023897955.1. Taxonomy (NCBI): domain Eukaryota; kingdom Metazoa; phylum Arthropoda; class Insecta; order Orthoptera; family Acrididae; genus Schistocerca; species Schistocerca gregaria. Next base: position 513,543,871 of record NC_064924.1, read on the forward strand.
CAAAACAACCTTTGGTGACATTAAAAGCAACGGTGATAACATTAAGAAAGAATACATTGAAAGCCTTTATGAGGGTGAAGATTTGTCTGATGTGATAGAAGAAGAAACAGGAGTCGATTTAGAAGAGATAGGGGATCCAGTATTAGAATCGTAATTTAAAAGAGCTTTGGAGGACTTATTGTCAAATAAGGCAGAAGGGATAGGTAACATTCCATCAGAATTTCTAAAATCATTAGGGGAAGCGGCAACAAAACGACTATTCACGTTGGTGTGTCGAATATATGAGTCTGGCGACATACCATCTGACTTTCGGAAAAGCATCATCCACACATTTCCGAAGACGTCAAGAGCTGACAAGTGCGAGAATTATCGCACAATCAGCTTAACAGCTCATGCATCGAAGCTGCTTACAAGAATAATATACAGAAGAATGGAAAAGAAAATTGAGAATGTGCTAGGTAACGATCAGTTTGGCTTTAGGAAAAGTAAAGGCATGAGAGAGGCAATACTGACGTTACGGCTAATAATGGAAGCAAGGCTAAAGAAAAATCAAGACACGTTCATAGGATTTATCTACCTGGAAAAAGCGTTCGACAATATGAAATGGTGCAAGCTGTTCGAGATTCTGAAAAAAGTAGGGGTAAGCTATAGGGAGAGATGGGTCATATACAATATGTACAACAACCAAGAGGGAATAATAAAAGCGGACGATCAAGAACGAAGTGCTCGTATTAAGAAGGGTGTAAGACAAGGCTGTAGCCTTTCGCCCCTACTCTTCAATCTGTACATAGAGGAAGCAATGATGGAAATAAAAGAAAGGTTCAGGAGTGGAATTAAAATACAAGGTGAAAGGATATCAATGATACGATTCGCTGATGACATTGCTATCCTGAGTGAAAGTGAAGAAGAATTAAATGATCTGCTGAACGGAATGAACAGTCTAATGAGTACACACTATGGTTTGAGAGTAAATCGGAGAAAGACGAGGTAATGAGAAGTAGTAGAAATGAGAACAGCGAGAAACCTAACATCAGGATTGATGGTCACGAAGTCAATGAAGTTAAGGAATTCTGCTACCTAGGCAGTAAAGTAACCAATGAGGGACAGATAAAAAAAAAGGTTCAAATGGCTCTGAGCACTATGGGACTCAACATCTGTGGTCATCAGTCCCCTAGAACTTAGAACTACCCAAACCTAACCAACCCAAGGACATCACACACATCCATGCCCGAGGCAGGATTCTAACCTGCGACCATAGCAGTCACGCGGTTCCGGACTGAGCGCCTTAACCGCGAGACCACCGCGGCCGGCGGACGGAGCAAGGAGGACATCAAAAGCAGACTCGCTATGGCAAAAAAGGCATTTCTGGCCAAGTGAAGTCTACTAATATCAAATACCGGCCTTAATTTGAGGAAGAAATTTCTGAGGATGTACGTCTGGAGTACAGCATTGTATGGTAGTGAAACAGGGACTGTGGGAAAACCAGAACAGAAGAGAATCGAAGGATTTGAGATGTGGTGCTATAGACGAATGTTGAAAATTAGGTGGACTGATAAGGTAAGGAATGAGGAGGTTCTACGCAGAATCGGAGAGGAAAGGAATATGTGGAAAACACTGATAAGGAGAACGGACAGGATGATAGGACATCTGCTAAGACATGAGGAAATGACTTCCATGGTACTAGAGGGAGCCATAGAGGGCAAAAACTGTAGAGGAAGACAGAGATTGGAATGCGTCAAGCAAATAATTGAGGACGTAGGTTGCAAGTGCTACTCTGAGATGAAGAGGTTAGCACAGGAAAGGAATTCGTGGCGGGCCGCATCAAACTGGTCAGTAGACTGATGACCAAAAAAAAAAAAAAAAAAATAAGTACCAAATAAAGATTCTCCGTTAGGCTGCTCAAATAAGTTTCATTGCCTTTCCTTGATCACTCTACCATGTTTAACTAGAAAGAAGTAATGTGTTAAATCTGAGCAAAACAGTACTGCTTGTGACAATAGTAGATGTGCTGACCGCAAAGTTAAGATGTCTACCAGCACAGAATTTTTTTTTCTACTCACTATATTTAAAGTTTCACAATGTTTATCTTTTTCGAATATATCATTGTTAAGTGCGTACATGAAATTATATTCGTTTACAACTAACAGTAAGCAAATACAAAATGTGGTTATACTTAAGAACGCTTACAGAAATACTTAGAAAGGAAGCAAAATCTGTTTCTTAAACATATTTAGTCTCAATGTGAAAAATATCTTGTAGTTGTTGTTGTTGTGGTCTTCAGTCCTGAGACTGGTTTGATGCAGCTCTCCATGCTACTCTATCCTGTGCAAGCTTCTTCATCTCCCAAAACCCACTGCAACCCACATCCTTCTGAATCTGCTTAGTGTACTCATCTCTTGGTCTCCCTCTACGATTTTTACCCTCTACGCTGCCCTCCAATACTAAATTGGTGATCCCTTGATGCCTTAGAACATGTCCTACCAACTGATCCCTTCTTCTGTTCAAGTTGTGCCACAAACTTCTCTTCTCCCCAATCCTATTCAGCACTTCCTCATTAGTTATGTGATCTACCCATCTAATCTTCAGCATTCTTCTGTAGCACCATATTTCGAAAGCGTCTATTCTCTTCTTGTCCAAACTATTTATCGTCCATGTTTCACTTCCATACATGGCTACACTCCATACAAATACTTTCAGAAATGACTTCCTGACACTTAAATCTATACTCGATGTTAACAAATTTGTCTTCTTCTGAAACGCTTTCCTTGCCATTGCCAGTCAACATTTTATATCCTCTCTACTTCGACCATCATCAGTTATTTTGCTCCCCAAATAGCAAAACTCCTTTACTACTTTAAGTGTCTCATTTCCTAATCTAATTCCCTCAGCATCACCCGACTTAATTCGACTACATTCCATTATCCTCGTTTTGCTCTTGTTTATGTTCATCCTATATCCTCCTTTCAAGACACTATCCATTCCGTTCGACTGCTCTTCCAAGTCCTTTGCTGTCTCTGACAGAATCACGATGTCATCGGCGAACCTCAAAGTTTTTATTTATTCTCCATGGATTTTAATACCTACTCTGAACTTTTCTTTTGTTTCCTTCACTGCTTGCTCAATATACAGATTGAATAACATCGGGGAGAGGCTACAACCCTGTCTCACTCCCTTCCCAACCACTGCTTCCCTTTCATGTCCCTCGACTCTTATAACTGCCATCTGGTTTTTGTACAAATTGCAAATAGCCTGTCGCTCCCTATATTTTACCCCTGCCACCTTCAGAATTTGAAAGAGAGTATTCCAGTCAACATAGTCAAAAGCTTTCTCTAAGTCTACAAATATTAGAAACGTAGGTTTGCCCTTCCTTAATCTAGCTTCTAAGATAAATCGTAGGGTCAGTATTGCCTCACGTGTTCCAACATTTCTACGGAATCCAAACTGATCTTCCCCGAGGTCGGCTTCTACTAGTTTTTCCATTCGTCTGTAAAGAATTCGCGTTAGTATTTTGCAACTGTGACTTATTAAACTGATAGTTCGGTAATTTTCACATCTGTCAACACCTGCTTTCTTTGGGATTGAAATTATTACGTTCTTCTTGAAGTCTGAGGGTATTTCGCCTGTCTCATACATCTTGCTCACCAGATGGTAGAGTTTTGTCAGGACTGGCTCTCCCAAGGCCGTCAGTAGTTCCAATGGAATGTTGTCTACTCCGGGGCCTTGTTTCGACTCAGGTCTTTCAGTGCTCTGTCAAACTCTTCACGCAGTATCGTATCTCCTATTTCGTCTTCATCTACATCCTCTTCCATTTCCATAATATTGTCCTCAGGTACATCGCCTGTGTATAGACCCTCTATATACTCCTTCCACCTTTCTGCTTTCCGTTCTTTGCTTAGAACTGGGTTTCCATCTGAGCTCTTGATGTTCATACAAGTGGTTCTCTTTTCTCCAAAGGTCTCTTTAATTTTCCTGTAGGCAGTATCTATCTTACTCCTAGTGAGATACGCATCTACATCCTTACATTTGTCCTCTAGCCATCCCTGCTTAGCCATTTTGCACTTCCTGTCGATCTCATTTTTGAGACGTCTGTATTCCTTTTTGCCTGCTTCATTTAATGCATTTTTATAATTTCTCCTTTCATCAATTAAATTCAATATTTCTTCTGTTACCCAAGGATTTCTAGTAGCCCTCGTCTTTTTACCTACTTGATCCTCTGCTGCCTTCACTACTTCATGCCTCAAAGCTACCCATTCTTCTACTACTGTATTTCTTTTCCCCATTCCTGTCAATTGCTCCCTTATGCTCTCCCGGAAACTCTCTACAACCTGTGGTTCTTTTAGTTTATCCAGGTCCCATCTCCTTAAATTCCCACCTTTTTTGCAGGTTCTTCAGTTTTAATCTACAGGTCATAACCAATAGATTGTGGTCAGAGTCCACATCTGCCCCTGGAAATGTCTTACAATTTAAAACCTGGTTCCTAAATCTCTGTCTTACCATTATATAATCTATCTGATACCTTTTAGTATCTCCAGGCTTTTTCCATATATACACCCTTCTTTTATGATTCTTGAACCAAGTGTTACCTATGATTAAGTTGTGCTCTGTGCAAAATTCTACCAGGCGGCTTCCTCTTTCATTTCTTTGCCCCAGTCCATAATCACCTACTATGTTTCCTTCTCTCCCTTTTCCTACTACTCAATGACTATTAAATTTTCATCTCCCTTCACTATCTGAATAATTTCTTTTATTTCATCATACATTTCTTCAATTTCTTCATCATCTGCAGAGGTAGTTGGCATATAAACTTGTACTACTGTAGTAGGTGTGGGCTTCGTATCTATCTTGGCCATAATAATGCGTTCACTATGCTGTTTGTAGTAGCTTACCCGCATTCCTATTTTCCTATTCATTATTAAACCTACTCCTTCATTACACCTATTTAATTTTGTGTTTATAACCCTGTAGTCACCTGACCAGAAGTCTTGTTCCTCCTGCCATCGAACTTCACTAATTCCCACTATGTCGAACTTTAACCTATCCATTTTCCTTTTTAAATTTTCTAACCTACCTGCCCGATTCAGGGATCTGACATTCCACGCTCCGATCCGTAGAACGCCAGTTTTCTTTCTCCTGATAACGACATCCTCTTGAGTAGTCCCCGCCCGAAGATCCGAATGGGAGACTATTTTACCTACGGAATATTTTACCCAAGAGGACGCCATCATCATTTAATCATACAGTAAAGCTGCATGTCCTCGGGAAAAATTACGGCTGTAGTTTCTCTTTGCTTTCAGCTGTTCGCAGTACCAGCACGGCAAGGCCGTTTTGGTTAATGTTACAAGGCCAGATCAGTCAATCATACAGACTGTTGCCCCTGCAACTACTGAAAAGGCTGCTGCCCCTCTTCAGGAACCACATGTTTGTCTGGCCTCTCAACAGATACCCCTCCATTGTGGTTGCACCCACAGTACGGGTATCTGTATCGCTGAGTCACACAAGCCTCCCCACCAACGGCAAGGTCCATGGTTCATGGGGGGAGGATCTTGTAGTTATAACTCACCTAATCCCTATACAAACTTTATCCAATATTAATAATTATGTCGCTAATATCAGGACGCGAAACACACTGCTCAGTGCAATATTTGTCGGTAAATTAACGGATTATATTTCAAAGACGTTAAGGTTTTTTCTAGTGTTAACCTGCACATGGAGGTCTTTTTTACCACCATAATCCGTATCAGAAGAGCTGTATAACAAAGAGGAAATAGACGACATGGAAGGCGAGTGTAAAACCTATGCGACTGCAATACAGTCTGCATTTAAACAGTAGCTCACGAGAAATATTTGTGTATTACTTTTCATTTATTTCATTTCGCATATGATTGTGTGAAATATCCCTGTAGTAGAAATAAAGTTGGTTTGTAAAATTACAGGAGCTAATCTGCATTCTTCGATTGAAAACTCGGGAGAAACCATAGCCGATCATGGTCTACAGTCAGTTGTGTGACGAAAGCATTTCACGCGCAACCCTCTAGCCGAACACAAATCAGCGTCATTCACGTCACCGAAGATACTGCGTTGCCAATTCCGCGACATGGACAGGTCATTAGCATTGTAGCGTCGCCTGCGACATCTGTTGACCGACGGGAAAACTATTTTTACGGTTGCCTGTTCCGCCGTAAGGACGGTCAATCTGTCTCTTACGTGATCTGGGGTTATAGTCTTAGGAGTGTGTGGGTGTTTATGTTCTCTTTCTCTCTCTCTCCTACCAGAACCTTCGATACACCGATCATGGGTTCTAGAACAATACTTTGCACATGATAGATTGGATGATTTACTTAAAAATTTATCGCACTAAGTTGTGTATAAATATCGCTCCGTTCTTGTTCTTCTTAACTGTATGCTATTAAATTGAGGCACTTTGAGATCTGTTACTATAGATCGACATGGTGTGCTAAGCTCCAAGACTTGGTTACATTTCGAGAAATGTGGTGCACTTGGATGGGTTAAGACTAGGAAAGCTCTGTTAAGTCAAGAGAGGTGCAGTGTAGATGTATTCGTCTGCTCGGTTAAGGAATAATTGGGTAGCGATATTGCGGGGTAGGTAGGTCAATGCCGAGGACTAGATAGCTCTGTGACCGCCATACGCAGAAAGATTGATCGAGTACTATGCGCGAGGTCTTAGAAATATGTATAGCGCCGTCTGGTATAATTTGATCGTCTTTATATGTTCTAGAATTAAGTGTGAATGGACGTGCTGAGCAGTCATCTATGAATGGTCGCAATGATACTTGTAAAGTAGAGGATGTATGGTTTAGCTATGATACTGAAATTAAGAAAACAAGCTGTCACATGATTGGCCAGTGTTGGACTTACTGTAAAATTTTTCGCGATATGAGCTATGATGGATAATATTACAATAGATCGATGGTGTCTTATCCATCGCATCTGTGCATTGGGTACGACATAATGATTGACTGACAATGCTTGCTTGAGTTGGGGGAGAAATTTTGGTTGATGGACCGCAACGGTGATCCCGTACTTGTGTGCAAAAATGACCAATCACTAGAAATGGAACGCAGAGTTATAAACTATTCGGTCACTGTGACATATGAGTTTAAATGTAGAGGTGGTCAATCACTTTCGAGGGAAGTCGCTACAACGTTGTGCTATCGACTGTAAGACTACGATTTACAAGATGCAAGGTATAGTTACCTGTGAGAGGCTGTGCTTCAGTCCGTGTTAATGTCTATTTAGAATCAGACACTAACTTCGAAGTCGCGGCAGAAAGACGAAATGCTCGGCAGTGTGCAAAAGGGTATTAGAAAACACTGTTTGAACAAGGGCGAGAGGCAGCTTCTCATTCGCTTAGAGTATGGGTGATCAAACTTTAAAGGGGTCTCTGCAGCGTGTGTATATTTAATATGATCTTGTTCATATAGGCATCTGTAGTTTGAGGTGTCGGACTTGGCGAGCTGTTAGGAATTCTTGGATGGTCGCACTCTGAGTTATTCGGGGGAGTATTGTGAATTCTGTTTGTCCGCACTGGAGGTGGATCGTGAGTTTTTCGCTGTTGGATGGTAGAGGATAAAGATGATAGGGTGTTGAGGATCTGTACCTAGTTTGAGGCGTACAACATTGCGCGCATTTCCGGCGAATGGTCAAAACAAGGTCCTGTTCTAGTAACTGAGATCGTTCCGTTTATAGACAGGTTGCAGGATGTAATACACTCTTGGAAATGGAAAAAAGAACACATTGACACCGGTGTGTCAGACCCACCATACTAGCTCCGGACACTGCGAGAGGGCTGTACAAGCAATGATCACACGCACGGCACAGCGGACACACCAGGAACCGCGGTGTTGGCCGTCGAATGGCGCTAGCTGCGCAGCATTTGTGCACCGCCGCCGTCAGTGTCAGCCAGTTTGCCGTGGCATATGGAGCTCCATCGCAGTCTTTAACACTGGTAGCATGCCGCGACAGCGTGGACGTGAACCGTATGTGCAGTTGACGGACTTTGAGCGAGGGCGTATAGTGGGCATGCGGGAGGCCGGTTGGACGTACCACCGAATTGCTCAACACGTGGGGCGTGAGGTCTCCACAGTACATCGATGTTGTCGTCGCCAGTGGTCGGCGGAAGGTGCACGTGCCCGTCGACCTGGGACCGGACCGCAGCGACGCACGGATGCACACCAAGACCGTAGGATCCTACGCAGTGCCGTAGGGGACCGCACCGCCACTTCCAAGCAAATTAGGGACACTGTTGCTCCTGGGGTATCGGCGAGGACCATTCGCAACCGTCTCCATGAAGCACACCGTTAGGCCGTCTTCCGCTCACGCCCCAACATCGTGCAGCCCGCCTCCAGTGGTGTCGCGATAGGCGTCAATGGAGGGACGAATGGAGACGTGTCGTGTTCAGCGATGAGAGTCGCTTCTGCCTTGGTGCCAATGATGGTCGTATGCGTGTTTGGCGCCGTGCAGGTGAGCGCCACAAACAGGACTGCATACGACCGAGACACACAGGGCCAACACCCGGCATCATGGTGTGGGGAGCGATCTCCTACACTGGCCGTACACCTCTGGTGATCGTCGAGGGGACACTGAATGGTGCACGGTACATCCAAACCGTCATCGAACCCATCGTTCTACCATTCCTAGACCGGCAAGGGAACTTGCTGTTCCAACAGGACAATGCACGTCCGCATGTATCCCGTGCCACCCAACGTGCTCTAGAAGGTGTAAGTCAACTACCCTGGCCAGCAAGATCTCCGGATCTGTCCCCCATTGAGCATGTTTGGGACTGGATGAAGCGTCGTCTCACGCGGTCTACACGTCCAGCACGAACGCTGGTCCAACTGAGGCGCCAGATGGAAATGGCATAGCAAGCCGTTCCACAGGACTACATGCAGCATCTCTATGATCGTCTCCATGGGAGAATAGCAGCCTGCATTGCTGCGAAAGGTGGATATACACTGTACTAGTGCCGACATTGTGCATGCTCTGTTGAGTGTGTCTATGTGCCTGTGGTTCTGTCAGTGTGATCATGTGATGTATCTGACCCCAGGAATGTGTCAATAAAGTTTCCCCTTCCTGGGACAATGAATTCACGGTGTTCTTATTTCAATTTCCAGGAGTGTAGATATGTCCTTCTCCGACTTAAAATGCAGAGATCAGACGGGTGAAGATAAATGCATACTCATCTATGCTTATAAAGGGAGAATGCTTTTTTATTATTAAGTGAGTTTTGGCAAGAGTGAATATGGTTTTATATGTGAGAATGTTTAAGATTTGTGAGTGGAAATTGTCAGCGAAAGGTGAATGACGTCGGGTTCGCTGGCTGGGGGAGACACTGTTTACATGTCCTGTTGGAGATGCAAGGGGGAGATAGAGATCTGCGCTATTCAGGAATCCATTTGTGCACTGTATGTCGTTAGACAATAGCTGGAGAGCAGGTATAGGGAGAGCCCACTTCAGCATTCTGGTCCTGGGGCTGAGTGGACGGCTGTTTAGGTGGACAGCTATGTGGCTTTGACATGCCACCGGCGGCGCTCGGACACTCGCTTTGTAAAGCGCTATGGGATTAGTTTGAGCATTTGGTACTTGTTTCCGTGGTTATTGGATTAAGAACTGTAATATTGAAGGTCAAGTATAATTAAGTTTGTTTACGTATTTGAAGATATGTTTCGCGAATGGTGATGTTAAGTTGATAGCGCAATTTAGCTACCACTGTAAAAAAATAGATGTCTGCTGCTGAAAGAAAGAAAGAAAGGGGTGACCTTGCCCCCAGACCTGATGAATGAGTTATTAGCTAAGAGCAAGTGATAGTCCAATGATGTTATGTGCTGTGGTTGGCAGGAGAGCCAACCGTTTTTTTCTAAAGGAGGCCGAAATGCACGCGTTTTAGCTCACGCAGGCTGGCGTGAGGTCTGGAACATGGCAAGGGAATTAGTATTGAGAAAAACGGACGTAGCTGGTGGAATACTTAACTTCAATCCATTAATGGAGAACGTCGCTCTTTATGGTACATGATTCACAATATCAATAGTACGGATACTGGCGCCTTGCTAGGTCGTGGCAAATAATGTAGCTGAAGGCTATGCTAACTATCGTCTCGGCAAATGAGAGCGCAAGTTGTCAGTAAACCATCGCTAGCAAAGTTGGCTGTACAACTGGGGCGAGTGCTAGGAAGTCTCTCTAGACCTGCCGTGTGGCGGCGCTCGGTCTCCAATCAATTGATAGTGGCAACACGCGGGTCCGACGTATACTACCGGACCGCGGCCGATTTAATGGCTAACACCTAGCAAGTGTGGTGTCTGGCGGTGACATCACACTATGCGTTCGGATATAGGAGTCTCTAACGTGGGGGGTGGGGCGAGATATTTCTTTTTTAATGTGGATATTTATGTAATCTATAGATAGTGATATTCGACCGCTAGTGACAACAGTTAAGAGCAGAAAAAAGTAGGTACAAATCGAGCGCTGGAAGAATGTTACGGCAAGGGTACTAACATTTAATTCAAGGTGGAGGTGGTAAATATAAACCAGGCTTTGAATATTGTCGTACGTGCTTGATGCTCTGTATAAAAGTTTGACTCTTTAATTGCGTTTGGTATTTCTGGGTGTGTGTAAAATTAATTTTACTGTTGAAAGTGCGCGAAACATGAGTTGATTGGTGTTTAGATAGAGGCTACGTTCGTAATTCGAAAAGAGGGGATGAGAATGGTAAACTGATTGATGGACATGGTGTAAGTAGGCTGTTTAGGTTTTTTTTATTGGTAACGCCGCCGCCACGTAGCGCTCTGTATAAAAATCACTGGCTGTGCCGTGTGCAGTCTGTGGCTGGTTGGCATTGTTGTAATACTCGCCATTGTAGTGTTGGGCAGCGGCAGCTGGATGCTAACAGCGCGTAGCGTTGCGCAGTTGGAGGTGAGCCGCCAGCAGTGGTGAACGTGGGGAGAGAGATGGCGGAGTAAGACTGGATGTCATGAACTATCATATATATTTTGACTATTAAGGTAAATACACTGTTTGTTCTCTATTAAAATCTTTCATTTGCTAACTATACCTATCAGTAGTTAGTGCCTTCCGTAGTTTGAATCTTTTATTTAGCTGGCAGTAGTGGCGCTCGCTGTATTGCAGTAGCTTGAGTAACGAAGATTTTTGTGAAGTAAGTGATTTGTGAAACGTACAGGTTAATGTTAGTCAGGGCCATTCTCTTGTAGGGATTTTTGGAAGTCAGATTGCGTTGCGCTAAAAATATTGTGTGTCAGTTTAAGCACAGTCTTGTATAAATTTTTCAAAGGGGACGTTTCATATGTCGACCCTTAGCCAAGGATACCTCACTGGAATCTTCTGATTTTTTTTCTTGTAGTTTGTGTAGTTAGTGTAGCTTTTGTTTATTGCTAGCGCGTAATCATAGAGAGAATTTCCTTTGTAGTTGCAGTCTTTCATTGTTGTACAGTAAAACAGTTGGGGCATGCATGTAGATCTGCACCAAGTATTTCGCAGCTGCGCTTGCAATTAACGAGATATTATTTTCAATGTTATGTTAATGTGTTTTCTTGTTTTGCTTTTCAAATTGTGCTTTTTTGTGTTGTCGTGTGAAATATTGTGACTATAATGGCGTGTGAAAAACGTAATACTAGGCTCCAAAGTAAACTGAGAAATGACAGTGAAGACGAAAGCAGTGTGTTAGCGCCACCATGTAATGAATTAACTAATGTTCAAAGTAGTAATCTGGTAATTTTACATAGGGAAATGGAGCGGGCTGCAAACAATGGTGTAGACAGTGAAACAATTAGTGAACAGGGAAGCATTATCGATCGATCGGTCGGCAACAGCTCGCCCCAGGATTCCGAAATGACAGGACACATTCTTGCAAATACTGTAGATTCAGGTTTTGCGTCCTCACCGTTTTCTCAAATAAGTCAAGACACATTTTCTGTTTTTCAAACTGCGAATATTGCCGGTTCAAATGCATTGCCGAATAGCACTAAGGAACATGTTTCAGACACCAGTGCATTGTTATTACAATTAATGCAACAAATGGGACAAAAGCTTCAAAAGTTAGACACAATGGAACAAAATCAGAGACAAACACAGCAAAAGCTTCAAAAGTTAGACACAATGGAACAAAATCTTCAAAAGTTAGACACAACGCTTGAACAAAATCAGAAACAAATGGGACAGAATCTTCAAAAGTTAGACACAATGGAACAAAATCAGAGACAAACACAGCAAAAGCTTCAAACGTTAGACACAATGGAACAAAAGCTTCAAAAGTTAGACACCACACTTGAACAAACACGTGAAGATTTAACTAATGAGTTACATAACATGGAATCGAAATGTCAAAAAGTCTGTAATGACGTAAAAACACAAATTTGTGAGCATTTCCAACCTATTTTTTCGTGGCATGAAAATGCATTACAGAATCACGAAGCAGCCATAAAAGAACTGCAAACTATTGTTCATGAAAATCATGAGACCTTGCAAGCTAAAATTGACTCAGTTGCATCTACCGATTCGGTTACGCAACTTGCAAAAACTCAAGCGAACTTAAAGGACACAGTAGATACTCTGAAAATTGGTTCAGAAAGACACACAGAGGAAATAATTTCACTGTCGGATAAAGTAGCCGAACTTTCAGATCAGTTCACTAACTTATCTACGAAGGTAGATGATGATCTGAATGACACAAAACCTGTAGCCTTCACTGACACTGAAGAGTATGAACAAATTAGGAAATTCAAACAGAATCAAAATCAAATCAACACACAGTACAAAAGAGAAATGCGGGAAGTACAACATCAGTTGGCTCAAGTAATACAAGAATTACATATTTCAGAGGACACTCGCGCCCCAGTATGGGAAGAGGGACATAGCAATACAGAACAACCACAAAATAATAACACAGGGCATTTCGGAAATCATGAAAGTAATTGGCAAGGTGCACCGAATTTTGAGATGGAACCGCCGATACGACCTAACAATGACCGATATGCCGACACGATGATTTTGACTATAAGCTGTTCATTACTGCACGTAAACTCAAAACATTTAAGAATTCTGGCAACGACATTCATCCACAAGCGTGGCTCCATCAATTCTCTCATTGTTTTCCTCCCAACTGGTCATTAGAACACAGATTAGAATTTATGTGTGGCTACTTAGAGAATGAACCAGCTGTAAGAATGCGATCGGTCATTCACGATTGCCACAGTGAAGGAGAATTTTACCATGCCTTCCTCTCAGCATATTGGTCCCAAGCCACACAAGACCGAGTAAAACATAGCATCATAATGATGAAACATTTCGAACAATCTGAATTTTCCAGTCTTGTCAAATATTTTGAAGACATGTTACATAAGAATCAGTATCTTTCAAACCCATACAGCCCCTCAGAACTCATCCGCATTTGCTTAATCAAATTACCTGAACATTTACGACACATTATTTTAGCAGGACGATGCAAAGACGACATTGAAGCTTTTCAGGGACTGTTACAAGAACTGGAAATTGACACTGACAATCGCGGAACGCGAAAACAGGAACACAACAATTACATGTCACACCTGTCACAATTCCGCGATGACAGAAATTATACACGTCAAGGCTATTCGTACAACGTAAATCGTGACCAAAACGGACACCACCCGGTTGACAACCGTTGGCAGAGTAGTAATTATTACAGGGAAAGATCACCTCTCCGCGGTAATGACTATCACAGAGACAATCAGAGAAACAGACAATATGGAAACCAAAATAATTATTATCAAGGGAGACGGAATAACTTAAGACGCAACGGTCCAGCGCGCAGTTACGATTCAGGGAGAAATTCTCCACCATGTGACCGACAAGAAAGAAAGTATGGAATCTACCGACATGACGACACACGATATGATCGTAACGACAGACCTGGATTGCAGCAGAACTGGCGGGATTCAAACAGAGCAGGGCCCTCTCGACAAGGTGAATTTGTAGAAGTTAGGTCTCCTAATCCCATTAACGACTCGCGCCAACAAAGACACAATAGGCAATGACTCATACCGCTGGCAGCCACAAAACGTACGCATGAAACTGACGATGCAGCTGCCGTAGCTAGTAATTACGTAAAAATGGAAGACATTAGGGACATCTTACTACAGGAACAGGACGTAAAACATAAGAACATTGCATATCCTGTGATTCACATTACTGTAAATGACGTAAAATTTACGGCAGTACTTGACTCAGGCAGTCCCATTTCAGTAATTAGTGAAACAGCTTTTAGCAAATGCAGCAAATCGAAAGATTGCCCCACACTTCCGTTACGCAAGATTAAATTACAAGGTGCAGTCATTGGAAAAAGTGTAGATGTACGCCAACAAACCAACTTAGAATTCTTTTGTCAAAGCCACAGCTTCTCTATGAATTTTCTTATTGTTCCATTATTGTCGACGGAAATTATACTGGGAGTAGACTTTCTGAATGAAAACAAAGCAATCTTAAACTTTCACGATGCTGAAATAAGTTTAGAGAAAGAAGGTAAGTCAATAGCTTTGAAATTTGAAGATTGGCTCTCAAACCATGACGAGTAAATTAATCGGCTTTACCTTCTGTTAGACAACAGTTCGGAATTTTCTACGGAACTAGACGCTAACAGTCGCTCTGCAAGTACTGACAGGGATGATATCGACGGAACAATTGAAACTAATTAGTTAATTCAGAATAAAATTCAAACAATTGAGAATTGTAATGACACTGATAGGCAGGACCTTTTTGAGATTTTACAAGCACATTCCACAGTTTTTACTCACAAAACAGGAACAATCAAGAGATTTCAATACCAATTTCGTGTTCGTGAGCATACTAAATTTTGTGTTAGACCATACGTAATTCCAGCACATTATAGGGACCGTGTTAGAACAGAAATACAATCCATGCTTGACGACGGCATTATTGAGCCGGCACTAAGCTCATACAACAATCCATTACATGTTGTTGAGAAGAAAAATGGATCGATCAGGCTTGTCTTAGATTCGAGACAAATCAATACTATCATTAGTCCTGAAACAGACAGGCCGCAAACGTTGGAAGAACTTCTTCAAAATTTTAATGGTGTAAAAGTGTTGTCTTCCATTGATCTCAGATGCAGCTTTTATCAGATCGAACTTCATCCAGAATGTAGAAAATACACAGCTTTCCTTTGTTTCGGCGTTTGTTATCAGTTTCGGAAACTTCCTTTTGGTTTGAACATTTCCTCGGCAGCATTCATTCGCGGGCTAAATTCCATATTACCTGAGCTCTTAAAACTTCACATCACCTTATATGTGGACGATGTTCTGATAGCAGAAGCCTCATGGGAACAACATAATCGCATCCTCAACAGCGTGTTACATATTTTTGCAGAATCTGGAATTACAGTTAACTTGGAAAAGTCTGAATTCGGTAGGACAAAAGTGAAGTTTTTGGGACATATTATTTCTTCTGAAGGCATCCAGCCGGATCCTGAAAAGTTAGAAGCAATCAGAGCCATTCCAATTCCATCCACAAAAAAACAAGTCCGCAGTTTTCTAGGTCTCGCACATTTTTACCGTCGTTTTCTGAATATGCAAATTCTAGTTAGACCAAAACTTTGTTCTCTCACTGGAAAAAATACTATTTGGAACTGGGACGAACTAGCACAGTTGGAATTCAATTCTTTGAAAGAATCGTTACTTAACGCGCCAATACTAGCTCATCCAGATCTCTCACAAGATTTTTGCCTTAGCACGGATTCTTCTAAAGTCGGTCTTGGTGCCCATTTATTTCAAGAAGCCACAGAAAATGACATTACTGTTCAGAAAACCATTGCTTTTGCTAGCCGAGTGCCAACAAAATCTGAAAAAAATTATTCCGTTACTGAATTAGAAGCTTTAGCTATCGTTTGGGCATTTAACAAATTCCGTTTCTTTCTTTATGGTAAGCACGTAAAAGTATACAGTGACCATCGTGCATTACAATTTCTTATGTCTTCAAAATTAAATCATGACAGGTTAAAACGTTGGGCATTGTTTCTGCAAGAATTCCACTTCACAATAGTCTACATTCCCGGCAAGGAGAACATTGTTGCGGACGCACTGTCACGCGCACCGGGTGGGCTTGAGAAAAGTAACACAGAAAGCAACCTCGAGAAAAATTTCAGTATTCTTTACATCCAGAAAGTCGCCTTTGAAAACTTCATCACCACATCTTTAAAGGACATTGCTCATGAACAAGATAAAGATCCGATTTGGAAAGACATCAAAATAAATGGCATGAAAAGACACACACACAGATTCGGCATTATTATCTGGTTAGAAACAACATACTGTTCAAACGATGCACTGTTGATGACAAGCTATGGGTACTTTGCATTCCAGACGATTTTGTTAATAAGCTCATTTGGTACATTCATTTCAGCTATGCACATTTTGGTCCACGAAAATGTTATCATATTCTTCGAACGACTTGTTATTTTAACAATATGGAAAAGAGAATTCGAAGAGTCTTGTCTATTTGTAAACTTTGTCAAAAAGCGAAACCATCTCCTGTCTCTCATCGTGCTCCATTGTTTCCTATCATTCCTTCTAAATTAAAAGAATTTGCTGCTGTTGATCTCTTGGGACCGCTTGTCAGAACATCTAATGGATTTTCGTACGTTCTAGTCGCTGTTGAACTTACTTCAAAATTTGTTTCTTTCACTCCGTTAGGTAAAGCCACTGGACGGTCTGTATCCAACGCCTTTGTTAGAAATTTCTTACGTGAAGTTGGACACGTCAGTAAAGTAATTTCAGATAACGGACCGCAATTCAGATCTGCTGTTTGGTCACGCATGCTTCGTAACCATAAAATCAAATCTGTTTTTATTTCATTGTACTCACCACATTGTAACCCGTCTGAACGGATTATGAAAGAAATCAATAAGCTTTGCAGACTTTATTGTCACAGAAAGCATCAGCATTGGGACAGGTATTTACACTTATTTCAAAACGTGCTGAATGAAATGCCTCATGACTCCACTGCTTTACCACCTGTTCTTGTACTGAAGAATAAAGAAACACCAAACAGAATCAGAGAGCTTGTACCTTTTCCGAATACACGTAAACTTCGACACAAAGACATAATTGATTTGGCTATTAAAAATATAAATTCTGCTGCAGACAAAAGGAAAAAATCACACGGTAAAGCAAATGCAAAGAAATTATATATTGGTCAGAAAGTTCTCATTAAAGCTCATCCATTGTCACATAAGAAGAAACACTTGAGTCACAAATTCTTTCTAGTTTACAATGGACCTTACAGAATCCGACGTATACCACATGATAATTGCGTTGAAGTTGAAACTCTGCGTACTAGGAAGAGTAAAGGTTTACACCACATTTCACCTGTAAAACCGTTTATTGAAAGATAATCTGCTTTTTAACTTTGTCTTTGCCATAAAACATTTCACTTCACATTTCTAATATGCTTTGTCACACTTAGAAACTGTTAACATGCAACAATGTTTTGAAGTTCACTATCCAGTCTAGAACCTACGGAACATATTTAGACAGTATTTACGAGTGCATTGTTATAGTGAACAGACATCACAGTGTTATTGTGTGTGAACATTCTTGCTTGTTAGTTGCACGATTACGTAACGACTATAAGGCTTACATACTTAGAACATATACTGTTAATGAGGTTTTAATGCAATATTTTGGTTTAGTTGAAAAGACATTCTTTATTTAAAGAACCTTCTGTGAGATACAAAATGACTCAGTGGCTAGTTTATGTGACAGCTACACGATTTCTAGTTTATGTGACAGCTACACGATTTTATCACGACGCTACTAATGAGTGACAATTTAGAATGTTGCTTTTGCACTGTATCTGTTTTATATCTGCACAGTTTTTCTGTATTATTCTGGAAAGTAAAACATGTTTTAGTAGTAACTTTGTGGTATAGCTACAATGAGACAGCCTTTTCTGTAGCACAACAATACGTTACAGTACAGTACTTACTTCATCACGGCAATAAGCGTAGTAACTACGATATCTATACGCAAAGCATTTCACTTTTGTTTATCATGAGGTAAGTACATTGACTTCTGTAGAACTTAGCTTTCGGAGGACGATAACTACAACACTTCCACATAATTATCTTACAACAAGACGCACAGTTTATTGCTACAGTACACGTATTTGAGTGATTAATTTTGTACTTAAAACATTTATTTTTAAAGATATTTGAAGTACAATGATACAAAGGTTTTCCGTGATACATTTCATTCCATTGCTGTAATCTGTAACACCTGAGGATATAATTACATTAATCCTCAGGGGGGTACACGCCTACTTTGTGTACCATATGTATGGCAAGCACAAGAAGCCCTAGCTAATATGGTATTTGCTTATACAACTTTACACATCGGTACCATATTTCTCTAACACATTAATTACACAGCTATCTGATCATTTAACTGGGAGAGACAAACATTCATTTTACTACATCAGTGAGAGATGTTTACGTAATTACACAGTTGGATAACTTCACACTTATGAAATTGTATTTTGCCTGTACTTTATGAACTGTTCATATTTTTTCGGAACCATTGTGATACTGTGAGAGCTTTGAATGACATATTTGGTATGGGATCACGATTTTTAAAGTACGTTTGAGGCAGATGACGCTTTTGACATGAGCAGAGAATTTTTTTTTAGGTTTTGAAATTATTGGAGGAAGCTACGGAGATTTCGAGAATTTGACTGTGGTGTTATGATGTTATTATTACGATGACTATGTGAATTATGCTGCTGAGGTATGTTTAAGTTGATGTTATATGAGTTATTTGGTTATGCTACGTATCTGTTATGATGAAATATTGAAGAAGTGTCGACGAATATATATGTGTGTAATAAGGTAAGAAATAATGGGTAGAGTTATGAAATGAGTGTATATGCGTGAATGTATCACTATGTTGTCGAAAATTATTTGGACACTATTCTATTTAAAGGATTTTGTTTCTACATATTTGTAACGCAAATTCTTGACCTGTGAATTTTTTTTATATGAGACTGCCACTGTAGCGTAAATATTTCGATAAGACAGTTAAGTGACCACCTGCATGTAATGCGTCGTGGGCACCCATCTGCGCGACAACCACCTGACAAAAGAAAGCCATTAGTGTGGGCCTGTCAGAGGCACAGGTGAAAAAAAAAAGAGGCTATTATCCTTGCTATTGAGATTCCTTTGTAGAAAGCATCGCAAAAACGACACGCTCATTACTTGGAAAGATACTTTCTTACATCTGCACACCTGATAATGACAAGCGTCTTTCTACGAGAATTGAGAGAATTTCTACTAACTTATGAAATGCCACATCACTATTGAATGATATTTTTATGCTTTTTACATAAATGCTTATTTCATTTGATATCTGTTTTCCAGCTGTGTTGCAGCATTGGCTTTATAAAATAAAAGTAAATGCATTTGCTAATGTGAAAACTTTCTGCCAACAAATCTGTTAAATAATAATATTATGATCCACATTCTCCAAAAAAAAAGGAGCACTTGGAAAGGAAAGAACAATAAGAAGGGACTAGCAACAGGAACTGCATACATAATTTTCTTTTCAAGTACTTGGTAATTTGTTGTAGCATTAGTTTTTTGTGGTGCACCACTTTAATTACATAGACATTGTCCTTATCTGCATTGTTATCTTTAGTGTAACATTTTTTCTGCTTGAGCTTTGTCATGTTTAGGTGTAAGTTATAGCATTTGCTGCTGCTGTTTGCCATTCATAGTGCTACTGAACGTCACTTTGTATTACTAGGTTAAGCCAATTTTATTACTGATTTATTTTTCTTGTTTGCTGCGCATTGCATTAGTTGTAATATTGCTGCCTTTTTTACCAATTTCCATTTTTTTATCATTGCTGTTTGTGTAAATTGTTTTGTGCTGCTGCATTGCCTCATCCCTTAGTTCAGCATCTGAGCTCAGTAGATTTAAGTTAGCTTAAGAGGGGGTAGCCTATATAAGAGAATGATTCTCGATATATTGGAAGAAATGCATTGAGAAGTTATACGAAAAAAGTACAGAAATCAGGTATAGATAGGACTTTTTGGAAATAATGAAGAACGAAGGGAGATCTCCGAGAAGTAAAGAAAGTTTTGTTTGCAAAATACTGCAGTAAAACGAACCCTGTCCTTTCCTTTTGTGTTATTCCACTATGTGTTTGTGTACCCTTGTGTATTTGTTTTCTTCCTGTCTCTGTGTGCTGTTTCATAGAATTTTTTCTCTTCTAATACTAAGCTACATTCACTATGATGAGGAATACTGTTATCCTCAAATGTAATTTGCGTTAATAACAGGTTATTTACTTCGTAAAGATGTTTACACATTATTTATTCTGTTTTGTTTTAATGCTCATGTGTGAAGTTGATGTTTCAAAAGTTATTCTGATCTTTTATGTATGTACTTATGTCATAATTTTTGTAACACTGATGTATTTTCTATTTCGATTCTTTTGTACAGCCTGTACTACTGCAAATGTTATCTGTATTGTTATGTTCTTTAAAGATGTATTTTGTACCTTTGTTATTACATTCTTATGTTAAAAATTGTAATTGACACCAGTTCATCAAATTAAGTAACTTGTAAATTACATTTCACTGCACACGTTTCTGTTGGTCATAGTATATGGACAATATGTGAGAAGTAGGGACTGATAGTGTTTGCAAGTGTTAATAACTCAGTAAGGGACTGGATAACAGCATTTCTGGTTCTAAGGACATTTCAAAAACAATTTTTGTGAGTGCACAAGTGGTGGTTATGGACTTACTATATTATCCGCAAGACTCTTCAATGGTGATTGTGCGCCTGCACAAACAGATGGCTGCTGGCCATCTCTACAAGGACTACAATGGGTCTACACCTTTGATGACCCACCAATACCATTATTTCTACAAGGACTGCAATGGGTCTGCACCTCTGGTGGCCCACCAATACCGTAATCTCTACCAGGACTACAATGGGCCTATTCTGTGACGACCTACCTACCAATATACTTCAAAACTTGGACTGACTCTCCTGTGGATTTGCTCTGTTGTGGCCCATTACCTGTCAGCATGTCAAGAGTCAGCACTGTCTTTCTGTTGAAAGGACAACACTACTTCTTCAAGACTGCATGGAAATCCACTACTTCAGTGTGCATTTTCTTTTACTGCATAGACATTGATCAAAAACACTGCTATTTTACTATGATGAACGATCAGGACTGTCTTTATGGACTGTGAGAGAATTTTAGCTTCTGACCAACATTGTATCAATAAGTGTGTGCATTTGATATCTTTGTTATAGTAATTATGAAAAATTTTATCAAATCATTATTGGCCACTGCCCAAAACAATTTGTAAATTTTTTTATGGGGAGCATGGGGACTATGTAAGTAGGCTGTTTAGGTTTTTTTTATTGGTAACGCCGCCGCCACGTAGCGCTCTGTATAAAAATCACTGGCTGTGCCGTGTGCAGTCTGTGGCTGGTTGGCATTGTTGTAATACTCGCCATTGTAGTGTTGGGCAACGGCAGCTGGATGCTAACAGCGCGTAGCGTTGCGCAGTTGGAGGTGAGCCGCCAGCAGTGGTGGACATGGGGAGAGAGATGGCGGAGTTTTGTAATTTGTAAGACTGGATGTCATGAACTATCATATATATTTTGACTATTAAGGTAAATACACTGTTTGTTCTCTATTAAAATCTTTCATTTGCTAACTATACCTATCAGTAGTTAGTGCCTTCCGTAGTTTGAATCTTTTATTTAGCTGGCAGTAGTGGCGCTCGCTGTATTGCAGTAGCTTGAGTAACGAAGATTTTTGTGAGGTAAGTGATTTGTGAAACGTACAGGTTAATGTTAGTCAGGGCCATTCTCTTGTAGGAATTTTTGGAAGTCAGATTGCATTGCGCTAAAAATATTGTGTGTCAGTTTAAGCACAGTCTTGTATAAATTTTTCAAAGGGGACGTTTCAATGGTTTGTGGTAAGATATATGAGTGTCAAGATAGGGTTGAGGACGTTTGCGTATGTTGATTGTGGAACAGATGTGAGGTTAGGTGCGATGGGATGTGTAAATTAGATCTTATTTTTTAAAAAAGTGTTGTAAAGTAAGAATAATATTGAGAAGGTTTTAGATGGCTGGTCACGCGACGAGGCGAGAGCAGGGATGTGCAGTTATGTTTAATTAAAGAGCCGTGTAATGTCGTGTGAGGAGCAATGCGCAGTGTGCTACAGGGTCATAGGAGGTAAAGACATGTGCTGCTATGGTGTATCTAGCGTATGGAGGTGTGCTTTGATAATTATGCTACGTTAATATGAAGTTGACTTTCACCCGCGTTCGGTGGTAGCGGCGCGGGGTTGTGATGGATTGCGGTCCTATACGGACGTATGTGTGTACTCTGACCGCTGACGAGTGCGATGACCGCACCAACTCATGCTTGCGGAAGTCGAGCAGGGGCTGTGCGAGGTCTGAAATCAGGCGGATGGGTGACGTCACGATCCTGTCGGCAGGGTGCGGAGTGGGGGGTACCTGCGCACGTCTGCTGACTTATTTTGCGAGCGGATCTGCAGGCTCTGCTATGCGTTATTAGGATAGTTTACGAGTACTGAGCGTATTATTTAGTAACAGTTTGCTATAGTGTGTACTGAAATTATGATTGGGTGCGTGTCTGTGGGCTATGGAACACGGCCCAGGGCACATCTGAGTCAGTGTTTTGTGATAGCGCGATAGATACACTGTATGGTTAAATAAGTTGTTCGAAATAATAAATACAGTGTTCTCAATTATTACAAGCGCCTGCAGCGCAGATCAGAGTGATTGGTTTTCCCGATGAGCTATATTGACAATAGACGTGAAGGCAGGTCCAGACCTGAGACGCCGGCGGTATACAAGAGAAGTACTATGCAGCTTTAACATGTGTCGGTGTCACGAGCGCTCGGAAGCTGAACTTGGCTGGAGACTCTGGAACTCCATTCCCCGCCGAACTCACGCGCGCGCGACTTGCCTTGGAGCATAATCTAAGATGCATAGGCGATATCAATTTCTCCGGTGTTAGGTGCGAATGCGGCTGTGTTGAGGTCATGTTTGTGGGATGCCGAGCAGAGACTTTTGGTCGGTTCGGCAGCTGAGGGTGTTTGTGCGCGTCCATTCACTATTTTGCGAGCATGTCTGTGCACTGTGCGGTGCTTTACTTGGAGAGTTTAAGAGTACAGAGCTCGTCTGCTGATATTGTGTACTGCATTATTTAAGAGCTGTTTGCTATCGTGTGGTGAGATTAGGAGTTGTTTACGTGGTTGTGGCCTGTGTCAGATGACCACAGTCGGATCAGTGCGAGTGTTTTGTGACAAATATACTCCACAACTAAATAAAAGGGGCACCAAATAAATAGAGTGCAGCCCTTTCTTACTTCCCCGAGCAGCACAGCGCAGTCTGAGCTGTTTTTGCGCAATAACGGCAATTTGGTCAGAAAAAAATGGTTCAAATGGCTCTGAGCACTATGGGACTTAACATCTATGGTCATCAGTCCCCTAGAACTTAGAACTACTTAAACCTAACTACCCTAAGGACATCACACAACACCCAGTCATCACGAGGCAGGGAAAATCCCTGACCCCGCCGGGAATCGAACCCGGGAACCCGGGCGTGGGAAGCGACAACGCTACCGCACGACGCAATTTGGTCAGAATGTGAGTGAGTAGACAAATAACTGTACAAATTTATCTGTAGAGGAGTTACAGGTCTGGATTGGAATGAATATCTTGATGGGTGTGGTTGTGTTGCCAAGTGTAGTGCACTACTGGAGTTTAGAAACTGCCATGTCAGCCTTACATATCGATACCTATGAGAAGTAAAAGTTTCAAAAATATATCTCGCAAATAAATAAAGTACACTCGTTCCTCGTTCCATCAGCCTATGCATTGAAATTATTTCCGAAATTAGCAATTGTTTGGCTATTTAGAGGTAAATGTTTTGCATTATTTACTAGCAGTTTGCATTTCTGTAGGCTGTGCTATGAGTTATTCTTAACTGTTTACAATTAGCAAGTGTGTGTCTAGAACATTATAAATGAGTTATGTAGGAGTGTTTTGCATGTCTGTATGATGTGGGGCATGTCGGTGCGTTACATATACTCCATTCCTAAATAAAATAAATTCGTTCCTCCATCCGTGGACCTAGTGCAGGGTGAGTCCGTTTACCAGAAACGTGTAGGAAGAGGCTGAGTGCTGGTGGCTTAGTTTGAAACAATTTTATTAGGTTGGTGGCAGAAGCGCAAGTGAGCTTTGTTTATTGGCAGATGTCAAACTTGGCGCTGGTTCCTAGGAGGAGGCGGAGGTGGCAGTCTGGTCTTCGAAAAGTAGTTGAAATTAGGGCGTTGAACGCGTTTGCATATGTATATGAAATTGTATATTCAATTATTTAATGTAGCGGGGTGGTGAGAGTGAATTAGCGAGCGTTCTCCCGACGAGCAAACCGTTATACGGTCGTGGTGGATTCCACTGTCGGTTAAACTCTAGCGCCAAACGTATCCTTTGTCCGGCACGTGGTCAACATGTTCCATCGTGTCCAGTGTTAAGTGCTCGCGGGCTCCGTAAGATGTTTACGTAGTGGGAGTTTGTGGCGCCGCTCGCCGCCGCCTACCTGGTGCGCTGGTCGCTTGACGTCAGCCGGCCTGATGCTGTCGATGGAGCGGGCTCAGCCGGCCGCGCGTATGTCAGCTGCACTCGCTGTATGAGCATGGAGAAGGTAGTTGGGACACACCTGCATGACCGTAATGTATGAAATAAAGAATCGTTTTACAGCTATTTATAGAAGTCCATGTCCGTCGCGTGTATGGCGGGTGTGTGACGTAAGCGGGGCGGTGGCGCAGCAATTGTACAGTTATTATGTGCGCGCGAGAGCGAGTCGATTAGCGAGCGTTCTAGTTCAGTCCAAACGTGCTGTTATATAGTCAAGGCGGATTCCACTGTCGAGCAAACTTTGCCGCCAAAAGTGTAGCCGCTGTGACGTCAAACTCAACAAGTTCCAGCGTGTCCAGCGAAAAGATGTTTACGACGTGGGAGTGATCGCTGGGCTCGCCCCCCACGCTAGTGGCCGGACGCCTCAAGTGACAGTCGTAGGCAGTGTCTACGCACGCTGGCTAAGAGATGACGAGGATTTGAACTTATTCAGTTGGAGCGAGGACGTCGCGGTGACTGCACTGCGATATCAAAGATGTGTGTGCTGACTGTGTTGGAGAACAAGTGATGACTGTACTGCTTGAAATAAAGTCTTCAGTCCCTTCCCCCTGCAAAATCAAAGGACATGAATTACGTTACTATAAGTGCAGTTTATTATTTGACGCGATTATGATAGGCTACCAGTGAAAAAAAAAAAGATAAGTGAATGAGAAACAATGTAAGTGTGATCAATTACGGTGTTGGGATTTGAACTTGTGATAAATTTTTGTTATGGATGTAAGGAAAACGGCTTACTCGACGAGAAAATCGGACATCTTGAATAAATAATAAATGATAATAATATAAAGAAGTACAGTTTTCGAGATATTATCATGTTGGAATTTGAATTTGGCGCAATTTTCTAGTGGATGTAGGCCTATAATAATAAATAATAAGTAATAATAATAATAATAATAATAATAATAATAATAATAATAATGATAATGAATGATTATAAATGACAATGAATGTTAATAAATGATAATGAATGATAATGAATAATAAACAAAAGTAAGGTTTTGCAGTCAATATCATGTTGGAATTTGAATTTGGAGGGAATTTTCTAGTGGAGGCAAGTAAATAATAATAAATAATAATAAATGATAATAAATACTAATAAATGATAATGAATGTTAATAAATGATAATCAATAATAATGAATAATAATAATAAAGAGAAGTATGGTTTTGCATGAATTATCCTGTTGGAATTCAAACTTCCCACCATTTTTTCTTCTGGAGGCTTAGGTTAGTGGACATAGCACAATTGGGCTATTTTCCCTGCCAAAATTCAAAATCCCCTCCATTTTTTCTTGAGGTTAGGTTAGTGGATGTAGTACAATTGGCCTATTTTCCCTCCAAAATCCGCCATCTTGGATGACGTGATCGCCGCCATCTTGAATAAATTTGGCAACAATGGAGAGTGGGGTGGGACATAGGTTGTCCCTCTACTAGTACGCCCGTGCAACATCATGACTTCTCACATCATAACACTGGTGAAGCACCAATTTTCGATCTATTTTGAATCTGTATCGCTATTTCTACGTCATTTTGTAGTGTTGCTTATATAGAATGTTGTATCTCACATGGAAATTCTTTGGTTATGTTTACATGTTTCAGCTATGTGAAACTTTTGAACGGTGTTGTTTAAATTATGCTTGTGAATTTGAATAACTAATGGAATGATAGTTATGTAATGTACTGTAAATGACTTGATCCATAGTTAGGGACATGGGGGCTCAATGTAAAAGATATGGGGAGGTCCCGCAGCTATGGAAGTAGAATGGCGGAGTTGAAAATGTGTGGCAACTCGCCCTTTGTGACAGGTAAGGTGCCTAGGCTGAGCAGTGCTGTGGTTAACAAAATGGTTCAAATGGCTCTGAGCACTATGGGACTTAACAGCTATGGTCATCAGTCCCTTCAACTTAGAACTACTTAAACCTAGCTAACCTAAGGACATCACACAACACCCAGTCATCACGAGGCAGAGAAAATTCCTGACCCCGCCGGGAATCAAACCCGGGAACCGGGGCGCGGGAAGCGAGAACGCTACCGCACGACCACGAGCTGCGGACTGTGGTTAACACCTCGCTAGCAGATACCGGTTCATTGTGGCTTATATTCATGGAGTTTTGAGGCCAGAAGAGTTTAAAGGAGCAGTTTTATGGGCCTCGGATGCTGCATTTCGTGACACCATTATTTTGGCTTTATTTTTAGCGCTATAAAAATATAATTCAGACGCCAAGAAGATATGTAATAGGGCGAGGCCATCAGTATTGTTATGACTGCATTGCCGCCAGGTTAATAGCCACTGCCACTAGCCCTTCACTATTTTTTTTATATTTCGCGCTCTGTAAATGGACCAGGTATTTGTGAAATTTGGTTGATTTTAATAATCGTCGTGTTGCTAGAAACTCTATCTTACACACGAGATTATCCCAAATCACAAACCTGGACAGCAATCCTATACTAGTGAATTTAATTCCGAGTGTCCTAATTAGCCGGCCGTGGTGGCCGTGCGTTTCTAGGCGCTGCAGTCTGGAACCGCAGGTTCGAATCCTGCCTCAGGCATGAATGTGTGTGATGTCCTTAGGTTAGTTAGATTTAAGTAGTTTTAAGTTCTAGGGTACTGATGACCTAAGATGTTAAGTCCCATAGTGCTCAGAGCCGTTTGAACCATTTTTTGTCCTAATTTATTACGAGAAAGTGGTTATACTTGAATTTAATGTTATGTTGTCATTTGCACAACCAATTATATTTTTGAGTAGTTCAAAAGACTGATTATCAAATTACATTTGTTATTTAAAGAATTTTAGTTTGTTGTGTTTTAGTTAACTAATAATTAATGATTTCAATACTTGCCCTTTCTCACACATACTGATGTAGTTTTGTTAATGAGCATGGTTCTTCAAACCATGAAAGTTTAAGGGTCTCCATGTTCTAGGCTAGTTAGTTAATGAAGTAGCAGCCAATGCAAATAGATTTGCGTTCTGTTTATTTGTTTCAAACCGAGTTTAAGAAAGAACTATTTACTGTGTTATTTATTCTATTGCAAGCTGACTAATGCACAGGCATAGAGACCCTGTACTAAGCAATGAAGTTGTAAATTATGATCATTAGCAGACCCCCTGATTTGAATTCAGAATCATTTCAAGCTTTTCCCTGCTCAGTATTGCTACTAGAGTCATGCGTGTAGGTAATTAGTTTCATAAATTGCTGCACCTAGTTCATTTAAGGTACGTGTTGTTGAGAGGCATACATTGCTGTTTCTATCTGATGGACCGTTTGTTTGTTAGTAGCACATTTATCTGCAAGGTTAGGTTACTGTGTTCTAGTATGAAGAGATGTAAGGAAAGAGTTTTGTGTGTGTATGTCAAGGAAGATTAGGTTAGCCTTAGCAATGCCTTTTGCTTCATCATTTTGTTTGACACAAGAATGACTAATTATCCTGCCAACCGGTTTCAGTAGCTAATGATACAACTTGCTTTTTTGCTGGGAGAATGTCTGTTCCTGACCCACCCTCTACTGTAGGTTATACTCTGCTGGAGTGTTTGGGAAACGAATCTCAGTTTGATAGTTCTGTTTCCATTAGGTTATCTCACGGTCACAACTATTTCATAATTTCTCGCAGAGGTGTAACGTTAGCATCGATTGCCGTTTAAAAGGGTCGGTGGTACAGTTACACCTGTACAACCAAAACGGTCACGTTCGAACAGTGTTCCTGGGTCCATTACGTTTCCCCACCCCTCGCCATATGAGATGAGGGTACATAATGCACACAGTCGAACATGTTGGTTTTCGTGGATCAGGTGTTATTGTGCGGGGAGGCATAGTGCTGCAAACGTGAATTGACCTCCAAATCTTGGATGGTTTCTCTCTAGAAAGAAAGTGAGTCAGTAGTGTAACAAATTAAGCCACAACACACTGTGTTGTATAGTTCTGTCACGAACTGAACCATACGTGAAGAAAACTGTCCTCAGAGATCTACTTTGCGTAATTTAGACTGTGAATTTCGATTATTTAACTCAAAAGAACCCGTTTTACTTCCAAACTCAATGAAAACAACCATGTCAGAGATTGGAAACAAACAGCAAAAGAACATAAAACTTGAAAATTCCAGTAAACTAATACGTAAATAATTAAGGAAATAGCTTTAACGTTGTCTCTTGGAAATGAGAATGCCTTAATATACCTTCTTATTGAATGTAAGCGTAGTTTACGTAATTAACAGCTATCAGTTACAAAATTACCGCTTATAGCGTGCCTTGCGCCAATAACAGACGAGCAAATATGCTATCACTGGGCGGTGTTCAGAATTTAATGGCGGACGCCGTGATTTAACGCGCGCTGGCACATATTGCAACCAAACCACGTAAATACGCCTCATAATACGCTGTCCACAAAGCGTCAAAAAGAACAGGTAAAACGCATGCAATAACAACTGCATTAAATAAATGAATAAGATAAAATAAGCAGTAATGAATACTGTTAAGGGTTAACTCAACAATGGCAGCACGGATCTGCATACACACTTTACAGAAAGTACTTTTATTTCTAAGGAAAATTATAATTGGGAGTAGTTAGTTGCAAAAGAAAAAGAAATTACATCTGAAACAGTTTGAAATTCTTTGAGTTATTATAGGGCAAGAATGCTTGGCACTGCAACTTACCTGAGTGTGTGGCCATCGTGGCGTAACCGACAACCCATTGATGCTGGCGGTGTAATAGCGGTAATTCCGTCAGACGTGAAACTGCCATGAATACATCCTCTTGCTCAGTATATGACTGAGTAATACCATCCTCTTCGAGGTTTCTTTGGTCACAGTCTGCTTAGATAGACGTAATTCTCGCTGTATAAATCGACGTTCGTGTGCTTACGAATACCACATTTCTTAGGCATACGTTTCTGTTTTATCGTCCCGCACAGTTTTAAAATAGTGTAGAGTACACTTCGATCCGCTGGTCGCGGTAATACAGTCCATACGCTTTTAGCAATTACGATCGTAAATTCACACAGTTCTGTTGAGAACAGTGCAACACGTCACAATCAGTTTGCAAGTCGCCAGCGCGACGGCTAATGTTTGAACGTGGCC
Organism: Schistocerca gregaria; assembly: GCF_023897955.1. NCBI lineage: Eukaryota > Metazoa > Arthropoda > Insecta > Orthoptera > Acrididae > Schistocerca > Schistocerca gregaria. The sequence continues at coordinate 513,573,712 of NC_064924.1, forward strand.
GGCTGCTCATTAAGTTGCATGCGAGGTAATAAATTCAAAACTACATTAGTTCGCGCAACAGCGCGTGGCGCTGTCATCGCTGTTTATAATACTCAATGAAGCTCACAGTATTCACAACCTAACATTCCGCTTCATAACGTCCACGTCGAAATTTGGTTTATGCCACGATCGAAAGTTAAGAACGCAGCCATAAATTTTCGTCTGCTTCTCTGCACCACGATTACCCGACACTGCACTCCTTCCGACAGTTCGTACTGTCCGTATGCAACTGTGGATATCGCTCTCGCATATCAGATCACACAACAATGCTGCAAATCACATTTAGTTTTACGTAGTGCATTGCTCGTAAGCATTACAAAAACAATGGATTGAAACGTTTGAATACTCATTGAATGGGAGATTCTTGCAACAATGCAAATAACACAATAAACAGTAACGTTTCATATTATAGATCAAAACAAAACAGTATTCTAGAACGTCGAAGACAAACGTACATAGTAAGCAGGAAACACAAAAAAAAACAAAGAAGAAAAAATTTATCCATCGTAACAACCATCATCACATCTCACTACCATGTAGCTCATTGTTAATCTAGAGCAAGAAGTTGGAGAACAAGAAAAACGCATAAATGGTGTAAATATTAAGAATTCTAGATGCAAAATCAATAATAAATAGTTAAACATCGGTGACGATGTATTACTCTTAGCGAACACTGAAGTAGGAAAGAAATATTTAAAAATAATAATAAAAAATAGTTGAAAAAGATACCGTAAAAAATAATTGAAAAAGACACCGTCAAATGTTCTGCGAAATGATTTATCTGAAATTGAGAAATAAAAATAGATTAGAGGAACATATGACGCGCCTTTGAATGGTGCTGGGAAAAATAGTGTACTGCAGCTGGGATGCTCATACATTAGTGACGTACGGAGACCACTGAGTGAAATTACATCAGACTAATGTCCTCTAGTACTCTTTAGAATTGTAAGATCCAAAGTGAAACATTTTACTCTAAATTCTCAAGCCGCCCCTCATTTGCTATACAGGGTGTTTCAAAAAGGTACGGCCAAACTTTCAGGAAACATTTCTCACACACAAAGAACGGAAATATGTTATGTGGACACTGTCCGGAAACGCTTACTTTCCATGTTAGAGCTCATTTTATTACTTCTCTTCAAATCACATTAATCATTGAATGGAAACACACAGCAACAGAACGTACCAGCGTGACTTCACTTTGTTACAGAAAATGTTAGCGAGGATAGATGCATCCACCCTCCGTCGCATGGAATCCCTGATGCGCTGATGCAGCCATGGTGAATGACGTATTGTATCACAGCCGTCCACAATACGAGCACGAAGAGTCTCTACATTTGGTACCGGGGTTGCGTAGACAAGAGCTTTCAAATGCTCCCATAAATGAAAGTCAAGAGGGTTGAGGTCGGGAGAGCGTGGAGGCCATGGAATTGGTGCGCCTCTACCAATCCAACGGTCACCGAATCTGTCGTTGAGAAGCGTACGCACACTTCTACTGAAATGTGCAGGAGATCCATCGTGCATGAACCACATGTTGTGTCGTACTTGTCAGGACACACGTTCTAGCAGCACAGGTAGAGTATCCCGTATGAAATCATGATAACGTGCTCCATTGCGCGTAGGTGGAAGACATGGGTCCCAATCAAGACATCACCAACAATACCTGCCCAAACGTTCACAGAAAATCTGTGTTGATGACGTGATTGCACAATTTTTTTTTCCAACACGGACCTCAGGCTGATCAATTTGATGTTACATTTTCCATTTCCCACTTAATAGGGAGTCTTGTTTTCGCTCTACTCAAGCAGCTGACCAACGGTGAAGACAATATTGTGTCAAAGGCAATCCTCCAGACAGCGTAACGAAAAACCCATTACATTGAAAACGTTCCATTGGAGACAGCATACGATGTGGTTACACTGGTATCCTTCCTCAAATCTTTTGGAATTATCACACAGTAATTAAGAGTGGAAACAAAAGAAGGAAACAAAACAAAAATTCCGAGTAGGAAGAAAAATTCATGGAGAAGAAATAAAAACTTTGAGGTTCGCCGCTGACATTGTAATTCTGACAGATACAGCACAGGACCTGGAACAGCAGTTGAACGGAATGGACAGTGTGTTGAAAGGAGGATATAAAATGAACATCAACAAAAGAAAAATTAGGATAATGGAATGCACTCGTATTGAGTCGGGTGATGCTGAGGGAATTAGATTAGGAAATGAGACACTTAAAGTAATAAATGAGTTTTGCTATTTGAGGAGCAAAGTAACTAATGATGTTCGAAGTAGAGAGGATATAAAATGCAGACTGGCAATGCCAAGGAAAGTGCTCCTGAAGAAGAGAAATTTGTTTACATCGAGTATAGATTTAAGCGTCAGGAAGTCGTTCCTGAAAGTATTTGTATGGAGTGTAGTCATGTATCGAAGTGAAACGTGGACGATAAATAGTTTGGACAAGAAGAGAAAGAAGCTTTAGAAATGTGGTACTACATAAGAATGCTGAAGATTAGATGCGTAGATCACATAACTAATGAGGAGGTATTGGATAGAATTGGGAAGAAGAAGAGTTTGTGGCACAACTTGACTAGAAGAAGGGATCGGTTGGTAGGACATGTTCTGAGGCATCAAGGGATCACCAATTTAGTACTGGAGGGCAGCGTGGAGGGTAAAAATCGTAGAGGGAGACCAAGAGATGAACACAAAGCAGATTCAGAAGGATGTAGGTTGCAGTAGGTACTAGGAAATGAAGAAGCTTGCGCAGGATAGAGAGCTGCAACAAACTAGTCTCTGGACTGAAGACCACAACAACAATTACGGGTGGATAGTGGAGCCAACTTAGAATGAAACTTTAAATTACTAAAGGGATAACGATTAACAGAGAAGTATTGCAGTGCAGATTCTGCCATTAACAGACAGTTATTTTGTACGAAAGTACGCGCCAAAAACAACATTCGACGCCGGTCGACCGAACGAGGTGCCGCCATCGTAAAATACGATTTTATATAATCATTTTTTGCATCTTGTAACTCCTTTTATTTTCCGTCAATATTCAAATAAACTGACCGCTTTTTTTTAAAGCAGGTTTTCTTGCTTTGAAGTCAGAGAAATCTACAGCATCGAGGACTCCGTTAAAGCACGTGGAGAAGAGTGAATTTAGAACTAGCTTTTGTATGTCATATCACATTTCAGTGACCAATACCAGCAGTCAAACTACTAGGAGGAGCACGACTTCCTTTGGTGTGTGCTCTGGACTACATAGTCCCGTTCCCTAGGAGCAGCAATCTATGTTGGAGACTGATTTTCTTTGCAAATAAGTATGATGAAGGCAAGGCATGTGGGTTTACACGTATTCATGTCAGCTCAGTATTAGCGGGGAAATCAAAGAAATATTCGTGAAAACAATCACACTGAAGTTCTGACCTCAGTGCTGCATGAAGTGGAGAACATCGTTTAAAAATTTCCAAATGTTTTGACAGACAAAAGAAAAACATTTGTTTAAGAGAATTTCGTTAAATATATAGTTTTATATTGTAACAGGCGCTACTACGCAACGTTTCCGTTTACATTAGGGAACGGTAAAGTTTTTATTCTCTGCCACAGACTGTCCTTTCAGCTGTATCTTTTATGTTGAGTCATTCTCCTCTCCTTTTTCTGAAGGTAAATCTCTACCTCTGCTGTTTTATTGCACGTATGGCATAGCGATTCGCCCGTATAGTGTTTGGCGTTATTCTGTTCTCAGTATCAACATTTTCGTGTTCTGCAACATCTGTTAAACGAATACAGAGCAACAGAGTGGAATATTGTCTGGTATTCCAATTTCTCTGCAGTCATGGGTCAACTACATCGTAAGCAATTTCTGTTGAGGTGCTATGGAAACGGATCATACCCTTCAACTGTCGGATTTACTTTGTTTGAAATTTTTGGTCACACTGGGAATGAACTCGTAGGCATTTCGTTCCATTTTACCTGCACCCAGCCCTTATATACAAAGTGATTTCTTCCTTGTTGTCCTCTTCGTTTGCAGTATTGGCACTTCACTTTTTAATTACCAGATCAAAGAGGAAGATCGTCTGCTCATGTGATCTTGCATTCACCTATAAATGCACGCTTGAACCTACCACCGATGCTATCTGAAGCTGTCTCGAGATAGATGTAACTTACACTAAAGCTCAGAAAAAAAACAAAACAGAACACCTTGAACTGCTAGAGACAGGACCTTCATATTCACAGGACATGTACACATGACACAAAGAAAGTGAGCCACTTGTGAATGCAACCAACATAACATAGCTGTGGCGCAGGTCCTCTAAACGCCGAAACCCTTTGGAGTACACAGTGGTAACCGCCAGAGACCACTAGAGAACACTGTTCTTTATGGCAGTCAGTCCAGATGTAAAGTAATAACATCATACGACGAATATTAGAAAACTTGTTATTAGCGATGAGACAGTCCTTAACGCTTGTAAATTGAACTTCGTCTCAATAAGTGACACTTCGGTAGTCATCTCACACCCATTAAAAGCATGACATGATAAATTTTTGTTTGTGATCTGAATTTGAACGCACTTTTAACTAAACAAAGCTTTCGTGTCTAATCGAGACTCGACTAGACGTAACGTGACGTAAAATACCGAAGTTATCACCAGTATCTGTTTACAAAGCCGAATGTCCTATACGTTTAACACCAGGAACCCCATGAAGTTTATATTGCCCCTGAGAACCAACCACAAAGGTTATGTGATAAAGTGCAATGGACACGTGTGGAACGCCATGAAGTAAAGTTGTGGTGATGTGCTGTGAGTAGAACAATCTACGCTCCTGGAAATTGAAATAAGAACACCGTGAATTCATTGTCCCAGGAAGGGGAACTTTATTGACACATTCCTGAGGTCAGATACATCACATGATCACACTGACAGAACCACAGGCACATAGACACACTCAACAGAGCATGCACAATGTCGGCACTAGTACAGTGTATATCCACCTTTCGCAGCAATGCAGGCTGCTATTCTCCCATGGAGACGATCGTAGAGATGCTGGATGTAGTCCTGTGGAACGGCTTGCCATGCCATTTCCACCTGGCGCCTCAGTTGGACCAGCGTTCGTGCTGGACGTGCAGACCGCGTGAGACGACGCTTCATCCAGTCCCAAACATGCTCAATGGGGGACAGATCCGGAGATCTTGCAGACCAGGGTAGTTGACTTACACCTTCTAGAGCACGTTGGGTGGCACGGGATACATGCGGACGTGCATTGTCCTGTTGGAACAGCAAGTTCCCTTGACGGTCTAGGAATGGTAGAACGATGGGTTCGATGACGGTTTGGATGTACCGTGCACTATTCAGTGTCCCCTCGACGATCACCAGAGGTGTACGGCCAGTGTAGGAGATCGCTCCCCACACCATGATGCCGGGTGTTGGCCCTGTGTGCCTCGGTCGTATGCAGTCCTGATTGTGGCGCTCACCTGCACAGTGCCAAACACGCATACGACCATCATTGGCACCAAGACAGAAGCGACTCTCATCGTTGAAGACGACACGTCTCCATTCGTCCCTCCATTCACGCCTGTCGCTACACCACTGGAGGCGGGCTGCACGATGTTGGGGCGTGAGCGGAAGACGGCCTAACGGTGTGCGGGACCGTAGCCCAGCTTCATGGAGACGGTTGCGAATGGTCCTCGCCGATACCCCAGGAGCAACAGTGTCCTTAATTTGCTGGGAAGTGGCGGTGCGGTCCCCTGCGGCACTGCGTAGGATCCTACGGTCTTGGCGTGCATCCGTGCGTCGCTGCGGTCCGGTCCCAGGTCGACGGGCACGTGCACCTTCCGCCGACCACTGGCGACAACATCGATGTACTGTGGAGACCTCACGCCCCACGTGTTGAGCAATTCGGCGGTACGTCCACCTGGCCTCCCGCATGCCCACTATACGCCCTCGCTCAAAGTCCGTCAACTGCACATACGGTTCACGCCCACGCTGTCGCGGGATGCTACCAGTTTTAAAGACTGCGATGGAGCTCCATATGCCACGGCAAACTGGCTGACACTGACGGCGGCGGTGCACAAATGCTGCGCAGATAGCGCCATTCGACGGCCAACACCGCGGTTCCTGGTGTGTCCGCTGTGCCGTGCGTGTGATCATTGCTTGCACAGCCCTCTCGCAGTGTCCGGAGCAAGTATGGTGGGTCTGACACACCGGTGTCAATGCGTTCTTTTTTCCATTTCCAGGAGTGTATATGAATAGTTAACTAAGGACAATCAGATGTCAGATATTAAATATGTTCACCAACAGCATGGGATTGGAACCTGAAACGGCTGCAAAAATGATTTTTGCTTGGCAGGAAGTCGAACCTGGCATCTTTCTTGCTGTCTTATAGATAGAAGTAAACATGAAATATTTATTGTTTCTTCATCAGTAGCAAGATGTGCATATGTTCGACTAGAGGTAACGTAACGAATAATTTTGTGCTACATGGGACTCCAACCCCACGATTATCGTTGTTGTTGACCGCACACGAAGAGGTGTCACCTATCAAACTCCCTTTCACTTGTAGCTATAGCTCGCATCATGTTGGAAGGCGACCCTATTTTCAGCTGTTCTGTGCATCCCCCATCATTAACTGCTAGTAGCCAGTAAGATTCATTCGCCTTCCGAGCGGTTAGCCGCGAGTTACAAACTAGACTGCAAGAATCTCTCCCACACATGCTGCGCTGTTGCTGTATTTTGTGAGAATGCAGTTTCATTCACAGAGTGACTGATTTATTCACTCACATGTATATGTTACTTTCTTGTACCACTATAGCTCTGAATTTGTATCTGTAAACGTTTTAATGCGATTTCCAAATTAAAATGTCATGTGACGGCAATAAACGTGAAATTCCTCACAAGCAACTTTAATTAAATTGCGTGACTGTGGAATATCATCTTAGTCGTGCGACTGCTTTTGTGATTTCCTGTCAGAAAGATCACTGTATGTAGTAATCGACAGAAAACCATCGAGTGTAACAAAAGTGATAGGAGTGATATCTGGCGTTTGCAAGGAAGTGTTATAGGCGCTCCTCTGTTCCTGATCTAATAAAAGGTTTAGGAGACAATCTGGGCGGCCCTCTTAGGCAGTTTGCTGATGATGCTGTGATTTACCTTCTTATAAAGTCATCAGATATTAAAAGAAATTAGAAAGCGACTTAGATAAGATATCTGTATTGTGAGAAAAGTAGCAATTGACTCTAAATAATGAAAAGTATCAAGTCATTCACATGAGTACTAAAAGGAATCCGCTAAATTCGGTTTACAGGATAAAACACACGATTTTAAAGGCTGTAAATTCAACTAAATACTTAGGGATTAAAAGTAAGAATAATTTAAAATACAACTAACACACGGATAACGTTGGGCGGAAAGCAAATGAAAGACTGCGATTTATTGGTAGAACACTTAGAAAATATAACAGGTGTGCTAAAGAGATTACTTACATTATACTTTTCAACCCTCTTCTGGAGTATCACTGTCGGATGTGGGATCCACAGCGGATAGAGTTCATCGAAAAAGATCAAAGAAGGGCAGCTCGTTTTGTATTTTCGCGAAACAGGGGAGAGACCCAGTGATATGATACGCGAATTGGGGTGACAATCATAAAAAAAAAAGGCTTTATTCGTTGTGGCAGGATTTTCTAATGAAATTACAGTCGCCAACTTTCTCCTCAGAGCGTGAAAATACTTCGTTGGCGCCCACCTACAAAGGGAGGAATTTTCATCCTAATAAAATAAGAGAATTTAGAGCTCGCAAGTAAAGATACGAGCGTTCGTGTTCCCTGCGCGCTTTTCCAGAGGTAGAGAAATACGTAGCTTGAAGGTGGTTCTACGAACTCTCTACCAGGCACTTAATTATGAATTGCAAAGTAATCATGTAGATGTACATGCTTCACAAGCAGCCGAGATGGTTTATGTCTTGCATTTTTAACTTCTTTATAGTTGATCTGAAAGCGATACTTCTATTTTTGACATTTTGAAAGACTCAAAAACAAGCCGCAGAAGCACGTGTGCGCAAAATAACTGTACAAAAAATAGTAAATAAAACTGTAGGAATTGTAGAAACCTCAGGAAAATTTGTTTTCATGTCACCTGAAAATCGTCGAAATCTCAATAAACCTATAACACAAATAGATGGTTTTGACAACGATGTTTTAAAGCGCCTGTGTTTGAAATGTATATAAGAAGGGAATACCCAACACCACAAAAACTTGTTACAATTATACCTGCCCAAATTGGCTTCAAACATAGCTCTTCGTTAATGTAAAGAATTTTAAAATACATTGGTTTTAAACCAGTTATTATGTTGATCATTCCAAGAATATCTGCTGGAAAGTGAGTGATGGTACGGGCAGTGTTAAAGTTCCCTTAGGAAGTGGTTCTCCGATACTTATTCTGATTTGGTTCCTGAGAGTAAACTTGTGTTTAGGTGTAAGAAAAACAGTAGTGACTATCACTCGGAAATGAACGATGTCACTTTTAAGAGGTCATTCACTGAACAATTCTTGCCATACCTAGCTTCGAAATTAGTCATTGCAATTAGTGTGCCACTTATCATTCAGATGTTGCAGTGAAATGACCAAGTAAGAGCAGGAAAGCGGATATTGTCCTCTGGCTGAAAAATAAAAATATTGTGAACAATGTAAGCCAGACTCGTGCTGAACTCCTGCAGCTCGTTAATTTATAAAAGTAATTCGACAAAATGTACAAATTTGACTTCCTTGCATGTGAATGTGGTCATACATTTTCGCGTTTGCCCATATATTATTGTCAGTATGATTCGATAGAATTAATTTGCTACAAGCAATGTGGGAAAAAACAAAACATTCAAGATAACAGACACTGAACGGCCTGTGCATGAAGCAATGGACAGCATCCCCCTTCAGCGTGGGCAGATTGTGCATGTCACGCTGAAAAGTTTCAAAATTAAGACTTTCACACGGAGGTGAAGATGGACAAAAGCCTTGAATGTATCGTCCTAAATTTATAATCAGATGGTTCGGACATGTACTCAGATAAGATTTGGTATTACGATGTGGACTTTGAAACTAAGTGAGGTAATGATCTTTCTTGATTTTGAAGATGCATGGTTTAAAAACGCTTTTATCAACATATCAATTGCATACACTGTAAATTAAAACATAGCTTTTATTGATTAGGAATATGTAGCCTCTGAAGTATTCAGACTATTATGTTCAACACATTGTCCAAGGAGAAGTTAAGCTTTTCCCAACCACTTGTCTTACTTGCGAGAATGCGGCTGGATAAATTCGTCACATATTCCAGTATTTCGAAACGTAAAACTCTGTCATTTTCATGGCATGAATTGGAAAATGTCTTAAAATAAAAGGGAGGGTTACGTGTCCAGATATCGGTGGTTTTCGACCTTATCAGTCAGCATTCCGTCGAGTTATTCACAGAAGACGGTTAATTCTTAGCTTGTTCACTGTATCATACCTGTAAATGCGATCTCCCACTGTGATGACGAACGCGGTAGTTTAAACTCATAATGCCAGTTGACACCGAAAAATATGATACCATCCTGATTATTTTTACGACAGTCTTTTGCACTAATCTTTGTTACCAGTAACTCTTTTTTACGCGTGGTGATTTACATTAAACAGCAATGAAACACACCCACATACTCGCAATATACACATTTAAAAAATTGTATGGAGCAGAAGCGGTTGTCAAAAAACAAAATATTTCGTTCTAAGTTTGAAATTTGCAAGTTTGTGGTTAATTCCTATGGGACATTTATTTTGTTATGCATTTCATTTTTACTTGTAATACAGTGCAAATCGCAATAAATGGCAATTATTGCAACTATTTTCGATGATCTTGTGGTAAGACAATCGTCGTTTTGAGAAAAATTGTTCTTGACGTCTTCACAAAGCTGTATCAGCTGTTCTCGCCTTCCGACTTCACACAAACAATTGCTGTGGAGCAGTGGACACAACCGCAAGACTCACAAGCTAGGTTTCTCTCGTGTAGACGAATGATCGAAATCGGTTTTAAAATGTATTATTCCCTCGTAGATTTGAACATATAATACGAAAATAAACCTGATTGTTGTCCGCAGGAACACAGTTCGGCAACACGGACTTCGTTCGCCCGCTCTCTTCCGCCACGCACGCGTAAACCTCATCCCCTCCACGCCTCCCTATCGCTCCGCCTCTACGCACGCAAGCACCATCTTACGTGAAGCAGACTACAGGACCGCATCGACCATAGAGACCTGAAGAAGTTTGGCACTGTGAGGAAACAATGAGCTGATTGGACAGTATCATCTCAAAGAGTTCCAATCCAAAGAAAAATTAGAATCGGAGCTCGAACCCCAGTCGATTGGCAATATTTTTAAAATCTCAATGTCAAAATAAGAAATGAAGGTCCTATGAAATTATATGACGACCAGTTCCTGAACTAAAATAACATTACTAATGTAAGAAAGCTTCCTAGCAAGCAGCGACTTCTGCTTCTGTCAGCCTAAACTAATCCTATTCAGTTCCAGTCACCAGCGAATGGACATGTTTAATGTTGATTTGGAACACGTCATAGTCCTGCATTCTTTACTTGGTGTTACTGGAGGTAGAGAGGGTATTTTTCTGGCTGCTAAAAACTAGTTCCCACAGTGGGAATCGAACCCTCACCTAGGTCATTACAACAGCCTAACTAACCCCAAATTTCACGTATGTTAGCATCATGTTTTTGTCATGCTGGGGTACACAGCACATGGTATGAGAAATGCTGACTTCTGCTTGAGCTGTTGTTGTGAACTAGCTATTCGTGATCTAGCATTCAGCATCATGCAGTGGGAGCGCAGCGTTATAACAAACCCATCATTTTCCTTTCTTTTCTAAGCCATATTCTGTCTGTCTGCTAAGAGCATCAGTCTGACCGAACGTCAGAGACAGTTTCGTTCATTTCCTAACCAGCTAGTAATAAAAAAATCTTGCAGAAATAGGGCTCGTGGATGTCTGTCAGGGTAAGACCACTGCCAGCAGTTGACATTTGAAGTTATTTGACACTGTACCACACAAGCGGCTCGTAGTGAAATTGAATGCTTATGGAATATCATCTCAGTTATGTGGCTGGATTTGTGATTTCCTGTCAGAGAGGACACATTTCGTAGTAATTGACAGAAAGTCATAGAGTAAAACAGAAGTGATTTCTGGCGTCCCCCAAGTTAGTGTTATAGGCCCTTTGCTGTTGCTTATCTACATAAACGATTTGGGAGACAATCTGAGAAGCCGTCTTCCGTTGTTTGCAGATGACGCTGTCGTTTATCGACTAATAAAGTAATCAGAAGATCAAAATAAAATGCAAAACCGATTTAGAAGAAATATGAGAATGGTGCGAAAAGTGGCAGTTGACGCTAAATAACGAAAGGTGTGAAGTCATCCACATTAGTGCTAAAAGGAACTCGTTAAACTTCGGTTACACGATAAATCAGTCTAATTTAAAAGCCGTAAATTCAACTAAATACCTAGGTATTACAATTATGAACAAGTTAAATTGGAAGGAACACACAGAAAATGTTGTGGGGAAGGCAAACCAAAGACTGTGTTTTAGTAACAGGACACTTAAACGTAACAGACCGACTAAGGACACTGCCTACACTACGCTTGTCCGTCCTCTTTTAGAATACTGCTGTGCGGTGTGGGATCCTTACCAGATAGGACTGATGGAGTACATCGAAAAAGTTCAACGAAATGCAGCACGTTTTGCATTATCGCGAAATATGGGAGAGACTGTCACAGAAATGATACAGGATTTGGGCAGGAAATCATTAAAATAAAGGCGTTTTTCGTTGCGAAGGAATCTTCTCACGAAATCCCAATCACCAACTTTCTCCTCCGAATGCGAAAATATTTTGATGATACCGACATACATAGGGAGGAACCATCACCACTATAAAATAAGGGAAATCAGAGCTCGTACGGAAAGATATAGTTGTTCATTCTTTCCGCGCGCTATACAAGATTGGAATAATAGAGAATTTTGAAGGTGTTCGATGAACCCTCTGCCAGGCCCTTAAATGTGATTTGCAGAGTATCTATGTGCGGTGTATACATTGGAATTTAGGGGTGGTCCGCTTTTTGTGCTGCCGAGTGTATATTAGTATGTTCTGCATCAACCATGTCCGTCCACATGTTCGAGGTCAAAATCAATACTGCGGCGCAACACTACCTACCGGTAAAATGTGTGGCACTCGTTGTCACTATAAGCTGAAGAAAAACTGGGTCAAAATTTGATGCAAGCTGAAAGTGTTTAAGCATAGTGAGTCACCCATCATCTCCCGCCCAGCTAGCCGCGCGCTCCAACGCGCTGCTTCCAGAGCGGGAAGGCGTGCTGGTACCTGGTATGAGCCGCCTGGCGGATTAGTGCCGCGGTCCGGTATGCCGGCCAACCTGTGGATGGTTTTCCATCTGCCTCGGCGTTGCGGGCTGGTTCCCCTTATTCGGCCTCAATTAAGTTACGTATGAGACGTTCCTGGGGGGGGGGGGGGGGGGGGGCACTAGGGGCCGCCCCGAACCGCACAATAACCCTGGGTTTGATGGTGTGGGGCGTCGGTGGGGTGAGTGGACTAGTGTAGCCTGTTTTGGGGTTGTGAGCCACTGAGGGCTACAGAGGGGACGAATCCTCTCGGTCGTTTCTAAGTCCCCGGTTCAATAAACAATGCACATAACCCTCATCTTCCTTGTTAAACGTCGGTTTGATCACACAAGAGCAAAGACACGTTCGACGTCTTCATCGGTTTTTGAGGATGAAGGTCTGTCTGAGCGAGGTTCAACGTTCTAGGCCTTCCCAAAACGATTTGTGCCAGCGAAAAGCTTTTGCTTGTGATAAGGTACGTTCCCCATAGGCGTGATTCAGTTTTTCAAACGTTACACTTGCGAATTCACCGAGTTTAACACAAAACTTGATTATACGAATGAGTGATGTCTGTTCTTTTGGATACGTCCAAAAGAACAGATATCACGGTCGGACGGAGTGGCTGATCGGTTCTAGGCGCTATGGTCTGGAACCGCGCGACCACTACGGTCGCAGGTTCGAATCCTGCCTCAGGCATGGATGTGTGTGATGTCCTTAGGTTAGTTAGGTTTAAGTAGTTCTAAGTTCTAGGGGACTGATGACCTCAGAAGTTAAGTCCCATAGTACTCAGAGCCATTTGAACCTTTTTGAGCAGATATCACACATTCATATAATTGGTTCACCTCGATGGGCAGTGAATCTACAACCTTCAGTGCGGATGCACAATTACGTTTGACCTCCTGTGAGAATCTCAAAGTAGTGCGTGTGGATGTTCAAAAATGGTTCAAATGGCTCTGAGCACTATGGGACTCAACATCTTAGGTCATCAGTGCCCTAGAACTAAGAACTACTTAAACCTAACCTAACCTAAGGACATCACACAACACCCAGCCGTCATGAAGCAGAGAAAATCCCTGACCGCGCCAGGAATCGAACCCGGGAACCCTGGCGTGGGAACCGAGAACGCTACCACACGACCACGAGATGCGGGCAGCGTGGAAGTCATGTGCAGGGACTGCAAATAGATGGCGCTAGGTAGGAACGTAGGTCGGCCAGTAGGCGCGCTTAGAAAGTTCGGACATTTGTGATAAAAGGCTGTCCATATGGCACAGTGGTCAACGTAACTTCCTAGTGAGCAGGAGAGAACAGGTTCGAATCCTAGTCCGGCAGACTTTCACTCGTCGTCGCTGATTGCGCGTAAAGTGCCGATGCAGATAACGTCAAAAGTTGCTTTCCTCTCTCCTCCCTCCACCTTCAATTTACGTAAGAAAACTTGATGCTCTAAAGTGCGCTGTTGCATTTTCGTAATATACTACGAAAACAGAACTTTGCAGATCTACATCTACATCTACATCCATACTCCGCAAGCCACCTGACAGTGTGTGGCGGAGGGTACCCTGAGTACCTCTATCGGTTCTCCCTTCTATTCCAGTCTCGTATTGTACGTGGAAAGAAGGATTGTCGGTATGCTTCTGTGTGGGCTCTAATCTCTCTGATTTTATCCTCATGGTCTCTTCGCGAAATATACGTAGGAGGGAGCAATATACTGCTTGACTCTTCGGTGAAGGTATGTTCTCGAAACTTTAACAAAAGCCTGTACCGAGCTACTGAGCGTCTCTCCTGCAGAGTCTTCCACTGGAGTTTATCTATCATCTCCGTAACGCTTTCGCAATTACTAAATGATCCTGTAACGAAGCGCGCTGCTCTCCGTTGGATCTTCTCTATCTCTTCTATCAACCCTACCTGGTGCGGATCCCACATTGCTGAGCAGTATTCAAGCATTGGGCGAACAAGCGTACTGTAACCTACTTCCTTTGTTGTCGGATTGCATTTCCTTAGGATTCTTCCAATGAATCTCAGTCTGGCATCTGCTTTACCGACGATCAACTTTATATGATCATTCCATTTTAAATAACTCCTAATGCGTACTCCCAGATAATTTATGGAATTAACTGCTTCCAGTTGCTGACCTGATATTTTGTAGCTAAATGATAAGGGACCTATCTTTCTATGTATTCGCATCACATTACACTTGTCTACATTGAGATTCAATTGCCATTCCGTGCACCATGCGTCAATTAGCTGCAGATCCTCCTGCATTTCAGTACAATTTTCCATTGTTGCAACCTCTCGATACACCACAGCATCATCTGCAAAAAGCCTCAGTGAACTTCCGATGTCATCCACCAGGTCATTTATGTATATTGTGAATAGCAACGGTCCTGTGACACTCCCCTGCGGCACACCTGAAATCACTCTTACTTCGGAAGACTTCTCTCCATTGAGAATGACATGCTGCGTTCTGTTATCTAGGAACTCCTCAATCCAATCACACAATTGATCTGATAGTCCGTATGCTCTTACTTTGTTCATTAAACGACTGTGGGGAACTGTGTCAAACGCCTTGCGGAAGTCAAGAAACACGGCATCTACCTGTGAACCCGTGTCTAAGGCCCTCTGAGTCTCGTGGACGAATAGCGCGAGCTGGGTTTCACACGACCGTCTGTTTCGAAACCCATGCTGATTCCTACAGAGTAGATTTCTAGTCTCCAGAAAAGACATTATACTCGAACATAATACGTGTTCCAGAATTCTACAACTGATCGACGTTAGAGATATAGATCTATAGTTCTGCACATCTGTTCGACGTCCCTACTTGAAAACGGGGATGACCTGTGCCCTTTTCCAATCCTTTGGAACGCTTCGCTCTTCTAGAGACCTACGGTACACCGCTGCAAGAAGGGGGGCAAGTTCCTTCGCGTACTCTGTGTAAAATCGAACTGGTATTCCATCAGGACCAGCGGCCTTTCCTCTTTTGAGCGATTTTAATTGTTGCGTTGATGATGCTTTTAAAAGTCACATGTTGGCTCAACGGAGCCGCCAGTCGGACCGAGCATCTGGAAGGAATGAACACACTGGTCTACACAAGCAGAACACAGCATTCCCGTATTACTCGCAGTGATGTTAGTCTCGTTACTTTTCTCGCTTACCGTGTGCATTTTCAGTCGCCCCGAAGGCGAGAAGACTGAAATAGTGGAAAGAACGCGGAGTTGGTCCCACGTGTTAACAGCGGCCGGCGACACCGGAAGCAGAAAGCGCCGATGGCCGACGGATTGTCGTGTCCGTGCTGCGGCCGGCCCTAGTTGGCGGAGGCCAGCGGGGTCGGGACAAAAGACGATCGGTGGCGGCACGTGACGCGGCTGACGAATGGGCGGCACGTGACGCGGCTGCCGCCCCTGGCCAGCTGCCGACCTCTCACCGCAGGAAATCGACAGGATGAAAAAAAAAAAAAAAAAAAACCACGCACCTCAAAATAAGCTCACTCGACAAAAATTTAGCCACGCCGAAGAGACATCGAGCTTAATTCTATTCACCGACAGCTGGAACGAAACGGAAAGAAATGTCACGTGACCGACCACCAGCTGTTCCAGTGAAAGCAGGGCTATCGAAAATCCTTCGCGCCCGCTGCGCAGCTGCCCGCCGGGCTGACGTCACAATGAAGCGTGCGTCAGTCGTCAGAAATTTCGTATTACGAACTTTTGCTATAAAGTAAAGAAAGAAAGTGTAAAACAACCGACAAACGGCGCAGCAGATTGAAACACAAGCGACTTTAATAACAATACCCAGTGAGTACACATTTTGGGTGTTCGCAAATTTTGCTATTGCGGTAAATTTGAGAGTGTGAAATTAATAGCATCTGCTGTATAACAGTTATGGTTATCAACAAGTTTATACAACTACAGCCACTGCCAGTAATAATAATATCATCAGTAATAATAATAATAATAATAATAATAATTTAAAAATACATCCAACTGGCTCAGGAAGTCAAGGACATGTGGCATCAGGATAAAGTTGACATTATACCAATTATACTATCAACTACAGGAGTCATACCACACAATATCCACCAGTACATCAACGCAATACCGCTACTTCCAAACGTATATATACAACTACAGAATCTGTAATTATTGATACAATTATTGATACATGTTCAATTACCCGAAAGTTCCCAAATGCAATGTAACATATACCGTACAGTTAAAAGGAAGTCAAGCTTGATCAAGGTCCGCATCACTTTCCATTTTTAACCAGACATAACGTCTGAGAAAGGAAAGAAGATAACAATAGTAAGCATAACTTATCTGACAAAAGAATTGTGGAATTTTATTGTTTTGCACATAATTAAGTACAGTTTAGGGCAATAATGAAATAATGTGTAAGCTTTCGTAACTCTCCTCTTCGCATTTTTGTGTAAGTTGAAGTTTTCGTGCTTTTCCATTTTTTCGGGCAAATGTGCAAGATCCCTTACAGATGTATTAGTTCAAGAGTTTACTTCTGAGCTGAAAACTGGATATTCTTACGCTTCACTCCATAAAAAACTTACACTAACGTATTTGAATTCGTCATTCTGTCAGTCAAAGGAACTGTTTTCGGAGGCACTTGTTTCTTTGCGGCTATCTTTTCCGGGTAATTTACTTTCCTGTTCCCAGAAAGAGATTATCATTCTGCAGCGGAAGTTGTGTGGCAGACCGAGACTCGAACTCGCGACCTTTGCCTTTGCGGGCAAGTGCTCTACCGACTGAGCTACCCACGCATGGCCCGGGACACCTCCTCACAGTTTTAATTTTCTGTTATGATTAAACTCAAGTAGTAATGTCTTCTGTGGTGTGCGTACTGTAAGACGTTCGGTACGCACACCATCAGATTATTTGACTTGTCGCGTTAACGAAGTAGGCGAGTGTCAGCAATATGTCTCGTGGTCTTATTGTGGCGTGTTTATCTTCCGCCGTTAGGTCAGACGATACAAATGCCACTTGCACGCTTAGAGTAGCAGATTGACAGTGACCAACTTTAAAGAGAACTTGATTAATTTTCACACACATTTATTAAAATAATAAAAAACATAGACATTATGTAACTTGATTCTGGATGCTGTTTACAATTGACAATCTGAAGTTCCTTTGGTCTTGGTACGTTAATCTTATTCTCACATATCTCTGATACTTGACAAAGTGTCTACACATTTCTCTTCATGGTTATGTACATGAATACGATAATCTTATTAGGCGCAGACTGAAACTTGACTATAGATTGGTACAGACAAATGTAGATTGGTACAGACTGGTGCAGATAAATGCAGACTCGTACAGACTAATGCACACTGATTAATCGGAGGCCTGTACACTCATAATACCTCGCGCGTTCAGGTATCACTGCGTGAGTGTGATCCACGAGGAGAAAAGGTTCTACGTTAGCAGTAATCTCATTGGCTGCGTTACATATTAATATGCGGATCGGCGGAAGCAGAATTTGGTCTGTCTCTAAGGCGGCGCCATCTCGTAGTGCGGAGACGGACGAGCGCTGCATCTGCGCTGTTGTGCTTAGCGGGGCTCGCTCTAGAGGGAAAGTTGTGTACGCGCTGACTACGGGGAACTATGTACACAACATCTACCAAAATGGTCACTTGACTAGAATACAAATGAGGCGCTGAGATCCGTAAGGACCGAAAGCACACAGTCGTCGATCCCACGCTGAAGTGAATTTTCATATGTACAATGTGGGCCTACAGCACAGACAAACCTGACTCACCATAAGACCACCAGATTTCAGAAGCAAGAATAAATGCCACAATCTCACAATCAACGGTGATGTGCTTAAGACCCTTATGGACCTCAGCGTCTCAAATGGATTACTGTACGATAAAACTCTTAACTTAATAGTCGCGTAACTCATTCAGAAATCCACAAAATAGGTTTACTGCCAGTACAATTTTATCATATATTGACGTCCAGTCTAATTTTATTACAGTATACTGTGAGTGAATATCTGAGGAGTGTGCTATCATCTAGCAAGATTTATGCCGAACAAACAGGGGTAAAAGTCTGCCACAGTGTGCTACCACCTGGTGGCACTGAAGTAAACTTCCAGCTGAGTTGCAAGGACTAGCTGTGCACATCGTGAACCGTGCACGTTGTTTATCAAATACGTATGCATTTGGCCCTTAAGGCAATTACGTCACACGAAAGCTCCTTAAAACGTGCACAACTGTAGGTATCCTCGCGACCCTTATGTCAAATTTCACGGAATCTAGAGGAGCAAATAGTTTTCGATGTTGCTGAGCAAAAGTCATATAATAATTTTTAAATTAACACACCGACATTTTACTGTAATGTTTACATAATGACGACCCAGGTTTCGGCCTTTTACGTCATTTTCAGCTTGATGTCCTGCAATAAACTCAGTCACGGGATAAAAGGCAGAAACCTGGGTCGTAACTAAACAAACAACAATCTAGAGGAACAATAGCGCGGTAGATTTAAGTCCCGTACCTTTCAGACTGCAGGATCTATGTTACGTTTACCAGCATTCAAAGAAAAATAACAAATAAATCCGCAGGGTGTCGAAAGTTGTGGTGTTCACATGCTATTATGCTCTTACACAGCGGCCCCCTCTGACAATACCACTTAGAATAATGTTAAAGGGACGGTAAAACTAATTTCATTCTGCTGTTAGAGACTTTTCCTATGTAGTAACTGCTTCATTGGTTCAAAAGCTCCAGATAATATTGTGAAAGCTACACAGTATTTCAACAAAACAGCTGATCTTCATCTTCAGGTGTTTGCTAACATATTTCCGCATTGGTTTGCCAGCATATGCGCTTGCTCGTAAGAAAACCAAAGGCGTAGAACGCAGCGTCGTTTGCCCTCGACCTGCCAACACCATATACTGTGGGGTATTGCGGACTCTCGTTCATAGGGCTTATCAGCAGAGGTTAGCCATCTTCGCTCTGTGTTTGTTCAAACCTAATGTTATTTATGAATTCTTCCGTTACTTCTTGGTAGAACAATTCCATATATGAATAACAGGTACACTGCTCTACTGATTTGTGGCTATTTCGAACTAGTTTTCGACTCATTAGGCCATCTTCAGGAAACAACTGACTACCGTCTGGAAGGGACATTGGTTGTTAAGTAACCAAACATTATAGGCGAACATTATAGCCGATAACACAGAGCGTTGTGCATCACAGTAGTTTCTTAATGTTGAAGTTACACCTTACACACTGGCCATTGTTAAGAACAATAAATAATTAAACTAGGGATTAAATGATTATTTATTCTCAATATATGTGCATAATACTGTCCATTGCCTAAAGACTTCTTTACAAGGTTAAAAATATGTTTGTTGTACAACATAAATAAAGGGTACTCAGTCTAATAATATCATAGGGAAAAAAAGATCATTTATCCTGAATTATTGTGTAGTTTAATTATTTATTGTGGTTAAGATCGGTCATTGTGCAAAGTGAAATTTCAGCACTAAGAAACTAATGTGATGCACAAAACTCTGTGTAAGTGATTGTATCTTCACCTATAATTTTTGGTTACCTAAGAACCAGTGTCCCTTCCAGAGGCTAGTCAGTAGTTTCCTGAAGATGGCCTAATAAGCCGAAAACTAGTTTGAAATAAACAAAAATCAGTAGAACAAAAACAGTGTACATGTTATTCAACCGTAAATACCATTCCTAATGCACTTCTGCCTGTACACACAAAACCTCAAAAACAGCCAGAAGAAACAGAGAGCTCCACGAGAATGGTTTCTTCCCCCTATGTTTGTGGCGTGTCCTTTGAAATAGGCAGGCCGTTCAAGAAAAATAAAAAAAAATGTGTCTTTCACCCTCCAGCGCGATTGTAAATGATGCTGGGTTCCGTTAAAGACAACCTAGGTTTAAGAAGGCCAGGTACATAATATATTGTCGCACTGTTAAAGATAGATGCGCTGAACATACACGTCACAGCAGATTGGAACAGCCAGAAAAGTTTAATGTTGATGAACACTGTCTTGACACGGGACGTAGCTTGAACTACGGAGAGATAAAGATCTTTTCGTGCGCCTCCACGTTCTGGGACTAAGACATCTTCGGCCTCAGACGAACGAATCCAGCGAGACAACATAGATATAATGCAGTCTCACTTCCACATTTGAGTTTCAACTTTTTCCGCCATATGTAAAGACACATTTGTCCTCTCCCCTCAGTCAATGTTCTTACTGTTTGCTCTAATAGTTCTTTAGCTTCCTGCATTTTGTATGTTCCGTTTTTTGCTGCAACACAGTTTTTGATTCTTAGCTATTTCATAGACTGCGTATTCGTTGTGCGTAACTCTGTTCTTTTTTTTACGATTTCTAATAGATCCTTCTTTACCACGCCGTCTTCAAAACAGATATCTTTAGGTTTTAGCCGTTCCAATGTATCTTGCTTAACGGAGTTCGTATTAGGTACTTTTTCTTTTCGACGAGAATGGTACGGCGCGTTATCAAGAGCAATAACTTTGTTTTCCTGAAGCCGAGGAAGAACATCTTGATACCACTTCTTGAAAGTATCAGCGAGCGTCTTCTCATAATAACCTTCACTCTTCTTGGATTCGAAAATCCACAAACAGCCTTCGACGAAAGCTGCTTTTCTCCCAATGTGTGTGATAATCAGATGTTTTCCTTTACCCGTTGCGCCGGTGGATAAGCCGTACAGAAACACTTGTTTAGAGGATTCTACTCAGACGTTACTTCGGGTATGTCCTGCGTTCACCCTTCTCTCGGCCAAATCTTAATTGGATCTTCATTCATCTGTCAACAATCTAAAAATAAAAGCTTTTGGGCGGCGAGGGGGGGGGGGGGGGAGAGGGGGCGGGGTTACAGGAACAGTTAATGCTGAATGTGATTACAAACGCTGGATACTTGCGCTAATAATCAAAAAGTGGTCTGTCAAACGAGATGAATTTTAGTGCCAGATTCTAAACTCACACAGTAACGATTTACACTCGCAGCGAAAGAGGCCCCACTGCGCGAGCGCTTCCTTTATATTGTTCACCTCTCGACGGTAGCGCTGTGATCTCACGCCTTTGTGTGTGTACAGTCCTCTCGTTTCAGTGAGTGGAGTGTAATGGCGTGTAACACTGCATCTGCCCTTGACAATGGGATTAATTTGGCGAGGAATAAAGTCGACAAGCTTCTTCAGGTATGTCACAGCCAGCTGGGGCCATTCATTTATGATCAGTTCTTCAGAGGTGAAAAATTGAATTTGAAATTGAAATTTGTTGTAAGTTCTATGGAAGCAATTGCTGAGGTCATCGGTCCCTAGACTTAGACAGTCCTTAATCTAACTTAAACTAACTTGCGCTATGGACAACACACACACCCATGCCCAAGGGAGGACTCGAACCTCCGACGGGGTGAGCCGCGCGAACCGTGGCAAGGGGCCTAAGACCGCCCGGCTATCCCGCGCGGCGTTGAAAAAAATGCCGGGATATAAACTATGCTATCATAAGTATGCGGACTCTCCCGAAAACATACGTTTTCATATTAGATGCACTGTGCTGCCACCTACTACCAGGTACTCCATATCAGCGACCTCAGTAGTCATCAGACATCGTGAGAGAGCAGAAGGGGCGCTCCGCGAACTCACGGACTTTGAACGTGGTCAGGTTGTAAGTAGGCTGTTTAGGTTTTCTTATTTTCTTGAACAAACACGTGAAGATTTGACTACTGAATTACATAAAATCGAATAGAAATGTCAAAAAGGCTGTAATGACGTAAAAGCACAAATTTGTGAGCATTTCCAACCTATTTTTTCGCGGCATGAAAATGCATTACAGAATCACGAAGCAGTCATAAAAGAACTGCAAACTATTGTTCATGAAAATCATGAGACCTTGCAAGCTAAAATTGACTCAGTTGCATCTACCGATTCGGTTACGCAACTTGCAAAAACTCAAGCGAACTTAAAGGACACAGTAGATACTCTGAAAATTGGTTCAGAAAGACACATGGAGGACATTAGTTCACTATCAGAGAAAATAGTTGAACTTTCGGATCAGCTAAATAATTTATCTACAAAGGTAGATGATAATCTGAATGACACAAAACCGGTAGTCTTTAATGACACAGAAGAGTTCGAACAAATTAGGAAATTCAAACAAAATCAGAATCAAATTAATACGCAACACCGAAGAGAAATCCGGGAAGTACAAGATAAGCTGACACAGGTAATACAAGAATTACGTATTTCAGAGGACACTCGCACTCCAATACGGGAAGAGGGACATAAAAATACGGAACTGCCACAAAATAATAACACAGGGCACTTTGGAGATTATGAAAGAAATTGGCAAAGTACACCGAATTTTGAGATGGTACCGCCGAAACGACGTAACAATGACCGACATGCGACCCGCCGACACGATGATTTTGACTATAAGCTGTTCATTACTACACGTAAATTCAAAACATTTAAGAATTCTGGCAACGAAATTCATCCACAAGCGTGGCTTCATCAATTCTCTCATTGTTTTCCTCCCAACTGGTCATTAGAACACAGATTAGAATTTATGTGTGGCTACTTGGAGAATGAACCAGCTGTAAGAATACGATCGCTCATTCACGATTGCCACAGTGAAGGAGAATTTTACCATGCCTTCCTCTCAGCATATTGGTCTCAAGCCACACAAGACCGAGTAAAACATGGCATCATAATGATGAAAAATTTCGAACAATCTGAATTTTCAAGTCTTGTGAAATATTTTGAAAACATGTTGCACAAGAATCAGTACCTGTCAAACCCTTACAGCCCCTCAGAACTCATCCGCATTTGCTTAATGAAATTGCCGGAACATTTAAGGAATATTATTTTGGTAGGAAGTTGCAAAGACGACACTGAAGCTTTTCAGCGACTCTTACAAGAACTGGAAATTGACACTGACAATCGCGGAACGCGAAAACAGAAGCACGACAATTACAGGTCATATCCGTCGCAATTCCGCGATGAAAGAAATAACAACTGGACACGACAAGGCTATTCTCACAACACAAATCGTGACCAAACCAGACACCACCCGTATGACAACCACTGGCAGAGTAATAGTTACAGAGAAAGATCGTATTTCCGTAGTAATGAACATGACAGAGACAATCATAGAAACAGACAATATGGGAACCAGAACTATTATTATTATCACGAGAGACAGAATAACTTCAGACGCAACGGCCCAGCGCGCAGTTACGATTCAGGGAGAAATTCTCCACCTCGTGGCCGACAAAATGACAGACCTGAATTGCATCAGAACTGGCGGGATTCCTACAAGACAGGGCCCTCTCGGCAAGGTGAATTTGTAGAAGTTAGGTCTCCTAATCCCAGTAACGACGCGCGCCAACAAAGAGGTGACAGACAATGACTCGCACCGCAGGCAGCCGAGTGCGCCGGCTGGCTCAGAGAAAAATAACATAAGACGCTAACCTTGAGAAAAATTTTAGCATTCCTTACCGACGTACACAACATGATAATTGCTTTGAAGTTAAAACTCTGCGAACTAGAAAGGGTAAATGATGGCACCACATTTCACATGTAAAACCGTTTATTGAAAGATAATCTGCTTTTTAACTTTTGTCTTTGCCATAAAATTTTTCACTTTACATTACTAGTATGCTTTGTCAGACTTAGAATCTGTTAATATGCAACAATATTTGAAGTTAAATATCCAGTCTAGGACCTACGGAACATATTTAGAAAGTATTTACGAGTGCATTGTTATTGTGAACAGACGAAACAGTGTTGTTGTGTGTGTGTACATTCTTGCTTGTTAGTGGCACGATTACGTAACGACCAATAGGCTTTCATACTTTACCAGTACTGCTAATGAGATTTTAATGCAACATTTTGGTTTACTTGAAAATACATTCTGGATTTAAAGTACTTTCTGTGAGATACCAGATGACACAGTGGTATATGTGACAGCTACACGATTTTATCACGACGCTACTAATGAGTGACAATTTACAATGTCGCTTTTGCGGTTTATCTATTTTATATCTGCACAGTTTTTCTGAATTCTTCTGGAAAGTAAAACATGTTTTAGTAGTAAATTTTGTGGTATAGCTACAATGAGACAGCCTTTTCTGTAGCACAACAATACGTTACAGTACAGTACTTACTTCATCACGGCAATAAGCGTAGTATCTACGATATCTATACGCAAAGCATTTCACTTTTGTTTATCATGAGGTGAGTACATTGACTTCTGCAGAACTTAGCTTTCGGAGGACGATAACTACGACACTTCCACAGAGGTTATCTTACAACACGACGCACAGTTTAGCGCTACAGTACATGTAGTTGAGTGATCAATTTTGTACTGAAAACATTTATTTGTTAAGAGATTTGAAATACAATGATACAAAGGTTTTCCGTGATACATTTCATTCCATTGCTGTAACCTGTAACATCTGAGGATATAATTACATTAATCCTCAGGGGGGGGGGTACACGCTTACTTTGTGTACCATGTGTTTGGCAAGCACAAGGAGCCCTAGCTAATATGGTATTTTCTTATACAACTTTACACATCGGTACCATATTTCTTTAACACATAAATTACACAGCTATCTGATCATTTAATTGAGAGAGACAAACATTTATTTTACTACATCAGTGACAGTTGTTTACGTAATTACACGGTTGGATAACTTCAAACTTATGAAATTGTATTTTGTCTGTACTTTGTGAAATTTTCATATTTTTTCCGAACCATTGTGATACTATGAGAGCTTTGAATGATATATTTGGTATGGGATCATGATTTTTAAAGTACGTTTGAGGTAGATGACACATTTGACATGAGCAGAGAATTCTTTTAGGTATTGAAATTATTGGAGGAAGCCATGACGATTTTGAGAATTTGACTGAGGTGTTATTATGTTATTATTACGATGACTATGTGTATTATGCTGTTGCGGTATGTTTATGATCAATAAGCTGATGCTATATGAGTTATTTGATTAAGCTACTTATCTGTTATGATGGAATATTGAAGAAGTGTCGACGAATAAGGTAAGAAATAATGAGTAGAGGTTAGGGACTCTGGTTTGTGAAAAAGGTTGTTGGAAAACAAGAATCGTACTTTAAGAGTTATGAAATGTATGTAAATGCGTGAATGTATTACAATGCCGACGAAATTTTTTCGGACACTGTTATATCAATAGGATTTTGTTTCTACTGATGTGTAACGCAAATTCTTGACCTGTGAATTTTTTATATGAGACTGCCACTGTAGCGGAAACTGGTGTCGTAAATACACTCCTGGAAATGGAAAAAAGAACACATTGACACCGGTGTGTCAGACCCACCATACTTGCTCCGGACACTGCGAGAGGGCTGTACAAGCAATGATCACACGCACGGCACAGCCGACACACCAGGAACCGCGGTGTTGACCGTCGAATGGCGCTAGCTGCGCAGCATTTGTGCACCGCCGCCGTCAGTGTCAGCCAGTTTGCCGTGGCATACAGAGCTCCATCGCAGTCTTTAACACTGGTAGCATCAGGCGACAGCGTGGACGTGAACCGTATGTGCAGTTGACGGACTTTGAGCGAGGGCGTATAGTGGGCATGTGGGAGGCCGGGTGGACGTACCGCCGAATTGCTCAACACGTGGGGCGTGAGGTCTCCACAGTACATCGACGTTGTCGCCAATGGTCGGCAGAAGGTGCACGTGCCCGTCGACAGCAGTGCCGTAGGGGGCCGCACCGCCACTTCCCAGCAAATTAGGGACTCTGTTGCTCCTGGGGTATCGGCGAGGACCATTCGCAACCGTCTCCATGAAGCTGGGCTACGGTCCCGCACACCGTTAGGCCGTCTTCCGCTCACGCCCCAACATCGTGCAGCCCGCCTCCAGTGGTGTCGCGACAGGCGTGAATGGAGGGACGAATGGAGACGTGTCGTCTTCTGCGATGAGAGTCGCTTCTGTCTTGGTGCCAATGATGGTCGTATGCGTGTTTGGCGCCGTGCAGGTGAGCGCCACAATCAGGACTGCATACGACCTTGGCACACAGGGCCAACACCCGGCATCATGGTGTGGGGAGCGATCTCCTACACTGACCGTACACCTCTGGTGATCGTCGAGGGGACACTGAATAGTGCACGGTACATCCAAACCGTCATCGAACCCATCGTTCTACCATTTCTAGACCGGCAAGGGAACTTGCTGTTCCAACAGGACAATGCACGTCCGCATGTATCCCGTGCCACCCAACGTGCTCTAGAAGGTGTAAGTCAACTACCCTGGCCAGCAAGATCTCCGGATCTGTCCCCCATTGAGCATGTTTGGGACTGGATGAAGCGTCGTCTCACGTGGTCTGCACGTCCAGCACGAACGCTGGTCCAACTGAGGCGCCAGGTGGAAATGGCATGGCAAGCCGTTCCACAGGACTACATCCCGCATCTCTACGATCGTCTCCATGGGAGAATAGCAGCCTGCATTGCTGCGAAAGGTGGATATACACTGTACTAGTGCCGACATTGTGCATGCTCTGTTGCCTGTGTCTATGTGCCTGTGGTTCTGCCAGTGTGATCACGTGATGTATCTGACCCCAGGAATGTGTCAATAAAGTTTCCCCTTCCTGGGACAATGAATTCATGGTGTTCTT
Source organism: Schistocerca gregaria (assembly GCF_023897955.1). Classification (NCBI taxonomy): domain Eukaryota; kingdom Metazoa; phylum Arthropoda; class Insecta; order Orthoptera; family Acrididae; genus Schistocerca; species Schistocerca gregaria. Next base: position 513,600,792 of record NC_064924.1, read on the forward strand.
ATTTCAATTTCCAGGAGTGTATTTCGATAAGACAGTTAAGTGACCACCTGCACGTAATGCGTCGTGGGCACCCAGCTGCGCGACAACCACCTGACAAAAAGAAAGCCATTAGTGTGTGCCTTTCAGAGACACAGGTAAAAAAAAAAGAGGCCATTATCCTCGCTATTGACATTCATTGCTTTGTAGAAAGCATCGCAAATACGACACGCCCAAACTTGAAAACATATGATTACACTGTGGAGCTCTTAATTTATGATATTTACTGAAATGAAATGATGAAAAACATTTCACGTCTATTGTCTTGCTAGTTGGAGGATTGTTTACTGCATTATGAAATGCCTTATGGCTAGCGAATGACGTTTCAGCTTTTGCTTTGATCCCTTGAATTTAGGTTCCTTTCTCATTCATTATGGACTGAACACTAATTGTGGTGCCACTAACAGTCTTTACATATGACCAGAATTTGTGTTCTTTGAAAGATCACATGTCAGTATTCTGAATGACGTTTCACCCTTGCTTTGCCTATTTTGTTGAATATCTAGTTTCTAGCCGCACTGCAGCATTGGTTAAAGTAAAATTTTATAGATGTACTAATATAAATATTTTATGCCTACAGACCCAGTAAAGAATAACTTCGTGATATACTTCCAAAAAAATGAGGGAGCACAAAAGACATTGCCCTTCATAGGAACTGCATACATAATTCTCTTTTCAAGTACCTCGTAATTTATTTCTTTGAATTAGTGTGCAGTGGAGGAAAACTATTTTTGAAAGAGGATGAGAACAGAATACAGAAAGCATGCTTGATTAGGATTTTTTTTGGCTGGAGCAAATGTTGAAATAAGAGCGGCGATCTATGGAATGAAGTTTTGGGTTGGACTCCAGTACCAAATGTTACCCTGAAAACAAACCCTGTCCTTTCCTTTTGTGTTATCCCACTATGTGTTTGTGTACTCTTGTGTATTTATTTTCTTCCTGTCTCTGTGTACTGTTTCATAGAATTTTTTTTGTTCTAATACTAAGCTACATTCACTATGATGAGGAATACTGTTACCCTCAAATATAATTTGCATTAATAACATGTTATTTACTTTGTTAAGATGTTTACACATTATTTATTCTGATTTGTTCTAATGCTCATGTGTGAAGTTGATGTTTCAAAAGTTATTCTGATCTTTTATGTACTTACTTATGTCATAATTCCTGTAACACTGATGTATATGTTATTTCGATTCTTTTGTAAAGCCTGTATTACTGCAAATGTTATCTGTACCATTATGTTCTTTAATGATATACTTTGTACCTTTGTTATTGTATTCTCATGTTATAAAATTGTAATTGACACCTGTTCATCAAATTAAGTAACTTGTAAGTAACATTTCACTGCACACATTTCTGTTGGTCATAGTATATGGACAATATGTGAGAAGTAGGGACTGATAGTGTTTGCACGTGTGTTAATAATTCAATAAGGGACTGCATAACAGCATTGCTGGTTCTTAGGACATTTCAAAAACAATTTTTGTGAGTGCACATGTGGTGGTTATGGACTTGCTATATTATCCGCAAGACTCTTCAATGGTGATTGTGCTCCTGCACAGTCAAACAGATGGCTGCTGGCCATCTATACAAGGACTACAGTAGGTCTACACCTTTGATGACCCACCAACACCATTATTTCTACAAGGACTGCAGTGGGTCTGCACCTCTGGTGGCCCACCAATACTGTAATCTCTACCAGGACTACAATGGGTCTACTCTGTGACGACCTACCTACCAATATTCTTTAAAACTTCGACTGACTCTGCTGTGGGTTTGCTCTGTTGTGGTCCATTACCTGTCTGCATGTCAAGAGTCAGCACTGTCTTTCCGTTGGAAGGACAACACTACTTCTTCAAGACTGTATGGAAATCCACTACTTCCGCGTGCATTTTCTTTTACTACTCATACTTTGAGAAAAAAACTGCAATTTTACTTTGATGAATGATCAGGACTGTCTTTATGAACTGTGAGAAAATTTTAGCTTTTGACCAACATTGTATCGATAAGTGTGTGCATTTCATTTCTTTGTCATTGTAATTATGAAAAAATTTTTCAAATCTGTATTGGCTACTGCCCAAAACAATTTGTAAATTTTTTGAGGGGAACATGGGGGCTATGTAAGTAGGCTGTTTAGGTTTTCTTATTGGTAACGCCACATAGCGCTCTGTATGAAAAATCACTGGTTGTGCTGTGCGCAGTCTGTGGCTAGTTTGCATTGTTGTCTGCCATTGTAGTGTTGGGCAGTGGTAGCTGGATGCTAACAGCGCGTAGCGTTGCGCAGTTGGAGGTGAGCCGCCAGCAGTGGTGGACGTGGGTAGAGAGATGGCGGAGTTTTGGAATTTGTAAGAATTGGTGTCATGAAGTGATATACATATTATGACTACTGAGGTAAATACATTGTTTGTTCTCTATTAAAATCTTTCATTTGCTAGCTATACCTATCAGTAGTTAGTGCCTTCCGTAGTTTGAATCTTTTATTTAGCTGACAGTAGTGGCGATCGCTGTATTGCAGTAGCTTGAGTAACGAAGATTTTTGTGAGGTAAGTGATTTGTGAAACGTATAGGTTAATGTTAGTCAGGGCCATTCTTTCGTAGGGATTTTTGGAAATCAGATTGCGTTGCGCTAAAAACTATTGTGTGTCAGTTTAAGCACAGTCTTGTATAATATTTCAAAGGGGACGTTTCAAGGTGATTGGGTGTCACTTGTATCATACGTCTGTATGTGAGATTTCCACACTCCTAAACATCCCTAGGTCCACTGCTTCCGATGTGATAGTGAATTGGAAATGTGAAGGGACAGGTACAGCACAAAAGCGTACAGGCCGACCTCGTCTGTTGACTGACAGGGATCGCCAACTGTTGAAGAGGGTCGTAATGTGTAATAGGTAGACATATATTCAGACTATCACACAGGAATTCAAAGGTGCATCAGGATCCACTGCAAGTACTATGACAGTTAGGCCGGGGTGAGAAAACTTGGTTTTCATGGCCGAGTGATTGCTCATACGCCACTCATCACTCCGGTAAATGCCAAACGACGCCTCGGTTGGTTTAACGAGCATAAACATTGGACGACTGAGCAGTGGAAAAACGTTGTGTAGAGTGACAAATCTCGGTACACAATGTGGTGATCCGATGGCAGGGTGTGGGTAAGATGAATGCCCGGTGAACGTCATCACCCCGTGTGTATAGTGCCAACAATAAAATTCGAAGGCAGTGTTTTTATGGTGTGGCCGTGTTTTTCATGGAGGGGCTTACCCCTTGTTGTTTTGCGTGGCATTACCACAGAAAAGGTTTACATTGATGTTTTAAGCACCTTCTGGCTTCCCACTGTTGAAGAGCAATTCGGGGATGGCGACAGTATCTTTCAACACGATCGAGCACCTGTTCATAATGCACCGCCTGTGGCGGAGTGGTTACACGACAATAACATCCCTGTAATGGACTGGCCAGCACAGAGTCCTGACCTGAATACTTTAGAACACCTTTGGGATGTTTTTAAACGCCGACTTCGTGCCAGGCCTCACCGACGGACATCGCAACCTCTCCTCAGTGCAGCACTCCATGAAGAATGGGCTGCCATTCCCCAAGAGACCATTCAGCACCCGATCGAACGTATGCATGCAAGTTTGGGAACTGTCATCAAGGCTAAGGGTGGGGCAACAAAATATTGAATTCCTGCACTATCGATGGTGGGCGCCACGAACTTGTAACTCATTTTCAGCCAGGTGTCCGAATACTTTTGATCACATAGTGTAGATTGGTAAGTTTCACGCGCTGATTCAAACAGTCCCAGACATTTCTTATGTGTTAAGAGCGGGTGATTTAGCGGATCAGTCGAGGTACGTCAGAGCACGTGTTCATCAAACCAGGAACGTATGTGTACAGCCCTCTGAACACTGCTGTTTTCGCCGGCCGCGGTGGTCTCGCGGTTCTAGGCGCGCAGTCCGGAACCGTGCGACTGCTACGGTCGCAGGTTCGAATCCTGCCTCGGGCATGGATGTGTTAGTTAGGTTTAAGTAGTTCTAAGTTCTAGGGGACTGATGACCACAGCAGTTGAGTCCCATAGTGTTCAGAGCCATTTGAATCATTTTTTGAACTGCTGTTTTCATCTTGAAAGACGATGGTATCTACAACCTACTCATTGAGCCGTGCGCCAGCTCCTATCGATAACAGGTATTTTTAATCATCAGTCTTATGACTGGATTGATGCAAGACGTTACAGGTCTTACAGTGATAGTAAATATCGTAGGATGCCACACCTTATAGTAATATTTTTAGTAAGATCGGTAAGCGTCTGATCTCCAAGAATATGCATCGTTAGGAGACGAAGCTTGAAGTCACGAGGTGTGTACTGCGTCAGCGTGACGACTGTGAATCCAGATGTACTGGCCAGACAGGAAGAATCTTAAAATCTATTTTAAAGAACATAGTAACAACTTTGTCTCAAGGTCAGCTTTAAGCGCCCATTTACATCAAACAGGCAGTTCGATTACTAACTTCGATTCAAATTTGAAGGCGCTGCGCTATGAAAATAAGGGTATTACACCCAACACTTTACAGGACGTTGATATTTATCGATCACTAAAAATGTTTCCCGAGATTACTCCTAATGCGCAGATCGAACTGTGCCAAAAAAATCCGTCATCCAATTTGATTGTCTAGGTAAATAATAGTTAGCCTCACCATACTCCTAACTGATGCACACCTATAGGACACTTGTAGTTCTTGCTTTCCTAAGACTTGGTTTTTAGTTTTATTCTCAACTGACATAATCGGACATTTTTAAAAAACAAACTTCTTATGTCCCCTGCAGTACTATGGATACGATATACATATGCTGACTCTAAAAAATACTGCAAGGTGGCATTCAAAAAGTTCATTTCATTATCTAAGTTATCAGGGTTGTATTAATTTGTACTGTTCGATATTGCATAGTAATTCGCAATAATAAAGGTACTGCAATATCGTATTTATCCGCCGACACCGGGCAAGCAACTTTCAAGTAAAACGTCTCCCCTGTAGGAGAATATACATAATGAATGTGCGATTACAGGTTGTGGACACATGGTTGACAACATATAGAAGTTTGGGTCTGGCCTTGAATCATGTCCGGATAGCCTAATGGTAAGGCGACCGCTCGTGATAAGCGGGAAAGCCGGGTTCGTGCCCCCGTCTGACACAGATTTTCGTTGTCGTCATTCCATTATACAGCTGGTTGTGGTCCATATTCGCAATTGCGAATTCTCTTCATGTAGAACGGACGGGACTGTGGCTGTGACAAAGTGGCAGATACATACGGGGGATGGCGGGGGGGGGGGGGGGCATTGCCGCCCCCGCCTGTCAGCCCGCGCGCTATTCGTTCGCTTTTTTCGTCAGTCGCCTCGACTGAATCGAGTTATCGAGTAGATGTACTTTCCTATGTAGCATGTGCATCCACGTCATCGTATTTTATAGGTTTCTGTCTGGCATATAGATAGCTTATTTATTTATTATTTAGCTTATGGCATGACACACTACATTGGAAACAGCATGAAAGAGAATATACATTGTTAAAATATAGGATACAAACGTAATAAAATCATGTAAATTGAACACTAGCACATAACAATAAATGTATAGCTACTTTACAAAACAATAAGATTGCATAAAGTTCAAATTCCAGTATTTACAGTAATCACAAATCCACTCTTAGGTTCTGCAGCCACTCCACAGCCTGTGGTGTTGACCTCAGGAAGTCGTCACTGGTGCCAGTGAATTCCCACCCTCTCGCCGGAGGTTCGAGTCCTCCCTCGGGCATGGGTGTATGTGTCGTTCTTAACATAAGTTAATGTTAGTTTAAGTAGTGTGTAAGACTAGGGACCGATTACTTCATCAGTTTGGTCCATTAAGAATTCACACACATTTGAACATTTGAATTCGATCAGTGGACACTCGCTGAGATGTGGTGGATGGTGTGTTCTTTGGCACCACAGTCGCACCCAGGGTCAGGTCTCAAGTTCCATCTGTACATCGAGGATCCTCATCGGCCATGACCTGCCCGTATTCTGTTCAGTGTTACCCAAGTTTTCTTTGTGAGATGAAACCCCGCTGGATGGTTGGAAGTGTCAAATAAAGTGTGCCATCTTGGATTGGCTCTGTTACTCCAGTCCGTTCGCCAGATTTCGACGCCATTGTAGTTTTGGCTCAGGAGTTACTGTGCAGTCTTCACAGGGGGATTTCTGGATTTGTGTCTTCTAAATACAGTAAGGTCCTGGTGGAATGGCAGGTCTGTATTACTGGAGATCATTTCAGACTCTCTTATGAGTATGTTGCATCGTCGAATATAAGGTGGTTCGCTGTTACATAGGACTGGTAGCCAGTAGAGTGGGGTGATTTTAATAGCTACAGCAATTATTCGCATCGTCTGATTTCCGACATGCAGGCTGTTTAGCCACACCGATGCGCAGTAAAAATGGCTCTGAGCACTATGGGACTTAACTGCTGTGGTCATCAGTCCCCTAGAACTTAGAACTACTTAAACCTAACTAACCTAAGGACATCACACACATCCAAGCCCGAGGCAGGATTCGAACCTGCGACCGTAGCAGTCGCGCGGTTCCGGACTGAGCGCCTTAACTGCTGGACCACCGCGGCCGGCGATGCGCAGTATTCAGCTGTTGAGTAGCCAAGATTAGAGCGGTGGTTCGGAGTGTGTCTGCACCAGCTCCCCAGGTCGTTCCTGCTAATTTGTGGAGGATGTTGTTTCGGGATTTCAGCTTTGCGGCCAGTTTTGATATGTGTTTTTTACAAGACAGAGTGCGATCCAATGTTACGGCCAGATATTTTGGATGTGAATTGTAAGGAAGCGCAGCGCCATTCAGAGATATCTGTAGAGGTGTTCCAGCTGGTCTATTATTTAGGTGGAAGCATGAGGTCTCCGTTTTAAGTACGCTTGGGATTAGTCGCCATTTCCTGAAGTGTTCAGCCATCAATTCCAGATCTTTAGTGAGAGTCTGTTCATGAGAGTCATACTAGTATGTTGGTATGCAAGAGTGATGTCATCTGCGCAAATAAATTTTCTGCATACGGTAGTTGGTAGGTCGGCTACATAGAGATTGAACAGCAGAGGCTCAAGCGCCGAACCTTGAGGGAGACCATTACTCAGGAGTTTTGATTTGCTGAAAGAGCCACCTATTGAGATTTGCAAGATTCTATTTAACAACATGTTCTCTAAAAGAGACATCGTCGTTTTACATCTAGTAGCTTTTAGGAATTTACATGTTAGACCCTCTCTCCAGACAGTATCATATGCTGCTGTCAAATCGACGAAAACTGCACTAGTTTTCAGGCATTGTTCATAGCACCGTTCAATGAACGTTGTTTATGTGAGGAGCTGATCCTCGCCGTTTCGACTGGGTCTTAAGCCGGCTTGGTCGATAGGCAGAGATTTCAGTGTGATTGGATTTAATCTGTTGTAAACGAGATCCTCAAGCAGTTTGTATGCTACACTTAAGAGAGCGATGAGTCTAAGGCTTTCTGGTTTATCTTCTGGCTTTCTTGGTTTGAGGATGCCAATGATCTTTGCCCTCTTGAATTCTTTTGGAAAAACTCTTAACTGGAGTATGTGGGAGTAAAATGTCGTCAGCCTTCTTTCGTTTGTGGTCCACAGTGTTTTAGGAACTCTGGGTGTATGTTGTATAGACTAGGGCCCGTGGCATTTCTTATGCCTTTGCAGGGCCTGTAGCGTTTCTGTGACTGAACGCTTTTGACAAGTCTTGTTGTTCACTACTGTCTTTCTTTAATGTGTTTAGTTCTTTCTTTATTTTACGTGAGTGTTCTTTATCGACAGGTGCTCTAGACGTTTTGACTATATTGTTGACAATTTGGTCTGGTGTATCACTTGGTTTAGTTTGTGGTACATGTGAATTATCTCCTAGTTTCTTCAGAAGGCTCCATGCTTTACTGCTAGAGCGTCAAAAATCCAGTTTTTGAATTGTGTTCCTCCAAGTGACCCTCCTAGCTTCGTTCAGGCTATGCAGGAGGTCATCTGCGACTTCAGATCTTCCGCTCTCCTCGTAGTCCTTATACAGTCATTCACTAGCTTCACTCCATCCTGGTATATACTGCATTCCAATACCCCTAGGAATGTGTTTTTAGCAGTCTTTACAGCAGTGTCAGAAATGTTTGGTAATGCTGAGTATGAGGGGGTATGAATCGTATATTAGAGTCCAGGCCTCTAGAAAAGCCAGACCAATCAGCTTTGGAAGAATTCCACCGGGGCAGTGTGAAACACCCCCGTTTAATTCCTTTACTGGATTTTGTGTAAATTATCGAAACCGCCAAACAGTTAATTATTATGATCATATCACCGTGTGCTTAATGGATGAAAGGCTGTCGGTTTTTCTGCTGTGGTTTCGGGGGTATTTCAACCGAGTGCGGCTGTTTTGCAACTGTATAGTGGAATGATTGAAAGTTTGTCTATATTAAGGACCATAAAGGTTGTGATGTACAAATTGATATATATTTCCTACTAACACACAAATTCTGAGGCAGTTGCTACCTTCGCCTTACACGTCTAATTACAGTTGTATCTTTTTATTGGTTGCTGATTTTCAGTACTTCATCACACGCAATGCTGATTATTGACATTCACAACAATCCTCACTGCAATCCATGGTTGTTGCTAGCCGATGTGGTTGACGCGAAACACGTAATTCGGCACTGGTCACTTTCTGTTTCATATCACTCGCGAACCGGTATTAGTGAGGGTCAACCCCCACGACGATCAGGGGGACGTGCTCACTCGTCATACTCTGGTGAATTTTACCGTTTACAACTCACTCGACCACCATTCTTGCCCTTCTCTCCAGCACTACTTCTCACTCGACACTCTCCAATACTACTCCGCACTCAGCACTCGTCTCACTGCCTTCTGCAGCGCTCGACAATCGACGCCTGTCTGCTATCGACCTGGGTGTCGGAAGCTGGCATCTATTTTCGTGGGATCACGGATCCCTTACAAGTGGAGATGTAAGAATCACCAGGATCTGTATACCCACCTCAAGAAAGATTGGTCTGTGCTGCCTGTGTGGGAAGTGTTTATCGATGTGATGGTTAACAGGGATTGGCTTAGCCCTCGGGTCGATGGAAACAACATAGGTCAGGGTTTGTCTCCGATCCCCATCTGGCTGATGTGAAGACTGCCATGTCTTTATGGCTATAAATTAGGTGTATGTTCTGCGTCTCAGCCCATTCCATAATCCTGAGCCCGTTTACGTCGTTTTCCTTGTACTACCATTCAGTATGGTCGCTATTAAAATCACCTGCAATTAGGACGTGGTGGCCGACGAGTGGAGCCTGATTTGCTGCCCAGGAAACGGAGGTTTTTTTAGATGTTAATGATAGCTATATCTCCCACTTTTATAGTAGTGTTATGGATATTGTCACTGTCAGATGTAGAGACAAGCTTCACATTATTAATATTTGTCTTTCTGTAGGTACCGGTGCCATAGTTTCGGTAGTATGTTGCTCCAATCAGTCTGTACCCTGGGAGCTTTCCTCTCGACTGGAGCTGTGCTTCGTCTGTGTTTCTTGTATTAAAGGGATGTCAATGTCATGGTCTAAAAGAAGCTTTGATAGCGTTCACTCTTTGATCTGCTTATGTTTTCTATATTAAACTGGCAGACCTGCAAGATTGGTCCCACGGTTTTGTCCTAGGGCCTTGGGGAAGGCCATTCTTTTGTCAATTCGTTTACATTGTGTCCGGTTATCCTGGAGGTCGTAAGACAGTCCGGATTCCCTAGGTTTCGAACTCTTTAGCCGCTTGACAGCGTTGGCCCGGGGTGTACCACGTGGAGGCGAGTTACAAATTACACCCCACATAGACAGCTAACACATGCCTACGAGAAAAGTCGCGGTCATTCTTGTTACCTCGATACGTTATTCTGTCTGGCATTTGTTCGGGAAAATTGGCGAATATTCTACTGTTTTCTTGTACAGAGAACATTCGATACGTAGCGTTATAAATAGGGACTAATTGCCGAATAGGGAGCTAGTTTACATTCAGAAGCAGAAATATTAAGACTGAAGAATGAATAAATAAAAAGTTCTAGTTGTAGCAAGTACAATTGCAAGGAAGAGACCCACAATTGTAACTTTTGTATTTCATAAGATGGCATTGTCTTCTGTATGTGTATAATCAGTTTCAATAAAACTTTCTTAAAATTTGCATGTGACTGGATTATTTTTTATCACGATAAATGGTTCAAATGGCTCTGAGCACTACGGGACTTAACATCTATGGTCATCAGTCCCCTAGAACTTAGAACTACTTAAACCTAACTAACCTAAGGACATCACACAACACCCAGTCATCACGAGGCAGAAATTATCACGATAAAAGTAAAGGTAGCTCAACATATCTTTAACGCACCCTCCTTGAGGTTTCTCTGTATCCGCCACTGCTATGACACAGGAGTCAATGGTAGAGAAACACAAAGAGGTACTGACAATGAGTCGGGCTGAATACTGAGTGAGAAAGGGCAACTGGGTAGCATGAGAGACTGACAGCGATAGACTGGTGAGTGTGAAAGAGTTGGGTGCGATTATGGGAGTTTGAGGTGAGTTGCAAGTTTATAAGAAACAGGTATATGTCCGCATGACAAATTTTGGAAAAGTTTTTAGAGGTGCTCAGAAATGTAGAAAGAGGCAGCTGGTACCTCACTTTTCAGTCAGTCTTTTAAATCAAGAGGAATTTATTCGCATTTTTTGGGGTCCGATAGTAGTTTTTTCCCCTGGTAACGTGGGTTCTGGAGCAACTGAAGTTTCACTCAGGCCCACTTCAGTGCACGAATAAACTGAACGACAAGTGTCTAAAATAATTCACTTCATATTACTTAATTCCCTGTACGATGCTTGTATAGTAAAAAAAAAATTGGTTCAAGTGGCTGTGAGCACTATGGGACTTAATATCTTAGCTCATCAGTCCCCTAGAACTTAGAACGACATAAAGCTAACTAACCTAAGAACGTCACACACATCCATGCCCGAGGCAGGATTCGAACCTACGATCGTAGCAGTCACGCGGTTCCGGACTGAAGTGCCTAGAACCGCACGGCCACCGCGGCCGGCTGCTTGTATAGTCAGAAAACACCGTAAACAATGACGGTCTGTATACCTGCGACTCTGGCTTAAACGCTCGTAACAAAATCGTGTATTTCTGAACCCTCCACTACTAATATAGGGCTACAGCACATGACAAAATTTCTTCCTCCGGCCGCTGTCCCCACATTTTTGTTCGGCTCCTGTAACCCGCGAACTCAGAACAGCAGTGCACCAGCTCCCTGCTTTCCGTGCATTACGGGAGTTTCGTAACAGCTCCGGCTGGTGAAAGTTACGGCCGACCCTCCGGCGCAGCAGTCACCTCGTGGCGATTGCTGGCGGTACAAGTTTTGTGGCGCTGCTGTGACGAGAGCGCCTCTCAGGCAGGCTGGCCCTCCTCACGTGAGCTGTAAGACCGGCGGTCGCCGTCCGAGCCGGCAGATTGGCGGCGGTGACTACAGCGCCACGCGTAGGCATAAAGGCCACCAGAGGCCGCGGCGGAGTCGCGTTTCTTTCCCCGGGACGCGCCACGGCAGCGCCACCTGTTTACGGGCGGTGGACCGCCGAGAGCGCGGAAGTTGCGAGCACAAGAGCAGCGCGCGCCTCCCAAGTTGGCCAGTATCTCGCGGATAGCGCACCTCAGAGGAGGGGCTTATGTCAAGCGGCGCGGGCCGTAAGGTGTCGGTGTCGGACAAAGTTTGACGGTCGTCTCCTGCGGCCGAGGTTACTGCCTTCTGCTCTGAATCTAGCACGCCTGCTTTGGCAGGAGGTTACTCCGAAGTAATTTAAATGTATGACACTGTCGTTGACGACGAGGCGACTTCAGCTTGATGTCTCCATCTTATTACACAGTCCAACGCTCGGACGGTTAATGTTAAGAAACCTCAGAACAACTCGTGTAATATACAAGCTCAGCGGCCAAATAAATTAGTCATCTACCAGGAGACACCATGATGATAACTTGTACCTCTACGTCAACATCATACTCCGCAAGCCACCTAATGGTGTGTGGTAGAGGGTACTTTCGATACCACTATTTGATCCCTCCAGCCCTGTTCCACTCGCGAATATTGCGTCGGAAGCCAAGTTGTCGGTAAGCCCCTGTATTGGCTCTAATATCTCGAATTTTCTCCCTGTGGTCAATAGGCGACATGAATGTGGTGGGAGGTTATAGAGGGTGAGTAACCTAACGTTACCGCTGGATATATTTCGTAAACCACATCAAATACTGACGAACCGATTCCAGAGACCGAACGTGAGGAGAGGGGCTAGTGTAATTGTTCAATACAAACCATACAAAAATGCACGGAAGTATGTTTTTTAACACAAACCTACGTTTTTTTAAATGGAACCACGTTAGTTTTGTTAGCACATCTGAACATATAAACAAATACGTAATCAATGCCATTTGTTGCATTGTAAAATGTTAATTACATCCGGAGATATTGTAACCTAAAGTTGACGCTTGAAACCTCCGACGTTCAGTTGCGTGTTGTAACGAACACGAGCCACAGTCGGCGAGCAGCATCTGCAGGGACATGTTTACGATGACGACCGTGTTTACGGGTGTGGCTGTAGTGCACTGTTGTGGTTTGGTCTAGCTGTCGCAGTGTCCGCATGTAGCGCTTGCTGCTATTGTTATTCTGCATTCGTCTCCGCACGCAGACCAACTGTGGTACACCGTGTTACCAGACGTCTGTGATAGTGTAGTGTTGTAGGAACTGTGACCATGGTGTATTCGAACTCTGAAAAGGCGGAGATGATACTCATCTATGGCGAGTGTCGACGAAATGCAGCTGAAGCCGGCAGGGTGTATGCAGAACGGAACCTGGACAGAGAGCCTCCAACGTGCCGCACATTGCAAAACTTCTACCGCCAACTGTATGCAACTGGTATGGTCGTAGCACGCAAACGGGTCCGTAACAGGTCCGTCACAGGAGAAGGGGGTGCAGTTGGTGTGTTAATTTCTGTTGCCACGAACCCACACATGAGTAGTGTACACGGGACATTGCGAGAGCCGGTGGACTGAGTCAAAGTAGTGTCATGCGCATACTGCATCGTCACCGCTTTCACCCGTTTCATGTGTCGCTATATCAGCAATTACATGGTGATGACTTTAATCATCGAGTGCAATTCTGTCAATGGGCATTAACAGAGAATGCGTTGCAGTTCTACCCGTTTACCGATGAAGCGGGTTTCACAAACCACGGGGCAGTGAATCTACGGAACATGCATTACTGGTCCGAGGACAATCCTCGCTGGCTCAGACAGGTAGAGCGACAGCGACCGTGGACTGTAAATCTATGGTGCGGAATCATTGGCGACCACCTCATTGGTCCTCACTTCATTGCAGGGGCCCAAACAGCTGCAACATAGATCGCGTTTCTACAGAATGATCTGCCAACTTTGCTCGAAAATGTCCCACTGGAAACGCGTCGACGTATGTGGTATCAGCATGATGGTGCACCTGCACATTCCGCAATTAACACTAGGCTGACCCTTGACAGGATGTTCGACGGGCGTTTCATAGGACGTGGAGGACGCATAAATTGGCCAGCCCGTTCTCCTGATCTTACACCTCTGGACTTCTTTCTGTGGGGTACGTTAAAGGAGGATGTGTACCGTGATGTGCCTACAACGCCAGAGAATATGAAACAACGTATTGTGGCAGCCTGCGGCGACATTACACCAGATTACTGCGGCGTCTACGACATTCATTACGCCAGAGATTGCAATAGTGTGCAGGAAATGGTGGAAATGATGGCCACCTCATTGAACATCTATTAGCCTGACATGTCGGGACACACTCTATTCCATTCCGTAACTGAAAACGGAAACCACGTGTGTACGTGTACCTCACCCCTCACGTTAATGTACATGTGCGTCAGTGAAAAAGACCAATAAAAAGGAGTTAGCATGTGGACGTAATGTGCTGTTCCAGTCTCTTCTGTATCTAAGGTCCATCACCGTTCCCTTTGGATCCCTACGTAATTCGGTGCTCTCCGATACACACAATCGAACAGCGGAGGAGTGGTACTCAAGCACCAACTTTAGGTTACAATATCTCCGGATGTAATTAACATTTTACAATGCAACAAACGGCACTGATTACGTATTTGTTTATATGTTCAGATGTGCTAACAAAACTAACGGGGTTCCATTTAAAAAAGGTAGGTTAGTGTTTAAAAACATACTTCCGTGCATTTTTTTATAGTTTGTATTAACCAATTACACTAGCCCCTCTCCTCACGTTCGGTCTGTGGAATCGATTCGTCAGTATTTGATGTGGTTTACGAACTATATCCAGCGGTAAAGTTAGGTGACTCACCCTGTATGCTGTCCGACTAGTCTTGAATAGTGCTGTCCCGAAATTTCAATAGTAAATCTCTCCGTGATGCACAATGCCTCTGTTGTAACGTTTGCCAGTGGAGTTTCTTTAGCATCTCCGTATAGCTCTCTCGCCAGCTAAACGACCCCGTGACGAAACGTGCCGCTCTTCGTTGGATCTTCTCTATCTCCTGTATCAGTCCTACCTGATTGGGTAGTACTCAATAATCGGGCGAACAAGCGCCTTATAAACCACTTCTTTCGTGGATGAGTTACATTTCCTTAAGATTCTTCCGATGTATCTCAGTCTTGTATCTGCTTTTCCCACTATATGTTTCATATGGTCATTCCACTTAAGCTCGCTCTGGATAGTTACGCCTACATATTTTACTGCAGACGCTGTCTCCAGCTGTTTCTCATCGATAGTGAAGCTGTGCAGTAGTGGATTTCTTTTCCTATGTGTGCGCAATATGTTACTTTTATTTACGGCCAGGTTCAACTCCCACAGACTGCACCAATCGTCAATTCTCTACAGGTATTTCTGCAAATTCTTACAATCTCCTGTCGTTACTACTTTGGTACAGACAATTGCATCATCTGTGATCACCCTTAAAGAGCAACCGACGTTTTCTACTAGATCATTTATATATATTGTAACACCAACGGTCATATCACGCTCCCTGTGGTACTCCGGATATTACTTTTACATCTGTAGATTTTGTTCCTTTAAGAACGACGTGTTGAGTTCTACCTGCAAAAAAGTCTTCAATCCAATCGCAAGTCTGTTCCGATACTCCGTAAGCTCATATTCTTTTCATTAAACGGCAATGCGGGACCGTGTCTAATGCCTTACTGAAATCAAGGAACCTAAGCGTCGTTGTCCACTGCGCTGTGGATCTCATGGAGGAACATACCGAGCTGAGTTTCGCAGGATCTCTTGTTTGGTAATCCATGCTGATATTTATAGGCGAGATTTTCGTTTTTTATTCTTCTGCATAAAACATGTTCCATAATTCTACAACAGATATAGGTCTATAATTGTGTGGTTCTGTATTACGGCCTTTTTTGACAACGAGAATGACCTGCGCTTTTTCTCATTCGTTAAGTACCTTTCGTTGCTCAAGCGATCTACCATAAATTACTGCTAGAAGGGGAGCAAGTTCATGCACAATCTCTATAGAATCTTACAGGTATCTCATTTGGACATGAAGCGTTTCGACTGTTAAGCGCCGGCCAGAGTGGCCGAGCGGTGAGCGGTTCTAGGCGCTACAGTCCGGAACCGCGCGACCACAACGGTCGCAGGTTCGAATCCTGCCTCGGGCATGGATGTATGTTGTAAGAGGTCCATAATTAAAGAATTTGTTGCTAGCGCAGTCGAGCTGATGTAATTTCGATGTATTGCTCACGCGCTGCCTGCGATATGTAAGCTAGAAGAGAATCTGAGACCAAAGAGCAGTATTGACTGCAGTAGGAACTTGTGTAGCAGTAGGAGTAAGTTGTTGCTAGCGAGCAGTCTGGTCTGGTGTATCGTATTGGCTGGGCCGGTCGTGTGCAGCGATGACGGAGCCTGAGCGTGGTAGGATAAGGTAAAAGCAGCCTCGCGCATATGTAGTATTGTTACATCAAGTCCCATGTAAATGTTTTTAAAAAATCTGTTAATAATTATCTTTCTCATAAAAAGTAATTTTTGACATTTATCTCAATTTAAAGAATTCACTAATTTCTCCAATCCTTGGCAATCCCGATTATTGAAATGAAAAGTCAGTTCTTTCCTTTTTTATAAGACAAATCTATCGGCCAGCATTGCACTTAGCTGCGCCAGGAAAATTTCTTATAGGAGCAGATATATACGCGTTATCCGGCGATCTAATTAAGGTAAGATTTTTTAGTTTATTCAGAATGATGTATCGGGGCCATGACGCAGCATTGCTGACATCCAAAATTTACCAGGGTAAATTGACTGTCAATTATTGAAAGGTTATAGGTTTGTCACATTGTATTATATTTTCACTGTTGTGTAGTTACGCTAAATGAGAATATTATTCATATTATTTTATTTGGTGGGGAGGTTACACTTGGCGACAACCAGGCAGGATCGTATTTTTGTGAATTTCTGAGAAGTGGTCAGCTATATATCTGCTCTTATTTACTTAATATTAAAAGTAGTTTGCATCTGGCGCAAAGCATTTACTCATTTGTCACGTTTTCTTTCACAGATCATCGGCAATTTATTGCTCTTTGTTGTAACTGTATTTGTTCCATTTTTTGTTTGTCTTTGTTTGATTTTGTGCTCAACTTTGAGTTGTGAAAATGGCGCGAAAAACTGCTAACAGTACATCGCGAGTCGTAATGAGTGAAAAAGCCGACTTTAATAATTTTACTGATAATACTAGCGACACTCAGTGTCTTGATGATAATCCTCCAGTTACAGACAATCAGTGCGTACCGACCACCAGTAAAGATTCTAATCTAAATGATGAACAAACAAATTCAATTGTGTCCAATGTGAATTTAACGACAATTAATGACGCGGCACATTGCGTTACAATTAACGCTGTCCAGTTTGACACGCCTGATTTGCAAAATTTACGTAGCGAACAGATAATTGTTTGTAACGAAGTTGAACAACATACACAAAACACGTCAGATTTATTTGATTCCGCTCTAGTGGCCAACAGCGCACATCCGATTAGCGAACCTTTTCGTGAATCAGGCAATGACCAAATGGTTATTCAAAACGTGTCACATGCAGATACACCATCACACATCATAAAAAATAGAGTCGCTACTTTTGGCATGGATCAAGTTATGGCAGTATTGCTACAACTTGATGAAAAACTCTGAGAGTCGAATGAAAAACTAGACAACAATTACAAACAACTTAAATGAATCAAACAAACAACTTAATAAAAAACTAGACAACAATTCCAAACAGTCGAACGAAAAACAAGACAACAATTTCAAACAGCTTAGTGAACAGATTAAAACCGTTGCCGTGCAATGTCATGATACTAAAGAACAATTACGTGAGGAAATTAAGGCTTGTGCTAGGAATAGTAGTGAAGAAATTAGATCCGTTGCACAAGAATTAAGTAATACACATGCAGCCACAACCAAATTACTAAGAGATGAAATTAGTGCAGTCGCTAAACAATGTTCTGAAAACGCAACACAGTTACGCGACGAGTTTAAATGAATGTCAGCAGAACTTTCACGCACACTGGATGCGAAAGTAGACAAGAAATTCGAACAACAGAACAGCCTAATTGACGTACGTTTTAATCACCACCTACAAAACAGTGAAACGCGTTACCGTAAATTCATACAGGAACAGAACAAAGTAAAGAAAGAAGTCATGGAAACAATTACTGCACAGAAACAGGAAGATAAGCGTAAATTATTTACGAAAGCAAAAACATACGTAGACAATAACATTGCTACAGTATCAGACGAAATCAATACTATTAAACAGTTGAACACCGAATTGCATGATGAAATATCCGATCTTAAAACAAAAACAGACACACACACAGTAAACTTTCAGACAGTGACCAACAGACTTGAACAATTAGAATTAATACAGGATCCCGATGCCATTAGAGCAGACGTTAAGAAATTGAACAAAACTACCCGTAAAATCCAAAAACAAATTAATGCTTGTGACACTAAAAATGATGATCAGGTTAAAGCATTGATTGAAAAATTTGATGAATTGGCCAGTCGTATTGACGTTATTGAAAATAACAATGACACCAAATCAGACGATACGTCTCCAATTTCGTTTAATCAAACATCTGAATTCCAAAACATACAGCAAACAATCAGCGAGATAGATTCGTCCAATAATACATTGCGTAGAAAAGTGTCGTCTTTACAGCAAGAAGTGACAGAGATGAAAAATGTTTCACCCTCTAACACGGCACAGCATACGTCACATTCCGAACATTTCTCACACTCACACAGCCAGTATAGTTTAGGTAATTTACAGAGAGTACTTGACTTAGATTCCGAACAGACACAGACAAACGGATTATCACACAATCCTGAAAAAGTTCACGTATTCAGAGACGATAACGTTGGTTATAAGCAATTTTTATCCGTGAAAAAATATAAGGTATTTAAAAATGACAGAACACAAATACATGCTTTGGACTGGATACGACAATTTGCTTTTGTATTTTCATCAGCTTGGCCTGTAATGCAGAAACTAGAATTGGCCTGGATACAACAATTTGTTTTTGAATTTTCACCGGCATTGCCTGTAACGCAGAAACTAAAATTTATTTGCAGCGCGTAAGAGACCTCAGGGGATTCATTACACTTCTATGAATATGTGCCGTAGCGTGCACAGGGCCCCAAGCCGTAGTAGTGCTATTTCATCTTTAGTTTTCTGCACTGCTGCCTTCTCTTTTACTATCCTTTATATCTATCAAAAGAACTCTTCAACTATCGATCTATCTAGAATTAGGAATGAGTAAAGAAAACCTTTTATGACAAGTTTTACCGAAAGTGACATTTTTTATTAGACACTTCCGAAATGACAAGAACTACCAGCGTAATTTTAATAACAGACAAAATGTTAATCATCAGTTTGAAAAAATTTTCAGCTGTCGCAAACACATTTTTGGGAACAATAGAGGGTTTTCACCGCAACAGCATCAAAAGCAGCCGGTTAGCATACCAAACCAACAATGTAGTGTGCAAGGTCAACCAAGCTTTCATGTTTCGCCGCCTACACGTATAGCGTCGGCTCCAACAAATAGTAACGCACAGCATCAAGGAAATCACTACGTACAGAGAACACACCATTTCATTTCCTACCGCAACGCGCCGTATAGCAATGATTATTATGACAGACCTAAAAGTAATGAGCACAGTTTTCAGCGTAACAGTCGGTCTTACCAGCAGCAGAATCATCGGCAACAACAGATTATCATGAATGAACCAGACAGTAGATATCATCCCCAACGTAATACGTCAGGAAGAAATAACAGAACAGTACAAATAGTCGATATGCCACAGCATCCTCCCGCAAATAACAGCACGTCAGATAGAATTTGACTAGATACAGCACAGATTGAACCTTCCAGCGATGTAAGCAATACTTTTGATACACAGACTCTTGTTCACGAAAATGTTATTACTTTTGACGAAATCCGAGACACTCTTTTACGTGAAAAACCAGTTATACAAAAAACCATATCACACCCTGTCATTGAAGTAAAAATTGGATCATACACATTTTCAGCAGCAATTGATTCTGGATCACCTATGTAAGTTATAAATGAAGAATGTAGCAAAGAGATTACCTATCCTACGTTACCATTAGGCAAAACTAAAGTAAAAGGAGCAGTATCTGGCAAAGGAGTGGATGTAAAATTACAGACACACTTATCATTTTGTATTGCAGGTCATACGTTCCACTCAAATTTTTGGATTGTTCCCTTATTGACAACAGACGTTATTTTAGGTACGAATTTTCTGGTACAACATGACACAATTGTTGACTTTCAAAACTCATGTTTAATGTTAAAGGATGAGAATGTACAACTGGCAATAGAATTTCAGCACGCTTTATCTGCAGATGAACAGGCAATTAACCGCACACAGGTCATTTCTACATCGCGTAACACGGACTGTCATTCCACATTGTTCACAGATACGTACGTACACAACTATAATACACCAGACGAAGCCGACTATGACGTTAGCCAAATGATTTCTGATAAAGTAAAACAAAGCAGTGCAAATACAGACGACGAACGTACTCAACTACGCAATATTCTTTTACAGCAAGCTCCAGTTTTTTAAACGTCCCTGGTACTATGTCCAGTTTTATGTATGAATTTCAAGTTAAACAGCACGACACATTTAAAGCCAAACCTTATCCCATTCCGTATATTCACTGAGAACAAGTTAAGACAGAATTACAAGCTATGCTAGACCAAGTGATTATTGAACCGGCAGTTAGTCCGTACATAAATCCGCTCCATATTGTTAAGAAAAGGATGGTTCGCTTCGACTCGTGGTTGATTCGCGTCATGTCAACGACATTATAATTAATGTAATAGATCGGCCACAGACACTAGAAGAACTTTTACAGAAATTTCATGGTACTACTATTTATTCCACATTAGATTTGAAATCGAGATTTTAGCAAATCCAGCTCCATCCGAACTGCAGAAAGTACACAGCTTTTCTCTGTTTCGGTGATTGTTATCAATTTCGCAAATTACCGTTCGGTTTAACAATTTCTTCAGCTGCATTTATTCGCGGTTTGAGTACTATACTTCCGACAGAACTTAGACAGAATCACAACGTATGTAGACGACATTCTTATTGCAGAAGCTAACTGGTCTGAACATAATCTGATTCTGGAACAACTGTTGCAAACTTTTCGTGCACAAGGACTCACAGTTAATCTTAACAAATGGCACTTTGGCAAAACTTCCATAAAAATTCTTGGACATGTAATTTCAGCAGAAGGCATTGCGCTTGACCCGGGAAAACTTCAACCTTTACGTGATATTACTGTTCCAACGACAAAGAAACAATTACGCAGCTTTCTGGGATTAATTATCTTTTTCCTTAAATTTATTCATTACTCTGCTTTAGACACCCCTAGATTATGCCAATTGACGGGTAAAAACGCTATTTGGTCCTGGGATAGCCAAGCACATTCTGAATTTGTTAATTTGAAACAAGCCTTGTTGAATGCACCTCTTTTATCACACCCAGATCTTACTACAAATTTTTCCATTGCCACCGACAGTTCTAACACCGCTTTAGGCGTACACATTTTTCAGGAAATTGAAGAAGACGGTACTACAGTAATTAAAAACATCGCCTTTGCAAGTCGGATTCTGTCACCTGCTGAACGCAATTATTCTGTCACAGAACTTGAAACATTATGTGTTGTATGGGCATTTACGAGATTTAGGTATTTTCTTTATGGAAGACATACGACCGTTTACACAGATCATAGAGCTATACAGTTTTTACTTTCCGCAAAATTTACACACGACACGTCAAGCAGATGGAAACTTTATTTACAGGAATTTAATTTTACAATTTTTCACATTCCCGATACACAACATATTGTAGCAGACGCACTATCCTGTTCTCTCAACAACAATCAGCAAGACATCGCAAACAACTTCTGCCACGCAAATTCTAGCGTCATGTATATTCAACAAGTCTCATTTGAAAATTTCATTTCATCGTCATTACGAGACATAGCACAAGAGCAGAGCAAAGACAACGTGTGGAAAGAAATTAAACGCCTTTAGCAAGATACGAATAATGTTACCATTAGAAACCATTATACTGTACGCAATAATATTCTGTTTCGCCGCTCTCACCCTGACAGCAGCAACTGGTTATTATGTATTCCTGACGAGCTTGTTAACAAATTAATTTGGTATACTCATTTAAGTTACGCACATTACGGAGCCAGAAAATGTTTTCTTATACTGAGACAGAACCGTTATTTTGCGAACATGGGAAAACGTGTTCGACGAGTTTTAGCGTCATGTAAAATCTGCCAGAAAGCTAAATCAGACACGACTTCACATATTCCTCCGTTACATCCCATTGTAGCCGTTAAATTGGGACACATGGACGCTGTAGACATTTTTGGTCCAATTCCCAGAAGTAATAGAGGTTTTTGTTACGTCTTTGTCGCTGTTGAACTCACTTCGAAATTTGTTACCTTCACTCCGTTAAGCAAAGCTACTGCTAAATCTGTTTCGACTGCATTTGTAAAACATTTTCTACTTCATGTAGGGCATGTATTGAAAGTAATTTCCGACAATGGACCACAATTTCGATCTGCATTATGGACCCGTATGTTACGAGCTAGAAACATTTCTCCGATTTATATATCCAAGTATCAAGCTTCTTCGAACCCTTGTGAACGACTGATGAAAGAAATTGGTAAACTATGTAGAATATACTGCCATAACAAAATATTGGCATACTCTCATTCCAGGAAGTAATTAACTCCATACCAAATGAATCTACTATGCTATCTCCGACCATACTGAAAAATGTTGAACCACCTAACAAAATTAAAGAATTAGTATCTTTTCCTACATCTCGTCGACTACGTCACCATGAAATAATTGACATTGCACTCAACAACATCACACGTGCCGCAGAGCGCCGGAGAAGACAACAAAAACAGGTTTGTACACGCCGTGACTTTCACATAGGACAGAAGATATTAGTGCGTACGCACTATTTATCCAACAGAGGAAAGAGCAGATGCAGTAAATTTGAGCTTCTATACGCAGGTCCATACAGAAATCGCCGCATTCCTCACCCCAAAGTAGTACACGTCGAAACTTTGAGAACCAGAAAAAGCAAAGGCAATCACCATGTCTCCAATATTAAACCCTTTATTGAATGAAAATACTTTATGATTTATCACACTGTAATGCCATTTCCAGATATTTATGTGATTACTTCCTGATGATGATCGTATTTTTTTCATAGCATGTGCCCGGCAAGGTAAGGTCAGCAGGTCGCTTTTCTTGTCGTTATACACCAGACCGTGCACAGTTTCCATTTTTTGTGTATGTATGATTGTTTTCCTATCGACAGTAGAATTTTTGTCTGTATGTACTATGAAATCTTTAAGATGTATCAAACACCAATTGACATTGACATTTTGCCTTATGATATCTCAACATCGTGTCTATTTTAAATTTTTTGCTGCTAAATTATGATATTGTGTGTACATTTTTTGCACTTGAAAACCTAATATGTTATGTCATGCTATGCTGTATGCTTAATAATATCACTAGAAACAAGTTTTCATTTAATGAGTATGTGATTTAAATGCAAGATATTAGTCCTTATTCATGATTTTCAGAAAGCAATACCGTGTAAAAGAATAAATTAAACAACCACAGTGGTTTACTATGAAATGGAAATTTTACCATCAGAATGAAGGAAATTAAATGCAATATCTTTTCATGAAGAGTAAATGGATCAGAATTAACAAGCATTAACCAGAATATACTGTACACATCGTATGATAGCAGTCTTGACTAATTACTTTTCTTTCAGAATACAAGGCGATTGATGCAGACTGTCAGACAGAACTACAAATGTTAATTTTAGTGATGATATATGCATTCATACTAAATGAAGTAATGAATGACAATGAATAGTTGTATGAAGTAAATGGTAATATTAATATGAATAATGAAGTGTCTATCTTTTGCAGATGATAATAAATGATGATGGTAATATGAATAATAAAGTTTTTCTTTGCAGATGATGATAATGATGAAATTATGATAATATGAATAATGAAGTTTTTCTTTGCAGATGAGAATAATGATGAAGTTTATATATTTACTATTAGTTGAGAGATGCTATGTAGTTATTTAAGTATTTGTTACAGTTCCTTTTGACAATATGTCTTATGTTGCATAGTATAATGACATAATGTTTTGGGAACGACAGCTAGAGTACATACATATTAAGTACACATTTCATTACCTGTTAATTCGAAGTTCACTACTTTTCAGCATTATATGCATTTCTTCTTTCAGTTCAATAATCCATTTTGTATTTTTCCAGGAGAAGCTTATCATGATATTAATATGCTATAAACACTTAGTTATGAAACCTGTTTAATACTTGCATTTTTTACCCATTTGTATCATTCATGAATGTGATCACATATACTCTACTTGTTTCGTAACCTTGCTACAGCTGACTCATGACGAATGACGTTATTAATCCTTATTCCCAGCAATAAGTCAAAAGCAAATATTTTCATGGCCCAGCAATTAATTTTCGATCCCAACGCAATGCATTGATAGCAAAAGAAAAAACTTATTACCAGTCCCAACTATTACCAGTATACAACTAAATAATGCTACCAGTTGAAGAGATATTTCAAGTCTTAAATATAATGCAATTTTCTCAGATGTATTGAACCCATTATATTTATGTATTATTGGACTAAAGACCTTGAGTAATAGTTAATGTTTGTTAAATTTTAAGTATGTCCTATGTCACTTGAATGATTTGTTCTGAGTAATACTGAATGATGTTTTGTAATAATGCATAAATGCTATGCCAAGGATTACTGTTATAAGATGACTTATGCATAGATGCAATGTCAATGATTACTGTGATGAGATGACATGATGCAAATAATTACTATAACAAGATGACTTATGTTGCCAATGATTACTGTAATATGATGACTTGTGCGTAAATGATATGCCAATAATTAACTCTTGTTTTGAATGATGACTTCTGAATAATGCAAAAAGTGCTTTGTATGTGACAATGAATGCCAATAATTACTCCAATCAGATGAGTTATGAATAGCGTTTTGTAATACTCAATACTTGCTACATGTTTAGTAACTGGCCAATGAATGCCACTGATCACTGTAATGAGATGTCTTATGATGCTAATGACTAGTATAATGAGATGACATGATGCCAGTAATTACTGTAATGAGATGACTTATGATGCCAATGATTACTGTTATATGATGACTTATGTATAAATGTTATGCCAATAATTTCTGTAAATAATATTTTGTTATACTCTATAAATGCTATGCCAATAATTACTGTAATTAGATGACTTATACATAATTGTTATGCCAATCAGATGAGTTATGAATAGTGTTTTGTAATACTCAGTACTTACTACATCTTTAGTAACTAGCCATTGAGAGACAATAATTGTTCGGATCAGTTGATACACTAGTGTAATTCTATGATGACTAGCATAATACTTAATGTCCTACACCTTCTGACCTAATTACCAGCAATTACTGCAATATCCGTTTGTCCTGTCCATCCTCATGGTCATGGAGCACTATATTTGGTTTTTGCACTAACTCTACGTTGATTTAAGAGTATGGATTCAGTATGTGGTGTTGACGTACCAAGCTGTCCACCACCTTGAACGATGGAGATGTTATTATGGTCCTACTGTTTGGTGTGCCTAATGTACTACCAAAATGATAACATAGAATATTAATACAACATTTCAGTGTATTGTCTACACTGATAAATTCTTCAGGGAAGAAAAATTCAGATTGGTGTTGTGCTTCTGTAGAAAGATATGGTATTTCAGTGCAGCTATGTGCACCCTACTGTACAACAACCATGATGCAATCCTTCCCATTCCTTTCCCAGTTCTTGTAAAATGGTAAAGACTTATGCAGTGCGTTTAAATTCTTCTAAAATGATAGACATATACAGTGCATGTGCACTTCATTTCATTTGTTAATAAGATCAGTTGTCCTAAATATACTAAAGACTTCTACAGTGCGTGTACACTTTATTTCACTCCTTGATATGTTCAATTGTTGTAAAAATGCTAATGACTTTTACAGTGCGTGTGCACTTTATTTCTTTTCTTAATGTATCCAGTTCTTGTAAAATACTAAAGACTTTTACAGTGCGTGTGCACTTTATTTCATTTGTTAATGTATTCAGTTCTTGTAAAAATAAGCTAAAGACTTATACAGTGCGTGTGCACTTTGTCATTTGTTAATATATTTTGTACTCATTGCGTATACACTATTTCATTTTTAATATGTTCTGTGCTCATTGCGTATACATTTTGTCATTTCTTGATATGTTCTGTACCCAGTGCGTGTGCACTATATTTCATTTCTTAATATGTTCTGCACTTATCAATAATGTATATACTCTGTGACTGTTGACTTAGTAGCTAAATAGATTATAGAAAAATTTGTTGCTCATGGCAAGTCCAATTGACTCACCATCGCTGCCGAATTTTTGCCCCCCCCAGTGTAGGGTTATTTATAAGGTACATGATTTAAAAATTCGTTCCTAGCGCACTCGAGCAGATGTAATTTCGATGGATTGCTCACGCGCTGCCTGCGATATGTAAGCTATAAGAGAATCTCAGACCAAAGGGCAGTGTTGACTGCAGTAGGAACTGTGTGGCAGTTGTAGTAGTTGTTGCTAGCGAGCAGTCTGGTGTATCGTGTTGGCTAGGCCGGTCGTGTGGAGCGATGGCGGAGCCTGAGCGTTGTAGTACAAGGTAAAAGCAGCCTCGCGCATATGTAGTATTGTTATGTCAAGTCCCATGTAAATGTTTTTAAAAAAATCTCTTAATAATAATCTTTCTCATAAAAAGTAACTTTTGATGATCATTCATTTCAATTTAAGGAATTTACTAATTTCTCCAGTCCATGGTCATCCCGATTATAGTAAAGAATAATTCAGTTGTTCTTTTTATACATGACAAATCTATCGGCCAGCATTGCACTGGGCTGTGCCAGAAAAATTTCATATAGGAGCAGATAAATATACGTTATCCGGCGACTTCATTGAGGTAAGATTTTTCAATTTATTCAGAATGATCTTTCAGGGCCATGACGCAGCACTGCTGACGTCCAAAATTTATCTGTTTCAATTCACACAGTCAATTATTGAAAAGTTATAAGTGAGGCACAGTTTTATTTAGAGATTAGTCACATTATATTATTGTTAGGTTACGAAATTTTACTGTTGGAAGGTTTTGGAGTGTATCTGTTGGAAGGTTACGCTGAATGTGAATTATAAATAATTATATTTTTACAGTTGGGAGGTTACGAAATTTTTCTGTTGGGAGGTTATAATGGGACTTGACATCTGAAGTCATCAGTCCCCTACACTTGGAACTACTTAAACCTAAGTAACCTAAGGACATCACACACATCCATGCCTGAGGCAGGATTCGAACCTGCGACCGTAGCAGCAGTGCGGTTCCGGACTGAAGTACCTAGAACCGCTCGGCCACAGCAGCCGTCTATGAAATTTAGCACACTTTACCTCCCACTCTATAAAAGGCTACGTATTACCAAAACTATGTTGACTAAACAGAACCTAATTCTAACTGAACTGTAACTCATCTGAATGCAACTTGTCTTTGTATTAAATACTAACCGAAGTAAGACAATAATCTGGCTCTAATCAAAATTAACACTTACCTCGCGTCTTGATAGCGCTGTTGTAGATATCTCGAAAGCACAACAGCAAGCATGCAGTGGTTATTTCTATTTCTAAATAAAATTTCCAACTGATGCATATCACATGTGGTAATGATTAATGGCAAACAGTGGGGTGCGGAAAGTAACTATTCCTATGAAACTACATTCCTAGACATCGATTTTAGAATGAAGTATATACTCAAACAGACAAGAGTAAAACATCTGTTATCTTCACACGTAACATAGGTCTGAACAACACTTTGCTTAACAAAGTGAATGTTGATTTAAAGAGGGTACAATGTTAACAGAGAATTTCTATTCAAATAAAATAGCTTAATCAGTTAATATGCATGAATCAGTAACTCAGGGAAGTCTGGCGGTCTTTCTCTCAGCTATGATCATGTGAACGTGTATGAGTACTTTGACGCACTGTGCTGTTTTGGTTGAATTTTTAATAAATGTTTTACATCTATTATTGAGTATAATGTGTGTAATATTGTTGAGGAAAGTCTTCGATCGTCTGCAGCAGTGATTTCTTGCTATTGATACATATAAATTGAAATCTAGAGCTCGAAAACTGTCTGTTTCTTTTGACGGTGGTGAATTTAAAAATGATATGGTAGAAGTTAGGCATTTTTCTTGTTTACACATTTCTAATAGCTCACACTTGCGTAATTTCTGGTCCGTTAGTTTGTAATAAACTGAAATATCCATCCCGTATGACGTTGTGTAACGTGTTTCATCAAAAAAAGCAAAATGTTTAAAATCTTACATTCTTGGTAGGATATGGTGTTGGGCAAAATAGAGAATAAAAACTGAATATTTGTGTGTGTGTGTGTGTGTGTGTGTGTGTGTGTCTGTGTGTGTTTGAGAGAGAGAGAGAGAGGGGGGGAGGGGGAAAGAGAAAGAGAGAGAGAGAGCAACAACTTTTTGCAGTACAGTTAGTTAGGTAGCTAATTGTATGGAAAATTTATGGTAAGATCTTAAGACGCCAAACTGCTAAGGTCATCGGTCCCTAAGGTTACACACTACTTAATCGAACTTAAACTAACTTACGCTAAGGACAAGACACACACCCATACCCGAGGGAGGACTCGAACCTCCGACGGAAGGAGCCGCGCGGACCGTGACAAGACGCCTCGGACCGCGTTGCTACCCCGCGCCGAATTTGAATGCTAATAGGAAGTGAAACGAATATCTGTGAAGTACACGAAAGCTGGAAAATATATCTTATTGTATCGAGTGAAATTTCTGCATTGATATTAACTACATTTTCTGCACAAGGCTGGTACAAGATATATGCTCTGTTTATTTTTATCACAACACTGGCATCCTCATACCTAGGTGGTACATTCTGGTTTGCAAGTAAGTCAATTAGAAATCAGAAGATTGAATTGAAATCATAATAATGACGTATAAAAATTAAGGAAAAAAAGGAAAACCACACACACACACAAACAAACCTAGTGTAACCAAAGTACAACCCAGCTGCTTTTACGGATTAAATTTTGTTTTTTATTTATACCATTCGATTACTAAGCATAAAATATTAGAACATGTCATCAAACTCCTCCAGGTACGCACCAACTTCCCTTAATGCTGTGAAATGGTCTGATACTGAAGAGCTAAAACTATGTCATGGGAGCAACGATTTCTAACTTCATGCAGTATTCTGTATGTTATTGGACGAAATGGCGGGCGGGAAGGGGGTGGGGGACTGCGAGAGGAGAGTGGAACGTGACATGCATATTTTTAATATTTTGTATACATCTGGCTTGGTTATGCATTTAATCAGCTGTAGGATTTTTTATTCACTTCTTACTAAGACTGCAGTGTAGTGGGAGCATGTACATAAAATGCGTTAACAAATACTTCGAAGTGTCACCAGTAACCAAAACTGTGCGGCAGGCTAAAACAAAGAGGAAAATACATATACAAAAACTGGAGAAAAAACGAGAGAGAAGCAGGTAGTATAATAGCTAATATGCGGCAAATTCGGTGGTTTTCGGACACTTTAATAGGCGCTAGCTTGCTACCGTTTGGCGACACTAATCAGCAAAAATGTAATACAACAGACTCGGCAATACGATTAAGTGCTGTTTAATACCGGAACATTGAGGTGGCTGATTCAGATTCTAAAAATTGGAGCTTCTGCGCTGTGAAACTTGTAGCAAAGCAGCTCTTCAAAGCTAAGAGAGTCGGCCAGTGTGGCCGAGCGGTTCTAGGCGCTACTGTCTGGAACCGCGCGACCGCTACGGTTGCAGGTTCGAATCCTGCCTTAGGCATGGATGTGTGTGATATCCTTAGGTTAGTTAGGTTTAAGTAGTTCTAAGTTCTAGGGGACTGATGACCTCCGAAGTTAAGTCCCATAGTGCTCAGAGCCATTTGAACCATTTTTTGAAAGCTAAGAGATCCATTTATCACAAACATACTGTTATGTTTACCAAATGTCTTTCACAAATACATGAACCTACGAAGTGAATCTGTCTACAATAGTGATGTAATGACGTTCTAAATGTACAGGATACGTTACGGACATATCTATGGCATTCCTAGATCATGTGACCATTCAGGCGATGTACGCTGACAACACACTCTGTTCTACGAATGCGAATCTGTCTCCAGCTATATTTCTGCTCTGTGGCAAAATTCAAAGATTATATTTCATCTTCCCTTCCCAGATCTCTCCTTGATTTCCTCTATTACTTGCTCATTGTACAGATTAAACAACATCGAGGAGAGATTGCAAACCAGTCTCACTTCTTTCTTCTCTACTTATTCCCATTCATGCTCTTAGACCATTATAATTGCTGTCTGGCTCCTGAACGAGTTGTAAATAACTTTTCGCTCTCCGTTTTTACCGCTGCGACCTTCAGAACTTGAAAGAGTGCTTCTAGTGAACATTGTCAAAAACCTCCTCTAAAACCACAAACGCTATAAACAGAGGACTGACGTTTGAAAGTGCTCTTCTAAGATAGGTCGCAGGGTCATCATTGAATCGCGTGTTCCTGCAGGTGTTTACCAGTTATTCCAGTCTTCTGTAAACATTTCGAGTCAATATTTTGCAACCGATACCCATTAAACTGATGCCCTCTTTGGGGTTGGAATTACTAGATGCTTCCTAAAGTCTGAGCATATTTCCCCTTCTTCACATAGAAGGGTATTGTCCGAAACTTTCGCAGTATTATAGTTTTAAATAAGGACAGTATTTTGAAGAAGTGGAGTACGGTGGGAAAACAATGGCAAATATGTTTCTCGTGTCGGAAAGAATTTTCGGTTAGAAAAGTCAAATTGTATAGATGTAGTGGACTATCTTAGTTGTCATGATTATTATCTGAGACAATGCCGTATACAAATTATTCAGTTAATAAGTACTTTCAAACAAAGAAAACTGTATTTTAGTAAGGTGATTTGAAAAGGGAGTCTCTTATCTCCCATTTCCATTTACGAGGGTTGCAGAGAAAGTAATGCACCGCATTTTTCTTGAACAATTATTTTTTGAACATAATGAGAATTACACACACGAAAGACTGGTGTTTTATATACAAATCCTACTTTTCCACGTAATATTCATCAAGTTCTATGGCCTTCCTCCATCGCGAAACAAGGGAATGTATGCCCTGTCGTACCAACCCTCGTCCTGGTGGCGGAGCCAGTGCTTCACTATTATGAATCACCTCCTCATCGTCCTCAAAATGTCTGTCAACCGCCGAGGCATAATGCGCCTGTCCTAACGAATGCCATCAGCTCGTAGCAACATGTGAGGTGTGACAGCCGTGGATGGTCTCCCCGACCGCCGCAAATCGTGGAGCTCCGCCGAACCGCCATCTGATGACCCCATTCTCCATGCCCAGCGAGTAATTGTACTTCTGTCGACAGCAGATGCCATAGACTGTGCGCAAGCGTTTGTGGACATACCCCACAGTTTCTTTCTCTGCCGGCCGGTGTGGCCGTGCGATTCTAGGCGCGCCATTCTGGAACCACGTGACCGCTACGGTCGCAAGTTCGAATCCTGCCTCGGGCATGGATGTGTGTGATGTCCTTAGGTTAGTTAGGTTTAAGTAGTTCTAACTTCTAGGGGACATATGACCACAGATGTTAAGTCCCATAGTTCTCAGAGCCATGTGAACCTTTTTTTTTCTTTCTCTTCAGTAAGAAATTCAATAACGCCACGATGCTTGTAACGTACATCATCTACAGTCTACAGACGGCACTTTGAAACTGTCCTGCAGCTACGCTACCTGTCGGAAGTGACGGGAGCTTGGCGTGCTCACTCTGGATTCGCTAGTAGCATTGTTTTCGGTTAAGAAAACAAAAATGCGGTGTTTTACCTTCTGAGCAACCTCCTCTTTTTCAGGTTTGTTTCCTTTGTAAAGGTTAGCTAAATGTCGGTATATTCCTCCTGCCTTTCAGCTTTCCCTTCTTTGCTTAGTGCCGGCGTGCTGTGTGAGCTCTTAATTCATATAGTTGCTTCTCCTTTCTTCAAAGTCCTCTTTGAGTTTCCTCTAAACGGCATCTATGTTTTCCATTGTCACGCAGGCTTCCACAGCCTTGTACTTATCGTCTAGCCACACCTGCTTGTCAATTTTGCACTTGCTACTTGGTCTTGTCTTTTTACTGCCTGCCATCTTTAATAACTTTCACATATCTTGACCATGATCCTTATTATTTCCAAACTATCCTAACGCGTTTCAACATTCCGTCATTTTGACAGGCTATAAAATTCTCACTTCGAAATTTGTTACCTTTACTCCATTGCTCAAAGCTACTGCTAAATCTATTTCGAATGCATTTGTAAAACATTTTTTATTTCATGTAGGGCATGTATTGAAAGTAATTTCCGACAATGGACCACAATTTCGATCTGTGTTATGGACACGTATGTTACGAGCTAGAAACATTTCTCCGATCTATGTATCCAGGTATCACGCTTCTTCGAACCCCTATGAACGACTGATGAAAGAAATTGGTAAACTGTGTAGAATGTACTGCCATAAAAGACATATTGATTGGGATACACACATACTCTCATTCCAAGATGTAATTAACTCCATACCAAATGAATCTACTATGCTATCTCCGACTGTTATATTGAATAATGTTGAACCACCTAACAAAATTAAAGAGTTAGTATCCTTTCCTACATCTCGTCGACTACGCCACCATGAAGTAACTGAGATTGCGCTCAACAACATCAAACGTGCCGCAGAGCGCCGGAGAAGACAGCAAAAACAGGTTTGTAAACACGCCGTGACTTTCACATTGGACAGAAGATATTAGTACGCACACACTATTTATCCAACAGAGGAAAGAGTAGATGCAGTAAATTTGAACTTCTATACGCAGGTCCATACAGAATTCGCAGCATTCCTCATCCGAATGTGGTACATGTTGAAACTTTGAGAACCATAAAAAGCAAAGGCAATCACCATGTCTCCAATATTAAACCCTTTATTGAATGAACATACTTTACGATTTATCACTCTGTACCGCCATTTCCTGATATTTATATGACCACTCACGCAATTATATTTATGTGACTATTTACTGATGATTATCATATTTTTTCCTGGCAAGTTCCCGGGAAGGTAAGGTTAGGAGGTCGCTTTTCTTGGCGTTATATATCAGACCGTGTATATTTTCAATTTTTTGTGTATGTATGATTGTTTTCCTATCGAAAGTACAATTTTTGTTTTTATGCACTTTGAAATGTTTACGATTTAACAAACACCAGTTGACATTGACGTTTTACATTATGATATCTCAACATCTTGACTATTTTAGATTTTTTGTTACTACATTATGATACTGTGTGTACATTTTTTGCACTTGAAAACTATCTATGTTTTTGACCTAATATGTTTGCTGTCATGCAATGCTGTATGCTTAATTGTATTACTAGAAACAAGTTTTTATTTAATGGGTCTATGAATTAAATGCAAGATATTAATCCATATTCATCATTTTTCAGAAAGCAATACCGTGTAAAAGAAATGAATTAAACAACCACAGTGGTTTACTATGAAATGGAAATTTCATCATCCGAATGAAGGAAAGAAAATGCAATATCTCGTCATGAAGAGTAAATGGATCAGAATTAACAAGCATTAACCAGACTATACTATACACATCGTATGATAGCAGTCTTGACTAATTATTTTTCTTTCGGAATACGAGGCGATTATTGCAGGCTGTCAGACAGAACTACAGATGTTAATTTTAGTGATGAAATATGCTAGAAGTAAGAAACTCTATGCTATATGAAGCAATGAATGATAATGAATAGTTGTATGAAGTAAATGGTAATATGAAAATGCATAATGAAGTGTCTATTTTTTGCAGATGATAATAAATGATGATGAATAGTTATATGAAGAATATGCTAATGCGAATAATGAAGTTTTTTTGCAGGTGATTATAATGATGAAGTGATCATGAATATGAATAATGAAGTTTTTCTTTGCAGATGATGATGAAGTTTATATATTTACTGTTAGTTAAGAAATGCTATGCAGTTATTTACGTATTTGTTGCAGTTCCTTTTGACAGTATGTCTTATGTCGCATAGTATAATGACTGAATGTTTTGGAAAAGACAGCTAGAGTACATACATATTAAGTATACGTTTCATTACCTGTTAATTCGAAGTTCACTACTTTTCAGCATAACATGCATTTCTTCTTTCAGCTCAATAATCCGTTTTGTATTTTTTCCAGGAGAAGCTTTTCGTGACAGAATATGCTATAAGTAGTTAGTTATTAAACCTGTTCTAGTACTTGTATTTTTTTACCCAGTTGTGTCTATCATTTATGAACGTGATCACATATACTGTACTTGTTCCATAACGTTGCTACAGCTGACTCATGACGAATGACGTTAATAAATCTTATTTCCAGCAATAAGTCAAAAGCAAATATTTTCATGCCCCAGCAATTAATTATCGATCGCAGTGCAATGTATTGTTAGCAACAAAAAAAATTATTACAAGTCCCAACTATTACCAGTATACAACTAAATACTGCTACCAGTTTAAGATATATTTTTAGTCCTAAAGATAATACAAACTTTCTGTGTATTGATTCTATTATGTCTATGTATTATTGGACTACCGACCTTGAGTAATAGTTTCAATGTCTTACATTTTAATATGTCTCATGTCACTTACATGATATCATATATAAACACCAGTAGCTTGATGCTACACTCAATAGCTCCTGTTTTAAATGATGACTTGTGAATAACACTGAATAATGTTTTGTAACACTATATGAATACTTTGTAACTAGCCAATGAATGTCAATAACTCAATAGCTCCTGTTTCAAATGAAGACTTATGAATAACACTGAATAATGTTTTATAACACTCTATGAATACTTTGTAACTAGCCAATAAAAGTCAGTAACTCAATAGCTCCTGTTTTAAATGATGACTTGTGAATAACACTGAATAATGTTTTGTAACACTATATGAATACTTTGTAACTGGCCAATGAATGCCACTATTTCAGCCAGATGAGTTATGAATAGTGTTTCGTAATACTCAATATTGTTCATATCGGTTGATACACTAGTGTAATTCTACGATGACTAGCATAAGATTTAATGTGTCCTTCACCTTCTGACCTAATTACTGCAATATCCGTTTATCCTGTCCGTCCTCATGATCATGGAGCACTATATTGGTTTTTGCACTAATTCTACGTTGCTGTAAGAGTATGGATTCTACAAAAATATGGTGTTGACATATCAAGCTGTCCACCACCTTGAACGATCGAGATGTTATTATGGTCCTACTAATGTACTACCAAACTGATAACATTGAATATTAATACAACATTTCAGTGTCTTGGCTACACTGATAAATACTTCAGGGAAGAGAACTTCAGATTGTCTCACTTGGTGTTGTGCTTCTGTAGAAAGATATGGACTTTCAGTGCAGCTAGGTGCAACCTACTGTGCAACAATCATGATGCAATCCTTCCCATTCCTTTCCTAGTTCCTGTAAAATAGTAAAGGCTTATACAGTGCATTTAAATTCTTGTAAAATGATAAAAACTTTTATCGTGCGTGTGCACTCTATTTTGTTAATATATTTTGTACTCATTGCGTATATACTTTGTCATTTCTGAATATGTTTTGTGCTCAGTGCGTGTGCACTCTTATTTTGTTAATATATTTTGTACTCATTCCGTATATACTTTGCCATTTCTGAATATGTTTTGTACTCAGTGCGTGTGCACTTTATTTAATTTCTTAATATGTTCTGCACTTATCAATGATGTATATACTCTGTGATTGTAGTCTTAGTAAACTAAATAGATTATAGGAAAATTTGTTGCTAATGGCAAGTCCAATTGACTCACCATCGCTGCCAAATTTTTGCCCCGCAGTGGAGGGTTATGTAAGAGGTCCATAATTAAAGAATTTGTTGCTAGCGCAATCGAGCTGATGTAATTTCGACGTATTGCTCACGTGCTGCCTGCGATATGTAAGCTAGAAGAGAATCTGAGACCAAAGAGCAGTATTGACTGCAGTAGGAACTTGTGTAGCAGTAGGAGTAAGTTATTGCTAGCGAGCAGTCTGGTCTGGTGTGTCGTGTTGGCTGGGGCGGTCGTGTGCAGCGATGGCTGAGCCTGAGCGTGGTAGAATAAGGTAAAAGCAGCCTCGCGCATATGTAGTATTGTTACATCAAGTCCCATGTAAATGTTTTTAAAAAAATCTGTCAATAATAATCTTTCTCATAAAAAGTAACTTTTGACATTTATCTCAATTTAAAGAATTCACTAATTTCTCCAATCCTTGGCAATCCCGATTATTGAAAAGAAAAGTCAGTTCTTTCCTTTTTTATAAGGCAAATCTATCGGCCAGAATTGCACTTAGCTGCGCCAGGAAAATTTCTTATAGGAGCAGATATATACACGTTATCCGGCGATCTAATTAAGGTAAGATTTTTTAGTTTATTCAGAATGATGTATCAGGGCCATGACGCAGCATTGCTGACGTCCAAAATTTACCAGGGTAAATTGACTGTCAATTATTGAATGGTTATAGGTTTGTCACATTGTATTATATTTTCACTGTTGGGTAGTTAAGCTAAATGAGAGTATTATTCATAATATTTCATTTTGTGGGGAGGTTACAATGTGATGTCCTTAGGTTAGTTAGGTTTAATTAGTTCTAAGTTCCAGGGGACTGATGACTTCAGAAATTAAGTCCCATAGTGCTCAGAGCCACTATTAAGCGATTGTAGCTGCGTTTCAGTTCCACGATCGGTTATCTTAGTATCTGCCATTTTAACGTTGGCAAGACGATTCAAAGGACGGACAGTGTTACGATCTTCCGCGGTGAAACAACTTCGGAAGACCAAACTCAGTATTTCGGCCATCTCTCTATTATCTTCCGTTTCGGAGCCGGTGTGGTCTCTGAGAGAATGAATAGATTCTATTGACCCTCGTACTGATTTTACATATGACCAAAATCTCTTAGGGTTTTTACTAAGGTCGTCTAATAACGTCTTAGTTTCGAAATCATTGACCACTTCTCTCATTGCTCTCCTTACGCTCATTTCGCTTCGTTGAGCTTTTGTTTGTCAACTAGGTTTTTTTTTTCTTTTCTTGAGTCTGAGATGACGTGCTCTTTGTTTACGTAGCGCTTTTCTAACACGACTGTTAAACCATGGTGAATTTTTCCTATCCCTTAAATCGTTACTCAAAACATACTGGTCTAGGGCATATTGAACGATGTCTTTGAACTTTTCCCATTTGTTCTCCACGTCTTGGTCCTCACCACCGAATATTTGATGCTGACTGCTGAGGTATTCTGAAATTTGTATCCCGTCACCATTGCTGAGGAAATCTATCGTCCTGCCTTTCTTAACATTCCTTGTAGGATCCCTCGCCATAGATACTGTCACAGCCTTGATCACTGATACCTTCCTCTACGTTAACTGATTCGATAAGTTCAAGTCTGTTTGTTGCCAGGAGGTCTAAGACGTTACCCTCTGTAATTGGTTCTATATATGTTCAAGGTAATTTTCGGGCAAGACATCCAATCCAGAACAATGCCTCACGAATCCCTGCTCTGACACCAGGTTTGATGGCAGAACACTCCCAATGTATATCTGGTAAGTTGACGCCACCCGCTAATACAATGGCATGATCAGGAAAATGACTGATGATATTCTGCAAGTTCTGCCTGAAGCGCTCAACAACTACAGATTTTGACCCAGGTGCTTTATAGAAGCATCCGATCACGATTTTTGACCGTTCTCTTATACTCAGTTTCACCCAGATTCGTATTCGGAATCCGTGATAAACTTGCTAGATTTTATCGAATTTTTTACTGCAATAAACACGTCGCCACCATTGGCGACTAAACTATCCTTACGATAAACGTTCCATTCTGAACTTAGGATTTCGTTGTCTTTGATGTCTCGTTTCAACCAGCTTTCTGTTCCCAATACTACCTGTACATTGTAATCTTCAGTAAGCTGTACTAATTCTGGGACCTTTCCTTAGATGCTCCTGCAGTTTGCTAAATTCGTATTAATCTTTTCTATCTCTGATCTACGAGGACCAAGATTCTCTGAAGTGACTGTGGCTGATTTAACAGGCAAACCATCTTTGATTCCAAAGGAAGAGTCCTCTAACCTAAAAAAAGCCCCATGTGCACTCCCCACTTACTCCGCTACCTGCGTGTAGTACACGCATGACCTCTTAAGGATAAGCCTACAGTTCTGCACCCGATAGCGGAGGTCGAGAAATTCGCATCCGATACCGTCGCAGAGTCGTCTGAGCCAATGGTTTAGACCTTCCTCACTACTCCAAACCAGAGGTCCGCGATCAACTCTGGGTACGATGCTAGAAATAGACAGTTTAGGCAGCATTCGTGCCGACATGCCACTACATGCAGCCGGTTGCACCCAATGAGCTCGATATCCACCGGCAGGGCCTCCTCTACCTCCCGACAAACATACCGAATGCACATTGGAATTCTTTCCCGCCCCTAGCCTTGGTAATAACAATTCGACGACGAAGCGAGTCCAGATGTTTCTTCAAATATGCCGTACCCAGCTGAAGCCACTCAATGCTGATTACATTCCGTAGAGTTGGCCGTGGTGTAGGGGTAGCGTCTTCACTAGCCGGCTTCGACTGTCGCAACTGCTTGAATTTTCAACAAAAATCATTAGCAATGGCGACCGAAGACCTCCGGAGTTAGTCAATGACCTTGTCAAGAAGGGCGGAGGAGCGGACAGAGATTCGGGGTAATCTCTTGCCCTTTGGGTGGGAAACTGCCACTAAAAGGAGGGAGTATCAGTAACGGTCAACGTCATGAGGATGCAGAAGGCAATGGAGGCCACTGCATTGAAGAGACATAATGTGTATCCACTGAAATCTGGTTTCGCAGCATAGAGTCGATCAGGTTGTGGAAAAGGGCCAAACCAATGCACAGTTTTCTCTTGAAAACAAAAAAGATCAATTGACGGCTGAGAGCCCAAGGAACATTTCCAGAATAAGTTTGAATGAATACTTTTAAAACGCCAGGATTTAAAGAAACGGCTGTAGGTCTTACTTAAGCGAAATTACAATATCTTCTCGACTAAAGGCCGAAATAATATTTCAGACCAGCTAAGGAATTTTTTAAAAAGCTAAGCATTTACAAATTCCGGCTAAAGGCCATATTAAGGGAAATTCAAGCTAATTCTTCTGCTGAAGCCCCAATCTTAAGGTTGTTATGGAGTTCGGCTGAAGGCCATATAGTAATCGTAAAACACAATATTAATACACGGCTGAAAGCCAACCGAACGACCAGCCAACGGTCGTCCCGCTCCAACCTCCTTCGGTCGGACAGATCATGTGTGTCGTCAGTGGCAGGCGATCACTGGCTGTCCGCACCTCACTGACGCTCCGTTCCCGACCCCTGCTTCGTCCCCCGACTGCTGCTCCGTGCCCGACTGTTGCTCCGTGCCCGACTGAACTTCAGACGACCAGGAAATACCATCAGTAGCTCCAGATATACACTCCTGGAAATGGAAAAAAGAACACATTGACACCGGTGTGTCAGACCCACCATACTTGCTCCGGACACTGCGAGAGGGCTGTACAAGCAATGATCACACGCACGGCACAGCCGACACACCAGGAACCGCGGTGTTGGCCGTCGAATGGCGCTAGCTGCGCAGCATTTGTGCACCGCCGCCGTCAGTGTCAGCCAGTTTGCCGTGGCATACGGAGCTCCATCGCAGTCTTTAACAGTGGTAGCATGCCGCAACAGCGTGGACGTGAACCATATGTGCAGTTGACGGACTTTGAGCGAGTTCGTATAGTGGGAATGCGGGAGGCCGGGTGGACGTACCGCCGAATTGCTCAACACGTGGGGCGTGAGGTCTCCACAGTACATCGATGTTGTCGCCAGTGGTCGGCGGAAGGTGCAAGTGCCCGTCGACCTGGGACCGGACCGCAGCGACGCGCGGATGCACGCCAAGACCGTAGGATCCTACGCAGTGCCGTAGGGGACCGCACCCCCACTTCCCAGCAAATTAGGGACACTGTTGCTCCTGGGGTATCGGCGAGGACCATTCGCAACCGTCCCCATGAAGCTGGGCTACGGTCCCGCACACCGTTAGGCCGTCTTCCGCTCACGCCCCAACATCGTGCAGCCCGCCTCCAGTGGTGTCGCTACAGGCGTGAATGGAGGGACGAATGGAGACGTGTCGTCTTCAGCGATGAGAGTCGCTTCTGCCTTGGTGCCAATGATGGTCGTATGCGTGTTTGGCGCCGTGCAAGTGAGCGCCACAATCAGGACTGCATACGACCGAGGCACACAGGGCCAACACCCGGCATCATGGTTTGGGGAGCGATCTCCTACACTGGCCGTACACCTCTGGTGATCGTCGAGGGGACACTGAATAGTGCACGGTACATCCAAACCGTCATCGAACCCATCGTTCTACCATTCCTAGACAGGCAAGGGAACTTGCTGTTCCAACAGGACAATGCACGTCCGCATGTATCCCGTGCCACCCAACGTGCTGTAGAAGGTGTAGTCAACTACACTGGCCAGCAAGATCTCCGGATCTGTCCCCCATTGAGCATGTTTGGGAGTGGATGAAGCGTCGTCTCACGCGGTCTGCACGTCCAGCACGAACGCTGGTCCAACTGAGACGCCAGGTGGAAATGGAATGGCAAGCCGTTCCACAGGACTACATCCAGCATCTCTACGATCGTCTCCATGGGAGAATAGCAGCCTGCATTGCTGCGAAAGGTGGATGTACACTGTACTAATGCCGACATTGTGCATGCTCTGTTGCCTGTGTCTATGTGCCTGTGGTTCTGTCAGTGTGATCATGTGATGTATCTGACCCCAGGAATGTGTCAATAAAATTTCCCCTTCCTGGGACAATGAATTCACGGTGTTCTTATTTCAATTTCCAGGAGTGTAGTACGATGGAGCACTTATCGATAAACGCTGCTGCTGCCACTCACGGGCAGGTAAGGCAGGAAGTTAGTGGTGACAGTAAATGGTATAAGAAAACCAGGCAGTACGAGAAGATGGCAAACAATAAACGGAATGAACACGAGCCGCGGACTGCTCATCCACAGCACTTGTGGCCTGTAATTGAAGAGTGTCATCATAATTTCTCCGTTGTCGAAGATCCTGGACTAGTCCCCCATTCACAACTCTAGGAGTGGACTGCCAAGGGAGAGACAACCATGAGAAAAAGATTGAATAATCAACGAAACGGTAACGTTCTGCGAATCACGGCATGAAATTCATGAGTTTCAACCTGACAGGGAAGCTAAAAAATCTGAAAAGGGAAATCATATGCTTCAATCTAGATAATTGTGTGTGCGGGGGAAGGGGGGGCGGGGGGGGGAGGGGCGCACTGCAGTGAAATGGACAGAAGACAGTGATTTATCGTCAGACTTGTGCAGGATAATAACGACAGCAGCAGAAAATTGTATGAAGGAATAGAAATCATTATGAATAGGAAGGTACGACAGAGAGTGTGTTACTGTGAACAGTTCAGTGATAGGGTTGTTCTTATCTGAATCGACAGCAAACCAACAACAATAGTCCTGGTATAGGTCCACATGCCGACGTCGCAAACTGAAGATGAAGAGTTATAGAAAGTATATGAGGATACTGAAAGGGTAACATTGTAGTAAAGGGACATGAAAATCTAATCGTCATGAGGGACTGAAATACAGTTATAGGGGAAGGAGTAGAAGAAAAAATTGCAAGAGAATATGGGCTTGGGACGAGGAATGCGAGAGAAGAAAGACCAGTTGAGTTCTGTAATAAATTTCAGCAAATAATGGCGAATACTCTGTTCAAGAATGACAAGAGGAGGAGGTATACTTGGGAAAGGGCGAGTGAAACAGGTAGATTTCAGTTAAGATACATTATGGTCAGACAGAGATCCAGAAATCAGATATTGGACTGTAAAGCGTACACAGGAACAGAGATAGAATCATATCACAATTTAGTACTCATGAAGAATGGGCCGAAGTTTAAGAGATTAGTCGAGAAGAATCAATGCGCAAAGAAGTGGGATACGGAAGTATTAGGGAATGAAGAAATACGCTTGAAGTTCTCTGAGGCTATAGATATTGTGATATTGAATATCTTGAAGAGGACTGTACATCTCTGAAAAGGACAGTCACAATGGAAAGAAAAACGTAAGTACAAGGAAGGTAAATGCAAAGAAGCTATGTATAACAGAAGAAATACGTCAGTTGATAGAAGAAAGGAGGAAGTACAAAAATGTCGGCGAAATTACGAACAAAGAGGTACAAGTCACTTAGGAATGACATAAATGGGAAGTGCAGGAAAGCTAAGGCGAAATGAAACATGAAAAATGTGAAGAAATGAAAGAAGATAGAATTGTCGTTGAAGTTATAAGTAATAGCGGTATCATTAAGCACGCAAATAATTGAGAACGTAGGTAGAAATTGCTACTCTGAGATGAAAATATTTGCACAGGAGATGAATTCGTCGCGGGCTCTACCGATTCAGTCAAAAGACCGCTGAGTCAAAAAAAAAAAAAAAAAAAAAAAAAAAAAAAAAAGAAATCTACCAAATAGCTGAGCAGTGAATTGTTACGTTTCATCCACTGGTCCATCTAGTCTCTCAGATTTGCTGTAGGAAAAAGGTAGAGTAATTTAGTGCACCTGTCGATAAGTGATAGATTACCTGAGTGTTCGTCAAACAATAGTGTGCGTTTACAGACCTGTGGCGACGGTTGTTGAAAGATGGGCGTACCCTCATCATTTTATGAAAGTGTAGAAGGAAAGACAAAACTTGGGTACAAAGGATGCCGAAATAACCATGTTGGCTCATATTCACCGTATCCTGAATGAATCGACAACAATGAGACATCACAAAACCACCTCTGGATGAGCTGCATTCTCCAAACATCTACATCTACCTCTGCTTCCACATGAATACTCCCCAAATGGCACTTAGTGCATGGCAGTGAGTTCATCAAACCACCTCACAATAATTCTCTATTATTGCCATCTCGAACAGCGCGCGGAAAACACTTCCGTGTGATCTCTGATTTCCCTTACTTTACAATGATGATCGTTTCTTCCTATGTAAGTTGGCGTCAACAAAATATTTTCGTATTCGGAGGAGAAAGCTGGTGATTGAAATTTCGTGATAAGATTCTGCCGCAACGAAAAACATCTTGGTTTTAATGATGTCCATCCCAAATGCTGTATCATGTCAGTGACACTCTCTCCCCTGTTCGCGATAATACGAAACGTGCTGCTCTTCGTTGAACTTTGTCGATGCACTCCGTTACTCCTATCCGGTAAGGATGCCAGACCGGGCAGCAGTACTCGAAAAGAGGAAGGACAAGCATAGTGTGGGCAGTCTCTTCATTTTCTAAGTGTTCTGACAACAAAACGTGGTCTTTGGTTTGAGGTCCTCACAACATTTTTGTGTGTTCTTTCCAATTTAAGTTGTTCGTAATTGTAATTCCTAGGTATTTAGTTGAATTTACGGCCTTTATATTTGACTGATTTATGGTGTAACCGAATTTTAACGATCCTTTTAGCACTCATGTGGACTACCTCACACTTTTCATTATTTAGCTTGAACTACCAATTTTCGCGCCATACAGATATCAACACAGTGGGTTAAACGTCCCATTGTGCACGCGACGCCTTTTGTCATTTGAAAAAACACAAACGCGCGAGTCATGGAACGGCGCTACAGTCCTCCAGCCAGTTTTTGTCCAATTTCTGCGTTGTTTAACCCATAGAAAACGTGCAGTTATATGTACTTTGTGAACAATGGCCTTTTGAGAGGATCCCATCTCCAAATGTCCACTGCATGCAGTGTTCTCTCGGGAACTGGTTGAGATTACCCTGTGTTCACCGACAGCAGCAAGTACTGCCACGTTCGAAACCGAATATCAATGACAAGGCGTGTCAATCGTCTCCGGTTCTTATCATTTGGGATCTTTTTACTGCCACTGTCCTTACGCCGTGTTACGTGGCTGCGAGTGGTACACCATTCCTTGTGGACAGGCTGTACAATCCACGTTGATACACCAACAATTTGGGCAACTTCGTTCACACGTCCAAACACGACAGCTCCTTTCTAGCATTCTTTCACGGCTCCACGCCGACTCATTTTATTGGGCTGATTACGTACAGCCGACTGGCACATACACAATCTTCATTGTCTTCACTGCCATGACTTGCGTCTGCGGTGCGTAATGTATCCCTCAAAAATATGAAATAGATGTAGAGAGTGAAATTATGTGATTAATTATTCGGGAAGTGGGACACATCACATTGACGACAGCGCGAGTATGACAGTAACAT
The DNA here is from genome assembly GCF_023897955.1 of Schistocerca gregaria. NCBI lineage: Eukaryota > Metazoa > Arthropoda > Insecta > Orthoptera > Acrididae > Schistocerca > Schistocerca gregaria. The sequence goes on from NC_064924.1 coordinate 513,645,066, forward strand.
GAAATAACAGAGTCTTTGTATTAGTGATAAAATTAAAACTCCTACCACGAAGAATAAAATTTCGTTACTTGAGATTTCAAGCCAAGTGCAGCAGGCGTCTTTGGGGAGTGGAAAAGCTTGGTGACGCGCGACCGTGAAAGTATTGAATTGCAGTGTAATAAATTACACGCACAACAATAGCAACGATATTCGGATTTCGTAAAAGTAAAATTAGACTACAGGCTCGACTTGTGAAAATGTAAATGTATATTCGTCAGGGCGCAAGTGACGCGTGATACTTTCGTCACCAAACCATCTTCTTCCAATGGCCTAATCAGCCGGAAACTTATAAATGGTTCACAGTTAGCAAGACATGAGCGTAATGATTACGAAATGAACGAGACAAATACATTTCTAATTATTAATTATATTACAAAAAGTTAACTGCAGGACCTCTTTCTTCGCACTTTCGTTCGAAAAAGTGAAGAAGGAGCAAAAGACAAGTCGTACATAGGCATTTTTAGAAACAATTGATTCACGCATCTTACTAGGATTTTATCATATACGCAAGTGAAGTACTCTCTGGAGGAAAATTAGATCCTTGACATAATATAATGAACGTGTGGTACCAGTTCTACACTATCTACAGCTTTCCAAAGCGACCACTGCGTTCTTTTAAGAGAGCAGCTATCATTCTGCCAGATTATCAGATTTGTGAGCGTGTTTCAACATAGCTCTGGAAGCCCTGAAACACACCTGACCTAATGCCATGACATAATGATCCTTGGGCTAACAAATCCAAAGTACCCCTGTTGGGGGGCGGGGGAGGGGGGGGGGTGAAAGTTAAAACTGAAGACATCGATCTCTGGAATATTTGTATAAAATTCAACCACACTTGCTACAGGTATAGAAGGTGTTGTGCGAAAAGGTACAAAGATCAGTTTTCATGAACGAACTCCTATCCGGAAAGGCACGGCTTAGGTGCTGGAGAGCGTCTACGTCTGACATGGTGTGCGTTCCGCGTTACCTAATAAACCCAACATGAGTAGCACATTGCGCTGTCTACATTACAAAAAGACTTTAAATAAGTACCCCCTACGTCAGAGCCTACAACGGTGGTGCTGAGCGTCGAGCACATGAGCCAAAAGAGTGTGGTTGTCTTTGAAATATTTCAGTCGCTCCGTGGGTTCGAGCAACAAGGTCCTCCTCTGACGTTACAGGTGTGCCATGCACCATACTCTTCATACTTCGCCATAGAAAAAAAGTCGAGAGGTGTCAGATCTGGCAAGCGTGCTGGTCATGGAACTGATCCACCTCTACCAATCCATCGATTGGGATACGCAACGTTGTTCTGATACCGCACATCGACATCAAAGTGTGCTGGGGCTCCGCCGTGTTGCAGAAATATGTCCAGCTGAGCATTTTAAGACACTACATCCAATACGGAAGGCAAAATATCTTTAATAAATGGGAGGTTGATCGGTCCTGTTAGTCAGAAGAAGGTATGTACCTGTGATATTATCGCGGCCCAGATGTTAATACCGACCCTGTGCTGGTGATTTTGAATCACCTACGCACTCAGATTTCCGTCCGCCCAAACATACATGTTGTGTAAGTTTAATATCCTGTCTCTAATAAACGTGCATTCATCTGTGAATATCACCAAGCTCGGGAACTGTGGCTGGAATATGCTCAAAATGTTCAAATGTGCCTGAAATCTTATGGGACTTAACTGCTAAGGTCACCAGTCCCTAAGCTTACGCAGTACTCTACCTAAATTATCCTAAGGACAAACACACACACCCATGCCCGAGGGAGGAGACGAATCTTCCCCGGGACCAGCCGCACAGTCCATGACTGCAGCGCCTGGGACCGCTCGGCTAATCCCGCGCGGCCTGGAATATGCATTGTTGTAAATACCACTACGTAAACTGTACCCGTCGTGGGTAGTCCTCCCTCCCCCCACCCCCCCCCACCCCCAATATGCCTTCACTCTGTGCAGAAAGTATAGATGGAGCCAGGATTCACAGCCAGCTGGTTCCTCTTCAGACATTACCAGCACTTCCTCCTCCATCTGCAGAGTTCGATACCTACTAGAGGACAAACTACTGAGGATAGTATTCGCAGGTGCCACAAAGTCTCTCGATGGCCCCAAACGTGGTACATCTGTTTGAATAATGTTCAGTATACAATCTTGCAGTAGGTCTCCCACTGCAACCCACTTCGTTGCATGCAAGCACCATGTCTGCCATATCCGCAAATGTGTACTGGTACATGTCGCACTGCTGTAGACAATATTACTGCACTGGCAGATCACACAAGGTCCGCAGTAGGACTCGCATGAGGGCTGAGTGGAGGAATGTAGCGCATGCGCAGTAACGTTATTAGGGTCAGGTCATCCATCTGCAATACACATATGGCTAAAGAGGTACATACCTTCCGTATTCAGCCACCAAAACGAATCGAAACAAACTGTCACAAGTGTTCTGTCTCAGACTTCGACGATCTCCAGCGCCCAACCTGTGAGTTTTCGCATAAGGGTTCCTTTTTGAAGGCCGATCAGTTTGCCTTCCTGCAAAATATACTAACCGATGTCGATGTTACTTGTTGGGACACCCTCTACATGACTTACTATGTATAAACTAGGAGTAGCCGTGGGGTAACTTCTATTCTCGGAATAGCTCGGGAAACGCGTTGTAGTATCACACAACACCTAACCGGATTATACATTCGGGATAAGTCATTCGGCGATTTCGGGATGCGTTACGGAGGTTAAAAGAAATATACATTTGGCAAGTACTCAGAAATAACTCCAGAATCGGACGGAAATTACGAGATTTTGCTAAAATATTCGTAACAATGAAAAGAATAAGGAAGTGAGACCCTGACACTAATATTTTTGATGAATAAGATATCCACTCATAATTCATAACTAGATTTCGCTTTCTGAAGGGAGCTGCACTGTCTTTTCGATCTTTTAAATGAGAAACTGGGTAAAACAACAAAGTGAATCTGTATCTGTATTTCTTAGCATAATTCTATTGTTTATTATACCTCTAATACGTTCTGTTAACTGGGCCAAGGGTTTTTCCTTGCCGGTATTTCAAAATTCCATGCCTTTACATCGTTTGAGAATGAAGGAAAAATTTTTATAGTTTTATTTAGTAAATAAGGGGATTTCATGCCCACTGGCGCTGAAAGAGCACAAATTATATCTTCTACTGAACATCTTAGTGTTCCTGTTTTACGACCGCTATGATATTTTCGTCTTTTTATTTAGCAAAAACAATGCAAAATAGGCCGAGAAAAGCCAAAAAAATCTCATCTCACCAGATTTATAACTGGATAGAACATTCAAACTTTTTTCTTCCCCTCTGTAGTTTCCACTGTTCCAACAAAGACTGCAATTTCACAGCAGGAAATATTATTCCATTCTCTCCCTTTACAAGCCTTGTTTTCTTTAAACAACCCTACACGAGAACAGCTTTGTCTTATTTAGTAGAATTACTAAAATGAGAGGCTCATTAATGCTGAAAAGAATGAAAATTGTGTTTCACCTAGAATAAGTTTAATTTACCGTTCCTCCAGAATCCAGGTAAGACTAAACAAAGCAGACATAAAGTGCATGTGTGCCACAGGTATATTCTACCTCATTAATGTAAAAATAAATTGTTGTTGATTGAAAATGGTGGCAACCGTTGTTCTACTTACATATCTCCTAATATAGTCTTAACATACTTACTAATAATCAACACATGGTAGAAACTGCATCTGTATCTGTGCAAAAAATGCAGAAATTGATAAAAGTTGATGTACAAAGAGAATTGAAATTTTCTTTCGTTATACCATCCATTGTTATTTCCATTAATTACTCACTCAGTGATGAAAATACAAAAAGTTATCTCCAGCAGAGATCGAGTCTTATGTCCACCAATCCATAGGAGGAGGTGGCGGTCGGGTGACGTAGGTTAGTGGAGGTGATCTTTCTTTCTCGCCATTTTATTAGGTTTGTAGAGATAGCTCAATTGACCTTTCCTTACAGCCAAAATTCAAACTTGGCGCCAGTTCCTGGGAAGAGATGATGGTCAGATGACTTAGGTTAGTGGAGGTAGCCCAAGTGCCCTCTCTTTGTCGCCATTTTCTTAGCTTAGTAGAGATATCCGTGGTGCGTTGCGTTATCCTGTTGGAATTTGAACTTCCTGTCATTTTTCTGGGAGAGGGAAGGGAGGGAGGTTAGGTTAGTGGACATAGCCCAATTGACCTGTCTTCCCGTCAAAATTCAAACTTCCCTCCAAAAATCCGTCATCTGTAATGACATAATGGCCGCCATCTTAGACGACACCATGCACTGTTGCCAAGTCTACATGACACCATCTGGATAACGTCATCGCCGCCATTTTGGCTATATCTGGCAACAATGCAGAGTGGCTCAGCAACAGCTTCGTCCCAGTACTATAACATTCTGTAATCCTCATGGTGATTGGTGTCATTGTCTAACCGACATTCTAATTATTTTCAGGTTTGTACTCGACTGTCAGAGTTTTACTCGGTTTCCTCCTTGGTCTTAAATATAGGCTCAAGTATTGTACTAAGACACTGATTGTCATTTAAAAATTTGCCCCATTACTACACTCATGCTCATAAGTTAAGAGTAATGCTGATACATGGTTAAACAACGCTCTGGTGGCCGGTTTGCAGATTTAAATCACTTCGGGGTATGACTATGCTGCGTATTTGACCTGCGGTCGTCGCACGGTGACGCAGGCACCTGTCCACCTACGCAGAGGGATGTTAGTGCATGTCAGAGTACAGTGCAGCAAGTAAGTGTGCAGGCGTTTTCAGACGTGCTAATGGTGACTGTGTGTTCAAAATGGCTCAAATAACACATATTGATTTTATGAGGGATAATATACTAGGGCGACTGGAGGCTGGTCAAACACACCAGGTCGTAGCACGGGCCCTCCGTGTACCACAAAGTATGATCTCAGGGTTATGGCAACGCTTCCAGCAGACAGGAAACGTTTCCAGGTGTTACAGTACAGGACGTCCACAGTGTACAACACCACAAGAAGGCCGATATCCCACCATCAGTGCCCGCAGATGGCCACAGAGTACTGCAGGTAGCCTTGCTTGAGACCTTACCGCAGCCACTGGAGCAGTTGTCTCCAGACACTCAGTCTACAGACGACTGAATAGACATGGTTTATTCGCCTGGACTTCTGTAAGGTGCAGATCACTGGTCACAGGAGAGCCCGTCAAGTGTGGTGTCAAGAACACAGTACATGGTCCTTGGAACAGTGATCCAAGGTTATGCTCACGGGCGAGTCCAGGTATAGTCTGAACAGTGATTCTCGCCGGGTTTTCATCTGGCGTGAACTAGGAACCAGGTACCAACCCCTTAATGTCCCTGCAAGGGGCCTGTATGTTGGTTGTGGTTTGGTGGTGTGGTGTGGGATTATGACTGGTGCACGTACACTCCTATATGTCTTTTACAGAGTAACTGTAACAAGTCAGGTGTATCGGGACGTCATTTTGCATCAGTATGCCAGCCTTTTCAGGGGTGCAGTGGATCTCACCTTCCTCCTGTTGGATGATAACGCACGGCCTCACCGAGCTGCCACCGTGGAGGAGTACCTTGAAACAGAAGATATTAGGCGAATGGAGTGGCCTGCCTGTTCCCCAGACCTAAACCCCATTGAGCACGCCTGGGACGCTCTCGGCCAACGTATCGCTGCGCGTCTTCACATCACTACGACACTTCAGGAGTTCCGACAGGCACTGGTGCAGCTGCTCGACCACCTGATCCAGAGTATGCCAACACGTTGTGCCGCCCATGTACGTGTGCATGGTGATCATATCCCATACTGATGTCAATGTACATGCGCAGGAAACAGTGGCGTTTTGCATCACATGTGTTTCGGGACGGTTTTCTCAACTTATAACCAATACCGTGGACTTACAGATCTGTGTCGTATGTGTTCCCTATGTGCCTATGCTATTAGCGCCAGTTTTCTCAAAAGGATCGAGTTGGGATCCAGTCGCACCTTGGTTGCTGATTGAAATGAAAGAGTTGCTCGCTTTGAAGCAAGCCTTACCATTATAATAATTGTTTCCCAATTTGTTTAACCTGTAAGCATATGTGCTCATCTTATCCCCGAACCTTTCGACATACAGTTACCAAATAAAAAAAATTACGTCATCTATTTGAGTAATTGAAACATTCTTGTCATCTATATTACTTATATGTTTTCATGTATTGCAGAAGGGCATTTAATAAGTCACCCGATAACGGGCGAGCTGCAGGTCCGGACTCTTGTAATTATTGTCATGTTGTTCTTGTTTTGATTTCTCTTGTAAAGGCTTATACATTTCACAAATTTGTTATTTTGTAAGTAAAACAAATTTATGATTATATATTGTTAAATAAACTGCTTCTACTCATGCAGCTGACAGTTTCCTATATGACCGTCAACCTGGATAATTACCGTATGTTATTCATATTTTTAGCGGTACAATGTACTTTGTTTTGATCAATTGACTCTCATATATGATCTATGATTTACATATGGCACGTTGCTAGTTAGTTATATAAGGCAGCTTTCCTGCCTTGTAGTTTTTAACTTCATTCCCCTGTAACTTTTACGGTTTTAAAATTAGTTGGACTTAGGATCAAGCTTCCTGGATTTTATTTATGAATTGATGCCAGTTACAAAGGGTCTGCTTCCTACAAATGGCATATTGCCAGTTCAGAACGTGATACAGATCTCACCTTGTTATCTTAACTTTACGCCATTACTATCTTTACATTTAAAATCCATTTCGGTGTAGAGAAAACTTTTCGAAATTTGTGATTTACAATTCTCCCAACGAGTTTACAAGCAGGCTTATTCACGGTGACGTTTTCAACTACGTACTGTTATTGTCTTGGCACTTACGAAAGCATGTTGTTGCATGACTAGAGCTAATGATGCTTGCCAATGCCTATTCACCGACTTTTCATATTCTGAACGGTATGATAACTGATAAACATTAACATAGTTATACTACACTGTTAAATGGCTTTGTCAAATGTCCATTTTTACATCTAGAATTGGCTCTCCCTAATTTTTGCTCAAGTGTTCTGCGGTGTTTTTGTATTCTACATGATTGTACATATTTTTCCTTGGTTATGTTTCCTACAAGTGTTACAGATCTGAAGATGCCTGCAGATAGAAACCGAAACTAGTTATAGAACTTTAACTGTGCTAGGAAAATTGCAGTCTAGGCATTAAAAATTTTTGACTTATTAATCGATACAGAAGAGATAGGGGATCCAACGTTAGAATCAGAACTTAAAGGATGCTTGTAAGGCTTAAAATCGAATAAGGCAAAAGGTACTGATAACATTCTATCGGAATTACTGAAATTAATAAGGGAAGTGGCAACAAAACAGCTATTCATGGCGATATAGCATCTGACTTTGGGAAAAACATCATCCACACGAATCCCAAGGCTACAGGAGCTGACAAGTGCGAAGAATTATCGCACAATCAGCTTAACAGCTCATGCATCCAAGTTGCTGAGAAGAATAATATACAGAAGAATGGAAAAGGAAATTGAGGATTTGTTAAACGGCAATCAGTTTGGCTTTAGGAAAGATCAGGGCATCAGAGAGGCAGTTCTGGCGTTGCGGTACATAATGAAAGCAAGACTGAAGAAAAATGAAGGCACGTTCATGGGATTTGTTGCCCTGGAAAAAGCGTTTGGAAAATGACAAATGTCGCAAGATGTTCGAAATTCTAAGGAAAATAGGAGAAGTCTATAGGGAAAGACAGGTAATATACAATACGTGCAAGAGCCGGAAGGGAACAATAAAGGAATTGTTATGACTGGAAAAAACTGAAGAATAAAATTTTGCGTAATAAGCGGAAAAAGAGTATTTCCACTTCTGGAAAACTGAATTCTACAAAGAATCTCTGTGACAAAGACAAATGTAATAGGATGATGCTTTGAAATAAAAATTTCATAGTAGCAGAGCTATGTGTATAGGTGACCTACTGCGGGGGAAGCTAGGCATAAATTTCTTCTGACAGAACATGCTTACCTTCCACATAGTGCAACTTATGCTATAACACGAAAGTTAAATCCAAGAACGCAAGTAGGTCGCTCACCTGGGCAATCGGCTAAAGAGTGGTGTAAAGAATCTGTACAGGGTATCCGAAACGAGGGACTACGTATTTTAAAGATTTTACTGGTCTAAATGAAATGTTAGTAAAAAGATGCATGTCATCAGAAAAATAGAAAGTGTGCATTAGACTGGAATAAGTGTTTCGGGTTTACTAACATGAGTGCACTTTTCTTTCAGTGATACTGCAACGGAAGAAAAAAATTAGTTTTCCGAAAGGAAAAGGAATATTTCCTAGGCTCTGATTGAATCTCTGCTGTGAAATATCTCCATGGCAGACCAGTATAAAAGTCTAAATACGTTGATGTTACGTTCCTCGTGAAACATGTTCCTCCTGGGTATCAAATGTTCTTCAGAAATCGCGAAGCAGAAACTGGAAATTCTCCTAACATTAAAAATGTTGACAGCTATATGAACCTAGAAACTGATGATTAAAAAACATAAATGTTTTCCGATTTTCAGTATTCATGCTTTCTTGCTTTTATGTGTGTTCTTTGTGTGATAAATTAAATAAGTTCAGCTATAACAGAGATTTCTCAATAGATAAATCTTCAAACGCCTCATTTTCTCATTTATGTGCGTAGATTTTGAACAGTGACAATATGGGATTAATAATTTCAAAAACAGTTCATATGTATCATCTATATTTAGTTTTGAAATACTGCGCTGAAGAGAAATTTTTTAAAACTTACATACCCTGTAAAAACTGAAGTACAGCAGTTCTCCATGTTTTCGAAAGTAACTGCATTTGGAATGCGGCCTTATTCCACTGAATCCCTCAGCTGATAAGTAACACATTATTTACCATTTAGTAATATTTTTGAACCTCTTTGGCTGAAAAGCGAACTGTTTCTTCTGTCAGTCCACAAACACCTTTGTGAGGTGAGCGGCATGAAATAGTAAAAAAGGAAAAAAATACAACATTACACTGTGATAGGCATGATTAGTGTAAACATCGGAGAAACGGTATTCGATAGACTTGTTTCGATCTAAAGTGTCCACATCTTTATCTCGATTTATTTACATCTTTTTCGTTTTTATGAAATATTATCGTACCATCAAGTGAACTGCTTATTAAGATGCGTTATTTATCCACTTTCATTAAAGAGAATCATAAAAATACCCTAGAAAGCGCGAAATGTAGTGGAAGATCGACTAAGTAGAAATGAAATTCACATTGTGACGAACCTTTATTCCAGTGTTTTGAGTTGGTAACTGGAAATAAATCATACCAGTATTAGCAACATCATATTACTTTTCAAAATCTAGTTCACAGTGTGTTATACGTGGTTCATAAATAGATTTTAATTTAAGTTCGGTAATTAAAAAGCTATAGAATTACAGAGTTCTGATCACAACGCGGAGAAGACCTAGCGATTAAATGAATGGAATGGAAAGGACCTAGTGACTGAAAATTTTGAATACTTCTGTGCGATGTACTCTGATGCCTCAACTGAAAGACTGCTACCTGCACTAAACACATTCTAGACACGATCTACACAACAGTTTTAATGTCACACATGATACATACAGCATATACTAATGTTTTGTAACAGCGTATTTGTTACAGTAATACTAATTTTCGAAGTTGAAAATTGACACAATTTTCTTGGTTTTTTCAAGAGTTTTGACTTTCTGTATGGAGCTCACTAAATATTATAAGGTCTAAGTATCTAATCACATCAGGATTTGCCATTAACGTAGTATTTCCTACACACATAAGACTACAGACTCCTACATTCACCAGTGATTTGATCGAGTATTTGAGCACCATTATCTGTACGGATACAGCTGAAATTCCAGTGTAAAAGATTTTCCATTGTTCATGGAAGTACTGAAGCAGCAGACAGGAAACATGCGCTTCCACATTGTATCTCGATCTGTTGATTTACATTTCTCACTTCTGTTATCACTAATGAATAAGAATAATGCGTATGTTTAATAGTACCTTTATCAGCCATTTCGGTGTCATCAAATTCTCATCGAAGCTCAGTACTGATTTCCTCTTTACATATTTTCAGAAGTCAGTTGATCGGAAATCCCTGTACAAATTAACCCTCCTACTACCAGTACTTTTTTGTCTCAGTGAGTGCCACTGGAGCCACATAAGAGCCCAACTAATTTACAACCTATATGTGGGCAGTATTTTAATGAATCAACATAAAAACATGTATTACAGTTATTCAAGACCGCAGTAATGATACTTTTTCATAAACATTACGTTCAAGAAATATAAATAAATTTCGATTAGGTTCAGACTAAACCCAGTGGTACTCAGTGCAAAAAACCGTGAGTAAATGTTAATGTGTAGTAAAAATGAAACTGAACAAAACATCAATGGATACAATTGATTCAGAAAAAGAAAGTCTTATGTTTTGAAAACATTAGCTTCGAGAACAAGAGAGTTATGGGTTTTCAATGCGCTTATGCGATTATATTGACCCCAGTGTTTCTACAAATAGTATAACAAAAGCTGAAGCAAGAAACCCTAACGATGAGTAAAAAAATAAGTGGGAAAGAATATTTTTATTGATACAGGTGTCTCGTATAACATGTCTTCAACATAATATTATCATTCTATTTTCATAAACGTTACATTCAACATAGAAACAAACAATTTAAGCTAGCGTAATACTGAGCACAGTGGTACTACTCTGTAAAAATATCATGAATAAATATTTATGTATTGGAAATATAAAAATGAAGGAATCTTTGTGGATAGAACTGTCTCAGAGGGGCAAAGTAATACATTTTGAAAACAATAGTTTTGAAAAGAAGGGGGATACACATTTCTAATGTGGTTAAGAGGTCTTGTTGACCCAAATTGGAAGGGTTAGCGAAAATAATAAATAAAACGTATTGTTGTGATCAGCCCAAAGGTTGGTTTGAACACCACAGTGCTTAATCTGGAACGGTTCCGCTATTCCTCCGGCCACTGAACTGACTTACATTTTCTCGGTCAGTTAAGGCTTTTTTAAATAACATATATACGACGACTAACAAGCACACGAAAATGAGGCAGCAAAATATGTTTGGATGACCAAATATAAGAAATTTGATGCTTAGTTTTTCTTCACAAACAGAGCGAAAATAAGTGCTGCAACATTCATTAGGCTGATTATAGTTTAAACTTAAATTACAAAATAGCTAGAGAGAAGGTGAATTCGCTATTTGAGGATGGGTCCTATTTCATATGAGGCACTTCCGCCGGTTCACTTCAGTATGATGGTCCACAATTTTGGACGGCGCACAAATAGATACTGCAGCACAGCGAGGTGGCGGTCGGCTCACGTGGAGCGCGCGTCGTCGCCTCGGACCGCGGGGACAAAAACACGGCGCCGGCTGTGTCGTATCCGGCCGCCATCAATCACGGGATTCAATCAGGATTTGGCCCGCTCGGCGGCCGGCCGACGCGAGCATCAGCGCCACGCAGCGGCGCTCCGGGCAACTTCCGTCTGAAGCTCGAAGCTGCGACTGCCGCGAACAGCGGCAACAGCTAGGTTCTCCATCGTCAGCAAGAGCCAGACGCGCACAGTTAATGCTGGTTGCTTACGTTCTGTTCTGTATTAGACGTTCTGTTCTATAATACTGAACGGGGATGCGACGTGAAAACTTCTATTAGCTACAGGCCGAACTCTCTACCAAAATACCGTCAGATCTGAATCGCTAAAAGCTGAAAGATTAATAATGCGGAAACAATGGTCGAGGTCACAACGGTTACATAATGTTTTGAAGTGTGTTGCATGCGCGTGCAGTGCTACCAATTTAGGATTTTATGGCAAAATTAGCGTGTTTTCACGTGACCCCCCATGAACCATGGACCTTGCCGTTGGTGGGGAGGCTTGCGTGCCTCAGCGATACAGATGGCCGTACCGTAGGTGCAACCACAACGGAGGGGTATCTGTTGAGAGGCCAGACAAACGTGTGGTTCCTGAAAAGGGGCAACAGCCTTTTCAGTAGTTGCAGGGGCAACAGTCTGGATGATTGACTGATCTGGCCTTGCAACATTAACCAAAACGGCCTTGCTGTGCTGGTACTGCGAACGGCTGAAAGCAAGGGGAAACTACAGCCGTAATTTTTCCCGAGGACATGCAGCTTTACTGTATGATTAAATGATGATGGCATCCTCTTGGGTAAAATATTCCGGAGGTAAAATAGTCCCCCATTCGGATCTCCGGGCGGGGACTACTCAGGAGGATGTCGTTATCAGGAGAAAGAAAACTGGCGTTCTACGGATCGGAGCGTGGAATGTCAGATCCCTTAATCGGGCAGGTAGGTTAGAAAATTTAAAAAGGGAAATGGATAGGTTAAAGTTAGATATAGTGGGAATTAGTGAAGTTCGGTGGCAGGAGGAACAAGACTTCTGGTCAGGTGAATACAGGGTTATAAACACAAAATCAAATAGGGGTAATGCAGGAGTAGGTTTAATAATGAATAGGAAAATAGGAATGCGGGTAAGCTACTACAAACAGCATAGTGAACGCATTATTGTGGCCAAGATAGATACGAAGCCCACACCTACTACAGTAGTACAAGTTTATATGCCAACTAGCTCTGCAGATGATGAAGAAATTGAAGAAATGTACGATGAAATAAAAGAAATTATTCAGATAGTGAAGGGAGACGAAAATTTAATAGTAATGGGTGACTGGAATTCGAGTGTAGGAAAAGGGAGAGAAGGAAACATAGTAGGTGAATATGGATTGGGGCTAAGAAATGAAAGAGGAAGCCGCCTAGTAGAATTTTGCACAGAGCACAACTTAATCATAGCTAACACTTGGTTTAAGAATCATGAAAGAAGGTTGTATACGTGGAAGAACCCTGGAGATACTAAAAGGTATCAGATAGATTATATAATGGTAAGACAGAGATTTAGGAACCAGGTTTTAAGTTGTAAGACATTTCCAGGGGCAGATGTGGACTCTGACCACAATCTATTGGTTATGACCTGTAGATTAAAACTGAAGAAACTGCAAAAATGTCGGAAATTAAGGAGATGGGACCTGGATAAACTGAAAGAACCAGGGGTTGTACAGAGTTTCAGAGAGAGCATAAGAGAACAATTGACAGGAATAGGGGAAAGAAATACAGTAGAAGAAGAATGGGTAGCTCTGAGGGATGTAGTAGTGAAGGCAGCAGAGGATAAAGTAGGTACAAAGACGAGGGCTGCTAGAAATCCTTGGGTAACAGAAGAAATATTGAATTTAATTGATGAAAGGAGAAAATATAAAAATGCAGTAAATGAAGCAGGCAAAAAGGAATACAAACGTCTCAAAAATGAGATCGACAGGAAGTGCAAAATGGCTAAACAGGGATGGCTAGAGGACAAATGTAAGGATGTAGAAGCTTATCTCACTAGGGGTAAGATAGATACTGCCTACAGAAAATTAAAGAGACCTTGGGAGAGAAGAGAACCACGTGTATGAATATCAAGAGCGCAGATGGCAGCCCAGTTCTAAGCAAAGAAGGGAAGGCAGAAAGGTGGAAGGAGTATATAGAAGGTTTATACAAGGGCGATGAACTTGAGGACAATATTATGGAAATAGAAGAGGATGTAGATGAAGACGAAATGGGAGATACGATACTGCGTGAAGAGTTTGACAGAGCACTGAAAGACCTGAGTCGAAACAAGGCCCCCGGAGTAGACAACATTCCATTAGAACTACTGACGGCCTTGGGGGAGCCACTCATGACAAAACTCTACCAGCTGGTGAGCAAGATGTATGAGACAGGCGAAATACCCTCAGACTTCAAGAAGAATATAATAATTCCAATCCCAAAGAAAGCAGGTGTTGACAGATGTGAAAATTACCGAACTATCAGTTTAATAAGCCACGGCTGCAAAATACTAACGCGAATTCTTTACAGACGAATGGAAAAACTGGTAGATGCAGACCTCGGGGAAGATCAGTTTGGATTCCGTCGAAATGTTGGAACACGTGAGGCAATACTGACCTTACGACTTATCTTAGAAGAAAGATTAAGAAAAGGCAAACCTACGTTTCTAGCATTTGTAGACTTAGAGAAAGCTTTTGACAATGTTGACTGGAATACTCTTTTTCAAATTCTGAAGGTGGCAGGGGTAAAATACAGGGAGCGAAAGGCTATTTATAATTTGTACAGAAACCAGATGGCAGTAATAAGAGTCGAGGGGCATGAAAGGGAAGCAGTGGTTGGGAAAGGAGTGAGACAGGGTTGTAGCCTCTCCCCGATGTTATTCAATCTGTATATTGAGCAAGCAGTAAAGGAAACAAAAGAAAAATTTGGAGTAGGTATTAAAATTCATGGAGACGAAGTAAAAACTTTGAGGTTCGCCGATGACATTGTAATTCTGTCAGAGACGGCAAAGGACTTGGAAGAGCAGTTGAACGGAATGGACAGTGTCTTGAAAGGAGGATATAAGATGAACATTAACAAAAGCAAAACGAGGATAATGGAATGTAGTCAAATTAAATCGGGTGATGCTGAGGGAATTAGATTAGGAAATGAGACACTTAAAGTAGTAAAGGAGTTTTGCTATTTAGGAAGTAAAATAACTGATGATGGTCGAAGTAGAGAGGATATAAAATGTAGACTGGCAATGGCAAGAAAAGCGTTTCTGAAGAAGAGAAATTTGTTAACATCGAATATAGATTTATGTATCAGGAAGTCGTTTCTGAAAGTATTTGTTTGGAGTGTAGCCATGTATGGAAGTGAAACATGGACGATAACTAGTTTGGACAAGAAGAGAATAGAAGCCTTCGAAATGTGGTGCTACAGAAGAATACTGAAGATAAGGTGGATAGATCACGTAACTAATGAGGAGGTATTGAATAGGATTGGGGAGAAGAGAAGTTTGTGGCACAACTTGACTAGAAGAAGGGATCGGTTGGTAGGACATGTTTTGAGGCATCAAGGGATCACAAATTTAGCATTGGAGGGCAGCGTGGAGGGTAAAAATCGTAGAGGGAGACCGAGAGATGAGTACACTAAGCAGATTCAGAAGGATGTAGGTTGCAGTAGGTACTGGGAGATGAAGAAGCTTGCACAGGATAGAGTAGCATGGAGAGCTGCATCAAACCAGTCTCAGGACTGAAGACAACAACAACAACAATTCACGTGATTTTGCACGAAAAATTCGGTGCTGAATTTAGCATAATTTTTTAACATTTTTTCCTGATGAGTCAGCGATAGTGTGTTTCTTGTTCATTGTCAGGAACATTTTAGTTTCGATAGCGGCGCAGCATTGCTTTCTGAACATCCGACATGCCACCAAATTTCATAATGTCATTATTGTGGGACATCCTAAGTCGTTCGTTGTCATTGGGTAGGGGAATACTACAAGTTCAGGGCCGAAACACACACAGATCTAAGTATACATAGATATTCCGCAAGCCAAGATCGAGGTCGGAAATTATGTGTTGATTTTGTTGTTCGATAGTAGCTAATTCATGAGTTATGGTAATGTCAGATTAGTGACTGCGAAATGCAGGATCAGTGTTGGAGGTGACGTCCGAGTTTAAAAATAGGGTTCTACCCATCGAAAATGGTTCCACAAAAGTATACCGTAAGTAATGAAACTGCAGTATTTTGGCTAAATATGTTTAAAACAACATCTTTCACCTTAGAAACACGTCAAAGGTTTCGTCCATTAAAAGGTCAAGCAAAGACTGAGTTCCAGAAAATAAGAAATAAATATTTAAAATGCAAAACGCTGAAAGCCCACTAGCTATTTTACATGTGAAGTTTTACTACTTCATTTTCCACAAATTCGTAAGAAAACATTGGGATATAGTCGAAGTGCTGACTTAGAAATGCACGGATCAGAGTATATATATTTTTTGTGTGTGTTTTCCAAATCTCCTCCTAAACCACTTGCCCGATTTCAGCCAAACTTGGTACATGTATCCCTTACCGTCAGGCAAGAATCGTAGCTACCTATCACAGTCCGGGACACACGACGTGATAAACAATGAGAAGCGTTAAAAACTGCCGCATCATGCACAACGTTTAAATTTGTTGCTTCTGTGCTACTAACTCGGTTCGCAATAAATTCCGAAGACTATATCCGCTAAATGCTCCTACAAAACTATGTCATGGTGCCACGCATAGTTCACGAGATTTGACATCATAAACACTGAGCTGCGTGAAAAAATGCATCTTCCATGAAGTATTAATTCATTTATACTTTGCTACTAATAAACTCCTACAGTCAAGTCCACTGAAAGAAATCCTGACATCTGGCAGCGCTTTTGGCAGCTTTCAGCTGCGAAATGCAATTACGACTGTAGGCGTAAACGATAGCCGTGTATAGAACTGTGAAATAGCTTCGCCATAGAGACGTGTACCAAATCGCATTTTAGACACGGATAGCAGCGGCGCCCAACGCACAGAACTGTGCGAGATCGTTTTTCTTAATTTGGGTACTGTACTTATACATTTATACATTATCCATATTTCTTTGTACGATTGTTGCCGATCGTTGAGGCCGAGCGGTTCTAGGCGCTTCAGTCTGGAACCGCGCGACCGCTACGGTCGCAGGTTCGAATCCTGCCTCGGGCGTGGATGTGTGTGATATCCTTAGGTTAGTTAGGTTTAAGTAGTTATACGTTCTAGGGGACTGATGACCTCATAAGTTAAGTCCTATAGTGCTCAGAGCCATATGAACCATTTGTACGATTGTTCCATAATTTCAAAGCTATTTTCACGAATAAATGGAAACAAAACTTTTGTTTTTTTCAACTCAAACACAGCTTTTACGTTGAAATTGGCGAAATGAATACACGGGAATTGCCGGATTTGTCAGTTAGTGTGTAAATGTGAACATACTGACGCCACATTTTTTTTTTCGAGAATTAGCAGACGACATTGGATATCAGGAATTCAGAATATTAATTAAAGAATCAACGGATGTTTCTGTGAGTAAACTACACTGCAGCGCGAAAGAAACGGGTATAGGCATGCTGTTTCAGAGAAATGTAAACAGGAAGAATACGGCGCTGCGGTCGGCAAAGCCTATATAAGACAACAAGTGTTTGCCACAGTTATTAGATCGGTTACTGCTGTTACAATGGCAGGTTATCAAGATTTAAGTGAGCCTGTTCGTGGTGTTATAGTCAGTGCACGAGCGATGGGACACAGTATCTCCGAGGTAGCGATGAAGTGGTAATTTTCCCGTACGACCTTTTCACGAGTGTTCCGTGAATGTTAGGAATCCGGTAAAACATCATGTTTCTGACATCGCTACTGCTGGAAAAATAACCTGGAACAGGGGCACCAACGACGACTGAAGAGAACGAACCATTCAACGAAGCATCATCGATATGGCCTTTCCAGAACTGGCTGAATTTACAACAAAATTATTAACTATGTGACATTCTAACGCGGTCACCAAGTGCGTATTCAGCCAAGTTAACTTGGTTAAAACTAAAATCAGGAACAGCAGTTATAGACATAAGGTTGAAAAGATTGAACAAGTGCTATCACATTTCCAATGTCCCGGTCCTCGTCTTATGCAAGATAGGAACAAACAAGACATATAGGTCCAAGACTTCTGCACCAAACCCACCGGCTGCATCTTTTCGACAAGATACAAATGACGGTCTAAATATTTTATTTATGTGATGCAAAATGACTGAGTTTAATGTTATTAAGACTCAGGCTATAGACATTACCCAAAATGTTAATATACAATTATTTCATTTTAATTATAAAATGTTGATATATGTTGTTGTTGTGGTCTTCAGTCCTGAGACTGGTTTGATGCAACTCTCCATGCTACTCTATCCTGTGCAAGCTTCTTCATCTCCCAGTACCTACTGCAACCTACATCCTTCTGAATCTGCTTAGTGTAGTCATCTCTTGGTCTCCCTCTACGATTTTTACCCTCCGCGCTGCCCTCCAATAGTTAATTGGTGATCCCTTGATGCCTCAGAACATGTCCTACCAACCGATCCCTTCTTCTGGTCAAGTTGTGCCACAAACTTCTCTTCTCCCCAATCCTATTCAATACTTCCTCATTAGTTATGTGATCTACCCATCTAATCTTCAGCATTCTTCTGTAGCACCACATTTCGAAAGCTGCTATTCTCTTCTTGTCCAAACTATTTATCGTCTATGTTTCGCTTCCATACATGGCTACACTCCAAACAAATACTTTCAGAAACGACTTCCTGATACATAAATCTATATTCGATGTTAACAAATTTCTCTTCTTCAGAAACGCTTTCCTTGCCATTGCCAGTCTACATTTTATATCCTCTCTACTTCGACCATCATCAGTTATTTTGCTCCCCAAATAGCAAAACTTCTTTACTACTTTAAGTGTCTGATTTCCTAATCTAATTCCCTCAGCATCACCCGACTTAATTCGACTACATTCCATTATCCTCGTTTTGCTTTTGTTGATGTTCATCTTATATTCTCCTTTGAAGACACTATTCATTCCGGTCAACTGCTCTTCCAAGTCCTTTGCTGTCTCTGACAGAATTGCGATGTCATCGGCGAACCTCAAAGTTTTTATTTCTTCTCCATGGATTTTAATACCCACTCCGAATTTTTCTTTTCTTCCTTACTGCTTGCTCAATATACAGATTGAATAACATCGGGGAGAGACTACAACATCTTGATATATATAAACACATAAAAAAAGTTTTGCATCACCTCGATTCAGAGAGTTTCGGAACCTGTACAGAAAATTGGAATAGAAATCAACACAAACGTCATTTCCACCCCCTTTATTGCTCATGAAAACAGCTCACTGCATATTGTACCACCATAGAGCGAGACCATCAGAGGTGATGGTCAAGATTGCTGTACACACAGGTACCTCTAATACCCAGTAGGACGTCCTCTTGCATTGATGCATACCTGCATTCGTTCATCAAGGCACTGTTGGTCCACATTATACCACTCCTTAACGGCGATTCTGCGTAGATCACTCAGAGTGGTTGATGGGTTACGTCGTCCATAAACAACCCTTTTCAATCTATCTCAGGTATGTACGATAGGGTTCATCTCTGGAGAACATGCTGGCCACTCTAGTCGAGCGATGTCGTTATCCTGGAAGAAGTCATTCACGAGATGTGCACAAAAAAATGGCTCTGAGCACTATGCGACTTAACATCTGTGGTCATCAGTCACCTAGAACTTAGAACTAATTAAACCTAACTAACCTAAGGACATCACACACATCCATGCCCGAGGCATGATTCGAACCTGCGACCGTAGCAGTCGCGCGGTTCCGGACTGAGCACCTAGAACCGCGAGACCACCGCTGCTGGCTAGATGTGCACGATGGGGGCGCCAATTGTCGTCCATGAAGACGAATGCCTCACCAATAGCTGCCGATATGGTTGCACTATCGGTCGGAGGA
Organism: Schistocerca gregaria; assembly: GCF_023897955.1. Taxonomy (NCBI): domain Eukaryota; kingdom Metazoa; phylum Arthropoda; class Insecta; order Orthoptera; family Acrididae; genus Schistocerca; species Schistocerca gregaria. The sequence continues at coordinate 513,664,562 of NC_064924.1, forward strand.
TGGCATTCACGTATCGTACAGCCGTTACAGCAACTTCCATGACCATCAGCGGCGTACGTGGGCCCCACATAATGCCACCCGAAAACAGCTGGGAACCTCCACCTTCCTGCACTCGCTGCACAGTGTGTCTAAGGCGTTCAGGTGTTCGGGTTGCTTCTCATCGATGAAGTGAACGTGATGCCAATCCTGAGTGGTCCATTTGGCATGTTGTTGGGCCCTTCCCTACCGCTCTGCATGGTGTCGTGGTTGCAAAGATGGACCTCGCCATGGACCTCCGGGGTGAAGTTGCGCATCATACAGCCTATTGCGCACAGTTTGAGTCGTAACGCGACGTCCTGTGGCTGCACGAAAAGCATTATTCAACATGGTGGCGTTGCTCTCAGAGTTCCTCCGAGCCATAAGCAGTTGGTAGCGGTCGTCCACTGCAGTAGTAGCCCTTGGGCGGCCTGAGTGAAGCATCGATAGTTCTTGTCTCTCCGTATCCCCTCCATGTCCGAACAACATCGCTTTGGTTCACTCCGAGACGCCTGGACACTTCCCCTGTTGAGAGCCAGTCCTGGCACAAAGTAACAATGCGGACACGATCGAACCGTCTAGGTATGGTTGAACTACAGACAACACTAGCCGTGTACTTCCTTCCTGATGGAATGACCGGAACTGATCGGGTGTCGGACCCCCTCCGTCTAATAGGTGCTGCTCATGCATGGTTGTTTACATCTTCGGCCGGGTTTAGTGACATCTCTGAACAGTCAAAGGGACTGTGTCTGTGATACAATACCCACAGTCAACGTCTATCTTCAGGAGTTCTGGGAACCGGGGTGATGCAAAAGTTTTTTTGGGGTATGTAAACCTGCGTAAAATATTCGGATTGAACTGATGAGTTTGGTGATCATTAATGTCCTCTGTGAAGCAGATGTAATAGAGAAAAATGAATAAGTATAACGCGAAATTGTATGTAAATATTGTTGATATGCATTTTAGAGCACATGTTTGCTGGACATTTTTTTCTTGTTTTGGTCCATACTGCCACTTCCCAAACTATGGAAACCAAAGAGCTTTCAGCAGAAGAGATTTGTTTCGCATTATCGAAGATGAGAAATTGCTATAAGCTCTTAGCGTATACATTTTCGACCCTATGTTTACTGAGACTTTTTTGCTTCTAGTATCATGTGCTTTCAACTGTATTCATTTACGCCATTAATTATGATACACCCAGTATAGAGACTAAAGTAGAAAAATATTGAACAATAAACGTTCTGGACCACTTTATAAGACTGAGTGAAGTGGGACTCAGAGAACGTTCTAAACTGAAAGTACACACTGTTAGTCCGACATGGGACAAAGTAATTACTGTGGATGTGAGAATTCCTGGAACGATTTTTTCGTCCTGATATGTCAGTGAGCATGTTATCCACAGTGGTAACTACGGTCCACTTCACTTTTGACACGCTCTGTGGTGGACGTAAGCAGATGGTGGTGAAGATCAGTGAAGTTAAAGTGATTGTTGGCAGACTGTTTCAACAGAGCGCCAGCAAGAGTAATTCAAACTTCACTGCCAGCCCTCTGGGGGCCAACCCACAGTATTCCATATAACCTGACCCACGTACATGTCTTGATGAACACGCGTGTTAGCATGAAATAAACTTTTCTTAATGTTCACCATAAAGGATGACAGCCAAAAACAGTATCCTGCAACTGTTTTTGGCTGTCATCCTTTATCGTGATGAATTTCAACAGCTGTTGTTGCACCCATGTTTAAAATCTTTTCTTAATGCATAACTATATGTGTGATGCTATCTAAAATATAGATAGCTAAAGTCCTCGTGCCAGTGCAAACTATGACAGGAATTACATTAATTAATGATGTCATGTGTTGTGTCTGTGTGACTCTTGCTTCCGATATCTTGGGCCAAGCATGTAGGCATCAGCCTTCATTCACTAGTGTAATATCGTTAGTTGCATAATAATTAGTTCAGATAATAACTTGGTTTATTTCAAGAAGTTTGACACTGTATCCTATTGATAAACGTTAACAGGAATCTCTTTGCAGCTCATCAGAATTTGGTAGCACTACGCTGACTAGAGCATTCGACCATATGCCAACAGCCACAGATCGGCTCTTTTTAACGTATAAATCTTGTTCTAAAAGTAAATTTACTTTTTATGCCGTCGATAATAATCAGATTTCCTCTGTGTCAAAGTTCATTCAGCGTGGCAGTTCAAATTTTTCGCGCGTAGTCAATTATCGACGTCGTGCTAACGAAGTATTTTTGGCCCGGGCATGAACAGCTGATGAAAAGATATACAGAGTTTGCATTCTAACTTTCAATGAAATTAATCAGTTGAGGAATCATTTTAAATTTTAGCAGTTCTGTATCTATTTGAAGCCAAATTAGGTGCTTTAAACTTACGTAAAGGGGCTGCTAATTATAACGTTTCCGCCTTCCCATATCTTAAATACAAATTCAAACTTTAATCAAATAGAATTTTGAGTCACAGTTCTCCTATTTACGTAAATGTTATAATAGCTCAGCAAATGGACGCTATACGGGACATGGTAATTCAATGTCTTCTTCGAATTCTACCTGCACTACTCACAGCGGAACTTGTTCCTACGATTTCTTGATCAGGAATTTGCCGATCTTCGATATTTAATTCCCGGTCCTGCATGTCATCCTCTTCACAATAATCGGAACTTTACTGAACTTATCCAGCGTCATTGGTATTTCGAATAAATTATTAAAGTTGAAATATTCACTTTTCCTGCAAGAAACATTATTTAAAAAAGAAAAAAAATCTAGTGGCGCCTCGAAATTATCTCTTCGCTCAGCATAATTTCGCCATCTTGTGGCGCTTAACTTCCAGTTAAGATTCCTACTAAATAAAACTTCACACGCTTTTCTGCTTAAATTACTAAAAAGGAAAGGAGTCCAGGCACATCAACTTCGACAATCCTATTTTCGGAGCACATTCTTTACATACATTCCTTACCTGGACTTCGTGATCTATTATCGTGTTATTTCTTGAATTATTTATGATGATTTTCCTCTCTTTGTTTACCTTTTTATGCTTTATTGGATCTTATTGTCTCAAATAGGTTACGATACATGGCAAGGAAATTGCACAATACAATTACAAAACCTGAAATTTTACAAAAAAGATATAAAACACAAAACATTTTAAGATACTATCTATTTCTTGTAATGTTTCATACAGTCATGTTTATGCGTCCTGTAATACTTTATGTTATTGTGTCAATGTTGCATGCATTTATAAATTCAAGTTAAAGACTGAGGACTGTACGTCCATCCCAGATTTTCGCCTCTTTTTTCATGGGGCCTCGCCGAAATAGGTGGACGAACAATTTCTAATCGAGGCAAAGTTTGAACACAGGCCTCAGAGCAGCGGCAAAGGCAAACGCAAAGAATGAAAAAGTTAATTACGAAATGCCTAAACAAATTACAAAGAGCCACCACTGAATGAATGACAGGCAATATCAGCGTAACGATAAATGGCTCATGTAATCAAAAATTCACTTATAACCATGAACTTTTTCAAGGACGATCGAACTGAACAGTAGCTGAATGTTGTTCTCAAAAATAAACATATAGTGTTAGGTCAACATCCAAGGAGGTTTTTATGGCGTCACAAATTTTTCCCTGAATTTTATTAATGTTAGTATATACACTCCTGGAAATTGAAATAAGAACACCGTGAATTCATTGTCCCAGGAAGGGCAAACTTTATTGACACATTCCTGGGGTCAGATACATCACATGATCACACTGACAGAACCACAGGCACATAGACACAGGCAACAGAGCATGCACAATGTCGGCACTAGTACAGTGTATATCCACCTTTCGCAGCAATGCAAGCTGCTATTCTCCCAAGGAGACGATCGTAGAGATGCTGGATGTAGTCCTGTGGAACGGCTTGCCATGCCATTTCCACCTGGCGCCTCAGTTGGACCAGCGTTCGTGCTGGACGTGCAGACCGCGTGAGACGACGCTTCATCCAGTCCCAAACATGCTCAATGGGGGAAAGATCCGGAGATCTTGCTGGTCAGGGTAGTTGACTTACACCTTCTAGAGCACGTTGGGTGGCACGGGATACATGCGGACGTGCATTGTCCTGTTGGAACAGCAAGTTCCCTTGCCGGTCTAGGAGTGGTAGAACGATGGGTTCGATGACGGTTTGGATGTACCGTGCACTATTCAGTGTCCCCTCGACGATCACCAGAGGTGTTCGGCCAGTGTAGGATATCGCTCCCCACACCATGATGCCGGTTGTTGGCCCTGTGTGCCTCGGTCGTATGCAGTCCTGATTGTGGCGCTCACCTGCACGGCGCCAAACACGCATACAACCATCATTGGCACCAAGGCAGAAGCGACTCTCATCGCTGAAGACGACACGTCTCCATTCGTCCCTCCATTCACGCCTGTCGCGACACCACTGGAGGCGGGCTGCACGATGTTGGGGCGTGAGCGGAAGACGGCCTAACGGTGTGCGGGACCGTAGCCCAGCTTCATGGAGACGGTTGCGAATGGTCCTCGCCGATACCCCAGGAGCAACAGTGTCCCTAATTTGCTGGGAAGTGGCGGTGCGGTCCCCTACGGCACTGCGTAGGATCCTATGGTCTTGGCGTGCATCCGTGCGTCGCTGCGGTCCGATCCCAGGTCGACGGGCACGTACACCTTCCGCCGACCACTGGCAACAACATCGATGTACTGTGGAGACCTCACGCCCCACGTGTTGAGCAATTCGGCGGTACGTCCACCCGGCCTCCCGCGTGCCCACTATATGCCGTCGCTCAAAGTCCGTCAACTGCACATACGGTTCACGTCCACGCTGTGGCGGCATGCTACCAGTGTTAAAGACTGCGATGGAGCTCCGTATGCCACGGCAAACTGGCTGACACTGACGGCGGTGGTGCACAAATGCTGCGCAGATAGCACCATTCGACGGCCAACACCACGGTTCCTGGTGTGTCCGCTGTGCCGTGCGTGTGATCATTGCTTGTACAGCCCTCTTGCAGCGTCTGGAGCAAGTGTGGTGGGTCTGACACACCGGTGTCAATGTGTTCTTTTTTCCATTTCCAGGAGTGTAGAAACTTCCACTGTAAAATGCTCAAACGAATGCACTATCAGTTGACCAACATTCGACGATGACAGTCCGGCGTCACACGCGGAGAACTTGTGTTCACGCAAGATTCTGGCTATGCGGAAACGTCAGTTTGTGGCACACGCTGTGTTCACTCGCGTCGTAGTTTCTTGAGTTCGGTAAAGGATCTACTCGTGTTTCATATACGATTTTTTCATACATGAGGCTGCACGTGAAAGTCTTTAACATTAATGACTTTGGTATTCTGTTTCACTGTTTGGATTACATCAAGTCTTTTGACTGGAGCACTGTGATGTCGAAACTATTCGCTTTGTATAAGTCCAGGATAGCTATCGTTTCAATAAGTGTGTGGTCTTTTTACCCGGATATTTCATTGATCAACTTGATTTACATATATTGCTGAGCCAAAACATAATGACTACGGCCCACCGAGACGCTAAATGCTGCCTAGTGGCGATGCGGGCACGTAATATGGTAAGAGAAGTATATAAGCGGAGCAAACGCGGACGGGGCATCACCCTAGCGAAGATATGGGCAGCAAATGGGGAAGTCCATTGAGATAAGCGACTTTGACAAAGGGTAGATTATTATTACGCAGAGACTGTGAACAAGTATCTCGAAAACGGCGAAGCTGGTCGAATGTTCACGTGCTGCTGTCGTTGTCATCTATGAAAAGGGATACAATGACAATGAAACTACCACTAGGCGCTAAATGGTTGGACGTCCACGCCTCTTCACAGAACATGGGGTTCGGAGGCTTGTCTGCTATGTAAAGTAGGATACATGGTATTCTGTGGCATCTCTGCCGAAAGAGCACAGTGCTGGTGCAAACACAAATGCTCCGGAGCACATCGCTCATCATACATTGTTGAACATGGAGCTCCGCAGCAGACAACCCCTATCTGTTCACATGTTGACCCAACGACTTCGTCAGTTGCGACTGCAGTGGGCACGGAATTATCGAGATTCGACCGTCGATCAGTGGAAATGTGTCGGCTCTTCGGAAGAGTCACATTTTGCTAAACTATGTCGATGGTCGTCTCCATAAACGCCGTCATCGAGGTGAACGGCAACTCGAATCGTGCAGCGGGCAACGGAAGCAGGCTGGTGGAAGGAGTACTATGCCAAGGGAGACTTTTCTCCTGCCTGTGGTAGTAATCAAAGACATGCTAACAGCTGCGAAACACGTGCATCCCTCCAAGCTTGATGTCTCCCCCGACGGCGATGTCATATTTCAGCAGTACAATTTGTAAGTAGGCTGTTAAGTTTTGTTATTGGTAACGCCATATAGCGCTCTGTATGAAAAATCACTGGCTGTGCTGTGTGCAGTCAGTGGCTGTTTGGCATTGTTGTAGTGTTGGGCAGCTGGATGTTAACAGCGCGTAGCGTTGCGCAGTTGGAGGTGAGCCGCCAGCAGTGGTGGACGTGGGGAGAGAGATGGCGGAGTTTTGAAATTTGTAAGAATGGATGTCATGAACTGATATATATATTATGACTATTAAGGTAAATACATTGTTCTCTATTAAAATCTTTCATTTGCTAACTGTGCCTATTAGTAGTTAGTGACTTCTGTAGTTAGAATCTTTTAGTTAGCTGGCAGTAGTGGCGCTCGCTGCATTGCAGTAGTTCGAGTAACGAAGATTTTTGTGACGTAAGTGATTTGTGAAACGTATAGGTTAATGTTAGTCAGGGCCATTCTCTTGTAGGGATTACTGAAAGTTGCGCTAAAAAAATATTGTGTGTCAGTTTAAGCACATTCGTGTATAATTTTTCAAAGGGGACGTTTCAAATTGGCAGTGTTTCGGATCCATAACCGTGCTACAGTGGTTTGAGGAGCATTATAGTCAACTCGTTTTGATGTCTCAGAGACCAAATTCGCCTGATGTAAATCCTATGGAACCCATCTGGATCGCTATGGGGCGCCATCACCGCGAGCGCAGCCACATGCATCCACGAACCTACCAACAAACTGTCTGATCCCTGATACGCGGAATCAGTGATGTATTCAGTTCCAAAACGGACAAACAAGCTGTAAGCATGTTTTGGCTCATCAGTGTATAATCTAAAGAAGTTAACCCGCATTTACATTACTTTAAATACTAATCAAATGGTCCAAATGGCTCTAAGCACTATGGGACTTAACATCTGAGGTCATAAGACCCCTACACTTAGAAGCTACTTACCTAACTAACCTGAGAACATCACACACATCCATGCCCGAGGCAGGAGTCGAGCCTGCGACCGTAGCAGCGGCGTGGTTCCGGACTGAAGCGCCTAGAACCGCTCGGCCACAGCGGCCGGCAATGATAATCGCTTACAATCTTAACAAGTCCCGCTGCGGGCAGTGTATGGCATTCTTTCTTTGTACCGTGTGGCTGTGCTATTCATACGTGTATTCTGGGAATATCTGGCACCCAATTTAATTCATCAGCCGAAGGAAACCGCTGTTCAAGAGAATTTTCAAATCTATCTACTTTGAACAGAAAGATGATCGCCAAAACTGTCTCTCTACAAAACAAAACCAATGTCCAAAGACATCATATAATGCCAAAATTTAATAGTACTGAAAAGAATTGCTGTATACTTATGTATACTTAAATACAAATTTTGACAACTTCAGCAAAAAGTAACTACACTGAAACGCCTGGTTTCATTTCATTAAGTATTTAAATTCTCTAGTTAATACTCTTGTTTAGTACCGTACTTTCATGTAAAACACACACACACTAAAAGGCACATATACAAAAAATACAAACATAAATAATACCATAGCTAGGCAGAATGTCTACAGAACATTCCTGAAACTTTGACTACTATGTACATTTACCAACTGCTGTATTCTGCAGCACTGTTTAGATTGTCTCTAAAGCATATTTCCTACTGTTTCACAATCATTTTGCATAACAAGATTTCTTTACCTGGCATGACTAGTTTTATCTTTCACAAAGATATTAGTGTATCTTCATTATTTTGTCTTTATCTTTCACTGGCGACACCATTATACTAGAAACATTTTCTCTACTGTACACAAGGCTGTATAACACTGCTATTAATATATATTCAAGGTAAACACGACAAATGTACTACTATTATATATAGCATAAACTGAAACGCCAAAGAAACTGGCATAGGCATGCGTATTCAAACACAGTGATACGTAAACAGGCAGAATACTGCGCTACGGTCGGCAACACCTTTATAATACCAAGAGTGTCTGGCGCAGTTGTTAGATCGGTTACTGCTGATACAATGCCAGGTATCAAGATTTAAGTGAATTTGAACGTGGTGTTATAGTCGGCGCACGAATGATGGGACACAGCATCTCCGAGGTAGCGATGAAGTGGGGATTTTCCCGTACGACCATTTCACGAGTGTACCGTGAATATCAGGAATCCGGTAAAACATCAAACCTTCGACATGACTAGGAATCGGAAAAATATTCTGCAAGAACGGGACCAACGACGACTGAAGAGAATCGTTCAATGTGACAGAAGTGTTACCCTACCGCAAATTGCTGCAGCTTTCAATACTGGGCCATCAACAACGTCAGCGAGCGAACCATTCAACGAAACATCATCGGTATGGGCTTTCAGAGTCGAAGGCCCACTCGTGTATCCTTGATGACTTCACGACACAAAGCTTTATGCCTTGCTTGGGCCCGCCAACACCGACATTGGACTGTTGATGACTGGAAACATGTCTCCTGATCGTACGAGTATCGTTTCAAATTGTATCGAGCGCATGTCCGTACACAACCTCATGGATTCATGGAGCCAGCGTTGCAGCAGGGAACTGTTGAAGCTGGTGGACTCTGTAATGGTGTGGGGAGTGGTATGGGGCCCCTGGTATGTCTAGATACGACTCTGGCAGCTGACGTGTACGTAAGCATCCTGTCTGATCACCTGCATCCATTCATTTCCATTATGTGTTCCAACGGACTTGGGCAAATCCAGCAGGACAATGCGACACCCCAGACGCCCCGAATTGCTACAGAATGGGTCCAGGAACACTGTTCCGAGTTAAGCACTTCCACTAGCCCTAAACTCCCCAGACATTATTGAGCATATGTGGGATGCCTTGCAACGTGCTGTACAGAAGAAGTCTCCACTCCCCTCGTACTTTTACGGATTTATGGACAGCTCCACAGGATTCATGGTGTCAGTTTCCTCCAGCACTACTTCAGTCATTACTCGAATCGAGGCACATAGTTTTACGCCACTTCTGCGCGCTGACAGGAGCCCTACACGATATTAGGCAGGTACACCAGTTCCTTTTTGCTCTTCAGTGTAGAAGGTGATGATAGTTTCATGATCACTGTACGTATTTCTTTGGATCTTTATGAGGATACAGCCCTCTTACTCTGTTTCGGTTTGGATATGCCAGTAAATAACTTTCATCATAATAGCTACACTTACTGTTCTCCTGTTTGAATCTGAATATGCCAGTAAATAACTTCCATCATAATATCTATACTTACCGACTCTCCTTTGGTTCTGGAAATCGAGTAGGTGGCACTACAATATGTTTCATGTAGTTTCACTTCCATATGTTATACGTAACCTTTGTTTACACTGGATTCTTCAATGAATACCTGTAATTATTTGTAAAAGAGACTACAGAGCTTATTCCTTTGTTGTTCATTTAAATATCCAGATTCTAGCATCTTACCCTGTTATACTACATTAAGATCTTGCATATCATTAATTTTATGGGTGCACTTTGCGTCATCAGCTTGAGTAACTGAAAGATTACCTATTAAGAGTGTTTCAGTATCCACAAACTTAACGTTTGCCCTCTGGCAAAATTTGCCACGTTTAGCTTTCATCTTAACCAAGTCAAGAACCAACTCTTTACCATCCACTTTAATAGCATTTAGCTATAGAGAGGTCGATTTTTGCACACACACCCCCTCTTATAGAAATCCTATTCCTAATACACGGCTAGTCTACAGATTCTTCATCACCAAGAACGTGCATTAGAAGCTCGATGCAAGCAAACGTTCTTTGATCTAGCGCCAGTGGGAGCAGTTCTGAACTGGTCATGTGGGAAGTGTAGCCCTCCCACATATTTGCTTACATAGCTTGAGGGAAAGTACATTTACTGTCGCACCTGTGTCTATAATTATTATGGTAGTTTCATTACCTACTACAGTTGCAAATGTAGCTTGGACTATAGTGTCATTTTCTTCCTTACAGCAGTTCTCTTCAGAAAGTAACTCATTACCTTCATTATATCTGATCAAATTGATCTGTTCTGTAGTTTTGCCCCCTTCACTATTCCCGACCACTATTTGAGGGTACGAAATTAGTTTGTTGAATTGCTGTTAGATGGTTTATTACTTTCGATAACTTCATTAAGTCTCACCAGTTGCTTTTGTGTTCTCCAGTTAGGATTTTCACTGCTAGTATTACAATTGTTATTATTTTGGGTTTAATTTTAATTTGAATTCTGAGAACTACTACTCTGTGGTACAAGATACTTTTGACAGTTACTTTGGACATTACCTTGGCAACCATCTGACCTCGTATTGTTATTATTATGGTTATTATTATTATTATTATGCTTCCCATCATCGTATCTATTATCATACCTTCTCTTTTTGTAAAATGGTGGTATGTTAGAACCGTCATTAGCGTAGTTATTTCTATAATTTTTTGAGGTGAGGATGTACCGTTAGCATTACCATTACCATTGCGAATACGGCTAAGGCTATTATCATCATTATTATCATAATTATTATTATTACTGTTATTACTCTTATTATATTGCCATGGATTCTCTTTACCGTTATTACGACAATTACCATGAGTCCACGTTTTGGTGTCCTCGTATACCAATTCAACTGAATCACCTAATGACATGAATTATTCTGTGTCAGTTTCAGACGCACGAAACAACTTATCTTTCCGGATCGGAGACAGTTTTGCCTCGAGAATTCGGATTATGTCTTTCGTTGTTATTGGGTCATCTCAGTACCTTATTTTATTTATATATTTTTCGAAACATTTTATTAATGTTCTCTGCTTGCTACTGTAACCTTCTAGGGAATAAACTTCTTTACGCAATCTTTCTTGAATGCATGGAGACCAATATCTGGCAACAGAAACTCTTTCAAATTGATCGTAACTTTCACATCGATCTGTTATTTCCGATGCTCAGGTGGCCCCTTCAACATGAATATGTGAAGCTACAAATTGTATCTTCCGAGTGTCTGTCCATGATCTGTGCAGCACCCTTCGAAAGCTCCTTACGAAAATTACTGTATGAGCTCCTCCTTTCTTACTGGATACATACACTGGACATTGAGGTTGCTTTTGAAGACTTTATGCACCAGAATCGTGGATAAAGCATTCGCTGCTCCCGTCTTGCACTGCGAGTAGATTGTATAAGGATTTTTATAATAATTCACTTCCAAACACAACATTTCGGGTTGTAGTGGAGCAAAGTATTCATCTTTGTCGCTGATTACTGCTGCTGGAATTTCGCATGTATTATTGCATGCAGCTGACAGCTTTTGCTGTACTTTCTTCACTGAGCTTCAACACCTTGTTTCCGTCTCGGAAGTTTGAGTGTTAACATAGGTTTAATTTGAACTAATTCTTTTGACTTCATCGTTATCATCTTGGTCAAAACCTCTGCACCTGGATTTTGCATTGCGGTACGTAATTAATTTTTTAATGTTTCATTAACTTGGGCATCTTTTTTATGCAACCAGTTAACAAATTCGGTGTTAATTCTATCGCTTTCTGTAGTTAAACAGTCGTTCATCTCTGTTCTGAAACTAGATAAATTCATCGTTCATCTGTCTACTTTGGGAAGATATCTGTTGTTTAGCATTCTATAACTCAGATTGGGTATCTTTCAATTTCATTTGCTTTACTGATTCTGGTAACCCCTTTAAACGCAAGTTTGAAACTTGCTAACTCGTTCGTGGCTATTTTTAGATTAGCATTCAATCTAGTAGGTTGAGCGGATTGCTGTTATGCTAAACGCTCAAAATCTTCACTCACTTTCTTCTCGATCGTGCACTCATTAGCTCAGTTTGCACATTAGCCAAACGTTCGAAGTTTTAATTCCTATGCTGTTGAATTTCTGTACTTATTTGTGCCTTATGTTCATCAGCATAATCCGTCTGATTTTGAATACGCATACTAATTTGTAACGTTTGTTCCTTAGCAAGACGGGTAAAGTTTTTCTGTATCGTTGTGGCTAGTCCTTTGTATATCTCGGAAAATGGACCTGATACGGAACATGGCAATTCAATGTCGTCTTCGGATTCCGCACGAAAATCCGCATAACTCTCAGTGGAACTTGTTCTTTCGATTTCTTGATCAGGAATTTGCCGATTTCGACATTTGGTTCCCGATGTTGCGTATCATCCTTTTACACAGTTATGGAACTTAACCGACCTTACCCAGCTCCAGTGGTTTTTCTAGTAAATTACTAAAGTTAAAATATTCACTTTTCCCGCAATAAAAGCTATTTTTTAAAAATATCTAGCAGCAACTCGACATTATATCTTCGCGTTAGCAAAACTTCCCCATCTTGTGGCGCGTAACTTTTAATTAAGATTTCTACTAAATAAAACATCACACGCTCTTTTTTTTAATTATAAAAAGGAAAAGAGTCCAGGCAAATGTAATTTGACAATCCTATTTTCGGTGCACAAAGATTTTCCACCCTTACCATAGGTTTCTTTTCATGGAGTTCGTGATATATTATCGGCTTATTTCTTGCATTCTTCATGCTGATTTTTCTCTCTTGCTTTGTCTTTTTGTGCTTTATCGGATGTTATTGTCTCAGATAGGTTTCGATACATGAAACAGACAACACAATTAAAAAACATGAAATTTTACAAACTAACTATGCGACGCAAAATTTATCCCATCTTTTTATTGGCTGTCCTCGTGTGAGGTCGCCAATTTAACATCACCGCCTCTCTTTAAATGAATTGAAGCTACGTAAAATAACTGAGAAATGAAAATATGAACTTTCTGTGCGTTCTGACTTGAAATAAGTTGCAATGACTGAACGTTAAAGAAAACTTTGTTTCTATTGTTAATGTTTTACGTAAATTATTAAACAGTTTCAGTAACAACTTTGAAATAGTTACGGCCCGGAGTTGGAACAGTTCTTTTCCCTTTTTCCTGAGCTACAATTACTGTACATCTGTATAAACTTTTAAACCACTTTAGAAGCAATAAATGACAGAACGAGATGGGTGGGAAAGGGGAAATAAATAATTATTTTATAATATATTATATATTTATATATTTTTTGTTGCCGTTATTATTACCTGTACACAGTCATCATCCAACACAATACTTTTACGAATCATTGTTTTTATATGCTTTAAATTCCCCTGTCTTCTGTTAGGATGCAAATGCACAACATTTCAATTATGTAAATAAATAAACTGTGAAGAGTCTCACTACATTAACATCAGGAGCTCCGTACATGTCGATGATATATGACTTCTTGGTAACGATATGGAGGAGGATGAGATAGGCTACACTCAGTTGTCATCTGATGATCTATGTACTCCATCATGCTGCCTTGATGGTCCCACTTCATCCATTTAAACAACACTTTAACACCACGCTGAACGTTCTGAATTTCAGTTATTAAGTCACAGTCACAATCCATTGCTATGCCTACAGTCACACATTTAGATTCACTGGCAGTCAGTTGATGAGTAGCAGTGAAGAGTGTATAGTGAATAACACTTGTGTGTCCTGCTTCGGTATATCAGGTATTGCTGATTTCTGCTGCACTGCAGCAGGGTGTTGTTGCACTGAGGGAGAAACAAATGAAAACATGTTTTGTGCATAGAATAATAGTAACGAGCAATGAGAGAGAGGAACGGCTTAATAATACTTACATTCAACTGTGAAAGTCAGTTTCTTAATTGTGTCTGGAGGTAGCAGATCTCTGTTATCGCTTCACGATGATGACTGACATTTCACTATGCTGTACAGTGCACGAGTATCAAGTCCATCTGATGGTTAGCATGCCTGAAGGCTGCTAATAAGTGGTGGGGATACACGACTGCTGTGCCACAGAAACTGGGTAAAAGTCAGTGTTTTGATTCTGTCGACCATATTGTGTCGCACATCATATTACTTAAAATAATGATATCCTGGAAAAACATCTGGCAGCTATATTGGGTCATAACATTCTGCGTGGTGTTTGTTTGTTCTGAGTCGTGTCTCCCTATCACTTTCGCGCAACGACGCTCTGAGCGTGTTTTTTAGGGAATTGACTAGTTTGAACATAGGACCTGTTGCTGGTAAGGAGAAGCCAGACCAAACATGACATTTAGAGTTCAGAAGAGTTCAGTGAGACTAGCGATGATATAATCAAATACATAATGATTTCAGCGTCAGCTCCACTGCACTCCCTGTAAAAGAATCTTAATACTAACTAAATTTAGTGAAAGGGGTTCAAGGCTTTCCTGTTTTTAGTTAGCTGGTAAAATAACGTCGAAAAAGCAGTTAAGTTTACCACTGGAATTTTTATTCTACTCACAAATCATTGTTTATAAATTGCACTATTGATAAAAGGAAATATTTTAATACAGGATGATAAAAACCAACTGTGTTCAACAAAAATGTGAACGAATATTGCCTGAATGCGTTTCCAAGTTCTATAATGGATAGAAGGATGACCTATGCCATATCACATCTATAATCTAGGTTTAAGTTAAGTTTCATAAAAGAGAAAACTATCAAAATGGCCTACAGTGACGCTCAATTATCTTTAATTACTTATTTAACTTGTCATAAATTACAGTGGCTGATGTGGCTTCTCAGTAATTATATAAGAGAAAAATCATCGCGTTTCAGATTTTACCTTCAAGTAGCAAATATGAATACCACAAGTTTAATTGACGATCGACACTAGTATTACTTAAAAAGGGGATGTAACAGATGAGACTTCTGCAGTTCTGAGTGAAGCCTTACGCGCCGTCGCGTGCATTGATTACCTTGTCATTGGTTAGGTGGCGTCGGGGAGCGGCGGGTGGCGCAGCTCCACACACCTCACCATCTCGGAAACAACTCTCACGAACTTCTCTTTACTACAATTTACTGAAGTGGGTTTAAGAAAAAGGTATCTGGCTGTGTATTCAACTGATCAGTCGGGGTCTCAATATTAACCTTAAGCTCCGCCTACAAAAATTCTGTCTATCCAATGAGAAACGTTATACTTTTCGTGGTGGGGCAATGTTTTTAATGTTATCTACGTAACAGAGAAGCGTATAGTCTCACGCTAAAACTTGCAGCTGGTGTGGCCCTTTTAGTGTTATTGTAAGATCTATACTGTTCTTCTAGAGGGCTCTATCTTTTATCATGGGCTGGGGGCTGCTCTCGGCAATTGGCCTTAGATGTGGGTGCCCGTCCCTTATCGTAGAGCCTTCTAGCCTACACAACTCTGCTCTCGGCTTCTGTTCTCGTTTCTTCCCTCGGAACTGCGTCTGTTTCACAGTGGGAGGGTATGACATGCATTTAGACGTTCTTGTGTTAGTCTGTGGTATTCCATTTGCTTACTCGTTGATCGTATTACTTTGGTTAATTTAATGTCAGGATTTATTCGGAGCTATGTGACATACTGCCGGATTTGCTATCACGTCAGAGTTTTCATGGAAGGTGTTGGATTTGCCTGACACCTTGCATCTTTTAACAATAAGGATAAGGGTGATGTAAACATAGAGGTGGCTATCCTGATACTGAATAGGATAATTAATTAGGTAATAATTTAAATCTAAAACAAATATCAACATCTGTCTTACATCCGACTGTAAAACATAGTGACAAATTAGATCCTAAATGAACACACAATAACAGTGCAAGTGGTATACTGTGGGATAGGGGAGGGGGGTGGAGGACAAGAAAAGTGAGATAACTATAACAGGTCCAGTTCCTTAACATGATGATCATAAATCACTGGGCCAACACGGGCTCTGCCCAAATACTGATGTTTTCACATAAAACCTATGGCGCACATTCTAACTATGCACACAGAATTGAAGGCCTGCGGAAAAACGGCCTGACCCTCAAATGTAAAAACTTAGAGATAAGTGTTGGCATCTACTGTGGGTACAGGAACTATCAAAATTGACAATGGTCTCAACTCTAAATGTCCTAATGTGATATTTAGGGGTGACACCAATGTCAGTTTTGTTACTTCCCGTACCTAGGAACAGATGACAAACTCTTGCCTCTAAGCTTTTACATTTGAGGGTCAGCCTGTTTTTCCGCGCACGTCTTCAGTTCATCATCAGCATCTACATAATGGAATAGGCCATTTTTCCGTTCCATCTCCTTCAAAATTGGTCAAGCCATCGCTTCATTGGCCTTCCTAAAGATATTTTGCCTCTTTAGCGATTATTGCTTCCAACATATAGTGTAGATGTTCTTTCCATGTCAACTGATATTGTTTTATTACGTCATTTATATTTTGTATGTTCAGTTCAGCTCGGACGTCATCATTTCTCTTTTTAACCATAAAAGCATGTCCAGCCATGTATCTAAGGAATTTCGTTTCAGATGCTGCTATTCTCTTTTCATCTCTCTTCTTAAGAATCCAGGTTTCCCATTCATAGAGCAGTGCTGGTATAGCCATAACACTATAGAACTTTAGTACAGTGTCTCTGAGGACTTTCTTTCCCCATGTTCTGTGAAAAGTTCCACAGAAATAGTGAAATAAGTCTGCCTTATACTGTATTTCATTATTTGTTCTGTATGCAGTATTGCTCTCTAAAGATTTAAATGTGTTAACTTGCAAGTACAAGTACTAAAGCCATCTGACCATGAAATCAACATGACAGCTGGCTATTAACTTTCTCTAAGCTGTGCTTGTCAAGTTCAATCTTAACTCGCATGGGCTAGTGTCCTAAAATTGTCATTGATTTCGTCTTTGTTATGGTTCAAAAAAAGTTCAAATGGCTCTGAGCACTGTGACTTAACTGCTGAGGTCATCAGTCCCCTAGAACTTAGAACTACTTAAACCTAACTACCCTAAGGACACCACATACATTCATGACCGAGGCAGGATTCGAACCTGCGACCATAGCGGTCGCGCGGTTCCAGACTGTAGCGCCTAGAACCGCTTGGCCATTCCGGCTGGCGTGTTTGTTATGATTGTACTCTCTGACTATTTTACTTAAATTAAAGACAGCTTCTTCTAACTAATGAATTCGCCCAGCGCTTTGGAAGAAAACTGGTCACTTCACATCAGCCACCGTACCCCGCACGGACGTAGAGTTTTCATGCCCGCTTCAATGTTCAACCCATTCAGAAATGTCAGTGAGCTCCTTCTCGTACATGTCACAGTGTTAGGTATCCAGCTTCCATCACTGAACACGACAGAAGATATGATTTCTCAACCGATGTGTCGCTACGTTTTACTCTGCGGCATAGAACTATGGAGTGTGCCCGTGTAATTTTGTTCTATGCAGAAACGGTTTAAGGCCGAAGTGACGGAAGCCGCCACTTGGGTTCAAAAATGGTTCAAATGGCTCTGAGTACTATGGGACTCAACTGCTGTGGTCATTAGTCCCCTAGAACTTAGAACTACTTAAACCTAACTAACCTAAGGACATCACACACATCCATGCCCGAGGCAGGATTCGAACCTGCGACCGTAGCAGTCGCACGGTTCCGGACTGCGCGCCTAGAACCGCGAGACCACTGCGGCCGGCGCCGCCACTTGGGGCTCCAAGCTAAGATGGAAGCCAGAGGCGCTCGAATCCAAGACATACATATACAGAGCGTCTCACAATCGGTAGCCAAAACTGATACTGCGGAAGGATACGTGGGAATTGGAAGAGTGGGAATGGGGGAAATAAGTCGCTTCTGTGGAAAAATGTTCTCGAACCGGCCCTGCTTCTATGCGGGGAGTTTTGTGTAAGTTAACAATATGACACATTTTAATTTTTAACGTAGGCTATAGTATTTATTCATAAATAATGTTCTTATGGCATGATATTGCTTTTACTGGATTTTTGATGCTTAACAGAAATAAACAAATAAGAATACATACTTAATTACTCATCTGCCTCTTTAAACATTAGAATGCTGCTGCTAGTTACGTCTCTTTAAACTTACAGGGTGCGTTCCGAAAGTAATGCAATTATTTTTTTTAAAGTAATTTATTGAACAGATTTGCACAAACACTTAAAATTCTTCAAAGTACTGTCCTTGGGCCTCTACACATTTTTTCCAGCGACTCTGCCATGACCGGTACGCGCCCTGGAAGGCGTCTTCTGGGACCTCTCGCAAGGTCTTCGTCACGGCGGATTGGATCTCGTCTATGGACGAAAAACGGGTTCCTTTCAGGGCTGACTTAATCCTAGGAAACAAAAAGAAGTCAGCTGGGGCGAGGTCAGGACTATAGGGGGGGGGGTGGGGCAGCGTTGGCACCTGGTGTTTGGCCAGGAACTCGCGGACTCGTAGCGCGTTGTGGCAAGGCGCGTTGTCGTGATGGAGTTGCCAGGTAGCGGAGATGTCCTTTCTCGTCCTGACGACCCTTTTGCGGAGTCTTTCCAGCACATCCACGTAGTAGGCAGCGTTAACTGTCTGTCCTTGAGGAACAAACTCCTTATGGACCACTCCTTTGCTGTCGAAAAAGACAATGAGCATTGTTTTCACTTTTGATTTGCTCATTCTTGCCTTTTTGGGCTTGGGGGACTGATCAGTGTGCCACTCAGAGCTTTGGCGCTTTGTTTCTCGGTCGTATTCAAAAACCCACGTTAGTCTCCTCAAAAGATTTGTTCAGTTTAGCACAAAACTTAATCGCGTAACGTTGCTCGATCGTCGATTCCATTTTTTCCGTGACACGGTCGGCGCGCAGAGGTTTACAATAACAGACGTCCTGCCGCTTCCACAGCTCGGAGAGCACTGAAACCGGTTTCGCGGCAAAGCTTAGCGTCCCCCCTACCTACTCCATGTGGCCCGCTCCCACTCCGACTACTAGGAGCGGCGCGGGAAATTCAATTGCATTACTTTCGGAACGTACCCTGTATTTATTACCAAAAACACAGTTTCTCTCTGTTGAATCCGATTTTCCGACCTCTCATTCAAAAATGTTACAGATTCTGATAAATCTGCTATGATTGCTCGATGTAGCTCTACTAGCCGCATCTGTAGACACTTTGTTTATATTAATCGGCCAAAGCATTGCCGAGATATTACGTTTTGAACTTTCATAATTTTACAGTTTTGAAGACAATCATTTTTAAACTATTACATATTTTTTGTGACGCGTCTAGACAGCTTAGTTTTACATATGTTTACGTCCATGAGTGCCAACTCGCACCTCCGTGTCACTTTTGGTTTTGTTTTTATCAATATTTCTCTGGCATATAAATTTCCCAAAGCGCCTAACACGGCCATACACGCCCCTACCAAGCGTCCGCTCGTGTTTTTCCAAGGCCGCGTAACGCTAGCCGCTCGCCACGGCCCCGTAGCAACCGCCTGCTAAGTGCTCTGAGGCGGGAAACTGCCGCTCTAATGCCCCCCCCCCCCCCCCCCCACAGCTTGTATGCTTGCAACTTGTAGTGTTCTTCCAGGAAAGACGACTTCCTCCACCTCGATTTCCAGTTTACAGACAAGCTATATATAGAATTTCCAGTCAATTTCTCTCATGTAAGAAGACAAAATAACTTTAATAAACTCCTACTTATATACTGGAGTTATTTGAAATTTATTGAGTGTTTATTTGTCGTCAAGAACGCTTTATGTAAAATACTTTCCTATAAACAATAGCTGAGAAGTACTTCATCTGTAAGTATGATGTTGGTCACGATGTTGTCAGTGACCTATATAGAGTTGGAGGGAAGGGAATTTGATTTGTAAGGGCGACATTTCATTGGCGTTTGTTTTTGACAGTTGTATTCATCTCCTGGTCTCCCTTTATGTTTTTTTCGCCCCACACTTCACTCCAAGACTAAATTAGTGAGGCGGCCGGGGTGGCCGAGCGGTTCTAAGCGCTACAATCTGGAACCGCGAGACCGCTACGGTCGCAGGTTCGAATCCTGCCTCGGGCATGGATGTGTGTGATGTCCTTAGGTTAGTTAGGTTTAAGTAGTTCTAAGTTCTAGGGGACTGACGACCTCAATACTTAAGTCCCATAGTGCTCAGAGCCAACTAAATTAGTGATCTCTTGGTGTCTTAGAACCTGTCCTATCAACCAATCTCTTCTACTGGTCAAATTGTGCCACAAATGTCTTGTCTCCCCTGCCCTATTCAGTACCTCCTCGTTAGTTACGCGATCGACCCATCTAATCTTCGACATTCTTCTGTAACACCACATTTCGAAATCTTCTATTTTCTTTTTGTCTGAACTCTTTGTCGTCCATATTTCACATCCACGGATGGCTACACACTACACAAATAACTTGAGAAAAGATTTTCCAAGACAAAGTCCTCCTGCTTAGCTAGCCGGCACGTTAACTCAGGGTGTTCAGTAAGAGGGTTGCTATGAGAAAGAAAAAAAGCTGGGTGGTAACGTGCTTGCCTCCCATGCAGCAGGCCCGGGTTCGATTCCCCGCAGGATTGGAGATATTCTCCGCTCGTGGACTGGGTGTTGTGTTATCCTTATCATCATTCACCCTCAGCACCGACACGGAGTCGGCCAACAATGCAATACGATCATTTCATTTCCTAAGATATAAATTTATATTCTATGTTAACAATGGGCTCTTCCTTAGAAATGCTTTACTTGTCATTACCTGTTTACATTTTATTTCATCTCTACTCCGGTCACCATCAGTAATTTTGCTGCCCAAACAGCAAAACTCATCTACTATTTCAAAAGACTCGCTTGTTAATCTCATTACTTTAGTGTCACCTGATTTAATTCAACTGCATTCCACTATCCTTGTTTTGCTTTTATTCATGTGCCTCTTATATCCTCTTATCAAGAAACTGTCCATTCTGATTAGCTACTTCTCCAAGTTCTTTGCTGTCTCTTGACAGAACTACAATGTCATCGGCAGACCTCAGAGCTTTTATTTCTTAGCCAGCCGCTGTGGCCGAGCTGTTCTAGGAGCTTCAGTCTGGAATCGCGCGACCGCTACGGTCGCAGGTTCGAATCCTGCCTCGGGCATAGATGTATGTGATTTCCTTAGATTAGTTAGGTTTAAGTAGTCCCAAGTTCTAGGGGACTGATGACAGAGGTTAAGCCCCATAGTGCTCAGAGCAATTTGAGCAATTTTTTTATTTCTTCTCCCTAAACTTTGGTCTTGCTCCAAAATTTTCTTTTGTTTCCTTTACTGCTTGTTCAATGTACAGATTGAATAACATTGGGGACAGACTAAAAACCTGTATCACTTCCTTCTCAACCACTTCTTCCCTTCTATGTCTCTCGACTTGTGTAACCGCCGCCTGTTTTCTGTACAAGCTGTAAACAGCCCTTCGTTCCTGGTATTTTACCCCTGCTATCTTCAGAATTTCAAAGAGAGTATTCAAGTCAGCACTGTCAAAAGCTTTCTCTAAGCCTAAAAACGATATACACGTAGGTTTGCCTTTCCTTAACCTATATTCTAAGATAAGTCGTGGGATCAGTACTGCGCCGTGCGCTCCTACATTTCTCCGGAATCCAAACTGATCTTTTACGAGGTTGGCTTCTACCAGTTTTTCCATTCTTCTGGAAAGAACTCATGTTAGTATTTTGCAACCGCGACTCTTTAAACTGATAATTCGGTAATTTTAATACCTGCTTTCTTTGGAATTGAAACTACAACACTTTTCTTGAAGTCTGAGGGTATTGTGCCTGTCTCATACATCTAGCATACCAAATGGAATAGTTATGTCATGGCTAGCTCTCCCAAGGCTATCAGTAATTCTGACGAAATATCATCCACCCCTGTGGCCTTCTTTTGACTCAGATCTTTCATATCTCTGTCAAACTTTTATCACAGTATCGTATTCCCTATCTAATCTTCATCTTACATCCATTTCCTTTTCTATAATATTGCTTTCAAGTTCATCTCCCTTGTATAGACCTTATATATGTATTAGGATTGGAACTTAAATAGTGGCAACTATTTATTCACAACTGATATAAATGAGTTACGTGTTTGCACCCGTTACTGTCCTTCAAAGGAGTCACCAGCGTTGTGCAAAACCCATTGCCAGTGATGTGGAAGACGTAGTATACCGTTAGCAGAACCTGTTCTGTTGATGGTGCGAATGGAGCGGTCGAATCTCTGG
This sequence comes from Schistocerca gregaria, assembly GCF_023897955.1. Lineage (NCBI taxonomy): Eukaryota > Metazoa > Arthropoda > Insecta > Orthoptera > Acrididae > Schistocerca > Schistocerca gregaria. Next base: position 513,686,899 of record NC_064924.1, read on the forward strand.
AACAGTTCTGAAGCGAATGCCACGAAGTGGTTCCTTCATCTTCGGAAACAAGTCAAAGTCACAAGGACTTAACTCCTGGGAGTATGGTGGATGGTACAGCACTTCCCAGTCCCATAGACCGAACAGAGCAGCCTCAGCTTGCGCTGTATGCGCCCACGCATTGTCCTGCAAAATGATGGGTAGGTTGCGCAGAAAGTGTCACCGCTTCTGTCGCAAGGCTGGTCACAGGTGATGCTCCAAAAATGAACAGAAATACTGTTGACTCCGAAGATGAAGGAACCATTTCGTGGCTTTCGCTACAGAACTGTTCCAGAGATTCGACAGGCAGCAGAGCGCTCCATTCGCACCATCAACAGAACACCTTCCACATCGCTGCAACGGGCTCTATACAACGCTGGTGACTCCTTTGAAGGACAGTAACAGGCGCAAACATGTAACTCTTTTGTATCGGTAGTGAATAAATAGTTGCCTCTATTTATGTTCCAACCCTCGTATTCCTTCCACCTTTCAGTTTTCCCTTCTTTGCTTAAGACTGGTCTCCATCTGAGCTCTTGATATTCATACAGCTGCTTCTCTTTTCCCCACACGCTTCTAAATCCTTAAATTTGCTTCTAGCCATTCCTGCTTAGCCATTTTGCGCTTCCTGTTCATTTTTTAAAAGTTTGTATTCCTCTCGCATGCTTCATTGGTTGCACTTTTTAATTTTCTCCCTTCATAAATTAAATTCGATATCTCTTGCGTTATCCACGGATTTCATCTAGGCCTTGCCTTTTTACTTATTTGATCATCTGTTGCCTTCATTATTTAATCTCTCGAAGCTATCCATTCGTCGTCAACTGTATTCCTCAACGCTGTTCTTGTCAGTCGTTGCCTAGTGCTGCCTTTGAAACTCTCAATAACTTACCTTTCTTTCAGCATATCCAGGTCCCATCTCCTTAATTTCCCACGTCTTTGAAATTTCTTCAGTTTTAATCTACAGTTCATAACCAATAAATTGTGGTCAGAGTCCACATCTGCCCCTGGAAATGTCTTACAATTTAAAATCTGGTTCCTAACTCTCTGTCTAACCATTATATAATCAATCTGAGACCTTCCAGTATCTCCAGGTTTCTTACAAGTTTACAATCGTCTTTTCTGATTCTTAAACCATGTGTTAGCGACTGTGAAAAATTCTACCTGTCACCTTTCTCTTTAATTCCTTTCCCAGTCTATATTCACCTACTATTTTTTCTTCTCTTTCTTTTCCTACTATCGAATTCCAGTCTCTCATCACAATTAAATTTTCGTCCCCTTTAACTATCTGAATAATTTCTTTTGTCTCATTACACATTTCTACAGTCTCTTCATCATCTGTGGAGCTAGTCGGCATATAAAAGTGTACTGCTGTGTTAGACGTGGGCTACGATAATGCGTTCACTATGCTGGTCATAGCAGCTTACCCGCATTCCTATTTTCTTATTCATTAGTAAACCCACCCTAACTCTGCATGTACAGCCCAATATTCACCTGACCAGGAGTCCTGTTCCTCCTGTCACCGAACATCACTAATTACTACTATATCTAACTTCAACGTATCAGTTTCAATTTTTTAATTTTCTAACCTGCCTGCTCGATTCCCGGATCTAATATTCAACGGTCGGCTCTGAAGAATGTCTGTTTTGTTTCTCCTGATGGCGCCATACTCCTCGAGTAGTCCCCGCCCAGAGATCCGAATGGGCGACTATTTTACCTCCGGAATATTTTAACCAAGAAGACGCCATCGTCGTTTAACCATACAGTAGAGCTGCATGCCCACGGGAGTATTTACGACTGTAGTTTCTCCTTGTTTTCAGCCGTTCGCCGTTCCACCACATCAAGGCCGTTTTGATTGATGTTACAAGGGCAGATTAGTCAATGATCCAGACTGTTGCCCCTGCAGCTACTGAAAAGCTGCTGCCCCTCTTCAGGAACCACACGTTTGTCTGGCCTCTCAAAGATACCCCTCCGTTGTGGTTGCATCTACAGGTCGGCTATCTGTATCGCTGAAGCACGCAATCCACCCCACCGACAGCAAGGTCCATGGTTCATGAGGGGGGGGGGGGGGTTACTGTCACTCTGCATAAACATCATCCATTCAGGAATTCCTAGCACTTGCCGAGGGGGCTTATCGCGTGCTTAGAAAATGCAACAAACAGAAGCCATAACGAATACGATTTTCTAGAAAGTACTGCGTGTACAAAGGCGACGCCACAGGAAGGGCGGTGGCTGGTTATGTTACGATGTGAGCTCACGTGGAGACGTCGCGAGGCGCGGCAAGGCGTTGGTGAGACCAAATATGGTCGTATACGGGACACCAAAGTGCGGCAGGCGGAAATGAAAACATGGAAGGCGCGACGCAGGCTGCCGCATAGATAAAAGGCGCACCGCGCAGAGCTCAGCACAGACAGCGGTGCTGGGGCGACGTCTGTGTAGGTCGGGTCTGGCTTGCTCATACTTAGCCGCGTACCTACCTCCACATGATTTTGCACTCAGGAGTGGTGTACTTTAATTCAAGTCATTTTCCAAGTCTTTCTCAGGCGAGCAATTAAACATTGCAGTTATTCGAGTCTCGTCTTTGTTCGATTATTTCCCGACTGAGTTCCATGACTCTTTCAAACTTCCAGTTATCCATTTCAATGGTGTGTCTAGACTGCTCGCTGGATGTCTGATGCAATAGGACTGAAAAAGATTAAATCTAGAACAGTTACGTGCTGTAATGCAATGCTTGACTTATGGTGAAATATATGAAGTTCCTTTACACCCAGGTGACCTACTTCTTTTGCAGAGGGAGCCAATTTAAGCCTCTGGGACTCTTCACATGTCGGGAGAGTAATATTAACGGAGCTTTGTAAAAAATAAACATCCCCGGACATGTCTACAAACCGTACCGCTACAGATTCATAAGACGAGAAGTGGAAAAGTCGGTATAACTTTGTAAAACACCATGCACACTGAAATGAGGAAAGTTATGGTATAGCGATATACACATTTACAGATAGATCGTGGCAGTATCATCACTACACGAGGTATAAAAGGACAGAGAATTGGCGGAGCTGTCATTTGTACTCTGGTGATTCATATGAGAAGGTTTCCGACGTGATTAGGGCCACACGATGGGAATCAACTGACTCTGGACGCGGAATGGCAGCTGGTGCTTACGAAAACGTTTGGGAGTTCTGTATTCCGAGATCCACAGCGTTCTGAGTGTGGCGAGAACAAAATTTCAGGCAATTACCTCTTCCCACGAACAACACAGTGGCAGAGGGCCTTCACTTAACGACCGGGAGCAGCGGCGTTTGAGAAGATTTGTCAATACTAACAGACGAGATACACTGCGTGAAATAACCGGATGAATCAATGTGGGACGAATGTTTCCGTTAGGACAGTGCGGTGAAATTTGGCGTTAACAGGCTATGGCACCAGACGACCGACACGAGTGCCTTTGCTAATAACACGACACCGCCTGTAGCGCCTCTCCTGGGCTCATTTCGGCTAGACCCTAGACGTCCGGAAAACCGTGGCCTGGACAGATGAGTCCCGATTTCAGTTAGTAAAAGCTGATGGTAAGATTCGATTCTGGCGTAGATCCCAGGAATCTATGAACCTAAGTTGTCAAATGGTTCAAATGGCTCTGAGCACTATGGGACTTAACATCTGAGGTCACTTAGAACTACTTAAACCTAAGGACATCACACACTTCCATGCCAGAAGCAGGATTCGCACCTGCGAGCGTAGCAGCCGCATGGTTCCGGACTGAAGCGCCTAGAACCGCTCGACCACAGCGGCCGGCCCTAAGTTGTCAACAAGGATCTGTGCAAGTTGTTGGTGACTCCATAATGGTGTCCGCTGAGTTCACGTGGAACGGACTAGGTGCATCGGTCCAAATGAACCGACATTTGCCTGGAAATGTTTATGTTCGGCTACTTAGAAACTATTTGGATTCAGGGGCTTCACGTCCTTAAACAACGATGTCACACAATTGTTCGTGATTGATATAAAGAACTTTCTGGACGTTTCGAGAGAATGATTTGGCCACCTAGGTCGGCCGACATAAATCCCATTGAACATTTATCGGACATAAAAGAGAGGTCAGTTCGTGCACAAAAGTGGGCGGCTATAGAGGCAGCATGGCTCAATATTTCTTCATAGAACTTCCGACGACTTGTTGAGTGCGTGCCACATCTGGTTGCTGCACTATGCCCGTCAAAAGGAACTCAGACACAATATTAGGAGGTATCCCACGACTTTTCTCACCTCATTGTACTTGCTTTCGGTGATGCAATGCATTAGACAGAACGGGGAATTGCCTGCTCGCTCATCCTTCTTTCAGGCCTATGAAGGAGGGACATGCATGACGGAAATTCAGCAACCTACATTTTCTCAAGCCCCTAACCTTCGAACCGATTTTCCATTCTGTTACACCAAAAAAAAAAAAAAAAAAAAAAAAAAAAACACACACACACAATTTATTTCTTATTGCTGTTTTACTGCACTCAGATGTGGTACAAACGTTTAATATTTGTTATTAACCCCCGTTATTTAAGAATATGCATTAATTTTATACCATTAAAGCAGTTGTTGTTGTTGTGATCTTCAGTCCTGAGACTGGTTTGACGCAACTCTCCGTGCTACTCTATTCTGTGCAAGCTTCTTCATCTCCCAGTACTTACTGCAACCTACATACTTCTGAATCTGCTTTGTGTATTCATCTCTTGGTCTCCCTCTACGATTCTTATCCTCCACACTGCCCTCCAATGCTAAATTTGTGATCCCCGATGCCTCAGAACATGTCCTACCAACCGATCCCTTCTTCTAGTCAAGTTGTGCCACAAACTCCTCTTCTCCCTAATTCTATTCAATATCTCCTCATTAGTTATGTGATCTACCCATCTAATCTTCAGCATTCTTCTGTAGCACCACATTTCGAAAGTTTCTATTCTCTTCTTGTCCAAACTATTTATCGTCTATGTTTCACTTCCATACATGGCTACGCTCCATACAAATACTTTCAGAAACGACTTCCTGACACTTAAATCTATACTCGATGTTAACAAATTTTTCTTCTTCAGAAACGCTTTCCTTGCCGTTGCCAGTCTACATTTTATATCGTCTCTACTTCTCCCATCATCAGTTATTTTGCTCCCCAAATAGCAAAACTCCTTTACTACTTTAAGTGTCTCACTGCCTAATCTAATTCCCTCAACATCACCAGACTTAATTCGACTACATTCCATTATCCTCGTTTTGCTTTTGTTGATGTTCATCTTATATTCTCCTTTCAAGACACTGTCTATTTCGTTCAACTGCTCTTCCAAGTCCTATTAAAGCAGTACTTTTAATAATTTGATACTTTTCCGTCCCCTGATACGCAGAAACTATTAGTCCCAGACAAGAAATGATTAGGACCTTTTTTAGGAAATTTAACATACTTTAATTTTGTACTGGGAAACATTTTCGCTAGAAGCCACGGTGTTCGGTGTAGTCAAGAAAAACAAGAATGTCACATTTCAACACTCAACCACCCTCACTGTTGTACCCCACCAGCCAGGATTTTCCTTTTGTTATCCACGACACACACCCTACCACTACACATAAATTAGGGACTACGAGATCTTTCCCCTAATTTTCCTTCGTTGACTGAACTACTGGACTGTTATTGTAGCGGCACTGGAGATGTTTCCGGCGCCCGGGTGTTGGTGGGCGAGATTGGTGTCCGTGCGGGCCTGTCCGTGGCAGCTGACAAATTACACTCTATCCGCCATCTGCCACGGAGACGCCCTGCCCCACCCCCTCCCCTGCTCTGGCCTAATGCCGTGACTGATTGATCGACACGGGCTCCCTGGCGGCGGGGGCTGATGGGAAATGTCAGCTGATTGCGCTAAGTGCAGCTATTTTGAGGGAGCCGCCCCATTGGACGCGTGGACGCCCCAGGGACACGGCGACGAGATTGCAGCCAGTCGTCACACCGTTCTGCGCGTGTGGGCGGGGGTGGGGGAGGTGGTTGAAGGGTGGGGGCGGAGATGGCACGCCGCAGGCAACGCCGTGGAAATACCTCCTCTTTGTCTCCGCTCGATTGCTAAAAGAGTACCTCTGGGGACGTGAAAAGAATGTAAAATATATGTTACGCCTTAAACTGATCGACCTCCACTTGTTATGAGGGCAAGGTGGAACGTTCTCGGCTGTCACACAAACGGCGTTGTTATTAACAGAATTATGTTTTTGTTGTAGCGATAAATATTGCGCAGTAACGTTAGTCAGACTCTGGTATTTCCAACAAAATTCGTTCCTTTTTGCTAATTTATTTTCTCTCATCATTTTAACTGAGCACTTAGCACGTTTCATTTTTTTGGTAGCTTCTGATACTCATTGGCAATAAGTACATTAACAATTACAGAGAAAGTATAAACAATCAGTTAAATAAAACAGTACAATGGAAGATCAATATCGAGATTTTTCAGTCATTCAGTTGCTTTAGAGCCAGCTTTATTATTTCTTCCAGGGATCAGCCGAAAGCATGTAAGGAGCAATCCTCAGCTATATGTCGCATCATTTGTGCCACAAGTGAGTAAACTGTAGATGTACAACGGAAATCGGTCACGTGAAGCCACTCATTCGCTACTTTAGAGATGCCATATTGCAGGGCTGGGGTCCGCCGGCTCTTTCTAGGGGGTCCGCGGCCATCTTTCACCAAATCGTGTAAAATAATGAGTAAAATTATTGAATAAAGATGTGAAAATCAAATTCATCACTATTATTTTCGTGTGAAAAACATTTACTTTTATTTCAGGTCGTATTCCCAAGCAGCCTTTGCAGTTCTTAAGTAAGAACGCATACACAGTTTAGTGCCGGAGAATGCGGCTTCTCTGATCGACTATTTCGCGGCAATACGTTGAAACCTTTTACGCATGCGCGGAGCGAGCTTTGTCGACCAATCAGCGAACAGTTTGGACGTGACGTTGATTGCTCTGGGAGGAAGGCAGCTCCAACGTGTGAAATGTCAATTAAAAAGTAATTTTAATCAGGCTATAGTGTGTTGAAAAAAGAGAATAAATCCACTAGCAAGTGTCTGGATACAGTGGGAATTCAAATTGGATCGTTAATTACAAGTTGTTTTCATTCATCTCTAAACCAGACTATTCATAATTCGGACGGGGTGCGGGGGGGGGGGGGGGGGGGGGGGTCATTTGGAACATGGCACTTTCATTAAGAAGCTTTCAGTTCCAATGGGTTTCGCACTGAAAGTTAAAGTTACTGTGTTCTTGACTGATTAGGGGTCCGCCATGGATTTTCGACTGAAGAAGGGGTCCGCCAGCTGAAACGCTTGGGAAGCCCTGCCCTACTGGATTCATTGTATTTCGTTTTCTTCCATATTATAACTTGCGAGTTATGACAATACGCCGATTCGAGAGAACATTGCATTGAAAATTTATCACAAATGCGTCCCTCTGAGTGCCTTTATTACAATTAAATGTCAGTTAATGACACAGTGACTGTAAATGACTTCATGGAAGAAGTCCTGGTTAGGCAGGTGCAGAGATGTAGTCGAAGGAAATAGATTCGTGTCCTGATAAATGCTATTTTTTCCCCAACTTCGCGTTTGTGACACATTCTGGGATTTTCTTAATCCTGTAATAGAAGTATGTTTAGGAATATTCGGTTTTATTCACGTATAAGGGCGCGCTTCATCACGAATGACGTTTTTCTTGATTTGTAAGAATATTGTGAAAAGGAAGGTTGCTACTCACCATACAGCCCAGATGATGAGTCGCAGATAGGTATAACAAAAAGACTGTCACAAATATAGCTTTCCGGCTGGTCCCGGAGGAGGTTAGAGTCCTCCCTCGGGCATGGGTGTGTGTGAATGTCCTTAGGATAATTTAGGTTAAGTAGTGTGCAAGCTTAGGAACTGATAACCTTAGCAGTTAAGTCCCATACGATTTCACACACATTTTAAATATAGCTTTCGGCCAGTAAGACCTTCGTCAAAGTTAGACAAACACACACATACACATTCACGGAAAACTGCAGTTGTGTGCGTGAGTTGAGTTTGGGTGAGTGTGTATATGTGTGTTTGTCGTCTAATTCTGAGGAAGGACTTATTGGCAAAAAGCTATATTTGTGACAGTCTTTTTGTTGTGCCTGTCTACGACTCAACATCCTTTTCACAATATTGTTACATTCCATCCTGGATTTTCCATTGTTTGTTTTCCTTGATTTGTTGAACTCCAGTCTGATTAAGAAACGAAATTAGTAATTTCCGTAGGGTACTTGCCACAGCTGTTAAATATTTGAAGAAAAGCATATTTATAGTCATCAGCTGTACATAATCTACTTAATTCTTTACCAGTTTCGGCTTTTAGTACCACCGTGACTGAAAAAGGAGTAGTGCATCAGATGGGTTAAAAATTTATAAGTAGGGGGCCAAATTTCGTCACCTTAGTACTTCAGGACTTGTATAAGCCCTGGAAAGTTAAGGAAAAAGCTACAAATTGTTATATATAACCAAATTTATCCTCCACTTGGAGGCAAGTTACAATTAAATTGTAATACCATACTAAAGCTAGTATTCGCCATAAACATTAACATTCCGAAAAAGAAATAAAAAAACGCGTTCCTAATTTCGTTCCTCACAAAAATTCTCAGAAGTACAATTAATTGAAATATATTTATCCGTTGTAGCACAACGAGATACTTTCACTATTATAAATCAGTTGGAAGGCCGTCTATGAATAATTTTGCATGTTATTTTCAGCCTTCTAAAGATGTGTCACATATTAAATGGGACAAGTATACGGCAGTAATAGGAATCCGAGAAATGTCGACATGGAAGCGAAGGGAATAAGGGAAGCAGTCAATTTTTTTCCGTCTGTGTGTGATTTAAAGCACTGTCTACTTGCAATCGTTAACGGTAAACCTGTCGGTCATCAGATGACTTCCATTTAATGTGTGATGAAACGTGAAACTTTCCTCTAAACGAACTTTGATTTATGCGATGTATTCCATCCGCCTGCCGCATCTTGGGTGTAAAATGAAGACTTCAGCTTCATAATTAATTTAGCGATAGGTGCTTGTGATGCACTGCAAACCCCGTGTATGCATTTGCCTGACAGATGTGCTGTTTACAGAGCTAGTGGAGGAATGATTTGTAATTTTCAAATGTCGTACGCTGCTGCTATGCGTTTATCTGTTTCCTTGTAAGATGTATCCCCCATTACTAACGATCATTTTATATAGGCCTGATGCAGGCATTGTTTAATTTCTGAACCGTGATGTGATGTGAACAGTAGACACTATACGTCTCTGGAAAGCTTTATTGTTCTTGTATCACACAGAGAAAATGTTTTACGGAAGTAGTTTTTTTCGTTTTACGGTTCGATAACATAGTTTATCGTAGAGAAATAGGGAAGAAGGATGTATGTCATGCGCTTGAAATATATTTCTTACATTGGAATACTAACAGCGCTACATTCCATACGACTGATTGGTCAGAAACGCAAGCGATCTAACATTATAGCCCGTTTTAAGTGCAGAACGTTGTAATCTTAGGGGTGCATGTGTTTATGTTCTCTCTTACCAATACCTTCCAGGCCCTGATTCTAGACTCTGGACTAATACTTTAAAATTGGTAGCTTGGTTGATCTATGTAAAAAGGCGTAGAACTCCATCCGTCTGGAGCTCCATCACGCAAAAAAACATCCATTTCTTGTTCTTCTTAACCGTCTGCTATTACATCATGGCACTTTGAAATCTGTTATTAAACATCGACAAGGAGTGCTAAGCTCCTCGACATGGGTGCTTCTCGAGAAATCTTGTGCACTTCAATGGGTGAGGATTTAGCAAGTTCCACTCATTCACGACACGTGGAATGTTGTGGTCTTCTTTTGGTCAGTTGCAGATTAAATCGGTAACGGTGCTGCAAGGTGGGTTGGTCAATGGCAGTGTTAGAAGGGCCTTTCACTCTCTAATTTTACCCTAAGACAGCGAGAATGATCTGTGACTCCCATGCGCAGAGAGATAGATCGTAAATTAAGCACTATGATCGAGGTGTTACAAATATGTAGAGCGCTGTCTGATATACTTTGATGGTGTATGAGCCTGAGAATTACCAGTGAATGGACGTACTGCACAGTCGTCTATCCACATTTGCAATTATATTAGCGAAGTGGAGAAGGGGTGGTTTAGGTATGATACTGAAATTGGAAACCATGCTGTCGCATCATTGGTCGGTGTTAAAATTATTCTGAAATTGCTAAAATTGTTCACACTATCAACAGTGATGCTTATTATTAGAGTACATCGATGGTGTCTTTTCCACCCCATCCATCCACTGGCATGCTGCTGGTTACCACTTAATGACTGACTAATATCGCTTGTTTGAGTTGGAGGAAGAGTTTTGGTGGACGGACAACACCTTCTGGGTTGGATAGCACCAAAACAGTGATCATATACATGACTGTAATATGATGAATCAGTCGAACCGGAACTTAGAGTCTCCAGTTATTCCATGACTATGACAGATGAGTTTAAAAGTAGAGCTCGTGAATCACTTTTGGACAGTAGTTTGGAAACCATTCACAACGCCACAAAACTGCCCCAAATTGCTTATGTTGTAACTCTCTTTTATTAAAAACCATCCAGTGTTCGTGGAGTTTTATGGTAACCACAGTAACAATACGATTAACACTGTGCAATGTCTAGTTTTCTGCGAGAGGCTGTGGATCAGAGCATCTTAATGTCAGTTTAGGACGTGACATACATATTGAAGTCGTGGTAGAAAAACAAAATGTATGACAGTGTACAAAGCATGATAGAAAGCAATGTTTCAAACAACAAAACAGGCTCACAGTGATTATCTCTTGCGACTTTCGCCATAGTCTGTGGGATACGGCCATCCTGCTACAGTACGGGTGATGAAACCTGAAACTGCGCTCTGCAATGGAACAAAAGCTTTACATTTAATAGGATCGTCCCGCATCGGCAGCAGCAGCAGATAGAGAGATAAATTCAATGGCCAATGGGGTGTCCCATTAGGAATGCTATTCTGGGAAGCATTGCAACAACTCTCTCTGCGCCAGAACCATATCATAGTTATGTGTCATCGCGCTAACAATGGCCCCTAGGTGAGTTCTATATCGGATGAATTTAGTGGAGCTTTTATAGTTCGTAATTTTTCTCTGTTGGGCGGTACAGTATAACGATGATAGCATGTTGCGGAGACAGGTGTGAATGGAGATGGATCTGCTTCAGACTGTAGAATCTGTATGTAGTTTGGAGATGCATCACAATGCACACATTTCCACCAAATAGTCAAAACACGGTCCCGTTGTATTAACTCAGGTCGTTCTGTTTCTACATGGGTTAACAGAAGGTGCTCCATATGGCTTTCTCCGATTTCTACTAGGTTCTGACTTAAATTGGAACGATCACATGCGCAAAGCTGCAGAAATGGGGGTAGTTGCAGGATGCGAAGGGGCTAACTAAAACCACGTTGGAAATTTACTGTAGCAGATAGGTTCGAGAAAGGTGACTCCTTTCGAGATATGAGAGTACCATAAATATTATTCACTTGTGGCTGTGATCCAACGCAGACATGTGGTTGAATGTGTAAGTAGGCTGTTTAGGTTTTCTTATTGGTAACGCCACATAGCGCTCTGTATGAAAATCACTGGCTGTGCTGTGCGCAGTCTGTGGATAGTTTGCATTGTTGTCTGCCATTGTAGTGTCAGGCAGCGGCAGCTGGATGCTAACAGCGCGTAGCGTTGTGCAGTTGGAGGTGAGCCGCCAGCAGTGGTGGACGTGGGGAGAGAGATGGCGGAGTTTTGTAATTTGTAAGACTGGATGTCATGAACTACCATATATATTTGGACTATTAAGGTAAATACACTGTTTGTTCTCTATTAAAATCTTTCATTTGCTAACTATACCTATCAGTAGTTAGTGCCTTCCGTAGTTTGAACCTTTTATTTAGCCAGCAGTAGTGGCGCTCGCTGTTTTGCAGTAGTTCGAGTAACGAAGATTTTTGTGTGGTAAGTGATTTGTGAAAGGTATAGGTTAATGTTAGTCAGGGCCATTCTTGTGTAGGGATTTTTGAAAGTCAGATTGCGTTGCGCCAAAAATATTGTGTTTCAGTTTAAGCAGTCCTGTATAAATTGTTCTAAGGGGACGTTTCATATGTCGACCCTTAGCCAAGGATACCTCACTGGAATCTTCTGATTTTTTGCTTGTAGTTTGTGTAATTAGTGTAGCTTTTGTTTATTGCTAGCGCGTAATCATATAGAGAATTTCCTTTGTAGTTGCAGTCTTTCATTGTTGTACAGTAAAATAGTTGTGGCATGCATGTAGTTTTGCACGAAGTATTTAGCAGCTGCGCTTGCAGTTAACTAGATATTATTTTCAGTGCTATGTTAATGTGTTCTCTTATTTTTGTTCTTCAAATTGTGTTTTCTGTGTTGTCGTGTGAAAAATTGTGACAATAATGGCGTGTGAAAAACGTAACACTAGGCTCCAAAGTAAATTGAGAAATGACAGTGAAGACGAAAGCAGTGTGTTAGCGTCACCATGTAATGAATTCACTAACGTTCAAAGTAGTAATTTGGTAATAGCGCATAGGGAAATGGAGCGGGCTGCAAATAATGGTGTAGGCAGTGAAACAATTAGTGAACAGGGAAGCATTATCGATCGATCGGTCGGCAACAGCTCGCCTCAGGATTCCGAAATGACAGGACACAATCTTGCAAATACTGTAGATTCAGATTTTGCGTCCTCACCGTTTTCTCAAATAAATCAAGACACATTTTTTGCTTTTCAAAATGCGAATATTGCCGGTTCAGGGTCAAATGCACTGCTGAATAACACTGAGGAACATGTTTCAGACAGCAGTGCACTGTTATTACAGTTAATGCAACAAATGGGACAAAGGCTACAAAAGTTAGACACAATGCTTGAACAAAATCAGAAACAAATAGGACAAAATCTTCAAAAGTTAGACACAATGGAACAAAATCTTCAAAAGTTAGACACAATGGAACAAAATCTTCGAAAGTTGGACACCACACTTGAACAAACACGTGAAGATTTAACTACTGAGTTACATAACATTGAATCGAAATGCCAAAAAATCTGTAATGACGTAAAAACACAAATTTGTGAGCATTTTCAACCTATTTTTTCGCGGCATGAAAACGCATTACAGAATCACGAAGCAGCCATAAAAGAATTGCAAACTGTTGTTCGTGAAAATCACGACACCTTGCAAGCTAAAATGGACTCAGTTGCATCCACCGATTCGGTTACGCAACTTGCAAGAACTCAGGAAAACTTAAAGGACACAGTAAATTCGATTTCAACACAAATAGACACTCTGAAACTTGGTTCAGAAAAACACACTGAGGAAATGTGTTCACTATCGAAGAAAGCAGCCGAACTTCCGGATCAGTTCACTAATTTATCTACGAAGGTAGATGATAATCTGAATGACACAAAACCGGTAGTCTTTAATGACACAGAAGAGTGCGAACAAATTAGGAAATTCAAACAAAGTCTGAATCAAATTAGTACGCAACACCAAAGAGAAATCCGGGAAGTACAAGATCAGCTGACACAAGTAATACAACAATTATGTATTTCAGAGGACACTCGCGCACTTCGGAAATTATGAAAGAGTTTGGCAAGGTACACCGAATTTTGAGATGGAACCGCCGAAACGACGTAACAATGACCGACATGCGACTCGACGACATGATGATTTTGACTATAAGCTGTTCATTACTACACGTAAATTCAAAACATTTAAGAATTCTGGGAATGACATTCATCCACAAGTGTGGCTCCATCACTTCTCTCATTGTTTTCCTCTCAACTGGTCATTAGAGCACAGATTAGAATTTATGTGTGGCTACTTGGAGAATGAACCAGCTGTAAGAATGCGATCGGTCATTCACGATTGTCACAGTGAAGGAGAATTTTATCATGCCTTCCTCTCAGCATATTGGTCTCAAGCTACACAAGACCGAGTAAAACATAGCATCATGATGATGAAACACTTTGAACAATCTGAATTTTCCAGTCTTGTGAAATATTTTGAGGACATGTTGCACAAGAATCAGTACCTGTCAAACCCATACAGCCCCTCAGAACTCATCCGCATTTGCTTAACTAAATTCCCTGAACATTTACGACAGATTATTTTGGTAGGACGTTGCAAAGACGACACTGAAGCTTTTCAGCGACTCTTACAAGAACTGGAAATTGACACTGACAAACGCGGAACGTGAAAACAAAAGCACAACAATTACAGGTCATATCCGTCGCAATTCCGCGATGAAAGAAATAATAACTGGACACGACAAGGCTATTCTTACAACGCAAATCGTGAACAAAACAGACACCACCCATATGACAACCGTTGGCAGAGTAATAGTTACAGAGGAAGATCGCATTTCCGTAGTAATGAATATCACACAGACAATCAGAGAAACAGGCAATATGGGAACCAAAATAAATATTATCTGGGGAGACAGAATAACTTTAGACGCAACGGTCCAGCACGCAGTTGCGATTCAGGGAGAAATTCTCCACTACGTGACCGACAAGAAAGAAATTACAGAAATTACCGACATGACGACAGACGATATGATCGTAACGACAGACCTGAATTTCATCAGAACTGGCGAGCTTCAAACAGGGCAGGGCCCTCTCGGCAAAGTGAATTTGTAGAAGTTAAGTCTCCTAATCCCAATAACGACGCGCGCCAACAAAGAAACAGGCAATGACTCGCACCGCAGGCAGCCGCGTGCGCCGGCTGGCTCAGAGAAAAATAACATAAGCTAACCTTGAGAAAAACTCCAGTATTCTCTACCGACGTTTACCGCATGATAATTGCGTTCAAGTTGAAACCCTGAGTACTATGAAGAGTAAAGGATTGCACCATATTTCACATGTAAAACCGTTTATTGAAAGATAATCTGCTTTTTAACTTTGTCTTTGCCACAAAACTTGCCACTTCACATTTCTAGTATGCTTTGTCAGACTTAAGAAATTGTTAACATGCAACAATGTTTTGAACTTAACTATCCAGTCTAGAACCTAGGGAATATTTTTAAACAGAAATTACGAATGCATTGTTGCAGCGAACAGACGACACAGTGTTATTGTGTGTGTACATTCTTGCTTGCTAGTTGCACTATTACGTAACGACCATAAGGCTCACATACTTAGAACATATACTGTTAATGTGATTTTAATGCAACATTTTGATTTACTTGAAAATACATTCTGGATTTAAAGTACTTTGTGCAAGATACCAGATGACACAGTGGTTAGTTTATGTGACAGCTATACGATTTTATCACGACGCTACTAATGATTGACAATTTACACTGTGATTTTGCGGTGTATCTGTTTTATATCTGCACAGTTTTTCTGAATTCTTCTGGAAAGTAAAACATGTTTTAATAGTAACTTTTGTGGTATAGCTACAATGAGACAGCCTTTATCGTAGCACAACAATACGTTACATTATAGTACTTTCTTGATCACGGTAAGGTACGTAATAACTACGATATCTATACAGAAAGCATTTCTCCTTCGTTTATGATGAGGTAAGTACATTGACTTCAGCAGAACTTTACTTACAGAGGACGATAACTACGACAGTTCCACAGAATTATCTTACAGCAAAACGCACATTTAGCACTACAGGGCACGCATTTGAGTGATTAATTTGGTACTTAAACCATTTATTTATTAATATTGTTGAATTAAAAAGAAAGTTATTGTGATACATTTCATTCCATTGCTGTAATCTGTAACAGCTGAGGGTATAATTACATTAATCCTCAGGGGGGTACACGCTTACTTTGTGTACCATGTGTTTGGCAAGCACAAGGAGCCCTAGCTAATATGGTATTTACTTATACAACTTTACACATCGGTACCATATTTCTCTAAAACATAAATTACACAGCTATCTGGTCATTTAACTGAGAGAGACAAACATTTATTTTACTTCATCAGTGACAGATGTTTACGTAATTACACCGTTGGATAACGTCACACTTATGAAATTGTATTTTTCTGTACTTTGTGCACTGTTCATATTTTTTCCAAACCATTGTTATACTATGAGAGCTTTGAATGATGTATTTGATATGGGATCATGATTTTTAAAGTACGTTTGAGGCAGATGACACTTTTGACATGAGCAGAGAATTTTTTTTAGGTTTTGAAATTATTGAAGGAAGCTACGACGATTTTGAGAATTTAATTGAGGTGTTATTATGTTATTATTACGATGACTATGTGTATTATGCTGTTGCGGTATGTTTATGATCAATAAGCTGATGCTGTATGAGTTATTTGATTATGCTATGTATTTGTTATGATGAAATATTGAAGAAATGTCGACGAATAAGGTAAGGAATAAAGAGTAGTGGTTAGGGACTCTGGTTTGTGGAAATGGTTGTTGGGAACTAAGAATCGTACTTTAAGAGCTATGAAATGTATGTAAATGCGTGAATGTATTACAATGCCGACGAAAATTTTTTGGACACTGTTATATCAATAGGATTTTGATTCTACATATTTGAAACGCAAATTCTTGACCTGTGAACTTTTTTTTGTATGGGACTGTCACTGTAGCGGAAACTGCTGTCGTAAATTTTTCAGTAAGAAAGGTAAGTGGTCACCTGCATGTAATGCGTCGTGGGCACCCAGCTGTGCGACAGTCGCCTGGGAAAAAAGCCATTAGTGTGTGCCTTTCAGAGGCACAGGTTAAAAAAAAGGGGGGGAGGCCATTATCCTCGCTATTGACATTTCTTTGTAGAAAGCGTCGCAAATTCGACACGCTCAAACTTGAAAACATGTGATTACAATTTGCAGTTCTTAATTTATGATATTTACTGAAATGAAATGATGAGAAACATTTCATGTCTATTGTCTTACTAGTTGGAAGATTGTTTACTGCATTATGAAATGACTTATGGCTAGCGAATGACGTTTCACGCCTTGCTTCGCCTATTTTGTTTAATATCTAGTTTCTAGCTGCACTGCAGCATTGGTTACAATAAAATTTAATGGATGTACTAATATAGATATTTTATGCCTACAGATCCAGTAAATAATTATGATGTACTTAAAAAAACGAAGGAGCACAAAAAGACTTCCCTTCACAGGAACTGCATACATAATTTTCTTTTCAAGTACTTGGTAATTTGTTGTAGCATTAGTTTTTGTGGTGCACCACTTTAATTGCATAGACATTAAGATGTGAAGAGACATTGTCCTTATCTGCATTGTTGTCTTTAGTGTGACATTTTTTCTGCTTGAGCTTTGTCATGTTTAGGTATAAGTTATAGCATTTGCTGCTGCTGTTTGCCATGCATAGTGCTACTGAATGTCACTTTGTATTACTAGGTTAAGCCAATTTTATTACTGATTTATTTTTCTTGTTTGCTGCGCATTGCCTTATATTAGTTGTAATATTGCTGCCTTTTTTTGCCAATTTCCATTTTTTTATGATTGCTATTTGTATTAATTGTTTTGTGCTGCTGCATTGCCTCGTCCCTTAGTTAAGCATCTGAGCTCAGTAGATTTAAGTTAGCTTAAGAGGGGGTAGACTATATAAGAAACTAACTATGATGAATTGGAAGAAAAGCATTGAGAAGCGTTAAGAAAATGGTTTGGCCAAAAAAGTAGTGTACAGTGGAGAAAAACTATTTTTGAAAGAGGATGTGAACAGAATACAGAAAGCAGGTTTAGATAGGACTTTTTGGGAATAATGATGTACTAAGGGAGATCTCTATGCAAAATACTGCAGTAAAACAAACCCTGTCCTTTCCTTTCGTATTATCCCTCTATGTGTTTATGTACCCTTGTGTATTTGTCTTTTTCCTGTCTTTATGTGTTTAGCTAATAAGATTTATGTTGTAGAATTTTTCAAATACTATGTTATTTTC
This sequence comes from Schistocerca gregaria, assembly GCF_023897955.1. NCBI lineage: Eukaryota > Metazoa > Arthropoda > Insecta > Orthoptera > Acrididae > Schistocerca > Schistocerca gregaria. The sequence continues at coordinate 513,704,871 of NC_064924.1, forward strand.
ATTGTAAATATGTTCAGACATTATTTATTCTGTTTTATTTTAATGCTCATGTGTGAAGTTGATGTTTGAAAAGTAATTATGATCTTTTATGTATGTGCTTATGTCGTAAATTTTTTAAACACTGATGTATTTGCTATTTCGATTCTTTTGTAAAGCCTGTATTACTGCAAATGTTATCTGTACTATTATGTTCTTTAATGATATATTTTGTACCTTTGTTATTGTATTCTTATGTTATAAAATTGTAATTGATACCAGTTCATCAAATTAAGTAACTTGTAAATTACATTTCACTGCACACGTTTCTGTTGGTCGTAGTATATGGACAATATGTGAGAAGTAGGGACTGATAGTGTTTGCACGTATGTTAATAATTCAGTAAGGGACTGGATAACAGCATTGCTGGTTGTAAGGACATTTCAAAAACAATTTTTGTGAGTGCACAAGTGGTGGTTATGGACTTGCTATATTATCCGCAAGACTCTTCAATGGTGATTGTGCGCCTGCACAGTCGCAACAGATGGCTGCTGGCTATCTCTACAAGGACTACAGTGGGTCTACACCTTTGATGACCCACCAATACCATTATTTCTACAAGGTCTAGAGTGGGTCTGCATCTCTGGTGACCCACCATAACAGTAATCTCTACCAGGACTACAGTGGGTCTGCTCTCTGATGACCTACATACCGATAGTCTTCAACGTCGACTGACTCTGCTGTGGCCCATTACCTGTCTGCATGTCAAGAGTCAGCACTGTCTTTGCGTTGGAAGGACAACACTACTTCTTCAAGACTGCTTAGAAATCCACTACTTCCAAGTGCAATTTCTTTTATTGCTCAGACTGTAAAAAAAAAACACTGCAATTTTACTGTGATGAACGATCAGGACTGTCTTTATGGGCTGTGAGAGAATTTTAGCTTCTGACCAACATTGTACCAATAAGTGTGTGCATTTGATATCTTTGTTATAGTAATTATGAAAAATTTTATCAAATCATTATTGGCCACTGCCCAAAACAATTTGTAAAAATTTTTTGTGGGGAGCATGGGGGCTATGTAAGTAGGCTGTTTAGGTTTTCTTATTGGTAACGCCACATAGCGCTCTGTATGAAAAATCACTGGCTGTGCTGTGCGCAGTCTGTGGATAGTTTGCATTGTTGTCTGCCATTGTAGTGTCAGGCAGCGGCAGCTGGATGCTAACAGCGCATAGCGTTGCACAGTTGGAGGTGAGCCGCCAGCAGTGGTGGTCGTGGGGAGAGAGATGGCGGAGTTTTGTAATTTGTAAGACTGGATGTCATGAACTACCATATATATTTGGACTATTAAGGTAAATACACTGTTTGTTCTCTATTAAAATCTTTCATTTGCTAACTATACCTATCAGTAGTTAGTGCCTTCCGTAGTTTGAATCTTTTATTTAGCTGGCAGTAGTGGCGCTCGCTCTTTTGCAGTAGTTCGAGTAACGAAGATTTTTGTGTGGTAAGTGATTTGTGAAAGGTATAGGTTAATGTTAGTCAGGGCCATTCTTTTGTAGGGATTTTTGAAAGTCAGATTGCGTTGCACCAAAAATATTGTGTTTCAGTTTAAGCAGTCCTGTATAAATTGTTCTAAGGGGACGTTTCAAATGGATGGACTGGATTCCAAATCATAGACATCTTTTCTAGTCGATAGCGTAACACTAAACATCTGAAAAGCTAGTGTACATTTCTTACGATCTCAATTAGCATATCACCTACTACTACTGTTTAAAATCCTTCTCAGTCATCGCCTGTAGCTCAGTGAATATATAGCAGAACCTCTGATATGGTATCAAGACAGAATACATTACAAGTACTCTAGAAATATCTTGCTGGGGCCGTTTGAGGGAGTCGCAAATACTGCTTAAATACCACGTTCCTTAGTCGAATCACCCTCAAAATTCATCAATTTTATCACAAGGTTGCATCTTAGGCTATGTGTAACCAGAGTGCTGGTCTGATAATGCACATTCCTACAATCGCCGTCTTGGTATTTGTCCGAAAAAACCACCTCATTCAGAGGTAATGTCGTACCTCAATTTATAAAATCAGTATAGTTTTTAACATGGATACTTGTGTGCACCTGAAGAACCAGGACTACTTGCGACACTAACATACAGTAGTTGTTGTGATCGGGTTTTTTAACATCCGGCCGATTATGTCTCTATTTCTAAGACACAGAGGTAGCACTCGCAAGAAAAGCTTATGAGACATGTCCACCGGTGGTTGATTTACTCCAAATATTATTTCGTATTGCCAGCGATCAGATATTGACGAAGTGTTATACTTAGTAGTAGTATGGTATGCGTGATAAGTCCACCTTGAGCATCAGGCTTATAAAGTATGTGTTTGTGTTCCGACATGTGCTAAGCAGATGACTGTGGAATATTGTGATAGCAGAGGGAAGACTATTTCAAGTCATAAGAATGGTACAGATAGTTCTACTTCCAGAGCCACAGCCATCTGCAGGATGTATTTCTGATACTTCGCTCATTGTCGAATGCCGTTCAATTGAGGCCACGATCACAACATTTAATTGTAAGTACAATGATAAAACATATATGTGGCCGGTTTTCTAGGATGATTCCGTGTATGCGTGGCCTGTGGTGGGCATGATTCACGTTTACCATTAATCGTAGGAGCTGTCAGAATGGAACGGCCGGAGTGTAGGAAAGTAGATGAATTAACCATTTTGTCCTCTAGACGACCAAACAGAGAGCTAATACTTAGGATGTGTTGGACGGCTTTTGTGATCAAATGGAGATTTGAGAAGATTGAAGGTGCATTTGCGCTGGACCATTATTCCCTCCCATGTAAATTGTTTGCTTGACTGATACTGCACATTTCACACTTTTATTTAGATGAGAGAAGATCGATTGTGGTGTGTGCATCTAGCATGTGGAAGACACGTTTGCCGGTTCTGTAGACATGAGAAACACCTTAATTAACATTGAAAATTATAGAGATGATTTGGAATCTGGTACATCACCGACATTCGAATTAGAGAGTTTCCTCTGTTTGTTTCGAATTCTCATATAAACGTCCTCCCGGATGGGATAAGGGCTACAGTTTCGGGTTTGTGGAGAAATAATTTCCAGTCTATATCTTCGGAATTATGTTGCACGAGCGACCAGTAGGCTACTTCTGTGTGCTTGATATCGAGAAGTACCGCGAAAATGGTCTAATATTATGGTTAACCATGCAAAAATACATATGTTCTTGTAATCCCAGAATCTAGAGATAGGTGTAGAAATGCAAGCAAGCAGGTCTGGGCCAGAAACAGTAACATATTTGTGCTGAGGAGATGCGAGCCCAAATTTGTAGAACAGTTCTGAGAGTGACTTTGGTCCTCTGAGGGTACTCTGGGCGCCCATTGGGTGTGGTTGCCCGCCTGACCTCATGGTAGATATCTAGTGCCGTGAGTATATGTACTGTGCTGTCTGTCTTCGTGGTATATGTACGAATGATGGAAAAGGGCAGACTTTGTATGGCGCAGGATAGGAATTGTATGTTTACTACAGCGACACAGTACACGGTGATACATAGATGGTTCGGATATCGGTTTCACGTACTAATGTTCAAGCTCCTGTCCTCGGTGGGAGAGCAGTGTAATTAAGTATGAGTCTTTCCGTATTTGATGATATATAGGATACGCAGTGATATTTTTATGGATTGCAGGTCGGTTTCACATTCTAATATTCAAGCTCCTGTCCTTGGTGGGAGAATAGTGCAATTGAGTAAGAGTCTTTCCGTATTTGATGCTATGTAGGGTAGTTTGTAAGATTTAATTACCGGTGTAATATGTATAAATAACTGCTGAAAGTCTGGACTGCAGAACGAGAAAAAAAGGTAAAAGGTGCTTCCACTCCTGTGGTATCAGTAATTCAGAAGGTAAATTCGATAAGAGCCAATCATAATGGTTGATTCACTCACATCCTTCGTGCTGGGATATAGGAGTCTCTACACAGCGTTGACAACGTTTGTGTATGTTGAAAGCAGAATGGTTAAGGTGTGATGGATGGGGTGCTACGTTAGGGCCGTGAGGAAGACTGCATTCAATGTTATTCTGCACTATTTTCGTAAACAGATTCTGTTAGGGCAAGATTTTCCGTGCATACAAGCTGAGACATCAAGAAAGCAAGCGTTAACTATTTCTGGGACACTATAAATTTCGGAGAGGTCGACTTGGCTCTTATTTTTTACACAGCCATGTGACATCAGTACAAGATTGAAAACCTTGCTAGATATGCTTGAGATGGTTTGTAGCTAAGCGCGAGCACTTTGCAGTGTTGCATCAATCACCCTGGGCATTTAAGCATGGTTAGAAGTGCCTCACATGTTGCGCTAGGGACAGTGCACCCTGTGCTATTTGGTGATGTCAGTAGCCCTAGGTATCGAATCAGCTGTAGTAAAACACACTTGCTGCCCAGAGGTGTCTCGCATATTGGACCTGCATGAGTGCACGTTGGAGTTCTGTGATGTTAGTGTAATGCTCAGAAATTGAAGCAACTTTCACCTGCAGCAGTGTGACAGCAATGGGTTGCACTGGCTTGCATCCGATGGTGGCTTGTAGCGACAGTGGCACGATCGGCAAATAAGTCTTCGCTCCTGTCCGGTTGCGTCAGCAATGTTGCCTAGGTGAACACATATTTCAAGAGGAATTTCTCAGAAACCAAGTACGAAGGGAATGTAGCCGCCTCATGCATGCGGGACCCGAACTGAAACCTGTGTGTAGTTTGACAGCTGACAGCCGCCTCACATTCTGGGGCTGTCAGTAGCCTCCTGTGCAGTCTAGTGGACAAGGGCAGTGGGCGGTGTCTGCATACATTGTTTGCGTGTCTGTTGCATTATTTTTGTGAGCAGGTCTGTGGGCTGCACTATGTGTTATTTGGACAGTTTACGAGTACTGAGCATATCTACACATCTGTGTACTGCATTATTTAGGAGTATGCATGTCTGTACTGAAATTATTTCAGTAAGTTAGGAGTTGTTTGTGTGTCTGCAGAGCGTTATTTAGGAGTAGTTTACAGATCTGTGTGGTGTGTGGTGTGAACCCAGGCATGTCAGAGTCTGTGTCTTGTATCAGTGTAATCAATACACTCCATCCCTAAATAAATTGTTCCCAAATAAATAAAGTACATTCCTTCCTCACTCACTCCAGCAGCTCAGTGCAGACTCAGTCATTTTCGTGCCATTTTCCCCCTCCAGACCACCATCTTGGCTTACATCACAGGAGGGATGACAGCACTCTCTGGTGGTGGTGGTACGGTGTACTAGACCCGGACCTTGTTGCAAACACACTGTTTCCGCCATCTTGGAGAACGGTACTTGCACCATCAGCTGACGTCATGGTGGCCATCTTGGATTATATCACAGGAGGGATGAGACTGCCCTCTGGCGATGGTACTGTGTACTAGGTCAATTGGAGTCCGGACCCCATGGCGACCACACTGTTTTCCACCATTTTCCCCCACCATCTTGGATTACATCATGGGTGAGAGTGCCCTCTGGTAGAGGTACTGTGTATTATGACAGTTGGAGTCTGGACCTCGTGGTAAAGACTCTGGATAGCTGCACTGCATCAAATTGCTTAAATAGAGACTAGTGCATGCAAAATAATAAAGACTTATGTCCAGTACTGGTAGAGTCCTTTTCCTTTGAATCCCTTGAAGGAGGTGTTGGTGATTGGATGACTTGGGTTAGTGAAGGTGACCTTTCTTTCCCAACATTTTCTTAGGTTAGTAGAGGTGTGTTACATTGTCCTGGTGTAATTTGAACTTCCCGCCATTTTTCTGGGGAAGGGGAGGGGAGGGGGTGTTAGGTTAGTGGAAATAACCCAGTTGACCTTCTTCCTGCCAAAATTCAAACTCACCACCAAAATCCACCATCTTGGATGACGTCATGAGCTGTTGCCAAGTCTACACGCCGCCATCTTGGATAACGTCATCACAGCCATCTTGGATACATCTGGAAACAATGCAGAGTACGTCAGAACGCATGTTGCCCCAATACTCTCGAGAATCTACAATACACGACTGAAATATAGCCCAATATTTGAACACAAAACAATTATCACACTAGGAATTTCAGGCTATTAATTTAACTGGTATACTAACTTGCTTCAGCATAAAAAAATTAATTCCCTCATACAAGCAAGCTATATGTGCTGCACACATAGGGTTGCTAGCCGTCCCAATATATCGAGACCTTCACCATTCTGGACCTTCTTGTCCTGACATCCCGACAATATCTAATTTTGTCCATTTTGTCGCGATTTTGCAAAACACCGTTACGAGCTTGTAACGCCATCTATCAGCGCAACGTGTAAATGTATTCTCAGTTTTATTTATGTCAACAAATTTATGTTGACAAGATCGTCTCATAGATGGAGTCGCATTTCGCGTCTCCTGTAACGACGATGCAAGAAGATTCTAGATCTAGCGCCATCATTCGAAAAAATATGAAACTTCTCCAGTATTACGGGGCTGGAACTATTTAAGCAGCGCCACGCGGATGAATCGGTCGGTTCCCATTTGAATGTCGATCTGATAAGACGATTCTTTCTAAAAGGGATACGAACAACGAGTGCAATGTTTGAAGTGTTTGCCGAGGGTATATAGGGCGTGAAGTGTATAGTGACGTGAACTTCGATGGCTAAAGTGTTATTGTCGACTGTTTACCGTCTAATGAACTTATCACAGTTTACGAAAATGCCTAAGGATGGAAAGAGAAAGTGTCACTTTTCGGATGATTACACAGAAAAGAGTGGTCTTTTGTCTAGAAGAGACGCACGGACCAGGAAGCCTTGTGTGAGATTTGTAGCTGTTTTATCTCAGTAGCTCACGGAGGTATGGCAGATGTGAGGCATCATATTTGTACGAAAAATCTTACAAATAGATTCGTGGTAGCATAGATTTCAAAGCCTATTTCTACATTCATGGTTCAGGGAGATACTCAGAAAGAACCGCTCGTTGCTGCTGAGAACTAGTAACGGCTTGTAAAGTTGTAAAGCATCATCAGTCCTTAGCTCCCTTGATTGTGCGTAAAACGGTATCCTGACTCGAAAGTCGTCGCAGTGCAGTCTACAGCCAGGACCAAAGTTACATCGATTGTTAAAAATATTCTGGCACCACATCCCGTGTCGGAATGCATAAAACAATTGCGGTAAGTTTCATTTTAAGGCATATGCACCGACGCATCGAACCACAGGGCTGAAAAATGTTTCCAATAGTTGTTCAGCACTTCAGTACTTTACTGAAACTGATGAATTCCAGCAGAAGATGTCGAAGTTTTATTCACTGAATAACGAAACATAGGAGACAACTGCAAAGTTTTGTCTAGATACTTTAAGACAACTGCTAAATCAATTAGATAAATTAATCGCTTTTTGTGGAGACCATACCAATACCAACATAGGAGGGCTTCATCATCGCGGCCAGCCGAATGTGTTTTACCAAATTAAAGAAGAACTAGACAAAAATGTAGAAGGAATTGGATGCCCTGCCCATATTCGTCGCTATGCTATATCAACCGTTGCTGGAGTCTTAACTGTCGACATTGATATAACAGTCATGAAAATATTTAATTATTTTTCTATAGACACGGTAAGCACAGAGAAGCTAAAAGAGTTCTGCTTATACCTTGATGTCAATCGTCAGACTCTTCTGCGTCACTCAAAAACGAGATGGCTGTCGTTAATGCCCGCAGTTAGAGAATTCGTAAGCTAATGATTACATTTTAAGAATTTTTTGACGCCGAAGACAGGCCACCTAAAATAATTTCTGGTTTTTTCAGTAGTCTGATCAGTGAAATTTACTTCATGTTTCTGCTTTCAAACTTGGTTCTGTTTGGAAAAAATATAAAAAAGGTAGACAAGAATAAAATGTCGATAATTGGAAAAAAATACATTAATTGACACTCAAATATGTCTGAATGAATGGAAGACTGCCAATTTTATTGGCATGCAAACCAAGATGAAATTGAACAGTTTAAAGAATGAGAACCGTACCGAAGAAATAATGAATTTGATTTCGAAATTTGAGAAAGAGACAATAGGTTTCTATACGACGGCATTTGATTACTTAGAGAAATGGTCCATCTATTTTAATAAATATCAAGTATTTGATTGTATGACGCTATCTGAATCACCAGACTGGGTGATAACTGAAAATACTATTATATACCCTACTAAAAATAGCATGAAAATTTCAGGCGACGATTGTTCTCAGAATTACATGTATCTGAAAAGCTTTTTAGAAACCAAGTCTAAACGCTCTGTGGAAGAAAGGCGGGTTTACTTTCTTAAGTAAACCAAACATTCTGAACGCTAATGCCACTGTTTAATTATGCGAGTATTCCTTTTCCATTCCCTCGCACAACGCTTTGCCTGGTGTCGGCCCAGTGGACTGATGAAAGAACTCGACTGCTGCCAGGGACTGTGTCATCAAAAGTGCCAGGTTAACTACGTGCTGACATGCATGGAATTTTATAAATACGTAAAAGGGAAAAGGCTGAAAAAGATGAAATCTTCCGAAAAATGTGATGCACCATCTACTTCTTCTGCAACAAGTTCCATGTAATTGCGTTCTAAATAAAAAATAATGATATTACATAAATTATTTACTTCAGGTGTACATCCCCATTTCAGAGTGTCCCGGCGAGATATAGCAAACCCACGCACACAACAGATTCTTTCAGCAAAGCAATGGGCTAAGGTCACGCATGATCCCGATCTAAATATTTGTAACCAAATGCGGAAACCGAGAATCCGTAGCGGGACCAATTTAAGAGGAGAACGACACTAGGGCCCCTTAACCAAAGACGTAGTGAGAAGGGGGAGCAGAGTATCCAGACGTCCCCCCCCCCCCCCCCCCACACACACACGGCCTCCTCACCTAAATGAAATTACACAGGACTCAGTTGTCGTGTAGTGAAATTTAAAGATTTTTGATATTCAATCAAATGACGCACTATCGACATCAGACACCGCCATCAACAGATTTAAACTGTAAATATATCGATAGCGCTGTCGGCTATCTCCATCCTTACTTTAGCCAAGACCAACTACTGTACACTGTTGGTCTTCCTTGAGCTCAGATGTTCTCTTGTTAAAGAGTTCAGTTCTAACCTGCAGTTAAATTTAATGTAAGTGCTACGGTCTATTGTTTTGTGCAGGGTGTATTTTCTAATTATGCAAAAATTTGTAACAAGAAAGAAGAACAAAACCGATTCTGATTGATCTACTGGCGTTATGGTAAGTCAGAAATACGTATGCGCTATAACAATAGCCCAGTTACCTATCAACAGCAGTTTAATGTTAGCACTGGAGTCGTTATTTTGAGACTAATAGAACATTTGGGTAGAGATATTTCGGGATTTCACAAGGCATCATAGGGTAAACATCATTACAAATAACATTTAATTAAATTCAGTGCATAAAAATATATTTGGATTTGCTGAGTCACCCAAAAATCATGATGATAAACAAAAAATCACCCAAACCGCGATGGTTGCATTTGAGGAGGTTTGTTTCAATATCATTATTTTACAGGAAGCTAAAAAAAAGGTACGTTTCTCTACTTAACCAAATGAAATATGTCAAAATTTTCGACGGCAGGACCCAAATATTTAGATTATGTCCCAAGCTTACTCGTGACCGAAATCATTTCCCACTGCACGAAGACGCCATTTCAATTTCAAAATTGCACTTCATAAGTTTGGAACCAATTCACTTGACAGAATACGTTTTGATCCTCTCATGTTTTCACTTAATATTATTTCAAGCATTCATTTCCTTTTTATTGTTGGACACAGCCCATCACGTAAGAAAATAAAGTTATTAATATGTTGTTGACGTCAGATCGATGTTTTACAGTCTTGCACTCAGTCCTTCTTCCTCCTGCAAACAGTCATTGTCATCGTCCTCATGAGTCGGTCTACCAGTTTGAGCTGATGTCGCATCGATGATCAGCGGCGAAACGTAAAACTGCAAACTGTCAACCTCTTTCCAGTTCTGGGAAACCGCGCGGTCTTATGCGCCTTGCGCCTATTCCCACGGCTCCCCCCATCAGAGTTTCGAGTCCTTCCTCAGGCGTGGGTGTGAGTTTTGGTTGTCCTTAGCATAAATTACTTTAAGTTAGATTAAGTAGTGTGTAAGCCTGTCAGGTGGCTATAATTTCGCACCTTTCAAAAACTCTTCCCCAAACTTTGCCGTGATCTACAAACACAATTAGGTATCATATGATAGATTGTAGATCCTATATATGAATATATAAAAGAGACTGACATTGTCACATACGTCTTTTAAATAATTGTTAACGGTTATTGTATGAAAGGTGACGAAGTGTCTTTATTATAAAAACGGCGTAATGAATGGTTGCCTATACTAGTAGAGGTTGGAACGCCGGTGGAGATGAAACGGCAGGCAGGACTCAAGTTCTAGGTAGAAGGCCCCCACAGGTTTTGGTCCCGCTTAAACACAGGAAGTAGCTTGACGGACGTTGTGGCACCTGAGCTCTGTCTGGTGCACAATAGGGTGACGGCCGGCCGCTATTGTAGTAGGCGCCAGAAGGATAACTGGATTACTTCCGAACGCCGAAAATCTTAGCTGCAGTTGAGAGGAACGAAGAAGCGACACCTCAGAAACCACGCAGGCTGGGTTGTTTCCCAGGATTTTTACTCAGAAGCGTAGCATTGCATGAATATAGGTTTTCCCTCGCAAACTTTCCGCGCTGGATGACAAAAGACCAAAATATGGTTGGTGGGCGTTCGGAAGAATCTCCAGAGACGGAGAATATTCCGTGGTATCGGGAATATGATTCGTTTTCGGAATTACGATGGTGGGGAGCCGAGCCTTGCTGGGAAGCCAGCGCTGTAGAGACGCGGTCTTCCATTGTGAGCACCTGTGTGTGACTGTCGCTCGATATCAGCTTTTGTTGCTACAGACGGACTTGCTGTCTTTGCTCTCAGGAGAGCTTATAGTTAGAACAGTTAGGCACTGTACTGTTGCGAACCTATACGATTTTGGGCTTCACTTCTGGGTTGGAAGTCGTCGTTGAGTACGCAGCGTTCAGTAATTGAGAGCACTTCCTCTGCCTATACTTACGCTGAGACGTTATCTGATCTCCGTCCTTGTGGCTGGAAGACAGTATTAGAGTATATTACTCAGCGGACCGCCTTCTGCCGTCCTAATGTTTGAAAGGGTTTATTTGTGGCTGGAGTTCTTCCATCGTCGCAGACGAGTCCGAGAACCATCACTTCGACGCACCGGGCGCAGTACATACGGTAATATCGCAAATTGCTTCGGCTTATTAGGGCTATAAAAGCTAAACAGCTGTGATCACGTTAATTTATTTCCACTGAGGTTCCACACCACCGTAGATCATCTTTGAAAGTAGTGTCTTCTAGTGTTTGGTATGTAGATGATGTCAGTCATTTCGCGTTATTGATGTTAGACCGCGCACTCATAATAAGGGGCAGAATTGGGCTATTGATTAGTAATTTTACTTAGGAAGTGTAAACTTTGTAATATAAAGGTTTTTTTAATCTACAATAAATATATAAGCAGGAACAACGTTTATCATTTAGTAGTATTAGTTGCCTTAATCATTCATTTATGTTTAGGTTGCAATTTATATGTTAAAGTCCATTAAGAGATGCTAAGATCTGCTTCAGTGGGTAGTCAGAGAGGGCCAAATATTCATTTTAGCGTTTACTATTTTCCGTTGCGCACATTCATTTTACACCCGCCGGGAGTAGCATCTTGGAAGCCTACGGCCCAATGGCCTCAGCAGTTTGGTCCCATAGGAACTTACCCATCACCACCATCATCTTTCCAGTTCCAGTTGTCTTCCAATTTTGTTTTCAAAAGTTTGTCAACATCCAGTGTCTTAGGTTCAGCTAATTCTCTCGGTTTATCAATGAAATTTCGACTACGCAAAAGCCGCTGCTCTCGCTCGTTAAGTGAAGGCCATCGGCCACTGGGTTGCCCGTGGTGAGAGGTAATACCTGAAATTTGGTATTCTCGGCACATTTTTGTCACTGTGTATCTCGGAATATTGACGTCTAGCTTCAACTACCACTCCGCGTTCATATCGTGCGGCCATAATCACATCGGGAACCTTTTCACACGAATCACCTGAGTACAAATGACAGTTCCGCTAAATCATTGCCCCCTTATATCTTTCGTACGCAATATTACCGACATCTGTGTACATGCTTATCGGTATCCCATGACTTTTGTCACTTCAGTGCATATGACCGTATTTTTTACTGCGTTCACTTAGAAGCTGAAATTGTTTACGCTGCCAAGAGACTGTAGTCCTTAATATTTGATACAAATTTCATTCGGTACCTGTCGCTCTCCTGAGAAAAATGGGTCTTTACAGACGTGGGTATCATTTGACACTGCCGAGGGGCTGTGGCTCTTGATATTAGACACAAATTTCTGCTTGATACGTTTAACCGTTTCTGAGAAAAGGGGGTCTTAACAGACAGACAGACGGACAAGAAAGCGGTCTGTAAGGTTTTCGTTTTCACCGATTGAGTTAAAGTCACCCTAAAATTACACCTAAGTGCACTTGTGTCTGTAACATGTCTCGGTGGTGACGGTTTATAACTGCAAATTCTTGTCTCTTTGATGTAGTATTTTGTTTTTTAACCTAATGTTGTGTCTGCAGCTGTTGCACACAAACAGAAGACGCAAAGTCACCACCCTATCCAAGAAGCTATATCACTATAGTCATATAAATAGATGAACGTGGAGAGTGTGGTGAGTCGATGGAGAAATCCACTATAGGCTGATACGTTTCTTCTTTTCGTTGCTGTCTATCTTCTCAGGGTTTAGCTCAAAAATGCAGCACTGTTGCAACTGATGTTTTGTCTTTTCCAACAGACCAATGTCATTCTTTTTTATTTCATTGGGCAGCTATCGTTCACAAAAGGCTCCCTTGCTTCAGTTCGTTTACTTAAGCTTTCGGATTAAAATTACGGTAAAAAAAATGGTTCTGAGCACTGTGGGGCTTAACTTCTGAGGTCATCAGTCCCCTAGAAGGTAGAACTAGTTAAACCTAACTAACTTAAGGACATCACACACATCCATGCCCGAGGCAGGATTTGAACCTGCGACCGTAGCGATCGTGCGGTTCCAGACTGTAGCGCCTAGAACCGCTCGGCCACCCCGGACGGCAAAACCGATAGAAAAAGACGGAAACAGATTTTCGCTTTGCTCGATCTTTTGGGAGATTACTCCGCACACCTCTGATTGCGATTTTTCGCCACTACTTGTTTCGTCTGGCCCTCCCCTGGCAGTCGGAGACGGTGCTAGGACAATCAAGGAGACCTTTCGCTGATTGATGAGTAGCTTGCTCCTCAGACACCCTGCCCAGAACATGGCCGCGTAATGGACTAACAGTGGGGGTGGAGGGGAGGGGGCGCCGACAGATCTGGGAGAGGGCATCGCCGACGTGCGCCGAATGGCACGTGGTGTGCAGCTCAACATAATTAGGCCAACAAATCACTTACAGCGCTGAACATCAAGTGAGCTTCACTAGTAATGAGAAGAATTAAATTACGAACTGCTGGTCACACTTGATTATGTCGGGGTTTCGTTTTCTAGTCCTCTCATTTATTAGTCCTAGAAGGTGTTACAATTCTACAACTGTTAACAACAGCTGCAAGCATGTGGTCGATGTATGCAAATCGTATGAGGGTTAAGAAACAGTCAAACTAAAGCACATACTATTAGAATATAACAACTGCAGCGTGCGCCCTTTCCGAACAGGGTCCTTCGACGATTGTATGAGGAGAAGAAGCTGCCGAATTACATTTTTCTTGCGTTACCATTTCTTCTGTTCCCTCTCCTAATATCTCTTGCAATCTACTGAAATTTCTAAACGTAACTTTCGTTTATGCCATCTCTTCTCCTACATCTATTTCTGTCACTTCATCCTACATTCTTTGGCCTGATTAGTTGCTTTTATACTGTGGTAAAAGTGACTGAAAATATGTTTCACGAGTCTCTGTTTCCCACCTCGACGCCGGCCGGTGTGGTCGAGCGGTTCTAGGCGCTACAGTATGGAACCGCGTGACCGCTACGGTCGCAGGTTCGAATCCTACCTCGGTCATGGATGTGTGTGATGTCCTTAGGTTAGTTAGGTTAAGTAGTTCTGAGTTCTAGGGGACTGATGATCTCAGCAGTTAAGTCCCATACTGATCAGAGCCATTTGAACCATTTTTTTTCCCCACGTCGACAACATAACCTGTTAAACGTCCCCTTAGAAAAATTATACAAGACTGTGCTTAAACTGACACACAATATTTTTAGCCCAACGCAATCTGACTTTCAAAAATCCCTTCAAAAGAATGGCCCTGACTAACATTAACCTATACGTTTCACAAATCACTTACCTCACAAAAATCTTGGTTACTCGAACTACTGCAATACAGCGAGCGCCACTACTGCCATCTAAATAAAAGATTCAAACTACGGAAGGCACTAACTACTGATAGGCATAGTTAGCAAATGAAAGATTTTAATAGCGAACAAACAATGCATTTACCTTACTAGTGTTCAAAAGTCATAATGTATATAGCAGTTCATGACATCCAGTCTTACAAATTTCAAAACTCCGCAATCTCTCTCCCCACATCGACCACTGCTGGCGGCTCACCTCCAACTGCGCAACGCTACGCGCTGTTCACATCCAGCTGCCCAACACTACAATGGCAGACAACAATGCAAACTAGCCACAGACTGCGCACAGCACAGCCAGTGATTTTTCATACAGAGCTCAGTACCAATAAGAAAACCTAAACAGCCTACTTACATAGCCCCCATGCTCCCCACAAAAAAATTTACAAATTGTTTTGAGCACTGGCCAATACAGATTTGAAAAAAAATTTCATAATTACAATAAGAAAGATATCAAATGCACACACTTATTAATACAATGTTGGTCAAAAGTTAAAATTTTCTCACAGTCCATAAAGACAGTCCTGATCTCTAATCACAGTAAAAGTGCAGTGTTTTTCGCAAAGTCTGAGCAGCAAAAGAGAATGCACACGGAACTAGTGGATTTCCATGCAGTCTTAAAGGAGTAATGTTGTCCTTCCACCGGAAAGACAGTGCTCACTCTCGACATGCAGACAGGTATGGGCCACAACAGAGCAAACCCACAGCAGAGTCAGTCGAAGTTTTGAAGAATATTGGTAGGTAGGTCATCACAGAGCAGACCACTGTAGTCTTGTTAGAGATTACGGTTTTGGTGGCCCACCAGAGGTGCAGACCCACTGCAGTCCTTGTAGAAATAATGGTGTTGGTGAGTCATCAAAGGTTTAGACCCACTGTAGTCCTTGTAGAGATGGCTAGCAGCCATCTGTTGCGACTGTGCAGGTGCACAATCACCATCGAAGAGTCTTGCGGAGAATATAGCAAGTCCATAAACCACCACTTGTGAACTCACAAAGTTTTTGAATTGTCCTTAGAACCAGCAATGCTGTTAACCAGTCCCTTGCTGAATTATCAGCACACGTCCAAACACTAATAGTCCTCTTTTTTTCACACATTGTGCATATACTATGACCAACAGAAATGTGTGCAGTGAAATGAATGCTTACAAGTTACTTAATTTGATGAACTGGTGTCAATTACAATATTATAACATGAAAATAGAATAACAAAGGTACAAAATACATCATTAAAGAACATAACAATACAGGTAACATTTGTAGTAATACAGGCTTTACAAAAGAATAAAAATATACATATACATCAGTGTTACAGGAATTATGACATAAGTACATACATAAAAGATCAGAATAGCTTTTGAAACATCAACTTCACATGTGAGCATTAAAACAAAACAGAACAAACAACGTCTAAACATCTTTACAAAGTAAATAACATAGTATTAGAAAAATTCTACAATATAACTCGTATCAGCTAAACACATAAAGAGAGGAAAAATACAAAGACACAAGGGTACACAAACACATAGAGTGATAACACAAATGGAAAGGACAGGGTTTGTTTTACTGCAGTATTTTGCATAGAGATCTCCCTTCATTCATCATTATTCCCAAAAAGTCCTATCTAAGCCTGCTTCTGTATTCTGTTCACATCCTCTTTCAAAAATAGTTCTTCTCCACTGTACACTACTTTTTTGGCCAAACCATTTTCTTATAGCTTTTCAATGCATTTCTTCCAATTCATCATAAATTGTTCTCTTATATGGCCTACCCCATCTTAAGCTAACTTAAATTTACTGGGCTCAGATGCTAAACTAAGGGATGAGGCAATGCAGCAAACAGCAATGACAAATATTCAAATTGGCAAAGCAAGCAGCAATATTACAACTAATATAAGGCAATGAGCAGCAAACAAGAAAAATAAATCAGTAGTAAAACTGGCTTAACAGAGTAATGGAAAATGAAATTTAGTAGCACTATGCCTGGTGAACAGCAGCAGCAAATGCAATAACTTATATCTAAACATGACAAAGCTCAAGCAGAAAAATATTACAGTAAAAATGGCCATGTTTAATACCTATGTCACAACTTAATACTAGAGTGATGCATCACGATAACTTACTCTACCAAAAAAATTACTAAGTAGTTGAAAAGAAAATTATGTATACAGCTACTGTTATTAATCCCTTCTTATTGTTCTTTCCATTCCAAGTGCTCCTTTTTCGAAGAATGTGGATCATAAAATTATTATTTCATAGATCTGTTGGCAGAAAGTGTTCATATTAGCAAATGCATTTAATTTTATTTTACAAATCCAATGCTGCAACACAGCTGGAAGACAGATATCAAATGAAATAAGCAATTATACAAAGCAAAGCATAAAAACATTATTCAATAGCTATGTGGCATTTCATAAGTCAGTATAACTTCTCTCAACTCTCATAGAAAGACACTTGTCATAATAAGGTGTGCAGATGTAAGAATGTTTTGAAGAAGTGAGTGTGTCGTATATGCGGTGCTTTCTACAAAGGAATGTCAATAGCGAGGTTAATGGTCTCCTTTTTTCTCCACCTGTGCCTCTGAAAGGCACACACTAATGGCTTTTTTTCCACGTGACTGTCGCTCAGATGGGCCTCCACGGCACATTATGTGAAGGTCATCTACCTTCTTTACTGAAATATTTACGGCAGCAGTTTCGACTACAGTGACAATCTCATATAAAATAAAAAAATTCAAAGGTTAGAAATTTACATTAGAAGTGTGTAGAAACAAAATCTCATATATAACAGCGTCCAAAAAATTTTCGCCGGCATTGTGATACATTCACGCATTTACACACATTTCATAACTCTTAAAGTATGATTCTTGGTTTCCAACATCCTTTTTCACAAATCAGAGTCCCCAACCACTACTGATTATTCCTTGCTTTATTACACATATACATATTCGTAGACACTTCTTCAATAATTCATCATAATAAATACATAGCATAATCAAATTCCTCATATAGCATCAGGTTATTGATCATAAACATACCGCAACAGTGTAATACACATCGTCATCATAACATCATAAAACCTCATCCAAATCTCAAAATCGTCGTAGCTTCCTCCAATAATTTCAAAACCTAAAAAACAAATTCTCTGCTCATGTCAAAAGTGTCATCTGCCTCAAACGTACTTTAAAAATCATGACCCCATACCAAATATGTCATTCAAAGCTCTCATAGTATCACAACGGTTCCAAAAAAGTTTGAACAGTTCACAAAGTACAAACAAAATACAATTTCATAAGTGTGAAGTTATCCAACTGTGTAATTGTGTAAACATGTGTCACTGATATAGAAAAAAAAATGTATGTCTCTCAGTTAAATGATCAGATAGCTGTGTAATTTTTTGTGTTAGAGAAATATGGTACCGATGTGTAAAGTTGTATAAGCAAATACCATATTAGCTAGGGCTCCTTGTGCTTGCCAAACACATGGTACACAAAGTAAGCGTGTACCCCCTGTACCCCCTGAGGATTAATGTAATTATACCCTCAGGTGTTACAGATTACAGCAATGGAATGAAATGTATCACGGAAAACTTTCTTTGTAATTGAAAAATCTTGAAAAATAAGTGGTTTAAGTACAAAATTAATCACTCAAATGCGTGTCCTGTAGCGCTAAATGTGCGTCTTGCTGTAATATAATTCTGTGGAAGTGTCGTAGTCATCGTCCTCTGTAAGCAAAGTTCTGTAATAATACATAAAACTGTGCAGACATAAAACAGAAACACCGCAAAAGCAGCATTGTAAATTGTCACTCATTAGTAGCGTCGTGATAAAATCGTGTAGCTGTCACATAAACTAACCACTGTGTCATCTGGTATCTCTCAGAAAGTACTTTAAATCCAGAATGTATTTTCAAGTAAACCAAAATGTTGCATAACAATCTCATTAGCAGTACCGGTATATGTTCTAAGTATGTAAGTCTTATAGTCGTTACGTAATCGTGCAACTAACAAGCAAGAATGTACACTCACAATACCACTGTCACGTCTGTTCACTATAACAATGCATTCGTAATTTCTGTTTAAATAAGTTGTCTTGGTTCTTGACTGGATATTTAACTTCAAACATTGTTGCATGTCAACAACTTCTTAAGTCTGACAAAGCATACTAGAAATGTGAAGTGAAAAGTTTTATGGCAAAGACAAAGTTAAAAAGCAGATTATCTCTCAATAAATGGTTTTTCATGCGAAATGTGGTGCAAGCATTTACTCTTCATACTATGCAGACCTCCAGCTTCAACGGAATTATCATGTGGTATATGGTACATCGGTAAAGAATGCTCAAATTTTTCTCAAGGTTAGCGTCTATGTTATTTTTCTCTGAGCCAGCCGGCGCACGTAGCTGCCTGCGGTGCGAGTCATTGTTTGCTATCTCTTTGTTGGCGTGCGTCGTTATTGGGATTAGGAGACCTAACTTCTACAAATTCACCTTGTCGAGAGGGCCCTGCTGTGTTTGAATCCCGCCAGATCTGATGCAATTCAGGTCTGTCGTTACGATCATATCGTCTGTCGTCATGTCGGTAGATTCCATAGTTTCTTTCTTGTCGGTCACGTGGTGGAGAATTTCTCCCTGAATCGTAACCGCGCGCTGGACCGTTGCGTCTGAAGTTATTCTATCTCCCTTGATAATAATTATTTTGGTTTCCATATTGTCTGTTTCTCTGATTGTCTCTGTGATAGTCATTACCGGGGAGAGGCGACCTTTCCCTGTAATTATTACTACTCTGCCAACGGTTGTCATACGGGTGGTGTATGTTTTGGTCACGATTTACGTTGTAAGAATAGCCTTGTCGTGTATTATTTCTGTCATCGCGGAATTGTGACAGATGTGACCTGTAATTCTTGTGCTCCTGTTTTCGCGGTCCGCGATTGTCAGTGTCAATTTCCAGTTCTTGTAACAGTCCCTGAAAAGCTTCAATGTCGTCTTTGCAACGTCCTGCCAAAATAATATGTCGTAAATGTACAGGTAATTTGATTAAGCAAATGCGGATGAGTTCTGAGGGGCTGTATGGGTTTGACAGGTACTGATTCTTGTGCAACATGTCTTCAAAATATTTCACAAGACTGGAAAATTCAGATTGTTCGAAATGTTTCATCATTATGATGCTATGTTTTACTCGGTCTTGTGTAGCTTGAGACCAATACACTGAGAGGAAGGCATGATAAAATTCTCCTTCACTGTGACAATAGTGAATGACCGAAAGCATTCTTACAGCTGGTTCATTCTCCAAGTAGCCACACATAAATTCTAACTGTGCTCCAATGACCAGTTGGGAGGAAAACAATGAGAGAACTGATGAAGCCATGCTTGTGGATGAGTGTCTTTGTCAGAATTCTTAAATGGTTTGAATTTACGTGCAGTAATGAACAGCTTATAGTCAAAATCATCGTGTCGGCGAGTCGTATATCGGTCATTGTTACGTCGTGTCGGCGGTTCCATCTCAAAATTCGGTGCACCTTGCAAATTTCTTTCATAATTTCCGAAATGCCCTGTGTTATTATTTTGTGGGTTTTCCGTATTCCTAAGTCCATCTTCCTGTGTTAGAGCGCGAGTGTCCTCTGAAATATGCAATTTTTGTATTACCTGCGTCAACTGATCTTGTACTTCCCGGATTTCTCGTTTGTACTGTGTATTGATTTGATTTTGATTTTGTTTGAATTTTCTAATTTGTTCATACTCTTCTCTGTCAGTGAAGGCTACGGGTCTTGTGTCATTCAGATCATTATCTATCTTTGTAGATAAGTTAGTGAACTGATCCGAAAGTTCGGCTACTTTCTCCGATAGTGAACACATTTAGTCAGTGCGTTTTTCTGAACCAAGTTTCAGAGTGTCCATTTGTGTTGAAATCGAATCTACTGTGTCCTTTAAGTTTTCCTGAGTTTTTGCAAGTTGCGTAACCCAGTCACTGGATGCAACGGAGTCCATTTTAGCTTGCAAGGTGTCGTGATTTTCACGAACAATAGTTTGCCGTTCTCTTACGCTTGCTTCGTGATTCTGTAATGCATTTTCATGCCGCGAAAAATAGGTTGAAAATGCTCACAAATTTGTGTTTTTACGTCATTACAGACTTTTTGACATTTCGTTTCGATTTTATGTAACTCAGTAGTTAAATCTTCACGTGTTTGTTCAAGCGCTGTGTCTAACTTTTTAAGCTGTTGCTGTGGCTGTTTTTTATTTTGTTCCATTGCGTCTAACTGTTGCTGTGTTTGTCTCTGGTGATGTTCCATTGTGTCTAACTTTTGAAGCTTTTGCTGTGTTTGTCTTTGATTTTGTTCCATTGTGTCTAACTGTTGCTGTGTTTGTCTCTGATTTTGTTTCATTTGTTGCATTAATTGCAATATTAATTTATTAGTGTCTGGAATCTGTTCCTCTATGCTTTTCGGCAGTACATTTGCACCGGCAACATTCACAGTTTGACAAGCAGAAAATGTGTCTTGACTTATTTGAGAAAACGGTGAGGACGCAAAACCTGAATGTACAGTATTTGCAAGATTTTGTCCTGTCATTTCGGATTCCTGGGGCGAGCTGTTGCCGACTGATCGATCAATAATGCTTCCCTGTTCACTAATTGTTTCACTTCCTACACCATTATTTGCAGCCCGCTCCATTTCCCTATGCACAATTACCAAATTACTACTTTGAACATTAGTTAATTCATTACACGGTGGCGCTAACACACTGCTTTCGTCTTCACTGTCATTTCTCAGTTAACTTTGGAGCCTAGCATTACGTTTTTCACATGCCATTATTGTCACAATATTTCACACGACAACACAGAAAAGCACAATTTGAAGAGAAAAAATAAGAGTACACATTAACATAGCACTGAAAATAATATCTAGTTAATTGCAAGCCGAGCTGCGAAATACTTCGTGCAAAACTACATGCATGCCACAACTGTTTTGCTGTACAACAATGCAAGACTGCAACTACAAAGGAGATTCTCTCTACAGTTACGTGCTAGCAATAAACAAAAGCTACACTAATTACACAAACTACAAGAAAAAATCAGAAGATTCCAGTGAGGTATCCTGGGAGGGTCGCCATATGAAACATCCCCTTAGAAAATTATACAAAACTATGCTTAAACTGACACACAATATTTTTAGACCAACGCAATCTGACTTTCAAAAATCCTTACAAAAGAATGGCCCTGACTAACATTAACCTATATGTTTCACAAGTCACTTACCTCACAAAAATCTTGGTTACTCGAATTACTGCAATACAGCGAGCGCCACTACTGCCAGCTATATAAAATATTCAAACTACGGAAGTCACTAACTACTGATAGGCATAGTTAGCAAATGAACGATTTTAATGGAGAACAAACAATGTATTTACCTTACTAGTGTTCAAAAGTCATAATGTATATAGCAGTTCATGACACCAATTCTTACAAATTTCAAAACTCCGCCATCTGTCTCCCCACATCCACCACTGCTGGCAGCTCACCTCCAACTGCGCAACGCTACGCGTTGTTCACATCCAGCTGCCCAACACTACAATGGCAGACAACAATGCAAACTAGCCACAGACTGCGCACAGCACAGCCAGTGATTTTTCATACAGAGCGCTATGTGGCGTTACCAATAAGAAAACGTAAACAGCCTACTTACAAACCAATCAACGTAATCCGTTTTCTAATAGTATCGATCACTTCATCCTTATAAAGGTTTGATTTCTCCTATATCTAAATTCATCTTGCTCTATGCTTAGTGGCCCCAAACTTTTTTAAGCTTCTTCCTTCTTTCCTGTGTTTTCCGACCCCTACAGTCATTAATAAACATACACTACTGGTCATTAAAATTGTTACACCACGAAGATGACATGCTACAGACGCCTAATTTAACCGACAGGAAGAAGATGCTGTGATATGCAAATGATTGGCTTTTCAGAGCATTCACACAAGGTTGGCGCCGGTGGCGACACCTACAACGTGCTGACATGAGGAAAGTTTCCAACCGATTTTTCATACACAAACAGCACTTGACCGGCGTTGCCTGGTGAAACGTTGTTGTGATGTCTCGTGTGAGGAGCAGAAATGCGTAACATCACGTTTTCCCACTTTGATAAAGGTCGGATTGTAGCCTATCACGATTGCGGTTTATCGTATCGAGACATTGCTGCTCTCGTTATTCGAGATCCAATGACTGTTAGCAGAATATGAAATCGGTGGGTTCAGGAGGGTAATACAGAACGCTGTGCTGGATCCCAACGGCCTCGTATCACTAGCAGTCGAGATGATAGGCATCTACCCGCATGGCTGTAACTGATCGTGCAGCCACGTCTCGATCCCTGAGTCAACAGATGGGGACTTTTGCAAGACAACAAGCATTTGTACGAACACTTCGGCGACGTTTACAGCAGCATGGACTACCAGCTCGGAGACCATGGCTGCGGTTACCCTTGACACTGCATCACAGATAGGAGCGTCTGCGACGGTGTACTCAACGACGAACCTGGGTACGCGAATGGCAAAACGTCATTTTTTCGGATGAATTCAGGTTCCGTTTACAGCATCATGATGGTTGCATCCGTGTTTGGCGACATCGCGGTGAACGCAAATTGGAAGCGTGTATTCGTCATCGCCATACTGGCGTATCACCCGGCGTGATGGTATGGGGTGCCATTGGTTACACGTTTCGGTCACCTCTTGTACCCATAGACGGCACTTTGAACAGTGGACGTTACATTTGAGATGTGTTATGACCCGTGGCTCTACCCTTCATTCGATCCCTGCGAAACCCTACATTTCAGCAGGATAGTGCACGATCGCATGTTGCAGGTCCTGTACGGGCCTTTCTGGATACAGAAAATGTTCGACTGCTGCCCTGGCCATCACATTCACCAGATCTCTCACCAATTGAAATCGTCTGGTCAATGGTGGCCGAGCAACTGCCTCGTCACAATACGCCAGTCACTACTCTTGATGAACTGTGGTATTGCGTTGAAGCTGCATGGGCAGCTGTACCTGTACACGCCACCCAAGCTCTGTTTGACTCAATACCCAGGCTTATCAAGACAGTTATTACGGACAGAGGTGGTTGTTCTGGGTACTGATTTCTCAGGATCTATGCACCCAAATTGCGTGAAAATGTAATCACATGTCAGTTCTAGTATAATGTATTTGTCCAATGAATACCCGTTTATCATCTGCATTTCTTCTTGGTGTAGCAGTTTTAAGGCCGGTAGTCTACATTCATCAGCATAAAAATTTGGTGATCGGACCTCTGACTGATTTTGGTTTCAAGAGCGAGATTCCTTTCGCGAATGTAATTTTAGCGAGTTTCTATGCTCTTTCGGGGTCCCCCATATTGTTCGCTTGGTGTCTGAAGACTTCAGGTGGTAATCGGGAACGGCAGTTGACGTGGCAACAAGCCGTGCAGCTGGACTTTAGTCTTCCAGATAATCGAGAACAGAGTGCAAAGAGGAGCTGAAGACCTCGCAAGGTAACGAAACAACAAGATTAAGAAACTTCCTGGCAGATTAAAACTGTGTGCCCGACCGTGACTCGAACTCGGGACCTTTGCCTTTCGAGGGCAAGTGTCTCTACCATGTGAGCTAGCGAAGTTTCGGTAGCTCAGATGGTAGAGCACTTGCCCTCGTAAAGCAAAGGTCCCGAGTTCGAGTCTCGGTCGGGCACACAGTTTTAATCTGCCAGGAAGTTTCATATCAGCGCACACTCCGCTGCAGAGTGAAAATCTCATTCTGGAAACAAGATTAAGACCAAAATGAGTTACACTATTACCTTCACCTCTTAGATGCGAAGCCTACAAATGGCTCACAGCATACGGGACACGGTGTGTAGTGACGAACTTGGTATACTCAGGAACCGACAAGCAACCTGCACGTGTCTGACTGCTCAAATGAATAAAGGTCACCATTTATCCGAGTTCTAAAAACGCATAGTAGTAGGATTTCCGCCTACGGAGGGTTACGCGTTAATGATGTCAGAGGTGAAATTTAACAAGTTCAGACATAGAATACAAGTCAGTGCATTCTTCGGATGCTTCTTAATGCAATAATTCTTATTTAGTTTCGAAAAACGAATAATTTGCGTATTGTTCACTAATTAGTTCAGTTTATGAAATAGTTTTTACTGCTTACTCACATTTTACTGATATTTATTATTACGATTTTTTTTGTAAAAAAAAATTCAATTTACATTGTTTGTACTGCCTTAGCAACTGAAATAAGTTTATCTTAGCAGTTAAGAGTCTTTGGCACATAAATATCTGAATGTGAAAGTGTTAAGTGATGGAGTTGCGTTTGTTACTGTGTTCTGTGTTACAGATATTTATATTTAGAGTCGGAATGTAAGTAAAGGCTGACTCAAATATGTAAATGACATAACCTTAAGATAAGAGAAGAGAACTTAATGCTCGTACGGAGGCATATAAACAATAGTTTTCCCCTCGCACTATTTGCGAGTGGAACAGGAAAGGAAATGACCGGTGGTGGCACAAGATATCCTCCGCCATGCACCATACGGTGGCTAGCGGACTGTGTTCGTTGAAGAAGATTTATAAGTAGAACTAATAACTGTGAACAACAGATATGAGTTCCACCAGTCAGTTGTGAGCAGACAATGTTAAGTAGGCAGCCGCTGTGACTGAGCGGTTCTAGACGCTTCAGTCCGAAACCGTGCTGCTGCTATGGTCGTAGGTTCGAATCCTGCTTCGGGCATGGATGTGTCTGAGATGTCCTTAGTTTAGTTAGGTTTAAGTAGTCCTAAGTCTAGGGGACTGATGTCCTCAGATGTTAATTCCCACAGTGCCTAGAGCTATTTAAACCATTTCTTTATGTTAAGTAGTGAAGGTGCGGTCGTAGTGTGTCAACGCTGTTGGGTTACAAATCGGAGTGGAGCAACATCTCTAAATCAAGTGTTCAAGACATTCTCCGGAAAGTTTTGAAGAAGAAAACAGTGTGTTCTAAGATTGTGTCACACAACCTGACTCCGGAGCAAAAATAACGGCGTGTAGACGCCTGCCGCGACTTGGCTGAAATGCAAAATGCGGACAATATTCTTTTCTGTAAAATATCGTCAGTGGTGAGGAGACTTGGAGCTACTAATATGAACCTACCACAGAACAATAAAGAACAGAAATTCACATGGAAGGTCAAGTCTTTGATGACATCTACATCTACAAGGATACTCTGCAAATCACATTTAAATGCCTGGCAGAGGGTTCATCGAACCACCTTCACAATTCTCTATTATTCCAATCTCGTATAGCCTTTCCGTACGAGATCTTATTTCCCTTACTTTATCGTGGTGATCGTTCCTCCCTATGTAAGTCGGTGTCAACAAAATATTTTCGCATTCTGGGGAGAAAGTTGGTGACTGGAATTTCGTGAGAAGATTCCGTCGCAAGGAAAAACGCCTTTCTTTTAATGATGTCCAGCTTAAATCCTGTATCATTTCTGTGACACTCTCTCCCATATTCCGCGAGAATACAAAATGTGCTGCCTTTCTTTGAACTTTTTCGATGTACTCCGTCAGTCCTATCTGGTAACGATCCCACACCACGCAGAAATATTCTAAAAGAGGACGGACAAGCGTAGTGTAAGCAGTTCCAACAGCCAAGCCAATGTGATGCGCAAGTCGAATAACATCCCAAAGAAGAGCTTTTCTAACAGTTTTACTTGCTTGTATGAATGTTATTTACTTTGCAGTCAAGTATAGAAAGACTGTACGGAAAACCTGGAGCATTAAAACCACCATCACAAAGGTTTTACATTTTTTTATTAATTCAGTCTGGAACATTTTTGGACTGGCATATCACATCTATGAGGGACGCTTAATAAGTAATGCAACGTATCTTTTTTTCTCAGAGCAGCTTGGTTTTATTCAGGATTCCAGTACATCGTATCATTCCCCTCTGTTCTGGCTATAAAAATCTATTTTTCAACATAACCTCCGTTCAATGCGACGGCCTTACGACACATTACTGGCAGGCCCTGTATGCCGGTCCGCATGGCACCACTGTACATGTCGATCTCGGAGCCAACGTCCTGTTGCATCTGTACCCTCTCAGTCATACATGTACTGCTTCCCGCAGAGTGCATCCTTCACTGCGACAAACAAACAGAAACCGGAAGGTGCTGTAGGGTGGATGAAAAAGAATACTCCAATGAAGTTTTGTGAGCTGCTTACAAGTGGGCAGATGAGCTGTCATGGAGAAGGAGAAGATGTTTCTTACAGGTGGGCAGATGAGCTGTCACGGAGAAGGAGAAGATATTTCTTCAATTTCCTGACGGCAGCACAATTCACTTCAAAGTTACTTGTTGCACCATGATGGAGGATATCAAACAGAATAACCGCTTCAGAGTGCCGGAAGAACGTCACTATGACTCTACTGGTTGCAGGTGCGGCATTGAACTTTTTCTTCGGAGGAAAGGTGGTGTGACGCCACTCCATGGACTGTCATTTTGTTTCGTTTCGAAGTGATGAACCCATATTTCATTGCCTGCGACGATGTTCTACAAAAAACTGCCACCACCAGCCTCGTGAAGCGCGAGCACTTCCGCACAGATGGTGCTTTGTTGCTCTTATGGTATTCTGTTAGGCGGCGAGGGACCAAGGGGGCACACACAACCTTTGAGTCCCGCAACCAGTGAACGAGTGTGTCAGCACTAGCAATACAGACGTCCAGTTGTGCAGCGGCATGTTGACTGTGATCTGTCAGTCACCTCGAATGAGGGTGTCCGCACGTTCCAACACTGCAGCAGTCACAGCGGTGTGCGGCCGGACGGCATGCGGAAGATCGGACAGGTTTGCGCGTCCTTGTTTGCGATGATGACAGGCGCCTCGCCTAATGGCTCACCGTGCTTCTGTTCACTGACAGGTCACTGTAGACATTCTGCAAGTGCCTATCGATATCTGTGATGCTCTAATTTTCCACCAGAAGAAAGTCTGTGACAGCTCTCTGTTCCGTTACAGACGCCATTTTGAAGGCTATGTCAGCGCCGCCACCTTTCGGAACTCCATGAAACTATAGGGCTGAATCAGGAATATTCCACAATGTCCCACAGCAAATTACGCGTTTTTTAAAGCGAAATTCTCCGACAAAAAAGTTTTGCATTGTTTATTGAACGCCTCTAGTAAACTCTGCAAACCATAGTGAAACACACATCGATGAGAAACTTACCAATATATCACGTCTATCGGTTCCTTCCCGTTCCATTAGCACATGCAGCGTGTGAAGAAAGATTGTTTAAACGCTTCTGTGTGCACTGGAATTAGTCTAACCTTGTTCACGCTTCCTCTGCTGGAGTGATAAAGATATATTATTCTTGAAAAATCATGTTAGCCAAGATCGCTAGCAATTCTTCTTATTGCTGTGACCGGTTTCGATACATGCACACTGCCCTCATCGGGTCTTGTAACATTATTAGTTGTGCATGCTTGTTACAATACTGAAAGTCACGTATCAGGAAACATCACCTTGTCACAAATAAAACATCGCAGAATTAAAACATACAACATGTTGTGCTGATATCCCAGCATACGTTAATAGTTTGACAAAACAGTGGCGCCACTGCTGTGTCAAACGATTAACGTATGTTTTTTTGTGTTGTAAAATACACAGGTCAACAATTCTTACCACTTAAAGTAGGTTGCCAACCTTTGCACTACATTGTAATGGTATCAAGATTTGATTATTTGTCTAGTTTTTTTTTTCCAGACAGTGTAGATAACTGCACCATCTCCAAAAAGTGTAAAGTTACTTCTTATACTATCTGCCAGGTCTTTAATACACAATATGAACAGAAAGGGGCTTCTTTGGGGCACGCCTGAAGGTAGTTCTACATCTGTTGGTGACTCTCGATCCAAGCTAACATGATCTATCATCTCCACAAAGAAAACCTCAAGCTAATCACAAATTACGTTTAGAACCTCATATGATCGTGCTTCCAGTAACAAATGGTAATGTGGTACTGAGACAAATACCTGTCAGAAGTCTACAAATACTACATCAGTGTGACGTGCCTTGATCCACAGCTTTCGGAATGTCAAGTGATAAAAGCTCGAGTTGGATTTTGTATGGCCATTATTTTGGGAATTCATTGTTAGCATGTTCGAGATTCCTCATTACTTTTGAGCTCAGAATATGATCAAACATTGTGAAACAGATGGATGTCGAAGATGCTGGATGGTAGTTTCTGCCAACTACTGGGTAAGCCTTTATTTATTTATTTTTGAGATATCTACTGTACATTGTGGTTGAAAGAGGAGCTAACCCAGCCACAAACTCTCTGTATAATCTAATGTGGATTACATTGGGCTCTGAAGCTTTGTTCAGTTCAGCTATTCTATATGTTCCTCAGCGACACTGACACTAATATATATAACTCCTATCTTTGCAATGGTGTGAGAATTAAAATACACAAAACAAAAAAAGTTTTGGATCACCTCGGTCCCAGAGTTCCGGAACCTGTACCGAAAATTGGAATACGGATAAACATAAACATCATTTCAGTCCTTTTTATTGCCCATTAAGACCACACATTTCATGTTGTACCACCATACATACCTTCAGAGGTGGTGGTCCAGATTACTGTACACACCAGGACATCTAATACCCAGTAGCACGTCCTCTTGCATTGGTGCATGTGTGCCGTACTAGCGTGGCGTACTAGCCACAAGTTCATCAAGGCACTGTTGGTCCAGCGGTGGGTCACTTCGTCCATAAACAGCTTTTCAGTCTATCCCAGGCATATTCTATAGCGTTCATGACTAAAGAACACGCTGGCCACTCTAGTCGAGCGATGTTGTTATCCTGAAGGAAGTCATTCACAAGATGTACACGATGGGGACGCGAATTGTCGTCCATGAAGACGAATGCCTCGTCAACATACTGCCAATATGGTTGCACCATCGGTCGGAGGATGGCATTCATGTATCGTACAGCCATTAGGTGCCTTCCATTACCACCAGCGGCGTAGGTCGGCCCCACATAATGCCATCTCAAAACAGCAGGGAACCCCCACCTTGCTACACTCGCTGAACAGTGTGTCTAAGGCGATCAGCCTGACCGGGTTGCCTCCAAAAACGTCTCCGACGATAGTTTGGTTGAAGGCACAAGCGACACTCATCGGTGAAGAGAACGTGCTGCCAATCCTGAGCTGCTCATTCGGCATGTTGATGGGCCCATTTGTAAATCGCTGTATGGTGTCGTGGTTGCAAAGATGGACCTCGCTATCGACGTCTGGAGTGAAGTTGCGCATCATGCAGCTTATTGCCCACAGTTTGAATCCTATGACGACGTCCTGTGGCTGCACGAAAAGCATTATTCAACATGGCGGCGTTGCTGTCAGGGTAGCGGTCATCCACTGCATTAGTAGTCCTTGGGCGACCTGAGCGATGATGTCATCGACAGTTCCTGTCTCTCTGTATCTCCTCCATGTCCGAACAACATCGCTTTGGTTCACTCCGAGACACTTCCCTTGTTGAGAGCCCTTCCTCGCACAAAGTAACAATGGGGACGTGATCGATCCGCGGTATTGACCGTCTAAGCATGGTTGAACTACAGACAACACGAGCTGTGATCCTCCTTCCTGATGGAATGACTGGAACTAATCAGCTGTCGGACCCTCTCCGTCCAACAGGCGCTGCTCATACATGGTTGTTTACGTCATTGGGCGGGTTTAGTGACATCTCTGATCAGTCAAAGGGACTGTGTCTGTGATACAATATCCACAGTCAGCGTCTATCTTCAGAAGTTCTGGGAACTATGGTGGTGCAAAAAGTTTTTTGATGTATGTATAAAGGATCACTGGCCAACGGAGTTCAGAATTTTTGCTTTTGCTTTATTACCTTCACTTACAGTTCCTGTATCATCTATCAGTATCCGGACACAAACCTTGGTGCCACTGACAACCTTTGTAGACGTCTAGAATTTCTTTAGGTTTTGTAAGAAATCTTCCGATAAGATTCTTCAACAGTGGTCACTGGAGGCTTCACGCATTAGCACTTTGACAGCCAAGCGCTTTTCCACTAGTGTCTCTATATCTACAGTCCTGTGCTTCTCTTACACCTGTTGTACAGCAACCTTTAGAAATTTCTTTACAGAGAGTAAACATCATGGAGCGTCCCTATTCTGCTAGGTATACATTTGTCCAATACTTTATTCCTCTAAACGCAAGCCGCAGTTATTGTACACTCTATTTCCCAAACTCAACTATTTGAAGATCCTACTTGAGACATGTAGTCATTGATCATGTTAATCATTCTACTTGTTTCATATGCCCTTTGGACATTGATAATCACTGATGAGTGAGTTTGCTTGACGATAGAAGGATCCCACTATAAATTGCTTCATCCGCCTCATGCCCACAGTTTCAACGTAGACATCCTCAAAGACGCTTCAGATCAGAAATAATTTATTTAGATCATGAGTACGCTTAAGAACTATTTGTTCTAGATAATGTTTAGAGAAGGTGTTTAGTGTATTGTTACGCAGGCTATCTTGACACCCTTACCTCTTGCAAAACCGCAAATAGTCCATCAACTGTTGGATGATTAAAGTCTCCTCCAATGATCATAGTATAGAGAACGTGTCTGTTAGTAAACGCCGGCCGGAGTGGCCGAGCGGTTCTAGGCGCTACAGTCTGGAACCGCGCGACCGCTACGGTCGCAGGTTCGAATCCTGCCTCGGGAATGGATGTGTGTGATGTCCTTAGGTTAGTTAGGTTTAAATAGTTCCAAGTTCTAGGGGACTGATGACCTCAGCAGTTAAGTCCCATAGTGCTCAGAGCCATTTGAACCATTTTTTGTTAGTAAACGTCTAAAATCCTTACCTGGTCCCTGTACCAGGTTGTTCATCAAGGAGAAAGAAACTTTGATTTTCAGTATTTCGTATAATTATTGGCCGAATTTAAAAACTTAGAATGCTTTCATAATCAACTCATTAACAGGTACAAAAATTTAACACGATACGTCAAGTATTAAACATAGAAAATGTGTGTATGTATTGAGGCAGCAAAACTCACGCAAATTACGCAGACTGTACTCATCCGTTATTTGAAAATGAAAACAGGTAGCGACTTCCAATAAACTTGACACATAATACCAAAGCTTTTCGAAATGTTTTCTCACTGACCCTCCCCCCCCCCCCCCCCGTACACACACACACACACACACACACACACACATACACACACACACACACAACATTGAAAGGAAAAAAAAGTTTATCGCTTACTACGTTTTTGTTGTTCACGCTGTGTGATTTTGATTTTTTCGTTAGTCGATGCGTCAATAATCCGAAAATAGAGGAGGAATAAATAGGTTTTTTGCGTCTTCAATCATGAAAGTTTTGCATGCTTAACGTCAAATATTAAACACCAATTGGTAAAGTAGTCGATCGTTTGGTATTCTTTTGTTCTTGATAATTCGAGTATTTAAAGAATGGGTGGCTGAGTGGGGGCGGGGGCGTTACTCCTATTTATTAGCTAGCTAACATTTTTTCGAAAGTTTTCGGTTACATCCGAGGCTGAGTGAGTTTGGTGGTCAAAGCTATAAACTTATCACCCTCGTACGCAGTTTAAATTGCAACCTCGGTGAATAAGAGTTTCTTGCTTACCGCGACGATACTCCACTTTCATTTCACATTTCACTATACATTCGATTTATACACTCTAAGACGAAAAGAACGTTGAACGAAGGTTGAATGGGAAGTCGGTAGATGTGTTGTACATGTACAGACAAACAAATGATCAGAGTGTCCGCCACCGGTAGCTGAAGTGGTCAGCGCGACAGGTTGTCAATCCTAAGGGCCCGGGTTCGATTCCCGGTTGGATCGGAGATTTTCTCCGCTCAGGGACTGGGTGTTGTGTTGTCCTAATCATCATCATTTCATCCCCATCGACGCGCAAGTCGCCGGAGTGGCGTCAAATCGAAAGACTTGCACCAGGCGAGCGGTCTACCCGACGGGAGGCCCTCGTCACACGCCATTATTATTCTAATGATCAGAGTTTCAGAAAGTTTGGATGATTTATTCAAGCGAAAAAGCTTCACAAATTAAACAAGTCATTAATGCGCTGGTCCATCTCTGCCCCTTAGGCGAGCTGTTATTCAGCTTGCCATTGATTGATAGAGATGTTGGATGTCCAACTGAGGGATATCGTATCGAATTCTGTCCAGCTGGTTCGTAAGATCTACAAAATCCCCAGATGGTTAGAGCACTCTGCCCATAATGCTCCAAACGTTCACATTTGGAGAGAGATTTTGTGACCCTGCTGGTCAAGGTACAACTTGGTAAGCACACTCGCCGAGTGTAAAAGGGAATTATTTTGTTAAAAAGTAAGCCCAGGATGGTTTCAGGCCAAGAGCAACAAAACGAGGCGATAATATATTAACGTACCGCTGTGCTTAAAGGGTGCCGCAGATAACAACCAAAGGCGTCCTGCTCTGAAAATAAATGGCAGCCAAGACCACCACACATGGTTGTCGGGCCGTGAGGTGAGTGCAGTCTTGTTGGTACCCTACCATTATCTGTAGCGTCTCCAGGCTCGTCATCGCTGGTTATCGGGTTCAGTTCGAAGCGGGGCTGATCACTGAAGCCAATTCTACTTCAGTCAATGAGATTCCAGGTCTAAGACATGTCAGGGGACGCCCCAGACAGTGGTGTGATACCAACCTGACTGTCGCCCGCTATATGGCCTGAAAACCAGGAGTGATGGTCTGGGGTGCCATTTCTTTTCATAGCAAGACCCCTTTGGTAGTCATCTCCAGCATCCTTACAGCACAATAATACACTGATGTATACTATGCCCCGTTTAATTACTTTTGATGGCAACCCATTCTCGGCTTACAGTTCAGCAAGGTAGTACCCACCCGCAACACAGTGAGAGATTCTTCCGCGTGTCTTCGTGCTTACAAGATCCTACTTGACCAGCAATGTCATCACGTCTCTTCCCGAATGAGAACGCTTGGAAAATTAGGGGCAGAGTCCTCCAACCATCCCGGAATTCTGACGATCTAACGTGCTAAATGGACAGAATTTGGCATGCTATTCCACAGGAGTACCTCCAGCAACTCTGCCGTCTGTAGATATACATCACACCTTCCGACTTCCGTGCTATTCGCATATTACCTTTGTGGCGTGTCTTTTTTTAGTCTAGTGAAGATCCTGTGACTAGATGCTTTATGTAGAAGTCTTTAGGGGAGGAATTTACAGTATAAATCGTTGTCTGCGAGCAGTAAACGTTGTGGTAGAGGTCACTTTTTCCTATGGACGGAAAAGGATCCCATAGAGAGACGCTCTGAAATTTCGTATGTGTAACGGCATCCCGTAATAGGCGTAATTCTGTCAGTGACTAGTGTTGGAGATGTGATCCAAACGGAACTGGACTAAGTGTAACAGTGGAATACGAATTGTGATGTCTGTAAGTATAAACCATACCATGGACGGAGGCAGATGGGGGCAATATTATGCTCTGGAGAATAGACACAGGGCTTCCTTGGGACTACGATAGTAGCCGAAGGCACCCTGACTGCTGTGGACTACGTGAAATTATTTCAAACACCTGCATCCCTTCATGCTTGATTTCCTCTCCTGTGTCACCGGCATCGTCCAGCAGAATAACTGTCCGTATCATAAGACTAGAATTGTCTACAACAGTTTGAGGAGCATGTTGGTGAACTCAAGCTGGTGTCTTGGTCCCAAAGTCATCTGCTCTGAAGCAGAAAAAACATTTCTGGGCACAATGGGACGTCAGCTCCTGTACGTGAGGTACCACATTCCTCCGGAAACCTACCAAGGACTTAACGATTCAGTGTCACGCAGAATCTCTGCGGCATTACCTACCAAAGGTAGACTAACGTGCTGTTAAACAGGTGGTTATAATGTAACTCTTCAACTTCTCGACGATCTTGCATATAGTAAATTAAGAAGTAATTCGACGGGTAGGATCCAGAGAAAGACTTTGGAACTCATCAGGAAGAGCTCGATCCCAGCGCAAGCCGGTAAGGGTTTGCGTCAACAGACTGCAGTTTCTCCTAGACTCTACGGCCTACCCAATATCCGTAAGAATGAGATGCCTCTCCCTCCCATTCTAAGTAACTACTTACTATGTTGCCAAAAATCTGACATCATTATTGAGACTTCTCCTAGGCAATTGCGACTATCATATTGGAAAGTCTGAAGATTTCATAGGTCTTCTGAAAGCTCTTAGATTGCTATCATCGGATTTCTTAGTAAGTTTCGATGTTGTATCTTTATTTACAAAGCAACAGGTATGAAGAGGACATAGTAGCATTGTTTAAACACGTGCTTACTTCAACATACTTCTTATTTCATGACCAATATTTGAACAAGTGGACGGTGTCGCCATGGAAAGCGATCGAACCTCGGTATTGACCGTCTAGGCATGATTGATCTAAAGGCAACACGAGCCGTACACCTCCTTACTGGGAAAATGACTGGAAGTGCTCGGCTGTCCAACCCCCTCCGTCTAGTAGGCGCTGCTCATGCATGGTTGTTTTCATCTTTAGGTGGGTTTAGTGACATCTCTGAACTGTCAAAGGGACTGTGTGTGTGATGCAATATCCACAGTCAACGTTTATCTTCAAGAGTTCTGGAAACCAGGGTGATGCAAAACGTTTTTTGACGTGTGTATAAAGATGTATATAATGTGTGCAGGGGAAACGTTGTTAGTAAATATCTCGAAAAGTTCTTGATCGATTCGCTTAAAATTTTTGCACGAAGTTCTAACAAGCATTTAAAAGGACATAGGGAAAAGTTGTTAGCAAACATTCAGAAATGTTCACCGGCTTACTTCAAACATTCCGCCAGGCATGTGTATTCAAATACAGAGATATGTAAACAGGCAAAATACGGCGCTGCGGTCAGCAACGCCCATATAAGACAACATGTGTCTGACGCATTTGTTAGCTCAGTTACTGCTGCCACAACGGCAGGTTATCAAGATTTGATGGGTTTGAACGTGGTGTTACAGTCAGTGCACGAGCGATGGGACACAGCATTTACGAGATATCGATGATGTGGGGATTTTCCTGTACGACCATTTCACGAGCATGCCGTGAATATCAGGAACCCGGTAAAATATCAAATCTCCGACATCGTTGGGTTCGAAAAAAGATACTGCAATAACGGGACCAACGACGACTGGAGAGAATTATTCGACGTGACAGAAGTGCAACCCTTCCGCAAATTGCTGCAGATTTCAATGCTAGGTCATCAACAAATGTCAGCGTGCGAACCATTCAACGAAACATCATCGATATGGGCTTTCGGAGCCGAAGGCCCACTCATGTACCCTTGATGACTGCACGACACAAAGCTTTACACCTCGCCTGGACCCGTCAACTTCGAGACTTTGCTGTTGATGACTGGAAACATGACTCCTGATACGTCTAGATTTGACTCTGACAGATGACACATACTTAAGAATCTTGTGTAATTACCTGCATGCATTCACGTCCACTGTGCATTCCGACGGACTTGGGCTATTCCAGCAGGACAATGCGGCACCCCACACGTGCAGAATTGCTACACAGTAGCTACAGGAACATTCTTCCGAGTTTAAAAACTTTCGCTGGACACCAAGTTCCGCACACATGAATAACATTATGGAGCGCATCTGGGATGCCTTGCAACGTACTATTCAGAAAAATCCCCCCCCCCCCCTTCGTAGTCTTAAGGATCTATGGGCAGTCCTGCAGAGTTCATGGTGTCAGTTCCCTGCAGCACTACTTCAGACATTAGTCGTGTCCATGCCACGTCGTGTTGTGGCACTTCTAAGGGCTCGCGTGAGCTCTACACGATATTAGGCAGGTGTACCAGACTCTTTGGCTGTTCAGTGTATGTGCTGTTTTGTTTTGTTCTTCGCAGTCGGCTTCAACAGGAAAGCTATATTTATGGCTTATCGGCTTATGATTAGAATACAATTACAGAATCGGAAAACGCAATCCTATCCTTCTGCGGATTAAAACTAAATCAAATTGAAGTTACTACCATGACACATCCCGCAGCAGGAGAGGCCACTCACACAACATCTACTTATCATCCCAACCGATTTACCCATTCACATTAAGCGACTTCAGTTCCCATTCAAGATTGTGTTGCCAACAACAGTAAGTATGGCTCCAGGCCAGAGAAGGACGGGTGTGGGGGTGGGGGGTTATTAACAGACGGACGGACAAACTGACAGTCGGATAACAAAAGACAACCAAATCATTTTCGTGTGATAGAACTAGGTATTAACAATTTCGATTTTTTTCAATTTACTTGTAGTCTACTGCAAAGCCTTGCTTCTTACCAAATTTCATGATTCACTCGACGGGAAGTACCCTACAGGTTTTGATGAGAGAGTTTTCGAGTAGCAAAATATGATATAAATGGCTGTATCTTTTGACGACACTCTCTTAGAAGCTTCAATTCTGTACACCGGAAAATTACTATAGACCATAGTGTGACATAGATTTCAACTTGATACGAGAAAAAGGGTTTCTAACAGTTGGACAGACAGCGTGATCCTATAAAGGTTCCGTTTCTACCGAATAAGGTACGAAATCCTAAAAAGTATGTCGAAGATAAAATCCGTTACAATTGTAAAAATTATTTACTTCTAAGAAGGGAAGCACTACCCGGTTTCAGGACGTGTGTCCTATCTTCAGGAGCATATGAAAATGTGAGTCCACAAAGGATGCATAGCTAATGTCAAAATTATTTAAAATATGTTCAAGCAGTGCATCCCTAGTATATGATATGCAAGAGAATATCATCTTCAATGCTATGTCTGCCAGAAAGCTCGCTGCACAGGAGAAAAACGGTCCAGGCTTAGAGGCTCGCCGCACGTGGACCCACACGAAGACAGATGGACGGTCTTTCGAAGACAGTGTTTCATAGACACACATCAGACCAGTACGACACAAAACCCAAAGCTGAAATGCCTGCAGGATCGGCCTTGTACGTACCAGCAGCCGCTCGACCATGAATTCCACGTTTTCTCACCTCCAGCCTAGCTGCCAAAGTACTTGCATTGGATCCTGATACAGTTTGGAATTCCTGTATGATGGTCTGGATAGATGTCTGCGTGTTACACATTACGACTCTCCTCAACTGTCGGCGGTCTCTGTCAGTCACCAGACGAGGTCGGCCTGCACGCTTTTGTGCTGTACGTGTCCCTTCACGCTTCCACTTCGCAATCACATCGGGAACAGTGGACCTAGGGATGTTAGGAGTGTGGAAATCTCCCGTACTGACGTATGACACAAGTGACACCCAATCACCTGACCATGTTCGAAGTCCGGAGTTCCGCTGAGCGGCCCATTCTGCTCTCTCACGATGTCTAACGACTACTGAGGTAGCTGATACGGATTACCTGGCAGTAGGTGGCATCACAATGCACCTGATATGGAGAACGTATGTTTTTGGGCGTGTCCGGATACTTTTGATCACATAGTGTAGATTCACTGCAACTCAGCTATCTTAACGGTGGGAGGAGCAAAATGAACAAGCCAAACTTAAACGACACTGAGAAGAAATTAAGAATTGGGGAATACGCACCAGCCACGAAACAGTGTCCAAATCAGCATGGTAAAAGTTTTCGTGTGTTTTTGAGGCAGCTTCAAATATGTCGGTAGGCGTCTCCCAATGCAAATTGTGTAAGAAGACACAAAACACTCATTCCGGAACTTCGAGTGTGTTACGACATGTTTGTAAATTTGACCAACAATTTCCTCACCCCATAATTTTTTTTAAGAAGACAAATACTTGGTGGCTGACAGGTATGTGGAAATGTATGTTAAAAACTTGAGGTCATTTAACAGTTCTACGTTTCCTAAATTTGGGGCAACTTTGATTGAAATAGGAAAAATATATGGCTCAGCAGATATTAAAAACCACATTCTGGTAGTATGCAACATAATGCGAGGAGAACTTGGTAGGAAAGGAAAGCTTTTGCTTGAGACATGTACTTTTTAGATTAAGGTAATATGAACAACGAATGCAATGCATTTGGAGAATTAAACAGAATTATTTTGGCCACTTGAAATTAACCCTCAATACACATCCTGGAAAAAGTAGTCAAAATAGTTATAATTCGATTCATATATGGATGAAACACACTAAGGTTGTAGAAGCTAGACTTCCAAAATCTTACTTTGGTTGCTACTGCAGTAAAATAGAGATGTTCAATTTCTTAACTGCAAAGGATCTCGACTTTCAGAAATAGTTCTGCTTACTTTAGAAAACATGTGTTAGCAGTGATCTGATGGTGGTTAGAATTGAGAATAGAGAGATCTAGTCAAAAGAGGGTGACGTTGCAGAGAAAACGTTTAATATGAAATAATTAAATAAGCCCGAAATACGCCGGAAACGAAAAAAGGACAAATAAAATCCACAATTTTCTGGGCTACAGTATCCCGGAAAGAATATACAAAATGCATGTTGGGCCTCGTCTTGCAACAATCTGATAAAAAAGGTCCGAACTCTACTCATAAAACAACACTGAAAAAACAGCTACGCAGCGTAACACCGCGGAAAGACCGGCAGCAAGCAGCATTCCTAAAGCTTGCATGGGTTGGGCGTAGCTTGACTCAGATGGGCGTAACGCAGCATGCCCGACCGGTAGATAACGTGAGCCACCTTGCCTGCCTGGCTAAGGCTAAACAGGCCAGCATGGTCACGTAAAAAGCGGTATTATACACCCCTAACGTTAGCGATAGGTCTGCTCACGTCTGTTCAAAAAATGGTTCAAATTTCTCTAAGCACTAGGGAACTTAACATCTCAGGTCATCAGTCGCCTAGAACTTACACTCCTGGAAATGGAAAAAAGAACACATTGACACCGGTGTGTCAGACCCACCATACTTGCTCCGGACACTGCGAGAGGGCTGTACAAGCAATGATCACACGCACGGCACAGCGGACACACCAGGAACCGCGGTGTTGGCCGTCGAATGGCGCTAGCTGCGCAGTATTTGTGCACCGCCGCCGTCAGTGTCAGCCAGTTTGCCGTGGCACACGGAGCTCCATCGCAGTCTTTAACACTGGTAGCATGCCGCGACAGCGTGGACGTGAACCGTATGTGCAGTTGACGGACTTTGAGCGAGGGCGTATAGTGGGCATGCGGGAGGCCAGGTGGACGTACCGCCGAATTGCTCAACACGTGGGGCGTGAGGTCTCCACAGTACATCGATGTTGTCGCCAGTGGTCGGCGGAAGGTGCACGTGCCCGTCGACCTGGGACCGGACCGCAGCGACGCACGGATGCACGCCAAGACCGTAGGATCCTACACAGTGCCGTAGGGGACCGCACCGCCACTTCCCAGCAAATTAAGGACACTATTGCTCCTGGGGTATCGGCGAGGACCATTCGCAACCGTCTCCATGAAGCTGGGCTACGGTCCCGCACACCGTTAGGCCGTCTTCCGCTCACCCCCCAACATCGTGCAGCCCGCCTCCAGTGGTGTCGCGACAGGCGTGAATGGAGGGACGAATGGAGACGTGTCGTCTTCAGCGATGAGAGTCGCTTCTGCCTTGGTGCCAATGATGGTCGTATGCGTGTTTGGCGCCGTGCAGGTGAGCGCCACAATCAGGACTGCATACGACCGAGGCACACAGGGCCAACTCCCGGCATCATGGTGTGGGGAGCGATCTCCTACACTGGCCGTACACCTCTGGTGATCGTCGAGGGGACACTGAATAGTGCACGGTACATCTAAACCGTCATCGAACCCATCGTTCTACCATTTCTAGACTGGCAAGGGAACTTGCTGTTCCAACAGGACAATGCACGTCCGCATGTATCCCGTGCCACCCAACGAGCTCTAGAAGATGTAAGTCAACTACCCTGGCCAGCAAGATCTCCGGATCTGTCCCCCATTGAGCATGTTTGGGACTGGATGAAGCGTCGTCTCACGCGGTCTGCACGTCCAGCACGAACGCTGGTCCAACTGAGGCGCCAGGTGGAAATGGCATGGCAAGCCGTTCCACAGGACTACATCCAGCATCTCTACGATCGTCTCCATGGGAGAATAGCAGCCTGCATTGCTGTGAAAAGTGGATATACACTGTACTAGTGCCGACATTATGTATGCTCTGTTGCCTGTGTCTATGTGCCTGTGGTTCTGTCAGTGTGATCATGTGATGTATCTGACCCCAGGAATGTGTCAATAAAGTTTCCCCTTCCTGGGACAATGAATTCACGGTGTTCTTATTTCAATTTCCAGGAGTGTAGAACTATTTAAACCTAACTGACCTAAGGACATCACACACATCCATGCCCCAGGCAGGATTCGAACCTGCGACTGTAGCAGCAGCGCGGTTCCGGACTTAAGCGCCTAGAACCGCTCGGCCAGAGCGGCCGGCGTTCACGCTCTCTGAGTTCAAAATTTTGACTAATTTGCATCCATCAACAGGTCCAAGAAACGACCAAGTGCGTCAGTTGCAGTGAAAGCCTAAAAAAAAGTGCTTCAGGAACAGCGAAAATCACGTAAACAGCAGAAATCATGTTTCATAGTGTTACCCACTTAGTGAGTTTACGATGAAATGCTGATCGTCTAGGTCGTGTGACTAGGGCCTCCCGTCTGGTAGACTGTTCGCCGGGTGCAAGTGTTTCGATTTGACGCTACTTCGGCAACTTGCGCGTCGAATCATCTAGTTACCCAAGCATGTAGTTCACTCCGTGCCAGTCCGGTGTTTGATGCACTCCCCCTTCGTGGTGTTGCAATTTTACAGGCCAGCCTTTTACTTCTCTCTTCAGCTCGCTCAAAGACGATTAAAACTACCTCTGATCGAGTGACTGACATCGCTACGCCGCAAGTCATGTTGCTAAACAGAATTCTCTCACCGTTCCGTAGAAATTTATCAGACTGTCGCGCGATAGCGCTGAATTTTAAAAGGTAAAATTATTTCGCCCGAGCGACGAGTCCTCGTCCTGTTGGCACGTTGCTTTATTTAAGACCCTGAGAAGAGTTTTTCCCACGCAGAGCGCCGCGGTGCGCCGCCGGTCGCAGTGGGGGTGGGACTGGGCGTGGGTGGGGTGAGGTGATGGGGTGATGGGGGGAGGGGGAGGGGGAGTGCAGGGTGCGGCCCGGCTTAACATTTCATGGCGCCTAATGGCGGCGGCGCGGCCGTGCGCCTGCTGCAATATGCAGGCAGCACGCGTTTTGCATCGCCTCCCGCGCGCCCCCCACCCTCTAATGGATTGCGACGCAACGCGACGCCCGTGGCCCGCTGCGTCCCAAGGGGGTGCGCCCGCCGCCCACCCTGCCTCGTGCTGCTCCCGGTCAGCCGAGCTTTATTACCGGTAACGAAGCCATCGCTCCGCGGCGCCAAACGCCAAGCCTGCTGTGCACGGCACGGATTCCCACGTCCACGGTTCCTCTTATCCTCGGACCGCGGCGAACCCACAAGCTATTTTCTGGCGATTCGCACTGCTAATCGAATAATTACACAAAAATTGTAGTCCAGATCGCGAAATACCGGAATAGTTTCCAGATGCATTTAAAACACTGAGACAAAAAATGGCTCTGAGCACTATGGGACTAAACTTCTGAGGTTCAAAATGGTTCAAATGGCTCTGAGCACTATGGGACTAAACAGCTGTGGTCATCAGTCCCCTAGAACTTAGAACTACTTAAACCTAACTACCCTAAGGACATTACACACATCCATGCCCGAGGCAGGATTCGAACCTGCGACCGTAGCAGTCACACGGTTCCGGACTGCGCGCCTAGAACCGCGAGACCATCGCGGCCGGCTAACATCTGAGGTCATCAGTCCCCTAGAACAGGGGTCTCCAAACTTTTTATTCCGCGGGCCACATGGACTCTTGCACGAAGTCATAAGGGCAAAGATCTACTTAGTGGGATTAAAGCACCACCGTAATGTAAGGCTAAAGGAAAGATTAAATCTCAAAAATCTAAGGTTGTGGGAATAGCTAGCACTGAAACGCACTACGATTTTTATTTGATTACATAATTTTGATTGGTGGACGTACCTGACCGAAATTCTGGAGTATTTTACTCTGGCGAATTTTACCGACAAAAAAGTATGTCACTGCACATTCTTCACGAGAGCATCCTGCAAAATTAACGAAATCTCAAAATCATTGTTAGCAACACTAATACTGCAAGACGTAACACAGGTAGAGTATGTCAACGCATTGTTATTTCAAGCGGTGCAACAATAAGTTTAGTTATGTAGTCTTGTAGCGAGTAGCAGAGCCAGAACATATATTTGATAGTTCAGTTGCGTGATTGTGTCTATTTTGCGAGTGTCTCACGCGTTTTTCAGTGTTGTATGCGCTGTACTAGTATGTGAGACGACGAAGTGTGGGAAAATTCAAAGTTTGAATTCGAAGAGACAAGGACAATCTAAAAATCGAAATATGTATAGCACGACTTGAGTAGTTTTCCACTGTAATTTTTAGTGGAACTACAGTGTAATTGTGAGTATTTACTTTAGTAATTAAAGTACCTTAAAAATAAATTCATTATAAAATATTTGGCGCGGCTTATACCGGGGATGTCCGGCCAGCTAACGCGGGCCGTTTTGCTGACCCTCGCGGGCCGGTTTCGGCCTGCGGGCCGTAGTTTGGAGACCCCTGCCCTAGAACATAGAACTACTTAAACCCAACTAACTTAATAACATCAAACACGTCCATGCCCGAGGCAGGATTCGAACCTGCGGCTGTAGCGGTCGCGCGATTTCGGACTGAAGCGCCTAGAACCGCTCGGCCACTGCGGCCGGCTACTGAGACAAAAACGACACGCCACGAAGCATTCTTCCGAATGTGACGGAAATCAGTAGATGTGATGTACATGTACAGACAAACAGATGATCACAATTTAGAAAAATTTATTTATTCAAGAGACAGAGCTTCACAAATTGAGCGAATCAATATCGCACTGGTCCAGATATGGCCCTTACATAAGTAGTTAATCATTTTCGCAATGATTGATAAAGTTGTAGGGTTTCCTCTAGAGGAAAATCGTGCCAAATTCAGTCCAATTGGCTCGTTGGATCGTCAAAATCCCGAGCCGGTTGCAGAGTTTAACCTAAATGGTACAAAAGTTCTCAACTGGATAAAGTTCCGGCGACGTTACTGTCAAAGTAGTGTTTGGCAAGCATGAATACAAGCAGCAGAAACTCTAGGCGAAACAAGCGCTGTATCATTGTGTGAGGTACAGAGTGAGCGAGCGTGCTGGAGCTTACCCCATTTCACTATTACCAGTCCACGTCATCAACACGCACCTGCAATAAACTTACAAAGGATTGCACCATAGTTTAACAGCGAAATTAAAACACATTTTCCAAATTTCGTCAGTGTATGCATAAGTATATTAAAGTTTACATTGTAAAGTCTCAGAATG
This sequence comes from Schistocerca gregaria, assembly GCF_023897955.1. NCBI lineage: Eukaryota > Metazoa > Arthropoda > Insecta > Orthoptera > Acrididae > Schistocerca > Schistocerca gregaria. Next base: position 513,748,760 of record NC_064924.1, read on the forward strand.
CTTCAGTATATCAGGCAAAATAAGTGATCTTAAGAAAACATGACTGGCACTGAATAATAAAATTACAATACCATAAGTTTTTCAGAATATGCAAACATATCTCATAACTAAATGTTACAAGACTCATTTTGATCAGAGTAATATTATGTTTAAAATCGGCATACTTAAGAGGAACTGAAGGTGCTAAATATTAAACTCAGAAATTTGAAAATTCACATGTTCCCTCGGTTTCATTAAAAACATTAAATATGTAACACCATAGTTTTCAAGTTATTTACTAAAAACCAAATTTGGATACAAAACGTCCTTCTTCCTGATAGATTAAGTATCATTTGTGTTAGTAATACAAAGATCTAATTACAGCATTTGATCACATTCTTGCAATACTACAGCTGTACATAGTTTCAAGTCTGTGTTGTAAATAACAGTGGTTACAAGGAATCTTAAAGAGGCAGTAAGGGGTCATTTCCTATTGTCAGTTTCGTTCTAAAATTTCTAGCAGTCAAAGTTTAAATTCAGTCGAGCTAAAACTTTTTCGGTAACCAAAGAAAATTTAACTCAGTTTATATGAAAATTAAAAAGACTGTAAATTGTTAAACGACAGAGCTATTGATATGTGTCTGAGAAAGGGGGCATTTAGATACTGCTGCCTGTGCCTAGGGTGATTGATAAGAGGTGTTCCGCCTGGAGGTCCGCTGCGCCAATATATAAACACACTATGTGATCAAAAGTATCAGAACACCTCGCTGAAAATGACTTACAAGTTCGTTGCGTCCTCCATCGGTAATGTTGGAATTCAATATCGCGTTGGCCCAACCTTTGCCTTGATGACAGCTTCAATCAGCTGCTGGAAGGTTTCTTGGGGAATGGCCGACCATTCTTCACAGAGTGCTGCAGTGACGAGACGTACAGATGTCGGTCGGTGAGGCCTGGCACGAAGTCTGCGTTCTAAAAAAATGGTTCAAATGTCTCTCAGCACTATAGGACTCAACTACTGAGGTCATCAGTCCCCTAGAACTTAGAACTACGTAAACCTAACTAACCAAAGGACATCACACGCATCCATGCCCGAGGCAGGATTCGAACCTGCGACCGTAGCGGTCGTGCGGTTCCAGACTGTAGTGCCTAGAACCGCTCGGCCACCCCGGCCGGCTGCGTTCCAAAACATCCCAGACGTGTTCTATAGGATTCAAGTCAGGACTCTGTGCAGGACAGTCAATAACAGGGATGTTATTGTCGTGTAACCACTCCGCCAGCGGCCTTGCATTATGAACAGGTGCTCGATTGTGTTGAAAGATGCAATCGCCATCACCGAATTGCTCTTCAACAGTGGGAAGCAAGAAGGTGCTTAAAACATCAATGTAGGCCTCCGGTGTGATAACGCCACGCAAAACAACAAAGGGTACAAGCCCCCTCCATGAAAAACACGAATACACCACAACTCCACCGCCTCCAAATTTTGCTGTTGGCACTACACACGCTGGCAGATGACTTCATCAGCCATTAAACATACCCACACCGTGCCATTGTACTGCTGCATTTTGTACCGTGATTCGTCACCCCACACAACGTTTCTCCACTGTTCAATCGTCGAATGTTTATGCTCGTTACACCAAGCAAGGCGTCGTTTGGCATTTACCGGCATGAGCCGCTCGACCATGAAATCCAAGTTTTCTTACCTCTCGCCTAACTGTCATAGTACTTGCAGTACATCCTGATGCAGTTTGAAATTCCTGTGTGATAGTGTGGATAGATGTCTGCGTGCTACACATTACGACCCTCTTCAACTGTCGGCAGTCTGTATCAGTCAACAGACGAGGTCGGCCGTACGCTTTTGTGCTGTACGGGTCTCTTCACGTTTCAACTTCACTATCACATCGGAAACAGTGGACCAAGGGATGTTTAGGAGTGTGGAAATCTCGCCTACAGACGTATGAGGCAAGTGACACCCAATCACCTTACTACGTTCGGCGTCTCTGAGTTCCGCGGAGCGGCCCATTGAGCTCTTCACGATGTCTAATGACTACTGAGGTAGCTGATATGGAGTACCTGGCAGTAGGTGGCAGTACAATGCACCTACTATGAAAAAAAAAATGTTATTGTGGGGCCGGCCGCGGTGGTCTCGCGGTTCTAGGCGCGCAGTCCGGAACCGTGTGACTGCTATGGTCGCAGGTTCGAATCCTGCCTCGGGCATGGATGTGTGTAATGTCCTTAGGTTAGTTAGGTTTAAGTAGTTCTAAGTTCTAGGGGACTGATGACCACAGCTGTTTAGTCCCATAGTGCTCAGAGCCTTTTTGTTTTTGTTATTGTGGGTGTCGGGATGCTTTTGATCACGTAGTGTACACCCAGAGAGGCAGTGAGAAAAGACGCTTCGCAATGAGATATCTAGCTGTTCGCTGCAGTCAAACGCCTACGTGCGCTGTGCCTCGGATGACATCAGAGCTTGACAGACTTGGATGCGTCTTCGTTAAAAGTACGACGTGAACTCGCGAGGACAGTACACCGTCCTGGATTGCTTAGATTTCACAAAAGTAACTGTTGGTATGCCATCCGTAATGTTTAAAAAGCCGCCTGGCCAGCTGCTAGAATATTTTCCACTTTTAAGGCGAGCAATTAACTTTTGATTATTAGAAGTCGGGGCAATAGATCATTTTACTTGAAACTTTCCACAGACGTCGCCTCTGAAGTATTAATAGTGCTGTTTTTGAAAGGGTTATTATTACGGATATTATTAAAATTTATGCATGTGAACTGAATCAGTTAAAAATCAAAACTTTCATTTAGAGTCATAGTTTGTGGTCCCACTGAGTAAATAGCAAGTAGGAACATTTTGTTTCAGTGAGCACATGGAGTAATGTGAAGCGGCAGACTGGAAGTTACGGTCAGTATTTTCTCCATCGCTCTCTGAATCATCGCAAAGTAGCTTTCAAGCTCCTGTAAATGGCAAAGGTAGGTGTAAAGCACCCACAGACAGTTTAATCGTATTTTCACAACGACGTAACGAAGTATCAACCATTTGATTATTACCCACTGGCCCACATATGGTTTATCGGCCGGGAAACTGAGGATACCAAACTGAAATATGCCGAAACCAGTGCGAGAACAGTGTTATGATTTTCTCGCATGTGTGGATACTAAACTCTGGCTGTTGACCATAGCAACTTTGAATGTGACAGGAGGAGCCAAGAAGACGACACTTCATTGCGGCTACCACCGGCGCTGATTTAGAGGGTGGTGTATCATGGCGGAGCTGCGTGGACCTGCGAGTTACCTGCAGTCAACTGCGCGCGCTCGCCTGTGCTCGGGCCCCCATGGGGCTACTGCAGTAGACGCCACAGTTGCTGCTGCTGCTGCTGCTGCTGTCTGCATTACGTCGCCATGCGTAGCATGGTACACCGCATCTTCATCGCTCGTCGAAGTCAACAAATTAAGTGAAGAATATTTAAAATATTTGTTAACTGCTTCTAACAGGCTATTGAAAATGGAATCTGTTTATTAGGACGATCTGACAGCTAAGATGGAACCAGTCTCTGACGATAAATCCTCAGAATTAGAAACTGAAATCAACGATGACTGTTCTATCAAAGTAATAAATACAAAATCAGAAGCTGATTTGTCAAAAGTAGAATCGGAGGTAAATTTCAATGTTATTGCGAAGCTAGAACCAATTACTGATGATGATGCGACTGAAGTTCAAGCCAAAAAAGAAAAAGTAGAGTTAATAGAGTTATCAGATAATGCAATTGAGTTCAGTATTTCTGAAATTAGGCCAAGTCAAGGAATGATAGAAACTTCTTTAAAACCGGTTGAAATGCCTGTTGGCAAGCTAGAGGCACCAAATTGGATGAAATTATTGTTTTCTAAACTTGAATCGCATCGTAAAGAACTGAACAGTAAGATGAAATCCAGTAGTAAACATGTAAGTAATGCGAATCTAGTAATAAAGAGCTAAAGGATGAAATGAACTCAAAACTGAATAGCTTAGATTATAAAATTAATTCTAACCACCATGATGCGCAGGTCAAAGTAGGGCAACATCTAACTATATTCCACAGTACTTTCAAAACCGAAATTGGTGAAGTTCGTAAATATTCTTAAGACGCCGATGATATCATGGAAGAGACATTGTCAGAAAAATAGGCAATAAATCCAAACTTTGATCTAATCGGTTTGTGGAAATAACTAATAAAGCAAATGCTTGTCAGAAGGATATTAAGAAAGTAAAGCCTGATTTGTGAAATGGAAGGGGATGTTGCTAAAAATTTTCTGACAGAGTGAAGGCAGTAGAACGACAAATAGAAGAACTAAATACAAGCATTACTAACATAGAAAATAAAGTAACTTCTGGTAGCTCTTATAATACTACTGTACAGCATGCTGCTTCAGTTGACGCAGCTTTTATTTGTTGGCTCTGAGCACTACGGGACTTAACATCTTAGGTCATCAGTCCCCTAGAACTTAGAACCACTTAAACCTAACTGACCTAAGGAAATCACACACATCCACGCCCTAGACAGGATTCGAACCTGCGACCGTAGCGGTCGCGCGGTTCCAGGCTGAAGCGCCTAGAACCGCCCGTCCACTTAGGCCAGCTAGCTTTTATTGGATATTGCCAATTTTTACACTTTGGTCCAGACAAATAAATTCACAGATTAGAATACTGGAACGATTTTGAGGATGTTTCACCAGATACACGATCAGGAAGTGAAAATTTCTTTCATAAGAAGTTATTTGTCAGTAGATGCTTTTCGACGATGAGTTCAAGTAATGATTAGATCTAAACCTCTTTCTTAATTTAAAACTGCATTTCCTAATGAGTACTGGCCACACAGCAAACAAAACGATGTTTTGAGAGAATTTTGGAGTGGTAAAAAGTTTACTCCAGGTCGTGAATCAGTCACAGAGTTCTCCAGAAAGTGGGTTCAACGTCTGCCACATCTGACAGAAAAGATGAAACCAGAAATGATGATCATCGGACTAGAACGTAGGCTACCTTGGTATTGGCAGAAAAGAATCATTTCCGCATCGAGAGATAATGTGGATAGGTTCATCAAGTATCTAGAGCGGGTGGAAAGAGCGGTATTGTTGAGGAGTATATGCAGAGTAATAACAGCTCATCTAACAGTCATATAAACAACCGAAATAATGATAGTGGGAAAGCCAATATTAGAAGTACAGAAGCTCAGAATACACGATCTAATAATCGTGGTCAAAGCCCTGGTATAGGAAGAGGAGGTAGACAGCCATAGCGCTTTCGCAATAGTTATTAAGCCGGCCGTTATGACCTATAGGTTCTAGGTGCTTCAGTCTGCAGCCGCGCGACGGTTACGGTAGCAGGTTCGAATCCTACTAGGGCGTGGATGTGTGTGATGTCCTTAGGTTAGTTAGGTTTAAGTAGTTCTAAGTTCTAGTGGACTGATGACCTCAGAAATTAAGTCCCATAGTGCTCAGAGCCATTTGAACCAATTTGAATGCTTATTATGACGAAGGCAGAATTATAAACAATGTACCATTGAGACAAAACGAAGAGGAGAATCCTACCCGATCTGGTTCTGAATCGAATATGCACAACTGGCAGTGTGTTTGAAATTAAGTCCCGTCTATGAGGAACCTGGCGCTTACCAGCCAGTAACAAAAAGACAGACCATAGTAAGTCAGCACACGCAAACCGATAACATGCGTGATTATATAGGAACAGACAGTACCAGTAATATCCTAAACAACTGTCATTATCAAACACATTAGAAAAATGGGACAAGAAGGAAAAAGAAAACGCTGCAAGTAAAAGGGAAGAACAAATTAACTGGTTTAGATCAGACGAGGAAGAAGATGAAGTGAAGGCTTACGACTTCGACACTGATGGCAATCTGAAGGCTAAAGTTTCGGTGGAGGAAGCAGAGTCAGTTTTGCAAAGTTTTGAGGAAGTACCAATAATAATGTCAGGGAACCTATTAGCTGTACTGATATGTCACAAACTGTAAAAGCAGACGGCACTATTATAGCTAGCAATGATGCTCAGAGGTAGAGAGTAGTTTAACTGATGTGCTGCAAACGAAAGTAGAAGTCGTCAATTTAAAATTGGTAGACAGATTAGAAAAGGCGGCTGCGGCTGTAGAAGTTAATGCACCCGTGAATCTACAGGGTGACAATAATTGAACTATATGAATAAAAGCGTAAATTACTTACAAAATACAGAGTGCACATACTTTTTTCAACATGTACACGTCGCTACAGATGTTCGGACTTATGTTTTTGACATATTCGATATGCCTGCCATCATTGATGATGATGTGGCGCAAACGAATAGCGAAATTCTACATGATCCGCTGAAGTGTCGGAACTTCGATGCTTTCGATGACCTCCTGAATGGCTGTTTTCAGTTCAACAATGGTTTTGGGGTTTAGTACCCCTTGTCTTCAATGTAGCTCCACAAAAAGGAGTCGCATGTGTTCAGAGCCGGAGAATGTGGCGGCCAATCGAAGCCCATGCCAGTGGCCTCTGGGTACAGCAGAGCCAGAATGCGGTCCCCAAAGTGCTCCTACAGCACATCAAACACTCTCGTGCCTCGATACCAAACCCTCTCCTTCTTCGATGGGGTCGAGCTCCGTCTTGCATGAGCCACATCGTATCGAAATCAGGGTCACTTTGGAAAATGGGGATGAAATCATCTTCCAAAATCTTCACATACCGTTCGTAGTCACTGTGGCATCAAGGAATATCGCACCGATTATTCCGTGACTGGACACTGCACACCACACAGACGCCCGTTGAGGGTGGAGAGACTTCTCTATCGGCCAACCGTGCAGTTTGAACGTCCTAACGCAAACCGTTCAGAAGTTATGACGATTTTATTTCATATAGTTGAATAATTGTCGGCCTGTAAGTGTAAATGTACATGCAAATGAACAAAATTATTTGAGGTAGACACAGATTTAAAAAGATTTATTAGAAGAATTTCAAGAGGAACCTGTTCAAACTACACACTATTGTAAACACTAGCATCTCGGAAACAGCAGTGCGTTGTCTTCCTGATAGTGACAGCGAGGTAATTACTTTGTTCCAAATATTCTTTCGTTCCGTTCCTAATAAGAGTGAGTTAACTGACATGAAAGTAAGTAGTTTAAGAATAATAGGTTCCAATGGAAAAGTTTCTAGACCAGTGCAGCACGAAACTACGGTATCAATTGGTGTAGGTAATGATATAATAAATCACAATATTTTAATTATGTTCGGGTTAGGTGTTGAAATATTGATTGGTGCAGACCTTTCAACTAAACATAAAGAAAAAGTTGACTTTTGTCAGAGCCACTTAGTGTTAACTTCAGCAGATTCTGGTGTGAGTTCTGGAGTCTTTCATTAGAAATTGTGTGGGCAGTAATATTGAAGCATGGGAACTGGCTATTAGAGTAATGAAGGATAAGGGATACTTGCAGGAAAATATGGAATTCGGGAATAATGCACAAGATGTTAATGCAGAAGACAACTGTATCTTGAAAGAAACAGAGGCCACTCATAATTATCAAGGCCATTCAGGATAATAAGTTGCAAGCATTCACTTTCTTTAATCATAAATATATGTCTTAATGGTACTATATGTTATTATTTTTACACAACGAAAAGTATTATCTTTCAACATAAATCATAAAAGGAATGATGGCAAAGCATACATTAGGGTGGAAGCTATACAAATTCTCCACTGAATTAATCCCTTTTACAACGCAATCCGACTTTGTTTACATCAAGCCACTGCGAGGCCATCTCTGTTCGAATGAAATCAACTATGACCGAGTATACCACGAACTATGTTTTACCTGAGGACAGGGAACTCTATACCACGAACTATGTTTTACCTGAGGACAGGGAACTGTGAATATTATGTAACAACCTTTCGCTGGTGCAACAGTATTTTACCCTTTCACTTTGATTTAGCTGGCAGCAAAAAACGGCTCACTGTAGGTGAGGAGCGATGCGCTGCGGCTGCTGTAATGTTCTGACGGTCCAAGAAAATTCGCATATTACGCCATCTTGTGTTCTGATTATTAGAAAGCGGAAAACTCCTCTCTCACAGCCATAAAATCCTGGCATATTTCAATGTGAGGTGCATCAGTTTGCTGGTCTGGCTAGAACAATTTGACTCACAGGCACGACGATGTGTGCTGGAATTGTCAAGCGTCAGACGGCCGACTCAGGAAGAATAAGTTCACCCTTGTGATACACGATATGCGGAAGACGACGTGCAGTTCCACTGTTGGTATAGCTGGAAACTGCCACTGGCTCTCTGTCCACCACAAGATACACACCAGAGGTCTCATCCACTAGGGAAAGACGTGAAGTTCTCCACCAGGAGAGGACCAGAAGATGAAGAACACAAAGAATCTCTACCACTTTCCACCAAGCCTTGGTACAGGTGCCGTATTAGCAAAAATGAAGCTGCCTCCACATTGCAAAAACGAATCGAACTATTCTCTACTCATTGAATCGTCCCTCTTGACTGTTCTGTTGGCCTGGTAGCCAATCCTGACACAGCACCAGGATTCCCACATTGGGGGAGCAAGCCTCCACTTTGTATATTCTGAGAGAAGTCGATCAGCGACTCCAAATCTAGACTAGGGAGGCGCCTTTTTCTCAGTATGGATCAACGAAAATAGGGAGAAATAGAAATAATGAAGTCAGTAGGCTGACATATAACGTAAAATCGTGGAAAATTGGTGTGTAATTTCCTCTTATCTCGTAAAAAGGGTTGAGAAACGCGAAATCTTGTTTAAGGCAGATGGTCAATCATCAACATCATCATCATCATCATTTAAGACTGATTATGCCTTTCAGCGTTCAGTCTGGAGCATAGCTCCCTTATAAAATTCCTCCATGATCCCCTCAGTCTGGAGCATAGCTCCCTTATAAAATTCCTCCATGATCCCCTATTCAGTGCTAACATTGGTGCCTCTTCTGATGTTAAACCTATTACTTCAAAATCATTCTTAACCGAATCCAGGTATCTTCTCCTTGGTCTGCCCCGACTCCTCCTACCCTCTACTGCTGAACCCATGAGTCTCTTGGGTAACCTTGCTTCTCCCATGCGTGTAACATGACCCCACCTTCTAAGCCTGTTCATCCTGACTGCTACATCTATAGAGTTCATTCCCAGTTTTTCTTTGATTTCCTCATTGTCGACACCCTCCTGCCATTGTTCCCATCTGCTAGTACCTGCAATCATCCTAGCTACTTTCATATCCGTAACCTCAACCTTGTTGATAAAGTAACCTGAATCCACCCAGCTTTCGCTCCCATACAACAAAGTTGGTCGAAAGATTGAACGGCGCACAGATAACTTAGTCTTGGTACTGACTTCCTTCTTGCAGAAGAGAGTAGATACGTAGCTGAGCGCTCACTGCATTAGCTTTGCTACACCTCGCTTCCAGTTCTTTCACTATGTTGCCATCCTGTGAGAAAATGCATCCTAAGTACTTGAAACTGTCCACCTGTTCTAACTTTGTTCCTCCTATTTGGCACTGAATCCGTTTATATTTCTTTCCCACTGACATTACTTTAGTTTTGGAGATGCTAATCTTCATACCATAGTCCTTACATTTCTGATCTAGCTCTGAAATATTACTTTGCAAACTTTCAATCGAATCTGCCATCACAACTAAGTCATCCACATATGCAAGACTGCTTATTTTGTGTTCACATATCTTGATCTCACCCAGCCAGTCTATTGTTTTCAACATATAATCCATAAATAATATGAACAACAGTGGAGACAGGTTGCAGCCTTGTCTTACCCCTGAAACTACTCTGAACCATGAACTCAATTTACCGTCAACTCTAACTGCTGCCTGACTATCCATGTAAAGACCTGTAATTGCTTGCAAAAGTTTGCCTCCTATTCCATAATCTCGTAGAACAGACAATAACTTCCTCCTAGGAACCAGGTCATATGCCTTTTCTATATCTATAAAGCATAGATACAGTTCCCTGTTTCACTCATAACACTTCTCCATTATTTGCCGTAAACTAAAGATTTGGTCCTGACAACCTCTAAGAGGCCTAAACCCACACTGATTTTCATCCAATTGGTCCTCGACTAATACTCGCACTTTCCTTTCAACAATACATGAGAAGATTTTACCCACAACGCTGATTAAAGAGATACCTCTGTAGTTGTTACAATCTTTTCTGTTTCCATGTTTAAAGATTGGTGTGATTACTGCTCTGTTCAGTCTGATGGAACCTGTCCCGACTCCCAGGCCATTTCAATTATCCTGTGTAGCCATTTAAGACCTGACGTTCCACTGTATTTGATGAGTTCCGACTTAATTTCATCCACCCCAGCTGCTTTATTGCACTGCAATCTATTGACCATTTTCTCCACTTCCTCAAATGTGATCCTATTTCCATCATCATTCCTATCCCATTCTACATCGAAATCTGAAACATTGCTGATCGTATTTTCACCTACATTGAGCAACTCTTCAAAATATTCCCTCCATCTGCCAAAGGCATCCACAGGATTCACCAGCAGTTTTCCTGACCTGTCCAAAATACTTGTCATTTCCTTCTTACCTCCCTTTCGAAGACTGCTAATTACACTCCAGAATGGTTTTCCAGCAGCTTGACCCATAGTCTCCAATCTGTTTCCAAAGTCTTCCCAAGAATTCTTCTTGGATGCTGCAATTATCTGTTTGGCTTTGTTTCTTTCTTCAGCATAACTTTCTCTGTCTACCTGAGTTCTAGTATGTAGCCATTTTTGATACGCCTTCTTTTTCCTTTTACAGGCTGCCTTGACTGTGTCATTCCACCAAGCTGTTTGCTTCATCCTACTTTTACACACTACTGTTCCAAGACATTCTTAGCCACTTCTAGTACTGTGTCCCTGTACCTTGTCCATTCCTTTTCCAATGACTGTAATTGACTACATTCAACTAACTGGTACCTTTCTGAGATCGCTGCTATGTACTTGTGCCTGATTTCCTTATCCTGAAGTTTCTCCACTCTTTTCGTCCTACATATGGACCTGACCTCGTGCACATTTGGCCTCACAATCCCAATTTCACTGCAGATTAAATAATGATCAGTGTCATCAAAGAATCCCCTGAATACACGTGTGTCCCTCACAGCCTTCCTGAATTCCTGATCTGTTATTATATAGTCAATGACAGATCTGGTTCCCCTGCCTTCCCAAGTATACCGGTGAATGTTCTTATGTTTAAAAAAGGAGTTTGTGATTACTAAGCCAATACTGGCACAGAAATCCAAGAGTTGTTTCCCGTTCCTGTTGGCCTCCATATCCTCTCCAAATTTACCCATAACCTTTTCATACCCTTCTGTTCGATTTCCAATCCTGGTATTAAAATCACCCATGAGCAGAACACTGTCCTTGTCCTACATCACTGAGTGCCACATAAAAACTATCCATCTTATCTTGATTTGTCCCTTCACAATGCGAATATACTGACACAATCCTAATTTTCTTGCTAGACACTGTCAAATCTATCCACATCAGTCGTTCGTTTACATACCTTACTGCAACTACGCTGGGTTCCATTTCTTTCCTGATGTAAAGCCCTACACCCCATTGTGCTATTCCTGCTTTGACTCCTGACAGGTAGACCTTGTATTCTCCCACTTCCTCTTCTTTCTCACCCCTTACCCGAATGTCACTAACAGCTAAAACGTCCAGTTCCATCTCACTTGCAGCCTCTGCCAGCTCTACCTTCTTCCCAGAGTAGCCCCCATTGATATTAATAGCTCCCCATCTCATTACCATTTGTTTGCCAAGTCGTATCTTAGGAGTCCCTGGTTTGTCAGTTAGAGGTGGGACTCCGTCACCTCCAAAGGTCCGAGGCATTTTGCTCTGATTGTTGCCAGTATCATATTTAAAATATCGGGGAAGCAGGTTGCTAGCCTTACTTGCCCCGAGTCCCATTGAGTTTTACCCCTAACGGTTGAGGGACTAACCGGTGGATTTGGTAGTCTTTGCCGTATGAGCACAAAGGTGACCATGACTCATAATATGTCCGAGATGCCCAGCCTTATTCCAAAGTAACTGGTATCCCGACTGTCGGGACCACTTACTTGGCCACTCATACGTTGCCCGTGGTTCATGAACTAGGACATGACTACAGGAACCCACATCATGAACCACAGATGGTCAATGAACATATAAATATTGACACATACAGACAACAATGCAGATAAACGAATGTCTTAGTAAATTCAGTTTGTAGAGTAATGGTGTGTTATAATAAAAACAGCTTTTTAATTTTGTGTGTAACAAAGCAAAGCAACCGCTTTCGAGCATAAAAATTCATTAGCATACTAATCCATACGATAATTGAGCCATATGAAGATAGTTTACGAATGTTACTTGATTTTCTAAGTAAAGCAACATCTAAGGTAATGAAGTAAACTTCAAACTAGCCCCAAAAGTGGCTATACTAAAAATATGTGTCGACTTTCAAAGCATGGTTTATAAAGAATGTTGTAAAGTTTTTATTCAAGATTAATAATGAAGGAACTAGTAAAAGTGTGCTAGAGTAACAACATGATTTAATGAAGCAACGTATTGCCAATAATCATTTTGAAAAAGTAAATAACATTTTCCCAAATAATAAATTTTAAAAAGAAAATTCTTTCTGATAACTTCACATTTAATTACTTAAATAATAGAATAAAATTAATATATGGAAAGAGTTTTGTCCTGCTTTAGAGATAAGTTGAGAACAGAACTTAGGCTAGGGATATGGAGGCTTCATGAAAGGCAGCTTACAAGCAGCATGGAGAAGTGAGGAGGACACCAACCATAGTTACTTCCCACTCTCTACCTTAAACTTTTTTAGTGATAGTGATGTACAAGGACACGCACCACAGTGCCTAAGGTTGTGATTAAATGTGTGAGTGCTGAAAAGCTATAAAAGGTCGAAATGTTTTTGTGTGTTTCTCTTTCAGGTAAATACTGAAAATTCTAAACCGCAAAATTAATTTTGTAATAATCGAAAATTTTGTTGCACAGTTCCATGTTATTTTATGTATCTGATTTGTAAAAATTCTCTACATTATGTTTTGTGGGTGTACTATTAAGCAAAATTTAGATAAAATCAGTTTCATTTAAATGAGGTCAGCTACAGTAACATCACTTGTTTATAATATTTAATTTTGTTCAAAAATAATTTTTTTCACAAAAATAAATAAGGGGTGATGAGGTAAAACAAGTCCTGTGTCATTGTAAGAGGTACAGAGGCAAGTGAGAGTGCCATGGCTTCTCCCAGTTCTTTAGTACCAGCGCTGTCTCATCAGGTAAAATAAATGCATAAATAAATAAATAAATAAAATATCCGTAATTAACATAAAAAGGACTGCACCATAATTTAAGAGTGAAATTAAAACTCTAAAAAATTATCAGTGTACGTTTAAGTATATTAATGCTAGCGTTGTAAAGTATCAGAAAGAGCAAATCAATATGTTAGGCAAAATATACGACCTTAAGAAAAAATAACTGACATTGAACAACAAACCTACAAAGCCAAAAACTGTTCAGAATAGGCAAACGTATGTCACAATCACAAGTTAAAAGACTTGATCAGAGCAATAATTTGGTTAAAATCGGGGTTTTCACGAAAAATAGAAGGCGCTACATAAAAGTCTCAAAAAGCAGAAAATTCGTATTTAGCCTCAGTGTCATGTAAAAACATTAAATATGTGACATCTTAGTTTTCAAGTTATTTACTAAAAATCAAATTTGGAACAAAAACATCCTAATTCATGGTAGACTACGCATCATCTGTGTTTGTAATACAGTGTTCTAATTACAGCTCTTGATTACATTCATGCAATACTATACCTGTAAAAGTTTCTAGACTGTATTGTAAATAACAGTTGTTATAACGAATCTTAAAGAGGCAGTTCAGGGGTCATGATTTAATGTCAGATTCGTTCTAAAAGTTCTAGCCACCAAAATTTAAATACATTCGAGCTAAAACCTTTTCGGTAACTAAAGAATATTTAATGCTCTTTATATAAAAATTAAGAATATTGCAAATTGTTAAACGACAGAGATATTAGTTAATACGCGTCCGAGAAATGGGTCATTGAGATAATGCTACCTGTGCGTAGGGCGATAGATAGAAGGTGTTTCGCTTGGTGGTCCACTGCGACCGTAAATAAATACAGCCAGAGAGGCAGTGGGAAAAGACACTTCACGATGAGATATCAATTTGTTCGCGTCAGTCAGACGCCTGCGTGCGCTGTTCCTCAGATGACGTCAGAGCTGGGTACTCTTGAATGCATTTTCGATAAAAACAGGAAGTGAATTCGCGAGGAGGTCAGGGATCGCTTAGATTTCACAGAAGTAACTGTTGCCGTCTGTAATGTCAACTAAACCGCGTGGGAAGTAGCGAGTTATTTTCCACTTTTAAGGCGAGGAATTAACTTTTGATGATTAGAAGTCAGGGCGAGAGTTCATTTTGATTGGAACTTCTCACAGAGATCACCTCTGAACTGTTAATAGTGCTGTTTCCAATAGGGATATTAATATTATTAGGGGTATTATCATAATTTGTGCATGTGAACTTTTACATATATCAACCAGTTAAAACTCGAAATTTTTGTTTATAGCCTTAGTTTCTGATCCCGCTGAGTAAATAGCAAGTAGGAACATTTTCTTTCAGTGAGCACAAAGAGTAATGTGGACTTTCAGACTGGATATTGTGGCGTGTATGTTCTCCATCGCTTTCTGCCTGACCTCAAAAATAGTTTTCAGGCTCTTGTAAATGGCGACGGTATGTGTAAAGCACGCACAGACATTTTAAGGGCTTTTTATAATGACATTATGTGGTATCGACCATCTAATAATTATCCGCCGCCCCACATAAGGCAAGGATGGCTTGTCATGAAGGCCAACAAAACAGAGCGCACAATATCGTCGAAGTACCGCTGTGTTGTAAGGGACCGCGGATTACAACCAAAGAGATCCTGCTATTAAAATAAATGGCACCCCAGATCATCAATCCTGCTTGTTGGGCCACACGACCTGATACAGTAAGACTGGTATCCCACTACTGTAAGGTATCCTACTGGTGTCTGGGACGTCCCCAGATATGTCTTCGCTGGTCATCTGGACTCAGTTTGAAGCAGCACTCATCACTAAAAATAATTCTACTCCAGTCAATGAGATTCCAGGCTGAAGATGTTCCTGGAGACTCCCCAAACACTGTTGCGATACCAACCTGACTGTTGCCCGCGATACTGCCCGACAACCAGGAGTGATGGCTTGGCGTGCCAATTCTTTTCATAGCAGGACCCCTTTGGTTGTTATCCGTGGCACCCTTAGAGCTCAGTGGTACTTCAACGATATTCTACGCTCCATAGTTTTGCCCTTCATGGCAAGCCATGCTGGGCTTACAATTCAGTTAGATAATGCACGTCCGTGTGTAGAGAGTGTTTCTACTGGTTGTCACCGGACCTTTCCCCAATTGAGAATATTTAGACCATTATGGGTTAAGCTCTGCAACCAGCTCGGGATTTTGACGCTCTAACGGGGTAATTGGACTGAATTTGGCATGATATCCCTCCAGAGGACATCCAACAAGCTTATCAATCAGTGTGAAGGCGAATAACTGCTTGTATAAGGGCCAGATCTGGACCAGGCGTTATTGACTCGATCACTTTGTGAAGCCTTTCGAATAAATCACCCATTTTTTCTGAATTGTAATCATTTGTTGGTCTCTACATATATACCACAGCTACTTATGTCTGTCCCATTCGGATATTTCCTTCGTGGTGCTTCGTTTTTTTATATTTTGGAGGCACACTGCCTGGCAAAAAAAGTGAAGCATCCAGAAGACATGGCTCTCAGTCAGTGTAACAGTGTCCCATTCGGATATTTCCTTCGTGGTGCTTCGTTTTTTTATATTTTGGAGGCACACTGCCTGGCAAAAAAAGTGAAGCATCCAGAAGACATGGCTCTGTCAGTGTAACACTTGTAAGTAGGCTGTTTAGGTTTTTTTATTGGTAACGCCGCCGCCACGTAGCGCTCTGTATAAAAATCACTGGCTGTGCCGTGTGCAGTCTGTGGCTGGTTGGCATTGTTGCAATACTCGCCATTGTAGTGTTGGGCAGTGGCAGTTGGCTGTTAGCGGCGCGTAGCGTTGCGCAGTTGGAGATGAGCCGCCAGCAGTGGTGGACGTGGGGAGAGAGATGGCGGAGTTTTGAAATTTCTAAGACTGGATGTCATGAACTGCTATATATATTTTGACTATTAAGGTAAATACATTGTTTGTTCTGTATTAAAATCTTTCATTTGCTAACTATGCCTATCAGTAGTTAGTGCCTTCAGTAGTTTGAATCTTTTATTTAGCTGGCAGTAGTGGCTCTCGCTGTATTACAGTAGCTTGAGTAACGAAGATTTTTGTGAGGTAAGTGATTTGTGAAACGTATAGGTTAATATTAGTCAGGGCCATTCTTTCGTAGGAACTTTTGGAAGTCAGATTGCGCTGCGCTAAAAATATTGTGTATCAGTTTAAGCAGAGTCATGTACAATTTTTCAAAGGGGACGTTTCACACTGTACACCTACACACCAACGGCGGCGTGTAAATGATCAAGGGTAGGAATTCTCTGTAAGAGGCACAACCGTTACCAGATCTTGAGCGTTCACTGCCTAGCACATGGGGACCCCGCATACTCCTCTGAGCTGGGGTTACCGGCAACTGACAGGGTTTAAAAGAGGTCACATTGTGTGTCTCCATTTCCCAGCTGGTCAGTTGTACCGTACAATATCCAGATTTGTGAGGCGTTCAGATGTGAAAGTCGACCTATGTTGGATTATGGGAACGTGAGAGCAGGTATACTCATCGTCAGGGTTCCTGTTGACCACATCCGACAGTTCCCCTTTAAATTTTGGTTCCCAGGGCAGCTGCCTAGTTCACCTATATGGTAACTATACTGGGCGTGGGCTAATTGGAGCTACGTACAATTTGACTAGCATGGAAATTTGCCAATGAATGTTCTCCAAAGTGTAGTCAAACCGGCGTGTAGCTCACTACCCTCTGTCATCCATGACCAGTGACGACTCTGACGCATACCACAGCAGCTATCGCTGTCAGCAAAAGCTATGAGGGACGTTTAATAAGTAACGGAATTCTTTTTTTCTCGACTAGTTTCGATTGAGAAAATGCAGAATATTCTGTGGGACACAAGATATATTCGTGCTTCCACCTCTATAGTTTCATTAAGTTCTGACAGGTGGAGGTGCAATACATAGCCTTCAAAACGGCATTTGTAACGGAGGTGTGTCCCAAGCAAAGAACTGCCATTGAGTTTCCTTTGGTGGAAACCAGAGCATCGCAGATATTGTAGAATATCTATGGAGACCTGCCAATGAATAGAAGCATGGTGAGTCTCTGGCGAGGCGTCTGTCCGATATTCTGCGTGCCGGTTGGCTACACACGGCTCTGACTCGTGCGATATACATCTACATCTACGTCCATACTCCGCAACCTACCTGATGGTGTGTGGCGGAGTGTACCTTGAGTACCTCTACCGGTTCTCCCTTCTATTCCAGTCTCGTATTGTTCGTGGAAAGAAGGATTGTCGGTATGCTTCTGTGTGGGCTCTAATCTCTCTGATTTTATCCTCATGGTCTCTTCGCGAGATATACGTAGGAGGGAGCAATATACTGCTTGACTCTTCGGTGAAGGTATGTTCTCGAAACTTCAACAAAAGCCCGTACCGAGATACTGAGCGTCTCTCCTGCAGAGTCTTTCACTGGAGTTTATCTATCATCTCCGTAACGCTTTCGCGATTACTAAATGATCCTGTAACGAAGCGCGCTGCTCTCCGTTGGATCTTCTCTAACTCTTCTATCAACCCTATCTGGTATGGATCCCACACCGGTGAGCAGTATTCAAGCAGAGGGCGAACAAGTGTACTGTAACCTACTTCCTTTGTTTTCGGATTGCATTTCCTTAGGATTCTTCCAATGAATCTCAGTCTGGCATCTGCTTTACCGACGATCAACTTTATATGATCATTCCATTTTAAATCACTCCTAATGCCTACTCCCAGATAATTTATGGAATTAACTGCTTCCAGTTACTGACCTGCTATTTTGTAACTAAATGATAAGGGATCTATCTTTCTATGTATTCGCAGCACATTACACTTGTCTACATTGAGATACAATTGCCATTCCCTGCACCATGCGTCAATTCGCTGCAGATCCTCCTGCATTTCAGTACAATTTTCCATTGTTACAACCTCTCGATACACCACAGCATCATCTGCAAAAAGCCTCAGTGAACTTCCGATGTCATCCACAAGGTAGATGTTGGAATGTGTAGACATTCTCATTCGAGGTGATCGACAGATCACTATGAAATACTTCGCCGGGAGTCAAAGGCGTGTGTGTCCGCAGGGTTCCTCACCGCCTAACGGAGGTTCACAAAGACAACGGATAACCACATGTGCGGAATTTCTTGGGCGGTATGAGGCTGATTGTGACACTTTTTTGTCGAACATTGTCACAGGCGAAGAAACGTAGGTTCGTCACTTGGAACCGGAAGCAAAACAGCAGTCTATGAAGTGGCGCCACACCACTTCTCCTCCGAAGAAAAAGTTTAAAGCCGTACCTGCAGCTGGTAATGTCAAGGGGTCATTCTGGGACTAAGACGAACTTATTCTCCTTTATGTCCTTCATCATGGTGCGACGATCAACTATGAAGTGCAAAACATTACCCTGAGGAAAGTTAAGAAATGTCAGCGTGTTTGTCGTCAAAAAAATGCAAACGAACTTCTTCTCCATGACAACACAAGGCCTTCTCCTTCTCCATGAAAATGTAAAGCCCCAAACAAGTCTGAGCACCCGAGAGGAGCTCACAAAACTTCATTGGACTGTTCTCCCTTATGCACCCTACAGCCCGGTTCTCGCACTTTGTGGCTTCCACCTGTTAGGACCAATGAAGGATGTGCTCCGCGGGAAGCAGTGAGTGGATGATTGCAGGTTAGTGATGCAACAAGACATTGGCTCCAACGTCGACAGGAGGAATGATACCAGGTGGGCATACGGGCGCGCCTAGTAAAGTGGCTAAGATCATCGCATTGAACGGAGATTATATTGAAGAATATGATACTGAAATCAAAAGAGTGGGAAATAATATGGTGTATTGGAATCCTGAACAACACTGATCTGTTTTCAGAAAAAAAATTATATGTAGCATTACTTATTGAACGCCTCTCGTATTTTCAGTCGCCGGAAGTTCTCTATTGCAGCATTAAAAGATAGGTATACTATACTGAAAATCGTCAGAGAACGTCTTTCGATCGCGAATAGAAGGAACGTTGGCTTTCTAAGAGCGGTCACTTTGGCGAGCAGTAGCGGCTCCGCTGAGTGGAGGCGGAAGTTGGCGGAGAGGTGCTATTGTGTTCGGAGCTGGCTGCCTTTGTGTCGAGCCGCCAAATGGCCCTCAGTTTTCCGTCAATTCGCTCATTGTTTCAGCTGACAGAGATTAATAGTGCACGGCCATTGTCGCCGAGAATACGGGCACAGTTTCGGCTAAGTACGCCGGTCTTCGCCATTAATCTCGTCAGCAAGTATCGGTTCGGCTTAGCTGACCACCGTTCGCTGCTAGTGTGCCTACTCCATATTGGAAGCGGACGCACTGCACGACGCTCTGGGTTCTCTCGTGTGTACCGTAAACTTGATTTTTTCTGTTGGTTTTTATTTTTAAAGTCAACAGTTGTAAGCGTGCCACTCCTTTCGCACCTAAATCTGAGTAGCATTCACGATTATGAAACCGTTTATGCCCTAAGGTATACACCCAGACACTGAGTGCGACCCATTAATAATACGAACTGACTTCGAAAATTTAGTTCGGAAATGGGAAAGCTTAGGCAAAGCGCAAAGAAAGGGGGGTCTTTACTCTGAAGTAGTCCAAGTGTAATAAATCGTACGTCGATATTTACACCAGATTTGTGCAAGAAAAATGTATTTGTCTCTGTTGCCAACACTATCTAATAGTCCCAGTTGTTTTTGCAGAAGGCAGAAGAAAAATGATATCAGACCCCTCCATTAATGACTCATTTGGGACAAAAGGGAATACAAATCCAGAACCTGTTTTCTGCGGATAGGAAACAAAAACTTTCTCTTTCCCAACAGTATTCGCAACTTGCTCAACATAATATTTAAAAGTCTTCTTGCTGGCCAGAACGAATCAAAACAAAGTCACCAGACCTCACTTCTTCATCATGTGTCAACATTTGCAAGGTTTAGGCTTCATCGTCATCTCTTTCACAACGTCCGTCATCCTCAGATTCTAGCACAGTGGATGGAAGGATTTCCAATTCATTGTCTGTATCATCACTGATTTTATTTTTTTGCAGAGATATTCAGTTCCTTCTTGCCCTGGAACAAAGTCTTCTTTAAAGCTGATCGTATTTTACCCACCACTGATTCGTCATTGATTGAGCACTAGTGTAAACTGCTTATTTCTTTTGCCTCGACTTTCACTCTCGCTTTGCGGCTTTTGGGAAAGATCGACAGTCTTCAGGAGTTGGAATTTCGGTTAGGACCTGAAGTCGAAGGTAAAGCATCACACAAACTTGCAGGTTCCACAGGAGAAGGTGGGTCAGAACTTGATGTGGACGCTGTTGGCTGCACAGTTACTTCCGATGGCTTAAAACAGTCTTCAGTGAATGCAAACCTGTTAAGTGGCAACAAATCAGGCACCTTGAAGCCAGATGCGAGAATTTTTTTGACTAAATGAAAGTGGGAAAGCTATCCCACAAAACAGAACGATCTCTGGAATAGTGACTGGGCCACCTGGATGCATTCTCATCGAGTCAACCACTGCTGTTCTTAGATATCCCTTAAATGGCCCAAACACAGTGATATCTAGTGGCTGCATCCTATGGGAACAATGTGGTGGAATGTCAGCAGAGTGATTCCAGCATCTCTGGCCATATTGATAACATCAATGCTGATGTGACTTGCATGGTTCAAATGGTTCAAATGGCTCTGATCACTATGGGACTTAACATCTGTGGTCATCAGTCCCCTAGAACTTAGAACTACTTAAACCTAACTAACCTAAGGACATCACACACATCCATGCCCGAGGCAGGATTCGAACCTGCGACCATAGCAGTCGCGCAGTTCCGGACTGAGCGCCTAGAACCGCTAGACCACCGCGGCCGGCCTGACTTGCATGATTGTCCAGAAGTATGAGTAGGTCATTGTCTTTCAAACAGCTCATCTGCTTAGCTACATGCTTCTAAACTTCGAAGAACAATTCCATTGTCATGTATCCAGATTTGTTGGCGAATCCAATATTACCATTTGGCGCACCATCCAGAAATTTCTTTCGTATGGACTTGTGGAAAAATGAACACTGGCAGTATGGCCATCTCTGAGGCTGAAATAAAGCACACATGGTGACATTTTCCCCTCTCTCTTGCGAATCTACCATTCTCACTTGCTTCTTACCTCGTTCTGCAGTAACTTTAGGAGGCTGCATTGCAGTAGGAATGCCATATTCATCGAAGTTCACTATCCTGTCTGGAGTGAACTTAAACTTGTCCAATGCTCTCAAAAAAATTGTCAAAGAAAATGTTAACAGTTACTTTGTTAAATGCTGCATCTCTTGCGAAGCTCGTATTTTCAGGTCTACGAAGAGATAGCTTCTGTTGCCAACCAATCGAACACATATGTAAAAATCCCTAGAGCCAGTCCTTTCCTGTCATACACCTTACACCCCAGCTCCTAGGGTAATTTCTTTTTTACAGTTTTTTAGCGTATATATACGCCAGTTCACATGCTTGGTTGTATGTCAGTCGATAATATAAATTCGATGCCTTCATGAAGTATTGAGCTAGCAATTTCTCTTGAGGATCTGTAAAAACCATGCAAACTCTGCAGTATTAAGTGTTTGGATTTCTTCATCTGAATTTCCAGAATCACTTCCATTACATGGATCTGAAAAAAGTATGTAATGTAGTCAGCCACAATGCACGGAACAGAAAAGGATTGTTGCAGTTATACGGTTGTATCTATTATTTGTCTAAGACAGTTGGTTTACAAAGAACAATAGAATTATTCTACGTTGCATAGTTGTTTGAAACTCACCTGGATGGATCTGAATGCCTTCAGCAGCATAATTCTTAGCTGTGCTGACGCATTTCTGTAGCACAGATTTCTGTAATGCAAATTTCTCTGCAGTTCGTCGAATACTCCCCTTTTTGAACAAAATTTCTTTTGCCACTTTCTGAACCTTTTCTTCTTCGATGTTAGTCCTGTCAGTTTTCCGGATATTTGTCCTCGCCATCTACAATATATATAATTTACTAAAATCATTTATAAAAGTAAAATTACGAAACTAAAAGTTGTCCTCTGTCTAAAAGGGGTAACAGTGGACACCGTCCACACTTGCCCCCAGGGGACCATTTTGGATATGAAATCAAACTGAAGCAAATGTTTGAGATGAAACATTATACAAGCAAAAGTTATGGAAATCTGTACAAATTTATAAACCATAACTGATAATATGATCAGTACTCACCTTTTGGAGTAATCTTGAAATTTGTTTATGACAAAAATCGAATAAAAAGGACAGAAACCGAATTTTCACTTCTCTTGCTTGCAACAATAACCAGTCTGGCACCAAATTTTGTTTGATTGTTTACTACATCCTACAGAACTACCAAAGTGAACATACAAAAATTCCAAAGATTGTTTCACTGAAATAATTCTGTGTCCACTCTTGCCCCATGCCCACACTGGCCCCGCTCTCCCCTATCTATAGTTGTCGGGTCGAACAGTGTTGTAGACAGTCGCGGATGGATTGTGTGCGTGGTAGTACGGAAGCAAGTATGGTGTGTAGTAATGGTGTGCGTTTAACGCGATATTACTCGTAATACCGGGTCTTCGTGTGTTAGACACGGGTTGAAATTTGACTTTATGGTTGACGTTATAAATGGACGGTGTATTACGCGAACACTGTTGGTTTTTGCAGAATGAGGCTTGTGGCAGTGGCAATGCACTCCTGAACAGACAGTAACGTCGTCGGTTTAGAATTGAACTGCATTATATAAACTGTGAATTTATATTGCTCATTTTTCTTGACATCAAAATGTGACATATGCTAAAACACTGACCGCCAATGTGGAAACTGTGAAATGTGTTGCTAAGTTAGTGACTGTTTTCGCAGTAACATTGTTAACATGAACCATCAATATTAACAGCAAATGGACTGTCTAACTTTGCAATTGGCAAATTATAAGAAGTTGATTGTTAATTTAAACACGACGTGTGGACTGTGCCAAACTACTGTGTGTGAAAGTTGCAGTTGAACTAATACGACCTTCCAAGTGCTGGATAAACAGTTACTTTGTTCCGGCCAACGACAAATGGATGCTACGCAACTTATTACCACCGCCAGCAGAAACAGTATGTAAGGAAAGAGGATATACTAATGCCAAGGGCACGACTTGTAGGATTCATATCAGAAACTTCAAACTGCTTCTACTGCCATCGCCACATCACGCCAACCCAGAACAGGTAAGAATCAAAACCATTCCTCTCTTTGAGAAACAATTTAATTTCTTTCTGTTTTGTAACAGATCATCTCTTAATGTTTCTCTCCATAGATGAAAGTATAGTAGTGTATTGTAAAGACTGTCCACCTTCAGTGACGGTTGACCCCACCACTA
This sequence comes from Schistocerca gregaria, assembly GCF_023897955.1. Classification (NCBI taxonomy): domain Eukaryota; kingdom Metazoa; phylum Arthropoda; class Insecta; order Orthoptera; family Acrididae; genus Schistocerca; species Schistocerca gregaria. Next base: position 513,772,458 of record NC_064924.1, read on the forward strand.
ACAGTAGTTATTGCCATCCTCTTATTTGCTTTTACTTTTCAGTGTACTTTTACTAGTCGTTGCATGCGTTGTGTGTGTCTTTTGGAGCGATGTGCTTCGACGAATATGTACAGTCGTTTAGGCAGGAGAAGTTATGTGTTGTACTGTGAAATGTGGTCAGGCGTGTCAGTTGAGATATCCGCCATTGAAGTTATTTGCATCGACCAATTACAAAGAAGTGGCTTATTCGCCATTCGTTCAAGTTACGTATTAGAGGGGCTTTGAAACTAACAACTTTCAAAGTACACAATCTTAGTTTACATGCCACAGTATACTGTGTCCTTATTTACCAGATTAGCTTCACAGTGTTTCACTGTTTTCACTATCGAAGGGTTTTACCATCACAATTTTAACAGGATTGGGAAACTTCTCATTCAGAGGTTTGCTTTTGAAGTTTGCGGAAGTAGAACGGTTTCTTGAGGTTTATACAATATTAATTTACTTTGTGTAGTTTTTCTTTAAAAATTTTCTGATTACAAATTCATGGTCATAGTAAATCTCCAGGAACTGTTTTCTTCACAGGACGCACTTTCACGTCTTCCGATTGGCCTTGATACAGACTTTGATGCTTCTGCCTCATCTTGTTGGGACACTGATGTTCAGAATTCTGAATTGCTTCAGTCTTTTCCGCTGGACTATAGAAAAATTGCAGGGACATGGAAGCTGATTCAGATTTTGCTAACATACCTTCGCACATCTTGGCCTCGTTCCTTGCATAAAGAACTCTGTAGTAGGCCAATACTTTGCCCGTTGGCATAGCCTCACTGAACAGAGAGGTGTGATTCTTGTTCAAAATGACAATGGACGGTCACGTGTGTCGATCCCTAAAGCTTTGCAAACGTAAGTGTTGTAGTTACTTCAACAAGGACACTGGAGGATTGTTTGCACATAACAATTAGCGCGTCGACACTGTATTTAGTGGGGTATGGACACCCAAATAGAACAGATGACATCACAGTGTCACGCATGTGCGGAAAATCACTCTGCTATGCCACAAAAATTCTCTCCTTAGCCTAAGTCGCAGCCGGCCGGGGATGCCGTGCGGTTCTAGGAGCTACAGTTTGGAACCGCGAGACCGCTACGGTCGCAGGTTCGAATCCTGCCTCGTGCATGGATATGTGTGATGTCCTTAGGTTAGTTAGGTTTAAGTAGTTCTAAGTTCCAGGGGACTGATGACCTTAGAAGTTATGTCCCATAGTGCTCAGAGCCATTTGAACCATTTTCGAACCTAAGTCGCAATTGCCATGGCAACGTGTACACTTAGACCTTGTGGGACCTTTTTGGAACACTCGTTGGTTGGTTGTGATTGACTCATATAGCAAGTTTCCTTTGCTGTGCCAATGAACTCGACGTCACATAGCACAATTCAGGTGTTGTCCTCTATTTTTTGCCTCGAAGGTTTATCTGAAGTCATAGTGTCAGACAGTTTACATCAAATGAATTTGAAACATTCTATGAACGCAATGACATACAGCATCTAACTAGTGCTCCATTCCATCCACAGTCAAATGGCGAAGCGAAACGTTTTCCCAGAACCTTCAAGCAGCAGATGACTACACTTTGCTCTGCACACACCAGGGGTCAAGCATTGCAACTGTTTCTCACTTCACATTCTTCGCACCCACGAGATGGCCCATCGCTGGTGGAATTGCTTCACGGCCGCCGCCATTGGACACTGCTCCACCCTCATCAGCATCTGGCGCCGAAGGAGGGCCGCAAGTATCACTTCACGTCGCATGATATTGTCTTTTACAGGGTTTTTAGTAGCAGCAGACGGTGGGCTCAAAGTGAGATCATCTGTCGATTTGGCGCTTGCATTTTTCTTATTTCAGGTTCAGATGGCTTGCAGCGCTGCCATGAAAGTCAGCTTCGCCTCTGTCATGTGCTCACTGATCTTTCAGTTTTTCTTCCGCCAGATTCACAGATCCAGAGGACAGCGCGGCTACGGCAGCTGCCAGAGGGTGTCATCACGACACTGTGGGACGAGCCCATGGAGACAGAGCCTTCGCCTCCTCCGCCGCCTCTCGTACTGCCAATGGAGCTGGACCCGCCCATGCTGCAGCAGTCACTGCGTTCCTCATCTGGTTCATGGCATCAGGAGGTGAACACATCGCACTCCCTACATGACGGCGGTCCGTCGCTTTTGGGGGGGGGGGGGGGGGATGTTCAAGTGTAACGACAAGCGCCGGCACGAATACAAAGAATGCAAGTGCAGAGAAGGCGGTGAGGTGACGTCAGGCAATAGTTTGCTTACTAGGACTGCACCACAGCAGGAGCGGCCACTAGGCAAAGAGAATATAAGCACCTCTCCTGCCAGCCTCGGCTGCACAGGAGTAGACCGGCACTGAAGTGCGCGTCATATAAGTTGGCGGCCGAGTTTAGGTTCGTTCTGCGCATCTGACGTCACAAAACACAGTCAGCCAATGAACAGAGAACGACGTTGCCACAGCTCGACTACAGTGCATAGTACGGACGAGTGTCTTCAGTTTTAGAAACGTTCAGTCATAAATAAAGTAATTGAACAAAAGCAATGTCTTGATAGCAGACTTTCTTTTATAGAAAGTTTGGAAAAAGCATTCTTTATACCAATTGCTTCATATTCTATTAATTAATTAAACCAAACAAGCAATAAGCTTCCTAATTAAGGCGATAGCATAGAAAGGTGTTTGTATTATTCTCACTAACCACTTTTTCGCAATAAAGAACAGTGGTAATTGTTTATTTCCTGTTGTACTCCGACGAAACATGAGTATTTCACAGTCATACCAACAGTGTTTGTCGGTATTGTGTGTGATATTTTAAAGTCCATTTGAACGATGAGTTATGTTAACGTAATGGTTATAGTGTGAGTCTGCCGAGCGGGAGGTTCCGAGTTCTAACCTTGATCGGTACTAAATATTTTCTTTATTTTAAAAACAATATCGAAGTGTCTTACTTCACGAATTTTAATCGTTTGAAAGTAAGTTTTGGAAATTTCTAGTGGCAACTAAAATCGACCATACGGAAAGTATACGCTATGGAGTTTTACCTCTGCAAACTCTTAAAAAATTTCGTGCACTGGTTTACTACATCTAATGCTGCACAATAACTGCGTTGAACATCGAAACAAAATTAAGTCATTTGTGGGGGGGAAGGTACCAGTCAAGAAGATATGTAAAAATACTATTTTTGGGCCAAATAGTTTTTTTGAAATAGAATGATAAAGTGTGTCAAAGCAGTCGAAACACCTGTGTCTGCACAGGCGAACTGTGCAATGATCACAAAATCGCGGAATGCGGGGAGCACGTCTCTGTTAACGTCTGGGTTAATGCGGCCGTGGTGGCTTTTACTTCATGAACTGCGCGCTCCTCCCTAAACGTAACTTTGCGAACTATACTATGGCGCTGCTTCTCTTAGCGCGAACAACTGGCAACGCAGCAATCTCCCGCGTCTGGACGGGCATGCGCGAACCGCCAAGATAAAAGAATTGAACTATAGCAGACCAGGACAGTAGTATATGTATACTAGTAGAGCCGTCATCCTAACAGTTATACTAAGACTTGTGCCTTATATTAATTGCTTGTATGGACATTGTATATAGAGAAGGACACTGTTTGCATGTTGCCAATCACTTGCGACACATTCTTGTAAACCAGAGTATTGTCTGTCTGCTTTATTGTAATAAAAACCATTAATGTGACTTGCTTGAATTGTTGCATAGCTATCCGAGAAAGCACCATCCTTTAGGCACCCTATAAGTGACGAGTGGGCAAGACCATTCTTGTACAGCACATTTCAAGATGAAAAACTGAACTACCATCTCCATCAAAGACGCTCGCCATCTAATGGACGTAATATGTAGCCCAGAGCCCCCAGCACCGCTGTCTCAGTGCGAGGGCAAGCAGCACTTCAATAAATACGCCACAGTTACGTCAAGCACACGGTTCGCCACACGGCGCAGCCACAGTGCAGTGGCCCGGTACAACGTTAAGCTCTCTCTATACAACTTAAGCATTTTCGTGGACTTACTTGTTGAAGAATGCTGGTTCTGCTTTCTTGCAGCGCTTCTGCTAGCACCGGACGCTTCTCCGAAGATTTTGCTGCTAGGAAGGGGAAATTTTCACTCTCTCGCTCTCACTCTTCTTATTTAAAAAAAATACGCTACTCTTGGAATATCATTCAATGCACCAGAACATATTTACTTCCACTTTGCACAAAAAACAACTAAACTTTATGACGTAAGCCCACACATTACCGGGCACCCAGAATCGGTTAATTACACATTTTTGAACACAATTAATACATAAGCTTTTATCGTAGCTGACTATCCACGTCCAGTCCACGTACTCTCAACAGCAGTCCAACGTCTAATAAACAGTCACTATCTCGAGTCACTCCATTTGTTTTTTTAACCATACAAAGCTACATTACTCTTTGCAGCCGGCCACAGAGCTTCCGTGCCGTATTTGTTTATTCTTGGCAGGTCGCGCTGAACACTTGTCAGCGCCGACGAATTATCTCCCTCCCAGTTTCGCCTGCACAAACAATAAATGGGTGCAGTATCCCATGCTCATCCTTACGCCCTGCTTTAAAATAACGCGTGTTCGAAACGGCTGGGACACAAGTGTCTCCAGACTTTCGTAAAATTCTGGGGGCACTACAACAGCCCATCACCTAGCTGATCACAACCGACTGAATTTTCTGTCGTATCACAGAACTTTTAAATCTAAGGGATTTCTATTCAATTTTCGACCAGTACACCTCCGGTTTGAGTTAAATGTAGTTACCTGATGGTCTGCACCAGAACAACCCACGTCTCATGTAAGGACCTCTGTGAACTGTTGTTACTCAAAGGTTTGATATGTTATACAAAAGTATAATGACATCAGACGTTTCTAATCGGTTTATAAGTCGGACATTAAAATACCTCGATAAAGTGATATTGCTTCTACAGAAGTCAGAAAATATATGAGATTTACTGTCAGTTCTTGATAAATGGGAATGACTGTTAAATAGCATATTGGAATACATTCCAGCGCCAATTTTGTGTTACACGAGAAGAGAATGTATGGAAGTAGGGAGCCTGCCGCTGTGGCCGAGCGCTTATGGGCACTTCAAACTGGAATCGGGCTGCTGCTACAGTCGCAGGTTCGAATCCTGCCTCGGGCATGGATGTGTGTAGTGTACTTACGTTAATTAGGTTTAAATAGTTCTAAGTCTAGGGGACTGATAACCTCAGATGTTAAGTCCCATAGTGCTTAGAGCCATCTGAACCATTTTTGTGGAAGTAGTACTGCAGATTATCATTGATATCAACTGCATCAGAATCCATCGCAAATACGAGTATTTGCACTGTTCAACTCTCAAGTGCTGATATTGTTACTGGATCACGGTGTGCAGAACCAACCAAGAACAGTGAAAATGTACATCAGTAACAAGAATACTATTAACTTTCAGAAACCTGACACATGCCAGCAAAGCCATCCAACATGTGATACCCTTATGTGTTCATATTTTATGGAATGGTCCAATCAGAAAAATTCTCAAGAAGTCTTTAGTATAAATTTCTAGCATGTTATTCACATGTGATATTTCAAGGCAGCAAACCAGTGAGCAGAGTAACAGTATTTCTGTGACATCATCCTACGAGTAAAAACCTGCATCGTTGTAAGTTTAGAATCCAAGATAGCAATCCATGACATCTTTGATGATGTCAGAATTCAAGATGGCTGACCTGGGGATATGAGTGCAGTCCAAAGTACTTTTTCGAATTCCCATTGTGCTGCGGTCATCGGTCTCCAGTACTCATCCTCAGCATTCAGGATGATTAGCTGCAACCAGGCTCACCACTTGTGCCCCGTACCCCATACCAGCACATTAGTCAGATGGTATAGTACAGTGGGTATAGTGTAGTGCTGTACTATCCTGCAGGTACAGATGGTACCCTCAAGTGTAGTGCTGTACTATCCTGCAGGCACAGATGGTATCCTCAGCATTCAGGATGATTAGCTGCAACCAGGCTCACCACTTGTGCCCCGTACCCCATACCAGCACATTAGTCAGATGGTATAGTACAGTGGGTATAGTGTAGTGCTGTACTATCCTGCAGATACAGATGGTACCCTCAAGAGGCTGGCTCCATCCCTGCCATAGACATCTTTCACACAAAATAGCTTAACTGGGCTAGGAGTATATAACTGGACTGCAAATACAACCAACTTAACACCATATGGCTGGAACGTCACATGATCAGAAGTGCCATGATCCTGTATCTTTAAAGTATAAAAGGAGACAGTTAGCCACAAAAAGGGTCCTTGATGCTTTTGTTGACTGCTTCAAGCTTAGTAGTACAACATTTAATATTGTTGTAATACTTCATGCTATTAATATTGTTGTTGAGCATCTGAATTTTCACGTCAACATACAGGCGAGCATTCTACCTACCCTTTTCAAAATGATCATGAGCCGAAGATCTCACGAACTTATCCATGCTGTAAAGTATAATGACATAATTACCATGTTGTTTCACTCTACAATGTAGGAAAAGACAAATTGCTACTTACCCTAAACAAGACACATCAAGTCGCAGGCAGGCACAATTAAAAGATACTTACATAAAGTTTTTGCCCCCAGCCTTCATCAGTAAAAGAGAGACACCATTCACTCATACAATCTAGCACACCTCACCCACCCACCCACCCACCCACCCACCCACACACACACACACACACACACCACCACCACCACCACCACCACCAACTCTTGCCAGAATGTAGCTATCTCGAAGGATGTGAGCAGCAGGCTGGAGGGAGCAGGGAAGGGGACAGTAGTGTACAGGTGGGGAGAGAGATGAACGCTGTCTGGTAGAGTGTGCAGGGACTAAAATGTCAATAGGCACAGTGTCAGGAGGTTGTGGGGCAAGGAGGTGAGAAAAAAAGTAACAAAAAAGGAGAGGAGACCTCTCTAGCCTCCTAGTCTGATTCAGGTTCATTGATTATATCTTCATGATCTGGACGCAGGGCTGTGACCGCCATCTTCGTTCCTTCACATCTTCAACGCCTTCTCTCCCATACACTTTACGTGGTCCTTCTCAACCCAGTGTGCCATCTTCCTAGGTGTTGACGACCTCCTCCTCTCTGATGGCTCCAATCACATGTCTGTCCACATTAAACCCACCAGTCACCAACAGTACATGCATTTTGACAGCTGTCATCCATTTCATACCAAAAAATCCCTCCCATATAACCTGGCCACCTGGGGATCACATGCCTGCAGTGACAAAGACTCCCTTGCTCAGTATGCTGAGGCACCAAGGTGTTCACGGACAGACAATATCCCCCAGACCTAGTCCCCAAACAGATCTCCAGTGCCATTTCCCATCACACCCCAATCCTCCTACCACCCCAAGAACCAGCAACAAAGGAGTGTCCTGCTCATCACCCAGTACCACCCCAGACTGGAACAACTGAACCACATCCTCTGCCAGGGTTATGGTTACCTGTCAATATGCCCTAAAAATTGGGAAATACTACCCAAGATACTTCCCACACCCCCTAAAGGATTGTTCCGCAGCCCACCCAACCTCCACAACACCCCTGTTCATCCCTAAGTCACTTCTAGTCCTAACCCTTCCTGCAAGGAACATATCCCTGTGGAAGACATAGGTGCAAAAACCTGCCCAGTCCACCCACCCAGCACTTCCTATTCCAGTCCTCTCATAGGTTTACCCTACCCCATCAAGGACTGGGCCACCTGTCAAAGCAGCCATGTCATTTAATAGCTTTCCTGCAATCACTGCACAGCTTTTTATGTTGTATGTCTACCAACCAGCTGTCCACCAGGATGAACAGCACCCTACAAACTCTCACCAAAAGCAAAGTAGACCACCCTGCAGCATAACATGCAGCAGAATAAACACACTTGATTTCAATGGCTGCTTCACTACCCAAGCCATCTGGAGCTTTCCCTCCACCACCAGCTTTTCTGAACTGTGCAGATGGAGTTACCTTTATAACATATTCTCCATTCCAGTAATTATCCCGGCCTCAACCTACAGTAACATACTGTCCTAAAACCCTTCACCCTACAGTTTCTACCCTCTCTGTCCTGTCATCTCCTCCCTATCCTCATCTCCAACCCTGTTTATTTGCAGCCCTCTGCCAATGAATTTGCCTGTCTTTCCTGGTTCCTCTCCTTTCTTGCTCCTTTTTTCCCACTTGTCTGACCAACAACCTCCTGATGCTATGCCTGTTGGCATTCTGGTCCCTGCACACTCCACCAGACAGCATTTGTCTCTCTCCCCACTTGTACACTTCTATCCCTTCCCCTTCTCCGTAGCCTCCAGACTGCTGCTTTCACCCTGCATGATAGTTGCATTCCAGCAAGATATGCTGGAGTTGGTGGTCATTTGTGATTGAGGTGTGCTTGCTTGTGTGTGTGTGTGTGTGTGTGTGTGTCTTTTATTGATGAAGGCTGTGGGCAAGCTGTGGGCAAAACTTTATGTAAGTGTTCTTTAAATGTGCCTGTCTGCAATTGATGTGTATTCTTTATGGTAAGTAGCAGTCTCTCTTTTCCCACATTGTTGGTATTCCTACCTGGGCCTTCCATTGTTTAATATACTGTATCTATGTATAGACATGATACCGACAGGAAGTGCAAGATGGCTAAGCAGGGATGTCTAGAGGACAAATGTGAGGATGTAGAGGCTTATCTCACTAGGGGTAAGATAGATACTGCCTACAGGAAAATTAAAGATATCTTTGAAGAAAAGAGAACCACTTGTATGAATATCAAGAGCTAAGTTGGAAACCCAGTTCTAAGCAAAGAAGAAAAAGCAGAAAGGTGGAAGCAGTATATAGAGGGTATATACAAGGGTGATGTACTTGAGGACAATATTATGGAAATGGAAGAGGATATCGACGAAGATGAAATGGGAGATACGATACTGCATGAAGAGCTTGACAGAGCACTGAAAGACCTGAGTCGAAACAAGGCCCCGGGAGTAGACAACATTCCATTAGAACTATTGATAGCCTTGGGAGAGCCAGTCCTGACAAAACTCTACCATCTGGTGAGCAAGATGTATGAGACAGGTGAAATACCCTCAGATTTCAAGAAGAATATAATAATTCCAATCCCAAAGAAAGCAGGTGTTGACAGAAGTGAAAATTGCCGAACTATCAGTTTAATAAGCCACGGCTGCAAAATACTAACACGAATTCTTTACAGACGAATGGAAAAACTGGTAGAAGCTGATCTCGGGAAAGATCAGTTTAGATTCCGTAGAGATATTGGAACACATGAGGCAATACTGAACTTACGACTTATCTTAGATGAAAGATTAAGGAAAGGCAAACCTACATTTCTAGCGTTTGTAGACTTAGAGAAAGCTTTTGACAATGTTCACTGGAATACTCTACTTCAAATTTTAAAGGTGGCAGGGGTAAAATGCAGGGAAAGGCTATTTACAATTTGTACAGAAACCAGATGGCATTAATAAGAGTCGAGGGGCATGAAAGGGAAGAAGTGGTTGGGAAGGGAGTGAGACAGGGTTGTAGCCTCTCCTCGATGCCATTCAATCTGTATATTGAGCAAGCAATAAAGGAAACAAAAGAAAAGTTTGGAGTAGGTATTAAAATTCATGGAGAAGAAATAAAAACTTTTAGTTTCGCCGATGACTTTGTAATTCTATCAGAGACAACAAAGGACTTGGAAGAGCAGTTGAACAGAATGGACAGTGTCTTGAAAGGAGGATATAAGATGAACATCAACAAAAGCAAAACGAGGATAATGGAGTGTAGTCGAATTAAGCCGGATGACGCTGAGGGAATTAGATTAGAAAATGAGACACTTAAAGTAGTAAAGGAGTTTTGCAATTTGGGGAGCCAAATAACTGATTATGGTCGAAGTAGAGAAGATATAAAATGTATACTGGCAATGACAAGGAAATCATTTCTAAAGAAGAGAAATTTGTTAACATCGAGTATAGATTTAAGTGTCAGGAAGTTGTTTCTGAAATTATTTGTATGGATTGTAGCCATGTATGGAAGTGAGAAATGGACGATAAATAGTTTGGACAAGAAGAGAATAGAAGCTTTCAAAATGTGGTGCTACAGAAGAATGCTGAAGATTAGATGGGCAAATCACATAAATAATGAGGAGATATTGAATGGAATTGGGGAGAAGAGGAGTTTGTGGCACAACTTGACAAAAAGAAGGGACCGGTTAGTAGGACATGTTCTGAGGCATCAAGGGATCACCAATTTAGTATTGAAGGGCAGCATAGAGGGTAAAAATGGTAGAGGGAGACCAAGAGATGAATACACTAAGCAGATTCAGAAGGATGTAGGTTGCAGTAAGTACTGGGAGATGAAGAAGCTTGCACAGGATAGGGTAGCAAGGAGAGCTGCATCAAACCAGTCTCAGGACTGAAGACCACAACAACAACAACATGTATAGACACACATACACACACACACACACACACACACACACACACACACACACACACACACACACACAAACACAACTGTTAAAAGCATCTGAAAGTTCTGGCTGTATGGCCCTTCAGTGGTTTAGTTGTACTGATAATAATATATTGTGGACAATCCACTCAAGCAAGTGTGTGGCACAGGGCACTTTACGTGCCACTGTCATTACCTCCCTTTCCTGTTCCAGTCGCGTATGGTTCGCGGGAAGAATGACTGCTGGAAAGCCTCCGTGTGCCCTCGAATCTCTCTGATTTTACATTCGTGATCTCCTCGGGAGGTATAAGTAGGGGGAAGCAATATATTCAATACCTCATCCGGAAACAAATCCTCTAGAAACCTGTACAGCAAGCTACACTGCGATGCAGAGCACCTCTCTTGCAGAGTCTGCCACTTGAGTTTGCTAAACACCTCAGTAACGCTATCACGCTTACCAAATAACCCTGTGACAAAACGCGCCGCTCTTCTTTGGATGTTCTCTATCTCCTCCGTCAACCCGACCTGGTACAGGTCCCACACTGATAAGCAATACTCAAGTATAGGTCGCACGAGTGTTTTATAAGGCATCTCCTTTGTTGATGGACTATATTTTCTAAGGACTCTCCCAATGAATCTCAACCTGGTACCCGCCTTACCAACAATTAATTTTATATGATCATCCCACTTCAAATCGTTCTGCACGCACATTCCCAGATATTTTACAGAAGCAACTGCTACCAGTGTTTGTTCCGCTATCATATAATCATACAATAAAGGATCCTTCTTTCTATGTATTCGCAATACATTAGATTTGTCTATGTTAAGTGCCCGTTGCCATTCCCTTCACCAAGTGCCTATCCACTGCAGATCTTCCTGCATTTCGCTGCAATTTTCTAATGCCGCAACTTCTCTGTGTACTACAGCATCATCCGTGAAAAGCCGCATGGAACATCCGACACTATCTACTAGGTCATTTATATATATTGTGAAAAGCAATGGTCCCATAACACTCCCCTGTGGCATGCCAGAGGTTACATTAACGTCTGTAGACGTCTCTCCATTGAGAACAACATGCTGTATTCTGTTTGCTAAAAACTCTTCAATCCAGCCACACAGCTGGTCTGATATTCCGTAGGCTCTTACTTTGTTTGTCAGGTGACATTGCTGAACTGTATCGAATGCCTTCCTGAAGTCAAGAAAAATGGCATCTACCTGGGAGCCTGTATCTAATATTTTCTGGGGCTCATGAACAAATAAAGCGAGTTCGGTCTCACACGATTGCTGTTTCCGGAAGCCATGTTGATTCCTACAGAGTAGATTCAGGGTTTCCATAAACGACATGATACGTGAGCAAGAAACATGTTCCAAAATTCTACAACAGATCGACGTCAGAGATATAGGTCTATAGTTTTGCGCATCTGCTCGACGACCCTTCTTGAAGAATGGGACTACCTGTGCTCTTTTCCAATCATTTGGAACCTTCAGTTCCTCTAGAGACTTGCGGCACATGGCTGTTAGAAGGGGGACAAGTTCTTTTGCATACTCTGTGTAGAATCGAATTGGTATCCCATCAGGTCCAGTGGAGTTTCCTCTGTTGAGTGATTTCAGTTGCTTTTCTATTCCTGGGACACTGATTTTGATGTCAGCCATTTTTTCATTTGTGCAAGGATTAAGAGAAGGAATTGCAGTGCAGTCTTCCACTGTGAAACAGCTTTGGAAAAAGGTGTTTAGTATTTCAGCTTTACGCGTGTCATCCTCTATTTCAATGCCATCATCATCCCAGAGTGTCTGGTTATGCTGTTTTGATCCACTTACTGATTTAACGTAAGACCAGAACTAAGTAGGATTTTCTGTCAAGTCGGTACATAGAATTTTACTTTCAAATTCACTGAACGCTTCATGCATAGCCCTCCTTACACTAACTTTGACATCGTTCAGTTTCTGTTTGTCTGAGAGGTTTTGGCTGCGTTTAAACTTGCAGTGCAACTCTCTTTGCTTTTGCAGTAGTTTCCTAACTTTGTTGTGGAACCACTGTGGGTTTTTCCCATTCCTCAGAGTTTTACTCGCCACATACCTGTCTAAAATGCATTTTACGATTGCCTTGAAATTTTTCCGTAAACACTCAACATTGTCAGTGTCGGAACAGAAATTTTCACTTTGATCTGTTAGGTAGTCTGAAATCTGCCTTCTATTACTCTTGCTAAACAGATAAACCTTCCTCCCTTTTTTTATATTCCTATTTACTTCCATAGTCAGGGATGCTGCAACGGCCTTATGATCACTGATTCCCTGTTCTGCACTTACAGAGTCGAAAAGTTTGGGTCTGTTTGTTATCAGTAGGTCCTAGATGTTATCTCCATGAGTCGGTTCTCTGTTTAATTGCTCGAGGTAATTTTTCGGATAGTGCACTCAGTATAGTGTCACTCGATGCTCTGTCCCTACCATCCGTCCTAAACATCTGAGTGTCCCAGTCTATATCTGGTAAATTGAAATCTCCACCTAAGACTGTAACATGTTGAGGAAATTTATGTGAAAAGTATTCCAGATTTTCTCTCAGTTGTTCTGCCACTAATGCTGCTGAGTAGGGAAGTTGGTAAAAGGAGCCAATTATTAACCTAACTCGGTTGTTGAGTGTAACCTCCACCCATATTAATTCACTGGAACTATCCACTTCTACTTCACTACGGGATAAACTGCTACTAACAGCGACAAACACAGCACTTCAAGTTGCATGCAATCTGTCCTTTCTTATCACTGTCTGTGCCTTTGTAAAAATTTCAGCAGAATTTATCTCTGGCTTCAGCCCGCTTTCTATACCTATAACGATTTCAACTTCGGTGCTTTCTATCAGCACTTGAAGTTCCGTCACTTTACCAATGCATGCTCGACAGTTTACAATTACAATACCAATTGCTGCTTGGTCCCCGCATGTCCTGACTTTGCCCTGCACCCTTTGAGGCTGTTGCCCTTTCTGTACTTGCCCGAGGCCATCAACCTAAAAAACCGCCCAGTCCAAGCCACACAACCCCTGCTACCCGTGTAGCCACCTGCTGTGTGTAGTGGACTCCTGACCTATCCAGCGGAACCTGAAATCCCACCACCCTATTGCCCAATTTGAGGAATCTGCAGCCCACACAATCGCACAACCATCTCAGCCTCTGATTCAGACCCTCCACTCGGCTCTGTACGAAAGGTCCACAGTCAGTCCTGTCGATGATGCTGCAGATGGTGAGCTCTGCTTTCATCCCGCTAGCAAGACTGGCAGTCTTCACCAAATCAGATGGCCACCGGAAGCCAGAGAGGATTTTCTCCGATCCATAGCGACACACATCATTGGTGCCGACATGAGCGACCACCTGCAGATGGGTGCACCCTGTACCATTCGTGGCATCCGGAAGGACCCTTTCCACATCTGGATTGACTCCCCCCGGTATGCACACAGAGTGCACATCGGTTTTCTTCCCCTCTCTTGCTGCCATATCCCTAAGGGGGCCCATTACGCTCCTAACGTTGGAGCTCCCAACTACCAGTAAACCCACCCTCTGTGACTGCCCGGATCTTGCAGACTGAGGGGCAACCTCTGGAATAGGACAAGCAGCCATGTCTGGCCGAAAATCAGTATCAGCCAGAGACAGAGCCTGAACCCGGTTCATCAGACAAACTGGAGAGGCCTTCCGTCAGCCCTCCGGAATGTCTTCTACATGATATTTCAATGTCATACCAGTTTCTACATGTGCTTGGTAAATGTGTTTCAAATTCATATTATCGAAGGCAGTAATAAGGTTTGAATTATCTCTTATCCATTGCTTTGGGATCCTTATGTATGTCTGGCTTAGGTAAAAGATTTCAAGACCTCTGTGCCTGCCAAACCAGTAATATTTGATTATCTGATTCTGATTTTCCATTATGACGTCACCCAATATGAACACATTATTAGGTGTTACTTCTTCAGTTGCTGGAAGCTGTCACTTTGGGTAAAAGTCTTATATGTAATATCATCAATACCTGAAAGTATTTCTTCAGTTAGTTGGTACTCGGGTTGAAACCATGTTTCTGAAAATATATGTATACATACATTAATACTTATCCATAGATCGTGAATACGACATTTTGTAATGATGTGGAATGTGTTACTTTAACATATATTTTCTTTACACAAAATAATTAACTAATATTTTTTTCCTGTTTTTCTTTTCTTAAGGTTACTACTTAATATCTAAAAATTCATCTATTGAGTAAAAGGGGTTGTCAGTCAGAAAATCTTTTAATTCACTTTTAAATGTTGGTTGGCTACCTGCCAGGCCTTTAATGCTATTTGGCAAATGACCAAAGATTTTTGTGGCAGTGTAATTCACCCCTTTCTGTGCCAAAGTGAGGTTCAATCCATAAAAATAGTGAAGATCATCCTTTCTTCTAGTGTTGTAGCTATGTAATTTGCTGTTATTTTTGAATTGGGATGGATTATTAGTAATAATGTCTTAAGTGAATATATGTATTGTGAAGGTACTGTGAATATACCAAGCTACTTACATAAATGCCTGCAAGGTGATCTTGGGTAGCCTCCAGCTATTATTATGATTACACACCTTTGTGCAATGAATACTTTCTTTCTTAAAGATGAAATGCCCAAAAATGTGATGACACATGAAAGCAGCGAATGAAAATAGGCATAGAAGACTAATTTACAGATATGTTTATCACTAAAATATGCAATAATCCTAATATCATAAGTAGCTGAGCCTAACCATTCCAGCAGATCATTTGTTTCTTCCAATTCAATTTCTCATCAATGCATACACCCAGAAATTTTGAATATTCTGCCTTAGCAACAGACTTCTGTTCATAGTCTATATTTATCAATGGTGTTGCCATTTACTGTACAGAACTGTATAAACAGTGTTTTCCCAAAATTCAGTGAGAGTTGATTTGTATTTTCTGAAAGACATTATTTACAATTTCCTCAGCTGATTCTTGTTTGTTAGGTGTGACTACAGTATTTGTATCATCGTAAAAAAGAACAAGCTTTGCATCTTCATGAATACAGAGTGGCAAGTCATTAATATATATTAAGAACACTAAGGGACCCAAGACTGAACCCTGTATGACACCATTCTTGATACCTCGCCAGTTAGAGGACTCTGGTGATGTTTGCAGACTACCTGTACTGCTAATTTCAACCTACTGCATTCTTCCAGTTAAATATGAATTAAATCATTTGTGCACTGTCCCACTCATATCACAATACTTAAGCTTATGTAGAAGAATTTCATGATTTATAGAATCAAAAAATCACAAAATATCCCAGTGGGTGATGTGCAGTTATTCAATGCACTTAATATATGATCAGTGAAAGGATATATAGCATTTTCTGTTTGAAAAGCCTTTCTGAAAACCAAATTGACATATTGTTAGTACTTCATTTTTACAAAATGTGATGCTACTCTTGAATACATTACTTTTTCCAGATTTTTGGATAAAGCTATTAGAAGTGAGATTGGGCAGTAGATTTTAGTATCACACCTATACTCTTTTTTATGCAATGGTTTAACAATAGTGTATTTCAGTCTATCTGGAAAAATCCCCTGTTTCAGTGAGATGCTAGACATTAGGCTGATAATCCTACTTATTTGTTGGGAATAAGCTTTTAGTAATCAGTCGGAAATGCCATCAATCCCACCTGAGCTTTCACTTTTAAGTGAATTTATTATTTTCCTAATTTTAGTAGGAGAAGTGAGTTGAATTTCAATTTTATCAAATTGCATAGGTATTGCTGCTTCTATATACTGCCTTGTGTTTTCTAATGAATGGCTGGATTCTATTTTCTCTGCAACACTTAAAAAATGGTTATTAAAAATGTGTTCTACTTATGACTTCTTGCTAACGAACTTCTCATTGAGTTTCAGCACTGGTGGTTTCCCACAAATAATACAAATTTTTAACAAAATGGAATTGACTGGCACGCAGAAGCAGACCTTCAAGAATTTAAAGTACACCAATGGCATGCATTCGACCAGGGACTGAGCTGGCAGGTTTTACATTTATAGCTTCTATGAAATACTGTGGATCAATTTACAGGAACTTTTGCAGCAAACTCCAAATCCCCGAGACGAGGATGTTGTCCAGTATTTCAACACATGCTGTGTGCATGTCATCAATGTTTGGAACTGTGTATGAGTTTACAGCATTTGATGTAGGTAAGGAATTGTGATCTTATTTGAGCATCCATATACCCCCATCTATCTTTAGAAATAAATGAAGCATGTGTATGACATCTGTGTTCTAATTTCATCCTGTGCAACATAATGTATGCTCAATATATTAAAAACAAAGATTCCAAGACTTACCAAGCGGGAAAGCGCCGGCAGACAGGCACATGAACAAAACACACAAACACACACACAGAATTACGAGCTTTCGCAACTGGCAGTTGCTTCGTCAGGAAGGAAGGAAGGAGAGGGAAAAATGAAAGGATGTGGGTTTTAAGGGAGAGGGTAAGGAGTCATTCCAATCCTGGGAGCGGAAAGACTTCCCTTAGGGGAAAAAAAGGACAGGTGTACACTCGCACACACACACACACACACACACACACATATCCATCCGCACATACACAGACACAAGCAGAGTAAATATGTCTGCTTGTGTCTGTGTATGTGCGGATGGATATGTGTGTGTGTGTGTGTGTGTGTGTGTGTGTGTGTGCGAGTGTACACATGGTGACATTTTCCCCTCTCTCTTGCGAATCTACCATTCTCACTTGCTTCTTACCTCGTTCTGCAGTAACTTTAGGAGGCTGCATTGCAGTAGGAATGCCACACTCATCGAAGTTCACTATCCTGTCTGGAGTGAACTTAAACTTGTCCAATGCTCTCAAAAAAATTGTCAAAGAAAATGTTAACAGTTACTTTGTTAAATGCTGCATCTCTTGCGAAGCTCGTATTTTCAGGTCTACGAAGAGATAGCTTCTGTTGCCAACCAATCGAACACATATGTAAAAATCCCTAGAGCCAGTCCTTTCCTGTCATACACCTTACACCCCAGCTCCTAGGGTAATTTCTTTTTTACAGTTTTTTAGCGTATATATACGCCAGTTCACATGCTTGATTGTATGTCAGTCGATAATATAAATTCGATGCCTTCATGAAGTATTGAGCTAGCAATTTCTCTTGAGGATCTGTAAAAACCATGCAAACTCTGCAGTATTAAGTGTTTGGATTTCTTCATCTGAATTTCCAGAATCACTTCCATTACATGGATCTGAAAAAAATATGTAATGTAGTCAGCCACAATGCACGGAACAGAAAAGGATTGTTGCAGTTATACGGTTGTATCTATTATTTGTCTAAGACAGTTGGTTTACAAAGAATTACAATAGAATTATTCTACGTTGCATAGTTGTTTGAAACTCACCTGGATGGATCTGAATGCTTTCAGCAGCATAATTCTTAGCTGTGCTGACGCATTTCTGTAGCACAGATTTCTGTAATGCAAATTTCTCTGCAGTTCGTCGAATACTCCCCTTTTTGAACAAAATTTCTTTTGCCACTTTCTGAACCTTTTCTTCTTCGATGTTAGTCCTGTCAGTTTTCCGGATATTTGTCCTCGCCATCTACAATATAGATAATTTACTAAAATCATTTATAAAAGTAAAATTACGAAACTAAAAGTTGTCCTCTGTCTAAAAGGGGTAACCGTGGACACCGTCCACACTTGCCCCCAGGGGACCATTTTGGATATGAAATCAAACTGAAGCAAATGTTTGAGATGAAACATTATACAAGCAAAAGTTATGGAAATCTGTACAAATTTATAAACCATAACTGATAATATGATCAGTACTCACCTTTTGGAGTAATCTTGAAATTTGTTTATGACAAAAATCGAGTAAAAAGGACAGAAACCGAATTTTCACTTCTCGTGCTTGCAACAATAACCAGTCTGGCACCAAATTTTGTTTGATTGTTTACTACATCCTACAGAACTACCAATGTGAACATACAAAAATTCCAAAGATTGTTTCACTGAAATAATTCTGTGTCCACTCTTGCCCCATGCCCACACTGGCCCCGCTCTCCCCTATCTATAGTTGTCGGGTCGAACAGTGTTGCAGACAGTCGCGGATGGATTGTGTGCGTGGTAGTACGGAAGCAAGTATGGTGTGTAGTAATGGTGTGTGTTTAACGCGATATTACTCGTAATACCGGGTCTTCGTGTGTTAGACACGGGTTGAAATTTGACTTTATGGTTGACGTTATAAATGGACGGTGTATTACGCGAACACTGTTGGTTTTTGCAGAATGAGGCTTGTGGCAGTGGCAATGCACTCCTGAACAGACAGTAACGTCGTCGGTTTAGAATTGAACTGCATTATATAAACTGTGAATTTATATTGCTCATTTTTCTTGACATCAAAATGTGACATATGCTAAAACACTGACCGCCAATGTGGAAACTGTGAAATGTGTTGCTAAGTTAGTGACTGTTTTCGCAGTAACATTGTTAACATGAACCATCAATATTAACAGCAAATGGACTGTCTAACTTTGCAATTGGCAAATTATAAGAAGTTGATTGTTAATTTAAACACGACGTGTGGACTGTGCCAAACTACTGTGTGTGAAAGTTGCAGTTGAACTAATACGACCTTCCAAGTGCTGGATAAACAGTTACTTTGTTCCGGCCAACGACAAATGGATGCTACGCAACTTATTACCACCGCCAGCAGAAACAGTATGTAAGGAAAGAGGATATACTAATGCCAAGGGCACGACTTGTAGGATTCATATCAGAAACTTCAAACTGCTTCTACTGCCATCGCCACATCACGCCAACCCAGAACAGGTAAGAATCAAAACCATTCCTCTCTTTGAGAAACAATTTAATTTCTTTCTGTTTTGTAACAGATCATCTCTTAATGTTTCTCTCCATAGATGAAAGTATAGTAGTGTATTGTAAAGACTGTCCACCTTCAGTGACGGTTGACCCCACCACTAACAGTAGTTATTGCCATCCTCTTATTTGCTTTTACTTTTCAGTGTACTTTTACTAGTCGTTGCATGCGTTGTGTGTGTCTTTTGGAGCGATGTGCTTCGACGAATATGTACAGTCGTTTAGGCAGGAGAAGTTATGTGTTGTACTGTGAAATGTGGTCAGGCGTGTCAGTTGAGATATCCGCCATTGAAGTTATTTGCATCGACCAATTACAAAGAAGTGGCTTATTCGCCATTCGTTCAAGTTACGTATTAGAGGGGCTTTGAAACTAACAACTTTCAAAGTACACAATCTTAGTTTACATGCCACAGTATACTGTGTCCTTATTTACCAGATTAGCTTCACAGTGTTTCACTGTTTTCACTATCGAAGGGTTTTACCATCACAATTTTAACAGGATTGGGAAACTTCTCATTCAGAGGTTTGCTTTTGAAGTTTGCGGAAGTAGAACGGTTTCTTGAGGTTTATACAATATTAATTTACTTTGTGTAGTTTTTCTTTAAAAATTTTCTGATTACAAATTCATGGTCATAGTAAATCTCCAGGAACTGTTTTCTTCACAGGACGCACTTTCACGTCTTCCGATTGGCCTTGATACAGACTTTGATGCTTCTGCCTCATCTTGTTGGGACACTGATGTTCAGAATTCTGAATTGCTTCAGTCTTTTCCGCTGGACTATAGAAAAATTGCAGGGACATGGAAGCTGATTCAGATTTTGCTAACATACCTTCGCACATCTTGGCCTCGTTCCTTGCATAAAGAACTCTGTAGTAGGCCAATACTTTGCCCGTTGGCATAGCCTCACTGAACAGAGAGGTGTGATTCTTGTTCAAAATGACAATGGACGGTCACGTGTGTCGATCCCTAAAGCTTTGCAAACGTAAGTGTTGTAGTTACTTCAACAAGGACACTGGAGGATTGTTTGCACATAACAATTAGCGCGTCGACACTGTATTTAGTGGGGTATGGACACCCAAATAGAACAGATGACATCAAAGTGTCACGCATGTGCGGAAAATCACTCTGCTATGCCACAAAAATTCTCTCCTTAGCCTAAGTCGCAGCCGGCCGGGGATGCCGTGCGGTTCTAGGAGCTACAGTTTGGAACCGCGAGACCGCTACGGTCGCAGGTTCGAATCCTGCCTCGTGCATGGATATGTGTGATGTCCTTAGGTTAGTTAGGTTTAAGTAGTTCTAAGTTCCAGGGGACTGATGACCTTAGAAGTTATGTCCCATAGTGCTCAGAGCCATTTGAACCATTTTCGAACCTAAGTCGCAATTGCCATGGCAACGTGTACACTTAGACCTTGTGGGACCTTTTTGGAACACTCGTTGGTTGGTTGTGATTGACTCATATAGCAAGTTTCCTTTGCTGTGCCAATGAACTCGACGTCACATAGCACAATTCAGGTGTTGTCCTCTATTTTTTGCCTCGAAGGTTTATCTGAAGTCATAGTGTCAGACAGTTTACATCAAATGAATTTGAAACATTCTATGAACGCAATGACATACAGCATCTAACTAGTGCTCCATTCCATCCACAGTCAAATGGCGAAGCGAAACGTTTTCCCAGAACCTTCAAGCAGCAGATGACTACACTTTGCTCTGCACACACCAGGGGTCAAGCATTGCAACTGTTTCTCACTTCACATTCTTCGCACCCACGAGATGGCCCATCGCTGGTGGAATTGCTTCACGGCCGCCGCCATTGGACACTGCTCCACCCTCATCAGCATCTGGCGCCGAAGGAGGGCCGCAAGTATCACTTCACGTCGCATGATATTGTCTTTTACAGGGTTTTTAGTAGCAGCAGACGGTGGGCTCAAAGTGAGATCATCTGTCGATTTGGCGCTTGCATTTTTCTTATTTCAGGTTCAGATGGCTTGCAGCGCTGCCATGAAAGTCAGCTTCGCCTCTGTCATGTGCTCACTGATCTTTCAGTTTTTCTTCCGCCAGATTCACAGATCCAGAGGACAGCGCGGCTACGGCAGCTGCCAGAGGGTGTCATCACGACACTGTGGGACGAGCCCATGGAGACAGAGCCTTCGCCTCCTCCGCCGCCTCTCGTACTGCCAATGGAGCTGGACCCGCCCATGCTGCAGCAGTCACTGCGTTCCTCATCTGGTTCATGGCATCAGGAGGTGAACACATCGCACTCCCTACATGACGGCGGTCCGTCGCTTTTGGGGGGGGGGGGGGATGTTCAAGTGTAACGACAAGCGCCGGCACGAATACAAAGAATGCAAGTGCAGAGAAGGCGGTGAGGTGACGTCAGGCAATAGTTTGCTTACTAGGACTGCACCACAGCAGGAGCGGCCACTAGGCAAAGAGAATATAAGCACCTCTCCTGCCAGCCTCGGCTGCACAGGAGTAGACCGGCACTGAAGTGCGCGTCATATAAGTTGGCGGCCGAGTTTAGGTTCGTTCTGCGCATCTGACGTCACAAAACACAGTCAGCCAATGAACAGAGAACGACGTTGCCACAGCTCGACTGCAGTGCATAGTACGGACGAGTGTCTTCAGTTTTAGAAACGTTCAGTCATAAATAAAGTAATTGAACAAAAGCAATGTCTTGATAGCAGACTTTCTTTTATAGAAAGTTTGGAAAAAGCATTCTTTATACCAATTGCTTCATATTCTATTAATTAATTAAACCAAACAAGCAATAAGCTTCCTAATTAAGGCGATAGCATAGAAAGGTGTTTGTATTATTCTCACTAACCACTTTTTCGCAATAAAGAACAGTGGTAATTGTTTATTTCCTGTTGTACTCCGACGAAACATGAGTATTTCACAGTCATACCAACAGTGTTTGTCGGTATTGTGTGTGATATTTTAAAGTCCTTTTGAACAATGAGTTATGTTAACGTAATGGTTATAGTGTGAGTCTGCCGAGCGGGAGGTTCCGAGTTCTAACCTTGATCGGTACTAAATATTTTCTTTATTTTAAAAACAATATCGAAGTGTCTTACTTCACGAATTTTAATCGTTTGAAAGTAAGTTTTGGAAATTTCTAGTGGCAACTAAAATCGACCATACGGAAAGTATACGCTATGGAGTTTTACCTCTGCAAACTCTTAAAAAATTTCGTGCACTGGTTTACTACATCTAATGCTGCACAATAACTGCGTTGAACATCGAAACAAAATTAAGTCATTTGTGGGGGGGAAGGTACCAGTCAAGAAGATATGTAAAAATACTATTTTTGGGCCAAATAGTTTTTTTGAAATAGAATGATAAAGTGTGTCAAAGCAGTCGAAACACCTGTGTCTGCACAGGCGAACTGTGCAATGATCACAAAATCGCGGAATGCGGGGAGCACGTCTCTGTTAACGTCTGGGTTAATGCGGCCGTGGTGGCTTTTACTTCATGAACTGCGCGCTCCTCCCTAAACGTAACTTTGCGAACTATACTATGGCGCTGCTTCTCTTAGCGCGAACAACTGGCAACGCAGCAATCTCCCGCGTCTGGACGGGCATGCGCGAACCGCCAAGATAAAAGAATTGAACTATAGCAGACCAGGACAGTAGTATATGTATACTAGTAGAGCCGTCATCCTAACAGTTATACTAAGACTTGTGCCTTATATTAATTGCTTGTATGGACATTGTATATAGAGAAGGACACTGTTTGCATGTTGCCAATCACTTGCGACACATTCTTGTAAACCAGAGTATTGTCTGTCTGCTTTATTGTAATAAAAACCATTAATGTGACTTGCTTGAATTGTTGCATAGCTATCCGAGAAAGCACCATCCTTTAGGCACCCTATAAGTGACGAGTGGGCAAGACCATTCTTGTACAGCACATTTCAAGATGAAAAACTGAACTACCATCTCCATCAAAGACGCTCGCCATCTAATGGACGTAATATGTAGCCCAGAGCCCCCAGCACCGCTGTCTCAGTGCGAGGGCAAGCAGCACTTCAATAAATACGCCACAGTTACATCAAGCACACGGTTCGCCACACGGCGCAGCCACAGTGCAGTGGCCCGGTATAACGTTAAGCTCTCTCTATACAACTTAAGCATTTTCGTGGACTTACTTGTTGAAGAATGCTGGTTCTGCTTTCTTGCAGCGCTTCTGCTAGCACCGGACGCTTCTCCGAAGATTTTGCTGCTAGGAAGGGGAAATTTTCACTCTCTCGCTCTCACTCTTCTTATTTAAAAAAAATACGCTACTCTTGGAATATCATTCAATGCACCAGAACATATTTACTTCCACTTTGCACAAAAAACAACTAAACTTTATGACGTAAGCCCACACATTACCGGGCACCCAGAATCGGTTAATTACACATTTTTGAACACAATTAATACATAAGCTTTTATCGTAGCTGACTATCCACGTCCAGTCCACGTACTCTCAAAAGCAGTCCAACGTCTAATAAACAGTCACTATCTCGAGTCACTCCATTTGTTTTTTTAACCATACAAAGCTACATTACTCTTTGCAGCCGGCCACAGAGCTTCCGTGCCGTATTTGTTTATTCTTGGCAGGTCGCGCTGAACACTTGTCAGCGCCGACGAATTATCTCCCTCCCAGTTTCGCCTGCACAAACAATAAATGGGTGCAGTATCCCATGCTCATCCTTACGCCCTGCTTTAAAATAACGCATGTTCGAAACGGCTGGGACACAAGTGTCTCCAGACTTTCGTAAAATTCTGGGGGCACTACAACAGCCCATCACCTAGCTGATCACAACCGACTGAATTTTCTGTCGTATCACAGAACTTTTAAATCTAAGGGATTTCTATTCAATTTTCGACCAGTACACCTCCGGTTTGAGTTAAATGTAGTTACCTGATGGTCTGCACCAGAACAACCCACGTCTCATGTAAGGACCTCTGTGAACTGTTGTTACTCAAAGGTTTGATATGTTATACAAAAGTATAATGACATCAGACGTTTCTAATCGGTTTATAAGTCGGACATTAAAATACCTCGATAAAGTGATATTGCTTCTACAGAAGTCAGAAAATATATGAGATTTACTGTCAGTTCTTGATAAATGGGAATGACTGTTAAATAGCATATTGGAATACATTCCAGCGCCAATTTTGTGTTACACGAGAAGAGAATGTATGGAAGTAGGGAGCCTGCCGCTGTGGCCGAGCGCTTATGGGCACTTCAAACTGGAATCGGGCTGCTGCTACAGTCGCAGGTTCGAATCCTGCCTCGGGCATGGATGTGTGTAGTGTACTTACGTTAATTAGGTTTAAATAGTTCTAAGTCTAGGGGACTGATAACCTCAGATGTTAAGTCCCATAGTGCTTAGAGCCATCTGAACCATTTTTGTGGAAGTAGTACTGCAGATTATCATTGATATCAACTGCATCAGAATCCATCGCAAATACGAGTATTTGCACTGTTCAACTCTCAAGTGCTGATATTGTTACTGGATCACGGTGTGCAGAACCAACCAAGAACAGTGAAAATGTACATCAGTAACAAGAATACTATTAACTTTCAGAAACCTGACACATGCCAGCAAAGCCATCCAACATGTGATACCCTTATGTGTTCATATTTTATGGAATGGTCCAATCAGAAAAATTCTCAAGAAGTCTTTAGTATAAATTTCTAGCATGTTATTCACATGTGATATTTCAAGGCAGCAAACCAGTGAGCAGAGTAACAGTATTTCTGTGACATCATCCTACGAGTAAAAACCTGCATCGTTGTAAGTTTAGAATCCAAGATAGCAATCCATGACATCTTTGATGATGTCAGAATTCAAGATGGCTGACCTGGGGATATGAGTGCAGTCCAAAGTACTTTTTCGAATTCCCATTGTGCTGCGGTCATCGGTCTCCAGTACTCATCCTCAGCATTCAGGATGATTAGCTGCAACCAGGCTCACCACTTGTGCCCCGTACCCCATACCAGCACATTAGTCAGATGGTATAGTACAGTGGGTATAGTGTAGTGCTGTACTATCCTGCAGGTACAGATGGTACCCTCAAGTGTAGTGCTGTACTATCCTGCAGGCACAGATGGTATCCTCAGCATTCAGGATGATTAGCTGCAACCAGGCTCACCACTTGTGCCCCGTACCCCATACCAGCACATTAGTCAGATGGTATAGTACAGTGGGTATAGTGTAGTGCTGTACTATCCTGCAGATACAGATGGTACCCTCAAGAAGCTGGCTCCATCCCTGCCATAGACATCTTTCACACAAAATAGCTTAACTGGGCTAGGAGTATATAACTGGACTGCAAATACAACCAACTTAACACCATATGGCTGGAACGTCACATGATCAGAAGTGCCATGATCCTGTATCTTTAAAGTATAAAAGGAGACAGTTAGCCACAAAAAGGGTCCTTGATGCTTTTGTTGACTGCTTCAAGCTTAGTAGTACAACATTTAATATTGTTGTAATACTTCATGCTATTAATATTGTTGTTGAGCATCTGAATTTTCACGTCAACATACAGGCGAGCATTCTACCTACCCTTTTCAAAATGATCATGAGCCGAAGATCTCACGAACTTATCCATGCTGTAAAGTATAATGACATAATTACCATGTTGTTTCACTCTACAATGTAGGAAAAGACAAATTGCTACTTACCCTAAACAAGACACATCAAGTCGCAGGCAGGCACAATTAAAAGATACTTACATAAAGTTTTTGCCCCCAGCCTTCATCAGTAAAAGAGAGACACCATTCACTCATACAATCTAGCACACCTCACCCACCCACCCACCCACCCACCCACCCACACACACACACACACACACACCACCACCACCACCACCACCACCAACTCTTGCCAGAATGTAGCTATCTCGAAGGATGTGAGCAGCAGGCTGGAGGGAGCAGGGAAGGGGACAGTAGTGTACAGGTGGGGAGAGAGATGAACGCTGTCTGGTAGAGTGTGCAGGGACTAAAATGTCAATAGGCACAGTGTCAGGAGGTTGTGGGGCAAGGAGGTGAGAAAAAAAGTAACAAAAAAGGAGAGGAGACCTCTCTAGCCTCCTAGTCTGATTCAGGTTCATTGATTATATCTTCATGATCTGGACGCAGGGCTGTGACCGCCATCTTCGTTCCTTCACATCTTCAACGCCTTCTCTCCCATACACTTTACGTGGTCCTTCTCAACCCAGTGTGCCATCTTCCTAGGTGTTGACGACCTCCTCCTCTCTGATGGCTCCAATCACATGTCTGTCCACATTAAACCCACCAGTCACCAACAGTACATGCATTTTGACAGCTGTCATCCATTTCATACCAAAAAATCCCTCCCATATAACCTGGCCACCTGGGGATCACATGCCTGCAGTGACAAAGACTCCCTTGCTCAGTATGCTGAGGCACCAAGGTGTTCACAGACAGACAATATCCCCCAGACCTAGTCCCCAAACAGATCTCCAGTGCCATTTCCCATCACACCCCAATCCTCCTACCACCCCAAGAACCAGCAACAAAGGAGTGTCCTGCTCATCACCCAGTACCACCCCAGACTGGAACAACTGAACCACATCCTCTGCCAGGGTTATGGTTACCTGTCAATATGCCCTAAAAATTGGGAAATACTACCCAAGATACTTCCCACACCCCCTAAAGGATTGTTCCGCAGCCCACCCAACCTCCACAACACCCCTGTTCATCCCTAAGTCACTTCTAGTCCTAACCCTTCCTGCAAGGAACATATCCCTGTGGAAGACATAGGTGCAAAAACCTGCCCAGTCCACCCACCCAGCACTTCCTATTCCAGTCCTCTCATAGGTTTACCCTACCCCATCAAGGACTGGGCCACCTGTCAAAGCAGCCATGTCATTTAATAGCTTTCCTGCAATCACTGCACAGCTTTTTATGTTGTATGTCTACCAACCAGCTGTCCACCAGGATGAACAGCACCCTACAAACTCTCACCAAAAGCAAAGTAGACCACCCTGCAGCATAACATGCAGCAGAATAAACACACTTGATTTCAATGGCTGCTTCACTACCCAAGCCATCTGGAGCTTTCCCTCCACCACCAGCTTTTCTGAACTGTGCAGATGGAGTTACCTTTATAACATATTCTCCATTCCAGTAATTATCCCGGCCTCAACCTACAGTAACATACTGTCCTAAAACCCTTCACCCTACAGTTTCTACCCTCTCTGTCCTGTCATCTCCTCCCTATCCTCATCTCCAACCCTGTTTATTTGCAGCCCTCTGCCAATGAATCTGCCTGTCTTTCCCGGTTCCTCTCCTTTCTTGCTCCTTTTTTCCCACTTGTCTGACCAACAACCTCCTGATGCTATGCCTGTTGGCATTCTGGTCCCTGCACACTCCACCAGACAGCATTTGTCTCTCTCCCCACTTGTACACTTCTATCCCTTCCCCTTCTCCGTAGCCTCCAGACTGCTGCTTTCACCCTGCATGATAGTTGCATTCCAGCAAGATATGCTGGAGTTGGTGGTCATTTGTGATTGAGGTGTGCTTGCTTGTGTGTGTGTGTGTGTGTGTGTGTGTGTGTGTGTGTGTGTGTGTGTGTGTGTGTGTCTTTTATTGATGAAGGCTGTGGGCAAGCTGTGGGCAAAACTTTATGTAAGTGTTCTTTAAATGTGCCTGTCTGCAATTGATGTGTATTCTTTATGGTAAGTAGCAGTCTCTCTTTTCCCACATTGTTGGTATTCCTACCTGGGCCTTCCATTGTTTAATATACTGTATCTATGTATAGACATGATACCGACAGGAAGTGCAAGATGGCTAAGCAGGGATGTCTAGAGGACAAATGTGAGGATGTAGAGGCTTATCTCACTAGGGGTAAGATAGATACTGCCTACAGGAAAATTAAAGATATCTTTGAAGAAAAGAGAACCACTTGTATGAATATCAAGAGCTAAGTTGGAAACCCAGTTCTAAGCAAAGAAGAAAAAGCAGAAAGGTGGAAGCAGTATATAGAGGGTATATACAAGGGTGATGTACTTGAGGACAATATTATGGAAATGGAAGAGGATATCGACGAAGATGAAATGGGAGATACGATACTGCATGAAGAGCTTGACAGAGCACTGAAAGACCTGAGTCGAAACAAGGCCCCGGGAGTAGACAACATTCCATTAGAACTATTGATAGCCTTGGGAGAGCCAGTCCTGACAAAACTCTACCATCTGGTGAGCAAGATGTATGAGACAGGTGAAATACCCTCAGATTTCAAGAAGAATATAATAATTCCAATCCCAAAGAAAGCAGGTGTTGACAGAAGTGAAAATTGCCGAACTATCAGTTTAATAAGCCACGGCTGCAAAATACTAACACGAATTCTTTACAGACGAATGGAAAAACTGGTAGAAGCTGATCTCGGGAAAGATCAGTTTAGATTCCGTAGAGATATTGGAACACATGAGGCAATACTGAACTTACGACTTATCTTAGATGAAAGATTAAGGAAAGGCAAACCTACATTTCTAGCGTTTGTAGACTTAGAGAAAGCTTTTGACAATGTTCACTGGAATACTCTACTTCAAATTTTAAAGGTGGCAGGGGTAAAATGCAGGGAAAGGCTATTTACAATTTGTACAGAAACCAGATGGCATTAATAAGAGTCGAGGGGCATGAAAGGGAAGAAGTGGTTGGGAAGGGAGTGAGACAGGGTTGTAGCCTCTCCTCGATGCCATTCAATCTGTATATTGAGCAAGCAATAAAGGAAACAAAAGAAAAGTTTGGAGTAGGTATTAAAATCCATGGAGAAGAAATAAAAACTTTTAGTTTCGCCGATGACTTTGTAATTCTATCAGAGACAACAAAGGACTTGGAAGAGCAGTTGAACAGAATGGACAGTGTCTTGAAAGGAGGATATAAGATGAACATCAACAAAAGCAAAACGAGGATAATGGAGTGTAGTCGAATTAAGCCGGATGACGCTGAAGGAATTAGATTAGAAAATGAGACACTTAAAGTAGTAAAGGAGTTTTGCAATTTGGGGAGCCAAATAACTGATTATGGTCGAAGTAGAGAAGATATAAAATGTATACTGGCAATGACAAGGAAATCATTTCTAAAGAAGAGAAATTTGTTAACATCGAGTATAGATTTAAGTGTCAGGAAGTTGTTTCTGAAATTATTTGTATGGATTGTAGCCATGTATGGAAGTGAGAAATGGACGATAAATAGTTTGGACAAGAAGAGAATAGAAGCTTTCAAAATGTGGTGCTACAGAAGAATGCTGAAGATTAGATGGGCAAATCACATAAATAATGAGGAGATATTGAATGGAATTGGGGAGAAGAGGAGTTTGTGGCACAACTTGACAAAAAGAAGGGACCGGTTAGTAGGACATGTTCTGAGGCATCAAGGGAACACCAATTTAGTATTGAAGGGCAGCATAGAGGGTAAAAATGGTAGAGGGAGACCAAGAGATGAATACACTAAGCAGATTCAGAAGGATGTAGGTTGCAGTAAGTACTGGGAGATGAAGAAGCTTGCACAGGATAGGGTAGCAAGGAGAGCTGCATCAAACCAGTCTCAGGACTGAAGACCACAACAACAACAACATGTATAGACACACATACACACACACACACACACACACACACACACACACACACACACACACACACACAACACAACTGTTAAAAGCATCTGAAAGTTCTGGCTGTATGGCCCTTCAGTGGTT
Organism: Schistocerca gregaria; assembly: GCF_023897955.1. NCBI lineage: Eukaryota > Metazoa > Arthropoda > Insecta > Orthoptera > Acrididae > Schistocerca > Schistocerca gregaria. The sequence goes on from NC_064924.1 coordinate 513,802,549, forward strand.
TAGTTGTACTGATAATAATATATTGTGGACAATCCACTCAAGCAAGTGTGTGGCACAGGGCACTTTACGTGCCACTGTCATTACCTCCCTTTCCTGTTCCAGTCGCGTATGGTTCGCGGGAAGAATGACTGCTGGAAAGCCTCCGTGTGCCCTCGAATCTCTCTGATTTTACATTCGTGATCTCCTCGGGAGGTATAAGTAGGGGGAAGCAATATATTCAATACCTCATCCGGAAACAAATCCTCTAGAAACCTGTACAGCAAGCTACACTGCGATGCAGAGCACCTCTCTTGCAGAGTCTGCCACTTGAGTTTGCTAAACACCTCAGTAACGCTATCACGCTTACCAAATAACCCTGTGACAAAACGCGCCGCTCTTCTTTGGATGTTCTCTATCTCCTCCGTCAACCCGACCTGGTACAGGTCCCACACTGATAAGCAATACTCAAGTATAGGTCGCACGAGTGTTTTATAAGGCATCTCCTTTGTTGATGGACTATATTTTCTAAGGACTCTCCCAATGAATCTCAACCTGGTACCCGCCTTACCAACAATTAATTTTATATGATCATCCCACTTCAAATCGTTCTGCACGCACATTCCCAGATATTTTACAGAAGCAACTGCTACCAGTGTTTGTTCCGCTATCATATAATCATACAATAAAGGATCCTTCTTTCTATGTATTCGCAATACATTAGATTTGTCTATGTTAAGTGCCCGTTGCCATTCCCTTCACCAAGTGCCTATCCACTGCAGATCTTCCTGCATTTCGCTGCAATTTTCTAATGCCGCAACTTCTCTGTGTACTACAGCATCATCCGTGAAAAGCCGCATGGAACATCCGACACTATCTACTAGGTCATTTATATATATTGTGAAAAGCAATGGTCCCATAACACTCCCCTGTGGCATGCCAGAGGTTACATTAACGTCTGTAGACGTCTCTCCATTGAGAACAACATGCTGTATTCTGTTTGCTAAAAACTCTTCAATCCAGCCACACAGCTGGTCTGATATTCCGTAGGCTCTTACTTTGTTTGTCAGGTGACATTGCTGAACTGTATCGAATGCCTTCCTGAAGTCAAGAAAAATGGCATCTACCTGGGAGCCTGTATCTAATATTTTCTGGGGCTCATGAACAAATAAAGCGAGTTCGGTCTCACACGATTGCTGTTTCCGGAAGCCATGTTGATTCCTACAGAGTAGATTCAGGGTTTCCATAAACGACATGATACGTGAGCAAGAAACATGTTCCAAAATTCTACAACAGATTGACGTCAGAGATATAGGTCTATAGTTTTGCGCATCTGCTCGACGACCCTTCTTGAAGAATGGGACTACCTGTGCTCTTTTCCAATCATTTGGAACCTTCAGTTCCTCTAGAGACTTGCGGCACATGGCTGTTAGAAGGGGGACAAGTTCTTTTGCATACTCTGTGTAGAATCAAATTGGTATCCCATCAGGTCCAGTGGAGTTTCCTCTGTTGAGTGATTTCAGTTGCTTTTCTATTCCTGGGACACTGATTTTGATGTCAGCCATTTTTTCATTTGTGCGAGGATTAAGAGAAGGAATTGCAGTGCAGTCTTCCACTGTGAAACAGCTTTGGAAAAAGGTGTTTAGCATTTCAGCTTTACGCGTGTCATCCTCTATTTCAATGCCATCATCATCCCAGAGTGTCTGGTTATGCTGTTTTGATCCACTTACTGATTTAACGTAAGACCAGAACTAAGTAGGATTTTCTGTCAAGTCGGTACATAGAATTTTACTTTCAAATTCACTGAACGCTTCATGCATAGCCCTCCTTACACTAACTTTGACATCGTTCAGTTTCTGTTTGTCTGAGAGGTTTTGGCTGCGTTTAAACTTGCAGTGCAACTCTCTTTGCTTTTGCAGTAGTTTCCTAACTTTGTTGTGGAACCACTGTGGGTTTTTCCCGTTCCTCAGAGTTTTACTCGTCACATACCTGTCTAAAATGCATTTTACGATTGCCTTGAAATTTTTCCATAAACACTCAACATTGTCAGTGTCGGAACAGAAATTTTCACTTTGATCTGTTAGGTAGTCTGAAATCTGCCTTCTATTACTCTTACTAAACAGATAAACCTTCCTCCCTTTTTTTATATTCCTATTTACTTCCATAGTCAGGGATGCTGCAACGGCCTTATGATCACTGATTCCCTGTTCTGCACTTACAGAGTCGAAAAGTTTGGGTCTGTTTGTTATCAGTAGGTCCTAGATGTTATCTCCATGAGTCGGTTCTCTGTTTAATTGCTCGAGGTAATTTTTCGGATAGTGCACTCAGTATAGTGTCACTCGATGCTCTGTCCCTACCATCCGTCCTAAACATCTGAGTGTCCCAGTCTATATCTGGTAAATTGAAATCTCCACCTAAGACTGTAACATGTTGAGGAAATTTATGTGAAAAGTATTCCAGATTTTCTCTCAGTTGTTCTGCCACTAATGCTGCTGAGTAGGGAAGTTGGTAAAAGGAGCCAATTATTAACCTAACTCGGTTGTTGAGTGTAACCTCCACCCATATTAATTCACTGGAACTATCCACTTCTACTTCACTACGGGATAAACTGCTACTAACAGCGACAAACACAGCACTTCAAGTTGCATGCAATCTGTCCTTTCTTATCACTGTCTGTGCCTTTGTAAAAATTTCAGCAGAATTTATCTCTGGCTTCAGCCCGCTTTCTATACCTATAACGATTTCAACTTCGGTGCTTTCTATCAGCACTTGAAGTTCCGTCACTTTACCAATGCATGCTCGACAGTTTACAATTACAATACCAATTGCTGCTTGGTCCCCGCATGTCCTGACTTTGCCCTGCACCCTTTGAGGCTGTTGCCCTTTCTGTACTTGCCCGAGGCCATCAACCTAAAAAACCGCCCAGTCCAAGCCACACAACCCCTGCTACCCGTGTAGCCACCTGCTGTGTGTAGTGGACTCCTGACCTATCCAGCGGAACCTGAAATCCCACCACCCTATTGCCCAATTTGAGGAATCTGCAGCCCACACAATCGCACAACCATCTCAGCCTCTGATTCAGACCCTCCACTCGGCTCTGTACGAAAGGTCCACAGTCAGTCCTGTCGATGATGCTGCAGATGGTGAGCTCTGCTTTCATCCCGCTAGCAAGACTGGCAGTCTTCACCAAATCAGATGGCCACCGGAAGCCAGAGAGGATTTTCTCCGATCCATAGCGACACACATCATTGGTGCCGACATGAGCGACCACCTGCAGATGGGTGCACCCTGTACCATTCGTGGCATCCGGAAGGACCCTTTCCACATCTGAATTGACTCCCCCCGGTATGCACACAGAGTGCACATCGGTTTTCTTCCCCTCTCTTGCTGCCATATCCCTAAGGGGGCCCATTACGCTCCTAACGTTGGAGCTCCCAACTACCAGTAAGCCCACCCTCTGTGACTGCCCGGATCTTGCAGACTGAGGGGCAACCTCTGGAATAGGACAAGCAGCCATGTCTGGCCGAAAATCAGTATCAGCCAGAGACAGAGCCTGAACCCGGTTCATCAGACAAACTGGAGAGGCCTTCCGTCAGCCCTCCGGAATGTCTTCTACATGATATTTCAATGTCATACCAGTTTCTACATGTGCTTGGTAAATGTGTTTCAAATTCATATTATCGAAGGCAGTAATAAGGTTTGAATTATCTCTTATCCATTGCTTTGGGATCCTTATGTATGTCTGGCTTAGGTAAAAGATTTCAAGACCTCTGTGCCTGCCAAACCAGTAATATTTGATTATCTGATTCTGATTTTCCATTATGACGTCACCCAATATGAACACATTATTAGGTGTTACTTCTTCAGTTGCTGGAAGCTGTCACTTTGGGTAAAAGTCTTATATGTAATATCATCAATACCTGAAAGTATTTCTTCAGTTAGTTGGTACTCGGGTTGAAACCATGTTTCTGAAAATATATGTATACATACATTAATACTTATCCATAGATCGTGAATATGACATTTTGTAATGATGTGGAATGTGTTACTTTAACATATATTTTCTTTACACAAAATAATTAACTAATATTTTTTTCCTGTTTTTCTTTTCTTAAGGTTACTACTTAATATCTAAAAATTCATCTATTGAGTAAAAGGGGTTGTCAGTCAGAAAATCTTTTAATTCACTTTTAAATGTTGGTTGGCTACCTGCCAGGCCTTTAATGCTATTTGGCAAATGACCAAAGATTTTTGTGGCAGTGTAATTCACCCCTTTCTGTGCCAAAGTGAGGTTCAATCCATAAAAATAGTGAAGATCATCCTTTCTTCTAGTGTTGTAGCTATGTAATTTGCTGTTATTTTTGAATTGGGATGGATTATTAGTAATAATGTCTTAAGTGAATATATGTATTGTGAAGGTACTGTGAATATACCAAGCTACTTACATAAATGCCTGCAAGGTGATCTTGGGTAGCCTCCAGCTATTATTATGATTACACACCTTTGTGCAATGAATACTTTCTTTCTTAAAGATGAAATGCCCAAAAATGTGATGACACATGAAAGCAGCGAATGAAAATAGGCATAGAAGACTAATTTACAGATATGTTTATCACTAAAATATGCAATAATCCTAATATCATAAGTAGCTGAGCCTAACCATTCCAGCAGATCATTTGTTTCTTCCAATTCAATTTCTCATCAATGCATACACCCAGAAATTTTGAATATTCTGCCTTAGCAACAGACTTCTGTTCATAGTCTATATTTATCAATGGTGTTGCCATTTACTGTACAGAACTGTATAAACAGTGTTTTCCCAAAATTCAGTGAGAGTTGATTTGTATTTTCTGAAAGACATTATTTACAATTTCCTCAGCTGATTCTTGTTTGTTAGGTGTGACTACAGTATTTGTATCATCGTAAAAAAGAACAAGCTTTGCATCTTCATGAATACAGAGTGGCAAGTCATTAATATATATTAAGAACACTAAGGGACCCAAGACTGAACCCTGTATGACACCATTCTTGATACCTCGCCAGTTAGAGGACTCTGGTGATGTTTGCAGACTACCTGTACTGCTAATTTCAACCTACTGCATTCTTCCAGTTAAATATGAATTAAATCATTTGTGCACTGTCCCACTCATATCACAATACTTAGGCTTATGTAGAAGAATTTCATGATTTATAGAATCAAAAAATCACAAAATATCCCAGTGGGTGATGTGCAGTTATTCAATGCACTTAATATATGATCAGTGAAAGGATATATAGCATTTTCTGTTTGAAAAGCCTTTCTGAAAACCAAATTGACATATTGTTAGTACTTCATTTTTACAAAATGTGATGCTACTCTTGAATACATTACTTTTTCCAGATTTTTGGATAAAGCTATTAGAAGTGAGATTGGGCAGTAGATTTTAGTATCACACCTATACTCTTTTTTATGCAATGGTTTAACAATAGTGTATTTCAGTCTATCTGGAAAAATCCCCTGTTTCAGTGAGATGCTAGACATTAGGCTGATAATCCTACTTATTTGTTGGGAATAAGCTTTTAGTAATCAGTCGGAAATGCCATCAATCCCACCTGAGCTTTCACTTTTAAGTGAATTTATTATTTTCCTAATTTTAGTAGGAGAAGTGAGTTGAATTTCAATTTTATCAAATTGCATAGGTATTGCTGCTTCTATATACTGCCTTGTGTTTTCTAATGAATGGCTGGATTCTATTTTCTCTGCAACACTTAAAAAATGGTTATTAAAAATGTGTTCTACTTATGACTTCTTGCTAACGAACTTCTCATTGAGTTTCAGCACTGGTGGTTTCCCACAAATAATACAAATTTTTAACAAAATGGAATTGACTGGCACGCAGAAGCAGACCTTCAAGAATTTAAAGTACACCAATGGCATGCATTCGACCAGGGACTGAGCTGGCAGGTTTTACATTTATAGCTTCTATGAAATACTGTGGATCAATTTACAGGAACTTTTGCAGCAAACTCCAAATCCCCGAGACGAGGATGTTGTCCAGTATTTCAACACATGCTGTGTGCATGTCATCAATGTTTGGAACTGTGTATGAGTTTACAGCATTTGATGTAGGTAAGGAATTGTGATCTTATTTGAGCATCCATATACCCCCATCTATCTTTAGAAATAAATGAAGCATGTGTATGACATCTGTGTTCTAATTTCATCCTGTGCAACATAATGTATGCTCAATATATTAAAAACAAAGATTCCAAGACTTACCAAGCGGGAAAGCGCCGGCAGACAGGCACATGAACAAAACACACAAACACACACACAGAATTACGAGCTTTCGCAACTGGCAGTTGCTTTGTCAGGAAGGAAGGAAGGAGAGGGAAAAATGAAAGGATGTGGGTTTTAAGGGAGAGGGTAAGGAGTCATTCCAATCCTGGGAGCGAAAAGACTTCCCTTAGGGGAAAAAAAGGACAGGTGTACACTCGCACACACACACACACACACACACACACACATATCCATCCGCACATACACAGACACAAGCAGAGTAAGTATGTCTGCTTGTGTCTGTGTATGTGCGGATGGATATGTGTGTGTGTGTGTGTGTGTGTGTGTGTGTGTGTGCGAGTGTACACCTGTCCTTTTTTTCCCCTAAGGGAAGTCTTTCCGCTCCCGGGATTGGAATGACTCCTTACCCTCTCCCTTAAAACCCACATCCTTTCATTTTTCCCTCTCCTTCCTTCCTTCCTGACGAAGCGACTGCCAGTTGCGAAAGCTCGTAATTCTGTGTGTGTGTTTGTGTGTTTTGTTCATGTGCCTGTCTGCCGGCGCTTTCCCGCTTGGTAAGTCTTGGAATCTTTGTTTTTAATATATTTTTCCCATGTGGAAGTTTCTTTCTGTTTTATTTACATAATGTATGCTCATGTAGTCACATAGTATTCAACATGAGTGGATGATCAAAACATCCTCTCTACAAGGAGATCGTTGTAAATGACTGGAGAGTACGTCTGAAAGACAGAATAACAAGAATGGGGCACTATTACACAGCAGCATCAGAACTCTCCTTGTAGGTCTGTCATCTTCTGGAAAAACAAATGTCCTCTTGTCTCTGCCCATGCACCCAGATGCTGTTCACTTTGAGAATGTATATTACAATATATAACTGCAAGAAACCATGCAAAAAGCCAAGGCTTACTAAAGGGATAAAAATATCTTGTAAATAGAAAAGGGAAATGTTTCTTATAGCTAGGAGGAGTATTGATCGTGAAACAGTGAAACATTATAAAAACTATTCCACTGTATTAAGAAAAGTTATTAAAAAGTCCAGAATTATGTGCATAATGTCTGAGATTAGCACTTCTGATAATAAAATTAAAACAATTTGGAATATTGTCAAAATGGAAACAGGAAGACTGTATTTCTATCAAACTCAATGAAAACAATCAATTACTGACAAAATTATGTATCTGAATAGATATAAAATCTACTCACCAAGCAGCAGCAGAGCACACACATAATGTACTGTTGTAATTGGCAAGCTTTTGGAGCCAGTGGGTCCTTCTTCAGGCAGAAGGGTTGAAGGGGAATTAAGAAGGAAGTGAAAAGGACTGGAGAGGTCAATGAAAAGGGGTAGATTTTGGTAAAGTCACTCAGAACTGCGAGTCAGTGGAGACTTACCATATGGGATGAGAAGGAAAGACTGATTGTTGGGGACTACATCAGATGAGATTTGAAAACTTGAGAGCTTAAAAGTGGAAGACTGGTAATATGCAGACAGAGATTACTGCTTAAATGTCATGTGTGAGTTAATAATAGTGAAAAGATAAGTGCATTGTACATAACAGAGGTGGGAAGGGAGCAGTGAAAAATAGATGGGGAAAACAATGAAAGATGTAGGAAACTAAAATGGAGTGAAACAAAGAGTAGTTACAGTGAAGAAATGCTGAGATGGAAGAAATTAACATAAATTAGGGCCAGGTAGGTGGTGAGAACCAAGAAAATGTAGTGCTAGTTCCCACCTGTGGAGTTCTGAGGAACTGGTGTCTGAGATAAGAATCCAGATGGAATGTGTGGTAAAACAGGCACCGAGGTCATGAATGTCATGTGGTAGAGCATGCTCTACCCATTCATTCTGATTAATAATTTGGTGGTAGTCATGTTGATGTAGAATGCCGAACAGTGTTTACCTAATAGGTGGTATATGATGTGTCGTTTTGCCAGTTACAGGGCTATTATGTGTGGTGGTAGGAGGGTAATTGGGCAAGTCTTGCAGCAAGGATGGTCACAGGGGTGGGGGCCATAGGGTAGGGAGATGGGTGCAGAAGGACCATAGGGTCTGACAAGAATACTGTGGATATTGGGAGGGTGACAGAGAGCTATTCTAGGTGTGGTGGGCAAAATTTCAGACAGAATGGATCTCATTTCAGGGCATAATTTTTGGAAGTCATGGTCCCATCAAAGTGGTTGATTAACACATTCTAGGCCAGGATAATAGTGGATCACCAATGGTGTGCTCCAAAGCTGTTTTGTGGAGGAATCAGCAGTACCAGGATTGGATGTGATGGTCTGGGAAATCTCCTTCTCAACTAGGCTGGTGGGGTAATTATATGCAGTGAAGGCAGGGATGAGAATAGTGGTGTACTGCTGTAATGAGTTTGTCTCTGAACAAATACATTTGCCTCAGATGCCAAGACTGTATGGGAGAGAAGGTTTGACATGGAAAGGATGCCTCTATCAAAATGAATAAGACTATGTGAAATTTAATTGGGAGAAGGTATTCAAAGACTCCAGGAATTTTAGCAGGTCAGCCTCATAAGTCCATATGGTAAAGATGCCATCAGTACATCTAAACTGAACCAGGGGCTGAAGACTAATGGATCCAAGGAAAGACCCCTCCAAGTGACCCACGAAAAGGTCAGAATAGGAAGGAGACATCCTCGTTCCCATAGCCGTACCCCTGACCTTTTTGTGTGTCTGCCCCTCAAAGGTGAAGTAGTTTTTGGTAAGTATAAAGTTGATTAAGGTGAGTAGGAAGGATGTCATAGGTTTGGAATCAGGTGGGCGCTGACTGAGAAAACTTTTAGCAGCAGACAGACCATGTACATGGTAGATGTTGGTGTAGGGGGAGGCGGCATCAATGGTGACAAACAGTATGTGGTGGGAGTGGGACGGGCATGGATTTCAGATGATCTAGGAAATGGTTTGTGTCTTTGATGTAGGAGGGGAGTATTTGTACTATGGGTTGCAGGTTTTGATCAACTAAGGCAGATATATGTTTGGTGGATGCTTTGAAGCCAGCAACTATAGGACGGCCAGGATGATTGAGTTTGTGGATCTTAGAAAGAAGGTAAAAGATGAGGGTGCATGGTTTTGGTGGGGCAAGAAGTTCTATGGATTGAGGTGTTAGTCCTTGTGAGGGGCCTGAGGTCTTAAGGAGGGACTGCAGATCAGTTTGAATCACAGGGATGGGATCTTGACGGCAGACACTGTATGTAGAGGTGTCACACAGCTGGTGTAGACCTTCACTAACATACTCCTTTCGGTCAATACTACAGTGGTAGATCCTTTGTCTGCTGGGAGGATAATGATGGAGTTATCAGCTTTCAGGGAACATAGAGCCTGGAGTTCTGCAGAGGACAGACTAGGGTCATGTTGTAGGGGCCTGAGGAAGGGTTGTGATGCAATGCTGGATGTGAGGAATTCATGAAAAGCTTGGAAGGGATGATTTTTAGGTAGTGGTGATGGATCAAGTTGGGACCGTGGTCTGAACTGTTCAAGGCAGGATTCAATGTCAAGTTTGCTGTTGGAAAGGTTTTGGGGTTTGGTTGCAAAGTGATGTTTCCAATGGATACTATGTGTGTAGGGAAGTAGGTCCTTCACCAAAGTCGCATGATCAAATGCAGGTTTAGGGCTGAAAGTGAGGTCCTTAGATAATAAAGATAATTTAGAAGGGGACAGTGCTTGACATGAGAGGTTAAGGATACTGTACTGTTGTGACTGGTTCTTGCTATTGTGGGTTATTCTTGGTCTCGGAGGCAGTGATGAAGGCTGTGGAATGTTAAGGAGGTTGGCCAAGCTCAGTTTGTAGGGGAGGAGTTTGTAGGAGAGCAACCCTTCTTCCTTCCCCTTCAACCCTTGTGCCTGAAGAAGGAGCCACTGGCTCCAAAAGCTTGCCATTTACAACAGTCTTTTATGTGTGTGTTCTGTTGCCACTTGGTGAGCAGATTTTTTTATCTATTCAAGTAAATAATTTTGTCAATTATTGATTCTTTTCATTGTGTTTGATAGAAATACAGTCTTCCTGTTTCCCTTTTAACAATATTCCAATTTTTTTAATTTTATTATCAGAAATGCTAATCTCAGACATAATGCACATACTTCTGGACTTTTTAATAACTTTTCTGAATACAGTGCAGTAGTTTTTATAATGTTTCACTGTTTCATGATTATTACTCCTCCTAGCTATAAGACACATTTCCCTTTTCTATTTACAAGATATTTTTATTCCTTTAGTAAGCCATGGCTTTTCAGATGGTTTTTTACAATTATATATTGTACAAGGTGTCCCATTTATCTTGCCCACCTTAAATAACTGTTTGTCCAGATGAAAATTACAAAATGTTTCAAGCAAATGTTCGTTAGCCATCAGGAGCAAATCAATTAGCATGATTGCCTTCATTGTAGCTTTGTTTTTTACAAAGATATTAACAGTGGTATGACTTTTTTTTAATGGCACTCTGTATTTTTTATTCAGTAATTCATTTCCTCTCCTAAAGACCTGTTCAAAAATACATCATAGTGTACCATTCAGCGAAACAAATCATTATTAATTACATAACACAACACTAACATTGATGCTCCCAGCGCTTAGTGCAGGTACTCAGGGTAATGGAACATACCCATGTGCTGGACTTGACAGAGGACAAATATAAACTTAAGTAGAATGCACACCTGTCATTCTGTCAACCATTGTCAGTTGAAGAGTTGTGTGAACAGAATGTACACCAACGAAGAGAAGGTAGAAATGCTACTCATCTATGGGGAATGTAAATTAGCAGAACAGTAATTGCAATACTATTTTCTTATGTATAGGTACACTTAGTACAGTAGTTTAGTCCTTTTAAATACTGTTGTGTAGAATAGGCATACAGTAAAGGCTGTCCTTCCTACAAACTGCATCAACATAACATTTCTTTTATTGTTGTTGCTGTTGTTGTTGAAGGTAGGCGAAGTGCTACACAGGCAGTGGAACTGTACAGAGAATGATATCCTGACAAGAACCCACCTTCCCGACAGATGTTTTCTCGTCTTTTTACGACACTTACCATTACAAATAACCTAAATTGGAATGATCACATAGATAATATTGTGGGTAGAGCAAACCAAAGACTGCGATTCATTGCGAGAACACTTAGAAGGTGCAACAGGTCTACTAAAGAGACTGCTTACACCACACATGGCTGCCCTGTTCTGGAGTATTGGTGTGCGGTGTGGGATCCACATCATGTGAGACTGACGGATGACATCAAAAAGTACAAAGAAGGGCAGCTCGTTTTGTGTTATTGTGAAGTAATGGAGGTAGTGTCGCAGACATGATACATAAATTTGGAATGGCAATCATTAAAACAAAGGTGTTTTTCGTTGCGACGGGATCTTCTCATGAAATTTCAATCACCAGTTTTCTCCACCGATTGTGTAAACATTCTGTTGGCACCCACCTACATAGGGAGAAATGATAATCATGATAAAATAAGTGCCCATTTTTCCCGCATGCCATTCGAGAGTGGAAGGGTAGAGAGATAGTTTGAAGGTGGTTCATTGAACCCTCTTATTGTGAATAGCAAAGTAATCACTTAGATGTAGATGAACAGTTACTTGGCCTGCTAGGTCTCCTGATTTAAAGCCTTTGGACTTGTTTCTTTGGGGATGCATTAAAGACGTTGTCTATCACGATATTCCAACAACTCCAGAGGATATGCAGGAACGTATTGTGCTTGCTTGTAATACTCTTCAGCATTCAACACTGAAAGCAGTAAATAATTCTCTCATTCAACATTTGCACCACTTTATTGGTGTCCAGGGTCAGCACTTTGAGCACCCTTGAATGCTCTAGTTCTGGGCAATGGTACAGGAGAGTCAAAGTCAATGTTGTGTTATGTAATTAATAATGTTGTGTTTCAGTGAATGGCACACTGTGACACATTTTTTGGATAGGTCTTTAGGAGAGGAAATGAATTACCAAATAAAAAATACAGGGTGCTATTTAAGAAAGTTATACCACTGTTCATATCTTTGTAAAAAGACAAAGCTACAATGAAGGCAATCATGCTGATTGATACTTCCCTGATGGCTAAATAACATTTGCTTAAAACATTTTGTAATTTGTATCTGGACAAACAGTTATTCAGGGCAGTCAAGATAAAGACACCCTGTGTATTATAATATACATTGTCAAAAGTGAACGCCATCTGGATTCATGATCAGAGACAAGAGGACATTTGTTTTTCCAGAAAATGACAGACCTACAAGGAGAGATCCTATGCTGCTGTGTAGTAGTGCCCCATTCTTGTTATTCTGTCTTTCAGAAGTACTCTCCAGTCAGTTACAATCATCTTCTTGTAGAGAGGATGTTTCGATCATCCACTCATGTGGAATACTATGTGACTACATGAGCATACATGATGTTTTACAGGATGAAATAAGAATACAGATGTCATACACATTCTTCATTTATTTCTACAGATAGTTGGGGATATATGCATGCTCAAATAAGATCACAGTTCTATGCCTACATCAAATTTTGTAAGCTCATACATAGTTTCAAATATTGACAACATACATACAACATGTGTTGAAATACTGAGCAACATTCTCTTCTTGGGATTTGGAGTTTGGTGCAAAAGTTCCTGTAAATTTGTCCACAACATTTCATAGAAACTATAAATGTAAAAGCTGCCAGCTCAGTCTCTGGTCGAGTGCATGCCTTATGGTAAAACTGCCATATTTGAATCCTTGAAGGTCTGTTTCTGCATGTGTGTCAATTCCATTTTGTTAAAAATTTGTATTATTTGTGGGAAATCACCAATGTTGATCTTGTAATCACCTAGAATGACTATAAGTGTTTTGTAAACATTTTGAGTAAATATACCTGCAATTGCTACTCAGTTGTCACACAGCCTGCACTACTTCATAGAGAATAATATTACCTTTGTACCACAATAATGTAAGTTTTCAAAAGTCACTGCTGGTTTGAATTAATGACCACAGAGCATTCCAGTGCTAACATATTTACATTCGCTCAAATTTAGGATGAAAGGTGTAATGAAAATTGATATGTATGCTTACTGAGATGCTTTCATTATGGGTACTTAACAATATCATCTGAAAGTAGGAAAATACAAAACAAGTTAAACCACAAACCTACAGTAGATTACACTTATGTATACACAGGAATATTGATGATTCTTACATGATTTGGAGCTTGATGTTTCATGATGTTACCTCACTAGTCACACTTTACTAACTGAAATTGTTGCTTGTCTATTGTATATATATTTATTTTACAACACAGTGTTGGTAACCTCATTAAAAAAGTGTATGATTGATAAATTATAGCTGTATGTTGAGGGAAGGAACCTAACGTTAGAATCTTTGCGAGGGTAGAAGATTGTATGTGTACTGAATGGGCATGTTACCACAACTCTTATTTGAAATCCACAACTAATCCAGTTCTGCTACACTGATCCTACAAGTCAAATCACTTTTTATGTGGGTGTTGGTCTAACAGAAATGATATGAATGTATGATTATCATCTTCAAGCTTCTTTTTCTGCTGACTGTGTTGTACCAGCTTTGAATTGATGTAGTCTTTGGTTAGCACATCCATATGTTTAAGATAAATTATGCTGCTTTGACAACTCCAAAATTTGTCAATCATGTGGAATATGTTTTTCGGATTCTAAGAAATGAAATTCCTGTTGAGTAAATAATATGGAAGGGAAAAGCATGTTAGTTATATACACAGGATTGTTTTGGACTAAATAGCAGACTGCCAGGGTGAGAATACGTGACAACATCTAGCAAATTTAGACAAATATCCTATGCTCAACACCTATTATGAATAGAGCAGACAGGTTTTGACACATCAGAGTTTCCAATTATGCATATGTCTGTCAGATTTATGCTCTCACCATCGGACTTTAAATCAAAATATCCTCCAAATGAACACTAATCATACTCAATAGAGACCTATCCATATCTTTGCGCAGTGCTTGAATAAAATCACATACAGCCACATTTAACCTGAAGGGGACCACATGAATTGATGTCATTTTACTTTCTTCACTCTTGTACAAGCTTTATATTCCAGCACCTACAAGTAATCTGTAGTGATGTGAAGTACTTGGTCCTGTGCAACTTTTGTAACATCTCCTGCTTGTTGCCTTGTCTGTCATTCTGCTGTACTACAACTACATTCAAACAGCATGTGTTGATGGCTACTCACACACTCCCATCGTTCTTCCCAGAACTTCCAACCTGTTGTTATAAACACTTTGGCACTGCTTAATGAGCTCCAGTCTACCATTCTTAGGATGTCATTACCTGCTGCTTCCTGTCTTGGAAAATGTATGGAATAGGAGTTTATATTTTCTTATCTTATTTATTTATTTATTTATTTATTTATTTTGTGTTTCACAGCTCCATGAACTGAGTGAATCACAAGGACATGGAAAGTGTCAAATTGGACACAGCTGAAATATAACTCATATGACAATAACAATAAAATGTAAATCGAATATCAGTAACAGAACATGTACTGAATTAATGTAAAATTGTGTTTCACTGTAGGAGGATGAGTAAATAATGCAGGGAGAAAAATTATGCTAAATGTTACAACAAATAATTACAATAATATATGAAAACCAGAGTTTCAGTTGTGTATGACAAAGACCCAAAAATATAAAAATGGAAACAGTTCAAACTTAATATATACTGATATGAATATAATAGAGGGAAACATTCCACGTGGGAAAAATATATCTAAAAACAAAGATGATGTGACTTACCAAACAAAAGCTCTGGCAGGTCGATAGACACACAAACAAACACAAACATACACACAAAATTCAAGCTTTTGCAACCAACAGTTGCTTCATCAGGAAAGAGGGAAGGAGAGGGAAAGATGAAGGAATGTGGGTTTTAAGGGAGAGGGTAAGGAGTCATTACAACCCCCGGGAGCGGAAAGACTTACCTTAAGGGGAAAAAAGGACAGGTATACACTTGCACACACACTCACATATCCATCCGCACATACAAAGGCACAAGCAGACATTTGTAAAGGCAAAGAGTTTGGGCAGAGATGTCAGTCAAGGCAGAAGTACAGAGGCAAAAATGTTGTTGAAAGACAGGTGAGGTATGAGCTGCAGCAACTTGAAATTAGCAGAGGTTGAGGCCTGGCGGATAACGAGAAGAGAGGATACACTGAAGGGCAAGTTCCCATCTCCAGAGTTCTGACAGGTTGGTGTTAGTGGGAAGTATCCAGATAACCTGGACAGTGTGACACTGTGCCAAGATGTGCTGGCCGTGCACCAAGGCATGTTTAGCCACAGGGTGATCCTCATTACCAACAAACACTGTCTGCCTGTGTCCATTCATGTGAATGGACAGTTTGTTGCTGGTCATTCCCACATAGAAAGCTTCACAGTGTAGGCAGGTCAGTTGGTAAATCACGTGGGTGCTTTCACACGTGGCTTTGCCTTTGATAGTGTACACCTTCCGGGTTACAGGACTGGAGTAGGTGGTGGTGGGAGGGTGCTTGGGACAGGTTTTACACCGGGGGCAGTTACAAGGGTAGGAGCCAGAGATTAGGGAAGGTGGTTTGCGGGTTTCATAGGGATGAACTAAGAGGTTACGAGGGTTAGGTGGACGGCGGAAAGACACTCTTGGTGGAGTGGGTGAGGAAGCCAAAACAGGTGAAATATATGATACAGATATTGCAGGTTACACTGTTCTTGAGTGGAGCACCACAGTCATGTTTAAAATAGAATTTCTGATATAAAATTAATCAAAACCAGTTCCAAAACAAATTTAAGAGTATCAGTGACAGAAAATATGAAAAATATGACACAGGCATTGTAGTTTGCATTGATAGTTAAGTAGTGGATCACAGTCATGTTTAGATCAGATAGCCTGACTAAAATTAACCAAATCTAGTTCTAAAATAATTTTAAGTTTAGCAGCTTTATTCATTTTGTCTCAAAAATGCATCAGCTGTATAAAAAGATTTCTCTGTCGGGTACTCTTTTGAGAGTTTGTATGAAACTGGGCAGTTAATTATGAAGACATTTAATATGTAATGGGAGTGCTCTGAAAAGCTTACTGCCGGAATAAAAAGCTGCTTTTTGAACCAGATTATGACTCCTCAGTTCAATCTGCAAACTGCTTCCAGTTGTTGCATTGTAGTCATGATATTGCTGGTATCTTTGTAAAAAGGAAAGTTTTTTTTTTTCCTGTATTGCAAATGTTGCTGAGCTAAGTCTTTTAAAAATATGGAGAAATTGTGTTGACCAATTATATTTGCTGTCTCTACAAGCGCCCAGGAGTTTTATATCTTCAACTTTCTGTATGTGTTTATTTCCACATCCTATGTCAAATTATTTAAGTTATCTTTGAGGTGTTAGGAGCCTCATATAATGGGTTTTATCCGTGTTGAGTGAGAGTCCGTCTGAAGAAAACAAGTTTAATATTTCAGTGAAAAGTTTGTTCACAGTTTGTTCGAGATATTTTCTTATAATTTGTCAATGAGAATTGTGATATCTGTGGAAAGGTTAAATTTATTCTTTGTATAGGAACAAAGTGTGAGATCTTTAATGAAAATAAAAAATAGCAGTAGACCTAAAATAGAGCTTTGTGCCACACTGCACCTTAAGGTGCCCCACTCAGATAATGCACATTTTCCAGATAATCCTTTCAGCATTACAATCTGCTTTCAATCAGTTAGATATAACTGAAGCTACTAAGTGAAACTAACACTCTGCCCAGAATTTTATGGTCTAGATAGTTGAAGGCTTCTAGGTACCACAAAAAATACCTACTGGTGACATTTTTTCGTTAATGGCTTCAAGAACGTAATTGTTAAAAGAGAACATTGCTTACTCAGTAGGAAGATGAGCACAAAGCACAAACTGACTTTTGTTGAGGACA
This sequence comes from Schistocerca gregaria, assembly GCF_023897955.1. Taxonomy (NCBI): domain Eukaryota; kingdom Metazoa; phylum Arthropoda; class Insecta; order Orthoptera; family Acrididae; genus Schistocerca; species Schistocerca gregaria. The sequence continues at coordinate 513,819,719 of NC_064924.1, forward strand.
ATGTGGACGTTTAGGTGATTGACAATCATTCTGCGCACACGTTTCTTAAAAAATTTCTGAAAAGATAGTTGAAAGGGAGAGTGTGTGATAATAACTTCATCTTGGAACTCTTACATTTGGTCTTTGTTTGCATAGAAGAACAACAATATGATAATTGTGAGTTTGCCTTTATGCAAAAGACTATGTTATCTGTTTTCTTATTTATTCCCCAAACTAGTTTTGGCGACAAATATTGCCTTCATCGATGGGTTCTTTAAATCTAAAACATGCAGAAAACAGCATAGTTATACAAAAACAGTAACACAGTATCACATTTTTACTTTATTTTACTATATTTCAAAAAATGGACAGTAAAAATGTAATAATGTGTTTTGTGTTTGTATAACTATGCTATTTTCTGCATGTTTTAGATTTAGAAGGCCCACTGATGATGATGATGATATTTGTAGCCAAAACTAGTTTGAAAAATAAATAAGAAATCAAATAACAAAGTTTTTCATCAAGGTGGACTCACAATTCCCATATTGTTGAGACTGGATGGTAGTTTGTGACTTTACTTTTATGACGTTTTCTTAAGGAATGGTATCACTACTGTCAGTTTTAGTCTACCAACAACAAATTCTCTTGAAGAGATGTATTGAATAAGTTAAATGAGACTGGACTTGTGTATTTGTAGTGATATTTCTAAATTTCACTAGAAATATTGTCCAAACAAAAGACTTTTTACATTTTATTGACTTAATTAATCTTTCAGTCACATTCGCTGTAATGTGAGGTACAGAAATATGCAGTGTTTTGTTACTAACAGCGTTCTAGAGAAGAGCCATTGCTACATTCACAGATCCTTTACAGCCTGCCTTTTCTGATACTGTCAAAAAATGTTTGTTTAATATTTCCGCAGCTATTTCAGGTTCCTTTACAATAATGTAATCTTCATTAAATTTTTCTGTGAGCCATGTTACCTGTTTTTTCTGCCTTTTCCACTCTTCATCATATGCCAAATGGTTTTTATTTTGTTTTCTGATTTCTCAATTTTAGATGTTGTGCACATACTCGTAGATTTATTACTTTTTTAAGGTGCTACAGTAAAGTTTCTAGTGTTGTTGAATGTTTGGATCATTTCCAGTTGTGAGAGCACTATACAGGGTGTTCATTTTAACTGAAGACAGTGAAATATCTTGAAAACTACACATCAGATCAACAAAAGTTGTAATTCCGATCAGTTTGTCTAGGAGGGGGATATCCAATGATACTACACATAAACTACCCCACCCCCTGCATGGGTGGCAGGGACGAACTTGGAAGTCTTCAATAGGAACCCCCATTTTTTTATTGAAGATTACAACATTTTCTTCATTTTGCCACAGATGGCACTTTAATTGGAGGAATAGAAATGACTGCACAATCGTAAATTATGATATGCTACTAAATGTCCCTTAAACACGAGTGGGACCTGGGACCCCACATCCATGCTGCAAGGGTATGACAGGCCAGTATTTTATAACTTCTAATTGGAAAGCCCATTTGCAATGTTGTATTCCCCCAACATATCAGACAGGATACTACTCCACATGCCACTTTGGTTGTGTAGTGAACTACAACCTATTATAACAGGCAGCACAGTGTGACTGGAGCTCACAGATGTAAAACAGGTAGTGGCTCTAAACATTACAATACTTGCTCAGTGTTTTTAATGTCTGCACACCTACCTATCATTTGGAGAACAGATGTGTAAGTGGATGATGAATGTTGCAACCACAAAAGAAAAAATTGAAATAAATGTGATTTACAGAGAATGTAGGCGAAATGTTTAGTCTGCTGTTGCCTTGTATGCCAAACATTTTCCAGAGAAAGCTGGTTCTCATTTACTCTTTTATGAGGTTGTGACACTTTTATGTCTGATGGCAGCATACAGACCAGCAAAGGGAAACAAAGCAAATGTGTTACAGGAGAAGGCAATGAAATAGCTGTACTAGTGGCAGTGCACCACATCCCAAAGATAAGCACTCAGAAATTACACCAAAATCCTGGTATGTCAGTATGTAGCACTGCCACAATACTACAACATCATAAGTATCAACAATACCACTCGTCATTGCATCAAAAACTTCATGGAACAACTTCCATAACCAGGTAGTGTTTCGCGACTGGGCATGTCAACAATTGCAAATGACCCCCATTTTCCTTGCTGAGATACTATTTTTTGTAGAGTCTACATTCACAAACTGTGGTAGCATTAACATGAATTACTGGAGTGAAGACAATCCCTGCTTGTTACAGAAAGTTGACTATCAATGTTCTTGGTTAGTTAGCAGATGGTGTGGTATCATGAGGAACAAACTCATTGGTCCGTATTTCATCAATGGAATGGATGCAGATATTGACATTTCTGGGACAGGAACTACTGGTACTACTGCAGGTTATTGCCCTTGACCTTCAACAACATACGTGGTTTCAGCATGATGGGTGCTCAGCGCATTACACAATTGAAGTACAGGAAGTATCAGATAATGTTTACACTAGTTGGTGGATCAGCAGAGGTGGCCCTATTAATTGGCCTGCTAGGTCACTGGATTTGACGTTGCCAGATTTATTTCTGTGGGGATATTTAAAAGACAAGGTGTACCAGCAAGTGCCAACAGGCTGTGAAGACATAGTTGACTGCAGCAGAAATGACTGTGCTGACATTCCCACAGATATGCTTCCCTCCTATGTACAGTCATCTGAAAAGCAGATCACTAAGGGTATTGAAGTTGGCAGTGCTATGTTTGAACCCTTGTTCTGATTGGAAAAGAAGAGTAGCATTTACCTTGAACCACAGCCACAGTGACACATCAAGTAGTTGCCTGTTCAGTACGTCAGAGGAAGACAACAATGCTAATGGGGTTTCCAATTAGAAGTTATGAAATACTGGTCTGTCCTACCATCATAGCACCATCTGTGATGAAATGAAGAAAATGCTTCAAACAAAACTTATATAGATTTTGCAGTAGAATTGTAATCTGTAATAAAAATGTGGATTCCCATTGAAGATTTCAAAGTTGGCCCCCTCTCCCCTCCCACCACCACCAGAGGGTTGTTGGGGGTCGAGCATGGTATCATTGCATGTCCCCTTCTGAGCAAACAAATTGGAATTTTGATCTGATGCATAGTTTTTTAGGTATTTCAATGTCTTCAGTTAAAATGAACACCTTGTATAGAATCCTCTTGTTCTGCAGGATGTTTTTATTCCTGTAGTGAGCCCTGTCTTCTTGTCAGTTCCTACAGGGCTCTTTCTAATTATATTTTGGGAAAGTAGATTCAGACAGTAACATGAATTCTTTTAGAAACATATTGCACGTTTTATTTACATCTGTTTCATTGAAAACTGAATTCCAGTCTACCTTGTTCAGGCTGTAACTGAAATTTTTAGGGGTCTTGTATTAACACAATTCACGTTGACTGCCGCACTTCACAAAATGTAGACTGGGAACTGTCTGTTAGGCATGCCTGATGTAAAACTGACTGGGCACGGCTCATGCTGCATGAATTGTTGTTGTTCCGCTGGCAGAGGGCACAGCCGAATTCTGTCGTGCCCTCAGGTGGAAGGGACTTTACTTGCGGCAACTACTGTCTGTGATGCGCCATGCCAATGTGTGCCTCCCGTGATCTTTCTGGTGGCTACTGCACTCCTCCTCCTTCGGGGGGTGAAGCCACTGTGATCCACTGCATCGGAAGGTCGAGCATGATGGTTGCTCAGCGATGACCTCCACTTCCATTGGAATGCTGGAGTCAGGGGATCTGCCAATCCTCGAGCCGGAACCTTGGCATACGGTTGGAAGTGACCTATATGAAGAAGCCCCCATCATCCCACCACCGGTGCCTGGGACAGAATGGGCGACAAGCCATCGAACTCCGGATCCCGTTCCACCTCAGGAGGGGCAAGACCGAATGGTGGGGACAATGGCGAAGGCACGATCACAGTTGAACCAGCCTCCTGAGAAACTGGGCCTGCAAGGGGGGCCGGCTCTCACCAGGCCATCTCTAACGATGGCGATGCTTGTGCTGGGGTTGCTGGAGGCTGCCAAGGCTGAGAACCATCGCAATGTGGCAGAGTCACAGGTGGGAGGAGCAGCAGCATCCTCTGAGAAAACAACAGAGGTGCCGGCAATGGGGATGCTGGCGCCTGAGGGGTCGGAGGGTGAGTACCCAAACGTGAACGTAGCTGATTTTGGTGATGACGTACCTCCCGTTCCCCCACCTGCAAGGTATAGAGCCAGCGACCATTGTGGAACAGGACCACCACCGGTATCCAACGTGGATTGTGACCAAACCCACATGCCCACAGACCGACATATCCGGTGGAAAGCCGTGTATCCCATTTTCCGAAGAATGCTGAGGACCAGGCTGGCAGAGGTGCAGCAGAGTCCTAGGTTGGCACCCGTGGAGGAGCTCTGCAGGGCTGCATTCTCCCATCGGTGTGGTCTGCTTTTCCATCAGGAAAAATGTCATCGCCTCCTCCGCAGGAAACTCGTGCACATACTTTTTTCATCTGTGTCTTCAAAGTGCGCACCATGCGCTCGGATTCCCCATTCGATTGTGGATGAAAGGGGCGAGAGCAAACGTGCCGAATACCAAAAACCCTGGAAGGTCTGCGAAATAAACTGAGGTCCATTGTCCAATACCAGGATGACTGGCAGACCTTCCACTGAAAAGATTTTTGCAAGTGCCTGGATTTCAACTTCTGAAGTGGTTGAGGAGCAGTGAACCACATATAGGAATCATGAATAAGCATCAATGACAATGAGCCAAAACTCATTGAGAAACAGGCCCGCAGAATCTATGTGAACACGTTCCCATGCCTGGGTTGCAGGCGGCCATGAAGAGAATGCTGACCTGGGAGATGCCTGTTAGCTCACATACTGGGAACAGGCGGCCACCAAGTGCTCAATTTCTCTGTCAATACCGGGCCAATACACATGTCTGCAAGCCAAGGTTTTAGAACGAGAAACACCCCAGTGCCCCTCATGGAATAACGTGAGGACCTCCCTTTGCAAACTTGCAGGAACCACCACATGAGGAGCTGTATCATCGGTAGCCAGAAGGAGAACTCCTTCCAAGACTTAGAGGCTGTCTTGTAGAACAAAATAATTACAAAGAGGGTCCAAGACCCGGCCTGGAAGTCGGGACGACCACCCCTGCTGAACGAGGTGAACTACTTGCCGAAAAACCGGGTCAGCTGCCATTTCCCTGGCGATTCTAGAACTAGTGATTGGGAAGCCATCAACCACATCTAAATGAAAACACATAATCTCCTAATGATCGAACTTAGGATCTGGGCCCACTGGAAGACGGGAAAGAGCGTCAGCATTGGCATGCTGTCCGGCAGGGTGAAAATGAATGTCATAATGGTACTTAGAGCGGAACAAGGCCCAGTGCTGCAGTCTGTGGGCCACCCTATCCGGAATCGGAGAGGCGGGGCCAAATAATTAATGTCAGTGATTAACTGAAACTTCGTGCCATACAAGAAAGGGTGAAACTTGGTACAGCATAGACAATGTCCAAAGCCTCTTTTTCCACCTGGGAGTAATGGGCCTGCATGAGACTAAGAGTTTTAGATGCAAACGCCAGTGGCTGCTCAGAGCCATCCGCTTTGCGATGGGCAAGGGCCACCCCTACCCATACTGCGAAGCATCTGTAGCCAGGACCAACAGCTTATTGGGGTCAAAAGTAGCCAAACAAGGTGCTGATGGGAAGAGGCCCTTCAACAAGGTGAATGCGCGCTTGCATGCAGGCGTCCAATCAAAAGGAACACCCTTGCGCAGAAGGCAGTATAGGGGGTGGGCTATGCTGGAAGTCTGGGAATGAACCGGTGATAATAGGCAATCTTGCCTAAAACAGCTTGTAACTCCTTCAGCGAAGCAGGTTATCGAAGGTCGACAATACCTTGGACCAAACTTCCTAGCGGTTGGACGCCATGCTGAGAGATGGTGTAGCTCACATACTAAATGGACGGTTGGAAAAAGTTCGACTTATGCAGGTTGCATCGCAGGCCCACGGACCTGAATTTGAGAAAGAGGGTTCGAAGGTTGTGCAAGTGTTCTTTTGTGCTGCGGCCTGTGACAATTATGTCGTCCAGGTAATTAATACAATGAGGGGTTGTTGGCGTGACGTGCTCAAGATAATGCTGAAATATCGCCGGGGCACTGCATATTCCGAAGGCCAACTGCTGGTATTGGTAAAGGCCAAATGGGATGTTGACGACCGCCAGCCATTTGGAGTCCTCATCAAGTGGTATCTGATGATAAGCCTCTGGAAGATCGATTGTCGAAAAATATTGGGCTCCCGCCACGTCGGAGAACAGTTCATCAGAACGAAGCAAGGGATAGGTGTCCACCAGCAATTGGAAGTTAATGGTGGCCTTGAAATCGCCACAAAGACGTAATTTTCCCGATGGTTTCCGGACAATAACGAGGGGCGAAGCCCACTCACTAGAAGAATTGGGAAGAATGACCCCGAGGGCTGTCAGCCAGTCTAGCTCTACTTTTACCTGAGGGCAGGGAATTGAGGGGATCTGCCTTGCGCGTAGAAAACACGAGTGAGCCAATGCCTTCAACGTTAAGTGAGCTTCAAAGTCTGAAACACACCCCAGGCCCTCCTCAAAGACATCATTAAAGTCAAAGGTCAAAGATTCCAATGATTGATAGGGATCGTCTTTGGAGACCACTCTGTGGTATCTGCGATAGAAAAACCGAGAGCTAGGAAGGCATCCAAGCCGAAAACGTTAGCGGAGCTCACATCACTGACAACAATAAAAGTAAGAGGTCGAGTGACTGATTTGTAAGTAACGTCGGTAGTGAATTGACCCAGTAGGGGAATGAATTGTTTACCACAACCGTGGAGACGCCAGTAAACTGGCGCCAATGGGGGTGACCCAAGGTTGGAGTAAGTTTGTGCAATCAACAAGGAAACTGCCAGTCCCGTATCTACTTGCAGTTGTAATTGGCGCGACCGAACCGACACCTCTACAAAAAGTTTGTGTGCCAATGCGTGGGGAGCCTGACCCCATGAAACTTCCTGAATGCCAACATCCATGTTCTCTGCACCTGCTTCCTTTGATTCTTTTGAGGCTGAGTGGCAAAATTTAGCAATGTGTCCTTTTTTATTACATTTGCGACAAATGACCCAACGCTGGGGGCACTCTGACCGATCAGGATGTATAAAGCATGACGCACAGGACGGTAACAGAGGCCTGTGGCCGGAACTCTGTTTACGTCCCATGCAGGAGTGGGCGTAACGGCCGGATTGTACCACTGGCACATTGTCCACCCCAGACACAGTGGACGTGGCCGCACTGCCCTGAACCGCCACGAGATCGCACCACGCTTCCAACTGTTGACTCGCGGCATGAGAGACTTCATACGATTGAGCAATGGACAGGACTTCCTCAAGGGAAGGCTCTTACAACTGCAGGGCCCATTGCCAGACCCCCCTATCAGGGGCCAAATGAACAATAACATCGCACACCATAATGTGGGCATATGACTCTCGTGACTGCTGTGTTACAAAATGACACTTGCGACTAAGACTGTGCAGGGTACCGGCCGACGCCCGGTAAGACTGATGGGGCTGCTTCTTGCATTGATAGAACTCGAACCTAGCCACCACAACATGTGTGCGGCGGTGATAATATGAAGACAGCAATGAACACAATGTGTCAAAAGACAAGGACGAGGGTTCCTGCAAAAGCGCTAGCATACACTTGATACAGTGAGAGAGATATCCAAGGCAAGAAAACAGCACGGCATACCTGTGCATCGGCAACATGAAATGCCTGGAAATGCTCCTGAAGGCGATGTTCATATGCATCCCAGTCCTCCGCTGTCTAGTCATACGGGGGAAAGGGAGGAGGGAACGGTGCTGGAGCAGACTGCGTGGAGAGCAATGCTGAAAGTGCTTGTTTCATGGTTGCCATGAGCTCCGTCTGCTGCTCAACCAAAACCCGCACTAAATCCTCCATGCCGTGAATAAGCTGTGAAACTGGAACAATGACGCAACACGCGGAAGAATGACGCTACTCGTCACCAATTGTGTATTAACACGATTCACGTTGTCCATTGCACTTCACAAAGTGTAGACTGGGGACTGTCTGTTAGGCATGACCGATGTAAAACTGACTGGGCACAGCCCATGCTGCCTGAGTTGTTGTTGTTCCACTGGCAGAGTAGCTGGTGGCTACTGCAGGTCTCATCATTTATTGCCCTAAAAGATTTTCAAGAATGTAAAGAACTGTTGCACAGATTGATGTCAATGAGTGTAAGCAATTGATCTTCATGGTTTTGAAAGGCCATTAACAACTTGGCATACAATGACACTATTGACTCTTGAATTAGCAACAAATATATTGTAAATCAGACTTTGATAGTTATCAGTCACCCTGTCACCATGCCAAAAGGCTCTGCTAGATGTTCTAAATCTGCTTTAGTAGCCTACTGCTGCCATTTAGAAAACAGACATTAAGATCACCTGTAATTATTTAATTCTTGGACTTTGAGGACAGTTGAGTTAAAAGAGTATCTAGACACCTGAGGAATACACTCATGTTTCCTGTAGCAGTTCTAAAAATTGCTAACACAACAACTGACAAGACTGTCAGCTGTGCTACCACTGATCTTTTATCACAAATTTCAATATATTGTTCCATATAGTTGCTCTGTAAATCTAAAGCTCTAAATGACATGTTATTTTCTACATAAATTACAACAATACCAAGATAATTTTTATCTTATGCAAACAATTGCAAGAGGTGTTAAATTTTGACAAACATTACTTCTCATGAAACTCTATAGTGATTCTAACTTAGCTGTGTCACTGTATATCTTTGGTCATGTATGCAGATTTGAAACCTCATGCCCTGAAACTGTTTTGATTGTTGATCTCACAGTTCAGTAACAGACTCAACATCACTGATTTAAGTTACACATTTTTTTCAGTTTTATTTAATTTAAAGAAAATTCTTGCAGTGACTGGTTAAACTAAAGACCTATTTTGTTATTAACTGTTTGTCAGTAAAATTATGATTATTAATAGAAATCTAACCAGCCTCTTTGCTTCACTGGAAATCTGCTCTAAGTTAGTTACTGATTATAATATTATTTAGACATAGACATTAGGCAAGACCTTTTCATAATATGTGACTGAAATGAGTATTAACCTTGGACTTTGATATGTGGATCACAAAAAGAAACAACACAGTAAAAGATTCTTAACATACAAATGTCTGAGTGTTGAAAGCTAACAGTGGATTTTATTAATGGACACATAAGAGTGCATGCCAACAGATGGACTTTAACTGCTTGAGTTCTTGCTGCCAGGTGCCAACCTATTGTCCATTGGTAATGTGGGAACTTCACCAGAAATAGTGACTGTGGAGCACATAAGATTCTCTGACTAACGTGGCAGTGCCCACAAGTGGAAAATCTTGTGAGATAGTAGTCTGCTCTGAGCCTTACGGCTGGTTGGTTGTGTATCACATTGTATCACTGTAAATAATAAAGTACATTTTATCTGAAACCATGCCATATTAGCCATTTGCTTTATCTTTCCTTGGATAAATGTATATTAGTGACTCACAGTGATCAGACACAGCAAATTTGAACCTCTCTGCATTCTGCAAACCATCCACTGCACATCAACAATGGAGCCATCTTGCAAAAATAGTACACAACAACTTTTACAAGACAATGGCTTTCATTCAGATGTGTTCAGTTCTTCACATCAATATGTTCAACAACCACCACTTGTGAAGCAGCAAAATGACCTGTTTCAGTGCTGTGCTACCACTATTGGCAGTACTACTTGCACTACTGAACAGTGGGTATCTATGGGCATTTGCTGGGTGACGTCATTCATGATTGTTTGTTGTTGTTGTGGTCTTCAGTCCTGAGACTGGTTTGATGCAGCTCTCCATGCTACTCTATCCTGTGCAAGCTTCTTCATCTCCCAATACCTACTGCAACATACATCCCTCTGAATCTGCTTAGTGTATTCATCTCTTGGTCTCCCTCTATGATTTTTACCCTCCACACTACCCTCCAATACTAAATTGGTGATCCATTGATGCCTCAGAACATGTCCTACCAACCGATCCCTTCTTCTAGTCAAGTTGTGCCACAAACTCTTCTTCTCCCCAATCCTATTCAGTACCTCCTCATTAGATATGTGATCTACCCATCTAATCTTCAGCATTCTTCTGTAGCACCGCATTTCGAAAGCTTCTATTCTCTTCTTGTCCAAACTAGTTATCGTCCATGTTTCACTTCCATACATGGCTACACTCCACACATATACTTTCACAAATGACTTCCTGACACTTATATCTATACTCGATGTTAACAAGTTTCTCTTCTTCAGAAATGCTTTCCTTGCCATTGCCAGCCTACATTTTATATCCTCTCTACTTTGACCATCATCAGTTATTTTGCTCCCCAAATAGCAAAACTCCTTTACTACTTTAAGTGTCTCATTTTCTAATCTAATTCCCTCAGCATCACCAGACTTAATTCGACTACATTCAATTATCCTTGTTTTGCGTTTGTTGATATTCATCTTATATCCTCCTTTCAAGACACTGTCCATTCCAATCAACTGCTCTTCCAAGTCCTTTGCTGTCTCTGACAGAATTACAATGTCATCGGCGAACCTCAAAGTTTTTATTTCTTCTCCATGGATTTTAATACCTTCTCCGAATTTTTCTTTTGTTTCCTTTACTGCTTGCTCAATATACAGATTGAATGGCATCGAGGAGAGGCTACAACCCTGTCTCACTCCTTTCCCAACCACTTCTTCCCTTTCATGCCCCTCGACTCTTATTAATGCCATCTGGTTTCTGTACAAATTGTAAATAGAGTTTCGCTCTCTGTATTTTACCCCTGCCACCTTTAGAATTTGAAAGAGATTATTCCAGTCAACATTGTCAAAAGCTTTCTCTAAGTCTACAAATGCTAGAAACATAGATTTGCTTTTCTTAATCTAGCTTCTAAAATAAGTCGTAGGGTTAGTGTTGCCTCACGTTTTCCCATATTTCTACTGAATCCAAACTGATCTTCCCCAAGGTCAGCTTCTACCAGTTTTTCCATTCGTCTGTAAAGAATTTGTGTTAGTATTTTGCAGCTATGACTTATTAAACTGATAGTTCGGTAATTTTCACATCTGTCAACATGTGCTTTCTTTGGTGTTGGAATTATTATATTCTTCTTGAAGTCTGAGGATATTTCGCCTGTCTCATACATTTTGCTCACCAGATGGTAGAGTTTTGTCAGGACTGGCCTTCTCAAGGCTGTCAGTAGTTCTGATGGAATGTTGTCTACTCCTGGGGCCTTATTTCAACTTAGGTCTTTTCAGTGCTCTGTCAAACTCTTCACGCAGAATCATATCTCCCATTTCTTCTCCATCTACATCCTCTTCCATTTCTATAACATTGCCCTCAAGTACATCGCCCTTGTATAGACCCTCTATATACTCCTTCCACCTTTCTGCTTTCCCTTCTTTGCTTAGAATTAGGTTTCCATCTGAGCTCTTGATATTCATAAAAATCGTCCTCTATTCTCCAAAGGTCTCTTTAATTTTCCTGTAGGCAGTATCTATCTTACCCCTAGTGAGATAAGCCTCTACATCCTTACATTTGTCACCTAGCCATGCCTGCTTATCCATTTTGCACTTCCTGTCAATCTCGTTTTGAGACGTTTGTATTCCTTTTTGCCTTCTTCATTTACTGCATTTTTATATTTTCTCATTTCGTCAATTAAATTCAATATTTCTTCTGTCACCCAAGGATTTCTACTAGCCCTCGTCTTTTTACCTACTTGATCCTCTGCTGCCTTCACTACTTCATCCCTCAAAGCTACCCATTCTTCTTCTACTGTATTTCTTTCCCCCATTCTTGTCAATTGTTCCTTTATGCACTCCCTGAAACTCTGTACAACCTCTGGTTTAGTCAGTTTATCCAGGTCCCATCTCCTTAAATTCCCACCTTTTTGCAGTTTCTTCAGTTTTAATCTACAGTTCATAACCAATAGATTGTGGTCAGAGTCCACATCTGCCCCTGGAAATGTCTTACAATTTAAACCTGCTTCCTAAATCTCTGTCTTACCATTATATAATCTATCTGATACCTTTTAGTGTCTCCAGGCTTCTTCCATGTATACAATCTTCTTTTATTGATCTTGAACCAAGTGTTAGCTATGATTAAGCTGTGCTCTGTGCAAAATTCCACCTGGCGCCTTCCTCTTTCATTTCTTACCCCCATTCCATATTCACCTACTATGTTTCCTTCTCTCCCTTTTCCTACTACCGAATTCCAGTCACCCATGACTATTAAATTTTCGTCTCCCTTCATTATCTGAATAATTTCTTTTATTTTATCATACATTTCTTCAATTTCTTCGTCATCTGCAGAGCTAGTTGGCATATAGACTTGTATTACTGTCGTAGTCATGGGCTTCGTGTCTATCTTGGCCACAACAATGCATTCGCTGTGCTGTAGTAGCCTACCCACATTCGTATCGTTTTATTCATTATTAAACCTACTCCTGCATTACCCCTATTTGATTTTTTATTTATAACCCTGTATTCACCTGACCAAAAGTCTTGTTCCTCCTGCCACTGAACTTCACTAATTCCTACTATATCCAACTTTAATCTATCCATTTCCCTTTTTAAATTTTCTAACCTACCTGCCCTATTAAGGGATCTGACATTCCACGCTCCGATCCGTAGAATGCCAGTTTTCTTTCTCCTGATAACGACGTCCTCCCAAGTAGTCCCCGCCCAGAGATCCGAATGGGAGACTATTTTACCTCCAGAATATTTTACCCAAGAGGACGCAATCATCATTTATCCATACAGTAAGGCTACATGCCCTCAGGAAAAATTACGGCCATAGTTTCCCCTTGCTTTCAGCCGTTCGCAGCACCAGCACAGCAAGGCCATTTTGGTTAGTGTTACAAGGTCAGATCAGTCAATCATCCAGACTGTTTCCCCTGCAACTACTGAAAAGGCTGCTGCCCCTCTTCAGGAACCATATGTTTGTCTGGCCTCTCAACAGATACTCCTCGGTTGTGGTTGCACCTGCGGTACGGCTATCTGTATCGCCGAGGCACGCAAGCCTCCCCTCCAACGGCAAGGTGTATGGTTCATGGGGGGCATTCCCACCTGAGTTACAACAACACTGTATTTAGAAACAGGGCTCACTTGTCAAGCCTCTCCAGACACCAACAGTGGCCATCAGCAGAACCATACACCAGTAGCACATCTGTATACTTTAGTTCACATCTTAAGTTACCGCCATTCCAACCAGATAAAATGGTAGTGTGATTCATGATCATTCAGTGCATGGTTACTACCCACAGCATTCCTGATGACAGCGAAAAATTCATCACGTTACTGTGCCACCTAGGTGAACATGTAGACATTACCAGTGACTTCATTGTGTCATCCCTCAAATAATAAGAAATATACCACCATGAAATCAGCACTACACTTATGCCTTTCACAGATGCCATAGCAGCTATTAAAACAAATTGTGTATGATGAACATCAGGGAACCTTCATAACTTTGGCACCAGAGATGTACTTGTGGACATTAAACTTGTGCCCTGTCACACAGTTTGTACAGTATGCACTTTGAAACTACCACCCAGAGAGCAACTAGCAATGATTTCGCACCATTGTAAATCACTGGGGCAGAAATTAATATTGGCAAATAGGATTTTTATATTGTTATAATACAGACAACATATCAATGCCACTGACAAGCGACAAGGTTGGGTGGGGCGGGGAGGGGGGGGGGGGGGGGGGCAGTAGTTACACTGCCCCCAGCAACATGAAGCACTGAACCAAACTGACCATGCTTGACAGCCAGCAAATGTCACACCAACTCCCCCCTGCTCCCGCCCCCCTCCCCTCCCCCCTCCCCCGTGGGATGGTCATAGTGCAAACACCCAGATGTGACAATAGGCACTCCAGATCATAATGGCAGTGCAAGGCATCTACCTCCACGATACAGCAGACTCATTCCACATGAAGTGTCCTAGGGTTCCCAGCTCGACCATCTTCAATTTTGATGGAATTTGTACAGGGTGTACCCGAGGGCCCTACAGTAACTTACACAAAGTTTCAGGTTCACCTGTAACTTGGTTGAAGTGTTAGAGCCATTTTCGTGAAGACCACTTTAAAGAGACCGAAAAGTCGTGAAGAAATTGTGAAGTTTGCCATTTCACTGTTCCTAATGTAAAAGAGCTAGATTCTTGCTTCTGTGTATAGTGGTACAACATTGTGTGCTCTACACACAAATGTTGCAAGTACAGTTCAGAAAGCAAAGCATTTGGCATAATCTCAGTTCAAAGTGGGCAACAAATCATGTTGCAAGAAATTTGCCCCATTGTTTAACGAGACATAAGTAGTGGAGAAAGTGCACTAAGGACCTGGCCTTTTGCCAAATTACTGTCTGTCTGAGTGTTTAGTATATCACAAATTTGGCATGGCTTGTGTGTTTAATTACTGTGCCATCATCCTGTAAATTTGCTAAAAAACATGAATCTATCAAAATATACCCATGTTCAAAGTCATGTATCTCAAAATAGACAAATTCATTAACATCATTCAAAGCGCAAATTTCATTCTATTGGAAACACTTATTTTCATTTTGGTGTCTCTTTGGATAAGGTGCAAAAATGTCGGCTAAAATTTGGAATTTTGTTGATTATGTCTTCATTGTTTAAATATTCATTTTGCTGTTTATTTGGTGATTTTAAACCTGTTTGTGACAGGTTCATTGCTAAATTTAATCATTTAGCTATACTAGAGACTGCTACATAATTTTTGGGAAGCTGAATGCTTATTAATTTTATTTCTTTTCTTTATTTAGGACTCGACAATTTGATTTTAGTGTCTGAAGCATATCAAGTTGTTGCTAAAATGGAAGAACAAGATCATGTTAATGTATGCAGTTTTAGAAATACTGATTATCCATGTCATTTAACAACATACCGTGCCTTAAAAGGACTGAAAGCTGTAAAGCAACTTTCCATAGAAGAACAAGAATTACTTAATAGACGGAGTGGTTTACGCTCTACTGAAAATACTCAACTATGCTTTCATCATGAAGCTTTACTCCTAAAAATATTTGAATTTTTGCAAAGATAAGCTGCAACCCATTTGGCAGGGAAAACCACACTGCACAAAAAAGGTTGTGCTCAATCAACATAGAAACAGCTGACCTACTAAAAAGGATAACCATGTATGATATTAAACCAGGCCAAAAAATATGCCCTTCCTGTAGAAAAGAATCTGTTATATTGAAATATTCACAAATTGATGTTACATACCAGTCAGATGAAGATGATGAGACTAATGTTAGGCAAAAATTTAATACAAGCCTAACATCTGTTGGAATATCACCATCAAAATTTCAACAAATTGGTGCAAGGAATACAAAAGTATATGCAAAGCACAAAATACATCAAGTTGAAGGTGCAATTATTAAGAAAATTACAGAAGTGTGAAGACTCGATCCTGGTGAATTGGAGCAACCATCCACAAGCAAGCAATGTTTGACTTGTTCAGATTACATTGAGCTGATCCAAGAATTGAAAGAAAAATTACATATATCAAATAATAACGAGAAAATTCAAATTTTGATCTTGATTCCTCAAAGCTGGTCTATCAAAAAGACTATGGAAGAATTTTGTGTTTCTGAAAGAATGGTAAGGAAGGCTAGAAAGTTAAAAGCCGAACAGGGAATATTGGCACAGCTCAAAGGTAAATATGGGAAAAAGCTTTTTGAAGATGTGAAGGCAAGAGTCATAGAACATTCTGATGATGAAGAGTTTAGTCGGATTTGTCCAGGAAAAAAGGACTGTATTACTGTTCAGATAGATGGAGAAAAGGTTAAAAAACAGGAATACTTATTACTGAGAAACTTAAAAAGAAATGTTTGTTGCGTACCACAATAAAAATGGACTGGAAATTGGATTTTGTAAATTTTATGAATTAAGGCCAAAGTGGTGTGTGACGAGACAGGGCTGGTTCACATTCAGTTTGTGTCTGCACAATACATCAAAACGTGAAACTAATGTTGGCACATAGCCCAATAAAAGAAGATTACAAAATTTTACTGAGCAAAATCATCTGTAATTTGGAAACAAAGGTTGCATGCTTCATCACTGTGAAGTATGTCCAGGAACATAAGGTCCAAATGAATATTTGGGAAGTGCTTTTGCAGATATTGATCCTGAGGAAACAATTCAGTTCAAACAATGGACTCACACTGATAGAGATACACTTGAAACCAGAGAAATGACAGTTGAAGAATTCATTGAACTATTAATCACTAAACTGTTGGCCCTTTCAACTCACCCCTACATTGCAAAGCACTTGCAGTTCACTAAAGAAGGTCTCAAACCAGGAGAATTGATTATATTAATGTATTTTGTAGAAAATTACTCCTTTACTGTCCAAGACGCAGTACAAGGATTCCATTGGGAAAACAGTCAAGCTACAATCCATCCATTTGTCATTTACTACAAAAGTAATGAAGACCTAAAGAGTGTCAGCAAGTGCATAATCAGTGATTGCCTCCAACATAATACAGTTGCATTGCATGTGTTTTCAATGTACTTGATCAAATGCCTTAACTGCATTTTTAAAGAAATTAAGCATATTCATTATTTTAGCGACGGTTCTGCAGCACAGTACAAAAATTTTAAGAGCTTCCTAAATCTTTCCCATCATCAAAAAGATTTTGGCATTACTGCAGAATGGAATTTTTTCGGAACAAGCCATGGGAAATCATTATGTGACGGAATTGGGGGCACAGTTATGCATTTAGTAGCAAGAGCTAGCCTTCAATGGCCAATTGACAACCAAATCTTAACACCAACTGGTCTGTTTGAACATTGCAAAAAAAATATGTTCATGGCATTAAATTCATTTACATTAAAAAAGAAATTATTGAAGATGCAAAAATTGATCAACAGGAACGTTTTGAGGATTGATGTACAGTGTTTGATACAAGAGACTATCACCATTTTGTGCCAATTGATAAAAAGTGACTTCACAGAGTATCAAATGGTACATTGTCCTTTATAGCAAATGTTAACTGGCATGCTCAAATTGCTACTAAACATGTTGCCATTAATGAACTACAGCCTGGCCAGTATGATGCTTGTGTTTATGATGGAAAATGGTGGATATGAAATATCTGTGAAGTTTCATGTGAAGAAAAAGATGATTAATTTTATGCATCCTCACGGAGCTGCTCAATCATTTCATTGGCCTACTAGAAGAGACATATGATGGATCCCAGAACAACAGATAATTGTGGTCATACCAGCTGCTTCAATGATGAGGCAGCAATACAGTTTGCTGGAAGCAATAGTTTTGGACATCAGCAAAAAATTTGAAACATTTGACAATTGAAGAATTCTGTATTATGGCTTGGGAACCACAGAGAGACCCAAAAAAGGCTTCAGAACCTGATAGATGCCCACATTCAGACTTGGGAACCTGCAAGATATTCGCATTCTGGCTTGGGAACCTGCTAGACACCCACTTTCAGGCTTGGGAACCTGCAGTAAAGAAACCCATCCATGGCTGACCTTGCATGGCTATCAGACGTGGCCCCTTGGCAATGGGATTACCAGTTTGAGATTGGTAGTGGCATAGCCACCATGGACCAACGCAAGGATTTTCCAAATTACCAAAGAAGTCAATAGTTTAGGTGAATTTTTTGCACCTTACCCAAAGAGACACCAAAATGAAAATAAGTTTTTCTAATAGAATGAAATGTGCTCTGTTGAATGGTGTTAATGAATGTAATTTGGTAGTTGTCCATTTTGAGATACATGACTTTGAACACGGATATGTTTTGATACATCCATGTTTTTTAAGCAAATTTACATGTGGTAGCACAGTAATTAAACACACAATCCAGGCAAAAATTTGTGATGTACTAAACACCCAGACAGACAAAAGACAGGCAAAAGACCAGGTTCATAGTGCACTTTCTCCACTACTTATGTCTCGTTAAACTATGGGGAAAATTTCTCGCAACATGATTTGTTGCCCACTTTGAACTGAGATTATGCCAAATGCATTGCTTTCTGAACTGTACTTGCAACATTTGTGTGTGGAACACACTATGTTGTACCACTATACCCAGAAGCAAGAGTCTAGCTCTTTTACATTAGGAACAGTGAAATGGCAAACCTGATCATTTCTTCACGACTTTTCGGTCTCTTTAAAGTGGTCTTCACAAAAATGGCTCTAGCACCTCAAACAAGTTACAAGTGAGCCTGAAACTTAGCATAAGTTAATGTAGGGCCCTCAGGTACATCCTGTACAAATTTCATCAAAATTGAAGATGGTCGAGAGGGGATCATCTTCTAAACTGGGACACTTGGCATGGAATGACCCAGCAGCAAAATGTCCTGCTCAGGTTGGCAGCCTCTACATCCCTGACCACACCCAAAACCAATATTTCCTCATTGACATTAATTTAAAAGTGAATACTTCATCAGTGATGACATACATAGTCGCCACTCAGCTCCAAACAACAAATGATTCCAGTACTCCCATCTATGGGTCCTCATCTTGCATCTTATATCACAGTTTTGAGAAGACATCTCTTCGCTTATGCAGGCATTAAGGAACTAGTGCTGGAGGGTGATTTTCTCCACCATTTTCATCTCTCTCCAGATTTAACAGCCAGCACACTGCAACATCAGGATACCAGTTTCTCTGTCCATGGCATCCACTGCATGGCAGTCTTTAAAATTTGCCTTTTCAAAAAGTAGTCAACATGACAACACATGTGAACAATGCCAGCGATATCTGAAAGGTTGCATAACATTAGTAATGCAACTACGGCAGTTCAGTCAACATTACCTCAAAATGATATTAGAGATGTTATGCCTACACAAGGAAAATGGTGTCATACAACAAAAATTGATGCAGTCAATTACACATTCCCACCTGATAACATTACAGTGGAACAGTCTCAACTTACTGGTTCCACTGACTTCAGTTAGACAATTCAAGCAAAGTATCATTTGTCAGAGACACCTATGATGGCAGTATGCATGGCAACACCTGCACCACATGGAACCCAGGTAAATATGGTGTACCCTGTTTGTGCTCCTTCCACATTGACTGAGTGTGTTGCCACTCTCATCATCATCATCATCTATCAAACTGGTGCACAAGAAATGTGGTACAGTAAGAATATGGGGTGACCACTGGGCCTTGAACTCCTGTGTTATCCTGGATAGTTATCCAATTTGGACATGCAATACTTCACCAACAGTTTTGCAGGCACATCAGTGTTCAGGTTGTTGGATTGCAAAAATGCATCTCTGCAGATCCCAGTGAGTCAGGAGGATACTCAAAAAACACAGCCATTATCACACTCTTTGGACTACACAAATTTTGATGCCTTGTGGCACCAAACATGGCAATGAATAATAGACGATATTCTGTTCAAATTTTACTGTTTCTGTGTCTACTTGGATGGCATTCTAATTTTCTCTGCTTCACAGCAAGAGCACAAAGTGTGCCTCAAACAAATTCTCAGTACTCTTAAGGTCTCCAGTGTCATCATCAATGATAAGTGGCAGCTCCAGCAACTTGGATTAGTCTCCCTTAACTATTTGGTCACTACTACTGGTGTTAGAACTGCAACACAGTGAACTAAGTGTAAGCAATTACCTTGGCCTCTGGACATCTATGAATTACACTGTTTCACAAAATGATTAACTTCTACCATCACCATCTCCCTACCATAGCTGCCTTACTTGCACCAGTGACTGAGGTACTAACAGGAAAGAACACAACTGGAAAACACAGGATTGAATGGATTCCATGAATGAAACACACTTCTGATAAAATCAAAGACTGTCTCACATGTGCCATTACATTAGCACATCCCTTTACTAATGCACAACTGACAATGATGTCAACACAAGTGTTTTCTCCATCGAAGATGTGCTGCATCAGGAAGTGGTGGGCATGCAACAACCACTATGTTTCTTTTCTCACAACCTGACAGAATCTTAGAGCAAGTGGTTGGCCCATGACAGAGAATTGTTGGTGGCATATGAGACAGTCCACCAGTTTCAGATTACATCGAGAGCAGACATCTAATCATTTACAAAGATCACCGGTCTTTGGCAGACCATACATGTGACTGACTGAAACACACCTGCTCCTAATGGTTTTTCCATCTGGACTACATAGCACAGTTCACAATGGATGTCCGACACCTCCACAGAGTGGAAAATGTAGCAGATTATCTGTCAAGAATGAATGCCCTTTCCATGGATATTGATTATGACAAATTAGAGGACAAACAAATTATGGACCTCCTTCATGATGCTACAACTATAATGATGTTCAATCCTTGGATCCACTACACAAGTATTGTGTGATGTTTCGCAAAAACAGATCTGGCCTCTTGTGCTTACACCCATGAGAAATACCATATTTAACCAATTATGCAATCTGTCTCAACCAATCATACACTCTTTGATATTACTGGTAATACACTGGTTCTTATGGCTCAACGTCAAAAAAGACTGCTGAGTGTGGACGCAAATATGTGTGGCTAGTCAGTGGAGCAAAGGTGCCACACATTTGCTACTACATTCCAAAAGGTCAATTTCAGCACATCTATCTCGATCTGGTAGGGCCCTCCGGAAGTCTAAGGGCTTTCATTACGTACTGATCAACATAGACCACGTGATATGCTGCATGAAAGCCATGCTTCTCAAGGACATAATGGTGGAAACAGCTGCAAGAGCATTTGTTGATGTATGAATACCAGCCTTCAGCTGCCTAATCTCTATTACCAGTGACCAAGAGCATTAGTTCAAATTGCCACTATTTTTTATGAACTGCATAATCTTTTTGGTGCACAGCATTATTACACAATGGCGCATCAGCTCCAAAGCACAGATTAGTGGAGCAATAGTACCATAAAATCAAGGCTATGTTCACATGTTGTGGTCTCCAGTGGGTAGAGTCATTACCTTGGGCGCTGCTAGGTATATGCTCAACTTACAAAGAAGATCTCCATGCCTTGCTAGCAGAGGCTCTATAAGGAAAGCTGCTCACTTTGCCCACAGATTTTGTGTTATCCGTACAACTACAAGAGATCACAGAGCTCACTGTTCTTTTAAAACAAGTTACTCCTGAGCTTCTCTGGTAAGTTTTTTTCCACACTCTGCCCCAGGTGCAATCTGACAGACCACTATATTTAATAGCCATAAAAATTGCATTCAGCAATTTCAGCAAGGCAGTTCAAAATTTTAAGTAAGGCTGTGAATCAGCAACTATATAAATTTGAAGAAGTTGAAAAATCAGCCAACCAGTTGCAAATCAAGGGCTAAGTAAACTTTTGTTTGCAATGGTTTGGCTGATTTTTCAACCTCTTGAAACAATTCACTATATTATGCAAAGAGTTACATTAATACTGCATAAAAAATATGTTCAAATAAATTTTAAAGTTTATTTTTTTGAAAAAAAAAAATGCTTTTAAACAGATAACTGTACAACATGGACATAACCTGATAATATTAATTCTATAAAACCTCAAATACCGTGCACTCTAAATTTTATTTTTCTATACATTTTTAATGTTTTTTAAATGTGTCATAATAAAACACTATACATTTCAATGAAGCATTCAAAAATATAAAAATTAACACTAGTACTTTTAGGTGTTTACTTTCTTTCTCTGAATTTTTTGTAGGGTTGCAGATACAGCATGTATTGTATTTTTCCAAACAATCTACATCAGCTTCTGCTCTTAATTCTGCTACACACAACACATGGTGAATGGATTCACAAAGTTTATGGGGTATATGAGAGTTGTTAACTCACTTTTCCATCTGTGGTGTCACCAACATTTTACAGCTGTCAATAAGTTTCTTAAACATTTCTGACACTGAAGCTAAAGAGTTGTTTTGCTTGTGTTCAAAACAGGTTCAGAGTCATTGAATCTCAAGCACGTTAGAAGTACATAAATTGGTTTTTGGGTATAACACATCTAAATATATCTTGTCCAAAATCATCTGTGGCACAAAGTGATTTGTAACCATCACCCCTGGATTTGAAAATAGCTGAACAAAATAGTTCACAAAAAAATCCTTTAGTTCACGGAAATCAACTTCAAACCAAACATTTAGATCAGGCTTTTCTTTGTTTATTTTTACATTATTCCAATATGACATCAAATTTTCATGAGTCATAAGAAAATTCCAAATAGTAAGAAGCTCTGAATTATTTACTATCTGAGTAGGTGTTTTCATTATTGTTAGCAATCCAAAAACAGTTGCAGACACATTCAACAACAATTTTTTAACAGTAACAGATAAAATAGGTTTACAAGGGTCCATGAAGCAAGCCATCAATCTTTTGAAAGCTAGAGTACCTGGTTCAGTACAACACATGAAGGTCACTGTTCAAGAAATTGAAAGAGTTATTAAATCCCTGAAAAGTAAAAACTCTGCTGGAATTAACAACATTTCTAACAAATTATTAAAATACTGCTCCAGCCATGTAAGTAAAGTCCTTTGCCACATTTTTGATGCGTCACTTAAGCAAGGAATAGTTCCTGAGAGGCTTAAGTATGAAGTTGTAAAACCGCTGTATAAGAAGGGGGATAAGACAGATACTGCTAACTATAGGCCGATATCACTACTGACAAGCTTTTCAAAGGTTTTAGAGAAACTAATGCATGCTAGGATAGTTAAGTATCTCAGTGAACACAATAGTTTCAGCAGAAGTCAGTTTGGATTTCAGAAAGGTATGTCAACAGAAGATGCAATATTTGCATTTACTGGCAAACTCTTGGAATCTATCAACATAAAACTGAAAGTGATTCACACATTTTGTGACCTAACAAAAGCATTTGACTGTGTAAATCACCAAATTCTTTTACAAAAAGCTGCACATCTTGGTATAAGTGGTGCAGCAGGGAAATGGCTCAACTCATATCTGTCAAACAGGAAACAAAAAGTTGTAATAGATAGTCAAGATGGTGTCCCAGTATCTTCAGAATGGGGTACCATCACATGTGGAGTGCCGCAGGGCTCAGTTCTGGGCCCCCTTCTGTTTCTTATATTTATAAACGATCTTCCTCTCTCTACGGAACATTGTAGATTCACCATTTTCGCAGATGACGCTACACTACTTATTGATAATTCAATAGATAAGCTTGAGGTAATGGCAAATAAGGTTTTAAATGAAACGGTGAACTGGTTCAACATTAATGGTCTTATTTTAAATTACTGTAAAACAAACTACATTCAATTCCACAAAACATCCAAAGATGAGGAAATATTTGTAAAGGTAGGTGAGCAGACAATAACCAGGGTAGATTCCTCAAAATACCTAGGTTTGCATATTGATAGCAAACTGAATTGGTCAAACCACATCGTGGATCTGTCCAAAAGACTAAGTTCAGCAACATGTGCATTGTGCATTGTTTCTTCTTATAGAAATATGGAAACCAATTATTGTTACTTTCATGCAATTATGGCGTTTCGAATTGTATTTTGGGGAAATCAGCCACTGGCTAAAAAAGTACTGTGTGTATAAAAAGAGCCATAAGGATCATGTGTGAAGTGCATCCTAGAACCACATGCAGGAATCTTTTTAAGAAGCTTGAAATACTTACATCCACTGCGCAATATATATTCTCGTTGATGTGCTTCATAAGAAAAGAAAAATCCATCTTTAAGCTGAAGAGTGCATATAACAGTCACAATACTAGAAGGAAACATGATATCCGCTATGAACAGCCAAATCTAAGTATGGTGCAGAAAGGAGTCCATTTCAGTGGCTGTAAGATTTTTTAATGCCCTCCCTTCAAGAATTAAGTGTTTAGTAGATGATGATCTCTTGTTTAAAAAACCTTAAGGCAGTTCCTATTGCAAGGATCATTTTATACATTAGAAGAGTTTCTGAACTACAGTGTTTAACATCTCTTGTAATGTAAATTGCAAATGTATGCCCAAATTTGTGTTTGTAATACCGAATATTTTGATTGTAAACATATATTTTCAATATTTATTTCTCTGTAATGCTTATTATTTTGTAATCTTTATCTCTCTCTAAAATGTATTTTTGTAGTGGGGCCTAAGGAACTGTATACTGTTTTTTGTTGTGTAATCTCTATCTATATCTAAAATGTATTTTTTTCGTAGTGGGACCTAAGTTACTGTTTATGTTTTTGTTTTGTTTTATGTATTACCATAAATTCTGGGCAAAATCTTGTAGAATTGACACGTTCCATATCCTGTGATAGTGACACAATATGGATCACCAGAACAAGAGATAAATAAATTTAACACAGAACACCACCACCATAGGCACACAACCTAAAAAACAGCTTTTGCTCACGAAGCACTGGCAGACTCTGAATATCTCATGTTATGAGATCACACTATCCAACCCTTGCTGTTCTTGCTTTGGCCCCCAAAGTTACCTAACAGGCTACCAATACTTTCTGTATACCACTCCCTGGGAAGCATACCATCATCACTGCCAATTGCCTTAAACCTATATGGTTCTTGTACAACACCCCTCATACTGATGACATGGAGGAGACACAGACTGATGCTACCATGCACATCATTTCATAACCTGACAGCTCATTGCCCACTCAGAATGCCAACAACATGTATGTGGTACAACTCAATGTACAGCAATTCCTGCCAGATGTCATTTGGGTCAAGCTGGCAGATAACTTCCTCATGGTCAACAGGAAGCATGAGAAATGCAAAGTTAACAATGACTCAATCATCACACATTTCACTCACAGTTACAAATTCCCAAGTGACCTAGATTCAGCTGTAATTACATCCAGTTTTTTGACTGAGGATTTTCTCCATTACGACTCACAGAACACCATGATTGCATACTTCCATTCCTACAGATGATGATTCCACTGCTCTCCCCACTTAAACATGTGCACAAACCAGCTTCATACCAGCGCCAACCATCACAGATCATTCTCACTATGGTCATCCATTCTGACGATTCCCACACATTAACCAATACCACTTATATTCAACAAGGCAAGGTCATTATCATCACACTCTCTTTACTTTCTCCTTCCTTACTGTGAAATGGTCCAACCATGCCCTGCACTGCAGCCAGTCATGGCATGGTTGCTCACAAGGACAGGCACAAAGAGGATCACAGCTCCATGTGCTCCCAATAATGGTAGCAGAGGAGATAAGACTCTCTGACTAGCACAGGAGCAGCCATGATGGAATATCTTTGTGAGAGAGAAGTGTTCTCTGATCTTTATGCCTGCAGGAATGGGTATGATGCTGTACCGTTGTAAATAATAAAACCATATTTCATTCACAACATAGTGTTATTCAAATGTGCAAATGTGTGTGAATTCTTAAGGGACCAAACTGCATCAGACCCTAGACTAACACACTGCTTAAACTAACTTATGCTAAGAACAACACAAACACCAATGCCCGAGGGAGGCCTCAAACCTCTGGCAGGAGGGAAAACGCAATCCATGACATGCTGCCTCAAAACGCGCCACCACTCCATGCGGCAGTGTTATTAGCCATTGGCCTTATTCCTTCACAGGATAAAATCCACAGGAGTGTATAAAAAAGGGATGAGAATATTAATTTTACTATATAATACTTTGTAACAATATAAGACCCAAATTTAATTGCAGGGTCAACCTATTTTGTCAATCAATAAGCCTAACAATAATTTTGATGAACTGTATGCTAGATATTTATGAAACTATTAAAGGTCATGGTGCTATTTGATTGATACACTGTACAGCTCTGCAGTGAATTATATCAAATCTGATAATTAAATAATCTTAAGGGCTCAAATAATTATTCTTTGGTGGGTCAGCAGTTCAGTTATGAACAATTTCTTAGTTAATGTGTTTTTGTAAAATGTAAACTGGTGCCTGTTAAGAGTGACATTACGGCTATCAGTAAGACAGGTCTCTTTATGGATAAACTGTTATTATCTCCCCATAGTTTCACAATCAGGTGGCATGGGAACAACTTCAACTACATTTTTATGTTTTTTATGTTTTTATGTTTTATATGAAAAAATAACTATGCAGCTTGTAAACTATAATGTGAATAATGTGTTGTTGTTGTCTTCAGTCCTGAGACTGGTTTGATGCAGCTCTCCATGCTACTCTATCCTGTGCAAGCTGCTTCATCTCCCAGTACCTACTGCAACCTACATCCTTCTGAATCTGCTTAGTGTACTCATCTCTCGGTCTCCCTCTACGATTTTTACCCTCCACGCTGCCCTCCAATGCTAAATTCGTGATCCCATGATGCCTCAAAACATGTCCTACCAACCGATCCCTTCTTCTAGTCAAGTTGTGCCACAAACTTCTCTTCTCCCCAATCCTATTCAATACCTCCTCATTAGTTACGTGATCTATCCACCTTATCTTCAGTATTCTTCTGTAGCACCACATTTCGAAAGCTTCTATTCTCTTCTTGTCCAAACTAGTTATCGTCCATGTTTCACTTCCATACATGGCTACACTCCAAACAAATACTTTCAGAAACGACTTCCTGATACATAAATCAATATTCGATGTTAACAAATTTCTCTTCTTCAGAAACGCTTTCCTTGCCATTGCCAGTCTACATTTTATATCCTCTCTACTTCGACCATCATCAGTTATTTTACTTCCTAAATAGCAAAACTCCTTTACTACTTTAAGTGTCTCATTTCCTAATCTAATTCCCTCAGCATCACCCGATTTAATTTGACTACATTCCATTATCCTCGTTTTGCTTTTGTTAATGTTCATCTTATATCCTCCTTTCAAGACACTGTCCATTCCGTTCAACTGCTCTTCCAGGTCCTTTGCCGTCTCTGACAGAATTACAATGTCATCGGCGAACCTCAAAGTTTTTACTTCGTCTCCATGAATTTTAATACCTACTCCAAATTTTTCTTTTGTTTCCTTTACTGCTTGCTCAATATACAGATTGAATAACATTGGGGAGAGGCTACAACCCTGTCTCACTCCTTTCCCAACCACTGCTTCCCTTTCATGCCCCTCGACTCTTATTACTGCCATCTGGTTTCTGTACAAATTATAAATAGCCTTTCGCTCCCTGTATTTTACCCCTGCCACCTTTAGAATTTGAAAAAGAGTATTCCAGTCAACATTGTCAAAAGCTTTCTCTAAGTCTACAAATGCTAGAAACGTAGGTTTGCCTTTTCTTAATCTTTCTTCTAAGATAAGTCGTAAGGTCAGTATTGCCTCACGTGTTCCAACATTTCTACGGAATCCAAACTGATCCTCCCCGAGGTCTGCATCTACCAGTTTTTCCATTCGTCTGTAAAGAATTCGCGTTAGTATTTTGCAGCCGTGGCTTATTAAACTGATAGTTCGGTAATTTTCACATCTGTCAGCACCTGCTTTCTTTGGGATTGGAATTATTATATTCTTCTTGAAGTCTGAGGGTATTTCGCCTGTCTCATACATCTTGCTCACCAGCTGGTAGAGTTTTGTCATGATTGGCTCTCCCAAGGCCGTCAGTAGTTCTAATGGAATGTTGTCTACTCCGGGGGCCTTGTTTCGACTCAGGTCTTTCAGTGCTCTGTCAAACTCTTCCCGCAGTATCATATCTCCCATTTCGTCTTCATCTACATCCTCTTCTATTTCCATAATATTGTCCTCAAGTACATCGCCCTTGTATAAACCTTCTATATACTCCTTCCACCTTTCTGCCTTCCCTTCTTTGCTTAGAACTGGGCTGCCATCTGAGCTCTTGATATTCATACACGTGGTTCTCTTCTCTCCAAAGGTCTCTTTAATTTTCCTGTAGGCAGTATCTATCTTACCCCTAGTGAGATAAGCTTCTACATCCTTACATTTGTCCTCTAGCCATCCCTGTTTAGCCATTTTGCACTTCCTGTCGATCTCATTTTTGAGACGTTTGTATTCCTTTTTGCCTGCTTCATTTACTGCATTTTTATATTTTCTCCTTCCATCAATTAAATTCAATATTTCTTCTGTTACCCAAGGATTTCTAGCAGCCCTCGTCTTTGTACCTACTTTATCCTCTGCTGCCTTCACTACTACATCCCTCAGAGCTACCCATTCTTCTTCTACTGTATTTCTTTCCCCTATTCCTGTCAATTGTTCCCTTATGCTCTCTCTGAAACTCTGTACAACCTCTGGTTCTTTCAGTTTATCCAGGTCCCATCTCCTTAATTTCCCACATTTTTGCAGTTTCTTCAGTTTTAATCTACAGGTCATAACCAATAGATTGTGGTCAGAGTCCACATCTGCCCCTGGAAATGTCTTACAACTTAAAACCTGGTTCCTAAATCTCTGTTTTACCATTATATAATCTATCTGATACCTTTTAGTATCTCCAGGGTTCTTCCACGTATACAACCTTCTTTCATGATTCTTAAACCAAGTGTTAGCTATGATTAAGTTGTGCTCTGTGCAAAATTCTACTAGGCGGCTTCCTCTTTCATTTCTTAGCCCCAATCCATATTCACCTACTATGTTTCCTTCTCTCCCTTTTCCTACACTCGAATTCCAGTCACCCATTACTATTAAATTTTCGTCTCCCTCCACTATCTGAATAATTTCTTTTATTTCATCGTACATTTCTTCAATTTCTTCATCATCTGCAGAGCTAGTTGGCATATAAACTTGTACTACTGTAGTAGGTGTGGGCTTCGTATCTTTCTTGGCCACAATAATGCGTTCACTATGCTGTTTGTAGTAGCTCACCCGCATTCCTATTTTCCTATTCATTATTAAACCTACTCCTGCATTACCCCTATTTGATTTTGTGTTTATAACCCTGTAGTCACCTGACCAGAAGTCTTGTTCCTCCTGCCACCGAACTTCACTAATTCCCACTATATCTAACTTTAACCTATCCATTTCCCTTTTTAAATTTTCTAACCTACCTGCCCGATTAAGGGATCTGACATTCCACGCTCCGTTCCGAAGAACGCCAGTTTTCTTTCTCCTGATAACGACGTCCTCCCAAGTAGTCCCCGCCCGGAGATCCGAATGGGGGACTATTTTACCTCCGGAATATTTTACCCAAGAGGATGCCATCATCATTTAATCATACAGTAAAGCTGCATGTCCTCGGGAAAAATTACGGCTGTAGTTTCCCCTTGCTTTCAGCCGTTCGCAGTACCAGCACAGCAAGGCCGTTTTGGTTAATGTTGCAAGGCCAGATCAGTCAATCATCCAGACTGTTGCCCCTGCAACTACTGAAAAGGCTGCTGTCCCTCTTCAGGAACCACACGTTTGTCTGGCCTCTCAACAGATACCCCTCCGTTGTGGTTGCACCTACGGTACGGCCATCTGTATCGCTGAGGCACGCAAGCCTCCCCACCAACGGCAAGGTCCATGGTTCATGGGGGGGGCAAGATTACATAAAATACTTCTTGGCATCTGTCCATCCTTGAAGAATGATGACATAGCACACTTGGTTCAGAGTTTGCAACATCTGCTGTAGCTGAAAAGTCCCATTTGAGAGTGGCAGTCCCTACTGCAGATTGGGCACATGAAATGTGAGGATTTTTGAACATAAGCTGCTCTCCCTCTATAATCTTGACCTCTTACTGATTTGTACTTGTACACATTCATCTCTGCAAAGTTGACCCCAATTCACACAATTTGTTACCACTTGACACAGTCATCAACAGTACTTTCTCAGTGCCTTGGATTAATACTGGCTTTGGTCAGGCCTCTCTTGCAGACATCCTGGAAGTGAAGGTGTGGACTTCCCATTGGCCTCGCACCCTCCTGAATTTCTCTGTGTAGTAGTTTTTTCAGCATTCACTCAGGATCCATGCATTTGACATCTCCCAGCCAACTTAGCCGTCAGTGACCCAGGAGTACATGAATTTTTGTTGTGCTTGCAAGTGTAATACTTCAGTGTTAGGTACCCTATCTCTCCAAGAGATGTGAAGGATCTTCCAGAGACAGTGCAGATGCTGTTCAGTCGAGATTCATGCTTAACAATTGTTGTCCATGTCTCTCACAGCTATAGAGAAAGGTGCTAATAACTCAAGTATCATATACTTGGTAATTTAGTTTTTATTGTGAACAGTCCATTGTTCCATACATTTTTTTCAATCTAGTCAAGATAGGTGATGGTTTTGTAATTCTGTTAGTGATAGTTAGCATCTACATGACTACTCTGCAATTCACATTTAAGTGCTTGGCAGAGGGTTCATCGAACCACAATCATACTATCTCTCTACTATTCCACTCCCGAACAGCGAGCGGGAAAAATGAACACCTAAACCTTTCTGTTCGAGCTCTGATTTCTCTTATTTTATTTTGATGATCATTCCTACCTATGTAGGTTGGGCTCAACAAAATATTTTCGCATTCGGAAGAGAAAGTTGGTGACTGAAATTTCGTAAAAAGGTCTCGCCGCGACGAAAAACGTCTATGCTGTAATGACTTCCATCCCAACTCGTGTATCATATCTGCCACACTCTCTCCCCTATAACGCGATAATACAAAACGAGCTGCCCTTCTTTGCACCCTCTCGATGTCCTCCGTCAATCCCACCTGGTAAGGATCCCACACCGCGCAGCAATATTCTAACAGAGGACGAACGAGTGTAGTGTAAGCTGTCTCTTTAGTGGACTTGCTGCATCTTCTAAGTGTCCTGCCAATGAAACGCAACCTTTGGCTCGCCTTCCCGACAATATTATCTATGTGGTCCTTCCAACTGAAGTTGTTTGTAATTTTAACACCCAGGTACTTAGTTGAATTGACAGCCTTGAGAATTGTACTATTTATCGAGTAATCAAATTCCAACGGATTTCTTTTGGAACTCATGTGGATCATCTCACACTTTTCGTTATTTAGCGTCAACTGCCACCTGACACACCATACAGCAATCTTTTCTAAATCGCTTTGCAGCTGATACTGGTCTTCGGATGACCTTACTAGACGGTAAATTACAGCATCATCAGCGAACAACCTAAGAGAACTGCTCAGATTGTCACCCAGGTCATTTATATAGATCAGGAACAGCAGAGGTCCCAGGACGCTTCCCTGGGGAACACCTGATATCACTTCAGTTTTACTCGATGATTTGCTGTCTATTACTACGAACTGCGACCTTCCTGACAGGAAATCACGAATCCAGTCGCACAACTGAGACGATACCCCATAGCTCCGCAGCTTGATTAGAAGTCGCTTGTGAGGAACGGTGTCAAAAGCTTTCCGGAAATCTAGAAATACAGAATCAACTTGAGATCCCCTGTCGATAGCGGCCATTACTTCGTGTGAATAAAGAGCTAGCTGCGTTGCACAAGAGCGATGTTTTCTGAAGCCATGCTGATTACGTGTCAATAGATCGTTCCCTTCGAGGTGATTCATAATGTTTGAATACAGTATATGCTCCAAAACCCTACTGCAAACCGACGTCAATGATATAGGTCTGTAGTTAAATGGATTACTCCTACTACCCTTCTTGAACACTGGTGCGACCTGCGCAATTTTCCAATCTGTAGGTACAGATCTATCGGTGAGCGAGCGGTTGTATATGAGTGCTAAGTAGGGAGCTATAGTATCAGCGTAATCTGAAAGGAACCTAATCGGTATACAATCTGGACCTGAAGACTTGCCCGTATCAAGCGATTTGAGTTGCTTCGCAACCCCTAAGGTATCTACTTCTAAGAAACTCATGCTAGCAGATGTTCGTGTTTCAAATTCTGGAATATTCCATTCGTCTTCCCTGGTGAAGGAATTTCGGAAAACTGCGTTCAATAACTCCGCTTTAGCGGCGCAGTCGTCGATAACAGTACCATCGGCACTGCGCAGCGAAGGTATTGACTGCGTCTTGCCGCTTGTGTACTTTACATACGACCAGAATTTCTTCGGATTTTCCACCAAATTTCGAGACAATGTTTCGTTGTGGAACCTATTAAAGGCATCTCGCATCGAAGTACGTGCCAAATTTCGCGCGTCTGTAAATTTTAGCCCATCTTCAGGATTTCGCGTTCTTCTTAGTGTCCACAAACATGTCACTACATAAATTATTACATAAATAAGAATTTTGCAATTTTGCATTATGAATGTAGTGGAAAGCAGAAGACAGAGGAAGAATCTATTATCTAAAGGAGCAGAGTGATAACAAATGGTGTAAATCCATCCTGCTGCATTTCATTAGCCAACCCCCTCCATTGTCCTCCATCCCCCCCCCCCCCCCCCTCTCCCTGCTATACACATACACACTGAATTACACACAAAAGTAATGAATATAAGTGACTGTATGATTCAATGTAGAACAACCAGTGATTCTATATTTATCTTTTATGATTGACACTTTGGAGTTAATGACAAATATGACATTCCAAATTCCCTTACAATAAAAATTTACAATAGTAGATATGCATATGAAACTAAAACTGCTCATCAACCTATGCTACAAATATACAAACTTTGGAAACATTGCAATTACATTTATATACATTTGACATATAATTTTTCAGAATGGGTTTATGTTTTTTTGGGATAATTTCTTTTCCATACACTTTTCGGGCAATTTTTTTAAGGTTTTCAAAATGATTTTGATTCTTTTCATCTTGTGCATTTTAACTCTGAAATGCATTGAGTACATAACAATTAATGCCACTTGACATGATCTTTCTCTACAATAAAGCTCTGGTAAATCATCGACTACCACCTAGATGCTGGGCACCAGATGACGTCAGCCCTTGTCGCAAGATGGGCACATAAGTGACAACAGCCATATCATGTCCAATACTGTGGAACATGGCCACTAAGGGGTGACCATGCGTACACAGCCCAGTGCCACCTGCAACTCACTGTCTATGTATGCAATTGTGTCCCGACAATTGCCCTGAATCTGTCCTCACTCCACATGCTGTTCACTACATTTGCTGAGCTGTTGTGTATTTGTCCATCATGTGGCATTTCCAGTATTTTGTCTGTGGGTCATGATGTACTGTGTACATGTTAAATACATTTATTATAGACGTTGTGTCTCATGTTTTTATGCGAGTTACAACATAATTGACGATGATCTTGGGCATTTTTTTCATATTTCTCTCATCACTATGGATCTTGTGCCAGAAGCTACCTTACTGGATGCATCGATGGAACTCAAGTTTCAGCATTTCCTCGAGTAGCAGTTAAAGGGAGTGGAACGTCGTGATGCTTTGATGTCCACTTTGCTCTTGTGGCAGTCAGCTGCATATCCACTATCATTTCCTCCATATGATGAGTCAGTTGAGGATTGGGAGGCATATAAGAAAGCCTCCAGCAGCATCTCGTCATGTTCCAGGTGATGGATCCAGCTGTGGTCAAATCATTGCTCCTGTCATGGATATTGCCTAGTACGTACCATCTTTTGTGCAAACTGGCCCCTCTTACAGAACTGGCGCACCTGGCTTTTGACAAAATGTGTGCTTTGTTAACCACCTACTTTCATTGCTACTACCTTGGCATTGAATCCTGTGTGGAGTTTTACTAGTTACATAGACAGTCAACCAGCCCTATCACACATGCAGGGACTCGGTAGGAATTTCCATTTTGTGACGCATGCCACTAAAGAATCATATGCAGAAGTGATGATTAGGGATGTCATCATTCAGGCAGCTCTGGATAAGGGGTTGCATCAAAAAGATCTACAATTGGAGAACCCTTCTTTGGAGGCCTTTGGTTAGAGTCCTTGGGCAAGGTGGCAGCAGTTACATCAGATCTGGGAGAGGGGTTCACTACAGCTGCTACAGCCAGTGTGACAGTGGTAGTGTGCAAACACCATCAGCCTCTTTCGGAAGCTTACTTACAACTACCCATGGACAAAGAATCACAGAAGATCTCGGTGCTCAACACTCACATGGATTGTATAGGTTCAAATGCTTAGTTTTCAGAGTGATCAGTCCCCCAGCTACTTTTCAAAGATTTCTTGAGCAACTGCTACAGGACATTGTGGACTCCATTAATTATCTGGATGACACGGTGGTAGCAGGAGCCACAACAGCGCAATGCTTAGAGAACTTGCGGAAGCTTTTCCACACCCTCCAGTTCATGAGTCTCAAATGCAGTCTTGTGAAATCTCTCTTTTTTCATCCATCAGTGGAATACCTGGGTAACATCTTTTCCTGCAATGGTATTAAGCAGGTAATACACACATCTGACCGTAACTACCAAAGAAAACTCCTTATTATATGATTCTCCTTGGCAAATATTTATGCAAACACAGGGAATGAAGCTGCTTAGAGCCTATTACAGCAAGCACAGGAAAATCTATCTTTCAACATGTCCAACTAACACTAGAAAAGGCTATTAAGATAGATACATTTATGATAATATAAGGCATAAACAGTGGTAGCTTCCTTTGTTGCCTGCAAGCTGCTGTGGCATCACTCTCCCTCCCACTTGCGGCAGGTATTTAGCACATCGATTCTTACAAGAAATAAATGTAAAAGGAATTAAACCTGCAATAAATTATAATTATTAGCTAGTAATCACTGTTCTTAACATCAAGGCAGATTGACACTTCATCCATTCACTACAGGTGCTGGCCAGCATAAATATCAGTACACATACCAGTAACTGCTAGTTATTCACATAATTGCAGCTTAGATTCAGAAAACAGCAAGCAGGAATGTCAGCACCCAAAGAAACTCTCTGTATGCTTTAATACAGGGACATAGTTCTTTGGTGGACTCAATACAACCCATTGCCATCCAAGACAGAACTCAGCAAATATAACAATACCTTTTAGCACAAAGAGCAAGTGCAACCCAGGCCACACATACCACAAATGCACACTCTTCCACTGAACAGACCCGGAAAAATATACACATCCAACATCCAACCTTCTCAGGGTGAGCAGTGTAATAGCCATGGTCCACCAGGGAATCAAATGGTCCCAGCCACCCAGCTCCTTACTGTGATAAGCTTAAAGCCTGATCTTAGATTCCAGTTAATTTGTTTGGGATATAATGAATTGGGATAATATAGTGTTACTGCCATATGCCACACTCCCATTACTAAGTAAAATTGCTTGAAGTTATTTCAGTGAATCTGCTGGCATTATTTGCCACTCTCAGCTGTGGTGATCCAAAAACCCTGCTCAAGTCCTGTATTACTATTTGCACTATTCCTCCCCTGTTGGTTGGTGGAAGTGGGGTAGAAGGGTGTCCCCAAACAGGAGTACTGTGCTCCCCACATGGTTGCTGCAGCGTTCAACAGATTTAGAACAAAAACACAATTTTATTAAGACCAATAGCTAACAAATACTATTTAAACAGTTGGTGGGCACCTCTGGAGGCCTCAACAGGTTGAAGGCTATTACTGAACAAGGAGGAGGAAGCGCCATGCACAGACCAAGACATGAAACAACTAATAATAATCTTAACTACAGACAAAGAGGAAATATGCTACACTTACTTTTCTGCTTATTCCTGTGCTGGATCTCAAATGCTGCTGCTGATGCTTCATGACTTATCTTCCACTGCTGCTAGCTGACTGAGTAAGACTGAGGCTGAGGAAGTGCTGAGTCTACTTTATACCACCTCCGATGACGTCACCAAATACTGCATTATATCATCAGAGGGGTGGGGGGAGGGTTAGAAGAGCCCTCTGGATGGGGTGTTGTGAACTAGGCTAGTTGGTATCCAAACCTCAAGATGAACACTCAAAATTTGATATTCCCAACATAAATTTGAATTTCCCGCTATTTTTATTTAGTACCATGCCAAAAATTCAATTTCCCGCATTGTCCAGTGTGCAGGCAGGGGGGGGGGGGGGGGTGGTAGTTAATTTATTAGTTTAATTAATTTGTATAATTAATTTGATATCAAAAGTGGTGCAAAACCGGCTTTGTTGTACTACTTGTTTGCTCCTCTATACACCCATCCAGTGACCCATATCAGCTGAGGATAACACTGGGGTCCGTCAGTACCATTGGGCTTTCTGAAGTCTGTTCAGACAGGGATTAGTTTTAGTTATTTCTTGACAAGCCTCCTCTTTTTTGCCTTGCTAGAACAATATTTAGCAATATGACCAGGTTCATTGGACTTGTAGCATTTAATAATACACATTTTATAACTTTATTTGTGTGTAATGCCAGTTCTTCATTTCCATTTGCATCTTCAGGTCTGACATAGTAGTTTTACTTTAATAGAATCTTTAGTGATATGCATATCACTGTTTTCGAGTCACATAATCATAGGTTGATAATGATCGGGTAATCCAGCCAGGCGAAAATTTCCTATCCAGTCCCCACTCATGGGAATTTCATTTCATTTAACTTACAACTAGTCATTATGATTTCATCAAACTAGTCGTCTACCGAGTTGCAATGGGATAGCCACTTGTGGTAAATGTGGTCAGCCTGCCCATGCAGGAGCCAATTGTTCATCGCCTGTGAACTCTGCTCTGGGAGTCACCCTGTCTGGAGCTGGGTCTGCCCCATCTATCTCGAGGAACAGAAGCTACAGGAGATCAAAACATCTAAGCGCATCCCCTATGGTGAGGCCAAGAAGCTCTTTAAGACCATGCAGCCTCCTGTGCTTACAACATCTTTCGCTTCCGCTCTGCAGAAACCGGTACAGTTGGCCACTGTTGCTACACAAACAGAGGTTGCTAGTGTCAGCACTAATACCTGTGTTTGCCAGTGCAGTTGTGCTGCTGCAGTTGTTTTGCAACCTGCAACCCTCCCCACAACTTCGGACAAGGACGTGGTTGCTGACATTGGGGTACTTCCAGCCCCTCCCCATATGGTGCCTTCTGCCCAGGCGAGTAAAGCTCCAACTGTTGACAAGGTTCTGCTTTCTAAGCCCCCTAAGACAAAGACGCCGAGGGTGAAGGTTTTGCCTCCTGAGGAGACTAGTCAGGGTCAGTCCGATGACGATGCCATCGTACTGTCTGACATCTCCCTTGGGTCGCCATCGGAGCTGATGGGCGTTGATGTTGACTGCGGGCGATATTCTCGCCCCAGGAATAAATCTCCGGCCAGTACGGGCTCTCCTCCAAAGCACTGAGGCAGGGTGAAAATTCAGCCACCTTGATCACTGGCTCCCATATTACAGTGGAATCTGAATGGGTTCAGGACGCATGTGGCCGAATTACAACTCCTTCTACGGGAGTGCCCCTTGTGCTTATGTCTCCAAGAGACACATTTTCAGACCACTGATGCTCCTTCTTTACGGGGCTATATTGCGTATCGAAAAGATGATCTGATAGGGGAAAGGGCAAACGGTGGTGTTGCGGTTTTTGTCCGTAATAGGCACCACTCATCTGAGCTCCCTCTCGTAACCGACTTGCAAGCAATTGCAGTTGACCTTCTTGTGGGGCAGAGGCTCACAATCTGTTCCGTTTACTTACCACCTCAGGATGCTATAGACTCTGAGGCTCTCGCAGACCTTATTAGCCAACTCCCCCGCCCATTTCTCCTTCTGGGGGACTTCAATGCTCATAATGTCTTAAGGGGCTCTACAACTACTTGCCCCAGGGGTCGCATTATGCAAAGTCTCATGACGTCCGAAGAACTGTGCATGCTCAACTCTGCTGCTCCCACTCATTTCTGTACGGCTTCTGGGTCGTTGTCAGCTATTGACCTTTTCTTTTGCTCTCCAGCAATCACGGATTCTGCTTTGTGGTAGGTTGCTGCTGACCTCCATTCTAGTGACCACTCCCCCCTTTGGATTCGCCTCCTGGATGAGGCTGTGGCATTACCAATGCCGCCCAGGTGGCACCTCTGCAGAGCTGACTGGACACATTTCAGCCATCAGTCGTGATCTCCCATGCTGCTGAATTGTCGATCCCACGGTCCTCAGGTCATCCCAAGAGGCGTTCTGTCCCTTGGTGGACCACTGAGTGCCGCTTAGCCATCCGAGCCCGCCGTCCAGCTCTGCGCCACTTCAAGTGCCGTCCCTCAGCTGACAATCTTGCGGCCTTTTGGGTAACAAGGGCCAAGGCGAGGCGAGTGATTAAAGAGAGCAAACAACAGTCATGGCAATCGTTCTTGAACTCCATCTCCTGCTCCACTAGTTCTATGGATGTATGGGAAGCCATCAGGAGGATTTCCGGGAAACGCAGCCACTTACCTGTCGTGGCATTTCTGCATCAGGGATGTCTCCTCACGGCGCCAAGAGACATTGCCCAGACACTGGCCATGCATTTTGCGGAATCTACAGCCACTATTAACTGTGATCCAGATTTCTGCCACTACCGCAATGCCATAGAAAGGGATCACTTGGACTTCCGGTCTCCAAATTTTGAGCCCTACAACTGCCCCTTCACAATGTGGGAACTGGATTCGGCTCTGTCTGTGGTTCATAATACTGCGCCCGGTCATGATCAAATCCTGTACAGCATGCTGCAGCACTTGTTGCTGCCATCCAAGGAAGATCTCCTGAATTGTTTTAATATGATATGGTCATCCAGCATGTTCCCTGACTCGTGGAGGGAGGCGATTTTGATTTCCCTCCCCTCAAACCAGCGAAGGACCGAATGCATCCCAGTAGTTATCGGAGTATTGCGTTGACGAGCTGTGTCGGGAAGACATTGGAACGCATGGTCAACCATCGCCTGGTTTGGCTGCTCGAGACCAGGCAGCTCCTTAGGCACTCTCAGTGTGGCTTTCGGAGATGTCGTTCAACTATAGACAACTTGACCCTGCTTGAGGCGACCATCCAGCAGGCCTTCCTACGTAACCAGCATTGTCTAGGTGTATTCTTTGAGATTAATAAGGCGTATGACGCTACTTGGCGCCGCCTTATCCTCAATCAACTCCATCAGTGAGGCTTTTGAGGCCATCTCCCAATCTTCATTTGGTCCTTTCTTTCCCACCGTCTCTTTTGATATCGGGTTGGTAATGTGCTATCTGATTTGTACGTGCAGGAGAATGTGGTGCTCCTCAGGGAAGCGTTTTAAGTGTCACCCTCTTTGCCATCGCCATTAACAGTATCACGTCCACTACCCGGAGTCCTGCCCAGTGCTCCTTGTTTGTGGACGAATTTGCTGTTTTCTGTTCTTCCTCCAGTCTTGTCACTGCTAGTCGGCAGCTGCAGCTTACGATAAAGCAGTTAGAGGTATGGACTGTGAAGACGGGTTTTACCTTTTCTGCCAACAAATGTGTGTGTGTTCATTTTAATCGTTCTCGGCGTGCTTTTACCTCCCCTGAATTGCGTCTGAGGGACACCATTCTTCCTTTTAAACACTGTGAGGTTCCTGGACCTCACTTTTGATTCCAAGTTGTGGTGGTTGCCGCACCTTAAAGACCTCAAGGTGCGGGCCCTTAAGGCACTGAATATTTTGAAGTGTCTGAGCCATCAGTCCTGGGGAATAGATCGGGCGCGTCTGCTGCAATTTTATAGGGCTTTCATCCAGTCGCATCTTGACTATGGATGCACCGTGTATGGTCAGCGAGGCCTTCGTATCTGAAGATTCTTGATGCAGTACACCATGAGGGTATCAGGCTGGCCACTGGTGCATTCCGCACCAGTCCCATCCCCAGCCTGTGTGCTGAGGCAGGGGAACCGCCGCTCGCCATCCGGCGGAAACTCCTCATGGTGCAACGGGTGTGTCAATTCCTCATTATCCTTCCTCATTATCCTTCAAACCTTTCTAGTTGGATTAATAACAGGAACAATAATAGAAAGATATTGATTATCATATATTTTATTTTTAACATTTCTTGGTGGTATATTAGTATTATCTATTTATATTACAAGAATTGCATCAAACGAAATATTTCAACCTAAATCAATTACTATAATTATTACATTAATAATGTGAGTATTTATCATATCAACATTAATTATTCTAGATATATCAATATTTATAGACTTTTTCAAAAACACCGAAACTATAAATATTGATAATTCAATCAATTATCAAGAAATAACAATATCTTTAGAAAAATTATATAATAGACCAACATTCATTATTACAATAATAATAATAATTTATTTATTTTTAGCACTACTAGCAGTTGTTAAAATCACTAATATTAATCAGGGACCTATTCGTAAAAAAAAGATAAATTACTAATGAATAAATCCTTACGATTAAGACATCATTTAATTAAAATTATTAATAACTCTTTAATTGACTTACCTGCCCCAACAAATATTTCATTTTGATGAAATTTTGGATCCCTATTAGGGTTATGTTTGGTAATTCAAATCGTAACTGGACTATTTTTAGCTATACACTATACATCAAATATTGAAATAGCATTCAGTAGTGTAGTACACATCTGCTGAGACGTAAATAATGGTTGAATTATCCGAACCTTACATGCAAATGGAGCATCTATATTTTTTATTTGTATTTACTTACATGTAGGACGGGGAATTTACTACGGATCTTATATATATATACATACCTGAATAATTGGTACAGTGATTTTATTTTTAGTTATAGCAACTGCATTTATAGGATATGTCTTACCCTGAGGCCAAATATCTTTTTGAGGTGCAACAGTAATTACTAATTTATTATCAGCAATCCCATACTTAGGAACAGATTTAGTCCAATGAGTATGAGGAGGATTCGCTGTTGATAATGCAACATTAAATCGATTCTTCACATTCCATTTTGTATTACCATTTATTATTGCTGCTATAGCAGCAATTCATTTATTTTTTCTTCACCAAACAGGATCTAATAATCCTCTTGGACTAAATGGAGATATTGAAAAAATTCCATTCCATCCATACTTTACCTTTAAGGATTCTATTACATTTGTATTAATAACATCATTATTAATTATACTATGTTTAATCAATCCTTACTTATTAGGAGATCCAGACAACTTTGTACCTGCCAACCCATTAGTAACACCAGTTCACATTCAACCAGAGTGATATTTCTTATTTGCATATGCAATTTTACGATCAATTCCTAATAAGCTAGGAGGTGTTATTGCATTATTTTTATCAATTAGAATCTTAATAATCTTACCATTTTATAATAAAACACCATTCCGAGGCATTCAATTTTACCCTATTAATCAAATTTTATTCTGAATTATAGTAGTTGTTGTATGCTTACTAACGTGAATTGGTAAACGACCTGTTGAAGAACCTTATATTATAACAGTTCAAATCTTAACAATTATCTACTTTACATACTTCTTAATTAATGTCCATCTCGCAAACGCATGAGATAAATTAATTAAGGAATAAAAAGTTAATTAGCTTAGGAAAAGCATATGTTTTGAAAACATAAAATTAGAAGTTTAACTCTTCTATTAACTTTTCTCAAAAAATTTCACTAAACAAATGAGATAAATAAAATCTTTAAACCAACAAAGAAAATAAAAAAATTTAAAGATAAAGGTAAAAAACTTTTTCAAGCTAAGTACATTAATTTATCATAACGAAACCGTGGTAATGTTCCACGAACCCAAATAAAACCAAAAGATATAATAGCAAGCTTAATAAAAAATATAAAAGAATAAAAATCACCGCCTAAAAAAATTAAAGCCAATAATATTCTTATGAAAACAATTCTAATATATTCAGCTAAAAAAATTAAAGTAAAACCACCCGCACCATATTCAATATTAAATCCTGAAACTAACTCAGATTCCCCTTCAGCAAAATCAAAAGGAGTACGATTAGTTTCAGCTAGACAAGAAGCAAAACAAGCTAAAGCTAAAGGAAAAGAAATAATAATAAACCAACAATAAAGCTGATAGTTTATAAAATCAAACATATTAAAACTACCAATTAAAATAATTAAAGATAATAAAATTAAAGCTAAACTAACTTCATAAGAAATTGTTTGAGCAACAGAACGAAGAGAACCTAATAATGAATAATTTGAATTAGAAGATCAACCAGCAATCATAACAGTATAAATACCTAATCTAGTACAACATAAAAAATAAAAATCCATAAGAAAAAGAACATATATAAGTTAAATAAGGAAAAATTATTCAAACGGCTAAAGAAATTATTAAATTAAAAATAGGGGAAAAATAATAAAGTAGGTAATTAGATATAATAGGAATTGGCTGTTCCTTACAAATTAACTTAATAGCATCTCTAAATGGCTGAGGAATTCCAACAAAACCTACCTTATTTGGACCCTTTCGAATCTGGATATAACCTAAAACCTTACGCTCTAATAAAGTTAAAAAGGCAACACTAATTAAAACACAAATAACCAATAAAAGAAAATTCAAAATAAATATAAATAAATCATAAAGTATCAATACTATCTGTAGAAAAAATCTACATAAATGAATTCTAAATTCAACACATTAATCTGTCAAAATAGTAAATAAATTAATATTAATCAATATAACAAAAAATATTTTAACCATATGGTCCTTTCGTACTAATATGGATTAATAATCTTAGGATAGAAACCGACCTGGCTCACGCCGGTCTGAACTCAGATCATGTAAGAATTTAAAGGTCGAACAGACCTAATCATTGGGCTCCTGCACCCAAAATTTTTCTTATTCCAACATCGAGGTCGCAATCTGCTTTGTCGATATGAGCTCTCAAAAACAATTACGCTGTTATCCCTAAGGTAACTTAATCTTATGATCATAAATTATGGATCAAAATAACAAACATAAATAAATGATATAGTAATGAAGAGTTTATCTATTCTTCATCTCACCCCAACAAAACATCATCATTAAATATAGAAAGACAAACAAAAAACTATATAAAAGTAAAATGTCAAGCTCTATAGGGTCTTCTCGTCCTAAAGAAGAATTTAAGCCTTTTGACTCAAAAGTTAAATTCAAAAATTTATTAAGAGACAGTTGATTTCTCGTCAAGCCATTCATTCCAGCCACTAATTAAGAGACTAAAGATTATGCTACCTTTCCACGGTCAAAATACCGC
This sequence comes from Schistocerca gregaria, assembly GCF_023897955.1. Classification (NCBI taxonomy): domain Eukaryota; kingdom Metazoa; phylum Arthropoda; class Insecta; order Orthoptera; family Acrididae; genus Schistocerca; species Schistocerca gregaria. The sequence goes on from NC_064924.1 coordinate 513,862,634, forward strand.
GGCTCTTTAAAAATACGCTCAGTGAGCAGGCAAGACCTCAAAGTATTAACAAGAGGACATGTTTTTGATAAACAGGCGGAAATCAATTTTGCCTAGTTCCTTATAATAAGTTCACAAGGTAAAAATTTTATACAAATAAATATACTAATTCTTTCATTATTACAAAAATTTTAAAATTAAATTAATAATCTTAATAGAAAACCTAAAATATTTATAAAATCAAAATAAAAAATAATGAACTAAAACGTAATCTTAAAGATAGCTGGTTTAAAGCTTACTATTATATTTCTATAAAATAAATTATAGGTTATTAACTTCAAAGCTTATCCCTTAAAGAATAAATAAGTTAATATTTTTACTTAAAAAATTAAATAAAAACAAATAACTTTAAAAAATTAAATTTTTTCTTAAGAAACTAGATATCTTGGGAAACGATTAACATCTCATTTCTATAAATAATTTAATAATAATTATGATACATTAACTATAAATTATTTATAAATCAACCCAAATCGAGACAAGTAAAATAAATACTAAAATTTTGATAAACCCTGATACAAAAGATATAATAAATAAAATCTACTTAAAAAAATTTAAAATAATATTTCATAAAACACTTACATTACCAATACACTATAATTTAAAAAATCAATTCTATAAAATATACTAAGACAAAATCCAATAAAATTATTTATATTAAATAATTAAATAAACAAAAAATAAATATAATAAAATAAATAATCAAGATATCCTGATTTGCACAGAAAAATTTTCAGTGTAAATGAAACACTTTACTAATAAGTTATACCTTGAAACTCTTCCTAGATACACTTTCCAGTACATCTACTATGTTATGACTTATCTCATCTAAATTGAAGCTACTTTAAAAGAAAATAGAATAATCAATAATGAGAGCGACGGGCGATGTGTACACATCTCAGAGCCAATATCAGTTAAATTAAATAAATTAAATTACTATCAAATCCACCTTCATTAAAAGTATTTCACTATCAAAACCGTTATAAACAAAAATCTATTGTAACCCACCTCCTCTTAACTATAAGCTGCACCTTGACCTGAAATATTTTATAATTATAAATCTTGAGAATTATAACTCTAAAAAGATTCTCTGATAACGGAGATATACAAACAAATAAATTAAGTAGAGTAAATCGTGTATTATCAATCACGGGGTAGGTTCCTCTGAATAGAATGAGATACCGCCAAATTCTTTGGGTTTAAAGACCTTAACTAATAGTACCCAGGTAAATATAATTAACATTTAAAATAATAGGGTATCTAATCCTAGTTTATTATTTAAATTTCACAGATTCATAAAAAGGGCCACAAATAAATTTTAACATTTCACCTTACAAATTTATATTTCAACCCTAATAGTATAAACAACTGTTTTAACCAATAATATTCACTTGTATCAATCGTATAACTGCGGCTGCTGGCACGAATTATGCCGATACTAAATCAATTGCTAAATCCAAAATCACTTGATAATTAAATCAAATTACTGCAAAAAGAACATTTAGTCTAACAAAACTTACATATAATACAAAGAAAAAGTGAATAAACAAGCAAGAATAAAACTTTTAAAAATAAAAAATAAGAAATTTTTAAATTTATTAAATCAAGAAAAAATAAAAGATTCAAATATTTAATGAAAAAAAAGAAAAAAACCACAAACATTAACAAAAAAAAAGAAATACACCCCCGTATGACCACAACAACGTCTCTATTATATATAATTAAAGATTAATATGGAACATGTATAGCAATAAATGTATTATATTCTTTCTTATTTAATCTTTCTTTTCACTAATAAACAAAGAAAGATTAAATAATATAATAAATATATTCTATACAATTATGTAATTTAATATAATATGTTATTAATAAGAATTCTTTTTTATATTAAGTTAATTTATATATTTATTAGTTAAATAATCTAATTATGGATAATTTATATTAATTATATTATTATAATTAATATAATTATTTATATTACTTATAATATTTTATATTTAAATTAATTATTTTATTTATTATATCCAATTATAATAATATTAAATATTAAATTACATATTGTTATATATATTATATTATAATAACCTATTTTAAGCTAAAAACATAAGTAGCTATAATCCTAGGTAAATGAATGTATTATAATAATCAATTAATAATAATAAAATAAATGTATAATTTTTTAAATTTTGTTAAATGTAATATATTAATATAAATTATTTATTATATATATATATATATATATATATATATATATATATATATATATAAAAGAAATAAAAGGAGCAGGATAAATTAATCCTAATTAAACAAAATAATACATAAAAGAATTTCAAAAAAAAACTTTCAATTTATATATTAAATAAATGAAGTGCCTGATTAAAGGGTTACCTTGAAAGGGTAAATAAAGTAAATAAAATTACCTTCATTAAAATTACATAAGATAGAATTAAACTACCTCCTTTAGTATCAAAAGCTAACGTGCATCATACACCTTAATGTAAAAAGGTAAGCTAAACAAGCTAATGGGTTCATACCCCATTTATAGAGGTATCAATCCTCTCCTTTTTAATGACCAACAACTCTACAAAACTTCTCTTCCTATCAACATTAATGATAGGAACGATCCTGTCCATTTCATCAAATTCCTGATTTGGGGTTTGAATAGGACTTGAGATCAACTTACTTTCATTTATTCCACTCCTAACAAGAAATAAAAATATAATAATAAACGAATCATCAATTAAATATTTTATTGTCCAAGCAATAGCATCGACAATACTATTATTTTCAATTTTGCTGATTCAAATAAAATATCCCATAGGATGGGAAACAGAATTTATCCCATCAATAATAATTAGATCTAGATTATTATTAAAGATTGGAGCTGCACCTTTCCATTTCTGATTTCCAGAAGTAATAGGAGCATCAAGATGAAATAATTGTTTAACATTAATAACATGACAAAAAATCGCCCCAATCTTATCCTATTGTATTCAATTAAGAACTTTCATTTGAACAATTATTATCTTAAGAATTATTATTGGGGCAATAGGAGGTTTAAATCAAACATCCCTAGGACAACTTTTAGCATATTCATCAATTAGACACCTAGGTTGAATAATTAGATCATTAACAGTCAGAGAAAACATCTGAGAACTATACTTCATTATTTACTCACTATTAAGATTAATTATAGTTTTATTATTTAAGCAAATAAATTTATTTTTCATAAATCAAATTTATTCAGCCAGAAATATAAAAACCAAAATTAAATTCATAATATTCTTATCTTTACTATCTTTAGGTGGCCTACCACCATTCCTTCGATTCTTACCAAAATGAATTGTAATACAATCGTTAATAGAAAACAATATAACAACTATTATAACTATTATAGTCGTATTAACTACAATTACACTCTACTATTATATACGTATTAGATTCTCAGCTCTAATTATATCATACACAGAAAATTCGTGATCTATAAAGATAAAGTCCCAAAAATCAAGAATCATTCTTCCTATAACAGTAATAATTTCAACAATAGGATTGATTTCAACATCAACCTTACTTTCATTATACTAAGGACTTAAGTTAATCAAACTAATAACCTTCAAAGTTATAATTAAAAGAATAATCTTTTAGGCCTTAGTAAAATTTTACACCTCTAGAATTGCAGTCTAGAATCATAATTGAATATAAGACCTAATATGGTAAGAGAGAAAATATCTCATAAGTAGATTTACAGTCTACCACCTAAAATTCAGCCATCTTACCGCAAAAATTATTATTCTCAACAAACCATAGGGACATTGGTACTTTATACTTCCTATTTGGAGCATGAGCAGGAATAGTAGGAACATCAATAAGAATACTTATTCATGCTGAACTTGGTCAACCCGGATCTCTAATTGGGGATGACCAGATTTATAATGTTATTATTACAGCTCACGCATTCGTAATAATTTTCTTTATAGTAATACCTATTATAATTGGTGGATTTGGTAATTGACTTGTTCCACTAATAATTGGTGCACCAGATATAGCATTTCCACGAATAAATAATATAAGTTTTTGATTACTACCACCTTCATTAACCCTTCTTCTTACATCTTCTATAGTAGATAATGGTGCTGGTACAGGATGAACAGTTTACCCTCCTCTAGCAGGAGCTATTGCACACGGCGGTGCATCTGTAGATCTAGCTATTTTTTCACTGCACTTAGCAGGTGTATCATCTATTCTTGGTGCAGTGAATTTCATTACAACAGCAATTAATATACGATCAGAAAGTATAACTTTAGATCAAACACCTTTATTTGTATGATCTGTAGCTATTACAGCATTACTTCTCCTTCTTTCACTTCCAGTTTTAGCAGGAGCTATTACTATATTATTAACAGACCGAAATTTAAATACATCATTCTTTGACCCTGCTGGAGGGGGTGACCCAATTCTATATCAACATCTATTTTGATTCTTTGGACACCCAGAAGTTTATATTTTAATTCTACCGGAGTTCGGAATTATTTCACACATTGTATGTCAAGAAAGAGGAAAAATTGAATCATTTGGAACATTAGGTATGATTTATGCTATACTATCAATTGGACTAATAGGATTTATTGTATGAGCACATCATATATTTACAGTAGGAATGGATGTTGACACACGAGCATATTTTACATCAGCGACAATAATTATTGCTGTACCTACAGGAATTAAGGTATTTAGATGATTAGCTACATTATATGGAACTAAATTCAAGTTCAATCCACCATTATTATGAGCTCTAGGATTTATTTTCCTATTTACAATTGGTGGATTAACAGGATTAGTATTAGCAAATTCATCACTTGATATTGTATTACATGATACATATTATGTAGTAGCCCACTTTCATTATGTATTATCTATAGGAGCAGTATTTGCAATTATAGGAGGTGTTATTCAATGATATCCACTATTTACAGGATTAACTATAAATAATACATGATTAAAAATCCAATTTACAATTATATTCATTGGAGTAAACTTAACATTCTTTCCCCAACACTTCTTAGGATTAGCAGGAATACCTCGACGATACTCAGACTACCCAGATGCATATACATCATGAAATGTAGTATCAAGAATCGGGTCTACAATTTCTATTGTAGGAATTATTATATTCATTGTAATTATATGAGAAAGAATGGTTACAAACCGAGCAATTATATTTAGAGCTAACATAAGAAGATCAACAGAATGACTACAAAATAACCCTCCTGCAGAACATAGTTACTCAGAATTACCATTAATCTCTAGATTCTAATATGGCAGATTAGTGCAGTAGATTTAAGCTCTATAAATAAAGGTTTGACCTTTTATTAGAAAATATTCATAATGGCAACATGATCAAATTTATCTCTTCAAGATGGAGCTTCACCATTAATGGAGCAACTATCATTCTTTCATGATCATACTATGGTCGTATTATTATTAATTACAGTAATTGTAGGTTATGCCTTAAGTTATATATTATTTATTGCCTATACTAACCGTAATATACTCCATGGACATTTAATTGAAACAATCTGAACAGCTTTACCAGCAATTACATTAATTTTTATTGCCCTTCCATCATTACGACTATTATATTTACTTGATGATTCAGTAGATGCAATAATTACAATTAAAACCATTGGACGACAATGATATTGAAGATATGAATATTCAGACTTTATAGACGTAGAATTTGCCACTTATATAACACCAGAACAAGACTTAGAAAATGATGGATTTCGACTGCTAGATGTAGATAACCGAACAATCCTACCAATAAATACAGAAGTACGAGTATTAACAAGAGCATCAGATGTTCTACACTCATGAGCAGTTCCTGCATTAGGGGTTAAAATTGATGCAACGCCAGGTCGGTTAAATCAAGGAACATTCACAATAAATCGCCCTGGATTATTCTTTGGACAATGCTCAGAAATCTGTGGAGCAATCCACAGATTTATACCAATTGTAATTGAAAGAACTTCAGTAAATTTATTTATTAAGTGATTATCTAAGATAATTTAAGGAGTTAGTTAAAATAAATAACATTAGAGTGTCAATCTAAAGTAACTAAACAAGATTAGTACACCTTGAAATTCATCAGATGACTGAAAGTAAGTAATGGTCTCTTAAACCAAATAATAGTAAATTAACGACTACTTCTGATGGGGAAATTATATCCAAATCCCTCAAATATCCCCTCTTATATGATTCTCACTATTCATCATATTTTCAGCTACACTAATCTTGTTTAATCAAATAAACTTCTTCTCATTTAAGCCTAACCTTATTAAAAGAGCAGAAAAAGGAACAATTGAAATAAAAAACTTAAATTGAAAATGATAACAAATTTATTCTCAACATTTGACCGATCAACTAACATCTTTAATTTATCATTAAATTGAACTAGAACATTTATAGGAGTATTATTAATCCCATCACTATTTTGACTTACACCATCACGAATTAACATTATCTGAAATAAACTAAATTTAACCTTACATAATGAATTTAAAACACTACTTGGACCAAAATCATTTAATGGAACAACATTACTGTTGCCTGACCGCCTATGGAGCGTCTCTTTTCCAGTCGTCCCAGGGCAACGAGACCATTTGGAATTCATGCCAAGCATTTGCTAGAGTCCCTTGGTATGGAGCTTGTAGCACCCCAACTCCAGGGTTTTACCCGCCTGCCTCCCTGGTTGCTCCAGAGGCCCAGCATCCTTTTAGACTTGTCAGAGTACCTGAGGAGCTGCACTCCTGCGTTTGTTTTTACCTCCTTATTTTACGATATTTTAAACCAGCATCCCAACCATGTACCAGTATTTACGGATGGCTCTAAACAGGGGGACTCTGTTGGTTGTGCTGTTGTTTTCCCTGATCGAGTCGTCAAGTTAGGGCTTCCTGCGGCGTTTACCATCTTTTATGCCATATTGTTTGCGATCTTGAGATCATTGGAGCAGATGAGATGTGTTCCCAGTCTTAAGTTTCTCATCTGTTCTGACTCCCTGAGTGCCCTTCAGACCACGCAACACTTGCACGGTCGTCCAGAACATCCATGATGCCCTACTCCACCTGCAACGGCAGGGGAAGGAGGTTTCTTTCTGCTGGGTGCCGGGGCACATGGGTATTAGGGGAAACGAACTGGCGGATTTGGCTGCCAAAGATGCATGTTCCCTCCCTCACGTTGTTTAATGTGCCGTCCCCCTCCATGGTTACCTCCCTTTTGCGTTTTCGTGTTATGCATCAATGGGAAGAGGAGTGGCTGGCAATCAGTGAAAATAAGCTGCGTTTGGTCAAGGCCACCACGCGGCCATGGCGTACGTCCTACCAGTCATGCAGGCGGGATGAGGTTCTCCTCACTCGCCTCTGCATCGGGCACAGTCCTTTAACGCATGGTTCTTTATTCCGGCGGGAGGACCCCCCAATCTGCAGTGCTTGTGGCGTCCAGCTTACTGTCCACCACATTTTACTTGACTATCCTTTATTCTCTGACCAGAGGGTGGTGGTTTCCTTGCCACCGGATTTGCCCTCTATTTTGCAAGACGACGCAACGACTGTGGTTAAGGTCTTACGGTTTTGTGTCCTGTCCAATTTGTTGCCTCGGATTTTAGGGAGAGGATTTTAATGTGCTGCTGGGTGACTGGCTCACCCAGATTTTAGGTAAGGGGTCCGCCAGTCACGATTACCTACTTGTTTCACTTCGATTTCTGTTCTCTTTTCCTTGTGTTTCCTTTCCTTTTTTAGTGCATTTCTTCTCCTCTTGTTTTGCCTCTGTATTTGATGATTTGGAACTGCATCAGGTCTGTGTCTTTTAGCCGTTCTCCTTGTTCACTGTCCGTCTTCGTCCCTTCACCGCATGTGTTCCTGTTTCTATGCGTTTGGGTGCTGATAACGCCCGAAAACCTCAAACCACACACATACACACACACACACACACACACACACACACACACACACACACACACACCTACGCTTACTCTCGAAAGTACGATCACACGGGTTATTACGTGAAATTTTGACTGGACTGTGGACTTTCGTGGGGAGGATGCAGCGTTCAGATGTAGAAGTAACTTTGGATGTGCCCATGGAGTTGTGTTGGGATCCTTGCTGTTCATGAAGTATATTAATGACCTTGCAGACAATATCAATAGTAAAATCAGGCTTTGCGCAGATGATGCAGCTTCTATAATAAAGTTGCTGGATAAACATTGAGTTAGATCTTGACAAGGTTTCAGAATGGAGCAAATATTGGCAACTTTTTCTAAATGTTCAGAAATGTAAAATTTTGCACTTCACGAAACGAAAAAAATGTAGTATCCTATGATTATAATAGCGATAAGTAATTGTTGGAATTGGTCAACTCATACAAATACCTGGGAGTAACACTTTGTAGGGATATGAAATGGAATGGTCACATAGGGTCAGTCGTGGGCAAAGTGGGTGATAGACTTTGCTTTATTGGTAGAATACTGGGGAAGTGCAATCGGCATAGAAAGGAGACTGCTTACAAATCACTTGTGCTACCAGTTCTAGAATGTCGCTCAAGTGTGTAGGATCCATACCAGATAGTACTAGCAGGGGTGTTGAATGTATACCGTATAGAGAAGAGCAGCACAAATGGTTAAGTTTTTGTTTAATCTGTGGGTGAGTGTCACAGAGATATTGAAGAAACTGAACAGGAACGCTCTTGAAGATACACGTTAACAATCCCGAGAAAGTCTATTAACAAAGTTTCAAGAACCGGCTTAAATTGCGGCTCTAGTAATATACTACAATCCCCTACGAATCGCTCACATAGGGATTGAGAAGATAAAATTAGAATAATTATTGCGTACACAGAGGCATTCAAAGAGTAATTCTTCCCGCTCTCCATACGTGAATGGAACAGGGAGAAACCCTAGTAACTTTTACAATGGGACATATCCTCTGCCGTGCACCTTACGGTGATTTGCAGAGTGTAGATGTAGGTGTGGAGCTACTGCATGCATACCTTTTGCACTGAGTTCTGCGCAAACAGATCGTTACGTGCGGACGGGTCTTACTTAGATGTAAAAGTACAATATCCACTGCTGTGAAGGCAGTGAAAATCGATTTATTGCCTATCTTAGTAAACGACGACCCCGTTCCCAACACCAACAACAACTTCAAAACTATATTCCCGGGAAACGTATCCTGGCCATTACTTTCCGTTCCGCCCCGCTCCATTCCATTGAAGGTTTGTGTGAATGTCCGTCATTTGAAAGTCATTGTAGAATGGTTTGACGTTTCGGTAACTGTGAATCGACATTAACGTATTAGGTGTTCAAAACTGACAGTAGTGTTTGCAGTGAATATTTCTGCATTCTCAATCATTAATGTACGTATTAAACGGGTGGTCGTCGTTCTCATAACAACGCACGTGGGCTACTTAATCCTAATAGGAAGGACAGAAATCGCAGAATGATTGCTTCCTCAAGCTCGCTGCAGCTTGCCTCACGTTTGAAAACTCCAATGGACTGGAGATTAATAATATGACTGTAAATAAGAAAACTGATGATGAGAAAACATCCCTTTGGCTCATACATAGGGAAACATGTAGGAAGCCTCACTCGACTACGGAAGAAACAGTTGTATGTCTGCACGGATATATTAATAATCTTGATTGTGTAAAGGAAGAGCCTCGTTGTCGTGATGGAATACAAGCAAACATCAATAAAAAGAACTGTTATATTCTGTGGCAAGAGATAATAAAGTGGAGATTAAATAGTGGTCACGTGCCCTGTTTTTTTTGCGTACTTGCCTTGTGTTTATAAAACAGTGGATGGACATGGCTGATTGTGTGTGGTAGTGGGAGAGTGTGTGTGTCTCAGGAGTGCATTAGTAAAAAATGATGGCCCTCGCAAATGTTACAGCATGAATTCCGAGAAGCGGATATTTCTGAAGTGTAACTGCAGTTACGCACAAACGACTCGTAAGAAAAGGACGCTATTATCCACATAGACATGACTGCAAGAGGAAAACAGTGATACACATTATCATAGTGCCTTCAAACGACGCCAATAACCCCGTAGAAAACAAGATGTTATCCAGTCTGTAGCCGAATTGTGATACAAGAATGAAACTGAAAGTGAGGTTAAGGCAGAGACACTTCCGATGTATCCCATTTCTTCTACTTCTCCTTACTCATTTTTGGTCTGTGGAAACGTTTCAAAATAAACAAAACTCGACGATTGGCGAAAAGAGCGAAACCCGTGTTGGTGTCTGCTGCAACGATACGACTCCACCACAGTTGGTTAACATTAAATTTTCGTCACACGTTGTACGAAATGGTAAGTTTGAATTCAGTTTATTTACTTTAAATTTAATTCTTCGGTGCTTTTCAAAACTGCCCATTACACTACATTAAATGCCACTCACACACTAAAGTTCTACTTAGGCTAATATTTGTTGGATAAAATGAGTATTTTCCGTATATTATAAGTGTACTGTGAATTATATAGGCCTAGTCAAATGGGATCAAACAAAAATCAGTAAATCACTGTGCTTTCCAAGCTACAGTTTCGAATAGAACATACTGTGTCAGTCTGTCATTATGGCAGTGAAAGTTTTTTTTCTGATGTATATCCTTTTAATATTGGAGGAAATTTTCATTAATAGCAGTTGCAGAGTGTTAATAGTTATAAGAGTTGTATGCCCAACTTAACTGCAGGTGAATCGTTTACATCTAATTTGCATTAATTGTTCCTTCAATTTTTGTGTAATCTTACATTAATCACAGTTTTTTAGCAAATTCTCTGCCACTAAACATTGAAAAAACACACTACATGCAGTTCAGAACTTGGAAGGGGCGCCCCACAAGTATATGACTAACATATGACAACAAGCAGAAGAAGTTGACAGTGTTAAATTCTTGGGATTACAACTTGATAATAAATTCAACTGGGAGGAGCACATCACAGAACTGCTGAAGCATCTAAACAAATCTCTATTTGCAATGGAAATTCCGTCAGACAAATGGGATATGAAAATGAAAAAGCTAGCATACTATGCTTATTTTCACTGCATAATGTCATATGATATTATATTTTGGGATAATTCATCAAGCCAAGCTAAAGTTTTCTGGGCACAAAAACGCAATAAGAGTTATATGTGGTGTGAACATGAGAACATTCTGCAGAGGCCCTGTTTTAGGAAAGTACGGATAGTAAGTACTGCTTCCAAATATATTTATTGCTTAGTGAAAATTGTGATTAAAACTATATCACTTTTCAAACCAACAGCTCAGTTCATGGAATCAATACGAGAAATAAGAATAATCTTCACAAGTATTTAAAGTCACTTACTGTTGTACAAAAAGGTGTACATTATTCAGGAACACACATTTTCAATAACTTGCCAGCAGCCATAAAAAGCTTAACAACCAATGAAATTTGGTTTAAGAAGAGACTTAGGGATTTATTGGTGACCAACTCCTACTCCATTGATGAATCTCTCATTAGAACCAACTCCTTTGTGTGTGTGTGTGTGTGTGTGTGTGTGTGTGTGTGTGTGTGTGTGTGTGTGTGTCTCTGTGTGTGTGTGTGTATTATTTTCGATTATTCCCTTTTGAGAGAGTGATTGTACTTTGATTTCTTTGCTTCGCTTCATACGTTCAGTGTGTTCTCTCTTGCATTCTTCTGACCATCTTTTCCCGTTCAGTTCTTTGTATGTTCTTGTTTAAGTGTGTATTTCTTTATGATGTTTTTAAACTGTTCTCTGTTGTTTATGTTGTGTTACGTGAACTCCAGTTCTTTAAAACACACACACACACACACACACACACACACACACACACACACACACACACAAAATACTCTCTACACCATTTCAGTGCAGTAATGTGTTCATCGTAAATAAGTATTGTAGTAATTCTATTATATTTGGTTTACCTTATAAACAAAAAAAAACATTTTTCAACATTTTAAATTCCGCGCATTAATCCCCTATTTGTAAATGAGTGCTGTAAAATGATCATTTCATATAGCTAGCATTTATTAAGAAAAGAGGAAAAAATGACCATCATTACACTTGGCACCTGTAGTAGGTACATTAGCTTATTTGTTTTAATTGTAAATATTTGTGATGTATTATTGTTTTTCGGGCATGTTCTACGTCCTGGAGGACCTCCTGGGTCGTCAGAAGCGTCCGATCCCACGTGTCAGTATTGACCCGTCATGTAACGGTGTTGTCGTGTATGACGACATGATGGCACGGAGTTTGGTTTGTGAGTGTGGCGTGTTTGTAGATGTCGTCATGTTGTGGCTTCTGTGCTCTCTGGTGGTATGTTCAGGATTTTCGTTTGCGTGGTGTATTGGGCTCAGTTTGCTTTTGTTCCTTATCAAGAATTGTTAGAGTGTCGGCTGTGAAGGTTAATTTAGTGTTGTTCGCTGTACATCTTGTGGTAATTTTAGTAAAATTAATCGGTTGTTGTTTTTGTTCAGGAATGGATAGGACGGATAAAATTAACACTGCGCAGGGCAAGGGAAGTGTTCGAACCCAATGTGTGGCTGTGTATGTAGGTTGCTATCGGGAGATGTTTTTGAGCTATATAGGTCAAGGGAAGTGTTTGATCATAATTTATGGGATTGGAAGCTGCTGTTGAGCTATATAGGTCAAAGGAACTGTCAGATTCCAGATGATATTGTGTTTAGTGGTATTTGGGGCGTTTGTGACGTCGGTTTTTTTCGTCGTTTTGTGTGGTTTTGTATGGGGGTGGGTGTCTAAATTTATTTATATTTAGTTTGCCCCCATCCGAAAACACACCATTTTCCATGCTTGCCCCATTAGTGTCATTAGGGTTTTGTGGAAAGTGTGTGTGTGTGTGTGTTTTTCGATGTATTTTCATCCTCATAATGTGTACGTAACGATTTTATATGTGCCAAATTGGAATTGTGGTTTATAGTCGTGTGACGTCATGGGTCAAGGCATACAGGCAGGATCGGACGCTTCTGTATTTCCGACCTCCTCACTATGGATCAGTTGGAATGAAGGTAAATCTAATCTAATCTAAAAAGTGGAGCATGTATTCTCATAAGAGCATTTTTCATGACAACAGGTGGGTTCTCTTTCTGGAGTCTTGAGTGACGAACTCCTTCCTAACCTTCCCCAACTTATCCATATTTCATCTCTGAAGAAGGAATTACAGTTTTAAATCTATCAGTAACATTTAGAATTTTGTCTCCTCAATGTGCTGCCCAGGTGTTGCCTCCTTGCAGATTATAGTTTTCCCATGTGAAAGCGTCATTTGATAAAAATCTAATGTTAACTGAGGTATGTAGGTAAACATAGAAGTGTGTCTGTTAGTATTGCTTAGTTTAAAAGTTGAAAATATCATTAATGGACATTTAAGTGGAGCCATAAAGAATGAGCTGCTAATCCCCAGGAAATTTTTCACCTTTTAACAGACAGACTTGAAAGAGCTAAGGCTGTGCTCAAGCTGGAGGACAGTCTTTATCACACAGTTATTCTTTAGTTAGTTTCATGGGTCATTTGCTCAATAAATTGCAATGAGGTCATTCCATACTAAGTCATCCAGGGACCCTCATGTCACACATGTTTTTGAACATTTATAATTGAATTGTATGCATAAAGATAAGAAAATATTCAAAGTTTCATCAAATTCTAACAAGTTGTCTCTGAGTTTTCACCGTTTAAAGTTTTGGCCACTTGTATTTCCGAGGGCGATTAAGACGTAACTAAAGTGTGTATACTTTTACAGAATTTGAAGCAAAATCGTTAGTTTTGAAACTACAGCCTTGAAATTTTCACTGTTTTATTCTAAATTAAACACAGGAACTGATAGATCTACAAATCTCTGATTGATATGTTCTTTTATATTCAAAAACTGTACTGAAACTCAAAATATTGTTAATTTCAAAATTGTGATGTTGGCGTAGAATAATTTTGGAACCAGCATAAAATTACCTTTCAAATGGTGCAAAAAAATTGGTGGGGTTCAAGTTGTAGTAACGATTTTATAACACATTGAAGTCAAGTTTTGTAATTTACTTTGTAAAATACATGTTTGATACAATAATTAAATATTTGAAGTCAGTAAAACTTTGAAAATACCAGATGAACTCGGATTTTTTGTATTAATAATTTTAAAATAAAAGATACATACATTGAGAATGTTACAAAATAAGTTTACTTACATTTGAATATATGAGTTAGCGATTATTTGTTTTCAAACAAATCCTTTGTACAAAGAGTTTTTGATGACTCTAAAGTTCAATAATTATACAGTTGAAGTATTATACTAAGTTTATGTGAAGCACTATGTACAATAATTACATTTAAATGTCCATTAACGTTTTTTTTTGTTTTATTTACAATAAAGCATTGAAATTGTTTCATCTTTTTATGATTTCCTTTCGGGAATTAGCGTCAGTCTTATACGATCTGCTGAACTGAGGTGCCACCTGAGAAGGAGCTATTACACATAGACGATGGGCTGGTGGAACAGGACACGTCTTCTTTTTGAGGCCAAAAGAAAGTTTCCGCTGGTTTGTGAAGGGGGAATAAAAAGATTGTCATAGTCTCCTTCTTCATTGAAACCCAGAACCATTCCTATCCACCAGTTTTGCTCATAAACACATGCAACGAAAGAATGTAGGTTAGGTTTAGTAGTTGGGATAGTCATAAAAATATTTTGTTTCAACAAAATTTCCGAGTCTGAACTCACTTGTTTGGCTTTAATTTCTTCGCAAGAAGCTTGCTTAAAATAATGGAAACTTCTTGTACCCTGTATTGTTTGACTCATTTGAAATCTGGTTTCAAGCATTTTTCTTTTTCTTTAAAAAGAAAAAAAATATAGTTTTGAGAATAAACTTTTGCAAAAATTGTACATTTGTTCACTGTTTCCTTATTCACTCACTTTGCCTACTGCTCTGCAAGGTTTTTTTGTAACAGTTGTCTTAACTGTGTCCTTGATCCCATCGCATATTGTTTTACCATGACTCTTAGCATGAAACGACCAGCTTGCATTTAATTTAAAATCCTTATAATGAAAACATAAATTTATCATGCTTTTGAAGTTTTTGTACTGAGCACTGCAACCATCTGTAAAATATTCAATTTGGTCAATATCAGGAAAGTTTTGTTTTCTGAAATCTATGGTTTTTCCGTGTACTGAATAAACAAATCGTACGTTATTCTTTAGATCATCTGAAATGAGACATAATTATCTTTTCTTATGGTGGAATCTTCATTTTTAGAAAAAAATATCACTACTGGGTGAACTGAGCAGTTCACGTGGCCTCAGTGGTAGGATTGCACTTCATTTTGCAGAATGAAGTTATAGTTTTCTACAAAATCCATATTTCTTTTCTCTGTTTCATATAAGAGTTTTGAATTTTTGTGATGTAAGAATGATGTATCAGAGACTCAATTTTTTATAGTAAAATCAGTAAACTCCTTGCAAGGTACTAGCATTGTTCGTAAAATCATTGTCTCTTCACTTGAAACCTACTGTGGAAAATTTAATATCTTCATCGTAGTCTTCTTGTATTTCTCTTAGATGTAGCTGCAGTGATTCACTTGTTTTCAGGCACACATCACAATGTCTTAACATACATTCTCTGTTTTGTTTGTAACAAACCAATTTGTTCATCATAGAGTGCATTGATTGTTTATCATGCTGGTTCAGAGTGTTTGCTAAAAGCTCAACGTTTTGGTGGTACAAGCAAACACACACACACACACACACACACACACACACACACACACACACACACACACACACTGTGATTTTCAGGTGAACCAGCAAGCACACACCATTTCAGTCTCAAGGGGGCAAGACTTGGAAAATCCAGTTTGAATATTTGGGTGTTTTTCTTTAAACACAATAACTTAAATAGTCCCTGTAAGTTGCATAAAAGAATTCTTTTCTGCTTGTATTTTATTATGTACTCACTTTGTCTTTAGCACCAGGCAACATGTAAGAAAATCCATCATCTCCATAAAACAGTTGGACATTGTCTATTGTTTCTCGGGAAAGAGTTCTGCCATGTTTGGGTTCTGTCAAAGCCAAAATACCTTCCTTGTATTCAAGCGTTCTGGCTTTTCACACCAAATATTCTGATACATTATATTTTTGTGCTGCTTTTCTGCAAGACCAAGACTTTGGAGTGATTGTTAATATCTGTGTTTTTTCCTGTTTGGGTAAGTTTGTCATGAGTTTTCCCTTTATAGCAGCCACTAAATGGTCAAGATCCTCAGATTTTGTCTTCAGTTCATTACCTTGAATTGTACTGTCAGATTTACTTGAATCGTTGGATTCTTGTAATTTCTAAACAAATGACAACTTTTTAAACCTCGTCTTTTGCCTTTTTAAGCTTTTTTTGTATATTTTTTCTTTGCTTGGCTAGATAATGACAAAAGTTTAAGTGGTGTCGCATCCAGCCCTAAAAGAGCTTCATTTAACTTTTCTCTTTCTACTACTCTTTTTGCATTGGTTAATTGACTCTCATATGCTTCATCATCTCTTTTAAGTAGAGCAATATCTTCATAATCTGAAGTAGGTAGTGCCTCATTCAACAGTTTTCTACATATACTGCATAACAGCTTTTCTGGCACTAAAATAATGTTCTTATTTTCCTTAACATATTTTGCTTTTTCCAGAGTAATTATCCTCAAATTTTTTTCTTTTAAAAGGTACAGGATATTTCTTACATGGATCACAACAGGGTTTTCCGTTCTTTTCAAACTACTTTAAAAAATGACACAAATGATGGGAACAAATATCAACTGTTTCACTGTACTGCTTATTAGTACGCCAAACTAAAATTTCTACTTCTTCTTTGGACAACTTTGCTTTTTGTTAGTGAAGTACTTTCAAATGAAAAATTCAGTAATGAACCTATTCAACACTTAAGATTAGTTTCATCTTTACTTGAACTTGCTCTTATCTCCATGGTAAGAAACACATACACACAAAACAATAGCTTTAAATTAAAATTATAGCTGTGTTTATATAACAATTATTTAACACTAAGTGTGAAACACTTGGCAGTTAACTTGAATGGAGCCAAATGCACATTTATAGACAGTACCTGCAGTACAGGCAGGCTGGGGGGGACATTGGGTGGGGGGGGGGGGGGGAGCCTTTCATGTCCTGACTTGAATTTCATGTCTTGATGGAAGACAGCAGGTAGACTGCGGACTGGTGAGTTTTTCATGTGCATACTTGCATAGTAATAGTGCCTCATCTGAACTTCAAAACACTTATCATGACTCCAAAAATGTTGTATGTTTCTTGACTTTAACTTCAGTTACATAAAAAAATCTTTGTCCTAATTCAAAAATACATAGGAAAAAAATGTACTAATAAATTACTGTTTTAAGGAGCTGATCTTGCAATTTATAGTATTAAAGCCTTTTACTTCTATATAACCTCTGTTATAACCATTTTGAATCTTAAAACAGCCGTTCTATATGTTTTGAATAGATAAAACTTGTTCTGACTTCAATATAAGATAAAATTGTGACAACTCAGAACCCCACCCTTTTTTTAATTTTATTTTTATAACCATTTGAAAGATAATTTTATGCTGTTTTCAAAAATATGTGATTGTATTGGGTTATTTGGAGAGAGATTTTTAGCTATTCATAATTTTCTACTCCTATGTCACAATTTTGAAATTTATAATATATTGAGTTTCAGTACAGTTTTTCATATGATTGAACATTATAAATCAAAATTTTGTAGCTCTGTCAGTTTCAGTGTTTAATTTAGAACAAAACAGTGAAAATTTCAAGGCTCTAGCTTCAAAACTAACTATTTTGCTTCAAATTCTGTAAAAGCATGCATGCTTTAGTTAAGTCTTAATTGTCCTCTGAAATACAATTAACCTAAAACTTTAAACGATGATAACTTGGAAACTACTTGATAAAATTTGACGAAACTTTGGGTACTTTCATATCTTTATACATACATGTCACATATAAATTTTGGAACAAATCCAAAAACCTTGGGTTTTATATCTTCTTTCAGCTGGATGGCTTGGCATGGAAGGAGTCATTTTATACATGGAAGGAGTCATTTTATATCTTGACATCACAGATTATTTTGTAAATGCACCTTTATGCTGATTGTTTACAAACAGATGTGACTTCGTAATTCCTACCCACTGCCTCTTGCACATTACAATAATGGAAATTCATTTCTGGTGTTGTCAAGGAGGAACTTTTTCAGTTTGTTTCCTAATTTTATTTTGCTGTCTGCCAGAGATTGTATATCACTGGATAAATGGTAAAAAATTTTGCTTGCCACATTGTTCACCAAGTTTTGTGCTGTAAAGACACTTTAATGTGACATAATTAATGTCATGTTTTCTTCTGATACTATAAATTATGTACAGCACTATACCTTTTGAACTGTATTGGATTATTCACAACAAACTTTATGAGGTAATAAATATGCTGTGAAGCAACAGTCAGAGCTGACCGGTGTGGCAGTGTGGTTCTAGGCACTTCAATCTGGAACCGCGTGACCGCTACCGTTGCAGGTTCGAATCCTGCCTCGGGCATGGATGTGTGTGATGTCCTTAGGTTAGTTAGGTTTAAATAGTTCTAAGTTCTAGGGGACTGATGACCACAGATGTTAAACCCGTAGTGCTCAGAGCCAAGTAGCAGTCAGAATACCTACCTCTTTAAACTGATGTCTACTAAATGATCATGGCTGGGCATTAGTAGTTTCATCACTGTTTTTTAGGTGTATGAAGAAAGTGTCAGGTTTGTTCCTTGTGGTCTTAATAATTGAAGGTGATCCTACCAGTATGTTTACTCTCTATTAGAATCATTCAGAAGTGTTGAATTTGCTTATGCAGCACTAGTCATATTTTTAAAAAATTTTATTTTAGCGTCAAGGTGGTGTGTTTCTGGTGGTATTTTTTTGTCTTCTCACTATACTTTTTTAAGGAACACTACCTCATGTTGCATTTGCTGTGATGATTATTATCAGGCCTACTGTTTATAACAGCACGTGAAATTGCTCAGTCCCTGTGGCCCCCCCCCCCCTGTTTTCCCTATTTTTTCACTGGTATTGTGCTATAAAGTGTCTATTGAGGAAAAATTGAAATTGTTGCAGTTTTGTTTTCTTTGAGCAGGTACCACAGTCATACATATTGGCTAATAGTGTAAAATAAGTAGCCTAATAATTAAAGTTGAATGTGGAAAGTAGTTGTTGTTATTATCTTCAGCCTAAAGACTAATTTGATGTAGCCCTCCATGATGCTCTATCCTGTGAGCGCCTCTTCATCTCTGAATGACTCCTACAACCTACATCTTTCTGAATCTGCTTACAGTATTTGTCTCTTGGTCTCCCTCGAGGATTTATCATCCGTGGTTCACTTCCGTACATGGCTACACTCAAGACAAATGCCTTCTGAAAATACTCCCTGACACTTAAATCTATATTTGAAATTAACCTATTTCTCTTCTTCAGAAATGCTTTACTTGCCACTGCTAGTTTACATTTTACATCCTCTGTACAATGACCATCATCAGTATTTTGCTGCCCAAATAGCAAAACTCAACTACTACTTTAAGTGGTTTGTTTCCTAATCTGATTCCCTTAGCATCAACTGATCCAATAGACTACATTCCATTATAATTGTTTTGTTTTTGTTAATGTTTGTCTTACACCCCCCTTTCAAGACATGTCCATTTTCCAAGCAACTGCTCTTCCAAGTCTTTTGCAGTCTCTGACAGAATCACAATGTCACCAGCAAACCTCAAAGTTTTTATTTATTCTCCCTGAATTTTAATTCCTACTCCAAATTTGTCTTTGGTTTCCATTATTGCTTGTTCAATGTACATCTTGATTAACATCAGGGATAGGCTCCAACCCTGTCTCACTCCCTTCTGAACCATTGCTTCCCTTTCATACCCTTCAACCTTTATAACTGCTGCCTGTGTTATGTACAAGTTGTAAATAGCTCTTTGCTCCCTGTGCTTTACTTCTGCTACCTTCAGAACTTCAAAGAGAGTGTTCCAGTCAACATTGTCTAACTCTTTCTCGAAGTCTGCAAGTGCTATAAATATAGGTTTGTAGGAAGAAAAGTGGCTACTCACCATATTGTGGAGATGCGTATTACATTCCATCCTGGATTTTCCATTGTTTGATAAATGTAGGTCTGCATTTCCTTCACCTTTCTTCTAAGATAAGTTGTAGGGCAAGTGCTGCCTCGTGTGTTCTTACATTTCTGCAGTATCCAGACTGGTCATGCATGAGGTCAGCCTCTAGCTGTTTTTCCATTCTGCAGTAAAGAATTCATGTTATTATTTTGCGGCCATGACTTATTAAACTGATAGTTCAGTCATTTTCACACCTGTCAGCAGTTGCTTTCTTTGGAATGGGAATTACTACATTCTTCTTGAACTCTGACAGTATTCCACCTGTCTGGTACATCTTGCAGACCAGATGGAAGAGTTTCGTCATGGCTGGCTCTCCCAAGGCTGATGGAATATTGTCTGCCCAGAGGCCTTGTTTTAACTTGGGTCTTTTAGAGCTTTGTCAGATTCTTCTGTCAGTATCATATCTCCCATCTCATGTTCTTCAATGTCCACTTCCCTTTCTATAATTTTGCTTTCAAGTTCATCTTCTTTGTGTACATCCTCTGTATATTCCTTTCACCTTTCAGCTTCCCTTTCTTTGCTTTGGACTGGTTTTCCATCTGAGCCCTTGATATTCATACAGCAGTCTCCCTTTTTCCCAAAGGTCTCTAATTAGTTTTTGTACAGGTGGTAACTATTTGACCTCTAGCCATTTCTGCTTAGCCATTTTGCTCTTCCTGTCAGTCTCATTATTTAAATGTTTGTTTTCTCTTTCATCTGCTTCATTTGCTCCATTTTAAAATTTTCTCCTTTCATCAGTTTAATTCAGTACCTCTTGAGTTATCTAAGGATTTCTATTAGGCCTTGTATTTTTACTTATTTGATCCTCTGTTGCCTTCACTATTTTATTTGTTAAAGATACCCATTCATCTTCTAAGTATTCCTTTCCCCTGTTCTAATGAACTGTTGCCTAATGCTCCCTAAACTCCCAACAACCTCTGCTTCTTTCAACTTATCCAACTCTTATCTCCTAAATTCCAAATTCCACCCCCCCCCTCCCCTCCCCTCTCGGTTTTAGTCTACACTTCATAACCAATAAAATGTATTCAAAGTCCACATCTGCCCCTAGAAATGTCTCATTTTAAAATCTGGTTCCCAAATCTCTGTCTGACCATTGTACAGGGTGTTCCTGTGAGATAGTGCAAAAATGCAACAGAATGTAGAGAATGCTCCACCGGACAATTTGAGGTAGGGAACTCGGGATCGGAGAAGCCAGCATAAAGAGACACAGAAGTAAACTTGTCTACTGCTTTGTCTAACACTACTGTTTTCCAGCTTATTTACAATTAATATGCATACAAGCTTACACATACTGTGCTGTTTATTTACAAGTGCATCTTTTATTTCCTGCAAGGAAACAAGAAGAGTGTGAGTCTGAGTCTGATTACCAGGAATCCATGATGCAGATTTTGTTTACTTTACTCGCCCATAAGGTGGCTCTGTTGTATTGCATTTACATTGTCCCATGACATTGTGTGTTGTGAATCAACAACTGATCCATTCATTACTCACTACTATTCAGAGACATACACTACAATACGATGGGGCAGTACCACTGCAGTTTGTCATAACTCACTGACATGCACCTATGTATGGTGAAGTACATTTGCAATGTTCTTGCTGCTGAAAGGCTGTTCACGGAAAAATTCCCTAACAGGCATCATATGTCGTGACGAGTGTTTATTCCTTTTAATCGACGAATGCAGGACCTGGCAACAGGCCGACCACTCGCACACCCGATTTTGAAGAGGAGGTGATGGAACATTTTGCATTGGACCCCATTACAAATATTAGTCGTATTGCATGTGAAATGGGCACTGCACATACTGGCATGCAGCGATACGGTACGAACAGCAGTTACTCCCACATCATCCATGAGTCCATGCAATGATTGTGACTGACTTTGCATCTAGGGTTGCTTTGTGTCAGTGGTTGCTCCAACAATGGATTGGATCAACCAGATTTCCTCCAAATCGTGCTGTTTACTGATGAGGTCTCATTTATCATGATGGTGTTTCAAGCAGCAGGAACAACCATATGTGGGATGAGTCACATTATCAAGTACGTTTTGCTGTGAATATCTGAGCCGGCATTCTACATCTACATGGTTACTCTGAAATTCACACTTAACTGCCTCGTAGAGGGTTCATCGAACCATTTTCATACTACTACTCTACCAATCCACTCTCAAATGGCGCATGGGAAAAAGGAACCCCTAAATCTTTCCGATTGAGCTTTGAGTTCTCTTATTTTATTATGATGATCATTTCTCCCTACGTAGGTGGGTGTCAACAAAATATTTTCACATTCGGAAGAGAAAGTTGGTGATTGAAATTTCGTAAATAGATCTCGCCGCAAAGAAAACCGCCTTTGTTTTAGTGACTGCCACCCCAACTCATGTACTATATCTGTGACACTCTCACTCCTATTGTGCGATAACACAAAACGAGCTGCCCTTCTTTGTACTTTTTTATTGTCCTCCGTCAATCCTACCTGGTAAGGATCCCACACCGCGCAGCAATATTCCAACAGAGGATCGACAAGAGTAATGTAGGCTGTCTCTTTAGTGGGCTTGTCGCATCTTCTAAGTGTTCTGCCAACAAAGTGCAGTCTTTGTTTCGTCTTCCCCACAATATTTTCTATGTGGTCTTTCCAATTTAAGTTGCTCGTAATTGTAATTCCTAGATATTTAGCTGAACTGACAGCCCTTAGATTGTGCGCTTTATCGTATACCCAAAATTTATCGGATTTCTTTTAGTATCCATTCGGATGACATTACACTTTTCTTTGTTTAGTGCCAATTGCCACATTTCGCACCATACAGAAATTCTCTCTACATCATTTTGTAATTGGAATTGATCGTCTGATGATTTTACCAGACGGTAAATTATAGTGTCATCTGTAAACAATCTACAGGGGCTGCTCATATTATCACCTAGATCATTTATGTAAATCGGGAACAGCAGAGGTCCTATGACACTACCTTGCGGAACACCAGATATCACTTCTGTTCTACTCGATGATTTACCATCTATCACTACGAATTGTGACCTCTGTGAGAGGAAATCACGAATCCAGTCTCACAACTGAGACGATACTCCATATGCATGCAATTTGATTAATAGTCGCTTGCGAGAAACGATATCAAAAGCCTTCTGGAAATCTAGGAACATGGAATCGATCTGAGATTCCTTGTCGACAGTACTCATTACTTCATGGGAATAAAGAGCTAGCTTTGGTGCACAAGAACAATATTTTCTGAATCTGTGTTGGTTGTGTATCAATAAGTCATTTTCTTCAAAGTGATTCATAATGTTTGAGTACAGTATGTGCTCCAAAATCGTACTGCAAATTGAGGCCGGTGATATGGGTCTGTAATTCAATGGGTTACTCCTGTTTCCTTTATTGAATATTGGTGTGACCTGTGTTGCTTTCCAGTCTTTAGGAACAGATCTTTCGTCAAGTGAACTGTTGTATATGATTGCTAAGAAAGTCGCTATTGTGTCTGCATGCTCTGAAACGAACCTGATTGGTACCATCTCGACCGGAAGACTTGCCTTTCCTAAGTGATTTGAGTTGTTTTGCAACACCTAAGATATCTACTTTCATGTCACTCATGCTAACAGCTGTTCTGAGGTTTTAGCATTGTAGCCATCAGTGTCATTGGGCCATATCTTCTACATGGCCATCTGAATGGTCATCTGTACTTAAGGTTCATGCAGAGTGCTCTATATGCGTAGTTGGAAAACGTACCCTTGGCTGTTCATGAGGGGATGTGGATACAACATGATGGTGCACCACCTCACTTCAGTGTGGATGCCCTCAATCATCTCAGTGTTGTATTCCCTGGTCATTGGATTGGAAGGATAGGTCCTACTCTATGTCCCTGCAAGATCATCTGACCTAAATCCCCTTGATTATTTCCTATGGTTATATGTAAAGCCACCTGTGTATGAGGCCCCAGTAGATACAGAGATGGAATTAGTTTTCAGAATTGTGGCTGCCTGTGATGTAATACAAAACACAACAGGGATATTTGTCAGTGTGTGTCAGAATATTGTTCACCAGTGTCATGCTTGTATTGAGGTTGATGGTCATCAGTTTCAGCATATTTTGTAAGATGTAGTACAAATGGTATGTTCCTTGTGTCATTGATGATATTTACAGTTAACTGTAACTAATGTAGATAAAAAGTTACACACTAATGTGATTTTATTCGTATTATCACCTTAAATGGGCTTCCCAACCCCTGGTTCTCTACCTCAAATTGTTCAGTGGAGTATTCTCAATGTCCTTTTAAATTTTTGTTTGCTCTTACTGAAACACCCTGTATACTCAGTCTGAAACCTTCCAATGTCTCCAGGTCCCTTCCACATAACATCTTCTTTTATGATTCTTAACCCATGTGTAAGTGATAATTGAATTATGTTCTGTGCAAAACTCTACCAGTCGGCTTCCTCTTTCAATCCTTTCCCTCAGTCCATCTTCAGCTAGCCTACTATTTTGCCTTCTCTTCCTTTTCTTTCTATTGATTTCCTGTCCTCACTCACAGTTAAACTTTCCTCTCCTTTAACTATTTGAATAATTTCTTTTATTTCATCATACATTTCTCCAATCTCATCATCATCTGCGGGGCTGGTTGGCATGTAAACACGTAGCTACAATGGTAGGAATAGGCTCCATGTCTGTCTAGGCTGTAATAAAGTGCTTACTATACTGTCCATAGTAGCTTACCCAAATTCCTATTTTCTTATTAATTATTAAACCCACTCCTGCATTACCCCTGTTGACCATGTGTTTATAATCCCGTATTCACCAGACCAGAAGTCTTGTTCTTCCTGCCACTGAACTTCACTAATTTCCACTATATCTAACTTCAGCCTATCCATTTCCCTGTTTAAATTTTCTAACCTGCCTGTCCAATTAAGGGGTCTAACATTCCACACTCCAATCTGCACAATATCAGTTTTGTTTCTCCGAAAATAATCCGTTTTTGACAGTATAATACCATTGGATAGATAAAAAGTCTACTCACCAAGCGGCAGCAGGGGAACACAGTATAAAAAAGATTTTACTTACTCAAGCTTTTCTAACCATTGGCTCATTTTTCGAACATATGGTGTGAAGGGGAAGGAAGAGTAATGAAGGGAAATGAACCGGAGAAGTTTAAGAAAAGGGGTAGAGTCCAGAAAGTTACCCGGCACCCCATGTCAGCTGAGACTTATCGGATGGGATGGGATAACAACCTAACAACATCCTCCTGAGTAGTCTCTACTCGAAGATCTGAATAGGGACTCTGTTACCTCTGGAATATTTTACCCAGGAGGATGCCAACATTATTTGACCATAAAGTAGAGCTGATGTCCTTGGTAAAAATTATGGCTGTAGTTTCTCCTTGCTTTTAGTCATTCACAGTACCAGCACAACATGGCTGTTTTGGTTGATGTTACAAGGCCAGATCAGTAATCATCCAGACTGCTGCTCCTGCAACTACTGTAAAGTCTGCTGCACCTCTGCAGGAATCACACAATTGTCTGGCCTCTCAACAGATTCTCCTTCATTGTGGTTGCACCTATGGCATGAGTATCTGTATCATTGAGGCATGCAAGCCACCCCGCTGGCAGCAAGATCCATGGCTCATGGGACTTATTACTTCACAAGCAAAGTCCAACTGTTGTGCATATTTATCTTTGGAAACTGCTACAAGTTTCTTATTCTGTTTGCATTTCATACACTCTCTGTCAGTGTTTGTGCCAAATTCCACCGAGGTTCAGAGTCCATTGTAATCTGTAGGTTCCATATAAATGACTGAGCATGTCAGTTCGGCGGTAGAGTGAAGCAAGGACATACTGCCTCCAATACTACCTTGGCTAGGTAAGCACTGTGGCATTCAAACCAACTTTTGGTTGGTGACAGCTTCACATTCTTACATAGACGTGTAACATTAAAAAAACTTTCATTTTTTGGTAAAAGTTACAGAATGTGCAACCTCTTCCTCCCTTGCTCTTCCTTGCAGTTTTGCTGTTCATGTATGATACCTGTGTATAATATGCATCAAAAGACTTGTCAATGACTTGTTCATTACTTAAAATATGTTTACTGAAACTATTTTGTGCAACAATTTTTTTAAAGATGAAAAGCATGTTAAATATGTCAAAGTGCATTTAACCATGGAACCGACATAAACATTAGGCTATGATATAGGTCAGTATTTTAGCAAACCTTTTTTGGTGTTCACATTCATTGACTTAACCAATTCACAATGAAATATGAAATTATCACCTTTCGACCTAACTTAGACATCAGGCTATACCACTCATCAGTCTGTCAGCAAAAACCAAGATTTTGGGGGGAATATCCTAGTCACACTGAAGTCCATTTTAAGTTGTGTTAAGCAATGTGTAATGTTCTTTTGTTCACAGAATACATTGTGGCATTTGATGGTTACTACAAGACAACTACAAGAGAAAAATTCATAGCTGCTGCACTGAATAATTCTGGTATTGAAAACTGGAAGATACTGCCTCGAAACAACCCAGCAAGTGATTTCCCTAGTGATTTTGATGTAGTATTGGTAAGTGTGTGAATTAATATTGAGTATATGAAATGTTAGCATTAACCATTTAGGCTAGATTAAACACATCATATTAAACACGTCATTTTCTTGTAATGTATTCTACTATTCAAAAGTTGGTGGTTCTAATTCTTTCTTACTAGGAATTACATTAGTTTGCATTTTTGAAAAAAACACAGGTTTTAGATGGTTCAGAATTCAAGAGGTCGGCAGGAGAAAGTGTTAACCTTCAATTTAGTAAGGATTAAGCTGATGGCATCTGTAGTGTTCCTGAATTCACCACATTTTGGTGATCAGTAGTTCCACATGCACCACTGAAAAGAACTGCTTGCTAAATGAACTGTTTTGTCTTATTGCATCTACATTCTTGTCTTTTATTGCATCTACAGTCTTGTCTTTGAATGTAACAAAACGTATAACATGCAGAGTCTCAAAATATGCTCTTTTGTATTAGTGCCTTCTGGTATAGGAGAATGTTTAGTATGAGTCATTCATTTTGACAAGAGACATAGGAAATATGCGACAAACACTGTAAACAATATGGCAACGATAACATGATGTTATTGGTGATATTTTTTCAAACAGTTAAGCTACCGATCAGTCTGTCAGCATAAGCAGTTTTTTCCCTCATATTTGTTGGCTTTGCCAACTAACAACAAAACTGTGAATATATGCACATAAAGGTGATTTGACAGTAACCATTAACATTACCTAATTGGCCAAAGCTGATGACTGTCATTGAACTTCCCTCTTGATACACACCTTGTTCCACTGGTCCCTTCAGTTGCTGTAGGCATTTGCTTTTAGTGCAGTATAATTATTTATGTTGATACAATTTCAATGTGGTGCAGAGTGTGGTGACTTGCTTTTAATATCCAGAAATGTAAATTTGTGCTCTTCACGAAATGCAGAAATTGTCATTTGAGTACAACATCAGTGAGTCCCAATCATGATTAGTCACCTCTTATGAATAACAGTGTTTAACAATTTTTGGGGATGAGTGGAATGATTACATAGATTCAGTTTTAGGATAACAGGTGACAGACTTTCGTTCAATGGTGGAATACAGGGAAGTAGCAATCAGTCTGCTAGGAGATTGCTTACAAAACTCTCGCATAAGCAGTCCTACAATATTGCTCAAGTTTGCAGGACTCGCCGACTAGGACTAACTGGTAATGTTTAACATATATGAAGAAACAGCACAAATGGTGAATAGTTTCTCACCCATGGCACAGTGTGTTGGAAATTATATATAAATTGAAGGTGGAGAAGGAACGAAAGGAAAGGAAAGGAAAGGAAAGGAAAGGAAAGGGATTGCCGCTGTCTGCTTTATCAGGAAATTATATGAAATCAATGACCCTGAATGAAAGTGTGTAGTGCATCAGAATTCAAACCTGGGATCTCCTGCTTACTGAGCAGGTACATTAACCACTGCGCCATCCATGAAGCAGCATTATCGCAACTGCGTGGACTATCTCAGCACACCTCATGGCCTGTTCACATTCCCATCGAGCTCCACATATCTGCAGTCCATGCCCATTTCCTCCATGAAGAAGGTGGATCCATTGCTGAGCTAGGTGAATTAATTATGTGAATGCAAGGTGCCTGTTCTTTCGGATATGTCTGCCTTCTTCAGTGTGGATGCAAAAATACGTCTGACCTCTAGTGGGAAACTCAGAGTAGCGAACATGGAGGAAATAGACAGGGACTGCAGGAAGGTGCTGCTTGATGGGAGTGTAAATCGGCCGTGAGATCTCCTGAAATAGTCTGTGCAGTAGTGATAACGTTGAGTCCTGGATGGTGTGGTGGTTAATGTGCCTTCCTAGTAAGCAGGAGACCCCAGGTTTGAATCCTAGTCTGGTCACATTTTTGTTCCTTGCTGCTGATTGTGTGTAATGTCCCGATGCAGCTGACAGCAGTGATCCCCCTCCCTTTCCTTTCTTTCCCTCTCCACTTTCAATTTACATATAATGTATCACAGCTGTGGATTGTGTGTGGTGTCTGTTCTTTTGGACATGCTTGAAAGAACAGACAATACGCTTTCATATAATGTCGTGGAAATACTAAATAAGTGAAGTAGCATACTCTTGCAACCGTATGCCAACTATTCTACGAAAACCTGCTTATAAAGTTTCAATAACTACTATTAAGTGAGGAATCTATGAATTTATTACTTCCTTATACTTACCACTCCCTTATGGACCACAGAGACAAGATTAATTACAGCATGTACAGAGGTGTTAAAGCAATCATTAATCCCAAGCTCCGTAAATGAATGGAATGTAGAGGGTCAACAATGTATGAATCAATGGAAAGTATCCTCTGTTTTGCACTTCATGTGGTTTTCAGAGTATAAATGTAGATGTAGTTGTTTTATTGTATATTAGAGGAGTGATTAAAGTTCTAGAAGAGATAATAAGGTTCTTGGAAATTCCTGTATGAAACAGTTGCATAAAATAAGGAGAAGGCAACCACTCATCTACATGCATGGGAACACATAACAGAAAACATAATCCCCACTAGTTTTCAAGCTTTTGCTCTTTTTCTGGCAAAAATACACACATTCATGCACACAACCACACAGGCACCCTAATGTATACTCCCTTGGCCATGATGAGACTAATTATTGAAAGCAGTTGCCCGGGCTGATGGAGGTGGAGAGGGGGTATAGACACATGAGGCAAGGAATGGCAGTGGGACAGAGTTACATGGACCATTTGGCAGATGAGTCATTGGCTGCACAACAAGACCGGAGAAGTTCACAGGGTGGAGCATTTAAGTGGTGTAGAGGGGAGAATTGAAAAACAGAACAACATCCATTCCCTAAGGTGAGGGATCTATTTCCCAAAATCCTACCCATATCACCAAAATAGTGTTCTACTGCTCACACTATAGAATACCCTTGTCGATCTCCATTCCAGTCCTGCTGCCAGTCCCACGATTCTTTCCCTTTTGGTTGACCCAGGTGCCAGACCTGTCCCATAAATACACCCGTCACTTCCTATCACAGTCCAGTCACAGACATTTCCTACCCAGTATAAGGTATGGCCATGTGTGTGATACATCGACTACGTTGCAATTTCTGCACAGTGTTGCATGTGGACATGACAAGTAACCAACTGTCTTACGTGTACGAATGGCCACTGCCAGGTTGTGGCAAATCACAGACTTGATCTTCCAGTTTCTGAACGTGCTGCACACAACAACACAAATTACAACAACAGCTACTTCACTATGCGGGCCAGATGGATACTCCCTTCCAGCACCAGATTCTTTGAACTACACAGGTGGGAATTGGCTCTCCAGCATATCCTGCACTCTCACAGTCCCCCTGGAAAAAGTCCACTAACCTATTTCCCACTGACTCACCTACCTTTTCCTTCACTCCTCTGTCCACATCACTCCTTTCCCGCCCTCTCCTACCAGTCTTCCCTACCCCCATGTGATCACTCCCCCTCTTTCAGTCCCTCCCTTTCTCTCTCCCCTGTGTGTCTCCTTCATCCACTTTCGTGTCATTTTTTTTCCCCTCTCCTGCTCTCCCTCACTCTATATCCCCTATCCTCTGAACTCCTTTCATCTTGTACAGCCACTGCACCACTCTACCTTGCTACCCCCTCCTTGCCTCTTGCATACTTCCATACCCTATCCCCACCTCCTTCATCCCAGGCAGCAGCAGCTTTCCATAATCAGCCTCGGTATGGCTGCAGGACTATACATTTGGGTGTCTGTGTAGTTGTGTATGCAAATGTGTAAAGTTTTACTAGAAAATGGGCAAGAGCTTGAAAGTTGGTCTGAACACTGTTTTCTGCTAATGTGTTCCTATGCTCCACACATCAATCATCAGTAGGTGAGTTGTTGCCTTTTCCTTATTATAGATACTGAATGAAGTTCATGATTGCAGTTAACACATGAGCAATAGAAACAACTGACAAGGAGAAAAGCATACAGAAATTATTAGATGGGAGATCAAAAAAATATAATTCAATCTGAAGGTAAGTTACCAATTGTGAAGTAGAAGGTCCAGAGGTCAGACACATGGAAATACAGACCAAAATCATTTACACCAATTTTTGTAGAATTGCGGAACATGTGTTATGTTTACATATGACTTTTCTGAAGAGTGAGCAACTGCTCTGTAAGAACAAAGATTGGTTGTGGAAATGCCATTCATGTGAAATATTTGTTGCATAGCAGAAATAAATATGTAATTCTCAATTAGAAGACAAAGTTAGAAACATCAAGTGTAGTACAAACAAATGTGATCGGGTCATTAGTTTTCACAACATAAATAAACAGTTTGATGATTAATGTCAGCAACTCTCAGGGACTGTTCATGGACTATGCAATTGTACAATGGGAGGTCTGATCATTAGAAAAGTGTTGGAAAATGCTGAAAGATCTGCAGCTGGTCAGTGGTTGATGCATAGGCCGGGAGATGGTCCAAAACACATCTACATCTACAGCATTACTCTGCATTAACATTTAAGTGCTTGGCACAGGGTTCATTGAACCACAATCATACTATCTCCCTGCCGTTCCACTCCCGAACAGCGCATAGGGAAAAACAAACACCTAAACCTTTCTGTTCGAGCTCTGATTTCTCTTATTTTATTTTAATGATCATTCCTACCTAAGTAGGTTGGGCTCAACAAAATATTTTCGCATTCGGAAGAAAAAGTTGGTGACTGAAAATTCGTAAATAGATCTCGCCGCAACGAAAAAACTTTTTGCTTCAATGACTTCCATCCAAACTCGCGTATCATATCTGCCACACTCTCTTCCCTATTATGTGATACTACAAAACGAGCTGCCCTTTTTTGCACCCGTTCGATGTCCTTCATCAATCCCACCTGGTAAGGATCCCATACCGCGCAGCAATATTCTAACAGAGGACGAACGAGTGTAGTGTAAGCTGTCTCTTTAGTGGACTTGTTGCATCGTCTAAGTGTCCTGCCAATGAAACGCAACCTTTGGCTCGCCTTCCCCACAATATTATCTATGTGGTCTTTCGAACTGAAGTTGTTCGTAATTTTTACACCCAGGTATTAGTTGAATTGACAGGCTTGAGTATTGTACTATTTATCGAGTAATCGAATTCCAACGGATTTCTTTTGCAACACATGTGGATCACCTCACACTTTTTGTTATTTAGCGTCAACTGCCACCTGCCACACCATACAGCAATCTTTTCTAAATCACTTTGCAACTGATACTGGTCTTCGGATGACCTCCTTAGATGGTAAATTACAGCATCATCTGCGAACAACCTAAGAGAACTGCTCAGATTGTCACCCAGGTCATTTATATAGACCAGGAACAGCAGAGGTCCCAGGACACTTCCCTGGGGAACACCTGATATCACTTCAGTTTTACTCGATGATTTGCCGTCTATTATTACGAACTGCAACCTTCCTGACAGGAAATCACGAATCCAGTCGCACAACTGAGACGATACCCCATAGGCCTTCGACTTGATTAGAAGTCGCTTGTGAGCAACGGTGTCAAAAGCTTTCCGGAAATCTAGAAATACGGAATCAACTTGAGATCCCCTGTCGATAGCGGCCATTACTTCATGGGAATAAAGAGCTAGCTGCGTTGCACAAGAACGATGTTTTCTGAAACCATGCTAATTACGTCTCAATAGATTGTTCCCTTCGAGGTGATTCATAATGTTTGAATACAGTATATGCTCCAAAACCCTACTGCAAACCGACGTCAATGATATAGGTCTGTAGTTCGATGGATTACTCCTACTATCCTTCTTAAACACTGGTGCGACCTGCGCAACTTTCCAATCTGCAGGTACACACACAAATGTAATACCTTGGAAGTACATGATATGTAATTATTTACTAATATAATGGCACAGGCATCCCAGAACCACCTGTGCTCCCTCCTCAAGATACTCCTACTCTGCAGTCCCTACACCATAATCACATCTTTGACATTGAATCACTTGCTCTCCAGCACCTGGAGGGGCACTCCTGATACCACCTCCATAAGTTACCCAATCTGCTGCCTCGGGGCACCACTATCCAACCCCTGTCATACCCACGGTGTTCCTCCTCATCCACCTCTCATAGCAGCTAAAGCCTACCTAGCTGACCTTTTCAACTTGCCACATCCCTCAAATATTCCTAACAACTCTCTACCAAATCTAGAGCCAAAACATTCCCACAGTACTGTTGTTAATCTTTTCACAAAAACCCTCTGCTCTGCAGAAGTTTCTGTCATATCCAAAGACCTCACCTTCTGCTCCACACCCAAATTTAACCATGCTGGACTTGTCAAAGACCTACTCTCTTTCTCCCAATCAGTGCAATGGAAGTATTTCTTTGCCACCACCCTAATTCCAACACTGAACCCTGCCTATTCCAGTTCATACCACCATCCAGCCATGATCCTCCCCCCCCCCCCCCCCAATCTAACCACCTGCTGGTCACCTCCCAGGAATTCCTTACCTCCAACATGGTCTCACCATCTTTCCCCAGGTCCCTTCTTCAGACCACCAAGCTTTCAATAGAAGAAAGGACAACATACTCAACCACAAAACAAACTCTTACATAATCATCCTACCTTCAAACAAAGATTCCACCGTTGCCGTTATGAATCACAGTGATTACCTGGCAAAAGGCCCTTGCCCATTATCTGATTCCTCCATCTATAAACTCTGCCAGAGTGATGCTATCCCAGAAGTACAACACAAACTCCAGTCTCTGCTTAAAGCCTTGGGCACTTCCCCAGAATATCTTCCCTGAATCCATTTCCTTCCTCACCCCTATGACACCCCACACATCCACCTTCTACATGCTCCCCAAAATCCAACAATTTTGGATGTCCCATTGTGGCTGGTTACTGTGCCCCCAATGAAAGAATTTTGGCCCTCATTGACCAACACATCCAACCAATTGCCCATAATCTAGCCTCCCGCGCAAGACTCCAACCACTTCCTTCACCATCTCTTCACTAACCTCACCCCTTTATCTCCTGTATCTGTGCGCATCGCTGTTGACGCCACCTCCCTATACAGCAGCATTCCTCATGCCCATTGTCTTACCGCTATTGAACACCACCTTTCTGCAATGCCCTTATGACTCCAAACCCACTACGACATTTCTCATACACCTTACTAACTTTATCCTAATCCACAACTACTAATCATTTGCAGGGGAGGTAAATAAACAAATCGGCGGCACAGCTAAGGGCACCCACATGGTACCCTCCTATGCCAACCTTTTTGTGGGGAATCTAGAGGAGACCTTCCTAGCCTCCCAAAACACTAAACCCTTAGTCTGATTCTGGTTCATATATGATATCTTCATGATCTGGACTCAGGGCCAAGGCACTCTATCTTCGTTCCTTCACAATCTCAACACCATCTGTCGCATCCTCTTTACATTGTCCTCCTCGGCCCAGTGTGCCACCTTTCTAGATGTTGACCACCTCCTCTCTGACGGCTCCATCTGCACTTCTGTCCACACTAAACCCACCAACCACCAACAGTACCTGAATTTTGACAGCTGTCACCCCTTTCCCACCAATAAGCCCCTCCCATACAACCTGGCTGCCCAGGGATGGTGTATCTGCAGTGACAAGAACTCCCTTGCTCAATATGGTGAGGGTATCACAAAGGCACTGCCCCCAGACCTAGTCTGCAAACAGCCCTAGAAGTGCAGGCTATATGGGGAAAGATGCCTTATGGGGTGCATGAGTTATCCATAGTGCCCTTAGATTCAATCTCCAGAACCTCTTGACATGGCTTTGCATCTCCACTTGCAGTTCAACTATTTGGGAGAGGACACTTTCTGAGGTATGTCATCTTCTTCCGTTGTCTCCTGTCATCTTTCACCCCCATGACAGTATTGGATTTCTCTGTGCCAGTAGCTATCCATTCGGTAGGGCCGTCATGTTCCCATTTGGTGGCAGCCCCCTGAGAACACAGGGATCGTACTGCTGATGCCTGAGCTGTAAACTCCCCATGTATGCCAAAGAATAGAAGCCTGTCTTCCTGGAGAATCAGGACTCTTGCCAGGTGGCCTTTGCTGTGGCTGGGTGGCGCCAGTGGGGAGAGCCCTGATCAGAGTGGGTGCCATCAGAGCAGATGACCCGCAATGAAGCAGAATAAGTCATCTCTTGCTGGTGACTGTACGGCACCAGCAGTCTCTAAAAGGGCAAGATTGAGTACAATACCGACAGATATGACCCTAAATCATTTCCCTCCATCACTACACCATGGGAGGAACGTAGGGCTACAGAAAGAAGAGAGCTATATTTGCTTCGGTATTTAGTCTGTAGCAGAATGCAGAGGGACTCGCTTTCTACCTATGAAGCCTCAGTTTTTTGTTGAACGTCTTGAGGATAAGTTTGGGGAAGTGACAGTGCTGTCCAAGATGACAAGCGGAGCAGTCTTGATTCAGACAGCATTCCCAGCCCAATCCCAGGCTTTACTCACCTGTGATCATTTGGGTGATACTCCTGTTTCTATCACTCCCCATAAAATCCTCACCATGGTCCAGGGGATTATTTTCCATCGCGACCTCCTCTTGCAGTCTGATGGCGAGCTCCGCACCAATCTAGAGCGGTGGGATGTTCATTTCATCCGGCATGTTTATAGGGGACCCAAAGACATCAGGGTTGCTACTGGTGCCTTCATCTTGACCTTTGAGGGTCATTCATTACCTGAAAGGTCAAGGTTATGGATTACCACTATGACATTAATCCGTATGTCCCTCCCCTATGCGGTGCTTTAAGTGCTGGAAACTTGAGCACATGTCTTCCCGCTGCACTTCCAACGCCACGTGTCAAGACTGAGGATGTGCACTGCATTCAGATACTCCCTGTGCGCCTCGTCCCAATTGTATCAACTGCGGAGAGCAGCCCGGCCCCTGTTTACTAGACTGCACAGTACTCCAAAAGGAGCAGAAAATCATGGAGTACAAGACCCTGGACTGGTTGACTTAGCAAGAGGCTAAACATAAATTTGGATTATTACACCTGGCTCCGTTGACGTACACATACACTGCATCTACATTACCATCGTTATCACAAGTACCAGTCATACCACACTCTATGCCACGAAAAGTGGGTCCTCTGTGCCTCCAGAATACATCTGCTCCTTGGTGGTAAGGGGAAAATCTCCTTCTGTTGCTCTCAAAGTAGGTACTTTGGGAGCAAGTCCTCCCCAAATGCAGGGGATATCAGTCCCCCCCCCCCTCCCCTCCCAGCTGGAGAAGCAACAGCCTCCTTTGACTCCTCATGTGGAAGGGGTCCCTTGGGACCCTCTCTCCCAAGGTCTCCACTAATGCCACAGCAGACACTCGTCCCCTGAGGACCTGTATCTCACTGATGCCACATCTGCAATAGGAACGGATGCAAATACTCAGTTGGTGGCAGCAGGTGACCTTGAGGCATAACCTGCCTCCTTGCATTCTTCGTGCGTTCACAGCCTCGTGATAACATCATTCTCCAGTGGAATTGGTGCGGTTTTATCCACCACCTGACTGAGCTACGGCAACTGTTAAGCTTTACACCTGCTTTCTGCATTGCCCTCCAGGAAACCTGGTTCCTGGCAATGCAGACCCCGGCCCTTCGCGGCTGTAGGGGATATTGCAAGAACCATAGCAACTATAGCAGTGTCAGGTGGAGTTTGTGACTATGTCCTGAACTCAGTATGCAGTGAACCCGTGCCTCTCTTGAAGCTGTGGCTGTTAGGATAAGGACAACACAGGAAATAACAGTCTCCAACAAATGTCTTCCTCCAGATGGTGCACTACCCCTGAACGCATTGGCTGCACTGATTCAACAACTCCCTAAACCTTTCCTACTTTTTGGGAGATTTTAACACTGATAACTCCTTGTGGGCTGGCAGTGTGCTTACTGGCCGAGGTAGAGATGTTGAAACTTTCCTGTCTCAACTCAACCTCTGCCTCTTAAATACTGGGGCTCCCACACATTTCAGTGTGGCTCACAGCACTTACTCGACCATTGATTTATTTCTCTGCAACCCAGGACTTCTCCCATCTCTCAGTACCTTGGTGGTCGCCGGAAATCGCTGAATCCATTAAAGAGCGTTGGCGGGCTCTACAGCAACATAAGCAGCATCCTTCCCTAGAGCAGCTAATAGCTTTTAAATGGCTCAAGCATGCCTGCATTTGACAGCTTATAAAAAGATGGAAACAGGCGTGTTGGGAGAGGTATGTCTCGACCATTGGGTGCCATGTGTCACCTTCCCAAGTCTGAACGAAGATCAGACATGTTTGTGGATACCAGACTCCGACTGGTGTTCCTGGCATTAGCCTCAATGGCATGTTATCTACCAACGCAAACACAATTGCCAAGCACTCTGCTGAGCGCTGTGATCGAGCTTCCGCATCAGAGAATTATCCGACATTTCGTATCCTCAAACAGCGGATGGAAAGGAAAGCCCTCTCATTCACTGAACGTCACAGTTAATCCTATAATGCTCCATTTTGTAGAGTAGGATCTCCTCAGCATCCTTGCACATTGCCCCGTCACAGCTCCTGAGTCAGATCGGATCCAAAACCAGATGATCAAACATCTCTCGTCTGACTACAAGCGACATCTCCTTGTCATCTTCAACCGGATCTGGTGCAGTGGTGTCTTTCCATCACAATGGTGGGAGAGCACCATCATTGCAGTGCTCAAACCTGGAAAAAAACCGCTTAATGTGGATAGCTATTGGCCCATCAGCCTCAGCAACGTTCTTTGTAAGCTGTTAGAATGTATGGTAAGTCAACAGTTGTGTTGGGTCCTGGGGTCACGTGGCCTAATGGCTCCATGCCAGGGCAGTTTCTGCCAGGGTCACTCTAACATTGATAACCTAGTTTCCCTCGAATCTGCCATCTGAACAGCCTTTTCCAGACGCCAACACCTGGTTGCTGTCTATTTTGATTTATGAAAAGCTTACAACACGACCTGGCAACATCATATCCTTGCCATATTATACGGGTGGGGTCTCCGACTCCCACTCCTGATTTTTATCCAGAATTTCCTGTTGTTCCATACTTTCTGTGTCCAAGTTGGTGCCTCCCATAGTTCCCCCCATATCCAGGAGAATTGGGCCCAGCAGGGCTCTGTATTGAGTGTATCTCTATTTTAGTGGCCATTAATGATCTAGCAGCGGCTGTCAGGCCGTCGGTCTCACCTTCTCTGTATGCAGACGACTTCTGCATTTCGTACAGCTCCTCCAGTACTGGTGTTGCCGAGTGGTGGCTACAGGGAGCCAAGCATAAGGTGCGGTCATGGGCTCTAGCCCACAGCTTCCAGTTTTCAGCCACGAAGTTGTGTGTCATGCATTTCTGTCGGCATCGTACCATTCATCCGGAACCAGAACTTTACCTTAATGACAATCCACTCACTGTAGTGGAGACACATTGATTATTTGGGCTGGTTTTCAACACCCGATTGACATGGGGTTGGTGGATCACTCATGGGAAAATTCCTGCGGTAGTGGGTGTTAGAGCTGCACCTTTTTTTTAGAATGAAATTAGCTGACAGGTAGTCCTGCTTAAGGGAAGTCTCTCTAACAAAGGAACCACTTTTGACAAAGTTTAGGTATCTGAGTAATGAGGGAATTAGTATATTTCATCAGAATATACAAGGTATTAGAGATAAAGTTAGTGAACTGCTTATAAATGTTGACTCTGAAATTATTGGTATATCTAAACACTTCTTAAATAAAGAGATAATTCAGAGGCTTCCTTTACCAGGATACAGGCTGGCTGGCAACTTTTTGAGGAGCTCTTTGCGGTGTGGGGGAGTAGCCTTGTATGTGAAAAATGGCATCCCATTTGAGTCAATTGATGTTTCAAAGTACTGCACTGAAAAGATGTTTGAATGTTGTGCAGGTGTGGTTAAATTTAACGGAGCTAAACTTCTAACTGTTGTTATTTATAGATCCCCAGACTCTGATTTCACAACATTTTTGCTAAAGCTAGCGGAGGTTCTTGGTTCACTTTATAGGAAATACAAAAAGTTAGTTATATGTGGCGACTTCAATATTAATTGTATAAGTGATTGTCCAAGGAAGAGAATGCTGGTAGACCTCCTTAATTCATGTAGTCTTACGCAAACTGTATTCTTTCCAATGAGACTGCAAGGGAACAGTGGAACAACTATAGACAACATTTTTGTTCATTCCTCATTACTAGAAGGGCATTCTGTTAGCAAAAAGGCGAATGGCCTTTCAGGTCATGATGCACAAATTTTAACTCTAAAAGATTTTTGTACTGCAACACGTGTTAAATATAGTCATCAGCTGTTTAGGAAAGCTGATCCAGTTGCTGTAAAGACCTTTGTAAACCTTATCAAGGAACAAGAGTGGCAAGATGTTTATAGTGCTGACACAGTAGACGATAAATATAATGCTTTTCTCAAGACTTTTCTCGTGCTCTTTGAAAGTTGCTTTCCGTTAGAACGTTCAAAACAGGGTACTAGCACAAACAGGCGGCCTGGGTGGCTGATTAGAGGGATAAGAATATTGTGTAGAACAAACTGGCGATTATATCAAAACGTTAGAAACAGTCAAAATCTAAGTGCAGCAGCCCATTACAAGCAGTATTATAAGGTGCTTAAAAATTGTTTTAGGAAGGCAAAAAGTATGTGGTATGCAGATAGAATAGCTAAGTCTCAAGATAAAATTAAAACCATATGGTCAGTCGTAAAGGAGCTGGCTGGTCTGCAGAGACAAGTCGAGGATATAAATCAGTGCGTAGTGGGAATGTCAGTGT
The DNA here is from genome assembly GCF_023897955.1 of Schistocerca gregaria. Taxonomy (NCBI): domain Eukaryota; kingdom Metazoa; phylum Arthropoda; class Insecta; order Orthoptera; family Acrididae; genus Schistocerca; species Schistocerca gregaria. The sequence goes on from NC_064924.1 coordinate 513,902,179, forward strand.
TACTGATAAGTCGCATATATGTACAGTGTTTAATAATCACTTTCTGAATATAGCAGGTGAACTAAATAGAAACCTAGTCCCAGCAGGGAATCATATAGCGCTCTTAGAAAAAAGTGTTCCGAGACTGTTACCTGAAATGCTCCTCCATGATACTGACAAGAGGGAGATTGAGTTAATAATCAAACCACTAAAGACCAAGAACTCTCATGGATATGACAGTGTATCTAGCAGAACACTGAAGTATTGTTCTATGTATGTTAGCCCAGTACTTAGCCATATCTGTAACTTTTCCTTTAGGAATGGTCGGTTTCCTGTGCGATTAAAGTACACGGTAGTGAAGCCACTTTATAAAAAGGGAGACATTGATAATGTTGACAATTTTAGACCTATTTCTATGCCACCGGTGTTTGCTAAAGTTATCGAGAAGGTTGTATATACAAGGTTACTGGAGCATTTAAATTCACATAATTTGCTGTCAAATGTACAGTTTGGTTTTAGAAATGGTTTAATAACTGAAAATGCTATATTCTCTTTTCTCTGTGAGGTTTTGGACAGATTAAATAAAAGGTTGCAAACGCTAGGTGTTTTCTTTGATTTAACGAGGGCTTTTGACTGTGTTGACCACAAAATATTACTGCAGAAGTTGGACCATTATGGAGTAAGGGGAGTAGCTTACAATTGGTTCACCTTTTACTTTAAGAACAGAAAGCAGAAGGTAATACTCCGCAATATTGAGAGTGGTAGTGATGTTCAGTCCCAATGGGGCACTGTTAAGTGGGGCGTTCCCCAAGGGTTGGTGCTGGGGCCACTGCTGTTTCTTATTTATATGAATGACATGCCTTCTAGTATTACAGGTAATTCAAAAACATTTCTGTTTGCTGATGACACCGGCTTGATAGTGAAGGATCTTGTGCGTAATATTGAAACAGTATCAAGTAATGTAGTTCATGAAATAATTTCGTGGCTTGTGGAAAATAATTTGATGCTAAATCACAGTAAGACTCGGTTTTTACAGTTTCTAACTCACAATTCAACAAGAACCAATATTTTGATCAGACAGAATGGGCATATTATAAGCGAGACGGAACAGTTCAAGTTCCTAGGCGTTCGGATAGATAGTAAGCTGTTGTGGAAAGCCCATGTCCAGGATCTTGTTCAGAAACTAAATGCTGCTTTATTTACCATTAGAACAGTATCTGAAATAGTGATACTTCAACACGAGAAGTAGTGTACTTCGCATATTTTCATATGCTTATGTCGTATGGTATTATTTTTTGGGGTAATTCTTCAGATTCAAAAAGGGTATTTTTGGCTCAAAAATGGGCTGTTCGTGCTATATGTGGTGTAAGTTAGAGAACCTTGTCGACCCCTATTCAATAGTCTGGGAATTCTGACATTGCCCTCACTGTATATATTTTCTTTAATGTCATTTGTTGTTAGCAGTATTAGCCTATTCCCAAGAGTTAGCAGCTGTCACTCAGGTAATACTAGGCAGAAATCCAATCTGCATGTGGAATGCACTTCCTTGACTCTTGTGCAGAAAGGAGTGCAGTATTCTGCTGCATCCATTTCAATAAGCTACCACAAGAACTGAAAAATAGTAGCAGTCGCCCAAACTCTTTTAAGTCTAAACTGAAGAGTTTCCTCATGGCTCACTCCTTCTATTTTGTCGAGGAGCTCCTGGAAGAGCTAAAAATTAAGCAAATTCCAGTGTTAATTTGTTGATTTTCTTTATTTAAACTTACGACTTGTCACCTGAATAGAAAGAAACTTCCACATGGGAAAAATATATTAAAAACAAAGATTCCAAGACTTACCAAGCGGGAAAGCGCCGGTAGACAGGCACAATAAAATAACACACAAACACACACACACACACACACACAAAATGTCTAGCTTTCGCAACCGATGGTTGCTTCTTCAGGAAAGAGGGAAGGAGAGGGAAAGATGAAAGGATGTGGGTTTTAAGGGAGAGGGTAAGGAGTCATTCCAATCCCGGGAGCGGAAAGACTTAACTTAGGGGGAAAAAAAGACAGGTGTATACACACACACACACACACACACACACACACACACACACACACACACACACACACACATCCATCCGCACATACACAGACACAAGCAGACATTTGTAAAGGCAAAGAGTTCGGGCAGAGATGTCAGTCGAGGCGGAAGTACAGAGGCAAAGAAGTTGTTGAAAGACAGGTGAGGTATGAGCGGCGGCAACTTGAAATTAGCAGAGGTTGAGGCCTGGCGGATATCGAGAAGAGAGGATATACTAAAGGGCAAGTTCCCATCTCCGGAGTTCGGTTAGGTTGGTGTTGGTGGGAAGTATACAGATAACCCGGACGGTGTAACACTGTGCCAAGATGTTCTGGCCGTGCACAAAGGCATGTTTAGCCACAGGGAGATTCTCATTACCAACAAACATTGTCTGCCTGTGTCCATTCATGCGAATGGACAGTTTGTTGCTGGTCATTCCCACATAGAAAGCATCACAGTGTAGGCAGGTCAGTTGGTGAATCACGTGGGTGCTTTCAGACGTGGCTCTGCCTTGGATGCAATTATACAATGTTCCGGGGGGTTTGTTTAGACAATAAAAGAGCACATCAAAAAATACTCAATAGCTTCCATTGTGATATACTAGAAAAAAGCTACTGTGTCTCACGTAAGAGCTTGTCTGATGGTTTGTTTTTGGATAGCCAGTGAAACTGATGGTTCCTTGCACATGCCTAGGATGTTCCCTATAAATCAATCCCTTCATTTTGTCAAGTTGTGAAATAAATTTCTTTTTTTCCGCAATTCAGTTCAGTACATCTTGATTGATTATTCGATCTACCCATCTAATCTTAAGCAGTCCTCTGTTGCGCCCATTTCAAGAGCTTCTAACCCCAGACAAGTACTTGTAGAAAATGACTTTACACTCTGTGTTAACAAATTCTTATTTTTCAGGAGTGCTTTCTTACTGTTGACAGTTTGCATTTTATATGGCCACGAAGTACAAGGCAAAGAGTGTGGGTGCCAGCAAAATACCTTGGTTAAGCCTGTTTTTAATTGGAAGATTTTTCGATTTCTGACTTTGTTACCCTCTGTGAATAATGGTGGTCCAGCCACTCGAAATTGTAAAGGTTGTTACATTTATTCTTTTATAAAAAAAAATACCACTGTCACTGCCTACAACTGTTTTCATGGAATCCAGTTTGGCTAACCAGCACCAGAGGAGTTGTAGTTCAGTTATGAGTTAAAGTTCTTTCCAGAAACTTGGGACATCTTTGGTGTGAATTTGAATGAGAGTGGTTGTTGATTTCCATTATTTTGATCTGGCTTTTGTGTCTCAGTTTCTGAAAACATTAAACTCTTAATCTTTAAATACATCCATGGCAGTCAGGTGGATTACACTGCATTCATCTCAATCCTTGTACACGGCACTTACAAAGCTCAATGTATGAACAAAACTGCAGTAAACCACTAGATATGACAATGTCTGTTTATGCTGTTGTTACATTCAATATAAAAACACAAAATGAAGGTCCACAAGGAAACTTTCTGAGTACAATTTGTGGCACTGCTGCCAGCTGTTTCTTATTGCCTTTGCTGTGGCTTCCCGTTCATTGTTTTGTGTCTGTGGAAGGACCCTTGCTCCACCCTGTTGCTCTTTACTTCTGTTTCCTTAACCTAATCATGAATATTTTCTTCTCAGTACTCTCTGTGGCATTGAGCAGTAGGAACTAACTGTCAGTATTATTTCATGTCTGTTTTCCATTCACGCAAGGAACATCAGCCTTTAACTTTTTGTAGCAGTTCCAATATTTTGTAAACAATGTCTTCTGGCATTTTCATTGGCTCTAATTGCAGGGAGCAGCAAAAGAGCTTTTATCCAGTCTCTGTATTTCTGTCACACAAAATATCTGTCACATGAATTCTTAGGTTATTCCAGTTACCAATCTCATATAGTACACTTACAAAAGATTGGGAATATTAACTTTTAGAATCATACCGTTTTGTTACACACTAACAGCAAGAAGGAAGAGAAAGTATATAGTACTCTACCTGCATCTGAGTATCAAAATTTATAGCACAAGTATGACAGAGATTGAGCTCGGACACTTCTTATCTTTTCACCATCACATTGCTCTGCTATCTTATGTGCCACTTAAAACAGTCAGTTGCACATTATTTTTGTTGTTTACTTTGTTTCTATTTAGCATTTTTATTTAAGGTAACAATAAAGGATAATAATTACGACCCTGCAAAGCAAAGTCAGTACTTCATACTGATACAGGATTTATATACATATAGAGCTGTTGCAACCAAAGCTGTACTGTAGGATTTGTGTTTTACTTTTTAATTTTCAGCTAGATGAAACAGAGAAACTTAATGGATTGGAAGCTCTCAGTGACCATCCATCTGTGAGACGTGTAACACCACAGAGAGTAGTTCACCGTACTCTCAAATACGTGAATCTCACAGATGATCAGCAGCGTAAATCTGAATGCACAGGATCAAACTGCCTTCAACCGACGTGGCAATCATCTCGTCATATGCGAAGATCAAGTCTGGCCATTGTAAGTAAAAATATAATCACAGACAACTGTTAGTAGCAGGTTTTAATGATATATGAGTCACAAACTATTTTTATTTGTCATAAATCTATCAACGTAACATTGATCATTCATGTTTATTAAATTTCCGATGCCACTGTGAAAAGGATTCCATGTTTGAAACTGTTGACTAAACAAAATCCTGTTTGCTGTAGGGGTACTTTTAGGACCACAGTTATATTTGGGGCATGTAATTCACTTAAATTAATGAAGTAGTCAACAATACTGTTGTTACAAGAGTGCAGAGAGATATGTTTGATTGTTTCATTGCAATTCGAAGCCTCTAAAACACATTGGTGTTCATTTAAGAATGATGCACTTTGTTTACTGGATCTAACCATTCTGGTTTGGATTTTCTGAGGGTTTCGCACGTAATTTCAAATAAATGTTAGGATGGATCCTATTAATAAAATCTGGCTGCTATCGTCCCCTTCCTTCACCCGTTATTCCAGTGTGTGTGGGCGTATAGGGCTTCCCCCCCCCCCCCCCCCCCCCCCCCATTCATTCTGACATTTTGTATTTTCATGTTGTGTTATTCTGTCTTGTTTTGTTTCAGTAAATTCTGCATATGATGTGCACACACAATGATGCGGTGGAGATGCCCGATTAAATAATAAATTAACTAAATAAAGATAATTGTACATGGTAACAGTTTATTTATTTTGAGTAAAATCTAACATAAAATTAATTCTAGAAATGTGACTACTAATGACCTTTGTGAGGTCTTAATATAAGCACACCAGACAAGAAATTAGTCACCCCAAGGAGATGTTAATACCACTTAATACCACCTCTAGCCTTGATAGTGGTATCAGTTTAACAGTGAAGAGTGTCCACCAATTTCTCAGGTGTCTCATGTGTCTCTGAAGACTCCTCCATGATGGTAAGATCCTGTAGAGCTACCAGATTTCAAGTATGTGGCTTGCTACGTTTCACTCACTGTTCCAAATAGTCTCAGACATTTTTTTATGAATTTAGGATTTGGTGATTAAGCAGACCAGTTAAGGTGCAATAGTGTGTCTGTTACTCAAACCAGGAATGTATACATGCAGGCCCATGAACATACCTTGGAAAATGGGAGTGTTCAGAGCATACTAATCCTGAAGATGTAGAACAAAGGACAACACATGATCTGCAAGGTTGATGAAATAAACATCCTAATTGATGTTCACAGTAACATGAATGAGATGATCCAATTCATGGTACGAAAAACACCCTCCAAACACCACAAAACCTCTTCTGGCATGAAGTACACACTTCAGGTTAAATGACTCATTTAGCTGCCAGCCTGTCAGTGTATTTGATAACATGCATCTATGGAAACGAGGTGAAATTGTGACTTGCCAGTCAAGGTAACTTCTTAATTAATAGAACCCAGTCTGTTGTTCTCAATGGTGAGTGTTCAACAGAGATGAAGGTATTGTCAGGATCATGCCAGTGAGGTGTGATAGGACAGCTATTATTTTCGGTATAGTCTGCCTCGATAGCTGAGTGATCAGTGCGATGGAATGCCATGCAAGGGGACTCGGGTTTGATTCCCGGTTGGGTCAGGGAGTTTCTTCACACAGGGACTGGGTGTTGTGTTGTCATCATCATCATCATCATCATCATCATCATCATCTCCTCATCCCCATCAACGCACAAGTCACCGAAGTGGCGTTAACTAAAAAGACTTGCACCAGGTGACCCATATACCGAACAGGAGGCCCTAGCCACATGACATTTCATTTCATTTTCTGTATACATAAATGATGTGGCAGACAATGTAGGCAGAAGTCTGCGGTTGTTTGCCAATGATGCTGTGGTGTACAGGAAGGTGTTGAAGTTAAGTGATTGTAGGAGAATACGAGATGACTTAGACAAAATTTCTAGTTAGTGTGATGAATGGCAGCTAGCTCTAAATGTAGAAAAATGTAAGTTAATGCGGTGAGTAGAAAAACAAACCCATAATGTTTGGTTACAGCAGTTGTAGGTTGCAGCTTGACACAGCCACATCAATTAAATATCCAGGCATAACATTGCAGAGCACATAGTCAACTTTGATTTATTGGGAGAATTTTGGGAAAGTGTGGTTCATCTGTAAAGGAGACCACATATAGGACAATAGTGTGACATATTCTTGAGCTCTGCTCGAATGTTTGGGATCCACACCAGGTTGGATTCAAGGAAAATATCGAAGCAATTCAGAGGTGAGTGCTAGATTTGTTACCGATAGGTTCAAAAACCAGGCAAGTATTACGGAGATGCTTCAGGAAGTCAAATAGGAGTCCCTTGAGGGAAGACAGTGTTCTGTCTGAGGAATACTGTTGAGAAAATGTAATGTGTAATATGAAATGTCCACATGCTGCAAGCAGTAAACCTTCATCTGGTGGCCATCATCAGCTTTCAGTTGTTTCACACCCTTACTTGGCAACAACCTGTAGATGTCATCACATTCAATGAAACACATTTCCTGTACGTAGGTGGTCCCAGACACACGTAATCCATTGCTGTTACGGTTTAACAAACATGTCTGTGTTGGTGAAAGTAAAGTTCAGCACCTCCATTGCAGGAAAAGCATGATTTTTTTGTAGTAATATTTATTACTATTATTTTCCTGAAACATACGAAAGCCAGTTCTATGCGAGAAATGTATAACCACTGAAATTCAAAATAGGTCCTTCAGACAAGCTTTTCTGTTTATTTTCTTTTGTGTTCATGGCTAAGTAGGAACATCACACTGCTATGTATGAGCCCAGGTAGCCCGAACAATAGAACTTGTTAAGTAAATAAACAACACAGCAATAATCTTTTGGTGCATAACTTGGTGCAAGCTTAGGGCCAGTCACTGTACACTGGGCTGTCATAGTAATGGTTGTGGGAGGCTACAGTCAATGGTAAAATGAAGCAAGGCAGAGGGCTTGGAGACACTGTCAGAAGTGACGTCTCCTGGAAGCGGTGTGGTGGGGCACTCGATGAGGGGCCAGCTGTGCGACACTAGGAGGGCAAAGTGCTCCTTGATCTTCAGTGGTGGACTCCGAATGAAGGGGTTGCAGTTGTGGCCATTGTTAATCCTGGAGTGAATGGTGTGCTGGTAGAAGGGAGACCCGTATTGGGGCGAGCGGACAGTCGGAACTTGAACACGGAACATCCACCAGTGTCAGCTGCTCTTGATTGACCAAGCAGTGACCTATGTAGCCAGGTTGTGCGTGGGTACATGGACCAGCACTTGGAAGCACATGACTGATGGCAATGATGTAGTGATAGTAATACAGCACCACTTGTAACAAGACTCACACCACCAAAAATCATTTTGACTGCTGGTGACTCAGAGGAAGACAATCGTGATGTTAATGTGTATGTTGTACTTCCTGTGATTGCCAGAGCCTGTGTAGCAAACAGGTTAGTAAGGCAGCCACTTGTGGTACAGTGCTGTATGAGTGGCAAGTGGATCACTGGCATTAGTCATGTGATACAACATCACTGCCCCCATAGAGAGAGCTGACACATAATGACACCATCTCAGAGATGATGTGGCCTTGCAAGAGAGGAGGTGCCCTGGAGTGTCGATATGGTCTTTGGGAGGGTTAAGCATATCAGAGATGACGGAGGTCCGGTCGCAGGGAGGGAGTGGGGGCCAGAGTCAGGCTGCATGGAGGCAGCTGCGGTGGAAAAAGAGGCATGCTGGGTTGTAGTCGTCGTGGAAAAATTGTCATGCTGCCAAAGGGGCTGCAGAGTCAGGCCCTAGGTTTGCAATGAAAATTCTATGAGGGTAGCAGCGAAAGTGCAGGGAAAGCCAGCTGGCAGCCTGTTGGAGGCTGGACATGGAAAAGTGGCTCCCCAGTGAGAAGTGGAGGGCCTGGGACGCCAGATGTTGCAGCCCCCATGAGAAATGGCTGAGAACAGCAACAAAATTAGGGCAGTACGGGGTGTGGACCTACAGAAGCGAGTGAGTGCTGGAGACTTGCTTGTCAAACAAGAGAAACAGAACATTAGGTACATCAGATCCACATGGATGAAAAGATAACGGGCCTACAGCAGAGAGAGATGTTGCCAGCATCGACAGGGCCAGCACTAACAGGACAGATGTCCACAGATGTTAGTGCCTGCTGTGAGGGTGTCCACCGTAATAGCATCTGGGGTTATGGATTATGCAACAGTTTGTCCAGGAGGAGAGGATGGATTGGAGAACCCAGTCAGGAGTCTCCAGGGGCAGAGAAGATGCCCCTTAAAAGGAAGTGGGTGCAAAAGCTAGAGATCCAGAGTCAGCAGCATAGTAGGTCATAAGTCCATCCCCCATGGGAGCATAGGAGATTGGAAAGTTTGAACCCAAGGTTAAGAAGTGGAAGGATGCTATAGGCCGAATCGCCAGACCAAAGGATGAGAAACTCTTGTCAGGAAGAGTCCTCATGGATTGCGGAGCTTGCAAATTCCTTCCACCTGGACAAGGAAGGCCGCAAGGACTCATTAAAGACCTGAAGCAGCTGGTGTAGAAGCAACCATTTCTGTGGTGAGTAGTACAGCAGAAGCTAGGTGTTGTGCTGCCTGGGCTTGGTGTTGTGCTGCATGGTCTGTCACTGGCGTAACTTTATTGAAATAGCCAAAGCTGCTGTGCCTGGTCTAAAGAGAAAGCAAAAAAACATGGCACGGCCTGTGATGTGCCCCTAGGTCTTCGGTTGTGGATAAAGTTTGTAATAAGTGGTGTCCCATGAGGCAGTAGCTCGGAGACAATTACAGAGACAATGTGCCACGAAGCAATGGGAAGGAGGCAACCTATGATGTGCTCCTCAGTCTTCAGCTGTGGGTAAAGTCTGTAGTAAGCATTGTCCCATGAGGTGATAGTTCAGAGAATGAGCTGATGACAAAGTCAATGTCCCATCAAGCAGTGTGGAGGAGGCACTTGGCGAGGACCCTAAATTACTCTGTGATCTTCAGTCATGGACTGAGACTGGAGGCACTGTGAGGTGTGGCCAGTGTTGATCGTGGGGTGATCAGTGCGCTTGGTGAATGGAGTTCATATTGATGCACCATGGGTCATCAACACTTGGCCACAGAGTAACTCCCAATGTCAATTGTCACCCGAGCAGCGAACTAATATAGCTGGCTCACAGATTTATACAGGGGCCAATGTTTGAAGGCTTGTGACTGGCGGCCACCTATGGCGAGGCTCACACCACTAGAAACAGTGGTGACTGCTGGAGACTCGGAAGAAAATAATCCCACATGTTTATGAATATGGCAGATAGTTTTCCTGTGACCACCAGCAAGCAATGTAGCAAGCATGCGAGCAACATGGACTCTTTCAGTATGTTGCTGTATGGGTGGTAGTTGGATTGCAAGCACTAGTTGTACAATACAATACATACTTTAGTAGTCTGTTGTGTTTTGCATTTTCCCCTCAGCTGCACTGAGTAATAATCAGAAATTATCTGTCGACATATAGCTATTGGGAAATTGTGGAGGAATGCTAAAAAAAGGTGGGAATCACAGTTCTTCAGATATATTCCAGCATTGTGTCTTCAACATTTTTCCAACAGTTAAAACAAACAGTTTCCTTTTTTTCTTCTACTTGACTGTATTTGCTTCATGAGTGAACAAATTCTCTCCATCCAAATTGTCTGCTGCTCTTTAGTGCTTAGCATTTTCATAGCAAGATCAGTTTTAAAGCAAAACTGTACTCTCCATGTTTGGAAGTGTCCATGTGGAGAAATACTCAATCTATTGTGTTGCTTCCCATTTGCTCCAGTGAACACACTCAGAGTGAACAGAAACTAACAAGAGTGAAGGGCGGAGAGCACTAAATTGTGACACGTGAAATATCATAATGCAGTCTATCGAAAGCTGAGTAGGTAACAAGGTAATAAGTCATTAACTGAATACAAAATGACTTTATGATCCAAAATGATGTGTTTCAGTGTATACCACCATCAGATAATCTATCAGAAATGTAGCATTACTTATAACTATAAATGGAATAAAAGGTTACAAAACCAATATGCACAATTCTTCTAAACGTGTAAACATAAGACACACACCCTGGCGCTGAAGGTAACCAATGGACTTAATAGTTACATGCTATTAATGTAACCAACAGGAACAGACTGAACAAGAATCCTGAGTGTGTACAAAGTAAATAAATTTTAATGCCAGATGGCATTACATGAATGGCTATGGGATATTACAGTGCCATCAAACTTGGTGAAGATATTGTTATCAATAACAATAATTCAGTACAATATTTCGAATTTATAATATAAAGAGACAATAATATTCACACACACACACACACACACACACACACACACACACACACAGGTTGCTTACAAGATGAGTTCTTATTTCTGGTAATAAAAAAGTAAACTATGTTTTCTACACAAAGTAGCCAGAGTAGCTTTGCTCTGTGGTGTGACATTTTTTGTGTGTAGCGCATACCAAATGTAAAAGACTGGAACATATTATTCCAAAGAATGCCATGTCCCACCACAACCCTAATATTTATAGCTTATTTATAATGCGTGGAAGTGCCAAATAAAAAGAATCTTTTTTACACTACACTAATCTACATCATTGTCTCTTTCCTTCACCACACTTCTTCCATTTAACTGCTGAAAGGAAACATTTTAAACCTATTGTAATCAGATGCAAAAGAGGTTGTGGTTAAAGTGGTTATGCACAATTAATATCAAAGGAATCAAAAATTGTCTCTTAAATTTGTTAATAAGGATGATAATTCCCTCAGCCTCTAACATACACTGTGCATAATGTAAAAGTACATGAGAGCTGATGCTACTCAAGTTTTATTTGTTAGTTATATTTAGATCATTGACTTTATCAGTGACTATAATGAGTCTTTTATGTTTTATACTGATAGTTTAAATTTCAGATGCAATGCAGTGAAATCTGTTGTTGGTCATTGTCCACAGTACTTGATAGCCAGGGTCAACAACATCACATTTGAGTCAATTTTTTTTCTTCAAATGTTGACTCTTTTTTGTTACTGTATTGTTACTATTATCATCATCATCATCATCATCATCATCCTCTCAGACAGTTCAAATACAAATAGCCTGCTTGATGACTCTTTAGGTGCGGTAATACAATTAGGCTAGTCTAAAGGAATCAGGGTATTCCAAGCTCTGTGCTATGACTAAAGCCTGTTTTTCTGCCATTTACACCATTTTTGCATGCAAGTTTCCATCTTTACTGTCAAGTACACTCAGAAATTTTCCTAATGATATCACTATTCTTTTTAACGTCCAGTGCTATTGAATTTCCAATTCCATGTTCCCAAACTAACTTGATCCACTAGCACATTTCTTCATCTGGTCTGTTTCTTTATCAGAAACAGTGAGAATAGTTTACATTTAGTTGTCATAGTGAGCTAAACAATAACAGCTAAGTCTCTCATAAGTATAGGTTCAGGTGTATGCATCAACACAGAACAAAAATAGTTGATAGGGAGGAGGAAACACTGAACTGGTCAGCCTAGTACCAGTGGAACTTCAACATGGAGAGATGTGAAATTTTTTTGAATCTGCCATCTAGAACATTTGTGGTTAACCAATGTTGCAATTGATCAGTAGTCACGTAGTTGACCCTCTACTGTATTTGCGATAAAAAATAATCTACTTCTGACAATAAACTAGTGTTTGTTTTGTAATTAGGTCGGTGGGGTTTAATATGTCAGTAAATTGGTATATTAAATTCAAACAAAGTGAGAATTATAGAAAAAAAAAATCCAGTGTCATATATGCAACTTTACCTATTCTGAACAGGAAGGTAGGTTCATGAAGGCCTTTTCGTCTTTCTTAATCCATATAAGAGGAACTACAAAATCGTGTGTCAACACACAGCATGGAGGAAGTGGTGCCAAGTGTGTAAACTGTATGACTGGTAAGTCTAACAGTTTATATAAAGTTTTTGGTGCAACACAATCAACATTCAAATGCTAACTTGTGAGAAATGTTTGTAAGCATAATGTAGTATTCCTTTCGTTACATTTATTTATTCCACATGTACAACTGTAAGAGTTGTATGTGGTGTGAACCCAAAAATATCCTCCAGTGGCCTGTTTAGGGAACTAGGGATACTAACTACTGTTTCCCAATATATGTATTCCTTAATGAAATTTGTCATTAAAAATACATCACTTTTTAAAACCAACAGCTCAGTTCGTGGAATCAGTACTAAAAATAAGAATAATCTTCACAAGGATTTAAAGTCACTTACTCTTGTACAAAAAGGTGGCATTATTCAGGAACACACATTTTCAATAACTTACCAGCAGTCATAAAAAGCTTAACAACCAATGAAATTCAGTTCGAGACAAGCCTAAAGGATTTATTGGTGGCCAACTCCTTCTACTCCATTCATTAATTTCTCAATAGAACCAACTGATTTTGTGTGTGTGTGTGTGTATTCTAACTTCTGCACCATTTTAGTGCAGTAATGTGTTCATTGTAAATAAGTATTGTAGTAGTTCTAGTACATGTTTATTACCTTATAAATAAATTAAAAAAAATTTAATTTAAAATTCAGTACATTAATGCGATCTTAGTAACTGAATGTTGTAAAGTGATCCTTTCATATGGTGTTCATTTTTAAAAAAGCTTTATTTGTTTTAGGTGTAAATATTTGTCATGTATTATTGTTTCTCTGACATGTTCTACATCCTGGAGGACCTCCTCAACACGGATCAATTGGAATGAAAGTAAAATCTAATCTAATCTCTGTACCCCTACAATAGAATAAACTTCATTTATAGAATTACTGGACCTAATCAATGTATGTGTGTTGCAAAATTGGAAAAAATTCCTCTGGAGAAACTGCAGCCAACTTTAGGCTATAGTCAGTTATGGAATTAGTCCACATTTTGTGCAGTGCTACAGCTCAGTGAACCTCATCTACCAGTGAGTGAATGCTAGTGACTGGAAACAAGTCTTGCTTCACTGAAGAAAACAACAGTGTTGCCAGCTCCATGACGTCACATTATTTAGGGCCTGTAACACTGTAGCATTGCTCACAAAATTTGTTATCCAGTGGCAGAGCTACTTACACTATTACCTGATTTGTCATAAGAAGGGCAGTCTGACTGTTACGTGATCTGGGGTAATGGTACAAATTGTGTGGAAATATGCTGAAATAGCAAGAGTTGCACCTGTTTGCAAGCAGTACTAATCACACAACAACTGTGACACTTATGCCACTTTTCAGAATCTCACCTCAGTCATACACGTCTTTCACAGCAACACCATGATTCCATGCACACTGCAAGCACTTCGTTAGGAGTCTCATTTGACCACTGTAAAAGTACTGATGCAGCAGTAGCACAGCTAGTGCAACCATAGGCAGTGAAGTCATTAGAAACAACCAAAAGTCATATGGAGCCAGGTCCCAATACACAGGTGCAGGATGACGTTTACCTGAAATTTTTAGTGGGGATGAGTGTGCTTGCTTCCATTGAGCTGACTGGCACCTCATCTCAGGATTGAAAAATGGCATCCCTGTCTCATCCATTGTGACAGTGGATGCAAAGAAAGTCTCATTCATGCTGTCATCACATGTCATTTCCTGTTAATGTCACACATGCAGGCTTGTGGTCATTCATTAGCATTCGTGAGACCCACATGGAGGAGACTTTTTGCATTTTCAGGTGTTCACAAAGGATTGTATGTATGCATGGATCCCACAAAAATGCCGTCTTTGGAGGTGATGTGTTTCACACATGATCGATGATCCTCCAAGACAACTTTCTTCATTCGATCGTGTCATCGGACCGGCCGCTGCGAGGCTGAGGTTGTCTTGGTTTGTTGTCACACAGTATTCTGCCTTCTTTGAACTGTCACATCACAAACACACATTAGACACATTCATCTACACCCCCACCTTTCAACTAGCGATGAATTTCAATTGGTGTCACACCAAGCAAATCGAGAAAATGATTGAGTGCACGCTGTTCATTTAATGAAAATGTAGCCATTTTAAGTATCAGAAGCAGGCCTCACTCTTAATGCTGCCTCTCTAGTTCTGTGTGCTGTACAGTGCTACATCTCTGTCAAGCGTTCACAATGAGTGCACACGTTTTAATACAAACCACATGTTTCTATGTTTTCTCAGTCCTGGAAAAAAAAATGGATATGTTGTAACTGGAATGCCTCTCATAACGCATCTTGAGCTAAAGAATTGCAACAATAGTATGACTGAAGTCAAGAATATCTTAGAAATGGCAGGCTTCATCCACCTAAAATGTAGGCCATATATACCTAACCCTGTGCCAGTGGTTCAGGCACATTGTAGTGGTGTGCAATGTGCCACACTTTATGTGCGTGGTGTAATTCAGTCACCCACAAAACAAATAGTATGTGTCAGATGCTCCGAAAAGCAGCCTGTTGGCATATTTTATTCTGTGAGGCAGAAAAAAAATAAAGCCTTTCAAACTCAAAGTTTGGTGGTGATGTTATCCTCAGCAAACAGGCAACCCTTTCTAAAGACATGTATTGGCACCCCGATTCAAATTGATACTAAAAACTTAATACAAGTGTCTGTGCAAGGGGATTGCATACAATTCACACCTTTGACTAAAAATTAGTATGTTTGAATGCATGTATGCATTGGAAATGCAGTTTGTTTTCCTGTTGTTTGTACCATCATTTCCAGTTTATGTTTCATGGCAGCATTGATGTAGTGAAAAGAATCAACATGACTGCTATTGACAAGTACCGTGGTCGCACACTCAGTACTTCATGTGTGGCATTTATAAGGGAAATCGATGAAGAAAATTAATGATGAATAGGCACTAAAGCTCTATCATATAAGACTAAAAGAGTGGAAAAGATTTTTCTACTGCAGTTGCTCAGATGCGGAAGACATATCAAGGTAGACCATTTCTGATGAAGGAGCCAAGGATCATCACGAAAGTGGGAAGCATTGTTGTTGTTTAATAGACATGTTATTAAATAAGCAATTCTTGGGATGGTTGGTATTAATATAAGATCAGTGCACAAGATCCTATGTGAGGTACTTCATGTTACAGGGCCCCTGTCTGTTAACACCAAGCAAATGCAGCAATGAAAATATGATTAAATGTTTCAGTTGAAGAAGCAAGAGATCTATTACAAATGTCATCCCACAAAATTTTCAGTAACTAGAAGTAGCACCAATATCCTTCACTGAAAAACCCACATCCTTTCATTTTTCCCTCTCCTTCCCTCTTTCCTGACGAAGCAACTGCCAGTTGCGAAAGCTCGTAATTCTGTGTGTGTGTTTGTGTGTTTTGTTCATGTGCCTGTCTGCCGGCGCTTTCCCGCTTGGTAAGTCTTGGAATCTTTGTTTTTAATATATTTTTCCCATGTGGAAGTTTCTTTCTGTTTTATTTATACAATTATAAAAATTAGACAAAAGAAAATCTCTTGTGAGGTTCATGGTATTTCCAACAGAATCCTGAAAAGTTGTTGCAACTTAATTATTAATGTCCTTAATAGTATATGCAGTGCGTCAATGACACAGGGAATTTTTACAGACAGGTTAAAATATGCAATTATTTAGCTGCTTCATAAGAAAGGTGACAAGACAGTCTTAAACAATTGTCTTGCAGTTTCATTACTGACATCTTTTTCCAAAATATTCAATAAATCCACTCAAGGGTAATCACACATTAAAGTGGAAAAAATTCACATAGAATATCGCAGTTTGGATTCCAGAAAGATTGCTTGACTGAGAATGCTATTTATACATTCACTCATCAAATAGTGCATACCATAAATAATGATATATCGATGTTGCTGGGTTTTTTCCCCCTCAAGGCCTTGATCCTTGATTGTCTAGGTCATGATACTGTCCTAAGAAATAAAAACACAGGTTTTATGGAACTGATGGCTTCACACATAGCTGGTTTGAATCACAGTTGACAGACAGGCTGCAAAAGGTTGTGCTGAATGTTGGAATGGTTGAGAATTTGGTGACTGGACTGAAATCACTAAGGGAGTCCCACAGGGTTCAATGTTTGGTCCACTCCTATCCCATTAGAGATCAAGCGACAGAAGACTTAGTAAATTATATTTCCCAAAGAACTTAGTAAATTATATTTCCCAAAGAATTATTAAGTGGTTATCTGAAATTGGACTTTCCCCAATTTTTGAAAAAACAGTACATACAAATAGTCATACCAACAATTGATGCAGCACATGTAATGGGAGTCAGCAAGTGGGGTAGAAGGTTCCAAATTTTTTGGGTTACATACCTGTATTAATGAAAACTTGAACTGAAAGATGCATATTACTGAGCATTTTAAACAGTTAGGTTCTTTGTATAATTGCTAATCTAGGAAACAAAGTATCAACTTCCTGAGATATTTTGCATACTTCCACTCAATGTCATATAGAATAATTTTCTGAGGTAATTCTTCACATAGAAAGAAAGTATTGTTTGCACAAAAGCAAGGAGTAAGAATATGATAGGGTTTTCACCCACAGACATCATGTAGGCACCTATTCAAGGATATAGGCATTTTAACTGCATTGTCACAATACATGTTTTTGCTAATGAAATTCACCATAAATAATCCAACACAATTTCAGAAGGACTTTAAATGTACATACCTGCAGCACTAGAGGGAAAAATGACCTTTATTACCCATTGTTAAAGCTGTTAGTAGCTCGGAGAGGAGTTCAATATGCGTCACTGTAAATTTTCCCGACAACATTAAATGTCTGACAGGGAGTAAAGCGAGGTTTAGCCTTAATTTAAAATCATTTCTTCTGGACAGCTGTTTCTATGCCATTGAGGAATTTATACTTAAAAACCTGTAGCCAGTAAAAATAAAAAATAAACACATTCTTTTAAATTTGTAATTACATGAGAAGGAATAAAATGATAATGTATTCATTAGTGTCAACACTAATCATGTATATATTGTAATGAAACTATAGTTTTTACTGGTGAGGTGGGAGGCTGAGATTGTTGCAAAAATTGTGACATTAAAATAGTATTTGATTTAGACAAGAAATGTCAAAAGTTTGTCATTATAAATGTCTTCCAAAGACAACAAGAATACGTGATCATGGAAGTATCTTTTCATCACTGTGGCCTCCACCACTCAAAGATAACTTTGAGACAAATGCCAACGTTTACTGCTGTAACAGTTTCCAAACATTACATATTAGTAATTTGTTCTGCAGTAGCTAATATATAGTTCAGTTCATTGTTCATACGTATATGAGTTCGGTGTAACTTGGAGTAATCTGCTTGCTGCTGCTGCTGCTGCTGCTGCTGCTGCTGCTCCTGCTGCTGCTGGAGCCATCATAGTCCAGGTCCATTTCATCTGCTAACTGGATCAAGTTACATGAATTCCATGAAATGATCGAGGTACCAAGTCGTTTTATAGTGGTTTATTTATCACAAACTGCACCACTTCTTCTTAGTGGGAACCCACTCCACATAACATGCTACATAGCCACAATACTGTATTATAACAATTATATTATTGCACAGACGTACGATACAGTGGTTGAATCTCAAAACTGTCTCCAACTGACCTCCTCTTCTGAGCCTTGTGCTCCGCCTATTTATACATTTTTAACAATGAAGACAACAAAACTACATTCCAAGTTTATAAAATTAACAATTTAAAGTTTAACATTAATATGAATAACTATCCACAAAACCTTGCTTATTTTATGCTGAAACTGGCGTATACAATAAAAATATTTTTACGTAGAATATACATAATATTTTATAAAATACTGAAAAACAACAATGCTAACCTATAACCATCTTGGGGTTGAAGCTCTTTTTTTTCCGTGTTTGCTTTAACAATACATATGTTTTTGTGTGTTGCTAAAGGCAGACCCTATCCAAAAACATTCGTAATGTTAACCTAACTTTTCTGGTTTTCTTAATTATGGCTTCATTACTGAAAGCAAAATATTATGAACATATATTTGACAAACATTACACACAAGCAAACAAGTGAAGTAATAAATTTTATGAGATATAATGTATAACATGAAATCACTTATTAGATACAATTGGAATTATGGAACTTTCAATGAATTGTCTCTTCGGAGAGTATTTTGTTAAGGTATTGAAACAGGAATGTAAACATGAGGTTGTTTTATTTCAACATATCGTGTAAACTGAGTCATTCCATATCATTTAGGTAAAAGAATTGTTCAGATGATGTCTAGAACAGTAACTAACCAAGTAAACAACCCATGACACCTTCTAATGGTTTTTGGACGACAAGAGACTGTGGTACTGGGGTGCAAGACTCACACGTCTCTTGCAGTTGACTCACATATTGTGTGCAGCCGATCTTCCTCTCGGGTCAGACGGCTGCATCGATCTTCACAAACTCTTCTTTTCCGAACACTATAGCTGGTTAAGGGAATTTATTAAATTACTCCTTTTCTACTCTTGAAATGATTCTGTGCCCTCAGGATACTTTTGATACAAATGTAAGTGTCTTTTGTTCAATACATAATTCATTTGTTAACAACAGTACAGTCATTACACCATCAAGGAATAGAGTATGCCTTCTCCTTGTATTGGACCTACAGCTTCTATGGCGCGTGCTGCAAACACTTGTCCGCTCCGATCAACCGTCACTATTGCAATATTCTCCTGATACATGTCCATCCTGCACACACAGAAATCAGCGGTGAGGTAGACACATCTCCACTCTCTCACCCTCGTACTTAAAAAATCCGAGTGTTTGAGACAGTGAAAAGCCGAGTGTCTATAGAATTTACACCGAAATTCTTGAAGCACTACAACTTGCGGAGAAAATGTTGAGAATTTCTAAGCAAGAGGATGATGTGTTTCTCAGCTATCAGATCACAGTGGATGAATATTAATTTGAGCTCTTTAATCCAAAACTGAAAGGTACAAACAGTGGAAACAGAATTCTTCCCACCAAAGGTGAAGTCTTCATATGGGAAGGTTATTCTCTCTGTCTTATAGGATAGTTAAAAAAAATCATTGTTACAAATCATGCAGGAGGAACAGACTATTATAGCATAGTATCACCAAAATCTTCTGACCCATCTATAACCTGAGATAAAGCAATAGTGACGAATGACTGCAAAAGTGTACGACTCCTGCGTGACAGCACCCTCAGTAATGCCTCTCAAGATAAAAGAATCTTTGTTCATTCCCAGGATACAAAATTTTACCACATTCGCCCTTTGTGCTTGCTCTGGTATCCATTGATTTCTTCCTCTTCTGAGAACTGAAGGAATCACAGGAAAGATTTCACCAGTGATGACACAGTAAATGGCTAAATGTTCCCTTCCTCGCTCCTCAACCCCATCCAAAGGTATGAACTTTGAGTGCCATTTGTACATGCAGTTTGAAAATGTGCACTGTTGGATTAGCCCACAAATTGGCTCATTACAGAGCTAACAATAGTAATAGAATGCAACTCTATAAAAGAAATAAAAGTTCGCAGCAGACAGACATGTTTGCAGCCAGCAGGCAAGGAGAAGGTAAAAAGCACATTGCTAATGCAGTCTACGATCATCTCCAAAACCAAAGACCAAGATTAGGGACATAGCAAATCTGGTGCAAAGTTATCAGATAAGGTGATCTTTGTTTGGTTTTGCGGATTACATGATAACTATACTACTGTGCCTCCTTTTCTCGTATTGTATACTACTGAAGAAATGGACGTAAATGTTTGCCTAAGTGAACCAGAAAGTGATAATTCCGTCTCCCTTCCCATGTGCCAAAACTTCATAGAATGGTGAAAAGACAAGTGAAAATAAATGGAAAATTCCCAGCACTAGGACATCTTTCAAACTACATATGGCAGATCATCAACAGATTGAAGATGCTTGGGGGGGGGGGGGGGGGGAAGATTTTTCTGACTGGTTTGATGTGGCCTGCCACAGATTACTCTCCTGTGCCAACTGCTTCATCTCAGAGTAGCACTAATACTCAATGCATTCAATTATTTGTTGGATATACAAGGTGCATTCAAGTTCTAAGGCCTCTGATTTTTTTTTTTCTAATTAACTACTCACCCGAAATCGATGAAACTGGCGTTACTTCTCAATGTAATCGCCCTGCAGACGTTCACATTTTTCACAACGCTGACGCCATGATTCCATGGCAGTGGCGAAGGCTTCTTTAGGAGTCTGTTTTGAACATGGAAAATCGCTGAGACAATAGCAGCACGGCTGGTGAATGTGCGGCCACGGAGAGTGTCTTTCATTGTTGGAAAAAGCCAAAAGTCACTAGGAGCCAGGTCAGGTGAGTAGGGAGCATGAGGAATCACTTCAAAGTTGTTATCACGAAGAAACTGTTGCATAACATTAGCTCGATGTGTGGGTGCGTTTTCTTGGTGAAACAGCACACACGCAGCCCTTCCCGGACGTTTTTGTTGCAGTGCAAGAAGGAATTTGTTCTTCAAAACATTTTCGTAGGATGCACCTGTTACCGTAGTGCCTTTGGAACGCAATGGGTAAGGATTACGCACTCGCTGTCCCATAACATGGACACCATTATTTTTTCAACACTGGCGGTTACCCGAAATTTTTTTTGGTGGCAGTGAATCTGTGTGCTTCCATTGAGCTGACTGGCGCTTTGTTTCTGGATTGAAAAATGGCATCAACGTCTCATCCATTGTCACAACCGACGAAAAGAAAGTCCCATTCATGTTGTCATTGCGCGTCAACATTGCTTGGCTACATGCCACACGGGCAGCCATGTGGTCCTCCGTCAGCATTCATGGCACCCACCTGGATGACGCTTTTCGCGTTTTCAGGTCGTCATGCAGGATTGTGTGCACAGAACCCACAGAAATGGCAACTCTGGAGGCGATCTGTTCAACAGTCATTTGGCGATCCCCCAAAACAATTCTCTCCACTTTCTCGATCATGTCGTCAGACAGGCTTGTGCGAGCCCGAGGTTGTTTCGGTTTGTTGTCACATGATGTTCTGCCTTCATTAAACTTTCGCACCCACGAGCGCACTTTCGACACATCCATAACTCCATCACCACATGTCTCCTTCAACTGTCGATGAATTTCAATTGGTTTCACACCACGCAAATTAAGAAAACGAATGATTGCACGCTGTTCAAGTAAGGAAAAGTTGCCATTTTATGTATTTAAAACAGTTCTCATTCTTGCCGCTGGCGGTAAAATTCCATCTGCCGTACAGTGCTGCCATCTCAGGGACGTATTGACAATGAACGCAGTCTCATTTTAAAACAATGCACATGTTTCTATCTTTTTCCAGTCCGGAGAAAAAAAATCGGAGGACTTAGAACTTGAATGCACCTCGTATTCCAATCTCTGTCTTCCCCTACAGTTTTATCCTCTACAGTTCCCTCTAGTACCATGGAGGTTATTCCCTGAGGTCCTGAGACATGTCCTGTCATCCAGTCCCTTCTTCTTGTCAATATTTTAGATATTTCTTTCGGCACCAATTCTGCGATGAACTTCATCATTTCTTATCTTATCAGTCTACCTAATTTTCAACATCCGTTTTTAGCACCACATCTCAGACGCTTTGACACTCTTATTTCTCAGTATTTCCAACCCTTCCTAATTGTCAGTAGCTTACAAGCGGCCACTGTATCTGTACATATGCATTGTAGGATTACATATGTCACCACATGAAGATTTAGGCTATGGGGCACTTGATAAATTCATCACACAGGTCCTCAACCCTACAACGTGCTATGGGACTAAGAGATGATCTGCTCCAGGGTATGAGCAGTTGACAGCCTCTTGTTACTATTTGAGTCATGTTTATTGGATAGAAGGCAGAGCATCCAATTCAGTAGTGCTACAGACTTGGTCTCACCTATTAGCCTTTCAATATTTTCACCTGTAGTGTTCAAAAGCGTGTGCTCCAGTGTTCACTCCCCCAACAGGTTATACCTAGCAGATTATACATCTCCCAAAAGTAAGCTGCTAAATGGATGCTCAATAGGGCAAACTGGATGCTGTACAATCAATTGCTATAATGGGACATTACGACAGAATCTTGGAATGAGTGGATCATGTTACCAATGGGATGGAGAAGCATCCATCCCACAAAGGGGTAGCATATCACCTAAAGGAATGACGAGTGATGCTCCACAACCAGTGACATTGTAACGTTTCTGACTTAAAGTATGAGTGTGAATGTGGGTTATTTCTGTTTATCCCCCCAAACCACCTTCCACTTCTTTACGAAGTGACTTTCTTGGAATCTGCAGCCACTCTTTTTTACTAGATAACCGGCTGCTTGAAACCCTCTTGTCTTCTTCTCTGTCAAATAACACTAGGTACATTAATTTTTAGCATCTTGCTTTTCGTTAAGTAACGATGTATTTCACTTTCATACACAATAAAACTCTCACTTTCAACATAAATAAATAACTTCTGGTAGCTCCCTCGTACAGTCGAACGTCAGAAACAAATTAAATTACGGTTAAAAGAAAGTTCTTCCCCTCATGAACCATGGACCTTGGCATTGATGGGGCGGCTTGCGTGCCTCAGCGATACAGATACCTGTACCGTAGGTGCAACCGCAATGGAGGGGTATCTGTTGAGAGGCCAGACAGACATGTGATTCCTGAAGAGGGGCAGCAGCCTTTTCAGTAGTTGCAGGGGCAACAGTCTGGATGATTGACTGATCTGGCCCTGTAAAACTAACTAAAATGGCCTTGCTGTGCTGCTACTGCGAATGGCTGAAAGCAAGGGGAAACTACAGCTGTAATTTTTCCCGAGGGCATACAGCTTTACTGTATGGTTAAATGATGATGGTGTCCTCTTGGGTAAAACATTCCGGAGGTAAAATAGTCTCCCATTCGGATCTGTGGGCGAGGACTACTCAGGAGGACATTGTTATCAGCAGAAAGAAAACTGGCGTTCTACGGGTTGGAGCATGGAATGTCAGATCCCTTAATTTGGCAGGTAGGTTAGAAAATTTAAAAAGGGAAATTGATAGGTTCAAGTTAGGTATAGTGGGAATTAGTGATGTTCGGTGGCAGGAGAAACAAGACTTCTGTCAGGTGAATACAGGGTTATAAATGGAAAATCAAATGGGGGGAATGCAGAAGTAGGTTTAATAGTGAATAAAGAAATAGGAATGTGGGTAAGCTAATACCAACAGCATAGTGAACGCATTATTGTGGCCAAGATAGATAGGAAGCCCACACCTACTACAGTAGTAAAAGTTTCCAACTAGCTCCGCATATGATGAAGAGATTGCTAAAATGTATGATGAGATAAAAGAAATTGTTCAGATAGTGAAGGAAGACGAAAATTTAATAGTCATGGGTGACTGGAATTCAATATTAGGAAAAGGAAGAGAAGGAAACATAGTAGGTGAATATGGAATGGGGGTAAGAAATGAAAGAGAAAGCTGCCTGGTAGAATTTTGCACAGAGCATAACTTAATCATAGCTAACAATTGGTTCAAGAATCATGATAGAAGGTTGTATACATGGCAGAAGCCTGGAGATACTGGAAGGTGTCAGATAGATAATATAATGGTAAAACAGAGATTTAGGAACCAGGTTTTAAATTGTAAGAAGATGTGGACTCTGAACACACTCTATTGATTATGAACTGTAGATTCAAGCCGAAGAAACTGCTGCAGAAATGTGGGAATTTAAGGAGATGGGATCTGGATAAACTGACAGAACCAGAGGTTGTAGAGAGTTTCACGAAGGGCATTAGGGAAAGATTGACCAGAATTGGGGAAAGAAATACAGTAGAAGAAGAATGAGAGAGATGAAATAATGAAAGTAGCAGAGGATCAAGTAGGTAAAAAGATGAGGGCTAATATAAATCCATGGGTAACAGAAAAGATATTGAATTTAATTGATAAAGCAAGAAAATACAAAAATGCAATCAGTGAAGCAGGCAAAAAGGAATACAAATGTATCAAAAATGAGATCAGCAGGAAGTGCAAAATGGCTAAGCAGGGATGGCTAGAGGACAAATGTAATGATGTAGAGGCTTATATCACTAGGGGTAAGATAGATACTACCTACAGGAAAATTAAAGATACCCTTGGAGAAAAGAGAACCACTTGCATGAATATCAAGAGCTCGGATGGAAATCCAGTTCTAAGCAAAGAAGGTAAAGCAGAAAGGTGGAAGTAGTATATAGAGGGTCTACACAATGGTGATGTACTTGAGGACAATATTATGGAAATGGAAGAGGATGTAGATGAAGATGAAATGGGAGATATGATACTGCGTGAAGAGTTTGACAGAGCACTGAAAAGACCTAAGTCGAAACAAGGCCCCGGGAGTGGACAGCATTCCATTAGAACTACTGATAGCCTTGGGAGAGCTAGCCCTGACAAAACTCTTACCATCTGGTGGGCAAGATGTATGAGACAGGCGAAATATCCTCAGACTTCAAGAAGAATAAAATAATTCCAATCCCAAAGAAAGCAGGTGTTGACAGATGTGAAAATTACCGAACTATCAGTTTAATAAGCCACAGCTGCAAAATACTAACATGAATTCTTTACAGACAAATGGAAAAACTGGTAGAAGCCGACCTCGGGGAAGATCAGATTGGATTCTGTAGAAATGTTGGAATACGTGAGGCAATACTGACCCCACAACTTTTCATAGAAAATAGATTAAGGAAAGGCAAACCCACTTTCCTAGCATTTGTAGACTTAGAGAAAGCTTTTGACAATGTTGACTGGAATACTGTCCTTCAAATTCTGAAGGTCACAGGGGTAAAATACAGAGTGCGAAAGGCTATTTATAATTTGTACAGAAACCAGTTGGCAGTTATGAGAGTCGTGGGGCATGAAAGGGAAGCAGTGGTTGGGAAGGGAGTGAGATAGGGTTGTAGCCTATTCCCAGTGTTATTCAATCTATATATTGAGCAAGCAATAAAGGAAACAAATGAAAAATTTGGAATAGGAATTAAAATCCATGGAGAAGAAATAAAAACTTCGAGGTTTGCCGATGACATTGTAATACTGTTAGAGACAGCAAAGGACCTGGAAGAGCAGCTAAACGGAATGCACAGAGTCTTGAAAGGAGGATGTAAGGTGAACATCAACAAAAGCAAAATGAGGATAATGGAATGTAGTCGAATTAAATCGGGTGATGCTGAGGGAATTAGATTAGGAAATG
Organism: Schistocerca gregaria; assembly: GCF_023897955.1. NCBI lineage: Eukaryota > Metazoa > Arthropoda > Insecta > Orthoptera > Acrididae > Schistocerca > Schistocerca gregaria. Next base: position 513,927,861 of record NC_064924.1, read on the forward strand.
AGATGCTTAAAGTAGTAAAGGAGTTTCGTTATTTGGGGACCAAAATAACAGATGATGGTTGAAGTATAGAGGATATAATATGTAGATTGGCAATGGCAAGAAAAGCATTTCTGAAGAAGATTTATTTGTTAACATTGGGTATAGATTTAAGTGTTAGGAAGTGGTTTTTGAAAGTATTTATTTGGAGTGTAGCCATTTGTGGAAGTGAAACGTGGGCGATAAATAGTTTAGGTAAGAAAAGAATAGAAGCTTTTGAAATGTGGTGCAACAGAAGAATGCTGAAGATTAGATGGGCAGATCACATAACTAATGAAGAGGTATTAAATAGAACTGGGGAGAAGAGAAATTTGTGGCACAACTTGACTAGAAGAAGGGATCGCACGGTAGGACATACTCTGAGGCATCAAGGGATATACCAGTTTAGTATTGGAGGGCAGCATGGAGGGTAAAAATCGTAGAGGGAGACCAAGAGATGAGTACACTAAACAGATTCAGATTCAGAAGGAATGTAGGTTGCAGTAGGTACTGGGAGATGAAGCAGCTTGCACAGGATAGAGTAGCATGGAGAGCTGCATCAAACCAGTCTCAGGACTGAAGACAACAACAACAACAACAACAAAAGAAAGTTGGCTTTGTTACCATAACTTTTATTAACATAAATCAGAAAATAAGTCTTGTCAATAGCAAGATTACGTCAAGAGTTTTCAAGAGTTCTTTTTCAACTGTCTTTGTTTTAATAACAATAGTCAATGACCCAATAAGCACAGAGCTGCATATAAACTCCTTGGTTCTTCCTTACGCACTCACTAAAACTTCTATGGATTTCCCGACAGGTACTTGTCAGTGCCGTTCATCCACCGCGTGTATTTTCTTCCTGCGACTGATTTTAAACCTGCACACACAAACTTGTGGCGCACAGTAGGTAGGATTCTACCACCATCCCACACTCGTATCTAGAGGATTGTATGTTCAAAACAGTAGAAGGCTAAGTAGTTCTAGAATTTACTCAGAAATTCTCGAATCAGTACAACACATGGGTAGCTCTGTGTAGCTTGAAGTACCACCCAACTGCAGAGAACCTTTAAGCTTGTCACATACTGAGAGCAAAATGTCATTCAGTTAGTAGTGCAAACTGGGAAAGATCATAGCAATATTTTGTGAACAGTGTTAATGTCCCACAAAGACTAAAGGAATGCGGCAGACTTTTAAAAGCACTTCTGAGAGAGATGTGGGGATGCAGTGCCCATCTGTACTGCAATGTGAAACTGAAATCTCTCATCACCCCAAGACACACAACCTAGACAATAGCGGAGCATTTTGCCATAGCTATGGCCACTGCCAGTCAGGATTTAAGTTTCCAGTATCGCACAATTATCATCGAGAGGGGCTGTTTGGACTGAAGTTCGACCAACATTGAAGCACATCTACTTTTCCTGCATGTAGGAGTTGTATTCTGCAGCTTGTGCCGGTTCACCTGATCAAGGTTAAATCCACTACAGTGTTCTGTATCACCTCATTGAGAGAAATAAAACAAAAGCCTCCTTGTTTTGTTAAATTTTAACTGCATGACGAGAGTTGCCTGAATTTTGTTGTTATGCTATTTTAGCCTCTCGTAATGTTTATTGCTACTGGTTTCTTTTCCTGCGTGTACTTCAAGTTTGAAGTTATTCACTCCATTCTTTTGGATTTGGCACTTTTCATATGTACTAATGTATTTCAGCTTTTTGTGGTGGCAGTTGAGAGACATGTTTAGTAATGATAATTGTGATAGAAAGTTGTCAGATGTGGCACAAAAAGCATCAAATGGCAAGGAAGGCTAGTTAGTTTATCATACTCAATAAGCATTTGTAACGTGGAAGTGGTTCTTATGGCTATATACTGTACTGCTTTCTAAATCTGTGTAATGGATTATGTAAGTCATCATTACTTATAGTATTGTGTTTATGAACAGTCCTGTTGTTTTTAACTATGATCTCTTGACGGAGTGAGCTCCAAGAGGAAGAAGATGTACTGTGAGACTGTTTAAATGGTTGTATACAAGTGTTTAGAGGATGAGTACCACATATTATTCTCATTACACATTTTTATGTTTTTAATGTTTACTGTATGCAGCTCTTGTTAGTGTAACTGCCTCTAGCTAGTGGGTTCCCGGGTTCAATTTCCAGTTGGGTCAGGGATTTCCTTCCCTTGGTACTGGGTCTGTGTGTTGTCATAATCATTTCATCCAGTCAAGGTCTCCCAGCCAGTAATGCTATACGATCATTTCATTACCATTAGTGAAGAGTAGCCTCAGGACAGTACGCCATAAAACATCACTTGGTGGAAAAATGCAAATATAATTAAATTGTTAACATATTAAATCTTCAAAATTTGCTATTATAAACAGCACAGGGATTGCATTGTTTAGACAGTTGAGACTGACGTTATCAACAGCACAGTAGTAGCAGAAATTAAGCATTTAAGATACTTGAATAACTATATCCATCAGTTCCATTCTTCCTTGTTGTTTGCAGATTTGTTGTAATGTACACCACATTAATTAACTGGCAAATATACAGTTCTTTGTTGATCAGTATGTGACATTCTTATAATATGTCTGTGAAGACTATTGATCTTTCTATGATCCATTTTCACTCAAACCATGGTCTAGTGTTTAAAGTACACTGTTGTCATCAGTAGCTATCATTTTTAGAACAACTTATCTTTACTAGTAATTATATGCACTGTTATTAATGTTATATAAGCAGATTTCCTGTCAGAGTCTTTTTTTATACCTCAGTCACCCATACTGTGTTTCTCAAAATATTCTGTTCCTTATTATTTTTAGTTTAATTTGATGTACTTTAATCCCAGCTTTTTTTGTTTTTGTGATGTAACTGTATACAGTCTAATTTTACTACATTTATGCCTTTTCACATTTTAATATTAAGTTGAACAAAAACTGAGCCTCTCTTTCTACCTTGTTCTGTACCCATATTTAGCTTGAAACTGTTTTCCATATTTGTTTACTTTTGTTACAGAATAATCAATTTTGGCAATCTACAGGCAGGCACACAAGCAGAAGATTATTGCGAGCTGTTCCAAGACAGATTACAAGTATTCTTCAAGCTGATGCTCTTTGGAGTATGGGAATAACAGGTCAATAAAATTAAAAAGGAAACGGATTGCATCACTAACATCTGTTTGTAACAAAATTCTAAATCTGTAGTTACACTCCACAAGCCATCTTACAATGTGTAGCAGAGGGCACAAAGAGTATCACTATTAATTCCCCTCCGTTCCCCATCTCCTTGATCGTTTATGTATGAAAGTATGTCCACCTCCACAGTGCCCCAGAATGTGTCCTGAATTCACTCATAATGACCCACATGGAAAAAAATAGTTTTAATTGCTACCAGCTTGCATTCCTAAACAACAAATAATGTGTAATTCAACTCATGGTCTTTAAATGTGAAATTCTCTTAGCAATTCTTAGAGGTAACCATACACAGATTCCCAGATGTTTGAAAAACTTTTGATTCAGTCCCATTCTGTGCGATCAAGTACCGTAAACTGCTTTCTGTTTGATAATACATACCTACAACATCTAAAGAATTAATGAGTGCACTTCAGTGATATACATTTATATACCTGGGGAAAATCAGTTGGTAATTTTTAAATGAAAATATGTTTAAAATTTTTGAATTATTTCAGATCCTTGAGGACTATTTCATTTGGGAACTGTTAAAGAAACATTAGCATCTACCTTTTTTATATAAATTTGGATTATGCATTTTTTGTGTTTATTACATTTTCCATCCTTGAGCATCTCATCGCTATGGATCTGGGAAATAGACAGTATATCTATCAGTCTATCTATTGTCAACATAATGTAGGAGTTGTCTCTCCAAGTTTGTGTTGCAAATCCCTTGACAGGCAGAATGCAGTTTGCTGTCCTCAGTGAGTAGTCACTTTCAGACAGAAATAATTTGCATAGGCACAACAAAAGTTCATATAACTTATTAATGACTTAACTGATAGTATTAGTTGTAAACTCATGTTTTTGAAAAATAATTTAGATTTTTGTAAGGCAGTGTTACCTAATGAACATCGTGAATTTAGTTTGGCCAAGCAAAGTGTGTGGATGACGACGACAATGATAGCAGCATGATGGCATTTTGTGGTACAGTATGAGAGATGGTAGCTATTAGATTACTCGGAGCAAATGGAGAAGGCAACAGTTGAATAAGATTCATATTGATATTATTCTACAGTTAAAAAAATGGGGGAGGGGATTTTTTTTCCCACCATGCACAAACTTTAGGGATTGATCATTGAGAGGGAACAAAATAGGCCTAACGAACTTATGGCCAGAAATGTGTGGTTTCTATGCTAGAAGCCATTTATTCAATCATACGTTCTTACAGTGTGTGCGGTCTAATACGCACTGTACCATGCAGCCACAGTTACAGTATGTGTTAAAAGTGGTTTCCATGTGCCTCACACATGTGTATACGCGTCGTAGCGTATTCTGCCTCCCACATTCACATCGGCCAGGCTGCATCCAAACAGTGCCAAAGGCAACATGAATACACTGTTCCATTGTCTCCGCATCTGGACTGGGCTCTGCCTACACAGTACTTTTCAGCTGGCCCCATAACCAGAAATCACGTAGGTTGAGATCTGGCGAACAAGTAGGCCATGCAACTGGACCCCTTCGACAGATTCATTGACCAGGGAAGACACAGTTGAAATGTGTCCAGACATTAATGGTGAAGTGGGCAGAGCACCATCCCGCAGCAGCCACTTTACCTTTTGAATCATCAATGGCACTTCTTCCAACAGGGTAGACAAAGGCACCCACAAGAAACACTGATAGTTCTAGCCTATTAGGTGATGGGAAGGATGACTGGTCCTAAAATACGGTTGCCAATTATCCTGGCCCACACATTCCGGGTGCACCAATGCTGATGATTCACTGTCACTGTACCATGAACATTCTGCATACTATCCCCCAGATGACTGTTATGGTAGTGGAAGATAACATTCTGCATAAAGGTGGCCTCTTCTTTGAATAGGATTGATGACACAAATGCTGGAATCGTGGGTGCCTGGTGAAGAAACCAGCCCTCCATGCATTGTAAGTGATAAAGGTAGTAACAGTTATGGAGAATGTTCCACACAGTCAACTGGCTTACCCTGTACTGGAACTGACACAACTTGCCATCCACAGTGTTAATCACATTTTCCTCCAGGTCTGGTGTTCGAATATTTGGGGTACGTCCTTCATGATTTTCTGCTTGCTGAAACGACCGTGTAGACAAATGGCGGAACATTGTTGCAATCATGTAAGATTGTGATGGTTGTCAGCGAGGATAGGTCTCCTGATACAACCTTGCTGCTCACTGTCCATTGCCATTTGCCTTTCCATAAGTAAACACCATGTTGGCAAGCTCTCGATCCAAATACAGAATCATTGTGTACAACGCTGTATCACGTCCACTACAAGGTGAGTCAGCAAGGGAAGTGAATTGGACACAACATTACCAATTACTATGGCAGGAGAGGGCAGTAGAGCATGATATATGAGGAACAGCGCCACCTTGTATGAGGAAACCATGCAATCTGTAAGTGTGGCTGCATGGCACAGTGCATATTAGACCGCAGTCTCTGTTACAGTTTATGATTGGAAATCGTACATTTCTGCACATAAGTTCATTAGACCTGTTTTGTTCCATATCCTCTCATCGATCAATCCCTAGAGTTTGTACACTGTGGAAAAAATCACCCTGTATAACCAACAAATATATTTTTCATATGCTGGAGGCAATAGTTTGACAAATATTGGCAAAATCATACATACAGGGTGTCCTAGAAAGAAAGGATAAAAGTCTGGATGCAATAAAGTGGTCATGTGCAACAAAACTGTGTTTGTGTGTGTGTGTGTTTGTGTGTGTGTGTGTGTGTGTGTGTGTGTGTGTGTGTGTGTGTGTGAGAGAGAGAGAGAGAGAGAGAGAGAGAGAGAGAGAGAGAGAGAGAGAGAGACTTGACTTCACAGAATGTAAGAATGTATTAACTTTTGACTCCACAGTTAGTGACACTGTTGGAATCTGTCGTGTCATACAATAATATGTGTGGATATAAAATGGAACAGTCGCATAAGTCTGATTGTGTAGGTAAATTAAATGACAGAGAAACTGCAGCTTCCCTTTCAGTAACCAGGTCAGTTAGTCAATCAGTTAGTTAGTTAGTTCCATATTTCATGGATCATTTTGCCCAATAAATCATAATGATGTGGGACGAGTCATTTTACATTCACATCACAAATTAATTTATAAATATGACCAAATTCTGAACATTTGTAAGTTTATTATTTCATTTTATTAATTTACTTTTCTAAATGTGCAGATATGAGTTAGTAATACCTACCCACCACCTTTTACACATTACAGTAACAGAAATTCTTCTACGAAATAGAACGAATTGCCAAGTAGAAAGTTTTTCAGTTTGTTTCCAAATTTTACTTAGTTGTCTGTCAGACATTTTATATCACTCAGTTAGTGATCACACATTTTTTTGTACCAAATTGTGCACCCCTTTTTTGCTAAAGACAACCTTAGTGTCGAGTAATGAACATAAGATTTCCTTTCGTTCCTTTTGAAATGTAGTCAATCACTTATGGCAATATGAGTGATTAAATATACTGTAAAGCAGTAGTCAGAACCCAACTCCTTTAACAGATGCCCACAAAATGGTTATGGGCAGGTAGGCTGCTAGATTTGTTAACGGTAGGTTAAAACAACATGCAGGTATTATCGAGATGCTTCAGAAACTCAAATATGAATCTCTGGACGGATTCTTTTCAAGGAACACTACTGAGAAAATTTAAAGAACAGGCATTTGAGGCTGCCTACAGAATGATTCTACTGCCAATAATGTACATTTCACTTGATGACCATGAAAATAAGATTAGAGAGTTTAGGGCTTATGCAGAGGCATATAAGACAATCTTTTTCCCCTGCTCTATTTGTGAGTGCAACAGGAAACGAAATAACTAGTAGTTTTACAGGGGACCCTTTCCCGCACACTGTACGGTGCCTTGCGGAGTGTATATGTAGGTGTAGATGTAGATATAGATGAGTGAGCACCACATATTATTCTTGCAGCACATTTCTGAGCAACAGAGACTTTCTTCCTTAAAGATGAGTTACCCCAGAACATTATAGCCTATGACATTATTGAATGAAAATATGCAAAATATACCAACTTACTGCTTTGTCTCTCCCCATGATTTGCAATGATTCTTTGTATAAGAATCCTTTAAAAAATCTACATTGAAGTCAGCACAGGCTATTAATTACTTGCTGCTGTCTGACAGAAAGCACAGTTAGAAATCCAGATTTCGCATAAACAGTTCAAAACTTCCCAGTGGGGATATACATGGTTACAATTAAAAGTGAACTGTTTTTCAGTATTAATTCACAAGCATACGCTTCTATTTGCCGATGACTATGAAACCTCGTTGTCTCAATATTTTTGAACTTGTATTCTGTCTTCATATATGGAATGAACTCCTCTTTTTCCCATATTAATTCTGCATGAGTAAGATGCTGGAGTGTATATGGAAGAGATTGCTTACAAAACACTTGTAAGACCTATACTAACTGTTGATTAAATGTATGACATGCATATGTAATTGGATTACTTCACTTTTACACATAGAAGGGCCATCTGTATAGCCATAGGTTTGCTTCCAATGTTAAGCATGTAACAGAAATTCGAAAAAATCTCAAAAAGCAAAAACTTCCTTAAGAAGTTCCAAGGACCAATTTATGTTGGAACTTACAGGTACTCAGCCATTGCGTTATACTTACAGGTACTCGGCCTTTGCGTTATATCCTTTGAGGCAAGCAGTCAGTTTCCTTCTGTTACACTGCAGAATGAAGTGAGGAGTTATCTTAATGGATGGTATAATTAAACTTATAGTAGTTTGTTGTAGTGTCTATAATTCCTTTAGAGACAAGTAATATCCTGTATACTTCATTTCTTCCATTATTTCAGTCAGCTGTCCTTGGAGTAGCTTAAGATGCCCACAGCGATTGAAAGGGCACTTGAGAAAACCTTATTTTAGTTTATTATGACTTATTAAAATTACAAACTATTTTATTGATGTAAAGGACGTGCCTAAAAACGGTAACATTAATTCTAAACTTATGCCATTTACTGACTGTACATTTTGATAATACAAGGAGAAATAAAATAAACAAAAAGACATGGTTTACATAAAATTTTATCCTTTTTTTTCCTTTCCAGCTTACTATCCAAGCCAGTCATCTGTGGTATCACTATTTTTAATAATAATAACAATAATAATCACCGGTATTATATCTGAGACGATAATATCATCTAACCAATGAGAGGTGAGAAAAGAGGTGATGTATTTCTGCATACGAGCAGCAAAGAAATTTATAACCTTGGTTGTTACAAATATTTAGCAGTTTCTTCCGAATATATTCCAATTTCTGGGATGGAGGTTAGTGTTTGATCTGAGAACAAAGCTTTTTTTCTGAATACACGGTGGGTTTCACACCTATATTGAAGTGAATGTGTGGCAGCATTCCTTTGGCTCTTGCTAGCAAACATGTTGTCTGCCTGCAGACCTTTCATTGGCTACATAGAACCATCAACTGACAAACCCTCTTTCATTCTCACCAAATCTCATGGTAAATGTTGACAACATTGCTGCATGAAACATATAAATATGTCTCTGGCCCGTACTTAACTTATACTGTCTCCTGCAGAAATGTATATTATTATTGAATATTTATCCCAGTTGTAAACTCAGTTCTGTTCTGATTACAACTGATATTCAGAGAGACTGCTGTTTAAACAAGATTAATATTCATAAAAAGCCGAGGTATGCAATAGACATTCCCATGGTTGGCAGCATGATGAAATTTGCTGCCCACACATCACTCCCATGGCCACTCAGCCAAGCGAGTGTCACCTTCTGAATTCTTCAAAACAAATTTGCACATGACCTCAGTTGCTAAAGCTTCATTTTCTAATGTAAGAGAACCTCCTATATTAATTGGTTACACAATGTAAAAACATTCACCTCAGCAGCAACAGCTAAATCTGCAATGTAAGACAACCCTGTATTTTTTTAAATGATGAGTTTGGGGAAAAAACATTTGATAATTGGGTAAATAAGGTAGTTTTGCCCATGTGTGTATTGGTTACCTCCAATGATACATTTGACCTAGCTTGTGACAACTCTGTGACTTGGACTTTGTGTAAACTCCCAATTTACAATAGCTTTAAAGGTGCATTATGATTGTGTGTAAACAGCATTAAGGCTACATCCCAATGTTTGTGGGATCCCAATTTCCAACTGTCCAGAGACATGGAATTAGAAAAAGAAAAGTGAAAATTGACATACTATTTGTTCTCGGTTGGTATCTGCATCTGCATTTGCTATTTTCCGTGAACAGTGCCTACACCATAAGCTACGCATTATCATGGGTGACAAGGCAAGAACACATACAAAATTTGCACACTCTCTCTTCATATCTCCATAACATGCAGCAGCCTGGCTGAAATGCAGCCAACCTCATTGCAATTTTTTTCCAACCTTCCTTAAAGAAACTGTGATTTACCCAATAGCATCTTATCTCAGTTGGTGGTCCTGCCAAAATCCTCATATCTAAGAGTTGCAGCACTGCAGGGGAAAATAAATTATTATGCATGAGTTTTCCCAAGTATTGGAGATTTCCCTTCTGATCAGTACACTACAAATAAAAGGAATTCAGTCCAGACAGACACCAGAATGTGACTGTGCCATGTACAGGGTGTTCCATTTATCAGATGACCACCTGTGCAGTGCAGTAGACGCCAGGCAGTGAGCACTCCATTTCCCATCGATCAGATGCCATGTTGCCCATCTACTGCTGCGGGACAATATGACTACATTTAAAATATAGGCAAATAAATTTTGTCTCCACTTATGTCATGTGAGGATATGCTGGAACAGCCTGCCATTATTTTCCACACATTTCTGGCATATGCACATGAAATTATTGATCACCGGATGTAATTGTCTCTGAGATATTGAATTAATTGATTCATGGATATTATCCTTGAGTTCCTCTATCGTGTGAAGAGTTGTTGTGTGCACTTTGTCCTTCAGTGCATCCCACAAATAAAAAGCGCACAGGAGTTAAATCAGGACTTCTAGCAGGCCAGATATTGTTACTAATCACTCTTTCATTGAACACATCATGAATTGCGTGCAAAGAAACATTGGCCATATGAGCCTTTACAGAATCCTGTTTAAAAAATGGTAAGCTTCATTCTCTTTCACTCAGTTAATTAAAAAACAGTTGTTAAATGTTTTGCACATTTCTTTCACTTTTAACTGTCATTAAAAAGAACTGGGCCTATTATTCTGTCCCCACTAACTGCACACCACACCCCTATTTTCTGACAGTGAGCGGGTCCCTCATGCAGGCCTATCTGCACTCAAGTGTTGACAGTTTTGGGAATTAACAAACCAGTGTAAATTGAACCAAGCCTCATCAGAAAACAGAATGAGGTAAGGATCCATTTCACCAGCATGCACTTGTTTTAAAACCCATTCACAAATCTTAACCCTGTGTGCAGGATCACTAGGTCAACGTTCTTATACTACTGATACTTTATAGGGCCTTAGCCCAAGCAGCTAGATACCCCTTTGTAGAGAGGTGCACGATATTTGTGTTTGCTGCAAAAGACGTCTAAAAGAAATTTTAGGGGAATTTTCCAGATGGTATGCAATGTCATCAAGACAAGCTTCTGTGAGCACTGTATGTTGTTGTTTATGCTTCTTGTCTTGAACACTTCCTGTTTCATGAAATTTATTCACTAATTTGTGGACAGCATCACAACTTGGAACTCGAACACCCGGAAACTTCTGTTAAAAGAATCTCCTAACAGTACAAGCAAACTCTGTATGCAAATATGAGTCATAAACAAACACTCATTGTGGGATTGAATAATTTGCTCTTGCCATTGTTGCGTTCGCCAACTTCACTGTTACACTGCTCTGGTGACGCTGACCGACAAGGCGCATATCTCCTTACGGCTTTCAGGGTAAAACCTACAAAAAAGGAGGAGCATAGTGCAGTCCTGAGGGACCCATTTGACCAGCAGGCGCGGTTTCCTTGGCTGGCCTGCAATACCTCAGGCAGGCAGTCATCAGATAAGTGGAACACCCTGTAGTTAGTTAAAGAGAAACTCAAATCTTACCTCTGCCTGCCCCCGTTAGCACGGACAAAATGTCTTGGCCACCACCCCGTCACAATGAGTTACAGTCAGACTGAAACAAATCTTTGTCTTTACATCCAGAACTCTTTTGCTGCATGATCAACAATCTGCAAATTGAAAAAGATGCCGCACCTATATTTATGTTATCCACATGTTAGATTTTCTTCTATGGCACTATATTCCATTTCATTACTGCCAATAAGTTGATGTTGACCCATACCCAAGAAGAAAGGTCAGAGGTTGCATCACTGGGTATTGCCTTTAAGTAGGTACTGTTTCATGAGATTAATTTTTGTTCTTTCCAAAATGCAAATTCAGACATTCTTCCCCACGTCTCAACAGGATGGGATAATGACTTCAACTTCCCAGGAAGTCATCTATATCTATCCTTTGCATCTATTATTATGATGTGCAATAAGTGGTGTTGCAATCATATCTCAGCAATCGTAAATTATTTCATTTCTTTATATAGTAATTGTCTATAAAAAAAGACTCGCAACCTTTGGTGTCTTTGCTGTGTCTTCCTTTTACTGGTTTCCCTTGACACATCACACAGAATTAATAAGAAGAATGTGTGCTGACTAGAAATTACAATTTCGGAATTTATCATCCATTTTTAGAATAATTTGAAATGCGGCCCATAAATGAAGGACAAGTTCCAAAGAAAGAATAATCCGTGGGACATCTGCAGGAACCTTTCTTGGGAACGGTTTCCATAGTTTTAGAGAAATGTTCTTCCATTGCTCATTTTGCTTGATCCTCCATGCAAATGTCATCATTTTTGTCCATAATGAAAATATAGGAATCACAACAGCAGTTTTATGTCAAATCATAATTTAAAGTTTGTTTTGTGATCACGTAATACTAATCATTGCTTAATGTACCTACCAAACACTGGAGGGATTTTAGGAAGGCAAAGTACAAAAAATCCTAATAAATGTGAAATTATTAAGAAATTTTCCATTGCTGTGTATTAACATGTTTGTATACCAGTCAGTTCTCAAGATATAGCAGAGATGCTGAGTTGCAGGCAGGCACAACAAAAAGACTGTCAGAAAGTGAGCTTTCAGTCAACGACGTCTTCGTTGTAAGTAGACTAAACACACACACACGACAAGACAAGATTGAGTCTAATCTCAGCAGCCACAGACAGTACTCATGTGTTGTGTATATAAATCTTGTCTATTTCTGACAAAGGCCTTGTTGGCGGGAAGCTCACTTTCTGACAGTTCTTTTGTTTGCCTATCCGTGACTGCATCTCTGCTACATGGTGAGTAGCAACTGTCCCTTTCCTGATATTGTTACATTCCGTCCTGTATTTTCCATTGTTTGGATTTGGTCAATTCTCGAGGAAATAAACATTTTGTGATGCATTTAGTGCTTATTAATAATAACAACTTGTCTTTTTTGATATGGACATGTGTTGTGTTATGACAATAGGGGAGGAAACGGTCGACAGTCTCAAGGCAGTTTACGTCGCCACAGAACACTGTATTAAGCTCACCATGTGTCTTGCTGTTCTCGAAGGAAGCTGTTGGGTGAATGTGGGCAAACTGCAAAATAAATTGTGCTCCGGGAATTGCTCTGGTGGACAATTCTGGTAAATTAGATAAAAAGAGGTGAAAGTGAAGGAAACCCAACAATATAGATAGGTGGAGGTTGGATGTACAAGTAGATGGGGGAGAATGGAATAGTATTCAAATGTGTAAATGCTCTGAAGTTTTTGGTCAGCAGTTTACTTCCATTTACAGTACTTCTGTAAATCAGTCACATTGTGCAGATACAAGGTGATCCTATTAATGAAACAATACCAAAGTCATTTGCATTATGAAATGCCAGAGCAAATCAGTAAGCTGCTGGAATAGTTTTATGCTCCAGCATTCATGAATTAGGCAGCTTTTTCCCGTGTCTGTTGAAAGGAAACTCATCTTTTTGAAAATGGTTCGCCTATCTTCCAGTTTTTTGTTTTTGGTTTGTGTGTGTGTTTTTATTTTGTTAATAAAATTGAAAATTCTTGTATTTTCACTGCAGGTACTGGAGTAAAAGTAGCTGTTTTTGATACTGGACTGGCCAAAACACATCCACACTTTCGGAAAATCAAAGAACGTACCAACTGGACTAATGAGAAGACCTTAGATGATGGCCTAGGTCATGGAACTTTTGTTGCTGGTGTAATTGCCTCAAGTCAAGATTGCCTGGGGTTTGCACCTGATTCTGAGTTACATGTTTTCAGAGTGTTTACAAACAATCAGGTATCAATATGGCTGCTTATTATATTAAGATAATGTTGACAGTGTTTTATTGTTCACATATTGTTGCATTGTCAATTTGCTGCTCCTCCTTCACCCTTATTTTTTATTTCTTGCCTTATTTGCGATTTAATTATCAGTAAGTCCATTGATTTACACTTTTCCCATTTGTTTATTGTACTGCCCTTATTTCCTCAACCTTTGCTGCTTTCAGATCTCAGTATTTGTAAATACTGCACAGCAAGAGTACTTATTAACGCTTAAATTCAGAAGTCACACTGAAAACATTATGTTAAGGCATGCATCTATTTAATGATCAGGTGTGCCTGTTTCAACTTTCTTTAGAAATTTAGTAAAACATTCTAATTTCTCTGTTAATAAGTTACAACCTTGTTTCATCTTGCTATTTATCTGTTGATAAGTTTCAACCATGTTTTCAGGTGTCCTATACATCTTGGTTTCTGGATGCTTTTAACTATGCAATTTTAAAAAAGATTAATGTGCTGAACCTTAGCATAGGTGGACCAGATTTCATGGACCACCCATTTGTTGATAAAGTGTGGGAACTCACTGCTAACAAAGTAATTATGGTTTCAGCCATTGGAAATGATGGACCATTGTATGGGTTAGTACTGACGTATTTTGTTGTCATTGTTATCTGCCTGGAGCCACTGGAAAAAGCAATGTACACTCCTGGAAATTGAAATAAGAACACCGTGAATTCATTGTCCCAGGAAGGGGAAACTTTATTGACACATTCCTGGGGTCAGATACATCACATGATCACACTGACAGAACCACAGGCACATAGACACAGGCAACAGAGCATGCACAATGTCGGCACTAGTGCAGTGTATATACACCTTTTGCAGCAATGCAGGCTGCTATTCTCCCATGGAGACGATCGTAGAGATGCTGGATGTAGTCCTGTGGAACGGCTTGCCATGCCATTTCCACCTGGCGCCTCAGTTGGACTAGCGTTCGTGCTGGACGTGCAGACCGCATGAGACGACGCTTCATCCAGTCCCAAACATGCTCAATGGAGGACAGATCTGGAGATCTTGCTGGCCAGGGTAGTTGACTTACACCTTCTAGAGCACGTTGGGTGGCACGGGAGACATGCGGACGTGCCTTGTCCTGTTGGAACAGCAAGTTCCCTTGCCGGTCTAGGAATGGTAGAACGATGGGTTCGATGATGGTTTGGATGTACCGTGCGCTATTCAGTGTCCCCTCGACGATCACCAGAGGTGTACGGCCAGTGTAGGAGATCGCTCCCCACACCATGATGCCGGGTGTTGGCCCTGTGTGCCTCGGTCGTATGCAGTCCTGATTGTGGCGCTCACCTGCACGGCGCCAAACACTCATACGACCATCATTGGCACCAAGACAGAAGCGACTCTCATCGCTGAAGATGACACGTCTCCATTGGTCCCTCCATTCACGCCTGTTGCGACACCCTGGAGGCGGGCTGCACGATGTTGGGGCGTGAGCGGAAGACGGGCTAACGGTGTGTGGGACCATAGCCCAGCTTCATGGAGACGGTTGCGAATGGTCCTCGCCGATACCCCAGGAGCAACAGTGTTCCTAATTTGCTGGGAAGTGGCGGTGCGGTCCCCTACGGCACTGCGTAGGATCCTACAGTCTTGGCGTGCATCCGTGCGTCGCTGCGGTCCGGTCCCAGGTCGATGGGCACGTGCACCTTCCGCCGACCACTGGCGACAACATCGATGTACTGTGGAGACCTCACGCCCCACGTGTTGAGCAATTCGGCAGTACGTCCACCCGGCCTCCCGCATGCCCACTATACGCCCTCGCTCAAAGTCTGTCAACTGCACATACGGTTCACGTCCACGCTGCAAGTATGGTGGGTCTGACACACCGCTGGCAATGTGTTCTTTTTTCCATTTCCAGGAGTGTATATGAAGAACTTTGTGAAAACATGAGAGTCTGCAATTATTTAGACAAATGCTCATTTTTACAACAAGAAAAGAAAATAATTAGCATAATGTATATGGTTGTTTCTTAGGCATTGATGGTACAAAATCCAGATTAAATGTGCATGCAAGGCATGATAAGATATCAGCTTAATGGTTCAAGTTCAGTGCAGTTTCCTTGATTTCATATGATTTTTGTGATCCCCGAAATCTTGTTGTGTGCTGGTGGAAAACATTCATGCTCTCTCTCTCTCTCTCTCTCTCTCTCTCTCTCTCTCTCTCTGAATATTTATGACTTGTATGTATACAGTATAAGTTTAAAGTGGAATGTTCCTCATAAAACTGCTTGTAGTAGAGACAGATGCTAGACTGATCTCCTTTGGGGGGGGGGGGGTGTCACGAACCTGGAGGTTGATTTGAATACCACAATGCTTAACTAGGCAATATCCTCCTGGAGTTGGTATGCCCTTACCTTACTCTGATTTTTGAACTGACTTACCCAAGGCAGTTATGGTGAGACCCACAGTTTAACGTGGATTAAACCACTGTTCAGCTTAGCATGTTTCATGTCAACAAACATTGCAAGAGATGGAAGAATAACTGTGACATAAAAAATTCTGTAACTGACTGGATTGAACTCCATACCTTCGGCTCCATGGTCTGACACTCACTCACTGAACCACTGAGGGAAAAAAATCTATGGAAATGTAACTGACACACACAAAAGAGGTAGCTTAGTGTAATAAGTACAAATTTTCCAAATTTTTTTCTGCTGATTGAATACCTTGTTCTAAGGAATTGTTTGAACATATATGACCATGATGTAATCATCCCCATCCCTACCCTGCCATCCCTGTCCCTCACCACACCAGCCTCCTCCTTACCCCCACCCGGTTGCCTCTCCCATAGTGCCCTGCTACTTGCAGTCTGGCTCTAGCTACCAGAGACTGCAGTGTGTGTGTGTGTGTGTGTGTGTGTGTGTGTGTGTGTGTGTGTGACAAAGGTCTTGTTGGCCAAAAGCTTACGCTTGAACAGTCTTTTTTGTTGTGCCTTTTTGCAACTCAGCATCTCACTCTATGGTGGGTAGCAACTATTCTTTTCAGTATGTTGTTACTCATTAGGTTTCACAGTTTGCTGTAATTCCACTACAAAAATGTTAAGATTGTTGAGTGAGTGAGACGTTTTGGAAGCTCAAGTGCAAGGAATAGCTCAGTAACTCTCGTCACTCGTTTTTCTTGGTTGGAGGATGATTATACTTCCCATCATCATTATGTTAAAAGTTGTAATCTGTCAAAGATCTAAAGTGAAGATCAAAAATAAATCTTGAAGCTTGGCCCATTTTTAATGTGCATTACTCTTGAAGCTACATCATTTACATGTGTGCCAATAACACGAGAAATGACCAGTTTCCTAGACCCTAAGTGGCCAGTCTCCAAAGTGTTAAAGGAACAATGAGGTTTCTCTCTGTCACATTTGACTTAAAGCCTACTTGATTGCCACACCAAAAAAAGTTGGAAGTACAGTCCCTAAAAGCACTAAATGTTTTAAAATGTATTAGCCACAGTTCACCAGGAGTGGGTTGAACCTGTTTGCTCCAGTCTTACAGAGCCTACATACAATCCCAGCTTTATTATGAGAGCACTGTACATGGATCGGCAAGACTGTCTTGTTTAAAAATTGTAGGTATGGTGCGCTACGAGGAAATTAGTCTGACCAGTAAGCCTTTAGGACCAAATCTTTTCTAAACATTTGCGCTGAAGCTAGTAAACTGCCACTTTACATTCACTGTCAACTCCTTATGGTGTGTCAAGCTTCTAAAATAATATTGACACCACTGACAGCTGCACTTCTACCATGGATCGACTGTAAGCAATGACAACTTTTGAAGTTTGGACAAAGGGCTGCCTCTTAGACTTAGGTGTGGTTCATATCACGTCTTCTTAAGAGGCCCAGAAGTATTTTAGATTTGACAAACTTTGAGGAGGAAAGCACTCCAGATACAACTTTTAAGTTCTTATTTTATAACATTTCAGGTAAGCACTACAAATTTTGTATAGTATACACTGATGGTCCAAGTCAAGGGAACTCTCTTGCCAGTCAGTCATTTTTTCCAGTCATGTCTTCAGGATTTGCCTTCAAAGTGAATACACTGCATTTAACACAGCACAAAATTGTATGTGCTATTCTGGAGGTATAGCAAAAATATGTTTTTGTTTCTCTTCTGTTCTGATTTTCTAAGCGCCATACAAGTATCATAGCAGATTTCAATAAGAACAGCAAAGACATGACTCTTACGTACACAACCCTGTATACCATCATAAACATCACCAACACTTGCAGCCACCCTGATTATTTCACTTACAGAATCTGTAATAACACCTGTTGATGTTATTAGGTTTCTCACTGTAATAAATAAACCACCACCATCAGTGTCCAACAGAACCTTGTGACAGCTGTCTGCTCCTCTCGTTGAATACAGCATGTAATTGATCATGGATGTTTTCTCTAACCATAGAAACCTACATGTACACAATGTAAGTAATCTGCTACCCAGGTGACACCTTGTGTATAGTGCACTGTCAAGGGAAGGAGCTTCATTCCCCCACTTTGCAGCAGGGGAGGGGGAGGGGGAGGGGGTGGTCAAGAAATCTACATTTGTGATTGTCATCGAATCATCCAAGCCTCTGATTTAAACTCTCCTCCAAACTGGAGCGATTTATTGTCAAGAAATACACATTTGATATTGTTACTGAATCATCAAGTCTCTGATTGAAGCCCTTCACCCACTTCCTATCCAAAGTCTAAGAATGACCTCTTGCCTGTATTCAAACAAATCTGATATTTAGAAAACAAAGCTAATGTGAACGTTACATAGCAATTAGAATATTATGTTTTCTGTTTGGTGTTTTGTTCATTAGCTCCAGTAAATTTATTGTTTTCTCACTTTTAGTATTATTTTCCAATCATTTTAATCATAATCAGACAAAGTTGTTAACCCATTGTGTGTTTCTGCTAGGACATTGAACAATCCTGCTGATCAGATGGATGTGATTGGTGTTGGTGGTATAAACTTTGAAGACCAGATAGCAAAATTTTCCTCTCGAGGAATGACAACTTGGGAATTACCACAAGGGTAATTATAAATATGCTACTTTCATATTTCTTCTTTTGAGAATTTATTGCCTTTCTTAGTATCTTTGTAAGCACTGAATGTGAAGATGAAGCAGTTGTAGAAAAAGGAATTAATCATGCGCCAACACTCCCAAGGTTAATTTCAATCAAGTATATGTATGAAAGTTATTCATAAAAATTAACTGCACCATACAATTTTTAGACATTGGACTGTAAATGTTAATTAAACTTTTTTTTTAGGTATGGACGTGTAAAACCAGACATTGTAACGTACGGATCAACTGTTCGTGGATCAAGCATCAAGGGTGGATGTCGCACTCTTTCAGGAACTAGTGTTGCCTCTCCAGTTGTAGCTGGAGCTGTAACGCTTCTCATGAGGTACTAACTCACTAGCAGTGTATTCATGTATTCTAATTGTGTGATATAGGAACAAACTGTTTTAAAAAGTGCAGCATATTGGGAAAAAGTATTCTATTAAGTGAGATACATTGCACATTTTCTGTTATGAAAACAGTCATATAAGTATAATAATTTAATACTCTCATTTGCATGGTTTCATTTGGCAAGTTATTCTATTGTGAAAGAAGAAGAAAGAAAAGAGTGCTTACAACCTTAAGGAAGTATACGTTGTTGCCTATTAGTGGTGAACTGTGTCATTTATGCAGTGACAATTTTTTTTAATTGATTAACTAATTACCACAGATTTGTTCCTGCATTCTGACAGAATGTGAATACAATGGAGCTCCTGCGCAGCCTGACAGAAAACAACATGCAAACATGTTTTGAGTTGTGGAAGGAATAAATGCAGCATTTGTACTGAGATGAGTCTTTCCAGCCGTATTCTTATTTTTGTGTGTTATTCCTCATATGTGACATTCTCGGATGGAACACAAGAGCACACGTTTAGTGACTGCTCATCTATTACCACTGAGCTGATCAGTTTGATTAAACTTGCCACAGTGAAAGGTCATTGTTCAATGTAAAAATAAATCACTTTTCAGTATGCCATAACAAATAGTTTCGTTGAAAGGTATTTATTGTTGGTGATAACTCACTGTCTCCATTTTGACAGCTACCGTCCATTTCAGACCAGTAAGTCCCTTCCATATGCTGTCTAGCCACTCGCAGTGATTGCATCTGCAGTGATGAGCAGTCCTATCCAAATTTGGCGGAGCATCTTGCTGAGGACTTCACAGACTGAAATAACCCCCCATGTCCAGAAACAGATCTCCTGCAACTTGTCTCCACAGTCACCCACCATACACACTGACTGGCCACAAAGGAATGCCCCTTCCACTCCCCTTTTGACTCACTAGATATCCAGGACTGATAGCAGTCATGGTGTGCTGGTATGCAAATCATTGTGTCATCCTTCTAGTGAGGCAAGCTATCCTATGCATAACATTGTTGATATTCCATTACATATACATATTGTTGATATCCAACTGATTCATGTTCTCAGTCTGAGTTTTGACAACCTCTTGTTGTGTTCTGAGATGAGAAATATCCTTCTGTGAGTGCACCAGTGGTGTTGTTTGCCACTATCACTGTTGGCTTGACTACTTACGATGTCATAGGGGCTAGTCAAGAACCATCACTTAAAAGCCAATAAATTTATTAAATTTCAAATTCATTAACCCTATCAATTTATCCAGTTATTTCACCCATCTATATATTCACCAAGTTATCTACTTTCTAAAGAAGGTTTAAGGATCAATTCTGTATTACATTAAGGATCAATTCTGTAATACAGAATTGATCCTTAAACCTTCTTTAGTTAGTAGATATCTTAGTCAATATATAGATGGGTGAAATAACTGGATAAATTGTTAGGGTTAATGAATTTGATGAAATCAGAGGATTTTCGTTTAAACAAAGTATATCTTTCTTGAATAATATTCACACCTTGCACATTGTGCAAGCCACTGTATGCTGCATGGCGGAGGGTACCAGTCATTTCATTTCCTGTTCTATTTGCAAATAGAGAGAAGGAAAAATGACCGTCTAAAAGCCTCAGCATGATCCCTAATTCCTTTTAACATATCCTGACGGTCTTTACGTGAAATGTACAATGATAGCAGTAGAATTGTTTTACAGTCAACTTCAAATGGTGGTTCTCTGAATTTTCTCAGTTGTGTCATGAAAAGAATGTCATCTTCCCTCAAGGGATTCCCATTTTAGTTCACGAAACATTTCAATAAAACTCGCTTGTTGATTGAACCTACCAGTACAAATCTATTGGCCCGCTTGTGAATTACTAAACAATTACACAATAATTAATATATATAGTGTGAGAAGAGTATCAAATGCAGAAACATTTTTGACCGAAGTTCATTTAACTGCACATTGAATCATTAAAATAAACAGCACACACTCAAAAGTCCAAAAGTACAGATTAACACTATTACTTGTGACATAAAGTAAAGTTTGTTGTGCACTGTGAAAATATGCGAAAAGTCCATCACTCATGAATATGAATATCAGGTGCAGCAAACAATTACAGTTTGCAGCTTCCTAAAATCCCGTAAACAAAGCTAAAGTTCATAAAGTTGCGATAAATCAGTCACCAAAAACACAGTCAAAAAATATAATCCAGTGAAACATTAATGTACATAACTCACATTCACAAGACTATTCCAAGTCCAATGAACTTAAAATAGAGGGTGTATCAAAAAGAATCAACTGACTTTTAAAGAAATCATAACTATTATGTTACTTGAGATTGTATCGTGAACAACGTACTGTTGGAAAGAGCAAACTCCCGAGTTTCACCTGGTTCCAGCTAGGTAGCAAGAGTGTGCGCCCACTTCAGTTCTAGTAAAAATGGTATCAGGATAACAAAGCATTTTGTGTTCTACGTTTTGCACACTGCAGATGAGTAATATCTCTTCAGCGTGACTTTCATACTAGGTGTGGTGTGAATCCTCTTACAGCACAGAGTATTAGACGATGGCATGAACAATGCCAAGAAACTGGTTGTTTGTATATAGACAAATCGCCAGGCTGCCCCCGAGTGTCTGACACACACGTCGAACACATCCGCCATAGTTTCAAGGAGTCCACAGAAATCCGTTTGCTGTGCAGCTCGACAGCACAACATACCCTCGATGTCCAACTGGTGTGTGTTGTGTCGATACAAAATTCTTCTACTGACACACATGAGGGTGACAAACAACAACCTGTAGAGTTCTGTAATTTCGTTCTTGGCAAGATGGAGGATGACAGTTTTCTTCCATGCTTAGTGTTTGGTGACAGGGTAACAGTCCATTTATATTGAAAGGTGAACCATCACAATCTGAGAATAAGGGGTACAGAACAACCACATGAAGTAGAACAACATGAGAGGGACTCTCCAAAATTTAATGTGTTTTGTGCAGTTTGACAGGAAAAGGTGTATGGTCAATTTTTCTTGGCCGAGAATACGTGTCTCGAAATACTTGAGAACTTTCTTTTCCCACAGTTGGAGACTGATTCGAACGACTTCATTTATCAACAGGATGGGGCACAGCCATGCGGGTATCTGAATGTGCATGAATTTTTAAATCAAAGGATTAGTGAACAATGGATCGGTCGCACTGGACCAAATGATTCAGCCATACATTACTGGCCTCCAAGGTCACTGGGCCTGACTGCATGTGATTATTTCTTGTGGGAGTTTATAAAAGATTCTGTTTATGTGCATCCATTACCATCAACAATGAATGAACTGAGACATCTCATAACAGCAGCTGTGGAAGCTGTAACTCAAGACATGCTCGCTGCAGTGTGGGAAGTATTTGAATACCGCTTTGACATATGCTGTGCCTCTCAAGGTGGGGGGCATATTAAATACCTACAAAGGGGTATGAAACAAACTATTAAACACCTATGAAAAGGTATGAAAAAATCTTATTTGAGTTTCCCAGTCATCAAAAGACAAAATTCATTATATATATTTATTAGTTTCAGAGATGTAGACATGCCAAATTGGAAAATTCTTTTTGATACATTTTGTGTATATCTCGTGCAGCTTCTAAGACACACAGCCGTCTTGACCACAGCACCGTGGCCACCAAGCAGCAAAAAATTACACAAGACCAAAGGCCCCCTGCGGGTTCGGGGGTTAGAATAGGCCCGCGGAATTCCTGCCTGTCGTAAGAGGCGACTAAAAGGAGTCTCAAACTTTTCGGCCTTACATGATGGTCCCCTGTTGGGTTTGACCTCCATCTCTCAAAATTTTCCGAAGAGCGAGCCGATTGGGGAAGGGCGCCTTACTTGGTGCATTGTGTCCATCTTGCTATCAGACCTTTCGCCAGCTTATACACCGTTGAACTGCAGTCCTGTCCGCTCTCCATCTCTTGGGCATGACTCTTTTTCTGCGTGCAGATAACACTTTGCACTGTGCAGTGCCTTTTTCTGCACCGACGGCGACCATGGACCACATGTTACCTAACATCCTGCACGGTAGCCAGTCTGTTGTGGTGGGGCCGCCATGTACCCTGTTGGTTGTAGCCCCCTGACAACACAGGGATCGCTCTACTGATGCCTGTGCCGTGAACTCCCCACGTATGCCAAGGAGTAGATGCCTATCCTCCTGGGGTATCGGGACTCCCGGCAACGGCCATCCTGCCAGGTGGCTCTTGCCGTG
The DNA here is from genome assembly GCF_023897955.1 of Schistocerca gregaria. Taxonomy (NCBI): domain Eukaryota; kingdom Metazoa; phylum Arthropoda; class Insecta; order Orthoptera; family Acrididae; genus Schistocerca; species Schistocerca gregaria. The sequence goes on from NC_064924.1 coordinate 513,951,086, forward strand.
GCTGGGTGGCGCCCGTGGGGAGGGCCCTTGGTCGGAGTAGGTGGCATCAGGGCAGATGACCCGCAATGAAGCGTGGTACATCGTCTCTCGCTGGTGGCCAGCCGCCAGCAGTCTCTAAGCGTTCTCGGGCTCAGTTTAATGCTCAGAAGTACGATCCGAAAATGTTCCCCTCCCTGGCCACACCGTGGGAGGAACATAAGTCTCAGGATGGCAGTAGCAGTTATTCACCCCGCTTCTTAGTTTGTGCGAGGGTTGATGGCTAGTCTTTTCTCTCCACAAAGCCTCAGTTCTTCATCGAGCATTTAGAGGACAAGTTTGGGGAGGTGGAGGGCTTGTCAAAAATGTGCTCTGGGTCAGTCCTGATACAAATGGCATCCTCTGCCCAGTCACGACGGTTACTCGCTTGTGACAAGTTGGGGGATGTTGCCGTTACGATCACACCCCATAAGAGTTTAAATATGGTCCAGGGAGTTATTTACCATAGGGATCTTCTTTTGCAGTCTGATGAAGAGCTGCGCGCCAATTTAGAGTGCCGAGGTGTACATTTCGTCCGGCGCGTTCATCGGGGTCCAAAGGAAAATCAGATTGCTACCGGTGCCTTCATCTTGGCCTTCAAAGGGGATACATTACCGGAAAAAGTCAAGGTGATGGTCTACCGATGTGACGTTAAGCCCTATATCCCTCCCTCGATGCGGTACTTTAAGTGCTGGAAGTTCGGCCATATGTCTTCTCGCTGCACTTCCAGCCTCTCATGTCAAGATTGCGGACACCCATCACATCCCAATACTCCATGTGCCCCGCCTCCCATCTGTGTCAACTGCGGGGAGCAACATTCACCTTGCTCGCCAGACTGTCGAATTTTCCAGAAAGAGCGTAAAATCATGGAATACAAGACCCTGGACTGACTAACCTATACTGAGGCCAAGAGGAAATATGACCGACTCCATCCTGTGAGAATGACATCTTCCTACGCTGCTGCTACAACACCTGTGCTAGCCCCATCTGTTTCTCCAATTGTGGCCGGATCGACGAGTAGTAAAACTCCTCCTGCCCCCTCGCCAGTGGGGGGCTTTACCCACCGGGTTGCTCCTGCACCACCTACCTCAGGAGCAACACCATCCCACCCATCGGGGACGTCCGTCCCCACTTCTAAGCCGGAGAAGTGTCCAACTTCTTCGGCTTCTCACGCTCGCAAGGGGTCCCTTGGGTCCCTCCCTTCCCAGGTTTCCGCCAGCGAGAAGCCTGACGACCGACAATGGCGTAAGTGCCCGCAATCATCTGGTCGTAGGGCTTCACGATCCTCCTCCGTCCCGGACACTGAATCGGTGAAGCCCTCCCAGCTGGTGCGACCCAAGGAACGGCGTGAGAAACCCAAGAAGAGCTCTCAGCCCAAGGAACTCGCGGTGGCAGCCATCCCACCGCAACCTTCCAGCTCTGCGTCTGAGGATGCGGTGGAGATTCTGGCGTCCGCTGAGGACCTACATCTCGCCGGTCCATCAGACGCCATGGAAAGCACTATCACAGGTGCTAAATCGGAGGCAGCAGGTGACCCAGCGGCGTAATCTTCCTTCCCAGTCCCTTCAAGCCTTTCTCAGCCATGGACAACACCATCCTGCAGTGAAACTGCAGCGGTTTCTTCCACCATCTAGCTGAGCTCCGCCAACTTATCAGCCTTCACCCTTTCTTCTGCATTGCTCTGCAGGAAACTTGGTTTTTGGCAATGCGAACCCCCGCCGTCCGTGGCTATCGGGGTTATTATAAGAACCGGGCAGCTTATGAAAGGGTGTCTCATGGCGTCTACATCTATGTCCTGAACTCTCTTCACAGCGAGTCTGTACCTCTCCACACACCTTTAGAGGCTGTCGCTGTTCGGGTGTGGACGCCACAGGCTGTTACCGTCTGCAGTCTTTACCTTCCACTGGATGGTGATGTCGCGCAGCATGTCCTGGCTGCTCTGATAGCTCAATTGCCTCCACCTTTCCTGTTACTGGGCGACTTTAACGCCCATAACCATCTGTGGGGTGGGTCAGTGGCAACAGGTAGAGGCGCCATCGTTGAGCATTTATTGGCGCAGCTCGATCTCTCGATCTTAAATGATGGTGCCTTCACACACTTCAGTGTGGCGCATGGCACATACTCCGCCATTGACCTTTCCATCTATAGCCCTAGCCTCTTACCGTCTGTCCAATGGAGAGTGCATGACTACCTGTGTGGTAGTGACCACTTTCTGTCACTGCCACAGCGTCAGTCTTCTGGGCGCCCTAGCAGATGGGCTATGAATCAGGCTGACTGGGACTTGTTCTCCTCCACTGCCGCTATTGAGCCTCTCTCTAACGATCCCATTGATGCAGTGGTTCAATCGGTCACCACCGGCATCGTTACTGCCGCCGAATCTGCCATTCCACTTTCTTCTGGGTCCCTTCGGCGGCGGACCGTGCCTTGGTGGTCGCCTGAGATCGCTGAAGCAATTAAAGCTTGCCGGCGGGCGCTCCAGCGTCACAAGCGACATCCCTCAATCGACCACCTTATCGCCTTCAAACGGCTGCATGCGCGAGCCCGCTGCATTATCCGCCAACGCAAGCAGGAGTGCTGTGAGCGGTATGTGTCCACCATTGGCCTCCATGTCACTCCATCGCAGGTCTGGGCCAAGATTCGCCGCCTCTATGGCTGTCGCACCCCTGCCAGTGTCCCTGTGCTCTTACTGAATGGAGCAGTTTGTACTGACTCCGACGTCATTGCAAACCGCTTGGCAGAGCACTTTGCTATGAATTCCGCTTCTGCCAACTACCCCTTGGGCTTCCGCTCAATTAAGGAGCGGATAGAACGTCGGAGTCTTTCTTTTCGCACTCACCATCCTGAATTGTACAATGTTCCATTCAGTGAGTGGGAATTTCGAAGTGCCCTCGCCACTTGTCCTGATACCGCTCCTGGGCCAGATAGCATCCACTCTCAGATGCTGAAACATCTTTCAGTGGACTGCCAGCGACGCCTCCTCGAACTTTACAACCGCATTTGGGTCGAGGGTGAGTTTCCGTCGCAATGGCGGGAAAGTCTTATTGTCCCCATTCTGAAACCAGGGAAAAACCCTTTGGAGGTGGACAGCTACCGTCCCATTAGCCTCACCAACGTTCTTTGCAAGTTGCTTGAACGGATGGTGAGCCGGCGCTTGAATTGGGTACTGGAGTCTTGAGGCCTTCTGGCTCCGTCTTAGGGTGGGTTCCGTAAAGACCGCTCCGCCGCCGACAATCTGGTGAGCCTGGAGTCGGCCATCCGTACTGCCTTTGCCCGCCGTCAGCATCTGGTCGCTGTCTTTTTCGACATGTGGAAGGCATATGATACGACATGGCGTCATCTCATCCTTCCTACGCTTCATGGATGGGGCCTTCGGGGCCCTCTGCCGATCTATATTCGCAATTTTCTGTCGTATCGTACCTTCCGCGTGCACGTCGCGGCCTCATATAGTTCCTCCCAAGTCCAGGAGAACGGTGTGGCACAGGGTTCTGTTCTAAGTGTCTGTCTGTTTTTAATAGCCATTAACGAGCTCGCTGCGGCCGTGGGAAATTCTGTCTCCGCTTTGCTGTATGCTGACGACTTCTGCCTTTACTACAGCTCTATTGGCATTGCAGCTGCTGAACGTCAGCTACAGGGCGCAATCCGCAAGGCGCAGTCTTGGGCTGTAGCACATGGTTTTCAGTTTTCGGCAGCCAAGACCTGCGTTATGCATTTCTGCCGGCGACGCACTGTTCACCCGGAGCCGCGGCTTTATCTTGACAGCGAGCTTCTTTCAGTGGTGGAATCACATAGGTTTTTGGGGGTGGTTTTTGATACCCGGTCGACTTGGCTGCCTCATATTCGGCAACTTAAACAGGCGTGTTGGCGGCATCTAAATGCTCTGCGATGCCCGAGCTACACCAGGTGGGGCGCCGACCGATCTACTCTCCTACGGCTTTACCAGGCGTTGATCCAGTCCCGTCTGGACTATGGGAGTCTGGCTTATGGCTCAGCATCCCCATCTGCGTTGCGGCTGCTGGACCCAATCCTCCACAGCGGGATACGCCTTGCCACTGGTGCCTTCCGGACCAGCCCTGTGGACAGCATACTTGTGGAGGCAGGTGTCCCTCCACTGCGGATACGATGCCAACAGTTATTGGCTGCTTATTCTGCCCATGTTTTTAGCTCGCCCGGGCATCCAAATTATCGTGTCCTGTTCCCGCAGTCAGTCGTCCGTCTGCCAGAACGTAGGCCGCGGTCGGGTTGTCCGATCGCCGTACGCGTCAAACAGCTTCTCTCTGGGCTTGGGTGTTTCCCTGTACCACCTCCTTACCGGGCCCCTCTGCGTACACCCCCATGGTGTGTGCCTCGCCCTTGCCTTCGGCTCGACTTGGCACAGGGCCCGAAGGACTCAGTCCCTCCGGTGGCCTTCCGACGCCGCTTTTATTCCATCCTGGCCACGTATCAGGGCTCTGGTGTTGTCTATACCGATGGTTCGATGGTTGCTGGTCGTGTCGGTTATGCACTAACTCTAGGGGACCATTCTGAACAACGTTCGTTGCCGGCTGGCTGCAGTGTTTACACTGCTGAGCTGGTTGCCATCTTTCGTGCCCTAGAGTATATCCGCTCATGCTCAGGTGAGTCCTTCGTTATCTGTAGTGATTCCCTGAGCGGTTTACGAGCTCTCGACCAGTGTTTCCCTCCATCTCGTCTGGTGATGGCTATCCAGGAGTCCCTGCATACTCTTGCCCATTGCGGCAGATCTGTGGTCTTCGTTTGGACCCCGGGCCATATTGGGATACCCGGAAATGAAACTGTTGACCGCCTGGCGAAAGAGGCCACTAGTGCACCATCTCTGGAGATTGGCCTCCCGGCGACTGACTTGCGGGCACTATCACGCCGCAAAGTTTTCGATTTATGGGACACTGATTGGCGCAACCTGCCCGTGCCAAACAAACTCCGCCATATCAAGGAGACGACTACTGTGTGGCGGTCCTCCATGCGAGCCAACTGCAGGGAATCAGTCGTCCTTTGTCGGCTCCGCATTGGCCACACCCGACTCACGCACAGTTATTTACTGTGTCGTGAGGATCCCCCTCTTTGTCGTTGTGGGGCGTCCTTGACGGTGGTCCATATTCTGTTGGAGTGTGCACTTTTAACTGTGCTCAGGCAGACTTTTGCGCTGCCTGATACGCTCTCTGTGCTTTTATCTGACGACTCTTCCATAGTGGACATAGTTCTGCGTTTTATTCGGGCAGGGGGATTTTATCGCTTAATGTAAGTGTGTGTTTTTGTGTTGATTCTGGCCTATGGCCTACGATTTGTCTGATTTTTTTTCCTGTGTTTCTCGGTGGTTGGCTTTTCCCTTTTTGTTTGTATGGTCGGCCAACCACCGTCACACTCTGTATGATTTTAGTTCGTCTTGTCTGGTCTTTGTCTACGTTTCTCTTGTTCTGTGTCGTCTGTCTTATCGTCTGTTGATCGTTTTTATCCTCTGTGAGTGTTTTTAGTATTTGGAAAAAGGGACCGATGACCGTAGCAGTCTGGTCCCTGTAACCCCCACAAACCAACCAACCAACAAGACCAAAGACTGCCTGTGTCCTGCAGCTCACTCCTAAATAACATTACTATATGTGACGTCATACACTACTGAATCAATGCAGGATGCTTAAATACTGGTCACCCATCATGTCTAAAGCTTTTTGCACATATGTGTGTGATATTAGGATACAGTTAGTGATTGCAGTCAGTATGTAGCCTCTTATTAAAATAACAATGCATTATTAAACAGATTATTAACAATTTTCTGGTGTACCACATTTTTTCCTGTATCATTTTTGTAGGGTCTGTAATTTAGTTTCATTGAAAATGTAATATGCACACTCGGCCTTGGGAAAATTCCTGCATCCAGCATTCAGCAACTAGCCTGCCAGCGTTTCTCAGCTCGTCAGTTGACCATCGCAAGCTATCAAAGCGTTCACCACTGCCTCTGCCCACACGAGCTGACTTCTCCTCATGTCACACTCCCTACCCCTCCCACTGTGGTATTCAGCTGCCCTCCTAACCTACACAATACCATTATTCTTCCCTGTCCCATCCCTGCTCCCAATCTGTTGCTCAAGGGGTAGTATCCTTACACACGACCAAGATGCAAGACCTGTCACATGTGTTTCCTGCCCCATCAAAGAAAAGGCTGCCTGTGAAAGCAGCCATAGAGTCAACCAACTTAGCTGCAACTGTTGTGCAGCATTCTGTATGAACATGATCACTACTTTGTCTGTCCCCACCAAAGGCCATCGCCAAACTGTGTCCGAGAGACTGCCAGACCACCTAGTTGCCAAGCATCCCATTCTATATGATGTGTTTGACTTCAGTGATTGCTTCACAGCCCATGCCATTTGGATTCTTCCCACCAACACCAGCTTTTCTGAATTGCACCGTTGGGAACTCTCCCTGCAACTCTTTCAGTCCCATAACCATCTTGGCTGCAACCTGTGGTCATCACTGCCTCTGTCACCTTTCCTTCTCTCACTTTAGCTTCACACAAACATACATGCCTGCCCCCCCCCCCCCCCTCCCATCCATCTCTCCTATCTCTGCTTTCCTTATCCCCATTCTCTCCCCCACCAGCATAGCTCTTCCGATGCTCCACCCAGCACCCCACCATGTGTACATTTGTACATTTTGTACAACAGTATCTTTCCTCACCCCCTCCTTGCCATCCCTCCTGCTACCCACCCCATGCCTCTTCTGTTCCCTCACTACCTACCCCAACTGAGATAACCACTCACTGCTGTGGTGCTACAGTGCCCAGAGACAAGAGTGATCATGTATTTTGAGTTGTGCTTGTATGAAAGCGAGTGTTTGTGTCTCATCTGATGAAGGGCTTTATCTGAAAGCTGGTATATTCCAACAGTCTACCTTCAAATGTGCCTGTCTGCGACTCGGTGCCTTCTGTCTGGTGAATAGCAATCTGTTATAATTTAAGGGCATAGTTTCAGTTTTAATTTTCTTGTTCTTTCTGTTTTGGCAAAATACACCAAATACTCACATGGACGACTGGACAGTAATGAACTGCAGTAGCTCAAATTACATACTCAGTAAGTCAGTAGTAAAAGGGTAAGGCATTGAGTCCCCCGACAAATTTCAGTTCTCTGTACATATGCATACGAAACTTCAATTTTTCTTTTGCTGTCCTGTATCCCCTACTCAGTACTGATCTTTGTACCAGTTTGTATTCCTTTATGCTCTTCACCCTACCTGTAATCCTGTGTTTGTTACTTCCCTATTTCTTTCATACTTACCTGCAAGTTAGTTTCCATAATCTCTACTTGCATATTTCCATAGCTTTATTTACTAACTGGCAGGACACTGTGATGGAACATTGATGGCATTTTGGTCAATTACTCTGGTTTAGGCTTTCTAATCCAAGAATATAATCAGAACAACTCCTTTAATAAAATATGTCAGTTTTCCCTAGTCCTTGACTGAATGCACTAGTGTATCACCTCATCATACCTTTGCTTTTTGTTCCTGCTACACCACTTTCCTCAAGCTTTCATTTTTCCTGCTTTTCTCTGCATTCAAGGTGGAAAAAGCTATCTCAGCTAGCTAATTACATGTTCTGTAGATAACTTGTAGAATTTCTGTCAAAATGATTTGGAATGATTCAGTTTACAGGCTGTGTATACACGATTTGTTTGTTTGTATGAATGGCTATGTACAAATACTAATAAGCCTAGTGGCGTAAATTGACTGAATATGTACATATTAGTTTTGTCACTTCTGATGTTAAAACTAAAACACAGATTTAAAAATAAACGGCTGGCCGGGGTGGCCGAGCGGTTCTAGGTGCTACAGTCTGGAACCGCACGACCACTATGGTTGCAGATTCGAATCCTGCCTTGGGCATGGATGTGTGTGATGTCCTTAGGTTAGGTAGGTTTAAGTAGGTAGGGGACTGATGCCCTCAGAAGTTAAGTCCCATAGTGCTCAGAGCCATTTGAACCATTTTTCAAAATAAAAATATTTTTCTCTACTATACTACACATACTACCATTGCTTAAATGGCTGTCAGTTGAACAGGAATTGTCCAGAAGAAATGATTTTATTTTAGATTTATTAGACAAATGATAAAAGACTTGTAGGTGCATATTGAACTCATTTCAGAACCACTATCAGCTTTAGTAAAGAGTAACAAATGTCATTTTTCTTATGGTGTTGTAGCTATATGTATTAATATTCTTCTTCTCAAATTGCTGTGGACCGCTTATGACAAATTTCATGCAATCAATACTCTATTCTGAACTGATGAGTTACCCACATGAAATTTTACCATGAGATGTTACTGAGTGGAAATATGCAAAATATGTTAATATGTTGATTCATTTATTTTCCATACTAGTAATTATGTGATAGTCAGAAGCTGCAAAGATGAGCTGTTTGACAAGCTCAGTAACAAGTTTCTTCCAGTTCAAATTTCCATCAGTATGCAATCCGCAAAATAGAGATTAATGCATCTGTCAGCCCCATTCCCATTTTTCCCCAACTGTGCAGATAGGTAACTAGGTACTTCCACTGTTTAGTTTCACTGTTTCATTTCTGAATTTAGAAGTACCATAATTCATTTGAAAACTTATTTGTTCTGATTATTTCAGTGGTGTCTTACATCGAGGAAATGTAATAAATCCAGCCAGTATGAAGCAGGCGCTGATGGCATCTGCTCGTAGATTACCTGGTGTGAATATGTTCGAGCAAGGACATGGGAAGCTTGACTTGTTGAAGGCATTTCACATACTCAACAGTTACAAGCCACAGGCTAGCTTGAGTCCAAGGTATGATCATTGTGACTGTGATAGTAAGAATGTTGTGATATGCTTACAATATGAAAAACTTGTCAACTCAATTGTGTGTAGAATCAATCAAATGTACCTACTGGCTATACAGAAACTCTATTGAAGTGTTATTTGTTTCATATCATGTTTAGAACAATGAAAATAATCAGTTTCTGACTATATAATGTAATTGGATACATCAAATATCTACTCACCAAGTGGCAGCAGGAGAACATACACACAAAAAGGCTTGACATATGCAGACATTTGGAGCCACTGACTCTGGAAGCTTGTGTATTTTCTTGTCACTGCTCTGTGAGTAGAATTCCCCCCTCCCCCAAGGCTGCAGCTTTGTCCTTTTTCCCTCTCTCTCTCTCTCTCTCTCTCTCTCTCTCTCTCTCTCTCTCTCTTTTTCTCTGACACACACACACACACACACACACACACACACACACACACACACACAAAAGCACAATTTTAGTCTGTTCTTCTTCCAGTGCCATATCAATTTTTGTCCATGATGGTGGATTCCACACTCTAAAACAGGTCATAAATACTCCGTAACTTTGAAGGAAGGTAGAGGTCACTGTGGGCCACACAGTCTGATCACAAGAAGATCGAATTCTGACGGCGGTGTGGGGAGCGGAGTAAGCTCACTTAGGTTCTCAATGGGAGAAGAACAGTAAGAAAGTGACAAGCTGCGCTAGAATCAAGCTGTGTTGGCAATGATGTCTTAGCAGATGTCAACTGCTATGTATTGCATGTTTACGAAAGTAAATGCTGAGGCAAGGGTGTAATAAAAGTTGAATCAGAATTGATAGTTCCACATTGAATGATGGTGCTTGTTGCTACTAATTCCATATCATTTCTCATAGGCAATTTGAAATCACAAAGAACCAGTAGTAGAACATAGGTTGTGGCATTAGAAATAGATTGAGTAAAATTTTAAACACTTTTTCGGATATGTAATGCTGAGTTGTAAGTACACATTAATCACTCAGAATCAGTCTCATTATTCCCCTCATGTGTGCATGACACATTATTGCTGTTACTGTCAGACTCAACAGTATTGGGCACTGCCGACTTCATTCCCCATCCTTCCCTAATCCTATGAGACCGATGACCTCGCTGTCTGGTCTCCTTCCCCAAACAACCCAACCTCAACAGTATTAATAACTTTTTGTTTGTTGTAAATTCGACAACACCCTCATGCCTCCAGTAGTATTCTTCCAGTTGTTATACCTTCCTACAGTATATTTTCCAGCTGTCAGCAGTTACAAATGGAAGGGATTCACACGCAGTCTTAAACAGAGTGTTTTTGGACATGTCACCTGTAGTGTTGCACTTTGTACACAAGGGTTTTATCTTTGCCCATGCAAGCTCTACCGCACTCACATCATAATTATAGGGTAGAAAGCAGACAACTGTGTGTCCTTTCTGTTTTGCCATTTTGTCAATCACAAACATTTTTTTAGCAGGCCTGTGCTTTTGACAAATCACCTTTCAGAGTTTTCAGAATACATTTAACCATGAAACTTCCTGGCAGATTAAATCTGTGTGCCGGACCGAGACTCGAACTCAGGACCTCTGTCTTTCGCGGGCGAGTGCTCTACCAATTGAGCTACCCAAGCACAACTCACAACCAGTCCTCAAAGCTTTAATTCTGCCAGTACCTCATCTCCTACCTCCCAAACTTATCAGAAGCTCTTCTGCGAACCTGCAGAACTAGCACTCCTGGAAGAAAGGATATTGCGGAAACGTGGCTTAGCCACAGCGTAGGGGATGTTTCCAGAATGAGATTTTCACTCTGTAGTGGAGTGTGCGCTGATATGAAACTACCTGGCAGATTAAAACAGTGTGCCAGACCAAGACTCGAACTTGGGACCTTTGCCGTTAACCATTTGCATTTAACCATGGTAATCACTTTCTAGTAGATTCGGATGAACTCCTTCCATGATCCAATATTTCCAATAGTAGCAACATTCTGAACAGGATAGATTGCTATTCACTGTAAAGATGACATGTTAAGTTGCAAAGAGGCACTGCAAAAAGACTGTTACATGCGAACTTTCGGCCAAAGCCTTCTTTAGAAAAGAAAGCCCCCATTCACATAAAGAAGCACATCTCATTCACACATGACCACTCTCTCTGACCGCTTGAGCCAGATTGCAACTGTTGTGTTGATCAAAAGCAGCAGTCTGGAGATTCGGGAGGAGAAGGGAGAAGGGGGAGAGATAACAGCCAACGGGTGGGGGAAGAGGTGTCAGCAGCACCTGGTGGAGCATTCAGGGACTAGATGGCGGCAGGGGACAAGGCGGCCAGGTGCAGTGGGGGGGGGGGGGGGGTGCAGCAGTAAAAGAGAGGTACAGAGAAGAGAAAAAGACCAGTGGATTCATTGTCAGAGGAAAGTGCACAATTAGGGTGAGGGGTTGTGAATTGGAACAAGGTGATAGGGTAGAGGAAGTGGAAACTGTTTGGTAGAGGCTGTGGAGACAGTAGGTTACGGTAGGTTGAGGGGAGAGAATTTTGGGAGTGGAAAATGTGTTGTGAAGATAATTCCGACTTGTGCAGGTCAGAAAAGCTAGTGGTTGAGGGGAGGATCCAGACGGCCTGGGTAGTGAAACAGAATCCCGGTTGACGGTCGCCCACATTTTGTTGGAGTGTCCCCGACTGCGCACCCTCTGGCAGTCTTTTAATCTCCCGGGCACTTTGCCTTTGGTTTTAAGCGACGATGCCTCCATGGCTGACGACGTTTTAAATTTTATCTGTGATAGTCCTTTTTATCGTTCCATTTAGGGGAGTCCTGCCCCCTTTCCCTTTCTGTGTCTCTTGTCCTCGAGTCTCTCATTGGTTGCAGATTTTAGTGTGTATTCGGATGGTTGACTCTTTCCCTTTTTTTGTTCTCATGGTCAGTCAACCAGTCTCCGGCCCTCTTCTTTTCTTCCGTTCCTTTCTGTCCGGTGTTCATCTGTACTCTTCTTGTCTCTAGCGTTCGCTGCCACATTGGCGTTCTTTCAGTGACTGGGGGGAGGGGCGTCTCCTCCCCCCTTGGGGTTTTACCTGCTCCGTAACTTTTCGTCTCGCCTGTTTTTAGAATGGGGAACTGATGACCTTAGCTGTTTAGTCCCCCTTAAACATCCCAACAACCACCACCACCACCAGAAATTGAAATCAAGTAGATGATGTTCATTCTGGTAGACTGCTGGTTGGTAGTCATGCCGTTATAAAAAGTTGTGCAATGGTTGGGGCAGAGTTGTTACATGACACAGCTGCTTTCACAAGTGGTCTGCCCTCTGACTGGGTAGGAAAGCCTCTGACAGGACTGGAATAAGAGATACTGGGTGGGTGGATTGGTTAGTTCTTGCACCTGGGTCTTCCAAAAGAATGTGATCCTAGTGCCAAGCAGTCGAGATTGGGATTAGGAGTAGCAAAGGGATAGAGTAGGATGTTGTGGAGGTTGGGTGGGTGACAGAACACAACTTTTGGAGGGGAGGGAAGGATCTTAGGTAGAATGTCCTTCATTTCAAGGCATGATGATAGATAACCAAAGCCTTGATAAAGGATGTAGTTCAATTTTTCCAGTGTCTTGGTCTCAGAGAAGGTGCCTGTCTGTGAAGGCCTTTGTGAGACCTTCAGCATACTGGACAAGGGAGTTCTATTCATGGCAGATACACTGTCCCTTCATGACCAGGCTGTACAAGAGGGAGTTTTTGGCGTGGAAGGTATAGCAGCTGTCAAAATGTAGGTACTGTTGAAGGTAGGTATAGGAAGGTACACAAACAAATTCGCAGTAGGCGTGGGTTGCCACATGACACCCTCCTATGCCAACCTGATCATGGGCTGTCTAGAGGAAACATTTCTATCCACCCAAAACCCCTGGTCTGGTTCAGGTTCATTGATGATATCTTCATGATCCGGACTCAGGGCCAAGATGTACTATCGTCATGCCTTTACAACCTCAACACCTTCTCTCCCATCCACTTCACCTGGTCCTCCTCAACCCAGCATGCCACCTTCCTGGATGTCAGTATCCTCCTCTCTCGTGGCTCCATCCACACCTCTGTCCACATTAAACCCACCAATCACAAATAGTACTTGCATTTCAACTGCTGTCCTCCCTTCCACATGAAAAAATTCCTCCATATGATATGGCCATGTGGGGATGGCATATCAGCTATCTTGCCCAGTATGCTGAAGGTCTCATAAAGGCCTTTACAGACAGGCGCTATCCTACAGACCTGGTCTGCAAATAGATTTCCTGTGCCATATCCCTACACACCCCCTATCTTCCCACCACCCGAAGAACTAGCTACAAAGGAGCTCCTCTTTGTCACCTGTACCATCCCAGACTGGAACAGCTGAACCACATCCTTCATCTGGGCTTTGATTATCTGTGATGATGCCCTGAAATGGGGAACACCCTACCCAAGATTCTATCCTCCTCTCCTAAAGTGGTGTTCCATTTCCCATCCAACCTCCACAACATCCTAGTCCATCCCTGTGCCACTCCCATCCCAACCCCTTGCCAAGGGGATTGTACCTCTGTGAAAGGACCAAGAGCAAGACCTGTTAAATCCACCCACCCAGTACCTCTTATTCCAGTCCTGTTACAGGCTTATCCTACCCCATCAGAGGCCAAACCACCCGTGAAAGCAGCCACGTGATATACCACCTTTGCTCCAATCATTGCACAGCTGTTTGTACATTGGTATGACTACCAAGCAGCTGTCCACCAGGATGAATGGCCAGTACCAAACTGTGGCCAAGAGCAGAGTGGACCACCCTGTGGCACAACATGCAGCTGAACACAACATACGTGATTTCAATTCCTGATTCACAACCCGGGCCATCTGGATCCTCCCCTCCACCACCAACTTTTCTGATCTGCACAGATTGGTATTACCCTCACATCACACACTCTGCTCCCAAAATTGTCACTACTCAACCTACAGTAACCTACTGTCCCCACAATCTCCACCCAACAGTTTTTGCCCTATATGTCCTATCACCACCTTCAGACTCAAGTCCTCTCGCCCTCTTTGTGCGCCACTCTCTGCCAATGCTCACACCAGGCTTTCTCTTTTCTCTGCTCTCTCGTTTTCCACACCCCATTCCTCTCCCCTAAATGATAAACTCGGTGTCGGTGCAGAAGACATACGCATTGCCAAAAAATCTTATGCTTGAAGTTCTTTCAGAATAGGGACTGGACCGATGCTGCAAATTTGTGTACTTACAAATATGTTGGTTTAGTGTTCACCATATTCAAAGCAGAACCCAATGAACTTCATAGTAGATAGATAGCAGCTTTATTATAAAACTGAAAAGCCAGCAACTTTTCAAAGTATCAGCTTTCTTTTTGATGTAATTAGTTAAATGTAGATGGCAGAAGCATAGTAGCAATAAGCAATAGAGTGATAGTGTATTATTAATATTGTGTACAGATTAAGTTTCTGTGGCACCTATGCCTTATCTTCTATACCTTTACTCATTCCACATCACCGTTGATATGAGAGGCTCTAGCCATATGACATTCCATTTCATCCATGGAACATGATGAATGAATGTGTGTGTGTGTGTGTGTGTGTGTGTGTGTGTGTGTGTGTGTGTGTGAATGAATGAACTTGTGTCCATTCCTCATATTGTTTGAAACATTCAGAGTGTCCTTTTCTGTGAGGCTGCACAGTTTTGACTTATTAGCATACCATCAGCAGATGATTTGAAGATGCAGACAAGTTGCTATCTGGTATATTCAAATTATCTGATGACGATTTGGTAACAAGTCAAACCTGGTATATTATACCGATAGTGCAATGTGAAGCTGAAAAACATAATAAAAAGTTCATTAAGGTTCATGTGAACAGTTCAAGAGATCAATCAGAAACCCAAATACTTAATAACAAAAATCTTACTTTGCATGTTATTAGCATATCTGTGCATGTTTCTGTGTGTCTTTATGTATTTTTTATTCGTCTTTCCTCTTATCCAGGGCCTCACACAACTGTAAACACCTGTTTTGCTCATTTCCGAATCATTCCCATTTCCCTTACACCATTCCTGCCACAATGGACTCCCTGCTCCGTCTTTTTGTACTAGTTCAGAAAAGTATCACTTTCCCTGGCTAAAAGCCAGTCCCACATCATAACATTCTGCTAGCCCCTGGCCTTCACAAACCTGGTACTGCAAAAACACATCTCCATGGCACAGGCATCCCAGAACCACTTCTGCTTCCTTCGTAAGGTACTATTACTGTGCAGTCCTTGCTTCATACATCACATCTCTGAAATAGAATCCGTTGTTGTCCACCACCTGGAGGAGTATTCCAGACACCACCTCCATAAGTTACCCAACCTGCTGACATCCTACCTCAATGCACCACTATCCAATCCTTATTCTACCCACAGTGTTCCTCCTCATCCACCCCGCATAGCATCTAAAGCCTGCCTAGCCTACCTTTTCAACTTTTCATGTCCCCCAAAGCTCCCTACCAACGCACTACCAAGTCTGGAGCCGAAACATTCCCATAAGACTTTGCACCAAAACTCTCAGCTCCACAGACTATTCAAAGGCTTCACCTTCAGCCCTGCACCCAAATATAATCTCACTATACTTTTCAAAGACCCACTCTCCTTCTCCTGATACCTGCAATAGAATAAATTCTTTGCCACGAATCCCTCAAACCAAAACCAATGTAATTCTGGCATTGAACCCACCTCTCCCACTTCATACCTCTATCCAACCATGATCCCTCCCCCCCTTACCACCTAACCACCTGCTGTCACCTTCCAGGAATTCCTTATCTCCAATTTGGCTTCAGCATCCTTCCCCAGGCCCATCCTCTGAATACCAACATTTCAGCACAAGAAAAAATGGTCATAGACACCCTCAAAACAAATCCTGACCTGATCATACTATCTGCTGACAAACTTTCCACCACTGTTGTTATAAATCAGTCACTACCTGGCACAAGGCCTCTGCCAGTTATCTTATTCCTCCATCCTTAAACTCTGCCAAAGTGAGCCCATCCCAGAAGTCCAACACAAACTCTAACCTGCTTAATGCCTTAGTCCCTTCTCAGAACTCTCCACTAAATCCATTTCCCCACTCATCCCCATCACACCCTGCACATCCTTCTTCAACTCCCAAATAATCCACAAACCCAACAATCCTGAACGCCCCATTGTGGCTGCTTATTGTGGCCCCACTGAAAGAATTGTAGCCCTTATTGACGAGCATCTCCAACCAGTTATCCATCTTTTAGCCTCCCACGTCAAAGGTATCAACCATTTCCTTCACCAACCCCACCCCTTTACCACCTGGATCCCTACTTGTCACTGTTGATGCCATCTCCCTATACACCAACATCCCTCATGCCCGTGGTCTTACCACTACTGAAACTACCTTTCCCAACATCCTTCAGAATCTAAATCCACTACCTCATTCACCTTACTAACTTTATCATAACCCACAACTACTTCTCCTTTGAAGGGTAGGTATACAAACAAATCTGCAGCACAGCCTGGGCACCCACATGGCACTCTCCTATGCTAACCTGTTCATAGGCCATCTAAGGAGACCTTCCTAGCCTCCCAAAACACCAAATGCTTAGCCTGGTTCATGTTCATTGGTGATATCTCCATGATCTGGGCTCAGGGCAGGAGACCCTATCTTAATTCTTTCACATCCTCAACATCTTCTCACCCACCTGCTTCACCTGTTAGTCTCACCAAGGCCTTCACTGGCAGGTACCAATTGGAACAACTGAACCACATCCTTCAACACAGCTTTGATTACTTATCATCATGCCGTGAAATAAGGTACATCCTACCCAAAATCCTTCCCACCCCTCCCAAATTGGTGTTCTGTCACCCACCCAATCTCCACAACATCCTAGTCCATCCCTATGGCACTCCCAATCCCAAACCCTTGCCACAAGGATCATATCCCAGTGGAAGACTCAGGTACAAGACCTGCCCAAGTACTTTCTATTCCAGTCCTGTCACAGGTTCATCCTACCCCATCACAGACTGGACCACTTGCAAAAATCAACCATGTCATTTACCAGCTCTGCTGCAATCATTGTACTGGTTTTTATATTTGTATGAGTACCAACCAGCTGCCCGCCATGAGGACCAGCCACTGCCAAACTGTGTCCAAGAGCAAAGTAGATCACCCTGTGGCACAACATGCAGCTGAGCATAACCACTTGATTTCCGTGGCTGCTTCACTGCCCATGCCATCTGGATCTCCCCCTTCATCACCAACCTTTCTGAACTGCGCATACAGAAGTTATCCTTACAACACATTCTGTGCTTCCACAATTATCCCAGCCTCAGTCTATGACCCCACACCCTCCACTCAACAGTTTCCATGCCCTCTATCCTGTCATCTCCTTCCCATCATCATCTCCCAATCTCTTTGTTTGCCACCCTCCGCCAGTGCAACCGCTCATCTTTCCCTGCTCCTTTCCTTTTCGCTTTTTTTTCCCCCACCTCCCTGCCCCACAGCCTACTGAAGCTGTACCTGTTGGCATTCTAGTCCCTGCGCACTCTGCCAGGCAGCATTCTTCTGTCCTTCCACCCATACACTAAATCCTTTCCCCTTCCCCTTCCCCACCCCCTCCAGATTGCTGCTGCCATCCCACGTAATAGTTGCATTCTGGTCCTAGCTGCCACATATGGCAGTCATGTGTGCATGATGTGTGCTTGCTCACGTGTGTGAATGGTGTGTGTTTCTCTTCTGTTGGTGAGGGCTGTCACCAAAATCTATGCGTAAGTGTCTTTTGACTGTGTCTGTCTGC
This sequence comes from Schistocerca gregaria, assembly GCF_023897955.1. Taxonomy (NCBI): domain Eukaryota; kingdom Metazoa; phylum Arthropoda; class Insecta; order Orthoptera; family Acrididae; genus Schistocerca; species Schistocerca gregaria. The sequence goes on from NC_064924.1 coordinate 513,968,708, forward strand.
AACTTAACGTGTCATCTTTACAGTAAATAACAATCTATCTTTCCCTGGATTGTTGACATTGTGGATGCTGTTTAAATAAATTTGAGCTAAGAGGTAAGAAAGGTCTCATAGATGTTAGTGTTTAAGTATAAATGGCTGACTTTAGAGGCAAAGTAATTCAAATGGAATTGCCAGAATTGTTTATAGGGTGTATTTCTCTAAAGACAGTTATAAAAAAATTGGAAGAATACTGTAATTATTCTTCAGAAGAGACTAACAAGGCACAAAAAACCTCAACCCTGTCAGTTTCCTGTCCATGATAAATATTCTCTAAAATTATCACCAAGCTAATAGAAAGAGAAATGCATTTTAATCAGGTGTAGGGACAAGCTCACTTTAGAAGTTGACAATCTGCAAGTTGTGAATGAAATCATAGAAATGACTGTGAATTACTGCTTTTCCTGCCCTTCAGTGGTTTAGAGGAAGCTTTTGACTCATTTTTGACCAAATCTGTACACACAAACCTTGTAAAACAATGCACTGATTCAACCATGGTAGTAAACTGTGGAATATATATGTGAGTACTACAGCTTTGGTTATACATTATCGAGATAGTAAGAAATCCAAAATTGAAATAGCAATTAGGTGGGTAGTTTCTATATCACCAAAACAATTCTCTGAAGTCATAAAAAAAATCTTTCAGATTATTAAATTGTGAGAACATGGGACATATACAAATCGCCTTCATTTTGTTTATGTTAGTGTACTATTTGTCTGAATACAAATGAACTTCAATGATGAGTGGTTGGACTTCATAGACCAAATGTGAAAGTAGACGTGGAAAACAAGTATAACAAAATTAGATTATTATGTTGAAAAGAAGAAAGCAGAGGAAAAGTGACCTAGACTGTGTTTCGTAAGCCAAATAGGATTTTAAAAATTTAAGTTTCACTTGTTCTAAACTGAAAAGTTCACAGTTGGTGTGCATTACTATTTCTGAAATGTCAGTGAATCATGGACTTTGTCAGAAAACCATTCAAAACTTGAGAGTTGCTCAGAAAGAAGTGTAGATATATGATGGGAATTGGAGAAAGAGTAAAATGACTAGATGGACTAGAGAACAGATGGATGTGGAAGACATAATTATGATTGCAGTCAAAACTATATGTATGTGGGTGAGCCTTCTGTCAAGCCGAATTGATGGTGAAAAGAAAAGACAAGTGACAGAACCTAAAGGAAGATACACAGATCAGATTGGAAAAGTACAGTAGGATTATGATAAATATAGCTGAAGAATGTAACTAAGTTTTCTAATACTTTCCTTTACTGTTCCCATCTCTTTATGTTGTGCTGTAAATCATATTCAGATGGCACAAATGGATGAATTGTTGTTTGCCAAAGGTGAAATCTGAGTGCCTGTCTTGGTTCAGAGTAGTTTCAGTGTGATGAGAGTCAGCATCACTGAAAGCACACAGCCAATGATGATAATTTCTGTCTGTATTGTTTCAGATAGTAAAATACTGGCAGAGGTATAAAACCACATGCTACTTGAGTGAGTATGTAATTGAAGATAGTATAAAGTGTGCTAAACGATTCCATTCTGTTGTTCAATTTGACATTGTTAACAACTTATGGCTGTGTATCCTCCTCTCTAAAGTGTGGCAGTTACCCACATTAATAGTCAAACCACAGTGGTGGGTTGTCACAATAAAAAGTCCCAAAAGCTGGGAGTCCGTAATTTTCCATCTATATTATGGAAGTACAACCGTTATAAACCTCAAGACACATCTGTATTGTCGTGAAATCAGTAACTGCAATTAAAGCACCTTCATACAGCTATGCGGATTTTTGAAACAACTCATTATTCTTCACTTTTTACTTTTTAATTGTTATAATTTTTATGACAACTTGAATGATTATTGAGTGTCGGTTGTTGTTGTTGTTGTTATTATTATTCATAACATAAAACTGATGGACCAGTCAGTTTGAAGTCAAATAAAGAGATTCACTACAGGTACAGATCGATAATATGCAGCATGAGACCAAATGGTCTTAACTGTATTATTTACATTTATTAACAGTGAGTGGTTATATTGATTAAATTGATGTTCAGATGTGTTCTCTCTCTCTCTCTCTCTATCTCTCTCTCTCTCTCTCTCTATCACACACACACACACACACACACACACACACACACACACACTGACACTGTGTGTGTGTGTGTGTGTGTGTGTGTGTGTGTGTGTGTGTGTGTGTGTATCAATTACGTGTTTTGCACTGCTACCAAACAAAAGTAGTTGTGCATTTGTGTATATGCTGAAGAGCCAAAGAAACTGGTACACCTACCTAATATCGTGTAGGGCTCCCCCAAGCATGCAGAAGTGCCGCAGCATAATATGGCAAGGTCTCAACTAATGTCTGAACTAGTGTTAGAGGGAATTGACACTATGAATCCTGGAGTGCTGTCCATAAATCCATAAGAGTACGAGGGAGTGTAGATCTCTTATGAACAGCATGTGGCAAGGCATCCCAGATATGCTCAATAATGTTCCTGTCTGGGGTTTTTGGTGACCAGCGGAAGTGTTTAAATTCAGAAGTGTTCCTGGAGCCACTCAGTAGCAGTTCTGGATGGGTGGGGTGTTGCATTGCCCTGCTGGAATTGCCCAAATCTGCTGGAATGCACAATGGACGTGAATGGATGCAGGTGTTCAGACAGGATGCTTATGTATGTATCATCTGTCAGAGTCGTACCTAGACAAATCAGGGATCCCATATCACTCCAGCTGCACACGCCCCACACCATTTCAGAGCCTCCACCAGCTTGAACAGTCCCCTGTTGACATGCAGGGCCCATGCATTCATGAGGTTGTCTCCATACCCATACACGTCCATCTGCTCAGTACAATTTGAAACGAGACTCATCCAACCAGGCAACATGTTTCCAGTTGATGAACAGTCCAATGTCGGTGTTGATGGGCCCAGGCAAGGCGTTAAGCTTTGTGTCATGCAATCATCGAGGGCACACAAGTGAGCCTTCGGCTCCAAAAGCCCATGGTTCGTATGCTGACACTTGTTAATGGCCCAGCATTGAAACCTGCAGCAGTTTGCGGAAGGGTTGCATTCTGTCACACTTAATGGTTTTCTTCAGTCGGTTTTGGTCTCGGTCTTGTAGGATTTTTTTCCATGGTTAGTGATGTCAGAGATTTGATGTTTTATTGGATTCCTGATATTCATAGAACACTTGTGAAATGATCACATGGGAAAATCCCCACGTCATCACTACCTCAGATATTCTGTGTCCCATCGCCCGTGTGCCGACTATAACATGACATTCAGGTTCACTTAAATCTTGATAATCTGCCATTGTAGGAGCCGTCGCTGATCTAACTACTGCACCAGACACATGTTGTCTTATAAAGCCATTGCTGACTGCAGTGCCGTATTCTGCCCATTTACATGTATGTGTATTTGAATATGCATGCTTGTACCAGTTTCTTTGGTGCTTCAGCGTAGAAATAAAATTTTTCACCCATTGTGTGTATAGGCTGATCAGCCAGAACATTGTGACCACCAACCTATTTTGATATTAATCCATCTATGCGATAACAGCATCACCTGGTGAGGAATGACTGCTAGTCAGGCACAAGCACAGTACATGTAGTATCAATGAGTGTTCATACTGTATGTAGAAGGGGGAGGGCACACAATCGATCTGCTTTTGACTGAAGGCAGATTGTGATAGCCCGGAGGCTCATCATGAGCATTTTGGAAACTGCTTTAAGGAGTGCTGTGGTGAAAGCCTTCAACACATGGCAAAACCATGGTGAAACCATACCCAGATATCATAGGGTTGGGTGGCCAGCCCTCATTACAAATGTTGGACGTCGTAGGCTGGGCTGACTGGTAAAACACGACAGACAGTGAACTTTGGCAGAACTAACATCAGACTTTAATGCTGGCCAGAGTACAAGTGTGTTTGAACACCTAGTGCACCGAACACTCCTAACAATGGACTTCTGTAACCGACGACCCATGCCTGTGCCAATGTTAACACAACAACATTGGCAACTATGACTGAAATGGGCATATGGATGTTGGTGTAGTGACAGAGCATTGTGTGGTCTGGTGAGCCCTGACATCATCTTCATTGTGCTTACCTTCTTCATAATGCTGATGCGATGGGGCAAGTCTGTCATTTTCCAGGGATACAGCTCCTTGACACCTGTACTGCAGTACAGAGTCAAGTTGACAGTGGCTCCAGTATACTCTGGGGAACATTCACATGGACATCCACAGGTCCAATGGATCTCATGCAAGGCAACATGACGGCCAAGGAGTATCATACACTGGTTGCAGACACCATGTAGACCCCTTCATGACAACCATTTTTCCCGATGGCAGCGGCATTTTTCAACAAGATAATGCACCATGTCACAAGGCAAGGAGTGTGATGGAGTGGTTTTAGGAAAACAGTGGCGAGTTCCAATTGATGTTCTGACTCTACAACTCGCCAGATCTGAACACAGTTGAACACATCTGGGATGTGATTGAATGTGGTGTCAGAGCTCGTCGCCCCCCCCCCCCCCCCCCTCCCCCGGAATTTACGGGAATTAGGTGATTTGTGTGTGCAGATGTGGTGCCAGCTCCCTCCTACCAAGGCCTCACTGCTTGCATGCCATGACACATCGCTGCTCTTATTTGTGCCAAAGGTAGGTGGCCATAATGTTCTGGCTGCTTAGTGTATTTGTACATAATTTGCACTATCTGAAGAATGTCTTTCGCATCCCTAATATTGTCACAAACAAAAGTTTCCATATATTTTGTATCTTCTTTGCAGCTACATAGATCTCAGTGAGTGCCAGTACATGTGGCCATACTGCACACAACCGCTCTACTATGGGGCCATGCCAACAATTGTAAATGTGACCATTCTTAATGGTCTGGGGGTCTCAGGTCGGGTGACAGAGGTACGGTGGCACCCGTATACTCCACAGTTTGGACACCACCTTGATGTGTCATTAACACACTCTGAACTTCTATGGCCATGGTCTGGCTGGCTGGCAATCAGTATTTCTGTCGCAAGAGCAGCTGCAGGTTGGGAAGGAATTGCACAGGGACATATAACAGTCTCAGTAGAGTCACCTCCTGAAGATGGAGAGACAGATTCTCGACATTCTTCTGTTAACCTGTCCATCAAGGCTAAAATTGTGCCAACACCACCACGTCAGTAAGTATTAAAATTCAGTAAAGAAATTACATAGATTAACTATGACATACTAAAGTCCACTGTGTATCTAAAAATACATTTCATTGATCTTCCTGATGCTTAAGACATACCAAATCCTTTACTACATGGGAGGAGGTGCCATTGATATCAACCCAGTTTGGTTGTAGAAACATGTTCACACATGTTGCATAACAGTGTAAGTCAAGTCCACAGTTTGATACCCAGAATATTTGATTATACAGCTAGTTAAAATAGTTCCAATAGATGAACTTGTATACAGTGCTATGATAAAATTGTTTGTTTTCTGATTCATAATCACCAGTGGCAGTACATCCAAAGTTCTTGAAGGCTTACAAAGAATGAACTCCTTCATTTGGAACAGTTAAGAAACAGGCTGCTAAATTTATGTGTGTTAAACTTTCTCTTGGAGTAGACCCATGTGAAGGACGTCCCAGAAATTCAACCATAATGGAAAATTAATGGTGGCTGACTGTCAGAGAGTAGACAGTAGTCTTAATATAACTTATTAATTTTCTTTTTAATTTAAAAAAATTAGTGCCTCAACCACAGATTGTCCCCCCTTGTGCAATTAAAGCATAATAACTAGTTTCTGTTGCTTTCTGAAACGGTCCTCAGTTTGTAAAAAGCAGAGGAAAATTAGCACAAGAAAATTTTGTACAATAAAGTAGGATATAAAACAATGTATAACAGCTGAACGAAATTCATAAGGAGAGCCAACGCCAATAGCAAAAGTGAACTTGTAACAAATCCACTTAATAATATTGTATAAGTAATATGTTATTGCTTTTACAGCTAAGTAACATATGACTTATACAATATTGTTAAATGGATTTGTTACATGTGTGGTTGATTTTCCTCTATTTGTTTAAGATCTGAAGGTGTTTTTGCGGAAAGCAACTGAAACTTGTTATTGTGCTTTAATAATATTAAGGGAAAAAATTACAGTCCAGACATTAATTTTTTTAAAATTAGAAAAATTTATTTAGTAAACAATGGAAAATATTGGGGCATCTCTACAACTGAATTAATTGAGCTTGTAATGTGACGGTCTCCTTTCTCTTATGTACAGGCAATGTATGCTTAGTTTTTTTTTAATACACACACTTGCATCAGATTTTGAGTGCTATTATTAATGCCATTGTTACAGTTGTGCCTGTGTCATTGAGCAGAGACGCACCACTTGAACCTCACCACTGAATATTGGCAATTGGACTAGGCTGGGCTGAGGTTAATTCACTGAAAGTCATAAAAGTAATAAGTATTTCAACACAAAGAATTTTAAAAAAGTTAAAATTGGCATAAACTAGGTGAAGAGGGAAAAAACCTTGAATGAATCACACTGGGAATAATTATAAAACTGTATTCACAATGCAGGTGAACTTCATCACCAAGTAGCTGCAATTGGAATAATCATGTTTCAGTACTTGCATACCATATTCACATGCATGCAAATGAAATCATGCGAGTTAAGCTAGTCATTACTAATACAATACATAAGATTCAGTCTCTACAGCACAAAGTGGCTTTTAAGTTAAATAATGCAAAGCTGCTCTCATGTAATGCAGCTATACAAAACATTTAAATGATGTGGTGAAACGTTCTGCTTTATTAATGATTTTTATATTAATTAAGTTGTGACAACATTTGTTTTTTGACAGCACAGCACAGAAAGACGTATTTATGGCTCAGGTCAAATGAAAAACCATGTACACATAATTAACACACTATTTCACTATCTTCGTTACTTGAACTTACAATATACAGTCGAGGTTTGGGCTTGCACAGTTTGTGATTGCCCTCGTAGCAGCAGTAACAGTATAGACATGTTACCAAAATGGACATAATGCAGATTTTGTGGTCATCATCTTCCTTCCTTACATGATTAATTCAAGCCTGTGCTATATCCGTAAATAGGCACATTTACATCATTGTGGACATGGCTAAAGACCAGTGAATCTAGATTTTAGGTTAATCTCAGCTTCTTATCCTGCTAGCTATTTACTTGCTATACAGTTTGTAGTTTGGGGTAGGACAGTCTCCAGACTAGCAGTCAGTGGTATCGGTTTAGTAACAATGTTTCTGTTTACATTGTCTTTGGTAAATTTTAAATTTTTACACTTAACCCCATTGCGGGTGCTATATCCAAGTTTCTAGTCTGCTCAACCGGCTCAGTCTTTCTGACCAACTAAAGGGGTGAAGGTATTATGCACCTCACTGGCAGGTGGCTGACTCAGCCCTACTACCGCTGCAGGCTTCGGCCACTGTCAGCTAATCGCATGTTCCAGTGCACATAGAACCACTTTTCAATAATATTCTTTAAATCAGTGTCACATTGTACAGTCACAGTGGTTGCTGTTTTTTATAACCACAAAAGAGAGCTTCAAAACTAATCCAGGGTTCTATTATAAGTTTTTTCTAGGCTAGGAAAAAGTTTGTTTAGAAAAATGGTAAGAACTTTTTTACTTGTGATAGGAAAATTATGTAACTTAGGGCTTACACTAAAAATATACATGCCTGCAACCCATAAAAAGCTCATTAATATTGGACCAATACTTTTCAAGATATTAAGTTTTAAAGTGACCAGTTCCTAGAGAAGTCGCCAAAAACTCAAACTGTCTTTGTTCAGCTATGAGTGTTGCAGAGAAACTGCACATATTTTGCTGTACTGCTAGCCTTTTGCAACATCTGATGCATGAGGTGTGTAGGATAGTTCATGCCCTTTTCCATTATCTATGTTTGTATCACATGTACACTCGACGGAAAAAAAAGTGGGTCAAGCCTGAATCCCAACGTGTAGGCTGCACCTGAATGGATGCAACCAACATAGCATATCTATGTTGCACATCGTCGCAAACCTCCACAGTAAAGTCATTGTAAGGTACACAATGGGTACCACTAGAGACTACTAGAGAACACCAGTCTTTATGACAGTCCATCCAGATGTAAAGTAACACCACAATAGTACAGAAGAGATCAGACAGTCCTTAACATTTGTGGTCTAAACTTAATTACAATATGTGACATTTCAAACATTATGGGACTTTTTTTTTTGTCACAAATCGTTCAGTAATCCTTAGGCACGATTAAATATTTGAGACAGTATATCGATTTATAAAGTTGTATGGCAATTGGAAACAAGTTCTTGGCTGTCTAAAAGGTTTACCCAACATATGCTGAATGTCGTTCAACATTCAAGGGGGAGTGGTTTCGCATCAACTTCATGTAATACTAAGAGTTAAAAGAAAACGTGATTAACGGCGGCAAGCACTCTACGGAAATCCCAATATTAACAGCAAATCACAAGTAATATTATTGTTCACATTACTCATCAACAGTTACTTGTACAGAAAGTTGTACTTTAAATGACATGTCCAACGTCTTCATTCTGGATCCGGATGCAAATCCCGAACGTAAAGCCCTTGTTAACCAAGCAAAGCTTTGTGCCTTATCGAGACTCGATCACTAGGCAGAAAGGGACATCAAATATTGACGTTTGCATCAGTATCAGTTATCAATTCTCAACTTGAACGTAAATGACCATAATGTTTGTGTGAAACCAGGAACCCTAACATGACAATTACCTTCTTGGTAATTAACCTTGAAAGACATTGTATATTATTGCATTGTCAAGGAACAAAGGATGCACATGTTTAAAATTGAAATGCCATCGTGTAATGCTGGTGAATAAGTATGTAAAATCAGAATGTAGATATCACAATTTGTCACCAGTAGTGAGGTCGGAACCTTAAATGACGACTGAAGTTGTATTGCCTGACCGGGATTTGAACGCGGCGCCTGCCGCCGTCATTGTCTAACCAGGAACAGATGAGAAATGTCCAATGTTGGTCCACCATTAGCGAGATGTACGCACGTTTAACTAGAAATAAGGCGACGAAAATGTCTATGCTGACTGAGAGTCAAACGCCGCACACATGGTTATGAAGACACATTAATAATCAAATTCTTATTCAGTAGTAGGTAGGAGTAGCATGTTTAGTTTCAAACCTGAAGGCCTTTCTCATCCCTAGTAACGTGTTGCCTAATATCTGCAATATCATGGTGTTAGTTTACAAGTGGATTGAGTGCTGTAAAGAGCAATGTTCTCTAGTACTCGTGTATCATTGAGATGTAAATTAAGTGCCTGTGCAGCCCGTATTGTTTCAGAGACACTGAGTACATGTTATAAGTGCACAAAATGTGTATTATATACTACGTATATACTATTATTTGGAGAAGCTGCCGCCAAACCTGTTTGTTTTTACATTCCTCTTAGTTGTCGTGGTTGAATACACATTTTCTTAAGGCTACATTTAAGCGTTTACAAGAAAGACTAGTTTTCTGCATCATACTATTGCTAGCTAGGTGAAATATTTTGTGGTAGCTATGTTTAAAATGAATGTATTTGTGAACATACTGTTCGTCAAATATTTCAATGAACATACTGTTCGTCAAATATTTCAATGAACATACTGTTCATCAAATATTTCAATGAATCGTCAGCTGTAAGTGTGCATGTTATTGCATAATAGCTGTAGCTGTGTTAGTTTATACTACAGACTTGGGTAGGTTAGGTGTAACTTTTGATTCTTCAAGGGGTGATCGTGGCCTTGCGGCCCGGGTCTGTACTAGCCGCGGCTTGCGAGCTACGGGCCAGCCAGAATGGCCGAGGCGAGACGGAAGTGAGCGAGCTGGCGGTGGCGTTAGTGGGCCAACAGCCCAGGACGAGCCAGCACGGCAGCGCTGCATGCCTCTGCCTGTGCTGCTCCATTTTGACATAAATATGTTTACCTCTTCTCCTGGCATCAGCATAAGAACGGCAAGCAGAAATACGTATCAGGCTTTCTGCCGTAATGGCTCACTGGGAGAGGTCTATTCGAGATAGAGTCATCGCTCTCATTGAAGAAGGAGGATGTTCCATCAGAGAAACTGGCAGATGGTATGGCGTACCACATACCACTGCAACGAGATGGTGGAGGATCTGCCTTGAAAGAGGCACCACCAACAGGGCTCCTGGCTCAGGCAGGAATAGAGTGAGCTCACAGCAGGAAGACAGGGACCTAGTGTCTAGGAGCAGAGAAAATCCCTTTCTGAACACAAAGCAGTTGCGGCGGGAGACCAACTTCCCCAGCTCCCCTGACACTATTCACCGAAGGCTGAGGGATGCTGGACTGCATGCACGACGATCCGCCGTAAAACAAGAGCTCAGCAAAGACAACGTTGTATACCGGCTAGCATTTGCGGAGCTCTATCTGAGGGCGTTGTGGGACAGTGTCATTTTCACTGATGATGAGAAGGTGTTTTCCACCAATAACAATGGTCCACGAATCATTTACAGGTCGCAAGGGACTTGCCATTGACGCGAATATGTAACCACGACGAGAAAAAGTGGACGGCTATCTGTTACGTGCTGGGGTTGGATTTCTACAAGAGGGGTGGGAATTCTTCACAGGACAGAAGGAACTCTGGACAGCCTGCATTATGCCCACATAATGGAAAATGTGATGCTTCCGTCAGTGAGAATGCTCTACGCAGAAGGGGACATCACATTGCTACAGGACCATTCTCCCATTCACAAGTTCTCATTTTTTCAGCAGCAGCTCTCCACGATTAGCGTCAATGTCATGGAGTGGCCGCCACGGGCGGCTCATATGAACACCATGGAAAACATGTGGGCTGAGGTCACCAGAACATTAACAGAGAACTGGCCACAAAACCAACCAACTACTGCGGACACTCTTTGGGACTGCGTCCTGGAAGCCTGGGAGGAAGTTGCTTCTTCAGGCTGCTACATCCAACGGCTTATACATTCTATGTCAAGACGCATTATAGAAGTACAAAATAATGAAGGATTCTGGATAAAATATTAGAGTCCTTAAAATGTTTTGTTATGTCTTCTATTTCGTCATTTTTCATCATTGAGAGCTATTGGAAGATCGTGTGGCAACAGAAAAGATACAATATGAGTTAGTTTTCCTTTGAGTTGCCTTTTTAATTCAAATGGGTTTCTTTTGAATATACAGTTTTTAAAATATTCTATTTTGATTTCATTTATACTCTGTCTAGATACTTACAAAGTAATCAGCGTAGATGGACTCTGTCACAATAGTTTTTGTTATTTCAAATACATCTCTCTCTTCCCCTTCATCCATAAATACACCCTCCGTCCTCCACACAATAAGCAAACGATTTCATATTATGTTTACTCGTTGTTAATATCCGCTTTATTTTCTCTCTCTCTCTCTCTCTCTCTCTCTCTCTCTCTCTCTCTCTCTCTCTCTCTCTCTCTCTCTCTCTCTGACACTATCAAACAAATCTAGCAGTTTCCATTGATGCTACATTTTCTCTTTTAATTGCTGCTGTCTTTACTCTCTATCATTGCTCTCAGCAACTATGAAACTGTATTCTTTGATCTCCCCTTCCCTGTAATCCATTCTTCGTTCTGAAAACAGTCCTTCCTTATCTCTCAATCCTAAGATAAAACAAACTGTGGCACACATCTAAGTAAGCAATACTTTGCGAGCATTTCACGCTTATATTTTGCACTTCTTCACTTCTATCCATTTCCAGATCCCACCCTCCTTTCTGTTACCTGTCCCTTGACATCAGCATCTATATCTAAATGAATACTCTGTAATTCATAATTATGTGCTTGGCAGGAGGTTCTGTGGTCTGGTGGATTAATCTTGTATTGATGTGTAAAATGTGTGGGTTCACATCTCACGTCAGGTGTAGATTTTTAACACACACAAGTAACTCTCCTTCACCCCTAGTAATGCCAAGTGCAGAACGCCAGTAACCTCCGTAGTTCAATATCCGCAGTAAAGACAACATCCCTTCGCTGCCGATTGGGGCAGAGCGGCATTCGTTTGAGCTGTGACAGATGGAGAAACCCGGAAGTCATAGACCCTGTCACCGGCAATCAGTCATAAACTAGAAAATGTATTTCATTTAATGAACCAATGTCCATGTAAGTTCACAAGGCTTTTACTTTATTTGAAACTGAGACGTTGAAAATTATGGTGCTGGACTGGGATTCGAATTTGATTTCACTTTGTTCCTCAAGATTGCAAACTCTTCTAGGCCTCCTTGAAAGGCACCTATATGGTTTCGAATCCTGAGCAGTACACAATATTCATTATTTCATTTCAAGCCCTTGCATGTGCAGTCCGAACTGCTAGTGAATAATAGTTGCATTTTCAATGTCTCTTCATGCGTTGTCAGCTGTAACGTGTTCGTTTCAGCTCACAGCCACATGATGAGCTTTTTATCACAAAATTGCAAGATCAAACGTTTTCTTACTTTATTTCAAGTTCAAACATTCCTCTCCATCCTAGTGGCGAAAACAGATTTGGGTTTGACGTTGTGTTCATTGTGATCACCAACGACAATATGTTGTGGATTCAGCTTCTAGCCAGCAAAGTATTTTCCATGACATCATTGAAACTACAAACATGCCACTCCTAGCTATTATTGGAAAAGAATTTGATAGTTAAAGTGTCTTCATGATCACGTGTGCGGGGTTTGAATTCCATTCAGCACATAACTTTTCGTCACCTGATGTCTAGCTAAACATGCGCACATCTCACTACTGGTGGACCAACAATAGCTATTTATCGTCTGTTCCTGGCTAGAAAACAATGGCGCTAGATGCTGGGTTCGAATCCCAGTCAGGCAAAAACAATTCTATCGTCATTTAAGGTTCCAACATCTCGCTATTGGTGAAAAATTTGATATTTAACTTCTGATTTTACATACTTCGTTAACAGTCCGATTAGGTGCTGGGTTCACATCCCTGCCACAAGCCTTACATGATGGCATTTCTATTTTAAACGTGAGCATACCTTGTTCCCTGTGAATGACATGATATTAAACATTGTTGGGGGTAGTTCCCAGGAAGGTAACTGTTATGACAGAATTCCCAGTTCAGAATAAACATGTTCGTCATTTATTTTCAGGATCTGAATTGATAACTGATGCTGGTGCAAATGTCTATACTTCATAATGAGATTTTCTCTCTGCAGCGGAGTGTGCGCTGATATGAAACTTCCTGGCAGGTTAAAACTGTGTGCCCGACCGAGACTCGAACTCGGGACCTTTGCCTTTCGCGGGCAAGTGCTCTACCCCCAGGCTGTGGCTAAGCCATGTCTCTACTATATCCTTTCTTTCAGGAGTGCTAGTTCTGCAAGGTTCGCAGGAGAGCTTCTGTAAAGCTTGGAAGGTAGGAGACAAGATACTGGCAGAAGTAAAGCTGTGAGTACCGGGCATGAGTCGTGCTTCGGTAGCTCGGTTGGTAGACCACTTGCCCGCGAAAGGCAAAGGTCCTGAGTTCGAGTCTCGGTCGGGCACACAGTTTTAATCTGCCAGGAAGTGTCTATACTTCATGCCTCTTTATGCCTAGTGATCGGGGCTCAATAAGGCACAAACAAAGCTTAGCTTAATTAGCAATGGCTATAGGTGCTGGGTTTGAATCCAGGTCCAGAATGGTGACGTTGGTCATGTCATTTAAAGTTCAAATTTGTGTACACGTAGCTGTTGATGTGTTATGAGAACAATGATATTACTGGCAATTCGCTGTTAATGTTGAGATTTCTGTAGAGTGCTTGTTGCTGTTAATCGCTTTTCTTCACTGGTTCATCCAATATCCAGTTTCCAGAGCCGCTAGCCGTTGAACAACGTTCAGCACGTGGATGGAAAACCTTTTCGAGAGCAAAAAACTTTTTTCCAATTGCCATACAGCTTTGTAGCTCCATATATTGTCTCAAGTATTTAATTTTGACTAAGGATTACTGTACGATATACGTAAAATAATCCATTTTCTCAGAACTTTTGGAATGTCACTTGTTGTAATTAAAGTTAGTTTATGAGTGTTATGGGGTGTCTCATCAATAAGAACGTGTTTTTTTTATTATTATTATTTTTTTTTTTTTATGGCGATATTAGTTGGCACTTAAACAGACTGCCATAAAGAACTTTGGTCTCCAGTAGTCTCTTGCGGTACCCATTGTGTGTAGTCAAACGACTGTATCCCACGGGGTTTCGGTGTTTAGAGGATCTGCAACACAGCTGTGTTATGTTTGTTGTGTTCGGCAGTGACCCACTTTTTTTGCTGTCAAGTGTACTTTGCAGATTAGGAAATCAAATTACAGTTATATGTGCCGTTGCCTGTTCTGTGTGACCGTGAGACTTGCTGAGAAACTGCAAGTATTTAACTACAGCGTTTGCCTTTTAAAACAACTGATATGCATTCCTGGGGGGTATTTCATGCCCTTTCACTTTATATGAAACCAAATTACAGTTAAAATTTTATGGAACATTATTCCAGGAAACAGCTCTCTAATAATATTACAATTTATTTAGTAAACACAGTCTTGGTAAGTTCTTACTTTTATTAGTATAAGTTGTTACTTTTTATTTGCAGATGACCAGTTTTGATCTAGTTCAGAGATCATCATCGTATCTACATTCCTTGGTTGTAGCAGGAATCGCTGGCATGGAGCCAGCCCGCCCATGCTATGTTCTCAGTGCCAGCACAGATGGACCTGCTGCATGCCAGCAATTCCTACTGTCGCTAAGGAATGTAGATCTGATGATGATCTCTGTAGTAGATCAAAACCAGTCATCTATAGATAAAAAGTAACAACTTGTATGCGAGCACAACTTTGTTTACTAAATAAATTACAGATTACATTTACTTGGCCATGTGTGCCATTTTCTGTTCCACACAGCTACGAGAGCTGTTGGGAAACTGCAAGTATTTTGCTTCTCTGTTCGTCTTTTGAAACATCTGATATGCCAGTTCTGAGGATAACTCAAGCTCTTTCAGCTTATAATACATGTATGCATCATGTACTTTATAGATTAGGAAATTATATTTCTGTTACTTGGTCATGCATGCTGTTTTCTGTTCCATATGATTGTGTGTGTTGCTGAGAATCTGCAAGTATATGCTGCACTGATCTCCTTGTGTAACATCTGGTATATCGTTTCATTAGGATAATTCATGCCCTTCAGATTATGTATGTTTTGTGTCATTTGCTGTCTGTACATTAGGAATGGCTGGTATTACACTGTCATATTTCTTTGACGAAGAAATACAGGGTGTACATAAAGTCTGTAACATTTTCAATTACTTATTGCACAAGAATTAAACATTGTACAGACATCATACGTATTGGATTTTGAAGAGACTCTGAACTTTTTAACATTCAATATGCGAACCATGAGTTACCCAGCAGACATCAGTAGGGTAATCAGATTCTTGCCATACCCATCCCAGCATGGCATAGTCAGCTGTGGCAGTCCCTTCCCGTATTCTCTCCCAAAGTTCTGCTACACACCGTCAGGTGGCTTGCTGAGTATGGATGTAGATGTAGATACATCACGTGGTACAGGCGGTACATACAAACACCAGATCTTTTATGTTTCCCCACATAAATAAGTCACACGTTGTGAGGTCTGGTGACTGGGGAGGCATTTCATGAAACAGCTCACTCCACACCTGAACTCACAAATGTTTGCAACAAGCGCTGACTGTCAGCAAATTACCAAACTACGCTGTAGCAGTATACATGGAAAAAAAAAAAAAACAACTTTCAGGGTTTCTCTTGAAAATGACATATGTATGATAGGTGTACAATGTTTGATTCTTGTGCAATAAATAATTGAAAGTGTTCCCGGACTTTATGTACATCCTGTATGATCAAATATTCGTCAAATTTCTTTGACAAAGATCTTTGATGTGGTACTAAAAAGGGTTATTACACTGTCAACATACACTATGTGATCAAAAGTATCCAGACACCTGGCTGAAAATGACTTAAAATTTTGTGGCACCCTCCATTGGTAATGCTGGAATTCCATGTGGTGTTGGCCCACCCCTAGCCTTGATGACACATTCCACTCTCGCAGGTATACATTCAGTCAGGTGCTGGAAGGTTTCTTGAGGAATGGCAGCCCATTCTTCATGGAATGCTGCACTGAGAAGAGGTATCGTCATCGATCGGTGAGGCCTGGCACAAAGTCGGTGTTCCAAAACATCACAAAGGTGTTCTTTAGGATTCAAGGTGCAAGCCAGTCCATAACAGGGATGTTATTGTCATTTAACCACTCCGCCACAGGCAGTGCATTATGAACAGGTGCTCGATCATGTTGAAAGATGCAGTTGCCAACCCCAAATTGCTCTTCTATAGTGGGAAGCAAGAATGTGCTTAAAACGTCAATGTAGGCCTGTGCTGTAATAGTGCCATGCAAAACCATAAGGTGTGCAAGGCCCCTTCATGAAAAGCACAGCCACACAACACCGCCGCCTCCAAATTTTACTGTTGGCACTACACAAACTGGCAGATGATGTTCACCAGGCATTCGCCATACCCACACCCTGCCATCGGATCCCCACATTGCGTACCATGGTTTGTCACTTCACACAACGTTTTTCCATTGTTCAATCATCCAATGTTTACACTCCTTACACCAGGCGAGCCATCGTGTGGCATTTACCAGCGTGATGTGTGGCTTACGAGTAGCCGCTCAACCATGAAATCGAAGGTTTCTCACCTCCCGCCTAACTGTCATAATACTTGCGGTGGAGTCTGTTGCAATTTGGAATTCATGTGTGATGGCCTGGATAGAAGTCTGCCTATTCCACGTTACGACCATCTTCGACTGTCGTAAACAGTCAGTAAACAGACAAGGTTGGCCGGTACGCTTTTGTGCTGTACATGTCCCTTCACGTTTTCACTCCACTATCACATTGGAAACAGTGGACCTAGGGATGTTCAGGAGTGTGGAAACCTCGTGTACAGATGTATGACACAAATGACACCGAATCACATGACCACGTTCTAATGACTACTGAGGCCACTGATATGGAGTATCTGGCAGTAGGTGGCAGCACAATGCACCCAATTTGAGAAATGTATGTTTTCGGGGGTATCCGGATACTTTGATCACATAGTGTAGTTTTCATCAAAGTTCAAGGTGGCAGTCAATAACAACTTCTTATGTGCTGCAGTTGCCCATACAGCAATTGCTTTGTGTGTGCCTGTGGAAGAGAAGTGGCATAAGAAAGGGGAACATATTTGAGTCAAGCCGTGTGATTTACGTTGAGATAATTTGTTACAAGAACTGCAAGTGGAGGATGTCAGGTATTATCTAAATTACTTACGAATGGATGAGAGTGTGTTTTAGTGTTTGCTCAGTAAAGTTTCTCCTTGTATTAAAAACCCGAATACTCACTTGAGGAAAGCTACATAAGCAGAAAACATTGTCCCCATAAACACTCCGATTTCTTACTGCAGGTGCTCAGTAAAGTTTCTCCTTGTATTAAAAACCCGAATACTCACTTGAGGAAAGCTACATAAGCAGAAAACATTGTCCCCATAAACACTCCGATTTCTTACTGCAGGAGAGAGCTACTCAAGCTAACAATAAAGTGCACATCAACCAAAATAATTCCATAGATGTGTGAAGTGATGTATAAAGCATTGAAAGTGAAATATCTGAAGGCAAATAAATGCTTAGTATACTTTATGGGCATTAAGAAATATTTTTATTTTTGAATAAATTAATTAATAAAAATAGTGTTCCAACAACTGGAAAATTAATTAAAAGTACGAAACAGATGAGACACTTTTTTACTTGTGCATCTATAAATTAAAATTAGACAAAGTAGAATGGAAAGCTCCCAGATGTTTCCAGATGCAGAGGTGGATGGCTATAGCTGAAGTCACCTATAGCATATCCTATCTGCCGATCAGCACATGATTAACCCTAGGATGCATGGTGCCGAAAACACACATGAATGCATATGCAGGGCCTCCAAGGCCCTGCCCTAATTTAAAATTTTCCTCTTTTCATATTTTTTTTTTTTTTTTTTTTTAGTTAAATTTATTTCTGTCAAATTTATTGTCATATTGAAAGATT
Source organism: Schistocerca gregaria (assembly GCF_023897955.1). NCBI lineage: Eukaryota > Metazoa > Arthropoda > Insecta > Orthoptera > Acrididae > Schistocerca > Schistocerca gregaria. The sequence goes on from NC_064924.1 coordinate 513,986,856, forward strand.
CCTAAGATACTGTAACAGGATCTGGTGGGCCTGATTAACATTTATTAACTTTTTAAAAAACTCTAAGAGTGAATTTTTATTAGTTACATCCTATCACTTATAAATTGCAGTTTACATTTTATAACATTTATTACAACCAATTTCTTCAATTAAAACATACTCATTATTCACAATATTATGTATATAGGCAATATTTTGACAAAAAGTTATTATTCATCGTTCACATGAAATTGCATTTTTCTTAGTTTTCAACATGTGACAAACAAGAAGCACAAAGAACGCTCCTAAGTTCCTTAAAAATGTTGGTTTTACACTTAATGCATGTCATAGCACTTTTGCTGTCTTTATTATATGGACAATAATTGCATCTTCTTCTTTTTCCTGAAACAGGTAGTTGGTTCGGCAATATGACATTTTTTTGAACACTATATCTTTGCATGGCATCAACGATTTTCTTTGGAAGATTAGGGATCTGAATACGAAGTTCCATTAGTGGTCTTACCATTTCCTCTGCTAAATCTCTTAGGAACAAATGCTTTTTATTACTTCTTCCACTATGGTATGTCGGATGTTGGGCGGAAAATAAAATTTCACTGTTCATTGCTGCGACGTCCATCATATTCATCCATAATGCAAATGGCCATCTTCTTGTTTGTCTCTTGCAAATGTAATAACGAATTTTCTGGTCCATTTGATCTACTCCACCCTTTGTAGAGTTATAGAACTTTATTATATCTGGTTTCTTTTTGCACGAGTTTCATCAATGTTTCTGTCGTGATGCATTGTGCTAATGAGAACTACAGACTTTTCCGTTTTGGGAACATAACTCTCCATTGTAATGTCACCTCCAAATGCAAACAAAGGGAATGAATCGCTCTTGAGGCAGATGGTTTCATCTCATTAGGAATTTCTGGTTTATTTTGTTTGATTGTTCCCACCACTATAATTTGCTTCTGAATTGTCTCTTCTGCCAGCTGCACACTAGTAAAGAAGTTGTCAGCAGTAATATTTTTTGATGATCCTTCAATGCTTTTAGCAAGATCTTTCACCACATTCAATCCAAGATTTTTCTGAATAGGTTCATGGGGCTTCCTTCCCCGTGTGTAAACAATTCCGTCTAAAGCATATGCAGATGTAGCACCACATAACCAAAATATTTTTGTGCCATACTTGGCTGCTTTAGAGGGCATATACTGGGTGAAGCTGCATCTTCCACGGAATGGGACTAGCTGTTCGTCAACTGTGAGCGAATCATTGGGAATCATTCTATTTCTACACTTGTCAAGAAATAGTTCCCATACATAGCGAACAGCTGCAAGTTTGTCATCCGCAGATCGAGCTTCACAGGTACACCTATCATCAAATCTAATCATTCTCCTTATATCCTCGAATCTATTTACTGACATGGTGGCTTTATATGTAGGATTTGCCTTTTCATCCAAGAATAATTCTCTAATAGGGACATCCCAACTCTTCACAACACCAGAAAGCAGTAAAAGACCAAGAAAACCCTCCATTTCAGCAAGCGAAATGTTTTTCCACGTTTTACCACGTAAAGCAGTCACTATTCTGCCTTCAGTATTTGTGCAGTTGATGATGTCCTCTAGTATTTCCTTGGAGATGAAATAGTCCCAAGCATCCTTAGGTTTACAGGTTTGAAACCACAGGCTGGACCAGGTGCCTTCTTTACGATATTATGGACATGCGTAAGAAAAGTTGCAGGAGGATCAAATTTCCAAATCGTTCCATTCCGAATAATGTGTGTGTGGTCTTCTATAACTTTTTGTGGTGGTTCTTCATTTTCAGACTCTTATGAAGTAATATTATCGGAAGGACTGTCATCTGCTACAATATTCACATCTGCAGGTTCATTGTCTGATTCTTCACTACTTGCATCTTCAAAAATATTTTCTTCCTCGCAAGAACCATCTTCTTCAAACCAGCGAGCCACAACACTTTCAAACTTAGCGGCATTTGCATGTACTGACTCTCTTGCTTTGCATGTCGAAGCCATAGCAAAAGGCATGTCTCTCGAACAGCAGCTTGTGCAGCACTAAACGAGTCATACTCGTAACAATATGGTCCTTGCAGCAACAAACAAACTACAGTAACAATGAGGCTGACAAGAGCAGCACAGGATAACAATACTATGCAATAATAAAACATTTGATAGCAAAAAGACATACCGCCCCCTTCTTCCCTTCAGCTGCCGACTGGGCAAGATCTACACAACAATGCTCAGGGCAAGCCTACTGAGCAGCCTGCCTGCTACCACTACAAACTCCGCCCTCAAGATACATGTCAAAAAGAGTTCGACATTGACCGGAAGTGAGAGCCAAAGGAGCTGGAACCACTTCCACTCCTGAGCCACTTTAGACTCCCACCAACACCAGCGAACCTATTACCACATAGTCGATGAAGGTGGAGATTTTTCAGACTCAGTTGCCCAGGGAGGCCGAACCATTCTTCCCATCTCCACACGTGTGGCATCCACTCCCTTGCAGGCAAGACCAGAATCTGTCAATTGGTCAGAAGTCCCACTGACTGTGCCTGTATTAACCTAGCCAATCACATCATGGAACTACCATGGGAGCTTTTGGCCAGGATTCTAGCAATTCTCTCTCCGCTTCCTTGCTGAAGCTGGCATAAGCTGGGCAATTTTCGACCCTACATGCCAGTTAAAGGGGGAAGGGGTTTAATATTCAATAGTGATTCCAATTCCTGGGCCAGGCTAAGTAGCGGCATGAAGGACAGGTCAGATATTCATGTTAGGACTACATGTTCCAACCTGCATGAGCCGTGCCGCAGCAGCCACAAGCAAGCCACTGACATGACAGAGCCTGTAAATACTGAAGCCCCACTCTTGTCAGTTTCGTTAGTTCTTTGAAGCCTTAGATATTTGCCATTTTTTAGTAGAGTGTTTGATCTTGCCTGTGTTACATTTTCAATTCAGATTGGTTCCTGGACTGTTTGTGAATGCTTACAATGACATGATATGTTCTGAACTTTGTGTTGGTCTTGGGAACTGCCTGTTTGTTCCACCATTTGTTACAGCCAGTCTGAGTGATCGTAGACTGTGTTCTACCTACACAGAGTGGGATAGAACAAATATTGTACATACTGAAAAGATTGTCCTCACTTACACATTAGCTTCTTTCCTGGAGGTCTGTCTGTGGGTCGCACCATGTGATCCAGTATGAGTCCATCGTATAGTGCATTGCTCTTGTGGCACCAGTTACAACTCGAGAGACAGTGTATGCTTCGGAGTGTTGATGTGTTTCTCTTTCTGGGTCTAATTTGATTTAATAGAAAATCTGGAGAAAATAAGCTCACATAGTAGGCATATAAGAAGAAAAACTGTACAGAGCTGGTAGAAGGCCCAAGTGACAGAATCAGCTGCTTGAAGTGCCAAGCTGAGAGGGGCACCAAAGGCAAAACTAGTGAAAAATTTGTACATAGGGTGTGTCATAATTATTAGCTAAAACAATCTGTTACCACTCTCAGTACCTTTAGATTTGTTCTTAAAGGTCTTACCAAGAACCCAAGGAACAGTGATTGGAGTTTGAGGGAAGAATTGGGAGGAGGTGGAAAAATGAAGGGGGAGGGGCCAATGATATTTCATGTGTGTGCAAGATTGTTCCCAAACTGATCCTGGGACTATGACACGTTTTACATGAGAAAGCTTCAGGCAAAGTGGGTGTTCCATGCTGGCCCAAAGCAAATGTTTATTTATTAACAATGTTTGAGCAATTTCTTACAGAATAACTGATTCTGTGCACTGTGGATTACACTCAAGGCCACCATATCCAACAGAAATACCGTAACATTCCAAGCTGTGGACTGAAGCCAGTGACTTTCTAACTTTTCAGTTAAATGTTGCTAAATTAATGGATATTGTAATCAACTGTAAATTAAAAGAATATGACCTTTTTTCTATATCTTCACAGTGATGAAAATTGTCACCCACCTATAATGAATGAAAGTTAAATGCAGCTACAAGATAAACAGAAAACTTGCTGTTTGTGAGTTAAAACTAAAAGATTCAAACAGCCTAAAAGCTTTTTCCGATTCAAGATTAATTTGTTCTGATATTATATGTGCTAATGTATTAGACTGGAAGCTGCACTGTTACATTGTGGAGATTATCATGACGCACACGAACAAAGAACTACCACATATTCCATTACTATACACTGAGGTGACAGACTTCATGGGATAGCAATATATGCATATACAAGTGGTAATAGTGTTGCATACGCAAGGTATAAAAGAGCAGTGTATTGACGAAACTGTCATTTGTACTCGGGTGATTCATATGAAAAGGTGTCCAAAGTGATTATGGCTGCACGATGCAAATCAACAGACTTTGAACACGGAATGGTAGTTGGAGATAGATGCATGGGACATTCCGTTTTGAAAATCGTTAGGGAATTCAATATTCCAAGATGTTAAGAGTGTGCTGAGATTGCCAAATTTCAGGCATTACTTCCCACCACAAACAACACAGTGGCCAACAACCTCCTCTTAACGACTGAGAGCAGCATTGTCTGCATAGAGTTCTCAGTGCTAAGAGACAAGCAACACCGCATGAAATAACTTAGAAAATCGGTGTGGGATGTACAACAAATGTGCCTGTTTGGACAGTGCAGCAAAATTTGGCATTAGTGGGCAATGGCAGCAGACTGGCGCATCATCACTGCAGCACCTCTTCTGGGCTTGTGACCATATTGGTTGGACCCTAGATAAATGAAAAATGGTGGCCTGGTCAGATGAATCCCAATTTCAGTTGGCAAGAGTTGATGGTAGGGTTCGAGTGTGGCGTACACCCCATGAAGCCATAGACCCAAGCTTTTAACAAGACACTGTAAGCTGGTGGTGACTCCATAAGGGTGTGGGCTGTGTGTACATGGACTGTACTGGGTCCTCTGTTCTAACCTGACTGATCGTTGATGGAATGGTAATGTTCAGTTACTTGGAAGACCATTTGCAGCCATTCATGGACTTCATGCTCCCAGTGAACAATGGAATTTGTATGGATGAAAGTGCACGATGAAACCGGATCACAGTTGTTCGTGATTGGTTTTAAGAACATTCTGGAAAGTTCAGGCAAATAATTTGGCGACCCAGATCACATGACACGAATCTCATCAAATATTTATGGGACATAAAATCCTGCACTGGCAACAGTTTCGAAAGGATGGGTAAGGAGGCAGCAATATTTCTGCAGAGGCTTCCAACAACTTGTTGTGTCCATTTCATATTGAGTTGCTGTACTAAATGAGGCGAAAGGAAGACCGACACGATATTAGAAGGTATCCCATAACTTTTGTCACCTCTGTGTATAGTACTCTGTTCACCAAACATCAGTGCTGTGAATTGTTTTAATTGTACAATCAGTTTCCTGCCAGATTAGAGGACTGAAGGAGGATATAAGAGGAGGACATAAGATGACCATCAACAAAAGCAAAACGAGGATAATGGAATGTAGTCGAATTAAGTCGGGTGATGCTGAGGGAATTAGATTAGGAAATGAGACACTTAAAGTAGTAAAGGAGTTTTGCTATTTGGGGAGCAAAATAACTGATGATGGTCGAAGTAGAGAGGATATAAAATGTAGACTAGCAATGGCAAGGAAAGTGTTTCTGAAGAAGAGAAATTTGTTAACATCGAGTATAGATTTAAGTGTCAGGAAGTCATTTCTGAAAGTATTTGTATGGAGTGTAGCCATGTATGGAAGTGAAACATGGGCGATGAATAGTTTGGACGAGAAGAGAATAGAACCTTTCGAAATGTGGTGCTACAAAAGAATGCTGAAGATTAGATGGGTAGATCACATAACTAATGAGGAAGTATTGAATCAGATTGGGGAGAAGAGAAGTTTGTGGCACAACTTGACCAGAAGAAGGGATAGGTTGGTAGGACATGTTCTGAGGCATCAAGGGATCACCAATTTAGTATTGGAGGGCAGCGTGGAGGGTAAAAATCGTAGAGGGAGACCAAGAGATGACTACACTAAGCAGATTCAGAAAGATGTAGGTTGCAGTAGGTACTGGGACATGAAGAGGTTTGCACAGGATAGAGTAGCATGGAGAGCTGCATCAAACCAGTTTCAGGACTGAAGACCACAACAACAACAAGAGGACTGAAATTAAGTCCAGCTGTCTTCTGACAATTCACAGTTGGAGGATGTTGTGGTGTATGTCATTTTAGTATATGATGCCTAAAATGTCCTTTGCTGAGTGGTGGTGTACCTGGCAGTATTAAAAGACACACATTGCAGAAGCAAATGTTCATTTATTAACCCGAACTAACTTCAGTACAATTTTTGAGAATGAATTTACAAACAATTAGATAGCAACTGAAACATTGATCCTTGATGGTGCTTAACCGTTGCTCGCTAAGACAAAGTCCATGCACGTAGTGGTGAGAAGCAGGGAGGATAAATGTCAACATTGTCCTACAAAGCTTGGAGCTTGTAGGCAGTCAACAGATGAGCAGCAAGGTGCCATAATAATGTGGTTTCAGGAGACAGTGAGCTTGTGGACCCAGCTTCTCTGAAGCGGTGCTCTTAGGAGTGGTGGGTGGAAGTCAAGTCTCTACCTGTCTGATGGAAGACTACATGCTCAGTGTCACATGGACACGTGACAGTGCCAATACGAATAGGTGCTTGTGACTGCAACACTTTGGCAGCTGCAGGACCTTTGGTGGTAAACAGCTCAGTCGCTCTTCTCCAGGGTGAGACAGGAGACATACCTAGCCCACAAAACACATATGTTAAGTATGGTGGCCAAATATGTGGGGGCGTAACCTCGCATATACCACTCTCCTCCCCCCTTAAAATCAGTTGGTGCAACCATCTTAGAGAAGTGCAGTATCCAAGTCAGGAGGCAAAACACAGCTACCAGTGCAGACTGTTGCAAAAACAACAGTACAGCCATTGTGGAAACTTGCCTTAAAAGTTACCAAGATGCCATATACTGTAACATACCTTGCATCCCACAAGAATTGAATAAGACCAAAACAGTATCCAGAAAAAGAAACCCCAGAATTGACATGAACATCTGAATAAAAATGTAAGGTACAGCAAACAAGACTGCCAAGCATGTCGTGCTGCAAGATTGACATCTGAGACAAGAATAGATAAAGCACATAAAAATTTCACAAGAATTTCCAATAGCTCAGCACAAGGCAGATGAATATACTTAGCTAAACTACTAAACAACACAAGAAACCAATCCCAGCGAAAGGAACACATCATGCCCTCATAGGGGAACAGCAGCTGGCCGTCACAGATGACAGAGAAGGCCGCGTGCAGGCAGTGTTTGTGGTGAAATTTCCACAAAGGCACAACCCAAGACCCAGAAGAGCAGGGGGATCAGTGATGCCGGTCCAGATGATGAGACCAGCAGCAACAGGGAAAGTGGTTGCTGGTATGGTGCCGGTGGGGCTGCCTGGACCACCCGAGTAGGTGGTGGCATTGGCATCGGCATCGAGTGTGCCGCCTCTGGAGGTGTCAGGTTCATTGTCGAGAGGCTGGCTGCCACGGGATCAGCGATGACTACATAGATGAGAGAGCTGGCATCAGTGTCGACAAGGCTACTGATGACAGCTGGAGCAGCCATAACAAGTCTGGTGACAATAGGACTGACAAGAGCGATGCCAAGAGAGTCAGTGTCCGATAGCATCACTTGCAAGGGCAGCGCTTTTGTGAAGGAACTTCTGCCATAAAAATCTGTGAATATGAAACCGAGTGCTGCACAACACAGCGACATTGTAAACAACTCTATTGAAAGTGGCCCATCAGGCCCCACATAAAACATGTTGACACTGCCTATGATCAAGCTCACTTGAAAACTAAGGGGAAGACTGTTTGTCAGGAACCAAGAATGTGGTGTGCGAATGGCTCAGACAGAGGGGACTGTTACTACAAAAATGCTCATCTAACTGTTCCACTAATAAATCAAAATCTGCTGACAAGAGTCTGGAAAAAACTGACAACAGAAATGAAAGATTTCCGTTCTCGCACTTCCGATAAAGTGAGTACTGTGCTGCAGACCTTGGATGTCGTATACTCTAAGTGCATCTCCAGTTGTTGACAGCGTGTGGCCCAGTTCTCTGTCTGGCTGTCAGACATCTGAAATAAAATATTCATCATGAATGCTGGAGCAGCAGGCTGAGATGAAGCCTTTGTATTCAAAAACTGAGTAAGCTGAGTTACACTCTGCAACAGATTCTGAATTTTCCGCTCCTGTAACTGAATAATGTGAGTCAGAAACATCTCTGATGATTGGACAGACGCAATAATACTAAGTGACATTTAAACCTGATGCGAAGGTACACCACCAGCAAACCCAAACTTTTAAATACTGGAGACAACCCAGACTAACAGCATTAGTGAGGAGAATCAAACTTGTACAACACATGAATGGACTGCCTAAACTATGTAAATAGTAGAACAACTACTAAAATCAACTTTCACAAATTTGCAACAATTGAGAAACTGTAACACCATTTGTAAAATGAACACCAACCAAAATTGGATCAGTCAAATTGACAATGACACAATAAGCACAAATATGCCACCCCATCAAAATTAACTAGTACACACACACAAATTACCAGTGACTGGAAAAAGCGTCAAACAGTCTTGAAAGCGAGACTGCGCTCCAGCAGAAGTAACAAATACACTTTGAGAAACATGAAAATGCACATGAGAAACAGCTTCATCGCCATTACTGATAATGGCAGATGAGAGAAGAGCACTGATAACCACACGAAACCATTATTCTCGTCGCCATTATCGAAGTGTCCTTTGCCAAAGATCTAGCTGGCACTATTTAAATACACACCTTGCAATAACAATTGTTTATTTATTAACATGAACCAAATAAGTACAACTTCCAAGAGCCAATGTCCACACTACTAGATAATAACTGAAATGTCAATCCTTGATGATGCCTAATAGGTCCTCACTAGATGAAGTCCATGCACATAGTGGCGAGGAGCATGGAGTATAGACACTGACATGGTCCTATGAAGGTGGGAGCTTGTAGGTAGTCAACTGATGAGCAGCAAGGTGCCGTAAAAACATGGTCTCATGAGGCGATGAGCTCATGGGCAGTATACATACAGCTTCTGCAAGTGATGTCCTCGGAAGCAGCAGACGGAAGTCCAGCAACATATGGTGCTCATGGCGAGGCCAAGCCAATGCCATGTTGGGTGGCAGCCATTGATGATCCATAGCAGAGCTCAGTATTCATCTTTTGGATTTTTTTAAGTACCCACCAAGCCCAAAGCAGAGCAGCTGAGTCTCTGTGCAAAAGCATCTTAAATAAAACTTTTGAGTTTTATTGTTGTAAATTTGTACCTTAGCTGCTTTTATTTTTGAGATTTTCTTGAAAGACAGAGTATGAGCTAATTATTATTCTTAAATACTTGTGGTGCTGTGTTGTGCCTTGGACCATTGACATTAAAAGGCATCTGGAAGACAGTGTTGTCCATCTTGTTGTTTATATGAAACCATCTACATCCATACTCTGCAAACTACTTGTGAAGTGTGCGGCAAAGTGTACTTCCCATTGTACCGGTTATTAGGGCTTCTTTACACTCCACTCACGTATGGATCATGGGAAAGATGACTGTTTAAATGCCTTGTGTGTGGTTTTATTAATCTACTCTTGTTCTCTCAAAGCCTAGAGAAATGATACATAGGAGATTGTAGTACATTCCTAGAATCATTATTTAAAGCCAGTTGCTGAAACTTTATAATTAGGCTTTCTCAGGATAGTTTGCGTTTATCTCCAAGTGTGTTCCTGGTCAAATCAGTGTTTCTGTTACTTAGTTGTTGTCTTCATTTCCAAAAATAATTATTTAGAAGAGTATAATGTTCAGTTAGTATAGTCTCAATTTTCTGAAGGCTTATAGGTGTTATTGCAAATGTATGTCTCATGATGATTACAGAACTTTATAGATGGCAAGGCAGATATGTATAGGTTTAAAGGAAGGGGTGTCAGTGAAAATCATTGTAGAAATCAATTATTAGTTGTCTTTCTTATGAAAGTGGGAGGGAACAACATTTTTCATGTACTGTATGACTTCTACAAGTCCCATCTCTATAAATTTATAAATGAGCCTCTCTCTCCTCTTCAGACTGTATCATTAGCACCATTAAGGTTGTAGAAAACTGACAAAGTCTCAGTGTTTGAGTCCTCTTGCAACAAATGTTATTAGCTCAAGCAGCTGGCTACAGCAACTGTTTGAGTAATACTAGATATGAAAGTGCTAGATCAAATAGACATACAAATACACCATTGGTAAAATCTTACCAGTGGAGGAGATTAGTTGATGGAACTTGTCAGAAAACATCCAGAATTTAATAACAGAAACAATAAAGGTCAAATAATTTAAAGGACATGAAGACCAATATATACAAAATACAATATTTAAATTTTATTTGTAAACTATTTGATGATGAAGTAATTAGCAAAAGCTTTAAATGGTGTAAGAGCACACCAAATCTGTGAAAGAAAAAGAAATAGAAATGACTGAAAAACTGTATTTGCTCTTTTCAAATTTTTATCTATATCTGGTCCGGTAAAATTTACCAAGTCATTGTTTTCTTTCCAGCAAACGTATATTGTGGGATCAGTATCATAACTTACGATATCCCTCAGGATATTTTCCTCGTGATAATCTACGCATGAAGAATGATCCATTAGATTGGAATGGTGATCATATTCACACAAATTTCAAGGTAACTCACATAAACATTGCTTCCATTTACATATTAATGGGCTTCCTGTGTTTATAGATTTCTATACTTCATGAGAGCTATGATATTTCTCAACTTCTTAATTAAAAATAAAAACAAGACAAAAATTTTATTAAAGTTCCATTTGCACTGGATGAGCACCAGCTGTGGTACAAAATATAATTAATTCGGCTTTGTCTGGCTAAAAGTGAATTATTATTGTTTTTAGGATATGTATCAACATTTACGCAACAATGGATACTATGTGGAAGTATTAGGGTCTCCTTTTACATGTTTTGATGCATCTCAGTATGGTACAGTCTTACTAGTTGATGCAGAAGAAGAATATTTCCCTGAAGAATTTGCTAAACTAAAAAGAGACGTGGATAATGGACTTTCTCTCATTGTATTTGCAGATTGGTACAATGTTACAGTAATGAAGAAAGTAAAGTTCTATGATGAAAATACGAGGTAAGATTTTGCTTCAGGTTGTGTGCCTCAGGAGTTTAATTTACAGTGAGATGTAGTTATTGTTCTATTAAAGTACACGGGGATTCTAATTGTTTTCAGAATATGTTAGTAGAATACTGATTGTTCTATTATAGTCTACTTTTCTCATTTTTCTCAGACAGTGGTGGATGCCAGACACAGGTGGAGCAAATATACCTGCAATTAATGACCTGCTGTCTTCGTGGGGAATTGCCCTTGGAGACAGAGTCTTTGAAGGCCAGTACACCATTGGTGACCATGACATGTACTATGCTTCTGGTACATCCATTATTAGGTTTCCAGAGAATGGAACTGTTATATTTCAAAAGCTGAAAGACCAAGGTTTGTTGTTTTAATTAAACATGAATGTTTGAGATACTATAAAAATATTTTATTGTTAACTTATTATTACATTATATCATAGGGCATGAAGTACTTGTAGAAGATTCCAGTGTGTCAGAGAATGTGCCAATTCTGGGATTGCTTCAAACAAAGGCTTCAGAAAAAAGTGGCCGCATTGTGATCTACGGAGATTCAAACTGTTTAGATAACAGTCACTTGGAGAAAGGTATGCTTTTTTTACATTAAATTGCACTGCTCAGCCATCATTCTGTTGGTACATTTATGTTGTGGTTTGATGTTTTCGTTGAACTTCCTTTAATAATGATTATGCTCAGCTTTGTAGATGCTGTAACAGAAGAGGTGGCTTTTATATTTGTAAATGGGCCTGATAAATATAAATTTCTGGCTTTGACATACATTCCAATGTTGCATTTGAAAAAAATATTTCATCATAACTGCCTAGTAATGCTTGACATTTGCAGTAAGAGACAGTTGTTTTAGTTGGAAAGCAAGTGCTAAATAATGAAAAATGAGTCTTTAGCAGACACAGCTAACTCCTCAAAATGTTAAAACTTATGAGTACCAAGTTCATTTTTTTAAAGAAAATTGTTAGAATTACATTTGAAATAAATATTTGTACTTCCATACAGATTGTTTTTGGATGTTAAGTGCCCTTCTGGAATTTACATCAACTGGGCACCTTCCCACAGTTTTCAAAGAACGCCAAACAGAATTCAGAAATAAGGCAACAGACCTTCCACAGAGAATGGAGGGAAACCATCTCCACAGGTAATAATTTGATTTATTATAATGTTCTGTGTTGCTCTGATATTTAGTTATTGATAGCAAAATTTTGTACAGGTATTCCAAAGTTCTGGAAAATCGTATGGGAAGTCTACAAACAAGAGACCTGCCACCTTGCCCAACTCTTGTTTGGGCACAGCCAGTGCCACTGAATCAATCTGCTCCAACGTACGTAAGTTCAGATATAGTTTGAATGTCGGTGCCCAAGTTTATAACAAAAAATACATAGCAATAAATTATGAGTTTGAATCAATGGATTATTGGATGTTTTATTATTCTCCTCCTCATAGCAATCTGTATAAGTCACAGAAGCTCCTCTCTTTGGCCCATGAGGACCAGCAACAGTTGTGGAACTTTGGGTTACCTCCAAGAGGTGGTCCAGGTGTTCTGTCAGACATCCTTTCTGAAGAACAAGGGGGGTGGCGAAACGACCTTTCAGGCCTTGGCAACTACGAGGAAGATGGCCTGTCATTACTGCCACCTCTTGCACTGATGTTCATGTCTTGTACAGTAGTGTTCCTAGCATTCCGATTTTACCGTCAGCGCACAAGATCTAGAAGGAAACGTCCTCTACGTCTTAGAAAATTTGCAACAGCCCTGAGTGTGAACCGTGTGCCAGCTGTATGATGTGTGTAGGCAAGCAGTTAGTCTTCCAAACTGTAGTATTTTTATGACTTAAAAGTATTCTTTTGTACATACATATATATATATTTTTTAATTTGTCACGTGGAGGAAGTTTTTAATGTATATTTAACAGGCAGGATTTTTGTTAGTTATTTGGTAGGTCTCTTCTCAGTATTACTTGCCTGTGTAGGTTATTATATTAGCATAATGATATCTAGACTTCATAACATTTTCCCAAAACTTCTTTTTTGTGATTGCGAAATGCGTACGTGTGAACTCCAAATGTATATCCTACGTACTTTTTCCCCCCCCCCCCTATTGAATGTGTTCAGTAAAACTGATCTCGTGTTTCTTTTATTATTGCAGTAAATGAAAGTTAAGTTGGCAGAATACTTATACTGGAATGTGAGAGTAACAGTGTTCAAACTGAATGAAAAAAAAAAAAAAAAAAATCGTCTCCTGTGTCTCGACAAATGCAACATGAAATGGATGGAAATTAACTAAAATTGGTTACAAAACTTTGTTTGCTATGTCTCAATGAAGCTTTTAGAATCAGTTTTAATAATATTTCCAAAATGGCACTGTGAAGGGAAAAATAACAGACAAAGGTGATCTTTCCAAATAACATAAACTACACAAATATTGTAATACAAAATAAATGGAAATACACTGGAAAAACTAAAACGTTTTGTTCATTAATGTAGTTAGTTTGGAGTCCCAGTGCTGACTATTGTCTAAATCGTACACCGACTCCCCTTCGTAAATCAATCGACATCAAGAATTCATATTGTTATATTACTGCTCGACTGTAACAATCACACATTGATGTGAAACTGATTTCATTTTATGATTAATGAGTTCCTTATAGTATTGTGTCTGTGTTTTATTCATTACTTGGTGCAAAACAGTTTTACTGTGTTTTGTGTAATGGTAACTATTGATAATAATCTTTCCTGAAGTCTGCTGAAACTTGTGAGAGAGAAATATTAGCCGTTGCTGCTAGGAACATGAACACGTCCATTGGTGTTAATGCTTTGCTGGTTGTTTTTTTAAAGGAATATAATTTTATGCAGAAAGATCATCAGATTTCACTTGATCTGTTTGAGACTCACTAGAATTAAACTTCAGTTCTGTACTATTATTAGTTTTCAATATTTTAATAGAAAAAAAGTTCCTATTTTTAATAGACTAATTTGCTAACTGTTCCCTCAAAATAGGTTGTAAGTAAATGTTTCTGTTCTTTCTTGTGTACAATATGTTTTATCATCTGTAAGTGTGAAATTGTGTGCCATTATAAATCATGGGTGTCATAAATCACCAAGAAACGTGCTTCGTATCAGATGTAACAATAATTCTAAATGAAGAAAGAAGTTTTGTGCGAACAATTTGTATTACATTACGTGTGAAGTTAATTCAAAAGAAGTGTTTTAATAGAATTTTAAATGATGAAAGTTCAAGAAATGTAATTGAGAGAGTATCATACTTTTTTGTACCTCAGAACATTCCTTTACTGTACGTTACAAGTTGCAAAACATCCCAGATTTTAATGTACATTTTGGGTGATTGGGTGCTATTTCATTCTACAATATAGTCATGGTTGAGCAAAATGAATTTTGCTTACCATAGCTTGGTCTGTTGTCTGACTTGTGTTAACATATGATATATAGGATAAGATGGTGTTCTTTGTGAACATTAAAATGAATGAAACTTCTTGGCTGATTAAAACTGTGTGCCGGACCAAGACTTGAACTCGGGACCTTTGTCTTTCGCAGACAAGTGCTCTACCAAAGGTCCCATGTTCGAGTCTCAGTCTGGCACACAGTTTTAATCTGCCTGGAAGTTTCGTATCAGCGCACACTCCTCTGCAGAGTGAAAATCTCATTCTGCGTTAAAATGAATGCTTTGAAAGTTTGCCTTAACCATTGTCAACATTTACAATATTGCATTTGTTATTAATACATATTTTCCCTTAGAAACATATTTAATATAAAAGGATGATCATTATTCATTTTACTTTTGGGTAGTGAGAGATGAGTGCCCAGCTGTTCAAATGAAACACACATATCCTTAAGATCATCTAGGTTATTGAACATAAAGTACAGTAATTTTTTTTCGTTTAATGTAATTAGTAATGTGTTGTCATTGGCTGCCAGTGACAATTACACTGTTGCAAGTCTGAAGATACACTGCTATTGATTTTGTGGCTTGTTTTTGTCACCTTTGTAGTTGAATTCTGGTTTGAGCAGGTCAGAAATCATGACGGGGGACAGTTAGTAGTGTTGATGAGGAATAATTGTGAAGTTTGGTGCAACAGAGGTTTTAGGACTACTTTACCTCACAAAATTATGTTCAGGTATGCAAAGTAATGCGTTTATCAGTACAACTTTTCTTGTTGTTATAATTCAACAAATTTCCTTTGCTTTTCAGTAGTAATATAAGTACGAGAAATTCATTTTCCAATGCCCTTATTAACATGTTGTACCAAACGATTGACTTAGGTGGGAAACTTACTTTTTTTAAAAAAAATATTGCTTTAAATCCCAGGAGAGACAGTTTTCAGTGTAGTTGAAGAAGGTGAATTTAGAAATTACACATATCTAACTCCTTCAGAAGTTTTATACTGGTATTTACCATTACATATTTTTACTTGTTATATGAAATTGGTGTCTATATGTTTAGTTATAGCTTTTGTAACAGATTAAACAGAAGAAACAATTTATACCAACAAAAATAATGAAATACATGAGCCAGACACTATGACCACATGCTGAAAAGTGCATGGGGCCACCTTTGGAAAGTAATACAACAATGGTTCTGTATGGCATGTATTTGATGAGGTTGATAGATTGCTGAAGGTATGTGGCACCAAAATGCCTGTGCACAGGCCACACAATTTCTGTGAATTACAGGTCAGTGGTTAGTGGGTGTGGAACTGATGCCCAATAGTATCCCAGATATCTTCCATAGGTTTCAGGTCAGGTGAATTTGATGGCCAAGACACCAACATGAGTTAAGTATCATGCTCCTCAAACTACTGTAGCATGATTCTGGCCTTGTGACACAGAGGTTATCCTGCTGGGAGTGCCCTTGCTTTTGGGGAAGACATCAGGCATGAAGGGATGCTGGTGGTCCACAATGATATTCACATAGACCACAACTGCTATGGTTCCTTTGATTACTAATACAGATCCTGTGGAAGCCCAGACATCTCCCACAGTATAACATAGTCGACCCCCTCCCCCACCAGCCTACATCTTTGAAGCAGTGCATGTTTCAAGCAGCCTTACACCTACACTCCTGGAAATTGAAATAAGAACACCGTGAATTCATTGTCCCAGGAAGGGGAAACTTTATTGACACATTCCTGGGGTCAGATACATCACATGATCACACTGACAGAACCACAGGCACATAGACACAGGCAACAGAGCATGCACAATGTCGGCACTAGTACAGTGTATATCCACCTTTCGCAGCAATGCAGGCTGCTATTCTCCCATGGAGACGATCGTAGAGATGCTGGATGTAGTCCTGTGGAACGGCTTGCCATGCCATTTCCACCTGGCGCCTCAGTTGGACCAGCGTTCATGCTGGACGTGCAGACTGCGTGAGACGGCGCTTCATCCAGTCCCAAACATGCTCAATGGGGGACAGATCCGGAGATCTTGCTGGCCAGGGTAGTTGACTCACACCTTCTAGAGCACGTTGGGTGGCACGGGATACATGTGGACGTGCATTGTCCTGTTGGAACAGCAAGTTCCCTTGCCGGTCTAGGAATGGCAGAACGATGGGTTCGATGATGGTTTGGATGTACCGTGCACTATTCAGTGTCCCCTCGACGATCACCAGAGGTGTACGGCCAGTGTAGGAGATCGCTCCCCACACCATGATGCCAGGTGTTGGCCCTGTGTGCCTCGGTCGTATGCAGTCCTGATTGTGGCGCTCACCTGCACGGCGCCAAACACGCATACGACCATCATTGGCACCAAGGCAGAAGCGACTCTCATCGCTGAAGACGACACGTCTCCATTCGTCCCTCCATTCACGCCTGTCACGACACCACTGGAGGCGGGCTGCACTATGTTGGGGCGTGAGCGGAAGACGGCCTAACAGTGTGCGGGACTGTAGCCCAGCTTCATGGAGATGGTTGCGAATGGTCCTCGCCAATACCCCAGGAGCAACAGTGTTCCTAATTTGCTGGGAAGTGGCGGTGCGGTCCTCTACGGCACTGCGTAGGATCCTACGGTCTTGGCGTGCATCCGTGCGTCGCTGCGGTCCGGTCCCAGGTCGACGGGCACGTGCACCTTCCGCCGACCACTGGCGACAACATCGAAGTACTGTGGAGACCTCACGCCCCACGTGTTGAGCAATTCGGCGGTACGTCCACCTGGCCTCCCGCATGCCCACTATACGCCCTCGCTCAAAGTCTGTCAACTGCACATATGGTTCACGTCCACGCTGTCGCGGCATGCTACCAGTGTTAAAGACTGCGATGGAGCTCCGTATGCCACGGCAAACTGGCTGACACTGACGGCGGCGGTGCACAATTGCTGCGCAGCTAGCGCCATTCGACGGCCAACACCGCAGTCTCTGGTGTGTCCGCTGTGCCGTGCGTGTGATCATTGCTTGTACAGCCCTCTCGCAGTGTCCGGAGCAAGTATGGTTGGTCTGACACACCGGTATCAATGTGTTTTTTTTTCCATTTCCAGGAGTGTATATGATGGCGTATCCAGACACAGCCATCAACCTGGTGTATCAAGAAACATGATTTATCTTACCATGAAACACATTGATGTTGATATGTGGTCCATTTTGATGATCCCATACCTGTGCAGTTATGAATGACGATGTTGTTGGGTCAACGTAGGAACGTGAAGGACATCTGCTTTAAAGCCCCATGTTCAACACTGGGAGCTAACACCAGCATTGTACTCCGTTAGTGAATCTGCCTCACATTACTGCCTTCTCTGCTTTACAGGCGATCCTGTGATGTGGTGTGGACATCCAACACCTTGTTGTCCAAGGTTTCACAGTTCTATAACCACTTTCCGTATGTGTTCACAGCAGTAGCTCGCAAACAAACAACCAGCTTCATCATTTCTGAGATGCTTGTTCCTATGCACCAGACTATAGCAACTTGCTCTTTGTCAGTGTCACTTACATCAATAGGCCTCCCTATTTGCAATCTCGGTTGTCATTAGAATCATTCTGTATTTCTCTCTGTTCCCCTTATATACTTCCCTTACCATGTCACATGCCTGCAACACTATTAGGTGGCACACAGTGTCTCTGTGACCAGTAGTAACAAGCTCTGGCTCATGAGTGTACAAATAATAATATGGGAAAAGCTAAACACCCATCACTGACAGTAAATGTTGGGCAGCTGATTGCCATACAAATAAAATGCTGAAGTCTGTACTTCACATTTCCAACTGGTATTCTTTTTCAAAAGACAAACAGGACATTTACTGAAGGATGTTTAATGCTCCAGCACAATACCCACAAATTTTAACTTTTTCTCAAGAATACAAAAGAAAATCAAAAGATAAGGCTTGAATTGCCATAAAACTGTTGGAACAACAATGCTAACAAAAATTTTATTTTACTGAAAACTGGCGCATTGCAAGTAAACGACATTGAGCGGGTGCATTGCAAGTAAACGACATTGAGCGAAAACAGTGAAGTACTGGACAAAATGGTTACAGTCATTGTGCAAAAGACAGTCATTGTACTTTATGGCCTACTTTGAAATTAAAGTGATGACAAGAACTCACGTTGTTCATCTTACATTTCAGTAAGTATGAGGGTTGACTGAAAGTAATGCCTCCACCTTCGCAACTCTTCAGCAGTTGGCAGCATTGGTATGCAGCAGGTACTGGCTTGCTGCATAGCCTCTTCTCTATAACTCCAGTTTGGTGGGAAGCCTTAGCATTCAACGGTTGTGTTGTTACTGTGTATAGTGTGGAACCCTGTGCAGATGGTCTGTCAATGCGACTTAAGCAACATGCAGTCATTGAATTCTTGACAGCAGAAGGTGTCACCCCAAAGGAGATTCACCAGAGAATGGAAGCAGTTTATGGTGATTGTGTTGATGTGAGTACTGTTCACTTTCGGGCGAGTAAGTTTACAGATGTTGAGGCGGGGACATCTAACCTGTGTGACAAACAAAGAGTTGGACGTCCTGTGACAGCAACCTCCGAGTTTCACAAGCAAAATGTTGACAGAGTGGTTCAGTATGGTCGTCGTATCACTCAGAGAGAAACTGCAAGCACAATTGGCATTTAGCAAGAATGTGTGGGTCACAAGATACACCAATGGATTAAACTTCTTTGCTTGGCACGTCGCACACTTCACATGCCACCATTGCAGGACATCAGAGACTGAATCTCGCCACCGTATAGCATCCTCCGTACAGTCCAAATTTAGCACTGTCTGACTTCCATCTGTTCCCAATAATGAAAGACGATCTGCGGGGACATCATTATGCTTCTGGTGAAGATGTTGAGAGAACTGTGAGACTGGTTGCAGAAACAGGATGTCGACTTCTTCCATGACAGCTTCGGAAAACTTGTTCATCATTGGCAAAAATGTATCCAATTGGCTAGTGATTAAGTGGAAAAGTGAATATTGGTAATTAAAGATCACAGTCTAATGATTGTTTCTGCGTTTGATTTATTAAAATATTCCCATCCAAACCCAATTAATGAAGGTGGAGGCATGACTTTTCATTCAACCCTCGTATGTTTGGTAATAATCTGCTTGTAATCAGAATTGAGTATGTAATTATTCCACCACTTTGCATCACATTGGAAACTTAATGAAGGTCTCTTCATAGAAATCATTAACTTCCAATAATAATTGAAATTACCGTAAGTCCAGGTGTGATATCTTCTGCCCATTAACTCTGTGAGATTCATGAAATTAGTTTGCAATAGATTATCAAGCATCTCATGGAACTTGAATAGTTCTGGAGTATGAAAGCAAGTGGCATCATCTAAAAGGTGTGATATTTTGGCACGCTGACCTCTTGTCATCTTCAGGCCTGTCTGGATGAGAGAGTGACATCTGCTGGGTGCCACCTTTATTTCCTGTTGCTCTCTCCTGCTGTCTCCTGCCAGTCACTTTCAGGCACAGACCTGTTGCAGTGATGGCAGAAGCATGGCATCAGGCATCGATCCAGCATCCTTAGTAGCATCGATCCAGCATCCTAGTAGCGTTGCAGTCAGTGCTGAGTGCAGATCTCTGCTGGCATGGCGAAATACTTCTTCATCCTCTACAGTTGTTATGACGAGTTGGTCTCCACGTAGACAGCCGCTGTACTTGGGAATCACGCTCAAGGCTGGGTCCAAGGCCTTGCTTAATTGAAAGCTACTGTCCATATTTACTGTCCATCAAGCAGTCAGATCTCTACAGCTTCTTTGAGAGAACAATCCCAGAAGTTGCTCCATTGTTGAAACAACTTTGTACCATTGTAAATCATGGTATGTCCACGGGAGATGCAGTGCTCTGCCACAGCGGACTTTGTTGGCTGTACATTGTCAGTGTATCTCTTCTTTACTGTCCAGGTCATCTGGCCTATGTACACTTTTCCCACACTAACAGCAGATGTGATAGACTTCAGTTTCCAGAACCCTAGATCATCCTTGCATGATCCCAATATGGTTTTCGTGTTGGCTGGTGGGTGGAACACACACTAGACATTGCATTTCTAGAGTATTCCTCTAATTTTTGCTGATATAACATGTAGAATAATCGCCATTGCAACCACTTTATCTTAGTCTTCAGCAAGCTGTGGTCTTCGATTCTTTGGTCTTAAGACATGTTGTATCTGATGGTTGTTGTAACTAGTCATAGCTTTCACAACCTGTAAGTGCTGCAATTCATCTCCTAGACTGTAGTCTGATATCTCACATGCTCTGTACACTAATGTGCTTATGACACTTTCCCATTGTGCAGGAGCATGACAGTTGGAGGTGTGCAAGTACAAACTTGTATGTGTCAGTTTACAGTAAACACTGTGTCCCACTGTGCCAGAGTAAAAACACATCATCCACATGTCTAAAAACACACAAGGGCTTGTAGACTGCTGACCCCAGGGTCTCTTCCTCAAGTGCCTCTCTAAAGATATTGACCATTACTGGTGATCATAAGCACTAATTCGAACAGATTCATTAGTGCTGGCCCAAATTTGTCCCCTATATGGGTTAGTAACTCAATGAGACATCAAGAAAACTCTTCTCGCTCCACTTGCAGTTGGTGTCGACACAGTCCCCTGACTCATGGGAGTGGATAGATGCAGTTAGCTGGTCTCAAGCCAACAAGGCATGGCAATTGGCCTCACATAGACACTGAAAAAATGCCTTCTGTTAGTGTTGCATTGCATATTTCAGATAAGACAGGGCTTTATTATAAGGGAACAAATCTTTGGTACTCTGTCAGAAACATAATCAAATCCAAATGAACTTTTTTTTTTTTTTTTTTTTTTTTTTTTTTTTTTTTTTTTTTTTTTGAGAGAATAAATAACTTTCATTAAACATATTTGCTGCCTGTGACTTGTAATTTATAGCCCTTTCATTTAATCAAATGGTGATATTATCCTGCTTTCTGGCTTGTTGTTGTGTCTCTTCTTACACGACATTTCGTATAGTCTCAAGTCTATTGTCAGAATTACTGATTTCTGACGTAATGCACATGTTACTTGATTTTTAATAAATTTTCTTTGTGATTTTGAGTAGTTTTTGTAGTGTGTAGCTACTGCAGGATCTCTACTTCTACTTTCAGTCACATATATTTCCCTTTTCCTTTAGCAAGATACACCAATGGATTAAACTTCTTCATTGCAGCATTTTGCCGTGGAATATTCTTTTTCATTTTGATGAAATAAATCTCAGGTGAACAGCTTGGAATGAGTGTGCATAGGACACAATATTTCGGCAATCAACCACGTTGCCATCATCAGGTGCACTGATGTACTGACCGACAGTGGGCTGGCGCCAGGTACACTCCTAGAAATGGAAAAAAGAACACATTGACACCGGTGTGTCAGACCCACCATACTTGCTCCAGACACTGCGAGAGGGCTGTACAAGCAATGATCACACGCACGGCACAGCGGACACACCAGGAACTGCGGTGTTGGCCGTTGAATGGCACTAGCTGCGCAGCATTTGTGCACCGCCGCCGTCAGTGTCAGCCAGTTTGCCATGGCATACGGAGCTCCATCGTAGTCTTTAACACTGGTAGCATGCCGCGACAGTGTGGACGCGAACCGTATGTGCAGTTGACGGACTTTAAGCGAGGGGGTATAGTGGGCATGCGGGAGGCCAGGTGGACATACCGCCGAATTGCTCAACACGTGGGGCGTGAGGTCTCCACAGTACATCGATGTTGTCGCCAGTGGTCGGCGGAAGGTGCACGTGCCCGTCGACCTGGGACCGGACCGCAGCAACGCACGGATGCACGCCAAGACCGTAGGATCCTACGCAGTGCCATAGGGGACCGCACCGCCACTTCCCAGCAAATTAGGGACACTGTTGCTCCTGGGGTATCGGCGAGGACCATTCGCAACCGTCTCCATGAAGCTGGGCTACGGTCCCGCACACTGTTAGGCCGTCTTCCGCTCACGCCCCAACATCGTGCAGCCTGCCTCCAGTGCTGTCGCGACAGGTGTGAATGGAGGGACGAATGGAGACGTGTCGTCTTCAGCGATGAGAGTCGCTTCTGCCTTGGTGCCAATGATGGTCGTATGCGTGTTTGGCGCCGTGCAGGTGAGCGCCACAATCAGGACTGCATACAACCGAGGCACACAGGGCCAACACCCGGCATCATGGTGTGGGGAGCGATCTCCTACACTGGCCGTACACCTCTGGTGATCGTCGAGGGGACAGTGAATAGTGCACGGTACATCCAAACCGTCATCGAACCCATCGTTCCACCATTCCTAGACCGGCAAGGGAACTTGCTGTTCCAACAGGACAATGCACGTCCACATGTATCCCGTGCCACCCAACGTGCTCTAGAAGGTGTAGTCAACTACCCTGGCCAGCAAGATCTCCGGATCTGTCCCCCATTGAGCATGTTTGGGACTGGATGAAGCGCCGTCTCACGCGGTCTGCACGTCCAGCATGAACGCTGGTCCAACTGAGGCGCCAGGTGGAAATGGCATGGCAAGCCGTTCCACAGGACTACATCCAGCATCTCTACGATCGTCTCCATGGGAGAATAGCAGCTTGCATTGCTGCGAAAGGTGGATATACACTGTACTAGTGCCGACATTGTGCATGCTCTGTTGCCT
The DNA here is from genome assembly GCF_023897955.1 of Schistocerca gregaria. Taxonomy (NCBI): domain Eukaryota; kingdom Metazoa; phylum Arthropoda; class Insecta; order Orthoptera; family Acrididae; genus Schistocerca; species Schistocerca gregaria. The sequence goes on from NC_064924.1 coordinate 514,010,159, forward strand.
GTGTCTATGTGCCTGTGGTTCTGTCAGTGTGATCATGTGATGTATCTGACCCCAGGAATGTGTCAATAAAGTTTCCCCTTCCTGGGACAATGAATTCACGGTGTTCTTATTTCAATTTCCAGGAGTGTATATATAGAACAATCCCCCTCCTGCTCCTCCCTCAGGTGCTTCCTATGAGTCTGTGTGGTCCACGCCCCGCGCGCGATCCAGGTACAGCGTCCGTTCTCCCACCGTCCGGGCACTGCGTCCTAGGTCTTCTCGTTCAGGAGGGTCTCCCGGCACTGCTTTCGTTATTCTTCCTTCTCCCCCAAAGTCGGTACACTCTGGGAAATATCCTTTTTCTTCTTAATCCGGGTGATCGTGGGTTCCCACACCTTGCTAAGAATGTAACCGCTGTCATGATTTAGTTGTGGCTCCCTTATTCTGATCTCTAGGACTTCTTTGATGATACAGTCCCCGTATTTGGAAGTCTGTGTCAAGACTTTGGTTTGGTCATAATCCATGCTGTGGAGTTCCAACAGGCAATGCTCAGCAATCTGACTTACTGGGCTGTTGCGGTCTAGTGTGCCGTTGATGTTCTCGGCATTGGTCCTCAATGGTACGAATGGTTTGACCTACGTATACACAACTGCATTGGCAAGGTATCTGATAAACCCCTGATTTACGTAGGCCAAGGTTGTCCTTGACACTACCAAGAAGGCTCTTGGTTTTGCTTGGAGGATGGAAGTTGGTTTTCACTTGGTGTTTACATAAAATACGTCCAATTTTTCTGGATAAGGCCCCACAAAATGGAATAATAGCCAAGGCCGCCTACTCCTGAGGTTCATACTCAGTTTCTGCCGGTGCTGCAGATGTGGGATGTAGAGCCTTCCGAATTTTCCCTTCCTTGTAACTGTTCCTCCAAAACACGGTCTTCAGATGGTCCAATTCTTTTTGGAGACTGTCCCTGTTGGAGATGGTGTGAGCTCTGTGTACAAGAGTTTTGAGCATGCCATTCTTTTGTGCCGGGTGGTGGCAGCTATCTGCATGTAGGTACAAATCAGTGTGCGTCTTCTTCCTATAAATGCTGTGGCCCAAAGTGCCGTCAGCTCATCTTCTAATCAAAACATCTAGGAAAGGGAGTATCTCATCCGTTTCGATCTCCATGGTGAACTTAATATTCTCGTGTCTGGAGTTGAGATGTGTGAGTAAGTCTGCCAGTTTATCTCTTCCATGCGGCCAGATAACGAAGGTATCATCCATATATCTAAAGAAACAAATGGGTTTTAGATGTGCTGATTCAAGAGCTTCCTCCTCGAAATGTTCCATGTACATATTTGCAACAACGGGTGAGAGTGGACTCCCCATGGCTACTCCTTCTGTCTGCTCGTATTATTCACCGTCAAATAACATGTCTGAAAAGGTTGGTGGTCTCTTCATCAAATTTCTGGCTGATGAGTTCCAAGGATTCTTGTAACGGAACATTAGTGAATAGAGATACCACATTGAAGCTCACCAGTATGTCAGATTCCTTAAGCACAAGGTTGTTGATGCGTCCCAGGAAATCCACGGAGTTACGTATATGGTGTATATGTATCTCCCAACGTAAAGGCTAAGCAGTTTTTTGAGGTGCTTGGTGAGAAGGTACATTGGGGCACCAATATTGCTGACAATGGGACGTAACGGAATCAATTTCTTGTGCACCTTCGGCAGTCTGTAAAGTCTAGGAGGAACAGCAGCTCTCAGGCATAGCTTCTTGGTAATCTCGTAAGGGAAGCCAGAATCCTTGAGAAGCGCCAGAGTCTTCCTCTCGACCCTCTTGGTAGAATCGGTGTCAATCTTGCGGTATGCGCTGTCACCAAGTAGGCCCTGCATCTTCTTAGCATAATCCTGTCAGAAAAGGATCACTGTTGCGTTGCCCTTGTCTGCAGGTAAAATTACTATGTCTGGATCTTCTCTTAGCTCCCATATCGCGGTATTGTTTTTGTTATGTGTGGTATAGTAGAGCTGGTGAGGAGGTCAGTTAAAACATAACTAAGTCAAAGTTCTGAGTAATGAGCTCCTTCAGTCTGTCTCCAGTAGTTCAATAGGAACCGAAGAGCAAATTAAGGGGAGGGGGGGGGGGGGGGGGGGGCATCATTAACCCAAAGTGTAGCTAGTTACTGAATCTCTTTAGCGGTTGAGTGAATCTCAGCTTCTGGATAATGTGTTCCCTGCAGTGACATAGTGTGTTGTCATAGGAAGTGAGGAGGATATGAATGAAGTGATAATGTAACCAAAGACAGCAGGCAGTCATTGACTCAGTGTGTTTTAATATACTTTCAGTGTCATGCAGAGAAGCAGGCATGTTGAAGCTTTTATAGATTCAGAGCTTCTTCTTCTTCTTCCGTAAGCACTTTATCTGAGAATATTATAAATAAGGAAATAAATATTTTTATAGATGTTTCAAAATGTAAAAAAGGTGCTTGACAGTTTTTTAAAACAACAGGAGACCAAATACAATGTACATTTATCTACATTGGACAGTCCTGTGGTACAAGCAGATGCTCCTTCAATCTTCACAATAATTTAAAACAATCCACAAAGATTATTATAACGATGAGGAGCCAAATGATAAGATAGTCTTGAAGTACAAAAAGGATAGCATGAACATAAGAAATGTGGAGTGAGAGAGGGAGGGGAGGGGGGGAGGGGTTATCTTGTGGTGACTTGAAATCCGCCACATTTAATGTTTCTCCCAACACTAAAATATTTTGTGAAGATAGAAAATACTCAGTTAATTGTGTATTTTCCTTCTGAAGATACAACTGAAGTGGAATGGAACCAAAGTCTGCATATATCAGTCATATTGAGACATAATGGTTCATTTATGTTGCTCATAAGGTATTTAAGTATCATAATGTTATTGATGTGTAAATGATTTTTATTAATGAATAATTAGCTAGCAGTGTACTAAATGGAGATGCGTAAAGAGCAGCAGAACTCATTTACAATTACCATTCTGGTACCAATGAAAGTATATTGTCATTTGAAAAACTGAATTTGATACTTGCATCTCTGTGGTTTGTAAGGTTACAGTAATACAGTATTTTACGAGGCAATATTGACTATTCATCAAAATTAAAATAGAATACCAGTATCTTAACATATCAAAAAGTATTTTACCTGAAACAGATCTCACACCCTATATGGTGGGATTTGAGGATGTGATGCTATTTTGTGACTACAGAGGCAGGGACTTTGAAATTACCTCACTCCCTGTTCAGCCAGAGCTACTCTAGGGCTCTAATTGAAATGGTGCAAAAGCTTCAGCTCTGGAAAAACCACACTGTGACAAGCAATATTAATGTATCCAGTTCCACGGAGACATCCACTAAAGAGATCCACAACGTGGACAAATCCTCAATGTATATGGACTTAAAATTCTTTAACTCCGAAATCAAACAAAATTATTCCAAAAGGGAACAAAGAAATAATAGTTCTTCTGTGACAAACAGACTTTAAGTGTCTGATTCCCAAAAACAAAAAATTAAGTTCCTCAACACATGGAATTTTAATATCTTGAATTCTGAATAAAGTTAAGTTCAGTATGAAGCAAGTTCCTCATTTCTTGGGTTTTGTAAACAAAGTCCACAGCCTAGCTTAAACCAGGGAAACAAACACTTTCAAAGTATCTTACTGTAGTACGTCACAGTAAGAGCATCGACGGTCACACAGTTTCGAAAAAATTTTGAGTCCACCCAAGGATAGATTGGCAAAGTAAAGTCTTGGCATTATACTGTCAGATAAGAAAACAAACAGTAAAAGTTATACCAAGTCCCAGGTAGCACGTTGCCACTCATTAAGTTGAGATGGAGGAGGCAATGTACTGTCCTGGGTGATAATGGTGCAGTCCAGAGTGAGGTATAGCTAGAAAACTTTTGTCATCATTTACTGGTCTGGCCACAGAGTTCAAGAGTTCCCATAGCATTTGCTCCATAAAGGCAGAACTCACGGCAACCCAAATGGCTTAGAAGTTGTGCGGGATGCTGTCAGTGCCAGATATCTAAGGTGTCACAAATATGAGTGTGCTATTGGGATTTTCAACCATGACAATGTGTGTTGGAGACAGGCATCAAGATCCCCGTATTGAAGAGCAAATGGCACCCTCTGTGCTTTACAAAATGTAGGGACAGCTGTGGGCAACAGGGCATCATGTGTGTCAAAGATTATGACCATGTTGGAAGGCTAAAAAAATACTGAGGTGAACTTAGAAAAAGAGATATATGAGCCAAGGTGTTGACAGTCATGGCCCCATCATGACGTTTCAACCCCCAAGGCACTGAAGAGGTAGAGGCCAAGCAACTTTGAAGCTCTCGGGGCAGCTACCACAAGGATATTGTCAGTGAGGAATGTTGACCTGTATTGGATCCAAGTTGAGAAGGTGTCCATGAATGCTATGAGATCATTGGTGAAGCTACAAGGGGCATGTCAAACGGAGTGGAGACACTCCCATCTTTTGATATTTGGGCCAGTCAATAATAGTTTGTCACCATGAGTGACACCAATTTCTTGTTATGTGGGAGCAGTGATTGGACAAATGACATGAGTGATTCCTCGACTGCAACATACAACTCTTGAGAGTCTGTATAATCCAGTCAGTGGCCATGATCAGAGAGGGATGACAAACCTCAAAATTGTGGCCAGATTTACTGCATGCTGTGCATTTCCCTCGGTGAAGCTGATATTGTTGTCATTGGTGACTAATAAAACTCTGGCTAGATGATGGAAGTTAGTGAAAATGGCAGAGATCCGGCTGAGCTTAGCCCAGCTTTCAGGCTTGCTTGAATGGGGAAAGTCCAGCACGGATTGCGCAGGAGACAAAGACAAATGCTGGATCTTGCAGTGTTGCCAGAGAAGGTAAAGAGTGTTCAAATGCACAGATAATGGGGAGACATGCCTCAAAGAACGACTCTTGGAGCTTAAGTAAATCGTGGTGTGAAAACTCATTCAAGGAGTGGACCAACACCATTTCACTGATGAGGAAGGATGCATAAGACTGCTTGCACAGACCATTGGCACACTGAAAGCAACGCTCCTGAGATAACCGCTACAGTCATGTAATACATTCCTATTAGATAATCTGAAGACTGTTTGTAACTAATGAAAAACAGTTTCACAATAGCTTACTGTAGTACTTCACAGGAGGAGCATTGATAGTTGGGCAGTCTAGAAATTTTTTTGAGTATGGCAAGGATAGACGTGCAAAGGTAAGTCTTGGCACTATGTTGTCAGTGTAGAAATTATGCCCTGTCCCAGCTAGCATGTTGCCAGTCATTAAGTTGGGACATAGGAGACAGTATGCTATCGTGGAAGATGGTGCCTATTTTCAGCACATGATCCTTTGGATGCAGGGAAATGTGTGGTACATCAACAACTTCTACCGTCCTCGTGCAGGCCACATGGTGACCTGGCCAGAATGCTGTTGTCACCGTCTGAGTTCCCATTGTGTCCGTTCCATATGGCCAGAGCTTGAGGCAATGCAAACAACTTGGGAGTTGTGCCAGATGTTGTTGGTGCCTGATGGCTAGGATGCCACAGCAACCATGGTATAGAGAAATAATATTTTCTTGCAGTTACCAAACGATTAATTATTAGCTTTTTCAGTCGTTTTAAAGGTTCTTATTTGTAACTAGTAGCATGCAAAAATCAATAAGTAATGCATTTTTCTTCATTGTCCATTAATATCTCTGAAAAGTGAGGTGGTTTCCAGATTACAAGTTTGATAAATTTCTGGTTTGAAGTTAGACTTATCTAGTAAAATTTGGAAAGTGGACTTATTATAGTAGGCATTCATTCAAAAGTTGCTGGATAGAAAAAAGGAAAATGTCTGATGCCTGAATGTGCAAGATTGGGAAAATTGTGCAAGATTGGACAAACCTGGGTGATATGAAATCACCTCACAATAAGAGGTTACAAGGTGTATATGACCCAAAAAAATCCCAGGAATTTTTCATCAGGGAGAAAACCGGGAAAAACAGGGGACTTTTTTAGAATTCTAGGAATTTTTCATTTTTTTAGTTTTCCGTTAAATTTTTGCAACTTTGGCTGGTAAGAACCAATACTCTAACAAAGGATATTACTATACATCTCAACTGCAGAATAATTATGCAGCAGTAAAACATGAATGACAGAAAAAAAACGGAAATTAAAACTTAAGTTCCAAAGGAAATGCGCCAAAACAACAAAACACAGTGCTCATACAAGTGTCTGCCAACAGCAAAATATGTCTAAGGCTTTATGAAGACTATGCAAAGCTTCATAACAACAGATTGCTTCCGATGAGCATGACGTCACTGTTGTCTGATTAGATTCATTTGAGCAGTTCAGTCACATGTGAATAATACCTTCTCCTGCTTCTGGTGACAGAAGTGTGGAAGTTAGCTGTATAAGCAATAGCAGCAAGTAGTCAGATGCTACCCAGAAAAATTTTACTCTCATGCCTAAGCTGCCAGATTCATGCATGCGCAGCAGGCCTGGATCAAGGGGGCCGGGCTGCAAACTGAGTAATCTGCCCCAGGGGGCAATTTCAAGAATGGAAGGGGGTGCCAAACTCAAATTCTTGAGGAAAAAAAACCTTGTTTCACTAAGCGCCTTGCATCCAGCGCAAGTTGGTCTATTGACTATTCATATGATTTCGAAATGCGTCGCTGTTGGTTTTTGAACAAATTCTAAGTTGATTTCTGAATGAACCTTAATTTGATTTTTGAATGCGTGCATAGTGTACTTGATGTCTCTGCCAGAGGAATCCCTGTCGCATCTGGAAATAAGCTTCCCTGCAGACAAAAAGGGGCGGGGCTATACGAGTTGAGTGAGTGGAGTCACGCCAAATGGGTTTACTGGGTTTGCGAATGATCATTTTGTTATAATTACTAGCAAAAATCAATAGATTCAGGCTACCAGAGTGGATAAGCAGCTGCAGCAGTAAGTCGTATACCCCTAGCTTACTTATTTGTTACATAGTTTAGTTCTTAATTTCTTTGCGTGTTTTTGGGTACTTGCATTGTTTAATTCATAAATTTCAGGCGTATTATAGTATTTGACAGTTGTAGCATCGCGCTTTAGTGTTTCCTTCGTAGATTATTCCTTAAATTGCGTGTGAGTTTGGTATAGGAGGTGTAATTTCGAGTTTTAATGACTGTAATTGTAAATTCAGTTATCTAGGCACAGACTCGTGTTTCAGTAACTGTTGTTCAACATCGATTAGAATGGACAGGGACTGCAATTGCTGTGTTCGGATGAGGGCTGAGTTGGCATCCCTTCGCTCACAGCTACAAGCGGCGCTGAGTTCGGTCGCTCAGCTGGAGGCTGTTGCCAATGGGCACCACTGTGGGGAGCCAGACTTGGGTATCACGGGTGTGTCAACCTCGTCCCGTCTCTCCCCAGACAGGTCTGCTGCTGTGGTTGCCCCGGTTGCTGCCCGCAGTGGGACTGAGCCCTCGCCTGTGGTTGATTGGGAGGTCGTTCCAAGGTGTGGCAGGCAGCAAAAGACGTCCCCGGAGGCTGATCAGAAGCCTCCCAAGTGCGTCTGACAAACGGGTTTCAGGCATTGTCTCTGGCTGAGCCAGATGCAGCTGCCTGCCCTGTTTCAGAGGATCATTCTCAGCCTTCAAGGTCCGGGCAATCGCAGAGAGTGGGCTCCAATGTTAGGCGCGTAATGAGGCCCCTTAGGGCGGCTAAGAAGGGGAAGAAATCCAGTGTGCACTCTGTGTGCATTCCGGGAGGAGTCATTCCTGATGTGGAAAGGGTCCTTCCGGATGCCATGAAGAGCACAGGGTGCACCCAGCTGCAGGTGGTGGCACATGTCGGCACTAATGACGTGTGTCGCTTTGGATCTGAGGAAATTCTCTCTGGATTCCAGCGGCTGTCTGACTTGGTGAAGGCTGCCGGTCTTGCTTACGAGATGAAGGCGGAGCTCACCATTTGCAGCATCGTCGACAGAACCAACTGCGGACCTTTGGTGCAGAACCGGGTGGAGGGTTTGAATCAGAGGCTCAGACGGTTTTGCGACCGTGTTGGCTGCAGATTCCTTGACTTGCGCCATATGGTGGTGGGGTTTCGGGTTCCGCTGAATAGGTCAGGAGTTCACTACATGGGTAGCGGAGGCTGTGTGGCGAGGACTGGGCGTTTTTTAGATTAGAAGGCCTCGGGAAAGTATGGGGTGGGCTGCAATCTCAAAGGGTGCATGGCAAATACAGGACGTGCTTGGATCAAGGAACAGTCGGAACTGCAGTTGTAAACTGTTGTAGTTGTGCTGGGAAAGTCCTTGAGCTTCAAGCACTAATAGAAAGCACAGAAGTTGAAATCGTTATAGCTACAGAAAGCTGGCTAAAGCCTGAAATAAGTTCTGCAGAAATTTTTCCGAGGTCTCAGACGGTGTTCAGGAAAGATAGATTAGGCAGAATTGGTGGTGGAGTATTTGTGTCTGTCAGTAGTGGTTTATCTTGTAGTGAAGTAGAAGTAGATACTCCGTGCGAATTGGTATGGGTGGAGGTTATACTTAACAGCCTAACTAAGTTAATAATTGGCTCCTTCTACCGACCCCCAGACTCCGATGATATAACTGCGGAACAGTTCAGAGAAAATTTGAGTCTCGTAACAAATAAATACCCCACTCATACGGTTATAGTTGGTGGGGACTTCAACCTTCCCTCGATATGTTGGCAAAAATACTTGTAGGCAGAAAACATCTTCCGAGATTGTCCTAATTCTTTCTCCGAAAATTATTCCGAGCAGTTAGTCCACGAACCCGCGCGAATTGTAAATGGTTGCGAAAACACACTTGACCTCTTAGCCACAAACAATCCAGAGCTGATATAGAGCATCGTGACTGATACAGGGATTAGTGATCACAAGATCATTGTAGGTAGGCTCAATACTGTTTCTTCCAAATCCACCAGAAACAAACGCAAAATAATTTTATTTAAAAAAAGCGGATAAAGTGTCACTTTTCCTAAGAGACAATCTCCATTCCTTCCGAACTGACTATGCAAATGTAGACGAGATGTGGCTCAAATTCAAAGATATAGTAGCAACAGCAATTGAGCGATTCATACCTCATAAATTGGTAAGAGATGGAACGGATCCCCCATGGTACACAAAACAGGTCCAAACACTGTTGCATAGGCAACGGAAAAAGCATGCGAAGTTCAGAAGAACGCGAAATCCCGAAGATTGGCTAAAATTTACAGACGCGCGAAGTTTGGCACGGACTTCAGTGCGAGATGCTTTTAATAGATTCCACAACAAAACATTGTCTCGAAATTTGGTAGAAAATCCGAAGAAATTCTGGTCGTATGTAAAGTACACAAGTGGCAAGATGCAGTCAATACCTTCGCTGCGCAGTGCCGATGGTACTGTTACAGATGACTGTGCCGCTAAAGCAGAGTTATTGAACGCAGTTTTCCAAAATTCCTTCACCAGGGAAGATGAATGGAATATTCCAGAATTTGAAACACGAACAGCTGCTAGCACGAGTTTCTTAGAAGCAGATACCTTAAGGGTTGCGAAACAACTCAAATCGCTTGATATGGGCAAGTGTTCAGGTCCAGGTTGTATACCGATTAGGTTCCTTTCAGATTATGCTGATACAATAGCTCCCTACTTAGCACTCATATACAACCGCTCGCTCACCGAAAGATCTGTACCTACAGATTGGAAAATTGCGCAGGTCGCACCAGTGTTTAAGAAGGGTAGTAGGAGTAATCCATCTAACTACAGACCTATATCATTGACATTGGTTTGCAGTAGGGTTTTGGAGCATATACTGTATTCAAACAATTATGAATCACCTCGAAGGGAACGATCTATTGATGCGTAATCAGCATGGTTTCAGAAAACATCATTCTTGTGCAACGCAGCTAGCTCTTTATTCGCACGAAATAATGGCCGCTATCGACAGGGGATCTCAAGTTGATTCCGTATTTGTAAATTTCCGGAAAGCTTTTGACATCGTTTCTCACAAGCGACTGCTAATCAAGCTGAAGGCCTATGGGGTATCATCTCAGTTGGATTTGTGATTTCCTGTCAGGAAGGTCGCAGTTTGTAATAATAGACGGTAAATCATCGAGTAAAACTGAAGTGGTATCAGGTGTTCCCCAGGGAAGCGTCCTGGGACCTCTGCTGTTCCTGATCTATAAATGACCTGGGTGACAATCTGAGCAGTTCTCTTAGGTTGTTCGCAGATGATGCTGTAATTTACCGTCTAGTAAGGTCATCCGAAGACCAGTATCAGTTGCAAAGCAATTTAGAAAAGATTGCTGTATGGTGTGGCAGGTGGCAGTTGATGCTAAATAACGAAAAGTGTGAGGTGATCCACATGAGTTCCAAAAGAAATCCGTTGGAATTCGATTACTCGATAAATAGAACAATTCTCAAGGCTGTCAATTCAACTAAGTACCTGGGTGTTAACTTCAGTTGGAAAGACCTCATAGATAATATTGTGTGGAAGGCGAGCCAAAGGTTGCGTTTCATTGGCAGGACACTTAGAAGATGCAACAAGTCCACTAAAGAGACAGCTTACACTACACTCGTTCGTCCTCTGTTAGAATATTGCTGTGCGGTGTGGGATCCTTACCAGGTGGGATTGACGGAGGACATCGAAAGGGTACAAAAAATGGCAGCTCGTTTTGTAGTATCACATAATAGGGAAGAGAGTGTGGCAGATATGATACGCGAATTGGGATGGAAGTCATTACAGCAAAGACATTTTCTGCCGCGGTGAGATCTTTTTACGAAATTTCAGTCAGCAATTTTCTCTTCCAAATGCCAAAATATTTTGTTGAGCCAACCTATATAGGTAGGAATGATCATCAAAATAAAATACGAGTAATCAGAGTTCGAACAGAAAGGTTTAGGTGTTCGTTTTTCCCGCGCGCTGTTAGGGAATGGAATGGTAGCGAGATAGTATGATTGTGGTTCGATGAACCCTCTGCCAAGCACTTAAATGTGAATTGCAGAGTAGTCATGTAGATGTAGATGTAGATGAATAACAGATAAGAAATATTACATATTATCTTCTCGGTGTATCCAAGTAAATGAAATTTTGACAGAAAAGTTTCGGCCAGGGCCAATTGTACAGTCCCCAGCTAGTAGCCGCTGAAGTTGTTCTGGGAGTATCTCAGAAAATGCCTTGTATGAACACGTAATATTGCCTGACTGGAGAAATATCGTCCGGAGCTGATGCACAGAGCAATCAGAGTTGTAGTGGGGAGATGGGCAGTCTCCAGATTTTGCTGTTTCCTCTTCATTTATTGCTCTCATGTCAAATGAAAACAAAATGGATTTCTGTTTTCAGGAGCTATCAGTGAAAAAACACATTCACATAATTACATAAGGCTAAAATATGTTATCAGTCTCAGTTTTTATTTTATTTCCACCTTTCTGATAGTCGAGCAATAATCGCCCTGCAGAACAATGAAGTTATTTTTGTTGGTTTTTCTAAATAAATTTGGCTTTTATTAATAGTTTCCACTGAGGCAGTCAATTTATTTGAAACGAAGTGTTTAATTCCACACTATTGGCTAGTATCAACTGTTTGCTGCATTTAAAGTCCACGTTTTCGTCTTCTAGCACATATGGTGTTATGCCATAATAAAGAACCAAACATGAAGTAATACAGTACTAGTACTCCCAAAAAAATTTACATCCAAATCTGGACATACAAATGTGTAGTTTACACCAAATTATGCATTTTAGCATGGTTCATAAAATTCCAATTCTCTTGGGTATCCTCTAATGTCTTGTTTCTTTTTGACATAATGTAAGAGCTTTTAATGTTTTACAAGTACAAACATATGGGCTTCCTACGACGTCGTAGTGCACAAGCATGGTGACATCTGTTGTCTGGCGCTCTCTGGCACCTGCTGAAACGAACCTATTTCTAACAGGTTGTTGGAAAATAATGTGAATGGTTGTTTGAAAAGCGTTACTTTCAAAGTAAAATTCCTTTTACGCAGGATGGACTATGTGTGAGAATGTACGATAAATTTCTTAAATCACAGAGTGTTTGACTCTCATTTAAAAATCAACTCTTTGAGAAGGACCATTTTGAAGAATTTAGAGCCCAGAAGACCATTATGTCATTGTTAAAAATTTTACTGTTACATTTGTGTGATGTAACTTAAAGTGTAACACACGCAAAAAAGATCAACATTATATGTGAAAGCTTAGCTTCTCTTGCAGTTTATTAATCTTTGAGACCAGTATTATATGTGAAAGCTATTCTTTTCTTGTATCAACATCATATATATTAATTTAAACCATTAACTTTTCCTATTTGTGTGTCCACACTACCTAACAGTGATTTTTCTTTGAGTATCTGCTGTCGTCGGCTCCAAGATCACATGACATAGGCTATGACTGGCTTATAAAAGTGCATTGCAAACTCGATTTCAATGCTTTGGAAAGTAACATGAGGTGTTTGATGGAATTCGAATTTATACTTTCGTAATACAAAAATATGCAGTATACATGTTGCTGCACATCAGACATCTTTCCAAAATGTGTATTTTTCCGTGAGTTTTGTTTTCTAAAGTGCCAGGAAATTCTATGCTAGTGTATAAAACCATAACCATTTTACCTTGTCCATGTGTTAGCAGTTCGCAGTAGTGTATTATTGCATCAACACATGATACATTCTTCTCGGTGATTGATTTTCATTTTCAATACCTGCAAAGGTGTAAGAGTATTTCTGCAATAAATGTCAGTTGTTACAGATAGCCATTTCTTCATGCACAATACTTTTTTTGGTCTATCCCATGCATGTTACCATGTGTGAAGCAAAGAAAACTTTAGTAGGATTCTGGCAGTTCACAAAATTTCACCTTCAGTAATGCTTTCTATATGTGAAGATCACATTGTATGTGTCATATTTAAAAAATAAGGTGCATCATTCATTAAAAACTGGCAGTATTTATGATTTTCAAACCCACTATAGTTTGCTTTCAACCACAGTCAAACTAATGAATCAAAACATTGACTTCTGTGACTTCATAAACATTCAATAGATGTTAGTCCATTGGTGCAACTTTGTTCTGAGCTGCCAATATTTAAATATAAGAAACAGCCTTTAGTATTTGCATATGTATCATGCTATAGCTTGGATTACTGCAGGTTCCCCAGTAACAGTGAGCCAAATCTCTAGTTACAAAAATTGTGGACACTAGCTACTGATGATCTCTGGTCTTCTAATAAATTAGAGCCCAGCCATTGGCCAATGTTTTTAATTAGTTGATTCACAATATTTGAGCACAGAATCACAAGTGGTGTCACCCAACAAGTTTTGTGATTTTCACTTAAAGGCATGAAGTGCCCACTTACAGATTTTTTAAACCTTGGTAATGGGAGGCAGATATCACATGTACCAATTTTTAGATTGACATCATTGTGCATAGACTTCTTAATTATGACAAATTGCTGCTCACTTCAACTCAACAAAATAGTGAAACCATTTTCTTGTGCCTCCAAACACGTGCATTCTCATAAATGGCATTTATGTATTTGAACTCCCTCTGGTCCTATATTAAGATCAACAAGAATAACACTAGTGTCAGTGGTATATGTATCTCATAAATAGCCTGACATCCCACCCAAGATCTTACTCACCCCTGCTAAACTGGTGTTCCATCATCCACCCAACTTTCACATCATCCTAGTTCATCTGTCTGCTGCTTCCAGTCCCAACCCACTTCCTTGCCACAGGGCTAATGTCACTGTGAAAGACACAGGTGCAAGACTTGGCCAATCCACCCACCCCGCACATCCTACTCCATTCCTGCCACAGGCTTTCCTACCCTATCAGAGGCAGGGCCACCTGTGAAAGCAACCATGTCATATACTAGCTCTGCTGAAATCATTGCAAAGCTTTTCATATTGATATGACCACCAACAAGCTGTCTACCAGGATGAATGGTAATGACCAAACTGTGACACAACATGCAGCTGAACGTAACATGCTAGATTTCAGTGGCTGCTTTACAACCCAAGCCAGCTGGATCCTCCCCTTTGCCACCAGCTTCCCTGTACTGCACAGATGAGAGCTATCCTTACAACACATTCTCTTCTCTCAAAAGTATCCCAGCCTTAGTCTATGGTAACCTACAATTCCTCCACCCTCTGCCCCAAAGTTTCTGCTATCTATGCCCTATCACATCCTCTTAGTTCATGTTCCGTCACCCTCATTGTGCGGTGCTCTCTACTGACACATCCACCGTTCCTCTCCTTTTCTGCTCCCTGTTTCTCTCACTCCCTCCCTTCAGCACAGCCTCCTGACACTGCGCCTGGGAGCCTTGTCGTGTCATCGTCCAGTCCCTGCATGCTCCACCAAATAGCGCTAATTTCTCTTCCTCCCCTTCACCCGTAGCCTGTTATCCCTCTCCTTCCTTCACTCCACTCCACTCTGGATTGCTGCTTTCTTTAGATATGACACAGTTGCATTATGGCCAATCATGTGTGCATGAGGTGTTCTTGTTCGTGTGTGTGTGTGTGTGTGTGTGTGTGTGTGTGTGTGTGTGTGTGTGTGTGTGTGCGCGCGCGCGTTGTGGTGGTTTCTTTTCTGAAGAAGGTTTTGTCCAAAAGCCAATGTATAACAGTCTTTTTGTTGTGCCTTTCTGCAACTCGATGTGTCATCTAAAAGGTGAGTAGCAATTTTTCCTTTTCATAATATTGTTGATATTCCAACCTGGATGTTCAATTGTTTTGTAAATAGCTTGACTTCAGCGTCCGTCTCAAGTACCCCACAAAAACAGTAACATATCGGCATATAGTTCTGTAACACCTGAAGGAACCTACCAAAATTAGCATAGGAGCATCATTTGCTATCTAAAACAAATTTAGTGTGACATTAAGATACCCCTAGCACTCCTATGGCTGAATGTTCTGAGATGGTAGTGTGACAAGAATGTGCAATGAACCTAGGTTCACCATCAAGAAAGTGATACCAAACATCATTGAAGTGACTGTTCTGAATGTCAAGTCAAAAGAAGCAGATGTGCTGATTCTATGTACTCCCTTCATTGATGCCAATATGCCAATTGATTTCAAACAACTGCAGTTCCCTGTTTGCCTTGTTTGTTGTAATATGAAAATGTAATCTAAGATTTCTGAACATAGTCAAATCTTTTGTGGGAATGTCATTTATACTGCCCTCATGATGACAATAATTTACCAAGTGTCATTTACTTTCATACAAAATAATGCAATACTTCTAAGATAGTTCGTTTTATATTCTTTGGTAACATCAAGTATCTGCCAGGAAACAAGTACAAGTGGATGTATTAATGCTATTGTGCAATCCCTATTACATACATCACATCTCCCAAATTGAATCCCTTGTTCTCCAGCAGTTGGAAGAGGATTCTCGACACCACCTCCATAAGTTACCCAACCTGCTGACGTCCTACTGCTGCCTTGGAGCACCACTATCCAACCCCTTATCCTACCCACAGTGTTCCTCCTTTGACACGTTCCACATCATTACGAAAGAATCATGTTCATGATCCATGGAACAAGTAATATAACTAAATAACTAACTAACTAACTATCAACCCCTCACAGCACACAGACACTGCCAAGCTGACCTTTTCAACTTACCACATCCCCCAAACTTCCTACCAACACTCCATTAAACATAGAGCTGAAACAGTCATTGAACACTGTTGTTAACCTTTCACCAAAATCCTCTGTCCTGCAGAAGTTTCAGTCCTGTCCAAAGGCCTCACCTTCAGCCGTACACCCAAATTTTACAATGTTGGACTTGTTAAAGACCTACTCTGCTTTTCTCAATCCTTGCAAGGGATACACTTGTTTGCCACAAATCCCTCGAAACAAAGCCAACCTAATCGCAACATTGAATCCTGCCTCTCGCAGTTCACACCACCATCTAACCACAACCGTCACCCACCTAACTATACCCTGGTCACCTTCCAGGAATTTCTTACTTCCAACCAGGTTTCACCATCCTTCCCCAAGTGCCTTCCTAAGAACGCCAACCTTTCAGCTGATGACAGAGTGGCCACACACAGCCTCAAAACCGATCCTGACCTAATCATCCTACCTACAGACAAAGGTTCTAATGTTCTCATTGTGAATTGCAGTGACTGCTTGCAGAATTCCTCTGCCAATTGTCTGACTCCTCCACCTACAGACAATGGCAGTGTTATCCCATTTCAGAAGTCCAAGATAACCTTTAATCCCTGCTTAAGTCTTAAGCCTTTGCAGAACCTCTCCCCTGTATCCATTTCCCTTCACACCCTGGCGACACTCTGCATACACACTTTCTTCATGATTTCCAAAATGCACAAACCCAGGAATCCTGGACGCCCCAATGTAGCTGCTTATTGTGCTCCCACTGATAGAATTTCGGCTCTCATTGATCAGCATCTCCAACCAACTGCCCACATTAAATATACCAACCACATCCTTCACCGACTCTCCACCATCCCTCCCCCTGCATCTCCTAGATCTCTAATTGTCATTGTTGACACTACTGTGGTGTTGGTGATCTTTTACATATAACAAAATATGAGTAGACCCAGTGTTGATTTGATCCTTGTGGTACACCCTTAGCGATTATTCCCCTTCTGAAGATGATGTCTCTCTCTCTCTCTCTCTCTCTCTCTCTCTCTCTCTCTCTTTGTCTCTCCTCCCCCCCCTTTTTTTTAAAGCTGCGACATTCTGCATCTGTTTAGTTGGAAAGGATGAGGACTAGTAATCAACAAGTTTTTGAATACTACGATATTTGTACTACTCTATGGGTACTGCACAATCAGATGCCTTTGATAATCACATAAAATTAAAGTTGCCAGTATTATTTTGTATTCTTATTAGTGAATTACATAAGGGTGTGTTCTGTGGAGAGACCCCCCTGAAACACACATTGAGACTAAGTTTTTTATTTTGGGATAGGTGTGTTATTAATATCTCTCGTACTACTTTTTTATAAATGGCTCACACAATGACATTTCAGTCTGCCTGAAAATACATCTTGTGATAGTGGTGTTTCACATATATGACTGAATACATTGCATATATGAGAAGAACAGGACTGTAGTAATTTACTTGACATATTATCATCCCAGTGAGACATTTTGCTTTTGAGGGATTTAATTACATTCTTAATCTCTTTCTCATAGTATGGAGTAACATTATGTGATCAAAAGTATCTGGCCACCAGGCTGACTGACTTAAAAGTTTGTGGCGCGCCTTCCATCGGTAATGCTGGAATTCAATATGGTGTTGGCCCACACTTAGCCTTGATGACAGCTTCCACTCACGCAGGCATATGTTCAATCAGGTGCTGGAAGGTTTGTTGGTAAATGGCAGCCCATTCTTCATGAAGAGCCGCACTGAGGAGAGGTATCGATGTCGGTCGGTGACGCCTGGCACAAAGTCGGTGTTCCAAAACATCCCAAAGGTGTTCTATAGGATTCAGGTCAGGACTCTGTGCAGGTCAGTCCATTACAGAGATGTTATTGTCATGTAACAACTCCGCCACAGGCCATGCACTATGAACAGGTGCTGGATAGTGCTGAAAGATGTGACTGCCATCCCCGAATGGCTCTTCAACAATGGGAAGCAAGAAGGTGCTTAAAACATCAATGTAGGCATGTGCTGTGATAGAGCCACACAAAACAAGGGGTGCAAACCCCTTCCATGAAACACAAGACAACACCATAACACCACCACCTCCGAATTTTACTGTCGGCACTACACACACTGGCAGATGACATTCACTGGGCATTTGCCATACCCTGCCATCGGATCGCCACATCATGAATCATGAATCATCACTCCTCACAATGTTTTTCCACTGTTCAGTTGTCCAATGTTTATGTTCCTTACACCAAGCGAGGTGTCGTTTGGCATTTACCAGCATGATGTGTGGCTTATGAGCAACTGCTCGACCATGAAATCCAAGTTTTCTCACATCCCACCTAACTGTCACAGTACTTGCAGTGGAATTCCTGTGTGATGGTCCAGACATATGTCTGCCTATTATACATTATGATCCTCTTCAACTGTCAGCAGTCAACAGGCAAGGTCGGCCTGTAAGCTTCTATGCTGTAAGTGTCCCTTCACGTTTCCACTTCACTATCACATTGGAAACAGTGGACCTAGAGATGTTTAGGAGAGTGAAAATCTCACATACAGACATTTGACACAAGGGACACCCAATCACCTGACCACATTTGTAGTCCGTGACTTCCGCGGAGCGCCCTATTCTGCTCTCGCATGATGTCTAATGACTACTGGCAGTATGTGGCTGCACAATGCACCTAATATGAATTATATATATATATAATTTAAAAATAAAGATTCCAAGACTTACCAAGCGGGAAAGCGCCGGCAGACAGGCACATGAACAAAACACACAAACACACACACAGAATTACAAGCTTTCGCAACTGGCAGTTGCTTCGTCAGGAAGGAAGGAAGGAGAGGGAAAAATGAAAGGGTGTGGGTTTTAAGGGAGAGGGTAAGGAGTCATCCCAATCCCGGGAGCGGAAAGACTTCCCTTAGGGGAAAAAAAGGACAGGTGTACACTCGCACACACACACACACCCATATCCATCCGCACATGTGCGGATGGATATGGGTGTGTGTGTGTGTGCGAGTGTACACCTGTCCTTTTTTTCCCCTAAGGGAAGTCTTTCCGCTCCCGGGATTGGGATGACTCCTTACCCTCTCCCTTAAAACCCACACCCTTTCATTTTTCCCTCTCCTTCCTTCCTTCCTGACGAAGCAACTGCCAGTTGCGAAAGCTTGTAATTCTGTGTGTGTGTTTGTGTGTTTTGTTCATGTGCCTGTCTGCCGGCGCTTTCCCGCTTGGTAAGTCTTGGAATCTTTATTTTTAATATATTTTTCCCATGTGGAAGTTTCTTTCTGTTTTATATATATATATATATATATATATATATATATATATATATATATATATATTGGGGGGGGGGGGGGTGGATACCTTTGATCACACAGTGTACATACTCTCAAATGTTGTGTTTTTTTTTCTTTTCTTTCTTTCTTTTTTCTTTCTTTCTTTCTTTCTTTCTTTTTTTTTCTTTCTTTCTTTTTTTTTAATGGTGCTGAAAAATTAGTTTGAAAAACCACTGACAGGGGCAACACCAACTGTAGTTGTTGGAAATAACAGCGAACCAGACAGAGAAAGCATTTTGTGTGCTACAATTCGGCTCTTGCCAATTGGTAATGGGTTGGAAAGAGCATTCCACGGCAGGATCACAAGGCACCATCATTACAACAATGTAGTGAAATGGTAAAAGGAATTTGAAGATGGTTAGTTGTGTGATGGAAAATATTTGGGATGATTGTTTGTGCCATAACAGACAGCAGACTGTGTGAAAAATGTGGTGTTGTGAAGTCCGACAAAGTCAAAAATATTTGAAAAGATTGTGTTCAAGTGTCTCCTTAAGCATCTGACTGGAAATGATATATTGTCCAAGTCACAGTTTGGATTTCTGGAGGGTTCTGATACAGAGAAAGCTATTTACACTTACAGTGAGAATGTACTGAATTCATTAGAAAATAAATTACAGGCTACTGGCATTTTCTGTGACCTGTCAAAAGCCTTTGACTGTGTGAACCACAGCATTCTCCTAAGTAAATTAGAGTATTATGGTGTCACCGGTAATGCTACAAAGTCTTACTTATCTAACAGGAAACAAAGGGTGTCATTGCGAAATACCTGTGCAGTAAGCAGTCAGTCTTCATCTGACTGGGAATTAATTAATGTGGTGTTCCTCAAGGTTCCATTTTGGGTCCATTGCTTTTCCTTGTGTATATTAATGAACTCTCATCTGTTATATTGCCAGATGCTACGTTTGTTTTGCTTACAGATGACACAAACATTGCAATAAGTAGCAAGTCAAGTACAGATTTACAAATAGCTGCTAATCAAATTTCCACTGATGTTAATAAGTGGTTTAAAGCTAATTCTTTGTCATTAAACTTTGAGAAGACCCACTATATGCAGATCAGAACCTGTAAGAGATTTCCTTGCAGTATGAATATAACGTATGAAGACATGCAGATCGAAGAGGTTGACAATGTTAAATTTATGGGATTACAATTTGATGATAAATTCAGTTGGGAAGGGCATACCACAGAATTTCTGAAGCACCTAAATAAGTCTGTATTTGCCATGAGAATGATGTCAGATGTTGGAGATATAAATATAAAAAAACTTGCATCCTTTGCTTACTTTCATTCGATTATGTCATATGGGTTCATATTCTGGGACAACTCATCAAACCGAGCAAAAGTTTTTAGGGTGCAAAAGCATGTGATACGAATTGTTTGTGGTGTAAATTCAAGATAATCTTGTAGAAACCTGTTCAAGGAACTTTGTATTCTAACCACTGCTTCTCAGTATATTTATTCCTTAATACAATTTGTTGCAAGTAATACTCTCTATTTCCAATCAATAGCTCAGTTTACAGTATCAATACTGGGAATAAGAAGAATCTACATAAAGGCCTAAAATCACTTAGCTTGGTCCAAAAAGAGGTCCAATATTCAGGAACACACATTTTTAATAAATTGCCAGCAACCATTAAAAACTTGGTTTCAGATAAAGCATGGTTTAAACAGAATTTGAAAGACTTTTTAATAGGCAACTCCTTCTACTCCATAGTTGAACATCTTAACAGAGACTGTTAAGTCAGCTTAAGTAAAAATATCTGTTAGATTTCAGTTTTGACAACACTTCGTCACAACAGTCAAGATTAGGTATTTTACATAAGATAAATTTATTAATAGTGTTTCATTCTGACAGTGTGTTAATTCTGTAAATATTAGCTGTCCCAGCTTACTGTATTGTATTAGCTTATTTTTGACTATCTCCTGACAAATGGTCAGGGTAGTAAGTATTATATTCAAATGTTTTATATTTTTATGTCATACTTTCTGATATGTTCCACACCCACGAGAATCACCTCATTTTTTGGGTCTGTGGAATGAAAACTGAATCTAATCTAATCTAATCATTGAGCTTGTGCAGAATTGGACGTCCCTCAGCCTTTGTAAACAATTGTGTGTGAAGCTATACAAATTGCAGCTCCTTCAAGCCATACACCATGAGGACAAATTACACTATTTTTGCATGTAATAAATCTGCAATAATGAAGACACTTTTCATTTCTTGGGAAAGATCAACTGTCACAACATCCATATATGAAGGACATGAATCCATATGCACCTGTCGAACACACCCGGGATTCTGGAAAGTTATTGTGTTCTGTGACATGTCCAACAAGACAGTCCATGGACACTTTTTCTTCACTGACAGAACTATCAATAGTATCACCTAGCAGTCATGGCTCATGCCACAACTCGAAAATGACAGCAGAGATTTCATCTTTCAAAAAGGCGGTGCTCCTGAACACTTCCACACTTGTGTATGAGTTTACCTGAATGAGATGTTGCCACATTGCTGGAAAGGCCGTATTGTGGCTGCTGTTTTGGTGCTATTCACATGGTCACCATGGTTGCCAGACTTGCAACCTTGCATTTTTTTTTCTTATGGGGTTACATCAAGGATAGTGTTTATGTTCCACCCCTATCACAGATCGTCAAAGGCTTGCAGGATTGCAGCAGTGGAGCTTTTTTACTGGAAATGATTATTAAATAGGTTGCCTGCTGAACTGCTATAATTTATTATTTTACTATTTCCTTTAATTACAAACCACTCATACTCCATAATTCTTTTCCTAGTTTCCATTTTTAATTATTTTCCATGTAGATTTAATTTTATTATCTGAATTATTAATTGCAGTATTATACATTGTTTTTTTATAAGTACTTTTAGCCACTCTCCTCATGACAGCGCAATATTTCCTTGCAATCAGTCCTACTTATCTATTTCTCCTAACCATTTCATATAATGTTTTTTTCTGCTCATAGCAATTTGTGTATACTCGTAGAAACATATAAATAAATGAGGCCTACTGGTCATGATCTCTAAAATGTATTTGTTCAAAACCTATTCCAAGAAATACAAACTCCACATGAGATATAGTTTTGTGTACAGAAGCAACTTGCCATCTGTAATTCTAGCAGTGTATCTTAAGACAGTATTCATTGATTTATGATAGTGAATCTTCCTTGAGAGCATTATTTAGATGCATACAGTTTGCTTTTTGAGCTGTGTACATTTAGCATAATTAGATTGAGGCATGTATAGACTCTGTTGCAGGTATAGTGTTTACCAAAGTATAACATCCTTAAAATGTGGCCGTTGGTCCATTCATCTCTTGCTTAGCAGGTAACCAGTTGCTGATGGTACTGCTGACTTTTATATTTGACCTTGGTGTTGTAATGCGTAGTGTTTCTGCTGACCTGTGACTCAAAATGTAACAAATGATTTTCCAGTCCTGCTTATTGAAACCCTATGAAGGGGTCTTAATAGGTATCAGATCCAACATCCAGTATCAGTGGCATCTCCAGGACATGCTTCACCGCATCATTATAATGTGGCTGCTCATCAACATTAGAAAAGTTCTAAAAGTGCATATTGATGCAGCAAGCCAAGGAGCCAAATAGGTGACACAGAGGCTATAACAGTAGTGGATTCACATTCTTGAAGGAAACTCTTTGGATCACAGTCTGGTCACCTGGATTTAAGTTTGCCATGGTTTCCTTAGATTACTTCGGGTGAATTCTGGAATGGTTTCTTTGAAGAGGCTTCCTTTCCTATTGTTACCTAACCAACTAATATTACATCTTTGATTATCTCAAATAAAATTCTCATTTGCTGGTTTAGAAGTTACCAAGTCCACCTGTGCCTTTATAGACTGTTACCACTGCATGTACTATCACACAGTTGTCATTTATTAATTCCTTACATAAAGCCCCTAAGTTCTCTGTCACGTGGCAGTGCCCCACACCACACTACACTATGCTGGTACCCTGTGTGTAGCACTTCTTGGAACTGAAGTTGTACCTAGAAATGGTGCAGTCTGCTTCCTAACACTTTTTTCTACTTTGTTCCTCCTAATTATATAGAAGCAGTCTGCTACATGTTTCCTCAGACTGCTTCTAACAGAGGTTCCTCTCCTCTCAATCCTAACAGCTGGTAAAATCTGGGTTCAGAATCCTAGGTAAAACTAACAGTGCAGGTTCTCTTTCCCCTTACATTGGTACTAGCTATCAGTTCACAGTCCCCATCATAATCATATGTTGTTTTTTCTACATTTTCTTTAACTTTGCCTCAAGGATACAGATACCTCTTTCATGGACTTACATCATCATAGTGTGTCCTCTACTGTTCTGGGAGAGTGAGTCTGATTCCCTCACTGATCTCCTGTACATTTCTTTCAGTGAAATTACCTGGTACTCAATTCAGAGCATTGAAACATAACTAAACAAAGCAGCAATAACATTTTTATACTTCTTGGCTGGGGAAGTAATTTATTAATAACATATATTAAAAGAAAACAAACATTGGAATGTCCAGGTTGAAATATCAAGAATTATGGAATGAATAGATTGCTGCTCACCATAAAGATGAGACATTGAGTTGCTGACAGACACAACAAAAGACTATTACACATTACACTTTGTGCCAAAACCTTCATCAGAAAAGAAAAACACACATGCATTCACATAAGCAGGTACACCTCACACACACAACCACTATCTCTGGCTGCCCTGACCAGACTGAAACTGAACACGACAAATGGGAGAAACAGTCTGAGGTGGATTTTCAGGTTAGTTACACCAAACAACACCCATTTAACGGTAGTTCATTTATTCACCTAAACACATCAAAGGCTCACAAAGAACTGACATGGCGGAACAGCCCAAAGACAATGCTCAATGTCCAAAGAAGATGCTCGGAGTCTAGAGACAAACATATATCGATGCTGGTGTCGACCTCATTGGCGCCACATAGCCCCTCCCCCCTCCCCCCACAGCACGGAGTACTCTTAAGAGGCCAGGGACAGGGTGACTAAGGCGTCGGCAGGGCGGGAGGGAGCCATACCATGGTCAGCTCGACAGTGTCGTCGGGGAGCTGTGTGGGTAGAAGTTGTGAAGGAAGGTTCAGCCACCGTTGAAGTGCGCCGGGCATCGTGCTGGTCGTGCGGCGACAGGTAGGCCAGCGGTTTGCAGGTGGAATGGAGCGACGACGACAATGTCTCCGGTGGGCATGGCAAACACACGAAGCATGTCCAGGTCGACGTCAGGTGAGAGGGGAACACATTTCACCAGATGGCAGGGAATGGCAGAGGTTGTGTCATGAGCACTGGATGAAGGGAAACACACGACGAACAGTGTATAATTGTGTAGTATTATTGAAATGTCGTGGATTATGTCTTGGGGGACAGGCACAAACGGCTGAAAAGAGGGCACGTTCAAGATGGGTGACATGAGAAACGTCGATAGGGCGAGGAAGGCGACGGAGGAGAGGTTGATGGGACCGTCGAAGGGCCCGGCGGCGAGGGTGTGATCATAGGTAAGCTCGACTTGTGGTCACTCGACGGAGTATGTGAGACTGGAGTAGGGGGCGAGGTCGGAGAAGAGCTCAACGATTGGAGCTGAAAGTCACTCGATCGAGTGTGTGAGTCCGATGTGGAGGGACTGGTCGGAGCATCGTGAGCCATGACAGTGAGTGGCGTAGTCGTGGCCTGAAGGGGGGTAGAAGGAGGCTCAACACAAGCAGGCTTAAGCCCGTTGCGAGAGACCGTGACAGCTGAATCTTTCATCTGGATGTCATAGGTGTTGGCTGAGCGCTGGAGAACTCTGTACCGGCCGGTATATGGAGGTTGGAGAGGAGCACGGACAGTGTCATCTCGGAGCATGACGTACTCGCAATTGTCCAGAGATTGCGGCACGTGAACCTTAGGGTGGGAATGGCTGGCGAGCAGGTGGAGGGATGTGGAGGTTGATGAAGTGGCGTCTGATGTGATCCATGAAGGAAGGTAAGTCAGCCTGAGGGAGAGAAGTACAAGGGCTCATAAGTTCACCAGGGAGAACAATGTTGTGGCTGTATACAAACTCGACCTTTGAGGTCTTCCTTATAGATAATGCGAATGTCAAGTAGCACAAGGGGATGGGCCTCCGTCCATAGAGAGTCGTAGCATCAAAGAGCCGCCTTGAAAATGTGGTGCCAGCGCTCAACTAGCCCGTTACTTTGCAGGTGATATGCTGTGGTATGGATGCGCCGGATGCTGCAAATGTTACTAATCTCGTTAAGCTGGGCCGACTCAAATTGTCTGCCCTGGTCAGTCGTGATGATAGCTGGCCATCCAAAACATGATACCCATGACCCGACGAAAGCTCAAGCCACATTTTCTGCCGTAATATTGGATTGGAGGAGCGGGAGGGGGGGGGGGGGGGGGGCAGCCTCGAACTCGCAAGTTGTTCGGTTGATAGACGAGAGAACATAACGAAAGCCATTAGAGGGGGGGAGAGGGCCGACAATGTCAATATGAATATGCTGGAAACGCCCAGGAGGGATAGAAAAGGCGCCGAGGGTGGTGAAGTGTGCTTGTGTACTTTGCAACATAGGCACGCGACGCAGGAGCGTGCCCATTGCTGGCAGTCCTTGTTGACATTTCTCCACGCAAAGCGCTCCGCTACAAGGTGGGCGGACGCACGAACACCGGGATGGGCTAAATTACGCAATGCTTTGAAGACAGCTCGATGGAGCTTGGTTGCAATGAGGGGGCGTAACGTGCCTGTACTGTCGTCACACCAGATCTCACCAGAAATGCCAGGGAAGGTGGTGCAGATGAAGTGTAGTGAAGAGGTAGAGTCTGAAATCAGGCTTTGTGTTTCCTCGTCGGCAGGTTGGAGGTTAAGAAGTTCAAAGAGGTCTAACAGCGAATGGATGGCGTTGACTCGTGAAAGGAAATCAGCAACTATATTGTCAGCACCCCTTATGTGCCTGACATCGGTGGTGAACTGAGATATGAAGTCCATGTATCTGAAGCGGTGAGGAGGTGGGTTTGTAATGGCCGCAGCCAGGAGTTTGTGGTCCATTAAAACTTAGAAAGGGCGTCCCTCAACATCAGTCTTAAAATGCTTGATCGCTTCGTAGACCGCAAGCAGCTCCCTGTCAAACGTGGAATATTTCCATTGTGCATTGGTGAACTTGCGCGAGAAGAACTGCAGAGGCGAAGTTTGGCCGTCGATCGTCTGGCTATGGACAGCACCGATAGCAGTATCCCTCCCATCTCTGGTGATGGAAAGCTGCACATTGGGATGAGGATGTGCAATGGTGCAGGCCTTGGCAAGAAGATTTTTGAGGGCAGTGAAAGATCAGTCATAGCAGGGGTCCATGGAACGGGCCAAGATCCAGAAGTGTTGGTGCCTACCAAGGTGTCCGTCAGTGGAGCCTGAATCTCCGCAGCCCGAGGTAGATGTCTGTGATAATAATTAACTGTCCCCAGAAGGCACCGGAGCTCTTTGAATGACGAAGGTCTGGGTAGATTTAGTATTGTTTGCACTTTCTCAGGAGGCGGCGAAATCCCGTTGGCAGAGACCTGATAACCAAGAAAAGTGACAGCGGATTGATGTAGCTGAATTTGTCCTGATTGGTCTCGATGCCTCCTGCCGCGAGAGTTTTCATAACAGTTTGCACATGTCGAATGTTGTCCTCGACGGAGGAGCTGAACACAAAAATGTCATCAAGATACGCAAAGGTCGAATAGCACTTCGTTGATGAAGCGTTGCCAGGTCTGTGTTGCGTTTTTCAGACCGAAGAGCATGAATCGAAACTGAAATAACCCGATCGGGGTGGTGATTGGTGTCTTCTCGATGTCTTCAGGTGCCATGAGGATGTGGTGGTAGGCCCGTTTGCAATCAATGACAGAGAACGTGGTCGCACCTGCGACGTAACTCGTAAAGTCTGCAATGTTGGGTGTGGGGTAGGTGTCTATAATTGTTAGTGCATCAGGTCGACGGTAGTCTCCACATATGTGCTAGGACCCATCTTTCTTGGCTGTCAATGTATGGGTGTAGACCATCTACTGGCAGAGGGTTCAATGTCGCCGGAGCTTAGTAGTTCATAAATCTGATTTTTAAGGTCGGAGAGGCGCTCGGGACAAAGTCGACGTGGTTTACTGGAGATCGGGGGACCTGGCATGAGGCGAAGCTTGTGAACCATGCCGGGTGACGACGGAAATGTTGCCGGCAGCGTTGGAGGTGGTCCGTTTACAATGTGCGGCGGGCGGGGCAGGCGAGGCGTGGTCATGGTGTTCGGAGCCACTCGGCCTATCCAACGGGAGACGAGGCAACAAAGTGTCCCAGGAGTTAACGTGATAAGATGGCAGCCGGCCCAAAGCAGTGGCACTGTGGTTTGGTGAGCTCGTGAGCCATTAGTGAGTCCATTTCCGAGGGTGCGGCCTGTGTCAGCACGGTCGTAGGCGAAACGCTTGGTGCGAGTGCACTGTTTGTGTTGTCAGTGGCAGTCGCACGGCGGCACACAGGAGCCAAAGTTGCATAGTTTGAGGTGCTGTCCGCAAGGGGTGCGGTAGGAGGCGTCAGTTCGGGAACACATGATGTTCTGTCGCGCATGCGCACTTGTGTCCGGCATCAAACGCTGCCGTGTTAGGAGGGTGTGGCCCTGCAGAGCTGTCAGTACATGTTATGGCAGTCTTGATAGCACAGTTGCAAGGGGTAGTGGGAGGTAAACACACGGAGGCTCAATTGCTGGGACTGTTGGAGGCTCAATTGCTGGGACTGCAAGCAGATTCGGCGCACTTACTGACCTTGCTTTGTCCATGCTGTAGTGTCTGTAATTCCGTTGCTGCATTGGAGAGCTGGAGCTGAGTTTCGTGGAGCCGGAGGGAGATCTCGAAGTTTTACTTGTGTAGGCAAGAGACGTTTTCAAGCTCGACAAGGCACTTTTGGGGTTTTTCTTGTAACGTCATCAACAGAGACGAGCATGTGCGGATGAGATGAGCATGGACCAATGTGTCAATGGGGAAAGGGGGGGGGGGGGGGGTTGCTTGACTGATCACAGGGGAAGCGAGTCTTGCACGGGTGATGGAACACGGTGTTTCGCACTAGGTCTGGTGAAAGTTTGTGGTGTCTCAAGAAGTGAGTGCCTAGTATAGGTTCGTCAATTTCGCACATTAAAAAAGTCCTCTCGAGTTTGCAGTTTGCGGAGAGTGAGACGAAGTGGGAAGTTGAACCCGAGCATTGTAGTTTAGTTGAACTCACAGCTTGCAGTGAAGTAAGATAGAGGGCAGATGTTCAATGACACTAAGGACATAGGCAGCAGCGAAACATTGTGTCCACTAGGAAAAAGTATCCCGACGAAATGTCTTTAATATAAAGTCGCCCGCAATTATCTGGTCGTTCCCGGACAGAATGGAGCGCTGGGGGGAGCCTGTCATGTTGTGCGCAGGAGGCGGCACCAGGACTTACCTGCGATTGGCGTTTGGGAAGTAGCAGGGTGGTCTGCAGTTCCGTGCCGCCTCCCCAAACCGTGTATGGAAGTAACAGTATGGGTAGTGCGGTTGCATTTCCTGTGGAAAGTTAGTTGCCAAAGGCAGTGGCCGAGGTTCGGTGGCTGCAGCAGGTTCGGTTGCAGGAAGGGGCATGACCGTGGGTGGAGTTGGTGACATCCCAGCTGCTTGTTTACTGCATCCCGAAGCGAGCGGAACAATCGGTACAGTGCGGCCCCAGCCGCGTCCAGCTGCAGGACAATGAGCCTATACCTGAGACTTGTCAGGTAGGCAGTGGCTGGCGAAATAGAGCAGTGATGCATCATGTAGCTTGTCAGCAATTGTCATTCTTTGCTCGACAGGTTCGGCAGACCTCTGAGCCAGAGCAAAGCGGATGTGAGGAGATAGTTTATCTGACCAGATGGCGAGCAGAGCTGTGTCAGAGAGTAGATTGACGCTGACCAGGGCATGTAGCCATCTCCAGAGCTGGGAAGGTTTGTTGTTGCCCAGTTGCTCAACGTGGAGCACTCGACAGGTTCGGCAGACCTCTGAGCCAGAGCAAAGCGGATGTGAGGAGATAGTTTATCTGACCAGATGGCGAGCAGAGCTGTGTCAGAGAGTAGATTGACGCTGACCAGGGCATGTAGCCATCTCCAGAGCTGGGAAGGTTTGTTGTTGCCCAGTTGCTCAACGTGGAGCACTTGCCGTATTGCTGCCTCAGTTGAGTGCGCAAGCCAACATAGAACTGCCTTTTTGGCTAGAGTGTTCCAGGTAGCTGTGTCCGGGGCGTCGACCAGGTCAGCAATCATGTCGTACTGGTCATGCAGGTAGGTGATGAGGCACAGAAACCTGGTTGACTCGTCGAGTTTGTAATGGTTGAACACTTCGTCCACAATTTTGAACCAGGATGTTGCTCTGTCGGGATTAAACAGCGGCAGCGTCGGTAAGAGTTGTAGAAAGTTCTGAAGAACAGGTTGAGTTGAGTTCATCGGAGCACTGCCTGAAACGAGCTTTGTTGCTTTAGTATTCCAGGAGAGTGTGCCTCCAGGGGATGTGGCGACGATGGCTGTTCGGGTGGCAGTGTGAAGGTTATGCGTTGTGGTTGAGAGCAATCCATCGCGCGGAGGGCCAACACGGGTGAGACACCGTAATGTGCCGATTGCAGTTGCGGAAACTCAACACGTTGTGGGTGTGTTCGGATTGACGCATCACGGAAGACCGACGCGGATGAGGCACCGATATGTGCCGAGAACGGTAGCGGAAGCCCGACTGGAGATGGCACGAGGGTGACAGATGATAAAAAGTTCAAAGTTTGAGAACGCGTGTTAGTCCACGGAAAGCTTGACATATGATCAGAGCCGGGGCCACCTGTGTTGCAGGGAGGCTGCGGAGGTGCGGGCTGTCCAGAAGCACAGAGTTGGAAATGATGTCAAACGTGGAACGGAATGTGTGAATGCTCAGTTTTCATAGTCACTCTACTCAAAACGGTGTGCAGGATAAGGTGAATGTCGTGGCACAAAACACTAGGGCATAGCAGTGGGACGGAGATGGAGGTCAGGCACAGATAACAAGTTATTGTTCCTGTTGCAGGATGAGGTATCGAAGTAGGAAGGCATGTGCTGATGCTGAACCGAGCCAGGGGCGGGCATGGTAGGATGCTGAGGAGGTTGAATTGTGAATGAAGCAGTTCCAGCCACGTGGTAGGAATCCACGTGGTACTGCACGGATTGCAGCATGGCAAATCGTTGTCCTGGTGGTGTTAGGTTGTCCAACGAAGCATTTTCAGAAATCGGCATTGGTCCCGCACTGCACGGAGAACCGTAAGAGGTAACTGCACCGTCGATGAGGGAGGGCACCTGTGGTGTGAACAAAGGCATCTGATAGCCAGAGTCATGCGCACTCCTAACCTCACTTATTGTTGCAGGCTCGAAAACGTCCAGTGAAATCGGCGTAATCGTCGAGAGAGAGGCATCATGTTGCAGCCCGCAACACGATGCATGTCGATCACAAAAGCCGGCGTTAGGCACTGGGCCGAAGCCATGATCGAATGCTGTGTCGATATAGTACACGTGAAAATAACCAACACGGAGGTTGCGGACACAGTAAAGCGGCACGGAGGTTGCGGACACAGTAAAGCGGCGAAAACAAAAGATATTACAACTCAGGGTCACCAGTGAGGTGGATGTTCGGGTTAGTTACTCCAAACAACACCCATCTAACAGTAGTTCATTTATTCACCTAAACACATCAAAGGCTCACAAACAACTGACATGGCGGAACAGCCCAAAGACAATGCTCAGTGTCCAAAGACGATGTTCAGAGTCTTGAGACAAACCTTATATTGATGCTGGTGTCGACCTCATCGGTGCTGCAAATCCGTAATGGAGTGGTGAAGAGGGAGGGATAGAAGGGTACAGTGGAGGAAGAGGGAACAGTGCTGCCTGGCAAAGCGCAAAGCATATGGGGACTAGAGTTCGCACACAAGGCTGCCTGGTGTAGCACCAGGAGGCTGATGGGGAAGGAAGGAAGGAAGGGAAAAAAGAGGAAACAGAAAGGAGAGGAGCAGAGAATGGGAAAAGATCAGTGGGTCCATTGTCAGAAAGCAAAGCATAGCAAGGGTGAGGGGATGTGAGTTGGAAGGAGGAAGTTTTTAAGGAATTTGCTCTTTATAGTCAATTTAATTAGAATTTTCAGTATTTATACACTGTAAAAATTTGGCCTAAACTGTTTCTAAGCATGCTCAAAGACAATGTGAAATATTTCTAGTTTTCCCCACTTGCAGTCTGCACAAACTTCAATTACTCAGATGTTGGCCATCTTGTGAAAATAGTTTTCAAACACATTAATTTGACAAACCAGCAGTTGATATTTTTGAGTCAGTAAGGCCCAAGTACATATATCTTCAATAACTTCTTTAAACGTAGTAAATAATGTGTTACAAAAATACCAACATTATTTTGTGAAAAAAATGTATGAGTTGAATTGCTGTAGAAAGTTATTCACATCTGGCTACTAGTTCAAAATGTTGAACACTACACACTAAAAGGTTAAGAAAAGAGGTAACAATTTTTTTTTTTCATTCCTAAATCATGTCTCAATGCTTAAATTGGTTGTTGTTTGCTTTCTTGTCAGCATAGCCAACCAAGTTTTAAAGGCATTGCTCAGTAGGCTGTTGTTCAGATTGGTGGGGGGGTTTCTGAAACAGCAGTAGCTGTAGTAATATAAATTTCAAGAAAGTAGTAAGGAAAGCAAAGTCAATCATTATGAAAAACGAAGATAGTGATTTTTCCTTGTAACTCTTCAGGCTTTCCTGGCAAATATGTTCAATACATAGCTCTTGTGTCTTTTTCGTCAGAATATCCTGACAGTATATGCCAAAAATTCTATCACAACTCATGACTAATACACTGTGCCAATCCAAATGTAAGTGTGGGAACCATGTTAACATACTAGGGTAGTAGTAGAAGAAAAACGTCTGCAAAACATTATTGGTCCATGTTGTTGTTGTTGTTGTTGTTGTTGTTGTTGTGGTCTTCAGTCCCGAGACTGGTTTGATGCAGCTCTCCATGCTACTCTATCCTGTGCAAGCTTCTTCATCTCCCAGTACCTACTGCAACATACATCCTTCTGAATCTGTTTAGTGTATTCATCTCTTGGTCTCCCTCTACGATTTTTACCCTCCACGCTGCCCTCCAATACTAAATTGGTGATCCCTCGATGTCTCAGAACATGTTCTACCAACCGATCCCTTCTTCTAGTCAAGTTGTGCCACAAGCTCCTCTTCTCCCCAATTCTATTCAATACCTCCTCATTAGTTATGTGATCAACCCATCTAATCTTCAACATTCTTCTGTAGCACCACATTTCAAAAGCTTCTATTCTCTTCTTGCTTAAACTACTTATCATCCACGTTTCACTTCCATACATGGCTACACTCCATACAAATACTTTCAGAAACAACTTCCTGACACTTAAATCAATACTCGATGTTAACAAATTTCTCTTCTTAAGAAACAATTTCCTTGCCATTGCCAGTCTACATTTTATATCATCTCTACTTCGACCATCATCAGTTATTTTGCTCCCAAAATAGCAAAACTCCTTTACTACTTTAAGTGTGTCATTTCCTAATCTAATTCCCTCAGCATCATCTGACTTTATTCGACTACATTCCGTTATCCTCATTTTGCTTTTGTTGATGTTCATCTTATACCCTCCTTTCAAGACACTGTCCACTCTTCTGACAGCTCTATCAAAAATTTTTGAGAAAGTAATGTATTCAAGAGTAGCCTCCCATATATGTAAAAATAAAGTACTAACAAAATGTCAGTTTGGTTTTCAGAAAGGCTTTTCAACAGAAAATGCTAAATACGCTTTCACTGATCACATATTAAATGCTCTGAATAACCGGACATCACCCATTGGTATTTTTTGTGATCTCTCAAAGGCCTTTGACTGTGTAAATCGTGGAATTCTTTTAGATAATCTAAATCATTATGGTTTGAGGGGGGCAGTGCACAAATGGTTTAATTCATACTTAACTGGAAGAATGCAGAAAGTTGAAATAAGTGGTTCATGTAATGTTAATACAACAGCTGATTCCTCAAACTGGGGGGGGGGGGGCTATCAAGCACGGGGTCCCACAGGGTTCGGTCTTAGGTCCTTTACTGTTCTTGATATACATTAATGACTTACCATTCCATATTGATAAAGATGCAAAGTTAGTTCTTTTTGCTGATGATACAAGTATTGTAATAGCATCCAAAAACCAAGAACTAAGTGATGTAATTGTAAATGATGTTTTTCACAAAATTATTAAGTGGTTCTCAGCAAACGGACTCTCTTTAAATTTTGATAAAACACAGTATATACAGTTCCGTACAGTAAATGGCACAACTCCAGTAATAAATATAGACTTTGAACAGAAGTCTGTAGCTAAGGCAGAATTTTCAAAATTTTTAGGTGTGTCCATTGATGAGAGGTTAAACTGGAAGCAACACATTGATGGTCTGCTGAAACGTCTGAGTTCGGCTATGTATGCTATTAGGGTTATTGCAAATTTTGGTGATAAGAATCTCAGTAAATTAGCTTAATATGCCTACTTTCATTCACTGCTTTCGTATGGTATCATATTCTGGAGTAATTCATTGTTGAGTAGAAAAGTTTTCATTGCTCAAAAACATGTAATCAGAATAATTGCTGGAGCCCACCCACGGTCATCTTGCAGACATCTATTTAAGGATCTAGGGATCCTCGCAGTAACCTCACAGTATATATATTCACTTTTGATATTTGTTGTTAATAATCCAGCCCAGTTCAAAAGTAATAGCAGTGTGCATAGCTATAACACCAGGAGAAAGGATGATCTTCACTGTGCAGGGTTAAATCTGACTTTGGCACAGAAGGGGGTAAATTATGCTGCCACAAGTCTTTTGTCACCTACCAAACAGCATCAAGAGCCTGACAGATAGTCAACCAACATTTAAAAATAAATTAAAAGAATTTCTAGATGACACCTCCTTCTACTCATTGGCTGAATTTTTAGATATAAATTAAGGGAGGGGAAAAAACTAACTTAAGCATTAGTGTCATGCAATATTTTGTGTAATGTAATATCTTGTACAGACATCTTTCATTAACCTGACACGTTCCACATCACTACGAAGTGTCATATTCATGATCTATGGAACAAGTATTAATCTAATCTAATCTAATCTTCCATTCAACTGCTCTTCCAAGGGCCCGCATCTCGTGGTCATGCGGTAGCGTTCTCACTTCCCGCGCCTGGGTTCCCAGGTTCGATTCCCGGCGGGGTCAGGGATTTTCTCTGCCTCGTGATGGCTGGGTGTTGTGTGATGTCCTTAGGTTAGTTAGGTTTAAGTAGTTCTAAGTTCTAGGGGACTGATAACCTAAGATGTTAAGTCCCATAGTGCTCAGAGCCATTTTTTGCTCTTCCAAGTCCTTTGCTGTCTCTGACAGAATTACAATGTCATCGGCGAACCTCAAAGTTTTTATTTCTTCTCCATGGATTTTAATTCCTACTCCGAACTTTTCTTTTGTTTCCTTTACTGCTTCCTCAATATACAGATTGAATAACATCAGTGATACGCTACAACCCTGTCTCACTCCCTTCCCAACCACTCCTTTCCTTTCATACCCCTTGACTCTTATAACTTTCATCTGGTTTCTGTACAAACTGTAAATAGCCTTTTGCGCCCTGTATTTTACCCCTGCCACCTTCAGAATTTGAAAGAGAGTATTCCAAATACCATTGTCAAAAGCTTTCTCTAAGTCTACAAATGATAGAAACGTAGCTTTGCCTTTCCTTAATCTTTCCTCTAAGATAAGTCGTAGGGTCAATATTGCCTCTCGTGTTCCAACATTTCTACGGAATCCAAACTGATCTTCCTCGAGGTCGGCTTCTATCAGTTTTTCCATTCGTCTGTAAAGAATTTGCGTTAGTATTTTGCAGCTGTGACTTATTAAACTTATAGTTCGGTAATTTTCACATTTGTCAACGCCTGCTTTCTTTGGGATAGGAATTATCATATTCTTCTTGAAGTCTGAGGGTATTTCGCCTGTCTCATTCATCTTGCTCACCAGATGGGAGAGTTTTGTCAGGACTGGCTCTCCCAAGTTTGTCAGTAGTTCTAATGGAATGTTGTCTACTCCCGGGGCCTTGTTTCGACTCAGGTCTTTCAGTGCTCTGTCAAACTCTTCACGGAATATCATATCTCCCATTTCATCTTCATCTACATCCTCTTCCATTTCCATAATATTGTCCTCAAGTACATCGCCCTTGTATATGCCCTCTATATACTCCTTCCACCTATCTACTTTCCCTTCTTTGCTTAGAACTGGGTTTCCATCAAAGCTCTTGATATTCATGCAAATGGTTGTCCTTTCTCCAAAGGCAGTATCTATCTTATCCCTAGTGAGATAAGGCTCTACATCCTTACATTTGTCTTCTAGCTATCCCTGCTTAGCTATTTTGCACTTCCTGTCAATATCATTTTTCAGACATCTGTATTCCTTTTTGTCTGCTTCATTTGCTGCATTTTTATATTTTCTCCTTTCATCAATTAAATTCAATATTTCTTCTGTTACCCAAGGGTTTCTACTAGCCCTCGTCTTTTTACCTACTTGATCCTCTGCTGCCTTCACTACTTCATCCCTCAAAGCTACCCATTCTTCTTCTGCCATATTTCTTTCCCCCATTCCTGTCAATTGTTCCCTTATGCTCTCCCTGAAACTCTGTACAACCTCTGGTTCCTTCAGTTTGTCCAGGTCCCATCTCCTTAAATTCCCACCTTTTTCCAGTTTCTTCAGTTTTAATCTACAGATCATAACCAATAGATTGTGGTCAGAGTCCACATCTGCCCCTGAAAATGTCTTACAATTTAAAACCTGGTTCCTAAATATCTGTCTTACCATTATATAATCTATCTGATACCTTTTAAGTCTCTCCAGGGTTCTTCCATGTATACAACCTTCTTTTATGATTCCTAAACCAAGTATTAGCTATGATTAAGTTATGTTCTGCACAAAATTCTACCAGGTGGCTTCCTCTTTCATTTCTTAGCCCCAATCCATATTCACCTACTATGTTTCCTTCTCTCCCTTTTCCTACTGATGAACTCCAGTCACCCATGACTATTATATTTTCTTCTCCCTTCACTACCTGAATAATTTCTTTTATCTCATCATACATTTCATCAATTTCTTCGTCATCTGCAGAGCTAGTTGGCATATAAACTTGTACTACTGTAGTAGGTGTGGGCTTCGTGTCTATCTTGGCCACAATAATGCGTTCACTATGCTGTTTGTAGTAGCTTACCCGTACACCTATTTTTTTTATTCATTATTAAACCTACTCCTGCATTACCCCTATTTGATTTTGTATTTATAACCCTGTATTCACATGACCAAAAGTCTTGTTCCTCCTGCCACCAAACTTCACTAATTCCCACTATATCTAATTTTAACCTATCCATTTCCCTTTTTAAATTTTCTAACCTACCTGCTCGATTAAGGGATCTGACATTCCACGCTCCTATCCATAGAACGCCAGTTTTCTTTCTCCTGATAATAACGTCCTCTTGAGTAATCCCTGCCCGGAGATCCGAATGGGGGACTATTTTACCTCCGGAATATTTTACCCAAGAGTACGCCATCATCATTTAATCATACAGTAAAGCTGCATGCCCTCTGGAAAAATTACGGCTGTAGTTTCCCCTTGCTTTCAGCCGTTCACAGTACCAGAACAGCATGGCCATTTAGGTTAATGTTACAAGGCCAGATCAGTCAATCATCCAGACTGTTGCCCCCTGCAACTACTGAAAAGGCTGCTGCCCCTCTTCAGGAACCACACGTTTGTCTGGCCTCTCAACAGATACCCCTCCGTTGTGGTTGCACCTACGGTACGGCTATCTGTATCGTTGAGGCACGCATGCCTCTCCACCAACAGCAAGGTCCATGGTTCATAGTCCATGAGAGCAGAGATTCTCTCTGCACGGGCACAGGAACTGGGCACACTCTAGAATCCTGTGTGGATGGGTTTATAGACGTAAGAAACATTCCTACCTTCTATCACACGGTGACCTGCTTGTCACTATTGTTGCCACATCCCCATCTAATTCTAACCCTACAACCTCCTTCCTGGTCACCATGGCCAATGACATCATTATCCACAATTACTTCTCCTTTAAAGAGATTATGCACAAGCAAATCCAGCCTATTCGTGGGCCACTTAGAGGATCCTTCTTAACCACTCAGAGTCCCAAACCTTTCACCTGGCTCTTATAATAGTCCTTATTTTATAGTTTAAATGCCCTTCTCTTAGGAATTATTCAATTATTAATTTTAAGAATTTGAACATATTAGCTTTGTGCCTAAATCCTTAAATGTATAATTGCAAAATGTGAGTATTTCTGAATACTTGTT
Organism: Schistocerca gregaria; assembly: GCF_023897955.1. Classification (NCBI taxonomy): domain Eukaryota; kingdom Metazoa; phylum Arthropoda; class Insecta; order Orthoptera; family Acrididae; genus Schistocerca; species Schistocerca gregaria. The sequence goes on from NC_064924.1 coordinate 514,047,526, forward strand.
GTTGTCACCATACGATAAATAAAATAAATTAGCCTGATTCAGACTCATTGATGACGTCTTCGTGATGTGGGCTGTCGCTGAGGACAACTTATCCCCATTCCACTAGAACCTCAGCACTTTCTCCCCTATTCCCTTCATTTGGCCCTCCTCAGCCCAACAAGCTACCTTCTGCGATGCTGACCTATACCTCAAGTATGGCTACATCAGTGCCTTTGACATCACCAGTACCTCTGGTCACATCAAACCTACCAACAATATCTCCACTTCAACAGCTGCCTCCCATTCTGTACCAAGAAGTCGCTTCCATACAGCCCAATCACCCATGGTTGCACATCTGTAGTGACAAGCAGTCCCTTTCCAATTATATCAAGCGTCTCACTAAGACCTTCACATATAGAAATTGCTCTCCCAACCTCGACGAGAAACAGATGTCCTGTGCCTTGTCTTTCCAGTCGCCAGTCACCTCCCACATACCCAATGTCCAGCCACAAAGGATCACTCCTCTCATTACTTAGTACTACCTGGAAGTGGAGAAACTGAATCACATTATCAACCAGCATTTCCAATACCTTTCATTGTGTTCTTAAATGAGGGATATCATCCCCATCCATCCTACAGCTGTATTCCACCACCCACAGTAACTACACAATATCCATCTCCATCACTACTCCACCACTTCTCTCAACCCCTTGCCTCATGGCTCATATCCCTGCAATAGACATAGATGCCATTCCTGACCCATATATGCTCCTACTGTACTCCAGTCCCATCACAGGCAACTCTTCAAAGGCAGGGCCACATGTAAAAGCAACCATGTGATCTACAAAATAAACTGCATCCACTGCCTCACTTTCTATGTGGACATGACAACTAACAAACTGTATGTCTGCATGAATATCCACCACCAACCTGAGGTCAAGCTGATGAACATGCCGCCCAACACAATGTTTACTATATTGATTGCTTCACAGTGTGTGCCATATGGGTTCTTCCCATCAACAATAGGTTTTCTGAACTGCATAGACAGGAACTCTCCCTACAACATGTACTTCTCTGCCAGAACGCCCTGGCATCAACCTTCACTAGTCCCTGTTCTCCACCTACCTATCCTCTTCCGTGCTCCCACTCCAGGACTACACACACTTACTTTCCCGCCAACACACCTACATAGTCATTTCTGCTTCTCCACTTCTCTGCCCCCACCCCCACCCTCTGCCCAGCACAACCCCCCAGAGCTGCTGCAAACCTCCCGAAACTGCACCTACGAACACTATCCTGTCCCCATAACAGCCCTGCATGATCCCACAGGCATCATCTTCCTCTACCCCTCCCCTGCTATCCCTTCACCCCAGCCCATGCCACGTTCTTACCATCACAACCTACCCCAGCAGGTTGCTGCTCATGTCAGATGCAGATGCAGTCCACAATCAATCTTCAGCACCTGGAGACAGTGGCCTTGTGTATGTCAATTGTGTTTGTGTGAGTATGTGTGCGTTTTCTATTTTCGAAGAAGGACTTTTTTGCCAAAATGCTTAAATGTTTAGTAGTCTTTTTTTTTAGTGTGCATCTTTGTGACTCAACACCTCTTCTATGTGGTGAATAGCAATCTATTCTTTCCATGTCATCGTTATTCCCTCCTGGAGTTTTTATTGTTAGAAAGTGCTAAACAATGCATATGAATATCCATTAGTGATGCTTTGACAGAGTGTTAGTAGCACTCTGTATTGTTTGACACAGCAGCTGTGTTCTGTGCAATAACAAAGGAAGGAAAGGAAGATTCGAATTTAACATCCCAGTGATGGTAAGATCATTAGAGACAAAGCACAATCTTAGATTGGCGAGAGAAACTGCCTGTGTTATTTTAAAGGAACCATCCCAGCATTTTCTTTAAGCAATTTAGATAAATTAAGGAGATGGACAGATGGAGATTTGAACCAGTGTACTCTTCAGTATGAGTCCATTGTCTCAGCACTGTGTCACCTTGCTCAGTACACATCGTCACATGTGCCCTTTATTGTCACGGGTATGGCAGGTTAATAAAAAATAACCCATTAAAACTTTAGAATCTATATCTGATTAAAAAATTTTCATTACAAAAACAGTGTGCTATAAATACCAGTGACACATTATTTACTTTGTGGAATCATCTTGTCTCTAAATCCTTGTTGACACAATGCTAGACTCTTGATATTCCGCTTCATCCTTTGTTAAATTGTCAGTTTATGGAAGATAAAAACCCCTGTCACAGGCAGTTTTGTCCGGTAGCATCTGTATGTTTCATTTATAGGTGTTGTTTTTGTCCATTTCAAATATTGAACAGTCCCTTCTTTTCCAATCACAGGTTGTTCCTGAAAAAATTGGACATGACAAGTTGCTTTAGGAATATTGAAATCACTTGTAAACAAATTTGTCTTACTAATTTCAGCTTTAAACTGTATTATTGGATCATTTTAATGATGATGATGCCTGGTCTCGATAATTTAAGTTGGGCAAATGCTCCATTTTATATCCCTGAGAAAAATTATATATTTAAAAAAAAAAAGGGAAAAAAGGAAGGCTGACAAGTAGGAAGCAGAAATTCCAGCGCTGGTATTAGAAACCTCAAAATGGAACAATGTACTCCTAGTTTTCAGAAAATAAGTACCTCCTTCAAAGAAGGAAGAAAAACTGGTTAAGGAATGTTGGAAAAGGAGGAGGGAGGAAGATCACTGATTCATTTTTTGGGAACTACTTAATAATGTAAAATATGTGACAAAAGTATAAAAAATCAATTATTACAACAGTTATTTTCCTCATATCCAATAGATCTTTAGCTTACCTGTCAAATAAGAGCAGTGGCAGTTTGTGTCCATAACTAGGATATATGTTTCGAAGAATAATGTTAGTTTTAGCATTTTCAATGTATTCAATACGATGCAGATTATCACATCCAGTCCGCATTTCTTCTGCTGTCTTTTGTACCTCAGAAAGTTTTGTACCAACCTGAAATATATCTGGCTTTTCTGGGTATAGATCATCACCTGTAAAGAAGTTTAGTATTAATTTATTACATAGTTATATGCTTTTAGACCGTCACACCAGAAAAATGATAACCCCTGTATTCAAATTTTCAGATTAATCACAATCAGTTGTTGGCTCAGTGCCATGTGCAGATCGTTGTCAAGTCAACTGCTTCTCTTCATTTTTCACGTTTAGTGTAAGAACTAACTGTGAACCTAATAAAATGTCCAGCTTGTGTAATCTACAGAAATTGTACAAGACCTTTTTTTGTCACTTATGTGTAATTATAATGAGCATTTAATTTTAAGGGTCACAAAAATATTGCTGAGACTTAGCCTATTAGTCACTAGCATTTGACAAGATAGCAACAGCCTTGCCGCAATGGATACTGCGGTTCCCACGAGATCACCGAAGACAAGCACTGTTGGGTGTGGCTGGCACTTGGATGGGTGACCATCCGGGCCACCATGCGTTGTTGCCATTTTTCTCATGATGCCAATTGAGGAGCTACTCGACTAAATAGTAGTGGCTCCAGTCAAAGAAAACCATCATAACAACCGAGAGATAGGTGTGCTGACTGCACACCCCTCCTATTCACATCCTCACCTGAGGCTGACACAGCGGTTGGATGGTCCCGATGGGCCACTTGTGGCCTGAAGACAGAGTGTATATTATATACAGGGTGGTCCATTGATAGTGACCAGGGCAAATATCTCACAAAATAAGCATCAAACGAAAAAACTACAAAGAACGAAACTCGTCTAGCTTGAAGGGGGAAACCAGTTGGCGCTATGGTTGGCCCACTAGATGGCACTGCCTTAGGTCAAACGGATATCAACTGCTTTTTTTTAAAAATAGGAACCCCCATTTTTTATTACATATTTGTATAGTACGTAAAGAAATATGAATGTTTTAGTTGGACCACTTTTTTTGCTTTGTGATAGATGGTGCTGTAATAGTCACAAACATGTAAGTACATGGTATCATGTAACATTCCGCCAGTGCAGATGGTATTTGCTTTGTGATACATTACTGATGTTAAAATGGACCGTTTACCAATTGCGGAAAAGGTTGATATCGTGTTGATGTACGGCTGTTGTGATCAAAATTCCCAACAGGCATGTGCTATGTATGCTGCTTGGTATCCTGGATGACATCATCCAAGTGTCCGGACTGTTCGCCGGATAGTTACGTTATTTAAGGAATCAGGAAGTGTTCAGCCAAATATGAAACGTCAATCGCGACATGCAACAAATGATGATGCCCAGGTAGGTGTTTTAGCTGCCGTCGCAGCTAATCTGCACATTAGTAGCAGACAAACTGCACAAGAATCAGGAATCTCAAAAACGTTGGTGTTGAGAATGCTACATCAACATCGATTGCACCCGTACCATATTTCTATGCGCCAGGAATTGCATGGCGATGACTTCAAACGTCGTGTACAGGTCTGCCACTGGGCACCCGTCGTGTACAGGTCTGCCACTGGGCACAAGAGAAATTATGGGTCAATGATAGACTTTTTGCATGCATTCTACTTAGCGACCAAGCATCATTCACCAACAGCGGTAACGTAAACCAGCATAATATGCACTATTGGGAAACGGAAAATCCACAATGGCTGAGACAAATGGAACATAAGCGACCTTGGTGGGTTAATGTATGGTGTGGCATTATGGGAGGAAGGATAATTGGCCCCAATTACATTCAATGGCAATCTAAATGGTGCAATGTATGCTAATTTCCTAAGTAATGTTCTACCAATGTACTACAAGAAGTTTCACTGCATGACAAAATGGTGATGTAGTTCCAACATGATGGATGTCTGGTACATAGCTCACACGCAGTTGAAGCGGTATTGAATAGCATATTTCATGACAGGTGGATTGGTCATTGAAGCACCATACCATGGCCCGCACGTTCACCGTCCCCAGATTTCTTTCTGTGGGGAAAGTTGAAGGATATTTGCTATCATGATCCGATGACAATGCTTGACAACATGCGTCAGCACATTGTCAATGCATGTGCGAACATTACGGAAGGCGAATTACTCGCTGTTGAGAGAAATGTCATTACATATATTGCCAAATGCTTTGAGGTAGACGGACATCATTTTGAGCATTTATTGCAATAATGTGGTATTTACAGGTAATCATGCTGTAACAGCATGTGTTCTCAGAAATGATAAGTTCACAAAGGTACATGTATCACATTGGAACAACCGAAATAAAATGTTCAAACGTAGCTATGTTCTGTATTTTAATTTAAAAAACCTACCTGTTACCAACTGTTCGTCTAAAATTGTGAGTCATATTTTTGTGACTATTACAGGACCATCCATCACAAAGTGAAAAAAGTGGTCCAACTAAAACGAATATTTCTTTACGTACTACATGAATATGTAATAAAAAATGGGGGTTCCTATTTTAAAAAAACGTAATTGATATCTGTTTGACCTATGGCAGCGCCATCTAGCAAGCCAACCATAGCGCCATCTGGTTTCCCCCTTCAAGCTAGACAAGTTTCGTTCTTTGTAGTTTTTTCATTTGATGCTTATTTCATGAGATATTTGGCCCAGTCATGATCAATGGACCTCCCTGTATATATTATATTTGATAAGATAAATGGTCCATTAATATCACATGTATATGAGAATTAGGTCACCAACCACCAAGCAGAGGAGATGCTGATTAGCAAGCAGGCATATGTAAGATATGGAATATTGTATACCTTTTGGACAAAGTCCTTCAGAATTAACAAAAAAACACATGTAACCACTTTCATCCTACTTACATGATGACTGCTTAACACCACTACTGTTTGGTGAGTACTGAGATAACTTCATTTGCATATTCTCTTTCACCTTGGATTTTCTTCCCTAATAATGCAAGTGTATCTGAAAAGTTTGGTGGATGGTCCAATATACTAAAAACTGTGTTGTTTATGGTAAGGCACCCCCCCCCCCCCCCGCCCCCCAATGAACCATGGACCTTGCCGTTGGTGGGGAGGCTGGCGTGCCTCAGCAATACAGATAGCCATACCGTAGGTGCAACCACAACGGAGGGGTATCTGTTGAGAGGCCAGACAAACGTGTGGTTCCTGAAGAGGGGCAGCAGCCTTTTCAGTAGTTGCAGGGGCAACAGTCTGGGTGATTGACTGTGCTGGTACTGCGAAAGCTGAAAGCAAGGGGAAACTACGGCCGTAATCTTTCCCGAGGGCATGCAGCTTTACTGTATGATTAAATGATGATGGCGTCCTCTTGGGTAAAATATTCCGGAGGTAAAATAGTCCCCCATTCAGATCACCGGGCGGGGACTACTCAAGAGGATGTTGTTATCAGGAGAAAGAAAACTGGCGTTCTACGGATCGGAGCATGGAATGTCAGATCTCTTAATCGGGCAGGTAGGTGAGAAAATTTAAAAAGGGAAATGGATAGGTTAAAATTAGATATAGTGGGAATTAGTGAAGTTCGGTGGCAGGAGGAACAAGACTTCTGGTCAGGTGACTACAGGGTTATAAACACAAAATCAAATAGGGGTAATGCAGGAGTAGCTTTAATAATGAATAGGAAAATAGGAATGCGGGTAAGCTACTACAAACAGCATAGTGAACGCATTATTGTGGCAAAGATAGATACGAAGCCCACACCTACTACAGTAGTACAAGTTTATATGCCAACTAGCTCTGCAGATGACGAAGAAATGTATGATCAAATAAAAGAAATTATTCAGATAGTGAAGGGAGATGAAAATTTAATAGTCATGGGTAACTGGAATTCGGTAGTAGGGAAAGGGAGAGAAGGAAACGTACGTAATAGGTGAATATGGACTGGGGCAAAGAAATGAAAGAGGAAGCTGCCTGGTAGAATTTTGCACAGAGCACAACTTAATCATAGGTAACACTTAGTTCAACAATCATAAAAGAAGGCTGTATACATGGAAGAACCCTGGAGATACTAAAAGGTATCAGATAGATTATATAATGGTAAGACAGAGATTTAGGAACCAGGTTTTAAATTGTAAGACATTTCCAGAGGCAGATGTGGACTCTGACCACAATCTATTGGTTATGACCTGTAGGTTAAAATTGAAGAAACTGCAAAAAGGTGGGAATTTAAGGATATGGGACCTGGATAAGCTGAAAGAGCCAGAGGTTGTACAGAGTTTCAGGGAGAGCATAAGGGAGCAATTGACAGGAATGGGGAAAGAAATACAGTAGAAGAAGAATGGGTAGCTTTGAGGGATGAAGTAGTGAAGGCAGCAGAGGATCAAGTAGGTAAAAAGACAAGGGCTAGTAGATATCCTAGGGTAACAGAAGAAATATTGAATTTAATTGATGAAAGGAGAAAATATAAAAATGCAGTAAATGAAGCAGGCAAAAAGGAATACAGATGTCTCAAAAATGAGATCGACAGGAAGTGCAAAATGGCTAAGCAGGGATGGCTAGAGGACAAATGTAAGGATGTAGAGGCTTATCTCACTAGGGGTAAGATAGATACTGCCAACAGGAAAATTAAAGAGACCTTTGGAGATAGGAGAACCACTTGTATGAACATCAAGAGCTCGGATGGAAACCCAGTTCTAAGCATAGAAGATAAAGCAGAAAGGTGGAAGGAGTATATAGAGGGTCTATACAAGGGCGATATACTTGAGGACAATATTATGGAATTGGAAGAGGATGTAGATGAAGACGAAATGGGAGATACGATACTGCGTGTAGAGTTTGATAGAGCACTGAAAGACCTGAGTCGAAACAAGGCCCCTGGAGTAGACAACATTCCATTGGAACTACTGACGGCCTCGGGAGAGCCAGTCCTTACAAAACTCTACCATCTGGTGAGCAAGATGTATGAGACAGGCGAAATACCCTCAGACTTCAAGAAGAATATAATAATTCCAATCCCAAAGAAAGCAGGTGTTTACAGATGTGAAAATTACCGAACTATCAGTTTAACAAGTCACAGCTGCAAAATGCTAACATGAATTCTTTACAGGCGAATGGAAAAACTAGTAGAAGCTGACCTCGGGGAAGATCAGTTTGGCTTACATAGAAATGTTGGAACACGTGAGGCAATACTGACCCTACGACTTATCTTAGAAGAAAGATTAAGGAAAGGCAAACCTACGTTTCTAGCATTTGTAGACTTAGAGAAAGCTTTTGACAATGTTGACTGGAATACTCTCCTTCAAATTCTGAAGGTGGCAGGGGTAAAATACAGGGAGCGAAAGGCTATTTACAATTTGTACAGAAACCAGATGGCAGTTATAAGAGTCGAGGGGCATGAAAGGGAAGCAGTGGTTGGGAAGGGAGTGAGACAGGGTTGTAGTCTCTCCCTGGTGTTATTCAATCTGTATATTGAGCATGCAGTAAAGGAAACAAAAGAAAAATTTGGAGTAGGTATTAAAATCCATGGAGAAGAAATAAAAACTTTGAGGTTCGCTGATGACATCGTAATTTTGTCAGAGACAGCAAAGGACTTGGAAGAGCAGTTGAACGGAATGGATAATGTCTTAAAAGGAGGATATAAGATGAACATCAACAAAAGCAAAACGAGGATAGTGGAATGTATTCAAATTAAATCAGGTGATGCTGAGGGAATTAGATTAGGAAATGAGATGCTTAAAGTAGTAAAGGAGTTTTGCTGTTTGGGGAGCAAAATAACTGATGATGGTCGAAGTATAGAGGATATAAAATGTAGACTGGCAATGGCAAGGAAAGCATTTCTGAAGAAGAGAAATTTGTTAACATCGAGTATAGATTTAAGTGTCAGGAAGTCATTTCTGAAAGTATTTGTATGGAGTGTAGCCATGTATGGAAGTGAAACATGGACGATAAATAGTTTGGACAAGAAGAGAATAGAAGCTTTCGAAATGTGGTGCTACAGAAGAATGCTGAAGATTAGATGGGTAGATCACATAACTAATGAGGAAGTATTGAATAGGATTGCGGAGAAGAGAAGTTTGTGGCACAACTTGACCAGAAGAAGGGATCGGTTGGTAGGACATGTTCTGAGGCATCAAGGGATCACCAATTTAGTATTGGAGGGCACCGTGGAGGGTAAAAATCGTAGAGGGAGACCAAGAGATGAATACAGTAAGCAGATTCAGAAGGACGTAGGTTGCAGTAGGTACTGGGAGATGAAGAAGCTTGCACAGGATAGAGTAGCATGGAGAGCTGCATCAAACCAGTCTCAGGACTGAAAACCACAACAACAACAACAACAACCCTCACAAACACATTGAGAAACATCTCAACGAGCACCCCCTACTGTGCTTCTGAAATGAAGCTAACTAGTAAATATGAGAACTCGTGTCATTGCAAAATTGAGCAATATGTTAACATTAAGTTTTAGTTCAAATCAGGTAAAATGGCGACAGAGACTCATGGAATGTTAGCACAAGTGTACAGTGTTGAAGCTGTGAGTAAAAAGTGCATGGTTGAGGGGTTTAAATACTTAATAGATGGAAAAAAAGTATCAAGGATGCACTGCATTTAGATCAGCTGTCAACAAGTACAATCCTAGACAACATCAGATGAGTGTGACAGGAGCTTGTGGCTAATTGATAGGTGCTTTGTGAATGATAGCAGAGTGCAATGTATGCACCACTGTATATGAACAGTAGAAAAAGCAGAATAATTTTACCCAGTTTGTACCGCACACACTGACAGATGGGCATAAGTAAATTTGGAGGAAATGAATGGAGATTTCATTAACATATCCTACTGGAATCTGCAATTTTTATAAACCATCATTACAGAAGATGAGGCCTAGTGCCACTGATACTATCTGGAGACAATCAAACAGTCAATGCCATGGTGTTCGTCGCCATTCCTGCCTCCCAAAACAAATCAGTTGACAAAAATTCGAGACTGAAACAATGTTGATTGCCTTCTTCCAACAGCAAGGATGTGATACATCAGGAATTTCAACCTGAGGGTCAAGCTGTCAGCACAGAAGTTTATGAGAGAGTTTTGAAATGACTGCTACAATGCATCTGGCAGTTTTAGCAATAATTGTACTGGTGCAAACAGCAGAATTTCCTTCATGATAATGACCGTTTGCACACTGCAATCCGCATGCTCAACATTCTCACTCAATGCAAGATGACTGTTTATCAGCACTCTTCTTATTCTTCAGATTTGGCAGTCGCAGACTTTTTTTGTTCCATTCCATTCCCCCCCCCCCCCCCCCCCCCCCCTTTAAATTAACCTAAAAGGCCAATGCTTTGCAGACATTGCAGAAATCCAACAATTCATGACTATGATACTTTGAGCAATTCCTTCCACAAGAAGTGTCTGAGGATGTTTTTAACAGCTTTGCAACAAATTTCAGAAGTGTGTTGTAGCTAATAGTGATTGCTTTGAAGGCTAATAAAGATTTTCTTTTGTAACCCTTGTTTCTTTGTTTTTTGTGATCCCTCATCAAAATTTTCAGACATACCTAATATACTATAAAAAGTAAAAAACATGTAAATGTAATATGTTATCCTAGAAGTAAGGTATATTTACGAATGGCAATAAGACCATTGCACGACTACCACATTGCACATCAATTGCTGAAAGGATGCTACTTTTATTAAGAGTATGCGACATTAGCATTGATTTATGACATGTAATAGATCTTTGTAAAGGTAAGCATAAATGAAATAACGATTGCTGGAAATGAAATTCAGGCAGTGGTTTCTTTTTTTCCTTTTTTTTTTTTTACGTAATGGCAGCAGATGTTCAATGCCTAGTTTCTTTAGGACAAGACAGGGACTGAACCACTGGTTTCTTGATTCCTGCAAGTACTAAGGAGATGAAAATGTTTGTGGTGAAAAGTGAAGTTGATTGTAGTAAAAACATTGATATTGTTGGAGAGAACAGAAGTTTCCATGTGTCAAAAGTGTTCCTTAGTTACCAGAAACTGCACAAACAATTTGCTGGTTATCACCACAAGGGTTTACACATGGACAGGCGTAACATTACAAAAAATGTACTAGCTGTCGGATAATTATTTAGGGAAATAATGATGGATAGATACTTACAATAACAACATTCACCACTATAACTGCTCGTTGTATGTGAGTGCATCTGTTTAAGTGCATTAGCCTTTGTGTCAGAGAAATGTATCCCCATCTCGTGAGACAAGAACATACTAGGGTATGGGACTTCATTTGGTCTCAGTGTCTGGAATGTTTTATGCTGTCATTTGCTTTCTGTTTTCTGCTGTTCTTTTCATCACTGGGTACATACTGCATCCGGCATTTCCTTTAATCTGTTTCACATATTCTATTCTTTGTCTGTCCCCTACAATTTTTATCCTCTATTGCTCCCTCTGGAAGCAAGTTACTTTTTCCCGAATGCCATATCAGATTACCAAGCAACCTGCCCAATAATTTTTATACTTGCTGAATTAATGTCTTTCCTATAACTCTTACAGATTCCAGTTGCTCTGAAGGTGCATCAGTGATTCCTGGTGACTCATCTGACCTCAGATCATTGAAAGTTCTTATGCTCTTATCACACTCTGCTAGATGGCAAGAGTATAACTTATAAGTATTTTTGCTTAGAGCTTCAGCTGCTCCATTATACTCTGTAGAGTGTAGACCTTGGTGTAGTAGCAGAAATATCAAGTAAAGGGCTTGAAGAATCTGGAAGCTGCAACTACAGCACACGAATAACTCGAACTCATTGGTCACATTATATTTGTTGCAGTGACGTCATAATTTTAATCAAATGCACCGTGGATGCTATTGGTAAATGCACCATAAAACCTGACTAAACAAAGCAGCCACTTGTAGTCATACTTAAAATAACATTTTTGTTTATAAGTGACATCTGAAGTACAAAACTTCCTGGCAGATTTGAAGCATGGTAAAAACATCATTTTAAGTACAGAAGACATGATTTAATTTATAGTCACAGAAACCTAAAAATAATTCTTGTCTTGTTAATAACCAAGTTGTAAATCTGCAACAGCCTTGTGTTCTAAAGTTACACTGATAAACATCACTTCCAATCTGGTGCTCCAGTGATGTCTCAGATACTCCATAGTGGGAGATTCTTGACAGCTTGAATTAGAAAATTCAGATGACTAATAGGCTGACCAGAATTTGTTGGGGTTTTGCATTATGAAGAGTTTTCATCAGACAGACAAGGGCAGCTATGTGCCTGATGAATAACTCTCTCTCTCTCTCTCTCTCTCTCTCTCTCTCTCTCTCTCTCTCTCTCCAGCAGCTGTGAGTGCCAGTATGTCACCCCCATCATTGACGAGCAGGTAAGTAGCTGTTTCCCTTCATTTTTTGTTTGTTATTTTTGTCTTGTCCCAATTCTTATTTTCTTTTCTTCTCTATGCTCTTGCCAATCCCTTCTTCTATTCCAATCCAGTCTTCCCTTACCTCTGATTTACTTCCTGCTTGTGTCTGTGTATGTATTGATGGATATGTGTGTGTGTGTGTGTGTGCGCGCGAGTATATACCTATCCTTTTTTCCCCCTAAGGTAAGTCTTTCTGCTCCCGGGATTGGAATGACTCCTTACCCTCTCCCTTAAAACCCACATCCTTTCATCTTTCCTTTTCCTTTCCTCTTTCCTGACGAAGCAGCCGCCGGTTGTGAAAGCTCGAAATTCTGTGTGTGTGTTTGTGTGTTTTATTCATTGTGCCAATCTACCGGCGCTTTCCCGCTTGGTATGTCTTGGAATCTTTGTTTTTAATATATTTTTCCCATGTGCAAGTTTCTTTCTATTTTATTTACAATGTAGTTGAATAGATATCTACTCATCCAGCAACAGTAAGAGAAAACATATACAAAGATTAAGAAAATGTACAAGCTTTTGGAGCCAGTGGCTCCTTCTGGCAGAAGAGTTGAAGGGGAAGGAAGAAGGATGAAGGAAAAAGACTAGAGTTCAAAAAAATTGCCCAAAATCCCAGGTCAGGAGAGACTTCACCAGACAGGATGATAAGGAAGGACTGATTGTTTGGTACTGCACTGGATGAGCTCTTGCCCTTGACTCCGAAAACTTGCACATTCTCTTAAGCTTTATACATGTTTTCTCCTGCCATCACTTGGTGAGTATATCATTTATCTATCCATTTACATAATATTTTCAAAAACTGATTATTTTTGTTGATATCCTACCTCTGATTTGTCAACTGTATCTCACCCACTTCATAAATTTTCAAATCTCAACTACTATTAGAACTTCACTGTTGATTTACAGATAGTCTTACCTACTGTTTTTCCTTTAACCCTTTCACTTAAATGTCTACTGTTTCATTCATAGAATGCTTTCTTCTCTCTTAACAGGTATTTTTCAAGATATTAATTTTTTTAAAAAGTAGATAGATGTACACTTTACTTTGACTCTTTCATTAATTTAATTAATTGGAAAGTAAATTATTTGTCAAATGATCATCAGTGCCTTTTTTTAAGGAACTGAATGACACTCATAAATTGTTGAATTGACAGGTTCGATATTTAGACTCATGTATGATCATTCATGAACTACTCCAAGATACAACTCAAGGTTAACTGAATTCAGCTAAGCAGAATTCCCTGTTAATTACATTTCTGCACTATGAGGTATGCTTCTTGGGTCAGTTAATATCTCTTTTACTCTGAGCTCATTGTGAATGGTGCTTCCCTAAAAGTCAGTATTATGCAGCTTTTTGACAGGGTTGGAACTGTAACTTTTTATATGCAGCTTTTTGACAGGGTTGGAACTGTAACTTTTTATATGGCTACTTACAGGTCGCCATTCATCTTCCAAAACATTAAAGATACACAATAACCCCAGGTCCAGGCACCCGCCGTCCCTTTGTAAACTATTGTATGGGAACCCTTGGAGTTTGGGCATTAATTAGTGTCACAACCAGAGCACCTGCCACTGATCGTTAGCTGTTGCAGTGCCCCCTGGGCTGTGGAACCCTCAAATGTAACAAAGAAATAGTTTCGTTAATGTAGGTATATAAAAACTTGTAGCTATCTATTCTTGTCCTTGATTAAGTCATTAAATAACAATCTAAACGTATTTACTACATGTACTGTTAAAGTACATGCAACTTTCATCTTAATAATACTGTACACTCACAATATGTGCCCATATATGGTGAAATGAGACTTGAAATTCAGTGTGTCTGTTGCACATGTTCCTACCACTGATATCATGACCATTCATACGTGGCAACCTTCACCTTATGGTCTATTGAAAACAGTTTTCTTCTGCTCACCTGTTCTTTCAGAACTGTGTAATACTAGGTAGGACAGCAGGCGAGTTGGTTCAGAATACTCCAATGAAAACTGTTGATGAATTCGACACTTTGAGGATGCCATAAACTGTTGCATTTTGAATGTTTTTGACAGTTGACCGCTGCCAATACACTGATTGCCTTTTTGATTCCAGTGCATAATGGACCATCCAGATTTTATACCCCATTACAAATTCTCAAATTGGCTGAACACAGTTTATTTTTTTCTCATCATTGGCTGGCATTTTCAGCAACCACCAACTGCGGAATTTCCGGAAATGCAATTGTTCAGTTATCCTTGCATACAGCACAGTTTAACTGTTGACCAACTTCTGGACATATTTTAGACATTAACAGTTGAAGGACAGTCTTCATTAATCATCCATTTGAGTTTCTCTGTGAACGCTTTAGTCACAATTAACAGTCTCACACTCCCAGATGACTGAATGCACCTTATTTTGTGCTTATCACATTATCAGCACCAAACAACAACAGAAATTCAGAGCAGTTAACTGTGCATAAAATAAAGTTTGGCAGATTTTGTAGACACATTTTACACAGTTCATTCATTGTCATATAGCACTGTTCATGAATCAGCTAGTTTGTTCACAAATAGGCACAACTTATAGTCTCACACTCGTCAATTCATCTAGGTTGTTTTTCCACAATCTGTAACCTGTTCCTGTTGTTGTTGTTGTTGTTGTTGTTATCGTCTTCAGTCCAGAGACTGGTTTGATGCATCTCTCCATGCTACTCTAACTTGTGCAAGCTTCTTCATTTCCAAGTAACTACTGCACGCTACATCCTTTTGAATCTGCTTACTGTATTCATCTCTTGGTCTCCCTCTATGATTTTTACCCCCCAACTTGCTGCCAAATACTAAATTGGTTATCCCTTGATGCCTCAGAACATGTCCTATCAACTGATCCCTTCTTCTAGACAGGCTGTGCCACAAATTCCTCTTCTCCCCAATTCCATGCAGTACCTCCTCATTAGTTACGTGATCTACCTAACTAATCTTCAGCATTGCACCACATTTCGAGAGCTTCTCTTCTCGTCTTGTCTAAACTATTTATTGCCCATGTTTCACTTCCATACATGGCTACACTCCATACAAATACTTTGAGAAAAGAATTCCTGACACTTAAATCAATACTCGGTGTAACAAATTTCTCCTCTTCAGACACGCATTCCTTGCCATTGCCAGTCTACATTTTATATCCTCCTCTGTAACCAATATAGACTAATTTACCATTTTGTGATGTTATATCACATCACTCTAAACAGCCACAATTTCACAGTAGATGTCAGCAATCTCCTTTGTTGTGCAATAACAAATGAAGAGTTTTGTGTCACACTGGATAAACACATATTGATCTTTATGTGCATGATAGACAAGTTCTGTTATTTGATAGTCAGAGTGAAGTTCAAACTGATGTGAAACACTTTCACAAACAGTACAATTTAGGCAAAGGCATTAGTTCACCCAGGAAGTTGCAAGCTGATAAATTCTAGAAAAGATGCCAAGTCCATTGTAGATTATGTACAAATAATTTCAGTTATATCCTAATCAAAATTCAAGTCTGTAGTGTGGTAGTCAACACAATATTATAATGGTGCATACAGGAACATTTCATATACAGTATGTGGAATGGTTTCTCGGTTGTGGGGCACTTTTGGGGTTCCTCTGACAGGATACTTCCTGTGACAGGATACTTCCCGGGACTGGATCAGACTCTGAATGTGGCTCTCCAGCAGGGATATGACTTCCTAAAATCCTGCCCCGAAATGAGATCCATCCTTCATGAAATCCTCCCCACTCCACCAAGAGTGTCTTTCCGCCGTCCACCTAACCTTCGTAACCTCTTGGTTCATACCTATGAAATCCCCAAACCACCTTCCCTACCCTCTGGCTCCTACCCTTGCAACCGCTCCCGGTGTAAAACCTGTCCTATGCACCCTCCCACCACCACCTACTCCAGCTCCAGTCCTGTAACCCGGTAGGTGTACACGATCAAAGGCAGAGCCACGTGTGAAAGCACCCACGTGATTTACCAACTGACCTGCCCACACTGTGACCCTTTCTATGTGGGAATGACCAGCAACAAACTGTCCATTCGCATGAATGGACACAGGCAGACAGTGTTTGTTGGTAATGAGGATCACCCTGTGGCTAAACATGCCTTGGTGCACGGCTAGCACATCTTGGCACAGTGTTACACCGTCTGAGTTATCTGGATACTTCCCACCAACACCAGCCTATCCAAACTCCGGAGACGGGAACTTGCCCTTCAATATATCCTCTCTTCTGTGTGTGTGTGTGTGTGTGTGTGTGTGTGTGTGTGTGTGTGTGTGTGTGTGTGCGCGCGCGCGCGAGTATATACCTATCCTTTTTTCCCCCTAAGGTAAGTCTTTCCGCTCCCGGGATTGGAATGACTCCTTACGCTCTCCCTTAAAACCCACATCCTTTCATCTTTCCTTTTCCTTCCCTCTTTCCTGACGAAGCAGCCGCCGGTTGCGAAAGCTCGAAATTCTGTGTGTTTGTTTTATTCATTGCGCCTATCTACCGGCGATTTCCCGCTTGGTAAGTCTTGGAATCTTTGTTTTTAATATATTTTTCCCATGTGGAAGTTTCTTTCTATTTTATTTACTTCTACTGAAGTTAGCATCATGTTGCTCCTGTCGACGGCCCCCACATTTTCAGTGTAGCTTACGATGCAAGCTGGTTTTGTTTTTGATTGATTCATGGTTCTGTCAATTTTGTCAGTCGCTGTAATTTCACTTGTATGAAGAGTTGAAAGCATCCTCACTTCCTGCTTGTCCTGCCACTTCAGAGCAAGAAGTTTATCTGTTGTCATAAACTTGATCTTGCCTTTTCTAAGTTTTTTTGATAAAGCAGGCATGCCTTTGCGGTTTGTTCTCACAGTTGCACAGGCATTAGTCACTCTGTCATGCAAATAAGAAAATAATGTTGGGCTAGTGTATCAATTGTCAACACATAATGTGTGAGCTCTACCAAGGTAACGTTCAAGTACAGTGAGAACAATGCTTCCAGGTATTCCAACATTTACACCAAAGACAGTTTCTTTTTTTACATCTGTTGCTGCACCCACATAAATAATAAAGTCAAGAATATAACCAGTTTCACAATCACATAACACAGAAAATTTTCACCAAATCTGTGGTGTTTGGAAGGAATGTACTGCTTGAAGAAGACACGACCTTTGAAGAGAACTAAACTTTCGTCAATGCACAAATTTTTAGAAGGATAGAAAGCACCTGGAAATACTTTTCTTAAGCGGTCCACAATTCAACGTAATTTCCAGATTTTGTCAGCTCCAGGGTCCTTACTGTTATCAGCAAAATGTAACATTCTAAGTAAGAGAAGATATCTATCTCTCGGCATGATTTGCGTAAACATTGGAGTAGACAGTAACTGATCATTGGTCCAATAACTGTTTATTTCATGTTTTCTCACTTGAGCCATCAGAAAATTTACAGCAAGGAAGCAGTAAACTTCATCACTGTTTTTGTATTTCCGACGTCGCAGTCTTGATTTTTCACTGGCATCATTGCAAAGGTGTTCATAATATAAATTACATTGCTCAGCTATGTAGCTCACAATTTCTTGGCTAAAAAAAACTTGGGAGCATTCGTATTTAGTACATAAATCATTTAAATTGATGATTTTGCAACCGGAACCACTGTTATCGAAATTATATACTTTAGGGTCCAAATCAGAGTCTTTCCATCTAAAATCAACTGTTTTGCGTCTCTTAGGAGATTTTTCAGGCATACACTCAGGCTCTTCTTCGGAATCAGTGAAAGAATCAATGATAACATCAAAATCTGATGTGAATTTACTGGTTCAACGTTTGTTGGTTCACAAATATTTTTTATATTTGTGGTGCAGATTTATCTGCCAGCTCATCGTCATCATTATCTGTCCACCCATAATCAACTGGATTGTGCATGATGATGTCCTCGTTGTCACTTTGGTTTAGAATACTCAGCAGCTCATTGTCTGTAAACGGACAGTAATGTCACATCATTTTATTCGGTAACACGGAAACGGCCGCACACAGATCAGGTAATATAGCGATACGAATGAACTCAGCAGAAAGAGAATTCAGCATTCAATTGTCGTTCAGGTATTTCCTAGTATTCCAACAATTGAACTGCATACTTGCGCAACAATTACCTCTGACTCACTGGCCCGATTGTCGGTATTATACGTAACTATACTACTGTAACGGGGAACTGCTGTAAGTATTTTTATAGCAAATAGTATATATACATCTGGAGCACTGAAACGATTAGCGTATATTTACGTCTGGAGCAGTGAAAGGGTTAATGCTCATGCTCGTCACCCATGCCGTAATACAGCCAGGCATTGACTGCCAATTGGAGTGGACCTATAAGATGTCAGGAAACAGGAAATGGCCCCCTTGGAGAGTGCTGCTAGCATGGTGTTTGCACCTGAATTTTGAGATTCCCTACCAGCAGCTGAATTTCCAAGTTTGATGCCAGATGTTAGGGAGTGATGGTGAGATTATCAGTTCAGTTATGTTGTCAAAACTGGTGGAATCCTGATGCTCCAAACTCGAGACCATAGTTAGAGACTATCAAATGTGGCACATCTTCCATTTCAAAAGTTTTAGACGGAGCCTGGATTATTGCAGCAGCCGTTGTGGATGATATCCAGGCCACAAGAGAAAAATGCAGATAGCATCTACCATCAGAAGCCGTATTATGCCTTTGAACAGTCTGGCAAAGTCCAGATGTGTCTCTTCCCATGGGTGTTCCAGAGTGGGCCGTGGCAGCAAACACAGTGCTTGGACAGACTGATTTTGCATGCATGCATTACAGGACTAGACTGTTCATTTTAGCTGTGCATCTACCTGCAGCCAGTAAACATGATGTTTTTACACACCATTCATATGACTCTTTTGCCAGTACTAACAATGCAGCAGGCAGGGGATATGAACTCAAAACGTGTGGCATGACGACACTGCACTCTGCTTCATTGGCAGCAGCAGTAAGGCAAGGAGAAGTAAGTTTTGAAAGCAGCGTCTGAGCCTCTGAAAGTATGATCTGGGCAACTCAGCTGAACTGGTAATTACACCCTGCAAAGAAGCAGCTCTGTGTGTGTTGCTCTCACGATGTCACAAACTGTGACTGGTAACTTGGTGAGGGTATGCCTTATGTTTTCATTGATGACAAAGTAAACAACCTCCTCCTTATTGAATTCCACATTGGACTCCATCAACAGATAGAATAAGGCATCATAGTTGGCACATCATGAGATGGGCCTGCAACGAATGTCATAATTACAATTGCTCAGAATGACCCATCTCTGAAGCCACTGTGCTCTTCTCGCTGGAGTTTTGATTTTAGATGAAACAGAGCAATCAGCAGCCTGTGGACTGATAGTAAATGGAACATGGTACTACACTGAAATATGTGGAACTTCATTATCCCATAAATTATGGCAAATGCTTCTTTTTCTATATGCAAACAGTTTAATAGCTTCTCTGCACCAGGGAGAAAATTGCGGACATGAATGTTATAGGATGCTCTGTCCCATCAGTGTCTGTATGTGACATCACAGCATCAGTATCATACTTCAGTGTCTCTGAGGCCAATATACTGCATTTATGGGGTATAAAAGTCTGTAAACATAGAGTGGATTTGACACGGTCTTAAAGTAGTAAAGGCTTCTTGGACATACTTGAGAACATACAGATTTAGTGCCCTTTTTTTTAGCAAATTATTTAGTGGATGAGATATGTGGACGGCTCTGAGTATGAATTTTGTTTAATCAGTTTTCCTGAGAATAGCTTGGAGTTATTCAAGATTCCAGGGAACTGCCATTGATCGAAGATCATCTTTGTTTAATACATATCCCACGTATTTGACAATAGGTTCGAAGAAAGTGCATTTAATACCATCAGCCTGGAAACCAAGACCCGATTTAGAGGTGTGGAGGTGCTGGGCCAACAAAGGAATGGAGACCTTTATCATTTTTTAAATAGGTTAAATAATTTTTATGAACTTGTAGCATGCTGCAGGTGAAAAATAGGTCCACAACTTGTTTTGTAATTGAAATAAATGATTATAACTCTGTCATGAGTAGCATTAAGAAATTTTTTTTTATTTCTTGATGGTGACTAGTTTTGGACACCTATTGCCGTTTTCAAACCATCCATATTGTAAATAAAATAGAAAGAAATTTCCACATGGGAAAAATATATTAAAAACAAAGATTCCAAGACTTACCAAGCGGGAAAGTGCCGGTAGATAGGTACAATGAATAAAACACACAAACAGAATTTCTAGCTTTCGCAACCGATGGTTGCTTCTTCAGGAAAGAGGGAAGGAGAGGAAAAGACGAAAGGATGTGGGTTTTAAGGGAGAGGGTAAGGAGTCATTCCAATCCCGGGAGCAGAAAGACTTACCTTAGGGGGAAAAAAGGATAGGTATATACTCGCGCGCACACACACACACACACACACACACACACACACACACACACACACATATCCATCCATACATACACAGACACAAGCAGACACATTTAAGTAAGGGCAGAGATGTAAGTCGAGGCGGAAGTGTGGAGGCAAAGATGGTGTTGAAAAACAGGTGAGGTATGAGTGGCAGCAACTTGAAATTAGCGGAGATTGAGGCCTGGTGGATAACGAGAAGAGAGGATATATTGAAGGGCAAGTTCCCATCTCCGGAGTTCGGATAGGTTGGTGTTGGTGTGAAGTATCCAGGTAACTCGGACGGTGTAACACTGTGCGAAAATGTGCTGGCCATGCACCAAGGCATGTCTAGCCACAGGATGATCCTCATTACCAACAAACACTGTCTGCCTGTGTCCATTCATGCGAATGGACAGTTTGTTGCTGGTCATTCCCACATAGAAAGGGTCACAGTGTAGGCAGGTCAGTTGGTAAATCACGTGGGTGCTTTCAGACGTGGCTCTGCCTTTGATCGTGTACACCTTCCGGGTTACAAGACTGGAACTGGAGTAGGTGGTGGTGGGAGGGTGCATAGGACAGGTTTTACACCGGGGGCAGTTGCAAGGGTAGGAGCCAGATGGTAGGGAAGGTGGTTTGGGGATTTCATAGGGATGAACCAAGAGGTTACGAAGGTTAGGTGGATGACGGATAGACACTCTTGGTGGGGTGGGGAGGATTTCATGAAGGATGGATCTCATTTTGGGGCAGGATTTTAGGAAGTCGTATCCCTGCTGGAGAGCCACATTCAGAGTCCGATCCAGTCCCGGGAAGTGTCCTGTCACAAGTGGGGCACTTTTGGGGTTCTTCTGTGAGAGGTTCTGGGTTTGAGGGGATGAGGAAGTGGCTCTGGTTATCTGCTTCTGTACCAGGTCGGGAGGGTAGTTGCGGGATGCAAAAGCTGTTTTCAGGTTGTTGGTGTAATGGTCCAGGGATTCAGGACTGGAGCAGATTCCTTTTGCCATGAAGGCCTAGGCTGTAGGGAAGGGACCGTTTGATATGGAATGGGTGGCAGCTGTCATAATGGAGGTACTGTTGCTTGTTGGTGGGATTGATGTGGACGGATGTGTGAAGCTGGCCATTGGACAGATGGAGGTCAACGTCTAGGAAAGTGGCATGGGATTTGGAGTAGGACCAGGTGAATCTGATGGAACCAAAGGAGTTGAGGTTGGAGAGGAAATTCTGGAGTTGTTCTTCACTGTGAGTCCAGATCATGAAGATGTCGTCAATAAATCTGTACCAAACTTTGGGTTGGCAGGCTTGGGTAACCAAGAAGGCTTCCCCTAAGCGACCCATAAATAGGTTGGCATACGAGGGGGCCATCCTGGTACCCATGGCTGTTCCCTTTAATTGTTGGTATGTCTGTCCTTCAAAAGTGAAGAAATTGTGGGTCAGGATGAAGCTGGCTATGGTATGTCTGTCCTTCAAAAGTGAAGAAATTGTGGATCAGGATGAAGCTGGCTAAGGTGACGAGGAAAGAGGTTTTAGGTAGGGTGGCAGGTGATCGGCGTGAAAGGAAGTGCTCCATTGCAGCGAGGCCCTGGACGTGCGGGATATTTGTGTATAGGGAAGTGGCATCAATGGTTACTAGGATTGTTTCCGGGGGTAACAGACTGGGTACGGATTCCAGGCATTCGAGAAAGTGGTTGGTGACTTTGATGAAGGATGGGAGACTGCGTGTAATGGGTTGAAGGTGTTGATCTACGTAGGCGGAGATACGTTCTTTGGGGGCTTGGTAACCAGCTACAATGGGGCGGCCAGGATGTTTGGGTTTGTGAATTTTAGGAAGTAGGTAGAGGGTAGGAGTGCGAGGTGTCGGTGGGGTCAGGAGTTTGATGGAGTCAAGTGAAAGGTTTTGTAGGGGGCCTAAGGTTCTGAGGATTCCTTGAAGCTCCGCCTGGACATCAGGAATGGGATTACCTTGGCAAACTTTGTATGTAGAGTCGTCTGAAAGCTGACGCAGTCTCAGCTTCAAGGAATCCTTTATTTGTTGCTTTTATTTCTGTGAGAGGTCTATGCCGCATCTCACCTGCTCTCGCTATTCATCACCTTTACTTGTGATGGTAATATATTCTTACCACACGACTCATATTCTATAACCAATGTGTAGTATGACAATTGCCAAGATTACAGAAGGAGAACAGACAGGTCAGTGATCAGATAGAAAAATCATAATTTTGTGAATGAAGAAAAGGGGGGGTGGAGGGCCATGAGGAGGATTTGAACACATATCTCCCACTTTGCAGTCCAACACTGTGACCACACAACCACAACACTGTGATTCTTGCAGAGCACTCAGTGTTGCACATCATGAGCTTGGACCAATCACTGTTTTTATTTTGCTTCTTTTTTCACATTTCAGTACACCTTCTTCCTTTTTTCATGCTTGATCTGTGTTCAGTTTTTGACAGGCTATCCATTGGGTCATTTTACCACTAAATCTGAAGGTTTTGTGGTGGGTAATTTCCCTTGTAAGTAGTTAATGCATCATGGAATAATGTGCACGTGATGTTGTAAATACTGTTGGAAAATCATACAAGCACTTGCGATGTTGAATGGTAATCAGTTGTAATGCTATAATCCAACACACATGTTTATTGCTAGCATACCTGCTGTTCTGGCATCCAAGGGTCTGGTATGAATCAGAAAGATCTATTTTAGAAAAAACAGTGACCACCTGCTAAATTTACCAGTAGTCCAACCAGGTGTGATATAGGATACTGAGCAGTTAAGGGTGACCTTCAAATTGTCATATATACTTATGGCTCCAGAGGGTTAACCAACAATGATAATTGCCATGGCTCATTAACTTAATGTGATTGGAGTGACTACGCCTGACTCCTGTAAGTTGTCATGTTGTGATTTTATCACTTCTTTTGTGGCAAACAGCATTGGACAAGTTCTGCTAAAATGTAGACTTGTCTATTGCTTGAGCAAGATGTGTGCATGGAAGTCAGTTATCCAACCTAATCCTAGTTCAAATAATTGCTATAGTTCTTGCACAATTGTTCCAACTCCCTATATGGAGTGCTTTAAAATAACAGGGTAATATTGTCTTGGATAATGAGCTCATAACTAATGAACATATCAAGACCAAAACTGTTAGTAGCTGTCAATGAAGATACTGCAAAAATGTTAGAACACAAGCTACATTATTGTTCCTCACTTGAAGTGTTGCCTGCATCCATAGTGGTACAACTTCTTTACTATGCATGATAGCCTGCTGCTGGAAAAGTTGCAGCAATAGCACCCCAATATGCCTGTAGGTGTCCCTATCTACCAGCAACACCACAGCCTTGATGTCAATTTTGAACAGCATAAACACACCATATGCACAGCTTGTTTGGTGAATTTCATGTTGGTACAGCCCTCAGTGATATGGCAAGAACCGGCGTGTTGCCAACTGGGGCTGCAGACCAATGGCTCACATAGACTGCTGCAAGGCAGCCTGACTTATTCTGTGTATACTACAGCTTGTCCCAACGCATCTGGTGAGCTATATGTGGCAATTAGCACACAACTTGTTTCACTTAAACTACAGGTCTTTGATGGTAATGTTGATAGCTTTGAGTAAATGTTGACTGGCTAGAATGGGAGCAATGTTGTTCTACCCACTCCTTAACTGGAACAGCAACTAACAATGTGGGTCTTTTTCTACATTTGGAAGACAGGGAGTGACTGTCGTCAGCTATCTGCAACCTGCAACAGAAACTATTCACCCCACAAACCTCACCATCAGATGATCAGATGCCTGTTGTGTTGATGGCCAGTATGAAAAGATGTTAACAAATGGGATCAAAAATGCTTCAAGCTTCAGTGCATATGTCTTCATCCAGAGCTGCACTAAAAGTCTTGAATCAACACATGCATATGGAACCTTACAGCTGGGGCACATGAACTGGCATTTTCCACTGAGACTCTGCACATCTGCAATCTAGGCTGCTTAAGATTGATCAGGGTATTTTTGACACTGATTTAGCTGCATTCAAGTCTCTAAGACGTGCATTTGTTGTGCATAATGTGTGGACAACAAATTGCTGATGTTAGAGAAATGTAGCTCAGAAGTAATGGATGAAATTTTTGTACTATTCCATAAACAGCAGTACTTGAAGAGAGCAGTAATGCTGGTTGATGAGTTGACTCAATAATATCGTTAAAATAAAATAAAACAAAAGATCGCTTA
Organism: Schistocerca gregaria; assembly: GCF_023897955.1. Classification (NCBI taxonomy): domain Eukaryota; kingdom Metazoa; phylum Arthropoda; class Insecta; order Orthoptera; family Acrididae; genus Schistocerca; species Schistocerca gregaria. The sequence goes on from NC_064924.1 coordinate 514,072,455, forward strand.
ATTGCAGCAAATTCATTGTTAGTCTTGAACATCTGTATGTATTACTTTCTAGTAAGACTATCTACACTGAACTTTATATCCTAAGCTAAGGGAAAATACAGTGAATGTGACAGAATTGTTTCAGATGTTTTCTGAGGTATGTGCTCTTAAAATCTTTTGCTCTGTTCAATTCTGTGCACTGAAAAAAAAAAAAAACAGTTATATTATTGCAAATGTTAAATTATTTAGTTACAGACTTAAGAGTGTATTATCTTTTTAATCCTTTTCTTTCATCCATAATTTGAGATGGATCCCACGTGTCTGAACATTATTTCCAAGTTTTAGAAACAGTATTAATTACGTTTAAGCTGTATCTGCACTACAACTTATTTTGTGTATCCCTTCCACTTTTTGATCCAACTAGTAGTTATATTTGTGTAGCCATAGTGATTTAGGTTATATGTGCTATCACTTTAAAATGCTTGAATGGTTTGTTAACAAGGTCACATCTGATTTCTTGTCCATTTTTCTGCAAAGGCCTGTCTCTAAAGATTTCATTGTAAGAGGATCTTATCTCAAATATTCCATTTTCTCACAATTTCGAACTGTAAAAGAAGCTGATTTTCCTGCTGTTCATTTATGTACTGTTTATCTGCTAGTGAACGTTAATACATATTTTTTTGAAGCAAAGTACAAGGAATATTTGTCAAAGCAAAAGTTATATTCTCAGATAAAGGGGAAATGTCTGTTGCACAGAAAAAGTAGCAGTAAATGTCAGTGGATTGAGTGACTGTGCAGAGGTAATGTCTAAACATGAAATCAGTAATTTATTATCTCATCAGGCAAGAAGGGTACATTTTTTATTGTATATCTGCATAGTAGTGACAAGGATGTCCCACCAGTGGACTTCAACATATAGGTGGAATCAGTTAGTCGCCTCCATAGAGGGCAGCACATGGACATTAAGCCACACAGCACCAGAGGATAGCAGGAGGCACTACATAGATGGGCAAACCCTTTGGTTTCTCAGCCACTTTAAAAAAGTGCTCAATGTGGCTGAGAAACAATTCACATATTGTACATGGAGCACACCTTCACACACCATTATAGTGCTGTGTTGATTACCACTTTGTGGATGAGGACTTTGATTTGGATACAACTGGAACAATATGTACATTGATTATGATGGAGTTGGAATTTGTTAGCTTTCAAATCGCCATGTGAGCTCACGCATTGCTGTACCCTAATTTATAATGTTTGTGGAGATATTCCACACCAGTTCGCACTTTAATCTGAGCACTGCATGGCTAGACTCACATATCATGGGCATAAAGAGCAACCTGTGTTTATATCCAGTGGCATACACAACTCTCATTTGCCATTGTAAACACGGGCATCTGCTATGAAATTGTAGCTATTAACAATTATCTGTCTTGAAAGTCTCTTCGGGTTTACTGCCAGATCCTAAAATCAACTTGACTCGATATTTCGACGATCCAACTGTTCATCATCTTCATGAAATGTTGCTTCTACTGATGAGTCCCGCTGAGAACTGACGCCAGGTTGCAAATCGACGTCCTAAATAGGCCACCGTTCAGTACACGGCACATGCACCACCCATCACGGTTTCTGCCTTCCAAAACAGGGAGGTGGCGCCACCCTTAGTAAATCACTGCTGGCAATGATATATCGCAATCAAGGCCACACCGAAGAACGTTCAGTTTTGATGCAAGATAATACAGGATTCCACATTTTGCTAAGAGGAAACCCATTGTCTCTGTTGATTAAATTATCGGTCAACCTAATTTCAATCACCTCTTTATAGACACTGTTCCAAAAACCGGAAATGTTGGCAACCACAATAGTCTCCTCAAATTTCATTTTGTGTCCTTCATTTAGGCAGTGTTCTGCTACCGCCGATTTTTCTGGCTGTTGTAGCCTCATGTGATGGCGATGTTCCACACACCTGTCATGCACTGTGTGATTAGAACGGCCAATGTAAGCTTTCCCACATTGACATGGAATTTTGTACACAAAATGAAATTTAAGGAAACTGTTGTGGTTGCCAACATTTCCGGTTTTTGGAACAGTGTCTATAAAGAGGCGATTGAAATTAGGCTGGCTGATAATTCAATCAACAGACAGGTAACTAGGCCATGTATAGGGCAGATTGACTGGCATTGTTTTTACCAAAAGTGAGATGGAGATTTTAAATATGGATTTACAATGTCTAAGGCAATTTTATAGATGACAGTTACATTTCTAAACATGCTGCCTTTCATATTGGAAGTTAGATTATATTTTAAACCTGAGGATTTTGGTGAAAAGTTTATCAACAGTATTCTGGGATTGTTTTGGCTCTGGATTTAGTGGAGTATTGGTAGGGAGTTTCGGGGGGCTGTGGCCAATTGAAAAAGGCAGCTAGGTCTAGTCTGTGAATCAGCCATTGAAATCAAGCATGTTATATCCAGTTACACACAGGGTGGTCCATGTTGCTTTTGGTCACAGTATGACAGTGGCTGTTCATCCTCATGGACAGCTGGTTCGTAGTTGTATCATCATAAAAAGCCATGGAATGATTACAGCAGAAATGGTATACGACACAGCTGCTTTCACATGTGGCCTGGTCTCTGACTGATTAGGTTAATCCTGTGACAGGCCAGACTGGAACAGGAAGTGCTGGATGGATGGACTAGTAGGTCTTGTATCCTGATCCTGCACAGGGATATGATTCCTGTGGCAAGCCATTGCAATTTGGAAGTGGCATAGAGATAGACTGGGATGTCATCGAGGTTCGGTGGGCAATGAAAGACCACTTTAGGAGGAGGGGGGGGATGAATTTGGGTAGGATAATTCTTCATTACATGTAATGGTGATAGATAATCAAAGTCTTCACAAAGGATGTACTTCAGATGTTCTAGTTTGGGGTGGTATTTGGTGATGAAGGGGGATACGCCTTTGTAGCTGGTTCTTGGGGGATGCTGGAAGGATTGGGGGGGGGGGGGGGGGGGGTTATACTGCACAGGAAATCTGTCTGCTGACTAAGTCTGGGGGATAGTGCACATCTTGAAGGCCTTTGTGAGACCTTCAGCATATGGGGTGAGGAACTTCTTGTCACTCCAAATTCACTGTCCCTCGGAGGGATTTAGTAATAGCAGCCATCAAAATGCGTGTAATGTTAATGATGGGTGGGTTTAATGTGGACAGAGGTGTCAAAGAAGAGGAAGTCAACATCCAGAAAGGTGGCATGTTACACTGTGGAGGACCAGGTGAAATGGATGCAAGAGAAGGTTTTGAAGGAATGACGATAGGGTGTTTTGTCGCTGAGTCCAGATCATGAAGATACCATCAGTGAAACTGAATCCAACCAGGGGTTTGGGGTTTTTTGAGGCTAGGAAGCTCTCTAGATGGCTCATAAACAGGTTGGCATAGAAACTGCCATGCAGGTGCTCATGGCTGTTCTGTGGATTTGTTTGCATATTTTCCCTTCAAAGGAGCAGTAGTTTAGTGCTAGTATAAGTTTAATAAGGTGCATAAGGAATAAGGTTGTGAGTTTGGAATCTGAAAGATGTTGGGGGAAGTAGTGTTCTATGGCAGGAAGATCATGGGCATGAGTGATGTTGGTGTATAGGGTAGTGGTGTCAACAGTTAGAGTGGCTGTATCAGTGGTCTCATCCATGCACAACACAGAGCTATGTGCCTGTGCGTATTGTTGCTGCAGAATCTCATACTCCAAATTCTTCCCACTGATAATGTAATTATTCTTATCAATCACATTTCCTTCCTTATTCTCACATATTTTCACTCATTATTTTCCACACCTCCCTGTACCACATTAACTTGTGAACCTTGACCATCTCCGCTTCCTTCTCTCTCTCTCATCACTTATCCCAACAAACACATACTCCCATACCTCATTTGTTCTATTCTCTTTTCCAACATTTTGGTACATTTTTACCTGTTTGTGCATGTTTGTGTGTAATTTTACATATTTTAAAGTATTTGTGCAATTTTACATATTTGTGTGTATTTTCGCATGTATGTATGTCTTTTTACACTTCCTTTTCCATTATCCAGCTCCCCTCACAATCACGTAATGCTTTCATTTGCCAATTTCCTGCATGATTTCCTGTTTCCCCAAAGCCACCTTTGCATAATTGGAATCCTGCTCCATCTTTCTGCACCAGTTCAAAAAAGTATTTCTTTCCCTGGCTAAAACACTGTCCCACATCCTACTCCTTAAATTCTGCCTAAAACATGGAATATATCCCCCCTCCCTCCTCCCTCCCAATTGCCTTATCATTAAAATTCCTTTCTCTGGATCCCACCATCACCTCTTCAGATTCTGCCAGACCCTGTCCCTCACAAACCTCGTACTGCTAAAACATATCTCCATCACAGAGGTGTCACAGAACCAACTCTGTACCCTCCACAAGATACTGTTATTGTGAACTCCCTGCAACAAACATAATGTTCCTGAAACTGAATCCCTTTCCATTCAGCAACTGGTAGAGCTTACCAGACACAACCTCCATAAGTTATTAATCTGCTGACGTCTTAGAATTGCCTTGGGGCACCATTGTTCAGTCCCTATCCTACCCTCAGTGTTCCACTGTGCCAACAACTCATAGCACCCAGGCCTTAACTAGCAGCCTTTTTCAATTGGCCACAGCCCCCCGAAACTCCCTACCAATACTCCACTAAATCCAGAGCCAAAACAATCCCAGAATACTGTTGATAAACTTTTCACCAAAATCCTCAGGTTTAAAATATAATCTAACCTCCAATATGAAAGGCAGCATGTTTAGGAATGTAACTGTCAACTGTAAAATTGCCTTAGACATTGTAAATCCATATTTAAAATCTCCATCTTACTTTTGGTAAAAACAATGCCAGTCAATCTGCCCTATACATGGCCTAGTTACCTCTCTTATAACAGACTAGAGCCACAGTTAAAGGTGCTGCTCATATAAACCGAGATAGAGAGAATAACAACCACACAAGCTCAAAAACCCAGACAGTTCACAAAATTAACAAGACATTAATTGAGAACAATGCCATCGCTTTCAAGGCAGATCAAGGAAACAGTTTGGTTGTTATCAATCGAGACAATTACATTAATAAAGTACATGATTTTTTTTCTGCCAATGGTACTGTAAATTTAAATAATGATCCAAGTAACAAATTGAATACCTTAATTAGAAAAACAGTAAATAAGTGTGATTTTATTTTTTCTCAAAAAGATGTACAACAAATTTTTGTTATGAACTTGTGCGTCCATATCTTACATACTCAACCCAAGATCCATAAAACTGGTATCCTGATTCGTACAATTGTCAATTATATAGATAGCCTTGCCTGTAAAGTCAGCAAAAAATTAGATACACTATGTTGTTTTTGTGGTCTTCAGTCCTGAGACTGGTTTGATGCAGCTCTCCATGCTACTCTATCTAGTGCAAGCTTCTTCATCTCCCAGTACCTACTGCAACCTACATCATTCTGAATCTGCTTAGTGTAGTCATCTCTTGGTCTCCCTCTACGATTTTTACCCTCCACACTGCCCTCCAATACTAAATTGGTGATCCCTCGATGCCTCAGAACATGTCCTACCAACCGATCCCTTCTCCTGGTCAAGTTGTGCCACAAACTTCTCTTCTCCCCAATCCTATTCAATACTTCCTTATTAGTTATGTGATCTACCTATCTAATCTTCAGCATTCTTCTGTAGCACCACATTTCTAAAGCTTCTATTCTCTTCTTGTCCAAACTAGTTATTGTCCATGTTTCACTTCCATACATGGCTACACTCCATACAAATACTTTCAGAAGAGACTTCCTGACACTTAAATCTATACTCGATGTTAACAAATTTCTCTTCTTCAGAAACGCTTTCCTTGCCATTGCCAGTCTACATTTTATATCCTCTGTAATTCGACCATCATCAGTTATTTTGCTCCCCAAATAGCAAAACTCCTTTACGACTTTAAGTGTCTCATTTCCTAATCTAATGCCCTCAGCATCACCCAACTTTATTAGACTACATTCCATTATCCTCGTTTTGCTTTTGTTGATGTTCATCTTATATTCTCATTTCAAGACACTATCCATTCCGTTCAACTGCTATTCCAAGTCTTTTGCTGTCCCTGCCAGAATTACACTGTCATAGGCGAACCTCAACATTTTTATTTCTTCTCCATGGATTTTAATACCTACTCCGAATTTTTCTTTTGTTTCCTTCACTGCTTGCTCAATATACAGATTGAATAACATCGGGGAGAGACTGCAACCCTGTCTCACTCCCTTCCCAACCACTGCCTCCCTTTCATGTCCCTCAACTCTTATAACTGCCATCTGGTTTATGTACAAATTGTAAATAGCCTTTCGCTCCCTGTATTTTACCCCTGCTACCTTCAGAATTTGAAAGAGAGTATTCCAATCAACATTGTCAAAAGCTTTCTCTAAGTCTACAAATGCTAGAAATGTTGGTTTGCCCTTCCTTAATCTAGCTTCTAAGATACGTCGTAGGGACAGTATTGCCTCACGTGTTCCAACATTTCTACGGAATCCAAACTGATCTTCCCCGAGGTCGGCTTCTACTAGTTTCTCCATTCGTCTGTAAAGAATTCGCGTTAGTATTTTGCAGCTGTGACTTATTAAACTGAAAGTTCGGTAATTTTCACATCTGTCAACACCTGCTTTCTTTGGGATTGGAATTATTATATTCTTCTTGAAATCTGAGGGTATTTCGCCTGTCTCATACATCTTGCTCATCAGATGGTAGAGTTTTGTCAGGACTGGCTCTCCCAAGGCTGTCAGTAGTTCTAAAGGAATGTTGTCTACTCCCGGGGCCTTGTTTCGATTCAGGTCTTTCAGTGCTCTGTCAGATTCTTCACGCAGTATTATATCTCCCATTTCATCTTCATCTACATCCACTTCCATTTCCATTATATTGTCCTCAAGTACATCACCCTTGTATAGACCCTCTATATACTCCTTCCACCTTTCTGCTTTCCCTTCTTTGCTTAGAACTGGGTTTCCATCTGAGCTCTTGATGTTCATACAAGTGGTTCTCTTATCTCCAAAGGTCTCTTTAATTTTCCTGTAGGCAGTATCTATCTTACCCCTTGTGAGATAAGCCTCTACATCCTTACATTTGTCCTCTAGCCATTCCTGCTTAGCCATTTTGCACTTCCTGTCGATCTCATTTTTGAGACATCTGTATTCCTTTTTGCCTGCTTCATTTACTGCGTTTTTATATTTTCTCCTTTCATCAATTAAATTCAATATTTCTTCTGTTACCCAAGGATTTCTACTAGCCTTCATCTTTTTACCTACTTGATCCTCTGCTGCCTTCACTACTTCATCCCTCAAAGCTACCCATTCTTCTTCTACTGTATTTCTTTCCCCCATTCCTGTCAATTGCTCCCTTATGCTCTCCCTGAAACTCTGTACAACCTCTGGTACTTTTAGTTTATCCAGGTCCCATCTCCTTAAAGAATATTACATTTTAAAGAAAACTATACTGTTAAAACTTCAGATGAACTAACAGCCAAAACTAAAGGCATCTCTTTTCCTACTAATGCTACATTTGTATCTTTTGATATAGATAATTTATTTACTAACATTCTTATTGAAGACAATATAGATCTCATTGGACAGATTCTTCTCCAACACCAGAAAGTCAGTGTACAAGAAATTAATAAGATCATTAGCTTATTATGACTAATACTCTCCTATAACTATTCCAAGGTCAATCATGAAATTTTTTCACAACTGAAGGGCATCGCCATGGGTAGTTGTATAACGAGTGCACTAGCTGACATTTTTCACTAGCTGACATTTTTGTTAACCATCTTGAAAGTCAATTCTTTAAGAAATTACCCACCACAGTTAACAAAATTTAATTCTATAATAGATACATGGATGACACATTAGTACTGTTTACAGGATCACTCAGTGGTACTGACATCATGTTAGCACAACACAGTAGTATGCACACTAACATTAATTTCAACTATGGACTGAGAAAAACAACACACTATGAAGGTTTTGGATCTGACTATAAAGAACAACAATGGTGCTCATAGATTTGGCATCTATTGTACGCCCATTTGCACTGAAAATGTCATCCACAATAATTCCTGCACAAATTATTGATAAAATGTTTGGTGCAAAATTATGCTGCCTCAGTGCTACTGATGACATAACGCTGCAGAAAGAGGAAGAAGCTAAAACTAAATATTTATCCCTACTCCATAGCAGATCTGTCTCTGAAAGATTTCATAACACCAAAGTAAGAATACATTCACATGCAACTGCTCATACACAGCATGTCACACCTGTATATTATTGGAAGGGTTACAACATTCCACATCAGTAAACTAAAAATTTTGTTTTCAGAATGCTTGAAAAAGACCACATGTTTAAACTGCAGTTGCAACAAATAATGTTTTAACAGCAAAAAGCAGAATGATTTCATTTCAAAAGTTGCATTCTGGGTGCAGTGGCTGGAGATAGCAGTCATGTGCACGAGATGTATTTACTTGCATGAATGTGAGTGTGTTCCTTTTTTTTCTGAAGAAGGCCCTGGCTCGAAGTGTAACAGTGTTTTTGTTGTGCTTGTCTACAACTCAACATGTTATCTTTATGGTGAGTGGCAATTTATCCTTTTCATAATATTATTGATTTCCAACCTGGAATTTCCATTATTTGTTTTTAATATGACATATAAGTAAGGTGGCTGGAAAAGCTCAGTCCTCTGAAATAAATTCCAGTTTCTAGACTGTGAAAGAACCAATTTTCTCCCTGATAAATTTCATTTCATTTACTGGTCAATGTAGAATAGTGCTGAAGCTATATAAAAATATGGAGCAATATTATTGTACAATAAAATGGTGAGATTCCTTATCCATGCAATGACCCTTCTCGCTGTAAGTATGACAGACTAAAAAGGTATCCATGCACAAGGAAAAAAGTAAAAGATTTTGCCCCCTGCTCCAAAGAAGTGAATATCTTACTGAAAACAAAAACAGTAAGTATTTATATCCTCCAGAAGCTGCTGATGGTTTGCTTTCAATACTCACACACAAGAAAAAAAAATTTTAAGTGTTACAAATTATATCTACAAAACTGCAGCTGGTGGTATAGAAAGTTATAATTTTTTCCAAACAAGGCCTGTCTGGCAGTTTTCTACATTTAGCTGGCTATATCAACAACCTTATAACTTTCTAAAATGTAACTTTTCTTTTCTACCTGTTCTAGTTCTCATATTGCTGTCTTGCTACATATTTGGTTTAGCAAATGTGGGAAGTACAGTTTAAGATAAAAAGTAAAAACAAGTACCTGGAAGTATGAAGAGTAGTCCATCTGTTGTTTTCATGTGCACAGGCATCCAGAAAGGACATCCAGATTTGACTCTTTCATGTGCAAAATTAACTAAAGTTTCCACATCATTAAAATTGTGTAGTCTAGCTAGTTCATAAACTTGAGGGGGTGGCAACCATATTTTGCAGATGTTGCTCATAGACAGCAACTCACTCACAGATGACCACTGGTAATAAAGAACATGCAAATACTTTATGCTGCTCTTTGGAAATAAATTCAGACACTATAAGTTACAGCAGTAAAAAATTTATATAAAATACCTGCATTTCATCCATTTCAGTTTTATCACATATTGCTGGAGGCATTTGGTCTAAGACTGCTAAGAAAAAGGTTGTATTAAATCTTCGTGTATTGTGTGTTGGTGTGAGCCAGTTGCTCCACAGATGAAGTGCCCAAATATCTGGAACACATTCAAAATGTTTACACAGGTCCAAAAACTGACTTGGATCTTTTTTCACCTTATTCTGCCAGGTTTCTGTTTCATAGCTTGAAATATATGAAGCCCAGTATGACACTGGAAACTGAAAATGGACATGCTTATTTTTGCACAAAAGAATTCCTGCTTCTTCAAATGTTTCTCTGATAGCTGCAATCTTTAATGGAAGAATCTCTGGGATATATTGTGAAATGTTCATGTTTTGTGTTCTACCTCCTGCATTTTCTTTTGTGACGGTGTATCCATTGTCTTTATACAACTGCAACCACTCCTTAGAACCATCTGAAGACTCTGCTACTCCACCAGGAAACACATAACTTCCTGGCATGAAAGGACTGGTCTTACCCCTTTTTAGCATAAGGATCTTGTAGTTAGCAGTGGATTTAGGGATTTGCTGGAATGAAGTTCGTGCAGCTATCATAATACTTGCTGCTTCTCTCCAGCTTTTTGTAGACATCTCTGGAACATGGTGAAAAAAAAGAGAAATCAGGATTTTCTTTATATAAACTATATCATAACATATAAAAACCTGTTAATGTCCATATAGATGAGATGTTGAGTTGCAGATAGACACAACAAAAGGATGGCCATACAAGTTGAGGTTCTGGCTAAAAGCCCTTTTTCTAAAGTAGACAACATACACACACAAGTACAACTCACACACATATGACCACTGTCTTTGTCTATGACTTGTGCTTTCATGAATGTGTGTGTTGTCTACTTTATAAAAAAAAGATGTTTTGACCAAAAAATGTGTGGCATTCTTTTCATTGTTGTATGTCTGTGATTCAGTATCTCCTCTATATGGGGAGTAGCAATCTTTCCTTTTTATAGTATTGTCGTTATTCCAGTGCAGATTTTCTGTTGTTTGGTTAAACATGTTAATGTGGGTATTATGGTTATGGTTATGAGTGTCGAATGATTGCAGTTACTAGTTGGCAGATTGGAAACATTTCTAAGCATTAAAGATGTGATCTGCATGATACTTCACTCACCACTATTATGAGAATTTCCTGTGTTAATTGCTTAATAAAAGCACACTATCAATAATGAGTGAGAGAGCCCATAATATAAATATGTAACAGATGGCTGATGTAGAGAGAATATTTTTCAGTTGCATTAAAAAGAAGACCACAATGTTTGCACAGCAACAAAACTGAAACTGCTTAGATTCTATAAATGTCATGGCTTTTAGTGGAAAAGTGTTGTTGATTATATATGCAGAAATACTGCTAATTAAAAATGGGCAGAATGGTATATTTAATATATGAAAGGATCAAGAAATTATTGACAGTGACTATTATATTATTATCATTATCTAAATCTTGTTATGTTAACACACATACACAGCAGACAAAGATAATATTGAGGTTGCTTGTGTGTTTTGGCCCAGCATACACTGTGGGAATGCTGGGGCAGTGAGACATTGTTAAGTTAGTACCAGATGTATGACAAGCAGAAAAGGAAATCCAAGGCAGCTGTAACTCTTGAATTTAGTCTGCATACCATCTGCTCAACTGTGTACTTAGACTCTGAACACACTCGGAGATATCTTGCAGTCTTCTTAGCTTTTGTATGTTGTCATACATGGTGCTGACTTCTGGTCACATAGTTTTCTTAGCACCACAGAAGTGATGAGTTATTCTTCACCAATTTTATCAGAATTTGTAAGTCACCAAGTTCCATATTTAAAAAAGAAAAAAAATGGCATTCAGTTAGCTTTCCCATTTTCCTCTGATATGAACATGCGCCACAGTTCTGTTACTTAACGTCCAGACTACCTACAGACACAACAGTCAATTCTTAATTTTTTGTGCCAGGTGTGAGGTACAAATTATCTTGGTGTCACTAATATGAATAGCAGAAAAAGTGCAGAGCCCCTGAACTTAGGACTTATTGAATCTGATGTGAAGCTGTAATGGCACATCTTTGACATTCCTTCTGCAAGAAACTATACAAACAAGAAGGAGAGAGAGAGAGAGAGAGAGAGAGAGAGACAAAGAATGGGGAAGAAGGCAAACAGGCTCGCACAAGTCAAATGGAATGGCAGACAGGCCACTGCACAAGTCAGATGGAACCTGACATGTCTGCAACTGGCCAAGGTAGCAATGCTGTAGACAGAATGGGGTGGGCAGCCAATGAGGCAGGGCAGCAACTGCAGCAGAGTGAAGGAGAAAGAAGCAGCAAATGAAACTGAAATGGAAGGTACTATGGGTAGCAGCAATGCACAGTAATCATCACCAGTAGGCAGCACATCAGTTTATCAGCCAGCTTTTGGAAGTAATAAAGCACATGTAAGTGAATTTCTACATAACTGTGAAACTGCCTTTAAATTTGTTGCTTCAGTACAGCAGGAGACACCACTGAAGTTTGTGAAGACTAGAATATTGGCTTCAGCCTGCAGTATATTACTAGTGATGGATTTATTGCCTACTTAGAAGAATGGATGGGCAATTTTAGTTGACAATTGTGAAGCTAAAATAACATGCAAGATTTCAAAGGCCAGCAGGAGTAAGACAAGCTCATTGTGGAATGGAACTCTTATGCATCATTCTGGGATATAAATATGGGATATAATGACAGAAATAGAACTGACCGCATGTTATGAAAATTAAGCAGTGCAATATTTATTCAGGTATCTCTCTGATGACAGAACAGAAATGATAATTCACTCTCAGGGTGAAGAATTAATGTTAGCCAAAATTATAGAGATGACTGTAGAAGAAGAGACCGTCACAGTTTCTGCAAGGAAAAGATGCTATTAAAAAGTGGAAATACAACAATATAGCATGAGTGTCAATAAGAATAAAAAAATGTTAGAAGTCAGCAAGTTCAATACCATACCAAGAAAGTCCATAAAAACTATGGAAATACAACACAGCAATTTTTAAGGAAGCTGTAGAGACAGGTTGGTCATGACTCGCAAATTGTACAATGTGTGATCTACTGGAACACAGAGGACCCTGCAGGCAGGCTAAAGTGGTGACATTTTTCAAATGCAAGTAGCTGGGCATTACATTATAGACTACAATGAGTGCAAGTTGCTGGCATAGCACTCGAGTAATGCAGTGGGAAACCAAGCTGACGCGTAATCAGGCAGTTGCATTATGTCTCGGAAGGAAAGATTTGGAAACATGACCACAAGATTAAAAATGAGTATATCAAATACAGGAGCCACGAACGAAAATGGAATACAATGCAGGCCCAATAGAAAGTGGCAAACTAAAAAGTCTGACTTGACTGGGAATTCAAAAGAATCCATGAAAATGCAATCCATCAGAAAGTATTAGGACTTGGGTAATTGAAAAACAGAGAAGATAGTGACCATTTTGATGCAAATCATTAAGGATTTGCAAGTTTGGCAATGGTTCCACGTTATCAGGAGACCTTTAGATCTTCTGTTTGACAGTTTGGTTGATCATGAATTCTTCACAAAACTCAGAGATGTGATAAATTATGCTACTGATTTATAATGATAAAATATAAGTGTACTTCCATACAAACAGACTGAGAAAAAGGGTTCCACAAATATTTTTGAGTCTTTCTGAAACAAAAGTGAAAAGGTATAGAGTAAGCTGCAGGATCCACAGGAAAATCTGTATGTGGCAAGTCAAAACAGAACAGTCCAGGAATTGTAAAATAAGTAAAGTTGCTGAGAATCAGAACAGACTCTCATCAATAAAGAACACTACAAGTAAAAGTTGATGCAAGATCTAAAAGAGGTTATAGTAACAAGACAGGAATTGAGACAAAGCTTGGTGACTACAGAACAGAGAATGTGTGTAATGAGCATGTCAAATACAATGAGCAAGTTTATTTCCATGGATTGTCTGATGTTTACAGTAGAGGTGAGGCTGATGCCAGCAACATACAAGTAGCATACTCTGGAACAGGCTGCTCTGTCCTCGACTTGCCACATAAAAATTTTCCTGTGATCGTACATCCTATTGTGTCATTTTTCATTCTTATTTCTGAAACACACAGAATGATTTGTGCAATTTTTTTTCCTCATTATGTTGCATTGCCAGAGGTCAATCTGTAAATTAAAAGAGAAAATTATAAATTAAAATAGAGTAAATTAAAAGAGAATTTCCAGATAAGACATTTGAATTTTATATATGATACATAGTGACTCTCCCACCCACCATGAACCATGGACATTGCCGTTGGTGGGGAGGCTTGCGTGCCTCAGCGATACAGGTAGCCGTACTGTAGGTGCAATCACAATGGAGGGGTATCTGTTGAGAGGCCAGACAAATGTGTGGTTCCCGGAGAAGAGCAAGAGCCTTATCAGTAATTGCAGGGGCAACAGTCTGGATGATTGACTGATCTGACCGTGTTACACTAACCAAAACGACATTGCTGTGCTCGTACTGTGAACAGCTGAAAGAAAGGGGAAACTACAGCCATGATTTTTCCTGAGACCATGCAGATTTACTGTATGGTTAAATGATGATGGCGTCCTCTTGGATAAAATATTACGGAGGTAAAATAGTCCACCATTCAGATCTCCGGGCGGGGACTACTCAGCAGAATGTTGTTATCAGGAAAAAGAAAACTGCCATTCTACGGGTTGGAGTGTGGAGTGTCGGATTCCGTAATCGGGCAGGAAGGTTAGAAAATTTAAAAAGGGAAATGGATAGGTTGAAGTTAGATATAGTGGAATTAGTGAAGTTCGGTGGCAGGAGGAACAAGACTTCTGATAAGGTGAATACAGGGTTGTAAATGGAAAATCAAATAGGGGTAATGCTGGAGAAGGTTTAATAATGAATAAAAAAATAGGAATGTGGGTAAGCTACTACAAACAGCATAGTGAACACATTATTGTGACCAAGATAGACACAAAGCCCACGCCTACCACAGTAGTACAAGTTTATAGGCCAATTAGCTCCACAGATGACGAAGAGATTGATGAAATGTATGATGCAATAAAAGAAAGTATTCAGATGGTGAAGGGAGACAAAAATTTAATAGTCATGGGTGACTGGAATTTGATTGTAGGGAAAGGAAGAGAAGGAAACATAGTAGGTGAATATGGAATGGTGGTAAGGAATGAAAGAGGAAGACGCCTGGTAGAATTTTGCACAGAGCATAACTTAATCATAGCTAACACCTGGTTCAAGAATCATGAAAGAAGATTGTATACATGGAAGAAGCCTGGAAATACTGGAACGTTTCAGATAGATTATATAATAGTAAGACAGAAATTAAGGAACCAGGTTTTAAATTGTAAGACATTTCCAGGGGCAGATGTGGATTCTGACCACAATCTATTGATTATGAACTGTAGATTAAAACTGAAGAAACTGCAAAAAGGTGGGAATTTAAGGAGATGGTACCTGGATAAACTGACAGAACCAGAGGTTATAGAGAGTTTCAGGGAGAGCATTAGGGAACGACTGACAAGAATGGGGGAAAGAAATACAGTAGAAGAAGAATGGGTAGCTTTGAGAGATGGAATAGTGAAGGCAGCACAGCATCAAGTAGGTAAAAAGATGAAGGCTAATAGAAATCCTTAGATAACAGAAGAGAGATTGAATTTAATTGATGAAAGAAGAAAATACAAAAATGCAGTAAATGATGCAGGCAAAAAGGAATACAAATGTCTCAAAAATGAGATTGACAGGAAGTGCAAAATGGCTAAGCAGGGATGGCTAGAGGACAAATGTAAGCATGTAGAGGTGTATATCACTAGCGGTAAGATAGATACTGCCTACAGGAAAATTAAAGAGACCTTTGGAGAAAAGAGATCCACTTGCATGAATATCAAGAGCTGAAAATGAAAGCCCAGTTGTAAGCAAAGATGGGAAAGCAGAAAGGTGGAAGGAGTATACAGAGGGTCTATACAAGGGTGATGTTCTTGAGGACAGTATTATGGAAATGGAAGAGGATGTAGATAAAGATGAAATGGGAGATATGATACTGCATGAAGAGTTTGACAGAGCACTGAAAGACCTAAGTCGAAACAAAGCCCCAGGAGTAGACAACATTTCATGAGAACTACTGGTAGCCTTGGGACAAAACTCCACCATCTTGTGAGCAAGATGTATGGAAGAGGTGAAATACCCTCAAACTTCAAGAAGAATATAATAATTCCAATCCCAAAGAGAGCAGGTGTTGACAGATGTGAAAATTACCGAACTATCAGTTTAACAAGCCATGGCTGCAAAATATGAATTCTTTACAGACAAATGGAAAAATTAGTAGAAGCCGACCTCAGGGAGCATTAATTTGGATTCCGTAGAAATGTTGGAACGCGTGAGGAAATACTGACCCTATAAATTGTCTTAGAAAATAGATTAAGGAAAGGCAAACTTATGTTTCTAGCATTTGTAGACTCAGAGAAAGCTTTTGACAATGTTGACTGGAATACTGTCTTTCAAATTCTGAAGGTGGCAGGGGTAAAATACAGAGAGCGAAAGGCTATTTACAATTTGTACAGAAACCAGATGGCAGTAATAAGAGAAGAGGGACATGAAAGGGAAGCAGTGGTTTGGAGGGAGTGAGACAGGGTTGTAGCCTATCCCTAATGTTATTCAATCTGTATATTGAGCGAGCAGTAAGGGAAACCAAAGAAAAATTCGGAGTAGGATTTAAAATTCATGGAGAAGAAATAAAAACTTTGAGGTTCGCCGATGACATTGTAATTCTGTTAGAGACAGCAAAGGACCTGGAAGAGCAGCTGAACAGAATGGACAGTGTCTTGAAAGGGGCATGGAATGTAGTCGAATTAAATCAGGTGATGCTGAGGGAATTAGATTAGGAAATGAGACGCTTAAAGTAGTAAATGAGTTTTGCTATTTGGGGAGCAAAATAACTGCTGACGGTTGAAGTAGAGAGGATATAAAATGTAGACTGGCTATTAAAGGAAAGTGTTTCTCAAGAAGAGAAATTTGTTAACATCGAGTATAGATTTAAGTGTCAGGAAGATGTTTCTGAAAGTATTTGTATGGTGTGTAGCCATGTACAGAAGTGAAATGTGGATGATAAGTAGTTTAAACAAGAAGAGAATAGAAGCTTTTGAAATGTTGTGCTACAGAAGAATGCTGAAAATTAGATGGGCAGACCACATGACTAATGAGGAGGTATTAAATAGAATTGGGGAGAAATTTGTGGCACAACTTGACTAGAAGAAGGGATCACTTGGTAGGACATATTCTGAGGCATCAAGGGATCACCAATTTAGTATTGGATGGCAGCATGGAGGGTAAAAATCGTAGAGGGAGACCAAGAGATGAGTACACTAAACAGATTCAGAAGGATGTAGGTTGCAGTAGGTACTGGGAGATGATGAAGCTTGCACAGGATGGAGGAGTAGCATGGAGAGCTGCATCAAATTAGTCTATGGACTGAAGACCACAGCAACAACATAGTAACATGTTCCATCTGCCAGGATATAAACTATGACACACTCATAGTTTAATGCCTGAAATAAAATTGTTACTAAAATCAGAGGGATGAGCAATTTGTTGATGGCCCAATTGGATTCCATACAAACAGAAATAAGTCCTGCAACAGAAATTAGATACATTAGAAGATCTGTTATAGTAACAAATACAAGTAAATGGAACTTTCCACTATTAATCATTCTCATTCTCATGAAAATGGATGCTAGCAGCAGAATGAAGTAGCACATACTATTGCCTAAATGAACTCTCCCTTAATTCAGTTTCCCCTTTGCCACAGTTAGATGGGGTCTCAGATGACTTTCAGAAAGCAAAATATTCCTTACCTTGGATTTATACAAGAGCTGTAACAAGTTCCAGCTAGAGAAGAAGGACAAAAAAGTCAGCTTCAAGCAACCTCAATAGACATTAAGGGAACAAAAGAATGTCCACTGCATGAAAGTCAGCACTTATCATGTTTAAGAAGCTCATCAGCTTGGTTCTGACAGATCTGCAGACAGATAACTGTTCAATTATCTTAATGGTGTGGTGACACACAATTGTCACTAGAAGAGCCCAATATGAGACTGGCCAAATTCCTGGAGAGACTTGAAATGCATAATTTTTAGTTGCAAGTTGACAAATGCATTTAAGCACAAAGAGGAGACTTGTTCAGGCCATGATCTGTCAATTAATGAATTAAAATTGTACACCCAAAAGTGAACAAACTTGCAATTTGTAATGTAAGTCTTAAATTTCATATATGAGTATGCGATACACAGATTTTAATGTATTACTCAACACATTGTATCAAGCATTGTGTTATCATCTGAATACATTTAGTTGGTTATTATTTCACGTTCCATCTACATCTATACTCTGCAGTGTGTAATGGAGGGTACTTTGTGCACCACTGACACATCCCAATTTTGCTGGTCCAGGTGCATATGTTTTGCCTGAAGAGTAACTGCTGGTAAGGCTAATTTTATCTTGATGATTCTTTTGTGAGATATTCTTTGGTGTAAGCAATATATTTGCTGACTCTTCTAGCAGAACTTTTAACAGCAGACCATAACATTATGCAGAACGTCTCTCTTGCACATCAGCCACTGGTGTCAGCTGACCATCTCCATAGATCAGTTGAATGATACTTTTACTGAAATGATGTGTAATGAATCAGTTTATACAATATGTAAGCATGATCAGTGTCAACATTAATTAACATATTATTTTAAGTCCTACTCATGCAACTACATTTGATGTGGCATAACATCGCTTCATGTGTTGCATCATGGCTATCTGAGCAATGAATGATGATTGTGACCTTTGGAAGTAATCTGCATGTTACTTAAGTAGCCAACTGCAGTCTACATATTGTGGGAAGAATTTTTATTTCTATGTGCTTGTCCACAAGTTGGGATATGGGCCTAGTGTATATGCCAGATTGGGTGATGATAGCAGTCCTTCCATCAGTTGCAGCACTTGCTTATTTGGCAGTTGCTCAATAGCACCATCATCCTGTGTAGAAGTGCACTGCAGGCCATAGAAGAGAAAATCATGACATCTTGTACATCTACATCTGTACTCTGCAAACCACTGTGAGATGCATGGCAGGGGTATGTCTCATTGTACCTGTTATTACAGTTTCTTCCTTTTCCATTCATGTGCAGAGTGCAGTAAGAATGATTGTTTGAATGCCTCAGTGTGTGCAGTAATTATTCTCATCTTATCCTTGCAATCCCTATGTGAGTGATATGTAGGGTGTTGCGGTATATTCCTAGAGTAATCATTTAAAGGAGGTTCCTGAAGCTTTGTTAATAGACACTCTGAGGATAGTTGTTTTCTATCTTCAAGAGTTTTCTAGTTCAGTTCTTTCAGTATCTCTGTGAGACTCTCCTACAGAGTAAACAAGCTTATTACTATTCATGCTATCCTTCTCTGTATATGTTCGATACCCCAGTTAATCCTATCTGGTACTGGTCCCACACACTTGAGCAATGTTCTAGAATTGGTCACACAAGCGATTTGTAAGCAATCTTCTTTGTAGACTGGTTACACTTCCCCATTATTGTACCAATACACTGAAGTCTACCATCTGCTTTACCCATGACTGAACCTATGTGATCATTCCATTTCACATCCTTACAAAGTGTTACAACCAGGTATTTGCATGAGCTGGCCAATTCAAATAGTGACTCATTAATATTATGGTCATAGGATACTAAGTTTTTTTCATTTTGGGAAGTGCAAAATTTTACATTTCTGAACGATTAAAGCAAATTGCCAATCTCTGCGCTATGTTGAAATCTCATTGAGATGTTAAAGAGTATTTATGCATCATCCCCAAACAGCCTGATTTTACTGTTAATAATGTCTGCAAGGTCATTAATATACAACATGAACAGCAAGGGTCCCAACACACTTCCCTGGAGCACACTCAAAGTTACTTCTGCAGCTGATGATGGCTCCCCATCCAAGATAACATGCTGTGTCCTCCCTACCAAAAAGTCCTCAATCCAGTCACAAATTTCACTTGATACCCCATATGATCGCACTTTTGATGGTAAACATAGGTGCAGTACTGAGTCAAATGCTTTTTGGAAATCATGAAATACTGCATCTACCTGGCTGCATTGATCCAAAGCTTTCAGTATGTCATGTGAGAAAAATGTGAGTTGGGTTTCACATTATTGATGTTTTCAAAATCCATGCTCATTGGCACTGAGGATGTCATTCTGTTCAAGATACCTCATTATGTAGCCAGAATACACTTATCAGGCAGAAAATTATGACCACTGACCTACTATCAATATAAACCCATCCGGACAATAACAACGTCACTTGGCGAGGAATGATTGCTAGTGAGACACATCTGTTGTGCATTTAGTACCAATAAGTGTAGAATGTGTGTAGAACAGGGAAGGTGGGCAATCTATCCAAGTTTGACCAAGGGCAGATTTTCACGGCCTGGAGGCTCAGCACAAGCATTTCAGAAACTGCATGACTTAGCTGTTGTTTGAGGAGTGCTGTTTTGCTACCTGTGAGACATTTTAGGTTACTGGGCAAATAATCAAAAACTTTTGTTGGTGCATATTGAACTTCTTTCTGGATCATTGACAGCTTCAGTAATGTTTAATGAAGGTCTTTTTTCCTTTAGAGTTGTACATGTGGACATCACTATTCTTTTCAAATTACTATGGATTCCATATGGTAAAAATTTGTTGTGTGACTAGGGCCTCCCGTTGGGTGGACCGTTCGCCAGATGCAAGTCTTTGGATTTGACACCCCTTCAGCGACTTGCATGTCTATGTGGATGAAATGATGATGATTAGGATAACACAACACCCAGTCCCTGATTGAAGAAAATCTCCGATCCAGATGGGACTCGAACCCGGGCCCTTAGGATTGACGTTCTGTTGCACTAACCACTCAGCTACCGGGGGCAGGCATTCCTTATGGTGAATATTATTAGCAAATGTATGTAATGTGCTGGTGCAGCAGTTCAATACTGTTTGCTTTTTTGCAATCGGTACTTTCTAAGTGGCAAGCTGCCCCAGAAAATTATTTAATTAGACATTACTGAGTGGAAATATGTAAAATATGTAGCACTAATGTCACACATTTAATAAGTTACACCTGCAAAATACTGACACAAATTCTTTACAGACGAATGGAAAAACTGGTAGAAGCCGACCTCAGGGAAGATAAGTTTCGATTCCGTAGAAACACGTGATGCAAAACTGACCCTCCAAATTACCTTAGAAGATAGATTGAGGAAAGGCAAACTTGTGTTTCTAGCATTAGCATTTGTAAACTTAGAGAAAGCTTTTGACATTGTTGACTGGAATACTCACTTTCAAATTCTGAAGGCGGCAAGGGTCAAATACAGCGAGCAAAAGGGTATTTACAATTTGTGCAGAAACCAGATGGCAGTTATAAGAGTTGAAGGGCATGAAAGGGAAACAGTTGTTGGGAAGGGTGTACGACAGGTTTGTAACCTCTCCCCGATGTTATTCAATCTGTATATTTAGCAAGCAGTAAAGGAAACAAAAGAAAAAATAGAAGTAGGTATTAAAATCCATGGAGAAGAAATAAAAGCTTTGAGGTTTGTTGATGACATTGTAATTCTGTCAAGACAGCAAAGGACCTGGAAGAGCAGTTGAGCCGAACGGACAGTGTCTTGAAAGGAGGATATAAGATGAACATCTACAAAAGCAAAATGAGGATAGTGGAATGTATTCAAATTAAATCAGGTGATGCTGAGGGAATTAGATTAGGAAATGAGATGCTTAAAGTAGTAAATGAGTTTTGCTATTTGGGGAGCAAAATAACTGCTGATCGTTGAAGTAGTGAGGATATAAAATGTAGACTGGCAATTCAAGGAAAGTGTTTCTGAAGAAGAGAAATTTGTTAACATGTAGTATAGATTTAAGTGTCAGGAAGATGTTTCTGAAAGTATTTGTATGGAGTGTAGCCATGTATGGAAGTGAAATGTGAATGATAAGTAGTTTAAGCAAGAAGAGAATAGAAGCTTTTGAAATGTGGTGCTACAGAAGAATGCTGAAAATTAGATGGGTAGACCACATGACTAATGAGGAGGTATTAAATAGAATTGGGGAGAAATTTGTGGCACAACTTGACTAGAAGAAGGGATCACTTGGTAGGACATATTCTGAGGCATCAAGGGATCATCAATTTAGTAATGAAGGGAAGCACACAGGGTAAAAATAGTAGAGGGAGACCAAGGCATGAATACACTAAACAGATTCAGAGGGATGTAGGTTGCAGTAGTTACTCAGAGAGGAAGAAGGTTGCACAGGATGGAGTAGCATGGAGAGCTGCATCAAACCAGTCTCTGGACTGAAGACCACAACAACAATGTCATCTGCAAAAAGTACCAATTCTGTAAGATGAATTTTAAGTGGAAGGTCATTAACATATATAAGGAGTAGTAGAAGATCCAAAATTGAACAGTCTAGGACTTCCTTCATGATTTCTCTCCAGTTGCTAAAATTTTCTCTCTTTTCAACTTTCTTTGAATTATTCATCATAATGTTTCACATTCTGTTTGTTAAGTATGAGTCAAACTAATTGTGTGTAAAGTCATTAGTTCCATAAAACTTAAGTTCTTCTAAAAAAGTAGCATGACCATGCAATCAAATGCCTTTGAAAGATCCCAAAAATACCAGCTGGTAATATTTTATTATTTAAGGCTTGTAATATTTGGTGAGTAAATGTATAAATAGCAATCTAAGTCAAACAACCTTTCTGGAATCTAAGTGTGGTACGCTAAGTAAATTGCTTCTAATTAAATGTGAGACTAGTCATAAGTACATTGCTTTTTCAAATATTTTGAAGAAAGTTGATGGATAATAATTGTTGAGTGTGCAATTTAAATGCTTATATCTAAAATTCACGTAAAATAACTTCAAAGATGGACAAAGCATGTCTGCTGCTGTCATTATTCTGTACTCAGCTGTCTTCAGTTATTTTTTAATTTACTAAAACCAACTAATAATAGTTTTTAACATTTTGTGAGTGTTATTTAAGGGTGAGAAGCTGAAAATTTATCAGGTTATGGGCCCAAGTTTGTTTTAAAATGGAATTTGTAATAAAATACCTGGCCATGAGTGGACACTCACGTAAACTTTTCGAAATGGCAGCTGAAGTGGTGAAATATCATATTCCTTTAATTGACGGAACAAATTTCAACAACTGAGAATTCAGGATGGAAACTCTTCCTGTTTGTGCAAGCGAATTATCTCACAAAGGTGCAATTTGTGGGTGGTGAGGCAGATACACAGCATATTGCAAAGGAAACACGGCTGGCTGAATTGACTAAATAAGATTGGAAATGTAAGTCTCACCTTATTTGACAGATAGCCAACAGTCACTTGAAATATGCAAAAGATAAGGTAACCTCTTTCGATTTAGGGACATCTCTGTGCAATACATTTGAGAGACAACTTCTGCTGAGAAAACAGTTGTTAACTATGAAATTCAATGCAACAAATGATGTGCTAGTTTATCACTTCCTTAAGTTTGATGAACTGATTTGAGATTTACTTTCGACTGGGGTTACTTTCGAAGAAACTGACATTGTATGCCATCTACTTTTAACAATGCCTGCAGAATACAATGTAGTGGTCACTGCAATAAAAACACTCTCAATGAGAGACTTGAAGCTGAGCTTTGTGAAAAACAGGCTATTGGATGAAGAGTCAAAGTGGAAGGGAGTCATTGGGAAAAACAC
This sequence comes from Schistocerca gregaria, assembly GCF_023897955.1. NCBI lineage: Eukaryota > Metazoa > Arthropoda > Insecta > Orthoptera > Acrididae > Schistocerca > Schistocerca gregaria. The sequence continues at coordinate 514,095,892 of NC_064924.1, forward strand.
AAATGAAGACATCGCCTCTTACAGCTTTCCAAACTAAATAGTATCAGAAGAAAGGTTCTTCAGACACCAGTAAAAAAAGAAATCAGCAAGTACTTCCAGGAATTCATTCAATTTCACTTGTCATTAGTGTGGAAAGCCTGGTCATAAAAAAAGAGCTAACTGCAAAATTAAATTTCCAAATAGGAACTTGGGAACCAGCAATTCAGAGGTTGTGGCTAATGTCAAAGATGAAGATGGTTTCTGTTTTGCAGCAGCAAGTGAAGCTCAACTTAAACTGGTCCTTGAACTCTGGAGCAACAGAACACTTCATTTACAGTAAGACACCTCTCACTGATTTAAAGAAACTGGAACCACTGATTAAAGTTAGAGTAACTAAGTCAGGCATTTTTCATGAGGCTAAAGTAAAAGGAGAAATTAAAGCCACTAGAGTTGTAAAAGGAAAGGAAATTCAGATAATGATCAAAAATGTTTTATCTGTGTCTGACCTTAAATATAATTTGCTGTCAGTTGGAAAATTGGAAATGAATGGTTTCAGTATCATACTTGAACAGCTCAAGGTTTAATTAAAAAGGGAAAATAAATCATTGCCACTGCAAATAGGAATGAATCTCAGCTTTATGTTTTAAACTTTTGGAACATAAAGCCTTGTCAGCAGCTTCAAATGAAGCTAATGTGAAACTGTAGCACAGCACATTAGGCTATTTGAGTTACAAGTTGACAGTTAGGACTGGGCACTACAACAATCCCCACAGATGCTCAGAATGTGTCAAAAGAAAACAATTACAGCTGCCTTATAATCACACTAGGAAACATGCCACCAGACCACTTGAGTTGACCCACAGTGACCTGTATGAGCCAATCTTACCAGTATGTGCTCATGTTCGGCAATGACTACACGTTTCACAGTGACCTATGCACTGGAATCAAAATCAGAGGTAATTCACTACCTGAAGATGTTTCACACCATGGCACAGCTCATTTCAGCTTGAAGATCAGCATGTTGCAGCATGATAATGGTCATGAATACATGTCAAAAGAGTTGAATTAATTTTTTGAAGAAGACAGAATCCACAGCAAAATGGTGTCTTGGAGCGATTGAACAGAACTCTTATTGAGAAATCTCGCTGTTTGATACTTCAATGAAAATTTAATGAAATGTTCTGGTCAGAAGCCATTCATACTGCTGTGTACCTACCATATAGAAGTCGTACTGCAGCTTTGGAAGGAACAGCTTTGTGGTACAATGAGAAACCTAACTTGAGTAAGCTGAGAGTATTTGGATGTATTGCTTATCTACTGGTACAAAAGGAATTGAGAACAGGGTAGTTTGACTGAAAATCTTTGAAGTGCTACTTCATTGGCTACTGTAGCCATTAGGCTTCAGACTTTGGTGTGCAGAGGAAGGCAAAATAATCACAGGGAGGAACATTGTTTCCTACAAAGGAAGATTTGACTTTGAATATATACCAACTGTTACTGAGGACTGGATTCTGGAATCTGCACAGGAATCATCAGAGAAGGAACACAAAGATGATAATGAAGAAGAACTCACTGTAGACAATGTTAAATCAAATGATGGAGGTCATGAAAGAATTCTCATAGCCGAATTGACCAGAGATGAAGTGGAAACTGAAAATGAAGCTGTTTGACATCCTACCAGGAAGGGCAACCCTCCCAAATACATATATGACTATGCTGTTCTCGCACTGAATTCTGAATCATTTTTCAATAATGCACTGAAAAGCTACAAGGAAACTGCAACTCACGAAGATAAGGAATACTGGTGTAAAGCTGTGCTGGATGAAACTGACTCTATAAAGGCAAACAAGACTTGCATCTTTGTTAAATTATCCCCTGGAAGGAAGGCTGTCTACAGTTAAGTCAGTATTCAAATTGAAGGAAGACAAGTATGGAAATATCATAAGATACAAGGCTAGACTTAGAACTAAAGGACGTTCACAGACAAAGGGATCTGACTAGGAGGAAGCATATGCACCAGTGGCTTGACTTACAAATTGTTAGAATAATGCTAGTTATTGCAATCTAACAAGGACTGGGTCTGGAAAAATTTAATGTTACCAATGCTTTTCCTCATGGATTACTCAAGGAAGAAATATAGGTGGTTATTGCTGAAGGAATGGCTATTCCTGAAGAATTGAAAGATACAGCTGGTTTGGTTTGCAGGTCACGAAAGTCTTACTACAGCTTAAAGTAAGCACCACTATTCATATATTTCTTATCTCTATAAGATTCACTCAGTCAGAAGCAGATAAATGTCTTTACTGCATGATTTTAAAGGAAGTTGTCATTTATGTTATGTTCTATGTTGATGACTTTCTGATAGGAGGAAATAATAGAGATGTAATGAACAGAGTGAAATTTAAGTTAAAGAAGAGTTTAAAGTAAAGGACCTAGGAGAGTGCTGTGGTCAACTTCTTAAGTAGATACCAAAACAATCCATCAGAAGAACTCTGGGGATGTTTGAAAAGACTTTTGAGATTTATCAAAGGAACCACTGACACGAAACTGCATTATCAAAAAGGGAATCAAGAAGCTCTATTGGCCTATGTTGATACAAACTGGTACAAAAAGGAAGATCCACAATGTACCTCTAGTTATCTGTTACAATCTTTTAGAAATACTGTCTGTTGGGCAATGAAAAGACAGACTAGTATGGCTTTGTCTTCTACAGAGGCAGAAAATGCAGCTGTGGCAACAGCTGCTGCTGCGTCACTTGGGCTGAAATACTTGCTGGAGGATATTCAAATTCCACTCTGCAGGTACAAATTCGTATATTCGAGGACAGTCAGTCCTCTATGCGGTTACTGAAGAAATGGAAACATCATCGGCTGAGGCAAGTCAATGTTAAATATAACTTTGTACATCAGCTTCACCACCGCAAAATAATCACTGCCGAGCATGTATGTTTGGAGGACAGGATTGCAGACATCTTTCCTAAGGCTTACCAGCTCCTAGATTCATTGCTTTGAGAAACTTGTTGGGTCAATCTGAAATTTTGTTAATGTTAAATGTAAAACTCTGAATCGAGGAAGGATACTGAGAGTGCAATTTCAATAATTACATCTATGATTTAGATAAAATAGATAAAAGATTTTTAAAAAAGGTCATGGTTGCTGCCATTGTTATTCTGTGCTCAGTTATCTTTAGTTATTTTTCAATGTAATAAAACTGACTAATACTAGTCTGTAACATTTTGGAGTGTTATTTAAGGGCGAGAAATTTAAAATTAAGTCATTCTTGTAACCTTATTACATATAGTTATCTGTCCAGAAAAATACCTCATGCCAGTGATGCATTACATACAACACTAAGAACATTACTTATTAAGGCAGAACAGCTTTGCAGAATTCTGTAAGAAATTTCATCAGTACCATATGAGCTTTTTTTTTTTAAAAAAAAATCATAATTCTATTAAAAAGGATATTGGTTCTACTTACTGTAACTTAAAATTTCATGGTATAGCATTTTTAATACATTCTCTTGCTCCAACAGCTAAACAATTTAATCCTATTTTTGCTGCTACTTTTACAAAGTGATTGTTAAACATACTCACAACTTGTGAATTATGAGTCACAATACTGTCATTTTTTGTAATTATTATAGTATTTTGTACACTGACTGTTCTGTCTCCTGTTTCACGGTATTTCATATAATTTTAATTTTACTATCCTTATAACTAATTTCTATCAGTATGTGCATATTTCTGGACATTCTAGTGACTTTCCTTAAAATATTACAATTTTATGTAGAATACAAGTGACTTGGGATCTTGACTTATTTTGGTCTTTATATATAAATTCCCGATTTCCCCTTACATGAAATTTTAGTCCCTCTAATTATCCATGGCTTACTTTTGTTTTAATAGACTTTCTGGATAAATTAATAGAAAACCTACTTTCAAATACTGAAACAAGTTTACTACGCAATACATTGAGTATTGAATCAGCATCTCTTACTAAATTAACTTCATTTTGTACTGCTTATTCATAAAACATTGTACCCTGTTCTCATTAATAAGCCCTATTGCTTTGTATGAACATCCCTTAGAGCTGTTAGGAGCTCAATTGTTTATTTTCATTAACTGTACATCATGGTCAGATAGTCCATTAATAATATGGTACACATTAATTGTTTCAACCGAAAGCTGTCTATAATAATGTTATCGATATGGATCTTGCTATCTCGCTGCAAGCAAATTGGAAAATTCGCTACAGAAATCTAACTGAAACAGACATATAACGATTCCGATTAATTTTTTCCTGTCAGAATCTTTTAATAAATCTACGCTGAAATCTCAAACAAACTACTAACAGTTTTTTTTTTTTTTTCATCTTTGACAGGGAGCTCAACAATCCACCTGGATCTTTTGTAGGAAAATTAAACACTTTTGGATTAAAGGAGATCACTCACTGACACTGACACTGACATTGACACTGACACACGCACGCACACACACACACACACACACACACACACACACACACACACACACACACACATACACACACACACACGCACACGCACACACATGCGCCTATACACCAACATGGTGCCAACTGGACTAACAGTTCTGGTGCTGCATTTTGGCAGGTGGACTATGTTTTGGTAGGGTTGATGTCAGGTAAGGTGGGTAGAAGGAAAGGGAGGCAGAGAGAGGGGTTAGAGGTAGGTGGCTAGCTGCTTAGAGATAGGCAGCCAGTTTGTACACTAGGAATGTGGTAGGGAGACGTGGCCCATACACGGACCAGGTGTCGGAGAAGTGGGTAATGAAATGCTCAAGGTGATGCAGGGATATGAATTGGGAGGGGCCGACAGGGTACAGGATGGAGAACTATTGGCAGGGTGGTCAGAGACAGTGGGTTACTGGAGACAGGTCAGGAAGATTAAAGGAGCAGAGAATATATTGTAAGGATAACTACCAACTGCAGAGTTCAGAGAAGTTGGTGGTAGAGGGAATGATCCAGATAGCGAAGGTTTTGAAGCAGCCATCAAAACTAAGAATGTTATGTGGTGTTGGATGTTGTGCCACTGGATGGTCAGATTTCTCCTTGATAACAGTTTGGCAGCAGCAATTCATCCTTCTGGACAGGTAATTGGTAGTTATACCAACATAAAAAGCTTTGCAGAGTTTGTAGCAGAGTTGGTATATGACAAGACTGCTGTCACAGGTGACCCACACTCTGATGGGGTAGGATAAACATGTGACAGGACTGGAATAGGAGGTGCTGGGTGGGTGGATTGGTCAAGTCTTGCACCTTGGACTCCCACAGGGATATGATACCTGTAGCAAGGGCTTGGGAGTGAAAGTGGCATAGGGATGGACTAGGATGTCGTGTAGGTTGGGTGGATGATGGAACACCATTTTAGGAGGGGTGGGAAGGATCTTGAGTAGGACATTCCTCATTTCAGGTCAGGATGAGATATAATCAAAGTCCTGCCAAAGGATATGGTTCAGTTACTCCAGTCCAGGGTAATATTGTTGATGACATGGGTGCTTCTCCATGTCTGATTCTTGAGGGTGGTGGGAGAACTGAGAATGTGTGAGAAATGGCATGGGAAATCTGTTTGTGGACTAGGTTTGGTGGGTATTCCCTGTCTGTGACACTCTTCTCAGGACCTTCAGCGTACTGGGCAAGGGAGTTCTTGTCACTGCAGATACATCGTCCATGAGTAGCAAAGTTGTACGGTGCAGAAAGGATGGCAGCTGTCAAAATGCAGGTACTGTTGTTGGTTAATGGGTTTGATGTGGACAGAGATGTGGGTGGAGCATCAGGGAGATGGAGATCAAAGGCCAGAAAGTGACTCACCAGTTAGAGGGGGACCAGCCACTCCCCAATGGCTCCTACAGTCATGCCTACCCCTTATACCTGCCACCAATCCTTCCCATTTTCTTGGCCAGAAACTGACTGCCTTCTTCCAAGCCACTAGCCACCCATTCCAGTCGCTCTCCATGCTTCTGCCTCCCTCTCCCTCTATCCACCCATGAGAGAGAGAGAGAGAGAGAGAGAGAGAGAGAGAGAGAGAGAGAGAGAGAGAGAGAGAGAGAGAGAGAGGTGTGGGTGTGTGTGGCTTTTCCAGTTTGTCAAAATTTGTCATAAATAACTGAAAGTTTCCTATAGGGGACCCACAGATGGTTACAATTACAAGAAAAGCTTTCTGCGGTAACAACTCACAGATATGAACTGCTTATTTCAATAGTTCTGGCTATATGTCCAACTTCTACATATGTTGCAACTCCTTTTCCAGTATTAACTCTACATGAAAATGATGCTAGTTTACAATCCCTGATTTTTAATTTCTCTGTCCCTGTGATTACATGGTGTTTAGAGAGGTACATAAAATATGTCCCTTTTTACTTTTTTACATCGTCTAGAAATACCAGAAGTTCATCTGTCTTGTTTTTCAGCACCTAATGATCTGACGAAGCAAACTAATTTTAATTTTCTGGAACTGTTACATATATTTCAGTTCTGTTCTAATTTCTTTGAATAATATTTGTCTGTAACTTCACTCTAACCTAAAAAGAGTATGTTGCCCTCTGACTCTAATAATTACAGGGTTTTCCCTTGTGTGATTGTGACCTTACATTTTCTACAATATTTCACATTTACTGTTCATGAATTAATATTATTTGGAACAACTGAAGATTATCTGTTTATTAACGCTAAACACACTATGCAATTAATAAAATTATGAATCTCAGTACATTGCATTTATAAGTTTATATTCAGGTTAAACAAATTTCTCAAATTAAAAAAAAAAGTTTGTGGGTACCTCACAATCAATAATGTAAGTGGGAGATAAATACTCTTTGGTCAGTGATTCAGCTCCCAGAAGGAAAGCATATTTGGCACTGACAGTCAGCTGTATGCTATGGCGCAATGTACAGCCATCTTGTTGTATCTCCATATTAAGCAAAACAGAGTCTGTCAATTCCATTTAGCTGCTCTCTGAATGAGTCACTTTCTGGCCATTGATCTCTACCTCCCTGATGCTCCAGCCACATCTCTGTCCACATCGAACCCACTAACCAACAGCAGCACCTGCATTTTGACAGCTGCCATCCTTTCTGCACCAAAAAATCCCTCCTGTACAACCTTGCTGCTAGTGGATGATGTATCTGCAGTGATAAGAACTCCCTTGCCCAGTACACCTGGAGCTCCTGAGAAGACCGTCACAGACAGGAAATACCCCCCAAAACCTAGTCCCACAGCAAACAGCAGCAGCTATTACAACTTCATCAGTGTACTTCACCTGATTGTCTTTGCTATGACAATGGAACCATCCCACAATTGCTACTCTTATAGACAAAAGGTACAAAAAGTGCCTCATGGTGCTTCATATAATGTTTTTCACAACCTGGACCAGTCTACAGTAAATGTGAAACATGAAAGTGATGTTCTATCATGTTGTACCGTGAACTACAACAATTACCCAAGAGTGCACTAACGATATGTAATGGCTTTTGACCTACTAGGTGATTTCAATGATGAGCTCAGTGCTTCCTCCCCCCAATAAGACAATATTCCACCAACTACTCCAAGTCTACACAGGAGTAACTTGCACAATTTTGAAGGTTCATCAACATCTCGCGCACAATCCAGCCTTACCTGTTCGAAACCTCACACAGACCCCAGCCCACTGGCGACATGAGGATTCTCAATTTTTCATCTGTGCCAATCTTGGTCTGAGGAATTTTGTCCATTGCTTTCCCCAGTCAACATGACCCAGCATGTAGACAACAAAATTTTTGTGGAGCATATATACAATAAGGTTTTTGCCCCAAACTACTGCTAATCCAACTGAAACACCTGAAAATATGGTTTACAAGTGTTGTCTACATCCTACAGAGCCACAGCATCTTGAATGACACTTTCAAGTTTGTAGGAGAGCGCGCCCACATTATCAGCAGAGACAAATGCACCTCCAGCTGATGGTAAATTTTACACTGCCAAAAAGGCATTGTTGCACCAGAGCAACAGTTGTGACAGGTGAGTTATGGGGTCACATTTGGAAACAGAACACTTTTTAGCTATGGAGACATCTCCATACATCTATCACCTCATTGGTCACACAAGACATTATGCTTTGGACACTACGGCGCATCAAACTGCTGCCAGAGATACAGACGGCAGTGATCTCACATGAATGTGAAATGATGGAAAGCAAATTAGTCCTGGAAGACAGACTTTCTGCAATTCTGCAGCGACAATAATATGGGAATGTACCAGACATCAATGACCCCGCACCAGTACATTCCTAGTATGACATGCTGCCCACAGTAGCAAGCAGCCAACATGATCCAAGCAGTTCTGTAGACTCACCAGAGTGATATCAGTACCCCTGCTGTAAGGCCACAGACCTGCGACCAGCTGAGCCAACCACACCCATGGCAAAATGGGGGCAACTGCGACAACAACTGTGTTGGTTCCGTGCTTGCGTCAGCGACTGAGCATATAGCTGCTCCCTGCTGTGCAACCACTCAAACACAAGACATGATCCAGACTGCAGCACCCACAGCTCAGACAAGTGGGCCAAACTAGTATTACGTAGCTTTAGGTGACAGTGGTAGACTCTACATGCTAGATCATTCAACAAGTCAATACTTAAATGATTTCACTGTCCACACAGGGAGCTTACTACACAGGCCATCCATTTAAATGCTACAAATGATTCTATTAGCAAACTTTACAGAACTGTCACACCCACCATAGACCTCGGCCTACTTGAAAAATTTCTAAGGCAGTTTTTGGTTGCCAAAGTTTGAGAACTGATCTTGGGCAGGGATTTCCTCTATCACTTTAATCTGCCCTCAGGTCTGACATGAAGAATCCTTGAGCATTCCAGTAGCCAAGAATATATACCCAGCATCACTGGTAGTTCACCACTTTATACACAGCTGCCTTCAGAGGATACTAGTCCAAGGGCATCTCCCTGCATAACCCATATGAATGAGACAGGAATCATCATGGCACCAGCAGTGGACTCATACATACAGCAGAGAGAGAATGTATAGCGGTTCCTACTTTTTTTTCTTTGTTTGTTGTCCTCAGTGTCAATGTACTGGCTGAAAAAATAGGGGGTGGAAGTGCAGTACTGTCTACAGTAAATGATGTAGCCGACAGATGCACAGTTGCGTTTCACAGGCTTTTCTTTCACTTTTCACAACCCCTCTAATAACACACAGTTACATATGGCCACTGCACTATTGTTCTAACTTCCCATAAGCCTCATTCAAAGTTACCAGGTGAACATCCACATACTGCTACAATAGTTTAAACACAACCACATAATTCACAGTTCTTTCGGAATAACCAGGTACATATGGAACAGACACTGTCATTGCTTTAACACATGGCCTATTGGTGTAACACTTATTCCACTGTTAAGTTGATGTATTGTTGTCATTCTAACCAACAAAGGTTCCTCATCTGAAATTCGGCTGTGGACTGACTGTCTCATGATGAAAAATTGGGCCTTTTTAGATCCTCACAATAATAGGCACAGAAACTACATATTTTTCGAAGTTTGATTTACAGAAATTACAATTAAAACTTAACCCATTAAATTAATTGAATACATCAAAAAATTGCTTCTTTAACAGTTTCTTCTACTACTAGGGTTAAGCCAAATTATTTGTTTAAATCATGAAACTAACTAATATACACTCCTGGAAATTGAAATAAGAACACCGTGAATTCATTGTCCCAGGAAGGGGAAACTTTATTGACACATTCCTGGGGTCAGATACATCACATGATCACACTGACAGAACCACAGGGACATAGACACAGGCAACAGAGCATGCACAATGTCGGCACTAGTACAGTGTATATCCACCTTTCGCAGCAATGTTGGCTGCTATTCTCCCATAGAGACGATCGTAGAGATGCTGGATGTAGTTCTGTGGAACGGCTTGCCATGCCATTTCCACCTGGCGCCTCAGTTGGACCAGCGTTCATGCTGGACGTGCAGACCGCGTGAGACGACGCTTCATCCAGTCCCAAACATGCTCAATGGGGGACAGATCCGGAGATCTTGCTGGCCAGGGTAGTTGACTTACACCTTCTAGAGCACGTTGGGTGGCACGGGATACATGCGGCCGTGCATTGTCCTGTTGGAACAGCAAGTTCCCTTGCCGGTCTAGGAATGGTAGAACGATGGGTTCGATGACGGTTTGGATGTACCGTGCACTATTCAGTGTCCCCTCGACGATCACCAGAGGTGTACGGCCAGTGTAGGAGATCGCTCCCCACACCATGATGCCGGGTGTTGGCCCTGTGTGCCTCGGTCGTATGCAGTCCTGATTGTGGCGCTCACCTGCACCGCGCCAAACACGCATACGACCATCATTGGCACCAAGACAGAAGCGACTCTCATCGCTGAAGACGACACGTCTCCATTCGTCCCTCCATTCACGCCTGTCGCGACACCACTGGAGGCGTCTGCACGATGTTGGGGTGTGAGCGGAAGACAGCCTAACGGTGTGCTGGACCGTAGCCCAGCTTCATGGAGACGGTTGCGAATGGTCCTCGAAGATACCCCAGGAGCAACAGTGTCCCTAATTTGCTGGGAAATGGCGGTGCGGTCCCCTACGGCACTGTGTAGGATCCTATGGTCTTGGCGTGCATCCGTGCGTCGCTGCGGTCCGGTCCCAGGTCGATGGGCACGTGCACCTTCCGCCAACCACTGGCGACAACATCGATGTACTGTGGAGACCTCACGACCCACGTGTTGAGCAATTCGGCGGTACGTCCACCCGGCCTCCCGCATGCCCACTATACGCCCTCGCTCAAAGTCCGTCAACTGCACATACGGTTCACATCCATGCTGTCGTGGCTTGCTACCAGTGTTAAAGACTGCGATGGAGCTCCGTATGCCACGGCAAACTGGCTGACACTGACGGCTGCGGTGCACAAATGCTGCGCAGCTAGCGCTATTCGACGGCCAACACCGCGGTTCCTGGTGTGTCCGCTGTGCCGTGCGTGTGATCATTGCTTGTGCAGCCCTCTCGCAGTGTCCAGAGCAAGTATGGTGGGTCTGACACACCGGTGTCAATGTGTTCTTTTTTCCATTTCCAGGAGTGTAGTTATGCAAACAATACTTTTGACAAAACTGTTACTGTAATTACTTTTGAATTAATTAAGGGCTGGCTTTGCTAACATGTTTTCGAATAGAGCCAAATAGATCCTTTAATATTACTGTTAGTTGTTCTCCCAAATGTTTATAATTATTACAGAATTTATGTTTGTTTATATGGCAACAACACAATTTAACTGATTTCACTCTATAACAATAGATACTAACTATTACTAGTCAAAATAAGTTAGAAAATCAATTACACACATAAAACTAAGTGCAAAATTAGATCTGGTGTTAAATTCTTTAAAGCTGAGGTCCAACCTTTCATGAAAATGCAGTTATACTCATGTATGTTAATGTCCCCCCCCCCCAACCCCCATGAACCATGGACCTTGCCGTTGGTGGGGAGGCTTGCGTGCCTCAGCGATACAGATAGCCGTACCGTAGGTGCAACCACAACAGAGGGGTATCTGTTGAGAGGCCAGACAAATGTGTGGTTCCTGAAGAGGGGAAGCAGCCTTTTCAGTAGTTGCAAGGGAAACAGTCTGGATGATTGACTGACCTGGCCTTGTAACAATAACCAAAACGGCCTTGCTGTGCTGGTACTGCGAACGACTAAAAGCAAGGGGAAACTACAGCCATAATTTTTCCCGAGGCATGCAGCTTTACTGTATGATTAAATGATGATGGCATCCTCTTGAGTAAAATATTCCGGAGGTAAAATAGTCCCCCATTCAGATTTCCGGGCGGGGACTACTCAAGAGGATGTCGTTATCAGGAGAAAGAAAACTGGCGTTCTACGGATCGGAGTGTGGAATGTCAGATCTCTTAATTGGGTAGGTAGGTTAGAAAATTTAAAAGAGAAATAGCTATGTTAAGGTTAGATATACGAAGCCACACCTACTACAGTAGTAGAAGTTTATATGCCAACTAGCTCTGCAGATGAAGACGAACTTGAAGAAATGTATGATCAAATAAAAGAAATTATTCAGATAGTGAAGGGTGACGAAAATTTAATAGTCATGGGTGACTGGAATTCAGTAGTAGGAAAAGGGAGAGAAGGAAATGTAGTAGGTGAATATGGATTGGGGGAGAGAAATGAAAGAGGAAGCCGCCCGGTAGAATTTTGCACAGATCACAACTTAATCATAGCTAACACTTGGTTTAAGAATCATGAAAGAAGGTTGTATACATGGAAGAACCCTGGAGATACTAAAAGGTATCAGATTGATTATATAATGGTAAGACAGAGATTTGGGAACCAGGTTTTAAATTGTAAGACATTGCCAGGGGCAGATGTGGACTCTGACCACAATCTATTGGTTATGACCTGTAGATTAAAACTGAAGAAACTGCAAAAAGGTGGGAATTTAAGGAGATGGGACCTGGATAAACTGAAAGAACCAGAGGTTGTACAGAGTTTGAGGGAGAGCATAAGGGAACAATAGATAGGTATGGGGGGAAAGAAATACAGTAGAAGAAGAATGGGTAGCTTTGAGGGATGAAGTAGTGAAGGCAGCAGAGGATCAAGTAGGTAAAAAGACAAGGGCAAGTAGAAATCCTTGGGTAACAGAAGAAATATTGAATTTAATTGATGAAAGGAGAAAATATAAAAATGCAGTAAATGCTGCAGGCAAAAAGGAATACAAACGCCTCAAAAATGAGATCAACAGGAAGTGCAAAATGGCTAAGCAGGGATGGCTACAGGACAAATGTAAGGATGTAGAGGCTTATCTCACTAGGGGTAAGGTACATACAGCCTACAGGAAAATTAAAGAGACCATTGGAGATAAGAGAACCACTTGTATGAACATCAAGAGCTCAGATGGAAACCCAGTTCTAAGCAAAGAAGGGAAAGCAGAAAGGTGAAAGGAGTATATAGAGGGTCTATACAAGGGCGATGTACTTGAGGACAATACTATGGAAATGGAAGAGGATGTAGATGAAGATGAAATGGGAGATACGATACTGCGTGAAGAGTTTGACAGAGCACTGAAAGACCTGATTCGAAACAAGGCCCCCGGAGTAGACAACATTCCATTAGAACTACTGACAACCTTGGGAGAGCCAGTCATGACAAAACTCTACCATCTGGTGAGCAAGATGTATGAAACAGGCAAAATACCCTCAGACTTCAAGAAGAACATAATAATTCCAATCCCAAAGAAAGCAGGTGTTGACAGATGTGAAAATTACCGAAAAATCAGTTTAATAAGCCACAGATGCAAAATACTAACACGAATTCTTTACAGACAAATGGAAAAACTAGTAGAAGCCGACCTCGGGGAAGATCAGTTTGGATTCCGTAGAAACGTTGGAACACGTGAGGCAATACTGTCCCTACGACGTATCTTAGAAGCTAGATTAAGGAAGGGCAAACCAACATTTCTAGCATTTGTAGACTTAGAGAAAGCTTTTGACAATGTTGATTGGAATACTCTCTTTCAAATTCTGAAGGTAGCAGGGGTAAAATACAGGGAGCGAAAGGCTATTTACAATTTGTACAGAAACCAGATGGCAGTTATAAGAGTTGAGGGACATGAAAGGGAAGCAGTTGTTGGGAAGGGAGTAAGACAGGGTTGTAACCTCTCCCCGATGTTATTCAATCTGTATATTGAGCAAGCAGTAAAGGAAACCAAAGAAAAAATTGGAGTAGGTATTAAAATCCATGGAGAAGAAATAAAAACTTTGAAGTTCGCCGATGACATTGTAATGCTGTCAGAGACAGCAAAGGACTTGGAAGAGCAGTTGAATGGAATGGGTAGCGTCTTGAAAGGAGGATATAAGATGAACATCAACAAAAGCAAAATGATGGTAATGGAATGCAGTTGAATTAAATCGGGTGATGCTGAAGGAACTAGATTAGGAAATTAGACACTTAAAGTAGTAAAGGAGTTTTGCTATTTGGGGAGCAAAATAACTGATGATGGTAGAAGTACAGAGGATATAAAATGTAAACTGGCAATGGCAAGGAAAGCGTTTCTGAAGAATAGAAATTTGTTAACATCGAGTATAGATTTAAGTGTCAGGAAGTCTCTTCTGAAAGTATTTGTATGGAGTGTAGCCATGTATGGAAGTAAAGCATGGACGATAAATAGTTTGGACAAGAATTAGAATAGAAGCTTTCGAAATGTGGTGCTACAGAAGAATGCTGAAGATTAGATGGGTAGATCACATAACTAATGAGAAGGTATTGAATAGGGTTGGGGAGAAGAGAAGTTTGTGGCACAACTTGACAAGAAGAAGGGATTGGTTGGTAGGACATGTTCTGAGGCATCAAGGGATCACCAATTTTAGTATTGGAGGGCAGTGTGGAGGGTAAAAATCGTAGAGGGAGACCAAGAGATGAATACACTAAGCAGATTCAGAAGGATGTAGGTTGCAGTAGGTACTGGGATATGAAGAGGTTTGCACAGGATAGAGTGGCATGGAGAGCTGCATCAAACCAGTTTCAGGACTGAAGACCACAACAACAACAATGTTAATGTTAATTAGTTAAGAATCAAATTAATTTTAAGGAGGCAGAAGGCAAAACAAGAGGGTAAGTAAAATTATCGCAGCTTGCTTCATCACAACACCCCCTCATTGGATTGACCAGATAGATAATGCAAATGGCTAACTGGGCAATTCAATGACCGCAAGTGACACCAGACTTTGGGTTTAAAATCTACACACAAAAAATATTACATAAGAAATCCTATCAAAAACTACAGGACATATATTTTTCAAATTCCTACCTGTACTAACTGGCCATGTGAAAATTCCCATACAAAATATTTATATACAGTGTATTGCATAAAATATCTATAATTTATACTTTTAATAAAAATTATGCATCTTCATCATAAGTGATGTTCTTTTTGGGTAAATGAAGATCACATTTAAAGATACATATCATTTGATACAAGTCCTGTCTTGCTTCAGATAATAAATTCTCATGGGTTCCAAAAAAATTAAATTACACTGCACATCGCAGTTCAAGTATAGACACAAAATTTCACTTGCTCAATGTTTAGTTATTTTTCACAAGCACTTTCACTTTTTCAGTGAGCTTTTACACATTTTCTCACCAAGTTTCCCACACCTTCAACAGGTCCAAATGGCAATTAGTAAGGAAATGCACTGCTATCAGTTCTCTTGGAGGTGGTTGTCCTCTGCCACAGTACATGAAAAAAATGAAACAAAATATCCTACTTTAGTACATTTACTTTTACTTCTAAGTCAAAAAAGTTGTTTATCACTAATGGCACATGATAGTAATTACATAATAAATAAATACATTACATAGTTCTTATAACATTACAATAAGTAGACCTAAATTTGACTACAGTATGAAAGGTGTGGACTAAAAAAATTTTAAAATCAAGTGCACATTACACTCCAAAACATTACTCTAAGTCATAACTCAAGATGTGCAGTAGCATAGATTTACTAATCATTACATTATGAAAAAAGGATAGAGTCACCATTACATAGCTGGTTACTATCAAATCAAAATTAAGGGGATGGAAGTTGTACCAACTCATTGCCATATTTCTCTACTCAACTCTGAGCACCACTCTCATTCACCCAGAAAATTAAATCCTCACAAAATCACAAAATGCTACCAAATAGTTTACCTGTCAGAATATTCACATCAGTCTAGCACCTTAGTTATCAGTGAATCAGCAGAATTATTGTTCTTCCTCCCAGAGTTACCACTTCAAGCTCATAATTCCTCATCTACATCTACATATATGCTCCGCTAGCCACCAAGCAGCGTGTGGCAGAGGGCACAATTCACGCCAAAGTCATACTTCTCCCCCTCTGTTCCACTCATGGATCGTGTGAGGAAAAAACGACTGTCTGAACGCCTCAGTACGAGCTCTAATTTCCCTTAACTTTGAATGGTGATCATTGCACGATTTGAAAAGTTTGAGGTAATAATATATACTCTACATCCTCGGTGAAGATCGGATTTCGGAATTTAGTGAGCAGCTCCTTCCATTTAGTGCGTCGTCTATCTGCAAGTGTGTCCCACTTCAAACTTTCTATGATATTTGTAACACTCTTGCGATGGCTAAATGTACCAGTCAAGAATCTTGCCACTCTTCTTTGGACCTTCTCAATCTCTTGAAACAGACCCAATTGGTGTGGGTCCCATACAGAAGAACAATACTCTAAGACTGGACGAACTAAAGTATTGTAAGCAATTTTCTTTGTTGAAGAACTGCATTGCTTCAGGATTCTACCAATAAATCACAATCTAGAGTTTGCCTTGCCCATTACTTCCATTTGAGATCATTTTGAATATTCACGCCCAAATACTTCACAGATGTTACTACTTCCAAAGACTGGGCATTTATTTTGTACTCGTACATTAATGGGGATTTCCACCTTGTTATACACAGTAGGTTACACTTACAAATATTAAGAGATAATTGCCAGTCGTTACACCACACATTTATTTTCTGCATATCCTCATTGATTTGTTCACAACTTTTGTGTGATACTACTTTCCTGTAGACTACAGCATCAATGGCAAACAGTCTAATGCCACTGTCAATACCATCAACCAGACTAAACATGTAAATTGTAAAAAGCAGCGGACCTATTATGCTGACCTGGGGCACACCTGAAGCTACACTTGTTTCTGTTGAAGTCCCCATTCAGGATGACATACTGCTCTCTGTCTGTTAGAAAACTTTCTATCCAACCGCATATGTCATCAGGTAGACCGTAAGCGTGCACTTTTTGGAGAAAGTAAAAGTGCAGAACTGAGTCAAACACCTTTCAAAAATATAGAAATATGGCATCAACCTGGCAGCTAGTATCTAGAGCCTGTTGTATGTAATGCACAAAGAGGGCCAGTTGTGCCTCGCATGACCGCTGTTTCCTAAAACCATGCTGGTTTCTGCAGATGAGCTTCTCAGAGTCAAGAAAGGGGTCATTATGTCTTAATACAAAATATGTTCCACGATTCTACAACGAATCAATGTCAGTGAAATTGGCTGGTAATTATGATCATCCGATTTACTCCCCTTTTTATAGATTGCTATGACCTGGGCCTTGTTCTAGCCCCACGGAACTTTTCGCTGTTCCAGTGATCTCTGATAGATGATGGATAAGAATAGTGCTATATTTGTAGTATAGTTAACATATAATCTTACGAAGATACTGTCTGGGCCAGATGCCTTCCTGGCATCTATGGATCTTAACTGTTTTAGAGTCCCAGATACACTAAACACTATGTCAGCCATCCTTGCATTTGTTCGATAAATGAAAGGGGGAATGGTGCTAAAGTCCTCTACCGTAAACGAGTTTTTGAAAGCTAGGTTTAGAATGTTGGCCTTCTGTTTATCATCATTCGTTACATTACCCATACTGTCAGCAAGAGAAGGTATTTAATTATTTGTAGCGTTCATATATTTTACATATGACCAAAATTTTTTGGGGTTATTTTTAGAATCTACAGATAAAATATTGCTTTCAAATTCGTTAAAAGAATCTCTCATTGACCTTTTGACAGCTGCTTTCATTTCGCATAATTTCTGTTCAGAACACAAATAGAAGTTTTCAGATAACCTATAGATTCAATGATACAGTGTTATGTGACTTGTACCTCACTAAAATATTGCTCTTTCTGTTAAACTCTCATTCCCAGCTGCAGTGTCATAAATTGCACAATATACACAGTACCCAATGTTGCCCAGTTAACAAATAGATCTTCAATACAGTTACACCACATTTGTTTGGTATACAGTTATCTTTTCGATTATTCAGTCCTGTCTGTCAGCTCCATTATTTTGCTTACATCTCTTACCTTGTTAGCTAGTGGAGTGCAGTCTCAAAAAATGTCCCTACTGCAGAGACATGCACCATTAAGACCCTAACATTATTCATTGTTTTATTATTTCATTATTGTTTCATTATCTAATAAATAAACACTTGCTCTGCTTATCTAATGCAAAATTGACTCTACTGAAAAACATTCCACAGTAACAGATCCTTATGCTAAGGCAAACTTAAATCTCATTACCAATCGGACAAAATCATCACCTAGACAAACTATTATTTCACTGTATTCTAGCCTGAAGGGCGATATACATACAATTCTTGCTTACTCCTTCCACACACATTACTCCAGGCAACTATGTTTAAAGTTGTAATTCCTTAATGTTAGAAAAGGCTGTACCATGACACACTTCTATAGGTAGATAGTTATCTCCATATACTGATTGCACTGAACACAAACGCTTCTATTATATCATAATTAATAATAATATCTACTATTTAAGATGATTTTTACTGCATATTGCCTCTGCTGCTGAACTAAGGAGCTGATTACTTCAGGTGGAAATTCTTTAATCATGGTACCAGTTTACTTTCTTCCATCCTCTAATGATTCCATTACTTAAAACTAACACAACATATATAAAATCACAGCAGAAACCTTTTCTAAAATATTTCTATACTAAAGCATCCTACAGTACAAAATTAAATGAAATTCGAAGACAGGATGTTTCTGATTCACTTATAAACTACAGATAGGATAGGAGAAGAGTTTGACTGCCTCAGGAAATGTGAAAAATGAGACAGGCAGCTGGGGTAAGCATTATCGCCACATAATGAATCGCCACAGAATGTTGAACCCCTTACTTCATAATTTCACAAGAAATTAGTCTCAAATAGAACATCAATGCTGAGATCTTGAATCACCAAGAAACTGTATTTCAACAACTGTCCTGCCAATTCTACATTTAATAGCACCTCTCATTTCACACTCTGTGATAGCTTGCAAGTAGCACCAATAATTTTTATACCAGGAACATGCATTACTACTATACCCTCTGTGTTCTTAATAGATTCAAAATTTGCCTGTGAAATGCCATTCAAATCAATACCACTGTCCAGTAAACACTTAACATGCATTCCTCGTACCCTTGATGTTATTACACGGTGCCACACTTCCTTCTTACTTACCATGAGATCTTCTTCATACAACGAATCCTCATTAATCCTTTCCCTGGAAAAAAAACTATCATCTTGCTTATCAAAATGAATAACAGACTGAGTCAAATGACAGATAGCAAGGTCACCTTCCTCAGTACCACTCTCAAAATCTAACGTTTTATTAGGGCTAATATTATCCTCCTTTATTCTTTGTATACGTAACACATTGCCTTCATTCAAATACCTCATCCTCATCACTACTGGATTCGTCATTTCTATCATCATTACAACTACTGTCAGAATCAGATCCACTGTCAGTTTCTCTATGCTTTAGATTTTGTACTTCTTCCACCTTTTTCTCTATTTTAGCCATTTTGAATCTATATTTTCATTTACTTTTTCCAGTTTTTCCTCTACCACTACTGCCCACTTGGTTTTTATGTCTGTTTATAAATCATTTTTATCTGGTTGATGTGGTTGCCAAGTTTAACCCTATTTTCAGCACATTGTTTCTCGAAAACCTCCACCTTCCTACTACTGTCATCACAAAGTTTCTCTCTCTCCTCTACACAGTTACAACTCAATGTTAATTTCTCATTAGCATTATCACAATCTTTAACTACCACATCAAACTTCTTATTTTATTCTGAAAGATTAGAGCTGACTACCTGAATCTCCTTTTTAATTTCTGCCTTCAGTTCGTCCTTTAAGCAAACAATCTCAGTTCTAATGCTATCAGTTTTCTTTATTCCTAGTAATGTCTTCTTTCATACTATTTTCCACCCTACTAAAATATTTTTTCATATTATATCCCATCCTACTAATGTTTTTTCCACCCTACTAATGTCTTCTTTCATACTCATATTACTCAAAATTTGCCTTAAAATTGCTGCCAAATTTCCATCTACCATAAACTTTTGCCCTTGCTGACCTTTGCTACTAGATTCCTCTTCCTTAACCTTAATGACCTCATCCACTTCAGTACTGTTTTCATTCATTTCGCTCTTTACAATAGGACTTTCATCTCCATCCTTCACAATTACATTCAAGTCTGATTTATAACCACAATAGTCTACAGAACCATTCCCACTTAGGTCTTTCTGTCCACTTAAAAACTTAACCTTCTACAGCTTTGTTCTCAGTCACACTGTCTTGTTCGTTAAAGTCACTCATTATGTATCACTTAATACAAAATAGCTTTTGCTATTAAATTACCTTATTCTCATTCACTCTCCTTCTACTGTTTTGCTGCTGTTGCTGCTGCTGCTGTTGTTGTGGTTGTCATCTTGGTCCATCATCTGCATGGCTGTGGCAAGTTGTAATCCTCTTGGCGATGTGCCTTGTTTATCTCGGTCAGCTGTGTCTACCTGCATGCTGATTGTCTGCTCCCATACTCAGCAACTGCTTCCATAGAACCAGCTCACTGACGGGCTGCTGCACCTTCTTTGTTATGAAACCCCAGTGCTGATTGGCTGTATCATCTCTTCCATTTAAATCTGTACTGTAAATCACTCCAAGTTCACACTTCCTACTCAACCTTCATGAGTTCTAGTTTATTGTGTCCACATACAATACTCCTCACATCGGAGTACCACATGTAGCGGTTTGCCTGCTTTGTTTCTTTGTTTGTTGTCCTGGTGTCAACGTACTGGCTGAAAAAATAGAGGGTGGACATGCAGTAACGTCTACTACAAATGATGTAGTCGACAGATGCACAGTTGTGTTTCACAGTCTTTTACTTTCAATGTTCACAACCCCCCACCAATAATACACAGTTATATATGGCCAGTGCACTATTGTTCTAACTTCCCATAAGCCTCATTCATAGTTTCTAGGCAAACGTCCACATATTGCTATAATAGTTTACTTTTGATCATCTACAAGCATTAAAAACATAACCACATAATTCACATTTCTTTCAGAATAATCAGGTATGTATGGAACAGACACTCTAATTGCTTTAACACACAGCCTGTTGGTGTAACACTAATTTCACTGTTAAGTTGATGCATTGTTGTCATTCTAATCAACACAGGTTCCTTGTCTGAAATTCGGACGTGGACTGACCGTCTTGTGACCAAAAATTGGGGCCTTATACATATTCACAATAATACACACTGAAACTACACATTGTTTGAAGTTTAATTTACAGAAATTACAATTAAAACTTAACTCATTAGATTAATAGAATACATTGAAAAATTGGTTCTTTGTAACAGTTTCTTCTACTGCAAGGGTTAAGCCAAATTATTTGTTTAAATCATGAAACAAACAGATATAGTTACACAAACAGTACGGTACTTTTGACAAAACTGTTACCATAATTACTCTGGAATTCTGGCTTGCTAACATGTTTTTTGAATAGAGCCAAATAGATCCCTTAAGATTACTATTAGTTGTTCCCCCAAATGTTTACAATTATTACAGAATTTGTATTTGTTTATATATCAACAATAGAATGTACATTAAGAAACAATTACTGATTTCGCCCTATAACAAAAGATACTAACTAGTAATAGTCAAAATAAATTAGAAAATCAATTACATACATAACACTAAGCACAAAATTAGATCTGATGTTAAATTCTTCAAAGCTGAGGGTCAGCCCTTCTCTTTCATGAAAATGCAGTTGTAACCACACATGTCAATGGTAATTAGTTAAGAACAAAATGAATTTTAAGGAAGCAGATGGCAAAACAAAAGGGGAAGTAAAATTATTCCAGCTTGCTTCGTCACATATGCAATGCCTGTTCCACCACAGACACCGGTCATCTATGTGGAGACCTCACCATCAATAACACCAGTGCAAGATAAGAAGACTCTTTGATTGGTGGTTGAACTCCCATGAGGGGAGTATCTTTGACACTGACAGTCTGCTGTATGCTGTTGCATTGTGTACACTCATCTTGGTGCATCTCCACATTAAGCAAAAAAGTGTGTGTGTGTGTGTGAATTCCATTCATCTCCCCTCTGCATTTCACTGAGAATTCCAACCAGCAGTTCCTACAAGAATAACAACTCAATCCTTCCCTGTTCCCACCTCAGTACTACACAGCCTTTTATTCCACCGACACACCCACAGTCTTTTTACTTCTTTCCTTTTGTGCCCTCTCCCCTGCACTCCCTCTCCCCCCTCCGTGCCCACCATCTAACCCCCCGACTGCACCTAGCTGCCCTGCCTTCTCCCCATCTCATGCCTGCATCCTTCCACAAGCAGCACTCCACCATCCTTCACTCCTACCCTGCTATCCTTCCCCCTCCCTGTCCCAGCTCCTCCTTACCCTCACCACCCAGACTGCTTCTCCCACCTGCTTGCACTCTGGCCTCAACAGCCAGAGACAGTGGTCATGTGTGTGTGTGTGTGTGTGTGTGTGTGTGTGTGTGTGTGTGTGTGTGTGTGTTTGTCTAATTCAGAAGGCCTTTTGGCAGAAAGCTTATTCCTTTAGCAGTCTTTTTGTTGTGCCTGTTTGCGACTCAGCATCTCAACTATATATGGTGAGTAGCAATCTATGCTTTTCATAATATTATCAGTTATGTAACATGTTTTTTGTGTGAAATTACTGTTTATAAGGTATGAGAAAATCAGCATGGAAAAATAAGACTGTTTAGTAATGTATAACATAATTTACAATGTACTTGTTGAATCAAAAAATGTAACTTTAGAGTTGGAATGCACATAAATTTTAGAAATCAAAATTAATAAATAATGTAGAAAAAATTAGCACTATTTTAGAAGGAATTGAAAACAAGCAAGGAAAATGAGCTAGCCCTCAAATGTAAAATCTTGCAGATAAGTGTTGCCATCTGTTGCTGGGTATGGGAACTATCAAAACAGACATTGGTCTCGCCTCTAAGTATCACTTAGGAGTGAGACCAATGTCAATTTTGCTAATTCCCATACCCACCAACAATGGCAACACATACCCACCAACAATGGCAACACTTTTACATTTACGGGTTAACCTGTTTTTCTATGCATATTCAGATATAACAAAATTTTGTAGAAAAAGAAATTGTATAAGAAAACAAACTGTGCCAAACACTTTGCTCTTTATTGTAAAATTTGTGTTTAAAAATAAGTTTTTGTAAATTTGTAATTTTTCATTATGGTTTTATAAAAGTATCAATAATGATAATGAGTTTATCGTTATGGATTGTTACATTTTTATATAAGAACTGTTGCAAGGCCAAGAGAGAGAGAGGAGTTGTTTGTGAGTACAGTTGAAGTTAGTTTTGGAGAGAGTTATTGAAGTTGGTGTTATGATGTTGTTGTAATTAATTATCCAGACTGTAAAATTAGTATGAATATGGCATGGAAGAGGGGACATTACAAGATCATCTGATGTAAAAACTAGTATTTCATTCTGTAGGTTGAAAATATGACCTGGGCATCTCCTAAATAAGTATTATTAAAAAATTCAGTATGTTCTTTTCATCATAATGAAATATCAGTTAATCTGCAACTTGGCTGCAGTTGCATATCTGGCTGTGGATAGGTGTAATTATATCTGAAAGTTCTATGAACAAGCCACTCCACAATAAGGTCACAGAAGAGGAGCTTCTTAAAACATAGTATGTAAAGAGATCACTTAAATAAACTTGGGGGAAGTTTCATTGTGCCAAAATTTATTAACGAATTTGAATGACATGGGGAGAAAAATTAGTGAATCAAATGACTTAAAACTTACAGAATGTGCACAATACAAGTGTTGAACCTATTAACCAAGTTTTACAGCTTTACTACAACTATTCACTGAAATACAAGACTGAAATGGCCAAACTTTTTTAACACTGACTGAAGGATACTTGTCTTGCTGCAAAGTCACTCAATTCCTGACTCTTAAGTACATGATACAGCTGTGCCATCCTGCATAACTGAGAGAAAAATATGTTTGTCCTCTTAGGTGTTAGTTGCTTGGGACTGTAGAGATCTGTATAGCATTGAATGTGGCCCTGCTCAGCCCCTTCAGATCTGTGACAGTCTTGTGATCCCTACTGATGTGAGCCATAGCATCACAAACAGCCAGCATTAAAAAGTTATTTCTAAATATAAACCATAATTGTTCCTATATACAGAACGTAAGTGATGTAATTCCTATCTACCTTGTGTTATTGATATGAAACATATTTGCTTCAACAAACATGTAGTACACTTCATGTCAGCTTGATGTTTGTTACATGTTGCATTCATGGTGTTGCAATATTAACTGCCAGCTGTGCAGATAATTAAAACTGGAACATTACTGAGATGAAGTTAAGGCTTCCTAAATAACATATGGTGTGACAACTAATGGTTATAGGCACAAACTAGATGACTTAGAAAACAAGACAAACTAACAGCAAAGAAATGCAGATGAAAAATTTTACATGAACAATTTTTCAGTTATTAGTTGATGGGGATCTAGCACTGTGATTGTGATTAATGTTCTGCCCCTGAAGATATTGTAAATGCTGTCAAGCTTGTTTCTAGATCTTGTTCAGAAGTATGGGTGATGAGTTACATTGACAATTTTTTTTTGAGAAACAGAGTAACAATCCAATTCCTGGGCATGGAGTTGACACAAGTGAACAAGTAACAGCTCAAGCAAAGGCTGTCACAATCAAGTGATGAAATTATTTTTGAGACAAGAAACTTGGTCACCATTTATGTGGAAAGCAAAGGAAAATTCCACTCACCTGCTACAGTATTATGAACAGTTGCACAGAGGGTTATAAAAAGAAGATAGTAATCAGTAGAACACTTTCAGGAACAATATTTGGTGGGCAGAGCACTTGACTCCAGCCCTGGAGGTCCTGAGTTCAATCTCAGATGGGACTGCCCAAGTCCACTCAACCTGTATCAAATGAGTACCGGGGATTTTCCTGAGGGTAAAAGGCAGTCGGGGCACTGGACTTACATCCCATCCCCTCCTAGTGCTGTGGCAAAGATAGGCTGCACACATTACTTACAATCAAGCCAACAGTTCAGTCAGGCTTGTGCCAGACTTTAATTTTAGTGTGTTCTATTTCAGGAATAATAGTATTAACATGGTAGAAGTTAAAAAAACAACTGCAAGTATATGTGGTTTGCTTTGGGAACAATACTATAATCAGGGTGGCAGAGGTATTAGTAGCATGTGTAAGTGTGTACAGGGTGTTACAAAAAGGCCAAACTTTGAGGAAACATTCCTCACACACAAAGAAAGAAAATATGTTATGTGGACGTGTGTCCGGAAATGCTCACTTTCCATGTTAGAGCTCATTTTATTACTTCTCTTCAAATCACATAAATCATGGAATAGAAACACACAGCAACAGAACGTACCAGGAAAATGTTACAGGAAATGTTCAAAATGTCCTCCATTAACGAGGATACATGCATCCACCCTCCGTCGCATGGAATCCCTGATGCGCTGATGCAGCCCTGGAGAATGGCGTACTGTATCACAGCCGTCCTCAATATGAGCACAAAGAGTCTCTACATTTGGTACTGGGGTTGCGTAGACAAGAGCTTTCAAATGCCCCCATAAATGAAAGTCAAGAGGGTTGAGGTCAGGAGAGTGTGGAGGCCATGGAATTGGTCCGCCTCTACCAGTCCAATACTGCGTGAAGAGTTTGACAGAGCACTGAAAGACCTGAGTCAAAACAAGGCCCCAGGAGTAGCCAACATTCCATTGGAACTACTGACGGCCTTGGGAGAGCCAGTCTTGACAAAACTCTACCATCTGGTGAGCAATATGTATGAGACAGGCGAAATACCCTCAGACTTCAAGAAGAATATAATAATTCCAATCCCAAAGAAAGCACGTGTTGACAGATGTGAAAATTACTGAACAATCAGTTTAATAAGCCACAGCTGCAAAATACTAATGCGAATTCTTTACAGATAAATGGAAAAACTAGTAGAAGCCAACCTTGGGGAAGATCAGTTTGGATTCCGTAGAAATATTGGAACACGTGAGGCAATACTGACCTTACGACTTATCTTAGAAGAAAGATTAAGGAAAGGCAAACCTACGTTTCTAGCATTTTTAGACTTAGAGAAAGCTTTTGACAAATTGACTGGAATACTCTCTTTCAAATTCTAAAGGTGGCAGGGGTAAAATACAGGGAGCAAAAGGCTATTTACAATTTGTGCAGAAACCAAATGGCAGTTATAAGAGTCGAGGAACATGAAAGGGAAGCAGTGATTGGGAAGGGAGTGAGACAGGGTTGTAGCCTCTCCCTGATGTTATCCAATCTGTATATTGAGCAAGCATGAAAGGAAACAAAAGCAAAATTTGGAGTAGGTATTAAAATTCATGGAGAAGAAATAGAAACTTTGAGGTTCGCTGATGACATTGTAATTCTGTCAGAGACAGCAAAGGACTTGGAAGAGCAGTTGAATGGAATGGACAGTGTCTTGAAAGGAGGATATAAGATGAACATCAACAAAAGCAAAACAAGGATAATGAAGTGTAGTCGAATTAAGTCAGGTGATGCTGAGGGAATTAGATTACGAAATGAGACACTTAAAGTAGTGAAGGAGTTTTGCTATTTGGGGAGCAAAATAACTGATGATGGTCGAAGTATAGAGGATGTAAAATGTAGACTGGCAATGGCAAGAAAAGCGTTTCTGAAGAAGAGAAATTTGTTAACGTCGAGTATAGATTTAAGTGTCAAGAAGTCGTTTCTGAAAGTATTTATATGGTGTGTAGCCATGTATGGAAAGAAAACATGGACGATAAAGAGTTTGGACAAGAAGAGAATAGAAGCTTTAAAAATGTGGTGCTACAGAAGAATGCTGAAGATTAGATGGGTAGATCACATAACTAATGAGGAGGTATTGAATAGAACTGGAGAGGAGAGGAGGAGTTTGTGGCACAACTTGACAAGAAGAAGGTACCGGTTGGTAGGACATTTCTGAGGCATCAAGGGATCACAAATTTAGCATTGGAGGGCAGTGTGGAGGGTAAAAATCATAGAGGGAGACCAAGAGATGAATACACTAAGCAGATTCAGAAGGACGTAGGTTGCAGTAAGTACTGGGAGATGAAGAAGCTTGCACAGGATAGAATAGCATGGAGAGCTGCATCAAACCAGTCTCAGGACTGAAGACCACAACAACAACAGCAACATACCAATCCATCGGTCACCGAATCTGTTGTTGAGAAGCATACAAACACTTCGACTGAAATGTACAGCAGCTCCATCATGCATGAACCACATGTTGTGTCGTACTTGTAAAGGCACATGTTCTAGCAGCACAGGCAGAGTATCCCGCATGAAATCATGATAACATGCTCCATTGAGCGTAGGTGGAAGAACATGGGGCCCAATCAAGACATCACCAACAATGCCTGCCCAAACGGTCACAGAAAATCTGTGTTGATGACGTGATTGCACAATTGCATGCAGATTGTCAGCCCACACATGTTGATTCTGAAAATTTACAATTTGATCACATTGGAATGAAGCTTCATCTGTATAGAGAACATTTGCTCTGAAATGAGGATTGACACATTGTTGGATGAACCATTTGCCGAAGTGTACCCGTGGAGGCCAATCAGCTGCTGATAGTGCCTGCACACGTTGTACGTGGCACGGAAAAAACTGGTTCTCCCGTAGCACTCTCCAAACAGTGACGTGGTCAACATTACCTTGTACAGCAGCAACTTCTCTGACGCTGACATTAGGGTTATTGTCAATTGCATGAAGAATTGCCTCGTCCATTGCAGGTGTCCTCGTTGTTCTAGGTCTTCCCCAGTCGCAAGTCATAGGCTGGAATGTTCCGTGCTCCCTAAGATGCCGATCAATTGCTTCGAATGTCTTCCTGTCGGGACACTTTCGTTCTGGAAATCTGTCTCGATACAAACGTACCGCGCCACGGCTATTGCCCCCGTGCTAATCCATACATCAAATGGGCAACTGCCAACTCTGCATTTGTAATCATTCCACTGACTGCAAAATCACTTTTGTGATGAACACTAACCTGTTGATGCTACGTACTGATGTGCTTGTTGCTAGTACTGTAGAGCAATTAGTCGCATGTCAACACAAGCACCGAAGTCAACATTACTGTCCTTCAATTGGGCCAACTGGCGGTGAATCAAGGAAGTACAGTACATACTGACGAAACTAAAATGAACTCTAACATGGAAATTAAGCATTTCTGGACACATGTCCACATAACATCTTTTCTTTATTTGTGTGTGAGGAATGTTTCCTGAAAGTTTGGCCGTATCTTTTTGTAACACCCTGTATAAGTGTTCTGTTTCAGAAACAATATAATAATATTGTAACATTCCTATCAAGAGCAAGTTAAAGTAAATATGTCCTCTTTCAGGAATAATACTGTGTTCATGTGGGAGTGCTCAACATAGTTTCAAACATTGCTTTTCCGTTAGTTGGAGAGTAGTATTAACAGTTGTGACAGACAGTTAGGTAGACATATTAATTCAACTGTTCACCATGTCCCATGGACCCCAACTTGAAGATGAACCTTCAGAGATGTAAAATTACTCAAGCTATACATTAACAAAAGACAATGCACTCATAGAAACTGAATCTATTCACTATATTAAAAGTAAGCTATCACTATTCTCCTTAATGCTATTCACACATACTGGGTAATATTAAGCAAGTACAGAAAACTGATATTTTGACAAATGCTGCTGCATCCTCAGTTATATTAAATTGTTACTGTTTATCTGTTGTTAGTAACTTAATAGTTACTTGATTACACAAAATAGGTAACTTCACCTGTAAATAGTGAGTATTAGCTACACAACAAAAGCCACTATTTACCATGTAGTTAAAAGAACTTTTCAATTCTTGAATCTATGTATTCAGATAATTTTTGGAAAGAGCAGTTAACGGGGAGTGTTTTTATTTTCTTCTAAATTAGTTGCTAATCCCAGCTTTCTTTTGTTTTACATTAAGAACCTGACAAATACATTTGTACCAGTGTGCATACCTCTACTCTGTACCAAGAGAAAAAGGCAAAGGTTACTAGAAAATTATTTTACGCCTTGCACTGTGGTTATATAGATCACAGACAATTTGAAACTGATTTTTATTGTCATGTACATAAACCATTAAGGGGAGTCGGATGGTTGTTAGGTTAAAAAAATTTTATTTTTATTTATTGCACCTTTTTTGTTATGCATATATTTGGGTTTAAATTGATACCAAATTTATTAATTTATGTTGAGTGGTTTCCATTTTACAAGCATTTTAGTAACACCCTGCAACGTACACTTTTCATGAACTCAACCTTCTTTTTACTTGCTGGTGACTACTTGTTATAGTAGAGCTGTTTGAAATCTTAGTTGGTAACACTGATTAAATACTGTTGGCAACAATGATGAAAACAGCTGCCAGTCTATTTTGTTGTTTTCAGTTCTTTGTTTGTGGTGATTGAAAGTGGTGTTTGTTTACAATATTTGTATTTCAGTGTTTAGATCCCAGCAAATAAGTTTGTATTATGTAATGCCATGAATACAAAACAAGAAAATAAAACATGAGTTCAGTGGGGTGGAGGGAGGGGGGATGTAACCAAAAACAGTTTTTGGTGGGGGGAGATGTAACCAAAAACAGTTTTTGCATTGTGGTGAATTTGAAATGGAAGTTCATTGTGAAGGTGAGCCCAGGCCTAGTACTAGTACTGAAGCTGTTTGTGCTTTTAAAACAAGCTCTTCTTCTAAGGAGCTTACCCGTAAGTTGGCTAAATATGAGATATATGGAAAAGAAGAAGGTTGCTATGATATCGTTAATATCAACAGTTTAGGTAGCCTAGTTAGCCAAATTACAGTGTGCGTAAAATGGAAAGGATCTCTTACTGTCTCTACTGGAACCAGGCTAGGCTTACCAGTACCAACAGTAATAAAGTGCAGTGAATGTTCTTTTGAAGTGTCCACTACAAATTCTCCATGCTTACCAGACAGTAAACAATCAGAGGTGAGTGTTCGATTATCCCACACATTCTGATATATTGGAAAAGGTGAAAAAGTGGCGAAAACTTTCTGCGGTGTAATCTTTCTGCGGTGTAATGAACTTTCCAACACCGCCAGCTTTCAAATATTACAATAAGATGCTTCGAGATGCTGCAAAGAAGGTCTGTGAAGTGAGTATGAAGGCTGCTGTTGAAGAAAGTGTCAGTGAAAATGATGGTAATAGAGACTTGTCAGCAATATTTTACGGATCGTGGCAATGTAAGAGCCACACTTCACTCAATGGAATTGTAATTGCAACAGCAGAAAACACAGGCAAGGTAATTGATGTTAAAATTTCATCCAAGTATTGCAGATGCGGAAATAGAATGACCAACAATCATGATGCTGATTGCCTAGCTAACTACTCTGGAGTAAGTGTGGTACAAGCATTATTTAGGAGATGGGGACAGTGCTTCTTACCCCAAGGTTTGTGAGGCCAAACCATGTGGCCATGACTTCTCAATCGAGAAATTGGAATGTTACGGTCACGTCTAGTAGCAGATTGGTAGTTGCTTCAGGAAATTGAAACTGAAACTTGGGAAAACAAAACTTTCGAACGGCAAAACCATCGGGAATCGTGGCTGCCTTACTGGTGAGGCTATAAATCAAATACAACTATATTATGGCCTAGCTATAAGAAGGAATGCTAAAAAAACTCTAAAGGACATGAAGGCAGCGGTCTGGGCAGAATTTTTTTATTTGACGGCTACCAATGAAGACACATCTGGGCACGGACTATGCCCCAAAGGTGAGACAAGTTGATGCAAATTCCAAAAAGGCCAAGAAAAAAACGAACCTTATGACCACACTCATCTTCCTTTCGGGAACAAATAAAACCCATATTTAGAGACTTGGCCCATCCTGACCTCGTGAGTAAATGCCTACATGGTGGAAAGCAAAATCTGTCAAAGTTGTTTAACAATGTTGTATGGTCGTGGCTACCAAAAGCAACTTTTATTTTGATGACCACATTTCAGTTGGGAGTGTACAAAGCTATTACAAGTTTCAATGAAGGGAATTTAGCAAAGTGTAAAATTTTGAGTCGTCTAGGCATATCTCCAGGCAAGAACTGTGTCAAGTTTCTGAAAAAGGAAGACGAACTTTGGATTAAAAAAGCGGTCAAAGCTGTCACAGAAATTGAGAAAAAGTGTCGCCAGGCCTCACAGCAAGCAAGAAGAAAGATTGAGGACCAGTTTGAAGAACTAGAAGATCCAGGTAGACCTTCATATGAAGCTGGAATGTAATAAAGTAAGAATAAAATCATTGTTTAATAGTCTTATCTTTATTTGCATTTCCCCAACAACTGTGTTTTTCAATGGTTAGGAACATTTTTCTTGGCTACTATTAATGTTATCAACATGATTTTTTAAAAATTGTTGCTTATTCATTAGTTGTTGATTTAAGCTGAGGAAATATGAATATCTTTTAAAGAACTATGGTATAAATTTAATTAAAGTAAAAAAAATTGCAGTTTTTATGACTACTTAAAAAAAATTTAAACATAAATTTTTGTTATTTTTAAGAGTTGTCAGTTTAAAATGAAGATAAAGATATAAGGAACACAACAAAACAAATCATGATAATATGTCAGTTGGTTAGAGAGAAAAATGTTCCTACAGTCATATAATTTAACATGGCCGAGGTAGAATCATCCAACTCCCCTTAAGGCGAAATATACTGCGAAATAAGTATACAAATTGGAAGCTGCTTCAAAAGGCATTTGTAAGGTTTATGATTATCCTTTTCTACACAGTTTTTTTACATCTTACTTCAGCAGTACAAACACTTTATTTACTTTAGTTACACTGCCCCAAAATATCATTCTTTGGGACAAAAACTTGTGAAAATATACAAAATAAGTCAAGACTCTTGTCTTTGGTTCAACAAAATGAGAGATGCTTCTAAGGGCAAAACATGTTGAACTGAGCTTCTCTATTAGTTTAAAATCATGTTGACTCCATTTTAACTTTTTACCGACTTAAACATCAAGACATTTAACACACAGTGTTTCATTTAGTGTGTGGCCATTAGTGTCTGCTTCTGATGCTAGCCCTCAGTTTTGCTCATTTCAAATCATATACTAAGAGTTGTTATGAGATTAGGATGTTAACTTTTAGCTGTGGACCACTTATAGGCTTGTTCAGTTATCATCTGAGCTGTATCTGATCAGCAAACATTACAGTTTATTTAACTCTCTTTACAATCATTGGACAATCATTAACATAGGTGAAGAACAAGAGTGGAACCATTAGTCATTCTTCTCCCTAATGTCTTGACCCCTTCCATCCCCCTCCAAATCCCCTGAACTCCCCCCCTCCACCCAGATCTGATGTTAGTTTCATGACAGTTTTTCAATAAGATGCACTGCTTCCTGTTAAGAAAGTAAGATTTCACCCATGCAAGACACATGGTATTAATAACAAAACCTTTAGTTTGCCATTTACAGTTTTGTGGTCCAGCCAATTAAAAGCTTAGGTTATGTTACAAAATATATCATCAGTTTAGCTCCACTAGGATTCTCGTTTATGAGATATTGTGTGTCTTTATCTGTAGTTAAAACTTTACAAAATCTAATGTGAGAGGGAGTTAACAAATTCATGTGAAAAAGTTGGTCAGTATTTCATCATTGAGTACTTTCTTAAAAGATTTTGAAAAGATTGGAAGGAGTGTAATGGGTCTGAAATTAGAGGCACAGTAGCAGGATACTTACAGAATCAGTTAGTACAAATATGATTCAAATACTGTTCAGTTTGGTCCATACTGGAAGTACAGATAACTATTCTTTTAGTGTATTAAATGAAGAGATACAAAAACTCACATAAGTAAAAAGGGCGAATTATTAATCCCATTGCAATGCTGTGAAATATCAGACTGGTAGATTTAGTATTTCTAACAGAACAGAGTATGTCCCCACAGATACAAGCTGAACCAGCACAAGGAGGTAGGGAGTGACTACACATCTAAAACACTCCAATAGTAAGGCAAAAACAATTTGAAACATTGTTAAATAAGAAACAAATAAAAATAGCAACCCAAATGAAACTGAGACCCCAGAAAATAGCTCTGGTTGAAATTGTGGCCCTTTCAGATTATTGGCCACTTCCTCACAAGGGCAGCAAATGTTGCATCCATTAATAAACAACTAAATACAGATGCATTAGATTTAGTTGTGCAAAACTACATGCACTATCAACATTAGTTTGAAAAATACAACCCACTGGGCAGGCTGTCCAGTGCTGTCCCATGGGATACGGGTGCCCACAAATGCTCATCAGCTCTCCCATGGACAGGTGCAGGTGGGCTAGGCTACCCACCACATAATCTGGTTTCACCATGTTCTGTTGTGCACAAGCCACTTGCTCTCCTCTGCCTGTGGGCACTTAGCCAGAGCAGTAGGATCACACAGGCTACAGCTTGGTTCACTGACTGCCCTCATTTCAGCTGTTTGTCTGTGTCTGCAGGCATTTGAATGCCCACAGGTGGTTACTTGAGCTGGAACAGCCTGCCCTAAGGATGTAACTAAAAATTCTGCTGGTTTTTTCTAGTAGAATATTCAAAACGTGTGTTGACTTGATACCATTATCCTTAAGTTATCTTTGTAACCAATCAATGACTCGAGACATATTTCCTGACATTAAATTACCAAATATGCAGCAATCAGTCGCAAAATCATGTTTTATTTGTTCACTTTTGCAAATCATGTTTTACCTCTGCTTAAGACAGTATTATTACTCAGGGCACATATTGGTTGAAAGGGCCGATGATGGCTGTTAATCAGTTGAAATCGATTTGCAAAAGTGAATAAATAAAACATGATTTTGCAACTGGTTGTTGCATATTTGGTAATTGTATGGTTTACGGTTGCTGCACAACTTGGGAACCACATGGAGCCCACCATTCGTATTTCCTGACAGTCTTAAATATGCTGTAGTAACACCGATCTATAAAACTGAAGTAAACAAACCATTTATAGTTACAGAACTACTCCATTCTTTCCAGTTGTGTCACAAGCACTTGATAATATGGTCTATGAAGTAACACTGATGCATTTAGATTAGATTAGAATCAGTTTTTGTTCCATAGACCCAAAAATGAGATGATTCTCATGGGTGTGGAGCATGTCAGACAGGAAATTTAGCTGACTTTGTCAGCTGCCTCTCAGATTGGTTTTCATAAGAAATTCTCCACAGAGAAAGCAATACAAAACTTCACAGATGTAGTCCTGGCACACTTAAACAACAAAACTTATCCTACTGGTGTATTTTGTGACTCACCAAAGCCTTCGACTGTGTGGACCACAAAATTCTACTTTGCAAACAATGGCATTAATGGCAACCCTCCTGCAGGGATGGAGTCTTACCTTCATAACAGAAAGTATAGGGTCTCACTGTCAGACTGTTTGAGAGGTATGAAAGTAACCTCAACATGCACGCCTGGCTAGCTGTGTGGTCTAACGCGCTGCTTCCTGAGTGGGAAAGCATGGCGGTCCCCAGCATGAATCCACCTAGCGGATTTGTGTCGAGGTCCAGTGTGCCGGCCAGCCTGTGGATGGTTTTTAAAGCGGTTTTTCATCTGCCTTCACAAATGTGGGTTGGATCCCCTTATTCTGTATTCTGCCTTAGTTACACTATGTCAGCAATTGCTGCGCAAACACTGTCTCCACATAAGCATATACTATAATTACTCTAGCAAGCAAACACTGGGGTTACACTCATCTGGAATGAGATGTTCCTTCCTTGGGAGGGGAGGGGGGGGTGTTGTCCACTTGGGGCCAAACTGCACAATAACCCTGGGTTCAGTGCGGGCCGGCGGTGGGGTGAGTGGACTGCTGTAGACCGTTGTGGGGTTGTGTACCACTGAGGGCTACGGTGGGCACGAAGCCTCTGCATCATTGCTAAGTCTCCAGTTCAATACATACATACAACCACAACATGGGGGAACAAAATATGTGGGATCAATACTGGGTCTACTCTTCTTCCAGTGACTTTAAAAGACAGTTCAATAATTTTAATATTTGCTGATGGCACAAGGGTCCAAACTCAACCTAGCCAAAGACTTCCTAGCAGATTAAAAATGGCTGTTGAACTGGAACTCAAATTCACAAACTTGCCTTTCACAGTTGCCCTGACTGACTGAACTACACAGACATGACCTGCCCTCACAGCTTTACCACAACAGTACCTCCTCTCTTGTCTCCCAAATTTCACAGAAGCTCTCCCGCATACCTTACTGGACTAACACTCCTGGAAGAAAGGACACTACAGAGGAATGGCTTATCCACAACATAAACAATTTTTTTTTTCTAATAAGAATTTTTCACTCGGTGTCAGAATGTGCCACATTGTAAAACTTCTGGTAGCTTCTGTGAAGTTTCAAAACAATTCACACGCTACTGCAGGATGAAAGACTCATTCTGAACACAACTCTGATAATGGCTACACAGACCTGCTAGTGCCAGAAATAGACATTAATGGTATGCTGTGTATAAACTCCTTTTGAGATCTAACTGGACAGTAAGTTGAAATGTAGTCAATACAAATATAAGCTAATCAAGAATACAGTTCAGTATTTTTAGCTCTTAGAAGAATCTCTCATTTTGCTGACTTAAAGACAAGAGTGTTAGCTTATTCTGCATATTTTCACTCCCTGTCATTTAGAATGATCTTCTGGGGAAGTGCAATAAAGTAAATAAACTGTTTATTCATTTGGAATGAACTGTGAGAATATTGTGTACTGTATATAACTTTACATCTCACATAAGCATCTTTAAGGCTCTTGTGATTCTTAAGCACACTTCTTAATACATACACAATTTGATGATTTTTGTTGCTGATTGGTAGTTGACTACACAACCACAATACAATTAAGTAACAATATTTTTTCATGTGGGTGTTGCCTTCTTGTTTAGGATTCAGAGTGACAGAAAGGTAGTCAACAATATTGCATTTATCACATTTTGAATTGTGGTTTATTCACCTCATAACAAGCATATGCTAATCATTTTATTAGAGTACAGAAGACTTGTCAAAATATGGTTAATACAATTTCACTGATTAGTGAGATTATAGTCATGAGATGGAGCAGTATTTAAACATTAAGCAACTGTTTTGTGAAAAGATACCTTTACATATTTACATAACAAGACAATTGATAAACTACATCCTCCTCAAATATTCAGATAATGCTTGATGAAATCTTCAACTGAATATTAGCGTTGCTGAAGTAGCATATCATGTAGCTTTCATTAAAGTGAATATAGGTTCAGACTTAGAATGTTCTTTGCTTTTAGTTTGTTGTAAATTTTCATTCCTATATACTGGAGAGCCTGAGGCTATAAGTTTAAACAACAAACAAGAGCATAAAATTTTCTTTATTTCTTGTATAGTGCATGTGATCAAAGCAGTTCTTGTTGCATAATTATAAATTCCTACCTAAAAAATGAAAATATCATAGATATACAGGGAGGACAGTGTTAATAATTTCAGATTTTTAATGGATACACAGCACACATGTTCCTAATGATTCTTTTATATAATTTCAGTATGTGCTTTAAGCTGTTCAGACTTCACTAAAAAAACAATATTGTACCTTATAATTGACTGGTGTGCTATTTTCCTTATGGGTGGCCATGTTAGTGTCATTAACCAATATTTGCACTGCAATTGCAGAGCTAAATAGTTTTTTTTTCTTTTTTTTACTAGACACCCCACATGTTTACTCTAGTTTAAATTCTTGTCTAGGTTTAATCCTAAATGTTTCATAGAATCCACTTCTTCTAGAATTTGATTTTATGGTTTCTTTTAATTTCCTGGGGTGTTTACTGTATGTTCTGAAATGGATCACATGGGTTTTGGGATGTTCCGGGTTAATCTATTTCTAAATTATCTATTGTACTAATGACAAATACAGCATAGTTTCTGATTCATGCTCCTCGATTAATACAGGTGTTCATCTGCAGATAAAACCAGTGGGGCATTTATATTGATTGACAGGTCATTAATTTAGAACAGAAACAATATAGGTCCTAGCACAGAACCTTGAAGGACATATTGTGTTACTGTCTTCTATTTAGAAGCATAATTTCCTGCATTTGCAGAGACACCGCTCTTTGTTTCCTATTGCACAGGTACACAGTAACTCAATACAGAACACTGCCCCTAATTCTACGACTGTCAAGTTTATGGATATGAAGTGCATGATTTACTGAGTCAAATGCTTTTGTGAGGTCACAAAATATCCCTGCAACTCTATTCTGATTGTCTAATGATGTACTGATCTTGTCAACAAATTTGTTAATTGCATCTACAGAGTTTTTTCTATATTGGAAGCCAAATTGATTTTTCAAAATAATCCCATTTTTTTCGATAAAATTTTTAATCTGGATGGTAGAGCTTTTTTGAATACTTTTGACAGGACGGGAAGAAGAGATAAGGGACAACAATTTCCATGTCCTCTCTTGACTCTTATTTGAACAGCAGTGTAGCACCTCCGGGAAATGTCCACGTTCAAAAGAATGGTTTATTATTATAAATTGTGCATTTCCTATTATTTTATGCACAAACTTGAGAACTTTTTTGGGCATCCCATCCCAACCTGCAGAATTTTTGTTTTTCAGTGTTAATATAATATTCCCTACCTCTGTTTCTGACAACCTTTTATTTTGTGGAGCATTCAGACATTTTATCTAATCTGAAAGGAACATTTTGCTAAGTGTTTTGGAACCAAATCTCTTGGGATGTAAATCCTCTTTCTCCAGATATTTACTACTTAAGAATTTATCAGGGTCTCTAAATACAGATCCTTACCTATTGCAATGCTACTTGATACTGAAATTTATTCTTGCTATGTACATTTTGCTTTCTGACCATCTGTATAGAATGCCACTTTTTACAATCCTGGAAGCTTCTGGAAGATTTTGTAGAAGTGTCTTGCCATTCAAATCATGTTTCTTATCTCACTGACAATTCCTTCTTCACTGCTCCTTCAAAAAGAATTTGCCCCATGTGTAAGCTGGATTTGTCTCTTTCCAAAAAAATTAAAACATGCAAGAGCCATTCTTTCTACAGAGTAACCATTCAGTTAGATTTAAGGATTAAAAAGTTCTGTTAGATGCATGGCAAGAAAAGTTGTATGTCTAGCAGTAATTTGCTGCATATAGAAGCACATAGCTATATGCTCTGAAAAATTCTAGTATAACCAAGTTGCAGGAAGTGTTGTACTACACTGGTAGTAAACCACTAATAGAGATGACACACTTGAATCAAAAGAACACTCCTCATTAAACAGAGCACTAGTACAGAGCATCTAGTCAATTGTTTTGTTCAGCTTGCACTGAAGTCACATAGCACTGTTACAAAGATTCTCACACCACCAAAGATGTTTGATCGCTATTGGACAAATGTCCACACAGTGAGTCCACTGGAAGTATGGAGCACAGTGAGGTGTGGTGGACAGTCTGCATCAAAAGGCATGGGAGGACTGTGCACCACTGTTGTTTGCAGTAGCACAGGTGTGTGGGACCGGTCGGGCTATTTGTAATGTCTGCAGAGGGCCCGACCAGTCCATTTGTCATGGAGCATGCAGGAATATATGTGACCAATCACATCATGGCTGGTGCTTGAGCTTGGTATGATCGGATCATTTCTCACAGAGGACAGGAGGTGAGGTGTTGTGGTGGTCATCTGGCGCAACAGTACCATGAATTGGAGGTATAGATGGGTCAGTCAGCTTGTGTGGAGATGCAACAGCATTTCATAACTCTTGTGGCAGTTGAAATGTTGTGTAGTATGTGTTCGTGTAGTGGTTGCTGAGGTGGGGATCATCATCGTCCAGCGACGATGCAGGAGGTCCATCTTCCAGTATCTGTGCTAGTCTGAGGCAGTCAAGGAGGACAGTTGTAGGTTTCATGTTAATCAAAATGTCAGAGGTATACATTCCAGATTTGAGCACTTTTTATGGTCCGAAATAAGGAGGTTGCAATATGGGACATATTGTGTCATTAGGCAAGATCACCCGGTCACAGTGTTTGAGATTTCTTTGATGACTATCTTTAGTGCAGAATGTGGCATCAACAGGGCGATCTGTATGTGGTGGACGTGATTTTTTATGCACTTACCAATTGTGAAATACTGAACTCGCTGATGTCAGCCGTGCGCAGAGTATAATCTGCAGGGAGTACAAGGGTTCATACACTGCTTTGTCAAGCGAAGCCTGAAGGTCTTTTTCATATGCACCCCGTGTACCTATTAGAAGCCATGGAAGTGCCTCAGTCCATGAGCCCCCACGGCACACGAAGCTGCTTTCATTGCTCTATGCCAGCTCTGCACCAGGCCATTGCTTTATGCGTGGTAAGCAGTGATGTGCATATGGTCGATCCGACAGAGGCAGCAAAGAGTGTTGAAAAGGACTGACTCAAACTGTCTGTCCTGGTCAGTCATAATATGGTCAGGTACACAAAAGCATACAATCTACAGTCTGACAAAAGTCCCTGCGAGGATGTCTGCCATGATATCATAGGAGGAGGCCACCTCCCCCAGTGAGTCTTTCTATCAATGGCAAAGAGAATGTAACGAACTCCTTTGAATTCGGGAGTTGCTTGACAATGTCAATGTGAATATGTTTGTAATGTCCTGTTGACTTGAGAAAGTTGCCTAATAGAGGTTAAGCATTATGCCCTGCTTTGTTCTGTTTGCAGGGTAAACAGCATCCATCATGCCTAGAGGCAACAGTCCTGTTTTACTATGCCACACAAAACAGTCTGCAATCAGCCATTTCTTGTCCTGGCATCAGGGTGACTAAAGTTGTGAAATCCACCAAATACCATGTGTCGCATGTTGAGGGAGACCAATGGTCATAGTTTCCCCACAGGAACGGATGTCACACAGTAATATGGTGGTTGTCGAAGGCAAAGTACTTCCATCGGTGAGTAGCTGAGTGATGGCAGGATCATTTGTTTATTCTTGTGCTATACATTAATATTCATATTGTAGGTAGATTGCAGAACCACATGAGAAATAATAGGCAATGGTATTACCACCACCATGCATGTTTCATTTGTCAGTTGTGTATTGGCCAGTAAGATTGAAATGATGGAAACATCAGGGGCTGGTGTCTGTTGTGAGTTACAAATGGCATTTATCAAGGGCTTATGATCTGTAAATATTGTTACCTGGCAGCCTTCAGTGACTTCACTGAAAAACCCATAGCTGAGTAAATTATGAGCAGCTTACGGATGAATTATGCATGGCTGATAGTTTCTTGAAGAAAAAGTAAAGTGATTATGGCACACTATTAACAATCTGTTGAAGAACTGCTCCAATTGCAGTGCACTCATATCATTTTAAGTGTCAGTTGTGCAGTCATTTGTCGGTGTGCCAATACAACAGCTTGAATGAGGCAATTATTAGTGTGGCGAAGTGTTTACATCATTTCTGGGGTCCAAGGTAATTTCCTTTTCTCATGTTTATCATTGCCTTTCAATGCATTTATTACTGGGATCTGCAACCTGGCTGCCAGTGGGAGGTGTTGGCAGTAAAAGTTGAGAATCCTGA
Source organism: Schistocerca gregaria (assembly GCF_023897955.1). NCBI lineage: Eukaryota > Metazoa > Arthropoda > Insecta > Orthoptera > Acrididae > Schistocerca > Schistocerca gregaria. The sequence goes on from NC_064924.1 coordinate 514,136,429, forward strand.
GGACTCACCATAGGTTGTGGTATGTTTCCAGGCAAGGAAGGTCTGGCACAACCAGCATACATTTAGTTGTCAGTTTGATGCCAGCAGTGTTAAAGAGTGTGCCTGAGAATGATGACTTCCATCTGCTGAAGTTGTTATCTCACCTCATTAATGACCAATTCACCCTTCTTCAGCGTGGCAAGAACTCCGGAATGTGAAAAGTGAGTATGTCATCAAGATAACTATAGCAAAAGGGGAAGCAGAAGAGGAGACAATCAATGAAGCACTGCCAAGTTTGCGCAACATTTTTTACGCCCTTATGGCATAAAGAGATGCCCAATAGTGCAAACAGAGTTATAATGGCAGTCTTTTGGATGTAATTGGGGTGCATCGGTATTTGTGGGTAGGCATGTTTGAAACCGACTGTGCTGAAAATTGTTGTGCTGTGAGGGTGTGCATGAGATCCTGTACCTTGAGAAGGGGGTAGCTGTCACGAGCTGTTTGAGAAGTGAGAACCTGAACCACCACACAATCTGGTAGAGCCATCTTCCTAGGAATAAGCTTGATTTCTGGAGGCCCAGGGATAATCTGAAGGGCAAACAATTCCAGTTGAAGGAGTTCATTAACTACAGATTTTGGAAGTTTTAGATCTACAGTGACTAACTGTCATGTATTTTTTTAACTGGGGTCCATCTGTGGTTGCCATGAGATGCATTTTTCTGTCACAAACAGCACAGATGTGCATGCATGTATGCATGAGAGTGGCAGGGTCAGGAGCATTGTTAACAGACAGAGCACACTGCAATTGTCTGACCTTTGGGTGGCTGTGCAGTGGTTGGTGCCATCTGTGTTGGCATGGTGTATGCTGGTTTGATGCTTTATCCGAGAAGATATCCAAGAGCAGCAGCTGAGACAGGCATGTGTGTGTTAGATATTCTAATGGGTTGAAAGTGATTTAGTGAGGTGTTGTGGGTTGGAGAGCTTATTGCGACCTGCTCATAGAATTTTGTTACCCGCAAGGAGTCCTGATATTTGTGTGCAGCATTGCCAAATTGCATATGATACCAGCAGACAGCAGGACCTGGAGTCAGTGCAGGATGCATGCCACTTTTACGTTTATAACTTCAGGTGCTAGTGAACATTGCTGCATAGGCAGCAGGGAGCACTGTGGTTTGTAGTGATTGTGACTCTTTATGTCCGGCTGGCTGCATTCATGCAGTGCAAGGTGTGGGATCTGCCACATGCGTCACTGAGTCGAATCTTGGGACACTGTTACTTTTTGCTGTGGTGAATGAGAGTGAATATTCTGTCAGCCATAACCAAGTGCCATCCAATTGGCTCTGTCTTATTCACGATCATGGTGAGCTGTAGGTCTGTTGGTAGCTTGATCAACTGCATGGAATCTGATATAAGAGCTGGATCAGCAAGGGTGTGAAGGTGCTGCCAGAGCTGTGACTGTCTATACTCTGCCAGAGGAAACTTGATGATATCATAAATTAGTTCCAAGTGGCTCACCAGGTGGCTGATGGTTGCTCATCAAAAATGCTCATTGTCTGAAAAATGCACTCAATGATTGTGAACCACAAGCTCGGATTCCTGAAATTGAAGAGTGGCAGTTTGAGATGAGTGCCACCCAAACATGTCAATTTACTGATGGATGCACTGTTTCTGTGAAGTGTGCGAGGCAAGATGGCTGCCAATTGTTCATGCTAAGTTGGTTGTCGCGTGACAAATTGCAAACGTTGAAATACATTGTGAGTCATGGAAGCCATGGGTGATGCAAACATGGTGTTGAGAGATGATTACAATTGAGAAGGTACTCTAAGGATTCTGTCAAATTCACTGGATTTAAGTCAATTAACAGGTTCATCATATGCCACCATTGTTGCTGCAGTGCCATGCCACTGCTTGCTAGCCATAATGAAAACAGATTATTCGCACACTCAGTTTTCACAGTTGGATTCACACACTGTCCATATTGCTCCTGCACTGCATTCCTGTGAGTGGCATCCATTGATGTGGGTATGGTGCCTGGTGATGTGATGTGATGTGATGTGATGTACAACAGCTACATTGTCAGATCATAGCAAGCACAACTGAGTTCGGAGACAAATTCACAACTGAGTTCGGAGACAAATTTGCACATATTCATGGTTGATGTGGGGTCACCAATGGAGGAAGTGGGACACTATGATGGTAGTAAGCTACTGATAGATATGAACGCTTGAATGACAAGAATCCTCTTAAAATGGAGAATCAGCACAAAGCATCTGGTCAATCGCACTGTCCAGATACGCACTTAAGTCTCATTCTACTGCCCCAAAGAGTGTCCACACTGCTCGTGACATATATGTTTGGTCACTTTAGGACACATATCCCAACAAAGTAAATGTTAAGCTACCAATAGGAGGCAATACCCAGGTACTTAGTAAACTGAGGAGGCAGCAGTTTTTTAAAGTATCAGATTCCTTTCTAATTTACTTGATTCAATTTTGCTGACATAAGCAAGAATAGTTAAAGTGATGTAAAGATAGTTTATTGTCATTCCATTAAACAAATTATGTTTTTAAGGTTTGCTCCTCTTTGTTAAAGTATACATTGACTGGTTCCACATTATTGAAGGTCCTCTTTCTTGTTGTGATCTACAGAACAAGGTGAATGAATGAAAAGATCATCATTTGGAATTCGAGTAACTTGAAAATATATACTGAAATCACTAAAAGTCAATTTTATAGTACATTAAAAAGCCGAAATATGAGGAAAGTTGGCAGTTTGTATTTTAACATCTCATTGACTATCAAGACACCAGCAATGGAGCACCAGCTCAGTTGGAGAGGACAGAAAGAAGGAATCAGTCATAGTTTCTTCTTTTTTTGCATTCATCTGTAGAGATTTGGAGAATTCACAAAAAACTTAAAACAGGGTGTGGTAGAGGGATTCAAACACTACCTCCAATGTCAAGGTTGTAAAGGTGAGGATAAATGATTGTGTAAAAGCAGAATGAATAACAAGCTGCTCCATACTAACATATAAATAATTGCACAAACCTTTATCTAATTTCCGTCAGTTTAAAATGCAACAAACGAGTGGTTCTGTAAGTGTGCAACCTGAAACAGAAAATATTTAAGGCTTTATGAAACAGCTGCAAAATTTTTCACAATATTTCACTACTGGAAATTCCTGGATGAAAACAATAAACAAAAGCTATGAAAGGCAATCACTCACCTGTAGCCAACTGTTATGCACCACGTAGATGCACCTGAAGAACATATCAAATATAAATATAGTGTTGTTTTCATTACTTGTAGTTGTGCTCACAAAGATATGAAGGAAGTTTAAAATATGTCCAAAATCCAAAACAAATGTGCAGAAAATACTGTCGCTTATGTGAGGTGTTCCCTCAGAATAATATCTCGCAAGGTATCGGTAAATGAAAATATGTAAAATATGTTAACTTATTGACTTCTAGAACACCAAAGTTGGCAATTATTTCTTATGGCAAATGTATCCAAACCTAAATATTTTAGCTCTTCTATTAAATGGTTTTTCCAGTTTAATTTTTCATCAATATGCATACTTTGAGCTTAGAACTTTCTACCCTTTTTATTTAGTTATTTATTTGTCAAAGTGTGAGGCTCCCCTTGTAGTTTTTCCCCAAGCAGATGATGTGGCATCCTCCTTTGCATTACTCAAATGGCCAAGGGTAACTTCCTGCATTCTGTTTCTTAAATAAAAACTAAGCCAGGGATGTGCTGAACTACAAATTCTTTAAAACCTTAACTACCTTAATAGAATAATATGACTGACACAATCAAATGCCTTCCATAAGCCACAAAAGATCTCAATAGGTGTTATTTTATCATTTCAAGATGTTGTTAGTTAGTGCTCAGTAAATGTATAAACAGCTGTCTCAGTAGAATGGCCTTTTGAAATCCACGCTGTAATTGACTAAGTATCCCGTAGCTGCACAGGTGGGTGATGGTCCTGGAGTAAACTGGCTGCTCAAAAGAAGTAAGAAACATACGGATTTAATGTCCCACTAAAGAGGTCATTAGAGAAGGAGAACAAACTCAGATTAGGGAAGGAAATTGGCCGAGCCCTGTCACAGGAACCAGCCTGCCATTTACTTTTAGCAATTTAGGAAAATCATGGAAAACCTAAATCTCGATGACCAGAGGCTGATTTGAACTGTCATCCTCCCAAATGTTTTCATACCATGAAGTGCAGAGAAAAAATATCATGTCTCTTATAGGAGTTTGAAATATGAGCTTTACAAATCATGTTGGAGGCGATTCATAATTAGTCACTCAGTGTCTGCCAGAACTGACACAAATTCTGGTTAACGTCTCTCATGGGGAAGAGACTAAGCCAGGAGTCAATAGAATGATATACATTCTTCACATGAGCATACTGGCCATGATGGGCAGGAGCTCAAATCTCAGCTAGTATCCACATGAGCATATGCACTAGCCAGTCGTAGAGAATGTCTTGCAGTGTGGAGCACTGTTTAAAACATGCTGCTTTTGAGGATGGACTTGGTCCCATTTATAGCACTATTTAAGACTTGAAGTCCGTAGCCATGTGGTATATCCATTACAGTGCATTCACAAGATCAAATTCCCACAAAAGCGGAGGAGGAGCCAGGTTGTGATAACGGAGGCTGATACTGGTGGAAGAGCGTGTTACATCAGCAGTGACGCTGAGTGCAGCGCCATCGACACTGCAGTTACTGGTCAAGTGAGTGATGTGAGGCGAATGACTATCAGCTGTGCCAAGCCATTGCATGACAAGGTAGGTCAGCGAGATGCTGGCAGTGAGTGCATGCAATGTGTCAGCCGACAGTGCACTGAGTGATGGATTCAGAGGCAGGTCAGCTGGAGCAATGCAACAAGGGTAAAGTGGCTGGAGGGGGGCATGTGTCTGGGGCTGTGCACACAGTGAGCAGTTTCTGGGTGAGTTTGCCAGTGCAGTGCAGCAGAGGCAGGAGCCAAATGGCTACATCTGACAACTGAAAATTCATGCTCTGGACAGTGTGAGAGTGAATCACTGGTGTCTCAGGTGTGAGGATTGGTGGTGGCAGGTTTGGTGCAAGCTGCTGTGAAATAGCACCACTGCAGATGTGGTGAAGGCATCAAGTAGTGGTGCAACTTCAGGGTTTAATCAGTTATTGGAGCAGTGGAGGTTAATTTGCTCCATTGGGCATATGCTGCAGGAGAGGTAGAGGGGCAGGGGTGTGAGCATCCCAGATCTCCGGGATACTGGAACCTGTGTTGTTGGCAGCTGATGGTCCAGGGGAAGCATCGGGTGCAGCACCTGGGTACTTTGGTGAGTTTCTGGAGGTGTCCTCAGCATTGGTGTGGTTGGCTGGTGTCTCAGGGGAGTTGCTGTGGGGTGCTTCAAGCGATGTAGCGGTGGCGCCAGCTTCACCAGTGACGGGCGTCTGTGGGATGTTGACAAGGATGGTGGTTGGGCTACGTGGTGTGTAGTCAGGCACCATTTATGTTGGCCTCATCCTATCAATCGATATGCTGGTAAGGGTGTTGTAAAGATGTAGGGTGAAGGTCCGAGTGGGGGCTAGAGTAGTGCTGGCAAAGCAGGGGTTGACTGAATGTTGATACGAAGCATGACATGAGTGCATGAAGTGAGGTCGATGAATGTCCTGCATATGCCATGTTGCTGGGGGGAGGGATGGGATGGGGGAAGGGGGCAGGGGGGCAAAGGGAGGATGTTGCAGGAGAGCCGTGCAGTCCTGCAAGCCAGCAACAAACTCAAGCATGACATCATGCGGGGGGTCAGCGGGTTCCAGGAAGTTGCTCAGTACAGCAAGTGGCTGGCTTTAGACAAGGTCATCAGCCAACATTACCAGATCAGCCTCGTGAGGGACACTGAGGCCGAAAAGTACCAGAGGCAGGACAGTGGCCCACATGTTGTTGGGGCAGGTGATGGTGGCCTTCAAGATATGGTGGAGTTGTTCCACCACACCATTTGCAACTGGATGGTACATCAATGTCAAGTGCAGGTCAGCCCCATAGTGGCATGTCAATGTGTGAAGGAGGGCAGATGTAAATTGGTGCCCATTGTGACAGGGTATGGACAACTAAAATGGGAAATCCACTTGGAGATGAAGACAGTGGCTACTGTGGTGGCAGTGATGTCAGTTGTTGACATTGTTTCAGGCCAGTAGGTGAACCTGTCCACAATGGTGAGAAGATAGTGCAGATGTCAGAGGATGGTAGAGAGCCAACAATGTCCACATGAATGTAGGTGAAGCAATACCTGACATCTGGAAGATGGTGACAGGGGCATGTATATGGCAGCCGATCTTGGCACACCAACAGTTGAGGCATGTGCAAGCCCAGGTCTTGCAGTCCCTCTGGATACCTGGCCAAACGAATTGTCACATTACCAGTGTGGAGGTAGCGCACATGCTGGGATGCTTCAGGATGTGTTTCATCCAACCACTGTGCCCCTTGCACTGGCTTTTATGTGGCTACAGGCAGTGTACAAACCACAACTCTTGTAATAATAAAGTAAAATTTCCATGCAGTGATAGTTGCAAGCACACCTGCCACACATACACGCACAAATCCTGTAAACACTTGCATGCTCACTGAAATCAGGCACCCCAATGCTGAGAGGCGAAAGGAATCACCAAAACCAAGTGCCTCAATGGTAAGAGGCAAGGATAGTCACCAATATCGAGCATCCCAATGGGAGCAGAAAACTATTACCTCCATTTCGTTGTATCTGGGTCATGCTAAACATAGTTTCTAACCAGACATTAAAACAGTTAACCATATTGTACAGTAAAATCAAATTTGCAACACTCAAGTAAACTTCAAACATGAATATCAATGATTTACAATTACATCATAAATTAAATGTAGAATCAAATGTGTCGGTTCTTAATTGCAAAAACAGGCACACTTGATACTTTCTGATTACAGTACCATCTACCAGGAAGAGAAAACAATGGTTTGAGTTTATCATGTGCAGTTTTTGATGCAAAATCCAAATATGCAGTAAAAATGGTGGGGTTTCCATTTGAAAATACAATGCAAGAGGAATGGTTAGGAGTTGGCCAGTTGTAGCACAGACTAATATTAACTTTTCACCTAAAACACCTTTTTTCCTAGAATGAGTCATTTTTGAGATACTCTGTCATCTCAATTCAAAATGAACACCATGCATAATAAAGTACAATTTGAAAGAAACTCCTACAAATATTCAGTCAGATCTCGATAAGATTTCAAAGTGGTGCCAATATTGAAAACTTGCTTTAAATTTCAGAAATGTTTAATTGTGCACTTCACAAAACTCAGAAAGTATTATATCCTATGACTATAATATCAACGAGACACAACTGGAATTAGTAAACTCATACAAATAGCTGGGGGTAACATTTTGTACAGACATGAAATCGAACAATCACATAGGCTTTGTCGTGGGTGAAGTAAGTAACATACTTTGGTTTATTGGTAGAATACTAAGGAAATGCAATCAGTCTATAAAGAAGGTTGCTTAAAAGTCACTCGTATGACTCATTTTAGAATATTGCTCAAGTATGTGAAACCCATACCAGATAGGACTGACTGCGGATACTGAACGTATACAGTGAAGGGTTACAACCCCACACATATCGCTTCCACAGGGATTGTGAGGACAAGATTGGACTAACTATGGCGTGCACAGAGGCAGTTAACAATCATCCTTCCAGTACTCCATAAGTGAAAGAAATGGAATAAAGCCCTAACAACTGGTGCAATGGGATGTACTTTCTGCCATGCACTTCACAGTGTTTTGCAGGGTATTCATGTAGACATAGATAAAGCCACTCTCATGCTGAATCATGTGATGATGGTAGTCCTCAGCTGTGACAGGACTCTGGGTGAAAGACTTGGCACATTTGATCATCCTAGAGACTGTAGCTCCAGCCAGTGCATTGTTGTAGCTGTGTAGGAATGGTACCAGGTACCGGTCAGGTATGGTTGGAACATTTAATGCCCAGTAATCATGCTAGGAGTCTTTCTACTTCTTGACAAGATGAACGACGGATGCCCATGGGCTCTTCAAAGGATGCAGCATGCAAGAGGTTGCAAGGTAAATTCAATCCAGGGCTTGTGCACCTCCCACATTGCAGAAGTGAATGCCGTAACTTAATGTACTCAGCTACCTGGGCAGGTTTACTGGAGATATTACTCATGTCATAATATAATATTTAATGATCTTCCTTATTTCAGACAAGGAGATTAATTTTTATTTCACAAAATGTCCTCTGTATTCCTTCTTTGGTGTACTGTTTTATCTTCTGAAATTATTTGTTCTAATTTTCTCACCTCTCTCTCTCTCTCTCTCCTTTTTTTTTCTTTTTTTACCCTCTTAAAAATATTGCTTTCAAAATTGGATACAAACAAATTGTTGAATATCAATCTACTATTAGGCTCGTTGTAAACTTTGCCCCAGCCAACGTTTTTCTTAAATTTTCTTTAAAATCTTCAGTGGTTTTTTTCATTAATAGACCTAACTGTTTTATCTGAGTATTTGTGAACTGTTTATGGAACAAAGTTACATATTGTGACTAACTGTGCATTGCGATCTTACAATCCATTAGACATGTATTTAACGTCTACTTGTTGCGTGGAAACATTATCTATAAGGGTATTACTACTTGAGCAACTCGGGTAGGGAAATTTATGACTGGTACTGAATTATGTCAGATCCCTTCAAAAAGTTTAAATTAAAATCATTACAAATTAATAATCTCATCTTTTGTCTGACAGAGAACATAATAAACTATCAAACTGTGTACTGTAACAAGCGCATGCTTCTGTATTATGAGCTATACTGAATTTAATTATTTTGTACGTTTTTGTATTCATACTCCTTTTTTATGGATATCTGTCCTAATGGCAAGAACTCAGCACAGCACCATATGGTCTCGAGGATGAAACAGGATAATTGGTTTTGAAAACATTACTACCTATTAAGCAAAGAACATAATCCCTCACATCATCTCACTTTGAAAAGTTCATTGTGATGGGTAGTTAGAAAAATAATAGTTAAATGTTTTGTGAGTTGCCACTTGCAGTAAATGCTCCTCCTCAATGTTTACATGGTGTTACCAGATTCATAATGTAGAGCTATAACTTTAATTTTTGTGTCCGTAGTTGATTATATGCTAAACTGTAAAATCCCTTCTGTTTCCTCCAAATTATTCAGTTAGTGTGCTACTACACACAAAACATGTTACTCAACAATGTGGGAGAACACTTTCAATAACTATTCTGCATATCATTTAAGCTATGTGGCGCATTATGTTGAAACCTTCTTTATTTCATTTTGTTTCTCTGTTGTGGTAGTGGTGGTGCTGCCTGCAGTGCTGTTGCCGACAATTATCTACATGGTTTCAACATTATTTCTCCGCTTATAGCTATGTCTGTGTTTCAAAATCTGTTTTCAACAAGTTGCAAACATTGGTCACCACATGAAAGCCAGTAAAATTGTTGGAAATGTGTTGTAAACTCAATGTGCTGCCTGTGCGTGGGTGAAATAGGGATAGTGTTGATATATGGGTGCTGATCTGTGGGAAAAATAGTGTATGTGGATGCTTTAGAGGTGGCTGTTACAATAGTTGGAGACTATGTTAAGGAACAGTATGGCCAATAAGGTGTTAGTCATTTACATGTTCCATGGCTCATATTGCACAATAGATCATGATGGCGTGAAATGAGTCATTTTGTATTCACACCACAGATTAATTTGTACATATGGTTACATTCTGAACATTTCTCTGTTCTTTTTGTTTAAAAAAAAAAAAAAAAAAAAAAAAACCATATAGATTTGGGTTAGCAATTCATGCCTACCTCCTTTTAAAAATTGCAGTAATAAAAATTCTACTATAGAAAGAAGGAATTGTCAAGGAGGAACATTCTCAGTTTGTTTTCAAATTTGCTTTCCTGTCAGACACAAATTTTATGTCACTGTGTAGGTGATCAAAAATTTTTGTTGAAGCATTATGCGCCCCTTTTTGTGTTAAATACATCCTTAATGTGGGGTAATGAATGTAATTTTCCACTCTGTTATTGTAATTAAGTTGTCATTGTTTCTTTTGAAGGGTAGTGGATTATTTACAACAAACTTTACATATACTGTGAAGCAATAATTGGACTGCCCAATTCCCTTAAACAGATCGTAGGATTGCAATAGCAGAGACTATTTGCTGCTTTATCATCATCAAGAAGTTAATGAAGGGCAATGAGTCGGCAGATTAGTTAAGGGGATGGACTGGTAACCGGTGTGTGTGTAGTTAGATGTGCTTCACCATTTGGCTAGAATATAGTGTGTGCTACTAACGTGGTTTGATGGAGAGAATGGATAAATGCAAAGCAGTTGATGTTTTACTGGGCAGTGATATTAAAGCAGATAATACATTTTACGTTTGGGATTTAAAAACAAAACATCAATTTAACATCAAAGTCATTACAAGCGCAGATTTGCCAATGATGTGCGGTAAATGGGCCGTGCCCTTTCTAAAGTAACATTAGATCATTCGTCTTAACTGATTTACGAGGAAAAAATAGTCTATAAGGTGGAAAGCGGAGCACCTGAATTCAAGTCCACTACGGCGCCAAAGTTCTTGATTGGAAGAGAGAGAGAGAGAGAGAGAGAGAGAGAGAGAGAGAGAGAGAGAGAGAGAGGGTCATTTTTTTCCGATTCATTAAGTCTAGGGCTTTTAAGTTGTCTAGGGGGGGGGGGGGGGAGGACCTAATGTAATCAAAACAATAAAAGTGGATCAAAAGTCTCAAGTTATTAACTGCTTTGCCAAGTGGAATATTGGTGCTGTCCCTCGCATAAGAGTTCATAAATTCTGAAACGGATTAGCCTCGTCAGTAGCATGTACCTTGCGCTGGAAAAATAATAAGTTACATTTTTTAACGTATTTCGTAAGCCTGAACAACACTGCTTTCGTCAATACGATAAATGTAAATTGATGTTACAATAGCAGTTTCTATATTCTGTTCCATTCATGCTGCAAAAAAAGGTTAGGTCTTACCGTTTCCTGACCAGCGTATTGTGTAACGTTACAATATGATAAAATTTCATAGTTTTATGCATTTCCTTTACATCTAACTGGCATTAAAGGATAAAGGAAATATCAGATTTTGATAAATCCATATGATACCAACCATTAAGTCCTAACTTCTGAACTAGACTAAATTAATCTGCATATTACTCAGCAGATGACACCAATCATTTCAATGTCGAGATAGGGGAGTTAAGCGGAAAAACGTGTTAGTAACGAACAAAGTCATATTTTCATTCGTTCTTCTATGCAGATTATTCTTTTGACATTTTCAAACTGCCCATGTTACATCAAGCTGATGAAATTTCTGTCATGTAACACATTTGACCTTGGCAATAGACAATAGCTTTCATGTAAATTCGTATTAATTATAATACCAAATAGCTTATCAGATGGGACGATCTTAGGATTGTCTATAAATCAGAGAGAGAAACCGCCAAGTTCATGTGCCAATAATATGCACCATGAATATTAAAACTTTGGAACCGCTTCTTTTTCGCCCCTTGCACACGAATTGTTCTGTTTCTCTCTAGTACAACCTACTATTATTTACGTCAGTCAGCTGTTCCTACATATCAACCAATAGCAAGTGAAGAAGTGTTGTGCAGCAGCCAATGAAATACCGCCAAATAGTTGGAGAGAGACTATCAAGTAGTACGTCGTATTTGGTGTATAAATTTGCGAGTGAGCTTGACAGTTCTGGTATTTCATCGATACTGTGATTTGACATGAAAACTGGCATCAATAGCGAGTTCCCGTAAGGAAGAAAATTTCATCTTTTGTGGTAAGTTAATCTCACGGAAGAACTTCAGTTAATGAGACGCCCATTTGCCTTTTGCAATAGTTATTATTATCGGTTTAACTTTCTGCACATTTTCTCATATGAAGTTATTCAGTGATTGTCGTGTATACATAATCAGGAAACCACTGCCATCTAATTACAACTGCCTGCCGTAATTTGCCTGATTGTTAATGTTTTAAAGTAAGTGACGGTAAATAGTAAACAACTCAAAGTTATTGTGTTGTGGAAAACGTTTGCTGTTTGGTTCTAGCCCGTCGAAGAAACAGATTTTTTACTCATTAATGAATATTTCTAAAACTAACTGCCTAGTCTTCAGATAGTAACATCCCGTAGTGGCTATCTTTGCTGTGCGTAGTTAAGCGTACAACTCGAGTTTGTTTAAAACAACCTTTCATCATCCGTCACCGATAGTGTTTGTCAAGCCCTCATCTGATGTCTTCGTTGTGGTAAGTGACAGCTTTCAGACCAGCCCTGCAGTTTCATTTGTGCCAAAGTACATGGTTAGTAAATTAAATCCCAAAGGCTTCCTATAGGGCCACTGTCCCAAATTCAGGAATTTAGAGCCTATTTTTACATTGCATTAACGCCTGATAAAAATACCTGCAGTTACATTTTATTTCGTACCACACTTTGTACGGTCTGTAGACTATTTATCTGTAGATACATGAATCACTTTGATTTCCTGACACTGTACTAGTTGCCCCTACTGCAGTAGATGTCAAGCACAAGTAGAACTGCTTAACAAATGTATTTTAAAAGTAGACTGTTAAATCGTTTATAAGAAGTGCAAAATAATGCATGATCGACATGCACAGAAAATTATAAAAATTTACAATGAAGTATAGTAGAAGTTCTGTATTTAAGACTCAAACAGATGACTGGATAGCAAAATGAATAAACAAGTGGAAAACTTGCCTCAAGTGCTTTTGGGAAGCTAGATTGGGATTCAAATTATGATTTGTATGGAGCAAAGGGTGTACAACCTGTGTGTGTTATCAGTTTTGAATTCAGTGCGAAAGATTGAGAAGTTTAGGGTTTGTCAGAGCAATTGAAAGATAAATTTATTTAGTACGAGGGGAGAGAGGGGAAAAAATGGAATAGGGAATAAACTGGATTGTCACAAACCCCAAGTGAAAAAATCTTCATGAATATAGTGTAAGTCGAATGATAATAAAACGTAGTTAATGATAACAAAACGTAGTTTCATTTAAGATGTGATAACAAACTTGTTACCAAACACACAAATGTACAATAAACTGAGTGCACATAATAATTCTTAAGCTATATCAAACAGTGAAAAATCCAGGATATAATAACGATAATGCTGAAGATTAGATGGGTAAATCACATAACTAATGATGAGGTATTGAATAGAATTGGGGAGAATAGGAGTTTGTGGCACAACTGGACTAGAAAATAAGATCGGTTGGTAGGACATGTTGTGAGGCATCAAGGGATCACCAATTTAGTATTGGAGGGCAGCGTGGAGCGTAAAAATCGTAGAGGGAGACCAAGAGATGAATACACTAAGCAGATTCAGAAGGCTGTAGGTTGCAGTAGGTACTGGGAGATGAAGCAGCTTGCAAAGGATAGAGTAGCATGGAGAGCTGCTTCAAACCAGTCTCAGGACTGAAGACGACGATAACAACAACAACAACAGAATAACAATAATATTATGAAAGGGATTGATTGCTACTCATGGTATAGAGGAGACGCTGAGTCGCAGGCGAGCAGTACAAAAAGTTTGCTGTACTTGAGCTTTCAACCAAAAGGCTGAAAGCTTACATGCATAGCAGTCCATTTGTTGTGTCTGTCTAATGCTCACTGTCTCTTGAATACAGTGAACAGCAATCTATCCTTTTCATAATATTGTCATGATTCTTAGGCTATTGAAGTCATACATCATCAGAGACAAACCTGTTCAAAAGGTATTTACATGGATCACATCATTCCACAGATGATCTGCAGAAGTCAGATTTTTTTTAAAACATTAACTGTATATGATATTTATTGATGATAATTTGAGATCATTTGATTAACAAAAAACAGACGTCTGAAAATGCAAAACAAAATGAGGAAACAAAAAAAAATTAAGTTAATGACATTTCAGAATTTGCTTATGAAGTGAATTGTGGATGTAAGTAAACGCCAAGAAAGTCACATGCAAGCAACAGAGATGAGGTTTTTAATAGTAGTAAAGGGATGCACAAGAGTCAAGATTTCAGAAATGTATTTAATATCCTCAATAAAACATAAGAAAATAGGAGAAACTGGAATGGACATCTTGAAAGAATGAGTGGAGAAGGATTACCTCTCCAGATAGAGATTTAAGTCAGTTGTGAGAAGTCAGGCAATACAAGAGAAGTGACAAGTATCTTAAAAATCGAAAGAAATGAGGCATAATGCTTGTGGTGGTGGCGGCAGCGGCGGCGGTGGCGGTGGTGGTTAATAATATATAACCACCTGTAGAAAGTACCCTCTTCCATGCATTTCAGTTTGGTTGCATCTTGTGGATGTGAATGTAGGTCTAACAGTTCTGTTTTATAATTGATTAATTTAGCAGGAATATTTGCCAATAGATGGTTTAATCTTCTCTTAAAGTGAACTTTATTAGTATCAGTTGTTAAGATTTTTTGGCTGCTGGGAAGTTATTGAAAACGTGTGTTCCTGTATGATGGACAACTTTCCGTACCATAGTAAGTGCCTTAAAATCTTTGGGAAGATCAATTTATTGTTAATTCCATCACACGAGCTGGTGGTATGTAAACATTTGAAATTAGTATCCACAGTTCCGTGAACAGGCCTCTACAGGACTTAGTTGAAATCCCGCAAAAATAATTCATGTTACACACTATTGGACTCTGAGAAGTTTAGGTTGCCTAGATAAATTACTCCAAAGAAATTATCCCATACTACATTTTGGAACATAAGTAAGCCGAGAAATAGAATGAGGAGGCTATTTCTTATATTCCAAGAGATTGAGAGAGACCACGGCAGTGTCCTGATCATGGGTGGATGGAAACCATGCTGAAACAGACGATGTGTGCAGGAGCCCTTTACCCAACAACGAGGATGACAATGATGATGGTGATATGTTAATGTAAGAACTGATTAACTCTGATAATTTTACCAAGTATCAGACTAAAGAGGTATTGAATGCACAACATATGGGTAATCTGCAACACTATCTTTCAATGCTTGCTGGATTGCTTTTAATCTGTATTTACATCGCATACACCATCTGCAAATGCAACTAAGCAAGTAAGTTGCTGTAACTATTGCTAGTCTGGTCTGGATTGTCATTTTGACACTATTGTTTAAAGAGAAGAGTGAATGAGGAGAAGACTGTGACAGGTTGAAGCTTTCCCATTAGCAGTGCCGCATAATAGAACTGATAGTGTACTACCCCCCTAAAGGCATTGGTACTAGTTAAAGTCTCTTTCTACTTCACAGTTTTAACTTATCACTACAACCAGTTGATTAAAGTTCACTTTAGTCATTTTAATTCCAGGTTTTAAAGTATAAATGAGTTGTTCCCCAAAACCTGCCCATCCAGTGCTCAGTTCTCTCAATACACATTGAGAGAAATGTCCTGAAAAAATAATGGGCTGAGTTAGGAATCTCAGATTTTCATTTGTTTTCCTACTGGTTGGATTACTCACATCATAACTAAAACATGGATTTTATAGTAAAGTCAGATACAAGTTCATGTAAATAATATAGAAGTAAAGCAGACCTCTCTCTCTCTCTCTCTCTCTCTCTCTCTCTCTCTCTCTCTCTCTCTCTCTCTCTCTCTCTCTCTCTCTGTGTGTGTGTGTGTGTGTGTGTGTGTGTGTGTGTGTGTGTGTGTGTGTGTGTGTGTGTGTGTGTGAGTGTGAGAGAGAGAGAGAGAGAGAGAGAGAGAGAGAGAGAGAGAGAGACTCAATGCTTCTTTTGATAGGTGGTTTCCTTTACTCCTCAATTATTTATAGTTATGACACTCTTAGAAATAGCTGCTGTGAGAGTTTTCTCTCTGTAAGAATAGAATGATTTTGTAGTCAGTGAGAACTTTGTATAAATAGCCGGAGATAAAATTTTCAAGTGGAGATTTTTCCTTTCACCTAACTTTGCAATGTTTATATACCACCAACACCAGACTAAGAAAAGTTAAGATTTATTGGTTTCTTCTTCTCATTCTAGGTTGTCAAAATTAATGAAGTAAAATGGAGCCTTTTAATTAAAAAAAGAAAGGGGTTTAACAGTATGATAGTGATGAAAGTAAAAAAAAAAAATTTAATTGCATGCTAGTCTTATGGACATAATAGTCTAATAAGAGTTGAAAATATTGTCAGTTAACTCCAAGAACAGTTATTGTGTTTTTGAGTAGGCAAAATAAATGGACTGAGTGAAAATGGAGAGTTAAAAAAAATATGAAGGTAAGTAAAAAGTAACTGCAGTGTGGATAACATTCAGTTGTGTATTATTACTTGTAGCTGCATTTTCTCCAAACTCTCTCTCTTACGTTGTAGAGATATTTAATATTTCACTAGACACTGGAGCAATGTTTCAGTGGATTAATTTTATTGTCATTGTGCTAAAATGAAAATGTTATGGTATGAGGCTTCAGGTTTTCAGTGCCTTATTGTTAATATGTAAAAAAAATTAATGGACACACACTGCAAAACAAATGTCTTATTATTATTAATATTATTATTCAAATACGTTCTTCTTCCTTAAATGTCCATTTGACTGAAATTCTTTGGATGCTAGAGAGAGTTTCATTAGTGGGGATAGTAGATATCCAGACTTCTGTTTTGGAGTGCAACTGGTTACCTTGCTGTAAAATATAAAATTCTGGAGGGCTGTAGTTTGTTTAAGGCAGTGGCAGTGCCTGTTAGTCAATCCTATACAGTGATAATGTCTATACCTACCTGTATTATATGATCACTGTTACAAACAACTGAAAAACATTTCAGGTGTGTCTACCAGATAACTTCAGCTGTCGGAGCAGTTGAACAGCGATGGACGTGCTTGATATGCCAGTCACATTGATAGTTAAAGCACCCAATCAGCAGATAGAAGATCAGACAATAAAGTGCGAACCAACTTGGACAATAAAACGATTGAAAGGCTATCTTTCAGAAGTTTACCCTAGTAAACCAGTAAGTATGGTAATCAAAAATAAGTGTCATAGCCAGATAATATTGACCAGTAATTAAATGTCAGGCTTATGAATTGACTATGGTGACTATAATGATGATGTTATATTTTTAGCGAACTGAAGACCAGAAACTAATCTATTCGGGCCAGCTGCTGTCTGATAGTGTTGTCTTGAGGGACATCCTTAGATGGTATGAGGGACAAGAAGCTCATACAGTTCACTTAGTGTGTACCCCATCAAAAGAACAGAATAGTAAAACACAATCTAAAATGAGTGATTGTGGCAGTAAACAAGCAACTGTTCCTAGTTCAGGTAAATAAACATTGGAAGAAAATGGTTGTGAATTATTAAGAGACTGATTAATATTTTTTTTTATTTTCTTTCAAAGATTCTCTCTGTCTTCTTCTTTTTTTTTTTTTTTTTTTTTTTCTGGTACTCGATCAGATTTTAAATGCTGCTGGCATACTGTTAAGCACATACAATCCTTGAGACAGCCACCAGTTAATATGCTATTGAAAGGGGCAACAAGAAAGTATTAAATTTAGGATTTGTACCTTCTTTCATCCAATTATAGGTTCTGAAGATGTGAGAACCAGTGCAAGCAGTACCATGGTAGAACCAGATGGCTTAAGGCAGAGATCAGTTGGATCCGCGTCTAACACTTTGTTGCCTCAAGCTGCTACCTCTTCAAGCAACTCAGGTCTAGCAGCGCATGACAGGGGTCATGTTCAAATTCCAACACCGGATCCACGTGCTGCTTGGGCTGCTGCCATGGCACAACCTTATGTCAGTACAGCTCCATTCAGTGCAACAGGTGCCGCACTTGACCCTAATAATATGGTTCAACAGATGGCTTGGGTACAGCAGGCATATGCGTACTACATGACTCAGTACATGCAGATGTAAGTATTCATGAACAAAAACTGGTAGGAATTATTACTATTATTATTTACATTAATTATTTATTCCAAATTGGTTCCAGAGGTAAGGGCAAACACGTGATGAAGGTGCCAAAGAGTGGTAGTTTCTCTATTCAGTTGCATATTCTGTAGTTAATACATACGGAGAATGTTATTGTATGGAGTATGCTACTTCTGCAAAAGTCAGACAAATAGAGTAAAATTGCAACACCAGGCAAGATAAGGAAACATTGTTTTTTGTGCATGTACAGTAAAGTAGTAAGGATATATGCTTGAACTCTGACGGAGTTCATTAATCAGAGTGCATGGTAAGTGGTAATGTGCCAGGCTCACAGCAACCAGTGACCAGATGTTTCCAATAAATGAGGGATCTGTAAGACATGCTGGTGAAGGCAACGGCATAACACCCTGCATTGCAAGGGGGGAGGGTGTGGTCAAGACTGCATGGCAACACATTGTCTTGCTAAAAGATAACATCATGGTGATCTCGAAGGTGCAGAACAGCTACAGATCATAACACCTTTGAACTGTTACACCTGCTGTCCAAAATACCTGCAATGTGAGCCAGAGGTGGTTGTGTTGTATACCTAATGGCACCCCATACCATCGCACCAGTTGCTGGGCCCATATGATGATGACAAATGTAATCTGGCAACACTTGTTCTCCTCGGAGTCATTACAAACAGGTACATTGGTTTTGATGCAGTAAACAGAACTGGAATTTGTCTGAAAAGTCGTATTAGCACTGCTCCTGTTGTGTTCAATGTTCTCATTGGTTACACTACTGATTGTGTGTGTCTCTCTCTTCTTCTGCATCAATGGAAACTACAAAAATGGTTGCCATTTTAACAGTCCGTGGTGCTACAGATGTCACCAAGCTGTATGTGTGAAATTGGTATCTTGCTGAAAACAAGGCCATTTCCTGACAGGCTACATTATGTTGATGTAAGATTCTGTACTGAATGAATAGTGTGTCTTCCCTCTCAACTGTTGAGACCCTGCATGGCATTGGGTACGGCTCTCCTGAGCCTGTCAATTCCATATTCGCACAACAGTCGGGAGCTCAACCAATGTGAGCAACAATATCAGAGAACGATAATCCACAATCTAGGTAGGCAATGATCCTACCATTGTTGAATTCAGATGTGCTGGTAGACATTTCTCCTTATAAAGGAATAACATCTGTTTTTTCACCATCTTTTATCATTCAAATGTAATTTCTGAATAAGAGACCTGCTGTGTAATCTTTCATTACATATGTTATGTAGGTGATGATCTCTTATCTTCTTTGTGTGGTGGCATCAAAATCCTCATTATTTGTATATTCAGACATGCATTACACTTAAAGGCAGTCTTATGTTTGGTGCATGGTAGTCTGATGTTTAGTAGCTGGCAGTGTACACAAATTGCTATATTTTGGCAACTTACTAATAGATATTTTACTAATTAGTGTTTTCAAATAAATGTTCAGTGCTGTGATGAAAGGACTAAGATGTGCGTGCATTCACTATTTGACAAATTAAATATAATTTTATGACATTGGTGTAGCACAGCACAACACAGTAAAATAACTTAACCAGATGTCATTATGCTGTTAACACAAAACAAGACTTCCAATGGTTTTCAATCTTTTTTCCTTCTTGAGTGTAACTAGCATTTGCATTGTGTACATTGATTTACCAGATGATATTAATCATTGTATTAAATACTCAGTCATGTTATACTAATTCATGCAAAAGAGCCTTGAAAAAGTCTTTGACATAATAACGATGCCAAAAGTAATCTTTGCCACAACTTACAGGTGGCGTGCAGAGTATGGTTGTAGATGTAAACGAAGCAGCAGTTAAATGTTAAGGCACTTCATATGAAAAACATTTCTTTTTTGGTGGGGTTTATGTGTGTCTTTAACACACTAACGATTATTTGAGTTGTGAAAGGGATTTTGTCTAAACTGAGATTCCACTAGTCATTTCTGGGTAACAGATGACCACGAAAATGACGAACTGGAAAAAAAAAATTGTATGTACTAAATGCAATAAATGTTGTGTTCATCTGTAGGCTGGCGTCTGGTCCTGCTGTACAGAATAATTATGGACAGGCTCCTAATGGACAGACTGACGCTTACACACAACCTGTTGCGGAAGAGCCAGCAGTAGCAGCAGTGCCCAATAACCAACAGGAGCAAGCCATCGACGGTAACCTGATAGGTAGGAGCATTGTTTTTATACTTGAACTGACTTCTTCTTTAGATGTACCAAAAAGTATATTTGTTTCCCATCAAGTGCAGAAAAATACATTTGGCTATTGGTATTAATATTTCATCTAGAAGCTGTTAATTATCTTCCATTTCTGGCTGCTTACTTTATTTACATCCTTGTGCATTCCAGGTGGTGATGATGATGACAGAGCAAACAGAGACTGGTTATATTGGATATATTTCTTGAGTAGAGTGATGGTCCTCTTTAGCATAGTTTATTTCTATTCCTCGCCCACTAGATTCATCATAGTGTCTGCATTGGGAATAATAATGTACCTGTGAGTATGAGTTCCATAATTAACATCAATATGTATAATAATTCAACGTCCTTGAGAGATTAGCGCACAACAGAAATATTTTTAATTAATCTAATTTAAATTACATTCCAGGATCTGTTGGTTTGTAAAATTTTATGTCTTGTGTGTGTGTGTGCAGCTACCAGATTGGATTCTTTCGTGTACAAGCTCCTGCAGCGATACCACAGCCAGCGCCACCACCAGCACCCGTACCTGAGAATAACAATGTAGTGCACGCTGGTCGTGATATAGTGAGGCATGGGAATGTCCACCAGTTTGGAGAAGAAGCTGCAGCCCCTGCTCCTCAAAGGGATGGGGATAGTGACACAGACGAGCGTGCTGTTCAAGAACCCGAGAGGCCGTCTCTCCTTGCCATCACATGGACATTCTTCTCAAGCTTCTTTGCCTCCCTTATACCTGAACAGCCTGGACCTCTGTGAGGCAGTCCTAATCAGATCCTTTCTGCAGTGACCTGACCTAACCCGGTGTACTATTGCGCATATAGAATGATTCTATATGATGAAAACTTTAATTATTAAGGAGTCGGTGTGACTTCGCGGCTTGAAAAGATAAGAATTACACATGAATACTGGCTTCATATTTGTGTGTATGTGGGCAGTCACTTTAGACATGTTCCACTGTATCTTGATCTGTGATTGTAGAATGTCTACTGATAGAACCCCAGGGGATGGCTTTAAATCCCATGTTGAAATGATGCAGGAAATCACAGTGAAATTGTGTACAAATGAAATTTATGCATGGCGTACATACCTAGGAAATATGTAATTCATAGATATGCAAGAAAGGTAATGATGATCTATTATGGTGAAATAGCAATGTCTTAAATTCATTGCAATTTCAAATAGCCATGCATTTAATGGGGATTTTTCACCTTTCCTTGGCTTACACTGTGAAAGGTAGTATGCGGTTTGAAGAAGATCTAATTGTGATTATACCACTCAACCAAAGAGTATTTTATATGTGTGATACTTTGCTTCATGCATGTGGTAGAAAGACGAACTTTAGTCATTCATTTTTATGATACATACCTGGTATAATAAACTGTAAGCTACTAGCTCTTAAATGGAGATTTACGTTGTCCAGTCTGTCATTGCATTTAATAACAGTGCTTCTGACAATATCTGCCACAGTATCCTTAATCCATTTGAAATTTCTGTTCCTTTAGTGACTTGTGTTGAGAAACCAACAGATTCAAAACCCAATGTATGAATATGCATACATGCAACAATTTTTTTCTCGTAACAAGATGTAGGGCTGTTGAAATTGTGCCAGGATACATCTTTGTATGTACATACATACATACATACATAGTGACGTAAATAGGTTTATCAGGCCTTTAAATGTTGATATTTGTACAACATATACATTGTTTATAAATATATACTTATCTTATTATTGAAATTTGTGGCTTTTCTCATTGTTATTTGCATTTTTAAGTTGAAGTCATTCTGACACAACAAGAAACTTCCTTTCTCAACTCTGTCTTACTGTTTTACAAGTATGTTCTCAGTTCTGGGAATCAATAAAACAACAATCTGACCATGGCACACAGAATCGCTCACTTTGCTTATTCAGAATGACAGGTGGAGCTGATCAGAATTAATAAACTGACTGCTACTGAAATAAATACCCATTTGGAGAGAATGAATGTAAATTAAAACACAGAAGAAATATTTTACATGTGTACTTTTACATTTCCATAGAACAGATTTAACAAAATACAGTAAAAAGTCCATTATAGGTAACTGGCTCAAGAAGCAGGAAACTCTTGTTTATTGTAAGCGCTCTGCGTATTATTCAGTCTGGGGGGGAAAAAGAGAGAATATTCATGCTGTACTTAAATGAAAGAAAACAATGTAGTTTTATGCTAAATTTACCAAATAATTATGTGTAATTAAAATGTCATTCAATTTTTGAGTACTAATTTTCACTGAATCAACAAATTGTGCACAACTGAAATCACGTTCTGCTGAGACATTATGTCTACAGGATTACTCCGCAGTTCATACTTATGTGTTTGGCAGAGGGTTCACGGAATCGTGTTACGATTGTTTCTCAACTATAGCACTCTCAAATAGCACGTGGGAGTTGTGATTTCTCTTACTGTATTACAATGATCGTTCTCTTTGTGTAAGTAGTAGGCAACACAAAATATTCAGAGGAGGAAGTTGGTGATTTAAATTTTGTGAAAAAGATCTTGCCTCGACAAAAACACCTTAGTTTTAACAATTGACGCCCCAAATCATTTCTCTTATGTTCATTTCTTGCACCTCTTTAGCAACAGTACAAAACGAAGGCAGCTCGCTTTGAGCTTTTTCGATGTATTCCTTGTCTTCTCAAGCAAGGATTCTATACCATACAGCAATGTTCCAGAAGAAGACTGACAGATGTAGTGGAGGCAGTCTCTTTAGTAGATTTGTGCTAATCCTGCCAATAATATGCTGTCTCTAATTCACCTCTTCTCACAATTATTTCCATGTGATGATCCCAGTTTCACTTGTTTGTAATTGCAGTACCTCCGTATTTAGTTGAATCTACTATCTTTAAATTTGTGTAACCAAACTTAGGAATTTTTTTAGTACTGATGTTGAGGACCCCTCTTTTTTTAAAAAAAAAAAAAAAAAAAAAAATTGCTTATTGTCAGTTGCTACTTTTCACACCATGCAGACATCTTGAAGCCTCTTCGTATTGTGTGCTAAATAGTTTGCATAGATTAAGAATAGCAGAGGATCTATAAGATTTCCTTGAGAAACCCTATACATTACTTGGATTTCATTAGATGACAAACTGTTACCTTTCTGACAATCGTGAATCTAGTCTCACACCTGAGACAATACACCATATGCATACAATATGATTAGAAGTTGCTTGTGAGGAACAGTGTCAAAAGCCTTCCAGAAATCTAGAACTGTGGAATCAATTTTGAATCCCCAGTTGATAGCTTTCATTACTTCATATGGATAAAGAGCCAGTTGTGTTTACCAAGAATGATTTTTTCTGAATCAATACTGGTTATTTGTCAATAGACTAGTTTCTTCGACGTATTTCATAATTTTGGAACACAGTGTATGTTGCAATTTGATGTCACTGGTATGGTTCTGTATTTCAACATATTACTTTTACTTTAGTGTGACCTGTGAAGTCTTTAGATATAGGTTTTTTTTTCCTATCAAGTGATTGTATATAATTGCTCAAAATGGAGCTATTTCATCTGCATACTCTGAAAGGAACCCAATCTGGAACAGAAGACTTAACAATATTAAGTAAATTACGTTGCTTCACTCCACTAAGGGTATCTACTTCCAAAGTACTTACTTTGGCAGCTCTTCTTGATTCGAATTCTGAAATACTTTCTGCATTGTCTTTGGTCAAGAAAGTTTGGAAAACTGTGTTTAGTAGCTCCACTTTATGGTGCTATCATCGGTAGAATTGCTATCTTGCAGTGATGGTATTGACTTTGTCTTGCCATTGTTATAATTTACATTTGACCAGATTCTCTCTAGAGATTATCAGATTTTGAGACAGGGTTTCAAAGTGGAAACCATTGTAAGCCTTTTATCCATTCTGGATTTGGAATACTGCGACTGTCTTGTTAAAGGTTTCGGAAATTACTGCAACCTGCCGCCGTTTTTTCTTAAATTTTTATTTTTTTCATGACCGGTTTCGAACTGCCTGGCGATTTATCATCAGATGATACAATTTTGTTGGGAGTATTGTGGAGGTTGTGCATTGTTTTTATTCTTGTGGCAGGCACTGCTCTGGATGTTACAAAATATAAACAAACCAAAGACACTCTGGTTTGTTTATATTTTGTAATGTATGTGGGAAACAGATCTTCCATAAGCTCCTCGTCTTCGAGAGAAAAGTGCTTTGGAAGATCGTCGGTCCGGTTCTGGATGCAGATACAGGGGAATTGAGGATCAGATACAACCAAGAGCTTGAGGAACTATACCAGCAGCCCAACATAGCAGGAGCTGTCAAAGCCAAACGAATGCAGTGGGCCGGCCATGTGGCCCGGATGGAGGATCACAGATGGCCTCGGAAGCTCCTGGATTTCACACCTACAGGAAATAGAGCGCCAGGGAGACCCAAGAAGCGTTGGAGGGATGGACTCCATGAAGATTTAAAACAAATGTCAATAGATGTGGACGAATGGCAGATAGCAGCAATGGACAGAATACAGTGGAGGAAGAAACTTGTAGATGCGTGTGGTCCACTGGGCCTGATCACGTAGTAGTAGTAGTAGTAGTAGTAGTAGTAGTAGTAGTATGTGGGAGTTGCTATCGGTGGAAAAGTGCCTGTTTCACTTGATATTTAAAAATACTGGTAAGCACACATTGTTTTCCAGAGTAGTGCCTGCCACAAGAATAAAAACAATGCACAACCTCCACAATGCTCCAAATTAAATGTATCATCTGATGATGAATCGCCAGGCAATTCAAAACCGATCATGAATGAATAAAAATTGAAGAAAAAATGGTGATTGATTGCAGTAATTCGTGAAGCCAGTATAAGCTTCTCACATTGAAGTCTGCACTGAGTTTCAAGCATCTCAAAGCTATTGCCAATATTGAAGATTTTGTATTATTTTAAATCTGACAAGCATTTTTCATTGCTTATGCAATAGTGTCCATCTTTTTTTGTGTAACGTACAGAGATTTGTTTCCATCACTGTCAACTGGTGTCAACACAATTTCATTGAATTTGAGGGATACTTTGTCGACACTTGTGTAGTTGGTACAGAAGTATTGGAGACTGTCTCTTAGGAAGACATAATGCAAGTTAGTATCTGCTTTTTAAATAGTTTTTGTGTTTTTGATGGATCTGGATGTTATGACATTCAGTCTTACTACAATAAACCTGTATGTGTCATGACGCACTATTTGCTCAGAGTGGTTTGTAGTAAAGACGTTCATTGCAACCATTTACATCAGGGACGACCATGGTGTGCTAAACAGCACGCGTGTCCAGATGTGCTGCACACATGCCGTCCAGGCCTTGGTCCGCCTTGCCACTACTCTGCTTTCCTCGGTCTTTCGTGACACTGCTTGGCATGGCGTGACATTAGACTAGCTGTGCGATGTGGCATCTTTTCATCCGGCATATGGTGTGTTAGTTGATTCGCAGTGGCAGCGGTGTTTATTCCTCGCTATTTGTTAGCCATTTGTAGGAAGTTTATAAGTACTGTACAGTGGTTGTTGCAATGGAACACACACTCACAAAGAGGCGGGCTAGTGACACAACGTCATGAGCCTTCAGAGGTGAATGGGAATTGCAATATTTTTCCGAAGAGAAGGATGAAAATTCTCAATGTCTAGTATGCAGTCTCATACTCGCCAGGCTCCACAAATTTACAATAGAATGGCATTATAACACCACACACAAAGAACTTAATGATGTATTTGGGGCTGATAGATCAAACAAGTTGACGAAATTAAGAAGGCATAGTGTTATGCAGCAAGACGGACCGAACATGAGTACCCCTTACAAATCTTTGTGTTTTTGAAGTTTGTATTTGTACATATTTGTTATTAGAATTCGAATTTAGATTCACTCAATTTTTGTTTCCTTTTTTTAGCCTGCAACCGAACGTAGCGACCTGTCTTTAAGAGCAAGCTACAAAATAGCGCTCAAAATTGCAAGAGCGAATAAGTCTTTCAGTGATGGTGATTTCATCAAGGAGTGTATTGTTGAGGCGGCAGAACTCTTGACACCACTGGAAGTAAAGTAGTTTAGTGAAATTAGTCTTTCCAGACAGACAATAGCTCGCCGCATAGTTGGTATGGCAGCGGATTTCTACAGGCAGTTAATTGATAGTGCCTGCAAGTTTATTGCATTCTTGATTGCTTTGGACGAGTCGACCTACATTTCGGACACGGTAAAACTAGCGATTTATGTTCATGGAGTCGACACAAATTTGCACGTGACGGAAGAACTGTTAGATTTAGTACCAATGAAAGACACAACGAGGCGTACCGACTTGCTAAAAGCAGTTGAAGAGGCAGTTGAAAGCCATTGACCTGAATTGGAAAATGTTGGTTTCAGTCACCACGGATGGAGTGCCAGCAATGCGAGGGGCCCAAAATGGGCTTGTAGCATTGTTGCGTAAAAAAGTAGGATGATCGACAGAAGATTTGTTTGGAATTCATTGTTTTGTACACCAAGAATCTCTTTGTGCTAAATATGCAAATTTGGAGCACGTGATGAAGTTGGTAGTCACTATAGTAAATTTTTGAAGTCTCATGGCTTAGTACACCGTCAGTTTCAACAGTTTCTCATGGAACTGAACGAAGAGTAGGAGATGTTATTTACCACTGCAAAATATGTTGGTTAAGTCGAGGGGCATGCCTCGAAAGATTTTTCAATTTAAGACTCGTTATTGTTGAGTTCCTGAAGGAAAAAGGAAAGGCAGAGTCAAAATAAGAAGATCCAAAATGGACGATAGCAGACCTTGCCTTTTTAGTTTATCTGACTGCACACTTGAATGCTCTCAATAAGACTTTGCAAGGTGAGTAGCAGCTTATTTCTGATCTGATGGAAAAAGTGGATGCATTTAATAAGAAACTCGCATGTGCTTCATGTAGAGATGACACACAAAATGAAATACTCACTGGATCGCCACATCTTATTTGTCATAAGAAACTGCAAGAAAAAAAAAAGTGAGTGGTAACAGTTTATAATAAAGAAACAAAGAAAACAATTTTTGATTATCAGTTATTTGTATCTCTTACAAATTTGAGTCAAATGACACTACGATCCAGTACATTTGTTAAAGATCACGCCATTTGGAGATGATGGGTACTGTTGGTTTGTAGGCTAGAGGCCCGATTGGTGAGTTCGTCCTGGACCACAATATGTGAGGTATTGACAGCCTAGTCCATTACAGCAGGGCAGGGAGAGTGAGATGTGGCAACATCAGGTCAGACTAAGCATACCATGCGGGCCAGTCTGGCTGAGACGGATAGGCTAACACAGACTGCCAACACATGATGAATGCCCGTGTGGATTCAAAGCGGGTTGGCAAGTAAGGTGATCAAGTGAACCAAACAATGACACCGTGCCAACAAGCTGGGTAATATGGGACACCACTGATGGTAGTATAATGTAACTGGAAAATATTGCATTAAGTACGCTTTTAGATAAGAGAGTTCATGGTATTGTTTACTTTCCTTTGAAATGAGGGATGTATTTCTGCTTCAACCTAGACTTATTTTCATAATGTGGAGGTGAAGACAAGCTCTGTTATGTTCTAAGGAAACTTAGTGTTTCCAGTAAAGGAAAAGAAACAAAATTAAAGCAGTGTTAAACTGAACTTTTTTCAGTAAAATAATTTAACTTGTTTAGTACCTTTGCAGCACACTGTTTTGAACAGGATAAACCAATGCTACAGTTTTCATCCTTGGCGTACTTGTGCACAAGTTGTTGCTAAATCAGCTAAATGCGAACTGTCCATTTCACATATTTATTTGCATTTACTTATGTACTCTGCAAACCACTGTTAACTGAATGGCAAAGTGTGTGTTCCATTGTACCAGTTATTAGGGTTTCTTCCCATTCCAGTCACATATGGAATGTGGGAAGAATGATTAAATACTTCTGTGAGTATGTTGTAATTAATCTATTCCTGTCTTTGTGATTCCTATGTGAGTGATAATTATGGGCTGCAGTATATTCTTAGGGTCATAATTCAAAGGCATTTTTTTGGAACTTTGTAATCTTCAAGAACCTGCCAGTTCAGTTTCTTCAGCATCTCTGTGACAATCTTCCATGGGTTGAACAAACCAGTGACTGTTTGTGCTGGCTTTCTCTATATTTTCAATAACCTCTGTTAGTCCTTATTTAGCACGGGTCCCAAACACTTGAACAATATTACAGAATGGGTTGCACAAGTGATTTGTAAGCAATTCCTTTTAGAATAATTGCATTTTCCCAGTGTTCTACCAATAAACTGATGTGATCTTTCCGTTTCATATCCCTACAAATTGTTATGCCCTGGTATTTGTAAGACTTGGCTGAATCCAACAGAGACTCACTGATATTAGTCATGTTTTTTTTCATTTTGTGACATGCGCAAATTTACATTTATTAACTTTAAAGCAAATTTCCAATCTTTTCGCCACTCTGAAATCTTATTAAAATCTGACTGAATATTCATCCAGCTTCTTTCAGACATTACTTCACTATAGACAATTGTGTCCTCTGCAAAAAGTTTGAGGTCATTAATATACAACATGAGCAGTGAGGGTCCAAATACACATGAGTGTCACTTTTCAGTGTAAGCTTTTATGGATAATTGGGGATGACTGTGATCTGGTCTTAAGGAAGGTAATGTGTAATAAACTAAAAAGTGCAGAGTCAGTTGCCAAGTGAGAAAAATGATTAAAAGGGATGTTCCGGCACATAGAATACGAAGATCATCAACATACATCATAGTCCAGAAATGAATTGCTGCCAAAGTAAGGGGTGTACGAAAAGTGTTGACTAGGTCATATAGAAAGAGGTGAAGTGAGGAGGAATAAATGTTTCTAAGTAATGAAAGCACAGAGAATACTCATTGTATGCAACTTGTCCTTGATATAGTCACTATTATGTTTGTGTCAGAGGTTAGGCTGTTTGACAGGACTGCTCATTTAAAGCACTGATAGATCAACAGACTCGGAAAGCCTTCTGCAGAGTTCAGTTTCTGTTTTCAAATATTATATTATTCCAAACATATTTCTGTGACCAGTGAGGCTCAACTTAGTTTATTACTGTATACTGTACTTGGCAGGAAATACTATACATCACTTTAAGGTCAATGTGTAACAGTGTTTTTGTTGTTCCTGTGTGCAGCTAAACATGTCATGTTTATAGCAAGTATCAATCTACCTTTTATATAGAATGTCCAGATGTGTCTTTTAATCCTGGTCTCACAGTCTACTGGTGGTTGGGATCCTAAATTAAAGAATGTACAATGGAAGGGCAGTTCTAGGACCATGAGTTAAAATGTGTTGTAAACAAATAACGGAATACATTTTTGTTGCAGCTGTCTAGTAAGGGCCAGCCGCTCTCAATAAATGCTAAATAATATTATTCGCACTTCGTATGAGATTTTAATTGGACACAACCTGGGCTGGTTCAAGGCCTAAGTGACACACATCACTGCTTGGGGTGCCAAGCTGAGAGGGGCACCAGAGGCACCACAGGTGTACAATTTCTATACAGTATCTATCACAAAAATAGCGGCCAACTGGGGTGCCAAGCTGAGAGGCGCATCCAAGTGCAAGATTATATACAGTGTGTGTGTCAATGAGCAGCAAAAACTGCCACAGGTGAACATATATGGAGGAGAGAGGGGGGGGGGTGTAGAAGGGGGAGTGCCAAATGACAAGTTATTTGTCCGGAATATTGTTCTGAAACTGGCCAAGGAAGAACATCTAGAAGAGTACACAGTAGGTAAGGTGGCCAATGGCTAGACATACAGCAGTGAGAGACAGAGCCCCCTGTAACGCACCATAGCAGCATCCTACGATATCTGTCTGTATTACTAAGTATGAGGTGTGTATGAAACATTTAATGATATTTCACATTAGTGTATGTACAGTGTCAGCTCTTTCGCTTTTTCAATGTTCATGTAGCTAATAAAGCACACACAACATATATTACAGTAGAGCCCCAGTATTCAAGCTAACTGTGGCTGAGGCTACCTCGAATTACAAAAAAATTCGGATAATATGGAAATATCGCTGAATCAATCGGTAAATCATGAATAAATGTTTAATCAGCACAATAATGATTTAAAAACAAATAAAAAATATAGTACATACCTGAGTTATATTTTCATACATGGGCAGACACTTCCAAGTTGCAAAAATATAAATTACATTTTAAAGACATTGTCCATAGTCCTTTGTTTCAAAATGTAACCTAATTTTTTAGCAGTAATGTCCTATTGTCTTCTAAGAAGTGTAGTGTCAGCTGGAGTAGCTACCACTTGCTGCTTGATATAATGCAATGCCGCACCTAGCACTGCCGAACCCTCGGTGTGAGTGATCATTAGTACAATTTTTCAGCCAATTCCTCATTGTCACTGTCTTTAGCAGTTTCACTAACCATTTCAACAATGGCAAGACCAGTCACTTCGAACTGTTCATCCATTCTGAAACATCACTCGCATTCACTTTTTCACATCCAGCAACAATTTTCAACAGTTCTGCCAATGTAGGTCATCTTTGTGTGTACTATAGGTATCCGTTTCATTCTGTAAAATCTGGTTCAAAAACTTTTTTAGTGTCTTCAGCTTTATTTCAGACTATGAATTGGCTATCCAGTAAGCTACATCTTTTTATTGTAGTTCTTTTTAGAAACTCTTTAATGGTTCCTTCACTTTCTGTTGATTTTAGAAGCATCTGAATTAAATGTTTGTAGAATCATCTGAAGCAAACAATACCCTTTTTTCTTACTAGCATTGGAAAACACTTTGGTCCATAGACTATATTGACTTTTCACATTTGGCATTAAGAACAATGCGAGAATACCAGCACATTGCAATTCTTCCTTATCAGGGTATGAAAGAGCGTTGTCAAGTGTTAAGATTGCTTTGGAAGCACTTTTTCGTTAGGTATCTTTTGTTGTCTGCAACAAAATCTTCAAAAAACTACTTCTTTTTTGTCCAGTCAATCAGATTTTTTTCAAGAAGCAGATCTCCACTTGCAAGAACTGTTAACCTCTCTTTTAAGTTTTTTGCAGCCTGGGGCAGCCATTTCTTCTTTTGACACTAGAGTTTTAGGAGAAAGCATCTTATACTAAGGTGGTTTGAAGAGTTCTCGGAACAGAATAGAAAAAAAGTACTTACATCAGTGAAACTCTTTATTTTTCATTTTAGTCACCTTGCAGATTAATGCACATGGTCCAACAATGTTCCAGTGCCTTGATCCCATCTCGAAAATGAGTTTCCTCCAGGCCTGCAAAATAGTTGTCAACTCCGGCTATCAGTTCTTTGTTTGAAGTGAATCTTCACCCACCAAGAAAAATTTTCAGTTTTGGGAAGAGATGGAAGTCTGACGAAGTCATATCAGATGAATAAGGTGGTAGTGGCAACAATTCATACTTTAGTTCTTGTAATTTTGCCATGGCGACGGCACGTGTGCGGGCGCGCAGTATCTTGATGGAAGATGATTTTGTTCCATGCTAAACCTGGCCTTTTATCGCATATCTTTTGTTGCAATTTGTTTAGAGGTTAGCATAGTATTCTCCAGTAATTGTTTGCCCAGTGGGGAGATAATCTACAAACAGAATACCCTTCACATCCCAGAACACTCTTGACATGACCTTTCCCACTTAAGGAATTTTCTTTGCGTTCTTCGGTGGCAGAGATCGGCATGTTTCTAGTGCTTTGACTGTTGTTTTGTCTTTGGAGCATAGTTGTGCACCGAAGTTTCATCTGAGGTCACAAACCGATGCAAAAAATCTTGTTTGTTTCTCCTAAAACGGGCCAAACATTGTCCCGATATGTCCATTCTTGGGCGTCTCGGATCCAGCACCAAGAGTCAGGACACCCATCTTGCAGATAATTTTTTTCATTTCCAATTCTTCAGTTAAAATGTGATATACCCTGTGATATGATGCCTGACAAGCATGAGCAATTTCATGCACTTTCAGTCAGCAATCCTCCATGACCATTTTGTGCACTTTTGCAATGATTTCTGGAGTAGTGACACATCTTGACCGACCACTGTGTGGATCATCATCTTAGCTCTCGCGACCAAATTTAAATTCATTTGTCCACTTGGCAACAGTTGAATATGAAGGAGCAGAGTCCTCCAGTGTATTCTGGGAATCGGCATGAAAGACCTTTGCTTTCATACCTTTCTTTACAAAGTACTTAATCAGTGCTTAAATCTCAATTCCCCCCCCCCCCCCCCCTCCATTTTCGCAAACTCACTATGTGGAAACAACAAATGAGCCAGTCACTGCCAAAGCTCTCTTCCAAGAGGAGTGACGTGGCATGTGTTTACAGGCAACAGTGCAATGAATACCACAGGAACAACTTGTATCGCTAGTGCTGACCTCTCGTGGTGATTCCGAGAACTTTTCAAACCACCCTCATAATTTAGCCGTGTTTCATCACAGTTATACAGCTGATCAGGAGTAAGATTTTCTTTATGTATACTTTTTTTTAATTTCTCACAAAATTGTGTAACAACTTGAGAAACAGTGGAAAGTTTTTCATCACAAATTTCAAGCTTTCTTACACTGTACCGCTCCTTCCATCTACCCAATCATCCTGAACTTGCAGTAAAATCGTCCTCACCTTCCTGTAACTCATTTCTAAACAATACAGCTTTTTATTGCAGAAAAGGCCCTGAAATTGGATTTCCTTTTTGTCTTTGTTGAATAAACCAAAGGAAGCTTCACTCCTTTTTTCATAGTCAGATTTCTTCACTGGCTTCTGTTCAAATGATGAAACAGAACACTTGTTTGATGAAAACTTCTCAATTTTGTCTCTGTTTTTATGCCACTCTCCAACTCTCACTCCATGCACTCCATTCTCAGCAGCAAGTGTTTTTTGATGTTTCTCCTTTGTCCAGTATTTTCAAAGCCTCCAGTTTCACATTGAATGCCACAAATTTTCTCTACTCCTACCACTCATTGTAACATTTTAATTAAAACATTAAGAAACACAGGGTTAAGTATGTACAGTACACTGTACATACATAAAACACTTCAAAATTAATGTAACACCGGTGGGCTCACTACAGCACAGATGTAACTAAACAAGCAACTATAGTACATACAACAGTGGTCAGCCAATGTTGTAAAATGTGTACTGTATTGTTACTTAGGAATACTGTATTTTAATGACCACTGTTGCTGAGTAGCCACAACTATAGGGGTAACAATAAGGATACTATGCAATCTACAACTGACTGTCAGTCGTCCCATTTAGTGAAGGGCCGACAAGAAAAAATAAGTGCACACCTCCTCGAAACACCTGTCCCTCTGGAATAGGAATGCATTAGTAGTCTGAAGCTAAGGTTATTTCTGAGCATTATGAACGAAAACCCTAAGTGGGACAGCTTTACCTGTATTGTGCATGGGAAATTGAAAGAAAATTCAAAATGTAACACATTTGAAAGTGCACAAAATGTACAAACAGATAACATATGAAAATGGGTTTTTACTCTAGTTTTACATAAAACTTTAATTTAATTTCCTTAAGACCAGTTCAAATTTTGTGGAACCTTGAAATAGAAGGGCTCTGCTGTATATACGGTGATGCATCAAAAACCAATCCTGAGCACAGGCTGCTCACCAATTACACACAGATTGTTGCCCTCCACAAGCAGATACAACAACAACAACAACAAATCGAAAAACACACAATAATTAGACTTTCTTACTGACAACACAAACCATAGTTGCAATAGCTTGAAACAATAGATGACAATTGGTGGGTGACAATGAGCAGCCTGGTACACAGGGCTGGTTTCTCATGGGCCACCCAGTTTAACAAACAATAGAGTATACAAATATCCAAAAGAGGCAGAAGCATAACTGATTCCTTCTGCGGAACATACCTCAGCAATGCCACTTCCTTAGAAAGAGAACAATTGAAGTGTGTTGTGTAGTACACAGACAGAATGTAAACTTTGGTACTTCAACTTCTCCCTTTGTTGCTCCGGAACAATCAGCAAATGCTATGGAATGCCCAACCAGTGATAATAAAAGGAAATGTAGAGGGCAGTATGTTGACTACAGAGAAGCCTGTGCACAAATGCCCCTGTATGCATTTGACAGTTCATGCAGTATGTTGTTTGATGACAGATGTGGAACTGATTAGTGAGACGTTCCATGTGGTATTGCAACATGTGCTTACGATCATGAACAAGCAGTTGGACGGCTCAAAGCTTGTCAGAGTGTCACCACTGTGGCCACAGTAATGAGTGTGTCCAAAAGTTCCACCTTGTGATTAAAAAAGGCTGCTGAAGTTGGGTATGCTGTGCAAAAGCAAGCCGTTGGGCATAAATGGCCCGCCACACTGCAAGAGGATCAATACATAGCCCCAGTGGCGAAAAGGGGCAGACTTCTTAGTCCCAGGCAGGTCGCTAGAGACCTTGGAACCACTACTGGTACATGTGTCTCTACCAGAACTATTTCACAGCAGTAAATCAGGCTGGTTTGTATGGATATAGGACTGTTAAACGCATCTCACTTCAACCACACCATCATTGAGTATGAGCTCATTGGTCTAGGCAGCATATTGGTTGGGGTCAACAACAGTGATCCACAATGATGTTCTCTGACAAATGTTGTTTCACTATGAATCTGGCCACCAGCTAGTGTGGAGAGAGGGGAACACATTAAATATCACAGAATGTTCATGAACGTCTCCATTATGGTGTGGGCAGGCATTATCCACAACAACTGAACACAACTGCTTATCTTTGTGTGAGGTACCATTACAGCACAGTGGTATTGCAGGGAGATTATTCTGGATCATGTACATCTGTTTAGGGGTGTGATAGGCCCAAACATTCTGTCTGTGGAGGAGAATGCCCACCCACACAGCCCACTGAGGTGTCAGACACACTCCTAAGTGAAGATATTGAACGTATGGAATAGCCTGTGTACTCCCCGGACCTAAACCCTATAGGTCGTGCCTGAGATGCTCTCATCAGACATGTTTCTCAACAAACACTCGCTCCCCAAACTGTGCAAGAACTGAAAACCACCCCGAGAGAGGAATGGGACACTGCCCCCAAAAGACTTCTCAACAGTTTGGTAGCTAGCATAAATAACAAGTGTAAAATGTGCATTAGTACCTGAGGAGGGAGTATTCCATATTGAGAGCCCAATATAGACCTTTTTATTAGCTGTCTGACCTGTATTGAACATGAACGTTATTTATTTTTAATACCTGCTTTCCCATGTGGTGAAGGCTTCACCATTTTTCAGTATAAGTAAACTGCTCCACCTTTATTACATACTTACTGATTTTCATGTCACCCATCATTGCTTGTGATTATTTCTGTCCAACAGTGTCTCTGCTCCTTACAGTCAAGCAGGAAGTTGAGTGGTGAATGGCCAGATGTCAGTATCCAACAGCACAGTAGTTTGGCAAGTGACCATGTTGCCATTTTCGGGTGCACTTAAGAATTTATTGCCTAGGAGCTCATGCAGGACTTTTACCTCATAGCTCCCCCCCACCCTCCTTCCTCAATCCGATTAGGCACTTTGTCTGTGGTTCATGCCCTGGTGCAGTATGTGTCCAGCATCTCCTCCTACTGACACATTGCAACATCCACGGTTCGCACCCATAGACGAGTGCTGGTAGCATCTCTGCTGTTGCTCTGCTTGCCCCTGGAGTCAATTCATTGTGGGATATCTCCTTTTTCTTCTTCTTCTTAACCAGACTAGGTGTAGGTTCCCAGGCCTTATTAAGGATGTGGCCACTATCATGATTGTTGAGCAGTTATCGTACTCGAATTTCGATAGATTCTTTAATGATAATCCCAGATGTTAGACATCTGTGTCTGATCCTCAGTATAGTGGTAATCCATTGTGTTTAATTCTGATAGGCAATGTTCCACTACTGCTGACTTGTTGGGCTGGTGCAGTGTGGTGTGCCATTGGTGTTCTTGGCAGTGATCTTTGACAGTGGATCTGATAGACCTCAGACTTCAGAAGTTCAAGGCCATACTTGACATTACAAAGCAGTGCCTGTGTTTTAGCTAGTGGGCAGAAGACCATCTTTACTTTATGTATTTTGAAATGTTGCTCATCCCAGTTCCACACAATAGAACATTAATTTTACTATTGAAGTGGATGGAGTGTGCCCCTTTCTGGATGTTTTGGTAAAAAGAAAGCATTAGGCCACAGCATGTACTGTAAGACGACACATGTTAGGCTTGCACCATCTCCAACAATGAGAGTATCAACCAAGAACTTCATCACTTGAGAATGGTGTT
The DNA here is from genome assembly GCF_023897955.1 of Schistocerca gregaria. Lineage (NCBI taxonomy): Eukaryota > Metazoa > Arthropoda > Insecta > Orthoptera > Acrididae > Schistocerca > Schistocerca gregaria. The sequence goes on from NC_064924.1 coordinate 514,172,877, forward strand.
CCAGAAGAACAGCTACACAAAGTAGCACATTCAGAGAGCCCTACATTCTACTCCGACTGTACAACCAGTAGAAATTGGAGATGAACCTCAGAAGCATGTAGTCACTGTATTTATTTCACTTTGTGGCACATTATTTGGAAAGATAGAATAAATTATCTGAAAACACAAAGCAGAAGCAGTCATCCCCCCTCCCAGCTAGAACAGGAGCCCTATTTGGTACATGGATAATGTTGGACTATGGAAGTCTGGAACCGTATCATGTGTCCTGCCATTGTGGCATGACATATATAGGTCAGATAGTGTGTAATACAAACGTCTCAAAAATGGCATTGACAGGAAGTGCAAAATGGCTAAGCAGGTATGGCTAGAGGACAAATGTAAGGATGTAGAGGCTTATCTCACTAGGGGTAAAGTACATACGACCTACAGGAAAATTAAACAGATCATTGGAGATAAGAGAACCACTTGTATGAACATCAAGAGCTCAGATGGAAACCCAGTTCTAAGCAAAGAAGGGAAAGCAGAAAGGTGAAAGGAGTATATAGAGGGTCTATACAAGGGCGATGTACTTGAGGACAATATTATGGAAATGGAAGAGGATGTAGATGAAGATGAAATGGGAGATACGATACTGCGTGAAGAGTTTGGCAGAGCACTGAAAGACCTGAGTCGAAACAAGGCCCCTGGAGTAGACAACATTCCATTAGAACTACTGACAACCTTGGGAGAGCCAGTCCTGACAAAACTCTACCATCTGGTGAGCAAGATGTATGAGACAGGCGAAATACCCTCAGACTTCAAGAAGAACATAATAATTCCAATCCCAAAGAAAGCAGGTGTTGACAGATGTGAAAATTACCGAACTATCAGTTTAATAAGCCACAGCTGCAAAATACTAACGCGAGTTCTTTACAGACGAATGGAAAAACTAGTAGAAGCCGACCTCGGGGAAGATCAGTTTGGATTCCGTAGAAATGTTGGAACACGTGAGGCAATACTGACCCTACGACTTATCTTAGAAGCTAGATTAAGGAAGGGCAAACCTACGTTTCTAGCATATGTAGACTTAGAGAAAGCTTTTGACAATGTTGACTGGAATACTCTCTTTCAAATTCTTAAGGTGGCAGGGGTAAAATACAGGGAGCCAAAGGCTATTTACAATTTGTACAGAAACCAGATGGCAGTTATAAGAGAAGAGGGACATGAAAGGGAAGCAGTGGTTGAGAAGGGAGTGAGACAGGGTTGTAGCCTCTCCCCGATGTTATTCAATCTGTATATTGAGCAAGCAGTAAAGGAAACAAAAGAAAAATTCGGAGTAGGTGTTAAAGTCCATGGAGAAGAAATAAAACTTTGAGGTTCGCCGATGACATCGTAATTCTATCAGAGACAGCAAAGGACTTGGAAGAGCAGTTGAACAGAATGGATAGTGTCTTGAAAGGAGGATATAAGATGAACATCAACAAAAGCAAAACAAGGGTAATGGAATGTAGTCGAAGTAAATCGGGTGATGCTGAGGGAATTAGATTAGGAAGTGAGACACTTAAAGTAGTAAAGGAGTTTTGCTATTTGGGGAGCAAAATAACTGATGATGGTCGAAGTAGAGTGGATATAAAATGTAGACTGGCAATGACAAGGAAAGCGTTTCTGAATATGAGAAGTTTGTTAACATCGAGTATAGATTTAAGTGTCAGGAAGTCATTTCTGAAAGTATTTGTATGGAGTGTAGCCATGTATGGAAGTGAATCATGGACGATAAATAGTTTGGACAAGAAGAGAATAGAAGCTTTCGAAATGTAGTGCTACAGAAGAATGCTGAGGATTAGATGGGTAGATCACATAACTAATGAGGAGGTATTGAATAGGATTGGGGAGAAGAGAAGTTTGTGGTACAACTTGACCAGAAGAAGGGATCGGTTGGTAGGACATGTTCTGAGGCATCAAGGGATCACCAATTTAGTATTGGAGGGTAAAAATCGTAGAGGGAGACCAAGAGATGACTACACTAAGCAGATTCAGAAGGATGTCGGTTGCAGTAGGTACTGAGAGATGAAGAAGCTTGCACAGGATAGAGTAGCATGGAGAGCTGCATCAAATCAGTTTCAGGACTGAAGACCACAACAACAACAACAGTGTGTAATGTCGAAGATCATTTCTGAGAATGCCAAACTGCAGCAGCTTAGCAAGTTGGCAGTCATGGAACAGTGCATATCGGAATAACTTGAAATTGGTTAGGATCGTAGTAAGGTTCTGACATAGAGGTATAACTTCTAGGACTGTGTCATTAAAGAATCTATCATTATTCAAGTGGATACATCCTTAGTAGGGCCTGGGAACACACACTTAGTTTGGTTAAGAAGAGGAAGGTGATACCCCAGAATGAACTGACTTCTGGGACAGGCAGACCAACAGCAGAGATGCAGCCAGCATGTGTACCTGGGCACAAACTGTGGACAGTGAAGTGTTGGTGAGATGTGTATGGAGAAGCGCCTCTGCCTGAACACAGACGGCGTACAAAGCACCAGGTCGGAGGAAGGGAGAGGGAGAAGGGGGCGAGGCAAGGTGAAATCCCCTCCTAGGCAAACAGTTCAACAGCTCACCTGCTATACTGATGCAGATGCAAAATTTTCTCTTTCTGCCCCCACCTTAGCTCATCACAGAACTGTTTTCTTAGGTCTACATCACTCTAGAGAGTTATTTTTCTAAATTGAATCACTGTGTCCTTAAAATCTCAAAGATAATACTAAGATAATGTATTGCTCTGTTTTGATCTTTTATTCTTTTAATGGAAGAAGAAAATTTCTTAAGAATTCAGTCAAATTCCACAAAACTTTTGTACAGAAATATATACAAAATTCATTCTTTTTTTTATTAGGTTTCAGTACAAGAAAAAAATTGTTTCTATTGTGAAAATTACTGTGTACCTTGGTCAGAACAAGAAAGTGATTGACAGCTGAATATGGGAGCGTATGGTGCTGTTGTTCATATTTGTCTTCACTCACAATATCATTGCGGCAGCAATGACTCGGCCTTTCTATTCTAAACACATGCACATGCTGCTCGTCGATGGGGTGTATTAGGTTTGAGTTTAGGATATTCCTTCATGTAAAAGCAACATGCCATGAGAAAAAAAATCCAAAAATGAAAATAAGTCAACCCGGTTAACAAAATAGAAAGCATGTCTAAGCTCATTCTCTGATTGCTGCTATCATTACTGTTTTGTAAGCAATTAACTGGGCAATCACTTTGTTATTCTGAGCCAGATAAGTGGTCTAGCTACTACTTGAAATAATACTGGGTTTGGCAAAAACTGAGCAGCGTATGTTTTGAATGACTCTTTACAACAGAATGGAATGATAACATACTGCAGTGTTGCATTATTATGTTAGTCTTTAATATTCAGTTAAAAGTTATTGCTTCACTGATTTCTTGGTTGCTAATGGAATTTGCAATCCTTAGTCAACTTGGAACTGAATAGTACCATCTACAAGCACTGAAAATCACCTTACAATGTTGATTACAAATATGTTAGTATGAAGAAGTGACCATTAGGTAACGGTAGTTTCAAAAGATACACAGTTTCTGTCTCAATCTTTAATATATTGCATACAAAATTATGTCAATTTTTTTCTAGTTATATTCTGACCAGTAATTTAACATAGCTGTAAAGTGAATATAAAAAATAATATTGATGCAACATGAAAGCGTGTGGGCAGGGTACAATTATTTTGATTTGTCTAGTAAGAATTGTGCAAGAAATGCTTGTAATTTACATTTATATACAGAACGAAATTCAGGTCCACATGGCAGAAACAATGCTGACAGTTGCACACGCATAATGGAAAATCGTGTCTCTTTACAATTGTCCTGGATTGCAGTATTACTGTATGTGCAGCAAACTACAGTACACTTTTGAAAAGAAACTAGTGATTATGGGTTTAACATAATGCCTATTATCTGTCTTAAACACACAACTTATTTCTTGCATTATTGATATAATCTGTAGCATAAATTAATGAATTCCTTCAAGTGGGGAATAGGCTTTATACTGATACAAGTCTGACCCTCCATATCCATACAAAAGACGTCCTCTTCCTTGTTCATCATAATATGGGTATCGATACTTTGGCCTGAAAATTAAAAAAAAAAAGTATGTAATATGCAGGAGTAAGTTATTTCCATTACATTAATTACCTATACAAATTAACAGCTTTAGTAATTTGTGAACTCTTCAAAAACTGTGATGTTTTCTGGTGTCATAAATATAAACATGTCTATAGCAAGCAAAGTGAAGGGAATAACAGGATTACAACTGATTCATAGAAATCAGCTTAACCATTAATCTTACAAATACCTGTAGTATGCATTTCCAAACACACAAAAATAACTTGCAGATACCGGAAGTAGAGATTAATGGACACACACTGAATGAGGCTCCATGTGTGAAGTTTCTTGGCATCTACCTTAATAATAAACTGAGGTGCAACAGTGTGTGTGCAGTTTTATTGTCAGACACGGATATAAAAAATTTAATTAGATTGTATTACACAACATGGATGCTTTTGAAATTTTACACTCAACACAAAGACATAGTCGGGAGAGCCTCACTTGACCAATAAAGAAATATAACACTGGGACACAAATTTAAAATTTTAACCAATGTTAACATTTCGATAATCATAACTATTTAAACTTCAATCACAAATTATATGCAAAGGAATGACATAGTTAAAAGTGAGGCAGAGTGATGGTGGAGCTAGTGTCACAGAACAATTTTTAGCCAGTCACTTTTGAGTTTTGGGCTAGGCAGGGAGCAGGTATGTGTCTGTCTACTGTTGGATGGCACTGTCAACAGTCACAGCCATACCAGGCTGTGTTCTCCAAGACTCCAGCTAAAACTACGGGTGTCTAAGGCATGTGTCGTCTGAGGTACTGGTTGTTGGTCAGACATTATAGCTGCCTGCCATATACAGACCAGCAAAGAAAATATAAATTATGTCTCAATTGCCTAGTGCAAACTTTTTCATTTTTTTTACCACTAAATTTTCACATAAATATAACAGTCGAATTTTAATTTATTGATTTCCTGCAGCAAATGCTAAGTTCAATATTAACACTCTTTTTTTTTAAAAAACTTTCTTTAAAAAGGAATTAGTTGATGATGAGCAGTTAACAGATGTGGTATCTACTGAAATTCACTTGCTAAACTGGGTATTGAGAAGCTATCACACGTAAGCAGTTTTCAACACCACCATCACAGAACTTTGACCAGCACAGTGTATAAGCCCTGAAATATTTATGACTGCCTTTAAACTTTGACCAGCACAGTGTATAAGCCCTGAAATATTTATGACTGCCTTTAATGGTTAAAGTACAGGGTGTTTCAAAAAGAACGACCTATAAAAAAAAAATACAAACATGGGATGAATTGCAAAATGTTTCAGCTATGCTGTTATAAATGCTTTGCGTGTCCACCAGCCGCAGCATGAACAACATTTAGGCAATAGCTAAATTCGTCATAAACTTTACTTAATGTGTCTGCTTTTAGCTATGGTTGCTGTTAATCTGTTCTTCACTTCTTCTATGTCACAAGGTGAAGGGAGAGATGAACACACTTTCCTTCACAAGAAAAAATTGCATGGAGTCACATGTGATGATCTAGGAGTCCAAGAATGCATGACAATTTCTTGGGACAAGTGTGCCCTATCCAGCAGGCAGAGTATCATTAAGAAACTGATGTCCGTTGTTGTTCCAATGTGGTGGAGCTCCATCCTGTTGGAAAATGAAATGATTGGAGTCCTACTGAAGTTGTGGAACAAGCCAATTCTGCAGCATTTGAAGACAGCTGGTTCCAGTCACTGTCTTTTCATTTTTTAAAAGAGAGAGAGAGAGAGAGAGAGAGAGAGAGAGAGAAAGAAGAAGAAGGGACCATATACTTTTTTACGAGAAATGGTACAAAAAATGTTTCTTTACGTGAGTGTCTTTCATGCCATTAATGTCATGAGGGTTCTGGAGTCCCCATATGCATATGTTATGTTGGTTTACTTTACTGCTGACATGAAATGTTGCTTCATCTCTGAAAATTAACTATGGTAAATTTGTGTTGCCTTCCAGTTCTCTACCAGAGCACTGTTGAAGTCAACCTGTTTCCTTTTATCACCAACCCAAAGAGCTTGCACTAATTGCAACCTGTTTGGTTTATAGACCAAATGACACCTCAACACCTGACAACTGTTGTATAAGGTACTGCAAGTTCTCTGTTATGTGTCAAGTAGACTTTCGTGAACTCCTCTCAAATGTTTGCCGAATTCTTTCCACCTCGCCATGAGATGCCAGCCCCAGATGCTGGAGATGGCGCGCGTGCGTGTGTGTGTGTGTGTGTGTGTGTGTGTGTGTGTGTGTGTGTGTGTTTTACTGATGAAGGCTGTGGCCGAAAGCTTTATTTATGTAAGTGTCTTTTAATTGTACCTGTCTGGAACTTGACATGTCTTCTTTACAGTAAGTATATTGTTGATATTCCTACCTGGAGTTTCCATTGTTTGAAGAATACCTTATTAATTGTATAAATTTCAAATAAAGCTAATGTTTGTATTAAACATATTGCTAGTATATGGGATATGCTCCATGTGAAGCTACATAAATGATTTGCTTGAAGTGTTAGATAAAAACGGCAGCATATTAGTTAAAGACATGGTTCAGTGGCTTGTTTTTCAAAATAGCTGTTCTTCTACTGTACACACATAAAGTCACCTAGAAGTATTTCCCATAATTACCAGTGCAAGCAGAGTAGCACTAGTCATAATATCTTGTTAGTATACTTAACAGAAGTAGCCTAATGTGGCTACTTCTGCTTGTGGATGTGTAACTTGACTCTCAACACATCACTGAAGACTGCCCTTCATGATGAGATTCACAGAATCTAATGTGCAAATTAATGAATGAATGTGTGTGGGCTATGTATGCTTGCTGTGGAGCTCATGTGTGATGTGGAGGAGGCTCTACTGGCAGTGCAGTGCTGAATGAACTGAGATGCAGCTAGCTGTAAGTCATGGCTCATGTCAGGTTTTAACAACATTGGATTTAACTTCCAACTTCCTATTGGTTTGCTTGGTTTAAATTACCTTAAAATATCTGACAAGTTTAGTGCTGGATCTCCTATGCTTCCCATATTGATACATTGTAATTTCTAGTCTCACACCTCTGGCAGCTTTCATTAGAATCTCTCATTGTTACTACAGGAAAAGGAGAAAAAGATCATTAAGCTGGCCCAAACAGGTCAGAAGAAACAGGCAGCATATTACTGCTTGCACACCTTTTGGGAATGGAACTGGGAAAGGATGAAGTGACTGCAGTATAGAAATTACCCTCTGCTACAGAATGTAAAGTGGCTTGGATAGGATGGATGTAGATGTAAAAGTGAGGAACTGTGGACATGTCTAAGCCCTAAGAGTAATTGATCTTCTGTGCCATTGCTCAGTTTTTTGAGTTAAGGTGGTTCAATCTCTCAGCCACAGGAATTCATAACATTATGTTTCTCTGGAAGTAACAGAAAGGATAGAAACTGATTATCTTCACTGAGAGTTATGAAATGCCATTAGAATGCCTTAAAGTGTGTTTTTCATTATGGATTGGCTTTCAAACAAAGGAGTCCTTTCAGAAAGATGAAGGCCAGGCCAGACATCATAATTACCTCTCTCTTACAGCCAATCGGAATGGGCAGCAAAGTTTTATTTAACTGCATTGACACTTGCAAACAACAACAGTAGACAAAACAACCACCCAAATGGTCAACAATGATCTTTGTGAAAGCAGTCTATAAGTGTGATGTCTCATTGTGTCCCTCCCATCAACTACAGTTCACAAAGAAAACACATTCAACAGACTTGCTTTGTAGCCAGAGAAGTTGCAGTTTAGTGTGTAACCTTACAACCAGCATTACTGTAATCTTCAGTGGTCATGATGTGAGCAGGAATACTATCACATGGAAATTCTTAGAGATTTTTTAATTATCATCTACGCCCAAAGATGCTTTACACTTTCAGAGTCACATATGTTATAACCAAAGAAGGTTTTATCTGTGAATTCTGACAAGACGACCTGCAATCTTAGATATAAAAGCAAAGGTGTTTCATCAACAGTGGAGACTGTGGAATTTAAAATTGCCCCAAATTTGTTTGTGAAATATATCAGTATTACGGTGCTAAACAGGTGGTATGGACAGAAATCAGCATTGGCAGATATATGGATGTTTGTGACATTTGAATCACTTTTCTACCATTTGAATATACAGAGACAAGAGCCTTCAATATATTAATCTGTGATGTCATTGACAACTGTTTTCATTTTGTGGGAGATAACTCTTGTGCTATTAGAACTCAGTTCATGGGTGGGAGCTATAATGTGAGGATAGCATTAGAATTTTGTGGTCAGTGTTATCCCTTTACATGTTGTTGTTGTTGTGGTCTTCAGTCCTGAGACTGGTTTGATGCAGCTCTCCATGCTACTCTATCTTGTGCAAGCTTCTTCATCTCCCAGTACCTACTGCAACCTACATCCTTCTGAATCAGCTTAGTGTAGTCATTTCTTGGTCTCCCTCTACGATTTTTACCCTCCATGCTGCCCTCCAATACTAAATGGTGATCCCTTGATGCCTCAGAACATGTCCTACCAACCGATCCCTTCTTCTGGTCAAGTGGTGCCACAAACTTCTCTTCTCCCCAATCCTGTTCAATACTTCCTCATTAGTTATGTGATCTACCCATTTAATCCTCAGCATTCTTCTGTAGCACCACATTTCGAAAGCTTCTATTCTCTTCTTGTCCAAACTATTTATCGTCAACGTTTCACTTCCATACATGGTTACACTCCATACAAATACTTTCAGAAATGACTTCCTGACACTTAAATCTATACGTGATGTTAACAAATTTCTCTTCTTCAGAAACGCTTTCCTTGCGATTGTCAGTCTACATTTTATATCCTCTCTACTTCGACCATCATCAGTTATTTTGCTCCCCAAATAGCAAAACTCCTTTACTACTTTAAGTGTCTCATTTCCTAATCTAATTCCCTCAGCATCACCCAACTTAATTCGACTACATTCCGTTATCCTCGTTTTGCTTTTGTTGATGTTCATCTTATATCCTCCTTTCAAGACACTATCCATTCCGTTCAACTGCTCTTCCAAGTCCTTTGCTGTCTCTGACAGAATTACGATGTCATTGGCAAACCTCAACATTTTGATTTCTTCTCCATGGATTTTAATACCTACTCTGAATTTTTCTTTTGTTTCCTTCACTGCTTGCTCAATATACAGATTGAATAACATTGGGGAGAGGCTACAACCCTGTCTCACTCCCTTCCCAACCACTGCTTCCCTTTCATGCCCCTCGATTTTTATGACTGCCATCTGGTTTCTGTACAAATTGTAAATAGCCTTTCGCTCCCTGTATTTTACCCCTGCTACCTGCAGAATTTGAAAGAGAGTATTCCAATCAACATTGTCAAAAGCTTTCTCTAAGTCTACAAATGCTAGAAACGTAGGTTTGCCCTTCCTTAATCTAGCTTCTAAGATAAGTCGTAGGGTCAGTATTGCCTCACGTGTTCCAACATTTCTACGAAATCCAAACTGATCTTCCCTGAGGTCGGCTTCTACTAGTTTTTCCATTCGTCGGTAAGGAATTAGCGTTAGTATTTTGCAGCTGTGACTTATTAAACTGATAGTTCGGTAATTTTCACATCTGTCAACACGTGCTTTCTTTGGGATTGGAATTATTATATTCTTCTTGAAGTCTGAGGGTATTTCGCCTGTCTTGTACATCTTGCTCACCAGATGGTAGAGTTTTGTCAGGACTGGCTCTCCCAAGGCTGTCAGTAGTTCCAATGGAATGTTGTCTACTCCGGGGGCCTAGTTTTGACTCAGATCTTTCAGTGCTCTGTCAAACTCTTTACGCAGTATTGTATTTCCCATTTCATCTTCATCTACATCCTCTTCCATTTCCATAATATTGTCCTCAAGTACATCGCCCTTGTATAGGCCCTCCATATACTCCTTCCACCTTTCTGCTTTCCCTTCTTTGCTTAGAACTGGGTTTCCATCTGAGCCCTTGATGTTCATACAAGTGGTTCTCTTATCTCCAAAGGTCTCTTTAATTTTCCTGTAGGCAGTATCTACCTTACCCCTAGTGAGATAAGCCTCTACATCCTTACATTTGTCCTCTAGCTATACCTGCTTAGCCATTTTGCACTTCCTGTCGATCTCATTTTTGAGACGTCTATATTGCTTTTTGTCTGCTTCATTTACTGCATTTTTATATTTTCTCCTTTCATCAATTAAATTCAATATTTCTTCTGTTACCCAAGGATTTCTACTAGCCCTTGTCTTTTTACCTACTTGATCCTCTGCTGCCTTCACTACTTCATCCTTCAAAGCTACCCATTCTTCTTCCACCATATTTCTTTCCCCCATTCCTGTCAATTGCTCCCGTATGCTCTCCCTGAAACTCTCTACAACCTCTGGTTCTTTTAGTTTATCCAGGTCCCATCTCCTTAAATTCCCACCTTTTTGCAGTTTCTTTAGTTTTAATCTACAGGTCATAACCAATAGATTGGGGCAGAGTCCACATCTGCCCCTGGAAATGTCTTACAATTTAAAACCTGGTTCCTAAATCTCTGTCTTACCATTATATAATCCTGAAACCTGTCAGTATCTCCAGGCTTCTTCCATGTATACAGCCTTCTTTTATGATTCTTGAACCAAGTGTTACCTATAATTAAGTTGTGCTCTGTGCAAAATTCTACCAGGCGGCTTCCTCTTTCATTTCTTTGCCCCAGTCCATATTCACCTACTATATTTCCTTCTCTCCCTTTTCCTACTACCGAATTCCAGTCACCCATGACTATTAAATTTTCGTCTCCCTTCACTATTTGAATAATTTCTTTTATTTGATCATACATTTCATCAATTTCTTCGTCATCTGCAGAGCTAGTTGGCATATAAACTTGTACTATTGTAGTAGGTGTGGGCTTCGTATCTATCTTGGCCACAATAATGCATTCACTATGCTGTTTGTAGTAGCTTACCTGCATTCCTATTTTCCTATTCATTATTAAACCTACTCCTGCATTACCCCTATTTGATTTTGTGTTTATAACCCTGAAGTCACCTGACCAAAAGTCTTGTTCCTCCTGTCATCGAACTTCACTAATTCCAACTATATCTAACTTTAACCTATCCATTTCCCTTTTTAAATTTTCTAACCTACCTGCCCGATTAAGGGATCTGACATTCCACGCTCCGATTCTTAGAAAGCCAGTTTTCTTTCTCCTGATAACGACATCCTCTTGAGTAGTCCCCGCGGAGACCCGAATGGGGGACTATTTTACCTCCGGAATATTTTACCCAAGAGGACGCCATCATCATTTAATCATACAGTAAAGCTGCCTGCCCTCGGGAAAAATTACGGCCGTAGTTTCCCCTTGCTTTCAGCCGTTCGCAGTACCAGCACAGCAAGGCTGTTTTGGTTATTGTTACAAGGCCAGATCAGTCAATCATTCAGACTGTTGCCCCTGCAACTACTGAAAAGGCTGCTGCCCCTCATCAGGAACCACACGTTTGTCTGGCCTCTCAACAGATACCCCTCCGTTGTGGTTGCACCTACGGTACGGTTATCTGTATCACTGAGGCACGCAAGCCTCCCCACCAACAGGAAGGTCGATGGTTCATGGGGGTTTTTACTAAACTGGCCTCAGATTTAATTCAAAAATATAATAAGGATACAGCACAACCTCCCAGTACTGTTCCAGAGTAATAAATTCTTATTCTGTTAGAAAAGCAGCATAAACTTCAATGAACACACAAGTGATGACCATTCAATATTATGGACAAGAATTATGGATGTTTTGCAATGTTCTGAGATATTCCACAAAACACATTTCTCTTTAAGTCACACAATCAAGAAGTACAGAGCATTTACATCATAATATTATGTTGTTTATGAATGTATATTACTCTGTATGTGAGAGCAGAGTAAACAAAAAGCTTAGATTTACGAACAGTAGAGGTTGAGTCGCAGACAGGCACAACAAAAAGACTGCTAAACAAGTGAGTTTTCAGCCAGCAGGCCTTCTTCTGAAGTACACAACACACACCCACATTCATGCCAACATATCTCACATACAAGTGGCCACTTCCTCTGGCTGCCATGGCCAGTCTGCAAGCGACTGCACTTGGTGGGAGAAGCAATCTGGGAGGTGGGGATAAGGAGGAGGTTGGGGCGGGGAGGAGAAGGGATAGCAGGGCCGGTAAATTTCTGCTTGTGGGAGCATACAGTGATGTGGCAGGGAGACGGTAGGACAGATAGGTACAGTCAGGAGGTTAGATGAAAGGTGGGGGGATAGTGGAATGAAAAAGGAGGGAAGTAAAAACACTGTGGTTGAGTTGGTGTAATAAAGGCCTGTGTAGTGCTGAAGTGGGAACAGCGAAGGGGCTAGGTGGGTGAAAGACAGTGACAAATGAAAGTTGAGGGGTTACAGGAACTTAGAATATATTGCAGGGAGACTGCATCCGTAGTGGCAAGCAGTCTGTCTCAAAATATACATTAGTCTCACTGAGGCCTTCATAGATTGAAGATACCTTACCAACCTTGTACAGAAACGGAGCTCCCATGCCTTATCTCTCCAGACATCCACCACCTTCCAAAGTCCCACCATCTGGCCACAAAGGACAATTCCCTTCATGACTCAGTACCACCCAGGACTGGGGCAACTGAATCACATTCTCTGCCAAGGTTTCAACTACCTTTCATACTGTGCTGAAAAGAGGAATGTCCAACCCACTATCCTTCTCACCCCTTCCTCAATGGTATTCCACCACCCACTGACCCTACACAATATCCTTGTCCATCCTTACTTCACCCTTGTTCCCAACCCCTTGCTCATGGCTCATATCCCTTTAACAGACCAAGATGCAAGACTTATCTCACACATTCTCCCACCACCACCACCTACTCCATTCTGTCACAAGCACAACCTGTCCCATCAAAGGCATAGCTACCTGTGAAAGCAGTCATGTAATTTCCAAGCTAAGCTGCAACCACTGTGCTGCATTCTATGTTGGCATGTCCACATGAGTGGCCACTGACAAACTGTGGCAAGAAACAGCTGGACCATCCAGTTGCTGAGCATGCTGCTCAACAGAACGTTCTCCACGTCAATGACAGCTTCAGAAGCTCTTCTGGCCTGCAGTATGTCCGACATTCCTGTAAACTCTCTGGCCTCAACCTTGGTTAGTCACTGTCTTTTATTCACTTATCCCCTTCCCTGTTCCCATTACAGCTCCACACACCCTTCTATTACACTAACTCAATCACAGTGTTTTTACTTCTCTTCTTTTCCACTGCACTCTCCCCCCCTACCAACCCTCCACTCGCCCCTCCCCCCCTCCCCTTCATCTAACCTCCTAATCGTACCTAGCTGCCCTATCCTCTCCTCACTATGTCCCTGTATGCTCCCACAAGCAGTACTTTACCGTCCCCCATTGCTACCCTGCTGTCCTGTCCAGCCTCCCCCACCTTCCTCCTTAACACCACCATCCATATTGCTTCTCTCACCACGCAAAATTGCTAGCAGCCTGGCCAAGACAACCAGCGACAGCAGATGTGTATTTGTGTGTGAGTAGTGTTTGTGTGAAAGTGTGTGTGTGTGTGTGTGTGTGTGTGTGTGTGTGTGTGTGTGTGTGTGTGTGTGTGTGTTTTCCAATTCAGAAGGAGGCTTTTTGGCTGAAAACTCACTTGTTTAGCAGTCTGTTGTGCCTGTCTGTGACTCTAATATTTACAAAGGGTACAAAATCTGGTCTGGTCATGTACTTGCTTCCAGCCACGTAGTTTTTGGAGCCCAAATTATATTCTTGTTAGCCTTTGATCTTTTACAGTTCCTCTCTCTCTCATTGTCATTATATATTGTCACAAAGCCCTTTTCTAGTTCACTGTTAGCAGTATATTTCTACTTTTTTAGCAGATTCCCCATTCATCTCTTTACTTCCCATAGAAGAAACCTTGACATGGTGACTCTTTCACGACTGCACGCACAGTAAGGATGACTACAATAGCAGGTGTGCAGATCGGACAACATGGGTGTAATTCAATCAGGTTTTACAGTTGTAATACTATGGAACAGTTCACATTTGTAAAAGAAGTTTATATATGATGCTTTGTCTAATTACCCCTTATATAACCTCGCGAAGACTGCCCTAAACAGACCAAAATCAGTTGTTTTATAAAGAAAAGTACAGCTGTGAGAATATGCAAAGATGTTTCTCAGGAAACCTCTTTTAAAATTGTGGGCTAAACATTTTATTCTTACTTTGTACCTCTCTTTTGTCACTTTTTGTAGGTGTGTTCTTGTTAATTTGAATGCATACCATTGCTGAATTTTCTGTCAGTTCTTGGCAGAACATGGTAACAATTTTACGTAGGAAACATTTCCTTATGTTCTGCAAAGGTATATTTATTTTGTTATGAACTGTCTTTCAACTTCTTAGGCTATTACCAAATGATTACCAAATATAATAATGCCAAATTGCTTGGCAGTCTAGAGCAGGTCATTCAATTGGATGCCACTTCAGTGATCTACATGTCCCTGAGCCAACAGCAGCCAGTGTTCCCAAGTGCTCACGCATCCAGGTACAGACAAAGCCCGAAGACATGATAAGCAGAGAATCACTGTATCAAACATAGCGATGCCTTTGCAAACACAGATAAAACGATGAGTTACTTATACAGTTATCAACAAATAATTTAGAAGTAAACGAGAGCACTTGCCAAATAGTAGAAATGTTCAGAAGGAGGGAGCAGGTGTGTGGTATAGGGATGTGAGAGGGAGAAGCTGCAGGTGCATGGACTAGGAAAACAACAGGTGGGTGCCTTCATGCATTGCACCATGATGATGAAGTTGAGTTTTGGATTGGGAGGGGCGACAGAATGGAGGAAGAGGAGACTTTTGGTTAGGGTTGTAGAGCAGCAAGTTAGCTGAGATTGAGGTCAGGAGCATTATGGGAGTAAAGGATGTGTTGCAAGCATACGTTCCATCTGTGCAGTTGAGAAAAGCTTCTGCTGGTGGGAAGGATTCACAAGGCAAGGACTGTGAATCAGCCATTGACTTCAAAAATGATGTTATGCACAACAGCTCCTCTGTTAGGTGGTCAATTCTATTCTTCTCTACAGTCTGATGGTGGCCATTCATTCTGATGGATAGCTGGTTTGTGTTTATGATCATGTAAAATGCTGTGCAAAAATTGCATCAGTTCTGGTATATGGCATGGCTGCTTTCACAGATGGGCTTGCCTTTGATGGGATACGATAAGCCAGTGACAGGACTAAAATAGAGTGTACTAGGAAGAAGAGCTGGGCGGGTCATGCACCTGGATCTTCCACAGGGATATGCCCCCTGTGACGAGTGACTGGGAGTGCAAGTGGCATATGGATGGACCAGGATATTGTGTAGATTGGGAGAGCAGCAGAATAACAGTTTAAGAGGGGCAGGAATGACCATGGGTAGGACATTCTTCATTTGTGGGCATTTGATAGTGATAGAGAATCAAAGTTCTGGCGAAGGACGTGATTTAGTTGTTCCAGTCTGGTCTGGTATTGGACGATGAGATAGACTCCTTTCTAGCAGGTTCTTGGAGGTGGTGGGAGGATTAGGGATGTGTGAAGTATGGTGCAGAAAATCTGTTGGTGGACTAGGTGTTGGGGGTAGTGTCTGTATGTGAATGCCTTCGTAAGACCTTCAGCATGCTGGGCAAGGGAATTTTCACCACTGCAGATACCCCATCCATGGAAAGACAGGCTAAATGAGAGCAATTTTTTGTGCATCATCAACGAATCTGAACCAGACAAGGGATTTGTGGTTTTTGAAGGCTAGGAAGGTTTCCTCTACATGGCCCATAAAGAGGTTGGCATAGGAGGGTGCCATACGGGTACCTAAGGCCTGTGCTGCAGATTTGTTTATGTATCTTCCATTCAAAGGAAAATTTGTTGCGTGAGGGGATGTAATTGGTAAGGTGTATATGAAATGAGGTAGTGAGGTTGGAGTGTATGATAGTGTAGTGTTTTGAGATAATTGTAAACATGCCAACACACCACTGGAAAGCTGTCGACAAGAGATGCTCATGAACAAATAGAATAAGAATAAATGTAGTGGGAAAGGGAAACTGTGTTTTCCTTTCTTGTATGCAGTGAATGTGGAGCAGTGGTGGAGCTGGCAAGAAGAGGACCAATAAAAAATGGTATTACAGCCACTGGTCATCCAGGAGTCATTTGTGCCATGGTGCAGCAAATGCCTAAATCCGAGAGCCATGGACTAAATGACACACCAACAAGGGCGTAATGAACAATTGAACAGCAATAGTCATTTATCTGGTTTGCTCTCTCAGGTCCTAAAGTAGCCATGTATGGATGTTTTTGAATGTACTCAAGGCAGTGGTATTACCGCAGCAATTGTTTGTTGTGTTGTTAAAAGAAATAGTGAAAATGTTAGGCAAATATACCCCTGTTTGTGAGAAGTGTGGCTATTTATTTAGTAGAGCAGTAGAGAGAACTTGCGGAAGCATTCCAGGAATCTTCACCATAGTTGGATGGACAGAGAGGTGGCACAGAAGGATCCGGACCACCAAACAACTACACTGAGAAGAGAGAATAAAGATAATACTATTGTCACCTGGCAGTGTATAGGGCCGGCAAAATATTGCCCAGTTATATCGGCATGGGGCGCAACTTCCCGCTAGTGCTGGTATATGATCCACCACAAACCTTACAAAATAAACATCTGCAGGAGAAGAGGGAAAAATACACCACAATAGACGTGAGGCCATGAGTGTGTGGGACGTTGGTGTATAGGGAGGTGACATCATCAGTGGTCCATGGAGTAGGGATCCAGGTAGCAATGGGACGAGGATAGAGTCGGCAATGGACATCCTTTGTCATGACAGGGTATGCTTCGGGCAATTGGTTGTAAGTGCTTATTGACAAGAGTAGAGATTCTTTCAGTGGAAACACAATAGTTGGCTACAGTGAGACGTCAAGGATTGTTAATTTGTGGACTTTGGGAAGCATATAGAATGTGTGTATAAGGCAGGTCATTGGGGTTAAGAGGGAGATGGATTTAGGGCACAGTTTCTGGGATAGGTCTAGGAATTCTCGCTTATCCCCATTCTTCACTGTTGATGCCACCTCATTATACACTAACATCCCTCATGCCCATGGCCTTGCTGCTGTCGAACACACTCCACCTACTGAACTGCCATCCCTGCTTTGTGCATTCAGCTGGCACAGTGTACATTAAAGATAAAAATGTGATGACATGTAGTGTGTTTACAAAGGAAAGTATTACATTTTTATGTCATGCAGAAATAGTTACATTAACTAAAAGATGAAACTTTTCTTGTGGAGATATATTTAACAACAGATTTCAGAGTTCCCAGGCCGAAATTTTCACTCTGCAGTGGAGTGTGCACTGATATGAAACTTCTTGGGAGATTAAACTGTGTGCTGGACTGAGACACAAACTTGGTACTTTTGCCTTTTGCGGGCAAGTGCTCTACCAACTGAGCATGGCTCACAACCCATCCTCACAGCTTTACTTCCATCAGTACCTCAGCCCCTACCTTCCAAACTTCACAGAAGTTCTCCTGCAAAACTTGCAGAGTTGTTTCCACCACAGTAAGCAATGTCGGAGAAAATTGAAAGCTGAACTTACAATTTTAGTCTAGTACTTTTAACCAAAACGTAATGTAACAGAAGGGAAAAAAGCAATAAGAGTTTGGTCATTTAATAGTAAGCTGGCATTCTGTGTCATATGTTTGCTGATTTACAGTTAATGTAACTATTTTCGCTTGAAACAAAAATCATTATACTTTCCTATGTAAACATTCTATATTTCATCATTTTTGTATTTTCTGTAGGATAAATAATATCAGTGAAAGTCACACATCATTTTATCTGTGTTTACTACATACAGTTGTCATCTGACAATGGCCTAAGAAGCCAAAAACTGGTTCAAGGGCATCACAAAACATTTTCTGTTTAATATTGAATGTACCAATTACAGTGTGCCTGTCTGTCATATGTTTTATTGAGTAGCACATGAACAACAACATTAAGATCAGAAGAAATTTATGTGAACTGTACATGTTAGGAAGGAAAGAAATCTGTAATACCTCTCAAAATACTGAAAATTCGGTGCCCTCGGTTGCAGAGTTGTTTCCACCAGAGTAAACAGTGTCAGAGAAAGGACAGCAACCTGAAAAACGTATGATCAAGTAAAAAACATTAATTTCAAATTTTAAAAAAATATGTGAAATATCCTATAAATCGTTTTACATTCCTCTTTAATGATACCAGTAGCATTAAAACATACAAGAAAGACACCTCTCAGCTGTTATACATTATCTATGCTAATTAAATATGTAATATGTAGAGAATAGGACCATAAATGAAGTTATAAAGGGAAGAAAGTACACAATAGCAATAAATGTGACAAAAGCGAAAGCAAAGAAAATAAAGCTACAAATATGTGACGCCAAAGGGAATGGAAGAAAAAACTATCACAGTTTCAGATGGATGCTGTGGCTCAAATGCATTTTGTAGGGTCAAATCCTACCTCTAAAGTTACAAAGTTTGACAATGGTAAGAGATATCCACATGCCATGAAAATGACACATGTTCCTGGCATTGCATTCTAGATGAAGTTCAGTAATAGGACATTGGGTGATACCAATAAAACATAAGAAGAATACTTTATTTCTGATCCAGGACAGTCCAGAACCTGAATTTATTAACTAGCTTTTAAAGAAAGGCTGTTGCTGTCTCAAGTCACATATAAAAATGCCAAAATCTGTCTCACACCTGCTGGAATAACTTTATATCTAAACTTGGTAAAACAATATGGCAGGCTCATTAGCAACAGAAACTATGTTCTCATGCTTAATGAGAGCTCATTATAAAACCTGCCTAATGCACCTCATTCATCAACACAATAAGCCATGTTGTTGGTATAACACAAACAAACTGTTTGGGGAAGAGGATTTTCAGATTTTGGGGGAACAAGTGAAGAAGAGTTGTGAACGTACGCATACTGTTTCCTAAATGTCATTTCAGTCCTATCTAGCAATCCATACTGACTTGACTACTACCTAGTTATAAAAGGTAATGAATAGCCTGGAACATAATACCAGAACGGCTGAACATCTATCTCATCACTTGAAATGTTTACGTTCTCTTTCCAAGCACTACTACTTCCTAAAGCTATACATGAGAACTGAGCCTCAAGAATGCTCTCGACCAAGTTTTTCTGTCATAACTGAAGCCAGTTACTCTTGATTTTCTTTATTACAGACCTCTTCAACAGATTTATATTTATTTTTGCTTTATGTTTCATTTCTTGATTTTTTTTTCCAACCCCATCCCTCTTGATTCCCCACACCCCCGTCATTCACCACCTAGTACTAGCTTTGTTTTCTCATACATAAAGTAAGGGAAAGGGAACCACTTACCTATAGCAGATCAATGTGTGGAGCACAATAACATAACAGAAAACATGATTCACACTTCCTTTCTGTCACTAGCTCTTTCTCCAGCAACAGTACACACATTTACACACACAACCACCCAAATGATACTCCCGTGGCCACGGCAAGGCTACCGCTTTCAATAATCGAGTATCAACAATCAGTCTTGCCATGGCCACAAGAGCATGCATTTGGGTGTCTCTGTATGTGAATGTGTGTACTATTGCTGGGAAAAGAGATAGTGCTCAAATTACTATAGGTGATTGGTTGCTTTTACATTATTTTATGTACTGCTCCATCCAGGAATTTCCAACTTTGTTTCCTTGTAAATTTATGACTACCTTTATCTTGCTTTTTATTTCTGTACCATGTTCAGCTCTCATCCCTGGCTTATTGCTTGCCTGCCATTTGTTTTTACGGGTAAGGAATTAAGAGTCCAGTGCTGTGTACTACTCATCTGAAATCTTGTCATACCATATCTAGTGCACCTCCCCCCCCCCCCCCCCACCTCTATATATATCTGTGTGTGTGTGTGTGTGTTTACAATTATTGTTTATGATAATCATGTAAACAGGGTTTTGTAGTGCATCATTAGAAGGACACAGGTTACTATTTGAGTCAGGAGTAAGGGAGTAATCTTTGTCCACTGCTGCTGAGTTGATTGATTTTGATGAAAATGTCACAACACAAAAACATTAATACGCTGCAACAAACAGTTTCTTAGCAATGCCAGCAGTCTTATTTATTTTGTGTTGAGCAGCACACCTCAGTGATAAGCATTTGACTTACTTTCAAAGGTGACTGTGAATCTGTATCGCATCTCATCTGTCAAACAAAATAAATGGTGGTCTCCTGGGGTATGCAGTGCAGGTTTCAGTCAGAGCAACACACCAGCTGTTTATGATCAATATTTAGTTCAGGTAGCTACTTGGTCCACAACCATATTCATTAAGAGTTTTTGTTTTCAGAGTGTATGAAGTGAGTTTCTGTCAAGACAAAGACAATTCTAAATTTCCTTTTGTTGAAACTGCATCTTCATGCTGTGTATCAATTTTAACACATCTTAAAGATGCTGCAGAGTCTGCCTTTAGCAAATAAGTTTTAACAGTAGGTGCAAACATCTTATTACATTCATTTTACAACAGAAGCCTCAAATGATTGATTTTTGCTACTTCTGTATCTTCCTTACATAAAAATATGTCTTCTACTACAACAATAATTAAAAGACTTTTATATTATAGGCAACATTTCACTGATCTGAGCATGAAGATGAACAATCAGTGATGTGAAACGTGTATGATAGCTAGTGGGTTGTGGCTATTATTATCTTCTGCTGTATGCTACATTACATAGCTCTTTGTCAATGACAATTTATTTATAAGCTGTCAGTCAAGTACACTCTCTGAAAGTTACTAACCTGAGATAATTGTGTAATCACCAGCACGTCAAATGCTAAGCTTTTGGAGCGTTTCTGGTACCTTCAACATTATTTTAAGAGCGAATGAATACATTGTGCGACACTGCAAATGGTTTATAAGGCTGCCGCATGTTATTGCGATTCACACTTATTATGTACCGGTACCTCGATAATCCTTACGTACTTTGTACCGTGTCATTTTAAAAGGGCATCATACAATTTTCGAGTTATTTTGATACCATATTACACGCCAGATACTATATTTATGTACATCTAAGCATCATGTGTTATACTACAATGTCATGTACTAAGCAAATTTCGTGTTAATAACTACCATATTAAGCTGCTCCAATAGGCCTCTAATTACAGCACACTACTGTCACCCCCTTCTGCACTATCGCCTGTCATTAGTATTTGTCAACCGAATTTCGTGTGCTAGTTGGTATTATTTCGTGAGACCGTTTAACTTGTACAATGACTTTGTCTTGACTCTTCACTAGCAACCAGTCATTCATCCAAACACACACTAAAGACGTCATTTCTTCGCGCTGGATGACTGACGGTAAAACCTCGCCAAGTCCTCAGTGCACCCGCAACACACAATCTCTGCATATTTTTTTTTAAACAGAAGCAAAACTATCAAGCTAAAATGAGCTTAAACGCCTTAATTTCTTTAATTACGGAACTGTTATTTGTACTTACAAGGGCCGCAAAACCTAGTCTCATTGTGGCGGTAACCACCGTTCGCACACAGACGCATGCAGGGCTGTAGCTTGGTAACTGAATGTACTACATTCAGTTTAGCTTAGGCACAAAGAGAAAGTAGTCAGCCTACCTTCCCTCCACTCTCTCCGCTCGCTGCCGAAGGTGAGAGTGGAAGGGGTGGTGTGGCGTATTCGTTTCCCTTGTGCGAGGCAAAGCGGTCAGTAACTGCAATGCCAGGATGAGTTGACTGATTGCGACAAACATTTCTCACGTCCTTCACACGATGAGATATGCGATTGCAACTCATTTTCGGGATATCAGTTTACGAAACATCAAAGAACCTATTCCCAGGAATGAAACATTTTAAAACTATTCAGGACGGTACGGAAAACGAGATTGTGATCCCATGAACTAGGTTCATGGTATCTGAAATGACCGACTCCGACCACTCGAGTGGCGTCACCGGAATTGCGTGCGAAATTCCAGTAGCGTCACTCGTGTGACGTCACTTTCTCAGCCTGGACATCCACTTGAGCCGTATTTTACCGACTGACAGGTTGCAGAAGCTTGTCCGTTGGAGTCGAGTAACATGCGACACACGACCAACCCGCAGTCAGTCAGTCAGTCGCGAGACAACTGAACTGACTGATTAGAAAAATGAACAGTATTTTTAATTTCCAGAAGATACGTACCTTAACGAGACAAAGACCTAAACTAAAGCGAAGGGAATTTTGAGTCAGTCCCATATTAAACAAATGAAGCAGGCTAGGACACCTTGATCACTTACATGAAAAACTGTGGAGGAACATGGGGAAAATTTTCGAAATACTAGATGATGAACATGGAAACATTTCAGTACACCTTTACAGCTATTCAGCATGTAATTACGAATGATCGAATTTCTGGGAAACTATACAACCTGAGGAATATTTCGCTTTGAGGAAACTTGCAAAAAATGGCTGTGAGCACTATGGGACTTAACATCTGAGCTCACCAGTCCCCTAGAACTTAGAACTACTTAAACCTAACTAACCTAAGGACATCACACACATCCATGCCCGAGGCAGAATTCGAACCTGCGTCCGTAGCAGTCGTGCGGTTCCGGACTGAAGTGCCTAGAACTGCTCGGCCAAAGCGGCTGGCAGGTAACTTTCACCCATTATTAATGATCACAAATGAAAAAAAAGAAAACTGTACGTTTTCAGTCTTAAATAATATTCCCAAAGCGTATATCAAAACGGTTTACAAAAATATATATAACGTTGAAGAGCTAGCTGTAGTTATATACATAACAGATAAAGAATGAACATATACTGTTGTTTGCGAAATTTGACAGGCGGATGATCGCATTCGGCATTGGGACCGTTTCACTTGCGTCAGTAGCATTTTTATGGCTGTATCTTGGAATTCCTTCTGACGAAACAGTGCTCCCAAGATGTGTGTACACAGAACATTCTGCTTGATAATTGAGGAAGTATGATACAGCATAGGACTTTGGTAAGCACATCACATCGTTCTCCATCAAGAAGAACTTGATGCACCATCAAGAACACGTAATAGCCATCTTCCTTCAAAGCAGCAGTGCCGGCAAACAATTTCAGTTTTTCCTTCTCTTTCGCAAGATATGGGCCATCACTTGTGTGTCGCCGTTGTTTGCGTTTGCTGTCGGTATTTCGTGCCGTCGTGTTGGACGGTGCTTCTACGCTTCTCTCTCCAACCTTGATAGCCTAGGACAATCGGCTGGCCGCAGACTATCGGAACGAACCTTCAGTTAACGACGATAGATTGGTCGTTGGAGAAGCTTAGTATGTACCACACAGTGTGTGATGTACCACATGTAAGTTCTTATGCCTGTGGTGTATTAGATACAAAACTGCTTTCTAGCTGAAAACCAGCAGTATGTGATATTACTTACGTGGAAGCTATAGAGCATTCTGTGTTAAGTAGTGTCCTGCCAAAACAGCATAGTTAGAAAGTGCGACCATGATGAGATGTCCTCTAGAGGCGTCCAGTCTCCACTCCTTCTTTATATAAATTTGTTGTATTTTTTACGAAAAAGTCTCTTAAGCTGTGCCATTTCTTCTTTACCACATCAAATGAAATAAAAGAAAATGAAATAAGTTCATAAATAAACAAGAAATTTAAAACAGTATAAATAATAAACCTAACCCTGTGATAAATAACATCATCAGCGAGTGATGCACCGAAGATGGCTGGAATCTAGATGTGTAAAAATAATACAAAATGATCCCAAACGACATTTTACAATTATTCTGCTACAATGTCTCCTTACTTTTCACTATTCAGTATTTTATGAAGAGGTGATTTTTCGTTTGAACACTCATGCGATGTTTCTTTCGTCTCAGCGTGATTCACAATGTCAGACCTTCCACCGTGTCCAGTAGCAATGTCTGATTTACACAACGGACATTCGACAGATTACTTCACTGCCAGCGATAAAAGTGCACTCACTTTTTACATTGCTGTTAAAATTGCAATTCCGTTTTGACGTGATGAAAGAGTGAACATGACTCTGTATTACTAACAGTATAAAACATTAACAGCAAATAAACAAAGATTGTGGAGCAAAGTGTACAAGTGGAGCTTCCAAGCTCGTGCACAAATTCGCAGAGTTTTTGTTTTGCATGTTGGTCTTACCGTTACTATGGATTTATTTATCAATTGTCATTTTTTATTTGTAGTTCAGTGTTGCTCTCTGAGTTTACATTTTGTCGATTTATTGTTTAGAGATAGTGAGTGAAGCTGTGGACGCTAAAAAAAAAAATCAGGGTCAAGTGTAGAAATCAGAACATTTCTGACATATTCTTCCGTTTTGTGTTCACTAGAGGGGTCACAGCAGCGGAGGCACCCATAAACATTTTCGCCATGGATAGGGATAGTGCTATTGGACAGATAACGGCAAGAAAATGGTTTTCTCGTTTTAAGAAGAATAGTTTTGTCATTAGTGACTCTGTATGGATGTCTGCTGAAATATGGTAGATGCAATAATATACTCTGGTTGATCTTTCTATACTTTTACATCACGCAATACCACGCTACAAAGTATGAGATTACAAGCATGCAGAATCACGCCAAGAGAGTAAAACCAAAGTCCTTCTATCAAAGTCATTACATTTGTCTTCGGGCTGTTGCTTGTCTATCGATATGTGCTGCTACATCAGCCGCTGGTGTGGTCATTGTCCTGGGGCAATCAGTTTTACAGTGGGAGTTCCAGGCTTGGTGTCCTTTGTCACTTCCAGATACAAGCGTACCGGCTTCAGTAATTTCCACAGAGACCATTCTGTATCTCTCATTATGTTGAAGTTTAAATGTATGTGGTCCTCGCTGTAAGATCTTGTATGGACCACTGTGTGGTGGTATGAGGGATGGTTTGACTGAGTCATTCTCAGCCAGACGAAGGCCATGTTGTATGGGTCCTTGTGTACGAAGACTCAAGCTGTCCATGAGGCTGCAGTGCAGTGGGGTGGATTTGAGCCATCGTGTCCTGCAAGTGGCGGCCAAACTCTATGATGAACGCCATGGGAAGAAAATCGAAGGGCTTGTCAGTAATTAGTTCCGCTTGTAGGCATAGCTTTTCGCCGTACACAAGCTGAACTGAATAATGCTGCAGGTCTGCTTTAACTGCCGATTGCAGGCCTAAGAGGATCTGCACATCTGACCATGTAGTGCCAGCAAATATCAGTGCTGCCTTCAGGATACGGTGGAACCTCTTCCCCATGTCATTGCTGGCTGGATAATAGATGGTGGCGAGTATGTGGGAACACCCTCATAGGCGTAAGGTTTCTTAGAAAAAGGATTCCGTAAATTGTCTGCACTTGTCGGTCGTGATGGTATGCGGTGCACCAAACCTTGTGATCCAACCACCTAGAATAGTTTTCGCCACCGTAGCTGTCATATGTGCAAACAGGATGGGCTCTGGCAGTCGGGAAAAGTGGTCCAAGGAAGGAGCCCACAAGATCCACATGCATGTGCCCAAATCCGGTCAAAGGTGTGATGAATGACCCTTGAGTGCCCAGGGTGTGGCAGCCAGTTTCACTCTTTTTTTTTTCAATCGTATTTGTGATGATTGCTTATGATATGGCCATTTTACAAACAAAAAAACCTTGCATATTTGTTAATTGGTTGCTTCTGTGCAAAATATTCTACATAAAAATCTAGAATTTGAAAGGTGGCTACACTGAGTCACAGCGCCAGAGATTGCGCCAAAAATTATTATTCCGCCGCCTACATTGGTGCAGTAGTAGTTCAGAGGAAGTCGAGGGCAGTTTTTGTTCTGTTGGGCGATAGAGTAGATGCTGTTCGGTTGGTGTTACGTAGAGATGGAAGAAGTTACAATTGTCAGAGTGTATTTGAGAAAAGAGATGGGCTTTTGATCTATGATGCTGGTGTAATGGAAAATTTTCGTCACTATATAATGAGGTAAAAAGGTATTACCGTTTTCTTTAATGACAATGCCTCTTGCTCACAGGTACAGTAAACAAGGCATCTGGCTCGTGTTCATTTATTAGACTTGTAATTCTGGTTTCTATGTGCAATTATAGTATTTCTGGTTTTTCAATTAGTTCATTGTAAATGGTTTTAAAATATTTTTTCGTATTGAGAAAGAACCGAGCCAGATACTTGTACATTGCGTCACACTACCACACACAGAACAGTTACACTTGTGCTTTGTTGTTTCGTAGCTTTTATAGTTGCAGGGGACTTAATTAATCAATTGTGTTAATTAAGACCCCATGCACGTGGCGACCGCTGCTTCGGATCGTCCCTTGGAATTCTTTTGATAGTATAAATAGTACACAGTAGTATTGTTGTAGTAATTTGTAGTTTAGTAATTGTAGTCTATATTCCATGTGTAGATTTTGTAATTGAACATTTGTAGTTGTCTTGTCATTCTTCTAATGATATTTCTGCAGAATTTAATTTTTGATGTGACGTATACGGGTTTGACAATTGTGAAGGTTTTAATTGTTCATTAATCGTGTTTGTCGGGCAGCATTTCGTGTGAATGGTATTGTTGTTGATAATGTGTTATATTGTGTGTAATATTAGTACAGTGACGAGTTTTTTGTATGTTTTGTTAATGATTACGGGATCGATGAAAAAGGCAAGAATGACAAATAGTCATAACGAAATTGTTAACATTGCAAACTCGCCAACACAGGAGAACAGTATGATGAATAATGGCGTATAAAACAATTTAATAAGCCGGGAAAATAGTCCGGAACCAGTTCTAATTTTTTCACAATCGGAAAATTTTCAGAATACGAGATTAACGATAGAAGGTTCTGGAAGAGTATCGAACACAGATAGCTTTACAGCTATGACGAAGGAAGTTAGTTTTATGGGAAATGTTAGGAGCGAAAAGAATTTCGAACCAGTTAATATGGAGCAGTTGATGAGTACAATATTAAATTTGAGACCACAAATAGGAACAATTAAAACTGATATGGGAACAATGGAAACACAGTTAGGATCTGAATTAAAAACAGAGATGGGAACAATGGCAACATGGTTAGACTCACGAATAGGGACATGTTTTGAAAACATGAAAGATGAATCAAAGAAAGAAATTAGAGAAGTAGTACAACCGATTTTGAATTCTAACAATAATAGATTAACTTCAGTAGAAATTAGACAAAAGGAACAGGAAGAAAGAAATCGCCTGATAGTACAAACATTTTCAGAGTTAAATTTACAACGTGCACACGATAAGGAAGAAATATTAGAAAGAATCGCGGAACCCGTACCAAATGAAAGAATAAATAACCTAACACAACAATATGAACAGTTAACTACTAAATGTGTCAATACTGAAACCCGAGTCGCGACAATTACGGAAGACGTAAATAAACAGAAAGAACAAATAGGTGACTTATCGGAAAGAGTTGAGAAGATTGCAGATAAATTGACAAGTCTTAGTTTAAATAGGGACAGAAATTCAGATGATACAGCTCCATTGCCATTTGCAAAAACATTAGAGAACCAGAATATAAATAAACACGTTGAAAATCAGGGAAAATTTAATGAACGCGTTAAAAGGGAATTTGAGGCTTTACGAAACCAAGTTAAACAAATTGAAAGCGAAATAGTAGGAAAAGACAGTAGAAGAAATTTGGAGTCACCGATAGCAACGGGTTTTGAAGAAAATAATTTATTTCATTTACGAGATGCAACAAGAGAGCGCCAGGCGCGCGAACTTGACAATAATCGACACTCGGACTGGAACAGACGCGGTAGGTCTTTGTCGCCATGAGGCGAAAACTTCCTATAAACACTTACTAACTGTTCGGAAATTTAAGATCTTTCGCAATTCTAATAATGACATACGTCCATGTTCATGGTTAGATCAATTTATGTACGCACTTCCGCCAAATTGGCCACTAAGTCACAAACTGGAATTTATGTGTGGATATTTAGAAAACGAACCGGCGAAGCGCATGCGCGCACTTATTAGAGATTGTAATAATTTAAATGATTTTTATTTTGCATTTCTATCGGCATATTAGTCCGAAAACACGAAAGACAGAGTCAAACATAGTCAATATGCATCGTAATTTTAAACAGTCTGAGTTCCGTACGCCGGCAGAATACTTTGAAGACATGATTCGAAAGAATCAATTCCTTTCCAACCCTTATAGCCCTACTAAATTAATTCGTATTTGTTTAACTAAGCTGCCACAATCGATAAGACACACTGCGTTAGCCGGAAGATGTAAAGACGAAATTGAAACTTTTAAGACTTTGCTACAAGAACTTGAGTATGACAACGACGAAGGAACTTCTTGTAATTTTATTCAGAAACGGTTATCACAATAGATTTTCAGAGAAAAGGGATAATGATCGGAACGGACGTTATAGGGGTAATTTTGGAAATGACAGACGAAACAGACAGGACAATAGATACCAGCCTTATGACAAAGGAAAGCGTAGCTATTAGACATTATTATTTAGTGCGCAATGATATTCTTTTTAAACGAAAATCGGTTGACAACTCTGTTTGGTTAGTTTGCATTCCTGATGAGTGGGTTAATAAATTGATTTGGTATACACATTTCAGTTATGCACACTTTGGTCCCAGGATATGCTTTCATAAATTACGAGAAAATTGCTACTTCAGTAATATAGAAAAACGTATTCGATTTGTTCTTGCTAAATGCAAATTATGTCAAAAGGCTAAGCCGCCAACTATTTCTCACAGGGCACCGTTGTTTCCTATCATTCCAGAGAGATTAAAGGAGATGGCTGCAGTCGATTTGTTCGGTCCAGTGGTTCGTTCTACTAATGGTTTTGCGTACATTTTGGTAGTAGTGGAATTGACATCAAAATATGTGTGTTTTACACCTTTACGCAAAACAACAGCTCTTTCAGTATCTAATGCTTTCATCAAACATTTTCTTAAAGAAGTGGGTCATGTTGATAAAGTTATATCAGACAATGGGTCACAGTTTCGCTCTAAAATTTGGCTTCGTACTCTACGGCGTCGTAAGATTAAACCCATTTTCATTTCACTTTTTCACCCTCAATCTAACGCGTCAGAGAGATGGATGAAGGAAATCAATAAATTGTTTCGTCTTTATTGTCATCATAATCACAGAACGTGGGATCAGTATCTTCTTATTTTTCAAAACGTTCTGAATGAACTCCCTAATGATTCAACTTCTTTACCGCCTATATTGATATTAAAAAATAAAGCACCGACAAATCGTATTTCTGAAATCGTTCCTTTTCCGCCTACACGGAAACTGCGGCATTCTGAAGTTGTCAACCTGGCTCTACAGAATATTGCATCTGCGACTACTAGAAGAGAGAAATCAGCTAAACGTCCTGGTCGTTTAAAAACTTTGTCAGTTGGTCAAAAGGTGTTAATTAAGTCTCATCGTTTGCCTCACAAAGGTAAAGGCTTGTGTCGCAAATTTTTTCTGCTTTATAACGGTCCATATAGAGTTCGCAAAATTATTCATGATAACACTGTTTTGAAGTAGAAACTCTTAAATTACGGCTCTATAAGGGAATATATCGTATATCGAACGTTAAAATTTTTGTGGAATGACATACTTTTGACAAATTAACAGATACACCTAAAGACGCAGAGAATACAGGGATACCGCGCCGTGTTCTAGCGGCAGCACATACACAAAGCGACAGTCAGTTCGCGCGCCGCACAAGGTAGCCGTTGACTGCAATTACTTCCTACGTCACGCTTGCCTACAGCTAGCTGATCGACCGCTCAGTGCGAATGCACTGACAGCCGTAGACAAATACACAGTCGAATTTCTCCGTTTAAATTCAGAATAAAGCTATAGTGACTTGAAAACTTATATTTTAACGTTCAGTTTTTCCAGGATACAGTTGTATAAAATATTTAAGAACTTCAGGTAAATTCTCTGCGTGTCCGACATTAAGAAGACTTGCCATTGAGAAAATTTCAGGAAGAATGTCATTTCGAGGAAGAAAGTAATAAACTAAAAAGGTAACTATTAATTGCGTTGTTTTTCAGGCAACATATCTCTACTTAGGTATGTACTTTATACGTAATTTGCTGCTCGCGATTACGTGATTTATACTTTGTGTTAAATTTTATGCTCTATGAATTTACTTGTGAAGCGACATGCTTGCGTACATTTGCTGATTTTGACAAAGTTTTATTATTGAACAGGGTTGTTGCCTGTGTATGTTATGCATCACTTGACTGGTATGCTTTTTCACTGATGTCATATTTTTGTTATGTGCCTGCTGTGCCTATTTATTTAAATTATATTTGTCACCTGATTAGTTGTGCTGATATGGCTACGTATGTAAGTTATACTTTGTGATTTATTTGCTTGCACCTTTATGTTTACTTATTGAGATTACATATGAACATTTATTTGCTTATACTGATATGATGCTAATGACCTATTTATTATGTAAGATATATACTTGCTGCTTTGCGTATGGATTGCATATTTACACATTTCTGTTTTGTTGTCATAACTACTCTTTAATTTAGTATACAGAAATACTTATATACTGTGTACGAACATTAGGTTACCTTATGGTTTTTTATAGATTGTTCGCTTGGCAGAGCCTCGTTGTAGGGATTATGCTGCATCCACTTGTTGACATTCTGTTTTCTAATGATATATTTACTCGCTATTGCGTGTTTTGCTTACGCTCAGTGCTTTACATAGCACAGGGACTGCATCAGTGAGGAACGGAATCGTGTGCTCTTTTCGGGTTACAGCGATTCAGACTGGGTAGTGGCTCTAGAGTACCCACATATTGCGAGAGGTACGAGCACATAATGCGCACAAGAACACTGTATAAGATGATCGTTTTGCCGGTACTGGTGTTATGGTGTGGGGAGGCATAATGTTGCATGCGTGTGTAGTGACCACCAATTTTCTGCCGGCCAGAGTGGCAGAGCGGTTCTAGGAGCTACAGTCTGGAACCGCGCGACCGCTACGGTCGCAGGTTCGAATCCTGCCTCGGGCATGGATGTGTGTGATGTCCTTAGGTTAGTTAGATTTAAGTAGTTCTAGATGTCTGATGACCTCAGATGTTAAGTCCCATAGTGCTCAGAGCCATTTGAACCATTTTGAACTTTTATAAATAGTGAGACAACATCCAAGCTGACTAAAATGTCATTTGGGTCAACTCTAATCTGCTTAATTTTCTCCATGATCATCTGAGAGTTTTTGATGTGGTGTTCACAGAGGCCAACTATCGGAGTCGTCAACTTGGGCAAATATTTGATCAGCTTGTATGTGGGCGAACCAATATCGCTAACAGTTCGCCTCAGTTAACTACTTTCCTTGTGTATTATTTGCAATACACACAGCCTGGCATATCTAGGAGCTCTTGTTCTAAGGTTTTTGATGATGTCCTCTGGTAGATCAGAATTCCCCAGGAGTTCCACCTTTCTTCTGCTGAATGACAGAGCTGGGTCCAGTTTTAGGCATTTGTATCTGATATCTTCCAACAACAATGCCGCTTTGCTGTGATATTCGGTGGGATTAAGAACAACCGTGACGTTTCCCTTGTCAGCCGGAATTAGCACAAGATCTTCACCTTCCCGCAAAGCACGGAGCTTCTCTCTCTCTGGTCTGCCATTAGATTTGGGACGTTTAACTGAGGCTAAAATGCGACTGGTGGTAAGTCTTACCCTGTCGGCATCGTCTCGTGAGAGCTGTCACAGCGCCTATTCCACTCCACTAATGAAATACACGATTGGTGCAGTTGAACGTGTAGGAGCTTCACAGCAGCCGAGCTGTGTCCACACGAAACCCAGAACTCTGCTGACAATGCGCTACTCTTGTTGCGCAAAGGTCTTATAGTCGGACGATATGTGTAACTTACTTTTTGAAGTAC
This sequence comes from Schistocerca gregaria, assembly GCF_023897955.1. Lineage (NCBI taxonomy): Eukaryota > Metazoa > Arthropoda > Insecta > Orthoptera > Acrididae > Schistocerca > Schistocerca gregaria. The sequence continues at coordinate 514,204,931 of NC_064924.1, forward strand.
CCTCGTATGTAAATCTGCAAATGTAATTATTCGATGCATCAGAGATCTATATCCGTTTCTAGCAGTTAACGTGCTTCCTTTGTTTTTGGGTCATCAGTCATCTGACTGGTTTGAGGGGTTCCCCCAGGAAAGCTCTCCATCTCAGAGTAGCATCTGCAACCTACGTTCTCAATTATTTACTAGATGTATTCCAATCTCTATCTTCCCCTGCATTGTTAGCCCACTACAGTTCCCTCTAATACCATGGAAGTCATTCCCTCATATCTTAACAGATGTCCTAGCATCTTGTCCCTTCTCGTTATCTGCGTTTTCCACATATTCCTTTCCTCTCCGATACTGCGCAGAACCTCCTCTTTTGATTTACCTCACCAGTCCACGTCTATAGCACCACATTCCAGATGCTTTGATTCTCTTCTGTTCCGCTTTTATCACGGTCCATGTTTCACTACCGTACAATACTGTACTCCAAACGTACGTTCTCAGACATTTCTTTCTCAAATTGAGTCCTATGTTTGATACTAGTAGACTTCTCTTAACCAGGAATGCCCTCTTTGCTATTGCTAGCCAGCTTTTGATGTCCTCCTTGCTCCGTCCGTCATTGGTTATTTTGCTGCCTAGGTAGCTGAATTCCTCAACTTCATCTACTTTGCTGTTCTCATTTGCTACTTCTCATTACTTTACTCTCAATCCATATTCTGTATTCATTAGACTGTTCATTCTGTTCAGCAGACCATCTAATTCTTCTTCACTTTCACTCAGGAAAGCAATGTAATCAGAGAATCTTATCAGTGATATCCTTTCTCCTTGAATTTTAATTCCACTCCTGAACGTTTCTTTTATTTCCATCATTGCTTCTTCAATGTACAGATTGAACAGTAGGGGGGGAAAGACTACAGCCCTGTCTTACACGCTTTTTAATCCGAGCACTTCCTTCTTGGTCGTCCACTCTTATTATTCCCTCTTGGCTCTTGCACATATTGTGTATTACGCGTCTCTCCCTACAGCTTAGCCCTTTCTTTCTCAGAATTTCGAACAATTTGCACGACTTTACATTGTAGAACGCTTTACCAGGAAGACATATTCTATCAACGTGTCCTGATTTTTCTTTAGTCTTGCTTCCATTATCAACCACAACGTCAGAATTGCCCCTCTCATGCCTTTACCTTTTCTAAAACCAAACTGATCGTCATCTAGCACATAGTCAATTTTCTTTTCCATTGTTCTGTATATTATTCTTGTCAGAAACTTGAATGTATGAGCTGTTAAGCTGATTGTGCGATAATTCTTCGCATTTGTTAGCTCTTACCGTCTTCGGAATTGTGTGGATGATATTTTTCTGAAGTCAGATGGTATGTCGCCAGACTCATATATTCTACACACCAACGTGAACAGTCCTTTTGTTGCCACTTCCCCCAATGACTTTAGAAATTCTGATGGAATCTTAACTATCCCTTCTGCCTTATTTCATCTTAAGTCCTCCAAAGCTCTTTTAAATTCTGATTCTAATACTGGATCTCCTGTCTCTTCTAAATCGACTCCTGTTTCTTCTTCTATCACATCATACAAATCTTCCCCCTCGTAGAGGGTTTTATTGTATGCTTCGCACCTATCCGCTCTCTCCTCTGGTGCACTCTTAATGTTGCCACCCTTGCTTTTAATATCACTGTAGGTTGTTTTGACTTTCCTATACGATGAGTCTGTCCTTTCGACAATCATTTCTTTTTCTATTTCTTCACATTTTTCATGCAGCCATTTCGCCTTAGCTTCACTGCACTTCCTATTTATTTTATTCCTCAGCGACTTGTATTTCTGTATTCCTGAGTTTCCTGAAACATTTTTGTACTTTCTCCTTTCATCGATCAAATGAAGTATTTCTTCCGTTACCCATGGTTTCTTTGCAGTTACCTTCTTAGTACCTATGTTTTTCTTTCCAACTTCTGTGATGACCCTTTTTAGAGATGTCCATTTCTCTTCAGCTGCACTGCCCACTGAGCTACTCCTTATTGCTGTGTCTACAGCCTTAGAGAAGTTCAAATGTATCTTGTCATTTCTGAGTACCTCTGTATCACACCTCTTTGCATATTGATTCTTCCTGACTGTTGTCTTAAACTTCAGCCTACTCTTCATCGCTACTATATTGTGATCTATATTTGCTCCTGGGTACGCCTTACAATCCAGTATCTGATTTCGGAATCTCTGTCTGACTATGATGTAATCTAACTGATGGTGTAAAATAGGTAACATAACCTAAAATTTGTCTCAGCTGTATTTGCATGGCTATGGTAGTTATGTGTGGTATTTTTTTCAGTAATTTCAGTACCAGCAGCAAGGAGGAGAATAACTGACCAGTACACATGACTTTATTTTATATTTCTGGCTTTTGATTTACAAATATGGATAAGGAATATCTTTCTGTGGAGAAAGATTAGGACTTGATTATGGACATAATTGAAAATGGTGACGTTTCTGACATTAGTTTGACTGGAGATGAGGATGACAGTGTACCACCTATTGAAAGGCAAGCACCACAAATAGTGAAACCCTACTGGTGGTTAACGACTCGGGTCAATGAAGTTTCTCTCGAGAAGTTCGTTCTTTGACTGAACTAACTATATGTTCCAAAACGTTTAGATGCCTATTACACAGTTACAAAAATATTGGCTGGACCTTACTTTACGATGCGTTGCTTATGGTGCAGAGTAGTGCTTATTATGAGAGATCCATTATTGGCAACAGGCTCTTCTTGATTAGCGAGCAGCATGAATAAATTTAGGCCACACATATTCTTCATTACTTCCAAAATCTTCTTGCGACCATATACTCTGTCCACATACTAGCTCGCCCATTTATAATTTGCCTGGTCACATATTACAACATTACCGACAACATTCCCTCATTTGCGTGCCAACACACGTCTATTCCACCCCACTTTGCAACTCTTTCTCTGCCATCACTGCACGCACTCGCGCCAACGATGTTACAGTTACACGAAAGAGATTCTCTGTGCTTTATACAATAAAAGATTCCCTGACATGGCCACCGTGTTCACTAAAATGATTTGGCATAAATAATTCTCACCTATCCTACCAACATTCTTCACATTTTCACAAACACTAACAGCTGTCAAAAATCATTAATACATGTAATTACAAAAAAAAAGTTTGTAAACTCGAGAAATCAAGTAGCTGAAAAATACGTGACGCACTGAGTTGTAGTGTCAGAAGGTGGCGTTGAAGGCCAAGGTATAAGCCATGCTTGGCCTGTCCATCTTGTAGCATGTTGGAGCGTTAGTACCATCTTACCTGTATATCAATAGGATCCGGTAGCTGCCCCAGTACTGCTCACCGTCGGTCTGATTTTAAGTAATACCGAAGCACCGATCTATGATTTGGCAAAGCATTTGGCGTCTTAACTAAACCCACTGTAGCCAGTGTCCAAATCATATAAGAAATTCCAGCGATTTTATCAGCAGACTTCAGCCACTAAGGCTGGGAAGCAACTACTTGTTGATCAGTTCTGATGTAGTTCCACTTTTTACAAATGCGCCTCTGTTGGTCTCTTGTATCTCACTGGCAATAGGTTTGGGGCCCATATTACAGCGTTGTTTGAGTACACTCTCTCCTCGACGTACTTTTTATTTAACGAGTTTTTTGAACAACCTGACGGTGTCGCCATGGGGAGTCCGTTGTCTGCTCTGTTGGCCATTCTCTTTATGGAAGATTTTGAGAAGCTCGACTATTTTAAAACCAATAGTGCTTTAGCGATACTTTGATTACACTGTTATAGTTCGGTCTCACCGTTTGGACAGGGAGATCCTTCAACATCTGAACTCCATATATGAAAATATAAAATTCACTATGGTATTGGAGCAAGGTGGCAACTTGCCGTTTTTAGACGTCTTGGTGCGACATAAAAGCGATGGCACTTGACCATTCGGTTTTTCGAAAGCCCACTCATACAGATCCGTATTCACAATCTTCTAGCTGCTACCATCAGATACTAACATTGGGCGCTTAACCCAACGAGCCCATACCACGTCAGATGCCGACAGTCTGCCAACAGAACTGGAACGCCTACAAACTGTGTTCCTGGTCAATGGATAATTCGTCTTAGCAAGTACAAAGAGCACTACAGACGTAGCATCGACAGCATAAAGAACAGGATGAGATCTTCAAAACGACTGAGAATGTTTCAGCAAAATAGGCAGAATAGTAAAAAGATATGAAGTTAAACTAATCTTGCGTCCTCTTCTCAAAATCTCGGCGCTTGTGGTCTCTGTCAAAGATGACTTAGAATTGCGTAAGCCAAGTGTTTACAGGATACCTTGCGAATGCGGCAGATCTTACATAAGGCGAATGACTCACACAGTGCAGCGCCGCATTGTAGGACATTAAGGGCCTACTCGCCTCCTTCAAGCCAATAAGTTCGCTATCGTCGAACATTGTATTTCCCCTGGCCATTCGATGAAGTACAATGAACAAAAACTATGATCCATATGTCAAACTTTTTGAGCTCCATCATCAATGAATCAGTGGAAAGACGACCTTCTGATTCCCTTATTTATCGAGACGGTGCCTCCAGTTAAACTCTGCATGGAATCCTGTCATAGAGAAACTCCCTGCTCTGCGATTTTATCGTACGGAGACAATCGAACTGATATCGATGAGGCGAGCTCCCACCACGAATTTGCTGTAAAAGCGCATGCGCCCAAGTAGCACATGCGCAACACCAACTGAATATACCATGCATATGCCGGCGGCTTTTTAAATGCTTGAGCTCAGAGCATTTTCGTCAGTACTCACCTGAAGATGGCCAGAAGACTGTGCACCGAAATATCGTGGCAGGAAGTTGCAGACATGCGGTAGTTCTCCCGAAATGTAACGGAACGCTCAGTCATGCTTCCCATACTGAGAAATTTTATGTTTGATTCATGGCATGAATTATTTCTTCATCAGTGATGTTTACATTGTGAGCGTGGGGTTGATCTGCTATTCTGTTATTCTGCTCAAAGGATTAATCTGAGATGTACCCTTTACCCTGTGGCTCCTGCAAGATGCAATTTCCTCCCCCACACTACTACAGAATTCAGACAGACGCTCTTAACGTTCTAAAGAGAAATGCCTGAAAAACTTTTATCAATAAATATCTTCTGGAGTCGTCTGCTGTAAGGAGATGACACAAAAATTCACAAAATTTCTTACATAACTAGTGGGATACTTGGGTACTGGAGTAGTGCTAGTTAGTGTAAGAAAAACATGAAACTAACGAAAATTATTATTTGTTTTGAAAAAATTCTGAGAAATCACTATGGCACCTTTAGTTATGAATTGAACAAGTTATGTCCTGGTTCTTTTCGGAATGTGAAGTTACCTCTCAAGGATAGGATTCCCTAATGAAATTTCTATACAAAGTTTAAGATTGTTATTGACTTGGCAGAATGGCTGAGAGGCGCGCCTACTCAGCTTGAATAATTATCCTTTAGAATGTTGCTAGGTACGGTCGAGGCTGTTGCGTGTGAAATGCAGTGAAGTGTACTGTTGTGGAGGAAACATGGGGCTCACAATAGCTGTAGCGCGCAATACCATAAGCTGCGATGACTGCTGTCTGGGCTGCTCGCTGCTGACAAATAAGATAACTCTCGTTCTATCTGGATTGAGCTTCGCCAATCAAACTCTCCCTACGCCTTGACGAAGTCAAGGATTCCTATTCGGCCCTAGTCTAACTAATGGCGTGGTACACCGGTCAGATAAAAAGTCCACTGCGATGCCACTCAAAAATTCGCTCGCAGACGTTTAACTAAAACTCTGTCCATTCAGACTGCACAATAAGTGTGTCGGCCAACACAGTGAACAACGCTTAATCGCAAGGACTCTATTCACTCTCGACAGAGGTGCTCTCCCAGTAAAGTACTGAGGAGACACTTGTTCCTCGCTCCAAGAGCGACAACGGAATGGCGCCTCTCCACGCCAGACTTGAAGGGGTATATCTTTCGGCCTCTTCCATTACTCCTTCAGCCCAAGGCATCAGAAATATCGTCTGCCAATAAGAATTGCTCTTCTAAAACAGGAGAATGACGTTTAGTTTAAGGTGACCATTCCAGAAATCTGTAGTATCAGCGTTTGGCGTTTGCTGTCTCCCTGTGAAAATCTCTCAAACTGTGTGCTATATGTAAAGAATGCGTAGGTTGGATGCTCCCACACAGTGTAGCGGAATTTGCTTTTAAGCTGAACCAGGGGTCGTTCCCCCTTTCACTTGGGCACATGCTGTCTGCGCCACAGGCGGCATAGGTTGCCTCGTCCTCTGAAGGGACCGGCCTCCCAGTGTGTGGTCTGCCTCTCTCAAACTAAAAGCTCCGGTCACTGTCGTGTCTGGAATGTATGTGTGTACGCCAGCCTCGAGCATTCCAACCCCGGTGCACACTTGTTATTTGCATATCGTTTACATGAATTCGTATAACATTGACTTTATCTTATCGAGTTCGGGTTCGAATGGAGCGTCTTGATGTGCGGAATATGATTGTGAGGGTGAAATATGTAAGCAATGAAGGTCAGGAGACCACGACGTCTTACAACATGAACGTTATGAATTACTCCGAGTCTGGTTAATTTGGGAGCAGGAATGCATACTAATCACTGTTTACAATGAAACAGTAGCGATTCTTCAAAGCTATTTGTAGCTTCCACAATATTGACGTTATTGCAAATCTCCTTCCTGCAGGTCGGATTCTGATATATTCCTCCGGTAAGTTGATTTTGCGTGAAAAATAACTTTTCCCATTGCTATCGCATATAATTTGTCAAAATTTCTGGGCCGTTCCCTCTACATGTTTGAAAGAGGAACTCACGAATCGACTTGGTATAGATTTACTTTAGATTTCGTATTCACTACTTCTGTGTCTCCTACTCTGGCTGAAATGGGATTGCTGGCCACAGAACTTGTGATGATCGTTTTTTATCTCTTGTGGAGGACGTTTCATTTGTTGTTGTTGTGGTCTTCAGTCCTGAGACTGGTTTGATGCAGCTCTCCATGCTACTCTATCCTGTGCAAGCTTCTTCATCTCCCGGTACCTACTGCAACTTACCTTCTGAATCTGCATGGTGTACTCATCTCTTGGTCTCCCTCTACGATTTTTACCCTCCACGCTGCCCTCCAATACTAAATTGGTGATCCCTTGATACCTCAGAACATGTCCTACCAACCGGTCCCTTCTTCTGGTCAAGTTGTGCCACAAACTTCTCTTCTCCCCAATCCTATTCAATACTTCCTCATTAGTTATGCGATCTACCCATCTAATCTTCAGCATTCTTCTGTAGCACCACATTTCGAAATCTTCTATTCTCTTCTTGTCCAAACTATTTATCGTCCACGTTTCACTTCCATACATGGCTACACTCCATACAAATACTTTCAGAAACGACTGCCTGACACTTAAATCTATACTCGATGTTAACAAATTTCTCTTCTTCAGAAACGCTTCCCTTGCCATTGCCAGTGTACATTTTATATCCTCTCTACTTCGACCATCATCAGTTATTTTGCTCACCAAATAGCAAAACTCCTTTACTACTTTAAGTGTCTCATTTCCTAATCTAATTCCCTCAGCATCACCCGACTTAATTCGACTACATTCCATTATCCTCGTTTTGCTTTTGTTGATGTTCATCTTATATACTCCTCTCAATACACTGTCCATTCCTTTCAACTGCTCTTCCAAGTCCTTTGCTGTCTCTGACAGAATTTCAATGTCATCGGGGAACCGCAAAGTTTTTATTTCTTCTCCATGAATTTTAATACCTACTCCGAATTTTTCTTTTGTTTCCTTTACTGTTTGCTCAATATACAGATTGAATAACATCGGGGAGAGGCTACAACCCTGTCTCACTCCCTTCCCAACCACTGCTTCCCTTTCATGTCCCTCGACTCTTATAACTGCCATCTGGTTTCTGTACAAATTGTAAATAGCCTTTGGCTCCCTGTATTTTACCCCTGCCACCTTAAGAATTTGAAAGAGAGTATTCCAGTCAACATTGTCAAAAGCTTTCTCTAAGTCTACAAATGCTAGAAACGTAGGTTTGCCCTTCCTTAATCTAGCTTCTAAGATAAGTCGTAGGGTCAGTATTGCCTCATGTGTTCCAACATTTCTACGGAATCCAAACTGATCTTCCCCGAGGTCGGCTTCTACTAGTTTTTCCATTCGTCAGTAAGGAATTCGCATTAGTATTTTGCAGCTGTGACTTATTAAACTGATAGTTCGGTAATTTTCACATCTGTCAACACGTGCTTTCTTTGGGATTGGAATTATTATATTCTTCTTGAAGTCTGAGGGTATTTCGCCTGTCTCGTACATCTTGCTCACCAGATGATAGAGTTTTGTCAGGACTGGCTCTCCCAAGGCTGTCAGTAGTTCCAATGGAATGTTGTCTACTCCGGGGGCCTAGTTTTGACTCAGGTCTTTCAGTGCTCTGTCAAACTCTTCACGCAGTATCATATCTCCCATTTCATCTTCATCTGCATTCTATTCCATTTCCATAATATTGTCCTCACGTACATCGCCCTTGTATAGATCCACTATATACTCCTTCCACCTTTCTGCTTTTCCTTCTTTGCTTAGAACTGGGTTTTCATCTGAGCTCTTGATGTTCATACAAGTGGTTCTCTTATCTCCAAAGGTCTCTTTAATTTTCCTGTAGGCAGTATCTACCTTACCCCTAGTGAGATAAGCCTCTACATCCTTACATTTGTCCTCTAGCCATCCCTGCTTAGCCATTTTGCACTTCCAATCGATCTCATTTTTGATGCAAACCAATATAAACTGAATCTGGTTCCACAGAGTGTTCAGTGCTATCGTAATACAATGCCTGTTGTCAGTTTGTTGGTTTCATCACAGTTGGTTTGCTTTCGCTGCCACTTACCTTGCTCAGCAACTTTCTCCCCAAATAAACGCTCGCTTTTTAACCTATGGTTTGTGGAGGCGACGTCCATGTTCAAAGGCTAGGTGGGTTCTTTCTGCTGAGGGGTGTCGTTAAGCCATTGTATCATCTCCTGAGGCAAGCTGTTAAAATATGCCATTGTGAGACCTGTCTACAAAAAGGGGGAAAATATGCCATTGTCAGACCTCTCTACAAAAAGGGGGAAACTACAGATCTCAATAATTACCGGCCAGCATCATTGCTTACAGTATTTTCAAAAATTTTTGAGAAAGTAATGTACTCAAGACTGGATAGCCATATCAACAGTAATGGGGTACTTAGTAAATCACAGTTCGGAATTCAGAAATGCTGTCCCAGTGAGACAGCAATATACAATTTCACTGTACACATAATAGAGTCTTTAAATAGTAATATGTCACCAAAGGAATTTTCTGTGACTTGTCCAAAACATTTTATTGTGAAAGCGTACGAATGGTTTAAGTCGTATCTACAGAACAGGGAGCAAAAAGTCTCTTTATATGCCTCAAGTGATTCAAAGGAGTTTGCCACTTCATCTAACTGGGTGAATTTAAATTAGGTGTTCCACAAGGTTCGATCATGGGTCCCCTCCTGTTCTTGATATACGTGAATGACCTCCCTTCTTATGTGAAAGAAGGTGCTGAACTGATAATACAAGCATAATTATTAATCCAGTAAAAGAAAGTCCGATAGAAAATGATACAAATAAGGTCTTTGGAAAAGTTATTAATTGGTTTTCTGCGAATCGGCTTGCTTTGAACTTTGAAAAAACACAGTACATCCAATTTTCTGCTGCAAAAAGTATAATTCCTTCAATAAACATAACACATCAAAAGAAGTCAGTACCCAGGGTAGAGCATACTAAGTTTTTGGGCGTACATATAGATGAGAATCTTAATTGGAAAATTCATATTTCGGATCTACTAAAGCGACTAGGTTCAGAAACTTTTGCAATCAGAATAAGTGCCAATTTTGAGGATGTAGAAATTAGTAAGCTAACATTCTTTGCATACTTCAACTCTCTGATGTCATATGGAATAATATTCTGGGGCAACTCAACACTTAGGCACAAGGTATTCAATGCTCAAAAGAAAGTAGTTAGAATTATGTGTGGGATTCATAGTCGCACATCTTGTAGGCATCTGTTAAAAAGGTTAGGAATTCTTACAACTGCTTCACAGTACATTTACTCAGTAATGAAATTTTTTCTCAACAACATGGACCACTTTAAAATCAACAGTGACATTCATGATTACAATGCCAGAAAAAAGAAAGACCTACACTACCCTTTACTTAACATATCTTTGGCACAGAAAGTAGTAAAATATGCTGCTATAATACTTTTTGATAAATTACCATATGAAATAAAATGTCTGACAGACAGCAGTAATAGTTTCGAAAACAAATTGAAATCATACCTCCTTGACAACTCCTTCTATACCATAGATGAATTCTTGAATATGAGTAAATAAATCTGGAGGCATAATATATGCATTTTGTGCCATTTAAGGGAATGGGATAGATAATAGAAATATTTAGGTATAACACTATAATGAAAACAAAAAATAATAATACGAAAAAACTTGTTTCCTGTGCGCATTTCTTGTGCATTTGACACGTTCCACATCATAACGGTTTTCGTGCTATTGATCAATGGAACACGTAACTAACTAACTAACTAATTGGCGCACGATTGTTATAAGTGGCCTTTGGTGTTCTGGATACTGGCTCTGGGATGCAGTTTGCCTTCTAGCTGGTTCCACTCGTTCTATCAGGGACAGATCTGGGTATCTTTCTAGTCGTTAGAGTACTTCTACATCACGCAGACAGTTCACAGAGGCACATGTCATGTGGTGGAGGTAGGTGATAAGTTCCTATGGGACCAAACTGCTGACATGTCATGTGTGAATGAGCATGGCCCTGTTGAAAAACGGCATCGCGATACTGTCACGTGAGAGGTAACACGAGTGGACGCAAGATACCCGTGGTGTACACTGTGTCGTCAAAGGTCCTTTAACCACTACATCTACATCTACGAGGGTCAGTCAAAAAGTAATGCCTCCTATTTTTTTTTCTACATTTAATTGTCAGGAAATTTAAATGCAATTACATAGGTTGAAAACCACAACATTGAGGATCATTTTGTCATTTTTCAATGTAATCTCCGCCCATCTCTACAGTTTTGGTCCATCTTTGAACAAGGGCATGTATCCCAGCACGGTAAAAATCACAGCTCTGCTTCCTAAGCCATTGACGCACGGATGTTTTGACGGCCTCCTCATCTTCAAAATGAATCCCACGATGAGCTTCTTTTAGGGGCCCGAACAGATGGAAGTCTGATGGTGCCAGGTCAGGGCTGTATGGGGGATGAGGCAGAACTTCCCATCCAATTTTGACAATCTCGTCAGAGGTGTGACGACTGGTGTGTGGTCTTGCATTGTCATGCAAAAGAAGAACATCTGCCAGTGATTTTGTTGGGCGAACTCGCTGAAGACGTGCTTTAAGTTTTTTGAGTGTTGTGACGTATTGAACAGAATTTATTGTGCATCCCTGCTCCAAAAAATCAACCAGAATCACACCCTCTGTATCCCAGAAAACTGTTGCCATAACTTTCCCTGCCGATCGCACAGTTTTGAATTTTTTCTTCCTCGGCGAGCTTGTGTGACGCCACTTCATTGACTGCCTCTTTGATTCAGGTTCAAAAAAATGCACCCATGTTTCGTCCCCGGTCACAATTTTTTTCAGAAACTCATCTCCCTCCAAACGGAAGCGCTGCAAGTGTTGGGAGGCTATTGTTTTCCTTGCCTCTTTATTCTGATCGGTTAACATTCTTGGAACCCACCGTGCACAAACTTTTGAGTACCCCAAATGTTTAATAATCGTGATCACACTGCCTTTACTAAGAGAAATAATGCGACACACTTCATCTGCAGTCACCCGACGGTCACCACGAATGATGTCATCAACTTGCTGAATGTTGTGTGGAGTCACTGCACTCACCGGCCTGCCGCTCCGCTTTTCGTCAGTCAACGGTGTTTGCCCTTCAGCTTCCTTACAACGACAAACCCATCGTCTAACAGTGCTGACATCCACTGTCACAACACCATACACCTTCTTCAGTCTTTCATGAATGCGTATGGGCGTTTCACCTTCTGCATTCAAGAATTCAATCACACAACGCTGTCTCAAACGAACATCGATGTCGGCCATCTTACAAACTTCTGCTGTGCTGCCACCTGTTGACACAGAAAGTTACTACTGCAGTGGATTGCAGAAGAAGGTTTGAGGAATGGCGCCAAATTCAAATTTTTCACTTAACTTAATTTTTTTAAGTAGAAAAAAATGGGAGGCATTACTTTTTGACCGACCCTCGTACATCCATACTCCGCAAGCCACCTGACGGTGTGTTGCGGAGGGTACCTTGAGTACCTCTATCGGTTCTCCCCTCTATTCCAGTCTCGTATTGTTCGTGGAAAGAAGGATTGTCGGTATGCTTCTGTGTGGGCTCTGATCTCTCTGATTTTATCCTCTTGGTCTCTTCGCGTAATATACGTAGGAGGGAGCAATATACAGGTTGACTCTTCGGTGAATGTATGTTCTCGAAACTTCAACAAAAGCCCGTACCGAGCTACTGAGCGTCTCTCCTGCAGAGTCTTCCACTGGAGTTTATCTATAATCTCCATAACACTTCCGCGATTACTAAATGATCCTGTAACGAAGCGCGCTGCTCTCCATTGGATCTTCTCTAGCTCTTCTATCAACCCTATCTGGTACGGATCCCACACTGATGAGCAGTATTCAGGCAGTGGGTGGACAAACATACTGTAACCTACTTCCTTTGTTTTCGGATTGCATTTCCTTAGGATTCTTCCAATGAATCTCAGTCTGGTATCTGCTTTACCGTCGATCAACTTTATATGATCATTCCATTTTAAATCACTCCTAATGCGTACTCCCAGATAATTTATGGAATTAACTGCTTCCAGTTGCTGACCTGGTATACTGTAGCTAAATGATAAGGGATCTTTCTTTCTATGTATTCGCACCACATTACATATGTCTACATTGAGATTCAATTGCCATTCCGTGCACCATGCGTCAATTCGCTGCAGACCCTCCTGCATTTCAGTACAATTTCCCATTGTTACAGCCTCTCGATATACCACAGCATCATCCGCAAAAAGCCTCAGTGAACTTCCGATGTCATCCACAAGGTCATTTGTGTATATTGTGAAAAGCAACGGTCCTACGACACTACCCTGCGGCACACCTGAAATCACTCTTACTTCGGAAGACTTCTCTCCACTGAGAATGACATGCTGCGTTCAGCTGTGACTTCAAGTCACACCACTGCCTCCCCCTCCATGGCGCCAACAGTTCCACCGCTGCGCCTCTCCTAAACATTGGAAGAATGGGACCTCTCCCCAGAACGCCATCATACTTTCCACGATGGTCATCCGCGATAGTGACTAACTACGTTTCATCCCTATCACAATGTGACACCATTCGTCACCACTCCATACTTCCCAGTAACGGAACAACTCCGAACGCAACCGTGTGCGTTGTGATGTTAATGGCAATGCATGGAACGGTAATGCCCTAGTCGCCCTGCAGCATGACACGGAGTGTTGCAGCGAGAGCATTACTTGTCGGACGGCAGGCGCATATGTGAAGGGGTTACAATGTGGCGATCTTTTACAGAAGCTCGAAATTTACAGCGGACTTTAATGCGAGATGCCTGTAACAGTTTCCACAACGAAATTTTGTCTCGAAACCTGGCAGAAAATCCAAAGAGATTTTGGTCGTATGTGAAGTATGTTAGCGGCAAGAAACAATTAATGCCTTCTCTGCGCGATAGCAATGGATATACTATCGAAGACAGTGCTGCGAAACCAGAGTTAGTAACAGAGCCTTCCGAAATGCCTTCACAAAAGAAGACGAAGTACATATTCCAGAATTCGAATCGAGAACAGCTGCCAACATGAGTAACGTAGAAGTAAATATCCTCGGAGTAGTGAAGCAACTTAAATCACTTAATAAAAGCAAATCTTCTGGTCCAGACTGTGTACCAATTAGGTTCCTTTCAGAGTATGCTGATGCATTAGCTCCATAATTAACAACCATATACAACCGTCAGTTCGTCGTAAGATCCGTACCCAAAGACTGGAAAGTTGCACAGGTCACAGCAATATTCAAGAAAGGTAGTAGGAGTAATTCACTAAATTACAGGCTCATGTCGTTAACGTCGATACGCAGCAGGATTTTGGAACATATATTGTGTTCGAACTTTATGAATTACCTCGAAAAAAATGGTGTGTTGACACACTGTCAACATGGGTTTAGAAAACATCGTTCCTGTGAAACACAAGTAGTTTTTTATTCACATGAAGTGTTGAGTGCTATTGGCAAGGGATTTCAGACCGATTCCGTATTTCTGGATTTCCGGAAGGCTTTTGACACTGTACCACACAGGCGGCTCGTAGTGAAATTGCGTGCTTATGGAATATCGTCTCAGTTATGTGAATGGATTTGTGATTTCCTGTCAGAGAGGTCACAGTTCGTAGTAATTGACGGAAAGTCATCGAGTCAAACAGAAGTGATTTCAGGCGTTCCCCAAGGTAGTGTTATAGGCCCTTTGCTATTCCTTATGTATATAAACGATTTTGGAGACAATCTGAGCAGCCGTCTTCGGTTGTTTGCAGATAACGCTGTCGTTTATCGACTAATAAAATCATCAGAAGATCAAAACAAACTGCAAAACGATTTAGAAAAGATATCTGAATGGTGCAGAAAGTGGCAGTTGACCCTAAATAACAAAAAGTGTGAGGTCATCTACATGAGTGCTAAAAGGAACTCGTTAAATTTCGGTTGCACGATAAATCAGTCTAACCTAAAAGCCGTAAATTCAACTAAATACCTAGGCATTACTATTACCAACAACTTAAATTGGAAGGAACACACAGAAAATGTCGTGGGGAAGGTTAACCAAGGACTGCGTTTTATTGGCAGGACACTTAGATAATGTAACAGACCTACTAAGGAGACACTATACTACGCTTGTCCGTCCTGTTTTAGAATACTGCTGCGCGGTGTGGGATCCTTACCAGATGGGACTGACGGAGTACATCGAAAAAGTACAAAGAAAGGCAGAACGTTTTGTGTTATCGCGAAATATCGTAGAGAGTGTCACAGAAATGATACAGGATTTGAGCTGGAAATCATTAAAAGAAAGGCGTTTTTCGTTGCGACGGAATCTTCTCACGAAATTCCAATCACCAACTTTCTCCTCCGAATGTGAAAATATTTTGTTGGCATCGATTTACATAGGGAGGAACGATCACCACGATAAAATATGGGAAATCAGAGCTCGTACGGAAAGATATAGGTGTTCATTCTTTTCACGCGCTATACGAGATTGGAATAATAGAGAATTGTGAAGGTGGTTCGACGAACTCTCTGCCAGGCACCTGAATATGATTTGCAGAGTGTCCATGCAGATGTAGAATATGCTTGCTACAAGATATGGCGATCCCCCTTTGTGGTGGTCAGGCGTGGTCGACTGGAACCCTTAAGACGAATATGTCTGCCCCCACATTTCCATGAAAATCCAACATAGGGCCACTGTCACATCCGAATGCCTCACAAACGTCCGACATTCCGCGAGTCGACAGGGCGGCCAAATGGAGACCCACAGCGAGGTGCCTATCAAACTCTGTTAGGTGCTAATAACGATGTTTCACACGAGTACGCAGATCTCCGTGCCCTCACAGTCATCACTCAACATTTGACGCTGTTCATGCCCCCAGCATACTTACTAGACCTGTTAAGAGCATTAAATACTGACAATACTCTACTGGTCATCCTGTCACAGAGAATTTCAAAAATAATCGTTTACATATTCGCCAAATGTATGGACGTGTAGGAAGTTACACTGTCTGTTCTTGTCTTCTTGATACTACATTTTTTTGTCAGGCAGTATGCAAAGCTTTTAAGAAATAAATTCAAAGGCATTTCGCTTGTTTGCGAGAAGTGTCACAACCCAGTTTTGCAACCGGAAAAGAAGGGACAGCACATGCATTTTTGTTTTAGGTTTTGTACTGCACCTGGTCGTATTGCCGAGTCTCTGTTCTAAATTTGTTGTGGCGGCATTGTGAAATCGCTTCGTACTGTGCCAAAGTCAAAGTGACCTGAGACAACATAGAATTAGGAACTAGGACATGCAACAAATCAAAGACTCATCACACACTGAGATATTTTTAGCCACAACATTTTTATGTTTTTTCTGTTGCCACATGTTTAATATTCGTTTAATTTCAGTAACTAAATCATTAACTGTGCATGTTCATTCTCCTCGACACGCACAGGCAGCTTCACATTGTGACTACTTTCAAACAAGCAAAATGGTTTGAAATAACTGTATAATTCACATAAGAGATTGTCGTACAGTTCGCGCAAGATACGGTGGCCGATGCGCAGTGACCAGTTTTCGTCCAAAGCGCTGGGCGAGTTCATTCGTTTGTTCGGGAGGGGAGGCCGATATTTGTTTTTCCACCTTTCGGCCGGTCAGCGATGACAGAATCGAGGCACGCACCCTGCAATCTTTCTCAAGCGATTTTACAGAAAGCATTCGGTAAAAAAATTCATTTTTGGGTTACTTATAGCTTTATACGTTAGGTTCATGATGACGTGCCCTTCATGGTCATAGTTACTGTGATTTTTACGCGAAAAGTAAGACACTATGCGAAATTCGGAAGTGTGCAATGAAAAATAGAGGTCGCTATGGCTTTGCGTTTGGTGCATACTACATAATATGTTGTTGCGTATGAAATTTAGTTAACATATTGAATTTTTGTTTAGACTTGGATTAGAGATTTCTATCTGTCACCAATCTTGAGAAAATTGATCTCTTGTAGCACACTAATTTGCGGTCGCACCGCACCAGCGATAAAAACAGAGTGAAATACCCACAACATTCCCCATTTTCATAAACAGTTTCAGGTATCGAAATGAGATTTTGGAAAACGATAGCATGTAAAAAGGAGAGAATTTTACCATATCGTTATTATGTATAACATCATTATCTACTGTGTTATTCCAATAACTACAGACTTTTTCGGTTGAGGAATGTAATTATTAAAGGCGATCGATAGCTGGTGAAACGAGAAGTGCTATGGTTTTTGGAACAACATATATGAAGGCATTACACATTTTTGCTTTTTCATAAGCTACTGACGTTACTTTTCCTCTGTTCCTCAAGTAATAAACTTAATAAACCACTGTTTCAGAATTCTCTCGCACTTGTGTCTACACTGCATATTAGTGAGGTGAGACAGTGCAAACTCCGCTGAGTTTTGGCAAAAGTAGCAAATCTTAACATAGTAGCCACGGAAATGTGTAGGTTTTACTCAAAATTCGCCACTCATGACGCTTCTCTGAAAGTTACAGCTGATTAAGAAGGCAGGCGGAGCATTTTCAGATGAATTCCTTTTAGATACTAACGAAAGCAGAGGTGGCAATAGACCTTTTGGAATGGTCACCATGCAAGTGTGGACGTGGAAGGGCCTCACTAGAGAGTAGATTTCAGTTTAGAACGGCGCTTCCCCTAAGGCGCTCTGAGTTACCCCCCACCACCGCCCCATGCTTCCACAGTCGACTGCGCATCTAGCCACGGCATTTTGCTCGCACTATGCATACAACTTAACTGCAGGTACAACTCTTGGAGTGCGTACAGATGGGGCAAGTTGACTGGCAACACATTACCGCTCAATCGAATTTCTCTAGAACTTGTCTCATAAGTATATGACTATACTGTCACATAAATTATTCCTACAAAATCAGCTCTTTATTACACTGTTCAAAAATGGTTCAAACGGCTCTGAGCACTATGGGACTTAACTTCTGAGGTCATCAGTCCCCTAGAACTTAGAACTACTTAAACTTAACTAACCTAAGGACATCACACACATCCATACCCGACGCTGGATTCGAACCTGCCTCCGTAGCGGTCGCACAGTTCCAGACTGAAGCGCCTAGAACCGCTCTGCCACAACGGCCGGCTGTTACACTGTGTTTCTGTACTAATCATGGTATAAAGTACCTCGTTCTGGTATGGTCACTGGACTAAGACATTTGTGGTACTTACCTTTGAAAAGTAAATTTTACGCCTTCGAAGTATTTATATTTGCATTCGTAGCAGAAACAACTTATCACAATGCTGTTAGCGATAAAGAAATGCGCAGAAACAGGACACATGATTGCAAATGTTGATGTGCACCAAGAAATAAGTACACAACAAATAACCCGAGTGGCCGCCACCACACGGCCACTGCGACTTGTGTGGCTCCCCTCAGGCCCTGCAGGACCCTCAAGGTACCTCAGATTTTAAGTCCCATAGTGCTTAGAGCCATTTGAACCATTTGAACTAAGACATTTGTGGTGCTTACCTGTGAAAAGTAACGTTTACGCTCACGAACTCGGACGACCTGTTCCTGCTTCTGCGCCACTTCCTTCAGCACGTCGTATGCGTCCACTGACAGTGTGAACAGCTGCCATCGTCAGCGCTGTCAACTGCGGCCTACTGTTTCTGAGTTGTGCTGGCGGAACTGGAAATCATTTTGCTGACAGCCACGAAAACACGACGTGCCAAGGACACTCTGACAGTTCTGTGCCAGCAGTTACATAGTTCAGTTCAGCGTGTGCAGTCACCTCAGTACACTACTCTGGAGACTACCTTCCAAATTGGCAGTCACTACTTACAGAGAAACTAGGACCATTAACAGAGTGTCTATTCATTTATAATCATTTACAGGGACAACATATACAGGATGATTTTTTCCCATCGTGTGCAAACTCTATGGATTGATCGATGACAGGATATGGAACAAAGAAGGTGTAATGATTTATGTCCGGAAATGCATGGTTTGCACGCTACGGACCATCTATTCAATCATACTTCGTTGCAGAGACTGCGATCTAACATGCGCTGTACCATGCAGCCACAGTTCCAGAATGCATGGTTTCATCCTAGAGGGTGGTACTGTTTCTCATACGTTATGCCCTGGCGCCCTCTCCTCCATTAGTAATTAGCAATGTTGTGTCCGATTCACTTCTCTTCCTGACTCACCTTGTAGTGGATGTGATACAGCGTTGTACACAATGGTTCCGTATTCGAATCGAGAGTTTGCTGACATGGTGTTTATTTCTGGAAAGGCAAATGACAATGGATGGCGGGCAGCAAGGTTCTATCAGGACAGCTATCCCCGCTGACAACAACGACAGTATTCATTGTCTGCAACAGTGTCTCGCCGTTCCTCTCAGGGCCGTTTCGGGAACCAGGAAATCACGAAGGACATACCCGAAACGTTTGGACACCATACTTAAAGGAAAATGTGATTAACAATGTGGAAGGCGACCACCGTGTCAGTACCAGGGAATTGGCTCGCCAGTGCAGGGTAAGCTAAACGATCGAGTGGAACATTCTCCATGACAATTGTTACTGCCCTTATCACTTATAGCGTGCGCATGGCTTACCAACAACAGATTTTCCACACTGGGAGCAGTTTTGTCACCGGTTTATTTCACCAGGCAACCACGATTCCGGGATTTGTATCATCCATCCTATTCGCAGATGTGGCCACCTCTGCGCAGAGTGGTATCTTCAACTTTCATAACAGTCATCTGCCTGATAGTATGCAGAACCCCCATGGTATGGTGACAGTGAATCTTCAGCATCAGTGCAGCCAGAATGTGTGGGCCGGAATTCTTGTCGACCTATTCTGGGACCAGTCTTCCTTCCACGTCCCCTAACAGCCCGGAACTGTCGGCGTTTGTTGTGGGTGACTTTGTCTCCCCTGCTAGAAGAAGTGCGTTGATGATTCGAAGGGTTATTTGGCTGCTACATAATGGTGCTCCAGCCCACTTTGCCGTTAACTCCCGGAAGCATCTCAATCATGACTTCCCTGGTCGATGGATCCGACGAGGGGATCCAGTTGCACCACCTGCTAATTCACGAGATCTCAACACGTGTGAATTAGAGTTATGGGACAATCTCAAAAGTGTCGTGTATGCAGAGCCCATTCCAAATGTGGAGACACTGGAGCAGCATATTATGCTGCCTTTGACACTATTTGGATGCAGCCTGGCCAATGTGAATGTGTGAGACAGAACATGCTACGGCGCGTTGAGGCACATGAAAACCATTTTTGACACATAAAGTAACTGTGGCTGCGTGGTACAGCGCATATTAGACCACAGTTCCTGTAACAACATATGACTGAATACATGATCTCTAGCATGGAAACCATGTATTTCTGGATAAGAGTTTGTATACGCTGGAAAAAAATCAACCTGTAGACTGCCAATAGACAGGATAGTTATTTCAGATATCATGGTTTTAGACGTAGGACATCAAGTGCCATGCGTCAAACTGTACCAAAGTGTCGTTTCTAACCAACTCTTAAAACATATTATTTGTTATTCTTCATTGTGTTGCCACATTTGTGTTACATTGTCGCCTTAACAGACAAGAGTTTAATATTCGTAATGTGCAATGGCTACCTGTAAGGAAGCATAGCAGGAAAACAGTTTTCTGCTACTGTGGATGCTTAGGCTGAATTAACATTGAGTTATTACATTCACAACAAATATATTAAAGTTTCGGTCTTAGCTCAAGATGTAAACAAACAGCATTATACATAAGCCACAGAGTAATATCAATTTGATGTTATCTCATGTACAGTACACTACGCTCACGCCATAGATTGCCGTGCCCTATGGCATATGCACCGGTTTCACAATCAGCAAATAAGTGGTTTATTACACACTGAAATATTTTCAGGAACAATGTCTTTCTGTTTTACTTCCTGGCAGTATACCTTCGTTCATTTCTCAGGAACTAAGTACATCCTCTTTCTCAATGGCATATGTAGTAATGCCACAGTTTCGATTGTGACTACTGGAAAACAAGAATACAACCAAATGCATATAACTTATACAATTCCAAAGATTTCTTAGCATGTGTGCTAATTAGATTAATGAGGTCAGAATGCGACCTCTTTTTCCTAAATAAATGAACAGATATAACAAATGTTCAGAATTATACGTTGTGTGATATCAAGATAGATCCATGTCACACCTTTTCACTTTGCTACAAACGGAACCCATGATGTCCTTTATTGATGTGTTATTAATACATGCCTCGGTCTCACCGCACATGAAAGTCTCATTTTGGGCTATTAAGGCTTTACGACAGCCCTACTCCATGAAATGTAGAACCCTGAAGAAAGTTTTAACTCGATAGGAAAAAGAAAGTCTATTACAGTTCAGTCAGTTTATGCTCTCAAGAGCTTAAAAAAACCAAACGTATTAGGAGGTAGGAAAATAAATCAACTTGTAAAAGTCACATGCTACAAGTTTCAGCAGCCTGAACACACTGGAAGACACTGGTCTGCCGCTTTGTTAAAGAATGTGTTTGCTGTGTTGAAATGAGATTAGAGTAAAGATTAGTGTGGAAGATTCTCATTGAATTTACATGTAATGAAAAGGCACAATTTGGTTCCCTATGCTGTTATCTGAATTTTGTGTGCCAGACTGCATGCCGCTTTGAAAAACTGACTTGTTATGTTATTGTAGAAAAATGATTAAAGGATGAGTAATTATTATTATTTCTGTCATCTCCGTTTGAAATTATTCTATAACCTGCAAATGTCTTAAGTGAGTTTAATAATTTCGTCAACAGAAAAGAAAAACATCAGAGTCATTTGTGATCTCTGAAGTTTTCTCCACATCATTGATTAATGATGTGTTTTCAGGTAAACAATCGAGTTGTAGATTCCATTTTTTATGCATAAAACAGTATCTACAACTCTGCACTATTGCTGAAAACACTCCATTAAGAAAAATCAGCTGTCAGCGACAATGGATCCATTAACACACGTTATCTTGCAATGTGGCAACTATGCACAGACGGTTCTTTGGTTTTCGTACTTCACTACAAACATGTCCCACAACACGTCTGACTTCGTACCTTCCCACTCAGCCGTTTTGTTGACCAAGATTCCTTATCTCAAATTGATTCACATGCGCTGCCAAGTGAAAATTTTGCCATCAGCAATATCCGGACCGGTTACCTCCGAGCTGAACTCACCTGCAGAACCGTGTGTTTGCGACCTCGGCTACGGAGATCTTGGTAAACATCTGGAGATTATCACTTGGGAGTTAACCAGAAGAATTAGCCTCTACGCAACTGGTGATAAAGAATCTAGCTCTGAAGCGCGTTGTACACGATAATGCGTTAATCTGAGTGTAAGGTTTGTTCTTTGCACTACAAGTATTTAACACAATTACAAATTACAGAAATCCAGTGAAAGTGTACCATTCAAGGCAAATTGCAATCAAGACTTTTCGATGATTACGTCTGCGTGTCCGCAGCTCGTGGTCGTGCTGTAGCGTTCTCGCTTCCCGCGCCCGGGTTCGATTCCCGGCAGGGTCAGGGATTCTCTCTGCCTCGTGATGACTGGGTGTTGTGTGATGTCCTTAGGTTAGTTAGGTTTAAGTAGTTCTAAGTTCTAGGGGACTGATGACCGTAGGTGTTAAGTCTCATAGTGCTCAGAGCCATTTGAACCATTTTTGAACGTCTGCGTTTTCACAGGCTTTTGTATTTTTAGTAGTGGCTTCCGTTGTTGCTTGGTGGAACAAATCCACAAGTGTAAATGAAAACAGAAACTGTTAACTGTTCTGCAGTTGTATACAGTGCATTGCAAAATACCCATATTTTGAGTTCATTTGGTATATGCTTTTAATTATACATGTTTCTAATACTGCGCCACTTCTTTCTAGCTTTCGGTTATTATGAAAAAACTAAACATTTCTCAATCGTCTCCGTTTCTTTTATGCTGCCAGACACATAATTTACGCACACGACTTTATGTGGTAATTTCCAGTCTCGATTCAGGCGTAAAATTTGTCCGGAACATAGCGTGACGAATGTCCATCTTTTACCTAGCGTTTATCCCGTCTAGAGCGGAGTCCGTTTTTTCAGTACAGTATTTGGTAGATTTTAGTTTATTATTCAATTTCTGTGGACGAATGCCTGCCTTTATGCCACAGTCATTATGGCAACTGAAGGGAGGGAAGTTGCCTGGGTCGTCTGTCAGTGAGTTACTGTATTTTAACTGTTTGCGTACCGTATTCTCTGAGGCGGAATTTAGAGGCCAGACACCTTTAGCCTATACAAGTGTGGGAAACCGCCTAAAATGTACAGCCCGCCGCGTGGATTCCACACGGATCTGGAATAACACCATGTCACGCAAGGTAGGGCGCTGCTATTTACGCTCCGTGAAAATTACGCACTCAAGGCTAGAAAAATTGTACCGACTTAACCTATTGGTAAAACTACGTGAATCATGAAGGACTCGATTAAATGACAGTGATAATATGACTTATTTTTAATCTTTTTATTTGTGTTTCAATTTACAGACAAGTGTTCTGTCAGCAATTTTACTGTTAAAAACTTATGAAGCTTATTATAGTGATTAACAATATACATATGAATGATTTTTTGGTGAAATATTGATAAAAGGAGGATGATGCTGGATATTTTACTGCTTCTGGTGACACTGATGCTTCTCACTGAGTGTTGTTGGTGGTACTCGATGAGGTATGTGGCGATAATGATGATGAAGAAACGTTACAACTTGTTCTGAAATATTGTATGACCTTCTATAAAGCGGGAAGGGTTTAGAGGACTTTGGTCAAGCAGGTAGGGCGGCGGTAAGTGATGTCAAACACATAATTTATGCACACGACTTTATATAGGAATTTCCTACTCCTGGTTCAGGTATATCACAAAAGTTTCCCTCAGCACCTAATCTGTAAATAAAAAGGCCTGAAAACTTAAATTTGACTGGAGCTACTAATGGTTATAATAGATAGACTACATAAACGAAAATTATCGGGTAACAGGAACAACACGCAATCTAATCTTTTGTCGCCACCACAGAGATACGTAAACTTTCCGTTTATGCGGAAACTATAGTATTAGTTAGCTAAGTTATTCAAAAATACTGACATCGGTGTAGGTTTTCCACCGCATAATAAAGTTCAGAACTCATACGGAATGCAATGTCTGCCGTATATTCTATATTGGTCAAACTGGAAGAAAGTTTAGAATGGGGCAGCAGGGCAGCAACCACCGACGCCTGATGATCTCTGCATGTTATATCGTGCTCGGAAAGGCAAAACGCTTGACTTGTTGGAAGAGTTGGAAATCCTTAAACACACGTGTGCGGACGACGAACAATTGCTGAACAATCAGCCCACTAGTAGCAACCAAAGCTATTACGATTCAGTGATGTCAGTTTTTAAATTTTTTATTAAATTGGAATACGCTTGTCTATTAGGTTCCATTTCGGTTCCACTTAGTTCCTCCCCCTCCCCCCCCCCCACACACAACCACCCTCCTCCCCCCCCCCCCCAAATGATTCATTCCTAGACATTATACTTTTAAAGTCGGATCGGGACTGCTGTTTTATGCATTTTTTTATCCCCATTTGTCAGGGCGTACATTCGTGGTGGTTATCTTACGGTTTTATTTAGTTACGACTGATGCTATTTCATCTACTTGGAGTGGTTAAATTTTTTTTTTAATGGGCGACTGTGTTCTGAGTAATTGTAACCGCTTAATTTCATTATAGTGAATCAACCATTTTCAGATCTTTTTTGTAAGCATTAAATATCCCATCTGCCACATAAGTAATTTGAGCGCCACCTCCTCCGTAGACATTCTACGCAACCCTCATTTCATTGCTCGCCTTTGTATGCGCTTGACGCTCCTGCCGTGAAGTACGGCAGCAGCACTCTAAAAAAATGGTTCAAATGGCTCTGAGCACTATGGGACTTAACATCTACGGTCATCAGTCTCCTAGAACTTAGAACTACTTAAACCTAGCTAACCTAAGGACAGCACACAACACCCAGCCATCACGAGGCAGAGAAAATCCCTGACCCCGCCGGGAATCGAACCCGGGAACCCGGGCGTGGGAAGCGAGAACGCTACCGGACGACCACGAGATGCTGGTGGCAGCACTCTGCATCATGTTTAAATGCGTAATATTCTTTGTGAGTGTGATCCTACCCCTGTACCATTCTGGCCTGCTTGTACGACTTTACTAACATATGTTGTTTCGGTCAATGTGATTACTTATTTAGCATTCTATCCCGCAGATACACTATATTATTTTAGTTGTTTTCGACTGGGTCTCTGCGGGTTCGTCTTGTTCCACACGTTCTGCAGTCTCGTACAGGTTAAAATGTCGCAAAAGGAAAATTTTAAGGTCAGTGACAACTTATTATTCACATATAAAACCGTGCAAGCTAGGGCAGTACTCTAATTTTTTTTCTTATTTTGCTATTTTTACTGATAATCTGAAGGTGTTCCACGAAGGCGACACACGTTGTTAATAAAATATTAAGTTGCATGCGGCACTGATTTTATTCAAATATTCTACAAACGGCTGCTGTACCAGACGGCGTAATGGAGTGGGAGAAATTTTATGAAAGATTCATTTTCGGCTGGTGATACTGTTGGTAGGTGGGAGGGCGGTGAAGATGCTATAGAAAAGGATGTGCAAGGAATGAGAGTGTTAAGATTTTAAGGTATGGATGCAATGTTCGTGTTTAAGAGGTGGGACAGCGGACTGTGTGGTCGAGGTTCTAGGATATAAAATGTTGTAAGACAATGCGACGGCGAGGATCGATGCTGTGGCATGAAGCGGGAAATGTGGAATTTTATAACACTTTTTTAATAGCGGAATGCACGTCATGGCCATATGGCTGGAAATCTGGTTTCCTTTGTAAAATTAGCCCGTGCAGAAGATGAGGAGTTACGGAACGTCATAGTTTCACTTGCACCACTGCTTTACACAGCGCCACGACCGCCTGGAGAGGTGGAAGCTGCTGACAATGGAGTATATCGAGGCAGTGGCACCGGGGATGGCTGCTGCACGGCCCTCTGACGTCAGCCGTACACCGAGTTGTCATGAAGTGGTGCCGCGTGGGCGGCGGAGGCGGCGGGGGTGGAGGGGGCGACCAGCGCTGCGTCCCTCGCCAGCTGCTGCTGCAGGCGGAGCTGTGGACAATAAACAAGTCATTGATATGGGACCCAAACATTAGTGGTCCTGTCTCGCTTATCTTACGTACACTCAAGAGTTACTTCTGTATCTCTTAACCCTGTCAGCCCCTCTGGCTACAATTGTTTACATTTACTTTTACAGTGTCTTAGCAGCAACAAAAGTATTTTTCCCCAGTGGAAACCTGAGATACACATGTGTGAATTTTCAACCTTTTCATCATGCACACGTCCCCAACTGATTGCGATGAAAACATCAGTAAATCAATGTAGCAGTGCGCAGCAAATCGCGACCACCAGAATTCACGGATGTGGTTGGTTCGCTATATTTGTGAGTTAACGAGCATTTCGCTCTCATTTAAGTATATGGCCGAAAGAGTCAGCCTTCAGGAATTTTGAAACGAACCCTGCCGTTCAGGACCGGATGCCACAAACGGCGCAGATTCACCACGAGATGGGGAAACTCACAGGCGCCTATTGTTTATTGAGGGCGAAGCTCTGTAGTGTGCGCGTGAGACAGACGAGAACCTACGTCATAGGGAAACCCAGCAAAGGCTTTCATGGCCAAGGAGACGTTGCATGCTACATATGGTGGACCTAAGATTGGCCGTAAAGAGAAACATTTATTAATTCTGTAGTAGTGCAGGGAATCAAGACACAGTAATTTTAATCTACTATCCTTCATAAATTTTCATGGTGATCCCAATAAAACTTGAATATTGATCATATCTATAATAGTTTAGGATTTAGTTTAAAGTGAAATTCAAGTTTTGTAACAAAGACGTGAATGCTAAAATCTGAACACTTTAGTCGATCTCAACGATCGACATTTCATATAAAAACGCATCATTAAAATGACAAATGTTGTAAATATCAATTCTGTTACTTCATTTGGTTAAAAGATATATTAAATTAAAATTATTAGTATTTTCAGTTAAGCATCAGATCATCATTTCCTCCACACAAAACACGCTGGACGAATAGAGAATCTTATTGAATCATTTAGGTAATAAAATATTTGTTGTAAAGTTTAGTTCATAATATTTACCTTTGTTCCTTATTTATTTAACAGAAAGCACATTGATGCAAAGGTACTGGCCGTGACATTCAAAGTTAAGAAGCAAATTGTATTGTATTGATTTTATGTAAAATAATTTAACGTTTATTATGTAATGGATATTATTGTTACTTTATTTAGAACGTGAAAGTGGTCAAGCTTTGATTATTTAAATATGTTAAAATGTAAAGTAATGTAGAATAAGCTGTAGCCAAGCAGATGGGCGGCTTCTGGAAAGGGAACTGCACTAGTCAATTGAGCGAAAATGTTCGGCGCGAGGGAAACGCGGTCGGAGATGGACAGAGGGCAGTTCTGGTCTAGACACCAAAGAGGACAGTTCGGCTAGAGACACCAAAGGGTTCAGTTCGGATGCAGACGCGGAAGAGGACAGTTCGGCTGGAGACACCAAGGATACAGTGCTGGCGGAGACGCGAAAGCGAACGGTCGGTCTTTAGGCAGCTAGGAAGTGGAACGACTTGGAAAATTTCGCGTTGTGTGGTATCGCTGGACTGGGCGGTGAGCAGACGCGCGCCTGCTGTGAACTCCAACTTTTCGCATAGTTAATGAGGTGGAATATCGAACTTGCAATTCACGATGGCTTTGTGAATGATCGAACTGTGTCAAATGAATATGCGCTTGAGTGTAACAAACTCTAAATACGACCACTTTCGCTATTAGTTTGCTCTCTGAATAAACATTATCCTAACCAAATAACAACTGAGTGCCCTACATCATTTATGGGTCGTTAATTTAGCTCCCGATATTATAATTACTGTTGTTATACGTTATATTAACTTTGTATTTCGCAAACTTGCCATCAGCCAGACAATTTAACCAAAGGATCACAGGCGTCTAATTTAGGGAGTCTAATGCGACACGAGTTGTTCAGCACCTAGACGAGTTTGAGCCAAGACATTTCGATGAAGGGGAATGTGAGCCCGAATATCTTTGGGATGTTAGCTCACATATTCCACTGCATAACTGAATATCGCTGTTGTTATTTTGCATGGAAATTATTGAAAGATCACTTTACTTTTCGTTACAGTAAAGAATATTTCGTAATTCGTTATTTTAGTCCATAAAATGAAGCCAAGTGTACAAAGTATGTTAGGAAAATGAGTACATATTTTTGTATAAATCTTGTATCTAAAATCATTAAAAGCCAGCTAAGAGCATCACCGCATAAAGAAAAATTATATTTCCTGCAGAAAAAAATTCAGGTCAAGAAGGGTTGAAGGGATTGACCAGTACAGAATTTTTTTACCCTAATTTTAAATTTGGTTATAATGTTGTTTAGAGAGTCTACTTTTAAGATTCATTCATATGAAGTCTGCCATAAATGTTAAAATATGTAAAAACCGTGACTTACCGCATTGGGGTCTGGCGCATCCAAGTGCTAGAATGCAATCTGTGTAATATTACAATAGTTACAGACGGAACAGAAGTCCTGTTAGTTTCGGATAGTATTACTGGGAACATTAGTAGCAACCAAAATACTAATCAAAATATCCACGGGTGTACTGCCGGTCTATAGTGTCCAACGGGCACAATATTTCGGCGATCAAACATGTCGCCATCGTCAGGTGAACTGACGGACTGAGCTCCTGTGAACGTGCCGGCACGGAGATCCGTACGCTATGGCTGCTCAGGGGGAACTGAGCAGCCATAGCGTACGGATCTCCGTGCCGGCACGTTCACAGGAGCTCAGTCCGTCAGTTCACCTGATGATAGCGACATGTTTGATCGCCGAAATATTGTGCCCGTTGGACACTATAGACCGGCAGTACACCCGTGGATATTTTGATTATCAAATACGCCGGGAGAAACTCAAGAACAACTAAAATACATTTCTCAACAAGATTTGTATTCGCAACATAATTCGATGACTCCTTTATGGTGAACAGTCTGAAACCACATGCTTACCTCGCGTCTGCTTTTAACTTCTCATTTCGTTTGTTTTTTATATGAAGTAAAATGTGAGGCTTGAAAATGACAAATCAACGTATTTATACGGATAGAAAGGATTCAAAAAATAAATCCAAACGTGCAAAAAATGCTTCGACTGCTTAGCAGAAGCCTGTTAATCGATATAATTTCGTCAAAATGAGAGTATTTCGACATCGGTGAAAAAAAGGCCCACTCTACGGTGATGCCATACACTTGCATTATACCTTTTTTTTTTTACTTCTGAATCTTCGTTTTTTCCTGTAGTACGTAAGATTTTTGCGATATATTTTAATTTCGATTTTTGGTGCAAGTTTTCATAGACTTTTTGTCGAGAAAATTGACTTTTATTTGAGAGTTGCAAAGAGTCAGCATTCCCTTTATAACATTATTTGTTTATGTTTCATTTAAATTTTTATAATTTTTTTTTTAAATATTCGCATGTTGGTACTATAGTTTCGTAGATGTAAAGTAAAGTGTGCTGTACTGGAGTCTGAAATCCTTTGCTTTGTATGTGAATAATGTATGAAAAATACTATGTAAATTGTTTATTGCGTTAAATAATTTTCTAATGACATTTTGTATTTAAAATATTTGTGTGTAAACATTGTTCATGTTGATGTAAATTTGACAGTTTAAGATATGGTCACGCTTAGGAACTATGTAAGAAATAGATGTTATGTACAAGCCAGTGTGCTTTTGTGTGAAACGAAAGTGGCTCTGAGGAGTGGAAGAGGTGGCAAGGGCGAATTGGCGCGCTAGCTAGAGCAAGCGCGGGCAGTAAGTCACACAGTCTGTGAGCGGCAGTGATGGAGGCAACACCTTTGTGGAGCAGGAGAAGCTTTGCCTGCAAATTTGCACAAAAATACCTCGGACGAAGACTGCAAACAGCTTACGGAACAGCTGCGAGTTGTTCGGCTACTGTATGTAAAATCGAACGATTCAAGGAAATAAATTTAGCCCATACGCAAGATACTTGCACGCTGTATTGTGGGACTGTAGCCGTTATAATTGTTCACCACTCTCAAGCCTTCAGCCACAAGATAAAATTTTTTTGTACTTTTTACTTTTGTACAGCGTGAACCACTAATTTAAACTGTGTTTTAATAATCATTCTTGAACTTCATCCTGTTATTTCATCCTAATCATACAACTGTATAGGGTTCCTTCCTGGAGTTTGATTAATCCCAGTATCCTGTTTTACAGACATATGAAGTGCCAAGTTAATATAAAGAGGCACCGTTTAAACTGTTTTTGTGTGCATAATAAAATGGCTCTGAGCACTATGGGACTTAACTTCTAAGGTCATCAGTCCCCTAGGACTTAGAACTACTTAAACCTAACTAACCTAAGCACAACACACACATCCATGCCCGAGGCAAGATTCGAATCTGCGACCCTAGCGGTCCCGCGGTTCCAGACTGTAGCGCCTAGAACCACACGGCTACCCCGGCCGGCTGTAAGTAATAAAAAAAAAAAAAGAAAAAAGTTTTCTTAACTATGCAAAGTACTATGGTAAAAATTTGCTTACGTAAAATTCAAACAGAGTGAAGTCAAGTTGCTAGAATCTGTTAAATGACTATATATAATTAGTGCAGAGAGTAATAGTTTTTGAAAGTAAGAAAGAGTTTTTCTTGAAGTGGCATGTTCTGTATAAAAAGTGTGTGCTTTAGTATCTAAGTACTGTAGTGTTTAAGTTTGTTGGTTATGGGTTTCTAAAGATCCCCACTGACCAAATTTTTGTAGCTTCCTTGAAGTTATCTACTGGGCCTTTTCTCTTTTAAAATGTAATGTATAAGGGTGTAGTCCAACATTGTTTCAGTGGAGTGATATTTATTTGGAGAACCAAATTAAACAGTAGCAAGGAAGTCATACTTCTGCTTTTCCAATACTTCACTGTTTCATTGTCTGACTAGGCTGACGGCCATTTGATCATGTTTTAAACTACTATATTAACTTGTAACTGAGTTGTCCTAGCTGCAGTATAATATTATTCATACTGCGTTTCTATCTAACAGCTGGGTAAGATCTTACGAAAAGAAGTGAGTAGGCTGATTTACTTATTCATTAGACACAACACACGGTCAAATTCTGAAAAAAGGGTAGCTCTATTGGATGGCTTTTCCTATTAACGGAGCTACCCTCCCATAGTGTACTTAATTTGGAAACTAAACTAAATTTTAGTAAGAGGGTTATATATGGCTTTTCATGTGACAGGACCATTTCTTCTGTTGGGGTATAGTATACGTGGCAAGATAGAAGACAGGGTTTTGTGTTATTTAGGTAAAAGCATACTAAATTACAATAGTGGTGGTAGGGTTATACCTCACGCAACGATATACACATTTTTGCCTCGCACAAATCGATGACAGGCAAAATCTGTTGTCTAGCGCCGCTAACGGTGAGAGAGTAGGGGTCAGGCAGTCAGTCAGTTCTACACTCCTGGAAATATAAATAAGAACACCGTGAATTCATTGTCCCAGGAAGGGGAAACTTTATTGACACATTCCTGGGGTCAGATGCATCACATGATCACACTGACAGAACTACAGGCACATAGACACAGGCAACAGAGCATGCACAATGTCGGCACTAGTACAGTGTATATCCACCTTTCGCAGCAATGCAGGCTGCTATTCTCCCATGGAGACGATCGTAGAGATGCTGGATGTAGTCCTGTGGAACGGCTTGCCATGCCATTTCCACCTGGCGCCTCAGTTGGACCAGCGTTCGTGCTGGACGTGCAGACCGCGTGAGACGACGCTTCATCCAGTCCCAAACATGCTCAATGGGGGACAGATCCGGAGATCTTGCTGGCCAGGGTAGTTGACTTACACCTTCTAGAGCACGTTGGGTGGCACGGGATACATGCGGACGTGCATTGTCCTGTTGGAACAGCAATTTCTCTTGCCGGTCTAGGAATGGTAGAACGATGGGTTCAATGACGGTTTGGATGTACCGTGCACTATTCAGTGTCCCCTCGACGATCACCAGAGGTGTACGGCCAGTGTAGGAGATCGCTCCCCACACCATGATGCCGGGTGATGGCCCTGTGTGCCTCGGTCGTATGCAGTCCTGATTGTGGCGCTCACCTGCATGGCGCCAAACACGCATACGACCATCATTGGCACCAAGGCAGAAGCGACTTTCATCGCTGAAGACGACACGTCTCCATTCGTCCCTCCATTCACGCCTGTCGCGACACCACTGGAGGCGGGCTGCACGATGTTGGGGCGTGAGCGGAAGACGGCCTAACGGTGTGCGGGACCGTAGCCCAGCTTCATGGAGACGGTTGCGAATGGTCCTCGCCGATACCCCAGGAGCAACAGTGTCCCTAATTTGCTGGGAAGTGGCGGTGCGGTCCCCTACGGCACTGCGTAGGATCCTACGGTCTTGGCGTGCATCCGTGCGTCGCTGCGGTCCGGTCCCAGGTCGACGGGCACGTGCATCTTCCGCCGACCACTGGAGACAACATCGATGTACTGTGGAGACCTCACGCCCCACGTGTTGAGCAATTCGGCGGTACGTCCACCCGTCCTCCCGCATGCCCACTATACGCCCTCGCCCAAAGTCCGTCAACTGCACATACGGTTCACGTCCACGCTGTCGCGGCATGCTACCAGTGTTAAAGACTGCGATGGAGCTCCGTATGCCACGGCAAACTGGCTGACACTTACGGCGGCGGTGCACAAATGCTGCGCAGCTAGCGCCATTCGACGGCCAACACCGCGGTTCCTGGTGTGTCTGCTGTGCCGTGCGTGTGATCGTTGCTTGTACAGCCCTCTCGCAGTGTCCGGAGCAAGTATGGTGGATCTGACACACCGGTGTCAATGTGTTCTTTTTTCCATTTCCAGGAGTGTAGTTTGGAGTCCACTGAGACCGTGCGGAGTATCTGTGGCATCGATACTGATTCAGGCCACTACATGTCAAACATCAAACTGACATATAAAAGGAAAAACA
Source organism: Schistocerca gregaria (assembly GCF_023897955.1). Lineage (NCBI taxonomy): Eukaryota > Metazoa > Arthropoda > Insecta > Orthoptera > Acrididae > Schistocerca > Schistocerca gregaria. Next base: position 514,237,965 of record NC_064924.1, read on the forward strand.
AACCTCAAAAGTTTGATAGAGAACTTATGAGCGTAGCTACATTATTCATAGTCCGATATATTCCTAGATGTCTAAAACGTCAATCGATTAAAAATAATCCGGTATATTACCGGAGATCTTGAATATCCTTAGGTGACAGTCTAGGAGCAATTGTCAATGGATTAAAGCTTTCACTGAAGAAGTTGCTCCCTTACAGAAACGGAAGAAACATGCTTGGTGCGATGATGAATGCGATACGGCAGTTTTACGCAGGCATAAAACTTGGTTAAGTGACTAACAAAGGAAACTGAAAGTTCCAGGGATGAATTACACAGTGCTAGACGATCAACGGCTAAAGAAATTAGAGGCGTCAAATGGAAATTTAATTAGGACTCACTCAAATCTATCGCGGAGGCTTTCAGTCGCCATAAAACGAGAGAGTACTATTACACATTTAAACAGTAACAATAGAAATACAGGGTGTTTATAAGCGAATCCTGCCCCCATGAACCATGGACCTTGCCGTTGGTTGGGAGGCTTGTGTGCCTCAGCGATACAGATAGCCGTACCGTAGGTGCAACCACAACAGAGGGGTATCTGTTGAGAGGCCAGACAAACGTGTGGCTCCTGAAGAGGGGCAGCAGCCTTTTCAGTAGTTGCAGGGGCAACAGTCTGGGTGATTGATTGATCTGGCCTTGTAACAATAACCAAAACGGCCTTGCTGTGCTGGTACTGCGAACAGCTGAAAGCAAGGGGAAACTACGGTCGTAAGTTTTCCCGAGGGCATGCAGCTTTACTGTATGATTAACTGATGATGGCGTCCTCTTCGGTAAAATATTCCGGAGGTAAAATAGTCTCCCATTCGGATCACTGGGTGGGGACTACTGAAGAGGATGTCGTTATCAGGAGAAAGAAAACTGGCGTTCTACGGATTGGAGCGTGGAATGTCAGATCCCTTAATCGGGCAGGTAGGTTAGAAAATTTAAAAAGGGAAATGAATAGGTTAAAGTTAGATATAGTGGGAATTAGTGAACTTTGGTGGCAGGAGGAACAAGACTTCTGGTCAGGTGACTACAGGATTATAAACACAAAATCAAACAGGGGTAATGCAGGAGTAGGTTTAATAATGAATAGGAAAATAGGAATGTGGGTAAGCTATTACAAACAGCATAGTGAACGCATTATTGTGGCCAAGATAGATACGAATCCCACACCTATTACAGTAATACAAGTTTATATGCCAACTAGCTCTGCAGATGACGAAGAAATTGAAGAAATGTATGATCAAATAAAAGAAATTATTCAGATAGTGAACTGTGACGAAAATTTAATAGTCATGGGTGACTGGAATTCGGTAGTAGGAAAAGGGAGAAATGGTAAGACAGAGATTTAGGAACCAGGTTTTAAATTGCAAGACATTTCCAGGGGCAGATGTGGACTCTGACCACAATCTATTCGTTATGAACTGTAGATTAAAACTGAAGAAACTGCAAAAAGGTGGGAATTTAAGGAGATGGGACCTGGATAAACTAAAAGAAACAGAGGTTGTACATAGTTTCAGGGAGAGCATAAGGGAGCAATTGACAGGAATGGGGGAAAGAAATACAGTAGAAGAATAATGGGTAGCTTTGAGGGATGAAGTAGTGAAGGCAGCAGAGGATCAAGTAGGTAAAAAGACGAGGGCTAGTAGAAATACTTGGGTAACAGAAGTAATATTGAATTTAATTGATGAAAGGGGAAAATATAAAAATGCAGCAAATGAAGCAGACAAAAAGCAATATAGACGTCTCAAAAATAAGATCGACAGGAAGTGGAAAATGGACAAGCGGAGATGGCTAGAGGACAAATGTAAGGATGTAGAGGCTTATCTCACTAGGGGTAAGATAGATACTGCCTACAGGAAAATTAAAGAGACCTTTGGAGATAGGAGAACCACTTGTATGAACATCAAGGGCTCAGATGGAAAGCCAGTTCTAAGCAAAGAAGGGAAAGCAGAAAGGTGGAAGGAGTATATAGAGGGTCTATACAAGGGCGATGTACTTGAGGACAATATTATGGAAATGGAAGAGGATGTAGATGAAGATGAAATGGGAGATGCGATACTGCGTGAAGAGTTTGACAGAGCACTGAAAGACCTGAGTCGAAACAAGGCCCCCGGAGTAGACAACATTCCATTGGAACTACTGATGGTCTTGGGAGAGTCAGTCCTGACAAAACTCTACCATCTGGTGAGCAAGATGTATGAGACAGGCGAAATAACCTCAGACTTCAAGAAGAATATAATTCCAATCCCAAAGAAAGCAGGTGTTAAAAAATGTGAAAATTACCGAACTATCAGTTTAATAAGTCACAGCTGCAAAATACTAACGCAAATTCTGTACAGACGAATGGAAAACTGATAGAAGCCGACCTCAGGGAAGATCAGTTTGGATTCCGTAGAAATGTTGGAACACGTGAGGCAATACTGACCCTACGACTTATCTTAGAAGCTAGATTAAGGGAGGGCAAACCTACGTTTCTACCATTTGTAGACTTAGAGAAAGCTTTTGACAACGTTGACTGGAATACTCTCTTTCAAGTTCTGAAGGTGGCAGGGGTAAAATACAGGGAGCGTAAGGCTATTTACAATTTGTACAAAAACGAGATGGCAGTTATAAGTGTCGAAAGACATGAAAGGGAAGCAGTGGTTGGGAAGGGAGTGAGACAGGGTTGTAGCCTCTCCCCGATGTTATTCAATCTCTATATTGAGCAAGCAGTGAAGGAAACAAAAGAAAAATTCGGAGTAGGTATTAAAATCCATGGAGAAGAAATAAAAACTTCGAGGTTCGCCGATGACATCGTAATTCTGTCAGAGACAGCAAAGGACTTGGAAGAGCAGTTGAACGGAATGGACAGTGTCTTGAAAGGAGGATATAAGACGAACATCAACAGAAGCAAAACGAGGATAATGGAATGTAGTCGAATGAAGTCGGGTGATGCTGAGGGATTAGATTTAAGTGTCAGGAAGTCATTTCTGAAAGTATTTGTATGGAGTGTAGCCATGTATGGAAGTGTAACATGGCCGATAAATAGTTTGGACAAGAAGAGAATAGAAGCTTTTGAAATGTGGTGCTACAGAAGAATGCTGAAGATTAGATGGGTAGATCACATTACTAACGAGGAAGTATTGAATAGGATTGGGAAGAAGAGGAGTTTGTGGCACAACTTGACTAGAAGAAGGGATCGGTTGGTAGGACAAGTTCTGAGGCATCAAGGAATCACCAATTTAGTATTGGAGGGCAGCGTGGAGGGTAAAAATCTTAGAGGGAGACCAAGAGATGAATACACTAAGCAGATTCAGAAGGATGTAGGTTGCAGTAGGTACTGGGAGATGAAGAAGCTTGCACAGGAGAGCTGCATCAAACGAGTCTCAGGACTGAAGACCACAACAACAACAACATAAACGAATATCGGGGTTTTAACGCTGCATAATATTTATTACATTAAAATTACAGTTATAAATGATATGTCAAATGAAAAAGCAACTCAGACAGTTTTACCAAGAACCTTATAAATGTTCACTGCCATAGCGAAGTACGTGATTGGTTGAACTTCACTGTACCCAAGCGCTGGATAGGACGCAAGGGGCCCAATGACAGAGCTTGCTTTGCATGGCCTCCACGTTCACCCAACCTAACGCCATGTGAGTTTTTCCTTTGGGGCTTCATCAGGGATCGTGTGTACGTGCCTCCGCTACCAGCAGACCTGTCTGAATTAAGAAACCGGATTGAAGCAGCTGTTGCTACAATCACTGAAGACACACTTATCAACGTTGGGGAAGAATTCGGCTATAGACTTCATATGTGCCTTGAGACTAATGGTACTCACATTGAACATTTATAAGGTCCTCGGTAAAAGTGTTCCAGTTGCTCTTTAATTTGACATATCATTTATAACTGTAAGTTTAATACAATAAATATTGTAAAGCGTTAAAACCCCGATATTCATTTATAAACACCCTGTATACTCCACCTACTCTTATGATGATGGATATGAACGGAAAGACATAACAATAGGGCATAACAATTATGAAAATTCAGTGTTTTTCGCTGAATACTTCAAACAGTTACTAAACAGTGGGGGACCACAACATTATTTGGACTCTGACCCTTATACAAGAAATGAAGCGCATCTAGAAGACGTTATCCCAGCACATCAAGACGAAGTACAAGTAGTGATTAACTCCGGAATTATAAGACGCTGGTAGCGAATCAACTAGTGGCAGAACTCTGGAAATACGCAAATGTACTAACTGTTCTGAATTTACATACACACCTCATTGATATCTGGAATACTGAGAAATTGCCAGAGGAATGGAATGTTGCAATAAACAATCCACTACACAACGAAAGAGATAGATCGGATCCAAATACATCCGCTCTGGATACTACTTCACAGTTTTCTCTGAGGTTCAGTATTTCAGAATTCATTTACAGCTTCACGCTGAATTAGGTGAATATCAAGGAGGTTTCCGCCCAGGACGAAACTATCCTTGTCAAATTATTACTCTTAAATGGATAATGAAACGCCGAAGTCAGGAACAACAAGGTAGTAACCAACTTCGTCGATTTTAAAATAGCCTATGATAATATCCATCAAGAATATCTGTCTGTCCTTACGGGATTTGGTTTACACCAGAAACTTGTCACTCTCACTGCGATCACTCTTCGACATACTAAGTCTAGAAAAATGTTCAGAAATGAATTCTCTGAACGATTTGGGATTCGAACTGGCCTCCGACAAGGTGATGGATTGTCTCCATTACTATTAAATTGTGTGCTGGAGAAAATCATGCGCGAATGGAAGATGTGTCCAACTACAGTTAACTACTGTTAAGATCAGAAGAAAGATTTGACTTAACTCTCTTCCAGATGATTTGGGGTTGTTAGTAAGCAGTATCGATAAGGCAAAAGTTTCAGATAGAAGAACCTGAACGATTGGCAGCAATAGTTGGGTCGAAATTTTTTTTTGAGAAAACTGAAATGATGTTCACCTGCTCAGCTGACACAACCATATTACACTCCAATAACGCTCAAAAAAATTAAGGTGGTCAAAGTTTTCATATATCACGGTTATATTGTTACTTGAATGCCAATGAAAGAGCATCAAGAGATGGTGGAACGTTAAAACTACAACGAGCACAAAGAACTACATGTCCAATTTATAAAAACCTAGCTCTTTCAATAAATGCTAAACTGAGGCGTTATCCCTACGTAATTGAACCGGAGACAACATATGCAAGTGAAACTAAACACTAAACTCCAGAAAGTTGATAGATGAATCTTTCGAATGATTACCAATAAAAATATTAAGTTCCTGGTCAGTGGAGACTCTTGCCCAACTCGGTAGTTTACCAAGAAAGTGAATCCATTATTGATACGATGCGAAAAAGAAACGTTTCAATTTTTGACCACATTTCGCACCTCACCGAATACTAGACTCCTGAAACAACTTTTTGACTATTTTTGGGACAGTAAGACAAAAACAGCTGGTTTAAGGAAGTACAAATGGAACTGAATGATTTGAACAATGCCCAGCATCAAATTGGACATAGAAACGCGAAGCTGTATCTGAAGAACAAATACACACAACTGACATTTGAAACATCACAAAGGAAGAAATACGTCGTATCTACAGAAGAACGAGCCGCCAGATGGCTGAGAATAAAGGTCTAAACTTATTCATCGTGGGTTCTGTAGTATAATGAGCAATAGAGAGTTTTTTTAAACCTCGTCAAGGAACAAGAGTGGCAGAATGTTTATCGTGCTGATAACATAGAGGACAAATATAATGCCTCCCTTATCAAATCTCTCATTCTCTTTGAGAGTTGCTTTCCATTAGAACGTTCTAAACGGGTTACTAGCAGTAAAATGATAGGGGATAAGGATATCATGTAGAAGAAAGCGGGAATTATATCAAAATGTTAGAAGTAGTCACAATCAAGTTACAGTAGCCCATTACAAACAGTACTGTAAGATGCTTAAACATGTTGTTAGGAAGGCAAAGAGTATGTGGTACTCAAATAGAACAGCTCATTCACAGGATAAAATTAAAACTATATGATCTGTTGCGAGGAAATTGTCTGATCAGCAGCACAAGGTCGACGATATAAAGTCAGTTCGTAGTAAAGATATTTATGTTACTGATAAATCATATGTATGTATAATATTTAACAATCATTTTCTGAGCACTGCTGGTGAATTAAATAAAAATTTAGTTTCTACGGGGACTCATATAACTCTCTTGGCAATTGTCTGTTCGAGATTGATGTCAGAAATACTCCTCTGTGATACAGACAAGGGGGAGATTGAGTCAATAATTACATCATTGAAGAATAAGGACTCTCGTGGATATGATGGAATGCCTAGCAGGATATTAAAGTACTGTGCTGCACATGATGGCTCCGTTTTTAGCCACATATGTAATTTTTCCTTTAGGAACGGTCAGTTTCCTGAACGATTAAAATACTCAGTAGTAAAGCCGCTTTATGGAAAGGGAGAAAGGGATAATGTAGACAATTTTAGACCTATTTCTATGCCATTAGCGTTCGCTAAAGTTATTGAAAAGGCTGTGTACGTAAGGACAATTGCTCATTTTATATCATACGATTTGCTATCAAATGTACAGTTCGGCTTTAGAAGTTGTTTAACAACTGAAAATGCTATATTCTCTTTTCTATATGGGATACTGGTTGGGTTAAACGAAAGGTTTCGAACGAAAGATTTTTGATTTAACTAAGGCGTCTGATTGTGTTGATCACAAAATATTACACCATAGGTTAGGCCTTTACGGAATACTAGGAGTATCGCACAATTGGTTCACCTCTTACTTTAGCAACAGACAGCAAAAGGTCATTATTCACACTGTTGAGAATGGCTATGATGTGGGGTCTGAGCTGGGTACAGTCAAATGGAGGGTGCCTCAGGGCCTGTTACTTGTTTATATAAATGATATGCCCTCTAGTATTACGGGTAACTCTAAAATATTTCTGTTTGTTGATGACACTTGGTACTAGAGGATGTTGTGTGCAACACTGGCTCGGTTTCAAATCGTGCAGTTCATGACATAAGTTCACGGCTTGTAGAAAATAAACTAACGCTAAATCACAGTAAGACTCAGTTTTTGCAGTTTCTAACACACGATTCAACAAAACCTGACGTTTTAATTTCACAGAATGGGCATATGATAGGTGAAACAAAACAGTTCAAATTTCTGGGTGTTCAAACAGATAGTAAACGGCCGTGGAAAGCCCACGTTCAGGATATTGTTCAAAAACTTAATGCTGCCATTTTTACTATTCGAATGGTATCTGAAGTAAGCGATCGTTCGACAAGAAAATTAGTCTACTCTGCTTATTTTCATTCGCTTATGTCGTATGGTATTATATTTTGGGGTAACTCTTCCCATTCTAAAAGGATATTTTTGGCTCGGAAATGGGCGGTTCGGGCAATAAGTGATGTAAGTTCACGAACCTCTTGTCGACCCATGTTCACGAATCTGGGTATTTTGACATTGGCCTTTCAATATATATATATATATATTCCTTACTGTCGTTTCTGCCGTGTAGGGTAGCCGTGCGGTCTCCGGCGTCTTGCCATGGTTAGGGCGGCTCCCGGAGTCGCAGGTTCGAGTCCTACCTCGGACATGGGTGTGTGTGTGTTGCCCTTAGCGTAAGTTAGTTTAAGTTTGAATAAGTAGCCCGCTCTCTCCCTTTCAGAGGAAGGGAATGAAAAGATTTTTTAAAAAATCCCCTCATTTGCGAAATATCGTAGGTGAGTGACACGTATCGTCGAGAAGAATGGAGGAATCTGACGTGTAAGTCTGATGTATCAGATGCCTGAGAATCGTTCGAGAATGAAGGCACGGGGGAAGATCCCCTTCGATGTGTAAGAAGAGTTGTCGAGTCCTCCATTATGACGAATGAGCCCCGTTTGCAGAGGCCGGTACGCACCTCTGGAAAGCCGTCTTCGCCGAGGCCAAACCGCTGCACGAGCCGCTCGCCCATCCTGCCGTGGCGGGCCTCGAACTCCGTCCTGCGTCGGTCGGAGACCTCGGGGTCGAAGTCCCACTGCTGCGTGCGGAAGTTCTCGGGCGCCCCTGCCAGGTTGTTGCGGACCAGCCGCTGTATCAGGCCGTACAGCGGACCCGCCGGCGCCGACAGCGCCTGCCGACAGAGGAACGCGCGAAACCGAGCTGAGGTGTTTGGTGATCACCCTGTGCCCGTGCCACCTTGCTGCCCCCGGACAGGTACACTGTGAGATCAAAAGTATCTGGGCACCTGGCTGAAAATGACTTACAAGTTAGTGGGGCCTCCATCGGTAATTTTGGAATTCAGTAAGGTGTTTGCCCACCATTAGCCTCGATTACAGTTTACACTCTCGCAGGCATACGTTCAATCGGGTGCTGGAAGGTTTCTTGGGGAATGGCAGTCCATTCTTCAAGGAGTGCTGCACTGAGGAGAGGTATCGATGTAGGTCGGTGTTCCAAAACATCCTAAAGGTGTTCCTTAGGATTCAGGTCAGGACTCTGTGCACGCCAGTCCATTACAGGGATGTTATTGTCGTGTAACCACTCCACCACAGGCCGTGCATTATGAACAGGTGTTCGATCGTGTTAGAAAATGCAGTCTTCTACATCTACATGACTACTCTGCAATTCACATTTAAGTGCTTGGCAGAGGGTTCATCGAACCACAATCATACTATCTCTCTACTATTCCACTCCCGAACAGCGAGCGGGAAAAACGAACACCTAAACCTTTCTGTTCGAGCTCTGATTTCTCTTATTTTATTTTGATGATCATTCCTACCTATGTAGGTTGGGCTCAACAAAATATTTTCGCATTCGGAAGAGAAAGTTGGTGACTGAAATTTCGTAAAAAGGTCTCGCCGCGACGAAAAACGTCTATGCTGTAATGACTTCCATCCCAACTCGTGTATCATATCTGCCACACTCTCTCCCCTATAACGCGATAATACAAAACGAGCTGCCCTTCTTTGCACCCTCTCGATGTCCTCCGTCAATCCCACCTGGTAAGGATCCCACACCGCGCAGCAATATTCTAACAGAGGACGAACGAGTGTAGTGTAAGCTGTCTCTTTAGTGGACTTGTTGCATCTTCTAAGTGTCCTGCCAATGAAACGCAACCTTTGGCTCGCCTTCCCGACAATATTATCTATGTGGTCCTTCCAACTGAAGTTGTTTGTAATTTTAACACCCAGGTACTTAGTTGAATTGACAGCCTTGAGAATTGTACTATTTATCGAGTAATCGAATTCCAACGGATTTCTTTTGGAACTCATGTGGATCATCTCACACTTTTCGTTATTTAGCGTCAACTGCCACCTGACACACCATACAGCAATCTTTTCTAAATCGCTTTGCAGCTGATACTGGTCTTCGGATGACCTTACTAGACGGTAAATTACAGCATCATCTGCGAACAACCTAAGAGAACTGCTCAGATTGTCACCCAGGTCATTTATATAGATCAGGAACAGTAGAGGTCCCAGGACGCTTCCCTGGGGAACACCTGATAACACTTCAGTTTTACTCGATGATTTGCCGTCTATTACTACGAACTGCGACCTTCCTGACAGGAAATCACGAATCCAGTCGCACAACTGAGACGATACCCCATAGCTCCGCAGCTTGATTAGAAGTCGCTTGTGAGGAACGGTGTCAAAAGCTTTCCGGAAATCTAGAAATACGGAATCAACTTGAGATCCCCTGTCGATAGCGGCCATTACTTCGTGCGAATAAAGAGCTAGCTGCGTTGCACAAGAGCGATGTTTTCTGAAGCCATGCTGATTACGTGTCAATAGATCGTTCCCTTCGAGGTGATTCATAATGTTTGAATACAGTATATGCTCCAAAACCCTACTGCAAACCGACGTCAATGATATAGGTCTGTAGTTAAATGGATTACTCCTACTACCCTTCTTGAACACTGGTGCGACCTGCGCAATTTTCCAATCTGTAGGTACAGATCTATCGGTGAGCGAGCGGTTGTATATGAGTGCTAAGTAGGGAGCTATAGTATCAGCGCAATCTGAAAGGAACCTAATCGGTATACAATCTGGACCTGAAGACTTGCCCGTATCAAGCGATTTGAGTTGCTTCGCAACCCCTAAGGTATCTACTTCTAAGAAACTCATGCTAGCAGATGTTCGTGTTTCAAATTCTGGAATATTCCATTCGTCTTCCCTGGTGAAGGAATTTCGGAAAACTGCGTTCAATAACTCCGCTTTAGTGGCGCAGTCGTCGATAACAGTACCATCGGCACTGCGCAGCGAAGGTATTGACTGCGTCTTGCCGCTTGTGTACTTTACATACGACCAGAATTTCTTCGGATTTTCTACCAAATTTCGAGACAATGTTTCGTTGTGGAACCTATTAAAGGCATCTCGCATCGAAGTACGTGCCAAATTTCGCGCGTCTGTAAATTTTAGCCCATCTTCAGGATTTCGCGTTCTTCTGAACTTCGCATGCTTTTTCCGTTGCCTCTGCAACAGCGTTCGGACCTTTTTTGTGTACCACGGGGGATCCGTTCCATCTCTTACCAATTTATGAGGTATGAATCTCTCAATTGCTGTTGCTACTATATCTTTGAATTTGAGCCACATCTCGTCTACATTCGCATAGTCAGTTCGGAAGGAATGGAAATTGTCTTTTAGGAAGGCTTCTAGTGGTACTTTATCCGCTTTTTTAAATAAAATTATTTTGCGTTTGTTTCTGATGGATTTGGAAGATATGGTAGTCGCCATCCCCAAATTGCTCTTCAACAGTGGGAACAAGTAGGTGCTCAAAACATCAATGTAGGCCTGTGCTGTGATAGTGCCACGACCGAGCGAGGTGGCGCAGTGGTTAGCACACTGGACTCGCATTCGGGAGGACGACGGTTCAGTCCCGCGTCCGGCCATCCTGATTTAGGTTTTCCATGATTTCCCTAAATCACTCCAGGCAAATGCCGGGATGGTTCCTTTGAATGGGTACGGCCGACTTCCTTTCCCATCCCTCCCTAATCCGAGCAGCCGCTCGACCGTGAAATCCAAGTTTTATCACCTCCTGCCTAACTGTCATAGTACTTGTAGTGGATCCTGATGCAGTTCGGATATATGTCTGCCCTTTACACATTACGACCCTCTTCAATGGTCGGCGGTCTCTGTCAGTCAACAGACGATGTCGGCCTGTACACTTTTGTGCTGTACGTGTCCCTTCACGTTTCCACTTCATTATCACATCGGAAACAGTGAACCTAGGGATGTTTAAGAGTGTAGAAATCTCGTGTGCAGACGTATGACAGAAGTGACACCCAATCACCTGACCACGTCCGAAGTCCGTGAGTTCGGACGAGCACCCTATTCTGCTCTTACACGACGGCTAATTACTACTGAGGACGCTGATATGGAGTACCTGCTAGTAGGTAGCAGCACAATGAACCTAACATGAAAAAGTATGTTTTTGGGAATGTCCGGATACTTTTGATCACATAGTCTATGTGGCCTTGAACAAAGTATGGTAGTGGAGCGGTTGGTCTTGTTTTCCTAGAGGGATATCCAGGTTCTTTGAGACGACTGCCAAATTCAGAACTGTTTTATAATCATCTTTATTCCCATTGGAGAAAAATGTGAGGGGCGTTCAATAGATAACGCAACACTTCTTTTCTGAAAGCAGGTTGGTTTTATTCAGGATTCTAGTACACAATATTATTCCTCACTCGTTTGCCTACAAAACCATATTTTTCCAACAAAATCTCCTTCAATGTGAAGGTCTTATGCCACCTTACTAGGATGGCCTGTATGCCTGCATGGTACCACTCTAATGATCGACGACGGATCCGACGTCTTCCTGCTTCAATAACCTCCACATCATCCAACTACTGTTGCCCACAGAATGCATCCTCATTGGGCCAAACAGATGGGAGCCGGAAGGTGCGAGATGCAGGCTGTAGGGTGGATGAGGAAGAGCTTTCCAATGAAGTTTTGTGAGCTCCTCTCTGGTGTACATACTTGTGTGAGGCCTTGCGTTGTCACAGAGAAGGACAAGTTTGTTTGCATTTTTATGGCGACGAGCACTCTGAAGTCGTTTTTTTTTAATTTCCTGAGGGCAGCCCAACGCACTTCAGAGCTGATCGTTGTGTCGAGAGAGAGGACATCAAATAACCCCTTCAGAGTCCCAGAAAACCGCCGGCATGACTTTACCAGCAGAGGGTGCGGCTTTGAAGTTTTCCTTCAGAGAAGAGGTGGTGTGGCGCCATTCCGTGGACTGCTGTTTTGTATCCGGTTCGAAGTGATGAATCTATGTTTCATATTGTGACAAAGTTCGACAAAAAAGTAGTCCGGTCAGCCTCGCAAAGCGCAAGCAGTTCCGCGCATGTGGTTCTTCGTTGCTCTTTATGAACTGCTGATAGGTGGCGAGGAACTCAGCAGCGCACACCTTTGATTACCCCGACTGGAGCACGCTGTGTCAGCACTACAACAGAGACGACTACTTGAGCAGCGAGCTATTTGATTGTGAGAAGTGGATCATATCGAATGAGACTGTCCGCACGTTCTAACACTGCAGGCGTCACAACTCCGTACGACTGGCCGGCACGCGGGCGATCGAACAGACTTGCGCGCCTGTGTGCGATGATGACAGACGCCTCGCCCGACGACTTTGTTCGCTGCCAGGTTGCCGTACACATTCTGCAAACGCCTGTTACTATCTGCGAAGCTATGGTATTCCGCCAAAAGAAAATGACAGATCTCTTCTTGGAACGCACTTCCGCTACAGACGCCATTTTGAAGCCTACGTATAGCGCTGCTAGGAACTTCACAACTCTACAGAGGATGAAGCGGGAATATTCCACGATGTTCCATTTTTTCAGCCAAAATTGGCCCAAAAAAGTGTTGCATTACTTATTGAACGCTCTTCATATTTTGGGTGAGTAATCGTGCCTTTTTGCCGTAAAATGAACGTAGTAGAGGTTGTTAATGAAAAAATTCAATGCTCTCATTTAAGTGTTGCTGATCTAGAAAAATTATATAAGGGCTTGATTTGTATATTGAATGGAAGGCGTGATAGTTTTGAACACTTTGGGGAACTGCGTTAAAAAGAAAAACCTTAACAAGTTGGTGATCCTTCGTTTCCTCAGAATCGAAGTATACCAAAGAAGTATGAAAACAACGAAGCCAGCTCACCGCACACTTCCAAAACCCCAAAGGAATTAGTGAGCGGTTTGCTTCAACTGGACTCACAAAGGTCATTGCAGAGTACTTGCTTTTAGTAAACAGAGGTGTAACAAATTTGGAAAAACCAACGGAGTTTTTCAAAAATGACCTAGACACTGAAAGTCCGCGCTTACACTTGGATATGTTAGCCGATATCGCTAACAAAAAACAACTGGTCATAAAACACATGAGTGATGTAAGAAAGTACATTACACAAGAGCCTGCATTTGGAGAAATGTTATGTGTTATGAAGTGCATTAAGCTTCTCCAAGTAGTTGCAATCACGACAGCAACAAAAAAAAAATGGTTCAAGTGGCTCTGAGCACTATTGGACTCAACTTCTGAGGTCATTAGTCCACTAGAACTTAGAACTAGTTAAATGTAACTAACCTAAGGACATCACATACATCCATGCCCGAGGCAGGATTCGAACCTGCGACCGTAGCGGTCTCGCTGTTCCAGACTGCAGCGCCTAGAACCTCAACGGCCACTTCGCCCGGCACGACAGCAACAGCAGAACAGTCATTTAGCACCCTTAGCCGTCAGAAGTCGTATCTCCGATCAACAATGGGACAAAATCAACTGAATAACTTGGCTGTTCCTCATGCCCACCGAGATGTTTTGGATAAATTGGATACCCGACCAGTCATCAACGACTTCATATTCAGTAATCCAGTCAGACGGTGTACATTTGCACCTTTCTAAAGACACTCTAGCCCTAATAATGACATTTAGAGCAATATTAAAAGTCTTTATAAAATAGAGAATTGAATACATACATTAGCCTATGTTAAATTTTCAGTTTCGAAATATTAATATTAGTTTTGTACTGTATTGCTATATTACTATAGTACTGTATTAGTTATTTTCAAATACTTAAATATTTTTAGGGTGTAAGACCCAACTAAAACCCGCAATTTACATACTTTTTGGCTGTAAGTATTAGGCATCCTGTATTAACTTTATTAACTCTATTGAAGCATTATCTATGAGATGCTGTTTTCATTTAATGAACGCTGATCCTTCTTCAAAGTAAGCTTAAATTAGCTATTTCACTCATTAATTAAAGTGCTATTACTGGGCGACAGAAATATTTTATATTTTATTCTTTTAATGCTAGTTTAGCATTTATTTAAATATAATTTCATTTTTTTCAGAGCTATCTATTCACTGCTCTGTAGTAGTCTACAAGCATACTTAATACTGTAAATTAAATTAGCTTTTTACGAAAATATCATCCGTGTTTATGTTTTGTTTCTTTTTTCTAAGCCAAAAAATGTGTCAGGCTTGTCTAGTTTCCCGGAGTGTCGAGTTATCGAGAGTCGAGTTTTCAGGGTTCTAATGTTGATCATGTGACTCTATACTGACTAAAAAACTTAAAAACTCACTATTTTTCATCAAAAATTTAGAACATTTCCCGGGGCAATACCCCCAGTATGGCCCTCAAACTAACATTTTTTTTTTTTAAGTCGGCGCCCCTGCATAGTACACGACAAAAGCACTTCGCAATGGGAATCACTTCCCGAAACGCGTCGTTGCTGTGACTGGCAGTAGCAAATTGCTGCTTTGTGCTGTCACGTTCCTTAAGGAGAAGAGTGGCGTGCAATGAGTTTCTTACATTTTTGTTTCCTAGATTCTCTTCTTACGAGCTCCGATGAGGTAATGCTCTGCACAGGGCAGCTTATCGTATTATTTCAGTGCAAAGAATTCAGGTCTGAAGTGAGGCTTTATGAGTGATTTGATGCGACATGCTCTGTGTTTTTCACGTGGGCCGGAATTCGGTTTATTATACAGCATATCCGAATCATAGGTAACTATATAGAGCACTTCCTCATTCATTTAACGATTCTCGATATTTGCATTGGTCTCTTAAATACTTTTTGAGTAAATTCTTTACCTTGCAGCGGCATAGAATTCCACGAGGTTCATGCAGAAATAACCATGTCCTTCCATACGTCATGAAATGTGTTTTGAGTTTAAATAATCAGTAACTTGAAATCAATCTCTCTGGATTTACTTACGCCTCCACATCCGGAAATCCTTTACTTAGCAACAAAATTACTACGAGGGTTACTCCAAAAGAAATGCACACTATTTATGTAAAAATACAGTTTTCATTCTGCATGTGTGAAAGTTTTACAGTGTGTAGATACATCTTTCCCGCTTGTTTTTAAACTTAGTTCAACCGGTTCCCGTGAGTGGCGCCGTCACAGCATGTCTTTAAGATGGCTGATACCCTTGACGGTTGTCAGAAACAACGTGCTGTCATAAAATTCCTGTGCTGTGAAAATCAGACAGTGGAAACATCCACAAGAGGTCGAAAAAGGTGTATGGAGATGCTGCTGTCGATCGCAGTACAGTTAGTCGGTGGGCAAGCAGGTTACATGATGAAAGCGGGCACGGCAATATTGAGGATTGTCCCTGCAGCGGCAGGCGTCATACTGCACACACACCACACAATGTGCAGAGAGTTAACAAATTGGTGACTGCTGACAGACGCATCACAGTGAACGTATTATCACGCTACGTTGGGACAGAGGAAGGAAGTGTTTGCAGAATACTGAAGGTGTCAACGTTAAAAAAGGTTTGTGCCAGGTGGGTTCCCAGGATGTTGACAGTGGCTCACAAAGAAACAAGAAAAACGGTATGCAGTGAACTTTTGGCACAGTACGAGAATGGTAGAGATGAATTTCATGGAAGAATTGTGGCAGGTGATGAAACATGGCTCCATCATTTTTCACCAGAGATGAATAGGCAATCAATGGAGTGGCATCATGCAGATTCACCTAAGAAAAAAAATTCAAAACCACACCTTCTGCTGGAAAAGGTATGGCTATGGTGTTTTTCGATTCTGAAGAACTCTTGCTTTTGGACGTCATGCCAAGGGGAACCACCATAAATTCTGATGCCTATGTGACGACACTGAAGAAACTTCAAGCTAGACTGAGTCGTGTTCTACCACATTGGCAAAAGCAGGATGTTTTGCTGGTGCAATGCACGGCCATATGTCAGTCAAAAAACCATGGAAGTGATCACAAAAGTCGGATGGACAACACTGAAACATCCGCCTTACAGTGTTGACATGGCTCCATGTGACTATCATCTCTTTGGGAAACTGAAAGACTCTCTTCGTGGAACAAAGTTTGAAGATGATGACTCCCTTGTGCACGCTGCCAAACAGTGGCTCCAACAGGTAGGTCCAGAATTTTACCGTGCGGGTATGCAGGCACTGGTTCCAAGATGGCGTAAGGCAGCTGAGAGGGATGGAAATTACAGTATGTGGAGAAATGAAAATATTGTTCCTAAAGGAAATATCTACACACTGTAAAACCTTCAAACATGTAGAATAAAAGATGGATTTAAAAAAAATAGTGTGCATTTCTTTTGGAGTGCCCCTCTTATTAGCGTCTTTGTACGAATCTTTCATATCTTTGAAGGCAAGTTTGCGTCGCGACCTTCGAGACAGTTAGCGATATCTCGCGATGCATATGGTGAATATTCTGTTATTCAATAATTTCAGGTTTTGTGCATAAAAGTATTTAGGCCAGAGCCGCGAGCAGGTATGGTCGCTGTGCATGCTTTCCTCTAAGATGGGACATTTGTACATTTCGAAGTCAAATTTTGAACTCATTGGTAGCAAACTGGACCATTGAGAGATATTTAAGTGTTTATTTAAGTCCATATAATAACAGGTTGTGCAAAGTAAGTAATTCCTGTGTTAACTTCTTCTTAAAGTAAAGTCAGCAGAGTGTTATTAGGTCGGTATTGTATTTGCAGATTACACTGAGGTGATGAAAGTCATAGGATACCTCCTAAAATCGTGTTGGACCTCCTCTTCCAACTTGACGTGGCATATACTCAACAAGTCGTTGGAAGTCCCCTGCAGAAATTATGAGCCATGCTCCCTCAGTAACCTCCCTTAGTTGCGAAAGTGTCGCCTGTGCAGGATGTTGTCACGAACTGACCTCTCGATTATGTCTCATAAAGGTTTTATGGGGTTCACGTCGGGCGATATAGCGGGGCCAAGACTGTCGCTCTTATTGTCCAGAATGTCAAACCATTCGCGAAAAATTGTGGCCCGGTGACATGACATCGTCGTTTGGGAACATAAAGTCCATGAATAAATGCGAATGGTCTCCAAGTATCTGAACGTAGCCATTTCCATTCAATGATCGGTTCAGCTGGACCAGAGGACCCAGTCCATTCCATGTAAACATAGCTCACACCACTATCGAATCGCAGCGAGTTTGCACGGTGCCTTGTTGACAACTTGGATCCATGGCCTCATGGGGTCTGCGCCACACTCGAACCCTACCATCATTTCTTAGATTCATCTGACCAGGCCACGGCTTTCCTGTCGTGTATGGTCCAACCGTTACGGTCAAGAGCCGAGGAGAGTGGGTGCAGGTGACGTCGTGCTGATAGCAAAGGCACGCACTCTCATCGGTCGTCTTCTGCCGCAGCCCATTGACGCCAAATTTCGCCGCACTGCCCTAATAGATACGTTCATCGTACGTCCCACACTGATTTCTGCAATTATTTCGCGCTGTGTTGGTTGTCTGTTAGCAGTGACAACGCTACGCGAATGCCGCTGCTCTCGGTAGTTAGTGAAGGCCGTCGGCGACTGCGTTGCCAGTTGTGAGAGTTAATGCCTGAAAATTGCTATTCTCGGCACATTGTTGATACTGTGGATCTCGGAATACTGAATTTCCTAACGATCTCCGAGATTGAATGTCCCATGCGTGTAGCTCCAGCTACGATTCCGTGTTCAAAGTCTGTTAATTCCCGTCATGCGGCTATAATTACTTCGGAAACCTCTTCACATTAATCACCTGAGTACATATGATAACTGCGCATATGCATTTCCCTTTTATACCTTGCGTATCCGACACTACCGCCATCTGCATATGTGCATATCGCTATTTCACGACTTCCGTCACCTCACCTCAGTGTATACGATGACATCTTAATCAGGTCAATTTTGTGTAGGCATTCCTATATATACTCTGAATATAATAACAACACAAGGGCATTTAGAAGTTATACGGGAAGTAGTTATAAAGTTTTCACCACAGCCTCGAAAAAGTAAAGTTTCGTTATTAATTTTTCATTTGTCTGCAGAACTGATATACACTGGAATTCCCAAGCCACAGTACTGCGGCACGGAAATAGAAGAGTCGACACAAGTGTTGCAGCCGATTCATAAAGAGCAGTACCGTGCAGTAATTCGTTTTCGTTAGCTGCATGCAGTGTTTTCGCTTTGTGCTTCACTACATACGGTTGAAGGTATCCAGGCTGAACATTAGGACAAGTTTCCTCACACATAAACAAACTAGTTGATGGTACAACACCGCATTCACTTCCATGATGGCTACTACAATGGAGAGCGCAATATTGATATTGTATATCGTTACGGTAGGTATGGTTGGACATAAAAAAGCGACACCAAGTCTCCCGACTACTAGGGAGACCACAGGCCACTAAATGATTTACAAATAGTACAAGTACAATAGCAGAACGAAGATCAGTGTCATTTAGGTTATCAATGATTTTCAGATCCTCTTTATGTTGTAAATCCATAAGTTTTCTATAGGATAAGCAGCACCTATTGATGGTGAAAGATACATCACCATCATACTGTGCAAGAGAGGAAGTTAAATTCAGGTAAGAAAATGAGGTTAATGACAGTATGGTCGATTTCCTTTCTGTTCTTCACATGAACTAGTACTCTTTTTCTGATGATCTCTACTTCCACGGGAAGTGAAATCCTTCCATTTATCGTACCCGTCAATACAAAATTACTACCGACAACATGCTTTGCAAAATATATCGCTGACGTTCCTACTTCTGGCAACATTTTTACATAGATTTCAATGGCCGCCTGTCCTATCCTACAAGAGATGTACATTTTTGGCTTTATCGTTGTAGCATCCTTCTATTACAGTACATCCTTACTCGTTTCCAAATTCTTCGCTGTTCTTATTCTACTGATATAGTCTGCTAGCAACGACTTATTCATCAAATATATCTTCTTCATAATTTAACAAAATTAGTTGAAAATAATTTATTTCTTGTTGTTTAACATGGATTCAGGACAAGCTTCTTTCGGTATTTGTGCCATTTTCAAGTGTTCCTGTTAATATTGCAATTGTAAACCGTTTTATTCTACGTATGTGTAACAGTACTACGAAATTTCTATATTACATTACACTTACCTTGCAGAACTAGTTCTGCAAGGTTCGTAGGAGAGCTTCTGTAAAGTTTGGAAGGTAGGAGACGAGATACTGGCAGAAGTACAGCTGTGAGTACCGGGCGTGAGTCGTGCTTCGGTAGCTCAGATGGTAGAGCACTTGCCCGCGAGAGGCAAAGGTCCCGAGTTCGAGTCTCGGTCGGGCACACAGTTTTAATCTGCCAGGAAGTTTCATATCAGCGCACTCTCCGCTGCAGAGTGAAAATCTCATTCTGCAAACGTCCCCCAGGCTGTGGCTAAACCATGTCTCCACTATATCCTTTCTTTCAGGAGTGCTAGTTCTGCAAGGTTCGCAGGAGAGCTTCTGTAAAGTTTGGAAGGTAGGAGACGAGATACTGGCAGAAGTAAAGCTGTGAGTACCGGGCGTGAGTCGTGCTTCGGTAGCTCAGATGGTAGAGCACTTGCCCGCGAAAGGTAAAGGTCCCGAGTTCGAGTCTCGGTCGGGCTCACAGTTTTAATCTGCCAGGAAGTTTCATCTTGGAACGTAATTTCTTTTATTTACTGCGTTGTTAATATAGGTCATGGATTTTCCTTCTATAGAAATTTCGTGTTTCTTTTTTATAGATGTCAAATGACATTTCGTTCCACTGATGCATTATGTTTACAAGTAAATTATACCTTACGTGGTGAGAGATATTTCTTGCAGGAGATAGTCTGCATTATGTGTACGTGTGATCCACAGACATGCATTACTAGACTGGCAAAGACGTAGCTGTTGCTGAAGCCTGACGCAACTGACTTTCGTCAAGGTAAGATGGCGGTGTCAGAGAGTTTGTGTGTGGTACTCACACGATTTTCTAAAACGAAATGGTGTTGTAAGCTTTACGAGGTGGCTTAAAGAATTTTGCATACTAGTTGAGTTTAACACATACAATGTAGAGTCGTGTACGAGAAGACCATCAATTAAAACATATGCAGATTGTAGTTTTCATAAGTACACTCAAATGAATAGACACTTTTTATCAACGACGAATAGCACCATTTACTTATAGGAGCACTTTCATAACGAGCATACTGTTGTAAGAAAACCCAAAGTTAATAAAAACGGTTTAAAAGCACATAATTAAGCTGCACCAATATTAGATTATTAAACCCCCTAAAACAGACATAAACTATTTAAATACTGACGGTATTCCGGATAAGACAAAATGTTATGTAATTATGTAGGCATACATACAGTGCAAAAGCAAAAATACGTAAGATGTATGTTGTTATGCTTGCATTGATATATGTTTCTATACTTGCTATCTTCTGTCTGCTGTACAAAAAATTACAGCCAAACACGACGCATGTGTTGACAATTACGTAAAAACTCGAAAGGCGACGTAATTGTTTCAGTTTATTCCCATTTTTTACGAGTGATTCATCATTAAATAAACAGCTTTTTACAAATCCTTTGCGCTCGCAGCCATATTGCTAAAATGATAATAATGAAAATAGTGAATGTGATTTTTATAATTTTCTTTGGTACTTGAATTGTGTCACATACAAAAAGATGTACTTTTTCACTGATTGTAACCAAAACAATGCCTATGCTTTTTAATATAGAATTTGCACTATATTTTTTTGTGTCACCTTCTTAGCGCAGTTCACACCCAGATGTTTTATTTGAAGGAAGCTAGATCTTTAGAATTATGTTTCCTGATAATCTTATGACGTTAGAAATTGCTTTCCTATTGCTCTAGTAACTGTTGAATATGGGAAATGATGTTAGCTAATGGGGAACACAAGTTTGAAATCACTCACACTTTGTGAATAAAAACACATAACAGGCTATACTGTTAATAATGCAGTAAAATTCATGTATCGCACTGGAATTTTTGGCTCACAACTTAATGTTCAGAAACGGCTGCTGCCCAGCTTACTCACAATTTTTAATAACTCTCATAATAAAAATGCTTAGACGTTCAGTTGCTGTAATGAGCTTTAAGTTTGCCTCCTTCGAAAATGCTACGCAAAGTTCCAAACAGATGTAGCAGTCACACTTATGGCTCTTGAAGGTAGATTGCACCACATACAAACTGCTGAACAGTTAACACGAAATATCAGCCAGCATCCATTAGAATCCTTTCGATGTCCATGTCATTGTTGTAGTACTGGCTTCTCATTATATGCAAGTACAGAGCCGCAATTAATCCACTTTGTTGTGCAGCTATTAAACATACTTCTTTTTCACAAGTAGCATTTTTAAAACAGTTTTTCGAGGCGCTATACAATCTTCCCACCACTTTTACATGAGTGACTTTCCACTGTGAATCTTCAAAACAGACATGTTTTTATCACTTGTAAAGAACGACTTCATACGCAAGACTCACGAAGACTAATGAAAAAGGCTGGCTCTCATAGCGTCCTTTGTCCCGCAGTGCTTTACCTTACTTACGTCACATCCAATAAATCCTAGCCATTTCCCTCTCTTTAAATACATAATGCCTTTTACAGTATTATTTACTTCTTTGTTTTACACATAATAAAATCTCAATATTAATACATGTTATACAGTGTATCTCAAACCTTTTGGGCCAAACTGAAACAGGTGTCAGTAGGTTCACAACTGACGATACTGAGGTGCGGAATCAATGGTCGGAAATGCATATTTATTGTGATATGGACATACACAGTGTAGACCGCATAACAACAACATACCTCATAGCAATCGGTCAAAGCGACGTCCACCAGTATTAATCCACGCATGGTAATGACATATGAAGTTCTGCTGTACTCTCCCAAACGTCAGTGATGTCTGTTGTATCAGGAGACAGGCAGCTTGGACCCTAGCACATAGAGTCTTGACTTAAGCACTCCATCTTCAGGCCACAAGAGGCCCACTGAGACCATCCGACCGCCGTGCATCCTCAGCTGAGGATGTGGATAAAAGGGGTGTGTGGACAGCACACCGCTCTCCTGGTCGCTATGTTGGGTTTCTTTGACCGGAGCCGCTACTATTCGATCGAGTAGCTCTTCAATTGGCATCACGAGGCTGGGTGCACCCCGAAAACTGGCAACGGCACATGGCGGCCCGGATGGTCACCCATCCACGTACCAGCCACACTCGACTCCGCTTAACTTCGGTGATCTCACGGGAACTGGTGTATCCACTGCGGCAAGGCCATTGCCAGTCTTGGCTTAAGGTCAGAGTAAAATATGCAGAGGTGTAAGATCTGGCGATCGCACAGGTCATGAGACAGGAGACCCCCTTCCAATCCAGTGATAAGGGTATGTGTTGTTCCACTGCTCACAGACATTAACACCGAAGTGGGCTGGTGCACCATCATATTGAAACCACATTCGTTTGTGGACAACAAGAGGTACAGTCTTCAACAACAGTGCCACCACATCTCTCAGGAACACCAGGGACATGGACCAGTCAAACAGGGAGATAGCAAATCATATCCCGTTAGGTGATCTTGGACAATGCCTGCCCATACATTGACAGAGAATCGGGCTACAAGTCACTGATGTGGATGGTGTGGTGACTGCCCTCACTACAGACATGGTAGTTATGGCTGTTCAAAACATCATCACAAGTGAATGAGGTCTCATCTGTGAACAATACAAACTGTATGAAGTTCGTCACTAAAGCATTGTGATGGATAATCCATTGAAAAAAGCGAAAGTGCGGCCACAATCTTCATGATTAGCGTGTAACATAAGTTCTACCGGTGTTGTGCACACGGTAGTCTTTGAAGTGTGCATTTGACAGGTAAACTGAAGTTGCTGGTTGGTCAGCCACACAATACAACACCATCTCCTCAAAGTCCAATGTTCGGGTATGTCTTCGACAGGAACCTTGGCCGGCTCTCTGTGGTGTGAAGAACCCTATCTCTCATAAGCTGGTATTCATGGATATAAACTTCTTCGAATTAGCATGATGGCTGTTGGGAATTGCGTTATCTGTACATTTGTGTTGCTGTATGGGCACTTCAGCCTTTCATGCAGTAGGTTAAATACGTGTCTGCCAACTCTCTTGACAACTAACATTCTATCATTGAGTATACACCATTCACTGTACACAGTAACACACCTCAACTTGGACACATTACAAGCTATCTCATACAATGGACAACTGACACTAGGAGTAGTGGTGTGCATGTGGGATAGGTTAATATGCTGGTGCAACGAATACAGTTGTCACATGACACATAAGCTAAGAGCTAAGCTGTGTACAGTACATCCGTTTGGTGGTCAGGGGTGTACACTGTTTATTATCACCTGATACCTGTTCCAGAGTACAACAGACACTGAGGATATATGATAGGATATGGCAGAACTGCAGGCGCCACTGGCATTGATGTCTCTGAACAATTGCTCTGAGCTACATTGCTGTTATGAGATGTATGCTGTGTATATCCATAACACAATAAATATGCACATCCTACCATTGGTTCCCTATTTCAACATAATCATTTGTGGGCTCACTGTCACCTATTTCAGTTAGATTTGAGATGCACTGTATATTACACAGAAAAGAGTGCCTGATACTACTTCATATTTTTGTCGCTAGGTGACAGCACCTTTCTTAGCATGGGATGTCACACTGTTTTCATTCATACTATAGCATATGCTTACGTATAATTTTGGGACTCAACTTTGGACAGATCGTCCGCACTAAATACGCTTTGCCAACTCGCGAAACAAACATTGTTTTTGAGGTAACGATGATCGATATGCATACATGTATCATTACAGAGTCCAGTGCCGCAATAACGTGGACTAGTGAGTGTTCTGTATTGAGAGAATTGGTGGTCACTACACATGCATGCAACATTATGCCTCACACCATAACACCTGTACCACCAAAACGATCTTGCGAGCATTGTGTGCTCCCACCTCCCGCTTTATGTGGGTACTCTAGAAACACTACTCAGACTGAATCGCTGTAATCCGAAAAGAGAACACGATCCCGTTCCTCATTGGTGCAGTCCCTACGCTATTGGCATCTTCGCAAAAGGGTCCGCCGATGTGCAACTGTCAATGGAACGCAACGTTCTCATGGTTGGACAAAAATACCACTCTCTTGCAGTTGCCGTGCTGCTGTGGAGCGTTAGATTGCGTGCCTTCCAGTCCTGTTAAATATGGTTGAAAATACACCCGCTGTTTGAGCTGGGTCCCTTCTTGCCTCCTGCACAATGTGTCGGTCATCTGTTGCTGTAGTTGCCTGTAGTCAAGCACTTGCGCATCTTCA
This sequence comes from Schistocerca gregaria, assembly GCF_023897955.1. Classification (NCBI taxonomy): domain Eukaryota; kingdom Metazoa; phylum Arthropoda; class Insecta; order Orthoptera; family Acrididae; genus Schistocerca; species Schistocerca gregaria. The sequence continues at coordinate 514,262,629 of NC_064924.1, forward strand.
GACAGCAGTAGCCGCGGTTCGAAACGCTCCCCGTGCATGTGAAGCCATGCTGTGAGCAACACCGAGCTCCTAGGCTATGGTGATCGCACTTCGTCGTCTTCCAGTTTTCGGATGGTTCTTCCCCAAGTGAGTCATCCAAATGTTATCTGTGAGCGATTCTGTACTGAAGAATACCATCATAGTGTTCCGCATCTGATCGCTAATTCACACACACACACACACACACACACACACACACTGTGTTTTCCCGCTCTTTCAACTGCCTGGTGTCTCGGGGTCAGTCCCATTTGGCGCTATACTCATGCTGACCTCCAGCATGTGACGTCCAGCTTTCTGTGCGCGACTGGCAGACCTTCCAGTTGCATTTATTTCTACCGATTAGTTAAAAAGTTATGTTACTTTATCTACCTCATCCATAACCATCCCTCTGCCAGGATAGCATTTTTTTGTCTCACTGATTACTACTGGGGTCATATAGACCCCAATTAATTTACACCGAATATATTCGCACTGTTTTAATAAACTGGCATAAAATACATTAAATTTGTCCAAAGTAACAGCAGCGATTCTATTTTCATAAATATTGCATTCAAGAAACAAAAGAAATTTAGATTGAGGTCAATCAGTGCAAAACAACCATGAATAAATTTGAATGTGTTGTAAACATAAACTGAACAAAACGTCATTGGATACAGTTGACTCACAGGGAGAAAGACATATGTTTTGCAAATAATAGTTTTGAAAACGAGGAAGATTATATTTCCAAAGTGTTTGTGGAGTCATATTGACCCCATTGGGACTAGAAAGGTTAAATATTGCAGAGCAATGTATTATGATAAATAATCCGTGAATAGATACACCATCCAATTAACAAGTAAGCGATTTTTTTTCATTTTGCAGAAGGGACCACGAACTTGCAAATATGGGAACTATTGTACAGCCGGAAGTACACTGTTGGCTATTAAAAACGGCCACACTTTGAAGGGGCGTGTTATCAACGTCGAACTGACACGAAGTGTACTACGTGCTTCGACATGGAATTGCTTATCATGACGACTTGATGCACCCAACGACACACTGGACTCAGAAATGCCGCCCACGTAGCCTTTTCAGACGATTCCCTGTTCTGCATACGGCCTCATGTCGAACGTAAAGCCTAGTTTACACGACATTTTTCGCCACTCGTTGCGTAGAATGAGTTGCACGCAAATGGTTTAATATTTGACTGAAGACACGGCGAAATCAGTATACACTTCAGTTTCGTCGTTTTGTGGGTTCCTGAGTCGTGTTTGAAATGAAAGTTTTGGCAGCTGCACGTCGCACGAGTTGTGGTGGAGTTAAAGCTTGTTGCGTGGAATGCTGCATAAGAAAAAATTAAGAAACGTGTTTAGATTCGTGACTGGATGAAGAAAATAAGACAGCCCGGTTGCTCAGCATCCTTGCTGAAATAATTTCTATTAGGAGACCCAAGATATTCTTTTAATTATCTTAGAATGTCACCAGAACTGTTCACGTTTCTCCTAAATAGAGTTAATTATGCGATAACGAATAAAGATACATTACGCATGAAGCACTGTCGCCAGAACTGAAAATACATATCACATTGCGTGCATTACAATCGAGAAAAATGGTTAAAATGGCTCTGAGCACTATGGGACTTAACATCCATGGTCATCAGTCCCCTTGAACTTAGAACTACTGAAACCTAACGACACCACACAACACCCAGTCATCACGAGGCAGAGAAAATCCCTGACCCCGCTGGGAATCGAACCCGGGAAGGCGGGCGTGGGAAGCGAGAACGCTACCACACGACCACGAGACGCGGACACAATCGAGAAAACTCGGCCTGCTATAAGATGCGTTTTGAGGTGGTGATGCCTTTGCATTAATACCAATAATTATTAACATTAACAGTAGTAATTATTAACATAAGCAGCAGTAATTATTCGAAGTAGGCCGCATTAAGAAGAGAATCGTTTGCAAACTACTCTTTTGAAGATAGATCTGTACAGTGGCAATGTTTCACAATTCAAACATATGTGAATGGAGAGCATTGCTGCGACGTTTTAAATAGACGAGTATTGAATAAAGAATGCAGCTTCTTGGTTGGTGTAGCCTTCCCTCCTGTCGACAATATTCCTTAAAAAAGAAAAGTCAGCCAAGTCGATCGATGGGATTTTAGTCTTGTAGATGAGAGCATTTCCACAGCTAGAATTACATTTGCTTGTATTTTTCGTAATTCAGTTGTATATATGCTCCTAACTCAATAAATTTTGCCCTGCAGCTCAGATATTTTCAAACCATCCATATTATGATCGCACATGACAGTCTCAGCGGCAGCAATATGTTGCTTATATTTGTAATCAGCATCACTGAAATCCCACAAACACCTTTGCAAAGCATAGATATCCGAAAAGCGAACATTATTCTCCGTTCCCCACGCCATATTTCAGTTTGTCTACACTCTAAGAACACACATAACCTCAAAACTCATGCAACTAGAGTCGCCAAAATTGGAACACGCCGAAAGTGTTTAGTTTCATCGACGAGTTGCGCAAACACGCGGGCGCATGCGCAGTGGCCGGTAGCGCAGTTGCCTGCAACCTAGTGTCGTCGTGTAAACTACGCTTAACTGCTATTGGAGGCTCTGAGTAGCGAGAACATTGCCAGACTACATTCCAGTCACGCGGGCCCAGCGCTTGGTGTGACGGTTGTTGTTGTTGTTGTCTTCAGTCCTGAGACTGGTTTGATGCAGCTCTCCATGCTACTCTATCCTGTGCAAGCTGCTTCATCTCCCAGTACCTACTACAACCTACATCCTTCTGAATCTGCTTAGTGTACTCATCTCTTGGTCTCCCTCTACGATTTTTACCCTCCACACTGCCCTCCAATGCTAAATTTGTGATCCCTTGATGCCTCAAAACATGTCCTACCAACCGATCCCTTCTTCTAGTCAAGTTGTGCCACAAACTTCTCTTCTCCCCAATCCTATTCAATACCTCCTCATTAGTTACGTGATCTATTCACCTTATCTTCAGTATTCTTCTGTAGCACCACATTTCGAAAGCTTCTATTCTCTTCTTGTCCAAACTAGTTATCGTCCATGTTTCACTTCCATACATGGCTACAGTCCAAACAAATATTTTCAGAAATGACTTCCTGACACTTAAATCTATATTCGATGTTAACAAATTTCTCTTCTTCAGAAACGCTTTCCTTGCCATTGTCAGTCTACATTTTATATCCTCTCTACTTCGACCATCATCAGTTATTTTACTTCCTAAATAGCAAAACTCCTTTACTACTTTAAGTGTCTCATTTCCTAATCTAATTCCCTCAGCATCACCCGATTTAATTTGACTACATTCCATTATCATCGTTTTGCTTTTGTTGATGTTCATCTTATATCCTCCTTTCAAGACACTGTCCATTCCGTTCAACTACTCTTCCAAGTCCTTTGCCGTCTCTGACAGAATTACAATGTCATCGGCGAACCTCAAAGTTTTTACTTCGTCTCCATGAATTTTAATACCTACTCCGAATTTTTCTTTTGTTTCCTTTACTGCTTGCTCAATATACAGATTGAATAACATCGGGGAGAGGCTACAACCCTGTCTCACTCCTTTCCCAACCACTGCTTCCCTTTCATGCCCCTCGACTCTTATGACTGCCATCTGGTTTCTGTACAAATTGTAAATAGCCTTTCGCTCCCTGTATTTTACCCCTGCCACCTTTAGAATTTGAAAAAGAGTATTCCAATCAACATTGTCAAAAGCTTTCTCTAAGTCTACAAATGCTAGAAACGTAGGTTTGCCTTTCCTTAATCTTTCTTCTAAGATAAGTCGTATGGTCAGCATTGCCTCACGTGTTCCAACATTTCGACGGAATCCAAACTGATCCTCCCCGAGGTCCGCATCTACCAGTTTTTACATTCGTCTGTAAAGAATTCGCGTTAGTATTTTGCAGCTGTGACTTATTAAACTGATAGTTCGGTAATTTTCACATCTGTCAGCACCTGCTTTCTTTGGGATTGGAATTATTATATTATTCTTGAAGTCTGAGGGTATTTCGCCTGTCTCATACATCTTGCTCACCAGATGGTAGAGTTTTGTCATGACTGGCTCTCCCAAGGCCGTCAGTAGTTCTAATGGAATGTTGTCTACTCCGGGGGCCTTGTTTCGACTCAGGTCTTTCAGTGCTCTGTCAAACTCTTCACGCAGTATCGTATCTCCCATTTCGTCTTCATCTACATCCTCTTCCATTTCCATAATATTGTCTTGAAGTACATCGCCCTTGTATAAACCTTCTATATACTCCTTCCACCTTTCTGCCTTCCCTTCTTTGCTTAGAACTGGGTTGCCATCTGAGCTCTTGATATTCATACACGTGGTTCTCTTCTCTCCAAAGGTCTCTTTAATTTTCCTGTAGGCAGTATCTATCTTACCCCTAGTGAGATAAGCTTCTACATCCTTACATTTGTCCTCTAGCCATCCCTGTTTAGCCATTTTGCACGTCCTGTCGATCTCATTTTTGAGACGTTTGTATTCCTTTTTGCCTGCTTCATTTACTGCATTTTTATATATTCTCCTTTCATCAATTAAATTCAATATTTCTTCTGTTACCCTAGGATATCTACTAGCCCTCGTCTTTTTACCTACTTTATCCTCTGCTGCCCTCACTACTTCATCCCTCAGAGCTACCCATTCTTCTTCTACTGTATTTCTTTCCCCTATTCCTGTCAATTGTCCCCTTATGCTCTCCCTGAAACTCTGTACAACCTCTGGTTCTTTCAGTTTATCCAGGTCCCATCTCCTTAATTTCCCACATTTTTGCAGTTTCTTCAGTTTTAATCTAAAGGTCATAACCAATAGATTGTGGTCAGAGTCCACATCTGCCCCTGGAAATGTCTTACAATTTAAAACCTGGTTCCTAAATCTCTGTCTTACCATTATATAATCTATCTGATACCTTTTAGTATCTCCAGGGTTCTTCCACGTATACAACCTTCTTTCATGATTCTTAAACCAAGTGTTAGCTATGATTAAGTTGTGCTCTGTACAAAATTCTACTAGGCGGCTTCCTCTTTCATTTCTTAGCCCCAATCCATATTCCTCTACTATGTTTCCTTCTCTCCCTTTTCCTACACTCGAATTCCAGTCACCCATTACTATTAAATTTTCGTCTCCCTTCACTATCTGAATAATTTCTTTTATTTCATCGTACATTTCTTCAATTTCTTCGTCATCTGCAGAGCTAGTTGGCATATAAACTTGTAGTACTGTAGTAGGTGTGGGCTTCGTATCTATCTTGGCCACAATAATGCGTTCACTTTGCTGTTTGTAGTAGCTTACCCGCATTCCTATTTTCCTATTCATTATTAAACATACTCCTGCATTACCCCTATTTGATTTTGTGTTTATAACCCTGTAGTCACCTGACCAGAAGTCTTGTTCCTCCTGCCACCGAACTTCACTAATTCCCACTATATCTAACTTTAACCTATCCATTTCCCTTTTTAAATTTTCTAACCTACCTGCCCGATTAAGGGATCTGACATTCCACGCTCCGATCCGTAGAACGCCAATTTTCTTTCTCCTGATAACGACATCCTCCTGAGTAGTCCCCGCCCGGAGATCCGAATGGGGGACTATTTTACCTCCGGAATATTTTACCCAAGAGGATGCCACCATCATTTAATCATACAGTAAAGCTGCATGTCCTCGGGAAAATTACGGCTGTAGTTTCCCCTTGCTTTCAGCCGTTCGCAGTACCAGCACAGCAAGGCCGTTTTGGTTAATGTTGCAAGGCCAGATCAGTCAATCATCCAGACTGTTGCCCCTGCAACTACTGAAAAGGCTGCTGCCCCTCTTCAGGAACCACACGTTTGTCTGGCCTCTCAACAGATACCCCTCCGTTGTGGTTGCACCTACGGTACGGTTATCTGTATCGCTGAGGCACACAAGCCTCCCCACCAACGGCAAGGTCCATGGTTCATTGGGGGGGGGGGGGGGTGACGGTATGGGGTGCTATTGGGAACAGAACACAGTCACCTCTGCTTCGTATAGCCAGTACTTTTGGCACCAACCATTACTTTTATGAAATGTTAAGGCACGCAGGTGTGCTCTATCTTCGAAGTTTCCATGATGGTGTCATTCAACAAGTTAACTCTAGACCACATAGTGCCCTTGTTGTCCTGTTGTGTTGGACTGTAGTCCTGACCAGCTTGTTTTCTAGAGATCTGGTCATTGGTTTCCGAAAGACTGTCACACCACCACTCGGCAACCACTAAAATTATAAACTCTTGACAAAGGCTTGAAGCAGCTTGAAATGACGAACGCCTACCTATTGTCCAAACTCAGCTGTCTGGATTAGCGCCATTGTTGCTGCCAGGGGTGGCAGCTCTGTCTACTAAATTTGGTACCATGTATATCCCCCCCAAAAAATACCCATATATAATGATGTATTTTTCCTACTGTACTGCATATGCACGAAAATACGCCCACGTTACTTGCTATCCGTTTTGGTATTGACTGCAATTTTAATGATCAGGAGTGTACATTTCATGGTCGTAAAAAGCCGGCTAGAATAATATACATAATATTTGCAATACGTTCTGAAATTTGATTACTTGAGATTCAGAGAAGATAACTTCTGTGGAACAAAAGTCGACAGAACATAGTTACCGAAATTAAGGTTTCCAAATGACGTTGTTCCTATAGCTGAAGGGAAGGATAATTTAGGGTAAACTTTCAATAAAAAAAGAACATACTCTTAGCATAGGAATATTTTTAAAGAGAACGAAAACTACGAAAATATGAAAAATAATCAATAAAAGAAAATGACAGCCTACTGCACTTCAAGGACCTAATGAATACAGTACAGAAGTTGACCAAAATACTAGCTACAGAGCAAAACTGCATAAGACTGACGAAGCAAGGAAGGTTAAAGCCGGCCTGTGTGGCCGAGCGGTTCTAGTCGCTACAGTCTGGAACTGCGCGACCGCTACGGTCGCAGGTTCGAATCCTGCCTTGGGCATGGGTGTGTGTGATGTCCTTAGGTTAGTTAGGTTTAAGTAGTTCTAAGTTCTAGGGCACTGATTACCTCAGAAGTTAAGTCCCATAGCGCTCAGAGTCATTTTTTTTTTTTTTTTTTTTTTGAAGGTTCAAGGAGTTGACTGGCAAAAGGGAAATAACGAAATATGTTAACCTACACTCGAGGACTCTGCTGGGCCCGCGGCTTACATAAGTTCATAATGACATCTTCTCTGTACATTTACAAAATGGAATTACAACACTACAGTACGTAGCACCAAAAATAATTTCGACACAGATATAATACTCAAAATCTATCAAGATCATACTAAATATAAAGCAGGCAACATACATAGAGACATAACGCTGAAAAGATATGACAATACCAAAGCCAAACCGAATAAATACCAACAATATATATATATATATATATATATATATATATATATATATATAGACAACATATCACACGAAATAAACAAATTGTTATAGAAATACAACTAGCATTTCGAACTATCTAAACTTGCAAACAAAGCTGAGATCTGGAAAAACAGACGTCCCCCACCCATATTTCTAATCCAGATGTATCCGAAAATTCCTGTGACGATTGCAATAGTTTTTTTTCATTGGACAAGAAGGTTTTAAGTAATACACGAGAGATACCGAAAGCAAGCAATCAAGTTTTTCACTACACTTGAGTATTAAAAACCGTAGAGTGAACACAATCGGAAAGGCTTTGAAAATCTACGTAGGCTACCAAGAGGTCAAACTATGACCATTGTGGAAGAATTAGAAATTTATACGCATACAAATAGGTATCCGAATGACATCCTAAACGATAAAAATGGGCCTCAGACATAAAAATTATCTGGAAAAATTTAAAAACATAATAGAAAAAGAAAATGGATGAACACAACACGATAAATAAGAGATATAGATAACATTAAGATCATACCACAGACATACATTACTAGACTGGCAATAGGTGTACAGTATCATTGGTGCCACTGAAGCCAGTGTCTGTTGAAGTGTTTTTCATGTTATCATGGTTTATGTACTTAAATGCAGCCACATTCAAGTAGAATGTGTTTCAATTATTAAATTCAGGGTGTTTCAAAAAGAACTTTACAACTTTATAAAAATTCATACAAATTTAATGAAAGAAGATATAGAGCTGGGTCTAGTGTTATTTTCTATGGAAACAAATCAAGTATTTTTACCTTAAACTGAAGAAGCTGTATGTGGCTTCCGTTGGTTATCCTGCACACATCCCATCAGAAGTCAATTTCTTTCCAAACTAGATGTAGCATTGCAAGTGTAACTTGCTCAGTGGCGGCGTAAATTACAGGTAGAGAAGCCGGCTCAGGAGGTACAAAAATGAAATCCTTGATTACATCCCCATAAAAAAAATCGAGTGGTGCCAGGTCTGGGGAACGTGGGGGCCATACAATTGGCCATTCCAGTGACCTGGAAAGCGGTGACTGAGAAAATCCCAGACGTCAGCCAGGTATTGGCGTGGTGCACCATCTTGCATTGAGTAAACATTTCGTTCTTGGTTATGCTCATCGATTTGTGCTATCAAAAATTGTTGTAACATATCCAGGTACACTATACTGTTGATAGCTCTCTCACGGAAGAAAAGGAGCCGTACAGTTTGTTCTTACTCAATGCACAAAAAACGTTCAGTTTAGGGCTCTCACGAACATGTTGCCAAGTTTGATGTCGATTTTCACTACCCCAAATCCTACAGTTATGTGTGTTAACCTTACCACGTAAGTGAAAAGTCGACTCATCAGAAAAGATGATTTTGTTCAAGAAATGTTCATCCTCAGGGTAATCGATTTAATATATCCACACAGAATTTCTTGCGAGTAATTTTATCGGGTCTTTTCTCGCTTGTATGATGGTCAGTCTGTGCGGATTCAAATGGAAACGGTTTCTCAACACACACCAAACAGTTGTATGTGGGATTTGCAGTTCGCTCGATGCATGCCAGGTCGATGTCGTAGGGCTGTTGAGAAAAGGTTGTCTCACTCGCTGAACGAAAGGTTGTCTCACTCGCTGAAGACGTCGTCAGATGTGCTTGGACAACCTGATGATTTCTCACATCTTACTGAGCACCCTGTTTCTACAAAACATTTATGCTACGCATAAATTGTAGGCCTAATAGGAGGATCTTTAGTGTGCTTGGTACGGAAATAACACTGAACTGTTGTGGCCGACTTCGATTCTTCAAACCAAAATACACAGCTAGCATGCTCGGATCCAGCAAAGGCATCAATCTTTAACGCAACAGCCGCTAGCGCTCCTAATGGTGGGATTCGGCACTAGAGAACTATGCGAGACAAAACTTGATATGTTTCCCTACAAATTGACACTACAATCAGCTCTGTAGGTACTATGAATTAATTTATATGAATTTTCAAAATTGTAAACTGCTTTCTGAAACACCCTGTAGGTTATGCTATGGTCCCTCCAACAGTGAACACAAATTGATGAAACAGTTAATAGCTCAGAGTGTATTTCTTCCTCTATGCAACCACAAATTCCAATTAAGAGTTTTTATTAATGTGCAGTTCGTGCACACAGTCATGTAACGGTAAGCGCTGTAGTAAAAAGTTTTGCTGAGCAACTACTGATCGCGTTGGTTACCGTTCCAAAGTGCAATGCTGCGAGGTCAAATGCAGGTCATTCCTAATTAGCAAAACACTAATAATACAAACCGAACAGTAGCATCGTAGCTTCTTCCCCATGTGAGTCTTTTCAGGGATGCATTCGGCGCTGACTTCGTTTTATGGATGACATTGCACGACCACATCTAACAGAAAAGGTGAAGGAGCTCTAGTTTTAGTTTAGTTTTAGTTATGTCATGTTCCGTAGATCATTTTCCCGATTATTTCATCGATATGATGTGGACCAAGTCAGATTACAAGATATATATAACACATGAATAGTGCTAATATTAATACTACTGAAATTTCTAGTTCTGCTCATGCAATTACATTGAGAGGTACTTTTTTTTACTATTTCTGAAACAGAAACTCGTCCATGGAGTAAGAGGAGTTGTCCAAAAAAAATGAGTTTAAGCTAGATTTAAAACTTGATCTGCTACCTGCCAGACACTTTATGTTGTTGGGCAAATGATCAAAGATTTTTGTTGCTGAATAATGTACTCCTTTGTGAGCAACTGACAGCTTCAATAAAGGATAGGAAAGGTCATTTTTCCCTCTAGTTTGTACATATGAACATCACTGTTCTTCGAGAATTAAAATGGATTATTTAGACGAATTTCATTAGCGAGTATATGTACAGTACTCTGATGGTGCACTTAAAATACCTAACTCCTTGAAAAGGTGCCTACACGACGTCCTTGGGTGAACACCACTAATTATTCTCACTGCTCTCTTTTGTGGAATGAATACTTTATGTCTAAGTGGTGAGTTACCCCAGAAAACTATTCCATAAGACATTATCGAGCGGAAATATGCAAAGTACGTTAGGAGGCTGATCTGTTTATTACCAAGACTAGCGATTATACGAAGAGCGAAAGGAGCTGAACTTAGTTGTTTGAGATGCTCAGTAACATGCTTCTTCCAGTTCAAGTTGTCATCAATGTGAACAGCCAAAAATTGGGAGAAATCTACCCTGTTAACTGAGCCCTGTTCAAATGGTACATCAATTGTCCGTATGACTGTACTCGGTGTGCAGAACTGGATATAGTGAGTTTTTTTCAAAATTAAGGGAGATTCTATTTTCTGAGAACCACTTAATAATTCTCTGAAAGACATCATTAACAATATCTTCAGGTGCTTTTTCTGGAATGGGATTTATTAGAAGACTCGTGTCGTCTGAAGAAGTACTAGTTCGGCTTGCTGAACGTTAAGGTTTGACTGGCCTGCCCGTTCCACCTGACTTACATCACATGGAGTATGTGTGGGAGGCGTTCGGGAGGCGTATTGCAACAGCTCCACATGCACCAGCGAACATCCAGCAGCTGTTAACCGCACTAGTGGAGGAATGCAACGCCCTACCACAATAACTTCTTGTCAACCTTGTGCTCAGCATGGTGGGGGGAGGGGTGGTCAGCATGGTGGGGGGAGGGGGGGAGTAGGGGTACGTTACAGCGTTACAGAGCGTGAGTGGCCGTCCGTGATGATCACACACCCTACTAAAAAGCGCGAGACACTTAAAAAAACGCCATGGGGACAAGGAACCTATCCCCATCTTACAGACAGGTCACCGTCAACGGCATGACATGTCCCATTCCTCTGTCCGAGAGACATTGTGAAATTTCATTTCAGCGCGTGACAAGTGCACATTATGGCAACAGAAACCCAGATCGCATCCTTAGGCGATTTGTTTCTTTCTCGCCAGTCTCATTCGTGTTTTCTGATACACTGCTGGACCACCCCATAATGTTATTAAATGCAATATTTACACCTCTCCGATCTTTTGTTTTGGAGCAACAGCTGTTAACAATCGGAGCACAAGCTCGGATAGGACATGTACTTAGGAATGATATTTGCCGCATCCTTTTCAAAAGTACCACTGCGCCATTTTTTTTTGATCGGTTCAGGAAAGTATGAAAAACCTGTCAGGTTGGAGAATGCAGTATCTCAGCCACCGACTCCATTCGATCGGTAATCTTCTGCATCCAGAATTCAGTCATTTTATGACGCCTTCTCATTTCCCTATTGTCCACTCACCTTTCTCTTCTATGAGTTCCAGTTGCTAATCAGTTTACAATGATGATATGCTTTCGCAGAACTTACGTCTTTGTATTGTTTTTCTTTCACCACTAAGGTGGATTATTTCACTAGTATTTTCCTTGTCCTTTTTTCTCTGGCTTTTGCTATATCTATAACAGGTCCTGTAACAAAGTTAACCAAGTAGCTTGTAAACTGCCACATTTTTGCTCTAGAAACCGTACATTAGTAAATGCTCAGATTTTTATCTACCCGAGTAAGGTGGCACTATGTCTGACAATTGGCTGGAAGTGTCACAATAATTTTTAGTATTTAAGCATTGTGAAGCAGCTTCCCTATTCTTCGTATTGGCATGTTCCTCATTCTATTCATTAGCACAATTGGATTTTTTTGACTGTGGAAGACTGAAATTATAAATAAAGTTAGACAAATAATTTAAAAAAGTTGTTGGAACGGCACAACACACTGTGTCAACTTTGTCGTGTAAGATCTTATAAAACATCGTTGCAAAAGTACAAAGTAGTTTTGTTTGACAGTTTTTTGAATTACAATCTTTGCTATCTTCTTTTTGAAACATGATCACGACAGAGATGTCGGTGCGAGAAACTGGGACAGACCGTTACCAAGCAGTGAGACTAACCACAACAACAACTCGTTATTTTATACGTAGCTGATATTATTATTTGTGTCACAAATTCCAGTTCAAACAAAACCGTCATCAATATGAAATACAAAGATAAAAACACCAGGGAGTGAAATTCTGCGAAGATACTAGATCTCTAATTGTTCAGTCATGTTGTATAGTTAAAATAATTACAGTGAATTAGGTGAAAAATGTAGCTGCCATACATATGGTAAGAGCTATTTGGTGCGTTAGAAACAAGATACAGAGGAGAAACTTTTTATGGTTATGTGCGCGTGACGCTTTCTCTGAACGCCTGAAATCTCCCGCAATGCTGCTGAAGAGAAAAGAGGCAAGATGTGTGTCTTGTGCGTCGAAAAGGAATAACGAGCTAGCCTCGTGTTCCACAATGCTGGAAAACCGTTAGTAAGCGACAACTGACCACGAAAATGGCCACATTTTAATTTGTAGATGATCTATTTTTTCGACAACATCAGACGTTGAATAATCGTCTGATGTTATCACACGATAAAATTTTACAAAACTATATACATGAGATTATAATTCTTATCTCACTCACTAAAACTATTCGTATTTACCGAGATAATGTGAAGAAAATCTCGTGAAAAGCACGCCAAAAAGGTGGCAAGCTATAATCAATAATGGCGGCGATTTGATAAAAACACACACACACACACGCGCGCGCGCGTGCTCAAAATTACAACTGTACTATGGATGGCGGAGGGCCCTTGTTAATACGTAATACCCCTGTCAGGGTCTGTTTCAGTATGCAGCACAAAATCTGGAAGTCAGTGCAACGACACACCTTTATTGGCATCGGCATTTCATTCAGAGTATGCAGACGTCGCTAAACAGTCTGTAAAGTCAGACTCATAGAATCGAGAACCATTAGTCAATCTAAATACACTCGTCGATATTTCTGTAGCTTGTTGGATAAGTAATGATTTTGAGTCTTTTCGTGATGGTAACAATTTACGGGGTCAAGGGAAAATGTTTCTCGGCCTGACAGGTAAAGAGTATCTTTAGGTAAAATGCAGTTATTTTCTGACATAAATACCTTCAAGATAAGTTCATTTAGTCCAAAGATTATCCACTCAATAATTTCAGTTTCAGACGTATGATTCTGGAAGGTCTATAGAGCAAACACTTAAAGCTACCGGAACTTTTTCGGAGGACCCAGAAAATTTTCCTGTCAAGAACTCTTTTTAAGATGTGAGAACAGAATGTATTCAGGGGTGGTTGGGGCGGGAATACAATCTAGTGAACAGAGACGGTGTAACTCTGTGCTTCAAATCCGTTAACAAACTATTTGGTTCGAACGAGGCACATGAGTGATTCAAGAGGTTAATGATCCGAAACGTTGCAGCCGTCTCTTTACAGCGCGGAAACAAGACAATGTCCCCGGGTGCAAATACACTATGTTATCAAAAGTATGCGGACACCCCCAAAAACATACGTTTTTCATATTAGGTGTACTGTGTTGCCACCTACTGCCAGGTACTCTATATCAGCGACCTCAGTTGTCATTAGACATCGTGAGAGAGCAGAATGGGGCGCTCCGAGAAACTCACGGACTGCGAACGTGATCAGATGATTGGGTGTCATTTGTGTCATACGTCTGTAGGCGAGGTTTCCACACTCCTAAACATCGCTAGGTCCACGGTTTCCGATGTGATAGTGAAGTGGAAACGTGAAGGGAAACGTAAAGCACAAAAACGTACAGGCCGGCCTCGTCTGTTAACTGTAATGTGTCATAGGCAGCCAGCTATCCAGACTATCACACAGGAATTCCAAACTGCATCAGGACCCGCTGCAAGTACTATGACAGTTAGGCGGGAGGTGACAAAACTTGGATTTCATGTCGAGCGGCTGCTCACAAGTCACACATCGCACCGGTAGATGCCAAACGACGCCTCGCTTAGTGTAAGGAGCGTAAACATTGGACGATTGAATAGTGGAAAAATGTTGTGTGGAGTGACGCATCACGGTACACAGTGTGACGATTCGATGTCAGGGTGTGGGTATGGTGAATGCCCGGTGAACGTTATCTGCCAACAATAAAATTCAAGGCTAAGGATGGGCCAACACCATATTGAATTCCAGTATTACCGATGGAGGGCGCCACGAACTTGTAAGTCATTTTCAGCCAAGTGTCCAGATACTTTTGATCACATAGTGTATAGCAACCTCTTTGGGCTGGTGCTCTGTCCCGATGGTGATTTGTTAGTTTCTTAACGAAGATCGTTTTCGTTGCATTTAGAGACTTACCATCTATCCGACGTTTATTCTTTTACCATTTAGAATGTTACCAACAAGAAGAACCCTTTTCCATTTTAGAAAACACTGGTCATAATATTTCCATAAGATAAATCGATTTCGCGTCTTTTGATTCGGAGCTACCAGCTCGTTCGTTTCTGAGATGAAACTGTGACCCACACTTCATTCACAGCATGAAATCGGCGCACAAAATCTCGTATTCTTTTTGAAACTTTCCACACATTGCCGACAAATTTATTTTCGTACTTGTTTGAGCAGCATTCACACATCTTGCACAAAGCTCTCTCACAAGTAATTCTTCGTGTACAATATACCACACACTTTCCCATGATAAGACTAGAGTGTCAGGTTTTACCTATACCTGTAATCGCCGATTGTCGAATACCGTATTTTGCAATTCATCTATGTTCTCATGTGTGATTGTAGTTTTTCAGACAGCTCAAAACAACAAATTTCGTCACGGAAGCAAACACCCACAACACAACAGTTTTAAAGAGCCATTTTCTATTAACGATTCATGATTCTTTCCAGTAACCTACCGTTGTTTAACGCTGAAGTTATCCAGCTGTTATCAACCGTTCTAAAGGTTACCACCGGTGATAGAATGGTGTAGTAGTTACATAAAGATTATAAAAATAACTAATTGTATTGCGAAAACAGCGTGTTCTTGTATATAACGTCATAATGCGTCATGGCTGACCACACATGGCTGCCCCTCAACCACAGAGAGCGCTGTGTTTCTGAAAGTACATGGTTGACTTCCGCAGCTTTCTACGGCGCTCAGAACATCACATGATGCAGAAACAAAACGGTCTCGCTTCTGTTTCGAAGATACAGCTCATTGTCAATAAACATTACCGAAAAATCTAAAGCGGATGTTAAATTCATATCGATGGTCATTTAATGATTCCGGAAAAGTGTACATTATTAACGAACAACATGTGCGAAATTAGTACCAGATATAGACGATAATCAGTACGTTTGATATTATCCGTCTTATCGCCAAGACACTTATCGTTGGTGATTAACGGTAAAGAGCAATACATTCGTCACGAGCTGGTCCCTGATCGATAATCTTCCGGTTCTGGTAATGAATCGTATTCTGCGCAAATTATAGCATGAATCAATAACACCACTCCTCAAAAATGTATTGGACAACATATTAAAGTACTTCAGTTGGCTGAAGAAAGAAACAGAGAGTTTTATCTGTGCAACAATACAACTCTGCAGCACAGAAATTTTTTTCGTCCACCGCAATATGAAACAGTAATCTTTGACAATGAAGTGTTCAAACAGTACCAAAAACTCTCAGCATCTCATATCATTGCCCACCGAAGCGTAGATAACTTACGCAAGTGCTTATAGCGACATTGGTAACAGGATCACTCACTAACATACCACAGGCTGGCGAGTGAACAGTAGAAACTTTCTCCGGATGTGACGAGCTGGGACGCGTAGAAAGCGAACGCATGCAAATGCGAATTCCGTTCCTCGTGTCAGCTGATGCAACGACCGGCGAAGATAGTGAAAGACAGGTAGATGAGTGTGTCTCCTTGAAACAAATCGGATGAACAGAACTTTGCACTTGTGCTACGCAAGAAGGGAGAGTTAGATACGTCCTCGGTGTTACCAGAGAAACTTCAACACAGCACTCCTAGCGTCTATGGTCCACTAGTGCACGTTGTTACCAATCACATTTTGGAATTCAGTATTAGCTCAGCAAATGATTATATGAAGGTGATCTGTACTCAATAATCAGCAGGCTGCTTTGGGTAACTTTGATGAACTTGGAACATGTCTACTGACTCTTAGTTGCAAGTAAAGGGTCAAAATGTTTCAAATGGCTCTGGGCACTATGGGGCTTAACATCCGAGGTCATCAGTCCTCTAGAACTTAGAACTACTTAAACCTAACTAACCTAACGACATCACACACATCCATGCCCGAGGCAGGATTCGAACCTGCGACCGTAGCAGTCGCACGGTTCCAGACTGTAGCGCCTAGAACCGCTCCGTCATTATGGCCGGCTGCAAGTGAATCAAGGAAGTCTCTTCAGTCAAATGATTTTGTATCTGAACTATAAGTTACGTATGAATAATGTCCTTCCAGAGGCTAATAACAAATATATTAATGTTTATAAAAATTGTAAAGCTAAGAAGGGAACACATCAATATTTTGCCTCAGACTAGGCTCATGATAGTACCAAAATGTTCGATAGGGGACAAGCCAGAAGAACCGCTAGCTTAGGGAAGAAGTTATGGGGAAATATCAGCAGAAATTCAACTACATGACGAGGCGATAATTAATTAAAACACATTATTTGTTTTAATTGCACTCAATACATGAAATAACTGGAATCGCACAGTAGTAATATACACTATTGCCGAAAATAAAGAGCGTAAGATTTTATATAATTTTGATATCAAAGATAACTCATTGCTGGAATGCTTCCACTCGAACTTGTGTCGACTCAGTCTCTATCGAGGTCGCTACAAACTAATATCCACCGTTCTTTGAAGAATGTCTGCAGATTTCAAATACATGTGGCAGTGTATTATCCCGCTAACAAACATCATGTGGAATTACCTGAAGGATGGTCAATGGCCATGGATCTAAAATTGTTGTGATGTAGCAGGATGCTGTGTAGAATGGCTTACACATATAGGAGTCGAGCTTGCGTGTGATATACAATGTAGTTACAAACCACCACACTACAGCAGCGTCCAACACTCGTATTCTTCCAAAAGCTGGACTAGGTGGAGTGGGATGTCTCCGAAAACATTTTTCACCCAGCACGACAGCGAAAGCGTTCACTCGCCTTTACAGTCTTCGGTGTTTGCTGTTTCTGGACAACGCGAGCTGACGCAATTGCATGACTGTCACCAGTCAATTACACAGTAGACAGAGTCGAACCCTCAACGCATACCAGACGTGCTGTGTAGTTCAGATGCCTGCGGATATGTCTTGGAATAATGCGATAGACGCCGATAAACGCCTTTTTAGTAGAAGCCGCTGAACCTCCGCTGTGTCTCCGACATTAGAACTTGGCAAGAACATTTATGTTCCACAAGAGTTAGCACTCAAATATTAATTTAATAAATGTCTCCTACGAGACATGCGAGACAATCTTTCTCTCAAAAGGTCCACATCGGATATGCGGAGTCTTTGCCCCTATTAGTGGCAACATTAGGTTCAATGCGTACCATCGACTGCTAGATTCAGTTGGATAGCTACATTTTCCCATTTGGAATTTCAGATATCAATTGGAAAACCTCCGTATTCACTATTTAAAGTTTCATGAAAAGTGAATTGGGCACAATCAGTTCAAATTTCAGCGCTTACATTAATCTTGGTCAGCCGCACTTCGTTCATATATATACCTATGGTTCTCAGTATCAGGAGACTTAACCAGTAGGATGGACACTTCTTGTTCCCAAGAAGAAATATACCAATCACTTTCGCATGGCCTTTTATAGCTCATTTTTAACGAGGAAGCGACAGCATTCGAGTGGCTCTCTAATTTGGTCGTCTCCCAGGGTTCCAGAACTAGCTTATAGTATCAGACTCATAAAGCGTGTTGCAATCTCCTGGAAACAGAAAGTGTGGCAGCCAAATAATCATCCGAATACTGGGTTCGTAAACCATTTCAAAATAAACGAAGTGATGCGAGAACCTCTTTCCTAAGGGCACCAGTTCATGTAGGATTGGTTTACAGTGACAAAGTCGACCAGTTGGGAACGGTGGTCGATGTTTCTGGCTCCGGGTGGTCGATGTTTCTGGCTCCGCAATGAACGTCAGTCTACCATCCTCAGATTTTAAGCTATGGTTGCAGAAAATGGGTGAGGAACAATGATCAAATGATTTGCACCTTTCGGCCTGCCATTATTGTCAATAACGCGTCGGGATCCAGCCTGAATTTAGAAGGCCGCCCCGCCCACCCCTTCCCGCACGCTTGTTGTTTTTAAATCCGAAGGCAAGCTGGAAGCTATAACCGCTTAGTACGAATGCGTACCAATCACGATTCAACTCCTTCCCACTTAAATCGGGTAAGTATCAATATTAATCCTTTTTGTGACAGTCAGAAGAAAGAAGAAGGAGACATAAACCACTTGCCTTTTCCTACAGCTTCTTCGAAGCACAGTAAAATCAGTTAATGCAAAATCTTGTGAAATAAAACGGACCCCTTGCAACGATTGTTTTATTGTGTCACGAAGACATTTAAAAATACAAAACTCTTTTTGATTTAATGAAGTGTGTTTATCAAATTTGCTGTTCTATCTGTAGTTCATAAACTCTCTAATCAAGAGGTTTGTGTTCCTCACTCTCTACTGAGTTCCTTTTATTTTCTATTTTTTCTGCAGTTGGTATCATTCCACATTTCTCCAGCTACAAGTATTGAACCTATTATGGACACGGCAAAATAATCTTAATCATTGTTCTACTTATATTCCGATTTCTCTGTATATACACTGAAGAGCCAAAGAAACTGGTACACATGCCTAATGTCGTGTAGAAACCACGCAAGCAGCACGCAGAATTGCCGCAACACGACGTGGCACGGACTTGGCTCATGTCTGAAGTACTGCTGGAGGGAACAGACACCATGGATCCTGCAGGGCTGTCCATAAATCCGTAAGAGTACGAGAGGGTGGAGCACAGCACGTTGCAAGGCATCTCATATATGTTCAATAATGTTCGTGTCTGGGAGTTTGGTGGCCAGCGGAAGTGTTTAAACTCAGAAGAGTGTTCCTGGAATCAGTAGCAATTCTGGACGTGTGGGGTGTCCCTGTGCTGCTGGAATTGCCCAAGTCCGTCGGAGTGCACAATGGACATGAATGGATGCATGTGATCAGACACCTGTCAGAGTCGTATCTAGATGTAGCAGGGGTTCCATATCACTCCAACTGCACATGCCCCAAAACACTACGGAGCCTCCACCGGCTTGAACAGTCCTCTGCTGACGTCCAGGGTCCATGGATTCATGTGGTTGTCTCCATACCCGTACACGTCCAAACGTTCGATACAATTTGAAACGAGATTAAACCGACCAGGTAACCTGTTTCCTGTCATCAACAGTCCAACGTCGGTGTTGATGGGCCCATCCGAGGTGTAAAGCTTTGTGTCGTGCAGTCATCAAGGGTACACGAGTAGACCTTCGTCTTCGAAAGCCCATATCGACGATGTTCCGTTGAAATGTTCCCATGTTGACTCTTGTTGATGGCCTAACATTGAAATCTGCAGCAATTTGCGGAACGGTTGCACTTCTGCCACGTTGAAATATTCTCTTCAATCGTCGTTGGTCCCGTTCTTGCAGGATCTTTTTCCGAATGCAGCGATGTCGAAGATTTGATGTTTTATCAGATTCCTGATATACACGGTACACTCGTGAAATGGGGGAGATACTGTGTCCCATCGCTCGGGTGCCAACTATAACATCACGTTCAAGCTCACTTAAATCTTCTCCTGCCATTGAAGCAGCAGTAACCGATATACACTACTCGCCATTAAAATTGCTACACCTCGAAGATGACGTGCGACAGACGCAAAAATTTAACCAACAGGAAGAAGATGCTGGGACATGCAAATAATTAGCTTTTCAGAGCATTCACACAAGTTTGGCGCCGGTGGCGACACCTACAACGTGCTGACATGAGGAAAGTTTCCAACCGATTTCTCATACACAAACAGCTGTTGACCGGCGTTGCCTGGTGAAACGTTGTTGTGAGGCCTCGCGTAAGGAGGAGAAATGCGTACCATCACGTTTCCGACTGTGGTAAAGGTCGCATTGTGGCCTATCGCGATTGCGGTTTGTCGTATTGTGACATTGCTGCTCGCTTTGGTCGAAATCTAATGACTAGCAGAATTTGGAATCGGTGCGTTCAGGAGGGTAATACAGAACCCGTCTGGATCTCAACTGCCTCGTATGACTAGCAGTCGAGATGACAGGCATCTTATCCGCATGGCTGTGACGGATCGTGCAGCCACGTCTCGATCCCTGAGTCAACAGATGGGGACGTTTGCAAGACAACAACCATCTGCACGAACAGTTCGACGACGTTTGCAGTAGCATGGACTATCAGCTTGGAGACCATACCTGCGGTTACCCTTCCTGCTGCATCACAGACAGGAGCGCCTGCGGTGGTGTACTAAACGACGAACCTGGGTGCACGAATGGCAAAACGTCATTTTTTCGGATGAATCCAGGTTGTGTTTAGAGCACCGTGATGGTCGCACCTGTGTTTGGCGACATCGCAGTGAATGCACATTGGAAGCTTGTATTCGTCATCGCCATACTGGCGTATCACTCGGCGTGATGGTATGTGGTGCCATTGGTTACACGTCCCGGTCAGTAGTGAGGACAACCTTCGCGTCAGGCCACGTTCATTGTTGCCAAATTTATTCAATATGGCGGCGATGACGTTATCCAAGATGGCGGCATGTAGACTTGGCAACACCACATGACGTCATCCAAGATGGCGGCTTTTGGCGGGAGAATAGTCCAATTGTGCTATGTCCACTAACCTAACCTCAAGAAAAAATGGCTGGAAGTTTGAATTTTGGCGGGAAAATAGCCCAATTGTGGTATGTACACTAACCTAAGTGTCCAGAAGAAAAAAAATGGCGGCAAGTTTGAATTCCAACAGGATAATGCATGCACAGACCATACTTGCCATTACTATTATTATTGATTATCATTCATTATCATTCATTATCATTCATTGTCATTTATTATATTCATTATCATTTATTAACATTCAATATCATTCATTGTCATTTATTATCATTCATTATCATTTACTATTATTTATTATTATTGAACTGCCTCCACAAGAAATTCCCTCCAAATTCAAATTCCAACTCGATAATGGCTGCAAAACCTAACTTTTGTTTATAAGTCATTATCATTTATTAACAATCATTATCATTCATTGCCATTTATTATCGTTTATTATCATTCACTATCATTTATTATTATAGACCTACCTCCACTATGAAATTGCGCCAAATTGAAATGCCAACATGATATTCTATCGAAAACTGTACTTCTATGTATTATTATCATTTATTATTTATTCAGGATGTCCGATTTTATGGGTGAGAAAGCCATTCTCCTTACATCCATAACAAAAATCTATCACAAGTTCAAATCCCCAGCACCATAATGGATCACATGTACGGGCTTTGTCCGTTACTTATCTTTTTTTTTTTCACTGGTAGCCTATCACAATCGCGCCAAATAATAAACTACTCTTATAGCAATGTAATTCACCTCCTTTGATTTTGCAGGGGGGAAGGGACTGAAGACTGTATTTCAAGCAGTACGGTCATCACTTGTTCTCCAACACAGTCAGCACACACATCTTTTATATCGCAGTGCAGTCACCACGACGTCCGCGCTCCAACTGAATTAGTTCAAATCCTCTCCACCCCCCTGGGCAGCACGCAGAGATACTGCCTATGCCTGTCACGTGAGGCGTCCGGCCATATGCGCAGGGGGCGAGCCCAGCGATCGCTCCCACGTCGTAAACATGTTTTCGCTGGACACGCTGGAACTTGTCAAGTTTGACGTCACAGCAGCCCCTTGTCTGCTCACCACGTGCATTCGTCGCCTCCACACGTTTCCCGCCAAAATTGTCTCCCTCGGAGCTGAATCACACAACGGTCGGCCGTTTCCCTGCAACACTTCCGGCACCGCAGATGCCGACCTCACACAGCCGTCCGCCACGTGTCCCTGTGCGAGCGAGAACGCAGTGCCACACTTTTGGCGGCAAAGTTTGCTCGACAGTGGAATCCGCCATGACTATATAACAGCACGTTTGGACCGCACTAGAACGCCCGCTAATTGACTCACTCTAGCGAGCGCGTAATAACTGTACAATCGCTGCGCCGCCGCCCTGCTTACGTCACACACCCTCCGTATCCGCGACGGACATAGCCTTCTGTAAATACCTGGAAAATGACTCTTTATTTCAGACATTACGGTAATGCAGGTGTGTCCCAACTGACTTCTCCATGCTCACACAGCGAAACTCCAGAGCGCAGCTGACGTACAAGCGGCCAGCTGAGCCCCGTCCCTGGCCCGCTGACGCCAAACACACCCCCACGGCCGGCGCGCCAAGTAAGCTGCGGCGAGCGGTGCCTGAGGGTCCCTCCACAAACGGTCGGCCGCGCCCGGATACGATGTTTCCTGTTGACCGCGTGCCGTACAAAGAATACGTTTGGCGCCAGAGTTTGACCGACAGTGGAATCCACCATGACCATATAACAGCGCGTTTGCTCGTCGCGAGAACGCTCGCTAATTCACTCTCACTGCCCCGCTATATTAAATAATTCCATTTACAATTTCATATACGTATGCAAACGTGTTCAACTCCCTAATATCAACTACTTTTTGAGGACCAGAACGCCACCTCCTCCTCCTCCTAGGAACCAGCGCCAAGTTCGAAATCTGCCAGTAAACAAAGCTCACTTGCGCTTCCGCCACCAACCTCAAAAAATTGTTTCAAACTAAGCTACCAGCACTCAAACTCTTCCTACACGTTTCTGGTAAACGGACTCACTGTGCACTAGGTCCACAGACCGACGAACGAATTTACTTTATTTAGGAATGGAGTATATATATCACACAGACATGTCCCACATCATACAGACATGCAAAACACTCCTACATAACTCATTTATAATGTTCTAGACACACGCTTCCTAATTGTAACCAGTTAAAAATAACTCATAGCACAGCCTACAGACATGCGAACCGCTCGTAAATAATGCCAAACATTTACCTCCAAACAGCCAAACAACTGCTAATTATCGCAAATAATTTCAGTGCATAGGCCGATGGAAGGAAGAAAGAGTGTACTTTATTTATTTGCTGCATATCTTTTTCAAACTTTTACTTGTCATAGGTTTCGATATGTAAGGCTAACATAAGGCAGTTTCTGAACTCCAGTAGTGCTCTACATTTGGCAACACAACCACACCCATCAAGATATTCATTCCATTCCATACCAGTAACTCCTCTACAGATAAATTTGTCCAGTTATTTGTCTACTCATTCACATTCTGACCAGATTGCCATTATTGTGCATAAACAGCTCAGACTGCGCTGTGCTGCTCGGAGAAGTAAGGAAGTGCTGCACTCTATTCATTTGGAGCCCCTTTTATTTAGTCGTGGAGTATATTTGTCACAAAACACTCGCACTGATCCGACTGTGGTCATCTGACAAAGGCCACAAACACGAAAACAACTACTAATTTCACCACACAATAGGAAACAGCTCTTAAATAATGCAGTACACAATATCAGCAGACGAGCTCTGTACTCTTAAACTATCCAAATAAAGCACCGCACAGTGCACAGACATGCTCGCAAAATAGTGCAACGGGCGCGCCCAAACACCCTCAGCTGCCAAACCGACCAAAAGTCTCTGCTCGGCCTCCCCCAAACATGACCTCAACACAGTCGCATTCGCACCTATCACCGGAGAAATTGATATCGCCTATGCGCTTTAGATACGCGCGCGCGTGCGGTCGGCGGGGAAGGGGATTCCAGTGTCTGCAGCCAAGTTCAGCTTCCGAGGGCTCGTGACAGCCGACACATGTGAAGGCTGCATTGTTCTTCTCATGTATACCGCCGGCGTCTCATGTCTATTCCCAGAATAGCTCATAGCTCGTTGACACACTCGATTAACGAGGCTGGGAAAACATTTACTACTCGCATGCAACCGAGATGGTGACGGAAAAACGAAATCACTGTGATCTGCGCTGCAGGCGCGTGTGATCATTGAGAACACTATTTATTTTTTTCGAAAAACTTACTTAGCCATACAGTGTATCTATCACGCTATCTCAAAACACCAATCTCAGATGTGCCCTGGACCATGTTGCACAGCCCACAGACACGCACCCAATCATAATTTCAGTACACACTATAGCAAACTGCTACTAAATAATACATCACACAGATGTGTAGATACGCTCAGTACTCGTAAACTATCCTAATAACGCATAGCAGAGCCTGCAGATCCGCTCGCAAAATAACTCAGCAGATGTGCGCAGGTACCCCCACTCTACACCCTGCCCACTGGATCGTGAAGTCACCCATCCGTCTGATTTCAGACCTTGCACAGCCCCTGCTCGGCTCCCGCAAGCGTGAGTTGGCGCGGTCAACGCGCTTGTCAGCGCTCAAAGCACACACATACGTCCGTCCAGGACCGCGATCCTGAGCCGCGACCACCGAACGCGGGTGAAAGTCAACTTTATAGCAACGTATTACAATTCCAAAGTGCAGCCTCCATACGCTAGACACATCATAGCAGCACATGTCTTTACCTCCTATGACACTGTAGCACACTGCAAGCAGCCATCTTGGATGACGTCATGCGATGTTGCCAAGACTACATGCCGCCATCTTGGATAACTTCATCGCCGCCATCTTGAATAAATTTGGCAACAATGCAACGTGACCTGACATGAAGGTTGTCCCACTACTCCGGTGACCTCTTGTTCGCATTGACGGCAATTTGAACAGCGGACGTTACATTTTAGATGTGTTACGACCCGTGGCTCTACCCTTCATTCGATCCCTGCAAAACCCTACATTTCAGCAGAATAATGCACGACCGCATGTTGCTGGTCATGTACGGGTCTTCCTGGATACGGAAAATGTTCGACTGCTGCCCTGGCAAGCACATTCTCCAGATCTCTCGGCAACTGAAAACGTCTGGTCAATGGTGGACTAGCAACTGTCTCGTCACAATACGCCAGTCACTACTCTTGATGAAATGTGGTATCGTGTTGAAGCTGCATGGGCAGCTGTACCTGTACACGCCATCCAAGCTCTGTTTGACTCAATGCCCAGGCGTATCTAGGCTGTTATTACGGCCAGAGGTGGTTGTTCTGGTTACTGATTTCTCAGGATCTGTGCACCCAAATTGGGTGAAAATATAATCACATGTCAGTTCTAGTATAAAATATTTGTCCAATGAACACCCGTTTATTATCTGCATTTCTTCTTGGTGTAGCAATTTTAATATCCAGTAGTGTAACTACTGCGACAGACACTTGTCTTATGTAGAAATTTCCGACCGCAGCTAGGTATTTTACCTGTTTACATATCTCTGTATGTGAATAAACGTGCATATACCAGTTTCTTTGGCGTTTCAGTGTATGTTTTTACATGTGTACCTAAATGTTTGCACCTGGAAATGCGCTTCAATAAACCCAAGCAAATTGACAGAAGCAAGAATAGAAATAAAAATAAAACACAAAAGCCTTCGATGCAGGTAGATACCGTATCGTATCTGGAAACCTATTAGTGGACATTAACGAGGGGGGTGTCGACCCTTCGCCCTCATGACGTTTTGAACTACGTTGGGGACACTGAATCTCTGCAGAGGAATGGAAGCCCATTCTTTCTCAAGAGCCGAAACCAGTGAAGGTAAACGTTTTGGACGCTGCAGATTGGAGCGAATTTTTAATTCATGCCAAAGCTGCTCCATTGGCTTCAGTCCAGTCCATCATTCTCAGATGTTGCTTTATGACACGGTGCAGAGTCATACTGATATAAAGAATCACAATTTCCGAACAGTTTCTCTAGTGTATACAGGACACAAAGTTGTAAAATGTCTTCATATCCTTCTACATGTAACATTCTCTTGAGCGCAATACGAGGACCACATCCTGAGGACAAAAAACGCTCCATATCGTAACAACACGTCCTCCACACTTCTTTATTGCCACTATAATTTATGGCAGGTAAGGTTCTCCTGGTATTCACCAAACCCAGACCCTCTTATCGGATTGCCACATAGTCTACTGTTTGATGTCGCTCTTTGCATCACCTCAAGCGTCGCACAGCCCTGACTATACTAATGTGTGGCTTGCTAGGAGCTGATCGACCACTATAGCCCGTTCTTATTACTTTCCTAGTTAGACTGTTGGTACCACTTTCGAACTCACAAGTGATTCATTCCGTTGATTTCATGCAATTTCTTACATCCACCTTTAACAATGATCGACGGTCCCTGTTTGTCAGTACACCAGGTCTTCCTAGCCGCGGTAAAGCCGTGGATGTTCCTTCACGTTTCCACTTAAGGATCACACCACTAACAATCGACTTGAGCTACTTTAGAAGGCTTGAAACGTCGGTGATGGATTTGTTACTCAGGTGACGTCTAATGACCAGCCCACGAACGAAGTCCTTGAACTCGCTGACCGTCGCTTCTGTTTGTCTGCTGACAACACAATACTCCTCGCCACCTTTGATAGTGGCGGGACCGCCTCTCCTGACATCTAGTGGTCAATTCCGCATTGCACAGGGATGCCCGGAAAATTTTGATCAAATAGTCTGCATATACGTGATTAACATATTGGTAGATTTATAGAAATTCCGGGTTGTAACACTGTGAGAAGAAGTACATCTTCCTGGGTACCGACCACTCATGGAATGGGATAGGTGCGGAATAGGGGGAAAAAAACGGAAAAAATGATGAATAATGGTATATTACAAGGCATCGTCCGCAAACCGCGCAGCGACATTCGGAGCACAAAAATTGATGCCAAACACCACAATGAGAACTGGCCCGAAACAGTGACATCAAACGAATATTTCTGCTATCTCTTTGAGGACAGATAAGGATCTTGAATGTGACTATCGGGAATGGATGACTAGGCCACCGGGACTCGCCTGGAAAGACGACACGTTATCAGCCTGTATTCTGATGTTTGTAACAGCGTACCAAGTGCTGTCAGAACGACAATAGTTGCATTGTGTTTACAGCAGACAGTGTGCGCCACCTGCAGATGACAATATAAGCTCAGTAACCTGAGCTTTGTTGCCATGGCATTCTACAAGGGAATACTTTCCTTTCAGCGGTAAATACAGACGGAAAAAAATCGTAACAAAAAAAATTATTCATGTAGAGAAATGAAATTTCGGGAATGCATCTTTCTAGGTAACACACTTAAGTGATTAATATTGCAAGACCTAAGAGGGAGATATGCCGTTGTAAATATGAAACGCTCGTACATTGTTAACAGGTGTAACTCCAAGAATATTTGAAAACGTGCATGAATTGTGTTGTATAGGTGCCGAACGTCAGCTGGTCGGACAGAGTTCCATGCCTGTCGCATTTGGTTGATCAATACCGGTACGGTTAATCATGTTTGTGGATGACGCTAGAGTCGTCATTCGGTTATGTCCCATATGTGGTAGATTGCAGACAGATCTGCTGATCGAGCAGTCCAAGGCAACATCTCGAATTCTGGACAGCTTCTTGCGTTAGAACAGCGGTATGTTGGGGTTATCCAGCTGGAAACCATCACCATGTATGCTTTCCATAAATGGCAGCACAACATGTCGAAGCATCGGATTTACGTACAGTTTTGCAGTCAAGATCAGTGAGATAGTAACGAGAGTGCTCCTGCTGTCATATGAAATCGCACCCCAAACTGTAACTCCAGGTGTAGGTCCAGTGCGTCTAGCACGCAGAAAGGTTGGATGTAGTTCCTCAACTGGCCTCCTTTAACCAACAGA
Organism: Schistocerca gregaria; assembly: GCF_023897955.1. Taxonomy (NCBI): domain Eukaryota; kingdom Metazoa; phylum Arthropoda; class Insecta; order Orthoptera; family Acrididae; genus Schistocerca; species Schistocerca gregaria. Next base: position 514,290,826 of record NC_064924.1, read on the forward strand.
CGGCCATCAGCGGCACCGAGTCAGAACCTGCTTTCACCAGAAAACACAACAGACCTCCATCCTGCCCCCCGATGAGCTCTTGGTTGACACCGCCGAAGACGCAAATGACGGTTGTTTGGGGCTGGAGGAATGCACGGTACAGGGCGTCTGGGTCGGAGCTTTTCTTGAACTAACGGATTTATAACAGTTCGTTGTGTCACGATGGTGTCAACTGCTGCTCAGATTGCTGCTGCATATGCAATACGATGCTCCAGAGCCATACGCAGAACAAGATGGTCGTTCCTCGTAGTTTCACTTGGGCGTCCGAAGTGCGGTCTTCTTGAAACTGTACCATTCTCGTGACCACCGCTTCCAGCAGTCATGTACAGTGGTTACATTCCTTTCATGTCTTTCTGCAGTATGGCAGAAGGAACATCCAGCTTCTCGCAGCCCTATTACACGAGCGATATTCTACAAGGGCGTACTTTCCTTTCAGCTGAATATACAAAAGGAAAAAAATAGTTCATATATAGTAATGAACTCTCGGGAATGCATTTTTCTAGGTAACACACTTAAGTGATAAACATTGCGAAACCACAGGTTGTTCTAAGTGCGAGATAAGCCGATGTAAATGTGAAACGCTGGTACGTTAGTAACCGGTAAAACTCCCAGAATGTTGAGTGCTAGCCTTAAATGCATTCTTGACTAACTTCAACTCACCACGTCCATTCTAAAAGGTAACCAACGCTCACGACCGTTACAGCGTGTATTTAAACAAAATTGATTTTCATCCACTAGTTGGTTCAAATGGCTCTGAGCACTATGGGACTTAACATCTGAGGTAACCAGTCCCCTATAACTTAGAACTACTTAAACCTAACTAACCTAAGGACATCACACACATCCACGCCCGAGGCAGGATTCGAACCTGCGACCGTAGCGGATGCGCGGTTCCAGACTGAAGCGCCTAGAACCGCTTGGCCAAGCGGCCCTCCGTCCACTAGTGCCATTCTTATCTGAGTGGCGCAAAATTTGAATACATATAATCTTTCGGCTGTAGAAACACGTTTACCAAGTTTAGTTTATGTTGCACAACTTCTTCTCGGTGTTGCGATTTTTTTTCCGTCAGTGTAATTACGGGCCAGTAAGTCAAGTCATTGTTGAGAAGGGCCGTTGCTCTCATTTCCTCACGTGTTCTGTTTTGGAAAATGAGTACCGGTATGATAGCAGCGTCACCCTGAATACTGACCTATTTGCTGTTGCAAAGCTACCTTTTCCGACGACATCTCTAATAAGGTAATGTATAAATGTCCAAGATAGCTAAAATTAAATGTTGCGTTGTATTTTTAATGTTATGGTGCAGGGGCAAGGAGGATACGAGAAAAGAGCCTATCAGTGCAGAAAAGTAAGTTAATCTAGTTTAACGTAGCGGTGTGTTGTTATTTATATCCGTAATTCTCTGCCGAAAAGTTTCGAATTTAACACAGAACACGCGGCCACCATTTCTGCTGCTGTCTGCCAAATTCTGGTGTTGAGATCGGAACTGCTAAATTAGAAAGCGTGTGTGATTTCACTGTACTGACTCTAGGGGTGCGCATCTGTACATTGTTGTCGTTGGATATCTTGCATCTCGTATCTTAATTATCCTGCAAAACGTTGACTCATACAGTGGAAAACTTTCACTGCGAGGAAAGAGTATTGTATCTTGGAACACTTTTCACACTTTCGCCTGTAGCCAGCATTGTAACAGAAGTTAAATATATTTTCTTATTCCGGTTATAAATGAAAGCATTAATTTTTGTGTGTGCTGCAGGCTTTTTTCTGAAATTACAAAATTACTCCAGAAAAGTAAGGTTTTAGGAAATGTGATAAAATACTCCACTGTACAACATGGTCATATACCTAGGAACAAAAATTCTACAGAAAATTAAAAGTGTTGCAGTCGGCAAAATCTTGTCAATACTATACTTAATGGTCTATCTGTTACATTATTACTCTGCTATATACCAGTTATCAGTGAGTGAAATCAAATAAATTAGAAGTGTTATGAAAACCCACTTACAAGTTAAAACATTTTGGAATATAAATTACTGGAAACTAAAATTAATTTACATTTTGAAGTCAAGTAAAATTGTTAAGACGTTAAAGAAACTCAGTTCATTTGCAAATATAACGTGTTCCATAATAGAGGACCTTCTTCCGTTTCAAGGTACAAGATGGTGCACTACTGATCAAGTAAGGCTTAATCGTTCACACGTTATATAACTAGTTTTAAAAACGTACAGAATTTTATTCACCATAAAATTCTGTAACTGAAGAATTATTAACAGCTTCCAAATAATTCTAACATATTAAGGAGCACTTAAATGTGTTGAGCGCAAAACATTTAAAAATGCTGTACAAAACACAACATCGTGTCTCATAAAAAATGTAGTAAATGCTGGAAATTTCTTACATCAGTCTCTAATGTGTATTCGTTCATATGATCCTAAAATCTGTCATTAAATTGAAACATTATGTATTCCTAGTTACACTGCCTACAATGTGCAACACCGTCCCCTATCTTTCTCAATTCCTTATAATGATGTTTTGACGCTGTGTAACGCTCTAAACAGAGACGTAGATTTTTTTTTTAAATTCGCGGTATAGTAACTAAGGTGTACGACGGAATAATGGAGATTTCGAAAGTGATTTTTTTTTAAAAAAAAAAGAAGGTATCGTTTCTTCTCCGTCACTGAATTGTGGAGTGGGGACTCATTTCACCCTTCTATTGTCACGCATCAGTGCCTGCATTAGTCGGGCGTTCAATTACACAGCACATGTCGCGTAAGTCATCGGTTTTTTATACACATAAATAGATACCGAACGACGTACGGTCTAAGATATACAATGCCTGGCAAAAACGTGAAGCATTCAGAAGTGGTGAAGGGAACGAAATGTAGCTTCAGGGGTTGAGTGGTGTAATGGGACACACTCCTACAACACTTCCTGTTTTCATAGAAATAACCGATACTACGTATACTGTAGAGTCTTGTATAGGTGAACATTCTCGGCTGTTTCACTGAAAGAATTTCATCTGATTTAGTATACGATTTATTATATTCCAGGCTAAAATCTATAAAAAGAAAATAATTTGTTGCAATCGATACGTATAGCGTTAAAATTATCATTGTTTTAGAAATATTTGAAATTATAAATTCTGGCTCACTTAAAATTCATATTATTAATTGCACAATCTGACGGTAATTATAAAATTAATTTCTGGACTCATTTACAAAGTAGTGATGTATTTTGACGAGGATTCTTCTCCTGTCAAGAAAGTTTGTAAACTCTTTTGCTTTGTAAACTCTTTGGGATATTGTGAGTACGGCAGAATTTAAGGAGTAGTGGGCATTGCCTATGACAGAATCGCACTTTTTTAAAAAAATTGTCTACAAGAATGTAATTGATGGTTTTATGAAAATGGAGATTGTGAAGCCAGTGTGGTATAGAAAATCAGTGTGGTATAGAAGAATGGGATAAAAGAAAAGAAAATCATAGCAACAGATAGTTCTTCATCAGAAATACACAACATTAAATCAAAATTTCAGCCGCAAGAACGGATCCCTAGACGCAAGAACTGGAGCCAACAAAAGGAGAAAATTAAGATAAGTAAAAAGTTTCTCTTTTGTATGGAGGAAAGAGAACTACCTCCATGAATATCAAGAGCTCAAATGGAAACCCAGTTCTAAGCAAAGAAGGGACAGCAGAAAGGTGGAAGGTGTATAGAGAGCGTCTATACAAGGGCGATGTTCTTGAGGACAATATTATGGAAACGGAAGAGGATGTAGATGAAGATAAAATGGGAGATATGATATTGCGTGAAGAGTTTGACAGAGCACTGAAAGACCTAAGTCGAAACAATGCTCCGGGAGTAGACAACATTCCATTAGAACTACTAATAGCCTTGGGAGAGCCAGCCCTGACAAAACTTTACCATCTGGTGAGCAAGATGTATGAGACAGGCAAAATACCCACCGACTTCAAGAAGAACATAGTAATCCCAATCCCAAAGAAAGCAGGCGTTGACAGATGTGAAAATTACCTAACAATCAGGTTAAAAAGCCACAGCTGCAAAATACTGACACGAATTCTTCACAGACGAATGGAAAAACTGGTAGAAGCCGAACTTGGATTCCGTAGAAATATTGGAACACGTGAGACAATACTGATCCTACGACTTATCTTAGAAGAAAGATTAAGGAAAAGCAAACCTACGTTTCTAGCATTTGTAGACCTAGAGAAAGCTTTTGACAATGTTGACTGGAATAATCTCTTTCAAATTCTGAAGGTGGCAGGGGTAAAATACAGGGAGCGAAAGGCTATATACAATTTTACAGAAACCAGATGGCAGTTATAAGAGTCGAAGGGCGCGAAGGGAAGCAGTGGTTGTTAAGGGAGTGAGACAGGATTGTACCCTATTCCCGATGTTATTCAATCTGTATATTGAGCAAGCAGTAAAGGAAACAAAAGAAAAATTCTGAGTAGGAATTAAAATCCATGGAGAAGAAATAAAAACTTTGAGATTCGCCCATGACATTGTAAATCTGTCAGAGACAGCAAAGGACATGGAAGAGCAGCTGAACGGAATGGACAGTGTCTTGAAAGGAGGATATAAGACGAACATCAACAAAAGCAAAACGGGCATAATGGAATGTAGTCGAATTAAATCGGGTGATGCTGAGGGTATTAGATTAGGAAATGAGACGCTTGAAGTAATAAATGAGTTTTGCTATTTTGGGAGTAAAATAACTGGTGATGGTCGAAGTAGAGAGGATATAAAATGAAGACTGGCAATGGCAAGGAAAGCGTTTCTGAAGAAGAGAAATTTGTTAACATCGAGTATAGATTTAAGTGTCAGGAGGTCTTTTCTGAAATTATTTGTATGGAGTGTAGCCATGTATAGAAGTGAAACTTGGACGATAAATAGTTTAGACAGAAGGAGAATAGAAGCTCTCGAAATGTGGTGCTACAGAAGAATGCTGAAGATTAGATGGGTGGATTGTAAGGTGTCAGGCAAATCCAACACCTTCCATGAATACCCTGACATGATAAGCAAATCCAGTAGTATGTCACATTTTTTTTGGTCATCAGTATACTGACTGGTTTGATGCGGCCCACCACGAATTCCTTTCCTGTGCTAACCTCTTCATCTCAGAGTAGCACTTGCAACCTACGTCTTCAATTATTTGCTTGACGTATTCCAATCTCTGTCTTCCTCTACAGTTTTTGCCCTCTACAGCTCCCTCTAGTACCATGGAAGTCATTCCCTCATGTCTTAGCAGATGTCCTATCATCCTGTCCCTTCTCCTCATCAGTGTTTTCCACATATTCCTTTCCTCTCCGATTCTGCGTAGAACCTCCTCATTCCTTAACTTATCAGTCCACCTAATTTTCAACATTCGTCTTTAGCACCACATCTCAAATGCTTCGATTCTCTTCTGTTCCGGTTTTCCCACAGTCCATGTTTCACTACCATACAATGCTGTACTCCAGACGTACATCTTCAGAAATTTCTTCCTCAAATTAAGGCCGTTATTTGATATTAGTAGACTTCTCTTGGCCTGAAATGCCTTTTTTGCCATAGCGAATCTGCTTTTGATGTCCTTCTTGCTCCGTCCGTCATTGGTTATTTTACTGCCTAGGTAGCAGAATTCCTTAACTTCATTGACTTCGTGACCATCAATCCTGATGTTAAGTTTCTCGCTGTTCTCATTTCTACTACTTCTCATTGCTTTCGTCTTTCTCCGATTTACTCTCAAACCATACTGTGTACTCATTAGACTGTTCATTCCGTTCAGCAGATCATTTAATTCTTCTTCACTTTCACTCAGGATAGCAATGTCATCAGCGAATCGTATCATTGATATCTTTTCACCTTGTATTTTAATTCCACTCCTGAACATTTCTTTATTTCCAACATTGCTTCCTCGATGTACAGATTGAAGAGTAGAGGCGAAAGGCTGCAGCCTTGTCTTACACCCTTCTTAATACGAGCACTTCGTTCTTGATCGTCCACATAGCTCTGAATAAATCGTGACATTAAATTAATCAAAGTAATACGAGTAACGAGTGAGCAAATGGAATAGCACAGACTAACACAAGAATGCCTAAATGCATGTCATACTTTCCCACCATGAGACAGACGCAGTTCCGAGGGGAGAAACGAGAACAGAAGCCAAGAGCAGAACCGTGTTAAGCTGGAAGGCCCTACGATAAGGGATGGACACCCACATTGCCAGCTAACCGCTAGGACCAACCCCCAGCCCATGTTAAAAGCTAGAGCCCTCCAGAAAAACAGTATAGGTCTTACGATAACACAAAAAGGGCCACCCCAGCTGCATGTTTTAGCGCGAGACTTTTTCGCGTCTCTGTTACCTCAGGACCACCCCCCAGCCCATGTTAAAAGCTAGAGCCCTCCAGAAGAACAGTATAGATCTTACGATAACACTAAAAAGACCACACCAGCTCCAAGTTTTAGCGTGAGACTTTTTTGCGTCTCTATTACGTTGCAAACTTTAAAAACATTGCCCCACCACGAAAAGTATAACGTTTCTCATTGGATAGGCAGAATTTTTGTAGGCGGAGCTTAAGGTTAACATTGAGACCCTGTTGGTCAGATGAAAACACAGCCAGATAGCTTTTTTAAACCAACGTCGGTAAATTGTACTAAGGAGAAGTTAGGAGAGAGTTGCTTTGAGATGGCGAGGTGAGCGCAGCTGTGCTGCCCGCCGCCCCCTGACGAACACCGACAAGGTAATGAACGCACGCGATGCCGCATAACAGGGCATAAAGCTTCACTCAGAACTGCAAAAGTCTCATCTGTTACACCCCATTTTTGCGTAATACTAGTGCCGATCGTCAATTAAAGCTCATGGTGTTCACATTTGCCACTTGAAGTAAAAATCTGAAAAAATGGTTCAAATGGCTCTGAGCACTATGGGACTCAACTGCTGTGGTCATTAGTCCCCTAGAACTTAGAACTACTTAAACCTAACTAACCTAAGGACATCACACACATCCATGCCCGAGGCAGGATTCGAACCTGCGACCGTAGCAGTCGCACGGCTCCGGACTGCGCGCCTAGAACCGCGAGACCACCGCGGCCGGCAAAAATCTGAAACGCGGTGATTTTTCTGTTATATAGTTTTTGAGAAGCCACATCAGCCACTGTAATTTACGACAAGTTAAATAAGTAATTAAAGATAATTGAGGGTCACTGTAGACAATTTTGATTGTTTTCTCTCTTGTGAAACTTAATTTAAACCTAGATTATAGATGTGATATGGCATAGGTCATCCTTCGATCCATTGTAGAACTTGAAAACCCACTCAAGGAATATTCGTTCACATTTTTGTTGAACGCAGTTGGTTTTTACTATCCTGTATTAAAACATTTCCTTTTATTAATAGTGCAATTTATAAACAATGTTTTGTGAGTAGAATAATATTTCCAATGGTAAACTTAACTGCTTTTTCGACATTATTTTACCAGCTAACTAAAAATAGGAAAGCCTTGAACCCCTTCCACTAAAATTAGTTAGTATTAAGATTCTTTTACAGGGAGTGCAGTGGAGCTGACGCTGAAATCATTAAGTATTTGGTTATATCATCGCCAGTCTCACTCAACTCTTCTGAACACTACATGTCATGTGTGGTCTGGTGTCTCCTTACCAGCAACAGATCCCAGGTTCAAACTAGTCAATTCCCTAAAAAACACGCTCAGGGCGTGAACAGAAACCACGCAGAATGTTAGAAGATCACATAACTAATGAGGAGGCATTGAATAGAATTGGGGAGAAGAGAAATTTGTGGCGCAAATTGACTAGAAGAAGGTATCGGTTGGTAGGACATATTCTGAGGCATCAAGGAATCACCAATTTAGTATATTTAGTATTGGAGGGCAACGCGGAGGGTAAAAATCGTAGAGGGAGACCAAGAGATGAATAAAACACTAAACAGATTCAGGAGGATGTAGGTTGCAGTAGGTACGGGGAGATTAAAAAGCTTGCGCAGGATAGAGTAGCATGGATAGCTGCATCAAACCAACGCCTCTCGAAGCTTTTGAAAATGATGAAGAGACTAAGAGAAATTTAATGGTGATGTGTAGGAGGGTAAGATTACAGAGGTTACGGGATATTATTTCAAAGGTTACAAAATCGTGTGAAATTTACAATGAATTTGGGAGTTATGAGCCTACTTATCAGCGTGACATCGCACCTCTTTTACCCTTAACACACAAGCACGCTGGATGTCCCTGGCGAGCCGTTGTGCCGACAGAGGTCCCTCATTCACTACTAATTGTAACCTGACGCCATCCTCGCAGCTCCCCAAACTACAGCACTAGTAGCACCACCGCTGTGCCCCTACAAAACATTGCAAGAATGGGACCTCTCCCCAGGTCGCCACCATATTCGCAGACGACAGTAATCTGGGATAATCTAGAACCACGATTCATCGATGAATACTACAATGTCTTTCATCAGAATTCTGCGCTTCTCGGTTACGGAATCACTCCAACCACGGCCGTTAGAGTCGTGCTGTTAATGACAGCCTATCCCGGGGGAAATAATTCCCTAGTCCGATTTCTGCTAGTCTGCTAATCTCTGACCAATGGTCTGGGATGACAGACAGTGTTGCAGGAAGTCCATTACTTTTTCTCGGACGGCTGGCGCAAATGTGAAGGAGTTAAAATGCGCTTGGTTCACAACACGGTGATCCTCATTTGGTGATCAGACGTTGTCGATCGATACCTTGGCGAGCATCATTCTTGCCCTCACGTTCCCATGCTGCCTACCATCGGGCCACTCTCACATACAATTGCCCCACATATCTGCATATTCGGGATTCGGTTAAGCGGCCAAGTGGAGACCCATAATGAGGCCCCTTTCAAATTTTTAGTATTCATCGATGCCAGGTGCTGATAACGCTGTCTCAAATGACTACGCGACATCTCCGTGCTCCTCACAGCGACCACTCGACATCTGACGCTGTTCACAGCCCGTATAAACACTACCCGGTCTCGTAACAACACTATACGCGAACAACCTAATGCATCCTGGACGGGATCCTACCTGTCAGAGGGAATTGTGTATCTAATTATTTAAATAACCGCCGATAGTGTATACTTGCATAAGGTCACGTTGAGACCCGAACATGTTTTCTGGGTTGTCCACTTTTATTGTCTGGCAGTGTAAACCGTAAACTAAAAATAGCGCCAATTCCCCAGTTTCAGGCATGTTTTTAAGACGAGTCGGATACCGGACAAGCCGCTTCACTCTCTGGGTTGGAGAACAAACATATTAAAAATATCGGCTTAATTTCCTGAACTCCCTGTCCTACAACAGTCTCATCGAACTAAGAAAAGAGAGGCAGCACTACGAAATTAAGAAAAAAACTACAACAAATGTGAAATGCTTTGTTTGCACTTTATGGTACATTCGAACGGTGCTTGTAAACAATATTACTACGAATTAGGCACAACCAAGACAGCAAGATACTTAGTGTGCCAGACTGTATCTGGTCTATTCACTCGCATCCATTATACTTTGTCATCTTTCACATTTATTCAGGTAAACTTTTGAACGTATATGTATACTGTTTCTCCCACACATCTTCCGATCATTATGAAAATAACAAAACAATTTGTTGCTAGATCGTTCCGCGGACACAGTATTTCACTACCGAGGTGCATTCCTCCCTGAACTTGCTATGGCTGAATTTTTTTAGACAAGTTATTGCAAATGCTAACACCTGCAGTTTAAAAAACTTCCTGGCAGATTAAAACTGTGTGCCCGGCCGAGACTCGAACTCGGGACCTTTGCCTTTCGCGGGCAAGTGCTCTACCAACTGAGCTACCGAAGCACGACACACGTCCGGTAGTCACAGCTTTACTTCTGCCAGTATCCGTCTCCTACCTTCCAAACTTTATGCTGCATTCATCGGTGTAAAACGAAGACTAGTAATAATATTGAAGGTAGTAAAGAAATTAAATCACAAATATGTATGCTAATATAAGCCATATTTACTCAAGTGCAGTGAATGTGTGACTCAGATATCACGTATTGAGGAATATTCCTTTAGAAGAACGGTGACGAAAAGGGTTGAAGCAAAACTTTTGCAGACGTTGATTACAGTGTTGTGACTCATCAGCTGTATCATAATTAAACACTGCTATTTCCGAAATTAGATACTGCACAGGCTGAGACTAACTAAGGCAACTAACCATTGCGTCAAGGTCTCGTTTCCCGCTGTAGTCACGATCCAAGGCATTTCATAATTGTTCCGCTTGACATCAGCCGTGTGACAACTTTCGCTGCGGTTAATTATCCTTCTGGCACAGAACTCGAGCTGTTCACATTTGTGTAGTCCCAGCCTCCCCACCTTGCAGCTTCCATGCAACAGAAAACATTGCAATACAGTTGAGTAGAAACCAGAAACGACATTTGCTGCTACAAAGAGACAGCTTACACTACACTCGTTCGTCCTCTGTTAGAATATTGCTGCGCGGTGTGGGATCCTTACCAGGTGGGACTGACGGAGGACATCGAAAGGGTGCAAAAAAGGGCAGCTCGTTTTGTATTATCACGTTATAGGGGAGAGAGTGTGGCAGATATGATACACGAGTTGGGATGGAAGTCATTACAGCATAGACGTTTTTCGTCGCGGCGAGACCTTTTTACGAAATTTCAGTCACCAACTTTCTCTTCCGAATGCGAAAATATTTTGTTGAGCCCAACCTACACAGGTAGGAATGATCATCAAAATAAAATAAGAGAAATCAGAGCTCGAACAGAAAGGTTTAGGTGTTCGTTTTTCCCGCTCGCTGTTCGGGAGTGGAATAGTAGAGAGATAGTGTGATTGTGGTTCGATGAACCCTCTGCCAAGCACTTAAATGTGAATTGCAGAGTAGTCATGTATATGTAGATGTACAACACAGGAGACTAGATCAGCGAAGTCCAACGCGCGGCCCGCGGGCAGCATGCAGCCCAAACCAAGTATGAGTGCGACCCAAGAAGTGAGCAATTATCACACGATCGGTAAAAAAATCCATAAAATTCCGTTTTCAGGAAGTTATGATAAACTGAATATCTTCTATTTAAAACTCATGCCACACCATGTCAACTATAGCCCCGTCCATTCTTTTTTTCTTTTTTTATTACTTTTCAGCGGTTATTGCTAATGTTAAGTACGAGGGTTGGAATTTAATCGTGGCAACTATTTATTTACAGCCTATACAAAATAGATACGTGTTTCAAAGTTTTACTGACCTTGCCAGCGGTCTATTTCACGACGAATTTGTAGCAGTTCTGAAGCGAATGCCGTGAAGTGTTACCTTCAGTTTAGAAATCGAGCCGGCCGCTTTAGCCGAGCGGTTCTCGGCGCTTCAATCGGGAACCGTGCTGTTGCTACGGTCGCTTAGAGCCATATGAACCATTTTTTAGAAGTCGAGTTCAACTCGCGAGGGCTTAAGTCAGGGGACTGCAGGACGTGGTATAGCACTTAGCAGCCCGATCAGTCAAACAAATCAGTAACAGCTTGCACTGTACGTGCTTGAGCATTGTCCTGCAAAGTGATGGTCAAATGGTTCTGAGCACTGTGGGACTCAACTTCTGAGGTAATTAGTTCCCTAGAATTTAGAACTAGTGAAACCTAACTAACCGTAAGGACATCACACACATCCATGCCCGAGGCAGGATTCGAACCTGCGACCGTAGAGGTCTCGCGGTTCCAGACTGCAGCGCCTAGAACCGCATGGCCACTTCGGCCGGCAGTGCTGGTCAGGTCCTGCAGAAAGTGAGCTACCAAAAATCCGCAAGTGCTTCACGAACGACGACAGTACGCTCCGAGGATTACAGTGTGGATCACTGTTTTCAATCATGGACTTATTGGGCCTTTTTTCTTTGAAGGAATTGTCGCCAGATCGTTTTAACGACAGACAGTTTTGCTCCCCCCAACCCCCAATAGTCCACATCTCAATGCATGTGACTTGATTCGTTGGGGATACCTAAAGGAAATAATTTTCCCTATACGTTCACATGATTTAATGGAGCTCAGATGCCTTATTCTTCAAGCTTGCAATGAAATCGCGGAAGACATGTGCCTTAGTGTTATCCTTATATCAGCGCTCGTGTGAAGGAAGTTAAGAGTCAAAATGGTGGACATACTGAACCTCTCCTGAGTTAGACCAATTCTCCACGAAGTGTTTTCCATGGTAGTATCTTCCTTTGAGTTTCTCTTGACAATAAAGTGTTTATTCAAAAATAATGTGGTGACACATTTCGTGCGCCATGCTGCATATTACATCACTTTAATGTAAAGGCAAGAAGATTCCTCTGTTTGAAAATCATGAAAACGATATTGGTAGTTCTTTCGTTTTACATTTTTCGTGTGCCATGGTTCTCATGTGGAGAGAATCGCGGATCTAAGGAGCGTCATGGTAGCCAAGAATACATTAGTTTTCAGATTTCCAACCAACTTGCGGCAATATAGTAATGCGAGAGCCTAAAAAATCAAGGAATTCCAGAAATTTGCAGACGACGTTCAACGCAGGGTACTTCCCAGTTTATTGCTTGGAGAGCTTCCGTCCTCACTGCCTGTGGAGAACATTTTAACCAGGTTCAGGCGCCCACACACGAGGTGAATGTACCAAATGCCGACAAGAAATCAGACACTTTTCAAGAGGCCACCAGTAGAAAAGGCAAACAGGAGACGGTGTAAGGTAAGACGTAAGGGCAAGACCTTGCTCCCGAATGTTGATCAAACTGACTGAAAAAGACAGTATTTCCCTCAGAATTTCTTAAGTGAGCGTAATGATGTAAAATTGAAATGGAAAGACCATGTAGCAGACCTTTGTAAAACGTTTAGGTTCGCTTACTTTTGCCGTAAGAATAACTCGCAACTTTGGGCATACAGGACTCAGTAAATTACGATATTTTTCCTATTTTCATTCATTGTTGTCTTATGCTATAATATTCTAGGGTAACTACTTGCTTAGTCAAAAAATTATTCATTGCATAAAAGAAAGTAGTTAGAATCGGGAGTGGCGTTCACACGCACATCTTGCAAGTAAATCTTTTAGCAGCCGGGATCCGATTTTGGCTCAATCTTCCTAAAAATATTAGAGAAATTAAAATCCTTTCAAACTTGGAAAGACAGCTAATCGCCCACCTGCTATCACAATAGCTATCTCTTCTTGCAGCTCACTCTCGTCAGCTATTTATCCCGCACCACTTTCCCTCCCCTTGTCTACAGAGTTCTCTATTGAAATTCTCTTCTTTCTTAGCTGTCACTGTCACTTTCAATTTCAGTCCTCTCATCTTTCTTTATTCCTTCCAGTTCTTCTAATTAAACACGGTTACAAGTGCTAAACTAATCAATATAATTATTAATGCTTCCGTTATTTTCTTCTTATTATTATTAGTGCTACTACTATTATTATTATTATAAAATGTCACGTTTTGTTAATAGTGGAAATTATTATTATTGAGTTCGTTATGTAATAACTAATTAATACCATTCTTAATTCTTTCATTATTTTATCATCATTATTAGCATCACTATTGTTATTATTATCAATGTGTATTTTTATTATTATTGTGATTGTTATGTAATAATTTTTGTTTGTGTTGTTCCTGATCAGACGTAAGAGAGGGCTTTAAGGTTCTAATCTGGTCAGACTAAATAAGCAATAAATAAATAAAATAAATAGATATTAACCACATGCTCACAGTACATTTATGCACTTTTGAAATTAGCTGTCAACGATCGATCAATTGTAAGTATGACAATAACAGAAATATTCACAAGCACAACACCAGAAGGAAAACCGATCTGCATTTCCTTTGATGAGTCTAACTTTCTTACACAAAAGGGTGAAATATGCAGCTATAAAATTCTTTGACAATCTACCCAAGGAAACAAAAAATCTAACACATAACGAAAATGTTTTCAAACATAGATTAAAGAGCTTTCTCTTTAACAACTCTTTCTGTACTACAGAGGAACAAATGACCAGAATGCAGTCATCATATAAATATTATTTTTATTTAGTTGTATATAAGGATTTAATCTTGTTTTGTTTCCACATTACAAATTATAATGCTTGTAATGACTTTGATATATGGAAAAAGCATCTAACTAACCAACTAACTCAATCTGCAAATTTGTGTTCACAATCGTAGCGCCAAGTAAAATACTGATACTGGTGAAAGAAAATTTCGATTATATATTGTGTAAATTTTGATGTTGTCGAATCTGTAAGACTGTATTACTATTATAGCTCTTAAATCAACATATACATTACAATTTTCGGACTAATGCTTTTCAAGTGTTTATACTTCACTAAACTACAATTTCTTGGGTGTTAGGTTAAAGTGCTGCACTAACTATTGATGTAAGCAAATTATTACTGTTATTATTAATATTATCGTAGATATCTGTGGTACATTAAAGTAGGGGGTGACGGCAAGTTAAATTTGGTGGTAGTGGGGGTAAGGGGGAGGGACTTAGATCCTACCCCTCTTGCTTCCAGAACTGAAACAGGAACCGCGCCTTGAAGGGGGAGGGGGGATTTGTGTGGTACTCGCACAGCATTGTGGGAAAAGTAAAAGCTGCATACATGCTGGCCGGTGTGCCAGACCAACAGTAGCTAATTTGGTTCACTTTGACTCGTTATTGGTCACCTCTCTGTTTCACAAGTTAGCGCTCTATGCACTGCACTATACGACCAGCTCATGAATGTAGATGTTGTGTAAACTATAATAGATATAATCAGACTGGAATCGATGTGATCCCGTTATGGGCAGGGATGGTTGAATATAGACACTCGAGAGAAGAACAGCAATCGACCGCGAAATCCGTCGTTTTACTGCAGCAGATATAGATTTCAACTTCTACATAGCAGTCTTCAGTGCATATAACAGGTAATACTAGTCAAAAATGCCACGTAGTAAACAACATTGGTGCTGCAGGGGAGTCTAACATGAACTCTACACTTTGAACTAATGTCAGCCATTGCTATATACAATGAAGATGACGATGTAATAGTTGAAATCTAGATATAATGTAATAAAACGACGGATTTAGCGCCGGCCGTATGACCGAGCGGTTCTAGGCGCTTCAGTTTGCAACCGCGTGACTGATACGGTCGCACGTTCGTATCCTGCCGCATGGACGTGTGCGATGTCCTTAGGTTAGTTAAGTTTAAGTAGTTGTAAGTTCAAGGGGACTGATGACCTCAGCACTTAAGTCCCATAGTGCTCAGAGCCATTTTTTTGAACGAATTTCGCTATCGAAAGCTGTTTTTTTTTCTACATTGTCTATACATGATGTTACTGTAAAGGGAATCACACTGTTGTAAAGTGCGCATGGTGCAAAGTTACGTGCCGGCCGGTGTGGCCGAGCGGTTCTAGGCGCTACAGTCTGGAACCGCGCGACCGCTACGGTCGCAGGTTCGAATCCTGCCTCGGGCGTGGATGTGTGTGATGTCCTTAGGCTAGTTAGGTTTAAGTAGTTCTAAGTTATGGGAGACTGATGACCTCAGAAGTTAAGTCCCATATTGCTCAGAGCCATTTGATCCTTTTTTTTTTTTTTTGAAAATTACTTGGCATTTAGAAATGTTGTTATTCATGTTGCGTGGCACTTGGCTACCGAGCACTACACAGGAGTTTTAATGCCATACCAGAATGGCCAGTCTTGCGGCTGCGTTAACGAAAAAATGAGAGAGAAAGAAATGAGGCCTTTCTAACAGCGCCGTCCAAAAACCCGCCGAAGAAAATATGTAATACTATTGGGTTCTCGGCACGCCTGGTAGCAGCTTCATGGTTACTCCACTGTTGCTGACAGTCGCTGTGACAATGGCTACGTTACGTCACATTGTCACTTAGCTACGGAGCTAAAAATGTGAACTCCGCCCGAACAGGCCATGAAGGACCAACGGTACCGACCGGCCGCCGTGTCATCCTTTGCCCACAGGCTGCGGGTTCGGAGGGATAAGTGGTCAGCACACCGCTCTCCCGGCCGTGTGTCAGTTACGAGACCGGAGCCGCTTCTTCTCAATCAAGTAGCTCCTCAGTTTGCCTCACAAGGGTTGAGCAGCTGCAGAACTATTAACTGGAAAATATCTGGAATGTGGTCGGCTTACCTGGCCAGTGACGAGGCAAAGCAGAAAGGCGGCCGCCCAGCTCATGGCGCAGCCGTCAGCTCCGACACAACAGACGCCGGCCGCAAGGAGACTGGAGAAAGCCCCACTCCGTGGCCGGGCACCGACGTTGCGCAACCCGCGCTCCCCGGCCTGTTGCAGTGGCCCGAGGGGGGAGCGGCAGGAGAACGTCGCACTTTCCAATGTTACGTCTTCCTTACCACATCTCCACGCACGCTCTCAAGCGTCACGTAGGCAGCCTACCACGTACGCTCGTCACAGTGGTATCCGTCAGAGCAGAGACGGCGTGGAAGGATCATTGGACGGCCGTGTCTCTCGAAATCAGGAGAGACAGAAGCCCTGCCAATACAGACAAATGGTTCAAATGGCTCTGAGCACTATGCGACTTAGCTTCTGAGGTCATCAGTCGCCTGGATCTTAGAACTAATTAAACCTAACTAACCTAAGGACATCACACACATCCATGCCCGAGGCAGGATTCGAACCTGCGACCGTAGCGGTCGCTCGGCTCCAGACTGTAGCGCCTAGAACCGCACGGCCACTCCGGCCGGCTCCACAGACACAAAAATCAGGTGTCGACGTACTAATTTATCTTATTTGCTTATTTATCAGATCCCATTAGACTATGGGAGTCGGAGCTATCTGGTTATGGAACGAGCTAGCGTTTAGCTTACAGGATACTGATGAGAAGTTTTATGAACAGAAGAATGAAAGAAGTAATAAGTTACCAAAAAAAGAGGAGAGAGCGTACGAATAAATAAGATACATTATCTGAGTCAAATTATCCGGGCACTTATTCGAAGACATTAATAATGGATGACTCCACCCTATGCCTATATGACGAACTCTGCTTGGGACACATTCAACGAGATGTATGAATGTCTATGAAGGAATGGCAGCCCACTCTTCCTCAAGAGCCGAGACATGGGAAGGTGTTGATGTTGGACGCTGGTATATGAAGCGAAGTCGGCGTTCTAACTCGGCTCAATAATGCTCCACTGAGTTCACGCCGGGACTCTAGCCAGAACAGTTCATTTTAGAACTGTTACCGTCCACATAGCATTGCGCCACAGATGCTGCTTTATGACAGGGCGTATTGTCACGCTGACATAACAATCGTCTCCCATCTGTTCCTCTACGGTACACAGTACACAATACTGTGAAATGCGATCACATTTAACGTTTTCTTAAGCGCCGTAAGGGGACCACAAGAGACGGCTCCGTACCACATCACCTCTTCTGTACTTCACTTTTCATACTACACATGGTTTGTTGGTTGATGTGTGGGAAGGGACCAAACAGAGAGGTCATCTGTTCCATCGGATTACGGAAGATTGGGGAAGAAAGTCGGCCGTGTCTTTTCAAGGAAACCATCCCGGTATTTGCCTGAAGCGATTTAGGGAAAGCACGGTAAATCAGGATGGCCGGAGGCGGATTTGAATCGTCGTCCTCCCGAATGCGTGTCCAGTGTGCTAACGATTCCGCCACCTCGCTCGATCACTACGCATGATGACAGGTATCATTCTCCAGCTGTAACCGCTCCTTCTATTGAAAATGTTCGTTGAAGTTCGTGCTCCGACCAGCTAGTGGTAGAATGTCTGCATATTGACTGCTGAGGAACGTTACAAAAGAAGTCTGTCCTGCTGCACTATATTCACGCCTAGTGCGTATTAATTGTACCGGCCAGCTCAAATAATCATATGCTCCCCGACGTGTACGAGCACAGCTACACGTACATCTACACCTACATTCATACTCCGCAAGACACCCAACGGTGTGTGGCGGAGGGCATTTTACGTGCCACTGTCATTACCTCCCTTTCCTGTTCCAGTCGCGTATGGTTCGTGGGAAGAACGACTGCCGGAAAGCCTCCGTGCTCTCTTGAATCTCTCTAATTTTACATTCGTGGTCTCCTCGGGAGGTATAATTAGGGGGAAGCAATATATTCGATACCTCATCCAGAAACGCACCCTCTCGAAACCTGGACAGCAAGCTACACCGCGATGCAGAGCGCCTCTGCCACTTGAGTTTGCTAAACATCTCCGTAACTCTATCATGCTTGCCAAATAACTCTGTGACGAAACGCGCCGCTCTTCTTTGGATCTCCTCTGTCAACCCGACCTGGTACGGATCCCACACTGATGAGCAATACTCAAGCATAGGTCGAAAGAGTGTCTTGTAAGCCACCTCCTTTGCTGATGGATTACATTTTCTAAGGACTAACCCAATGAATCTCAACCTGGCACCCGCCTTACCAACAACTAATTTTATATGGTCATTCCACTTCAAATCGTTCCGTACGCATACGCCAGATATTTTACAGAAGTAACTGCTACTAGTGTTTGTTCCGCTATCATATAATCAAACAATAAAGGATCCTTCTTTCTATGTATTCGCAATACATTACATTTGTCTATGTTAAGGGTCAGTTGCCACTCCAAGTTATCCGCTGCAGATCTTTCTGCATTTCGCTGCAATTTTCTAATGCTGCAACTTCTCTGTGTACTACAGCATCATCCGCGAAAAGCATCCCGCAGTCCCTGGCCTGTTCCAGTGGCTCAGGTGGGGAGCGGCAGGAGAACGTCGCACTTTCCAATGTTACGTCTTCCGTACCACAGCTCCACGCACGCTCTGAAGCGTCACGTAGGCTACGTACCACGTACGATATAGTGTGTGTGTGTGTGTGGGGGGGGGGGGGGGGGGGGAAAGAAGTCGGTCGTGCCCTTTCAAAGAAACCATCCCAGCATTTGCCTGGAGCGATTTAGGGAAATCACGGAAAACCTAAATCAGGATGGCCGGAAGCGGGATTGACCGTCGTCCTCCCGAATGCGAGTCCAGTGGCCCAGTGACAGGGCGCATTTTCATCATAACGTGAAACCGAGCCAAGTAATGCCGTAGTTACCACACTGGACGACGTGCCAGAATCTTGAAAACGTGGCCCGAAAGGAAAAAAATAAAGGTTTCTAGATGGGAATTTTGAACTACCTGTTTGGCTACAGTAATGCTGGAACTACTGAATGCCGGTTATGTGGACGATCAGCTGTTCATTTCATCCGTTAGATTTAAGGTCAAACGCGGTAATTCATAGTTAGCTGTGCGTGCTGCTGACCAGGCCACAAAGTAGTCTTGTCGTTAAAGATAAAAAATTTTATTCTGTGTAAGTGAAGCAAATATTTTCAATATGAAAGGTGTTCCAGAAGGTATGTACTAATTCAAAAACATTTAAGGTTATGTACGTGGATAAGGAAAAAAATTCCCGGATTTTTTCCGGAGTTCCCGGTTAAAAAATACACTTTTCCTCGAGTGAAAATTCACTTTTTCCATGTTAAGCGACACTATACTTTCCTTTTGTTCTACAATATTATTTTTATTGTGTTAACCGGTTTCCGGCTTGCAAGGCCATCACCAGACATTTACTGAGTATTGTCACCAAAGAAGTTACAATGTTTACAAACAATATTGGAAGAGAAGTAACACGTCTATACTGAAGCAGAAACATACAGTAAGTAACATCTTTTACAGTGTGGTGGTAATTCAATGAAAAAGTAAAAAAAATTGAACGTTAAATAAATAAAAGTGGAGTAGACAGGAAAAACTTTTACACAAAATAGGAGCAGCATGCCTACATAACAGTTTCTATTAATAAACAAAACTAATAAAATAAAATGAAGTTAGTACTTGACAAGGCTACATCAGGTGGTATAAAACATAGAGAGTGATACACAAACCAATTAAAAGAAGAAACAATTATCATTGTAACTATAGAATACATAAGGAACTTAAGCAATATCAATAGATAAACAGAAATAAATAAATGCTGGAAAATGGAGGCGTTTGAGGGAACATACAGTAAATGCAATCATTGAGGGCGTGGTGGCACTGCATTTTAACATTAGCAATATACTCAAAATTATGGCTATGTAACACTTTGCATTAAATAAATAAACCAAGTAAAATATAAACAATATTTGATGAAACAAATACAATAGGTGTTAAATATGGGCAGTAATACAAGTACAGTTAAAAGAAAGCCTTAACAATTGAACCTACAGTCTATATGGAATACATAGACAACTTCAATAAAACAAAAGAACTTAATGAATACAGGAGAATGGGAATATGGAGAGGTGGAGTGTTGAGCTGCGTCTGGTCATTTAGGATTAGATCTGGACTGTGAGCAAGATGTTTGTTAGGGCTTCTAGGAGGTTGAGTTTATGGTCTTTGTTTGCTAAGTGAAGTACATGCGACACTGACTGGTAGTTGTGACATTCACTCAGTAAATGCTCAGCAAATGCAATGTCAGCCTTCTGCAACCTCCATCTGCGTTCATGCTCAGCCAGCCTAGTTGCTATGTCTCTGCCTGACTGATCGACGTGAAATTTGTCACAATCCGAACAGGTGATTTTGTATACCCCACTGTTGGCTAGTAATTGCTAGTAACTTTGCTATTAAAAATACACTGGGCTGTATTGTTCTTAACATAGTAGGAAAATGTTACTTACTGTACCTTTCTGCTTCAGTCTAGACGTGTTACTTTTCTTCCAATGCTATTTGCAAACATTGTAACTTCTTTGGTGATAATACTCACTTTTCAGTAAATGTCTGAAGATGGCCGTGTAAGCCGAAAGCTGGTAAACGCAATAAAAGTAATATTGTAGAAAGGAAACTGAAGCTTTTCATTTATTATAATGTTGTTCTACCAAGAACCGATTCTGCTTACTACACTTTCCCACAGAACTATAAAACTTATCAATCCTTTGAATGGTTAACATTTTTTACACCAGTGTAGAACTTTCTGGCACTTTATAAAACGAAACCCAGCAAAAATCAGAGTTTTGGACAGATCTTTAATGTACAGCAACATGTACCGCTACGCTGCATTTTTCCATATTACGATACGCTGCATATTTTCCTATTGTGAAAGTATAAATTCGAATTCAACCAAACACAGCACACTAGTTTCCGAAGCATTGAAATCATGATTGCAATACCCTTTTTTAAGCCAATCATAGATCGTGTCACATGTCCTTGCCAGCCAATGACAGCAGATATTCAGAGCATAAGCACGTGACGTAGTCATCCAATAACAACATCACTGTTAAATAGCGCGAACACACAAACAGGAAAAGTTAATGGTTTAAATTAATACACACAGTGTAGCTGAAGGGAAGTTGAACTTTCACATATAATGTAGCTCTCGAAGATTAATAATATACAACAGAAGCTAAGCTTTCACATGTAATAGTAAAATTCTATGTACCGACTTGACAGAAAATCCTAGGAAGTTCTGGTCTTACGTTAAATCAGTAAGTGGCTCGAAACAGCATATCCAGACACTCTGGGATGATGATGGCATTGAAACGGAGGATGACACGCGTAAAGCTGAAATACTAAACACCTTTTTCCAAAGCTGTTTCACAGAGGAAGACTGCACTGCAGATCCTTCTCTAAATCCTCGCACAAACGAAAAAATGGCTGATAACGAAATAAGTGTCCAAGGAATAGAAAAGCAACTGGAATCACTCAACAGAGGAAAATCCATTGGACCTGACGGGATATCAATTCGATTCTACACAGAGTACGCGAAAGAACTTGCCCCCCTTCTAACAGCCGTGTACCGCAAGTCTCTAGAGGAACGGAAGGTTCCAAATGATTGGAAAAGAGCACAGGTGGTCCCAGTCTTCAAGAAGGGTCGTCGAGCAGATGCGCTAAACTATAGACCTATATCTCTGACGTCGATCTGTTGTAGAATTTTAGAACATGTTTTTTGCTCGAGTATCATGTCGTTTTTGGAAACCCAGAATCTACTCTGTAGGAATCAACATGGATTCCGGAAACAGCGATCGTGTGAGACCCAACTTGCTTTATTTGTTCATGAGATCCAGAAAATATTAGATACAGGCTCCCAGGTAGATGCTATTTTCCTTGACTTCCGGAAGGCGTTCGATACAGTTCCGCACTGTCGCCTGATAAACAAATTAAGAGCCTACGGAATATCAGACCAGCTGTTTGGCTGGATTGAAGAGTTTTTAGCAAACAGAACACATCATGTTGTTATCAATGTAGAGACGTCTACAGACGTTAAAGTAATCTCTGGCGTGCCACAGGGGAGTGTTATGGGACCATTGCTTTTCACAATATATATACAGGGTGTTTCAAAAAGACCGGTATATTTGAAGCGGCAATAAAAACTAAACGAGCAGCGATAGAAATACACCGTTTGTTGCAATATGCTTGGTACAACAGTACATTTTCAGGCGGACAAACTTTAGAAATTACAGTAGTTACAATTTTCAACAACAGATGGCGCTGCGGTCTGGGAAACTCTAGAGTACGATATTTTCCACATATCCACCATGCGTAGCAATAATATGGTGTAGTCTCTGAATGAAACTACCCGAAACCTTTGACAACGTGTCTGGCGGAATGGCTTCACATGCAGATGAGATGTACTGCTTCAGCTGTTCAATTGTTTCTGAATTCTGACGGTACACCTGGTCTTTCAAGTGTCCCCACAGAAAGAAGTCGCAGGGGTTCATGTCTGGCGAATAGGGAGGCCAATCCACTCCGCCTCCTGTATGTTTCGGATAGCCCAAAGCAATCACACGATCATCGAAATATTCATTCAGGAAATTAAAGACGTCGGCCGTGCGATGTGACTGGGCACCATCTTGCATAAACCACGAGGTGTTCGCAGTGTCGTCTAAGGCAGTTTGTACCGCCACAAATTCACAAAGAATGTCCAGATAGCGTGATGCAGTAATCGTTTCGGATCTGAAAAATAGGCCAATGATTCCTTTGGAAGAAATGGCGGCCCTGACCAGTACTTTTTGAAGATGCAGGGACGATGGGACTGCAACATGGGGCTTTTCGGTTCCCCATATGCGCCAGTTCTGTTTATTGACGAAGCCGTCCAGGTAAAAATAAGCTTCGTCAGTAAACCAAATGCTGCCCACATGCATATCGCCGTCATCAATCCTGTGCACTATATCGTTAGTGAATGTCTCTCGTGCAGCAATGGTAGCGGCGCTGAGGGGTTGCCGCGTTTGAATTTTGTATGGATAGAGGTGTAAACTCTGGCGCATGAGACGATACGTGGACGTTGGCGTCATTTGGACCGCAGCTACAACACGGCGAACGAAAACTCGAGGCCGCTGTTGGATCACCTGCTGCACTAGCTGCGCGTTGCTCTCGGTGGTTGCCGTACGCGGTCGCCCTACCTTTCCAGCACGTTCATCTGTCACGTTCCCAGTCCGTTGAAATGTTTCAAACAGATCCTTTATTGTATCGCTTTTCGGTCCTTTGGTTACATTAAACCTCTGTTGAAAACTTCGTCTTGTTGCAACAACACTGTGTTCTAGGCGGTGGAATTCCAGCACCAGAAAAATCCTCTGTTCTAAGGAATAAACCATGTTGTCCACAGCACACTTGCACGTTGTGAACAGCACACGCTTACAGCAGAAAGATGACGTACAGAATGGCGCACCCACAGACTGCGTTGTCTTCTAGATCTTTCACATCACTTGCAGCGCCATCTGTTGTTGAAAATTGTAACTACTGTAATTTCGAAAGTTTGTCCGCCTGAAAATGTACTGTTGTCCCAAGTATATTGCAACAAACGGTGTATTTCTATCGCTGCTCGTTTAGTTTTTATTGCCGTTTCAAATATACCGGTCATTTTTGAAACACCCTGTAAATGACCTAGTAGATAGTGTCGGAAGTTCCATGCGGCTTTTTGTGGATGGTGCTGTAGTATGCAGAGAAGTTGCAGCATTAGAAAATTGTAGCGAAATGCAGGAAGATATGCAGCGGATAGGCACTTGGTGTAGGGAGTCGCAACTGACCCTTAACATAGATAAATGTAATGTATTGCGAATACATAGAAAGAAGGATCCTTTATTGTTTGATTATATGATAGCGGAACAAACACTGATAGCAGTTACTTCTGTAACTCGTTCGACCTATACTTGAGTATTGCTCAATCAGTGTGGGATCCGTACCAGATCGGGTTGACGGAGGAGATAGAGAAGATCCAAAGCAGAGCGGCGCATTTCGTCACAGGGTTGTTTGGTAACCATGATAGCGTTACGGAGATGTTTAGCAAACTCAAGTGGCAGACTCTGCAAAAGAGGTGTTCTGTATCGCGGTGTAGCTTGCTCGCCAGGATTCGAGAGGGTGCGTTTCTGGACGAGGTATTGAATATGTTGCTTCCCCCTACTTATACCTCCCGAGGAGATCACGAATGCAAAATCAGAGAGATTAGAGCGCGCACGGAGGCCTTCAGACAGTCGTTCTTCCCGCGAATTATACGCGACTGGAACAGGAAAGGGAGGTAATGACAGTGGCACGTAAAATGCCCTCCGCCACACACCGTTGGGTGGCTTGCGGAGTATAAATGTAGATGTAGATGTAATATTGGTCTTTTTTGCGTGTGTTACACTTTAAGATACATCACACAAATGCGCCAATTAAGTTTAAAATAAAGCCACAACTGCCTTCTGGACTCGTAATTCTTCTAAGTGGCTAGTCCTCAGAGTATTTATTTTTGAAACGAGAGTAAAACGCTCTGTGCTGTAAGAAATTCATCGCACATTCCCACAACTAACATAATTTACCTTGCGTAAGAGGCAACTTACGTTGAAAATAACGCTTTTCAAGCCACCATTAGCAATATTTTCCCGAGACCTGTTAGAAACAGGTTCGTTTTAGCAGTTGCCAGAGAGCGCCAGAAAATAGGCGTTATAGCGTGTTCCCAGCTACAATTGCGCAGGAAGCCCGTATGTTCGTACGTATAAGGCATTAAGGGATCTTACATTACTCCATAAAAGAAATCGGACATCAGAGGATACTACAAGAACATGGAATTTCGTGACTCATACTAAAATGCATAATTCGGCTTGTAGTGCACATTCGTACAGCCAAACTCACACTGAAGTAAACTCCAACAAGATATTAAGCTTTTCAGTGTGGCTTTCAGGCTGTAAATTTGTTTGGAGTACCAGTATTACATTATCTCCTGTTTGGTTTTTATTATGGCATAATACCATACGTGCCAGAGGATAAAAACGTGCACTTGAAATTCAGCGAACAGTTGGAACTAGCCAATACTGTGGAACGAAAAGCTTCGTTTCAAATAAATTGACTGTCTCATCGGAAACGATTAATAAAAGCCAAATTTCTTTAGCAAACCGACAATAATAACTTCATTGTTCTGTTGTTCTACAAGGCGATTAATGCTTGACTCCCAAAAAAGTGGAAATAAATAAAATCAGAAAACTGAAACTAGTAATATATATCAGCCTTCCATTATTATGTGAAGGTATTTCAATTCACTTGATAGCTCCCGGCCACAGAAAGCCGTTTTGTTTTCGTTTGACATGTTGTTGTTGTTGTGGTCTTCAGTCCTGAGACTGGTTTGATGCAGCTCTCCATGCTACTCTATCCTGTGCAAGCTTCTTCATCTCCCAGTACCTACTGCAACCTACATCCTTCTGAATCTGCTTAGTGTACTCATCTCTCGGTCTCCCTCTACGATTTTTACCCTCCACACTGCCCTCCAATGCTAAATTTGTGATCCCTTGACGCCTCAAAACATGTCCTACCAACCGATCCCTTCTTCTAGTCAAGTTGTGCCACAAACTTCTCTTCTCCCCAATCCTATTCAATACCTCCTCATTAGTTACGTGATCTATCCACCTTATCTTCAGTATTCTTCTGTAGCACCACATTTCGAAAGCTTCTATTCTCTTCTTGTCCAAACTAGTTATCGTCCATGTTTCACTTCCATACATGGCTACACTCCAAACAAATATTTTCAGAAATGACTTCCTGACACTTAAATCTATATTCGATGTTAACAAATTTCTCTTCTTCAAAAACGCTTTCCTTGCCATTGCCAGTCTACATTTTATATCCTCTCTACTTCGACCATCATCAGTTATTTTACTTCCTAAATAGCAAAACTCCTTTACTACTTTAAGTGTCTCATTTCCTAATCTAATTCCCTCAGCATCACCCGATTTAATTGGACTACATTCCATTATCCTCGTTTTGCTTTTGTTGATGTTCATCTTATATCCTCCTTTCAAGACACTGTCCATTCCGTTCAACTGCTCTTCCAAGTCCTTTGCCGTCTCTGACAGAATTACAATGTCATCGGCGAACCTCAAAGTTTTTACTTCGTCTCCATGAATTTTAATACCTACTCCAAATTTTTCTTTTGTTTCCTTTACTGCTTGCTCAATATACAGATTGAATAACATCGGGGAGAGGCTACAACCCTGTCTCACTCCTTTCCCAACCACTGCTTCCCTTTCATGCCCCTCGACTCTTATGACTGCCATCTGGTTTCTGTACAAATTGTAAATAGCCTTTCGCTCCCTGTATTTTACCCCTGCCACCTTTAGAATTTGAAAAAGAGTATTCCAGTCAACATTGTCAAAAGCTTTCTCTAAGTCTACAAACGCTAGAAACGTAGGTTTGCCTTTTCTTAATCTTTCTTCTAAGATAAGTCGTAAGGTCAGTATTGCCTCACGTGTTCCAACATGTCGACGGAATCCAAACTGATCCTCCCCGAGGTCCGCATCTACCAGTTTTTCCATTCGTCTGTAAAGAATTCGCGTTAGTATTTTGCAGCTGTGACTTATTAAACTGATAGTTCGGTAATTTTCACATCTGTCAGCACCTGCTTTCTTTGGGATTGGAATTATTATATTCTTCTTGAAGTCTGAGGGTATTTCGCCTGTCTCATACATCTTGCTCACCAGCTGGTAGAGTTTTGTCATGACTGGCTCTCCCAAGGCCGTCAGTAGTTCTAATGGAATGTTGTCTACTCCGGGGGCCTTGTTTCGACTCAGGTCTTTCAGTGCTCTGTCAAACTCTTCACGCAGTATCGTATCACCCATTTCGTCTTCATCTACATCCTCTTCCATTTCCATAATATTGTCCTCAAGTACATCACCCTTGTATAAACCTTCTATATACTCCTTCCACCTTTCTGCCCTCCCTTCTTTGCTTAGAACTGGGTTGCCATCTGAGCTCTTGATATTCATACACGTGGTTCTCTTCTCTCCAAAGGTCTCTCTAATTTTCCTGTAGGCAGTATCTATCTTACCCCTAGTGAGATAAGCCTCTACAGCCTTACATTTGTCCTCTAGCCATCCCTGTTTAGCCATTTTGCACTTCCTGTCGATCTCATTTTTGAGACGTTTGTATTCCTTTTTGCCTGCTTCATTTACTGCATTTTTATATTTTCTCCTTTCATCAATTAAATTCAATATTTCTTCTGTTACCCAAGGATTTCTAGCAGCCCTCGTCTTTTTACCTACTTTATCCTCTGCTGCCTTCACTACTTCATCCCTCAGAGCTACCCATTCTTCTTCTACTGTATTTCTTTCCCCTATTCCTGTCAATTGTTCCCTTATGCTCTCCCTGAAACTCTGTACAACCTCTGGTTCTTTCAGTTTATCCAGGTCCCTTCTCCTTAATTTCCCACATTTTTGCAGTTTCTTCAGTTTTAATCTACAGGTCATAACCAATAGATTGTGGTCAGAGTCCACATCTGCCCCTGGAAATGTCTTACAACTTAAAACCTGGTTCCTAAATCTCTGTCTTACCATTATATAATCTATCTGATACCTTTTAGTATCTCCAGGGTTCTTCCACGTATACAACCTTCTTTCATGATTCTTAAACCAAGTGTTACCTATGACTAAGTTGTGCTCTGTACAAAATTCTACTAGGCGGCTTCCTCTTTCATTTCTTAGCCCCAATCCATATTCACCTACTATGTTTCCTTCTCTCCCTTTTCCTACACTCGAATTCCAGTCACCCATTACTATTAAATTTTCGTCTCCCTTCACTATCTGAATAATTTCTTTTATTTCATCGTACATTTCTTCAATTTCTTCATCATCTGCAGAGCTAGTTGGCATATAAACTTGTACTACTGTAGTAGGTGTGGGCTTCGTATCTATCTTGGCCACAATAATGCGTTCACTATGCTGTTTGTAGTAGCTTACCCGCATTCCTATTTTCCTATTCATTATTAAACCTACTCCTGCATTACCCCTATTTGATTTTGTGTTTATAACCCTGTAATCACCTGACCAGAAGTCTTGTTCCTCCTGCCACCGAACTTCACTAATTCCCACTATATCTCACTTTAACCTATACATTTCCCTTTTTAAATTTTCTAACCTACCTGCCCGATTAAGGGATCTGACATTCCACGCTCCGATCCGTAGAACGCCAGTTTTCTTTCTCCTTATAACGACATCCTCCTGAGTAGTCCCCGCCCGGAGATCCGAATGGGGGACTATTTTACCTCCGGAATATTTTACCCAAGAGGATGCCATCATCATTTAATCATACAGTAAAGCTGCATGTCCTCGGGAAAAATTACGGCTGTAGTTTCCCCTTGCTTTCAGCCGTTCGCAGTACCAGCACAGCAACGCCGTTTTGGTTAATGTTGCAAGGCCAGATCAGTCAATCATCCAGACTGTTGCCCCTGCAACTACTGAAAAGGCTGCTGCCCCTCTTCAGGAACCACACGTTTGTCTGGCCTCTCAACAGATACCCCTCCGTTGTGGTTGCACCTACGGTACGGCCATCTGTATCGCTGAGGCACGCAAGCCTCCCCACCAACGGCAAGGTCCATGGTTTTTAGGGGGGGGGGGGGTCGTTTGACATGGGAATTGCAGTTTCGTTTGACATGGGAACTGCAAACTAAGAGGAAACAGTAAAATCACTAAACGTAAATGTGGGTCACATGGAGACTGTCTGTGGAGCCCCATCTTCGTATACCATGACTCCGCAAGTCTGACATCATCGCGGTCAGAGACGTCAAAGACCGCACAGTCGACGGCCAGATAGTCGCCATCACCTTGAGGTGGACTGGTGCACAAGTAGAAGGCGGCGAAATACAGGGTGTTTATGAATGAATATCGGGGTTTTAACGCTTTGGTTCATTGATAGTGACCGGGCCAAATATCTCACGAAATAAGCATCAAACGAAAAAACTACAAAGAACGAAACTCGTCTAGCTTGAAGGATGAAACCAGATGGATCTACGGTTGGCCCGCTAGATGGCGCTACCATAGGTCAAACGGATATCAACTGCGTTTTTAAAATAGGAACACCCATTTTTTATTACATATTCGTGTAGTACGTAAAGGAATATGGGTGTTTTAGTTAGACCAAGTTTTTCGCTTTCTGATAGCTGGCGCTGTAATAGTCACCAACGTATAAGTACGTGGTATCACGTAACATTTCGCCAGTGCGGATGGTATTTACTTCGTGATACATTATCGGTGTTAAAATTGACCGTTCACCAATTGCGGAACAGGTCGATATCGTGTGGGTGTATGGCTATTGTGATCAAAATGCCCAACGGACGTGTGCTATGTATGCTGCTCCGTATCCTGGACATCATCCAAATTTCCAGAACAGGAAGTGTTCAGCCACACGCGAAAAATCAACAACGACCTGCAACAAATGCTGATGTCCAAGTAGGTGTTTTAGCTGTTGTCGCGCCTAATCTGCGTATCAGCAGCAGACAATGCGCGAGAATCCGGAATCTAAAAAACGTCGGTATTGAGAATGCTACATCAACATCGATTGCACCCATACCATATTCCTATTGACCAGGAATTGCTTGGCGACGACTTTGAACGTCGTGTACAGTTCTGCCACTGTGCACAAGAGAAATTACAGGACGATGACAGATTTTTTGCATGCGTTCTATTTAGCGACGAAGCGTCAATCACCAACAGCGGTAACGTAAACCGGCATAATACACACTATTGGGCAACGGAAAATCCACGATGGTTGCGACAAGTGAAACATCAGCGTCCTTGGCGGGTTAATATATGGTGCGGCATTATGGGGGGAAGGATAATTGGCCCCCATTTTATCGATGGCAATCTAAATGGTGCAATGTATGCTGATTTCCTACGTAATGTCTATCGATGGTACTACAAGATGTTTCACAGCATGACAGAATGTCGATGTACTTCCAAAATGATGGATGTCCGGCACATAGCTCGCGTACGGTTGAAACGGTATTGAATAACATATTTCATGACAGGTGGATTGGTCGTCGAAGCACCATACCATGACCCGCACGTTCACCGGATCTGACGTCCCCGGATTTCTCTCTGTGTCGTGATTCACCGACAACGCCTGACAATATGCGTCAGCGCATTGTCAATGCATGTGCGAACATTACGGAAAGCGGACTACTCGCTGTTGAGAGGAATGTCGTTACACATATTGCCAAATGCATTGAGGTTGACGGGCATCATTTTGAACATTTATTGCATTAATGTGGCATTTGCAGGTAATCACGCTGTGACAGCATGCGTTCTCAGAAATCATAAGTTCACAAAGGTACAGTCATGCTCAAAAGTATCCGAACGATCTGAATTGCATTTCGCCTGATTCGAATGCAACTCACATAACGCAGCTGTCTAGAAGGTCCTCTAATCGCTGCTCGGTACAGTCGTTTGACTGTTGAAAATGGTTCCAAGGCACCACTAGAAAACACTGCTCTGTATCGCAATAACTCAAGATGTAAAGTAATACCAAGGTACTACAAATATCAGGAGACACCTTATCACAGATGAGGCTGTCCTTAAGGCTTGTAAGCTCACATTTATTACAATAAATGACGTACCTGAAATGTTACCACTCTCATTATTACGTCAGACATGTAATTCACGTAGTAAGTTCGTCGTATACTGTGCTTATTATATAACACAAAATGACATGAAAAATTTAAGTTATTCACGAGCAGCTAGTTGAGAATATGTATGAACTTCAAATGACACGACGAAGCGTGTCGTTCTGCATATGGATTCAAACCCAGGTCATGCAGACTAAGCAAAGACTTCGTGACTGACGGAAGTTAACAGTCGTCCCTGATTAGGCATACAGAGACTAATATACCTTGATTTTAGACAGTATCAGTAAAGAAATATAAACTTTAAATTATATAACGTAAACATTTTTAAAGGACGCGAATTCCTACCCAGCATCTATTTTCCTTCTTAACGAACTACGAGAAATGTTAAATATTGCTTCTTCCCAGTACTACAACCTGGCATCTATCGCTGTTACATTCTAGAGAAAACGAACGTTAAATATGGGTTTGTTACACCAGCAGCGACATGTGTGCATGTTTGAACTAGAAATAATATGACGAAGAGTTCAGTGCTGACTGGGAATAGAGCCCCACACATATCGTTGTTGACTACACACAAGGAGACGTCAGCTACAGAATTTTTCTCCACCAGCAGCTCGGAATAACATCTTGAACGTACAGTGATCTCACAGGTTCGAATCGTGCTTCGGGCATGGATGTGCGTGATGTCCTTAGGTTAGTTAGGTTTAAGTAGTTCTAAGTTCTAGGGGACTGATGCCCTCAGATGTTGAGTCCCATAGTGCTCAGAGCCATTTTGAACATGTTAAAAAAAAAACAAAAAACAAAAAAAAAAAACGCAGTTGATATCCGTTTGACGTACGGCAGCGCCATCTAGTGGGCCAACCATAGCGCCATCTGGTTTCCCCCTTCAAGCTAGACGAGTTTCACTCTTTGTAGTGTTTTCGTTTGATGCTTGTTTCGTGAGATATTTGGCCCGGTCACGATCAATGGACCACTCTGTAGTATTTGTTATATTAAACTTACAGTTATAAATGATATGTCAAATGAAAGAGCAACTCAAACAGTTTTACAAAGAATCTTATAAATGTTCAATGTGAGCACCATTTGTCACACGGCACACACCAAGTCTATAGCCGAGCACTGGATAGGCCTCAAAGGACGCAATGACAGGGCTCTTGCTCTGCATGGCCTCCAAGTTCACCCGACCTAACGCTATGCGATTTTTTCCTTTGGGGCTTCATCAAAGAACGTGTGTACAAGCCCCCACTATTAGTAGACCTCCCTGAATTAATATAATAAACTAGATTGAAGCTATTGGCACAATCACTGAAGACCTTGCTAAAACTGTTTGAGTTGATCTTTGATTTGACATGTCATGTATAACTGTAAATTTAATGTAATAAATATTATAAAGTTTTATAGCCCAGGTATTCATTTTTAAACACCCAGTATAACACGCCGTCCATCCAGCGTCTCGTATGTCTCCTTCACATGTCACGGTGAATTGGAGGGGGACATGGTCCCAACAGTCCGCGAGTGACCTCTTGAAGCATGGCTTCAAGATGCGGGGCCCATGGACGGCGTTGAATAGAGTGCTCGTCTTTCCTCCTTGACTCCTGGGGACTCTATTACAGCAGCAACACTGTCTCTGCTCCATTTCTATGTCTTTGCATTTCAGTTTATGTTTTCTTTGTGTAATCTTTTCATAACATCTAAGGTGTGCACCCACTGTAGGCTCCCATTGCGGTGGGGGTAGCGGTGCAGTACAAAACACCTGCTGAACTAATTTTCATCTCAGTTATTACTCCTTTTTCGGAATAAAGACGGGTGGAATAAACACGGATCACGTGGAGACCATGCCCCTCCTCCCTGTAACTCAGACTGCTCTGCGCGTGTGCGAATGTGGCAGCTTGGGCGCGCCAGAAAAACTTTTCCGGTTAGCATCTGGCTTCACGTATAGCTCGCACAGGATTCGTTGGCCAACGCGCAGTGACCAGTTATCGTCCAATGCGCTGGGCGAGTTCATTCGTTTATTCACAAGGGGAGGCCGATAAGTGTTTTTCCACCTTTTGGCCAGTTAGCGATGACCGAATTGAGGCGCACACCCTGCAGTCTTTCTCAAACGATTTTACAGAAACTATTCGGTTAAAAACTTCGTTTTCGCTTTGCTTATAGCTTAATACGTCAGGTTCGTGACGATGTGCACATCATTTCGTTAATGGTCACAGTTATTGTGATAGTTACGTGAAAGTAAGACACTGCGCGAAAATCGGAAAAGTGTGCAATGAAAAATAGAGGTGTGATTTTGAGTTTATTGCACATTACATAATACGTTGTTGCTTATGAAATTTCGCTCACATATTAAATTTTTCTTTAGACTTCTGTTCAAACGGCTTTGAGCACTATGGGACTTAACATCTAAGGTCATCGATCCCCTAGAACTTACTACTACATAAACCTAAGTAACCTAAGGACATCACACACATCCATACCCGAGGCAGGATTTGAACATGCGACCGTGGTAGTCGTGCGGTTCCGGACTGAAGAGCCTAGAACCGCTCGGTCACCGCGCCGGCTTTAGACTTGGGTAGAGGTATCTATCTTTCAACAATCTCGAGACAATTAATCTGACATATCTCACTTATTTGCGATTACGCCACGCCAGCAATAAAGTCAGAGTGAAATATTCACAACATTTCTCTTATTTCATAAACGGTTTCAGGTATGGACAAGTGATTTTGGCAAATGTGTTTTGGAACAACATATGTGACAACATGACGCGTCTTTTCTTTGTATTGAGGATGTGCTTTATCATAAGCTACTGACTTTCCTTTCCCTAGTTCTTCACTTTATACACTCAATAAACCATTGTTTCAGAATTCTCTCAAAATTGTGTCTGCTCATCATGTTAGTGAGGTCAGCCAAGCGTAGACTCCACAGCATTTTGGCAAAAGAATCAAATTTTGACAAAACAACCATAGAAATGCCTAGGTTTTATTCAAAATTCGCCATTCACGACCCTTCTGTTGAGGTGACAGTAGCTCTTTCTGAATGGTCACCATGCAAGTGAAAAAATGGCACTTCCCCTCCAGCACTTGGCATTTCCCCTACAGCCCCCTGAGCGACCCCCCGCCACTGCCGCTCTGCCCGTGTTCCCCAACCGACTGCGCATCTAGCGGCTAGAGCATTTTGCGCGCACTATACTCAGAAGCGAGAAAAGGTACTGCTCATACGCAACTGAACTGCACTTGTGCACGAGCTCACTGGCAAATACTCAAACGAACCTAATGTAAAAGCTGCTGGAAAACTATTTTGGAGTGTAATTAACAGTCTTCGATAGGGAGGTAAGAAGAAAATGCCAAGTATTTTTGACAGGTCAGGAAAACTGCTTGTGAATCCTGTGGATTCCTTGGGCAGATGGAGGGAATATTTTGAAGAGTTGCTCAATGTAGGTGAAAATACGATCAGTAATGTTTCAGATTTCGATGTACAATGGGATAGGAATGAGGATGGAAATAGGATCACATTTGAGGAAGTGGTGAAAATGGCCAATAGATTGTAGTGCAATAATGCAGCTGGGGTGGATGAAATTAAGTCGGAACTCATCAAATACAGTGGAATGTCAGGTCTTAAATGGCTACACAGAATAATCGAAATGGCCTGGGAGTTGGGACAGGTTCCATCAGACTGGACAAAAGCAGTAATCACGCCAACCTTTAAACATGGAAACAGAAAAGATTGTAACAACTACAGAGGTATCTCTGTAATCAGCGTTGTGGGTAAAATCTTCTCATGTATTGTTGAAAGGAAAGTGCGAGTATTAGTTGAGGACCAATTGGACGAAAATCAGTGTGGGTTTAGGCCTCTTAGAGGTTGTCAGAACCAGATCTTCAGCTTACGGCAAATAATGGAGAAGTGTTATGAATGGAACAGGGAATTGTATCTATGCTTTATAGATCTAGAAAAGGCATATGACCGGGTTCCTAGAAGAAAGTTATTGTCTGTTCTACGAGATTATGGAATAGGAGGCAAACTTTTGCAAGCAATAAAAGGTCTTTACATGGATAGTCAGGCAGCAGTTAGGGTTGACGGTAAATTGAGTTCACGGTTCAGAGTAGTTTCAGGGGTAAGACAAGGCTGCAACCTGTCTCCACTGTTGTTCATATTACATATGGATCATATGTTGAAAACAATAGACTGGCTGGGTGAGGTTAAGATACGTGAACACAAAATAAGCACTCTTGCATATGCGGATGACTTAGTTGTGATGGCAGATTCGATTGAAAGATTGCAAAGTAATATTTCAGAGCTGGATCAGAAATGTAAGGACTATGGTATGAAGATTAGCATCTCCAAAACGAAAGTAATGTCAGTGGGGAAGAGATATAAACGGATTGAGTGCCAAATAGGAGGAACAAAGTTAGAACAGGTGGACAGTTTCAAGTACTTAGGATGCATATTCTCACAGGATGGCAACATAGTGAAAGAACTGGAAGCGAGGTGTAGCAAAGCTAATGCAGTGAGCGCTCAGCTAAGATCTACTCTCTTCTGCAAGAAGGAAGTCAGTACCAAGACTAAGTTATCTGTGCACCGTTCAATCTTTCGACTAACTTTGTTGTATGGGAGCGAAAGCTGGGTGGATTCAGGTTACCTTATCAACAAGGTTGAGGTTTTGGATATGAAAGTAGCTAGGATGATTGCAGGTACTAGTAGATGGGAACAATGGCAGGAGGGTGTCCACAATGAGGAAATCAAAGAAAAACTGGGAATGAACTCTATAGATGTAGCAGTCAGGGCGAATAGGCTTAGATGGTGGGGTCATGTTACACACATGGGGGAAGCAAGGAGACTCATGGGTTCAGCAGTAGAGGGTAGGAGGAGTCGGGGCAGACCAAGGAGAAGGTACCTGGATTCGGTTAAGAATGATTTTGAAGTAATAGGCTTAACATCAGAAGAGGCACCAATGTTAGCACAGAATAGGGGATCATGGAGGAATTTTATAAGGGGGACTATGCTCCAGACT
The DNA here is from genome assembly GCF_023897955.1 of Schistocerca gregaria. Lineage (NCBI taxonomy): Eukaryota > Metazoa > Arthropoda > Insecta > Orthoptera > Acrididae > Schistocerca > Schistocerca gregaria. The sequence goes on from NC_064924.1 coordinate 514,326,690, forward strand.
GAACGCTGAACGGCATAATCAGTCTTAAATGATGATGATGATGACCTAATGTAAACAGTTGTGATGTCATGCTCAAAGGAAGCAGTTCGTGGTTACGAAGTATTGCATACATTTCGTCCGAAGGTCTTTGACACATTTTGCTGTTGGCAAATGGCGTTTTGTTGCTGTAAATGGCGTACTTCCTTGGAAACTGAAGTTTTATTTTGGATTTTTTCTTTCGCTTATCTTTTATTGCTGTAGTATTATTCTACAGTAGCGAAATACAGTGATAATCTTTGGTAGAGTATCATTTCTTACCAGTCAAAATTATAAAAAAAATTAACTGAAAACTAGAATTATGAAAAATTCCCGGAATTCCGAAAAATTCCAGGGTTTTTCCCAGTTTTCACCTGGATTAAAAAAATTCCCAGGTTTTTCTCGGTTTTCCCGGTAGTCCCGGAAACAAACACCTGCATTTATATCATTGTTCAATAAGTAACTAATCATTTATTTAATTAACTTAATACTGTAAAATGCACGAGAAAACTGTAAAATGTACTTACGAATTCTGCGACATTTAGCTTCCTTCTGTTCTTTTGTTCTTTGGAGTCCACAGTGCAAAATGTCTTTTAATGACATGATTCTTTATGAATAATACTCTGCAATGTAAGTTGTTTATATTTTATCTCATTCATAATGAGCCCATTTCGGCAAATAGCCATCGTCAGGTGCTCTGTAAATACATAGATAAGCGATGGTCTTAATATAACAGTTTTGTAACTATGATCTGAAAATTTATAATACACTCCTGGAAATAGAAAAAAGAACACATTGACACCAGTGTGTCAGACCCACCATACTTGCTCCGGACACTGCGAGAGGGCTGTACAAGCAATGATCACACGCACGGCACAGCGGACACACCAGGAACCGCGGTGTGGGCCGTCGAATGGCGCTAGCTGCGCAGCATTTGTGCACCGCCGCCGTCAGTGTCAACCAGTTTGCCGTGGCATACGGAGCTCCATCGCAGTCTTTAACACTGGTAGCATGCCGCGACACCGTGGACGTGAACCATATGTGCAGTTGACGGACTTTGAGCGAGGGCGTATAGAGGGCATGCGGGAGGCCGGGTGGACGTACCGCCGAATTGCTCAACACGTGGAGCGTTAGGTCTCCACAGTACATCGATGTTGTCGCCAGTGGTCGGCGGAAGGTGCACGGGCCCGTCGACCTGGGACCGGACCGCAGCGACGCACGGATGCACGCCAAGACCGTAGGATCCTACGCAGTGCCGTAGGGGACCGCACCGCCACTTCCCAGCAAATTAGGGACACTGTAGCTCCTGGGGTATCGGCGAGGACCATTCGCAACCGTCTCCATGAAGCTGGGCTACGGTCCCACACACCGTTAGGACGTCTTCCGCTCACGCCCCAACATCGTGCAGCCCACCTCTAGTGGTGTCGCGACAGCCGTGAATGGAGGGACGAATGGAGACGTGTCGTCTTCAGCGATGAGAGTCGCTTCTGCCTTGGTGCCAATGTTGGTCGTATGCGTGTTTGGCGCCGTGCAGGTGAGCGCCACAATCAGGACTGCATACGACCGAGGCACACAGGGCCAACACCCGGCATCATGGTGTGGGGAGAGATCTCCTACACTGGCCATACACCTCTGGTGATCGTCGAGGGGACACTGAATAGTGCACGGTACATCCAAACCGTCATCGAACCCATCGTTCTACCATTCTTAGACCGGCAAGGGAACTTGCTGTTCCAACAGGACAATGCACGTCCGCATGTATCCCGTGCCACCCAATGTGCTCTAGAACGTGTAAGTCAACTACCCTGGCCAGCAAGATCTCCGGATCTGCCCCCATTGAGCATGTTTGGGACTGGATGAAGCGTCGTCTCACGCAGTCTGCACGTCCAGCACGAACGCTGGTCCAACTGAGGCGCCAGGTGCAAATGGCATGGCAAGCCGTTCCACAGGACTACATCCAGCATCTGTACGATCGTCTCCATGGGAGAATAGCAGCCTGCATTGCTGCGAAAGGTGGATATACACTGTACTAGTGCCGACATTGTGCATGCTCTGTTGCCTGTGTCTATGTGCCTGTGGTTCTGTCAGTGTGATCATGTGATGTATCTGACCCCAGGAATGTGTCAATTTAGTTTCCCCTTCCTGGGACAATGAATTCACGGTGTTCTTATTTCAATTTCCAGGAGTGTATTACGAATACTGCCAACAAACATCATTGCTTCCAAATTTACAGAAAGCCTACCACAACAGACTGTATTATCAATGCACACTCATGTCATCTAAAAGCCCACAAACTCGCGAACAACTGCATTTCACACATCACTTATTTATAATGGTAACTATGTAAACATGTAACATCGCTGACCCACTGTCATCCAACTGTCAGAAAAGTAGCATAGAGGGGAAACAAGTAACATCTGATGTACATCTCCACTCTACACTAGGGAGAAAATAATAATTCCAAAACAGACAGGATATGAGCGCAATGATGTTACATGAAAGATAAAACACCTAAATATATATTATAAATTTTCAGATCATAGTTACAAAACCTTTATATTAAGACCACCGTTTATCCTTGTATTTACAGAGCACCTCATGATAGCACTTTTCGAAATGGGCTTATTGTGAAAGAGATAAAATATAAACAATTTACAGAGCAGTGTAGCTGGCTATTATTCATAAATAACCACGTCATTAAAAGAGATATGTTGCTCTGTGGGCCCCAAAGTAAAAAGTTATGTACTTCAGTGTCATACCACGATATGAGAAATTTGCTGAAATATGATAGGATAAGAATAAAAATGTTAAAAGTCATAGAATGCATGAAATTCATTAAGGTTTGTTTAATGAAGAAACTCATTCCAGCCTACGTCTACATCAAGATTTCAGCAGAACCAATGCTGGTACCTCATCAGACAATATGGAGCAAAATTGTGGATCCAACAAGAAATTAACAGTAAACTGTCTTATAAGGAACACCTAAATTAATATATGTATGTGAATCACCTAAAATTACGTAACAATACTACTCCATTATTTTTTGATACCATGCCACATTTCATATACACCTATGTGCTGTAACATCAGCACCCAGATCCGATCCAGACACAAAAGTAAAATCAAACGCCTCTTGGACCAACAATATCCCATTGCCAAAATTAATGACATAATTTCTCGTTTCAATTTTCTTAAAAAAACGATCAACATGACTGAAATTACACTCAATGACCAAGAACTAAAATTATTGGATAAAGGCTTAAAGTATACTACCGAACCTTGATTCCACAACAGTGTACAAAAACAATTAATAGCATCTGCAAAAGTAGCAATAGACTTAGCAAACTTACCCATACAACAGCAGAATGAAATTACTATCAACAGAAAGAGCTAAAAATCAGGAAAAGCTATAATACCTATTCAGACAACAAAAACACTACTCCAAATTAATGAAAAATTAACGAATAACAATTCCATAGCAGTTAAGTCAGATAAAGGCAATAGTCTAGTTACCATCAACAAAACTGAATACATACCAAAAGTTTACGATTTCTTTGGTAGCAGTGGTATCTCACAAATCAATAGAAACCCAATAAACAAATTTGTAACCCAAAGCAAGAAAACCATGGAAGCATATCATACAAGACTTACAGAATATGAAACAAACAAGTATACTCATGAACCAGAGAACACCGAAAAACAAGGGTTTGACAGCACAAAAGAGGGAAACACCACTCGACGTTTCTTTGAAAACACTCCAACTTCAGTGTTGATAACTGAGTTTCTGAAGAACGATCCATCATTTTCACATTATTTTGCAGACGATTTCAAGCAGACGTCAATTCGGCCTTGAAAAGTTTCTAGCTTACGCCATAGCAACCGGCCAGATGCCACGTAAAAGAATACCCCTGGTACAATACGCCAACAACAGTCCATAGACTGTTGATCCACGGAACAGACATGATGTCTTCAGCCATTTTACCCATCGGTCAACTGTCAGAGGATGCCGAAGACCCAACTAGTAAGCTGATAAAACAATATCACATGAGTTTTCCTCGAAAGTGTGTTTAGGAGAATGTTGGTACCCACTGACCCCTACATTTCTTCTTTATGCAAATCATCATCAAAGACACTGAAGAGTTTGTCGCCAGAAGCCTTTGCCCTCTTTGTTCCTTAGATTATGAAGATTCCAATGCAGATGCTTAGAGGAAACAATCTTTGAAGGTGATGATGATTCGGTTGAAGAACCAGGAGAAGAAAAATATGATGAAGATGAAAAAGAAGAAAAAGCAACAACTTGTAATTATAGTTATAAAAATTTACTTAATAAATAATTGTAAGTGAAATGAAATTATTTCTTGCAATAAATGGTTCAAATGGCTCTGAGCACTATGGGACTTAACATCTGAGGTCATCAGTCCCCTAGAACTTAGAACTACTTAAACCTAACTGACTTAAGGACATCATACACATCCATGCCTGAAGCAGGATTCGAACCTGTGACCGTAGCTGTCATGTGGTTTCAGACTGAAGCGCCTAGAACCGCTAAGCCACCTTTCTTGCAGCATTTTACAAGATCTTCCATCCTCTGATTGGTCCTTTTTTCGAGAATTCCATTTTTTGAGCTTATATTTTTAACCATTAACTACAACAACCCCTAAAAATTGACTTTATATAAAAAAATCCGTTTGTCAATTTTTGTCCTCTTCGTTTTATCTTGTTTTCCAATTAAAACTCATAATCTTCACCAGCAACCTCGATAATTCCCAGAGAAATAACTTTTATATGAATGAAATTACTTTGATCAATATTTACCCACCATCTTGGATCAGACTTCTTTTTCACTTTTTGATATCATATTCTTAATCAGCAGCTTCGCTAAGCTGTACCTACTAACTTTGGTACAATTTCAACAGTTCATTATGTTTTATCCAGCTTTTTGGCATTCTGGCCCACTGTGGCTGGTTCAAACCCATGTCTAGCTATCCAGATTTAGATTTCCCGTGATTTCCCCCTAATATCTCCCAGCAAATGCCAGGATGGTTCCTCCGAAAGGGTACGAGCCATTTCCTTCCCTTTCTTTGACAGTATCCGAGATCATGCTCCATCTCTAATGACTTAAATGTCAATGGGACGTTAAACCCAATCTTCCTTCGTTCCTTTTTCCCCTAACATGAAGTCCATGAAAGGCTGCAAATGGTCTCCAAGTAGCCATACATAACTATTTCCAGTTAATGGTCGATTCATTTGGACCAGAGGATGCAGTCGAGTCCATACCATTATGGAGCCACGATCAACTTCCACAGTGCCTTGATGACAAATTGAGTCCATGGCTTCACGGGGCTGCATCCAATTCGAACCCTCCTACCAGCTCTTACCAACAGAAATCGGAACTCATCTGATCAGGCCACAGTTTTCCAGTCGTCTTCGTACGCTGTTTTAAGGATATCAAAAAGTCTGTCCATGTTGACCTTGTTATAAACTTGTTCTGCAGCCAACGCAAAAGTCTTCCTAAGACTGATATCAGGGTGCTGTTTTTGCCTGCCATCTCTGGTTTCTTGTCAAAGCGATGTGATATTTTGGTTCCCCTCTGTAAACTGGCGTGCTGATCTCTATAAATCGTTCGCTGTAAACCAATTTCTTCACTTTTACATTTCAAAAAAATAACCAAGGATTTTTTGTTCATGCTCTTTACTGAATACACTTCATAAGCTTTCCTTAATCTCAGTGGCAGCTCGAGCAAAGTTATACCAATGTGATAGTCAACAGTCTTTTGACTGCAATGGTAATAATCGTAACTAAATTGAATGTATTAATTTTACCTATATAGACTCAACTGTTTACATATATTTAATTTTTTAAGTAATAGTTCAACATTGTGAGGAGTAAGGTAAAATGAAATAATGGTGGTATCTGCAAGAATCGAACCTGGATCTGGTAATTACAAGTTTATATTCCTTTTTTATTTATGTGACTCGAACCCAGATCCACTGATTACTAGTCTGTGCTTTTGCCTCTACCTTTTCCCTAGAACTCTTCTTTTCATCCTATTAAGTAGAAGACAAAATTGCTTAGCTCTTGTAGAAAAGGCATCTTACTCTTTTTCAACTGTGACATTTTCCATCTCAGCAACAGGGTTCCATGTTTTTTGTTCTGATTTCTGGACATATTTTCTACCACCTTGATGCCCTTGTGTCTGAAACGCTACCAGGTGGCTGCAGCATCTGTTTTCAACAGTTTTTTGTATTAGACCAAACGGAACAGAGATGATTTTAAATAACATGAATTAAAAATAGTCACAATGGTTATAGAATGACCAATGATAACTTTGTATATAGAAAAATGTAGAACTCAGCCTGTAGTATCATGTGTGATAAATGGTAGAAACTAATTCTTAGAGGGCTAAACATTAAAAATCAACTATTGGGAAAAGTGACCAAGTCGACCATGTTTCCCAATGAGTAGCATGGCTTTTTCCACGGTGGGACACTATCAATCCAAAAGAAACATCAAGTAACTATCCAAAAGAAACATCAAGTAACTGCATTTGTAAGCCAACAGATGTTGTTTAAACATGAGATTAGATCAACGTGTTGTTCTACGTTTTAAGGGGGTAAGAACAACTTACCTCATATCAGACGACTGAAAATCAAAAAAGCCTTTAAGCCTTTGCTAAAAAAATATCAGTACAAGCTTCGTCTGTCAAAGTCAATGAAAATAGTGACAATTTACAATGGAGCTAGTCTGACCACTTCTTGGCAGGTAGCAGCACTGTTCTGGGCAAAAAAATGCAATGGCCACTTTTCCTGCCCACTTATCCAACGTGCTCAAACTAAAATACTGTTCTTCATATCATCAATATTTTGTTACAGATGTAGCACATCATTATCAGTGGGGATATTTCCAGACAGGGTGAAATATCCAATTGCCAAAACCTTTTACAAGAGAAGTAGTAAAAAAGATATTAATAATTACTTACCAGTCTCACCTTCCATCACAAAGGTACTGAAAAAAATTATGTATGCAAGAACTGTAACACAACTCTCTCAAAATAAAATACTTAGTCTAATTTTGGTGCCCAAAAGGGTCTCTTTGTACATTATACCCCTTTTCAGTTCACAAATCAGACTACACAAAATTTGAATGAGAAAATATTGCCACCCAGTACCTTCTGTAGCTTGTTAAAAACATTTCATTGTGCAGTTCACAGAATTATTCTAGAGAACGTCATATGTTACGGTATTTAAGATTTTGTTGGTTACTAGTTTTCATCCTATCTAAGTCAAAGGGTGCAGAGTGTTACAGTTTGAAACTCGGGGAGTCTACACAATGAAACAGCATCTTTGGAATGGGGTAGAATCGCTACAGATGTACCACAAGCATCGATATTGGGCCTACTCTGGTTCTTGTTATATATAAACGATCTTCTATTATATGTCCAATAAGCAGAAATAGTTCTCTTTGTTGACAAAGCATGTATTATAATCTGGCTTAATGAGGCAACTTGGAACACTTAAATCGTAAATAATATTCTCATGAAAATTAATAACAGGTTATCTGCAAATGAACTGTCACTCAAATGAAATAAAAGGCAAGTCAGTAAGTCACAAGGCCTGTCCATACCATTACAGATCATGTATAAGGGTAAATCAGTACAACAAAAAGAATATTCTATATTATGGGTGTTTATAGTGATAAGAACCTCATCTGGAAGTTAAATGTAGCACAACATCTTAAACATCTTAGTCTTCCAACTTCTGCTTATGGATTATATCAGATTTTGGAGATGAAAATTTAAAAGATTGACTTACTTATTCTATTATCATTCTTTAATGCCCTGTCGCATCATTTTCTTCAGTAACTCGTAAGTGGGGGAAAAATGTTTGCTGCACAAAAGGATAATGTGTGGTATCTACTCTAGAACCTCTTGTAGAGAACTTTTTAAACAGCTGGGTGTACCTGCAACAACCTCAGAGTACACATTTACTGTCTCATGTAATTTATTGTCACAAAAATCTTTGCTCAATGGCCCAGTGTGATAAAGAATTTAAAGGATAAGAAAATTAACTCCAAACACAAACGGAAATCTTACCTGCTTGAAAACTACATCTATTCCTTAGAAGACCTTCTGAATCTAAAGTAGTGTGATTTTGTGTGTGTGTGCATATGTGTGTGTGTGTGTGTGTGTGTGTGTGTGAGTGTGTGTGTGTGTGTGTGTGTGTGTGTGTGTGTGTGTGTGTGTGTGTGTGTGTGTGTGTGTGGGTGGGTGGGTGGGTGGTTGGGTGGGTGCATGTGTATGTGTGTGCGTGGGTGTGTACTTGTGTGTACCTCAAAATAAATTTTTGTATGTCATCTGTAAAGGACAATTATCCTTTCCGCATATTGGAGACCCTGTTCAGCTGTGCAGTTATAAGGAAAATGATGATCACAGACAGCAACATCCTTTTTGCTTAGCAAACGTCAGTGTATATTTACCTGTCACTTTTCCCTTTGTAGAGATACACTGCTAGTATACTGAGAGAATATCTGTCAGTGGACATGACGTCTAATGAGACTTGGCTTGCAGGTTGGCTTATGAAGTACAAAAAATATGAAATGATCTTATGGGAGACCCCATGTGGGGAGCTCGGCCGCTGAAATTGCAAGTCATTTTTAGATGACGCCACTTCGGCGACTTGCGAGTCAATGATGATGAAATGATGATGAAAGACACACAACACCCACTCATCTCGAGGCAGAGAAAATCCCTGATCCCGCTCGGAATCGAACCTGGGACCCCGTGTGTGGAAAGCAAGAACGCTACGGCAAGACCATGAACTATGGACTTATGAAGTACATATCACAACTGTCTACGATAAGGGTTGTAAAACTCACTCACAAAAGTACCGTCCAAACTCACAGACGTCCATTTGTTGCAGAAACTAAGAGCATTTTCTAAGTTCAAATACAGTGAGTTATTTTCAACAGAATGATAACTTCCATGCCAACCAGTATAACCTCCGAAAACGTTATTTTGTGAAACTGAACTTGCGCTTCTCTCACACGACATCCTGAAAGCTATGGATCAATACAATCACGAGCGTGCAGTATTTTCAGAAAGGTGCAATACAAATAATTTTTGATGTGTACTCAAGAACATCCTGCAAAGGCATTTTCAAGGAACTGGGAATATTAAGTATTACTTCCCAGTATATTTATTCCTTAGTGAATTTTGCCATAGGTAATATGTCTCTTTTTCACACCTACAGCGGACTTCAGGGAATCAATACTAAAAATACGATAAAACTTGACAAAGATTTAACGACATTTGCTTTGGTGCAGTAGCCTGTCCATTATACAGGAACACATGTTTTCAATACATTTCGAGCAGTCACAGAAAGATAGGTTATTAATAAAGTACAGTTTAAGGAGAAGCTACAGGATTTATCGGTTGCCAAATCGTTCATCTGCATTAGTGAAGTTCATACTACAGTCGATTGATGCATATACAATATCAGTGAGATCAAATAACATGAGTAATATGTGTAACCTGATTTCTTCACATCTGTAGTGCAGTAATGTGATGAATGTAAATAAATGTTGTGAAGTGATTTCCCATTTGATGATGTGTAGCTACAGTAACCTATGAATTTATCATCTTAGGCACTTCAGTGTATTCTACATTTATATATTCTGTGACAAGTTTGTTACTGCCTCTTAAATGAAAATATGTTTAAGGATACAGTTTACTTATAAGTGGTGGAAAAATTGAAATTTTTTATCACTTTATTAAATTCTATGTTCTTTCCTGATTACATTGATATATACATTACAGTGTTTTAAATGAAAAATGAACTTTATATACCAAATTTTAATGTTACGGTCCTGTGTGCCTCCATGCTCCTTTATTTCTGTTACAGAAACCACTATTATTTCGAAAAGAAATGTGAACTTTCTGTTTCTACTGATTATACGTATGATGCTGACAACACTTCAGGTTTCTAGTGTCTGTATATGATTATCTTTGCTAATATTTACTTTTGTTTCGCTAAGCAGCTTGTTCACGTGTTAATGAATATTTGTTGCCCAATTGTTACATATATTTGTGGAAGTACATATCCTTTAGTGTGCCACGCATCGAGAAATTCAATAAAAGGAAATTCCATGGTAATCAGTTCACAAATAAAGTAAGCCACACTGTTGAAAGTAACCTATGTATGAGTTCTTTAGGGAAGAAACTCCAACATGGCGCGTCTCCTGGTGATTCAAACTTATGTGTTAACAATGACTCTGTCTGTAGTGGATTTGTTGTTGTTGATGTGGTCATCTTATCGTCTTTGATAAATGAAGTGGCGAAGGCGTAGGCTGTCTGGAAATAACTGAACAACAAAGTAGCAGGAAGGGTTTAACGTCAAAATTAGTTGGTCTGTGTAGATCCTACAATAAATATACCTCGAAAATGACTTCGAACATTGTGCATAATTCATATGATGTGAATTTGAAGTCTACATATCCAATGTGTGCAATAGGAAAATGAAAAAAGGCTGCTGAAACGTTATGTAGTCTGATGACCTTCCTCCTCCTCCCAGTAGGTACAGTAAGAACTTAAAAATACTTAAAGGTGTCTTGATGGTTGTATCTAAAGCATCTATGAAACGCGAAGTAGAAGAAATTGTAAATATTAGTGGAACCAGGGACATTGCTGTTGCACTTGACGGGACATGGGAATGCCAGGGCCATCGTTCCTCGAATGATGTTGTAAGTGCTACTTCTCTGGAGAATGGAAAAGTTGTTGACATTGAGTGCTTTTCTAAGTACTGCCACACCTGCCATAGTAACACTGAAGGACATATTGAACATCAGTGTTCTGATAATTATGATGGTTACAGTGGAGGTATGGAGTGTGATGGAGCTCTACAAATATTTCAGAGGCCAGTGCCCGTTTATAACGTTAGATATACGAAGTACTTAGGCATGGGGACTCTAAATCTTTCAATAAAATTAATGAGTTCAATGTTTATGGTGATACCTTGGTAACAAAACTGGAATGTTGTGGACATGTGCAAAAGAAGATGGGTGCTAGATTGAGGAAGCTATGAAGAGAAATAAAAGGAAAGTTGCTGTCTGATAGAAAATCTCTGTCTGGCCAAGGCAGATTGACAGAAACTGAAATAGACCTCTTTCAGAGTTATTATGGATTGTCCATTAGACGAACTGCACCTCTGAATGATGCTACAGCAACGAAAATGCTGTGTGGGCCACCTACTTTCATAAGCTGTCCACAGATGACCACCCTGTTCATGTTCTTTGCCATAAAGGAGCACATCATTGGTGTGATTACCAAAAGCCAAAGAAAGTGGTCAAATATACCATCATAAGCATTCTCTTCCTGAGCCTGTTATGAATGAAATAAAATCAATTTTTAGAGACCTGAGTGACCCTGTTTTGCTTAGTAAACGTCTTCATTGGGGCACTCAGAATACAAATGGAAGTTTCAACCACTGTATATGGGGAAGATAACCCAAAAATGATTTTGTGGGGCTAAATACTACTAGATGCAGTGATATGTTTCAATGATGGAGTGATAGGAAGGTTGGAAGTCCTGAGAAATTAAGGCATAAAATGTGTCTCTAATATGGAACATCAATTGCTTGCAGCTGACAGACAATGGGTGCATGAAGCTGAAAGATTTGCTCTTCAAGTTACCAAAGAAGCAAGAAGTGCTAAAAGTAATACCAAAAGGAAGCTTGAAGATGAAGAAATGCTGCAGGATGAAGACTATGCTGCAGTTTAATTAGACTCATATTTTCATTCACAATTTCCCGCAAGTTGTATTTTTCAGGGACAAATATTTCCTAAGGTTTATAAAGCATTACTCTAATTTTTTCTGTAACTTGAAATAGTCCATACTTACATAGTCCACCTAAGCTTTATTGCAGAATCAACTAAATTATAGTAAAAATAACATTTTTATAAGCCATGCTGCGGCTCGCATTGGTGCCGTTGGTAGGTTGGCATCATGCAATAGGGATAGTGGCGACTTGGTTTTCTTTTTGTGTTTACTGGCGCCACCACATTTGCTAGCATTGTCTGTCAGCGAGTGGCAGCAGCAGAGGATATCGATATCTAGTACCATGGCACTATCTTTGGAAGGAAATCAAGTGTTTTCCGGGTCGGAGTGTGTCGGGGAGTTCAGTTAGGATGAAGCAGCAGTGTGGTCCAGCAGTGTGTCCACATTCCAGGACCGCTGGCGGTACGCAGATACTGCTGGATCGAGGGGCTGTAGTTGTGAGGGCCACAACCTCGTTAGTCCACCAGACCCAGGACATCTGAGTTGAGTGAACAATAACCCAGTGGCGAAACCTCCACTATTATGAGATCATGCTGCTTGTTCGCGCGTTGCAGCTCGCAGCGTCACTGAGACGAAGAGCAACGAGTGGAGTGTTTAGAGTTGGCGAAATTAGCCATCTTCCACTTCTTATTATTAATCATTGAATTCCTTGTTTTTATTGGTGAAGTTCAAGTTTTCTGCCTAGTGGCCACTAACACCCCAGTTACCTGCCCTGGAGGTCAGCGTATTTTTGCAGCAGTGGCCCTTTCCTCGCCTTGCCGCTGCTGTCCAGTAAGGTGTGTAGTTCGACAGCCTCCTTGATTGTGGTTCGATATGATAATTCTTTTGGACTACTTTGGTTGTAGTGGTTCCTCCTGTTTCTGGATGTTCTAAACATTGTGATCTGAAGACACAGTACCGTCTGCTGGTTCTGCCTTGCCTGGGTTATCCCATCATTGTATTGGTTATCAGATGTTAGGTAGGTTTTGCAAGAGTGTTGGTCTGCTTTTAAACTGTCACTAGTTTGAGTTGCTATCCGGTTAATTGAATACAACTCTTGGCTGCCTGTCTCATTGGTTACGAAGTTGAGCGACCTTCCCAGGCCGATCCTTGGAGTGCTGTCTGAGGGCCACTTCTCTCTTGGTTTGATCTGATTGTGATGATTGTTTTTTTTAAAGGAATATTTTATTTTTGAGTTATTACTATTGGGGCCTTCAGCCAGCAAGTAATTTGAATTTTGTTGTCAAAAAGGCCTTCAGCCATGAATGCATTTTGTCTTAACAATTTTTATTTGGATAATGTCTCTTAATAGCGAAATTTTGATGATTGTCTTTTTTAAAAAATATTTTAGTATCTCTTGGAGAAGTTTAACTGTTCTTAAGAATTTGCTATCCAGGCCTTCAGCTGTCAAATCTGATAATTGTTCCTTATTGTCAATGTTATTTGCAATTGTTTCCAAACAAATGTACATGATTTAAGAAAGAACTGAGCAACCAACAGTAACTGAGTAAGGCCCTGTCCACACCGAATCCTGTCTTTCCCTCAGTCCCATGTTTTATTTTATTAGGAAAAAATTATAAAAATTAAAATGTAAGATGTGATATTTTTTCATCCTTGTAATATACATAATAGGTGCAGTTAAATAGGTCTGGTATCTCAGTCATCATGTCATGCATATCTGGTAAACATTTGGTCGCCTTCAAATGCATAAAATTGGATTAAATGTATCTCAATTTGCGGAAGCATTTTGGGAAAAAAAGCATCAATTTTTTGTAGTTTTTTAATAATCCTAAGAAGGTTAAAAACATTCGAAATACTTGTAATTTGTTTAGAAAGTGTGATTTATTACCTGATATCAGCAAAAAAGTCTGTAAAACATATACATTATAAACAGTGCCACAAAGAAATAGGTATTGATTTTTACATAATACGGAGCTGGAAAAGTACTCTGTATCGTTTTACACATTTCAAATCCTTCATGACTAGTTCATTTTGGATCTGTGGAAGGGACATTATCACCTCTCTTTTGTTTGTAAATGTTCTGTATCCTTGAGACCCTCCTCACTATGGTAATACAGAACGAAAAGTGTATCTAAATTAATCTAATCTTCAGGAGCTACTGTTTATAAATTAATATGACTCATATTTGGAGATTCATGACACTGAACCCTACCTTCCTTCTTTTTTTTCCAGAGGCGTAGAGATGTGAACGATGATTCTTTTGCTTGTGACTATACAGTGCATCATGAAATTTTAGCACAGTATCATAACCACAAATTCCAAATACGTCTCTGAGACCTGAAAATATTCGTAACATAGCTGCAAAATTTACTTATAGATGGCTGCAAAAGTACTTATTGAACTAAAACAATTAGAAGGAGTCTTGTATCAATAGCCCGATTGCATTCCACGAGAACTGATCAAGCAAAAAATCCGGAAAATGCACCTCCTTGTATAAAGAAAAAGACTCGAGAGAAGGTTGAGAAGCACTTATTAATAAACAATTTGAAACTTCAGAAAATATGAATAGTTTAAAAATTAGATCAAGCGTGATGTACCAGTTCTGTTGGACTTTAACATCTTTCACACAAACAAATGAATTACTACAGAAGAATGGAAAAAACTAAAATAACTGTTACACAAACCATTAAAACTCAGGAGTGTCTCCTGTATTTCCTATATCACGAACTACAGACAACTCGAAAATACCAAATTATTTCAAGACAAAAATTAACAGCAGCGAAAAAACGGTTCAGAAAAGAAAATATTACGTCAGTACCACGTAAAGAATCAAAGCACATCGTTCTCACACATAGTCGACAACCCTTCACTTCTGCATATATATTCCCTTGCACAGAAGTATTGCTTCCATGTTCCAACGACTTGGAGTTTGCTGCACATTTAAGATCATCCACTGTTCCATTTCAGCGCTATTATACGTCTCAGGAAAAATATTATAGAGAGATGATATTCCTACAGATTCACATTAAAAAATGGTTCAAATGACTCTGAGCACTATGGGACTTAACTGCTGGGGTCATCAGTCCCCAAGAACTTAGAACTACATAAACCTTCCTAACCTAAGGACATCACACACATCCAGGCCCGAGGCAGGATTCGAACGTGCGACTGTAGCAGTCGTGCGGTTCCAGACTGTAGTGCCTAGAACCGCTCGGCCACTCCATCCGGCTCACATTAAAAGTAATGTTTGTTTCTTTATTATAATTTCAAGTTAAAATACCCTTTCCTTATGATGCATGTACGTTCAGACACTGCCATGTCAAAGTTTGTCAGTCATTTCCTAGGAATGTGAACACCCATCACTCGTTCCATAAACAATATGATTTGTTCACAACAATTTGCACATTTTGTATGTACCACGTAAATATGGGCATACTGTGCAACCTTAATTCGCCTTATGTAAGTGTATTTACGTTTATTACCCTTGTCATTTAATTTCAGCGTAAGGTCTGACAACTGCATATCCCACTGAATAGAATATTGACTATTACCAGTCAGAACCGTTCTGGCAATAAATGTATTTCAAACCAGAGCTGTTATTTAGTTACTACATAGGAAGATGGTTTCTGAAGTTAAGACAAGAACATAATAGACTTAATATAAAATTTTTGTTATGTTTTAAGGAGTCTGAATTCTACACGAATTCTACAAATAGCTCCTTGCTTCTCATTTTCATTTCTCCAGTGCTGTGTGACACTGCAGTAAAGTGTGTTTATGCCTAACCTACTTTTATTGAAAGTAATAATGTAAGTTTGCAGATACATGTCATGTAAGTGTAAATGCCAGTAGCACATGCATATAAACATTTGTCAAAAATCTGTTTTTCACAACGTTTCGTAATTCATAGAGGAGATATGGAGATAATAAATTTATTTGTCAAAAAACTTGCAGATATGCAGAGGTGATTTCGAGTTGTGGTAATGACGAAATTTATTCAACTTAAGAGTGAACACTTTAAAAAATTTAATTAGTATTGATTACAATTTAATAAAAATATAATTAACGTTGAATGTGGCATTTCCAAATTAATAATAATGTGTTTAGCTGTGCCAGTTGCAAAAATATAAATAGAGAACATATAATGTTTCATTGTTATAAAATGTTCTTCATTGTGCCACAGAAAATAAATGCGGTTCCTCTTTACAAAACAACTGATATCTTTTCAACGCTACTACTCAAATAATGAAACAATATTACGCACATCTGACTAACGACAATTCTTAGGGTCACTTTCTGCTGTAAGTTATTGTTACTTTGACAATAAGATTGAAATTGGCAGGTAGACTGTGCAGGAGAATTTAAGTGCACGTCAGTTGGCAGATAGCAATCGATCTTTTACTCTTTCTTACCTTCTTTCTCTCTCCCAGTGTTCCGCATAAGTTTCAAAGGGTATGCCTATACGTCTGATCCTTATACTTTTCTTGTCATTCGAATTATTAATGGCAAATTCCATAACTGCTACATAACGTTCTCTTTCCCCCACACAATCGACGCTTCAGAGCACTACTATAGTAACTAGTATTTCTTAATCTTTACAGTATGACAAACTGAAAGTTCCAGTATCTACTTAGAAATGAACCCTTGAGAATGCTGCTTAGAATGTTCTGTTGTTTCATCGTTATTAGGTTCTTTATAGCTGAAAAAATTCCATAAATTATTTTAGAGATGAGAGTGTTGATAAATGTGGTTAAGTATGACATTCGAGACACTTAAGATCATATTTCACCGAAATTGTACTACATCACAGGAGTGTGAATGTCTTTGTTTCATTAATTCTGTTGACAGTAAAAATTCCTCTATGATATCTCTTATTTCCAAAGCTTTCTGACCTCGTGAATATGGTAATATGTAAGCACAAAACAACAAAAAATAGGTCTCAGGAAAAAAATGAAGATTGTATGCTAAAATTAATATTGAAATTAAAACAGTTTTAATGCTGCATTCGTCTTTGTCCTCAATATTAAGAGGTTCCCATGCTTCAGATTGTGATAAAATTTATGGTAAACTGTTGGAATAATGTTCTTCTGGTAGAGGAGCATCAGATTGGAAAACTTTTCCTCTTAAATTGACACTGATGACTTATATGCATATGATAAATCTACAGCGTGCTCTACACTTGGCCTGTGACCTCGAAACTTGTGGATTAAGTTAGTTGTTTTATAGTCTAAAACATATTCATATTTTAATGACATCATACATGGTTCTTCCTTCCTCATCACTTTTTATCTGGTGTCAGACCATCTTACTCTTTCTCCATTTTCAGATTAAGTCCAGTTTCGGATCGTCGATGAAGCCCCTTTGAAATCAAGGAAGTCCTTTTGTGCAATCTGATGTACACGACACCCTTTTCCGTTTTGCTTGGCTGCGGCTGCTAGAGTAGTCAGACTGTACGTTTACATGAAAAATGCAAATCTGTTTCATTTGTGACCACTGCAATTGTCAGAAAATAATGAAACTTTCTGTAGCCATTCTCATTTGCTGCTTTAGGAATCTGTTGACGAAGCTTGTTATGTCTATGCTTCCTCGCCGTCCAGTTCCTTCATGCCATGCGAAGCACATTCCCTTACCTATTCCCATACTGTACATAGTCAGATTATAGGTGCTCATCTTATTTGTATAGGGCAAGGATACCTCACAATGTGAAGTGTTGAGAAGCTCTGCTCGACCCATGTCTTTTGTTTCTCCGATGTCTTCATATTTTTCCCTCAAAAGCAGACTTATTTTGTGCTTCAGCATTCTTGTAGGCGTCACACACATCATATGGTTTCTTTTTAGGTCTAAAAATTCAAGATTGTACTCTGTGTCGAAAACCTTTTCATATATCCATGTCATGCGTGTTCCTTCCCCTCCTCTGACACTTATGAAAGTACATTACATAGATCTTTCGAACACTGAGGGTACTGTCTAGGTACTGCAGTGAACTATAATTTTTAATGTAGTGTGATTCTATTTTATGAAATGAATCCTTATGATTTCTTATATCTTTCATAACATCATCTGATGTTCCTTGATGATTATTGTGTTTGCCACGTTTGCTCTCACTCACAACACCTTCTAGACTAGTTTTTCCTAAAACTGTTTTTACCCATGTATCAGTAATACCAAATGCAATCACATAGTTTTGCACATATTACTACTTGATTTCCAACAATAAATGTATACTGCAATGCGCAAGTATCCAAGTTCTTTTTCTTGCAATTTTCATGAACAACTTGCTCAGATAATCACGTTTCCTATAGTACTTACTATGCCATAAAATATCTAAAACAATTTGTCTTTTATCTAATGATATTTTATCTTTACACTTGTACCTTGTAGTTATTGCTCAGTCTGAACCCATCCGCTTTTCTTGCATTTTTTCTGCTTGTATTAACATATGCTTTTCCTTTTTGATAAGCTTCTTTTCTAATGTTTCTCTTACTCTTCATGTCTGTGTTCGCGAGTTGTTCTGGTGAAAAAATGTTGTCTCGGCGTCCAGTTCCTTCATGCCACATGAAGCACATTCCCTTACCTATTCCCATACTGTACGTAGTCATATTATAGGTGCTCATTTGTATAGGACAAAAATCCAAAATATTGGTTCGAATGTATACCTCTATAATATCACTTGCCTGTGATTTTATTTACAATTGTTTGAGATGCTTCATCAGGGTTGTCTGCTGACGACCCATGAACGCCAGTATCTTTCCCATCTGAATTCTCGGTTATGAGACCCTTCACTTTTTGGCGAGCATGTGGAATTCCTATAACAATAATAATAATAATAATTTCTCATGGTGTAGCAACTGCGTTGCTTTAGTATAATACTGTTTGCAATACTGCGAAGTGTCTCAGAGTAGTCCAATAAGCTTATCTAAAACTATTGGTTCACTATTGATATGATGGTTGACAATCTGACGAACCTTGAGACGCTGGAATGTCTTCATCACAAGAATCTTCGCTGTTTCCGTTGTCAATCTATAAATAAGAATAACAATAAAAAATAATAATATTTTAGTCCAATCTGTGCAATAGTGCTTAGCCAGCAACATTATGATTAGCTTCATGGTTGTTGTTTGCTGTTTAGACAAACGACTGCTCTTGCATAATACACCTTCATGTTTTGTGCTTTCTGATAAAGAATCTGGTTACAGAGAATAGTACTTCCTTTCTTCTTTCTGAAGCCATTGGTAACATTAATTTGGAACTGTTTATTTTATGGTATCGGCAAAAAGACGAAATGTAACTACGTTATGCTGTGTACAATACAACATTGACAATTACTAGAATACCTATAATAAGACCACTGAAACACGGTAGTAATACTTAACGACACTGATGACTGTGATAGAAAATAAACACAACACAAAATAGATAAAAAACCTCCAAACACGACATCCTGCTTCAATCAATACCTTTTCCCTCGCGTTACAACGACAAAAGAGTGCAGTGATACCAACGTATGATGTATAAACCCAGTTTTTTGTTCGGTGAAACAAAATCGTAAAAGCAGTTACGATAGAAGGCCAAGCAAGCTGTCAAAGATATGAGTACAATAGGATCTTAACAGCAATTGCGATGGTATCTCACTGAGAACATATGGAGTCTGTAGTTACGATGTTCGAACATCTTTCTATGACGGATCAGTAAGGGGGGCAGTTACGATTTTATTTCACAGACAGCTTGGACAACATACGGGCAATGTACATCATTTTCTCCCACAGTGTAGTTATGATAGTATTGGACTGAACCGTCGACATACACTCACAAGGATTTTTTTTCTCTAAAAGCATTCCTTCATCGTTCTCCCCAAAACCTGTAAATTTCGTGGTGTGGCAGATGATTACATCTGTCAGCTCTTTCTTTAGGAAGGTCCTGTATTTTAAAAATTATTCGCGTCGCTAAAGCGGACAAAAAACACGTATGTGCCTCAATACTATCCATGTAGACAACGGCTCTTGGCGGACCTCTTACAGTTACTTTCATGATTCGGATCCACAGACCTAACTTCCCAACGATTATGGCCATAAGATTTCGCAATGCTTGGGGGGGTAGGGGTGGGATGGAGTATATTTATTCGTGCAGAACCCTCATACACTTCTAGAAGTGACTGGATAACCATCATTTCTCTGGGATATAATAAGGTTTTTTGTGTCACAGCTGAAATTTATTTATTGTGGCATGCCATGTCTCGAAACCGACCAGCTCATTTATATTAAAAACGGCAGTTCTAGAGTGTAACCCCCTCCCCCCGATAAGTTTCTGCAGACGCCCATGGTTATGGTCATTTGTTTTGTGGAATGGCAGACGTGTCTCATCTGTCTCGTTTCAATGGATAATGATTGATAATCATCTTCTCCCCCACCCACCAATCATCCCTGTGCCCTGAAATCCCCTCTGTCTTATTCATTGCGCTATCTTCCACGCACTCAAATACGCAAAATGGCCATGTCTAACAGCCTGAAAAGACTAAGGAGTTTTCAGAAGACTTCGTGGCGTTAAGGCGAGTGAGGGTTAACAGCTTTTTCGTTGAACGTCAGAGTTGACAAATGCGGAACTGAAAATCCACACCCGCATCATTAGGTGAAGCAGTGAAACAAAAGTGGTTCGTGCTTATGTGCTTTAGAGAAGATTTGTCGCGTCAAAAAAGAATTTTGACATCCTCTAATCCTCCTGAAAAGTTGCAGATGAACGTTTGTCAAGTCTTCATTAAATACCGCTTGGCGGCAGTATGATGGGTTATCGGCGGTATGATAGACGGAAATAAGTCTCGAGATTACCACCTGAAGCCAAACAGGATGATGCTTCCACGAGCTCCTCAATAAGAGATGTAATGGATGACTCGAAGTTAGACGCCTACCAACCTATATGATGCTGTTTCCCTATACTCTGTTTTACGAAACGTTATCTAAATGAGTCTTCCAAGTGTCGCTATCCTTGGCCCTGGCAGATCGCTGTTAAGTTTATCAGCAAGAACTGCAAGTGCCACGAACAAAGGCAAAAGGAGTCGCCCACCCTCTTCTGTTCGCAAAATAAATATAATGTTATGTTACAATGTTTCAGGAAAAAATGAAATGTTTTTCTCGTTACATGTTTTAAAGTCGGTATTATTAGAATTCGAAATGAAGGGAATCAAGTGTGGATTTCTGGTAATAACGTTGTTTTACTTACTAGAAACTTCAACACTTCATTTTATCGCGCTTAATCACTCCCGGATAAAATTAAGAGTCTCTGAAGATTCCTTCACTTGACATTACTTCTTTTCCTTATTTTGTTGATGGTAGACGTATTTAATTCCAGACATGTACTGCACAAGTCTGCTAGAAGTAAAACATCTGCATATTTACATCACGTTATTTTGATTGAAATGTTAACACTACATCCAGGAGATTCTCCATCTTACTAAGCAGAGAATTATAGAAAAAAATAGTAGGGGAAAGTATTTGACCTTACAACACTTTTCATAGCCAGCCCTCTAATAGAAGTTTAATATACCGTTTATTCCATTTTTAAAGGACAGCAGTCACTTTTTGAATGCTGCAGTCTTTCTGAAATTACAAAAATTATTTTGGAAAAGTGAAGTTTTTTCAAATGTGAAGCAATGTTCCTAAAGAGAACATGGTCATTTATCGAGGAACATATATTCTGCTAAAAATTAAAAGCACTGCAATCGACAAAATCTTGTCAGTGCTGTATTTAATTGTCTGTTACGTTATTATTCCATTGCACACAAATAATCGGTAAGTGACGTTGAATTAAGTAGAAGCTCATTCCATGGTTAAGGACTAACATTTGTGCAATTTACACTGAAGTATTACCATGACACACAGCACTGCAGTGTAGTTCGATATTTAATCGTGAAGCGCTCCTGGACGGTCATTATTATTCTACAATATTTCGGGATGAGTACTCATATTGAACATGTAGGGTTTAGACTGAGAGGCTGCACAATAATATTGAAAACATAAAAACTTTTGAAATATTTTGGCCTGCTTGGAAATATTGTGCTGTCTGTAGGCAGAATTGATAACATCCTAGCCAATCTCTTGCGTGGTACAGTCTCTGGATATCTTTTTGTTCGCTACTCGTTGTGTTATGTTCAAAACAAGACGAAAGAGCGTTTGTATAAGTTAACATCGAACGTATAGATTATTGCCGGCAGTGTGGGATGTTAGGGCATATGAGCACAGAAACAGAAATGTAAAGAATGAATCGTAAGATTTGTCGCTCAGAAATTACAAACAGTCGATATGCGAACCATGAGTGACCCAGCAGACGTCAGTACGGTAATCGAATTCTTGCCATAGCCGTCCCAGCATGGCATCGTCGACTGTGACAGTCGCTTCCCGTATTCTCTCCCGGAGCTCTGCTACATCACGTGGTGTGGGCGGTACATACACCAGATCTTTAATGTGTCCCCACAGAAAAAAGTCACATAGAGTGAGATCTGGTGATCGGGGAAGCCATTTCATGGAACAGCTCACTCCGGACCTAGACTCGCCATGTTTGCGACTAGCGCTGACTACTGGCAAATTAGCAAACTACGCTGTGGCGGTATATGTGAAAAAAAAAACTTTCATGGTTTCTCTAAAAAATGACATATGTATGATGTCTGTACAATGTTTGGTTCTTGTGCAATAAATAATTGAGGAGCTAACTCGGAAATTATGAGTAAAAGCATATACAGATCGTTATGTATAGTATGCATTACTTACCAGAAAGCAGTCCTTCGGTGCACATCGTGCAGGTATTATTGCTTGACACGTTTCTGTGTCTATGTCTCAAACACTTTAACGCAAACCTGCATTTGTGAATTTAAAGTCTTCGAAAGAACTGTCAGTAGGAAGCTATTGTAGCAATAGATAAGCACTGACTTCGTGGAATTGCGTCTCTCATTGTACTATTTTGTTTTTTGATCATGTACATGTGGGCGTCCGTAGAAATTTATTGGGGGGGGGGGGGGGGGGAAGTGGGGATGTGGGGCTCAAAATGGTCAATTTTGATATAAATGAGTTAGTTTCAAGATGTGTCCTGCCATTAGAAATAAATTTTATGATAAAAAAACTTATTATAGCGCAGAGGACTGATGATTATCCAATCAATATTATTTTGTTATAAGTAAATTACTTTGATACTTAAAAACCAACACACAATTCTACAATAAATGTTCTAGTCATAGCATTGACTCACTGCGATCAGTAACGTAGTGCCACATTCGGAAAAACGAGAGGTTTCGAGGAACAACAGGAAATCTTCTAGAATTGTTTGAGAAATTTGTAAGGAATAAAAATATAAACTCCTTACTCCAGATTCCAATGATCAGACGAGAGGGCTAGGGTCTTGTTTGTATGTGTTGGGACAATCATTTCCAATAGCGTATCAAGTGTTGACCATCAACACGTAAAAAGTCATGAAAATCTTTTTTTTTTCGTTCCACTTCAGTTCTGTCAACAAGTTGTCCGTGAGTGATCTTTAACGCTTCTTGAACCAGTTTTTCACCCACCTTTTTTTCTGTTGTTGTTGTGATCTTCAGTCCTGAGACTGGTTTGATGCAGCTCTCCATGCTACTCTATCCTGTGCAAGCTTCTTCATCTCCCAGTACCTACTGCAACCTACATCCTTCTGAATCTGCTTAGTGTAGTCATCTCTTGGTCTCGCTCTACGATTTTTACCCTCTACGCTGCCCTCCAAAACTAAATTGGTTATCCCTTGATGCCTCAGAACATGTCCTACCAACTAATCCCTTCTTCTGGTCAAGTTGTGCCACAAACTTCTCTTCTCTCCAATCCTATTCAATACTTCCTCATTAGTTATGTGATCTACCCATCTGATCTTCAGCATTCTTCTGTAGCACCACATTTCGAAAGCTTCTATTCTCTTCTTGTCCAAACTATTTATCGTCCATGTTTCACTTCCATACATGGCTACACTCCATACAAATACTTTCAGAAATGACTTCCTGACACTTAAATCTATACTCGATGTTAACAAATTTCTCTTCTTCAGAAACGCTTTCCTTGCCATTGCCAGTCTACATTTTATATCCTCTCTACTTCGATCATCATCAGTTATTTTGCTCCCCAAATAGCCAAACTCCTTTACTACTTTAAGTATCTCATTTCCTAATCTAAATCCCTCAGCATCACCCGACTTAATTCGACTACATTCCATTATCCTCGTTTTGCTTTTGTTGATGTTCATCTTATATCCTCCTTTCAAGACACTATCCATTCCGTTCAACTGCTCTTCCAAGTCCTTTGCTGTCTCTGACAGAATTACAATGTCATCGGCGAACGTCAAACTTTTTATTTCTTCTCCATGGATTTTAATACCTACTCCGAATTTTTCTTTTGTTTCCTTTACTGGTTGCTAAATATACAGATTGAATAACTTCGGGGAGACTACAACCCTGTCTCGCTCCCTTCCCAACCACTGCCTCCCTTTCATGTCCCTCGACTCTAATAACTGCCATCTGGTTTCTGTACAAATTATAAATAGCCTTTCGCTCCCTGTATTTTACCGCTAACACCTTCAGAATTTGAAAGACAGTACTCCAGTCAACGCTGTCAAACGCTTTCTCTAAGTCTACAAATGCTAGAAACGTAGGTTTGCCTTTCCTTAATCTTTCTTCTAAGATAAGTCGTAAGGTCAGTATTGCCTCACGTGTTCCAGTATTTCTACGGAATCCAAACTGATCTTCCCCGAGGTCGGCTTCTACTAGTTTTTCCATTCGTCTGTAAAGAATTCGTGTTAGTATTTTGCAGCAGTGGCTTATTAAACTGATTGTTCGGTAATTTTCACATCTGTCAACACCTGGTTTCTTTGGGATTGGAATTATTATATTCTTCTTGAAGTCTGAGGGTATTTCGCCTGTTTCATACATCTTGCTCACCAGATGGTAGAGTTTTGTCAGGACTGGCTCTCCCAAGGCCGTCAGTAGTTCCAATGGAATGTTGTCTACTCCGGGGGCCTTGTTTCGACTCATGTCTTTCAGTGCTCTGTCAAATTCTTCATGCCGTATCGTATATCCCATTTCATCTTCATCTACATCCTCTTCCATTTCCATAATATTGTTCTCAAGTACATCGCCCTTGTATAGACCCTCTATATACTCCTTCCACCTTTCTATTTTCCCTTCTTTGCTTAGAATTGGGTGTCCATCTGATCTCTTGATGTTCATACAAGTGGTTCTCTTTTCTCCAAAGGTCTCTTTACTTTTCCTGTGGTCAGTATCTGTCTTACCCCTAGTGAGATAAGCCTCTACATCCATACATTTGTCCTCTAGCCATCCCTGCTTAGCCATTTTGCATTTCCTGTCGATCTCATTTTGGAGACGTTTGTATTCCTTTTTGCCTGCTTCATTTACTGCATTTTTATATTTTCACCTTTCATCAATTAAATTCAATATTTCTTCTGTTACCCAAGGATTTCTACTATCCCTCGTCTTTTTACCTACTTGATCCTCTGGTGCCTTCACTACTTCATCCCTCAAAGCTATCCATTCTTCTTCTACTGTATTTCTCTCCCCCATTCCTGTCAATTTTTCCCTAATACTCTCCCTGAAACTCTGTACAACCTCTGGTTCTTTCAGTTTATCCAGGTCCCATCTCCTTAAATTTCCACCTTTTTGCAGTTTCTTCAGTTTTAATCTACAGGTCATAACCAATAGGTTGTTGTCAGAGTCCACATCTGCCCCTGGAAATGTCTTACAATTTAAAACCGGGTTCCTAAATCTCTGTCTTACCATTATATAATCTATCTGAAACCTGTCAGTATCTCCAGACTTCTTCCATGTATACAGCCTTCTTTTATAATTCTTGAACCAAGTGTTAGCTATGATTAAGTTGTGCTCTGCGCAAAATTCTACCAGGTGGCTTCCTCTTTCATTTCTTAGCCCCCGTCCATATTCACCTACTACGTTTCCTTCTCTCCCTTTTCCTACTACCGAATTCCAGTCACCCATGACTATTAAATTTTCGTCACAGTTCACTATCTGAATAATTTCTTTTATTTGATCATACATTTCTTCAATTTCTTCGTCATCTGCAGAGCTAGTTGGCATATAAACTTGTACTACTGTAGTAGGTGTGGGCTTCGTATCTATCTTGGCCACAATAATGCGTTTGCTATGCTGTTTGTAGTAGCTTACCCGCATTCCTATTTTCCTATTCATTATTAAACCTACTCCCGCATTACCCCTATTTGATTTTGTATTTATAACCCTGTATTCGCCTGACCAAAAGTCTTGTTCATCCTGGCACCGAACTTCACTAATTCCCACTACATCTAACTTTAACCTATCCATTTCCCTTTTTAAATTTTCTTACTTACCTGCCCGATTAAGGGGTCTGACATTCCACGCTCCGATCTGTAGAACGCCAGTTTTCTTTCTCCTGATAACGACATCCTCTTGAGTAGTCCCCGCCCAGAGATCCGAATGGGGGACTATTTTACCTCCGGAATATTTTACCCAAGAGGACGCCATCATCATTTAATCATACAGTAAAGCTGCATGCCCTCGGGAAAAATGACGGCCGTAGTTTCCCCTTGCTTTCAGCCGTTCGCAGTACCAGCACAGCAAGGACGTTTTGGTTATTGCTACAAGGCCAGATCAGTCAATCATCGAGACTGTTGCCCCTGCAACTACTGAAAAGGCTGCTGCCCCTCTTCAGGAACCACACGTTTGTCTGGCCTCTCAACAGATACCCCTCCGTTGTGGTTGTACCTACGGTACGGCTATCTGTATCGCTGAGGCACGCAAGCCTCCCCACCAACGGCAAGATCCATGGTTCATGGCTTTTCTGCTTGCAACAAAGTAGAGCAATTATCACAGCAGCAGCGCCTTGTCGTCCACTGTTCGGAGTCACTATATTATGGACAATATTAAGAACTTCAATAATATTGTACACTATTATTGTGTTTCGATCACAAAATTAAATCATTTTTCAAAAGGTCATTACTGTTATCACTATTTCATAAAACTATATTACTGGTATCATAAGTGACCGACAATTACGTCTTTTTCAAATACCTGTAATGATGCATAACAGATTTTAGTGAAACTACTGATTGAGAAACGGATGTATCGACAACATCTTCCTCACAGAATCCACGCACTACACACATACTTTGCGCCAAGTATCTATGATAGTAAAAACATATCATAGTGTCATTATTCTTAAATATCTCTTGAAAATGCCTCCTCTGACTGCAAGTACTTCCATCACCGAACCAGATATTTCGTCATTATTCACTTCGCAACACATAAACGAACACCGAACGAGGTGGCGCAGTGGTTAGACACTGGACTCGAATTTGGGAGGACGACGGTTCAATCCCGCGTCCGGCCATCCTGATTTAGGTTTTCCGTGATTTCCCTAAATCGCTCCAGGCAAATGCCGGGATGGTTCCTTTCAAAAGGCACGGCCGACTTCCTTTCCCGTCATTCCCGAATCCGATGAGACCGATGACCTCGCTGTCTGGTCTCCTTCCCCAAAAACAACCAACCAACCATAAACGAACTAATTGATAGCGCAACAGGAACTATGTAATTGCTAATACACTGCTGTAGGGCCTACACATTATTATTATTATTATTATTATTATTATTATTATTATTATTGCTATCCTGGCTGGGTCAGAGATTTTCTCCGCTCAGGGACTGGATGTTGTCCTAATCATCATAATTCCATCCCCATCGACGCGCAAGTCGCCGAAGTGGTGAGAAATCGAAAGACTTGCACCCGACGAACGGTCTACCCGACGGGAGGTCATAGTCACACAACATTTACTTTATTATTACTATTACCAGTTAGGGGACCCAGCTTCGCTCAAGGAGTTGATGAGAGAGTGGGGGTCATGGCTTGTTTTTTCATTGTCCACAATTACGATGGCGACATCGTTTATATGAGGTGCGTTAAATTGATGTTCGTGTTCCCCATGTGGTCTTTTATCGGCTTGAATTATTACTTTATAGTCGTTAGAAATCATTTAGTGCTGTTTTGAAAGTGTGAATCAGTTGATTGTATTTGTGTAAGATCCTTTGTGCATCTCTCCCTATTTCACGTCTCAATCCACTGATATTCGTGCATCAATGATTTCGGATGAAATATACTTGCAGAAATATGTGGTCTTCGTCGAGCAGTGATAGTAATGATCTCATGTTGTGATAGATCTGTCCTCGGATAAAAAAAAACATAAATATTACTATTAATGATAAGAGGTCAAACATGAGGCACTGGCAGCTTGATGTCTTCCAGTTTCTGTCAGTTGAGAAGTAAGGAGTCCCGCAGTCAAGTGCTTTACGAACAGAAGTATAGTACACACATTTGAACTTAGTTGATTTTGAATGGGTTGTGGAGCATGGGTGAAGCAAGAGTCGATAGGGACATGAGTACTGAAGACTGAGCATGGTTTGTAAAAAGTGTCTACCCTTAATGTGGATAGTTAGCTTTCTTTTCTGGGAAGCAGTTGTACGTAGCACTTTCGATGCACGGAGAATTGTTTCATCGGTCCATAGAAATATGCAATACCAATTGCCTCACTGACTTATTAGTTCGTGGTACAACAAAACAAGTATGAAAACTAAATGCCACTCGTCTTCTGTTAATTTTAAAAATCAAAGTGTTCAAAGACTTTTTTTTCGTCGTGGGTCGGGAAGGGGGAGGGGGGGGGGGGGTAAGGGGAGTACTGGCTAATACGTATCTGATTACAGTCAGGAGTAATAGTCGCATAAAGCTTGGGAAACCACTGGGGGCGCTTCAGAGATGAAAAGGGTTTGGTGAACAGATTAACTATTTAACCTTTCGAAAATGAGATGAAAATATTTTACATCATCATGATGTAGCCAGTTGTTCTCT
Source organism: Schistocerca gregaria (assembly GCF_023897955.1). NCBI lineage: Eukaryota > Metazoa > Arthropoda > Insecta > Orthoptera > Acrididae > Schistocerca > Schistocerca gregaria. The sequence continues at coordinate 514,355,373 of NC_064924.1, forward strand.
TGACGAATTATTTCGTGGAGATACGATTTAGCGACCTCGGTACAAGAACATGTGCAAACGGAGTGAAAAGGCTACTACGTCCACACTTACAAATGAAATGTACAGGCAGTGTCAAATTCCACATTGCCTTTTTCCTGTGGTCTTAGTAAAGGTCTTTCACCATTGCATCGCCCAGAGATGTGAGTATCGTATGAGATACAGGAGAAACTGGCCGAAAACGCCGAATTTCATCCTATGTTGTTCTACGCAAGAAAAGTAAAAACTGAAATTCAACAAATGTATTAGAATTAAAAGGCGCAAAAATCACAACATCAAATGACAAATACTAGAGAACACGCGTAACATTGTGACTATCAACAGCAAGGAGCAACAATACTTACTGACTTATTACTCTTTGAAAATTAGCGAACTTTTTTAGGGATGGGCCACATTTGGGAGGACGACGGTTCAAACCCGCATCCACGTCCACCCATCCTGATTTCCTTAAATTGCTACAGGCAAATGCCAGGATTATTCCTTTGAAATAGCACGTCCGACTTCCTTCCCCATCCTTTCCTAATCCGAAGGGACCGATGACCTCGCACTTTCGTCCCCTACCCCGAATCAACCAACCAAAACTCTCAAAATTGACAAAGTTTTACAGAAGCTCGAAATGCAGCGCGAACTTCAATGCGAGATGCTTTTAATACATTGCGCAACAAAACTCTGTCTCAATATCTGGCAGAAAATCCAAAGATATTCTGGCCGCATGTAAAGTGCACCAGCGGAAAGGCACAATCAATACCTTCGCTGCCCGATAACAGTGACGATATTACTGATGAAAGGGTCACTTTAATGCACAGTTACTAAATACAGTTTTGCGAAGTTCCTTCACCAAAGATGACTAAGTAGATATTTCAGAATTCAAACCAAGAACATCTGCCAGGATGGATAACTTAGAAGTTAATATTCTTGGTGTAGCAAAGAAGCTCAAATCACTTAATAAAGGCAAGGACTCCGGTCCAAATTGTATATCAGTCAAGTTCCTCTCAGAGTATGCTGATACCTCCATATTTAACAATCATATACGACAGCTCGGGCAACGGCCTTTCCGTATTGGTAAAACCGGTTCCCGTCAGATCACCGAAGTTCAGCGCTGCCGGGCTGGGCTAGCACTTGGATGGGTGACAATCCGGTCTGCCGAGCGCTGTTGACAAGAGGGATGCAGTCAGTCCTCGTGAGGCAAACTGAGGAGCTACTTGACTGACATACGGCCGGGAGAGCGGTGTGCTGACCACGTGCCCCTCCATATCCGCATCCAGTGACGTCTGTGAGCAGAGGATGACACGGCGGCCGGTCAGTACCGTTGTGTCTTTATGACCTGTTACGGAGGAGTTTAGTTTATAGTTTTTTATACGACCCATCGCTCGTTGAAAGACCCATACCTAAAGACCGAAAGTTTCACAAGTCACACCAATACCCAACAAAGGAAATACAAATAGTCCGCTGAATTACAGACCCAAATAGCTAAGGTCGATTTGCAGTAGTATTTTGGAGCATATGCTATGTTCGAACATCGTGACTTTTCTCGAAGAAAACGATTTATTCACAAACAGTCGACAAGTATTCAGAATATACCGTTCTTGTAAAACACAACTAGCTCTTTATTCAAACGAAATAATGAGTGCTATTGACAGAGACTGACAAATTGATTCTATTTTTTAGATTTCCAGAATGCTTTTGACACCGTACCGCACAGGGGATTTTAATTAAACTGCGTGGATATGGGGTGTTGCCTCTGTTGTGCACTGGATTCATAATTTCCCATCAGAATGATCATAGTTCTTAGTAATGGCGGAAAGTCATCAAGTAAAACGGAAGTGATATCTGGCGTTCCCCAATGAAGTGTTATAGGCCGTTGTTGTTCCTGACCTACATAAACTATATAGGAGACAATCTGAGTAGCACTCCTAGGTTGCTCGCAGACGATGCTGTCATTTACCATATTGTGAAGTCGTCAGATGACGAAATTGCGAAACGATTTAGACAGGATATCTTTATGGTGCGAAAAATGGAAACTGACTCTAAATAAGAAAAGTATGATATCATCGACATGAGTACCAAAGGAATCCGCTAAATTTCTGTTACAAGATGACGCACAAAAATCTAAAGGCTATAAATTCAACTAATTACTTAGGGATTACTTTAACGAATAACTTAAGCTGGAACGACCACATAGACAATGTTGTGGCCGAAGTAAGCCAAAGACTACCACTTATTGGCAGAACACTGAGAAAATTCAACAGGCCTATTAAAGAGATTGCCTACACTACGCTCATAGATCCTCTTCTGGAGTACTGCTTTGCGGTGTGGCATCCGCATCTGATAGGATCGACGAAGGACATCGAAAAAGTTCAAAGAAGGGCAGTTCGTTTTGTACTATCGCAAAATACGGGAGCGAGCGCCACGGATATGATACGTAAACAGGGGTAGTAATCATTAAAACAAGGGCGTTTTTCGTTGTGGCAGCATCCTCTCACGAAATTTCGACCACCAAATTTCTCCTCAGAGTGTGAAAATATTTTGTTGGCCCTCCCTATATAGGGAGGAATGGAATGATCATCGTAAATGAGAGAAATCAGAGCTCGCACAGAAAGATTTAGCCGTTCGTTTTTCCCGTGCGTTGTTCGAGAGTGGAACGGTAGAAAAATAGCTTGAAGGTGGTTCGCTGAACGCTCTGGCAGGCATTTAATTGTGAACTGCAGAATAATCATGTAGATGTAGATGAAGATGTAGAGGTACCTCCAAGACTCTGCTTTTTAGGTCTTTCGTCGTATGCGTGCCACACTCCCATGGGATCAAACAAACCTGTATCATTTGTTCTGTCCTTTATATACGTTCTATAGTGCTGTTTTCTTTGGGCCCAACAAGCTTGACCAGTTTTCTAAAGTGGATCTAACGACTCTGACACATCCTAAATAAGACAATGAAAAGTGAATAGAAATAATGAGAAATGATCACAGTGTTAACAGGGACTTAGATGTTTTCCATTTCATGTCTTAAGTGTTTTCTGAAACTGTCTTTATGATTTTCTTGAATCTATCAGTTGTTTTGCTCAGTATTTGATTTAAATATGGTGAGCTGTCACACTGACTTATTTTACTTTCACACATTCTGTGGCAATTCGTCGTGTTGTTAGAGGGAACGGGCGTGTGTTGTAAGTTGGTATGCCCTTGACTGGCACAACTTTTACGTGTTGTATCACCTTTCAAGTCTTATTGCTCTAGTCCACTAAGATCTATATTGTCGATCTATACAGTCGTTCGGAGATAACGTAACACCAGACTCAGGTTTCATTAATATCTGCTCGTAAGACTGATCTGTTTTAAGTTTGTATTTCTAGAAACAAGCACTTATTACTTTTCGCAGACTAGCATCAAAGTCGAATAGAATTGAAAATTATATTTTAGTGGTTTTTAATTGTTTTCGTTAATGGTATTTGTATGGGGTAAAACGGTAGTGTCATTTTAACGTATCGCGTGACATGTCTGCACGAGAAGTGGTTAGCTTAAAATAATAGTTAACTTCATTATTACGAATAATTAGAAATTGATCGTTTCTTGGACTTAGTACAAAGAAATGTTCAAGCATTAATAAAAGCTTAAGTAATGAAACGAAAAAATGCTGGAGATAAATTTCAGTACTTGAATAAAAGCTCGGTCCACTTGCTTCTACATTTTGCGCCCTCTAAAGAGAAATATTGTCCACTAGCATCGATTAACACAACAGTGCCAACCTGAGTACTATCATAGACAAGTTTGTGCCGATATCGTCCTACACCCCCCTCCCCCCCCCCCCCCCCCCCCCCCCCACCACCATCATCCCCCAATCCTGGAAGTTAGCGCTAAGTCTGGAGTGAAAACGAATTGTCTTTGGCACTTTCACTTTTAAAATGACCAAATGGCTTCAGAAAACATCGCTCTTGTGCAACGCAGCTAGCTCTATTTTCGCACGAAGTAATGGCCGTATTTCTAGATTTCCGGAAAGCTTTTGACACCGTTCCTCACAAGAGACTTCTAATCAAGCTGCGGAGCTATGGGGGTATCGTCTCAGTTGTGCGACTGGATTCGTGATTTCCTGTCAGGAAGGTCGCAGTTCGTAGTAATAGACGGCAAATCATCGAGTAAAACTGAAGTGATATCAGGTGTTCCCCAGGGAAGCGTCCTGGGACCTCTACTGTTCCTGATCTATATAAATGACCTGGGTGACAATCTGAGCAGTTCTCTTAGACTGTTCGCAGATGATGCTGTAATTTACCGTCTAGTAAGGTCATCCGAAGACCAGTATCAGCTGCAAAGATTGCTGTATGGTGTGTCAGGTGGCAGTTGACGCTAAATAACGAAAAGTGTGAGATGATCCACATGAGTTCCAAAAGAAATCCGTTGGAATTCGATTACTCGATAAATAGTACAATTCTCAAGGCTGTCAATTCAACTAAGTACCTGGGTGTTAAAATTACTAACAACTTCAGTTGGAAGGACCACATAGATAATATTGTCGGGAAGGCGAGCCAAAGGTTGCGTTTCATTGGCAGGACACTTAGAAGATGCAACAAGTCCACTAAAGAGACAGCTTACACTACACTCGTTCGTCCTCTGTTAGAATATTGCTGCGCGGTGTGGGATCCTTACCAGGTGGGATTGACGGAGGACATCGAGAGGGTGCAAAGAAGGGCAGCTCGTTTTGTATTATCGCGTTATAGGGGAGAGAGTGTGGCAGATATGATACACGAGTTGGGATGGAAGTCATTACAGCATAGACGTTTTTCGTCGCGGCGAGACCTTTTTACGAAATTTCAGTCACCAACTTTCTCTTCCGAATGCGAAAATATTTTGTTGAGCCCAACCTACATAGGTAGGAATGATCATCAAAATAAAATAAGAGAAATCAGAGCTCGAACAGAAAGGTTTAGGTGTTCGTTTTTCCCGCTCGCTGTTCGGGAGTGGAATAGTAGAGAGATAGTATGATTGTGGTTCGATGAACCCTCTGCCAAGCACTTAAATGTGAATTGCAGAGTAGTCATGTAGATGTCATGTAGATGTAGATGGTGCGGCTGCAGCAACCTTCTTGATCTGAACAATCAAGTCGTATTCCTCGTGATCTTTCCTCGGAAGGACCACCACCAAGTTAGTTTTCAGCTTGAAAACCAAACATGATGATAACACAAGGAATGAATCCACTACCCCGGGCACCAGTCGCAAGGCTGGCTTTACCTGGTCATCGGTTTCCGGGGGACCAGGAGCATCATGTTACGCCTGAGGTTGAGAACCAGACGACGTCCAAATTATTACGCACAAAACAAAGACACTTCATCGGTACACTTAATACTAATACTCTTTTCAAACTGGGCAAGATCAAACAACTTACAGATGTGCTGCAAAAATTCTATATCAAAATCCTTGCAATCCAGGAAACACGATTTACGGACGAAAACCATTTTGATACAGACAACTACAGGATCTACAAAGGAAAACCACCAGTTAAAACTAATGAGAAAGGGCTCAAACAGTTTGGCACAGCATTTGCAGTCCACAAATCTATCAGCGACTCTGTCATTGAGTTCCAAATCTATCTCAGAACGTATATCAACGCTCTCCATCAAATCGGCCAACAAAGCATATACCTTGATCAACGCACACGCACCCACAAATAACTATAACAAGAAGAACCGCCAGAAAGTGGATGACTTCTGGAATGACCCTGAAGAGACGACAAACAAAATTGCCAAACACCATGGAATAATCTTGTTAGGAGACTTTAACGCGCAATTAGGTAAAGAGAAAAAGTACAGGAAAATCACCGGAATCCATACAGCTCACATGAGAACTAACAAGAATGGGGAAAGATTGCTAAGCTTTTGCGAAAATTTCGGCTTCGTACTTATGTCAACACTATTCAAAAAACCCAATAAGAAACTGTATACTTGGAAGTCGCCCAACACAATGTTGGGTGAATTCCAGATAGACCATGTGGCCATCTCCAAGAGTAACACAGCAGAAATTCTGAATGTGAAAACAAGAAGAGGATTTTTTGACTCAGATTACCATCTTCTACAGATAAAGACCAGATTACAACACAATAGAAAAAAGCCAAAACTAAACAAAGTGCTGAGACCACACCCCGAATACATAAAACTCAACAAGGAAAACATCTTACAGGAAATTAGTCAGACAAACACCACAAACTGGACAGAACTTGTGGACGTCCTCAAATCCACGATGAAATTGGGTCAACCCCCAAGAAGGAGAAAACACAGGTAGTGGAATATAATATGCGACCAAGAAGAAAGGACCAATGCCTGGAAAAACTTCAATAGTCGCAAAACATCAGAAAAATGGCAACAATTACTAGTAATTCGAAAACAAACATCGAAAACTATTCGGAGGGAAAAAAGAAATTATGACAAACGGCGACTAGATGAGATAGAACAAGATTTTAAGAAGAACAACACCAGGAATTTTTATAAGACGTTTAAAGAACATATTTCAGGATACCAGCCACCCAATCTTTGTTTCAAGAAACCGGATGGTTCACTAGAAAATAACACAAAGAATAACTGCCAAATCCTCGCAGGCTATTGCAACAAACTTCTCAACTGCGAAAGACCTACAGAGGATATTCACTACGAGACATCTACACCAAATCCTGACGCTAAACCGCCAACTATCAACGAAATAGTAGAAATTATCAAGACACTCAAAAAAATAGAGCCTCAGGAGAAGATGGAATTATTGCAGAACTATGGAAACTAAATGATGAAAGGTTAACAGGAAAATTTCACAAAATCATATTAAACATTTGGGAAACAGAACAGATCCATTCTGAATGGAAATGCGCTCTCATCCATCCACTCCACAAAAAAGGGGACAAAACTGGACCAAATAATTACAGGGGTATCTCACTCGTACCGGTCACATATAAAATCCTATCAAAAGTTCTCATGAATAGATTAGAAGAACAAGCTGACCCACAAATAGGAGAATACCAGGCTGGTTTTCGCAAGGGACGATCATGCATAGAGCAGATCTGGAATCTGAAAATGATTCTCCAGACGAGAAACACTCGAAACACAGTGGTTACTTTTGTAGATTTTAAAAAGGCCTACGACTCAATAGACAGATTAGCACTCTGCAAGACGCTGGAAGAGTTCTGCATTGACAGAAAGACAAGAGCAATCATTCGGGAAACATTACGTGACACAGTCTCCAAGGTTAAATTTATGGGGGACATCTCGGAACCATTTGAAATCCAAACTGGAGTGCGACAGGGTGACGGACTTTCACCATTACTCTTTAATATCATTCTTGAAAAAATTATCAGGACATGGGAAAAAGAAGTCAAAGGAATCCAAATTGGCAAAAGAAAAGATAATAGATTCAATGTGAAGTGTTTAGCTTTTGCGGATGACCTTGCAATCCTCACAAATAATAGAAAAGAAGCCACTAACGCCATAGAGAAGTTACACGAAATTTGCTCAAAGAACTGGCCTGCAAATCTCATATGAGAAAACCCAGTACATAGAAAGTGTTACAAGACAAATTGCCTATTGTGACAACCCATGGGAAAATCGTACAAGTACCTCATTTTAAGTACCTGGGAGAAATCATCCAGCCATCAGGGATCAACCTAAAGGCCAATGAGAAAAGAATAAAAAACTACAGAAAGCATATAAACTCACGTGGAACTATTATAACAAAAAGTCCATATCCATTAACGCAAAATTGAGGCACTACAACACTGTCGTACTTCCGGAGGCACTGTATGCATCTGAAACAACACAAATAGGTGGGCAAACTAAAATCAAAGAAATAGAGAAACAAGAAAGGAAAATTCTCAGCAAAATTTTTGGCCCGATACAAGAGCAAGGAATCTGGAAGAAGAGACCAACATCAGAATTATATAAATACACATACAAGATTACGGATACAATAAGGAAAAGAAGAATGCAGTTCTACGGACATATCCACAGGATGAATGAAAACAGAATTTCAAAGCGAATTCTTAAAGTCATCAACTCAGGCAGGGGAAAAACAAAGTGGATAAAAGAAGTTGAAGAGGACCTCAGACAAGCACACATAACAGTAAACGATGCAGAAAATAGAACTGAATTCAGGAACATCATCAAAAAACATAAATTTGACACCACAACACAGAAGGGACCAGGACGCAAATGGACAGCGGAGCGAAAGAAACAACACAGTGAACACATGAAGAAAATTTGGGCTCAGAAAAAACATAAACAATCATCATAAAGGAATTCAAGTTCAAACGCTCTCTTAAATGGGAATAATCGAAAATAATAATAATAATAAAACTGAATAGACCTATAGTAATGTGGTAGCCATTACATAGTTACTGCAGTCTTGTACTGCCAATGAAATCGTTTATCTGCTGCGAAGTGAATAATGAAAGAATTTCTGGACTGTTGCAGGAACTGCATACAACACGGAGAAGTTATTTTTATGAGATATTTAAGCATATGTTGCGAGGTGCCGGGGTGGAGAAGAGTTTATACTTCTTTAATTCTGACGAATTTTGCATGAGAACGAGGCATGCACTCGACCCCCTCCTTACCTACCACCTAATTAATTATGCGCACAATGGTAACGAAATGAAATGATGGTGGACGTTGCTAGTTGGTAAAATAAGGAGTGCACACTCAGAATAATTTAATAAAAATCGTAATCTACTTAGAGGAAAAAGAGAACTTTATCATAATAAAAACAGGAAATGGGATTTTGTATATATCTACGAAATGATATGCGGACTAAATATTACAATGAGATTTATTATACATCAGAACATAAAGGCACTTGATTACCGACACAAACAGTAGTTTAAAGGATAGGGTATACTGAACTATTATGAGAATAAGAGTTGGCTCAAGGCTCCTACTCTCTCTGATGCAATAGATGGACGATAATGACTGGAGGTCCTAATGAATCAAGTATATTGAAGTATCGTGATTAGTAGTGAGAGCTCAAATGGAATCACATGGAGAGGCAGGCAAGGTGGACTTATAGCAAAGCGAGCGCGCGTGCTGTCGAGGACTTCAGTATAAAAATGATGGGTCCTACAATGTTTGACCCGCAAAATACTTTACCAATCCTGAAATATGTAGGAGGTCGTTGGTAGGCAGCGTTCTGATGATGTAGGAGCCAATTTCTGCTGTGCAGCAACTCTGTTTCAACCTCTGGCGTTGAAAGCTGCCGAAAAAGTGTGACGAAGCCCCAAGACTGTCCAACTCTGCCGAAGAACAGATCCCGAATGCCCTGCGCCCGCGCAACGCAAGAGCGAAGCCAACGTTCCTCAACTCCCTACTATCCTCGAAAACAGCGAATCAGCATTCAGTGCCGATTCCAGAATCCCCCCGCACTGTCTCAGAACATCATTCGCGCCAATAACGACCGTTCCCTCCAATTTCGAGCAGGACTTCATGATGTCAACTAGCCTCAGTTTAAGTTGACCAATGATGCCTCTGCTATTCAGCTGAGGGCAATGAACTTGCCTTTTGAGCGGCTACGAAAACAGCTTGCCAAGACCACTGGCCATCCGGCGCCAGACAGTTGGGCCCAGCAGGGCACAGTCCACAAGTATTCTCAGAATTATGAGGACAGTGCAGTCAGTCGGTGCCAGGAATCTTCATTCTGGACGCGCTGGAATGATAAACACATAAACTGCGGCGACACTCAGACGACTTGCAGGTCGTTTCACACTGCTTAGAACAGATGAAACTCGACCGACGTGAGTCGTTCGGCCAGGCGCTTAAGCCCATTGATGCACAACCCTCTCAGTATTCGCAGAAGTGCCGTCCACGACCGGAAACGCAGTATGCCGCGTCCTCATGTCCGCAGCTCGCACAGGCCACCCAGGAAAGTAACTCAACATGCATTGGAATCAAGTGGAAAGTATTTTGAGTTTTGAGTACAAATACTCTCATTACAATAACCTTGCCGCACAGGATTAGCCGCGCGGTCTGAGGCGCTGCAGTCGTGGACTGTGCGGCTGGTCCCGGCGGATGTTCGAGTCCTCTCTCGGGCATTGGTGTATGTGTTTATCCTTAGGATAATTTAGGTTAAGTACAGTCTCAGTTTTGCTATCATAAAAGCATGGTACAAAATACAAAGTATGTATGCAGTGGAATGGACAATGTGGGTAAGGTGTTCATGTATTCGTTTCACAAGTTATAATCTCTACTACACTGTGTGACGTGTTAATGCCAGTATCAAAAATGGAATTACTGCTAACTTACATAGCCAATAATACAGTATTACTAAATAGTGGTAGTGACCGAAATACAATCGAACACTTATGTTTTCAACCCTCAGAAAATTTCATTTTCTTCCCTCAGGGTATAAGAAATGATACGAACTTGAGCATCTAATAATATTGACATTAGATGCTCAATTTCGTATCACTTCTCATACATCGAGGGGCTAATATTAAACTCTATCGTTTAACAGTCGTAACAACCAGTGCATTATTTTAGCCTGATACGTCATTTACGGCTGTTCCTCCTTTCACCATTTTAAGCGAACGAATGTGGTAGTTCTTTGTTAGGGAACATTATGTTCGATTTGATTTTGGTTACTATGACTTAAAGGAATGGTGAGAGGCAGTGGTGGCATTCTGGGTGTTCACAAATTTTTAAATTCAGATAAATATGAAAGTGCGTAATTAATAGCATCTGCTGTATAACAATAACGCTCATCAACAAATCTATACAACTTCACCTGCCACCAGTAATAATAATAATATTATAATAATAGTAATATGCATAACTTGTCTCAAGAATTGTTTTAGTGGAATTTTGTTGTTTTGTACATAATTAAGAACAGCTTTTGGCAAGAATAACAATAACGTTTAAGCTTCCGCTATGTGTAATTTTTGTGTAAATGGGAGTTTTTGTGCTTTTTTTATTTTTTCAAACAAATCTACAAGATCGCTTATTAATGTCTTAGTTAACAAATTAACTTCTCGGCTAAAAATCAGGCCTTCTTACGCCACACCTACATAACGACTTACGCTTATTATATACCTCATGTTAAATGTTCGTTTGTGGTCCCACTTATTTGATCTTGTCACTTTCTCAGACAACAAATCTGGTCTGAAGTGCTCTAGTTTCTTTGCGGCTAACTTTTCCTGGTAATTTTCTTTTCTGTTAGTGCTTAATGCATGTTCAACAGTGTTCATGTTGACACTCCACAAGAAAGCCGATTCTTGCACAGTAGACAACTAACTCCAAACGCAGTCTACTCTTTGCGGAAATGATTAAATTCAAGTAGTCCTGTCCACCAACAAGGTCACTTGACAAGAATACAAATGAGGCGCTGAGAGTCATAAGGGCTAAAACACTGTCTTTGACCCCCCATTTAAGTGAATATCAGAGAAACCTGTAAGACAGTTTTTCGTGAATGTTCAAAAATACGTCCATTGTGGGCCTATAGTACAGATAAACCATCAGATCAACAAATGTCAGAAACACGAATGCATGCGACAGTCTCACAATCGACGGTGATGCGCTTTGTGGTTCTCAGTGCCTCAAATGGATTATTCTACGATAAAATCCAAAACTTTATGTGCCATATCTCACTCAGAATCCCACAAAATAAGTTTTTCTCTTAGTATAACTATACTATATAGTATGTTCGATCTAATTTTAGTATACAGTGTGTGAATTCATATATCTGTGCAGTGTGCTTAAGCCTAGCACGATTTATGGTGAACGTAGACACATCTGCTGCGGTGTGCTACCACCTGGTGGCACTGACTTAAACTAGTAGTGGAGTGGTAAAGGCTCGCAGTGCACGCCGTGCAATAAACCGTGTACATTGTTTATCAGACTAGTACGTATTTGACCCGTTAGCATGCGCAGAAGCTCCTTGAAATGTGCACAAGTGAAGGTGTGCTCACGACCTTGATGCAGAGTTTCACAGACTTTAGTGGAGCAATATGTAGCACAGCACGGCAGATTTAGTGCCGTGTATTTCAGATTACCGCACCTACATTACATTCAACAGCATTAAACAAATAATAATCAGTAAATCCACAAGGTGTCAAAAGTTAGGGTGTTCACGTGGTCATGTGCTCTTACACAGCAGCCCGCATCTCGTGGTCGTGCGGTAGCGTTCTCGCTTCCCGCGCCCGGGTTCCCGGGTTCGATTCCCGGCGGTGTCAGGGATTTTCTCTGCCTCGTGATGGCTGGATGTTGTGTGTTGTCCTTAGGTTAATTAGGTTTAAGTAGTTCTAATTTATAGAGGACTGATGACCATAGATGTTAAGTCCCATAGTGCTCAGAGCCATTTGAGCCATCTTACACAGCAGTCGCCACTGCTGCGAGGGGATGAAACCTGGTATCGGTTCATACCATGCTCATGTGGAAAATCGTCATTAACCTCGCCGAGTACAACATCTCCACCTAATAGATATATCATCTTAGGGAATATAGTGTGCCACCAGGACACAAGAGTTTTGTGGGGAGGCAGAAATTCAGATATTCCGGTAATGTCGTACTATGATCTCCCTCCCGATGAAAATCAGACAATGAAATTTTCTGCGACCAACTGCTTTCGAGCCAGCTACACTGATAGAGCATCGGGGGGCATTGGCGTGCGTAAACGTGAATGGCCAGCCATCTTCAGTATTTTTACCTTTAAAAAAATCACACTTTCGTTTCGCAAGAAGGTGAAACTTTCCGAGTCTGATCGTGTTCCTTACGCAGTGTTTAGAACTGTTGACTGTTCCCGTAGGCAGCACGGCTGCTGTCCCCACTGCTCCTGGGATTTCCTAAGTTGAAAGTAGGTCCGGTACGTCTGACAACTAATGGGCGTCTGGAATGGGTCTGCAGCATCTCCACGCGCCGGTCGCCGATGTTGCGCGCAGTCAGTAGGTATCAGTCAGGAAGAGCTCCACACGGCGTTTCATTTACTCACCGCTTATTGTATGGAGGAAAATGAGTGTTTAAATAAGAATGGATTTATAATATACGACATTTTCAAATGGAGCAACGAAGCATAAAATAATTTCTCCTAGCCCTATAAAGATGCTCCTGAAAATCAAATCTGTGATCGTTAATTTTCTATTTGTGTATCAGTTAGGAAGTAGGTGAACTGAGAAAGCAGGCGAACTACTCATGCATTCGATTAAATCTTGTAAATATTTTCACAGCTATTAAATATTCACGATCAAATATTTTCAGGCTGGTGTGTGTTTTATAGTTTTTTGTCACATTTAAAAACGTGATTCATTAAAAATTCAGTTTTATTTAAATAATTATTCTCTGCTTTTCAATCTTTTATGTGTGAAATCTTTCAGACAATTTAAAACAATTGATGAGATCGCAACAGATACATGCGGTAAATTTCACTTTTATTTCAGTTTACCTGCGCCGAACTCAATCAATATATTGCTTCCTCCTGTGTATGTTTCCCGAGAAGACCATGGTGGTAAAATTAGAGAGATTCGTGATCACAGGGAAGCTTACCAGCAATGATTCTTCCCGCAAATCATTTGAGACTGGAACAGGAAAAGGGGGTAATGGCAGTGGTACACAAGGTACCTTCCATCACACACCAGATAAGAAAGAGAGTTAATGTTGCATTGGCATCCAGTTCTCCGTTGATAGTTTCGGGTCTCTTGTTCACTGGGAAATGGCAGGGCCAAAGAAAGTATCCTTCCCCACAAACCAGACAAAAAACTCAGTTAATGTTGTATTGTCCCTAGCTCCTTGGGAAACTATTTTCAACTCGATTGCAAAATTTGTACCAAACAGACAGACAGCCAGGACAGTAATACCCATCTCTACATTCAGCTGTGCCCGCCCGCTCGCATATAGGGTGGAATGCGTGCCAGTACTGCCTGCACACATGTCGATCCTGCAACGCAGCTGAGAGGTCAGGCAGCATCAATCATTTTCACCACTACCTCCACTCTTATGGATCAGACAGATAAGAAGTTAATATTATATTGTCACCCAGTTCTCAACCAAGATTAAAATTTTAAATTTCTAGCTCATCCGGAAGTTATTTTAAGGTCAGTTGCAAAATTTATACCGAACAGAGAGACAGCCCTAATAAAAAAAAGTGGTAAAACACGGGGGGTACAGTTTAGTTCTCATTCAGCTGGAAGCGCTGAGGAAATTGTTCATACACCGTAATTGGGGGCTTCTTACTCGGACACTTATGTAGCACCCCTTATGAGGCAGGTCAGTTGCGTCTCGAGTGTAACTGGTTAGTTTGTAAGAGTTCGGTGCATACACATAAAATTTAATGTTGACTGTATACCGTTGCTTTTGCTGAAAGAAAGACACAGGTGGAAACCGATACGTGCATACATTTCACGTATCTGCAAAAGTATCAAGCGAGAAGTTCAGTTTAATAATGAAACTCTTTTACTCTAGCGTTATTCGAAATGACTACCTCCAGTTCGAGTGCCCGTGATTCGCAAGACGTTTACTGAATTGACCACGAAAGTTAGTCGTATGAAATGGAAAAATTTGTGGAAGTGATTAGTTAATCCGTTATTAACGAGTCGTGTGTCGTAACGGGGGATTAGATGGTTTTCCGCGCAACACATGCAAACAATGAAGTCGGTTCGCTGCCCGTAAAGTGCTATTTACGGGTTCGGACACCTGCTTCCCTATAACCATCAAGCAAACGTTAGTGCTTTAAACGCGCATACATGCTTTGGCTCCCTGGACTACAAAAGTTGGTCATATCCTGTCCACAAACCAGAATGTAACTAAATACCTGCTTTGGTTCAAAATGGTTAAAATAGCTCTAAGCACTTATCTGAGGTCATCAGCCCCTAGAAGTACTTAAAGCTAACAAACTTGAGGACATCACACACATCCGTGCCCGAGGCAGGATTCGAACCTGCGACCGCAGCAGCAGCGCGGTTCCGGACTGAAGCGCCTAGAACCGCTCGGCCACAGTGGCCAGCACCTGATTTGGCTTTGAACTTCATGTAAGATAGTGAACAAAAAAGGGAAAAAATGTAATTCAGTGTCTGATATGTACAAAATTATCAGAAATTTCATGACTTCTCTGATAACTGTTTGGCCTTCTATCCAAAGGTGAAAGCGGAGATTCCGTTCAACGAACTTTTGGCCGGATAACTAATATCAGACAATGTCTTACTGGAACGTCAATTTAGCTTTCCTTTTCTATCAGTTCTCATAATCTCTATTAGCTTAATCGTAAAAAGCTACGACGAAGGAAAGAAACGCCGAAAGACGGAAGATAAGAGTTTAACATTTCATTGGCGACAATGTCATTACAGACGGTGTACGGGCTCGATATAGGTAAGCATGGGAAAAACGCAGGATGTGTCCACTTATTTTAAGAAGTGTAGAGAAACCGCAGAAACCTGAACCCAATAAAAAGCGGTGTAATCGCAATAACATCTTAACAGTTGCCCTTGGACGAATTGTCAATGCCTGCAATTTTTTTTCTGCCAAGACCATGCGAGTTAGAATGGATGGCTGATTGTTCACGATGACGTATTCTCTCATGCCCTCCAAACATCAAAACGAAATGGTAAAATTGAAACTATCGTCGTGACTAAATTGTCATTGTGACAGCTGCAACACCAAACACATATTGAACAGAAGGCGTTCCCAGTCCCAATTATAATATTTTACACTTAGATGAAAACGTTTCTTCTGCAGAAAACTATATAAATAATTTTATGACAATCTTTGACTTACCGCTTTTAACTTACTGAAAAATTTCGGGATTGATGGTTTAGTGGTCGCGGTATCGAATGCTAGTCACGCACGGATTTTTCAGTCTGCTTCTAACATAGCATTCACCTCTAAATAAAGTGGAAATCCACCAGAATCGAAAAGTGCACGCACTCCACGTCAAACTGTCTATCCCCTTTCCCCTGTTGGATAACTGGGATTGTTTAGGGACACCCAAGTCGCCTAACTGAAAGACTTGCTGCAGGCCATTAGGACACACGGAGTTATTATTATTATTATTACTTAATAAAAATAGTTTTGTAACTGTAAATGATCATGAGTAATGTTGTAATAACCGTTAATATACTCTTTCCATAATAAAGATATAATGGACTATATATCTCGTATTTGAA
Organism: Schistocerca gregaria; assembly: GCF_023897955.1. Classification (NCBI taxonomy): domain Eukaryota; kingdom Metazoa; phylum Arthropoda; class Insecta; order Orthoptera; family Acrididae; genus Schistocerca; species Schistocerca gregaria. Next base: position 514,371,507 of record NC_064924.1, read on the forward strand.
ATGTCGTAGGATTTCGTCTGATGACTAACGTCGTCATATGTACGACGTGACGAGCAGTTCCATTAGGGCGTTGGAACGAAAATTAAAAACAGGTTGTTCAGAAGTAACAATCTAAGAGGATGCTTTAACGTCCCGTCGACAATGGTATCAGTACAGGTGAACCACAATCGAAAAATGATGGGGAAAGTAAGGAATGCGTGCAGCCCTTAGAAGATGGCTTCGTCCATAGCATACTCATTATGGGAATGTAATACAAAGGGCGAAAACTGGACAACGTTGAAATAAATATTCTAGTTGGTGATCACGAAAACATGAGAGAATGGTCCCTGGCCTGAACTGTATGCTCAACTTCCTGCGGGCTAAGCGGTTCATGCGCTGTAACTGTACTCCTTGAAAATAGGCAAAATCGCGATTCGTTGGACCACAGTACACGCCTCCACTCAGGCTACTGTTAAGTTTCTGTGTTGTTTGGCCCACCGAAAATGTTCAGCTTTATGTGCTGCTAATAGCAATGACGTTTTGTGAGGTACCGGACTCCGAATGTCCATTGCCTTTCAGTTCCCTTCGGAATGTTCGCTCGGTTGAGATTAAAGCGCATTCACTGACAGAAGAAATTCCTGTCGGAATTGAAACCGATTGTCGTCGACAAGGGCTGGCCGTGCGATTTTCATGTGACTGCCGTTCTTACGCCCTGTTTCACAATTCCTTGAAGACACGCTGGGTAGTCTGCATTGATGAACTGACGCCGGCCGAAGTGACCGTGCGGTTCTAGGCGCTGCAGTCTGGAACCGCGAGACCGCTACGGTCGCAGGTTAGAATCCTGCCTCGGGCATGGAAGTGTGTGATGTCCTTAGGTTTGTTAGGTTTAAGTAGTTCCAAATTCTAGGCGAGTGATGACCGCAGAAGCTGAGTCCCGTAGTGCTCGGAGCCATTTCAAACATTTTTGATGAACTGTCGAACTGGGCAACTTATGTCGTTGTGTGGTTATATGAACGAGTCCCTTTCTGCTATTCTGTCATGCCTTCACATCGTCCCACCTTATTATGCTAATTCCAGACAAGCGACTGGCCCAGCTTAAGTCAGTGGTTGAGAGTCATTTGACTGCCTAGTCACTCCAAAGTGACCAGTGTGATCTTTTAACGAGATGATCAAAAGTTTGTCCATTGAGTTGTTTGTTTGATTAAACGACCGTCAAGAAAGTCGATGGCATATTTTTATTCCTTCCAAAATATTTCAGCTCTTCAGAGGATACCAGGATTATAAAAATGTATGTGAAATCTTATGGGACTTAACTGCTAAGGTCATCAGTCCCTAAGCTTACACACTACTTAACCTAAATTATCCTACGGACAAACACACACACACACACACACATGCCCGAGGGAGGACTCGAGCCTCCGCCGGGATCAGCCGCACAGTCCATGACTGCCGCGCCTCAGACCCCTCGGCTAATCCCGCGCGGCCCAGGATTATAGTGACCTTCATTAGGATCTTAGTTAGCGTATCTGCATGGTTTCTGTAAGCTGTCTCCATACTAATGCCTGCCTGACTTTCGACTTTATAGCATGAAGTACATATTATTCAACAGCACTTCAAAGAATCCTACATTTCAGACTATGTTACCCTGAGTCAGTAGATGAGACGTATGTTCCCAAGTGAGTGTGAGTGTGGAAGCTTCAATGTATCTTTTAGCTACAGTGGCACTCGCCCATATATTCACACAGTTAGATTGTATTGACGCGTGAGTTTTCGTTATTTTGCAACACGCATAAGCACATATTCGTGCAATCATCGAGAATACATGAACGATGAGTGAAATGATTATTAGAACTTAATTTATGGACTGATCAAGATATAAGAGGCGGATACACAAAATAAACGAGAATTCCTTTTCTTCGGAGAGAGGGCTAGCAGTGACAGGTTCTCCTATTCTGAATCTGTAACCAATCATCGTCGATGGGAAAGCGTCAGCTAAACAGGCGTCCAGAGAGCAGCATGAAGTTTGCATTTTCCCGGCGATTGACTCTACGGAAAAAGTCTTTATATAAGATTTAAAGCGTTGCTTATAGAGAAGTTGTGAAGTTTAGGTAGTCACACTGACCGAAGATGTTTTTCATAAACACACGCACTGGCGAAGCTTCTCGCAAAGTATGACCATTTCATGCTCATGGAAATTATACAGTTATAGACATATCAGAACAAAATGTTGCAATCAGTCTCAATTTCCTGTTCGGAATCTTGAGCCGTGCCCGTTCAATATTGGGACCGCTCAGTTGTGTCGATAGCAATTGTTCACAGCGAACGTTCATGACCAGTTGCTGGGTAACCGAAGGACGCCTTCTCACCAGGGGACTTGAAGGTGTCAACGATTGGCGTTAAATGGACGTGCGTGACACACTCGACAAGACTTGTTTGTGGAACTGTGTACAGCTAGGAATCCGCTGTTGCTGCGAACGTTTTGACATCCATGCGGGCTGAACATCGCGTGAAGCCGACAGCGTGCCTTGGAGTGTGTGTTTTTGGCTGGTTGAAATTCAAACTGTCAGCCACTCGACTATTTGGAGGAATTAATGCATCTCACCTCAGCACTGTGGATTTCATGATGAGCGCTCATTTACAGCTACAGACAGCAATTTTGAATTCGATAAACAAGTGTTGTGGCTCCGAGCACCGTGGTTATCTTTCTAGCTTGCGAGAGATTTTCCTGTTCCTGACCTGATGTGCCGGTGTCTGTGACCGAGCGGTTGTAGGCGCTTCAGTCAGGAACCGCGCTGCTGCTACCGTCGCAGGTTCGATTCCTGACTCGGGCATGGATGTGTGTGGTGTCCTTAGGTTAGTTAGGTTTAAGTAGTTCTAAGTCCTAGGGGACTGATGACCTCAGATGTTATGTCCCATAGTGCTTAGAGCCATTTGAACCCGACCTGATGTGCCGAGGGCCGTTTATGTGCTCGTTTGTTTCTGTACAGAGCTATCCGTAGCCGCAGCTTGTAGTGAACGTGAGATACTCATTAAATTTACTGTTGGGAATTTTGGCGTTTTATTGTCGTACTGGTGAGTCGTGTGGCTTGTTAGTGTCTGTACAAGCTCCGCGTTTTTATATTGTCTAGGGTGTTTCATGCTCGAGTAATTGCTCTAAATTTTCTTGGCGTTTGCATTTCTTGTGCACTTAGACATTGCCTTACTCGTTGGCCTATGTGCTTTCTTGCTTCAGAAGTATTAGGACTAATACAGTTTCAATGTTGCAGCGGAGCCGATGGTCATTTCATATTACTATTGACTGAATTCAACACGGAGCCCGAATACGGGCCTTGTTGTATTGCCCTGTGTGGCTTTGAGTGGCACTAAGTTCGCAGCTAAAAGGGATAACACGAGGTACCCCGGAGTTCTGTTTAATCAAAATATTGTTCAAATGGCTCTGAGCACTATGGGACTTAACATCTGTGGTCATCAGTCCCCTAGAACTTAGAACTACTTAAACCTAACTAATCTAAGGACATCACACACATCCATGGCCGAGGCAGGATTCGAACCTGCGACCGTAGCAGTCGCGCGGTTCCGGACTGCGCGCCTAGAACCGCTAGACCACCGCGGCCGGCTCTTTTTAATCCTTCAAACTCCAGTGGACAGAGATATCCTATGTCTTTGTAAAACAGCTGGCAGCTAATTTCATGTATGCACTTTTTCTACTGTTCTGCTGCATATGAGTGTGCTCATCTCTTGTACTACTATCGCTGTGCGTATTTGTATGTCTCCCTCTGCTGCCCCAGTGAGCTTAAGCTCATGTAGTTAACGTCTGTATTGCTGGCCGTAGGCAATTATTGACTGTTTGTTCCTCTAACTGAGCATTTATCTTAATTTAGTTGCCTCAAGTCGGCTCTACTTTCATTCGACTGTCATGTTGGCAGGTGACCTTTCGCTATAATATCTAGTAGTACTCACAGTTAATTTCATAACTTTCTTAATAAACAGAATGACTGGTACTAATCTTAATTATTCACAGCTGTTGATGTCAGATCTTTTTGCTGAACTATTCGTGAAGATCTCTGACAGCGCCATCGAGAGGTGTGTGTTGGTATATTACTGCACTTGCCGATGGCAGATTTTTTTAAAATTTAAAATCGTTTTCACTTTCACAGTGATCCTCACCTGTACCGAAGTTCAGTACCCTCTGTATGTTTAACATTTTGAGAGGTCTCACTTACAACAAACATTTGATTCGCCATGGGCTGGGAATTAGTGTGAAAAAGAAAAAAAATATTGCCGGCAACGGTGTATATGGATTAACATTATAGACACATTGTTTTCAGGCCTTCTTGTATTCTAGTGAAATAAACCTGATTGCACCTAGGCCGCTGGTTTAGTTGTTCAAGATTATTACTATTATTATTGTTGTTATTGTTTTTGTTTGACATGAAGTTCTTGGTCGCAAATTTCTGATGTAGTCTTCATTCGTATTTTTATTTTATTGTGGGCACAGCTGTACACGTACAAGGTCTCCGGCACGACAACTGTCGCAGCCTGTAGGGTTGATGTCTGGCAGCTGTTGGGAAAAAAAAAGAGTTATGTACCGGCCATACTTGGCGGATTCGATGGTTTTTCCTTTTCCCTAGGATGAAATGGGCTGCAAATGGTAATATTTTGAGCACACAGATAATGCTCAACACTAAGCGACATTAATACTAACGACATTCAAGTATCAGCGTAAAGCGTTAGAATACGTGAACTGGGTCCGATAAACTCCTTTTGGAATTTGGTACATTTTGGAAATTTTCTGTTAAATACAAATACTTTTTATCGTGGCATTCAACATGTTGACATTGTTGCGCCCTAGGAACAAGGATAGCATAATGGTAATGGGCGAAAAACATTATTAACGAATCCTATACAGCACTTTCACACAACTTCAACACAGGACGGGTATACATAGTAACTTCATGTGACTGCCTGGTTTGGTGATCTGAAAGATTTGCAGTATCGGGACATGGTCCTGTAAACTATGTCTAGCTCTATAGCGAGGATTCTTCTTTCAAGCTGCAACTGTTCGACCACACGGCTTCTACCTCCTGAACACCTTCTCCAGGAAGCCGGCATCAACCGAATGGAATGGTTTGCGGAATCTGCTGAGATGAACCCGATGAAGCACGTCTGGGACGAGCTGTAAATTGCAGCGCGTCGTCGTATGGTCCGTGCTCACAAAACACCGGGCCGAATGAGATACATGTGCATCATGCGTCACAGCAAGCGACACTGCTGGTCTTAAAGAGTTAGTTGCAACGGCTGTCTCTGACAGAGAGCGAGTTATTATTCCAGATGAGTTCAATAGTTCTTAACTGCATGCTTAAATACATACATGGTCTCTATAACATGCGCCAATGTTAAGACCTTCTCATTGGCGTATTGATTACCCATGGGCGCTGCACTGAGCCGAGATTTCTCAATGTCTGGCGATCAAGGCGACTAGTGTGACGTCACAAGTTCGTTGCCGGACCCATGTTTCCCACAGGTCCCGTCACATACAGGAGGGCTGTCGTCAAAGAGCGGAAAAGGCGCATCAGCATTGCTTTGCCCACTTTGTTGACAACATACTGAGGAGAAGCGAAGCATTTTACACTGGACAGGGTATAGCAGTACGATATTAAACATCATACAACGTTGTATTTTGATTTCACAGATGTGAAATGATATACACTTTCGAAGAGTCTACTTTTGTTTTGACTAATATTTCGTTGTCTTTTCACAACAAAGCTTTTTTTTTTAGTTTTTTGAGGCTTTCTCTTCCGTCATACGATCCCATTGAGTCTAAGCTCACAGACATCTGCAGATGTACAAATGGTGGAAAAATTTTCCTTGGTAGTATGTAGGTAGCAACATTGAACAAATTAACAATGAAGTGATGGAACCAGTTGAATAGGTTATTTTTATTTATGGCAACTGAGGCAACTCATGGATGAAGAAGAATAAGCAATAAATAAGAGAGCAGAAATAACCTTGGATGCATTTGGTAAAGTGATTAAGGATTTCAAAACAGAGATCGCGATAGGTCACAATCAAGTTTCCAGTCCAGTGTTGAAAGGTATGGTGCTGAGATTCGATCAGAATAGAGCCAGTGAAAAATGTCGATAGTTCCCAACCGCAAGGTTGGGCGAGTAGTACATCTTCGAGTAGTAAGATCTTTGACAGCTAACAGAGCTAGGTGCACGCGGTAAAAGTTTGAGTAGTGGTGAGGAGATGCGCAAAGACAGTAGATGTGTTTCGAGTCGGAGCTAGATGCCTGCAGGAGGCAGCCGGGTCATGACAGCATCAAAGTAAGAATTGGCGCTACACATATAATAAGCTATATATTGAGCGAAACTCGGCACATACCTGGGGAAACTAGAAAGAATAATTAATAAAATAGGTTTTCTTTGGTTAAATAATGTCTAAAAGCTAGATATAAATCCCATTGTTGATGCAATAAGCGTTTTGTGAAACTTTCTCGTAAATCCATGTTATAGAAGTTTTTTTTAGTTTTTCACATGTGCCTTAAAAGTTTGAACAATAAATATTTTTTAGATAAAATTAGTTTCATCTCACACCTTATGTCGTTCTCCGCATCCTGTGCTTGCATTGAACCAAAAGATACATTAAAGTAAAATTCCCATGAGTAAAGCTAATAATTTCATTTTATCAGAGTGAAATAATCTATATGCCATTGCACACAGGGCCAAAAGGAGTATAGTTATCTAGAATGACAATTTTATGCCATTGCACTACGGTTGAGTTGTGTTTTATTATCGGCTAAACGGGAAGGAGTGCACGAGCTAAGTCCACAGACGCAGTCAGATGCAGGTTGGTGACTTTCATTTATTTTTACCACTAAACTTTCATGCAATCAGATGTGTATTTTGAGTATTAATTTTCCAACAATATTTTCATGCGGTCAGATAAAGTTCAGTTCAGTGAAATACGCAGTCATATCCAAGTTTTATTAAAGACTAAAGCAGTCACCTGCAGTTCAGTCTAGTTTAAATAGAGAATTTTTATTAACAACACTTTCAGTGTGTAATACCAGCTTTGACTGACTGTAGTGAGGTGTGGACTTTTGATGAGAAAATCATTCAGGTACTGAGTGTCTAGAATTGTAACGGTATTTGAGTTTTAACCGTTCGCTTATGTCCTCCCACTACTTCGGTGGTAGAACAGCAATCACAGTGCACATACAAGATTCACGCATACGCACAACATTGCACACCTAACTAAAATGATACTATGTCGTTAATTACTTAACTATTGGCTGCAAAAAATTGTTTTTATGTATCGCTATCTACATGGTACTGTACATGTTATGAATTACGATTATTAGTTGCATATCGTGCTTTCCCAACTCTTGAGAGCAGGGTGGCCTCTCGAGAGCTTCGTTCGTTTGGCCGACTGTCCCAGATCCTTTACTAAATAGAGAAGTCACATAACACAATTAGGTGTGCCACGCCATCAAACAGTGTAATTAGATAATCACCATGATTAAGTAATCACCATGATTCAGTAAAAACCACAGGATTTCATCATTTAAAGTTCACACATCACCTACTCTAGGCTCTTAAATCGGTCGCAGTATCGCAACAACTTCAATCATTTGGAAGCATACATTCTTCACTTCTGCTTGATTTCATACAGATATTATCTCTCTGGGCATAGTGCTGACACTACAGACATTACACATACAGAACACTTACATACATTAAAATGTACCTATTTTAGGTAACCTAGATAACATTAATTAAAAAATAAAGAATAAATATACAGCACAAATAAAAACGCCATGAAAATTCCGTTGCAGTTTTCTCATTGAACAATGGTGAAAGGTTGTTGTTATTGTTGTTGTGGTCTTAGATCCAAAGACTGGTTTGATGCAGCTTTCCCTGCTACTCTATCCTGTGCAAGCCTCTTAATCTCCGAGTAACTACTGCAACCTACATCCTTCTGAATCTGTTTAATGTATTCATCTCTTGGTCTCTCTCTATGATTTTTACCCTCCACGCTTCCCTACAATACTAAACTGGTGATCCCTTGATGCCTCAGAATGTGACCTATCAATCGATCCCTGCTTCTCGTCAAGCTGTGCCGCAAATTCCCCTTCTCCCCAATTCTATTCAGTACCTCCTAATTAGTTACGTGATCTACCCATCTAATCTTCAGCATTCTTCTGTAGCACCACATTTCAAAAGCTTCTATTCTTTTCTTGTCTAAACTGTTTATCGTCCATGTTTCACATCCATACATGGCTGCACTCCGTACAAATACTTCCAGAAAAGACTTCCTGACCCTTAAATCTGTACTCGACGTTATCAAATTTCTCTTCTTCAAAAACGCTTTCCTTGCCATTGACAGTCTACATTTCACATCCTCTCTACTTCGACCATCATCAGTTATTTTGCTGCCCAAATAGCAAAACTTATCTACTACTTTAAGTGTCTCATTTGCTAATCTAATTCCCTCCGCATCACCTGATTTAATTCGACTACATTCCATTATCCTTGTTTTGGCTTTGTTGAGTTTTATTTTATATCATCCTTTCAAGACAATGTCCATTCCATTCAACTGACCTGTCAGTCCTTCACTGTCTCTGACAGAATTACAATGTCATTGGCAAACCTCAACGTTTGGATCAGAGATCTCACGTAAGGTGAGATACGTGCATGGAAACTGGGAGAGGCAAGGCTACTTACAGAGTGGAGTAGAAGCTGTAACTATGACTGTAATGAAAATTATATGGAGGTGGACGGTACAGGTAGCACGTGAATGGATGACAGATAGTCCAAGGAAGTTATTTACTGGATCCCAACAAATAAGTTAAGTCAGAGATGGAGGTCCAATGAAAGATGGATCATCATCATAAGTCCGTTGTGCTCACTGCTGAGTGTCGTGACCCCATGAACCAAGCGTCTCCATCCCGGACAGTTGCCAGCTTCTCTTAGTGCCTGCTGAAGAGGTAGACCAGAGACCTTCTTGATTTGATCAGTCCATCTGCTCGCTGCTCTTCCTCTTGGTCTCTTGCCCTCCATCTTTCATTGCAAGGTTATTCTCTCTACATTTTCTCCACCTGTTCTCACAATATGGCCAAAGAACTGGAGAATTTTTTCGGTGACTCGAAAAGAAAGGCGTCTGGAGAGATCGAGTTGTTCAATAATGGACACATTTGTTCTTCTTTCCGTCCATTTTATATGTAGCATCCTACGCCAGCACCAAGCCCAAATGCATCAATGAGCGGTTCTCTCTGTCTTTGAGTGTCCATGTTTCGCAACCATAAAAGAAGGTAGAAAATAAGAGTGTTTCAACTAGCCGGATCTTTGCGCTATTTGTTATTGCTCTGCTCTGCCAGATCTTGGTGAGCTGCTTCATAGCCACTCTCCCTATCGTGATCCGTCTTTGTATCTCATCTTCACAACTTCCCGTGCTGCAGATGGTTGACCGAAGATACATGAAGGAATGCACGACTTCCAGTTCCTTTAATTGACCTGGGAACTGGAGTTGTTCTTCTCGATCAATTATCATGAGTTTGAACTCGCTGAGGTTGATGTCTAATCCATATGCACTAGGCTAAGCTGATGCGTTTCTCTTATCATCCCGATATTCGCAATTGTCAGTGAACGAAATGTTAGGTACTATCCAGCCGCTAACGGTTTATAAGGATAAGAAGACGACAAAGACACATCAACTGCAAGCGACAGCTGTTGTTCAGTGAGGACGATAAGATGTTACATGACTCAGCAACCAGAGCGGAGCCACCAACGCTGAGCGTAGCATCTAGCCATCAGAACTACGAGTCTCTTTAAAAATGTTTATCTACATTCTCTAACTGTGCGGGGTTTTCCCAGCGATCAGCATCCTTGGCCAGCACTGGGGCTGTTAGGGTCATACTTCACACAACTGGTTATTGAGTAGGGTTTGGTGGCTGCATGTCACACGACCTGTTTAACAAACGTTCCACTACCAATTCTCCGAAATGTGATTTTCGTGATGTCTGTTGCGAGGTTTCTTTCCCGACTTTCTATTTCTTTCCTCTCTGATAAGTGTCAGTTTGACGTGCAGTCTACATTTTCTTTCTTTCTTAATGATAACACAAACGAACAAAAGAGTTACAAACTGCCTCACAGAGGTTCTTCTAATCACCTACAAACGACGAGTGGGTTGCGTGCAGCCACTGGAAACGCCGGTACATTACTAACCGCTGTAATTTCTAGTATGTTGAATGTAAGCATGCAAACCTGCACGTATTGTGTTGTACAGGTGCCCGATGTGAATATGTGGGAGGCAGTTCCATGCCGGTTGCACTTGGTTAGTTAATTCAGGGACGGTTAATGCTGTTTATGAATGATCCTGTAGTTTTCGTCCGATGACGTTCCATATGTGCTCGATTGGAGACAGATCTGCTGATCGAGCAGGCCAACCAAACATGTCGACACCCTTTAGAGCATGTCGGTTTATAACAGCGGTATGTGGATGAGCGTTATCCTGTTGAAAATCACTCCCTGGAATGCTATTCATGAATAGCAGCACGGCAAGTGAAATCATCACATTGAAGTACAAATTTGGAGTAGACGTGCTTGTCACAATCGCGAGGGTGTTCCTGCTGTCATACGAAATCCTAGTCCAGACCACAACTCCAGGTGTATGTCCAGACAAGGTCATTGCAGGCCCTCCTTCTAACCAACACACTGTCATCACTGACACCGAGGCGGAACCAACTTTCACCAGAAAACACGACGGACCTCCACCCTGTCCTCCAACGGGCTCCCGCTTGACACCACTGAAGTCGCAAATAGTAGTGCTTCAGGATCAGTGGAATGCACACTACAGGGGATTTGGATCTGAGCTGTCCTTGAAGTAAGAGATTTGTAACAGTTCGTTGTGTCACTGTGGTGCCAACTGCTTCAGATGCACTACGATGCTCCAGAGCCATTAGCCGAACACGATGGTCTCCCCTCTTGGTAGTGCCAAGTGGCCATCCAGAGCCCAGTATTCTTGCGACTGTACATTTTCGTGATCGCTGTTGCCAGCCGTTAAGTGCATTGACTATATTCCTACTGGAAGTAACTAACGCCCACGATCGTGACAACGTGTATTTAAAGCAAATCTGGGCAGTACCCTCATAGCGGAGATATTAGTACCACTCTAATGCGATTTCAATTAGATTACATCATGGTCAGACAAAGATTCCGAAATCAGATACTGGATTGTAAGGCGTACCCAGGAGCAGATATAGAGTCAGATCACAATATAGTAGTTATGAAGAGTAGGCTGAAGTTCAAGACATTAGTCAGGAAGAATCAATACGCTAAGAAGTGGGATACGGAAGTTCTAAGGAATGACGAGATACGTTTGAAGTTCTCTAACGCTATAGATACAGCAATAAGGAATAGTGCAGTAGGCAACACAGTTGAAGAGTAAGGGACGTCTCTAAAAAGGGCCATCACAGAAGTTGGGAAGGAAAATATAGGTACAAAGAAGGTAGCTGCGAAGAAACCATGGGTAACAGAAGAAATACTTCAGTTGATTGATGAAAGGAGGAAGTATAAACATGTTCCGTGAAAATCAGGAATACAGAAATACAAGTCGCTGGGGAATGAAATAAATAGGAAGTGCAGGGAAGCTAAGACGAAATGGCTGCAGAAAAAATGTGAAGACATCGAAAAAGATATGATTGTCGGAAGGACAGACTCAGCATACAGGAAAGTCAAAACGACCTTTGGTGACATTAAAAGCAACGGTGGTAACATTAAGAGTGCAACGGGAATTCCACTGTTAAACGCAGAGGAGAGAGCAGATAGGTGGAAAGAATACATTGAAAGCCTCTATGAGGGTGAAGATTTGTCTGATGTGATAGAAGAAGAAACAGGAGTCGATTTAGAAGAGATAGGGGATCCAGTATTAGAATCGGAATTTAAAAGAGCTTTGGAGGACTTACGGTCAAATAAGGCAGAAGGGATAGATGACATTCCATCAGAATTTCTAAAATCATTAGGGGAAGTGGCAACTAAACGACTATTCACATTGGTGTGTAGAATGTATGAGTCTGGCGACATACCATCTGACTTTCGGAAAAGCATCATCCACACAATTCCGAAGACGGCAAGAGCTGACAAGTGCGAGAATTATCGCACAATCAGCTTAACAGCTCATGCATCGAAGCTGCTTACAAGAATAATATACAGAAGAATGGAAAAGAAAACTGAGAATGTGCTAGGTGACGACCAGTTTGGCTTTAGGAAAAGTAAAGGCACGAGGGAGGCAATTCTGACGTTACGGCTAATAATGGAAGCAAGGCTAAAGAAAAATCAAGACACGTTCATAGGATTTGTCGACCTGGAAAAAGCGTTCGACAATATAAAATGGTGCAAGCTCTTCAAGATTCTGAAAAAAGTAGGGGTAAGCTATAGGGAGAGACGGGTCATATACAATATGTACAACAACCAAGAGGGAATAATAAGAGTGGACGATCAAGAACGAAGTGCTCGTATTAAGAAGGGAGTAAGACAAAGCTGTAGCCTTTCGCTCGTACTCTTCAATCTGTACATCGAGGAAGCAATGATGGAAATAAAACAAAGGTTCAGGAGTGGAATTAAAATACAAGGTGAAAGGATATCAATGATACGATTCGCTGATGACATTGCTATCCTGAGTGAAAGTGAAGAAGAATTAAATGATCTGTTGAACGGAATGAACAGTCTAATGAGTACACAGTATGGTTTGAGAGTAAATCGGAGAAAGACGAAGGTAATGAGAAGTAGTAGTAATGAGAACAGCGAGAAACTTAACATCAGGATTTTTGGTCACGAAGTCAATGAAGTTAAGGAATTCTGCTACCTAGGCAGTAAAATAACCAATGACGGACGGAGCAAGGAGGACATCAAAAGCAGACTCGCTATGGCAAAAAAGGCATTTCTGGCCAAGAGAAGTATACTAATATCAAATACCGGCCTTAATTTGAGGAAGAAGTTTCTGAGGATGTACGTCTGGAGTACAGCATTGTATGGTAGTGAAACATGGACTGTGGGAAAACCGGAACAGAAGAGAATCGAAGCATTTGAGATGTGGTGCTATAGACGAATGTTGAAAAGTAGGTGGACTGATAAGGTAAGGAATGAGGAGGTTCTACGCAGAATCGGAGAGGAAAGGAATATGTGGAAAACATTGACAAGGAGAAGGGACAGGATGATAGGACATCTGCTAACACATGAGGGAATGACTTCCATCATGGGAGCTGTAGAGAGCAAAAACTGCAGAGGAAGACAGAGATTGGAATACGTCAAGCAAATAATTGAGGACGTAGGTTGCAAGTGCTACTCTGAGATGAAGAGGTTAGCACAGGAAAGGAATTTGTGGCGGGCCGCATCAAACCAGTCAGTAGACTGATGAAAAAAAAAAAAAAAGCGACTGCCGCGACATTGGAACAGACATCATCTTTGAGAGGTAGAAACACGCCTACCAGTTTTCATTTATGTGTCACTACTCGGGCTTTCTGGTGTTGCGATTGTTTTCCGTCAGTGCATAACTTTAAGTTACAAGGATACGAGGAGCTGTGTAGTGTAACTTATGAACAAATGTTCTCTGTAGTGTCATACGAAAATATGAACTTATGAACAAAGGTTCTGTGTAGTGGCATACGAAAATATGAATGAAAGGATGGGGGAAAGTAACAACATTATAGCTGCAAGTGGCATGTTACCATTCCTACTGAAAATCAACGATCCTGCTACGAAGCACAGTGTTGCTGTTTTTACAACAGTGTTTTTGGGCCTTGTTTCTCAGTACATTGCGGTTATAGTATACAGCCTGATTAGATGAACCTGTTCAGCACTTTGCCTAGAACAAAATCGAATGGTCATTTGAGAAACCCGAGTTCCAGTTGGTTGCACTGACTTCCACTGCGGACGATCAGTTAATTATCTTGTCCATACAGTCGGAAATAACCGTAACTATACGACTAAAATAATTTATTCCCTAGGTTAACTGTGCTGTAGGGAGTAACGCGAAAAAATCGCTTTCGAAAACCAGTATAAAAGCGCTTCAAGGGAATTAAACTGAAGAAGCAATTACTTGCCACCATTTGGAAAAGCAAACCACAGTGATGGAATTAACAAATTACGAAAGTAAGAGTCTGCATCATCGATGCAGCACATCGTCCAGTACTGCGTTCTGCCGGAATCGTTGTTATAGGCGTCGAGGCCAGTCAATTAGCCTTATCTCCAGCAGATGAAGAGCGGACCTCTCCAGCACATGGAAGACGATGCTCATCCGGACTCTTGTGTTGCGACGGTTAACAGTTGTTTTTCGCATTGTGGTCGTATCGATTCCAATCGACGAAACAAATTAAATGCCAAGAAAAATTGATTGGGAAATATTTCTTTCAGACATGGAATTTCTGCGTACTACACTTTTATTACATATGTGGTACTACAGACCTTGGAAAAAAAGGTTAGCAAAGCCATACAGAGCACATAATATCTGACAACAGTTTCTGCTATCAAAGTAGCTAACAAAAATTGCAATTCTTTTACACATTTGTTGGGGAAAGATAACGTTGCACAGCGCAACTTCTGAGAACATAAAAGACTGTCGAACAACGTCAGCTAATACATATCACTAAGATATACACAGGGTGTCCCATTTATCATGACCACCCTAAATTACTGTTTGTCCAGATGCAAATTGCAAAACATTTCAAGCAAATGTTCTTTTGCCGTCAGGGGGATCATTCGGCATGATGGCCTTCGTTGTAGCTTTGTTTTTTTACAAAGATATGAACAGCGGTATGACTTTTTAAAATAATACCCTGTATTTTTTATTCGGTAATTCATTTGCTCTCCTAAAGACCTATTCAAAAATGTATCACAGTGACCATTCACTGAAACACAACGTTATTAATTATGTAACACAACATTGACTTCGAGCCCGGCATCACAAACTCGTCCACTTGCTGGAGTTGTCAGAAAACAAATGAAAACCAAATAAAAACATAACACAAAATTCACTGACTCTCCTGTACCATTACCCAGGAGTATACCATTCAAAGATGCTCAAAGTGGTGACCCTGGACACCGATACACTGGTGCACTCGTTGAATGAAAGAATTATTTACTGTTTCCAGTTTTGCCTGCTGAAGAGAATTACAAGCAAGCACGATACGTTCCTGCATGTACTCCGGAGTTGTTGGAATATCGCGATAGACAACGTCTTTAATGCATCCCCCCCCCCCAAAAAAAAATTCCAGAGGATTTAAATCAGGAGACCTAGCAGGCCAAGTAACTGTCCCTCCTCGACCAGTCCATCTGGCAGGATGCTTCCGGTTCAAAACACGACATGCACGGAAGGCATTATGTACTGGACATCCATCGTGTTGATACCACATAACCATTCTGGTTCTTAGCGGCACTTCATCCAGAAGAGGAGGAAGAATTCGTCTGAGGAAGTTTAGACTACCATCAATGAAATAAGGGCCAATAATTGTAGTACCAAGCATCCCGCACCAGACGTTAACTCTCCATTGACGCTGATGTTCCACCTGTCTAAGCCATTGTTGGTTGTGGTTGGACCAATAATGCATGTTCCTTGTAATTTACCTGTTCATTGTTTGGGAAGGAACATTTATCGGTAAATAGAACATTGGAGAAGAAGTTCGGGTTGGCGAGGATTTGCTGCTGTGCCCACTGACAGAACTGTACACGATTCTGGAAATCATTTCCATGCAGTTCTTGGTATAGGTGTACATTGTAAGGGTGGAACCGGTGACGTGTAAGAATACAATGTACACTGGTTTTAGGGATGCCAATCTCGTGTTCAAGCTGTGGTGTGCTCACATGTGGATTCATAGCAACGGAAGCGAGAACACTAACTTCGGCAGCTTCGTCCATGTGAGTGCTATGACGATTGCGTTGTCGTAGGTTGAAGCTTCCCGTTTTCTAAAGTGTTGCAACAAGACGAGGAAACATCCGTCGGGAAGGTGGGTTCTTGTCAGGATATCGTTCTCTGTACAGTTCCGCTGCCTGCGTAGTATTTCGCCTACCTTTAACAACAACCACAACAACAATAAAAGAAACGTTATTTCAATGCAGTTTGGAGAAAGGACTGTATGCCCACTTTACACAACAGTATTTACTGTACTAAATGTACCCATACATAAGAAAACAATTTGGCAATTACTGTTCTGCTAACTTACATTCCCTATAGACGAGTAGTATTTCTACCTTTTCTTTGTTGATATACATTCTAAAGTCTTCAACTGACGTTGGTTGACGGAATTACGGGTGTGCATTCTACTTATGTTTACATATTTTGTCCTCTGTCAACGTCAGCAAGTGGATGTATTCCATTACCTCGAGTACCTGCACTAAGCGCAGGGAGCGTCAATGTCAATGTTGTGTTATGTAATTAATAACGTTGTATTTCAGTGAATGGTATATTGGGAGACATTTTTGAATAGGTCTTTAGGAGAGAAAATGAATTACCGAATAAAAAAGACAGGGTACTATTTAAAAAAGTCATATCGCTGTTCATATCTTTGTAAAAATCAAAGAGATGTGGAGTTGTGCATAACAGTCAAAGCAAAACATGTCACCTTCCGAAATACGGTTCCTGACGTGTTTTCTCAATATTGCCTGTCTTTCCATAACAGCTTTCACTGACTACAGTATCAAACTTAGCAGCAGTATAAGCATAAAGAAATAAAGGAACAACCCTGTTTCCCAGTCACCAACATCAAAAGCTATTATTCCAAAACTAGTTCCTATAGACGACATACACCGTCTGAAAGCCAAGCGTACCTTGAACAACAGCAGACTTTCGTGCAACCACATTGGAAGCATTTAATAAGGAGACTTCGAAACGTACATATCAGACTTCAGCAGCCCTGGTCCGCTCAGCTTCCATTGCACGCACATGTCGTCAGCCCTAGAGGCACATAGACTGCGCGCGGACTTTACACAGTGTAACGTAATTAATTGCGTAAACGAACACAGTTGAAAGTATATGACGCCAGAAGGAAATAAAAAGTCCCAGTAAACACGGGCTCTAAAACGCATACCATAAGAGCTATGTGCACTTGCTCATCTTCGACACTGTGAAACAAATCTCTTCTACGCCATCCTCTCTGCTTTCCATTTTTTGAGAGGTGCGTACCTTACGGGCTGTGAGCACTTACTCATCTTCGCTACTGTGAAACACATCTCTTCCACAGAAGAAGTGCTCACAACTCTTCAGGTATGCACTTCAGAGCTAGAGTTTACGATACATTTTATTCTTCTTCTGGTCCCTACTACCTCCTCCCAAAATACGAAAAGCAAAGAGCTTGCAGCTGAAGAGATTTGCTTCACCGTATCGAAGTTGAAGTGCTCATTGTTCCTAAGATATGTGTTTTAGGCCACTTTTTTTTTGCTTCTATTATCGTGTACTTTCACACTGCATGTGTTTACGCCGTTAGTTATGATACCCCCTGCACATATTAGCCCAGAAAGGTTAAATCACGCTCTTGGAGTTCGAGGACCACTCCTCTAAGATGGTCAATTTAGTCTCTTGTTTACCTGAATTTGACGTTGCTGCCGGGCTTATACGTCAAAAGAAAAAAAACTTTATATCAGCGAACGTGTGTAGGATTAGACTCATTTATGGAAAAAAAAGAAAAGAAGAAAGAAAACTTTGAAATAAAAATAAAACTGTAAAAAAAAAGTAAGGGCAGTCGGTTCAAAAATGCACGTCTTTGCATATACGTGAAAACAAAATAGGCTCCTGGCTAACATTCAATGACGTGTTGCTCCATCCCATGCAAGTTTAAACTGACCCCAAGCATGCTGATTCAGGTTCGTCTGACTCGTGAAGAAAGTGTTCATATGGTGGGTGTGGAGTGCTAACGCACTATCTTCTTAAAAGACGACCTATCGCCACTTCGTCAGTTGTACATTAAAATTAAACAAAGATACCTGTCTAGGCGGGAATAAGATTCTCCCAATTACGAAAGATTTTAGACGCCCGCTAAAATTAGTGGGGTTGACGGAAATGACCATGAAAGCAACAGTCTGCAAAGTTGACACGAGAGTTCCATACTGGGAGGGGGCTGCGGCAAGGAGATGTGATCTCTGCGCTACTCTTTAACTTAGCACTGCAGAAGGTAATTCAGCAAATGCCAACAAGCACAGTGGGATTTAACTGGCAGGTTGAAAGTGGTCCATGACTAAGGAATTTGTTTGCTAGCGCACTCGAGCAGATGTAATTTCAATGGATTGCTGACGCGCTGCCTGCGATATGCAAGCTGTAAGAGAATCTCAGACCAGAGTGCAGTGTTGTATGCAGTAGGAACTGTGTAGCAGTTATAGTAGTAGTAGCTATCAGCCGTGTGTATCAAGTTGGCTGGATCGGTCGTGGGAGGGATGCGGTGCCTGAGCATTGTAGTATAAGGTAAAAGCAGCCTCGCGCATATGTACTATTGTTATATCAAGTCCATGTAAATGTTTTAAGAAAATCTCTTAATAATAATCTTTCTTATAAAAATTAACTTTTGACAATCATTCCTCTCAATTTAAAAAATTTACCAGTTTCTCCAATCCATGGTGATCCCGATTATTGTAAAGAAAAATCAGTTGTTTCTTTTTACACATGACAAATCTATCGGCCAGCATTGCACTGCGCTGTGCCACAAAAATTTCTTACAGGAGCAGATATATACGAGTTATCCGGCGACCTTGTTGAGGTAAGAATTTTCAATTTATTCAGTATGATCTTTCAGGGCCATGACGCAGCACTGCTGACGTCCAAAATTTACCAATTTAAATTCACAGTCAATTACTGAAAGGTTATAAGTGAGCCACAATTTTTTATTGAGAGATTAGTCACATTTTATTATTGATAGGTTACGGAACTTAACTGTTGGGAGGTTACGCTGAATGTGAATTACATACTTATATTTTCTACTGTGGGGAGGTTATTATAAATAATATTTATCTGTGGGGAGGTTAGAAGGTCTATGTGGTAGCATATGCTCACGATGTAGCATTAATTTCAAGGAATGTCAGAGCTCTGAAGGATAATTATGCTACATTTGAAAGAGGGGAAGGACTAAAAGTGAATACGGGGAAATCAAAGTATACAGTGATGGGAGGTTCTGGTAGTGATAGAGGAGAGGCTTCAATAAAAATAAATGGGAAAGAGTATCAAAGAGTGCAAACGTTTAAATATCTAGGTTCGATAGTAACGGAAGATAACAGGACAGCAGTAGAAATTCAAAAAGGATAGTAAGTGAAAACCAATGCTTTTATTCCTTGCAGGATGCTTTTATTCCTTGCAGGATATATACAAGTATGGAAATGTTAGGAACACAAAAATCGCAATATATTTGACCATACTTAAGACCTGTATGGTCCAGAAGACTTCGTGATGACTACAAAGGAAGCGGCTGGTTAATGAGATGGCAGAAAAACATTTTGAGGAAGATATTTGGAACAGTGAGGTAGGAAGAGAGCTGCAGCATAAGGACAAGCGGAGCACTACAGAGACTCACTAGACAGATGAATATTCTTGTGAAAATCAAGAAAGAAAAAATAATATGGGTAGATCATGTATAGAGTATGCCAGAAAATCGGGGTGTAATAAAAATGTTTACATGAAAGCCCGCGAGGAGAAGAAGAGGAAGACATAGGAAAAGGTGCTTTGAAGATATGGAAGAAAAAAAATGGTTCAAACGGCTCTGGCGCACTATGGGACTTAACATTTGAGGTCATCAGTCCCGCAGAACTTACAACTACTTAAACCTAACTAACCTAAAGACATCACACACATCCATGCCCGAGACTGGATGCGAACCTGCGACTGGAGCGGACGCGCGGTTCCAGACTGAAGAGAACTCTTCAAAGCAATGGAACTTAAGAACTGGTGCAAGTGACCAAGAAGTAGCTAATGCTGTACAAGGATTGTAGCGTCGTCCATTAATTAAGTGCCGGCAAGTTGACACAAGAGCTGGATAGATCC
This sequence comes from Schistocerca gregaria, assembly GCF_023897955.1. Lineage (NCBI taxonomy): Eukaryota > Metazoa > Arthropoda > Insecta > Orthoptera > Acrididae > Schistocerca > Schistocerca gregaria. Next base: position 514,391,499 of record NC_064924.1, read on the forward strand.
TGTTCCGATGTGGCACAGGTCTCAAATTCTCATCGATAGTGAAAAAAGGCGGACGACATCTGTAGATGACACCGGCCCAGAATGTGACTGACCCTCCCCTGCGGATCACGATAGCGGCTATATGTTTGAACGACGTCCCAGTGTTGTATACCAATCCAGCTGGCAACTTTCCGTGCTACTATCCTTTCTCCCAGTAAAGTGACAATTCGCACACGATCTGAGCTTGTAATGTCCCTTCGACGTACACTGTGACCAAAAGTATCCGGACACCCCCCCCAAAAAAGTTTTTCATATTAGGTGCACTGTGCTGCCGCCTACTGCCATGTACTCATATCAGTTACCTCAGTAGTCATTAGGCACCGTGAGAGCGTTCCGCGTGTAAGTAGGCTGTTTAGGTTTTTATTGGTAACGCCACCTCTGTATGAAAATCACTGGCTGTGATGTGTGCAGTCTGTGGCTGGTTGGCATTGTTGTAATACTCGCCATTGTAGCGTTGGGCAGTTGGCTGTTAACAGCGCGTAGCGTTACACAGTTGGGAGGTGAGCCGCCAGCAGTGCTGGATGTGGGGAGAGAGATGGCGGAGTTTTGAAATTTGTAAGACTGGATGTCATGAACTGCTATATACATTATGACTTTTGAACACTATTGAGGTAAATACATTGTTCGTTCTCTATCAAAATCTTTCATTTGCTAACTATGCCTATCAGTAGTTAGTGCCTTCAGTAGTTTGAATCTTTTATTTAGCTGGCAGTAGTGGCGCTCGCTGTATTGCAGTAGTTCGAGTAACGAAAATTTTTGTGAGGTAAGTGATTTGTAAAAGGTATAGGTTAATGTTAGTCAGGGCCATTCTTTTGTAGGGATTATTGAAAGTCAGATTGCGTTGCTCTAAAAAAATATTGTGTGTCAATTTAAGCACAGTCTTGTACAATTTTTCAAAGGGGACATTTCACGCGGAACTCACGGCCGACCTCGTCTGTTGACTGACAGAGACCGCCGATAATTGAAGATGGTGTTAATGTGTAATAGGCAGACATCTATCCAGACCATCACACAGGAACTCCAAACTGCATCAGGATCCACTGCAAGTACTATGACAGGTGGCAGGTGAGAAAAGTTGGATTTCATGTTCGAGCGGCCGCTCATAAGCCACACATCACGCTGGTAAACGCCAAACCGCCCCTCGCTTAATGTAAGGAGCGTAAACATTGGACGATTGAACAGTGGGAAATCGTTGCGTAGAGTTACGAATCACGGTACACAATGTGGCTACGCGATTGCACGGTGTGGCTATGGCTGTGTGTGAAATCTTATGGGACTTAACTGCTAAGGTCATCAGCCCCTAAACTTACACACTACTTAACCAAAAGTATCCTAAGGACAAACACACACACCCATGCCCGAGGGAGGACTCGAACCTCCGCCGAGACCAGTCGCACGGTCCAGGACTGGAGGGCCCTAGACAGCTCGGCTAATCCAACGCGGCGCGTGTGTAGTGCCATCCGTAAAATTAGGAGGCGGTGGTGTTATGGTGGGGTCGTGTTTTTCACGGAGGGGGCTTGCACCCCTTTTTTTGCGTGGCACTACCACAGCACAGGCTTACATTGATGTTTTAAGCAACTTTTTGATGTTTTAAGCACCTTCTAGCTTCCCACTGTTGAAGAACAATTCGGTAATGCCGATTGCATTTTTCAACACGATCGAGCACCAGTTCATAATGCACGGCCTGTGGCGGAATGGTTACACTACAATAACATCCCTGTAATGGACTGGCGCGCACGGTGTCCTGAACTGAACCCTATAGAACACCTTTGGGATGTTTTGGAACGCCGACTTCATGCCAGGCTTCGCGGACCAACATTGATGCCTCTCCTCAGTGCAGCACTCCGTGAAGAATGGGCTTCCATTCCCCAATCAACCTTCCAGCGCATGATTACACGTATACCTGCGATAGTGGAAGCTCTCATCTGTGGTGTCAAGCAAGAGATTATTGGCGGGCACGGTGAAGGTCTGTCGTGTTTTCTGCCGAAGCCGATTCTTCCACGGTGCCAGTGATGGCCGCAAGTTGTTTTAGAGCAGGGGGCCAGGGAGCGCCTGCAATCAGCCTGCCTGTGTGTTAGACACACTGAACCTACACCTGGAGCTATGACCTGGGATGCGATTTCGTATGACAGCAGGAGCACCCTTGCACTTATCCCCTGCATCCTGGCTGCAAATTTGTGAGTCTGATGATCTGACTTGTTGTGCTGCCATTCATAAACAGTGTTCCAGGAGGTGTTTTCCAACAGGATAACGCTCGACCACAAACCACTGTCGTAATCCAACATGCTGTACAGAACGTCGAAATGATGGCACATCTATAACACGATGCATGCACATTTGCATCCTTGCATTCAACATTCTGATTGTTAAACTGGTTATTAATGTACCAGCGGTTCACATTTGCAATGACTTATCTCTTGCCTACATTAACATGTGATCTTGGAATGTTAATTACTTAAATATATTACGTAGTTGACTGTAGTCGCGAAATTTCATTACTATACATTCATTAATTTTTAGTGTTGCTATTTTTTGTAAGTATAAGTTAAATGCTATATATTATATGTATGTGGAATATATTGTTAATTCCTCAGACACATGAACTGATGGTGAATATAATACTATATATTTTTACAGCATGTGGACATTTAAGCCATTCTTCGCCGCTCATGTACCAATTTGTACCTCAAAACAGAAGGTCTTTTACCACAGAACATGTGATATTAGCAAATTTACTGTGTATCTTTAAGGACTTAACAATTTTATCTGTCTTAAAAATGGAAATTTGTATTAGAATGGCTTTACTTTCAAAATGTATTTAACTTGTAAAGGATATTTGATAACACTTCTGCTTAATTTGATTTTACTTGCTGATTATTGGTGTGTAGTAGTGTAATAATATAACAATGTTGTACCTAGGATCATGTTATCACATTTTGAAAAAGCTTAATTTTTCGTAGTAGCTTTGTAATTTCAGAAAAAGACTGCAGCGAATAAACAGTGAACGCCATCATCTAAAAATGGAATAATATATTACGCTTCTGTTAAAGGGCTGGCTAGAGCTGAAATCTTAAAAGTTCACCGACATGCAACACACTTCCTTCCAAGCCTGGCAACAACACCAAACGCGAATAATAGTGAATCGGCCGATCTACTTATCACAGAGAATTGCAACTCTAATCATTTACATACCCACTGATAGAGTGTTTATGAACGAAGTTACATTGACATCCGACCGTGTCTTCTGGGAGGTTCACTTCTTTAGTCAGGCGGTATAGTATAGTTATTCTGTCCTGACAAAAGTAGTTGTGCTGCTCGCTCACCAAGTTTCCAACTAGAGAAGCTCCTCCACAAGCTACTGTCTTGAATACTGGTCAGTTGTTCGTTATCCAGCAACGGAGCCATCAGCACACTGACACTTAGCTGCGAATGCCACCCAGTATAGGGGCAGAGTGAATCGTCTCGCTGGACAGCAGTGTTACATTTTACACGCAACGTACACTCAAGAGTCAAAGAAGTTGGTACACCTGCCTAATATCGTGTAGGGATCCCACGAACACGCAAAAGTGCTGCAACACGACATGAATGGACTCGAATAATGTCTGAAGTAGTGCTGGGAACTGACACCATGAATCCTGCAGAGGTACGAGGGGGTGATCACTTCTGAACAACAGGTTGCAAGGCATCCCAGATATGCTCAATAATGTTCATGTCTGAAGAGTTCGGTGGCCAGCGGAAATGTTTGAATTCAGAAGAGTGTTCCTGGAGCCACTCTGTAGCAATTATGGATGTGTGTGGGACTCGCATTGTCCTGCTGGAATTGCCTAAGTCAGTCGAAATGCAGATGATCATACAGGACGCTCACGGACGCGCCACCTGTCAAAGTCGTATCTAGACATATCAGCGGTCCCATGTAACTCCAACTGCACATATCCCAGACCATCACAGAGCCTCCACCACCTTGAACAGTCCTTGCTGACATGGAGGGTCCATGGATTCATGAGGTTGTCTCCATACCTCTACAAGTCCATCTGCTCGATACAGTTTGAAACGAGACTCATCCGACCAGGCAACATGTTTCCAATCCTCAGCAGTCTAATATCGGTGTTGATGGGCCCAGACAAGGCGTAAAGCTTCGTGTCGTGCTGTTATCAAGGGTACAAGAGAGGGTCACCGGCTCTGAGAGCCCATATCGATTATGTTTCGTTGAATGGTTCGCACGCCTACACTTGATGGCACAGCATTGAATCTGAAGCAATTTGCGGAAGGGTTGCACTTCTGTCATGTTGAGCGATTCTCTTCAGTAGTTATTGGTCCCGTTCTTGCAGGTGGTGTGCCGCAGCGATGTCGGAAATATGTTTTACCGGATTCCTGATATTTATGATACAGTCGTGAAATGGTCGTACGGGAAAATCCCCATTTCATCGCTACCTCGGAGATGCTGTGTGCCATACCTCGTGTGCCGACTATAACACCACGTTCAAACTCACTTAAATCTTGATAACCTACCATTGTAGTAGCAGTATCTGATCTAACAAATGCGCCAGACACTTGTCTTGTGGAGGCGTTGCCGACCACAGCGCTTCTTCTGCCTGTTTACCCCTCTCTTGAATACGCACGCCTACACCAGTTTTTTGGCGCTTCAGAGTAGTTTCCGCAATGTACCTTAAACATATTTGCAGTCTTTCCTTTAAACCACCGTGGTTCCAGGGAATTTCAATTTAACGGAATCAGTATTGCTAGAGTCCGCTCCGATAGCTGAGCGGTCAGCGTGAAGGATTGCCGTCCTACGGGCCCTGGTTGGATTCCCGGCTGGGAGGGGGATTTTCTCCTCTCAGGGACTGGGTGTTGTCTTCATCATCATTTCATCCCCATTCGACACGCAGGTTTCCCAATGTGGCGTCGAATGTAATAAGACCTGCAAGAAGGCGGCCGGACCTGCCCCCTAACGGGCCTCCCGGCCAATGACGCCAAACGCTCATTTCAATTTCAGTACTTCTAGACAAGGTTAGCATGGAATGTGTTTCGGTCGTAACTATGCCAGACGGGAATGTTAATAACAAGTTGGTGAGTACTAGCTACTGAACACGATACTGTGGATCTTAGTGTACCTTCGGATTGGCAAGATACACGCAAGCTTTTGCGTTGTTACTTGTGCCTCTATCATTGCCATGCTTATCCCATCCGTCACGAACGCATCACGTGACTCATTTATATTATACAGTTCCAAATGTACGTAACATATTCACTAAGGTGACAAGTCATGGGTAGCGTTACGCACATACACAGATGGCGATATTACCACGCAGCCAAGATCTGAACGGCGGTGCATTGGCAGAGCTGTCATTTTCACTCAAGTTATTGACGTGAAAAGGTTTTCCACGTGATTATGGCCGGGAGATGGGAATTAACAGACTTTGAAAGCGGAATGGTAGTTGGAGCTAGAGGCATGGGACATTCCGTTTCGGAAATCGTTAGGGAATTCAATATTCCGTGGTCCACAGTGTCAAGAGTGAGCCATTACGCCTTTCTACGGACAACGCAGTGCCCGACGTGTAGTTGTCAGCGCTTATAGGCAAAAAACACTGCGTGAAATAACCGCAGACATCAATGTGGGATGTGTAACGAACGTATTCGTTAGCACAGTGTGGCGTAATGTGGCAGCCGAAGTCCGACGGGAGAGGCTTTGCTAAGCACACGACATCGGCTGGCGCCTCTCCTCGGCTCGTGAAAATATCTCTTGGACCTTAGACGACTGGAGAACCGTGGCCTGGTCAGATGAGTCTCGACTTCAGTTGGTAAGAGCTGATGGTATCAACAAGGTCCCGTGCGAGCTGGTGGTGGCTCTATAATGATGTGCACTGAGTTTACATGGAATGGACTGGATCCTCTGGTCCAATTGAACCCATCATCGATTGGAAATGGTTATGTTCGGCTACTTGAAGACCATTCGCAGCCATTCATGGACTTAATGTTCACAAACAACGATGGGATTCTTATGGATGACAATGCACCTTGTCATCGTGCCACAATTGTTCACGATTGGTTTGAAGAACGTTCTGGACAATTCGGGCGAATGATTTGGTTCCCCAGGTCGCCTGACATGAATCCTATAGAACACTTATGGCACGTAATCGAGAGGTCAGTTCATGCCATAATCTTGTTGTTCACGATTGTTTAGAAGAACGTTCTGGACAATTCGGGCGAATGATTTGGTTCCCCAGGTCGCCTGACATGAATCCTATCGAACACTTATGGCACGTAATCGAGAGGTCAGTTCGTGCCATAATCTTGTTGTTCACGATTGGTTTGAAGAACGTTCTGGACAATTCGGGCGAATGATTTGGTTCCCCAGGTCGCCTGACATGAATCCTATCGAACACTTATGGCACGTAATCGAGAGGTCAGTTCGTGGCATAATCTTGCACCGGCAACACTTTCGCAGTTATGCACTTCTGTACAGGTAGCATTGCTCAGACTTCTGCGGGTGACTTCCAACGACATGTGTGTTCATGCCACGTTTGAGTTACTGCACTATGCGGGGTAAAAGGAGGTCCGAGACAATATTGGAAGGTATCGCATGACTTTTGTCTCCTCAGTGTAAGGTTACCATAGAATGTGTTCTGTTCATAACTAATGTGTCCTGGGGCATGACTATACCAGATGTGAAAGTTAATAGCATGTTGGTGAGGACTACGTACTGAACGCAATAGAATCGACCTTAGTGTACTTTATGATTGGCGGGATATGCGCAAGAATTTGTGTTACTTGTACCTCTCTGTCATTGCAAAGCCATCCAGTGAAACACAAATGCACCACGTCAATCATTCATACTATACATTTTCAAATGTACGTGGCATATACACAGACTGGTATTAAAGTTCTGTACTGTATTCGGTCACGGTGAAAACTGTCTGTTTTTCTTCATTTGCGCCACGTTTACATGGCTCACAAAATAGTTTCAACCTTTTACTTAACAAAGTATTTGCTTACTTTTTCACGGCGGAGAGAACACTGATGAACCACATTTACCTAGTATTCTTTCGACGTTTCTTCACAGAAAGGAGGGAATGTCGCTCTACTACTTTTTTCTTTGTCCTTTGGCTGAGAAAGATTGGACTTTCGTTTACCACACCCAGCGATCCAGATTGAGGTTCTTCGTGATATCCCTAAATCACTTAAGGTGAATCCGGGAAGGTCCTTTGAAATGGCTTGGCTGATGTCCTTCCCCGATCTGAGCTTGTGATCCGTTTCTAATGACCTCATCATCGATTGGCCGTTAATCTCTAATCTTCTTGCATTCCTTCCTTTTTATCCCCTTTTTTAACACATACTTCAAGTGCCTTAACTACTACTACTACAGAATACCGCGGTCTGAAATAGTATGAAGTATGTATATGAATGTGCGAAAGACGGGATACTAGTGGTCAGGTTGGTGGAAACTCTGTTCCTATCAATACAGATCAGTATGCTTCGGCTTTCTGCACACGGAATGGCCCAGCTGACCGTCCATTTTTATCCAACGTCATGTTGTGCTCCTTTTCTTCTTCAGTTGTAAATCTTGTGCTACGGTGTCAGAATTCATATGCGCCAAGAATTAGTTTATCACGTCCAGTCCAAGGAGCCAGATTAAAAAATGTGTCGTCCAGATATCGAGAAAAACAGTTCGAATAGTTTGAAGCCCAATCTCATAGATCTTCCACGAAGAATTTATCAATTTCTGCAGATAATGTTGAGTCCACAGTTGTGCATTCGTTCACTGTGTAGCATTTCCCGCTATAGGTTAAAAATAGGTCATCAGAATGGGCTGGTAGGGTTTCATCACTGTGTGTTTGAAGAGTGAGATGATGCCACATATGTGTATTTTTGGCATAGCGTATAGTCAAAGTTATCTGGTGCGCATGACGAAAGAGCTTCGTCTACATCTTTCACAATTAGTAGGAAGACGGTGCTGCTTATGAATCATAGCATGTGTATGATCCTAAGCCTTCCGAGTACATAAATTCGCTTTTGTAATTTATGCCACAATATGTCCTAGGGGTGACCTGTAGCAATAACAGTGCTGATGGCAAGAGAGTTAACTTAATCGTTTTTATTATGAATTATTATTCAAAACCAGACCTATACATCGTAAGACAAGCGAAAGGAACAATAACTATTCTTGATTTTCATATTGCGTTACCATTTTGTTAATACACTGCACATCTTAATACAATGAAAATCACAGCTTGTATTTGAAATATTTCGGTTCCAACTCCTTATTTGGGCCTGAAGTGGTTCATTTAATCACATCATCAATGGCAGGAAAGGTGATTCCTTTGACAAAACCACGATTGATGCCTTTCTCTTATCTATTACTAAACTGAGTTAGTGAAACATCTCTTATGTCACCGCTGTCAGCGGAACCTTCAACTATACCACGTTTTTTCAATAATGCAATGGTGTATGTCCAATTTTTCACTGCATTTCATATTTGATACCCTAGTATTCGGTAGGCAGGATTCTCCACCAGCTCTGCTGAGCGGGAGTTGTAAATTCCACGAAAGTAGAAAGCAGTCATGTGCAGTCAATTAGACCAGTACGTTCCTTCCGCTTTCTAGTTCTAGTGACGTAAATAGCGCCAAGAGTGAAGGAGCTGGTTACACGATATCTGGCATTTAGGGGACTGAAATTCACCCAGGCTTATATCCCATTTCCGCTTGTTACACGTGCGGTTTCAAATCAAAATGATTGAAATGGCTCTGAGCACTATGGGACTCAACTTCTGAGGTCATCAGTCTCCTAGAACTTAGAATTGCTTAAACCTAACTAACCTAAGAACATCACACACATCCATGCCTGAGGCAGGATTCGAACCTGCAACCGTAGCGGTCGCGCGGTTCCAGATTGTAGCGCCTAGAACTGCTCGGCCACAACGTCCGGCCGTGCCGTTTCTTCGGAGAAATCATTGCCGTTGTCTTGAAAACTGCAACCGTTCGAAGGACTGTAGTACACTGCCAGAAAATATCGCAACACCAAAAAGAAGTTATGCGAGATAAACGAAGCATGTTTCTACATCCGAAAGATGAGGTTTATTGACATTTGGTGCGAGTCGGATCAGATCGGGATAGCTTTAAATAAGCGCTGTAACGGTCATTAGTGTTCCTTACCTTTGAGATTGAACGTAATCAGCTGATCTTAGTGAAGAATGTGTTTAAGACAACGACGACGCCTTTATCAACGCACAGAGTTTGAACGAGGCCGAGTAGGGCCTAATAGAGCTACGAGAATCTTGATGTTCCACCCGCAATATTGCAGACAGACTTGGCAGGAATGTAGCCACTATACCTGACTGCTGGCAGCGGTGGTCACGGGAAGCACGGTAGCCGGAAGGCCGGGTTCCGGACTGCCATTTGGCACTGAAATGGAAGACCATCGTGTTCGGTGATGGCTGTGGCACGTCGCACTGATTATACGTGGGTCACTCCAAAAGAAATGCACACTATTTTTGTAAAAATACATTCTGCATGTGTGAAAGTTATACAGTGTGTAGATACATCCTTCCCGCTTGTTTTCAGACTTAGTTCAACCTGTTCCCGTGAGTGGCGCCGTCACGGCATGTCTTCGAGATGGCTGCTACACTTGACGTTCGTCAGAAGCAACGTGCTGTCATAGAATTCTTGTGCTGTGAAATCGAGACAGTGGGAAACATCCACAAGAGGTTGAAGAAGGTGTATGGAGATGCTGCTGTCGACCGCAGTACAGTTAGTCCGTGGGCAAGCAGGTTACGTGATGAAAGCGGGCACGGCAGCTGTGAGGTTTGTCCTCGCAGCGGCAGGCGTGCTACTGCACACACTCCAGACAATGTGCAGAGATTTAACGAATTGGTGACTGTTGCCAGACGCATCACAGTGAACGAATTGTCACGCTACGTTGGGATAGGGGAACGAAGTGTTTGCAGAATACTGAAAGTGTTGGCGTTAAGAAAGGTTTATGCCAGGTGGGTTCCCAGGATGTTGTCAGTGGCTCACAAAGAAACAAGAAAAACGGTATGCAGCGAACTTTTGGTACAGTACGAGAAAGGTGGAGATGAATTTCTTGGAAGAATTGTGACAGATGATGAGAAACATGGCTTCATCATTTTTCACCAGAGACGAAGAAGAAATCAATGGATTGGCATCATGCAAATTCACCCAAGAAAAAAAATCAGAACCACACCTTCTGCTGGAAAAGTTATGGCTACGGTGTTTTTCGATTCCGAAGAACGCTTGCTTGTGGACAAAATGCCAAGTGGAACCACCATAAATTCTGATGCTTATGTGACTACACTGAAGAAACTTCAAGCTCGACTGAGTCGTGTTCGACCACATCGGCAAAAGCAGGATGTTTTGCTGTTGCACGACAACGCGACAATGCATGGCCACATCTCAGTCAAAAAACCATGTGCGCGACCACAAAACTCGGATGGACAACACTGAAACACCCGCCTTACAGTCCTGACCTGGCTCCATGTGACTATCTTCTGTTTGGGAAACTGAAAGACTTTCTTCATGAAACAATGTTTGAAGATGATGGCTCCCTTGTGCACGCTGCCAAACAGTGGCTCCAACAGGTTGGTTCAGAATTTTACCATGCGGGTATACAGGCGCTGGTTCCAAGATGGCGTAAGACAGTTGAGAGGGATGTAAATTATGTGGAGAAATGAAAATATTGTTCCTAAAGGATATATCTGCACTCTGTAAAACTTTCAAACATGTAGAATAAAAGATGGATTTGAAGAAAAAATAGCGTGCATTTCTTTCGGTGTGACCCTCGTATGTAACAGCAATTCGAACGGCAGTTGGCACCACAGTGACACAATGAATTGTTGCAAATCGGTTATTTCACGGACAGTTCCGAGCCAGACGCGTTGTAGCGTGCATTCCGCTGACCCCAAAGCACCTCAGTTTGCGACTTCAGTGGTGTCAAGCCAGAGTTCATTGGAGAGTGGAGTGGAGGTCTGTTGTGTTTTCTGATGAAAACCGGTTCGACATCATTGCCATTCATGGCTGTGTTTTACCTAGGAGCAGGCCAGGTGAGCATCTGCAACGAACGTGTCTGTGGCCTAGACACACTGTACCTACACAGTCTGGGTTGCGATTTCGTAGGACCGCTGGAGCACTCTCGTAGTTAGCCCATACACCCTCCCTGCGAATCCGTAAGTCAGTCTACTGATTCGACCTGTTTCTCTGCTATTCATGAACAACATTCCAGAGGTTTTTTCCAACAGGATAACACTCGCTCACATTTTTTTTGGTCATCAGTGTACTGACTGGTTTGATGCGGCCCGCCACGAATTCCTTTCCTGTGCTAACCTCTTCATCTTAGAGTAACACTTGCAACCTACGTCCTCAATTATTTGCTTGACGTATTCCAATCTCTGTCTTCCTCTACAGTTTTTGCCCTCTACAGCTCCCTCTAGTACCGTGGAAGTCATTCCCTCATGTCTTAGCAGATGTCCTATCATCCTGTCGATTCTCCTTATCAGTGTTTTCCACATATTCAATTCCTCTCCGATTCTGAGTAGAACCTTCTCATTCCTCACCTTATCAGTCCACCTACTTTTCAACATTCGTCTATAGCACCACATCTCAAATGCTTCGATTCTCTTCTGTTCCGGTTTTCCCACAGTCCTGTTCCGGTTTCCCCACAGTCCATGTTTCACTACCATACAATGCTGTACTCCAGACGTACATCCTCAGAAATTTCTTCCTCAAATTAAGGCCGGTATTTGATATTAGTAGACTTCTCTTGGCCAGAAATGCCTTTTTGCCATAGCGAGTCTGCTTTTGATGTCCTCCTTGCTCCGTCCGTCACTGGTTATTTTACTGCCTAGGTAGCAGAATTCCTTAACTTCATTGACTTCGTGACCAAAAATCCTGATGTTAAGTTTCTCGCTGTTCTCATTTCTACTACTTCTCATTACCTTCGTCTTTCTCCGATTTACTCTCAAACCATACTGTGTACTCATTAGACTGTTCATTCCGTTCAGCAGATCATTTAATTCTTCTTCACTTTCACTCAGGATAGCAATGTCATCAGCGAATCGTATCATTGATATCCTTTCACCTTGTATTTTAATTCCACTCCTGAACCTTTCTGTTATTTCCATCATTGCTTCCTCGATGTACAGATTGAAGAGTACGAGCGAAAGGCTACAGCCTTGTCTTACTCCCTTCTTAATACGAGCACTTCGTTCTTGATCGTCCACTCTTATTATTCCCTCTTGGTTGTTGTACATATTGTATATGACCCGTCTCTCCCTATAGCTTACCCCTACTTTTTTCAGAATCTTGAAGAGCTTGCACCATTTTATATTGTCGAACGCTTTTTCCAGGTCGACAAATCCTATGAACGTGTCTTGATTTTTCTTTAGCCTTGCTTCCATTATTAGCCGTAACGTCAGAATTGTCTCCCTCGTGCCTTTACTTTTCCTAAAGCCAAACTGGTCGTCACCTAGCACATTCTCAGTTTTCTTTTCCATTCTTCTGTATATTATTCTTGTAAGCAGCTTCGATGCATAAGCTGTTAAGCTGATTGTGCGATAATTCTCGCACTTGTCAGCTCTTGCTGTCTTCGGAATTGTGTGGATGATGCTTTTCCGAAAGTCAGATGGTATGTCGCCAGACTCATACATTCTACACACCAATGTGAATAGTCGTTTAGTTGCCACTTCCCCTAATGATTTTAGAAATTCTGATGGAATGTTATCTATCCCTTCTGCCTTATTTGACCGTAAGTCCTCCAAAGCTCTTTTAAATTCCGATTCTAATACTGGATCCCCTATCTCTTCTAAATCGACTCCTGTTTCTTCTTCTATCACATCAGACAAATCTTCACCCTCATAGAGGCTTTCAATGTATTCTTTCCACCTATCTGCTCTCTCCTCTGCATTTAACAGTGGAATTCCCGTTGCACTCTTAATGTTACCACCGTTGCTTTTAATGTCACTAAAGGTTGTTTTGACTTTCCTGTATGCTGAGTCTGTCCTTCCGACAATCATATCTTTTTCGATGTCTTCACATTTTTTCTGCAGCCATTTCGTCTTAGCTTCCCTGCACTTCCTATTTATTTCATTCCTCAGCGACTTGTATTTCTGTATTCCTGATTTTCCCGGAACATGTTTGTACTTCCTCCTTTCATCAATCAACTGAAGTATTTCCTCTGTTACCCATGGTTTCTTCGCAGCTACCTTCTTTGTACCTATGTTTTCCTTCCCAACTTCTGTGATGGCCCTTTTTAGAGACGTCCATTCCCCTTCAATTGTGTTGCCTACTGCACTATTCCTTATTGCTGTATCTATAGCGTTAGAGAACTTCAAACGTATCTCGTCATTCCTTTGAACTTCCGTATCCCACTTCGTAGCGTATTGATTCTTCCTGACTAATGCCTTGAACTTCAGCCTACTCTTCATCACTACTATATTGTGATCTGAGTCTATATCTGCTCCTGGGTACGCCTTACAATCCAGTATCTGATTTCGGAATCTCTGTTTGACCATGATGTAATCTAATTGAAATCTTCCCGTATCTCCCGGCCTTTTCCAAGTATACCTCCTCCTCTTGTGATTCTTGAACAGGGTATTCGCTATTACTAACTGAAACTTGTTACAGAACTCAATTAGTCTTCCTCCTCTTTCATTCCTTGTCCCAAGCCCATATTCTCCTGTAACCTTTTCTTCTACTCCTCCCCCTACAACTGCATTCCAGTCTCCCATGACTATTAGATTTTCGTCCCCCTTTACATACTGCATTACCCTTTCAATATCCTCATACACTTTCTCTATCTGTTCATCTTCAGCTTGCGACGTCGGCATGTATACCTGAACTATCGTTGTCGGTGTTGGTCTGCTGTCGATTCTGATTAGAACAACCCGGTCACTGAACTGTTCACAGTAACAGACCCTCTGCCCTACCTTCCTATTCATAACGAATCCTACACCTGTTATACCATTTTCAGCAGCTGTTGATATTACCCGATACTCTTCCTTCCACTTCACTTCACTGACCCCTACTATATCTAGATTGAGCCTTTGCGTTTTCCTTTTCAGATTTTCTAGTTTCCCTACCACGTTCAAGCTTCTGACATTCCACGCCCCGACTCGTAGAACATTATCCTTTCGTTGATTATTCAATCTTTTTCGCTCACATACCGCTGTTCTAACCCAACATTCTCTACAGAGTGTAAGCATGATGCCTTGGCCTAGTCGATCACCAGACCTTTCTCCAGTCGAGCACATATGGGGCATCACTGGACAACATCTCCACCACCATCCACAACGAGCAATAACCACTTCTGTATTGAGCGATCAGATGCAACGGGCATGATATCCGACACCTGTACAAAAACAACGCGCGTTCGTTTGCATACTTGCATCCAACATTCTGACATTTACACCGGTTACGGATGAACCAGCATTTCACATCTGCAATGGCTTATCTCTCACTTACATTAACTTGTGACCTTGCAACAGTAATCACTTAGACTCGTTAGCTAGACAAAATGAATTCCCGGAACTTCATTGCTCTACATTACTTGTTCCTCGGTGTTGCGACTGTTTTTTCCGTCAGAGTAAGCCAAGCATTGTATGAGTCTAATTGTCAGTAGTTCTGAACAAATCAACTGCATACTTCAGAGAACAAACACTGGCGGGGAAACGTTCCTAAAAGAAATAAGTAAAAATACGTACACTGTTCTCCCTTTACGCCTTTATACACAACGCTGCTTGCAGACGCCTTCCTGCACAACACTACTTGCAGTTGACTGGCATCAGTTACATGTCCACTCTCAGCCAATCTTTTAACGATGAATCTGGATGTAACTTTACCTATAGTAGAAAGCGAGTTGCTTGTCAGACATGTTATGAAAGGCGTACTTGTTTATTATTGTGTATGCCGAAGTGTTGCTCATTGTTAGCGCCCGTGTTTGAACTATAATGTATATTAAACACGCATATAAACAATGAAGCCATACCTGAGACTGAAGGTCTTCAATAATTTATGTCAATTCATTTAAAAAAATCCAGAACTGCTGCTACGAATTTGAAGATACGAACTACGTATTTTCGACATCAATCCTCATTCCACCTTCCTCGCCAAAAATTTTGGCAAGCGAACATACTTGTGCTCTTTTATCACATAACATTCCAAAATTCTTCTTCCCAGTCTCACTTTGTAGTGAAGCATTTCCCTCTCACCGCTCCAGTGTCTCTTTCCCACTGTCTCCTTTTCCTCCATTTGGCACTTTTTCCTGTCTGTCTCGTCCACTGTCACTCTCTTCATCCATTTCTCTCGTTCTTCCTTACCACTGTCTTCTTCACTGTCACTTTCATCCTTTACTGTCTCTCTGTCCTCCTCCAACTGTCTTTGTTCCATTCTATTTCTGTCATTGTCGCTGTTTCTTTCTCGCTTGTAGTTTGCTGACTTTCTCTTCAACCATCATGGTCTCCTTTCCAAATATTTCCTTGCAGCTGAGTTCTCGGCTAGGAAACTTTAACAAATGAGTGTAGGAGATTAGGGAAAGTGGCCAAATTTTTTCATGTTTAAGATCGCCAGTCTGGGAGAGGGGGCGGGGGGAGGCGGCAGGGGGCGAGGGGGAGTCCAGACCTCCCAATCCTACTTATCGTCTCCGCTCATCTCTCTTTTTTTATTTCCACTGTCTTCTCTGCCTCCCCTTTCACTGCTACCATCTCCAAACATTTCCCTTTCTCTTTTACTGCCACTGTCTCTCACTGATCATCACATCTCCTCTCTTTTGACTGCCACTGCTACTGTTCCTCTCGCTGTGGCCGAGCGGTTCTAGATGCTTCAGTCCGGAACTGCGCTGCTGCTACGGTCGCAGGTTCGAATCCTGCCTCGGGTTTGGATGTGGATGATGTCCTTAGGTTAGTTAGGTTTAAGTAGTTCTAAGTCTACGGGACTGATGACCTCAGATGTTAAGTCTCATAGTGCTTAGAGCCCTTTTTTCTACTGTCTCCACTTTCAGGTGGGCGCTGCAGAAATTTTCTTTGCTTGTGTGCTTATTTTTATTGCTTGCATGGTCTGTTTATTGCATTTGCCTATTTCTAAACGAGCAACCCACCTCTTCCATCCCCTGCTCAGGCGCCTCAGCTCAAGTGATAGATGAAACACATCTAACACAGATGTTTCAGTTTGAGACGTAGCAGACTGCAACCCTTCTAAACACAGCAGTTAACTCGCAAATCAAGCCACCAATGCAGCGTAACGTGCAACTACTGTAGCTCCGAGTGTCATACCCTTTTCGCCAACTTAATAAAAAGAAGGGAAATGGCTCGAGTGGCTCCAACAATTTGAAGCCAACATCATTGCTCATAAAGATTCATGTGTTATTAAACTACATTACTTTTTGTCAATGGTAGGAAGTGCAGTCTTTCACCTCATTCACAAATTGTTGCCTAACGCCTCTCCGAGTGAACTTTCCTGTG
This sequence comes from Schistocerca gregaria, assembly GCF_023897955.1. Classification (NCBI taxonomy): domain Eukaryota; kingdom Metazoa; phylum Arthropoda; class Insecta; order Orthoptera; family Acrididae; genus Schistocerca; species Schistocerca gregaria. The sequence continues at coordinate 514,408,000 of NC_064924.1, forward strand.
ATCAGGTTGTATAAGCTAGGTACCAAGTCTTTCGTTACAAGAAAAGGTCAGAACAAAATTATTGCGAGTGGGCAACAGATTTGCAGGGTATGATGAGGAAATGAAAATTCAAATGTGCTTGTGGTGCTTTATATTCAGATGTTACGTTGCATGATGCGATTGTGTACGATGTAACTGACGTCAGCCTTAGAGGACTGATCCAACATTTCATCGCGTAGCGCAAATTCTAGATCAGTATGATTCAGGTCCTGTAGCGGCCATAAATTTGAGCAGCCACAAATCTGTCGGGATGACACGACCCTTGCTCACGACCAGTTCAGTAGGCAGCAACACACGCATGCGCCAAGTCGCGTAAACAGCTTTCTAAACAGGCGGCTACATTGGTGAATAGAATCAAGTCATGCTCTCAGTGCTACTCACGGCACACACGCCCAGACTGCCCGTCCAGAAAAGCACAGTGTTATGCTTGTGGCAAGAGAGGTCATGTAAAATCCGTATGTTTGCAACGGAACGAACGTAAGAATCTAGTCACAAGGCCCATGACGTTAATGCATTGTATTCAAAGCCTGCTGCACGCATTAGCAAAACTAGCATGCAAACAGTATCTACCCTGCTGTGCTAGTCCAACAATCTTTTTGTTTATATGCATCTTAGTGGGTAACGTGTGAAATTTCACTTGGTGCCTCTGTTACACTGCTGAATCATAACACACATGAAATGTTAGGCTCCCCACACCTGTCTAAAACTAGCACGCACCTGACGACTTACAATGAACAAGACGTTCCCATTCTCGGAAAATGTACTTTGCCTGCCTTGTTTCGCTCACAAACACGAATTGTGACTGTCACTGTGCTACAATCATGTCACTGTGAGAACAAATTTGGCATTGATTTATTTGGTTTGTTTAGCTTTCAAATTCAACACAATGTGTTGTCAGTGACTGCATTCAATGCCAAAGACAGCACAGCTATCTTGCTGAACGAATTCCCTGAACTCTTTTCTGAAATTTTAGGCAAAGCTAACAATTTCTTGGACATATTACTATGAAAGACAATGCTCAGCCGAAATTTTTCCGAGCCAGAACTGTTCCCATTGCATTACGGGACAAAGTGGCTGCTGAACTTAAAGAACTGCAAAATAGCAGAGCTATTGCGTCAAGACAAGCTAGTCGATGGGCAAGTCCACTGGTTTTGCTCCCCAAACCAGGTTGCAATCGCCGCTATGTTGACTTTAAGTCTACAGTCAACCCACAAACTGTGATTGATACGTATTCTTTGGCACGCCCAGGTGATCTCATGAACAGATTAGGCGCTGATCACTACTTTTCAAAAACTGATTTGCGTGACGCATATCTTCAATTACCACTAGATGAAGAATCTCAAAAAGTGTGTGTTGTGAAAACTCTTCTGTCTTTTTGCAGTTCTTCCGCACTCGCCATTTTCCAATGGTATTCGGCACAGCTGACTGCTCAAGTACCAAACTGTTCAACTATTTTGACGATATTGTCGTAGCAGGTCGTACACCAGCAGAACACATTGCAAATTTGCGTGCTTTGTTTCGAGTGTTATTATAAAATGTCAAAGTGTACAACCTCTTCAGTTGCATTTGTTAGCCATACGTGACCTGCCAGTATCTTGCAATGAAACGGATTTGCAGTCAGTCTTAGGGAAAATGAACGATTATATTCGGTTCATAACAAAAGCTGCACAAATCGCAGCTCCATTGCATCTATTGCGTCGCAAGAACGGCTGCTTTGTTTGGGCAGATTAGTGCTAAGAAGTTTTTCAAAAATTTAAAGATGCATTGCTCAGTGCTTGTGGTTGACTTTGATCCCGACAAACTAGTTGAGTTGCAAGTTGACGCTTCGTGTTATTGAATCGGTGCAATGCTTTCACACAGAATTGGTGATAAAGGCAGGTCTATTGCTTTCGCAACAAAAATGTTGCCCAAAGCTCAGTGTAACTATTCACTAATACAGAAAAAGGCATTGGTTAGTGTGTATGGAGTCACCAAATTCCACCACTATTTGTATGGCAGAAAATTCTTCTTAGTAACGGATCACAAGCCATTGCAGTCCTTGTTTCATCCTATGAAGCCGGTTCCTGTATTAACTGCCCAAAAATTGCAATGTTGGCCTTTGTTGTTGTCTCAATACCAGTTCGAGATAGTGTATCGTCCGACAGCTCAACAGGCTAAAGCAAACGCACTTTCGCGTCTTCCGATTGGCCCTGATATACAATTTGACGCTTCTGCTGCGTCTTGTCATATCGATGCTCAGGATTCTGAATTGCTTCAGTTGTTTCCTCTGAAGTATAGGAAAACCGCACAGGCCAAGGAAACTGATTCAGACTTGAACGTTTTGCTAAAATACATTCGTACATCTTGCCATCGCTCATTGCATAGCATAAAGCACGGTGTAGTGCACCGATACTTTGCACGTCGGCATAGCCTCGCTATACAGCAATGTGTGATTCTTGTTCAAAATGACAGTGGACAATCACGTGTGTTGATCCCGAAAGCTTTGCAGAAAGACGTGTTGGAGTTACTTCACCACGGACACTGGGGGATTGTTCGTCCGAAACAATTAGCGCGTCGACGCTTTACTTGCCAGGTTTGTTGTTGTTATTGTGGTCTTCAGTCCAGAGACTGGTTTGATGCAGCTCTCCATGCTACTCTCTTCATCTTCGAGTAACTACTGCAACCTACAGACTTCTGAATCTGCTTAGTGTATTCATATCTTGGTCTCCCCCTACGATTTTTACCCTCCACGCTCCCTTCCAATGCTAAATTGGTGATCCCTTGATGCCTCAGAACGTGTCCTACCAACCGATCCGTTCTTCTAGTCAAGTTGAGGCACAAATTACTCTTCTCTCCAATTCTATTCAGTACCTTCTCATTACTTACGTGATCTACTCATCTAATCTTCAGCATTCTTCTGTAGCACCACGTTTCGAAAGCTTCTATTCTCTTCTTGTCTAAACTAGTTATCGTCCATGCTTCACTTACATACACGGCTATACTACATACAAATACTTTCAGGAAAGACTTCCTGACAAAGCTATACTCGATGTTAACAAATTTCTCTTCTTGAGAAACGCTTTCCTTGCCATATCCAGTGTATATTTTATATCCTACCTAATTCGACCATCATCAGTTATTTTTCTTCCCACATAGCAGAACTGGGCAACGGCCTTGCCGCAGTGGATACACCGGTTCCCGTGAGATCACCGAACTTAAGCGCTGTCGGCACTTGGATGGGTGACTATCCAGGTCGCCATGCGCTGTTGCCATTTTTCGGGGTGCACTCAGCCTCGTGATGCCAATTGAGGAACTACTCGACCGAATAGTAGCGGCTTCGGTCAAGAATACCATCTTACGAGCGGGAGAGGGGTGTGCTGACCCCACGCCCCTCCTATCCGCATCCTCCACCGAGGATAACAACGCGATCGGATGGTCCCGGTAGGCCACTCGTAGGCTGAAGACGGAGTGTACATAGCAAAACTCATTTATTAATTTAAGTGTCCCAATTCCTAGTTTAATTCCCTCAGCATCCTCGGGAAAAATTACGGGTGTAGTTTCCCGTTACTTTCAGCTGTTTGCAGTACCAGCACAGTAAGGTCGTTTTGGTTGATGATACAAGGCCGAATCAGTCAATCAGACTATTGCCCCTGCAACTACTGAAAAGGCTGCTGCCCCTTTCAGGAACCACACGTTTGTCTGGCCTCTCAACAGATACCTCTCCATTGTGGGTGCACCTATGGTACGGCTATCTGTATCACTGAGGCACACAAGCCTCCCCGCCAACAGCAAGATCCATGGTTAATGGGGGGGGGGGGGGGAGGGGGGGGAGGCAGGGTATGGGCATCCAAATAGAACAGACGACGTAACAGTGTCACGCATGTGCGGAAAATCAGTCTGCTCCGCCACAAAAATTCTCTGTTTGGCCTAAGTCACAACACCATGGCACCGAGTGCACGTAGACTTTGCGGGACCTTTTTGGAACACTCGTTGGTTGATTGTGGTAGACTCTTATAGCAAGTCTCCTTTGCTGTGCCAATGAACTCGACACGTCACGTAGCACGGTTCCGGCGTTGCCCTCTATGTTTTGTCTCGAAGGTTGTACGCGTTCGTATTGGGGTAGAGGCCGAAATTAAACATCAATACAATATATTAATGTGACAGTGACGGCTAACTATCACCTACTACTGAATCAAAAGCGATATTGTAAATAACTTGTATTTATTGTAAATTATCTCACGACAGAAATTAGATCATATTGAACAAATCATGAATGAAAACAAATTAAACAAATTGTACACTGTTCTTAGATACACTACACTGGTAAGATTGGCTCTCAGCTCTTAATGTTAAGTTGATCCGAAGATAGATTTCATTGTGCCCCTGGATAAGCAAATGGTAAATGCGATCTGACTGCGTTCCTATAATCTCAATGTTAAGTTGATGCGAAGTTAGATTTAATTATGCCCCTGGATAAGCAAATGGTAAATGCGATCTGATTGCGTTCCTATAAACTCTTTTGTGTCTGAAATAATACGCACTTCGGACACCACCACCAAGAGCCACACCAAACAACATGCAAAAAGACAAATAACCAATAACGAATCGTAAGCAAAACTGGACGGATGCTCAGTGGATGGCAAGAACACGACCCAGCAACTATTTCTGAACTTTACTGCCGCTGCTGCAAGTTTCACAATACCGTCTACCAGCGTGCTGGCTCTGTCGGTACTGCTGGGGCGACGACTGCAGCTGCGAAGTCACTGAATTAGGATAAGTCTCTCAAATATCTTGAGCAGAATAAACTACTCAGAAACTTGTAAGAGGTCCATAATTAAAGAATTTGTTGCTAGCGCAATCGAGCTGATGTAATTTTGATGTATTGCTCACGCGCTGCCTGCGATATGTAAGCTAGAAGAGAATCTGAGACCAAAGAGTAGTAGTGACTGCAGTAGGAACTGTGTATCAGTAGCAGTATGTTGCTGCTAGCGAGCAGTCTGGTCTAGTGTATCGTGTTGGCTGGGCCGGTCGTGTGCAGCGATGGCGGAGCCTGAGCGTTGTAGGATAAGGTAAAAGCAGCCTCGCGCATATGTAGTATTGTTACATCAAGTCCCATGCAAATGTTTTTAAAAAAATCTGTTAATAATAATCTTTCTCATAAAAAGTAACTTTTGACATTTATCTCAATTTAAAAAATTCACTAATTTCTCCAATCCTTGGCAATCCCGATTATTGAAAAGAAAAGCCAGTTCGTTCCTTTTTTATAAGACAAATCTATCGGCCAGCATTGCACTTAGCTGCGCCAGGAAAATTTCTTATAGGAGCAGATATATACGCGTTATCCGGCGATCTAATTAAGGTAAGATTTTTCAGTTTATTCAGAATGATGTATCAGGGCCATGACGCAGCATTGCTGACGTCCAAAATTTACCAGGTTAAATTGACTGTCAATTATTGAAAGGTTATAGATTTGTCACATTGTATTATATTTTCACTGTTGGGTAGTTACACTAAATGAGAGTATTATTCATATTATTTTATTTTGTGGGGAGGTTACAAACTGTTAATAACACAAGCCCTATATTTCCTCTAAATGGTATATAACGCTTTCAAGACAGGCTCAACAACCTTTAAGGTGCAGCCCAGTGTGTCTTGTACTGACGTGCAATACCAGTATGATAGCTCTGTGCGCTGGTTGACTACGTTCAATGGTGACTGCCAGCCTATAAGGTGGAATCAACTGCAATTATACTAGTAGTCAATGGAGTGCCTATCGTGGACGCTGATGTCCTACTGTAGCTGCACACTCTCGATCATACACAGCACAGTATTAAGAATCTAAGTCCCTACCTCAGAGCTACCGAACTTTTCGACCGTCCGCTTTCACGGCACAAGACGCTCTCCCTCCTGTCGCTCTCTGCACGATGCTCTTGCGACAATCGTGCCGCCAAACTCTAATCAGCCAATCCCGAAGCTGCAAAGGCCTCCCACATCTCCCTCACGGAGTGATACAATTTCTCCACCTATCCAATAATTTCTCTGTTCAAACAGCGGGCGTTAACCCTCAGCGTTTCCCGCACTTTCTTATGATCTGCCCAAGCAGAGCTCAGCCCATTTGCCGCTAAAACAGCGCGCGACCGGGCGGCGCGAGCGCATACGTTGGACGCTCTCTGTCTGCTCGACATTTCCCCCCTCTCTCTCACCTGGCACTCGGGGGCGTTCCTTTTGATGCTTGCAGGTCAGCGGCCGCATCCACTGGGACCCCCGGCCCCTGCACTTTGCCTCCCCGCCTCCACTGGCAAATCCACTTTGCTTACACCTACAGCATGCAACTAAATTACCAAAGCCCGTATTATTCCTGACATGTGTCCAATCATCGCGTATCTCTCTTTCTAATCCACCTAATAAGACTAATTAACCATTATATGGATTTATTTACTCCAAATATGTAGAATAATCTGCGAACTGAATGTCACAAATGAAAGCCACCTTTCAAGGTTTGCCGGAATTCATAGTGTCGGACATCGGCCCTCAGTGCACGTCACATGAATTTGAAACACCGATTATGCCGAGACAAGTTGTAAAAATTGACTGTTTATGTTATAATAATTCTTGTTATAATTACTCTTTATTTCCTGTCATATACAATGTACAGAAGACAATGAATAAATAAAATCTGAAAATGCATCAAAGAAGAATACGAAGATAATAATCATACAACAAAACTGGATATTTGAACATTGAAACGAATACAAAATCCGAAAATATTTTGGGGTCTGCACGTCATTGTAAAGTAACAAGGAAGGCATCGTCTATTAATTTGCTTACGCAAAGAGTGTTCTTCCTGCTTATCCTATCTGAGCGTAGAGTACTCACACACAATTTGGCTTTTCTGTAAATTTGTAATAGATTTACACTTAACAATGAGCAGTAGCTTAGTTGAACAAGATGGATGAATTCATAACAAACGCATGTAATGGTGCAGCGATACTCGACTGTTGCATTTTGTTGGAGCTGTGCTCGAGAATATTCTTGTTCCGCTTACTAATTCAGTTGTGCGTCGGCATAATTTTGTTTATGTAAATTGACACACGTGACTTCAGTCATTTTGTAAATGCCATGATAAAGATAGGGAAGGTAACTAAGATGGAGCCAGAAAATTTACAGGAGATAGAAATACGGTATTCAGTAGCAAGATGAAAAAGCAGATCTGTCAACCAAATGTATGTTCTACGGGATGGGGGCAGTGCCGTGTTAGCATTCAATTTTAATCCGTGAATACTTGTCTGACGAAGAACAATTGCAGATGTTCACAGTTGATACAAGGAATAAAACCAATAATAACAACAAAAACTGCACGGCACGGATAACTTCCCGCCACGGCAAAGTTTTGTTGTCGCCGGTCGAAAGCGTCATCCGGTGACGCAACCGATGGTTACGCCACTGCCTCGTTCCATGGAACACACAGAGTGCTGTCCGCCAGGTGTTAATAAGATAAGATTTGGCGCAAAATCCAGATAGTTACTATCATCCCGGATTAGCACCGTACTCTCAGCATGACAAACACAGACCAACATATAAATAAACCACTTAGAATTGCGTGACATGGAAACTTCAAAAGTGAACTAACTGGTGAAGTAACCACCCCTTGTAATCTTAAACGTGACTACAAAAATTAAACCAAGGGATGGGGTACCATGAAGTACACTTGTTACGTTGTAATGGTGATTTGAACATCGCAAAAGAATTAACCACAAATCATTCCAAATATCGTTATCTTAAAGGCATTGTATAGGCCGTGGTCCCTGCAGTAGTGGGTAAAATATTGAGCAGATATGTAAGACACATGTGGTATGGTGAGTGTTTTGCTGTCTAATACGTTGAATAAAATATGTGAGATTAGTAAAGTGCTAAACTATCCAGTGCAAAATTGTACGATTACTGGGGCTATTGGTGTAGAGTGTAAAACCTCGAGATGCAGGCACAAGGGGATGCGAAACTAGTGAATGGGAGTAGTAAAATGCCTATTCCTAATCATGAATAAATTGGAAGTCGAATGCATTTTGGGCACGATTTCTTGGCTGATAAGGATGCAATTATCGACTTCTCTACGGGAAAATGTATCCTAAACATCAATGGTCAAGAAATTGTTGTAGATTCGTTTAAAAACAAAATTAGGGAATGGTCAATACTGTCAGGATTTGAGAGTGAAATTACTTAACGACAAAAACACAATGCACCACACTGGTTTAGTTAAAGACGTAGAAAGTTTAGCGGAAGGTAAGATTGCTGAATCCACCACTATCGATAAGAAGAACTGAGAGATTTGTTGTTAAGCTATGTCCTTGTATTCATTAAGTAAACTTGGTGTTACTAAAACATACTAATACTGTATAATATGGAAGTCCGCACCCACCACAAACAAAACCTTTTGTCACCACACATGCACCGCCCTATGGAACAACAAAACCACAAAGGTCACGAATAAGGTACGGCAAACGAAATAAATTAAGCTGCATGCCCATCATAAACTGAATACTTTCACCAGTGAAAACTGAACTAATCCTCACGGAATGTTTAGTACTTACTGTAACTGTTTGTTATGTGTTAAATCTGAATTGTAAAGTGCTAATTGTTAAAGCGATGATGAGATGTAAGACTTGTCTCGACTAAGGAAATACTTAAAAAGATCATATTAGAAACAGTTCAAAATACCAGAAGAAAGTTTAGAACAGTGAAGGAGAAAGGAGTATTACTCTTACTGATTATACGGGCGAAGTGCACTATATTGCTAGGCGTTGCCCTGCTTGGAGTAGTAAACTTATTAGCAGATACAGCAGTCGTAAGATGATTTAAAAACAAACACCACCGTGTTACTTTAAGCATGTTACTTGGTCAGTACCCAGTATGATTCAACACTTGCAATATAATGATAATCAGTAATTTCACGAAGCAGATCAAGGAACAAAATAAGGAAATTTATTTAAGACAGTTACATATAACAACTAAGAATAACGGAACGTACCGTTTCTCTAAGATGTTAATGTGTTGACACGGAGGTAACAGAAGAAAAGAAGCGTAACGCCGATCTATTCGTTCAAGTAATTCTTACGGTGTGAGCACTTAATCACAAGATCTATTGTATCTAGCAGTTAAGCTAGATGATTAATCACTCAAAATGCCGTTCCAGCAGTTCTGAAGTCAGCAAATAAATCTTGGCGCGTTGAGAATGTGCTACAGATACCAACCTGTATAGATTCACATAACCTTTATATGTTACCATAGGTAGTCGTATAAAATTTAAGAAAAATAATTTAGATATATTACTCAACAAAACGTTATAAATATTAGTCTTAAGTAAAAGAAGCAACTTTTATATCAGCATGATTTCTCTGTTTCTCGCGATTTTGGAATCTGCTCAGATTGGAGGTGTAATTAGATCGTAGTTGATGGCTCTGAGCACTATGGGACTTAACTACTCAGGTCATCAGTTCCCTAGAACTTAGAACTACTTAAACCTAACTAACCTAAGGACAACACACACATCCATGCCCGAGGCAGGATTCGAACCTGCGACCGTAGTGGTCACGCGGTTCCAGATTGTAGCGCCTAGAACCGATCGGCCACACCAGCTAGCCAATGATCGTAGTACACAAGAATTTACGACTACCATAAATAACGAATGCAGCGCACATATCTACGTTAATTTTATTAGCCAACATAAACAACTTCAATAGCCAACACAACTAATTGAAATATACACTCCTGGAAATGGAAAAAGAACACATTGACACCGGTGTGTCAGACCCACCATACTTGCTCCGGACACTGCGAGAGGGCTGTACAAGCAATGATCACACGCACGACACAGCGGACACACCAGGAACCGCGGTGTTGGCCGTCGAATGGCGCTAGCATTTGTGCACCGCCGCCGTCAGTGTCAGCCAGTTTGCCGTGGCATACGGAGCTCCATCGCAGTCTTTAACACTGGTAGCATGCCGCGACAGCGTGGACGTGAACCGTATGTGCAGTAGACGGACTTTGAGCGAGGGCCTATAGTGGGCAAGCGGGAGGCCGGGTGGACGTACCGCCGAATTGCTCAACACGTGGGGCGTGAGGTCTCCACAGTACATCGATGTTGTCGCCAGTGGTCGGCGGAAGGTGCACGTGCCCGTCGACCTGGGACCGGACCGCAACGACGCACTGATGCACGCCAAGACCATAGGATCCTACGCAGTGCCGTAGGGGACCGCACCGCCACTTCCCAGCAAATTAGGGACACTGTTGCTCCCGGGGTATCGGCGAGGACCATTCGCAGCCGTCTCCATGAAGCTGGGCTACGGTCCCGCACACCGTTAGGCCGTCTTCCGCTCACGCCCCAACATCGTGCAGCCCGCCTCCAGTGGAGTCGCGACAGGCGTGAATGGAGGGACGAATGGAGACGTGTCGTCTTCAGCAATGAGAGTCGCTTCTGCCTTGGTGCCAATGATGGTCGTATGCGTGTTTGGCGCCGTGCAGGTGAGCGCCACAGTCAGGACTGCATACGACCGAGGCACACAGGGCCAACACCCGGCATCATGGTGTGGGGAGCGATCTCCTACACTGGCCGTACACCTCTGGTGATCGTCGAGGGGACACTGAATAGTGCACGGTACATCCAAACCGTCATCGAACCCATCGTTCTACCATTCCTAGACCGGCAAGGGAACTTGCTATTCCAACAGGACAATGCACGTCCGCATGTATCCCGTGCCACCCAACGTGCTCTAGAAGGTGTAAGTCAACTACCCTGGCCAGCAAGATCTCCGGATATGTCCCCCATTGAGCATGTTTGGGACTGGATGAAGCGTCGTCTCACGCGGTCTGCACATCCAGCACGGACGCTGGTCCAACTGAGACGCCAGGTGGAAATGGCATGGCAAGCCGTTCCACAGGACTACATCCAGCATCTCTACGATCGTCTCCATGGGAGAATAGCAGCCTGCATTGCTGCGAAAGGTGGATATACACTGTACTAGTGCCGACATTGTGCATGCTCTGTTGCCTGTGTCTATGTGCCTGTGGTTCTGTCAGTGTGATCATGTGATGTATCTGACCCCAGGAATGTGTCATTAAAGTTTCCCCTTCCTGGGACAATGAATTCACGGTGTTCTTATTTCAATTTCCAGGAGTGTAGTTTTCTTCTCGTGGCGGCGGGTGTCTAGACACTGCGTCGAGATCGATACCTCCACAGAGCCTTGATTTTCTTTCGTGTTTAGTTTCCCTGTCAGTGTTACATGTATTGACTTGACACCCTTTGGACTTGTCACTTTACAAGTGCACTGTCGGCCTACTCTGTCTGTAAATGTTCCTAATATAAAGATTCTTACTGGTCAGTACGATGTGGACTTCATGTTGAACTATTGATCTATTAAGATGTGATATCAGTTCCTAGGAAACAAGACTCTTGCGACTGTGAGTAAATGACGTGATATATACAGCGATGCCGCGCGGGATAGCCGCGCAGTCTAGGGCGCCTTGTCACGGCCGCGCTGCCACCCCCCCCCCCCCTTTTCCCTCGCACGGTCGCCCTGTCGGAGGTTCGAGTCCTCCCTCGGACATTGGTGTGTGTGTGTGTTTTGTCCTTTGCATAAGTTAGCTTAAGTACTGAGGAAGCCTAGGGACCGATGGTCTCAGCAGTTTGGTCCCATAGGAACTTACCACAAATTTCCAAAATAAACAGTGATGAATACTACAATTTAAGATGGCACGGTCTGAGCTAGCACTGTGTCGCGGCATGTAGTTGTGAAGTGCAAAATAAACTAGAATAGTGCCAGCGCATGCTTGCAACGAAATGTGTTACTCACCCGTGAAATACTCAGGAATGAGTCTGGAGGTGTGGTACAAGCTTTGTGATGGGGTTGTTCGGTGTCAAGTGTGACGTCTGTTTGCAAGATGTGGAAACACACTGATGGATGCACTGCTATGACGCGCCGAAGCTGGCAATCAGGGCTGCATCTAACTGCCGCTGTGCTTCGATTTCCCCCGGATTGTCTTCTCTATGAACCGTCGGCACCCCGGCATTGTTGAATAGGAATGTACGTTTTGAAAACAAAAAGAACTTGCCGACAGAACACTAAAGAAGTGTGTGATATAGGATTAAATAATGACTTTACTTCAACAACTAGTTCATCACGACATATGTAACTGAACTCTGCGTAAGCAAAAGTGACATATAAGAAAATGCAAAGTATTTTTACAACCTTCGATCCTCTCCCCACCCCTCCTCCCCCCCCCCCCCAGCAGAGCCCAAATCCATTCCATGTGCGAGGAATTTCTTATTATTATTGTGTAACATATAAAAAAACTTCTTATTAATCAAGTAATCTGTGTAAGTTTATCTCTACGTAGCAGTAATCCAGATGTACAGTTGTTTCATGTGATTCTGCAATGCAAAGCTGTATGAGTCATACACGACAGATCAGAAACTATGGGCCACCTGTTTCGTCTACTTTCCTGCCAAAGTCTAATCATTCAGCTATGTTCTGTCTCATCTGACAACATCACCTCACCTAGTTCCTCGATCTATCATATCTAATCATTCTGTGCCAACCTACAACCAGAGCATAACCAATATGAACTGTTACACCTCAGATTTGTAAAGCAAGAAATAAATTCATACTACGTAACCTTTGTAATCGCCGACGTAATGATACGGTATTCACGAGAACTGATAAGATTAGTTAACTTTATTCGAGTCATAGTTCGCTTTGAAACTGTAATTTTCCAGCCAATACTTGTTTAAATATCAGGAGCATATTGAATTCTAGTCGTTAATGCAAATGATAAATATGTGATGTGTTACATATTGAAATACTAAATTATACATAATAATGATTGTTCCGAAAGTAATTATTCAACAAAAAACTAATGTACTATCTCTGTCAGTTATTTTAGAGTTTTCATGTAATGCGAGAAACATAAAAAATAGTGTAACTTCATGCTGAATGAAATGTCGCACTGCAGCAAGTATTACAACTTACATGAAATGAAATGATCGTATGGCATTGTAGGCCGGGAGGCCCCATGCAGGGAAGTTCGGCCGACGTATTGCAAGTCCTTTTTCGTTAACGGCACTTCGGCGACTTGCGAGTCAATGATGAAATGACGATGAACACACAACACCCAGTAGAGAAAATCCATGACCCGCCGGGAATCGAACCCCGTACCCCGTGCGCAGGAAGCGAGAACGCTATCGCAAGACCACGAGCTACAACTTACAGATACCATCTTACGGAAGGTAAATCAGAATTACTGTTGAATGGGCGTTGACGCCAATAATGTCACAAGCCATTCAAGGGGGCACTGCAAGTAGCTACTTCGATGTTACACAAAGATATTGCAATCATATTTCTATTGCAATCGCTGATGTGAATTTCGACATTCCTTTGTAAATAAAAGAAGCACGAATCGCCTCCTATCTTTTGTGAGCATTTCTTCTTGGTTAGACTTCTTGTTCGCAGCAGCTTAGCATGTAAGCATCCTGCTACTAATACTTAAGGAGTTGAATAATAATAAATTTAATCAATACTTTCGTCTGTGTTTCACTTTCAAAGCACTCTGTCAATCCTTGTCAATAAGGACAACAAGATTGTACCTGATTACCAACAGATTGTAACAACAGAAAAATTTTCTAGACTTCGACACTTCTCTTTTCATGGGACGAGTTATAGTGCTTTTGATACCTAAGACTCATAATTTTCAGAGGTTTCCTCAGGAACCGCCCAAGAACAAATTATGCTTTTATAAACCGCCTAGGACCACTCAGACCATACTTAATGCAAAAGAACCAACTAATTTGTTCAGTTTTCCTGTACTGTAGGAGAACTACAGTATGTCCTTCCTTCCGATAAGTATACAAGTGGTCATTAGACCAAGGAATACCCAAAACTGCATACCTTTTATCTCTGTGACCAGTAGAACCCGAGATATGTCCTCCTGAAAAATCGCGTTTTCGCGCAGGTTTTTTGGAACGTGTTAGTACAGTGTACTGTCGCCCTCTGGTCTATCTGCAGTGCTGATATTACGTCAGTTTTCGAGGGGAGGTTACAAAGTTCAACGCCTTAACCACTGCGCCGTCTTGTTTGGAAACTAGTAAATCATCATTGCGTCTAGACCTACGTCCGTGTACATGAATAACGTAGCCACTCACAACGTTACCTTTCCCAAGCTAATAATTTTAATGTGTATCGTAAAAACAATAATCCTGTGTCCAGACCTAGTGAGACGAACTAGGGTACCAATAAGAAATCTACATTGAGAGATTATGTGCGTTGTAACTCTGACGACATCTACATCTACATCTACATCCATACTCCGAAAGCCACCTGACGGTGTGTGGCGGAGGGTACCCTGAGTACCTCTATCGGTTCTCCCTTCTATTCCAGTCTCGTATTGTTCGTGGAAAGAAGGATTGTCGGTATGCTTCTGTGTGGGCTCTAATGTCTCTGATTTTATCCTATGGGCTCTTCGCGAGATATACGTAGGAGGGAGCAATATACTGTTTGACTCTTTAGTAAAGGTATGTTTTCGAAACTTTAACAAAAGCCCGTTCCGAGCTACTGAGCGTCTCTCCTGCAGAGTCTTCCACTGGAATTTATCTATCATCTCCGTAACGCTTTCGCAATTACTAAATGATCCTGTAACGAAGCGCGCTGCTCTCCGTTGGACCTTCTCTAACTTCTATCAACCCTATCTGGTACGGATCCCACACTGCTGAGCAGTATTCAAGCAGTGGGCGGACAAGCGTACTGTAACCTACTTCCTTTGTTTTCGGATTGCATTTCCTTAGGATTCTTCCAATGAATCTCAGTCTGGCATCTGCTTTACCGACGATCAACTTTATATGATCATTCCTTTTTAAGTCACTCCTAATGCGTACTCCCAGATAATTTATGGAATTAACTGCTTGCAGTTGCTGACCTGCTATTTTGTAGCTAAATGATAAGGGACCTATCTTTCTATGTATTCGCATCACATTACACTTGTCTACATTCAGATTCAATTGCCATTCCCTGCACCATGCGTCAATTCGCTGCAGATCCTCCTGCATTTCAGTACAATTTTCCATTGTTACAACCTCTCGATACACCACAGCATCGTCTGCAAAAAGCGTCAGTGAACTTCCGATGTCATCCACAAGGTCATTTATGTATATTTTGAATAGCAAAGATCATACGACACTCCCCTGCGGCACACCTGAAATCACTCTTACTTCGGAAGACTTCTCTCCATTGAGAATGACATGCTGCGTTCTGTTATCTAGGAAATCTTCAATCCAATCACACAATTGGTCTGATAGTCCATATGCTCTTACTTTGTTCATTAAACGACTGTGGGGAACTGTGTCGAACGCCTTACGGAAGTCAAGAAACACGGCATCTACCTGTGAACCCGTGTCTAAGGCCCTCTGAGTCTCGACATAAACCATACTGACCGATAACGTATACTGACGCGTATTTCTGTCATCTACAATGCCCCACTGCGCAATAGAAGTAATACTGTACCATTTACGCTATGTCTGAATCTGAGTAAGGGTAACACGGAGATAGGAGATACTGTTTAACTAATATGACAGCTGTTTCGGCCGGCCGCGGTGGTCTAGCGGTTCTAGGCGCTCAGTCCGGAACCGCGCGACTGCTACGGTCGCAGGTTCGAATCCTGCCTCGGGCATGGATATGTGTGATGTCCTTAGGTTAGTTAGGTTTAAGTAGTTCTAAGTTCTAGGGGACTGATGACCACAGATGTTAAGTCCCATAGTGCTCAGAGCCATTTGAACCATTTGAACAGCTGTTTCACAGGCTAATTCACGAAACCGAATGTGCAGAAACGCTGAAGCAGAACTGAACAGTTATTGTACCGAAATTAGTTTCTTATTATTCCAAACCTCTGAAGTCGTCTAGGGACAAAACGGAACCGTTTCATTGGCGGGATTCCCGCTAACAGAACGCCACCAGCAGCCGCTAGACAAATGGGGTACAATTCAAAACTCATTATAACAGTGAGGCGATGAGGCGGTGGCGCAACGGGCGCAGCGCCGAACTGCTCAGCTGCCCTCCGTCACGCAACCTGCGACCTACGACCAGGCCAGGAAGTGAAGGCAGACTCACGCCACTCCACATCTGCAGATTAAGCCATCGCTCGTTCAACGCATCACCGGTGTTTTCCCGGTGCGCTGTCCGCCTGCTGAGCTGAGTGGTAGCCGGCACGGTACCTCAGCGTGTACGGTCAGAGACTTAGCTGCCTCCAGTAATTAAGAAATGAGTGATTGTATCCACGATGAAATAGAACGGGTATCATAGGACGTCTGCCGCGAACAAATCCAAGGAAAAATATCGAACAAAATAGGATAAAAAGAGGTGGCGACGTGCTTGCCTCCCATGCAGCGGGCCCGGGTTCAATTCCCGGCTGGGTTGGAGACTTTATCCGCTCGTGGACTTGGTGTTGTCCTGCATCCTCATCACTGGAACGCGGGTCGCCCAATGTGGCGGCGACTAGAATAAAGCCTAGTTTACACGACATTAGGTTGCAGGCAACTGCGCTACCGGCCACTGCGCATGCGCTCCGCGCGTTTTTGCAACTCGTTAACACTTTCGGCGTGTTTCAACTTTGGCGTCACTAGTTGCATGCGTTTTGAAGTTATGTGTGTTCGTAGAGTGTAGACAAATTGAAATATGAAGTAGGCAACGGAGAATAATGTTCGCTTTTTGGATATCTATGATTTGCATAGGTGTTTGTGGGATTTCAGTGATGCTGATTACAAAAAAAGCAACATATTGCTGCCGCTGAGACTGTCATGTGCTATCATAACATGGATGGTTTGACAATATCTGAGCTGCAGGGCAAAATTTATTGAGTTAGTAACATATATACAACTGAATTAAGAAAAATGCAAGCAAGTGTAATTCTAGCTGTGGCGATGCTTTCGTCTACAGGACTAAAATCCCATCGTTCGAGTTGGCCAACTCTTTGTTAAGGAATATTCTTGACAGGAAGGAAGGTTCTACAAATTCAAGAAGCTGCACTCTTTATTCAACATATATCTATTTAAAACATCGCTGCAGTGCTCCCCATTCACATATGTTACAATTTTGAAAAACTGCCACTGTAAAGATCTGTCTTCAAGAGAGTCGTTTGCAAACCATTCTCTTCTTAATGCGGCCTGCTTCGAGTAATTATTGTTGCTAATGTTAATAATTATTACTGTCAATGTTAATCATTATTGGCGCTAGTGAAATAGTGTCATCACCAACTAAAACCATATCTTATAGCATGCCGAGTGTTCTCGATTGTAATGCACGCAATATGACACGTAATTTCAGTTCTGTCTACAGTTCTTCATGCATTACAGTACCTTTATTTCTTATCGCATAATTAACTTCATTAAGAAGAAACGTGAACAGTTCTGGTGACATTCTAAGATAATTAAAAGAACTTCTTCGATCTTCTGTTATAAATTATTTCAGCAAGGATGCTGAGCAACCGAGCTGACGTCTTTTCTTTTTCCAGTCACGAATCGATACATGTTTCTTATTTTTTTCTTATGCAGCGATTCCACGCAACAAGCTTTAACTCCATCACAACTCGTGCGGCATGCAGCTGCCTAAACTTTCATTTCAGACACGACTCAGGGACCCACAAAACGATGAAACTTTAAGTGTCTACTGGTGTCGCCGTGTCTACAGTCATATATGAAACCACTTGCGTGTAACTCATTCCACTCAAAGAGTGACGCTACCCAATATCGTCGGGTAAACTGGGCTTAAGACTCGCACTCGGCCGTCGAACTTCCCCGGATGGGGCCTCCCGACCTGCAATGCAATACGATCATTTCTTTTTTTTTTTTTTTTGCCCGATTTGTTCAGGATACTCACTTGTCCATCTGATTATTCAGTCCGGTACTCTTTTTACCCCGGCTGTTAATTTTACTTAGTCAGAGGTGGATAAAAGTATTTATACGAATGCCACGAATTTGGTGTTCAAAAAGTAACAATGAAGTTCATAACTTGCCGTATTAAACTCATGGAATCTGTAAGAGTTACTGGAAGTGATCACTTTGAACTTGAAGACACTGCTGCACACGTTTCTCCTTGTTCTTGGTGCATAACATTGGGAATTACGTTCCAAATGCCTCAGTGCAGCTTGGAGTACGTATATGGCGTGCGGATTGCCTTCATAGGCCTTTCCCTTCAACGTACCGCATAGAAAGCAAGTCGGGTGAAACCGTGGCCAGAGTCCTCGAGTTCATAGCCTTGTGGGCGGTATGTGCAGTCGCCCCATCCTGTTGTAACCAGGCACTCTCATTTTCGTCCTCATTCAGTCCATATAGCAAGGGCTCCAGAATGCAGGTTCAGTACCGTTCTGCATTGAAAATGTCCTGAAAGAAGATCGGCCAAATGATGGAAGTCATGGCGCACCAAACACCAACCTTTTGATCATGCAGTGGAGACTCCCTAGTCCATACAAGACTACTCTGGCTATTCACGTAATAGGAGAGGTGAAACCATGCCTCATCCGTGAAAAACGTTGTGTCAAAATCCCCTCACCATTGTCCTGCACGAAGGACAGAAATCAGTTGAAAAGTTTACACGCGCCGGGAGATCAGTGTCCATTTCTTGCACGACTGACATTTTATACGGATACGAGGACAGTGACATCCGGAGAATCTTACGTGCGGAACCCACAGACACGTGGGCCTGCTCAACTAGTCGTCTAACCGATTTCTTTGGACTTTGTAGCATCATGTGTTGCACATCCGCCACCTTCTCTTCGGATGTGGATGTGGATGGCCTGCCTGATATTAGAGCATTATGAACGCTTCCTTTCTTTCGAAACTTGATGTTCCGTACAGCATTGCGGTTAGGCATATTCACTCCTGGGAACTATGCTGCAAATGTAGCTTCTACTGATGAGGTAACTTGTCTCTATTGCGGAACACGTGCTCCACAAGAAACGCTCTTTGTTCAATCGTCAGCATGATTACCTAGAGCACAATGATGTCACACTGCAACACGTTGGTCTACAATCAATCCAGACCTGCGATCAAATACAAATACCTGGTCAAATACGGTTCAGACATGTCAAACAACGGAAAATGTTCTATTAATAATTGACAGTTATTTCAGTCATTGCTTTGCACACCACAACATGGCACTGCGTAGTTACTTTGTGAACACCCGTTAGTCCTCAGAAGTTAGTAGATTTTGTTACTTGCTTCGTAAAGCACAAAATCTGGATGAATCCAAGTAACATGTCTCAATACAAACGAAATTTTAAATAAATTGTCATACAAACTACAACAGATTGCTGTCTTTACATAATATTTTACACGTGGACATAAATATTGTTACAAAGACAAACAAACCTTAGTTAATACACTTTGTCAGTACCTCTTTCGTACGGGATTTCTTTGGATCTCGTTGTCATGGAACCCATAGTATCGTGTTCGAGTAAGCGGCCCTCCATTATTAAGTACTTGAAGCGAGTAGTTGAAATACTAGACTCGCATGGGGAAGGGGCGCGAGTCCAGTCCTTTTCGGCCACTCTGCTGTACGTTTTTCAATGTGTTGTACATCTAAACCCCCCCCCCCCCCACACACACACACACAAACACACACCAGCAATCGGTTAATCATTTGTGATCGTGTGATATGTAACGTTGTGAAAAGAAGGAATAAGTTCCGAAATGTGCTGGAATCTGAAGGAAGTGTGTAGAATTGGTTTCCAAGCTGCAAGGTTTCCAAAGCTCATCTTCAAGAGGGTATTGAATGAATATATACTGTCTTAATGATTTTGAAAAATAATACTGGCAACTTGACACGCCAACGTGGTCCTAGGGCCATGACATGTCAGGTTGGTTGACATCCACTGCGATACCTTGCTGCATACACCGTGCAAGAACAAACTGCATTCTTCCTACACTCACCTACTCCATGCGCATCTCGGTTTTTTTTTCTGCATTTGTAAATCCCATCGTCCACTCCCTTGGACTGTCATATATCAACTGACTAGCAAGTCGCAATGCACTCAAAGAACACACAAGCACGCTGTAAGAAAACTTAACAACATCGTACCTAGCAATAACGCAGGTTGAATGGCACAAACACGTGCCGGTGTGGAAGCTTTTCAAAATACGATAACTCGTAAACAACTCGCACTGGAATCCTGCAAACAAACACCATTGACATTCTCATCTACGCCAATTTTAGTCTGTTAATATTAATAAGCATATTTGCGCGAAAAATACACTTTTTAAATATTATTACAATATGCTGATTGGCTGACAATACGAGCCGCTGACTACCAATCCATTCTGTGAAAGCAGCAAATTAATAGCACTTTCTATTTCCGCAATATTGCGGTGCAAGTTTTAAGTGATTCACACTGTACACTATGTGATCAAAAGTATCCGGACACCCCCAAAACATACATTTTCCACATTAGGTACATTGTGCTCCCACCTACTGCCAGGTACTCCATATCAACGAGCTCAGTAGTCATTAGACATCGTTAGAGAGTAGAATGGGTAGCTCTGTGGAACTCACGGACTTCGAACGTGGTCAGGTGACTGGGTGTCACTTGCGTCATACGTCTTTAGGCGAGATTTCCACACTTCTAAACATCCGTAGGTCCGCTGTTTCCGATGTCATAGTAAAGTGGAAACGTGAAGGGACACGTACAGCACAAAAGCGTACAGGTCGACCTCGTCTATTGACTGACAGAGACCGCCGACAGTTAAAGAGGGCCATAATGAGTAATAGGCAGACATCTTGCTCCAGGCAAGTGTCCCGCCAACATGGTGTAAACCCAAGTACGATTACGTGTATCCTACATGACAACCGCTACTATCCGTGTCACCTGTAACGAGTGCAAGGATTATCAGCAGCGGATTTGCCTCTTTGGGAAGGATTTTGTCGATGATTTTTGCATGAGATCATCACAATTATGGAACTTTTGTTATCAATCCTCTCTATCGACGAAGCAACCTTTACAAGAACTGGCATCATCAATCTGCATAATTGTTGTCTGTGGACTACAGTCACGGTACGCAGTCTGAGGAACTTTTATTCGTCAGCGCCATCTACAGTGGCAACAATGCATTTCCGGACACGTGTTCACAGTATCTTTTTTCCTGCATTTAGTCAGGACCACGTCCCTGTAATTTGTCGATTTTACTAACGTTCCCCCTGTATATGGGCATGCCTCCTTAAGTGTTGTCCCATCGTATTTAAGGAGGAGGATATAGTACCTCTATTTTACCTGCCTCCAACGCAGGAATAAATCATAGCGATATCTAAATATTAAATAAATTTTACAGTCTTCCATTAAGTAGAGCAAGGGGTCACTTTATTCTTTGTGCTTTCTTTTGTCTCCTTCTTTTCGAAGGCGGATACGACGACAGACAGGTCAGTTCTAGGCCGTCATTGAAAGCAATATAATGGTTTTTGTGAATTGGTCCGCCATTATGAGATATCCGCAATTACAAAAAGAGATATAAAAGTGGCGGTATACTTAACAATACTATAAGAGAAGAAATGTGTTCAATCGTAAAATGCAAACTCATAAAATGTTATGCACCAAGGAGGACGAAAAATTTGAAAAGAAAGAATTTTATATTCCTAGAACTACATCACCAAAAAGCTGATCCATACGTAGTATAAAAATGTATATGTGCGTGTGTGTGTGTGTGTGTGTGTGTGTGTGTGTGTGTGTGTGTGTGCATGTTCCACATCTTCTCCAAAACCAGTGAAGCAATTTCAACCAATCTTGGTACACATATCCTTCACCTTCATGCGACAATCCAGGAGATATAACGTCATAAACAATGAGATGCGTGCAAAACTGCCGCATTATGCATGGTGTTTAAGTTAATTACTTTTTTTCTACCAACCCCATTCTCAACACATTTTGCAGACATTATCAACATACCAATATGCCGATGAGTGTACCTACACAAAATCCTACGACACATAATTCATGAGATATGACGTCGTAAATACTGAGCTGCGTGAAAAATTGCCGCGCCATGCATGAAGTTTTAATACGGTCATTTTTTACTACTATGACACTCACGCAGTCGGGTCAAATTCGGGAATTCCCTGACACTTGGCAGCGCCTTTCACAGTTCTCAGCTGCGAATCACTGTAGACGAAGACAGTAGCCGTCTATACAGCTATAAGTAAGTATTGCCACACAGACATCTTCAATTTTTGTAGTCTTGTCTTCCTCAGTTGCATGTAATATTACGGTAAACTGATGATTTTTACTTTATCGACCGTATGACTACAACTCAATGACACACAATTTCCGCTGAGCATAATATGTAGAAAATCGTCCGCGCAACCTGCCACTGAAGATGCCTTGCAGAAAATAAAGGCGAAAGGCGTATGGCACGAAAATTGTGTTTCATTCATTTGTAGTCAGACGGTCCATAAAGTAAAAATTATCAGTATTCCAATTGTCATAAAAACGTTGACAAAATCTCGTTGTAGACAACACCAGGAAATCCAAATTGTCTGGGACCATGTTTCTTAAGTTGGACACTGCACCTCGGCGATATACACTCCTGGAAATTGAAATAAGAACACCGTGAATTCATTGTCCCAGGAAGGGGAAACTTTATTGACACATTCATGGGGTCAGACACATTACATGATCACACTGACAGAACCACAGGCACATAGGCACAGGCAACAGAGCATGCACAATGTCGGCACTAGTACAGTGTATATCCACCTTTCGCAGCAATGCAGGCTGCTATTCTCCCATGGAGACGACGTAGAGATGCTGGATGTAGTCCTGTGGAACGGCTTGCCATGCCATTTCCACCTGGCGCCTCAGTTGGACCAGCGTCCGTGCTGGACGTGCAGACCGCGTGAGACGACGCTTCATCGAGTCCCAAACATGCTCAATGGGGGACAGATCCGGAGATCTTGCTGGCCAGGGTAGTTGACTTACACCTTCTAGAGCACGTTGGGTGGCACGGGATACATGCGGACGTGCATTGTCCTGTTGGAACAGCAAGTTCCCTTGCCGGTCTAGGAATGGTAGAACGATGGGTTCGATGACGGTTTGGATGTACCGTGCACTATTCAGTGTCCCCTCGACGATCACCAGAGGTGTACGCCCAGTGTAGGAGATCGCTCCCCACACCATGATGCCGGGCGTTGGCCCTGTGTGCCTCTGTCGTATGCAGTCCTGATTGTGGCGCTCACCTGCACGGCGCCAAACACGCATACGACCATCATTGGCACCAAGCCAGAAGCGACTCTCATCGCTGAAGACGACACGTCTCCATTCGTCCCTCCATTCACGCCTGTTGCGACACCACTGGAAGCGGGCTGCACGATGTTGGGGCGTAAGCGAAAGACGGCCTAACGGTTTGCGGGATCGTAGCCCAGCTTCATGGAGACGGTTGCGAATGGTCCTCGCCGATACCCCAGGAGCAACAGTGTCCCTAATTTGCTGGGAAGTGGCGGTGCGGTCCCCTACGGCACTGCGTAGGATCCTAAGGTCTTGGCGTGCATCCGTGCGTCGCTGCGGTCCGGTCCCAGGTCGACGGGCACGTGCCCCTTCCGCCGACCACTGGCGACAACATCGATGTACTGTGGAGACCTCACGCCCCACATGTTGAGCAATTCGGCGGTACGTCCACCCGGCCTCCCGTATGCCCACTGTACGCCCTCGCTCAAAGTCCGTCAACAGCACATACGTTTCACGTCCACGCTGTCGCGGCATGCTACCAGTGTTAAAGACTGCGATGGAGCTCCGTATGCCACGGCGAACTGGCTGACACTGACGGCGGCGGTGCACAAATGCTGCGCAGCTAGCGCCATTCGACGGCCAACACCGCGGTTCCTGGTGTTTCCGCTGTGCCGTGCGTGTGATCATTGCTTGTACAGCCCTCTCGCAGTGTCCGGAGCAAGTATGGTGGGTCTGACACACCGGTGTCAATGTGTTTTTTTTTCCATTTCCAGGAGTGTAGATTACTGCGGAGGGGTACCTGTTGAGAGGCCAGACAAAAGTGCGGTTTCTGAAGAGGGGGCAACAGTCTGGATAATTGATTGATCTGGCCTTGCTGTGCTGGTAGTGCGAACGGCTGAAAACAATGGGAAACTACAGCCGTAATTTTTTTCCGATGACATGCAGCTCTACTGTATGGCTGAATGATGATGGCATCCTCTTGAGTAAAATATTCCGGAGGCAATAAAGTCCCCCATTCAGATCTCCGGGCGGGGACTACTCAAGAGGACGTAGATGTCAGGTGAAAGAAAACTGACGTTCTGCGGATCGGGGCGTGGAATGTTAGATCCCTTAATCGAGCAGAAAGGTTATAAAATGTAGAAAGGGAAATGGATACGTTGAAGTTAGATATAGTGGGAATTAGTGAAGTTCGGTTGCAGGTGGAACAGGACTTCTGTTCAGGTGAATACAGGGTTCTAAATACGAAATAATAGAGGTCATGTAGGAGCACGTTTAATGATGAATAAGAAAATAGGAATGCGGGTCAGATACTATGAACAGCGCAGTGAACGCATTGTATTAGACAAGATAGACACAAAGCCAACACCTACTACACTAGTACAAATTTATATGTCAACTAGCTCCGCAAATGACGAAAAGATTGAAGAAATGTATGACGGTGTAGGTAGTTAATGGACATCACAATTTCACTGTGATGGGGCCTGAAATTTGGCAGTAGAAGCTGAAAGAAAAGGAAAAATGGAAGATGAACACGGACTGGGCAAAAGGATGAAAGAGGAAGCCACCTGGTAGAATATGGCAGAGAGCATAATTTAATCATCGCTAACACTTGGTTTAAGATCTGGAGACACTGCAAGGTTTTAGTTGCGTGTATGATGGTTAGACATAGATTTCGGAACCAGATTTGACATTATAAGACGTTTCCAGGGGCAGATGTGGATTCTGACCACAATTTGTTTATTATGAACTGCAGATTAAAACTCAAGAAATTGCTAAAAGGTAGGATAAGTTAAAGGAACGAGAAGCTGTTGAGAGTTTCAGAGGAAACATTACGCTACGGTTAACAAGGCAGGGAAAAGGAACACAGCACAAGACGAATGGGTAGTTTAAGAGATGAAATAGTGAAGGCAAAAGAGGATCAAATAGATACAAAGACAAAGCCAGCAGAAATCCTTGGATAACACAGGAGATGTAGAATTTAACTGCTGAAAAGAGAAAATGTAAAAATTAAGCAGGCGAAAGGGAATTCAGTGTAGAAAATGAGATTGACGGGAGTGCAAAATGGCTAAAAAGGAGTGGTTAGAAGCCAAATCTAAGGATTTAGAAGCATATATTACTAGGGGAAAGATAGATATCATCTACAGGAAAATTAAAGAGACCTCTGGAGAAAGAAGAAGCACCTGTATAAATGATAAGAGTTCAGATGGAAAACTACCCCCCAAGCAAAGAAGGGAAAGCAGAAAGGTGAAAGGAGTATACAGAGAGTCTATGCAAGGGACATGAAATTGATGGCAGTATTACGGAAATGGATGAAGATGAAAAGGGAGATATGGTGCAGCGTGAAGAATTTGAGAAAGCACTGAGAGACTTAAGTGAAGACAAGGCCCCGGGAGTAGAGAACATTCCGTTAGAGCTACTGAAAGCCTTGTGAGAGCCATTCATGACAAAACTCTGCCATCTGGCGTGCAAGCTGTGTGAGGCAGGGGAAATACTCTCAGACTTAAACAAGAATGTAATAGCACGAATTGCAAAGAAAGCAGTTGCTGACAAGTGTGAAAATTACCGAGCTGTCAGTTTAATAAGTTATGGTTACAAAATACTAACATGAATTCTTTACTGAAGAATGGAAAAACTGGTAGAAGGTGACCTCGCGGAAAATCAGTTTAGATTCCGTAGAAATGTTAGAACACGTGAGGCAATATTGATCTTACAAACTTATCTTATAAGCTAGGTTGAGGACAGGCAAACCTAAGTTTCTTGCAGTTGTAGACTTGGAAAAAGCTGGTGACGATGTTGACTAGAATGCTCCCTTTCAAATTCTGAAGGTGGCTGGGGTAAAACACAGGGAGCGAAAAAATTTTTACGACATGTACAGCACCCAGATGACAGTCATAACAGTTGAGGAGCGTGAAAAGGGAGCATTGGCTGAGAAGGGAGTCAGACATCCGATGTTATTCAATCTGTACATTCAGCAAGCACAAAAGGAAACCAAACAAAAATTTGGAGTAGAAACTTAAGTCGAAGGAGAAGAAATAAAAAATAAAAACTGTTATTTGCCGATGACATTGTAATTCTGTCGGAGACAACAATCACTTGGAAGCGCGGTCGAACGCAATGGACACTGCCTTGAAAGAAGGATATGACATGAACATCAAGAAAAGCAAAACAAGGATAATGGAGTGTATTCGAATTACAACACGACGAAGAAACTAGATCAGGAAACTAAGCCTAAAAGTAGTAGATGACTTTCGTTGCTTGGGCAGCAAAATAACTGATGATGACCGAAGCAGAGAGGATATAAAATGTAGACTGGCAGTGGCAAAGAAAGTGTTTCCGAAGCAGAGTAATTTGCTAACATCGAGTATAGATTTAAGGGCCAGGAAGTCTTTTCCGAAAGTATTTATATGGAATGTATCCATGTATTGATGTGATACATGGACGATAAACAGTTTAGACAAGAAGAGAAATGGTTCAAATGGGTCTGAGCACTATGGGACTTAACATCTGAGGTCATCCGTCCCCTAGACTTAGAACTACTTAAACCCAACTAACCTAAGGACATCACACACATCCATGCCCGAGGCAGGATTCGAACCTGCGACCGTATCAGGAGCGCGGTTCCGGACTGAAGCGCCTAGAACCGCTCGGCGACAGCGGTCGGCTAGACAAGAAGAGAATAGACGCTTTTGAAATGTAGTACTACAGAGGAATGCTGAAGATAAGAATGGGTAGATTATGTAACTAATGAGGAGGTGCTGAATAGAATTGAGGAGAAGAGGAATTTGTGACACAACTTGAGTAGAAGAACGGATCGGGTGGTAGGACACGTTCTGAGGCATCAAGGGATCTCCAGTTTAGTACTGGAAGGAAGCGTGGAGAGTAAAAATCATAGACGGAGACCAAGAGATGAATACACTAAGCAGATTTAGAAGGCTGTAGCTTGCAGTAGTTACTCGGAGATGATAAGGCTTGCACAGGATAGAGTAGCATGGAGAGCTGCGTCAAACCAGTCTTCCGACTGAAGACCACAACAACAAGATCTAATTACATGTGATGAAATCAAGTAACAAAGTCCAATGTGAAATGACATTCAGTGAACAGGAAATAACACTACTTTACAAAACTTTTGTTAATGCTGGGTGGTTTGTATTGATGCTAGGGACAATATAAATTAATTACCTTCATTTCCATTCATTGTAGGACTTATGCTCTTTGCAGCTCATTACAAAGTGCTTATCTGATAACCAAATTTTCCCTCAGGGACTTTAGACGCGATGGAGCAGAGACTATTAAGATAGAGACTGTGTTATTATAACGGCTGCTCCAGTGCATATATATAAACACACTAAGAGATTCTCTGACGAGACAGCAGTATCTCAGCCCTGGGCAGAAGCAAGCCACACAGGTCACTATGAAGGTGTTTCTTGTAAGTAGCGAGCACCAGTTTCGTACTTTAAACAAGAAGATTACAATAATGTGCAGTGAGTCTATTTGCTACATTATTAATTATGATCATAAAATGAAAAGCAACTATTTAGATAGGGGTGATAACTCGTTAAGACGGAACTATTTACAGAGCTACCTGCAAGGTGAATGAAGTAAAAAAAAAGGAAAAGAAAACATCCCCGAGATAAGTTGTTACTGAACACATTTTTCAATAACTTTCAGCCATTTTCGTTCATTGATGAGTGTTTTATTTAGTCCTCGAAGAAAATAATTCATGTAGTCACAGTTACTTACAATATTACTCGCAAAAAAAACCTGTTCCTCCAGTTCGCTTTAAAATGACTGAACCAATTAAGGCTTTCAACAGCTGCTGATAGTGGGCGCAAGTGTTATTACCCGACGTTAGAGTTTGTCGACCGAGTGACCTTTCTTTTTATAAATTGTCTTCGTCGCTACTGCTCCCGAAGTTATTATGAAATGTGTGTAGAGATGTCCGTAAGTGCTTTTAGGCCTAAGCGTCGCCCAAATATACGAGGTTGTGCTGAAAAGTAATGACTCTGGTTTTGTTATGTAATAACCCTTAAGGGGGGAGGTTGATGAAAAGCACACACTATTTAAAAAATGCAGCAAATCCACAGTTTCGGAGATATGGCAATGGAATTTTGTACCACGCTTTACATGAAAGTAAACGTTTACATATGAAATCCTTTGATTATATATATTGAACTTTGTTCTTGAATGAAATTTGAAGTTTTATTTTCAAAAAATAAAGTATGTTCCTTTTTCTCAGAAAGTATTCAAGAGATATCTACAAAAATTTCTTGTTTCATCTCACTATATGTTGTAGTCTTCTCTCACGACGTTTTTTGAATAGGTCAAATAGTAGAATTTCCATAATTTTTAAATTATAATTCCACAAGTAAAATTTTAAATTCATGTAAAATTCCAAGCACTTTGCCCCATATCTCAGCTTGCAATCAGAATTTCAAAATTTTCTCTTGAGTCAACGTTTATTAGGTTTACAGAAATATGTGTACAAAATTTCATAATTCTAGAATTCATAGAATCTGAGGAAATGGTACATAAATTTTAAAAAACAAACATTTCAGGAAACGCAATTTAAAGTTCATTCTAACTTTTTTCCTTATGTCACCTCTTCAGAAGGCACCACATTTGTACTCTGGGTCGTCTTTCCCTTCAAGGCTTCTCTTCTGGTTTCCTGTTGTCTGTCTTCTTTCCTTTACCAGGTCTTCAACTGACTTTTCAGCTGCAAAGACGCGCTGTAAATTTATTTTTCTCAGTTTGTCTTGAGTAAAATTTCCTATCTTAAAGCCCATTCTTACTAATACCTTCATCCTCCCGACATTTCCATCATTAAATATAATAACTGCATCATAAGTAGCAATTATGACAACTGTAGCAGATGCAAATGTGTTTTTAGCGCATCGTTTTCATATGAGTGAATTTAGAGACTCATTTGGATTTTGGCTTTTGCCATGAACACGCTTTTTGAGAAGTACAGGATCGGCCAAAGATGATATATAAAACAAAAGAGTATGTATCACGGCCTTCTAGATGCATCCCGCACACGTTTGGTTGAAAGTAATACACAGAGTCGCTGTTCACTAAGCTGGTATTGCAGTGCTTGGCGTGGCAGGGAGTCCGCGTCACACTTTTTTAAGTACTTTTCAGGCACTTCGGATGCCATTTCAGCATTGAAACTTTGGGAACTTATTGTCCATGATTTGTACTAACAAATAAAAAATAAATCCAAAATTCAAATTTTTGGTCAATTTCATCAGCCTTCCTCTTAAAGTTTTTTAAATAAAATAAAAAAAGTTATTTCTATTCCACATCGTTAGTCTTTGTGTCTGCATACTTGCAGCGACTTGCCGCTACAGGACTCCGCACAGTCGCGTGTAACGTGGCAGCGTGTAACGTAACGACATGTGCGTGAGGAACAGCGTCCTGTAATCGAGTAGTGTCGCCCATGACAATGCACGACTGCACATGAGCGCTACGACATCTGCAACAATACGGCGCCGTGGGTTCACCGTCATCGATCATCCTCCATACAGTAGGACAGTTGATATTTTTAAAATATCACTATCCGATATATCGATATTTAAGGAAATATCGTTTTTGGGCACCGATACATCGAAAAATTACGTATATATCGACATATCGACGGGGAGATGGAAAAAAAATCGACGCACTGGCCTATTGGCTGCACGTTGTAAGCGTACAGCCAGTTTTAAAGCCGTATTTTTAAGTATTGATTTATTATTAGGTATTCTGTACATCAATAAGCTAGCAGCCTGCTTATCCCTCTTAGAGGAAGAATTGAAAGGAAAACGATGCAGGTTAACGCTTGGCGATAACCACCTTCCTAACAATGGTAACTTGGCAAAAAAAAAAAGGTGTCCTGTGGGTCCGTCGTTCGGTTTCGTCACATATCGTATTCGTGTGGAACACTTCATGTCGAACCCTGGTTTTTTCATTTCTCCAAACATCAGCGATGCAGCTATTACAGCGTCAAAATTCCGTAGTGAAGCTAAACGTTGCACTTTCTGTTAGTAGCGCCGAGCTCCGATTACGTCAGCGTTTTCCCTCACACGTCTCCGACCACCGCAAGTCCAATCTTGTCGTTTCGAGTTTTGTTCATGATTTTCGGCAACTGTTTTCGAAGAATGCCGATGTGAAGAAGTGGCGCACTACTTGCGTTAAAAATTGTTTTCAACACAACTGGTGGGCTGTTTCTTCACTTCGGAAATCTTATTTTGTTCATACCGCCCCACTCCCCTCTCAGTCCAATCGGACTGTTTCTTTGCGCCACCTACGATTGCTTCATACAGTCAAAGAGAAAGATGAAAGCTCAAAAAGTAGTAGGACTCCTTCACACAGTGAAAGCAAAATTACGTTCTACTACAATTACAAAGAATCGACTTCAAATATTTACCAAAAACTAGGTAAAAATACAATATAAAATAAAAAATTTGGCACCCGATATTGCCTTTTCGATATCGATACATCGGGAAAGAAAGTACCGCCGATGTTTATTGATTTTTCTTTTTTTTTGAAAAAATAATCGACATATAGATGTTTTGTCGACTGCCCTGCCATACATTGTCGACTTGGTCCCATACGATTTTTATCTGTTTCTAAAACTTAGAGAACGCCTTCGAGGACTTCAGTTTGATAATGATAAGGCTGTGCAGGCAGGGATGGTGATGTGGCTGCATCAACAAAGTCAAACCTTCTACAGTGACGGTCTCAACAAACTGGTCTCTCGTTGGAAGAAATGTGTTCGTCACCAGGGTGATTATATTGAAAAATAAGTATGTAGACATGATGAATAAAGATTTAGAATGGCAATAACGTTTATTTAATTTAAAATGTATGAAGAGTTTTCACATTATTTCTGGGGCATTAGGTTTTAGCTTGCCCTCGTATGATTGGATTCTGAATCTACCTGTATTTCTTATTTCTGACTCTATGAGATGGTGCATTGTTTAATTAAAATTTGGGAGGAGGAGGTAGCAAATGCTCTGCGACGTAGATTAAAGTTTTTCATGATTTCCCTACATTAATTGAAGCGAATGCTGTGATGGCTTCATTGGGTACGCTACGCCCGATTCTCTGAGCCGTTCTTGTTCACACCGAGGTTATGCTTCGTCTCGATCAACCTCGTCGTCGACTCGACAGTAATTTTCCTTTTCTTCTTACTCACTAATGTACCATAATACACAGTAAAGCAGAGCCACTGGTACTCTTGAAAATGTGATATCGTACTCAGCGGAAGACGTCGTGAAAGACAAAAACAAGCAGCATGTCATTTCAGTAATAACTGTGTCGTAGAAAACGAGATTCAGACAACAGATAAAACAAGGCTTACTCAAGTTACCAGAGTTTGCTACACATATCAAAAAGACAATGTTACTCAAAAAACACATGCAAATCTCTGTTCGTCAAAGTTTATCGACTGTCTTCTCGGATCTTGACACAACTGATCAAGTTTACTTACGTGTACCAGCTTCTCTTGTGAAAATGTCATAATCGTAGCAAGGAATGCCAATAGCCTTACCAAATATTCCTACTTGTACATTTTTACTGTTGCCTCTGCGCAGCTGGTGATCACTGTCCAAGGACTTAAAAAATGCATGTGATATGCTGTACAAGAAGAATAACAGAGAAATAAATGACATCTTAAACTCAAAAAATCCGACTCAATTTAACGGGAATATGCGATAGATAGTAAGGAGAGATTTTACTGTTGAGATAATCACCCCTGTTTACATGTTTCAGCGAGTCTCTGTTTTCGACGCTAAGAAATCCCATTAACTTCACATCAAGGTAATCTGTGTTCCTTGATGGAACTGTAGCGAACGCTGGTGTCCGAAAATGTAACGTATTACCTACTGTGATCCCACCGATTCCATCGCTGTCCATTTTCAGTAACTACAGTGAAGGAGAAACTGCTATATTTCAGGAGTAGGTATGGTATTTCGGATCTGCCATAAAGTAAAGGCTATATGGTTAGCCTCTTTTGTATAAAACATGATCTAATGTTTGATGAAAACTAGAAAAGAATTTACATCTGCTACTCAGAATACTGAATACTTTCGATATAAAATATTCTAGTTAATCAGCCAGTGGCCTAATTAAAGAATAGAAAACCCACCACCTTGCTCGCTCGGTTGGAAACTACAACAGAAGACTGAAAAATAAGCAATAACTGTTGGAATAGAGTCGTATAAGACAAAAAAAGACTTGGTTACGGTTACAATGTGAACTAACTGAAAACGAAAATTTGCAGCCAATGATAGTGTCATCGTATTAATCCAAAGAAAGAAGGGAAGTTGTGAATGTAAACTGTCCATCACGACAGTCTCTCTTTTGTCATCACGTAAACATGTATGATGTTGGTTGAGTTCTAGATGTAGGTAATGAGGCTCTCTGAAGTCAGATTTTAATGTTAGATATATTTGCAACAATTTTCTGTTTTTTGTTTGCATTAAATTCTTTTAAAAATGTTGTCAAGGGTAAAACCACTCCATCATAGTTGCTGGCCCTGGTGTTACAGGAAGAATTGCAAATATTTAGGAGGCGGTGGTACAGACTAATTCGCATAAAAGTTTCCACGTAACGTAGGTCCAATTTCTATTGGCAACAGAGATACTTAAGTTAAAGTGTAACCCAAAGAAATGCTTTTGAAAATGTTAAAGGCAAACGAGTAAGTTCAAAGTTTCATAAATTCCAACTCTGACTTCAGTGCATCACCAAATTCTCTTGATAACACCGCGTGTATCCCTTCGGAGGAGGTCTTGGCAACTTTTTATGAACCCCATGAGCCACATTGGGGGCAAGAAACTTGATCATTTCCGCCGATTCATCTTTTGAGGAAGTATGATTTAGATGATGTGTCACCTGGCGACTAGAATGTGCAGGGAGCCCGTCGTGATGGAAGAACATTTCCATCCCTTTAGCCAAAGGAACCTCTTCAAATAACGCTGGAACCTCGTTTCCATGGAGCCCTGTAAGACGATGGGGTAACACAAGAGACCCAATAAAATCAGTGTTTTTCATATTACATCACAAATACCATCACGAGTAAAAGTGGCTTAATCAGTAATCAGTATCAATGGGATTGCTCACTTATTGACAATTAGTCAGAGGCAAACTTATTATCTTCTACGTTCCTCTCCTTATTGAAAGTGTTAAACCATTGTAATTAATAGAAGCCATGCATAAGTAATATCCACCAAATAATTGCGTGTGGGAAACGAATATGTGTACAAATGCTGAGCTTGTTTGTTGAAGGACTACCTGAATAATGTCTTCTACTTCATCCACAATATGTTTATTTGGGCATCCAGATGAGAAATGACTTTTGCGCACCGCACCATTCTCAAGTAGTTTCGTGAAGACACGAGTAAATACCCTTGAAGCTATTACTCTAATTAGGAAATCATATATTCTCTATACGCAGAAATAGTGTTTCGATTACAAAACACGTACACAAAGACCATATCGGCATACTCAGCATTTTTAACCATGTACGACATGCTTAGATGATACAGTAGAACAACCCAACAAATATAATCACAATCATAGTTGGAAAAATCAATTACGTAAGCTCAAGCACAACCTAAAAAGAAAAGTGGCAATATAAATAAAGCCATAGGAACTGGAGAACCGACACGCAGCAAGTAATCTCCGTAACCAGTTGAGTATCTTAACCCAGGGACGGCCAAAACGTCTGCACGTGTGTAGTGCTCTCGCTCGCGCGCCGGGTTCTATCGCTTGCCGCAAACATCCCTCCCTATCACGCCACGACCTTTGAGTGGAGAGGAGACTGCGAACGCGCAAAGTTTGGATGGCAATGCGCTTACGCAAAGAACATTGAATGTGTTGCATGAGACGCTATTTCTTCTTTCATAACAAAGAAGACCACAAACAAACAAAAATTCAGCATTTATTTTAGTGTTGGTGTACTGAAGACATAATAAAATTTATATTTGCTACAAACAGTTAGCATACGGACAGATGCAGACAATTTCGCAAATTTTTTCTCACTCGGATCACCATGTAGTCGTTTCATGATCGGAAAAAAAGCCTTTCACGTATGTTGATCCAAACATTGTATTACGTTTGTAACGTCATTATGTAGACTGGGACTCCTGCCGAGGAAAATAACGCAGAACTCCTGGACATATTTTCGTGAAAGAATTATCCTTTCAAACGAGAATTTCATTCCAAATTGATCCGTTTCATCTGGACATTTAAAGGGGTGTTTTCAACTGAAAGGCAAAGGGTCTCGAAAACAGGTCAGAAACAGATATACGTTTGGCGGTGTTCTCAAAACATTTTAAACACTGTCTCTGTAATTCTTTCAACGCATAAATGTATTCTACAAAATGCGAGTTTCCTTAAACGCCAATGAGCTCAGGGAAATGGACTTCTTTTGTCAGAAGGTCCCTTCCAAAATCAAAATTCGATAATTTTTTTGAAATGCACCCCCCCCCTCCCCTCCCCTAGCAAGTTGTCAAAAATAACTTCTTTCTCACTTTGCAACGTCTAGATGTGAGCAGTGTGTGCAGTCAAGTCCACATAAAGTGAGAGGTCTGGGATCTATTACTGATCTTACAACTTTCATTCTCTCTTTCTCTTTTTTCCTTCAGGATCTCAACAATATCGGGTATTAAATCGGAAAATCGTTCGGACATACTCCTTGATTCAACCATTTCCTTTAAATACTTTGAGTACACGTTCCTTACATCAAAACATGAAAAAAAATCTAGTAAACATGGGCTCTAAAACGTATGCCTTAAGAGCTATGTGCACTTGCTCACCTTCGACACAATGAAACATCTCTTCCACAGCGAGCTCTTTGCTTTCCGTATTTTGGGAGGAGGTCATATGGATCAAAACAAGAAAAATGTCCAGTGAACAGAAACATATCTCTTCTATTGAACAAGTGCCCATAGCTAGTATGCACTTTAGAGCGCACATTTACAGGGCACTTTGACTTTTTTTTCTTGTTTTCGTCCATATTACCTCCTCTCAAAACATGGAAAGCAGCGTGCAGTAGGCCAGATGTGTTTCACGTTATCGAAGATGAACAAGCGCTCATAGCCCGTAAGGTCTGTGTTTTGGAGCCCATATTTACTAGAATTTTTTTGTTTTTATGTAAGGAACCTGTCCTCAAGGTCTGTAAAGGGTATTTAGTTACACCCCGTACAACGTCGGCATGATCTCCGTTCAATTCCATCAAAAACTGTTGCAACTTATGTAGTAAAGCGAGCGACTTCAGAAAGTTTACTATGCATACCACCAATTTCATCACGTTCCATGCCAACAAATTTATCAAAAGGTGCTTCTTGATATCCAGAACAATGAAAGCTGTACAAATCGTCTGTCGATTGTTCTAATTTTTTGCTATTTAGCATCAGTTAAATGTTTAAATTCTTTCTTCATGGTGCTGTCACGTTGTTCCATAGCAAATTTGCAGTATCCAGCGAAAATGCGACGGCATAATGGATATTGGAAATTCTCATATTTCACTTCCGTGATGCCCATTCATTTTTAAATCTCGGGGCGATAGATCGCCAAACTGCCTCTTTTTGTGCAAACAACCACTAGCCTTACAAACTTCGTTTACACAACTAATAAACAGCAAAAGATAAACAGCACTGACACGACGATTTTACGGAACTGAAGAAAGTCATGCCGACCGCAAAATGTCGCACCAAATGCCAGAAGAAACACTGTCGCATCGCACCGCACTGCTAGCTGAAATGTCTCGCTGTGCCGAGTAGTTCCAAGAAGGACCGAGCAAAGCCGAGACATGTAGACAGACCGAACCTCAGACCCAACGCATGCAGCACAGCACGCTCACATGAAGTTTTACACGCTTTGGTCAACTTCGCTGTAATCACTAAAATTTGGATACACGTGATATGGAACGTTTTATTCGATTTAGTCTCTACTACCAGCTCCTAAAATATTTGGTACTCCTCGTGAAACATCTTGCATATAACATCAAACACGAACGACATTTTCACCTCTGTCTGGGAAACAACAGCAATAGCCAGATGTTCTGCGGAATGTCTAATCTATTGCACCTTTGTTTCAGACCAAGATTCCACACATAGACAACGTCTTTCAAAATTATTGTGCTCCTTATGACATTTGAGAACACTGCCGTGACTTCAAAGTAGCTGCCTATGTCTTCAAACAATAATTTAAGTAAAGAGGGTCGGAGAGTGTAATTCTGGTGTGCGTACTGTTAGACCTTCGGTACACACACCATCAGATTGTTTGACTTGTCGCTCTAACGAAGTAGGCTAGTGTCAGCAATATGTCTCGTGGTCTTATCGTGGCGTGTTTATCTTCTGCCGTTAGGTCAGATGACAGAAGTGCCACTTGCACGCTTAGAGTAGCAGATTGACGGTGACCAACTTTAAACAGAACTTGATTAATTTTCATACACATTTATTAATATAATAACAATCATAAACCTTACTTAACTTGATTCTTGATGCTCTTTATAATTGACAATCTGAAGTTCCTTTGGTCTTGGTACGTTAATCTTATTCTCACATATCTCTGATACTTGACAAAGTGTCTATACATTTATCTTCATGGCTATGTAGAGGAATATGATAATCTTATTAGGCGCAGACTGAAACTTGCCTATAGACTGGTGCAGACTAATGCAGACTGTTACAGACTGGTGCAGACAAATGCAGACTGACTAATCAGAGGTATGTACACTCGTTATAATACGTCGCGCATTCAGGTATTACTGGGCGAGTGCGATCCGCGAGGAGAAAAGGTTCTACGATAGCAGCAATCTAATTGGGTGCGTTACATATTAATACGCGGATCGGCGGAAGCAGAATTTGGTCCGTCTCTAATGCAGCTCCATCTCGTAGTACGGAGACGGTCGAGCGCTGCACCCCCGCTGTTGTGCTTAGCAGGGCGCGCTCCAGTGGGAAAGTTGTGTATGCGCTGACTACCGGAACTATGTACACAACAGTAATGCTGTTCAACTTTTCCATCAATTGAAATCCACACATTTCAAACAGGTACATGACATTTAAGTTTTCTAATAACGTTACTATGAATACTAATTCATGCATAGAACCGGACTGCAATTTCATGGATTTTTCTTGAATAGTGATGAAATATCCCAGGTTTTAAAATTACAGCAGTACTGATAAACCATAGAGTCTACTTCCAGCAGACTAAATCAGCATAGGACCGGGATTCAGAAAACCTTGCCTTTCAGAAGTAATGCTATTATCAATTGAGCTATCCAAGCGCCACTTACCATTTACCCTAGTACATTGAATCTCGAACGATAAAAGAAGAAATACAACTTCTGTGAGTTGCGACATCGCGCCTTTAGGAGCCTGTAGGCTCGACAATGAGTTTTACGGTGGCTTGTTTTCGAGTGCGCAGCAGTCGTTAAAATGCAGTCTATGGATGTGGTTGGGCCCGCACACTGAGTCACAGGAAGTATTCGGAAGAAAGGAAGGTATTGTACTGAATTTTAAAGTCACGTATCGAAAGAATAGCTCGTAAATAGGGAACGTAGTCCGACATTGAAGCATTCGTGAAAGTTGAAGTTTTATTGAATTATGTAGGATGATTTTGTAGCCATAATTCAGTTACACCTTTCGATAAAGGTTACAATAACAGTGGCATCTTCATCTAATACGCTTAATGAATTTAACCTGACCAAACATCAGATAACAGACGAAACAATCCTTCATTGACAAGGAGAGGAGTAATTATCAGCGAAGTGAGCAATGAAGAGGATCCTCACAAGCTTCTGTTCTTTCAGTAACAGCCTGCTTTATTCCAAACACCACCGACACTCTCCTCTCCCAGCCCTCTTTCAACCCTCAAGATATACAGGATCACTCCTGGTTAAGTTTGGTACTGGCGGAATTGAAACAGCGAAGGCGATACGTGTGTTGTACTTGGTAATCTCAGCTGGTAAGATTATTGGCCTCAAATGTCAAAATTCTGGGTTCTAGACCCAGTCTGATACACAGTTTGCCGGAAAGTTTGAAGTCAATGTAAACTCCCCAGCTGAGAGATTCACTGCAACTTGTTATTTGTAAATCGTCAGGCCCAAAATGTACCTACATTTGTACAAAGGCTTCCAACACCCAGAGGCTGCAAAACGACTTATTCCTCTTTTGTTCATAGGCTGACAAAATCCCATAACCAGTTTCCTTAACTGGGGTCACTGTTATACACATATTGTGATTCCCCCTCTCCCTCCATTCTCCACTTTTTTATATAGTATGGAAATTTGGAAATAATTAAATCTTGTTCTGAAATTCTTATTAAAATTTACATAGTGAATTTGACCCACTTAAACCGTTAAGTCAAAGGACTATGACTAGGGTTAGTTGTTTCGTTGCTATGAACTTATTTAACGAATGAGTTACTTTAATTTGTTAATTGTAAAAATACTTGAATGTGCAGCCTTGACATTAGTTCATAACAACTTACAGAACCTAAATAGTTAATGTGCCAGTACCCATGAGT
Organism: Schistocerca gregaria; assembly: GCF_023897955.1. Taxonomy (NCBI): domain Eukaryota; kingdom Metazoa; phylum Arthropoda; class Insecta; order Orthoptera; family Acrididae; genus Schistocerca; species Schistocerca gregaria. The sequence goes on from NC_064924.1 coordinate 514,446,772, forward strand.
CAAAACTTTTATCAAGGTATTATCCTCAACAATAGCACTCAACTTTGTCAGAAAAACGAACAATTAACTTTTGCCACATTAATATGAATATTCATTACAGTAAACCTGGCCAAATGCACAAATAACATAAGACAATAACAAGTAATAGAGTGTTTAAGTGTCATGCATCAATTATCGGTTTATTAAACTACTGACTGGTCATTTCCGTATCTTTGAATATAGAACAAAATTAATCAACTACAACGGCAACGCATTAATAGTTGGTAAAAAAAGTACTGTATGTATTTAGTGTCTTATGTGTACACTAGCTCTATCGTAGCTAATGAATAGAGTAATATTCTTGGAAAAATAATTATTAGAAAAGATAGAGTAATTACACTGAATACTAGTATCACTTTTAAGAATGTTAAATGAATCAACTTAAAACTGGATGTTTCAAATAATTATACTTCACAACAAACACAGTACTTGTTCGCTGCAGCACTCTTTCATTCAGTCGTAAGAAGCTATCCTTCTATATGAACACATCTCACAACATTAGTTTTCCATAGAGATCAACCATTTGACCATCAGAGACATGATATAGTTAGATTTTGTTCACTGCACTGAAAAGATTAGATGTTTGGCTAGTATTACACTATCAAATTTCTTTGTCAAAGATTTGATCGAAGATGTGATCAAATATTCGTCAAATATATTTGACAAAGATCTTTGACGTGGCTCTAAAAAGGAGTATTACACTGTCATCGTGTTTCTCGTCAAAGATGGCTGACAACAACTTATTATTAGCCGCAGCAGTTGCATGTACCACAGTTGCAATGTGTGCACATGTGGAACAGAAACGGGGGAAAAAATGACGAGACGATAAAAGCATTCAACAAAACTTGTTACGTGAACTTATAGCGGAGGATGTCAAGCCATACATCAATTACTTAAGAATGGATAAGCATACATTTCTGTATGTGCTCAGTGAAGTGCATCCTCATATCACAAAGCACAATTCTCACTTAAGAACTGCTATATCTGCAGAAGACAGGTTCACTGTAACACTCAGATTCCTTGCTACAGGAGAGAGTTGGGTTAGGTTAGGTCAGGTCAGGTCTCCTATCTTCTTAATCTATTTTTGTATTCAGAGTGCCTCTTGTTGTAAAGCGCCTCATCAGCTTCATACATCTCTATTAATTTTTTAGTTGTCGGTACACACCAATTGTATTTACTGGCAATGTTTATTAAAAAGACAACAGATGACAGAACGCTGCAGCAATGCTAGCGCTCGACGTGGTAACATGTCACATTGCAGTGAACAGAAGACAAGCGAGTCCTTTGATCAGATCTACAACCAGGCCCTAGATTTGATCAAATATTTGACGACATTTGACAAAGTTCCCTATTACACCATCAAATTTCTTTGACAAAGATATTGGACAAATAAATTTGATAGTGTAATACTGGCCTTAGCGACAACACAATAACGTAATCAAGTCTCTCATTTACACACAGCAGTAGTTAATATGCCAATACCCATGAGTACACCAGTGATAGTACTACTGTAGTTTTATTCATCTGTAAATATCTTTAACAAGGATGTGGGAGATGTCTTGGTATTACATTTTAAAAACAACAAAAATAAAGTAATTCACATTTACATTTTTATAGGTCTAGTATGACAGAGACAGGACATTTATTACGAAACCTCTACGACAGTTTGTGAGAGAGAACTATGATGAATGATTACAGACTTTTAGTTCGTTTTACTGTTAATCACAGTTGCACTGTAGGCACTTCTAAAACTTACAACGAAGGTCCACACGTAGCAAATTAACACCAGCCTCCATTGGCGGTATCATAATTACTTCTCTGAACACTTGGATTGGAAGTCTTGAGATGTGTTTTCGTTTAACTGCATATCCTTCAGCCAAAATACAATAATACCTAACTCAGAGGGCGTGTATTTAGCCATCAAAGGAATCTCCGACTCCTTCATCCATCTTAGTATGTCTTAGAAAAACTTCTCTGGAATACAAGAAATCTTTCCATCTTTTTTGACATATTACCACTTATTCGAGCCAATACAGAGACTTGCCACATTTTGAGAAAACATACTTACTCTATACGCCAAATCGGAGTGTCTTTTTCAGCTCTAAACATCCTAATACTAAATAATAATCACTCGGGCCAAAAATGTTTCTTTTAGCCCAGTGAAACCACATCTTTCCAAAGTCTTTATTGTTCGTGAAGGTGCCTACCAACAATGTCTTCTTATCACTTAACCCAATCTAAATTGTTGCAAAGTTCTCTCTCTCAGTGAACGTTTTTACGAGTGTTTCCTCGTCGGTGACAATTTTTACAGGCATACTCATTATGAAGTTAATAAATTTAGTATACAGAAGTTTATATGTATTAATACATAAGATTGACTTGAAGGTGTCACACTGTTGAATCGATATGGTTTATAACTAGCAGACCATCTGGCAATGACCGTGAGTCAGCCACATTGGTTGCGCTACTTAGATCATAGATGGCTCATGTGTATAGCTTTTGTCATTGGCTCATCTGACATTCAGGCCAACATTCACCCATAGACGCACAAATGACTCATTGCCATAGAGGACATGGGCGTTTCTCAGTCTTACGTATTCGAAATGATTCCTCGATACGTTACTCTGAGCAATGGTACATGGTGGCCGGGTCATGTCCTGTTGATGGAAACATTTTCGTAGACAGTATTTGGTCAGCAAGGAAGAAGATGTGGTACGTACAGTTTCTAATAGCCAGTATCTACACCAACATCCTGAGTTGAATTCTAAATCTCTTTACAGTATCTTATGAGGTGAGAGACTATGGGCACTCTTGATAATGATGATAGGGACTTTAAGCTCGACAGTACCGTAAGTGTTATTCGAGAGAAGTAGGTGTTGAGCCACCAACGGGTTTCATTTTCTACCATCTCACATCATCATCATCATCGCGTACATTATACACACCCTCATTACCATCACCTGCACGAGACCTACTTTCATCTACGTCTACATCATACTGGTGTGTGGCGGAGGATACTTTCGGTACAAGTATCTGATTCCTTCAACCCTGTTTCACTCGCGAATAGCGAGTGGGAAGATTGGTCGTCGGTAAGCCTCTGCATTGGCTCTAATTTCTAGAATTTTCTCCTCGTGGTCAATATGCAAGATGTATGTGGGGGGGGGGGGAGAGAGAAATTTGTTGTCCAACACCTCCTGAAAAGTGCTATCCCGAAATTTCAATAGTAAATCTCTCAGTGGTGCACAACGCCTCTCTTGTAACGTCTGCCATTGGAGGTTGTTTGGCATCTCCGTAACGCTCTCTCGCCAGCTAAACGATCCCGTGACGAAACGCGTCGTTCTTCGTTGGATCTTCTCTGCCACCTCTAACAGTCCGACCTGATAGGGATCCCAGATAGATGAACAATATTCAAGAATCGGGCGAACAAGTGCCTTATAAGCCACTTCTTTCTTGGTCGAGTTACATTTCCTTAAGATTCTTCCGCTGAATCTGAGTCTGGTGTCTGCTTTTCCCACTATCTGTTATATGTGGTCATTCCACTTAAGGTCGCTCTGGATAGTTACGCCCAGATATTTTATGGCAGATGCTGTCTCTAGCTGTTTGTCATAAATAGTGCAGTTGTACGTTAGTGGATTTCTTTTCTTTTATCTACGCAATACGTTAATTTATTTACATTCAGGATCGACTGGCATAGCCTGCACCGTTCATCACTTCTCTGCACGTCGTTCTGCAAATTCTTACCATCTTCTGGCGTTGCTACTTCGCTATAGACAACTCCATCATCTGCGAATAGCCTTTAAGAGCGTCCGTCGCTTTCCACTAGATCATTCATAAATATTTTAAAAAGCAACGGTACTATCACACTTCCCTGTGGCACTCTGGATATTACCTTTACATCTGTCGATTTAGTTCCGTTAAGAGCGACGGGTTGAGTTCTGTCTGCAAGAAAGTATTGAATTCAATCGCATGTCTACTTCGATACTCTGTAAGCTCGTATATTTTTTTTTTCATTAAACGGCAATGCGGAACGGTGTCAAATGCCGCACATAAATCAAGGAACACGGCATCAGCCACGTTGTCTACCGCGCTGTGGATCTCAAGGAAGAACAGAGCGAGCTGAATTTCACAGGATTTCAGCTTGCGGAATCCACGATGATTTCGACTCTTGGTATTCAAGCTACTCGAGAGGTTTCAATTACAGACGGGCTGTAGCCGGCCGTGAGCCAAATGTTTTCATTCATTCATTCATCCATTCATTTGGAATCCTGTGATCAGGCGGCTAGAGATCTGCTTTATGTCAGCAGCTGTTGCTGGTCGTCGGTGTGGCCATCGCCGAGGATGTAGCGTCAGTGGAGAAACCAGTGGTGGTAGCAGCCAAACCAGTGGAGAAAGTGGTGGACGTCGGCAGCAGGACAGCCGCAGTCGAGATCGGAGGAAGAAGCGCCGTCCCAGTGACCACCGTCTACCCGTGAGTACCAGTCCGCTTAGCATGTGCTGTCCATCCAACACCAAAGACGCTGGTCCCAGAGCCAGAGTCCAGCAAATCGACGAAAAAGAACATTGCAAGAATCGACATAGTTCCCTCAATTTTGCTGAACTGTTAGTGGATGCGATATGGAGCTTACGAATTTTCTCTCCATAAAATCTCACCTCTCCTATAACATTTTTTGTATACTATGATTTTCAACAGTGAGTTGGTGCCAGGTAGAATAAGGGGAAAAAAATATCTAATTAATGTGTCTCCAGAAGTCAACGGCTCCCGCACTCGAACCCATTTTATTCATTCTGTGCACAAGCAAGAAGGGAAAGCAGAAAGGTGGAAGGAGTATATAGAGGGTCTATACAAGGGAGATGTACTTCAGGGCAATATTATGGAAATGGAAGAGGATGTAGATAAAGATAAAATAGGAGATATGATACTGTGTGAAGAGTTTGACAGAGCACTGAAAGATCTAAGTCGAAACAAGGCCCCGGGAGTAGACAACATTCCTTTAGAACTACTGACAGCCTTGGGAGAGCCAGTCCTGACAAAGCTCTACCATCTGGCGAGAAAGATGTATGGGGCAGGCGAAATACCCTCATTCAAGAAGAATATAATAATTCCAATCCCAAAGAAAGCAAATGTTTACAGATGCGAAATTACCGAACTAAAAGTTTAATAAGCCACAGCTGCAGAATACTTACGCCAATTCTGTACATACGAATGGAAAAACTGGTAGAAGCCAACCTCGTGGAAGATCAGTTTGGATTCCGTAGAAATGTTGGAACACATGAGGCAATACTGACCTTACGGGTTATCTAGAAGCTAGGTTAAGAAAAGGCAAAGCTACATTTCTAGCATCTGCAGACTTAGAGAAAGCTTTTGACGATGTTGACTGGAATACTCTCTTTCAAATTCTGAAGGTGGCAGGGGTAAAATACATTGAGTGAAAGGCTATTTGCCGGCCGAAGTGGCCGTGCGGTTCTTGGCGCTACAATCTGGAACAGAGCGACCGCTACGGTCGCAGGTTCGAATAGTGCCTCGGGCATGGATGTGTGTGATGTCCTTAGGTTAGTTAGGTTTAATTAGTTCTAAGTTCTAGGCGACTGATGACCTCAGAGGTTAAGTCGCATAGTGCTCAGAGCCATTTGCCATTTCTTTTTTGAAAGGCCATTTACAATTTTTACAGAAACCAGTTGGCAGTTATAACAGTCAAGAGGCATGAAAACGAAGCGGTGGTTGAGAAGGGAGTGAGGCAAGGTTGTAGCGTCTCCCCAATGTTATTCAATCTGTGTATTGAGCGAGCACTAAAGTAAACAAAAGAAAAATTCGGAGGAGGTATTAAAATCCATGGAGAAGAAATAAAAACTTTGAGGTTCGCCGATGACATTGTAATTCTGTCAGAGACGGCAACGGACTTGGAAGAACAGTTGATCGGAATGGACAGTGTCTTGAAAGGAGGATATAAGATGAACATCAACAAAAGCAAAACGAGGATAATTGAATGTAGTCCAGTTGACTCGGGCGATGCAGAGGTAATTAGATTAGGAAAAGAGATGCTTAAAGTAGTAAAGGAGTTTTGCTATTTGGGGAGCAAAATAACTGATGATGGTCGAAGTAGAGAGGATATAAAATGTAGACTGGCAATGGCAAGGAGAGCGTTTCTGAAGAAGAGAAATTTTTAACATCGAGTATAGATTTAAATGTCAGGAAGTCGTTTCTGAAAGTGTTTGTATGATGTGTAGTCATGTATGGAAGTGAAACATGGATAATAAATAGTTATGACAAGAAGAGAATAGAAGCTTTCGAAATGTGGTGCTACAGAAGAATGCTGAAGATTAGGTGGGTAGATCACATAACTAATGAGGAGGTATTGAATAGAATTGGGGAGAAGAGGAGTTTGTGGAACAACTTGACTAGAAGAAGGGATCGGTTGGTAGGACATGTTCTTAGGCATCAAGGGATCAACAGTTTAGTGCTGGAGGGCAGCGTGGAGGGTAAAAATCGGAGAGGGAGACCAAGAGATGAATACACTGAGCAGATTCAGAAGGATGTAGGCTGGGAGATGAAGCTGCTTGCACAGGATAGAGTAGCATGGAGAGCTGCATCAAACCAGTCTCTGGACTGAAGACCACAACAACAGTAACATGCACAAATCTGCACAACAAATACCTCTGGACGAGCTGTACCTCCTGCAACCTGTACGGCATGGGCTCCAAACTTTTCTTTGACAGTTTCCCCTGAGTACCCCATCTCTCCTCCCTCACTATCACAAAAATTAGCGCATCACTAAACTTTGTATTCAGAAAGAATTTCCTTGAATACTTTTGTTTCTAGGATGAAGAAAAATAAATTCTACTTAGCTTTGGAGACAGTTGGTACTGTTTATTTCTAACAAACTTTCCATTGTTTGCTTTTTTCATCTCAGTCAGTGCGCATAATAAATCATGCTCCATGTCCGTTCGGTTCCTTGTTCTTATTTTTACTGCTGTCATAGCCAAGCCAGAGACCGGCAACGTTGGACTACCGTCTGCACTACGTATCTCCTCAATTGTGATTGACTGACTTTCCTTTTTTTATTGTACTTGTGTAATGCTGTGCTTCCTTTTTGCCTCTGTGGTTATTTCTTCTGTTTAATTTGCTGAAGCACTTGGTTGCCAGTTAATGCAATAAATGATGATGATGACGGTGACCATAGTCAAAAATGTACTTTCCTAATTTTAAATCTTGAATTGCACATTTCTTTTCCATGTGTTATGTTCGGGTAGTGAGCCTACCTGTTCATGCTAGTGTGTGTGTGTGTGTATGTGTGTGTGTGTCTGTGTGTTCGTGTGCTACAATGAATGATAAAATAATTCCAATGTACTACGAATGCTACTTGCAGCTCCTGACTAGAAAACAAAGGTAACTATAAATTGTGGGAGTAGACATTTGTTACAAAATACCTTTTCCCTGCACCACTCATTTCGCTAGCGACACTTTCTTCGACCATCTCCTGAAGCCCCATTTAAAATCAACTAAGTTAAAATGTATTCACAATACTTACTGTTTGTAAATCACTTGGTTGCTGGACTCCTTCTTTCTGAACTGGCGGAAATTGGAAGAACTGTCTGCCAATGCTTTGTGCCTGACCAGTGCTACCCGTAATAATAATAACAGCTACAATAATAATACTGTGGAGAGCACTACAGTAGGCATTATGTAGCTACTGACATGTCGTGTTGTCACTTAGTTTATTTATCTGTTGCGAAATGAGTATTGAAGCAGTTTCTCTTGCTTTGCAAGAACTATCTATGATTTGGAGAAGACATTTTCATGAGATATTTATCATTTGTTCCATACAGGGTGACAATTATTGAACTGAAATAAAATCGACAGCACTTCTGTACGGTCTGCGTTAGGATATTCAAACTGCATGGTTGGTGGGGCGGGAGGGGGGGGGGGGGGTGGGCATAATGAGAAGTAGCGTGCGCTGTATGTTTTGGTTTAGCGATGAAAGCCACTTTCATTTGGATGGGTTTTCATCAATAAGCAAAACTGGCGCATTTGGGGGACTGAGAATCCGCATTTGGCATTTAACAAGTCTCTTCACCCTCAATAGGCGACTTTTTGGTATCCAATGTCCAGTCACAGGACAATCGTTGCGATATTCCTTGATGACACGGTGACTGTCGAACGATACCTGAAAGTTTTGGAAGACGATTTCATCCCCGTTATCCAGAGTGACCCTGATTTCGACAAGATGCGATTCATGTAAGACGGAACTCGACCGCTTCAAAGCAGGAGAATGATGTCCTGGAAGAGCACTTTGGGAACCACATTCTGGCTCTGGGCTACCCAGAGGCCACAGACATGGGCGGCGATTGGCCGCCAGCAATAATTCCAAAACCATTGCTGTGCTGAAAGCAGCCATTCAGGAGGTTATCGACAGCATCGATGTTCCGACACTTCAGCGGGCCATGCAGACTTTCGCTTTTCGTCTGGGCCACATCATCGCCAATGAGGGCAGGCGTATCGAACATGTCATAACCTAATGTTAGGCTTGTTTTGTTATGGATGGAAGGAAGAGACAGTGTCAAACCCAGTGCCAGCACATGGAGTACACTTCTCGAAGGGCACCAATGGGACCGCTGAGGTTAACGTCCGTACCCGACCGACGGATCATCATGAACAGTGTCACATATCCTCACTTCATGGGACTTTGCGGCGAGCTCTGGAATTTAATCCAGGACAATGGCGTAGAGACGTTACGCCAACACCTCTCCTCCCCTTGCCAGCCAAACACTGGTAGTGAAAACTTCATCCACCACCAGGATTCGAACTTGCTTATTTCCGTGTCGAGTGCTACCGCACAAGCGTGTGTTATCGACATCGTCAACGAATTCGGGTTCCTCCTACTTACGTCTCGTCAAACGTCCACTATCAGAAAATCATAGAAATTATAGCTCATATGGTGGTTACCGAACTAGCAGATTAATAAGCCACGGCTGCAAAATACTAAAGCGAATTCTTTACAGACGAATGGAAAAACTGGTAGAACCCGACCTCGGGGAAGATCAGTTTGAATTCCGTAGAAATATTGGAACACTTGAGGCAATATTGACCCTACGACTTATCTTAGAAGATAGATTAAGGAAAGGCAAACCTACGTGTCTAGCGTTTGTAGACTTAGAGAAAGCTTTCGACAATGTTGACTGGAATACTCTCTTTCAAATTCTGAAGGTGGCAGGGGTAAAATACAGGGAGCGAAAGGCTATTTACAATTTGTACAGAAACCAGTCGAGAGGCATGAAAGGGTTAAGAAGGGAGTCAGACAGGGTTGTTGCCTCTCCCCGATGTTATTCAATCTGTATATTGAGCAATCAGTAAAGGAAACAAAAGAAATATTTGGAGTAGGTATTAAAATCCATGGGGAAGAAATAAAAACTTTAAGGTTCGCCGATGACATTGTAATTCTGTAAGAGACATTAAAGGACTTGGAAGAGCAGTTGAACGGAATGGACAGTGTCTTGAAAGAGGAATATAAGGCGAACATCAACAAAAGCAAAACGAGGATAATGGAATGTAGTCGAATTAAGTCGGGTGATGCTGAGGGAATTAGATTAGGAAAAGAGACACTTAAAGTAGTAAAGGAGTTTAGCTATTTGGGGAGGGCAAGGAAAGCGTTTCTGAAGAAGAGAAGTTTGTGAACATCGAGAATAGATTTAAGTGTCAGTAAGTCGTTTCTGAAAGTATTTGTATGGAGTGTAGCGATGTGTGGATGTGAAACGTGGACGATAAATAATTTAGGCGAGAAGATAATATAAGCTTTCGAAATGTGGTGCTACAGAAGAATGCTGAAGATTAGATGACTAGATCACATAACTAATGAGGAGGTATTGAACAGGATTGGGGAGAAGAGGAGTTTGTGGCACAATTTGCCTAGAAGAAGGGATCGGTTGGTAGGACATGTTCTCAGGCATCAAGGGATTACCAATTTAGTATTGGAGGGCAGTGTGGAGGGTAAAAATCGTAGAGGGAGGCCAAGAGATGAATGCACTTAGCAGATTCAGAAGGACGTATGTTGCAGTAGATACTGGGAGATGCAGAAGCTTGTACAGGATAGAGTAGCATGAAAGCTGCATCCAACCAGTCTCAGGACTGAAGACCACAACAACAACAACAACATGGAGGCTTAGCGAAACTCGATAGTCCACGTGCCATTCGTAACTGGAATAATGTAGGGGGAAGATAGTGACACCAGATGTACACGCCGCCACACACTGTTAGGCTGCTCGATGAGTATAGATGTAAACATACAGGGGTGGACAAAAATTTGGAAACATCGCTTGAAATGCTTGCTTGAACGTAAACGCAGGTGCTTGTCAAACCTGCAGGTTGCGCTGATGTATTTGACCATGAACGGCATTTGTGCAGTGTCCTCAATGAGTTGGAAGTGTCAGTAATCGTCAGAACAGTGTTCTGTGTATTTGTGAGTCCATTATAATTGATTTAGAACGTGGATAAAATTGTTGGTGCTCTTACGGTAGGTGCTTCCGCAACCAAGGTAGACGAATAAATTTGGCTTTTCAAAAAGTACCGTTTCGGCGATTTATACAGCATACATGGAAAGCGGAAAATCACCAACCACTAAGTCGCAATGTGGACAAAAATGTGTTGACTATCCATGAAAGATAGTCATTGAGGACGACTGCGACGAAAAATAAGAGGACGATATTTGCAATCTCACTACAATATTGAATGTCACACCCGCGGACAGTGTCAGCATCAAAACAGCACGGATGGAATCCCATAAGCATTGAGCACTGGAATTCCAAAACCACTCATCAGTGAAAAGTGGTAGCGGAGTCATTAAACCTGGACTACAGAACAATGGGAGAATGTAATTTTGTTGGACGAATGTAATTTTGTTGTTTCCAACTTCTGGCCGAGTTTACGTCCCAAGAGTGAAACATGACGTGCGATCAGGGTTGATTTGGGCAGCCAAATTGTGCAATTCCATGGGATTCACGATATACTCTTCTAGGACACATTGCTGCCAAGGATTATGCAACCATTTTGACTGATAGGGCCCATCCCAAGGCACAGTGTTTCTTCTCCAACAGTGATGCTGTCTTGTGAGCGGGTGGGTGCTATTCTGTCATTCTGCGCAACGGATTAATCTGAGATGTACCCTTTCCCTGTGGCTCCTGCAAGATGCGATTTCCACCGCCAAACTACTACAGAAGTCAGACAGACTTTGCTAACGTTCTACAGAGAAATGCCTGGAAAACTTTCAGCAATAAATATCTGCTGCAGTCGTCCTGCCCGAGGCAGGATTCGAACCTGCGACCGTAGCAGTCGCACGGTTCCAGACTGCGCGCCTAGAACCGCGAGACCACCGCGGCCGGCTCAAAAATTCACAAAATTTCTTACGTAACTAGTGGGATATTTGGGTACTGGTGTAGTGCTAGTTAGTGTAAGAAAAACATGAAAGTAACGAAAATTATTATTTATTTTTGCAAAAATTCTGAGAAATAACAATGGTACTTTTGGTTATGAACTGAACACGTTATTTCCTGGTTCTTTTCGGAATGTGAAGTTACCTCTTAAGGATAGGATTCGCTAATGAAATTTCTATACAAAGTTTAAGATTGTTATTCACTTGGCAGAATGCCTGAGAGCCGTGTCTACTCAACTTGAATAATTATCCGTTAGAATCTTGCTAGGTACAGTCGAGGCCGTGGCGTGCGAAATGCTGTGTAGTGAACTGTTGTGGAGGAAATATGGGGCTCGCAATAGCTGTAGCGCACAATACCGTAAGCTGCGATGACTGCTGTCTGCGCCGCTCGCTGCTGACAAATAAGATAAATCTCGTTCTATCTGGATTGACCTTCGCCAATCAAACTCTCCCTACGCCTTGATGAAGTCAAGAACTCCTATTTGCCCCTAGTCTAACTATTGGCGTGGTACACCGGTCAGATAACCAGTCCACCGCGATGCCACTCAAAAATTCGCTTGCAGGCGTTTAATCATAAGTCTGCCCATTCACACCGCACAATAAGTGTGGCGGTCAACACAGTGAATAACGCTTAATCGCAAGGACTCAATATAGAGTCGCACTCCGATTTGCTCTTGACAGAGGTGCTCTCTCAGTGAAGAACTGAGGAGAGACTTGTTCCTCGTTCTTTGAGCACACGTACGAGCGCGCACGCTCTCGTTACGTGTTCTCGCTCCAAGAGCGACAACGGAACGGCCACTCTCCACGCCAGACGTGAAGGGGTATATCTTTCAGTTTCCTCCATTACTCCTTCAGCTCAAGGCGTCAGGAATATCGTCTGCCAATCAGCATTGCTCTTCTAAAACGGGAGAATGACGTTTTGTTTAAGGTGACCAATCCGGAAATCTGTAGCATCGGCGTTTGGCGTTTGCTGCCTCCTGTGAAAATATCTTAATATGCATGCTATATTTGTAAAGAATGCGTAGGTTGGGCGCTCCCACACAATGTAGAGGAATTCACTTTTAAGCCGAACGTGGGGTTCTTCCTTTCACTTGCGCAAACGCTGTCCGCTCCACAGGCGGTCACCGGGCGACGTAGGTAGGTTGAGACCGGCCTCCTGGCGTGCGGTTGCTCTCCTGAACCAAAAGTTTTTGTAACCGTCGTGTCTTGAATGCGGGTGTGTATGTCAGCCCCGAGTATTTCAACCATGGTGTGCACTTGCGATTTATTAGTTATTTGCATATCGTTTACATGAATTCATACAACATTGAATTTATCTTAGCGAGTTTGGATCCGAATGAAGCGTCTTGATGTGCGGAATATGATTGTAGGGTGGAATATGTAAGCAATGAAGGTCAGGAGACCACGACGCCTTACAGTGTTCCAAGACGTAGAGCCCCCTGTTCATACACATCGCATCGTCTACAGCTGGTTTTGCGAACACAAGGATCAATCGTTGCATCTCCTCTAATCAACACAGTCATCAGATCTCAACTATACTGAGTTTTTGTGATGTACTTCAGAGAGGAGGGTGCATGACCGCTGTCCACCTCCATCAATGTTACCTGAACTTGTCACTGTTGTGCAGGAAAAATGGCATGAAATTCCCTTGAAAACCATACACGATTTGTATCTATTCATTCCGAGAGGACTGGAAGCTGTTTTGAATTCCAACGGTTTCCAAGCACCGTGTTAGACATGGTGATAGGTTGTGCTTTTGACGTTTCCATATTTTTGGCCACCCCTGTGGCTGTAGATGTATTGGTGCTTCAGCGTATGCAACTGGACTACTACCAACACATTACATTACCTTCAGTGCAGTGTACAGGAGTACACATGCAGTAACCAGGAATTTAGTTTGATGAGTTCTTAATCTATCTGTCAGATTGCGATGGTGTATGTGACGAACACTGACACGAGGTTCACATAATTTTTATTTTTACGAGAGACTTTCAATAATTAATGCATACCCTTTTTTCTGAAAGCTTGTTGGTTTCATTCAGAATTCCATTATACCATATTATTTCGCACGCTTTTGCCAACAAAATCCTATTTTTCAACACGATGTCCGTTCAATTCGACTGTCTTACACGATCCACTTGGAGTGCGTGCATGCCTGTTTTGGGCCACTCTACTGATCGATGCCGGAGCCAACGCCTTGCTGCATCAATAACCTCCCCATCATCCACATACTGCATCCCGAAAAGTGCGCCCTTCATTGGGCCAAACAGATGGAAGGTACGAGATCTGGGCTATAGGGTGGATGAGGGATACCAGTCCAATGAAGTTTTGTGAGCTCCTCTCAGATGTGCAGACTCGTGTGACGCCTTGCGTTATCATGGGGAGGGCAAAGTTTGTATTTGTTCCTTCAGTTTCCTGAGGGTAGTAAAATAAACATCTGAGTTGATCATTGCAGCATGAGGGAGGACATTAAACAGGATAACCCTTCAGAGTCCCAGAACGTGACCATGACTTTACTGGCTGAGGGTGAAGAACTGAACTCTTTTCTCAGAGGAGCGCTGGTTCACTGCCACTGCATGGATTGCCGTTTTGTTTCCAGTTCGAAGTGATGAGCCCGTGTTTCATCACCTGTGACAATGTTCGACAGAAAATTGTCACTATCAGCCTTGTAGCGTGCAATTAAACCTGCACAGATCGTCCTTCATAGCCTTTTATGGTCTTCTCTTATGTGGGAAAGAACCCAGTGGGCACACACCTTTTGAGTACTCCAAGTTGTAGGCGAGTGTGCTAGAGCTTGTGCATGAGGTGTGTCTGCATGCAGGAGTCACAGCTGTCTGCAGCTGGCCAGCACGCAGAACATCGGACAGGTCTGTGCAACCTTCTTGCAATGACGCCAGACCCCTCGCCCAACGACTCACCATGCTTTTGTTTATTGTCAGGTCTCCGTAGACACTCACCAAGCGCCTATGAAAGTCTACAGTGCTCTCATTTTCCAGCAAAAGCAAATGAAGCTCTCTGCTTTGTACCCATATCCCTTACAGAAACCATCTGGAGGCTACGTATAACGCTGCCACCTGTCTGAACTTCATGAAACCGTAGGGGCTGCAGCTGGAATATACCACGATGACCTACAACAAATTCTGCTTTTCTTTCAACGGAAATTGGCTGAGAAAAAAAATTGTTCTATTACTAATTGAAAATGCCTGCTATTATTGATGTTAACTACAGCTAAGGTCGAAATTGCAATAGTGAACATTGTAACAATTATGAAGTCATCCCACAACAAATGCGATTTTCTGACATAAGACTTATTTGACGCCACTGGAAGCACTCTTGAACCACTTATGGTCGGCAGGTACACGACCGTGCCCTACTACTGGCCCTACTACCCGTACGTGACGGTGGCGGCGTCGCCACAGGTGGGGCGCTCGGACGTGAAGAGCGTGGTGCCCTACTACACGGTCCCGTACGCCTACACGTACCCCTACTACACGTATCCCGTGGTGGCGGCGGCACCGGCGGCTGCAGCAACACCTGTCGGAGCCTCCGTGTACTACGGCAGCTGGCTGAAGTGAGGCCCTGCGTCCACCATCGCGGACCTTCTCCAACTGGTGGCTCAACTGTACTTCTGCAACACCTGGCGCTGTGGATCTCGAAATAAATGTGTCTGTATGGCGGTAACACCATCGGCTGAATAGCTGCATCTCTCAATAGCAATAGTCGCATAATTACAGAACATTCCCAAATTGGAGAACTCTGATATATTGTAAATGTCTAATAAAGTTCGCTGGTTTTTGATTTAATATTGTAGTTTCTTTGAGAGTGTTAAGTCTTTAAGTTAAATTCCTACGTTTGAAATGAAACTATCTTTCAGTCACTAAGCACTGATTGTGTTTTTTTGTTTAATTGCGTTTTTATAACACAATCACATGACCATTTCACATTGCTGGAACTGGTTTTGTCCAGTCAATGGTTGTCTTTAGAATGTCATAGATGAAAAGTGGGAGCAGAGAATTATCGTAGAATATTAAAACTCTGCCCAGTAACTTCCTACATATTGATGTAAAAGAATAAAATCATACCTAAAGGCAGATGGTGCAAGTGTTTTCTGTTGCTTTGGCAACAAATATCAAAGATAATAGTTGACTATTACATAAGACATTCCTCTGGAACAGAAACTTATTTCTGAATCTTATTCCAATGCTAAATATTAAAAGGAGTAAACATTTACATCTATTTACGAATATTTCTGAGATCTATAAAAGCTATTAGTGAAAGTAAGAAGAACTTGACTAATTATTCTAGCTTCAGTTAAAATCTGCCATGTATTTCATTCAGCAGAAAGACTGAAAATACAAATTTCTGTTTTTTTTAAGTAGTTTAACTTTTGTACTTGCATAAGTTACAAGTTACTTCACCTTTCGTCAGAAAAAAGGGATAGAAATAAAAATATATCATCTAATTTTATACTGACATACTAATCATAAGACATAGTTCAACCGAGTATGTTGTATGTTACATGTAAAGGAAACTGGCAAAGACTAGAGGAGTCATAAGCTTGCAGAAGTAGAGGGGAAATGTACGAAATTATTTGTCATGTAAAATTGAGATTCCAGCAGGAACAGTGGGTGTTAATACCAGAACATCATAGCTTAGTTCCTTTCCATTAATATCACGTTCATCACCATCACTTGATACAGTCTCAAGAGTCAGACATGCCACATTTTGTTTCCCGCCGTCACACGCCTGCAGATGGTGAATATCATTGACATTAAACTTTGAAAAGATTCACTACATGCAATTCAGAACCTGTAAGAGGTTTCCACCCAGCATATGCATAAAGTATGAAGAAGAGCAAATAGAAGAGGTTGACAGTCTTAAATTCCTGGGATTACAACTTGATAACAAATTCAGTTGGGAGGAGCACACCACAGAACTGCAGAAACGCCTTAACAAATCTGTATTTGCAATTCGAGTGTTAGCAGACATAGGCGACATAAAAGTGAAAAAGCTTGCATACTTTGCCTACTTTCATTCCATAATGTCATATGGTATAATATTTTGGGGTAACTCTTCAAGTCAAACAAAAGCGTGTAATACGTATTATTTGTGGAGTAACCTCACGGATGTCTTGTAGAAACCTCTTCAAAGAACTGGGTATACTAACTACTGCCTCTCAGTATATTTACTTCTTAATAAAATTTGTCCTAAATAATATATCTCTTTTTCAAACAAACAGTTCAGTTCATACATACAATACCAGGAACAAAAATGATCTGCACAAGGACTTAAAAGTACTTACTTTAGTTCAAAAAGGGGTCCACTACTCAGGAACACTCTTCTTCAATAATTTGCCAGCAAGCATAAAAAATTTAGTTACAGTTTAAAAGCAGCCTGAAAGACTTACTCGTGGCCAACTCCTACTCCATTGGCGAATTTTTTAATAGAAACAAATGATGTGTTGTATATATTTATACTATTAGTATTGTTATTTCAGCTTAAAAAAAAGGTGACATGTTCCACATCCACGAGGATCTCCTCAACACGGATCTATGGAACGAAAAACTAATCTATCCATTCCCACGCCATGAAAGCTTTCTAATGATCTGCTCTCGTATAAAAGTCTGCCAATACCTTCATCTATAATCGCAGAAATGTTTAGGTTTTAACATCCAACTTTTTAAATTTAAGTTCATTAATGACACACTCAGTTTAAATGGCGATCGGACGAGTGAAAAACGGTGAATTTACGTACTGAATTTTACCATATGTATATACGTTATCGTATATTTCGCCTCACATATTTTTCAAAAGAATCTTCCGTCTTACCGACACGTTTAAGAGAACATCAGTCAGACTTTTTCTGTTATGAATAAAGCTGAGAAACGTTTCTTTGCTAATTATTTCTTCACCATGTTGTGTCCAACGAAGCAGCCGACCAGTGACACTTGTTTGTGTAACTTAACGTCAACAGTACGATCTCAAATAACTGGACAATACGTTGCTTCTTTAAGTTCATTTAAAACATGATCTTGAATACTTGTTGATAAAAGAATAATGAATGAAATTTTTATTATTTTACTGAGATGGTGGACATTAGTTCCATGAGAACTTACCCTTCGTAAATGCTCGTTCAACACATCAAACGTAGCGTTGTGCTCTGTTACTTTCAAGAAATTCCCATCATTTTCTTTAAAAAGTATAATTATATTCCAGGAAACACCAACACCTTGACAACATCAACTGTTTTTCACAAGGTAATACCTCGTATGAATATTCAGTCTTAGCTTGAATGAACATCTGGTTTTTATTTATCAAGCATTTTGCCTAGACGCAAACGCAAGTGTAATTCTCGTCATAATTAGTATGCTTTTACATAGTTTGTGGATTTTACATGCTTGGTTGAAATCTGGACATATTTTTCTAGTCTGAAAACCATTAAGTACTGGCACGTGAGGTAGTATCATCACTGAAAATTTTCCAACTGAAAAAAAAAACGATATTTTTGAAAAGGGAATAAACGAGCCACTCTCTCCATATTTCTTCACAATTTTCTTTTGTAATTTGTTGAAATGAATATTCCGCATCTTTCTCTATTACGAGCAGGACAGTTCAAATTAGTTACTTGAAAAGGATTTCTTTCCGCAAGACTTCGTCATAGTCTTTAATCATTTTATTTGGCCATTGTCCGTATACCACAGACAGCCTGTCAGTTAACAGTGTGGGAGACAGATCGTCGTTCCTGCAATGATGTGTAGTTTTTAAAATGTTAAATAAACTTACAAGCAAGTAATATCCCTATCCTACACAGGGAAAATTAATATTCAACTTAACAAAAAAATCAAGAATCTGGGGGGGGGGGGGCGGGGGTTGTAGAGTGCGTGCAGAATAACGTGGCTGGCAGACTCACAGTCGGCAGTGCACACGTGCAGAGAACGGCAGTGAAGGGGGCTGTGGATAGGCGCTGTAGGGGAAATGCCGAGCACCGGAGGAGAAGTGCCTTTCTATACTGAAGCCTGGGGAGGGGGGAGGGTCCAAGTTTTTAAAAAGGATCTTATAAAGGTTCATGTTTCTCATTTCATGCTGAAAACACACACATTTATTTATAGCTTTTATGTACATAATTTGCTCTTGGGAAGCCTTCATACAAATACTATTTGGTCTATTAAATGAAGAAAAAAATGAAACTTGTTTTAAAAAAGTATAACCATATTCTCAAGAATATACAGGGCATTCCAAAACTCCGTTCAATTTAATACAGGAGACAGAGAACCTGAAACAAATCTGTTTCGATAAGGAACAATTGTCCGCAGCTTGTGGTCTTATGGTAGCGTTCTCACCTCTCGTGCACGGGGTCTTGGGTTCAGTTCCCTGCCTCGAGATGAATGGATGTTGCAGAGTCGTCTGTATCATCATAATTCATCCCCATTACGGTCGGAGGAAGGCAATGGCAAACTACCTCCACTAGGACCTTGCCTAGTACAGCGGTGCGAGCCTCCCGCATCGTCCCCTACACTCCTCAGAGTATGGGATCTCGTCTCGTCAAGGAAGATGTGGTCTCTGAAGTTAACTTGTAATGTCAGGGAACATTTTATTAGTGGTGCTAACGTGAACTGTTGTGTCAGTGTCACTGACTGGGAATGTGCACTGACATTCAAATATCCACAGTTCACGTGTTTGGGCACATGCTCATCAACAGCAATTCAGCGTTAATGTGTGGGCCGGCATTCTCGGCGATAGGTTGACTGGACAGCACGTTATTCCATACCACCTCAGCAGATGGTGATATCGCGTATTCGTGGAACATGTGTCGCCAGACCTGCTGGAGGATGTACCTCTGAATGCTAGTCACATGATTCACTTCCAGTTCAGTGGGGTGCCAGGCCATTCCAGCATTCTGTGAGGACTCATCTGACAGCCATCTTCAGGAATCGATGGATCAGCCGAGGTGGCTCTGTGCTCTGGCCACACAAGTCACTTGACCTCAAGCGTCTGGATTTCTACCTCTGGGGCCACATGAAGCAGTTCGTGTATGTACCCATTGTGGAACTGGAAGAAGACCTCGTGGCTAGAATTGGCGTCGCTGCTGGTAACATTGCGGATATGCTAGGAATCTTTGGACATGCATAACATCAATGGTTCGAGAATTTATGCATTCATGCAGGCCAAGGGCCGCATATTCGAGCAGTTCCTGAGAATACCATTTCTGCAATTAGCAAGCCAAACTACCTTCCATGAAAATCGGCCCTCGCATCGGAAACTGCTATCAGGGACTGTAGGTACCATAATTAAACATATTTGTTTTGATATACTCTACCTCCTGCATTAATATGAACGAACAGTTTCGCAACAGCCTGTATAGACAAAATACCCAAATGCACAATTACTTATGTCTTTATTTGGCAATATGTAACTTCACTCTACTGGCAAACAAATTAAAATTAGAATATGATGCATTGACACGTTGCTAACAAAACAAGCACAGTCTTCTGTTTTAAAATCTCTTTCCACAATAGCTATCTGTCTCTTACTACAATTTTGTATTTAATACAATTTATCTGAAACAAATTCATACTTTCTTCATCACATCAATGCATCCCAGGTTCCTGAATTCAGTCGCAAATTCTATTAAAGTATCTTTCATTTCATTAAAATTCTTCAATTTCCTTCAGTGATCAAGACTTTTTTTAAATTATTATTTCAACATTCATCATGAAACTATAGCAACCAAATTTATTTTTGAAACAAAATTGAACACAAAAATACTATGAGCTTCAGTTCTGGGATCTTAACATTGATTCAAGCATTAGTTTCAACTAGACGTCTAATATATACGACCTCATAAATGAGTTTGTATTCGTCCATGATAATATGGTTGTACAGTCTTTAATGCCAATAAACTCCTCTACGATATACAACATACGTTGTCAATTATTTTACGTGTATTTACAATTATGTTAAAGTTGTGACGGTTGGGCTCACCATTCCAAGGATATTACGAATAAGACTCCGAAGAGATATTTGGCTCTCCTTCGACGAAGCTCTTTTCATTTAAAAAGAGTGTCTACATCTTTTTTTGGGGGGGGTTGAATCTGTCGAAAGGAATTCGGAAGAAATTGGCTGTGGCCTATAGTAAGGGACCAACGCCAGTACCTGCATACATCGAGAATGGAGATACCACAGAAAAATATTTCAGGTTTGACGGCGGATGGACTCGAACCACCTCGCCTCTGGAACACAGGGGTTACTTGCTCAGTACATTAAGGTGCAGAGAATTTGGAGGAGCTGGTTGATGAACATTATTTCCAACTACAATAAAATGCATCACAACAAAAGAAGGCACGCAAAATCCAAGTGTATTTTTATGTGCTGACTTTAATTTAATGTTTTTGTGAAGTTTATTACGGTTCTGCTGCCTTGCGAAATACGGAAATGTTGCAACCCTGAAGTTCTAGGCGTCTCCAAATAACGACTCCAGTGCTAATATCAAACTGCTCTAGATATGTAATTACAGCATTATAGCGGTGCGTATGTATTTTTAACTTACCATAGGGCAATGGACAAATCAAAAGAGGTTTTTCCTTCTTTCTTGTTCCAAATTTATCCATAATTAGAAGTATCAGAACAGCATACAGCACAAAACAGTAAATGCCAGCACTTAAATTAACTTCAACTGCAGTACAAACTGAACTGAACTCAAGCAAGACCAATAGATCCAAGCAGTCTCGATCTCTCCCCATTCGATTTCCATATTTTTGGAGCCTTGAAGAAAGATATTCGTGGCTGTAGATTTGCTTCGGAAGAACAGGTGCACGCCTGGGTCCAGTCATGGTTCCGTAGGCAACCGCAATCATTTTTTCCATGCAGGCATTGGCCGTCCAGTCTTTCTTACGGCGATTAGAATTGAAACAATAAACAGTTTACCTACTTTTTTCCAAATGTCTCGTTTTCATTTGACGGTCCCTTATGCCTAGGGATTACGATTTAAATTGTAACCATCCTTCAGAAAATGTTTCAAACCAAAGACTGCGTTTTGTGGGCTAAACACATTTTGAAAATGCGGGTGGTCTATTAAGAAGACTGCCTACACCATGCTTGTCGGTCCTCTGCTAGAATATTACTGTGCGGTGTCGGGATCCTTAACATATAGGACTGACGAAGGACATTGAAAAAATTGAAAGGACAGCTGCTCGTTTTGTATCACCGCGAAGTAGTAGAGTAAGTGTCACGGATATGATACGCGATTTGGAGCGGCAATGATTAAAAAAAAGGTGTTTCTCGTTGCGGCGAGCTTTTTCACGAAATTTCGATCACCACCTGCCTCCTCCGAATGTGAAAATACCTGGTTGACACCCACCTACACAGAGAAAAATGGTAATAGTAATAATGTAACAGAAATCCGGGAGATTTAAGTGCTGTCGAAAGTAGAACAGTAGAGAAACAGTTTGAAGGTGGTTCGATGAGGCCTCTGGCAAGTGCTAAACTGTCAACAACAGAGTAGTGACGTAGATGTACGAGAGTGCTTTCAAAAGTTCTTGAATCACCAAAAGAGGTCAGCGCTAGCGCAACGATATTCGTTGGACTGTTGCCTGCAAAAACGTGCCACGTCAGTGCTCTTGGAAGAGAGCTGTGGCGGTGACGTGATTAAGTACTTGGCAAAGAAAGGTATGAAAGCAAAGGACATTCATGGAGATTTCCAGAATACACTGGAGGACTCTGCTCCTTCATATTCGACTGTTGCCCAGTGGACAAATGAATTTAAATTTGGTCGGGAGGGCTAAGATGATGATCCGTGCAGTGGTAAGACAAGATGTGTCACTACTCCAGAAGTCATTGCAAAAGTGCACAAAATGGTCGTAGAAGATCGCCGATTGGAAGTATGTGAAACTGCTCACGCTTTCTAGATATCATCTGAAAGGGTATATCACATTTTAACTGAAGAATTAGAAATGAAAAAGTTGTCTGCAAGATGGGTGCCACGAGCCTTGATGCTGGATCAAAAACGCATGAGAATGGACATATCGGCACAATGTTTGGCCCGTTTTAGGAGAAACGAACAATATTTTTGGCACCAGTTTGTGACCACACATGAAACTTGGCTGTAAGAAATTCCCTAGCAGTTTGTGCAGGATACTGTGACCGATGCGCAGTGACTAATTTTCGTTCAAAGCACTGGGCGAGTTCATTCACTGATTCAGAATGAATGGGAAGCATATAAGAGTTTTCCACCTATCGGCCAGTCAGTGATGACAGAGTCGAAGAGCGCACACTACAATCTTTCTCAAACGATTTTACAGAAACTATTTGCTAAAAAAATCATCTCTTCTTTACTTATAGCTTTATATGTCAGGTTCATGAAGATGTGCCCCTCATTTTGTTAATGGTCAGAGTATTGTGATATTTACTTGAAAATAAAACACTGCTCGGATTTCGGAAAAGTGTGCAATGAAAAATAGAGGTCGCTTTGATTTTGTGTTTGGTGCATGTTACATAATATGTTGTTGCATATTAACTTTAGCTAACACATTGAATTTTTCTTTAGACTTGGGTAGAGGTATCTCGAGAAAACTGGTCTGATGTAGCACACTCATTTGCGATCGCGCCGCGCCAGCGATTAAACCGGAATGAAGTATCCACATTTCTCATATTTCATAAACGGTTTCAGATATCAAAACGCGATTTTGACAAAAGCATGCAAAGAGAAGAGTATTGTATCATTCGTTGTTATGTAACAATTCATTATTCCAATAACTACAGACTTTTTCAATGAAAGAGTGTAGTTTTTAAGAGCCATCAATAGCTGGTGAAATGAGAAAGGCTATGGGTTTTGGAACAACAAATGTGAAGACATTGCTCGTTTTTCATAATGAGGATGTGCTTTTTTATAAGCTGTTGACTTCAGCTTTCCTCAGTTACGCATTTAATAATTTGCTGTTTCAGTATTCTCTCACAACTGCATCTGTGGAACATGTTACTGAGGTGAGACAGTGTAAACTCCTCTGTGTTTCGGCAAAAGAATCAAGTTTCAACACAGCAACCAGAGAAATGTGTAGGTTTTACTCAAAATTTGCCACTCTTAGCGCTTCTCTGAAAGTTACAAATGGTGAAGAAGCCAGGCGAAAATAAATCGCTGTATTTTCGGCGGAATTCTTTTTAGATACTAACGAAAGCAGATGTGACAGTAGATCTTTCTGAATCGTCACCATGCAAGTGTGATTTGGAGGACGCCGACTTAATATTTAAAAAAAATGTGAGCACAGGCTTCAGTTTAGAACAGCAGTTCCCCTCCAGCGCTCGGCGTTTCCCCTACAGCACTCTGAGCGCCCCCCCCCCCCCTTCCACCAACCACCATCCCTCTACCGCTGCCGCTCTCCGTTCTCCCCATTGCGCATCTAGGGGTAGCATTCACTTCACGATAGATGAGGAGAGTCCTACGTCATAGTGACGTGTAGGTTTTACTCATAGTAGGCACACCTCACTATGAGTTTCACGGGATGTCCTATCGACTGTTGTGTCCGTCTTGAAACTGCACTGTTCATTGTTCTTAGTTGATTTACAACATGAAGGCAAAATTAAATGGAACTAGATGGTTTAATATTTCCAGCAACATTCGGAATTCAGTTTCTCAGTTTAATGTTTCTGCCCACATGAATTATGTACAATTCGCTGGCTTTTATAAGAATACGAAACACTTTAATTTCTCCCTATTTCACGTTTTTATACACGTGATTTATTCATGATTAATCGGACTAAAAATGCCTAGACACTTTCGTTATGGTTATGATTCCTTCATTCAGATATTCGTTATGTTCATGAAACACACAATAACATCCCACATTCTTTGGAATGCAGCTTAATAATTAATTATTTCACGTTCATATCCACACGATTTATGCACGATTCATCGGATTATTAAAAAAATAACTAAAAGCTTTTTTTTAGTTTCGTTATGGTTGCTTCGTTCAGACATTCATTATGTTCCTGAAACACACAAGCAGATCCCAAATTGTTGGGATTACAGTTGTTGTCGTGGCCTTCAGTCCCGAGACTGGTTTGATGCAGCTCTCCATGCTGCCATATCCTGTGCAAGTTTCTTCATCTCCCAGTACCTACTGCAACCTACATCCTTCTGAATCTTCTTAGTGTATTCATCTCTTGGTCTCCCTCTACGATTTTTACCCTCCACACTGCCCTCCAATGCTAAATTTGTGATTCCCTTACTAATTAATTCAACTGGGATGAACATAATAGATAACTCCTGTCACTTCGTTTGTAAACATGTATTTACATTTAGCTTTGACGTTATCGGTACAACTGCAAAGGTCGATACACGTTCTCATGTAGTCGATTTCGGTTATTTACGTCACGATGACGTAGTGTTTCGTCACTATGACGTAGGGTGCTCCACACCTGGCGTGAGATGAACAATACCCCGCATCTAGAGGCCACGATATTTTGCACGTACTGTACCAGCGCTGTTACTAGCTATTATCTTCGGCATTTGGAGCAGCGGACAGTGCGCTGTAGCAATTGTCTGCTGTGTTATTGTTGTTTATAAGGCATCTACCGCAGGAGACACTGAAAAACTGCCACAAAGTTTCGCATTAAAACGCGATTCATTGAGTGGCTGCAACATAGATATTTCCCTGATGATAACTTTAAAGTTCATACAAATGAACTAGCTGCGGGACTGTACGCTATTGACTTGCTGGCTCTAAGCAAGGAACACAGTGCCATTCACTCGCCGATGTATAATTGTAATTTAAATGCCACAGTGTTAGCATGATCAAAAGGCATTTTGGAGAGTGCAGTATATCAGGGGACTTCGTATGCCACAAATATGTGGAATCCTGCAGACGCATCCCATCTGTTACCGCCAAGAAATTAGAATGGCACTGCAGAAAAGTGCGACATGTACCTAGCGTACTGTCCATGCCATGATGTCGTCGAAATGGCTGTCGATGAAACTGTGATAAATACAGGCATTTCTGATGTAAGCGATGAACACACACAACGAGCGCTCGCGATGGCTTTTAAATATTCACAAGGAAACGCAGACCACGAAAATTACGTATGAAATTTAAAAAAAGTGTTTCGAATGGCTCTGAGCAATACGGGACTTAATATCTGTGGTCATCAGTCCCCTAGAACTTAGAACTACTTAAACCTAACTAACCTAAGGACATCACACATATCCATGCCCGTGGCAGGATTAGAACCTGCGACCGTAGCGGTCACGCGGTTCCAAACTGAAGCGCCTAGAACCGCACGGCCACACCGGCCGGCCACGTATGAAATAACGAAGACATTACCTATACTTTTCCTCCAGGAGAACGGCAACCCTAAGATCGTCGTAACCAATTTGGCATTTTCTTTTTTCGATTGTACTCTTGTCGATATCTTCACTGCTGTCCTCACCGACCGAGAAAGAAACCATTACATTTAGTATTGTTTCTTTTCTTACAGCCTCAATCTTGATTTGATCTTTTGATCTCATACCACACGTGCTTCACAATCTTCTTCCGTTTATCTGGCGTTATTTGTGAGACAGCCTCGTTCACCAGTCTGTCTGTGTCTCGAAGCGTGCTTTAATTTGAGACCAGACAAGTTTAATAGCACTGAAGTGCCAGTGGTACGGAGGAAGACTTATAAGTCTGTGGCCATGGTTTTTTGCTATTGAATTAGCTAAATATTGAGTTTCCTTTGGTTTGCATTCTCTCAGTGATTCAAAAAGTTCTGCAGTTCTCATATTCTGTTCACAATCCATGTTATTTTCCTTCAATCAGATCGAAATTTTATCCTTTATTGTGGACGCAGTCGGTGCCTTGTTTAACTGAACAGAATGGAATGGCGTGTTTAAGTTACGAAAAAGCTATCCGAACCGACGTTTGATAGAAAGCGACCAACAAACCAATTCTGAAACGTTTCAGCTCTCATTTCTTCGTTGTAATCTACGGTTTCTGTTTGATTGAAAGGGCAAGACAGCACTATCCACGTAACCGTTAGAGCCAACATGGAGAAAAATAAGCCGTCTGCCCTCATTGTACCGTGACTTGCAACGAGACGAATCTTACATGACGCACGTTTTTTCATTCCCATATTAAGTTCTCTGGGTTCACAGCTAGCAACTCCCGGAATAAGCGACATCTCCACGCCATTACGTCTCCGCGTTTCATAAATACTTCTCTGCCCGATAAACTTCTCCACTTGAAGCTATTTTTTTTTCTGAAACCAATTGAAAGGCTTGTCGAACTGACTGAGAACATATCGCTTTCCGACAGTGAAACTAACAACTTTTTAAGTGTTGGATACTCTTTCTTGCAGTAAAATGCATACATATGCCGCCTAATTGCATTTTCGTCCAAGTTGTCAATATTTGTCACAATGAACATTTTCTTCTTTGTTCTTCCGGGTGTCACAAGATCAGAGCTTCCAAATGATTCCCTCTCTCCTTCTCCTTCGTCGCTCTCTTCACTGCCGCAGTAGAGATCTTCAAAGCTTCTGCTACTCTGTCGATCGCGTTACCGACTCTTATGAAAGGACGGTCGTTGACCCTTTTCCTTTCAAAGCAATCACGTAATCTTAGAAAAATTAGGGTGCTTGTCCTTTCAACACAACACGTTTTTCAAACTTTGTTTTTCCCGTTCTATAAGAAGCCATTATCACTAGCGTCAATAAACTCACTGACGGAATTCGTGGAATATACGCATGTAAAACATGCAAACCTCGCAAATAGTACCGAGCAAGCACCGAAACACTAACTGGAAACAAGGGCTCCCGGAATAGAACTCCGACAACAATGAGGCGTTTTACTGCGTCATTCTCGTATTAAAGTTTTTGTTCCGAACCGTATGAAAAGTGTTTTTTATTATTTATAAAGTTAAGATCGTTACAGGTATGTAATGGAACTGTCCAACTGATACTCTGGACGCCAACTGATTGCGGAAGTTGTGGATTTAGAAATCTAATTTATTAGTGGATGCTCGCATTAATGATACTTAAAATAAACTGCGGGACAATTTCAACAAATAATGCTGGTGCTCGATTTTTCAGATTTACTTCTTTCCAGAGAATAAACTTCGGCATGGTCCCTATGAACTTACGTGATTGTAGTGTTTAGTAATTCATATAGTTCATTATTATTATTAATATTGCTTGGCTGCAGTGTCATCTTTCATATTTCCCCGAAGCAAATATGAAAGAACGACTACGTCATATGTTCCTCACAAGCTGGCAATAGGATCCTGCAACACTTTCTAACG
Organism: Schistocerca gregaria; assembly: GCF_023897955.1. Classification (NCBI taxonomy): domain Eukaryota; kingdom Metazoa; phylum Arthropoda; class Insecta; order Orthoptera; family Acrididae; genus Schistocerca; species Schistocerca gregaria. The sequence continues at coordinate 514,474,493 of NC_064924.1, forward strand.
TGATTTCCTTGAAACTATCCAGCTGCCATTTTGTATAGAAGAGAATAGAAGCTTCCGAAATGTGGTGCTACAGAAGAATGCTGAAGATTAGATGGGTAGATCACATAACTAATGAGGAAGTATTGAATCGGATTGGGGAGAAGAGAAGTTTGTGGCACAACTTGACCAGAAGAAGGGATCGGTTGGTAGGACATGTTCTGAGGCATCAAGGGATCACCAATTTAGTATTGGAGGGCAGCGTGGAGGGTAAAAATCGTAGAGGGAGACCAAGAGATGACTACACTAAGCAGATTCAGAAGGATGTAGGTTGCAGTAGGTACTGGGAGATGAAGAAGCTTGCACAGGATAGAGTAGCATGGAGAGCTGCATCAAACCAGTTTCAGGATTGAAAACCACAACAACAACTACCCCTGTCCAAATCATGAAAACTCTAGGAGTTTTCATGATTTGGAAAATATATTTTTATTTAATCTTTGTGATCAGATGCACTCCATACCCGACATTCTGTTTTGTTTAGTGATGTGGCATACAAAACTCCTGGTTCAGATCCTCTCTCTACGTTTCCGCTATCTCACATTCTGCAGCCGGTTACGAAACACCAGACTCAGCTCTTGCGCCAGCAACTCGAGTGTGAAAGTGCTAGAAAATCGGAGGCCTTGATGCAAGGTTACGAGTAGGTGGTGTCATCAGCAAAGGTCGCGCTATCGTCTACAAGCACCCGTATCGGACAATGGACTCTTTATCACGTAAATAACGCCTATGTGATGGCAATGTCACACGGTCGAACAACAGCTGCTAGCCAGCCGAAACAGGACTGCTAGTAACAGAAACTTTCTGTCATATATTTTTTAAGCTTTACTTTTCTGTGGTTTTTCATTGCATTAACACAGCTGTTAAGAGAAGCTTCAACATTTACTTTTGGTTGAGTAAGATGTTAACATTCTCGAAGTGTTTGCTTTATATTACCTCTATGCCATATTCCGTAAGTCGAAATCAAATACTGAAACACTTGTGCTAAACTTTTTATCTCCTGCATTTATTTCTCGTCGTATAATAATCAAGTCTCCCTATAATCAAGCATTCACCATCAAAAACGATCATTCGTAAATTATAAATGCACCACCATTGCAGGAATTTTAGGTAACATGTGTTTTGCTTATTGAAACATTGTCGTCACAAAGTATAACGGTTCTCCGTCCAGCACCGGAACCTCTTAATCACAAGAACAATATCAGTGCCACTGATAACTCACCTTATTTCGTGTTTCAGAAGCGATTGATTCGAGTCCCTACTTTTGACATAGACTGGCATCGCCGCATTTTTGGCGTCATTCTTGTTGCCTTAATCGTCGTAGAAGACGATTATAACATCCGCGATATATATATGAACGTGTGGAAAATTACGTAACTCAGTAATATTCATTCAATTATGTATTAAAAAGATGATAATTATCTAAAACAGAGACAATATTTGTCTCACATTCTTTGTTAATCTATGTCATTCTTTTCTTTTGTTTTCTACCCTTTTGTCGTCTTCTTCTGACGTACGTCGCCGACGCAAGACGCGAATCGATTTGAGGTCTGTTGAATGAAAAACATATAATGTAAAATTATTGTATTTTTATGTTCATTTGCTGGTAAAAACAAATAGGGCCAAATGCGTTAAAACTATTTATGATTAATTATTGAAAAATCACTACCTCTTTTAATTGTAATTTTGTATTAATTGTTTTGTCATAGTTGCAAGAAGCGCAGCAGTTGTTAGCTGCGGTTATATAGCAACTTCGTCTGTACTTCTAGTTGAAAATAGCATGGGTTTGTGTTAAACTAATTTGCAAAACAATTTAATATTTTTTTATTGGTGGCATCAATTTAAATGATTAATTATTTATTGAGCAAAGGAAAATCTTAATTAAAAAAGAAATCCTCTATCTTTTATTGGCCGCCATCTTAACTTTTATCCAGCGGCAAATTTAAATTACTTCAAACTGCAAACAATAGTCTGATGTTTAAGAAATAAATGTGCACCGGTGGAATTGAACTCTATTTATAAAAGAAAAAATTAATCGAATCAGATTGTATTTTCTAAGAACAGTGCTGATGGTATTTATCGTTGAACAAGATTTCATTGCTGATGTATATGGCCAAAATTAAACTACGGACGAATCATGGAGAAAAATATTTCTTGTAGCATACGTCAGTGTTGTGTGCGGGTGGTATTCTGTGGTTCCTTTTCATGATCAATTTGCTAAGAATAATTAAATCCATCGAAGACAAAAATTATACAAGGTCTGATGTACTATCTGTAATTTTAGTGATATGAACACAACTTACAGTCAACATTATTACACTAAGTCAGGTGGAATTCTTGTGCAATTTGAACAAAATAATTATCCGGGAGAAGTTGTAGTATGAATAATGCATTATACATGTGTATAATATTGTCAGTATCATTTACAAAATCAAATCAATGCAACTGCTAAAAAACAGAGTGAATTCAAACCGCAGAATACCATAGAGTACCGTATCATCCATATTCATTGCATTTATCCATGTTGATAATACGCAAAAACAGCCACACGATGACAACCACTTTCTGCTTAAGTCATTTTGACAAACCGATAATTCATCGTCTGCTTAAGACGAAACTGAGACAGAGGTTACGATACTGCTATCGAATCCAAACGAGATTTACTGCGACTATCGTAAGTCATTTTACAACATTTAAAAAAAAATAAAACCGTGATGATTCATTGTCTCACCAGTATCCTAACGAGCTAACTCTCTGCCTTTAATGACTTGTATGTTCCGGTGACCTCAGACTTCATAGAAAAGCGTCAGCCGTGGCCTCAAAAACATCAAGAAAGGCGATGATAATTAGACGCTGAAGCATTTCGGGGCACGGTGCTTCCGAATTCTTCTACGGAGTGGCGCAACAAGTAACACGATGAGATTTGTACGACATCCTTAGGGTATTCCTCGGTCAGAACTCTGGGGTATTTCAGGTGCTAAGTATGTCAATGAGGGATGTGGCGAGTGACCTCTTAGCAGCAAATAATCTTGAGTAGTCCGCCTCCGTAGCGCTGCGGCAGCGTTTCCGCCTACCTCGCAAGAGGGTCCGGGTTCGATTCCCGGCATGAGACTGTGTGTTGTGTGTCCATCATCATTTTCATCATCATTGACACTCAAGTCGCCGAAGTGGTGTCAACTAAAAAGACTTGCAATACGGCGGCCGAACCACGAAGGGGATATCCCGGCCAATAAGTGCCACACGGTAATTTCATCTTGAGCAAAAACGGACCATCATGTTAGGTATAGGGATTAGGGACCGCACTGTCATTGTAGTAACACTGAATACCGCGACATCCAAATCTACCAATAATTAAGAGGAATTATATCTAAAAAAAAAAAAAAGAGGTACAAATTCGCTTGACGCCTTTCTACGAGACGGTCTTCAGTCCTAAGCTAACTAAATAAGCGTAGACCAGATGAGGATTAAATTCAAAGAAATAGTATTGATGGCAGTTGATATATTTCTATCAAGTAAATCAATAAGAGACGGAACAGGTTCTCCGTGACACACAAAACAGGTCAGGACATCTTGCAGAAGCAACGAAAGAAGCTTGCCGGTTTTAAAAGAACGCGAAATCTCCAAGACTGACGATGCTTTACTGAAGTTTGAAATTTAGAGCGTAATTTAGATGCTTCTAATAGTTTCGACAATGAAAATACGTCTTGAAACTTGGCAGAAAACCCAAAGAGATTCTGGTCGTATGTAAAGCTGACTAGCGGCAATATACAATCAGTGCTTTAACTGTGCGATAATAACAGCAATATTACCGGTTAAAGTGTCACTCAAGCGAAATTAGTAAACACGGTTTTCCGAAATTGCTTCACTCACGAGAGCGAAATAAATATTCCGGAACTCTAATCATGGACAAAAAAAAAAAAAAATGGCTCTAAGCACTACTGGACTTAACATATGAGGTCATCAGTCCCCTAGACTTAGAACTACTTAAACCTAACTAACCTAAGGACATCACACACACCCATGCCCGAGGCAGGATTCGAACATGCGACCGTAGCAGTCGCGCAGTTCAGGACTGAAGCGCCTAGAACCTCTCGGTCACAGCGGCCGGCCTAATCAAGGACAGCTGCCAACATAAGTAATTTAGTATATTTCTTCGATGTAGCGAAGAAACTCAAATCACTTAATAAACGCAAGCCTTCTGGTCCAAATTGTATACCACTCAGATTCCTTTCAGAGTATGCTATATAACAGCTCCATACTTACGTCGGATATAATCGCTCGCTTGACGGAAGATCCGTACCTAAGGACTGGAAAGCTAAGCAGATGGCACCTATAAATAAGAAAAGTAGTAAAAGTAATCCGCTGAGTTACAGATCGGTATCACTGAAGTCGATTTGCAGCAGGATTTTGGAACACATATTTCTTTCGAACATTATGAATTACCTCGAACAAAACGCTCTATTGATAGATAGATAGCACATATTGTTCTTGTGAAACACAACTTACTCTTTATTCCATTGAAGTAATGAGTGCTATCGATAGGAGATCTGACTGATTCCACATTTCTAGATTTCAAGAACGCTAAAGACACAGTTTCTTACAAGTAGCTCCAAATCAAACTGCGTGCCAATGGAATATCGTTTCAGTTTTGCGGCTAGATTCGTGACCTCCTAATGGAAAGCTCAAATTTCGTAGTAACTGCCGGAAGCTCATTAAGTAAAACAGAATAGGTTGTATGCAGATGATGTTGTTGTTTATCATTTAGTAAAGTCATCAGATCAAAACCAATTTCAAAATTATTTAGACAAGATAGTTGTATGGTGTAAAATGTGGCAGTTGAGTCTAAACAATAAAAAGCGTGAAGTTATCCACATGAGTACTAAAAGGAATCCGTTAAATATCGGTTACACGAAAAATCACACAAATCTAAAGGCTTTCAATTCATCTAAATACCTGGTGATTACAATCATGAACAACTTAAACTGGAACAATCATAAAGAATATTTTGTGAGGAAGGCAAACCAAAGACCGTTTTATTGGCAAGCTTTTCCGTTTTCTTTGGAGGACTGATGCGCAGTATGAGATCCATACCATACAGGACTGGCGAAAAGTCGAAAGAGTTGAGAAAAGTGCAGCTCGTTTTGTATTATCGGTAAGTAGGGAAAGAAAGGCACGGATACGATACGCCAGGGGTGCAGCAATCATTGAAACAAAGGCGTATTTCCCTACGGCCGGATCTTTTCATTAAATTTCAATCACCATGTTTTTTCTCCGAAAGCGAAAATTTTTGCAGGTGGCCAACTGCATAGGTAGAAATGATTATCGTAATAATATAAGAGAAATCAGAGCTCTCGTGGAAATTTTTAAGAGTTCGTTTTTCCTACAAGATGGTCAGAGTGGAACGGTAGAGAAACGACGTGAAGAATCTGACATCATAAAATGACGATGGCCTTGTGCGAAGTGTTGCACTCTAGAGTTTGTAGACGAACGTGTCCTCACACGTGATTTTTTTGGAAATTTGTGGGAAGATCCTGTGGGACCAATCTAGGCTTACACACTACTTAATGTAACTGAAACTAACTTACGCTAAGGACAATATACACACCGATGCCCGGGGGAGGACTCGAATCTCCGACGGGGGGAGCCGCATGAACCGTGGCAAGGCGCCCGAGACCGTGTGGCTACGGGGCGCGGCCCACACATCATCGACATGAACGATATTATATGAATATGTATAAACCAAAATCGTAAACCAACGTTTCTGGCCAAGTCATCATAAGTTCTCTACATTTTCAAGTGATCTGTGTGCTGGTAGTGACTGCTACATAATGGCCAGCGAGCTATAAAGAGCAGATTATGCGCAATCATGATACGTAAACGTTTTTGTTCACGAATGTGTCGTCCTGGGTGATATCAGTTTGCAAAGAGGTTCCGTCAAAAACTATAAGGATGTAGCATATAGAATGGAGAAGTCTCACAGTTCCAAATCAATTTTGTGGGAGCCAAGTGTTTTAACTCAATGTATGGCTGTGCACTTTTCAAGAGTTCATTAGGGTTGCATTTCAGTGCCTGCGTTCCTTTGCTCAGTTTCAAAGAATACCGTATTGTTAAGTTTCCCACAGTGTTTTCACATCAAAAGTCTCACCATGAAAATCAAATAAGACACTGGATAAGTACGGTTATCGCGTGCGTGTTAACTTTACGTAAAAAACGCAGGATTCTTTGATTTATCCCAACTTACTTGACATTATGTCATTATCAGTGTGAGTTTTACTACATTTTTCAAACTGTAAATGTATGGAAATACTACTTTAAAAAATTATTCAATTTAATTTTTTTGCGCCGGTTATTTACGTTTTATCTTAACCATTGTCGTTGTTTCCTGCTGTAATATTACAGTTGTGTATAGTTTAACATATCACTTTCTGCGTATTTGTTATCATTGTGGAGGCGGGATTCGAGAATGCACTAATGCTCACCAAGAATGTGGTGTTGTCACTAGTCAGTTGCCTAGAGACAATTACATGGCTTATAGCTATGCGAAATTATTCGTGTGTAAATGAAACTGGAACTCCATGCAACCCAGATTCATGATTGACCGTCAAACACACTGCCTGCATACGGCAACTTTATCTGAGCGTCGGAGTGAGAGATTTCCAGAAGGCACGCCCGAGTCTCGTTGAAGAGATACGGAGCTGTGGTAGTGCATCTTGCAGCCAACAGAGCGCGTTAGCGCTCGGTGTTAGCTGGCTCGTTGAAACGCCCCGCTTTTCGCCATTACATGACGAAGCCGCCAAAAACTTGTCATATGGGAATTAAAACTGATTTAAGCCCCCGTATGCGATCCACCAACACGAAATGCATATACATCAGAGAATCGATTAACCGAACAGCTGGAGACAAGGAGGTGTTCGGATAACTGCTTATTCGGATAAACGACGATTTAGGAAAACATATTGCACTAGCATTCATAGGAACCTGAAACAAAGAAACAGTTACACACAAAACTGTTGAGACTTAGGCCCTTTGTATCACATGTTCAAGAAAAACACAGAGAACTGACTAGCTTTGATTTTAGAACTGACTATCCTTGATTTTTAAGAGCAAAATGATAATTAAAGTAGGCCCACAGCTTAAGAAAAGAGGTCAAAAATTTTTCTTTGTGAACTGAGGCCTATATCTTCGCTGCAGATGTTTAAAGACAACATCTGGACAAGCATCACATTCTTGTTCTAACAACTTTGTAGCCGTCTCACGGCAGTGAAAAACTTCCTCACTCGACGGTCCTTCTCCAGGAGGGTCGTTATCGCTGAGCTAATCCTGGTCATCAGGGGGCTTTAGTCGTCGATGGCAGTGGCAATTATTTCGTCGTCCGTCTACACGTGATAGCCACGATCATCAACAACACATCCGAGTCTGTGTTCAATATTTTCCTCGTCGGAGCCATCAAATCTCGCAGATTCTTTAACCACTCCAGCCGCTTCGGAAACAAATTGGCTGTTTGGTGGCTTTCCAGAGAAGAAAGGAATGAGCTTACTTTTTCTAAGCTTTGTGCAGTGTCTATATTCGTGTTTTCTGCTACTTCCATCTTTTTTCTTTACAAGCAAGTTTAAAAATTTTCTTTTAGTATGACTAATTTTTAATGTCCGAATTGTTGTGTTTCCTTTCTATACACATAATTAAATTAAATTTCCCTGCCACTTTTTATCTGAATTGTGAAGGCTAGTCCCAGGAACTACTTTAGGGATTCTGGTGCAGTTTACACTAATACACTCTAAGGCAACAAAAAGAACAAAAAAAAAGAACGACGCACCACGAAAGAATTATTCGAATGTGCCGGAAATAAGTAGATGTGATGTACACCTTACCTTGGCTAGTGAGGTCGCCGAATCTCTCCCTAACTGACAACGTTTGGAGCATTATGGGTAGAGCCCTCCAACCATCTCGCGACAATGACGATCTAATGCGCCAGTGGGACGCAATATTGCCCGATATCCCTCAGGGGGGCATCCAATAATTCTGCCAATCAATGCCAAGGCGAATAACTGCTTGGATGAGGGCCAAAGATGGGTCAACCCGTTATTGACCTGCTCAGTTTGTTAAGCTCTTTCACATGAATAAATCATTCAATTTTTGTGAAACGTAATCATTTTTTTGTCTGTACATGTAAAAAACATCTAAAGATTTCCGTCCCATTCGGGTAATTCCTTCATGGTGCATAGTATGGTTCTTCGTTACTGTGTTTAAATGTAGAGAAACTGGCATAACCCCGTAACATCGTATGTTCTATGTCTGAAATTACATTAAGTAGTAGAAATAAGATTCAAGCAGTCTATACAGCATACAGTACTTGACAAGCTACTCGTTATTTGTTATTTATTTTTACGTTGTGTGTAGTAGGCTGATTCACGAGCAAGCTTTTTGTATTTACACTAGCGGATCAAAAGTATCCGGACACTTGGCTGAAAATGATTTACAAGTTCGTGGCGCCCTCCATCGGTAATGCTAGAATTCAATAGGGTGTTGACCCACCCTTAGCCTTGATGACAGCTTCCACTCTCGCAAGCATGCGTTCAATCAGGTGCTGGAAGGTTTCTTGGGAAATGGCAGCCCATTCTTCACGGAGTGCTGCACTGAGGAGAGGTATCGATGCCGGTCGGTGAGGCATGGCACGAAGTCGGTATTTCAAAACATCGCAAAGGTGCTCTATAGAATTCAGGTCAGGGCTCTGCGCAGGCCACTCCAATACAGGGATGTTATTGTCGTGTAACCACTCTGCCACATGCCGTGCATTATGAACGGGTGCTCGATCATGTCGAATCGGCATCCCCGAATTGTTCTTCAACAATGGGAGGCAAGAAGGTACTTAAAACATCAATATAGGCCTGTTCTGTGATAGTGCCAGCCAAGCCAAGCAACGCGAGAGATGCAAACCCTCTATTAAAAACGCGATCACACCATAACACCACGGCCTCCGAATTTTACTGTTGGCACTACCAACACTGGCAGATGACTTTCACCGCGCATTCGCCATACCCACACCCTGCCATCGGATCGCCACATTGTGTACCGTGATTCGTTAATCCACACAACGTTTTCCCGTTTTCAATCGTCGAATGCTTACGCTCCTTACATCAAGCGAGGCGTCGTTTGCCATTTACCGGAGTGATGTGTGGTTTACGATCCAAGTTTTCTCACATCCTGCCTAACTGTCATAGTACTTGCAGTGGATCCTGTTCCAATTTGGATGGTCTGGATAGGTCTGCCTATTACATATTATGACCCTTTCAACTGTCGGCGGTCTCAGTCAACAGACGAGGTCGGCCTGTATGCTTTTGTGCTGTACGTGTCCTTTCACGTTTCCACTTCACTATGACATCGGAAACAGTGGACCTAGGGATGTTTAGGTATGTGGAAATCTCGCGTACAGACGTATGACGCAAGTGACACCCAATCACCTGACCATGTTCGAAGTCCGGAAGTTCCTCAGAGCGCCCTATTCTGCCGAGTGAAGATGTCTAATAACTACTGAGGTCGCTGATATGGAGTACCTGGCAGTAGGTGCCAACACAATGCACTAATATGAAAAACGTCTTTTTTGGGGGTGTCCCGATACTTTTGATCACATAGTGTATAATCTATTACCGCTCACTAGACAGGCAATCCGGCCGTAGATAGTGTTACCCGTGCGAAGCCGGCGCGGGTCGTTATTATAGTACAGATTTAATTGTTTTGGGAAGTCCTTTCTGAAGGTGGACGTCCGGAACGTAATCTTCTGAGGAAGTGAAACTTGGCCAACTTGAATTTCAGAGAAGAAGAGAATAGAAGCTTTTGAAATATGATGCTACAGAAGAACCTGAAGATTAGAATAGCAGATCGGAGAACTGCTGAGGAGGTACTGAAGCGTATTGGCTACAAAACAAAGCACAGATTGACTGAAAGAAGCGATCGGTTGACAGAAGGCATTCTGAGGCATCAACGAATTGTCAATTTGATATTGGTGTGTGTGTGTGTGTGTGTGTGTGTGAGAGAGAGAGAGAGAGAGAGAGAGAGAGAGGGGGGGTGGGGGGTTAGAAATGTGCAGGAGAACTGAGGTATGAAAGGAACAAGCAGGTTCAAACTGATGTAGGTTGCAGTAGTTACTCGGAGATGAAAGGGCCTGCAGAGTATAAAGTAGCGTGGACTGCTGCATCAAACGATTCTTCGGACTGAAAGCCACAACAACAAAACAACGACAATAACATTCTTTAAGTTATCTGGAGACACAGGAAAAGAAACTAGTGGGTCCGGAATTGGCGTCACTTACTTCAAGTAAGATGGACGTAGAAGAATTATGGGCAAAGTTTAAGCAGATTGTAAATCGTGGGCTGGAGAAGTACGTGATTAGTAAGTGAATTAAGGACGGAAAAGACCCAACATGGTTCAGCAACAACATTCGGAAAATGCTGAGGAAGTAAAGGTTGTTGCAATCTAGGCTCAAAAGAGAACGCGCAAATAACGAGAGGCAAAGGTTAGTAGAAATTCATGCGTCTATGAAAAGATGACCCGCGAAGTGTACAACAACTACAGCCGTGATACCATAGTAAAAGATCTGAGCGAGAACGCGAGGAATTCTGGTTGTATGTAAAAACGCTAAGTGGGTTTAAGGCTTCTGTCCAGTCACTTGTTGACCAATCTGGTGTGGCAATTGAAGACAGCAAAACGAAAGCCGAAGTTTTGAATTTCACTTTTAAGAAATCGTTCGCGCAGGAGAATCGTACAAACACCGTCGTTTGACCGTCGGACAGACTCCCTTTGAGACGACATAGCAATGGACATTCCTGGCGTTGAGAGACAACTGAAAGAGTTGAAACCAAATAAGTCACCATGTCCTAGTGGAATCCCAAACCAGTTTTACAAAGACGACTCTACGGCATTAGCCCCTTACTTAGCTTGCATTTATGGCGAATCTTTCGCTCAGCACAAATTCCCAAGCGAGTGAAAAAAAGTACATGTGACTCCTGTACAGAAGACGGGTAAAATAAAGGAACCGCAAAATCACAGACCAGTATTATTAACATCGCTTTGCTGCAGTATCCTTGAATATATTCTCAGTTCGAATACAATACACTTTCTTGAGACCGAGGAGCTTATGTCCACGAATGAGCATCGCTCTTGCGAAACTCAGCTTGTTCTAATCTCACACGATATACTACGAACTATGGATGAAGAGCAACAGGCAGATTCCATATTTCTAGATTACCGGAACGTATTTGTCGTGGTGCCCCTTTGCAGACTAAGGAAGGTCCGAATAAATGGAATATGTGAGTGGCTCGAAGACTTCTTAAGTAATGGAACCCAGTATGTTGTCCTTGACGGCGAGTGTTCAGCGGAGGCAAGTGTATCGTCAGGAGTCCCCAGGGAAGTCTCATAGGATCGCTATTGTTTTCTTTATACATAAATGAACTTGCAGACAGGATGGGCACCAGTTTGTGGTTGTTTGCTGATGATGCTGTGGTGTACGGTAATGTGCCGAAGTTAAGTGACTGTAGGAGGATAGAATATAACTTAGACAAAATTTCTAGTTGGTGTGATGAATGACAGCTGGCTGTAAACGTAGAAAAATTTAAGTTAATGGGGATGAGTAGGAAAAACAAACCCTTGATGTTCCGATAGAGCAATATTATAATCCTGCTTGATACAGTCAAAACGTTTCAATATCTGGGAGTAACGTTGCAAAGCGATATGAAATGGGAAGAACAAGTAAGGATTGTGGTAGGGAAGGCCAATGATCGACCTCAGTTTATTGGGAGAATTTTGAGAAAACTTCCTCTGCAAAGGAGACCGCATGTAGGACGCTAGTGCGACCTTTTCTTGAGACTCGAGTATTTGGGATCCATAACGGTTTCGATTAAAGGAAGACATCGAAGCAATTCGAATGCGGGCTGTCAGATTTGTTACCATTAGGTTCGAACAGCACGAAAGTGCCACGGAGGTGCTTCGGGAACGCGAATGGGAGCCCCTGGAATGAAGGCGACGTTCTTTTCGAGGAACGTGTTTCGGCGCAACATCAAGCACCGACACATCGGCCTGCAACGTAACAGCTGAGAAGGCTGTGAGACGACGCCAGCCCACAGAACTCTGACTAAGACGACACCACGACACGAGCGGCCCCTACACGTAGAGAATATAAGCGCCGCTCCAGCTAACCTCGGTCGCACTAGAAGAGCCACATTAAAAGACAAGCCATCATCGTAACTCTTTAGTCGTGACTTGGGATCTATTTAAATTGCTTGCATGGAAATTGTGTATATCGATGGACATTGATTATTTGCGTTTTCTTGCTACCCATCATTGTAACGAACAACTTAAATTGGAAAGAACACATAGAAAATGTTGTGAGGAAGGCTAACCAAAGGCTGCGTTTTATTGGCAGGATAATTAGAAAATGTAACAGACCTACTAAAGAGACTGCCTACAGTACGCTTGTCCGTCCTCTTTTTGAATACTGCTGCGCGGTATATATATATATATATATATATATATATATATATATATATATATATATACCTCGTATCATTTTACGTGTATGAAGCACAATACTTGTCGTTGTATGCTTCCCTTAACGAATGTTCGTTTAATTAACCGTCTGGTTTAAAAAGATGTTTGACCCAACAATTTGCATGAAGCTATAAGTAGAACCACTTGGAATTGAAGATATGAAAACGCACCGCTACGAAAGCTAAGACTAAAGATAAACAATAATGTTTTGGTTTATAAGAAAATCTACTCTTTTGTTTTATTCTGATCCTCTGGGGCAGAAAATTTCAAATTAATTCAGATTGCAACCAGTTGCCACAGAAATGTGGGGGCATATCGATGAAATAATTAAAAGTAAATATTAAAAAGCACAGTTCGATAGTTTTCCAAAATACGTTCTGTTAGACAGCACCCACTCAACTCCCGAATGAAAGATTCTGTCTTCCAGCGAAGTTCGTTTATTGTTTCTGGGAGTACTGTCATTACAAAGAAAAAAGGATTTCCCCAATAATAACATTTCAAATACATGCATACTAGGCAATATCATTCATCCAGAAAAGCTGTACAGGAGAGGGAAAAGTCATAAAAGGAAACAAATTTTGAACCCATGCTATGCGTTTCTTACTTGCACAACATTCTGGTAGTAACTATTGACATTTTAGCGACAAGAGCCTGCATCCGACGTAATAGTGGCTTACTCTTTCATCCTCTCAACAGCAAGCATCTTTTTAGTTTGAGGAAAAATATTTCGTTGATTGTAATTTAAAGAGAATTCTGTGTTTCCCTTGTAAGTCTGTGAATACTATCCCGATATGCTAGTCAAAATTTAATTTCCTGGAAGCAATGTCAACTACTATCACTCCATGTGGATGGATGTCAGTCTTGAAATTCGCGGAAAGCGTTTTTCTACCTATAGGTTTAGGAGATAGCTTTCATTTTCCGAGAAGCGTATGCCATTCACGTATATTATCTTTAGAAAGACCATTTGCACGCCCTTTGCTAATCCGAATCCCACCAGACAGTGGGAGGAATGTAAATATTTTTCGTCGCCGATTTGCTAAAACTTATAAAGCTGCACTACGTAGTGAACGTTTACGGTAGTGTCTGAAAAGTAACACCAATACAGTACTGCCATTTCCTGAAATCTGGCCACCAAGTTTTCTACTGTTCCTAAATAATTTTCGTTACATAGTTTCTCTGGAGAACCACTATAAAGTGAGTTTATTTCAAAATACATAATTATCTTAGGTTATAGATATATACGACACTAAATTCTGAAATCACGTTCAGAAACATGGTGCGAGTAATAAACATAATATTTGTGTGAACACTGAGCTCTACTACTCGGCTTCCTGGTTCTTTACCATACGTCTGTTGTTCTTCTTCTCGTCTTGAAATGTCGTTAGCCATCTCCGGTTTCATTCATGTGGGGCACTCCGCATCTCGCATTCCGTTACAAAACCCACATCTGATTGCATACTTTTCCAACAGCGACACGCGGTGGCCTTGCAGCTGGTAAACTATTAAGGTAAAGGACTGAGTTCGGGTAATGACTTCTGCTACATATATACACCCCAGATACCCTGACAAGTCGTCAGTTTCTCATTTTCGAGGCAGCAGGAGATTACATGGACATCATGAAAGCGATTTTCGTAAGTATCACGCACCAACACGTTTAGCGCTTTTATGCAGCAGCGACATCTCGTTGCACGCCACCTGCTGCTAAGGCTAATATTCGGTTGAAAAACGAATAGCAGCTGCCTACACGTAGTTGTAACTTATTAAGTCATAGCTTTCTTCAGCGCTGCTCGCAAAATAAACGATACTTTTTTTTGTTTTCATTTATTCATGTATTTGTGTTATCAGTTTTCTGACTGGTTTGATGGTGCCCGCCACGAATTCTCCTGTGCCAACCGTTTCATCTCAGAGTAGTGTTTGCAACCTATGTCCCCAATTATTTGCTGGATGTATTCCAATCTCTGTCTTTATCTACAGTTTTTACCCTTTATATCTCCCTCTAGTACAATGGAGCTTTTTCGCTGATGCCTTAACAGATTTCATATAATTCGGTCCTCCGCGCGGGATTAGCCGAGTGGTCTGAGGCGCTGCAGTCATGGACTGTGCGACTGGTTCCGGCGGAGGTTCGAGTCCTCCCTCGAGCATGGGTGTGTGTGTTAGTCCTTAGGATAATTTAGGTTAAGTAGTGTGTAATCTTAGGGACTGATGCCCTTAGCAGTTAAATCCTATAAGATTTGAACATTATTTTTATAATTCTGTCCATTCTTCTTGTCAGAGTTGTCCACAATTCATTTCCTCTCCGATTCTGCACAGAGCCTCCTCATTTCTTACTTTATCAGTTCACCACATCTCAAATGTTGCGATTCCCTTCTGTTCCGATTTTCCCACAGTCCATTTTTCACTTTGCTACAATGCTGTGCTCTAAGCGTACATTCGCAGAAATTTCTTCATCTCAGAATAACTACTGCACCCTACATCTTTCTGAAAGCTCACTCTATTCATCTCTTGGTGTCCCTCTTCAATTCATCCCCCCCCCCCCTACCTCCCTTCAGTACTAAATTGGTGATGCTTGATGCCTCAGAATGTTTTCTATCTACCGATCCCTTTTTCTACTAACGTTGTGCCACAGATTCCTTTTCTGCCCAGTTGTGTACAATACCTCCTCATTAGTTACGTGATATACCCACCTAATCTTCAGCATGCTACTGCAGCAACACTTTTCAAAAGATTCTATTCTCTTCTTCTCTAGACTATCGTCAATGTTTCACTTCCATACTTGTTTACAGTCCATATAAATACTTTCAGAAATGGCTTCGTAACATTTAAATCTATATACGATATTAACAAATTTCTCTTCTTCAGAAATGCTTTTATTTGCCACTGCCAGCCTACATTTTATATCCTGCTTATTCCACCGTCATCAGTTAACTTGCTGCCCAAATAGCAACATTCAACTACTATTTTAAGTGTATTGTTTCCTAATCTAATTTTCTCAGCGTCACCTAATTAATTCGAATGCATGCCATTATCTTTGTTTTACTTTTGTTGATGTTCATTTTACATCCTCCTTTAAACACATTTTCCATTACGTTCAACTGCTCTTCCAAGTTCTTTGCTGTGTCTCATAGAATGATAATGTCTCCCTGAACTTTAATTGTACACCAAAATTCTTTGGTTTCTTTTACTGCTTGATCAATGTACATATTGAATAACATCGGGGACACGCTACAGCCCCATCCCTCTACCTTCTCAACCACTGCTTCCCTTTCATGCCTCTCGACTCTTGTAATTGCCTTCTGGTTTCTGAAAAAGGTGTAAACAGCATTTCTCTGCCTGTATTGTACCCTTACCACCTACAGAATTTCATAGAGAGTGTTCCAGTTAACATTGTGATAAGGCTTGTAAGATGTTTAGCCGGCATAATAAAAATTCAAATAAAATAGGACTTGAATGGTCTAACCTGTCAAACCGATGTATACGGATTATATTAATCAAGTACAGAACAGCCAAAACTTAGGTTGGTCACACAATTGTTAAAATGCAGTCTGCTGACCTGATATGCAATAAAACAGAAGCGAAATTAAAAAGTGGTCGCCATACGAAGGGAGGTAACGTCTCATTTGACATATTTTACTACGTTACTGGACTTTAAAATAAGCACCATGACACAAATATTTCTTGAATAGTTGTGAGATAACAGCAGACTACCTACAGCGAAGCCTCATGACCACCTGGTCGGACGTAAAACTGAGGGGCAAGCTGTGCTCCGCATGTCGTAGAAATTTAAGTAATCTTCATTCTTCTGCAAAGGTGAGGTAGTATTTGAATGAATGGGAGGAAGGAGAAAAGAATTTGTGTTTCTTTATTCTGTGTGCAGGGTTCTTATGAAAATCATATTTACATGTCTCTTAGCACCTAAATAACTAATAGAGTCGTAATTATGTATTGTTGCCTTCATCTAACATTACCTTCACTATCTTGTCGTGACATACACGTTGTTTGTTGTTGTGGTCTTCAGTCCTGAGACTGGTTTGATGGAGCTCTCCATGCTATTCTATCCTGTGCAAGCTTCTTCATCTTCCAGTACTTACTGCAACCTAAATCCTTCTGAATCTGCTTAGTGTATTCATCTCTTGGTCTCCCTCTATGATTTTTACCCTCCACGCTGCCCTCCAATGTGATCCCTTGATGCCTCAAAACATGTCCTATCAACCGGTCCCTTCTTCTAGACAAGTTGTGCCACAAACTCCTCTTCTATCCAATTCTATTCAATACCCCCTCATTAGTTATGTGATCTATCCATCTAATCTTCAGCATTCTTCTGTAGCACCACATTTCGAAAGCTTCTGTTCTCTTCTTGTCCAAACTATTTATCGTCCATGTTTCACTTCCATACATGGCTACACTCCATACAAATACTTTCAGAAACAACTTCCTGACACTTAAATCTATACTCAATGTTAACAAATTTCTCTTCTTCAGAGACGCTTTCCTTGCCATTGCCAGTCTACATTTTATATCCTCTCTACTTCGACCATCATCAGTTATTTTACCCCCTAAGTAGCAAAACTCCTTTACTACCGTAAGTGTCTCATTTCCTAATCTAATTCCCTCAGCATCACCCGATTTAATTTGACTACATTCCATTATCCGCGTTTTGCCTTTGTTGATGTTCTTCTTATATCCTCCTTTCAAGACACTGTCCATTCCGTTCAGGTGGTCTTCCAAGTCCTTTGTTGTCTCTGACGGAATTACAATGTCATCGGTGAACCTCAAAGTTTTTATTTCTTCTCCATGGATTTTAATACCTACTCCAAATTTTTCTTGTTTCCTTTACTGCTTGGTCAATACACAGATTGAATAACATCGGGAAGAGGCTGGAACCCTGTCTCACTCCCTTCCCAACCACTGCTTTCCTTTCAAGTCCCTCGATTCTTATAACTGCCCTCTGGTTTCTGTACAAATTGTAAATAGCCTTTCGCACCTCGTATTTTACCCCTGCCACCTTCAGAATTTGAAAGAGTATTCCAGTTAACATTGTCAAAAGCTTTCTCTAAGTCTACAAATGCTAGAAACGTAGGTTTGCCTTTCCTTAATCTTTCTTCTAAGATAAGTCGTAAGGTCAGTAATGCCTCACGTGTTCCAACATTTCTGCGGAATCCAAACTGATCTTTCCCGAGGTCGGCTTCTACCAGCTTTTCCATTCGTTAGTATTTTGCAGCTGTGACTTATTAAAGTAATAGTTCGGTAATTTTCACATCTGTCAACACCTGCTTTCCACACATACACGTGGTAGGGGACAATACAATGGTTGACTCTTTTGGGAACGTACGGTGTCAGAATTTTTAACTGCAATCCATAGAGTGATGCACAGCGCCTCTCTTGCAGCGTATGTCGCTGGATTTGGATGACCTTCTCCATCACTTTTCACGCATATTAAACGAACTTACGACGAACTGCGCTACTCTTCTTCGCGTCCTCTCTATTTCCTCTTTCAGTCTGAGACAGACGAGTAAAATTCAAGTTTTTGTTTTTTCCAGTCAAACCGATTCGTTGCGGCCTGCCACGAATTCCTCCCTTGCGCTAACGTTTTCAGTTCAGAGTATCACTATCTCACCACGTCTTCCCTTCCTTCCCCTAAAGTTTTCATCCTCTACAGGTCTCCCTCAAATACCATGAATGTCTCTCTCTGATGTCTCGACGTAGGTCCTGTCGTCCTGTCCCTTCTATTTCTCAGTGTTATCCACATGTTCCTTTTTTTCGTCGATTCTGTGGAGAACCTGATGATTGCTTATCTTACCAGTACACCTAATTCTCAACACCATTCTGGAGCACCACATTTTAAGCCCTTCGTTGTCAATGAATCACTAATATACAATTCTGCGCTCAAAACTTACTCAGAAATTGATTTATCAGGTTACGGCCGACGTTTTACACTAGCAGACTTCTGTTGGCCTGGAATGCTCTATTTACCTGTGCTATTTGTGATTTGTGTCCCAATTCCTTCTACAGTCGTGTGTTTTTTGGGTACCAAATAGCAGAATTCCTTAAAGTTCGTCTACTTCCCGGTCAGCAGTTTGGTTTCTAAGTTTATTGCTTATCTCATTTCTCCTATTACTCATTACTTTCGTCTTTTTAGGGTTTCGTTCCTCAATGTCTAAAAACGGAACGATTATAGCAGCGCTTTGTTGTCCGCCTGACTGCCCGACTGCTAAGAACCATTTTTCTCAGGAACTGGTAGACGTATCAAGTTCAAATTCTTGTCCCATATTAAGGTTCTCTGATCTGTTGGCAATGTAAAAATTTTAAGTTTCTAAGTGAATTCAGTCAAAAGATATGGCTATTTATGTCACATATTTTAATAATGGAAAACTCACTCATTAAAAAACCTGTATGGTACATCGCGTTGACCTAGAACCATGCAATTTGGCAAAAAGCAGGGTTTCACGGCACAAATAAAGGAAAAAGTTCAAACATGTTAATTTGTAATTATATAACACGAACAAATAGTTCTTATCGTTTTTATCCTTCTGTTTGTTTTTCTGTCCGTATGTTGTGACATATTTTTCTCGTGACAAATTGTGGTGTCACATTCAAATTTATGTCACTTAGTCAGGTCTTTAATTTCTTAGCGGCGTAAAAAAACTTAAGTTTCTAAGTCAATGCAATCAAGAGCTTCGGCCATTTATATAACATGTATTTCTATACTGGCAAACTCACTCATCAAAGCCTATAGTGTACTTCCCGTTGACGCAGAATCATGAAATTCGACAAGATGCAAGATATCGCGGCACAATTAAAGTAAAATAATACGGAATTTGTTAAATTGTAAGTACATCACAAAAATATCTTTTTGCTATAAGTAATTATATTAATTCATCATCAATGTGGCGGTTTTGAGGAGAAAGAAGAAACACTGTATCTCTGTTTGTAGGAAACTGATACTTATTTTAAAAAACTGAGAATATATTCTGATATTACAGAATTATTCAGCTCATCGCATCACCACGAAAAACAATGTGACGAATTACAAAATGAATACGTTATTAATAACTTTCTAAGGGCCGTACCAGGAGACTGACTGGTTCCAAGTGCCATAGAAAGTTTATACAAGTTGTTTCTTGGAAACAAGGAAGCAGCAGTCAGCCATTGTTAGTAATGTTTTGTATTTACAGAAATAGCGCCGTTGCCGGTTTCGAGGCGGCAGGTTCATCTTCAGGCTGGTCACGTTTATATCACATTAGTTGTTGTTTACATTAGTTGTTGGCTGCTTTTTCAACAATTAATGTAAACAACAACAAATGTGATATAAACGTGACCAGCTATCTGTAGATGAACCTGTTGCCTCGAAACTGGTTCAAATGGTTCAAATGGCTCTGAGCACTATGGGACTTAACTGCTGTGGTCATCAGTTCCCTAGAACTTAGAACTGCTTAAACTTAACTAACCTAAGGACATGACACACATCCATGCCCGAGGCAGGATTCGAACCTACGACCGTAGCGGTCACGCGGTTCCGGACTGTAGCGCCTAGAACCGCACGGCCACTCTGGCCGGCGAAACTGGTTACGGCGCTATTTGTGTAAATTACTAACAATGGCTGGTTGCTGTTTTCTTCTATGCAAGAATCATGCTCTCAAAAATGTCAATCTTCATCTACACCTAAGTGATTACTCTGCTATTCACGATAAAGTGTCTGGTTAGGGCTTCAGTGAACCACCTTCAAGCTGTCTCTCTATCGTTTCCCTCTCGAACAGCGAGCGGGAAAAACGAGCATTGAAATTTTTCTGTGCGAGCCCTGATTTCTCTTATTTTATCGTGATGATCATTTCTCCCTATATAGGTGAGTGCCAACCGAATGTTTTCGCAATCGGAGGAGAAAACTGCTGATTGAAATTTCATGAGATGATCCCGTCGCAACGAAAAACGCCTTTGTTTTAATGATTGCCACTCCAATTCACGTATCATGCCTGTGATACTATATCCCTTATTTCGTGATAATATAAAACGAGCCACCCTTCTTTGTACTTTTTCGATGTCATCCGTCAGTCACACCTGATACGGATGCCACACCACACAGCAACACTCTAGAATAGGGCGGACAAGCGAGGTGTAAGCAGTCTTTTTAGTAGACCTGTTGCACCTTCCAAGTTCAATGAATCGCAGTCTTTGGTTTGCTCTACCCACAACATTGTCTATGTAATAGTTCCAATTTAGGTTATTTGTATTTGTAATCCCTAGGTATTTCGTTGAATTTAAAGCCTGAAGACTTGTGTGACTTATCGCATAATCGAAATTTAGCGGATTTCTTTTAGTAATCATGTGAATAACTTCACTCTTTTCATTATTCAGGGTCAACTGCCACTTTTCGCACGATACAGATATCTTATCTAACTCATTTTGGAATTCTTTTTGGTCATATGATGACTTTACAAGACGGTAAATGACAGCATCATGCGCAAACAATCTAAGACGGCTACTGAGATATTCTATGTCTTTCATGTAGATAAGGAACAATAGAGGACCTATAACGCTTCATTGGGGAACGCTGGATACTACTTCTGCTTTACTCGATGACTTTCCATCTATTACTACGAACTGTGACCTTTCTTACAGGAAATCACGAATCCAGTCGCACAACTGAGGCGATATTCCATAGGCACACAGTTTGGTTAGAAGACGCTTATGAGGAACGGTGTCAAAAGCCTTTTGGAAATCTAAAAATATGGAATCAATTTGACATATCCTGTCGATAGCACTCATTACTTCATGAGTATAAAGAGCTAGTAGTGTTTGGCAAGAACGGTATTTTCTGAATCCGTGCTATGTGTCAATAAATCGTTTTCTTCGAGGTAA
The DNA here is from genome assembly GCF_023897955.1 of Schistocerca gregaria. Taxonomy (NCBI): domain Eukaryota; kingdom Metazoa; phylum Arthropoda; class Insecta; order Orthoptera; family Acrididae; genus Schistocerca; species Schistocerca gregaria. The sequence goes on from NC_064924.1 coordinate 514,495,916, forward strand.
TTCATAATGTTCGAACACAGTATATGTTCCAAAACCCTACTGCAAATCGACGTTAGTGATATGCGCCTGTAATTCAGCGGATTACTCCTATTTCCCTTTTTTTGGTCTTGGTATGACTTGAGAAATTTTCCAGTCTTTAAGTACGGAACTTTCTGTGAGCGAGCGGTTGTATATAATTGCTAAATATGGAGCTATTGTATCAGCATACTCTGAAAAGAAGCTGACTGGTATACAATCTGGACCGGAGACCTTGCCTTTAGCCGGTCTTGCCTTTATTAAGTGATTTAAGCTGCTTTGCGACACCGAGGATATCTACTTCTATGTTTCTCATCGTGGCAGTTGTTCTTGATTGGAATTCAGGAATATTTACTTCGTCTTCTTGGGTGAAGGAGTTTAATAACTAGTGTTTGGTCTTCGACAAAACGGAAATAAACAATTTTTTGTTCCAGATGCCATTAATACTCAGACACTTCTTTTCATTTATGGAAATGCAAGCATAAAAATACAGTATTAGATTTATAACTAGTGGAACTGCACTCAACCAAAACTATTTCCACTTTCTTTTAAATTTTGTAACTCCAGCGGGAAGCATAGCTTGGCACAAAGATCATGCGCCATCGGCTAACATATGTTTGAAAGTCTTTCGCAGTGGTATGGCGGCTGGAACAGGTTCAGGCACATGCAACAGAGTATCAAGAACACAATAGCAAGGAAGATGGGTTTTGCGATGAATGACGCTTTCAAAACTTTCCCTTTCCACCTTTATTTCTCTTTGTACCTATATTTGTCTGTCCAACTACTGTGACTGTCCTTTTTGAATATATATTATCGCAGTATATTGTATATACCCCAGAGAACTTCAAAAGCATCTCATCATTCTTCAGAATCCCATTTCTTTGCGTATTTATTCTATCGAATGAATCTTTTAAACTTCAACTTACTCTTCATCATAACTAAATTGTGATCCAAGTTTATTTCTGCTCCTGCATACGCCTTACAATTCAGTCTCTGATTTAGACATCCCTCTCTGACCTTTATGTAATCCAGCTTGAATCTTACTGTGTCTCCTGGCCTCTTTCAAGTATACCTCCTCTTCCTGTGATTTTTGAACAGTTTATTCGCTATTATTCACAGATATTTAATGCATGAGATTGCTTCCATTGTAAGCAAATTACTATCGACCACGTTGTATAATGGACAGCGTATATGCAGCTCAGGGTGACTCTGATGCGGCTGTACAAACACCGACATTTAGGCAAGGGGTTATTTGTGACCTTCCAACGCAAGATTTTTGATTGCCCCTTATAATTAGACAGAGCGCTAGATCGCAATGAAGAACAAAAGCGAAGGCAGTCGATTGAGCCCTTTTCAAATAAGCTTCCCACCATTTGCCACAAGCATTGTGGACAACCATAGAAAACCTTAATCTGGATGGCCTGTCGGGAAACTGAACCACTGTCCTCCCGAATACAAGTCCTGAAACTGACCACGTTGCCGCCTCGCTCGATTACCATACGTAATAGGTTAGAAACGCTTCGTAGGTGCGTTCCCAAAACCAGCAACATTCTAGTTTTTTTAGTTCATTTGGATTAAAACAGGGCACAGAATTTGTGAATCGACCGTCTCAAGTGATACCGTGATTTTTATTCAGGAGCTTTTCAATTTTCCAAGCTTATAAAAACAATATAAAAAACAAGGATTCGAACCCAGGCCCTTCATTTTCACAGGCATTATGTCATCGACTGAACCATGCCCAAGGTTTTGTTTCCGAACGAGTCTTTCGATCTGCAGCTGAACATCAGTTGTTACGAAACATACTGACAAACTAAAATCTTCTCTTCTATTTTCATACTAACTGAATACCCAGTGTTGTCTGGGCATTTACTTATTCCAGTCTTTTAACAGTAAGAGGAAAAAGAACTGTGTTTCTAGCGTAATGGCAAACAAATTTTGCCGGCCGGAGTGGCCGTGCGGTTCTAGGCGCTACAGTCTGGAGCCGAGCGACCGCTACGGTCGCAGGTTCGAATCCTGCCACGGGCATGGATGTGTGTGATGTCCTTAGGTTAGTTAGATTTAATTAGTTCTAAGTTCTAGGGGATTAATGACCTCAGAAGTTGAGTCCCATAGCGCTCAGAGCCATTTGAACCATTTGAACCAAGCAAACAAATTTTATTTGCATGTATTCGTGAAAAAGAATAAAAAGTAGTAAAACATTCAATTATACACTCACATATTATATGTGATTACTGGGTGTAACAGGTAAAAATGCAATTTTTTAAAATATGTGCAACGTTAATATGTACACACATCAGTATGCATGGTTGTTTGTTCTTTTATTCGAACGGTCCATCCACAAACATGTCGCTAACTTTGCGACCTGATGTTTCCTGCATGGTCGTTACTGCACCATTAAGTGGACTCGTCTTTCAGCATAGACTAACAGTCCTGCTCCCGCGCATCAACACTGCAACACCGTTGTATCACTGTGCGAGGTGGCGCAGTGGTTAGCACACTGGACTCGCATTCGGGAGGACGACGGTTCAATCCCGTCTCCGGCCATCCTGATTTAGGTTTTCCGTGATTTCCCTAAATCGTTTCAGGCAAATGCCGGTACGGCTCCTTTGAAAGGGCACGGCCGATTTCCTTTCCAATCCTTCCTAACCCGAGCTTACGCTCCGTCTCTAATGACCTCGTTGTCGACGGGACGTTAAACACTAACCCCGCCCCCACCGTTGTATCCCTTATTTACAGGGTCTAGGGGATATAAGTACATGTATTTTTGTTGGTGACTGTGGACGATGTGCTGAACAACATTACATCAGTATTTATTTCATTTGCAGACTAATAATTATAGCTATTAGGAGTAATATGTTTACAGGCTGGTTGGTACCTTCCAGTACACGTGGCAATGTTCATTTTCCCCTGGACAGCAGGCCAGATGTTGCAGTGTGGATGCCTTGGATGCAGAATGGTTAGTCTATATTGACAGGCATAGTCGACTTACTGATGCAGAGAGCAGTTCACTCGAACATGGTACATAATAGCACATCTGTTTACATACGCGGGACTTATTCTAAACAGTGTACTGTTTGCAATATGTCTAGCACATGTAAACAGATGTGCCTCTATGCACCATGTTTGTGTGATGTAACAAGCATCTGTAAGCACTATGTATATGGACATGGCCTTTTGAACAAGGTGACAAACTTTTTATAATGCGCTGATTTTTATCCACTTGACATTTTGGCGTGAAGTTCAGTGTAAAATGAACACGTATTACAACAAAAAGATCTTTAAGACCTGAAGATGGCGGCATAGTTTGTTGAAACAGGTTGTCTTAAATAAAGAAATTATTTTATGCGATCTTGGCTGTTGAATGGTTTTTAGCAATTAAACCAGATCGCTCTTCAGTATTCTCAAAATGAGAAAACTCCATCTTCATTTTTGGCATCATGAATAGCCCTTTCTCACAACCAGTTCAAACTGTGGTAGGTCTGGCAAATAGCCAGACAGACTGCAGGTATTAGTTCTGTGATGGACGTCCACATTGCAAAAATTGGATGATAATTTTATCTCGCCAGGCATTCTACATTCTCCAATCTCTAGTAGTTTATTGGAGAAAATTTGAGAGCTCTCATCCCTGAGATGTGCGACTCTGATGTTTGCCTGTCCCTTCTGTCTCTCTCTCCCCTCTTTTACATTTTTCATCACACCCTGTCCGTCTCTACCTACCTCCTCGCAATTTGTCCAACTGCCTTCCCACATTCCAAGCATTTCCTCCTGAGTCCTTATATCGTCTTCCACATGACACCATCTCCCTCTACCATCTGCCTCCTGACACATTCTTCCTTTCTCAGTTGCCCATTTCCCATCTTCCTCATGCCACCTACGCCTCCCACTCTTTATTTCTGCCCCTCTGCTCCTACCCCCTCTCTCTGTCCATCTCCTCTCCTGCTTTCTCTCTGCCCTTCTCTCCTCCTGCCCCTTTCTCTGTCTGTCTCCTAATCTCCCCCTCTGTCTGTTTATTTCTTACCCCTTTCTCTATTCATCTCCTCTTCGCCCCTCTCTTTGTCCATCTCCTCCTTCGCCTTCTCCTGCTCTTCTTCCCTCTCTTTCCATATCCTCCTTCCTCCTTTCCTGTTCATCTCCTCCTGCACCCTCTCTGTCCATATCTGACTTTCCCCTCTCTACCCATCTCGTACTCCCTCCTCGCTGTCTACTCCTGACCTCCTACCCTCTCTCTCTCTGACCATCTGTTCCTTCCCCCTTCCACTGTCCACTTCTTACTTCACTCTCACCTCAGTGCCCACTAGGTGATTCTTACTTGCACAGTGCTTCTTTTCGTACAATACCTTCAACATCCACATTATCACTTCTAATGTAGGCTTTGAATTAGGTGCTAATCATAACGTACCTAGGGTGCTTATCTGTCACCAAATGATCCACATTAATGGATGAACGGTCGGTGCTGTTGAATTTTCTCATTCGCGTGCCGAACTTGATATCCGTTTCGGGTAGTTGCGAAAGACAAGGAAGTTAAAGGGGTTACTATTAACCTAACTAAACAAAGCGCCAGCTTCCAGTTGTTGGCCCACATTTGTGATCAGATTCGTCACTTCTTTACAGATAGAAATCAACACGTCGGAATGTCGTGCTACCTTACGGAAGTGTTGTAGGACCTTTACAATAATGCTCCAGTACACAACATCCGATGATCTGTGATACTTTTCGTGGCCGATGCCGTTTTCAGGGAGAACGCAACACCAGAAGGCTGCAGCAAAACGCAAGAACACCTGCAGATGATCGACGATTAGCGAATGGACTAATAGTTAACTAGAAATGCAAATACATCCATTATGCGCATAAATAGGCGAAGGAATCAATTACTCCTCTATTACACTACTGGTGACAAATTACTGGAATCAGTAACAACCGTAATATACCTGGGAGTAAGTAACGGTCCGGAACACCCATAGTGGAATGACCAAATAAAACAAACAGTAGAAAAAGCAAATGACAGGCTGAGATTCATTGGAAGAATGTTAATCAAATGTTCGTCATCCACGAAAGAAGTGGGTTACGAAACACCCGTTAGACTGATTCTTGGCTGTTGCTTATCACATTGGGATCCTTACCAGAATCGATTAATCCAGGAATGAATGTAGAAGATTCAACGAACAGCTGTGTGCTTCGTTATGGGATCGTTTATGTCGGCACAATAGCGTCGCAGAGATGCTCAACAAACGACACTGACAGAAGCTAAAAGAGACGCGTTGTACATCACAGGCTGGTATGCCGTTGAAATTCCGAGAGAGTACATAACTGGAAGCGTTGGGCAGTGTATTAGGGGGTACGCTCAATAAGTAATGAAAGATACTTTTTTCTGAAATCAGGTTGGTTTTATTCAGGACTCTAATACACCATATCATTCTCCACTCTTTTGGCGTTCAATGCGACGGATTTACGCCATCTTTCTCGGAGGGCCTGCTGCAGCTTTACTGGTCGACATGTCTTGCTGCGTCAATAATCTACCCGTCACTGACATACAGCTTTCCGCGGAGTGCATTCTTGATTGGTCCAAACAGACCGAAGTTTTCAGGCAGATGCGAGATCCGGGATGTAGGGGGGATGAAGAAGAACTGACCAATGATGTTTTGCGAGCTCCTCTCGGGTGCAGAGACTTGCGTGAGCCATTGTGTCATCACTGAGAAGAAGTTCGTTTGCATTTTCGTGGCGACGATCACGCTGAAGTCCTTTCTTCAATTTCCTGATGGTAGTACTATACACTTCAGAGTTGATCTTTGCACCATGATGGAGGACGTGAAACAGAATAACCCTTTCTGATTCCCAGAAGATCGTGGTCGTAACTTTACCGGCTGTAGGTGCGGCTTTGAACTTTTTCTTCTGAGGAGTGGAGTGCCGTTTTGTTTCCCGTTCGACGTAATGAACCCATCTTTCATCGACTGTGACGATTTCGACAAGGATCAGCCTCGTAACGCGCAAGCAATTCCGCACAGATGGTACTTCGTTGCTCTTTACGATTTTATGTTTAGGGGGCGAAGAAGCAAGGGGGCACACACTTTTGAGTTCCTCAACTGCTGAACGAGTGCCAGCACTAGCAACAGAGACATCCAGTTGTGCACCGATGTGTATGATTGTGATCGGTCGTTCATTTCGAATGAGAGTGTCCGCACGTTCCAACAATGCTTTTTGCGGTCGGCTGGTACGCGGGAGATTGGACAGACCTGCGCGACCTTGTTGCAATGACGGTAGACGCCTCACCCAGCGACTCATCGTGATTTTGTTCATCGACAGTTCTCTGTAGGCGCTCTGCAAAAACCTACGGGTACCTACGATGCCCTGTTTTTGCGCCAAACGAAAATCAGTGACAGCTGTGCTTCGAATGCACCTCCGTTACAGACGCCATTGTGAAAGGTGTGTGTATCATCACCACTTCACGAAACTACAGAGGCTGAAGTGGGAATATTCCACGATGTCCCACAACAAATTCCACATTCTCTCAACCGAAACTGACCGAGAAAAAAAAGTGTTGCATTGCTTATTGAACGCCCCTCGTAGCTTATTCCAACCAAACGCACGTGCACATGATACAATGTGTTCGCCTTGTACAGCAGACACTCAGGCACGAATATCGCTTCCTGACGCTCCCGCCAGGCCTTCATAGTGAAGTCGGACGCAGACACGTCTCGCTGACGTCACGTCAAACACGTCTAGCTCACAAAGTTACGCAGCGGTGAATGTTCGGTCTTTTCCTCCCCGAGTCTCAACTGAGGGCAGTTCCATACAATGCTCCATGCTCGTTATACAGTACTGCAGAGTGCGGAGTTTTAAGTCCGATCCATTAACAAATGTCTCTGTGAACATCTACAGAGCCATACGTCGCCCAGTTTGTGCTCCGCTCTGGGTATCAGTACGATTGAGAGGGTCTGACCCCGGCCGCGTGTGGGAAATCCCGCGGCACCACGAAACTTAGGGGACGATCGAAAGAAAAATTTTTCTCTTTAATGTAAGACGCAGCACTTTTGAGCACTTGTCTGTTGCCTGAAATGGCCGAAAATCTTCTTACACCCAGATTTGCACTCTGCGCTGACGTGAAACTTCCTGACAGATTAAAACTGTGTGCTGGACCGAGACTCAAACTCGGGACCTTTGCCTTTCGCGAGCAAGTGCTCTACCACCTGAGGTTCGCAGAAGAACTTCTGTGAAGTTTGGAAGGTAGGAGACGAGGTACTGGCAGAATTGAAGCTGTGAGGACGGTTCGTGAGTCATGCTTGGGTAGCTCAGATGGTAGAGCACTTGCTCGCGAAAGGCAAAGATCCCGAGTTCGATTCTCGGTCCAGCACACAGTTTTAATATGTCAGGAAGTTTCTTACACCCATATCTGCATTAACAGTTTATTCGTGTTCGTCACATTCTTTTTACACTGAAGCGTCAAAGAAACTGGTATAGGTATCGGTATTCAAATACAGAGATATGTAAACAGGTAGAATGCGGAGCTGAGGTCGGCAACGCCTATATGAGGCAACAAGTGTCTGGCGCAGTTGTTAGATCGGTTACTGCTGCTACAATGGCAGGTTGTCAAGACTTACTTTAGTTGGAACGTGGTGTTATAGTCGGCGTACGAGCGATGAGACACAGCACCTCCGAGGAAGTAATGTAGAGGTCATTTTCCTGTACGACCATTTCACGACTGTACCGTGAATATCAATAATCCGGTAAAACAGCAAATCTCCGACATCGCTGCGGCCGGAGAACGATCCTGCAAGAACGGAACCAACGACCACTGAAGAGAATCGTTCAGCGTGACAGAAGTGTAACCCTTCCGCAAACTGCTAAAGATTTCAGTGTTGAGACATCAACAAGTGTCAGCGTGCGAACCATTCAACGAAACATCATCGATATAGGCTTTCGGAGACGAAGACCCACTCGTGTACCCTAGATGACTGCACAACACAACGTTTTATGCCTCACCTGGGACCGTGAACACGGACATTGCACTGTTGATGAATGGAAACATGTTGCGTGGTCGGAAGAGTCTCGTTACGAATTGTATCGAACGGATGGACGTGTACGGGTATGGAGACAACCTCATGAATCCATGCACCCTGCATGTCAGCAGAGGAATGTTCAAATTGGTGGAGGCTCTGTAATGGTGTGGGGCGTGTGCAGTTGGAGTGATATGACCCCCGATACGTGTAGACACGATTGTGACAGGTAACACGTACGTAAGCATCCTGTGTGATCACCTGCATCCATTGTGCATTCTGACTGACTTGGGCAATTCCAGTAGGACAATGAGACACCCCACACGGCCACAATTGCTGCAGAGTGGCTCCAGGAACACTCTTCTGAGCTTAAACACTTCCGCTGGCCACCAAACTCCCCAGACATGAACGTTATTGGGCATATCTGGGATGTCTTGCAACGTGCTGTTGACTAGATCTCCACCCCCTCGTACTCTTACGGATTTATGGACAGCCCTGCAGGATTCATGGTGTCAATTCCCCCCAATACTGCTTCAGACGGCCGGCCGCTGTGAACTAACGGTTCTAGGCTCTTCAGACCGGAACCACGCAGTTGCTACGGTCGCAGGTTCGAGTCCTACCTCGGGCATGGATGTGTGTAAGTCCTTAGGTTAGTTAGGTTTACTTAGTTCTAAGTCTAGGGGACTGATGACCTCAGATGTTTAGTTCCTTAATGCTCAGAGCCATTTGAGCCATATTGAACTACTTCAGACATTAGTCGATTCCATGCCACGCCGTGTCGCGGTACTTCTGCGCTCTCGCTGGGGCCGCACACAGTACCAGTCAGGAGTACCAGTTTCTCCGGCTCTCGTATTCCGTACTTCCGAACAGTGACGCCCGACGTGTCGGTTTCCGGAAATGTAGCTGCAGTTTTGTCGGCAGTTGCTGTCTGTGCTGGTGGGTGCGGCCATCGCGGAGGAGGCAGCCACCGTGGAGAAGCAGCAGGTGGCGGCAGTGCCGGCAGCGGCGGTAGGAGGGGCGGAGCTTGGCCCCAGGACGGGCGCCGTCGACGTTGGACAGAGGAGCGCCGTGCCGCAAACGCCCATCTACCCGTGAGTACTGCTCCGCAAGCGTCTGGCACTGCAGCTCGCACCGACAGTACACTGGAGTTCAAAATTAAATCAACAAACGGAAATTTTGCAAGGTTGTCTTCATTTTGTTTCGCTGTCTCTGCTTTGTTATTGCTCGCCTAACAACTAATATATGAGATAAAATATGTTGCTACGAAAATAGCCCTGAAATACTTTTTAGGGCTGCTGTGCTGCGACTTTCTTTGGCTCATTAATTTTCAACTTAACAAACTATATTATGTTCTTATTATTCTGGATCTGGCTTTCTATTAAAGGAACATTGTTTCGTTACTGTAACTCGCTACAAAGTTCAGCTTATCTTCCTTACTTTACAGTTATTGAGAAGGTTACTGAAAATTATTTCGTTACAAATACTGAGGTTACAGTACGCAATGTTTGTTCAACATGAATATTTTGCAGTGGATTTTTGTTAACAGTAAAACAAAAATAAGTACCACGACTAACCCGAGAACATGAGACTTTTATCAGAGAAAAAATGTTTTCACTATAATGATTGCCAGACCAGAACTAAGCACAGCAAGATTGCTTTTATGTCATGAAGGTAAATTATCTTTTTGTCCTGTTAATAATACATCTTCCGCAGCCCACGTCCACCTGTAAAACACATCATGCAATCTGCTGCTCTGCCCTGCAATCCCGAAAGCTCAAAGAAATAATTTTAGTTCACTATTACCTGTACGCTTCTTTGCGGTATGATTGATTTCATTTAATGCAGTTTGAATGCGCCGCGGCAGCGGCTCGTTCGTTCGTAGCGCAGCTCTGCACCACGAATAATATTTGAATAGCTGAAAATGTCTTAAAAGGATGGGATAAAATACCAGGCAAGCTTATTACAAATCATAATGTAAGTTTTCACTAAGTAACTCTATTCAAAACATTTAGACGGATTAAATTCTTACACACCTTTACAAATCAATACCTAATGGCGTCCTTCTCACAATCTTGACCAAAGAATGCTACACAAGCATACAATATAGCGTCACAGACTCATCCTACTCACGTAACTCCAAGAAGACGGCAGAGAAATTAATGCTCGGTCACTACTATTTATACTCGTTGTGACATATTCTCGTCTTTGTTTGATATTTAATAAGCATCGTCTGTGGCGGTTTCAGTACTCGCCGACACAGATATTATCTTTAAAAAAAATCAGTACGTAATTCTATACAAGTATAAAACATGACACATAATGGTTTCTCTTATTACATAAATTTCATACAATCATTGTCCACGCAATTACAATCATTCAGTTCAATTAATCTGTTCTCTTTTTTTACCACACATAATATGTGTTTTGCCAGGAGACGTTACATTTGCCACAAAACTGTATAAACAGATGATGCCAAAATAGAAACAATGTAAAGAATACAGAACATAAACAGCTGCACCATGCATAACAGTGGACGAAAATGTTCTTCGTTTTTTTCCAACTCAGCACATTGGCACACACATTCCATCCGGTTAATGAGCTCACCATGGGGTGTGACCACCTCTGTCACCAAAGCAGGCCTGACATCATCAGTGTGATGCTGAGGCAATAACGCCCACTCGTTTGGCTGGGCAGCTGCTCGCAAGTCTTGGAGAGTGATTGGCGTATGTTGACGTGATGCAACCCGTTTTCCTAATGCATCCCAGACAGGATCTGTAGAATTCAAATCGGGAGATCGAGCAGGCCACGCCATGCGGGCAGTATCTTCTGATTGCAAGAAAACGTCAGCTACTCCTGCTCTATACGGTTGAGCATTACCGTCCATCAGTACGAAGTCTGGGCGCTTAGCATCTCACAACAATCGCACTTGAGGCCCCAAGATCTCGTCGCGATACCTGTCAGCAGTTAAACCTTTCCGATTCAACCGTACAATTTCGTGGAGAGATGTTCGAAAGATCAACATAATCGTTGCCCACACCATTAGCGATCCTCCTGTGTACGGGTTTCGAAGCCGTGTTCCACGTTCTCTCCAGATGCGAATCCGTTGAGAACCATTCTCCAGACGAAATCGGGAGTCATCTGTGAAAAGAACATTGGTCCATTTTTCGACTGTCCAGGAGGCATTTTGACGACTCTACTCTAGACCCCTTTTGTTAAAATGCCAAAGAAGCGCAAATACAGCAGGTCTCGATACAGCACGTCCAGATGTCAGTTGCTGCGCAGTACGAAGGCGGTATCGTCGTGCCCTTTCAGCCACGTAACGGTCCTCTCTTCCTCATGTCACACGTGCTCGGTCATGCCTGGTCTTCGTGGTACATTGCGGTCTCTATAATCTGTCGCCACATCCGAAAAACAACAGAACAATTCACTTAAGCCATCGGACCACTTGAGTTTCCGACTGCCCTCATTCCATTCTTCCTATGGCCCTCTACAGCAATTGTGGATGTGAGATTACCCAGCAAACATTACTCCGTTTCATAGGTGCCCTCACGTCATCGTTGGCGTGGTTATCCGTTGCTACCTTCCGTGCAGAACACGACCGTACGGACATCCGTTGACAGTTTGTATCATTATATCGAGAATTAGACACAGGGCGGGGAAATAGCGGTTTGTTGCTTTAATTTTGGGCACCAGAGTATAAGAGGTGCAGACTGCGACTTACGTACGTGTGTGCTGTCTTCAAAGATCTTCCCAAGGAATGTAACACAAAATCGATATCGTTAACCCTTATTTGGCTATGTTGCTCCCAAACAACATCAAAATTGCACACTGTTTTCTGCAGCATGTTTCTAAGTTTTGTCCTTGGAAGGGTAATGCTGGCAACATTTAAAAATCTCATATGCAGCGATATTCTCTGTGAAATGTTTCTGAGTAGTGTGCATCTTTAGCAGACATCTTCCAAGGTTACGTGAGCATCAGTTACCGGTGTAGCAATTTGATTAGCTTTGCGGCGCTGTTTTTAATTGTGCAACGAAAACTGCGCATCAACTTAAAAAGGAAGTCTTGAAGGTGAGTTACAAATGTGTTAAGGAATTCTTACCTGGGATACTGCAAGCGGACTTATCTTTTCTGGGCAGACGAAGCCTGGTTTTGAGTATTGGATGGACAATAAGACCAGAAAGTGAAGTAAACATGGGCACCTGCGCCAGTGAATGAGGTACAGTATGCCAGTTTTGATCGCTGACCACATAAAGGACCAAAAGCGATGATGCGGAATTTCCCCTCACGGATAGTTGAATGTTAGATCCTGAGAATGTGGAAATGTGGAATTGTCCTGTGCTTTGTAGCAAAACGGATTTTTTTTTAAGATATTTCACATGCAACAGTCCAAAACGCAAGCATTTTTGCAGCCACAGTACCAACATTGTAGTAATTTTATTGTAGCGTCCATGAGCCTTTTGTGGGCAATGATACTTCTAGGTAAAATATTGTATTTTGATTCAAAGTATGCAGCATTGTGCACATGACAATACAGGGTGATTCTCGAAAATCTGCAAATATTTTAATATGTTATTCAACAAGTAAAACTAAAGAACATAGTTCATAAAGACATAGGTCCGCAAATGTTTAGTTACGGAGTTACGGCTAATAAAAGATTTTACCTGAAGTATAGCAACTGCGCTAAAATGAAGCCATCGCAAAACCGTACGAGGTAAACGTAAAGCACGATCTCCATTTATTTTGTTATTATTGGTCTAGTGAATCTAATAAAACATGTCAAAGACGTGTATCTGTAGTAGTTTTGCAGAACATCCAGGGAAGCGAAGAAGTCATTTCGTAAAGTTTTTAATTTAATAACTACTTGGCCCGATTTGTTTTTTAAGGTCCATACAACTACACAAAGTTTGCAACAGAACTTGTAGAGAATTTAATTTTGGGAAAATGACGGTAATAAACATTATATGAAAATGTATTAATGTGTCACATAATCTGCTTTTATTAATACATACCACAAGCGAATTCATGTAAACCGAAAAAAAAAAACAAAGCTCAGTGTTAAGGAAGTTGTACAGTGTACATACAAGCTCACAATGCTTTCAAAACAACTCGTTTCATGGTTAGAAAACGACTGAAAAAACTCTGTAACGGTTGCCAACAATGACATAAACGTTTCTACATTATTAATGGAAAGTAAACAAATTTACTTGTTAATAATATTTGTTTCTCTGTATGTTCTGGAAAACTACAGCAGATACACGTCGCCGGCCGGAGTGGCCATGCGGTTCTAGGAGCTGCAGTTTAGAACCGCGCGGTCGCTACGGTCGCAGGTTCGAATAATGCCTCGGGCATGGATGTGTGTCACGTCCTTAGGTTAGTTAGGTTTAAGTAGTTCTAAGTTCTAGGGGAGTGATGACCTCAGATGTTAAGTCCCATAGTGCTCAGAGCCATTTGAACCAGATACACGTCTGGGACATGTGTTATTAGTTTCACCAAACCAATAACAACAAAATAAATGAAAATCATACTTTACTTTAACCTCGTACAGTTTTACGATGGCTTCATATTAGCGAAGTTGCTAAACTTCAGGCAAAATCTTTTATTAGCCGTAACTCCGTAACTATACATTGGCGGATCTGTGTTTATATGAACTTCTTTCTTTAGTTATGCTTGTAGAATAACGTATTAAAATACTTGCATATCTTCGTGAATCATCCTGTATACATTCAACTTAAGTAATTGAATAATTTTTCTTCGCGGTATTCTGAATTTTCCAAACATGGACCTTGCCGTTGGTGGGGAGGCTTGCGTGCCTCAGCGATACAGATGGCCGTACCGTAGGTGCAACCACAACGGAGGGGTATCTGTTGAGAGGCCAGACAAACGTGTGGTTCCTGAAGAGGGGCAGCAGCCTTTTCAGTAGTTGCAGGGGCAACAGTCTGGATGATTGACTGATCTGGCCTTGCAACATTAACCAAAACGGCCCTGCTGTGCTGGTACTGCGAACGGCTGAAAGCAAGGGGAAACTACAGCCGTAATTTTTCCCGAGGACATGCAGCTTTACTGTATGATTAAATGATGATGGCATCCTCTTGGGTAAAATATTCCGGAGGTAAAATAGTCCCCCATTCGGATCTCCGGGCGGGGACTACTCAGGAGGATGTCGTTATCAGGAGAAAGAAAACTGGCGTTCTACGGATCGGAGCGTGGAATGTCAGATCCCTTAATCGGGCAGGTAGGTTAGAAAATTTAAAAAGGGAAATGGATAGGTTAAAGTTAGATATAGTGGGAATTAGTGAAGTTCGGTGGCAGGAGGAACAAGACTTCTGGTCAGGTGACTACAGGGTTATAAACACAAAATCAAATAGGGGTAATGCAGGAGTAGGTTTAATAATGAATAGGAAAATAGGAATGCGGGTAAGCTACTACAAACAGCATAGTGAACGCATTATTGTGGCCAAGATAGATACGAAGCCCACACCTACTACAATAGTACAAGTTTATATGCCAACTAGCTCTGCAGATGACGAAGAAATTGAAGAAATGTACGATGAAATAAAAGAAATTATTCAGATAGTGAAGGGAGACGAAAATTTAATAGTAATGGGTGACTGGAATTCGAGTGTAGGAAAAGGGAGAGAAGGAAACATAGTAGGTGAATATGGATTGGGGCTAAGAAATGAAAGAGGAAGCCGCCTAGTAGAATTTTGCACAGAGCACAACTTAATCATAGCTAACACTTGGTTTAAGAATCATGAAAGAAGGTTGTATACGTGGAAGAACCCTGGAGATACTAAAAGGTATCAGATAGATTATATAATGGTAAGACAGAGATTTAGGAACCAGGTTTTAAGTTGTAAGACATTTCCAGGGGCAGATGTGAACTCTGACCACAATCTATTGGTTATGACCTGTAGATTAAAACTGAAGAAACTGCAAAAATGTGGGAAATTAAGGAGATGGGACCTGGATAAACTGAAAGAACCAGAGGTTGTAGAGAGTTTCAGGGAGAGCATAAGGGAACAATTGACAGGAATGGAGGAAAGAAAAACAGTAGAAGAAGAATGGGGAGCTCTGAGGGATGTAGTAGTGAAGGCAGCAGAGGATAAAGTAGGTACAAAGACGAGGGCTGCTAGAAATCCTTGGGTAACAGAAGAAATATTGAATCTAATTGATGAAAGGAGAAAATATAAAAATGCAGTAAATGAAGCAGGCAAAAAGGAATACAAACGTCTCAAAAATGAGATCGACAGGAAGTGCAAAATGGCTAAACAGGGATGGCTAGAGGACAAATGTAAGGATGTAGAAGCTTATCTCACTAGGGGTAAGATAGATACTGCCTACAGGAAAATTAAAGAGACCTTTGGAGAGAAGAGAACCACGTGTATGAATATCAAGAGCTCAGATGGCAACCCAGTTCTAAGCAAAGAAGGGAAGGCAGAAAGGTGGAAGGAGTATATAGAAGGTTTATACAAGGGCGATGTACTTGAGGACAATATTATGGAAATAGAAGAGGATGTAGATGAAGACGAAATGGGAGATACGATACTGCGTGAAGAGTTTGACAGAGCACTGAAAGACCTGAGTCGAAACAAGGCCCCCGGAGTAGACAACATTCCATTAGAACTACTGACGGCCTTGGGAGAGCCAGTCATGACAAAACTCTACCAGCTGGTGAACAAGATGTATGAGACAGGCGAAATACCCTCAGACTTCAAGAAGAATATAATAATTCCAATCCCAAAGAAAGCAGGTGCTGACAGATGTGAAAATTACCGAACTATCAGTTTAATAAGCCACGGCTGCAAAATACTAACGCGAATTCTTTACAGACGAATGGAAAAACTGGTAGATGCAGACCTCGGGGAGGATCAGTTTGGATTCCGTCGAAATGTTGGAACACGTGAGGCAATACTGACCTTACGACTTATCTTAGAAGAAAGATTAAGAAAAGGCAAACCTACGTTTCTAGCATTTGTAGACTTAGAGAAAGCTTTTGACAATGTTGACTGGAATACTCTTTTTCAAATTCTAAAGGTGGCAGGGGTAAAATACAGGGAGCGAAAGGCTATTTATAATTTGTACAGAAACCAGATGGCAGTAATAAGAGTCGAGGGGCATGAAAGGGAAGCAGTGGTTGGGAAAGGAGTGAGACAGGGTTGTAGCCTCTCCCCGATGTTATTCAATCTGTATATTGAGCAAGCAGTAAAGGAAATAAAAGAAAAATTTGGAGTAGGTATTAAAATTCATGGAGACGAAGTAAAAACTTTGAGGTTCGCCGATGACATCGTAATTCTGTCAGAGACGGCAAAGGACTTGGAAGAGCAGTTGAACGGAATGGACAGTGTCTTGAAAGGAGGATATAAGATGAACATTAACAAAAGCAAAACGAGGATAATGGAATGTAGTCAAATTAAATCGGGTGATGCTGAGGGAACTAGATTAGGAAATGAGACACTTAAAGTAGTAAAGGAGTTTTGCTATTTAGGAAGTAAAATAACTGATGATGGTCGAAGTAGAGAGGATATAAAATGTAGACTGGCAATGGCAAGGAAAGCGTTTCTGAAGAAGAGAAATTTGTTAACATCGAATATTGATTTATGTATCAGGAAGTCGTTTCTGAAAGTATTTGTTTGGAGTGTAGCCATGTACGGAAGTGAAACATGGACGATAACTAGTTTGGACAAGAAGAGAATAGAAGCTTTCGAAATGTGGTGCTACAGAAGAATACTGAAGATAAGGTGGATAGATCACGTAACTAATGAGGAGGTATTGAATAGGATTGGGGAGAAGAGAAGTTTGTGGCACAACTTGACTAGAAGAAGGGATCGGTTGGTAGGACATGTTTTGAGGCATCAAGGGATCACAAATTTAGCATTGGAGGGCAGCGTGGAGGGTAAAAATCGTAGAGGGAGACCGAGAGATGAGTACACTAAGCAGATTCAGAAGGATGTAGGTTGCAGTAGGTACTGGGAGATGAAGCAGCTTGCACAGGATAGAGTAGCATGGAGAGCTGCATCAAAACAGTCTCAGGACTGAAGACAACAACAACAACAACAGGGTTAAATATAAAATTCCAGCTTCTCTCCTAGGTATAATAATAGATGAAAATCTAAACTTGACTCAGCACGTAACTGCAGTGTGCAAGAAGACATAAGCATCTCTTCACACCATACGAAAATATAAAAAAACTCTTCCTTCCTGACCTGATAAAGGAACTTGTACAAGCACTTATAATTCCAATTATTGACTACAGCGATGTTATTCTGCAAAGCCTATCTCAGGAACGCTCACGGTGCCTGGAATTTGTTGCGAATGCCTGTGTTCCTTACAACCGTGGTATTCTACTCTTTGATCACATTTCACCGTGACACCCACAGCTATCCTGGCTGCCGCCAAACAAGCGCAGAGATTTTCATACCCTCCGTCTCCTCCACTGTCTTATCAACATACACTGTCCTTCGTATTTCTCCTCCACCTAACGCTCCTAACTCACCAGTTTGGCAGAATCATCTTAGCAGAATCAGCCGCTCCCATCAGAGCAAAATTCTTTCTGTCCCACTCCATCGTTCAGCCACGTTCCCGAAGTCCTTCCCAGAAGCAGGAATCCGGCTCTGGAAAAAACTCCAGCATTATATTAGAGAACTGAATAACATCTCCAACATCAGAAGACAGTTAATGACATATCTACTGAAGCAACAATACGGATTAGCATTGTCCCTGAACCTACTCGTTACCCTTGAACATTCGTCCTTCCGACTATATCTTCTTCATTTCCCAATATTCTTAGCCGATGCAGTCTCCTTTATTTCCTTTCCCCAGAACTCGCTATTTCAGAAAAAATATATTTTGTACTCCTATAAATTCTTCTCACAACTGCCACTGTCACTATTGTAATAATTGATATTGTTATTGTCGCCATTGTATGTGTTGTTGTTGTTGTGGTCTTCAGTCCTGAAACTGGTTTGATGCACCTCTCCATATTACTCTATCCTGTGCTAGCTCCTTCATCTCCCAGTACCTTCTGCAACCTACATTCTTCTGTATCTGCTTAGTGTATTCATCTCTTGGTCTCCCTCTACGATTTTTACCCTCCACGCTGCCCTCCAATACTAAATTGGTGATCCCTTGATGCCTCAAAACATGTCCTACTAACCGATCCCTTCTTCTAGTCAAGTTGTGCCACAAACTTTTCTTCTCCCCAATCCTATTCAATGCCTCCTCATTAGTTATGTGATCTATCCACCTTATCTTCAGCATTCTTCTGTAGCACCACATTTCGAAAGCTTCTATTCTCTTCTTGTCCAAACTAGTTATCGTCCATGTTTCACTTCCATACATAGCTACACTCCAAGCAAATACTTTCAGAAACGACTTCCTGATACATAAATCTATATTCTATGTTAACAAATTTCTCTTCTTCAGAAACGTTTTCCTTGCCATTGCCAGTCTACATTTTATATCCTCTCCACTTCGACCATCATCAGTTATTTTACTTCCTAAATTGCAAAACTCCTTTACTACTTTAAGTGTCTCATTTCCTAGTCTAATTCCCTCAGCATCACCCGATTTAATTTGACTACATTCCATTATCCTCGTTTTGCTTTTGTTGATGTTCATCTTATATCCTCCTTTCAAGACACTGTCCATTCCGTTCAACTGCTCTTCCAAGTCCTTTGCCGTCTCTGACAGAATTACAATGTCATCGGCGAACCTCAATTTTTTTATTTCCTCTCCATGAATTTTAATACCTACTCCGAATTTTTATTTTGTTTCCTTTACTGCTTGCTCAATATACAGATTGAATAACATCGGGAAGAGGTTACAACCCTGTCTCACTCCTTTCCCAACCACTGCTTCCCTTTCATGCCCCTCGACTCTAATAACTGCCATCTGGTTTCTGTACAAATTGTAAATAGCCTTTCGCTCCCTGTATTTTACCCCTGCCACCGTCAGAATTTGAAAGAGAGTATTCCAGTCAACGTTGTCAAAAGCTTTCTCTAAGTCTACAAATGCTAGAAACGTAGGTTTGCCTTTTCTTAATCTTTCTTCTAAGATAAATCGTAAGGTCAGTATTGCCTCACGTGTTCCAACATTTCTACGGAATCCAAACTGATCATCCCCGAGATCCGCATCTACCACTTTTTCCATTCGTCTGTAAAGAATTCGCGTTAGTATTTTGCAGCTGTGGCTTATTAAACTGATAGTTCGGTAATTTTCACATCTGTCAGCACCTGCTTTCTTTGCGATTGGAATTATTATATTCTTCTTGAAGTCTGAGGGTATTTCGCCTGTCTCATACATCTTGCTCACCAGCTGGTAGAGTTTCGTCACGACTGGCTCTCCCAAGGCCGTCAGTAGTTCTAATGGAATGTTGTCTACTCCGGGGGCCTTGTTTCGACTCAGGCCTTTCAGTGCTCTATCAAACTCTTCACGCAGTATCTTATCTCCTATTTCGTCCTCATCTACATCCTCTTCGATTTCCATAATATTGTCCTCAAGTACATCGCCCTTGTTACTATTATTATTATTATTATTATTATTATTACCACCACTATTAGTAACAGCTGCAATACTACGACTACTGTCACTATTAACTGCAGTAGTTCATAGTCAGTATAATTTACTCACTCAGACACTCGGAGTGAAACGTTCGCTTTGGGTAGTTGCTTGTATGTACGTAACATCCGTGTTAGATCTGTCGCTCACAGTCAATGTTACCTTTAGGCTAATTCTTGAAGATATTTACGATCGTCGTTCTAAAGTTCTCGTGGTCCAGGTATTCTGTACCACAGCCGTATGCGAACTTGATTTCGTCACACTTCTTCTCCTTGCAGCTTGTCACTGAAAGAAAACTTCACTGAAATACACTCCTGGAAATGGAAAAAAGAACACATTGACACCGGTGTGTCAGACCCACCATACTTGCTCCGGACACTGCGAGAGGGCTGTACAAGCAATGATCACACGCACGGCACAGCGGACACACCAGGAACCGCGGTGTTGGCCGTCGAATGGCGCTAGCTGCGCAGCATTTGTGCACCGTCAGTGTCAGCCAGTTTGCCGTGGCATACGGAGCTCCATCGCAGTCTTTAACACTGGTAGCATGCCGCGACAGCGTGGACGTGAACCGTATGTGCAGTTGACGGACTTTGAGCGAGGGCGTATAGTGGGCATGCGGGAGGCCTGGTGGACGTACCGCCAAATTGCTCTATACGTGGGGCGTGAGGTCTCCACAGTACATCGATGTTGTCGCCAGTGGTCGGCGGAAGGTGCACGTGCCCGTCGACCTGGGACCGGACCGCAGCGACGCACGGATGCACGCCAAGACCGTAGGATCCTACGCAGTGCCGTAGGGGACCGCACCGCCACTTCCCAGCAAATTAGGGACACTGTTGCTCCTGGGGTATCGGCGAGGACCATTCGCAACCGTCTCCATGAAGCTGGGCTACTCTCCCGCACACCGTTAGGCCGTCTTCCGCTCACGCCCCAACATCGTGCAGCCCGCCTCCAGTGGTGTCGCGACAGGCGTGAATGGAGGGACGAATGGAGACGTGTCGTCTTCAGCGATGAGAGTCGCTTCTGCCTTGGTGCCAATGATGGTCGTATGCGTGTTTGGCGCCGTGCAGGTGAGCGCCACAATCAGGACTGCATACGACCGAGGCACACAGGGCCAACAACCGGCATCATGGTGTGGGGAGCTATCTCCTACACTGGCCGTACACCTCTGGTGATCGTCGAGGGGACACTGAATAGTGCACGGTACATCCAAACCGTCATCGAACCCACGGTTCTACCATTCCTAGACCGGCAAGGGAACTTGCTGTTCCAACAGGACAATGCACGTCCGCATGTATCCCGTGCCACCCAACGTGCTCTAGAAGGTGTAAGTCAACTACCCTGGCCAGCAAGATCTCCGGATCTGTCCCCCATTGAGCATGTTTGGGACTGGATGAAGCGTCGTCTCACGCGGTCTGCACGTCCAGCACGAACGCTGGTCCAACTGAGGCGCCATGTGGAAATGGCATGGCAAGCCGTTCCACAGGACTACATCCAGCATCTCTACGATCGTCTCCATGGGAGAATAGCAGCCTGCATTGTTGCGAAAGGTGGATATACACTGTACTAGTGCCGCCATGGTGCATGCTCTGTTGCCTGTGTCTATGTGCCTGTGGTTCTGTCAGTGTGATCATGTGATGTATCTGACCCCAGGAATGTGTCAATAAAGTTTCCCCTTCCTGGAACAATGACTCCACGGTGTTCAATTTCCAGGAGTGTAGTTTACTCCTTTCTGCAGCCATTCTTCTATAATTGAAAAACTCAAGTCAGACAAACGACAGATCCATTTTACAGTAAAGTTCTGAGAAATGGCAACCACGTAACTCGACATACAAGGAAGCATTTAAGCAACGTCTGCCATCAGAGTAAGTCACTTCAAAGACGGTTTTCCTTTATTCCAGCCGTTGACAATGTCGGTGGCTCTCTTGCGCTGGGGAATCCATCGCGCCTTTCATATATCCTATCAAAGCACCACTCCTCGTCCAGAGCCAATGACCTTCTTTCCACATTTCGTTGTGGGTTTTGGCCGCAGCATATTTCCCGCACCATTTGCTCATGTAGATACAGGGGTGCACCCTGTGAATTATTTTTCCCTCGTTTACTCTACAACCAGTTAACATAGAACACGAGCGCCTTTGGCTACTGTAAGAAACCACAATAAACATCACATCGCGCTACACACTTCAGACACTCAAATCGTTTTAATACCATTTGTCATATTAAAATTGTTATTTCTTGGATAACTATTATGTAAAAACGGTACTGTATGGGTGAAACCCAGGTCCGGTGTAGGTGACGGCCTGATGGCCCTAACCTGGTTAGGTTAAATAAAGAAATAAGTACAATAATCTGGAACAGAGTATGGTAAAACACACTTCGTGCCTAGAAAAAGTGAAACACCCAGAAGGGGAGGTGGAAACGACACGAACTTCACGGGTTGAGAAGGTACATGTTGATTTCGATGATTAGAAATTGGAATTAGTTTACAAAGAACTTGGCAGTATGACCCCACATCCCAGTCTGACGTTACCCCCGCCCCTCTCCCCCCTCTCCCCCAGCCTCTGGTCTAGGTGCATGCACTGTTTCGGCCAGGAAAGGTGGGTGGTAGAGAACTGTTGCATCCTCTCTTGAGGGAAGCTGGTCCGCAATTGTTGCAACTGGCCCTTGATATCCTGGATACTGGAAGTGAAACGGATTTGACGTCCGAGCTGGTACCACGCACCTTCTACTGGTAATAGATCTGGCGATCTTTGTAGCCACGGAAGTACTCAACGTCAGTCAGTTTACAGAGGCACGTGCCGTGTGTGAACAAGCATTATCCTGTTGAAAAATGGCCTCACGATGTTACCGAATGAGACGTAACATATGAGGAAGCACGATGTCCGTGTCGTACTATTAAGCCTTTAGAGATCACCCAGTCAGTATTATTGGCCGTGACCTGAAGTCATACGTGGTGGCGGCCCACACCTCGACGGCAGAAGTAACACCGCTCCCAAACAGCGGAAGAATGACACGTCTCCCCAAATCACCGCCACACTATCTGACAATAGCCATCCGGATCAGTGCAGAAGTAACATTCATCAGTGAACGCAATGTTCAGGAATAGTCCTCTTCAAACACAGCCGCTTGTATTGTGATGTTAACGGCAGCCCAGTCCGGTTCCTGATAGTCTCTGACCGATGATATGGAATGCCACAGAATGTTGGAGGGAGTCTGTCACTTGTTCCCAGATGGCAGAATCAGATGTGATGGGACCACAATGTTCTTGGTGCAGAATAGGCGATCTTCGCTTGTGTTGGTTAGACGTGCTCGATTGCAACCTTAACCAGTATGCCCACCCTCACATTCCCAAGCAGTCTGACATCGCACCACTGTCTCAGCCGAATGCCCCCCAACTCTGGATATAGCTCGATTCGACCAGCCGACCACACTGAGATCCCACAACGAGACCCCTTTCAAATTCTGTCAGATGCTGACAACGCTGTCTCACTCGATAAGTGGCGTATCCGTGGCCTTCACAGTCACCACTCAACATCTGTCGCTGATCGTGCCCCTTACGTACCTCAATAGCTCTCGTGACATTAAACACACACAACATTAATGCAGTCTGGTTTACAGAGTTGGTGTACAAAGATACACTGATATTCGACCATGTCCTCTGGGTATTTCACTTTTTTTGTCAGACAGTAACTTATGAGGATGGTTTGAAAAGTTCTCTTAACGGAATACAAAAAAAGTACTTAAACCACTGAAACTTTTTCTATTTTTCAACGTAATAGCACTTGGTCCAGGGATGTTCCAGTGCCTTGATCCCATTTCGAAAATGAGTTTCCTCCAGGCCTGCAAAATAGTTGTCAACTCTGGCTATCAATTCTTCGTTTAAAGTGAATCTTCGTACACCAAGAAAAATTTCCAGTTTTGGGAGGAGTGAATAAAGCGGGTGTGGCGACAATTCGTTTAATTTTGCCGTGGCGACGGCACATGTTTTTGATCCAGTCTGTCAAGAGTCGCGGCACCAATCTTGCGGATAACTTTTTTAATTTCCAATTCTTCAGTTAAAATGTGATATACCCTGTGATATGACACCTGCCAAGCATGAGCAGTTTCATGCACTTTCGATCGACGATCCTCCATGACCATTTTGTGCACTTTTGCTATGATTTCTGGAGTAGTGACACATCTTGGCTTATCACTGCACGGATCATCATCTAAACTCTCCCGACTGAATTTAAATTCATTTGTCGACTGGGCAACAATTGAATATGAAGGAGCAGAGCCCCCCAGTGTATTCTGGAAATCGGCATGAATGTCCTTTGCTTTGATACCTTTCTTTACGAAGTACTTAATCACTGCTCGAATCACCTCACCGCCACAGCTCTCTTCCAAGAGCACTGACGTGGCACGTTTTTACAGGCAGCAGTCCAATGAATATCACATGAACAACTCGTCGGGCTAGCGCTGACCTCTTGTGGTGATTCCTAGAATTTTTCAAACCATCCTCGTATTTAAGAAGAACGAAATATCACATTTGGTGATGATGGGTTAAACAGAGGGGGTGGAAGGCAAAATTTTAATTTTGAAGAAGGTGGGGGGGGGGGGGGGGGGGAACGGTATAGGGTTGCATCACGATAAATTGTGGGAACTTCTTGTCTTCTCGCAAGAAAAGGGGTAGAGATTAAGGGAGGATGCAGAAGGCGAAGAAAATAAACTGGACCAACTAATGAAATCACAAGGTAACTGAGCTGATTGGTTGGTTAGTATAGACTATGACCGTCTCCGCCTGAACGATCCACATTTCTAGATAATAGTAAATGGCCAAATGTGGCCTGTTAGAATTTTTAATTTTTTTGTGATCATGGCAAAAGGAAGCAGACTATTCTTGTTAGTATGCTATACATCATTATTTCACTGTACTTTGTTGTGATATTAGAGGTAAAAGTGCCATTATAAATAGAGATTAACCAGTCTCAGGATTCCAGTTGTTACATGGGCAAATGCTTGTGGCTAATTTAACGGATTTTCAAATCATATATGCCAAACCAAATGACAATACCAGAGAAGTAAAGTTGCTACTCACCATATAGTGGAGAGTCGAAATAGGCACAATAAAAAGATTAACATAATCATAGCTTTCGGCCATTAAGGCCTTTGTCAGCAGTAGACACACATACACACATGCACACATACTCTCACACAAACACAACTTGCACACACATCTGCAGTCTCAAAGAGCTGAAACTACACTTCGAGTAGCAGCACCAGTGCATGATGGGAGTGGCGACTGGGTGGGGGTAAGGAGAAGGCTGGGGTGGGGGGTAGGGATAGTATGGTGGGAGTGATGCACAGTGAAGTGTTGCAGTTTAGACGGATGGCAGGAGAGAAGGTGTGGAAGGGGAAAGGGGTAAGTAGCGGAAAGGAGAGAAATAAAAAAAATTACAAGACTGACTGTCAAGGTGAAATGACAGCTGTGTAGTGCTGGAATGGGAACAGGGAGGGGTCTGGATGGGTGAGGACAGTGACTAACGGAGGTTGAGGCCAGGAGGGTTACGGAAACGTAGGATGTATTGCAGGGAAAGCTCCCACCTGCACAATTCAGAAAAGCTGGTGATGGTGGGAAGGATCCATATGGCACAGGCTGTGAAACAGTCATTGAGATGAGGGGTATCATGTTTGGCAGCGTGTGCAGCAACAGGGTGGTCCAACTGTTTTTTGGTCACAGTTTATCGGTGGCTGTTCATGTGGACAAACAGCTTCTTGGTTATCATGCCTACATAGAATGCAGCACAGTTGCTGCAGCTTACCTTGTAGATCACATGATGGTTTCACAGATAGCCCTGCCTTTGATGGAATAGGTGATGTTAGTGACCGGACTGGAGTAGGTGGTGGTAGGAGGATGTATGGGACAGGTCTTGCATCTAGGTCTATTACAGGGGTATGAGCCACGAGATAAGAGATTGGGAGCAGGGGTTGTGTAAGGATGGACGAGTATATTGTGTAGGATGGACGGGAAGAATAGTGGGTAGGACATTTCTCATTTCAGGACACGACGAGAGGTAATTGAAACCCTGGTGGAGAATGTAATTCAGTTTCTCCAGTCCCAGATGGTACTGAGTTATGAGGGGAATGCTCCTCGGTGGCCGGACTGTGGGACTTTGGGAGGTGGTGGGAGACTGGAAA
Source organism: Schistocerca gregaria (assembly GCF_023897955.1). Classification (NCBI taxonomy): domain Eukaryota; kingdom Metazoa; phylum Arthropoda; class Insecta; order Orthoptera; family Acrididae; genus Schistocerca; species Schistocerca gregaria. The sequence goes on from NC_064924.1 coordinate 514,521,655, forward strand.
GATAAGACACGGGATATTTGTTTTTGTACAAGGATGACAGGATAATTACAGTCAGTCAAGGCTTGAGTGAGACCCTCAGTATATTTAGAGAAGGACATGACAGCGAGATATGATTATGGCGGAGGAAATCATATATGTTGGGGGAAAGATGCATAGAGTATTGAGGAGGAATAGGTAAATGGTGCTTACATAATGGAAGAGGAAGTAAACTGAACGAATATAGTAATACATCTGTTCTAATGCGTAAATTGAAGGAAGGTACAGAGGACCTTGACAGTGAGAAGCTACGTCTGGGAGGGCTTTGTGTCTCGTATGTGTGTGTGTATGGTAGTGACTTCGAAATGATACAGTATGTTCAAGGCAGACCAGAACTCTGTACTGGATTGAACCCTTGACCCTGAGACTTTGTGTTTCATGGGCAAGTGCTCTAACGACTAAACTATTTGGTGGAGCACTTGCCCGCGAAATGCAAATGTCCTAGGGTTGAGTCCCGATCCAGCACATAGTTTTCATCACTCAGGAAGTGTTTTTTCAGCGCACACTCCGCTCCAGAGTGAAAACTCGTTCTCGAATGGTAAAGTAAGTTGGACACAATGGACTGTGGGTGCTATATTGGTTCACAACCAGCTGTCGATTTTTGAAGTAGTGAGGTTTTCTCTCAGAAAGTAACTGATCAAGCAGATAATCTCCATTGATTTTTGAGAACATTTCTTATGGAAAACAACTGTCTGGACACAAACAGTTTCGACTGCAAAAACATATATTTTGTGGTAATCAGTTTCGGTCAGTTTTTGACTATCCTTGGGCCCTCATACCATGATGGCGGTGGTGGTGAGTGGAGCGGGTGCTGTAACTCCACGAAAGTCAAGTGCTGATGTTCTTAGAGTTACAGCGTCTTCTCCACTCACCGCTACTGCCTACAATCTTGGTATGAGTCTCTGAGGATAGTCAAAAACTGACTGAAACCGGTTACCACAAAATAAATGTTTTTCGGTCTAGACTGTTTGTGTCCGTTTTTAAAATCTCTATTGAGAATGTCATTTTTTTAGTAAGTATGAGGTGGATGTTCGTCAGTGGTATAAAGAAGACAGAGGAACGTGGTGTGTTCCAGTCCCAGATGCACGTCACAGCAGAGCTGCTACTTCTTCTTTTGCAGGCACCCGCACCCGTTGTACTACTGGCCGTATGCATCTCCGGTGTCGTGGTCAGAACTGAAGCGCTCGTACGCTAAAGGAGCTGTGGCCACAGACCCCTACTCATCCTACTACAGGAACGCGTACCAGTACCCCTACTACTACAACTACAGTCCGTACTACCCGTATGGCGCATACTACCCATACAATCCGGTGGTACCGGCCCCTGCACCTGCGCCTGCGCCAGTACCTGTGGCTCCACCTGTACCTGTGGCTCCACCTGCACCTGTGGCTGCACCTGTACCTGTGCCTGCGCCAGCACCACCTGTGGGATCGTCCGTGTACTACGGCACCTGGCAGTAACAAGATGCCGCCTACAAGAAAGCAGCTCCTCCGGTGTCACCCGACAACTCACATTGTGTGGTATCGCGTAACTTATAATTACACATGTACATGCTCCTTCCTTCATCAGCTGAATAATTACAGCTCTCCACTCGATTCTTATACCATTACATATCAGTTCAACTGTAGAGTACAAACATTTCGTGCAACATCAAATAAAACTTCATGATATTAACGATATTTATAATATAACAACATTACCTTCTAGCAACTTCAGTTCCTTTTTTTCTATCCTGAAGCACCTTCACGTCTACTTTTATGATAAGCTCAATAATTTAAAAAGACTTGTTTATTTTTATACTACTGATGTCTCGCCACTCCGTCACCATTTCCCGACGAGTGTTACACATGCACTGTTACATTTGAGGTCAGGACACCGGCGGTAGCGATGCTAGCGCTTTGACCTTCAACACGGCTGTTGTTGAAAGTTTAAGCTTCGTATCGCCGCACCGCGCCCAGAGATAGCACTGCAGTTTGGAATCTTACAAATGCAGCCCTAACGGAACAGACGCACAATTCGTATTTTATTTTTGTCAGTGATCGTAATTTTCAGAAGACATTGTTGAAAACATACTACATACACCTGCAACAAACGAACATATAAGGCATAAAACTTAAATTTAAGTATTACGTAACTCATGTAATGCAGTTCCTCCCGCGACCATGGATCACTAAACAGCTTACACACATACAGCGATTATAGCAACATTTACGTTTCAGTTCTAATGTTAACGTGCAACCGAGCGTTGGAGGTAGATGTACAATCATGCTCATAAATTAAGGATAATGCTGATATATGGTGAAACAACTCTCTGGTGGGCGGTTTGCAGGTTTAAATCACCTCGGTGTTCGATCATGCGGTGCATTTGACCTGCGGTCGTCGCACTGTGGCGCTGGCAGCAGTCCACATATGCAGAGGCGTGTTGGTGCATGTCAGTGTACGGTGAAGCAAGTAAGTGTGCAGACGTTTTCAGACGTGATAATGGTAACCGTGTGTTGAAAATGGCTCAAAGAACACATATTGATGACGTTATGAGGGGTAGAATACTAGGGCGACGGGAGGCTGGTCAAACACAGCAGGTCGTAGCACGGGCCTTCCGTGTGCCGCGAAGTGTGAGCTCAAGATTATGAAAACGATTCCAGCAGACAGGAAACATGTCCAGGCGCTATAGTACGGGACGTACAACACCACAAGAAGACCGATATCTCACCAACAGTGCCTGCAGATGGCCACGGAGTACTGCAGGTAGCCTTGCTCGGGACCTTACTGCAGCCACTGCAACAGTTGTCTCCAGACACCACAGTCTACAGACGACTGAACGGACATGATTTATTCAGAGATCTGCAAGGTGCATTCCACTGACCCCTGGTGGCAGCAGAGCAGATAAAGCCTGGCGTGAAGAACACACTACATTGTCATTGGGACAGTGGTCCCAGGTTATGTTCACGCTCGAGTCCATGTATACTTTGAACAGTGATTCTCGCCGGATTTTCATCTGGTGTGAACCAGGAACCAGATACCACCCTTAATGTCCTTGAAAGGGACCTGTATGTGGTTTGATGGTGTGGGGTGGGATTATGATTGGTGCACGTACACCCCTGCATGTCATTGACAGAGGAATTGTAACAGGTCAGGTGTATTGGGACGTCATTTTGCACCAGTATGTCCGCCTTTTCAGGCGTGCAGTGGGTCCCACCTTCCTCCTGAAGGATCATAACGCACGGCCCCACCTAGCTGACATCGTGGAGGAGTACCTTGAAACAGAAGATATAAGGCGAATGGAGCGGCCTGCTCCTTCTCCAGACCTAAACCACATCGAGCACGTCTGGGATGCTCTCGGTCGACGTGTTGCTTCGTGTCTTCAAACCCCTTCGACACTTCAGATGCTCCGACAGTCACTGGTGCAAGAATGGGAGCCTATACCCCAGCAGCTTCTCGACCACCTGATCCAGCGTATTCCAACCCGTTGTGCGGCCTGTGTACGTGTGCATAGTGATTATATCCCATATTGATGTCGGGGTACATGAGCAGGAAACGGTGGCGTTTTGCAGCACATGTGTTTCGGGACAGTTTTCTCATCTTATCACCAATACGCTGGACTTGCAGATCTGTGTCGTGTGTATTCCCTATGTGCCTGTGCTATTAGCGCCAGTTTTGCTTAGTGCCACGTTGTGTGGCACCACATTCAGGAATTATCCTTAATTTATGAGCATGCGTGTAGATGCGGGAATCCTGCATTGCCTCCCTGGGTGGGTCGAGACGCTGTTTAGAGTCCCCCCTTCCCCTCCCCCTCCCCCTCCCCCTCCCCAAATGGAGCTCCGAAGCACCGTGTGCTGGGGACGTCTCCAGATGGCGCTCTGCTTTTTCCATTTTCAGGTTCAGGCCCGGTTCACACAGAAATGACGCCTGGCAGCGATGAGACAGGCACGTGGTGTAGGTGAGACTGAGCAATACACACTGAAGTGCACGCTTGCACAGAGGTTTCTGCCACTACTAAGTGCCTAGTAGACAGCCATACGTGACATGTCACAGTATTCTCACTTGAAAAACGGAATTTCTATGAACAAGTATCGAGTGAAATAGTGGATTTGCATGTCTGACTGCAGAAACTTATTGACTGAAGGTGTAAAATGATGACTGCACATGTTTAGTGTAGTTGGAACAGGAATAAAGTTAAATTTTTCTTATCTTCTGCGGCTGCTGGTGCAGTTTTATGATGTGTTTTGACCTGAATTGTTGTACTTTTTAAAATAAGCTTTCTACTTCTGCAATAAGTCTTTCAGCAGCACAACATTGTAATAGCACAGATTGTTCGTTCAGCAAAAATTTAAAAATTTTTCAAAGATAAGAAAAGCAATTGAGTGATAACTGCTGCAGAAATATGCAAACTGGTGTTTAACCTCACAGCGTGCATTAAGAAATTCCCAAAACGCAAGCATAAAATAAGCAAGCAAATAATTAAGTATAAAACATCCAGAACACGTTACACCTCAGTTATGTCAGTAACAAAATTCCATTTGATATTCAATGTCTGCTGGAACACACGTTGGTTTTTCGACAAAACGTGGACAAAAACAGTTACTGAATGCATTAGTTAAAACTTCCGGGCTTAGAGGCCGAGGTCGACCTGTGACACTACTTCTTCCTGATGTTTCGTTGCCAGCTGCGTGCAAAATCTTCCGAAGCTCTTTCATACATAGCTGATATGTTTCCCACTGACACAGTAGCTCTGTTTAGGCATTGCTTGTCCACGAATTATTTCCAGTATGTTAATTAGGTTTACGAACAAACCGAAGGAGTGGCCATGGGCAGCCCTCTGAGTTCAGCTGTTGCTAATCTATTCATGGAATTTTTTGAACGGCAGGCTCTGCAGTCTACCAGTAAAAACCCTTTGAAGTGATATCGATATGTGGGTGACACTCTTGTGGTATAGAATCACGGTGAAGAGGAATTGTATTGCTTCTTGGTGCACCTAAATAAACACATCAAAAACGGTTTTGCATCACCTCGGTTCAGAGAGTTCCGGAACCTGTACAGAAAATTGGAATAGAGATCAACATAAACATCATTTCCGCCCTTTTTATTGCTCATGAAAACCACACACTGCAAGTTGTGTCACCATACAGCGACACGTTCAGAGGTGGTGGCCCAGAACGCTGTACACGCCGGTACCTCTAATACCCAGTAGCACGTCCTCTTGCATTGATGCAAGCCTGTATTCGTCGTGGCATACTATCCACGAGTTCATCAAGGCACTGTTGGTCCAGATTGTCCCACTCCTCAAAGGCGATTCGGTGCAGATCCCTCAGAGTGGTTAGTGAGTCACGACGTCCATAAACAGCCCTTTTCCATCTATCACAGGCGTGTTCGATAGGGTTTATGTCTGGAGAACATGCCCACCCTCTAGTTGAGCGATGTCGTTATCCTGAAGGAAGTCATTCACAAGATGTGAACGATGGTGTTTCGAATTGTGTCCCTCGGCAATATGCTGCCGATATGGCTGCACTAATGCCACCTCAAAACATCAGAGAACCTCCACCTCGCTGCACTTGCTGGACAGTGTTTCTAAGACGTTCAGTTTGACCGGGTTGCCTTTAAACACGTCTCCGACGATTCTCTGGTTGAAGGCATATGCGACACTCATCGGTGAAAAGAACTTAATGCCAATCCTGAGCGGTCCATTCAGCATGTTGTTGGGCCCATCTGTACCGCGCTGCATGATGTCGTGGTTGTAAAGATGGACCTCATCATGGACGTCGTGAGTGAAGTTGCCAATCAAGCAGCCTATTGCGCACAGTTTGAGTCGTAACACGACGTCCTGAGGCTGCACAAAAAGCATTATTCAATATGGTGGCGTTGCTGTCATGGTTCTTCTGAGCCATAATCAGTAGGTAGCGGTCATCGACTGCAGTAGTAGCCCTTGGGCGGACTGAGCGAGGCATGTTATCGACAGTTCCTGTCTCTCTGTATCTCCTCCATGTACGAACAACATCTATTAAGGTTCGCTCCGACATGCCTGGACACTTCCCTTGTTGAAAGCCCTTCCTGGCACAAAGTAACAATGTGGACGCGATCGAACCGCGGCGTTGCCCGTCTCTGCATGGTTGAACTACAGACAACACGAGCCGTGTACCTCCTTCCTGGTGGAATGACTGGAGCTGATCGGCAGTCGGACCCCGCTGTTCGTGCATATTTGTTTAAATCTTTGGGCGGGTTTAGTGACATCTCTGAACAGTGAAAAGGACTGTGTCTGGGGTACAATATTACAGTCAAGGAGTACTGGGAACTGGGGTGATGCAAAACTTTTCTGACGTGTTTGGTATATAAGCTGTAACTTGTCCGTACTCGTGTTCGTACGTCTTCTCTAGATGCCTTATAAGTGTGAAGAGAGGAGAAAAGGTACTTCGTATTATTCTTCCAGAAAATTACTCACCTACGTATAACAATGAGATGCTTATTTTTTCTTGTGCTTAATACTGACTATCTTTATCGCGGCGTATGAAAAGAGACATTGAAATCACTGCGACATTTTTGAGAAAGTTAATTAATCTTATCATTAGTAAAAAGTGGTTGAATTTTAAACTCTAAATATCACTGATAGTGCGGGAACCCTTTTGCTAAAGTCCAAAAAAATTGTTGACGTAATATTATTTTATCAGAGACCTCTATTCCACACCTAAGACAACAACATGTACGTTCTTTGGTCTGGCTCACGGCAGATTTAAATGTTATTTTTGAGCTTCAATCTGCTTAGCTGTGGGTCACTGGTAACTAATTATTGGGTACCCTTTCATAAGAAAGCGAGTAATAAGATAACGAAAAGTACAATTAAATATAGGAGGCCTTCTTTTTTACGAGGTTCCTCCATATGTGGCACCATACAGTAATAAGAGAGAAAGCGAGTAATAAGATAACGAAAAGGACAATTAAATATAGGAGGCCTTCTTTTTTACGAGGTTCCTCCATATGTGGCACCATACAATAAGAGAAGTTTTACACAGCCATCCAGGCCACGTCGTAACGCAGCCATTCACGCCACGCCGTAACACTACTGAATAAATCCCAACAACACAAGATAACCTCATAAGCAGAACTGTATCTGGAGGAAAACCGGAACATCTACTCTCTTCTGCCAACGTACCGCTCTTGTTGCACCATGGTGTTAGTGTAAGACATGTGTAACTTACTTTCTGAAGTTCCTGTATACAGGGTGTTACAAAAAGGTACGGCCAAACTTTCAGGAAACATTCCTCACACACAAATAAAGAAAAGATGTTATGTGGACATGTGTCCGGAAACGCTTAATTTCCATGTTAGAGCTCATTTTAGTTTAGTCAGTATGTACAGTACTTCCTCGATTCACCGCCAGTTGGCCCAATTGAAGGAAGGTAATGTTGACTTCGGTGCTTGACATGCGACTCATTGCTCTGCAGTACTAGCATCAAGCACATCAGTACGTAGCATCAACAGGTTAGTGTTCATCACGAAAGTGGTTTTGCAGTAAGTGCAATGTTTACGATTGCGGAGTTGGCAGATGCCCATTTGATGTATGGATCAGCACGGGGCAATAGCCGTGGCGCGGTAAGTTTGTATCGAGACAGATTTCCAGAACGGTGTACCGACAGGAAGACGTTCGAAGCAATTGATCGACGTCTTAGGGAACGCGGAACATTCCAGCCTATGTCTTGCGACTGGAGAAGACCTAGAACGACGAGGACACCTGCAATGGACGAGGCAATTCTTCGTGCAGTTGACGATAACCCTAATGTCAGTGTCAGAGAAGTTGCTGCTGTACAAGGTAACGTTGACTATGTCACTGTATGGAGAGTGCTACGGGAGAACCAGTTGTTTCCGTACCATGTACAGCGTGTGCAGGCACTATCAGCAGCTGATTGGCCTCCACGGATACACTTCTGCGAATGGTTCATCCAACAATGTGTCAATCCTCATTTCAGTGCAAAGGAGCCAGCGGCATTTTTACCCCCACCTTGGCGAAAACATCAGTATCAGCTACACCCATTTCCGAAACGTGATATTTTACATATATCCCAAATGGCCTTCTTGCACAACGTCGAGTGTCAAAAAGTCTTTCGAAAAGTGGGCGAGCAACAGAATGGCGTGCAGGAGAGAAGGGAGAGAAGTAAAGTTTCTTCACCTGTCACAGCATGACGAGTTGCTGTCTGAAGTGAAGTGGCAGGTCACCAGCCTCGAATGTCCACAGAGGGAGACGAGACAATTTCACATCACTTTACACTGCTGCAGTACTGATTAAGTTGCAAGAGAGGTGACGGGCAATACATGAATAACGGGAGTCCTTTCTGCGGTAGGGTCCAGAGGTTGCAATGCCACAGCAAAGGCGGTAAAGCGTATCGCTACCACAGACATTAGCGAGGACTTAGTGCAGTCCGCAACGACGTATGAGAGGCACTCCACACATCCTTCTCAGCAATAGCAGCGCTCTCACACTGATGTCAATATGGCGTTTAGCTTTCAATTGCACAGCCCCAGTTTGAGAGAGCTTCTGCAGTCAGCTTCGTCGCCTAGGCCCAACGAGTAGTTACAATTTTTGACGAACATGTAGTGTTATTAATGTTGAAAATTGTATGGCAAGAGAGCATTTGTTAATTAGTGCATCAAGTGATGTTTCGCTACCCAGTTACAGCTGTAAATTATCCAGCATTCTGTGGTAAGGAAATGAGTCAAAATTAAGTTATTCATTTACTCATTTATGTAATAAAGCGAATTAATATTTCTTGCATTCTAGTTTGATGAGCCATCTTCAAGAGCAACCAAGGAACCCACAGTTGTGGCCATACGAAAGTATTTTCTCCTGGCCACAATACTTTCAGCCTCTTCTTCATAATGTACAAGGTAGCAGTAAAAATCTACGGCATAGACTTGTGACCAGGCTATTGGGCTGACTGCAGCCCCTCTCTGCCTGCTGCAGCACAAGTGGGGGGATTGGTGGGTCCCTCGCCCCAGCCGCTCTTTACCCCCAGGGAAGATACGCAGTATTCATTCTGAGAGCAAGCTGAGGAACTCTGGGACTGTCCTGGAGGGACTAGAATTTCCCCATTTTGTCTGTGATTGAACCCCTGAATCTCCAGGCATGGAGTCTACTGCTCTACGCGTTTTTACTTTATTTCTTTCTTTTAATCTGTTTCTTCGTCGCTTTTTCATCAGGGATTCTGTGTGGATGTTGGTCGACATCTTTCAGATTTCATCGATGACAGCTTCACTCAGTTTATTTTGTTACAGATGGTGGTCACTTCTCTCACTGAACACACTGAGGCAGCGAGCCCGCGCCCATTACACCACAACGTCCACCACTGTACAATGCACTCATATCACCAAGCGCACAGAAACAACGCCATAATGAAGAAAAGAAATAAGCTGGCTTCAGAAACTCTGCTACAGACCACTCCTAAGTTGCGAATGAAGTCGTAGAGGGGAACAATGAGTATGAACTGACGCGTTACCTGGAATTCATATACACTGACGAGCAAAACTTAAGGAGGAAACTAACTTTCGCATGATGTGCCCCAGTCTAGTAACATAGCTCGATGAAAGTGGGACCGTATGAAGAAAGAACTGTTACAGTATAGCACAAAAGGTAACTGAAAGAAGTAGGCAATGAGACGAACAAAAATGACACTTGTATTTAAAAACAATAATTACACTGAAGTCACCGCATTTTATGATGGTTCCCTGAACTTTACAACAGGGGGTACACTGATCTTAACATGATGCGTGATCGTCACGGATAGCAGCTCATGTTCTGCAATGTGCTCCGATGGCGGGCACCAGGTTGGCAAGGGGTTCTTGTGGTAGGCTGCTGCATTCCGCTACCGGTGAGGTTCACAACTGCCGGATGGTCGTTGGTGCATAGGTCTCTCCAGCGCATCCCACATGTGCTCGATTGGATTTAAGTTTTGGGGGAAACGGGCAAGCCAGTCCATTCGCTCAACATCCTCTCGTTTCAAAAGTCCTATTCGCTGTGGAAGCCCATTGTCATCCATAAAAATGCACTCAACGCCGAATGCAGCCTTAAAAGGACGCACGTGGGGTAGGGGTACAGTGTTACAATAATATTGCCTGGTCACTGTACCGTATTCAAAGATCTGGAGATCAGTATGTCCATGTAACAGTATGCCTCCCCGCACCGTAACTCATGGACCACCAAAACCGTGCATTATGTGCTTCCCCCTCTCGCCATATGACGGTACGTCCAGAATCGCTAATCAGACTGAATTTGTTGTCAGCCAAGAAGAGCACGCGATCCAAGTCCTCGTTGGTCCACTCCCTATACGCTTGGCACCACCGCAAATGGTGCCTCAGATGTATGTATGCCAACGAGACAGAGCGTACTGGTCGTCGGGTAAACAGACTACACCCAAGGACTCGCTGTGGATCGCGTGATTGCATACCTTGCACTCCTGTTACATGTGGTTGTATTTGCACCCTCTGTTTGACGTTAGTGGCTTCTTGTCTGTTGCACAACGTAGCGGTCACTGCTGCCATAGTTGGAGGTCAACAACCTCCTCCCCGTCGGGCAGCAGTGCCTGTGGTTCGGAATTTTCTCCGTGCGCGGTTCGCAACTTTGTCCATGCTCGCGAAACAGTGCTGTGAGCAATACCATAACTCTTGGGCTACATCCATCACGCTTCGTTCTTCTACCAGTTTCCCGATGATTCTTCCGTACGTGAAGTCATCCAAATGTTGTAATGAACAACACCACTACACTCCACTGTAACTGCTCGCTAATCGACACACACATTGTCTTTCTCCGTTCCTTTACGTGCCTCGTGTTACGGGGTCGATCACATTGGCGCCATGGACACGCTGATTTCCGGCCACATGACGTCCATCTTTCTGTGCACGAAGGGGACACCTCAGGCAACATGCTGCCGCACTTTCATTCACTGCCACCTAGTTGTTAATGTGTTGTATTACTTTATCTACGACTGCATGCTGAAAAGTAATGATCCTAATTTTTAGTCTGAGAACTCTTCATGATTTTTAAATAAAAGAAAGGTTAGTAACATTCTTCATCTTTATTTTTCATGTCCACATTTTTTAAAATACATGTCTACATATTTATTTCTCAACACAGCCACCCAGGCGACGAACACATTTATCTCCACGAAAGACTAGATTGTTGATACCATCAATGCAGAATGTCAGACATCGTTAAGAGAGCCGCAACGTCACATCTGCTTCGACCGCTTCATCACAATCAAAGTGAAGTCTTCGAAAAGTGTCCTTTAAGTGGCCGAGCGGTTCTAGACGCTTGTGAAACAACACAATGATCCTATCTATGTTAGTGTGCTGAAGATTAGCTATATCAAAGTTTGAGCTTTCTTTAGACTTTATCAGGATTGTGAGAAGTTCAAAGTTGAAAGACGAATTGTTCTGAGCAACTCATAGGTAGGGAAATTGACTCTGAAAAGGTTAAAAGAAGAAGGAATTCCTGCAAATGAAATACCTAAACCACCTCCGACTTGCTGATGGAACATCCTTTTTTCCCCTCTGGAGCAGATAAACGTCAACAACCAATGGAACTTAACAGAACAAGATTTAAAGTATTCTAGTAGGCCAATTAAACTTCTCAGAAACAGTTTTTCACCACCTGCATCATATGTGAGAACGGGTATCGGCTTAGACTCAAGGAGAGCAAGGAATGAAAGTATAAGTCTAGTGAAACTAAAAATGTTAGATTACTCCAAAACAAAATTAAAACAACCCAAACAGAGGGGTATATCTTTGGTAACAACGTCTACTGGACAGTATCACTCACTACTGTGTTGGTTCACAAGTGCTGTCCAACAAGCTTCGGTCCTTCTTAGAGAGATTTTCACTTATGCCTATTCCACCCTACGACGGCGCGTCTGCTGATGTCACCCAGTGTGTGCGGAGGGCTGCACCTCCGTAGCTGAGTGGTCAGAGCGGCTGACTTCCATGCGGAGGACACTGGTTCGGTTTGCGGTACAGCCAGAGACTTTTTTCTTTATGAAGATGTCCGAAAGAACAGACACCATCGATGAGCATGCAGCGCTCTAGAATGAAATGATAATTAAATCAAGACCCCACGCTGTCGACAGACGCTGATATACATCAACGGGGACAGTTGAAAATGTGTGCCCGGATCGGGACTCGAACCCGAGATCTCCTGCTTACCTAGCGGACGCTCTATCGATCTGAGCCACAGAGGACTGCAGGGACTTATCCCTTGCACGCTTCCCGTGAGACACACATTCCCAACTTCATGTCCACACACTACATACATAGTGCCCCTCCCCATTACACTCATTACTCGCTGCAGACAATCTTACCGAGTCCCGTAAAAGATCGGGCAATATGTGTGCATCCACACAGAAGAAGAAAATCAATGGCTGGTTAGCCTTAACTACATGAAGATAATATCTGTTCTTTCGGAAATGTCTGCTAATAACAGTTGAAGGTTGATCTTTATGGCAAGCAGAAACCTACAATACCAGTATTTTAATGCTGGCCCATATTTTGATGAGAACCGAGGTGGAATCTTCCACACGTCGGTCATGGGCCTGAAGATGGCGTAGTAAATGGCCGAAACTGGTAGCCACATAAAATAAGTGTGGAAATTAGACGGCTGAAAGGTGTTTGATTTGACATCCTGTAGCGAACAACCGAGTCCCGCAACCTTTCTCTGAAAAGATATACAGACATTATGATGAATAGATTTGAATGGTATGTGGAGCGAAGAGAACTCCTTGGACAGCTTCCTGCAACTCTTCGTCTTTATAATCTCCCGTAACCTCGTCTGGAGATTTAGATGATATGCTCCTGTGACGGTTTGTCCCTTACGAACATAATCTGTTAGCGCACACCACACTAGTCGTAATTTTCTGCGGCGGTGAAACCATACGTTTCGACTGCTAGCTTTTGCTCTTTTCACTCGACTCTATACCCTTTTCTCCTAGTCACGGGTCGTGCTGGGTAGCCGCGCCGTCAGAGCTTCGAGTCCTCTCTCGGGCATGGGTGTGTGTGTGTGTTGTCCTTAACGTAATTCAGTTTAAGTTAGATTAAGTAGTGTGTAAGCCTAGGACCGATGACCTCAGCAGTTGGGTCCCATAGCAACTTACCACCAACAAATGGGTAACGTAAGTACCTGGCACGGAAATAGGGCTTCAAGGTCATCTCGTGTCTATGTTTTGTGTTACAAATTTCGTCCATCATTACAGTCTCTGAATTACAAACCAAGTGGACGCAGAAGACAGTGCAATGAAGTGACTGGTCAGAATAATCAATTTTATCACGGACGTTACCCTGTATTTCTCAAGCCATTGGATACTATCCTCTGCCATACTAAAATAATACAATTCTACCTTCTAGCTTTTTGTAAAAGTCGTCAAATGTCATAGATTTCTATGCTCTTCTCGGAGAGTCAGAATAGGTGCTGGGACTGTTCTGATATTACTGCACTTTTTACATATACAGTAGATGCAGAAGCACCACAACGTTTTGTCATTTTATGAACTGCTTTACCCTTATTACGAAACGGCCAGAAAATCCCTCTATGAAAAACAGGAGTTAAATTTCGAATGTAGAAGTAAACTGAATGCAGTAAGATTATATCCGAATGTAAAGACATTTGATACAGGTCGTAAGTACGCTGCTTAGGTTTTTATGTTGGTAACGCCACGTAGCGCTCTGTATGAAAATCACTGGCTGTGATGTGTGAAGTCTGTGGCTGGTTAGCATTGTTGTAATATTCGCTATTGTAGTGTTGGGCTGTTGGCTGTTAACAGCGCGTAGCGTTGCGCAATTGGAGGTGAGCCGCCAGCAGTGGTGGATGGGGGGAGAGATGGCGGAGTTTCGAGAGCAGATGATCAGAACGTGTGTCCATCAGAGAAAGTAAATTTGTAAGACTAGATGTCATGAATTGCTATATATATTATGACTTTTGAACACTATTAAGGTAAATATATTATTTGTTCTCTATCAAAATCTTTCATTTGCTAACTATGCCTATCAGTAGTTAGTGCCTTCAGTAGTTTGAATCTTTTATTTAGCTGGCACTAGTGGTGCTCGCTGTATTGCAGTAGTTTGAGTAACGAAGATTTTTGTGAGGTAAGTGATTTGTGAAACGTATAGGTTAATGTTAGTCAGGGCCATTCTCTTGTAGGGATTACTGAAAGTCAGATTGCGTTGCGCAAAAAATATTGTGTGTCAGTTTAAGCACAGTCATTGATAATTTTTCTAAGGGGACGTTTCAAGGTTCTTAGGAAAAACTGTTGATAATTAATGCAGAATTGACAATCTTATTTTAATTGACAGTTACTGTCGAGTAAAGAAATGGCCACGATTTGTGATAAATCTATCAGACGTCTCTACTGTAGGGGAAAAACATTCGCAGTATGTCCTCTATTACTGACATGAAGAGACAAACATTTAAATCAAGTCAGCTATTTACATAGACGGCACTTACCGAAACTGAAGGATCTTCTGGCTCAATGTCTGCAGATTCACTGTCGCTTGTTTGAGCCAGGTGTACCATCACAGATTTCACTATGGAGTCCCTTAAACCCTGTTTCAAGAAATCAGTTTCTTGCAATGCTTCTGCGTGTTTTACGCACCTCTCCCAGTTCTTCAGAGTAACATTGTCAAGACCTTCGTGTGCTAGCTTCTCAACATCAGCAAGTTTGGAAGTAGTATTTCTTTTCACTACTTCTCGCTTTACTTCTGCCCATATCAGTTCAGTGGGATTATACTGGCAGTGATACGATGGTAGACGGACCGCTTGATCTCCCATTTCGTTTGCCAATTGATCTGATTCGTAAGTGTTTTTGGCACCTACGATTTCTTCCTTAGACAGTTCAGCATTCGTTTCATCGACTGAAAATGAAACATCCTTTTTCTTTAACCACTCCATAATATCTGGTTTCAGCATGGCAGCTTTTCTATCACAATGCAGTGGTAGCTGGCGTTATCCATCTATCCATCACGATAATTGACCCTTCTTCTAGCACAGACAACAGTCGAATAAACCAATTCTTAAAAGCTCCACTCATTTCTGAATTATAATCGGACTGGCAAGGACTTTTCCCACCACGAAAAACACGTTTAGCCTCAGGTATGAAGCCTGTGGTTAATGAACTAGCTTGGGCGATGATTAATCGACCACCTCTACCAGTAGGCACTTTAAAAACCGCCGTTTCCTTTGAAGTCGTGCCATATATACTTAACTGCTGTGGTTCTGTGAAACCCAAGTTTCATCCAAGTACACTACAGGCCTGGTGTCTTCAACACGCGAGCAGTGCATTGTATGCAAAAACTTCGCTCTTCCTGCTGCAACGTCTCTGTGTTCCATTAAGAATTTCCGTCCGTCATTAGACTTCTTGAATCGGAAACCAAGGGAGTGGAGAAGACGAAGAATGGAGGTCTCTGAGCCCGAGTAATTAATTTTTTCACGCAGGTCAGCTTGTAATTTTTTAGCCGTTGGATACTCTGCTCTTTCGTAATATCCAAATAGAGTTATATGCACGAGTTCTTTGTTAAAATCGTCAAAGTCGGTCGATTTCCGTTCACGTTAGTATCCTTTTCTCGGAGAATCGAAACATTCATTCGGCCCAGAGATTCTGCCAATGACACAGATATGCTAATATGGCCTGCATTTGGCTTGGAAACACCACACGCTTAAGCAGTAAGTTTATGAATTTGTGCAAAATTTAAGTCATTCCTCGCTTCTTCACTATCGGCTATATCAGTAAAAAACTTGAGTACATTCGACATGATAATTTTCGATTGTTTACGAATGTCTTTCCGCCCTTTACGCACACCGACCAGATGAGTAATACAAGTCGGCCGTTGCTCCTGCATTGTTGCTCACCACCGAACACACGTCAAAGCACTGAGATCAGACGTGAGCACTCGATATAGCACGGTGACACTGAGCTTTCAGCTGCGATGACCTACCGCACTACTAATGGTACCTACATGGCAACAAAGCCGAGAGGAGGGCGAATCACAGCCTTCAGCCCCTGCTGACGGCAGGCAGAGGCTGTGACCTTGAGGACTCTACTTCCGTGCCGGCCACTCTAGTCATGGTAATGCGCTCAGCCAAGGTCCACGGTGGCCATATGGGTTGGCCTGACGCAGTTGCAAACATTCCTACTGCTGCATTGATTCGGCGGGCGTCCTGAATGGACGTGAAGCGCTACAAAACACAGCATTTGATGGCCTTTGTCAAGTTCAAAAGGCCTGTGGAAGACGGTGGAACCTGACTCATGACTGTGCTGCTCTTTTGATTCACCGTTCTTCACAGACAGATGGTCTGTAACTTCTTTCTACATCATTCAGACATATTTTACAACACCTTTGGCATCTATCCACTGTGCCATGTGACGTTCCATTGTTTCTGTACGGCTCCACCAACTCAGCACACGGTATTCATTGTTGTCCCCCTTCAAAGGCAGAAAATGAGTTACTTCACTATATGAATAGAGTTCGATATTTTGTTTCCGACCTTTTATTTGCCTGCTGCGGTAGAGTGGCCCGAGGATTGCTGTGTGTACCATGACTGCTTACATACGTACATGTACCTGCAAACAAATAAAAAATTAATTACTTATTCCCGGCTAAATGAAGTACTACGGCGGCTGTAGCAGGAACTAACTTGAGCATGTGACTAGGTGCAGTTACGCTCTGATTAAAGTAGTGCACATCGCAGTGGGATTGCGGAATAAGGATGGCGGTTACCGCTGAAACTACCAGTATTCAGTTACTTCCTTTTTACCCCGCCAGTTTAATCTGATTGTTAAAATCGCTAAAAATAACCGGTTTCTGAAATAACTGATTTTTCTGTTTTTATTCCTATTATTACATGTAATAAACGTAGAAATCG
Organism: Schistocerca gregaria; assembly: GCF_023897955.1. Taxonomy (NCBI): domain Eukaryota; kingdom Metazoa; phylum Arthropoda; class Insecta; order Orthoptera; family Acrididae; genus Schistocerca; species Schistocerca gregaria. The sequence goes on from NC_064924.1 coordinate 514,538,573, forward strand.
AACACAGAATGAAAAATTTGGCTCTCTCAGTTGCAAGATACGTAGAACCAAAATGTTAAATTAAATAGGCTAATAAGACGATATAGCACATAAAATTCAACAAAACTTCCAAAAAGAACGATTTAATCCAAGTTATATTAATGCTAAGGTTAAAAATACTGTAGTTCTACAGGGGCACAAAAGTCGAGCTCAGTTGCGGAACGAAGTTGGCTACTAAATGAAATTAAGAGGCTAGATTAGAAAAAACAGTACTTAAACTGATACTCCATGAGACTCATCTAGAATTGTCACAAAAGATAGGAAACCCCATACCTCTCGTGGCACTAACAGAAAAAACTGACCACCCCACATACACAGCAGTGAAACATTTACAAAACAAGCATAAACAGAAAATAATGAAACTAACAATAAGAAAGACACAAAAATACGATTACATTTTAAATGTGAGACCACAAGAACACCAAAACACATTCCTACACATGCCACCTGCGTTTAGTTAATCTAACAGAGACAGAACTACAAGAAAAAGAAAAAATGCTTTTGGAAAAAGGGTCGAAACACTGTACCAACATCAAAGTAAACATCCAATACATAGAAAATCTCATAGTAGAAACCAAACAGATCCTTACACAAGAAGAACAACAAAATAATTGTGAAATAAATATAGGACTGACAAGATAACCAGTAAAAAAGGAATAAAAGGCATAATAAAACAAACACATCAGATGCACAATAAGAACAACCAAATAGAAGCAGCCACGACAAAAAGCTTAAATCAAAAGTTGAGAAACAGCTACATAATAATAACAAGAGCAGACAAAGGAAATGTAACAGTACTTATGGACAAAGAGCAATACATCACAAAAACCAACGAATACATAAACACCAACGCCATACAAAAACTGAAGTCAGATCAAACTATACAGTTCCGGGCAAACCTGAAACTAACATTGAAAAACACTGAACACATACTCACAGACAAACAGAAATACTACATAACACAGAAAAACTCACAAGCACCAACACTCCACAGCCAACCAAAGATACATAAAAATGGTATGCCAAAGAGAGCCGTGATTAACTTCAGAAAAGCCCCAACGCAGCACATAGCCAAACATCTCCGAAAGTTAATTAGCAAATACTATAAAATAGAAAACAACAGAACTGTGATAAACACAGGAAACCCAATAGAACACATCCAGAACATACAGGTAGCACACACAGCATCAATGACTTCATTTGACGTAGAAAATAGGTATACCTCCATCCCCATCACAGAAACAATAACAATCATAGAACAAAATCTTACAGCAACCTCACTGCAGAAGCAATAAAAGAAATAACAAATATACTCAGACTGACATCCAAACAAAAGTACTTTCAGTTCGAGAGTGAATATTACCTACAAAGTGATGGACTGCCCATGAGATCTCCAATATCATGAACATTAGCAAACATTTTCAACAGTCATCTAGAAAATCAGATATTTGAAAAGATAACCTTTCATCAGTCATCTAGAAAATCAGATATTTGAAAAGATAACCACTAACGAAAGTTTTAAAATCATATATTGGTACTGATATGTGGATGACATTATTTGTCTGCTAGATGAGCCAAATGAAAAAATAGATGAACGCCACTCGGAAATCAATAAAGCACATCTGAACATAAAATTCACCCTTGAAAAAGAAAAGGAAAATCAAATATATTTTCTTGGTGCAACAATAAAAAAGAAAATGGCAAAAATACATTTAATATCTTTTGAAAAGCAACAACCACAGACACAACAATACTTTCCACATCTAATCAACCCCATAATCAGAAGCTTGTAGCACTAAGACATATGTTACATAGATTAAACAGAATTCCACTCACTTAGAGAAACTATGAAAAACAAATGATTACAATCATACAAATATCTAGAAACAATGGGTATGATGCACAAGCAGTAAACAGGCTCAACCAAAAAATAAAAACACAAATACAAAACAAACACAACACTTCCAGAATACAAGATAACTCACTCAACAAACAAACAATGACAACATCACACAGAAAAGAAGCATACGATACACTATGACTTACACACGTAGTGTTGCAAACACACTAAAGAGACAGGCCTTCCGAATAGCATTTAAGACTGGGCAAACCCTCCAATCACACCTAAGCCAACCAACTACCAAGAGAGATACATTCAACAGACCAGGAATATTGAAACTTGAATGTCATAGTTGTGATGCAGTATTCATAAGCACGACATGCAGGAATTTTAGAACATGGTACAAAGAACATATCAGGCATTGGAAGTACTAAACAAACCGTTCCACATTTGTAGAACATTTAAAAAACCATAACCACCATCTTACAAACATGGAACAAGAAAAGAAAATAGTGAGAATACGCAACCATCACAAACACCTTATACAAATGCAAGGAAACTTCCACATTCAGAAAGCCACCACTGAAAACAAACATGTGATAAATGAGCACACACGCACACACACATCAGTACAGACTCCCTCCTACACTTAATAAAAGAAATGATAAGATAGAGATTGTTCCTCTCTCACAAGCAGCAAAAAAAAAAAAAAAAAAAAAAAATACTTTCGCACCCAAATAAATTTTCACACCAAAACACATCACACACACACAAAAAAAAAAATAGTTTCGCACCCAAATAAATTTTCACACCAAAACACATCACACACACACAATCATACACAACATAAATGATATTCGATCTTTAGCAATCACATCCGACAGTCGGCAACACAAACCTAAACATTACATAAAAACGGGTGTTCAGTTCCCAGTGTTGTGAAATGTGGGAAAAACCTCAAGTGGCAATTATAAGAAGACGAACAACACCAGAAATTGAACTGAAACATAATATGTAGAAAATCGCCCACGCAACCTGTAAGTAGAATTTGAAATATTAGTACATCGTAGCAAAAACGAACCACCAGAACAGTTTATAACCTATAGGTATGTTGCCCGAAAGTGTAAACTTAAGAGTAAAATGTGTACATATTCTAGGCCACTGAAGATTCCTTGCAAAGAATAAAGGCGAAACGCGTATGGTACGAAAATTGTGTTTGATTTAGTTGTAGTCAGACGGTCCAAAAAGTAAAAATTATCAGTATACAGTAAAATAAAAGAAAGCTTAGTCTGTCCACCTTTCGCTGCTTTTCTCGACAAATGATAAGTGGTTGCATACTACAATCATCTATATTCTCCCATTGATTCTAACTTTTATGAAACTCTACTCATAAATCATGTTGTAATTGGTGATTATATCACTTGTTTAGCATTACTAAAGTAAGTGCTAAAGGATGAAAACTTTTTTCATGTCCATTTGTCCATTTTCGAGAACTATAAGCAGATAAAAGTACATTATGTAGACACAGACAGCGACTTTTTATTTTTATTGTATACTACAAATGAACTGCTGTTAAGTTTCTGATTTATTACTGTTATCATAATTTCCTTTCTCTTCTATTGTTTCCTAGAAGTGGCTGACATATCTTTGATCTCTTAAAGTAAATGAGCATAATATTTCTTTGCTAGGTTACTTCGTAAAAACTCCAGACTATGGTTGGTGCCATTCTGCAGCACAACGAATGTACAACGAGAACACCGAGAAACTACCGTATAGCCCAGGTGGGGGCAAGTCTTGCACGCTATACATACACATAGGGTTTCATCCATCCCGATATATGGACACTCTTGTTCTCACATCCCGACAAGACATAATGTACCGATTTTGCAAAATACTGTTACTAGCTTGGGTCAAGTACTGAAGTAATCTCATCTGTCAGCCTCAGTTAGTTTTATTTATCTCAACAACTTAATATTGACAAGGTCGTCTCTCAGACGGTGTTGCATGTTATGTATCTTGTATCTACAATGTAAGTACCTTCTAGATTCAGCTCTGTCATTCGAGAAAATACCAACCTCTCCAATATACGACGCAAAAGAATCGGTTAAGTTCTCATTTGAATAGCGATCCGATAAGACGAGTCTTTCTAAGAGTAATACTAACAACGATTGCAAGTTAATAATGTGTGATGTGTTTACTACAAGTATCTAGGCCGTGAAGTGTATAGTGACCTGTAGTTCGATTAACTAAAGTGTTACTGTCGACTGTTTATCGTCTAATAAACTTATCATAGCTTACGAAAATGCTTAAGGATGGAAAGAGAAAGTGTCACTTTTCGCACGATTACACAAAAGAGTGGTCTTTTGTCAAGAAGGACGTAGGGATCAGGAATCGTTGTGTGAGATTTGTAGGTGCTTAGATTTGTATCTGCTTCATCTCAGTAACTCACGGAGGAAGGGCAGATGTGAGGCATCACATTTCTACCAAGAATCATACAAATAGATTCACGGTAGCATCGACATCAAAGCATATTTCTACATTCATGATTAATGAGGATACCTAGAAAGAGTTGCTCGTTGCTGCTGCAGAACTAACAGCTTACAAAGTAGTCAGGCATCATCAATCCTTCAGTTCTCTTGACTGTACCGTAAAACTGAATACCACAGTGTACCCTGACTACAAAGCCGCCGCAAAGCAGTCTGCAGCCAGGACCAAAGTTACAGCGATGTTAAAAATTTCCTCGCACCACACTCCGAGGCCGAATGCATAAAAAAATTGCAGGAAGTGTCGTTTAACAGCAAAGGTACCGACGCATCGAACCACAAGGCTGAAAAGATGTTCTCTTTAGTTTGCAATACTTTAATGAAACTGACGGAATCCAATAGAAGCTGTTGAAGTTTGATTCGCTGAAAACGAAACATCGGAGACAATTGGAAAGTTTTGTCCAGACACTTTAAGGCAACTGCAAATTCCATTAAATAAATTAATCCTTTTTGTGGAGACAATACCAACACCAACTTCGGACGGTTTCATCGACGCGGCCAGTGGAATGTGTTTCACCAAATTAAAGAACTAGAAAAAATGTGGAAGGAACTGGATTCTCTGCCCATATTCTCCACAGTACCATATCAAGCGCTGCTGGAGTCTTAACTGTCGACATTGAATTAATCGTCGTGAAACTATTTAGTTATTTTTCAAAATACACGTTAAGGACAGAGAAGCTGAAACGTTCTGCTTATACGTTGATGACAATTAATAGGCTCTTCTATCTCACTCAAAAATAAGATCGCAGTCGTTAATGTCATGAGTTGAAAAAATTCTTAAGCTTTTGATTCCATTTAAACAATATTTTGACGGCGAAGACAGGCCACCTAAAATAATTCCATATTTCTTCAGTAGTCCGATGAGTGAAATTTACTTCATGTTACTGCAATCAAATTTGCCTCTGAAAAAAATACAAAAACCATGCAGAAGAATAAAGTCTCGATAACTGAAATAAGAACTACATTAATCGTCATTCAAATATGTATGAATACAAGGAAGACTTCCAATTTTATTGGCATGCAAAGTAAGATGAATCTGAACAAATTAAAGAATGAGAAACCTGACCAAGAAACAGTTAACATGATTTCGAAATTTGAGGAAGAGACAATGGCTTCCTATACCATAGCATTTGGTTACGTGAAGAAATGAGCTATTTCTTTTAATAAATATCAAGTATTTTATGGGATGGTGCTGTCTGAAACCCCAGATTCGGTGATGATTGAAAAATCTTTTGTATAGTATATACTAAAAATAGTGACAAGATTTCAGGCGAAAATTGTTTACATGAATATATGTACCTGAAGTACCTGAAGTGCTTTTAAGAAACTAAATCTAAACACTCCGTGGAAAAAAGGTTGATTTACTTTCTTAAGGGAATAAAAATCCTGAACGCAAGTGCCAACTGCTAAAATCATGCGAGTATTTGTTTTCTGTTCCCGCACACGACACCACTGTGGAAGAAGTATTTTCACTTATCTCGGTCAAGCGGACTGATGAAAGAAATCGACTTCTACCAGGGACTGCGGAATCAATGTTACACAGTCAGTTTAACTACAAGCTGACTAGCATGGAGTTAAACAAATACGTAAAACGAAAAAAAAAAAACATTTGCTGACAAAGCTGAAATCTTTCGAATAATGTGTACCAAGTACTTCTGCCGTAACTAGTTCCATGTAACTGTGCTCTACTTAAAAAGTAATTACATTAAATAAATTTAATTAATTTCTGCATCCCCATCTCAGAGTGTGCCAATGAGGTCCCAACGACATATGGCAACCCTACGTACACGTAGTTAAAGCCACGTAACATTGCAACAGAGACATTAACGTGTAAGAAATCCTGTATCAGTTCTTATGCCACGTGTTTGTTGCTCGTTTCTGTCCGCATTGTTATTAAAATAGCGCTGATCGCGTTTCCCATTTTCATATAGAAAATCAACGAAAACGTTACGAATAAAAATCAATGCTTTTTTAAAATACAAGATGTATTTAAAACCGAATAATTTTAGCAATGTCGCTATGGATAACTGATATTTTGTCGTTTTTTTACTAGGTTATTAGTAAAAAATAAAAAAACACCCGTTATAGCCGAGTCCAGACAAAATACTGAAAAATATAGGTTATACAGGAGTAAAATACCGGTCTCGGTTTTTAGCGGCCGGTTTTTCCAATCCCTAGTGTGGAAGATGAGCGCGAAAATTTTTTTAGGAAGAGAGGCGTGACTACTTGCGGTTAACATTATCAGATTTGTTGGCGGTGGAAAAGAGAAGGGATTTGTCGTGGTGGCGAACCAAGCGACGAAACGTGCAGCCAAAGTGTTGAATAATAGTAGTACGGTTTACAAAAACAGCTTTTGTCGTGCAGAACTGGACTTCAACGCCAGCCAGGAAACTTAGAAAAGTGTTTTTTGTGTGGGCTTTAGTTTTAATAAGTGCCAAAATAAACGTGTTGTTACGTGCTAAGACGAGAGAAAGCAATTGCAACAAAGGCGTATTACATTAGGTTTTTAAATACTGAAACGTTTCCTGAATTAACAAAACAAAACTAATTGGTGACAACCGTATTGTCCTTTTTTGCCATGCTACTTTGAAAATTGTTATACCCACTTTCTCTTACTGGCAGACGCTCTCGTCCTTAGTCTTTTGTTGCTGACAAAACAGCCCGCAAATCACAAGGGGTGGGGTGGGACAACTTTTGGAAACTATCTATAAGATTCACGCGTTGCGACATAACCAATATGACGTTCTCTACCAATTCAGGAACAATTCTTTTTATTATAAATCCAGACACTGACGACAAATATTTATTAATTATGTTTTTAATTTCTGTCAACGACGACCATCTTCAGACCTGAAAATGAGCATATAGAGCTTCACGTTTCAAAATTACACACTATACGAATTGTGTAGTTACTGCATTTACTGAGGCATGGACAAGTTGTCATATTTGCTTATAGTGATTTCTGATTCTGTATTTTGGCCGGCCGGTGTGACCGAGCGGTTCTTGGCGCTTCATTCTGGAACCGCGCGACCTCTACGGTCGCGGTTTCGAATCCTGCCTCGGGCATGGATGTGTGTGATGTCTTTAGGTTAGTTAGGTTAAAGTAGTTCTAAGTTTTATGGGATTGATGACCTCAGAAGTTAAGTTCCATAGTGCTCAGAGCCATTTGAACCAATTTTGATTCTGTTTTTCGTGTAATTTGGAAACATTCTACGTCAAACTACATCTGTATGCTTATTTTTAGGTCTGAAGATAGTCATCGCTTGTGACCTCCCCTTCCTAATTGGCCTACTCGACTGCGATATACCTGACCGTGATCGCATATGCCTAATAAAATTTTACAGTGAGCAAGGCTATCGTTACCGAAGGAAAATAGCGGCAGCTAGTTGGAGAAAAGTGTACAACAGACTCTGCTCAAGGAAGAATCTATTCTAAACTTAAGCTAAATACTGATGATAAATTTAAATGGATGGAGTGTAGTGCAATCGCTCACAAACCGCACAGGGGGGAAAATGCGTACCACGTAATATTTACTACAAAAACACTGATTAACTAAAAGGGAATAATTAAACGGTTGCCAGCCCGCTAGGGCAACGAATCTCCACAATCTTGAGAAAGGTAATGGCAAATAAATTTAAGCAAAAACCACGGCACAACAGTTCACATGAAAATAAATGATTCAGAAAGCACTGAGTTCGCAGTTATTTATTCTGAAATACTAAATTTTGAAAGTAAAATTAAATGGAGTTACCGGTTAAATGAACGACTGGCTTAACTTGAATTTTGTTATGTGAAAAAGACTTTCAGTAGAAGTAGAGAGGATATAAAATGTAGACTGGCAATGGGAAGGAAAGCGTTTCTGAAGAAGAGAAATTTGTTAACATCAAGTATAGATTTAAGTGTCAGGAAGTCGTTTCTGAAAGTATTTGTATGGAGTGTAACCATGTATGGAAGTGAAACATGGACGATAAATAGTTTGGACAAGAATAGAATAGAAGCTTTTGAAATGTGGTGTTACAGAAGAATGCTGAAGATTAGATGGGTAGATGACATAACTAATGAGGAGGTATTGAATAGAATTGGGGAGAAGAGGAGTTTGTGGCACAACTTGACTAGAAGAAGGGACGGTTGGTAGGACATGTTCTGATGCATTCAGGGATCACCAATTTAGTATTGGAGGGCAGCGTGGAGGGTAAAAATCATAGAGGGAGACCAAGAGATGAATACGCTAAGCAGATTCAGAAGGATTTAGGTTGCAGTAGTTACTGGGAGATGAAGAAGCTTGCACAGGATAGGGTAGCATGGAGAGCTGCATCAAACCAGTCTCAGGACTGAAGACCACAACAACAACAACAGTGTGACATAATGCAAAATTTAGAAAACGGCAAGCAATTTATTTTTGATTGTTGAAAGACTGAATTGAATTTACTTTAAGAAAATGTGCAACTGATTTTATTTTTAAAATAACTTCAGTAAGATACATACCAAACCAGCAGAAGTCACTTCTTAAGACAAATACAGTATAAATGAAATTGCGCTCTCTTGTGCTGTATCTTTAGTTATTAGTTTTGCCGGTGAAATTTTACGTTAACTTAAGTGAATGAAGCTAATACACAAAATAGCAAATTAGTTAAGCTTCTGTTATGGAATATAAGCCTGAACAGCTACGAGACAGAAAATTTTTTACTGAAACTGGTCATTAGCAAACACACAAAACTGACAGTAAATAGTTAATCAATTTTCATATTCCTAAGACACTCGATGATTGCTTGGAAAGGAAGAGGGACCTTGCTTGGTAATAATGTCAGAGGACAATGACAACACATATGCCCTACAAGTTTTTACAAGTTATTATTCAAGTTAGTCATACTTTGTTAAAGAAAATCAACTGGGTAAAGGCTCTACATGACTATATCTGTCATTTGACTGTCTTATGATGTTGCAGCTGTGCGGATGACGAAGAATGTAGCCGACGACAATGCTGAGCTACCGCTGCTACTGCTGTTTGAAAACCCTGAGTCTCCTTCAGAGCCACAGGTAATTACGGGACAGCCAATAGTTAGAATTGCAGCTTCCTCCACCTGTCCACTCCTATTGTGCTCTCAATACTCGCGGGATAATGAACCAGGTGTCCGCCCACCCGGTAACTGAGTAATCAGCACACCAGAATTTCAATCCTAAGGGCCCGCGTTCGTTTCCCGGCTGGGTCGGAGAATTTCTCCGCTCCGGACTGGGTGTTGTGTTGTCCTAATAATCATCATTTCATCCCCATCGTTGCGCAACTCGCCGAAGCGGCGTCAAATCGAAAGACTTGCACCTGGCGAACGGTCTACCCGACGGGAGACCCTAGTCACACGACATTTACATTTAACGAACCAGGTGCGTCTACAGTGATACGAGCATAGCTGCACACCGCATCGGTGGGAGCGCCAAAAAAAGTATCGGATTGCTTTCATCACTCAAGCTGCTGTCCCCCTCTCAGATCGTAACGCGACGGAGACTCTCCATATGCAAAGATAAATAACAACGCAGTTACTGCCATTTCGTCGTTGCTATCGATACATTAAATAATGTTTCCTTGGCTGTTACCCAGCAATTTACAATATTTTCATTATAATTACAATCGACTACATACAGTCAGAAATAAATACACTTTTAAACCGATTAGAGCCTCAGAATCATAAGTACAGTACAAGTTATCATCGGATACTAAACGCCGAAAATTTTTGGATATTCCGGAAAGTATTTTATCTGCATTTTCGGTGTTACACGTTGAAGAAAATTAATAACCTTATTAACATCTTGGGTTGTCGGGTGTTCTGCCGGATATCAGCGTCGTACTTGCACGATATTTCGGTCACGTAGCTCGTAACCTTCATCAGGTGTGACCTGAGACTGCTCCTCAAGTGGACCTGGCCTATGGCCTTCCCCGTCCACCAGTGGCTACAGGCGCTTCCTCTGTGGTCCGCGCCCATTCCCTGCGACCTGCTGGAGCGTTGCTACTTCGTTTTTCGTCCGCTGCGGTTCTAGGTGTTTCCCCTGCGGTCCGCACCCACCAAACCCGCTCTTGGGGGTTTCATCTACGGTCTGGGGTACCATGCGTTCCCCCTGCGGTCCGCGCCCGCTCACCATGACCTGTTGGAGCGTTGCCGCCCCGTTTTTCGTCCGCTGCGGCTCTGGATGTTCCCTCTGCGGTCCGCGCCCACCAGTCCCACTTCTGGGTGTTCCATCTTCGGCCTGGTGCGCCTGGTGGGCTCTTTTTCCATCTCAGTGCCTCTGGTTCTTCTGCTTGTGTAGTGTTGCAGCTGACCCCCTTGCTCCTTTAACAATTCCAGAGCCGGATCCCAGGCTCTGCTTAGCTGGTACCTGTGTCGCGGTTCATGAGATAGTTAGCCATTTTTATTTCTTATAACACTGTTCCAAAATCTGGGTGTTTGTGCTAGAATCTTGGTATCCTCACACTTCATGGCATGATCTAGTTCTAGACGGTGTTCAGCAATGGCTGACTTCGTCACCTGTCTTAATCTAGTGTGCCTCTTATGTTCTTTGCACCTGATCTCCACAGTTCTTGTCGTCTGGCCAATGTAGGACATGCCACATTGACAAGGTATATTGTAAATCCCTGGTTTTCGTAAACCCAGGTCGTCTTTGACACTCCCCAGCAGTCCCCCGATCTTGTTGCATGAACAGAAAACACACTTGATATTGTGTTTACGGAGGATCCTACTGATTATGGCAGAAATAGAGCCAGCATAGGGCAGATACGCCACCTGCTTTGCTTCATCTTGGTCTTCTTCAGGAACCTGTGGTATAGTGGCTGGTTGGAGTGCCCTCTCAATTTGTCTGTCTGTGTATCCATTCTTGGAGAAAACTGTTTTGAGACGTTCTATCCCTGTAGGTAGATTCTCTTGGTCTGGCAGGGCATGTGCTCTGTAGACCAAAGTCTTCAGAACTCCATTCTTCTGTGCGGGGTGGTGACAGCTGCTGGCCTGCAGATATAAATCAGTGTGTGTTGGTTTTAGGTACACACTGCGGCCAGTTGATCCATCTGCTATCCTCTGGACTAGTATATCCAGAAATGGCAGCTGGCCATTCTTCTCCAGTTCCATGGTGAACTTGATATTAGGGTGGCATGAGTTAAGATGTTCAAGAAACTCATTGAGACTGTCCATCCCATGTGGCCAGATCACGAAGGTGTCATCCACATACCTAAAGAATCATGTGGGTTTAAATGTGGCTGTCTCCAATGCCCTCTCCTCAAAACTCTCCATAAACATGTTGGCAACCACAGGGGACAGTGGGCTGCCCTTAACTACACCTTGAGTTTGCTCGTAATATTGGTTTCTGTACAATAAATATGTGGATGTCAGTGTATGACTGAACAGGTCCAACAGAGCACCGTCAAATTTCTCTGCAATCAGTTCTAGTGAGTCCTTCAGTGGGACCCTGGTGAACATAAATACCACATCAAAACTAAGCATGATGTCCGAATCTGTGATGTGCAGTTGCTTGAGGCGTTCCAGGAAATCTTCTGAGTTGTCGATGTGGTGAATACATTTCCCCACATACGGAGACAGGAGACCTTTCAAGTACTTGGCTGTTGTGTACGTAGGTGCCCCAATATTACTGACAATTGGACGTTGGGGCACGCCCTCCTTGTGTATTTTAGGCAGGCCATACAGTCTAGGTGGCACTGACGCTTTTTCCCGTAGTTGTTTGATGATCTTATCGGGCGTCCCTGTTTCCTTCAAGAGAGCACCAGTCTTCTTGGCCACCTTGTCCGTGGGGTCACACTCCAGAATTCTGTATGCAGGGTCCTCCAGAAGTTGGCGTACTTTCTCATCATAATCCACCTGCTGCAAGATGACAGTGAAGTTCCCTTTGTCTGCTGGCAGTACCACAATGCTGTTGTCTTACCGGAGTTTCTTGAGTGCAAGTCTCTCCTCGGTTGTGATGTTCGATTTCGGCGGCCTGGCCTTGGTGAGAGACTTGCAGGTCTCTCGGCGGACTTCCTCTGCCACATTAGGTGGAAGTGTGGCTGCAACTTGCTCTATTGTACTGACGAAACCTGAAATGGGTACGTTTCTAGGGTTTGTAGCAAAGTTGAGACCCTTGTTGAGTACCTTTAAGGTTGTATCATCAAACTATATGCCACTCAGATTCGTCACAGTGCGTGTCTCTTCCATCTGCTATGCTTTCTTACTCATGTGGTCAAACTTTGCAGATTGGCAAGATGAGGCATTCCTTCTAGCACACTCAGCTAAAGACCAGGAGGCACGGTCTACCCAATCCCAATCTTCTCTTGTTAAGGAGGCTGCCATGTACAGATGAATGTGTAATAGCTCCCTGGCCACAACATCTAACCTGTGGCGCATACCTCGAAACCTCTCTCTCACCAGTGCCATGCTGGCTCTGTTTTTTATCTTGTTCGCCGCTCTGGAGTTGATGTGATGTTTCATTCTGGCAAATCCTGGTACCACTTCTCCATCTCGACACCTCAGCAAAAAACTGAGACAACTCAGCATCTTCCCTTTCTTCTGCCGAAGCTTGTTCAGCTTCTTGATATTCTGATACATCTCCTCCCCATAGAGACTTTCGATGTAACTCTTCAGGCTTTCCCAGCGATCTAATGACATCTTGGGCTGTCGAGTGTTCTGCCGGATATCAGCGGCGTACTTGCACGACATTTCGGTCACGTAGCTCGTAACCTTCATCAGGTGCGACCTGAGACTGCTCCTCGCGTGGACCTGGTCCAGTATTTATGCCTATGGCCTTCCCCGTCAACCAACGGCTCCAGGCGCTTCCTCGGTGGTCCGCGCCCATTCCCTGCGACCTGCTGGAGCGTTGCTGCATCGTTTTCCGTCCGCTGCGGTTCTAGGTGTTGCCCCTGCGGTCCGCGCCCACCAAACCCGCTCCTAATGAGGAGGTATTGAATAGAATTGGGAAGAAGATGAGCTTCTGGCACAACTTGACTAGAAGCAGGGATCGGTTGGTAGGACATGTTCTGAGACGTCGAGGGATCACCAATTTAGTATTGGAGGGCAGCGTGGAGGGTAAAAATCGTAGAGGATAAAAATCGTGATCTACCCATCTAATCTTCAGTACTCTTCTGTAGCACCACATTTCGAAAGCTTCTATTCTCTTCTTGTCTAAACTATTTATCGTCCATGTTTCACTTCCATACATGGCTACACTCCATACAAATACTTCCAGAAACGACTTCCTGACATCTGAATCTATACTCGATGTTAACAAATTTCTCTTCTTCAGAAACGCTTTCCTTCCCATTGCCAGTCTACATTTTATATCCTCTCTACTTCGACCATCATCAGTTATTTTGCCCCCAAATAGCATAACTCCTTTACTACTTTAAGTGTCTCATTTCCTAATCTAATTCCCTCAGCATCACCCGATTTAATCCGACTACATTCCATTATCCTCGTTTTGCTTTTGTTGATGTTCACCTTATATCCCTCTTTCAAAACACTGTCTATTCCATTCAACTGCTCTTCCAAGTCCTTTGCCGTCTCTCACTGAATTACAATATCATCGGCGAACCTCAAAGTTTTTATTTCTTCTCCATGGATTTTAATACCTACTCCGAACTTTTCTTTTGTTTCCTTTATTGCTTGCTCAATATACAGATTGAATAACATCAGGGATAGGCTACAACCCTATCTCACTCCCTTCCCAACCACTGCTTCCCTTTCATACCCCTCGACTCTTATTACTTCCATCTGCTTTCTGTACAAATTGTAAATAGCCTTTCGCTCCCTGTATTTTACCCCTGCCACCTTCAGAATTTGAAAGAGAGTATTCCATTCAACATTGTCAAAAGCTTTATCCAAGTCTGCAGATGCTAGAAACGAAGGTTTGCCTTTCCTTAATCTTTCTTCTAAGATAAGTCGTAGGGACAGCATTGCCTCACGTGTTCCAACATTTCTACGGAATCCAAACTGATCTTCCCCGAGGTCGGCTTCTATCAGTTTTTCCATTCGTCTGTAAAGAATTCGCGCTAGTATTTTGCAGCTGTGACTTACTAAACTGATAGTTCGGTAATTTTCACATCTGTCAACACCTGCTTTCTTTGGGATTGGAATTATTATATTCTGCTTGAAGTTTGAGGGTATTTCGCCTGTTTCATACAGCTTACTCACCAGATGGTATAGTTTTGGGAGGGCTGGCTCTCGCAAGGCTGTCACAAGTTCTAATGGAATGTTGTCTACTCCGGGGGCCTTGTTTCGACTCAGGTCTTTCAGTGCTTTGTCAAACGCTTTACGCAGTATCATATTTCCCATTTCATCTTCATCTACCTCCTCTTCCATTTCCATAATATTGTCCTTAAGTATGTCACCCTTGTATAGACCCTGTATATACTCCTTCCATCTTTCTGCTTTCCCTTCTTTGCTTAGAACTGGGTTTCCATTAAAGCTCTAGATATTCATGCAAATGGTTCTCCTTTCTCCTAAGGTCTCTTTAATTTTCCTGTAAACAGTATCTATCTTACCTCTAGTGAGATAAGCCTCTAAATTCTTACATTTGTCCTCTAGCCATCCCTGCTTAGCCATTTTGCACTTCCTGTCGATCTCATTTTTGAGGCGTTTGTATTCCTTTTTGCCTGCTTCATTTACTGCATTTTTATATTTTCTCCTTCCATCAATTAAATTCAATATTTCTTCTGTTACCCAAGGGCTTCTACAAGCCCTCATCTTTTTACCAACTTGATCCTCTGCTGCCTTCACTACTTCATCCCTCAAAGCTACCCATTCTACTTTATTTCTTTCCCCCAGTCCTGTCAATTATTCCCTTAGGCTCTCCCTGAAACTCTGTAAACCTCTGGTTCTTTCAGTTTATCCAGCTCCCATCTCCTTAAATTCCCACCTTTTTGCAGTTTCTTCAGTTTTAACATGCAGTTCGTAACCAATAGATTGTGGTCAGAGTCCACATCTGCCCCTGGAAATGTCTTACAATTTAAAACCTAGTTCCTAAATCTCTGTCTTAGCATTATATAATCTATCTGATACCTTTTAGTATCTCCAGGGTTCTTCCATGTATACAACCTTCTTTCATGATTCTTGAACCAAGTGTTCGCTATGATCAAGTTATGCTCTGCGCAAAATTCTACCAGGCGGCTTCCTCTTTCATTTCTTAACCCCAGTCCATATTCACCTACTATATTTCCTTCTCTCCCTTTTCCTACTACCGAATTCCAGTCATCCATGACTGTTAAATTTTAGTCTCCCTTCACTACCTGAATAATTTCTTTTATCTCATCATGCATTTCATCAATCTCTTCATCATCTGCGGAGCTAGTTGGCATATAAACTTGTAGTACTGTGCTAGAAGTGGGATTCGTATCTATCCTGGCCACAATAACGCGGTCACTATGCTGTTTGTAGTAGATTACCCGTACTCCTATTTTTTATTCATTATTAAACCTACACCTGCATTACACTATTTGATTTTGTGTTTATAACCCTGTATTCACCCGACCAAAAGTCTTGTTCCTCATGCCACCGAACTTCACTAATTCCCACTACATATAACTTTATCTTATCCATTTCCCTTTTTAAATTTCCTAACCTACCTGCCCGATTAATGGATCTGACGTTCCACACTCCGATCTGTAGAATGCCAGTTTTCTTTTTCCTGATAATGACGTCCTCTTGAGTAGTCCCTGCCTGGAGATCCGAATGGGGGACTATTTTACCTCCAGAATATTTTACCCAAGAGGACGCCATCATCATTTAACCATACAGTAAAGCTGCATGCCCTCGGGAAAAATTACTGCTGTAATTCCCCTTGCTTACAGCCGTTCGTAGTACCAGCACAGCAAGGCCGTTTTGGTTAGTGTTACAAGGCCAGATCAGTCAATCATCCAGACTGTTGCCCCTGCAACTACTGAAAAGGCTGCTGCCCCTCTTCAGGAACCACACGTTTGTCTGGCCTCTCAACAGATACACCTCCATTGTGGTTGCACCTATGGTACGTCTATCTGTATCATTGAGGCACACAAGCCTCCCCATCAACGGCAAGGTCCATGGTTCATGGAGATAGATAGATAAAACACTCAAACTTTTGTCGCTTTATTATTTTCATTGTGTTCCTGTCATTCAAAAGTCTTTAGTGGTCTGACATAAAAGAACACAGAATTGAAAAATGACATAGCAAATGCAATAGATGGATAGTATAAGTTACTTATTATCTATAAATACACAATTCAGATTAAAATTTATCTCCTAGCATAACACAACCTTTCCATCATCAAATGAACAAATGTCATATATAATTGTTGCACAGTATGAGAAGTTTTTCTCAATTATACAAATTTCAGTTCTGAAATTAATAATCAAATAGGTAAAATATCTTCATATTAACACATATAAAACTTACATAGCTTCCTCATCAAGGGTTCACCCACAAACTTCTTTCACCTGTAAATTGGTTTTCAGTCTCTCAGTCCTAACATATAGGTTCAAAAATGCAATAATAATGTAATGCACAAAATACAAATGCTATAGCACAAGAAAAAAATAAATGTAAAACTAAGCATATGTACATGACAACTTATCCAATTAATAGCAGAGTATGGCAAAATTGAACATCTACATCTACATCTACATCCAACTCCGCAAGCCACCTGACGGTGTGTGGCGGAGGGTACCCTGAGTACCTCTATCGGTTCTCCCTTCTATTCCAGTCTCGTATTGTACGTGGAAAGAAGGATTGTCGGTATGCTTCTGTGTGGGCTCTAATCTCTCTTCGCGAGATATACGTAGGAGGGAGCAATATACTGCTTGACTCTTCGGTGAAGGTATGTTCTCTAAACTTTAACAAAAGCCCGTACCGAGCTACTGAGCGTCTCTCCTGCAGAGTCTTCCACTGGAGTTTATCTATCATCTCCGTAACGCTTTCGCAATTACTAAATGATCCTGTAACGAAGCGCGCTGCTCTCCGTTGGATCCTCTCTATCTCTTCTATCAACCCTACCTGGTACGGATCCCACACTGCTGAGCAGTATTCAAGCATTGGGCGAACAAGCGTACTGTAACCTACTTCCTTTGTTGTCGGATTGCATTTCCTTAGGATTCTTCCAATGAATCTGTCTGGCATCTGCTTTACCGACGACCAACTTTATATGATCATTCCATTTTAAATCACTCCTAATGCGTACTCCCAGATAATTTATGGAATTAACTGCTTCCAGTTGCTGACCTGCTATTTTGTAGCTAAATGATAAGGGACCTATCTTTCTATGTATTCGCATCACATTACACTTGTCTATATTGAGATTCAATTGCCATTCCGTGCACCATGCGTCAATTCGCTGCAGATCCTCCTGCATTTCAGTACAATTTTCCATTGTTGCAACCTCTCGATACACCACAGCATCATCTGCAAAAAGCCTCAGTGAACTTCCGATGTCATCCACCAGGTCATTTATGTATATTGTGAATAGCAACGGTCCTATGACACTCCCCTGCGGCACACCTGAAATCACTCTTACTTCGGAAGACTTCTCTCCATTGAGAATGACATGCTGCGTTCTGTTATCTAGGAACTCCTCAATCCAATCACACAATTGATCTGATAGTCCGTATGCTCTTACTTTGTTCATTAAACGACTGTGGGGAACTGTGTCAAACGCCTTGCGGAAGTCAAGAAACACGGCATCTACCTGTGAACCCGTGTCTAAGGCCCTCTGAGTCTCGTGGACGAATAGCGCGAGCTGGGTTTCACACGACCGTCTTTTTCGAAACCCATGCTGATTCCTACAGAGTAGATTTCTAGTCTCCAGAAAAGACATTATACTCGAACATAATACGTGTTCCAAAATTCTACAACTGATCGACGTTAGAGATATAGGTCTATAGTTCTGCACATCTGTTCGACGTCCCTTCTTGAAAACTGGGATGACCTGTGCCCTTTTCCAATCCTTTGGAACGCTTCGCTCTTCTAGAGACCTACGGTACACCGCTGCAAGAAGGGGGGCAAGTTCCTTCGCGTACTCTGTGTAAAATCGAACTGGTATCCCATCAGGACCAGCGGCCTTTCCTCTTTTGAGCGATTTTAATTGTTTCTCTATCCCTCTGTCGTCTACTTCGATATCTACCATTTTGTCAACTGTGCGACAATCTAGAGAAGGAAGCACAGTGCAGTCTTCCTCTGTGAAACAGCTTTGGAAGAAGACATTTAGTAATTCGGCCTTTAGTCTGTCATCCTCATTTTCAGTACCATTTTGGTCACAGAGGGTCTGGACATTATGTTTTGATCCACCTACCGCTTTGACATAGAACCAAAATTTCTTAGCATTTTCTGCCAAGTCAGTACATAGAACTTTACTTTCGAATTCATTGAAAGCCTCTCGCATAGCCCTCCTCACACTACATTTCGCTTCGCGTAATTTTTGTTTGTGTGCAAGGCTTTGGCTATGTTTATGTTTGCTGTGAAGTTCCCTTTGCTTCGGCAGCAGTTTTCTAACTCGGTTGTTGTACCACGGTGGCTCTTTCCAATCTCTTACGATCTTGTTTGGCACATACTCATCTAACGCATATTGTACCATGGTTTTGAACTTTGTCCACTGATCCTCAACACTATCTGCACTTGAGACAAAACTTTTGTGTTGAGCCGTCAGGTACTCTGTAATCTGCTTTTTGTCACTTTTGCTAAACAGAAAAATCTTCCTACCTTTTTTAATATTTCTATTTACGGCTGAAATCATCGATGCAGTAACCGCTTTATGATCGCTTATTCCCTGTTCTGCATTAACTGATTCAAATACTTCGGGTCTGTTTTTCACCAGAAGGTCTAATATGTTATCGCCACCTGTTCATCACTTTTAACTTTCCAAGATACACAGTCCCTCAACATACTACCACTACTTTAAACCAATAGAGTGCACACAAAAAATATAAATGTCATAATATCCTCATATAGCTAATAAAATATCGAATTAATAATATGCACCAAATACAGCTAATATAGTACATGCCAAAATATATAAACAAAGTAAAATGTGAAAACAAGTATCTCTATACAATAAATGGTCCAATAGGTAGTCAAAAACAATCAGTATTCTGTACCTCTTTCCAATAGTAAATAAATTTCATTACTATATGCAATCCTCACAACACATGACAGTAAATATATTTCATAAGTATTGCACAGCATGAAAAATTTTTCTTGTGTTTCAAAACTCTTTTTAAATTATTATCCAGGTTATCAAAATTAACACATTTTATCTTAAGCATCAGACTTCTAGAGCTTCAGCTCTGTTACATTACGTAATCGAAATAGTTTTCTTGACTTTAGGTAAATTAATCTGTAAGCATTAGAAGGGGATTTAATTTTATCTCAAATGGTCCTATATAAATGTCAAATAATTTCTTCAATTCTGATGTCATTAGCTTAGATTTCGCTTTCATCTTTACTAGAACTAAGTCCCCGATATCAAAATGAAAACACTTACCTTTAGCATCATGTCTTTTCTTACTATATTCACCCTGTTCTCTTTCCTGTGGTGATAAAATATGGCATACTGGAAATTCTATGTGCTCAGAAATGAAACTAGCAGGTCTTTTATTAAACATAATTTCAAATGATGAAATGCTAGTGGATTTGTGTTGCAAACTGTTCGTTATATCTTCAAAGCCATTCACATGATTTTTGCTAGAACATATTCTACGAAGGTATCCTATCTCCCTCATGTATCTCTCTGCAGGATTACTAGATGGATGGTAAACTGAAATCAAAATGTGTTTTATGTTTGCATTTTCAACAAGGTCTGTCCATACTTTTGATGTAAACTGTGATCCGTTGTCAGATGTACTGTACCTACCGTCTTGAAATAATCACTTTTTAATTTAGATGCGATCTGTTTACTAGTAGCTTTTCTCAAAGGTTATAATTCGATAAATTTTGAAAATATGTCAACAATCACAAAAATATAGCAGTAGCCCCTTTTCACTTGGGAACGGGTCTGTAGATGTCATAGGTTGTTTGATCCAAATTTTTTTAGGCAAAAATTTGGCATCATTCCTCTACATGTTTGATTTCTTACCTTCACTCTCTGACACCAGTCATAGGTTGCTAACTTTTTCTTCAATCTTCTACCAATATTGTAGATATATATGTTTTCTTGAATCTTTTGTATGCACTTAGTAGAACCACAATGTCCAAAACTTTCATGTATGTATTTAATTAAGGTGTCTACATGTTGTTCAGGACAGCATAATTTCCAATCATCTAAATCAGGTCTTCATTTCCTAAACAAAATTCCCTTGTGTACCTTGTACTTCTCATCCACTTTTGGTTTAATTCCCAAATAACTCTTTACTAATTTCCAATTCTCATAATGATTTTGGTGTCTTCTAATGTCATTACAAATTTTCAAAATTTCCCCTTTCTCTTTTATTCCTCTCAAGTACATAATTTTGAAATTTCTGTCATCATTTCCTATATTTTTTTCAAAATTTAGCCCAATAGGTGATCTAGAAAGAGCATCAGCTATTACATTTTCCTTCCCCTTAATATATTTAATTCCATAATCAAACTGTTGTAAGAATAAATCCCACCTGGTTATTCTACTATGGTATAGCCTACACTCCTGTAAATAGCTTAAAGCTTTGTGCTCAGGGAAAACAATTACTTTGTGTCCAGGCAGATAATTTTTAAATTTATTGAAATCCCAATGTATAGCCAAAAGTTCCTTTTCAGTAACAGTGTTAGTTATTTCATACTTTTGTAATACTCGACTGGCAAATGCAATAGGGTGTGATGGTCAATGTGATCTCCACAAACTTTTCCTGAAAAAAAATGTGCTCCTAGTCCTTTGTCACTACTATCTGTCGTCAAGCAGAAAGGTAAAGAGGTAAAGTCATGACTGGTCGAAATAAAATTTTACTCTATGGAAGCTGTTTCTTTATTTCATCAAACGCTTTTTGACATTCAGTAGACCAATCCCACACAGTGTTCTTTTTTAATAAATTGCATAAACAAGTAACATTCATAACATAAATACTGACATATTTTCTGTAAAATCCAGCAAGACAAAAAAAAGATTTTAACTGTTTTTTGTTTTTAGGAATAGGAAAGTTTTCTATTGTTTTGATTTTCTCCCTGCCAGGTTCAATCACTTTCTCAGAAATAATGTGGCCCAAAAATTCCAAATCACTTACCCCAAGTTTAAATTTCTCCAATTTCAAAGTCATACCCCACTCCCTCAATTTTGCACATACCTGCATTAACAATTCAAAATGTTCTTTCCACGTTTTACCAGAAATTAAGATGTCATCTACATATACAGTAAGCTTTGACTGTAACACATCCCCCAAAACAAGATCCAATGCCCTAATAAATTCAGCTACAGAGACGGTAAGTCCAAATGACACAACACAATAATGGTAACTTCTTAGTTTCATACAGAAATGCAGTGTAGCTTATAGAATTTATTTCCAAAGAAATTTGGTGAACAACTGAGGTTAAATCCAAACTGCTCATAAATTTCACACACTCAAATTTTGCAACAGCTCATCTATGTTTTCAGGACGGTCATTTTTCTCTTCAAAGATTTATTTAAGTGCCTAGAGCCAAGTACTAGCCTAACACCTCCGCTACATTTAGAAACCACCACCAATGGATTATTATAATCACTGTAACTTCTTTCAATTGTCCCCCATGCTTCCACTTTTTGTATTTCATTTTCAACTGCTCTCCTCTTTGGAAATGGCTTGCTCTAAAGTTTAAGGAAAAAAGGCTCATGATTTTTAAGATGTAAGGAACATTGATAGTCTTTTACTCTTCCAGGTTATTCACTAAATACCTCTTGAAATGCCCACAGTAAATTTTCTAACTGTTTATTTTGATGAGTGTTCAGATTGATTGCTTCATCTTCTTTACATCTGACTGAGGTTTTATAATTTTGACTAGTATAATTTTTCTCAGGTTTATCATTATATAAATACAAATTCTCTTCATAATTTATAACCTTCCTAACATGACGGCAATTATCTCCACAGTGTATTATGCTTATCTGTGTACATACAGTAATATTCTTCTTTGGTTCACAAACAATTAATTTCATTTCATTCCAGCTAAACGCAGCACTTACCTTCAATACCCAGTCCATACCAAATAGTATGTTTTCTTCTAAGTTTGGCACTACAAGACATCCTTTTTCAAAGTTTACATTTTCTATTTCAAATGACACAAATACTTCACTTGTAATAACATGCTATGCTTTCCTGTGGCTCCTCTTATCTTTACTCCCATCACAGGTGCTTCAACGCAATCATCACTGTTTCTAATCTTGTTCCTAAATTTTTCTGAAATAGCTGAAATAGGACTCCCTGTGTCAATGAGATATTTGCCTTCCCAATTGTTCACTTTAACATAAGAACATCCTAATTCATATTCTTCCACCTGTTCTCCTAATGGTTCATGCAACAGATCACTTTCAATTTCTTTAAAATTTCCCTCATTATTTCCCTGATTAATTTTCAATAATTGTATACACACATTAACACTTTCATTACCATTTACCATGGATACTATGGGATGAGTATACAATAACTGTTCATTACTTTTCATTATTTGCCACCAGTGGGGATATAATGTTTTGCAGATCTTAGCTACCCAGTTCAAAAATACTTTCCTACTTGTGATTACAACTACCCCATAATGTTTTTAAAAATTTCTCACCCTTTCCTTCAAAATTTATGTATTGGTTCAAATGTTTCACACTACAGTTAGACATAACATTACAGTTCTCAATAACCTCAGCCTGATTGCATGAGATTAATTTTACCTGTTCTTATGCATGAATATCAACCTCCTCATTGCAAATCACACTCGCCTTATTATCCTTACAATTATAATCATCATCACACAACTTCACCACTATGTAGGAATAGTCTCAACAAACACCTGAAACTCACCTTCACCAATAACCACAGTATTACTTACCTCTATAATATTCTCTACAACAGTATCAGCATTCACATTCTCATCAAAATCAAAGTTTTCTCATTCTTGCAACCTACTCACAGTTACATTAGGTTTCACTTTATTATTCTTACAATGCTCTCCACGTTCATCAAATAATTTATTTAAATCAGAACTGTAATGTTCACCAGATGCTTTAGTGCTACTTTGGCTGTCAATCTCAACCCAATCATAAAATTATGACAAAACTGCAATATCCTCATCTGGCTTGTTTTCAAAAGTTGTTACTTTATTATTTTCAACATGTTTACTCTCCCTCATAGTGTTCCAACATTTCTGATCAAAATGTAAAGTGTTGATTTGGTACTCAACATGAGTGTCTGTTACTTGTGGTGTACACTTAGCTTGTCTTTCACTGGTTTCTTGATAATAGTAATTTACATTTCTACCTTTCCACTTGTTTGCTTCTTCCCAACTGTCAGTGTAGGTCCTATTTTGATTAAATTTCCTCACCCCAAAACTGCAGTCCCTGATTGAGGTGGCCCTGTCTCTTTTCTCTCTTATCTTGCCTCCAGTCTGGATCCCCTGTGTTTCTGTCTTCCCACCTGTTCCTATTTCCAAAATTTCTATCCCTTTCATTTCCATTATAATCCCTGTTATTTCCCCTTTGTTGATCATGTCTGTTGTCTCTGTGTTCCCCAACTTAATCCTTCCGTGTCGGACAAGTGACACTAGGAAACCGACATTTGATCACGTTAGGAAAATATACTTGGGCCCAACATGTAAACATGACAGCGAAAATCGAATTTTGATTTCGAAATTAGATGTCGTCGTCCGGAAACTGTGTCGCAAGTAAACTTGGAGATGGACTAGCGGCGTGACAGCAGTATCACTTCCCCCTCTCTACATCTCGGGAAAAAATTCGATGGTGCTGCCACCGTGGCGAGATTAATGTTTCGCTTTGGCGACTGACAACTATTTTTTTCGAGGACATTCTAGTACACTTTACATACTACTATTTAAAAGCACAAAAAACCGACTAACTCCATAATATCATATATGTTATGTCTGAAATTACATTAAAGGCGGTGGTAATAGAAATAGCCTTCTAGTCGTCTACACAGATACATTACTTGTCAAGTTACTCTAATTTTTTATTTCTTGTCGTCAGGTTTGTACACTCATAGACGGTATCTATTTCTTCTTCCACCCGCCACCTGTGGTCTGTGTCCTCGTAACACATCACGAAACCAGCGCCTCATCGCCGAACAGATTTAGGTAACCCTGGAGCAGGGGGACTATTAAGGTTCTAATCAGAGTCTGCATAATGACCTTTGACGTTTATATACACACCGGCTCCTTCGTGGAACATTAGTTTGTCAGCTTCGAGGCAGAAACAACTTACACGACTCACTATGAAGACATTTGTCGTAAGTAACAGTGCCAACTCTCGGAGAAAGTAGTTTTAGCTTCGGTGTAAATCTGGAGTTCTCGTACAGCTATGGGATTTTGTACGTGGCGTGCTGTATTCAGAACTCATTACACAAAAGTGCCTATGACCTGCTGGGGGACAGTCATAAAAAACATAAAACGATGGTAATTCCAGAACACATTTTTTCTCAAAAACTTCTCATAAAATATTATTAGTTTCTGATTTTATGGTAAAATAGATTGTTAGTAAAATAGCCACCCAGCGTGGTTTAGTATTTGCAGCTCTTCAGTCTTATTATCTCGCACGTCTTTTCTTTTGTATCAAAAGCTTAAACGCTACATTCCCCACGCCTTCTGCGACATATGTAACTACAACAAATTTTTATGAAAACTGGAAACAAATATTTTGTTTTATACGACAAAGTAGTTATTATGCGACACATATGACACTCACATAGAAATTACTCTTACCGTATCTCTCTGTTTCTCTCTCTTTATATATATATATATATATATATATATATATATATATATATATATATATATATATATATATATATATATATATACCGCCATGCACCGTTTATACCCCTCTCTCATTATCGTTTCTTCATAATTCGTTAATGGGGAAAAAGACCATGCGGTCAGCCTCGATAAATCAGAAATATGGTGAGAAAACTTCGGAAGGATAAAGAAAGTAAAGCTATCCCCAACCTGAAAATGATTCAGCGCCGGAATTCTTAACTTAGCATCGTTTCATAATATGGTATGCCCTTTGACAGCATCACATCCGCAGACCAAACAAGAAGGTGCGAAATGACAGGGGTACTTTACATATTCTCCAATACACGGCGAGGTTGAAGACAAATGAAGGCGCTCACTCAGCCAACACACTAAAGCGGCGTTCATACCATCACACAAGCCCTTCTTGGACGCTTTATCACCTATAGAGTGTATATCCAGAGACTTGAAATTTCATTTCAGAAATTTGTCACAGAAATCATACATCCGCGTGAACTTCATCAGTTTAATTATGATTCCAAGATGCTGGAAGACGTATAAAAAGTCCAGTGTCCAACAGTCATTTTTACAATATGTTGTCTAATGTAAAACTTAAAACGAAATTAAATCTTATTAAATAAAAAACTACTGTGACAACCTCGTACACTTTTTTAAAACTGTACAGTTAACTGTAAAATGTGAGCACCGAATTGAGTAGAATCGAATTTACGTTTGCAATTTAATAGGTAACAATGACAAAAGATAAAAATTTTGGATATGTCTTTGGTGCATAATTTGCACCCATTTCAACTTACTACAGTATTCATCACGAATTTGCATGTGGAATAAACACATTTATTAAAGAAATGTGCCTGTTTTATACAATAAACAGCGTTTTACATTGTACTGAAAATCTGAACTGTATTGAACTGTAGCCTTACTTGTAATGTGTCAGAAATAGTTGTTAGAAAAGTCTTTAAATCTTAATTATTCTAGCTTATTTAGTAGAAACTTATGGTTTACAGCATCAAAAATCTTAGATGAATCTAAGAATATGCCTGTCATACAATTAACTGTGTCAAAAGTATCAAGTACCGGATTTGTAAATTCTATTATGGCCGATCCTCTACTCTGTATTTCTACATTACCTTTATTTATCAGAGGCACAACTGTTGTCGGTTTTAAATATACTGGAATGAATTTTCACTCTACTTGCGGAGTATGCACCAATTAGAAATTTCCTGATAGATTAAAACTGAAACCTGAGTTCAAGTCTTAGTCTGGCACACAGTTTAATGTGCCAGGAAGTTTCATTTATTATGTCTGTAGAAGAAGTTTGTTTGCTCTATACACTTTGTTCACAGATGCTTCATGTGGGGCTCCTCGTTCCTTATTTTTTAGTTTTTGTGCAATTATATCTGTTATACATTCATGTTTTAGAGATTTTTGTTGTAATTCCTCTGCCATATTTAAAAAATGCCCATTCATTAAGTTTGTAAGGTGATATACATCATTTATTACTTTATCCTCTTCCTTGCCTATGATATATCTTTATTTGTTCTCTCCCCTTTTCTTGTTTTATCACAACCCAAACGAGTTTGATATTATTCTCAGCTTTGTATATTATTTTCTGATTAGACGATTTTTTGCAGCAATTAGCTGTCACATACAATAATTTTTTTCATATGTGTGGTAGAATATAAGAGCTCAGACTAACTCTTTCAAATGAAACCGAGCAACTTAAGGGCCTGGGAGGATTTTTCATTCCTGTTGCTGTTACTTTGGTTTTGTGACACTCACTGAGGTAGGTAATTTTAGATACGTACATTCAGACTTCAAACTGAATTAGTTATTATAGTAGCTAACAGGTACTGTTGAGTAGTTGCTCTTCCGAATAACATTCCTACGAACAAATCAGTTACGACTTTCCCTGATACTACAAGTAATTTAGGTAGTTGGGAATATACAGCTCTGTTTATAAAAAGAATAGCTTGATGTAGGCATAGGGTTGAGCCGCACACCTGTGTTTCTGTGCCTCGCAGCTAACTCGCTGTAAATAATAATCTGTACTATTATCCTGCAGTTGAATAGCCTGTGCATTGGCTAGAGTTGCGAATTAATGCAGAAATACAAAATAAAAGTTAAATGAATAATTCAATAACTAAGTTTCTATTCTAATGCCTGCAATTGATGTAGATGACAGAATTATATTGAATAATCTTTATTGAAGAAAGGATATAGCAAATTAATGGGAAGTGGCCCTACAATATTCTTTTACAATGCAGACAGAAAATCCCCTTATCAAGAGCAGTAAAGTTGCGCTGTGAGTGTTACGAGTATGATAGCAAAATCCGCAAACTAAATTGTAATGAAAGTTATGCAGAAACTAAGTCCACCTCATAATTACAATAGAAAAAATATTCACCACTTCAGAGTTCAACATGATGATTTGCAAATTATTACACGCAGCATAACGGCTATTCTGTCTATCCTCTGTTCCGTAGTACAACTGGAAAAATGTAGAATTCTACCCTCGAACACATTCAGATCTCTTTAAATATAGAATCTCTTCAGAAGGTTAAGTACTCCAGCAGTCATTCACCATTCAGAATCAAACACCTCCACAATCGAATACCACTTGTTACCATAGGCAGGTCTGCCTTCTTCCAGTAAAAGTGCACCGAATCACTCCCTTGAGCTCTTCATTCGAAAAAGTCCCAGTCTCCACTAGAATGCCGTACTGTTCCACTACTGTCTGCTTTTCCATTGGCTGAAGGAGGCTGTTCCCACCAAAAATACATAGTTCTCAAGTTCTACAGACGTCATTTGACCCAACCTGGACATTTTCCTGCACAACAATATTTAAATAAAATAAATGTTAGAAAGATTCTCTCACTCTCAGAACAAAGTAAGAGCATATCGACTATCAGACCAACTGTATGATTGGATTGAAGAGTTCCTAGATAACAGAACGCAGCATGTCATTCTCATGGAGAGAAGTCTTCCGAAGTAAGAGTGATTTCAGGTGTGCCGCAGGGGAGTGTCGTAGGACCGTTGCTAATCACAAAATACGTAAATGATCTCGTGGATGACATAGGAAGTTCACTGAGGCTTTTTGCAGATGATGCTGTGGTGTATCGAGAGGTTGTAACAATGGAAAATTGTACTGAAATGCAGGAGGATGTGCAGCGAATTGACGCATGGTGCAGGGAATGACAATTGAATCTCAATGTAGACAAGTGTAATGTGCTGCGAGTACATAGAAAGATAGATCCCTTATCATTTAGCTACAAAATAGTAGGTCAGCAACTGGAAGCAGTTAATTCCATAAATTATCTGGGAGTACGCATTAGGAGTGATTTAAAATGAAATGATCATATAAAGTTGATCGTCGGTAAGGCAGATGCCAGACAGATTCATTGGAAGAATCCTAAGGAAATGCAATCCGAAAACAAAGGAAGTAGGTTACAGTACGCTTGTTCGCCCACTGCTTGAATACTGCTCAGCAGTGTGGGATTCGTACCAGATAGGGTTGATAGAAGAGATAGAGAAGATCCAACGGAGAGCAGCGCGCTTCGTTACAGGATCGTTTAGTAATCGCGAAAGCGTTATGGAGATGATAGATAAACTCCAGTGGAAGACTCTGCAGGAGTCACCGTCAGGTGGCTTGCGGAGTATGGATGTAGATGGTAGATAGACAGATGAAGAACGAACATAAATCAAGATTCCTTCAGTAATAAATAAGCCAATATTCTTGTGATAGTGCACTCATGACGAACGACAATAGACTGTTTTTAAATATTTTTTAAACAATTATTTAGGCCTTCTTGTTAGCAGAGTTTTTTTGGAACTCTTTTACAGAGGTGGTATCAGCAAACACATGCAATCGACCGCTTCTTAAAGTTTCATGATTATGTATTGTCAGTTGCAATTTATTACTGGCAAAGTAGTAAATTGTTCATTAAATAAATATATAAGTATGACAAAATATGAGGTATTCATGGTGTATTTATTTCCTGTGTATTTGTGAAGGATGTGATGTTGTGACGAACATTTACACAATGAAAAGATATACAAAACAAATCAATAAATAAAATAGATATAGTCATGTCACTTTCAAGGATGATATCTATAATGCAGTGCCATCATCTGAGATACTGTATGTTGAAATCATCTAAAGCATTTAAAAGTTCATCAGGTTACCTTCCGTTCAGAAGGTTCAATGAACTGTGGATGAAGCCCGACCAACAGGCATTACATGCATTGATAAAAAATGATTGTGCATGAGTATGGCTAGTTTCTAGCCGAAATATAGATCTGACAATTAAAAAAAATTAAAAAGGACGACTGATAGCTGAAATCTATTATTTACAAGTACATTTAAAAGTTGTTAATTCAGAGGGCCATTGAGAAAATGTTTATTCACTCGTAATATTAACTTCTGTAGTTTTAAAGATATTTAAATATTGTTGTGTCATGGGATGCACCGTGTTTTTGTGAGATCGCAGAGGTATTCAGATTTGCTTTAATACTTTAATATGAATTACTACACATTCTTGAAGGGCTGTAAGAATCCAGCTTTCAGCTTGTCTGACAAACCGGCATTTCTTCAAGCCTAGTCTCCCGCACAAAGGCCATGCGAGCATCTTCCATCCAGATTTCCAGGTTTGAGATTCACCCATTTCTGGCGAAGCTGCTTCTCTCTGCACCTGGCTGGCCGGTAAAGGACGCATCGCGCCCTCGACGCTGGAGTCGCACAGCTATTCCTCAGCCACGCAAGCAAATTCATCTCCCCTCAAACTAGCTCCAGGAGGCCAAGTCTCTCGCCTACATGTGTGTAACGTTACAAAGTTGCGAACTTCGATAATTTCATACTTACTTTATTTGATTTATAAGATTAGTCCCAAATTATGTTTTCCAGTTCTCTTTAAAAAACTTGCATTCTGACTTCTGAATAGAGTCCGTAGTTTTGGGGTTTGTTTTCATAACTGATTCTACTATTATTACTTAAATGTTTATGTAACACTACAACAATGAAGCAATAGTCAAAGAACATTGTTTTCCTTAAAAAGAAAAGAAAGGGGGTTACATTACCGGTATCTAAGAAATACGTCGTCATTTTCAAACGTAAAACACCATTTGGAGAACATGTAGTGGGAATTATGACCATACATCTGACAACAATTACAAGAAATAATGAGACCAGGCTACAGAGGCAATAGTGGGACAACCAAGTCACTACATGTTATGACCATGCTTGCCCAGCCGTTCATTCCATGTCCTAATGTAGATTAGATAAAAACTACACCAGGGTAAAAATTACCAAGGATTCTTGCAAAGTGCTCTGCTGTGCCATAATGATTGTATGGCTGATATAAATTCACAAGTCGTAAGTGTATCAAGCATAACAGGCTTCCATATGGAATGCAGCATATAATTTTACTATGTTCCGAAAAAAGAATCTCAAAACACACTGTACTCTTATATAGGACTGATACTCTTGGCAGTTTTTTCCCTGGCGTAGTTTTTATCTATTCTACATTGGGACATGGAAAGAACGGTTAGGCAAGCATGGGCATAACTTGTAGTGACATTGTTGTGCTACCATTGCCTCGGTTGCCTGGTCTCATTATTTCTCGTAATTTTTGTCAAACGTATGGTCATAATTCCCATTATATATTCGCCAACTAATGTTTTACATTTTAAAATGACGACTTAGTTCTTTGAAACCGGTAGTGTAACCCCATATTTTAAAGAATTTTTTTTTAATGTGCTCTGACTATTGCTTCACTGTTGTGATGTTAAATAAACACTTACGTTATGGTCACACTCCTTACGACAGTTAGGTCGAAATGTAGAAGTACCGTTATTATTTGATACAAATTATCCGAAAGTCAGAGATCGTTTAACTTACATTATAATTTTACCTGTACTTCTTCTTGACCAGCCGGCCGCGGTGGTCTCGCGGTTCTAGGCGCTCAGTCCGGAACCGCGGAACTGCTACGGTCGCAGGTTCGAATCCTGTCTCGGGCATGGATGTGTGTGATGTCCTTAGGTTAGTTAGGTTTAAGTAGTTCTAAGTTCTAGGGGACTGATGACCTTAGAAGTTAAGTCCCATAGTGCTCAGGGCCATTTGAACCATCACTTTATTTTTTTTCTTCTGAAGGTCCTATGCCCACTATTAGTTGCCTTAGCATCGTGCACTTGGTTTGAATACGATGATGGCCTGTTACACTGCTCCTAAAATTTCCTGTAAGTGAGGTCTTACATCTGCATCAACATGATTTTTCTGCAATTCACAATTAAGAGACTGGCAGAGGGTTCGTAGAATCACCAATAAGCTGCTTCTCTGCCGTTTCAGTCTCGAACAGTGCGTGGGAAAAGGAACCCTTAAACTTTCCGTGTGTGCTCTGATTTCTCTTATTTTATCATCATAATCATTTCACCCTATTTCGGTGGCAGCCCGCAAAATAGACTCTGAGGAGAATGATGGTCATTGAACATTAGTGAGAAGGTCCTGCCGCAACGCAAAACGCCTTTGTTTTAATGAGTGCCATCCCAAACCGTGTATCATACCAGTGGCACTCTCTCCCCCATTTCGCGATACTACAAAACGAACTGCCCTTGTTTGAATTTTTTCAGTGTCATCCATCGATCCTATCGGATGCGGATCCCACATCGCACAGCAGTACTCCAGAAGAGGGCGGACAAGCCTAGTGTAGGCAGTCTCTTTAATAAACCTGTTGCATTTTCTCGGTATTTCGCCAGTAAATCGTAATCGTTGGTGTGTTTTACCCACAACATTATCTATCTGCTCGTTCCAGTTTAAGTTATTCGCTAACTGCAGCCCTAAGTGTTTAGTTGAGTTTACAGCCTTTAGATATTTGTGATTTATCGTCTAACTGAAATTTAGCGAATTCTTTTTAGTGCTCGTGTAGATGACTTCACACTTTTGATTATTTAGAGTCAACTGCCATTTTTCGCACGATACAGATATCGTGTCTACATCATTTTGCAATTGACTATGATCTTTTCACTTTACATGACGGTAAATTACAGCATCATTTGCAAACAATCTAAGAACACTGCTCAGATTGTTTATGTGTAGGGTGATTATAATTGATGTTAAACTATCAAAACACTGTAGAAATACCACCACTGATCAGAAAGATGTCAAATTGCAAAGGAATATTATCGGAAAAGAGGGAAAACGTATGGCAAAAGAACAAAAATAGTGTGAAAACTGATCAATAGATGGCGCTGTATGTGTCACAATACGTAAATGAAAACACCTATCATGCACATGTCCCACTCAAGTTGGTGTAAACACGCCGGTTACACGGGTTTTCCTCCTTTCGCGTCTGCGACGTTCGCCATCACTGCCTCAATGCAGGATCGCGCTCCGCTTGTAAAGCTGTATTACAAGAATGGTGACTGTGCACACGTCACTCTGCAGCAGTCCCGGACACTGAACGGTGTGAAAAAAAGCGTTGGTCCGATGACTGCCGTGGATCTGGAGTAAATGATTTGGAAATTCGAAAAGACGGGTCCTTTTGGTGTGCTGCCTGGTAGAGGGAGGAAACGAATTGATTCGACGTCAGTGGAAGCAGTTGCCCTCAATGCAGTAGGAGACGAGTGGTGGCGTGCAAACGTGTAGTGCACGGATAAATGCCCGAACATTGGACATACCCGCGAGCACGATGGGCAAAAACCTACGAAACATCCTTCTTTGCTATCCACTCAAAATTACCCATGTTCAACAGGTGCTTCCTGTTGACCATTGCTTTAGAATTTCTTGCTCGCATTGAAGTGGACAATGATTGGCTATGGAAGATTTTGTGGACAGACGAAGCCCACTTCCATGTTACAGGATATGTCAATAAACAGAATTGTCGAATATGGGCAGCGTAAAATCCACCGGAAATCAACCAGTACCATTTCATCCCGAGAAGGTGACTGTGTGGTGCGGGTTTACGGCATCATTTATCATAGGTCGATATTTTCTGAAAGAGACATGTGGTTCCGGTCCCGTTACCTGTACCCTCACTGGTAAGCGCTATGAGTGTGTTTTGCGCAAGCACATAATTCCACCTCTCCAATAGCGTGGATGTGTGGATGGTATCATTTTATTGCAAGACAGAGCACCTCCGCACCTTAAAAATCCAGTTAAGCAGCTGCTGAAGCGCCATTTCGGAAATGCTAGAATTATCAGCCGCCATTTCCCTACAGCCTGGACGTCCCGATCACCTTATCTTAATCCGTGTGACTTCTGGCTGTGGGGCTATCTGAGAGGAGTTGTGTTCAGTGTCCCGACTGCAAACTTAGCTGCACTTGAAGGCACTCATTGCGCAACATATTCTGAACGTGACCCCGGAAACAGTTCAATCAGTTGTGGAACATGCTGTTTCTCGATTTCAACTTGTTGCAGAAAACGGTGGACAGCATATTGAACATGTTTTGCGCCAGTCACACGGAAATTAATAATCGGCTTTTATTTTGATTAATGTTATTTATGCGATTTTTGGGCTCAGGACAATTAAAACCCGATGTGATTGATGCTTTTGATCGGTTTTTGGCCTCAGGAGAATCAAAAACCGGTTTTTCCCGTCCAGTGTGATATGACCTTGCTGTGGTGGATAGGTTTACGTAACTAACAGTATCATACCTATTCACACTGAGTAAAACAGTTTGTTTAACGTCAAACGTACACCTTAGGCATTGTTGTATGATTCATTTGTCATCTGTAGCCGACCAATATTAAATAATGATGCTAACAGCCCATCTATTGCTACATTTTGTAACTATTTTTTTTCTCCCATACGTTTTCTTACTTCTCTGATAATATTCCGTTGCAATATCACGTCATTCTGACCAGTGGTGTTTCTCTACAGCTGTTTGAAAGTTTAACTTTTATTATAATCATCCTGTAGATTAGTAATAACACAGAGCCTAATACACTTCCTTAGGAACACCAGATGTTACTTCTGTTTCACACAATGACTTTCTGTCAATTACATACATAAAAAAAGTATTGCATCAACACGATTCCGTGAGTTCCTGAACCTGTACAGAAAATGGGAATAGAGATCGAAATAAACATCATTTCCGCCCTGTTCATTGCTCATGAAATCCATACATTACACGTCGTACCACCATACAGCGAGACCTTCAGAGGTGGTGGTCCAGATTGCTGTACCTCTAGTGCCCAGTAGCACGTCCTCTTGCAGTGACGCATGCCTGTATTCGTCGTGACATACTATCCACAAGTTGAAACTTCCTGGCAGATTAAAACTGTGTGCCAGACCGAGAGTCGAACTCGGGACCTTTGCCTTTCGCGGCCAAGTGCTCTACCCCAGGATGTGGCTAAGCCATGTCTCCGCAATATCCTTTCTTCCAGGAGTGCTAGTACTGCAAGGTTAGCAGAAGAGCTTCTGTGGAGTTTGGAAGGTAGGAGACGTGGTACTGACGAAATTTAAGCTGTACGGACGGGTCGTGAGTCCTGTTTGGGTAGCTCAGTTGGTAGAGCACTTGCCCGAGAAAGGCAAAGGTCCTGAGTTCGAGTCTCGGTCCGACACAGTTTTAATCTGTCGGGAAGTGTCATATCAGAACACATTACGCTGCACAGTGAAAATTTCATACTGAAATGCACAAGTTCATCAAGGTACTGTTGGTCCAGATTGTCCCACTCCTCAACGGCGATTCAGCTTGGATCCCTCAGAATGGTTGCTGGGTCACTTCCATAAACAGTATTTTTCAATCTATCCCAGGCATGTTCAATAGGGTTCATATCTGGAGAACATGCTGGTCACTCTAGTCGAGAGATGACATTATCCTGAAGGAAGTCATTCACAAGATGTGCACGATCGGGACGCTAATTGTCGTCCATGAAGAGGAATGCCCCGCCAATATGCTGCCGATATGGTTGCACTATCGGTCGGAGGATGACATTCACGTATCGTACAGCTGTTACGGCACCTTCCATGACCGCCAGCGGCGTGCGCCGGCCCCACATAATGCCACCCTAAACAGCAGAGAACTTCCACCTTGCTCCACTCGCTATACAGTATGTCTAAGGCGTTCAGCCTGACCACGTTGCCTCCAGAAACGTTTCCGGCAATTGTCTGGTTGAAAGCATATGCGTCACTCTTCGCTGAGGAGAACGTGATGCCAATCCTGAGAGGTCCTTCGGCATGTTGTTGGACCCATCTGTACCGCGCTGCACGGTGTCGTGGTTGCTAAGATGGAACTCGCCATGGATGTCGGGAGTGAAGTTGCGCGTCATGCAACCTACCGCTCACGGTTTGGGTCGTAACACGACGTCGTGTGGCCGCACGAAAAGTACAATTCAACGTGGTGGCGTTGTTGTCAGGGTTCCTCCGATCCATAATCCATAGGAAGCGGTCATCCACAGCAGTAGTAGCCCTTGGGCCATCTGAGCGAGGCATGTCATCGACAGTTCCTGTCTCTCTGTATCTCTCCATGTCCGAACAACATCGCTTTGGTTCACTCCGAGACGCCTGGAGCGGTCCCTTGTTGAGAGCCCTTCCTGGCACAAAGTAACAATGCGGACGGAATCGAATCGCTCTATTGACCGTCTAAGCATAGTTGAACTACAGGCAACACGAGCCGTGTACCTCCTTCCTGGAGATATGACTGGAACTGATCGGCTGTCGGACCCCCTCCGTCTAATAGGCACTGCTCACGCATGGTTATTTACACCTCTGGGCGGGTTTAGTGACATCTCTGAACAATCGAAGGGACTATGTTTGTGATACAATATCCACAGCCAACGGCTATCTTCAGGAGTTCTGGGAACCGGGCTGATGCTAAACTTTTTGATGTTTATATTACGAACTACACCTCGCTCATGTGTACTACCTTACAGAAGAAGTTTCTTCTTTCTGACTTTTGCACACCCCTATGCACATTTGCTGCTCCTGGTTCTACCTGATGGCATCTTCACTTAACTCTGGCGGCGGTTGATACCTGTGGTTTCTGTTTATGGTGAAAGTACCAGACGGCGTTCTTCTTGTCCCTGCCTTCCAATCAACTTGTTGTCTCTAATCACCCTCATCACTTCTGAGTCCCTTGATCCTTACCAGCTACTTCTTTGCTTCCTCGAACTATGCCTGAAGGGCACAGATTTTCCCTTCATGATCTTCTGTCAAAATGTGTCTGCTTCATACTCTGCAGTTCCAGGAGAGAACCTAGTTAATTGCCCCATCATTCTCTCCAGTACATTCCACCCTATTTCTTACAAGATTTGCTACAGATCTCCCGATGTTCTATTATAGAACAGATCTTACACTTCTCCTTCATAGTCAAGCTAATTTGGAAAGAACAATGTGGAGTATTGGACACCACAATACTTGCAAGAACGTACAAAGTTTGTAAAGGACGAAAGTTTGTAAACATTAAACGACACTAACGTGATTGAGCTCCAGCAAGTCAGAAGGCAGCAATTCATGGAAGAGCTACGTTCCAGGTTACGACATCATCCATTATTTGCTAATTGATTCACATTCTTCAAAAACAACAATAGTAAAACAATTACAGCAAAATGATACCAGGCTAACACAATGCTTTTGGATGTCCAATCACTCTGCGATCGCCGAACGGAGTGGCCGTGCGGTTCTAGGCGCTACAGTCTGGAACCGCGCGACCGCTACGGTCGCAGGTTCGAATCCTGCCTCGGGCATGGATGTGAGTGATGTCCTTAGGTTAGTTAGGTTTAAATAGTTCTAAGCTCTAGAAGACTGATGACCTCAGAAGCTAAGTCCCATAGTGCTCAGAGCCATTAGAACCATTTGAACTCTGCGATCGGTCCAGTGTACACACATCATTAGTATTACTATTTTCGGTTTTGTTGTGACTGCAGACCGATACATATATTATATTTAACATCGTAACAGTACAGGAAACTTCCCTATTCTGTACAGAACATTCATCCGCTTGAGAGGACTGCGAGCAAACTTATTAAAAACTACACGACTGGCCATTACAACTGCTACACCACGAAGATGAAGTGCTACAGACGCGAAATTTTACCGACAGGAAGAAGATGCTGTGATATGCAAATGATTAGCGTTTCAGAGCATTCACACAAGGTTGGCGCCGGTGTCGACACCTAAAACGTGCTGACATGAGGAAAGATTCCAACCGATTTCTGATACACAAACAGCAGTTGACCGGCGTTGCCTGGTGAAACGTTGTTGTGATGCCTCATGTAAGGAGGAGAAATGCGTACCATCACGTTTCCGACTTTGATAAAGGTCGGATTGTAGCCTATCGTGATTGCGGTTTATCGTATCGCGACATTGTTGCTCGCGTTGGTCGAGATCCAATGACTGTTAGCAGAATATGGAATCGGTGGGTTCAGGAGGGTAATACGGAACGCCGTGCTGGATCCCAACGGCGTCGTACCACTAGCAGTCGAGATGACAGGCATCTTATCCTCATGGCTGTAACGGATCGTGCAGCCACGTCTCGATCCCCGAGTCAACAGATGGGGACGTTTGCAAGACAACAACCATCTGCACGAACAGTTCGACGACGTTTGCAGCAGCATGGACTATCAGCTCGGAGACCATGGCTGCGGTTACCCTTGACGCTGCATCACAGACAGGAGCGCTTGCGATGGTCTCACCAACGACGAACCGGGGTGCACGAATGGCAAACCGTCAATTTTTCGGATGAATCCAGGTTCTTTTTACAGCTTCATGATGGTCGCATTCGTGTTTGGCTACATCGCGGTGAACGCACATTGGAAGGGTGTATTCGTCATCGCCATACTGGCGTATCACCCACGTGATGGTATGGGGTGCCATTGGTTACACGTCTCGGTCTCCTCTTGCTCGCACTGACGGCACTTTGAACAGTGGTCGCTACATTTCAGATGTGTTACGACCCGTGGCTCTACCCTTCATTCGATCCCTGCGAAACCCTACATTTCAGTAGGATAATGCACGACCGCATGTGCAGGTCCAGATCTCTCACCAATTGAAAACGTCTGGTCAATGGTGGCCGAGCAACTGGCTCGTCACAATACGCCAGTCACTTCTCGTGATGAACTGTGGTATGGTGTTGAAGCTGCATGGGCGGCTGTACCTGTACACGCCATCCAAGCTCTGTTTGACTCAATGCCCACGTGTATCAAGGCCGTTATTACCGCCAGAGGTAGTTATTCTGAGTACTGATTTCTCAGGATCTGTTCACCCAAATTGCGTGAAAATGTTATCACATGTCAGTTCTAGTATAATATATTTGTCCAATGAATACCCTTTTCTCATCTGCATTTCTTCTTGGTGTATGTGTTTTAATGGGCAGTAGTGTAAGATTCGATGACCTACCTGCTACGTCTTGTGTCCCAAAATATAGGAATTTTTTCATCTGTGGGGGTAAGTAATTTTCTTTAAAAGTAACTCTAGATCTGTGTTGTGTTGCCAGCTGTTGGCTCTAGTGGCGGCTGCGGCCCTCGCGGACGAAGCACTAAAAGTGGAGGAGAAGGACAGGGCGGCGCTGGTGAGGGCGGCGCAGGAGGGGGTGGAGCTCGGCTCCAGGACGGCGGCCGGCGACGTCGGCGAGAGGGGCGGCGTCCAGGCGCCGTCCGATAACGAGTGAGTACTTCCTCGAACAGGCTGGCACGCGGCTGACAGCTCGCAGGATAAGGAGACCGCTGTTTCACGGCGCGTTGCAAACAATGTGACATATACTATGTGATAAAAGTATCCGGACACCTGTATGAAAATGACTTACAAGTTCGTGGCGCCCTCCATCGGTAATGATGGAATCAATAGGTGTTGGCCCATCCTTAGCCTTGATGTCAGCTTCCATTCTCGCAGGCATACGTTCAATCAGGTACTGGAAGGTTTCTTGGGAAATGGCAGCCGGTTCTTCACGCAGTTCTGCACTGAGCAAAACTATCGATGTCGATCGGTGAGGCCTGGCACGGCGTTCCAAAACATCCCAAAGGTGTTCTATAGGATTCAGGTCAGGACTCTGTGCAGGCCAGTCCATTACAGGGATGTTACTGTCGTGTAACCAGTCTGCCACATGCCGTGCATTATGAACGGGTGCTCGATCGTGTCGAAAGATGCAATCGGCATCCCCGAATTGCTCTTCGACAGTGGGAAGCAATAAGGTGCTTAAAACATCAATGTAGGCCTGTGCTGTTATAGTGCCACGCAAAACAACAAGGGGTGCAAGCCCCTCCATGAAAAACACGACCAGACCGTACACCACCGCCTCCGAATTTTACTGTTGGCAGATGACGTTCACTGGGCATTCGCAATAACCACACCATCGTATCGCCACATTGTGTGCCGTGTTTCGTCGCTCCACACGACTTTTTCCACTGTTCAATTGTCCATGTTTACGCACCTTACACCAAGCAAGGAGTCGTTTGGCATTTACCGGTGTGAAGTGTGGCTTATGAGCAGCCGCTCGACTATGAAATCCAAGTTTTCTCACCTCCCGCCTAACTGTCATAGTACTTGCAGTGGATCCTGATGCAGTTTGGAACTCCTGTGTGATGGTCTGGCTAGATGTCTGTTTGTTACATATTACGACCCTCTCCAACTGTCGGCGGCCTCTGTCAGTCAACAGACGAGGTCGGCCTGTACGCTTTTGTGCTGTACGTGTCCCTTCAGGTTTCCACTTCACTATCACACCGGAAACAGTGGACCTAGCGATGTTTATGAGTGTGGAAATCTCGCGTACAGACGTATGACACAATTGGCACTCAATCACCTGAAGTTGGAAGTCCGTGAGTTCCGCGGAGCGCCCCATTCTGCTCTCTCACGATGTCTGAGGTCGCTGATATGGAGTACCTGGCAGTACAATGCTCCTAATATGAAAAACGTATGTTTTTGTGGGTGTCCGCATACTTTTGATCATGTAGTGTAACAACAGTGTAATACATACAGTCGCGCTACTCTGTGGTGCGAAAGTTGTTACCGTTTGACAGTTGGAGCGACACCAGCACTCCAGACGGTGAGAAAGCAGACTGTCACATGCGTTGTAACACAGACCATAGATAACGTAGACTGCGCATGTAGTCATTTTACTGAAATCAAAATGTAAGTCACGGGACTCGGAGCGTTAAGCCGAGTATGTCGTCACGCACTTACAGCGCACAATGTATGACATTTTTGTTACAGGTCAAATGTTGTGCTTGTCACTAGATACAGAAGTAAAGACCTTCACACATGCTCAGAGAAGTCTTGTTTTGTATCCTACAGATTAGATAAAATGACGAAGATCTCAGTTATGTAAGTGAATTGCTTTAAAATACTTGCCTTGGATGTAAAGCTAGCTGAATTACTAAGCTTTTGAGACGACATGTCGTTAATATCTAGCTCACTAGACCAGTATAATCATTGTTTTGTAATATATTACACTATCTTGACATTGTTTCGGTATCAGTAACGGAGTAAGCAAAAGTCAGAAAACGGAAGTGGTTATTTCGTGAAAACACATGACATTATGCTCATAAACGAATTTCCCTTCTTACAAAAGTTTACTAAAGCATTTCACACATAGTCTTGTGGAATCGTTAAAAAAACTAATGCTGCGTTCGAAATTATTATTTTATCTTCCACTCATCTGGAAGCCGTGAAGTACAAGAATTCACAGTGAAAAAACAATAGAAAGAAAAACTATTCACTAAAGAGCAGACACTCTGTAGCTTGTTAAACGAACTTTCAATACGTTTCAACTTGACCACGTGAAAAGGATAACCGCTGCTTTATTATCAGCAGTTTCGGAGAAATTAGGTTAACTGGACTACTATATGTGGGAATATTTAATTGCCAAAATCAGTGCTTGGTTTCAGCTATAAATGAGGGAAACTGTAATTTTCAGCTCCATTTCATTCAGCGCTTAAGGGCAGGAACTCAGCTTTCTGCCCCGAGTTACATGACTTTGATTTTGCTTTCAAGCATTAACGCGGCAGAGATAGGAACATGCGCGGTCTATGTTATGTATGGTATATGTATTGTAAGGATAATGTTTGTTTTTAGTTTTTTTACTTAATTAACGAAATAATGGTTACACTTATGCATTCTGTTCATTATCAAATTCCCATGAGACACAAAATAACGTGATGTACATGCAAAACCAGCCGTATCTCACCGATTCCATGAGTCAAGCTACAAATAATTCATGAAGAAATACTTTCGAATGTGTGTGTAATTG
Organism: Schistocerca gregaria; assembly: GCF_023897955.1. Classification (NCBI taxonomy): domain Eukaryota; kingdom Metazoa; phylum Arthropoda; class Insecta; order Orthoptera; family Acrididae; genus Schistocerca; species Schistocerca gregaria. The sequence continues at coordinate 514,580,063 of NC_064924.1, forward strand.
CCTGTTATTCCTCTGACAGCAAGAGAATATAAACACTTATTCCATGCATAAGAAGCATATACTTCTGTTGTTGTCTGTTATTACGCTAGGCACTTTCCTTGAACCTAATGATTCACCCATTCTTTCACTTCACTCACTTTAATACATGAATTTAGTTGATTTTTCGTCGAAAGTGAATGTGTTGAAATATCTTGCCGTTTGTGGCTCGGATGTATCAACAGTTGTGGAACTGCTCTCTTCTGTGTTGGGAAACAGTCATCTTGCGTTTGACGTTTTATTGTCATATCTATGTGGTTTGCCATTCAGCTACAAGAGTAGTTGCTTATAGTGTACTTTAAATACTATAGGTATTGCATTCTACATACACTGACGACGTGGAATGGACTCGACTAATGTCGGAAGTACTGCTGGAGGGAACTGACACCATGAATCCGCAAGAGTACGAGGGGGGGTAGAGATCTCTTCCGAACAGCACGTTGCAAGGCATTCCATATTTGCACAATAACGATCATGTCTGGGGAGTTTGGTGGCCAGTGGAAGCGTTTAAACTCAGAAGAGTGTTCCTGGGGTCACTCTTCAATTCATCTCTTCAACGTAACAGTTCAGCACTTGTGGGGCGCCGCATTGTCCTGCTGGAATTGCCTAAAACCGTCGAAATGCGCAATGGACATGAATGGATGCGGGTGATCAGACAGGATGATTACGTACATGTCATATGTCAGAATCGTATTTAGACATATCAGGGGTCCTATACAACTCCAACTGCACACGCCCCACACCATTACAGAGCCTCCACCAACTTGGACAGTTCCTTGCTGACATGCAGGATCCATGGATTCATGAGGTTGTCTCCATACCCGTACACGGCCCTCCACTTGATACAATCTGAAACAAGACTCGTCCAACCAGGTAACATGTTTCCATTCATCAATAGTCCAATGTCGATGTTGACGGGCCCAGGTGAGGCGTAAAGCTTCGTGTCGTGCAGTCATCAAGGGTACACGAGTGGGCCTTCGTCTCCGAAAGCCCACATCGATGATGTTTCGTTGAATGGTTTGTACGCTGCCTCTTGTTGATGGGCCAACATTGAAATCTGGAGCAGTTTGCGGAAGGGTTGCACTTCTGTCATGTTGAACGATTCTCTTCAGTCGTCATTGGTCCCGTTCTTGCAGGATCTTTTTCCGGCCGCAGCAATGTCGGAGATTTGATGTTTTTCCGGATTCCTCATATTCACGGTACACTCGTGAAATGGTCGTACGGGAAATCCTTCATGGCTACCTCAGGGGTGCCGGGTTCCATCGCTCTTGCGCCGACCATTAAACCACATTCAAACTCACTTAAATCTTGATAACCTTCCATTGTAGGAGCAGTAACCGATCTAACAACTGCGCCAGACACTTCTTGTCTTACACAGGCGTTGCTGGCCGCAACCCCATATTCTGCCTATTTATATATCTCTGAATTTGAATACGCAGGCCAATACCAGTTTCTTTGGAGCTTCAGTGTATCTTTCTTACGTTCCTGGAAGTGTAGCGAAGAAAACTTTAGGTTGATGAGTAGATTTACGACGCCTTCCTGCAAAAAATAGAGTCTTCTCGTGATTACTAGCATTTTTTGTTTCTGAAGAAAAACGACATTTATCAGTAAATAACTGTATGTTACAAGAGAATCATAAATAAACTGTCTTGTAATGTACCGTTTCTTGCCTCACAGGGTCCTTAGGAAACTAAAACATGACAAATGTGGTACCATTTTTTTTTTCAGTTATGACGATTTCTAGCGCACTGCATCTGCTTCCTATTCTAAAAACTTTGTTACAAATCAATGTAAATTACATTATTCGCACTCATCCGATACCGCATTCAGAGGCGTCATTTGCTGGTTGATTGGAGCACTGGAACCGTAGCGGGTACCAAAAGAGAGATGGAGTGTCATAACTGTTATGGTAGACTGTGGCGTAACCAAAATGTTGTAAGAATAGCGCGATCGACAGTTAATGGAATCTAAATTGGTCTCTCCCCTTGCTGAACTGCTGACGGGTTGAACATGTGTCAGCATCTTTGTCTCTTCATCAGTTGTTATTTCTGTTATGGCCCTTCCACTGCCTGACAAAAATAGTGAAGCACCCTGAAGACATGGTCAGATGTCAATGTAAATTCGTACACTCTCTCTCTCTCTCTCTCTCTCTCTCTCTCTCTCTCTCACACACACACACACACACACACACACACACACACACCATCAGCTGGTGGTGGTGGTTAGTGTTTAACGTCCCGTCGACAACGAGGTCTTTAGAGACGGAGCGCAAGCTCGGGTTAGGGAAGGATTGGGAAGGAAATCGGCCGTGCCCTTTCAAAGGAACCATCCCGGCATTTGCCTGAAACGATTTAGGGAAATCACGGAAAACCTAAATCAGGATGGCCGGAGACGGGATTGAAACGTCGTCCTCCCGAATGCGAGTCCAGTGTGCTAACCACTGCGCCACCTCGCTCGGTCCCATCAGCTGGTATGTACATGGTTGAAGTTGCAATTCCCTGTGACAGGGCCGGCCGCGGCGGTCTCGCGGTTAAGGCGCTCAGTCCGGAACCGCGCGACTGCTACGGTCGCAGGTTCGAATACTGCCTCGGGCATCGATGTGTGTGATGTCCTTAGATTAGTTAGGTTTAAGTAGTTCTAAGTTCTAGGGGACTGATGACCACAGATGTTAGGTCACATAGTGCTAAGAGCCATTTGAACCCTGTGACAGGGTGGAACGCCCACCGGAATGCATTACTGCTGTTCGTGTCTGCTGTTGTTACGTGGCCTGGCAGGGTATCTAAGAGTCGTGACCAGAGTCAGATGATGAATGAGCACTGTGAAGGACCTGGAGATGCAGCGTACTTGAGTCATACAGTGTTATCGGTACCAGGCACAGTTTGAAAGTGGCCTCATTGTGGGTCTCCATTTGCTTGCTGGTAGAATCGTCCGATTTCCAGATGAGATTCATATGTGACAGTGACCCGACACTGGACCGCAGGTAAGCGTGAGAGCAGGTATATTTGACTTCAAGGTTCCAGTCCAGAACGTCTGACCACCCAATGGGGAGGTTCGCCACATTGTGTACCAAGCACATCTGCTCCTGCATTCTGAGAACAGGTAATGGTGTCCCTGTGGTCTTTCACACTGGTGGAAGACTAGCAGCAGCTGGACTAGCGGTGTACCATCCAATGCGTAGGCTGCCGCTTCACACTGTGTTCAGATACAAATCGCGATTCTGCTCTACCGCAGATTCCCATCGTCACCATACATGGCGACAACCTGGGGACAGATCCCATTCTTCCAGTACTGTAGGGAGATACTCCTGACGTCATGGTGTGGAGAGCCAGCAGGTGTGACCTCAGGTCACAGCAGGTAACGACTGAGGGAATTCTTGACAGTACTGCAATATGTATCGGATATTCCGGGTCCTCATGTGTTACCTCTTTATGCGATAATATCGTGGTGCCATTTCTCAAAACTACAATGATCATCGACACATGGCACGTGTTGTTACGATCTGCCAGAGTAGTGTTCAGGTACTCCTGTGGCCAGCAAGATTCCCAGATGTCCACAATAGATCACGTGTGAGATCGTCTCAAACTGTGACTCCATCCCAGTGACAGTATCAAGAATACCAAGGACCAGTTACAGCAGTTATGAGCCAGCTTGCTCATGACTCATGACTGGGTACAACGGCTGTATAGCTACCAACTGAATGAGTGCATGCACCAAGACCAAAACGGGTGCAAAGCCATACAGATAACTGGGCTTGCACTGTCACATTCTCTATAAATTTCACTCGACTTTGTATCGATTGCACATCACATGCCCTCTCAAATAATGATTTCATTTCGTTTCCTCAACTCCTTCTGGTTGCTTCACCTTTTTGTCAGGCAGTGTATTATCTAAATCGTTAAATACTGTGCTACCTTCTTTCCATTATTCTATGGCTATGTCCTCACCTGCATGATCTTCTCTTGCAGAAATTCGTACTCTTAAGTTTAGATTTAGAAACTTAACCAAGATACATCTGCATACTCACAATGAGCAATAGGATAAGGGCAGCACTGATGCAATTTTGGTATCAAATTGATATGCAAATTAATTAAATTGATTAATAATTGCTCCCACCCACCCATCCCCAACCACACCCACCTCCACCCACATCCCCAGATTACGGCATGTGTTTTACTCAGCTAGCACTTGGATCCCCACTCCCTCTCCCTCTCTCTTCCCAACCTACGCTATTGGTAGGTATTTCAAATTTTAGCGGGAACTTCCAGTTTTGACAGGAATTGGTTTATCCCAGGGCTGTGCTGATGTGCCATCCTAACCCTCCCCCCCCCTCCACCCTCTGGGAATTGGTGGGGCCTTAAAAACGGCACTGCCATTTCTGGGACTTGAACTCTGGTCCTTCTGGGCAGACAGCCCAAGTGCATCCCCCAACACATGGAAACTGTCCAGATGCAGGAGAGGAAGGTTAGACTAGTGTACTTTATTATAACTCAAGTGGTGTCTACTTTATAATTAGAAGTTACAAAGTATGAAATAACACAGCAGTTGCAGTAACATCCATTTTATAAACAAGCAGTTCTGACGATAATAATAAAAACCGTTATGATTCCATGAGAATAGATACAGCCGATTTCTATTAGTTTTATAAGCAAAATCGGTGTAGTCTTGAGAGAGTTATCTGCATCGAGACTTTAACCAGTTATACGTCTCCTTGTAATACAACCTCCTCTAAGAATATTGCATCTTTCTCTTCCAGTACATTGTAAAGACAAATACTGTCTGTATGTTGACTTCAAGCATATTACCTATAAACGTATTGCTCCATTGGAGCACTCGGCCAGTGCTCGAAGTCGTTTGCACGGATCTGTGTAATGTTTTGTCAACTGTACTGGAGGAAGAAAATATTCGATAGACTATCCATTACAAGTGAGGGTTCCTATACCGATTCTTTATAACCAGTTTAATACATTGTTTTTTTTTTAGACTGTAACACACCCAAGCAGTGCATGACCACAGATTTATACACTGCCATACACCTTGTTTTTCTACCATGGCTTGGAGATCTGTGTCAGCTGATAAACCGACATTGACAGGTTTTGATCCTTTGTCTCTCACAGAAACCTGAACATCACATGGAGTAAACTATACAGCTCTCACAACATACAGGTTGGTAGAAACACAGAGGCGATGATTCTCATTGACAAAAATGTGGAAGATTTCCCAACATATAGAAACTGGAAGAATTTGCAGCATTGTAGAGCGTTTCCAACATCTATCCGAAGGTGACAACCTATACAGTTAATATCATCTTCCACAGCGACAGGGTAGCAGATGCCTTGGCATCACATTTCGAAGAGTGTTGTTTCCTCATTTTGCAGTCAATACATGATTACTTTTCCAGTATTGATCATAGTCGGAAGGTGCCTTTCACAACATGCACAAGGAAGTAGAAATAAAAAGAGATACTGTTATCTTACAAAATACAAAAAATAAAAACATGTGGAGTACATCGCAACACATGGAAATAGGATGAGTCTGGAGCATAGGAACGTTTCCATTTCTCATTGACAAAAATGTGGAATACATTGCAGCATATGGAAACAGGAAGAGTTTGTGGCATTGTAGAGCATTTCCAACAGCTATCCAAAGGTGGTGACCTATACATCTTCCACAGTGATGGGGTAGTGGATGTCTCGGTCTTCCTGTAAATTAATAGAATAACATTAATATATATGAATGCTGTTATGACCTGTATAGCCTTTTATTATCATATTACCAACGATATGATGTCATATATGTACTCACGTTTTTAGAAGCCCGTGCCATGTAAATGTCCGTAGAAAGCTGACACATTTGGTCTCAATAATGACGCTGGAGGATAGTAAGTAACTTTCTTACAGCGTTTATTTATGAGTCATTAGCATAAATGTCTTTGGTGATATCGACCTGAATCGATACCTGGATCTTAGTGTCCCCAGGTGTACTTCTTTGGTTTCTCGGTTTCCATTTTGGCCGTTACATAACCATGACCACCGCGTCCTTTTTAGTACACCCTTCTATGATATCATGACGACCATCTTAACCTTCACATTGGTTAGGAAACGGCGTCGTTTGAAATTCTTACCAGAGGGCACTGCTTAGTAAATATACAATGGCGTGTATATATTTTAGTGGTTGTATCTTTTAATGTAATTTTACCTCTCATTATCTCTTTATGTAATATATATGTGCATATAATTACCACTCTCTTGTTTATTCTTTTATCGACAAAATATTAGTAGGAACGATGTGTTTGTCTCTCACACCAGTGTCAATAGGTTACACTGCTTCTTCTGTTGTTTCGTAAGCTAGTTCATTTATTTTCATAAATGACTACTGGCATTATGCTTGATAATGTTTTAACATGTTATGTACTCATACGTGGGCTACGAGGACTTACTGTGCTCTCCCAGAGGGCCCACATCAGTTTTTGGTATGTGCGTTGTGAGCAAGGGACCCTGAGTTTGCGCAGCTCTCTTTCCTTTCCACATCCCTCCCTGTCCCCGAACCTTCCCCTCCCACCCCCCCACCCCCTCCCACCTTTTCCCTTCCCCTTTTCTCTCTCTTTGGGAGTATGATTTGTGCCTGTGTCTGGAGATGGATGCTAGTGATTTCTCTTCTCTTATCTCTACAATGTAAAGTATCTGTCCTTAGTTTGTCCTTCTCTTTCCTTGATTCTTCTAATTACCTTCTTCTCTGCTGCGGCGTTTGAGATCTCTTCTTTCCTTTTCTTTGATCCTCCCTTTTCATTTCTTTCCTCCCTGCGTATGTCTGAAGGCCTAACCATACATCCCCACATGCAGCTGGCGTTGTGGTAACACGTAATTCTCCACTCCAGCTAGACAAGTAGGACATATTCAAAACACCTGGTGAAGACCAGGTCCTGGGAGGGGTGATTACCTGAGCGGGTACCTTCCGAACATGTCGATTGGTCCCTTTGTTTCTCAGAAGGTGTGACCTGAGGTATAGACAATCACCTAAGGCTGGAGTGACGTCAGAGAGGGCCCCCACTAGGAAGGGTCACACCGCCGGAGAGGCCGGTAACCATGGGCGATACTTTCGCAATATTTTCTTCTACTTATACAACTTCTGCCCACAAGAGAGTCTCAGCCACGGAAACTTCTTCCGTCAGTGATAAAGTTCCTAGTTATTTCTCGGTCTGACGAAGGTCAAGACTTCTCAACAGTAAACCCTTTCAATATTCAGAAAGATGACACATTTGCAGGTCCTATAAATCTTGTTCCAGGTTACGAAATGGCACCTTGTTGTTAGAAACAGACAGTGCCCTCCAGGCACACAAACTGCTTCGAACTACACTGCTACACACCTTCCCTGACCAGGTGGGAGTGTACCATACTTTAAACTCACTGTGCTGGGTGGTTACACAAGATCACTCGACGGATTATCAAATGAGGGCATTCCGAATTACCTGTCTGCTCAGGGAGTAACGGCTGTACATCGAGAAATGAAAAGAGTTGAAAAGGAATAGGTTCCGGCTCTCTTCTTAATGTTTGACAGAGTTCAACTTCCATCACACATTAAAGAGTGCTATGAGATAATTTCATTTTGCCCTTACATCGCCAATTCTATATGTTGCTATCAATGTCAGAGGTATAATCATACCTGCTAGACGTGTTCCAATCTGGCCAAATGCGTTACTTGTGTCAGGGATGCCCATGAGGGTGATTGTCCACCCCATCCCTCGTTGCATCAACTGTATGGGCGACCACGCTGCTTCCTCAAGAGATTCCCCTATTTTTAAAGATGAACGATTTATTCAGGAAATCCGAGTGAAGGAAAAGATGTCTTCCTTCGCTGCTCACAAGTTATTTGCCAGTAGAAAGCCCATTGTGCTCCCAGCGGGTAAAATAGCACTGTCCTCACCTCTCCTCAACCTACTAAGGTGGCCATGCAGGCTTGTGATCTCACCTTTAGCACCACAGTCGTCAGATCGGCCGGCCCAAAGATCGCCCGTTCAGCCTCCCCACTTTCAACTACTCACGCTAAGGCCCAATCTTCATTGGCTCATGCTAAATTACAATCCCCAAAATCGGATACCCAGACTTCCAAAAAAAGCCTACTCGTGGAGATGTTTTACTTTTCCAGACCTCACAACCCTCAGCATCTCCTTCATCTCAACGTCCTGCCTCCAAGAAGGCTCATAAGAAAGACACTTCCTCTCCTTCTCCGCCATGGCGTGTCTCTTCTACAGCACCACCCATCAGTATTCGCCCTCGGCCGTCTTCCCTGTCGCCAAGACTCACCGCTGGTGGCCGATCAACCAGCCGATCAACCAGCCGATCACTGGCGGCAGGAACTGCCCCCAAACAACCTCTGGATCAGGTTCTTCTGCCTCTGACAATGCCATTCTACGCCGTTGGCTACTGGCTCTCAGCGGTCGCTGAGTTGACATCAACCTTGGTGAGATTTTTCCCTTTTTTGTCTACCCTATATCAATTATCCGTTGGAATGTCCGAGGAATTCGCTCCAATAGGGTTCTATGTGTCCTTCGATTACAGACACAGCTGCTATCTATGGGACCAAGACGCTGAAAACTTTCCCAAGCCGATTGGACACTTTTCTCCTCTCTAGCGACATTTGAGGGCAGTTAATTTCCTAGGATCGACGATCAGGTCACTCACGTCACGGAAGTTATTTTTACAGCCACGGAATGTTCTATACCTCGTACCTTCCCTTCGCCCCGGCGCCCCCCAGTTCCTTGATGGAACGAGGCATGCCGTGACGCAATACGGGAGCAGAGACGTGCTCTTCATCCTACGTTCGCCAACTGTATCCGCTATAAGCAGTTACGTGCGCGATGCTGTCACATCATACGCGATAGCAAGAGGGCAAGCTGGAATTTCTTTACCAGTTCCTTTAATACCTTCACTCCCTCATGTGTAGTTTGGAGTCGAACTCGATGGTTATCTGGTACGTTTAGTTTTTCCCCGATCTCTGGGCTAACAGTCGCACAAGATACCTTAGTGGACCCAGTAGCAATTTCTAACTCATTGGGTCAACACTTTGCTGAGATTTCGAACTCTTTTAATAGCCTACTAGCCTTTCTACCGAAGAAACGAGCAACGGAAGTGCGACCTCTTGCTTTCTCCTCTCAAAATCGCGAAAGCTATAATACCGTTTCTTTCTACGCGGGAACTTCAACACGCACTCTTTTCCTCTCGCTCTTCCACCCCAGGACCGCGTGGCGTCTACGTCCAAATGTTGCTGCATTTAACATTCCCTAGTCTGCATTACCCCCTTCGCCTTTATAATCGAATTTGGACGGACAGTACCTTTCCCAGAAGATGGCAGGAAGCTATCGTCATTTCTCTTCCAAAACCTGGAAAGGACAAACATCATCTCCCTTCTACCTATAGGCTAATCTCTCTCACGAGTAATGTATGTAAGGGTTTGAAGCATTTGGTAAATCGTGATTTAGGCTGGTGGCTGGAGTGCCAAAACCTTTTAACAACTGCCTAATGCGGTTTCCGAAAGCATCGTTGCACAGTTGACCATTTTGTTGCTCTCTCCACTTGAATCATGAACAATTTTCTCAGGAAACGCCAAGCAATAGCTATACTTTTTGATCGTGCGTGGGCATACGATACCTGTTGAAGGACGGGCATCCTCTGTCTTGAGGCTTTCGAGGTCGGCGACCCCTTTTCATCCGTGAATTTATAACAGAGCGCACATTCAAGGTGCAAGTGAACACTACTCTATCCCTTTCTCCCAAGAAAACGGGGTGCCCCAGGGCTATGTGCTAGGTGTTTGCCATCACCATAAATCCAATTATGGATTCTCTTCATATATAGTTACAGTTGTGGTAAGGTCTTATGGGACCAATCTACTAAGGTCATCGGTTCCTAACCTTATGCACTACTTAATATAACTGACTTAAACTAATGATAACACACACACCCATGCCCGAGGAAGGACTCGAACTTCCGACGGATGGGGGGGGGGGGGGAGGGGGGGGAGCCGCGAGCCACGCCGACCATCACAAGGCGCGCTAGACCGTGCGGCTACCCCGCGCGGACGATTGTCCCCTTACCGATGGCTCGGGCTCCCTCTCTGTCGACGATTTTACAATCTACTACAGCTCTCAAAGGATCAGCCTTCTTGAACGACGCCTTAAAGGATCTCTCGATCGTCTCCATTCATGGAGCATCGAAACCGGCTTCCGATTTTCTCCCATTAACACCGTCTGTATAAATTTTAACGTCGCACAAAGTTCTATCCGCCTTCCCTCTATCGAGACCCTATTGACCTTCCGTTCAAGGACGTTGCCAAATTCTTGTGATTTATGTTTGACAGAAAACGGTGCTCGTCTTCCCACGTTTCGTATCTTTCAGCTTACTACCTGCGATCCCTCAATACCCACCGTGTTCTGAGTGGTATCTCCTGGTGAGCGGACGGAGCGTTCCTCCTCTTCCTATATCGCGCCTTAGTGCGCTCGAAATTAGACTGTAGAAGCACAGTTACTCCTCTGCACGGCCGTCTATTCTTCAGCGTCTAGATTCTGTCCACCGCAGTGGATTGCGTTTAGTGTCTGGAGCTTTTTACACTAGCTCTGTGGAGAGACTTTACGCTGAGACTGCTGTACCTCCGTTGTCCAATCGGCAAGCTGTCTTTCTGAGTCGTTATGATAGTCATCTGTTTTCCATGCCTGCTCATCCAACCCATGCCTTTTTTTTCCACGCCTCCTTGGATTAAGGGTGTTCAGGCAGTCCTTCCTCTCTACTAGCACTGGGAGTCTGCTTCCGTCAACTGCTACATTCACTGTTACATTCAATGCATCCGCATTGTTACTTTGTGCCAGGGAGGGCTGTCAACATCGGACCGCTCCAGGCGTCTCGGGGTGAACGAAAGCTATGTTGTTCGGACATGGAGGAGACAGGAACTGTCAATGACATACCTCGCTCAGGCGGCTCAAGGGCTACTACTACAGTGGACGACCGCTTCCTATAGATTATGGCTCGGAGGAACTCTGACGGCAATGCCACCAAGTTGAATATTACTTTTCGTGGATCCACAGGACGTCGTGTCACGATTCGAACTGTACGCACCAATGAGTGTCGCATATGCCTTCAACCCGGCAACCCGGTCAGGCTGAACGTCTTAGACACACCGGACAGCGAGTGCAGTAAGGTGAAGGTTACCTGCTGTTTAGGGTGGCATTATGTGGGGCCGGCGCACGCCGCTGATGCTCATGGAAGGCCCCAATATGGCTGTACGATAGGTGAGTGCCATCCTCCGACCGACAATGCAACCATATCGGCAGCATATTGGCGGGGCATTCCTCTTCATGGACGATAATTAGCGTCCCCCTCGTGCACATCTTGTGAATGACTTCCTTCAGGATAACAACATTGCTCGACTAGAGTGTCCAGCATGTTCTCCAGACATGAACACTATCCCAAATGCCTGGGACAGCTTGAAAAGAGCTGTTTATGGACGACGTGACCCACCAACCACTCTGAGGGATGTACGCCGAATCGCCTTTGAGGAGTGGGACAATATGGACCAACAGTGCCTTGATGAACTTGTGGATAGTATGCTACGACGAATACAGGCATGCATCAACGCAAGAGGACGTGCTACTGGGTACTAGAGGTACCGGGGTGTACAGCAATCTAGACCAGCACCTCTGAAGGTCTACACCTACATCTACATACATACTCCGCAATCCACCATACGGTGCGTGGCGGAGGGTACCTCGTACCACATCTTCTCTCCCTGTTCCAGTCCCAAACAGAACGAGGGAAAAAGACTGCCTATATGGCTCAGTACGTGCCCTAATCTTTCTTATCTTACCTTTGTGGTCTTTCCGCGAAATATAAGTTGGCGGCAGTAAAATTGTTCTGCAGTCAGCCTCAAATGCTGGTTCTCTCATTTTCCTCAGTAGCGATTCACGAAAAGAACGCCTCCTTTCCTCCAGAGACTCCCGCTCGATTTTTTTCCTGAAGCATTTCTGTAGCATTCGCGTGATGATCAAACCTACCAGTTACAAATCTATCAGCCCGCCTCTGAATTGCTTCTATGTCCTCCCTCAAACCGACCTGATAGGTATCCCAAACGCTCGAGCAGTACTCAAGAGTAAGTCGTATTAGTGTTTTATAAGCGGTCTCCTTTAGAGATGAACCACATCTTCCCAAAATTCTACCAATGAACCAAAGGCGACTATCCACCTTCTCCACAACTGCCATTACATGCTTGTCCCATTTCATATCGCTTTGCAATGTTACTCTCAAATATCTAAACGACGTGACTGTGTCAAGCGCTACACTGCTAATGCAGTATTCAAACATTGCGGGATTCTTTTTCCTATTCATCTGCATTAATTTACATTTATCTATATTTAGAGTTACGCTGTATGGTTGTATAACAAGCAATGCATGGTCTTCATGAGCAATGAAAAGGGCGGAAATGATGTTTATGTTGATCTCTATTCCAATTTTCTGTACAGGGTCCGGAACTCTCGGAGCCGAAGTGATGCAAACCTTTTTTTGGTGTGTGTACGTTCCTTTTTAGCAGACGACGCGCGCTCTGCCGATCGCGTCCTTGATTTTATAAGTGTTAGTGGGATGACATCGGTCATTTGAATCTCTTTTCGGGTAAAACAACCCCCCTTCAACAGCACTTTTCTAAGGTTTTCTTCCGTTTTTAGTTTTCCTCCTTCTTGAGTTTCGCTCCCATAGCTGTTGATTTAAAATCCTGTTTTCACACTTCACTAAGACACAGTATGGGTGCTTATGTCCATAACTGCTTTGCGCCCGAAAACCATAACAAAAAAAAAAAGAACCTTACTGTGCAAGTTTCATACAGGCTCTTGTGAAGAGTTTGCCATTCGCTGGCTATGACGTAAGCCTTAGTCGGCCCGCAAATTGCCCACTATTTAACCCGTGGCTCCACAGCCATCAGTCATTGTACGATCGTGGTTACCCCGAGAAAAACGAGGAGCCGCCAACACCAGCCTTAGGAGTAAACGCTATAACCATTCTCTATTTTTTAACGCCATATACAATAGCGCTGTTTGTAATTTTTAGCATAGTTTTTCCGTATCTTATTTTAAGGCCATATGAAATTGTAAATGTTTGTAACTTTGCTGTTATTTGTTTGCAAGGTCACAAATTCTTAAGATAGCTGTTATTTAAGCTGAACCCGGTTAATAAACAAATATTATTGCGATCTTAACTGTTCACTTTAACTTAACTTTAGAGGCTTTCTTTTTCAATTAAATATTGATTTCCTGTGATCTCTGCACGGAGTCTAGCATTCACGAAGCGTGGAGGAAAAACGACTAGTTTGGCGTCACAAGTCCGTTGCAGGGCCCGTATTTCTCGTTGACACCGGTTGAGGTTTGCACCACCGCTTCCTTCATTACGATCACGAACAACCCAACATCGCGCATTACTGATGTTGAAATAATCATCACCGTACACAGCTTTCAGTCTTGGGGCACCTTTCCTGCGGTGAGAAACTCTATTACAGCATGTCATTTCTCACGCGCCGACGAACGAGGTCTACTCGTTTATTCAGGTCCGATCGGTCGCGAAATGGAAACCACAGCGAAAATCCGATTAAGCTTTGCACAGATGTGTTTGGCAGTGTCTCTTGTCGATTGCGTCAGGTCGCTCTTTTCAGTTCTGAGCACGTAAAGAAGTTCAGAAAATACTATGTCCTGCTAAGTATAGATGCTTAGAAAATACAGGGTGTTTCAAAATGAACATACCGCTTTGAAGCGTTGTAGCATTTATTAGGATCAACTGACAATTTTAAACAATACACCAAATGGAAGTGCAACTTAAACAGTTTTGTTTGTATACTTGAGCGCAACGGGAAGAGTATGGAATGACACAGAGCAACTGAAAAACGTGTTGAATGAGTGTGAGTCTTTCACGCTTAGCCCCAAAAAATATCACCGCGGAAAGTCTATGGGCCTTTCTTTTTCGGTGAATCAACTGTAACTGATGTTTCTTATCTTGATGTGCTACAGCTATGGTCCGTGCCTCAGTGGCAAGAAGCTGGACAACACATCTTATCTGGAAGCAAGATGTTGCGCCGCCTCACTGCCATAACGCAGTACGCGGCTGGTTAAACGACGTCGTATCCGACCAGTGGGTTGGGCGCAAGGGGCTGGTTGACACAGCTTTTTATGCATGACCTCCATGGTCACACTCGATCTGACGCGATCATGTGTATGTGCCTCCGTCACCAGCTGATCCATCCGACTTTAGAAACAGTGTTATTGCAACAGTTACTCTTGACACATTGATCAAGGTTTCGGAACAACTCGCTTATCGATTCGATGTGTGATCGGTGTTCACACTGAGTAATTGTAAGAAAAACTGTTTCTGTTTCCTTTTCATTTGGTGTATTACTTATAATTGTAACGTGATGTAACATGCGCTACAAAGCCTTAAAACCCGTATATCCTTTTTGAAACACTCTGTACCATGTCCGGCCAAGTATGAGTGCTTGCTAAGAGATTTAGCCTGATTTCATGCAGTCCACATAACGTAACTGTCATGCATTTTCTTCTTCATAATAGTTCTGGGGTGCATAGTGCAGGGACAATGAAGACGCTCCTCCAGCGTTTACGGTAGGAAATGTTTGATCACCCACCATACAGACAAGCGCACAGAATTGGTGGAAAGCTCAGGCGACTGCCTTCTGTGTCGAGGGTATTGGAAAGTTGGTACAACGCCCCCAAAAATGTCGAAGTCGAAACAGCGACTATGTAGAGAAGTTTTTGTATGTCCATCCTTTTGGCAGGAGGTCTTTAGGACGACGGCCGTTTACTATTGTGACAAAATAAAACACCTACAGCAGTGCTTATGATTTTATTTTATTTTGTTTCAACCAGTATTTGAATGTTTCTCCAGTCAGTTGGCAGTTGATGGTTAGAGTGCTGACACATTATCTGCGTATCCAGTTATGCTGGCAACTGATGTGATATATATAAAGATCGTATCAACCCTTTCCGCATCAACTACAGCCTGAAGATGGCGCATTGAAGCGCTGAAACTGGTTGCAACAAAATAAAATAAAAAAATGGTTCAAATGGCTCTAAGCACTATGGGTCTTAACATCTGAGGTCATCAGTCCCCTAGACTTAGAACTACTTAAACCTAACTAACCTAAGAACATCACACACACCTATGCCCGAGGCAGGATTCGAACCTGCGACCGTAGCAGCAGCGCAGTTCCGGAGTGAAGCACCTAGGACCACTCGGCCACAGTGGCCGGCAACAAAATAAAATCATAAGGAAGGACGACTGTAGGTGTTTTATTTTGTCACAAATGTACAGAAGCAGCTGGAAGGTGTAGCTAACTATTGCAAATGAAATGTTTCTGATTATCTTTTGTGGTTTCCACTCAACGAATCTCAACGAACCGTGCCAGCCGAGACTGGACTATCCCACGTTCCCCTTTAATGGTCAATGATAGAATGCATTTTGTTCTGATGGCGTGCCAAAGTGGAGCATGGCGCGGAAAGTATTCCTATTTTATTCCACTTCTCTTTTCTCCTCTTCTAAGTTTTTTTTTTCCTTGCACATGTTTATCCTTTTCACGCATAGCTCACTATCTGGAGCCTATTTGTTTTCTTTCTCCTGAGCCCCCCCCCCCCCCCCCCAAAAAAAAAAATTGGGTTGCTGCTGATGGTGAGACTGTATACTCATTTCTGTTAACAAAGAAAAAAACGTGGTACAGCATTTGCCCGCGAAAGGTGAAGGTCCCGAGTTGCAGTCTCGGTACGGCATGCAGTTTTAATCTTCCAGGAAGTTACATACACGATTATTTTTCATTTATTTATCTCAAGAATAAACGGTAAGGTAATGAAGTTTATCAACTTTATCACCTACAGGGGATTACAATCGGACAGTCATGAAAAGTCAGAGAAGATATATTAGTTTTTGATAGCAGTAGTTTGACTCGTTTGGAATGGATTCGAGGAGAATATAGAAAAGACAAGATCAGATCCATGAGGCAAGGGATGGATGTTCGCCCACTCTGAGAAAAGTGAAGCAGAAAAAAAAAATGGTTCAAATGGCTCTGAGCACTATGGGACTCAACTGCTGTGGTGATTAGTCCCCTAGAACTTAGAACTACTTAAACCTAAATAACCTAAGGACATCACACACATCCATGCCCGAAGCAGGTTTCGAACCTGCGACCGTTGCAGTCTCACGGTTCCGGACTGCGCGCCTAGAAAAAGTGAAGTAGAAAGTTACCTTGTACTGGTTTCAGCCGCACGTCACACACGAGTTGTTTGTCGTTTTCAGGTACTACTGGACGTACGACCCGTACAGCGAGTACAGCTGGTACGACGCTTACTACCCGTACGGCTACTATTACCCGTACAGCTGGTACTACCCGTACAGTTGGTACTACGACAGCTGGCGGAAGTAACGTACTCTCACGGAATATCGCCTTCACGGACCTCAACAAATCATCGGTTATTGATGTTTGATGTTTTTTGATTATTAGATACATGTATTACTACTTTTTATAGCAGAATTTTTTGCATCTTTCACGTTTGGTAACTGTAGAATTACATTTGCATGTTGAAAAGTCAAAACTGTTGTGAAATATCAAATTAATTTCATTCACGCACCTCAACAAATCATCGATTATTGATGTTTGATGTCTTATGACTATTAGATACATGTATTACTACTTTTATAGCAGAATTTTTTGCATCTTTCACGTTTGGTAACTGTAGAATTACATTTGCATTTTGAAAAGTCAAAACTGTTGTGAAATATCAAATTAATTTCATTCACGCACCTCAACAAATCATCGATTATTGATGTTTGATGTCTTATGACTATTAGATACTACATGTATTACTACTATTTATAGCAGAATTTTTTGCATCTTTCACGTTTGGTAGCTGTAGAAATACATTTGCATTTTGAAAAGTCAAAACTGTTGTGAAATATCAAATTAATTTCATTGTACTTATTTGTACAACAACCTATTAAAATTTTACTAGTTACATCATAACAGACTCACCAACACTACTGTTAATTTATCTGTTCTGTAAATATAGAGGTATCAAAAAAATGTATCTACTGTTTAAAAGTCCATAACTGACAAAGTAATTGACGGAGTTGTCTCATCGTTGGTGGTGTAATACTCTGTAGTTCCGGCAATGTTTTGTCAGATGACAGTCGCCAGATGGTCAGTGTTTTGTTCTTAGTTGCACCTAGTTACTCGAATAAACATGGCTGGTGCAAGGCTTACATTCGATGAAAGGAAGTCAGTTTTGAAGTGGTATTTTAAGTATGAAAACATTAATGAGGTTCAACGGCAATGGCGAGACGAGTATCAAACAGAGCCACCGACACGTTTAACGATTCGTCGCATTCGAGACAAATTTGAAGCCGAAGGCTGTGTTAAAGATGTAAATAAACAACGATCTGGACGACCTGTAACAGTAATAAGTCCAGCTAACTCCCGTCGTGTGTTACAACAATTCACTCGCTCACCACAGAAGTCTTGTGGCCGTGAAACTGGAGTGAGTTGCTCAAGTGTTCGGCGAATTTTGAAGACAGCAAAGTGGATGTGCTACATCCCACGATTCCTACACGTAATGAACGAGGACGACCCATATCTTAGAATGGAGTCAAATGGTTCAAATGGCTCTGAGCACTATGGGACTCAACTGCTGTGGACATTAGTGCCCTAGAACTTAGAACTACTTAAACCTAACTAACCTAAGGACATCAGACACATCCATGCCCGAGGCAGGATTCGAACCTGCGACCGTAGCAGTCGCACGGTTCCGGACTGCGCGCCTAGAACCGCGAGACCACCGCGGCCGGCGAGAATGGAGTCCCATGAGTGGTTTACTAACATGGAGCGTAACGATGAAGAGTTTGCAGAGATGATTGTATGGTCTGATGAGGCACAGATCAAACTCAGTGGTACAGTAAATCGTCACAACTGCAGCTACTGGGCCGCCGAAAACCCGAACGTCCATGTAGACAAAGCCGTGAATTTGCCAGGTGTGGGTTGTCTTACCGGAGCTTGATTGGGCCATTCTTCTTTGACGGCACAGTTACCTGTGAGGTGTACCTTCACAAGCTTCAGACATCCATTTTACCTGCCATCCGGGACTTGTATGGGGACGGAAGAGTTTACTTTCAACAAGATGGAGCCCCAGCCCACTACCAAAATCGTGTTAGGGCGTATCTCGACGAAAATCTACCAGGAAGATGGATAGACCGTAGAGGTGCTGTGGAGTATCCACCACGTTCCCCAGACCTAACTCCTCTGGACTTTAACCTGTGGGGAACACTAAAGGACGTCGTTTATCGACAGAAGCCATGCACATTGGATGAACTTCGAGAATCCATCCTACATTCATGTGCAAATATCCAACTGAACACGTTGCAGTCAGTAGTTCGTGCTGCAGTCCGGCGGCATCGTTTGTGTGTGGATGTTAATGGTGACCATTTCGAACATTACTGTGACATATTTAAGTTGGACTTTAAGCTACTCTTTCACCAAAAATGAGACAACTCCGACAATTAGTTTGCAAGTTATGGACTTTTAAAAAGTGGATACATTTTTTTTGATCCCTCTGTATATTTACAACGTCAGTTCAGTCATAACATCTAAATAAGTCACAAAACTTTTTTTCCTGTATTTTAGCTGGTAGCGGGAAAAAAATACGCTATTCAGTCAAAAGACGAGTATAACTTAAAATTATAAAATCAAACAAACTAGACAGTAATGCGGTGTTTACACCTATAAATAAAGGAGAATTTTATAGTTTAAAATAGTAAAATTACAGGAATGTTTAACACATTACAGTAACCGATTTTAAGGACTTAAAATAGATACTACTGTGAAACGATATCGCATTTGGGAATGGCAATGATCAAGTTCATCACGGAGACGAAAATACGACTGCTTCTTATGAGGACATGGAGTGTAGGGAGGGGCAAGAGGTGAAGGGTTAGGCAGACGTGAACTGAGTGTGGGACGTGGTTAGCTGTGGCTAGACTAAAACCCTGCTGAGAAAATGTCTGGGGTTGATCCGGGATCATTTTCTGAATATTATGGTATCAGGGATCCGTGCTACCCGGTAGCCCATTACAGAGAAATAATCTGATTATAATTTAGCCCAATTACCTTTATCTCTGTGGAAAAACCTTCACAACAGTGAAGAAATCTGTAATATGCAATTACCAAAACAGAAAATACAAAGTAATGGAACAATCCTCAGACAAAACACGTGCATTCCACTAAAAGAGTGTTTAATGTGTTATGTCAATGTACAGTACAGAACGTAGCAAATGCAGAACTCTCCCCTTTCAGGTATTGATCACCCTATTGGTAACCATGATCACGACATCATGCACAGCGACTGTTAACGTACAGCCAACATTTCCGCCTAAGCAAAGCCGAGAAAGAACTGAGCAATCTTAAAGGCAAGCTAGGGGGTGAAGCGTAAGCTGTGCATTATGGTTGTCAACAGCAACTACCGTGAATGAATGGAACAACTTTGTTCCCAAACGATATAGACAGCGCACACCGTCGATATCTGCACTGTTTTGCACATATTTTCGGTGCAATACAGAGGTAAATATGGGTAAGAGATCAAATTAAATGCAGTTACTGTGAAACGAGGCAATGGAGGCCACAGGTCCCTGATAGCAAAACAAACAGAAAATATTGCTGATCAAATTTCGAAATTTTGATAGCATTGGGGTTGATTTCTTTGTTGGAGAGTGAGAGAGGATTAAAATTTTGGCAGTAGAGGATAGGAGAGACATGGAGGGTTGAACGCCACAGTACAATATCTTGATTGTTGGGCACAGATTCGTGTGTTGCTACTGGATTTTCCGGTTAATTTATTGGGTTCTAATGTGTTCCAATCTGAGAAGAATGTGTGGGAACTGGATGAGCTGGTATAGGGAGCAGTTTGAGCAAGGCAGGTCTGTACGAATGGGAAATAAGAGTACACGTCCTTAGAATTTCAAGAGATTTGTAAAATTTGGGTGGGATGGAGACCCAAACAACTTTGGTATAGGTTATGATGGGATTAATGAGGACTCAGTAGGCAAAAATAGAAGGTTGCTATGTCAGGTGTAAAAGATTACAATGTTGAACAGAGATACAATTTGATCGCTGCTGTTAGCGCTAGCTAGAGTATTTTACGGGATTTCGATAACGTAAAGATTAGTTTCAGGAAGTCGTTTCTGAAAGTATTTGTATGGAGTGTAGCCATGTATGGAAGTGAAACATGGACGATAAATAGATTAGACAAGAATAGAAGCTTTCGAAATCTGGAGTTACAGAAGAGTGCTGAAGATTAGATGGGTAGATGACATAACTAATGAGGAGGTATTGAATAGAATTGGGGAGAAGAGGAGTTTGTGGCACAACTTGACTAGAAGAAGGGATCAGTTGATAGGACGTGTTCTGAGGCATCAAGGGATCATCAATTTAGTACTGGAGGGCAACGTGGAGGGTAAAAATCGTAGATGGAGACCAAGAGATGAATACACTAAGCAGATTCAGAAGGATGTAGGCTGCAGTAGGTACTGGGAGATGAAGAAGCTTGCACAGGATAGAGTAGCATGGAGAGCTGCATCAAACCAGTCTCAGGACTGAAGACCACAACAATAACAAAGACTGCGGCTGCAGCCTGATTAGTCTTGGCTCTGGTTTGATAGTTTAAAGCCGTGCATTTAGAAAGTGAAAAACAGGCCTGTCTAAGCTGGCGCTAATCTAAGTACAATTCACAATTCATGAAAAAAGGGACTGTATTCAATTATTGCTCGAGGAAATGCTGTACGCTGCGCCCCGGGTCAGAGGTAGATGGAGTGTGGGATGAATCTGAGCTATTGAAAGCCTAAATACAATTACTGGTAAAATGATACATAGATTAAAGCACTTGTAGACATAATAAAATATGACAAGCTGGTGCCTGATACATTTTAAGTTATTTTCCTTACTCCATCCGCACAGCCATCGGAATCCCCAACGGTACGTTCCGATCGCCGTGTCACCCTCAGCTGAAAGGCGTCACCGGGAGCCGATATGTCTGGGCATGTGGTCAGAACACCGCTCTCCCGGCCGTCGACAGTTTTCGTAACCGGAGCGGCTACTTCACAGTCATTTAGCTCCTGAATTGGCCTCACAAGGGCTGAGTGCACCCCACTTGATCAGAGCTCGGCAGACACGGATGGTGACCCATCCAAGTGCTACCCCAGCCCGACAGCGCTGAACTTCGATGATCTGACGGGAGCCGGTGTTACCACTGCGGCAAGGCCATTGGCTACATCTTAAGTTGCGTGCTTGATAAATCTTAAACCTTAGTTTTGAGTCTGTTACTAAATTCTTGGAATATGGGACGGTAATAATCAAAGGATGGGTTAACCATATACGCACTTAGCATCCACATGCATTTGCTGAGGTACACGGAGGAGAAAAGAGATGGGCAAAGCTCCTCCACTATAACCAACGGTGGCAGGCAGAGAGATGCTGCTCCTTCGATTTTAACACCCGGAATGAATGCTTAAAATTACCAGGGAAATACACCAATGAAGGAATAAACGTGAAGTAAAAACACATTTAATTTAAATACACTGCGCAAGAGGAAGATTACGGAAGTAATGGCACAGAAAGCTCTTAAACCAGAACACAAACATGTGGTGGAAATGAAGAAAGGTAAGTAAGGAACAAGTAGAAATTTCAGAATAAACCAAGTGGAATTGCACTGCGTGTATCACAAAAGTATCAAGACGTGAGAGCTGAAAGCTCTTAAACATGATAAATATGAACACTAACACGTGGTGGTAATGAACAACGGCACACACTAAACAATGGAAGCTACAGAATAAAACGGATTGAAAAATGAGTGACAAAATCACAGTGGTATCATACAGTGACGGGAGAAAAGTTATGGTGTAGCGATACGCACATATGCAAATGGCGGTAATCTCGCGTGTACAAAGTATAAAAGAGCAGTGCGTTGCAGACGTGTCATTTGTACTCTGGTGATTCATGTGAAAAGGCTTTCGACGTGATTATGGCAACACGACTGGAATTAACAGACTTTAAATGTGGAGTGGCAGTTGGAGCTAGACGCAAGGGACATTCCATTTCGGAAACCTATAGGGAATTCAGTTTACCAAGATCCACAGTGTCAAGAGTTGCCGAGTGTACCAAATTTCAGGAGTTACCTCTCACTGCGGACAACGAAGTGGCCAATGGCTTTTACTTAGCGACCGAGAACGACGGCGTTTGTGTAGAGTTGCCAGTGCTAACAGACAAGCAGCAATGCTTGAAACAACCGGACAAATCAATGTGGGACGTTCGACGAACGCATCCGTTAGGATAGTGCGGCGAAAGTTGGCGTTAATGGGATATGTTAACAGGCGATCGGCGTGAGCGCCTTTGCTAACAACACTACATTCTCTGCAGCGTCGTCTCCTGGGCTCATGGCCATATCAGTTGGACCCTAGATGACTGGAAAACCGTGTCCTGGTCAGATGAGTCCCAATTTCAGTTGGTAAGAGATGATGGAGGATTAAAATGTGTCGCAGATCCCATGGAGCTATGACGCAGCTCATTAGCGAGGCACTGTGCAAGCTGGTAATAGCTCCATAATGGTATAGCCTGTTTCACAAGCTGCGACATCGTCGCGAATAAAACAGTGACGCGTATATAGAATAAATTTCCTTTAATTTACATCTATGGTCACAAACTTTTTGTTCACAGATTACAGGTTTCGGTCTATAATGACCATCTTTAGCTCTGCAGCAAAAAATATGGGTAAAACATAAATACACTCACAGATTATCTGCAGCTTAAAAACATTGCAACAGACCATAGTGAAAATTACTATTGACATATATATATATATATATATATATATATATATATATATATATATACATTTGTGCGCTTAAGTATGAAGAAGCATACCTGTGGTTTATAGAAACAGTGTCCTAATGTACTGCAGCCATAGTGGCATCGTCAAACGTTAAATACAAAATCAGTACCAGCATCGTCAAATATATATAAATAACAGCATATGCACGAGTCATGTTGTCAGTAGCATTGCTGTTCAAAACAAGGTGCCATACAGTAGCCACAAGATGTTTGTGTCGCAAGTTCATCAGATGTCGCTACTGTAGGCATATACTAGTTTTCAGTGATTAATTGAACAGCTTAAAGTAAAGGGGAGGGGACACTTTTTATAAACCACAGGTATCCTTCTTCATACTTAAAGCGCACACATGTATATACATGTCAATAGCAATTTTCTTTATGGTCTGTTGCATTGTTTTTAAGCTGTAGATAACCTGTGAGTGTATTTATGTTTTTCCCATATTTTTTGCTGCGGATCTGAAGATGGTCATTATAGACGGGAAACGGTAGCCTGTGAACAAAAATTTTGTGACCATAGACGTAAATTAAAGAATATTTATGGTATAGTCTGTGTTTATGTGGAATAGACTGGGTCCTCTGGTCCAACTCAACCAATCGTCGACTGGAAATGGTTATGCTCGGCTGCTTGGGGACATTTTTCAGCCGTTCTTGGACTTCACGTTCTCCAACTCAACCAATCGTCGACTGGAAATGGTTATGTTCGGCTGCTTGGGGACATATTTCAGCCATTCTTGGACTTCACGTTCTCCAACTCAACCAATCGTCGACTGGAAATGGTTATGTTCGGCTGCTTGGGGACATATTTCAGCCATTCTTGGAGTTCACGTTCTCAAACAACGATGGAATTTTTACGACTGACAATGCGCCTTGTCACTCGCGATTGGTTTGAAGAACATTGTAGACAGTTTGAGCTAATGATCTGGACGCCTAGATCGCTCGACTTTAATCCCAGCGATCATTTATGGGACATAATCGAGAGGTCAGTTCGTGCATAACATCCTACACCGGCAACACTTTAGCAGTTATGGAAGGCTGTAGAGGCAGCATTGCTCAATATTCCGTCAAGGGACTTCCAACGGCTTGTTGAGTCCACGTCACGCCGAGTTGCTGCACTGCACCAGGCAAAAGGA
The DNA here is from genome assembly GCF_023897955.1 of Schistocerca gregaria. Lineage (NCBI taxonomy): Eukaryota > Metazoa > Arthropoda > Insecta > Orthoptera > Acrididae > Schistocerca > Schistocerca gregaria. Next base: position 514,604,182 of record NC_064924.1, read on the forward strand.
GGTCCGACACGATATTAGAAGGTATCTCACGGCTTCCGTCATCTCATTGTGTAATGTACACGCACTAGTTGTTTGTAAAATGAGAAGCTGATGGACTGAATCGTTAACCATTCAACACAACTCCATGTGTTCAAATGACTAGGTGAATTGCCTATGAAATTTCAAGATATTCAACATTCGCGATATTAAAGTAAAATTCGTCACGCGAACTAACAGACTATAAGGCTACAAGAGAAGAGCATTAGGGCTTCAGCTAGATTGAAAACTTAAACGAATTCAGACATTAATTAGAATGACAAGGAGGAGCTCTTACGAGCAGTTGTGATGTTACAAAATAAAAGTGAGGTTGTTATTCAATGGAAAAGTTGGAAATTGAGATTTGCTTACTGTTTTATCAATCACAATTGGCGTAAGAATCATGGATTGATCACTGTCATAAAATATTGCATTATGAAATGTGAATAGTTTTTACTTGCTGAAGCAGTCACAGCTAGCGTGCTATTGATGAAGAAATTGCATTATCGTCTTTCTAATTACTTCATGATCGTAGATACGATCATACCGGGTTGTGAAGTTATTGTTATGACAAAACAATTTCGTAAGGGACCAGAAAGTTCTTAAGGGCGCAAAAACAACTGTAACATCACATAAAAGGGAAAAAGGGAAATTCAATATTAAAGCTGATACAGGATGACGATAAAACAGTTTTCTTTTTATCAATGTAACACGCACATTGGACTGCTGATCTTGGTGTCTGTAATCTTAGCAAAATGCATCATTAAAATGAAAATAATACTCAGGAGATGATAGGAATGAGCACTGCTCAATAATTCAGTATTCCCAGAACAAATATTTATTATAGCTAAAACATATATCGTACCTAAAGCTTAGTACTACATTGCCGGTAGATTTTTATGTCCGTATCATGTCCATTGAGCGCTCTTTTATATAACCATTATCCTTTTGAGTGACCCGTGCGTCGTCACGATAAGTTATAACAGTTCTTCTTACACTTCACTTAAACTTAGACGGAACACGTTTTTATTTATTTAGTAAAAGATTAGATCAGACCGCCACAAATCTGCGTCCGTCTTACTTAAGAAAAAAACAGTACAAGTCTTTAGCGCTCAAGGCTTCATTTGTTCTCCAGCGAACAAAATAGTGAAGGATCGCATATCTATCCGTATTTTTCTGTTTATATTGCCGTGCAAAGACGACGAATTACATTATTTAGAAAATTCCACCGTCGCTATGCGACGCCTTATTATACATTAATCATTATTTATAAACGAGTATTTGCCTTCTGGCTGAAAGTATTAACTACTCGTATTTGCTGTTTTAATGAAGTCAGAAATAGCGAATATCACACAGTCGATCCCAGCGGGCAATGTAGAACACTTTAACGAAACCAGGATTTATCCCTCCAATAAAAGCGACCAGAAAAGAGGCTTATTGTATTGTGCCAACCTAACAAGGGAAACACAAACTTCTTTGCTACCCACCAAGCATCTACAAAAGTTGGTTCTACTGTCACACTAGGAGACTACTCTACTCTCGTGGCTATGCACATAGAATTGGTAACAGCACAAACACATTCAATCGTTTTTTTATGGCTGGAGGGAATCGAAAGGACAGGTACCGCGGAATATGGGGTTGAGTCATTGATAATACGACTGTGAGACTCATAGAAGTACTAAAACTTAATGGACTTTACACAAGTGCACATGAATCGGGCAATGAGAAACTTTAGTATAAGATATGAAAAGTATGTGAACTGTAGCTGATACGAACGCTCTCTGTTGCTTGCCCTTTTTACACCAGAGGAAATTTACTCACTGCACCGTGAAATGAGGTCCCAGAGACATTAAGATGACGTTACTTTAAATGAAACCTCATGAAGAGACTCCCGTAGACCCCTGATGGATAATGGCAGAACGTTGTACATGCCCAAGTACGGCCTGTTAGTAGTTGGGGTTTTGTGTTCAATGAAGAGGAAGTGATCAATCCACGTTAGTTTCCTATCTAGACCTAGTCGAAAGTACTTGACTGGCTTAGGGAGACGAATGTGTCTGTTCTCGTTGCAAAGTTGTAAAATCAGGTGCTTCTTGCTTCTACTCACTTTTTAGTTTCACTCCTGTGATCCAGGCGAATGGCCATTATGAGATCCACATGGTGTCACTTTCCTCAGCCTTAGCTGCTTTCTCACAGGTGGGGAGTTTTAGGAGGGGGTGCTTCATTGGTATAAAGAGACAGAAAAATTACGGCGCTACTATACTGAATGAAGATATGTGCATAGTTGCTTACAAAAATCTACATTTATATGTTTTGAATGTCTGCATCGTTAGTATTGCTACACAAGGACTGATATTTGTCTTTGCCATGGGGTTAAATGTTCTGCACATATCATGAAACTGGTTCATCTAGGTAGACTGATGAGCTCATCTCACCATCTCGGTTTCATTCCAAACAGTAAAGTTGTAACAACTTTGTTGATGTGACCATTTTCCGCCGCACACACATATTGTTTCATTTCATAAATTAAACGCCTGTTTCTTGCAGCACTTTATAAAACGAATCGTAAATTTGTACTTTATGCCTGTCTACTAGCATGGGATATACCATTTTAAGATATCGATCTCGTATAATATGTCAAGATATTTCTAGTGCTTGTTTGAAAAAGTCAGTAAAGACAATGAGTGCAACGTAATAACTTATAGTGCAAGAAGGTAATTTCTTGCCAGCTCAACCCCCTCATGATGACACGCTTACAAGATACAGATTACTGGCTTCGTTTTCAGATAGATGCAAGAACAAAGGAATCTGGCAAAGTCATACAGTCTGTGCTTAGAGTGGCGGAGGTATGTAAAGATTTGAAACTGACCCACGCCAATAATATTTTAATTATTTGTGTTGTGTCAGACGTGTTTGGAAGTTGTAACTATATTACCAGGGACAATAAGGCTATTTTACTCTCCCATCTTCTGGTTTTTCAACAATGACTAGAGATATTCAGGAACAATGAGTTCACAGTGGTTTCTGAGGTATTGGGTTTGAATCCTAGTGGTGACAGAAATTTTCACAAGGAGTGAGAAGGTGGTACCATAGAATTCGTGTTCCCAAGACTTTGTACCAATGTTCTGGGCTATATTTTATGCCTTTAAGCATTGTCTTATGGAGCGAGGACATGACTGCCTTACAGTTAATGGTGGTGCGTCTATCGGGTAGTACGTTGAACTCGGCCAGCAGCTGGTGTCCCATTCTACAGAAGTAGGCCATGTGCAGGCACCAGGTTTCACTCAATACCGTCTCTGTCAACATCAACGACACTAACATGACGTTACACTACACACACACACACACACACACACACACACACACACACACAACCACACACACACACAATAGTCACCGACAGGAGACACTCTTTAGACACGTCGTACACAAGCCGTCCAGCGGGCTTCAACTGGAAAGATTTCCACCAGGATATGTGTCATACAAGTAAATAAACAAGAAAGAATTTATGAAGAAGTGATCCCTCTTCTCTCTAAGTTTGCACTGTAGGGCCACAAAGCGTTAGTTCTGATAATCGCTCTCTAACTTACGTGAGCTGCTGCGTCCTTGAACATATTTTCAATTCAAAAGTCAGTAAAGACAATGAGTGCAACGTAATAACTTATAATGCAAGAAGGTAATTTCTTGCCAGCTCAACCCCCTCTTGATGACACGCTTACAAGACACGCTTACAAGATTTCTTGAGACTGAGAAGCTTATGTCCACGAATCAGCATGGTTTTTAGACAGCATCGCTCACACGAAATCCAGCTTCTCTTTTCCCACGTGATATGCTGCAAGCTATGGACGAAGGGCAACAGGCAGACTTTTGCAGGCTGTTAAAGAGGGTACAAGCATATGGAATAAGTTCACAGACATGTGAGTGGCTCGAAGACTTCTTAAATAATAGAACCCAGCCTCGACGGCGAGTGTACATCGGAGAAAGGGGATCGCCAGGAGTGCCCCAAGGAAGTGTGATACGACCACCGTTGTACTTTATATACATCACACATTTTGCAGGTAGGGTGGGCAGCAATCTGCAGTTGTTTGCTGATGACGCCATGGTGTGCGGTAGAGTTTAGAAGTGGAGTGACTGTAGGAAGATACAGGAAGACGTAGACAAAATTTCCAGTTGGTGTGATGAATGACAGCTAGCCCTAAATGTGGGAAAAATGTAAGTTAATGCGGATGATTAGGAAGTGCAAACCTCTAATGTTCGGATACAATATTACTAGTCTCCTACTTGGCAAAGTCAAGTCGTTACATATATGAGCGTAACGTTGCAAAGCGATTTCAGCTGAGAACTGTGGTAGGGAAGGCGAATGTTCGACTTCCGTTTATTGAGAGAATTTTCGGAAAGAGTGATTCACCTGCAAAGGAGACTGCATATAGGACGCTGGTGCGACCTATTCTTGAGTAGTACCAGAGTGTTCGGGATCCGTACCAGGTCGGATTGAAGGAAGACATCGAAGCAATTCAGAGGCGGGCTGCTAGATTTGTTACCGGTGGATTCGAACAACTCGTAAGTGTTATCAAGATGCTACGGGAACTTAAAATGGAAATCCCTGGAGGGAAGGCGACGTTCTTTTAAAAAAAAACACTATTGAGAAAATTTAGAGAACCGGCATTTGAAGCTGACTGACGAACGATTCTACTACTGCCAACATACACTCCGCTTAAGGATCACAGAGATAAGATACGAGAAATTAGGGCTCTTATGGAGGCATACAGACATTCGTTTTCCACTCGCTCTGTTTGCGAGTGGACCAGGAAGAGAAATGAGAAGCAGTGGTACAGGGTACCCTCCGCAACGCACCATATGGTGGCTTGCGGAGAATCTGTGTAGATGTAGGTGTCATGGTTCCTTATACCGCGCTTCTGTCCTTCATCATTAGCGTGAATTAGAATAATATTCAGCTAATGATTCTGAGTGACTATGAAACATACACAACACATCCAAAGGACTGAAGTCAATCGCATGTATCAATAATTCTTATTATAAAATCACTTATTCCTTGGCATAATGTGCATAATGCGTAATACATAACTGCATTTCTACAAATTCAGTGGCATACATCAGTAGTTGTAGAACGTTTTGACGGGTTCATTTTACTGGTGGGCCCAATAAAAGAATTCTGGAAAGGCCGATAATCAAGCAGAAAATTTAATTTTTTATATCTACCTTGTATGATACCCACGCACCTAAAAGTATTGGAAGCACATGAAAATATGTATCCAGCAACATTTTTTGGATAAATGACCTATTTTACATACAATTTAGATCAAAGAAATGATTTGCAGCGCTCTCTGGGAGATTTAAAAGGAAAGAAACATACTGAAGGGTAGGCACAACTTACTTTGTGCAACACTAGCTGGCATTAACGAATATTTGAATGAATTCTGTGATCATACTCACTTGTAGTATGTTCATAAATTTCAGGAACGAGTAGATAGCTTACCTTGCACCTAACTCCCGTGCAACGAGCATGCGTGGTTCAGTTGTTAACCTAATGTATTTAGAAATCTAAAGTAATACGGTAATCATATTGTGCATACGACGACGTACTGTTACCTCTCTCTGTGTGCCAGGTGATGACACTTTCTGACTTCAAAGTATGCAAAGAAAAGACCGAAACGTTCTGCTGACTGCAGTTTTGAGAAACATATATATCGGTTATAATAGTGTCTCACTATGACTGGAATTATTGCTGAAGGTAGCAAGTTTGTAAAGCTGCGTGCTGTAGTTCGATGTAGGTTGCAATACGCAAACAATACAGTAAAAATACTAGAATCTTCAAATGTGAATTGCACAGTGACACGGGATTATGAATAAATCTCATAAGCTTTGATTCAGGTGATAATTATTTCATCTAAAACACAGTCACTATTACAGTAAAAGCATGAACTCGTCTGTGCGTGAAACACGTCGTGGATGACCACAATTAAAGGTCTGAATAAGCACTCCATACTCATTAGAAAATGAAGGAAGCATTTTGCTAGACGAGAATGTGGTGCATTCAACAGTCCTATTATTCCAATGGATTAATCAAATATCAGAATATGTAAAATGTGCCTCGAATTCTGACCACCTCATTGAAAAATTAATGATAAGTTTGGGCGTAAATAAATGCATATTAAAATTCTGGAAATGCTGCAGATAAAGTTACACCATGCTGCGGGATGTGAGCCAGAATGACGAACAGAAAGTGATTTCCAAGCAACTTAGTACATTACTTATCCATCTCAGCACTGCTCCATCCGGAAAGCGCCGACATGAAGGCTCAGACAGGACTACAAAGCCGTTCAAACGGCCTTCCCACAGTGAAACAAGCACTTGCGCTCGCCTTCCATTGGTTACTCCTACGACTCGCTAAGTCTTGCACTTGAGACACCCCTTCTGAGTCCGTCAAAGGCTGAGATACATTAAATAACTGACTACTTGATACACAAACATCTCTGTAGTATGTTTGCGATTGAGAATACACAGAAGAAGGAATAGTTCTGAAAATTATTTGATTAGCGACTTTCATCACACTCCGCTTACATTTTTGAAAGACCAGCAGAAGACATTCCAAATTGATCATATAAGTTCCTGCCTACAAAGCTAATCACAATATTCATTTATAATAAATTACACAAATGCATATATTGTTTTCTAAAAGTGCATAAACGTAATGTTCAAAACAATTTTGGCACAAACATGTAAAATGAACGTTTTAAAGAAGTTTACATAAATATAAGACATAATATTCAAAATTAATTGGGCCTCATAGTTGGTACAAAAAATTCAAAATCGAGGAGGGTATAATTCTACCATAAAAATGTAAAATGCGTATATTAATAACGGGTACATTAATGAGTCTACAAAGTTGGCGCAACAATTTAAAATGAAATGCTAAAGAAAGATGGAAGGGAATAGTAACAAATTACGTCGTTTTCTCCTGAAAGCTATTATTATTGTCGTGTCTGAATATAACTTAACAGGAAGTGCTACTTTCCCTAATGAAATGGTTTGATTCATCAAGTTCTAATACGCTCACTGTTATCTGCGATTTCGCTATATGACTGAGAGGAGGCTGATATACACCAGGGTGTACCAATTAATTAGCAAATACTCATCTTAATTTCTCGGCGATCTCCGAGGCTGCAGTAGTTGTAAAAGAATTTGCGAGTTGTCTGTTCCACCTAAACTTGCTGCAAACTGCTGAGTTTTTGATACTGTAGCTATTTATTTGGTACTACTAAGAGAAATTTCGGTTGTCACAACGTTCTCTTTCAAAATCACATGTTTATTGGGTAATAATGACACACATGGCTGATTCGCCACCCCTTATATATATTTGTAACTATTATTGCCTTCGTCGTCCATTATTAGAAACAGAAAATGTATGGATTTCAATCAAAATCTTGCTGGTACACACGAACTGTCGTCATTCATTTACACATTAATTCGTTCCCCTTACATTGCAATATAAAGTTTTACATAGCTTTTGGAAATAAGTATTGAAATTCGTAAAATACGTTCGCCAGCAATGTTTTTTATAGAGTTGCTTATATCATGGATATTATCCATTGGGGAATTTGCTAATATTTCCATTAGTTTATTATACAAATAAAAACATAGTATAAAATTCCCCAAAAATCAGTACAACATGGAGTTGACTTCAGTGATCATGAAACGTGACGGCGAGTGTAGCAGATCAAATAAACAAAAATAACAGATACATAATAGGAAAGTTCAGCACAAAGGTTTGTATTTAAACCGTGTATATTTCAACCCCCACAAAAACTATCCTATTACAAAATTAGTTTTGTTTTCGTTATATGTTCACGTATCGATTTGTAACAGTCGAACCAGCACAGAGATATATGTATGCTTGCTAAAGTCAAAATGAAATTAATGACAGAATATGAAACAGTATAAAAAATTGAGTTTTTAACGACCAGGTAATTGAAACAATGTTGTTACAAAATTTATGTAAATGTGGTAGTCTGACACCTGAAGTCAACACTTCATGTTATTGTTATGCTATCGATCATATATTGGTATGTTTGAGCACTCTCGCCCCCCACCCACAGAGTATCGTAGATGAGAATCAGATACGATACTCTGTCAAAAATAAAACTTAAGCTAATTGGCAGAAACGTAGTATAAAATTCCTCAAAAATCAGTAGAACATGGAATTGACTTCAGTGATCATGAATCGTGACATAGTGTAGCAGATCAAAATACAGTAATTACAAATATATAATAGGAAAGTTCTGCTCAAAGGTTTGTATTTAAAACGTGTCCAGGTATATTGTTTATACTCAAGTTCCAAATTTCACTATCATTACACAAATATTGTTTCACAGACAATAGCTTTCTAGCGAGTTAAGTTTTGGTCAAATTTACCGATATGAGTGCATGACTTTCTTAAACAGCACTTGTGGGCAACATGTAAATTGTTAAATATCACTTCCAAGACAGATCAAAAGTTAAAACATTGTGTAAATAGCAAGATACTCGGTTTGTGTTTTCATTGATATAAGTTATTTTCAGTTTCCTTCCATGCTTGTACATTCATTTTGACATTATACTAGTCCATAAATCAGAAAACATGAAAATATTAATAATAGTTTCTTTTGGAAGAAGGAAACATTGTACAGGCACATGATTTTCTGATAGTGTCCCTCTCATGTTGGCGTGATAATGTGTATATTCATAAAGTAATAAAATTAGCAATTAATAATTTCCTTCCTTCAGTTTCTCTGTGGTGTACAAATGTGGTCACATAACTGCAAGGAATTCTGTGCAGGTACATTCTATTGTGTAAATATTCTTCACATTGATTTGCAATAAAATTTTCATATAAGGAGGAATCAGTATGTTAAGGGTGTAAATTATATGATTAAAAAATAATGAATCCAGTCAGATGTGTCACTACAAGTAATAGCTTGTTTGCTAATTGTATTCAGCTAACTGCTTTTCTGATCCAAGAAAGTTACATTACAGTAAGGCAACATTTGTCCTTTACCATAAACTACACACTAGATACATTATACACAAATTGTAGCACTTTACACTACTCGCAGCTCTACACTTCCATTAGGCCGTGTTCAACGCATAACTATTCAGCTTACATGGGAATTGCTTCTAAGTGTCAAATAAAGTACTGGACACTGAGGATGAGCTTTCCAACTTTAAAAATATCCAACTGATGAGAAAAGCAATGCAAAAATATACGTATGTCGATATAATAAACACAGATATGAATCATCTACACCTGAAAAGAAAAATCTTATAAATAATAATGTACAATACAGCAGTACACGTTATGACGTCAGAAACTCTTTATCATTCCACCTGAAAGTGAAAGTCAGGTCACTACTGTAGCATCTTATTATTTTATATTTCAGTAAACACAGATCCTTCTGATACCTTGACAATGAAAACAATGTGAGTACAGGTCTGATATAATTAAATTTTTCTTGAGGAATTTGAGTCTCATTTTATCTACTATAACAGTAGAAGCTGAAGAAATGAATTAACATTTATGCCATGGGTCTCCCTGCTTACTAGGCAGGTATGCTAGCCACCACATCATCACAGAGTTATTGCTAACACAGTTGCATGTACCATCCAGGTCCAGTGCCCTTCCTAACACAAACTTCAATTCAAATCTTCAGCTTCACAATTGCTGAGGCTCTCCAGCACGGAAATAGCACCCCAGCATTGGACGTAATGGGGAAATTCTGCCTGTACCTCAGGCGTAGGTGATCTATAGATCTGATTTGAAATATCATAAACTCACATTCAGTGTAGAAAATTGACTCACAAAAAATCTTACAAATGAAATATAGCCACTTATACAAAATACAAAATATTTATTCCCTATGTTCTTCATCTCAAACCTTTGTAGTAATCGAGTTCTTACCTTAACATTGTAGCCTTAATACCTGTTACCATTCAACCTTCACCTACATCACTTTAAACTGATCTACAATTCGATCCATCCAAATAATCATTCTTTGTGTGACCATGTATATTCATCAACTTGAAGTTCCTTGCTGTACTCGGTAGTTATTCTTTTACCCTTAACATACACACATAAATAATTGATTCTAATGCTGCAAATTTATCTGAAACCATGTTAAGGATTATCCACACATGATTGTAATGTACATACAGTTTTAAATGAATTTCATCTCCAGTTTCCCTATGGTATCTGTTGTGGTTGGCAGGAGAGCCAACACCGTGTTACTAGAGGAGGCCGAAAGGCACGCGTTTTAGCTCACGCAGGCTGGCGTAAGGTCTGGAACAGGACGAGGAATTTAGACTTCAGAAAAACGGACGTAGCTGGTGGAATACTTAACTTTAATCCATTGATGGTGAACGTCGCTCTTTATGGTACATGATTCACAATATCAATAGTACGGATACTGGCGCCTTGCTAGGTCGCAGCAAATAACGTAGCTGAAGGCTATGCTAACTATCGTCTCGGCAAATGAGAGCGTATTTTGTCAGTGAACCATCGCTAGCAAAGTCGCCTGTACAACTGGGGCTAGTGCTAGGAAGTCTCTCTAGATCTGCCGTGTGGCGGCGCTCGGTCTGCAATCAATGATAGTGGCGACACGCGGGTCCGACGTATACTACCGGATCGGGGCCGATTTAAAGGCTACCACCTAGCAAGTGCGGTGTCTGGCGGTGACACCACAGTATCATACACAAGCCTTCACACAGAAAGCCTTAACATATGAGATGTTGTGCAGACCTCGAGATGTCTTAGTACTCAGCATCTCCACTTCCACTGTGTATTGATGTAACACTTGCTTTGCCTGGAATGGTGTCACATAAACAGGAAGATACTTGTGAGGCAGTGAATTCTTTTCCCTGAAAATTTATGACATTTAAAAACACATTTTGCTCCACAGTGTATAACAACACTGGCATCTTAATACTACGAAATCTTCTGAATTTATCTCCAACCTCCTGAATCTTAGAGAAAGCCAATTTCATTGAATCACTGTATCATAATTTTGAACAATCAGGTAATGGAACAACCTCTCGAATCTATCCTTGCAGGTATTCATATTTTAGTATAAGCATTGGTGGTAGTGAAGCTGAGTAGTTTGAGAATTCATTCATAACCTATTCAATGGTGTGGGTACATAAGTCTCAAGAGCAGTTTCATTCTGGTAATTCTTCTGAAAAACCGTAAAACTATGTCCCTGTAGATTGTATAAATAGCATGAAATAAATTGACATATGTGCAACCAAATTGTTCACTGTTGTAAAAAAGGTAAATAAAACTGCACCCATCAAAATGACGGTTTGGTCCGTTTAGGCAGACCATAATGCCCAATTCTTCTCCGTAAACGACAAGCCCCATTGGAGAGTATGTTTAGGGATCACAAAGCTAGAATTCTGACACGGCAGAACAACGGTCTGAATGGCAGACGGACGCCATAGGTCGAATTGAAAGCCCTTTTCTTGACTAAAAATTTTCGTTGTAAATGCAGTGTTGGCCAAAAATAACCTAGAACTAATAGATTTGAGCAAGGGAAACAAATAAGTTTTCCTGTGTCACTGTCAAAGGCAAAATAGATATTCCTATTGTTAAGACAGCAACACAGTTTCAGAACAAGATTATGAATGTGGTACTTTTAATACACACTCTAAGACAAAAAAAACAACACACCATTCAAGAATAATAAAATAAAAGAAATCACAGCTCACACGGAAAGATTATAGAGTCCATTTTTCCCGCACGCTGTTCGGTAGTGGAACGGTTCAGAAACAGAATGAACGGGGTTCGATGAACCTCTGCCAGGCATAGGTTGTTGGATGTTCTCCTGAGGGATTTGATTTGACTTGATTTGATTATAACAGGAAAGCTAAAACAGCTTAGGTCTAACCCGCCACTGCCCGCACGGAAACTAAGTTTACTGTGCGTTATAGCTCCCTGTCTATCTAGTAAAGCCAACCAGTGCCCTTAAATAGTGCAAGGAGTCCCTCTACTAGTTTTTTGTTAGACACAATTTCTTCAGGTCTAGTTGTCCCGAAGATTCTGTATCTTTTACTCTCCAATGCCATGCATTCGAAGATCCTACATTTAGAGTCCTCTTCCGTTATATCCATTGTGTGTAGGTGTTTTTTGAAATTCCCATGGGCGGTCATCAGTCTAGTCATGAGTCTGATCTCTTTCCTGTTCAATCCCAGGATTACAGAGCTTCTTTTAAAACATGGCTTGGGCATCATTACCTTACCATATTTTTGTTTATGGACCTTGGTCCAATATTCTACGTGTTGTTTCCTAAGCGAGTTCCGTAGTTCTAATTTAATCATAGCCTTGGTGATTGTCAGGACAGGTTCCGGTCCAATAAATGGAGTTGTTGCCCCCATCCTAGCCAATCTGTCTGCTTGTTCATTGCTACAGATCCCTGAGTGGCCAGGGACCCACACTAAGTTTACCCTATTGCCTTCCCCTAGCTCCTCCAGAGCCCTGTGGCATTCTAGAACAATCTTAGATCTTGTTGCAGGAGCTGTCAATGATTTCAGGGCTGTCTGGCTGAGTAGATGTAGCACCTACGCATATTCTCTCCACACATGCCCTGATTGCGATAATTCCACTTCGGACTACACAGGCCAGTTTTCCTAGAGAGATGTTGCCCTCCAGTTTTGGCTGAAGCCCATACACCCCTGCCCCAACGCATTGGTCTATTTTCGACCCATCAGTGAAACAAACGATGTCCCATGTACAGTGTCGAACTGTTTTTTCCCATTTCTCCCCGCTTCTAATTAATGTATTGTAAGGCTCGTCGAGCACCTCTGAGTTATTATATAATCGGCAGGCATTTCCTCAGCCATTCCTATATTTGCCTCACTCACTATCAGTTGGGAGTTATTATATAGTCAGCAGGCATTTCCCCAGCCATTCCTATATTTACCTCACTCACTATGTTGGTGTGTGATCCCGTGAGGGACATCGTACCAAATTCCGTTTAAACTGCGCGTTAGACCGTCAAAATCCGAAGCTGGTTGAAAGGCCCTGTCGATAAAACCCCAAACGTTGTAAATAGGGAAGCGATCCGGGGACTTTGCTGGCCAAGGTGGGGTTTGGAATACACAAGCAGTAAAAACTCTCCCCCTGTGAGGGCGGGCATTATCTTGCTGAAATGTAAGCCCAGGACGGCTTGCCATGAAGGTAACAAAACACGGCGCAGAATGTCGTCGACGTATGCTACCGCTGTGCTGTAGGGATGCCCCAGATAGCTAAGAGGTCATACCATGAAATGATACCCCAGAGCAGCAACCCTACTTGTCTTGGCGTATGGCGGGCGACAGTCAGTTTAGTAAAAAAAATGGCTCTAGGCTCTATGGGACTTAACACTGGAGGTCATCAGTCCTCTAGACTTAGAACTACTTAAACCTAACTAACCTAAGCACATCAGACGCATCCATGCCCGAAGCAGGATTCGAACCTGTGACCGTGGCAGCGGCGAGGTTGCGGACTGAAGCGCCTAGAACCGCTCTGCCACCACGGCCAGCATTCAATTTAGTACCTCACTGTTGTCTGGTGCTTCCCCAATCACGTCTTTGTTGACCGTTGGGGCTCAGTTCGCAGTGAGACTCATCATTGAGGACAGTTCTACTCCACTCAACGAGATTCCTGGCCGAAGACAGGTCTGGAGACGCCATGGACAATGGTGAGATAGCAACCTAACTGCCGTCTGCCACGTGGCCCGACACCCATGAGTGATGGTCTGGAGAGTGATTTCATTTCATAGTAAGACCCCCTTGGTTGTCGTCCACGGCGTCCTTGCAGTACAGCGATAGGTCAACGATATTCTATGTCCCGTTTTATTGGCTTTCCTGCCAAGCAATCCTGAACTGTCATTCCAGCAGGATAATGTTCGCCGGCACACGGTGAGAGTTTCCAATGCCTGTCTTCGTAGCCGAACCCTACCTCGACCAACGAGGTCGCCGGATTCCTCCCAAATTGAGAACGTTTGAAGCACTATGGGCAGGTTTCTCGAACCAGCTCGGGATTTTGACGATATAATGTGCCAGTTTGACAGAATTTGGCACGATATCCCTCAGGAGGGCATCCAACAACTCTATCAATCAATGCCAAGGCGAATAATCGGTTGCAAAAAGTCTGGAAGTGGACCAGAGCGTTATTGACTTGGTCAAATGTAAAAATCGTTTCCCTTGGATAAATCATCCAATTTTTCTGAAATTGTAATCATTTGCTCGTTTGTACATGTACATCACATCTACCGATCTCAGACCCATTCGGATAATTCCCTCGTAGTACGTGGTTTCCTTCTTTTTCCTAGGAATTTACAAAGTTCGATGTCACTATGTCCCTGTGTCACTGTTAATAGGTATACATCTCCATTTATAGTACTATTCTCCAGTTCATATTTAAGTTCCCGTCAGAGAGCTCATCGAACCACGTTCACTATCTCTGTACCGTTCCACTCTCGAATAGCGCGCGGGAAAAACGAACACTTAAATCTTTTCGTGCGAGCTCTGATTTCTCTATTTCATTTCGATGAGCATTTCTCCGTACGTTGGTTGACGCCAACTAAATATTTTCGCTATCGGAGGAAAAAGTTGGTGACGGAAATTTTGTGAAAATATCTCATGGTAACAAAAAAGGCTTTGTTTTAATGATTGCCACCTCGACTCCCGTATCTTATCTCTGACACTCCCCCCCCCCCCCCCTCCCCCTGTTTCGCGATAGTTGAAACGAGATGCCCTTCTTTGTTTTCGATGTCCTTCGACTATCCTATCTGGTATGTATCTTATACCGCTCAGCAGTACTCCAAAACAGGACGGATAAGTCTAGTGTAGGCTGTCGCTTTAGTAGAACTGTTACATCTAAGTGTTCTGCCAACCAAACGCAGTCATTGGTGTGTCTTCGCCACGTGATCATTTCAATCTAAGTTGTTCACTGCTGTAATCCTATTTAGCCAAATAGACAGCTTTTAGATTTGTGTGCTTTATCGTGTAACCGAAATTTAGCGATTTCCTTTTAGTAATTATTTAGATGATCTCACACTTCTCATTATTTTGGGTCAACTACCATTTTTCGCACCGTACAGATATTTTGTGTAAACCATTTTGGAATTGGTTTTGGTCTTATGATGACTTTACGGCACAGTAAATGACTGCATCTTCTGCAAACAATCAAAACGTTGATGTAGATCAGGAACAGCAGAGGCCTATTACACTTCGTTGAGGAACGGCGCATATCAACTATTTCACTCAATGGGTTTCCGTCAATTTCTACGAACTGTGACCTTGCTCATAGGAAATCACGAATATAGTAGCACAACTGAGACGATACTCCACAGGCATGCAACCTGATTAGAAGCTTCTTGTGAAGAACGGTATGAAAATCATTCTGGAAATACAGAAATATAGAATCGTTTTGAGATCCCCTGAGAATAAGGAGCTACTTGCGTTGCACAGGAACGATAGTTTCTGAATCCGTGCCGACAATGTGTCAATAGATCGTTTTCCTCGACGTAATTCATAACATTCGTTCAATCATAGTTCATCTTCCAAAATCCTACTGCAAATCATCATTACTGAAATGGGTGTGGACTTCACCTGATTACTCATGTTTCCTTTCTTGATTATTGGTATAATCTGTGCAACTTTCTCGTCTTTAGTTACTGATATTTAGTAAAACGAGCGGCTGTATATGACAGCTAAGTATGAAGCTTTATAAGAGCATAGTCTGAAAGGAATCTAACTAGTATACAACTTGGACAGTAAGACGTGTTTCTTAAGTGAATAGAGCTGCTTCGCTACACTGAGGATATCTACTTCTATGTTACTTATGTCGCCAGCAGCTCTTATTTCGAATTATGGAATATTTACTTCGTTTTCTTTGCCGAAAGAATTTTCGAATACTGTTTTTGGTAACTGCGTTTTATTGGCACTGTTATCGGTAACATTCCCATCGCTAATACATCTCTGAAATGACACTGATAATGACGGAGAAAAAAATAACGTATAAACATTACGCAGTAGTTCACAAACTACGTATATTTTTCACTGTTTTGTAGCAGCGTTTGTACATCTTCTTGAAGCGACAGCAAGTTTCGTTAGTTATTTTCATTCTCATTCATTGTGGCACGCTACGCTTCTCGAAACACGTCACAGAAATCCCATTCTGAAATCTCCGGCGGGTGAGTAGGATGTCCTGGAGGAGAGATACTATTAAGATATGAGGCTGAGGTTGGATAACGACTTCTGCAGCATATATACACAGCGGGTTGCTCTATCGGAACAATAGTTTCTCAGTCTTCAGACAGAACGAGTCATCATGAGGGCGTTTCTCGTAAGTAGCATGTCTCAGTTATCTGATTTAAGTGAAAAAGGTCGCACTTCAACTTAAATATTCGTTTTAAGCGTTGTTAAACGGCGTGACAACACGAAAGTGTCACGTAGACGCTCAGTCAACTACAGTGACAGACGCTGCAGAAGAGGCGTTCTGCATCACTTTGGAGCTTACTGTTGTAATTCCAAGAGAGTAGACTCCTAGAAGAATCGACTAGTATATTGCTTACTCCTTCGCATATCTCGAGGAAAGGCCTTGAAAGTAAAATCAGAGATATTCGAGCACACAGAGAGTTTAACCACTGATCGTTCTTCCCGAGAACATTCGCAACTGCAACAGAAAAGCAGGAGAGTGGGTGTGGCACACAAAGTAACCTCCGTCACGCACCGTAAGACGGCTTGCGGAGTATGGATGTAGATGCAGAAGTAAACATGAAGTGGGTGTACGCCGAGCTGTGCAGCAAAACTGTTACCAGCTACCTACCCACAATGGCATGACAAAAATAACAATTCGTTAAATTATATCTTCTTATGGACTTCCATAAATCGAATGCGAATTTTGATTCGTATTTAACAAGGCAGACTGTAATGACATTTCTTTAAAGTCGGTACCACCATTAGACTTGTTTATTTACAGTTACATTTACACGGCTTTAAAGTGCCATTTTCAAGTGTTTTAAGTGTTATAAACTGCCTAAGATGGCATCTTAGGCAATTTATAACACTGTATTCTATAACACTGTATTTTAATACGATAGTAATCCATCTTAGGCAATTTATAACACTTAAAACACTTGAAAATGGCACTTTGAAGTCTTGTAAATGTAACACTGTATATAAACAACAGTGTACTTCAAAATGATTCAAATGGCTCTAAGCACTATGGGACTTAACTTCTGAGGTCATCAGTCCCCTAGACTTAGAACTACTTAAACCTAACTAACCTAAGGACATCACACACATCCATGCCCGAGGCAGGATTAGAACCTGCGACCGTTGCAGCAGCGTGGTTCCGGACTGAAGCGCCTAGAACCGCTCGGCCACAGCGGCCGGCTAATGGCGGTACTGACTAAAGAAATATATTATGACTGTGGCCCGAATTATGAAAAATATATGTAGTGACATTTTTGGTGGGGTTGTGGTCCTTACCTGCAGTTCCTCACCGATGTTCAATGTAATAGCGTGCTTCTTTCATTCTCATATCCATCGATCAAAAACTGGGTTGCCCTTTAACTGACTGAACAGTAGCTAAACTACACGGGAATTATACGCAAAGCATAACCATCCAAAGGGAGGTTTTTGTAGTTTCATGTGATTAAGTGTATCAGTGTTGTTTACAGTTAATCTCTGTGGAACGAACCACAACTTTTCTTATAAGCTTAACATACACAAAGTATTCACCTCGGCAGCTGTTTCTTACCGTGAAAAGAAGAAAGAGTGATCTTACTGATCGCGAAAACTCGAAGGAAAATTTTTTTAGCAGACTTTGCAAGGAAGTAGCAGTGCATTACGCCACCTGTTACTACTAACTGTAGTAACATCGGGTTAATTTATTACAAGCAACGAAAAATAATGAAGTCAGATTGGAATTTAAGATCTCGTCGACGATGAGGGTATTATTGGCAGCGAAAGTTGGGTTATATCAAGGATGAGGAGGCAAACCTGTCGTATTGATTCTAAAGCCAGCTCCTGGCATGTTCTTTGGTGATGTGAGTCGACCACGAAGAATTTAATTTGAGTGTGACAGGGATTTAAACCCCGTGCCACAGCGCTCGCCAGATTGCAACCAACAGTGAGAAGTAGCATAATTAATTAGCAATTTGACACAGTACATTCAAGTTCATTATACTCAGTGAGCATGGCTACCCAACTCTTATTTGATGCTTTTGTCAGTCGGTGGATGAAGCACCAACGTTGTAACTCAGACGTTCGTGCTCGAGGCACCTCTTGTATTATGCGTGGATGGAAGGTGTTCTGGTAAAATTTGACGTCGCACTATGGTTTAGGCTTCGCATTAAACTACATATCGCCGCATTCACTAGCTGTGCTGTGAAGTGTGACGACGACGTGGTACCACCTACAATGACCACGACATGTAAAGAAAGCAGTCTTTTAAGCCCCTTTCGGCTCGATGACCGCTCTGTTTCGTTAAAAATTTATCCACCTAAAGCTGTCTATAACTTATGTAACATATATGTGGAATTTTTACACGTCCGTAGAGTTTCTCAAGACGAAAAAACATTCCTACAAGTTAAAGGATCGATAAAAACTCTGCCGACCAGTCCTCAGATTTGGAATCTATTTGGTGGCTGGTAGCTGTTAAACAAGTTTGTTATTTTTCACACTTTTACGGTCATCTTCGACATGTCATATACAGACAAAATATATTTATTCCTATAGCTTTCCTATTTGTTTTTGTGTCTGGGGTTGATCTGACGTTAACTGTCAGGCAAAACAGGTTTAATATCTTACACTTTTACGGTCACCTTCGACATGTCATATACAGACAAAATATATTTATTCCTATAGCTTTCCTATTTGTTTTTGTGTCTGGGGTTGATCTGACGTTAACTGTCAGGCAAAACAGGTTTAATATCTTACACGTTAAGTATTTAGGCATAGTTACGCAATTAATAGAGGAAGCCAGCAAAAAAAAAATGGATCAAATGGCTCTGAGCACTATGGGACTCAACTGCTGTGGTCATTAGTCCACTAGAACTTAGAACTACTTAAACCTAACTAACCTAAGGACATCACACACATCCATGCCCGAGGCAGGATTCGAACCTGCGACCGTAGCAGTCGCACGGTTCCGGACTGCGCGCCTAGAACCGCGAGACCACCGCGGCCGGAAGCCAGCAGTAATTGCGTTAAAAGTTATTTCAAAGTCTCTAAGAAGTTGAATAACTACAACTAAACTCCTCCCGAACAGGCCATGAAGGATCAACAGTACTGACCGGCCGCCATGTCATCCTCAGCCCACAGGCGTCACTGGATGCGGGTGTGGAAGAGCATGTGGTCAGCACACCGCTCTCCCGGCCGTATGTCAGTTTCTGAGACAGGAGCCGCTACTTCTCAATCAAGTAACTGCTCACTTTGCCTCACAAGGGCTGAGTGAATCCCGCTTACCAACAGCGCTCGGCAGATCGGACGGTCATCCATTCAAGTGCTAGCCCAGCCCGACACCGCTTAACTTCGGTGATCTGACGAGAGCCGGTGTTACCACTGCGACAAGGTCTTTGGCAAGAAGTTGAATAGGAAACTTTTAATCAGAAACAGTAAGAAGTAAAATAATGGCGAGGAAGTTGCAGAGTAATTTTTTTTAAAGAAGTGGTGCCTTTAACATAGCTACAAAATAGCAGGTCAGCAACTGGAAGCAGTTAATTCCATAAATTACCTGGGAGTACGCATTAGGAGTGATTTAAAATGGAATGATCATATGGAGTTGGTCGTCGGTAAAGCAGATGCCAGACAGATTCATTGGAAGAATGCTAAGGAAATGCAATCCGAAAACAAAGGAAGTAGATTACAGTACGCTTCTTCGCCCACTGCTTGAATACTGCTCAGCAGTGTGGAATCCGTACCAGACAGGGTTGATAGAAGTTAGAGAAGATCCAATGGAGAGCAGCGCGCTTCGTTACAGGATCATTTAGTAATCGCGAAAGCGTTACGGAGATGATAGATAAACTCCAGTGGAAGACTCTGCAGGAGAGACGCTCAGTAGCTCGGTACGGGCTTTTGGAACATACCTTCACCGAAGAGTCAAGCTGTATATTGCTCCCTCTTACGTATATCTCGCGAAGAGACCATGGTGATAAAATCAGAGAGATTAGAGCCCACACAGAAGCATACCGACAATCCTTCTTTCCACGAACAATACGAGACTGGAATAGAAGGGAGAACCGATAGAGGTACTCAGGGTACCCTCCACCACACACCGTCAGGTGAATTGCGGAGTATGGATGTAGATGTAGATGTAGAACAGAGCGGAGATTTGTGAGATAACGGCTTCAAAAATTGAAAGCTATGTTCGTGGCTGCTTGTAGCGGGGCCATGGCTTTTGAAGCTCTCTCTGGATGAACAACTGTTGCGTTTACTTCACTACAAAACGCTGTTACATTAACGTCCTAAAATTGACAACCACTATCACTTATACATAAAACTGGACTGTGTCGTGACATTAGAACTCCCACTAATTTGATCACACGTCGTTCTGCATTCCGTGATAGATATTTTGAGTTCAACAGTGTCCGAAAGCTCTATCCAGATCTTACATAATTTCATCGATGTGTCCACTAAGTGCTGCCCACTGCTAATGGTAAATGCCAGGACAATTACGAGGGCGTCTTGAAAAGAAATGCCTCCGAATTATTTGGTGAAAACTGTTAAGGATTTTCAAATAAAACAAACGTTATTAACATTTCACATCTTTATTCTTCGTGTCTACGTATTTGCAGCCCTCCGTCGCTAGAGTACACCGGATTTTAGCATGTACATAGTGATGTGTAACGTAATTACGGTAATTCGGAGCATAAGAAAAAATGTTCTGTAATTGAGTTTCAAATTGGAAGAGTTCCTCCACATACAGAGCACCCTCTTCTTCAGTTTGACACACGAGCGCTGCGACATCTGCAACAATTCCCGCCTTGGATTCATCGTCATCGATAATCCTCCATACAATCCCGACTTCGCCCCATCCGATTCAATTCGAGAACTTCACTTTGGGAGAGAGGTGTTCATCGCCAGGGTGCTTTTGCTGAGAAATAAATATGTAGATATGAGCAATGAAGATGTAGGATGGGTTAATAATGTTTGTTTTACTTAAAAATCCCTAACAGTTTTCAATAAAAAATTCGGACGCAGTACTTTTCAGCACACCCTCCCATAAAACAATAACAAGTTTTAGCAAAGGTATTTCAAATTTACTACGAATAATAAAGTAACATTATCTAATGTTCATGATCCACTCTCAAAATTTTATATAAAAAATTCCTTGTTGGTATAACTACATTTTGGCAGAATACCAACAAAGGTCCTCACTACCGTACCACCAAAGAAAACATAGATCTGCAGTTCTCTTTTGACTTCGGAATGTAAGGCTACTAACGCAGGTTAAACAAAATGCAATGACCTGGGATACAGAAAGGGAAAGAAAACCAAAGATAGTGGAATTATGATCTTGTTTTTAAAAAACCTGTCATGCGTGTTAGCGGCTCCTGAAATTCCTCACATTTTTCTCTGTTTTATAAATATCTGTCAGTGCAGTATTCATGTACACTTCTAAAGAGTTGATTAAAACCGCCAAGTAGAAAGTGAGAATCCATGAAGGTAGCTACTGTCGTGGTAAATATTTCCATTAACGGCGTTTTACTCTGCTTGTATTGTCCTGGAAAACTTTTCATTATTAGTAACGTTATATATGCAACGTGATAAAAATTGATACTATCTATTTATGGCTCATTTTAATCCTGTATTCAGAGATCATTTACAGTGTACATGTACATTACTGGAATGTACAGTCATTTACATATTGGTTTATTCTTAACTTTGAACTGAGCCACTAAGAACTACGAATTCACAGATTTAGGTAATTTTCTATTTATAGCCCTTGTGCATCTGCCTACTATAGTGACCCGTCAGCATCTCGTGAGCCCGTCATTTAGAGCCTTCTTCCGTTCTGACACAGACCCCCGTCGTCTACTGAGTTCTTCTCTCTGTTTAAATCGCCGGGTACTATTTTATCAGTTGTCTAAATTCTATCCTAGCCGTGGTTGTGTACTCAGGGATACCGATTTTTCTTTAAGATTTTCAAAATATTGGGATGGTTAACGGAACGTGATATAAATCTTAAAGAAAAGTTTGTTGTTCTGCGGGCACATCTTGTGCTTGCCCAACGATCGTTGGGCATTCACAAGATGTGCCCGCAAAACAACACCTTTTCTTTTTAACTGATGTTAGTGGTTCTGTCTTTCTGTGGATCTTCATCCATACCCCGCTAAAGAACTGACTGTGTGAGGCAGTGAGTACTTCTGGAACTATTAACTGATCCCCCTTTCCCTCCACCATTCGCGAATTCTCTTGGGAAGAATGATTGTCGGTAAATCTCAGTATTAGCTCTAATTTCTCGAACTTCGTCGTTGTGGTCATTTCGCGTGACGTTGTGTGAGGAAGCACTATGTTGTTCGACTCTTCCCTGAACTTACTCTGCCGCAACTCCAACAGTAAACCTCACCGCGATGCACATTGCCTCTCTTGTAGCGACTGCCACTGGAGCTTGATGAGAACCTCGGTAAAACTCTCGCACCGACTAAACGATCCCGTGACGAAACGCCCCATTCTTTGTTGAATCTTGTCTCTCTCTTCTGTTAATCCAGTCTGATGAGCAACACTCAAGAATCGATGGAGCAAGTGTTTTGTAAGCCACATCTTTCGAGGAGGAATGACATTACCTTAAGATCATTCCTACTAGTCTGTCTGGCACCTGCTTTTCTTGTTTCTTTTATCTACACTCCTGGAAATTGAAATAAGAACACTGTGAATTCATTGTCCCAGGAAGGGGAAACTTTATTGACACATTCCTGGGGTCAGATACATCACATGATCACACTGACAGAACCACAGGCACATAGACACAGGCAACAGAGCATGCACAATGTCAGCACTAGTACAGTGTATATCCACCTTTCGCAGCTATGCAGGCTGCTAGTCTCCCATGGAGACGATCGTAGAGATGCTGGATGTAGTCCTGTGGAACGGATTGCCATGCCATTTCCACCTGGCGCCTCAGTTGGACCAGCGTTCGTGCTGGACGTGCAGACCGCGTGAGACGACGCTTCATCCAGTCCCAAACATGCTCAATGGGGGACAGATCCGGAGATCTTGCTGGCCAGGGTAGTTGACTTACACCTTCTAGAGCACGTTGGGTGGCACGGGATACATGCGGACGTGCATTGTCCTGTTGGAACAGCAAGTTCCCTTGCCGGTCTAGGAATGGTAGAACGATGGGTTCGATGACGGTTTGGATGTACCGTGCACTATTCAGTGTCCCCTCGACGATCACCAGAGGTGTACGGCCAGTGTAGTAGATCGCTCCCCACACCATGATGCCGGGTGTTGGCCCTGTGTGCCTCGGTCGTATGCAGTCCTGATTGTGGCGCTCACCTGCACGGCGCCAAACACGCATACGACCATCATTGGCACCAACGCAGAAGCGACTCTCATCGCTGAAGACGACATGTCTCCAATCGTCCCTCCATTCACGTCTGTCGCGACACTACTGGTGGCGGGCTGCACGATGTTGGGGCGTGAGCGGAAGACGGCCTAACGGTGTGCGGGACCGTAGCCCAGCTTCATGGAGACGGTTGCGAATGGTCCTCGCCGATACCCCAGGAGCAACAGTGACCCTAATTTGCTGGGAAGTGGCGGTGCGGTCCCCTACGGCACTGCGTAGGATCCTACGGTCTTGGCGTGCATCCGTGCGTCGCTGCGGTCCGGTCCCAGGTCGACGGGCACTTGCACCTTCCGCCGACCACTGGCGACAACATCGATGTACTGTGGAGACCTCACGCTCCACGTGTTGAGCAATTCGGCGGTACGTCCACCCGGCCTCCCGCATGCCCACTATACGCCGTCGCTCAAAGTCCGTCAACTGCACATACGGTTCACGTCCACGCTGTCGCGGCATGCTACCAGTGTTAAAGACTGCGATGGAGCTCCGTATGCCACGGCAAACTGGCTGACACTGACGGCGGCGGTGCACAAATGCTGCGCGGCCAACACCGCGGTTCCTGGTGTGTCCGCTGTGCCGTGCGTGTGATCATTGCTTGTACAGCCCTCTCGCAGTGTCCGGAGCAAGTATGGTGGGTCTGACACACCGGTGTCAATGTGTTCTTTTTTCCATTTCCAGGAGTGTAGTTGCATATCGCTTCTGGCAGATTGGCCAGATTAAGCTTGAAGTTGTGGTGGTGGTTAAAATGAAGAGCAACGGGCAAGAGTAACTATGACTCTCTTAAGGTAGTCAAATGCCTCGTCATCGGGTGAAATACATCAGTAAACTGGAGGAGCACCTGGCAGGATTAACTGTGACAGTATTAAGGTGGATAAATAATGGGGTATCGCTTCTGCTGGAATAGCTACAGTAAGCTTGAAAATGTGAATGTCGTCAAAAAGGGGGAGGAACGGACAGGAGTTACTATGACTCTTTTAAGGTAGCCAAATGCCTCGTCACCAGGCGAAATACATCACGATACTCTATTAGCAATTGGCAGGAGTAACTATGAAAAGCTTCTGGTACCTAATATTTGCAAATCGCTTCTTGTGGAGTGACCAGATTGAGTTGAAGATGTGATGGTGGTAGAAAGGAGGAGCCACTGCCAGGAGTTACTATGACACTCTTGAGGTAGTCAAACTGGATGAACACCTGGCAGGAGTAACTGTGACTCTCTTAAGGTAGCCAAATACCTCGTTACCAGGCGAATTGTATCCTAGATATTTTATGGTAGTCATTATTCGCAGCAGTTTGTAGTTAATTGTGTAATTTTACAGTAGTGGATTTAGTGTAATTTTACAATAGTGGATTTCTTCTCCTATGAATGGACGTCATGTTACATTCATTTGCGTTCAGGGTCAACTGCCAGTTTCGCACTATTCATCAATCTTTTGTAGATCTTCCTCCAAACCGCTACAGTTTCCTGCGGCGTTCCTACCTTCTTCTAGACAACCACATTATCTGCGAACAGCATTGTGGAGTTTCAGACCTTATGCACAAAATCATTTATTTATACGCTACTGGCCATTAAAATTGCTACAACAAGAAGAAATGCAGATGATAAACGGATACTCATAGGACAAATATATTATACGAGATCTGACATGTGATTACATTTTCACGCACTTTGGGTGCGTAGCTCCTGAGAAATCAGTACCCAGAACAACCACCTCTGGCCGTAATAACTGCCCTGATACGCCTGGGCATTGAGTCAAACAGAGCTTGGAAGGCGTGTACAGGTACAGCTGCCCATACAGCTTCGTATTGTGACGAGCCAGTTGCTCGGCCACCATTGACCAGACTTTTTCAATTGGTGAGAGATCTGGAGAATGTGCTGGCCAGGGCAGCAGTCTAACATTTTCTGTATCCAGAAAGGCCCGTACAGGACCTGCAACATGCGGTCGTGCATTATCCTACTGAAATGTAAGGTTTCGCAGGGATCGAATGAAGGGCAGAGCCACGGGTCGTAACACATCTGAAATGTAACGACCACTGTTCAAAGTGCCGTCAATGCAAACAAGAGGTGACCGAGACGTGTAACCAATGGCACCCCATACCATCACGTGGGTGATACGCCAGTATGGCGAAGACGAATACACGCTTTCAGTGTGCGTTCACCGCGATATCGCCAAACACGGATGCGACCATCATGATGCTGTAAACAGAATCTGGATTCATCCGAAAAAATGACGTGCACCCAGGTTCGCAGGCGCTCCTGTATGTGATGCAGCGTTAACGGTAACCGTAGCCATGGTCTCCGAGATGATAGTCCATGTTGCTGCAAACGACGTCGAACTGTTCGTGCAAATGGTTGTTGTCTTGCATACGTCCGCATCTGTTGACTCAGGGATCGAGACGTGGCTGCACGATCCGTTACAGCCATGTCGATAAGATGCCTGTCATCTCGACTGCTAGTGATACGACGCCGTTGGGATCCAACACGGTGTTCCGTATTACCCTTCTGAACCCACCTATTCCTTATTCTGCTACCAGTCATTGGATGTCGATCAATGCGACCAGCAATGTCGCGATACGATAAACCGAAATCGTGATAGGCTACAATCTGACCTTTATCATCGTCGGAAACGTGATGGTACGCATTTCTCCTCCTTACTCGAGGTATCACAACAACGTTTCACCAGGAAACGCCGGTCAACTGCTGTTTGTGTATGAGAAATCGGTTGGAAACGTTCCTCAAGTCAGCACGTTGTAGGTGTCGCCAACGGGGCCAACCTTGTGTGAATGATCTGAAAAGCTTATCATTTGCATATCACAGGATCTTCTACCTGTCGGTTAAATTTCGCGTCTGCAGCACGTCATTTTCGTGGTGTAGCAATTTTAATGGCCAGTAGTGTAATATACACAGTAGGTCCTATCATACTTCCTTCGGGAACTCCAGAAATTAGCTTTACATCTGACGATTTTGTTCCATTAAGAGCGCCGTGTTTAATTCTATGACTGTGGAATCCATGCTGATTTTTCTAGAGGAGATTTTCATTGTCCAAAAACGTCATAATACCTGAGCATAAAACACGTTCCATAATTCTACAACATAATGACTTCAGCGATGTAGGCCTTCAATCATGTGATTTGTCCCACGACCCTTCTTGAAAACGGGAATGACCTACACTTTTTCCAGTCGCTAGGTACCCTTCGTTGCTAGAGAGACCTAGAGGGTGAGCAAGGTCTTTCGTATAATCTCTGTACAGCCTTACAGGTATCTCATTTGTCCAGATACGTTTCCACTGCTAAGCGACTGTAGTTGCTTTTCTGTTCCGCAATCACTTGTCATTTTGGCGATCGTATGGTGATTGAAGTTAGCGACCGTGTTGCGATCTTCCCCAGTGAAACAATTTCGGAAGACCAAATTCAGTAACCCGGGATATTCTCTGTCGTCTTCGACTTCGGTGCCAGTATCGTCGCTAAGTAACTCAGTAGATGATTTCTGACGGCTTGTCGCACAATTCCTCATTTGATCTCAAATATGTCCACCCATTAATATAGCTGTTGACTAAAATCTTCCTAAATGTCCTGCCTTCTCTTTTAAATAAATCATCCACCAGCTCCCTTCTATTAATAGTCAAAGTCTCTCAAGCTCATAATCCTTGTGGTTTAACAACTCTAATGTAGTGTCTTAGTTTGACTTCAATGCTGAGCGACTTGTTATTGCAGAAGTTTTCCGTCAGGAGATATACTGGTTTCAATTTACAGATCCTAAGACTGATCAGTTCCTGTTGTATGCTATTTCTGTTGAATTGCCTTACCCAGGTATCTAAATTTCTTCACAACATTAACCTCTCCTTGGCTTCAAACCATTCAACCTGGTCCATCGATGACGTTTACTACGTATTTTCTCTTCGAAAAGGAGATCTGTGTTCTATTTCCTCAGCTACCTCTGTATGTCGATCAATCTTTATGATTGCTCACTTAATACTATTGGCCAAAAGTGGATAAGTCACCTGATAAGGCTTTCGGTTTGGGTCCTAGTTTGAACTGGTCTTCATTCCCCTGCACTTGGGTCAGAGACTTCCTACGTTTTCAAGTAAGGCTTTCCAAAACATAGTTAAAGGGTGGCGAGAGTCCATGACCTCTCTGACGCCAGTTTTGATCTCGAAGAGGTCCGAGATTTGTCGAACAGAATTCACTTTTAGCTCTATGTTTATCAGAGTCTGTTTAATCAGATTTCTGTATTATCTCCCGCTCGTGGACTGGGCGTTGTGTTGTCATCATCATTTCATCATAACGGTCGCGCAAGTTTTCCATTGTGGCATCACCTCAAAAAGACTTGCAATCCGGCGGCCGAACGGCCGAACTTCCCCGGTTGGGGCCTCCAGGCCAACAATGTAACACGATCATTTCATTTCATTTTTTGTGCATTATTATCTACTCCTAATTCCTTCTGACGTTCTTCTTGTCTCGTTTTTGAAGAAGTCGGTGGATTAGTGCCGACTGGCAGCCAGATAGTACCCTACCAGCTCTCCATATCTCGTCAAAGAGTTCATCTGATTTGTTGAGAGTATCTTCATTGGCCAGTTTCGGGAGCTCCGCCACAATTGAGTGGTCTCCAACTGCTTTATTATTCTTTTTTGCTGATGACGTCGTATTAGTGGCAGAAAGTGAACGACCTGTAAATAAAATTCTAAAAGATCTGACGGAAGCTTTTGTGGAAGTTGGACTGGGAACCAGTACAGAAAAAAAACCAAGGTGATCGGCATAGGAAGAAGAACGACAAATATTAAGATACTGCTACAGCGAAGGAGGCATTTAATAGAAAGAGTAGTTTGTTATGTACCAATGGAGATAAAGGTCTGAGAAGAAAGCTTGGCAAGTCTTTTGTCTGGAGTGTGGGGGAAACATGGACAATGAGACGACAGGATGAAACAAGGTTAAAATATATGATGGAAACAACAAGGTTAAAATAGTTTGATATGTGAATGAGAGTGGAGAAGATAAGCCGGGTTGAAAGAGTGAGTAACGAAAGGGTGTCGGAAATGGCTGGAGAGAAAAGAACACTCGTGCACAGACAGGAAGGACTGGATGGGACAGTCGTTGAGACAGATATGCTTACTGACAGATGCTTTCGAAGGTCTAGTTTACAGTTGGAGATTGAGGGGAAGGGATAGATACAAGATGATAGACGACATGAAGGGAAACGGAAAGTACGTGGGTATGAAGAGGATGGCAGAAGACAAGAGGGCATGTGAAAATCTGCCTTTAGGCAGAACGCTCATGATGCTAGTGAGACCATCAAAAATCTGTTTAATTTCGGTCCTAGATGGTGGATGTGAGTTGGGCAGTACGTGGGGTAGATTGGTATTAGGTAATTTTCTCTTTTGGCTTTTTACATCTGAGTAGCTTTTGAGTCAAAATACTACACTGCTCCTTGTTGTTCAAGCCCAGCTTTATATTTTCATCTCTGAAGCACAAGTTCAAGGCTTGATGCCCTTACAGATTAGACTTGAAAGTTTGGTGGAAATCCTCGAAACCATTATTCCGAAAACATTGCCTTTAATAAGATAAAGAAATTTGGATGTGCACATCACACCGTACAATATTGATAGCATGGGATTTTGATTTCTCCACGGTCTGTTGCAGGCCATTTTATGTACCTGAATAATTGCTTGAATATATTTATTTTCGTTACTAATCCATTTACAACAATGGCAAAGGCAATAGGGGTTTCGAATTGATTGACTTTCGAAAGTTGGCCTCTCAACAATAGCGCAGTTTTGATCAAAATACATCTTCGGCATCCATTTAACAATATTGTAATACTGAAAAAGCAGATAAAAAAATCAAGCAATAAACAATTATAGCCTGATTTTTTGCTACAATAATGTCTCTGGATATGAACACATTTTTATGTGCATTTGGTGTCTACGAATGTCTTATAGCACATATAAACCTCCAAGGATGCCAGAAATTTATTAAAAATTCAATGTAACTGACAAAAGGTGGAAAATAATTAAGTTTTAAAGTATTTTCCTAAAATTTTTGTTCAGGTTCTTCTTACACAGCAAGTTCAGAAACAGCACTGACCATTGATCAGAGAATGTTTAAAACATTTCTATATTCTTTTCAACTTTCCTCAAAGCGTGTGAAAGTGTTATTATTACCTCCGTTTGTAACCAAATGTGACAGGTAAATGGAGATATGGAATATGATTGCAGTTGTTGGTAGTCGTGATGGGCGCCGTCGTTGCGGACGAAGCAGTGAACGTGGCGAAGCCCGTCGTGATGGATGAGAAAGGTCAAGAGGTCAAAGCGGAAGGGAAGACGGTTGAAGCCAAGGCAGAGGGGAAGGAGGTGGACCTCGGCTCCAGGACTGCGGTCGGCGACATCGGCGAAAGGAGCGCCGTCCCGGCAGCGCCCATCTACCCGTGAGTACCGCTCGACACTCGTCTGGTGGCACTCTAGTCACAGGCTACAAACCGAGTACCGCTCGACACTCGTCTGGTGGCACTCTAGTCACAGGCTACAAACCCTCACTGACGGCGTCACCATCGTTTTGGACCGAAAGTCTTTCACGAGATCTGCTGCCATATACAACACTACTCGTAACTATCTTTTGTCTCGATTGCCAAAAATCTTTATTAAGCAGTCGACAGGCATTGATCGTTTCGTAGTAGCCCCACGTTCAGATCTGTAACAACACTTACTTTTGTTTGATGCTGGAGCTAACCTGACGCTCGTAATGTATGTTGAATCGTTAAAAAAGTAATATCGTGATCAAAACAAAAAGAAGTTACCGCTAGTGTTAAAGAATTCAGCATTCAACAAGTGTAACATAATTCCCGCTTTTAAATCTTGGAACAGTGAACCATTGTTATTATTAACACAATTTTTCCCTTTCTTGAACAGTTGATACATGGAACGTGAAAGACGTGACTTTACGGCTATTACGACCGCCACATGATCCCTGACGCTCCCATGAGGTGTCGTGCACGAGGGAGAAATTGCAGAAACAAGAATATGAAATCTCTTTTTTTTTTACCAAAAGTGATTGGTATGTCGCATTCTACAAAAGTATTCCCTTTCACCAAACATGGAAGAAACGAACACAATATTATCTAACTATTTTTTTGTTGCAATCAGTCGTTCTTTATATAAGGTTCGTCATCAGGTACAATGAATGATAATTTTCTTTTTTCACTAGTTCAGTTGCTTCCACATAAACTTCCAGCTTTAATAAATTTTGTTAATAAGCTTTCGTTGTAAGAAATCTCCCTCAAAATGTCAGTATTGCCTGTCTGAAATTTTTTCATTAGACCTAATTACTGCTTTCTGTTCTTTATAACAATTAGTTCCTTCTCTAAAATAAATATCATCGTAAGATCAAATTTTCGGTGTCACATGGAGGCTGAAAAGAAATAAGAACAGATGGCTATTCATTTTATATTTCCATAACATAGCTTATATCCACAGCTGCGAATATTAGTATCTGTTTTGAGCAATCCACTTAAACAGTGCAGCTGTAATCTAGAACACGCACCGGATTTCTAGCTTAGTATTTTTTTGACACATTGAGTTACGTAATTGTAATGCTTGCACTGAATACATCTACTCATACTTCAAATTGCTTTCGCTGTATATAGCAGGAAAGGAAAGGAATTTCGCGCTATAGCAATGGTAATGTTCTTAATACTCTTGGTACTGACAGCATCCGTGAGCCTGGAGATGTTTGTCAAAATTGCTTAAAATTTAGTGCAAACACACAGCAGTACTTATGCGAGAGATGAAACACTGACCAATTATAGAAATTGCGGATGTGTGATAACCTTAGAAAGAGCGTGTGTGTCCGCAGAAATTTATCCAAAAGCAGGCAAAATTCTAAAACTGCCATTTTTGATATAACTGAATTTGAATGTAAAAACGTGTTATGCCGCAAGTATTAATTTAGATAGGACTTATGCAAAACTAACTTACTTGAAATGACAGAATCATCCAATTTGTACTTTTAAAATAGATCACTTTGATACCAGAGCAATATGCATATCTCAATAGTGTATGAAATCTTTTAACATTTAATAATCTGAAATGATACCATAATATGATTACATTCAGGATAACTAACGACCTATGAAATACATACAAAAAAAAATATTCGCGAAAAAGCTATTATATTCCAACGGTGTTTGGATAACAGTGAAATTATAAAATCTATAATATAAAAGTTCGGAATGGTTGAGAAAATCCTGTTGGATATCGGCAAAAAGTGCCACATTAATGTTCTACGAAGCGAAGAAACAAGGAATAAACTTTAAAAAATACTTTTTATATTTGTTTGCTTGCAAAACTTCACATCTGATCAGGTTAATGGATTTACTGTAAACTTCAACGTTTCTATTTTGAATGTTGACTGCCATGACTAAAACTGAAAAAAGAATGTGTTTCTAAAGTTACTTTTTTTTTATTGGTTGGAAGTAGTGAAAACCAGGAGCAGCATTCGACTGGATGAATGTGAGAAGTCTCCCAAAACTACCCTCAAACTGGGTGGAGAAACTTTTAACAGTTGAGGCTGAAACAAGGCGGTCCTCATTGTTTCAGTTGCTCACATTATTGTGCATTCATGCTAACTGGACAGCAGTATTTGTAGCTCTACCGCTGCATCTGGCGCTGCATAGCATTCCATAGGGTTTAAAACGGCGCCAGTCCATAGAGAGAACATGTAATTTCCAGTGAAAAGACTGACAACCAAAAAATCTAAGATCGACATACAGAGACTGCTAAAATCACGGTATTTCCCATGGTGCTCAGCACTGTTTAATCCGCACTTCATTACAGTGGGTGGTAACCATTGCTAGAAATGTGTGCGAATACCGTAATGAATAAAAATCCTGCACCCAGGAACCAGCAGAGGATTGTAGGAACGTATGTACGAAATAATAATTCCTGAGTCATGACTGGTAGAGTGAAGTAAGGAACATATTTTATCTGAGTCGTTGCGTGGTCATCAAGATACTGTAAAGAAAATTGTTAACAATTGCAACGTAGTAAAAACAGAGTATAATGTTGGAGAAATGGATGGATAAAAGAATGTAACAGTAGCAGTAGCTCAGTACGTCTGTTAATAAGCAGGATAACCACTGTATTGTCTGTATTGACGGAATATTCGACATATATCATTGTTTCACATAGAAGACGAAGACAGGAACATTACAAGGACGGTGATAAACTTAAAAAAAGTTTCCTCCCGGTGGTAGATACAAATAAAGACAAGCATGTAGAAAGTAGCGGAAGCTGCTGTGGTATTAAATGCAGTAGGTGTAGAATGGACTGAAGATAAAAAATAAAATGTAACAATAGTGTACCTTTATTGATAGTGTGAAAATGTTTCGATTATGCACTTTTAGGAAATGAAGCTGTATATCGAGGTGATTATGGAATATTATAAGCTATGGGAGCATTCTGACTCGATGTGCTATACAGGTTAGAAAACACAAAGGTCGGCAGGCAGTTGCAAATCTGAAACATTCGCAGACATTTACAAGCTGTGACGGATTGGAGGGTAGTGCTGGTTCAGTGAAGGTTTAATTGCTTTAACTAAGAGATCAAGACATTTGATGAGCTCCAGAAAACTGGTAGTGTTGAGTTAGAAACTTAATTTAAAGGTGGCTTTATGGTGATCAACAGTGAACTGGAGAATGTATGTTACAGTGATACCTAAGATTCATTCAAGGCAATTCACTAAGTTGCTGAGAGGAATTGGATCGTCAGAATTAGACGTGGGAGGGAGCTGAGACTGGTAAAGGTAATCATATACTCAGATAATGTGGAAACAGATAGCCTCCCATTCGTTTTTGAACTAATTTACTATCTATAAAGAGTACGTGACGTAGTCTGGGGATATGGGTATGCTGCAGGAAGACATGGGAAATCTGGAAGAAAGGCTAGGTAGCCATATGTAAGGTGTCACTAATATACCGACTGAGGTATTTTTTTACATAGGTTCGAAAATATTAGATATTTAGCTCACTGGAAGTGTGGGAGGAGAGATGTAAAATAATGTTTTATGTTATGGTATATGTGTATCAGTTATGGGGGAAGAGTGCAACAACTGGTTGCAGTAAATTGGGGATGCAGCATGGTCAGGCAGTAGTGGTTCATGAACAGTGTGATTAAAATGTATGGGAGATAGTGTCACATGCGTCACTAAATGTTTCTTAGGGGGACTGGTCGACGCCACCTTGTAGATCTTTGTATCAAACTGCACAGTCAGCTAATGAAGTCTGAGAGGCTTGCTGTGATAAACATGGTGATTTTACACTTTTTTAGCTGCAGTTTCATTTAAGTGGTCTCTTTTCTAAGAGAATATAGATGATGCTGGATACGCATTGTGTGGTGCAGGATGCAAATAGGTTTACACTAGGAAGATGAAAGTGCGGACTCACTTTGCCCCAAACTGAAATGGATCTCACACTAAGACTGTTTGTCATTTCCAGGTATCCATACTCGACGTACTACTGGCCGTATGTGGCTCTCGCGGCGCCTTCGCAAGTGGCGCGCTCGGACGGTGAAGGCGTCGTCCCCGCAGCGCCCTACTACTACCCGTATGCCTACACGTATCCCTACTACACGTACCCGTACGCACCTGTGGTGGCGGCAGCACCGGCACCTGCACCAGCACCACCTGTTGGAGCCTCCGTGTACTACGGCAACTGGCAGTAGCCCAAGCCCTGCCCGCAATCTCTGGCCTCGTCAAGGCACTCGCCATTCCTGTATGTCTCTTGCAGGTCAAACTGTGTGGAAATGATTCACTTATAATTACTTGTCTACCTCATGTTACCTACATCTGCTGTAACACTTCTTCTTTCACGCACAGTATTTATACCATCACAAACATTAATACTTGTGTGCAGGAAGTGAAATTAGAAAACGATCAATAAATGTTCAAAGAGTATTTTTCTCAATTTAGTAGTACTTTTTATTCAGCTCCTTTCCTATCAGTAAACTGATCCTATTGAAGTGAATAAGTCAAATAACTTATTTCCATGCCTGAAGCTGACACACAATATCGGTTGTGTTCCTTTCAAGACAGTGCATACATTACGAATGAGTTGATTCTTTCTTTTTTACTTTCAGTTAGCGTTCAACAGATGCAGCATCCATATTCCAAAGAGTTTTCTAATTCTGTTGACAGGGGTTGCATAGTGTTAAGGCACTGGACCCACATTTAGAGTGATTGGGTACTCGTCCCTGCCCATACAGATATGTTTTCCATGCTTCCCTTGCGTGGTTTAAGGAGAATGACAAGAAAGCGCCTTTGAGAAAGATTTGACCTACTTGTTTACAAATCTGCATCCTGTATGATTTTGCCTTTGACACCAAGGGCTTCCTCTTCGAAAGATTCAAAAGATATTTCTAATGGCTCTGAGCACTATGGGACTTGATTGCTGTGGTCATCAGTCCCCTAGAACTTAGAACTACTTAAACCTAACTAACCTAAGGACATCACACACATCCACGCCCAAGGCAGGATTCGAACCTGCGACTCTAGCGGTCGCGCGGTTCCAGATTGTAGCGCCTAGAACCGCTCCTCCACTCCAGCCGGCTCTTCGTAAGGAGTAAGTGTGGTAGGAGCACTATGACTTGGCGAACATGGTGGCCAGCAATCTGCAGTTGTTTGCTGATGATGCAATGGTGCTCTGTAATCTGCCGAAACTGAGTGACTGTAGGACGATACAAGATAATTCAGACAAAATTTCTTTTTAGTGTGACGGATTACACCTAGCTCTAAATGCAGAAAAATGCAAGTTAATGTGGATCAGAAGGGAAAAAGTCCATAATGTTCGGTTACAGGATTAGTATTGTCTTGCTTGACACAGTCACGTCGTTTGAATATATGTTTGAAACGTTGCAAAGTGATATGAAATGGAGCAAGGATGTGAAGATTATGGCAGGGAAGGCGAATGGTCAACTTAGATTTATTGGGAGAATTTTGGAAAAGTGTGGTTCATCTGTAAAGGAGGCCGCATATAATACAGAAGTGCGATCTCTTCTTGGGTACTGCTCAAGTGTTTGGGATCCGTGCCATGTCGGATTAAATGAAGATATAGCAGCAGTTCAGAGACCCCTCTGTTAGATTTGTTATCGGCATGTTCGAACAACAGGCTAGTGTTACGGAAATGCTGCGGGAACTCCAAGGAGAATCACTGGAGAGAAGGTGACATTAAATTCTGGTACTTTGGTGTACATAGTACATCAAATTCAAACAGTCTGTAAAGAAAAGCACTGCAAACTGTACCATTCACACTAGGCTAGATACCAAAGTATCATGTATGTTCGATGAAACAATTTATAAAACTGCAGCTATATCGATTAGCCGTGTTGGCAGATATTCATCGCGAATCTGCAATATTATCTTTGATACCTTCTGAATATTAAGCAAAACTATCCAAACAAAGTTACGTATGTGAAATTGAAAAATTGCTCAGCAACATGTCGCAAACACACAGCAGAAAAATATATGTCTGAAAACAGCACTGTACAAAGGGACGCTGGAGCACAGCTCATCAACTAGCAACACATCGTCAGTTTTACAAGACAGTTGCTACTCTATAGACTGCACATGCCGCTGTCTTTACTGTGATGTGCCTTAAAACGAACATCGAAGTCACGTAAGGTGGAGTAAAGCCGAGCAATAACTATCGTATTTTCTGCGAGATTATCAACGTTTGTGAAAGAATTTCTAC
The DNA here is from genome assembly GCF_023897955.1 of Schistocerca gregaria. Lineage (NCBI taxonomy): Eukaryota > Metazoa > Arthropoda > Insecta > Orthoptera > Acrididae > Schistocerca > Schistocerca gregaria. The sequence goes on from NC_064924.1 coordinate 514,640,529, forward strand.
CGCAGACAATTCCTCAATACTATGTGTGAGACCGATTTATTATTGCTGAAAGAAATGACATCTGCTTCTTTTTCATTATGGCCGGTTTTTACACAAAACCGCTTACGTTTATTGGTTTTTGGTACATGTAGTACAGATACTGAAATAATATGAAGACAAGAAGTAGAATACAGTATATTACAAAACGTTGAGTACTCAGAAATATCTCGTATATGTAAGATAATATTAACATATTATCACCTCAGAAAGTTAGTCATTCATCGAGTTTTCAAACTGAGCACCTAGTTCAGTCCTACTTTTAACTAATGTAATATATAGGAATTTCTTTTATCAGAATAAAGCAAACTTCAGCTAAATACAGTCTCAGATGATATGAGACCGCAGCTTTAAGCTGTTGAAACCTTTGCATAACAATTTACTTTACAGTCATACGGATAAAAGTACAGATAAAATAATACCCTACTCTTTATCCTAGAATCCTACTGGTACCAACAGGTGCCAAATGCGATGACACAGCATCTGGATATAGTTTCATTCCAACATAAAACAAGTGGGTCTAAATCTTCCTTCGTATTTAATCAGCAAAAGACCATTAACAGAATTTATAATTATGTAAAAAGAACTTCAGAAGTTCGTAGCATGGACAGAAAAAAGGAATGACGATCTATTAATACCTTACACGAACATTTATGAGACAGATACACAAACTATTTTATAAATAAAGACACGTCATTGATACACAAATAGTTTCTCGTAAATAAATCGCGAATTGTAAATGGTTGCGAAAACACACTTGACCTCTTAGCCACAAACAATCCAGAGCTGATAGAGAGCATCATGACTGATACAGGGATTAGTGATCACAAGGTCATTGTAGCTAGGCTCAATACCATTTCTTCCAAATCCATCAGAAACAAACGCAAAATAATTTTATTTAAAAAAGCGGATAAAGTGCCACTAGAAGCCTTCCTAAAAGACAATTTCCATTCCTTCCGAACTGACTATGCGAATGTAGACGAGATGTGGCTCAAATTCAAAGATATAGTAGCAACAGCAATTGAGATATTCATACCTCATAAATTGGTAAGAGATGGAACGGATCACCCGTGGTACACAAAAAAGGTCCGAACGCTGTTGCAGAGGCAACGGAAAAAGCATGCGAAGTTCAGAAGAACGCGAAATCCCGAAGATGGGCTAAAATTTACAGACGCGCGAAATTTGGCACGTACTTCGATGCGAGATGCCTTTAATAGGTTCCACAACGAAACATTATCTCGAAATTTGGTAGAAAATCCGAAGAAATTCTGGTCGTATGTAAAGTACACAAGTGGCAAGACGCTGTCAATACCTTCGCTGCGCAGTGCCGATGGTACTGTTATCGACGACTGTGCCGCTAAAGCGGAGTTATTGAACGCAGTTTTCCGAAATTCCTTCACCAGGGAAGACGAATGGAATATTCCAGAATTTGAAACACGAACATCTGCTAGCATGAGTCTCTTAGAAGTAGATACCTTAGGGGTTGCGAAGCAACTCAAATCGCTTGATACGGGCCAGTCTTCATGTCCAGATTGTATACCGATTAGGTTCCTTTCAGATTACGCTGATACTATAGCTCCCTACTTAGCACTCATATACAACCGCTCGCTCACCGATAGATCTGTACCTGCAGATTGGAAAATTGCGCAGGTCGCACCAGTGTTCAAGAAGGGTAGTAGGAGTAATCCATTTAACTACAGACCTATATCATTGACGTCGGTTTGCAGTAGGGTTTTGGAGCATATACTGTATTCAAACATTATGAATCACCTCGAAGGGAACGATCTATTGACACGTAATCAGCATGGCTTCAGAAAACATCGCTCTTGTGCAACGCAGCTAGCTCTTTATTCGCACGAAGTAATGGCCGCTATCGACAGGGGATCTCAAGTTGATTCCGTATTTCTAGATTTCCGGAAAGCTTTTGACACCGTTCCTCACAAGCGACTTCTAATCAAGCTGCGGAGCTATTGGGTATCGTCTCAGTTGTGCGACTGAATTCGTGATTTCCTGTCAGGAAGGTAGCAGTTCGTAGTAACAGACGCCAAATCATCGAGTAAAACTGAAGTGATATCAGGTGTTCCCCAGGGAAGCGTCCTGGGACCTCTACTGTTCCTGATCTATATAAATGACCTGGGTGACAATCTGAGCAGTTCTCTTAGACTTTTCGCAGATGATGCTGTAATTTACCGTCTAGTAAGGTCATCCGAAGACCAGTATCAGTTGCAAAGCGATTTAGAAAAGATTGCTGTATGGTGTGTCAGGTGGCAGTTGACGCTAAATAACGAAAAGTGTGAGATGATCCACATGAGTTCCAAAAGAAATCCGTTGGAATTCGATTACTCGATAAATAGTACAATTCTCAAGGCTGTCAATTCAACTAAGTACCTGGGTGTTAAAATTACGAACAACTTCAGTTGGAAGGACCACATAGATAATATTGTCGGGAAGGCGAGCCAAAGGTTGCGTTTCATTGGCAGGACACTTAGAAGATGCAACAAGTCCACTAAAGAGACAGCTTACACTACACTCGTTCGTCCTCTGTTAGAATATTGCTGCGCGGTGTGGGATCCTTACCAGGTGGGATTGACGGAGGACATCGAAAGGGTGCAAAAAAGGGCAGCTCGTTTTGTATTATCACGTTATAGGGGAGAGAGGGTGGCAGATATGATGCACGAGTTGGGATGGAAGTCATTACAGCATAGACGTTTTTCGTCGCGGCGAGACCTTTTTACGAAATTTCAGTCACCAACTTTCTCTTCCGAATGCGAAAATATTTTGTTGAGCCCAACCTACATAGGTAGGAATGATCATCAATATAAAATAAGAGAAATCAGAGCTCGAACAGAAAGGTTTAGGTGTTCGTTTTTCCCGCTCGCTGTTCGGGAGTGGAATAGTAGAGAGATAGTATGATTGTGGTTCGATGAACCCTCTCCCAAGCACTTAAATGTGAATTGCAGAGTAGTCATGTAGATGTAGAAATCGCCCGGATCTGCTCAGCAGTGATGTTCCTCCTTTCTTTCATGCTATAATTCTATTATTTGATCTAGAGAAACGTCTTATCAAAATTCTGGTATTTCTAAATCATTTTTGCCTGTGGAACGACGCATTATTCTCTTCCATAATTTTTACAGGCAGTCAAATGTTGCATAATGCACCACCAAAACAATAAGACCACATCAAATAAACATTAACGTTCGTTGGGTAAGCCGCGTGCAACTGATATCTAACTTTCAGCTCATCGAGATGTTGACTACTATATAATGTCATGTGCTCTCTCTCTCATTTATAGCCAAAATTGCCTACCTGATAGTGGACATACACTGTAGAGTCACATCAATGTGGCCACCTGTCAAAAACCTGAATAACCACCTTTTGCATGGTGGACCGTTGCGAGACGCCCAGGAAGAGAGTCAGTGATGTAGTGGACGGTACCGACAGGAATGTGGACCCATGCCTACTTCTGTGCGTTAGCAACCTGCGCTGTGTTTGTCCATTGAGGATCCATGGCGTGTACAGCCCGATCGAGCTGGTCCCCAGACGCCCTATTGGGTTTAAATCCGGTGAGTATGGTAAACGCATCTTGGTGCTCTCCACACCACACACGTACTGCGAGTGGTGTAACACATTGCATTGTCCTGCTGGTAGATGGCATCGTGCTGAGAAAAAAACACACGCCAAGGAAAGATGCATAGTTGTGTCGATCCACTGTGTCTTGTAGATTGACGAGATCAGCCAGGGAATACTATGGAAACATTCCCTAGACTATAACACCCTCCCTCCAGCATGAAGCATTCCAACGATTGCCGCAGGGTGTTTGCTTTCAGACGTTTTAAGGTGTACACGCCAACAGCCATCTGTCTGATGGAGCATAAAACGTGAATCATCTGAAAAGACCATCTCTTGCCACTCAGTGGACGAGCAGTTGTGGTATTGGCCTGCAAACTGCAACCTTCGTCGCCGAAGAACAGCAGTCAGCGTGGGTGCATGAACCAAGACGCAGTTGCAGAGGCCCAGTCATCGACGAGACACTGATGGTTGCTCCTTGGTTCATCTGGGTGGTTAGTTGGTCAACAGTTGCACGTACGAAGGTTGATCAACAAGGACTGAATCTGATTTTTCCCTGTAGCTTCCGTGGTAGTTTCCTACCAGGGGACGTGTGCGAAACTTTCGCAATTTTGTAATTTTAAATGACAGTGTTTGGAATAAATGTAGTCGTTGGGATAAAGGTAGCGGTGGGAATGAAGAGAAAACCTCTTTTAAAATGAACCGAACGACGTGAAGCAATGATCATGAATTTGTGATACACCTTTGGCGACATCAATTAAGCTGTGTGGTTGTGGGTAATTAGATTAGATTCGATTAGATTAGTTTTTCGTTCCATAGATCCATACTGAGGAGAAACTTGTGGATGCGGAATATGTCACTTTTTTAAAGCCTGAAATAACAATACTAATAGTATGAGTACATACAATACATCATTTTTAAGCTGAAGTAACAATACTAATAGTATGAGTAAATACAATACATCATTTGTTTCTACTAAAAAATTCGTCAATGCAGTAGAAGGAGTTGGCCACGGGTAAGTCTTTCACGCTTCTTTTAAACTGATTTTTATTTGTAACTAAATTTTTTGTGTTTGCTGGCAAATTATTGAAGATGAGTGTTCCTGAGTAGTGGACCCCTTTTTGAACTAAAGTAAGTGCTTTTAACTCCTTTTGCAGATCATTTTTGTTCCTCGTATTGTATGTATGAACAGAGCTGTTTGTTGGAAAAAGAGATATATTGTTTAGGAAAAATTTCATTAATGTGTAAATATACTGAGAGGCAGTAGTTAGTATACCCAGTTCTTTGAAGAGGTTTCTACAGGACGTCTGTGAATTAACTCCACAAATAATACATATTACACGCTTTTGGACTCTGAAAACTTTTGTTTGACTTGAAGAGTTACCCCAAAATATTGTACCATATGACATTATGGAATGAAAGTAGGCAAATTATGCAAGCTTTTTCATTTTTATGTCGCCTATGTCATAACTAGAAGATGTGATCGGTTGGTAGGACATGTTCTGAGGCATCAAGGGATCACTAATTTAGTATTGGAGGGAATCGTGGAGGGTAAAAATCGTAGAGGGAGACTAAGAGATGAATACACTAAGAAGATTCAGAAGGATGTAGGTTGCAGCAGGCATTTGGAGATGAAGAAGCTTGCTCGGGATAGAGTAGCATGGAGAGCTGCATCAAACCAGTCTCTGGACTGAAGACCACAACAACAACAATACAAATAAAATTTTTCATGAAATTTTTTTAGTTCTTATCTAAGGAATATCTGTCACTATTTATAGAATGAGTCCATAACCTCGCTTATTTCTTCTGCGTTTCATAAGTTGACAAGTCACTCCACTGTCAAAACAATACCAATAAAACAAAGTCATTGTTCTATTCAATAGCACACACTGGCTGCCGGTGAACAACTGATGGCTATACAAGTGCTCTCTCTGGCTACTAATTATCTTACGATTACACATCTACATCATGTTACCTACATCTGCTATAAAATTTCTTCTTTCATACATGATATTTACAACTTCCCAAAGTCTCTGGGATCGAATCTCTGTTCGTGCATCCAGATTTAGATTTTCCACGGTTTCCTTTTTTAAAAGGCTTAAGGCGAGTTCCGAGATTATGGCTTTAAGAACTGGAGCTGCTTCATTCCCATTTTGTATCCCATATGAGCTTGGAATATGACTCATAAGTACTTCAATGTAGGCAGATTGCTAGTAAGATTTCACAACTCTAGGAAGAGGTGGCAAAGAGATAGCAACAATGGCTTCACGGTGAACGAGACATTGGTCAGTTCATAAGTTAGAATTTGTTTTACGTACTTAACCCATGAATACTTATACTTGGCCTGTCACACAAGCTCCATCTGTGCAAACACTAACGGAATCCTCCCATGTTAATTCATTGTGTAGCAAGTATTAATTAATCACATGAAATATTTCTTCACTAGCTGCTCGTTTGTGTAGTTCTTCGCAACAAAAGAAATTACTTGTAGTTGCATACCCATCAACATGTGTTATGTAGGAAAGAAGCTGTCCATGACTGCCAATATAGACTGACTTGATAATCTGAAAAGAGAACTCACGACCGCTCTGTATTTTCTCATTCAAAATGTCTGAGATGTCACTGGACATGTCAGAAACTCGGCAGTTGATTGTGTCAGCAGAGGAAGGAATTTTTGAAATTTCAGCAGCTTCTAAACCACGCGTTCCAAAGTGTTTCTGCAGGTATTATGATTCTTACTGCTCTCGCTTTAGCAGTTGTGACTTCCACTTCGATGCGTCTCTTTCCTGCACTTGATCCAGGAGTTTGCTATCAATAATATTATTTTCTTTCACGTTTCTTGTCAGACTTCGTAATACTGTGGCGTTCTCAAAAATTTATGTGGGATAGGACAACATTGTCTATACACAAGATACAATCAAAGTTTGCGTATAATTGTGGATCAATTCAAAACCATACGAGTAACTCGGCAAAAGATATAGAAATAACAAAAGACACGCTCAAAGCTGAGCAAAATCCCTATGTAGAATGCATTCGATACCACGTCGGTAATGTTATTATTTACATGACTAAGAATATTACTAACACTAAATCAACTTTCCATCCTTGCTTACAACAACATGACATATTATAAATCTACAAATAAGTTTCAACCTATTCATTCCCTTTTTAAATTTTATAACCTACCTGCCTGATTAAGAGATCTAACATTCCATGCTCTGACCTGTGGAATGCTACTTTTCGTTTTCCTGATGACGACGTCCTCCTGAGCAGTGCCCACCAAGAGTTATGAATGATGGACTACTTTACCTCCGGAATAGTTCTATCCAGGAGGATCTCATCATTACGTGACCATACAGTTGCATGACCTTGGGTAAAGTAACGACTGTAGTGTCTCCTTGCTTCTACTACCACAGCAAGGTCATGCTGACTGATATTTCAAATCAAGATCAGTCAATCATCTAGACTGTTGCTCCTGCAATCACTGGAAAGGCTGCTGCCCTTTTTTTTCAGGAACCACACTTTTGTCTGGCCTCTCAACAGATACCCCTCTGCTGTGGTTGACTCTATGGTATGCTTATTTGTATTTTTGCGGCAAACCCTCTACCCCAACACGGCAATGTCCATGGTTCATGGGAGATGAATTTAGACAAAATCATAAATCTTGAAACAGAATAAGAACACAAAAGTTATCAGTATCGATTTTACTCTGTTTAAAAATGCATGATTTAAGAACAAGTAGTGTTTCGTAAAAATAGCTCATATTAGAAATATAGATTACAGCAATAGCTCCTATGCAGTTAAAAGTTTTCCGTAACTAGATTAAGATGATTGTCAGAATGCTTGCTTTGCAAAGGACATGGATGATATCCGTTTCCATCCTTGTCCTGTTCTAGCACACGGGCCTTCTTTAACGAGTTCATCGTCAAATGGACTTCCCTCCATTTTTTTCTACCTGCAACTAACACTGAAGCATCTACATCCGTCTTGGGCTCCAGATGATGATGAACAAATGCTTCACAAAGAAAGTAAGTGGACAGCTACAATGCATTTCTGAAATACAGTTGTTAATGCCTTAGGTGTTGTGTCTCAGCTTTTTTAACATATTTTATTAGGTCGTTTTCTTGTCTCTCTTTCTGTTTGGTACAAAATTTGCAATTATTATTAAACTAACTTTCCGATGAACTAGAAACGTGAAATTTTTAACATGATTCATAACTGCATGACTGTGCAACAGTATGGGGTACGAACCACCTCCCTGCAACAGGGAAGGAGGTGGGACTGAAAACGAGGTGACAAAAAGAGCATAATACAGAACACCACCTGTCCAGTTGGAGTTCCTGCACGATGGCTGTGCTTAGCAGATAGTGTCACAGCCCCTACAGGCGCAGTAAGAGCCTGTGATAGCTCATTCGATTTATATGTGCACCTCTGTAATACCTGACGCAATTCCTGCCAAATTGAGCACACATATCACTTGCAACCACAAAGGGCGAAAGTGAAAAAAGGGTGATACAAAAACAGAACTTAGGGATGCCTGGACCAATTCTGCCAAATTTTACTACGTTTTTATTAACTCACTGTCTTGTCTAGTTATGTATAGTGGGAATTTGTGAAGTTGGCTGGCATGAAGGACAGGGTAATAATACCAAATCAAATAAGGGTAACACAGGAGTACGTCTAATAATGAATAAGAAAGCCGGAATGCACCTAAGCTACTATGAACAGCATAGTGAGCGCATTATTGTAGCAAGATAGACATGAAGCTAATGCTTACCACAGTTCTACAAATTTATATGCCAACTAGCTCTGCAGGTGATGAAGAGATTGAAAAAATGTATTATGAGATTAAAAAAAGTTACTCAGATAGTTAAGCGAGGGGAAAAATTTAGTTGTAATGGAGAACTGCAATTCGACTGTAGGAAAAGGAAGAGACGGAAAAGTAGTAGGATATGAACGAACCGAAAGGAATTAAAGAGGAAGCCGTGTGGTAGAATTTTGCACAGAGCTATTTTAAACATCGCTAACACTTGGTTTATCAACCATGAAAGAAGACTGTATTGCGTGTAAAAGACCTAGAGACAGCAGAAAGGCTCACACTGATCACATAATGTTAAAACAGATATTTCGAAGTCAGCTCTTAGACTTTAAGATAATTGCAGTGTCTGATGTGGACTCTGACTACAATATTTTTATTGGTTATGAACTGTAGATTATAACTAAAGAAACTGCCAAAGGGTCAGTGGTTAAGTACTTAGATAAGTTGAAAGAACCAGACGTAGTTGAGAGTTTCAGTGGTACAATTAGGGAACGATTGACTGAAACAGGGGAAGGTGTATAGTAGAAGATGAATGGGTAGCTTTGATAGTTGAAATAATGAGCGCAGCGGAGGGTCAAATAGGTAAAGAGACAAGGCCTAGTAAAAATCTGTGTATACCACAGAAGATATTTAAATAAACTCATGAAAGGAGAAAATATAAAAATGCAGCAAATCAAGCAGGCAAAAGGGAATACAGGCGTCTAGCGAATGAGACTGACAGAAACTGTAAAATGGCTAAGCAGGAATGCATGAACGACAAATAGAAGACTATAGAAGTATTTAACAGGGGGAAAGACAGATACAGCCGATAGGAAAATTAAAGAGGACTTTGGAGAAGAGAGAAGCAGTTATATGAATGTCAAGAGCGTAGATGGAAAACCAGTACCTAGCAAAGAAGGGAAAACTCAAAGGTGAAAGTTACATATAGAGGGGCTGTACAAGTAAATGTTACATTAAGGGAAGAGGATGTGTAGAAAGATGAGTTGTGAGATATGATACTGCGAGAAGAATTTGACAAAGAACTGAAAGACCTAAGTCGAAATAAAGCCCCTGGAATAGACGACATACTGTGAGAACAACTGGTATCTTTGGAAAATCCATTGATGACAAAACTATTCCACTGGTGCACAAGTCGTGTGAGACCGGGTAGGTAGACTTCAAGAAGAATGTAATAGTTCCAATTCCAAAGAAAGCAGTTGCTGACAGGTCTGAATGCTACGAAACTATCAGTTTAATAAGTCATGATTGCAAAATGCTGACACAAATTATTTATAGAAGAATGGAAAAACTGGTAGAAGACAAGCCTGGGGAAGATCAGTGTGCATTTCAGAGAAATGTAGGAACACTTGAGGCAATACTGACCCTACGACTTCTCTTAGATGAAAGGTTAAGGAAAGGCAAATCTACATATATAGTAATCGCAATCGTAGACAAAGCTTTTGACAATGCTGACTAGAATACAAGTGTAAAATGCAGGGAGCGAAACTTTATTTACAACTTGTACAGAAACCAGACGGCAGTGACAAGACTCGAGTGACATGAAAAGGGAGCAGAGGTTGAAAGGGACATGAGAAATGGTTGTAGCCTATCTCGGATGTTATTCTATCTGTACACTGTGCAAGCAATAAAAGAAACCAAAGAAAAATTTGGAGAAGGAACTAAGGTTCAGGGAGAAGAAATAAAAACTTTGGGGTATGCTAATGAGATTGTAATTCTATCAGAGACAGCAAAGGAGTTTGTAGAGCAGCTAAACGAAATGGATAGTGTCTTGAAAGGAGGATGGATATAAGGTGAACATCAAGAGAAGCAAAACAAAGATAATAGAATGTAACTGATTTAGGTCAGATGGTGCTGAGGGCATTAGATTAAAGAAGGAAACACTTAAAGTAATGGACGTATTTTGTTATTTGGACAGCAGAATAACTGATGATGTGCTACCAAGTGGTCCCTGTCGCCCGTCATGACATATTGCATTAATATTTGTGAATTATAGTTCTTTGGAAAACTCCGAATTCGAATTTCTCGAGAATTTTGGGATTTACATCGAACTGTTGAAGCTGACTGATATTTGAGCTCTGAACTTCACATACCGTAAATAAAAAAAAATTACAAAACTCGGCTTGCTGGATGGTGCCATGTAAATACAAAATATTATGGTAATTTTCCCTCCTGGGAATATCGGCTTGCACAGGATTGAAGCAACTAATTAGTTAAGCTAAGTTTCTTAATAACATTCCCAATATGGAAATTTCAGTATGAAAAGAATAAATTCAAATTTAATACTACATTAATGTAATTTACAATTTACAATCACATAAATAAAATGCAATAAATTTTGCAACTGTATTATTGACTGGAATATGCAATGTTTTGTGTGTGTGTGTGTGTGTGGTGGGGGGTGGCGGGGGAGACGGAGGTGGATGTGTGTAGTTATGTTACAACCTGCATGGTGTCTGCACTTAACAACCCTACTATACAGCTAATCTTTTTTACCTACCACTCACTTTTGTATCTGCGTCGGTAGTAAAATTTTTTTAACTGTACACCAGTTGTTTGGTAATGGTGATTTATACAGTAAGAAACTAACTTTATGTCATAAAATTTATGAAGCAGAGTTGCAACAAGTTAAAGCTGCATTGACATTTACTTACTAAACACTTTATGTCAAAAGTTTATAAAAACCTAACGAAAATATCTTTCACCCCCAACTACCTACCACTCACCATGAAAGCTCGAACGGCTACTAGTTGGCGGTAGGTACCAGATTGACTACCATTGCTCCATAGTTACAGACTACACTACTTTGCTAGTTATTACAAGGGGCGAATACAGTGGACATAACAGTTGGCTATGTTGACCACATCATTATTGGTGTCTGCTGAATACAGACTGAAGTCAGGTAAAAGAGTGAATGAGGCAATCTCACACAATCAGCAGTAATGTGCGGGAAATAAATTGAAAATAACTGCACAAGAAACTGCCTAACTGCTACTTGATATCCTCCCCGTAGAGGCGTCTAATCATAGCGTGCTTAATAGTAGGATCTCTGTCACCAGGAACCCCACTGTTAGGTTGCATCATATTTCTAGGTGTGCATGCTAATAAAAAATTAAAAACAAATTTTATCAACATGATAGCCATGCCATCACTGCAGAGTACAACACATCTCTGCACTCTCTTTGTATCATAAAACCATATCAGTGCAATAATCAGCCTTCGAGTGGGAGGAGATTAGTGTTTGAAGTCGCGTCGACAACGAGGTCATTAGAGAAAGGGCACAAGCGCGGATTAGTGAAGGATGGGGAAAATAATAGCCGGTGTCCTTTTAAAAGAACCAGAATTTGCCTGAAGCGATTTAGGGAAATCACGGAAAACCAAAATCAAGATGGTCGGACGCTGCTCTGAGCCGTCGTCCTTCCGAATACGAGTCCAGTGGGCTAACCACTGTGCCACCTCGCTCGGTCAGCCTTTGAGTGATTGACTGGGTGCACGGATCACAATTGAAAATTTCAGCATCATACTGAGACGAATGATAAGAATGTACACGTAGGATTCTCTAGAGGTTTCAAGGCAACACCGGCTGCAGCCCTATTTGTAATTGTCAGGAGCAGTTGTACGGAAAAAAGTAAGTAAACCGTATATTATTTTAAATGTAATCGGCATAATTGTTAAGACATTTATTCCATTGTCAGACAAGACAGTCAATGTCTTTATGGAAAAATGTTTGGGTTTGCCTACGGAACCATGAATGTACACAGGCGTGCACCTATTCGGCCGAAGCAAGTAGACGGCGACGATTGTCGCTTGGGGAGAGGTCGGGACTGTCCGGAGGACGTGTGTGTTTACTAGCGAAACTTCTGCAACATGCTCGAAACAACCTTGGCAACACGTGGGCACGCACATCGCAAACGTTTTTCCAAGAAGGCATTGATCGTCTTGTCTGACAATGGAATAAATGCCTTAACAATTATGGCTACTACTTATGAAATAACAAACAGCTTACTTATTTTTCCCATGTCTATCGTTTCTGTTTGACTGCCCGTTATATTAGAGTATGCCCAATCGACATAATTGGGAAGTACACTGTTGCCTCGTACTAAATAAGTACTATTTAATTAATGGTTCGAAAATCACTGATGAAGAAAATCAAAATAATTTCAAAAACCTCAAATTCTGGAAAATAAGCGAGAGATAACGTGAATGGGACGAACAAACTCGAACTACAAGGATGTGCTGAAAAGTAATGCTCCCGAATTTTTCCATGAAAACTCTCAAGGCTTTTTAAATAAAACAAACGTTATTAACATTCTACATCTTTATTAGTCATGTCTACATATTTATTTCTCAATGTAGCGACCTTGGCGACGAACGCATATCTCACAACGAGAGGCCAGTTTGTTGTCACTGTAGAATGTTTGACTTTGCTAACGGAGCCACATCATCTGTGATTGCATCGCTACATCACTATCAAAATGAAGTCCTCCAAGGTGTACTTCGAGTTTTGGAAACAGATGAAAATCGGATGGGGCGAAGTCGGGACTGTACGGAAGATGATCGATTGCAGTGAACGCAATGCGTCGAATTGTTGCAGATACCACAGCGCCCGTTTGTGTCCCGACATTGTCATGCTGCAGGAAATGGTGCACCAATTCGAAACTCGATTACAGCACGTCGTTTCTCACGCACAGACTTATTTACGTTACAAACCTCCATGTTACACGCTACAATTCGGAGCCCTTTAACGGATGAGGGCTGCAAATATGTAGACATGAAGAATGAAGTTGTAGAATATTAATAACTCTTGTTTTATTTTAAAATATTTCACATCGCAAAAAACTCGGAGGCGTTACTTTTCAGCAAGCCATCGCAAAACTATTCATTGTTTATTTCGTGATAACTGGGAAAGATTACAATCAAAAGACTTCAATACAAGTAAGGGCGTGGGAAACGGCACTCAAAAACGTCCGTTTGTTGACGGGTCAGGTCTCCCGAGCGCGTAGTATTAATTTGTCCACTTACGGTAGACGTCAGAGAGCAAGTGCTTTCATATGATTTGTACAATCTTCTAAGTGACTCAGAACTATGGTAATCGTTGGACGCAACTGCACCCAAATGCTAGAAAGTTTGTCTCCGTAACTGCCTTCCTTGACATTTGGCCAGTAATGCATGTAAATTTATATTTATATGTTCAGAAATTTCAATCTCTACCGTATTCGTACAATGAAAGGACTCGTTGGCGACAAATGAGAATTTGTACTAAGGCCGAGATTCGAACTCAGGTCTCCTGTTTACTAGGCAGATATATTAGCCACCTAGGTCATCTTGGCATAGTGATTAGAGAAAAGTTCAGCCAAGCACGCCTCCCACGTCAACCCAAATTCCCATTTGTCACACACTACCAAAGTAGCGTCTCCTAGCGCTTTTTTCTCTGTTTGCTCGTCGCATCAAGCGCAGTCCCGCGCGAGATCGGACGAAGAGTGCTCTATATCGAATGATCATATTAGCCTTCCCGGCGTGTATATATTCATACAAATGGTGTCTGTTTTCTCACACTTGTCCCAAGAAACAAACGCCAGTTCTCTGTTTGATCCCGCCGACGGAAGTATGTTGTGAAAGAAGAAATTTCGATCTCTGCCGCATTCGGGCAATGAGAAAATTCATTGGCGACAAATGGAAATTTGTACGAAGGCCGAGATTCAAACGTGAGTCTCCTTTTTATTAGGCAGATGCGTTAACCATATATACAACCCTGGCACAGAAGTTAGAAGCACAGACTACCCAAGCACGCCTTCACCATTTCCAAATTCCCATTTGCCACTCACTACCAACGTAGTGTCTCCTAGCCCTTTTTCCTTTGTATGCTCGTCGCATCACACGGAATCCTCCACGAGGTCGGAAAAAGTGTGAACTGCAGTGAATGATCATCTTAGCGTTCATGGCACATAAAAAACTGTGAGAGAAGTGTATTATCAGGTCGTGTTTGTTAGTTTCATACAGTGTTAACACCGTAGTGTTTAGAAGGTATGCTGATGGAAACTGTAAGTCTCACTCCTTGTAACCCTCGAGCGGTCGCTATGAAACTGAAATTCTAGAATTTCCATGCCAACGGGATATTTTGATTAACATTTAACCCTTGTGAGAGCTTATTTTCAATACTTTCAGTACATAAAAAGCGTTCTTACAGATGAAGAACGTCTAAGTATGTGGTGTCTATAATATGTGTCGTACGTTACTGTAACTGACTTCCAGAGGCCGTGCACATGGAGCTTATCTTCCTCTTTCGGACTTTGAGAAAGGTCGAATCACTGACGCTAGAGACACAGAACCAGCATCATACCGATTGATCGCACAAATTGTTGGCTGCAACGCAATGACTGGAGAATGATTTACAATGAGAGGGGCTCAAGATGACAGAGTGACAGGCACTGTTCCTTCCAGAAGAACTGCTCCACGAGAAGATCGTAGGACTGGTCGACTGGCAGTGTCGAATAGACGAATGACTACAGCTGAAATTCAGGTAGAGCATACTGGCGCCACCACGAACCGTCGGGAACAGATTACTGGAAGTTGAACTGAAACCTCAAGTTGCCACGCGTCATATACCGCTAACATCATACCACAGAAATCAAAGACTTGCAGAAATCAAAGACTTGCTTGGTGTACAACTAGGGCAACTGATTGGCTATCAATGTCGACGTGTCCTCAGCCGACCCGATGAAAGGTCACAGAAAGCAGCGATTCTAGAGACCGGTGCCTTTAAAGCTGCTGGGATCATTGTGTGGGGAACTACGAAACATGACAATAGGACTGGTATGGTAATTGCTGAAGGGGAAAGGAGGCTAAATTCTCGCCAATATGTGGCAATAATGGTAAGCACTGTTGTCGTAGCCTTCAACGCCAGTATAACAAATATAGAATAATGCTAGATCTCACACTTCACTTTACACCACTAACACCTTGACGGATCCAGGTTCTTGACTGACCTGAATGGTCTCCTGATTTGTTATCTATAGATAATGTCTAGGATGGCACTGGAAGACAGTTACTTTCATACCACCCTTCAGGCAGCAATTTTCGAGAACTGACACGCATATGTTTCAGGCGCGGCAGTAAAATCATCCACATCCAACTGAAGGCCTTTTGCTTCCATGCCGCAATGAATACAAGAATGCATTGATACCTGTGGGGTCCACTCTTCATACTGATGTTGATGACGGGAATAGGTTTCGAATGGAATGAAAATTTAATCGTTTAGTGCCCATTGTGTAATGAGCACTCCACAAAGCTGGTTTCATGGCATAACGTCTCCTTTTTCCGTCAGTGTAACAATTTGGAAACCTGTGGTAAGGTCTTATGGGACCAATCTGCCGATGTCAGCTGTCCCTAAGCTTACACAATATTTAGCTAACTTACTCTAAGGACAACACACACACCCATGCCCGAGGGAGGACTTGAACCTCCGACAAGGCGCCCAAGACCGATCGGCTATCCCGCGCGACTCCGTCAGTGTAGTACGAGGCGTGTGTTTAAAGTAAGTACCGTTTTGAAATTTAAAGAAAAAGACGTGAGAAGATAACTCTATAATTTTATTTTTACATGAAAGCCTGTACCTTAGTCTACTTGTCTACATAATTTCCGTCAATATTGAGGCACTTGCCATAACTTTGTACCAGTTTTTGAATACCTTCCTCATAGAAGTCTGCCGCCTGACTTGTTAACCACTGCATCACCACTGTTTTGACTTCGTCATCGTCTTGAAGGTGTTTCTTCAAGTGCAGGAACAGATGGTAGTCACTGGGCGCAAGATCAGGGCTGTACGGAGGATGATCTAGAGTTTCCCATCGAAAAGATGTCATGAGATCTTTGATCTGATTTGCCACATGCGGACGGGCATTGTCTTGCAGCAAAACGATGGCTTTGCTCAACTTCCATGGACTGTTAATTTGATTCTGGTGTGACGTAGGCCACCCACGTTTCATCGCCCGTAACAATTTGGCTTAAGAAATCATCACTGTCGTTGTAGTACCGCTCAAGGAAAGTCAATGCACTGTCTAAACGTTTGGTTTTATGCACATCCGTCAACATTTTCGGTACCCAACGTGCGCACAATTTTCGGAAATTCAAGTGTTCGGTCACAATGCCATACAAAACACTACAAGAAACATTAGGAAAGTCATCCCGCAAGGAGGAAATCGTAAAGCGTCCGTTTTCTCTCACCTTATTGTCCACTTCCTGCACCAAACTTTCATTAACAACCGAAGGACGCCCACTCCGTTGTTCATCATGCACATTTGTGCGGCCATCTTTAAACGCTCTCACCCACTTTCTTACCATTCCATCACTCATAATGTTTTCTCCGTAAACGGCACAGACCTTACGATGAATATCGATGGCTTTTAGGCCTTTAGCACTAAGATATCTTATAATATCCCGTACTTCACAGTCGGCGGGACTCACGATTATCGGAGGCATCTTAAACACTCAGTACACAACATAAACAAGGAAGAATCAGTCTGTAATGGCGTCAGTGCGTAGATTAAGATACAGGATTTCATGTAAATATAAAATTATTGAGACATATTAGCATGTTTTTTTAAATTTCAAAACGGTACTAGCTTAAAAAACATGCCTCTTATTAGAATAATGGAAACCCTCGCGAACCCACGGAGATTGTTACGAATCTCACACCAGCTGGAGTGAACAGAATAGAATAGACATAGTATACGTATTTACTTACGTTGAAACACATGAGTATCTCGTAAGACTCGAAGTGTTTGCGAGACTTTTATGAAATCATGAACATGTGTTGCAAAGCAAAGCATAGGTCCACATTCTCACCATTATGGGGTAGTCGGGACCCACCGACCATCATGTCTTCGTCTGCCGATGGCCTCAATGGACGCGACATGAGGTGGAATGGGGTCGGTACGGGAGTTGTTGGCTTCCTTGACTTTGCAGCAGCTACTTCTCACTGAAGTAGCCCCTCAAATGGCATCACGAGGCTGAGTGCACCCTGTTCCAATCTTCCTACCGAGAAACCCCTGGCATTAGCAGGAATGGAATCCAGCATAGCAGCCAGACACGCTCACTGCAGATCTACATAGGTGGACATGAACGTGTGTGGAAAAGAGATAAAATAGTAGTACACCGATGTGGTTTAATTTCTTATCTTTATACGTTAAAAGATATATACTACTTTAAATTAGTTTCATCTAATTTCGCTGTATCCATTATATTATAATAAACATCTTGTTTTGTTACAAACAACTATGTGATGAATTTTAATACAAGATGATTCAAAAGGAAGAGATTTTCACTCTGCAGCAGAGTGTGCGCTGATATGAAACTTCCTGGCAGATTAAAACTGTGTGCCAGACCAGGACACGAACTCGGGACCTTTGCCTTTCGCGGGCAAGTGCTCTACCAACTGAGCTACCCAAGCCCGACTCAGGCCCCGTCCTCACAGCTTTACTTCTGCCAGTACCTGTGAGGACGGAGCGTGAGTCATGCTTGGGTAGCTCAGTTGGTAGAGCATTTGCCCGCGAAAGGCAAAGGTACCGAGTTCGAGTCTCGGTCCGGCACCCAGTTTTAATCTGCCAGGAAGTTTCAGGATTCAAAAGTTTTGCACACGCATTGAAGGGGTTGGTAGAGAAGCTGAAATACAGCTTTTGCATAGGAGTTTATAACCTTGAAAGTAATCTTGGCCGAGTGAATGTTTTGGAATGCCGGGACTAAGGACACTCAATGCACACGTGCCGTAAGTTCAGCAAAGATAATGTACTGTGTACTTAACAATGTTGTATATTATGGGTGTTCAAAATGGTTACCACCATATTCAACACAGGCATAACACTTTCGTAGAAAATACTAATGCACTCTACCAAGAAGGAGAGAGTGTTGTACCTATAGGAACACTGATGTTTTTTGGCCAGTATTTCAGTCTAGTTACTGATTTTACAATCATGCGAAGGAATACGCACTAGAGACCGCCATTAGCAGTTTCCGCCATTTTCTACAGTTTCGGTTGTTGTTAGACATGAGATTCTGTTTCACGCAGCATCCATAAATATTTCGCGTTCTTCATCTTCAAGTGCTGCATAGTATATTAAAGCTGTTTCTAATATATTATTAACTCTTCAGTTACAGTATTTTATGGTGAGGAACATTCTATATATTTTTAGAACTGTTTATATAACACGTCGACAATTAAGCCATACTTCGTCGGTAGTCCACCATCTTGTGTCTTGAAACAGAGGAAAGTGTTTTACCAGATACATACGATGCTTGTAAATGAACTGAGTTTCTTTAACGCCTAAGCAATTTTGCCTGTTTGAAAATGGAAATTTTTGTTACTTTCCAATAGTTTCTATCCCAGATTGTATTTATTTTGTTACTGGTTTTTCATAATACTTCCCCTTGACTTCACTTACTGGTTATTGGTGTGTAGTAGAGTAATGATGTAACACGTAGGAGTAAAAAATACAGCACTGACAAGATTTTTTCGATTGCGACACTTTCAGATTTGAATAGAATATTTGTTCCTAGCTACGTGACCATATTTGACCGAGAAACAGTTTTTCATAATTGGAAAAACCTTAATTTTCGGGAATAATTTTTTGTAATATCAGAAAATGACTTAGTGCCCATAAAATGAAAGCTATCATTTCAAAATGGAAAAGCAAATTATTAAACTTCTGTTACAGGACTGGCTAGAGGTGAAAGTCTGAAAAGGGTACCAAGACTCAATCACAGTCTAAGACAAACGGTTTCGAAACTCTGTATTACAAAGAGTGCAACAGCTGAAGCGATGCTAGCGCTCCAAGCGGCTAGTTGTAGAGACAGAAGAACAGCACGGTACAAACGAAGAACTTGAAATTTTTAATGCTATTACTTCCATATTTCCTAGTCACTAAGCGTGGTGGGGAATTTTCCAGTACGAATAGTAAATTATATTAAAGTAATATTCCATCTCCTGTTAATGTCAGTCCATAATAACAAAATATCATTGTAGTGTAACACATATAGCTCACAATAGCAGAGCCGTAAACGTATCGTCGAAAATCGTTTAAGACGGGAAATGAATTGTTTAAGTTCTAATACAACCTTGTGTTCATTAATATATTAAAAATTACCCCAAAAGCTTCCTGATATCCTTCATAAAGTGCTGTTTATGCTTCTGTAAAGATTGGAGCACATGTAATTCAAAGTGCTGTTTTTTTTATTTATTCTTGGTTGAAGAAGTTTGGATGTTTTTAAAGAACTTTTCTTGATGTTCAAGTTAATTATTTCTGGTAATTTAGTTAGTAACACAATCTTCAGATGTATTACTTTAACATCAGTATAATTACAATGATCAAACTGTTTTTTACATCATTTCATGTATAACATGTGTGCATGGTTAGTACATGTAATTAGTATGTATTTGGAATGTGTAACATTGTTCCTTCAATAAATGTTAAAATAAAAAATACATGTGATCGTTTATATGCGTACTTGGCGCGTAGTGTCTGATGCTTTGGGCCAATTGTAGTTTGTTTCACTAGTTTTAGCGGAGTTCGCACTCATTTTAATACATTCAACATTAGACACAGTTTTTACATTCAGGAGATTAGGTGATACTTTTTATAAACGCTTCTTCTTATTAACGCCCTTTTAGCCTTTTCCTTGCTTCTGTGCCTTCCGTGTGCCTATCATATCTGTCTTTACTACTTGCCAGGTATGAAAATGCGTATTCCGCTTCAAGAGTCTCTTTCCCAGATGTAACACTTAGTCCTCCATAATGTCCACCTGTGAGGCTTTCTTTTTATTTACGTGTCTTTCTTAAACTACACCTAGCACATGTTCCATTACAATTAGCACAAAACCAAACTCCCTCTTACTTTCACCTACCACTGCCGAATCATCAGTTAACTGTATCATGCTAACTTTCTGTACTTGATAAACTATGGTAGACCTTTACTTCACTGATTCGCTTTTCAAAGTACAAAATAAACATCAGTAGTGACAAGGAAAGTTCTTGTGTTCTACCTTTCCTGTACTGGCTTTTACTTTTTATATAAATCTGTGATAACATACTATTAAAAATTGCTTTGAAGAAAGGAAGTGAGTTTGTTATCCGTCTCTCTTTGTTATCGGTACCATACTGTTTACAAAAGGGAAAACATTTTATTTCATCCTACATTGTAAAACACCTTTCCATACCTACGAAATTAATATACATTTCAATGGTTTCCTCTGCAACTTTACACTGTAGTAAAACTGTTTCTGGAATGCTCCCTCCATCTTTCTTTACTAAAACTGAAATTTGTTGAACAGTCTACATTATTATTGTTACCCTGCTATTTGAGAATCCATTAAGAGCTCCCATAGCCAGATGCAATTCTTTTGATGGAATTACCATGATGCTCCAGTTTGTGGTTTCAAATAAAATCTGATCATCATACTGTCCTTCAAATTGTCTAGGCATTTAGTTACAAAAACAAGACACACAACATGTGCATAGATTTTGTAAAAAAATGCGCGCACCAAATGCAAATTATAACAGCTATAAAGTGAAACCTTGTGAGAGATACAGATTTAAGGATTGCCGCAAGCATAAACTGATTTTTTGAACCACTGTGCTGTATTTGTCTACGGCAGATGTCAAAAACTGTATACAGGGTGAAAAGTATTTGAACCGACAAGCTCCGGGAGATTTTAGGGGACATCAAAAAAAATATTTTTCCCTAATGTCATTTTTTCCTATGAGGAGTATTTAAACTGGTAGAGGAAGATTTATCTGGCGGAAAATTAATTAAACCAACAAACACTTTTCCATTTTTTATGACCAAGAGACAACACATTAACACAACCCAATTTCAATTAGATTTTCAAAAATGCCTCCATTGACACGTAAAAAAAGATTACACTGTCGGATCATGTTCTGTCTGACACGGACAAAAACCCCAGGAGTATCCTGAATTGTTCCTGCTGCAGCTAATATCCGGGCAACCAGATCCTCTTCTGATGCAACAGGAGTTGTGTAAACAAGGCTGCGCATCTCTCCCCACACAAAAAACTCCAGAGGGGACATATCTGGTGATCAAGCAGGTCATGGTACAGGACCACCTCTGCCAATCCACGTTTCTAGGAACCGTCGGTACAGGAATCCACGCACACGACGACTGAAATGTGCCGGCGCCCCGTCATGTTGGAACCACATGCGTTGTCTTGTAGGGAGCGGGACTTCTTCCAGCAATTCTGGCAATGCTCTCGCGAGAAAATTGTAATAGTGCCTGCCATATAATGGCTTAGGTAGCACATACGACCCAATTAAACAGTCCTCAACAACACCGACCCACACATTAACGAAGAACCGCACTTCACCAAGGCATGTGGGTTATCCTCACTCCAAACATGCGAATTGTGCGTGTTGAAGACTCCATCACCCCCAAACGTTACTTCATCGGTAAAAAACACAGAGGATGGAAATGAAGGATGCATTTCACACTTTTCCGGGTACCACGGCGAAAACTGTGCTCTGGGTGGATAATCAGCTGGTTCCAGGTTGTGGACACTCTGTAAGTGAAATGGACGTAACAATTGGTCTGGAAGGATTGTTCTCACATTCGTCTGATTCGTCCCCATGTTACGAGTGCTGATTGAAGGATCCCGCTCCACATGCTGCAAGACAGCTTCCTCAAATTGCAGCGTTCTTGGGACGGCGTCCCTGTCCAGGTAATCTACTAAATGACCCCGTCTCACGCAGACGTTGGTACTCAGCAGCAAAGGTCGTATGATGCGGGATACAGCGATTAGGATATTGTCGTTGATAAACCCGCTGTGCAGCTCGTCCGTTGTGGTGCGCTACGTAGTACGCACCAAGCATGTCAGTGTACTCACTCCAGGTGTATCACCCCATTAGTAAACAGAGGCAATGCACTACTACACTGGTGGACAGCAGTTGCCTACAACTGAAGATCGTAATACGCCCTCTAACAACTGAAGATCGTAATACGGCCTCCACCGGTTTAAACAAGTCTCATAGGAAAAAATGACACTAGGGAAAAATATTTGTTTTGATGTCCCCTACAAGCTCCCAGAGTTTGTCGGTTTAAATACTTTTCACCCTGTACATGCAACTAACAATAGACGTGTTAGCAGCCACGTATCAATACAGCATAATTCAATTATGAGATGTTACTTTTAACAATTTCTTGGCTGTTTATACTCGACCATACTAACTACTTGCAACTGCGCGTTTCTTTACTCAATCTAACAGGTAACTGCAAAAACATACCGGTATGTAGGCCTATACTTTTTTGTGAAGTTGAAATATGAAACTAAGCAGGTCCTACTGAAAACGCTGTCGACGCTTATCTGCAATCGGGAAACGCCCAGACATTTAAGATTTTACTATTGTCCTCCAACATGCATCTGAGTGTGTCAATAAATTTTCTTATGGGTTTTTGAACGTTCGAATGGACGGCTAGTTTTATATGCTGGCAGCATTGAAATGCGCTCCGTAGGCAAAAACAGAATGAATGAGTGCTTTGAGAAAGTTCGCTTATTAATACAAATGCACTCCCAGTATGAACCGTACAGTATGAAAGTTTTAAGATTTTACTATTCTCACTCTGAAGACACTACGAGTGAGTGGAAAAGTAGAACATTTTCTCGCGTGCCAGAAAGTATAACTAGTCATCCTAAAATGAGCATTTGTTATTCGTAACATTAGTGACCTGCCTCTTGGCATCATTTGGAAACCGAAACAAAGATATTTCTGGATTAGGTTTTGATTGGTGCTAAAAGTTATAGCGTCACAATAAGCTCCAAAACATGACCACATTTTTAATTTGGTTCTTCCTTTCCTAAATATACACACAACCGTTTCGCTGTATGTTATGTTTATACAGGTCAGACGCTTGGCGTCGCTGCAATAGCGAAGTTGCAGAAAATCTCTGGTACGTAGTTTCTTAACACGTATGTTAGACTCTGGTACAACGCTGTCCTCTACACCAGGCGAGTATTCTCGCTAGAAGTGTTTCTTCGTGGCGAACGGGCGTCACGTACGCGAGGCTTTTGATTTACCTCCACAAAAAGAAGGCGTCAGTTATGGGAGCGAGGTGGCCATGTAACTGGATCTTCCCTTCCGATCCAACGCCTGCGTATGTACCATTGACTACGCCAAGTACTTCCACAGGAAAGTGCAGGTGCTCCATCTAGATGTGTTCAATCAAGTACACACCATAAACAGTGCATAATCTTTGTTGAACTTAAAGTAGGTTATATTGTCCTCCAACATGTATCTGAGTGTTTCAACAAGTTCTCTTATGGCTTTTTGAAAGTTAGAATGGACGGCTAGTTTTATATGCTGGCAGCAATGAAATGCGCTCCGTAGGCAAAAACAGAATGAATTAGTGCGTTGAGAAAGTTCGCTTCTTAATACAAATGCACTCCCAGTATGAACCATACACGTAGCTTGTCGGAACAAAAATGTATATATATTGCCTGATATAAGACAGTACTACGGAGAGACGATACAACCAGCTACGCAGCTATATTGTTGCAATGATAATAGTAAGATCCTTTACGACCATGTTTTAAAGGTGAAGTGCTTCTGAGTAACTTAATAAAAATTATTTCACTTTTTCATGAAAGCTGTTATCTGAATATTGTTGAGCAAAGATGTTAATGCTGGTACAGGCTAGAGCTTTGAAATTTATTCTCAGTTAAATTCGAATTGTAAACTTCCTGCCTTAAATGTAACGACTTTCAAATAGTAAGCAAAACTGTTTGAAGTTAATTTCTCTGCTTATGTTGTCGAGTGAAGGCCGCAAGTAATCAACGTTTCTAAATTTAACGTAATGGTTGTCTGTGCGCCATTACGACAAACGAAAGACAGATGGCCAAAAGAATCTCCGCATCAGTTTTCTTATATTATTATCCTGTGCATCAACTCACATGATGAGAAATGAAATTAAGGAACACACAACTACGTGTGAAAACACTTACATACACCTCCACAAGAAAAGTACGTAGCTTTTCGCTTCCAGAACAGAAAAAAAGACTAAAGACCACTGTTCTTTAGCATCATAGACATAGTTCAGTGTCGCGGCTTTTATAGAACGTGTTCTCTCCGGGCTACTGCAATACATAGATAACACATAATAACATTTATTTTTCCGTACACTATTTTAACTCAATTTCAGAGTTCAATCATTTTCTGCAATTACAAGGTTATTTGTTACTTTGGATAATCGACGTTTTTCTTTAGTTCTTACACTTTGTTCATGGGACGGACTTTAAAAGAATTTTTCCAATTCGTGTAAACTGATTGGAATGCCAGGAACAACAAGGCCAAAGTTTGCACTGGCTCAAGATACTACAAAGGCCATAAGTTCCTATTCTAAAATTATTGCATGTCGATTTCTCACAGAAAAAAATGGTTCAAATGGCTCTTAGCACTATGGGACTCAACATCTAAGGTCATCAGTGCCCTAGACTTAGAACTACTTAAACCTAAGTAACCTAAGGACATCGCACACATCCATGCCCGAAGCAGGATTCGAAGCTGCGACCGTAGCAGCAGAGCGTTTCCGGACTGAAGCGCCTAGAACGGCTCGGCCACAGCGGCCGGCTCCTCTCAGTATTTCACTTTGTGTGCATCGTTTTAATCACCCTTTATAGCGTCAGCGTCATTAGTCTCAAATGGCCTGCAATAGAAATTCAAGGAGGCAGGTCTTAATGAAATAGTAATAATAGTGTGTAGTGGGGCGATCACTCTGTTGTAGAAATAATTCAAAAGCCAAGATCGCTTAAATACTGTTTACTGGATGACCGGTTTGAACACACTAAAGTGTCATCATCGGATATGTCAAGATATAAGTTGACAGGTTTGAGGGAGGGCTTACATGAGTTACACTATATACATTACTATCAGTACAGTACTACACACTTGAATGTAGCTTAATATTTATAAACCATTTGGATATAACGATACATGAGGCAGACTAACTGATATAAAATCATTGTCACAAAAATAAAAAACAACTGCTCCCATGGTCATTTTTTTCCATCAGATATGTAAAACCGAAGTCACAAGATAAAACTACTTGGTACATGACCACTGCTCGACTAATAACGATCGGCATCAAACTGCCCTATTCTGCACAGATTTAGCTGCTGCGATTCTAGTGGTTCACAATCGGCCGGCTGTCCCAGCAGTGCACATACAGTCCCACGGTATAACCATTCATTACACCTACAATGTCCTCAGCTCATGGTCTTGTGGTAACGTTCGCGCCTCCCCCGCACGGGGTCCCGGGTTCGATTCCCAGCGGTTCAGCGATATTAACTGCCTCGAGATGACTAAGTGTTGTTGTCATCTTCATCATCAGCATGAAAATGACAAGGACGGCAATGGCACACCATCTGTGCTAGACAAAAATGGTTCAAATGGCTCTGAGGACTATGGGACTTAACTTCTGAGGTCATCAGTCCCCTAGAACTTAGAACTATTTAAACCTAACTAACCTAAGGACATCACACACATCCATGCCCGAGGCAGGATTAGAACCTGCGACCGTAGACTGTAGCGCCTAGAACCGCTCGACCACTCCGTCCGGCACCTGCGCTAGAACCTTGCCTAGTCGGTGGTGCGGGTCTCCCGCATCGTCCCCTACGCTCCTCGGAGTATGAGACCTCATCATCATCACTTCTACAATACAAATTTACTATTACTGCTAATCAAATACCCATGCAAAGAACACTTACTGTACATACTATACATGCTATGCATACTATACATACTATGAAGTACCTCAATTACAGAGTAAAAGCATCTGAAGCAAAGGCATTATCCATATTAGCGCCATATGAAACTACATATTATGATTTTCCCTTATTCATATATGGAAGTCAGGAATTTACATATAGTAAGCTATTCATTTTTCCCGAGGGCATGCAGCTTCACTGTATGATTAAATGATGATGGCATCCTCTTGAGTAAAATATTCCGGTGGTGAAATAGTCCCCCATTCGGATCTCCGGCGGGGACTACTCAAGAGAATGTCGTTATCAGGAGAAAGAAAACTGGCGTTCTACGGGTCGGAGCGTGGAATGTCAGATCCCTTAATCGGGCAGGTAGGTTAGAAAATTTAAAAAGGGAAATGGATAGGTTAAAGTTAGATATAGTGGGAATTAGTGAAGTTCGGTGGCAGGAGGAACAAGACTTTTTCTCAGGTGCTTACAGGGTTTTAAACACAAATTCAAATAGGGGTAATGCAGGAGTAGGTTTAATAATGAATAGGAAAATAGGAATGCGGGTAAGCTACTACAAACAGCATAGTGAACGCATTATTGTGGCCAAGATAGATACGAAGCCCACACCTATTACAGTAGTACAAGTTTATATGCCAACTAGCTCTGCAGATGACGAAGAAATTGAAGAAATGTATGATCAAATAAAAGAAAATATTCAGATAGTGAAGGGAGACGAAAATTTCATAGTCTTGGGTGACTGGAATTCGGTAGTAGGAAAAGGAAGAGAAGGAAAAGTAGTAGGTGAATATGGACTGGGGCAAAGAAATGAAAGAGGAAGCCGCCTGGTATAATTTTGCACAGAGCACAACTTAATCATAGATACCACTTGGTTCAAGAATCATAAAAGAAGGCTGTATGCATGGAAGAAGCCTGGAGATACTGACAGGTTTCAGATAGATTATATAATGGTAAGACAGAGATTTAGGAACCAGGTTTTAAATTGTAAGACATTTCCAGGGGCAGATGTGGACTCTGACCACAATCTATAGGTTATGAACTGGAGATTAAAACTGAAGAAACCGCAAAAAAGTGGGAATTTAAGGAGATGGGACATGGATAAACTAAAGAACCAGAGGTTGTACAGAGTTTCAGGGAGAGCATAAGGGAGCAATTGACAGGAATGAGGGAGACAAATACGGTGGAAGAAGAATGGGTGGCTTTGAGGGATGAAGTAGCGAAGGCAGCAGAGGATCTAGTAGGCAAAAAGACGAGGGCTAGTAGAAATCCTTGGGTAACAGAAGAAATATTGAATTTAATTGATGAAAGGAGAAAATATAAAACTGCAGTAAATGAAGCAGGCAAAAAGGAATACAGACGTCTCAAAAATGAGATCGACAGGAAGTGCAAAATGGCTAAGCAGGTATGGCTAGAGGACAAATGTATGGATGTAGAGGCTTATCTCACTAGGGGTAAGGTAGATACTGTCTACAGGAAAATTAAAGAGATCTTTGGAGATAAGAGAACCACTTGTATGAACATCAAGGGCTCAGATGGAAACCCAGTTCTTAGCAAAGAAGGGAAAGCAAAAAGGTGGAAGGAGTATATAGAGGGTCTATACAAGGCCGATGTACTTGAGGACAATATTATGGAAACGGAAGAGGATGTAGATGAAGATGAAATGCGAAATACGATACTGCGTGAAGAGTTTGACAGAGCACTGAAAGACCTGAGTCCAAACAAGACCCCCGGAGTAGACAACATTCCATTGGAACTACTGACGGCCTTGGGAGAGCCAGTCCTGACAAAACTCTACCATCTGGTGAGCAAGATGTATGAGACAGGCGAAATACCCTCAGACTTCAAGAAGAATATAATAATTCCAATCCCAAAGAAAGCAGGTGTTGACAGATGTTGAAATTACGGAACTATCAGTTTAATAAGTCACAGCTGCAAAATCCTAACACGAATTCTTTACAGACGAATGGAAAAACTAGTTGAATCCGACCTCGGGGAAGATCAGTTTGGATTCCGTAGAAATGTTGAAACGCGTGAGGCAATACTGACCCTACGACTTATCTTAGAAACTAGATTAAGGAAGGGCAAACCTACGTTTCTAGCATTTGTAGACTTAGAGAAAGCTTTTGACATTGTTGATTGGAATACTCTCTTTCAAATTCTGAAGGTAGCAGGGGTAAAATACAGGGAGCGAAAGGCTATTTACAATTTGTACAGAAACCAGATGGCAGTTATAAGAGTCGAGGGACATGAAAGGGAAGCAGTGGTTGGGAAGGGAGTGAGACAGGGTTGTAGTCTCTCCCAAAGATGTTATTCAATCTGTATATTGAGCAAGCAGTGAAGGAAACAAAAGAAAAATTCGGAGTAGGTATTAAAATCCATGGAGAAGAAATCAAAATGTTGAGGTTCGCAGATGACATCGTAATTCTGTCAGAGACAGCAAAGGACATGGAAGAGCAGTTGAACGGAATGGACAGTGTTTTGAAAAAGGGGTATAAGGTGAACATCAGCAAAAGCAAAACGAGGATAATGGAATGTAGTCGAATAAAGTCGGGTGATGCTGAGGGAATTAGATTAGGAAGTGAGACACTTAAAGTAGTAAAGGAGTTTTGCTATTTGGGGAGCAAAATAAGTGATGATCGTCGAAGTAGAGAGGATATAAAATGTAGACTGGCAATGGGAAGGAAAGCGTTTCTGAAGAAGAGAAATTTGTTAACATCGAGTATAGATTTAAGTGTCAGAAAGTCATTTCTGAAAGTATTTGTATGGCGTGTAGCCATGTATGGAAGTGAAACATGGACGATAAATAGTTTGGATAAGAAGAGAATAGAAGCTTTCGAAATGTGGTGCTACAGAAGAATGCTGAAGATTAGATGGGTAAATCACAAGTTCGGCCTGGCTCAGCTTACAGTGCTTTATGAAATTACTCTTAACCACTTCAAAACACTCTTTAATTGGAATATTAGTATACAATTTTTTATATAAAAACATACCAGACATCCGCCCTCTGGTACTGCTACATCCGTAAGGAAACTTGCCAACTCATAACTATTCTTTAAACAGTAAGAGTTTTCAAACACATATAGTTCTGTCAACTTATTATTAAGATATTTGTCAACTTGGAATTAGGAGCTTTCCTTCCATCCACAGTCGGCCTAATGCTTTTTTCTGCTTTGTGAGACTTAACCTGGGGCCTAAAGTTACGTAATTCGACTGCCATCACGCCTAGTTTTATCATCCAGCAAAAAATATGACCGATCTATTGCTTTCCTAACTTCCGTATTAAACTTATTAATTGGATTCTTAGTCATCTGCCTGATGTTGTTTTCGCGAAAAAAATGCTCTGTTTTGGAAACATAGCTTCCCGAATGATGACTGTGGCCTTAGACTTATCTGCTGGGAACGCAATAGCGCGATTTTCTACCAATTTTTGATTTGTACAATTTAATGTATTACATTCTTTACTTACTTGAGTCCGGAATTTCTTACTATCTTCCAATATCTTAGTTACCTTGGTAGCTGTGGCCATTACTTCATTCTCTTTAAAACGTGCTACTTGTCACGCTATTTTCGTTTGAGCAACGACTTCGGTAACTTGCTTAGAGTTACAATTTTGGGGAATACTGTATTGCAAAGCTTTGCTAAGCAACTCCACTTCTTGTTGACTAAAAACGATATCTGTTAAATTCACTACTCGTTCTGCAAATTTTATATTAGGTATTTAAGCGATATTGGCTTTTGCATTATTTATAAAATAAAAGGTAGTGATAGTTTGCTGTAAGCTTCTCTACAAGGCACGCCACGATTTAGCGTAAAGTTTTCTTTCATCCTTGGAACTTTGGTTACTGCATTGTTCGAGTTGACTTCTCCATAGAAAGTGAAAACATTGACATTCTGCGATAAGAAATGTACGACTTTTTCCGAGACCTACATCCATTGACGTATAGTGGTTGCAGTTGGCGGATAACAGAAAGTCGTCTCCGTGTGTCTCTAAAGTCTTTTTTGTTAATTTTTTGAATATTTAGAGACCTATAACTCAGTATTTTAAAACTGGTTTTACATTTTGCAGTTTTCATCATGCAATAACAAAAAAATTTGCATTATACAAGCGAATATTGTATTCACCAAAGAAAAGTCGAAGATATAATAATGAATTAAAAAGAAAATTAAACAAAATAGAAACATCAAATTAGTTGAAGAAAACGGACATGAAGGCTGTGGGAGAAGCTGTTCATGTCAATTAGGTATTTCGGCGCCATTTCCTTGTCGCTGGGTTTTACGGCTCCTAGCCGCAACAGAAAACTCCATTAGTTATCTTAGTTTTCATTCATTGCGGGATTTACGTTGCCCGCAACCCCGTCACACAAAATACCTATCTGATGACCAAATTTTCCCGCTGTAGGTGTAGATGGCCCGGAGTAGAGAGACAATTAAGATACGAGACTAAGTTAGGGTAACGACTACTGCTATATATATGTGCCACAGGACGCTCTGTTTGGACATCAGCTTCTCAGTTCCGAAACGGTAGCGACTCTCACTAACCACCATGAAGGCGTTCTTCGTAAGTATCAAGTACAAGATTATTTTAAGACAATTTAAGATGTGATTTTGGTACTCTTTTGCAGCTTTGTTCAGTATCGTGTCCTGCTAGTTCCATTACAAATTCAGTACATGATGTAAAAATACTCATGTAAAAGAGAAACGAACAGATCGTGCAAGGACACCCGAAGCCGGAAGCCGGTGGCTAGCCCCCCCCCCCCCCCCTCCGTCCCCGCAAAGCTCTCAGCAAAAGGAAAAAACATAATGTAATCAGCTGTTTTTCTTTCAAGAAAATCATTTAAAAGTCGGTATCACTTGGGTTTTTGACAGGAGCAGAACTAGAACTTTGTATGTCACCATTAGTCTTCCAAATCATTAGAATTACTCCATACTCCAACGGCTTGCTAAGTCCCCCGCCCCCCTCCCCCACAAAAAAACCATCGCAGGGGCGCTCTTGAGATTGAGTGAGGAATGTCGTCGTTCCTCGTAGTCCAAACCAAATAAATTCGAATAGCAGTAATCAGTAGAAAAGTTTTTCTGGCCCTCATTTGGGAGTTATCATCTTCGACCTGGTTTTCTTTCTTCATGTGTCATAATCCACGGACCCCTCCAAACACCACCTGTGATAATCACAAACCTGAGGTCTGAGTTACTTTCGCATCCACTATGCTCACCAAGTCTTTCCCCGAGCGATTTCCATGTGATTTGGACTACTCGAAGAAGCTTTTGGGTGGCAAAAAGCTGTGTTCGAATGAAAAGGCCCATCATGCAGTGCAGGAATGGTCGCATAGTTCTCACATGAAATCTTGTTTACCGGAATTCAGTTGCTTAGTAAGAGTTACCGACATTGCGTTGGACGATGGAGAGATGATGGCGAAATGTGAGTTTTATCCTGCACGTGCACATGAAGTAATATATTTTTAACATTTACGGAATTCATTTGCTTAAATGCAGCATATCATATGAATCATTGCAGGAAAATGCCGTTCTTTTAGAATCAGTTTTAGACTTCCACAATCGTGTATGTATGTCTATAATTTCAAAAATGGTCATGCCAAAGTAGCCGGTAGTAATTGCGTGATACATGGGTGCCAAAGGGTCAAAAGGAAAAAAAGCAAGTAAGCGACATGAAAAACTCAGAGCTTTATCGTGCATGTGACCATGAAGTAACATTTTTTTTTAACATTCACGAAATTCGTGCTCGTTACTTTAAACGTCAACGTATCATATGAATCATTGCACGAAACTGCAGTTCGTTTAGAGTCAGTTTTAGTCTTCCACATAGTGGTATGAAAAACTCTTTCAGTTATCACCATGTCACTGCCTTAGAAACTTGTTCCTAGTAATACAAACAAGAATTATCGAGGAATAGGTCGCCTCTATGTACCAGTTCGTATAGCGAAATATGTAGAGTGATAATATGGTAAACAAGGAGGGAACCACACGCACATAGAGTATTCACACATTAACGTCCCTTGCCCTGGAGCACAAAATGGTTTTCAGAAAGAACGCACAAATCGTTAAGGTATGAAACTATACAACTAAAGATACGTTGCGGATGCATATCCTGTACGCCACATTCCTTCTCTCCCGTCCAAGGAAGACGCCAAGAAAAGACGGTGGATGTTTTGTTGTTAAGAGAGACTCTTGCGTTTGTAGAGATAATGACTGAAAAACAATATATGAACACGTTTGTTGATGAAAATTAGTCTCTATGGCATCGCTTGAAAAGCTGCTAGACAAGCCAGTCACGTTTGTTACTTTCGCACTTATTTTCGTTTCTCGTTTCTCTTTGTTCCTTTTAGTCATTGTCGTACTACATTGCAGCAACGTCCTTACCGAATACGAGTTTTGTTAAGTTCCAGGTTTTACTGTTGTTAGTCATTCTCACACCTGCTTCAGTGAGCGATCTCACAGACATTTCAACTTGCTGCATTGGATGATGCTATTCTGGCGAGCGATTGTGCTAAAAATAGCAGCCCGTTGCTTGCTGTAATTCTAGCGTCTCCTGTGTTTACTGTGCTACTTGTGGCGAGAGGAAGGCAAATTGTAATAGCATTAACAAGGTCATATGGATATCTCAGATGCAGCATAAGTGAACGCTAAAATGGACAGCATCACTGACGACTATTTCAGAGTTTGACCATCGTATGCCTCTGGAATGTCAACGGGTTCGTAACCAGAGGTTACAGGAGTGGTGGGAGATCAGAACACTTTCTGGATTGTGGTATTTGAAGCTGAAGGAACAGTTGCAGTGTCACAGGAATGCATAATGTAAAGAAAACAACTTTAGATATTCTGTGTACGTGGAAAGTGTTCCTTGATCCCCGCGGTTGTTAATGGAAATTTTTTGGAATTATTTTTGTTTGGATTATGGCACTTAAAGATTAGTTATTTACATTCAGTGCCATCTATGCAAAATCGTTTAACTATCCTGCGCATTTTAAGTTCTACCTGCACTCGGAACAACCTGTGACCTTCGTATAATTTACTAAAATGTGAAAGCGACTTTAATAGTCATTCTAATAATAAAACTATACTGTCCTTTTATATATTACAACCAGCACACTGTAAAGTTTTGTTGTACGTTGAATTTAATTCTCTTTTAGAACATTGTTGGTTTGTTACGTGAATGTTTTTACTTAGATTCATCTAGAAAAAGTCTGGTTTGTCTTTGAAACCAGTAACTTCTCTGGCGTATGTCACATATTTTAAATGATTCAGTTAAAAAGTAGTACAACCATGATACACGTCACAATACTTGTAATGATAAAACTATAAATATTTTAATATCTTTTAATATATAAACAGTTTCGAAGCCAGTGGATGAAAATCAAGAATTTTATACGGTAATATTTAGACACTTGTGAACCAAGCAAAAACTATCGCTCTTGCATTCGTTAAATGTGATGGAAAAAACCCGCTGCAATTCAGTATCCACTTTCGAAAGTCCTCAAAAAGCAAAGCGCGCTTGTACTCAGATTTGACCGAAGCCAGCGCCTCATTGGTAAACACAAGTTGAATGAAGCAAAACTGAACTTACAGAGAGCAATACGAGAAACTTTTATTAAATCCTAAAGAAAAATTCTGTCTAGAAAGTACGCTGCTATGTTTGGCGATTTAGAGCCCTTGATCACACAGGTTTCTTCCAGTTTCGATACTAACCACAAAACAATCGCTACTTTCTTTTGTATTAATCTTATTATTAGGTAAAGTATGCTACCGTGCGTTGCGAATTTCAGCTTATTAGGCGACTATTACTGTTAAATTCTATTAGTTCAGTGATATGACATTCTGTGGGATGGTGCTAATATTGTTGCTCCAGGTATTCGTGCCACGTTGGTTGTCTAATGAATGAAGGATGAAGAATCATTGGCTATTGCAATAGTAAATTTTTAAAATAAAATACGTGGGGACTTTGATTTTCGTTTTGCTATTGTTGAAATCCTGAAGTTTTCCCTATAGACCTTCAGGGGTAGTTTAAAGCGAAAAAAAACTACATCACACTAGTTGTAGGCAAGACGGATGCCAGGATGAAATTGACAGACGGAATCCAAAGAAAATGTTTATTATTTTCCGAGGAGGTAGGGGGGTTGGGGGTCGGGTAAAGAGACCAAACAGCGAGATCATCGATCTCGGCGGTTTAGGGAAGGACGGGGAAGGAAATCGGCCGTGCCCTTACAAAGGAATCATCCCGGCATTTGCCTGGAGCGATTTACGGAAATCACGGAAAACCTAAATCAGGATGGCCGGACGCGGGATTGAACCGTCGTCTTCCCGAATGAGAGTCTAGTGTGCTAACCACTGCGCCACCTCGCTCGGTCCGAGGACATAGGTTAAAACAGCATAGTTCAACCGATCGTCAGTGTAGGAGACTCACGCGCTACGGTTGCTACAGAATGTGGAGGAAATTCAAATAAGAGACGAGCGTCTCAGAGGTTTCATCGATCTCTATTGGCAGATGGTAGCGGAAAAGCGTTGTGCGCTACCGAGAGATTTACTGTTAAGACTCAGAAAAAACAAGTTCCAAGAGAAATCAAGCAGTATATTATTACCTGCGACACATATCTCGCGAAATAACTGAGGCGAGAAAATCAGATAAATTCGATGCCTTACCATCAGTCACAGACAGCCATTCTTCCCGCTCATGATTCTGGAGTGGAGCAGTAAATATGAGAAGTAACAGTGATCGTCGCCTCACATGCAGGCACGAGGCGTCTGCCTCTGTCGGCTTCGCAAATTTTATATCCACCATTTCCTTCGTCTGCCTCTGTCTTTTCTTTCGAATCTTCGTTCATGACTTCCTGCGGGAGCCTTTCATGTCTCACTCTCTTCACATCTGCTTCCCAATATCTCTGAATTCAATAATCTTCTCATTAAAAGAACATACTTTCTACTCATTATGAATGTTTTAAAATCCGATTAGTTTCCTTCTTGAGCCGCCCTTCATTCCATTCAAGAATATCACTTGAGCTGCTGCTTGTATTTTGTTGTCGTCTGTCTTTTCATTTATCTGCCTCTCGA
This sequence comes from Schistocerca gregaria, assembly GCF_023897955.1. Taxonomy (NCBI): domain Eukaryota; kingdom Metazoa; phylum Arthropoda; class Insecta; order Orthoptera; family Acrididae; genus Schistocerca; species Schistocerca gregaria. The sequence continues at coordinate 514,675,771 of NC_064924.1, forward strand.
TTCCATGTAACATTGTCGTCATAGTTTTACAACATTTGATTTTTTTATACTTTTATAGCTTCATGGTTAACTTCTTTATTTAGTGTTTTGGCCTTTGGCATACACCATACAACCAGTTCATATTTACAAGAAATATACAGGCGTTGATTGAAAATTGGTGTTAGAATATTTGTTTGTTTGGACGCACACCAGAAGTTGTAGAAAGAACACGCACAGTTACAAACCACTAGTTGTAGAACACTTTCATGCACTCAGTTCTCAGTGATATGGCGGTGTAGACTTCGATACTTGCGGCAACCGCGAATCTGTACATCTCTTAGAAAGGCAGGAGTCCTGTGTTGCCAATAAAGTTGTCGTAGAGTTAGGGAATGGATGACCAAGGTGCACAAGTTCTTGTAAAAGGATTGTAGTAGTTCTATATAGTCTGGGACGCCCACAGAAAAAGCTATATGCGTCATTTTCCTCTCCGCAACAGCGGAAAGGTATCTCTACGGCGTGCAGCCTATTAAGATGTTTGCGGGAACATCCGTCATTAAACCTGAGTCTGCCTGTTAGAAAGACGAGTTTCCTAAGCACTGAATTTATGAGACTTCGTGGAACAGGAGACCGTCAGATGAACTAGTACGTCCTTCTTACCTTTGTGCCTTGTTGTTTCCTCCCAATTTCGTTGCCGGGCTTCTGTCATGCGTCTGCATACTATAGGACATACAGATAATCCGTAGTTGTTAGATCAGATGGTGTGACCTGCCGAGACAGCTTCTTTGGCTAATTGGTCGTAGCTTCATTGGCAGTGATTACACTGTGTGACTTCACTCAAGCGAAATTAATGGACTTGCTTCCTTCACGCATTGATTCCAACATTTTGATGATCCTGTAGGTCTATACAATAGAGTCGTCAGTCAAACGGACGCTAAAAAGATACTGTCAGAGCAGATGAAGGGTCACTGAAGTGAGTAGGAAGTATGATGCTGTCATCCGCAAGCAGAAACGAAGAGTTTCTAGCGTCACGGTCACATTACTTGTCTCTGTTTGTTATTTGAGCAACCCAGACTTGTGCAAACATGATATGCAGTCACGCTTCCGACACAGTATCTGGTTTTGGAGCCATGTGCATACATATGTATTACTTCTTGATACTGACTTAAAAATTGCGCCAAAGTTAACTCAGATGTTCTGTTTATTGTTCCACATATTGCTTTACATTTGTGCAACTTAACATCTGCATCATTATCATGCTCATAGATCATGATGCTACCCTTGATATTTAAAAAGGGATATATGAACAATCATTTTGTTGTTAATTACTACCAGTGACTGTACTGAGTATTTGTCAAAAAAGTCATAAATTTTGCTTTATGTAATGTAATTTTAAGACTGTATTCGTGCATATTTGGTTTAGCCGATGCACTACTAGTTTGAGCTCATCTGTACTACCTCGTATCGTCACAAACAGTATTATCAATATCTGCTCCCATTTATCCTCAGTTGCCACTTCAATTATGCTTTATCATAGACACAATTTAAAAATGGCACAAAAATGACGTGTAAAAACACAACAATTTAGTGGTAAATATTTAGACAATTAAAGGAGCTGCGATGAATCACTACAGATCTGTTGTCAAAATACGTGTGGTTAAATAATTTTCTTGTATATTATAGACCACTAAGTATTCCTGGCACGATTACGTGTAATATGTTTGGTACACACAAATGAAATATCCAGTTTCAAAAGATGGAGTTATTACTTACGTATATGATAAAGCATAATGCAGATCAGCAGCAGACGAAGAACCCTCCTGTACATATGTGAAGGTGCCTTCCAGATTGTAACTGTAGGTGTACAAAGATAACCATAGGGTTGCGTCATGTTGACAGCTGTTGGTTGTCTTGGTGGGTGCGGCCGTTGCGGAGGAGGCAGTGAAGGTGGAGGAGAAGCCCGTCACAGTGGTGGCCAAAATGGAGGACAAGATGGCGCCTGTAGTGGCAAAGGTGGAGGGGGAGGGGGTGGAGCTCGGCTCCAGGACAGGCGCAGTCGACGTCGGTGAGAGGAGCGCCGTCCCAGCAGCCCCCATTTACCCGTGAGTACCAGTCCACTCATCCATCACTGCACTTCACAGAGTAACTTCCTAAGCTCTAATACAGCGAACGCAATCAGAATGGAAGCTTGTCTCTACCTTGACCCAACCGTTAGTAGATAGAGTAAGGGAGATTCCATTCCTGTAACATCTTTCATATCTTCTCACTGTTTCTTACGTGACATAACTTAAGGAATGGATGAAATATTTGCGGCACTTTATAGCCGTTTTTCTTATTTGGATATGATGAGGAAGTTGCTTTGTGACAAAGGTGCACTTCATACACCAGTACATTAAATCACTTGACAACAAAATGTAGGTTACGCTACAAAAAGATACGTGCGAGTGGTGGGTATCTGAATAGATAATTTCTCCAGGATAACCATTCCAGCTAAGCATGAATGGCTAGAGGACAAATATAAGAATGTGAGACAGATGCCAAGTTCAAGAAAATTAGACCTTTGGAGAAAAGAATACCATCTGTACGAATATCAACAGGTCAGTTGGGAAACCAGTCCTAAGCAAAAAAGGGAAAGTAGAAAGGTGGAAGGAGTCTATAGAGGGCGTGTACAAGGGTGATGTACTTGACGGCAATATCATGGAAATGAGAGGACGTAAATGAAGATGATATGAGAGATACAATACTGCGTGAGGAATTTGACAGAGCACTGAAAGAAACAAATCAAAACAAGGCTCCATGAATGTATGAGACAGATGAAATACCCTGAGGCTTCCAGAAGAATTTAATAATTTTTACTCCAAAGAAAACAGGTGCTGACAGGTGTAAAAATTACCAAACTATCAGTTCAATAACTCATGGATGCAAAATACAAACACGAATTCTTCACAGACGGATGGAAAAACTGGTAGAAACTAACCTCAGGAGATCAGTTCGGATTCTGTAAAAAAAAAAATGGTTCAAATGGCTCTGAGCACTAAGGGACTTAACTTCTGAGGTCATCAGTCTCCTAGAACTTAGAACTACTTAAACCTAACTAACCTACGGACATCACACACATCCATGCCCGAGGCAGGATTGGAACCAGCGACCGTAGCAGTCGCGCGGTCCCAGACTGAAGCGCCTAGAACCGCTCGGCCATTAAGGCTGGCTGGACTCTGTAGACATGCAAACGCATGCAAGGCAATACTGACCATATGAAATATTTTAGAAGATACGTTAAGGGAGGGCAAACCTACGTTTATGGTACTTGTAGACTCGGAGAAAACTTTTAACAACGTTGACTGGAATACTCTCTTCCAAATTTTGAAGGTGGCAGGGGTCAAATAACAGAGCGAAAAGCTATTTACAATTTGTTGAGAAACCATATGGCAGTTATGAGTCGAGGGGCATGAGAGGGAAGCAGTGATTGGGAAGGGAGTGAGACTGGGTTGTAGCCTACCCCAGATGTTATTCAATCTGTATATTGAGCAAGCAGTAAAGAAAACAAAAGAAAAATATGGAGTAGGAATTAAAATCCAGGGAGAAGAAATAAAAACCTTGAGGTTTGACGAGGACATTGTAATTCTGTCAGAGACAGCAAAGGACTTGGAAGAACAGTTGAATGGAAAGGAGGATACAAGATGAACATCAACAAAAGCAAAACAAGGAGAGTGGAATTGTCGAATGAACTCAGATGATGCTTAATGAATTACATTAGGGAATGAGACACTTAAAGTAGTAGATGAGTTTTGGTGTTTGGGCAGCAAAATAACTGATGATGATCGACGTTGAAAGGATGTAAAATGTAGACTGGTAAGAAGTTTGTTAACATCGAGTATAGATTTAAGTGTCAGAAAATCTTTTCTGAAAGTAGTTGTATGGAATGTAGCCAGCCATGTGGGGAAGTGAAACATGGGCGATAAGTAATTTAGACAGGAAGAGAACTGAAGCTTTTGCAATGTGGTGCCACAGAAGATTGCTGAAGATTAGACGGGTGGATCATGTAACTAGTGGGTAGGTACTGAACAGAATTGGGGAGAAGAATAATTTGTGGCGCAATCTGACTAGATGAAGGGATCAGTCGGTAGGGCACATTGTAAGGCTTGAAGGGATCACCAGTTTAGTATTGAGGGAAGCGTGGAGGTTAAGAATCGTAGAGGGAAACCAACAGGTGAATACACTATGCAGATTCAGAAGGATGTATGTTGCGGTAGGTACTGTAAGATGAAGAAACTTGCACAGGATAGAGTAGCATGGAGAGCTCATCAAACCAATCTTTGGACTGAAGACAAAAACAACGCAGAGAAGGGTGTGGGCTACAGCGGTCTGGACATAACATCCTGTCTGCTGGATAAATGAAACAGGGGTGAGGCAGTGGGGGAACTACTGGTTATTGGGCTCTAAAGTGGATGTGACTGGCTCACTATGCTCTGATGGTTTGCAGATTTTGAAAAAAATGCTGTGAGATGCCAGGGTGACAAAAATGGCGGATTTGTTTTTATTTAGCTTCTGGGACAACAATAACAAGAATCACGTAAGACATTTGGAGCAGGAACTGATGTATTAAACGTGAACAGGGTTCTTGTATTTGGATCATTTGCTAGAGTACACAACAGAAGCTGAACTAAAATGATGCAATACGGAAATGCTGCGAACTGTCGAAAGAAGATGGAAGGAACACATTTTTCGCCAACTCTGGATGTGTTTCAGACAAGAGATGTTTGTCATTTTCAGGACGCCGTACCCATCCTACTACTGGCCGTACTACGTGCCCCTGGCAGCGCCGTCGCAGCTGGCCCGCTCGGACTCTAAAGGAGCCGTGGCTACAGTGCCCTACTACTACCCGTATGCCTACACGTATCCCTACTACACGTATCCGTACGCACCTGTAGTGGCGGCAGCACCTGTACCTGCCCTCCGTGTGCTGCCTGCCTGGAAAAAGTAAGCGGCTGTGGTGGGCTATCAGCACCTGCAAACCTCAGTCAGATAGCCAATTCCACAGTGTAATCTATATGCGCATACAGTGTTGTGGTGCATCATAATTACATATGCATGTAAGCCACCTTCATCAAATGAATAAGAACATCCTACTGTATAAAATAATTGCACCATTATGTAACAATTCCATGTAGAGAGCTGAGATATGATCTGATGTAACAAATAAAACTTCAGTATATTTACAAAATTTTTATTGCAAAAATTTTTGTTTCAATATGCAAGATCTACTTCTGAACTTTTAAGCAGCGACATTCCTATCATCATATTTATTGTGGGAGTACCTTCTGCACTCCAGATAACTGATTTATAGACATCAGATGCTACATAGCTATCTTCCTGTTCAATACTCTCTGCACTGCACTGGAGCCGGCCGCAGAGGTCTCGCGGTTCTAGGCGCTCAGTCCGGAACCGCGCGACTGCTACGGTCGCAGGTTCGAATCCTGCCTTGGGCATGGGTGTGTGTGATGTCCTTAGGTTAGTTAGGTTTAAGTAGTTGTAAGTTCTAGGGGACTGATGACCACAGATGTTACGTCCCATAGTGCTCAGAGCCATTTGAACCACTTTATTTATTTATTTTTTTTTTTTTTTTGCCCTGCACTGGAAAGTCACTGTTTCCAGACGGCACAATACTCCATAAATTTTAAGAACTGTCAGCCTTCTGGTGATAAAACATTTTCAGATTCTGCAGGGGATGAAAAATTCGTACGTTTCAAGCGAACTGTGAATGAAAGGCGATATTACGCTGGAGCGCCAAAGCAAGTGGCATAGTCGTGCGTATTCAAATACAGAGATACACTCCTGGAAATTGAAATAAGAACGCCGTGAATTCATTGTCCCAGGAAGGGGAAACTTTATTGACACATTCCTGGGGTCAGATACATCACATGGTCACACTGACAGAACCACAGGCACATAGACACAGGCAACAGAGCATGCACAATGTCGGCACTAGTACAGTGTATATCCACCTTTCGCAGCAATGCAGGCTGCTATTCTCCCATGGAGACGATCGTAGAGATGCTGGATGTAGTCCTGTGGAACGGCTTGCCATGCCATTTCCACCTGGCGCCTCAGTTGGACCAGCGTTCGTGCTGGACGTGCAGACCGCGTAAGACGACGCTTCATCCAGTCCCAAACATGCTCAATGGGGGACAGATCCGGAGATCTTGCTGGCCAGGGTAGATGACTTACACCTTCTAGAGCACGTTGGGTGGCACGGGATACATGCGGACGTGCATTGTCCTATTGGAACAGCAAGTTCCCTTGTCGGTCTAGGAATGGTAGAACGATGGGTTCGATGACGGTTTGGATGTACCGTGCACTGTTCAGTGTCCCCTCGACGATCACCAGAGGTGTACGGCCATTGTAGGAGATCGCTCCCCACACCATGATGCCGGGTGTTGGCCCTGTGTGCCTCGGTCGTATGCAGTCCTGATTGTGGCGCTCACCTGCACGGCGCCAAACACGCAAACGACCATCATTGGCACCAAGGCAGAAGCGACTCTCATCGCTGAGGACGACACGTCTCCATTCGTCCCTCCATTCACGCCTGTCGCGACACCACTGGAGGCGGGCTGCACGATGTTGGGGCGTGAGCGGAAGACGGCCTAACGGTGTGCGGGACCGTAGCCCAGCTTCATGGAGACGGTTGCGAATGGTCCTCGCCGATACCCCAGGAGCAACAGTGTCCCTAATTTGCTGGGAAGTGGCGGTGAGGTCCCCTACGGCACTGCGTAGGATCCTACGGTCTTGGCGTGCATCCGTACGTCGCTGCGGTCCGGTCCCAGGTCGACGGGCACGTGCACCTTCCGCCGACCACTGGCGACAACATCGATGTACTGTGGAGACCTCACGCCCCACGTGTTGAGCAATTCGGCGGTACGTCTACCCGGCCTCCCGCATGCCCACTATACGCCCTCGCTCAAAGTCCGTCAACTGCACATACGGTTCACGTCCACGCTGTCGCGGCATGCTACCAGTGTTAAAGACTGCTATGGAGCTCCGTATGCCACGGCAAACTGGCTGACACTGACGGCGGCGGTGCACAAATGCTGCGCAGCTGGCGCCATTCGACGGCCAACACCGCGGTTCCTGGTGTGTCCGCTGTGCCGTGCGTGTGATCATTGCTTGTACAGCCCTCTCGCAGTGTCCGGAGCAAGTATGGTGGGTCTGACACACCGGTGTCAGTGTGTTCTTTTTTCCATTTCCAGGAGTGTATGTATACAGGCGGAATACGGCGCTGCGATCAGCAACACCTGTATAACACAACAATGACTGGCGCAGTTGTTAGATCGGTTACTGCTGTTACAATGGCAGGTTATCAAGATTTAAGTGAGTTTGTACGTGGTGTTACAGCTGGAGCACAAGCGAAGGGTCACAGCATCTCCGAGGTAGTGATGAAGTGCGGATTTTTCCGTACAACCATTTCGCTAGCGTAACTGAATATCAGGAATCCAGTAAAACATCAAATATCCGACAACACTGCGGCCGGGAAAAATCCTGCAGAAACGGGACCAACGACGACTGAAGACAATCGTTCAACGTGACAGAAGTGTAACCCTTCCGCAAATTGCTGAAGATTTCAATGCTGGGCCATCAACAAGTGTCAGCATACGAATCAATCAACGAAACATCATCGATGTGGGCTTTCGGAGACGAAGGCCCACTCGTGTACCTTTGATCACTACACGAAACAAGGCTTTACGCCTGTCCTGGGCCTGTCAACACTGACATTGGATTGCTGATGATTGGAAGCATTTTGCCTGGCCGGATGTCTCGTTTCAAATTGTATAAAGCAGATGGACGTGTACGGGTATGGAGACAACCTCATGAATACATGGACCCTACATATCAGCAGGGGACTGTTCAAGCTGGTGGAGGCTCTGTAATGGTGAGGGGCGTGTGCAGTTGAAGTGATATGGGACCTCTGACATGTCTAGATAGGACTCTGACAGGTGACACGTACGTAAGCATCCTGTCTGATCACTTGCATCCACTCATGTCAGTTGTGCATTCCGACGGACTTGGGCAGTTCCAGAAGGAAAATGCAATACCACATACGTCCAGAACTGCTACAGAGTGGCTCCAGGAGCACTGTTCTGCGTTTAAACACTTCCGCTGACCAGACATAAACATTACTGAACATACTGCAACGTGCTGTTCAGAAGAGATCTCCAACCCCTCGCACTGTTACGGATTTATGGGCAGCCCTGCAGGATTCATGGCGTCAATTCCTTCTAGCATTACTTCAGACATCAGTAGAGTCCATGCCACGTTGTGTTGCGGCACTTCCGCGTGCTCGTAGTTGCCCTACACGATATTAGCCAAGTGCACCAGTTTCTTTGGCTCTTCAGTATGTATACACTTGGTTTCTTACGCTACAGGGAAACAGGAATTTTGAATATAATTTGGAAAACGTTTTGAACCAGAATTTATGCCTCAAAAGAGTTTTATTAAGAATGATGACATTGTGATAGCTACAGAAAGGTATTTCTGCATCGTTACCATATACAGTGCTTTGACTGTTCCTTGAAGAAGTACATTTAAAAAATTTATTATCCTCAGTTTGTCAGTTATAGAGAAGTAAATTTTAACAGTCATGGTGAAATTTATTTCTTCGTGAAATTTAGTGCAACTGTGGCACCTTGCAGAAGTAGATGGACTATATGATTGCTACCCATCGGTTCATGCAACAAGACAATGGCCGATTGCTTTCAAGAAAAGGGCTCATACTTACGTCATGTTACAACGGTAAAAAGAACAGTGCCGTCTCTCTACATCACGGACTGGTTGTATTCTCGAGGTCAGTTGTATAAGGGGCAGGAACGCGTATTGCTTAAGGCAAATAAAAAAGAGAATTTACTTAACAACATGTGAATGTCAGTAGTAGCCCATTTAAATCGTATCAGGTCCGTTTAATATCCAATACTGGTGAAGAAACATCCGTGCCAGCCATCAGATCTTCATTATTACTCTAAGATTTCAGTATATTATACCGTGATCATATCATGGTCTCAAAAACCTTTGAGAAGTTAAGGAAAATATTTAGTGGTCTATAAAATGACCTTCTACAGCTGTTAAAATTAGGTCATTGACCTCAAACCGTTTGCAATCTATAATTTTTTTCAGACGAGGGTATAGACAGAAGTCCGAGTGTGCCTAATTTGATGGATAGGGTCGCCGTACCAACATTTATTTTTCCTCATTGCTCTGTTCTGATAAAAAGATGACTTTTTTCTTTTACAATATAATTCTCTTCTCGCAATATTTATCCAGTTGCCCTAGTATTCGGCAGGTTATTTCAATCTTTGCAAATTAACCAACAAGAAGAATGCATTTTGTATCTTCAAAAACAATAGTCATAATCATTCAGACATTAAATCAGCTCGGCTTGTTTTTATTTTATTTTTGGTGTTTTATTTCTGATATGATAGAGTAGACCATAGTCTCATCTAAAGTAACAATTCGATGCCCAAAATCAGTTCAATTTTTAAAAAAGTCGACACTGGTCCGAACAATGCGGGTTCGCATTTTTTTGGTCACCATTCCACAAACGTGGCACCCGTCTTGTACAAAGTTCTCAAAACGCGTTATTCTATGGAAGTCAGTCTCAGAGTTGACGGTGACTCTAGGGAGCGTACTGACATGCTGAAGATATCTCTCTGCAACATCCGTCTGTTTGATGATGTCAGTTTCTCTTACATCCAGTTAGCATGGTTGCCATCAGATACGATACGAGAATACCTAACGCTATGTTTACTTCGTTAGCACCTCAGTGCTCGTGCATCACAGTACCTCACATCAGAGATCAAGTACTTATCGTCTCATCATAATCAAAATACAAGGCCTCACGTATTTAATACTGTAGCTGTTCCTACATTCACAAACTCCTTCGCTCTTTTTGCTGTCCATCTCTCGAACTAACTACCCTCCACTCCTTGCACAAGTCCTTTTTCCCCATCTCCATTGTGCTACATCGCGTTGCTATCTCTCTCCTTCTTCAATATTTCCCCTCGTGCTCCCATCTTCTCCCGTTAATGGTTCTTCATCTACTCATTTCTCAGTCAATGCTCATCACTTCCTTTTCCTCTATCTCCACTGTGTTCTTCTGTGTTCCTCTCTCTACTTCAGTCTTTTTCCTCATGCACCCACCTTCATCTTTTCATTTCTCAGTCTGTCACATTACTTTCTTTTCCCCTGTCTCCATTTTGTTTTATCGCGTTGCTCTCTCTCTCTTTCCTTCTTCAGTACTCCTATTGCAGTCTTTAGTTCCCTAATGATTAACTCACATTTCTAACGCATCACCTCTCGACCCCGCCATATCTGGCTAGCGTCTGGCAAGCCAGCTTGGGCGCCTCCCAGTGTGTCTTGTACAAGCAATAAACTTGCCACTGGTTCATAAAAATCTACATTTAATCGTTAAAAGCCTCTTAAAAATGTCCAATCCTTCACTAGACTGACCAGGCTCGCACTGCACCTGATAGGAATTGAAAAAGTGGGTTACAAAGCGTAAGCAGAAATGCTTAACTCCGTTTTCAAGTGTTCCTTTACAGAGGAAACCCGAAGAGTATTGTCAATTTAATTCTCGTACCACTGGAAAGATGAGTGAAACTGATATTATTGTCAGTGGCGTTAAGAAGCAGCTGAACTCTCTAAAACTGAACAAAGCTCCAGGTCGCGGTGGAGTACCCTGTCAGATTCTATGCTGAATTTGCGGCTGAGGTATCCCCTCTTTTAACTATAATCTACCGTGGATATATCGAACATAAAACCGTGCCCAGTGGTTGGAAGAAAGCACAAGGTCACACCCGTCTACAGCAAGGGAGCGAAAGTGATGCACAAAACTACTACCAGGTAGCCTTGACATCCGTTTGCAGTAGAATCTTAGAACACATTCTGAGCTCAGACGTAATGAGGTATCTTCAACAGAATGATCTCCTTCATACCAACCACGATGGATTCCGGAAACATCGACCATGTGAAAATCAACTTGCACTTTTCTCACATGACATACTGAAAGCCGTGTATCAAATCAGCCAGGTAAGTGCAATATATCTCGATTTTCGAAAAGCATTTGACTCAGAATAGCATCTTCGCTTGCTATAAAATATATGATCGAATGGAGTATCAAACGAAATCTATGACTGGACTGAAGACTTTTTAGTAGAGCGGACGGCGCAACTTATGTTGAATGGAGAGTCAGCGACAAATGTAATAGTAATTTCAGATGTGCCCCAGGTACGTGTGTTGGGCCCCTGCTGTTCATGTCGTATATTTACTTTGCAGATAATTAATCTCAGACTTTTAACAGATGATCCAGTTACCTCCAATGAAGTATTGCCTTTACCTATATTGATGTATTGCCTGAAAGAAGTTACACAACTATTCAGTTAGATCTTTATGAGATTTCAAAGTGGTACATAGACTGACAACTTACGAGGTTTATAATTTAAGCAGCAACGAGCCACAACTATGGGTAAACAAGTTTATTCAACTCAAACCAATACCGGTTCCGGATTTTTACAAGTCCGTCTTCAGAGGGCTTCTTACAGCTTAGCTTTTTTCGTGTCGGGGAGTCTTTTTGTTTTCGTTCCTGGTGTGATGCTGTGGTGGATGTTCCCGTGTGAAGAATTTGTCCTATGTTTGAGTTCTGTATTATAAAGTTAACACTTTTTTGCACATGCACTATGTAACGGCTGTTTCATTTACTGCAAACTGCTATAACATACACCGTTTTATGACTTATGGCAGCGCACACACTCAGCATTTGCAAAACGTGGCCAGGTTCACTCACGTGAAGAAAAAGGGGAAAAAAACGTAGTGACCTACGACTACAGCAGCATCAACGAATCACAGTTGGAATCGGTCACCTAATACAAATTTCTGGGTGTAACAGTTTGTAGATATATGAAATGGAACGATGACTTAAGCTCAGACTTAGGTAAAACAGGTAGCAGATTTCGGTTCATTGGTAGAACACTCGAGAAATGCAATCAGTATACAAAGGAGACTTTGCACAAGATACTTGCGTGACCCATCCTACAATATTGTGCAAGTGTGTGGGACCCGAACGAAATAGGTGTAGCAAGGGGTGTTAAACGGGTACAAAGGACAGCATTAATGGTTATAGTTTCTTTGACTCATGGAAGAGTGTCACAGAGATGCTGAAAGAACTGGACTGGCAGACGTTTAACGATAGGCGCAAACTATTGGGACAGTCACACAGAAAATGTTGTGCGGAAAGCGAATCAAAAACTGCCTTTTATTAGCAGAACACTTAGAAGATACAACAGGTCTGCTAAAGAGATTCTCTACATTATTCTTGACAATTCTGTTCTGTAATTTTCGTGGGTAGTATGGAACCTGTAGGAAATAGGATTGACGGAGAACATCGAAAAAGTTCAAAGAACATCTCGTTTTGTATTATTGCGAAATAAGGGAGAGAGTGTCGAAGATATGATACACGAGTTGGTGTGACAATCATTAAAACAAAGAGGTTTTTCTTTGCAACGAGATCTTTCCACGAAATTTTAATAACCAGCTTTCTACTCTGAGTGCGAAAATTTTTGGTTGTAGATGTAGACATTGAACATTACATATTGTCCACCAGAATTTACACGTTATCAATTGTTCGTAGAATAACTATGTAAACAATACACCTGTCCACTTACTCCGAATCTACTCACTTATTTTGCTGTGTTGATCGTCAAAACCTCCTGTCTGCAAGATAAATGTAAACGCTAGACAAATTTCGTTCACCTGCTATTTTTGTTCTTCTGATATTTCGAATAATCTTGTTAGAGTCGTCTTCCGTATTTTAACTTCGTAGATGCCGCAGCCATTTTGCTTTGCTCTTGTAAAGATTTCTATGAAAATCTTACATAAGTTTTCTTTATATAGTACAATGTCAGAATTTCAAAATTTGCTTTGTACACTTGGCTTCTTTTAATGGACTAAAATAATAAATTTTGAAATATTCACTGTTGTAATAAATAAACTGATCATTCAATAATTGCCATGCAAAATAACAATAATAATAGTCAATTATACAGTGGAAGGAAGCTGACCGACCATTTCCGTGCCACACTGGTGCGTGCTGCTACGATCACTTCTTGATATTTTTATGACTATGCCCAACACGTAGCAACACTTGTGCATGGTGAAATGATTGAAAATGAAAAATGTGTACACGAAGCTTCCAGTGAGGAAAAATATTTCTGTTTCAGCTAATACACAGCAAACATTAATGTATACAACTGTAGCCACAGAGTCTGAAGGGATTAATTCATATTATTCAATCGGTTATCTAATTTATAAAAGAAATTACCTGTAAATTTTGTCATAATATAACTGTGATATCCAAAGGCTATATGGAATGCGTGATATATGTGATGTTAGAGTGCTTTGCTAATGTTTGTTTGTAACTTATATAAAGAAATATGTGAAATTTATAATTTACTTAATATTTTGTCATGGATTACTTAAACTGAAATGTTTGTATATGTAGTTTTATACAATTGTGCCAGTTTTCATTTGTATGAAATGGTGCATTCTTAGGGACAACATGTAGTATATGTGATATGTAAAGGACGGAGTGCTTTTGTATTGTTCGTTAGTAACTGTAGGAAGTGTAAAAGGTTGCTACTGTTTTTGACTCGAGCGGACAGTGAAAAAGGCAACACTCGGACGGGGAATGAGATGCCCTGCCGGGAAATTGTTGGACAGTATCCTCGGATGACGACTGTTGAGTAATTAGGGCTTTGGTACAAGTTGTTGGGCTACGTTATGGACATTAAAAAGACTCCAAGAACTAATTAGTCCATTCTTCGAGAAACTTGTACGCCGTTCCATGCGTAGTGTGGCCGCCATTGCTATCCGCCATACCCGACTACAACGAACAGATTTCGAACTCCATAATTAGAATTGTAGAAGTGTGAACCGTTAATACAAGAGTACCTTTTTTACGAACTGTATAATTAGATTTGTAGGAGCGTGAATCATTAATTCAAAATTAACTTTTTTAATAATTATGTTAAAAATAAAGTTTGATTCATTCTGTTAATTTATTCTTAATCATTCACCTATATAAGGTCCTTTCCTGGCGTTTGATTATTCCGAGTAAACCTGTAATAAAAACGTTTGAAGTACTTTATGCAGTGTCTAGAAGCACTAATTTTCATCTTTGAATAAATGTCTGAAAATAATTGTTGGGGACTAACTTTTAAAGTGCAGGTAAAAGTACTGTATGATTTACGTTGTAGTAGTAGTGAAGTGAAATTTTGCTTAAGTATTGAAGTAGATGTTTTCAGACAAATTTAACGATTTTGATATTCTTACTCTCTTTTTGCGCGTTTCTTTCTAACGGCTAGGAAACTCCTACGAAAAGGAACTAATTATCCGACTTCCATGTCTGTTAGTCATACATTATTGTCAAATTGTGTAAAAGGGGTAACGTTATACGACAGTTGTGGAAAGTAGGCACATCTATGACGTGTATACTATATTCACAACTCCCTGTGTAATAGTGGCTTTTCCCGTGACAGGACTACTTTTTCCGTTGGGGTATAGTGTTGTATGTTCTCAGGGAGGTGCGGCTGCAACAGAAGAGTCGACGGCGCATCGTTAATGGACGTTAATAACAGAACACTCATCGTGTTCGGACATTGCTTTTCACTGTATATTAGTAGTGCGTCACTGAGACGTCTGTACCTACCTTTTCTTCTATTTTGTGGAATTCTTCTTGCAAGCCATACATTGGATGATTCGATCATTCGTCCTCTAACAACAATGTCGTATTGACTATACAATCGGACACAGATCCCCCCACGATTAACTGAATCTGATGCTGGTTTTAATATATTATGCATTCCCCTTGCAACACGCCCCGGAGGACAGGGGGTAGATACGCAGTACTAACGATAGCTATACTTTAGACTGTACAACACTCCCTAGACACAGCAACGGGCTTGATATTTAACCACCGTTTGCCTACACCCCGGACCTGGTTCTTCCCGTGGTGGTTGATCTGCTGCTCTCTGCACTGCCTGCTACGATGTGTCCTGTAGTAACTATTGTCTAGCAGGGAGAGGAACCACTCACACCAACAATACCAAGTTGATTTGGTAGAATTAACTGTATTCTGTTAAACACACTTGCACAGGGTGGGACTGCGCTATTGACAATTAACGTTATTCCACAATGAACGTGATCAGCATTTGTACTCAAGTACGTGTCGGTTGAGACGTATCAGGTTGCTGCCTAAATGATGGCATCCAATCCGAAAACACGGTGCATCACTGTTCAATGGGTGTTTTATCAGTCGACGATTGACACAGTTCTTCCAACAGTACTAAACACCGAACGAGGTGGCGCAGTGGTTAGCACAATGGACTCGCATTCAGGAGGACGACGGTTCAATCCCGTCTCCAGCCATCCTGATTTAGGTTTTCCGTGATTTCCCTAAATCGTTTCAGGTAAATGCCGGGATGGTTCCTTTGAAAGGGCACGGCCGATTTCCTTCCCATCCTTCCCTAACCCGAGCTTGCGCTCCGTCTCTAATGCCGTCGATGGGACGTTAAACAACACTAACCTAACCTAACCTAACCAGTACTAAACAATTCAATAGCTTATAACGGGAGCGTGAGCGTAACCGAAACGCTAAGCGGATGCTCCATAAAATTTCGTGTACGATATAAGAACGAGAAAGTACCTGCGACCGTGCTATTCAGCCAGTCAAAACGATATGTGTTTCTTTCACTTAGAACTTGCAATTAGGATCATACCAGACGACATCATTTTTCCGTAGCCGTCTCCACTCGGTTGATTGTTGTTCCCCCGACACGACACATGAAACCGAGATTAGATTAGAGATTAGATTAGATTTACTTTCATTCCAATTGATCCGTAGTGAGGAGGTCCTCCAGGATGTAGATCAGAAAAACAACAATACATGACAAATATTTAACACTAAAACAAATAAGCTAATGTACCATTCCACAGGTCCCAAGTGGAATGATCGTCACTTTTTAATGAACACTATATGAAAGAGTCATTTTACAAATACTACTGCACTGAATTTAAAATAAAAATATTTATTTATTTATTTATAAGGTAATAAACGTGTAATACAACTAATATAATACTTATTTACAACGTATACATTACTGCACTGAAATGGTGCAGAAGAAACACCATCTTTTGGATAAACGTTGATACTGTGCCGTGAACACTGAAATAAACGGAAAACTTGTGTGGCAAACATTTTCAATTACTTCACCATAACTTGTAAGATACGTGCTGGAGCCCCGGCAGAATACAACACTCCTTCCCCACTCTACGAAAGCTACGCTACGACTCCCCACTGTTTCTCTGCGCTCGCCAGAGAGAGAGAGAGAGAGAGAGAGAGAGAGAGAGAGAGAGAGAGGGGGGGGGGGGCGACTATCGATATAATTCTATGTTTCCACCTCGCTGGACTCGGCGCGAAGCACTGGCAATTTTTTTTTTCCCCGCTGAGTCGTGGGTACTGCGGACGACAGTATGAGCGGATCCACCATCCAGTGACGCCTATCGCGATAAAAAATGATTTTCTAATTTATATAAAATCTCAGAAATTTCAGTTTCAGAATCTATTTACCGTGTAGTAAAGGTTCAACATATAGAAGTACTCCGAAAAATAGTGCTATAAAAGCATTGGTAACTTCAGAAGGGCCGAGGAAAATGAAAACACGTTTGGAATAAAGAGGGGAAATCTTGTTATATTTTGCACCAAAAAAGTGACGGTGAGGTTAATGTAGGTACACGACTATAGCAGCTGATCATTTTGTCGATTGCTTTATCACGAGACCAGTCTTCAGAAGGCGGCGCCTGAGGCGGGTCGCCAGCGTGTGCCGCCGGATCGAGCAGGGGACGGCGCTAGCGGTCCAGCGCGCCGCGGCGCACCAGCTCACTCCTGGGCAGGCCGCGGCCGTACCAGTCGATCAGTGCGGCGGCGCGCGGGCCGAACGCCGCCTCGTAGGAGCGGCGGTTGCGCGCGCCCGCCGCCGGGTCGAAGAGCGCCGGCTGCGCCTTGGCCAGCAGGAACTTGGGCGCCACCACGGAGTCCACCAGCTGGCGCGCCAGCACCGGCAGCGACGGCAGCCGCTGGCACTCGCCGCCGGCAGTCCACAGCACCAGCAGCGACAGCGGCAGCCAAGCCCGCACCTGCAGCACAGAGACCCCGCCACTGGCAGTCACTCAAAACTAAAAGCTCACATCGAACTGATGGCATTTCCAAAAGCCACGTATGTAGTAGCTCACTGAAACAGGTAATTTTTCCACACAGACTGAAATGTTGTTGTTGTTGTGGTCTTCGGTCCTGAGACTGGTTTAATGCAGCTCCTGTGCAAGATTCTTCATCTCCCAGTACCTACTGCAGCCTACATCCTTCTGAATCTGCTTAGTGTATTCATCTCTTGGTCTCCCTCTACGATTTTTACCCTCCACGCTGCCCTCCAGTACTAAATTGGTGATCCCTTGATGTCTCAGAACATGTCCTACCAACCGATCCCTTCTTCTAGTCAAGTTGTGCCACAAACTCCTCTTCTCCCTGATTCTATTCAATACCTCCTCACAAAATCACACAAAATCAAATAGGGGCAATGCAGGAGTAGGTTTAATAATGAATAGGAAAATAGGAATGCGGGTGAGCTACTACAAACAGCGTAGTGAACGCATTATTGTGGCCAAGATAGATACGAAGCCCACACCTACTACAGCAGTACAAGTTTATATGCCAACTAGCTCTGCAGATGACGAAGAAATTGATGAAATGTGTGATCAAATAGAAGAAATTATTCAGATAGTGAAGGGAGACGAAAATTTAATAGTCACGGGTGACTGGAATTTGGTAGTAGGAAAAGAGAGATAAGGAAACATAGTAGGTGAATATGGACTGGGGCAAAGAAATGAAAGAGGAAGCCGCCTGGTATAATTTTGCACAGAACACAACTTAATCATAGATAACACTTGGTTCAAGAATCATAAAAGAGGGCTGTATACATGGAAGAAGCCTGGAGATACTGACAGGTTTCAGATAGATTATATAATGGTAAGACAGAGATTTAGGAACCAGGTATTAAATTGTAAGACATTTCCAGGGGCAGATGTGGACTCTGACCACAATCTATTGGTTATGATCTGTAGATTAAAACTAAAGAAACTGCAAAAAGGTGGGAATTTAAGGAGATGGGACCTGGACAAACTAAAAGAACCAGAGGTTGTACAGAGTTTCAGGGAGAGCATAAGGGAACAATTGACAGGAATGGGGGAAAGAAATACAGTAGAAGGAGAATGGGTAGCTTTGAGGGATGAAGTAGTGAAGGCAGCAGAAGATCAAGTAGGTAAAAAGACGAGGGCTGGTAGAAATCCTTGGGTAACAGAAGAAATATTGAATTTAATGATGAAAAGAGAAAATATAAAAATGCAGTAAATGAAGCAGGCAAAAAGGAATACAGACGTCTCAAAAATGAGATCGACAGGAAGTGCAAAATGGCTAAGCAGGGATGGCTAGAGGACAAATGTAAGGATGTAGAGGCTTATCTCACCAGGCGTAAGATCGATACTGCCTACAGGAAAATTAAAGAGACCTTTGGAGATAAGAGAACCACTTGTATGAACATCAAGGGCTCAGATGGAAACCCAGTTCTAAGCAAAGAAGGGAAAGCAGAAAGGTGGAAGGAGTATATAGAGGGTCTATACAAGGGCGATATACTTGAGGACAATATTATGGAAATAGAAGAGGATGTAGATGAAGATGAAATGGGAAATACGATACTGCGTGAAGAGTTTGACAGAGCACTGAAAGACCTGAGTCGAAACAAAGCCCCCAGAGTAGACAACATTCCATTGGAGCTACTGACGGCCTCGGGAGAGCCAGTCCTGACAAAACTCTGCCATCTGGTGAGCAAGATGTATGAGACAGGCGAAATACCCTCAGACTTCAAGAAGAATATAATAATCCAATCCCAAAGAAAGCAGGTGTTGACAGATGTGAAAATTACCGAACTATCAGTTTAATAAGTCACAGCTGCAAAATAATAACGTGAATTCTTTGCAGACGAAGAGATATCTTTCACGCGTCTAGCAATACCTTGTTTTTTTTTTCTAATAAAACCCCATATCATTCAATGCATGAGTGTCAATTTTTACCTCTCTATCTACATTATTCCGTGGTTTATTAAGTTTTCAAATTTTTACTGACTTTTTGATCACCCAGTAGATAAGCTTAAGTATTGTGGTATGAGAGGGACAGTGCACTAATCTTTTAATTCATACTTAACTGGAAGAATGCAGAAGGTTGAAATTAAAAGTACAGATAGTCTACAAAAACCAGCAGAGCCCTCTAACTGGGGAGGTATCAAGAATGGTGTCCCACAGGGTTCAGTCTTGGGTCCCTTATTGTTCTTAATATATATTAATGACTTGCCACTCTATATTCATGAAGATGAAAAGTTACTTCTTTTTCATGACGATACAAGTATAGTAATTACACCCAAGAAGCAAGAATCAGCGGAGGAAATTGCAAATAATGTCTTTCAGAAAATTATTAAGTGGTTCTCTGCAAATGGACTCTCACTAATTTCTAGAAAACAGTTTACACAATTCTGTACAGTAAATGGCATAACACCATTGATAAATGTAGAATATAAAAGGAAGTCTGTTGCTAAGGTAGAATACTCGAAATTTCTGGGTGTGTGCATTGATGAGAAATTGAATTGGAATAAACACATCGATGATCTGCTGAAACAGTTATGTTCAGCTACTTATGCTATTAGGGTTATTGCAAATTTTGGTGATAAACATATCAGTAAATTAGCCTAATATGCCTATTTTCAATACCTGCTTTCATACGGCATCATATTTTTTGGGGCAATTCGTCATTAAGAGAGAAAGTATTATTGCACAAAAGTGTGTAATCAGAATAATTGCTGGAGCCCATCCAAGAACACCTTGCAGACATTTATTTCAAGAATTCGGGATATTCATAGTATCTTCGCAATACATATATTCACTTACGAAATTTGTCATTAATAACCCATTCCAATTCAAAAATAACAGGGAAGTGCATAGCTACAACTCTAGAAGGAAGGGTGATATTCACTATTCTGGATTAAATCTCACTTTGGCACAGAATGGGGTGAATTATGCTGCCACAAAAATCCTTGGTCATTTGCCAAGAATTAAAAGTCTGACAGATAGTCAACCAACATTTAAAAGCAAATTAAAATAATTTTGAATGACAACTCCTTCTACTCAATAGATGAATTCTTCGATATAAAGTAGTAACTCTAAAAAAATAATTAATTAATTAATTTGTGTAAAGAAAACTTATGTTAAAATGACACATTCCACATCATTACGAAATGTCATATTCATGATCTATGGAACAAGGTTTAATGTATGTATGTATGTATGCATGCATGTCCACAGTGCACATAAAACGCGAAGTAGTTTAAAAAAAAAGCTCACGCAGGATACGGTGGCTGATACGCAGTGACCATTTTTCGTCCAAAGCGCTGTGATAGTTCATTCGTTGGTCCAGAAGGGGAGGCCGATAAAATGTTCCACCTTTCGGCAGGTCAGCGATGACAGAAACGAGGCGCACGACTTGCAATCTTTCTCAAACTATTTTACAGCAACTGTTCGATAAGATGTTTCATTTTTGCCTTACTCGTACCTTTATATGTCAGGTTCATTATAATGTGCCCATTATTTCGTTAACGGTCATAGTTATTGTGATATTTACGTGCAACTAAAACATTGTGCAAAATTCGGAAAAGTTCGCAATGAAAAATAGGAGTTGACATGATTTTGTGTTTGGTGCATATTACATCAACGTTTTTGCGTATGAAATTTAGCTAACATATTCAACTTTTGTTTAGATTTGGGTAGAGGCATTTATCAGTCACCAGTCTCGAGAAAATTAACCTAATTTAGCGCACTCATTTGCGATAGTGCCGCGCCAGCGATAAAGCTGTCCCCGTTGATGTACACTCCTGGAAATTGAAATAAGAACACCGTGAATTCATTGTCCCAGGAAGGGGAAACTTTATTGACACATTCCTGGGGTCAGATACTTCACATGATCACACTGACAGAACCACAGGCACATAGACACAGGCAACAGAGCATGCACAATGTCGGCACTAGTACAGTGTATATCCACCTTTCGCAGCAATGCAGGCTGCTATTCTCCCATGGAGACGATCGTAGAGATGCTGGATGTAGTCCTGTGGAACGGCTTGCCATGCCATTTCCACCTGGCGCCTCAGTTGGACCAGCATTCGTGCTGGACGTGCAGACCGCGTGAGACGACGCTTTATCCAGTCCCAAACATGCTCAATGGGGGACAGATCCGGAGATCTTGCTGGCTAGGGTAGTTGACTTACACCTTCTAGAGCACGTTGGGTGGCACGGGATACATGCCGACGTGCATTGCCCTGTTGGAACAGCAAGTTCCCTTGCCGGTCTAGGAATGGTAGAACGATGGGTTCGATGACGGTTTGGATGTACCGTGCACTATTCAGTGTCCCCTCGACGATCACCAGAGGTGTACGGCCAGTGTAGGAGATCGCTCCCCACACCATGATGCTGGGTGTTGGCCCTGTGTGCCTCGGTCGTATGCAGTCCTGATTGTGGCGCTCACCTGCACGGCGCCAAACACGCATACGACCATAATTGGCACCAAGGCAGAAGCGACTCTCATCGCTGAAGACGACACGTCTCCATTCGTCCCTCCATTCACGCCTGTCGCGACACCACTGGAGGGGGGCTGCACGATGTTGGGGCGTGAGCGGAAGACGGCCTAACGATGTGCGGGACCGTAGCCCAGCTTGATGGAGTCGGTTGCGAATGGTCCTCGCCGATACCCTAGGAGCAACAGTGTCCCTAATTTGCTGGGAAGTGGCGGTGCGGTCCCCTACGGCACTGCGTAGGATCCTACGGTCTTGGCGTGCATCCGTGCGTCGCTGCGGTCCGGTCCCAGGTCGACGGGCACGTGCACCTTCCGCCGACCACGGGCGACAACATCGATGTACTGTGGAGACCTCACGCCCCACGTGTTGAGCAATTCGACGGTACGTCCACCCGGCCTCCCGCATGCCCACTATATGCCCTCGCTCAAAGTCCGTCAACTGCACATACGGTTCACGTCCACGCTGTCGCGGCATGCTACCAGTGTTAAAGACTGCGATGGAGCTCCGTATGCCACGGCAAACTGGCTGACACTGACGGCGGCGGTGCACGAATGCTGCGCAGCTAGCGCCATTCGACGGCCAACACCGCGGTTCCTGGTGTGTCCGCTGTGCCGTGCGTGTGATCATTGCTTGTACAGCCCTCTCGCAGTGTCCGGAGCAAGTATGGTGGGTCTGACACACCGGTGTCAGTGTGTTCTTTTTTCCATTTCCAGGAGTGTATATATAATAGTTCGTTATGAAACAGCTTGCAGCTTCTTAGGCCACTTAATACTAAACACAACTTCTGCAAGGATTCATAGCTGCATGAAGATTGTTGTACCAAGACATATGACGGTTCATGACTATACAGACACAAAACACAAGTACAATATAACACCTATAGAGACTCTGAACAAATAAATCTTGTAGTACAGTATATTCAAATATTAAAACTATACGAATGTGTGTTGTGATCTTCAGCCCAGTAACTGGTCTGTTGCACCTCTGCATGCTACTCTAGCCTGTGCAAGCCGCTTCATCTCCGAGTAAGCAAGCCATTTCATCTCCGAGTAACTACTACAACCTACATTCTTCTGAACTTGCTTACTGTATTAATCCAATACTAAATTGCTGATCCTTGATGCCTCAGAACGTGTTTTACCAACCAATCCCTACTTCTAGTCAAATTGTGCCACAAATTTCTCTTCTCCCCAATTTTATTCAGTGCCTCCTCATTAGTTACTTGATTTACACATCAAACCTTCAGCATTCTTCAGTAGCAAAACATTTCTAATGCTTCTATCCTCTTCTTATCTAAACTATTAATCATCCATGTTTCACTTCCATACATAGCTACACTCCATACAAACATTTTCAGAAAAGAGGTTCCGACACTTAAATCTCTAGTTGATGTTAACAAATTTCTCTTCTTCACAAACGCTTTCCTTACAATTAGCCAGTCTACATTTTACATCCTCTCTACATCGACCAACAACAGTTATTTTCCTTCCCAGATAGCAAAACTCCTTTACTACTTTAAGTGTTTCATTTCCTAATCTAATTCCCTCAGTATTACCTGATTTAATTTGACTACATTCCGTTATCCTCATTTTGCTTTTGTTGGTGTTCATCTTATATTCTCCTTTCAAGACACTGTCCATTCCGTTCAACTGCTATTCCAGGTCCTTTGCTGTCTCTGACAGAATTACAATGTCGTCAGCAAGCCTCAAAATACTATTTCTTCTCTATGGATTTTAATTCCTACTCAAAATTTTTCTTTGTTTCTTTCACTGCTTGCTCAATATACAGATTGAATAACATTGAGGATAAGCTACAACCTGTCTCACTCTCTTCTCAACCACCACTTCGCTTTCGTGCTCCCTGACTCTTATAACTGCCATGTGGTTTCTGTACAAACTGTAAATAGCCTTTCGCTCCCTGTGTTTTACCCCTGCCACCTTCAGCATTTTAAACAGAGTATTCCAGTCAAAATTGCCAAAAGATTTCTCTAAGTCTACAAATGCTAGAAACGAAAGTTTCCCTTTCCTTAATCTGTCTTCTAAGATATGTCACAGGGTCAGTTTTGCCTCGCGTGTTCCAATATTTCTGTAGAATCCAAACTGATCTTCCCCGAGGTCAGCTTCTACTAGTTTTTCTACTCGTTTGTAAAGAATTCATGTTAGCATTTTGCGGCCATGACTTATTAAACTGATAGTTCGGTAATGTTCACACCTGTCAACACCTGCTTTCTTTGGGATTCGGATTGTTATATTCTTCTTGAAGTCTGAAGGTATTTCGCCTGTCTCATACAACCTGCTCACCAGATGGAAAAGTTTTGTCAAGGCTGACTCTCTCAAGGTTATCAGTAATTCTAATGGAATGTTATCTACTGCTGAGGTCTTTTTCGATTTAGGTCTTTCAGTGCTCTGTCAAACTATTCACGCAGTATCATACCGTTTCATCTTCATCTTCGTCTTTTTCCATTTTCAGAACATACCCTTCAGTTACATCACCCTTGTACAGACCCTCTACATATACTCCTTCCACCTTTCTCCTTTCCTCTCTTTCCTTACGGTTGGTTTTCCATCTGAGTTCTTGATATTCATACAGGTGGTTCTCTTTTCTCCAAAGGCCTCTTTAATTTTCCTGTAGGCCGTATTTATCTTACCCCTAGTGAGATAAGCCTCTACATCCTTTCATTTGTCCTCTAGCCATCCGTGCCTTAGCATAGGAAGACTTTAGTGCCTTAAAACTGAATGACAAGTGTACTAACAAACAATCTGAAATTGGAAATATTTTCAATAATCATTTTTTAAATGTTGTGGAGAAAGTAGGATCTAAATCTTCACTAGAAGAGGCAAGACTTCTAAAGAAGAGGCCATACCTGTGCAGTTTCAAACAACTGTATTTCCACTAACCTCTCCCTCTGAAATCAGTAAAATAATAAACTCACTGAAAAGTAAAAGCTCTTACGGAATTGATGGCATTTCCAGCAAGATACTTAAAGCTTGTTCCCCACAGATAAGTAGGATTCTCAGCCACATATGTAATACCTCTTTGGAGCAGGGTGTTTTCCCCGATAGACTGAAATATGCCATTGTAAAACCATTGCATGTCAACAACTATCGCCCAATCTCTCTTCTGACAGCTCTATCAAAAATTTTTGAGAAAGTAATGTATTCAAGAGTAGCCTCCATTTATGTAAAAATAAAGTACTAGCAAAATGTCAGTTTGGTTTTCAGAAAGGCTTTTCAACAGAAAATGCTATATACGCTTTCACTGATCAAATATTAAATGCTCTGAATAACCGGACATCACCCATTGGTATTTTTTGTGATCTCTCAAAGGCCTTTGACTGTGTAAATCATGGAATTCTTTTAGATAAGCTAAATCATTATGGTTTGATGGGAGCAGTGCACAAATGGTTTAATTCATACTTAACTGGAAGAATGCAGAAAGTTGAAATAAGTGGTTCATGTAATGTTAATACAACAGCTGATTCTCAAACTGGGGGGCTATCAATCACGGGGTCCCATAGGGTTCGGTCTTAGGTCCTTTACTGTTCTTGATATACATTAATGACTTACCATTCCATATTGATGAAGATGCAAAGTTAGTTCTTTTTGCTGATGATACAAGTATAGTAATAACATCCAAAAACCAAGAACTAAGTTATGTAATTGTAAATGATGTTTTTCACAAAATTATTAAGTGGTTCTCAGCAAACGGACTCTCTTTAAATTTTGATAAAACACAGTATATACAGTTCTGTACAGTAAATGGCACAACTCCAGTAATAAATATAGACTTTGAACAGAAGTCTGTAGCTAAGGTAGAATTTTCAAAATTTTTAGGTGTGTCCATTGATGAGAGACTAAACTGGAAGCAACACATTGATGGTCTGCTGAAACGTCTGAGTTCGGCTACGTATGCTATTAGGGTTATTGCAAATTTTGGTGATAAGAATCTCAGTAAATTAGCTTACTATGCCTACTTTCATTCAGTGCTTTCGTATGGTATCATATTCTGGGGTAATTCATCGTTGAGTAGGAAAGTATTCATTGCTCAAAAACGTGTAATCAGAATAATTGATGTAGCCCACCCACAGTCATCTTGCAGACATCTATTTAAGGATCTAGGGATCCTCACAGTAACCTCACAGTATATATATTCACTTATGAAATTTGTTGTTAATAATCCAGCCCAGTTTCTAAAGTAATAGCAGTGTGCATAGCTATAACACCAGGAGAAAGGATGATCTTCACTATGCAGGGTTAAATCTGACTTTGGCACAGAAGGGGGTAAATTATGCTGCCACAAAAGTCTTTGGTCACCTACCAAACAGCATCAAAAGCCTGACAGATAGTCAACCAATATTTAAAAATAAATTAAAAGAATTTCTAGATGACAACTTCTACTCATTGGCTGAATTCTTAGATATAAATTAAGGGAGGGAAAAAAACTAACTTAAGCATTAGTGTCATGCAATATTTTGTGTAATGTAATATCTTGTAGAGACATCTTTCATTAACCTGACACGTTCCACATCATTACGAAGTGTCGTATTCATGATCTATGGAACAAGTATTAATCTAATCTAATCTAATTTTACACTTCCTGTCGGTCTCATTTTTGAGATATATGAATGTATATGCCAAAAATGTTGCACAAATTAGCAAGGGCATAGGCTGCTGAGTCATACAGACGAACTGGTGAATGTGATGAACAGACTAATATAGGTAGGGAGGGGGGGCAGAGAATGAAGTCTATGGAGTGTGGGTGTGGAACAGTAACAATAAGCTTATTATTTAATGGCTGCTACTATTTTAATAAGGGTAAGTAATGGAATTGTGTTTGGTAATTAAGGATCACGTCAGAAATCCTTGATTGGTGTAATTTCAAGTAATGTTAGTTTTTGCCTTCAGTTTCTTGTTGGAAAGCTTCACATTTCACATCAGTATGTATGACATTTATTAGGAGCATGCTCAGCAAAGATCGATCTCTCTTTCTCAGTCTCCAACTCCTTTCAAGGTCAGTCAGTCAAGTAGTTATAGCCCTACCTGACTGGCCCACAAATAATATGCCAAGCAGATTGCAGGAAATTCTGTAAATCCCTCTCTACTCTAGAGGTGGAATCTTATCTTTACTGTTGAACAGAAGGTAACGCACTTCACTGGTATGTATTCAAGTTATTATTATTATTATTATTATTATTATTATTATTATTATTATTATTTTGCTAAAAGGAGGACCATCCTTAATTCATTATTATGTTCCTTTATAAATGAAAATCCGGGAATATTGTCCCAATTTAATTCTTGAACCACTGCAAAGATAAGCGATATAGATATCAGTGCCAGTGATGTTTAGAAAGGGCTGAAATCACTAAAATTTAACGAAGCTCCAAATTCCAGTGGAATTCCTATCAGATTTGTACCGTATTTGTGGCTGGGTTAGCCTCTCTTTTACATGTAATCTACTGTAGATCCTATGAACAAAAAACCGTGCTCAGTGACTCGAAGATAGCACGGGTCAAGCCCGCCTACAAGAAGGGTAGCATAAGTAATCCACAAAACCATCGTCCAATATCTTAGACGTCCATTAATATAGAATCTTAGAACACATTCTGAACTCAAACGTAATGAGGTATCTCGAATAGAAAGACGTCCTCTGTACCAACCAGCATGGTTTTCGAAAATATAGCATGTGAAACCTATCTTGCATTTTTCTCGCATGTTATACTGAAAGCCATGGATCTTATAGAAAGGTAGATGTAGTATTCCTCAATTTCGAAGAAGCATTTTACTCAGTACCACATCAACGCTTATTATCAAAAGTAGGATCGTATAGGGTATCAAGCGAAATTTGTGACTGAACTGAGGATTTTTTGGTAGGGAGGACGCAGCAAGTTGTCTTGGATGGAGAGTCACTGACTGATGTAGAAGTAACTTCGGTTGTGTCCCGGGGAATTGTGTAGGGATGTATGCTGTTAATGTAGTACATTAGTGATCTTGAGGACCATGTTAACCTCAGAACTTTGGCAGATGATGCAGTCATACATGCACAAAATGAACAAATCATAATGACCTATGGCTACAGTATCAACAAGTTACATTTGGAATCGGTCAACTCACACCTGGTTGTAATACTTTGGGTGTAATACTTTGTAGAGATATGAAATGGGACGATCACATAGACTCACTCGTAGACAAAGCAGGTGGCAGTCTTCAAAGGAGTCCGCTTAAAATCACTTGTGGTGGCCCATCCTAGAATATTGCTCAGGTGTATGGGACCTGTACCAAATAGGGGATGTTGACCGTTTACGAAGAAATGCAACACGAATGGGCACAGGTTTGTTTGACACATGGGAAAATGTCGCAGAGATGCTGAGGAAACTTGACTGGCAGAAACTTGAAGGCAGACGCAAACTATTCAGAAAAAGACTACTCATAAAGTTTCGAAAGCTTGCTTTAAACGATGACTCTAGGAATATACTAAAACCTCTTACGTATCGCTCCCTTAGGGATCGTGAGGACAATATTAGATTAATTTCAGCAAGCACAGAAGCATTTAAACAGTCATTCTTCCCGCTCTCTATACGTTTGTGGAACGGGAAGAAGTGCTAATAATTCGTACAATTGGAACTCCTCACTGGCATGCACTTCACTGTGGTTACCAGAGAATGGATGTACATGTAAACGCAGATGTAGAGCAGTAAGTCACTGGTATTCGGGAGAACGATGTTTCATGTACCTGACCGGCCATTCGTACTTACGTTTTCTGTGATTTCCCCAACTCTTTCTTTGAAGTTAGAGGCTTTGCTCCATCTCTAAGGAATTCGTCGTCGACGGCTCTTAAAACTCAAACTTTATAACGTTCTGAAATACATTACATGAAACTTATGTCTGTGTTGTAGGACTCAGTCCTGGTATTGACTGCATGTACGAATGCTCCATCCTGCATGAAACATTGGAACTACAGTGTTTGGACTATTGCTATAAATTGGGGAGAAGTTTGGCTTTGCTGTATGATCGAGTAGCGTTCATTAGCTACAGTGGCTCTGAAGAAATATGAGCCGAACATTCCACGTCGTCACGTAGCGACCCGCGCAATCACTTCGAATGTGTCTGTAAGTACATGTGTTCCGTATTCCTAATACAAGGAGTGCAGGAACTGCGCCGTTGATTACATTGTCCAATTCGTTTGCGCCTACATCGGTGCGAATTTTTGAGCTCTGAACGATCTCCAAAATGTCTGGGGCTGTCAGTCGGTGCTGTGTGTATATCATCATCGGCTGCAACAAATTCATCCAGTGATACTGTAGAACAGTCTAATAATGTGGAAACTTTACTAATCTCTCTGGCACTGCAAATTAGAAAATAAACTTACAGCATCGCTATTTAAAAATATGCAACGCGGCAGTACCCAATTACAAACATTGACACAGTTAACACAGTAACAGCAACAACAATTGTTAGACGCGCTGAGTAGCCACGGTCTATAGCGTCTTGTCACGGTTCGCGCGGCTCTTCCCGTCGGAGGATCGAGTCCTCCCTCGGGCATGTGTGTGTGTGTGTGTGTGTGTTGCATAAGATCTTACCACAAATTTCCAAACGATTGTTAACTTTGGTTTTGTCTCATGAATAAATAAATAAATAAACCTATACATCTTGGAGAGTCCTTGACTGCGGAAAGCAAGTAGGGTATATTTTTGCGTCCGAGAAGCGAAATCTGTTTAGTGTTTTAAAAAATATATAAGGTTACATAGCATTTCATCGGCACCGTAGAGTTATATCGTGTTACAGAATTTTTCAAATTGATCGCTTTCGCGTTAAATGTTTTTCGCTGTATTTGGTTTATGGGCATTGTCTATAGGTACTGACTTTATGCACTTCATTACCCAAATGAATGACAACTAACAAATGCACAAACAAATGATTACCTTTGATGGACATTTATGAAATTTTAACACTGATTGCCAGGCCAGAATTCGAACAATGACCTTTCGCGAGGGGTCGACTCCAATTAAACCATAGTTTTATCCTATCGTGAATGTAGAACGTGGCAAATGGGGGACTGCTGAAGAACGGGATGCAATCAGTCGCCTTTGACCAATGACGTCAGAATCTGCCAAAGATGATTTGTTACACAAATTTAACAGCAAAGGCGAGTGTTCATAAAGAAAAGAATGCAGGATAGAAAACAGATAATATACATATATCACGTACAGTAACATTTCGAACATAATGTTAAGGACATGGCTTGTTTTAGTATTTCTATAAAAAATAAAGGAAAAAATGGATAAAAGTAAAGGTAGCATGGAATACCCCAGTTGACATATACATACGAGTTGTATCAGTCGACCTGTAAAGGTTAACTGCAGTACGGGATACAAATTTAACGTACGTCGATTTCTTAGTTTTCTCTAATACATCACCAGAAATACAGACGTTCAGACCATAACCACATCTCTGCGAGACTGCTTTACAACAACTGCGGGCTATGTTACACAGACGTACATTCGCATATACTAATGAGAACGTCGGTAAACTGTTAACCATGAATACTTAAAATGTTATTTCTAGCTAGGTCTCACCATCTCAAACGCTGTTGTTCTAGAATTGATCTCAAGTTCAAAGGCGCTTCATCTAAGTTGCAACGCAACGCTTTATGAACAACAAGGAGAGAAACATTAAAAAGAACGCTTCAAATCTTCATTTGAATTGACTATATCGGAGGCTACTGTCGAACAAAACACGCCTGTCTGCCCGTAATTGCACTGAGGATCTTTCCTATTCCCTTTCTTATTTGGAACTACGAAATATATTTTTCAGAAACGGTAGATTCACGCTGATACATGACTTACTGATGCCAAGAATAATTGTGATGAAAAACACCTTAATGAAAAAGTTTTTAACTAACTTTTCTCGGGATTTCATTCATCCTCTACAGACACATTCCTGCGCTTACATGTAAGCAGTGCACTCAGTTGTTTTGTTGTAATAGTAATAAAAAAGAAAAGAAAAATGTAAAGGAAGAAACCTACCTGCGGCATGTCCCGTCAGTAGCTTCCGAACGACTACAGCGTGGACCTGGACAGCGACGAGAGACACTTGGCATGCACACAACATTGTCAGATACGTGCAGCCATTGTCAATAGGGTGAAAACGGTATACTAGTGAAAGCGTTCCGAGGCAGTCCGATTGCGGAATACAGAAACAAACGTTCGTGTAGACATAAGCGCTACGCAATGCTGCCATCGTTAGAGCCGTGCGGCATATACAGTGAGTAACCTTAATATTCGGACGCTAAGAGATTTTTACTTTGCTGCATCATAACCGTATTCTGAATAAAACAAAAATATATCCACATATTATATGTAGATGTCTAGTAATTAATAGTATGAATTATGTTTACACAAAGTATACCACTTGCTAAATAATACGATTAAAATGAAGCACTCTTCGATGGTCACGTTACTTTAATATCCGGACAGATGGCAGTGCCGCACTTGTTTTCACCGTTCACATCAGGGTAAATACTTGGAGACAGAAGACAAGTGTATGTTTACAAGCGCAGTCGACTATCCATACGATACGATGCCACGCAAGGCTAATACTAGTTTTGAGATGCAACAACATGTGATTTTTCACAACGCGAAAGGTAAATCATATAGACAATTGCTGCCACTCTCAACATAAGTAAGAGTTCTGTGGCAGATATCGTCAGACGATTAAAAAATGAGGACCGTATCGACCATATACCGCAAAAGGGCCAGCCACCGAAGTTGGATGCACTTGACAAGAGGCAGCTAATACGGAAAATAAAGAAGGATCCTGCACTCATTGCACCCAGATTAGCACGTGAGCTGCTAGACGAGACTGGCAAGAAGGTATATCCTCAAACGATTCGCAGAGCACTGAACGAAAGTGGCTACAATGGAAGAGTGGCTAGGAAGAAACCGTATGTGAATGAACAGAATCGAAAGAAGAGATTGTACTTTCCCAGGGAGTTTATTTCGTAGGATGAAATGTGGTGGAAAGATGCTATTTTTGTCGACGAAAGTAAATTTGACGCTTTTGGGTAAGATGGACGAAGCATGGTGTGGCGGAAGAAGAACGAAGAATTCACAGTCACAAATATTAAACAGACTGTAAAGCATGGAGGCGGTAGCGTTCTTGTCTGGGGCTGCATATCGACATTTGGACCGGGCGAATTGGTGTTCATCGACAGTATTAAGGATAAATATGTCTATTTGATCATATTAAAGAACAATTTACGGAAAACTGCTGAAGCCATGGGGATATCAAACACGTTTAAGTTTTTCCACGAAAACAATGATCCGGAACATAAGGCTCGCATTGTGTAGGAATATTTGTTGTCCAATTGCCTCAAAGTCTTACAACCACCACCTCAATCACCAGATCTCAGCCCCATTGAGAATGTGTGGGGAGAACTGGACCGACGTATTAGAAAACTCTGAAGCGTCGATTAAAAGAAGAATGGGACAGTCTACATGCGGACTATTTAAAAAAAAAAAGATCATTTGCAGTATGCCGTAGTGTTTGAAAGAAGTGATAAAATAGAACGGCTACCCGACAAGATACTGAAACATTTAATGTTCCACAAAATCTTGTCTTGAAATGATTAGTTCTGCAAAGTGTGCGAATATTAAAGTAATGTGAATATAGGGCAGAGTTGTATTTAAATAGTATTATAAAAGAACCTATATACGTTACCTTAATAAAGTTTATGCTGTTATTTTCAAGACACATCACGGAATATAATATTTGGTTGTATATTTTGTTTGTTTTGTCACGAATAAAGTTATTATGCCCTAAGGCTAACATATCATAATATCCGAATATTAAAGTTATTCACTGATTGAAGCATTTGTCGCACATCAGTATTCCCGCACAAGATTATTATACTTTATGTGTAGCTTTTGTTGTTTAAACGTCACTCTTACTGAAAGTACGCGATTTCACGGGATTTTTGAACCGTTCGCATCGTGTTGGTATATCCGAGACTATAGTTGGAAGGTCGCATCGTGTTAGTACATCCGAGACTATACTTGGAAGAAATATGTCTGATACTATAATGTTATCGGAACGATGACTATTTACGTGTTACCTTTGTTAACCTCATCGGAATATACTAAATACTGACGAACCAATCAGCAATAAGGAATGTAAGCAGGCGTTTTCAGGTAGAGGTACTATTAGTTTGGTAACATTTTTGTCATTTCCCTATATTTTATCATTGCAGTGTGTATTTATTTCTTGTTATGTTTCGTTACCTTATCACCTTTTTTTGTGCTGGCGAAAATAGCTGAATGGTTATATAAAAGCATCCTATTTTAATCTTCGTATTGGCAACTAGGACCACGTAACAACGTCAGTCCTCGTATTTCTTTTGTTGTCCCTATTTTTCCAGTACTACTAGCTTATTACATCATATTGGGACCTTTTTAAATGCGCTTAGCATGTTTGTTTACTCTCTCTCTCTGTTCTACGAACGTTTTCGTAACTGGAAAAAAATAGGCGCTGAGTATAAAAGCGAAGAGAGGGACGCCTTGAGAAAACCAGATTGAACCAATATTCCGGAAATTCGTCACTAAATTAAAGCAAAAACATGGGGTGCACAATTTAAATGTGTAATATCCAGAAGTAGAAAATTAATGTACTAAACTGATAATTATTTTTTATAAAGGCGACATCTCCTAAACTGATAAATATTGTTTATAAAGTTGACAGCCACTGATATTTGTAACAGTTAGGAATTCTATTATATATAAGAGAATAATCGTAAATAACTCACTTATACCTGGGGTGCGACTCTTTTGTGTCAGCCATTTTATGTAACTGTGGATTGCGCGAGCATTAACACATGGATAGAAAGAAGATAGAGCGATTTTGGTTAGTCGTTTTCTGTAATCTGCCGTGATTGTCTGTAAAACATGTAGCACCGTATGCTCAGGGGGTGTAGCTACAGTCATTGGGTCCTGTGGCTTGTAAACCGTAGCGCGGATACCTCCCCCTCTTCCAATTTCCTCAAAATGTCGTTCACATCTATCACAACCAGCCTCTCCCCCCTCTACCCCCTCCTGCCCTATTCACCAGTCTGTTTTTATTCTTTATACTTTAATAACACGAAATATAGTCCTAACATTGTTTTCACTCATACCGGTATTACAGTACGTGAAGCAGCTATTCGCCCCTACGTCATAACAACTACTAGACATATAATCTCTCAGGTTTTCCCAGCGTGATCTATGGTGAGCTTCCGAGTGTTTCAATTTTACGCACAATACGAGGCGTGTTTTTTTTAAGTAAGTCCCGTTTTGAAATTTAGAAAGAAAAAGTGTTATGATATCTCAACAATTTTATTTTTACATGAAAGCCTGTACCTTAATCTACTTTTCTACACAATTTCCGTCAATATTGAGGCACTTGTCATAATGTTGTACCTGTTTTTGAATACCCTTCTCATAGAAGTCTGCCACCTGACTTGTTAACCACTGCATCACCACTGTTTTCACTTCTTCATCGTCTTGAAGACGCTGACTACCCAGGTGTTTCTTCAAGTGCAGGAACAGGCGGTAGTCACTGGGCGCAAGATCGGGGCTGTACGCAGGATGATCTAAGAGTTTCCCATTGAGAAGATGTGATGAGATCTTTGGTCTGATTCGCCACATGCGGACGGGCATTGTCTTGCAGCAAAACGATGCCCTTGCTCAACTTCCATGGACTGTTGCTTTGATTCTGGTGTGACGTAGGCCCCCAATGTTTCATCGCCCGTAACAATTTGGCTTAAGAAATCACCGCTCAAGGAAAGTCAATGCACTGTCTAAACATTTGGTTCTGTGCACATCCGTCAACATTTTCGGTACCCAACGTGCGCACAATTTTCGGTAATTCAACTGCTCGGTCACTATGCCATACAAAACACTACGAGAAACATTAGGAAAGTCATCCCGCAAGGAGGAAATCGTAAAGCGTCTGTTTTCTCTCACCTTATTGTCCACTTCCTGCACCAAACTTTCATTAACAACCGAAGGACGCCCACTCCGTTGTTCATCATGCACATTTGTGCGCCCAGCAACCATGTCTTCCTGCTCTGTACTGCTGTCAGTCACCTCATGCTCACTGGCCTTGCAGATGGGTCTTCTTCTTCTTTTTGTGGCTCCAGTTCGTAATGTAGCTGCAGCCACAAAAATTTGCAGTGTCTGCACTGCCGCAGTTGACATAGGTTGATACAGCATCAGGCATCTTCATACAGGTGCATGTGTGTGAGATCTTCATACACACCAGGTCTTCTCTGCAATACTTGCCAACAATAGTCAAGCTTCTGGCAGCAGTAGCTTGGCTCCTTCCTTTTGTCCTTCACTGTTTGCGAAGCTGGCCAACTCGAGCACCTTGTGCTCTGTGATGGTGACAAGCAAACGAGACATCACCTTTGTAACATTACAGGACATATTGGGACATATTGAAGTATTCGATACTGTAGACTTTTAGGGGATGTCGATACAGATATGCAAAATGTAAAGGGAAACTTTGGTGATGTTTAAATATTGTACTATGCAATATTAGGACATTTTGCACGGAAAGAACAAAAATAGAATTAATGTAAATATATATTAGTGTTAGTAACCTATTTTCATTCAATTTTGTAATTATATTTCATTTTGTAAAAGAAAGACTCACTGTTTGCTGTAGTTCTGACTCATTGTATAAATAATCAGTTTTGAGCTAAATTATTTCGTATAATATGGACAAGATACTTTTAAAAACTCACCAGCTAAAGAGAAAGTCTCTAAATGAACGTTTAATGCACACTTCTGGAGCTTTCTATGGAGAAATTCTATATTATGATCGCAAAAATACGAAAACTTGTGAAAACTGTTTCATAACCTAATTTCGAAAGACGATTTGTATCAGGAAATATTGCTAAAAAGATTTATTTACGTTTTGAAACACGATTTAAATCATTTTACATATAAATAGTTGTTCTAAATCACTCAAGAAATATCCAGAATCAAATGTCAAGATATTTCTGGAAACATCGGTACAAATCTGGTGAAGGTTATCCAGAAGCTGGTAGAAAAATGTTATAAAATCTATTTGGAAATTATGCTTGTAAGAATTTATATGTACTGATCCTTTTACTTACTTTAATCTGTACTAAAATTCTGTAATGTCTAATTTAGTTTTAAGTCGTGAATTGCTATCGTATTGTAAACAAAACATTGTCAAGGACTCTCATTGTTTGGAAAGATATTAATACACCTAGAAGTTGTCAGTTGCCAGTTCAGTTCGGATGCAGTGCGGTTAGCTCTGAGAGTCAGTTGTTGAGTCTGTGAAGTCTGTCAGTTCTGTTTGTAAATAAACGTCTGTAATGAAGAATTACTTGTTGTCGTCAATATGAACTCAAGACCTTTTGCACGAAGCAGACACCTCCTAATGCAACGTTTTAATTTGGTGTTGAGGAGCTGAAATGTTATAATTTGGTTGAGGAAGCTGGGATGTTATAATTTGGTGGAGGCGCCGGAGCTGGGATGTTATACCTTCCTCTTGACTTTGCCTCCCTGTCCGCACTCAGTGGTGTCGGAATGTGTAGAGGAGCGACAACGACAATGTGACCTGCAGTGAGTGGACCGCACAATCTGGATCACTCGCCAAAATATTGTAAAATTTTAATTACATACAGTACAGTGGACAATACCACCACATATCATGGAGCTTTAGGAAAGAATGGGAGAATAACAGCAGCTTAAGGTTCGTGGTGCTTTGTGTAAGTTGTGAATGTCAGACACATTGCTGTACCACAAAAATCATAAAATGATGAACACCCTCAGCACTACATAAATATTTTTTGAAGTCTCTCCTGACCCATGGTTCTGTGTGATGTTCTGAACGGTACCCCTTTTCCTAAACCTCTCCTGCCTTTTTCATTTACTCCTCTTCCTTTTCCTCCAACTCTTCTGCTGGAAGAAGGAGCCACTGGCTCTGAAAGCTTGCTCATAATTTAGTGATAGACTTATTGACAAAAATCACAGATGTAGTTTTCTGCTCCTTCAAGTCCACTACATTGAGCATATTCCCATTTTTTACAACTGACACATGTGTACTATAATTCATTCCCACCGAACTGTCAGCAAACTAAACTTTGTTCTGTTTGCATTGGAGGAGTCAGTTGTCATTCTCACTATTGCTCATACATGTGTATTGTTATCATCATTAATGCCGTCTTCTGGTGAATCTTCAAATTTTTTCTGTCATCTGCATGTTTTCTTTCATTTGTTGCACTTACTTTTCTGCATCTTTGTTATATTTTCCTTTTCAATATTTTTTAACTCCTTTGGTGATTCTCCTGTTTATTCTGTTGCCTTCACTTTTTCAAGTCAATATTCATTCTTCATTTTCTCTAATACTGCTTTCATAGGAGTTCCTAACAAAACTTCAAAATATTTTCACTGTTTGTAGCTTTCAGGTTTTCGTAGGAACTCATTCCTGGAAGAGGAGAAACTCACGCAAGAGTTGGAGGGAAAATGAGACATTTCTTCACTGTAACTTTCCTGAATTGTGCAAATGAATTCTGATTTAGGCTTGAGCCCAGAACTGCAACTGGATATTTTAGTTGTGTGTTCTGCACATATACCAGAAAAATTAATTTTAGGCTTTTTAAGCAGAGTTTCCTTTGGTATTCCCTTTAGCTTTTCCCTTGCTTTTAGCATTTTTCTTACTGCTTGTTCTGTCTGTTGATGGTTGTCATATTTACTAACTGGGTCATAGGAAGATAATGCAGTTTCATCAAAAGAAACATCACCACAGCAATTTGTAGTTTTTAAAAGACATCGTACTCCCCACTAACTGCAGAAATTTTTTTTCACTACTGCAATTTCGGCCTTAAGGCCATTATAAAGTGATGTACTGCAAAAGACTATGCTTCAACACATTTCAAACTTTAAAAATCCCTGACATGTACATGTCGTCATCATTCCTGAGCCTGACAACACTGTTAACTTCCTTAATACAACTCTCCTGTTTACATGTAAACAGCATACAAGAACTGTGTTTTATTGGTTTTGTGTTGACGGTGTTAACAATGTTAAAATGCTCAGACACGATGACAAACTCTGAACATTTTCAAAGTTTGACATTTGCTGAAGCATAGTCTTTTGCAATATGCCACTTCATAATGGTCATAAGGGAGAAATTGCTAGAGTGAAAACACATAATTTCCACGTTCAATGGTGAATATGATGTTGCGGCGACCATCAGCCACCAGAACTCTATTGTTCATCTTTGATGTCATTATCATGACTGCTCTCTTTATCTTTCTGTCTGCACACAATTACAGGTTGTTCCATTGCGTTGTTCTATGTTTCATTAAAGTTTTTGATAATGAATCGCTTGTTTGTGATTTCCATCCTCAACCATATCACTGTTTTTTGACACCTACAATGCAGACTTGCACTTTGTCACAGACTGCTGTGTGGTTATCTTTTGGTGGCCTTGCGCACCTGATGGTTTACAGTTCACCACATCTTGATGCAGTGTACTTGAAGTGTGATTAGTGTATATTC
This sequence comes from Schistocerca gregaria, assembly GCF_023897955.1. Lineage (NCBI taxonomy): Eukaryota > Metazoa > Arthropoda > Insecta > Orthoptera > Acrididae > Schistocerca > Schistocerca gregaria. The sequence continues at coordinate 514,714,081 of NC_064924.1, forward strand.
TCAACTTACGTGTTAACAATCCCAGACTTGTCTACATTCTGTCGAATGTTATTCTGGTATTTGTTTACTTCCGCATATGCACCTTACTAACTACAAATCCTTCAATGTACAACGTGTCAGACTCTGTTCCATACCACCACGTTGTGCTGCTAGACTATGAGTCTCAAATGTGTCATCTTTCACATCCTACTGTTATACTGGAGAAGGAACAATTCCGCCATTATGTTAATCCAATGGGCACTCTAAGCTCACTGATGGGACAACATTGTGAAAACAGTGCACCGATTTCAGTGTTTCCACACAGTAATGTTGATTTCGGCTCTTTGTACATCACACAACCTTTCCACAATGTATGTTCTCCACCTGATGTTACCTCAGAATGTGCAGCTACTGTAGCACACCCTTCATCACTGCTGCTCTGCAGCCTAGGATCTGTACACTACTTGCCTTCTACAGATACTGTTCACTCCCCGGCTCAATGTGTTCCAACTTCTCCGTTTTCAGATTCTGTAGCTACAGCTTACCTCCTTTGACAGTCAACATCACTTCCCTGCTTCTCGCATCATGAATCCTCCAATGAGGGCCTTGGGTGACACATCGCAGTGTGTCTGTCTTCCCAGGTTTATGCAACTCTAGCTTCAATGAGCACAGTTTCCCCGCTGCACTGACTATCGTGCTCTCATGCCTACCTTGTTGTGCTACATGCGGTCATCACATCAACCTTCCCACAACAACCTCATTTGATGCCTACTGGGACACATGCAACTGCTCAATCAAAATATCACTGCTGCCAATGCTGCACAACTTTCACCCATCACTACAGGTCTACCTTCTTTGCCAACACATACACAAATAGTTTTATCCAGGGTTTCTTAAATTGCCTCCGTTAATTAAGAAAAACCCACCCACAACAGCTGGTGCCAAACCGAACTTCTTTATCACTGAGGGCTCCCCTGGTGGCAGTGCTGCTGTTCTAGGCTGCTATGTCTAAAGTACAGGTATTGATATTCAACGAGTAACTATGTCTCTAAGTCTGTACCATTACACGCTGCCATCTCCCACATGCCACCTGTATCCAAGCCGCCCTTAGCGATGTCCTCATTGGTAAGAACATCTCAGGTACTAGGAAGATACCTTGAACAAATGATATGACCACAGCTTTTGAGTCACTAAAGACTGCTCTTGACTACGCCTTTACAGTGGTTCACTAGGTGCCAGGCAAGCACATCTCGGTTATTGCAAATGCATGCAACACATCAATTGGTACAGTACTGCAGCAGCATATTGGTGGTATGGCAGAGCCTCTTTGGTTGTTTTCTGAGAAACTTTTGCCCTCTCAGCACAAATGGTGAATGTTTGACCACAAATTTCCTTAGTCTATGAGGCAATCAAACACTTCCACAACCATACTGAAGGACATGAATTCATCATCTTTATGCACCACCATCTGCTAGCGGATGCCATCTGTAACCCTGGAAAGGATGTTCCTCCTTGATAGCTTCAGCACATGGACCTTATGTGCCAGTATTACAAGGATGTATGGTATATAAGCAGTTGTTGTAATGATGTCACAGACTACTTGTCCCGCTTAAACATTATCTTGACTCCACTGAACATGAACGAGTTGGTATTCTTACAGACAGATGATTTAGCCAAAATGTTGGCAAGCACAAAATGCTTTTTAATGCTCAAATAACAACACCTCCCAGGTTCCCCACACCCATTTTGCATGACACCTTGACAGAGGCATACCACATAAATGTGCTTGTCCCTCTATGTCACACAATCTTTGCATTCTTGCATAGAATGCCCCCACACAGCTATCAAAGCTGCCACAAAACTGATCACCAAACATTTTGTTTGGCCAGGAATAAAAAACGATCGTCACACTTGGACGCATGCATGTATCCTTTGTCAGTGTAATAAGTTGGGGCAGTAAGCCCAACCAACCACCTCTTGGACAATTCAGCATCTCCGAGAATCACCTAAGCCACTTCCATATTGACACTGTGTTACCACTAACATCCTCATATGGTTTTCGGTACATTCTGTCTATCGTCAATCAATTCATGATGAAACTTCCTAGCAGATTAAAACAGTGTGCCCAACCGAGACTCGAACTCGGGACCTTTGCCTTCCGCGGGCAAGTGCTCTACCATCTCAGCTACCGAAACACGACTCACGCCCGGTACTCACAGCTTTACTTCTGTCAGTATCCGTCTCCTACCTTCCAAACTTTACAGAACTAGCACTCCTGAAAGAAAGGATATTGCGGAGACATGGCTTAGCCACAGCCTGGGGGATGTTTCCAGAATGAGATTTTCACTCTGCAGCGGAGTGTGCGCTGATATGAAACTTCCTAGCAGATTAAAACTGTGTGCCCGACCGAGAAATTTCTGCTAAGAAGTTTCATATCAGCGCACACTCCGCTGCAGAGTGAAAATCTCATTCTGGAAACATCCCCCAGGCTGTGGCTAAGCCATGTCTCCGCAATATCCTTTCTTTCAGGAGTGCTAGTTCTGCAAGTTTCGCAGGAGAGCTTCTCTAAAGTTTGGAAGGTAGGAGACGGATACTGGCAGAAGTAAAGCTGTGAGTACCGGGCGTGAGTCGTGCTTCGGTAGCTCAGATGGTAGAGCACTTGCCCGCGAAAGGCAAAGGTCCCGAGTTCGAGTCTCGGTCGGGCACACAGTTTTAATCTGCTAGGAAGTTTCATATCAGCACACACTCCGCTGCAGAGTGAAAATCTCATTCTGGAATTCATGATGAGATTTGAAGCCATACCCCTCTCAGGCATCATGGCCAAAACAGTTTCCTATACTTCTGATAATTCCTGAACCGCCCACTTCAGCTACCCTCGTCAATTACAACTGTCCAGGGTTGCCACTTTGAGTCCTCCCTCTTCTCACAACTCTACGAGCTGTGCAGTGTCGACAAATTTCACACCACTACTTACCACCAAAAGTGCAATGGTCTTGTGAAACAGTGGCACCTCACATTTAAGGCAACACTCATGTGCCATTGTCATTCCTGGTGCGAAGCGCTAATGTGGACCCTTTTAGGGATAAGCTCTTACAAGGAGGATCTCTAGGCATCACTTGTAGATACCTTGTACTGTGAGCCCCTTGTCATGACTGCTGAATTCGTTGCCTCTCTTACTCCGCCACAGGATGATGAGCTACTGGCACTAGTTGATCCTCTATGTGCACACATCACGCACATCCATATGCCACCTCCACTACCACATTCTCTACCTCATGTTTTTGTCAGCAAAGAACTTGGCTACTTGTGATTATGTGATGGTGCATGATGACTCTGTTCATGAATCATTCCAGCCTCCTTACTAAAGCGTTTACAAAGACCTTGCTCCCAGGCAGAGTATCTTTGACATCATACTTAACTACAAATGTCAGAAGGTCTCGGTAAATTGATTGAAACCCAACCAGTTGCTCTCTGACAGCATCACTCAGGCCACATCTACTGTCTCTTCAGACCTGCACGATGCCCCTCCCCGCCTACTGCAACCTAAGCTTCACCTTTCAGTTATCTGATGTATGATATACATACTGACAGTGAGTCACTTCCCCTCGAGGTTCCCACCTCACCAAAAAAAAAAAAATGGCTCTGAGCACTATGGGACTAAACTTATGAGGTCACCAGTCCCCTAGAACTTAGAACTACTTAAACCTTACTAACCTAAGGACATCACACACATCCATGCCCGAGGCAGGATTCGAACCTGTGACCGTAGCGGTCGCACTGTTCCAGACTGTACCACCTAGAACCGTTCGGCCACTCCAGCTGGCCCATCTCACCCCTCAGTGTTTCAAGTGAAGTGTGCGACAATAGTGAAGCACCATTTGTCACCCCCCCCCCACCTCTGCCTCTGCACACCTGATTTTTGCTGTGTTCACTATTAATGTCATGGGTGTCAACATGTGTGGCTTCTCTATTGAGGTCAGGAACAGAACAGCCATCATCTTCGTCATCCCACCACCACCTTAAGACAATGCTTTCACCGCGTACATCCCACTTCTGAACTCTTTCGAGCTTCGTCCCAACGCCTCCGACTGTGGCTCTCAATGATTGTTTCCATTCAGCCTCCAGTTATGAACATCGCTCCAATCAATGACCTCTCCTGTTCCCACATGGGACATCCATTTTGCCCACCTGAGTGGATGTGAGATATCATCGATAGCATTAACTGCTCTGCACCTCCCCCATGCTCTGCATTTGCTACTTGCTGGCGGAGTTTGGGGAGAAGTTCTGTGGCGACCAAACACTAATATTCATCTTTCATGCCATGATCTGTGACTCCACCCTCTTTGTATTTGTGTCCACGTACATTTCGTTAAAAGTTTTGATAATGAATCGCTTGTTCGTGATTTTCAACCTCTACCATAACATTGCTGGAATTAACACAATGTCTTTTACAAAGTGCTACATAACTATGAACCCCAACCATCAAAAGTTAATAATAGGTTAGGAAGGAGAGAACATGCCCCTGATTGGTTATAACTGGTTTCTTATCTCAAGGCCATTGATAAGATAAGCTAGTGTCAGGCTACAGATCTGGTGTCAAATTATACGTTTGGATGACTTATAATCAAGGTCACCCCCCCCCTTCCACTCCCACCAGGAACTGGTTAAGGTCACCCAGAGGAACCAAAACCGCCTACCTTCCCACCTATACCAATCAGATTTGAGCACCCATCTTCATCTTTTATAACTGGGACACTTGAATGGGTGGTTTCACCCTGGAGCTGGGCATCATAAGAAGATGTTGTAGGCTGTTTCCATTTGTTAATAACAAGTTACACCAAGTCATGTTGCTCAAAGTCTCTATGTTAGTAACAGTTTGGTATTATGTCATTCAAGGCACCAAAAGAGACCACACCCATGCAGATCTATAAGTACTGCCATTCATTCAATAGTTTTCATACTTCTTTATATTTTTCATATTTTTTTGTATTTTCCCCAATTTAACATTTTTTACCCCTATTCATATTTTCCATAAATTCACATATTTTTCCACAGCTTTCCTCTTATAACAAGCACACTTGAAAGGGTAGGGTTCACTCTGGAGCTGGGAAGCATAGGGAGAGACTCAGTTGTGTCTTTTTGTGAATAACGAATTATGTTTATCCCAGTCCCTTGATGTCTGTTTGTTAATAACATTTTAATGTTTTGTCATTTGACACACCAGCAGGAACCACACCTAGGTAGATATGCAAGTACTCTCATTTGTCTCAATTTTTTATATATTTTCAGCCATTTTTGTACTTTTTTCACATTTTATCTGATTATGAGAGCTCCATCCTGCTGTTTCCAATGTTGCTCAATGACATGATGCTCTGAGCCAATTAAAATGCAGCATGTTCGTGAATTAATTATCATTGCTAAGGCACTACTGTATAACTAGTACATGTGAGACATCATAGTCTATGTGTTACAAATGAACACGTTGGTAGAAATAATGACACCATGTCATATTAATGACATCATAGTAGCAACGGGAACAATAAATTACTAATAAAATTATTTAATTCGATAGATAAAAATATCTACTTGCTAAGTGTCAGCAGAACACACATAAAAGACTGTTGTGATTGGCAAGTTTTCTGAGCCAGTGGCTCTTTCTTCAGGCAGAAGGGTTGAAGGGGAAGGAAGAAGGGTAAACCAAAAGGACTGGAGAGGTCCAAGAAAAGGGATAGATTTTGGGAAAGTCACCCAGAACCATGGGTCAGGGGAGACTTACTGTACACGATGTGAAGGAAAGACTGATTGTTGGGGACTGTATCAGATGAGATTTGAAAACTTGAGAGCTTAAAGGTGGAAGACATGGTAATATGTAATACAGAGACAGAGATTACTGCCAACATATCATGCACGAGTTAATAAGAGTGAGAAACTAAGTGCATTGTACATAACAGGGATGGGTGGGCAGAGAAAAGTAAATGGGAAAGACAATGAAAGATGTAGAAAACTAAAATGGAGTGAAGCAAAGAGTAGTTACAGTGAAGAAAAGGTGATACAGAAGAAATTAACGTAAATTAAGGCCAGGTGGCTGGCGAAATCCAAGGATATATTGTAGTGTTAGTTCCCCCCTGCGGAACTCTGAGATACTGGTTTCTGGAGGAAGAATCCAGATAGCATGTGTGGTGAAACAGGTGCCAAGGTCACGAATGTCATGTTGGAGAGCACACTCTGCAACAATATATTGCGAGTTGCCAGTATATACCTTCTGCCTATTCCCATTTATGCTAATTGGTAATTTGGTGGTAGTCATGCATATGTAGAGGGCTGAACAGTGTTAACATATTGGATGGTATATGATGTGTCATTTCGCAGGTGGCTCTCCCTTTGATAGTATATGTGTTACCAGTTACAGGGCTATTTTAGGCGGTGGTAGAAGGGTGCATAGGCAAGTCTTGCAGAGGGGACAGCCACAGGGGTATGGATGTAGGGAGTATGGAGTACGGATGTAGATGTAGATGTAGATGTAGGGGTAGGAGCCTTAGAGTAGGTAGAAGGGTGAAGAAGGAGCATAGGGTCTGAAAATAATACTGAGAAGTGTGGGAGGGCAATGCAAAGCTATCCTAGGTGTGGTGGGAAAATTTTCAATAGCTTTCCATCGCCCTCCTGATCTCTGCAATGTATACCGCACCACAATAGATAAACCCCCTGATAAGCTGCCACCACATTACTGGATTGTATGACATAATATCAAAGTTTTGATGCTTCCAACCAAATAGTGGTGTATCACTAGGAAGGTCAATGAGGCAGATGGCTCAGGAACAAAAAAATTGTAAGATACAATTGTTATCTTAAAATAAAATATGATATTTCAGGGTTTAAATACAATCTGCTTCATCACTGATGTCTTATGCTAACAGTTGTTTAACAATTATTATTGTACCTGTTTGGTTGTGGGAGTGGGAGTGCCCTCAAAACGTGGGTCATGAGATCTCTGGTCATTTGGAGTGATTCACTTTTGCATGTGCAAAACAAGTACTCTCACTTACTTCATGACTCCACTGTTATGTTTCTTTTCAGGAAATAAAGATTCTCCCTAGTAACCTACATCAGAACTAAAAGTTCATAAGAAAAATATAGCCTTTAGAGACAACACACAACTAAATAACATTTCAACATACTGAATGGTGCATAGGAAAGAGTATTTATTGATAAATTTCATTCTGAATTCCAGAAACAGCGGCTTTTCAACTGCCAGTGCTTGGCAATAAAAAAGCTGCTGTTCCGAATTGCTAGTTTCAGCTATTTTCCCACTGGAAACAGTAGCTATTAAGGTTAGTCTTGGTCCCTTTCAGAGGGATATCTAAGTTACCCTAACCAAGTTTAATACTTACAATTTTTTTGCAGATAATGGAATACATATTTCTGTGTTTGTCTATAGAAATGTCTGTTAAGAGACAATTTTTAATTGAAACTTCCTGGCAGGTTGAAAGAAACTTACTGGCAGATTAAAAATGTGTGCCAGATTGAGACTTGAAACTGGGACCCTTACCTTTCACGGGCAAGTGCTCTACCGACGGAGCTATCCAAGTATGACTCACACGACCCATCCTCATAGCTTCAGTTCTGCCAGTACCGTGTCTCCTACCTTCCAGACTTCACAGAAGCTCTTCTAGGAACGGTGCAGAACTATCACTACTGGAAGAACGAATATTGCAGAGACATGGTTTAGCCACAGCCTGGGGGATGTTTCCAGAATGAGATTTTCACTCTGCAGCAGAATTCATATAATCCAAAGCCTATAAACTATTCACAGTGCACAGTAGTGTCAAAGACAACTTTTCCTGAAAATGCTTCATTGTCTGTGCAGACAGTCACTCTCTCAGATCTGGTTGGTTTGCTTGTTTTCACTGATATTAGTTATTGGCCAGAAAACACAAGCAAGACTTGAAAAATGATTTTGTTAATAGAGGGACATGTTAACTATAGAAAACGGAAAGGCATTTTTAGCCGAGTATACTGGCAGACCATTTTCTAAGGTTTATGTGAAATTAGAAAGTGGCAAGAGAGGCTTAAGAACATTTTTGTTGTAATATCATGTGAAAGGTGCTATGTATTGATTTTGTAGCATGATTTTTTTAAAGAAAAAAGCAAGTTCTTTTGTACAGCCACGTGATTTTAAAACAAGGCAAAAGCTTAACCACAGTGTATTACATCGTGAAAAAAGTTGTCACCATGTTGAAACATTTGAAAATTGGGAAGCGCTTGAAATGTGACTGCAGCTAAGTGAAACAGTCAATGATGGTGTTCCGTTAGAACAACATAAGTCATTTGAGAAATGGAAAGCTGTATTAACAGGAGTTCATGATAGTGTATTGTATTTACCCAGACAGTCCTTACTTTTGCTTGGTCACTCAGAAGATCTTTGTGGCATTGACAATCGTGGAAATTTCCTTGAGACTTTTAAGCTACTTGCTAAATATGATCCAGCTGTGTATCATCACCTACACAAAGTTCAACAAAGTTTAGATGTCTGTGTCGTGTCTTATCTTTCTCCACAAAACCAAAATGAACTACTTGGTGAACATATCAGAATAGAAATATTTAAGAAAATTTGTAAGGTTAAGTATTTATCTATCATTTTTGATAGTACACTAGATATATCGCATACTGACCAAATGTCTCAAATAATTTGTTATGTACAGTCGTGGACAAAACGAGCGAGACCCCCCGTCTTTTCGTTATGCTGATCCCCACAGCTTTAAAGTCTGCTGCACAGCATAAAAGCCAACGCGACGAAGTGCTACCAACATAATATGCACAGGCGTGAAATTGACAAAGTATCCGAATTTTCTCAGACTGTTTTCAGTCATGTATGTGACTATATCTATGCCGATTAGTGTGTTAAACACAACACGTAAATATAAGATATAAATGAAAGAAGGAACGATAATTAGTATGAACTGTACTAATAAAAATGAATTTCAGCTTATCGAGATAACATAACTGTTTTAGTAAGACAAAGTACGCCAGATCGTTACGAATTAGCAAAACGGGTTTTAAAGGCTGGGTAGACAGATAGACGGTGAAGAAAGTGAGACTAGTAGGGTTCCATGTTTACCGATTTAGGTGACAAAATCCTAACAACGAAAATAGCTACGACAGTTACTGAAGATGAGGGTCGCATAAATAATGTCTCCTACTCTTTATTGGAAATGTTCTAGTTGCAGTCGATACATCAGCATATTACTCGTAGATATGCTTTCGATCCAAATCACATTTACAGGAATGCAAATAAAATCCATTTGCCTATACACGTGGTAATTCAGATCCCAGTATTAATGCCACCGCGTTTTAGAAGTGCGAGCATTCCCACTGCTAGGTAGCTTAAGAAACACTTCGGCTAATGAATGTTTTCGGACTGTGGCGAGTCTAATGGAGAATTCGAAACATTGTAGAATACGTTTGGCAGCTACGTAGCCGTTTATTTCCTGGGGTGGTGCAGAATTATCCTACTAAATTTACTCGCTTAATAACAGTATTTTGTTATTTCGATGAACATCCCGAATGATTGTCACATAAGCGGTTTTGAGTCCAGAAAGCTCAATGCAACAGAAACTGCAGAGCATTTTGCCATTTTCATTGCGAAATTGCTGGCTTGTTCACGTCTAGGGTAATAATAGAGGGCTGTTTGATTGAGTTGTCTGCTAGCGTAGTGAAAGGTGTTTGCTACTGCAAGGGAGGTCTGGTTTGTTTTCGGTTCTAAGCTCCATGGAGGCAGATAGACTATCAGTAAAGCAATTTTAGGAAATTCTCGCGCCCCCAATACGTTTTATTGCTACCTTTATTCTGTACCAGCGCCCTGTGGATGTAAATATGAAGATCTTGTAGAATTTCACACTTGTTACTGATTACTTTTTCCGCTTCTGTCAATAATTGATTTGACTTATGTGTGGTACTGAATGATTTTTAACTGAATTTCGTTATGAATCTTCACGCATTGCTAAATCTGCACACTTTCATGGTAGGTCAGCAACGGTAATCCAGTATGACTAGTCTGAACCTTGACACAGACCGTTTCACAGCCGAATGCGCATAATGTTTTCCTAATTCGTAACGATCTGGGGTACTTTGTCTTACTATAACAGTCATGTTATCTCGATAAGCTGAAATTCATTTTTATTAGTACAGTTCATACTAATTAGCGTTTCTTCTTTCATTTACATCTTACATTTACTTGCTGTGTTTAACACACTAATCAGCATTAATACAGTCATACACATGATTGAAAATAGTCTGACAAAGTTCGGATAGTTTGTCAATTTCACGCCTGTGAATAGCATGTTGATAGTACTTCGTCGCTTTACCTGTAATGCTGAGCAGCAGACTTTAAAGCTGTGCGGATCAGCATAACGAAAATGGGAGGGATCTCGCTCATTTTGTCCACGATTGTACATATTCAAGGTTCAGAAGCTACAGTAGAGGCATTCTATATTGACATCAGTATATTACATGGGACGAGGCTAGTAATGAAATTACAGAAAAAATTGTGACAAGTTGGAAGATTGTCTAAAACTGAAGTATTGCTGTGTACAAGGATATAATAATGTTGCAGCTGTGGCTGGACACATTAGTGGTGTTGAGAAATGTATTTTGGATGTAAACACCAAAGCAGTGTTTTTGCCATGTGACAATCACTGTCTTGCTGGAGTACATGCAGCTACTGTTGAAACATAATTGGTGACTTTTTTTGTCACTGCGCAAAAAGAGCACACATTTTTCTTCAGCTCTATACATAAGTGGGGCATTCTTAAACAACATGTTTGAATTAATGTGAAATGATTATATGACACAAGATCGTTTTCTAAGCACGAATCTGTACATGTGCTTAATGAACTTGGTAGTCTTAATGGATGGATCAGAAGAAGTCCCAGAAACCAAAGGAGATGCAGGCAGTTTGTTGGTTTGCATTACAATCTCTCTTTTCCCCGCATTTGTTTGTTTTTGGAATACAGGGCTTCCTAAAGTGAGTGATGCTCAGATATACCTATGACAAACAGGAATTGGGCTTTGTTAATGTGTTCAAAAGCAGAAAGTGCTGACTATTTCTTAAGGAAAAGCACGATTCTCTACTCACAAAAGCAGCTGATAGAGCCGTGGAGAAATGCAATATATTTGGTATTTTAACATAAAGAAGAAATGGAGGATGAAAGAAAATGTCTGGTGAGAAAAATATCAACTCTCATTTAAATTGAATATTGGGAACTCCTCGCGAACAGCTTGAGGCAGTACATAAGCTAACACCAGAATTAAAACTAACCTATTTTACAACTGAATATACTTCATAAGCTATTTGCCTTCTTCCAACTTCAAATATAATTAGATACAAAAAAAAGGCAAATACATTGCTTGAAACATTCAGCACTTATGTGAAAACTGCTCCGAACTGAACGCTTCAGTTATAGTTGCTAATGTACATTCTATTATACACCTTTTTTTTTAATTAAAAGAAGTTCATCCAAGAGAGAATATTCATCCATAGGAGACCACTGCTTGACTGGACAACACAGTGGGAGAGGAAAAGTCACTAACCTTCATCAGCTGCACATCAGTAGCAGTCGAATGGTGACACTGTGCACTGAGAGCTAGCTGGGTTGTACAGGTAAGCCTGTTCCAGGTTTTCCATTGTAGTGTTGTTCATCTGTGTGAGCTCACAAGGCATCAACATCAGATCACTCATAGGAGAGCTCGATAAATAGGGTAACTGAATGATGATTCAAAGAGAAGCACTCAGGAAGTGTGGACAGGAATCTGTCACAAGTGAAGGAACAGTATTCACAGGGCAGCCTTACGAGCAGGGTATACAGGAACTAGTGTTGTGGTGTGATAGGGTAGCGGTCCATAGATCTGGTGACAGACCAACGTTTTTAAGGAAGTCGATGCGTACGATCGGTTTTTCGACGTCAGCCATGTGAAATGTCCACTGGAACACTTTATCAGGTATGAAGAGAACGCAAAGGTAACTAATGCCATAGCCACCGATGAGGAACTTATTGGCAGCGCATAACAACAGTTTACTAGGCGGAGGTTGTGAAAGTGCGAGATCACCTGCAACTGTTGTGGTATCAGTGAGAAAGTGCCTGCTCGATGAAGATCCTGGGTGTTGTGGATGTATTACCTGACTGTTGATGATGATGGCTCCGTGAGGAATTGTTGCAAGCCGTGGCACCTAAATCGACTTGCAAGCATCATTAGGGTATGCACACAGCACACAGCAGTTTCTTGTTGCATCTCCAAATGTCATGTGAAACCAACATAGTGGATATCCTGGATGCGTAGCATGAGGTGTTGCGGCAGTGTTGTCCCTTTCACCTCTCGTAGTGGCAGTGGTATGGTCGGATAGGTGTACATATGAAGACGGTGGTGATTGGGGTTCCAGAGCTGGAAGTGCTATCTGGTGGCCACCAAGTGGCAGCATGCTGCCTTGCTGTGCAGCTGACTTTGCACAAACTCCGCTGCCAGAGCAATGGAGAGGAGGGGAGGGGCACACACTGTTACCAACCTCACTTCCCACCCCTGAAGCGACTGTTAGTGGAAGCTACCTGGCTTGTATAATTCTGAATGGAGTGGAACTTTACCTCAATAGGCTCAGGTGCATTTGACAGGAGCTAGAGCTGCAGTTCATGTGGGAGTTTAACTAAGCACAAAGTCAACAGTACAATGTCTGGCATGTATTCAGGATCAATTAGATCACTGAGGTGATGCAAGATCTGGGAGGGTGTCCTGGATCCTAGGTGCTCATAGTGAATCTTGTGGTTGATGGTGCTGTATCCAGCTACTTGTGGATTTGAGTGCAAGTGCATTGAGCGTCTTGTCACTGTACATGTACACTTACATCAACCACCAACTATATCAGCCTTGGCCAGCCGGAGTGGCCGAGCGGTTCTAGGCGCTACAGCCTGGAACCGCGAGACCGCTACGGTCGCAAGTTTGAGTCCTGCCTCGGGCATGGATGTGTGTAATGTCCTTAGGTTAGTTAGGTTTAAGTAGTTCTTAGTTCTAGGGGACTGATGACCTCAGCAGTTAAGTCCCATAGTGCTGAGAGCCATTTTTTTTTATATCAGGCTTGGCCAGGCGATACATGCTGCCTGTAGGAAGTGAGCAAATGTCACAGTCTCCGCCACACTTTCTATTGGTAACTTGGACCTGTATATGTGCGGAGCAGTGCCGACTCATTCTCACTATGTTCTTTTAGTTTGTACCAGTCACATCAATTCTGTGTATTGATCCTTCAGTTTCTCCCGGCGTATTTGTTGCTCGACTAGCCCACGGGTATACTGCCGGTTCATAGTGTCCAACGGGCACAATATTTCGGCGATCAGACATGTCGCCATCGTCAGGTACGCAGGCGAAATGAGCTCCTGAGGTTTTTTTTTCCCCCACTTTACATTCCCTCCTCTGATGGAGGAAGGCGGGCTGTTTTAGGGCATGCTGGCGTCCCTTTTCAGCCGTTGGGTTTTTACATGGTTATTTTTATTTTGTACCATTTATTTTTCCTGCAAGTGCATTGTTATAATTGGTTTGACAAATTTGTTACTGCAGGTTTTTGGTAGAAGACATTATAAACAAGTATATTAACAGAATAAAATTTAAATTAAACAAGTATATTAACAGAATAAAATTTAAATTACAGAAAAAGAAAGGAGTGAAAACAATATAAACAATTTAAGCACTTTTGTTTACATGGTACATTTTAAGTTTGATACATGTATATATATATAATTATCTGTGTTTGTTGCCGATTCCGAGAGTTGCTGTCTTTACAAGTGTATATATGTGCATATATATATATATATATTCTCCTATATTTTAAGACACATGACAAATAGGTGTGTGTAATATGTATGTATATTTTTTTTTTCTTCTTCCTGAGAGGGGGTGAGCGCTGTTTGGTGTTGATTGGATTGTTTGTGTTTGCTGTGGTGGATTCTTTTGTGTGTGTGTGTGTGTACGTGCGGGTGTGGTGTGTTTGTGGTTAATCTGTTGTTCTTTCGTCAAGGTGAGTTGGTGTTGTTGTATCTGCAGTTACGGGTAGTAGGATTGGGATGAGGTCAGGGAATGTTTTGGCTGTGTTTTGGGCTATTGTGCGTGATGGGGGAATGTATTTGTATTTCGGTCTTCTGTTTTCTCTTGCGTTTATAGTAAGGATGTCCTCCATGTCTGGTCTGTTGTGGATAATGTGGTTTCCATATCTCGCCCTAAGTTTGGTCATTCTGGTTTGGAGTGGTTCTATACTATAGCTTGTATATACTTCGTTGCTGGGGGTTGTAGGGGGTAGCCTGGTGATGCTGCGTATTAACCTTCTTTCGGTTTTGTACAGTTTTTCCGCTACGTGGGCCTGTATTCCCCCGAGTGGGGCGACTGCGTATTCGAGTATTGGTCTTATAAATGTTTTATATGTATGTAGGGCTGTTACGTCGCTGCAGCCGTGGAAGCGTCCTTGAACCTGTCTTATTAAGTTTTGTCGTAGTCGTGTTTTGTTCAGGAGGTGATTTAGGTGCGTTTTCCAGTTCAGGTGTCGGTCTAGATATACTCCAAGGTATCTGGCTGAGTTGCTCAGTGTGAGTGGCGTGTTCCATAGTCTTAGTCGGATTTCGTTGTCGTCTTGTTGTCGCTTTTTTGTCAGATGTCTGTGTTTGAAAAGAACTGTCTGTATTTTATTGGGATTGGGCCGAATTCTCCACTTGGTCATGCATTGCTCTAGTCGTGTTAGGTAGTCGTTTGTCTTTCGTTGTACAGTGCTTGTTCTTAGTTCGGTGCACCAGTATGCTGTATCGTCTGCATACAGCCCTACGGTTTCGGTTCGTGTCCTGACAGTGGGTACGTCGGCTGTATATAACGTGTAGAGTAGGGGCGATAATATTCCGCCTTGGGGTACTCCTGCTTGTGGGGTAAAGGCTTCGGATTTTTCTTTTTCTACGTGTACTATGCAGGTTCTGTCAGTTAAGTAAGCTTTTATTATTCTTGTCATCTTCGTTGGGATTCCTATTTCTGTCAGTTTGTAAAGTAGTCCGTTGTGCCATAATTTGTCAAAAGCGCGCTCGATGTCCAGGAGTACAGCGAGCGTGCAGTGTCCTTTGTTAAAACCTTTCGCTATGCTGTCAGTCAGTCTAAGTAGGGGGTCGTTGGTTGAGTTCTTCTGTCGGAAACCTGCCTGTATAGGGGGATTAGTCTTTTGTCATCTGTGTATTTCCATATCCTGTCTGTCAGTATCCGTTCATATGTCTTTCCTATTACGTCTAGTAGTGGTATTGGTCTGTATGAACGGGGGTCAGTCCTTGGTTTGTCAGGTTTGGGGATCATTATTGTCCTGCTGGTTTTCCAATTTGTCGTGAGTCATGCAAAAGTTGAAGATGAGGGATAGTAGAGGGGTGAGGATATGTAAGGGAGCTTTTTGGAGGTGGATTCGTTGGATACCATTTTCACCAGGGGCAGAGTTTCGTCCCGTGTATATTGCGTCTGCTATTTCAGTCTCTGTTATGTCTTTAGTGAGTGTTAGTTGTTCTTCTGTTTCGGTTGTGGGGATTTCTAGGATTCGTGGTAGTTGGGACTCTATGTGTTGTCTGAATTGTTCGTCAAATTTATCGTCAGCTGGAAATGAATAAACTTCTTGCAGCACTTGTTTGAAAGCTTCTGCCTGTTCTTTTTGGTCGGACGTTGGCTCGTTGTTTACCAGTAGTGTGGATTGAGTCGTCTTTCGTTGTCCTGTTAGGGTCTTGAATTTATTCCAGAACTTTCTGCCCTCCCTGTAGTTTAACTGGGCACATGTGTCGTCCCATTGCTGTTGTTTGTGTGTTGAAATGATTCTCTTGACCCTAGCATTTAGTCTATTCCACTGTCGTTTAAGGTCTGGGTTGTCGCCACGTCTCATTTGTCTTTGTAGTCGTTTTTTTTTTTTTTTTTTTGTCTGATGAGGTTTAGTGCTTCTGGGGGGATGGAGGGTTTCCAGTTCTCTATTGTTTTTGTTGGTACTGCTTCTGTTATGGCTCTTTGGAAGGCCGATTCGAGTCTGTGTGCGACACTTTGTAGGTCATCTGGGTCTGTGATACTGATGGGGGCAGTTAGCTCTTCTGTTAGTATGTCTCGATATTTGTCCCAGTCAGCGTTTCTGTATAGTTTTATGGTTCTGCTGGTCGGGTGAGGGGGAGGTGGTTGTGTGGCTGTTGTTGTGAATGTGATGGGGAGGTGGTCACTTGTGATGGAGTCGCCTACTTTAGGTTCAGTAATGGTGTCGTGGAGGTCTGGGCTGTAGAGGATGTGGTCTGGATTTGATGTGCCTTGGAAGCCTATGAAGGTGGGTTCATGAACTGGTAGTCTGAGTATGGGTTCGGTAGTCAAGAGGTCGAATAGTAGCCGGCCGTTGCCATTGTCTAGTCTGTCTCCTAGTAGGTGATGTCTGGCGTTTAGGTCTGCAAGGAGGATGGTGCGGTTTCGTGTCATGATGTGTTGTATGAATTGTGTTGGCAGCGCTGTGCCTGGCGGGTTATACATGCAAACTATTTGGAGGGTCCTTCTGTCCCTGTCTTTGATTTTAATCATTATGGCCTCAATGTTGATGAATGCCTGTGGGAGCGCAATTTCCTGGGCTGCTATGGAGTTGCTTACATATACTGCAACGCCTCCTCTTCCGTCTTGCCTGTTTTTGCGGAAGGTGTTATATTTTGCGAAGTCGCATTTGTCATGGTCGCGGAGCCAGGTCTCTGCAATTGCAGCGATGTGTATTTTCTCGTGGTGAAGTGTGTGTGTGAGGACAGTCCGTTTATTTTTTATCCCTTGGGCATTTGCAAAGAGGAGTTTCAAGTGGTTTCTGTCGTCCGTGCTTTCCATGAAGGTGGTGCGGGTGTGTGTGTTTGTGTGTGTACGTGCGCATTATTGTTTACTTATGTGTTTGTCTTTCTGCGCCGCTATCTTGCTGTGGATGGTGTGGAGTGGAGTGGTGGGTGGGGGACGGGTGGGATGAGGTGGAGTGGGGAGGTATGTTTATATTTGAGTGATCTGTGTCTATGTAGTTTTCTGGGTCCCATGTCTCTGTGATGGTAACGTGTAGTGTGTTTCTCATTTGTGTTGCTATCATCCCCCTCTCAAGGATTTTTCTGGACGCACGGTCGATGGCTTTCTTTACGTCCTCGCGTCTGTCCTGGAAGAGATCGATTAGGATGGTGGTCATGAGGCGAATCAAGTCGTTCTTGAAGACGATGTGGTTCGCCGAGACCGACTCTCCGTTTTCTTCTTTCTTTGTAGGTGGGTGATCTGGCCCGTCCATTGTTTTGATTGGGGCCCGGAGTTCAGGATTGGATGGTGCCTTTGGTCTGCGGGGGCATTTGTATGACAGGGCAGAGTGTGGTCCTGAGCAGTTCGCGCATTTTTCCTCCTTCAGGTTGCACTGTGAGAGGTTGTGCTGCCCTCCGCACCTGGCACATTTGGCTTGTTGCTGTGCGCATTTTATGGTGGGGTGCTCGAAGGATAAGCATCGGCCACACTGTGATGGTTGGGATGGGGGGTCGTGTGGCGGTTCGGCCATTCTTCTTTTAAAATCTATGTCGACGCCTTCTGTTAGCAGTTGGTCGACGGTCTGCTGGTCGTGCGTTATGACCCTAAACTTCTCTGTTGGCTGCTGGTTTTTTCTGGAGATGATGCGCCATGCTTTCTCCACATGTAGTCCCTGCTTTATCATCTGATCCCTGACTTCCTCATCAGGCGTGGTGACTGGGATTTTTTTGAGAATCACTGAGAGGGATGGTGTGGTCTTTCGGTTGGGGTTTGGCCTCGGTCCTCTTGGCTTTTGCCATTGGACTTTAGCCGTAGGGTAGCCGCAATTTCGAAGGTCTTTTTGTAATTCCCCTTCCTTCCCTTTTACTTTCAGCTCCAAGAAGGCCTTCTGGAATCTTGTAAGGGTGAGGCTTTTTACGTTTGCTACAATCGCGTTCTTGCAGAAACGCCGGATGGTGGAGGCGAGGTCATGTTGAGTGATGTCGTTTGGCAGACCTGTTATCACGTACGTGTGGCATATGAGGTCGCACATAGGGCGTGCAGACGTATCCGGGCTGCAGCTCCCTGCTGGCGAGGGCGGGCTTGTGATGGAGATGTTCCGCCTTCTGCCGTCAGGTGTTGGTGATGATGGGGAGTCCGTGATTCGTTTTAAATCCCCTCCCCCCGCGGGCCGCTCACTTCGCCGTCCGCGCCCGCGCGCCGGCGGTCGCGAAGACGTCGGCGTCGGAATTTGTCGTAGCGTCGATGTGCTTGCTACGTCCGCCCTGGTCGCCAGTTCGTACTTCTTGCTGAGAGTCTTCTTAATTACATTCAATGCCGGGTGTCAAGCCTTGCTGAGATTGTATCCGCAATCTCGGTTGATAAGATCTTCCCTGGTGCGAATGTCGATAGCCTCGCTTATAACGCTGTCCTAATATTTAGAGGTCTGAGCCAGGATCTTGGTACGCTCATAATCCATGTCGTGTTTCTCGGACAAACAGTGCTCTGCTACCGCCGACTTATTTGGATATGTGAGTCAAGTGTGCCTTTGATGTTCTTGGCAACGGTCTTCGATGGTGCATACTGTTTGTACGAATAAGTCTTCCCACACACACAGGAAATTTAGTATATGCCAGCCTTCCTCAAACCGAGGTCATCTTTCACACTTCCCAGTAATCCTCGTGTTTTATTGGGCAGGCAAAAGGCGGTTTTAACTCGGTGTTTCTATAATATACGGCCGTTTTTCCCTGATAGTGCGCCATTGTACGGAATAAAGGCAGTGGCTACCTCTTCTTCCGTAACCTCATCCGTCTCCACAGGTTGTGCTGTGGTGGTGGGACGGAGAGCGCGTCTAATCTGCCATTCTGAATACCCGATTTTTTGGAACACGGTCTTGAGGTGTTCCAATTCCTAGGGCAGATTCTCTGCGTCTGGGATGCTGCGCGCCCTATGTACTAGTGTTTTTAGTACTCCATTTCTCTGAGAAGGCTGGTGGCAGCTGTCTGCATGCATGTACAGGTCAGTGTGCGTTTTCTTCCTGTACACACCGTGGCTCAGTGTACCACCAGCTCTTCTCTTGACCATGACATCCAGGAATGGTAATCTTCCTTCTGCCTCGGTCTCCATAGTGAATTTGATGTTTGGATGTATGGAGTTTGGGTGTTTAAGGAAATCCAAGAGCGTGTCCCTATCATGGGGCCAGATGACGAACGTGTCATCGACATAACGGAAGAAACAAGTAGGTTTCCAATTGGATGACGCCAAGGCTTCCTCCTCGAAGTACTCCATGTACAAATTCGCGCGACCACCGGTGAGAGTGGGCTGCCCATTGCGACTCCATCTGTTTGCTCATAGTATTCCCCATTAAACAGAAAATACGTTGAGGTCAAGACATGCCTAAAGAGTTCGGTGGTCTTCTCGTCAAATTTCTGCCCAATAAGCTCGACTGACTCTCGTAGAGGCACCTGGTGAATAGTGAAACCACATCGAAGCTCACTAGGATATCAGTGTCTTTCAGTCTGAAGTTGTCGGGACGTTCCACGAAATCAACGGAATTACCGATATGGTGAGGGCATTTACCTACATACGGGCCAAGTAATTCAGCCAGATTTTTGCCAGCAAGTAAGTAGGTCCCCTAACGTTGCTGACCATCGGGCGCATAGGTACTCCCTCTTTGTGGACCTTAGGGAGTCCATAACGTCTTGGTGTTACAGGTCCTTGAGGTGACAATTTCTTGGCGTCCCCCTCTGGTAGATCCGCGTCCTTAAGTAGAGCCCGGGTCTTGTTCTCCACCTTCTTCGTAGGGTCAGCGTTGATCTTCCTATAGGAGTCGTCATCTAGCAGGCGCATCTTCTCAATGTAGTCCTTATGGGAAAGAACACAGTGGCATTGCCTTTGTCAGTAGGTAAGATAACAATCTCAGCGCACTAATAGGTCCCGAATGGCCGCCCTCTCTCTACTGATAATGTTAGTCTTCGTAGGTTTAGTTCTGGGCAGAGCCCGGCAGGTTTCCCTACGCACTTCTTCTGCTGCTTCAGGTGGTAATCGCGCTGCAACCTGTTCCACTGCACTGACGATGTCCGCGACCGGCATGAACTTCGGGGTGGTAGCAAAGTTGAGTCCCTTCTTCAGAACCGAAACCACCTCATGAGACATCTCCATGTCAGTGAGATTGATGATCGTCTTGCATGATGCCTCCAGCGATGGTTTATCCGAGAGACGTGAGAATTTTGAAATCTGACGTCCAGTGACCTTTTTATGTGCAGCATCGGCTGTCGTCCAGGTAACACCATCCACCCAGTTCCAGGTCCACGAATTAAACTGATTAGCCAGTTTAAGATGAAGTTTAAATAGTTCCTGGGAGTTGTATTCAAGGCTGCGGCGAGTAAAGTGCACCCTCTCACGTACCAAGGCAAGACTGGCCCGTCTCTTAATTCTCTTGGCTGCTGCATAGTCGATGAGATGCTTGACCTTAGCAAAGTTCGACACAATCTGCTCGGTACGACATCTCTTCAGGAATGCAAGAGCACTCAGCAAACGGCATCTTCGGGGGCGCAGCTTGTCGAGTTTCTTCACGCTGCGATACATCTCCTCCCCGTAAAGGTATATGATGTGATTCTTCAGTTTCTACCGGCGTATTTGTTGCTCGAACAGCCCACGGATATACTGCCGGTTCATAGTGTCCAACGGGCACAATAATTCGGCGATCAGACATGTCACCAACGTCAGGTGCGCTGACGAATTGAGCTCCAGAGGGCGGGCGGGCGGTTGACAATCTCAGCAAGGCTTGGGATCCGGCACTGAATGTAATTAAGAAGACTCTCAGCAAGAACTACGAATTGGCGACCAGGGCGGACGTAGCAAGCACATCAACGCTACGACAGATTCCGACGCCCACGTCTTCGAGAGCGCCGGCGCGCGGGCGCGGACGGCGAAGAGAGCGGCCCTCGGGGGAAGGGATTTAAATCGGCCGCCCGCCCTCAGGAGCTCAGAACAACCACATCACAGGCCAACCACGCGTTGGCCTGACCTGCTGAGGGATTAAGTTTTTTACTAATCCCTCAACAGAGTGTGTCTTTCTCTTTTTCAGGGAAAACCAGACAGGACCATTCGACTAGACTGTTAATTAATATTTCTCTCCCCTACAGGAACTGCAGGAACGACATATGTATGTCTATACTGCATCACCTCGAGCCAAGGACAGGCTCGTCATTCCAGCGTCAGCGTCAGCGTCTCAGGAGCTCAGTTCGTCAGCGCACCTGACGATGGCGACATGTCTGATCGCCGAAATATTGTGCCCGTTGGACACTAGGAACCGGCAGTATACCCGTGGACTGTTCGAGCAATTCTGTGTATTGCTTATGTTGCACTTTCTGTATGGTTCCTTCGACATGTGTGAAGTCACGAGAGGATTATTTATTGTTCAGAGGTTTATGAATAAAGTCATATTTGTGTTACTTCAGTCGGTTTCATGTATTACGTGGTTACTACAGATGGCTTCACTTAAAGGGCTCAACAGGCACTCTGTGACGATTGATTTTGTCATCAAGTACTTGTGATGCACTGGCAGTGATAGCAGCAAATCACTTATTAGGTCTGTACAGTCACGCAGCTGACTGAGCAGGCAAATAAAATGAGCATCTTCATTCTGGATACCACATAAATTGAGAACATTGTCACCTAAAACGAACCAGGTCTTGAGGAAACTTGGGTAATTTGCCTGCTTATACTAGCTGAATTTTCATAGGTTTCACAAACTGTCTCGATGACACACAGAGAATGGTGGATGGCTGCTGCCTTGAAGAAACGGCGACTGTAGGTTTGAGATCTCAGTTGAATACGCCATGTGGAGCACGAGTGCTGTGTACATTGTCGCCCCAGATCTGCGTGCCCAGTGTGAAATTATGGCTACAAGTATTGCACTGCACAACAGGGACGGGAGCAATATTTACTGTTGCGGACGAAATGACCAATGTTGCATGACTGCACGTCAAAATTTTTTGGGAGACAAGGCAGCAGTCTGGAACATACACTGGGTATTGTTCACTTACATGGTCATCATCACATGATGAGTTTGCAGCTGTGAAGAAACATATCATTATTATTGTTTTTCTTTCTTTTCTTTTTCCTTCGTTCTTTTCTTTTTATATATAAAAATAATAATAAATTTTGTACCACAGATAATATTGATATAAGAAAAAGAGAGAGAGAGAGATAGAGAGACACTCTTCAATTTTTTAGATTCAGTGGACGCGTGACGAGTTCCGCCGCATGATATTATTCAGAAGAATGTATTTTAATTGTACATTAGAAAATATTAAAAACACTTATCGAGATGGCAAAGTTTATTCATTCAATTATGCCGACGACATCCGTCTGTCCATATCTCTGCGACGCGCGGAGAGCCCTGCATCAAAAGGATCGAATTTAACAAGAAGAATTCACGTGAGCAGAGGAGGGGCAATCTGGAGCCAGTATTGTGATACCAATCTCCAAGCATAATAGCAGTAACAAAACGGATGTACTCAAATTTGTGAATGTTAGATGTTGAATATTTGTATGTAATCCTGAAGGTCTGTTTATATTAGTGACAGTTAAAGTTATCCCAGAGTATGATTACTTTCCAATCCTTTTTTAATCATCCTTTATAAATTTCCCTTTTAATTATTTAAGCAGCACATTTTATTAAGATTTCCAATGTATATATTACATTTCAAGTCCCTCAACCACTATTCAATGGCAACCATTCAAAGGACGGCGCTGAGCGGAATATGAATAGACCTTTCAATTGTTGAGATAAAGAAAATTTCAGATAAATGACTCATTTTTATTGTTATAAGAAACTAATGAGCCCTTTATCTATAAAGGACAAAAATCTGTATAAAGTCACCATTAAGGTGCAAAGTAATTCTTGCAAATTCTGTAAGACTTTATCAGTAGGACTGCATCAGAGAATACATAGGTTCATTAATGCAAATGCTCATAAAACGACTTTAATTCAAAGATACCGATACAAACGAAGATTTATGTGGATACTGTAGAAGAAGCTCTTAAAGAGAAGGAAAGTCAACTTCTAGCTAAAGTAGATTCAGGTTTAATGGAAGCAGACGAAAGGTGGCGAGGCAGTGTTGCTAAAACTACTGACATTCCTAAACAACATATGACAGAAAACAAACCTGTGCTTTTGGAGCCTGCCGTTGTGGCCGAATGGTTCTAGGCGCTTCAGGTTGGAACCACTAGGGTCGCAGATTCGAGTCCTGCCTCGGGCATGGATGTGTGTGATGTCCTTAGGTTATTTAGGTTTAAGTAGTTCCAAGATCTAGGGGACTCATGACCTCAGATGTTAAGTCTCATAGTGCTCAGAGCCATTTGAACCATACGCTTTTGGAGAAGTTAGATACCTTCACTGGTACCCACAATACGGGCTTTGCCCATCGAAGGAAAATACCGACGGTTGCACAATGCAACAACACTTGCCGGCAGTTGCACATGTCAAGCAAGCACAGTTGCCATGCGCTAGCCCCAACCGAACATAAACGCGCCTTTCACTGACAGCGCGGCGTGTTCGTCAACATAACTCGCTGATGAGGGACTACTTAGGCATCAAAAATTCCCGATAATTACTTCGGAAGGGAAAAGAACACACCCTGCAGTCTCCATCAGAGCATTTCGAAATGTTTTACCTCGTACCTGGACCGAAGCCCAGAAAATTAGATTTGTTGTTGGATATACACAGGGTCCTGCAGATGACGAAGAAATTGAAGAAATGTATGATCAAATAAAAGAAATTATTCAGATAGTGAAGGGTGACGAAAATTTAATAGTAATGGGTGACTGGAATTCGGTAGTAGGAAAAGGGAGAGAAGGAAAAGTAGTAGGTGAATATGGACTGGGGCAAAGAAATGAAAGAGGAAGCCGCCTGGTAGAATTTTGCACAGAGCACAACTTAATCACAGGTAACACTTGGTTAAAGAATCATAAAAGAAGGCTGTATACATGGAAGAAGCCTGGAGATACTGACAGGTTTCAGATAGATTATATAATGGTACGACAGAGATTTAGGAACCAGGTTTTAAATTGTAAGACATTTCCAGGGGCAGATGTGGACTCTGACCACAATCTGTTGGTTATGACCTGTAGATTAAAACTGAAGAAACTACAAAAAGGTGGGAATTTGAGGAGATGTGACCTGGATAAACTAAAAGAACCAGAGGTTGTTGAGAGTTTCAAGGAGAGCATAAGGGAGCAATTGACAGGAATGGGGGAAAAAAATACAATAGATGAAGAATGGGTAGCTTTGAGGGATGAAGTAGTGAAGGCAGCAGAGGATCAAGTAGGTAAAAAGACGAGGGCTAGTAGACATCCTTGGGTAACAGAAGAAATATTGAATTTAATTGACGAAAGGAGAAAATATAAAAATGCAGTAAATGAAGCTGGCAAAAAGGAATACAAACGTCTCAAAAATGACATCGACAGGAAGTGCAAAATGTCTAAGCAGGGATGGCTAGAGGACAAATGTAAGGATGTAGAGGCTTATCTCACTAGGGGTAAGATAGATACTGCCTACAGGAAAATTAAACAGACCTTTGGAGAAAAGAGGACCACTTGTATGAATATTAAGAGCTCAGATGGAAACCCAGTTCTAACCAAAGAAGAGAAAGCAGAAAGGTGGAAGGAGTATATAGAGGGTCTATACAAGGGCGATGTACTTAAGGACAATATTATGGAAATGGAAGAGGATGTAGAGGAAGATGAAGTGGGAGATACGATACTGCGTGAAGAGTTTGACAGAGCACTGAAAGACCTGAGTCGAAACAAGGCCCCTGGAGTAGACAACATTCCATTGGAACTACTGACGGCCTTGGGAGAGCCAGTCCTGACAAAACTCTACCATCTGGTGAGCAAGATGTATGAAACAGGCGAAATACCCTCAGACTTCAAGAAGAATATAATAATTCCAATCTCAAAGAAAGCAGGTGTTGGCAGATGTGAAAATTACCGAACTATCAGTTTAATAAGTCACAGCTGCAAAATACTAACGCGAGTTCATTACAGACGAATGGAAAAACTAGTAGAAGCCGACCTCGGGGAAGAGCAGTTTGGATTCCGTAGAAATGTTGGAACACGTGAGGCAATACTAACTTATCTTTGAAGCTACATTAAGGAAGGGCAAACCTACGTTTCTAGCATTTGTAGACTTAGAGAAAGCTTTTCACAATGTTGACTGGAATACTCTCTTTCAAATTCTGAAGGTGGCAGGGGTAAAATACAGGGAGCGAAAGGCCATTTACAATTTGTACAGAAACCAGATGGCAGTTATAAGAGTAGAGGGACATGAAAGGGAAGCAGTGGTTGGGAAGGGAGTGAGACAGGGCTGTAGTCTCTCCCCGATGTTATTCAATCTGTATATTGAGCAAGCAGTGAAGGAAACAAAAGAAAAATTCGGAGTAGGTATTAAAGTCCATGGAGAAGAAATAAAAACTTTGAGGTTCGCCGATGACATCGTAATTCTGTCAGAGATAGCAAAGGACTTGGAAGAGCAGTTGAATGGAATGGACAGTGGCTTGAGAGGAGTATATAAGATGAACATCAACAAAAGCAAAACGAGGATAATGGAATGTAGTCGAATTAAGTAGGGTGATGCTGAGGGAATTAGATTAGGAAGTGAGACACTTAAAGTAGTAAAGGAGTTTTGCTATTTGGGGAGCAAAATAACTGATGATGGTCGTAGTAGAGAGGATATAAAATGTAGACTGGCAATGGCAAGGAAAGCGTTCCTGAAGAAGAGAAGTTTGTTAACATCCAGTATAGATTTAAGTGTCAGGAAGTCATTTCTGAAAGTATTTGTATTGAGTGTAGCCATTTATGGAAGTGAATCATGGACGATAAATAGTTTGGACAAGAAGAGAATAGAAGCTTTCGAAAAGTGGTGCTACAGAAGAATGCTGAAGATTAGATGGGTGGATCACATAAGTAATGAGGAAGTATTGAATCGGATTAGGGAGAAGAGAAGTTTGTGGCACAACTTGACCAGAAGAAGGGATCGGATGGTAGGACATGTTCTGAGGCATCAAGAGATCACCAATTTAGTACTGGAGGGCACCGTGGAGGGTAAAAATCGTAGAGAGAGACCAAGAGATGACTACAGTAAGCAGATTCAGAGGGATGTAGGTTGCAGTAGATACTGGGAGATGAAGAAGCTTGCACAGGATAGAGTAGCATGGAGAGCTGCATCAAACCAGTTTCAGGACTGAAGACCACAACAACAACAACAACATACACAGGGTGACGTTCTGCTATGGGCTACGGACATGGCGGAACGTTGCCACTACTATGAACAGTGTGAGAGGGCATTTCTGGATAAGTATCGGTCTGAGGCTGTACAAGAGAGGCTCAGACGCGAAGTATTCAACCCAGCCCCGTTCAGTAGCAAGTACGGAAGCTTAAGAGGCTATATTGAAAAATATTTGAGTGAAACCAGATACTGGACGGACACTGTATCTCAAGGAGACGTACTGAAAATTTTTAAAGAGCCGTCTGCCTGCCCACATTAGGGAAAAACTCATTACCATCCCAGAACACGACACCGAACACATTTTGTCTGTATTGGGCTCAATAGATTTAATATATGAAGAGAAACCAGTACAACAGAAGCCATTTAATACGCCGATGGCGACACGGAGATTTACGGACCAATAAGTAAACAACGGATTCGTAGTACAATGGTAACGGTAATCGCAACAGCAATCGGGAAAGCCGTGAATACAAAGGTGGAGTAAAAGAAAGGGGGAAAAATTTAGCTAAGACGTTTACGCTGGGCGAGTAGCGTATGCCATCCTGTACAATACGTACCGACACAAGCTTCCAGCAATAATCAGCTGATGGCTTGGGAAGCACCAAACAATAACAGGCAACCGAATAACCCACAAACAGCGGAATTTGGCAAGCAAAGTAACACACATATACCAAATAACACGCAAAGGCAAGAGAATTTCAGTCGAGAGCCTCTCAGGACACTAAGTGGCGTAACCAAACACCAAGGGTCAACATGGTGGAAGAACGTAGAAGTCGATGCCACCGCGACGCCGGAAAACTTGAACCGGTCACGGTAGGGTCCCGTTCTATGACCTTGGAGAGGAGTGGGGGAACGAGCTTGATCGAGACTTGCTTTATCAGATGAGATCATGGTAATGATGTAAGGGATGATCTGTAGGAAGGTAATGATGGTACGCAGAAAAACTTGACAGAGGACAAGGTAGAAGCTACTATTAAAGCCAAAATATTTGAGCTTGATGTACCAACTATGCTTGACACAGAGGCTACGACTAATTGGATGTCACAGGTATTCCTTCAAGAACTGAAGAAACGTGGAAGTATACCTACACTGCCAGTCCAAAATTGCAAGGTACAAACTGCTACTGATTAGAAATCGAAAGGAGTCCAGATACAAGCCTTAATTCCCATACAATTAGGACAGTTTTCTGTACGATGCAATTTTTTGATAATAGAGAAATTAATAAATGATTGTTTAATCGGTATGGATACATTCAGGTCATAGCAAGTACAAATTGACATAGGAAAGGGCCTAAGTCATTTCATTGTAAATAACCAATTATTTGTAATAGACCGGATCAGGGAAGTACTAATAGATGTAAAACTGAGGTTACTCACGACCTTGAAGTTAAATTGGTAAATCCCATAGTTATGTTTGTCGACATATACAGTAACTAACAGTCATCGGCAGAAGAAATAAACGTCGACACAATAAGCACGAAGGTAAGTGAATCAAAGTGCTTGTCTAAAGAACATCAAGCGGAATTCAGGGAACTGATACTTGCTTATATACATGTATTTGAGAAAAGACCAAGTATTATTAAGGATTTCATGTACAAAATGGAGGTGTATCCTCATGAAACTTTTTGTTCCATCTCATACCCTACACCATGGACACAAAGGGAAGCAGTAAGAAAAGAGATTAACAGGATGCTTGAATGGAACATAGTACGACCATCATTTTCCCTTTATTGTAGTCCCATCTTGGCCGTGAGTAAGCCAGATGGCAAGGTGCGCTTGGTCCTCGACGCGTGTAATATTAATAGAGATTGTTGTACCTGTACGAACACGTCCAGACAATTTAGAGGAACAGCTTATGAAATTCCATAATACTAAATTTCTTACTATAATCGACCACCGGTCTTCATATTGGCAAATAAAACTACATGAAGAAAGTCGGAAGAATACCGCCTTTGTATGTGGGGGCAGAGGCTTCGAATTTCAAGTATTACCGTTTGGATAGAACATAAATGCAGGTGTATTTATCTCTGCACTTGACAGAGTGTTAGGGCCCGAACTTTTGAGTAAGGTAACAGTATACGTGGTCGAACTTTTATTCACTACACCCAGTTGGGTAGAACATTTAAGATTAATTGAACAAGTATTACAGCCGTTTTTCCGAGTATGGAGTAACAGCCAGTCTCAAGAAATCTAATTTCGGACAAGAAAACGTAAAATTTTTAGGATCCATAATCTCTTTGGAAGGCATACTGCCAGATCCTAAAAAACTTGATGCCATTATGAACTGTCCTATTCCGCAAACAAGAAACAATTAAAGGCATACTTAGACCTAGTGTCATTTTTCAGGAAATTCATCCCCTACCAACTAATGGACAATGATGCTTTACTAAATCTTCTCCGGAAAAACAGCCCTTGGGTATGGGACAAGCAATGTTAAACCGATTTCGAAAACATCAAGCGAGCCTTATTAAATGCTAATATTTTATCTCAACCAGACATGAAAGTAGATTTTTGTTTATGCACCGACGCATCTTCCCATGGTCTGGGTGCATGGTGGGAGAATTAGGAAATCTCATCCCTAAAGCAACTAGCTTCGCCAGTAGCACCTTATTCGAAGCTGAACGTTCATATTCAGTCACGCAGTTAGAAGTTTTGGCTGTAATTTGGTTCTTTAAACAGTCTGAATATTGTCTTTGGGGTAAGCACACAAAAGTGTACAGTGCCATTAGTCCCTATCTGTTTTGTTAACTTGTAAATTGTTGCACCGACGGATAGCCAGGTGGTGTATGTATCTTCAAGAATTCGATTTTGAAATACTATACATAAAAGGAAATTAAAACATAATAGCTGATGCTCTTTCTCGACTACCACAAGGCTTAGAGGAATTCAACGGTCTTTTAGAGCAGAAAAGTGAAATAAGAGCTACGTTGATGGAGGACAAATCACTCCTACCACACTATGTCCACATGTGCAAACATATGGAGCAATTATAGCAGGAAGACACGCGCTGGAGTAAGGTAAGAGCAAAACTTGCACATAACGGCGATGAAAAATTAAAAAGATTTTTCACTATTCACAAAGGTGTTTAGTTCCACAGGAAACCTCTGGAATAAGAGACGTGGCGTGTGTGTTTGCCAGAGGAATATGGGGATGATTTTATCTTATGCACACACAGTACTTGGGGCCATTATGGCACTACAAAATGCACTGATAAAATAGCTAAATATTCTTATTCCCCAACCTTAGACGAAGAGTACTACAGTTGTTACGAGAGTATATTGTTTGCCAGGAAACAAAACATTCTAACTTCTCCAAACATATACAACTACACCCCAATGTGGCTAAGAAACTTCTAGAAAAGGTATCATTAGATGTGGCTGGATCCTATCCCAGAGGTAAAGGTGGAGTAAAATATATAGTAGGCCTGTATGATATTTTCACTAACGACAGAAAGCTGAAATGTACAACACAGTTTTACGCAGGATAAAAGGACTTAGAATATATCCCAAATCCACAAAAACTGTAATAGTAAACCATAAGTGGCAATTACTATACACTGGACCATACATAACTGCCCAAATCCTCTAACCCATAGCATACAGATCGGCACACGTGAAAACGAGTAAAGACAAGGGCCTTTACCCACACAAAGACTTATGTATTCAAGAAGAAGGTGTGCAGCCATTTGTACACCTCTAGGTTGCACATCTGTATAGTAATATTAAATATAGGATGCTGGAAAACCACATTCCTGAATTTACGTTATTCGTTGATACGGAAAATTTTTGTTAATGTTTAAAAAAATGGCTCTGAGCACTATGGGACTCAACTGCTGTAGTCATTAGTCCCATAGAACTTAGAACTACTTAAACCTAACAAACCTAAAGACATCACACACATCCATGCCCGAGGCAGGGTTCGAACCTGCGACCGTAGCAGTCGCACGGTTCCGGACTGCGTGCCTAGAACAGCGAGACCACCGCGGCCGGCTTACTTTTTTTTTTTTTTCTTATATGTCAAATGTATAAATGATAAGGGAAGTGGATATAGAAAGAAAGAATTTTACTTTATGTGCCTAGAGAGGACGATACTTTGAACACAACGCTTCGCCTTGCACGTAGCTCAGTTGTAAATGAATAAACGAACTTGTGAAACACGTGGTAGCGCGCACTGCAATACACAACTCACCACGACATTAGTGTAGGGTGACCAAATTATTTTCGGTGAAAACCGGAACACATTCACCCAAGTGCCAATGGACACCTCATTCCACATGTACCCAGGTTTCTTAACTTTAAATATTGGTGTTTTGTTGATACATTTTGTTAACCCGATTATTATAACTAATAAGAGGATACAAAATATTGATATAATCTATATTATCTGTATAATAAATGACATTTAATAAACGTATACAGTAATAAAGAAATGTATTACTATTTTACAAAATTTTACAGCCATTCAACTTTTAATCAATTAATATTAACATGAGGTTTAATATTACTGAGCACTTGTAGATGGCATAGACTGTCATTGGAGAAAAGGGTATTTTTCACTGCCTCCAGCCTTCTTGATCATGTCTTTGTTCTTTGAGACACAGTGATAAAACTCGGCACAATCCATTTTGTAGTTGTACAGGATCTGCAGGATTGCTTCAAGAGAGTCCACCTCCATTCTGTTTCTTTCATTAGTCCACTGGATATTCATGAACGAAAATATTCTTTCCACATTGGCATTATGAGCTGTGATTGCAAATAAATACCTTGCAATTATTACCAACTCAGAGTAATGCTGAAGACAGCTTTTAAAAAAACTCACCCACTTCTCATGACATTCCAATGGTGTTTTTTTTTCATCATTCCACTCGTGAAGATTTTCTTCAACAAAATTTGTCAGTGTGCCGAACTGATCAAAGAGAATGGAATCATCGATTTCAATCTCTTTACTCCTCAAATAAGAAACTGTCTCTTCAACGATTTCCCATTTCGGCACGCTCTACAGTAACATCCAATCAAACACCGGCGATGAGGGTAAATATGAGGCGCTCCACATGCTGGGATATTCTACACAAGTGTAATAAAACTTGTTAACTTCTTCTATAAAACTCCTTTCCGCTGCTTCTGATACTTCTGCTCTTTTAAGGACAGATTTAACATTAAAAGAAATGAACTGCTGTTCTCTCCTCTTAGTAACAGTTTCCAGAGTATTTTTCAAAACATCATTTACCTCTATTACACTTTTCGTGCTACCCTCAATTTCCTTTATCCCATTCTGCAAAGTGCTAAGCTGACTGTGAATGAACCATAAGTAGGCTTCACTTAAAGGGTTACTGAAAAACTGAGCCAATATTTTGGGGGCTTTGTCTTCATTTAGAAAAAAATCTTTTAGCGGTTCAAACAGGCGGATTACTCTTTCAACTGCTGGAAACAGTGATGACCAGCGAGTTTTCGAGTAATACATTGCATTCATATATTCAGTTCCCACATAATCACAGAACTCCTTAAGCCTCTCTGTTCTAACAGTATATATGTAAAAGTGTTAGTATACCTTCATGACGATAATTTCAACATCGCAGCTTAAACTCTCAGCAGATGTCTGCACGCTATTGTGTAAAACATGTGCAGGGCACCCTATGCCTTCAATGTTTTCATGCAATGTTGCCTTTAATTTGGTAAATACGTTGCATTTGCCTTGTCTTTTTAAACCACCAAAGTTTGTGTTGGTGTTGTCTCCACAAAATGACACACATTTATTTTTCTCAAGATCAAACATTTCGATAGTATTCATACAAAATCTTGAAATTTCGTCAGAGTTTCATTAGGTAGGGAACACACCTTCAAAAGTTTGGTCTGAATTCCCTGATTAACATCGAAAAACTGAACAACAAAAGGAAATAGTTTAGTGGCCTTATGATTGCTGGCATCAGTGGATATCTTTTTGACGTATTCAAGGCTTCCCTTTACACTCTGGGGAGCAATAACTCCTTTCACTAAGGCTGACACTTTCGTTCTTGCTGAACTAACACACCTTCAAAAGTTTGGTCTGAATTCCCTGATTAATATCGAAAAACTGAACAACAAAAGGAAATATTTTAGTGGCCTTATGATTGCTGGCATCAGTGGATATCTTTTTGACGTATTCAAGGCTTCCCTTTACACTCTGGGGAGCAATAACTCCTAAAGCCGACACTTTCGTTCTTGCTGAACTAAACTTTTTTGCAATGGAAGAATCATCAAACATAATGCTGTTCAGCTTATTAGTACAATCACTAGATCCATTAAGTTTGGTGATGTTTTACCGTGTGGTAAGCTAGTGTAAGCTCGGCTGCTCGAACTTTCGTCTCTTCACTTGACTGATGTTTCACAAAATAATTTTGTTGAGTTTTACTGCAGCTCGGTGCACTGTATCTGTTAACGTGTCTCTTTGACCTGATGTGAGCAACTATGTCGGAACGTCCACCATGACTTATACTAATAAAACAGTTACATACGGAACACTCTGCTTCGTAATCAAAACGACCTTTCTTAATGAAATTCCATTCCTTGGAATAACAGTCGCTGAACTTGCAGGCACGTTTCGGCATTGTGTTTCACAGTACTGCAGCAATAATACCACTAATATGAGATAAAACTATTGCAGTTTGTTTGACAAAACATCAACTACTACACTGTTCTGACAATGAGTGTGTGAGTAAGTGGCGCGACAATGAGACAGTTTCATAGCTCTGTTACAATAATATAGCTTCCTACTTGTTGGCCACAGTACCGCTCAAAGTAAATTATTGCCTGAGTGTATCAATACTGATACTATGATTACTAGTATGGGGTAATGGAGGTTTTAGACAAATAAGCTAAAATATAATAATTTCTTGTGTTGTGTTTCCTTTAATATAGCGCAATCCCAAAAATTTGAGAAAGTTTCACGAAATGTATTTAAAAACTGAATTCCGGGAGTTTTGAGCGTCCCGAAACAAATTTTCGGGGCACCGGAACACAGGGATGAAAACCGGGACAATCCCGGTTTTCCGGGACGTTTGGTCACCCTACATTAGCGGGAACAGTGCATGCGCATTGGGGAGAAAGTTAGTCAACAAACCGCAAGCGCGTGCGTGCCAGACACAGCTGAAAGTGTTGGAGCACCAAAACAAACAAACCTTACAGCCTGCACTAGCATTTCTAAATCCTGTTGCATAAACTGGGGCATAGAAAATTAAGGGAGAGACTATACTACGACTATCTACAAAATACACAAAGATAAACTAAGGGATTATATAGAAGGAAAGTGATCCCAAACTACAAAATCCAGGGTGTCCATAAAGTCCCTTTACAACTTCAAATTTTTATTATAATGCCAGTTGTTGAAATGTTTCAACAAAATTTCTTTCATTATCGCTGTTAACGAAAGTTTTTATATATACTAAAATTTTGTGTTTCAGATACTCTGTTGATGGAAGGAACTGCATCTCTATAAAATGGCAACTCCTCAAGAGAAGGCACAATGTGTGTCCTGGTTTATTGAGACAAAATCGGGTGTTCAGACTCAATGAAACTTCAGTACGAAGTATGGAAGAGATCCACCGTCGCGCCCTTCAATCTGTGCATGGCACAAAAAATTTATGGAGACAGGGACAGTGTTGGATAAAGGGAGGAGCAGATGACCAAGAACATCCGAGGAAAACATCGATCGCGCTTTAAACGTCTTCACTCGTTCACCTATGAAGTCCATCCGCACTGCTGCCAGACAGTTGCAACTACCACGTTCCGCTCTGCATAAGGTCCTCCACAAGAACTTACGGTTGTACACTTACAAGTGCAACTATTACAGACGCTTAAGCCAAAAGATAAGCCAAAACGGACAGAGTTTGCACTCAATATCCTTGAACGCCTTTCAGAGGATGAAGCATTCCTCAAGCGAGCTTGTTTCAGTGACAAGGCAACTTTTCATGTCTCTGAGACATTAAACAGACACATTGTGAGTATCTGGGGATCTGAACACCCCCATGTGACTAGGGGGCTTCGCTGGGATAGTCCAAAAGTGAATGTGTAGTGTGGAATCATGTACAAACGAATAATTTTTCTTCAACGAGTCAACAATTACTGCAGATGTTTACCTCGACCTTCTGATCGAATGTGTAGCACCACAATTGATTGCCTTACAACCATAATTTTTCAGCAGGATGGTGCACCACCACATTGGGGACTGCATGTTCGTCGGTTCCTCAATGAAACATATCCAGGCAGATGGATTGGGAGGGATGATCCAATCTCTTGGCCACCGCGTTCGCCAGATACCACTCCCTTGGACTTTTTTTATGGGTGCATGTAAAAGATATCGTGTATCAAACACAGATACGGAACATTGCTGACTTGAAGCAAAGAATTCGTAATGCCGTTGCCACCACTGATGACGCTATGCTACAGCGAACGTGGCAAGAAATCGAGTACAGTTTGAGTGCCCGTAAGCCCCAACGCACACACATCGAGTACAGTCTTGATGTGGTTCGTCCAACTAAAGGCGCCCATATAGAGTTCTATTAAACACTGACAAAAAACTTTTATAAACACTGGTTACAGTAAAAGAAATGTTGTCAAAATTTTTCAACAACTGCCGTTGTAATAAAATTTTGAAGTTGTAAAGGGATTTTATCGACACCCTGTATTTACTGAAGTTACGTTACTATGTACACTATATCTATATATTTACAAATTTAAGTATTGAAAGAACATGCACTAATTATATTTTAGGGGGCCGGAAAACCCCTGCTGCAGGTAAACAATCGAGTACAATATAACTGGCGAAATGAATAAGAGGTCGCACCATGCTGATATTACACTTTATCTTTCAGATGTACAAGGTAAGTAGAGATCCACACATGACATTAAATGAGTTTGTGTTAGCACGACTGCACAGCGAAGTAAATGAATACACGATTGAATATATAAAAGAGGTATTAGTGAACAACGAGCCACTGTACACTTATCTATGAAGATTTAGTTTTAAGTTAGTAGTAAGTTTTTCCAGTGTATCGACACATCCTAAAGTGAAGAAAGATAAAAGCTTGTCGAGTGTAAGGTACCATATAAACAAAAGAAAGGGCCATACTGCAAGTAAATATAGCTGTAAGCTTACGATACGTATGAATGTTATGGTGTGAAAATATGTGTAGAAGAAGTACGTTGTATATCACGATGCTGAACTAAGGTGGAGCACTACCAAATAATGAAGGAGTCTAAAACTAACTACCGTATTGTGAGCGTCGACTACTCATGAAAGCGACAAACACCTGATTTACATTGATTTTTTATACACATTTGCTATTTATGTAAACACTGTTTTACGCTCATTGTACATGACATATAGTATTGATAATACACCTCTGTATACTTCAGCAAATGAAATGGTTATCCTTTGTACGCTGAACATAATCAGTACATACTGAGGTGCACTCTAAACACTGAATAAATATTCGATACGGTTGGTATCGTCAGGTTTCCATTGTGTTTATAAACAACAAATTATTTGGTTCTTGAGAACACAGTTAAGACCAGCAACGAGACATAATTGGATGTTGAATATATACACGTAATCCTGAAGGTCCGTTTATATTAGTACTTGTCTTAGCAGGTTGCGCCGCCAGAGGGTTGTAGTAGGAGCTCTGCTGAGTCATTCTGCCATGCGTACAGTGCAGACGTGACACAAGGAAATGACTGGGTCTTACGAACAACGTGCGACAGTGAAGTTTTGTTTCTTGCTCGACATGAACGCAGCAGAAATTGTTGCGATGATTCAGACAGCCTACAAAGTCCATGCTCTTAGTTAAACGCAAGTGTACGAATGGGTTTCTCGGTTTAAAGAGGGGGAAATGGTGTTTGAAGATCAGCACCATTCCGGTCGACCTACAACTGCTCGAAGCGAAGACAACATCGACAAAATCCGTGATCTCATCAGTGAAGATCGACGCAGGTTAATCGAGAACTTGTCTGGGTTATCCTGGAGCTCAATTCAGCGCATCATGACCACCGATTTGGGGATACGAAGAGTGGCAGCAAAAATTCGTGCTGAAGCTTCTTACCGGAGATCAAAGGGATCGTCGCATTCAAGCCTGCCTCGAAACGAAGGACGCGTTCAAAGATGATCCACATTTTTTCAACAAAATCATTACAGGAAAGAGTCATGGTGCTATGGGTACGATCCATAAAGTAAACAACAGTCATCACAATGGAAGTCACCTGGCTCACCTCGGCCAAAAAACACTCGACAAGTGAAATCGAATGTGAAAACGATGTTGATCTGTTTTTTTGACATCTAACAGATCGTACACTATGAATTTGTCCCTGAAAAACAGACAGTAAACCAACAATTCTATTTGGAGGTTATGAAACGGCTTCGCAGAAGTTTGTCGTGAAAATGTTCGGTTTTGTAGGATACTGGCGTGTGGTTCCTGCATCACGACAACGCTCCCGCGCACACGGCTCTCAGCGTTCGCCAGTTTTTGGCCTCAATGAAGACGATTACCTTGATCCACGCGCCCTATTCGCCGGATTTACCACCCTCGGACTTCTTCCTATTCCCGAGGATGAAAAGAGACTTGAGAGGGAAGCGTTTCGCGGATGTGGAAGACGTAAAACCCAATGTCATGAAAGTGCTAGCAGGTATCAAAGAGGACGAATTTAAAAGGTGCTTCGAACACTGGAATGAATGTTTGGACAAGTGTATTAATGCTAATGGAGAGTACTTCGAAAGAGATTAAGGTTGCATTTGAAAACAATAAAGTATATGCTTTCTAGATAGAAATTCCGGTTATTTTTGGGTCCCTCATATATATATATATATATATATATATATATATATATATATATATATATATATATATATATATATATATATATTCCCTCTGCACTAATCACAGCACACTGGTATTGCTGGCAGTACCACATTAACACAGTTAGCAGAAAGGTCTGGCTTAAGTATAAGGAAACCAAAGGCTGTCACCACGGATGTGAAGCAGTGGTCAGCATGGCCTTGTGTTTTCAGCAATGCTGGCACACATGTTTCCCTCCATGATGGGGTCACAGAGGTTAGGTAGGCCATAGGAAGTCTGTGTGGAGTAGAAAGAACAGCATAACGTGTGTCTGTTAGTAGAGTCTGTGGTGGTACTGTGACTCCCCAGTTGTATCTAGGCACGGACCTCAGAAAGATGGGCACTGAAAGACTCACCTGCTAGTGATCCATTGTCTGTTGACACAAACTGTTGAAGATGCAGAATTGGAACAAATTGCATGAAATGAACAACTTGGGATCGCCAATGTGGGTATTCCCTAAACGATACATGATTGATGTACAACAGAAATACTGCAAATTCAGGTAAACACTTTTTATTTGTGATAGATTACAGAACAGAGTAAAACAGTGTGCACATAAAAAACAAATTAAGAAAGAATTGTCTAAAAACATTGGCTTCTGGGAGATCGCTCAAGTTGGCCAGGTCAAAAGTTTATGCAATGTTCATCAGTGTCACAGTCTTATCCAGAATTTGGGAAGAGTTCTTAAATAAGTTCTGGATGGAAACCGAGTATGCCAGAATAAAAAGTGAACTTTTGAATGGACCAAATTACAGGGAGGACCATGAGAAACAATATTGCAAAGATAAGATTAAAAATTAGCACATTTAAATGAAACATTTGATGGGTTAACACAGACGGATATTTTTAAATGGAGGATACCAATTGGAATATAATGGGACTTAGCGTATAGGCCAGATGATACTATAGATCAATTTTTAAAACACGAGGTGGTTATAATTAAACTTTCCCTATTTAACACATTATAACTTGGCAACTAATTACTGTATGAGGACCAAACTTGGTAGCATTAATGTCAAGGACATGAGGAAGAGAAATCATGCAGAATCAATTCAACTGAAACATTTTTAATAGGCTGCTACGGTACATTGTACCATTACATACTGGTACCATTACTGCCACAAAAAGAATTCAATTGGCGCCCATCAGTATCCAGAAGAGTCTGAAAATGCAGGATTGCATTCTGCATAGCAGAACAAAGCATGCCCGTAGATATGCTGGCTACCTCTCTAGATATGCTGCACTCTGGTGAGACACATGTATGAATGTTCCCCTGGCAAACCCTGTGCTTCTGCTAGCACCCCCCTCCCCCCAAATAGAAATCACAGGGAGTGAGATTAGGTGATCGTGTTGGCCAAGCACTTGGAAATGATCAGCTGATAATTCACTCATTTCCAAACTTGTTTCAGAGAAGCAGGTGAACTTCACGAGCGATGTGTGCTGGGGCCCCATTGTGCACGAAAACTGTTGAGTTCAATGCGTCTCTCTCCTGTAGGCAGGTATGGCATACTGGCAAAGCGTTTTGCAGTAATGCTGTACAGTCACATTGAACATCTTTGGTCCTTGAGAGCCAAAGTGTTCAAAAAAGAAAGGGCCAATTAGGAATGTAACCATGAAGCCACATCGTACGATGCATACAAGGGAACTTCATGCACTGTTACTGGAGATGAAGATTCACATGCTCAGCAATTCTGTGTGTTCGCCTCACACTCCAGAGAAAAATGAGCTTCATCTGTCCATAGAATGATCCAGGGACAGCCCTCATCAACTTCAGTCCATGGGAGAAAGTGGAGAGCGAAATCAGCACATCGTTGTGCTTCCTGTGGTGCAAGCCGCTGTACGATATGGATCTTGGACTGATACCATTTGAGAATGATTCGAAGCATTTTCCATACAGTGGATGACAGAATGTTCACCTATCATGACACAGCACGCGCAGTGCCCAACAATCCGGAATTGCACTAGCCTTGTCTGCCATAGAAACAGTGATTTCATCAACCACTTGTTGTGCAACTGGTCTTCAGCTTCTTCCTGGAGTGATACAAAGATCTCCAGTTGAATCAGACTTCTTCACCATGCTCCGCACAGCAAACGGAGAAAGAGGACACTTCTGTAATACTTTCAGCTAGCGATATTGTCGAAGTGCAGCTGCAGCATTACTGTTGTTTTGATAACACAGCTTCACCAATAAGGTCCTGCTCCTTTTGCCCAAGCTCATGTTGACACATCAACAAGTGCACTGCGACTAGCCAGGTGTGTGAGACTATGAATCACAATGACTGATCACTGGACATGGTGGCCATAGTTGGAACTGGACCTTGGCACTGTGACGCATAGACGTCATGAAACCCATACTCTGGACATTAGTGCTACCAAGTTTGGTACTCATACGGTAATTAGTTTCTGTGTTATAACATGTTCAATAGGGAAAGTTTAATTATAACCACCTGGTATGTGGATAAGAGTTATAGATAGAACAGGCAGTCAACACCATGACATTCGCCATTATTTACAGAGGGGAAGTGATCAAAGTAGCAGAAATTGCAATTATCACAGAAAAGAACACAATGATTTTGGCTTAATAATTCTCAATCAAGGAACTATAATAGTAGTAATAATGTTTTTGTTGTTGTAGTAGTCTTCAGTCCTGAGAATGGTTTGCTGCAGCTCTCCAAGCTAATCTATCCTGTGCAAGCTTCCTCATCTCCCAGTAACTACTGCAACATACATCCTTCTGATTCTGCTTAGTGTATTCATCCCCTCCATGCTACCCTCTAATACTAAATTGGTGATCCCTTGATGCCTCAGAACGTGTCCTGCCAACCGATCCCTTCTTCTAATCAAGTTGTGCCACAAACTCATCTTCTCCCAAATCCTATTCAATACTCCTCATTAGTTATGTCATCTACCCATCTAATCTTCGGCATTCTTCTGTAACGCCACATTTCGAAAACTTCTATTCTCTTCTTGTCCAAACTAGTTATCGTCCATGTTTCACTTCCATACATGGCTACACTCCATACAAATACTTTCAGAAACGACTTCCTGACACTTAAAGTTATACTCGATGTTAACAAATTTCTCTTCTTCAGAAACGCTCTCCTTGCCATTGCCGGTCTACATTTTATATCCTCTTTACTTCGACCATTCTCAGTTACTTTGCTCCCCAAATAGGAAAACTCCTTTACTACTTTAAGTGTCTCACTTCCTAATCTAATTCCCTCAGCATCATCCAACTTAATTCGACTACATTCCATTATCCTCGTTTTGCTTTTGTTGATGTTCATCTTATATCCTCCTTTCAAGACACTATCCATTCCGTTCAACTGCTCTTCCAAGTCCTTTGCTGTCTCTGACAGAATTACAGTGTCATTGGCGAACCTTAAAGTTTATTTTAATACCTACTTCTAATTTTTCCTTTGTCTCCTTCACTGCTTGCTCAATATACAGATTGAATAACATCGGGGAGAGGCAAACAACCCTGACTCACTCCCTTCCCAACCACTGCTTCCCTTTCATGTCCCTCGACTCTTATAACTGCCATCTGGTTTCTGTACAAATTGTAAATAGCCTTTCGCTCACAGTATTTTACCCTTGCCACCTTCAGAATTTGAAAGAGAGTATTCCAGTCAACACTGTTAAAAGCTTTCTCCAAGTCTACAAATGCTAGAAACGCAGGTTTGCCTTTTCTTAATCTAACTTCTAAGATAAGTCGTAGGGTCAGTATTGCCTCACGTGTTTCCATATTTCTACGGAGTCCAAACTGATCTTCCCTGAGGTGGGCTTCTACCAGTTTTTCCACACGTCTGTAAAGAATTCGCGTTAGTATTTTGCAGCCGTGACTTATTAAACTGATAGTTCGGTAATTTTCCCATCTGTCAGCGCCTGCTGTCTTTGGGATTGGAATCATTATATTCTTCTTGAAGTCTGAGGGTATTTCACCTGTCTCATACATTTTGCTCACCAGATGGTAGAGTTTTGTCAGGACTGGCTCTCCCAAGACCGTCAGTAGTTCTAATGGAATGTTGTCCACCCCCGGGGCCTTGTTTCGACTCAGGTCTTTCAGTGCTCTGTCAAACTCTTCATGCAGTATCGTATCTCCCATTTCATCTTCATCTACTTCCTCTTCTCTTTCTATAACAATGCCCTCAAGCACATCGCCCTTGTATAGTTCCTCTATACAGGGTGTTACAAAAAGATACGGCCAAACTTTCAGGAAACATTCCTCACACACAAATAAAGAAAAGATGTTATGTGGACATGTGTCCGGAAACGCTTAATTTCCATGTTAGAGCTCATTTTAGTTTCGTCAGTATGTACTGTACTGCCTCGATTCACCGCCAGTTGGCCCAATTGAAGGAAGGTAATGTTGACTTCGGTGCTTGTGTTGACATGCGACTCATTGCTCTACAGTACTAGCATCAAGCACATCAGTATGTAGCATCAACAGGTTAGTGTTCATCACGAACGTGGTTTTGCAGTCAGTGCAATGTTTACAAATGCGGAGTTTGCAGATGCTACTTTGATGTATGGATTAGCACGGGGCAATAGCTGTGGCGCGGTACGTTTGTATCGAGACAGATTTCCAGAACGAAGGCGTCCCGACAGGAAGATGTTCGAAGCGATTGAGCGGCGTCTTAGGGAGCACGGAACATTCCAGCCTATTACTCGCGACTGGAGAAGACCTAGAAGACGACGAGGACACATGCAATGGAGGAGGCAATTCTTCGTGCAGTTGAAGATAACCCTAATGTCAGCGTCAGAGAAGTTGCTGCTGTAAAAGGTAACGTTGACCACGTCAATGTATGGAGAGTGCCACCGGAGAACCAGTTGTTTCCATACCATGTACGGCGTGTACAGGCACTATCAGCAGCTGATTGTCCTCCATGGGTACACTTCTGCGAATGGTTCATCCAACAATGTGTCAATCCTCATTTCAGTGCAAATGTTCTCTTTACGAATGAGGCTTCATTCCAACATGATCAAATTGTAAATGTTCACAATCAACAAGTGTGGGCTGACGAGAATCCGCACGCAATTGTGCAATCACGTCATCAACACAGATTTTCTGTGAACGTTTGGGCAGGCATTGTTGGCGATGTCTTGATTGGCCCCATGTTCTTTCACCTACGCTCAATGGAGCACGTTATCATGATTTCATACGGGATACTCTACGTGTGCTGCTAGAACGTGTGACTTCACAAGTACGACACAACATGGTTCATGCACGATGGAGCTCCTGCACATTTCAGTCGAAGTGTTCGAACGCTTCTCAACAACAGATTCGGTGACCAACGGATTGGTAGAGGCGGACAAATTCCATGGCCTCCACACTCTCCTGACTTCAGCCCTCTTGACTTTCATTTATGGGGGCATTTGAAAGCTCTTGTTTACACAACCCCGGTACCAAATGTAGAGACTCATCGTGCTTGTATTGTGGACGGCTGTGATACAATACGCCCTTCTCCAGGGCTATATCAGCGCATCAGGGATTCCATGTGACGGAGGGTGGATGCATGTATCCTCGCTAACGGAGGCCATTTTGAACATTTCCTGTAACAAAGTGTTTGAAGTCATGCTGGTATGTTCTGTTTCCATTCCATGACTAATGTTATTTGAAGAGAAGTAATCTCTAATATGGAAAGTAAGCGTTTTCGGATACAACATATTTTCTTTCTTTGGGTCTGAGAATTGTTTCCTGGAAATTTGGCCGTACCTTTTTGTAACATCCTGTATACTCCTTCCACCTTTCCCTTCTTTGCTTAGAACTGGGTTTCCATCTGAGCTCTTGATATTCATACAAGTGGTTCTCTTCTCTCCAAAGGTCTCTTTAATTTTCCTGTAAGCAGTATCTATCTTACCCCTAGTGAGACAATCTTCTACATCCTTACATTTGTCCTCTAGCCATGCCTGCTTAGCCTTTTTGCACTTCCTGTCGATCTCATTTTTCAGACCTTTGTATTCCTTTTTGCCTGCTTCATTTACTGCATTTTTATATTTTCTCCTTTCATCAATTAAATTCAGTATTTCTTCTATCACCCAAGGATTTCTAGCAGCCCTCTTCTTTTTACCTACTTGATCCTCTGCTGCCTTCACTACTTCATCCCTCAAAGCTACCCATTCTTCTTTTACTCTATTTCGTTCCCCCATTCTTGTCAATTGTTTCCTTATGCTCTCCCTGAAACTCTCTACAATTTCAGGTTTAGTCAGTTTATCCAGGTCCCATCTCCTTAAATTCCCACCTTTTTGCAGTTTCTTCAGTTTTAATCTACGGTTCATAACCAATAAATTGTGGTCAGAGTCCACATCTGCCCCTGGAAATGTCCTACAATTTAAAACCTGGTTCCTAAATCTCTGTCTTACCATTATATAATCTATCTGAAACCTGTCAGAATCTCCAGGCTTTTTCCATGTATACAACCTTCTTTTATGATTCTTGAACCAAGTGTTAGCTATGATTAAGTTATGCTCTGTGCAAAATTCTACCAGGCTGCTCCCTCTTTCATTTCTTACCCCCAATCCATATTCACCTATTACGTTTTCTTCTCTTCCTTTTCCTACTATCAAATTCCAGTCACCCATGACTATTAAATTTTCGTCTCCCTTCACGATCTGAATAATTTCTTTTATCTCATCATACATTTCTTCAATTTCTTCGTCATATGCAGAGCTAGTTGGCATATAGACTTGTACTACTGTCGTAGGCGTGGGCTTCGTGTCTATCTTGGCCACAATAATGCGCTCACTATGCTGTTTGTAGTAGATTACCCGAACTCCTATTTTTTTTATTCATTATTAAACCTACTCCTGCATTACCCCTATTTGATTTTGTATTGTTAACCCTGTATTCAACTGACCAAAAGTTCTAGTTCCTCCTGCCACCGAACTTCGCTAATTCCCACTATATCTAACTTTAACCTATCCATTTCCCTTTTTAAATTTTCTAATCTACCTGCTCAATTAAGGGATCTGACATTCCATGCTCCGATCCGTAGAACGCGTTTTCTTTCGCCTGATAAAGACATCGTCTTGAGTAGTCCCCGCCCGGAGATCCAAATGAGGGACTATTTTACCTCTGGAATATTTTACCCAAGAGGACGCCATCATCATTTAATCATACAGTAAAGCTGCATGCCCTTGGGAAAAATTACGGCTCTTGCTTTCAGCCGTTCGCAGTACCCAAGGCCAGATCAGTCAATCATCCAGACTGTTGCCCCTGCAACTACTGAAAAGGCTGCTGCCCCTCTTCAGGAACCATACTTTTGTCTGGCCTCTCAACAGATACCTCTCCGTTGTGGTTGCACCTACGGTACGGCTATCTGTATCTCTGAGGCATGCAAGCCTCCCCATCAACAGCAAGGTCTATAGTAGTAATAATAATGGTAGCAATTTTCATCCAAGGGGACACAATAGAGCTCTTTGGAATATAAATGAAAATAGAGACTTTAACAATAGGAATTTAAGTTGGCGTGAA
Organism: Schistocerca gregaria; assembly: GCF_023897955.1. Taxonomy (NCBI): domain Eukaryota; kingdom Metazoa; phylum Arthropoda; class Insecta; order Orthoptera; family Acrididae; genus Schistocerca; species Schistocerca gregaria. The sequence goes on from NC_064924.1 coordinate 514,758,712, forward strand.
CACAATGACACAAGAAGACATGGTGATGGAGCTATTCAGGAAAATAAAAACTAGCTTGAACTCCATTGTCAGTCCACATGGTAGAGGTGAATGAATTTAATAATAAATGGTAAACTGATAGTAACAATACAGAACACAAGATTTCATGTGAAGTAATTAGTAATTATTTTAAAGATGTGTACTAGCCCATCAATAAAATGTCTACTGAAACAGAAGTACAGGTATGTCAGCAAGTTAAACTGAAGCATTCAGGTAAGGTAAATGAACACACACATGTTGGTAAAGAACATAAGAGGTAGTTAACTTAACAGAATTTTATCATCAGATAGAAACTTGTCACATGTCAGAAAATGAATAGGTAACTGATATGTATAATGATTTAGAAACTGAAAAGCTGATGAAGGAACCAGCTAAGTAAGGTGTGAACACTGTGTTAATTGAGAATGATCGGAATGTACATAATTGGGTGTACAAGCAATGTTGAAAGAATTGGGGAAGGAGATTTTTATGGTGTTTGTGATAGTAGGAATAAAATCGAATGTGGTGCCTTAGCGGTAGATAATAGAGAGACATGTTTTGTTTGTTTTCAGGAGGGATTAGAAGCATTAGGATTTTGTAATAAATTTTGTGGAGATACACAAGGACACTACTGAAGAACTGAGTTTCTTCATTTGTTTTCTATTGAAACACCATGTGCAGCTGATAAAAGTACTTCAGGTACCAATCATGAATGTGAAGAGAGGATACCTCTCCAATGGAAAAAAGTGAATTATGTCTTTATGATCTGTGGCTAAATAATGATGTTATAGGTGACAAGTGTACACAGTATGCAATTTAATGAATTCTCCTTTATTTACCACACTTTACTTCTCAACAAAAGAGCACAACAGAGGCATGTTTTCACAGACAGTTGTACAAAGAAGATACAATAGATAATCAAACAAAAGATATAACACACAATATAATGTTCCACTTCTAGCTCACTGACTATTGCACTTGTCACATTAGCCACCCCCTCCCCCCCCCCCCCCCATTTTGGACAGGTATGCTCGAACAGCTAGGCTTGACTTACGCCAAAGGGTGGTTGGGTTTCGGGTTCTGCTGAATAGGTCAGGTGTCCACTATACGCAGGAGGCGGCTACACGGGTAGCAGCGGCTGTGTGGCGTAGACTGGGTGGTTTCTCTAGTTTAAAGGGTCTTGGGAAAACACAGGAAGGGCTTCAGTCACTAAGGGTACAGGCTGAAAACAGGAAGAACGTAGATACAGGAACCATTAGTATAACAGTTGTAAATTGTAGCTGTGATGGGAAAGTACCAGAGCTCCAAGCGCTAATACATAGAAAGCACTGATGCCGAAATCATAATAGGCACTGAAAGCTGGCTAAAGCTGGAGATAAGCCCAGCCGAAATTTTTGCGGAGAACCTAACGGTGTTCCGAAAGTATAGGCTAAACACGGTTGGCGGTGGTGTGTTTGTTCCTGTTAGAAGTAGTTTAACTTGTCGCGAAATTGAAGTAGGCCTAGATACTTCCTGTGAGTTTGTATGGGCAGATGTCATTGTTGGCAACCGGAATAAAATAATAATTGGGTCCTTTCACCAATCTCCCACTTCAGATGATACAGTTGCTGAAAGGTTCAAAGAAAACTGAGTTTGATTTCAAACACAAACCTGATTCATATGATAATAGTTGGTGGTGACTTCAATTTACCCATGATATGTTGGAGAAAATACATGTTTAATTCCGGAGATACGCATTAAATATCATCCGAAATTGTGCTAAATGCATTCTCTGAAAATTATTTTGAGCAGTTAGTTCATGAGCCGGCGCGAATAGTTAACGGTTGTGAAAACACACTAACCTCTTAGCAACAAATAATCCTGAGTTAATAACGAGCATTAAAACCGATATGGGGATTAGTGAACACAGGGTTATCGTGTTGTTGTTGATGTTGTCTTCAGTCCTGAGACTGGTTTGATGCAGCTCTCCATGCTACTCTATCCTGTGCAAGCTGCTTCATCTCCCAGTACCTACTGCAACCTACATCCTTCTGAATCTGCTTAGTGTACTCATCTCTCGGTCTCCCTCTACGATTTTTACCCTCCACGCTGCCCTCCAATGCTAAATTTGTGATCCCTTGATGCCTCAAAACATGTCCTACCAACCGATCCCTTCTTCTAGTCAAGTTGTGCCACAAACTTCTCTTCTCCCCAATCCTATTCAATACCTCCTCATTAGTTACGTGCTCTATCCACCTTATCTTCAGTATTCTTCTGTAGCACCACATTTCGAAAGCTTCTATTCTCTTCTTGTCCAAACTAGTTATCGTCCATGTTTCACTTCCATACATGGCTACACTCCAAACAAATACTTTCAGTAACGACTTCCTGATACATAAATCTATATTCGATGTTAACAAATTTCTCTTCTTCAGAAACGCTTTCCTTGCCATTGCCAGTCTACATTTTATATCTTCTCTACTTCGACCATCATCAGTTATTTTACTTCCTAAATAGCAAAACTCCTTTACTACTTTAAGTGTCTCATTTCCTAATCTAATTCCCTCAGCATCACCCGATTTAATTTGACTACATTCCATTATCCTCGTTTTGCTTTTGTTAATGTTCATCTTATATCCTCCTTTCAAGACACTGTCCATTCCATTCAACTGCTCTTCCAAGTCCTTTGCCGTCTCTGACAGAATTACAATGTCATCGGCGAACCTCAAAGTTTTTACTTTGTCTCCATGAATTTTAATACCTACTCCAAATTTTTCTTTTGTTTCCTTTACTGCTCGCTCAATATACAGATTGAATAACATCGGGGAGAGGCTACAACCCTGTCTCACTCCTTTCCCAACCACTGCTTCCCTTTCATGCCCCTCGACTCTTATGACTGCCATCTGGTTTCTGTACAAATTATAAATAGCCTTTCGCTCCCTGTATTTTACCCCTGCCACCTTTAGAATTTGAAAAAGAGTATTCCAGTCAACATTGTCAAAAGCTTTCTCTAAGTCTACAAATGCTAGAAACGTAGGTTTGCCCTTCCTTAATCTAGCTTCAAAGATAAGTCAATATTGCCTCACGTGTTCCAACATTTCTACGGAATCCAAACTGATCTTCCCCGAGGTCGGCTTCTACTAGTTTTTCCATTCGTCTGTAATGAACTCGCGTTAGTATTTTGCAGCTGTGACTTATTAAACTGATAGTCGGTATTTTTCACATCTGTGAACACCTGCTTTCTTTGAGATTGGAATTATTATATTCTTCTTGAAGTCTGAGGGTATTTCGCCTGTTTCATACATCTTGCTCACCAGATGGTAGAGTTTTGTCAAGACTGGCTCTCCCAAGGCCGTCAGTAGTTCCAATGGAATGTTGTCTACTCCAGGGGCCTTGTTTCGACTCAGGTCTTTCAGTGCTCTGTCAAACTCTTCATGCAGTATCGTATCTCCCATTTCATCTTCATCTACATCCTCTTCCATTTCCATAATATTGTCCTTAAGTACATCGCCCTTGTATAGACCCTCTATATACTCCTTCCACCTTTCTGCTTTCCCTTCTTTGGTTAGAACTGGGTTTCCATCTGAGCTCTTAATATTCATACAAGTGGTCCTCTTTTCTCCAAAGGTCTGTTTAATTTTCCTGGCAGTATCTATCTTACCCCTAGTGAGATAAGCCTCTACATCCTTACATTTGTCCTCTAGCCATCCCTGCTTAGCCATTTTGCACATCCTGTCGATGTCATTTTTGAGACGTTTGTATTCCTTTTTGCCTGCTTCATTTACTGCATTTTTATATTTTCTCCTTTCATCAATTAAATTCAATATTTCTTCTGTTACCCAAGGATGTCTACTAGCCCTCGTCTTTTTACCTACCTGATCCTCTGCTGCCTTCACTACTACATCCCTCAGAGCTACCCATTCTTCTTCTACTGTATTTTTTTCCCCTATTCCTGTCAATTGTTCCCTTATGCTCTCCCTGAAACTCTGTACAACCTTTGGTTCTTTCAGTTTATCCAGGTCCCATCTCCTTAATTTCCCACATTTTTGCAGTTTTTTCAGTTTTAATCTACAGGTCATAACCAATAGATTGTGGTCAGAGTCCACATCTGCCCCTGGAAATGTCTTACAACTTAAAACCTGGTTCCTAAATCTCTGTCTTACCATTATATAATGTATCTGATACCTTTTAGTATCTCCAGGGTTCTTCCACGTATACAACCTTCTTTCATGATTCTTAAACCAAGAGTTATCGTAACGAGATTGAATATTGCAATCTCCAAATCCTTGAAAAATAAGCGAAAAATATAGCTATTCGAAAAAGCAGATAAAAATTCACTTGACCCCTTCCTGAGAGACAATCTCCACTCATTCCGAATTAACAATATAAGTGTAAACCAGATGTGGCTTACATTCACGGAAATAGTATCAGCAGCAATTGAGAAATTTACACCAAATAAATTAACAAACAACGGATCTGATCCTCTTTGGTAGACAAATCGGGTTAGAAGACTGTTTCAGAAACAACGAAACAAATGTGCCAAATTTAATCAGATGCAAAATCCCCAAGATTGGTGATCTTTTACAGAAGCTCGAAATTTAGCGCGGACTTCAATGCGAGATGCTTATAACAGTTTCCACAACGAAACTTTGTCTCGAAACCTGGCAGAAAATATAAAGAGATTCTGGTAGTACGTGAAGCATGTTACCTGCAAGAAACAATCAAAGCCTCTTCTGGGCGACAGTAATGGAGATACTACCGAAGACAGTGCTGCCAAAGCAGAGTTACTAAACACAGCCTTCCGAAATGTCTTCATAAAAGAAGACGAAGTAAATATCCTCGGAGTAGTGAAGTAACTTAAATCACTTAATAAAAGCAAGTCTTCTTGGCCAGACTGTATACCAATTAGGTTCCTCTTGGAGTATGATAATGCATTAGCTCCATACTTACCAATCATATACAACCGTTCGCTCGACGAAATATCCGTACCCAAAGACTGGAAAGTTGCACAGGTCACATCAACATTCAGGAAAGGCAGTAGGAGTAATCCACTGAATCACAGGCCCATATCGTTAACGTCGATATGCAGCAGGATTTTGAAACATATATTGTGTTTCAACATTATGAATTACCTCGAAGAAAACGGTCTTTGACACACAGTCAACATGGGTTTAGAAAACATCGTTCCTGTGAACACAACTAGCGCCTTATTCATATGAAGTGTTGAGTGCTATTGACAAGGGATTTCAAATCGATTCCGTATTTCTGGACTTCCGGAAGGTTTTTGACACTGTACCACACAAGTGGCTCGTAGTGAAATTGCGTGCTTAGGCAATATCGTCTCAGTTATGTGACTGGATTTGTGATTTCCTGTCAGAGAGGTCACGGTTTCCAGTAATTGACGGATAGTCATAGAGGAAAACGGAAGCGAATTCTGGCGTTCCCGAAAGTAGTGTTATGTGCCCTTTGCTGTCCCTTATCTATATAAACGATTTGGGAGACAATCGAGCAGCCGTCTTCGGTTGCTTGCAGATGACACTGTCGTTTATCGACTAATAAAGTTATCAGAAGATCAAAACAAACTGCAAAACGATATAGAAAAAATATCTGGATGGTGCGAAAAGTGGCAGTTGATGCTAAATGACGAAAAGTGTGAGGTCATCCACATGAGTGCTAAAAGGAACTCGTTAAACTTCGGTTACACGATAAATCAGTGTAATATAAAAGCCGTAACTTCAACTAAATACCTCGGTATTACAATTGCGAACAGCTTAAATTGGAAGGAACACAGAAAATGTTGTGGGGAAGGCTAACGAAAGACTGCATTTTATTGGCAGGACACTTAGAAAATGTAACAGATCTACTAAGGAGACTGCCTACACTACGCTTGTCCGTCCTCTTTTAGAATACTGCAGCGTGGTGTGGGATCCTTACCAGATAGGACTGGCTGAGTATACCGAGAAAGTTCAAAGAAAGGCAGCACGTTTTGTATTGTCGCGAAATATGGGAGAGAGTGTCACAGATTGATACAAGATTTGGGCTAGATATCATTAAAAGAAAGGCGTTTTTCGTTGCCATGGAATCTTCTCACGAAATTCCAATCACGAACTTTCTCCTCCAAATGCGAAAATATTTTATTGACACTGACCTACATAGGGAGGAACGATCAGCACGATAAAATAAGGGAAATCAGAGCTCGTACAGAAAGCTATACGTATTCATTCTTTCTGCATGCTTTATGAGATTGGAATAATAGAGAATTGTGAAGGTGGTTTGACAAACCATCTGTCAGGCACTTAAATGTGATTTGCTGAGATCCATGTAGATGTAGAAATGAGACACTGTCACTCTGGAAACCTGAAGTGCTCCAGACCTCAGAGTAGATGCAATTGATATATCTGCCAGAATGGGACTGAGGGGCTGAAGGGGGTGGAATATCTGGCACGAGAGGCTGAGACGACTGGCCTGAGGATCCACATGCCACGAGGACTATTATAACTTGGCAAACGCTGGGTTTCAGGCTGTCAATTCAGACTGTGACATGTTTTCCATTTTTATCGACAGCCTCTGTCAAATGGTTGGTTCTGAGCACTATAGGACTTAACATCTGAGGTCATCAGTCCCCTAGAACTTAGAACTGCTTAAACCTAACTAACCCAAGGACATCACACACATCCATGCCCGAGGCAGGATTCGAACCTGCGACCGGAGCGGTCGCGCGGTTCCACACTGAAGCGACTAGAACCGCTCAGCCACCCTGCCCAGCAGCCTCTGTCAGATGTAATTGCTGTAGGAATACTGTACCGAGCAAATCATGCAGGCAAAGGGGCAAGCAGAAACGTCAGACACTGGGCATGTCTCTGGCCACCTTTTGAACATGTTAATTAAGGTGACAACATAAAGAAAACCCTCTGAGCAAGGAAGGGATTGTGCGATGTCAGCATGAATGTGGGCAAAATGAACTGTAGGGGTCGGGAATGCATTCCATGGGAGAGTTCTGTGGTGACCAATTTTGTTTTTCTGACAGGGTATGCAATTATGTGCCCAGCGCCAGCAGTCTTCCTGTATTCCCAGCCATTCCACTTTGGACGCCACAAACTTGGCAGAAGCACTGATGCCAGGATGTGACAAGGTGTGCAAAACATCAAAGATGGTGCATTGTCAGTGTAATGGAATAAACAGGTGCAAAACATTCTGTGAAGCGATTGGGAACTGTGTACTGGAATACATTCAAGTTTCAGACTAGTGGATGCAGGATCAAGCTGAAACTGTTGTAAATATGTATCAGAATCTTAGTCTTTTTTGATAGCTGTCCAATCAATCCACATCAAAGATGCACAACTGCGTGATATGGAATTCACAACAATATTGTCAGTCTGAGAAGGGTGGTTGACATCAGTATAAATTGCACGTCACAGATTTGATACTGGAAGTTCAATCCAGACACCCACTGAAAGTGAAGTTAAGGGCTTGTGGTCTGTGTAAATTTAAATTCCACACCTTCCATGTACTGTCAAAAATGTTTGATAGAGAGATATATAGCAAGGAGCTCTCTGTCAAATGCACTCCAGTTTTTCTGCTGTGTAGATAGACCTTTCAAAAAGAAAGCCAGTGGCTGCCACACTCCTGATACTAATAGCTGGAGCACTGCCCCCACACCCGACTGGCTGGTATCAACAAAAAGAGCCATTTGTGCACTGGAAATGGGGTGGACCAGTAAGACAGCCTTTGCTCAAGACAGTTTCATGGACTTGAAAGCCTCCTGGGATGGACATGTCCAGGAAACTTTTCTGATTCCAGAAGTGTGTTTGTCCTTTATCAGGTCATTGACAGGTTCTGCAATTTCTACAGGTGTCGCCAGTAATAATGGCCATACCCACAAAAATGTGTATCTCTTTGAATGTGATGGGAAGGGGCATCTGCAAAATATCTGAGACCCTCTGAGGGGTAAAAGAACTACCATCTCTTGATACAAGGTAACCCGAGAATTGTAATTTGTCCTTAGCAAATACACACTTATCCTTATTAATTTTGATGCCGTATGCATCAAGACGAGAGAAAACCTCATTCAAATGGGAACTATGGCCACTCACTCATATTATCACTAAAAAACAAACACATCATCCACATAGCGTAAAATGTGATTTAAGCCATGCAGAATCTTGTCCATAAGATGCTGCCACATCTGAGCAATGTTACAAAGACCAAATGGCATGACATTGTGTTGAAAAAGGCTGAAAAGTGTTGTGACAATGGTTTGGTGCTTGTCTGTCTCTGCCATCAGACTTTGTGCAAAAGCCACAGTTTATGACACTGAACGCAGAGGCACCTTCTTAACTGCTTGTGAAATCCAACACATTCCGTATTGGGTACCGGTATGGCAGGATTTCAATCCCCTATAGTCACTGCAAACATGACAAGACTTATCCTTTTTGAGAACCATTTTTTAGTGGGCAACCCATGCACTGTTAGAGTGAGACACTGTTCCACCTGTTAGCATTGCTCCAAAAGCAGCTTTAGCCACCCTTAACTTCCCCAAATGTAGCTGGTATGGGCGGAAAGTGACAGGCTGTCCTGGCATTGTGTGAATGTGGTGGATGGAGGAATGTTGCCACTGGCTCAGTACCAATACTGAGTCTGTAATTACGCGAAAATTTTGAAGCAACTGCTGTGCAATGTCGCTGGCCAGTTGGGTGGCATCAGTGGATGCCATCATTAAACCTCATAATTCTGCCTGAGCCTCATAAAGAGGCTTCTTCACGTCAGCAATCTGCTCCTTGAATATGTCATTGCTGTCAGTTAGGCTTCTTACAGATTCTTCTTCTTTGAGGAACAGTTCATTGAGATGAGTAATCTCCTGCTGTAGTGAAGTGCATCACTGTTGAAGTGAAGTAGTGATGCAGAAGATGGAACACAGTCTTCTTGCATGATGCACGTGTGTGCGCTCTGCAGTGAGGTGTACACAGAATGGTCAAAAGTTGTGACGCAGAAGATGCAGAAATCTTCTTGCCTTCTGATCCAATGGAATAGCATCTGGTGTCCGACATGGAAGAGATCACATCTACAGTCAGAGACTGCCAAGAAGATGATTATGGAGGTCTGTAGATAATGAAAAAACATTAAGAAAATCTGCATCCAATATCGGGCCAGACACATCAGCCACTAAGGAACACCAGATTCAATGACATATGCCTCCAGCCATATGTCTGAATTTAAGATTGATTTGCAGCCAGTTCATCCACCGTTAGTTCAGGAAATGCGGGCAAAACTACAGCCCACAGAAGGCAACGTGACCAACATATTTTCATTGATTGTTCTGAAAGGAGTTCTGCTCCTGCCAAAGCACAGACTGAGCTAGGAGGAGACTCACTAGTGCCAGAATTACTGTCCACAATCTTTTGCAAACAAGATTCTAGGGGAAAAAGGAAACACTGCAAAACAGTGTCTCTGAACACCGCAAAAGAACAAGGAGACAGAATATCCTTGACCTGCTCAATAATGTTTAAGTCCAGCTGCGAAACGTCAACAACTAATTGGTCCACATCTGAAGTAATGTTGTGCAGTTTCAAAATGTTGTCCACTAGCGCCGACCATAACTTCAGCCTCGTAGGCCAAAAAGGCAGTAGCTTTATGTTACCCCATATTGAGGTGTCACTGGAAAGGGCAGTGTGTATTTCAGGAACATTAGGAGATTGTAGGGAAGAACCAGTTGCTGGAAGTCCTTGATCTTCTGTCTTGACAGTGGCAGGTGGCATGAACATAATGTTGGAGTGTAATTATGGCTCAGAATTAAAAAGAAATTCCATAACAGATCATGTCATGGTCACCACTATAGGTTACAAGTGTACACAGTAAGCACTTAATGAACCCTTATTATTTATCATAATTTACTTCCCAACAAAAGAGCACAACAAAGGCACATTTTCAAGCTAGACAGACTTATAAAGAAGCTACAAAATAAAATCAAACAAAAGATATAAAACACAACGTAATGTTCGACTCCTTGGTCGCTGACTACTGCACTCATGACAGCATTATTAGCAAAGATGAAAACTTCAGGAAAATGATCATGTAGTTAAATAACATTATGTCCTGATTGGTGGCGTAAGATTAAATACAGTATTGTTGGCTAACTGAAAGTTAAGTACCATAGTGAAGAACAGTATCAGGCAAATGAGTGTAGTTGGATTGTTGAAATTATTGATGAGAATAGTGATAATAATGATGATAATGTTTATGTTAGTGCAATGAGAGTATAATGCAAGCAAAGATAGGGAGGATAACAAGTAAATGTGGAGGACATAGTTTTAAAGAAACTGAAGATGACCTATTACATGAAGATTTTAATTCTGATAAAAGTGATGAAATTTGTAGTCCATTTGTCAAAATACACATTGATTCACGAGAAGGCTGGTGCCTTATAGACACAGGTAGTCAAGTTTTAGAAGTTTAAAATCTAATAAGAAAAATTGAAATATGAAAAAAAAATATTGAGTTGCCAATAGTTGGTGTTAAAATGAAAGATGCATCAGGAAGACATTTATTAACTTTTACTATTTAAGGAGTGACTTTTACACATAGGTGTTTAACTACACCTGATATCAGTGAGGACTTTATACTGGAGATGAATTGGATAGAAAGTGTCAGCACAAGGTTTGAATGAGGAGGACAAAAGCTTTGGATAATAGCATCAAAATGAGAATGTATTTACACTAATTTTATTAGATCAAATATAAATTGTAGGCTAATGACAAAATTAACAGCATAAAATCCAGTCTATGGGAACTTGAATTACTCTGGATCAGGTTTAGTTGTGAGTGGTTTAAAATACATAAGAGCTAGGCAGAACAAAATCAGAGTCACTATGGCACTAGAAATTGCAGCAATTAAGGTCAGAGTTACCTAATGTCTACCATCCTGATACTATTCCTCATGCTGCAACAACTGCTCTGCAGTGATCCGCCCCTCCTGTGCTGCTATCATCTGACTTAGTGAACAGTCCTTGCTTAGTTCCCAAGTAACATCAAGGAAGGTAAAGGTTTGTTTAGACAAGATCTCTAGGAATTCTCCTGGCCAGTACAGCTGTGGCTGTGTCACAGTCAACAGAGTAACTCCTATCATAGTCGCTGGTAAATGAAATATGGGTCCCTTAATGTCACACAGTCTGTTGATCAACAGTCCACCACCTCCCAACTCTAAAAAAAATTGGCCCACGAGTTTTCCTTTCTGATGGCAACTATCAAGTACTACTAAGTAGTCATATACCGACTATATGAAATGTAAGCCCACTCGCTGAAAATATGGTTCTAATTCAATCACATCTTTTTGGCGTGGACATCTCTCTGCTTACCTCTGAACAAATGCATAATGCACCCACTCGTTGCAATCTTGCAAGTCAGGCATACGGTGACTGTCCCACTCTGACGTTGCTGAAGCTCACCCTCGGTCATCCCATGAGTCAATCCTCATCTTCTGGCACGAGTAGCACCCCTTCCCCTAACTTGCACAAGTTTTCCAACTGTCGCTAACTTCAGTGGATATGTATGCATTGTGTAACATCAAAGCACTCCATACTTAATTGCTACCAGTAATTTGCAAGATCCAGAGGACAACTCCTTGGTCATTCCTGGTGTGGAAAAATCTTGCACTAATTTAGAATCCATTCTTACACTATTATTATAAAAAACATAGCCTAAATAGTTGACTTCTTCTAATGCAAAATGACATTTCTCAGTACTTAAGTGTCAAATGAGTTGCCCATAATCTTTTTAATATCTCCTTCAGTCATTGCCTGAAATGGAAATGAAGTCCCATGCTTCTTTACAGAGCGTAGGGGAACGATGCGGGAGACCCGCACCACTTTACTAGGCACGGTCCTGGTGGAAGGTGATTTGCCATTGCCTTCCTCCGACCGTGATGGGGACAAATGATGATGATGATGTAGATGACACAACAACACCCAATAATCTCGAGGCAGGAAAAATCTGTGACCTTGCTGGGGATCGAACCCGGGACCCCGTGCTCAGGAAGCAAGAACGCTACTGCGAGACCACGAGCAGCAGACCAGTCATTGCCTACACATCCCTTAAAAAGATGATTATGTTGTAAAGGTACATCAGACACTGACATGGTTTGAATCCTTTTAGTACTCCACCCAATAAATGCTGGAGTGTTGACAGCGCATTTTTTAATCCAAAGGACATCCTTCTATGCTGATAACATTCACTCCTCAAGTCCATTGCCAAGAATTACTGGCATTGCCCAAGATCATCAGTCTTTTCTGTGATATTTGGAATTGAGTAGGCATGAGTCACAGTCTTACTATTTACATGGTAGTAGTCACAACAGAACTGATATTTCTTTACTGCTTTGGCAGAGCTATAATTCCCACCCACAGTGGCTACTACTCTCTTATTTTCTTTTCTTTTTTCTCTTTTTCTTTTCTTTTTTTCTGGCAAAGGACCTCCATCTGTGTCCTTTATGTCCCCTTTAAATGCTTCAGTTTTTCACAAAATCCTGAGCAGTGCTGTAGCCTACACCTCCTGTACGGAAATCTTCCTCATCCAGAATCTCCAATATGGCTAACACCATTCCCTTTGGCAACTTAACCTTCTCAGTGCCAAAATTATCCGCACTCATAGGGATTACTTTACCTTCATCCCTCTCTTGTACACACACAATACTATGTCTCACCAAATAGCATACTCAATCCCATGCAACTTCCATCCATTGGTTCCACTATATACAACATATCACTTCGAAGGCTCCATATATTTAACCATAGCGACATTCTGGAGCCACTCAAAACACAGTCATGCAGATTAAACGTTAAACTCATGACAATAGTATCACCTAGGTGAAACATCTTTCCACTAAGCTCCATTTTACATCACCTAAGATCAATTATGACAGAATGTTGATGCAGGAAGATGCTGGAAGTGTAACCCTAGGATCTTGCTTTGGCTCTCACATGTGACATCATTTACATATAATACCTAAACTTGGTCGTCTCAAATGAAAAATCCATCATTACTGACCCCAATGCTCATATATCACTACCCCCTACACCCTGCAACTTGTAACGCTGTGAGTCTTCTTTACTTACCACCTCTCTTGAAGCCAATGACACAAGTGCCCCTGTGTCCAACAAAACTTTATATGCCCTACTGTCTGTCACATCTGCTAAGATGCATTTCATCTCTGCATTCACTTTTACTGTATTTGTCTTTACTGGGAACTCCTTCCAGCAGCTCTGGGGTTCCCTCTTAAGTTTAACAGGTACTTCTTGCACCCTCTCGCACAACTCCCTCCTCTCTCCAAACAGCTTCTCTCATTACCCCTACATCCCTGCCATTGACCCATACTGCCCATACTACTACATCCACTAAACTATCATGACTCCATGCCATTGCTATTATCTCTCTGAGGCTGGTAGTATTGCCTTTAAACATGCCCTGTATGTACACAATTAAAACATGTTTCTTTATTCCCTTACACCTGTTGAGGCATCAGTTTCCTCTTATTCCAATTAACATCTGAAAGCTGCATATGGAGACTGTTAGGCACCCTAGTGTACATCCTCATAGACATCTCTGATGCTAAAACTCTTAGGAAAGCATCAGGCTCATGTTGCTCAGCTTCCTATAGCAATAGTTTTTTACCACCTCACACTGTGTTAGATCATAAGTACAAGGGTTGCCCAGAAAGTAATGCACCACGTTTTTCTTTTTTTTTTTTTTTTTCTTCAACATTTCTTTATTGAACAAAATGGGAATTACATACACGAAAGAATAGAGTTTTAACTTCACTCCCTATTTTTCCACATAATCTCCATTCCATTCTATAGCCTTCTTCCAATGCAAAACTAGGGCTTGTATGCCCTGTCGGTACCAATCCTCTTTCTGGTGGTAGGGCCAGTACTTCACTGTGGGAATGACCTCCTCATCGTCCTCAAAATGTCTTAACAAATGGCATCCTTTAATGGCGAATGACAACATCAGCTCCCTGCAGGTGATAGCCGTGGATGGTCTCCCCTACCACTGAAAATAGTGGAGTTCCGCCGAACCACCTTCTGATGACCTCACCCCCCATGTCCAGTAACTAACTACTTATGCTGACAGTAGATGTTCCATAGACTTTGCACAAGTGTTTGTGAACATTACCAGCAGTTTCTTTCTCTGCAGTAAGAAATTCAATGATGGCGCGCTGCTTGTAACATACATCACCTACAGAAGGCATTTTGAAACTGTCCTGCATCTACGCTATCAGTCAGAAGTGACGGAAACTTGGCGCACTCACTCAAGAGACTTCAAATAAAACGTAAGTAACGTTTCGCATTCATAGCATTGTTTTCAGCTGAGAAAATAAATGTGGTGCATTACTTTCTGGGCAATTCTCATATGTACAAATAGTTCCCTAATCGTATCCATTTCATTACGCCTTTTAAAAACCACTCTCAACTGCCAACAGAAAAACTGTGCACTGTTCTGTTTCCTGTAGCTTTAGCCAATCTTTGCCTAAGCTAATCAAAACTCTCTGCATTGCATGAACCTCTGTGCACCACACAAACTTCTTTGCTTCTCCTGTTAAATGTAACCTTGCTATCTGTAAGAACTGCTGATCTGACCAACCTTGTATGTCAGCTCATAACCTGAGATCCTATACAAATGCTAACATATACTCAGACGACCAACCAGAAAAGAGAGAAACAAGGTTAGACAAGTCGGACCCACTCCTAGAGCCTGTGAGTTAAACAACTCTGTTTTCTCATTTTTCTCCAATAGACCTAATTTATTATCTGAAATCACTTTTCCCCATTAATTGAGCTACCCGATTCACCAATAACTGTATAGTCTACTCACTGGTGACACTTTCTGAGTCTCTGATTTTGCAACTTTTCTCACTGCTACTATCTCCACGGCTTAGAATTAATATTCCAAAACAACACAAAAACAGTAATTCACCAATAATCCTGATAGAAAGCTCTGTGGCTACCTATACTACCCACCTACTTCTTTTGCCTAATCATGAACCACCTGGACTCTCAACACTATGCCCAAAACGATTACAAGTAAAGCAAACAAGTGCTACAGAGTCGGCACAAAGAGCAGAATGCTCAAGCAAATGGCACTGTGCTCAATGCACAGGTACTAACCGCTCATTGCTATAATTTCCCTGAAAGTGTGGTAAATCCATTGGTTCCTCTGGTTTTACAAAAGCAGGCCAGTATTACCATGCTCCTTAATCCTCAACCCCATGATTGTCACCACAAAAGAACGAAATAGTCTCACTCACCTCAAATGACAATATTGTAGGCTGTGACTCGGATGTCATATTTTGAGGGATTGGCATGCACTCCACTGTTGACTGTGGAATTGTTGGCTGCCCTGACAGTACCCTCAAGAGTGTAGTTGCACGCAGAGAGAGTGAGTGGTGGTGGTGGTGATGGAGCGCAAGGTCCAGTGGAAACACTGCTGACAATAAAGAATGGTTTTATTCAATCTCAGTACCTGTTTTGTCATTGTTTGGTGAGGCAAAATACACCTCACTTGGTTGACCATGGACACCATTGATGTATGGGCAGCAACTTTCGCCCTCGTGAGAGGGCACTGCGTATGCATCCCACAGTGTTGACAGCACGCTCATGGATACTCAGTGGCCTCTGTAGGTGGTGTTCGTGATGTCAGTGGTGCACTACCGCTCAGTCGGTGATGGCACCCTGACACCACATGCGGCAGCATGTGAAGACTGCTGTGCCACAGATTTTACCTGCTGCTCTTAGGCAGCTGTCAGAAGGTGGCTGGTGACGTGGCACTAAGTCCCAGGGAGGGAATTCAGGTTGGCAGACACTAAATCGTGGGAAGAGAACTCATTGTTTGCAGGCACAAAATCCTGGGGTGGGAACTCAATGCTGGTGGCTGCAGGAGTGGATGGCAGATTGGCGGGGCTGTGGCACCAAGCCCCTTAAGAAACGTTAACGCTGGCAGTGGCAGGTGCTTGGGTCTCGAACCCGTGGCTGCTGCTGGTGGTGCTCACTTATCTCGCTGACCAGCGTGGCCCTGGCATTAAGATGGTGCTACTGGACTCCAGTGATGAGAATGATTCTGCCTCAAAATTCAGACATATTTATATTTCCCCAAGATACATTGGCCAGATGTGGTGACAATGACCCATCTGATAGAGCCATTACCACTGCACAGTGAGGTTTTCTGCTGATTGCGACAAGTCTGATCTTGCAATCCCCTTAAATGTATGTTATTCTGTAGCTGCTAACATAATAGTTCACAGAAGCCTTCTCACTATTTCCGATTACTTTTGTTAAAACACTAAGTAACAACACTACAGTACTGACCATATAGATTTTGTGGGGCCTGAAGAGAAATATCTTTCTATACTACTGGTCAAGCAGCACTTATATTCCACTATGAATTTTAAATTTTTTGAGAACCTAAATCATTTTTTGGGTGATTGCAATAAATCCAAGGCAATATACATCGACCTATACAGAGTTATGTATATCTGTGTAAGCCTAACACAAATAAGGAATTCAAATGCCCCATAAGCTTGTATGCACATCAGTTCTTTATCTTGAAGTAAGGTGTACCACTGAAATAATGTTCATCTTGAAGTAGTTGGTACTTCTTAAGCGAGATTTTTTTCCTCACCCATACCCAGGTAACTAAGCTTTATGCACGTGTCGAGCAATAAATGCTGCAACCTGCTTTAGTTTATATATTTAGGGGAATGGTGGTACTAATCAAACATGAACTTCAGGACATGTGTGAAACTTACTGTGCTGTAAGTGACTCAACATGTCACAGTGATTAATTGTACACCTTCATTCCCTACTTTTAACCAGAATACCTACTTGGAAACATGTACTTTATTCCATTCATAGTTTTTTTTCAGTAACTTTTTGGATCAAATTATCCCAGAGCTTCCTTAAGGACATCATGGATCACACTCTTCCTAAAGGATATTTGTATTCCTGTTTGTCAATCTGAAGCTCACATTTCCCTTCTGATTTTTTTTCCATTGCATTTAATTTCTATATTCATTTCTCTTTCAATACTGTCATTAGGTATTCCTAATTGTTTTCTAGTGTATGTAACAACTAAACCTTAATTTTACTCCAGTGGTTTTCATGTTTATAGTACTCTCAAAGAGTATAAAAGGATATGAAAATTCTAATCCATCAAATAATGAATTGTTTTTGAGCTGTTCCGTCTTCAAGATTTGTTTCTCATCAGCGAATAGAGCATTACAAATTACTTCATCTTCAAATCCAAACACTTTTTTGATGTCCTCCTTGTCAGTGAAATGTTGTTGTGATGCCTCTTGTAAGGAGGAGAAATGCGTACCATCACGTTTCCGACTTTGATAAAGGTCGGATTGCAGCCTGTCGTGATTGTGGTGTATCATATCGCGACATTACTTTTCGCGTTGGTCGAGACCCAATGACTGTTAGCAGAATATGGAATCGGTGGGTTCAGGAGGGTAATACGGAACGCCATGCTGGATCCCAACGGCCTTGTATCACTAGCAGTTGAGATGCAGGCATCTCATCCGAATGTCTGTAATGGATCGTGCAGCCACATCTCGATCCCTGAGTCAACAGATGGGGACGTTTGCAAGACATTGACGGCACTTTGAACAGTGGAAGTTACATTTCAGGTGTGTTACGACCCGTGGCTCTACCCTACATTCGATCCCTGCGAAACCCTACATTTCAGCAGGATAATGTTGCAGGTCCTGTGCGGGCCTTTCTCGATACACAAAATGTTCGACTGCTGCCATGGCCAGCATATTCTCCAGATCTCTCGCCAATTGAAAACGTCTGGTCAATGATGGCTGAGCAACTGGCTCGTCACAATACGCCAGTAACTACTCTTGATGAACTGTAGTACCGTGTTGAAGCTGCATGGGCAGCTGTACCTGTACACACCATCCAAGTTCTGTTTGACCTAATGCCCAGGCGTATCAAGGCTGTTATTACGGCCAGAGGTGGTTGTTCTGGGCACTGACTTCTCAGGATCTATGCACCCAAATTGCATGAAAATGTAATAACATGTCAGTTCTAGTACAATATATTTGTCCAATGAATACCCGTTTATCATCTTCATTTCTTCTTGGTGTAGCAATTTTCATGGCCAGTAGTGTATTCAGATAGGTCTATGTATAATAATTTTAAGAAGTGTGTTACAAACACAAACTTATTTTATTACTAGTGAGAGGGTGGTGATTACAGTTTCGTCGCTATATATTTTCTACGGATTGTCCGTATGGTTTATTTCGTAATTTAACAGTGGGTAGTATGGCTCTTGCACCTGGCAGTGAAACGTAGAAGAAAACAAAGTGATGTTGAAATCGGCAGGCCTTTTTGTTGGTCTATGAGAGGGGTTGGGGGCAGGAGGGACGAGGGTATGGAATTGGGAAATCTGTCAGCGGCCGGCTTAAGGAGAGTGGCAATGAACAGAACTAAGCAGGAGGCTCTGTCGAAAAGCGAAGCAGGTACTGAGCGGCTGAAATGTGAATCGGGCACTGAGCTGTTCTTTTTTTAACTCCAAAAATTCCCCGAGTTTTCCAGAACAAAAAAATTCCCTGGCTTTTCCAGGACACTGGACACCCTGACACAGTACCATGCAGCCACAGTTGCAGTATGTGTTGAAAATGGTTTCCATGTGCCTCAACACATGCGTGTAGACCCCGTAGCAAGTTCTGTCTCACACGTTCACATTGGCCAGGCTGCATCCAAACAGTGTCAGAGGCAGTATGCATACACTGCTAAAGTGTCTCCACATCTGCAATGCGCTCTGCATACATTATACTTTTGAGCTGGTCTCGTAACCAGAAATCACATGGGTTGAGATCTGGTGAATGAGTGGGTTATGTAAATGGACCTCCTTGTCTGATCCATTGACCAGGGAAGAGAACAGCCACATAACCCTTTGAATCACCAAAGGCACTCCTTGCAGCAGGAAGGCAAAGTCGTCTACAAGAAATGCTGATAGTTCCAGCCTGTTAGGCTGGAAATATGGTCGCCATTTATCCTGGCTACACCAATGCTGATGACTCGCTATCTCCATACCATGCGGGTTCTGCCTACTATCCCACAGATGACTATTATGGAAGTTTAAGATACCACTGCACGTAAAGGTGGCCTCACCTGTGAATAGGATGGGTGACACAAATTCCAGAATCATGGTTGTCTGGTGAAGAAACTGTTGACAAAACTTACCCCATGAGGAAAGCTGTAAATCATATGGGTAGTAACAATTGTCATAGAGAATGTTCCACATGGTCGTCTGACTTAACCTGTACTGGCACTGCCTGGTACTGAAATGGTGGCTGCCTTCCACAGTACTAATCACATTTTCCTCCATGTCTGGTGTCCAAACACTTTGGGTATGTCTTTCATGATTTTCTGCTTCCTGAAATGACCCTGTCTCAGATAAATGGCTATACACTGTTGCAAACATTTAATGCTGTGGTGGTTGTTGGCGAGGATAGGTCTCCTGATACAACCATGCTCTCTGCCACCTGTTGCCGTTTGGCTTTCCATAAGTAAAGACTATGTTGGCAAGCTTTCAATTTGAATAACTGTATACAATGCTGTATCTCATCCAATACAGTTGAGTCAGCAAAAGAGTGAATCGGACAGAACATTACCAGTTACTATGGCAGGAGTGGGCACTAGTGCATGACATACGAGGAACAGTACCACCCTCAAGAAGGAAATCGTGCATACTGCAACTGTGGCTGCACAATACAGCACATATTAGATCACAGTCGCTGTAACAAAGTATGATTGCATGGAAACCATGCATTTCTGGACATAAGTTCATTAGAACTTTTTTGTTCCATATCCTCTCATCAATCAGTCCCTTGAGTATGTAAGCAGTGGGAATAAAATCACCTTGTAGAATGCCACTCACTTCATAGCATGCATATGGCGTATTGCACGCATCCTGTCCTCACCTTCTCCGTGTCTTTTCTTCTTCTCATCATCTCTCTGTTTACCTTATCCTCCTACCTACCTACTCATCTCTTCCTCCACACATTGTGCATCTCCTGCTCCCACCCCTCTGTCTCTTTATCCCTCCCTATCCATCTCCTACTCCCCCCCCCCCCCGTCCTCCTCCCACCCTAGCTAGCCCTCCTGGCCCCCCTCTCCATCCATCTGCAAGTGTTGCCTAAAGCAGTCCATACCAGTCCAACACAACACACCTGTTGTGAAAACAGCCAACATATGCCAGGGACTGAAAAACCATTTTTGCCCATATCTCCACTCCTATCGGGGCTGGGAGGTTCTAAACCCCACAACACCGATACATGTGGGTGCAGTGCGGTAAATTCCATTAAAATTGATCCACAAGTTTGGAAAGAGATGCTGACACACACAGAGGAGGGCCAGGGAGAGAGGGGGGGGGGGGGGGGGGGGAGAGGTATATAGACACACTTGTGAATGCATTCAACACACATATCGCATACATCTCCCCCTCCCCCTCTCTATCGTTCCCTTCTCGTCCCTCTACCTGTGCTACAGTACATGTAAAGATCTAAAAAATATCATACATTGTGTTGTTGTGTCTGTACATTGGGTAACTTTAACTGTGAGAAAGCATCTACAAAGGAATGCAATAATGACATGTATACATGTCCAATTTTTTAGCTTTTGACATGGGTTCCAACAAAATAAAATAATATCAAACAATGGTATGTTTAGATGGAATAACAATCTGTGCCATCTGGATTCTTCCCATCAACTTTTCAGAAAAGTGCAGGCAAAAACTCTCCTTACAATATACAATTTGTTCCCAAACCACGCTGTCTTAACCTTTGCCAGACTCTGTCCCCCGCCTACCTACCCCCTTCCCTACTCCCACTCCAGAATACAAACACCTTCTATACTGCCAATGTGCCTACAAGCCTCTTCCTCTCCTCCCCCTTTGACATGGATCACCTAGCAACTATTCAACATAGAAGTTGTAGAAGTTATGCAATGTAAAGGCAATAACTTGTACTACTAAAACTACGTGCATCCGATGTTAAAATGTATGTTACCAATTTTAACATATCTCTCAAAGTAAAAGTAAAAAAAAGTTGGGGGGGAGGGTGAAGGAGGGAGAGGGGAGAGGGGGGAGGGGGGAGGGGAGAGGGGGGAGAGAGAGGGGAGAGGGGGGAGAGAGAGGGGAGAGGGGGGAGAGAGAGAGAGAGAGAGAGAGAGAGAGAGAGAGAGAGAGAGAGAGAGAGAGAGAGATACATTCAATATCCCCCGTTAGTTCCATTTGGTATGAGCCACAGGCACTTGAGCTTTATTCGTGGTTGTGATTTGTAAGCCAGCTGCTTAACATGTAAATTGCATTTCCCCCGTATTCCAGCAATAAAATGAAGTCTACTACATACCTTACCCACAACTGAGCATATGTAATCATTCCATTTCATATCCGTACAAAGTGTTACATGCAGGTATTTGTAAGAATTGGCCAGATCCAACTGTAACTCATTTTTTTGTTGTGCACAGTTTTACATTTATGAACATTTAAGATGCCAATCTTGCCACCACTTTGAAATATTTTCAATATTTATGCAGCTTATTTCAGGCAGTAACTTCATTATAGATAACTGCATCACCTGCAACAAGTCTGAGGTTACTACCGTATAAACTCGAATAATCCACACACTTTTTTCCTTAATTTAAGGATGAAAAACTGGGATGTGTGTTTTATTCGAAACAAGGTTGGTACTGCTCCACCTCCAACAACAGATCCCATTGTACTATTGCATTGTTGTGGTCTCAGTCTGTGATGAATGATTAGCACAATATTTTGAACACACCATTACATTAGAACAATTTTTTGTGTAAATAAAACAAATTAAAGCAATTTTTTTCTCTCCCTCAAAATTAGGGTGCACACATTTTTCAAGTATATACAGTATTAATACTATTCCAAGGTCATTAATATATAAAATGAACAGCACAAGTTCCAACACACGTCCATGGGACACACCTGAAGTTACTTCCACATGACAGTGACACTCCATCAAAGATAACATGCTGCACCATCCCTACCTAAATGTTCTCTGTCGAGTCAAATTTCAATTGATGTCCATATAATCATACTTTTCACAATAAGCATAGGTGTGGAACTGAGTCAAATGCTTTTCAGCAATCGAGAAATATTCCACCTACCTGGATCCAAAGCTTTCAGTATGTCATGTTAGGAAAGTGAGAATTGAGATTTACATGATTGATGTTTTGGAAACCGTGCTGGTTAGCACGGAGGAAACCATTCTGTTTGAGATACCTGATTACGTTTGAGCTCAGTACACATTCTAAGGTTCTATAACAAATTGATTTCAAGGATATTGGACAGTAGTTTTATGGATCACTTGTGCTACCCTTCTTGTAGAAAAATGTGACCTGTGCTGTCTTCCAAGTACTGGACACAGTTTTTTGTTCGAGGGATCTACGGTAGATTATAATTAGAAAAGGGGCTAACTCAGTCGCAAATTCAGTATAAAACCTGATAGTGATTCCATCGGGCCCTGGAGCTTTGTTCAGTTTTAAGGGTTTCAGCTCTTTCTCAATGCTGCTGGAACTAATAATTATTTCATTCCTCTTTTCTGTGGTATAACAAAAAATTGGGGCAATGCTCCTAGGATTTCCTTTGTAAAGGAAAATTTGAGAACAGAGTAAGTATTTCAGCTTTTGTTTTACGTGTTTGCCCTAGAATTTCACTGCTGAAAATGAAACAGTTATTCTAATCCAGTACCTTCATTCACACATACTGCAGTTTTCAAAAACAGTAACTACTTCTAACAATGTATATAACTTTCTTTTAATTTCCAACATGTAGTGGTCAAACATACAAATCAAGATTGTACAAGTGACATGATGAAATTCTTCAAACATGTAAACCTCACACAATATAGCAGAAATATTGTTATTTTGCTGTAAATGTTTTGAAAGTTTTTACTAACTTTTTCAGTTTCTTATCTTTCTAGTTTTATGATTCATAATAAAACTTCTTGCAAACTCTCACTGCTATTAGTACGAGTAGGGCAATATAACTTGAAGTTGCTGAATTTTGTGCTCTGTGCCTCATAAATACAATTTCAATATAAAAATAATGTTTTTCAGTAATATCTACTTACAATACAGCAAGATATACATCAGTAAACAGAGCTGAAAGTACTGTGTTCATGAAATATATACATATATCTGAAAAATATAAAATAAAATCTTTATTTGATAACTAGAGGAAGAAAATTAAAGTACATAAATGACAAATCTTCATATAACAACACATTTCTGACTGCCATTAAATCTTCAGTGATGTGGAATTATAACTAAAAATTTACTGTAAAGTGAGTTCAAGGTGTGCTACAAATTCTTAACAACAAAAGCAGGATTCCCAACAAATACTGACATGGGCTGCAACCTTGCATGTTTCCAGCTGGCACTTGAGTGAGATATTTTACTACCCAGACTGAAAGCATTATTTTTAATGACATTTCAAATTGCTATCATATCACATTCTTCATTAAATAAAATCTATAATACATTAGCAAAAATTACCACGAAAGGCTTTAATGTTAATAGTTCACAATCAAAAATATAGGAGCTGATTCTGTGAGTTATATACACTGCCACAATATGCGCCATATCCAATCACATACAGTTGTCAATAGCTACCGTTATGGCAGAAATTAATTGGCAGAATTAAGAAGCAGGCTAGGAAAGACTTCCAAGAACCACAGTCATCGAAGCACTATATATGAAGCCCTCCATTTTTCATCTTTACAGGGCCCACGCTTTGAGCTCTTCTAGGTCATCATCATCATCCACACGTTGCTCTGAAATAACACATGTAATTTAAATTAGTGTCATAAAGTAGCAATATTAGAATGTATTTACTTCTATTTAGCCTGGGGGCAACAGGTACTTGAAAATTGGGGGAAAAGTTTAAACATATTTTAATCTCATCTGAACTGTCAGGTGAGTTCTTGTTGTACAACTGCAATGACTCATTAATGTCAAACCATGATGTCGAATACTTCTTCACTGAGGATCTTCTACCAAGTTCCAGTGAGTTCTCTGGAACTTTAATAACAGTACTGAATCCAAACTTTATGCAGTTGTTAAGCTGTATCTACAACATACAATTTTTAGGAAGTATGACGTGAGATGAAACAGAAAATTATGATGGATGTGTATCTTCTATTAAAATATAGTGCTGTAGGTTGTGATGAATTGTCTGGGCGAAGTCTTGCACTGTAAAACTTTAAAATAAAAATTGCCTTTTTCTCTTAATATTATACTTTACTACAATACCTCAATATGCATATGGTTACATAATGCTTCATATCCACATCCATACACCACTACAAAGTCTGTGGGATGTCAAAGTTTTAATTAACACGTCTAAACACAAAGTAACATAATTAATATTTTTTAAATCAATTTTAACTATTAATATTTTGTTTAGGCTCTTCTAGTGGCATGCTAGAAATTTTTGTACCAGGACTACAGACATGGAACTGAAAACAAATGAAACATTAGGGAGTTTTAGTCTCGGTCGGGCACAGAGTTTTAATCTGCCAGAAAGTTTTATATCAGCGCACACTCCGCTGCAGAGTGAAAATCTCATTCTGGAAACATCCCCCAATATACTTTCAGGAGTGCTAGTTCTGCAAGGTTCGCAGGAGAGCTTCTGTAAAGTTTGGAAGGTAGGAGACGAGATACTGGCAGAAGTAAAGCTGTGAGGACCGGGAGTGAGTCGTGCTTCGGTAGCTCAGATGGTAGAGCACTTGCCCGCGAAAGGCAAAGGTCCCGAGTTCGAGTCTCGGTCGGGCACACAGTTTTAATCTGCCAGAAATTTTCAATTGAAAACATTATTTACATTAACATTTTTCCCCAAAGCGATAATTATAACTTTATGACTACCCCATACAGAGTGTGAGGCACTTTGTATCACTGCTAGGTCATTTTTTCTATCTCTCTGCAAAAGGAGTGAGATGAGAAGACTCTTCCTGAACTGTTAAAAATTAAATAAACTAATAAATTGCAATGGAAGCAGTAGAAATAAAGCTTACCAGTTCATAAAATCTACAGAATAACTTTCAGTAAGATCACCATCTTTTTCATACTGACAAACAATAAGCAACATACCTCGGTATTCCTTCAAGTGTTCCTACAGACTGGCTAAATCATGCGAGTTGCAATTTTCTCCAATTCCTGTGCATTACTATTTTCACAATTCTTAAAAGAATTCTGCATTTAGTGTTAGATTAATCCATTCACCCTTGGTGCAATTGCGAAAATTTTGTTACATATGGTGTAACCAATGTGACTAAAGTGCATGGACTTAAACAATAGTTAGCGACAGGAAAAATGACAGGAAAATTTCATGTAAACAATAACGTGAAATATAATGTGAAATTTACGGTTTATATAAAACATCACAAAATTTGACATTTTCCTCATTGCTGTATACAAATATAAATCTGAGGGAAGCAATTTACTAATATTGGAAACTGACAGTCATTGAAAGATTAAATTGCATTTTCATATTCTTCTCAAGGCTGAAGTTCGTATATAAGCTTAAGACAACAGTTAATTTCCTGCCTCAAAAACTGTGGCTCTAGAAGTGGCGTAAAATGACAGTACCCTCCTCCTTGCAATGAAATACATTCAGATTAACAATTTTAATCGGCAACTTCACATTTCCCGACACTTTTGCATGCACAAAAAAACTTACCAGAAATGATGTGTTTTTGAAAGACCTTTAATGCACTGCATCAATAAAACCTCATATTTTCTTAGTACATAAGTTTCAATACAAGAAAACCCAAACATGGCACTTTAAAAAATAAAAGGTAGATGAAAATAGTGTCTACTCACTTTGCTTCTATCAGCAAATTGCAGTGCATGATACATGATGTCACACAAATTTCACTGTTGTCACATGTGAGTATTTATATCAAGCAGTGAGAGTAGTCTGTAGCTTCTTACAGAAAAATATCATCCACAAAACAGAAAAAAATATGCACTATAGTGTTGATAGATTGGTGGAATATTGTTTCAAAATAACTTTGAAGATATGATAAAGATTTCTTTTGGAAAACTTCCATGTGTATAGTTACAGAGTTTTTTTTTTAACTGATTATCTGTACTAGGTTTTATGTAAATGTTACTTCCTTTTTTGTAATAATGTACATGAATATGACACTGGTGTCAATAAGTAAGATGCACTTGATAGAAATATTTTTATTTCCAACATAAATACTATAAAACAATGAAGTGTGCGAGAAAAATAAAGTACACATGGTACTTCAAGAATTATCTATTAGAAACATACCAAAATAGGCCAAAAATAATACAGAAATAGGGGAAAAAGAAACCCCACATACTGACATTGTCCACGAAATAAAATATTTTTTTCATATTCCTAAAACAGTCAGTTCTACACAACAGATTGGTGACTCACTGCACTGTTTTCACACTGGAACCATAGAAGTCAGTTGTTCTTTCTTTGAACCCAGCAACACTCTGCTAAACAGCTTGTGGGTCTATGTCTACCGATTCTGGTTTAGGCTTGAAGAACTGGATTTATGAAGCACTTTTTCTTTCATTGATATTTTAACCCACTGTACATACACTAAAAGAAGTATTACACTAGCAGAAACAGCTGAAATATCAGTGGCAGCAATCAAAAATGGTTGACATGTGGCAGCTCACAAGTAAGTCGACTAGGCTTTACTTACTGGTTTTCGAAAAATGTGATTGATCACATTTGTAACCACCCAATTTCCCATCACCTGTATCATTACGTGCAACACATTAAATTACTGTAAATAAATACTGTTTTATTTTCCTATTTTACCTATGTTCGTCTGTCATTCATCTATAATGATAGTTTCCTAAAGACAATAGCATCATTAGGGAACGTCATTTAATAAGTGTAGTAAAAAGCAATCAAATATTTTTGTGAACAAAAATTCACTTTGTTACACAACATAGTCTCCATCGACAGATACACTTCAATGTCCAGTGAGTGGCAGTTTTCTCCTTTCATTTGATCAGAAATGCAGGTCATGAAAGATGAAGGGAAGGTTATTGTTTAACATGTGGTCAATAAAGATTTCATTATACATGAAGCACAAGCTCAAGCAAGACCAGAATCGAGACAGGAATGAGTAGCCTTCTTTTCAAAGGAGCCATCCTGGCCCTTGACTTACTTCATTGATGAACATCACACACAAAAACATCACTCTACAGTTTGACATAATTCGAACTGCTAATTAATTAATCAGGACCCATAGAAGCACACTGGTTCACTGAGTAAGTATTCCACTTAAACTTGAGTAAAGCACATTACTAATGAAATATTAAGACTTATAATGCAAGAACCAATCAAATATTGAGGGCTTCTCAATGAGCATGAAGAAATGTTAGAAATCAATGAGAAACAGGAAAAACTAAGAAAGTGGGAGAGGGGACAGGGAGAAGCAAAAGAAGTAATTATGTATGTAATTAAAATGAAATGTGAGAGGGTACGACATGTAACCAGGAGAGTAGATGGTACATGCCCCATAGAAGTTCTTTGCTAGATTTCAAGAGATACAGAAGATCAAGAGAATGACCTAATGGAATATTATGGCATTATAAATCATGCAGGAATAACATGTAAACATATACCTGATGACTGTAATGCATAAAAAGTATAGAACAGGACTTTACCAAGCAGTGGATGTTAAAAAGCTTCTATTGTTGCTTATGCCATCGATGATGAGTCACATTACTGGAATGTGACTGTTTGAGTTTCTTTTACACAGAAAACATTTTGATCTGTTATTTTTTCTGAACTATGATTAAAATGATGTCCAGTTGCTTTAAGGTACGTATCACAGATTTTCAAATCTTCTTGCTTAGGAGTTGAAAATATATGGTACTTGATTTTAAATTTGTTAGCCACAAGCAGTTTATGTTCTCTTTCAACTTATTTGTTATTGCTGTTGTTTTAGTGTTAGTTCTGTTCCAATCAATTATTTCTTTGTACACAAAACACACTGCTTTGATATTTACTTGAAAGCTGACCACAATATTATTGCACCTCGGAGTGAAAGTGTCTCTGATGGCTTGTGTGTCAGCATGTAACCGAACGGTAGAAATTTAACCTTCTTAACCAAATTTAAACGGCATTTCTGAATGAGAAAGCCATTGTGTAATCGGAAGGCCAATTGCAATAATATTGTGACTGGGTAATACTGCCCCCTTGTGAACCAAGTCAAATGCCAACAAAGTAAGCTGAATCAGAACGTAATATTTTAACATTTTAACACTCCAAGCTTACAACTTACCATCAAAATAATTAAATTATGAAAAGGAAAGTTGCTATTCACCACACAGTGGAGATGCTGAGTTGCAGATAGGCACAACAAGAAGGCTGTCACAAATAAATAAAGCTTTTGGCCATTGAGGTGTGCATGCATGCATGCGTGCGTGTGTCTTGTTAAAGAAGGCCTGAATGGCTGAAAGCTCTATTTAATTGTGACAAACTTTCTGTTGTTCCTGTCTACAACTCAGCATCTCCGCTATATGGTTAGTAGCAACTTTCATTTTCATAATATTATTACAGTCCATCCTGGATTTGCCATTGTTTGATTCACCTAAATAAT
This sequence comes from Schistocerca gregaria, assembly GCF_023897955.1. NCBI lineage: Eukaryota > Metazoa > Arthropoda > Insecta > Orthoptera > Acrididae > Schistocerca > Schistocerca gregaria. Next base: position 514,787,392 of record NC_064924.1, read on the forward strand.
TAATTTTTTGACTTATGAGAAAGAACAGCAATGAAAATTTTAACTTATATGCCTATCTGGAAAGTTAATGGTAGCTAAGTAAAACACAAGGGTGGGAAAGGATGATCAATTAATCGCATTTTAAAAATACAATTAAAAGATCTAATTTGGTAATAAAAAGGATATTAGAATAAAAGTATTATTAGATGATAAATGGTAGAAAAATTAAGTATGTTCCATATATGAAAGAAACCCATATAAACAACTCAGTGGAGCTACAGTACAAATCCTACAAAATGTTCAGTAAAACCAACAACATAGGAATAAGGTAAGATTGCTACTTACTGTACAGAAGACACGCTGAGTTACATACAGCCAGAATTAAAAGACAGTTGTTCAGTAAGATTTATGACCATGCCCGTGTGTATGTATTTTCAAGATAACTTGTTTCTTGTACAAAGCTATACAAATCCACAGGTAATAGCTGAACAACAGTGAATCATATCTGAGTAAAAGTGTAAACAATAAAACTGTATTTTACTCTCTATAGCATCCCAAAATAGTCTCAGCTATCTTAGACTGCAGACATATGTGCAAGTTGTGTGTGTGTGTGTGTGTGTGTGTGTGTGTGTGTGTGTTGCTGACTAAGGCCTTAATGGCCGAAAGCTATAACTGTGTAAATCTTTTTGTTGTGCCTATCTGCCTATCGCGACTCAGCATCTCTGCTATACGGTGAGTAGCAACTTTCCTTCTCTAATTAGCTTAAATATCCAACAGGTAAGCTGAACATGTGATTACAGAATAACTTACTGGCTTTAGGTTTCGTAGCAACTTCTTCTGTCGGCACTTCGGGCAATTCCTTTGCTGTGCTTGGGAGTGTGTCGAGCAACTTTTTGTCCAGTTCCTCCTGTTCTAATTCTTCCAATTCACGTTCGAGTTCATCCTGGATCAAAAATTCATGATTTGAGACAAAATATTAGCAATATTCCCAATGGCATGTTTTTCATCATTTCCACCAGTGGGGCAACACCATTTGTTATCTGACCATTCAGAACATCTTTTTGTGTTACAGAATGTACAACAATGGTACAAGTAACACACTTTTTCAGTAAGAATTACTGTATAGCTTCAGTAAACAAAATGCTTTTTTCTGATGTGTTACATACCTCATCAACATCCTGTCCAAATGCAACAGGATTTGAAATAGCATCTGAAATTTCTCTTGCTACATCCTGTTGTTCTGCAATATCATCCATCATGTCATGCACATCATCAACATTCCTGTTAAAAGGCAATGGAATTTGTATTAGTAAAATGATCCTCCACATAAGAAACACTGCAACAGCAATAATATTTTATTACTAATTAACCTACGAATTCATTTTACTTGGGGAAAAACAAGGATTATGGTGGTGCCTGTTATACATAATCTGCCATCCTTCACAAATTCTGTTAACACAGAGTAAACACTTACATATGCTGATGAGCAGCTTTAAGAGCATCAGAGGCACTTTTCATTGTCTGGAGTACTGCAGTGTTGGTATTTGCTCCTTCAAGAGCTTCTCGTTGCATCTCAATTGTCGATAACGTTCCATCAATCTGCTGCAGCTGTTTTTCATATCGCTTCTTTCTCTTGAGTGCCTGTATAGCCGCTATAATAAAAATGAAGTTAAAGATGACATCAACCGGAACAATAAGCTTTTCATATAATAAATTACATGTATATAATCTCTTCCACACAGGAATAATAGTACAAAATGTTGTCCTTGTACATGAGCAGCTGGACAAGCAGACAAGGGAATTGTATAGGAGTGTACATGGTTGGAGGTTCACGTGGTGTTTCAACCAGAATGTTTTCCAGACTTAATCTACCAGTTTATACTTCTACAAATTTGAAACAGAGAAAAAGCTCTTTACGACTGTTGCTATAGAAGTGAAACTACTCTTCAGAATAACTTCAAAAACTAGTCCAATAAACAAGTATAGTGTTAATAGTTACGAAAAGGACAGACTACTACACACTACATAAAGAAGATGTTTGAGTTGCAGCCAGCCAAAACAAAAAGAGTGCAACACATTTGAGCTTTTGGCCAAAAGGCCTTCTTCTAAAGTATGAAGTGCATGAACACAAACATTCACACATGCACACCTTACACTCACATGACCTCTGATCGCTGAGAGCAAATTGCAACCAACGGAAAAAGTAATCTGTGGACGGGGGTGGGGGTGGGGGGTTAAGGAGGAGGCTGGGGCAGGGAGGAGGGATATGAGGTCAGGGGTGGGGGTAGTGTAGGACTGCTAGCTGCAGTCAAGAGGTTCGAGGGAGGGAAGCACAAAAGGAGATAAACAGAGTATGGGAAAAGATGTGGGTGTGTTTGACTATGAAAGGGGACAGTTTGGTGAAGGGTAAGGGCTAATGAAAGCCTAGGGTGTTGAGCAACTGGGTGATCTAGCTGTCTCTTGGCCACAGTTTGTTGGTGGTCACTCATGTCGACAGATAGATTGTCAGCTGTCATGCCCATGAAGGAATCAGCACACTGGTTGCAGCTTACTTTGTAGATCACATAACTGCTTTCACGGGTAGCCCTACCTTTGATGTGATAGGTGACACCTGTGACTGGGCTGGAGTAGGTGGTGGTGGGAGGATGATGTCTTGCACCTAAGTCTACTGCAGGGATATGAGCCATGAGCCAAGAGGCTGGAAGCACGGGTGGAGTAGGGATGCACAAGGAGAAGAAACACCACTATGGGAAAGGAGGGAAGGATAATGGGTAGGATATTCATTTCATGGCATGATGAGAGGTAGTCAAATCCCTGGCAGAGAATGTGATTCAGCTGCTCCAGTTCTGTGTGATACTGAGTATGAGGGGAATGCTCCTTTGTGACCGGACAGTGGGAATTTGGGAGGTGACTGGAGAGACATGGCATGGGAGATCCTGTTTCTGTACAAGACTGGGAAAGAAATTTCAGTCTTTCAAGGCGTCAGTGAGATCCTTGGTATATTTGGAGAGGGACTGCTTGTCTCTTCAGATGTGACAGGCACAGTGGCTAGACTGAATGGAATGCAGCCTGGAGTTACATGGGTCCTTGTCGGGTGGGGGTGAGGGGATAGTGGAAAAGGACAGAAATAGAGGATGGGAAGGAGACTAGTGGGTGTGCTAGTGGAATATAGAAGGCTGTAAAGTGCTGGAGTGAAACCTTTTTCTGAACTGTGCAGGTGGGAAATCTCACTACACTAGTCCTTCATCCACCTATCCCAGGCAGAGCTTCAAGGAATCCTCAGAACCTTAGGCCCCCTACAAAACCTTTCACCTGACTCCATCAAACTCCTGACCCCACCGACACCTCGCACTTCTACCTTCTACCTACTTCCTAAAATTCACAAACACAAACATCCTGGCCGCCCCATTGTAGCTGGTTACCAAGCCCCCACAGAACGTATCTCTGCCTACAGAGATCAACCCATTACATGCAGTCTCCCATCCTTCATCAAAGACACCAACCACTTTCTCGAACACCTGGAATCCGTACCCAGTCTGTTACCCCTGGAAACCATCCTTGTAACCATTGATGCCACTTCCCTATACACAAATATCCCGCATGTCCAGGGCCTCGCTGCAATGGAGCACTTCCTTTCACGCCGATCACCTGCCACCCTACCCAAAACCTCTTTCCTCATCACCTTAGCCAGCTTCATCCTGACCCACAATTTCTTCACTTTTGAAGGCCAGACATACCAACAATTAAAGGGAACAGCCATGCGTACCAGGATGGCCCCCTCGTATGCCAACCTATTTATGGGTCCCTAAGAGGAAGCCTTCTTGGTTACCCAAGCCTGCCAACCCAAAGTTTGGTACAGATTTCTTGATGAAATCTTCATGATCTGGACTCACAGTGAAGAAAAACTCCAGAATTTCCTCTCTAACCTCAACTCCTTTGATTCCATCAGATTCACCTGGTCCTACTCCAAATCCCATGTCACTTTCCTTGACGTTGACCTCCATCTGTCCAATGGCCAGCTTCACACATCCGTCTACATCAAACCCACCAACAAGCAACAGTACCTCCATTATGACAGCTGCCACCCATTCCATATCAAATGGTCCCTTCCCTACAGCCTAGGCCTTCGTGGTAAACGAATCTGCTCCAGTCCTGAATCCCTGGACCATTACACCAACAACCTGAAAACAGCTTTCGCATCCCGCAACTACCCTCCCAACCTGGTACAGAAGCAGATAACCAGAGCCACTTCCTCATCCCCTCAAACCCAGAACCTCTCACAGAAGTACCCCAAAAGTGCCCCACTTGTGACAGGATACTTCCCAGGACTGGATCGGACTCTGAATGTGGCTCTCCAGCAGGGATACGACTTCCTAAAATCCTGCCCCGAAATGAGATCCATTAATCATGAAATCCCCCCCAGTCCACCAAGAGTGTCTTTCCGCCGTCCACCTAACCTTCGTAACCTCTTGGTTCATCCCTATGAAATCCCCAAAGCACCTTCCCTACCGTTTGGCTCCTACCCTTGCAACCGCTCCCGGTGTAAAACCTGTCCTATTCACCCTCCCACCACCACCTACTCCAGTCCTGTAACCCGGAAGGTGTACACGATCAAAGGCAGAGCCACGTGTGAAAGCACCCACGTGATTTACCAACTGACCTGTCTACACTGTGACGCTTTCTATGTGGGAATGACCAGCAACAAACTGTCCATTCGCATGAATGGACACAGGCAGACAGTGTTTGTTGGTAATGAGGATCACCCTGTGGCTAAACATGCCTTGGTGCACAGCCAGCACATCTTGGCACAGTGTTACACCGTCCGAGCTATCTGGATACTTCCCACCAACACCAACCTATCCGAACTCCGGAGATGGGAACTTGCCCTTCAATATATCCTCTCTTCTCGTTATCCACCAGGCCTCAATCTCCGCTAATTTCAAGTTGCCGCCACTCATACCTCACCTGTCATTCATCATCATCTTTGCTCCACACTTCCGCGTTGACTTATGTCTCTGCCCATACTCTTTGCCTATAAATATGTCTGCTTGTGTCTGTGTATGGATGGATGGATGGATGGATGCGTGTGTGTGTGTGTGTGTGTGTGTGTGTGTGTGTGTGTGTGTGTGTGTGTGGGTGCGCGCGCGAGTATATACCTATCCTTTTTTCCCCCTAAGGTAAGTCTTTCCGCTCCCGGGATTGGAATGACTCCTTACCCTCTCCCTTAAAACCCACATCCTTTCATCTTTCCTTTTCCTGACGAAGCAGCCGCCGGTTGCGAAAGCTCGAAATTCTGTCTGTGTGTGTGTGTGTGTGTGTGTGTGTGTTTTATTCATTGTGCCCATCTACCGGCGCTTTCCCGCTTGATAAGTCTTGGAATCTTTGTTTTTAAGATTATATATGGGGGGGGGGGGGGAGATACTGTTTTTATTCCACTTTGAATTTTCCATTGTTGAAATATTAATAATTTATGGTCAGAATACACTGAATTGAATAATTCAGTGGAATACTTACGATTGCTGTGCCAGCAGTGATAATACGTTTTTTGTATACTCATGGTACAATTTTTATTTATAAACATGGTGCCCATAATTAAAGTTCCAGGTTCAAAACACTGTAGAAGTAGAACTGCTGCTTTGAATGATGACAGATCTGAGTAGCACATTATTAACAAAGGGGGAAAACATCATGAAACTAAATAAAGCTAACGAAAATTTTGCCAACAGACAGTGCTGTATGCATCTTAATGTAAATGAGATTGGCTACAAATGACATATGAATCACACTATGACAGACATGGTTGCACATTACACCATCCATACTGTTCAATGCACATGACTGTCCAAGTTCAGCATTCAATAGTTGCAGCAATGTTTGTCAAGTAAGCCCATCCATCAAAGCAAGGTCGTACCGCATTCAGATGAGACTCATCACTTTTTAATAGCCTTGGGGTCAAAAACCATATGAAAAGCAAACTGACACCGGTTTCTAATTGTCGTGAGACTAGTGCAAGACATGTTCAATAAGTTGTCCTTTATTTTCTGCCGCAAGTTGAAGTCACTAGATCTGAGTGTCTAGGGAGTCACATTCAGTGTGTTTTGTGCAATGTGTACCTTGAATTCAGCTGCATTCATAATCAGAGCACTAAACACATCTTTCAGATAACCCCACAGCCAGAAACACATTCTGCAGTTCTGTGTACTGACATGTCCTTGGGAGATGGAAATGGGCTTTGTCTGTCCACAGAATGTTCCACGGCCATTTATTGTCCACTTCAGTACAAGAAAGAAATTAATGTGTCACTTTGTATGAACAGCAATGCAGAATGTTTCTTTGTATTTTATAAGTTGTGCCCGCAGCCATGTCCAATGTTCAGGCAATTCACCATGCACAGCACATCTGCATACCACCGCTCGACTCCTCCCAAAATGCTGTGCTCACATCGTCTTCAGATGTTGGATCAACTGTTTTCCTTCCCCTGTCACAAGGCACTTCAAAAGAACCTGTCATTTTGAATTTTGTAATCATTTTCTACAGACCCTTAGCAGACATCAGACTAATGCCTTTTCTCGTATTCTTGGGAGTCAAGAACTTCTGCAGGGCTACAGGCACACAGTGACTGCTCTTGTAAAAGAGCTTTACTAGTAGTCTTCCATGGAGAGTCATACTGGGCATCCTGGATGCAAACTGAGGAACAGCTGCATGCCAAGTGTCTGTTGGTGTGCATATTCTGACACAGCACCATCTATCAGTCCCACCTTTTTTCCTTTTCCCCCTCCTCTCTGTTCCATGACATTTCCTTCTGTGTCAATAATATGCTGCTCAAATTTGATGTCATTCTAATCAGTGGTTCTCTTTCTGCAGTGTTTTGAAACTGGAACTTTAATTATGAACACCCTCTATGCTCATAAGCCAATTGTACTGGAAAGATATAAGTACAACTTGCCACAATTCTAATTAGCATTTCAGTCATCATAAACTACTGGCCTATAAAGAAAGTTTTGAATTTTCTGATGTCAGTATATAATTTTTTGTGTAGTAACATGAGCTTTGGAAAAAAAAAAGAAGACACATGAGTGTTTAACATGTCATTACAAACAGAGCTAAGGACTGACTTGTCACACAAAAGGAACCACCTTAATTCTTGCTTCAAATGACATGAAAAACACCAGAAATTTAAATACAGTGGACACACCAGAATTTGAGTCCCAATCATGTCAAATACAAACAAATACAATCTATGTGATCCTCCAGCTTCTCTGCAAAATTGTTCATGGGCGAACGGCCGGATGCCAGTGTCCAACAGGCATAATCTTTCAGCAAGCAACTACATTGTGATCATCCAGTGCTTTGATGAACTGACTGCTTAACAGCTGGCACAGTACTTCCCCCCGCCCAATACACAGCTCTGTCCACCATCTGCCCTCCAGCAACTCCTCTCCTCCCCAGTTTACAGTTCACACTTAGTTATGCATGCTGGTGGCACCTCTGCTGTTCCATCACCTGCCCCCAAAGTGATTTAATTGTAGGATATCTCGTTTCTCTTTTTAATCAGACTAATTGCAGGTTTCCAGGCATTTCTAAGGATGTAGTCACTATCACGATTGGTCAGTCGGGGGTTCCCTTACTCAAACCTCGACAGATTCTTTAATAACAGTCACAGAAGTTACACCATAATTCTAATAGGCAATGTTCTCTGACTGCCAATTTGTTAGGCTGCTGCAGTCTGGTGCGCTCTTGGTGTTCTCAGCAATGATCTTTAACAGTATACGCTTTCTCTCACCTATGTATGTCGTGCTACGTTGCCAGAGTGCCTAATAAAACACAGGACTTCTGTAGTTGGAGGTTAGTCTTGACACACTTTCCATCTCATCCCGCCTGGTAAGACTCCACTGACTTGGGGTTCTGACCAACTTTTATCAACTCTCCTCATTTCCTAAACATCACCAGGTCTTTTCCTTCACGCATCTTCCTTCCTCTTCAACCCTTCCACCACAAGGAGCAGCCTCTGGCTGCCGAAGCTTACAAATTTCAGTACCTTTAAATGTGTGTTCTTCTGCAGCCGTGTAGAAAGTAGATTTTTTATAAATCCAATTACATTATACATACATATATGTAGCATACTGTCCTGGTTGCAGTGTTAAAACCACAAAATTTGGGAGACCATTAGCTGGTCATGATGTTTCGGCAATAAACAGTAAGAAAGCATCAGTTTCCCTTTTCACTTGAATTTTGTTTTTCAAATCAATAAGAGCCAACTGGTGCTTATCTCCTGTTTCTGAGAACTCTTGAAGCCAAAGAACACCTTCCTTTCTTGGAAACTCTGGCTGATTCAATTTGGGCTCTCAACAAAATTTTATTGTAAGTTATCCTCAGAGAATGTGACAAATCCCAAAGGTCAGGATTTGATTTTCCTTCGGGTATTATAAGCTAATTCGTGCAGGCAATCATTTTACAGTGACTAATTTCACTGCATGCACATTTTTCACAATTTGTTATATATTTCCATTCAGATTTTCACTGAAAACTTTGGCATTATTGAAAAAAATGGAAATACTCTGAAATTTCTACACTGGGCAGCAGACTCACCATTCAGTATACAACTTTCTGCGGATTTGTCATCTGTTATAGTAAATCCACAAGATTTTATCAGTAACACATGAACTTCAAACGTATCATGCCTTAGTCTGTCACAAATTTTGCAAATACTTTTGCACCTTATTCACTAATTTTTGACAAACCAGGCATCAATGGGATGCATAGCTGCTTGATGTCTAATAGCATCCTTGACAACAAAGGAGTAAATCTCTGCAAAATCAAACTGTACATTCATTTTACCATGCTTAAGATTTTATTTCACAGTTCTGAGATAATGTGTTGGATATTTTGAAACAAAGTGCTGGATGGTTAGGTCACAGATTTTTAAAGCTTTATCTGTGACAATATTTACTGACAGTTGCTTAGTTATAAGCAATTCATAATCTACTTGGATCCACTGTTTCCTCAAGTTCAATTCCTTGTGCAAGTCTGAAATGTACAATATAAGTTAATTCCTTCCAAGCAGCTCACACTGATGCAGTATGCAAGCTTTTGATTCAGGCTGCCCTTCTTCAAATCCATCAACAATTTATAGTCTTTGTAGATTATGCAAAAACACGATTAGTGGACAACTGAAGAAGCAACATGACATTTTGGTACAATTTCAGAGAATTGTCTCAATAAGTAGTGAACATTTCATTCGAATTGCTTAGTAACAGTTGGTTTTGGAAGTGATGTTTGGTTTGTGGGTCACTCAACTGCACAGTCATCAGTGCACAGTTGGTTTTGTTCTGAGGTTTTATTCCATCAAGAATTATTACATACCAAATCAACAACTGCTTTAACCTGACCACCTTACATTTATTTGAAAGTACGCACGCAGTATTCATAACTAATAACACAAAACAAATTTCTTCACTTTTTCTTACCAAGGGTAACTGAGTAGTGTGTGTGTGTGTGTGTGTGTGTGTGTGTGTGTGTGTGTGTGTGTGTGTGTGTGTGTGTGTGTGTGTGCGCGCGCACGCGTGCACTTGCAAGGGGAAAGTAGGAGACGAGGAAGCTCTTTTAAAGGGCTTTCAAATGATATGAAATATCAACTTTACAGAATCATAGTGGGACTTATTACTTAAGCTACAAAACTGTACTTTTCATACAAAAAAGTGTGTTTTAAAGCATTGCACTAGCTACATTAACAACTCAAAATTAATAATTTGCCATACACTTCTAAAATATGTATCTTAATGCAAGCAGAAAAACCTCATTTTAAAGACTGTATATAAAATGGTTGGTGCGCCTATCTCCCACCTCTGTGATATTTTGTCACTGGATAATATTCACTCAGTTGTAGTTACCTGTTGTTGAAAGTGACATGTACATTTTCGTTTGGTGTGACACAACCTATAAAGTGAAGTACTGTGATTAATTCTGAAGAGTTGTATTTTGAAATTAGGTTAAAGGTACTTTTGTACAGTTCTCAGAAAAGTGTAGACGCTTATACGCTTACAACCAGTTAATATTAACCCAACCTTAAATTTTATCCCAGGATGTGAAAAAATGGAGAAGTAATGTTGTGTATTACTAATTACAAGAAGCTAATGCACAGAACTTTGAAAATGTTTCATAAAAATTAGACTGTCCATTTCAGAATGACATAAAATCCCTAAAATTTCAATTGTGTGCTGTAATACTTTTAATGAAATGGGTCACAATAATTATAAGGAAGCCTGCATCCTGTTTCCTGGTGAACGATAGAAAGAAAACCTAACCTAACATCAACTTATAAAGTATGTGACAAGTGCCAGAAAAATTGAAGTTTCCGATATGTCTAGCACAGAAAATGGTAACAATATAGCGTGTTCTGATGTCAAACAAAAAAGTGAAAAGGTGTTAGGCTGAAGTGATGAACAAGACACTGTTGCAAGTGCAACCATAGAAATCCTGAATGCTTCTTTGCAGTGAAAAAATGACTATATGAGGCAAAGTATTGTTGCCGCCTTCTGATGAAGAAGTTAGATTATCACAGTTTTATGTACAGAATGGTAAGTCAAGAAGCTTCAAGTGGAATTTAATGTGATTAACTACGTGGCTAAAAAAGTACAAGGGCTTAGCAACGGCAAAAGTATTTCGTCTTCTCCCAATCCAAAACCTGGCGAGTGTCTTTATTAGATGAGTCCTGCTGATTTTGTAAGAAAACTTACAGTTCTGAAGCATGTCAGTATCTAATAAAGATTTTGTGCTCATAAGAGTCGACAGAGAGGAAATTCAGGTGAAAATAACAATTGGATTTAAGTAATTTGAAAGAAATTTATGCACAGTTCAACAGTGTTTCTGTGTGTACTACTCACCACAACTTCTAACAGCTGACTGGGTGTAACATTCCTCAACTGACGACAAATGATAGTACTCCAACTAAACCTCCAAACACTGCACTGCAAGAGTTGTGTGTAGCCCATCATTACCCGATTGTCAGTTTGACGAATGTCAGTTCTGTGCAGGGCCAGAAACACTTAAAAAACCATTTACAAAATTGTTGGATACTAATGGTACTGGCCACATAACTTACAGACAATGGGTCTCTGTTGATTGTAAGCTCTAGAAACCACCACAGAATCCTCCAACAGCTTTACTGCTCCTTCACTTGGTAAATTAAAAACATTTATGCGAAATTCCTTTGTGACCAGTCAACAATCAACCTTACAAGAAAGATTGAAAAATGAGCTTAAAGAAGGTCATCTCTAGGAATTTTTTTGAGTCTGCTGGGAATTACACTATTGTTGTAACAGGATGAAGTTATGGGTTACCACAGGACCAACCACAAGCAATAATTCAGCCCTCTGTAACTTATTACAAGGATGGTGACAACTTTAGCACACAAATCTTATCATTGTAGCACAATGTTTCACACGACACTGTTGCTCGGCATTTATTGCAATTCTATTTGATTGATTTTCTGGCAAAAAAGGCAAAATATACTACTTCTCCCATGGAGTTGCAGCTAATTATAAGAATAAAAAAGCTGTGCTATCAAGAAGATAATTTCCATGGCGAAATCCAGTGGCATTTTTCAGCCAATTGGCACGTTAAAGAAGCTAGCGATGGTGTTGGTGAACAATCAAGCAACTTGCTGCTGAGAAAATCTGCAGTGTCCATACATCAAACAAATTGTGAGAACCAAACAACTTAATGAGTTTGCCACAAACAGGGGTGTAGAAGGAATCAGTTTCAGTTATGCTACTTTGGAAGATTAGCAAACTGAAAAGCTGAAACCTACAGAGATTTGAGAAATGCTGTGCAATTGTTCGGACACAGGAACTTCACATCTTCATTCTCATTAGCAAGAACAAAACAATAAGAAAAGCTTATTCAGACTCTAATGAAAGCAATACTGAACTGTGACAGTTGTTGACAGTGATTCAATATCATTTGCTGACATAAAAGGATATATTGCTTCTGAATATAATGGACACAGGTGGTTAGTCTGTGAAGTGTGTGTGTGTGGGGGGGGGGGGGGGGGGGGGGGGGGGGACTTCACAGGAAAATGATGAAATAACAGTTTCTTACATTCACATTTTTCACATTCCCTTGCTACACAGACATTCTTCTGTAACCAGCAGAGAAGTAAAGGCAACCTTGAACCCCCCAGATTGCAACAGGCTGAAATGATGTGCAAGAAACTGATTGACTAGAAGCATGATGAATTGGACTTATACAATTCAGCAACAAAAACTAATAACTACCTGATTTTAAGTCTCTCTCTGGTATTCAGCTATACTGACTTGTTTCTGGAGATTTGTAACTTCCTGTATTTTTTAATTAAACACTGATAAGGCAAATATTGTTTTTGTCAACTATCTATTAAAAGCTATTTTATTTTGCTGTACAATAGCTGGGGTCAAGAGGAAAGTTCAATATCAGTCATCAGCTCTGGCCAGTGACGTAATGTTAATGGCTGCTGTCACATCTTTTCGTGCATATATTAACAGTTTTGTTGTTAGTTTGCAAAGTCCACAAATATGAAAGAAAATAATAGAAAAAATACTTTAAAAACTGGTTGTAGTTACATATTCATCTGTAACTTAGCCCGATGTCAAGGTTAGGTTGGAAGGTGACAGTCTGGTTGGGAGTTGGTGAAGCCAACAAATATGATACTAAAAAAAACTAGTTGTGCTGATAGACTGATCTGCAGCTCATCTCATAAAAAAAAAGGCATCATCATCATGTTATAGTCGCCTTGTTGTTTACAGTGTTTGGCGGACGTTTCCCAGGTCGCTGGTCAGGGCTTATGGCTCGTATTGAACATTCTCATACACCCTATAGTTGAAGAGAAGTATGCCCAATATTTACAATAAAATAATGTTTGAAGGTTTTTACAGCACCATCTTAAACATAAAATTACTTCCAATAATGATCCCAAAGAGCCTTTAAAAGAGCTTTATATGATGTAAGTTTCATTGTTTTAGCTTAATTAGAACACAATTTGTGTACAAATCAAATTTATCCAGTGTCAATTTCTTAGCAATCACAACTCAGTAACCTTTTGTCAGAAAAATATGAAAACAGCTGTTTTGTGTAACTACTTATGAGTACTACAGGTATGCTTAATTTCAAATAAATCCAAAAGGGTCAGGTTGAAAACCATACTCTGATATGTTGATTTGACATGGAATCACTCAAGTCTGACAACACACAAGCACAGACTTCTGAACACTTCCTATGGAAAACAAGTATTCATTTCCTTACTTCATCAGGAAGAACTTTGCCTTACTCTCCCCCCACCCCGATTTACTGGCACATATTTCTCATTTCTCAACTTCAAGGGATTTTGACCGCTCTCCTAGGGATCCAATAATTCTACTGGGACCTCTGTAATGAGCCAGAGGTTGGAAAAAGGGTCGATAGGTTGTCATGACACAGCCTTCACGATCACCACCATCGCAATCTATAAAACAATTAGAAGACCAACCAATTAGAAAACAACTAATAAATGTTAGCTATAGGCTACCACAGATTTTTGACACTACACCCTGACAGTTCGTTCCTTACCTATAACGTACATACGGATTTTTTTTTCGATTTCCCCAGCAGTAATATCAATTAAAAATGTTGTGCTCCGCAAATTGTAACCTAAATCTTAAAATAGTTTCTGTTGTCACTGGTCGACAAAATGCCAGACAGACAGCTATACTAGTGAAGCACATGTCGTTACAATGTATGCAATATACACAGCTAAACGGTACGGTTCCTCACAACGAAACTTGCTGCTTTGCTAACATCTCTAACTATTTTTTGAATATCTTAAACGTTATCATACCTCAAAAATAATGACAATCGTACAACTGTCAAACCACGTCACTTACCTCTCTTATTCTTCGTTCCATTCTTTCGTGCGATTGCGATTTCTTGTTCGATTTTCTTTTCTAAAAATTCCTGTTTTTTTATAAGCATTTCTTCTGTCTCTCTCAGCTTTTGTATTGCTTCGCCAGTGCTGGGAGCCTTCTCCTCCTTTTTACCACCAAATACCTTGCTTAAAAAACTCATGTTGGTAAGTCCGTAATCTATTAAATCGTTCGTATGCCTTTCGTTAAAAGTGTCAGCTCAGTAAATAACGCAAATATCTACACTTCAATGTAATATTTTGGCCACCAATCTACACCCAAAACAGATATTCACACGATGACAAAGAGTCATCACTTGCAGACTTGCAGTGGTCAACACAAGGATAACCCACTCAGATGCACAGACAATTTATCGACCTTATCGCGCTGCACGATTGACCGCATCGAGATAAAAAAACACAATTTTTTCAAGGAAATCATTTCTGCTGTCACTTTCCATTTGTTAATCACATTCGCGTTTTATTCTTCCAACGTATACAAAAAAAAAGAGATGCTAAAAACTGCGTTACACGCATCAGAGATGTTTATGATTAAACGATTGGTGTGACATGTTTGTATTTTGTGCCGCCAGTTTCAAGTCGAGGTATACAAGTATTATGAGATGATGTTTTGTTGTGGTTAGTGGATGTGGCTGGTTAAACGGACTTGTTACTGCCTGTCACCTGTAGTATTTTTATTTGTTTTAAAAGAACCAGGTTACGCTGAAAATGTGACTGCTGACAGTAGGGGTATACTTCATAGCCCTGCTTTCTGATTTGCAGATTAAAGGTAAATAATCAATAACTGGGCGCATATTTACTTTATGAACACGTACATACTTTTAAGTCACTCGCTTGGCAAAATATCCCGTGCCACACTAAAGGCTTCACGCATTGCTTTCTTGACTGCCAAACGTGTTTCATTCAGCAACACTCTTATCTATATCCGTGTGTTTTGCTTTACATCTGTTACACAGTAGTCTCTGTTTCTTTAGAAGTTTCTTTACAGTGAGTGTATTCCATTTAGGATATCTTCCATTTTGAACTCTTCTACTGGATACATATCTATCCAGTGCATGGTCAACTATAGTTTTAAATTTCGGCAGTACTTCCTGTACATGCTCTTGTTCTGAGCTAAAAGTTTAAAGTTCCTCATTGGTGTGTGACACTTTATTCAAACTGATTGTTTGATGATTAAAGTCTCTTCCAATGATTACAGTATTATTAGGGAATTTAGGTACAAGTGAACTGGCATTTTTTCTAGTCTTCGTTTTCAGCAGGAGGAAAATCAGGTGGCTGATAGAAGGACTCTGTCATAATTTTATGCCCACCCCTGGTATTGAGTCTTGCCTAAACAGTCTCACTTGGGGCTTCAATTTTTGTCTTGGTGGATATGAATTTCTTGCCTCCTGTGAGAAAAATGCCACCTCCATTTCTCATTTTACTATCCATTCAGAATATGCTTAAATTTTCACATAGATCTCGCTATTTTTAGTGTCACTTTTTTCAGCTTTCTGTGCCTAATATTATGTGAACTTCAGTGCTTTTTAGAAGCACTTCAAACTCTAGGACTATGTTGTGAATGCTTCAGCAATTATCCTCTAGAATTTTGGTATGCTCATGTGTGGGACGCATTTCTTTGGACCTTATACTGATATTTTTGGATTTCCTACAGCTACCATTAACTGTATTTGGGTGAGGGATGCCTAATGTAAAATGTCATTCTTTGCAGACCATACACAGTCAGTTACTTGCGTTGCTGCCTTGATATGCAGTGCACATGTTACTTATTTGATCCAAGTATGACCTTGGAGCATAGATGTCAGGCATTATTTGTTCCAATGTGCACCACAATCTGCAGTTGGTTACACACTTTTGAAACACAGTCATGACAAAAACATATTAGATACAGTGGCAACATGTACAATACAGGGCAGATTACAAATGCTAATGTACTTACCTACAACACATGGTGGAACAACGATATATGCAAAGCAGATCCCACCGATGGGCAAAGCTTTAAAGAGAAGGTCTGCCTAGAAACCTGCACCATAATGTAGATGACACTAACTTTCCAAAGAAACTTAAAGACTATGTTACTGAAAAGAAATTTTACAGTGTTAAAGAGTACTTGTGGACATAAATTTGTGTATGTTGTTCTTTATAATCACTGATAATAGAGAGTGTAATCAGAATGGTTGCTCCTTAAGATATAACTGACAATGAATGTTTTCTGTTTTTGATGAGTTCTAGTTTACATACACTTTTACTGTATATAGTGTAATCCTACAGGATCAAATAAAGTTCAGTTTGGTTTAACCTAATCTCTACAGTAAAGATGTCAGCCATAACTGACCTAGATGCAGTAGCAACTGTGATTACCAAAGTACAAAGGGCAACTAAAGAAGTAGGAAGACCTAAATATTCATTAAATTGAAACTTCCTGGCAGATTAAAACTGTGTGCCCGACCGAGACTCGAACTCGGGACCTTTGCCTTTCACGGGCAAGTGCTCTACCATCTGAGCTACCGAAGCACGACTCACGTCCGGTACTCACAGCTTTACTTCTGCCAGTACCTCGTCTCCTACCTTCCAAACTTTACAGAAGCTCTTCTGCGAAACTTGCAGAACTAGCACTCCTGAAAGAAAGGATATTGCGGAGACATGGCTTAGCCACAGCCTGGGGGATGTTTCCAGAATGAGATTTTCACTCTGCAGCGGAGTGTGCGCTGATATGAAACTTCCTGGCAGATTAAAACTGTGTGCCCGACCGAGACTCGAACTCGGGACCTTTGCCTTTCACGGGCAAGTGCTCTACCATCTGAGCTACCGAAGCACGACTCACGTCCGGTACTCACAGCTTTACTTCTGCCAGTACCTCGTCTCCTACCTTCCAAACTTTACAGAAGCTCTTCTGCGAAACTTGCAGAACTAGCACTCCTGAAAGAAAGGATATTGCGGAGACATGGCTTAGCCACAGCCTGGGGGATGTTTCCAGAATGAGATTTTCACTCTGCAGCGGAGTGTGCGCTGATATGAAACTTCCTGGCAGATTAAAACTGTGTGCCCGACCGAGACTCGAACTCGGGACCTTTGCCTTTCACGGGCAAGTGCTCTACCATCTGAGCTACCGAAGCACGACTCACGTCCGGTACTCACAGCTTTACTTCTGCCAGTAC
Organism: Schistocerca gregaria; assembly: GCF_023897955.1. Classification (NCBI taxonomy): domain Eukaryota; kingdom Metazoa; phylum Arthropoda; class Insecta; order Orthoptera; family Acrididae; genus Schistocerca; species Schistocerca gregaria. Next base: position 514,804,462 of record NC_064924.1, read on the forward strand.
CTCGTCTCCTACCTTCCAAACTTTACAGAAGCTCTTCTGCGAAACTTGCAGAACTAGCACTCCTGAAAGAAAGGATATTGCGGAGACATGGCTTAGCCACAGCCTGGGGGATGTTTCCAGAATGAGATTTTCACTCTGCAGCGGAGTGTGCGCTGATATGAAACTTCCTGGCAGATTAAAACTGTGTGCCCGACCGAGACTCGAACTCGGGACTCGGGACCTTTGGAAGGTAGGAGACGAGGTACTGGCAGAAGTAAAGCTGTGAGTACCGGACGTGAGTCGTGCTTCGGTAGCTCAGATGGTAGAGCACTTGCCCGTGAAAGGCAAAGGTCCCGAGTTCGAGTCTCGGTCGGGCACACAGTTTTAATCTGCCAGGAAGTTTCATATCAGCGCACACTCCGCTGCAGAGTGAAAATCTCATTCTGGAAACATCCCCCAGGCTGTGGCTAAGCCATGTCTCCGCAATATCCTTTCTTTCAGGAGTGCTAGTTCTGCAAGTTTCGCAGAAGAGCTTCTGTAAAGTTTGGAAGGTAGGAGACGAGGTACTGGCAGAAGTAAAGCTGTGAGTACCGGACGTGAGTCGTGCTTCGGTAGCTCAGATGGTAGAGCACTTGCCCGTGAAAGGCAAAGGTCCCGAGTTCGAGTCTCGGTCGGGCACACAGTTTTAATCTGCCAGGAAGTTTCATATCAGCGCACACTCCGCTGCAGAGTGAAAATCTCATTCTGGAAACATCCCCCAGGCTGTGGCTAAGCCATGTCTCCGCAATATCCTTTCTTTCAGGAGTGCTAGTTCTGCAAGTTTCGCAGAAGAGCTTCTGTAAAGTTTGGAAGGTAGGAGACGAGGTACTGGCAGAAGTAAAGCTGTGAGTACCGGACGTGAGTCGTGCTTCGGTAGCTCAGATGGTAGAGCACTTGCCCGTGAAAGGCAAAGGTCCCGAGTTCGAGTCTCGGTCGGGCACACAGTTTTAATCTGCCAGGAAGTTTCATATCAGCGCACACTCCGCTGCAGAGTGAAAATCTCATTCTGGAAACATCCCCCAGGCTGTGGCTAAGCCATGTCTCCGCAATATCCTTTCTTTCAGGAGTGCTAGTTCTGCAAGTTTCGCAGAAGAGCTTCTGTAAAGTTTGGAAGGTAGGAGACGAGGTACTGGCAGAAGTAAAGCTGTGAGTACCGGACGTGAGTCGTGCTTCGGTAGCTCAGATGGTAGAGCACTTGCCCGTGAAAGGCAAAGGTCCCGAGTTCGAGTCTCGGTCGGGCACACAGTTTTAATCTGCCAGGAAGTTTCATATCAGCGCACACTCCGCTGCAGAGTGAAAATCTCATTCTGGATTCATTAAATTGCCTGAAATTGTTTTGTTTCATGTCTCATGGAATAAGTCAAAAGATTTAGCACTTAGTAGGATCATCTAGAGGAACTGTAGCTCTAGTTTAGAAAAATAGATAACCAAGCACTGGATAGATATGTACCTAGTAGAACAATTCATAATGGAATATACCTTCCATTGTATGCCCTAACCGCCGTCTGCTTCACGTCTGCTGTGCAGCGAGCTACCTTAATTTAAGTATTAACAGTATTTTTCTTACTTGTCACTTCTTCTTCTGTGTGTTGTTGCTTTTAGGAAGCTTTAATTGTCGAGTGCTATTAATAGTGTTCCATAGATTTCGTGTTTGTTTTGAATACAGGTCAGCGACAGGTAGTGCTATTTTCATTGTTTTCTACAAGAAGTGGTTAGCAATCACAGTTTAGTCAGTAATCAGCCGCCTTTAGTGAATTAGCAGTCTAGTTAAAAGTTGATTAAGTCTCTTCAGTAAATTGATTCCTTAGGATGGATAGGATGTATGACTGCTGTGTACGGACGCAGGAGGAGCTGGCCACTCTTCGCGAACAGCTGAGCGTGTTGATGGCTGCTGTCAGCCGTCTTCAGGCTGCTGCCTCTGAGTGTAGCGGCAGTGGGGAGTCTGGTGCGTCGCTAGGTACATGCCAGGTGTTACATGCTTCACCCACTGTCGAGACATCTTCGCGGGTACCAGGCGCGGTTGGGCTACCCTCTCCCCAAGGGGAGTGGCGGGTTCAGCGGCGTTCACGGCGCACGAGGCGGAGCGTCAATGTGGAGGCTGGCCGTGTGGCGTCGCCCGCTCTGCCTGTGAGTGGACATGTGGCTGCTCCTTCAGCAAGGACCGAGCAGGCACACGGGGGGAGGGGTTTATTAGTTATTGTGAGCTCCAACGTTAGGCGGGTGATGGAGCCCCTTAGGGATATAGCGGAAAGGTCGGGGAAGAAGGCCAGTGTTCACTCTGTCTGCTTGCCAGGGGGTCTCATCCGAGATGTGGAGGAGGCCCTAGCGGCTGCGATAGAGAGCACTGGGTGCACCCGACTGCAAATTGTTGCTCATGTCGTCACCAATGACTCCTGCCGTCTGGGTTCAGAGGTCATCCTCAGTTCGTACAGGCGGTTGGCGGAGTTGGTGAAGGCGGAAAGCCTCGCTCGCGGGGTGGGATCAGAGCTAACTATTTGTAGTATTGTTCCCAGAACCGATTGCGGTCCTCTGGTTTGGAGCCGAGTGGAAGGCTTAAACCAGAGGCCCAGACGATTCTGCGGAGAGCTAGGGTGCAAATTTCTTGACCTCCGCTATCGGGTGGAGAAATATAGGGTCCCCCTGAATAGGTCAGGCGTGCACTACACGCCGGAAGCGGCTACGAGGGTAGCGGAGTACGTGTGGAGTGCACATGTGGTTTTTTTTAGGTTAGAGAATTCCCTCCCTAGGCCCGACAAGACGCCTCCTGAGACGCAGCAAGGCAGGAGAAGGCAAAATGCAACAGGGAATAACAATATTAATGTGCTAATAGTAAACTGCAGGAGCGTGTATAGAAAGGTCCCAGAACTGCTCTCATTAATAAACGGTCACAACGCCCATATAGTACTAGGGACAGAAAGTTGGCTGAAGCCACATGTAAACATTAATGAAATCCTAAACTCAGATTGGAATGTGTACCGCAGAGACAGGCTGGACAGTGAAGGGGGAGGCGTGTTTATAGCGATAAGAAGTGCAATAGTATCGAAGGAAATTGACGGAGATTCGAATTGTGAAATGATTTGGGTGAAGGTCACGGTTAAAGCAGGCTCAGACATGGTAATTGGATGTCTCTATAGGCCCCCAGGCTCAGCAGTTCTTGTGGCTCAGCACCTGAAGAAAATTTGGAAAATATTTCGAGTAGATTTCCCCACCATGTTATAGTTCTGGGTGGAGATTTTAATTTGCCGGATATAGATTGGGAGACTCAGATGTTCATAACGGGTGGCAGGTACAAAGAATCCAGTGAAATATTTTTAAGTGCTTTATCTGAAAACTACCTTGAGCAGTTAAACAGAGAACCGACTCGTGGCGATAACATATTAGACCTTCTGGTGACAAACAGACCCGAACTATTTGAATCAGTTAATGCAGAACAGGGAATCAGCGATCATAAAGCGGTTACTGCATCGATGATTTCAGCCGTAAATAGAAATATTAAAAAATGTAGGAAGATTTTTCTGTTTAGCAAAAGTGACAAAAAGCAGATTTCAGAGTACTTGATGGCTCAACACAAAAGTTTTGTCTCAAGTACAGATAGTGTTAAGGATCAGTGGACAAAGTTCAAAACCATCGTACAATATGTGTTAGTTGAGTATGTGCCAAGCAAGATCGTAAGAGATGGAAAAGAGCCACCGTGATACAACAACCGAGTTAGAAAACTGCTGCGGAAGCAAAGGGAACTTCACAGCAAACATAAACATAGCCAAAGCCTTGCACACAAACAAAAATTATGCGAAGCGAAATGTAGTGTGAGGAGGGCTATGCGAGAGGCTTTCAATGAATTCGAAAGTAAAGTTCTATGTACTGACTTGGCAGAAAATCCTAAGAAATTTTGGTCCTATGTCAAAGCGGTAGGTGGATCAAAACAAAATGTCCAGACACTCTGTGACCAAAATGGTACTGAAACAGAGGATGACAGACTAAAGGCCGAAATACTAAATGTCTTCTTCCAAAGCTGTTTCACAGAGGAAGACTGCAATGTGCTTCCTTCTCTAGATTGTCGCACAGTTGACAAAATGGTAGATATCGAAATAGATGACAGAGGGATAGAGAAACAATTAAAATCGCTCAAAAGAGGAAAGGCTGCTGGTCCTGATGGGATACCAGTTCGATTTTACACAGAGTACGCGAAGGAACTTGCCCCCCTTCTTGCAGCGGTGTACCGTAGGTCTCTAGAAGAGCGAAGCGTTCCAAAGGATTGGAAAAGGGCACAGGTCATCCCCGTTTTCAAGAAGGGACGTCGAACAGATCTAGAATTTTGGAACACGTATTATGTTCGAGTATAATGTCTTTTCTGGAGACTAGAAATCTACTCTGTAGGAATCAGCATGGGTTTCGAAAAAGACGGTCGTGTGAAACCCAGCTCGCGCTATTCGTCCACGAGACTCAGAGGGCCTTAGACACGGGTTCACAGGTAGATGCCGTGTTTCTTGACTTCCGCAAGGCGTTTGACACAGTTCCCCACAGTTCCCCACAGTCGTTTAATGAACAAAGTAAGAGCATACGGACTATCAGATCAATTGTGTGATTGGATTGAGGAGTTCCTAGATAACAGAACGCAGCATGTCATTCTCAATGGAGAGAAGTCTTCCGAAGTAAGAGTGATTTCAGGTGTGCCGCAGGGGAGTGTCATAGGACCGTTGCTATTCACAATATACATAAATGACCTGGTGGATGACATCGGAAGTTCACTGAGGCTTTTTGCAGATGATGCTGTGGTGTATCGAGAGGTTGCAACAATGGAAGATTGTACTGAAATGCAGGAGGATCTGCAGCGAATTGACACATGGTGCACGGAATGGCAATTGAATCTCAATGTAGACAAGTGTAATGTGATGCGAATACATAGAAAGATAGGTCCCTTATCATTTAGCTACAAAATAGCATGTCAGCAACTGGAAGCAGTTAATTCCATAAATTATCTGGGAGTATGCATTAGGAGTGATTTAAAATTGAATGATCATATAAAGTTGATCGTCAGTAAAGCAGATGCCAGACTGAGATTCATTGGAAGAATCCTAAGGAAATGCAATCCGACAACAAAGGAAGTAGGTTACAGTACGCTTGTTCGCCCACTGCTTGAATACTGCTCAGCAGTGCGGGATCCGCACCACATAGGGTTGATAGAAGAGATAGAGAAGATCCAACGGAGAGCAGCGCGCTTCGTTACAGGATCATTTAGTAATCGCGAAAGCATTACGGGGATGATAGATAAACTCCAGTGGAAGACTCTGCAGGAGAGACGCTCAGTAGCTCGGTACGGGCTTTTGTTAAAGCTCCGAGGATATACCTTCACCGAAGAGTCAAGCAGTATATTGCTCCCTCCTACGTATATCTCGCGAAGAGACCATGAGGATAAAATCAGAGAGATTAGAGCCCACACAGAAGCATACCGACAATCCTTCTTTCCACGTACAATAGGAGACTGGAATAGAAGGGAGAACCGATAGAGGTACTCAGGGTACCCTCCGCCACACACCGTCAGGTGGCTTGCGGAGTATGGATGTAGATGTAGATGTAGATCTACATCTATCTTTATAGTTTGCAAAACACTGTGAAGTGAATGGCAGAGGCTAGCCCTCACTGTACCATTTATTAGGGTTTTTCCCATTCCATTCCCATATGGAGCACAGGAAGAGTGTTTGTTTCAATATTGTTTACATGCCTATGTGTGTGTGTGCGCCACAATTAATCTGCTTCTCTTCATGATCCTTATGAGAACAATATATAGGGTTTTGTAGTATATTCCTAGAGTTATCATTTGAAGCCAGTTCTTGAAGCTTTGTAAGGAAGCTTTCTCAGCATAGTTTGCATCTATCGTCAATAATCTGCCAGTTCAGTTTCATCAGCATTTCTATGACACTCTTCCTGGGTAAAACATATCTCTGACCGCTTGTACTGCCCTCCCCGATATCGTCTGTTAGTCTTGTAAAAAAATAGTGTAGGGCTATAGACAAGTAGTTTGTATGCAGAATGAAATGTCAAAATGGAAATATGTGCATCCTTTGATGACTATAACAGAATCTTATGAAAAGGCCTCACAAAACCCAAATAATTCTGGTTATATGCAAAGGCTACCAGTAGTACAGAAGTCAATGCTCAGACAATAATGTCTGAGCCCAGATAGAGGCTAGCACTAGGCAGAAGGAAATATTGAACTCCATTTTCAGATATTCGATTACAAAGGTAGATCGAAGAGTACCATCCAAGTTTAATTCTCACACCATTGAAATGGTGAGTTATATACTGATATTACCGTTGTGGCACTAAGAAGCAACTGAAATTGTTAAAACTGAATCAGATTCTACACAGAATTTTGCATCTGGACTAGTCCGTTTTGTTAATATATTTTTTTTATTTTATTTTTAATCTCAGTATACTACAGATATCTTGAATCAGAAGCTGCGCCCATTTTTTGAAAGCTCTTGCAGGCCTCACCATAAACTTTTTGGGTAGCGTAAGTGGTAGCGTAAGTGGCCCACAGTACTTCTGCCAAACACCTTTTGAGTCTTGGAACATATTCTGAACTCATACGTAATAAGGAATTTTGGACAGAACTACATACATCATGTCAACCAGCATGGATTCCAGATACGTATGTCATGCAAAACCTAACGTGCTGTTTTCACATAGCACCTTAAAAGCCGTGGAAAAAGCAATAGGTCGAAGCAGTATTCCTTGAATTCTGAAAATCTTTTGGTTTAGTATCACCCAAAGCTTATGAACAAAAATAGTGCCTGTGAGCTGTCAAATTAAATTTGTATCTGGGTTGAGGGTTCCATGATAAAGAAGATGCAGCATGTTGTTTTGGATGAAGAGTTTTCAACACATGCAAAAGTATTGTAAGGCATGGGTCCAGGAAAGTATATCAAGAAATCTTTTACTGTTTGTGTTTTGTGATAATCTAGCAGAGAATAGTAATAGTAATCTCAGACATTTGACAGATCATACAGGTATTTGTAATGAAATACTGCTACTGTTTGAAAAAGTTGCCAAAATCTTCTCATAAGTTTTCAGAGCATTGCTAAGATTGAAAATTTGTTTAAATGTACATAAATGTAAAATTGTGCACTTACCACAAGCAAAAATGAAGTATCATATCGAAAAATTCTATAAAATCAATGAGTCATAGTTACAATCAGTTAACTAATACAAATATTTGGGTGTGGGAAATAAAATGTTATCATCATGTAGACTCAGTCATAGGTGAAGTGTGTGACAGGCCTTGATTCATTGGTTGCATACTGAAAAAATAGTTAGTCTTCAGAAGAGATTTCTTACAAACTTACTCTTCTTGGATTATTCTTGAAGTTTAGGGGATGCATACTACACATGGTAAATGATGAAACACCGAGTGACACAAAGTAGGCCATTGTCGCTTTTTTTTTTTTTTTTTTTTTTTTTTTTTTTTTTTTTAATAACCTTGAACTGGCGAGTGGTTGCAGATAAACATTAGTTATCCCATAAGAGTCTATTAATATGTTTCAGGGGCCAGTATTAAGTGAGGAATCAAGGAATACTTTACACCCCCCTGCAAATTACAACTGCTAGCACAATGAAAATAAGATCAGGTCAATTACAATGCACACAGGGGCATTTTGGCAGTCATTCCTATCCTGCTCCATAATGAAAGTACAGATTCCATCATTAGCTTTTGTCTCAACAGTCTCTCTCTCTCTCTCTCTCTCTCTCTCTCTCTCTCTCTCTCTCTCTCTCTCTCTCTCTCTCTGTGTGTGTGTGTGTGTGTGTGTGTGTGTGTGTGTGTGTGTGTATTTTTTTGTCACTGGTCCTTCAAATTACTTATGACTCTGTGTTGCTTCATAATGTATTGCCTCATTTTATTGCTACTGAGTCTGACTCATCTACAATCCTTATGAACATGAACATTTTTTTAGTGCACTTTTTATTTTAAATAACTGAAACTGCCAGGTGAATTCACAAAATGTATATTACATAACAGACAAGTCTCCGACAATTTTTATGCATATAATGAACATATGTTATAAATCAACTATGAGAAATGTGAGGAAAGGGGGCATTACAAAGCTCTTATGAGGAGAACCTTGAAGCCCAAAGACAGACCACATAGCACTTGCTTTGTGTGATCATGAACTCTTCTGCATGTGTAATATTTGGCCTTTAATAATGGCTCAAAGGAACCATTTGAGAATCACTTCTTGTAGTCAGAGGGAGATAGTTGGAGGGGAAATGATTCTCGTGCTGCAGTGTTTTGTAAGTAGGTTTACAATATGTGCTGATGTATTAAAACTTAAAACACAGGAAAGACATTCTAGACAGTCCAGCTCCCCTGTGCAAGAAGCCAACTGCCTCCACAGAAAGTAAAACCTCTGTATCAAGAAGGTATGAGGCAGCGTGATGTCCTGTGTGGAGCATACATACCACTTCTCATTTCCCCCTGCAGGTCCGGGTGCTAGAATAGGCCCTCCATTTTTCAAAATTTTTCCCAAAGAGTGAGTCAATTGGGGAAGGATGCCTTACATGGTGCGTACTGTCCATCTTGTGCTGCGACTTCTCACTTCCTTCGTCGACGTGGATCTGTACTTCTGCTTCTTCTCCAGTTGTTGGGCAAGGTCACCCTCCTAGGTGCATTTTCCTCCATCCTCTGTGCAGTATCGCTTTCTGCGCTGTTGACGATAACGGACTTCTTAGCTCATTTGCACCTGATATCCAGGACGGTAGCCAGTCCGTTCTGGTGAGGCCACCATGTACCCTGTATGTTGTAGCCTGCTGACTACACGGGAATTGCTCTGCTGATGACTGAGCCGTTAACTACCCACATATGCCAAGGGGTAGATGCCCATCACCCTGGGGCATCGGAAATCCCAGCAATGGCCACCCTGCCAGATGGCCTTTGCTGTGGCTGTATGGTGCCTGTTGGATTGGATCCACAGTCTGATGATTAAACATCTCAATTGGATCTGGTGCGATGGTGTCTTTTCATCGCAGTGGTGGGAGAGCACCATCATTCTGGTGCTAAAACCCAGTAAAACTCCGCTTGATGTGGATATCTGTCGGCTCATCAGCCTCACCAACGTTGTTTGTAAGCTGCTGGAGTGTGTGGTGTGTTGGTGGTTGTCTTGGGTTCAGGAGTCTTGTGGCCTACTGGCTCCATGTTAGCGCAGCTTCCTCCAGGGGCACTCTACCACTGAAATCTTGTGTCGATTGAATCTGCCTTCTGAACAGCCTTTTCCAGACACCAACACCTTGTTGCCATCTTTTTTGACTTACATAAAGCATACGACACAACCTGGCGACATCATATCGTTGCCACATTGTATGAGTGAGGTCTCTGAGGCCCTCTCTTGATTTGTATCCAAAACTTCCTGTCACTCTGTACTTTCCATGTCCAAGTTGGTGACTCTCGTGGTCCTCCCCATATTCCGGAGAATGGTGTTCCGCAGGGCTCCATATTGAGTGTATCTCTAGTACAGACCGGAAATAATTGAAACAGTTAACGCAGAACAGGGAATCGGGAATAAACACGCCTCCCCCTACACTACCCAGCCTGTCTCTGCGGTATACATTCCAATCTGAGTTCAGGATTTCATTACTGTTTACTTCTGGTTTCAGCCAACTTTCTGTCCCTAGTACTATATGGGCGTTGTGACCATTTATTAATGAGAGCAGTTCTGGGACCTTTCTATAGACGCTCCTGCAGTTTACTATTAGCACATTAATATTGTTATTCCCTGTTGCATTTTGCCTACTCCTACCTTGCTGCATCTCAGGAGGCGTCTTGTTGGGCCTAGGGAGGGAATTCTCTAACCTAAAAAACCCACATGTGCACTCCACACGTACTTCGCTACCCTTGTAGCCGCTTCTGGTGCTCAGAGCCATTTGAATCAAACGCCCCTTTGGACGACTTCTTTCTTCCTGGTCAGTGTCACACATTGAAGTAACATCCACTTCCCTAGTTGCATTTCAGCACAACTCTTTTCAGACACATCATTGACTTTGATGCCTTTCACTTGCTGGCGTGTTTATAGCGATAAGAAGTGCAATAGTATCGGAGGTAATTGACGGAGATCCGAAATGTGAAATAATTTGGGTGAAGGTCACGGTTAAAGCAGGCTCATACATGGTAATTGGATGTCTCTATAGGCCCCCTGGCTTAGCAACTGTTGTGGCTGAGCACCTGAAGGATAATTTGGAAAATAATTTGAGTAGATTTCCCCACCATGTTATAGTTCTGTGTGGAGATTTTAATTTGCTGGATATAGACTGGGAGACTCAAACATTCATAACGGGTGGCAGGGACAAAGAACCCAGGCAATTTTTTAAAGTGCTTCATCTGAAAACTACCTTGAGCAGTTAAACAGAGAAGAGACTCGTGGCGTAACATATTAGACCTTCTGGTGACAAACAGACCCGAACTATTTGAAACAGTTAACGCAGAACAGGGAATCAGCGATCATAAAGCGGTTACTGCATCGATGATTGAAGAGTTCCTAAATAACAGATCGCAGCATGTCATTCTCAATGGAGAAAGTCTTCTGAAGTAAGAGTGATTTCAGGTGTGCCGCAGTGGAGTGTCGTAGAACTGTTGCTATTCACAATATACATAAATGACCTTGTGGATGACATCAGAAGTTCACTGAGGCTTTTTGCAGATGATACATTGGTATATCGAGAGGTTGTAACAATGGAAAATTGTACTGAAATGCAGGAGGATCTGCAACGAATTGATGCATGGTGCAGGGAATGGCAATTGAACCCAATGTAGACAAGTGTAATGTGCTGCGAATACATAGAAAGAAAGATCCTTTATCATTTAGATACAATATAGCATGTCAGCAACTGGAAGCAGTTAATTCCATAAATTATCTGGGAGTAGGCATTAGGAGTGATTTAAAATGGAATGATAATATGAAGTTGATCGTCGGTAAAGTAGATGTCAGACTGAGATTCATTTTAAGAATCCTAAGGAAACGCAGTCCAAAAACAAAGGAAGTAGGTTACAGTACACTTGTTCACCCACTGCTTGAATATTGCTCACCAGTGTGGGATCAGTACCAGATAGGGTTGATAGAAGTGATAGAGAAGATTCAATGGAGAGCAGCACACTTCGCTACAGGATCATTTAGTAATCATGAGAGAATTATGGAGATGATAGATAAACTCCAGTGGAAGACTCTGCAAGAGAGACGCTCAGTAGCTCGGTACGGGCTTTTGTTGAAGTTTCGAGAACATACCTTCACCGAGGAGTCAAGCAATATATTGCGGAGAGCCCATGAGGATAAAATCAGAGAGATTAGAGCCCACACAGAGGCATACCAACAATCTTTCTTTCCATGAACAATACGAGACTGGAATACAAGAACCGATAGAGGTACTCATAGTACCCTCTGCCACACACTGTCAGGTGGCTTGCGGAGTATGGATGTAGATGCTTTTAGGTAGGAAGTTTTAATGTGTTGCAGAATGGCTGGCTTCTTCTTTTTATGGTCAGTCAGCCATTGTAATCTGCTCTCGTTTTGATCTCTTCTACATGTTTCCTGCATCTCTCTGTGGTGTTCTTGTCCAATTTTGTCCATTTTAGTGTTTGTTGCCCTTCTGTTATTGTTGTTGTTTTCTCCTTTCTTCCATCTGTTTTTTGTATGTGTTGATTATTTTACTCGCACCCTTGTGGAATTATTTTAATCAGAACAAGGGACCAATGACCTAGCAATTTGGTTCTTCTCCCCCCTCCCCTCTTTTAAACCAACCAACCAACTTCTCACATCTTTTACTTATTAATTCTATGTTGAGGAAGTTTTTCAATATTTTTTTATCCTCACAACAGCTGGGTCCCCTGTCATCCTTTGATTTGAGTAAAAATCTAAGGACTCTTGCAAGAGCGCTCCAGAGACCACCTTCAAAAGATTTTCTATTTACTGACGTCCTGCTCCTGCCCTGGAGTACCACTCCCTATCAATACTTACCCTCCCACTCTCATCCCCTCGACCCCTGGCCATGGCTTGCTGACCTTTTCCAGTTCCTAAATCTCCCAAAAGCATGTCCAACATCTTACAAAACACAGAACCCAAACAAAGCCAAAACACTATTTCTAAGCCATCTACTGTTGTGTACGATTTTTTGGGCTACAGAGTGCTGTGGCAACTGTCATCGTAGGAAAGGTAGACAGAAGCAGAAATGATTAGTGAAAAAGTTGTCACAGAAAACAGAAGATGTACTTAACTTGTGTTTATTGAAGTGTTCAAAGACTCATTACTAATAATGCAGAAAGAAATTGAGACCGGCTCATACAATAGCAACAAGGATGAGGCTCCCTCTGCTAAAACAGAGCAAGGTGGCACAGTGGTTAGACACTGGACTCGCATTTGGGAGGACGACGGTTCAATCCCGTATCCGGCCATCCTGATTTAGGTTTTCCGTCATTTCCCTAAATCAATCCAGGTAAATTCCGGGATGGTTCCTCTGAAAGGGCACGGCCGACTTCCTTCCCCATCCTTCCCTAATCCGATGCGACCAATGACCACGCTGTCTGGTCTCCTTCCCCTAAACAACCAACCAATCACTCTGCTAAAGCCCGAACAATGGAGTTGGAGCCCTGACTAGGCAGCTCCCACATAGTGTTTCCGCAGCTCATGATGTAGTGGCTAGCGTTGCTGTCTCTGGTTCACGGGGTCCCGGGTTCGATTCCTGTTTGGGTTGGGGATTTTCTCTACCTGTGGATTGGGTGTTTGTGTTGTCCTCATCATTTCATCATCATTCATGAATGTGACAAGATTGTACTGTGTAATGATTGTGACTTTGTATGGGCACTAATAACGGTGCAGTTGAGCCCACTGCAAACCAAACATCATCATCGTACTGCATAGTGTTATGTAGTGAATTGGCTCCAAGTGCAAGTGGGATGTGGGGCTGCCGCCAACCCTCCTAATTTGTAGCAGCAGAGGCGCTTGTACTCCAGTGCCGCTGGAGGCTTGGCTCAGTTGATATGAATTAACAAAACTGCAAGACAAGCACACAGAAGGGAATGTAAGCCACAAAAGTGGGCGTCCAATCAAAATATGTGTAATAAAAACTGTAAGATCACAGTTTCAACTGAGAACTCAGAAAATGAGTACAAACATTTCTTTGTCATGAATAATTTGAGTTACCTTTTTAAGATATTTCCATGATGCACACAAGTCTTTTGCAGTTTGTTAAACCATATTTGTCCACTGCTGTATGGGCTGTGGTCTGCTATTTTTAGATTAGTTCTTTGCCTGAAGCAATTTTTTTTATTTCCAGTATTGTCATCATGCAAGTCATTGCATTTTCTATAGTCTTTTTGATGATGTACAAAAAAATTAAATTACCTTATATAAATACAAGGAAAGCCAAACAATGGCTGAAGGAGCCATGGCCTTTGGGTCCCAGGGCTGTCTGCTCTTCATCTGTTCCCACACTCAGTGTGACAGCCCCTTGAACAAGCCCTGCCTACCAAAGGTTGCAAAGGAAAGGGAGAATAATAATAATTGGGACAAGGCTCTCCCAGTGCATCTGGGCATGCTAGATTCCCCGACACATTCGGATTCTGAGCCGAATGTTTTGAATGTGATTTGATCCCCACTGGTGACAGGCAGTGCCCGTGCAATATGACCAGTAATCTTGGCCTCTTCACGCATAACCTGAGTGCGGGAGCAAATGGCTCAGTGATTGCGGGAGCAAATGGCTCAGTGATTACTGTTTGCAACCTTTACCTATCTCCAGGCAGGCCACGTACTTACTGCTTGAGAACTTCGATGTGTACCCCTCGTTACGGGGGAATCTGGTAGGAGCCTTCTAGTTCACCATCTTCTAACAGACTATGTTCTGTGCAACCTCAATAATGGCTCTACCCACAACAGTGCCTCCCACAGCACCCTATCAGCTATCGATCTAATAATCTATCCCCCTAATCATTTGACTTTGCTATACAGAGCCCAGGGGCTCACGGTTCTTTTGTGAGTTTGTGTGTGGCGTACATGGGGCCCTGAGCTATTGTTCCTGCCCTGACTGCATTTCCTTCACCCTGCCCTCCCTTCCTATCCTCGGTCCTTCCCCTTTGCCCCCTCCTTCCTCTCTCATGGTGTTCTGATTTATATCAACCTGGCTATCCAGCTGGTTCCCTGTACTGTTTGCAATTTTGTTCTTTCTGACTGTTATTTCATCCGTTTTGGGATTTAGGTCCGCACTTGAAGTTTAACCTCCACTTCTAAATTTTCTGTTTTTGGTATGAGCCATTTGGGGAAGAACTCTCTACATAGCGTCTGCAGTGTGGATTCGTCTCCCTCCCCCTCACCCTTCCTTCCCTCCTCCCTTCCCTCCTCCCTTCCTCACTGTAGGCCCCTTCCATCTTCCTAGGTCACCAACATGTGTAGCCAGTCCATGTGGTGTGGCTGTTATGTACCCATCTGGCTGAGCCCCCTGACAACACAGGGATCACAGTACTCATACCCGAGCTGTTCCCTCACCATGTATGCCAAGGAGTGCTTGCTTATCTTCTTGGAGTATTGGAACTCCCAACAATGGCCGCCATGTCAGGCGGCCCTTACTGTGGCTGGGTAGCGCCCATGGGTGGAGCCCCTGATCAGAGTGGGTGGTATCAGTGCAGATGCTTGGCGCATGAAGCGCATCAGGCTGCAAAAATCTGGCTGTTCTCAAACAGCCATCTCTCGGAATGGTGAAGGATCATTGAATGCTGCTTCGTATGACCTGGCAACATCCCTTCCCTGGCTACACCATGGTAGGAGGGCCAGGCTTACTGTCTTGGGATGAAACACTTTCCATGCTATCTCGTCTGTACTAGGACAGATGAGGACACACTCATTGCCACAAAGAAATTGTTTTTTGTGAGAATATCGAGTACAAGTTTGGTGAAGTGGAGTCTCATATTAAGATGTCGTCAGTCTCCCTGTCGATCAAAGCTTCTTCTGTTGACCAGTCTGCTGCTCTTCATGCTTGTGATCATCTTGGCAATGCCCCAGTGTCTATTACTCCT
Organism: Schistocerca gregaria; assembly: GCF_023897955.1. NCBI lineage: Eukaryota > Metazoa > Arthropoda > Insecta > Orthoptera > Acrididae > Schistocerca > Schistocerca gregaria. Next base: position 514,819,526 of record NC_064924.1, read on the forward strand.
CACCAATCTCTGAATACGGCCCAGGGAGTGAACTTTCATAGTGACCTCAGCCTGAAAACTGAGGAGGAACTCTGGGCTAATATGGAGTGATGCGGCATTTATTTTGTTTGACATGTGCAGAAGGGTTGCAAAGACGACCACACTGAAACTGGTGCCTTCATTGTGGCTTTTGAGGTGGATACCCACCCAGAGAAGGACAAGGTTATGTGCTAGAGATGTGACGTAAAGCAGTACATCCCACCATGCATGAGGTGCTTTCGCTGGTTTTGTGTCTTCCTGCTGTACCGCTGACCCTCCTTGTGGTGACTGTGGACATTGACTCCATGAGGGAATCCTTTGTGTTCTACCACCCATATGTGTCACTTGTCATGACCGCCAGTCCTCTTGCTCGTGGGATTGTCCAACTTACTACAGAGAGAAGAAGATCCAAGAGTACAAATCCCTGGATCGTCTGTCTTATGCTGAGGCTTGCCAGAAGTATGAGAGACTCCATCCATTGTCACTCTCTTCAACTTCCGCCTCTGTTACATTCTTTCCACCTCCCACTGCTTCCATATCTCAGCCCCCTCCCCTCTTCCCTCCCTCAAACCCTCTCCCCTCACCCCTCCCCCACCCCTCCCACTCTCCACTCCCCTTCTCTCCACCACTCTCCCCCATCTCCTCTCCCACTCTCCCCTGTCCCTCTGCCCTACTCCTCCCCCTACTCTCCCCCTTCTCCCATCCCTATCTCCCCTCCCCATCTCATCTCTCCTCGCACTCAAACTCTCCCCCCACTCGCCCTCTTCCCTACCTCTCGCTTTCTCCGCTCCCTCTCGCTTTCTCCGCTCCCTCTCGCTTTCTCCGCTCCCTCTCGCTTTCTCCGCTCGCTCTCGCTTTCTCCACTCGCTCACGCTTTCTCCGCTCCCTCTCTCTTTCTCCGCTCCCTCTCTCTTTATCCGCTCCCTCTCTCTTTATCCGCTCCCTCTCTCTTTCTCCCCTCCCTCTCGCTTTCTCCGCTCCCTCCCTCTCGCTTTCTCCGCTCCCTCCCTCTCTCGTTCTCCGCTCCCTCCCTCTCTCTTTCTCCGCTCCCTCCCTCTCTCTTTCTCCCCTCCCTCTCGCTTTCTCCCCTCCCCTCTGCCTCTCTCCTCCCCCTTGCCCTATCCCCCCTCGCCCTCCCCGTCTGCCCTCGCCCTCCCCCTCTCCCCTCCCACTCTACCATCTCCCTCTCCCCTTAACCCCTACCATCCCCTCGCCCTCCCCCTCGCCCTCTCCCCTCGACCTCGCCCTCTCCCCTCGACGTCGCCCTCTCCCCTCAACCTCCCCCTCTCCCCTCGACCTCCCCCTCTCCCCTCGACCTCCCCCTCTCCCCTCGACCTCCCCCTCTCCCCTCGACCTCCGCCTCTCCCCTCCACCCCCTCTCCCCTCCCCCCCTCTCCCCCTCCCCCTTCCCCTCCTCCTTCCCCCTCCCCCTTCCCCTCACCCTCTCCCCCCACCCACTCCCCCACCCACTCCCCCACCCACTCCCCCACCCACTCTCCCACCCTCTCCCCTCGCCCTCTCCCTCTCCCCACCTCGCCCTCTCCCCCACCTCGCCCTCTCCCCCACCTCGCCCTCTCTCCCATCTCGCCCTCTCTCCCATCTCGCCCTCTCTCCCCTCCCTCTCCCCTCCCCCTCCCCTCCCCCTCCCCTGCCCCTCGCCCTCTCTCCCCTCCCTCTCCCCTCCCTCTCCCCTCCCCCTCGCCCTCTACCCTCGCCCTCTTCCCGCCCCTCGCCCTCTCCCTGCCCCCTCCCTCTGGCCCCCCCTCTCGCCCCCTCGCCCTTGCCGTCGTTGACCCACAGTAGAACCGAATCCAGAACTTCATTTAGGCAACCATCTCTTTGATGTTGTAAGACATTCCCGTTTCGTGGGTCTTATTTTTGATAAAAAGCCGACATGGCTGCCCTATATTCGCCACCTAAAGTCTACATGCATGCTGAAGTATATGGGTGGGGTCTCCGAGGCCTGCTCCCGAATTTTGTCCAGAATTTCCTGTAGATTCTTGCTTTCAATGCCCAATCTCATAGTTCCCCCCCCCCCCCCCCCCCCAATATCCGGGAGAATGGGGTTCCACAGGGCTCTGTAAAGAATGGATCACTATTTTTAGTGGCCAACAGCGGTCTAGCAGCAGCTGTAGAGCCGTCTGTCGCACCCTCTCTGTATGCAGACTACGTCAGCATTTCAAACAGACTCACCAGTACTGGTGTTGCTGAGCAGTGCCTACAGGGAGCCATCCACAAAGCGCATCATGGGCTCTCGCCCATGGCTTCCAGCTTTCGGCCCCTAAGTTGTGTTTCATGCACTTCTGTCAGCCTCGCACTGTTCATCCAGAACTAGAACTTTACTTTCATGATGATCCACTCACTATAGTGGAGACATATCGATTCTTAGGACTGGTTTTCGACTCCCTATTGACTTGGCTACCTCGCCTTCGTCAGCTTAAGCGGTAGTGCTGGCAGCACCTCAGTGCCCTCCGCTCTCTGAGCAACACCAACTGGGGTGCAGATCGCTCCACTCTGCTGCAGCTCTACGAAGCCCCTGTTCAATCTCGCCTTGTCTATGGGTGTCTGGTTTATGGTTTGGCGACACCCTCGGTGATGTGTGTACTCAACCCAGTGCACCACTATGTCATTCGCCTAGTGATGGGGAGCTTTTAGAATGAGTCCGCTGAGCAGTGTCCTGATCGAGGCTAAAGTCTCCCCATTGCGGATCTGACATGCTCAACTGCATTGCACACATTCGTAGTTCTCCTGAGCATCTGAATTACTGTCCCCTTTTTCCACCTGCGGCTATTCATCTCCCACATTGGCGGCCCAGGTCAGAGCTAATGATTGTGGTTCGCATGCGATCCCTTCTGTCTGTCTGGAGTCCTTCCTGTTACCATCTCCCATGCAGGTCCGTCCACATACACCTCCATGGTGTACACCTAGGCCGCAGATTCGTCTGGACCTTTCACATAAACTTAAGGACTCAGTTACTCTTGCCGCTCTCTGCTGTCACTTCCTCTCGATTCTTGACATGTTCCTGGGCTCTGAAGTGGTTTACACCGATGGCTCGATGGCTCGATGGCTGATGCCCATGTTGGCTTCACCTATGTTCACTGAGGCCATTTTGTACAGCATTCCTTGCCCAGTGTCTGCAGTGTATTCACAGCAGAGCGGGTAGCCATTTGTTGTGCACTTCAGTATAACCGTTCATGCCCAAGGGAATCGTTACTTCTGTGTACTGAGTCTTTGAGCAGCCTACAAGCTATCGACAAGTGCTGCCCTCGCCATCCTTTGGTTGCGTCCATCCAGGAGTCCATCTATGCCCTGAACCGGTCCCGTCGTTCAGTGGTGTTTGTGTGGACCCCAGGACATGTCAGTATCCCAGGCAATGAACTTGCCGACAGGCAGGTCAAACAGGCTACGTGGAAACCGCTTCTGGAGGTGGACATATGTGAACCTGACCTGTGTTCTGATTTATACTGTAGGGTTTTTTGGCTTTGGGAGATGGAGTGGCATGACAGTACACACAACAAACTGCATGTCATTAAGGAGACTATGAATGTGTGGGAGACTTCCATGCAGGCCTCTCTCAGGGAATCAGTTGTCCTCTGCCATCTCCGCATTGGCCACTATTGCTTGGGCTACCCATGGTTACCTCCTGCACCGTGCAGACCCGCCTGAGTGTCTGTGCGGCACCCGGTTGACAGTGGCCCATATTCTGGTGCACTGTCCCACTTTGACTGCCCTGAGATCAAATCTTGGGTTGCCGGACTTGTTGCCGCTAATTTTATCTGACAATGCTTGATCGGTTGATTTAGTTTTATGTTTTATTTGTGAGGGTTGGTTTTATCATTTGATCTAAGTTTTAGCACATGTCCTTCATACCTCTATGTTCTCCACCCTAGTGCTTCTAGGGTGGAGGTTTTAATGTGTTTGAGTGGCTGGCTTCTCCTTTTTTATTCTCATGGTCAGCCAGCCATTGTAATCTGCTTTGTTGTTTTAATCTCTTCATCCCGTTTCTTGGGTTTCTGTGGTTTTCTTGTCCCCTTTTGCCCATTTACATGTTTGTTGCCCTTCATTGTTCTTGTGATTTTTCCTTTCATTCCGTTTTGAGTTGTCAGTCTTGTTTGTATTATTCTCATACTTGTGGCATTGTTTTATTCAGAACAAGGGTCAGATGACCTCGTAGTTTGGTCCCTTTCCCCCTCTTACCCCAACAACCAACCTTCTCAATGGCAAGATAGCATAGTTGTCTCAATCCTTAAGCCAGACAAGAACCCAACGTCTCTCGACATTTACTGGGTGATTAGTCTGACCAACTTACTCTGTAAGCTGCTTTAAAGGTTGGTTGCCAGCAGATTGTGTTGGTCCTCAAATCTCGTGGCCTGTTGCCTCTCTATTAGTGTGGTTTTCAGCAGGGATGACCCACAACCAACCATCTGTTTCGGTTGGAAGCAACAATGAGTCAGGCATTTTTCTAAATGCCAGCACATTATCACAGCCCTTTTTGAACTGAGTAAGGCATATGACACCTCTTGGCATCATCACAATTTACTTGCTGCCCATGACAGTGGCGGTAGAGGCCATATACCGATTTTAATTTGTGAGGCTTTGTCCCACTGTCAGCACATCATTCAGCTCCCGACGGGTCCAAGAGAATGGCATCCCCCGGGACACTGTATGAATGACTTCTGTTGGGCCACTGGTCACCTCTGTGTTGTATGTTGATGATTTTTGCATTTGATGTAGCTCCCTTACGTAGCTATCTCAAAGGTGCCGCCCTGTAGGTCTCTGCATGTGCTCTTTTCCATGGTTTCCATTTCGCCCATACAAAAATGTGGGCCATGCATTTCTGCTGCTGTACCATGGTCCATCCTGACCCTGAACCCTATTTAGGTCCGTTTCTTGGGCGTTGTTTTCAGTAAAAAGCTGACCTGGCTGTCCATACTTGTCGCCTGAAGACTAGCTGCATGTGCAGCCTTAAAGTGCTCTGCTTCCTTGCCCAAACATCATGCAGCAAGGTTCATGTTACTCTTATCTGTATTTGAAACTTCCTGGCAGATTATCTGTATTTACTGGCTCATGATTTTGTCCCGAGTGAACTATGGTTGTCATGATCCTGCAAAATTATTAATTGCAATTGAGACTGTGTAAAAGTAAAAAGTTGTGATGTTGAAGTGTAGTTTTTTTGATAGTATTTTTATTGACAGACTAACTGGTACCTTTCAGTACAACCATCCCACTACTGATATGCTGTGGAAACTTCCAGTTATATTGGCAAATGAAGCAAGGTATTCCAGTAGGAGAAACAGTGTTCGTTATAGGAAACACTGTGGAATCCATTTCTTCCAGCCCATTCTATAGTGGTCTTTTCTTTGACCCCAGTTTCTAAACGATTTCCACATTCTACCAACATTTTGCGCTACTCATCTCCCTATTTCCAAAACAGGTATCCATCTAGTATCTGCCAAATGAACCATGACAAAGTTATTCAGTGGACATAAAAGGATAAATTTTCTAAGCCCCTCCCATCATCCATACTTATTTTGTGGAGGTAGGAAGTCCCTCAAAATGATACAATTTTATGAAATTTATTAGCAGTCCAGATTCAAATATTTACAGCTTCTGGTTCACTAATAAATTTAATAAAATTGTAGCTGATTTGTGGATTTCCTTGCTCTATGAGACAAATTGTGCTATTGTGGACGCACTGCAACTTGCCACTGTATGGAAATGTACCAAGATATCACTGTTTTAAGTTTTCTGTCATTTTCCGAAATCACTTGAGATAAATGTTGGGATGATTTGTTTGGAAATAAAAACACAATCAGTTCAATCCACAATATTTGTCCGACACTGATAATACTCTTTTCTAGAATGGGTACATATTTAATAATTCTGAATAAACCCTTCACCTATTTTTCCTCCTCCTGTTGTAGAATCAAAGAATAGGCCCTTTAAAATGATTGTGTTAGTGTGAAGAAAATTTTTGTAATGTTTTTTGTTTTGGTATGCTCTTTTTACAAGAGTTTCTTGAATGCTTGTGGGGTATTAAGAGGGAAAAAAATCTTTCTGGTGTTTTCCATAACAAGAATTCATATTACCTTGTAGCAGTATTCCATTTAGATACACAATGCTGTATTCATAATATTTTGTCATGCAAATCTTTACACAAATACTATCAGTTTTTAATGTGCTTTAAAAGGATCATTTTTTCCAGTCATGAATCTTGATCTGAAGGCTGCTCCTCATTCGAATGGTGTATTGAAACAAGTATTCCAGCTGAAGACAGCTCAGAGAGATGGGTAGGCCAATCTTATGACTTTCCTTTTTCCATGTATTATGTTTCGTGACTCTATATGTGAATATAAATGAAGATTTGGAAAATTATACTTCTTCTCTGGTCAGCTGAAATATTTTTTATTACATTCATTCTGTTATTATATTAATAATGCTAAATTTTTATTGTTAAAATATATAATTACACTCTAGAATGATAATATAAGGTAACAAATTAATGGAAAATCTCATGTAAAGATGTGAAACAATTACTAACAAAGAGATAGAGGGGCTGGCTAGTACTTACCTCAGCTCAGTACAGCCGATAGAAACACAAAAAACAACCGAAAATTTAAGCTCCTAGCTTTCGGAATAAATGTTCCTTCATCAGGGAGGAGAGAGGGGAAAGAAAGGGAAGAAGGGAAAGTGGATTTAGTTACTCACAACCCAGGTTATGAAGCAACAGGGAAAGGAAAACAGGGAAGGTAGCAAGGATGGAGGCATGGTTGTCAGAGGGAAGCCAAAGATATTCTACTGCAGGTACTGTGCCAGCTTCAAACCAAAGAGGATGCATACAGAGGTAAAGAGGTGTATAGTATAAAGATGTAGGATGGAAAGATGCATGAATGCCTAAAGAGGAAAGGGAAAGAGGAGAAGACTGAAAAGTAAATGGGAGTGAGGTTGTTTAACGTAGGTTTAGTCCAGGGGGATGGCGGGATGAAAGGATGTGCTGGAGTGCAAGTTCCCATCTCCGCAGTTCAGAGGGACTGGTGTTGGGTGGGAGAAGCCAAATGGCACACACAGTGTAGCAGGTTCCTAGGTCCCTAGAATAATGCTGAAGGGCATGCTCCGCTACTGGGTATTGGAGTAGCGGAGCATGCCCTCCAGCATTATTCTAGGGACCTAGGAACCTGCTACACTGTATGTGCCATTTGGCTTCTCCCACCCAACACCAGTCCCTCTGAACTGCGGAGATGGGAACTTGCACTCCAGCACATCCTTTCATCCCACCATCCCCCTGGACTAAACCTACGTTAAACAACCTCACTCCCATTTACTTTTCAGTCTTCTCCTCTTTCCCTTTCCTCTTTAGGCATTCATGCATCTTTCCATCCTACATCTTTATACTATACACCTCTTTACCTCTGTATGCATCCTCTTTGGTTTGAAGCTGGCACAGTACCTGCAGTAGAATATCTTTGGCTTCCCTCTGACAACCATGCCTCCATCCTTGCTACCTTCCCTGTTTTCCTTTCCCTGTTGCTTCATAACCTGGGTTGTGAGTAACTAAATCCACTTTCCCTTCTTCCCTTTCTTTCCCCTCTCTCCTCCCTGATGAAGGAACATTTATTCCGAAAGCTAGGAGCTTAAATTTTCGGTTGTTTTTTGTGTTTCTATCGGCTGTACTGAGCTGAGGTAAGTACTAGCCAGCCCCTCTATCTCTTTGTTAATATAAGGTAACAGATAGTTTGCTGCTCATTGTGAAGGTTACATATTGAGCTGCAGACAGCCACAACGAAAGGACTGTTACACATTCAGCTTTCAGCCAAAGCCTTCTTCAGTAAAGGAAACACACACACACACACACACACACACACACACACACACACACACTTGACCACCATCTCTAGCAACTCAGACCAGAAAGCGAGAGCTGTGCTTTCTTGTGTGAATGCATGTGTGTGTGTTTCCTTTTCTGAAGAAGGCTTTGGCTGAAAGCTAAATGTATAACTGTCTTTTCATTGTGCCTATCTGCAACTCAACATGTCATCTTTACTGTGAGTAGAAGTCTATCTTTTTCCTTTTTTGTTGATATTCCAACTTGGAGTTCCATTGTTTGAAACGATAAATTTAAGACAAGAATCTTTTCTGGCATTTGGCAGCAAATAAATGTTCTTAACATTTCACTTGCAGTGTCCGTCTCATAACCAGGTAAGCGTCTTGACTTCTTATCAATGTGTTTTATGTGGTGACCACCACTGAATTCTTGGGTTAATGATTGGTAAATGCCTCACTCAACGGATACACAAGTGATCATAGAATGCAGGCTTTCATTTCCATTATTTGCATCCTTGCTGAATTTTTCTTTATGGACATTAGCCCATGGTCTGTGGTTTATTTCTGTGCTAGCATTGTCTCCTAATTCTGAAGACACCATCAGAGGCTATTAAGACCCTGATAACAGTTTCCAACATAAACAAGCTCAGAAAGCCAAGCTGTTTAAACGTACCCATGCAACAGTCAGGTCATGACATCATTAGATCATTGCCTCAGATAGCAGAGTTGTGCTGACATGTGTTATGGATCTTGTAATGGGAGAGAGTTGACACTGTTTCCTTTATTTACCACCAAGGCTCTCAGTTTGTCTATTTCAGTCCTCCTTGTTTTCTGTTAAAGTTGTTTTGTACTTTTGAATATCTGTGGCCACTCTGTGCATCATAGCATAGTAACGACAGGATCTGGAGAAAACTGTAATATCAGAGAATCATGCAGTTGTATGGTTCTGGTGCATGATCTGCTACTGCCGATTTATCTGTGTTTCCCAGATGGCAGTTGTCCTTGTGTTCCTTAAGCCCAGTGTTGAAACTTCTTTTTATAGTTTGTATGTACACTGATTACATGTGCTGCAGACTTTATTTACTTCTGCTTTGGCAAGCATCAGATATAGATCCATTGCAGTATGCAAATATTCATGGCACTTTCTTATTACTTTAAGTTACAAGGGGGATTCTAATGGTTTCGGCGACAAGAGAAGCGGTGCAAAGCTCGATTGCAAACTTCATGCTTCTCTTACTACAATTGACTGACTTGAAACTTTTAGCCAATCCTCTTTTCTGGATATGCAGCTGCGTCAATGTCCACAACTTCTTCTCTGAAGAAATAATGCTGGTTAGAGGAACTAACAAATACTCTCTCTCTCTCTCTCTCTCTCTCTCTCTCTCTCTCTCTCTCTCTCTCTCTCACTAGAAATAACTCGCTAACCTCATACTTTCAGTTCAGTTCAGGTATATTTTCATCTCCACAAGTTTCACATAAACATACAAATTCTTGTAAGTCAACTATGATGACACCCATTAGATAAAATTAAACATAATCACAATTGCCTGGTTTTAACAACCAAATAATTTATAGTCATCCCCCGCATATTGTTTCATTCAGAGCTAATATATGAAGTAAGTTAAAAGTCTATAGTCAAATGTTCGTTTTTTTTTTTAAATTGGTTTATTTGTCTTTTTTGTACAACAATCACATTCACTAATACATCAAAAAGTAACATTTAATTACTCTGTGTCCTCTCCTACAGCGTCTGTGGCACTTGTGGCAAACACTTGTTGGTGTTGCACTCCTGTCTTCCCATGATAAATGTCAATACTGCACACACAGACACGTGTTGCACAGTAAATAGGCTCTCTCTCACACTTATCTTTAAAATATCGCATGTTCAAGACGGCAGAAGGTTGAGTGCTTTCAGAATTTACGTGTAAATTCTTGAAACACTACAGGATGTAGGTGTAGAGGGAGGTGGTATCATTGCTAATATGCAAGATGTGTGGTGAGAGTGGGACAGGCACAGATTTCAGACGATCTGGGAAATGATTGGTGTTGTTAATATAGGAGACTTCGTCTCAGGTGTTGATCAACATCTCCCATGTACATGGTCTGTCAGCTGCTGCCATTTCCTCAGTCAGCACTCACCTGATTCCCTATGACATCCTTCCTGCTCACCTTAATCAACTTTCTGCTCACCAACAACTACTTTACCATTGAGGTGCAGACGTACAATCAGGTCAGGAGCATAGCTATGGGAACCAGGATTGCTCCTTCCTATGCCAACCTTTTCATGGGTCACTTGGAGGAGCCTTTCCTGCGATCTATAAGACTTTAGCCTCTGGTTTGGTAGTGATACTTTGATGACATCTTTGCTGTGTGGACTCAAGGTGAGGCTGAACTGTTTAAGTCCTTGTAATCTGTAAATACATTCTCCCAATTAAATTTTACATGGTCATATTCTGAATCCCATGCCACTTTCCTAGCTGTTGATCTCATCTTCACAGAGGGTCAGCAACACACTTTTGTTCACATTAAACATGCTAACAAACAACTGTACGTCCATTTTGACAGTTCCCATCCTTTCCATGTCAGATGTTCCTTCCTGTACAGCCTTGGCATTCAAGGCAAATGTATTTGTTCAGATGCAGACTCTCTACACCACTATTTTCACCTCAGCCTTCACTGTTTGTAATTACCCTTCTGGCCTAACTCAAAAGCAGATTTCCCAGGCCATCACATCCAATCCTGGTACTTCTGATACCTCCAAAAACAACTTAGAAGTATATTTCTTGTCACTCACTGTTACCTGACCTGACTGTTGATGGATGCCTGTAAACTGCTTGGCTTGCTGAGCTTGTTTATGTTTGAAACTGCTGTCAGAATCCTCATAGCTTCTGATGGCACCTTCAGCATTAGGTGACAAAATTTTAGCATAGAAGTAATTTACCATAGGCTAATGTCTATAAAGTAAATACTGGTCGTGAAATCCTGCACTTTATGATCACTTGTGAATCTGATAAGTGAGCTATTTCGTCAGGCCTTTGACTTCCTAAAATAATGCTTTCAAATGAGGTCCATTCTGTCTGATATTTTTTGCAGCCCTTCTAGAATAGCTTTTCATTGCCCTCCCTCCCTGCACAATACCCTCTCAGACCCTGTGCTCCTTTTGCACCCATTTCACTGCCCTAAAGCTCTTACCCATGTGACTGTCCCTACTGTAAGATTTGCACTTTGCACCCTCCTACCACCACCTACACTTGCCCTGTAACTGGCAAAACACGTACTGTCAAAGGGAGAGCCATATGTGTACTGGTTGTTGTGTAAACACTGTTTGTGCTTTTACATTGGTATGAATACCATAAAATTATCAGTTAGAATGAGTGGGCATAGGCAAAGGGTGTATACTGGCAGCATACAGTATCCTGTTGTACAGCATGCTCTACAATGTGACAGTCATGACCTCAGTGTCTGTTTCACCACATGTGCCATCTTGATTATTTCACGGAACTCTGCCTTTGGGAACTGGTGTTACAACATGTCCCTGGTTCTTGCCACCCACATGGCCACAATTTTCATTAATTTCTTACGTCTTATCATTTCTTGTCAGTAACAATTTTTTTCTTCCGTTTTTAGTTTTCTATATCTATTATTTTCTGACCTGTGTAATTCCCCCCTCCCGTATCTACTATACACAATGCACTTAGCTTTCTGCTCTTCTTAACTCAAGTCAGTCATTCTTTCTCATCCCGTCCAGTAAGTCTCCCCTGACCTAGGATTCTGGGTGACTTTTCTGAAATCTCCCATTTCCTAAACTTCACCAATCCTTTTCCTTCACCTGTCTTCCTTCCCCTTCAACCCTTTCGACAGAGGAAGGAGCCACTGGCTCTGATAGTATGAAAATGTCAATACCTTTACATGCATTTTCTCCTGCCTCCACTTTTATCTATCCAATTACATATATTTTCAAAAATGATTATTTTCATTGATGTATTTAATGTATATTATTTGACAACAAACAGAGCTTAAAGAGACTAATAATTTGGTTACTATTAAAGATCCAGTGTAAATAATTGGGATCATTGTTCAGTAATTTTCCTTTTAAGTCTTTGTGTTGTTTTTTTATTTATTTTTGTATAATAACCAGTTTCATTGTTATTAGCTGTTAGTACATTCTATTGTGGTGTGTTATGTTCAGAGAGATTGTAAACAATATTCATGTATTATTAATGTCTGTTCCAATATAGACCTATACTGCAGATACATCACACAATCCCTGGATCTCATGGAGAAAGTCAGCAGATTCGTTTTGTACATATTGCATTTGAAGATGCTGGAGAAAAGTTGGCTGCTTCAGATCACAGGGCAAATATCTTCATTGTTGATTTTGCAAGTAACAAGTAAGTTTTGAAAAATCATCACTTATCATTCAGAGAACTTTTTAGTGGAAATTGCCTCTTATGTAGCTGATCTGAAGTTTGGCTGAAATAAAAGGGCTACCAACATGTAGACTAAGTCCTTGTCTGTGGTTTAGAATGCAGTTGCATACTTTGATGCAAATGTCTACAACAAGCTCCTGTCTGGCATAAAATAAGAAACTGGGAATCCTTACCAAATGAAAAGAAAATCCAAAACATCTCTCATCAGTCACTCCTACAAATTATCTAATTATAAAATTAATAATATAGGAAAAGGTAGATTGCTACTTACCATAAATAAGACATGTCAAATTGCAGAGAGGCATGATTAAGACACTTGCATATAGGTCCTTCCAACAGTTTCCAACCCCTCTATCCTGTCGTCTCCTTATTCTCGTCTCCCACCCTGTTTATTTGCAGCCCTCTGCTAATGCATCTGCCCACCTTTCCCCACTCCTCTCCTTTTTTGTTCCCTTTTTCCCCACCTCCCTGCCCCACAACCTCCTGATACTGCACCTGTTGGCAGTCAAGTCCCAGCGCACTCCACCAGACAGTGTTCGTCTCTCTCGCCACTCGAATGCTACCATCCCTTCCCCTTCCCCAGACTCTCCAGATTGCTGTTTGCATCCCACGTGATGTTGCATTCCAGCTCAAGATGGTGGAGTTGGTGATTGTGTGTCCATGAGATGTGTGTGCTTGTCCTTTTGTGTGTGTGTGTGTGTGTGTGTGTGTGTGTGTGTGTGTGTGTGTTTTACTGGTGAAGGCTGTGGCTGAAAGCGATATGTGAGTGTGTTTTTTAATCATGCCTGTCTGTAACTTGACATGTCTTCTTTACAGTAAGTAGCAATCTGTGTTTACCTACATTGTTGAATTCCTATCTGGAGTTTCCATTGTTTGATTATAAAATTACAAAGAGAATGACCGGCTGTTGCTTGCCTTCAGGAGACAAAGTTTTAAAATTTCTTCTTGTGCAGTCCCCAACAATCTGTCTTTCCTTCTCATCCCGTCTGGTACGTCTCCATGACTCGCGGTTCTGGGTGGCTTTTCTGAAGTCTATCCCTTTTCTCAAATCTTCACCCCTCTTCCTTCTCCTTCAGCTTTTCTGCTGGAAGAAGGAGCCACTGGCTCTGGAAGCTTGCATAAGTGTAACCTTCTTTTATGTGTGTGTTTTCTTGCCGCCACTTGATGAGTAGATTTGTTTACATCCAGAAGAAGATAGATTGCTACTCAACTTTTGGTCAAAAGCTCACATTTTTAGCAGTCTTTTGTTGTGCCTGTCTCCTACTCAACATCTCCTTTATAAGGTTAGTAGCAATCTACCCTTTTCAAAATAGTGCAGTTTTACACTGGTATTTTTAAGACTCTGATTCTGGTTCACACTAAAGTTATGGTACTGTTTGCCACCTTATTGCTATAAAACTATTAATTATACTCTATGTATCAACAGTAAGTTATTTGCATTTGAAACTTGGTAGCAATATAATAACTTCTGGATGTAGTCAACAAAATTTTTGATATTCATGGTAAGTATTAAAGGTAGGTTTTAGTTGGGATTTGTATTGCCTTTTATTGTTATGGAATAGTTACAGTTTTTTTCTAGGAAGTGCAATATCATTATTGATGCAATTACACTTGCTTGTATGTTTCTGCTTCTTAAGCGTTAGTGGCCTCTGGCCAAATGACATCCAAGCAGTAATTGCAATCAGTATCAAAACAATTGTAAGTAAAATGTTTTTTGCTGAGCAAGGAATTGAATTCAAGTGGGCTCATAAAACTACTGATGTTATCATTATATATAAGTCTTTTACTTATGTACTTTCTTTGGAGGTTATCATCTGAGTGCAACTGAAGCTAAACTATGTAGTAATGGGAGATGAAAAACTTCATGGCAGCTGTGCCATAGGAAAAATTGAACATGCTCATTATTATGATATCCAGGTATATCTTTGTGTCATCAGTTTCCTTGTTTGGCACTTTCATCAGTGGAGTCATGTCAAATTCATCTAATGTAAGCTATAATTTTTCTGTTGACAACATTTGTCAACTCATTGAGGTTTCTATTTTTGTAAATTACTGCATTTACGCAACCTCAGTTTTCAATGTATTACTTACACAGATCAACAGACCTGTAAAGCTGTCACCATTTGCTCCAGGCCGATAATTATATTAAGGTAGGTACATCTGTTATTGCTATGTTGGATGGTGGGACAAGAGCCAATATATATATGAAAAAGCCTCAGTTGTAATTTTGTCTCCAATTTTATAGGCTATTGGTTTGTATGATATAATATGCCCTCATTGGACCCTGAACAACAAATGTACAGCAGTGTGAACAACAAGAATTACGTATGAGGTTTGTTCAAATGAAACCTGGTCAGTGTGTCTACCTTTGCCTCACACGTAAGGTGGCATCACATAACTGCAGGTATGGTGGCGCCATATATTTGTAGAGAGACTGACGATTACACACTGTTTGATGCTACATAGTGCCAGTGTGGTTTCATGGCAAAGTGAAGATGGTCACACAAGTTATCATCTACTATCGAACATGCAGGTGAGAAAGCGGGAACAACAAGGAGTGATTCAATTTTTGGTGATGGAGGGAGTTGGAGACTGTGAAATGTACCAACATATGAATACTGTATACAGTGAGCACAGTCTGAATCATTCAAGTGTTGCGGGATGGTGCAAACGATTCCTTGAGGGGCGCAAGTCACTTGAAGATCATGCTCATCCTGGACAGGCTCATCATGTTGTCACACTGTAAAAGGTTGTGGAAGGGACTGCTTTAGTCTTGGACAACCACAGAATCACTGTGGACGAGGTCCATCGGTTACTGGGTATTAGCATGGGTGCCGCCAACACCATAATGCATCAACACTTTTCAAAAAATCTGTGCACAGTGTGTTCCCCACCAACTGATTGCTGAACAGCGCAATACTTGAGTGGTGCTGTCTTTGAGTCATCTGCAAAGTTATTGTGAGGAGGAATATGGCTTTCTGTCGTGTATTGTCACAGGTGATGAAACATGGTGTCACCATTTTGGACCAGATAGCAAGCATAAGAGCAAGCAGTGGAAACATGCGACTTCCACCACCACCAAAGAAATCAAAGACTGTGCACACTAGTTCTGGTAAGGTCATTATGTCCTTTTTTGACCACTAGGGCCCACTGTTGCAGAGTTGCTAGAACGGGGAACCAACATCAATGTCCAACGTTATCAAGCCACTTTACAAAACCTTACACGAGCCATCAAGTCAAAATGCTGAGGCATGTTGTCCAGTGGCGTTATCCTCATAATGATAATGCCCGCCCACACGGTCAATGCAGTGAAGACAACATTGCGGCAGTTTTGGCGGGAAACACTGGAACATCCACCGTACAGTCCTAACCTTTCACCGTGTGACTTTCAAATGTTTCAACCGCTATTCACAGACATCGATTTGCAACGGATGACGAAGTGTGTGACTGGGTCAAGGCCCGGATCTGACAGCAGCTTACTAGCTTCTTCAAGGATGGAATCGACCAGCTAATGTCGCAATAGGATAAATGTGCCAACAGTTTTGGCGACTATTTTTGAGTGTGTCTACTGTGTATAACTACATTTTTGAGTTAATAAAATCATTACCATTACTTTACACTGGTGATAGGGTTTAATTTGAATGCTCCTTATGGAATAAGGGTAATAAATGCAGATACACGAAATCATATTTGTAACTAATCATTAAGTATGAGTAGGTTTGTAGTGTGAAGCCACCAAATATGAAGGTAACACAAAAATCTATGTTTATTATGTAGATATGAAAAATGAGGAGCACCCAGAAGTGATTAAACTGTTTATAAAGTGTATGTTCCGATTATGCCACCAAAAGGTTAAAATGACAATAAAATGAGTAAACAAAAAGATGGAAGACTAGGCGCACTACAAGTAAATCTTAAACATAGGTCGGGGTAATTTCAATAATGAAAACATTGTATGACCAATAATGCAATTCATACTGGTTATACATTATCAAAAATCAAAGTAGACTTGGCACTGGAGAGTGGAAAGAGTGAAATGAACTATATGCCTGAACAATATCTGTTATTCGTAGTGACAATCCTCATAGCGATATGGTGTCAAGTGAGTAGAATGCAATAAGAATAAAAGTACATTCTACACAGAAGTAAACACAGGGCTTTAATCAGAACAAAGATTACTGTAGTGTATTTTATACTATGTACACATCGAGTACATTTGTCCTACATTTGAAGAAAGTCTATAAACCTCAGGAGCTGTGTAATAGAAGGGACATTAATTCGCATATGCATTACAAAACAAGAGTTAAGAACCAGCTAACGACAACAAGTCAGCAGGTGACAGCATTGTCAGTTATAGTAAAATAAAACTTACTTGTACGTCCATGTATTGACTTTATATTAAAAACAAAGATTCCAAGACTTACCAAGCGGGAAAGTGCCGGTAGACAGGCACAATAAAATAACACACAAACACACACACAAAATGTTTGTGTGTTATTTTATTGTGCCTGTCTACCGGCGCTTTCCCGCTTGGTAAGTCTTGGAATCTTTGTTTTTAATATATTTTTCCCATGTGGAAGTTTCTTTCTATTTTATTTACATGTATTGACTTTTTTACAAATATCTAGTTGTACTCTAAGCAACAGAAATAACAAAAGACTTTAATCAGATTGACATCTGCGGTAGTGTGTTGTGCATTGTACTCACTTGAAGTAAATAAATAATTGCAAGAAAAGTGAAGTCCATCTACCTTCTATTTGTACTACAGATGTGATGTTAACACACACATGCATATCCGAACGAAGTAAAAAACTTGCTCACTGGGGTAATCATGTCTATGATGAAAAACCGAATCTGATCTGTTAACAGCGCGTCATACTGATAGTGATGCAAACTCGTATGTCTGTCAGTAGGTGTATATACAAACACTTAAGCATTCTTGTAGGTAAACAAAATAAATAGATTACTTATTACCATGTCAACATCTATAATAGTGTTCCGTATATTTAAATGCCATGAAGTAACAAGCAGTCACAAGTAAATTGCCAGCTGTCCTACATTTCAATTTGTTGCTTCATTCCTGATGATGGCGTATTACAGTGCCAAAACCGTTGCCTGTAACATAAATGGGAGATGACCTTACAGCTGTCAGTTTTTTATATTTATTAGATAAATGTATTAGGTTCCAGGCTCTCTGTACGCACAAGTAATTCATTTTTCCCGTTGTAGGTGTATTGCTAAGAATTCTGCAGTTCCTTTAACTTTATAGCTGCTAGGTGCTACAGATTTGTAGAGTTTTATTTTTACAGTGAATATTGTTACTCTACAATTTGGTTTGCCTTTTCTGATGAAACCAGTACAGTGGGTCATCAAGTGGGGGCTAAAAATACTAAATGTATCATCATGGTTTCAATGTTAAACTATGACTGGTTGCCTACATTTATCTATCCATATCATTTGATAAAGTAGTATGTGACATTAAATCCCTTCTAGCCTCAAGGAATCTTATGAAAGAGATCATGGCTTACAAAAGAGATGATATTGTAAGCATAAATAGTTTATCTAGACCAGAATAAGTATCACAGGAGCCAGAGATCAGTTAGTTACCCATATAGTATTACATTGTGTATAACCTTGAATCTCCAGATACATTGGTAGTTCAATTATCTAGACACATACTTGTGGAAAATGGATGACACTATGCAAATAAAACTTAACAATTCATACACTCTAATGGAAGTAGAGACCCTGATGACATTAGTTTGCCACTTAGTCTCAAATTTTTTGTTTTGTGTTATCTCCAATCATCTGTTCACCAAGATCTCATTACTGTTATTCATACAACACCAAAACCATTTTACATGGTCTAACAGTAATTCATAATGAATGTTACGATTATGGGATAATGGAGAGGAATGAGTGGCAAATTGAAGCTTTAAGTAATTCCATCGGTTGTAGTCATGTGAGTCACTATGTAGGGCTATGTTTGTGAAAGGTGTGGGCTCAAATTAGAGTTGTCTTCAGGTTTACAGATGTAACTTGCCACTAACCTGTTGGTTGCTTTGTCTTATTAGAAGTGATACAAAATTATCTTCACTGGCTTTGGTCAATGTTTGAGTACATATGAAAATTTAAATCAGAAAAATTGGAGCTTACCTCCAAATATAAGAAGTTGTGATCAGAATAAACTGGAATGGACTTCTGAAAAATGGTTAAGGATGCAGATGTTGTATCAAAAACAATCAATTATTGATAAAATTATTTTATTGGATACAGAAAAAAATCTACTCATGAAGCGGCGGCAGAACACACACATAAAAGACTGGTGATTTGAAAGCTTTTGGAGCCAGTGGCTCCTTCTTCAGGCAGAAGGGTTGAAGGGAAGGGGAAGGAAGAAGGGTGAAGGAAAAGAACTGGAGAGGTCTAGGAAAAAGTGTAGATTTTGGGAAAGACAACCAGAACTGCGGGTCAGGGGAGACTTATCCCACGGGATGAGAAAGAAAGACTGATTGTTGGGGACTGTATTGGATGAAATTTGAAACCTGAGAGCTTAAAAGGGATAAAAGGAAAGACAAGGCAATATGCAAGAGAGAGATTACTACTTAAAGAACATGCACGAGTTAATAAGAGTGAAAAACTAACTGCATTGTACGTAACAGAGGTGGGTGTGGGTGGTGAAAAATAGGCAGAAAAGACAATGAAAGGTATAGATAACGAAACTGAAGTGAATAAAAGAGTAGCTACTGTGAAAAAATGTTGAGACGGAAGTAATTAATGTAAATTAAGGCCAGAGGCTCCATGCTGTATCTTCCCGCCATTTTGCCTATTGGTTTGGTACATGAGCACACCAAACGGTCTCATTGTTGGAACAGAGCCCCAGCATTATTCAGTACGCATTTTAAAAGTGATTCTGAATGGTCCTAACAAACTGACATGCTGTTGTCAGTCCTCCTCCCACTAACCAATGAAAAGCAATGTGCATCGGATTCGTGCATGCGCACTGCAACACCACAGCGGCATGAACTCGAAGAGGCTAGCAGCCAACAGAGGCACGCCATTCTTCACAGTACTGAAAAGTGTGGTTAGCGTACGTAATACTGTTCAGATTTTGCTGACGGCGGCCTTCCATGAATGCATGATAACAACAGAATATTGACTGCGTTATGTCATCTTATTCTCATTCACATCAGCATTTTGTTTTGGAATATGAGTTAGGAATGGAGTTTAGTACCACATTGTACAAATACATCCATAGAAACACTTGAAAAATTCATTTTTTCTGTTTTCCGCCGTTCCTTAGTTGCTTTAAAATTCATGGAGGTACATTCCATCTATGCAACTAATTGAGGGCAGTTTGTTTATTGCCATCCGCGTTTCGCTTCCTTTATTTGTGGTGACACTTCACAAATAAAACAAGTGAAATGCGCATGAGAATAAACTGCCTTCAATTAGTTGCATAGGCGGAACACATCTCCAAGAGCCCGAAAAATTGTTGAAGATTGTCAAAGACTAGAAGATGCATAAAATGTGGTTGTAGCTTGCTCCTAGAGATCCAAATGATGAAGTAGCCTACTTCCCTATTTGATACATTTACGATTTTGTTCATTAAAACAAAATTTTAAAAAATGCCTTTTTGAGAGCGTATGGTGACTGCAACTAAAGAAGTTCATTGTAGTTTATAAACTGCATCTGATGAATCAAAATGTTTCATATATGGTGGTACAGTCTGAATATGTTGTGGTGGTAACC
Source organism: Schistocerca gregaria (assembly GCF_023897955.1). NCBI lineage: Eukaryota > Metazoa > Arthropoda > Insecta > Orthoptera > Acrididae > Schistocerca > Schistocerca gregaria. Next base: position 514,839,544 of record NC_064924.1, read on the forward strand.
TTTCATCTCTGTCTACTTTTGTTAACGATTTGATCACAGATAAATGCTTGTGACAAGCGAAAGTATAAAGACAATTGCTGCTAGTCTCGTTTGCAGTAATTTATGTTGTGCTCTTAGATTCATGTCTGACCACACTCTCGGAAATCACCACGTATTCAAAAACAATGGTGAATTATCACTGTCAGTTGTTTCATGCACTGTAATTTCATCTTTCATTTCTTGAACCCATCGAAGTCTGAAAATCGGAGCTACTCATTACTGAGAAAGTGCGCTCTTATGTGTAAATTACAACGAATATTTCAGAAAAATGCTTAACTTTGACAATTAATCAAGTCTCAGAATGCATTTCGAACACAAAGGGGGGAAATATATTTTTGCTTCTAGCAGTATGCAAACCCATGTCCTTTGACATGGCAATTTGTCACCTTACCAACTTCAATACATACAGCTTGTGGGCTACCCTTGCTTAATTTTATGTAATTTCCAGCGAAAGAGACGCAGGCTGACTTCATTGCCTAATGATGCGGGTGTAAGCCGTAAATGCATGAAATTTATGGAGGTTTCCTCTATCAGGCTTCACAAAATTCCTTTGCATTGTTACTTAAAAGTTTTAAATGTGTTTCGAGAATTAATAAGAAAACCATTTGCGCAAAAGAGTACGCGAAGTCACTAGACGTTTCAGCTAACACTCTTGTAATATACATAAGCAGAGCCGATGTCTTGATTTTTAATGGTTTTTAAACGATTAATTGCATAAAATACTGGTATTTTGAGAGAATATTGACCAAAAACCGTTTTTTTTTGTTGTCATTCACAGTAACAACCTAATATAACCATATTTCTAACAAATAAAAATATTCTATTATGAACTCACTTTCCAATCAGACACACCCCGTGCTCATTCTTTAGTAACACAATCACTAAATCCAAAGCTAAAACCACTCAATATGTTTAAAATAACAAATTATAGGTTTAAATAAATCACAGCTAACTGAACGACTGGGCCATACAGAAATCCAAAACCTCTCGGTATAATTGTCAAAAAATCGGCAGGAGGACCGTTCGGTAACAGGTCTCAGAAGCTTACTGAATAGGAAATTCGGATAAAGAACCAAAAATGATGTCATTACCGAGACTAACCTAGTGCACCGATCGGTATGAGGGATACAGAATAGGTCCCAGATGGGTGGTGAGAACCAAGGCCATGTTGTAGCGCTAGTTCCTACCTTCAGAGTTCTGAGAAACTGGTGTGTAGGGGAAGAATCCAGATGGCACATGTGGTGAAAGGGTGCTGAGGTCACGAATGTCATGTTTTAGAACATGATCTGCAACATACTTACCTCCTCCTACAAAATACTGTAGTTATCTGCCCCTCATGTTTCCTTGAATGGTATCATCTGCAGAGCCAACTTCAAACTGCAACAATGTGACAGATTTCACCTCAAAAAGCTATCCCACCTTCTCCTAAACTACCTGAACAGTGGTATTTCCCTTCCTGTCCCTCTACAGCTCCCTAAACAGCCACACCATCAGCCACCACTACTGTCACACAAACAGAGCTTGGCCAACCTCATTAACATCCCACAGCCTTCACAACTGCCTGCCAGGCCAAGAACCAGTCACAACAGGACAGTGTCCTTAACCTCTCATCTAAAGCACTCTCCCCTCCTGAATTATCTGTATTATCTAAGGGCCTCATGTTCAGTCCCAAACCTGCATTTGATCGTGCTGCTTAGGTGAAGAACCTCCTTTCCATTACATGTAATATCCCCCCTGCAGGTCCAGGGGTTAGAATAGGTCCAAGGTATTCCCGCCTGTCGTAAGAGGTGTCTACAAGGAGTCTCACACACTTGAGCCTTCATATGATGGTCGCTTGTAGGGTTTGACATCCATTTTTCAAAATTTTCCAGAAGAGCGAGCCAATTGCGGAATGGCGCCTTACATGGTGCATAGTGTCCATCATGTGCTGAGACCTCTTGCATCCTTTGTCGACGTGGATCTGTATTTTTGCTCCATCTCCAGCTGTTGGCTGAGGTCACCTTCCTGGATGCGTTTTCCTCCATCCTCTGTGCAGTATCGCTTTCTGTGCTGTTGATGTTAATGAACTTCTTAGCTGATTTGCACCTGATATCCAGCACAGTAGCCAATCCATTGTGATGGGGCTGCCATGTACCCTGTTGATTGTAGCCCCCTGACCACACGGGGATTGCGCTGATGATGCCTGTGCCGTTAATTCACCATGTAAGCCAAGGAGTAAATGTCCGTCACCCTGGGGCATCAGGACTGCCAGAAATGGCCATCCTGCCAGATGGCCTTCACTGTGGCTGTGTGGCACCTGAGGGGAGGGCCCCTGGTTGGAGTGGGGGGCATCAGGGCAGATGACACGACATGAAGCATAGTAAGTCATCTCTTGCTAGTGGTCAAACACCAGCAGTCTCTAAGCGGTCGGGGTCTAATTTCAGTGCTAAGAAATATGACCACAAATCGTCCCCCTCCCCCTTTCCCCGGCCACACCATAGGAGGAACGTCAGGCTAAGGATGGCAGCGAAGCTTATTCACCTCGGTACCTCGTATGTACGAGAGTTGATGGGGAATCATTCTTGTGAATGAAACGTCAATTTTTTGTGGAGCATTTAGAGGACAAGTTTGGGGAGGTGGAGGACTTGTCCAAAATGCGGCCAGGGTCGGTCTTGATCAAAACAGCATCCTCTGCCCAGTCACAGGCACAAATCGCCTGTGACAAGCTGGGGGATATTTATGTTTCCATCATGCATGAGAGCTTAAATATGGTCCAGGGTATCGTATTCCGCGTGCCAATTTAAAGCGGTGAGGTGAATTTCATCTAGCCCATTCACCTTGGTCCGAGGGATAGTCAGGTTGCCACCAGTGCCTTCATCTTGGCCTTCGAGGGTGACACATTACCTGAGAAGTTCAAGATCTACTGCGGTGATGTAGAGTCATGTATCCCTCCCCTGATGTGGTGCTTTAAGTGCTGGACATTCAGCCATATGTCTTCCCGCCGTACTGTCGGAATTGTGGATGGCCTTCACATCCCAATACTCCTTGTGCCCCACCTCCCATCTGTGTCAGCTGCAGAGAGCACCATTCGCATTGTTTACCAGACTGCAGATTTCTCCAGCAAGAAAGAAAAATAATGGAATAGAAGATCCTTTTTATTCTCATGATCAGCCAGCCATGGTAATTTGCTGTCTTGTTTTGATCTCTTCTACATGTTTCTTGTGTCTCTCTGTGGTTTTCTTGACCGATTTGGTCTATTTTAGTGTTTGTCACCCGTCTGTCAGTCTTGTGGTTTTCTCCTTTGTTCCAGCTGTGTTTTGTATGACTCGATTATTTTACCCCCACTCTTGGCGAATTATTTTAATCAGAACGAGGGACCGATGACTTAGCAGATTTCCCGGGCCATCACATCCAGTCCTGATTCTGCTGATCTCTCCTCAAAACAGCTTCAGGGCATACTATTGGTGACTCATATTATCCTAGTCTGGAATGTGTTAATCAGCTGCTTCGACAGGGCCAAGACTTCCTAAAATCTTGCCCTGAAATGAGATCCATTCTGTCTGAAATTTTGCGCACCACATCTAGAATAGCTTTCCGTCGCCCTCCCAATCTCCACAGTATTCTTGTCAGACCATATGCTCCTGTGCCCATCTTACTACCCTATGGCTCCTACCCCTGTAACCATCCCCCCTGTACAACTTGCCCTATGTACCCTCCTACCATGACCTATTATAGCCCTGTAACTGGCAAACATATACTATCAAAGGGAGATCCACGTGGGAAATGACACGTCATATACCAGCTATTAGGTAAACACTGTTCGGCCTTCTAAATCGGTATGACTACCACCTGATTATCAATTAGGTTGAATGGGCATAGGCAGAGGGTGTATACTGGCAACTCGCAATATCCTGTTGCAGAGCATGCTCTACAACATGACAATCATGACCTAGGTGCCTGTTTCACCACACGTGCCATCTGGATTCTTCCCCCAGATACCAGTTTCTCAGAACTCTGCAGGTGGGAACTAGCACTACAACATGTCCTTGGTTCTCACCACCCAGCTGGCCTTAATTTACTTCAATTTCTTCTGTCTCAGCCTTTCTTCTCTGTAATTACTTTTTGCTTCACTCTGTTTTAGTTTTCTACACCTTTCATTGTCTTTCCCATCTATTTTTCACTGCCGTCCTCCCACCTCTGTTACATACAATGTACTTATCTTTTCACTCTTATTAACTCGTGCACAATGTTTTGGTAGTAATCTCTGTCTTGCATATTAATCTGTCTTCAACCTTTAAGCTCTCAGATTTTCAAATCTCATCCAGTGCAGTTCCCAACAATCAGTCTTTCCTTCTCGTCTCATATGTTATGTCTCCCCTGACCCATGGTTCTGGGTGACTTTCCCAAAATCTGTCCTTTTTCCTAGACCTCTAGAGTCCTTTTCCTTCACCCTTCTTCCTTCCACTCCCCCTTCAACTTCAACCCTTCTACCTGAAGAAGAATCTACTGGCTCCAAAAGTTTGCAAATCATAACAGCATTTTACGTGTGTGCTCTGCCACCACTTGGTGAGTAGGTTTTTTTCTCTATCCGGTTAGATGTTGTAGATTGTTCAACATGTTTTCTGAATTGAAGAATATGTGGAAATTCCTTTTAGAAATTTGAAACCCAATTTTCCTGTTTTTGGTGGGTATTATTTCTTGGTAGGAGTAATTAAACGGTATATGCGTATTGAGATTTGACAAAAAAATTACAATTATTTAGACAAAATAGTAGTAAAAAGTTTTTTTTTTTAATTTTCTGCTGTTGTACAGAGTATTTACAGGATTTTGTGTTATTCAGACTAATATGAACATAAAAACTGAAGAACAACATTTAGTGAAATCTGTTGACATGTTGAATGAAATCATGCATATCATAAATACCCAAACATGTATGGTGTTGGTGGCTGGGAGACCCCAAGGGGAAGGTTTAGTTGTCTAGTTGAAAAAGCTTTTCCTCCTCTGTGCACAACAGCACTTTCCCTCATGAAGTGTGTGGGTTGCGAGTTTACGCATATTTGATGAATGAAGGAAACTGTAATGGGTGTATGTATAGTGGAGTGTCCTGTTTGTGTTGTAAGATGGTGAAAGAAGGGATATGGTGAAATGCTATGCTATTCCTCTCAGATAGGGCCAGTCTTAACGTCCTCATCTAACGGACAGATTACCATCAACAGTGCCACATGATCACACCATACAAGACACTGCAGAAAGGTTTGGAATTTAACCCAGAACATTGTGTGAAAGACTGGCAATCTGGAACTGTACAGTATCATCTCTCCTGCTCTTGCTCAACAAATACTGATGATGAAAATTCAGCAGGATCCACATTGACTACCTTTGCATCGAGTGCCATTGACTAAAGTACATTAGCGATCTCAACTACGGAGGTGGACGTTAATATCATGTAAACCTGAAATAAACATGTGATGTAATCAGTACAGATATATAGAAATATTAACTGTGTATTAGATATCTTCCAGTATTCAATTTTCTTGCAGGTGGAGAATGTGTTTTAATTATGTTTGTTATCATGGTTTTGCTTCTTATTACATATGGTTTAAAATTCCAGTAGCTTTAGGGTGGAGAACAATGTGTTTCGTTGTTTGTAATTTGCTTCAAGAGTCTTTTATTGAAATGCACCTAAGTCTTCATCAACTGAAAGAAAAATAATTGAACACTGTTTCAGATTTTGGCTGTTAATCAAGCTGGATTCATGCACATGCCTTACGTTCTCAACAAGGAAGAAAAATGAACTGCTTGTTGGAATACAAAATGGCAGTTTACTTTTTGTGAATACAGGTTTGCATAAAATAGTTTGCCATTCTTTAGTTTCACATAATGATCAATGTTACACACAAATTTGTTTATTAACTGTACGTAAAATTATCTCCCATTAGGACATAGTATATTCACACTTTACATTTTTTGTAGCACTCGTTGACTGAGAGCTAGGAGACTGTAATTTGTTGTTTCAGTTTTTCTCCTCACAAGATTATGTACAAGGTAAATGAGACTTTAGCTACGTTTGTGCTTCACAAGTCATGACCCATAGAAGTAATTCATGAACATAAGCAATAAATCATTCTATCTCACTATCTTTCTTAACTGCAGCTTAGATAATTGACGTGCCTAATCATTTAAGAGGATCAATTTCCTCTATGTGACTTCTAATTAGCAATATGACATGGACCCTCCTGATCCTGCTATCAGAGCTTCTAAATGTTGAGACTTCAATCTTCTTGGGGGATTTCCCTGTCCTCAGTGTATAGACAAGGTCACAAAGCACCAGTAGTGATCCCTAGAGGACCCTACTGAACAAATTGCTGACAAATCATGTCCCATATTTGTTCGATGGACAGTTTATTAAGCAAACTTGCAGGCCAGTGAAGCAGGGGCGTGTTTTACCCCTTAGCAGGGGCACGTTTTTCCCCTTGGAAGAAGGCATGTACATTTGTCTACACTCATAAATGGGACTTTGTCCTCTGCGTTGTGGTATGTGGAGTTGCCTGAAATGGTTTCTTTCCTCACAAGTAGATGTACAAGTGTGCTTGAAAGAGTCCTTCCAGAAATGTCATGTCAGTGCCTATATCATTCAAAATAAAAATTCAAGTATAAGAACATAACAATGTTAGAATGTGCAGGAATGCAGACTGTGGTTCAGAGAACTTCTTGTCAGATGCAAAGGTGGTAGTAACATCTGAGGGACAAAGACAAATTAAAGAGGCAAATATTCCTGAGGGTACAATGAGTAGACACTATGGAATTCAATGTAGATGGTTTGAACAAGAGTGTATTCAATTTATTTATAATCACATGTAGAAAACAAACTGAAGCACCTAGAAGAAGGAACAGTGGAGAATATGTACCAATGAATTAAAAAGTGAATACACAAAGTGATATTTGAAATACTGGTGCAACAAAAAGAAGAAGGGAACTAGCCCCCACAGTGATGGACTCAAAGCACTGAAGAAAAGATAACTGTAAAAAATATGTATAGTAATGGACGAGATCAGTGACAAACATGATAGTCTTGTAGCTTAGAATGAATACAGTAGAAAACAATGACACCTGTAAAAGGGAAAATGAGATCAAGGGGGATAAAAACAAGGAAGTTGATTGATGCATAGGGGGCACAAAAGTGATAGCAGCAAGAAAAATTGTTGTAGGGCTGAGGAAAGACATAAAAATGCACTAATGCCTGTTACAACAGCTAGGTTCGCTATGGCAAGTGTAGTACTCGCCAACATTCAAACGACACACTCGCAACTATCCAAGTTGGCCTCCAGCAACAGCCCAGTCACTGACCACTGTCACCACCTCTGCAGTGCATGCACAGCACTACACCAGTGACATCTGATGTGGTTAGTCTCCGTGCAGGAGCATGCACAGTGTGATGTCCTGCTTGTTCTTTACAGTGATATAAGATGGTGGAGTAAAGTCTGATTGAGAACCAACGATTTCCTGTTCTTTAATCTCGCTCACCTTATTATTACAGCATACTTGCCAACTTCATCTGATCAGACTTCTTTTCTTGAAATGCTGCAGCTCATGTTGGAAGTTAAGTGTACAAATACAACAACCAACTCTCAGAATAAGGCTTCTCATTAACGTTGACTTGTATATTGCATCCATGTTTACAATAACTGTGCATTACGAAATTATTGCCTTATGTGGAACATCACAAAAACATTGATAAAGTCAAAGTCCAAAAATGTTCTGTCTTCATTAACAGATGGCAATTGAATGTATCTACACAACTACTTTTCCCTTGGCACTGTGACGACATAGCCACCATCACGGTCACTCCTCCTCTATGGCATGCACCACATTTCCAAGGCAGGAGTCAGTGACAACGAATAAGTCACACAACCACCAGGTACAGCGAACATAGTACAATGATTATCGTCATTCGAGCTTGCAGACAAGCTGTATCCATCTATCTCATGACAAATGTGCATAAATAAAACATATATCCAAACAGTGGAGTATCTCATACATTACAAAAATAAACTTTTTATTGTGATGTTCACCATTCATCGATTTGAAAAATGCTTGTGCAACTCATCACTTCATCAAAGTAATATATTCACCACAGATTTCTCCCCTTAGGTGAATGATGTAGTCTCTGTGTTGCAACATTAACAGAACAACAAGTTCCAACTTCACTACAAGTATTAAAAATTATTCGCCTCGTTAGTATACCATTACAGTTGTAACTATCTCACATTTTCAATGAACTCATTTATTCATATTTATTAAGTGTGGAATGCTCCACCATTTAGTGGAAACTATTAATCATAGGTACATGCTTCACATTGACTAAGTTCCTTAACATTTCTACCAGATAATCACTCTCACTATGGAAATGGGATCTTGGATAACAAATATGAGGGTTGGAACTTTAATAGTGGCAACTATTTATTTACAGCTCGTACAAAATAGATACAGTTTCAAAGTTTTTGCTTCAAAGTATTTGCTACCCCCAAGGATCCTTAACAATTTTTTACAACTTTTGATGGTTTCCACTCTTGCAACACTCACTACTAGGAGCTATAGTCCAGTAGCCATTTAATCAAATGATTCATATTCCATCTATTGAGTGTATTTGTTCCAGAATTCAGGCTTTTCTAGCCATGCTCATAAAACTTTTGGAAATTACTGGTCATGTGCTACACCTTGGGCAAGCTTGTGAATACAGGTTTTAATAAGTGGATATAAGGAGGGTTCCATGATGGAAACTGTTGAATATGGTAAAGGGGGAGGATAGCCCAGTTACTCCAGCAGGAGAAGACGGGAAAGGAAAGGAAGACTACTGACAATAGCAGCTAAGGGAGAAAGAAGATAGAGCCCAAAGACTGATGGGTTCGTCGCCAAGGTGCCAGAGGATGAAGTTATTCGGCATACCCTACAGAACTGACTTCCCCAGTTTCACCCATACAGGTCCCAAAATATGTTCCTACCATTTTACTGCTGATGCCAAGTGGCGAGGGTAGCAAGATGACATAGTCATCACCTTTTCTTGTGCAAATTCCACATTTAAATTGAACCATTTCCTTGGATTAATTTATCCCAAACCTCCCATAGAAAATTCTTGTAAACCCAAGCATATTACCTATCAGCTCCACTAAAAATTTGAAAAATAAAAATTCCTCTTGGAGTATATGACAGTCTAAAAACTCTCAGAGCTATCGTTGCATTTGCCCTGTGTAGTTGTAACAGAGAGCACCACATTCATTGTAATGAGGCCAATTTCATGAAACACTTCCATCCTCTATAAACTGCCATCGAGCCAGATGAGTTACAAGTTTCAAACAATGAAAAAGTATCAAGTGCTTATCTGCGACTCAGCATCTCCACTATAAGGGGAGTAGCAACTTTCCTTCTCACAATTGTTACAGTCCATCCCGGATTTTCCATTGTTTGAACAATGAGAAAGGATTTGTTGCTGGACATTCTGAAATCAGTTTCCTTTTCCAGACCTGGAGAACAGCATATAAAACTCACACTTATCACTTTATTATATCAACATTAAATCAGCATATGGAACAGATTGACCAATTCAGGGAAAGTCACTTAATTTGATCGAGGCTAACGCTACCAGCCTAGGTGAGATTCTCCCTATTTATGCATCTTCCTTTTCCCCGAGGAATAGGTCACCCTTTTTGCTGTAGGTCCATCTATCATTTCCATCACACCATACATACATGCAAATAAGGGTACATTATCCTCTTAATAACATTTACAACTCTAGCTCCTCCTTTTGTGCATATATATAAAGGTAATCTACTTCTGCCATAGCATTATTCATACCAGGTTCTATAATCTGTCTTCTGTGTTACATTTGTCTTATTCCTCTGTACACACCCACTACTGTAACTCCCCTTATTGTATGTTACAATGTATGCCCTCCTATTAGATGGTGCAGCAGTCATATCTGGATGTTAGTCGATCATGTATATACATCATATATAAGGGCATATCCTCCTTGATTTCTCCCCATCAGAAGTGATAGAGCTAACATGCAGTTCCATTTAGAAAAGGAAACATCTCTTTTAAATTCTGCAGTTTCTTTGCTCTCTAAAGTTTGTTAATTTCTATTGTCACCACAATCTATAAATTATGTTCGGTGTAAGAGATATTTCTTATGATACATATCTTTTACTCATATCTGAATTCTGAAAATATAAGTGGCAGCATGAGAACTCACATATAAAGGTATTAAACGTTGCAAGCTTTTGGAGCCAGTGATTCATTTGCCTGGCAGAAGGGTTGAAGGGGAAGGAAGAGGGGTGAAGGAAAAGGACTGGTGAAGTTTAGGAAAAGAGGTAGTGTTTGGGAAAGTCACCCAGAACTCCCAGTCAGGGGCCTTGCCATATGGGATGAGAAGGAAAAATGAGTGTTGGGGAGTAAAGAAAAGAGTAAGTGCAGTGAAGAAATGCTGAGACAGAAGAAGTTAACATAATTAAGGCCAGATGGGTGACAATAACCTAGGAGATGTTGTAGCACAGTTCTTACTTGTGGAGTTCTGAGACACTGGTGTATGGGGAACAATCCAGATGGCACATGTGATGAAACAGTCACTGAGATCATGACTGTCATGTTACAGAGCATGCTCTGGAACAGAATATTCTGTGTTGCCAATATAAACCCACAGTCTATACCCATTTATCGTAACTTCGTGTAGTCAGGCCAGTGTAAAAGAACAAACAGTATTTATGTAATAGCTGGTACAAGACATGTGTCATTCGCACTCACTTTCATAGTTTACAGGCTGTAACAAAAATGTACAGCACAAACTGCAGGACACATTGCTCACATGTAGACAAAGTATGCTTTGTAAACATGAGTTTGGAAACAATTTCTTTCCATGTTACAGCTCATTTTCTCCGACTCATTAATCATGGAGAACACACATCAACCGAATGTACCAACATACCACGTGCAAATGTGGTACCTCCACCATACAGCTGCCTCTCCTATCAGACTTCTTTCCAAATGAACTGTAGTGGTTATGATTCGCTGGAAATTTTGGGTGCCAGATCATTTAATGGTTACTTTTTGATGGCTCTTTGCTGGAAACCAAATTATGCAGTGGTCCTCCTATGCTATCAGCCATTTTAATAGTTGCTGGGCACCAGAACACTGAAAGGGAGCTAACAACAATCAAATTTAGGGAGATGGAAACAGGCGGCATGAAGCAAAAGTTGCTAATAGGGAGCCACCATCAGTTGGTGAAGATGAATGCAGAGAACAAGGCGTGCATCAGTGATGCATAATGTCAGATATATCATAATCTTATGATAACTTTATATGTGAAGCACCTTCTAATTGTTTGGTCTTCCCTCTTCTGTACAAGTACCGGAACATCACTGTTGACATTATATTGAAACAATATAATTATGATGACAGTAAAAATTTAAAAAAAATACTTTTATGATTAAAAAAATACAATTATTTCTGTGACTTCCGCACTTCCCACTAAATGCTCACAGTAGTCACATGACTTTGCTGTGACACCATGAGTAATTAACTATCTGTCAGACAGTGTGGATATATAATATAAATGGATAGACAAAGAAAACCTTCTCACCAAGTGGTGTCGGGATAAAATGCATAAAAATTAATGAAATATGCAAGCTTTTGGAGCCAGTGGCTCTTCCTGGCAGAAGGGTTGAAGGGGAAGGTAGAGGAGTGAAGTAAAAAGACTGATGAGGATTAGGAAATGGGGAGAATTACCTTCATCCCTCTTCCTTTCCCCTCAATCCTTTTGCGAGAAGAAGGAGCCACAGGTTTTGCAAGCTTGCACATTTCTTTAAATTTTGTGTGTTTTCTCCTGTGCCCACTTAGTGAGTAGATTTTTTCGTCTATCCAATTATATTTCCAAAAATTGATTATTTTGTAGATATGTTGGGCAGTGTGGATCTTAAGACATATTATGTTTTTCCTGCAGAACTTCATTACAGAATAATGTTATTTCAAATTGGTTTCCCCAACCTCAAGAACTTGAGCATCCACAGTTGTAACACAAAGTAAAAAAATGTCTTACAGGTCCTTGTTTGCATGAATTGAGCTATGGAAGAAATAGGTTTTCTATAAAGTTGATTCAGACTGTCAAAATTCTGTTAACCGTTCTTTGGAAAGACTTAAGCAGTTTTGTTGACTGAATGCCGTACATTTGACTGGGCGCTACTGGGAATTTGACATGAGGTAGTGCATGGTTTGAGTCATAATGCAGACTTAATCCACATATTAGCTATCCACTGAAAAATTCAGCCAAATATGCCTGTACAAAGTAATTTCATCTACATCTTTTACAATTAAAATATAGCTCGCTCTACAGTATTAAAAGAAAGCCACTTTTTAAATTTAAATTTTTGTGGTGTGGACCCCTAGGCTGCAGCCTAGATAGCCTGTATGGGAGTGTGAGCTGAAAGGCAACTTTTAGCACAAACATGTGCCCTGGATTTTTTAAGATTATTTAACGTATGGAAGTGGATGTGCTTTTTATCAGTCAGTGGTGATACTAATTCTGTGTAACTCCATCTTACATTATTGATGTCCCTTCCTTTAAGGAAAACCACAGTGGCACATTTCAAATTGTTCCTAGAGAATTACATTGCTGAGAATGTAAGAGTGACTGTTGCTTTTATTTATTCCAAAGTGTAAAGAATTAAGGGACAGAGAGAGAAAGTTTGATATGTTAAATTGTTCATACTTGCATGGTATTGTGGATACTGTCATTGAAACAAGCAACAAGCCATTATCAATGCTAACTATGCTCTTTTACATTTCAGCACTGCAGTGCAAAATATTCAATGCCACATCTGTATAAGTAATTATGTCTTGTGTTTCTAGAGACAGCCAACATAGAAAACCGTCTGGATGGTCATACTGTTCCTGTTACGCAAATTTCATTTTCTCAGTCAAGTTACTGTTTGTCTGCATCATCTCAAGAAGCTTTTATTTGGGATTTAAAGTCAAATATGCAGATACATAAATTGTCTATGCGGGAAGGAGTTGCTTTAAAGCAAGTAAGTGTAATTTTTCAAGACAGCTAGTATTTATGTAAGGTAATTTGTTTCAACATAAAGTATTGAGTAGTCATTGCTATGTTAATATAGTAGTTCGTGTTTCTGTCTGGGTTACTGTTTCCTCACGACCTGTTCCCAGTCTGTCACAATTGTATTCCATTGTTCACAGTCACATTATTGTTCTATGATTTTCAGTATTTAATTTAATTTGCATCCCCATATGCCTATTCAGGTATCCTTAAAAAATTGATGTAAGCAAGCCTTATGTGCACAGGTTACTGTTTTTCGAGTAAGAGGGAAAAATCTATTTCCTAAATCGGCTTACTGCAATGAAGGCACGTTAAGTTGCAGACAGGCATGATTGAAAGACATTTACACAATGCTTTTGGCCATGGCATTCATCAGCAAAAGAGAATCGCACACCATTCATATACATGAGCAAGCACACTTCATACACATGCTCTGGCTCAAGCCGCATGTGCATGAGGTGTGCTTGCTTGTGTGTGTGAATTGTGTGTGTTTCTCTTTTGCTGATGAAGGCTGTGGCCAAAAGCTTTGTTTAAGTGTGTTTTAACTGTGCCTGTCTTCAACTTAATGTGTCTCTTTTACAGGAAGTAGCAATCTATTTTTTCCTACATTGTTAATATTCCTATGTGGATCAAACAATGGAAATTGTTTGATTTTATTTTTGAAATCTCTTATCGTAATCACCTCCTGGATCCAATGAGCACTGGCCATAGATTGGAATTCCCATCAAGTTGTACACATCTTGAAGACTGACCCTTTTATGTTAAACAAGGTAGAACAAAGAACTTAACATATGGCTACTGCTTTTTCAAGGAGTATCATAAATTAAATTATACTTTATAGTTAATACACACAATTTTCCTAAACATGTAACTTTGTGTAGTAAAAATGGCTCTTCTTGCAAGCAGTCACTTTACCGAAACGACCTTTAATTTGTAATGTGACCACTGTAAAGATTGTCTGATCTGCAGCCTTAAGTCTTTAGAACATGGTCCATCACACTTGTGGTTCATTCTTTCCTGTGTTGGATCAAAATGATTGTTTCCAGTTCATATTACTATATATTTGATGTTTACTACGATTTCTGTACATATTTTGGTTAGCCAATTAATCTTTAACTCTGTAGCAAAGTGTATGTGTAAACTGTGTTGAAACATTAAAATTTTATGCTGGACCAAGACTCAAACCTGGAACTTTGGCTTGAGCGGTTATAACGCTGTCTGCCTCTATTACTATGTGAGTGGTGCAAGATATATTTCTTTCCTTTCACAAGCAACAAACGGGACTCTGTTTACCATTCATTCTTGTGATTTCTCTTACTGAGTATTGGGCAGGAGCAGAATTTGTAGTCTTTGAATTTAAAGTCAGTTTTACAAGTAAAACACTCAAAATTTATTCACTGCAAATACCACAGAATGTAGCATATAGTTATAAAATTCTTTCCATAAATAAAAGGTATTCATTGTCATTTCATATCACTTCGCTAACAGGCATGCTCTGTATTGTATTACCTCTCACCAGTAATGTGCAACATGATCTACCCACATTCTCACCGGAGATGCAAGTAACTGGAAAGATAAGATAAAAAATTATGCTGGAACTTGCACAACTTGTGTGATGATACTGGAACCTCACAGCCTTAAAGCAAGTTTCCTTTAAATTCCCAGCCTGGTGCACAGTTTTAATGTGCAAAGAAGTTTCAGATCAGGTCACACTCTGCAGGAAGTACATCCTGTAAAAAATTTTGTAATTTGTTTTAATCAGTTTTGTAAAACTGTGTCACACCACAAAATACACATGGCAACATACTAACAGTAAGGTAGTAAAACTAAGCAAAAAATTATCAGGCATGTGTGCAACTGAAGTTTTGGTACAATGGGCTATACCATGAACAAATATCCTTCAGGTTCACTTTCAGTGATATATGTGTATGGTCTCCAGAATCCCTGTCAGAATTTAATGAAATAATAAGTTGGTCAATGTTTTTTTTCTGCTAAAAATTCTTTCTCCCCTCAGTTTCATTGTTACTTTCTACCTGTGTTTCACATCATCGTGCCACTCCAATGATGAAGTTTTGTTTGGAGTGCCCCTCATAAGCTTCCGTGCTTCTGCCATAGAATATTTTTGTTTGCTGTTTCCCAAATAGAACTTCATTTGAGCCAATTTAAGCTGTATCCAATTAAATGGACAGTTGTAGAGTGGTAGCATCTCATTATCGTCGCCATATTTTTAACTAGTTTATTCACAGCATAAAGACACACACATGATTCTATAGTCAACTTTTGTGGAATGTGTTTTTATACACCATGTGTTCTTGAGAAACTTTACACAGTTCATGAAGAATTATTGAAGAAAAGGAGACATTGTCCATTGCATTTATGATCTATAAGGCTTTTGAAAAAGCAGCCATCAAACCTTCTTTGAAACATATTCTCATTAATTAGTTGTGGAATGCCATTAGATAAAAATAATTCTATTGGACAAGAGAGAGTTGTTTCTTTGTCTCAGTAGATTATTTTTATTATTATAAATAAATTGTTGTTGTGGTCTTCAGTCCTGAGACTGGTTTGATGCAGCTCTCCATGCTACTCTATCCTGTGCAAGCTTCTTCATCTCCCAGTAACTACTGCAACCTACATCCTTCTGAATCTGCTTAGTGAATTCATCTCTTGGTCTCCTCATAGAATTTTTACCCTCCACGCTGCCCTCCAATACTAAATTGGTGATCCCTTGATGTCTCAGAACATGTCCTACCAACCGATCCGTTCTTCTCATCAAGTTGTGCCACAAGCTCCTTTTCTCTCCAATTCTATTCAATACCTCCTCATTAGTTATGTGATCTAATTTTCAGCATTCTTCTGTAGCACCACATTTCGAAAGCTTCTATTCTCTTCTTGTCCAAACTATTTATTGTCCATGTTTCACTTCCATACAAGGCTACACTCCATACGAATACATTCAGAAACTACTTCCTGACACTTAAATCAATACTCGATGTTAACAAATTCCTCTTCTTCACAAACGCTTTCCTTGCCATTGCCAGTCTACATTTTATATGCTCTCTACTTCGACCATCATCAATTATTTTGCTCCCCAAATAGCAAAACTCCTTTACTATTTTAAGTGTCTCATTTGCTAATCTAATTCCATCAGCGTCACCCAACTTAATTCGACTACATTCCATTATCCTCGTTTTGCTTTTGTTGATGTTCATCTTATATCCTCCTTTCAAGAGACTATCCATTCCGTTCAACTGCTCTTCCAAGTCCTTTGCTGTCTCTGACAGAATTACAATGTCATCGTCAAACCTCAAAGTTTTTATTTATTCTCCATGGATTTTAATACCTACTCCGAATTTTTCTTTTGTTTCCTTCACTGCTTGCTCAATATACCGATTGAATAACATATTATAAATAAAATAAATGAACTTGCCCCTTTGTGTCGTTTGGCATATCAGTATCACACATCATTTTAGCAAGTGACCTGATAAACTCATAGAAGAATTTGGCATAGTAAAAGCAGACAGCTTCAATGTGGTATTCAACTCTCTGCATTGATTAACCAAAATGTTATGTCTACTGAGAGACTGAATTCAGCCTGGTGCCATTACAGGCACATGACTTGGTACAGAAAGTGTATAAGCAAAGCAGAGGTGAATGGGGAATCATTCAATTGATTATATAAACCACAAATGAGTAAAGTCTACTGAAATAAGTGACGTTGACAAGGGCACCAAAAATAAACATCTTGAACAAAGCCAGACTGATCGTTTTTTTGTGTGCTACTGTCACGAGCATCTAAAGAAAGTGGTTGATGAATGGAGCAGGCAATAAAGTTTCAGGACATACTGTCAATGCTCATTGTTGAAAATGGGCTCTGCAGCCTACAATGCCTACATGTTTCCATGTTGTTCCAATGTCAACATCGGTTATGATTGCAGTGGGCACTGGACCGTTGAAAGTGGTCTATGGCTCAATGGAAATGTCACACCTGGCATCTTCCAGCACAATAACTGCGTATCTCACAGGGGCATAATCGTGCTACAGGGGACTGAGGAGCACAATAGTGACTTTATGCTGACATTTTGGCCATAAAATTAGCCTGATCTGAACCTGATGGGACACATCTGGGACACTGGGCACCAGCTCCGCACCCACAAAACGCTGGCCTGTAATGTATAACTGTGCATAGACATCTGGTGCCACATGCCTTCAGGAACCAACTGAGGATTTGTCAGAGGACACTTACCAGTGTATCAGTTATTAGGGCTTTTCTCCTTCTATTCACATATGGAGCACAGAAGGTTGACTGTTTTAAATGCCTTTATGCAAGCTGTAATTAATCTAATCTTGTCTCCACAAGCCTTATGGGAGCGATACGTAAGCGGTTGTAGTAAATTCCGTCACCATTTACAGTTTGCGTCATCTTAAAGTGTTTTCCAGTTCAGTTTCTTCAGCAACTGTGAGGCATTATCTCGTGGGTCAAACAAACCTTTGACCATTCTTCCGTGTATGCAATCAGTAATCCTATTTGGTATGGGTCCCACACATTTGAGCAATATTCTAGGATAGGTGGCACTCTCCTTTGTTGATTGATTGAATTTCCCTCGAATTTGACCTATAAACCAAAGTCTGTCACCTGCTTTACCTACAACTGAGCCTATGTGACCTTTCCATTTCGTATCCCTACAAATTGTTACATCCAGGCATTTGTGTTTGTATGAGTTGGCCCGTTCCAACTGTGACTTGAGATGAGATACTACACTTTTTTGTTTTATGAACTGCACAATGTTACATTTTTGAGCATATAAATCAAGTTGCCAATTTTTTCAACACTTTGAAATTGTATCAAGATCTGACTGAATATTTACGCGGCTTTTACCAGAGAGTATTTCATAGAGCTGCAACATCTGCGAAAAGTCTGAGGGTACCTTCAGTATTGTCTGCCAGCCCATCAATACATAACATGAATAACCAGGGCCCCAACACCCTTTCCCAAGATAGATTGTAAGAAACTACATTTGTCGATGACTCTCCATCAAAGAATACATGCCGCATCCTCCCCACCAAAAAGTGCTCAATCCAGTCACAAATTTCATTTCATTGACCATACAATTATACTTTGATAATGTGTGTAGGTGGTGTAATGAGTCAAATGCTTTTTGGAAATCGAGAAATATGGCATCTATTTGACTACCTTAACCCATGGCTTTCACAATGCCATGTGAAAAAAGTGCAAGTTGAGTTTCACGTGATCAGTGATTTTGGAATCCATGATCATTGACAAGGCGGACTTTCCTTCCGTATAGCAGGAAGCCTACTTAATATTTTGGACAGGCTGTAATTTGTAGATGAAAGACTGTTACTACCTATATAGTACAATGTAGTAGAGTGTTACACAAAATCATTGGTGCTGCACACAAACAAAGTCACTCCAGAAATAAAGTAAAAACAACATGGAGCATCCACAAACTACAGATAAATATGAACATTGAGTTGAATGAAATTGAACCCACAGACAGTATTGTCACAGAAATGATGATGTATTGAGATTACTGGCACTATCCTCAATCATAACTGTTGTTCAGTGGCAGTAAATGCTGCATACAATCAACTGTGGCTGCATGAGATTTACTTCCAACACGAACAAACAGCAGTTTAAAAATATGGACTCTAAAGAAATTAGAAAAGCATATGTTCCTTAGAAGTATATGTCTTAGGACTATGGTATTTCTAGCAGGCTATTAAAATCTTGTTCTGGCACAACAGGACCATCTTCGAGCTTCATTTAATTATTCAAGAAGTATTTCCTCACATACTTAAATGTGCAGTAGCGACACATACCAATAAAACTGAGATAAGAAAATTATCTTTAATTACAGGTCCATTTCATGTGTTCTAGTCTGTTCAAAAAAAATTGAGAAAGTGGGCAACAATTCAACACTAATTTTCCCAACATTAATTGTTAATTGCCCATCGATGTGGGTTTTGTGAACTATTATCTACAGATAAAATCATATACAACCTGTTGGTATATTCTGTGACTTTTTTGAGGTTTTTGGTGATGTGGACTACGTAATTCTTCTTGAGAATTCAAATTTTTTGTTAGTAATGGGTTTACTATTGGATGGCTGTTGCCATGACTTTATAACAGTAAGCACAGGGGTATTACACTGAGTAACTACGCTACAGAAATTAAATTAAACTTGACGCGGGGAATGTGAAATATGGATGAGATGGAACCTTTACAGCAGTAACTAGATTGTCACATTGACCAACTGTTCCACAGAAATAAAATAAAACTCGAAACAGGAGAACACAAGATATGGAGTCCAACAAGGTTATGTATTCAGTCTGCTCGTGGCCATAATTTGCATAATTGACCTTCCAAAGGTGTAAAAGGAGTGTCCGAAAACTTGAATGTTTGCAGATGACATAAACATAATAATTAGCGACACAGATAATACATATCAATCACAGACCACATGATAGTTGTACAAGCTGTCAACCGGTTCACAGCAAACAGTTTAAGTTTTAATTCCATAAATATTTGTTTGTTACGTAAGTTCATTGTCTTGCAAGTTGGTATTCCAGTAGCTATGGGCTTATTTATCTATTTGCAGTTCATTGTAGTTATCTGAGTTTAAATATTGTCGTTTTGTGATAGTGAGTGGAGTTGTGGATGCTAAAAAATGGAGTGCCAAGTGGAGAAATTGGAACATTTCTGATGTATTATTGTTTTGAGTTCAGCAGAATGGTGATGGTAATGTAGGCAGTCAGAAGCATTTGTGCTACATGTGGGGATAATGCCATTGGACAGAGTATGGAAGGAGGTTCATTTTGACATGGGTGACACTCCACACTTGGGAAGACCTTTTGCATTTGATGAAGACTGTCTAAACACATCAATCCGCAATGATCCACATCATTATACTCAAGAACTGGCAAGTGTGGTGACTGTAATCCTTTCACCATCATGTGTCATTTGCATGCAGTAGGTAAGGTTCAAAAATGGAGTTTATGGGTACCGCAAGCTATAAGCCAAAATCACAAGAATTGGTGGATGTCCATATGTGCATCTGTGCTTGCTCATCATCTGTTGGCTCATGAACAACACTGACCATTCCTAACCTGTATTGTTACTGATGATGAGAAATAGTGTCTTTATGCTAACATAAGGAAAAGAAAGGAATGGTTGAGCTCAAACAAAGCTGCAACTCCCCGTAGAAAGATTTGCGCACATCTCCGAAAGATAATGATGTGCATCTGGCGGAATAGCAACTGTGTAGAGCACTATAAATTGCTTCCCCGAGATGTAACCATCACAACTGACATTTATTGTCAACAACTGAGTGCCTTGGAGGCGCCAACCCAAGAATGATGACCAGGAAGACTGCGTGAAGTGATGCTACTCCACGATAACACCTGCTGACGTTCAATTAGACTGACAAAAAACACTATACAGAAGTTGGGTTGGGAAGTCATGCCACACTCACATTTTTCAACTGATCTTCCGCCTTCAGATTTTTAGCTTTTCTGCCCTGTATCAAACAAACTTCAAGGAACTTTGTTTCCACAGGAAAATGTGCTCCAAACATAGATTGACGGGTTCTTTGCCTCAAAACTGTATGATTTCTACAATTGTGTAAGTGAAAAGTAACCCCAGCATAAGCAGACTGTCATAAATAGTGAAAGAGAATATATTATTGGTGATTGAAGTCTCCTTTATGTGTATCGTTGTGTTTATTAAAGTTAAGGAAAAATGACATGAACTTCTGCACCAACCCAATATACTCGTTTGTGTTTTGCAATTGAAGCCAGCAACAGCTACCTTGTGGTACCATTAACTATCATACTCTGAAACGTTATGTGTGCACAATTCCTTCAGGTCTAACTGGATAACAGAGTAAACTTGAGTTAACACAAACACACAGATAAACTTATCAAGAAAGTCACACACAAATGTTATTTTGTTGTGTTGAAGATGAGGCAGTTGCCCAGTGTACAGAAATTGCATTGTGTCCATACAACTTTCTTAACCGAAATTTATATTGATGAAGCTTAGCATTTCAGTTTCTTAGTCTGTGCTGTGCACAACAAATAGTAGTAATGTTCCACATGCATGCATATTTATAATGACTCATTTTTTTTATTTTATTATCTTTTAACCTTGTCATATCGATATATTATGTTGCAAGATGTATCCCACACGGTATACTCTATGCCCTATTCTTCAAATATGTTGTTTACTGCACCAACCAATTGAAACAGTATTATTGCACACTACTCATTCTGAAGTCAGTGCGCTGCATTTCTTAACAGTATGATGAAACAAGTTAATCTTGAATTAAAAGAAATGTATTACCTACTGATGACTGACCTGCATCCGCAGTGAGACTGCAGTCATCTATAGGTGAGTGATTTCCTATCCTCCATTTTAGATATTATTCCATCCATGAATTTCCATTGTTGCTGTCACCTAATGAAATAATTTACAATACTATCAACATCCAGCTTCTAGAGAACTGAATTTTTTTACACCTCAGTCAGAAATATTTCTCAAAGTGCTTTGAATTCAGCTACTAGAATGTGTATTCGTTCTCTTTATTCCCAGTATGACCTTACAAGAGCATTGTGTATCCCCTATCCCAAACCTCAAAACCACTATCACTTTACTTCCATGTTATATATAGCTTCAGTGTAATAAAGGAAAACATAGTTCATAGTATTGACCAGTATGCTTTGATACCTATTTGATTTGAATTTGTAAGTAAAAGTATAGCATTTCAGAAATTGTTGCCTTCTCTTTTCTCATACAGAAACCGTATTTTGTTGATTCATGGAAAGGAGTCTCTGGGGTGTAGAAAGAAATGAAAGCTGTACATTGTATTTTAGTAAAATACAAGCAATGCTAGTATGAACGATAATAATAATAATGATAATAATAATATAGCCAAATATATTAACCCTCAAGAATCCATATCAAGATACTCTTCGATATAACTGGAGGAGTTACCCAACTCCACTACATTATCCACAATACATGTGTTCTGTACTGGCATACATTTAAAAATGGGCAACCCTGCATCTGTCTGCTTTCTGTAGTAACATGAAGTTTTCGTGGCACCTGCATTTTTTTTATTATTTCTTTGAGATCATTAAAGACAAATGGACAAGAATACTGATATGTATTGTGAAACAGTTGTCAAAGTAACAAGTTGTTTTATACCAGAGATGTAATCATGTTTTCTGCAAATGTGAACGAGACCGCTCATTGAATAATAGAAGCATTGAGTTGTTGGCAAGCGCACACAGAAGAGAAAGAAAACTTGTCAGCTTTCAGAATAAATCCTTTATTGAGCTAGAGTAAAAATACACACACCTTTGTGCCCCTACACTGTGCCAGCTGCACTGCAGGTGGACTAGGGTAGGGTGGGAGTTCAAGTGGGGTGGGTAGAGAGAGAATAGCGAGGCAGGAAGAGAGGTAGGGGTGGGCACCTATTGGGTTGCTGGCAAGAAATACAGGAGGGAGTGATGGCAGATGTACGAGCCAGCCATGTGATGCGTAGGTACTGGAGCTGGTGGAATGCTATGCATGGTGCAGGTGACATGAAACTAGGAGGGTTGGTGGTACAGACGAAGGGGAAACTGTTGGCTGGATGGTGTGAGGACAGTGGTTTAGTGGATATTGAGGTCAGAAGGGGTAAATTCTGTCAGGACTTTCCTCTTGTATTTGCTACATATGTAGCAGAACTAAAAAAACTTTAAGTCCATAGAATGACATTTCTAATTCAGGCCAAGATCTATTTGTAATTTTGAACACTAGCAACTTCTTTTATCACATTGTCTGTATAAATTATGGTCTAGTTATTCTGTTTGAATAGATGATATGTTCTGATGTTTTTGTGGGAGGCACTGAAATATATGTACTCATTCTTGTCAAAATTCAACGCTAAAATTTTCCCTGAAACATATGTTGATATTTCCAAATATTTTATTGTATGCAGATTTGTCATTAACACAGGTACTATTTTTAGTCCTATAATTTTACTATCTGCAAAAAGGACAAAATTAAGATCTTGTGACAGTAAAACTGAAGGTTCATCAATTTGCATTAGAAACAACAAAGAACTAAAGATAAAACGCTGTGCTACACCATGCCAGATTGCTTCACTTTCAAACTACCTATTGCTCTGTAAACAACTTGAAACTGAAACACACTATGTGTACAATACAAAGACGCCTGTTCCATAGCATTTTAAATTTTGTACGAGGATGTGATGTTTTACGGAACCTAAACTAAGTTTCAATATATTTCCACTTGGTAATAATTTCTGATAAACAGGTTTATTACTTAATGCTTTTAAACTGTTTCAGATATTTTTCATGCCGGTGCTAAATCATATTCTTGCGTGTTTCCAAGATGATACAATCCACATCTGGAAAATTGACTGTTATGGAAATTTTGAATGTTTTAAACAAATTGTTCCTGAAATGTGGAAGAGTCATCACATACGTTGTATTGCTTTCACAAGGTAATATTAAGATTATGAAGTAGAACACATACGTCTAAGTTACAATTGTTAAAAATGGAAGTTATCTTTTCAGTCATGGAAGAAATAATTATCCAAAGTGAATAAACAGATAGCCATTGTGCAAAAGTGTCATAACATAGTTTTTACACTGAGCCTTAACATTTGGTTTGAAATTTAAAAATTTATCATCTGCCATTTTATCTAAAATTAGAGCATATGAATTGAGTGTCCAAATGTAATAGCTGAGTAATCTGAGATAGCAAGGTGAGTAAATAAGTAAACAAAGAAACAAGACTGTGGAAAGAAGGAAAGAAATAAATAGGCTACAGTGGGAAAAGAGACTAGGTAGTAGTAACAGAATGGAATGAGAGGAGTCTCGGAGGGAAAAGACGCAGAAAAAATGTGTCTGAGTTCAATAAGAATGGAAAATTGCATGCAAGAAGGGTAACAATGTGTATTGCATCACAGGTTTGATTGGATGGAAGAGGTTGACAGAAGAAAAAAATTCATGTGAGAATTTAAACAATAAATGAATAAATATTGTATGTTGAAGACAAGTAACTCTATGTTCTTACATGAATGAACTTTTTATGCCATTCTAATTCAAATGTGTATGATCATTTATATAACTTCTGTTTAATTGCAAAACAGTGTATGCTTGCTACACTAATCCAGAATTGTAAAGCCCTTTAATTATCCAGAGGTACTTTCCTCAACAATTCCAGAGAAGACCATATGATTACTAATTAATTATATGTCCATCCCCCTCTCTTGTAATTCATATTTGTAGGGCTGAATCTATGGGGCAATATTGCACATATTTTACAAACAAATGTTAGAAATGCATGTATAACAAAAATAAATAATAACAAGACTTTAAATTTGGTAATGCAAACTTGTTCAGCAAATTTCATTGGCAAATTCTTCTCGGTTTGTCAGCGGAGTTATGGCATTGTGTTGTTGCAATGTTCTGACGAGTTTCTTAGCGGTCTTTTTCAGATGAAGAGTTGTGCACATGTCCAGTCATTCATTTAGAGCCCCCCCCCCCCCCCCCCCCCCTCTGGGGACCCACAGATCTTTTTTTAGGTACATGTGTGGCACACATGGGTGTACGAGCTATTGCAGCCTTTCTTCTTTTCCGGGCTTCTTTACCTTCCCCTTCCTTCTCCTTCCCTGTGCTTCTTCCTTTCACTTTGCCTTTTTGTTTCCCTCTCTTGGTGTTCTTCTTTGTTGGTCTGGCTACCCTCCCGACTTCGCTTCATCTTGTGTATTTGGTTTGTTTGTTTTTCCTCCTCGTTTTGGCTTTTCTTTTTTCCTCCTCCTCAGAGGTATGACCTCCATCGCTCCATTTGATATCTGTAATGTGAGGCAGATGTGAAAGAATTCCCTTCCTAGCAGCTTTGGCATAGGCTCCTCTTCCTTTTTGCCCTTCCCCCTTTCCCTCCCTCCCACCAGAGCCCTTTTGCTTCGTTGCTAGGTCACCAGCTTGGTAGCTAGTTGTTGGGGGCTGTTACGTATCCATCTGGCTGAGCCTCCTGACACCACAGGGATCACACTGCTGGTACCTGTGCCATAAATGCTTGTGCAAGCCTAGGAGTGGTTGCTCGTCTTTTTGGGCCATTGGAACTTCCAGAAAAGACCGTCCTGCCAGGCAGCCATGGCTGTAGGTGGGTGGGTGGTGCCCACTAGGCGAGCCCCTGTTCAGAGTGAATGGTACCAGGGCAGATGTTTGGCACACGAAACATCTTGAACTGTATGGCCACTCTTCTATGACTGTGTCTCTTCCTAAGAATAGTTCCGTCTCTGTTCCACCTTCCCAGCCTTACCCTCCTTGGATACCACACCCACTGGCTTGGGGTGAAACCCATTCTGCAGTTCCTGGTGTCTACCAGGTGTGATGAGGAGACTTTTGCTGCCACCCAGTCCTTTTTCTTTGTGGAACACATTGAGGACAAGTTTGGTGAAGTTAAGTCCTTAAACAAGAGGAGATCTGGCTCCTTGCTTATAAAGACAACTTCTGCCAGTCAGACAGCCTCCCTCAGTGGCTGCAAGAGACATCCCAGTAAACATCACTCCACACAAGTCTCTCAAAATAACACAGGGTGTAATTTTCCATAGGGACCTTCTCCTCCAGTCCGATGATGAACTTAGGGCTAATTTGAAACAGCATGGTGTTTATTTCATCTTGCATGTAGACACTGGCATTTTCATCCTGGCATTTGAGGGGAATACTGTGCCCAAGGAGATCAAGTTAATGATATATAGATGTGACGTCAAACCATACATTCCACCTCCCATGCATTGCTTGTGTTGCCTAAAGTTCAGCCAACATGTCTTCACGATGTGGTGCCACTCCCGTCTGTAGTTACAGTGGGTGCCCTCCTCGTGTGGGGAGCCCTTGCACCCCACCATCTAACTGTGCAAACTGTTCTGGTCTCCATTCTCCCCACTCACCAGAGTGTCCAGTGTATACAAAGGAAAAAAGAATCCTCCCTCCCCCCCCCCCCCCCCCCCGGGATTGTGTGAAGTGGTCTGCTCTTTGGTTCTCACTGATGTCATTAGTGACTGGATCCCCCTTCATACCAACCTGGAAGCAGTAGTGATGCGAGTGCAAACGACCCCAGCAATCACCATTTGCAATTCTATCTCCCCCTGGTAGGCCACTTCTTTATGTTGACCTGCATACCTTAATACAGCAACTCCTACCCCCCTCAGCTCCTCCTCGCGGGCTTCAGCACACACCACCCCATGTGAATGAGTGCCACATTGATGGGTAGGGGTCTTCCAGTTGACCAACTTATCACTTTGATTTGTTTCTCTTAATGATGGTTCCCCTACCCACTTCAGTGCCACTCACGGTATTTTTTCTGCTATTGATCTCCCGATATCCTCCCCTGCTCTTGTAGCTTTCCTACATTGAACACCTGATGATGATCTTTGTGACAGTGACCACTTTCTGGTGATCCTATCATTCTCCTGCAGCCGTCATGCCACCAGGCCTCCGCATTGGGCATTCCGCAGAGCTACTTGGCCTTTATATGCGTCTGCTGTGCATTTCAACACCTGTCTCTTGGATTGCATTGAAACGGTCGTGCAAGACATCTCTGCCCTCTTCTTCATGCCACTGGCACTGCTATCCCCCTATCCACAGGTCCCCCTTGTCATCGACCAGTACCGTGGTGAACCAAGGATACAACAGTCACTATCCAGGACCACCGACGGGTGCTGTAATGATTTTCACAACACCCTTCAGAGACCAACTGTATCACTTTTAAGCATCTCCAAGTTAAGGCTTGCTACCTTATTAAGCAGAGTAAAATGGAATGTTTCCTCCCTGTGGATGTAAGCCTCTTCATCACGAGTTTGGTCCAAGCTCCATAAATTTCTGGGCTGCCAGCAACAATTAACTGTCCAGGGTCTTCTCGTACAGGGTGTTCTGCTTACTGATCCATTGGTCCTTGCAGAACACCTTGTGAGACTCTTTGCGACAGCTCCGCTGTCTTCCTATACTGGTGCCTTTCTCGAGCAGACATGCAGACTTGAACAAACCCTCCTCTGTTTCAACACCCACCAAGCCAAATCCTATAATGAACCCTTTACTGATGGGAGTTCTTGCAGGCTTATACCTCTTCACATGACATGGACCCAGGCCTGGATTCCATCCACAACCAGATGATCCAACACTTGGACATTACACAGAGACAGCATCTCCTCAGGGTCTTCAACCATATTTCGCGCACAGATGCCTTCCCCTTGTAATGACGAGGCAGTATAGCTATCCCTGTTCTTAAGCCTGGGAAGAATTCAATGTCTCTTAACAGCTACCACCCAATCACCCTGACAAATAGACTTTGTAATCTGCTCGAGAGGATGGCTAGCTTCTGATTAAGTTGTGTGTTCGAATCTTGGGACCTTTTGTCCCCATATCAGTGTGGCTTCTGGGAAGGACACTCTACAACTGGTCATTTCCTCAGATTGGAAACAACAATCATACTGGCTTTTATTAACCGCTGGCTCCTTGTCGTGGTCTTCTTTGACCTACATAAGGCATATGACACGGCTTGACATTGTCATATTTTAGTTACCTCCATGACTTGAGCTTTCATGGTCCCCCTTCTGATTTTTAACTGTAACTTTTTACCCCACTAGCTCTTCTAGATTTGAGTTGGCCCTTTATTCAGCACCCATCAGGTCCAGGAGAGCGGTATCCCACAAGGTGCTATGTTAAGTGTGATTCTCTTCCTCATTGCTATCAGTGGACTTGTGACCTCTGTTGGGCCTCTCATTATCCCAGCATTGTATGTTGATGATTTTTGCATCTGTTGCAGCTCACACTTGCTAGCATCTGCTGAATGTCAGCTCCAAGGTGCCATCCCATGGGCTTCTGCATGAACCCTCTCCCATGGCTCCCAGTTTTCTCCCTCCAAAATGAGGGTTATACATTTTTGCCATCAACCCAGTACACCCCGATCCAGAACTTTATTTAGGTGATCATCACCTAGATGTAGTAACACAGTCCCATTTATTGGGCATTATTTTTGATAAAAAGCTGATGTGGCTGCCCTATATTTGCCACCTGAAGACTACCTGCATGCGGAAGCTTAATGCTCTTCGCCTCCTGGCACACACACCTTGGGCTGCAAACCATGGAACTCTTCTCCATCTTAATCACATTCTGGTTTTGTCCCGACTAGATTATGGTTGTCACGTTTGTGTCTCAGCGGCTCCTTCCAGTCTGAAACTACTTGACCCTGTTCATCATTATGGGATGAGTCTGGCTGTCAGTGCCTTTCACACTAGTCCTGTCAACAGTCTCCTTGCAGAAGTGGGGATTTACCCCTACAAATTTGACAGAGCCAACTCATAGTTTCTTACACAATCACCATTTGACAATTCCCTGACCATCCTGTATTGTATATCCCATGAACCCGTACCACCCCCCCCCCCCCTCCCCCTGGATGGTGCCTTGACCATGATTTTGGACCAACTTATTCCAGGGTACCAAGATCTCGGTTGCACCTATGGTATTCTGGCATATTGTGCAATCCATCCCTGAAGAGTTCCAGGCTGCTATGATCTTCTACACTGATGGTTCTAATGATAGATAAGGTGGGATACGCTTTTACGTCTCCTACTGGTATGGAACACTGATTACTGCTGGGATCATGTAGTGTGTTCACAGTAGAGCTGCTAGTCATTAGCAGGGCCCTCCATTTTGTTTATCAGGCTTTTCTCCACAGTATTTTAGAACATATTGGCTCAATGAGTGGCTTGCAGGCTATAGACTGATGCTACTCTCATCACCCTTTTGTCTCTTCTATCCATGACCTTCTGTCTGCCCTTGCCCATGTAGCCTTCTCTGTTGTTTTCCTCTAGGTCCCAAATCATGTGGGAATCCCAGGGAATGAACTGGCTGACCCTGGAATAAGTTGGCTAGAGAAGCAAATATTTACCCAATTTCCTGTCTTGATCCCAGGTGTAAATATGCAAATTCACATCAAATGTCTCTTTGCCCCAAAGTGAAATGACACCTGGCGCGCCATTGCTCTTCGTAATAAGCTCCGCACAATCAAGGAGATTACTACAGTTTGGTGCTCTTCCTTCTGATCGTCTCAAAAAGAGTTCACTGTCTTATGCCATCTTCGGTCATACTAGGCTCATCCATTGTTTTCTCTTGAGTAACAAGCCACCGCCACAATATGGCTGTGGAGCCAGACTGATGGTACCTGATGTGCAGGAGGAATGTCCCCTTCTTTTGGCCCTTTGTACTAAGTATGGCGTTCCTAATTGTTTTTAATACTGGGAGACGATTCGTGGGTGGTTGAACTGATCCTCAGTTTCCTATGTGAAAATGGTTTTTATTTTCAGTGGTTGTACTTTGCACCTGCAGCAGGGGCAGGGTGATTGTGGTTGGGGCCTCTTTTTCATTTCCTCTAGGTCTGGGACATATGACCACTTTTTTATCCCTCAGTTTTTCCAGTTTTTGGATTTTGTCTACCCTTTTATGCCTTCTACTGTGTGTGTTTTAACTTCAGACCCTCTATCTTACACAACTAACTCTGAATTGTGGGATTGACGACCTCACTGTTTAGTCCCATAAACCCCTCAGTCAATAATTTAGAAATGCTCGAGCACAAACCTTTCTACCAAGAGCCATGCCTCTGGAACAGATGTGTTCATATCAGGTTCGCGATGGAGCTTACTGTTCCTAGACATTCTGGTAAAGAAGAACCCATATTATTATTCTCCAATTAAAATTACTTTGTGATTGATGTTTCGGCAAGATGAGTGGTAGGAGCCACCCACCATCTTAGTTCTTTCCCAAGCGTAGTGTGCTTTCTTTGTTGCCAATTTTGTTGGTTTCACCCAGATTCTTTTGATGCATTGCTGGCTCCATGCCAGCAACACGGCTCCATGCCACTGCAATCTGTCAATTACAAAAAAATTTCAATGGGTTATAGAAATTCTGATAGAGAACACTGGTGGCACACAGGGTTATTCCATGTGCAGGAAGAAGATGTGTGCACGTGTACCTAAACACCAGTCGCTGCCACCTTCCAGTGCAATGTAAATCTTTGCTTACCACCATAGTACACATGGTGTGAGCCATGTGTGACAGGGAAAGTCTGTATTAAAATACAGCTCGTGCGTGAAACAGTTTGCAACAATTGCTGCCCAGAGACTCAAATAAGATGCACTATTCAGCCAAGTAAGAAGAAAGAAAACAGTCCAGAAGAAGGAACCAAGCACCTGTTGTATCCAGAGCTGCCCACAGACAAGATTGCCAGAATAATGGAGGAGCATAATATAAAAACCGTTAAAATCAAGTGTATGCTTAGGCAGCCAGAACCAACTAGGGTTTTGGGCACCTAGTGTCTATGGCATCAATTGGGTGTATGATGTGCAGCACGTCAGCCACATGCAGTAATGCATCTCACAGTGCTGTTCAGAACATTTGAGGAGTGTTCACGTTGACCAAACCAACAAGTCAACAGTTGTGGACCAGAGCATCACTGAATGGCACTTTGTTTTTGAACACTGTTGCTGTGCCATACCAAAGTGTTCTGGGTTTTGGCCATGATAGAGACACTGAAAATAAGAGTACATGAGGATCTTGTCAAAAGAAAAGGAGGCAGTGAGCAGAATAGACAGGCAGCATGAGTACTTGACACCCAGAGACCCCTCCAAACCATTGGGGGTGCTTCCCATACCGCTAGCTGTAACACCTCTCCCAGAGGCGTGAGATTGTCACATCCTCTGGGCCTTGATAGAGAAGTTTACAGTCCTTTGGCTATAAAGTAATGAACGGGACATGAACCCAACACTTCCCCTGAAGATGAGAATTAGAAAACTAGTCAAAAAATTGTGACGGATGTTATGACTCACCTGTTGACCCAAGATGATTTCATCAGACTTCAAATTTGCTACCAAAGGGAAAATAAAGGCTACATACTGTATATACGTGAATAATCCATACATATTTATTCCTGATTTTAAGGACGAAAAACTCTGGTCCACAGATAATTGAAATAAGATTGGTGCTGCTCCACCTCAAACTATAGATCCCATTATATGATAGCATTGTGGCGGCTTCAGTCTGTGACTTGTCAGTAGTATGTTAGAAGTGAAGTATTAACAATGTGTTAACTTATCATTGATGTGGCTTGTAAACTGAGAGGATTTTATTGAAGCATGCCACCACGAAAGACTCTGAGGACACTTGTGAATTATGGCTACAAGTTCTTGTTATTGCTTGTACATAGCTAAAGGAAAAGTTGTTGAAGAATCAGAGAACATTGGAAACGGTGCAGCGGGAAGAAAGTATGGTGTGAGCGAGGGTTGTATTTGTGACTGGAGGCTTCAGGAAATGAACGGTGTTCACCAGGCATTTTGCAGCCAAAAAGTGAGGCACTTGGATCTTGAAAAAAAAATGCTCTGTTATATAGATGAGAAGCAACAATATGGATGGATGGTGGGAAGTGAAATATGCCAACTCAAAGCATTGGCTATAGCTAAACAACTAGGCATCACTGGTTTCCAAGTTAACTTGGGCAGACTATCAAGATTTTTCAGTTGAAATGGGTTATGAGTCCAGAGGAAAATTATCATCACTCAATGCCTTTCAGCTGATCATAAGGAAAAAAGAGTGAATTTTCATTGCTATGTGACAAATTTGTGCTGCAAACATTCCTATATATTACCACAAATTCGTAATGTGGATCAAACTCCAGTGTATTTTGAGATACTACTTGACAATACTGTGAACAAGAAAGGGGAGTCCAGCATTATAATGTGATAATAATGTGAACCTGCAGAGAGAGAGAGAGAGAGAGAGAGAGAGAGAGAGAGAGAGAGAGAGAGAGAGAGAGAGAGAGAGAGGGGGGGGGGGGGGGGGTAGTTGAGGCAGATCATTCATATGATGAAAGAGAGAAACTGATGAGGTAGATGGAACATTCAAAACTTAAGTAAGCAAGTAATCATAGCGTAATGCTCAATGGAGATATGTTGGGACAGGACAACCCAGAAACTTTCCCCCTTATTTTGCCCTTTGTATGTCCTTTTGACAGGCAGTGTTGTGTGGCTTTAATGTCTTGTAAAATTTCAAAAAGTCTTATTACTGTCTTGAGTTGCTGGTAAAATACTTTTTTTTATACAAACAGTTTCAGTTGTATGATCACCATCATGTTCATAAAAACATTCACAGCAAAATAGAAAATCTTTATTGTCAGGTGATGAATAACACACTGTTATCATACTGTAATATGGATACCATTGTCAGTCTATAAAAGCTGTGCTAGGGAGTGTACTCATTCAAGTTAAAACTTGGTAAGAGTACACAGCCTGGCACAGTTTTTATAGAGTGATGATTTAATTTATATTACGGTATGACAATTTGCCTGATGATAATGATTTTATATTTTGCCTAAAATGGTGCTGTGAATGTTTTGATGAAGTTGATGATGGTCAGACAACTAAAACTGGTTGTATAAATAAAGTATGTTTCATTTCTCTGTAAAACATCTGTGATTTTTGTTTCATTCATTGGCATCAGACTTCACTAACACTGTTTGTTTAGCACAACAAAAAGAATTAAATGGAAAATGTGCAGCCCATTGGGATGTCTTTAGTGAGAGATGTAGCACACCTGTCAGCAGTAGGAATGATGATGGTTATTTGATGTATAAGGAGAAGAGATTTTCCAAAATTAAACTATGGTTGTAGGAAGACATAAAAATTTTTCTATGTATCAGGTGTGAACAAACAAATGTTAATTTAAGGGGACACAAAAATGCAGTTCTGTTGACATCCTTGTTTTTATTTATCATTAGCAGAATAGTATTCTTTTTTAAAAATATAGTGTATTGTGCTATACAGCAGCTTACTAGTTTCACTTTTTGAAAACCTATTTCCATCGAAATTCACAGGAATGGGCGTGCTATGGTAATTGGTTGCCAGTCACAAACAATGACAGTTATTTCCTTGGACAGCTGGGCTATAACAAAGGTCATTCAACTTCCAAAGACCATACCAGGTGTGAGACACATTGAATTTTTGCCACAACAATTTGATGGAGGCTGCAATAAGGTAAGGTTTACAGAATACCTTTCAGTATTACTATCTTACATGAATTCTGACCTGCCTTTTGTGCAAACAACTAATCTATTTTACAGTCCTAATATATTCTGCAGCTGCATCAACATATATACTCTGCAAGTCATGTTATGGATTTGGTGGAAGATACTTTTGGTGTCACTGTCTATTTACCCCTTCACTGTTTCATTTACAGGTGGCAAATGGGAAAAATGATTGTCAGTAAATCTTTATATTAGCTCCGATTTCTCAGATTTTCTCGTTCTGGACATTTCATGAGACAGATGTGGGAGGTAGTAATATGTTGCCCAGCTCTCCCCAGAACATACTGTTTTTGGAATTTCAATAGCAAACCTTTCCATGGTGCACAACATCTCTCTTGCTATTTTTGCCATTGGGTTTTGGTGAAGATTTTTGTAATGCTCTCACACTGACTAAATGATCTCGTGACTGATTGTACACTCTCCATTAGATCTTCCTTGTCTCCAACATTGTGAGGGCCCCAGACTGTTGAGCAATACTCAGAAATCAGTTGAACGAGTGTTTTGTAAGGTTCTTCATTTATGGGTGAATAAGCTTTCCTTAAGATTCTTGCAATGGTTCTCATCCAGCACCTCCACTTCCTACAATTTGTTTTATGTGGTCATTCCACTTTAGTTTGCTTCAGATGGTTGCTCTTACATATTTTGCGATGGTTACTATTTACAGTAATTTGCTGCCAATAATGTAATCATACAGTAGTTGAATTCTTTGTCTTTGCACATTGTGTTACATTTATTTACATTCAGGGTCAACTGCCAATCCTACATGAATCACTGATCCTCTGAAGGTCTCTCTGCAATACGGTACAGGAACATGGCTTTGACCTGGATGTCTTTGTTTACAGCACTTAGAATTTCTAGGAGGAACAGAGTAAGCTTAGTTTCCCAAGATGCATGTTGATTTCTATAGAGGAGATTTTCATTCCCCAGAAACCTCAAAATATGTGAGCAAAACCATCCTCTATGATCCTGTTACAGATTGACATCCGCAGTATAAGCCTATAATTATTTGCATGTTTCCAATGAGCTGGTTTGAAAATGGGAATGACTTGTGCTTTTTTCCAGTGTCTAGGTATGTTTTCTTGCTCCAGTGAACTACAGCTAGAAGAGCTGCATTTTATTTCACATAATCTCTATAGAATATAATAGTTCTTTCTTTGGTCCAGATGCCTTTTGCACTGTTACACAATCGTTGTTGCTTTTCTGTTCTGCAATCGCTTATCTCAATGTCCACAATTTTGGCATTTGTGCAGTGATTAAAAGCAGAACCATATTACTATAATTTATGTACTAGAATGTTTGGTTCCATATGGCCTTGTGTACATTATCATACAGAAGGTCCTAAAGAACTTAATGTTGTGAAGTATAATACCTGAACAGAAGATAATGACACACATGTGCTCATACATGTTGGGCAGTAAAAATATTAGTTTGGCTGAACAATAGACAGTATTGAAATGCCTAATTTAGTTTGCAAACATAACTTTAAGAAGAGAATTATTGTTGTTTATACAAGAATATGTTTCATTGTTAATCAGAGATAAAGAATTAAAATGTTCTTAAAAGTAAATAATGAAACCGTATTCACTATTAGCTGTCCGATCAAGT
Source organism: Schistocerca gregaria (assembly GCF_023897955.1). NCBI lineage: Eukaryota > Metazoa > Arthropoda > Insecta > Orthoptera > Acrididae > Schistocerca > Schistocerca gregaria. Next base: position 514,874,436 of record NC_064924.1, read on the forward strand.
CCTCACGTGTTACCAATGTCACATCTGATTGCAGAGATCCAAATGTGGTGAGCCATGACAGCAGAGCAGGGTCGGGAAGATGATGTTGTAGTGGTGCCTGCAGGATTGTGGTTTGCCTGTTAGTTGCATATGGAGGGTGCAGTATGAGGGGAGGGGGGGGGGGGGGCTAGAGGAGCACAGAAGAGGAAAGACTGTGCAGGTGTACTTGGGGGAGGGGGTGGGGAGGGAATAATAGGAGTGTGTCAGGCTGGAGTAGTAGGAGTAAGAAAGAGGATGATGTGGTTGGGGATAGGGACTAGTAAAGGTCACCCTATGAAAGTTACAGGAACTGAGGATTTTTGTAGGGAGAGTGCACAGTTCAGAAAAGCTGGTGTTGGTGGAAAGAATACAGATGGTACATGTGGTGAAGCAGTTATTGAAATCAAGTAAACCATGTTGTGTGACATGCCTATCAATTGAGTGGGCCTGCTGTCTCTTGGCCACAGTTTGGTGTTGGCCGTTTATGTGTACAGAAAACTTATTGGTGGTCATGAACATGTAGAAAGCCGCATAGTGTTTGTAGCTAAGTCAGTAGGCCACATGGCTGGTTTCACAGGTGGCTGTGCCTTTGATGGCATATGAGATATCTGTGACTGGGTGAGAGAAGGTGGCAGGGGAAGGATTTGTTGGCAAATGTTTTGTATCTGAGTCTATTACAGGGATTTGAGCCCTTTAACAAGGGGTTAGGAGCAGGGATGGACAAGGAGATTTCTTAGGTTGGGTGGGCAATGGAATATGGCTGTGAAACAGGTGGGGAGGATATTTCACATTTCAGGACAGGCGAGAGGTACTCAAAACCTTGATGGAGAATGTGATTCAATTGCTCCAGTCCTGTTTGCTACTGAGTCACAAGGGTCACTTCTTTGTGCCTAGACAGTGAGTATGTAGGGAATGGTAGGTGACTGGAAAGACAGTGTGTGGAAGATCAGTTTCTGGATAAGGAAGATCAATTTCTGGATAAGGTTGGGAGGGTAAATTCAGACTTTGAAGACCTCAGCGAGGCCCTCAATATATCTAGAGAGGGACTGTTCATCAAATGGTTCAAATGGCTCTTGAGCACTATGGGACTTAACATCTGAGGTCATCAGTCCCCTAGAACTTAGATCTACTTAAAACTAACTAACCTAAGGACATCACACACATCCATGGCCGAGGCAGGATTCGAACCTGCGACCGTAGCAGTCGCACGGTTCCGGACTGAAGTGCCTAGAACCGCACGGCCACACTGGCCGACGACTGTTCATCATTGCAGATGCAATGATGAGAGGCTAGGCTATATGGAAGGGACATCTTTGTATGGAATGGGTGGCAGCTGTCGAACTGGAGGTATTTTTGGTGGTTGGTAGGTTTGGTGTGGGCGGAACTACTGATTTAGTCATTATTGAAGTAGAATGAACGTGGAAGATGGTGGCTTGTTGGGTTGAGGAGGGCCAAATGAAGTGAATAGGGGAGAAGGTGTGGAGGTCCTAGAGGAATGCGGAGTGGGTGTCCCCACCCTTTGTCCAGATCACAGAAGTGTCATCATTACATCTGGGCTAGATGAGGGGTTTTAAATTCTGGGTGGTTAGGGAGGATTCCTCTAGATGGCCCATGCATAGGTTGGCATAGGATATTGCCATGTGGGTGCCCTTTATCATACCATGTAGTTTTTGTTGATAATGCCTACAGAAGAGATGTAATTGTAGGTGAGAATATAATTGTTCATGGTGACCAGGAAGAAGATTGTAGATTTGGAAGCAATCAGACATTGGGAAAGCTAGTTTTCAGCATCAGCAAGGCTGTGGGCATGGTGGACGTTAGTGTATACGCAGGTGGCATCAGCTGTGCCGAATAGGGCGTCAGGTGGTAAAGGGACAGGAAATGTACAGAGTTGGTAACGGAAATGGTTGGGAGCAGGTAGGTAGGTTACAGGTAATAAATTGCAGGTGCAGTTCGACAAGGACAAGAGATTCTCTTTGTGGTTGCAAGGAATCCAGCCGCAAAGGGGCATCTTTGGCGATCAGGTGTATGTATTTTAGAAAGCATGTAGAATGTAGGAGTCTGTTGAGTAGTGAAATAGGTTCAGGAGAGAGGTTCTGAGATGGACCTAGCAAATTGAGGAAGACTGGAGATCATGCGGGATTTATGGAATGGAGTGACAATAGAGTCTCTCAACCAGCTAACCTCTGCAGTTCATAACCACAGTGATGGAGCATTTGTCCGCAGGAAGGATTATTTCTGTGGTGGATTGTAGTTGGTTCCGCAGATGTGAGATTAGTTGCAATGTGGAGGGATTTGGGGTATGATGGTGATGCAGTGTTTGAGTTAAGGCTATTATCAGATGATGATTGAGGCGGAGTGAGGTTGTATCATGGTTAGACAGAGGAATAAATTGAGTAAGGCGGGGTCAATATTGGTTAGTGGTTAAAAATAGTTTCCACTGTAGGCTCCAGGAGAAGGAGAAAAGATCTTTAGCAAGCCTAGTATGAATTTGGGTGAGGGGAAAGGGCGAGACATTTGGAGAGGTCTGATTCTTCTTTGGATGGTCTGTTTAGGCTGCAGGTTGTGTAGGGTGGCAGGGTTTGCTGGCAATGAGGGTATAACCCTCCTACCCCTCTGGCTAATTAGGCTTTTCTATTTGATATCAAAAGCCCCTAATCTATGGGGAAAAGGCATCTACTCCGAAGAATAATGCAAAACTGAGAGAAGTAGATGAAGTTATAACCGAATCGCTACTGCTCAGTACTTGACGATTAGAAACAAAGTTTGGTTAACTTTATATATTTTTATTACGTAAACTAATTTTTAATTAACAGTAGTTAATTTGGAAAAAAAGATTTCCAAAGTATGTCATTAATGAAAACAACCAACAGTCATCAGTTCCTCACTGGAACAAGAATAATTAGATTGAAACTGAATTTGATACTCGTAAGCAACCATATGTAAGAATAGTTATTTGTGTCATGATGTAGGAAGAGTACCTAATGCCACTTTCAAGTACTTCAAACCACAGATGTCACAGTAGTCAGATAATAATCAAATAGAAAACACGTACAACATATTATGTTAATTTTCAAAGATCAGTTAAAATAAGATTGCTTACTGGCTGTGGACAGAAACTTTTTGTTTGTTACTCATTGTAATACTGACTGTCGGAATTGTAGTAAGCATTAAGATTGATTGAAGTTACACATTGGTAAGGACTGTCATTTCCCTAGCAGTTGCTCTGATATTTCTTTGTAATAAAAGTTATAAATTATGCCACAAGCTATAAATTAGAAATTTTGCTTTGGCAGTGAATTTCAATGTCCAGGCTACATAAAATTTTATTATCAACTTTTTATTACTCGCGCGCACACACACACACACACACACACACACACACACACACACACACACACATCCATCCATACATACACAGACACAAGCAGACAGAAATATGTCTGCTTGTGTCTGTGTACGTATGGATGGATGTGTGTGTGTGTGTGTGTGTGTGTGTGTGTGTGTGTGTGTGTGTGTGTGTGTGCGTGCGTGCGTGCGTGCGTGCGTGTGTGTGCGCGCGCGAGTATATACCTATCCTTTTTTCCCCCTAAGGTAAGTCTTTCCACTCCCGGGATTGGAATGACTCCTTACCCTCTCCCTTAAAACCCACATCCTTTCATCTTTCCTTTTCCTTCCCTCTTTCCTGACGAAGCAGCCGCCGGTTGCGAAAGCTCGAAATTCTGTGTGTGTGTTTGTGTGTTTTATTCATTGTGCCTATCTACCGGCGCTTTCCCGCTTGGTAAGTCTTGGAATCTTTGTTTTTAATATATTTTTCCCATGTGGAAGTTTCTTTCTATTTTATTTACATAACTATAACATTAAATATATTTACCATAAATTAACAATTTACCAATTTCCTTTGTTGTACACAGACAACACTGCAATATTAACTATAGATTTTTATTGTTCAAAGTGTCAGACTGTCTTCCATGAATTCTTCAGTGGTGTAGTAACATTTCTCTATTAAAGTATTTTGGAGTAAACTTTTCAGCAAATCAAGGTCCATTGTTAATGTGTTTCTTCCTTTTAATTTGTGATATATTTTTAGTCCCATGTACAGTTGTGTCTGAGCATAAAGCTTTAAATGATGTAAAGGAAATTTGAAGTTTTCCTTGTGACGAGTACCATAGCTATGCTTAGAACAGAACTTTTCAAGATTATGTTGATTATTATATACAAAAATCAAAATTTCAAAAATGTACAATGAAGTAACTGTTAGTATTTTTAATTTCTTGAACAATGGGTGCCTTGACTTATTTTTGTGACCAGCACACATTTCTAATGATTTTCTTTTGAAGAATTAGTAGCCTTGTACTGCTTCTAGAGTTTCCCCAGAAAATCATCCCATACTGAATAACAGACTCAAAATAACTGTGGTAGACTGTCTTTCTTGTATTCACATGAGTGGCACCAGATATAATAATCATTGCAAAAGCTATAGAATTTATTTGCCAGGAAGTCTATGTGTGTCTTCCAGTTTAAACTTTCTCAAGGTTTAGGCCCAAGAATTTCACATGGCTCACTTCTGTCATCAGTTGATTATTATGGGATATTTGTACAGGACATATTGCTGACAATGTAGAGACAAATTGCATTATCTGGATCTTAGTGACATCGAGCTGCAGTCCATTTTTATGGAACTAGGATTCCAGTTTCCCCAGAACATTTTCTATACTATCTGCAATCTTTTCTGTTGTATCATTTTCTATCAGGGCTGAGGTGTCATCTGTGAACAAGACTGAATGAGCATCAATATTTGATGGTAAATCATTTATATACAACCAGTATTGAACCCTGTAGAACTCCTTGGGAAATTGTTTTTCAGAGTGCAAGTGTTAAAGTAACTCTTTGTTTCCTTTCTATCAGATAAGAGTTGAACAACTGTAATGCAGTATCGTCAGTCCCATAGCTCTTCAGCTTATGAAGTAGTAGTGAGTGGTTCACTGAGTCAAACGCTTTCGTTAGATCACAGACAATTCTTGAGACTTTTGTACCCTGGACTAGTGATGTGCTTATTTTTTCTGTAAATTCTCTGGTGGCATTTATGGTGCTTTCTCCTCTTTGAAAACCAAACTGATTTTTACAAATAATGTCATTTACTGTAAGAAAATTTTCTAGTTTTTTGCCACAAGTTAAATAAACAGGAAGGAGAGAGATAGGCCAGTAGTTTCCCACATCTTCTGGTGATCCCTTTTTAAATAATGACTTAGTGTCTGCATATTTTAGGACATCTGGGAAAGACCCCTTTTCAAAGGACTGGTTTGGAAAAATAGTCATTGGGTATGAAATAATATGGCATGCTGCCTTGATTACCATGGAAGATATTCCATCCCATCCAGCTGAAATTTTGTTTTTTAGTGATAATACTGTGTCTTTCGCATCTTCCTGAGTGATTTTTGTGATTTTTTTTTTTAAATTAATGATTTGTATGACCTCTCTATGCCTCAAAATCATATTGTCCTGATGGGCTGTCCATGTCCACATCTGATTTTGCTATATTGACAAAGAAATCATTGAAGCAGTTTGACATTTGAACATGATTTACAATAATATCACCCTGAAACCGAATTTGAGAATTTCTTTAATTTTAATGTTGACTCCCAACTCTGATTTCACAACAGACCAGACTGCATTTGTTTTATTTCTTTGTTTGTTTATGAATATACTATTTGCCAGTTTTTTTGCTGCCAGTATCACTTTTTTGAATATAGTCTTATAGCGCTTAACATAAGTTACAAAATTAAAATTTCTGTTTACTTTGAGCTTATTGTGCAGCTGTCTTTTTCTGGCACTTTAAATTTTTATGCCTGGTTTAATCCAAGTTCATTTATTCCTGACTCTCTTTTGATAAGATTTTGGGGAAATGCTTCATTGAATACACCCAGAAAACTATTTAGAAATTTATCAAAATTTTTGTTGCTTGAATCATAGCGGTCTAAAAGCTTGCGTATAACACTTAATTTATCACAACTCTAAATTTTCTTTGCTAAAACTCCTTCTTATATAAGATTCAGATTTTAGTTTCTCTGTTTTGGGGAGCTCTATAAACAAAGCTGAGTGATGAGATATCCCTAGATCTAGGCAAAACTTCCTTGTATCATCAAACTGATAATTTGTAATAATATTATCTATGCAGGTTGCTGAGTGAAGTTTTCTCTTGTGCACATAGTAAAGTTTAACTTGAAACCAGATTTTTGGATTAAATCATGAAATTTTTCAATGGCACTGCTTTCAATTAATCTATTTAAGTTGAAGTCTCCTGCAATCACAATCTTTTTCTTGCTTTCTTTTTTAAGCTTATCTAAGAGATATTGAAATTTTTCTAAGAACGATTTAGTAGCAGAACTCCCAGGAATTCTGTAGATTGATGTTATCACAGTATTTAAATCATGCAGCTCTACACAACAGATTTCAAAACTACACTCTTCATTTAGGTAACTATAAGCTTCTTTCACTTTCAAGTTTAAGTAGGCATGCAGTAAGATACAGGAGTCCCCACGAGATTTGTTTTTTTCTACAAAAGCTGCTGGCAAGTTTGAAATTACTAAAAAATAAAACATTTAGAACGTCTACACATTCTTTTGTGAGCCAGTGTTCGTTTAAGCAGACTACATTTATGTTTGCCAGTTCAGAAGGTATAAGTTGCAGTTCATCAATTTTAGAGTAACCTAAATTTGGATGTTTTCCTGCTAAACTGTTTATATTTAAATGCATAAAGATAGAATTTTTGAGTTTGTTTATACTTTGAAGAGCTTCACGTGTCCAATTATATTTACAATTTCCATTTTGGGTCACCACTTCTGTTTTTTCACCCCTTTTGAAAATTTTCAGTTACTTTTGCATTTAATGATTCTGTGGATGTCTACGATCATTTTGCTGAAAGTCATTGAACCTAACACATTAAAGTGTAGCCCATCCTTTCCCAGACACTTACCACTTACAAATTTGAGTCTACAAAAATTGCACCCAGCTTCTCGCATTGTTCCCTGATTCCACTGTTTATCTTATTTATGTATGAATCACTGACCTGTGTAAAATTACACTAACGATAATTCTTGAATTTGCAAGGATCAAGTTCCATGTTTCACTGATTAGTTCTTCCTCACTGCTGTTCCAGATGGAATTTGTTCTGACATGAATGAAAACACCTTCATATTCGTCCTTATTTTTCATTTACACTTTCAGTTTCTCTTCGTTTCGAGTTTAGAATATTTTAGAAGTATCTGCTGATCTAATGCGATTGTATTCTGGGATGAACATCAATTTCACAGCCTGGTGTATGGAGTTGCCAACAACAAGAGAGTTCCTTTTTTCAATCTGTTTTACTGCGACTCTTCCACTTTGTCCTTTTTGTGTGTCACTGTTTCCCATTTATATTTGTTTACAGATAGTCCGATGGGTGAGTTTTCTACATTATTTTTGATCACATTTCGCACACCATGTGTAGTTTGAAGGTTTTGTTTCTTACGTGGCTGGTGTTGTTCAGAAACCCTAGATTCTGTTTTGCTAATTTCCGTTTGATGGATATCACACACACAGAAATGTTTTTCTTGAGTTAATCTATCACTTTCTTTCTTCGTAGTCAGTAATTCAGTTTTAAATCCTTCAGTGTCATTGTGTAGCTGTTTTGTAATTTTGTTTTTAGTATCTTATTTTATTTCGGTTTCACATGCACCCGCCTGTTTTTCCCGTATTAATCTATCTTTTTCTTTTTTTATAGTCACTGTTTCACTATTTAATGTCTCAATGTCCTTTTGCAGCAGATCAGAAGCAAATGTAAGAGCTTTCTCTTGTTGTATTGGTCCATTAATGGGCAATCCTTTGGCACATGTTCTATTAAACCGCACTGAAATGGCAGTATTAATATCTTCAAATGGTTGCCGCCATCTTTTCTTTGAATTTTTGTTGTTGTTTTCTTCCCATTCCCTAACTTATCTACCATGATTTGCAGTCATATTCAGTATTTGGCTTATTCGACAATCAAATTCACTTGCTAAATGACATTGAGAGTTTTCTTTTGGACTCTCTTTGGCAGCAGAAATTCGCTTTTCTAATGAAAGAACAACAAGTTTTCTGTTATTTGAATTAGCCATGCCTGTTCACTACAGAGGAAAAATCAGAACTGCTTGCTGTTAGAAGTACAAATCACAGTGAAATTTTAGTGATTGTTGTGTCACATTGTCAGTGAGAAACTGTACAGTAATGCCATTCTCTCATCTGTGAAAGTTCATGGTCATCTTAAAGTGAGAACATTGTTAGTTTTTTGAATCCGCTGTACTAATAATATTGGCTGTTTCAACTCATAAACAAACGTAGCATGTCCATGGAATATCATCACTGATGAATTTTAAGGTTAACCTTCGTGCCTTTTTCATGCAACCAGTAATTGAGAAAGCTGTTTACTTGCACATTGTTGATATTTTTGTCTTTCAAAATCCCAGTTAATATTTTGGCCCCAGTGCTATTTCTTTTAACAGTCACCGCAATCCAGCATAGAAATATAATGTTCCAGTGTATTTGGTGCTCTGGATAAAAGCTGTGTAAGAACTGAAAACCTGCCGCATGAACAGCTAGGAAGGCTCACGGCAATGGTTACGATATTGCAGAGGCCAGTTTACTGCTGAGTATATCTTGAGACTAGGGCATCACAAGGTTGAAGTAGGAACAGCAGATGTGGAACTAAAACAGAGATTTGTGGGACAAAAAAATAGAGCACAATTACACAGAGTCAGGGTCATTTATGGCTTGATAATAGCCAAGGTGTATGTAATTAAAATGTGTTATAATAATGGAAACTCCAGGATGAACACATAAACACAGATAACAAAAGGTAACCACTCACCTATAGCTGATTTATCTGTGGCAGATAGACACACATAATAGCACAGAAATAAAAACAGCTTTCAAGCCACTGCTATTATTTAAGGATAAGTACCCATTCTCACAAACATCACTACACAGATGCCCAAGCAGACCTATTCCTGGCTGCAGTAGTAATCTGTTTTGAGATGTTGCTAGGCTCACAAGAGACTGTGGAGGGATAAGACATGTGGCAACTGAGAAGAGATAAGATGTATGAGGCAAGGAGAGGGTGATAAATATGGTAGAATATGGGCAGAATGGGAGACATGTAACTCAGCAGTACAAGCAAAATGAGAACTGGGAAGGTGGCATCCACAGGAAAGATTGAAGAAGAAGAAGAAGAAGAAGAAGAAGAAGAGGGGGGGGGGGGGGGGGGGAGGTGCTGAGTCTGAGAGTAAGAGGAGAGTGGGTGTTGGAGTGAACAGATATGGAGCAGTGGAGAATCAAAATAGTGTGGGTAATGAAACAGTCATTGAAGTAGTTGGTGTTGTAATGTGCAGCATGTTCAGCAACTGATTGGCAGAGTTCTCAGTTGTCTCAGTCTGCCTGCATGGAGGGCCACCACCAAACAGCAACTCTTCTGCAGCATTCTGTGTAGGAATGACAATTAGTCAGCAAATTGCAGACTTGGCCAACTATTTGCTGAACATGTTGGCTGGTGCCATTTAGATACTCCTTTCTACATCAGCTTTTTTTTAACTACACAAGTGATAACAATTTCTCCAACATATCCTCCATTGTCACATTCACCTTGGCTTATAGCTTTTCTAGTCTCCTTCCCATTGTATATCCCCAGCTCCTTTACCCTTACCCCTCTTTTCCTAGTCCATCATTTTCTCAGCTACTCTTCCCGTGTTCAAACCTTGCATTTATTTATTTTTCCCCCAACCCTCCGTCCCCTCCTAGCCAATACATTTGCCTCCAACTTCCCTCCTCCCACCACAGCTATAAACAGAATCTGATAATCTTAAGGTGTCTCATTATAATGTTATCACATTTTTGTACAAGATTAAGCTGCCATCATGCTCTCTAATAATAAAATCATTGACAAAAATTGTTGAAATTTGTCATCTACAGATCCTTCTTTGTGCACATCACACACACACACTTTTTTAAATCCCAGCATGGTATGAATTTTCATGGTACTTAATGTTTTAGTACCATTCTTTCCAATTTCTTGATTTTATGCTTAAATATGATAACTTTTCTGAAGTCGAATCAATCTGCTGATCTACCACAAGTTGTCTTCTTTCACTAGATCCTCTTGCCATAAGTGATAGTAATCCAGTGGTTCCTATACTTAATGCCATTTAGCAGGATTTTTATATAGTTCCACACAACATATTCATCAATAAGGTAACATTACAAAATGTGTGATCATGCATGTGACTCAATCAAGTATTTCTTATTCAGTACACCTCAGTTATGAAAAAAATAATTCAGTTGGATTGATAAAAAAATCTACTCACCAGGTAGTGGCAGAACCCACATGTAAAAGAAGGTTGTAATTAGAAAAGCGTTTGGAGCCAATGGCTCCTTCTTCAACCAGGAGGGTTGAAGTGGAAGGAATAGGAGTGAAGGAAAAGGAATGGAAAGGTCTAGGAAAAGGTGTAGATTTTGGGAAAGACACCCAGAACTGCAGGTCAGGGGAGACTTACCACATGGGATGAGAAGGAAAGACTGATTGTTGGGGACTGCATTGGATGAGATTTGAAAACCTGAGAGCATAAAGGTGTAAGACAAGGCAATATGCGAGAGAGAGATTAGTGCTTAAAGAACATGCGTGAATTAATAAGAGTGAAAAACTAAGTGCATTGTATGTAACAGAGGTGGGAGGGGGTGGTGAAAAATAGACAGGAAAGACAATGAAAGGTGTAGAAAACTAAAATGGAGTGAGGAAAAGAGTAGCTACTGTGAAGAAATGCTGAGACAGAAGAAATTAATGTAAATTAGGGCCAGGTATGGGATGAGAACCAAGGATATGTTGTAGTGCCAGTTCACACCTGTGGAGTTCTGGGAAACTGGTATCTGGGGGAAGAATCCAGATGGCACGTGTGGTGAAACAGGCACCTAGGTCATGACTGTCTGTTGTAGAGCATGCTCTGCAACAGGATATTTCGAGTTGCCAGTATACACCCTTTACCTATGCCCATTCATCCTAATTGATAATTTGGTTGTAGTCATGCTGATTTAGGAGGCCGAACAATGTTTACATAATAGCTGGTATATGACGTGTCATTTCAAGGTAGCTCTCCCTTTGATTGTATATGTATTGCCAGTTACAGGGCTATAATAGGTCATGGTAGGAGGGTGCATATGGCAAGTTTTGCAGCGGGGATGGTCGCAGGGGTAGGAACCATATAGGGTAGGGAGATTAGTGCAGAGGCATAGGGTCTGACAAGAATATTGCGGAGATTGGGAGGGCGACAGAAAGCTATTCTATATGTGGTGGGCAAAATTTCAGACAGAATGGATCTCATTTCAGGGTATGATTTAGGATGTCTTGGCCCTGTTGAAGCAACTGATTAACACATACCAATGGTATGCTCTGAAGCTGTTTTGTAGAGGGATCACCAGTACCAGGATTGGATGTGATGGCCCGGGAAATCTGCTTTGTAACTAAGCTTGTGGGGTAATTACGTGCAGTGAAGGCTGAAGTGAGAACGGTAGTGTATTGCTGTAGAGTCTGCATCTGAACAAATATGTTTGCAAGCTGCTATGTATGCCAAGGCTGTGTGAGATGGAACGTTTGACATGGAAAGGATGGCAATTACCAAAAATTAAGTACTGTTGTAGGTTTAACGTGGACGGAAGTGTGTAGCTGGGCTTCAGTGAGGACAATATCAGCATCAAGGGAAGTGGCATGGGGTTTGGAATAGAACCATGTGAAATTTAATTGGAAGAAGGTATTCAGAGTCCAGGAATTTTAACAGGTCAGCCTCACTATGAGTCCATTTTGTAAAGATGTCATCAATGTATCTACATCTACATCTACATCTACATCTACATGACTACTCTGCAATTCACATTTAAGTGCTTGGCAGAGGGTTCATCGAACCACAATCATACTATCTCTCTACTATTCCACTCCCGAACAGCAAGCGGGAAAAACGAACACCTAAACCTTTATGTTCGAGCTCTGATTTCTCTTATTTTATTTTGATGATCATTCCTACCTATGTAGGTTGGGCTCAACAAAATATTTTCGCATTCGGAAGAGAAAGTTGGTGACTGAAATTTCGTAAAAAGCTCTCGCCGCGACGAAAAACGTCTATGCTGTAATGACTTCCATCCCAACTCGTGTATCATATCTGCCACACTCTCTCCCCTATAACGCGATAATACAAAACGAGCTGCCCTTCTTTGCACCCTCTCGATGTCCTCCGTCAATCCCACCTGGTAAGGATCCCACACCGCGCAGCAATATTCTAACAGAGGACGAACGAGTGTAGTGTAAGCTGTCTCTTTAGTAGACTTGTTGCATCTTCTAAGTGTCCTGCCAATGAAACGCAACCTTTGGCTCGCCTTCCCGACAATATTATCTATGTGGTCCTTCCAACTGAAGTTGTTCGTAATTTTAACACCCAGGTACTTAGTTGAATTGACAGCCTTGAGAATTGTACTATTTATCGAGTAATCGAATTCCAACGGATTTCTTTTGGAACTCATGTGGATCATCTCACACTTTTCGTTATTTAGCGTCAACTGCCACCTGACACACCATACAGCAATCTTTTCTAAATCGCTTTGCAGCTGATACTGGTCTTCGGATGACCTTACTAGACGGTAAATTACAGCATCATCTGCGAACAACCTAAGAGAACTGCTCAGATTGTCACCCAGGTCATTTATATAGATCAGGAACAGTAGAGGTCCCAGGACGCTTCCCTGGGGAACACCTGATATCACTTCAGTTTTACTCGATGATTTGCCGTCTATTACTACGAACTGCGACCTTCCTGACAGGAAATCACGAATCCAGTCGCACAACTGAGACGATACCCCATAGCTCCGCAGCTTGATTAGAAGTCGCTTGTGAGGAACGGTGTCAAAAGCTTTCCGGAAATCTAGAAATACGGAATCAACTTGAGATCCCCTGTCGATAGCGGCCATTACTTCGTGCGAATAAAGAGCTAGCTGCGTTGCACAAGAGCGATGTTTTCTGAAGCCATGCTGATTACGTGTCAATAGATCGTTCCCTTCGAGGTGATTCATAATGTTTGAATACAGTATATGCTCCAAAACCCTACTGCAAACCGACGTCAATGATATAGGTCTGTAGTTAAATGGATTACTCCTACTACCCTTCTTGAACACTGGTGCGACCTGCGCAATTTTCCAATCTGTAGGTACAGATCTATCGGTGAGCGAGCGGTTGTATATGAGTGCTAAGTAGGGAGCTATAGTATCAGCGTAATCTGAAAGGAACCTAATCGGTATACAATCTGGACCTGAAGACTTGCCCGTATCAAGCGATTTGAGTTGCTTCGCAACCCCTAAGGTATCTACTTCTAAGAAACTCATGCTAGCAGATGTTCGTGTTTCAAATTCTGGAATATTCCATTCGTCTTCCCTGGTGAAGGAATTTCGGAAAACTGCGTTCAATAACTCCGCTTTAGCGGCACAGTCGTCGATAACAGTACCATCGGCACTGCGCAGCGAAGGTATTGACTGCGTCTTGCCGCTTGTGTACTTTACATACGACCAGAATTTCTTCGGATTTTCTACCAAATTTCGAGACAATGTTTCGTTGTGGAACCTATTAAAGGCATCTCGCATCGAAGTACGTGCCAAATTTCGCGCGTCTGTAAATTTTATCCCATCTTCAGGATTTCGCGTTCTTCTGAACTTCGCATGCTTTTTCCGTTGCCTCTGCAACAGCGTTCGGACCTTTTTTGTGTACCACGGGGGATCCGTTCCATCTCTTACCAATTTATGAGGTATGAATATCTCAATTGCTGTTGCTACTATATCTTTGAATTTGAGCCACATCTCGTCTACATTCGCATAGTCAGTTCGGAAGGAATGGAAATTGTCTTTTAGGAAGGCTTCTAGTGGCACTTTATCTGCTTTTTTAAATAAAATTATTTTGCGTTTGTTTCTGATGGATTTGGAAGAAATGGTATTGAGCCTAGCTACAATGACCTTATGATCACTAATCCCTGTATCAGTCATGATGCTCTCTATCAGCTCTGGATTGTTTGTGGCCAAGAGGTCAAGTGTGTTTTCGCAACCATTTACAATTCGCGTGGGTTCGTGGACTAACTGCTCTAAATAATTTTCGGAGAATGCATTTAGGACAATCTCGGAAGACGTTTTCTGCCTACCACCGGTTTTGAACAAGTATTTTTGCCAACATACCGAGGGTAGGTTGAAGTCCCCACCAACTATAACCGTATGAGTGGGGTATTTATTTGTTACGAGACTCAAACTTTCTCTGAACTGTTCCGCAACTGTATCATCGGAGTCTGGGGGTTGGTAGAAGGAGCCAATTATTAACTTAATTCGGCTGTTAAGTATAACCTCCACCCACACCAATTCGCACGGAGTATCTACTTCGACTTCACTACAAGATAAACCACTACTGACAGACACCAACACTCCACCACCAATTCTGCCTAATCTATCTTTCCTGAACACCGTCTGAGACTTCGTAAAAATTTCTGCAGAACTTATTTCAGGCTTTAGCCAGCTTTCTGTACCTATAACGATATCAGCTTCTGTGCTTTCTATTAGCGCTTGAAGCTCAGGGACTTTTCCAGCGCAACTACAACAGTTTACAACTATAATTCCGACTGTTCCTTGATCCAAGCACGTCCTGTAATTGCCAAGCACCCTTTGACATTGCAGCCCATCCCGCACTTTCCCGAGGCCTTCTAACCTAAAAAACCGCCCAGTCCATGCCACACAGCCTGCGCTACCCGTGTAGCCGCCAACTGAGTGTAGTGAACTCCTGACCTATTCAGCGGAACCCGAAACCCCACCACCCTATGGCGCAAGTCAAGGAATCTGCAGCCAATACGGTCGCAAAACCGTCTGAGCCTCTGATTCAGACCCTCCACCCGGCTCTGCACCAAAGGTCCGCAGTCGGTTCTGTCAACGATGCTGCAGATGGTGAGCTCTGCCTTCATCTCGTAAGCAAGACCGGCAGCCTTCACCAAATCAGATAGCCGCTGGAATCCAGAGAGAATTTCCTCAGATCCAAAGCGACACACGTCATTAGTGCCGACATGTGCCACCACCTGCAGCTGGCTGCACCCTGTGCTCTTCATGGCATCCGGAAGGACCCTTTCCACATCAGGAATGACTCCTCCCGGAATGCACACGGAGTGCACACTGGATTTCTTCCCCCCCTTAGCCGCCATATCCCTAAGGGGCCCCATTACGCGCCTAACATTGGAGCTCCCAACTACCAGTAAGCCCACCCTCTGCGATTGCCCGGACCTTGAAGGCTGAGAATGATCCTCTGAAACAGGGCAGGCGGCTGCATCTGGCTCAGCCAGAGACAGTGCCTGAAACCGGTTTGTCAGACGCACCGGGGAGGCTTTCTGATCAGCCTCCGGGGACGCCTTTCGCTGCCTGCCACACCTTGGAACGACCTCCCAATCAATCACAGGGGAGGGCTCAGCCCCACTGCGGGCAGCAACCGGGGCAACCACAGCGGCAGACCGATCTGGGGACAGACGGGATGAGGTTGACATCCCCGTGATACCCGAGTCCGGCTCCCCACAGTGGTGCCCATTGGCAACAGCCTCAAGCTGCGCGACCGAAGTCAGCGCCGATTGCAGCTGTGAGCGAAGGGATGCCAAGTCAGCCCTCATCCGAACACAGCAATCGCAGTCCCTGTCCATTCTAATTGATGTTTAACAACAGTTACTGAAACACGAGTCCGTGCCTAGATAACGCAAGCGGAACACACAAAGAATGTATCAACTAACCTGTACAAATGCCTAACGACTGCGCTACAATGTGCTGAATTTACGATTACAGTAACTAAAACTCGAAATTGCACCTCCTATACGAAACTCACACGCAATTTAAATAAGAATCTACGAAGTAAACACTAAAGCGCGATGCTACAACTGTCAAATACTATAATACGCCCGAAATATATGAATTAAACAATGCAAGTACCCAAAAACACGCAAAGAAATTAATTAAACTATCTAACAAATAAGTAAGCTAGGGTTATACGACTTGCTGCAGCAGCTGCTTATCCAACGGCGGCAGGGAGCACACTGACTGGCCAACCGACACTGGCCATTCACAACAAAAACAGAAGACAGACGACTACGCGAATTTGCACTATTCAGGTGCTAAGGCGCGATGCTACAACCCTCAAATACTATAATACACCCGAAATATATGAATTAAACAATGCAAGTACCCAAAAACACGCAAAGAAATTAATTAAACTATCTAACAAATAAGTAAGCTAGGGTTATACGACTTGCTGCAGCAGCTGCTTATCCAACGGCGGCAGGGAGCTGAAGATTAATGGATCCCAAGAAAGCTCTCTCCAAGTGACCCATGAAAAGGCTGGCATAAGAAGGATCAATCCTGGTACCCATTGCCATACCCCTGATCTGTTTGTAAGTCTGCCCCTTAAAGGTGAAGTAGTGGTTGATAACTATTAAGTTGACTAAGGTGAGTAGGAAGGATGTCGAGTTTTGGATGTTGGTTTAGGGGGAGGTGGCGTCGGTGGTGACAAGTGGGGTGTGTGGTTGGAGTGGGATGGACTCAGATTTCAGATGATCTAGGAAGTGGTTTATCTATCCAATTAAATTATATTGTCAAAAATTGACTGTTTCAGTTATGAAAAAATATGAAAATAGTCCACCATTGTTTATTTCATGAATATTGATGCACTGGGATCTCTTTTTTACTTTACCCCTGTAGTTTTACAGGAGGATAACATGTCATTTTGAGATGGTGAACTTAACGCGTTCAGTCATTACCTCTCTCCACAATGATCAACCAAATCTGTTGGTCCCCATCTGTAACAGTATAATTATCCAAATTATCCACACTGGAAGTAGGTAGATTTAGAATAATTACGGTAGTTCTAAACAGATATCTCCTTTAATTACCTTGAGAACAAATGATATCTTTTAAACTGAACTTACGCAGCATGTCTGTTCAATACGACATCATTGTGGAGAAAAGACAAAACAAGAGTGAGGGAGGTCATGCTCTTATGCAAAAACAGGAGAAAATTTTTCTTCACTTTGTTCTGATTTAGCATGAGACCATTTCAGTATCGCTGATTATTGGTAAATTTCTACTGCAATATCACAGATTTCTATTGCTATCATATTACGTTGAATAACTAGACTTTGTGTGAGATGTTTCCTCGTTTCTTCAAAAAGAAACATTTTGATAGAAAAACCAGACAAATACAAGAGGAATGAAGATGAACTGCAGAGAAGATTACTAATGAAATGATAAGATGCTAGTTGTTATGTTATTCAGTGTGTTGTAGGTCTTAAAGCAACACAAAAGAAAAGTGTAAACAGTGCTGTGAGGAAAAGACATCTACTCATTGTATACCAGACCCTTTAAACACTATGCAGACACATGAGTGGGACTGCTGCTGATTCACAGTTATCTGTCATGCCCAGTTCACCTGCATCAGGTTGGATCTAGTTGACTTTATCTGTTTCTTGAACTCAAAATTATGTAATGAAGACATCATGCCTAACATGTATAAAATGTGTCAAAAACAAATTGTGCTATCAAAAAACATGCTCGCCTCATTGGGAAAGACCACCACTGATTTCCTTCCCTAGCCCCAGCTTTTCTGTGTCCACGTGTTTTAAACTCTAATCCTCATGTTTCGTGAGAGAAAGAACTCTCTAGGAAACATTCCACCAGTATATGAAAGATTGGAAACAATGTTCACCAATAAGGGCAACATACTGTCTGTTGCAGTGCTGGATGTATAAGGATACACACTTTTCTCATTGTTTTACAAAATTGTTTAACTGTTGTTGGACTTTTACATTGCATATCTTTCCTGACTTGTACTGATTATATTCTTAAATACTGTTGGCAGTGCCTGTTCTTGAATACTGTTGTTTAGAAAGTATAAAGAATTCAATCTTTTTTAAAATGTGTTGCAAACTTTGTCGTCAATGATTTGTTTCAGATATTGTGCTTACTATCCAGTCGATGCACAATTCACTTCTTTAACACTGACTCAACAATGTTTCTGCAGAGTGTTATTAGCCCAGAAGATGGTATACGTAAGTTAATTAACTGTATGTTTCCATGTTAGATAGTGCACAACAAATGCTTCTTGATGTTATATATTGCCAAAATAAGTGATACATTTCTCATTATTAGAGAATGATGTCTGCCAAGTGTAATGTTCATACAGTCAAGTTACATAGGGGCACAGGGATCAATATTCAATCCTGCCAACCAAAGGGCATACATACACCGGCTGTTTCTGTGTGGCAAGTACCTTGTCCGAGGCACAAAATGCAGCTCCAATTCCTGACCATACTCATTGTAGCATATTATTCATTTTGCATCTATATTCAAAACCTTTGTTGATTAAAATTTTGTATTGAATCTAGTTGTTGGAAAGTAGCCATGCTCATGGAAATTGGCAGTAATGTCTCCTGTTTTGAAACCAGAGAAGGGTAACAGGTAACTGCCATAATATCACAGTAACTGCAGAGAGGAGACCAAGGATCTGAAGTGATGCCATGTTTGTTTTCTGAGGACCAGCAGATTCACCTGTTCCTTCCAGTATGCACTCGGGTAGCTATGGACAAGTAGCACCTTGCACCTAATGGATGCTGCAATACTCACAACTTTCCTTTGTATACATATAAGGTCTATGATGCAACATTGAGGCACATACTTTGACTGTTTCATAGTTACAATTTACTTGGATATTCCCCAAAGCTATTGTATTGCTTACTTTCAGAGTGCTTTCTCAGATATGTTGTCGGTAATGTGTACTCTGGTCAAGTCATTAGAGAAACCACTGTTCCTCAATGAAGTACTATGTGTGTCAATCATTTGGATTACTGTAGTATCCACAGTGTTCCTTATTGACTGAATGCAACAATCAGAAGACAGAAGAAGAAATTCACTTAATGAGCATACAGGTTTTCTTGGTGAATCGCATTAATGAATCCTTCGCAAGAAGTTGCCAGATGATAAGTGATAAATTTGTCAACTGGCCACCCTGAAATGAACATAGTACTAAACTGATTTCCTGAGAATAATTACTCAAGAAATCACGTCTCAAATTCCATTGCATTAACATAACTGATCCCATGAATAGCCAAGAGGCACAGAAAAGGGAATGAAATCTGTCCTAGCTTTCGGAAGACATCCTTTGATGAAATAGAGTACAAATAGTCTCTCTCTCTCTCTCTCTCTCTCTCTCTCTCTCTCTCTCTCTCTCTCTCAGTTGTACTCTTTCTCATCAAAGGATTTCTTCCAGAAGCTATTAAAATCACTTTCTCTTTTGTCTGTGCATCTCAGTGACTGTCCAGTAGTATTTTTTTTTTGCAGTATTAGATAACATCATATTCAAAAAGCTTTTAATTTAACTGACTATGGTTGCAGAAGCCTACAGACTTAAAAGACCTATGATGTCCCTAAGCATTCTCAGTTGCTTGAGCAGTGGAATTTGCAGTACCAATACCATTCTCTGCTCAGTCTTACCTCTGTCATTGTTATGTGGTTTATGAATCAGTCAACCTGTTGTATCTTACTATCCAGGACACAGAGCATCATTCAAGCATTAGATAATAAAGCATCCATAAAGAACTAAATCAAAAACTAGTCTCTGTCTTAGAGCTAAGAAACTACCACTTTCATTGTGGTGGCAGATTCTGATTGGCTACCAAGAGTATAGAATCTGATCTGTTAAACCATTGCATGCTGTTTTTTGTTTGTACGTACAGTGCTTGTAGAACAACAGTTCATGAGCAGCAAGATCCTTGCCAATTTGGATAAAGAAAATCACAGATGAATTTGTTTTTGTTTTGTTACTCAGTAATACATCATACTGTGATGAGGTAAATGCTCCCCAGAATTGCTCAAGAAGCTCATTGTAACAAGCAAAAGTTCAGTGAGATGAACACTGTCGTGAATTTTTGAATTTACACTATTCAGCCAAGAACGAAAAATGTCACTCATCATTAGTGCATTTTTATTTGCATGCCAAGAGACACACAGCAAAGTAATATCATTGTTTTTCAAGCACTGTGGATGATTTGCTGTATGTATCACCAGTGGTTCTTCTTTTTCACTTCAAAGGTTAGCACAAAGACCAATCTTTGTTTCGCCATTTTGCCACCTTTGCACTCATCACCCTTCACTGTTAGTGTTTTGTCTGGAATAGCTTTAAAAATGGACCAGTTTCAGCCATGTAAATGTCACTATCACAATAAGCACTTGCAATTACAGAGAGTCTCAACTTCCAGAGGGATACAACATTTTGATTAACTTTTACACTTTCACCACAGAGTGGTCGGAAAACAGTCCCATGTCAAACACAAAATTGG
The DNA here is from genome assembly GCF_023897955.1 of Schistocerca gregaria. NCBI lineage: Eukaryota > Metazoa > Arthropoda > Insecta > Orthoptera > Acrididae > Schistocerca > Schistocerca gregaria. The sequence continues at coordinate 514,894,889 of NC_064924.1, forward strand.
TCCAGCCAGCCATTGCTTGCATTGAAATTAGGAATTTCAAGATCAGAAGCAAATGTAAGAGCTTTCTCTTGTTGCATTGGTCCATTAATGGACAATCCTTTGGCACATGTTCTATTAAACTGCACTGAAATGGCAGTATTAATATCTTCGAATGGTTGCCGCCATCTTTTCTTTGAGTTTTTGTTGTTGTTTTCTTCCCATTCCCTAACTTATCTACCATGATTTGCAGTTGTATTCATTATTTGGCTTATTCGTCAATCAAATTCACTTGCTAAATGACATTGAGAGTTTTCTTTTGCACTCTGTTTGGCAGCAGAAATTCGCTTTTCTAATGAAAGAACAGCAAGTTTTCTGTTATTTGAATTAGTCATGCCTGTTCACTACAGAGGAAAAATCAGAACTGCTTGCTGTTAGAAGTACAAATCACAGTGAAATTTTAGTGATTGTTGTGTCACATTGTCAGTGAGAAACTGTACAGTAATGCCATTCTCTCATCTGTGAAAGTTCATGGTCATCTTAAAGGGAGAACATTGTTAGTTAAAGAGTGATCATTGGTCGGGAAAAGTAGTGATCATCTTAAGGGTATAAAGATGCATTGATATTATGGAAGTTTATTTCCATTCCTTAAAAATATGATCTTTTAGAGAGTGGGATGGCTTAAAGAGGTGGTCTTCTTGAGAGGTTTCACTGTATATTGGCAAGTACACCAAATAAATCACTGAATGTAGCAATGGGTCTTTATTCAGGGACCTAGTGCACTCCAATGTTCTTTCCTTTCACATTGCCTCTTATGATTAGACTGCTGATTTGTGTATATATACACAACATAGAAGAACATCTTAATTTTTTAAAGTGTCACTTTACATGGGCATATTATGAGATGAATAAATAAAGAACCAACCAAAGAAGCCAGTCAGCTATGCCTTCTGACAGAAGTAGCTGTCCATTACATCACTCTTCAGTAAAGAAGTCACAATTTTATGACAGAAGTTAAAAGTAACACGCCGTGATGAAATAAGCAAACAGTTCTTCACTGATACAGCTGCAGATAATTTCATACATCAGATGAGGTGAGTCTCATATAAATAAATTTGTGCCATTATCCTTTCAAACTTGCAAGTTTCTTGTTGACAGTTGAACAGAATGTTATTCATGTTGAGTGCTGCCTGTAGTACAACAATTATTGACATCTCGTGTTATGTGTGATGAAAGAAAGTATCTCTAAGATTGGCCAATAAACAGTATGTCATCAATTCAGTGGAATTACTGGAAGACTGTTTAGGCTATTCTGGCACAGGTCGTTTACAGAAATGCCCTCCAGCAGTGGTGGTTGTGCAGCTGTTTTTTCTGAGTTGAAGTTTTCACCCCACTTTAGATGGAGCCTCATAGTTGTCCCAGTTGAATAGGGAGTGTGGGAATTTCGAATAACAAGCTTCTGTGAACTCAGGGTATTGTTGCTTCCTTGAATCCTACAAAAAAGATGGGCCATCTCTTTCAATTTATATATCTTTGTACACACTAAAGATACTGATAATCTATTTTCATCTTGACGGATAATCACTATGACCTTATAAAACAGCAAACAGCATATTAACATAAGCTTTTTGTTTCCATTAAACTGCACATTGTTTCTTTTTATTTCAGAATTTTTGTTCTAGGTGAGTTCCACTGCTCTTTGTGCATTCTCCTTAAGTTAGCACACTGTCAGGTAATTGTTCATTACTAAATGTTATTGTAGACACAAAAATAAAGTTTATTTTTGGTCCTCACTCATATAAAACAGTTTCTACCCATCCCATCTTTTTTTGACATATCTAAAAAATATTTGTTTTCTGTTTACAAATATAGTAATATTCTTGGGTAAAGCACATTCACCAAGAACAATTCATGGATCTATTTAAACTGCAACATACTTGATTTTTCTGTATGATATGTGAACAGTATCAGAACGCACACTCCCAATATCGTTTCTCTATATTTCGTCAAATGACTGTGTTTGTTCATCACCTGCAACCACAGAGCAGTAAATAACCAGAGGGAGCACACTAGTAGGAAGTTCTGATTTACTTGCATGTTAACCGGATCTGCTGATAAGCTCTACCTTTCACAGATTGGAGAAATTAATGTCAGGCATCATTTATTGGTAGTCAACCAGGTATCGTTTGTGACCCATATTGACACTTGATTAAAAAAGTGGGCCATGTCCATTTTTGCATTGTACACTGATTCTTACAGCTAAGAGAGAGATCTGCCAGGGAAAAAATGGACAGTGTCGTTGATTGTGTCTTTTCAGGACATATGTACACAGATATGTGTACTTCAAAGAAGTGGGATCTTTTCTGGTAACATAATGAACCATGTCCAGTGTTGACAATTGCATATGGTGATTTGGGGTTCCTAGTTCAGTGGTTGTCTGAAGATGATAAAAGTAATTAAAAACACAACAGTGAGTTGTTTTTTAAGTAAAATTTATTTGTAGTAAGATATAAGAGTAATTTAAGTATACCACTTCAAAGTCATCTATTTGCTTGTATAGCTAGTAAAATTGAGGCTTCATATAGAATGTAAATATACAATTGCTGACATCGAAGCATGGAAATGTGTGAACTTTACTAGTCGGAAGGTACGTAGTTCTCCTCTCACAAGTGTGCCAGAACCCTTGGCGGTGTTTCCAGAAAGAAGAGGAATTCACAGAGGCAAAGCTAAATGACTTCAAGAAACTTCTTCCTTACACCCCCGCCCCCTCCCTGCCTCTCCTGTGTATCATGCCTTCTATCTAAATTGAACATCATAGTAGAGACATAATGAAGAAGATGAGTGATGTGTTGTAGAAGCTAAAGATATCTAAACAAACAGCTCCAGTACGCTAATGACGGAAATATGGTGGTTTCATGAATGTGTTGGTATACTGTCAGTGTAAGGTATTTGCTTCAAAACTGCTTGCATTGGAAATGTACAGTGTGGATGTCATCCAGTTTTCTTAAAGATTCCAACTGCTCTACAGTAGGACTCAGAACTTTGTTCCGCCAAAGCAATCAGAGGAAGGCAAATTCCATTTTAACAGTAATTTTCTAATGTTAATGATAGTTAAAAAAAGTAATTAAATGATATTTTCATGTGTGCTGTTTTTATTTGTTTGCAGCAGACAAAGAAAGGACAGGCAGACTGCTGGCATGGCTCATTTCTTGCTCAATTATTCATCTAATGTTCATGATTATGTCATAAATTAGGTACTTTATCAGTAATTATTTTACTGAGCCAAACTTCATGCCATATACTCACCTCTCACTGGTGATTTTGCCCTTATTTCTAGCATATTTTTCTTAAATAATTAAAAAGTGGTATTTAATTATAAAGATTTTGTATGTTTCATTTCTACTATGTAATGACGCCAATTTCAGGGCATTTTACATGCAGTCAAGATGGAAAATATTTAGTGACAGTCCTTAATATGGGGGAGATTAATGTCTACAAAAGTTCATCTGTTCTTGACAATGTGGAGCAATTGAGCCCAGCTGAAGCAGTGGAGAAAGCAGTGTCCCAAGAAGAAAATGTTAGACATGAGGGAGCTTCAAGGAAAATTAGGTCTTCCACAAGTAATGTAACAAAACCATTGAAAGATAAACTTAGACATCTACAGAAACAGGTATGTTTAAGATATGTAATGTATGAAAAGGATAAATTGCTACTCATCTTACAGATGACAGGTTTTGTTGCAGACAGGTACAATAAAAGACTGCTAAATGCTAAGCTTTTGCCTGAAGTTTTCTTCAGCAAAGAAGAGGAAGAAAACTAACACACACACACACACACACACACACACATATTCAAGGCAGGGAATAGCAGGGTATGGATTGTGGGAAAGTAGTTGTCACTGCCTGATGGAGCATGGAGAGACTAGATGGTGGCCAGACAAGGCTGCCTGGTGCGGTGTCAGGAGGCTGTGGAAGAGGAAGGGAGAGGGAGGAGTGGGGAGCGGAAAAGGAGATCGGCAAGGAAGGGAAAAAGACTGTTGGCATTGGCAGAGAGTGGAGCACATGAGGGTGAGGGTGGGGGACGGAGGGGGCAGATACTATTGGATAGAGGGTGTGGGGACGGCAGGTTACCTTAGCTTAAGGCCTGTATGATTTTGAGAGTGTTATAAGGACAAGTCCCATCTTCGTAATTCAGAGAATTTGGTAGTGGAGATGAAGATCCAGATACCTCGTGTTGTGAAGCAGCCATAGAAATTAAGCGTGTTACGTTTGACTGCATGTTGCGCCACAGGATGTCCACTTTGTTCTTGGCCACACTTTGGCTGTGGCCACTCATCCTGGTAGGACGCTGGTTGGTCATCATACCAATATACAAAGCTGTTTAATGTTACTACAAGGACTGGTGTAAGACATGTCTGATTTCACATGTGGCCCAGCATCTGATGGGTTAGGATAAGCCTGTGACAGGACTGGAATAGGAAGTGCTGAGTGGGCGGATTTGGCAGGTCTTGTACCTGGGTGTTCCACAGGATATGATCCCTGTGGAAATGGGTTGGGACTGGGAGTGGTATAGGGATGGACTAGGATGTTGTGGAGGTTGGATAAGCAGTGGAACACCACTTTAGAGGAGGTGGGAAGGATCCTGGATGGGATGTTCCTTATTTTAGCGTATGATGATAGATAATAAAAGCACTGACAAAGGAGATGGTTCAGTCATTCCCGTCCCCGGGTCGTATTGGATAATGAAGGGAAAGCTCCTTTGTAGCTGATTCTTGGGAGTGGTGGAGAGTTTGGAGATTTGTGAGTGTATGGCATGGGAAATTTGTTAACAGACTAAGTCTGGGTGCATGTGTGAGACCTTCAGTTTACTGATCAAGAGAGTTCGTGTATCTGCAGATTTGCTGTCCCCTGACTGTGTGGGAGGGATTTTTTGGTCTAGAGGAGATGCCGGGTGTCAAGATGAAGGTACTATTGGTGGTTGGTTGGTTTAATGTGGACAGAAGTGTGGATTGTGCCATCAGAGAGGAGGAGGTCAATGTCCAGGAATGTGGCATGCTGGGTTGAGGACGACCAGGTAAAGTGGATGGGAGGGAAGATACTGAGGTATGAAGGAATGAGAATGGGATGTCTTGGCCCTGAGTGCAGATCATGAATCACCAATGAACCTGGACAAGACCAGGGTTTGGGGCCTTGAGAGGCTAGGAAGGTTACCTCCACATGGGTCATAAACAGATTGGCGTAAGAAAGTGCCATACAACAGCCCATGAGGATACCATGGATTTGTTTGTATACCTTCCCTTCAAAGGAGAAGTAGTTGTGTGTTAGGATAAAGTTAGTAAGGCATATGAGGAATGAGGTAGTGGGTTCAGAATCTGAAGGTCATTGGGAGAGAGGTAGTGTTCAGTAACAGCAAGACCATTGGCACGAGGAGTGTTGATGTAGAGGGAAGTGGTGTCAGGAGTGACGAGTAGAGATCCAGGAGGTATAGGGATGGGGTTGGTAGACAGTCGATGAAACAAGAGGTTGATGTCTCGGACATGGGAGGCTAGGTTTCAGGCAGTTGGTTGGAGGTGTTGATCAATGAGGGCCAAAATTCTTTCAATGGGGGCACAATAATCAGATATAATGGGGCGTCCAAGGGATTGTTGGGTTTGTGGATTATTTAGAAGGTGGGTGTTATAGGGGTGAGGAGAGAAATGGGCACAGGGAAGAGGTTCTGGGAAGGACCTAAGGCTTTAAGCAGAGACTGTCTGTTATGTTGGACTTCTGAGATGAGGTCACTCTTGCAGATTTTTTAGGTGAAAGATTCAGACAGTTGACAGAGGCCTCAGCCTAATGTAACCTACTGTCCCCACATCCATCACCCAACAGTTTCCACCCTCTGTCCTAGCTGCTCCTTGCAGTTCACATCCTCTACCCTCACTGTCCTCTGCTCTCTGCCACTTCCAGTGGTCTTTTTCCCTTCTCTGCTACTCTCCTTTTCCACTCCCCATTTCCTCTCTCTCTGATCCCCCTCCCCCAGAGCCTCCCAACATTGTGCCAGACAGCCTTGTCTGACCATCATCTAGTCTGTGTATGCTCCAGCAGGCAGCATTAACTCCTCTTCCTCCACCAGTACGCTGCTATCACTCCTCCTTCCCTGCCCATCTCCAGGTTGCTTCTTCCACTCAACACAACACCATTGCTTTCTGGCCACAGTAGCCAGAGTGAGCGGTCATGTATGCATAAGCTGTGCTTGCTTGTGTGAATATATATTTGTGTTCGAAAGAAGGCTTTGGCTGAAAGCGCAGTTTGTAACAGTGTTTGCATTGTGACTGTTTGCAAATTCAGTATGTAATCTTTACGCTGGTTAGGACACTCTCCTTTTCATAACACAGGGTGTACATAAAGTCCAGGAACACTTTCAGTTATTTATTGCACAAGGACCTAAACAATGTACAGATGTCATACATATTGCATTTTGAAGAGAAACTCTGAAAGTTTTTTTTTACAAACATTTGATATGCGAACCATGAGTGACTCAGCAGACGTCAATGTAGTAATCAAATTCTTGCCATACCCATCCCAGCATGGCATCGTCGACTGTGGCAGTTGCTTCCAGTATTCTCTCCCAGAGAGGTGGTACATCCACCAGATCTTTAATGTGTCCCCACAGAAAAAAAGTCACACGGAGTGAGATCTGGTGATCAGGGAGGCCATTTCATGAAACAGCATCTAAACTCGCCATGTTTGCGACTAATGCTGACTGTCGCCAAGTTAACAAGCTACGCTGTGGTGGTATACATGGGGGGAAAAAAAAACTTTCAGGGTTTCTCTTAAAAATGACGTATGTATGATATCTGTACGATGTTTGGTTCTTGTGCAATAAATAATTGAAAGTATTCCCGGACGTTATGTACACCCTGTAATGTTGGTAGTGATAGTACAACTGTGACTTGCCATTGTTTGATATGTAATATATGATTTCCATTTCAAATTTTGGGCAGCATTCACGCTCAGGAATTTTGAAAAATCAGTTTTACCTATTTCCCTTTCTCCAATGCTGTATCATTATTGATGATGATGATGTGTCTTGCCTTGTACAGATTTTAATAAACTGTGTTTTCTTTTTTTCTGTGTTAAATGATAGAGCATTTACTGAGAACCAATCATTAAAATCTCTGAAATAATTTAATGTATTGCTTGTTCTGTTGGTTTCATTATAATGCTTGGATCTTCAGCAAAGAACACGATTTCTGCTTTATTAGTGCAAGATGCAAGATCATTTATATATAGCAATAACAGGAGTGGTCCCAGAATTGAACTGTGTAGAATGCTTGTCGTAATTTGTCCACATTCGCAAGCAAATTTATTGTTAGAATTGTGTCTTTTCAGTTAAGTTATTATTATATTTCAAAAGCCATAAACTTTGTATCTCCAAAAGAATGCTGTGATTTATGGCAGTTAAATGTCTTAGATAAATCACAAAAAAACACAGGGACGAACTCGTCAACCAAGACTGCGGTTATAACCTTAGCAAGACATGGGAACCAGCACTGAGTATAATTAAGAAGACACTCTGTAACGAAAATGATCTGGCGAGCTGGACGGACGCAGCAACTACACCGACACTACCACAGATGCTGACCCATGGGTATCCACAACTACTGACATGTGCCTGCAGGCACAGACTGCGGAGGAAATGGCTCATGGGGGGAGGCGATATAAGGCGGCTGACCACCCACAGGAGCTAAGTTTGTCAGCACACCTAATGATGGCGACGTGTCTAATCGCCGAAATATTGTGCCCATTGCTCACTGTGAACTGGCAGTACACCTGTGGACTTTTCGATTTTATGATGGTTTTCATTTTTGATTTAGAATTGTCATGTTGTTTGGTATGACGAATTGGCCATTGTGGTGCAGTAAACCTTTTAAAACTTGAGGAACATTAACTTTGTTGACTGTGTCCTCACATACAAACAAGTTGTCTAGTAGATTGCGCTGCTGAGCACAGTTTTGGTGCAAAAGTTTGCAATTTAAAATTTCTGTACCGTGTTTGTGCTCAGAAGCCTTTAAAAAATTAATATTGAAATCATGACGAATTATCATTCACCTCCTTTTATAATGGAGGTGACCCAATAGAATTTCAGATTTTTCTATGAATATTTCAAAATAACCAGTGGGAATATAAAAGCATAATAATTTTAATTGTGCAGTTAGACAATATGATTTCACAGGCACATGCTCGTGTATGTTGTCCTGAGTAAATACTAATTGTGTCCAAAATTTTTGAATTTGATTTTTTTCCCATAAATAACAACTTCTCCTTTCTCCATATGGCTTCTGCAACAGGAAGCTGCTAATTTAAAATTTCCATCATTCAACATTTTTAACCCTGTACAAGGTCTGTTCAAAAAAATTCCAGAACATTCATAATATCGTGCCAATGGTGTGTTGGAGCAAAATGCAGTTAGCATCCCTGAACATACCTGTGTTTAATGTGTAATTGAAGTAAGTTACATTGTTGTATGTTTGTTAGTTATTGTTCAGTGCAGTATTGAGTAGAACGTCGTGTCGCACAGTTTGAGTTTCAGTGCAGAGTTAAAGTAGCAATGCATCTACATTAAATTTTGAGTGAAACTCAAGAAAACCTTTACAGACAGACACCAAATAATACTTGGAGCCTATGGTGATACGTGCTTGAACTGTACTCAGTGTTACGAATGGTTCACAAGGTTTAAACATGGCGGGATGGAAGTTAAAGATGATCCGTTTTCAGGATACCCTTCAACGTCTACCGATGACTGTCATGTCAGGAATGTCAACGAAATTGTGCATGCCAATCAAAGACTGATTTTCTGAGAGATTGCAGAAGAATGTAACAATTCAGTTCTATCATGTCGTGAAACCCTGATGCAGCATCTTGGAATGTATTGTGCTGCCACTGAGTTTATCCCACAGATCATGAGTCAAGACCAGAAAGGCCTTCATCTTGCAATCTGTGAAGAGCTTTTGGATCATGCAGATGAAAACGAGATGTTCTTTAAGAGAATCATAACTGGTGATGAGATGTGGGTCTATGGTTATGATGTTGAGACTAAGGTTCAATCTCCACAGTGGGATGGGAAAGGTTCTATAAGACCAAAAAAAGCTCATCAGGTCAGGTCAAGTCAGGGCAAATGACAAAGCCACGCTGGTAGTTTTCTTTGACTTTGATGGATTACATGATCGCTCAAACACATTAGTGATTTTGAGAGAAAAATGCAAATTGGGACCAGAAATGTTAGAAATATGCATAAGTCAGATTTGGAACAATCTTTTATTGAAACTATGAGGGTTGGAAGTTTAATAGTGGCAACTATTTATTTACAGTTCGTACAAAATAGATATGTTTTCAAAGTTTTACTGACCTTCAAAGTAGTCACCAGCATTGTGTATAACCCGTTGCCAGCGATGTGGAAGTCGTAGGGTACCCTTGGCAGTGCCAGTTGTGTTGACAGTTCAAGTGGCGCAGCCTATTGCCCGACGAATTTGTAGCAGTTGTGAAGCAAATGCCGTGAAGTGTTTCCTTCAGTTTAGAAATTGAAATGAACTCATGTGGACGTAAGTCAGGGGAGTGCAGTAGGTGGTATAGCACTTAGCAGCCCCAGCAGTCAAACAAATCAGTAACAGCTTGCACTGTACATGCTTGAGCATTATCCTGCAAAATGATGGTCTGGTCCTGCAGAAAGTGTCATCCCTTCTGTCTCTAAGCTGATCGTAGGTTGTGTTCCAAAAATGAATGGCACAGAGACAGAAGCAGTTCTTCACAGTAACTATCCATTTCTTCACTCCCTTTAGATTTTCTTTATATTTCATTTTCTGACCTGTCTGTTTTTCCCTGCCCTCCCCCCTCTCATCTCTATCATGTACAATGCAGTTAGCTTTCTACTCCTATTAACTCAAACATGATGTTTTGCCAGTATCCCTGTTTTGCATATTACCCTATCTTCCTCCTTTACGCTCACAGGTTTTCAAAATTTGTCCGGTGCAGTCCCCAACAAGCAATCAGCCTTTCCTCTCATCCCGTCTGGTAAGTCTCCCCTGACCTGGGATTCTAGGTGAGTTTTCTGGACGCAGCCCATTTCCTAATCCTCACTGTTCCTTCTCTGTAAACCCTCATCCTTCCCCTTCTACTCTTCTGCCAGAAAATGGACCCACTGACTCCTATAGCTTGCAAATTCAACTTTATGTATGTATTCTACTACTGCCACCTGCTGAGTAGATTTTTGTCTATCCAATTACATAATATACAGGGTGATTCACGAAGATATGTAGATACTTTAAAATGTTATTCTATAGGTAATATTTTGTTGTTATTGGTCTGGTGAATCTAATAAAACATGTCCCAGATGTGTATCTGGAGTAGTTTTCCAGAACATCCTTAGCAGCAAAAACAAGATTTCATAAAATTTTTAATTTATTAACTATTTGACCCAACTTGTTTTTTTAAATTCCACGCAATTGCACAAAATTTTCGACAGAAGTGGTAGAGAATTTAATTTTTGATAAATGATGGTAATGACGTTAACTGAAACTGTATGAATTTGTTGGATAGTCTGCTTTTATTAATACCATAGCACACGGTGAATGTATGTTAAACAGGAAAAAACAAAGCTCAGTGTTAAAGAAGTTGTACAGTGTACATACATTTTCACAATAAATGTGCAAAAATATCTCCACCGAGTTCAATGCATTTAGCTGCGCTTATATGAACAGATTTTGTTGCTTGTTTCAGTTTCACTTAAATACACTGTTGTTATTATGTTCTTTCACTGAACAGTATAGAAAACTAACTTGTTTCAAGTTTAGGAAATGACTGAATCAACTCATGTACAGTTGCCAACAATGACATAAACATTTTTACATTTCTAATGGAAAGTAAACAAATTTACTTGTATAATAATCCTTGCTTCTCTGGATCTTGTGAAACAACTGCAGATACACATCTGGCACGTGTTTTATTAGATTCACCAGATCAATAACAACAAAATAAATGGAAATCATGCTTTACTTTAAGCTCATACAGTTTGGCTATGGCTACGTATTAACAAAGTTGCTAAATTTCAGGCAAAATCTTTTACTGGCTGTAACCCTGTAACTAAACATTTGTGGACCTACATTTATATGAACTTTTTTCTTTAGTTTTACTTGTAGAATAACATATTAAAATATTTGCATATCTTCGTGAATCACTCTGTATATTCTTGTACTAATTCATATCATTTTATCTTATATCAGCGTAATTGTATGTACTTTTAAAAAATAATTCTTTAAGCTATATGCTAACTAAATAAAGTAAATGAATATACACTCATTAAACAATGGAAATTTGAATTTATATCCTTTTTTAACTATTAAACAAACATTTTCCTGTTGTATATATAATGTCCTCCATTCAAAATAAAAATAAATTTGAGTACATAATCATCATGTTTGTTATTATCATTTCAGATGCAGATGAAGCTAGACTTGCAACAGTTAAAGCCAATACTGAGAGAATTTGGAGAATATCCTGAAGCTTATAGGAGATTGATTTGGAAGACAATATTGCAGTTGCCTCATAATGAGTCAGCATATGTTTCTCTTGTAAATAGAGATTGTCATCCAGCATACACTGATATTGAAAACCAATATCCTTTGGAAAACAAATCACTTCTGAAACACCTAAAAAGGTAAGTGTCCTATATTTGCAAGTGTTGAAATTTACTACAATTTGTTGTACCGACATTCCGCGATACACATCAAAATTGTACTTTGGCAGATTTCAATGTGAAGAAGTATGAAAACAGACAGTAATTTATTATAATGGACCTTGGTATAAAACTTGTTCTGTGGCTAAACATAGCTGTGGAGTAGGGTAGTAGGGTATTACTTAATAAATCTTTGGAAACTGTCAAACCATATTATCATTACTAGAGTACAGCAAATACCCAGTACCTCATTGTAGGGTGCATGATGACTGCAAGTTTCAGTGTAACAAGGAAAAAGCGACAAATTCTCCTGCAATGGATCACAGTTTTTTGTTTTTCTGATGGTTTCTTGTACCTATCTGACAAACATCTCCCTGTATCACAATGTAAGTGCATTTCATACAAAAACCATAATGTTTGTTAATGACGCAATCATTACTGATCAAACATGCAAACTCAACCTTATCGGACAAGCTCACGTGATAGCTGAATAAGCCTACAAGTGGTACAAGCTAACCGATATGTCTAAATCTCACAGAACTCACAATATGTAATTAAAGCAAGCAAAAACGACGTGCTACCATCAGAAGCAGACATTAGTCATCATATACCAGTACTAATTGAAATATTGTGTGTAAAATTCTTGGGGTCCAGTTAAAAAAAAAGTCAGCTCATAGATAAGCTAATCAAGGAGCCCAGTTCAACATGTTTCATGCTTTGAAGATGAAATGGCAGGTAACCCGGAGTTGGGAGTTTAAAGCACTGAGTCAAAAATCAGAGAGACTCTTAACATTATGTATTTGCTTGAGTGGCATTTTAGAATTTGCAAAAAAACCAATAAGAAACTATTATAAAACATTTAACACATATCATAACAAAAAAGATAATTTAAGTCATTAAATTCTTAAAGAAATTTGTTGGACATATGCAAACTTTTTTTAGTAAGAGAATCTCTTTTAAAGACATTTTAAACAGAAAAATAATGACATTTTATCAGAGTTGAAACACCTGAAACAAATGCATCTGTTCATTAAACCGACCTTAACACAAGGCAACCACCTTGAGCTCAGCCCAGACATTGTTCCATCCCTTCATTTGGATCAGTAATTGTAGAGTGTACACCACACACATACACACACACACACACACACACACACACACACACACACACACACACAGAGAGAGAGAGAGAGAGAGAGAGAGAGAGAGCAAAATGTAAAACCACTTAATAAATTGTAATAATCAAGACTAAAATGTAAATTCTGGTTCCTTTTGACAAGTGGGATTAAAATGACTCAGTCTTTACCGGCAACCTGGAATGCTGATCTACATTGGGTGACTAAGACCAAAATAATGGTCACTGGTCAAAGTTAGATGTTGCCGCAGGTGAGACTGCAAATTCAGCCTCTATAGTAAAGCCTGTTCAAAGAACTTACATCACCTTAGTCAGAAGTAACAACAGGTGCTCATCATTTTTCTTTCTACTATACTTCTTGGCTGTAAGTACTGGCAGCTCAGCATCCACAACCATATCAGTAGAAGCAGGAAATATGCTGGCTATGAAGATGCAAACCTGTGACCATGATGGCAAAAGGGAAGCACTAATTTTTTGAGAGGTTTGACAAGTGACAGATATCGATTCTGACGTACCCACGACTCAGAAGTACTTTTGTCATCTTACGGGGTGATGCACCTAAGTTAAAATATTTATTCAATAGAAAAAAGCAACCTGCAATATAGATAATAGCACTTCTTGGAGGTATCTCTTTAAGGATCTTGAAATTCTTACACTCACTTGCCAATGAAATGAAATGAGCACATTGTACTATTGGCAGGAAGACCCATCTGGGATTGTTTGGCCCTGGTGCAAGTATTTCTGTTTGACTCCACTTTGGTTACTTGCGCAATTTTGTCATGAAGATGAGATGAAATGACGAATGTTACACAAACGTTTAGCTCCCAAAGAAAGAAATCTCCGTCCCGGCCAGGAATCGTACTCGGGACCTGGCGATGTGGAGGCAGCGGTCCTAGCCACTAGACTACCAGCTGTCTACTACTTCCTGATATATTTATGACTTGATAATGGTTTTTGTTGCTGACTGTAGAAATCAGTGACAACAGAATTTTAATTTGCACAATCACAGTACAAAACACAAAATAATTCCTATATAAATATTTCCTCCTTGTCTGTGGTTCAGTGCTCAAGATCAGAGTATACAGTAAGCTCCCATCTAACATGAAGCTAGATATTGTGAACCCCAAAACATTCAAAAGAACATTAAAACTTTAGTTTGTCACTTACTCCTACAAATTACCTGAACATCTAATTTTAAGAAGCGGAAAGTTCTCTTAAATACATGACAAGTAGCAGAGTTCATTATAATCGAGTAAATATTAAGTTAATGGAATGGGATGAATGGCAGCTATTTAATTGTTTTTCTGAAGTTTGTGGCCTTCTTTCTAATTTTTTTTTTCATTAAGTTTTCTTGGCTTACCATTAAGCACTATAGTGATAGTTCATTTTTAATCCATAATGCAGAGTAAGACTCAATGATTTCATAAACAGTTAAGTTTGTTACCATCCACAATGTATATAATTTATAACAGTTTCTTCACTGTCTGTTTCAAAGAGTTCTTTTAATTTATTATGAAGTCTTTAAAAACTATAATCAGAGCTTGTGATATTTGCACATGATGCACTGGTTGCAAGATATGATCAAGATTTTCAAACAGAAACAAAATGTGTGCTTTAAGGTTTGTTATAATTTTCTTAGATGTACTTTGTTTCTTTATATTCTTGAAGTCTCTGCTTCTCGATGGGATCTGTGGAACACAGTGAATGAATAAAAACAAATACAAATTAGAGGGAGGAACTTGCACAATTTTTTTCAGCTTTTGTGTTAAAGCCAGGATAAAACCTTAGGAAAACTAAAATTAGTCAGGTTAAAGCAGATGTGATGCTTGATGTCTGCAAGATAGACAGATGAAGAAATGATTGCATGTAGGTAGAACAGGCATTTGCAGATGTAAAGCTACTTTTTAAGAACCAATCAATAGTAAGTAATTGTTTCAAAAAATAGAATGTTAAGTAAATCTTTTATGTGAAAGCCTGGTCATAATGTGATGTAATAATTGTTTTTCCATCTTCTAGATTGTTATCCTGCTTGGCACACTGGTGTCCATTATTCGGAGAAACAAAGTTTTTACCACTTTTTGTTTTTCCTTTCATCAAAGTGTTTCAGAGTGACCCAGTTGTTTGTTTCGAATCTGTGGTGACAATAATAAGTAAGTGGCTCTTGTGACTTAACATTTTCTTTAAGATAAATTAGATCAGAGCTAAATAAAGAATGTGGTATCTTTGATGTTTTTATGAGATCTCTTATCTTTATTCAGTGTATGATCTTTAATAATTAACTGCATCATCATTGTCTTACCAAAATTTCCTGGATGAACTGTTCTAGTGCTTGCTGTTTATATGTGTCACTGTGAGTGAATTATACTAAGAGAAAGCCCTAAAAACTTCTCTTCAAACAGGGTTTCATTATGTACTGCCAATAGACATTTCATCTTGTTTTTGCACACCATCAGAAAGGCATGAAATTTTGTTCACATATAATATGGCCAGATGAAACTTTGAAACTTCCTGGCAGATTAAAATAGTGTGCTGGATTGAGACTCAAACTCAGGATCTTTGACTTTCACGGGTAAGTGCTCCACCGAATGAGCTATCCTAGTATGACACAAGACTTGTCTTCTCATTTTTCCTTCCACCAGTACCTTATCTCCTACCATCCAAGCTTCACAGCTGTTCTCCTGCGAAACTTGCAGGACTATTGCTCCTGGAAGAAAGGAGTGCTAGGAAGTTTCATATCAGTGCACACTCTGGTGTTGGTTGAAAATTTCATTCGGAGAACATCCCCCAGTCTGTGGCTAAGCCCTGTCTGCAAAATTTCCTTTCTTCCAGGAGCACTAGTCCCTTAAGATTTACAGGAGAACTTCTATGAAGTTTGAAAGGTAGGAGATGAAGTACTGGAGGAAGTAAAGCTTTGAGGATGGATACTGAATTGTGTGTGCAATTGGAAGAGCACTTACTCCTGAAAGGCAAATTCCTGATTTTGACTTTCAGTCCAGCACACAGTTTTAGACTGCCAGAAAGTTTCATGTCAGTGCATACTCCGCTCTGCAAAGAGGAAATTTCATTTTGGAAAAATTAAACTTTGTTTGTCCTGCAGAGGAAGACTGGCTTTTTGGTCAAAAAATTATTTTATTTTATTTCATAGTCCACTTTTATGACAGTGCATTTTGTCCAACATTTTTCCTATGAGTGGCTTCCATACATGAACTGTGATCCTGTAATGTCTGCAAAATACACATCTGAAGCTGCTACAATCTGAACCTTAACTTGAATACACTAAGAGACCAAAACTGGTAAACCTTGCACAAAATTATACAGTGTGTGTAAAATTCTTTGAAATCCAATGGGAATCAACACATAACATGAACTAATCAAGAAGTTCATTTCAGAATGATTTGATAGTATTTACTTAAAGACAAAGGTGTGTAGTGTATAAAATAGATAAACACATGTCTTGTGCAGTGACCTCCTTAAATTTTGAAATTCTTATGTTCTCTGCCTATTACATTCATTTCTTAATAATTGTTATTGCTGATAATAAAAATCAGCTTTAGCTGAACTATATTTCACACAGTCACAATACAAGACTCACTGCCAATTTTCATGTAGGCCTTGTCCTTCATGTTTAGGTTTCAGAGAGGAATTATGGAAGGTATTCAACAAGTTTCCATGTAATGTAATGCATATAATTTATAATCCCTATCAATTCAAAAGAAAATACAAAATACATATCTTACTGCCATTCTTTTTACAAATTTTCTGATTATCTGGACTCAAGGATTGAAAATTCCTATCAGCTACAGAACAAGTAGTATTGTTCACTTTAAAGCTACATGGCATACAAAATATGAGAATTAATGATGATGTAAATAAAATAGAAAGAAACTTCCACATGGGAAAAATATATTAAAAACAAAGATTCCAAGACTTACCAAGCGGGAAAGCGCCGGTAGATAGGCACAATGAATAAAACACACAAACACACACACAGAATTTCGAGCTTTCGCAACCAGCGGCTGCTTCGTCAGGAAAGAGGGAAGGAAAAGGAAAGATGAAAGGATGTGGGTTTTAAGGGAGAGGGTACGGAGTCATTCCAATCCCGGGAGCGGAAAGACTTACCTTAGGGGGAAAAAAGGATAGGTATACACACACACAGACACACACACACACACACACACACACACACACACACACACACACACACACACACACACACACATCCATCCATAAATACACAGACACAATCAGACACAACCAGGCAATTAAAGTCAAAGATGTTATAAAAATTTCAGTAGGAAAAATCCATGTAATATATTACATATATATTTTTTTAGAGTGGAGGAAAGTAGTAATTCCAAAATGATCCCTTTGAGGGTCATAATTTGTAACAGGAATGACGTGAACAAAATAATCAAATATATGGTAGCAGTCTCAGTTCATAAAAAATGCAAACATTAGGAACATTTTTCTTTTACAGCTCCCACATTTTTTAAATATTTCGGTTAGGGAAATTGCCACAGGAAAAAAAGGCCCTCTTCAGGCAAAACCTTGAATCGCTCACTTATGAAACAGACATGTTTCTTATTTACTTCAGGGGGTGAAATGTGGAGCAATGCCGACAGGCATAAACAAAAAGTAAAAATGGTGCAACACTATCTGGTTTTCAGAACTAGTAGATCCTTCCTTGGGGAGAAGAAAAGTATACATTGGGGAAGGATAAAAAGGAAGGACAGGTCACTCTTATTGCAGGATGTGAGGGAGCCACCCGTATTGAGGACAAGCTACACAGAGAAATTGTTTAATACATTTCAGGAACTTGTATTCACAAAGGCAACTAACCCTTTCTTTCCCAGCTCTCTGTGTGTTACTAAACATGGATCTCGGTAAGATAAGACTTACATTTTTTTCTGTTTCCAGGACAGTATGTGTAATAACATCAGTTACAAAAATTAATTTGTTGTTGTTGTTGTTGTGGTAGTGGTAGAAGAAGAAGAAGGAGAAGGAGAAACATGTTTATGAACAGATTATTTTTTTTATTAAGTGAAACATGAAAGACATATAATATGCAAGTGTATACAAGTATGTATTACACGTGAAACTTTGTATCAGATTAAAGTTGAATGCCAGACTGGAACTCAAACCTGAAATCTTTGCCTTTTTTGTGGACAAGGTCTCTACCAAATGAGCTATCCAAGAACTTCTCACATCCTGCTCTCACAGCTTTACATCCACCAGTACCTCATCTCCTACCTTCATTCTGGTAAGTTATGCATGTTGTCTCGTGCTAAGAACATTGTGCAACAAGAGTGTTGCATTGTCAGGAGAGAGTAAATGTGCCAGGTTTCTTGCACACACAGTTCTGCAGCAGTACAGACAACAGGTGCATCACAGTGTGGGTGTGAAATGCTGCATCAGCTGAAAATGTACTTCTCAATTGAAGTAAGAGGGACAGTATGATTTTTATGCGCAAAACATCTAAATTGCACACCAAGTTCTGGTGGTATATGTACCAAATGCAATGTCACATCCATCTGAAGTGAAATGATACCAGAAGTTTGACCATGGCTGCACAGACGTGGGTGATGCTGGCTGGGAGGGAAGCCCATTGACATAGACTACAATGTACAGGCAATTGGGAAGCTGAAGGAACATATGGAGGAAATAAATTTTCCAATGATGAGGACATTCACACAGCAGTTCTCAGATGGCTCTTTGACCAAGGAGCAGGTATCCAGCACTGAGGATTTGAATGGTTGGTAGAACATTCTGACTGTTGTTTACAGCAATTTGGTGGCTGTTGAAAAATATTGTCATGTATTTGCATCACTGTTAAGTGTAGTGCAGCATTCAATAAAAGCTACTTGGTCTGCCATAACAATGTGTAATTTTCTTTTGAAGCACCCTCATAATTATTTAAAGGTCTGTGTTTGACAATAATTAATATTTTTTGCATAGTGTTGTTGCAAATAAAGACTTGTAAACAATGTAACTGATAATGCCACAACTAATACTACCAAATCATTCATTCAATCATTTATATTTTAAATAATACTGTAATATTGCCATAAATGAAAAAGTGGTTTATCTTCTCTCAGTATATGCCTTGATGGAACATGGTTGATATTCTTCCCTAGTGCTTGATTTTGGGGGAGAGGGGGAGTTTTTGAAATTTAGACTTTTGAAGAGCTGTTTTTATGCATTTTAAAAGTTGAAATATAAAATATGTACTGCTAAAAAATACAGTTCTATCATACCACATCTCTAAATCTGCAGTTCTGTCCCCCCCCCCTCCCCCTCCCAGAGATACCAGTATGGCGTATTGGCATGAACTGTCACAAATTGAGCACTGTCAATCACAATGCATACCTGTTGATTATGTTCTGTTACACATGTCAGGTTAATAAAGAGAAAAGTGAGCTGACTTTATGAAAGCATTGTTATGTTCTGGCATTATTTGGCTGTTGGTTGCACCTACCCAAGGCCAGTAAGCAAACTGCTTGTGTAAACCACAACATCCTTTTAAATAAATTAGAATTCTATGGTGTCACGGGCAGTGCTGCAAAATGGTTCAAGTCATACCTCGCTAACAGGAAACAAAGGGTGTCAGTGCAAGGGACTAGTGAATTAAGTCATCAGTCATCATCAGAATGGGAAGAAACTACATGTGGTGTCCCACAAGGATCCATCTTAGGACCATTGCTTTTTCTTGTGTACATTAATGATCTCTCATCAGTTACACTGCCAGAAGCAGAGTTCATTTTGTTTGCAGATGACACAAGTATTGTAATAAATAGTATGTCGAGTGTAGTTCTAGAAAGATCTGCTAATGATATTTTCATGGATATTAATAAATGGTTTAAAGCCAACTCACTGACATTAAACTTCGAAAAGACTCACTATATGCAATTCAGAACCTGTAAGAGCTTTCCACCCAGCATATGCATAAAGTACAAAGAAGAGCAGATAGAAGAGGTTGACAGTCTTAAATTCCTGGGATTACAACTACATAATAAATTCAGTTGGGAGGAGCACACCACAGAACTGCAGAAACGCCTTAACAAATCTGTATTTGCAATTCGAGTGTTAGCAGACATAGGCGACATAAATGTGAAAAAGCTTGCATACTTTGCCTACTTTCATTCCATAATGTCATATGGTATAATATTTTGGGGTAACTCTTCAAGTCAAACAAAAGTTTTCAGAGTCCAAAAGCGTGTAATATGTATTATTTGTGGAGTAAACTCACGGACATCTTGTAGAAACCTCTTCAAAGAACTGGGTATACTAACTACTGCCTCTCAGTATATTTACTCCTTAATGAAATTTGTCCTAAATAATATATCTCTTTTTCTAACAAACAGCTCACTTCATACATACAATACCAGGAACAAAAATGATCTGCACAAGGACTTAAAAGCACTTACTTTAGTTCAAAAAGGGGTCCACTACTCAGGAACACTCATCTTCAATAATTTGCCAGCAAACATAAAAAATTTAGTTACAAATAGAGATTAATTTAAAAGGAGCCTGAAAGACTTACTAGTGGCCAACTCCTCCTACTCCATTGACGAATTTTTTAATAGAAACAAATGATGTGTTGTATATATTTATACTATTAGTATTGTTATCCTCCCACCATGAACCATGGACCTTGCCGTTGGTGGGGAGGCTTGCGTGCCTCAGCGATACAGATGGCCGTACCGTAGGTGCAACCACAACGGAGGGGTATCTGTTGAGAGGCCAGACAAACGTGTGGTTCCTGAAGAGGGGCAGCAGCCTTTTCAGTAGTTGCAGGGGCAACAGTCTGGATGATTGACTGATCTGGTCTTGTAACATTAACCAAAACGGCCTTGCTGTGCTGGTACTGCGAACGGCTGAAAGCAAGGGGAAACTACAGCCGTAATCTTTCCCGAGGGCATGCAACTTTACTGTATTATTAAATGATGATGTTGTCCTCTTGGGTAAAATATTCCGGAGGTAAAATAGTCCCCCATTCGGATCTCCGGGTGGGGACTACCCAAGAGGACGTCGTTATTAGGAGAAAGAAAAGTGGCATTCTACGGATCGGAGCGTGGAATGTCAGATCCCTTAATCGGGCAGGTAGGTTAGAAAATTTAAAAATGGAAATAGATAGGTTAAAGTTAGATATAGTGGGAATTAGTGAAGTTTGGTGGCAGAAGGAACAAGACTTTTGGTCAGGTGAATACAGGGTTATAAATACAAAATCAAATAGGGGTAATGCAGGAGTAGGTTTAATAATAAATAAAAAAATATGAGTGTGGGTAAGTTACTACAAACAGCATAGTGAACGCGTTATTGTGGCCAAGATAGACACAAAGCCCACTCCTACTACAGTAGTACAAGTTTATATGCCAACTAGCTCTGCAGATGAAGAAGAAATTGAGGAAATCTATGATGAGATAAAAGAAATTATTCAGGTAGTGAAGGGAGACGAAAATTTAATAGTCATGGGTGAGAAGGAAACATAGTAGGTGAATATGGATTGGGGGGGAAGAAATGAAAGAGGAAGCCGTCTGGTAGAATTTTGCACAGAGCATAACTTAATCATAGCTAATACTTGGTTCAAGAATCATAAAAGAAGGTTGTATACATGGAAGAATCCTGGAGATACTAAAAGGTATCAGATAGATTATATAATGGTAAGACAGAGATTTAGGAACCAGGTTTTAAATTGTAAGACATTTCCAGAGGCAGATGTGGACTCTGACCACAATCTGTTGGTTATGAACTGTAGATTAAAACTGAAGAAACTACAAAAAGGTGCTAATTTAAGGAGATGGGACCTGGATAAACTGAAAGAACCAGAGCTTGTAGAGAGTTTCAGGGAGAGCATAAGGGAACAATTGACAGGAATGGAGGAAAGAAATACAGTAGAAGAAGAATGGGTAGCTCTGAGGGATGAAGTAGGGAAGGCAGCAGAAGATAAAGTAGGTAAAAAGACGAGGGCTAATAGAAATCCATGGGTAACAGAAGGAATATTGAATTTAATTGATGAAAGGAGAAAATATCAAAATTCCGTAAATGAAGCAGGCAAAAAGGAATACAAACGTCTCAAAAATGAGATCGACAGGAAGTGCAAAATGGCTAAACAGGGATGGCTAGAGCACAAATGTAAGGATGTAGAGGCTTATCTCACTAGGGGTAAGATAGATACTGCCTACAGGAAAATTAAAGAGACCTTTGGAGAAAAGAGAGCCACTTGTATGAATATCAAGAGCTCAGATGGAAACCCAGTTCTAAGCAAAGAAGGGAAGGCGGAAAGGTGGAAGGAGTATATAGAAGGTTTATACAAGGACGATGTACTGGAAATGGAAGAGGATGCAGATGAAGATGAAATGCGAGATACAATACTGCGAGAAGAGTTTGACAGAGCACTGAAAGACCTGAGTCGAAACAAGGCCCCGGGAGTAGACAACATTCCATTAGAATGACTGACGGCCTTGGGAGAGCCAGTCCTGACAAAACTCTACCATCCTCTACCATCTGGTGAGCAAGATGTATGAGACAGGCGAAATACCCTCAGACTTCAAGAAGAATATAATAATTCCAATCCCAAAGAAAGCAGGTGTTGACAGATGTGAAAATTAGTGAACTATCAGTTTAATAAGTCACAGCTGCAAAATACTAACACGAATTCTTTACAGACGAATGGAAAAACTGGTAGAAGCGGACCTTGCGGAAGATCAGTTTGGATTCTGCAGAAATGTTGGAACACGTGAGGCAATACTAACCTTACGACTTATCTTAGAAGAAAGATTAAGAAAAGACAAACCTACGTTTCTAGCATTTGTAGACTTAGAGAAAGCTTTTGACAATGTTGACTGGAATACTCTCTTTCAAATTCTAAAGGTGGCAAGGGTAAATACAGGGAGCGTAAGGCTATTTACAATTTGTACAGAAACCAGATGGCAGTTATAAGAGTCGAGGGACATGAAAGGGTAGCAGTGGTTGGGAAGGGAGTGAGACAGGGTTGTAGCCTCTCCCCGATGTTATTCAATCTGTATATTGAGCAAGCAGTAAAGGAAACAAAAGAAAAATTCGGAGTAGGTATTAAAATTCACAGAGAAGAAATAAAAACTTTGAGGTTCACCGATGACATTGTAATTCTGTCAGAGACAGCAAAGGACTTGGAAGAGCAGTTGAACGGAATGGATAGTGTCTTGAAAGGAGGATATAAGATGAACATCAACAAAAGCAAAACGAAGATAATAGAATGTAGTCGAATTAAGTCGGGTGATGCTGAGGGAATTAGATTAGGAAATGAGATACTTAAAGTAGTGAAGGATTTTGGCTATTTGGGGAGCAAAATAACTGATGATGATCGAAGTAGAGAGGATATAAAATGTAGACTGGCAATGGCAAGGAAAGCGTTTCTGAAGAAGAGAAATTTGTTAACATCGAGTATAGATTTAAGTGTCAGGAAGTCATTTCTGAAAGTATTTGTATGGAGTGTAGCCATGTATGGAAGTGAAACATGGACGATAAATAGTTTGGACAAGAAGAGAATAGAAGCTTTCGAAATGTGGTGCTACAGAAGAATGCTGAAGATCAGATGGGTAGATCACATAACTAATGAGGAGGTATTGAATAGAATTGGGGAGAAGAGGAGTTTGTGGCACAACTTGACAAAAAGAAGGGACCGGTTGGTAGGACATGTTTTGAGGCATCAAGGGATCCCAAATTTAGCATTGGAGGGCAGTGTGGAGGGTAAAATTCGTAGAGGGAGACCAAGAGATGAATACACTAAGCAGATTCAGAAGGATGTAGGTTGCAGCAAGTACTGGGAGATGAAAAAGCTTGCACAGGATAGAGTAGCATGGAGAGCTGCATCAAACCAGTCTCAGGACTGAAGACCACAACAACAACAGTATTGTTATTTCAGCTTAAAAAATAAAAAAATAAAAAATAAAAAAAAGTGACATGTTCCACATCCATGAGGATCTTCTGAACACGGATCTATGGAACGAAAAACTAATCTAATCTAATCCTCTAAACACACACTGCTTCTCTCCAAGCTCATGAACTGTTTTTCACATGCAGCTATATTTTCACACTAAAAGATTTAATTGCCCCAAACATGGCAGTTTTGCTCATTTTACTGGCTTCCCCTGTTTTTCCTCTCGTAAACTACAAGAGGGGGAAAAAAATTCTCCCCCCCCCCCCCACCCCCCCCCCCTCTCTCTCTCTCTCTCTCTCTCTCTCTCTCTCTCTCTCTCTCACACACACACACACACACACACACACACACACACACACACACTCACTCTCTCTCAGCTGACTTCAAGTGTTTTTTTAACACTTTTCAGTTTTCTGGATAATGTAAATTCCAATCAGTTTCTTTTCTTTGAGCTTTGGCTTTGTCCCGTATTCTTTTATACTTGCACTTTACAGCCTTGCTTCTCTGTCTGTGATATTATTGTCTACAGTCCAATTCTGCCCTGAAAATGTGTGGCAGCAATGATTTTCATTTTTAAACTTACTATGTTGCAAATCTCTTTCCTGTTCTCATTTATTCCAGATTCCTTTCTATTTATTAGGTCCCATGTTTGTTTATTTTCTTGCTTACTAGAAACTGCATTATCTTGTAAGTTTTTCAGTCTCTTCTACTTCATTCTGTAAATATGTCCTAGGAGGATAGTCCCTTTTTTTATGGTTGCCAAGATCTTTTCTGTACAAATATGTAATTGTTAGTTTGGTGTTCTACGTGGGTCCTCTCGTCTTCTTTGACATCACTTAACTTCTTCAGAACATTTCATTCCACAATTAGTAGCCTCCTAAGTAACTCTGTTTTTACAAGATTCAGTCTTCCTGCGTCATACAAGGCTTGAGGGCAGATACTGTCTGCTAATGCCTTAATTCTGCATTGATAGAAAGATTGTTCTTTTTAAATGCTGATTTGTGCTCTCATAGCTTATATTCAATTGCACCAGTTCATTTAAATTTGTCATCTTGTATATTTTCCTTCTACTTGTATAATCTTCTTTTCTTGCTTACAAGCAACTGTATTATCTGATATGTTTTTCAGTCTCTCCTGGTTCATTTGTAAGTGTGTCTGAAGAGGGTGGTCCCTTTTTTCTGATGGTTGCCAGGATCTTTTCTGTCCAGATATGTAGTTATTAGTTTGGTTTCTTGCCATGCCAGTTCAGAGTAAAACCTTGAGCTTTCTATGATTTCCACCATTGTCTTTGTCAGGAGCAGCTGACTGTAAAAATTGCTGCTGTGGTGGCCTTTTAAAACCCAAAGACAGCTTCCGGTTGGTCGGTAGTTACATCATGCTGTCACAGATGGTGTCAATGTATGCACTGGTGGCGCCACTGTGAGGAATATCTCCGGCTCTTCTCTGCATTGAAAGCTTGCTTCCATGCACTGCTAAGATTATATCTGCCATCATGGTTGAAGGTTTCTCACGCATTCCTATGTCTACAGCCTCTTTAATTATAGAGTCCCAGTTTGTGGAAGCTGAGACAAAACTTTTGTTTCTTCATATAGTATTTTATGTTTGTGTTTGAGGCTGTGCTCAGCACCTGCAGATTTCTCCAGTTCTTGATTTTTAATATGCCGTTGATGTTCTGCACACTGGTTGGAAATGGTGCGGATGGACTGACTGATGTAATTGCTTCCACACTGACATGGGATGTTGTAACCCCAAAGAATCCTGAGGCTGAAGATGTCCTTAACAGGGCGTAGTATCTGCTTTTTCTTCTTAAGAGGCTGGAACATACATCTGATATCTCATCTTCCTAGGACTCTCCTTATTTATCTGGATGTAATGTCACAAAAGGGAAGGAATGCAATTGCTGGCTCATCACGTGAACGTTAACATTTTTGTGTTTCCTTTTGTTGGAGAACGCTGACTTGATATTATGGAACCCATAGCCGTTCTTTTGGAACACATACTTCAGATGATTAATTTAGGAATGGTTGTGGTCCTAGTCATAAACGGTTTTTGCTCTGTGTACCAGAGTATTTAAAGTTGCTCTCTTCTGGACAGAATGGTGAAAACTCGGGACACCAAGATGTAGATCAGAGTGTGTCAGCTAGTGGTACACTGAGTGGCTGAGGTATCCATCCAACTTTTGTTGTATCAGAACATCTGAAAATAGCAGCCTTTCCTCTTTCTCTGTGTCACTGGTGAACTGTATATTTTGGTGCATGCTGTCCGTATGTTGCTGGGAGTGCTCAAGAGCTGCTGCTAAGAAGACAAAGCAGATACTACACACTGTTAAGGACATCCTCAGCCTCAAGATTCTTTGGGTTTTCAACATTGCATGTGAGTGTGGAAGCAATTACATTGGTCAGTCCAACCCCACCATTTACAACCAGTTTGCAGAACATCAATGGCATATTAAAAATAAAGAACTGGAGAAATCTGAAGGTGCTGAGCACGGCCTCACACACAAACATAAAATACTATATGAAGAAACTAAAGTTTTGTCTTAGCTTCCATAAACTGGGACTCTATAATTAAAGAGGCTGTAGAAATAAGAATTTGTGAGAAAACCTTCAACTATGATGGCAGATATAATCAAAGTGGTGCATGGAAGTGAGCTCTCAATGCAGAGAAGAGCCAGAGATATTCATCGCGGTGCTCCACCAGCACATACATTGACACCATCTATGACAGCATGATGTAACTAACGACCAACAGGAAGCTGTCTTAGGGCTATATAAGGCCACCATAGCTGCAATTTTCGGTCAGTTTCTCCTGACTAAGACAATGGTGGAAATCATTGAAAGCTCGATGTTTTGCCCTTAAGTGATGTGGCAGGAAGTTTGAGAATGTTTTATGTAACATTGCCATTGCAAAAGACTTTGTTCTCATAATCCTGTTCTTTCAAGATTTAGACTTCCTGCTCCATACAAGGCTTCAAGTCAGATCACTGTCTGCTAATGTCGTAATTTGGCACTGAGTAAAAGATGGTTGTTGTTAGATGTTGATTTGTCGTCTTATAGCTTATTTTCAGTTGCGCTATTTCATTTAAATTTGTCTACCTTCTGAATTTTCCTCTTACATGTGTAATCTTTCTCTAGCTGCCTGTCTCTGGAACCGAATGGTTTGATTGGTCACCTCTTGAAGTGATTTGACAAGATCACAATGTCTTCTGGAAATGCCAGCTTGCATCCATCTTGTGTTCTACGTACTCCTTCCATTTCTTGATTCTTGTCACCAATCTCTCATCATATGGTTGAGGGTGCAATATGTCTGCTTCTAGCTTTGATGTTGTAGGTCTCAGGTAGTGTTCCTTGGATATACTTTATATGTTCTCTGTCTAAACTCAAGTGTTCAAAACTTTAGCACAGTGTTTGCCTATCTACTGAGTCACAGACAAAATCCACAAATGTGCTGCACCTGTAGTTGTAGCTGACTGTGCAGCCATTGTCTCAAATTTTGCAGCCAATGTTTGAACTGTGTTGCGGGTTTTCTCTCTCTTCACTGGTCAACAGTTCAAAAAATTTTGCAGCACATTTGCACTGGTATTCAGAATGTGCATCAAATGAAGCCACAACATAGGCTACAACACCATGGCTTTTTGGCATGTATGTAAATGGATGGCACGTGACCAAGAAATATTCTTTGAACAGACAATGCATATTTAACTCTGCATGGTACAGTGACTGCACAGAACTGTCGCACATGAGGGTCTGCTCCATCGCGTCTTGTGCAGGAACTCACTGCAGTCAGCTTATGTGACTATTTGGTGTGGTTTCTCAAGTGTCTTCACTCTCAGTCGATTTTCCTTCGAGGAGATGATGCCTCACGTGCCTGTTATGTGTACAATGACATCTGCATGTTATAAGGACCTCCCTGTGCAACACGTGACTCTGGCTACGCAGTAATGCAGCTATGTCCACACTGATATTTCCATGCAAGATGGGGCTACCACACATTGCTTGCCAGAGATTCGCTTTGAGAAAATTTCAGTAATGACTGTGTCATCTCTAGGCAACTTCAATATGTGTAGTCTTCCAGATACCCTGACTGAAATCCATGTGACTTCTGACTTGGGGGACATATCTGAAAGATCATGTCCATCAGAAATATACCTGAACACTTCCTGATCTGAAGAATAGCATATGATGACACATCACTCTGATTACACCAGATATGTTGCAAGCAACTGTCGACTATGCCGTGTTACAGATGCAGTGTGGTCTTGAGTCAGGAGACCATATTGAACACATTTTTTAATGTGTGGCCATATCCTAACACACCAGTAAATTTGCCAGAAACACCATTATTATGTATGATCATTTGCCATATTTTCACCTGGTGACAGAAAGTGGAACTATTATTTTTTCCAGTGGTCTCTGTGAGTGCACTGATTAATGAACATACCGATGATGTTTCCAGCACTCTGTGATGTATTGGCCAGCACTACAGAACTCCGAACAAAACCACTGTCAAATTCATGGCAGAGAGTATTTCCACATTATACCATGTACCTATATTACAGTTTCTTCTTTTCAATTTGCATGTGGAATGTGGGAAGAATGTCTTCTTAAATGTTACAGTCCACACCATAATTTGTTTAATCATGTTTTTATGGTACCTGTAGGAATAAGACATAGCTTTCTGTTATATATATTTAAATTCCTTACGTAATACAAGTCCTTGAAGCTTTGTAAGTAGGCTTTCACATGACAGTTGTCATCTATTTTCAAGGGTGTCTCAGTTCAGATTTTTCAGAATTACTGTTGTGCTCACCTGTGAGGTAAACAAATGTGCATTTGCGCTGTCCTGCTCTCCATGCTTGCAGTATCCCCTGTTTGTCGTATTTGGTAAGGGTCTCATACATTTGAACAATACAGGGTGTATATAAAGTTTGGGAACACTTTCAGTTATTTATTGCAAAGGAACCAAACATTGTACAGATATCATACATATGTCATTTTGAAGATAAACACTTAAGGTTTTTTTTTTTTCATGTATAGTGCCACAGTGATCGAGGGTCGGTCAAAAAGTAATGCCTCCCATTTTTTTTCTACTTAAAAAAATTAAGTTAAGTGAAAAATTTGAATTTGGCGCCATTCCTCAAACCTTCTTCTGCAATCCACTGCAGTAGTAACTTTCTGTGTCAACAGGTGGCAGCACAGCAGAAGTTTGTAAGATGGCCGACATCGATGTTCGTTTGAGACAGCGTTGTGTGATTGAATTCTTGAATGCAGAAGGTGAAACGCCCATAAGCATTCATGAAAGACTGAAGAAGGTGTATGGTGTTGTGACAGTGGATGTCAGCACTGTTAGACGATGGGTTCGTCGTTGTAAGGAAGCTGAAGGGCAAACACAGTTGACTGACGAAAAGCGGAGCGGCAGGCCGGTGAGTGCAGTGACTCCACACAACATTCAGCAAGTTGATGACATCATTCGTGGTGACCGTCGGATGACTGCAGATGAAGTGTGTCGCATTATTTCTCTTAGTAAAGGCAGTGTGATCACGATTATTAAACAATTGGGGTACTCAAACGTTTGTGCACGGTGGGTTCCAAGAATGTTAACCGATCAGAACAAAGAGGCAAGGAAAACAATAGCCTCCCAACACTTGCAGCGCTTCCGTTTGGAGGGAGATGAGTTTCTGAAAAAAATTGTGACCGGGGACGAAACATGGGTGCATTTTTTTGAACCCGAATCAAAGAGGCAGTCAATGGAGTGGCGTCACACAAGCTCGCCGAGGAAGAAAAAATTCAAAACTGTGCGATCGGCAGGGAAAGTTATGGCAACAGTTTTCTGGGATACAGAGGGTGTGATTCTGGTTGATTTTTTGGAGCAGGGATGCACAATAAATTCTGTTCAATACGTCACAACCCTCAAAAAACTTAAAGCACGTCTTCAGCGAGTTCGCCCAACAGAATCAATGGCAGATGTTCTTCTTTTGCATGACAATGCAAGACCACACACCAGCTGTCACACCTCTGACGAGATTGTCAAAATTGGATGGGAAGTTTTGCCTCATCCCCCATACAGCCCTGACCTGGCACCATCAGACTTCCATCTGTTCGGGCCACTAAAAGAAGCTCATCGTGGGATTCATTTTGAAGATGAGGAGGCCGTCAAAACATCCGTGCGTCAATGGCTTAGGAAGCAGAGCTGTGATTTTTACCGTGCTGGGATACATGCCCTTGTTCAAAGATGGACCAAAACTGTAGAGATGGGCGGAGATTACATTGAAAAATGACAAAATGATCCTCAATGTTGTGGTTTTCAACCTATGTAGTTGCATTTAAATTTCCTGACAATTAAACGTAGAAAAAAAAATAGGAGGCATTACTTTATGACTGACCCTCGTATTTTGGTAATTTGCAATAGTCAGCGCATGGTGAGTTCAGTTGCGGAGCGAGCTTTCTGTGTATTGGAGTTCGACAAAAACAAGTGTGCTACAGCTGTTCAACGGATGTTTAGAACCAAGTATGGTAAGAAGCCACCAACAAGGAAGGCCATTTACTACTGGCACAACAAATTCATTACGACAGGTTGCTTGTGCCCAGTAAAGAGAAGCGGACATTTCAGTTTGAGTGAAGGGAATGTGGATCATATACGAGAAACATTCATAAGTAGTCCAAAGAAATCAGTGCATCATGCATCCCGTGAACCCGAAATGGCTCCAGTGACTGTGTGGAAAGCCCTGCGACAGAAGCTGTCTATGAAACCATTCAAATTGGAGATAGTGCAGAAGCTCTGTGATGACGACAAAGACAAGCGTTTTGAGTTTTGTTCGCAGTCGCAACAATTGAATGAAGATGAGGATGACATTTTTGATCGCTCAATTTTTAGCGATGAAGCCACTTTTCACACTAATGGGAAAGTGATCAGGCATAATTGTCGAATCTGCGGTACAAAGCTTCCACACAAATGCATTGAATTTGAGCGTGATTCCCCAGAGGTAAATGTTTTTTGTGCCTTGTCATGTCAAAAACTGTATGGCCCATTTTCTTTGCTGAGATCATTGTCACTGGATATGCCTACTTGGACATGTTGCAACATTGGCTGATGCCTCAAATGAAATCGGACTCTCCAGTCATCTTTTAGCAGGATGATGCTCCATCCCATTTTCATCATGAAGTTCATGGATACCTGAACACGGAGCTGCTGCATTAATGGATCGGCTGTGCTACAGAAGAGGACAGCTGTTTCATGAAATGGCCTCCCCAATCACCAGATCTCACTCGGTGTGACTTTTTTCTGTGGGGACACATTAAAGATCTGGTCTATGTACCGCCTCTACCACGTGATGTAGCAGAGCACAGGGAGAGAATACGGAAAGCAATTGCCACAGTTGACGATGCCATGCTGGGACTGGTGTGGCAAGAATTCGATTACTGTATTGATGTCTGCTAGGTCACTCATGGTTCGCATATCGAATGTTTGTAAAAAAAACTTTCATAGTGTCTCTTCAAAATGCAATATGTATGACATTGGTACATGTTTAGTTCTTGTGAAATACATAATTGAAAGTGTTCTCGGACTTTATGTACACCCTGTATTTTAAGCAGATGTTAGGACCAGGATAAATTAGATGATGTTCACAAACAGTTGGAAGTTGCTGTGACTGCTGTCAAGCAATTGGAAGCTGCCTGAAATGTATTGGGTGAAATGCTAGCGTCATATCTCAGGTACTACCCTCTCCATTGGATACTTTTTTTTTGTGTGCACAATACAAAACCTGTCACTGCTCAACAACAAGAACTGTGAGTGGTAGATCTGGAGGTTGTGTATGGGTAAGGCAGGGACAAGGGAGAACTCAAGTTTCTATATTCACCTCTCTTACCAATAGGGTGGAGCATTATGTACCCCTGGAATTTCAACTGAGCAAGTGTGACGTAGTTCACATGTTGAGAAGCTTGATGTGTCTGTCAGGCAGCATTTGCATCTGTCAATCATCTGCAGTTCAAACATATGACAAATAATGGTATCTTTCAGGGAAATAAAAACAAGCAATGGGAGGGATCACCGTGTGCACTCAATGGAATTGTCTGTGGAGCTCATTCAATGTGTCTAAGAGTATCAGCCCCTGAGGGAACAGAGTGCAACCAGTTTCAGGTTCTAGTGCACATTGGAACAAATGATGCCTTTTACCTGGGTCATAGAAGATGAGCCTTGCTTACTGAGTTCTAAAACAACTCACAATCGGCAGCAGTGTTCCTGGAGCTGATTGTGGCTCTCAGGTTTGACACCAGCTGTGAAAGCTTACACATTTATTTCAATTCAGTGGTTGGTTACAAGGAAAAAAGTCGCTTTCCAAAGGGAACCCTTACCAAATAGGATTAACAGGAGATACTGAAGCTGAACAAAGAAGTGCAGCACAAAGAGTTTCAGTTTGCTAGACCTAATGGTGAGCATCATGAAAATTCTGAAATATTTTAATTAGTCATTGCGTGAAGACATGTCAATTATCCTGTTAAAGCATGCTTACAAAGTTTCAACAACAAATATTAAGTGAAGAAACTAGGAATACACTTCAGACCCTGTGACTTTACCCTATATACCTGTTCCAAAATGCCTTCAGTAGCTGCTCCTCTGTCGAATCTGGCTGAAAAGTAATTGGCAAAAGTCAGCTGTTTCAAAATATGTTGTCCACACATTGTTTGCAGTTCATAAAACTTCAGTTGCACTTTGGTATTAAATAACCTACTGTTCTTGGCCACATTGAGTACCATTTACTACAATTTATCACTGATAAAGTGTGAGCCACATACTACTGTCTGTGAATGCCCTATATTGTGATTATTCAGATGCAGTAATTTAACACTAAAGTTACACAGAAGTTCATGTGTGGCAAGTAAATCATTAACACATTCCCTGTTTGCACTATCCTCTCAAGTAGATGGTCATATCAAAACGAAAACGATTTGCACAGTAAATATCATTTGGAAATAACACAATTCACTGGCTACTGTCACACTAAGTGTCATTGAAGATTAACACATTTCATGAAACTGATTACAAGTTCACCAGCAGTCACTGAAAAACGGTCATTGAGTTTCAGAAAGATCTTCTGGAATCAAAATTTAGATGAAACTCCGTACACTGTTCAAGTTGTAATATGTGTTAATTCATCTCTGATATAGTTTTTGACACAGATCTTGCCCATCTTGTAACCTGCCACAGACTGACTGAAATGTTTCCCAGCAGCCTCCCTTTTATAAGAGTACAATAATTAGCAGTACATTCAGTTATCGTTGCTTGCTGTCTTTTTACAAATTACGCTTCAAGATTTGTACACCAATTTCTACATCTGAAAGATGATGTCTATTCAAATTTCTAGACCAAGTGAGGTGGCAGAGTGACTAGCACACAGGACTTCCATTCAGGAGGACAACAATTAAAACCCACATCCAGCCATCATGAGTTTGGTTGTCTGTGATTTCCCTAAATCACTTCAGGCAAATGCCAGGATGGTTCCCCTGAAAGGGCATGGCTGACTTCCTTCCTATTCTTCCCTAATCTGATGGGACCGATGACCTCGCTATTTGATCCCCTGAATCAACCAACCAATCAAATTTCATGCCAGTCACATAAGAGTGGCACTAGTTGCGCTGCTACGAGGGTGTGAATCAAGTTTGCTTTAAATACACACTGTAACAGTTGTGAGCATTAGTTATCTTGAAATTGGAAATGTTGAGTTTATGTTACTCAAAAAGATGACAGAGGTGCCATTGTCACCACCTCACTGAGTGTGAATGACGTCATGTAGTAGGGCTATGAGAAGCTGGATGTTTGTTCTGCAGTATTGCCAAAAGACTTGACACGAATGTAGCCACTGTACATGATTGCTGGGAACGGTGGTCACAGGAATGTTCTGTCACAAGACCACCAGGCTTCAGATGGCCACATGGCACTACCGAGATGGAAGACCATCAAGTTCGGTGTATGGCTCTGATGCATCGTACTGTCTGTAGGAAGCAATTTTAACCGCAGTTGACACAACAGACTGTTACAAATCTATTATTTCAAGAACAGTTTTGAACCAAACACACTGTTGCATGCATTCAACTGACTGCAAACAATTGCCATTTGCAACTTCAGCAGTGTCAAGCAAGTGCTTGTTGGAGGGCAGGGTTGTGTTTTCCGGTGAAAGGTGGTTCTGCCTCGGTGCCATTGATGGCCATGTATTGGTTAGGAGGAGGCCAGGTGAAGGTGTGCAACCAATCTGTCTGTTGCCTAAACATACTGGACCTACATATGGAGTTATGGTCTGGGCTGCAATTTTGTATGACAACAGGAGCACTCTTGCGGTTTCCCATCTACCCTGACTGTAAATATGTATGTCAATCTTGTGATTCAACCTCTTGTGCTGCCATTCATGAACAGCATTCCAGGGGGTGTTTAGCAACTGGATAACTCAACATGCTCTACAGAATTTCGACGTGTTACCTTCACCTGCTTGATGACCAGATCTGTCTCCAGTCGATCACATATGTAACATCATTGGATGACCACCCTACAACCAGCATTAAGCATCCCTGTATTGACTGACCAAGTGCAGCAGGCATAGAACTTCATCCGACAAACTGACATCTGGTACCTACGCATCGCAAAGCATGCATGTTTTCATGCTTGCATTCAACATTGTTGGTGGTTATTTTAGTTATTGATGTACCAGCACTTTGCATTTGTAATGGCTTATCTTGTGCATACATTAATCTGTGCCCTTGTGATGTTAATCACTTAAATATGGTAACCAGACAATGTGTTCTCTACATTTCAGTGCTTTACATTAATCTCTTCTTTGGTATTGCATTTTTTTCTGTCATTGTATCTATGAATAACTGAATAGTGGAACAAGATTTGTTTGACTGAGGACTTCTAGATAAAACAATAACTGTGATTGGATTATGCTGTCTAGGTTGCCAAAATACGGGATTCTATTTTAGTAACAATGTTTTAGATAAGAATGCTAATTACTCTGGAACTAATTTCTAGCATTATCTGTGCAGATACTTCACTTATTTCTGTAGACTTTTAATCTGCTTCAGCTGAATGTTAGGAACTGGGTAGATATTTACAAAGGAACAATGGTAATGAAGTTTTAAATTTCTGGTATTTTCCCATTAGTACAGTTCTGTGTAATCTGGTTATACTTACGAGTACCAATTAACCAAAAGAATGTAATGAATAATAAAGTTGGCCAAACCCAGAGCTAACTTTCAAGATTTTGGGTACTGTGGAGATGCCATAAAAATAACACTAGTGGAGATATTTGCAATATATATTTGAACCATGGATATTGCTGTTGCTGGGGAGGTTTGCATGCCTCAGAAATACAGAGAGCCATACCATAGGTGCAACCACAACGGATTGGTATCTGTTGAGAGGCCAGTGTGGTTCCTGAAGCTGGGCAGCAGCCTTTTCAGTAGTTGCAGGGGCAACAGTCTGGATGAGTGACTGATCTCCCCTTGTAACACTAACCAAAACGGCCTTTCGAACAGCTGAAAGCAAGGGGAAATTACAACTGTAATTTTTCCCTAGGACATGCAGCTTTACTGTATGGTTATATGATGATGGTGTCCTCTTGGGTAAAATATTCCGGAGGTAAAATAGTTCCCCATTCAGATCTCCGGGTGGGGACTACTCAGGAGGATGTCATTATCAGAAGAAGAAAAAGCTGGTTTTCTACAGGTCGGAGTGCGGAATGTCAGATCCCTTAATCGGGCAGGTAGGTTAGAAAATTTAAAAAGTTATATATAGTGGGAATTAGTGAAGTTCGGTGCAGGAGGAATGAGACTTCTGGTCAGGTGACTACATGCTTAGAAATACAAAATCAAATAGGGGTAATGCAGGAGTAGGTTTAATAATGAATTAAAAATAGGAGTGTGGGTAAGCTATTACAAACAGCATAGTGAATGCATTATCGTGGCCAAGAAAGACACGAAGCCCATGCCTACCACAGTAGTACAAGTTTATATGCTAACTAGCTGCGCAGATGACAAAGAGATTGATTAAATGTCTGATGAGATAAAAAAAATTATTCAGATAGTGAAGGGAGACTACAATTTAATAGTCATGGGTCACTGGAATTCGATAGTAGGATAAGGAAGAGAAGGAAACATAGTAGGTGAATGTGAAATTGCGGTAAGGTAAGAAAGAGGAAGACACCTAGTAGAATTTTGCACAGAGCATAACTTAATCATAGCTAACTAATGTTTCAAGAACCATGAAAGAAGGTTGTATACATGGCAGAAGCCTGGAGATGTTGGAAGGTTTCAGATAGATTATATAATGGTAAGACAGAGATATAGGAACCAGGTTTTAAATTGTAAGATATTTCCAGGAGCAGATGTGGACTCTGACCACAATCTATTTACTATGAACCGTAGATTAAAACTGAAGAAACTGCAAAAAGGTGGGAATTTAAGGAGATGGTACCTGGATAAACTGACAGAACCAGAGGTTGTGGAGAGTTTCAGGGAGAGCATTAGGGAAGGATTGAAAAGAATAGGGGAAAGAAATATAGTAGAAGAAGAATGGGTAGCTTTGAGAGATGAATTAGTGAAGGCAGCAGAGGATCAATTATGTAAAAAGACAAGGGCTAGCAGAAAACCTTGGGTAACTGAAGAAATATTTAATTTAATTGATGAAAGGAAAAAATATAAAAATACAGTAAATGAAGCAGGCAAAAAGGAATACAAACATCTCAAAAATGAGATTGACAGGAAGTGCAAAGTGGCTAAGCAGGGATGGCTAGAGGACAAATGAAGGGATGTAGAGACATATATTACGAGGGGTAAGATAGTTACTGCCGACAGGAAAATTAGAGAGACTTTTGGAGAAAAGAGTAACACGTGTATGAATATTAAGAGCTCAGATGGAAACCCAGATCTAAGCAAAGAAGTGAAAGCAGAAAGGTGGAAGGAGTATACAGAGGGTATATACAAGGGTGATGTACTTGAGGACAATATTATGGAAATGGAATAGCATGTAGATGAAGATGAAATGGGAAATATGATACTGCATGAAGAGTTTGACAGAGCACTGAAAGAAAGTCGAAACAAGGCCCGGGAGTAAACAACATTCCATTAGAACTACTGATATCAAGATTTATGAGAGAGGTGAAATACCTTCAGATTTCAAGAAGCATATAATAATTCCAAACCCAAAGAAAGCAGGTGTTGACAGATGTAAAAATTACTGAACGATCAGTTTAATAAGTCACAGCTGCAAAATACTAACACGAATTCTTTACAGATGAATGGAAAAATGGTAGAAGCCGACCTTGGGGAAGATCAGTTTGAATTTGGTAGAATTGTTGGAACATGTGAGGCAATGCTGACACTACGACTTATCGTAGAAGATAGATTAAGGAAAGGCAAACCTACGTTTCTAGCATTTGTAGACTTAGAAAAAGCTTTTGACAATGTTGATAGGAATACTCTCTTTCAAATTCTGAAGGTGGCAGGGATCAAACACGGGGAGTGAAAGGCTATTTACAATTTGCACAGAAACCAGATGGCAGTTATAAGAGTGGATTGACATGAAAGGGAAGCAGTGGTTGGGAAGGGAGTGAGACAGGGTTGTAGCCTATCCCTGATGTTATTCAATCTGTATATCGAGCAAATAGTAAAGAAAACAAAAGAAAAATTCAGAATAGGAATTGAAATCCATGGATAAGAAATAAAAACTTTGAGGTTCGCTGATGACACTGTAATTCTTTCAGAGAGAACAAAGGAAATGGAAGAGCAGTTGAACTGAATGGACAGCATCTAGAAAGGAGGATATAAGCAAAACGAGAATAATGGAATGTAGTCGAATTAAATCAAGTGATGCTGTGGGCATTAGATTAGGAAATGAGGCACTTGTAGTAGTATATGAGTTTTGCTATTTGGGGAGCAAAATAACTGATGATGGTCGAAGTAGAGAGGATATAAAATGTAGACTGGCAATGGCAAGGAAGGCATTTCTGAAGAAGAGATATTTGTTAACATCTAGTATAGATTTAAATGTAAGGAAGTCATTTCTGAAAGTATTTGAGTGGAGTGTAGCCGTGTATGGAAGTGAAACATGGACGATAAATAGTGTAGACAAGAAGACAATAGAAGCTTTGGAAGTGTGGTGCTACAGAAAAGTACTGAAGATTATGTGGGTAGCTCACATAACTAATGAGGAGGTATTGAATAGAACTGGAGCAGAAGAGAAACTTGGTAGAACATGTTCTGAAGCATTAAGGAATCACCAATTTAATATTGGAAGGCAGTGTGGAGGATAAAAATCATAGGGGAAGACCAAGAGATTCAGAAGGATTTAGGTTGCAGTAGGTACTGGCAGATGAAGCTAGCACAGGATAGAGTAGCATGGAGAGCTGCATCAAACCAGTCTCTGGACTGAAGACGACAACAACAACAACAACAACAATATATTGTTGGGTCTTGAGTCCAAAGACTGGTCTGATGCAGCTCTCCATGCTACTCAATCTTGCGCAATCCTCTTCATCTCGAAGTATCTACTGCAACCTACATCCTTCTGAATATGCTTAGTGTATTCATCTCTTTGTCTCCCTCTGTAATTTTAACACTCACACTTCCCTCCAGTACTAAATTGGTGATCCTTGATGCCTCAGAACGTGTCCTATCAACCGATCCCTTTTTCTAGTCAAGTTGTGCCACAAATTTCTCTTCTCGCTAATTCTGTTTAGTACCTCCTCGTTTGTTACGTTATCTGCCCATCTAATCTTCAGCATTCTTCCGTAGCACCACACATCAAAATTTTCTATTTTCTTCTTGTTTACACTTTCTATCGTCCAGTGTTTATTTCCATACTAGGTTACGCTGTATACAAATACAATATACATTTTATGTCGAGTCTGCTTCAACCACTATCAGTTATTTTGGTGCCCAAATAGTGAAAATCATTCATTACTTTAAGTGTCTCATTTCCTAATCTAATTACCTCAGCATCACCTGATTTAATTTGACCAAATTTCATTAATTTGACTAAATTTCATTAATTTGGCTTCATTCCATTATTATTGTTTTGCTTTTGTTGATGTTCATCTTATACCTTCCGTTCAAGATAGTTGTCATTCCATTCAACTGTTCTTCCAAGTCATTTGCTCTCTCTGACAGAATTACAATGTCACTGGCAAACCTCAAGATTTTTATGTCTTCACTTTGGATTTTAATTCTTATTCCAAATTTTTCTTTTGTTTCTGTTACTGCTTGCTCAATAGGCAGATTGAATAACATCGGGATAAGCTACAACTCAGTTTAGTTCCATTTCCAACCACTACTTCCCTTTCATACCATTTGGTTTCTGTACAAATTGTAAATAGTCTTTCGCTTCCTGTATTTTACCCCTGCCACCTTCAGATTTTGAAAGAGAGTATTCCGTTCAACACTGTCAAAAGCTTTCTCTAAGTCTACAAATGCTGTAAACATAGGTTTGCCTTTCCTTGACCTTGACCTTGCCAAGGTTGGAAACTACCAGTTTTTTTCCATTTGTTTGTATAGAATTCATGTTAGTATTTTGTGACTGTGACTTATTAAAATAATAGCTCAGTACTTTTCACACCTGTCAGCGTATGTTTTCTTTGGAACTGGAATTATATATTCTTTTTGAGGTCTGAGGGTATTTTGCCAGTCTCATGCATCTTGCTCACGAGATCGAAGAGTCTTGTCATGGCTGGCTCTCCCAAGGCTATCAGTAGCTCTAATGGAATGTTGTCTACCTCAGGGGCCTTGTTTTGACTCAGGTCTTTCAGTGCTCTCTGAAATTCTTTACACAGTATCATATCTCCCATCTCATCTTCATCATCTTCCATTTCCACAATATTGCCCTCAAGTACATCGCCCTTGTGTAGACCCTCTATATACTCTTTCCACCTTTCTGCTTTTCCTTCTTTGCTTAGGACTGGTTTTCCATCTGAGCTCCTGATATTCATACAGGTTGTTCTCTTTTCTCCAAAGATCTCTCTAATTTCCCTGTAGGCAGTATCTATTTTACCCCTAGTAATATACTCCTCTACATCCTTACATTTGTCCTCCAGCCATTCCCACTTGGCCATTTTGAACCTCCTGTCGATTCCATATTTGAGTCGTTTGTATTCCTTT
This sequence comes from Schistocerca gregaria, assembly GCF_023897955.1. Lineage (NCBI taxonomy): Eukaryota > Metazoa > Arthropoda > Insecta > Orthoptera > Acrididae > Schistocerca > Schistocerca gregaria. The sequence continues at coordinate 514,934,772 of NC_064924.1, forward strand.
TTGCCTGCTTCATTTTATATTTTGTGCTTTCATCAAATTAATTCAATATATTTTGTGTTACCCATGGATTTCTACTAGCCCTCATCTTTTTACCTACTTGATCCTCTGCTGCCTTCACCATTTTATCTCTCAAAGCTACCCATTCTTCTTCTACTGTATTTCTTTCCCCTATTCTTTTCAATCCTTCCCTAATGCTCTCCCTGAAACTCTGTACAACCTCTGGTTCTGTCAGTTTATCCAGGTACCATCTCCTTAAATTCCCACCTTTTTGCAGTTTCTTCAGTTTTAATCTACGGTTCATAATAAATAGATTGTGGTGAGAGTCCACATCTGCTCCTGGAAATATCTTACAATTTAAAACCTGGTTCCTACATCTCTGTCTTACCATTATATAATCTATCTGAAATCTTCCAACATCTCCAGGCTTCTGCCATGTATACAACCTTCTTTCATGGTTCTTGAAACATTAGTTACCTTACACTGTATTCCTTTCCCCTGTTTTTGTCAATTGTTACCTAATGCTCCCTCTGAAATTCTCTACAACCTCTGGTTCTTTCAGATTATCCAGGTTCCATCCCCTTAAATTGCTACCTTTTTGCAGTTTCTTCAGTTTTAATCTACAGTTCATAACCAATCAATTGTGGTCAGAGACCACATCTGCCCCTGGAAATGTTTCAAAATTTAAAACCTGGTTCCTAAATCTCCGTCTTACCATTATATATTCAATCTGAAAACTTCTGGTGTCTCCAGGTCTCTTCCATGTATACAACCATTTTTCATGATTCATAAACCAAGTGTTAGCTATGAAAAGTTATGCACTGTGCAAAATTCTATCAGGTGCCTTCCTGTTCCATTTCTTACCCCAGTCCATATTCGCCTACTACCTTTCCTTCTCTTTGTTTTTTTTTTTTTACTATCGAATTCCAACACCCCCCCCCCCCCCCCCAATGACTATTAAATTGTAGTCTCCCTTAACTATCTGAATAATTTCTTTTACCTGATCTTACATTTCTTCAATCTCTTCATCATCTGTGAAACTAGTTGGCATATAAACTTGTACTACTGTGGTAGGTGTGGGCTTTGTGTGTACCTGGCTACAATAATGCATTCACTTTGCTGTTCATAGTAGCTTATCCGTGTTCCTATTTTTTTATTCATTATTAAACCTACTCCTGCATTAACCCTTTTTTGATTTTGTATGTATAACCCTGTATACATCTGACCAGAAGTCCTGTTCCTCCTGCCTCCAAACTTCACTAATTCTCACTATATCTGACGTTAACCTATCCATTTCCCTTCTTAAATTTTCTAACCTACATGCTCGATTAAGGGATCTGACATTCCACTCTCCAATCCGTAGAATGCCAGTTTTCTTTCTCCAGATAATGAATTCCTTCTCAGTAGCCCCCACCTGGGGATCCGAATGGGAAACTATTTTGCCTCTAGAATGTTTTATGCAAGAGGATGCCATCATCATTTAAACATACAGTAAATCTGCATGCCTTTGGGAAAAATTCTGGCTGTAGTTTCACCTTGCTTACGGCCATTCACAGCACCAGCACAGCGATACTGTTTTGGTTGATGTTTGCGGGCTTTCAAATAATAAAATGTGATGTGATGTGGTGTGGTGGCCCTCAACTACGTACCCTCAGACTCATAGAGTTGAAATATTAAAAGTTTTGGCTGGTTTCATTGTCTAGCCGCTAGGATACATAGTTGCTGCATTACAAGCCAAATATTGCTGAGTCTACACTATACAATATGAATATACACATTAATCGGTTGGTCGAAGGTTCCTATCACTAGGCAGTTGCGAATTTTGAATTTTATATAGAAATTTATAAATGAAACATTGCAATTAAATAAATTTTACAGGTACTATTTTAATGACTTGAAATGATGAGTACGATAGCAAAAGCACCTTTAAGAATGCCCTTTATTACTGTAAAATACTTATTGGTGCAATTAAAAAAATATTAGTTGAATAACAGGGAAACAATAGATTCCTACTACACGTAATGAGTTATGAATAACAACATAGCTCGTACTTCCAAATGCGTACTACATTTTCACTGCAGAAGCCACAGAAATCTAACAAGTACACAAGTTGGCACTACAAAACATTTCTATCTCTTGCAACCATGTGCAAACTGCTCCACTCCAAGTCTTTCCCTTGACCATGTCTCTGTCGCACCATACCGTCCAGGACCCTCTGTGTCCTGTGCGACTATCTCTCACGCCGCACTGTCCAGCACTCTGTGTCTTCTCCCATACTGTGCAGTACTCTCCGTGTCCAGTGTGACTGTCCCTCACGCCACCCTCTTCAGAACTCCCCCTCCATTCACTTCGGTAGTCATCTCCATTAGTAATGACCGCTTTGATTGGCGATAGCACTCCATCATGTCTCAAAGCCAACGCACACTCACTAACGTTTTGAAACACATTTGAAATATTGGATTTACATTTACATAACTTGAAATTAAATAAATATTCATTTGGCTGGACCATAATACGCTCTAACACACATTATTAAATACATAAACAAATCAAATGAACATATAACAAAGGAATAGAAACAAAAGGTAGACCAGTTGCCTAATGTTTCTGTGCTTTTTAAAACACAGTAAATATTTGACCAATTTCTTCATGAATAGTATATATCAGATATAAACAAAGACATAGGTGAATAAATATATTTATAAGCATGCTGCTACCGTTTTTTCATGTGACTGTGGAGTACTTATGGCCTGATGCGATCAATAGTCATCGGCCACTTTGACCTCCAATAACTAGTGTACTATTCAAGTTACATGCCTGTAATTTATACCAATTTATGTTTACACTAATAGCTTTCTAAAGACACGTCGATCGACAAAATCGAATGAACCATTTAGATTTTGGAAATTCATTGCTAGGCGTTCCTTGTATAATTTACGGTCAGATACTAAACTTTAAACTAAGAAAGATATTGAAAATCTGATTACACCATCAGAATTGTCGTGCAAATAATGGTAACGTATATGTTTCTTTTTAAGTTATCATGACTCCTTGGGGTATTATTAATTTCTATATGAACTGCGAAATGTCTGCCATTATGGTTTCTCAAAGTCCACCATCTTTGGTACTCTGGGCATGTCACCTTCATCGACACAATGTCACCATGGAATTCCCAGCCACACTGTCAGCCTGGACCCTGGCTAACATTTGGCACCACGTGGCCGCCAACGAGCCGCGGCCTGTCGAGAGGTCCCAGCACGGCCACGCCAACTCCAAACTTAGAATATTTTCAGGGCGCCATAACTCGCTCGTTACCTCACATGTTACAAGGCCAGTTCAATCACTCATCCAGACTGTTGACCCTGCAAGTACTGAATGGCTGCTGCCCCGCTTCAGGAATCACACATTTGTCTGGCCTATCCGTTATGGTCGCACCTACAGTATGGCTATCTGTATTGCTAAGGCATGCAAACATCCCTACTAACAGCAAGGTCCATGGCTCATGGGAGGATATATGTATTTGCCAATATATAGTGCTGCCACGAGCCATTTGTTGGAGGGAGGGGGCATCTATAGTTCTTGTTTTTACGGTGTAAGATCAAAAAGTCAGCCTAGCTTGTCACGATACTTTTGAACACTGTGACTCAAGCCCTCTACTTGACTCAGTCAGTGATCAGTTCTATGAACAATGCTGCAGATCGTGAGCTTTGTTGAAATTCTGTGAGCAGAGTTGGTCTTCTCAACCTTCTCTGACGGATGCCAAAAGGCATCATCAGTTCCATTGTGTGCCACAATCTGCAGCTTGTTGCATCTTGTTCCCTCAACAGCTGCTGGAACAGCCTCTTCAGCATGTTGAATGACACTCCTAAGTGTTCCTCCCCTTTCCTTGTTGACATTTCCCAAAAGAGTACCATTATTCATCGTATGCTTGAAATGCTGGCAATTGACAGATCATTTTTTTTTTTTTTTTTTTTTTTTTTTTTTTTTTTTTTTTTTGCCTTCCTCTGAAGGATACTTCAGGCTTCTTGGCAGATGAAATGTGTGACACTGGCTCAGTTTGTTGCATTGGGTGACAGCATCTTCTTTTGTTCAATAAAGAGATGGGTTTAAAAACTGAGTTCTATCTAATCCTTCTCTTCCCTGTATGTGACTTGTAGACCTGTCCTCGACATGCCACTCAAAATTTAAGATGATTGGTGATAGGTTCTGTGTTACATGGAGGAAACAGTGTTTACAGAAGGTCCTTTAGATGTCCGGTACATGTCTCTCTTCAGTGTGCACAACACACTCTTATCTGCACTTTCAATTGCATGATGGCAAGGAGGGCAATTTTCAGCTGCTTAGGAGCAGCAACCAGCTCATCCTGTTCTTGAAAACGACATTCACTGTGGGTTTGCAGTATGATTGGAGCAAAGTTTTTCTGAACGGTAAACAAATAATTTTAAACTAACTTTGCTATTTCTCTCTTAATTTCAAAATATGTTTTGATACAAGTTTTAGAAATTCTGTGTAAGAACTGACATTACTAATAGTTAAGAAAGTTATTTTCCATTGTAACAATACAAGAACTTGAGACAAAATTTTCTCATATCCTGAAGTTAATTGAGTCTTGCGGTCTTTTATTGTTATGGCTGTGCTCACTAAAAGACTCAAAAATTGCACAAGTTCATTGCAAATGCAGACAGTTTACACTGCCATCAAAAGGCCCACCTTAATGCAAGACAATACAACGGTTATAATATGAGCATAACAAAGTAATATGCTGTAGCAGTCAGTATAGCTAAAACTGCATTACATTAAGCTCTCAACGCTTTCTTAGAAGAAAATGGTTAGGGAGCAGGAAGAGGTGAAAATATTGCAGTAATCATGCAAGTACCTACACAGCAATTTAGGGAAAATGATTTTTAAACTATGTATTGTAGCCAAAATTTGTTAAATGGACAATGGTAACTCACAACTGTAGATTTGCATAACACTAGTAAACACCCAAAATTCTCAGAAACATTAATTCATGTAGGTGTAAACTGAACTAAGGGAAACAGTTTCATGAACTGGGCTGCTACTGCCAAAATTAGTAGAAAGTTCAAATGTGGTTTACAATGGTGAATGAATTTTATGTTTTACAGAACTCAGCAATTGAAAATACACAAGATATCCTGATACACAGACACAATGTTTGATACAGTCAGTGAAAGATAATGGGAAAATGACTCAAATAGCATGTTTAAATTCTGTGCAAAATGTTTGTCTCTATATTTAGAAAATAAAATTATGTGATATGTAGTCCCACTCACATACAAAGAAAATACCAGAAGTCTGCATAGACAATGATGGCAAGTAAAACTGCAACAGCTTGAAAGCTGCATACAACAAATGTCAGATTGGCGTGAAATGTACTGCATATGTGGATATATATGTCATTAGCATTAAATCGCAGTTGTACAAAGTATGTGGCAGTAACACTTTCTACATTCTGTGTGTTAGGAAATATTTTGCAGCAGGTTTCTCATTCAGGAATCACATTTGAATGTTGTTTGTTCATGAGAACAACATACCATGCCTCTTTAAAATATTTACCAGCTCATGTTGCAATTCAACACCGGCAGGGTCATGGCTTGTTGAGACTGTTGTTTAATGTTCCACAATATTATTGCTCATTTTGTTCGATATCCCTTGACTGTCATCAAAATGTGCAATTGATTAATGCAGGAGAGCTATTCCCCTATGTGTTGCAAGATGCCAATGGGCCCGGATGACTATATCCTGACAGGACAAACACATTGTTTACTTGGCTGTGCAGGATTGTACAATGCTCTCACATACATTCATTCATGACATGGGCTCATTAGCAGCAAGACAAGTAACCACAAATACATTGACACAACACCTGAAGCGTCACTGAAAGTCAGAATAATGGTCATTGTTGCGACTTTACTTAAAATGGCAACAGAGAGCAGTGTGCTGGCAGTGGAGATTGGAATGGCACCACATGATCTTTTCAGTTGAGGTCCAGTTCTGCAGATAGCATCACAGTAATAGTATCAATGAGTGAAGGCTTGGAGGAAAATGAATGTTGCCAGATTATTTACTACTTCATCATTCTGGCGAAGCACCTGGCTTGATGGTATGGGGTGCCACCAGGTAGACAATATGATCACTTCTGGTTTGCATAGCTGTGTAATGACACAACAATCATATCTCTGACATGTAAGGCCAACGGCTGTATATCACAAGCAATGTTCAGAAAGTAAGTGTACTAGATTTTTACATTTCCTCAGAAAAATTGTGTTTGAAAATAATTACAGGTTATTGTTGAAACACCTTTTGACAGTTTTTTCACATATCACCACCCTGTTCGGTGCATGGGGTGAGCAGTGATAAAAGCTTCTTTATACCCTCCTCAGAGAACTCTCCTGTCAGTTCCTTCCCCCACTTCAGAACATATCTCTGCACCTGCTCATTGGTTGAAAATTTAATTTTACTCATGTGCTAGCAGGGAGGTGAAAAGAAGATAATCTGAAGGCACCCTGTCAGCGAAATACAGTGGGCGGTTCAACAAATCCCTTGCTGTTAAGGCTTTATGAGGACAGGCGTTGTTATGCAACAAGCACACTCCTCTCATCACCATTTCTCTCCTGTGGTTCTGAATGCTCCTTTTGAGTATTGTCATTATGCATTGATGGCCTCTCCCTGAGGCAGAAATATGTTCAAAAGTTATGCTTTTCGATCCCAAAACACTGAGGCCATAATGTTTTTGCCTGAAATTGTGATTGTAAATTTTTGGCACCTCGGGAATAGGTATGATGCCTCAGTGACAACTGTTTTTGTCTCAGGTGTGTAATGAGCCACCCATGTTTCATCTCCAAATCACAGTAGACCTCAGAAAATCTTCACCTTAAAAAAACGCAGCCCATTATGGATACAGCAAACTTACTTTCTGAACATGCCTTGTATCTTCAAGGACTTTATAGTGTTACATTTGACTAGATAACACAAGATCACATGTCGCTCATGTTGTCCTACCCTATCTTGAGACAGAGGGAGTTTGATTGTTGTCTTGGCCAGCATGTCTCCAGATCTTTCACCCACTGAAAACATGGATTGCTGAGAGGCTAGAATGCTTTCACATGCCGACCACTACAGTTCATGAGTTCAGGCGTAGAACTGAAGTTGCACAGAATGATGTACCCCATATCTTCCCCCTCCCCTCCCCTCTGCCCCCCCCCCCCCCCCAAGTTCAATTCTGTGTTTGCCTAGGTTAGAGCAATTATTGCTTCCATAAGTGGCAACTCTGGGTACAAAATTTTGCACTGTGTATACCTATAAATCACCAACAAATCTGATCATGTATTCTCCCAACTATTCTGTATGTTATGTCAGTCAGATTTCTGGGTTTGGTGTTGCCTTGGTATTGCAGTTTTAATGACCAGCACTGGAAATGTAAATAAAGAGACATGAAATGCATGAATTACCCAATTTTTTTGACTCATTCGATCCTAGCATGCCTGCAATGAACAACATTGTGTCTACTTACCAAACTAACAATATCAAAAATCATGGTGCACAAAAAAATGTGTTGTCTTCATACTGTGGCCAGTTACACAAATCTGCTTCTGTAGTTTGTAGTATGTGCATTTATTCCCCAAGAGACAATTCCATACTGGAGATCCAGCTGTACTTAAGGATAGTATGTAACTATTGGACACTTACTGTTACCTCTAATGACAAGACTCTAAGGGTATAATGTGTTATCAAGTGATACGGTGCAACAGTTGAGATGCTGGACTTATTCAGGAGGGCGACAGTCCAAACTACCATCTAGTCATCCAGATTTAGGTTTATGCTGATTTCCGGTAATTGCTTAAGGAAAATGTTGTGGTGAACCCTCAGAAAATGTCATGACATTTCCTTCATTAATTCAGTCTTATACTCAGTCTTGACTGACCACATTGTTGACAGGATATTGAATTCTATCTTCCCTGTCTCCCTTTTCTGGTGTGCTGATGACATTTTCTTTACTGGTGTATTTGTCTGTTCATTTCACTTGAAGTGAGAGTGATGTAAACACCAGAGTACATACTGTTTGCTGATCAGAATTTGTTCATTTCGTGTTGACAAATTGTAAGTCTTTGTGAGTTTCATTTGCTTTCTCTTCAAGGAGTTATAGTATTTTATCTGTGAATACAGCATTGCTATCTATTTTTGCAGGTTTAATGATGTATGTAAAGAACATTACTGTCATAAGCTGCTACCCTGTAAATATTTTGCATTAATTCTTTATTGATGTAAAGAATGTTTCACTAAAATGTTTTCACCCCCTGCAGGTTTGGCGGCTAGACTAGGCCTGAAGTATTCTTGTCTGTCATAAGAGGCAAGTAAAACGAGTCTCCTACATTGCAGTTTGTTAAATTATGGTCCCCTTTTAGGGTTTGACCTCCAACTTGCAAAATTCTACAGAAGTGCAGGCCATTTCAGGGAGGAAGTCTTACATGGTGTATCATATAACCCTTGTGCACTGAGGTCTTCTGCACTGATTATTGCCAGCCGCTGTGGCCAAGAGGTTCTAGGCGCTTCAGTCCAGAACCGCGCTGCTGCTACGGTCGCAGGTTCAAATCCTGCCTCGGGCATGGATGTGTGTGATGTCCTTAGAATTACTTTAACCTAACTAACCTACGTCTAGAGGACTGATGACCTCAGATGTTAAGTCTCATAGTGCTTAGAGCCTCTGATTATTGTCATACCTCTGCAACTCCACCTGGTATCCAGCTATCTGGACAAGGACGCCTTAGGGGATGCATATTCTACATCAATTGTTCGCTGTCCTCTTCAGTAACCATGATAGTACTGGATTTTTTTTGCATCAAATATCCAGCGTGGTAGCCAATCCATCGTGGAGGGGCAGTCATGTACCCACTTGGTTGTAGCCCCCCTGACAACAAAGGGACGACACTGCTGATACTTGAGCTGCAAACTCCCCGTGTATGTGAAGGAGTAGATGCCCATCTACCTGGGGCATCAGGACTCCCAGCAATGACAATCCTGCCAAGTGGCCTATGTTGAGGCTGGATGGTGCCATTGGGGAGAGCCCCTGATCAGAGTGGGTGACATCAGGGTGGATGACCTGCAATGAAGTGGACCAATTTGTCTTTGGTGGCCAAATGGCTCCAGCAGTCTCTAAGAAAGGAAGGCTTGATTTCAATGCTGAGAAGTTTGACTCCAAAATCGTTCCCCTCCCTTGCGACACCATTGGAGGAATGTAGGGCTACAGAAAAAACAGAGCTTTATTCGCCTGGTACTTAGTTCTCAGCAGAACTGATGGGGACTCCTCTCTGGCTACAAAGCCTCTATTTTTTGTTGACAAACTAGAGAATAAGTTTGGGAAAGTGGCAACACTGTCCAAAATGAGAAATGGGTCATTCCTGATTCAGACAGCATCCCCAGCCCAGTCACGGGTGCTGCTTGCCTGTGACAAGTTGAGTGATATTCCCATTTCTCACTCCCCATAAAAGCCTAAACATAGTCCAGGGGATTATTTCCCATCGAGACCTCCTATTGTTGTCCAATGGCGAGCTACGCACCAGTTTAGATCAACGGGGTGTTCACTTCATCCGGCGTGTGTATAGGGGACCGAAAGGTAATAGGGTCGCTACCTGTGCCTTCATATTGACCTTTGAGGATGATTCGTTTCCTGAGAAGATCAAGGTGACAGTGTACCGATGAGACATAAAACCATACATCCCTCCCACTAAGCGGTGCTTTAAGTTCTGGAAATTTGGGGACATCTCGTCCTAGTGCAATTCCAGTGCTACTTATAGAGATTGCAGACATCAATTGCATCTGAATACTTCATGTGCCCCTCCTCCTACCTGTGTCAGCTGTGGAGAACACCACTACCCCTGCCAGCTGGACTGCTCGGTTCTTCAAAAGGAGAGGAAGATTATGGAATATAAAACCCTGGACAGGCTGACTTAAAAAGAGGCTACAAAGAAATATCGCTATTTGAAACCAGTTTGATTGCTGTTGTCATAAGCTGCAGCTCCAACTGTCCCTTTGTCTGTGCTTCCTATAGTGGGTCTCCAAGGCTACTCGACTACATCCCCCCGCCCCCCTCCTTGGTGGTTGGGGGCACATCTTCTGTTACTCCCAAAGCACCTACTTTGGGAGCAATGCCCCCCCCCCCCTCCTCAAACACTGGGGACATTGGTGCTCCCCCCAGCCGGAGAAGCAACAGCCTCCTTTGCTAGTCTCACATGGAAGGGGTCGCTTCTGACTCTACCTTCCAAGGTCTCCACCCACACCAAAGTGGACTCCACTCACAACTTTATCTGGATGTTCATTTCCATAATGCTTTTTAGGACTGGTTTTTGTCACCCACTTGACTTGGTTCCTCCATCTTCATCGTTTAAGCAAAAGTGATGGCAGCATCTTAACACTCCTCATTGCCTGAGTGGCACCAACTCGGGTGCAGATTATACTGGTGTAGCTGTTCACAGCCCTTGTACAGTCCCATCTTGACTATGGGACCCTGGCGTGTGGTTCAGCATCACCCTGTGAACAGCCTATGTGTGGGAGCTTGTGTTCCTCCATTGCGGATCTGGTGACAACTGCCTACCAATTATTCCGGACACATTTGAAGCTTGCCTAAACATCCAAATCACTGTCTCCTTTTCCATAACATAATGATCCAGCTCCTGCAACATCAGCCCATATTGGGGATTACAATTTCAATGTGTGTCTGGTACCTTCTCACTGAACCCGAATCTTCCCTCTACCACCTCTCCTCCGGGTCCACTCATTTGCACCTCAGTGGTGTATACCTCGACCACAGCTTCGTCTAGATCTGTCACAAGTCCCAAAAGGCTCTGTTCATCCTGTGCCTCTCTGCTGCCCCTTTCTCTCTATTCTTGATGCCCCCAGGGTTCAGAGGTAGTTTACATGGATGGCTCAGTGGTTGACGGTCACATTGGGTTCGCTTATGCTCTTGCAGGACATAGCGACTTACTGTCTGTGCCAGATTGCTGCAGTGTTTTCACTGCTGAGCTGGTAGCCAGCTCTAGCATTCAAGGTAGCCATTACTCTCGCTGTTGAGCTACCACAGTTTTGAGTTTTATCTGTGTAGGGGTTTTTTATAATTCTATTTCATGGTGGGCACCTTGGCCTCCCCCAATGGCATTTTAACTCTTCCTCACTCCTTCTGGCTCTGTCTGTTCGACTTGGTGTTTGTCGTTTCACCATCTGTGTTTCTCTTGCCTTCTGTTTGTAGTATTGAGATTTTAGTGTGTTAGTGTGCTGGAGAATAGTTAGCTCGTCCTTTTCTATTTTTGTGATCAGCAAACCCAGGCCATCTGTTTTATAGTTTAACACCTTGTATCTATGTTTTCAGTTTCGGCTTGTTACTTTCATTTTCTACTCCAATGTGGTTACACACATAGTTTAATGCATTTTGTTCCTTCCCCAGATTACAGGTGATAGGATTCTTTTGCAGTATGGTTTTAGTCCAAGACCTGTGTGATTATCTAAAACAGGACTGATAATCTTGCACTTTAGTCCATTTAATCAACAAACCATCCAACCATCCATCCAACTAAAACTTTTGCTTTATTTGCTGCCTCTGCTTTTTCTCCTGGTTGTCTTTTGGATCTGTTATTTGTCACTCATTTTTGTGCATGGTATTCTGACTTCTTTATTAGTATTTTGTAGTCACTAGTGTGAGAAATCTTGGATGATCTAAAAATGTGCCTCTGGCATCATCATCCCTCTGCAGTCCATTAACTACTCCTCTTGAAACGAACTTATCTCCACTTAAGAGATTGTATTTATTTAGATAATACATTAGTTACTCTTTCATAATTGCTTCTGTTATTTTAAAGAATGATGACATCAGAGAGAAAGTCCTGTAAATTTGTCTTCAATTTATTTCCCCACTAGAATTATAACTTGTGTTTCCTTGGACACACTCACGTTTAACTGAGACTTGTATTAGCTTGTAAATTGTCAGTGTTTTCTACCGTTTCACAATCTGACTGTATACATGTGCTTGCTAACTTCTTTAATGTCTTCACTGTTTTCTTATCTTCATTCTCTATAGTTAGTATTGTCATCATCATAGTATTATGTTGCTTATGAATATAATAGAGGGAAACATTCCATGTGGGAAAAATTATCTAAAAACAAAGATGATGTGACTTACCAAACAGAAGTGCTGGCAGGTCGATAGACACACAAACATACACACAAAATTCAAGCTTTCGCATCCAACGGTTGCTTCTTCAGGAAAGAGGGAAGGAGAGGGAAAGACGAAAGGATGTGGGTTTTAAGGAAGAGGGTAAGGAGTCATTCCAATCCCGGGAGAGGAAAGACTTACCTTAAGGGGAAAAAAGGGCAGGTATACACTCGCACATGCACACATATCCATCCGCACATACACAGACACAAGCAGACATTTGTAATGGCAAAGAGTTCTGTTTTTGAGAATTTTTGTTATAACTTCTCTGCTATAAAGGAGGAACACCAATTCACAAGAATTATTGGTTTCTGTGTATCATGTATTGTCTTGCCACTGTTCTTTGTCTGCCAGCACTTAGCTACAAAATTATTTGTAGCAATAGCTGACTGAAGTAATATTATCCTTTTGTATTTATTGAAATAATATTTTTCCAGTTAATTGGTGCCAGCGCTGGTTTGAATATTTTCCTTTTCCGCCTGTTAATGTTCTAACTATGATCGAAAATGTACTGAGTCAACAGGACAATGAATTGATGTCTTGGTTTTACAAACATAACATTACGTCACAGACTTATGCATGGCCTCTGTTAGAGGTAGCATTTTCTGAGGTATGTTGTCCCTAAGTATATTAGCATTATTCATACGTACAGTATTATATTCAATATTTTACATGTTGCTCCCCATTTCCTTCTGTTTAAGGTCCTTTCAACTTCAGAATGGCTACAGTTATGGGACCACATTTTGTCTAATGAGCCATCCTTTCTGTTGATAGCAGTTGTAGCGTACAATATAGTTTTCAGGACTGCTATTAAAAGTTGCAAAACACAGGATGATTTTGAGGTAGGTTATATTTTGCTATTCAAAATAAGGACAAAAATTATTTGATAGTATCATAATTAATAGGTGTAACATGTTCACATGTAGATAAGGCATTTAAAAAAAGGCAGAACAATATAATTTAAGAACTAGAATTCAATCTCCAGGACCTTTGTAGGAATAGAAAGATACTAAAATTTGGAAAAAAAAGTAGTTATTCGGTTAAATTCTTAAGGATGGAAATCAGACCACAAAGAATATTGCATGAGACCCAGATGCCTAAGAAATGTATAATTATATAAAATGGAAATGTTACTTGAGACAGCTGTTAAAACTACAAAGAGAAATAAAGTTTGACCAGTTCCAGCATTTAGGGGAGAGAACTTCCAGTGCTACAATAGATACAGAAACCAATATACAACTTTTTGGAATTATAACTGTGTTCTGTAGAAGGGAAAATGTGATTGAGTGGGGGAGTTTGGAAAAGAGGGGGTTGAGAGGCCATGCCACTCAGATCCTAAGTGTGTTACGAGGGGGATAGGAGGCAAAAATGATGTTCACAGATGGTCAAAATTAGTTGACCAGAAAACTCTGTTAATATATGATAAAATTGACAGAGTGGTAAGTAAAGATAGGAAAGTTCTAGCAGAATGGAAATAATTTAGGAATAAAGGAGATGACTCACTGAATAACAGAAGCATTGAGTCATTGACAGATGCGTTAAGTCCTAATTATTCTTAAAGTATTTACATAAAAATCAATGCACTAAGGAACAGAAATAAAAGGAAATATGAAGACAGGGCTAAATAGAAATGAGAGTAGATAATAAAATTCAAATGTGAATATTAAAATATAGAAATAAATAAAAAGCATATATGTATGTTTCAAAGGATTAATTTATTTAGTTAATAGGTTTTCAGCTTATGAAGCCATCATCAGACTTCCTGTAGAACATACAGAGTATTGTGCTTCACTTTATTAGTATGTTCTTGAACCAAGAAGCAGTGGAAGAAAGATTTTTTAAATACATTTATTCAGTATGAATGACAGTAGTCTAACACAACAGATCTTAAAGTATCTCTAGAAGCAGAAATTAAAAACAACCTGAATCCAAGAAATTAGAAAGAATTTAGAAATACAGAACATATAAGCATAAGAAGCAATTGAGAGAGATGTTAAATTTAAAAGGATTCCAATGCAGAACAGTAAGAAAACGGTGAGAAGTGGCCTGAGGAAAGAAAAAAAGGCATGATGAAAAGATGAAAGAAAACGAAAAGAGAAGAGGAAAAGGAACTGAAATAGTAATGTGGCCACCAGTGAGAACCAAGAGGAAATGGGATTTAAGCTAATGAGATTGCATTCTGGAGGGTAACAGAATGAGAGAATATGTAGGAGAGCAAGTTCCCATATCAAGAGTTCTGGGAAAGGAGTACTCTTTGGAGTACCCAAATGCCCATTGTAGTAGAGGAGATACTAAAGTCTTGTAAATCATGCTATAGAAAATGTTCATCAACTGGATGTCCTCAAGAGGGTCAGCTTTTCTGTGTCCATTTATGCATTTAGCCAGTTTGGTGGTGGTTATGCCTGTATAAAGAACTGTGCAGTGAACATGTCAACTTGTAAACAACAGGAGTAGTTTTGCTTATTCCCCTGTCATTAATATTGACTACTACAGTGAGTTTCTATCATCTATTGTACTTCTCCCATCTGTTTTACTCTAGGGGTGTGTCTATTTTACACACATTTCATTTATTCGTGCCATCAGCTTCCTTTTCCTGTCCCTTTAATATTTGTAACCGTACACACTTTCAGCAATGTTTTAGAGCCTACACAAAATAACTTGACCCACCCACAGAAATGTGTTCTCATCCTGAGTGCTGGGCAATTTCATCCAGTTGCTATGAAGAGGTGGCTGCCTCAGTTGGCTAATGCTTCTAGCCTGTGTGTTTTGGCCATTAGGAGCAGCCACCTCAGTTGTTTACATTATGATTTTCTTAATTGTGTCGGCATTTGTTGCATTGTTGGTTGCACTGCCATAACGTGTCAATACAATTGTTTGCAGTCTCACTAGCTATAACTTAGAAGTTCTTCTGAGTAGACTTCATTGAATGAACTCCACCTCCCCTAGAAAAGTCCTCGGTGGAATAACCACAATATGAATAGATTGCTACTCATTACATAGAGGAAGTGTTGACTGATTTGGTTCTTTAGTCCAAATATTTCGAGACATTCAAGCTGCGTTTCATTTTCCTACACTGGTGCATTCTCTGACTGTGTTGCAACTCCCAGCTGCCATTCTTGAAAATTGCAATTGGGCACTTCCCTCGCCAGTCTGCTCAGATCTATAAAATGCGCGCACAAGCACGCACGCATGCACACACACACACACACACACACACACACACACACACACACAAAGGCACAAAGAAACAGCTACCCTACAGTGCACACAATGTTGAACGACCAGACAACTGTCATGTCCCTACAGTCTCAAAACCAAAACACTGTGCTCCCAGCTGATGCTAATATTCAACATCTTATGTATGAAACAGTCACTTCTCGCTTTCAAAAATAACTCTGCGTGCAGTAGACAGAATATCAATGCCAAAATACCAGTCTTAACTTGGAAGAAATCAAGCCCACTCATATAATGAGAATCAAAATTACTAATAGGTTCATATGAATATTCTGCTACTATTAATACTGAGAATGAGAGTAATGTTGGCTCCCACAACAAGCCACATCATTAATTAACTCTCCAAGTAAAGAACGTGATTGCAGTTATAGGTAATGTTAATGTCCATTTACTTTTTGTTCACTTGAGGATGTTCTTGATACAGATGTGTCGGGCTGTGCCCTACATCCTCCTGTATTGTGCCACATGCGAGTTCAACAAGAAAATAATGATGTTTAGGTCAGGAAAATGTAAAGCTTCAGTGGAGCAAAAGTAATTAGTTCAGGAGACCATTTCTGAACACTTTATTCCCCATGAATCAACAAAAATGGTTCTGAACCATTGCATTACATCGTTATATTAGATGGTACCCAGCAAATCTATGAAGTTATTGTTCTACCCCTAACAAAAAAAGCTATGCTCCAATAAACTGTTGTTGAGAGATATATGGGTGGTATTCTTCTCTATGCAGCTTAGATTTCATGAGTTGTTTTCCCTCTTGTTTCTGACAAGGGACTCCCTACCTGGCAGTGGAAATTTCCCCAATGATGTTGGCAGACGATGGTCTGCTGGACCCTTTTGTCAGATGCTGAGATGAATGGTGGCGTCCACTGAAGTATCTGCTGCTGCTTCAGCCAGCTAGCATCATAACATGCATCTGTCACAGTTGACAGTCACCTGTGTGTATCTAACGCTTCTCTTCGTAGCAATAACCAGTGTCACTTACCAAGACTTCACCTAAACAACCTCAGATCAATCTCTATAATTCCACTCTTTGATAAGTCTGAAATGTAATTTATGTGTTTATTCCATCTCATTGTGTAATGTATCCTCCATGGTTGCATGTTTCATTAATTTATCTGCTATCCAGACCAGCTTATAAAAATCCGGATATCTATGCTCTTTCTCTTTCTAGCAGACTACTTCTCCTTGCAGGATTTCCAGTGCTAGAGGCTGAAAGAAAGCTGGAATCTTTGTTTGTTGTACATATTGAGCAACAATGCATTGAACTGATTGTCATTAGATATGTTTATTGCAATTGTATCACAAATATTTTGATACGAATATCTAGTACAATGACAATACATTTTGATAAGCCAAATAAACCGGAATGTAAAACAGAATGACAGTTTTAAGAACTTCTTTTGTTCTTACTTCTACGATGTCACTATTGTTACTGTGACACCATTCTTCCATGACTGCAACACACACCCAATCTGCAGTATCTGAAACAAGCGGCCCACAGCAGGTGGACTCGCTGAACTTGCCATCCTGTCCTATGGATATGTGTGCCCATGTACC
This sequence comes from Schistocerca gregaria, assembly GCF_023897955.1. Classification (NCBI taxonomy): domain Eukaryota; kingdom Metazoa; phylum Arthropoda; class Insecta; order Orthoptera; family Acrididae; genus Schistocerca; species Schistocerca gregaria. Next base: position 514,951,786 of record NC_064924.1, read on the forward strand.
TTGCACATAAAAATAAACCATTTCCTCTACAATATGCTATTTGAAACTTAACTATGTATAAAAATGTCTATTACGTCTCATGGTCATATTTATTGCTTAGAAAGATCAAGAGTGTAACCCATCATTTTCCCTATAATGATGTGTTACACCTTACATCCCCCAACTGAGATGAAAGATGTGAAAGACACCTACCTGCTATCTCTGCTCTCTTCGACTGTACCGAAACTGTTATGTTGAATGAAAGCAGCAGTCCTGAGTGGTGCAGGGAAGGGGGAGAAATACAGTACAGATTGAGAGGGAGAAGAGCACTGTCGGCAGAATGTGCAGGAATTAGAAGGCTGCAGGACAAGCCTGCCAACTGCAGTCTTAGGGGGCTTTGGGGGTAAGGGGATGGGGGGGGGGGTCAATAAAGGAAAGGAGCAGGAATGGGAAAAGAGGGGTGGGTGTGTGGCAGACGACAACAACAAACAATGATGGTGGAGGATGTGAACTGGGAGGAGGTTATAGGACAGTGGGGGCAGAGACTGTTGGGTGGCGGTGTGTGGTGACTGTAGGTTATTGTAGACTGAGGTGGGGATTATTTTGAGAGTGGAGAATTTGTTGCAAGGGTAAGTGCCTTCTGAGCAATCCTGAAAGCTGGTGCTGGAGGCGAGGATCCTGATGGCCTGGGTTGTAAAGCAGTCATTGAAATGAAGCAAGCTGTATTCAGGTACATGTTATGCCATAGGGTGGTCCAATTTGCTCTTGGTCACAGTTTGGTGGTGTCCATTCATCCTGATGGACAGCTGGGTGGTAGTCATACAAATATAAAAAGATGTGCAGTGACTGCAGCAGAGCTGTTACATCACATCAATGCTTTCACCGGTGTCCTGGCCTCTGAAGCAGTAGGATAAGTCTGTTACAGAACTAGAGGAGGGAGTGTTTGGTGTGTGAATTGAGCAGGTCTTCCCAGACGGATGCTATCACTGTGGCAGGTGGCAGGTAGTAGGGATTGGGAGTGTCAAAGGGACAGATTAAGATGATTTGGAGGTTGGGTGGGTAACGGTACACCACTTCAGGAGTGGTGAGAAGGATCCTGAGTAGGTTGTCTCCAATTTCAGTGCATGATGATAGTGAAACAAAACCTTCATGAAAGTGGTACAGCTGTTCCTGTCCAGGGTTGCAACAGGTGACGAAGAGGGTCCTCCTTTAGCTGGTTCTTGGGGGCTGTGGGAGGAGTGCGGGTGTCTGGGGATATGGCTTGGGAAAACTTTTTGTGGGCTATGTCTGGGAGCATAGTGCCTGTCTCTGAAGGCCTTTGCAAGAACCTCTGCATGCTGGGCAAGGGAGTTCATGTCACTGCAAATACACCATTCCCAGTTGGCCGTGTTTAATGGGAGGGATTTTTTGGTGTGGAAGGCATGACAGGCATTGGAATGTAGGTACTGCTGGTGGTTGGTGTGTTTAGTGTGGGCAGAGTTGTGGATGGAGCGATCAGAGAGTAGGAGGTCAACATCCTGGAAGGTGACACACTTGGTTTGGAGCACCAGGTGAAGCAGATGGGAGAGAAGGTTTCACGATTGTGCAGGAATATGGGTAGGGTGCCTTGGCCCTGAATCCAGTTCACAAGATATCATAAGTGAACCTGAACCAGACAAGGGATTTGGGGTTTTGGGAGGTTGTCCCATAAACCAGTTTCCACTGGAGGGTGTCATGTGAGCACCCATGGTTGTACTGTGAATTTACTTGTACACCTTCACTTCAAAGGAGAAGCGGTTGTGTATTAGGATAAATTTAGATGTATGAAGAACGCGAAATAGTGGCTTTACAGTCTGAAGGGCGTTCCTATTAAGAACCTAGTCAAGATTGTATTATTTTCCACAGAAAATGACTTTCAGGGTTCTATACTTACTGACCCATTGCTTAGTATTTGATTGGGAAAAAGTAATTTAATTACTCACTCTCATAATGAACTTGATGTTCTGCTTGATGATTCCAGTGTGGACCAGCTTATTACCTCATAAACATCAATAAATAACTAGGTACTTAAAATCAAAAATAGCTAGTAAAAGTAAGTAATACATAGAATCTAATTAACATAATTTTACTTCTGTAATAATTCGTATCTGTCTTTGGCAAAATAATCACTACTGTGATTCCAATTTTCTCTGTGTTATGTATGGTTTATCTTACTAGGATAATGTAGTAGAAGGAAAATTCATTCGTAATTGATATAAAAGGTAGAGCACAAGAAACTACTGCAGTGTAATAAGCAGCTAACTCGAAACTTGGCAGTCTTCAAGCTGCCGAACCTGCAAAAATTGCAGATACCCTGAGGGTTTAAATCTTTTCATGATATCAATATTATATAAACCTTTCTCTTGACTCATCCTGGGAGCTACAAGAATCAAAGCTTTGGATGGAGAGTGCCAACTATTTGATGTGGTCCATTGTAATGTGGGAAGAACTTATTGGTTTCTTTCTTCAAGTTGGACAGTAAACAAAGAAATCTCTGGCAAGGGTAACACATCTCAGGTAAGATAATAAAATAACAAATGTATAAATCTTAATAATCAGCTCATAAAGTAAATAAAAGTCTTTCCAGTTCTACCACTGGTTATGTGAGTGAACATCACAGTGGCAGTGATTGTATGTGCTCTCAGCATAAAATAACATAACCACCACCCAGATGTGGACAATAGATATGTCTTAAATCTTCACCTCCAATTGGCGTGGTAAACAATAAACTTCTTATTAGACAGTGCATTACCTTTAAGTAATGTAGAATATCTCAGATTACAAATAATCCACTACTTGCAGACCTTCCTGTCACAGGTGGTGGTTATGTAATATGTATATGTGGTTTAAACCTATCTCCACATATCCATGAATGTTCACATTTTCGTTATAAGTACTGCTTAGTTATTCCAGAAACATGCTGTTCCAAAGTCCCTCACTACCTCTCCACCAATGACAGGCTTCTTCCCTTTTTTTTTTAGCCACGTTGCATAACCGTTACACTGGGTCCATGATAAATTTTACCAGGTGTTGCGAGACACTTAAAAAAACCTAACATAAGTGGTTCAGAACTGGATAATAAGAAAGTTCAGCCAGGATGTAAGACATCTCCATAATAAGGCTCCTAACCCTGTTCTTCCCCTCACTGCCAATATCACCCATCGTATCAGCACCAGTTATAAGGGGACATCGTCTGCATCTACATACATCTTCCACAAGCCACTGTATGGAGCTTAGCAGAGGGTATCCTGCACCACTACTAGTCATTTCCTTTCCTGTTCTAATCATAAATGGAGCAATGGGAAAATGGCTGCCTACATGTCTCCTTATGAGCCCTAATTTCTCTAATCTTATCCTCATGGTCCTTGTGTGAAATGCACATTGGTGGCAGTAGAATCATTCTGCAGTCAGCTTCAAATGCTGGTACTCTAAATTTTCAGGGTTGCCACAGATTCTGGAAACCAGGGAATTAAAAAAAAAGTCAGGGAAATCAGGGAAATTTGAAAAAAAAAACACTGGGAAAATCTTGTTTTTGTCTCAGTAGATGAAAAGGTTTGTTTACTAAGGTTTCATGAATCATTGCTGGGTGGGTGCAGCTGAGTACATTCACCACTTCCCTACTCTCTGATTACTACTGCTTCTCCCCTTCCTACCACTCCCCTCAGCTTGCAATCATTGCTGCCACTACTTCTTTCTGGTAGCCTAGCAGCTGCTGACAAGAGGCAGGGAGGCATGAGGAATGGTTTGTTTGGATCTGAGACTGTACATGGAGTGGCCAGAGATGACGGCCATGGGTGCGGGAGTTGTGTCAGAGTGATTGTGTGTGTGCTCTCATTTTCTGACAAAAGCTATGGCTGAAAATTGAGTTGTGAGAGTGTAATTGTCTTTTCTATGTGTCTTTCTGTGGCTCAGCAATCATCTTTATGGTGAGTTGCTACCTATCCTCATTGTTATTGATTCCCAGAGTATTTGAACATGTTGCACTGATTGATTACTGTGGTCTCATTACATCAACAGCTGGCCACACAGGTGGATTTACACTACGGGCCAAAACTACATGTCATTTCTGTGGGTATCTGTAGTGAATCAGATCAGCCGGTCTGAAGCCATTTGGTTCCCACTAATGAGCAGGCCCTGCCCATCAGATCTAGTCTCACTGATCTGTCCGCAGGTCAGCTCTGTTTGTGTGTGGCATAAAGGAACAAATTTTCATGGTTTATCCATTGATCTAGGAATGTGGTGCTCCTCAGCAGGCCAGAGGCCATGTATTTCAGGAATTGTCACTATCTGACTGCAACTACATTGCACAGTGCGGTGCTTTATAGACATTTTATTTGTTGTAGTGTATTTTGTCACTTCAAAAGTAGTTTATATGATAGAAAGTACGGATGATAAGAAGAAGAAAGTTGTCAGTCACTGATGGTTTTTACGCTATGTACTCAAATATTTCTCGAAAGAAAAATCACACAGCACCCATACAATAATAGATACAACACAGGGAGTAATAACCAACAATAATGAACATAGTACCCAACATGTTATTGGTGGTTACGTACAGTGCTGGTTTACACAAGTCTTCCCCACCTGGTACACTTTATACAAGAGCCTACTTTTTGCTGAGGTTATTTCTAAAATCAGTGAAGATATTTTAAATCTGTCTTGCGACTCCAAGGAAATGCATATTGCTGTTACCAAATGTGTTTTGTTTTATTGAAATAAAATAACATAAATGGTATTAATTAAATACATATACCATATGCCCCCCCCCCCCCCAATGAACCATGGACCTTGCCGTTGGTGGGGAGGCGTGCGTGCCTCAGCGATACAGATGGCTGTACCGTAGGTACAACCACAATGGAGGGGTATCTGTTGAGAGGCCAGACAAACGCATGGTTCCTGAAGAGGGGCAGCAGCCTTTTCAATAGTTGCAGGGGCAACAGTCTGGATGATTGACTGATCTGGCCTTGTAAACTAACCAAAACGGCCTTGATGTGCCGGTACTGTGAACGGTTGAAAGCAAGGGGAAACTGCAGCCGTAATTTTTCCCGAGGGCATGCAGCTTTACTGTATGGGTAATGATGATGGTGTCCTCTTGGGTAAAATATTCCGGAGGTAAAATAGTCCCCCCATTCGGATCTCCGGGCTGGGACTACTCAAGTTATCAGGAGAAAGAAAACTGGCATTCTACGGATGGGAGTGTGGAATGTCAGATCCCTTAATCGGGCAGGCAGGTTAGAAAATTTTAAAATGAAAATGGATAGGTTAAAGTTAGGTATAGTGTGGAATTAGTGAAGTTCGGTGGCAGGAGGAACAAGATTTTTGCTCAGGCGAATGCAGGGTTATAAATACAAAGTCAAATAGGGGTAATGCAGGAGTAGGTTTAATAATGAATAAAAAAAGAGGAGTGCGAGTAAGCTACTACAAACAGCATAGTGAACGCATTCTTATGGCCAAGATAGACACGAAGCCCACGCCTACTACAGTAGTACAAGTTTATATGCCAACTAGCTCTGCAGATATGACTTGCTTTCTCTATCTAAAGCAATTCATTACAAAAGATGTTGATGTTAGTATGCAAGATTTTTGCTCACATCAGGAAACTCCATCTGCTTGCAAGCTTTTTAGATGTTTTCTCATTTGCACTATTGTTTCTTGTACTGTAGCCACAAAGACAGATTGTCAACTTACATAGTAACAGACCCTTGAGATCTCAAAATTTGTCACGGAAAAGGGCTGAAACTTGCCGAATGGACGGCTGTACCACAGTTTCCTGAATTCTCCCAGTAAACTGAAGTCGACCATTTGGCTTCCATACTACAATTTTTACATGCTCGTTCCATTTCATATTGCTTTGCAATGTGTTGTACCTAAATATTTAATTGATGAGACTGGTCAAACAGCACACTACTAATGCTGTAGTTGAACATTATGGGTTTGTTTTTCCTATGCATCTGCATTAACATGCATTTTCCTGCATTTAGAGCTAACTCCCATTCATCACACCAACTAGAAATTTTGTTGAAGTCATCTTGTACCCTTCTACAGTCACACAGTGACGACACCTTCCCTTAACCACACCATCATCAAATAGCCACAGATTGCTGCTCGTCCTGTTTGTCAGGTCATTTATGTGTATGGAAAATATCAGCAGTCCTGGGGCACTCCTGATGATACCCTTCTCCCTGATGAACTCTCCCCTCAGGAACAGCATACTGGATTCTGTTTCTGAAGAAGTCACATATCTAGGAACCTGTACCAGATGCTTGCACCTTTGTTAAGCCAGTGGGGCACAATGTCAAATGCTTTTCAGAAATCTAGGAATATGGAATCTGCATGTTGCCCTTCATCCATAGTTCACAGGATATCATGTGAGAAAGGGGAAACCTGAGTTTCGCACAAATGATGCTTTCTAAAACAATGCTGATTTGTGAACAGAACTTTTTCTGTCCCAAGGAAATTTGTCTTATTCAGACTGAGAATATGTTCAAGGATTCTGCAGGAAACCAATGTTAGGGACATTGGTCTACAGTTTTACCCTTCTTATATATGGGAGTCATGTGTGCTTTTTTTCCAGTCACTTGGGACTTAGTACTGGGTGAGAGATTAGTAATAAATGTAGGGTTAAGTAAGGGGTCATGCTGAAGAGTACTCTTTGCAAAACTGAACTGGGATTCCATCAGGAGCTAATGACTTTTTCTCTTTCAACTTTTTCACTTGCTCCTCTACATCAAAGATGTTTATCACTACATCCTCCATATAAGAGTCTGTGCAATGGGCAGACAATGATATATTTGTACAATTCCCCTGTGTGAACAATTTTTTAAATGCAAAATTTAAAACTTCGACTCTCCTTTTGCTATCCTCCACTGCCATACCAGACTGATTTACGAGTGACTGGATAGAAGCCCTTGACCTTGTGCCTAGAATTTTCTCAGATATTCGGCAAGTACCTATAATTTTCTCAGGTATTCAGCAAGAGCTGTTTTTAAAGTATGACAGTGGTATCTGTTGTCTGCATTGCGCATCGACCTGTCTGTGGATGCATGGATTTCTGTTAACCTTTGCCTGTCGCCATTTCTGCATTCTCTTTTGAAAAATGTAAACTTTCACGGCCGGAACTGTCATGATTAATAAAATTCTTTTCTGGGCTATTATGCCGTGGTCTGATGGATTTCGCATTGTAACCCGACGTTTCATCCCCATCTGCGGAGGACATCTTCAAGGGGGTTCGTGGCTTCTGTTAACTTCCGAAACACACACTGTCTCACTACTGACTGCAGCAAATTTTTGTTTTCGCGTGCTCCCGCGCAAGGGCGTGACGTCACATTTTTTGAATACGCGAGCGCAATTGGCCGTTGTCGGTTGCCGCCGTCCGCTGTTGATATCATCCCATGGCGGAAGACTGGTACACATCTTCTTCAGCACCGGCATCCAGATGTCATTCAATTTCACACCCTCCTCCTTCCTATTAAAATTCCTGGGGTGTTTCATAATCTCTATAGCCTCTCTGTAAAGCCTTTCATGATATCCGCTTGTGGCTGCCAGTACTTGAGTTCTATCAAAATAAATGTGGTGGTCTCCTCACTGCAAAGCGTGTTCCGCAACAGCTGATCTATCAATCTCTCCCCTTTTTCCTCCCGACATTGCAGAACTATTTAAATATTGCCTTACGACCACATATTTCAAATGGAACGATGAGTTCTACGAACAGACTGATGGCGTGGCAATGGGGAGCCCCTTAAGCCCGGTTATACCTAACTTTTTCATGGAAAAATTCGAGGTGCAGGCTCTAGAAACTGCCAACAAAAAACCGAATATCTGGTTCCGCTACGTAGATGATACGTTTGTGTTGTGGAGGCATGGCAGAGAGGAACTAGGCCGTTTTCACAAACATCTAAACGGTATTAATCCGAAGATTCAGTTTACCATGGAGGAGGAGGCAGAAGGGAGACTAAATTTTCTGGATGTGCTAGTTTACAAGAAACAGGATGGTAGCTTAGGCCATACAGTTTACCGGAAACCCACGCACACGGATCGTTATCTACACCGGGATTCGAACCACCACTCACAACAAAAGCGAGGCATAATAAAAACGTTGGCGGATAGAGTGAGGAACATCTGTGAACCTGGGCTACTGGATACGGAACTGGAACACCTCACTGATGCATTACTCAGGAATGGTTACTCGGCTGCTGAGATAAAAAGAGCTTTAAGACCGCCGCGTGAAAATCATAGCAATGTACAAGCGCTTGCAAAATCGAAAGTTTTCCTGCCTTTTATTAAGGACGTCACTGACCGCATAGGGAAAATATTGAAAAAACGGAATATCGCGGTGATTTACAAACCTACCCGGAAGATACAAGAACACCTGAGATTGGCTAAGGATGCTCGTAAACCGCTGGAAAAAGCAGGAATTTACAGGATCCCGTGTAGTTGTGGGGAGGTATATGTGGGTACCACAAGAAGAACGGTCAAAAAACGACTAGAAGAGCACAAGGGCAATTGTAGAAGGGGAGAGATTGATAGATCAGCTGTTGCGGAACACGCTTTGCAGTTAGGAGACCACCACATTTATTTTGATAGAACTCAAGTACTGGCAGCCACAAGCGGATATCATGAAAGGCTTTACAGAGAGGCTATAGAGATTATGAAACACCCCAGGAATTTTAATAGGAAGGAGGAGGGCGTGAAATTGAATGACATCTGGATGCCGGTGCTGAAGAAGATGTGTACCAGTCTTCCGCCATGGGATGATATCAACAGCGGACGGCGGCAACCGACTACGGCCAATTGCGCTCGCGTATTCAAAAAATGTGACGTCACGCCCTTGCGCGGGAGCACGCAAAAACAAAAATTTGCTGCAGTCAGTAGTGAGACAGTGTGTGTTTTGGAAGTTAACAGAAGCCACGAACCCCCTTGAAGATGTCCTCCGCAGATGGGGACGAAACGTCGGGTTACAATGCGAAATCCATCAGACCACGGCATAATAGCCCGGAAAAGAATTTTATTAATCATTCTCTTTTGAACCTAGAGTGCAGCAGCCTTTGCTTCTTCAACATTTTCTGGATGTGGGTGTTAAACAACTGTGAGTCTCTTTGGTCCTTAATCCACTTACTTGGCACATACTTCTACAGATCATGATTTACAGTCTGTTTAAGCTTCGTGCATAATTCCTCTACATCCATCCTACTGGACCTAAGTTGTGTGCTAACAACTCCTTATCTGCTCCTTCTAGCAGAAATAATCTCATAGCCTTCTTGATTAAGATGATAATCTTTGCAACCCTAGACCCTACGATGATGTTATGAACACTAATCCCAATCGCTGAACTGACACTGTCAATAAGGTCAGGTCTGTTTGTAGCTACAAGGTCTAAAATATTTCTGTTGCATGTGGGCTGTCAAACTAGCTGCTTAAGACAGTGTTCAAGAAACAAGTTCTGAAGCACTTGGCAAGACTGCATGTCTGTTTCCCTTGTAATTAATCCATAGATGTCCCAGTTTATACTCGGTAGGTTAAAGTCGCGTCCAACTAGTATTACTTGTGAGCTAGGTATTTCCACACTACTGGCACTAGACTTTCTCTGAATGACTATAAAACTGTCACAGCAGAATCGACTGGCTGATAAAAACATCCAACAATTAACTTGATTTCACCTAGACTTCTTATACATGACCAGACAGCTTCATTGTCACACTCAAATTTTATCTCGGTACACAAAATATTTTTCCCATCTGCTACGTACACTCCTCCTCTTATGGCATCTAATCTGTCTTTTTAATATACATTCCATGAATCACTACATCCCCCCAGGGGGTCCACGACTCTTTTGTGGATACGTGCGTGCCGAGCACGGGGCCCTCGAGCCATTGCAGCCTTCTTCCTCTCCGGGGCTGCATTTCCTATCCCTTCCCCTCCTTTCTCCTTTCCCCTCACCCTCTCCTCTCCCTCTCTTGGTTTCCTTGTTTATGTTGGCCCCCGCTATCCTCCTGGTTCTGTTGGTTTTACAGTTCGGCTTCGTTGCATAATCATCTCCTCCTTTTGGCATTCCTTGGTCCCCCTCTGGGGTTTGACCTCCATTACAAAATTTCTCCTCCGTAGTGTGAGCCATTTGGGGAAGAACACCTTACCTAGTGTCTCTGACGTGCGCCCTCCTAGTACATTCCACCTTTTCTTTCACGTCGTTGTCTGGTACTAGGGTGCGTAGCCAGCACGGTAGCCAGCCCATGTGGTGGGGTCGCTATGTACCCTTCTGGTTGAGCCCCCTGAACACACAGGGATCACACTACTGATACCTGAGCTGTGACCTCCTCATGCATGCCTTGGAGTGGTTGCTTGTCATCCTGGAGCATCGGAACTCCCGGCAATGGCCGCATTGCCAGACGGCCCTTGCTGTGGCTGGGTGGCGCCCGTGAGGAGAGCCCCTGATCGGAGTGGGTCGTATCAGGGCGGACGCTATTCAAATGAAACGCATACAGGTCCAGAACTCTGGCCGTTCTTCTGCGGCTGTCTCTCTGCGTGGAACTGATTCCTCAAGTGCTGCTTCTCTTGCCCCTTCAGCCTTCCCTTCCACGGCTACCCCCTGGGAAGAGGGTCAGGCCCGTTGGCTAGGGGCAAAACCTTTCCCCCGTTTTGTAGTTTGCACCAGAACTGATGGAGATACTTTCACCAATACCAAACCTTTATTCTTTGTGGAACAGATTGAAGACAAGTTTGGCGAGGTGGACTCCCTGAGCAAGATGGGGTTGGGTTCGTTGCTGATAAAAACTGCTTCACCTGCCCAGTCTGCGGCGCTTCGTGCCTGTACCCATCTTGGCACAATTCTTGTGTCCATTACCCCCCACCAGTCTCTAAATATGGTACAAGGTGTGATTTTTCACAGGGACCTCATCCTTCAAACTGATGAGGAACTTCGGGACAATCTCGGACGGTGGGGTGTTCACTTTGTTCGACGTGTTCAGAAGGGTCCTAAAGAGAATCGTATTGATACTGGTGCCTTTATCCTGGCCTTTGATGGGGATACTCTCCCTGAGAAAGTTAAGATTATGGTCTATCGATGTGATGTGAAGCCGTACGTCCCACCTCCTATGAGGTGTTGTAAGTGCTTGCGTTTTGGACACATGTCTTCCCGCTGTTCACAGGCCCCTCTCTGTGGTGAGTGTGGACGTCCACTCCATGAGGGGAGTCCCTGTGTTCCCCATTCTGTGTGTGTAAATTGCCATGGTAATCATTCTCCATGTTCACCAGATTGCCCAGTATATAAGAAGGAAAAGAAGATACAGGAGTATAAGTCCCTCGATCGTTTAACCTACACAGAGGCCCGTAAGAAATATAGACGACTTCACCCTGTGTCCATGACATCTAGTTACGCCTTGGTTACATCTTCACCCCTTCCTCCCCCTTCCTTACCCCCATCCCGGACCCCTCTCCTCCCCCCCCTCCCCTTGCGGCTCCCACACCTTCTCCTCTGGGCGCTGTTCCCCCTCCCCAGCCGGAGAAGTGTCCCACTCCTTCAGCGTCTGCCGGTCAAGGGCGCCGCTCGCAGGATGCCCCTTCCCGGCAGCTTCCAGGCCAAAGGTCTGCTGCCACGCGACGACCGCGAGAGCCGCGGTCTGTCGGCCCCCAGATCGCCCGGTCTCTTTCTGTTCCTGATCTTGCTGCAGCTGGCTCCTTTATGCCACACAGCCCTCCTCAATCTCAGCCTGAAAAGAAGAAGATTAGAGCCTCTGGTGTCACCGGAAGTCCCTTCCCCGACTTCACAACCGGATTCTGACCTGCCGTTCATGGATGTCGCCCCCCACTTGTCGGTGACAGGTGGGGGCCCGGCGGTATGACTGGATTTAGCGTGTTCAGCCCCCATTTAAACCATCGTTCTGTGGTTCTCCAATGGAATTGTAATGGATACTATCGTCACATACCGGAATTGAAATCCCTTCTTTCGTCCTCCTCTGCAGCTTATGTGGTTCTCCAGGAATCTCATTTTACTGATGCTCACTCACCGACCCTCTGTGGGTTCTGTGTTTTCTGTCGAAATTGGGTTGGGCACCTGCGGGCTTCTGGTGGCGTTTGTACGTTCATCCATACAGACATTGCTAGCACGTGGATTCCTGTTCAAACTGCATTGGAAGCGGTTGCTGTTAGGGTCCACTTAGACTCTTCGGTCACAGTTTGCAATCTTTATCTCCCTCCTGACAGGACTCTTACACCTGCTGCCTTAACTGCCCTTCTTGAGCAACTTTCTCCTCCCTTCCTCCTCCTTGGGGATTTTAATGCTCATCATCCCTTGTGGGGCAGCGTCTTTCCATCTAGAGGAGGTCTTCTTATAGACCAATTTATTGCAGACCACAACCTGTGCCTTCTTAATCATGGCTCCCCTACTCATTTCAGTGTCGGACATTATACCTTTTCTGCCATTGATCTTTATCTTTCATCTCCCTCTCTCCTCCCTTCATTACACTGGTCGCCACACGACGACCTTTGTGATAGTGACCATTTCCCGTTGATTATCTCGCTCTCTTCCCGCTCCCCAATGGACGGGTTACCTCGTTGGTCTTTCCAACGTGCCAATTGGCCTCTATACACAGCACAGGTCATGTTTTCTTCCTCTTTGTCGTGTTGTATTGATGACGTCCTATGTGACGTGTCTGACGCAATTGTTAGCACTGCTAGCCTTGCTGTCCCACGCTCATTTGGGCCATTTCGTCGCCGGCAAGTCCCATGGTGGAGTACAGCCATTGCCATTGCCATCCGTGATCGCCGTCGAGCTTTGCAACACTTTAAGAGCCACCCATCTGTAGCCAGCCTTACTACTTAAACGCCACCGTGCTAAAGCCCGTTATTTAATCAAACAGAGCAAGTGGATATGTTGGGAACAATTCATTTCTTCCCTTGGTTCTACTGTTCCTCTGTCATGGGTATGGGCTACTCTTCATTCTCTCCAAGGTTGCCATCGGCAGTCCACCCTCGCAGGCCTTCACCTCCCAGATGGCCTTTGTACGGACCCATTAGTTCTTGCAGAACAACTTGCGACCCATTTTGCAGTGGCATCAGCATCAGCCTCCTATCCAGCTGCTTTCATTCACCTAAAACAGTGGGCTGAAGCTTACACCTTATGTTTCACCCCTTGTGAGTCAGAATCTTACAACGAACCTTTTACTGAATGGGAATTGCTTTCTGCTCTATCTTCTTCTCATGATACGGCCACTGGCCCAGATTCCATTCATAACCAACTGCTTCAACATCTCAGTGCTCCAAAACAGCAACATCTTCTTCGGGTGTTTAACTGTATCTGGCTCCAGGGTGACTTTCCTTCTCAGTGGAGGGATAGCATCATGGTTCCTGTCCTTAAGCCTGGTAAGAACCCCCTATCTGTTGACAACTATCAGCCAATTAGTTTGACCAATGTTGTTTGTAAGTAACTTGAACGGATGGTAGCCCGTCGGCTCAATTGGGTCCTCGAATCTCGAGATCTATTGTCCACTTACCATTGTGGCTTTCGAGAGGGACGGTCTTCAATTGATCATTTACTTCGCTTGGAATCCGCAGTTTGACAGGCTTTTTCCCAGCCGCCATTTGGTTGCAGTGTTTTTTGACCTTCGCAAGGTGTATGACACGGCCTGGCGCCATCACATCTTACTTACCTTTCATCAGTGGGGTCTTCGGGGCCCACTCCTGATTTTTGTCCGCCAGTTCCTGTTCCATCGGTCATTCAGAGTTCGAGTTGGTACTGTTTTTAGTTCTCCACGGACCCAGGAGACAGGCATCCCACAGGGTTCTGTCTTGAGTGTGCTTCTTTTCCTCATTGCTATCAATGGACTTGTGGCCTCTGTTGGTCGCTTGGTCGCCCCTGCTCTCTATGTGGATGATTTCTGCATTTGGGTTAATTCCTCCTCAATGGCATCTGCAGATTGGCAGCTCCATGGAGCTATACGGCGTGCCTGTGCATGGACCCTCTCACATGGGTTTCAATTCTCTCCTTCAAAATCGCGGGTGGTCCACTTCTGTTGCCGTACTACGATCCACCCTGATCCAGAGCTCTATCTCGCTGCACAATGATTGCCTGTGGTCCCACAGTTTCGTTTCCTGGGTCTTCTTTTCGACAACAAGCTCACTTGGCTGCCCCATATCAGACTCCTGAAGGTAGAATGTTTCCGTAAACTCAATGTCCATCGCTTCCTTGCCCACTCCTCTTGGGGTGCGGACCATTCCTTTCTTCTCCGTCTTTATTGTGCTCTAGTTCTGCTTCCACACTGCACGTGCTGGATCCAGTCCACCATCGTGGTATCCGTTTGGCCACCGGTGCCTTCCTTACTAGCCCTGTTGATAGTCTCCTGGTTGAAGCTGAGATTCCCCCCCCCCCCCCTTTCCGTTTGGTGGTCCCAGCTTCTGGTGTCTTATGCACTCGCTATCCGTTCCTCTCCTACTCATCCTTCCTATTCTATCCTGTTCCCAGACCATGGACGTCGCCCACCCGACTCCCGCCCACAGGCGGGTTTACCGGTTGGGCTGCGCCTTGCGTCTCTTTTCAGCTTCCTTCTTTGTCCTGTCTTCCTCGCTCCCTCCCCTCCACCCCAACTTGGTTAGTTCCTCGGCCTCGAATTCGGATGGATCTCTGCTGAGGTCTGAAAGATTCCATTCCCCCGGTGGTGTTCCATTCCTTTTTCCACCAAATTTTATGGGAGTTTTGGGATGCTGTTGTTTTTTATACTGATGGCTCTAAATCTGCTGATCATGTTGGGTACGCCTTCACGTCCTCTGTTGGAACGGAGAATCATCTGCTGCCACCTACATGTGGGGTTTTTACTGCAGAATTGATGGTAATTTCCCAGGCCCTTACCTTTATTAAACAGTCCCAACACAACTGCGTTTTGTTATGTACGGGCTCGATGAATGGTCTTCTTGCTATTGACCGGTGTTTTTCGCGCCATCCCTTGGTCTCTGCCATCCATGACCATCTCGCTGATATTCGCCGTGCTGCTTGTTCCATTGACTTCCTTTGGGTCTCTGGCCATGTTGGTATCCCGGGTAATGAGCTTGCTGATCGTTTGGCTGGGGGAGCAGTCACTTACCCTCGTTTTCTATAACCCCTCCTACAGCGGATTTACAGCTTCACATCAAATTCCAGTCATGGGCCAATTCTTGGGAGGCTACTCCCTTGTCTAATAAACTTCGTGCAATTAAGATGACACCAGATGGCGTTCTTCCTTTCGCCTCTCGCGAAAGGACTCGACCACACTGTGTCGTCTCCGCATTGGCCATACCAGGCTGACCCATGGTTTTCTTTTGCATGATGAGCCACCCCCACTTTGTGGTTGTGGAGCCTTCCAGTCAGTAGCCCACATTTTGGTTGAATGCCCCCTTCTTTTGGCTCTGCGTGCTAAGTACAGACTCCCCCACACTTTACCTTTGATGTTGGCTGACGATTCCCAGATGGTCTCTCTGGTTCTCGGTTTCCTCTGGGAAAGTGGTTTTTATTCTCAGTTTTAAGGTTTTTAATCTCTCTCTGGTGTTGGGGCAGGGCGGTGAGTGTTTGGGTGTCTCCCACTGTCAGCTGTGTTTGGAGATTCCTGATTCACCTCCCTGACCGAGATACTCTTTTCTTCCCCTCTTGGTTAAAAGGATTGGTTAGTCTCCTTTTCCTGCACACATTTCTACATTCTAGCGGTTGCACCTTTTAAGTCACAGATGGTCTTGCCTATGCTGCTTCAGCATAGCGTTGGGTTCATTTCTTGCCGACTTCCCTCATTTTGTTTTTTACTATTGACAACATAACTACCCTTTTACATTTTTCCCTTTTATTGTTCTGACTTTCCTGAGATGTCCCATTAGCGGAATGGACCATATTTGAAACAAGGGACTGATGACCTTGCTGTTTGGTCCCTTAAACCTCAAACAACCAACCAACCAACCAACCAATCACTACATATCTCAGAGCTTCGTACTTTGGATATCAGCCAACTCTTGGTTCTGAGAATAATTTGAGTACAAAAGAATTTGCTGGAGTACAGTAAATTTATAAACTTCATTATGAATACTTTGACATTTTACTGATAAAATTTTGTCAGGTGAAGTGTCATTACTGTGAATTCAATCTGATTTCAATATATGCATGTTATCTGGTGAGTGTTCATCAGAGTACCTCAAAGAACCCCATGTGTACTCCACAAGTACTCTGATACCTGACTAACTTCTTCCTTTGTGTAGTGCACCCCGTAACCTGTCAAGGAGGGTCTTACAATTTCCCACTTGATCATGCAGGTCCAGAAATCTGTAGCGAAGACCATCAAAGAGTCAACAAATCCTTTGGTTGAGACCCTCTATTAGGCTCCAAACCAAAGGACGAGGGTTGACACTGGTAACAGTGCCGCAAATTGCGAGCTCTGTTTGCAGGCCAGCAAGTTTCACCACCTCTCCAGCCACTTCAGCTTAAGTCTGGAGTTTTCATTTAGTGACTAACATTTGTTTACTAATTTGAAAGAACATCTGGCTGGAAAGCACTTCAATAAGAGTGTTAAAGTAGAAGATGGGGTCCAAACATGGATGGTCAAAATTATCCAGCATCCATTCAAGTAACTATTTTGCGGAAAAATAGAGGAATGTTCAAGATATTAAATGACATAAGAGAAATAAAAATAAATGTTTATTTTCCTTTCTGAAAAATAGGAGGCCTTATTTTTTGAATCACTCTTGTATGTTGTATTTTATGTTGTCTAAATTGACACAAGGTTACAATTCAGTAAGCTTCCAGATTTAGACACAGTGTAATAAAATTGTTGATGGACTCTGTGAACACACTAGTAAATCATGATGCCTTCCTACTCACATCTTGAGCTTAGAGTTCATGTGCCAATTCCTTTTGATACATTGGGACCGTCTAGGCACCGAAATGGAATCTTGAGCACCAAGAACCATTAACAATTTAACCTTACTATGAAAATTTTTGGCAACAACAATTATAAAAACCTATTTAATTAAGAGTTATTTTTTCCAGATTCAATGAGTGTGCAGTATTGCTGCATTTACCGTATTTACTCGAATCTAAGCCGCACCTGAAAAATGAGACTCGAAATCAAGGGGAGAGAGAAGTTTTAGGCCGCACCTCCAAATCGAATCAAAGTTGGTCCATTGTAATATGAGAAACAATTTAGGTCGAATGAATGACGATACAGCTATAGTAGTTTGGTTCGAGTCATAAGCTTAGCAGTTATAAGCTCTACCAGGTAGCCATTGCTATGCGTCAGGCGCTCTGTCCATGTTTATATGGGTAACCTTCCTTTTTCACGTGCTTCGTCTGGTTTAAACTGCTTGCAGAAGTAAGTTGTAGCGGCACCTACCAACATTTTTCAGAATGTCAGCTTACTTTGCACTCAATTCTAAGCCGCAGGCAGTTTTTTGGATTACAAAAAGCGGAAAAAAAGTGCAGCTTAGGTTCAAGTAAATACGGTAATAATCTTGAAAGGCAAATAGGGGTGAAGAGTAGTAGTTCTACCACACATCAATCTACAAAATATTCTGATGTTGTGACACACCTACTCCTAACTTCTTGCCATATGGGTCATATCCCAGTGGAAGACCAAAGTAAAATATCTTTTATATGAACCATACCGCACATCCTATTCTTGTCACATAACAGGCATATGATACCCAGTGGCAAGGACTCTACATCTACATCTACATCTACATCCATACTCCGCAAGCCACCTGACGGTGTGTGGCGGTGGGTACCCTGAGTACCTCTATCGGATCTCCCTTCTATTCCAGTCTCGTATTGTACGTGGAAAGAAGGATTGTCGGTATGCTTCTGTGTGGGCTCTTAATCTCTCTGATTTTATCCTCATGGTCTCTTCGCGAGATATACGTAGGAGGGAGCAATATACTGCTTGACTCTTTGGTGAAGGTATGTTCTCTAAACTTTAACAAAAGCCCGTACCGAGCTACTGAGCGTCTCTCCTGCAGAGTCTTCCACTGGAGTTTATCTATCATTTCCGTAACGCTTTCGCAATTACTAAATGATCCTGTAACGAAGTGCGCTGCTCTCCGTTGGATCTTCTCTATCTCTTCTATCAACCCTACCTGGTGCGGATCCCACACTGCTGAGCAGTATTCAAGCATTGGGCAAACAAGCGTACTGTAACCTACTTCCTTTGTTGTCGGATTGCATTTCCTTAGGATTCTTCCAATGAATCTCAGTCTGGCATCTGCTTTACCGACGATCAACTTTATATGATCGTACTCCCAGATAATTTATGGAATTAACTGCTTCCAGTTGCTGACCTGCTATTTTGTAGCTAAATGATAAGGGACATATCTTTCTATGTATTCGCATCACATTACACTTGTCTACATTGAGATTCAATTGCCATTCCGTGCACCATGCGTCAATTCGCTGCAGATCCTCCTGCATTTCAGTACAATTTTCCATTGTTGCAACCTCTCGATACACCACAGCATCATCTGCAAAAAGCCTCAGTGAACTTCCGATGTCATCCACCAGGTCATTTATGTATATTGTGAATAGCAACGGTCCTATGACACGCCCCTGCGGCACACCTGAAATCACTCTTACTTCGGAAGACTTCTCTCCATTGAGAATGACATGCTGCGTTCTGTTATCTAGGAACTCCTCAATCCAATCACACAATTGATCTGATAGTCCGTATGCTCTTACTTTGTTCATTAAACGACTGTGGGGAACTGTGTCAAACGCCTTGCGGAAGTCAAGAAACACGGCATCTACCTGTGAACCCGTGTCTAAGGCCCTCTGAGTCTCGTGGACGAATAGCGCGAGCTGGGTTTCACACGACCGTCTTTTTCGAAACCCATGCTGATTCCTACAGAGTAGATTTCTAGTCTCCAGAAAAGACATTATACTCGAACATAATACGTGTTCCAAAATTCTACAACTGATCGACGTTAGAGATATAGGTCTATAGTTCTGCACATCTGTTCGACGTCCCTTCTTGAAAATGGGGATGACCTGTGCCCTTTTCCAATCCTTTGGAATGCTTCGCTCTTCTAGAGACCTACGGTACACCGCTGCAAGAAGGGGGGCAAGTTCCTTCGCATACTCTGTGTAAAATCGAACTGGTATTCCATCAGGACCAGCGGCCTTTCCTCTTTTGAGCGATTTTAATTGTTTCTCTATCCCTCTGTCGTCTACTTCGATATCTACCATTTTGTCAACTGTGTGACAATCTAGAGAAGGAAGCACAGTGCAGTCTTCCTCTGTGAAACAGCTTTGGAAGAAGACATTTAGTAATTTGGCCTTTAGTCTGTCATCCTCTGTTTCAGTACCATTTTTGGTCACAGAGTGTCTGGAAATTTGTTTTGATCCACCTACCACTTTGACATAGGACCAAAATTTCTTAGGATTTTCTGCCAAGTCAGTACATAGAACTTTACTTTCGAATTCATTGAAAGCCTCTCGCATAGCCCTCCTCACACTGCATTTCGCTTCGCGTAATTTTTGTTTGTCTGCAAGGCTTTGGGTATGTTTATGTTTGCTGTGAAGTTCCCTTTGCTTCCGCAGCAGTTTTCTAACTCGGTTGTTGTACCATGGTGGCTCTTTCCCATCTCTTACGATCTTGCTTGGCACATACTCATCTAACGCATATTGTACCATGGTTTTGAACTTTGTCCACTGATCCTCAACACTGTCTGTACTTGAGACAAAACTTTTGTGTTGAGCCACCAAGTACTCTGAAATCTGCTTTTTGTCACTTTTGCTAAACAGAAAAATCTTCCTACCTTTTTTAATATTTCTATTTACGGCTGAAATCATCGATGCAGTAACCGCTTTATGATCGCTGATTCCCTGTTCTGCATTAACTGATTCAAATAGTTCGGGTCTGTTTGTCACCAGAAGGTCTAATATGTTATCGCCACGAGTCGGTTTTCTGTTTAACTGCTCAAGGTAGTTTTCAGATAAACCACTTAAAAATATTTCACTGGATTCTTTGTCCCTGCCACCCGTTATGAACGTTTGAGTCTCCCAATCTATATCCGGCAAATTAAAATCTCCACCCAGAACTATAACATGGAGGGGAAATCTACTCGAAATATTTTCCAAATTATTCTTCAGGTGCTGAGCCACAACAGCTGCTGAGCCCGGGGGCCTATAGAGACATCCAATTACCATGTCTGAGCCTGCTTTAACCGTGACCTTCACCCAAATCATTTCACAATTCGAATCTCCGTCAATTTCCTTCGATACTATTGCACTTCTTATCACTATAAACACGCCTCCCCCTTCACTGTCCAGCCTATCTCTGCGGTATACATTCCAATCCGAGTTTAGGATTTCATTACTGTTTACGTCTGGTTTCAGCCAACTTTCTGTTCCTAGTACTATATGGGCGCTGTGACCGTTTATTAATTAGAGCAGTTCTGGGACCTTTCTATAGACGCTCCTGCAGTTTACTATAAGCACATTAATATTGTTATTCCTTGTTGCATTTTGCCTACTCCTGCCTTGCCGCGTCTCAGGAGGCGTCTCGTCGGGCCTAGGGAGGGAATTCTCTAACCTAAAAAAACCCTATGTGCACTCCACACGTACTCCGCTACCCTCGTAGCCGCTTCCGGCGTGTAGTGCATGCTTGACCTATTCAGGGGGACCCTACATTTCTCCACCCGATAACGGAGGTCGAGAAATTTGCACCCCAGCTCTCCGCAGAATCGTCTGAGCCTCTGGTTTAAGCCTTCCACTCGGCTCCAAACCAGAGGACCGCGGTCGGTTCTGGGAACGATACTACAAATAGTTAGCTCTGATTCCACCCCACGAGCGAGGCTTTCCGCCTTCACCAACTCCGCCAACCGCCTGTACGAACTGAGGATGACCTCTGAACCCAGACGGCAGGAGTCATTGGTGCCGATATGAGCAACAATTTGCAGTCGGGTGCACCCAGTGCTCTCTATCACAGCCGCTAGGGCCTCCTCCACATCTCGGATGAGACCCCCCGGCAAGCAGACAGAGTGAACACTGGCCTTCTTCCCCGACCTTTCCGCTATTTCCCTAAGGGACTCCATCACCCGCCTAACGTTGGAGCTCCCAATAACTAATAAACCCCTCCCCCCCTGTGCCTGCTCGGACCTTGCTGAAGGAGCAGCCACATGTCCACTCACAGGCAGAGCGGGCGATGCCACACGGCCAGCCTCCACATTGACCCTCCGCCTCGTGCGCCGCGAACGCCGCTGAACCCGCCACTCCCCTTGGGGAGAGGGTGGCCCAACCGCACCCGGTACCCGCGAAGATGTCTCGACAGCAGGGACAGTGGGTGAAGCATGTAACACCTGGGGTGTACCTTGCGACGCACCAGACTCCCCACTGCCGCTACACTCCGAGGCAGCAGCCTGAAGACGGCTGACCGCGGCCATCAACACGCTCAGCTGTTCGCGAAGAGTGGCCAGCTCCTCCTGCGTCCGTACACAGCAGCCACACATCCTATCCATCCTAAGAAATCAATTTACTATAGACTGTTAATAAACTTTTAAATAGACTGCTAATTCACTAAAGGTGGTTGATTATTGACTAAACTGTGATTGCTAACCACTTCTTGTAGAAAACAAGGAAAATAGCACTACCTGTCTCTGGACTGTATTCAAAACAAACACTAGCACTATGGCTGACTAAAGGGACTCTCTGACTGTATTCAAAACAAACACGAGATCTATGGAACACTTAATAGCACTCGGCTATTAAAGCTTCCTAAAAGCAAAAACACGCAGAAGAAGAAGTGACAAGTAAGAAAAATACAGTTAATACTTAAATTAAGGTAGCTCGCTGCACAGCAGACGTGAAGCAGACGGCGGTTAGGGCGACACTGACACTACTGGCACTATGGCTGACTAAAGGGACTCCTGTGAACCAGTCACATAACTTATGAACAGCATTTTTTGTGGCCATGTCCCCCAACTTGATGTCCACCAAATGGATGGACACCACTAAACGGTGGCTGCGAGCAAAGTTAACTACCCAGAGGTGGTATATGCTACTGAGTACAACATGCTTAGCTTCAGTGTTTGGTTTCTCCATCACCTTCACTTCTGTCCTGATGGCCCCCATTCCTTTCGTTCTACACTTACATCCTCCTCTTGGCAGTTTCCCTCTTCCTCTGATCTATCGCTTCCTCTCAGTCCACTCCTTCACATCTTCGTGCACCACACACAACACTCTCTGCCTGTGCCAGAGGAAGTCACTAATGCCACATTGCTCTCCACATTCTCTTACTGCTTCTCCTTCCCAGCCGTCAGCTACCTCGTGCTCCCCTCTTCCCCACCACCAAAAGTTTTCATTTTCATTTATGTGCCTATCAGTACTCACTGCTTCAACTATGATGAGTAGTTAGCTTTTATTCCTTTCATTATTTGTACTCATACTATGACTTTTCAGTAACACACTTTCATTCTTTAAACATTGTGAGTACGATCTTTGATAAATTTCAAATGTTTTTTTCGCAGCCAGACCTAAACTTTCTTATGTCATCAACTATGTGTGAACAACCAGTAAATGTACATCCGTTATGTATATTCAGGCACAGGGGAGACATTTTAATTGAAAGCCACTTGCCCAATGTCAGTAAATAAATACAGACATTGCAGTGCCTGTGTTGTTCAGAAGTATGATACAGTGTTCATTTGGATATGTGTGCATGTGAGTAACAGCTATTTCATGCTTCTGAGACATAAGTGCTAGCTAATCGGGGCACATCTGTAAGAATAAGAAAGCTCAGTCTTATGCAAATTTCTTCAGGGATTCCATGCACGCAGATATTGAAAGCCTCTGATCTCATTCAAACAATGGAAAATCCAGGATGAGAAGGAAAGTTGCCACTCACCATATAGCTGAGATGCTGAGTCACAGATGGGCACAACAAAAAGATTTTCACATGTAAAGCTTTCAGCCAATGGCCTTTGTCAACATTATATGATGGTTTCTTTTTAACAGTTTCTTCTAGTGCAAAGGTTAAGCCGAATTATTTGTTTAAATCATGAAATTAACAAACATAAGTACACAAACAATACTTTTGACAAAACTGTCAATTGCTTTGGAATTAGTTAAGGGTTAATTTTGCTAACATGTTTTCAAATAGAGCCAAACAGATACTTTAAGATTACAAGCATTTTGTCTTACAAATGTTTGTAATTAGTATAGAATTTATATTTGTTCATAGGTCAGCAATAGAACTTAAGTTATGAAACAATTACTGATTTCACCCTATAACGAAAGATACTAAGTAGGAATAGTCGAAATAAATTAAAAAATCAATTACATACATAAAACTAAGGACAAAATTAGATCTGTTGTTGTTGTTGTTGTTGTGGTCTTCAGTCCTGAGACTAGTTTGATGCAGCTCTCCATGCTGCTCTATCCTGTGCAAGCTTCTTCATCTCCCAGTACCTACTGCAACCTACATCCTTCTGAATCTGCTTAGTGTACTCATCTCTTGGTCTCCCTCTATGATTTTTACCCTCTACACTGCACTCCAATACTAAATTGGTGATCCCTTGATGCCTCAGAACATGTCCTACCAACCGATCCCTTCTTCTGGTCAAGTTGTGCCACAAACTTCTCTTCTCCCCAATCCTATTCAATACTTCCTCATTAGTTATGTGATCTATGATCTACCCATCTAACCTACAGCATTCTTCTGTAGCACCATATTTCGAAAGCTTCTATTCTCTTCTTGTCTAAACTATTTATCGTCCACGTTTCACTTCCATACATGGCTACACTCTATACAAATGCTTTCAGAAACAACTTCCTGACACTTAAATCTATACTCGATATTAATAAATTTCTCTTCTTCAGAAACGCTTTCCTTCCCATTGCCAGTCTAAGTTTTATATCCTCTCTACTTCGACCATCATCAGTTATTTTCCTCCCTAAATAGCAAAACTCCTTTACTACTTTAAGTGTCCCATTTCCTAATCTAATTCCCTCAGCATCACATGACTTAATTCGACTACATTCCATTATCCTCGTTTTGCTTTTGTTGATGTTGATCTTATATCCTCCTTTCAAGACACTATCCATTCCGTTCAACTGCTCTTCCAAGTCCTTTGCTATCTCTGACAGAATTACAATGTCATTACCGAACCTCAAAGTTTTTATTTCTTCTCCATGGATTTTAATACTTAGTCCGAATTTTTCTTTTGTTTCCTTTACTGCTTGCTCAATATACAGATTGAATAACATCGGGGAGAGGCTACAACCATGTCTTACTCCCTTCCCAACCACTGCTTCCCTTTCGTCTCCCTCGACTCTTATAACTGACATCTAGTTTCTGTACAAATTGTAAATAGCCTTTCGCTCCCTGTATTTTACCCCTGCCACCTTCAGAATTTGAAAGGGAGTATTCCAGTCAACATTGTCAAAAGCTTTCTCTAAGTCTACAAATGCTAGAAACGTAGGTTTGCCTTTTCTTAATCTTTCTTCTAAGATAAGTCGTAAGCTCAGTATTGCCTCACGTGTTCCAATATTTCTACGGAATCCAAACTGATCATCCCCAATGTAGGCTTCTACTAGTTTTTCCATTTGTCTGCAAAGAATTTGCGGTAGTATTTTGCAGCTGTGACTTATTAAACTGATAGTTCGGTAACTTTCACACCTGTCAACACCTGCTTTCTTTGGGATTGGAATTATTATATTCTTTTTGAAGTCTGAGGGTATTTCGCCTGTCTCATACATCTTGCTCACCAGATGGTAGAGTTTTGTCAGGACTGGCTCTCCTAAGGCTGTCAGCAGTTCTTATGGAATGTTGTCTACGCCCGGGGACTTGTTTCGACTCAGGTCTTTCAGTGCTCTGTCAAACTCTTCACACAGTATTATATCTCCCATTTCATCTTCATCTACATCCTCTTTCATTTCAATAATATTGTCCTCAAGTACATCGCTCTTGTATAGACCCTCTATATACTCTTTCTATTTTTTTGTTTTCCCTTCTTTGCCTAGAACTGGGTTTCCATCTGAGCTCTTGATATCCATAAAAGTGGCTCTCTTTTCTCCAAAGGCCCTTTCTATTTTCCTGAAGGCAGTATCTATCTTACCCCTAGTGAGATAAGCCTCTACATCCTTATATTTGTCCTCTAGCCATCCCTGCTTAGCCATTTTGCACTTTCATGTCGATCTCATTTTTTAGATGTTTGTATTCCTTTTTGCCTGCTTCATTTACAGAGATTTTATATTTTGTCCTTTCATCAATTAAATTCAATATTTCTTCTGTTACCCACGGATTTCTATTAGCCCTCGTCTTTTTACCTACTTGATCCTCTGGTGCCTTCACTACTTTATCCCTCAAAGCTACCCATTCTTCTTTTACTGTATTTCTTTCCCCAATTCCTGCCATTTGTTCCCTTACGCTCTCCGTGAAACTTTGTACAACCTCTGGTTTAGTCAGTTTATCCAGGTCCCATCTCCTTAAATTCCCACCTTTTCGCATTTTCTTCAGTTTTAATCTACAGTTCATAACCAATAGATTGTGGTCAGAGTCCACATCTGCCCCTGGAAATGTCTTACAATTTAAAACCTGGTTCCTAAGTGTCTGTCTTACCATTATATAATCTATCTGTAATCTGTCAGTATCTCCAGTCTTCTTCCATGTATACAACCTTCTTTTTTAATTCTTGAACCAAGTGTTAGCTATGATTAATTTGTGCTCTGTGCAAAATTCTACCAGGCAGCTTCCTCTTTCATTTCTTAGCCCCAATCCACATTCACCTACTATGTTTCCTTCTCTCCCTTTTCCTTCCAGTCACCCAAGACTCTTAAATTTTCATCTCCCTTTACTACATGAATAATTTCTTTTATTTCGT
Source organism: Schistocerca gregaria (assembly GCF_023897955.1). NCBI lineage: Eukaryota > Metazoa > Arthropoda > Insecta > Orthoptera > Acrididae > Schistocerca > Schistocerca gregaria. The sequence continues at coordinate 514,977,592 of NC_064924.1, forward strand.
CATACATTTCTTCAATTTCTTCATTATCTGCAGAGGTAGTTGGCATATAAACTTGTACTACTATAGTAGGTGTGGGCTTTGTGTCTATCTTTGCCACAATAATACCTTCACTATGCTGTTTGTAGTAGCTTACCCGTACTCCTATTTTCTTATTCATTATTAAACCTACTCCTGCATTACCCCTATTTGATTTTCTGTTTATAACCCTTTATTCGCCTGACCAAAAATCTTGTTCCTCCTGCCACCGAACTTCACTAATTCACACTATATCTAATTTTAACCTATCCATTTCCCTTTTTAAATTTTCTAACTTACCTGCCCGATTAAGGGATCTGACATTCCACGCTCCGATACGTAGATCGCCAGTTTTCTTTCTCCTGATAACGACGTCCTCTTGAGTAGTCCCCGCCCCGATATCCAAATGGGGGACTATTTTACCTCCGGAATATTTTACCCAAGAGGACGCCATCATCATTAACCATATAGTAAAGCTGCATGCCCACGGCTGTAGTTTCCCCTTACTTTCAACCGTTCGCGGTACCAGCACAGCCAGGCTGTTTTGGTTATTGTTACAAGGCCAGATCAGCCAATCATCCAGACTGTTGCCCTTGCAACTACTGAAAAGGCTGCTGCCCCTCTTCAGGAACCACGCGTTTGTCTGGCCTCTCAATAGATACCCCTCCTTTATGGTTGCACCTACGATACGGCTATCTGTATCACTGAGGCACGCAAACCTCCCCACCAACGGCAAGGGGGGAGATCTGGTGTTATATTCTTTAAAACTATGAGCCATCCTTTCTCTTTCATGAAAATGCAGATTATACTCTCGTATGTTAACAGTAACTAGTCGGGGGAGTGGGGGGGGGGGGGGGGGGGGGAATTAATGAGACAGATGGCAAAGCAAGAGGGGAAGTAAAAATATCCCAGCTTGCTTTGTCACATCACCCCTTCATTGGATTGACCAAATAGATATTGCAAATAGCAAACTGGGCAACTCAATCACCACAAGTGACCTTAACAATCTACACAGAAATATTTTACATATGAAATTTTTACTAAACTACAGTACATATGTTTTTCTCAAATTTATACTTACATGAGGTGGCCATATGAAAATCCTCATACAAATGTTTACATACAGTGCATTGTACAATGTCACAAAGATCAACAAGTTTTAATTTTAACAAAAATTATGCATCTTCATCATAAGTGATGTCCTTTTTGGGTAAGTGAAGATTACATTTAAAGATACATATCATTTTATACAAGTCCTGTCTTGCTTACAATAATAAATCCTCATGGGTTGCAATAGACAAAAATTTCACTTGCTCAATGTTTACTGTTTTTTGCAAGCACTTTCACACTTTTAATGAGTTTTTTCAAATTTTCTCGCCAAGTTGTCCATGCCTTCAACAGGTCCAAGTGGCAGTTAATAAGGAAGTGCACTGCTGTCAGTTCCCTTGGAGGTGGTTCTCCACCGCCACAGTACATGAATGAATCAATCAAATTATCCGACTTTAGTACATTTACTTTTACTTCTAAGTAAGTCAAAAAATTGTTTAACACTAATGGCAAATGATAGTCATTACATCATAAATAAATACATTACAGAGTTCTCATAACATTACAATATTAGCACTAAAATTGACTATAGTACAATACACCTACTTTACTACACCTATTGTACTAGTAAAAATTTAAAATCAAATACACATTACACTACAAAACATTACTTGAAGTCATAACTGTCTGAAACTTGAAAGATTTGGGTCTCTTTCCCATTTGTAACATAGCAAAAACTCAAGTTTTGCAGTAGCATAGATTTATTAATCACTGTGTCATGGAAAAAGAATAGAGTCATCATCACATAACTTCATTACCATTCAAATCAAGATTAAGAGGATAGAAGTTGTACCAAATATTGCCCCACTTCTCTACTCAATTCTGAGCATTACTCTCATCTAACCAGAAAAATTAAATCCTCACGAAATGATACCAAGTAGTTGACCTGCCACAATATTCACATCATCCTAGCACCACAGTTATCAGTTAATTGTGCAAACTTACTTTTTTTATCCCAGTATTACCACTTTAAGCTCATAATTCCACAGAACACAAATAGAAGTTTCCAGATAACATATAGGTCTGATAATGCAACATTATATGACTTGTAAATATTGCTCTTTCTGTTAATCTCTCATTTCAGTTACAGTGCCATGAACTGCACAATATAAACAGTACCCGATGTTGCGTGGTTCACAAATAGATCATCAATATAGTTACACCACATATGTTTGTATACTACTATTACTCAGTCATGTCTGTCAGCTCCATTATTTTACTTCCATTTCGTACCTTGTCCTGCAGTCTCAAAAAATATCTCTACTGCAGAGACAGGCTCTCTACCTATTAAGACCCTAACATTATTCATTGTTTTATTAATTCATTATTGCTTCATTATCTAATAAATAAACACCTGCACTGCTTATCTAATGCACAATTGATTCTACTGAAAAACACTCCACTCTACAGATCCTTATGCTAAGGCAAACTTAACTTTCATTACCGATCAGACAAAATTATCACTTAGGAAAACTATTATTTACGTGAAAAACTATTATTTACATTACATTCTAACTGGAAGAGTGATACGCATACAAATCTTGCTTATTTTTTCCACACACATTAGTCCAGGCAACTATGTCTAAAGTTGGAATTCCTTAATGTTAGAAAAGGCTATACCATGACGCACTTCTATGAGTAGATAGTTATCTCAGTATACTGACTGCACTGAACACTAACATTTCTACTATACCACAATTAATATTAAGACCAAGTATTCAAGAGGGTCTTTACTGCATATTGCCTCTGCTGCTGCACCAATGAGCTGAGTACTTCAGATGTTAATTATTATCCACATATGGTGACACCTTTTATTTTCAGTTTAGCTTACTTCATTGTTTGACAGAAACTCTTTAACCATGGTACCAATTTACTTTCTTCCATCCTCTTACGATCCCATTACTTATAACTAACACAACATAACATGTATATACAACACTGGAGAAACTTTTTCTAACATATCCCTATACTAAAGTGTCCTACTGCACATAATCACCTGAAAGTCAAAGAGAGCTTAATTCTGATTCATTTACAAACTACAGATAGGGTAGGAGAAGAGTTTGACTGCCTCAGGAAACATGAAAATTGAGACAGACAGTTGGGGTAAGCATTATCGCCACATAATGAATCCAACAGTGAATGCTGAACACTCTACTTGCTTGTAGGTATTAATTCTGGTTCAATGCACACTCCACTCTCCTAACAAAATCAATACTACCCAAGCTGAGAAATGTTTCAAACTGTTGTGGATCAATATTCAAACTTCTAATTGGTGATATATAGGGATTCAGGTCAGTAATATTCTTTAACCCAAAAATCCTATTAGTTTTTGTGTAAGCCCATTCATAAGAGTTGCCATGGGCAATGCATACCACTCTGAAAGGACCATGATACACAAGCAAAAACTTCTTAATCTCCTCATTTACTTTGCTAGATTTTTCTTTGGATTTTACAAGGACAAGGTCACCTACTCTGGAACTAGTCTGAATCATTCCTTTGTCATGCTTTCTCTTCCTTCCTACTGTTTTCTTTTTCATCATTTCTTTAGCCAATCTGATCTTTTCATCTTGTGCTGCGTCACTTACCTGAGGGAAATCCACTTCTTCTCAGATGATGTTACTGTTTCTTTCTTTGAACATAAGCACACATGGGCATATCCTGTCAATTCGTTCCACAAGTTGTTTATAATGTTCTCAAAATGTTGAATATGACCCACTCAAGCAGTGTGTTTCTTACCCAATAAGTCTTGCAAAGTCTATTGATCTCCTTCATAACCTGTGAAATTGTGGGTGAGGATATAGTTGGTCATGGCAACTAGGATGGAGGTTGTTTGTTTGGAATCTATCGGGCGTTGGGAAAGGTAGTGTTCAATAGTACTAAGGTCATGGGCATTTGGAATGTTAGTGTACAGGGAGGTGGCATCAGTAGTGTCATGCAGGGCACCGTGTGGTAAAGGGACAGGAACTGTGGAGAGTCGGTGGAGGAAATGCTTGATATCTTTTATAGTGGAGGGTAGGTTCCTGGTAATAGGTTGAAGGTGTTAGTCTACAAGAGCAGAGATTCTGTCAGTGGGGGCACAGTAACTGGCCACAATGGGGTGTCCTGGGTGGTTAGGTTTATGGACTTTAGGAAGCATGTAGAAGGTAGGAGTGTGGGAGAGTTAGGAGTGAGTAGAAAGATGGACTCCGGGGAGAGGTTCTGGGATGGGCTGAGGGATTTGAGTAGTGACTGGAGATCCTGCTGGATTACTGGAATGGGGTCACTGTGGCAAGGTTTGTAAGTGGAAGTATCTGGCAGCTGACAGAGTCCTTACGCCAGGTAATCATTGTGGTTCAGAACACCAGTGGTGGAGACTTGGCCACAGGTAGGATTATAAGGTCAGGGTCAGTTTTTAGATGGTGGACTGTGGTTCTTTCTGCAGATGTGAGGTTAGTCAGCATATTGAGGGTTTTGGGGAATGATGATGAGGCAAGGTTTTAGATTAAGAAACTATGGAAAGTTAACAGGGTGGTTTGGGAGGAGTGGGGGTGGATCATGGTTGGATGGAGGAGTGAACTGAGTTAGGCAAGGTTCAATATTGGTCTTTGGTTGAGTCTGATTGGTAGGGTTTGTGGCGAAAAAGTTTTTTCACTGTAGGGACCGGGAGAAGGAGAGAAGGTGTTTAACTGCTCCTGCATGATTGAATTTGGGAGTGGGACAAAAGGTGAGGCCTCTGGAAAAGACTGATATTTCTGTGGGACTAAGGCTTCTGGAGGGGACACTGTTTGGTGGTGGGTGGGGGTTTTGGAGGGGTTAAGTGTAGTAGGTCTGCAAGACACGGTTTGTCAGCCATGAGGGGATGTGGGGGAGGTTTGGAGGTTATTGTAGAGCTGGTGGACAGTGGCACTACAAGGTGGGAGTAGGATAGAGAGTTTTTTGAGGTGGTGTCATGCATGTTTCTCATGTTTCTGTAGGGCAAGATAGGTGAAAGACCTGTCTCATATAGCCTCCCACCACCATCTACTCCAGTCCGATCACTAACATCACCTATCCCATCAAAGGCAGGGCTGCCTGTGAAACCAGTCTTGTGGTCTACATGCTAAGCTGCAACCACTGTGCTGCATTCCATGTAGACATGACAACCAACAAGCTAGCTGCCCGCATGAATGGCCACCTACAAACTGTGGCCAAGAAACAAATGGACCACCCTGTGCTGACAAACATGATATCCCTCATCTCAATGACCGCTTCACAGCATGTGGCGTATAGATTTTTCCCACCAACACCAGCTTTTCGGAATTGCACAGGTGGGAACTTACCCGGCAATACATCCTATGTTCGCGTAACCCTCCTGGCCTCAACCTTCATTAGTCACTGTCCTCACCCATGCAGCCCCTTCCCTGCTCCCATTCCACCACTATACAGCCATCTTTCCACCACCAAATCCCGTCCTTTTATTATTATTATTTTATTTCTCTCCTTTTCTGCTACTTCCCTTTGCCCTCTACTCACCTCTCCCGTGCCCGTTGCCCAACCTGCATCACCTCACTGTTCGCCATCCTCACCATACTATCCCTCCTCCTCCCTACCCCAGCCCCCTCCTTTCCCCCAACCAGTCACCACTCCCATCATGCACCGGTGCTGCTGCTCGCAGTGTGGTTTCAGTTGCCTTAGACTGCAGTCATGTGTGTGTCTATTGTTGCCAAAGGCCATTGGCTGAAAGCTTTAAATGTGAAAAATCTTTTTGTTGTGGCTATCTGCAACTCTGATCTCATTCGGATTCATCAATGACATCTTTACTGTCTGCACACATGACACACAAGCTTCCTAACTTCCTGCAGGAGATTGGTTGTTATTTCTTGATAGACAGGAATGGTTTGTATGTTTGATGTATAATTTAAGTTCATAAGTAGTAGTCTGCTGATGTTTATTGTTGCTGTTAACCATGCAGTAACCAATAGTGAGAGGATGTACTTCAAATTGAAAATATATGGTTTAGAAAATCCATATAGTGTAGTAAAATGTGTGTTTGAAAAATTTCCTAAGTGATCAGTTGATACAAGGCAGCCAGAAGCCATACGCCTCATCTAATTAAAAATGAAGTTCATATATCTAAAGACAAAGATGCTGTATCTTACCAAACGAAAGCGTTGGTATGTTGATAGAGACAATAAAAAAACACACACACACACAAATTGTGTGTGTTTGTGTGTTTTTTATTGTCTCTGTCAACATACCAATGCTTTCATTTGGTAAGTTACAGCATCTTTGTTTTTAGATATATTTTTCCCACATGGAATGTTTCCCTCTATTATATTCATAAAAATGAAGTTCAATGGACAGCAGTGTTTGTAGCAGAGTTGGCTCACGCTTTTGGTACTAGAGGCTCTGAATGTGTGAATAATGTGGACAGACCATCGAGTGACGGCATCTCCAATCAGTTTTTAATTCCCTTCAGTTATGTTTGAGTGTGTGTTTCTGGCAGTTCCATGTAATGTACACTTTGTAAAAAATCATCATAATGCACCTCAGTTAATGAAAAGAAACACTGTCAAGAAAACATCTTCAGCTGGGAAGCAGCTTGTCAGAAACTTAAAATAAGGGCTGATGTTTCATGCTGTTCTTTCATCTAATCATTTGTGAACATCTCACTAGGTAGTAACATATACATTACTATATTCAAGTGCAACCTAGCGAGACATTTACAAACTTAGCCATTCCCTTTTTAGAGTGGATGGAATTTCCTATACCAGAAACAAAAAAAAAGTCTTTAACATTCTCAAACATTAATATTAAATATTAATAATATATCAAGGCATTCAGAATGAACTTTCAATCTGCAGCGAAGTGTACACAACTTCCTGGCAGTTTAAAACTGTGTGCCATAATGAGACTTTAACCCGGAACTGGAACCTTTGTCTTCTCCAGGCAAGTACTCTATTGGTTGATCTATCCAAGCTCAATTCACAATCTGCCATCATAGCTTTACTTCAGTACTTCAATAGTACCTCACCTGCTACCTTCTGAACTTTATAGTTATCCTATAACAACAACATATATCTTGTGGGACTGGTATTCCTCAAAGAAGGGATATTTTGAAAACACAGCTTAGCCACTGCCTAGACAAAAGAAGGAGATTTGGTACAGGCAAAACAAAGCTGTGAGGGCAGGTTATGAGTCATGCTTGAATATCTCAGTCGGTAGCCACTTGCCCAAGAAAGGCGAAGGTTCCAGGTTCAGATACCAGTCTGGCATATCATTTTAATTTTCCAGGCAGTTTGAGTATCAAAACAGAAATAGAGATATATGGAAACAGGATTTCAAGAGTGAAGTTGATTTCCCTTCATTGTAAGTACCAGAATGTAAAAATAACATGGATGTTGGTATGATTCCCTTAATCTCATATAGTTGAGTCTTCTTGAAGCCTACAGTAACAATACTCCATAGAAGTGCACCTTCAAACAACTGCTACGTGTTTGAAAAGCGTCACTCCACATCAACAGTTCTAAAATGGCTGATCCTCACTATTTGAATCCATGTGTAAAATATTAAGAATATGTCATGACAATTTAAAGTCTGCAATATATTACTGAAATATTTATGTTTTGTGATCGCCCTGCCTCAGAGCCTTAGCAGACAGATTGATTCCACTGGATGTGTATAGCATGTACCTCATGTTTAACTGCTCAATAAAATATATATTTTAATGTGGTACAGAAAACTATAAATACTTCTGATTTCTTCGTGTATGGAAAATCATCTGTGCCCATAAAGAAGCACTAGTTATCATTTTCTTCAGTAGAGTATATGATATTTAAAGTTGAGAAACATTGTTAATAATTTTTTATTGACTTTTTGAAATTGGAAATGAGGGTAAATACACTATCTTTTATGACAGTAAGTGTTGACACTTATGCATCAATCAAAAGAAATAATTTACATGTAGATAATGCATCACTCGCAGTTCTGGCAACACTTGTATGTTAGGCTGCTCCAGCACACTATACAAATTACCTTTTGTTCTGAAACTTCCTGGTAGATTAAAACTGTGTGTCGGACCAAGATTCAAACTCGGGACCTTTGCCTTTCACAGGCAAGTGCTCTAACACCTGAGCTACCCAAGCATGACTCACAACCCGTCCTCACAACTTTAATACTAGCAATTCCACTGCTAAACTTTCTTGGCCTTGGATTATGTCTTGTAATTTCTGTCCTCAGTCTGGCCAGATTATGAACATATCATTTATGTATCAGAACTAACATGAGGATTTGTGGACTGCTGAATCAAAGCCTTCCTTTTTAAATGTCTTCATAAATAGGTGAGCTACCATTGGTGACAGCAGGCAGTCGTTTTCCACTCTGCCAGTAATAGTAATTTCCATCAGTCAGGATATAGGTTGACATGAGAATGAATTTAGAGTTTCATTGGGGGATTGCCTGAACTTTACTTCTGTAAGGTTGAGGGAGTCTCTTAGAGATAAGCTAGCTGTGAAGGAAACCACCTCAAAGTTCCCTTGATCCAATCAGAAGTTTTGAAGCTGTTGGACAAAATTCACTGAATTCCATATGTTGACTGGTGTTTGCCAGCAAATGAGTTTTGCTAACTCCTACAGAGGTGCTTTGATGTGCTTTCAGTGAGACAGAGTGGAATCCCTTCTTTATGGAGTTTAGGCTATCCTTAACGTCTAGGAGGTGAAGCCATTTGTGGCAAAAGTAATTTTACTGCCTACAACACACTCACTGTTGAAGCAGGCCGCTCAGTTCAATAAACGTATTCTCAGCGTGAAATGTTAGTTCTTATTGATGAATCTCCTCTTGTAATCGGTACTTGATTCTGAAGACGGCGGGTTATCGATCCCAATATGTCTGTCAACTTTTCAACCATTTGTTGTCATCCTGTGAACAATGTTGCATTGGGACATTACTTTTAACACCAGTCTTGTCTGAAATACTAATCAATGGTCAAAAGTTTGAACAGCAATGGATATTTTATTTCCATTTCAACCTAATGGTGCTCAGGATGATTACATTAAACACTTAGTCACTAGAACTGAAGAAGCAAGACAGGTGCCATGCATGTGAATCGTAGTAGCCAGGATGATGACTGTTGTTGTTGTTGTTGTTGTTGTTGTTGTGGTCTTCAGTCCTGAGACTGGTTTGATGCAGCTGTCCATGCTACTCTATCCTGTGCAAGCTTCTTCATCTCCCAGTACCTACTGCAACCTACATCCTTCTGAATCTGCTTAGTGTACTCATCTCTTGGTCTCCCTCTATGATTTTTACCCTCTACACTGCACTCCAATACTAAATTGGTGATCCCTTGATGCCTCAGAACATGTCCTACCAACCGATCCCTTCTTCTGGTCAAGTTGTGCCACAAACTTCTCTTCTCCCCAATCCTATTCAATACTTCCTCATTAGTTATGTGATCTATGATCTACCCATCTAACCTACAGCATTCTTCTGTAGCACCATATTTCGAAAGCTTCTATTCTCTTCTTGTCTAAACTATTTATCGTCCACGTTTCACTTCCATACATGGCTACACTCTATACAAATGCTTTCAGAAACAACTTCCTGACACTTAAATCTATACTCGATATTAATAAATTTCTCTTCTTCAGAAACGCTTTCCTTCCCATTGCCAGTCTAAGTTTTATATCCTCTCTACTTCGACCATCATCAGTTATTTTGCTCCCTAAATAGCAAAACTCCTTTACTATTTTAAGTTCTCATTTCCTAATCTAATTCCCTCAGCATCACATGACTTAATTCGACTACATTCCATTATCCTCGTTTTGCTTTTGTTGATGTTCATCTTATATCTTCGTTTCAAGACACTGTCCATTCCATTCAACTGCTCTTCCAAGTCCTTTGCTATCTCTGACAGAATTACAATGTCATTACCGAACCTCAAAGTTTTTATTTCTTCTCCATGGATTTTAATACTTAGTCCGAATTTTTCTTTTGTTTCCTTTACTGCTTGCTCAATATACAGATTGAGTAACATCGGGGAGAGGCTACAACCCTGTCTTACTCCCTTCCCAACCACTGCTTCCCTTTCATCTCCCTCGACTCTTATAACTGCCATCTGGTTTCTGTACAAATTGTAAATAGCCTTTCGCTCCCTGTATTTTATCCCTGCCACCATCAGAATTTGAAAGAGAGTATTCCAGTCAACATTGTCAAAAGCTTTCTCTAAGTCTACAAATGCTAGAAACGTAGGTTTGCCTTTTCTTATTCTTTCTTCTAAGATAAGTCGTAAGGTCAGTATTGCCTCACGTGTTCCTGTATTTCTACGGAATCCTAACCGATCTTCCCCGAGGTCGGCTTCTACCAGTTTTTCCATTTGTCTGTAAAGAATTCATGTTAGTATTTTGCAGCTGTGGCTTATTAAACTGATAGTTCGGTAACTTTCACACCTGTCAACACCTGCTTTCTTTGGGATTGGAATTATTATATTCTTCTTGAAGTCTGAGGGTATTTCGCCTGTCTTATACATCTTGCTCACCAGATGGTAGGGTTTTGTCAGGACTGGCTCTCCCAAGGCAATCAGTAGTCCCAATGGAATTTTGTCTACTCCGGGGGCTTTGTTTTGACTCAGGTCTTTCAGTGCTCTGTCAAACTCTTCACACAGTATTATATCTCCCATTTCATCTTCATCTACATCTTCTTCCATTTGCATAATATTGTCCTCAAATACATCGCCCTTGTATAGACCCTCTATATACTCCTTCCATCTTTCTGCTTTCCCTTCTTTGCTTAGAACTGGGTTTCCATCTGAGGTCTTGATGTTCAACAAGTGGTTCTCTTATCTCCAAAGCTCTCTTTAATTTTCCTGTAGGCAGTATCTATTTTACCCCTAGTGAGATAAGCCTCTACATCCTTACATTTGTCCTCTAGCCATCCCTGCTTAGCCATTTTGCACTTTCTGTCGATCTCATTTTTGAGATGTTTGTATTCCTTTTTGCCTGCTTCATTTACTGCATTTTTATATTTTCTCCTTTCATCAATTAAATTCAATATTTCTTCTGTTACCCAAGGATTTCTAGCAGCCCTCGTCTCTTTACCTACTTGATCCTCTGCTGCCTTCACTACTTCATCCCTCAAAGCTACCCGTTCTTCTTCTACTGTATTTCTTTACCCCATTCCTGTCAATTGTTCCCTTATGCTCTTCCTGAAACTCTGTACAACCTCTGGTTTAGTCAGTTTAACCAGGTCCCATCTCCTTAAATTCCCACCTTAGTTTTAATCTACAGTTCATAACCAATAGATTGTGGTCCGAGTCCACATCTGCCCCTGGAAATGTCCTACAATTTAAAACCTGGTTCCTAAATCCCTGTCTTACTATTATATAATCTGTATGATACCTTTTAGTATCTCCAGGGGTCTTCCATGTATACAACCTTCTTTCATGATTCTTAAACCAAATGTTAGCTATGATTAATTTGTGCTCTGTGCAAAATTCTACCAGGCGGCTTCCTCATTCATTTCTTAGCCCCAATCCATATCAACCTACTACGTTTCCTTCTCTCCCTTTTCCTACACTCGAATTCCAGTCACCCATAACTATTAAATTTTCATCTCCCTCACTATCTGAATAATTTCTTTTATTTCATCATACATTTCTTCAATTTCTTCGTCATCTGCAGATCTAGTTGGCATATAAACTTGTACTACTGTAGTAGGTGTGGGCTTCGTATCGATCTTGGCCACAATCATGCGTTCACTATGCTGTTTATAGTAGCTTACCCGCATTCCTGTTTTCCTATTCATTATTAAACCTACTCCTGCATTACCTCTATTTGATTTTGTGTTTATAACCTTGCAGTCACCTGGCCAGAAGTTTTGTTCCTCCTGCCACCAAACTTCACTTATTCCCACTATATCTAACTTTAACCTATCCATTTACATTTTAAAATTTTCTAACCTACCTGCCCGATTAAGGGATCTGACATCCACGCTCCGATCCGTAGAATGCCAGTTTTCTTTCTCCTGATAACCACATCTTCTTGAGTAGTCTTCGCCCAGAGATCCGAATGGGGGACTATTTTTCCTCCGGATTATTTTACCCAAGAGGACGCCATCAGTTAATCAGTAAAGTTGCATGCCCTCGGGAAAAATTACGGCTGTAGTTTCACCCTTGCTTTCAGCCATTCGCAGTACCAGCACAGCAAGGCCGTTTTGGTTAATGTTGCAAGGCCAGATCAGTCAATCATCCAGACTGTTGCCCTTGCAACTACTGAAAAGGCTGCTGCCTCTCTTAAGGAACAACACGTTTGTCTGGCCTCTCAACAGATACCCCTCCGTTGTGGTTGCACCTACGGTACGGCTATCTGTGTCGCTGAGGCATGGAAGCCTCCCCACCAACGGCAAGGTCCATGGTTCATGGGGGGGGGATGAGGACTGTGAACATTATAACACCATCATGTAAGCTACAACCTAGGTGGAGTAGTATGTATTTTTACACCGTGGAGAAAGTCAAGGTATCAAAAAAATTATTTATCACTACTTTGACCTGTACTGAATACTGAATCACTTGTCAGATATCTCATATGATGTTGAGGATTATGATCCTACAGCAAGGAGACAAAAGTGCAAAGAATCTCTTATCATAGTCTTGGTGTGCATGCTGATGGGCTTCAGATATAAAGAATGTGAAAACCTGCTTGTTAGTGATGGTGTCTCAGTAGGACTACTTTATTTGAACATTGCAGTGACACCCCCATCTATAGCACTACTGACTAGATCCATGTCCACAAAGCCATAGTTTATTCCAAAACAATGAGTCATTGTTTTGTGAGGATGGCAAGCAGTGCCACATGCTGTGCAGTATAGTTACTGGCTGGCATGTGTGGATGACCAGTTTCATTCGTGCCTTCTCCAGCTATTTATCATTTAACATGACCCCTAGCAATCCCAATGTATTTGTTGTAACATGAACTACCAGGAGGAAAGTGGGGAGACTTTATACCCACAACAAAGACATTAAGAAAATTTTTTTGTTACCATTTGTTAAATTTTTGCTAAGAACACACTTTTTAAATAGGTATTGAAGTGTGAGTAGGTTTCAGAATCTGTAAATAGCTTTTAGAACAATCTTAGCTATGCCAACATATTTTCCATAAACAAGAGGCGATAGTTTATGACAGCCACAAAATTTTTTAAAAAAATACAAATTTTGTTAATTTCCTTGGCTTTTATGCATAACATACATTTTAAATATATTTCAATATGTAAGAATAGTCCTGAACCTGAAAATACGAATATGACACTTGTTGTGAAAAGTCTTCTCTACAACTAAAACTTAAATGTTTGAGTTCAGTTCTACTGAAAAATTTAAAACAATTACAGTGTCTTGTAGAAGAAATGATTAAGAACGATAGCAAATTTTTTCAAAAATTTAAAATATATGGTACATAACTAGGTAACAGTATTTTCTAAAGGTGTTTTTTCTGCTGTCATAACAGGTACTTCATTCTGTATTCTATGTGACAGTAATAATGAGCAGAATAGTGATATTTTATTGTTAATACTGTTTACAGAGTTTTCTGCAAGTTGTTTCTCTTTAGTCAATATTTGTGTTCACTAGTTTCACATCTTCAAAGGTTCTCCTTCTTGATGAGACCTACAGAATAGAATGAATGAATCAAAGCATAAATTAATTTAGTAACTATGGTATTAATTCCTTTTTGTGTTATGAGATACTTATATTCCATGAATTACTAATGGTTTATTTTACAGACTTTGGTCTAAGCTGAAATACTTTAGGGGAAGACAGGTTTTAAATGAGGGGAGAACATTATTAATACATGTGTGGTATGTTTCACATGTATCATGAACACTAAAAACATTTCCCAAATGCATGTCTTTCGGCATCTCAAAATACTAAGTTTTTACCCTGTTATAAGTATGCTCCTAAAAGTCAAATTTATTGTGCTTGTCAGTACTAATACTTAGCAAAAGGAAATGCATGTCACGGTCAGGGTGACCACGGACTATTGGTTTTGTAATACAGTTTTGTTCATTAGCATACTAACAATTTTTTTAAAAAAGTTTATCACCCTAGTTGGAAATTTAAAATGGGAACTAAACTGGATAAGACTTAACATATCTACACCTGTAGTCATACGGTGTCCAGAGTGTCCAATTATATCAAATACATTTGATTACTCAGAGTCATACATGAAAATAAGTTGCTCATTCATTTTACTCCTCAGTTCTTGAATATTGTGATGAAAAAATGAAAACTGATATTTTACACTGACCAAATTGTAATTGAACAGAAAAACAGTTCTGATAATTGCTGAAAATTATCAGCTAATTGTCTTCAGCACAAATGTAGTATGGTAGAATTATGTTATTTAATTAGTTTTTCAAATTGAATATTTGTTTCAAGCTGAGTGCCTTTTGTGATTCTTCAGCTCCCCCCAGCCTTAGTCATGACAAAATCATTCACAGATGAACTAGCAGACTTCAGTGTGCAGTAGGCAGAATTTTTGTTTGGCAAGCAATCACATTGCCATCATCAGGAGCACCGAAGAACTGACTACTTAGGATCTTGCATGGCAATTCTACATCCTCTTCATCTGCCACTCTGTCTTTGGTCTGCACTCAGGCCTGGATGCAAGTACAGCATCTCCTCCACCCTACAGCAGTTTGTTACGTCCAAGTTTCATGTCTAGGGTTATGTGCTGCTTTTGCTCCATATGTTCCCAAAGTCAAAGTCGGTCTGTTCTGGGATATCATCTTCGTCTACTTAATAAGACTAAGTATAGGTTCTCAGGACTTACTAAGGATGTAGCTACTATCACAATTGATCAGCAGTTCCTGTACTCAAATCTTGATAGTTTCTTTAATGACACAGTCCGAGAAGTTAGATGTCTATTCATTCTGTGTAGTTCCGACAGGCAATGTTTTGCAACTGCTGAGTTGTTAGGCTGCTGCTGTCTAGTGTGTTGTTGGTCTTCTTCCAGAACACCATCCTCAGACATTAAAGTTCTTGGTTGAGTCTGTAATTGATGGAGGGGGAGCAAGCCTTGTGTGCCAATGTTTTGGACACCCCATTCCTGTGCACCACATGGTGACACCATTTAGTTGCAGCAGCTGTCAGCCTGTAAGAATAGGTCAGTGTGCATCTTTTTTATGGTACACACTAATGCCCTTCTTTTCACCAAGACATCCGGGGGGGTGGGGTGGGGGGGGGGGGGGCACTTCATCCACTTAGACCTCCATGGTACATGGATGAGGAAATCATCATCATGGGGTGTCCAAAATATTGGTACACAAGGCTTGCTCCCTCTCCATCAATTACAGACTCAACAAGAACTATAATGTCTGAGGATGGTGTTCTGGAAGAATACCAACACACTAGACTGCAGCAGCCTAACAACTGAGCAGTTGCAAATGAGAAATCATTCAGCTTGTCTCTTCCATGTGGCTGTATGACTAAGGTGTTGCCAACATACTGGAAGAAGCAGGCAGTGTTCCAATGGGCTGATTCCACAGCTTACTTCTCACAATGTTCCACATGTTGGCAACAGCTGCTGCAAGTGGACTTCGCATGCCTACTCTTTCCATATGCTTGTACTAACCGCAATTAGAAGAAATTGCATAAAATGATTTGTTGTCTCTCTGTCAAATTTCTGATCAATAAGTTCCAAGGATTCTAGTAAAAGCACTCTGTTTGAAAGAGAGACAACATTGAAGCTCACAAGGACATCAGAAACCTTAAGCATAAACTTGTTAAGGCACACAACAAAATCCATGGAGTTGTGACTATGTTGTGGACATTTTCCATGCCCATCCTTCAGGTATCTAGCAGGTGAGTACATCGCGGCACCAGTTGCTAACAATGGGGCATAAAGGCACCCCACCTTTGCGAAACTTTGCAAGTCCATAAAACCTCAGTGAAGCTAGCTGAAGCTTCCAATGACATTCCGAAGTTGTTAGCATATTGGTGCCTTGACGTCCATACTTACTAAATTACCTGAAGAATTTGCTTAGGCCTTGTGTCTGAAAATGCCTGCATCATATTTGTAGCTGCATGGGTTTTCTTGTGTATCCTAACCACTTAAAACTTAAGGATTCCCACAACTTTGTGTCCTTCAGTGTCATCTTTCTTTTCACTGGAGTGCCTTGACAAGAATCCTTGGAGCTCAGTAGCCAGTAATTTGACATAGAGATGGTCAACCTTTAAGGCATATTTATATGTCAGCAACTTCTTTCTCAGTGGAGGATACAGGCAGATGGAAAGTGCAGGTAGTCAACTTTCAGCAACAGTCACCAGCACGTATGAAGTGTAGCTGCCCCAGTGGTCCCGGTCGCCTACGGTGGACTGGACGGCCCAGCGGTGACCTCTCCAGTTGTCAGGATGCTAGAAAATGACTGTGGGCACATCAGAAATGCCAAAGAAACATGATTAATTCATAACACCTTTATTCCTGCCGAGTACAATGATGTGGATTGGTGATATCAACGACCTTCCCCGAGTCCTCGCTGACTCGTAGTGATGACACCAGATCCGGGCTGCGCAGTCTTGCTAGCGCAGCGCCGCGTGCTGTGATGTAGTGGAGGAATGTCCTTACTTCGGCTGCACATGGCTGGCAGCGCCCGGCTAGCCAGCCGGCTGCTGTGCGTGGAGGCTCCAGGTTGTAGTCCCGGTGCTGTTGGCAAGAGAAGCGTTCTCGTAGTGCGGAGTGTACTCTTTCCCATCCCGTCTTCTTCCCTGCTCCTCCTGGTGGCTCGTCCGCGGTGGACGGGGTGAAAAGGCTGCAGTCCCCCAGTGTCGTCAGCTCACCCGGTTGTGACGGCGGATGCACAGGGCCTAGGCCCCGCACAATCTCAACGACGGCTCACTGATGTGGTCAGCATTGGCGACGAGTGAGTCTGCTGCGATGTCTGCTTAATCCTGGGTTGATGATTGACAGCGGCAGCAGAGAGTACAGAGCTGGCACTGCCCCCCCCCCCCCCCATTTCTGCTGCTGGATGGGCCACCCTTACTGCAACATCTCCTTAATAAAGTTTAACATGATCACCGAACTGAATGCTGCGCGGCAACCCAGTACACATCTGACTGCAAGTCTTAGCTGCGAGTGCCTTGTTACTATCAAAGCTGGCATATTTAAAGGAAGCACGAGCAACATTCTGACGTTATGCTCGTTTGTAATGAACACATTCGTTCCACTTATACTGCTGATTCATCTGTCGTACTCGCCCCTTAGGTGTTCTTGTGACAGAGTTATGTGTTGTTATGGCAGACTTACGTGAAGTTGTGAAATGCAGTACAGCTGACGCTATACCTCTGTCTTGCACTCTAAGAAAGTCTCTGTCTAACACAAACCCACGTGCTAAGCAATTCTCTTTCGCCTGTTGTGTGTAACCAGGCCATTGCCCCCTGCGTGATGACACATTCTGATATATGTGCAATCCTCTTAGCTCTTGGCTAACCTACTGCCTCTGGCTCTCGGCGTAGGCAACGAAATTTTGCCAATATTCCACGTGTCCAACTATTTACGATTCCACGACACTACAGGAGAACATGTTGAGGAGGTGACCCTGGAATCAGCTCAGTGAAAAAGCTACCTCTTTTTCCAGTATCCAGTATATTGACAACACTTACATCATGTGGCCTCATGGAAGAGGCAAAATGGTTTCTTCATACATCTGAATTTCACACACCAAAACATCAGTTTTTCCATGGAAGTCTAAGTGTCTGGAGTGCTTCCCTTTCTGAAAAGAAGAGTAAATGGCCCGTTGGGCCACACCATATGCCATAAGAAGATGCACACCGATCTAAAATTACAGGCTGACACCTGGGCACAGCATCAAAGAGGAACAGGGGGCTCAAAACTTTGGTAGGTGGGGCCTATGCCCTCTCTGACAATGAGAGTCTCAACCAAGAAGTTGACTATCTGAAGATGGGGTTCTGGAAGAACAGGTACACAGAGTGGAAAATTCAGAGAGCCCTACATCCTACACAAACGGTACAACTGACAGAAACAGAAGAGGTGCCTCAGGAGGATGTGGCCTTTGCGTTTATTCCATTTTGTGGTGTTTGTTATAACCTTTAATCACAATAATTGCGTGGATTTTCACACTCTCTCTTAGAAACAATAGCTGATCACATGATTACAACTCAGTCTCTCGTATTCGACTGCTGTGCCGTGACATGCGGCCGGTGCTGTTCGTAGCTAGGTGGCGCTCCCGCGCTCATCTGATTTGCGGAGCGCCTCTATCGCCGTTTGTGCGTACTGTCGTGGCGGCACTGTTAAATGTCGTGGCACTATCACAACACTTTTCCCCCCTTGAAAAAAATAAACGCTCACTTCCTTGGAGACATGGACAGCGCAGAGACATCCATGGCCTCTTGTGAGGCCCCGAGGAGATCCCGCGCAGAGACACGGGAGTATGGTCGAAAATGTCCAGGACGGAAGCTCGTGCGAGGAACGTGCCTCCTGGATGAGATGATGGGTGAAAACTCCGGAGCAGCATCCATAGGTGTCATTGACCTGGGAGTGTGCTCCAGCGAGATGGGTCCCGGAGAAGGCGGCATCGCGACTGGGGCCGGTTCCGGAGTACTTGGAAGCGGCAGCGACGGCGGCTGCATCAACACGGACGGTAGATCGGCAGCAGCGACAGGACTGGCGTCTCGAGCTGGTGGAGGCGAAGGATGGGGCGGTGGCACAGGCGTGGCCACCACTCGTGGGCGCATCTGGTCGTAATGGCGAACAACCGTGCCGTCGCCCGTACGGATTTCACAAAGCCGGCGGCCGCGAAGAGCCTTGACCACCCCTGGAATCCATTTAGGGCGAGATCCATACCCTCGTGCCCACACGTCGGCGCCCACCGAGTATTTTCCCGCACTAGGGGACACAGTACAAGGCCTGACAGGGTGAAGCAGGTGCAGTAGAGTGCGCGGTTGGCGGCCATGCAAGAGTTCAGCAGGGCTGCGATCACCCAGAGGCGTGAAGCGATAAGAACTCAGAAATTGCAGCAGGGCGTCATCTGTAGAAAAATCACTAAGGAATTTTTTCATCTGGCATTTGAAAGTGCGGACAAGGCGCTCGACCTCCCCATTCGATTGCGGATGGAAGGGAGGTGCGGTAACATGATGAATCCCTTGTCCAGTACAAAAATCACGGAAGGCCTGCGAAGAGAACTGAGGGCCATTGTCCGTGACAATCGTGGATGGAAGACCTTCTAGCGCAAAGATTTTGGACAAAGCCAGCGTCGTCGCCGCAGTGGTGGGCGACGGACATCTAACAACAAATGGAAACTTCGAGAAGGCGTCAATCAACAGTAGCCAATAAGTACCGAGGAAGGGGCCAGCAAAGTCGGCGTGCACCCGTTCCCATGGCTGAGCTGGATCAGGCCACGGAGAGGGCATTGTACGAGGTGCCGCCAGTTGTTGAGCACACTGGCCACATGCAGCAACCATATGGGCGATGTCCGAATCAATGCCGGGCCAATAAACGTGCCTGCGGGCCAGGGACTTAGTCCGAGAAATACCCCAATGGCCTCCGTGCAACAGTTTGAGAACATCTTTGCGAAGAGAGGCTGGCACCACGACCCGTGGAGATGCGCCATCCGTGGCCAGAAGAACAACACCATCACGAACAGACAGACGAAGGCGCAAGGCATGGTAGTTGCGAAGGGGATCCGATGCCCGGCCCCCGGTCCTGTCTGGCCAACCTCGTTGAACAAAACCGATCACCCGACGCAGGACCGGGTCCCGCGCAGTAGCTGACGCGACCTGCGAACCTGTAAGTGGAAAGCCCTCGACTGCACGACGTTCTTCCTCATCAATGTGGAAACAGAGGAGTTCATCGCGATCGAAAACAGGGTCGGGGCCCATCGGCAATCGCGACAATGCATCCGCGTTTGCGTGCTGGGCCGTGGGGCGATAGTGAATCTCATAATGAAAACGAGACAAGTATAAGGCCCAACGTTGCAGGCGGTGAGCTGCCTTATCCGGAAGTGACGCCGAGGGGCTGAACAGAGAGACCAGCGGTTTGTGGTCGGTGATGAGGTGAAACCATACAAAAAAACGCTGAACTTTTTTAGAGCATAAATGATAGCGAGCACCTCCTTTTCGATTTGAGAGTAACGCCGTTGCGCCTCGTTGAGGGTCTTGGAAGCATAGGCAATGGGTCGTTCCGACCCATCCTCATACCGATGGGCGAGAACAGCCCCTAGGCCATACTGTGACGCGTCAGTCGCCAGAACCAAGTGCTGACCCGGACGGAATGTGGCAAGACAAGGCGCCGACTGCAAATGAGCCTTCAGGCGGACAAAAGCCTGCTCACACCCGTCGGACCAACAGAAGGGGACGTTTTTGCGTAACAGCTGATGCAGAGGATAAGCTATCGCTGCTGCGGATGGAATGAATTTGTGATAATAAGCAATCTTGCCTAGAAACGCCTGAAGTTCTTTGACCGTAGACGGCCGGGGTAGAGCGTTAATGGCCGCAACGTGCTCACGGAGAGGGCGTATGCCCTCACGGGACAACTGGAAACCAAGATACTCAATGGAGGGTTGGAAGAACTGTGACTTGTCCAGATTGCACCTCAACCCAGCCGAATGCAAAACCCGAAACAGTGAACGTAAATGACGAAGGTGCTCCGCAGTGGAGGCTCCCGTGACAACAATGTCATCCAGATAATTTATGCAGCCGGGAACGGAAGCCGTGAGCTGTTCCAAAAACCGCTGAAAAATGGCCGGTGCGCTAGCGACGCCAAATGGTAATCGCTGGTACTGATACAACCCACAAGGAGTGTTGATAACGAGAAATTCCTTGGAAGGAGCGTCCAACAGCAACTGATGGTACGCCTCCGATAAGTCAAGTTTGGAAAAGAACTGGCCCCCAGCGAGCTTGGTAAACAACTCCTCAGGACGAGGAAGAGGATAAGTGTCAATGACGCTCTGAGCGTTGACAGTGGCTTTAAAGTCACCACACAATCGCAGACTCCCGTTTGGTTTAGAAACCACCACGATCGGCGATGCCCATTCACTGGAGGTAACCGGAAGGAGAATCCCTGAAGCTGTTAACCTGTCTAGCTCAGCCTTGACAGGTGCACGCAACGCCACTGGAATAGGGCGTGCCCGGAAAAACTTAGGGCGAGCCGTAGGTTTAAGAGTAATGTGGGCTGCAAAATCCTTGGCACAACCCAGACCAGCAGAGAACACGGACGAAAATTCACAACACAATCCATCAAGCTGTTGATACGGAATGTCCTCAGATATGAGGTGCACATCATCATCAATGGAGAACCCAAACAACTGGAAAGCATCATAACCGAACAGGTTTTCAGTGCCCGCATGATCCACCACATAAAACGTGAGGGGCCGAACAACAGACTTGTAGGCAGTGGAAGCATCAAACTGGCCCATGATAGGAATTTTCTGCTGATTATAAGTCCTCAGATTGCGCGTAACTGGAGACAAAGGAGGGGAGCCCAACGCCAAATACGTGCTAGAATTAATGAGAGTTACTGCAGAGCCAGTGTCCACTTGCATGCGGATGTCTTTATTCAGAACACGAACAGTAACAAACAACTTATTTGTTTGAGAAAGCACACAGTGAACATCCATGTCCGACGCCTCGTCCTCGTCGACAGGAACTTTATGGGACTGACACACAGAAGCAATGTGGCCTTTTTTCCTACATGAATTACACGTGGCCCAACGTTTTGGACACGCTGCCCTGTCGTGCTGTACGAAACAACGGGGGCAAGAAGGAAGCGTGGAACGAACCGGCTTCTGTGGTTGCTGGTTTCGCTGCGAGCGTTGCGGCCCAACGCGACGTTGTTTACGCGAGTGAACCGCCGCCACATCTTCGTTCTCCTGTGCAACAGGCAAATTGTCCTTGTCGAGAGTTGACTGTACAGCGCCTACATCACACCACGCGTCTATTTGCGCGCCAGCAGCGTGAGACACTTCAAAGGATTGAGCGATGCTTAGAACTTCCGACAACGACGGGTTTGGCAGTTGTAGGGCACGTTGCCGAACTTCTTTATCAGGAGCAAGCCGTAGAATAGCATCCCTAACCATTGAATCCGCATAAGACTCGTGATGAGTGTCCGTGACAAACTGACATTTCCTACTCAGGCCATGTAGTTCCGCCGCCCAAGCCCGGTAAGATTGATGGGGCTGTTTACGACACCGGTAGAACGCCACGCGGGCGGCAACGACGTGGGTCTTTGTTCGATAATAGGCAGACAATAAGTCACACATTTCTTGGAAGGACAGGGAAGCTGGTTCCCGCAGAGGGGCTAACTGAGATAGCAGCTGATAGACCCGAGGGGAAATCCAAGATAGAAATAACGACTTACACATAGGAGCGTCGACAACGCCGAAAGCCAAGAAGTGTTGCCGCAAACGCTTCTCATAATTCTCCCAGTCTTTAGCGGCCTCGTCGTAAGGAGGGAATGGAGGCGGAGAAGAGGAAGACAGACGATGAGTAAGCGACGTCGACAACGCCTGAATCGCTGCCGTCAGCTGTGTTTGTTGTTCAATGAGCGCTTGCATAAGCTGTTCCATGTCTGCCCCGTCACGAACACGCAAATCCACAACGCGGTGAAAATATCCCGACCTCGTCGCCAAAAAGTGTTATAACCTTTAATCACAATAATTGCGTGGATTTTCACACTCTCTCTTAGAAACAATAGCTGATCACATGATTACAACTCAGTCTCTCGTATTCGACTGCTGTGCCGTGACATGCGGCCGGTGCCGTTCGTAGCTAGGTGGCGCTCCCGCGCTCATCTGATTTGCGGAGCGCCTCTATCGCCGTTTGTGCGTACTGTCGTGGCGGCACTGTTAAATGTCGTGGCACTATCACAACAGTGTTCTGTCTAGAAAGGTAAAATGAATTTTTAGGAAAGACCAAGTGAAGACTCCCTTCCACCTAACAGCTGAAATACAGGACCTGCTTAGGAAGGTAAAGGACAACCTTTGACTAAGTAAGGCCAATGTCTATCAGATCCCCTGCCAGTGTGACATGACATACAAAGGTCAGACAGTGTGTACTGTTGCAAATTGTTGCTCAGAACACCAATGGCACACCAAACTGCAGCACAGAAGTTGGCAGTTGTGGAACATTGCCTACCAGAGTTACACAAAAGGGAATATGACCATACTAAGGTTCTAATACAGGCATCTAACTTCTGGGGCTGTGTCATTAAAAAATCTATTGAGATCTGAGTAAGGGAAGTGATAATCGATTGAGATAATGGCTACATCCTTAGTAACTCCCGGGAATGTGCCCTAGTCTGATTAAGAAGAGGAAGAACATATCCCATAGTGAACTGACTTCGGGGCAAAGCAGAACAACAGCAACAGCAGAGATGCGGCCAGCACACATGCCTGGGTGTAAACCCCAGCTGGGAGGAGTAGTAGTAGTGGTAGTGGTGGTAGTAGTAGTAGTAGTAGTAGTAGTATGCACACCCACGTTGAATGCAGACACCGCAGACAGAGCAGCTGGTCGAGGAAGGAGGAGAAGAGCTAAAAGTGTCGTGCTTACCCTTAAGCAGTCAGTTCATCAGTGCACCTGATGATGGCGATGTGTCCTCCCTACCATAAAAAGATGCTATATTTTACCACTCATCACAGCATCTCCCTTGCCTTCTTCCCTCCCACAACTTTTTGCTGTCATCCAAGACACTTTTTCATCCTTTTCCTCTCCTGCTGAGTTGAAGGCTAGGGTTATTGCAATATCACTCACTGAGGAAATATATAAGAACCACACCAACATATGACCTTGCACCTAACATAATCAGCCATTCCACTGCCAAATAAACTTTCTTGCGACACAAGAATTTAAATGAGGTCGACCATTGCTGCCAACAATGTATGCAAACTCAGTAACGATATTGTGTGTCGTGGACATGGTGATCTTGGAACATATTCCTAGTTCTGTATGTAATAAAATGAAACACCTACCACCATCCTTCCAATGTTATTTATTATGTGGCTGTCAGTTTTGGTGCTTCACATCACCATCTTCAAGCCTTATCTGACACTGAAGGCGTTAATACCATCCATATACTTCATTCATCAGTGGCCATAACTATAACTGTTTTTTGCAGACTACCTGCAACAGTGATATTGTCTCTCCAACTATCAACTGAGTCAGCTTATCAGCATCAACTAAGGCCTGAAGATAGTGCACTGAAGCCATAACTATAACTGTTTTTTGCAGACTACCTGTAACAGTGATATTGTCTCTCCAACTATCAACTGAGTCAGCTTATCAGCATCAACTAAGGCCTGAAGATAGTGCACTGAAGCACCAAAACTGTTACCCATAAGGATGGCTGTAGGTGTTCCATTTTAGTACATAAGGGAACAGCTAAAGTCCCTCAGACCTCCAATCACAAGGATGGGCATACAAAAACTATTCCTAGTTCATCCTGCGTTGATTGGACAACACGTGTAGCTTAACTATGTAACAAGAAAACATTTTTTTCTCCTCACCAGTTTCCTAACATTAACACTTTCCAAATTCTTATTGAAAGCTTGTTGTGTATTGCCTACACCCACATATGTCTGAAGTCTCTGTGCGATGTGTTCTCGTTGTGAGTTCCACTGTGAATTTTATATTACGATGGACAGAGTTTAAGTGTTCCTAAGTTTTTCTGCTCACATCAGAAACAAGTTGTCCACATACCAACAGAAAAAAAACCTGGTTACAGCTCCGTGGATTCTAATATCTTTGCATTGTAAGTGTTGTATGGAGGTTCACCAAGACAGTTCATAATGGACTATCTGTCATTACATCATCAGTTTGTACAAAATATTTTCCATCTAACAGGAAAGAAGTTGACATCAGTTTGTGCCTAAAAAGTTCTGTGAGACAATTGTTCAACTTACTGCTATTAGTTCCAAGGATTCATAAAGAGGGACTGTCATACACAGGGAAATGTACATCGAAACTGACCATAATAGCCATATCCCAGAGATGCAGTGGACTGAGGCACTGCACAAAGTCAGCAGAGTTGCAAGTATGGTGTTTGCACTTCCAATATATTCAGTGAGAATGCGTTACAGGTATTTGCCAGCTGGTATGTAGGTGCACCAAGGTTTCTGTGAGTCTTAGAGAGGAATTCCTTCCTAGTGTGCCCTAGAAAGGCCATATAGTCATGGGGACACTGCTGCTTATATTCTAACACTCTTAATGACTTTATGTGAGAAGTGTGGCTCATTGAGAAGAGTTATCATCTTCACTCGTTTTTATTCGTAGCATCGACATTTGCCTGTCTACGGACACCCAGTAGAGTGAAGTGATGTGATCTCTCAGATTTTTTCAGCATAACATCAATTCTGTGCTTCCAAGTCTTCTGCTGAGATTTTTTTATGCACAATGTTTCAACAACCAATCCAACTGTCCTCTTCAGGTGCTGCAGGTTTTGTTTTTTGTGTACACACTGCCTGGAAACCAACCAGACTGTAAACTACTGTTGGTCTCACAGCACTATTAAAAGCCGAGTTGGATTCCTAATTCCCATTACACCCTTTGATACTCTTTTTTTGCTTTTTTGAAGCCCACACTGGTATTCCACCAAACATACATTCTCTCAGTATGCCCCGACTCTGGCAGATATGGTGGCCTTCGATATCTTAATAATGGAGTGCTTAACTTCAAACCTTATTTGTATTGAAAACTCTGTCACTGTTTATTAGTTTTCATGTCAATTTTAGTTCAATTGACTCCCTAATTATGCTTTCCCAGAAATTTGCCATTTGCACCACAATGCTGGTCTCATTGTACTTGATTGCATGATTATATTTCAGTCGATGTGTGGTGACAACTGATTTGCTTAGTTGTTTCAGTCAGGTTTGTCACTGATGTTCCTTACACCTCTCCTTGACTGTTCTGATAGTCTGTCACATGTAAGACATGTCACATGTGCATGAAATGTGATGCACACGTGTCTGACACAATTAATGTAGGGACCACATTTGCTGAGATGTCCATGTATTGACGTGGCTGAAGTACATGCTTGGACACTAAAACAAATTCTTTTTGATACTTCCATTTGCCATCAACTTCTTGACAGTGACAGTTAGTTTCCATGCAGATGATGTTGCATTCTTTATTGTCACTGAGTGATGTGTTTTCTGTCATTAAGGATCAAACCTCCGAGAATCTTCCCCATCAGAAAGTCATGTTTCACAGTTCTCCAATGTCCATCAACCTTATGTCTCATTGATCATATCCCAGCAACTTCACACAAGTCTCTTGTGATGTTTTGACAACAGGACATGTTTTTACCTCAGGAAACAATAAAACCACAGTCTGATTTATCTCTGATAACTTTTATGTTTCTCCACGTATCAGTTTTTGTTCCACAATTCCCAAGCAAAATGTCAATTCTTTTTGGAGTAAAGATACTCAACAGTGTATTGTGTTTTTGGCACTTAAGAGCTGTTACTTTTATCAGTTTGAAATGTTTTATCCTTTTGCTTACTGATTGCTCGTGCTACAAACACACCAACTTATTCATCATCTATATTTATTTGGGATTCTCCTCTGATGCAACATTCTATTAACATTAATACATCTTGTTGTCCAGTTGGCATGCTGTTTTAATTGTGTTGTAATTTGATGGCAATGATCTACATCTACATCTACATTCATACTCCGCAAGCCACCCAACGGTGTGTGGCGGAGGGCACTTTACGTGCCACTGTCATTACCTCCCTTTTCTGTTCCAGTCGCGTATGGTTCGCGGGAAGAACGACTGTCTGAAAGCCTCCGTGCGCGCTCGAATCTCTCTAATTTTACATTTGTGATCTCCACGGGAGGTATAAGGAAGGGGAAGCAGTATATTCGATACCTCATCCAGAAACGCACCCTCTCGAAACCTGGCGAGCAAGCTACACCGCGATGCAGAGCGCCTCTCTTGCAGAGTCTGCCACTTGAGTTTGCTAAACATCTCCGTAACGCTATCACGGTTACCAAATAACCCTGTGACGAAACGCACCGCTCTTCTTTGGATCTTCTCTATCTCCTCTGTCAACCCGATCTGGTACGGATCCCACACTGATGAGCAATACTCAGGTATAGGCCGAACGAGTGTTTTGTAAGCCACCTCCTTTGTTGATGGACTACATTTTCTAAGGACTCTCCCTATGAATCTCAACCTGGTACCCGCCCTACCAACAATTAATTTTATATGATCATTCCAATTCAAATCGTTCCGCACGCATACTCCCAGATATTTAACAGAAGTAACTGCTACCAGTGTTTGTTCCGCTATCATATAATCATACAATAAAGGATCCTTCTTTCTATGTATTCGCAATACATTGCATTTGTCTATGTTAAGGGTCAGTTGCCACTCCCTACACCAAGTGCCTATCTGCTGCAGATCTTTCTGCATTTCGCTAGAATTTTCTAATGCTGCAACTTCTCTGTAATACTACAGCATCATCCGCGAAAAGCCGCATGGAACTTCCAACACTATCTACTAGGTCATTTATATATATTGTGAAAAGCAATGGTCCCATAACACTCCCCTGTGGCACGCCAGAGGTTACTTTAATGTCTGTAGACGTCTCTCCATTGATAACAACATGCTGTGTTCTGTTTGCTAAAAACTCTTCAATCCAGCCACACAGCTGGTCTGATATTCCGTAGGCTCTTACTTTGTTTATCAGGCGACAGTGCGGAACTGTATTGAACGCCTTCTGGAAGTCTAGGAAAATAGCATCTACCTGGGAGCCCGTATCTAATAATTTCTGGGTCTCATGAACAAATAAAGCTGTTTCCGGAATCCATGTTGATTCCTACAGAGGATTCTGGGTTTCCAAAAACGACATGATACTCGAACAAAAAACATGTTCTAAAATTCTACAACAGATTGATGTCAGAGATATAGGTCTATAGTTTTGCGCATCTGCTCGACGACCCTTTTTGAAGACTGGGACTACCTGTGCTCTTTTCCAATCATTTGGAACCTTCCATTCCTCTAGAGACTTGCAGTACACGGCTGTTAGAAGGGGGGCAAGTTCTTTCGCGTACTCTGTGTAGAATCGAATTGGTATTCCGTCAGGTCCAGTGGACTTTCCTCTGTTGAGTGATTTCAGTTGCTTTTCTATTCCTTGGACACTTATTTCGATGTCAGTCATTTTTTCATTTGTGCGAGGATTTAGCGAAGGAACTGCAGTGCGGTCTTCCTCTGTGAAACAGCTTTGGAAAAGCTGTTTAGTATTTCAGCTTTACGCGTGTCATCCTCTGTTTCAAAGCCATCATCATCCCGGAGTGTCTGGATATGCTGTTTCGAGCCACTTACTGATTTAACGTAAGACCAGAACTTCCTAGGATTTTCTGTCAAGTCGGTACATAGAATTTTACTTTCGAATTCACTGAATGCTTCACGCATAGCCCTCCTTACGCTAACTTTGACATCGTTTAGGTTCTGTTTGTCTGAGAGGTTTTGGCTGCGTTTAAACTTGGAGTGAAGCTCTCTTTGCTTCCGCAGTAGTTTCCTAACTTTGTTGTTGAACCACGGTGGGTTTTTCCAGTGCCTCACAGTTTTACTTGGCACGTACTTGTCTAAAACACATTTTACAATTGCCTTAAACTTTTTCCATAAACCCTAGACATTGTCAGTGACGGAACAGAAATTTTCGTTTTGAGCTGTTGGTAGACTGAAATCTGCCTTCTATTACTCTTGCTAAACACATAAACCTTCCTCCCTTTTTTTATATTCCTATTAACTTCCATATTCAGGGATGCTGCAATGGCCTTATGATCACTGATTCCCTGTTCTGCACTTACAGAGTCGAAAAGTTCGGGTCTGTTTGTTATGAGTAGGTCCAAGATGTTATCTCCACGAGTCGGTTCTCTGTTTAATTGCTCGAGGTAATTTTCGGATAGTACACTCAGTATAATGTCACTCGATGCTCTGTCCCTACCACCCGTCCTAAACATCTGAGTATCCCAGTCTATATCTGGTAAATTGAAATCTCCACCTAAGACTATAACATGCTGAGAAAATTTATGTGAAATGTATTCCAAATTTTCTCGCAGCTGTTCTGCCACTAATGCTGCTGAGTCGGGAGGTCGGTAAAAGGAGCCAATTATTAACCTAGCTTGGTTGTTGAGTGTAACCTCCACCCGTAATATTTTGCAGGAACTATCCACTTCTACTTCACTACAGGATAATCTACTACTAACACCGACAAACACGCCACCACCGGTTTCATGCAATCTATCCTTTCTAAACACCGTCTGTGCCTTTGTAAAAATTTCGGCTGAATTTATCTCTGGCTTCAGCCAGCTTTCTGTACCTATAACGATTTCAGCTTCGGTGCTTTCTGTCAGCGCTCGAAGTTCTGGTACTTTACCACTCGAAGTTCCGGTACTTTACCAATGCAGCTTCGACAGTTTACAATTACAGTACTGATTGCTGCTTGGTCCCCGCATGTCCTGATGATGCAAGGATTTTTGCCATTTTGGCTGTCTCCTACATTCCTTCAATTTCATAGTTGCAGTGCCAAATTTTCATCTTAAACTCACGATCCCTACAATGGAAACACGTTTTCACCACCAACCCTACCAATCAGACTCCTTCTTAGCCTCGAACCTTACCTCACCATCATTCTCCAAATCCCTTAACATGAAAACTAATCTTACATCCGCAAAAAGAATTACAGTCCACCATCTAAAAACTGATCCTGACCTTATAATCCTACCTGCAGATAAAGGCTCCACCACTGTGGTTGAACCACAAGGTCTACCTAGCAGAAAGACTCTGCCGTCTGTCAGATGCATCCACCTACAAACCTTGCTACATTGACCCAATTCCAAAAATCCAGCAGGATCTCCAGTCACTCCTCAAATCCTTAGGGTCATACTAGAACCTCTCTCCAGAGTCCACCTCTCTACTCACCCATACCACTCCCCACACTCCTACCTTCTACATGCTTCCTAAAGTCCATATACCCCCTAACCATTCAGGATGCCCCATTGCGGCCGATTACTGTGCCCCCACTGAGTGAATTTCTGCTCTCGTAGACCAACACCTTCATCCTATTACCCGGAACCTATCCTCCTATATATAAAAAATACCAACCATTTCCTCTACTGGCTTTCCACAGTTCCTGTCCCTATACCACACGGTGCCCTGCTTGTCACTGTTGATGCCACTCCCTGTATACTAAAATCCCTAATGCCCATGGCCTTAATGCTATTGAACACTGCCTTTCCCAACGCCCGACAGATTCCAAACCAACAACCTCCTTCCTAGATGCCATGACCAACTATATCCTCACTTACAATTACTTCTTCTTTGAAGGCATTACCTACAAACAAATCTGAGGTACGGCTGCGGGCACCTGCATGGCATCATCCTTTGCCAACCTATTCATGAGCCATCTAGAGGAATCCTTCCTAAACACCCAGAATCCTAAACCTCTAACATGGTTCATATTCATTGATGACATCTTTGCAATCTGTATTGAGGGTAAGGACTCCCTATCCAGATTCCTCCAGAATCTCAACAACGTGTCCCTCATTTGCTTCACCTGGTCCTACTCAACCCAACAAGCCACCTTCTTCAATGTTGACCTCCACCTCAAAGATGGCTACATCAGTACCTCTGTCCATATAAAACCTACTAATCACCAGCCATTCCATCCCTTCCATACAGCCTAGCCACCCATGGTTGTCGCATCTGCAGTGATGAGCGGGTCTCACTTAGCCCTTCACAGACTTAATTATTCTCCCAACCTTGTACAAAACAAATTTCCCATGCCTTGTCTTTCCAGTCTCCTACCACCTTCCAAAGTCCCACCATCTGGCCACAGAGGAGCATTCCCCTCTTAACTCAGTACCATCCAGGACTGGAGCAACTGAATTGCATTCTCTGACAGGATTTCGACTACCTCTCGTCGTGCTCTGAAATGAGAAATGCCCCGCCCACTATGCTTCCCACCCCTCCCACTGTGGTAATCTGCTGTCCACCAAACCTACACAATATACTCATTCATCTTTACACAACCCCTGCTCCCAACCCCTTACCTCATGGCTCATACCCCTGTAATAGACCTATATACAAGACCTGCCCCATACATCCTCCCACCACCACTTCTTACTCCAGTCCGATCACAAACATCACTCATCCCATCAAAGGCAGGGCTACCTGTGAAACCAATCATGTGATCTGCAAGCCACACTGCAACCACTGTGCTGCATTCTATGTGGGCATGCCAACCAAAAACCTGTCTGTCCACAAGAATGGTCACCAACAAACTGTGGCCAAGAAATAAGTGGACCACCCGGTTGCTGAACATGCTGCCAAACATGACGTCCTTCATTTCAGTGACTGCTTCACAACCAGTTTTACATGGATCCTTCCCAGCAACACCAGCTTTTCTGAACTGCACAGATGGGAACTTTCCCTACAATATATCCTATGTTCCCATAACCCTCCTGGCCTCAACCTTCGTTAGTCATTGTCCCCACCCACCCAACCTCCCAGTTCCCGTTCCAGCACATAAGGCCCTCATTCAGCTATTGCACCCAGTCTTTTTACTTCTCTCCTTTTGCCCTACCCCCTCTCCCTGCCCTCTGTCTAACCTCCCTACTAAACATAAATGCCCTACCCTCTCCACCTTGTCCCTACGTGCTCCCTAGCAGCACGACACTGTCTGCCACCCCTATCCTAATATCCTTTCCCCTCCCCACCACTGGCACCTCCATACTCTCACCCAGTCGCCATTCCCATCATGCACTGGTGATGCTGCTCGCAGTGTGGCTACAGTTTCCTTCGACTGCAGTCATGTGTGTGTGAGTTGTGTTTGTGCACAATTGTGCTTGTGTGTGATCTATTTTTGATGAAGGCCTTATAGGCCGAAAGCTTTATTTTTGTTGTGTCTATCTACAACTCAGCATCTCCATTATATGGTGAGTGGCAACTTTCCTTTTCATAATATTGTTTCATTCCCATCAATCTGATATTTCTGAAATTGCTGATTTAAGGTTAACATATGTGCTTCTGGTTGTTGCTTGCATATGAAATGCAACTTATTCTACATCCCATGTGCTCTCTCATAAAGTAATACATTTTACCTTTGATTGTTGTCTGTCAGTAAATAAACTTCGCATTTTCTCTTATCCATGCTTTCATGGCTACATCATTGTCTTTACTATGCTGAATGGTGTTCCAATCACATCATCAAAAATATCATAAACCTTGAGAAGTACTGTATTGTAGAATTTCCAGGATGTCATAATTCTTCACATATAATTTCATGATATGCTTCACAGGAATTTCTTCTACCATTTTAGATTACCTTTTTTCCCCAAGCAGATCACTATTGAAATAACAAAACGTAACAGTTGACAGTGTTTTTCTGAGTAACTTCTCATTGTACAACTTATCTAATTCTGGAATGAGATTTTCACTCTGCAGCAGAGTGTGTGCTGATATGAAACATCCTGGCAGATTATAACTGTGTGCCAGACCGAGACTTGAACTCGGGACCTTTTCTTTTCACAGGCAAGTGCTCTACCAACTGAGGAGGAGAGCTTCTGTGAAGTTTGGAAGGTAGGAATCGAGATACTGATGGAATTAAAGCTGTGAGGACGGGGCGTGAGACATGCTTGGGTAGCTCAGTTGGTAGAGCACTTGCCCATGAAAGGCAAAGGTCCAAGTTCGAGTCTCGTTTGTCTAATTCTCTCAGGCAAACCGCATGATGCATGGGCCCAAAACGTGATGAAGTATTTAAAAATTTGCCAAGACAAACAATGTTTTTGTATCAAGTAAATTACTAATTTATTTGATGTAAGTAGTGTTCTTTACAGTGACTGGCTGAAGTCTAAGAACACACATAATGCTGATGAATACACGGTAAATGCTTGCACATCTTTATGCTTTAGCACACTATAACTAAATGCAAGCACACAGAGCTTTCTGAGCAGTGAAAGGTTTTAAATATTCCAGTAACTCTTCAACTTTTTCTGCTCTGTGTAGCCACACAACAAACTTGTTGTCCATGTACCAATAAAAACACATTGGTTTCAACTAGAAACTTTGCATCAAAATGTTACATGTATAGGTTCGCCCCAATGGTGAATAATGGACTATCCATTGCCACAGCATCAGTCTGTTCATAATATTTTACATTGAACAGGAAGTAGGAGGATTTCAGGAAATACCTAAAATGTTCTGTGAAACATTCCTCAAACTTTTTTGCAATTAGTTCCAAGGATTCAGAAAGTGGGACTCTTGTAACTCGACAGAATGTCTGCAGTGTCGGTTAGACCGTCAGCAAGAGCACACTGCTGGTTCCTGCTACTAATAAGGCGAATACACCGTTCGTTCATTGCATATTTTTACGAGCTTCAAACAGGAGCGACTTATTTTCAGTCATGTGTGTAGTTACTAGTTTATTTTTGTAGTTTCTTGCATGTTAGAGTGCTTACTAAGCACAACCTTCTATTTCAATGACAGTGTAGTGTACAGTACCGCCATTGCTATCGACCGTTGTATCAACTCTTGTATCATGCAGGCTTTTGTTTGTTTGGTTAGAACAGCTCAGTGTCAGTTAGATCGCCCGGAATAGCTCACCGCTAGTTCCAGGTACTAATAAGGCGAGTACACCGTTCGCTTTTTACATATTTCTATGAGCTTCAAACAGGAATGATTAAAGTAATGGATAGGAACTACAGCTTGAGGTTGCTGCCAAGGGGCGTCACTGTGGTGGACCGGATGTGAAGATGCGAGGGACGTCAAGCACATCCTGTGTGTCCTCCGATTGGTCCCTCGCTGTGACCTCCCCCAGATACTGCCTCCACTGTGGTCGAGTGGAAGATCATTCCAAAGTCTGGCAGGCAGCGAAAAACTTTCCGAGGGGTCGATTGTAGGGCCTCCCCGGTTCATTTGACGAACAGGTTTCGGGGGTTATCTGTGGCTGACGATGTCTCTGAACTGGATGCAGTCATCCACCGTGTTGCAGAGGAAGCTTCTCAGCCCACAAGGTCTGGGCATTCACAGAGGGTGTGTTTGCTGGTAGTTGGGAGCTACAACATTAGGCGCGTAATGGGGCCCCTTAGGAACATGGTTGCCAAAGAGGGGAAGGAAGCCAGTGTGCACTCTGTGTGCATTCCGGGGGGAGTCATTCCGGATGTGGAAAGGGTGTTTCCGGATGCCATGAAGAGTACAGGGTGCAGCCAACTGCAGGTGGTGGCTCCTGTCGGTACCAGTGACATGTCGCTTTGGATCGGAGCAGGTTCTGTCTGCTTTTGGGCGGCTAGTGGAAATGGTAAAGACTGGCAGTCTTGCTTCCGAGATTAAGGCGGAGCTCACCATGTGCAGCATCGTCGATAGAACCGACTGTGGTCCTTTGGTGCAGAGCCGAGTGGAGGATCTGAATCAGAGGCTCGGGTGGTTCTGTGGCCATGTAGGTTGTAGATTTCTTGACTTACGCCTTCAGGTGCTGGGTTTCCGGGTTCCACTTAATAGGTCAGGAGTCCACTACACACAGGAGGCGGCTACACAGTGTGGAAGGGACTGGGTGGTATTTTAGGTTAGAGGCTCTCAGGGAACTACAGAAAGGGTGTCCGTCTAAAAGTGGGCAGGTAAAACACAGTAATGTAGTTGTAGAAACAATTGGTATTGTAGTTGTAAATTCTCATAGCTGTGTTGGGAAAGAAACAGAGCACCAAGCCCTAATAGAAAGCACTGAAGCTCAAATAGTTGTAGGGACAGAGAGCTGGCTAAAGCTGGAAATTTCTTCAAACAATCTAGCAGTGTTCAGAAAGGATAGATTAAATACAGTTGATGGTGGAGTATTTATTGCTGTGAGAGGTAGTTTGCCTTGTAGCGAAACTGAAATAGATAGTTCGTGTGAAATAGTATGGGTAGTGGTTATACCTGACATTTGGACTAAACTATTAATTGGATCATTTTACCAACCCCCCGACTCAGAAGATATAATTTGCTGAACAGTTCAAAGAAAACTTCACTCTAATTTCAAATAAGTACCCCACTCATACAATTATAGTTGGTGATGAGTTCAATCTACCCTCGATATGCTGGAAAAAGTATATGTTTAAAGCCAGCAGCAGGCATATAACATGATCCAAAATTGTACTGCATTCTTTCCCAGAAAATTATTTTGAATAATTAGTTCATGAGCCCAGTCGAAGTGTAAATGGTTGCGAAAACATACTTGACCTTTTAGCAACAAATAATCCTGGACAAATAGTGAGTATTGTGACGAATACAGGTATTAGCGACCACAAGGCAGTTGCTGCTAGGCTGAAAACCGTAACACCTACAACCATCAAAAAGAAACACAAAGTATCTCTCTTTAAAAAAGCTGATAAAAATGCTCTTAACACCTTTTTAAGATACAGTCTTCACTCCTTCCAATCTGATCATGTAAGTGTAGAAAAGTTGTGGAATGTTTTCAAACATTGATAGCAATTGAGAGATATATACCACATAAAATAAGTGATGGTACTGATCCCCCATAGTACACAAAACGGATCAGATTATTGTTGCAGAAGCAACGAAAAAAGCATGCCAAATTTAGAAGAACACAAAATCCCCAAGATTGGCAAAGTTTTACAGAAGTTCGAAATATAGCACGTACTTCAATGCGACAGCTTGAAGGTGGTTCATTGAACCCTCTGCCAGGCACTTTATTGTGAATAGCAGAGTAATGATATAGATATAGATGTAGATGAAGCACACCTTCAAAGGTAAAGCCTTGCTAGTGGAAGACCTTTCCAAACTACTCTCTACTGTACTGCCATATGTTATGTGAAAAACACACTTAATTCAGCTGTCTTTCTGCTCTCTCCATTGCAATTAACTACTATTATTATTAATCATGTGGCTCAATGACATGGTGCAAGTTTTTCTAATAGGATGCTACTTCAGTGACTTGCATGTCCCATTAACTATTATGAGTCTGAGGAAGTCTTTCTAAAACATTTTTTTTTTTTTTTTTTAATTATTATTATTATTATATATAAGTTGATTTGAAACTCGGGGACAAAAGACCAAGATGATGACTAAGACTCGGTTACAGTGATATGGTGAAGTCTGACATTGAGCACAGAGGATAGCATCAGAGAGGAAGGGAAGTTTAAGGACCATAATTTGTGGAGAATTTCATTCGCCAATCCATCAAATATGATGAACGGTGTAGGATGTGGTGGTGTTGGTGGTGGTATGATGTATTATATACAGTCAATATAAAATATTTCAAACACACATTATTTATGGAACATTTAACAGTTATTTTGCAATAGTGTCTTGAAAGGAGGATATAAGATGAACATCAACAAAAGCAAAACGAAGATAATGGAATGTAGTCGAATTAAGTTGGGCGATGCTGAGGGAATTACATTAGGAAATGAGACACTTAAAGTAGTAAAGGAGTTTTGCTATTTGGGGAGCAAAATAACTGATGATGGTCGAAGTAGAGAGGATATAAACCCCCCCGTAGACTGGCAATGGCAAGGAAAGCATTTCTAAAGAAGAGAAATTTGTTAACATTGAGTATAAATTTAAGTGTCAGGAAGTCGTTTCTGAAAGTATTTGTATGGAGTGTAGCCATGTATGGAAGTGAAACATGGACGATAAATAGTTTGGACAAGAAGAGAATAGAAGCTTTCGAAATGTGGTGCTACAGAAGAATGCTGAGGATTAGATGGGTAGATCACATAACTAATGAGGAAGTATTGAATAGGATTGGGGAGAAGAGAAGTTTGTGGCACAACTTGACCAGAAGAAGGGATCGGTTGGTAGGACATGTTCTGAGGCATCAAGGGATCACCAATTTACTATTGGAGGGCAGCGTAGAGGGTAAAAATCATAGAGGGAGACCAAGAGATGACTACACTAAGCAGATTCAGAAGGATGTGGGTTGCAGTGGGTTCTGGGAGATGAAGAAGCTTGCACAGGATAGAGTAGCATGGAGAGCTGCATCAAACCAGTCTCAGGACTGAAGACCACAACAACAACATTTCAATAACTCTCTTGGAGTTGTGTAGTACTAATTGATGTTAATACAGGAACTGAGTGTTACCATGTTTTTTTTCTGTGATGCCTCTGTTACAGTTTTTCTATCGCAACCAAAATCCAATTGATATGAAACGCTTCATATCCAAAGTATACTACTTATTGGAAACTACAAGCAGTGATGTACATCCAAGAAAGTACCTAGCTACATTTTCTCCAGTTACAAAAGATGTGTATCCTGTATATAAACAATACCCTACATTGATTGTTGACTACAAGGTTAGTTACTATGACCCTTTATCATTTCTGTAGATACTGAAGTTCTGAATCTTTAGCTTGTGATTTGCTTGTTAATCAGATCTGATTTTTGAGCTTATTATAATTATTATTACTAAAACAAATAATTATTACTAGGAAAGTGCGTACTGCTTACCCCTCCCATGTTTGTGTTTTGTTTTGTTTTTGGATTTGACACTTATTAACAGTAAGCTAAAAACTATGACTAGTGTATCAGTTGGAGCTAAACGCATGGGACATACCGTTTTGGAAATTGTTAGGGGAGTCATTATTCTGATATCCACCGTGTCAAGAGTGTGCCAAAAGCACCAAATTTCAGGCATTGCCTCTCAACATGGACAAATCAGTGGCCAACAACCTTCACTTAATAACCAAGAGCAGCAGCATTCCCATACAGCTGTCAGTGCTAAAAGGAACCAATACTGTGTGAAATAACAGCAGAAATCAATGTGGGATGCATGATAAACATATCCATTGGGCAAAATTTGCCATTAATGGACTATGGGAGCAGACAACCAGCACAAGTGTATTTGCTAACAGCACGACGTCACCTGCAGTGCCCCTTCTGGGCGCATGACCATATTGGTTGGACTCTAGACTACTCGAAAACTGTGGCCTGGTCAGAAGAGTTCCAGTTTCAATTATTAAGAGCTGATGGGAAGATTCAAGTGTCACGCAAACACCATGAAGCCATGGACCCAAGTTGTCAACAAGG
This sequence comes from Schistocerca gregaria, assembly GCF_023897955.1. NCBI lineage: Eukaryota > Metazoa > Arthropoda > Insecta > Orthoptera > Acrididae > Schistocerca > Schistocerca gregaria. Next base: position 515,015,689 of record NC_064924.1, read on the forward strand.
CACTGTTCAAACTAGTGGTGACTCCATAAAGGTGTGGGCTGTGTTTATTCAGAATAGACTGAGTCCTCTTGTCCAACAGAACCAATCATTAACTGGAGATGATTATGTTCGGTTACTCAGAGATCCTTTGCAGCCATTCATGGACTTCAAGTTCCCAAACAGTGATGGAATTTTTACGGATGACATTGTGCCATGTCAGTGGGCTACATTTGTTCGCAATTGGTTTGAAGAACATTCTGGACAATTGAAACGAATGAGTTAGCCACCCGCTTCGCCCAACATGAAACTATTTGAAAATTTATGAGATGTGGTCGAGAGGTTGGTTCATGCACAGAATCCTGCAGTGGTTACACTTTCACAATTGTGGATGGCTGTAGAGGCAGCATGACTTAGTATTTCTGCAGGTGACTTCCAGTGACTTGTCGAGTCCATGCCACCTTGGGTTGCTGCACTACACCAGGCAGGAGATGGTCTGACATGATTTTAGGAGCTATCCCATGACTTTTGTCACATTACAATAAATGTATAACTTCCTTGTTCAGACTGTAAAACTGTCCTCAAAGAATTTTTTAGTAGGAGGGACATACTTTTCCACCAGGCAGATATAGAGTAATCTTTTCAGTGACCATATCTCCTTGTTCATTATATTACTGCCTTCTGTTTCATTGTAAATTTTTAACTGGATGTGCTCTTGTGTTTGGGCATAGAGTTTTAAACAATGTGTTTGGAGTTTAAAATTTTGTCTGTGGCGAGTGCAATCATTTTGGTTGAAATGGAGAAAGTTATGTACATGTTGATTTTTAATTAAAAAGAGAAAGAGTAGATAGTATTTTTAGATTTTCTAATACTGGTTGACATGATCCCTGTTGTTTGGCAACATTCACGTCCCTAAATTAATTTATATATGGTATTTCTCTCTCTCTCTCTCTCTCTCTCTCTCTCTCACTCTCTAGTCCTAGGGGTCTTATGACATATGAATAATTTACTCAAAGCAAGAGTGATAGACTACCATTCTGATGTCTGTGCTTGTGGCAGTTGATAAAATATACATTGCAAAAGCTAGGTTGGCCTGTACGTATCTTCAGGAGGTTAAATTGCTGCACTGCTGATAAATACATTAAAAATAGCAACAACTGTACCCAAGTTTTGAAACAGCCAGTTCTTTCCTAAGGAAGCTAATAGCTGCAAAAGCTAAATATAGCTTATTCCATATCTATTGGCAGTAGAGTAATTCTACCAACTGAACATAAATACTGGCCAGCCATTCAGTCTAATTGAAATTATGGCTATTGTGATTTAAGATGAGAGGCACAACTTATGTTTGGACATCAAAAAGACATGGTTGGGCCTAGAATGCTACGCTAAAATTTGCTACATTGTGATGACTTTGGAGAAAATGAGAATATATGTATCACAAATTTTGCAACATGTGAGAGTATCTGACTAGTGCTGGTCACATCTGTGATGCAGGGGGTATGGAAGAAAAGAAACCATACATTTTAGGTTCTGAACTGTAACTGTGTAAACACTGTGAAACTTAACTGTTTCCGTTATCTGTGTTTAAAAACCTGTATTTGACCTCAAAATGATGGAGACACGTTATGATACCTGAAGATAATTCATCATCAGCCATTCTTCGCCCACTACTGGAGAAAAATCTTCTCCAGAATTCTTCATGCATTGTGGTCTCCCATTATAAGCACCTATGTTGCTCCATGTCTTCTAATGCCATTTACTCCTCTTCCATTAGGTAGTTTGCTTCATCTTTTCAAAGACGACAGATAGTCCTTGTACATTTATTGTAATGTTCTCTTGAATTTCTGTCTCCCAAATCAAAATGTCACATTTGCACAAAGAGTATTGCTGTTGACAATCCCCCTCCCTCCTCCTTATGGGTTCTCCTCTTGTCCCAATAATCAGAAAAAGGTTTCAAGATATTTATGCTATCTTTTGTTATTCCAAAATGTAAACTTATTATAATGTTAAGTTTTCATAGTTATATTTTTAATGTTATCAGATATTTTATTTTACCTTTTGTAAAAACTTGACAAACAGGCTCAGCAAATGGATCAGATAAGAAAAGAAAAAGAAGAACTGAAACAAAAAGAAGAGGCATTACTGAAATCAATATCTGCACAGGAAAAGAAGAGAAATGAAGAAAAGCGCACAGAGGCCGAGAAGGCTCGCTTGCAAAGTAAGGCAGATATGCATGTCACAATTTTCTTTCATTATCATTAAAAAATAGTAAATATGAAATAATCAAAAGTCATAGAAAAAAGTTGTAGTGTTGTTAGATAACTTTAGAGAATCACTTTAGATTAAATTATGAAGAATAGTCATGATCTTTATTTGAGGAATGCAGGGGAACATTGCTGTCTGAGAGCTTCTGATTGCTGGCTGGGTATTCTGATTCAGGTTTTCTGTAGCTAAAAGTAGTAAAAAACAGTCTCAATTGCACAGTCATTTATTAAAAATATGCCTGGTTACAGCCTCTAGTAGTAGGCTATCTTCAGATAATGCACAATCCGGCTGATGATGATGCTTGGAATAACTGTGCTGACGCATCACAAAGTAATGTGAACAGTTTTGCGTAATGATGGCGGCATCTTCCTGGGTAAAATATTCCTAATTTAAAATCTCCGACATTAGGGTCTTTAGATGGCATCTACTCAGGACGATGATATCATCAGGAAAACAAAACTGGTGTTTCACAGGCCAGAGGTGTGGGATGTTAGTTCCCTTAATTGGGTAAGCAGGTTAGACAATTTACAAAGGGAAATGGATAGGTCTGTGGGAAGTAAAGAGCAGTGGCAGGAGGAACAGGACTTTTGGTCAAGGGAGTGCAGAAATATAAATACAAAATCAACAGGAGTAATGCAGGCACAGATCTAATAATGGATAAAAAATTGAAATGTGGGTAAATTTGGGTATGCCAAAACAGATAGGAAACCAACACCCGTAATGGTAGTTCGAATTATATATCTACTAACTTAACAGATGGTAAAGTAAAGAGATTCAAATTACATATGATGAGATTAAATAAATTATTCCAATAGTTAAGTGAGAAGAAAATTTAACTGTGATGGTGAACTGAAATTTGATGGTAGGGAAAGGAATAGAAGGAAAAGTTGTAGGAGAACATAGGCTGAGACAAATAATGAAGCAATGTGCTAAAATTTTGCGCAGAGCACAATTTAATCATTGCTAACACGTGATTTAAGACAAATAAAAGATGGTTGTGTGTATTGAAGAGATCTGGAGACACTGAAATGTTTCAGATAGATTGTATAAAGCTAACAAAGAGATTCTGAAATGTTTCAGATAGATTGTATAAAGCTAACAAAGAGATTCTGAAACCAGATTCTAACTGCAAAACATTTCCAGGGGCATATTCACACACTGACGATAATTTATTGGTTAGGAATTGCAGTCTGAAATGGAAGAAATTGCAGAAAGGTGGGAAATTAAGGATATGGAACTTGGAAAATTGAAAGAATTGGAAGTTGTGAGTGTTTCAGAGGAAGAAATAGGCAACAAATTCTGAAATGGGGAAAGGGATGCAGTAGAAGGGATACTTTTGAGAGATGAAATAGAGAAACAGCAGATTATGAAATAGGCAAAAAGACAGGACCCAGTAGAAATCCTTGGATAACACAGGAGATATTGAATTTATTTGACAAAAGGAGAAAATATAAAAACACTACAAAGGAATCAGGCAAAATGGAATACAGGCATTTAAAAACTGAAACTGAAAGAATGTTAAAATATGTTAGTAGGTATGTCTACAGAGAAAATGCGAGGCTGTAGAAGCATGCCTGGCAAGGAGACGTTTATTTGCCTCCTATAGGGAAATTGCATCTACATCTACATTGATACTCTGCAAATCAAATTTAAGTGCTTGGCAGAGGATTCGTCAAATCTCCATAACAATTCTCTATTATTCCAAACTTGTATAGCATGTGGTTAGAACAAACACCGATATCTTTCTATATGAGCTCTGCCCATGTAGGTTGGCGTCAACAAAATATTTTCACATTCACAGCTGAAAGTTGGTGATTGAAATTTCGTGAGAAGGTTCCTCCACAATACAAAACACCTTTGTTTTAATTATGTCCATCCCAAATCCTGTATTATTTCCATGACACACTGTCCCCTCTTTCACGATAATACAAATTGTGCTGCCTGTCTTTGAATTTTTTTGATGTACTCTGTCTATCCTATCTGGTGGAGATCCCACACCATGCAGCAGTATTCTAAAAGAGGATGGACAGGTGTAGTGTAGGCAGTCTCCATAGTAGACCTGTTACATTTTCTGAGTGTCCTGCCAATAAAACGCAACCTTTGGTTAGCCTTCCCCACAACATTTTCCATGTGTTCCTTCCAATTTAAGTTGTTTGTAATAGGTATTTATCTGAATTTACAGTCTTTAGATTTGACTGATTTACCATGTAACCAAAGTTTAATGGAGTCTTTTTAGTACTAATGTTGATGACCTCAAACTTTACGTTATTTAGCGTCAGTTGCCAATTTTTTTCACCTTTTGAATATCTTTTCTAAATAATTTTGCAATATGTTTTGGTCTTCTGATGACTTTACTAGTCGATAGACGACAGCGTCATCTGTAACCAACCTAAGCTGGCTGCTCAGATTGTCTCTCTAATCATTTATAGAGATAAGGAACAGCAAAGAGCCTATAGCACTATCTTGGGCAATGCCAGGAATCACTTATATTTTAGTCGATGATTTTCCGTCGAGTACAATGAACTGAGACCTCCCTGACAGGAAATTATGAATCCAGTCGCATAACTGAGATGATATTCCATAAGCACCCAATTTCACTATAAGCCGCTTGTGTGGTACAGTCTCAAAAGCCTTCCGGAAATCCAGAAATATGGGATCAATTTGAAATCACTTGTCAGTAGCACTCAGCACTTCATACGAGTAAAGAGCTAGTTGTTTCACATTAGAGAAACTTGCAGAGAAAGTAGTAGTGGCTGTATTATTATCAAGAGCACAGATTGCAAGGCAGTTCTAAGAAAAGAAGGGAAAGGTGGAAGGAGTATCCCATCAGTCTAAGAATTTTTGAGTCTAGAATAATAAAAAGTAAAGAAAAGTTAAGATGGTTTTTTAATGCTTCAGGTGCTGTACGTAGTCCCTCCCCCACTTGAGAGGAACAGACAGTCATGTGAAATTGTCTTAAAAGTTCTTCTTTAGGATATTGTTCGACTTGGTTGTCACACTGCCTTCACTGTCAGTTATGTCGTCTTATCATTTTCCCTTCTTGTAAGTTTCTGAACTTAGTCATTTTGTGATAGGTTCGTAATGATAAAACCGTGTCTTGTCACCCATGATGGTTTTTGCCTTGAAAAGAATTGTCCACATTTCAATCAAGTCTTGGCAGGCATCAATGCATCGTCATTTTCATTTGAAAGTCAAGGTGCGCAGGAAAAACTTTGCACATACATTTCTGTTCTTCAAAACATTCCAGAAAATGTGTTGTTGTAAGTTCAAGCTGTGACCATAGTTACTGCCCCACGTCGCTTACATGCGGGGAATAAAATCAGTCTTTTAATGTTTTCAATGGATTTTGTATATAGAACAACTATACACAGAGAATGAAGTGGAAGACAGTGTTATTGAAATGGAAGAAGAAGTAGATGAGGATGAGGTGGGAGATACGAAACTGCGAAAAGAGGACACTAGAGCATTGGCCCCGGAAGTAGATGGCAGGCCTTAAAGTTATTGAGGCCCTCCTTGGGAGATGCAGCTGTGACAAAATTATTGCACTTCTTGTTCAATATGTATGAGACAGTCAAAATAACCCCCCCCCCCCTCCCCCCCCCCCCCCACACACACACACACATCAACAAGAATGTAATAATTCCATTTACAAAGAATGCCAGTGACCACATGTGAATATTACTGAACTATCAATTTAATAAGTCATGATTGCAAAATACTGACACAAATTATTTACTGAAGAATGGAAAAAACTGGTAAAGCCAATCATGGAGAAGATCAGTTTGGGTCCAAGATAAATGTAGGAGCACACAGGGAAATGGTGACTGTAGGACTTATTTTAGAAGATAGGTTGAGGGAAGACAAACCAGCATTTATATCATCAAACCTACATTTATAGCATATGGAGATGTAGAGTGGGGTCAGAGTCGAAATGAAAGTGATGGATACTTGCTTTTAAAATATATCTCTTCTCCTTTCTGAATTTTCAAAAATCAGCAATTGTTTAATATTCCAGACTTTTGTTATCTTCTTTCTCCAATTACTTCAGCTTTGCTTATCAACATTTTTAGTAATAAAACTCTTCTTTAATCATAATGAATTAGTTATCTTCTGTTATTATTTGCCTCAAATAACTTATACCGTTTTCAAATAATTATAAACTTTCATTACATACGTGAGTACAAGTACAAGTGTCCGGTTAGCAATAGCTAAGCTTGTACTCCACCAAAAGCTTGACATAAAACATAAATGTTTTTGTTTTATTGTTGTGTTTCATTGTATTCTATTGAAGTAAATCATGTTGTAATACTCTGAGGTCTTCCTTGGCACTCTGTATACCATTGACAATTTCATGTGGCACTTGCTATGACGTAGGGATGTCCACAGTCAAGCGCTATCCTCCAGGGGCTTCCAGAGGAATGCCTCAACAAATAATAAAATACAAAACAAATATTTGAACTTATATATATATATATATATATATATATATATATATATATATATATATATATATATATATATATATATATATATTAAAAATAAAGATTCCAAGACTTACCAAGCGGGAAAGCGCCGGCAGACAGGCACATGAACAAAACACACAAACACACACACAGAATTACAAGCTTTCGCAACTGGCAGTTGCTTCGTCAGGAAGGATGTTGTTGAAAAAAAAAACTGAGATGGTTGTGTAATGGGTGAAAGGAACTGAAGCTGTGAAATAGTATTCACGAGTTTACACGAAATGTTTGTACACTTGGAACAATGGATTTTATAGCAGCGGTTATGTTGAAAGCGTTGAAAATTTTAGGTTATGGTTTGGAAGTAAATTACGTATTATTGAGTATAATTAGGCAGGATAAAATGTATGGTAGATTACGGAAAAATGGAAGATGAATACAAAGTGGAACTTCTTGTACAAACGAAAAGAGAAAGTAAGACGATAGAGAAGATTTCGAAATGCAACAGAGACAATAACAAACGTAATTGTTGGGTTCAAATTAATGACGATGTAAATAAAACAGAAAGAAACTTCCACATGGGAAAAATATATTAAAAATAAAGATTCCAAGACTTACCAAGCGGGAAAGCGCCGGCAGACAGGCACATGAACAAAACACACAAACACACACACAGAATTACAAGCTTTCGCAACTGGCAGTTCCTGACGAAGCAACTGCCAGTTGCGAAAGCTTGTAATTCTGTGTGTGTGTTTGTGTGTTTTGTTCATGTGCCTGTCTGCCGGCGCTTTCCCGCTTGGTAAGTCTTGGAATCTTTATTTTTAATATATTTTTCCCATGTGGAAGTTTCTTTCTGTTTTATATATATATATATATATATATATATATATATATATATATATATATATATATATATATATATATAAAATGTTTTTGGACTCCTTTTTCCGTGTAATTATTATTATTAAGATTATAATAAAATTAGTTGGAGATGCACTTGCTCATTTATAGAAGAGGAGGGTATGGAAAATTCTGCACCTGTAATGATTATGAAAAAATTTCATAATTTGATTCTGCCGAATTCTGTACCTTCACAAGAGAAAGATTTGGCAATGCAAACTGTCATAAAGTAGCAGAAATAAAATAAAGGGGCCTAAATTTACTTTCAGCTTGTACAGTAACCGGACTGGAGCTCAGATAGTTGATGATGGGCAGGAAAGGGAGCAATAGTAGAGAAGGAAATGAGACAGGATTGTAGTTTCTCCTCAATGATATTAAATCTTTGTATTGAGCAAGTAGTAAAGGAAATGATGGAGAAATTTGAAGGGAAGGAATAAAAACCTTGAGGTTTGCCAGTAACATTGTAATTCTGTCAGAGATGCCAGAGGACTTGGAAGCTCAGTTAAACGGAATAGATAATGTTGTAAAAATAAGTTATAAGATGAACACCAACAGGAGTAAAACAAGGGTTGTAGAGTGCTGCCAGTGAAATCGAGCAATGCCGATTAATATTAAAATAGGAAACAAGACACTAAATGTCAAGGGGGTATAAAAAACAAACTGGCAAAATAAGAAAAACATTTCTGAAAAATACAATTTTTTTAATATTGAATATAAATTTAAGTGTTTTCTGAAGGTGCCTTGTAGGGAAGTGAAGTGTGATAATAAGAAGTTCAGACAAGAAGAAAATAGAGGCTATTGAAATCTGGTGCTACAGAACAATGCTGAAGGTTAGATTGAATAACTAATGAAAAGGTACATATGTACTCATGATCATGAGTCAGTTTTTCCTGTAAGCACAGCTTTAGCCCAGCATGTGTTTAGCCTCCTGGCAATGTCCCCTGCCAGTCTTATTCTCTGTGCTTTTGTTTTCTGCACCATGATCAGTTGTTTCATCAGGTCAAACAGCTTTTCATTCTTTTTACTTCTTGAGGTGTTCTCTTTGTGGATTGACCCAAAGATTCTTCTCATGATTTTCCATTCAAAGATCAATACATTCTCTACATCTTCTTTTGTAGTGCTTACAGTTTCTGTCCCATATAACAACAACAGTACTATCGCTGCTTATAGGCTTTAAGTTTGCCTTAATTGACATATTTTTTTATGATATTATCTGCTCCATCTGTGATAAGTTTTAGACTCATTGGCAATAAATCGATTAATTTCTTGTTTTAGGATATTATGCCTGTTGAACCAGGTTCCCAGTATTTAAAATTTTCCACTGTCACTATGTTCCATATTCCTACCTGTAATGGTGCATTATTGGGGGCTTCTGCAGCTATTTCTATCATTTCATCCTTCTCCACATTAATCCTCTTTCCAATTGTACTGAAATTCTTCACTAAGTACCATGCAGTTTCTGCCATCTCTTCCTCTGACTCTACTACGGCTGCAATGCCATCTCCATATCCTAGTAGTTCTTCCATTTAGCTTCACTCCTTTACTTTCTTTTTTATTTTCCAAAATACTTTCTCCAAGACCAAATTACAAACTAATAGTGAAGTGGCATCACCTTGTCTTGCACTGGTTCTGATGCTGAATTCCTTGGACAGCACCTCCTGATATTTGACCTTTTCTTTTGTCTTTGCTGTGCACACTTTTATCAAGTTGATTAACTTTGTTGGCATGACAAGCTTCCTCAGGATGTTGTACATACTTAATCTGTGTCTACTATCATAAGCCTTAGAGAAATGTAGAGATGTTACCAGAAACTGATGGTTGAATTCCCAGCACTCTTCCCAGGTTTCTCTCATGTGAAAATTTGAATGACTGTTGATCTTCCCACCTGGAAACCTGCCTGGTAATCTCCAACAATATCTTTAGCAAAATGCTTCAGCTTTTCAGTAGTTATTAATGATAGCATTTGAATGGTATACTTAGCAGAAATATACTTGTATAATTCCTACACATCTTCTTTTTGTGCAGTGGGATAGTGCTAGTTTACTTCCACTCTTTCAGGCCCTCCTCCTTTTTCCAAACTTCACTTACAAGATTGTATATCTCTCTCTGGTGTGTTTCACCTCCTACCTTCAACATCTCTGTAATTATCTTATCTTCTACTGGCACCTTATTATTCTTCAGTTTCTTAATTGCTCTAGCTACAATATGTGATCAAAAGTACCCAGACACCTGGTTGAAAATGATTTACAAGTTCGAGGCACCCTCCATCAGTAATGCTGGAATTCAATATGGTGTTGCCCCACCCTTAGCCTTGATGATAGCTTCCACTCTCGCAGACATACCTTCAATTAGGTGCTGGATGTTTTCTTGGGGAATGGCAGCCCATTCTTCATGGAGTGCTGCACTGAGGAGAGGTATCGATGTCGGTCGGTGGGGCCTGGCACGAAGTCGGCACTCCAAAACATCCCAAAGGTGTTCTCTAAGATTCAGGTCAGGACTCTGTGCACACCAGTCCATTTCAGATATGTTATTGTCATGTAACCACCCTGCCACAGGCCATGCGTTATGAGCGGGTGCTCGATTGTGTTGAAAGATGCAATCACCATTCCCGAATTGCTCTTGAACAGTGGGAAGCAAGAAGGTGCTTATAACATCCATGTAGGCCTGCGCTGTGATAGTGCCACGTGAAACAACAAGGGGTGCAAGCCCCCTTCATGAAAACATGACCACATGATAACATCACCGCCTCTGAATTTTACTGTTGCCACTACCTACACTGGCAGATGACATTTGCCAGGCATTCAGCATGCCCACACCCTACCATCAGATCGCCACATTGTATACTGTGATTTGTCACTCCAACAACGTTTTTCCACTGTTCAGTTGTCCAATGTTTACGCTCCTTATATCAAGCGAGGTGTCATTTGGCATTTACTGGCATGATGTGTGGCTTAGGGGCAGCCACTTGACCATGATATCAATGTTTTCTCAACTTCTACTGTGTCAGTTTGCCTTCTTTATTTCTTCGTTTGTTGTCCTCGGTGTCGAACTACTGCGTTGTGATACTGGCTGGAAAATGGGGTGTGGAATTACAAGACTGACTACTTTAACCCTAGCACAACTCTGTGTGTGTGTTTGGGGGGGGGGGGGGGGGGGGGGGTTGGAAAAATATCTGCAGTATGTGCTGTCATGGTTTTATAATTTTTTTGCAGGCAGTTTTTGCCCCCCCCCCCCCCCCACCTTCCCGCTCCCCTCTTAGACGTCAATGAGACAACTTTTCACATTACAATATTTCTCAATATGGCAGAAAGAAATGCAGCTTCTGACTGTTGGTACCGCTGTATTGTGTTGTTCGAGCATTTGTACATTACTTGCAGTTATAATAAAATGTCTTATCAGTGTCAGAGATTTCTCACAGATGAAGAAGTGTCAGCTATAATGAATGAAGCAAGTGAAGGCGATGAAAGTGATCCAGAAGAAGATGATACAGTTGTGACATACGACAGTAACATAACAACTGAAAATTAGTAAAAGTTCACGGAGTTCATCCCCTGATGAACAGCATGCAGCTGCCTCTAGCATCATTGTTACAGCAAAAAGTTGTAGGGAATATATTACTGCACCTCCAAGGCAAGTACACAGGTCAGTACAAAATATAGCGAATTTTCGTGAAGGTTTGACTCATGAACACTTGACCTCTAGTGTGTCAGAATCTTTCAAAACGTTTATAATTCCCAAAATAACGAAGATTATCGTGGACTATACAAACCAAGAAACTCATAATAATGACTTAACACTTACCTCCATAGAAGAAATGTACGTCTTTGGTATTTTGGTACTCATGGGCACAAACAATGACACTAGACTGCCACTTGTGGACTTATGGAGGGAAGTATTAGGAAAGAATATCTATGTAGCTACGATGAGCTGTATTCGATGTGGAGAACTCTGTCTCTGATTAGATTTGATGATAAAGAAACAAGAACTGAAAGACAAAAGCCGGATAAGTTTTGCCCCTTCGTGAAGTTTTCAACAAAATTGATGAAATGTTTGTGAAATACTATATACCAAGTGCAGATCTAACGGTTGATGAAATGCTCTCCCTATTTCGAGGAAGATGTCCCTATTTCAAGGAAAATGTCCCTTTATGGTCTTTATGAAAGACAAGCCTGGGAAGTGTGGCCTATTGATTAGGATGTTATCAGATGCACACACCTGGTGTGTTCTAAAAATTGAGGTCTATGCAGGGATGGATGAACGACCTGCGGAGGAATGGAGTGCAAAGGCAATTGTTAGAGTCCTAGTGAATCCACTGGCAGGAAGTTGAAGAAATGTAACAATAGATTGTTGTTATACATCCATAGACCTAGTTGAGGAGCTTTACAGTGAAGAGTTAACTTTAGTGGGAACGTTGAAGAGTAACAGAAAACATATACCAGAACAGCTAAAGAAGACACAGGTTCGAGAGTTTATTCCTCTAAGTTCTTACTCACAGATCTGAAAACAGACAATGCACCAGTTACCTCGGTTTCATACATCTCTAAACTGAAGCCTACTAAGAATCTCCTACTTCCTTCCACACAACATGATGATAATAAGGTGGATGAGTTGACAGAGGAAAAAAAGACAGACATCAATCTCTACTACAATGAAACCAAAGGGGGCATAGGCAGCATTGATCAAATGACATGACATCATTCAGTAAATCGCGGATCGGGAAGGTGGCCATTCTCTCTCTGTTTCACCTTGACAGATATTGCCTGTCTCAAAGCTGGAACAATTTTCATGATAAACAACCCAAACTGGAATAAGAAGAAGCATAATGTAAGAAGGCTGTATCTGCTAGAATTAGGTCAACAGCTCGTTAGGCCACGTGTGGAAGAGAGAGCAAATAATATCATGGGGTTACAAAAGCCTGTCATCTCTGCAATGGAAAGTGTTCTAGGGAAAACACTGCCCAGCATTACTGCAACTGTTCAATCTGTTGAATTTTATTCAAGAGGAGGGTGCCATGTCTGTTTGAAGAGTAAAAACTCTAAAAAGGATAATGACAAGATGACAAAAGTGTCTTATAGTCTGTTGCAGATTTCCAAGTATGTGTGTTCCAGTCATTCTGCAAAAACAATCATATTTAAAGTATGTGAAACTGAAAGTGAAAGTGAGTAAGAAGGAAAAAATGGTAATTTCTGACTTTGATTTTTTGTTTTCTTATTTGTGGTTTGCTGTTGCACGTTTTTTAAGATTTCTTAATATAAGTCTGATTTATATGAAAGTGTTAGTTTCATGATAAAAATTTAATAATATTTTTCATATTCATTACTTTATTTATTGTATTTGTATATGTTATGATGTTCCTGATAACTATGGAAAGTATGTTGGAACCTAGTAAAGAAATTCCTAGTTCATTAAATAATCAAAACAAAAGAAACAAACAAACAAAATGTTAAAAGAGTGAAAAGAATGTAAGGGCAATTTGTTCCCCCACCCTCCCCCCCCCCACTCCCCCCACCCCTCCCCCACCCCCACAGACATCCAGGTGACAGATCTGAGCTTAGTGGTGCTAGGGTTAAATTAATGTAGCCGATAGGTGCACAGTTGCGTTTCACAGTAGTTTACTTGCTCTCTTCACAACCCTCCAACAATACACAGTAATGTATGGCCAGTGCACTGTTGTTTTATCTTTTCATAAGCCTCATTAATAGTTTACAGACAAACCTCCACTAGCTGACAGCTATATATCGCCAGTGAATTGTTGTTTTATCTTTCTATAAGCCTCATTAACAGTTTGTAGGCAAACCTCCACCAGCTGCTACAATAGTTTACTATTGAACATCTACAAGCAGTAAAAACCTAACTACAAGGTACACAGTTCTTGAAGAATGGACAGGTACATATGGAGCAGATACTGTCATTGTTTTAACACATGGCCTAATTGTGTTTCACTTATTTCATGGATGCATTGTTGCTAATCTAACCAGTGCAGGTTCCTCGTCTGAAACTCGGCCGTGGACTGACTGACTTGGGAGCAAAAATCGGGCCCTTATATATCCTCACAATAATAGGTGCTGAAACTACACATTGTTCGAAGTTTAACTTACAGAAATTACAATTAAAACTTAACATATTAAATTAACTGAATACAATGAAAAATTCTGTCTTTTTAACAGTTTCTTCTACTACAAGAGTTAGGCTCATTTGTATAAATCATGAAATTAACAAATATAAGTATGCAAACAATACTTTGGACATATCTGTTAATTTCTTTGGAATTAATTAAGAGCTGGCTTTGCTAACATGTTTTCGAATAGAGCCAAATAGATGCTTTAAGAATACTATTAGTTGTTCCTCCAAATGTTTTTAATTACTACAGAATTTAAATTTGTTTATATGTAGACAATAGAATTTAAGTTATGAAACAATTACTGATTTCGCCCTATAACAAAAGATGCTAACTAGGGACAGTCGAATTAAATTACTAAACCAGTTACATACATAAAACTATGCACAAAATTAGATCTGCTGTTATATTCCTTAAAACTGAGGGCCAACCTTTCTCTTTTATGAAAATGCAGATTATACTCACATATGTTAATGGTAATTAGTTAAAATTGAAAAAAAATGAATTTAAGGAGGCAGATGGCAAAACAAGAAGGGAAGTAAAAATATCCCAGCTTGCTTCGTCACACCGTCTAACTGTCATAGTACTTGCAATGGATCCTGAAACAGTTTGGAATTCCTGTGAGAGGGTCTGGATAGATGTCTCCCTACTACACATTATGACTCTCTTCAACTGTCGGTGGTCTCTGACAGTCAACAGACGAGGTCAGCCTGTACGCTTTTGTGCTGTACATGTCCCTTCACTATCACATCGGAAACAGTGGGCCTAGAGATGTTTAGGGGTATGGAAATCTCATGTACAGATGTATGACACAAGTGACACCCAGTCACCTGACCACATTCTAAGTCCGTGAATTCTGCGGAGCACCCCATTCTACTCTCTCACAATGCCTAATGACTACTGAGCTCACTGATATGGAGTACTTGGATCTTGTTGAATCAATTAAAATTCTCTTCCTCTACACCTGCTGCAATTCTTCCTTTCAAGAAGACACCTTCAGCATTCAGCAACTCCTCAGAATATCAGAATATTCCCTCCACCTGCCTGTGATCTTTTCTTCTCTCTCTCTCTCTCTCTCTCTCTCTCTCTCTCTCTCTCTCTCTCTCAGTAAGCGTATTTCCATTCTTATCATCAATAAGCAATGCCTCATTTCTTTGATCATTCATTATGTCTTTTACCATGTGAAACATTTTTATGCTGCCAAAAATTGTATTTGTCCTCTCATTGGTCACGTTTCTCTGCCCTCAGAATCCTGTTTCTTTCTCTTTTTATGTTCTTCACTGCTTCCTACTTTTCTGCACAATTTCTATCTGATAGCTTCCCTTTGATCAATATCACTGTTGTTTGATGCCAGAACTTCAGATTTGTTATGCTTCCTGATGTTATACTGGATGCTTAAGCTTCTCAACAACAAACTGTCTCTTGCCCGTGTTGATCCTTTTTATTTTACAGCACAGCTACAGTTGTAGTTTTGTGATTACTGAGCAATGTTTTGCACTTGCATCAGCCCTTCTGTAAGATCTAACACCTCTCATATACTTCATTATCTCTCCTCTGTAAGCATTTGATCAATCTGGTTGATGGAGTTGAGGAAGTCCAAGTCCCTTTGTGCATTTTTGTGGGGTAAGGCCGTCAAGCTTATTACAAGGTTGTGATCTTGTGGGAAACGGATTAGACAGACTCCATTGTAATTTGTTTTTGGGCACATAATCTCTTTTCTGATTTTCTCAGATCTTATAATGAAATGTGTCCTTTGAGACTCCCGTCTCGTTATTATCTCACGATAATGATCAAATATGATCGAAGCAGACTAAATCAATTAAAATTTGTGCCGCGGCCGGGACTCGAACCCGGGTCTTCTTGCTTACTAGGCAGATATGCTACCACTAAGATCTGAGAAGATCACCATATGGTACAGCAGACGTCCCGCTACGTCCAATGCTGGGTAGCTCGCCAATACCGGCGAGCCCTGGCAATAGTGACGGTATTAAGGGAAAATGAATTAAAGTTTGTGTTGGGGAGGGAACTCGACCTAGGTAGTTCGTGCAGCTATGTCTGCCATAGTGCCTCGGTGGTGTAGTGGTAGCATATCTGCCTAGTAAGCAAGAAGACCCGGGTTCGAGTCCCGGCTGCGGCACAAATTTTAATTGATTTAGTCTGCTTCGATCATATTTGATCTTTTCTGATTGTTGGTGTATACATGTCTTCTTGTTCCACTTTGGTGTTGAAGTATCCCAAATTGATCCTCATATTTCGAGTACCACTGCTTCCCACTGCTCTTTCTAGCTCCTCATAAAAGTTACTTTTGTCCTCCTCAACACACTTGTTGGTGCATGTGCATTAACAAGTGTTACACTTCCATGCATTATGGTGAGACACAGTATCCTCTTGCTTATTGTATTGCTCTGGAGTCCTTCACTTGCCTCTCTGAACTGTCGCTCACCACAAATCCTGTCCCATGTTCATGCCTTCCATTCTCTTTGCAGCATCCATAAAAGACTACTGATTTATCCTCATATAAAATTCCTTCCCTACGTCATCTTAGTTTCGTGTAATGCAGTGACGCCAACTTTATATTCCTCTAGCTTGGACACCACAATTTTGGCAGCTCCTGGTTTATGTGGACTTCTGATATTCCATGTGCCAAATTGTGAACCAAATCGTTTAGCCGTTTTAACTTATAGGGTTCCATTCTATTCCGAGGCATATTTCTAAGGGCTCTTGTAGTGATAAGTGTCCCCTGCCCACATTAAAGGTGATTTGTTGGGTTAGCCCAGAAGTAGGGCTGTCACTTTATTGTTCCTGTGTTGGCACGGTTTGTCATCAAGGTTTTATCCCCAAGCAGCATGGGTTTCACTACACCTCAAGAGCTTCTTCTGTCCTGTGGAATAGAAAAATATGGGTAGGTAAGGAATGGAAAAATAGGAAAGACAGGTTATCATGAGGCATACTTTGTGTGGCTCGTATGCTGAGATCTTTTCAGCTAGGTTGGACCTGCAGTAGCTTATCTACTACTAGTATAGCTCTCAGCTTCATTGAAGTGCAAAACCTCTTTCTAGTTCCACATAAAAGTCACTTTTGTCCTCCTCAACACTTGTTGGTGCATGTGCATTAACAAGTGTCACACTGCCATGCTACGATAAGATGGTGCCCCTGAGAGACGTATTGAATTGAACTGAAGGAAAAAGAAATTTGTGTTGACTAAAAGAAGAGATCAGTTGATAGGACACAATCTGAGGTATCTAGGAATTATCAGTTTAGTGATAGAAAGAAGTGTGAGGGACAAGAATTACAGAGGTGGACCAAGGCAAGTTTTGAGATGAATGTAGATTGCAGTAGTTATGTAGAGGCCTGCACATATTATGCTAGTGTGTAGACCTGACTCAAAGCAATCTTTAGAACTGAAAATAACAACAACAACAACAACAACATCTTGTCCAGTGTGTGTGTGTGTGTGTGTGTGTGTGTGTGTGTGTGTGTGTGTGTGTGTGTTGGACAGTTGAGAATTACACATATTGGACGAAAATACTCATTCTGTGTCAGGACAAAAAAGTCAGTTACAGTTTTAATTGCAGGCCTAGAAGAGGTTTATCATGATATACTACAAGAGGAAGAAGACAGAGTTTCAGAAAAACGTCAGAAATTAGCTGCACTTCGTCATGAGCTACGAATGCAGAAACTAGAACACTTAGAAGCTGCTAGAGAGAAACTACTTCATCATCAAACTCAGCAACGTCAAGCTGCATTGGATCGTCTTGTTAAGGATATAGCCCGAAAAGTAAGTAGTTAATAGAATACAGTATAGTGTAGCTCTCTTCAGTGACAAATACTGTCTGCTGTGAAGTCTTTCACTTCACTGTAAATGATTGAAAATGCATTATTGATGCTTTAGTGTAGCCAAAATTTAAGATGTTTTGTACAGGACTTTGTGTTGCTATGCCTACCGTGTGGGATAATTCCTAACAGATTAGCAACAATAACTATTCAAGAAATAATAATTGTTCCGCTATGCACAAATCCCACCCCCCAGGGAGGGGGAGGGGGGCCTTACAACTCTTTTGTGAGTACATACTTGGCTATCATGGGCCCCTAGCCTGTGCTGCAAGGTTATAGTTCCACTAGTTAATTAGTTACTTACTTAGTTAATTAGTTAGTTATTTTCATGTCCCATGGATCATTTTCACAATAAATAGTCATGATATGGAAATTAATTTGTACTCTAAACATCACCATATTATTATTATTATTATTATTATTATTATTATTCTCTCCTCCCCCCAAAATGAAAGCAAGATACACAGATTGAGATAGCAATTCCTGCCCACCACCTTTTACACATTACAGAAGTAGAAATTCTACTGTGGAATACAAGGAGTTGTCAAGGAGAAACTTTTTCAGTTTATTTTCAAACGTTAGCTTGCTGTCTGTTAGACATTTTGTATCACTGGGTAAGTGGTCAAAAATTTTTGTTGCAGCATTGTGCACTTCTTTCTGTGCTAAAGAAATCTTAATGTTGAGTAATGAATGTCATTTTTTCTTCTAGTATTGTTATTATGTATTTCATTGTTCCTTTTAAACTATAGTGGATTATTTACAACAAACTTAATGACAGAATAGATATACTGTGAAGCAGTAGTTAGAATGCCCTACTTCTTAAACAGATATCTACAAGATGATTGTAGGTGAGCACCACATATTATTCTGACAGCATGCTTTTGAGCAATGAAGACCTTTCTTAAAGATGAGCTACCCCAGAACATTATTCCATATGACATTACTGAGTGAAAATAAGCAAAATATGTCAACTTACTGATTTCTTTCTCCTCAAGATTTGCTATGGTTCTAAGTGCAAATATGGCTGAACTAAGTTGTTTTAGGAGTTCCAAAATGTGTTTTTCTTTTGCAATTTAAATTCTCATCAACATGGACACTCATGAATTTTTAAGTTTCCACCCTATGTATTATTTCATCACCATCACCATCACTTATCACTGCTGCCGTGGCCCTACAAGTTCAGAACTGAATATGATGTGTCTTTGTGAAATTCATAGTGAGACCATTTGCAGAAAACCAGTCAATTATTTATTGAGAAATTTGTTCACCATTTCTTCCATTTCTGTATGTATACTGGAAGTGATTACAATACTGATGTTATCTGCAGAAAGAACTAATTCTGCTTGTTGTACATCAGATGGTACATCATTTAAATATATGAAAAACAGTAGGTGACCTAAGATTGAGCCTTGGGGAACCCCAGATGTGATTTCTCCCCAGTCAGAAGTATGTTCCTGGATTCTGTTGATTGAATTACTACTAAGGACAACTTTTTGCATTCTTTTGGATAGATATGACATGATCCATGGCTATACCACCAATCCCATAAATCTTCAGTGTATATAGGAGTATACGATGATACATGCAATCAAATGCCTTGGATAGGTCATAGAAAATACCTACCAGTGCTATTTTGTTATTTAATGCTTGTAATATCTGGTGTGTGAGCATGTAAGTGGCATTCTCAGTAGAGCAACCCTTCTGAAACCCAGACTGTGATTTGTTGAGGATATTGTAGTAGAATACACCACCTTCCCAAAAATTTTGGAAGATGATGTCAGCAGTGAAATAGGTTGGTAGTTACTGACATCTCTCCTATCGCCTTTCTTAAAGAGGGGTTTAACAACAGCATATTTTAGTGTCTCTGAAAAAATACCTTGAGTTAGTGATGCATTACATTTTTCAATCACGAAATCATTTTCCACTGAGACCAGCTCTTTCAGTGTAGTAATGAGTTATGCGCAAACTCAGAGTGATGGGGTGTACACTTTGTCCATCATGTACATAGGGGGGAAAAAGGACAATAGGGTCACTACCTATCCCTTCATCTTAGCCTTTGAGGGCAATTCATCACCTGGAAAGTTCAAGGTGATGGTATACTAATACGATGTGAAACCTTATACCATCTGCTGTTGCCTCCCTCACCCCCACACTCGCCATCCCCCATACAGTGCTTGAAATTCGAGAACACGTCTTTGCATAGCAGCCCTAGCCCCATCTGTAGAGATTATGGATGAACACTGCATGTGAACGCTCCTTGTGCCCCCCCCCCCCCCTCCAATCTATGTCAACTGTTGGGAACCCCATTCTCCCCACCCACTTGTTTTCCAGAGAGAGAATAAGGTACAAGGATACAAGACTCTGGACAAACTAGGTTACCAAGAGGCCAAGAAGTAGTATGAGGAGTTGCATCCAGCATTGCAAAGAGCGTCATGTCTACAGCTATGATGTCACCTCCTTTGGCAACAGTTACAACTGCTGCAGTGGACCCTCAGGGCTGCTCAACTGTGCCTGCCCCATGATGGGTTGATGCTCCCCTCTTGTTGCTTCCATCAGACCTATTTTGGGATTGATGGCTCCCCATCCACCAGGGACATTGTTCCCCACTGCCCAGCTGGAGACAAATCACCTGCCTTTGGTATTTCTTGCCAGGGAAGGGCCCCTTGGGACATTTCCTTCCAAGGTTTCTGCTATTCTACAATTGGACGCCAGCCAGTGGCTGAAGGAGCCGCAGGCTACTGGTCTCTGGACTCTGAGATCATCATCTTTACCTGAAACAATTCAGAGAAGCCCTCCCTGTCACAAATCCTCTTAGGAGAGGCATGCAGAACTTTCTCTGTGATTGACCTTGCTGTTGGTGGCCCTTACCTTCTCCCATCCACCCACTGGAGAGCTCACAATGACCTCTGTGGTAATGGCTACTTCCCGATCTTCCTGTTCCTCACTCAGCATCACTCCCATGGACGCCTGCCCAGATGGGCTCTCAGCAGTGCTGACGAGTGCTTTCACCATTGCTGTTGCACTTGGCTCCCTGCCATATGGAGATATTGTGAGGTAGTCCAGAATACAAGGAAAGGCCGTTCTTTTGGTAGCTGATTTAGTGATCCTCTGTTTCTCAGGCCCTACCCCCTGAAAGACAGTATCTTGGTGGTCATTAGAAATCGCAGAGGCCATTAGAGACCATAGATGGCTCTCCAACATCATACACAACACCCATTGATAGAGCAACTCATTGCCATTAAGTGGCTCCCCTATGGTCCATCATCTAATAAAACGATGGAACCAAGAATGCTGGGAACAGCACGTTTTAATCATTGGGCCATGTACCTCTCCTTGGCAGTTATGGCTAAAATTGGATGTGTGTACAGTTTCCAGACTCCTGCAGATGCACCTGGTACAACCTTGAATGGCACTGTCTACACTGACTCAGATGCTGTTGCTGAACATTTTGCTGTGTATTATGCTCGAACCTCAATGTCTGAGAATTATTAACCTGCCTTTCATGTTCTAAAATAGTACATGGAGTAAAAGTGATTATCTTCTACTACATGTCATCTGGAAGAATATAATGCTCCATTCAGTGTGGGTGAATTTGTCAGTGTCGGAGCCCACTGTCCTGATACAGCTCCGAGCTGGACCACAGGACCACATCCAAACCAAAGGACTGAGCACCTATCAGTGGATTGGCAGCATCATATCCTTGCCACATCTGGAGTGAAAGCGAGTTCCCACTTTACTGGTGAGAAAGCATCATTGTCCCAGTGATGAAACCGGGTAAGGATCCTCCAGAGATGGATAGTTACCATGCAATAAGTCTCATCATTGTTGTCTTTAACATGCTTGAAAACATGGTAGCTATGTCACCTCCTGGAGTCTCAGGTTTTTCTGGCTCCGTCCCAGTGTGGTTTTCGCTATGGCCATTACACTACTGATAATCTGGTTTACCAGGAGTCTGCCATCCAAACAGCTTTTGCCCAATATCAACACCTGATACCTGTTTTCTTCGACTTGCAAAAGGCTTTTGACACCACGTGGCAACACCACATCCTTGCTACCATACACAAGTGGGGTCTCAGGGGTCTGCTCATGATATTTATCCAGAAATTCCTGCTGCACTGTACAACCCAAGTTCAAGTTGGTGCTTCTCACAGCAAGCCCCCCTATCCAAGAGAATGTGGTCCTGCAGAGCTCTGTACTGAGTGTCCCTCTCTTTCTAGTAGTCATCAGGTAGTCATCAGTGGTCAAAACAATACTAGACACAGATGGTAGTGGTTATAGGATATGCACAGTTGTAGTATGAAACCAGGATGGTGCTGTAAGAATGATTGCTTACATGTCCAGAATACTCTCAGAGGCCCAGAAGAATTAATCTGTGGCTGAGAAGGGGTACCTTCGCCCACCATTCATCATACTGTTGATAAGCCTGAAGAATACACCAGGACAATCAACAAGTTCACGGAAGCTTTAGAAATACATTGTCGCAGTTGTGAACTAAAATCAATGCAAACATACGGATGGTGACTACCCTTTGTGGAATCCATTTGAAGAATTTTACAATTCTGGTGACATTCGAGTCATTGCTGCTTTAACCAAACATTGCAGCTGAACAAAGGGAATGTCCTGTAGTACCAATGGCCATAGTGACACTTGAGAAGGAAGAAGCTATCAAAGGTAATCAGGTTAATAGATGAAACATTGTATAAAAGAAATTATGACCCAATTGGATGGAAGTAGTTGTAATTCCAGCTCATTTGTGGACACCAGTACTCAAGAATTCCATGACACACTGACATTGCATCATTGATGATGTGAAGAATCAGAAGCAGGTAGCATTGTCCAGGTCTGTACCAATCTGTCATGCTATGGACACCACAGGAGGAAATGCCAGTGACAGAAGCATATGGGAACATCCACTGTGATATACATCGCTGACGTATGATAAGTGGAATATCTGTGACTTGACCACAGACTTAAGTATGTTCTAGGCTTCCAAGCAAAATGGAAGTGTATCTTTTACTGTGTAAATATTCATCCAATAAAGCTTTAGAGTATAACCCTATTAAAATGAATCTGAAGGGACTGAAAAATCTAGAGTTTGTGTTAAAAAAATTCGTATTAAGTGAAAAACACATTTTAGTATGCACATATGTAGAGTAGTACAGTAACGTGTAATACGGTTACATTATTGTAGACTTATAACACTATCACCTGACTAAAAATACAAGTACTCACAAATTACACCATTTTCTTAGAAAAAAATCAAGCATGATTCACTGATGTTCACAGGAATGAAAATACCTTGTAATATCACAACAAACTGTAACTATAGCACCCATAAACCTAGCTGTGATGTCGAATGTTGAAGCATATCACGCTAAACTGTCCAAGGCTGTAAATATCTCTTGACATGTAGGTCAAATGGTATCTGTAACCTCCTCACTTTCTTCAGATGACCCACCTTGCACCTCTGACACAGCTTTAGGTGCATCAGATTCCACAGAAGCACATACAGCAACACTGTTGTCAGTACTAATGAATTCCTCAAAACTAATCCCAGTCTTGCACAACTGTCCATTTGTCAGGTGAAGTGGCATCGTCTAACTCATGGACATTTTTGGTGTTGCTGTGTCACCTGGCTCCAGGCTGCAGCGAATGCTTTTATTGCATCAAGCAGATTTCAGTTTTTGGTTGCAATATTTTTTTAAGCTGCACGAAGTGCAACTCTTACAAGTCACTTGTGATAAGCTCTCTTCATGAGAGAAATGTTACGTTGGTCCAAAGACTGAAGGCAGATTGCCGTATTTGGTGGAAGAAACTGACTTTAATCCTGATCGTGCTCAGATCCTGAACATTATGGGCTGTACATCTGTGCAGTGTAAGGAGGACATGATTGTTTTGAGCAACCATTTGACTTTTGCAATGCAGAAGCCACTTTCAAAATGATATGTCGTCAATCCAAGATTTCTTATGGTGAGAGTAGATGCAAGGTAAAGTGTCAATATTCACGTGTTTAAAACAATGCAGTTTCTCTTACTTACTGATAACCCAGGGACAAAACTTCTCACTGCTGTTTGCATTACATACTAGGGCAACTGTTACATGTTGTTAGCTGCATGCTCTTCCGTGACACTTATCACATTTTATCGCCAGGATGTGATTTGGAAAAATTGCTTCACAGCAAATTTATACAGATGAAACTGAATGTCTAATTTGGAAATGATACAGTGAACCAAAACAACAACTGGTGTCTTTAGATGCCTATATTTATAGCACTCTCATTTGCTTTCCGCTGAATCTTAGAGCATTAGGGGACTGGAATGCAGTTGTAGGGAAGGAGTAGAAGAAGAAGTTACAGGAGAATATGGATTTGGGCCAAGGAATGAGAGAGGAGAAAGACAATAGAGTTCTGTAATAAATTTCAGCTAGTAACAGTGAATACTCTGTTCAAGTATCCCAATTGGAGGAGTGGAAAAGACTGGCTGATACAGGAAGATTTCAGTTAAATTGCACCACGGTCAGACAGAGATTTTGAAATCAGATACTGGATTGTAAGGAGTGCCCAGAAGCAGATACAGACTCAGATCACAATGTAGTATTGATAAAGAGTACGCTGAAGTTTAAGAGATAAGCCATGAAGATTGAATACACAAAGAAATGGGATACAAAACTATTAAGGAATGACAAGATATTCTTGAAGTTCTCTAAGGCTATAGATACAGCAATAAAGATTAGCTCAATAGGCAGTGCAGTTGAGGAGGACTGAAAATCTCTAAAAAGGGCAATCACAGAAGTTGGAAAGAAAAAATGTAAGTACAAAGAAGGTAATTGCAAAGAAACCATGGGTAACAGAAGAAGTACTTCATTTAATCGATGAATGAAGGACATACCAAAATGTTCAGGGAAATTCAGAAATACAGGTCACCGAGGAATTAAGTAAATAGGAAGTGCAGGAAAGCTAAGATGAAATAGCTGCATGAAAAATGTGAAGAATTCAAAACAGAAAAGACTGATTCTGCATATAGGAAAGTCAAAACAACCTTTGGTGAAATTAAAAGCAGGGGTGGTGACATTAAGAGTGCAATGGGAATTCCATAGTTAAATGCAGAGGAGAGAGCAGATAGATGGAAAGAGTACACTGTAGGCCTCTATGAGGGGGAAGATTTGGCTGATATGATAGAAGAAGAAACAAAAATTGATTTAGAAGAGATAGGGGATCCAGTATTAGAATCAGAATTTAAGAGAGTTTGGTTGGACTTAAGATCAAATAAGGCAGAAGAGATTGATAACAGAATTTCTAAAATCATTGGAGAAGTGGCAACAATATGACTATTCACATTGGTGTGTAGATTGTATGAGTCTGGCGACATACTATCAGACTTTTGGAAAAATATCATCCACACAATTCTGAAGACTGCAAGAGCTGACAAGTGCGAGAATTGTCATAAAATCAGCTCAACAGCTCATGCATTCAAGTTGCTGACAAGAATAATATACAAAAGAATGGAAAATATATTGAGGTTGTGTTAGATAAAGATCAGTTTAGCTTTAGGAAAGTTAAAGGCATCAGAGAGGCAATTTTGAGGTCGTGGTTGATCATTTGAAGCAAGACTAAAGAAAAATCAAGACATATTCATAGGATTTGTTGACCTGGAAAAAGGGTTAGACAGTGTAAAATGATGCAAGATGTTCGAAATTCTGAGAAAAATGAGGATAAGCTATATGGAGAGATGGGTAATCTACAATATGTACAAGAGTCAAGAGGGAATAATAAGAGTGGACAACTAAGAACAAAGTGGTTGAATTAAAAGGGTGTATGACAGGGATACAGTCTTTTGCTCCTACTGTTCAATCTTTACAGCAAAGAAGTAATGATGGAAAAGAAAGAATGGTTCAGGAGTGGAATTAAAATTCAAGGTGAAAGGATATCAGTGATATTATTTTCTGATGACATTGCTCTACTGAGTGAAAGTGAAGAAGAATTATGTGATCTGCTGAATGGAATGAACAGTCTGATGAGCACATAGTATGGATTGAGATCAAATCAGAGAAAGATGAAAGTAATTGAAGTAGCAGAAATGAGAACAGTGAGAAACTTAATATCAGGATTAATGGCCATGAAGTAAGCTAAGGAGTTCTACTGCCTAGTCAGCAAAATAACCGATGATGGATGGAGGAAGGAGGACATCAAAAGCAGACTATCACTGGCAAAAAGAGCATTCCAGGCCAAGAGAAGTCTACTAGTATCAAACGTACGCCTTAATTTGAGGAAGAAATTTGTGAGAATATACATTTGGAGCACAGCATTTTATGTTAGTGAAACATGGAGTGAGGGAAAACCAGAACAGAAGAGAATCTAAGCATTTGAGTTGTGGTGCTACAGATGAATGTTGAAAGTTGGGTGGACTGATAAGGTAAGGAATGAGAAGGTTCTGCGCAGAATATGTGGAAAACTCTGCAAGGAGAAGGGGCAGGATGATAGGACATCTGACAAGGGAATCACTTCCATGGTACCAGAGGGAGCTGTAGAGGCCAAAAACAGTAGAGAAAGACAGAGATTGGAATAAATCTATCAAATAATTGAGGATATAGGTTGCAAGTGTTACACCGAGATGAAGAGGTTGTCACAGGAGAGGAATTTGTGGCGGGTCACATAAAACCAGTCAGAAGACTGATGACTGACTCAAAAGGTCACTTAAAGGTATGTTGAACCACTCAAGCAGTTATGTCTCAATATCTTCATACTTAGCACTATGAAGTCATTTACATTTGTTTCCAGAAACTGATGCAGCAGAATTAATGATTTTTTCCCCATAGATTTGGGAATTCCAAAGTGCTCTGCAATTGCTATTTTCTTTATACCACAGTCCACTTCGTCTGGAATCTTAAGCTTTACCTGTACAGTCAGAGTTATATTTTTCCCCGTTGCCATGTTTCACGTACTACTATTTGTAGGTTTTTATTCAGTTTTCAGATTTTATTTGGCTACCATGAAAAGAACACCTGGCATCAAATATGTTTCTCATTGTTAGTGCACACATTGGTGAGTTTACTTGAATGTACCAGCCTGCCTGATTGTTAAGGTAATAATTACGGCTTGCAACCCACAATACATTAGAAATAAGTCAACAATGGGTTGTTAGCTTTGTAGTTACAATTTCTTGCAATTGTTTCATAAAAAAATTAACACTTAAAAATACTGTAACATCAAAGTTTGTGTTACAATGAAATTTAATTATGCTAGGTACTGATTGAGTGTTTGTATTTCGCCTTAACCATAATTTGTATTAACCAATAAAACTTCCAATAAGGACTGATATACTCCTGGTGGGGCCAATATTTTTTTCATGTTAAGTGTGAGTTCATTATGAGTGAGTTTGCACTAACGAGGTTATACTGTATCATCATTTAGCACTGTTTTGTACCTCAATTATATCATACCCATGCTGTACTCTCATTGCATTGGTGACCCACAATAACTGCAAATTATGGCAGATACATCCTTAAACAGATATTGTGCAGCAACAATGCATCCAACGTGTAGCCATTGCATGTCACAGTTTCCATTGTTTTCCCATGCGTACAACACTGAATCATACTGTGCTTAAGAGTCAGTCCTTTTACTCACAGTGAATGTGACACTCGCCAGTGTAGTGCGTTGACAGTAAATAATAATGCCAAACAGTGGTGCCCTATGATGGACTTATAGTGTGACTGTGCCTCCATCTCTGTTCCGTTAATGACATGCACTGAACCAGTCTCTCAACCAACTGTACCTGCACCAACATGAATGAAGACTCTTCCATGCCACACAACTTATTTTCTGATCCAATGTTGACACAGCCACAGTCTGCCTGCACTATCAGCCATGCCATGAATGTACAAGGGACATTCTCCCATGTTACTGTGACAATCTCTCCCACAGAAACCCTGCACAATCTACCACAACGATCACTTCTACATGATTTAGTGCTCTACCCAAATTTCCATCATTTTGCTCAGAACAGCCCTTTGAATGATTTGCGATGTTGTTGTTGTGGTCTTCAGTCCTGAGACTGGTTTGATGTAGCTCTCCATGCTACTCTATCCTGTGCAAGCTTCTTCATCTCTCAGTACCTACCGCAACCTACATCCTTCTGAATCTGCTTAGTGTATTCATCTCTTGGTCTCCCTCTACGATTTTTACCCTCCACGCTGCCCCCCAATACTAAATTGGTAATCCCTTGATGCCTCAACACATGTCCAACCAACCGATCCCTTCTTCTAGTCAAGTTGTGCCACAAACTTCTCTTCGCCCCAATCCTATTCAATACCTCCTCATTAGTTATGTGATCTACCCATCTAATCTTCAGCATTCTTCTGTAGCACCACATTTCGAAAGCTTCTATTCTCTTCTTGTCCAAACTATTTATCGTCCATGTTTCACTTCCATACATGGCTACACTCCATACAAATACTTTCAGAAACGACTTCCTGACACTTAAATTTATACTCAATGTTAACAAATTTCTCTTCTTTAGAAATGCTTTCCTTGCCATTGCCAGTCTACATTTTATATCCTCTCTACTTCGACCATCATCAGTTATTTTGCTCCCCAAATAGCAAAACTCCTTTACTACCTTAAGTGTCTCATTTCCTAACCTAATACCCTCAGCATCACCAGACTTAATTCGACTTCATTCCATTATCCTCGTTTTGGTTTTTTTGATGTTGATCTTATATCCTCCTTTCAAGACACTATCCATTCCGTTCAACTGCTCTTCCAAGTCCTTTGCTGTCTCTGACAGAATTACGATGTCATCGGCGAACCTCAAAGTTTTTATTTCTTCTCCATGGATTTTAATACCTACTCCGAACGTTTCTTTTGTTTCCTTCACTTCTTGCTCAATATACAGATAGAATAACATCAAGGAGAGACTACAACCCTGTCTCACTCCCTTCCCAACCACTGCTTCTCTTTCATGTCCCTTGACTCTTACAACTGCCATTATAACTGCCATCTGGTTTCTGTACAAATTGTAAATAGCCTTTCGCTCCCTGTATTTTACCCCTGCCACCTTCAGAATTTGAAAGAGAGTATTCCAGTCAACATTGTCAAAAGCTTTCTCTAAGTCTACAAATGATAGAAATGTAGGTTTGCCTTTCCTTAATCTAGCTTCTAAGATAAGTCATAGGATCAGTATTGCCTCACGTGTTTCGATATTTCTACAGAATCCAAACTGATCTTCCCCGAGGTCGGCTTCTACTAGTTTTTCCATTCGTCTGTAAAGAATTCGTGTTAGTATCTTGCAGCCGTGACTTATTAAACTGATTATTTGGTAATTTTCACATCTGTCAACACCTGTTTTCTTGGGGATTGGAATTATTATATTCTTCTTCAAGTCTGAGGGTATTCCACCTGTCTCATACATCTTGCTCACCAGATGGTAGAGTTTTGTCAGGACTGGCTCTCCCAAGGCTGTCAGTGGTACTTATGGAATGTTGTCTACGCCCGGGGACTTGTTTCGACTCAGGTCTTTCAGTGCTTTGCCAAACTCTTCACGCAGTATCTTATCTCCCATTTCGTCTTCATCTACATCCTCTTCCATTTCCATAATATTGTCCTCAAGTACATCGCCCTTGTATAAACCCTCTATATACTCCTTCCACCTTTCTGCTTTCCCTTCTTTGCTTAGAACTGGGTTTCCATCTGAGCTCTTGATGTTCATACAAGTGGTTCTCTTCTCTCCAAAGGTCTCTTTAATTTACCTGTAAGCAGTATCTATTTTACCCCTAGTGAGATAAGCCTCTACATCCTTACATTTGTCCTCTAACCATCCCTGCTTAGCCATTTTGCACTTTCATGTCGATCTCATTTTTGAGACGTTTGTATTCCTTTTTGCCTGCTTCATTTACTGAGTTTTTTATATTTTCTCCTTTCATCAATTAAATTCAATATTTCTTCTGTTACCCAAGGATTTCTACTAGCCCTCGTCTTTTTACCTATTTGATCCTCTGCTGCCTTCACTACTTCATCCCTCAGAGCAACCCATTCTTCTTCTACTGTACTTCTTTCCCCCATTCCTATCAATTGTTCCCTTATGCTCTTCCTGAAACTCTGTAGAACCTCTGGTTTAGTCAGTTTATCCATGTCCCATCTCCTTAAATTCCCACCTTTTTGCAGTTTCTTCAGTTTTAATCTACAGTTCATAACCAATAGCTTGTGGTCAGAGTCCACATCTGCCCCTAGAAATGTCTTACAATTTAAAACCTGGTTCCTAAATCTCTGTCTTGCCATTATATAGTCTATCGGATACCTTCTAGTATCCCCAGGATTCTTCCATGTATACAACCTTCTTTCATGATTCTTGAACCAAGTGTTAGCTATGTATGAATAGACAAGGGACATTCTCCCATGTTACTGTGACAAACTCTCCCGCAGAAACCCTGCACGGTCTACCACAATGATCACTTCTACATGATTTAGTGCTCTACCCAAATTTCCATCATTTTTTCAGAACAGCCCTTTGAATGATTTGCGGTAGTGTACAGAATTCTCATGACTCAGCGTCACTAATAACACTCAAAAGGCATCATGCTTATCAGCAGTCTGCACAAACTTACCAAGGTGATTATCAGCATCATTGCATCACCACCCAAGTAGACAAATACACTCCTGGAAATTAAAATAAGAACACCGTGAATTCATTGTCCCAGGAAGGGGAAACTTTATTGACACATTCCTGGGGTCAGATACATCACATGATCACACTGACAGAACCACAGGCACATAGACACAGGCAACAGAGCATGCACAATGTCGGCACTAGTACAGTGTATATTCACCTTTCGCAGCAATGCAGGCTGCTATTCTCCCATGGAGACAATAGTAGAGATGCTGGATGTAGTCCTGTGGAACGGCTTGCCATGCCATTTCCACCTGGAGCCTCAGTTGGACCAGCGTTCGTGCTGGACGTGCAGACCGCGTGAGATGACGCTTCATCCAGCCCCAAACATGCTCAATGGGGGACAGATCCGGAGATCTTGCTGGCCAGGGTAGTTGACTTACACCTTCTAGAGCACGTTGGGTGGCACGGGATACATGCGGACGTGCATTGTCCTGTTGGAACAGCAAGTTCCCTTGCCGGTCTAGGAATGGTAGAACGATGGGTTTGATGACGGTTTGGATGTACCGTGCACTATTCAGTGTCCCCTCGACGATCACCAGAGGTGTACGGCCAGTGTAGGAGATCGCTCCCCACACCATGATGCCGGGTGTTGGCCTTGTGTGCCTCGGTCGTATGCAGACCTGATTGTGGCGCTCACCTGCACGGCGCCAAACACGCATACGACCATCATTGGCACCAAGGCAGAAGCGACTCTCATCGCTGAAGACGACACGTCTCCATTCGTCCCTCCATTCACGCTTGTCGTGACACCACTGGAGGCGGGCTGCACGATGTTGGGGCGTGAGCGGAAGACGGCCTAACGGTGTGCGGGACCGTAGCCCAGCTTCATGGAGACGGTTGCGAATGGTCCTCGACGATACCCCAGGAGCAACAGTGTCCCTAATTTGCTGGGAAGTGGCGGTGCGGTCCCCTACGGCACTGCGTAGGATCCTACGGTCTTGGCGTGCATCCGTGCGTCGCTGCGGTCCGGTCCCAGGTCGACGGGCACGTGCACCTTCCGCCGACCACTGGCGACAACATCGATGTACTGTGGAGACCTCACGCCCCACGTGTTGAGCAATTCGGCGGTACGTCCACCCAGCCTCCCGCATGCCCACTACACGCCCTTGCTCAACGTCCGTCAACTGCACATACGGTTCACGTCCACGCTGTCGCGGCATGGTACCAGTGTTAAAGACTGCGATGGAGCTCCGTATGCCACGGCAAACTGGCTGACACTGACGGCGGCGGTGCACAAATGCTGCGCAGCTAGCGCCATTCGACGGCCAACACCGCGGTTCCTGGTGTGTCCGCTGTGCCGTGGTGATCATTGCTTGTACAGCCCTCTCGCAGTGTCCGGAGCAAGTATAGTGGGTCTGACACACCGGTGTCAATGTGTTCTTTTTTCCATTTCCAGGAGTGTAGTTACATTAAGAACATCTTACTTAACACTGACAGTGCTTTCACACCATGGACAACAGTGCTGTCCGCCACAGGCCACAATACCAGCTTGAACATGCTTACTTCCACACAGTGGTCAAGCCTGACTGACATTGCCTGACCACTTTCATTTCGGACATCATTGTGCTGGTGGAACGACGACCATTGTGTGATATCAACAAATCCCTGCTTCCTCACTCAGCCCAGAACACAGCCAAGCACACTGTGCTCATGCGTGTGTAGGACCAGCTAACTGTGTCACACCAAGCAACCTTGCCCCACACAACTTCCACTTGTCCCCAGTCGTACAATATACTGTGTTCCTGCACTTTGATAAGGGCTGCTGCATCCCAGGACCTTTTGCCGTTGCACCCCCACCGCTAACTGGTACAGCGACTGTTGAATACTAACTGCTACAGCAACTGTTGAAGACAAACAACAAGCGGACAATCGTACATCCACTGACACACCGAAGGAGTGTGATTCTCAGCTGATGAGCTCTTGGTGCTCCACCAATGCTAGACCAACTGCTGTACAACATCAGATGCACTCCATACAAAGAACACAATGCTCCCACAACATAATAATGTCAAATCTACCGCCCTAATCATGGTGTATGAGCAGGTCATAGTCTTAACACACAAACAGTGTGACAATGAGAATGGGAGCACATGCACAGCCCCAGTTACACCCATCTGACATCTGTCCATACCCATTCCCTGCATACCCAGTACCCACACTGTCACCAGCCCTGCACACATCATTGCACCATGCTCCGCCTCGCCACTTGGCTACTCCACTGCTGTTATCATTGTGCATGACCCTCTGGCAGACAGCACACTATCACCACAACTCTTATGCATGACTCATTGGCACACAGCTCGACCACCACTTCCTGCTGGCATTCATACAAAAACAGCAACCTCACCGGCCACACTCACCTGCTTATACTTTAGACTACTACACTCTACTATGAGTGGATGGTGCTCTACAATGCCATACCCAGAACACATTAGAGGAACTGAATGCAACACAATGCCTTTTCAACCACTTTCAGTTGCCAAAATCACCCTCAACTACTACTGACAACTTAAGTGGCTCTTCGTGACAAGATATTTGCACAACAATGCTGGGCTCTGTGATTGCACCTCTGTCTAAATCAACTTCAACAATGGCTTGAAATGGGTTTGTACCCTGTGTTCCTGCCGACCTACAGCCCCCATTGTGCCACGGACGTCTTCTACACAGACCACACTCAATGAAGTTCGCTTTGGCAAATAAATCAGTGCCTCATGTTACTGCACTGCCCCCTCAACATATGCTGTCACTTTTATCAGAGTCTGCAGCTCGTGGCCTAGTGAGTAGCATTGCTGCCTCTGGATCACAGGGTCCCGGATTCAATTCCCAGCCGGGATGGAGATTTTTCTCTGCTCCGAGGACTGGGTGTTTGTGTTATCCTCATCATTTCATCCTCATCATCATTCATGACATTGACTAGATCAGATTGTGAAGAAATTGGACTACGAAAAAATTGTGACTTTATATGGGCGCTGATGACGACGCATTTGAGTGCCCCCCAAACCAAACATTACTTTGATCAGATCAAAGTCTTTCTGGCACGCATTGCCTCCGTATGTTGATGTCTTCACCATTGACAACTCACAATCATCTCTTTGGTTGTACCACTGGTGTCCCGTGTGTTCACACACATATATTAACTACAAAGCTAAGGATGGTTGTCCTATATTGTGGAGACATAACCACTGAGACACTGTTCATGTCTTTCATATGATGCTCTTATCATAGCCCTGAGGCACAGATCGATGGTAGGGGCTTCTGATACAAGGAACATTAAGACCTACCCAACAGTCATGATATTTTGACACAACAACTCCAGTTGATCTTGGCAGTGACCATGAAGATCTAACATCATGAACAGAACATCGGGATCCATCAGTGTTGCCATACAAAAACTACTGACCTTGTCCTGATCCATGAAGGTATAGTCCTCTCCCAAACAGGGATTTGCTGATTTATTGGGAGGAGAAGCAATTCCATGTAATCTTTGTTGTCTGCCATGGTATAGTATTTATAGTTGCTGGTTGGTAACTTCCAGATCAGTTCAATTCTGTCCTTTTGTGCTTATTTATCATTTGACATTTGTGATTTCTGGAATGTTCTGAGACTTGCTTAATGTAGAATATTTTGTATTGTAGAACATTTTATATATGTATAAATGGAGGCATACTCTGCTGAGACAGGCAATATTTTGTGTGTTCATAAAGACATTGATAACACTAAAAATGATGTAATTCATTTTTTAGACAAATAGAATGTGTGCAAATAGAATATAATTCAGCATGAAGAATAATTTTCCAATCTCTGTCTTCACAATATTTTTTTATCTGTACATTGCTCATAATTTTCATCATGTAAATATCTTGTACACTTTTTAGTAAATCACGCACTTATGTGATATCGAAGCTGATGAAAGATTACTGATTTTTATTTGCTAGAGGCAGAGAGAGGAAGAGGAACTGAAGGAAACTGAAGAGGAAATCCAATGGCATTACATTAATTTGCTTGCCCGAAAACAAGAATTGGAAGCTGAGCTAGCTTCACAGTCTCTTGTGGATGACACAAGTGGTGCAGAGGTCCTGCAAAAGCAACAGCAGCGACAATTGGTTACAGAGCTTACTAAGGTGATAACAATGTTCCTTACATATCTTTATTCATATATATGTTGGATCTTCATATTATCAACAGTCTTAGTGAAACAGTTAAAACATTATGGGATCAGATTAGATATTACCCATTGTATAAAACCAAGCCTTTTAATCAATTTGTATCATGCTTAAGACACTGTGCTTTCAGGTAGAGTATAATGCACTATAATCTACTTATTTAGGTGTTATGTGTCAATGACTAGCATGGCAACATAAAATTCATTCACCAGTGAAATATGTCACAAACGTGCAAGACATGCATAAATATTGCTTCCTTACTTGGTGCGGGGTAATTGTAAATGTCTATTACTGCTTTTCAGTTCCTTGGCTCCGATTTAAAAAGATTATTGAAAGGCTTGTGAAAAAAAAAATTATTTCTCTTCAAAAAAAGAATGTTTTGTTCTGGAGCAGCCTTAGAAGGTGCTGACTGTGTGTGTGTGTGTGTGTGTGTGTGTGTGTGTGTGTGTGTGTGTGTGTGTGTGTGTGTGTGTTTCAAAATATTGTGACCTCTTGCAATCCTGCTTTTATTCTGCATGCACCATCCCTGTTTGTTAATACTATAACCCCGCACACAACACCTGGATATGCACTGCAGCACCAGGCCATCAATGGCAGCTGCACCAGCCAGCCACCAGAGGCCATTTGCAGTGGGTCACAAGACTAGCATGCATGGTGCCACATCTTCCGCACCACCTGCTGGAGTCCTCTTGTACGTAAAGACAGTGCAGCTGGCACTACTTCTCAGATTGTGTTCTACTGCTTATTGCACTGTTCCTATGTTTGTCATTTAGATCAGTAAACTTTTGTTCTTAGTGGCACCACTACTGGTTGTGCCTTGCATTATGACAATTAAAATTTACACTTGGTCTTTTTATGTATTTGTATTGTAATCTACCCCTCCCTCCTTTGTTGTCGCTATGGTCTATGATGGTGAAGTCTTTGCATGAGATTCAGGAATAAGAATGACAATAAACTTTTTACTTATCTTTTCAGTCATAGTTGGCTCCCATTCTTCATGTCTGGGGGAATTATTATTGGAGCTGAAATTTTCACATTTTAAGTTCTCATAGCCCAATTGATCTAAATAAATTTGAAGAATGTCTGTGCAGACTTTTTGTTTTTTCGATGTTTATTTGCATCACATTTTACTGTATACTGTGTGTTCAATTTTCATTTTAACAAAACCAAAATAACATTGTTCATCCAAACTACAAAAATATGTCCGATCACATCAGAGGCATGCTGATTACTACTTCACTGTGCGGTAATAACAATATTCCAAAGGGTTTACAATTTTTCTTGACAAATGAATTTCTGTCAGATTATTATTTTATAAATGAATCCAGGAACAAACATAATAAACAGTACTAGATTGTGTAATTAATAATAGAAATTTTAGGTATGCCAAATATTTTGTAAATTAAAAAAAAAAAATATCTCTACATTCAGAGCTAGTACATATTGATTGCAACAACAAAAACAAAGTAATTCCTTTTCATAAATTTTAGGTTGAAATACAACACATTGTATCATATGAATGTTTTTAGAAAAACAGCCGCGACAGCATTAACATGTTCAAAATTCGGAAAATATTTCTGGTGTTTACTACTTCTGTTGAGGAAAAGTAATGCTAGAGGAGGATGTCCCTTTACAGTATCCCCCTCACAAAATTTGGAAACAATGTGTTTACAAAATTTTGTGACCTACTCTAAGGTTTCCCAAACAGTGTACAAAATTATGCCGAAAGGTAGAATACACATGTATGGAAGTATCTAATACATAACATGGTACAGAAAACATAAGAAAAATATCTATTCCACAAGTCATAATTTACACATATATCAGGACATGACATTCAGATTTTCAGATCTGTAGAACATTCTTTCACAAGGCCACAAGACAAATGACGCAAAGTCGAACTACAACATTACAACACTAAATTATAGAAATAAGTGCAGAGCCAATGTAAATTACTAGAGTTACAAATTGCAAGTTTATGTCTATAAAGTCACACCTACAAAATCATCAAAAGAGAAGAAAAAAAATTCAGAGCCTAAGTGAATAATGAGTGAGCTGACTCAAAAAATTCACGACAGCTACAGACCAGAAGAATATACTCAGTCATGAGTTGGAATATAGCACAAAATCAATCAGCTGCATAAACCAGAGTATGCAAGGATATGTTGACTCGTTGTTGTTGTGGTCTTCAGTCCCGAGACTGGTTTGATGCAGCTCTCCATGCTACTCTATCCTGTGCAAGCTTCTTCATCTCCCAGTACTTGCTGCAACCTACATCCTTCTGAATCTGCTTAGTGTATTCATCTCTTGGTCTCCCTCTACGATTTTTACCCTCCACGCTGCCCTCCAATGCTAAATTTGTGATCCCTTGATGCCTCGAAACATGTTCTACCAACCGGTCCCTTCTTTTTGTCAAGTTGTGCTACAAACTCCTTTTTGCAGTTTCATATATAACACTTATGGTCATTTTGCAGCTTGCAATACAATTTATACAATATATTAACAATTTATTATAATACATAATGTTTATTGTTTCTTTTCTTTTCTAAATGCCAAACTATCCCGCATGAGTTCTTCAATTGAATAACAACATTTTTGCACATCCACCTTCTACATGCTTCCTAAACTCCATAAACCCAACCACCCTGAATGTCTCATTGTGGCCAGTTACTGTGCACCCACTGAGAGAATCTCTGCTCTCGTAGACCAACACCTTCAACCTATTGCCCGGAACCTACCCTCCTATATAAAAGATACCAACCATTTCCTCCATCGACTCTCCACAGTTCCTGTCCCTTTACTACACGGTGCCCTGCTTGTCACTATTGATGCCACCTCCCTGTACACTAACATTCCTAATGCCCATGGCCTTACTGCTATCGAACACTACCTTTCCAAACGTCCTATGGATTCCAAACCAACAACCTCCTCCCTAGTCTCCATGACCAGCTATATTCTCACCCACAATTACTTCTCCTTTGAAGGAAGGCATTACCTACCAACAGATCTGCAGTACAGGTATGAGCACCCGCATGGCACCATACTATGCTAACCTATTCATGGGCCATCTAGAGGAATTCTTCCTAAAAACCCAGAATCCTAAACCCCTCAGCTGGTTCAGATTAATTGATGACATCTTTGTTATCTGGATTGAAGGTGAGGACACCTTATTCACGTTCCTCCAGAACCTCAACAACCTCTCCCTCATTTGCTTTGCCTAGTCCTACTCAACCTAACGAGCCACCTTCCTGGATGTTGACCTCTACCTCAGAGATGGCTACATCAGTACCTCTGTCCATAGGAAACCTACTAACTACCAGCAATACCTCTACTTCGATAGCTGCCACCTATTCCATACCAAGAAGTCCCTTCCGTACAGCCTAGCCACCCATGGTCGTCGCATCTGCAGTGACGAGCAGTCCCTCTCAAAATACATCGAGGGTCTCACTGAAGCCTTCACTGACCATAATTATCCTCCCATCCTTGTACAAAAACAAATCTCCCATGCCTTATCTTTCCAGTCTCCCACCACCTCCCAAAGACCCACAGTCCAGGCACAGAGGAGCATTCCTCTCGTAACTCAGTACCATCCAGGACTGGAGCACCTGAATTACATTCTCCGCCAGGGTGTCTATTACCTTTCGTCATTCCCTGAAATGAGAAATGTCCTACCCACTATCCTTTCCACCCCTCCTACCGTGGTATTCCGCTGTCCACCGAACCTACACAATATACTCGTCCATCCTTACACAACCCCTGCTCCCAATCCCTTACCTCATGGCTCATACCCCTGTAATAGACCTCGATGCAAGACCTGTCCCATATATCCTCCTACCATCACCTACTCCAGTCCGGTCACTAATATCACCTATCCCATCAAAGGCAGGGCTACCTGTAAAACCAGTCATATGATTTAAAGCTAAGCTGCAAATACTGTGCTGCATTCTATGAAGGCATGATAACCAACAAACTGTCTGTCTGCATACACAGCCACCAACAAACTGTGGCCAAAAAACAGGTGGACCATCGTGTTGTTGAACACGCTGCCAAACATGATACCCCTCTTCTGAATGAATGCTTCACAGCCTGTGCCATATGAATCCTTCCCACCAACACCAGCTTTTATGAAATGCGCAGGTGGGAACTTTCCCTGGAATACATCCTATGTTCCCATAACCCATCTGGCCTCAACCTTCGTTAGTCACTGTCCTCACCCATCCAGCCCCCTCGCTGTTCCCATTCCAGCACTACACGGCCATCATTTCACTGACACACCCATTCTTTTAATTTCTTTTAATTTCTCCCCTTTCCGCTACTTACCCCTCCCCCCTCCGCACCTGCTCTACTGCCCTCGCCGGTCTGTGTGGCCGAGCGGTTCTAGGCGCTTCAGTCTGGAACCACGCAACCGCTACAGTCGCGCTCTTCAGCCTGGAACTGCGCAACCGCTATGGTCGCAGCTTCCAATCCTGCCTCGAACTGCGCAACCGCTATGGTCGCAGCTTCCAATCCTGCCTCGGGCATGGATGTGTGTGATGTCCTTAGGTTAGTTAGATTTAAGTAGTTCTAAGTTCTAGGGGACTGATGACCTCAGATGTTAAGTCCCATAGTGCTCAGAGCTATTTGAACCATTTGAACCTACTGCCCGTGTGTGTGTGTGTGTGTGTGTGTGTGTGTGTGTGTGTATGTGTGGGCGCGCGCGTGCGTGTGCGTATCACGATTCAGCATCTCCGCTATATGGTGAGTAGCAACTTTCCTTCTCTGGTATTGTTATATTCCATCCTTGATTTTCCATTGTTTGATTTATAACTGTATGTTATGAGATGAATAAATTGCATTCTACATTCCATATTAATCTGGATAATTCGGAGCTTGTTGTAGTTGCTAATGCTCATTGCCTGAGTATTGCACTTTCTCAACTACGAAATACTTAGAAAAAATAAATCACAGTAGGTAGCTAAAAATTTTAATTTACTCTCCTGTGAGTCCAGAGGCTTGCCATTGCAGTGCTGCCCATGAATTTTGGTACTGCAGTGTTACTGGAAGCCAGCAACAATTTAATGATGAGAAATTAATCATCAGTTGAGATCAATTCCTTGCTACCTAAACAACAGAGGGCAAGTACACTACATTTAATTTGTATTTGGCTAATCTCAACAAGAGTACTTTGGTCATGAACTGCCACTTGAAACCCTTACAGATGCAGTGATATACAGGGTGTACATAAAGTCAGGGAATGCATTAATTATTTATTCCACAAGAACCAAACATTGTACAGATATCATACATATGTCATTTTGAAGAGAAATCCTGAAAAATTTTCATTTATACACTGTAGTTCGGTAATTTGCCGATAGTCAGAGCTAGTCGCAAACATAGCGAGTTCAGGTGTGGAGCAAGCTTTCTCTGTGTTGGAGTTCGACAAAAACAAGTGTGCTACAGCTGTTCAGCATATGTTTAGAACCAAGTATGGTAAGAAGCCACTGACAAGGAAGGCCATTTACCACTGGCACAGCAAATTCATAACAATGGGTTGCTTGTGCCCTACAAAGAGAAGCGGACGTCCCAGTGTGTATGAAGTGAATCTGAAGTACGTATGAGACACATTCATAAGGAGTCCAAAGAAATTGGTGTATCATACATCCTCTGAACTTGAAATGGCTCCAGTGACTGTGGAAAGTCTTGCAACAGAAGCTGTATGTGAAACCATTCAAATTGGAGCTAGTGCAGAAGCTCAATGATGACAACAAAGACAAGCATTTTGAGTTTTGTTCGCAGTTGCAGCAATTGGATGGGGATGGCATTGTTGATCACTTGATTTTTAGCAACAAAACCATTTTTCATACTAATGGGAAAGTGAACAGGCATAATTGTCGAATCTGGGGTACAATGCATGAATGCATTGAATTTGAGCATGATTCCCCAAAGGTAAATGCTTTTTGTGCCTTGTCACATCGAAAACTGTACGGCCATTCTTCTTTGCGGAGAGCACTGTCACTGGACATTCCTACTTCGACATGTTGCAGCAATGGCTGATGCCTCAAATGCAGTTGGACTCTCCATTCATCTTTCAGCAGGATGGGGCTCCACCCTTTTTTTCATTGTGAAGTTCGTGGGTACCTGAACACGGAGCTGCCGCATCGATGGATTAGCCATGCTACAGAAAGAGACAGCTGTTTCATGAAATGGCCTCCCCAATCACCAGATCTCACTCCGTGTGACTTTTTTCTCTGGGGACACATTAAAGATCTGGTGTATGTACTGCCTCTACCACGTGATGTAGCAGAGCTCAGGGGGAGAATACGGGAAGCAACTGCCACAGTCGATGACACCATGCTGGGACAGGTATGGCAAGAAATCGATTACCGTTGACATCTGCCAGGTCACTCATGGTTCGCATATTGAATGTCCGTGTATTTAAAAAAAAACTTTCAGAGTTTCTCTTTAAAATGCAATATGTATGGCATCTGTACAGTGTTTAGTTCTTTGCAATAAATGATTGGAAATGTTCCCAGACTTTATGTACACTCTGTATTATGGGGCACATTAATTTAGCATATACAAATCAGTGAATTAAATTAATAAATGAATTGCGAGTGTTAAAGTAAAAGCATTAAGATTATAATCCAATAAGATAATAATGTAGGATGCAACCAGACAATTGATTTTAATTGTTAATTTATTCAGATCAGATGCAGATTTATTCCAGATGGTGCCCCCCCCTCCTCCCCACAGATTATCATTGAACACAATATACATTGCTGGAAAAAAATTGTAGTCGTGTGACATTAACAAACGTCGGTAGGTGCTTTCTATATCTGAAAGGTGATGCCTGTTCAGATTTTGTGTCAGTTGCAGAAGAGTGGCACTAGGAGCACCACTAAGAGGATGGATATCAGGTTTACTTTAAATACAAATTGTAACAGTTGTGAGCATTAGTTACCTTTGAGATTGGATGTGGTAAATGGATGTTAGTCAAGGCCGGCCGGAGCGGCCGTGCGGTTCTAGGCGCTTCAGTCTGGAACTGCGAGGCCACTATGGTCGCAGGTATGAATCCTGCCTTGGGCATGGATGTGTGTGATGTCCTTAGGTTAGTTAGGTTTAAGTAGTTCTAAGTTCTAGGGGACTGATGACCTCAGAGGTCCCATATTGCTTGGAGCCATATGAACCATTTTGTTCGCCAAGACTGCCTTTAAGGTGACAGATGTCATTAATCGTCACCTCACAGAGTGTGAATGAGATTGTGTAATGCAGCTATGAGAAGCTGGTTGTTCCTTCTGTGGTAGTGCAGAAAGACTTGGCAGGAATGTAACCACTGTACATGATTGCTGGCAGTGGTGTTCACAGGATTGTAAGCTCACTAGAAGAACAGTCTCCAGGTAGCCATGTGGCACTACTGAGAGGAAGGACCATTGACTTTGGTCTAGGACTGTGGTGCATTGTACTGATTCTGCAGCAGCAATTTAAGCAGCAATTAGCGCCACAGCGATACAACAAACTGTTGCAAATTTGTTACTTCAAGGACAGCTCCAAACCAGGCACTCTGTAGCATACATTTCTGTGACTGCAAACTACTGCCATTAGTGCCTTCAGTAATGTCAAGTGACAGTTCATTGGAGGGCAGGGTGAAGCTCTATTGTCTTTCCCCATGAAAGCTGGTTCTGCCTTAGTATCAGTGACAGCTGTGTTGGTTAGAAGGAGACCAGTTTAGGGCCTGCAAACAACCTGTCTGCCTGCTAGACACATTGGTCCTACACCTGGAGTTATGGTCTGGGGTGCAATTTTGTATGACAGCAGGAACAGTCTCACAATTATCCTTCACATACTGCCTGCAGAGTTGTGTCAGTTGGGCAGTTTGACCTGTTGTGCTGTCATTCATCAACAGGATTCCAGGGGTTGTTTCCCAATAGGATAATGCTGACCTACATACCGTTGTTGTAACACAACGTGCTCTACAGTGTGTCGAAATTGGCCTATTTGATGAGCAGATCTGTCTCCAATTGAGCACATATGGGATGTCATCAGCCAACAACTCCAGCGTCATTCACAACCAGCATTAAGTGACCCTGTGTTGACCTACCAGGTGCGACAAGTGGGGAACTCCATCCAACAACTGATATCTGGCACCTGTGCAACACAGTGCATGCACATCTGCATGCTTGCATTCAATTTTCTGGCAGCTACACCGATTGTTAAGATACCAGCATTTCACATTTGCAGTGGTTTATCTTGCACTTACATTTGTCTGTGATCTTGCAGGGTTAATCACTTAATTATGTTACCTAGACAAATGTATTCCATAAATTTCATTAATCTTCATTAGTTATTTTTTGGTGCTGCAGTTTTTTCTGACATTGTAGAAACAAGATATCAAAATGATTCACTTTGCAGAGCATTGGCAAGCAGTAATGAATTTATACTAAAGGCACAGAACCATGCATAAAATATCGTAAACTGCATCAAAATATACTAAAGTTCATTACATGGACAGAAGTCTTTGTACAGTAACAGAATTCATATTGACAGGAAAGTTAATCCACTGATAGCCCTACTATGAATTTATGGCTGCTAGTGCTCAGAGTGCCAAAATACAGTGTCTGCCAGAAAAATGTATACACTCTTTGTCAGGCTCTATCGAGATATTGATATTGTCGTTCAGTTTGAGTTAAGAGCGTGTTTTAGTATGGTCTTTGGCTCAACAGAGGTTAGTACTTTCATCTTGGTATTGAGAAAACAAGATGGCTGGAGCACGTTTGACATTCAAGCAACGAAAATGTATTGTGAAGTGCTTTTTTAAGTTTGATAAAGCCATTGAAGTGCAATGTCAGTGAAGGCGGGAGTTTTAAACAGAATCCACCTAACAATTAAACACGTCATTGACAAGTTTGAATTAGGTGGAATGATTTGTGATATTCACAAAGGAAGATCAGGAAGACAGCGTAGTGCTACAAGTCTTGCTTCATCGGCTCTCGTGTTGGAAACATTTGTTAATTCTCCACAGAAGTCTGCTACGCAATGTGCACATGAAGTGGGGGTTAGCAGTACAAGTGTACGAAGAATTCCGAAAGCTGTGAGGTGGAAAGTTTACATTCCACAATACTGCATGCAATTAATGATGATGATCCTGATCACCAAATGCAATTTTGCGAACAATACCACCAAATGGTAACTTATGATGAACAATTTGTGAGGAAGGTAGTGTGGGGTGATGAGGCACAATTTAAACTTAATGGAACCGTGAATCAGCATAACATTGTGTACTGGGCACTGGGAAATCCACATGTTTTTGTGGATAAAGCGGTCAGTCTACCAGGGGTCATGTGTGGTGTGGATTGTCATCTAGGGGCTTAATAGGACCCTTTTTATTTGATGCTTCTGTCACTGGAGAAGTGTACCTGGAAATGTTACACACATCAGTTTTGCCAGGTCTACGTGCACTTTATGGAGCTGATGAAGAGGTCTTCTGCCAACATGATGGGGTGATACCACACTACCACCTAGCCGTACGAGCTTTCCTGGATGAAAAACTTCTGGGGCATTGGATTGGACGAAAAGGGCCCCTTTGAGTTCCCTCCATGGTCGCCAGGTATAACACCTATGGACTTTTACTTGGGGGGGGACTATGAAAGATAAGGTTTATCAACATAAGCCATGCACCCTGGAGGAACTTCACCAGGAGATTACAGCAACATGTGCAGCGATCTCCACTGTAACATTGACTGATGTAGTAGCGGTGACCACTCATCATTCCTTTATGTGTATAACTGCCCACCGTGAACATTTTGAACATTTAAAGTAACCATGTGCTGAACTGAATGTTGTACAACATATGTGATCAATTATTAAATGTAAAATAAACACATAAATAATACTTTTTGTTCCTTAAAGTATGTATACATTTTTTCTGGCGGACTCTGTATTTCTAAGCACCAAACTTGTACACATTGAAGTATTTCAAAGTCCCAAGGAATGCTTAAGCCCAAGT
Organism: Schistocerca gregaria; assembly: GCF_023897955.1. Taxonomy (NCBI): domain Eukaryota; kingdom Metazoa; phylum Arthropoda; class Insecta; order Orthoptera; family Acrididae; genus Schistocerca; species Schistocerca gregaria. Next base: position 515,060,052 of record NC_064924.1, read on the forward strand.
GGCTCTTTGGCTGTAGAGACATTACCAAAACCGACCAAGAGACTAAGACCAAAGACAATAAAACCTGTGCTGCCTGCATATTTAAAACCTATATCATGTAAGCAACTACTTTGTTCAGTGTAGCAACTTACAGCTTGACCACTATTTGTTGAATTATATATATTACAACATTTATGTATTTCAAACATATATGACATACTTTTTTGTTAATTGGATGCAGCACAAGGCAGTAGTTGAAGGCACGGCACATTAGGAATAATGGACACTGAACAAAGTCACAACCTCATCCCTGAGTATAAGCAGTATAACATCAATATTTTTTGATATTGGATGTGGAATTAATCATATTCTGGCAGAAGGCATAATGCAAAACATTGATTTACACACTCAGCTGCATAGTATGTGTAGAGACAGAATGGCACTGGTGTGTATTGAAACTTTCCAATTAGTGTTGCCACATGGCGTGTCCGTCAGGGTGCAGGCACAGAACAGAAGTCAATTTTGATGCCGTGAAGAGAACACGAAGACCGAGAGTGAGGCTAGGTTGGCGAAAGCATCGCTTGTGACCAAGTTATAGTCTTGTACCAGTAGCCAGCGACTGCAGTATGCTGGTATCCGGTTGCATGGCAGGGTTGACAGCTTGGAAGAGAAGTAAATGTGTGAAGGAAGAAACTCACTGCTTTAGCAGAAAGCCATAGGGAGCTAGGAACGTATGGTGAAAGGCCAGTACATTATCCAAATTCTTACTAAATAAATTCGAGATAATGCAATAACATGGCAAATCAGTGATGCTGATGGTAACCATTTGTGATATGCATGTGAAGGAATCTTTGCTTTTGCATTATTCTATGAATTATTCAGTAAATTATTTATAACAGTTTGTGTATTTCTTCAACAACAATTTAGACAAGATCATTCCCTTGCTGATACCAAGTCCTAACCATCTGTGTGTCATAAGTTTATATTATGTGTCGTATCATTTGTTATTCAACAATTTCTTTCAATTTTTTGCAGCATATCTGGAAACAGTTGTAGTGTTTTCAGATAATATTATAAGTTTAAGTTCTATCATGGTCAGTTTCTGGTCATATTGCTTCACTTTCTTAAGCTCATAACAGCACCTTCTCCTTATCATTCTGGGGCTTTCCAGATTGCTAGGCTGCAGTGGCTAGCCAGGTAGCTCCCCCATTTCCTTACACTGCACCATGCCCATGCACTTACCTTGAACAGCCACCACACCAATCACATATTGCTTAACCAAACACTCTGTTTTTGATATAATTGCACAGCAGACTCGTCGCTCTTGATGTCACAGTGAGGAGCTTGTGCACATGACAAGAATAAAGGCTAAACCTGGCAATGATACCTGTTCCTTATCACCACTTCACCTTCTAAGGTATGGTGATTTGTGGTACTTGGTCATATCAAACTTGCTAAAAGCTACTCTCAGCTCTCTGTTCTAAGAGGGCAAGTCAGTACTCGGTAATATACACTGGTATCCAAAATTAAAACAACAAATGGAAATTTTGCAAGGTTTCATTTATTTTGCCACAAAACATTATAAACAGGTGATAGTAAAGTAGAAACAATGTAAAGAATACCAAACATAAACAACTGCTTTATGCATAGTGGATAATGAATTTGCACACACGTTCTGACAACTGATTAATGTGCTCAATATGGGATGTGACCACCTCTGGCAGCAATACATGCCCAACAATGATGGGGCATACTGTGAATTATGTCATCAATCTCATGTTGAGGCAACAAGGCTCATTCTTTCTGCAGAACTGCTCACAAGTTTTGGAGAGTGGTTGGTGAATGCTGACGTGATGCAGCCTGTCTCCCTAGTGCATCCCAGACATGTTCTTTGGGATTCAAATCAGGAGAGTGAACAAGCCACGCCATGCATGCAACATTTTTCATTTCCAAGAAAACCCTAACCACCTGTTCTCTATGAGATCTAACCACCTGTTCTCTATGAGGTCTATCATGGTCCATCAGTAGGAAGTCTGGGTCCACACCACCTCGCAACAACTGCATGAGTCCCAAAATCTCATCACAATACCTGACAGCAGTTAAACCTTGAAAATTCACTCATAAAATTTGAGGAAGACGTGTTTGAGTGACACCATTAAGGATCCCCTTGATACCAATCTCTTTCCATGATCCTGAAATTGTGTTCTACATTCCTTCCAGATGTAAATTCTTGGAGAGTCACTCTCCAGACCAAATTGGGACTTATCCGTGAAAAGAACATTGGCCCACTGTTCAATGTCCAGGTGGCACATTGATAACTCTACTCTAGACATTCCATCAGAGGTACACATACAGCAGGTCTCCAACAATAATGGCTGCTCTGTCAAAACCTTCTGTCACCATTCGTCTTGATACAGCATGGCCAGTGGATGCTGTGAGGTCAAATGCCAGTTGCTGTGCAGTACTAAGGTGGTACCATCATGCCCTTGCAGCTAAATAACATTCCTCTCTTTCTAATGTCACACATGGTTGACCCTGCCCTGGATTTTGGGATACTGATTCGGTCTCTATAAATTGTCGCCACACCCGAGAAACAACAGAATGATTCACATTAAGCAGTTGGGCCACATCAGTTTGCACCTAGTAGGAATCTTCTTTGTGTCATACTGCCCTGTTTGTGACTGTACTCACAGTGATTGTGGATGTGGGACTACCAAACACACACTACCCCATTTGATACGTTCCCAGAAGTCATCGTTGGCTTGGTTGTCCATTGACTGGAATGCTACCTTCCATGCAGATTGCGACTGTACAGACATCTGTTGGCAGTTTGTATGATTACACCATGAATTAGAAAGAACACAGAGAAATAGCGGTTTGTTGCTTTAATTTTGGACACATGTGTATATTGTGTTACAAAAGTAATATTTCAGTATTGGCTATAATATTTATTCCTGTCACATATAATGATTACTGCCATGAGAGAAATTTAAATGGCCTCTTTAATTTAGTAGTCTTTTTGGTATTGCTTTGTCATTTTTAAGCATTACCATATTAAACCTCTGACATTTTCGTTAATAGCTTCGTGAGGCAGCATCTGATGGTCATCTTTCAAAACAGATGGATATGGCAAACCGTATAGCTCTAACTGAAGACTTGTTGCAGAATGTGGAAACAAAAATAGCAAAAGAAGTAGCCCAAAGTCATTTGAACCTCACATCAGTTCACAATACTGTAAAGGTAAGGCTTATCTCATAACTGAATTACAGCTTAAAATATTCTGGTCATATGCTGTCTCGTCAATAGTTGACATGTTGAGAAACATAGCTGTAGCACAATTCTGAAGTTAATAGTTTAAGCAACAATCAGCCACAAGTATGGTTTGAAAAATGTTTATTTAACTGTAACCATTACCGGTATCAGGTTTATTAAGGGGCATCTTCTATACACGATGAGCTGCACTAGGAATGTTTATTTGCTAAAACTGGTTTTCAGGTTTATAACTCATCAGTGCCATCTGATGCACAGAAATATACAACTGTACATACACAGATTTCTACAAAAGACAACTGTATATATAGTACCAGAATATAGGTCTACTTACATTATGTACCACTGTAACATGCATGTTGCTTAATATGGTAGTATATGAAATCCATCCAATAACATAGTCTACTGGTTGTCATGTATGTTACTGCTGCCAAATCTTAGGCAGTGACAATCCTTGATCACATTTGACCTAACTGTCATACAGTGTAAACATGGAACTGACAGGTCAAAGAGCCTACATTACCTGTTTTTTCTGTTTTTTGTCAATCCTATGTATGTTTTACACTATATGAGAGTTATGTCAGACATGATCAAGGATTGTCACTGCCTAAGATTTGACTGCAGTAACATACATGACAACCTGTGTACTATGTTGTAGAACAGATTTCATATCCTACTGTATTAACAGACAAGGATCTCACTGCTATAGAGGTATGTAATGGAAGTAGACCTATATTTCTGCTACTATACATACAGTTGTCATTTTGTAGAAATCGGTGTACATTACAGTTGTTTGTTCCTATGCATCAGATGCCACTGATGAGGGGTCATAAACCTGAAATCTGGTTTCCAAATAAATATTTCTGATGCAGCTCATGGCATACAGAAGGTGCCCTTTAATAAATATCTTAAAGATGTGGAACCAAGCATTCAAGGTTGTGGATTTATTACAAAATTGTCTTCAGACAGCTGTTCAGCTTTCCATTCTTTTCTGCTGGGATCATCACTAACATTCTGTGAAGCTATGCCATATTTTGCAAATGTTGAGTGTGTGTGCTATCATAAAAACATAAAATGGTGCATGTTATCATAGTTTACAGGGAATTAAACAGGACAAACATGTGTAAACCTTATAATGCATAACACATATACAGGACAAACTCATTGGGCAGAAACATCCACATCCACTGCACCAAGCCAGTAATGAGTACAAATTGAGGTCCCAGCTGGAAAGAAAGGAAAGCGGTAAGAGTCATCTGAAGACAGATTTGTTATAAATTTGAAACCAGTAATTGTTTGCAATATGGCAGTACCTTTGTTATTCAGAAGACGATGCACTGCAGTGACCATAGCTGTTACAAAACACATCAGATGAATTCGCAGTTGCAAATAATGGCTACGATGGGCTGTAAAATGGAATGGTGACAGTGAAAATTTGGTTTGATGACATATGGAAGTTTGGGTCTGGGCATGAGCTGTGCACAGATAGCCAAATGGTAACGATAAGTGGGAAATCTGGGTTCTTGTCCTGGTCCAGCACAATTTTTCATTGTCGTCATTCCATTCAATAGCCGATGGTAGCCATTATTAACAGTTGTGAATTCATCTGATGGGTAATGGTTTGAGTGTAAATAAACTTTTTCAAACCTTGCTTGTGGCTGGTTGCTGCTTAAATTATAAATCTTATTAGGTTCTATCACAATTTTATGGTCAAAATAATACAGACAGTTGATGACCTTAAACTGGGCACTTATAGATAGGGACTAATGGTCAGCAATGAATATTCAGTTTGTTTTTCTCAGAGCAACTGTTCAAAGTAACAACTGACAGTCTAAATGCTTGCATTATGAGGGTGTGTAAAACTATAAGACAGGCAGCTACAACCTTGCCATCCAGTACCATATCAGTTTCTGTTGGTGTGTCATACAGAAAAGACTTCATGCAAGCCCATAAGAAAATCCACCACAGACACATCACAGATGATTGTGTATTGTTTTTCAATGTAGCGCCACCAACATAAGCAGTGTACATACAAACATGTGCCTGATATACATTACTCATTCGAAACCTTGTGCCTCCTGAAATACTCATTTTCAGCCATTCGTTCCTTATCTCGGAATGCTTAGTTTATAGTATATCCCTCCATCTGTGTAATTTTTCCCCTTAATGTTTGGGACACCCTGTGTATCATAACATGCATATGTATAAGAAAACTGAACAAGGGAAAATCTGGGATGAGATAACAACAATATGAAATTAGTAGCTTGGTACAAAGTCAGTGAATAGTAGTCTAGCCATTTCGTTTGTTGTAAAATAACGCAGACCACTGATATATTTACTCTGATGTGTTAATACGCATGCTTGGGCCATTGTTTAGAATTCTTAGAAATCTTGATTCAGACGAATTTCTTTGTTATGTCCTTTTTCCTAGAAACTGCACTACAGAAGGGGCATAATTTACTGATAGCTTAATTCAGAGATAAGTAGACAAGGCATATAAAAGACTTTAAGAAGATAAGACTTTGCACAGTTGATAAAATCTTCAGAGTTGTTAGGTCACCTCATATTTCTCTTCAACTTCTTCACTGCTAGATGTTTTGAATCATCTGCTGGGATCTTCTTCAGGGACCCACTGGTGTCCCTGGAGAACACTACCAAAATTCAGTGCCACATTCACTTATGAAAGGCTATTTTCCCAGTACCTTTTCAGAGAGTTATTTTGTAATTTTTTTTTAAAAAAAAAAAAAAAAAAAAAAAAACCTTCAGGCCATTGTCATTGGGTAAATATTGAAAGAAAATATTGACAGGGAGGGACAATCCAAAATATGATTGTTGTTGTGCCCCCTCTGTTGTTTCCTGGCAGCTGTTTATGTCCCTTGTTTGTTGTGGTTTGTTGTTTACTGCAGTGATAGCAGATAGCCATGAAGATGGAAGCATGTAGCTATCTTCTCTACTGAAACTGTACTCATTCTTTGATAGTTCAACTAATTCATGGACAGAAGTGAGTGAGGAACATAAACAGCTAGTAGGAACAACAGATGCAGCACAATAATACACACATCAAAAAAAGTTTTGCATCATCTCGGTTCCAAGAGTTCCAGAACCTGTACAAAAAATTGGAATAGAGATCAACATAAACATCATTTCTGCCCTTTTTATTGCTCATGAAAACCACACATTGCATGTTGTGCAACCATATAGTGAGACCTTCAGAGGTGGTGGTCCAGATTGCTGTACACACCCACTAGCATGTCCTCTTGTATTGATCCTGTATTCGTTGTGGAATACTATCCACAAGTTCATCAAGGCGCTGTTGGTCCAGATTGTCCCACTCCTCAACAGCAAATTGGTGTAGATCCCTCAGAGTGGTTTGTGGGTCACGTCATTCATAAATAGCCATTTTCAGTCTACCCCAGGCATGTTCGATAGAGTTCATGTCTATAGAAAATACTGGCCACTCTAGTTGACCAATGTTGCTATCCTGCAGGAAGTCATTCACAAGATGTGGATGATGGGGTCACGAATTGTCATCCATGAAGACGAATGTCTCGCCAATATGCTGCCGATATGGTTGCACTATTGGTCGGAGGACAGATTCGCCTATCATACACCCGTTATGGCGCCTTCCATGACCACCAGCGCCATACGTCGGCCCCACATAATGCCACCCCAAAACAGCATGGAACCTCCACCTTGCTGCATTCGCTGGACAGTGTGTTTAAGGTGTTCAGCCTGACTGGGTTGCCTCCAAACACGTCTCCAGTGATTGTCTGGTTGAAGGCATATGCAACACTCACTGGGGAAGAGACTGTGATGCCAATCTTGAGTGGTCCATTCAGCATGTTGTTGGGCCCATCTGTACTGCGGTGCATGGTGTCGTGGTTGCAAAGATGGACCTCACCATGGATGTCGGAAGTGAAGTTGTGCATCATGTAGCCTATTTTGCACAGTTTGATTCGTAACATGATGTCCTGTGGCTGCACGAAAAGCATTATTCAACATGGTGGCGTTGCTGTCAGGGTTCCTCCAAGCCATACTCCGTAGGTAGTGGTCATCCACTGCAGTAGTAGCCCTCGGGCGGCCTGAACAATGCATGTCATCGACTGTTCCTGTCTCTCTGTATCTCCTCCATATCCAAACAACATCACTTTGATTCTCTCTGAGACGCCTGGACACTTCCCTTGTTGAGAGCATTTCCTGGCACAAAGTAACAATGCGGATGCAATCGAACCATGGTATTGACCGTCTAGTCATGGTTGAACTACAGACAACACAAACCATGTGCCTCCTTCCTGGTGGAATGACTGGAACTGATCAGCTGTCGGACCCCTTCCATCTAATAGGCACTGCTCATGTGGTTGTTTAAATCTTTGGGTGGATTTAGTGACATCTCTAAACAGTCAAAGGAACTGTGTCTGTGATACAATATACACAGTCAACAACTACCTTGAGGCGTCTGGGAAAAAACTGGGGTGATTAGAACTTTTTTTATGTGTGTAGTAATACTTTGGATGCAACCCCCTCCCCCCACTCCAGTCAGTATCTACTTTCAGTATTTGTACAATGATGATGGCTACCCAGTGCAACCTGAAGGTTACCTAATAACTCCATTTCTCTACAAAAAATAAATAAATAAATAAATAAATAAAGTGTGCAGGAAGATAGCCTTTTGTAAGTGACTGTAACACTGCCTTTCAGCATTATTCAGGCACCCATGGATGCCAGTAAAATTCTAAAGAAGGTCAAAGCTTTTATGATCAGTGACGATGGCCACAAAAGCTTGCAGGCTTATATGCAAAAAAAAATCCTATATTTCCCAATATAAGAAACACTCATTTAAGGAAGCAAAAATTGCCTCATTGTGATGGTATAACTTACTTGTATAGTACACTGTATCATTTTTTTCTTAAATATAATCTGATTTAAGCAGGCAGTCCAGTTGGAAGCCCAAGCAAAAGCTCTGGAAGAAGAAGTGGAACACCTAGTCAGCAAGTTGGTGGATATGAGAATGAAAAAGGGACACTCCAAATTAGTAGATCTAACTACAAGGCAAAAAGAACAAAACAGATCCTATGAAGAATACAAGAATCTGACTGACTCCCTGATTCATCAGTTGCAGTGTTCTAGTTCTCCTCATTGCCATAATATATGGAGCAATGTCAGCATCAACAAGCAACATGCAGAAAATAATGAGAACATGGGTAGTAAGTACTCCGTTGCAGTTCTCGTACGTGACAAGACATTTTTTTTAAATTACTAAATCATTGAAAGTCTTTTCTGCTTTGAAATTTATGTCTGGTACTAACCTTAAAGAAACCAGAAATATCGGTAACTGGCAGTTCTATTTCGCAGTTACATTACCACCACCATAGAAAGAGTTTCGAACTTAGGAACTGCCCTTTCCCTTTCCCATCTCCCTCCTATTCCCACCCCCACCCCACATCCCCTCCCCACCCGACAAAATTGTCCAAATTAAGTCATGCATGTATTCTGTCCATTTGTGTAATCATCAATTATTAATTATTTCATTTCTGTTCTCACCTCTGACAAACATCAGTGTTCAATAATTCGCCTTTTGTGTGTGTGTGTGTTTTATACCACCATCTTTCTGTAGCACTTTTAATACTGTTAAGTTTGTGATAAATTTATTAAGATATATAGGAATTCATTCTCATTAACATCTAGTCTACATCCACATCTATACTTTGGTGTGTGGCGGAGAGTACTTTCCGTGCCCCTGACACCCCCTTTTCCTGCCCCACTTGTTGGTAGTTCATGGGAAGAGTGATTGCTGGTAAGCCTCCATCTGAGCATGAATCCCTCATTTTACCATCATGATATTTTTTGAGGTATGATTAGGAGGAAGCAAAATACGACACCGTGATGCAAAATGTGTCTCTTACAATGTTTGCCACTTCATTGTACCAGTTGTGTCTACATCCTCTGACCATTTGGATCCAGTTTCCTAACAGAGACACGACATTCAACTTGTCCCATGCACATATCTTTTTTGGTTCTTTAATTGCTGATTTATTTTCGAAAGTAGCTCTGTGCATAATTTTAACAATGTACTTACAGTACTTAATTAAACTTTTTGAAAAGGAAGGAGGAGTCAGGTATTTTATTGGGGGGGGGGGGGGAGGAGGAGGAAGAGGAAGAGAGAGAGAGAGAGAGAGAGAGATATGAAAGCTAAGAAACTCACTTGCTTTATGATTATGAAATTTCTTAATGCTGTGAGAGAGAAACTCATAACTCATTGAAGGAAATGGAACTTAGGAAAAAAAAAGTCCACAAATATTGTATTTTGAGAACAAGAGTTGTAGTACATTCTGTATTAAGGAATCTTTTCCACAGACTAGTGAATGAAGTCCCTAGTTGAGCTGTATAATGCCGAAGGCAGAATTTTACTTAGCAACTGAAACAGCTGTTTATTATTTCTGACGACAAGTAAATCAAGTCCATACTGTGTGCCTTGTTTCAAAGTTCTGCAGTTCCATTACACCAAATAATCATTATTGTGGACAGAAACAACTGTTCAGAAGAAAATGAAGGTAAACTAACGTAATTCAAAACATACTATGGACATAGATCATGTTTTTATCACTTACCCCATTTGTTTGACAACATAACCTATCTTGAAACTGCTAATGCAATATAAACCACAAATTTGCCTCAAATTTTACTTTTGGTTTTTATGGTAGCTAGTTTTATAATATTATTTGTCATAGGGCTGAGATAGAGAATTATAGAGAACAGTCAGTTGACATTAAAGTGGAGGGGAGAACTGGGAGACTAACAAAAAGAAAACTCTCTGAAATATTGGACAAGTATATATAACAAGAAAAGGACAATTGGTTAAAGGAAAGGTTTTTACCAACAGAATCTACCCATGTCAATTAAAATGCTCTGCAAGAATAACAAAAGGGCAGTCTACAAATCTGTTTGATGCTTTTTGGAACTAGGTGACTACTCAACAAAATATTTATCTTTGGGGAAGAGTGCAGTCATTCAGTACACAAAGGAAATGGCTGCAAAATGGTTCTGGGAATCAGATATCAGTGTCATTTCAATATTTCTTCCAGGTGGAAAACCAAAGTGTCCAGAGTTGTACATTTGAGATGTCCAGTGGACGACTGTACCATTACATATCATAGCCAGAGGTTTATGCTGTTGATGACTCTTGTGGTAAGAAGAACCCAGGCAATGAAACTGATATCAAATCATTTCCACCCTATCAGAGTCATTACACAAGAAACAAAAATCCCAAAAGAAAATTGATGTTATCAGATACCATACACAGTATAAAATTAACAGCAGAATGAATTATACCTGCTGGGTTCACTAAAATGCCCAAAAGGTCCTCTCCGAAACTGTCACTCCCAGTTTCAGTTGTCGCCTGACCATTGATGGACTTTTTACTGTATGTTAAGGAATCCAGTTTATTTTGACTCTACTGTGCTTGATTTTGTTAGTTGCACGTGCTACCATAATATGCTTAATAGGTTGTAGTGTTCCATTTGAAGACTCCATTGGTCTTTGTCATCATAGTTTGTATCCTGACAACAGATTACGCTTCAGGTCAGAAGATGACTCCTTTTTGCATTCTAACTAGTAGCATGTTTTGCGAAAAGAACATTTGAAATAAAATGTAGCTGTTGGTTTCAATTTCCATTATTCAAGAACTTCGTGTCTGGCTACTGTCCTACCATCCTCAATTGATTACCAGACTTTTCCATCTGGATTCATTTCCCAGACTGAGCAGTCTATGCAAAGGAGCTGTGAAAATGAATGCTCAGACAGCCAACCGATCACTGTGCATCGAGCTAGCTGTGTTACATCATGACACTCTCCATTACTGCAAAAATCACATCACAAGTTTGATCTGCCAGGCTGCTGATGCATCCATTTCTGTTCGACCATAAGCAACTTGTATGTGAGTGAAATAATGCAATCAGTGATGTGCTGACAGTGTTTCATACACTCAAGTGCAAACCATTAACAGAGACTATCTCAGAATTTTGGGCTGAAAGGAGGTCTTGGCAGGAGTTTTTGAACTCAATCAAATGACGAGTTCCTCAGAAGCACTGGGAGCCAACAGGTAGTTTGCTAACACACATTCCAGATCATGAGTATCAGCTGTACATACTCAATGTAGGCTATGCACAAGTAAAACATATGTTGCCTGGTAACAACAGAACCTTATAGTAGAGTAACAACTGAAGCTCACGTGGGTCCAGTATTTTATTATCACATAGATCATGGCGAAGCCATAGCTGGAATTTCAGTTCAGATGATAAAAGAGTAGTGCAAAGAAGCTGCTAAAATAGGTACTCAGATAGCTAGAGTCCACTCTTGATACAGCTTATGGGGCTGATTGGGTCCAGTATTGTATATTGTGACAACTTGATAATTAGTCAAAAAAAAAAAAATACTTCTCACACTTTTTAATCCAATTTGGGATACAGGACAGTTTTCACATTATTGGTAAAAGAAAATCTTCATCCCTCCCATGAATCCTGGGAAGGATTGCACATGCCCAAATAGCTCTCTCAGTGCTGCCCTTCTGATATGTGTTGGATGATCGTAGAGCTCATTGTGAATTAAGAGCTAATCTGGGTTTTAAAAACAGAAAAGCTCATTAGTCACAACTGATGTTGATTGATCAGATATCATTCAACAATTGACACTACTAGAGGAGGCTGTATAACTGGCTTCCCTGAGCAGGGAACTTCTAGTAGTATTTGCTTCAACTTTGAAAAAATATGCAGTAGAGGATTGACACTGCACAATAACTCCAAAAATGGGAATTCCATAGTCAGATTCCAGTACTAATGTAGACCTTGTCTATACCATATTTCAAATATCACATGACTCTTCTCCATGAGCAAGTAAATTGTGTCCCTAAGGGCCATTTTAAGGGTTGCATTATTTGCAGCAATGGTTAGTGTGATAATTTCCACTTTCAGGGGATCCATAAATTGCTCATTTTTCATGAGTGACTTCATTATTTTATGTTACACCTATAGCCTTGCAATTACCACCTACCATTTGAAACTGACTAGAGGTTGGAGAAGGTTGCTCATACTAGTGGTTTTTATCTTTGTAGAAAAGCAGTAACCTTGATTTGAGCAATTCTCATAATTACTTTAATCTACCTGAACTATGAATGAACATCGCTGTTCTTAATTTTAAAAATTCAGAGAGATACCTATGCCTCACATTATGTAATATATTAACAAGCTTGTCGTACCTAAGCAAACTAATAGCGCAAAATGCTTAAAAGTATTAAACATTTCAAAGTGCCTTAAACACAAGTTGTACAGCATGGAAAGAGCCTGTCTACTCAAATCACACCTTTACTTTAGGGCTTCTGAATAGCTTATTGGTGCACGGTTTATCATTTAGTAAGGTATTAATATTATGTTACTCAACATGAGGGTATTAGGTTGATGACAGATATATTTAACACCATCCTAATTGTTATAACTCTCACTTTAGGGCCAACAATACTTATTCAACACAAATAAACTTCTGCAACAACAGATTAAAATTGTCTATTAGTCCATGAAACCAAAAAATAATAGTTCTTCGTGGAAGTTAATATATGTCATAGTTCCAGATGAGAGACTGATAAAAGTCCAAGCACTTCAAATTCACTGTGCATTCATATTGTAGGTAAGATATTAAGCAAAGTCCCATTAAGCTTGGCAGTGACAGAAACCACACGTCGTAAGTTGAAGCACTACAAGTCTAAATCAGTCCAGGTAAATAGCAGCAGCTGTTGTAGTTCTCGTGTAGAAGCAAATTTGAGTAATAGACACTTGAGAAAATAATGGCATCAGGTGACCTTATATTTGCCCACAATATAAATTCATGTGATCAGCCTTTGATAGCTGCAGTTGCAGACACCATTAACTATTGATATGTTTGCATCTTCCAGTCGCATGTTCAGCAGGGTTACTAAATTAATAATGATCTTCTGTGCTGAGGTTGACATCTACATCTATATCTTGGCACTGGTTGGTGGAAGCTCCTCATAGAATGGGGAGAGAGAGGGGGCAATATATATAGTCTGTTGGCTGACTAACACAGTGTCACCAGCATTACCACCACTGCTCATTCTGCAGTGGATTTCATCTCCGTATAAATGGACAATAAAGCTATTTGGAATTCACAGAAGAAAGTGCTAAGTAGTAATCAGTGTGGAGTAAACAGCTTTTCTAAACAGCATTGGGAGCCATTCTTCATCTCCTTTCCCCACCCTTGTTTATCGAAGAGGTGCTGAGTAAGTTTAAAGTAATTGAGGTACAGGACAAATGCACACCAGAGTATATTTTTATGTCAGTCTTTTATTATATTTTAGCTTATAGCCACAACTATCCTTTTATTTATACTGATAGTTTTAAACAGGAGGACATTATCAAGTGTAAGGTATTGTGTGCTGTGTTGTGAAAACAACACAATTTATGTGTAGATCGTCCGTGAATCCAAGATACTGAGTTACTAGTTCAAAATCAGAAACATGTCCAGTCCAAAAGCTAAATATCCAGAGTAACATGAAAACTAGAGGGAGTGTGCCCACTGATAAACCAAGCACATTATGAAGTCTGTCATTATAAGGATGGCCAGTAGTTCAAGAGTTGGAATATAGTACATACAAAGCTCATATTGTCGTGGTGCTTCATTTCTTTTTACCCCAGGAGAAGCCACAGTGTCATGCCACATAATGTGATGTAACATCCATGAGAATGTGTGTGTTTTTTGCTTGATGCACTAATCTTCAAAGCTTCCAGCTTGGTGCACCATCCTTGATATAAGTAGGCAGATGATGCCTTTCTCACTGGTGTCCATTTCACTGTCAGTTACAGCAGTTTTCATTCAGTCTGTTCTCAAGGTTCCCTTACCAAATGAATTCACAGTTCAACATTGAGATATTGAGGGCACTAGAGCAGATGAGACTTATTTCAAACTTGAAATTTCTCATTTCCTCCAATTTCTTTCATGCCCTTCAGCCTGTACAGTGCTTGTACACAGTGTTAGCATTGAATAGCATCTCACAAGTCTTCTTGTACACTGTTCATATCCTAGGATGTGTTAATGTATATATAACATCAAGAGAAATATTCCAGACAGATTTTCAACTGTGAAGCACGACAGAAGTTCAGTGATGGTTTTGGGCAGCCATATCATAATGTAAGTAGGTTTTACGGTGACAACGAAAGGCAGACAGACTCGATTTTGAATCATTCAGAACAAAATATTTTAAAATAGGGACAACAGAATACTGAAGAAACTACAGTAAAGAAAAGAGACATGCTGTATGACTTTCACGTTTTACTCATGAAGATATAACCTTTTTCCCCCATCAAGACATATACTGTAGCATCTGAAATGTCCAATTAGTATATTTGATAATACACTCCTGGAAATGGAAAAAAGAACACATTGACACCGGTGTGTCAGACCCACCATACTTGCTCCGGACACTGCGAGAGGGCTGTACAAGCAATGATCACACGCACGGCACAGCGGACACACCAGGAACCCCAGTGTTGGCCGTCGAATGGCGCTAGCTGCGCAGCATTTGTGCACCGCCGCCGTCAGTGTCAGCCAGTTTGCCGTGGCATACGGAGCTCCATCGCAGTCTTTGAGCGAGAGCGTATAGTGGGCATGCGGGAGGCCGGGTGGACGTACCGCCGAATTGCTCAACACGTGGGGCGTGAGGTCTCCACAGTACATCGATGTCGCCAGTGGTCGGCGGAAGGTGCACGTGCCCGTCGACCTGGGACCAGACCGCAGCGACGCACGGATGCACGCCAAGACCGTAGCATCCTACGCAGTGCCGTAGGGGACCGCACCGCCACTTCCCAGCAAATTAGGGACACTGTTGCTCCTGGGGTATCGGCGAGGACCATTCGCAACCGTCCCCATGAAGCTGGGCTACGGTCCCGCACACCGTTAGGCCGTCTTCCGCTCACGCCCCAACATCGTGCAGCCCGCCTCCAGTGGTGTCGCGACAGGTGTGAATGAAGGGACGAATGGAGACGTGTCGTCTTCAGCGATGAGAGTCGCTTCTGCCTTGGTGCCAATGATGGTTGTATGCGTGTTTGGCACCGTGCAGGTGAGCGCCACAATCAGGACTGCATACGACTGAGGCACACAGGGCCAACACCCGGCATCATGGTGTGGGGAGCGATCTCCTACACTGGCCGTACACCTCTGGTGATCGTCGAGGGGACACTGAATAGTGCACGGTACATCCAAACCGTCATCGAACCCATCGTTCTACCATTTCTAGACCGGCAAGGGAACTTGCTGTTCCAACAGGACAATGCAGGTCCGCATGTATCCCGTGCCACCCAACGTGCTCTAGAAGGTGTAAGTCAACTACCCTGGCCAGCAAGATCTCCGGATCTGTCCCCCATTGAGCATATTTGGGACTGGATGAAGCGTCGTCTCACGCGGTCTGCACGTCCAGCACGAACGCTGGTCCAACTGAGGCGCCAGGTGGAAATGGCATGGCAAGCCGTTCCACAGGACTACATCCAGCATCACTACGATCGTCTCCATGGGAGAATAGCAGCCTGCATTGCTGCGAAAAGTGGATATATACTGTACTAGTGCCGACATTGTGCACGCTCTGTTGCCTGTGTCTATGTGCCTGTGGTTCTGTCAGTGTGATCATGTGATGTATCTGACCCCAGGAATATGTCAATAAAGTTTCCCCTTCCTGGGACAATGAATTCACGGTGTTCTTATTTCAATTTCCAGGAGTGTATTATGAAGAGGGTAGTTGCTACTCACCACATAGCAGAGATGCCAAGTCGCAGATAGGCACAACAAAAAGACTGTCAAATAAAGCTGTCAGCCAAACAGGCCTTCATCAGAATAGGTCACACACACACACACACACACACAAGCAACTTGCGTGCACATGAGCGCAGTCTCTGGCTGCCAAGGCCTTTTGTAGTGCCAGTCTGCAACTTTTCATAATATTGTCATTTTTCCACCCTGGATTTTCCATTCTTTCAGTTGCATATTTCTCATTGGAGTAATTCATTTGCAGAAAAGCTACAAATTCAGAAACTCGCAAGTGTCAGAATACTATTTACAATCACTGTACGTATTCTTCTTCTTGATCTGAGCTTTGACTTGACTCTGGCAAATTTATAATCCCCCCCCAGATTGATGGCATTGTGCAAGTATGAGGAGAGAGTAATCTTGTTTTATAATTTTATAATCAAAGTGCAGTCTTGATCATGTACTTTTATTGTTAGCAATTTTTGGCCAAATTACGCTGTGTTAGATTGAAATAAAGAGTATGATGCCAGCCACTGAACACTGGCATCAACTTTTGTTTATTCTCTAAATATTTATACTCTTTGTCATTTTAAATACATTTTAGAAAAGTATCAGTCTAATTTCATCTATGTCATAGGTGAAATCAATTAAGGGTAATGTTGAAGAATCAGTTGCCATGGATTGTTGCTTAAAGATAGGCAACCTGTTGCCTTTGAAACAAGATCAGTGCTTGTTTAAAAATCTTGTGGTTGTGTTCTTATTAACAGACATGTAGAATTTGCAGAGATTATTGTTACTATCACTTGCATAAAGCAGAAGAAATGAATTCCACAAAACAAATTTGAAGATGTAAAAATGAATTATTGTAATATTTCTGTTGTCTTTTCAAGTCATCAGGTTCTTTTCCAAATGTGTATCTAATTTGTTCACATTTGTCCCCCCCCCCCCCCAATGAACCATGGACCTTGCCGTTGGTGGGGAGGCTTGCATGACTCAGCGATACAGATGGCCATACCGTAGGTGCAACCACAACGGAGGGGTATCTGTTGAGAGGCCAGACAAACGTGTGGTTTCTGAAGAGGGGCAGCAGCCTTTTCAGTAGTTGCAGAGGCAACAGTCTGGATGATTGACTGATCTGGCCTTGTAACATTAACCAAAACGGCCTTGCTGTGCTGGTACTGCGAACGGCTGAAAGCAAGGGGAAACTACAGCCGTACTTTTTCCCGAAGACATGTAGCTTTACTGTATGATTAAATGATGATGTCGTCCTCTTGGGTAAAATATTCCGGAGGTAAAATAGTCCCCCACTCGGATCTCCGGGCAGGGACTACTCAGGAGGACGCCGTTATCAGGAGAAAGAAAACTGGCGTTCTACGGATCGGAGCATGGAATGTCAGATCCCTTAATCTGGCAGGTAGGTTAGAAAATTTAAAAAGGGAAATGGATAGGTTAAAGATAGATATAGTGGGAATTAGTGAAGTTCGGTGGCAGGAGGAACAAGACTTCTGGTCAGGTGAATACAGGGTTATAAATACAAAATCAAATAGGGGTAATGCAGGAGTAGGTTTAATAATAAATAAAAAAAATAGGAGTGCGGGTAAGCTACTACAAACAGCATAGTGAACGCATTATTGTGACCAAGATAGACACAAAGCCCATGCCTACTACAGTAGTACAAGTTTATATGCCAACTAGCTCTGCAGATGATGAAGAAATTGATGAAATGTATGATGAGATAAAAGAAATTATTCAGGTAGTGAAGGGAGACGAAAATTTAATAGTCATGGGTGACTGGAATTCATCAGTAGGAAAAGGTAGAGAAGGAAACATAGTGGGTGAATATGGTTTGGGGGTAAGAAATGAAAGAAGAAGCCGTCTGGTAGAATTTTGCACAGAGCATAACTTAATCATAGCTAACACTTGGTTCAAGAATCATAAAAGAAAGTTGTATACATGGAAGAATCCTGGAGATACTAAAAGGTATCAGATAGATTATATAATGGTAAGACAGAGATTTAGGAATCAGGTTTTAAATTGTAGGACATTTCCAGGGGCAGGTGTGGACTCTGACCACGATCTATTGGTTATGACCTGTAGATTAAAACTGAAGAAACTGCAAAAAGGTGGGAATTTAAGGACATGGGATCTGGATAAGCTGAAAGAACCAGAGGTTGTACAGAGTTTCAAGGAGAGCATAAGGGAACAATTGACAGGAATGGGGGAAAGAAACACAGTAGAAGAAGAATGGGTAGCTTTGAGGGATGAAGTAGTGAAGGCAGCAGAGGATCAAGTAGGTAAAAAGACGAGGGCTGCTAGAAATCCTTGGGTAACAGAAGAAATATTGAATTTGTAAATAAAATAGAAAGAAACTTCCACATGGGAAAAATATATTAAAAACAAAGATTCTAAGACTTACCAAGCGGCAAAGCGCCGGCAGACAGGCACAATGAACAAAACATACAAACACACACACAGAATTACTAGCTTTCGCAACCGATGGTTGCTTCTTCAGGAAGGAGAGGGAAAGACGAAAGGATGTGGGTTTTAAGGGAGAGGGCAAGGAGTCATTTCAATCCCGGGAGCGGAAAGACTTCCCTTAGGGGGAAAAAAAGGACAGGTGTACACTCGCGCACACACACACACACACACACACACACACACACACACACACACACACACACACACACACACACACACACACATATCCATCCGCACATACACAGACAGAATTGAATTTAATTGATGAAAGGAGAAAATATAAAAATGCAGTAAATGAAGCAGGCAAAAAGGAATACAAACGTCTCAAAAATAAGATCAACAGGAAGTGCAAAATGGCTAAGCAGGGATGGCTGGAGGACAAATGAAAGGATATAGAAGCTTATCTCACTAGGGGTAAGATAGATACTGCTTACAGGTAAATTAAAGAGACCTTTGGAGAGAAGAGAACCACTTGTATGAACATCAAGAGCTCAGATGGGACCCAGTTCTAAGCAAAGAAGGGAAAGCAGAAAGGTGGAAGGAGTATATAGAGGGTTTATACAAGGGCGATGTACTTGAGGACAATATTATGGAAATGGAAGAGGATGTAGATGAAGACGAAATGGGAGATAAGATACTGCGTGAAGAGTTTGGCAGAGCACTGAAAGACCTGAGTCGAAACAAGGCCCCGGGCGTAGACAACATTCCATAAGTACCACTGACAGCCTTGGGAGAGCCAGTCCTGACAAAACTCTACCATCTGGTGAGCAAGATATATGAGACAGGTGAAATACCCTCAGATTTCAAGAAGAATATAATAATTCCAATCCCAAAGAAAGCAGGTGCTGACAGATGTGAAAATTACCTATCAGTTTAAGATCGGGGAAGATCAGTTTGGATTCCGTAGAAATGTTGGAGCCCGTGAGGCAATGCTGACCTTACGACTTATCTTAGAAGAAAGATTAAGAAAAGGCAAACCTACGTTTCTAGCATTTGTAGACTTGGAAAAAGCTTTTGACAATGTTGACTGGAATACTCTCTTTCAAATTCTGAAGGTGGCAGGGGTAAAATACAGGGAGTGAAAGGCTATTTACAATTTGTACAGAAACCAGATGGCAGTTAGAAGAGTAGAGAGGCATGAAAGGGAAGCAGTGGTTGGGAAAGGAGTGAGACAGGGTTGTAGCCTCTCCCCGATGTTATTTAATCTGTATATTGAGCAAGCAGTAAAGGAAACAAAAGAAAAATTCGGAGTAGGTATTAAACTTCATGGAGAAATGGAGAACAAGTAAAAACTTTGAGGTTTTCCGATGACATTGTAATTCTGTCAGAGACAGCAAAGGACCTGGAAGAGCAGTTGAACAGAATGGACATCACGTAACTAATGAGGAGGTATTGAATAGGATTGGGGAGGAGAGAAGTTTGTGGCACAACTTGACTAGAAGAAGGGATCGGTTGGTAGGACATGTTCTGAGGCATCAAGGGATCACAAATTTAGCATTGGAGGGCAGCATGGAGGGTAAAAATCGTAGAGGGAGACCAAGAGATGAATACACTAAGCAGATTCAGAAGGATGTAGGTTGCAGTAGGTACTGGGAGATGAAGAAGCTAGCACAGGACAGAGTAGCATGGAGAGCTGCATCAAACCAGTCTCAGGACTGAAGACAACAACATCTAATTTGTCCATTTTGTAATATCAGTCTATGGAAAATCTGGGACAAAATAACAAATGTGAAACATGTGAATTAAAATCTAGCAGTGGCTGTTAGTAATACAGCTGCTGTGTTTCATATAACTGGCAAGCACTTCTAAAAGCAATCACATGATGAACTGTCATTAGTTTTACTATTCAATGATATGTTGTTATATTCTTTTTCAATTCTAAACATACTCTTCATCAGTATTCAATTTTGAATGCACTATGCAAGCAACAGTACGTGACTAAAGACCTGGATTTTATTACATAGAATATGCAGCTAGTCAAGAATATATCTGTTTGTTAAAAGTGCAATTAAAACTTCACAGGAAGGCTAGACATGGAAGAGGGGATGGCTCTTTTAGCATGAAATGTGTATATGTGATTCTTCAATTTTTTAAGGACTCCTGTTAAGTTTCCCAAGTGTACTTGAGATTGTCAGTTTTAGTTAAAGTATGACCAATGGTATAACTCATGATTTTTTGTTAAGAGATTAAAATGCACCTATTGAGAATATGAGGTTGAATTTTTTGTATACAATGGTTTGCCTATTTTCATTAAGATATCAGCTGGCCCATACTCAAGTTGTAGTCTACATAACATTGTTGTTAAAATTAAAGGTTTCATCACTTATTTCTGAAATGCTGCTTTTGGGTATTACATTTTCACAAATATTACATCTACATACATATTCCACAAGCCACCATACAGTGCATGGCGACTGCCTGTACCACTACTTTTCACTTACTTTCCTGTCCCACTCGCAAATAACGCAAGGGAAAAATTACTGTCTGCATGTTTCTGCATGAGCCCTAATTTCTCATCTCTTATCTTCATGGTCCTTATGCCCAGTGTGTGTTGGTGGCAGTAGAATCATTCGGCAGTCAGCTTCAGATGCTGGTTCTCTAAATTTTCTCAAGAGTTTGTCGAAAAGAGTGTGACCTTCCCTCGAGGGATTTCCATCTGAGTTCCCAAAGCATCTCCGTAACACGTATGTGTTGTTTGAACCTTCCAGCAGCTCAACTCTGAATTTCTTTGATGTCTTCCTTAAATCCAATCTTGTACGGATCCCAAACACTCAATAATAGGTTGCAATAGCATTCCATATGCAGTCTCCTTTACAGGTGAACCATTCTTTCTTAAAATTGTCCCAATAAACCAAAGTCGACCATTCACCTTCCGTACCACAGAGCTCTCACATGCTCATTTCACCTCATATTGCTTTGAAATGTTACACCCAGATATTTAAACAACTTGACTGTGTCACACAGGACACTAGTAATACCTTATTTGAGCATTACAAGTTTGTTCTTCCTACTCATCTGGATTAACTTACATTTTTCCACATTTAGGGCTAGTTACCATTCATCACACCAACTGGAAATTTTGTCTAAGTCATCTTGTATTTTCCTACAGTCACTCAACTTTGACACCTTACTGCACACTATAGCATCATCAACAAACAACTTCAGACTGCTGCCTATCCTGTCCGCCAAATCGAAACTCTTTGCCTTTACAAATGTCTGCTTGTCTCTGTGTATGTGCAGTTGGATATGGGTGTGTGTGTGCGAGTGTATACCTGTCCTTTTTTCCCCCTAAGGTAAGTCTTTCCGCTCCCAGGATTGGAATGTCTCCTTACCCTCTCCCTTAAAACCCACATCCTTTCGTCTTTCCCTCTCCTTCCCTCTTTCCTGATGAAGCAACCGTTGGTTGCGAAAGATTGAATTTTGTGTGTATATTTGTGTTTTGTGTGTCTATCGACCTACCAGCGCTTTCGTTTGGTAAGTCACATCATCTTTGTTTTTAGATACATTTTTCCCATGTGGAATGTTTCCCTCTATTATATCCAAATCATTTATGTATATAGAGAAAAACAGCACTCCTGTCACCCTTTTGTGGGGCATTCCTGATGATACTCTTGTCTCTGCTGAACACTCGCTGTCAAGGACAACATACTGGGTCCTATTGCTTAAGAGGTCTTCGAGCCACCTACATATCTGTGAACATATTCCGCGTGCTTGTACCTTCATTTAACAGCCTGCAATGGGGCACCACGTCAAATGCTTTCCGAAAATCTAGAAATATGGACTCTGCCTGTTGCTCTTCACCCACAGTTCTCAGTATATCATGTGAGAAAAGGGAAAGCCGAGTTTTGCATGAGCAAGGCTTTCTAAAACCATTCTGATTCGTGTACATAAGATTCTCAGTCTCTAGAAAGTTTATTATATATTCAAACTGAGAATATGTATGTAGATGTAGGAGGGAATTCATTATTTGCTCTTAACAGCACTCGTACTGGAATGAACAAGCTTTAACAGGAAAACAAGAACTCGGCAAATTAATCTAGATACACAAAGAGAGAGACTTACAGAGCAGTATTGGATGATGGAAAATAACTAAAAATCAGATTTAAGGTATTCTGGCGCCCCTAACTCACAGTATTCTGAAGTGCCTTTATTATGTTCTCTCTTTTGTTGTTTTGTCCTGATGACTGCAACACACTGTTGTAAAGTTAAATCATTATACTCTACTAAAACAAATTACATGTACGTTTCCTGCTGTCCATATCTTTTCTTTTCAAGATAGATTCTAAGTAAATTTGTGCTCATTCACTGAAATCTGTATTTTATAAGCATATCATTGTCCCATGTATTATATTAATAATGACACATTTCCTTTTACAAATTTCCAATGCAAATTATTCTGCATCTTCTTTACAAATTTTCTTGTTACAGTGTGTCCTGCTTGTGCTTAATCATCTTCAGCTATTTTTTTTATTTGAATAAAGGTATTTTTGTGTAATTTTCAGGGACTGATTCCAGAGATAGCTGATATTGTGACAGATGAACCAGATTTGTTCATGAGGAAGAAGATAAACATTTCCTGAAGAAACCACCTGTAAAACAAGTGAAGTAACAAATTTATAATAGAGTGGTTGCACTAATGATACAACCAGTAGCCACATAGTGAAGTACAGAGCAGTTGTTTCACCTTTTTTAGTAAGTTGCAAAATATGTGTGTGTGTGTGTGTGTGTGTGTGTGTGTGTGAGAGAGAGAGAGAGAGAGAGAGAGAGAGAGAGAGAGAGAGAGAGAGAGAGAGAGAGATGGTAATTTCTTCATTGTACTGTATAATTACAGGCATTTTTGTTGAGTACAAATTAATGAAAAGCCCACGCTTGACACACACAAAATGGAAAGAGCTGTGTAAGTGCAATATATAATTTTTAAAATAAACTGTGTTGTTGAAATATGTACTCACTATTATATCAGGCATCACACCAATCACATGTTCACTGCAAAGAATGCCTCGTATCCACTTGAAATCCAAAGCCATTCATGTGGCGCAGATTCATTAATGACAGCTTCATCTTTTGGAGTTACGAAGAAGATACGTTACCTTCATTCCTTCAAAATATTAATAATATCTCCCCCCATCCATCTGACCCACGAGGAGTCTGCCAATTGCTCCACACTGATGCCCAGTCCAGTTATTGCACGCACGGAGGTTGACCCCTCACACACCCATGGTCGAGTGGGAGGTTGCCTCAGGACATAGCAAGCTGTGAAAGACTTCCCAGAGAGCCAAAGGTAAGACGTCCCCAGGTAGTCTGACGAAGAGGTCCCAGGTGCTATTTGTGGCTGATAATATCGTTCAGCCCGGTGCAGTTGCCTGACCTGTTTCAGAGGAAACCTCTCCGCCTGCAAGATATGGGCAGTCACAGAGGATGAGATTATTGGTAGCTAGGAGCTCCAGTGTTAGGCATATTATGGGGTCCCTTGGAGACCAGGCTGCCAAGGAGGGAAAGAAAGCCAGTGTGCATTCCACATGCATACCGAGTGGAGTCATTCCAAATGTGGAATGGGTCCTTCCAGTTGCCATGAAGAGCACAGGATGCATCCAACTGCAGATTGTGGCTCATATTGGTACTAATGATATGTGTCTCTACAGATTGGAAGAGATTCTCACTGGTTTCAAGTGGCTGGTAAAGGCTGACAGTCTTGCTAGCAAGATGCAAGCAGAGCTCACCATTTGCAGTATAGTCAATGAGTGGAGTGTCTGAATCAGAGGCTAAGACAGTTCTGCAACCATGTAGGCTGCAGATTCCTTGGCTTGCGCCATATGGTGCTGGTGTTAGGTCGAATACAGGAAGAACGTAGATCTGGGAACCATTGATATAACAGTTGCAAAGTTCGTAGCTGTGATTGGAAAGTACCAGAGTTCCAAGTGCTAATAGAAAGCATCGATGCTCATATTGTTATAGCTGGAGATAATTTTAACTGACATTTTGCGAAGGACCTAACAGTGTTCCGAAAGGATAGGCTAAATATAGTTGGCAAAAGTAAATTAGTATGGGTAGAAGTCATTCTTGGCAACTGGAATAAAATAATAATGTAACTGGATCCTTTTACCGACCTTCCAACTCTCATCATTAAATTGCTGATAGGTTCAAATAAAATTTAGATCTAACTTCAAACACATACCTGGTTCATACAATTATAGTTGGTGGTAACTTCAGTTTACCCTCTATACATTGGCAAAAATACATGTTTAAATCTGGAGATTTGCACAAAACATCACCCGAAATTGTGCTAAACGCATTCTCTGAAAATTATTTCGGTTATTAGTTCATGCAGTCACTCAGATAGTAAACGGTCGTGAAAACACACTTGACCTCTTAACAACAAATAATCCTGAGCTAACAATGAGCATCAATATGGATACAGAGATGAGTGAGCACAGGGTTGTCGTAGCCGAAGAGACACTCCCAAATCCACCAAAAATAAATGAAAAATGTGTTTATCCAAAAAAGCAGATAAAAATTTGCTTGATGCCTTCCTGAGAGAGAATCTCCACTCCTTCCAGATTAGCAATGTAAATGTAGACCAGTTGTGGCTTGAATTCAAAGAAATAGTGTCAACAGCAATTGAGAGATTTTTTACCAAATAAATTAACAAACAACAGTGATGATCCCCCATGGTACACAAAACAGGTCAGAAGACTGTCTCAGAAACAACAAAAAAGCTTGCCAAATTTAAACGAACATGAAACCCACTAGAGTGCCGATCTTTTACTGAAGCTCGAAATTTAGCCTGGACTTCAATGCCAGAGACTTACAATAATTTCCACGGCAAAACTTTGTTTTGAAATCTGGCAGAAATTACAAAGAGATTCTGGTCATATGTAAAGTATGCTATTGGCAAGACACAGTCAATGCCTTCTCTGTGACAATAGCAATTGAAATACTATCGATGATAGTGCTGATAAAGCAGAGCTACTAAACACAGTCTTCTGAAATTCCTTCACTGAAGAAGACAAAGTAAATATCACAGAATTCAAATTGAGAAGAGCTGCCAACATGAGTAACTTAGAAGTAGATATCCTTGGAGCAATGAATCAAATCTTATAACAAAAGCAAGTCTTGTGGTCCAGACTGTACACCAATTGGATTCCTTTTAGACTATGCTGATGCAATAACACCCTACTTAACAATCATATACAACTACTCCCTCAAAAAAGATCCTTACCCAAAGACTAGACAATTGTGTAGGTCACACAAATATTCAAGAAACGTAATAGCAGTAATTCACTACATTACAGACCAATATCATTAACGCTGATATGCAGCAGGATTTTGAACATATATCACGTTTGAACATTATGAATTACCTCGAGGAAGATGGTCTATTGACACATAGTCAACACACATTTAGAAAACATCATTCTTATGAAAAACATGTAGTTCTTTACTCACATGAAGTGTTGAGTGCATTCGACATCACAAACTAACTCCATATTTCTAGATTTCCAGAAGGCTTTTGGCCCCGTACCACAAGCAGCTAATAATCAAATTGTGTGCTTACGGGGTATTGACTCACTTATGGGACTGTCTTCATGATTTTCTGTCAGACAGGTTGCAGTTCGTAGTGACTGATGAAAAATCAAGTAAAACAGAAGTGAACTCTGGCATTCCCAAGGTAGTGTCATAGGCCCTGGCTCTGAGCACTATGGGACTTAACTTTGGAGGTCATCAGTCCCCTAGAACTCAGAACTACTTAAAACTAACTAACATCCATGCCCGAGGCAGGATTCGAACCTGCGACCGTAGCAGTCGTGCGGTTCCAGGCTGTAGCGCCTAGAACCGCTTGGCCACTCCGGCAGGCTATAGGCCCTCTATTGTTCCTTACCTATATAAATCATTCAGGACACAATCTGAGCAGCAACCATATTAGATTGTTTTCGGATGATGCTGTCTTTTATTACCTAGTAAAGTAAGCAGAAAATCAAAACCAATTGCAAAACAAATTAGGTAAGACAACTGTATGGTGCGAAAACTGGCAGTTGGCCCTAAATAATGAAAAGTGTGAGGTCATTCATAGAAAATACAAGTATGAACAACTTAAATTGGAAAGACCACACAGAAAATGATGTGGGTAAGACAAACCAAAGATTGTGTTTTATTGGCAGAACACTTACAACATGTAACAGATATACTAAAGAGACTGCCTGCACTACGCTTGTCAGTCATCTTTTAGAGTGCTGCTTTGAAGCTCGAAATTTAGCCTGGACTTCAATGCGATAGGATTGATGGGATTTATGGGGTACATCACGAAAGTTTAAAGAAAGAGGCAGTATGTTTTATATTACCAGGAAATAGGGGAGAGAGTGTTACGAACATGATACAAGGCTTGGGATGGACATCATTAAAACAAAGGCATTTCTTGTCATGGCAGGATCTTCTCATGAAACTTCAATCATTGATTTTCT
Organism: Schistocerca gregaria; assembly: GCF_023897955.1. Classification (NCBI taxonomy): domain Eukaryota; kingdom Metazoa; phylum Arthropoda; class Insecta; order Orthoptera; family Acrididae; genus Schistocerca; species Schistocerca gregaria. The sequence goes on from NC_064924.1 coordinate 515,087,039, forward strand.
CCTCCAAATATGAAAATATTTTGTTAATGTCGACCTACATAGGAGGAAATGATCATCAATAAAAGAAGGGAAATTAGAGTTCGCACAGAAAGACATAGGTGTTCATTTTTTCCACACTCTGTTCCACAGTGGAGTAATTAAGAATTGTTGGGAAGGTGGTTCGATGAGCCCTCTGCCAAGCACTTGAGTGTGATTTGGAGAGTAGCCTTGTAGACATACATTTTTAGCAATCATGTACAACCTATTGCTTAACAAAAGATCCATACTTAAGGGCTGGAAAAGTGCACAGGTCACACTAATACACAAAAAAGGAAATGGAATTAATCTGTTTAATTCTAAAGTCATATCACTGACACCGATATGCAGTAGGATTTTGGAAATTATGCTACATTTGAACATTGCACTATATCTTGAAGAAAATGACAAATTGACATCTTATCAACGTGGATTCAGGAAATGTCATTATTGTGAAATGAAACTAGGTTTTTAACAATATTGTGTAAAGGAAAGTTGCCAATCATCATATAGCAGAGATACTGAGTCGCAGATAGGCACAACAAAAACTGTCACAAATATAGCTTTCGGCCAGTAAGGCCTTCATCAAAATTACACACAAACACAACTCACACACACATGACTGCAGTCTCTGGCAGCTGAGGCAATGTGGCCTCAGTTGCCTGAGACTGCATTTTTGTGTGTGTGTGTGTGTGTGTGTGTGTGTGTGTGTGTGTGTGTGTGTGTCTAATTTTGATGAAGGCCTTACTGGCCGAAAGCTAAATTTGTGACAGGGTGTTCCCCCACCCCATTTGTGACTCAGCATCTCCGCTATCCGCTATATGGTGAGTGGCAACTTTCCTTTCCCAATATTGTTACATTCCATCCTAGATTGTACACTGTTTGAAAACTATGTTTTTATTCACACAAAGTAATAAGTGCTACTGACATAGCATCTCAAGCTGTTTCCATATTTCTAGACCTTCAGAAGGCCTTTCACACCATTGCTCACAAGTGGCTTCTAATCATATTGCTTGCCTATGGAGCATTTGTCAATTGTGCGACTGGATTTGATTTCAACTCAGAAAGTTCACAGTTCATAATAATACATAAAATAAGGTAAAGGCAACCAATCACCTATGGCAGACTGATGTGTGACATAAAGACATTGATTATCAATTTCTGAGAGCAGTTATCTGGGCCGATGGTTATGGGTATGGAGTAGGAAAAGACGCAAGCCAAGGAGAGCATAGTGTGAGGCAGGAGTTGGAAAGAGAGATCACTTAGCAGCCATACAACAAACTGAAAGGAGTTCTGACAGGATAGAGGATATAAGAGATATAGAAAGGAGGAGATGGACAGAGGGGGAGGAGATGGAGAGGGAGACAGGGACGGGAAAGGTGTACAAAATACATGACCAGGATGGTTAAGGAATGTTGTGGACAATGACAGAATAGATAAGGGGAGGCAGTGGGAAACGGGTTAGCAGAGGTTTAGGCCAGAAGCTTTGTAAGAACAGAGGATATGCTAGAGAGAGAATTCCCACCTGTGTAGTGCTGGGAAATTTGTGCTGGAATGGAGGGTCCAAATGGCATGTGTTGTTTTGAGCAGCATGTTCAGCAGCTAGATGGTCAAGTCTGTGGCTGGCCACAGTTTGGCAGAAGCCATTTATGTGAATAGAAGAGTACATATCATGCCCATATAGAATGCAGCATAGTAGTTGCAGTATAATTTATATATAACATGCTGATGTCACATATGGTTCTGCCTTTTACTGGGTTTGAAATGCCTGGGACTAGACTACCCGTAGAAGTGGTGGGTGTTTGGGGGGCAGATTTTGCATCTGGATTGTCCATAAGGGAATTACCCATGGGGTGTGGGACTGGAAATAGGATTGAATAGGGATGGACAAGGATATTCTGTAGGTTGGGTGTGTGGCAGAACACTGCATGGGCTGATGTGGATAGGATTTTAAGTAGGATATCACTCATCTCGGTGCACAATGAGAGGTAGTCAAAGCCCAACTGAAGTATGTGGCTGAGTTTTTCAAGGCCAGGGTATACTAGCTGATCAGCAGAGTGCTGGTCATTGACTGCTTAACAGGTTTACTGTTGTCAGAGGAACAGCTAACATGGATGATCTCTTTATGGATGAGACAGATAGGCTACTATCTGTTAATAAAAGTCGGTAATAATTTATGGGAAGTAATCCAGTGAAACTGAATTTTGAGATTCCCCAAAGAAGTGTTACAAGCCCTCTGCTCTTCTTGATCTATATAAACAATTTAGGAGACAATCTGAGCGGCCCTCTTAAGAGTGTTTATGGAAGATGCTGTCATTGGCTGTGTAGCAAAGCCATCAGAAGAGCAAAACAAATTGTAAACTGATTTAAACAAGATATCTGTATAGTGCAAAAAATGATAAGTGACCCTAACAATAAAAAGTGTTAAGTCCTCCATGTTGTTGTTGTTGTGGTCTTCAGTCCTGAGACTGGTTTGATGCAGCTCTCCATGCTACTCTATCCTGTGCAAGCTTCTTCATCTCCCAGTACCTACTGCAACCTACATCCTTCTGAATCTGCTTAGTGTACTCATCTCTCGGTCTCCCTCTACGATTTTTACCCTCCACACTGCCCTCCAATGCTAAATTTGTGATCCCTTGATGCCTCAAAACATGTCCTACCAACCGATCCCTTCTTCTAGTCAAGTTGTGCCACAAACTTCTCTTCTCCCCAATCCTATTCAATACCTCCTCATTAGTTACGTGATCTATCCACCTTATCTTCAGTATTCTTCTGTAGCACCACATTTCGAAAGCTTCTATTCTCTTCTTGTCCATACTAGTTATCGTCCATGTTTCACTTCCATACATGGCTACACTCCAAACAAATATTTTCAGAAATGACTTCCTGACACTTAAATCTATATTCGATGTTAACAAATTTCTCTTCTTCAGAAACGTTTTCCTTGCCATTGCCAGTCTACATTTTATATCCTCTCTACTTCGACCATCATCAGTTATTTTACTTCCTAAATTGCAAAACTCCTTTACTACTTTAAGTGTCTCATTTCCTAATCTAATTCCCTCAGCATCACCCGATTTAATTTGACTACATTCCATTATCCTCGTTTTGCTTTTGTTGATGTTCATCTTATATCCTCCTTTCAAGACACTGTCCATTCCGTTCAACTGCTCTTCCAAGTCCTTTGCCGTCTCTGACAGAATTACAATGTCATCGGCGAACCTCGAAGTTTTTACTTCGTCTCCATGAATTTTAATACCTACTCCAAATTTTTCTTTTGTTTCCTTTACTGCTTGCTCAATATACAGATTGAATAGCATCGGGGAGAGGCTACAACCCTGTCTCACTCCTTTCCCAACCACTGCTTCCCTTTCATGCCCCTCGACTCTTATGACTACCATCTGGTTTCTGTACAAATTGTAAATAGCCTTTCGCTCCCTGTATTTTACCCCTGCCACCTTTAGAATTTGAAAAAGAGTATTCTAGTCAACATTGTCAAAAGCTTTCTCTAAGTCTACAAATGCTAGAAACGTAGGTTTCCCTTTTCTTAATCTTTCTTCTAAGATAAGTCGTAAGGTCAGTATTGCCTCACGTGTTCCAACATTTCGACGGAATCCAAACTGATCCTCCCCGAGGTCCGCATCTACCAGTTTTTCCATTCGTCTGTAAAGAATTCGCGTTAGTATTTTGCAGCTGTGACTTATTAAACTTATTGTTCGGTAATTTTCACATCTGTCAGCACCTGCTTTCTTTGGGATTGGAATTATTATATTCTTCTTGAAGTCTGAGGGTATTCCACCTGTCTCATACATCTTGCTCACCAGATGGTAGAGTTTTGTCAGGACTGGCTCTCCCAAGGCTGTCAGTGGTACTTATGGAATGTTGTCTACGCCCGGGGACTTGTTTCGACTCAGGTCTTTCAGTGCTCTGCCAAACTCTTCACGCAGTATCTTATCTCCCATTTCGTCTTCATCTACATCCTCTTCCATTTCCATAATATTGTCCTCAAGTACATCGCCCTTGTATAAACCCTCTATATACTCCTTCCACCTTTCTGCTTTCCCTTCTTTGCTTAGAACTGGGTTTCCATCTGAGCTCTTGATGTTCATACAAGTGGTTCTCTTCTCTCCAAAGGTCTCTTTAATTTTCCTGTAGGCAGTATCTATCTTACCCCTAGTGAGATAAGCCTCTACATCCTTACATTTGTCCTCTAGCCATCCCTGTTTAGCCATTTTGCACTTCCTGTCGATCTCATTTTTGAGACGTTTGTATTCCTTTTTGCCTGCTTCATTTACTGCATTTTTATATTTTCTCCTTTCATCAATTAAATTCAATATTTCTTCTGTTACCCAAGGATTTCTAGCAGCCCTCGTCTTTTTACCTACTTTATCCTCTGCTGCCTTCACTACTTCATCCCTCAGAGCTACCCATTCTTCTTCTACTGTATTTCTTTCCTCTATTCCTGTCAATTGTTCCCTTATGCTCTCCCTGAAACTCTGTACAACCTCTGGTTCTTTCAGTTTATCCAGGTCCCATCTCCTTAATTTCCCACATTTTTGCAGTTTCTTCAGTTTTAATCTACAGGTCATAACCAATAGATTGTGGTCAGAGTCCACATCTGCCCCTGGAAATGTCTTACAACTTAAAACCTGGTTCCTAAATCTCTGTCTTACCATTATATAATCTATCTGATACCTTTTAGTATCTCCAGGGTTCTTCCACGTATACAACCTTCTTTCATGATTCTTAAACCAAGTGTTACCTATGACTAAGTTGTGCTCTGTACAAAATTCTACTAGGCGGCTTCCTCTTTCATTTCTTAGCCCCAATCCATATCCACCTACTATGTTTCCTTCTCTCCCTTTTCCTACACTCGAATTCCAGTCACCCATTACTATTAAATTTTCGTCTCCCTTCACTATCTGAATAATTTCTTTTATTTCATCGTACATTTCTTCAATTTCTTCGTCATCTGCAGAGCTAGTTGGCATATAAACTTGTACTACTGTAGTAGGTGTGGGCTTCGTATCTATCTTGGCCACAATAATGCGTTCACTATGCTGTTTGTAGTACCTTACCCGCATTCCTATTTTCCTATTCATTATTAAACCTACTCCTGCATTACCCCTATTTGATTTTGTGTTTATAACCCTGTAATCACCTGACCAGAAGTCTTGTTCCTCCTGCCACCGAACTTCACTAATTCCCACTATATCTAACTTTAACCTATCCATTTCCATTTTTAAATTTTCTAACCTACCTGCCCGATTAAGGGATCTGACATTCCACGCTCCGATCCGTAGAACGCCAGTTTTCTTTCTCCTGATAACGACATCCTCCTGAGTATTCCCCGCCCGGAGATCCGAATGGGGGACTATTTTACCTCCGGAATATTTTACCCAAGAGGATGCCATCATCATTTAATCATACAGTAAAGCTGCATGTCCTCGGGAAAAATTACGGCTGTAGTTTCCCCTTGCTTTCAGCCGTTCGCAGTACCAGCACAGCAACGCCGTTTTGGTTAATGTTGCAAGGCCAGATCAGTCAATCATCCAGACTGTTGCCCCTGCAACTACTGAAAAGGCTGCTGCCCCTCTTCAGGAACCACACGTTTGTCTGGCCTCTCAACAGATACCCCTCCGTTGTGGTTGCACCTACGGTACGGCCATCTGTATCGCTGAGGCACGCAAGCCTCCCCACCAACGGCAAGGTCCATGGTTCATGGGGGGGAAGTCCTCCATATGAGCACTAAAAAATCCATTTAGTTTTGGTTACATGAAAAATCACACCAATTTGGACATTGTCAATTCAGCTAAATATCTAGGGCTTACAATTAAGAACAACATAAATTGGAGCCATCACATAGAAAATGTGGTGGGGAAGACAAACCAACGATTGTGTTTTACTGGCAGAATGCACATGCTTAGGGGCAGGCATGGGCATCCTTGCCACACAGGGTAGCATTGGAACAGACTGATTTAGAAGATGCAACAAATCTACTAAAGAGTCTACATACACACCCTTCCTCTTTTGTGGCGTTTCAGTGCAGTATGGCATCCTTACCACATAGGATTGACAGAGGACACTGAAGATGTTCAGTGATGTGCAGCTCGTTTTATATCACAAAACAGATGAGTGTGTCACAAAAACAATATACTAGTTAGGGTTGCAACCATTAATATAAAGGCATTTTTTATTGTGGTGAGACCTTTTTATAAAATTTCGATCATCCACTTTCTTTTCTGAATGCTCTACCTAGATATGGAGAAATGGCAATTGTAACAGAATAAGTTAAAACAGAGCTTGAATGGAAAGATTTAAGTGTTCATTTTCCCCAAGTGCTATTTGAGAATGGAATGGTCGAGAAACAGTCTGAAAGTGGCTCTATGAACTCTCTTGCAAAAACTTAAGTGTGATCTGCAGAGTAGTCATGTAGATATATGAGTAGATGGGGTTCATAGTGGGACCAGAGAATACGCTTAGGTTGAAAGAGGGAGGGGTGTGGGGTGGGGGCGAAAGAAGGTGCTGTAGTGCTGATTGTAGGAGCAAGCAAAGGCATGGTAAGTAGAGAGTGATGTGCTGCTAGGTGCAGCATGGGGAGAAATGTGCAGTGTTAGGGGTGGGAGAAGAAGTAAAGGCTGGTAAAGGGCTATTGGAAATGTGTGTGTGTGTGTGTGTGTGTGTGTGTGTGTGTGTCATCTAATGGACTTTGTCTGAAAGCTGATATTTTCTGACAGCTTGAGTTTAGTCAGTATTGCCATTCTTATAGTCCTTGTCCATAGATTATTTACCACAATGAATGTGATTGGTAATGTGTTATTGTAGAGCAATTCAAGATCTTACCTTCATTCTACACATCACCTCTAAGTGAACACTGCACCTAGAACATGAATACATGTTGTCATGAGGCAATCATAATATACAGTCTAAGGGTAGTTCCTAATTCTCAGTTGTATTAGTCTTACCCACAAATAAAGGCACTGCCTGCATGGAAACATAATTTTGCACAGCTACTTGTGAGGATTAGTTCGCAAACATGAGACATTTTCTGTCAGATTGATATAGCTTTATGGACTGATAACACCAAATGAGCATGGGAGCCTGGATAGGATCGCCTATCAGGCGTCACTCAGAAAGTATTAGAACTCATTTATGAGTGCATGTTACGCTTACTGTTGCAAAAGATAAAGAAGAAAAATTTCACAAGTATCTCCTTTGTGTACAATAAAGTTTAAAAATTTATGCCTGCTACATGGATATCTGCTGACCGACTCAAAAGTGGCACAGTTTTGTTGGACAGTGAACACTCACAAGTGTCTAAACATAATGAAGAGTAACAGACTTAGGAAGCGCCTCATTAAAGTTTATAATCGATCTGTCCATTTACACTGTAAATGGGAGCAATTTTTGCTATTGTCTTTTGCCTTAGTCAGTTATAAAGAATGGGTTAAGCACCTCATGAAAGGTATTTTATGTGTCAACTGCAATTACTTGTTTCACAAAAAGTGCACAAAAGGAAACCTAAATGTAATTAAAGATGATTTTTCCCCAAATGAGAGACAGCTGCTTATGTGTAGAGATATAGAAAATAAAATCTTGCAAGTCCAGTAGCCTCCAAAAATAAAATTAATAAGTTATCCTTAGATGACATTGAGGTGTTAAAATGCCAGCTCTACAGAAAGAAATCTGCTGAATTGTAATGCAGTAGCTTAACTCGCACTTAGAAAATATAGTAATTGCAAAACAAGTTACTGTGTGAGCTGAATGAACTCAAGAACATGCCTGTATGAAAGCAATAAATCAACATTTCAGTTAAAAAAATTTTGGTGAACACACCACTCTGCAGACAAACCAATCAGATATGAACATGGCAAGATTCTGTAATCGTGCCATGCTGTTTAATCTTTTTTTAAATTGTATAGGCACTGAATAGAAAGAAAAGAAAGCAGAAAATACTGTATTCTGTTAACGTGAACACAATTGTGGAATAGTTTAAAAGAAGAGCATATATTTCGGTCAATGTCACATTCACTGGTTCGTGGAAAATGACACTGCTATAAACTTGAAGACACTATGTCCATAGTGTTCAGAAACAAAGAAAAGCGTGAGCATATGGCTACAAAGGTGGATGAAACAAGGTTAGAGGATGTAACATCCACTAAATTCCTAGGTGTAAGGCTGCATTATTCTAACAGTTTAGCCACAGTAGTTCAGTTGCAATGTTAATCTGCTGAAATGACAGCCATTGTGCATTTGAACCACTGGGTATGTAACTGTATTGTGTAGCCTCAATTTCTGTGGCAACAGCAATGTGCTCGCAGGAGACAACTGTAAAATTGGTGCTGAGAAGACAACTTTTTTGTGTGTCATTGAAAGGGAAATACATATTGCAATGAAGTTAATAGAATTATTGGAGTAATCCAATACAAACTCTTAAAAAAAACATACTTTTTCTGCTGTTTACAAGGAGCCAGCAAACCTGGCAATGCTTCACAATTGTTGAATAAGTATGGGAATTGGATATACCTCCTAATCTGCGTTATCCCCCCATGAATTGTGTCAGTGTGCAAATTTTGGCTTCTTTGCAGCTTCTCCCAGTTTGAAGGTATGGAATTTGAAGTTACAATAAATCTTATAGAATATAAATTAAAAACACTGGTTTGTTTTCAGTTTTTACTGGTTTTATGCTTTTTTTAATTTTTTATACGAAATACAATTACAAAACTTCGGAATATTTAACATCTTTTGTTTTTGGATACAGTGTGGTAAGAGCAGAACTGGTTTTCTGAACTACCAATATATGAATGAGCAGCATACAATGGCCTTGTGAAAAACACTCTGAATGTGAATCAATTCAAACTTGTTTGAATGTCCAATCCTGAGCCTTCTTTATTGTTACTGCAGACCCAGCTGGGGGACATGTGAGGATAGTAGCCTTTAATGACATTACTTTGTGTAGTTTTAATCTGCAAATGGGTAGCATTACAATGTTTCTGATTATTCAGATTACATAATAGTCTTGTAATCATTAGCTACCAATAAACCATAAATACAACTTTCCTAATACATAGATTTTCTGTTACAAGCAACAGAAGAGAGAAGCCAAAAACAACACAGTGCTGTGTATAAAAAATGTTTGTATAAAATTATACATAGAGAGAACCACAGGTGTGTCTAATGGTTTAAACGCGCCGCTATCATAAAACTAACTGCACATTTTTCACAGCACAACATTCTCTTTCTCGCAGTCAGTTTCAGCAGAAAGCCTGTACATTGTTGTTCAAAAAAGCTATGTAACTTGTGCCCCTCCAAACATTTATTAGAGTGTTGTGTAAAAATCTGAAGTAAGTCTGTCAAGAACTTTGCAAGATTTTTGCTGGCAATGTTTCTCCTCCATATATTCGTGTTTGTATACATTAAGGGGGAAATTGTCAAAATGTATTAAATGCTTTAGGATCAGTGTTGCCTTGTATTATTTTTTACTTAGCTCCTTCCAAGCATTTACAACGAAAGTAATTCTGCCACACCTCAGAATAAACTTAGTAAAAGTTATGAAGGAAACATGATCACAGTCAAATGTAAATATGGGTCAACACTTTAAGAGTGACTCAGAACAAAGCTCAGTCTTATGCACTATGAAGCAGCTATCACAGTATGCAGACAAACAGCTTTTGCACACATTATATAATGAGGTAATAGTATGGGGAAGCTCAAATATTTAGGAAACAATAAGAGCTTGCTTTTCAAAACAGGCAATAAGGATCACTTAATGGTAAAAGGCACCTAACCTTTACTTACTACTTATCCATACTTATATATAAAACAACTGTATCTTTCAGCAAAGATAATCTAGAGGGAATACAAATGTAAGCATCCATACCCACAACACAAGAATGATAAAACCAGTTAAAAACCATATCCTACTGACAGAAAATCCTTGTAAAAAATGAGCTCAGTACGTGCTTACCAAGATTGTAAGAAAATAACCCAAAAACCTACACAATCTCGTGCATAACAGCAATTTCTCACTCAATAACTGTATAGTGGAAAAGAAATAGGTATTGCAGTGTAATGGATTACCTAATGAATTAAGTCCATACATAGTGAAGGTGAAGAGACTTGCTCAGGATACACTTGCATGGAGAGCTACATCAAACCAGTCAAACCACTGAAGATAACAGTAATCAGTGCTAAAAATCCTAACTGAAGTTGCTGCTCTGATAAACATTGAGATACTTGAGGATCTCTTCACTATGGATTCACTCTAAATCATCTGACTGAATTTTAATACTCTTGACCTATCCTGTATCACACATGCACACACTGTAATACAGCAGGATCAGATAAAAATCAAATTTAATTGCAACAGATTAATCCTATGCTTTTCAATGGCATTCATAATGGGAATACTAACATTGATGGGTTATGCATGATAGCAATGAGAAGCATGGAGAGAAGACTTCCGATATTTACATTTCATCGTCTGGCTGTGATCAAATGTTATCTTTGGACAGCACAAGTGACTACAAGTGAACAAAAGCTAAGAAGATTCTATATGAAATTATATCAATCTATAGTTAATGGCAGTCCGGAACCGCGGGACTGCTACGGTCGCAGGTTCGAATCCTGCCTCGGGCATGGATGTGTGTGAAGTCCTTAGGTTAGTTAGGTTTAAGTAGTTCTAAGTTCTAGGGGACTGATGACCACAGAAGTTACGTCCCATAGTGCTCAGAGCCATTTGAACCATTTGTAGTTAATGCGACTTATGTTTGATGATTATGCAGGTATCTGCGTGGAAGCAGTTTGCTCAAAAATTTATTTTGAGTAGAATATTAAGTAGTTACACTGCCACATCGCTGTATGCTAATGCAGACTTCATTGCATGTGATCATCCTGTTTTAAGTGCAGACACGTTACATGGCAATGATGCCTGTGAACCTTTGCAACTGTCTCTTTCTATATTCTACTTGAGCTGTCTCTTTCTATATTCTACTTGAGCTGCAGTTACAACATAAATTGTAAATGTCAAGTTAGAAAACACTGCAGTAGCTTGTGATAGTGGTGCGCAGAGAACACAAAAACTTAGTTGTATTACTGATTATAACAGTCATACATGCCACATACAGAACTGTAGAGTGATTTATTTTGTTGTGTGAAACTTCACCAGAGAATTCTAGTGAAGTTGGATGACATGGTAATTCTTTGGAACCAATTACTGGTTTCATGATTTTGCTACTAGGACATCAGTACAGCACTGAATTAAAGCCCAGAACTTGTCTTCTCATGAGCTGGCACTCAATGTGTTAAAAGTAATTGCTAACAGGTGAGTATGCTGCACTTTCAATCTTTTTCTGTTTGTAGAAGTTTAAAAAGTATTATGCACTGGCAAGTAACTGTAAAGATGTTCTAAAGATATCTGCTTGTAGCATAGGGGCCTACGTGTAGCACTTTCAGAGCCACTCTGACTACATCTGACATAACGACTTTCTGCTGCGTGTCTGACAATGTGTGACATTTCCATTATCGTAAAATAGCCAAGAGTTGGGGAGAACGCAGTTGGATTGGAAAGAGTTTCTGATTAGAGCTAGTCCTCCAAATTAAATAAATCTCTCTCTTCCTCACAAAACATACTTTGATCACAAATGTTAAATGTCCTCTCTCTTGGCTTCTGCCGAAGCTGTCCACTACACATTGTAAAATTAAACTATATTCATAATGTAATGATATTTTGTAGTCAAGAAATGTCTTCCCATTGTTCATCCAATATATTCTCTCTGAATTGTGTGACCAATTCTACAATTATGATTCTATGGAACTGTGCTTTTCTCCTTATTTAAACAATATTTGTGGGGATTATTTATTGCCCATCATTGACAAACAAACCATTTATTGTGGGCTCACATGTTTCACAAAAGACAGGTCTACAAATTAATTATTAACTGCTGTTCTGGTATATCACCCTACTCTTGTTGTGAATGTTTCCATGAGGAACAAATGAAAGCAGGTCATCAGTAACTCTAGGGCCCTTGAGTACTATCCAAGATTAAACCAGTACTAGAATCCCCATACACTAACTAGTTATTTCTGCTAAATTTTACTAGTACTCGTAAGTGCTGTTGTCACCCGTATTCTCTAAGAGTTGCTGTGTTGTTTCCTATTTTAATACTGAAGCACAACTCTACGAACTTTTCAATGCCATACTCATTTTAGCCTACGGCCAAGGACATTATTCCAATTTTTGTGTATGCAGCAACTCTCTGTTTCCTTATATTATACTGGATCTTATTCCATTTTTTATGTACACACCCATTCTCCCATCCATGCACATCTGTCTAGTTTCTCAGTTTCTGCACATTCATAATGGTGTTCTGTTATCTATAACACATCATCAGAAAATATTTTTTTGTTTTTTCCATTTCCTATTGTGAAATGAGAAGCTCATTTTTCTTATTTAACAGCGTTACTATGTTTCGATGGAAAAGATCAAATTATATTTTGATTGTTACCAGCTGTCCAAGCATCCGTCTTTTTTAAGTGCGCGCACGCACGCATGTGCGTGCGCCCACACACCACCCACCCACCCACCCACCCACACACACACACACACACACACACACACACACACACAGCTGGCACTGCAGTTCAGCTTCGGTGGGGAAGGGTTTGGTTTCCAGTCAGTATTATCTGAGCTTGAGAAGAGAAAAAAGTAATTAGGTTCAAGGACTCACATGATGTGCTTGAAATTCAGGTTTCTGGTATTATCTTATGAACCACTCTTAGAAGTTCAGAGATGCTGTAGTCTGATTCAAATTAGCTGGCATTGGACATTTAATGTCCAAAGTTGTGACAACACTACATATACTGTCTGCTTGCAGCCACCATAGCATTCCATTCTCCGCAGTAATAGCAAATTGTTTTAAAGTCTTCAACTCCTATAAAAAAAACATTAAATGTCTGAAACCTCAGTGTGCCATAGACAACTACATAACAGTGCCGAAGCATGTCAAACATAAGTTCTTAATTTTAATTAGAAACATAGTTACATTCATATATTTTAAAAAAGTGGAATCATCCCATATGGGGCAGCTTCAAACTTGCCACATCATGTCAAAAAACTATAGAACTCATTGAAACACTTTTTTAACTTTGATCAGAAAAATACCTTGCTCAGAAATGGATCTTTGCAAAGTATTGCATTGCATTTGACATTTATAAGTACTAAGGAATAAGGAGATACACTTGAAATTCTTTAAGTTTGCAGATACAGCAATAAGGAGTAGGTCAGTAGCCAATACAGTTGAAGAGGAATGGACATCTCTAAAAATGGCAATCACAGGAGTTGGAAAGAAAAATGTAGGTAGAAAGAAGGTAACTGTAAAGAAACCATGGGTAACAAAAGAAATACTTCAGCTGATTGATGAAAGAATGACATACATAAATATTTAGGGAAATTCACGAATACAGAAGTACAAGTCTCTGATAAATGAAATAAACAGGAAGTGCAGGGAAGCCACGATGAAATGGCTGCATGACAAATGTGAAGAAATCGAAAAAGAAATGACTGTCACAAGGACTGAGTCAGCATATAGGAAAGTCAAAACAGCCTTCAGAGAAATTAAAACCAAGGCTGATAACCTTAAGAGCATAATTGTAACTCCACAGCTAAGTGCAGAGGAGGGAGCAGATACGTGGAAAGAGGACACTGAAGACCTCTATCAAGGGGAAGATTTGTCTCATGTGATAGAAGAAGAAACAGGAGTCAAATCAGAAGAGACATGGAATCCAGTGTTAAATCGGAGTTTAAGAGAGCTTTGGAGAACCTTAAGATCAAATAACTCAGAACGGATAGACAACATTCCACCAGAATTTCTAAAATCATTGAGGGAAGTGGCAAGAAAATGACTGTTCTTGTTGGTGTGTAGAATATGAGAGTCTGACGACATACTATCTGACTTTTTGAAAAATGTCATCCACACAATTATGAAGGCTGCAAGAGATGACATGTGCAAGAACTTAACGGCTCATGCAAAGTTGCTGGCAAGAATAATATGCAGAAGAATGGAAAAGAAAGCCAAGGTTGTGTTAGATGAAGATCAGTTTGGCTTTAGGAAAGTTAAAGCCACCAGAGAGACAATTTTGAGGTTGTGCTTGATAATGGAAGTAAGATTACTGAAAATCCAAGACATGTTCATACGATTTGTCGACCTGAAAAAAGGGTTTGACAATGTAAACTGGTGCAAGAGGTTCGAAATTCTGGGAAAAATAGGGGTAACCTATAGGGACGAGACGAGTAATATATACAATATGTACAAAATGAATGAGCAAGAACAAAGTGCTGGGATTAAAAAGGGAGTAAGATAGGGATGAAGTCTTTCGCCCCTACTGTTCAATCTGTACATCGCAGAAGCAATAATGGAAGTAAAAGGAATGGACTTAAAATTCAAAGTACAGGATACCAATGATATGATTTGCTGATGCCATTGCTATCCTGAGTGAAAGTGAAGAAGAATTACATGATCCGCTGAACAGAATGTACAGTCTAATGAGTAAAGTATATGGATTGAGAGTACACCAAAGAAAGACAAAAATAATGAGAAGTAACAGTAACGAGAACAGCAAGAAACTTAACATCAGTATTGATGGTCACAAAGTAGATGAATTTAAGGAATTCTGCTAACTAAGCAGCACAAAATAACCAGTGAGGGATGTAGCAAGAAGAACTTCAAAAGCAGCCTAGCACTGGCAAAAAGATCATTCCTGGCCAAGAGAAGTCTACTAGTATCAAACATAGGCCTTAATTTGAGGAAGAAATTTCTGAGAATATACATTCGGAGAACAGCATTGTATGGTAGTGAAATATTGACTGTGGGAAAACCGAAACAGGAAAAATTGAAGCATTTGAGATGCGGTGCTACAGACAAATGTTGAAAATTAAGCGCACTGATAAGGAAAGGAATGAGGAAGTTCTGCACAGAATCAAAGCGGGAAGGAATATGTGGGAAACACTGACAAGGAGAAGGGACAGGATGACAGGACATCTGTTGAAGACATCAGGGAATGACTTCCACAGTCCTAGAGGGAGCTGAGTGAAAAAACTGCAGCAGAAGACAGAGATTGGAATACATCCAGCAGATAATTGAAGTGCTACTCTGAGATGAAAAGGTTGGCATAGGAGAGGAATTTGTGGCAAGCTGCATGAAACCAATCAGAAGACTGATGACTTAAAAAAAGGTATAGAGAACAACATTTGCCGCCGCCTCCTACCCCTTCAATATTCAACTTTTAACACATATGAATTTACAAGTATGTATCTCCTACAAAACTCGTGTAAATTTCTGACATTGATATATCAGTGTCTGCCATGTGCTGCTTTTTCAACTACTTTCATCATAAGTCATGCAAAACTAAATGCCTAAGTGTTAACAGAAGTAGTTCCTTACGTGAGATTTGGCAAACAAAATGCCTTGCACAGTGGAAGTGGCAACACAGCAGGAGCCAACAATCTCAGACTCTCACTGGTGTAGGAGTGGTAGGACCAGTCCACACTAGCTGTCAAAAGACACCAGACAACAGATCTGCTCTGTTAGGTATTTCGAGAGACAAACTAAAGTTTTCAGTTTATCCACTGGGAATATTTACAAAAATCAATTGGAGAATGTAGAAATCTGGATTCAAGTCCCAAAGCAGCACAGAGCTGCAGTGTATATATAGCAAATGAGACAGGCAACAGTATGCTGAAAGACTGAAGAGCAAGTACTCTTGTAAAGCTAATAAACAGGCTCTCAATTGTAGAGAAGAGAAAACGAGTTTCATTCTGGAGATGGGCCCAGTCACAGCACACACGTCTCGATCCAACTTACAAGCAGTAAAACCTAGCACTGTTTAGAATCAAGGTTTGAATATCAACTGGCATGTCCTGGTATAAAGTGAAGTACATCTTTCACAGGCAAAAAGGGGCATATGCTATTTAAGTTGTTGTTGGTGTATTCAGGAACACTGTACAACAATTCACTCTCCAACTACAGCTATAACAACTAATAAAAAATGTTATTTGCTCTCCAGTCATCTTATAAAAAATATTACTTCCAATTGTGATAAAATATCAATCTCACAATATTACTAATATGGGTAGCCACATATGCATTTTGTAACAAAATTACTTTTGCTAGATAAATATTTTAATTTGTACCAAGTATTAAATGTTTTCAAAACAAAGTTTAATACTGAAGGATTTAATTCAACAGTTGAGGTTTTGCATCAAATAATACAACATAGAATGAGTACGACAATTTCAAAACATCACAGCCTTCTGTTGAACATTTTTGGTATGTATTAAGGACTTATTACTTCTTCCATGTATATGGAATGTAAATATAAGTGCTGCCATGGAATGTACAATATTATTTGCCTAAAACTGTATTAAGGAATGTATAGGATGATGTATGCCATCTCTCCCTTTCAAATCTAGAAGTTCAATCACAACAATGCATTCCAGTACATTTGCACCACACTTCTCAATAAGTGAACAAGCTGCTCCAAGAGTACCTGGAAATGAGATGATTTGAGTTACTAAATCAATTTTATATATGGTGATTATAGATTATTATTTTGGATAAATAGGAATATTCGATAGGAGTCATCAGCTTGGACCAGCGACAAATGCTGTAAACAAAATGACAGTTTTTGGGATTCAGTAATTACAGAACTGGTGGAAATGCTACTAGCCGATAAGATTATAAATCGTGACAACAGCTTTCAGCTGGATAAAAATTGGACTCCTATAGTTAAAATTATCCAGTCACAGTGGAATCAATGGGGCCATTTGATACTCAATGATTAGATCACCTCTCACTTCCATTTCTAAGGGCAATGCACAAAACTTGGCAGTCTCGTGCATGTCATCACCCAACAGATGCACACCCTGTGAAGATTTTTTGCAATGGTCTAATGCAGAGATCAGTCTGTCACCACAACAAGGTTTTTTTTAAGTTTGACTAATAATCAAACTGTCACCTTCCAAACTAACCTCGATATTGGGCTAAGCTAAAGATCAGTCTGTTACCACAACCACATTGTTTTGTTTTCAGATTCATTTGCTTCACCAACTAACAAATCAGTAAATATATGTACCAAACAGTGACATCATAGCAGCCATCAACATTACATCAAAGGTCAAAGCTGACAACTCTTAACGGACATTCCTCCTGACCATTTATTTCATTACTAACCTCCAGTAGCCAATAGATCATCAATAATTACAACATTCTGCCCTTTTCCAATGCTGCTCTCCTGTATTTCAATTGTGTCCTGCAATATGTAGAGTTAACCAATTTGTAGATAAATCTTAGTGATGTCAGGCAATGAAAATAGTAATCCAATATAAACATTTATGTGATAAAAATTCACTATGAGTACAAGAATGGCACATGGGTGGAGGCTTATATCCTACAGAATGAAGTAGAGGAACACAATGCTTCACACAAATGAAAGTTATCAATATTCGTCTGAACAAAGAAATTACATATTCCAGTTTAACGTACATTGGAGAATGATAACCTTTTGTTTACCGAATGCATTGCTTATGTAAGTGGTCTGTAACGTGGATTGAAAATGAAGTTACTTACATTCCCATATTCTAATGAATAAGTCACACTGTGCAATTTTCCGGGAAGTTTCCCTCTTTTACGAATTGGCACAAACGGAAGTTTCAATTGATGAGCTAATGCTGGACCAAACAAGAAACCTCTTGACTCTAAAGCTGTTATTACATCAGGTTTGGGATTTAAATTTGATAAGCGGCTTGACAGCAACTCCTGTAGCGCGTGGAACGCCTCTGGGTTCTTCAATACAGAAAAAATGTCTCTAAAACAAAGATGAGAACACGTGGGTATTTTAATTTGCCAAATCAAATACCTATGGAAAACTGATGACTCACTAAATTATAAAAATGATAATTACCTGAATAATATTCCCGGCTTCGGAAAATCGGGGTACGATGCAATATTGGTCTTCACCAATTCTTTCAGTTTAGTCAGTCTCTGTTCCTCCATGTTTCATAAATCTTACTGACGCGACTGTATTGCTACATATGATGAAAAGAGATGCAAAAAAACTAATCTTTAAGGAAATTCTTGACAACCACACGGCCCTGAGTGACGTCATACCTACTACTCGTAGTATACCAACACAACACTCAAAAATACCGCGTTGTGTTGTTCCACAACAGGCGATAGCCATACCTGAGTTATTACTACCAAAGATCAATTGGACGAATAAACATTTGATTAGGAATTAACGAAGACTCAGGTTTAGAAAAATAGTCCCTGCCACAGCATTTTCAGAATATGTTACTTATTGGACCAATAAGGAGGTTTCCAAATATGTCCTTTCATTTATATGTGAACTGTGCGTCTCCAGGTTCATTCGAGTCAAGCTATCGCAACCGTTTTCAAACTCTTTCTACTGCGCTTGCGCACCTTCGTAATAGTTTCGACCATCTGAACCCTATGGGTGTACTCGAACGCATATTTCACGTGTTTCGTTGTCTGACCACCTTCAGCGCGAGTTTATTCCACTATTGTCTTCGCGTTGCGCAAATGTTTCTGGTTTTAAATGAAACAGTGCACCAGTGAAGTATTTTTTTCATGCTTGACAATACGCGTTTCCAGAATTTATTCTCATTTTCAGGTTAAAATAGTTGAGTAAGTATTTTGTGTCCTGTTTGTATGCGCGTTGTGCCTCTTTTCAACTGTTTTGTGTCGTCTTTTTTGAGGTTAAGGTACTTTATTGTGCCTGCTACATTGTACAGGGAAGCACGCGCACACGCCCTTTGTGAAATTTCACGAACATTGTAGGTGATGATTTGTATGTGTGTCTTATTTTCTGCATAATGGAGAAGACACGCCACAAAAAGACGACAACAGCGGAAGACAGGCAGAGACAAAAAACACACACACACACAAATAGTAAGGTAAATATTTGATCATGACGATGAAAAATTCTCGAAATGCCTCGTGCGAAGCGTGAAAAAATACGTAAGTAGCCCAGTGTTTCACTGCTGTATTAAGGAATGAATGACATTGCAGGCTTCCCAAAAACATCGAGTATGAGGATGGAAAGTTTCTGCTTCCGACTTGTGGTTGGCACTTCTTGGACAACCATTGATACAAAATGTTAAATGAAGACGTTCGTAAATATTCCTGACACCACTTTCCTAATAATGATGCTCTTTTCTTTGACATATTTCTATTATATGCATATGAAGAAAAAAATTGATCAACTTGCCTCTTTGATTTCGGTAATACATATTTTGTTGCCGATTGATAATACATCGCAATAATTAGTACCAATGTTAATAAACAACAAGACACTAAATGCCCAAACATTACAAATTCTGGAAATTATCTAATCTGAAGAAAAATAATCGTTGGTTTTGTTGGTAGGGAGTGTCCGCAATATGTCCACTGGTTCAAAATCTGGTGTGCAGCTTAATTTCACTAATACATGTGCAACAGCGTAGCATGTTTATTTCTACCTATGCCACATCCCCTCTAAAGTGAGCCAACTTAATATGCTCATGTCATTTACAGCAATAAGTATAGCATGAGGCCGCCAGGTATCGGTTCTTGTATGGAAGAGAAAAATTTATTCATTTTGGAAGTGATGTTGAAGTTCACTGAGATACTTTCGCTTTATTTGAGATATACAGTTCCTTTAAAAGGCTAACAGGAACCTATAACTTCTTATCTTCAACGAGAATGTTACGAGACCATACACAATAAGCCCTTCACATGCTTGTTGATCTCTTTGGAGGAGGCTTATTAAAGGCTTTGTAGACAGTATAATTTCGTCTGATCAGTCAAAAATGGCTGCAACCGTCCATTGGCCGCAACTCTAGCAGCTTTCACCCAGTCACAAATCACGGAAACCGGGAGAATGCCTGTGTTGAACGCATTCGCGTGGTTGCAACGGACTGTAATACTGTATGATCCATAGGCGACGATGGATTCGTTTGAGTAGAGGTAATAACCAGTCATGATCAGTTGAGAAGTTCTCCCAGTTCCAGTGGACCATGACGCCAAAAGCAGTCTGGACTGGTCATAGTAATGGGTTCGTTCGTGCAAAGTTATTATGACCGGTCACAGTAGTTTTCAAATTGTCTTTACTGTGATGCGGAGCTTGGAGGTCTTTGTGACTAAGGAGACTCCAACCTCATTCCACTTATATAAGTTGTACCCTCGTGACACTTCTGCACATTTCGCATGTTTCGGTTTTTGGCCAACTGTCCCAGGGTTAGTGCAAAACCGTTAGTAAACGTGACGTCATTTTGACGCTTAATATCGACGACAGCAGGCATTGCTATCGACTTCCCGTAGAGTTTGACGTGGGCCGCTTTCGCATGGCTACGTAACATGCAGAAAGCATGACGCCATACTGTATCTGTCGTGCTCGGCAGAACCCCTTATGCAATGGGTTTATAGTTATACATTACATGTATCCTGTTCTAAGTACCAGATTTTCGTACTTAGTACTATGGCGTTAAAATTCACGTGTAATGAAAGTAAGCTGTTTTAAGACAATGATCCATTTCAGATTCAAGAAAAGTATCGTTCTTATTGTTATTTATAATATAATTGTCAACATTTCGGAGACGAAAGTAAAGAAACAGAAACAAATTGTGGGTGGCTCACAGCATAGTGTCGTCAGTTGAAGGAGAGCGTCATTATGCAGGCATTTGAATGAGTGAGGGTTTATTGTCCTGCTACTTCCAATTTTTTTTCCCAACTTAGTATTTTCTAAATTGTTGTGGGTTTCTCAAATGAAAATAATAGAAATAATTTCTGTAATATTTGATGTTATGAAAGTATAAGTGCATTCTCTGTCAAGAGTGAGTGTGTTTGATTTGGTGAACTTATATAAGCTGACTTCTTTCCTGAATGATATGGATCTTCAATTTTTGTCCTGTAACACTTTCATGGAATATTAAAATTTTATTTGTGTGTACCACACAGAAAAAAATGACTAGCATAGAGTGAGGAAAGCAAATGTTCGTTTTTATAGAAGTATTATATGAATTCTACAGCATTTTTATCAACGAACTGTATGGTTTGCACCGAGATGGCAAAATCGCGTCACTCAGCTTGTGCCGTGTGTCGACGGAGCTGTCTCTCATGACGTCGTATATCCCATCAGCACGCACGTCAACATTAGCTGCCTCGTCCAGTGTACTGATAGTTTAACAGCTCACATGTGTCCTTATCGGCAGAAATACATCAATCAGAAGTGCCATTGGTTTGAAGGAGAACTTGTGGGATGATTGTTACCCACGAAATATTTGTGAGAAGGAAGAATATGACTATCATTGCTCATCGTTTTACTCACAGCCATTTAAACAGTTTCAACAATCGTCTGAGGTTACTGTCTAACCATACATGTGGAAGTAGCTAAACATTCGGAAATAAAAGAGCCAAATACTTTTCGGAAAGAAGCATGGGAAATTTATTGCTGCTCCTTTCACTTGCAGAGGTTTACGCTGTCCTCTTAGGTTCCCGCGTAACCACGCACTGTGAACTACACAGCAAAATGTGTGTAACAAGGAAGAATATTCACTTGCAGCAATTTAGTCCGTCCTGTTAGGTTTCTGCCTAAGAACACACTCGGAAATAACCACCTGTTCGCAAATAAACAGCAAAATATTCTGTTTCATCTTTTGTTCTCTAATCAGATGGAACTGTAAAATAATACCAAACATTGCAGAAATACTGGTATTATATTTAAAGGAAAGGCACAGTATGTGTTAACAACACTAACAAGATAAACAATGTGACTCTTCAAGCTCTCTCTGCGGCAAAACCGTGAAGACTATTTAAAAAAATAAATTATTAGCATGCTGAGGGATGTGAATACACATCCTTGACCTCCATAACCCACTGCCTTATCCATTATGCTACAGCCTATTCATATGACAACTCTTGTAGTCTCGGTGACCATACCACCTCTTGAAAGCTTACACTGTTAATGCATTATTAATTGACACTTAATGATATGGGTGACGTGTCTGTGATACATTTTCAGTGCATCATTGCGTATTTCAAACTATAATACAAAATAGCTAAATATGCAAAAATAAATATGGCCCCTGTTGAATCGACGGTCGATATCATAGACCATAGATGTTATATATGGTATATGGTCAATATTGTGGTGGCCACAAATTCTATGCAGTTGCACAGCCTGCAATACAGCATCAATTGAAACCATATGGATGGGTATGAATGTTGTAGTGCAGATTATTGCCTTACAACTGTGTCAAGAGTTAAATACAAGGAAGACGAAACCCAAATGTTGGATCCGAAAATAGATTTCACTCAGGGATAAATCAGGGGAATCACACATTACTAAAAGAAATAACATTCAGACAAATGTCACACACACTAATGCAGAAAATCAAACATAGGTTGCTTTTCTTCTAGTTTCAGAAGCTGTGAAAGTGTACTTGTCGACCATTGCTTTCACTTTTTTTGTAATAAAATGAAAAGATCCTGAGATCTATTCGAATATAGCGGCAATAGCTCCACGATAACTGTGACAGATTGCTTGTGTTTCGAAATACCACCACCAGGGAGCAGTGGTGGTAGAAAAGGGGCGCAACACAATACAACCAAGCTGAACTCTTTGTGGCTAGAGGAAAGTTACGTCTTTTAAGTAGCGACACTAAAAACTGAGAGTTCACACACATAATTGCAATGCAACTGGAATATGCCACTAGCTGTGGCGACACTTCCGTTGTGCATGTGAACTCAGTTAAGGGGTAGGTGCCCCTAAGCCTTGAAAGTGAAGCCACTATCTCGATACTGTTGTGTCTATAACACTTGGTGTCGAGTGTGTATTCATACTGTATTGCACTAATGCTTTATCAAAATACATACTCAGAAATGACTGGCTATTAAACGTATCAGTGCTAAGGAGGCAAGTGCCACACAGTATTTAACCGAGAAACTTCCTGGGCTCAATAAGATGGTACCCTACCTTCAATCGACAGCTGCTCAGCACGAGTAGTGCCATCTCCTCTTATTCTAACCTCGAACAAGTGTTACCCAGTGTACTAAACTGGAAAAACTACTACTCAAAGCAAAGCTGTTACGTCACACTCATCATGTTAAACTGGGGGAAGGTGTCAAATGCTGCTTAGGAAAAAAATATGTATACTGTATGTGTTTGGTTTTTAGTCCAGTGTTAGCTATTGCCTTGTAGCTTCTAACCCTTCCTTGCAAGATCAATTTCACAATTAGTCTGCTGTTTAGATATGTAATGTACATACTTCTGCAGACAAATTATGCTTCTCAAAAAATCAATGGCAGAGACTAGCATATGTGCTTAGCCAAGTGCATTGACTTGTTCACCAAAGAACAACAAACAGAATTAATCACCCTCCCATAAACATGATTTGAGTATATCTCACCAGAGCAGAACAAAAGCTTTTTTATGTATGCTGCACTATTTTAAACACTGCTTCAGATGGGTTAAGCAAACCCCTTTGTCAGCCTTCACAGCAAAGGCAGCTGGATTTGCCATAGGAGTTTGGCACATGGGGGGAGCAGTAATAAGTTCTTTTCACTCAGCACATCTTAACATTAACATAATATTTCTCAAAACATTTCCTGATACTTAATAAATAATATTCTCATGACATTCACTGAGTACTGTTGAATCAAAAGCCTCAAAGTAACTACACTCCTGGAAATGGAAAAAAGAACATATTGACACCGGTGTGTCAGACACACCATACTTGCTCCGGACACTGCGAGAGAGCTGTACAAGCAATGATGACACGCACGGCACAGCGGACACACCAGGAACCGCGGTGTTGGCCGTCGAATGGCGCTAGCTGCGCAGCATTTGTGCACCGCCGCCGTCAGTGTCAGCCAGTTTGCTGTGGCATACGGAGCTCCATCGCAGTCTTTAACATTGGTAGTATGCCGCGACAGCGTGACCGTAGACCGTATGTGCAGTTGACGGACTTTGAGCGAGGGCATATAGTGGGCATGCGGGAGGCCGGGTGGACGTACCGCCGAATTGCTCAACACGTGGGGCGTGAGGTCTCCACAGTACATCGATGTTGTCGCCAGTGGTCGGCGGAAGGTGCACGTGCCCGTCGACCTGGGACCGGACCGCAGCGACGCACGGATGCACGCCAAGACCGTAGCATCCTACGCAGTGCCGTAGGGGACCGCACTGCCACTTCCCAGCAAATTAGGGACACTGTTGCTCCTGGGGTATCGGCGAGGACCATTCGCAACCGTCACCATGAAGCTGGGCTACGGTCCCGCACACCGTTAGGCCGTCTTCCGCTCACGCCCCAACATCGTGCAGCCCGCCTCCAGTGGTGTCGCGTCAGGCATGGATGGAGGGACGAATGGAGACGTGTCGTCTTCAGCGATGAGAGTCGCTTCTGCCTTGGTGCCAATGATGGTCGTATGCGTGTTTGGCGCCGTGCACACAGGGCCAACACCCGGCATCATGGTGTGGGGAGCGATCTCCTACACTGGCCGTACACCTCTGGTGATCGTCGAGGGGACACTGAATAGTGCACGGTACATCCAAACCGTCATCGAACCCATCGTTCTACCATTCCTAGACCGGGAAGGGAACTTGCTGTTCCAACAGGACAATGCACGTCCGCACGTATCCCGTGCCACCCAACGTGCTCTAGAAGGTGTAAGTCAACTACCCTGGCCAGCAAGATCTCCGGATCTGTCCCCCACTGAGCATGTTTGGGACTGGATGAAGCGTCGTCTCACGCGGTCTGCACGTCCAGCACGAACGCTGGTCCAACTGAGGCGCCAGGTGGAAATGGCATGGCAAGCCGTTCCACAGGACTACATCCAGCATCTCTACGATCGTCTGCATGGGAGAATAGCAGCCTGCATTGCTGCGAAAGGTGGATATACACTGTACTAGTGCCGACATTGTGCATGCTCTGTTGCCTGTGTCTATGTGCCTGTGGTTCTGTCAGTGTGATCATGTGATGTATCTGACCCCAGGAATGTGTCAATAAAGTTTCCCCTTCCTGGGACAATGAATTCACGCTGTTCTTATTTCAATTTCCAGGAGTGTAGTATATTTACTATCATCAGTGATCTAATCACTTTGCTGCTTATGGCACATCACTTCATGAGCACTGGAGGAGCTCACATTCTCCATGTCATGTACATTACTCTTGCCACCTGCAGTAATACTGTCCTTGAGCACCATTGTTCTCAGAGCAGACTGGAACTGTAATGTCATGGGATTATTATTGCAATGAAACCTAGATCTGATGCAAGAAGAGCGGAGCCCTCGATGATCTTGTGAGACTTTTTATGTTAAAAAATACTTCACAGGTTGAGTGTCCTGAAACAGAAAATTCCAACACCTTTCATGCACTTCAAAAATCCCAGCACAAATGTTTGCGGATATACTAATGCACACACACTGTCAATCCTTAGTGCTTAAAGGATGTTTTCTGCACAACAAAGAAATTCAGTCAAATAACTTACATTTACGGTTCCCAACGGTTGTTTAAAGCCCTTAGCATGAACATTCCTAGAGTTGCACACATCAAACAGTTTGTCAATACTTCTGATGAATTCTACAGTGGCAGAGGTGTCCTGAAATTTCGAAGCTGAGAACTCTAGAAATTCATGGAAATCAGCAACACTGGAACTCATTGTCTGGGCTGCAAGAGACATTCATTTTCTTACTATAGAAATTCACATGTGAACTGGCAAATTATAAGGATTCACACTCTTGCAGATATTGTACCTTCAAAATAAAGTTCTACTTCACATCTGCAACTTCACAGTTAATAATTTTCTTTTCAGTTAAAGCATTACAAACTAGTTTCAGCACATGACATGTATCAAGAGTTGCATGAGCATTACTTTCACTGGCAGCATGCTTGAAGTAAGGGGCAAAATTTTCCAGATTCAGTGGGTACCCAATACTCTTCAGTGTCTGAATGTTAACAACAGCAGAATCACATATCACTGACCTCACAAGAACGACTACAGAACACGGTTTCATGTGGAAACTCTCATAATTTTGTCATTAACCTGATGACAGTTTATTCATAAAGAAATATGCAATTGGACACTTAAGCTCTTCAATATCTCACTGCATGAAAAACTAAAGCTTCAGTAGCCAGTTCATCTGCATCCGTATTCACAATCTTGCCCAAATCAACATAGCCTGCACACACTGTTTTGTTGTTCCACATAATCTGCTTACTACTCTGCATACTATCAAAAATAAGTGAACATTCTTTACGATATCTTTAGCCAATGGTATTATGCATAGTTGAAAACCTCTCATAGATAGTCAAGTTTACAAATTACACATGGCACCCAACCGTGAAGAATACTGGTATGAGGCAAAAGAAATAGAGCTTCTGAATCTATGTGATCTAGGGGAATAGACATGCAGAGTGAGGGTAAATTGTTTGGTTAGTTCACTGTATCACCTGTTTGCTTCTTTTACGCTACTGTATTTCATTGGGTACAATAAAGTCTAAAGGAAAGCCATTAAAATGTTCATGGAGAACACTTTCCAGGTTGTCATTTACACAGTTTCTTTTTTTCAGTAATGTAATCAGTTCTACCATTGTTTCCACGGTCTCCCTCCCCCCCCCCCCCCCCCACACACACACACCCACAGACCGCTTCAGTTTCATCTGAAATCGTCTCACTTTTTTCCTGAGGGCCACAATTCTGTGAGAGACATCAGTCTGAGCACTTGCATTACACTTGTCATGATTGCCATAGGATTCACAAAATGTATTGTCACTTGTATCTCATTCATTTCCTGCAATTAAATTGAAAGTATCCATCATCAACAATTATTAGCAACTAAAAATTCAGAAAGATACAATAACATCAATGTTTATCCTTGTTGCTAGTCAAATACATGGTTTTACTTCAGAAACTGATGGTTTATTCATAACAAGTTAACTTCTCTGAGTGATTTTCACTTGGAAGTGGCCTGGAACACTGAATAAACTTGATGTATGGTTTTCCTTCAGCAACTGTCTATCAGGTGCTGGTCGAAACATGCAGCTGTTTTTTCTAAATGAGATCTACAAACGACGCTATGTTTCGATGGAGTCTAGTATTCCCTTCATAGTGCTTGCACCTACTTCTTTAAAAGTTCTAGGCGCAAGTGAGAAAACTGAAAACATTTTAGATATCTTTTTACAGTATTTGAATTCCTTGAACACTATTTCCTTTGCCATATATTGAATATGCAACTTACAGGTGGAACTGAATACCGCCTCCTGTTGTCCATCAATTACTGTATCCATAAGCAACATAACTCTTGATCATGTTTGTTAAAAAAAAAAGAAACAGAATCACTTTAAAGTACAGAGGAACAAAAAGAAGTACTACTCTCCTACTGCAATATGGTGACAACACGAAAGAGCATCGCGGTTTTCCAGGCAAAGACGTCTCTGAATAGTCTCTCCAGTTTAGTATTGAGCTCACTGGGACAGTGTTAAGGGGCCTGCACACATTCAATATTTATTGAGAATACTTGTTTTTCAAACCTTCAATGTACTTAAGCGACCACACACTGTTCAAGCAATTAACATCGTTTTGTTTTTCGTTTGTGTTTTTCAAAAATACCGTATAGCAACAATGCGTACTATATTTTCAAGTTAATAAAGTGAACAGAGTCATAGAGAATACTCCGTTAACCATTCTAAAGTGGTCATATCCAATGATTATCCTTGTTAAAAGACTCCTTAAAAATTGAATCTGAGACATGATATACACACTGACGAATTGGAAAAATAAACACTGCACACTTACGCTGCGTGTCTGGTTCCTGAAGCGCTGTCGACATCTGAATGGAGAATATTGTCAAACCATCAATATTTGACCTCACGCATTCAGTACGTATTGATAATACAGAAAATATTTTGAGGTCCATCAATACTGCTCATCAATATTTCTAGTATTGTCAATGTTAAATATGTGTCCTCAGAAGGTCAATACATAGGCAGGTTGACAAGATGAATCATTTGAATAGGATCTCGCCGCAAATCTGGCGCGCAAAACGTGTTTAGTCAGCTGTTTGTTCAGTCTGACGTTTCTCATCTGTGTGTACATAGTGATTTTTAAAATAGATACATGTGAGTATTCTAGATATTTCGGTGCCAAATTTATCGACATGTACTGTACATGACTCATACATGTACGTGGAAAATTAAGAGCCCGTAATACGAGTAATAAGAATGCAACTGCTCATAGTGATTTAACAGAGAAATTACGAACAGTTGACACTGTGGCAAATACGAAAACGGTAGTTAATTTAAAGAAAAGGGGGATTGTTTCCCGCAAACAGCTAAGCAAAGTAACGAAATCTATGCGATCTGGTGTGACGGAACTGATAGCATACTTCCACTCAGTACTATCCTATGCCATAATCTAATGTGAAGTGTGACAGTGTTGCAAAAAGAATTGAACCCTATTTGTTCTAAAGAAGAGTGTGGTCAAAATATCGTGTCCAAATGATAATGGAAGATATCGCAACAGTGCCTTCAGGAACACAGTTATTTATATTTCTTTTACTTCCTAATATTATGAGTGGTTCAAATCAAGAGTGATTCAGTGGTAAAGTGTAGAATTCACTACCACAATACAAGCAGTAAAATTTTCCAGATGTACTATAAATTACTTTCTAGAGTTTAGAACGGAATTTTATACTGTGGTGCAAAAGTTGCTAGTATACTTCAAGCAGGGAACTAACTGAAAATCTCGCAATAGTAACAAATGAAATTACAGCTCATTGGCCACATACGTAACTTTTAAGAATATAGTCTCAGACACATTCCAAACTGTAAAAATATTATCTGTACCTTGTCAGCATTGAAGTACCTGTACAGTACTTAACTTGCCTTCATGAAAGCATCGTTCAGGAGAGCGTAAATAGCTCACATGTGTTGGTTATGATTTCACTCAATGTTTTTTTTACGAAACTGCAGCAGCAAATTCTAGATACTTGTATCTTCTTTTGCCACGATTGTTATCATAACTGTCAGCCTCTCATGTGGAGAAATTGTTCTCCTCATATAACCTTTTTCGCATTATACTAGGACTTATGAGCGTCAAAGTAGAATACTACACTTTTAAATCCATCGACAAACTGCTATGTCAGCAACTCGTGAAGTTTTTGTGCAAAAACTGCCTTAGCTTAAGCAGCCAGTATGTAGACCATTTTGATACGTGTTTCTGCTTCTCACAGTTTTTAATGCAACACAAGCTACGAACATAGGCCATATTAGAATTTCCTTCATTTATCAATAAATGAAATAAAGCTTGAGATTACTGTACAACAATGTAGTCGCCTGCCACTGAAATTTCTTTTCTACACCGAGAGATGGCGGGCGAGCAGTAGAGTGGAACTCGTGTCGTGTGAACATACCACATTTACAGTGCTCTGTTGCATGCACAGCTGTTTGCACAGATATCTGCGCTGACAGATCCTTGCATGTGGATGGGCCCTTGTTGTGACTTCTCCCAAGTTTAGCCAACTTGCAGAAGTAGCTTCCACAGGTTTGTGGAATCAGTTTCTCACATCTTGCTGCAAGTACTTGCCAACTGCCAGAAGTTGTTCTCAAACGTGAAGAAGATTTGTGTGTTCAATTCCAGTGTGAAGATGTCAGTGTCGGAAAGGAGACTGTCATAAAGACAAATCGGCCAAAAGAAATGTACAATTGGAACCGCTAAACATATGTAATTGACGACCATAGCTAAGGAAGTGCGAAATTATCCTCGAAGCACTTTGTTTCAGCAGAGGGCGATTCAGAATAGCAGTACAACCATCTTTTAATTTTATCAGATTTTTTAATGATAGCATAAATATAAATTCATTAAATTTGGTATGAAAATAATAAATGCTGCCTGCAAAAATCGAAGAGTAACTAAAAGGCCGTTTCTTGGTGGTATAGTTTGCCGCATTTTTGTGTCCTATTTTAGAGTATTTGTTTGTACAGTAGATGTTCGACACCAGCATATGGCATTCCCAGAAAATTTTATATCTGAGCATAGTCCTCACGTTTTATTTCATTCAGTAGTGTGTGGAAACTTCACTGTAGCAGGATACAACTGAACAACGAAACAGTATCGATACAGATGATGTATAACCTTCAGTGTTAAAGCAGTCTGGCCTGGGACTGCCTTGTGATTAGATGCTCATGTGTGTTTTGTTTCGTTTAATAGCAATACAATAGTATTCACAGTGTATACCGAGTTGCAGCTTCATTCCACATGAGTCTGCTATGGATTACCTACATTGCTGACACCGTTTCTGTGCAGCAATTCGTCCATCCATTATGGATTTGTGTGACACTCAAGTGCTTATTCTACAATCGATTCACTACATTAACATTCATTTTTCCAATGACTGCTGCAGAATAGTGCGACCGCGAACGCTCCGCCGAGATTTCTCGTGCCTTTTGACCTTAATCAGATGGCACTAAAACATCAAAATGGTGTCACGATGCAGTGTACAGACAATGCTGCTAACGGCGGTCATGCACACGAACAATACATGTATCAGCAACCTTCGCCCAGTGAACGCCAGTTCGTTGCTGTTGGTGCTATAGACCATTGGAGTATTATTTCGATTACATACTTTGATCCATATGATGGCCTTGTAAATGTACTGTTCTGTTCTCCCAAGACAGTAGCAGATGAATCTGTTAATGTCACAAAGCTGTGCTGTACCAGTTGAGCCATGTGTCGTGTACCCTGGTCTTGCTTCCACAGCGTGCTGCTACATCGAGTTGTCTGCTGTAGTTCCTGGACATACTTTTCATGCACTTTATGGTCACAGCTTTGGAGAAGTGATGTTTCATTCACATCCTGTAATTAAATCGCCTACTTTTCAACCAGACCGCCTGGAGGCTTGATTTCAAATGGCCAGACTCACTTAGCAGTGTGGTGGTATTGTGGTTGATACACAGAAATTTGTACCCTTACTGTAAAACCTCTCCAGTTACCTTCACATCGTCAGTTACATTTTACAAGCACCTCCAGCAAAGACTCTAGAACAATAATTTAGACAATGCATATTTGAAGAAGGGATTGGTAACAACACACCATCACAATTTTGGGGACTATTATGAGGACCCATCTCGTGGGATGTTATGCCAGACAGCATGTGGTGGACAATTTGATGCTTAAATTTCCAGCAGTCTTTCAGTCTGTATCGATCATGAGAGAAAATGGGCTACAAAGAACAGCTTGTGGTCGGTTGGAAGGTTATACATAAATCTGCAGCAACGCCAGAGAGCAGCAGTCACCTCCCACAATGCACAGCACTTGCTACCCACGGACATGAACGAGGCACAGCAGTTCCATATGGGCTCTTCCAACTGAACAGTACAGTATGGAAATGAGCATGTTGCAGGAATCATTTGGGGAGAACCAGTATGCTAATAAGGGAGCTGTCTGCTGAATGCATAAAATATCTTCTGTATTCATTTTGAGCCATGTGTCTGACTCTATACAAAAGTCTAAAACATGTATGTAAAGTGATGAGCCAACTCAATTTAGTTACCAGTAATGTTGCAATATCTGTCAACTGGAAATGTTTTATTGTCTCTGCAATACATTTATCTCATTCCAAAGAGCACTAATTGTAAAATTTTGCATCAAGTATTGGATGCTATGTGCAATACATGCATAGGAAATAAAGTTTTCTGTCTCAACAGTTGTGCTTTGCTTCTAATTTCACAATTAATCAAGCTTGTGATAGGTCATACGTACTCTAAATATAATGTTATCGTAACCCATTGCAGTAATTTTATAACCAAATTTTGTATTCCTATGCAGAAAAATCAGTGTTTGTGCTAATGGAAATACTATTCTATTCACACAAGACTTTAATTAGGGCCAAGAGTTGTTAAATCTCTTTTGCGGAGCAAATGATGCTGCTTTACCTTATTATAAACAAGTTATTATAAGTAATTGCTGAATGTTAGATTCCTATCACACAGTCTAAAAACGTTTGGCACTTTACAAAGTATTTATTTACTTAGTTGAAGGGTAAACCAGGGATACATCTTGCAGTGGCAGTAACTATTCAGGTACATAGATAAGTGAATCAAGATCTGTGGTGTCACACAAACAAAAGCAAAAAGAGAACTGATCCGCCTAGCAGCAATTTTTGAAGCTCATTGTTCATGGTGGCGAAACAACTTTGCGCAATAAAGTTAAACACTTTTTAGTTTACATAACTTACACATAAGCTGGCATGACAATGTACAAGTAGAATGTTTCCACATGTAGGTTGACCTATGTGAGTTGTAACTGGGGCATTCACTCGGAAGTTCAAAAATGTTCAAATGTTTGTGAAATCTTATAGGACTTAACTGCTAAGGTCATCAGTCACTAAGCTCACACACAACGTAACCTAAATTATCCTAAGGACAAACACACACATCCATGCCCAAGGGAGGACTCGAACTTCCGTCACACTTGGGAAGTAATTCATACCCGTGGAAACCTTGCTTAATGCCACAAAGAAACATTTCATTTTGTCACACAGTAAAAAACTGTTGGTCGGCATAGGTGGACAGTTAACTGCTAAGTATATTTGGGATAAGTTGTGTAAAGTCTATGATGTGGTCAGAACACATTATTTACTTCTACAGAAGTTTTATTGCATTCAATGAGAAGTACTTGGTGGTGTGTAAGATCATCTAGCTACATGTGATGAAATATGAGTACAAACCAATTCAAGATGCATACCGATTTTTCCCGGCTGTCACATACCGCCTCCCACAAAATAAAGTCCTGCTGTATTAATTTTAAACAATTTCCCCCTACCCCTCTGTCATCCTAAGTTTGAATCTAACTCGTCCTGAGTTTAAGTCCACCTATGCTGGGAACAGAATGGTAACAACTGCATGTTAATGTAAACAAACATCAGGCCAGGAGAGCCCCTTTCTGCTTTAGCAAAATTGAGCCAGTCTGGTCATGAAATCCTTACCACCATCCCACCACTGCCGCCACCTTATCTATGGTAACATGCTAATTGTAAGAGCCAGATTGATCCACACCATTGCTAGCAGTTGGAGAGCACCAGTGGGTCATCAGCTGTCAAGTGCCCCCACTGCCCAATGATCACATGTCAACAGACATCACCGTTGCACCCACAGCACCTAGCTCGCTGCTCAGTTGGTACAGTACTGGAGATTGGCAATCTCACAGGGTCTAGCACCTCAACTGCCCCTCAGACCCTGAGTCTTAAGCTTTTCACCCTGCAGGTAGTAACAAGTCTGCTAACATAAAATGGCAGGAAATTCATAATTCAAAGTATTGGTTCCAATCACCACTATTAGTATATTTTCGAGTATACTACAGTCACAGCCGTTGTTCAAAGAGTGAAGAAATGTAAAATGTACATTTATATGTACCTAGAGACATAACAGATACATACATCCTACAAGGATGTACAAAAAAGTCAGATGATCCACACTAATATTCTGAGGGAGTTTATGCAAATGACTTTGAAGGTGAAGAAAAATATAGGTTCATGTACTATGCATGTAAATTTCACAAGAAAAATTTGTATGTAGGAAGATGAAGAGCTATGATGGAAGCTATAGTCATGGCTTACAACACCACTTGGCTTACTAAAGCATCATTCTTATATGCAACAGCCATGTATCATACACATTTGAGAATTATAAACGTTTATAATTATTTAAAATCGAATCATAACCGTAAAAAACATGGTAAATATAGACACTGAAAAACAACTACATTGTAAGAATCTGTAAGTCTGTAACACTGCGGCCAGCATGTCGACACACAAAACAATCAAATGTACTAGCTGTAAGACCAAGTGCCTCCTGTTGGACACAAAGCATAACTATCTCGTCCAATTCTATCTACCGCTACAGTAGCACAATTGTCCTGCCAACATATTCCAAATTCAAAAGCAGGACTGAGCTAAATGGGCAGCCACTGCCACTAGCCACCGCTTGTACCACTATAGGCAACAGAATAAATAACCTTCTGCAATTAAGTGAATCACACATCAGATTTTTCTGATGATACATCAGTTAGGCAATACACATCACCTACCCTAGTACACAATCTAAGGCAAAAACAGCACATGCAGTTTATCTAGCCACAAGCTGTGCTGCTGGACATATTACTTGTCGATCCTGTATGGCACTAGCATTTGATAGGTTTCCAGGGACAGTGCATCACAACATGTGTTAACGAAATTTCCTATGGATTCTGTTTTGGTAGTTGCGTTTTTTTTTCAGTGATTCAGAAAGAGTTCTTAATAGCCGCGAAAAGGTAGAGAATGGCTGTCAGTGAACTATATTTCTAGGAGAGCATCACAGTCGGCAGAACAGGTGGAATTTAGTAGACGTAGTGCTAAAGTGAGTCGGTATTATCCATTGAATTATTACTTTAATGTGTTCCTATTTCTGCTACAGAGTCAAAACCGTAATAACTAGGAAACTGAGAGTTCCACACATATTTTTAACAGATACCAGTGTCAGCACAGACATAAAATGTTTCTGCAGGATTTTCTAAAGAATTTCAGGTGAATGCAGATGTGACTCACTCAACATGGGTGCTTATGTGAAGTAAGGAGTAACTACTACAACTCCTGTATAATTTATAGTGCATATATACAAGAGAAGTGTAAAGTCTCTCTCCTCTTATGCTTTTTACAACAGTCATTGTACCGACAACAACGAATTTTGCGTTGAAAATAGCAAATATAGTCCCAAAATAATTACATTAGTACCTACTGTTAAAACAGCATTTTATTTGCTGTGAACTGGTCAGTCCAGTTGTAAATCCGACATCATACTCATATTTTTCTCATGTGGTGGCGTCACGAAACTGTTCTGCATGCCGATCAGAAGTCAGGAACACGAACTTTATGTTCTAACACATACTCCATAACATAATCGAAGAGTGGTTTAAGATATGTCCATTAGACATTGAGTCTCTCCATGGCAATCCATATAGCAGCGTGCATACTGTGCAGCTTCACGACAATTGGATGCTTTAAAGTTAATTGAGAGAGAACAGCTAATGCACAAAGACACACAATCATTCTCCTATTGCTTCATTATCGAGTGGAGTAGGGAAAGGAACGACCAGCAGTGATACAAGACTCACTCCACAGTACGTTAGGATTTCTGAGTAACGTGACTACTTTTCAAGATTTGCAGCTTAGCAGAAGCATTGTGAAAGCTTTTAGCTTGGTATAATATGAAAATTTCAAATGTTTAGCTATACATTAAACTCCAGTCATCCCTCCCTTAAACAGAAAGCGATATAGTATTCAGGCGATTATAAGCTGTTTAATGTATAATTTC
Source organism: Schistocerca gregaria (assembly GCF_023897955.1). Classification (NCBI taxonomy): domain Eukaryota; kingdom Metazoa; phylum Arthropoda; class Insecta; order Orthoptera; family Acrididae; genus Schistocerca; species Schistocerca gregaria. The sequence goes on from NC_064924.1 coordinate 515,122,449, forward strand.
GAGGGCGGTACTTCCTCCCAACTATACAGTTTTTTGAAACATGTTTTGGTCTTAACCAACGTCTATGGTAATCGACCAGATTTTCACATTTTGTTACCAGTTATACTTACAAAAAACTGACTACTATCGATACACATATCACTAGCCAGCGTAGTAAAAAGCGAACCTCTTGGTAGCTACAGACAGATGCAAGGTATCAACGTTTGACGCTGGAACTGCAACATACACTGCACGAACGTCGTTAATAAGAACAAAACGGAACACTATATCACCACAATCTCTCTCTCACACACTCAATAACTGTCAAGCAAATGGCTTGATAAATGTATGCATTGAGCTGACAGATCCTCAGCAATTGCTGTCAACTGACTTAGAGTCGCTACAGCTATGAAATTGAACGGCTTGATTTATATTCAAGATGTGACAGGGGAATGGTGTACTTGACAGCATCCCATATGCATCTGCACTTGATGGACTGTAACGTCTACAGATGATGCAAATTAACTTCTCTATTTTACGCCATAAAGAAAGAATTGTACTTTCAATTTTTTTGACAGTAGTTACTATGTAACCTAAAGCAACCACAGTCCATGTAGCCACTTTTCTAAGGTTTCGGTTTACGGCTTCACAGATGCAGTGTGAACGTCTTGAGCGTACAAGTATTGCAAATAGTTATAAACATGACAGAGTAGAACTTTTGGTTTGGACTGTGAATGTTCCACATCTCAGTGTACTTAAACGACTGACAAGACATCAAACGTTTCCAAGGGATTTCTGAATTATTTATGATGAATTATAATAGCATTTGTGTAGGAAAATGTGCTATAATAATTTATACAGAGGCGCGGTCAGTGTGGCGCAGTTGGAGGAGTACTAGTGGTTCCTGTAACAGAATTTTCATTTCATACATCGAAACTGTAGGTCCTATGACGAATTCAGAAAGATATGTTCGCACTATAGATTCAAAAAGATTCCCATCTGGCTGTAGTAGATTCTCAACAAGCTGTACTACAACAATCACAGATTCTTTTGCTATGTTACAGGACTGCTATTTAATTGACAACAATTTTCGCCTTGATGTGGTGGAAGCATGACGATGTGGGCAAAATGCTAAATGCAATTACTCTTCCTATAAATAGAAAGTGATCAGTTGTCTAGGTTAAGGTTAGTAATCCATGTTTAGGTAAGTGATTTACGTTGTATTTTAGAAATCTCCCATTAATAGTGAATTTCTATACACTGACAGATGGAGGATCTGATGATGTGAGCAATGTGTGTATGAAATAGTTCAAAAATCGTAGAACTTTGAGCTATTCAAGATCATAAGGAGTCTGATTAGATTAGATTAGATTAGCACTTGTTCCATAGATCATGAATGCGACACTTCGTAATGATGTGGAATGTATCAGGTTAAAAACAGGTGTCTGTACAAGATATTACACTACACAAAATATTACATGGCACTTAATTTATTGGGTGGGGGTGGGGAAATTACCCACTTACTATATCCAAAAATTCATTTAATAAATAGAAGGAGTTGCCATTCATAAATTCTTTTGATTTCCTTTTAAATGCTATATGGCTATCGGCCAGACTTTTGATGCTATTAGGTAAGTGACCAAAGACTTTTGTGGCAGCATAATTTACCCCTTTCTGAGCCAAAGTTAGATTTAACCTTGAGTAGTGAAGATCATACTTTCTCCTAGTGTTGTAGCCATGTACACTGCTATGACTTTTGAATTCGTTCGGATTTCATAAGTTAATATATATAAATATTGTGAGGCACAGTGAAGATCCCTAGCTATTTACATAAGTGTCTGGAGGATGATCATGGATGAGCTCCTGCAATTATTCTGATCACACGCTTTTGTGCAATGCACACTCTTTTACTCAATGATGAACACCCCAGAATATGATGCCATACAAAAGCAAAGAATGAAAATAGGTGTGGTAAGCTAATTTACTGAGATGTATATCGCCAAAATTTGCAATGACCCTAATAGTTAAGTAGCTGAACTCAAGCGTTTCAGTATATGTGTGTTTTCTCCAGTTCAACCCCTCATACACCTATAAAGTTTGAATATTCTACCTTAGCTACCGATTTCTGATCGAATTCTATATTTATTAATGGTGTCATTCCATTTACTGTGTGGAACTGTATATACTGTGTTTTGTCAAAGTTTGATATGAGCCCAATTGCAGAGAACCACTTAATGACTTTCTGAAAAACATCCTTTACAATTTCATCAGTTAATTCTTGTCTGTTGGGTGTGATAGCTATACTTGTATCATCGGCATAAAGTACCAGCTCTGCATCTTCATGCATATAGAATGGCAGATCATTAATATACACTCCTGGAAATGGAAAAAAGAACACATTGACAACGGTGTGTCAGACCCACCATACTTGCTCCGGACACTGCGAGAGGGCTGTACAAGCAATGATCACACGCACGGCACAGCGGACACACCAGGAAGCGCGGTGTTGGCCGTCGAATGGCTCTAGCTGCGCAGCATTTGTGCACCGCCGCCGTCAGTGTCAGCCAGTTTGCCGTGGCATACGGAGCTCCATCGCAGTCTTTAAGACTGGTAGCATGCCGCGACAGCGTGGACGTGAACCGTATGTGCAGTTGACGGACTTTGAGCGAGGGCGTATAATGGGCATGCGGGAGGCCGGGTGGACGTACCGCCGAATTGCTCAACACGTGGGGCGTGAGGTCTCCACAGTACATCGATGTTGTCGCCAGTGGTCGGCGGAAGGTGCACGTGCCCGTCGACCTGGGACCGGACCGCAGCGACGCACGGATGCACGCCAAGACCGTAGCATCCTACGCAGTGCCGTAGGGGACCGCACCGCCACTTCCCAGCAAATTAGGGACACTGTTGCTCCTGGGGTATCGGCGAGGACCATTCGCAACCGTCCCCATGAAGCTGGGCTACGGTCCCGCACACCGTTAGGCCGTCTTCCGCTCACGCCCCAACATCGTGCAGCCCGCCTCCAGTGGTGTCGCGACAGGCGTGGATGGAGGGACGAATGGAGACGTGTCGTCTTCAGCAATGAGACTCGCTTCTGCCTTGGTGCCAATGATGGTCGTATGCGTGTTTGGCGACGTGCACACAAGGCCAACACCCGGCATCATGGTGTGGGGAGTGATCTCCTACACTGGCCGTACACCTCTGGTGATCGTCGAGGGGACACTGAATAGTGCACGGTACATCCAAACCGTCATCGAACCCATCGTTCTACCATTCCTAGACTGGCAAGGGAACTTGCTGTTCCAACAGGACAATGCACGTCCGCATGTATCCCATGCCACCCAACGTGCTGTAGAAGGTGTAAGTCAACTACCCTGGCCAGCAAGATCTCCGGATCGGTCCCCCATTGAGCATGTTTGGGACTGGATGAAGCATCGTCTCACGCGGTCTGGACGTCCAGCACGAACGCTGGTCCAACTGAGGCGCCAGGTGGAAATGGCATGGCAAGCCGTTCCACAGGACTACATCCAACATCTCTACGATCGTCTCCATGGGAGAATAGCAGCCTGCATTGCTGCAAAAGGTGGCTATACACTGTACTAGTGCTGACATTGTGCATGCTCTGTTGCCTGTGTCTATGTGCCTGTGGTTCTGTCAGTGTGATCATGTGATGTATCTGACCCCAGGAATGTGTCAATAAAGTTTCCCCTTCCTGGGACAATGAATTCACGGTGTACTTATTTCAATTTCCAGGAGTGTATATTAAAAACAGCAGAGGACCCAAGACCGAACCTTGCGGCACACCATTCTTGATTGTTCCCCAGTTTGAGAAATCACCAATTTTTTGCATATTATGTGAACTGTTTATTTCAACTTTCTGCACTCTTCCAGTTATGTATGATTTAAACCATTTGTATGCTGTCCCATTCATACCACAGTACTTGAGCTTATCTGGAATTATTCCATGATTTATACAATCAAAAGCCTTTGAGAGATCTCAAAAAATCACAATGGGTGACTTCCGGTTACTCAGAGCATTTAATATTTCATTAGTGAAAGTATATATAGCATTTTCCGTTTAAAAACCTTTCTGGAAACCAAACCGACATTTTGTTAAAACTTTATTTTTACAAAGGTGTGAAGATACTCTACTATACATTACTTTTTCAAGAATTTTGGATAAGGCAGTCAGAAGAGAGATTGGGCAGTAGTTGTTGAGATCAGACGTCTCCTCTTTTTTATGCAGTGGTTTAACAATGGCATCCTCTTTTTATGCAGTGGTTTAACAATGGCATACGTCAGTCTATTTGGAAAAATACCCTGCTTCAGAGAGCTATTACATATATGGCTAAGAATCCCACCTGTCTCTTGGGAACAAGCTTTTATTATCCTGCTGGATATGCCATCAATTCCATGTGAGCTTTTATTCTTGAGAGAGTTTATTATCTTCCTAATTACAGATGGAGAGGTGCATGTAATTTCAATTGTATCAAATTGTGTGGGTAAGGCCTCTTCCATTAACTGCCTTGCTTCTTCTAATAAACATTTAGATCCTATTTTGTCTACAGCATTTAAAAAATGATTATTCAAAATGCATTCGATTTCTGGCTTGTTGTTTGTCAAGTTTCCATTTGATGGTAATGCTGTCATCCTGTACTCTTAGTTGTCCTGTCTCCCTTGTAATAATATTCCAAATTGTTTTGATTTTGTTATCAGAGGTATTAATCTCAGACATGATGCACATGTTTCTGGACTTTTTAATAACCTTTCTTAATGTAGCACAGTAGTTTTTATATTTGGCTGTTTCTGGGTCATTACTCTTTCTTGTTGTTAGATACAGTTTCCTTTTGTGGTTACAAGATATTTTTATTCCTTTAGGAAGCCAAGGTGTTTTTGCATGGTTTCTTATAATTAGATTTAACTACTTTCTTGGGGAAAATTCTCTTACAAGTGTATCATGAAATAAATTATATTTGAAATTGGACTGTTGAATGAAAGCTATCGTGAATTGGAATTTGTGTATTCAATATGAAGCCGGAAAAATGTGTACACTGCACATTGGACATTACATAACGCTTCACCCCTTACAGCTATATGTTTCAGCAAAATTAGTAATAAAATGCCCCCATACACTGTAAACAAGATACTTAACCTTCATGTAGTCTGCTTGGTGAGCAATAACAGACAGCAATCCTGTGGCAATTGGCGCAGTTGGCATGGTTTTAAGTTTAGAATGCAAGACAGTGATCCAAGATAGTAATAGATGATGTCATCAGTGTTTTCAGAATCCATGATAGTATCCCAAGATGGTGGACCTGGGCATATGGATGCAGCCTGTAATGTTGTCAGTTCAAATTAGTTCTTCCATTTCCTGTTGGCACTGCAGTCATCTACCCCACCACTCATTAGCAATGTCTAGGCTTACTAGCTATCAACTGGACTCACCACTTATGTTCTGTACACCATTGTGAAAGGGTGATCATCATCATTAAGAGTCATCAGAGATATACCACCTCCAGACAGAAAAATCTGATTCCCACTGTTGACTGTAAGTATCAAAACTATTCTTCTCTCTCAGTGTTTATTATTCGTAATGTATGTATGTGTATGTGCGTGTTTTCCATAGTTTTCTTGCATTTCTCCCTTAGAACAACAACTCCCTAACATACGTGATGCAGAGGATGCAGAGGAGCAGCAGCAGAAATCAAGTTGACACACAGAATGACTTCATAATCCAGTGCCTGATATATTAGAACAGGACATGGAATTGTTTTGAGACTTCTAGTTTTCAGTATATCCAAAATATACATGGTCATCAAGCCTCTAGCATTGCATAGTGCACCTGATACATCGGAACAGAAATCAATTCAACTGGCAGAACGGTTTCCAGACGTCGAGCTTCCACTGTCTCCAGCACCTACAATGCTTGAGAGGCACTACTGTGGTTTAATGCAGCTTTGAAAGTAGTGTCATTCACCACAATGCACAAATTGAATGTGAGTGACAATAAACACTTAGTTTAGTAATCTTCTCAGGTCATAAGTTAAAGGTAATGCCATTTTTGAAAATCCACGATTTAGCAACATAAAAAATCACTGCAATGTTCAATGCTCAAATGGGTGCAATATTTGTCATGTATTATTGTTTTTCTGGCATGTTCCACATCCTGGAGGACCTCCTCACTATGGATCAACTGGAATGAAAGTAAATCTAATCTAATCTAATCTTTCAGAGTATGAATGGTATTAGTTATGTCAGAATTAAAAGAAAAAAATCACTGCAATGTTCAATGCTGAAATGGGTGCAATGTTAATAGACTCTCATGCAGGATATGTTGGGGAGCGTCTATGAAATGTGAAAATATACAACAAAGAAAATACCATATAGTGCATTCATTTTCAGAAATTTACATTCAGGAGCTCAGAGTACAGCGTATAAGCATGTCGAATAGTGTCTGTATGTATAGGGATATTTGGAAATGTTTGGCATGCACTTGAAAAACTTAAATGTCTGAACACTTAAGGGGAATTTTTGCTACGAATTTCGATGTGAGCCATACTTCAGTATGCGGCATATACAACGCATCTGCACATTACATAGATTCAGGAGCTCAGAGTACAGCGTATAAGCATGTCGAATAGTGTCTGTATCTATAGGGATATTTGGAAATGTTTGGCATGCACTTGAAAAACTTAAATGTCTGAACACTTAAGGGGAACCCGAATGAGATTTTCAGTCTGCAGCGGAGTGTGCGCTGATATGAAACTTCCTGGCAGATTAAAACTGTGTGCCTGACCGAGACTCGAACTCGGGACCTTTGCCTTTCTCGGGCAAGTGCATTCATTTGGAAGGTAGGAGACGGATACTGGCAGAAGTAAAGCTGTGAGTACCAGGCGTCAGTCGTGCTACGGTAGCTCAGGGGGTAGAGCACTTGCCCGCGAAAGGCAAAGGTCCCGAGTTCGAGTCTCGGTCGGGCACACAGTTTTAATCTGCCAGGAAGTTACTTAAGGGGAAGTTTTTGCTACGAATTTCGATGTGAGCCATACTTCAGTATGCGGCATATACAATGCATCTGCACATTACATAACGTTGCTAGAGAATTACGTCCATATTTATATTTATTTGTGTATCATATTATGTTATACCAATTTTAAAAAAGGAAAAAAATGAGTATTTTTCTCTCTAAACAGAATTCCATTTCATCAAAGACTTCAAACATGTTGAGTAAAATATACAATTCATGTTACTGAAGTTCAGATGACAACTTAAAATTCTTTATATGTTCAGTAATTTAAATAAAGAAGTAGTCGAGACATTTCTTGCAAGGAGAAAGTGGAAATATTTACCTCTAGGAAAGAGCATGTAGAAGACTGTTACTCAAGTTTAAGAGCATAGCTGTCCATGAAGCGGATACTTGCATGACTAATGAAACATTTCTTGATATAAGGGACCATAACTTAATAAAGGAGTTATTTCTATATTGAAGAGACTTAGTGGCTTTTTACATGAGATGAAACTTAGTAACTCAGCTGTTGCAATGTCAGAGAGCAAGACACAGAAGACTGTTGTTGCAAAAAATCCTTTTTATTACAGTAAAGCTGTAGCAAAGTGCTACATGTCAACCACCACACTGTAACAAAACGCATCTCAATATACTTATATTGCTTTATGTAGAGAACCCTCAAAATTGACAACCTCAGACATCTACTGAATAAGACGTATAAAAGTGTAAAACTACACCTAGAGTTATTACTACGTTGAGAGGGCTTAACTCATTTGACTTAAGGCGAAAGTTAACAGTTCAACTGTTGCAGTGTCAGAGAAAGATTTAACAACTCATACATTTTCAGTTGTTGTCACTATAATAGGTACAAACTTAGCAGTTCATACATTTTCAGCTGGTGTTTGTCTTAGCTGTTAATTACTAGAAGAAGCAAAATGTATGTGGGATGTGGTTGTTCAAACATTCAAGTAGGCAGGGAGGCCATTCCCTGCACAAGTGCTAGGGCATTTTGCACTGTGGCTGGTATCACACATGATTATGGTGTTAAGTATTTCATAGTTTGGGTACTGTGTGGTGGTCTCTAGCATGTCCAATATCATGTTCAGATACTGTGTCTGGCTTTTTGAGTTGAAAACTGTATAGTCTGAGTATTGTGCCAGAGAACTATTCCATACACTGTGTTATCCAGTTATTGCACCTGGTACCATGTCATACTATCCCATACATCATTCTGGGCATTGTGCCCATCTACAATGCTGTGTCATACCAGCCCAAACAAGCATCAGATGGCACCATGCCATCTGTAAGGAGGGTACTTATGAGAGGGTAGCCTCCCTCCATTCTTCCATGGACATCCTGCATGGTTCACCTCTATATACTTTAATTTTTGAGCAACTGCATTCCACCCACATTTTTACTTCTTACAATAATTAACTAAAGTTGAAAATACATAAACTGATTAGTTTCTCTGTAGTATAATGACAAATACTGAAAATATATGATCTGTCAAGTCTGTCTCTGACACTGCAACAGCTGAACTGTTAAGTTTTACCTCATCTAAATGTGCAAAGTCTTATAAAAACAGCTACAGCTTGGACTGTAAAGTTCCTCTCCAAGTGTAATCCTATGTTTCACACTTATTATGCAGTGTATGCCTGAGGTTGTCAATTTTAAGTGTCCAGAATGAGATTTTAACTCTGCAGCAAAGTGTGCGCTGATATGAAACTTCCTGGCAGATTAAAACTGTGTGCCCGACCGAGACTCGAACTCGGGACCTCTGCCTTTCGTGGGCAAGTGCTCTACCATCTGAGCTACCGAAGCACGACTTGCCCGCGAAAGGCAAAGGTGCTGAGTTCAAGCCTCGGTCGGGCACACAGTTTTAATCTGCCAGGAAGTTTCATATCAGCGCACACTCCGCTGCAGACTGAAAATCTCATTCTGGAAACATCCCCCAGGCTGTGGCTAAGCCATGTCTCCGCAATATCCTTTCTTTCAGGAGTGTTATTTCTGCAAGTTTCGCAGGAGAGCTTCTGTAAAGTTTGGAAGGTAGGAGACGAGATACTGGCAGAAATAAAGCTGTGAGTACTGGGAGTGAGTCGTGCTTCGGTAGCTCAGATGGTAGAGTACTTGCCCGCAAAAGGCAAAGGTCCCGCGTTCAAGTCTTGGTCGGGCACACAGTTTTAATCTGCCCGGAAGTTTCAATTTTAAGTGTTCTGTACCAGAAGCTGGGTGTGCTGTGACATGATCTCTTGCTAATCAGGTGCTCTGTGAGTACACAGATTAGACTGCTATTGAATCCATCAACCGAGATCATATAAAATGATGCATTACCACCATGAAGCTAACAGGATACTTGAAAAATCAACTATCGCACACATCGGAAAACATATTTGATAAATTCCTGAACTCATCAGAGTGTCGCTTATTGCTAATAGTTAGAGGAGTTGGGCATTTCATTTGAGTAATTTACTTCAACAGTTGCTGAATGATAAGAGTTTGATCTCATAAAATAGTATTTAGTCACACAATATGCACATAAACATTGAGGCTATACACAATTTGAGAATGAATTTACATAATTAAACTAGGACAATGATGAGAAAATTGATGGTTTTTAGGGTCGCAACCAGCATTTGTTGGACAATTATGGCTGATATGGACCCAGGCACATAATACACACAAATTATGTTTCCAACCATGATTGCAAAACTATATAATTATACAAAAAAGAAGTATGAATCTGAACAAACCATACAACAGACCAAAAAATAAAGGAAGTATCAGAAGAATCATCATCAGATGGTGAACTCCAGTGAATGAGCTTGATACCAAAACGAAACATGATTGGTTGTGGAAGAAGATACCATTTCAATCAGAAAAACATGAATGTCAGTGTGTGAAGCATATCGATAAACTTATGAAGACCGAGAATGGAAAATGGGTATGAAATCCTCTCCCTTCATTGCATCATGATCGTCAAAGTCGAGAGTGTGCACTGCAGATGTGGCCTTAACAGGCCTGCAGTTGAGAGGACTCAAGTCATGTCACTCTGTGCCGTGCTGCAGTGGCTACGGTATGATTTGCAAATGGTGGATTTCTTCATTCCTAGCATGCCCAAATGTTCAAATTCTGGATCTGGGTTTTTGAGCTCCACGCTATACAGTTAAGGTATCGTACCAGAGAACCACATCACACATCCCATAATCAAGGTAGTGCACCAGGTACTGCATGATACTCTTTAATACATTAATCTGATTGCAGATGCCAGTGAGTTCAAACTTGGCAGAGGGATTAAGTAAAGATAACTGCAAACAAGCGTGGAATCCTGAAGCGAATTAGGACCAAGAAACCACATGAGAAGCTGAAAGCTCAACAGACTCAAACTGACACTCAGAACTCTCACTGTCTCCCTAAATTTTGGTAGCCTTCATTCAGAACTTGGAAAGGCATCTGGGACAATCTTCCTAACCAGTCCCAGAAAGTCCCTAACAACTCCTCCAATGAGCCATCTGTAAAACTGTTCACTAACCCCCACCATTACATAAAAGATTTATCCACCAATGAGATTCATATTTACAAAAAATGTGAATCGAGTGCACCCTGTGCACACAGCCAGACTTGTTTCTCAGAAATTCTGGAGATTTTGTAGAGCTATGCAGTGTTCCCATGGAAATTTCGAAGGCCCACATGAGACCTTATATTTAGCTCTTGGAAACGGCGTGTGAAGACACAAAGTGGGACACCTGCGGCCCCCACTGAAAATTTGTCATCCAGCGGAGTTGCCACCCCTGTCACCACTGGTTTTCTGTTATGCTATAGCGCACGCCACTCGACGATTCTACTGCCCATTATTCGAAGTACCTGCAAGATAATCCCTTAATGACCTTGTAACCTAATCGGCCTACTGGGTTTGCAATATAACTGATTGTGATCGCTTGTGCTAATGAAATTTTACAGTTAGTAAGGCTATCGTTAATAAAGGAAAATAATGCCAGTTAGATGGAAGAAAATATACAACAGACTCTCCTGAAGGAAGAATCCATTCTAAATTTAAGCTAAACTTAGATGATAATTTTGAAATGGATAGTATATAGTGCAGTTGCTCACGATCGCACTGGCGGGGGGGGGGGGGGGGGGGAGGGGACCATGTATTAATTACTACAAAAATCACTGCTAACACTACAAAACCACTGATTAGCCAAAAAAAGAAACAATTAAACGGTCGACAGCCCGCTAGGGCAATGAATGTCCAGAATCTTGACAAAGGCAATGGTACAGAAATTTAAGCAAATAATCACTGGCATTGCAACAGTAGGTTGTCACACTTTTCCACAGCACAACAATCCATGGGAAAATAAACGAATCAGTAAGCATTGAGTTTGCAGTTACTTATTCTGAAATACTAAATTTTGAAAGTAGCGTTAAATGAAATTAATCGTTAAATAAATGACTGGCTTAACTTAAACTTTGTTCTGTAAAACATATAACTTTCAGTAACCTCACGCCAAGTTTAGAAAAAGGCAAGCAATTTACTTTTGATTATTGGAAGACTCAATTGAATTTACTTTAAGCAAATGATCAATTGGTTTTATGTTTAAAATAACAACAATAAAATATATACAAAGAAGTCACTTGTTAAGCTAAATACAGAATAAATTTAATTGCACACTCTTAATTTTTGCTGTATCTTTAGTTATTAGTTTTGCCAGTGATGTTATACTTTACTTTAAGTAGCCTCTGTTATGCAGTTACGGGGAAGAAATTTTAGACTGAAACTGGCAGTAAATAAAACCCCCAAAGTATGGTGACAGCGAATCGTCAGCATTGGTGCAGACGGAATGCGTAGACCTGGAAAATTGGCGACAGTATTTTGGGATCAGTCTTCCTTCCACATTGCCTAATAGGCCACAGATATCGTTGTTTCTTGCAGGTGACTTTGCCACCCCTGCTGGATGAAGTGCCACTGATGCTTGGAAGGGTTGTGTCGCCATTAACGCTTGGACGCATCTTAGTCGTATCTTCCCTGGTGAATGGATTGGACGAGGGGACCCAGTTGTATGGCCTGCTCGTTCACCAGGTCTCAACCTGTGTGATTTATGCTTGTGGGGCCATCTCAAAAGTATCATGTATGCAGAGTCCATTACAGAAGTGGAGACACTGGAGCAGTATATTCATGCTGCCTTTGACACTGTTCAAATGCAATCTGTCCGATGTGAACATGTGAGACAGAACACACTACAGTGCATACACGCATGCATTGAGGCACATGTAAACCACTTTCAACACATACTGTAACTGTGGCTGCAGGGTAAAGTGCATTTTAGACTGCAGTCTCTGTAACAAAGTGTGATTGAATAAATTGTCTCTAGTATGGATACCATGCATTTACGGATATAAGTTCATTAGACATTTTTGGTCCATATCCTCTCATTGATCAATCCATAGAGCTTGTACACCCTGTACATAAATAAACACGCGTATTGCACGGTTTTTTCACTTAATTGATTCTGTACACACGTTTATGCTCGCATGCCAAAGAGGAATACTGCAGCGTGAGTTTATTTCTATCAAAATCGCTAAAAATTTCATATCTTTGGGTACCAATGATTGGAGGGGAAGTGAGTACACCAGAGTAAAGCAATAAGTCATACAAATGGATCCTGTTTTTACATATTAATATATAACTGATCCCAGACAGCTACCAAACAAAACCAAGCCCATCATCACTGGTCTGATGTAGCCCCAAGGAAGATGTAAGTGTCTACAATTAAAAATGTATCAAGAAACTTTAATCGTTCTAAGTTTTCTTCAGTAATAATACTTTGGTGTGAATATACCACACACTGTATGTTTAAATCTGCTTGACATTAGATTATAAAATTTAGCTATGATTTTTGGTTGCTTGCGTGTGAATATTTCCATGAGTTGCACCGCTTTTATCTGGCCATATACACCACCACAATGAACATTCTAAATAGTTTATAAAATATGTGCATAGAGTATCTGCAGAAAAACACTGTATCAAATCTGTTGTTGCGTTAATGGTATAATAAGAAGAATGCAGCTTAATAGTGGAGATGATAGACAAACATGACCTTAAGAAATAATTGGTCGTGAGACTTGTACGTCACTGGGAGGTGCATGTGATGCCAGAGGATATTGTCCCTGAGGCCAGAACGAAAACGATTTACGATTGCTTTTGCCATGCAGCAATGAAATGCGGGAGTGGCATTTGTTCCCAGCCAGGACAAAGAGCATTCCGCCATTTTGGCAGGGATTCTCATATTGTCTTCTAGGAAACTTTTGTAACATCGGAACCTTATAGACCGGCGAAAATTTTTCGACAGAGCAAGCAAAATGGAGCGACACTGCAGAAGGCTAGACATAGGGTGGCTGAGAGAGCTGTGGTGTTTTTTTTTTTTTTTTTTTGAGGTCACGCAGACACACGAGCCATGCTGTTCAAAATAACAGTGTGTTGATTAGGATGTGGACTGTGATATCAGAAAATATAATAGCGGAGGCCTGTTCAATGCCTCAAGATGTTTAAAGATTGTAGGAACAATTTTTTTGTCATATGGAGGCAGACTGGTGACAGAGGACTCGGTACAAGTCGAGCACCACCTCTGTGAGAACGAACTTGTTTTTCAGTGTGAGTTTTTTTAGCCGTATTTCATGCATTGTTATTTGCTGCGAGCTTTGAGTGAAGACGCTGTTAAATAAAGTGTATGTAACCCAAATCTGTGTCTCTAGCACTTTCTATACTTTTACTACGATGTACTTCGAAGTACCCACGGTAGTAACCACTGTTATTGTGCATTTCCACATCACTTTGACTTTCCTCAGTGATTATCGACATTTGTTGTGAACAATGTTTCCCATGGCCTTTATTTCCTCACCGTATCACGAATCAGACATTGTATGCTCTATATTCGTGTGTAGTATAGAGTGTAGCTGCAAGTACATTTAGTAGCACTGCCTTCCATGTCTCCTGGTTGAGTTCCGCTGCCGCCACTCCCCCTCCCCCCCCCCCCCCCCCGGCGATGGCAGCTATCTTAGACACTTCAAGTTACAGCGCAATGAACGCCCAGATCGAGCAAATGGTGTTCAAATAGGATCCAGACATCGTGGCCCCACATCAGACTGTGCAGCATACAAACATCTACCACTCAAAGATTGTGTCATTTTTTCAGCCTTTAGGCAGTGCTGTCCTGTCTGTTCAGTTCGAGCATTCCAGATTCTTTTACGATATAACAGCCACAGCTATTACTACCATGCCAGTCGTGTCTTATGTGTCGTCCGCGTTATTCGCGGCTACCATGTCTGCTACAGTGTGTTATGTCCCAAAGAGCAGCCCTCCACCCCCGCAATATGACCAAAATGCTGCGCACATTACCACTGTCGCACACCACGCTCCCTCTGTCACTTACCGGATTTTCTGCTCTGATGCTGAATCAAGCCGCCACCACGCTCCCCCCCCCCCCCCCCCCTCTCTCCCACTATCCAGCCACTTCCCTAACCTGCCTCCCCTCAGTAAGGATAGCCCTCCACATGGTTCGTCCTGGTGGATTCTATTCTTGACATTAGCAGCATCACCAGTGATGACATACATTTTCTATTCCTCATTGAACATTTACACGCCAACCTGGATCATATCAGCTGCATCATCATGACCCTGCCTCCTCTTCGCAGATATCTCAATGTGAGGCAGTTCATCTTGAAGTGTCTTTCCCATGGCTGGAGGAGGTGCTTCATTGTGTCATTCTTGTGGAATAAATCGGCTGCAGGACGCCCTGGCAACTCTGATGTCACCTACGTGCCATTGTCAATTCTAATATCCTACCAGACACTGCTTTATGGACCACTTGGATCATGAGGCTTCCATACAAAATCCAGTTATAAGTCTTATCTTTGTCTACAGAACTACATAAATGTAGAATTTGACACGTGAATTGCATGTATCAAGTTGTCCGGCACTGCCAGCTCATCACTTCTCCAAGAATGATTGGGCTTCCGACATTGGCAGTCCTCCTTTGGATACAGATACCACTCCTCCTTGCCCACTCAGAGTAGGTCGCTTGAGATCTGGCGCATTGTGCAATGGGTCAGTGTACCCACCTACTGACAAACCACCCACACTACCTACACCCCATCCCCCACCCCTAACTTCTAGTGCACTTCCTAATGCAGCATGGCAGTGGACAATGGAACTTTGAAGCCCTGCTCCCCACTCTGCCTACTTGCTGTGTTGATACCACACAAACTTCAGGGACGCCACTCGTAATTGCCATTCCCCTGTGTAATGGAAAACCCCCTGTGCAGGCCGCAGTAGTGTCACATGCTGCACTTCTTCTCCAGGGGGCCGCTTTCTAAATCAGTCACCATTCAATGATCACCTCACAATTGCACATTTGGACGCTCGCCACTATGTGCCCGACAGTTCAACCAACATGTACTTTCTGACTGATGCCAGCCATTATCCCACCAGCTCTTGCTCCACTGAACATCCTGCCGTTATCCAGTACACTTTGTGCGACTAATAATTCAAACATCAAATTCCATGGTGCAGCTGTGGTACAGCTACAGCTCACCCCCTCATCTTCAGTTCCCATGTACCTTCCACATGGCGGAAATTGAGATTCCAGTCCCCTAAAATGGCTTTCTTAAGCACTGCGGCCTCTCGATAGACATCCAGTTTGCTGTGTTGTTCCATCATACTTCTGGCACCTGCATACCAGGTTCGTTCACTATGCTGCCTACAGCCCCCTTGGCTTGCTGTGACACACTCGTTCATCCATCATCCATATGTGTACTTCGGACAGCTCAACTCACCAACTCTCTCACTGAGCTCTTACTCCATTGTTGAGACATCGACACCCGTCATATGAGCAACAACACAGTCCATCAGCTGGTCACAGATGCTTCTGAAAACCTGACACATGCATACTATGCAGCTGATGCTCTCCCCAATGCGATATCGCCTCTGCAACTCTGATCGACAATGCAGGTACTGCTGTTCTGCAGCCTTGACAGGTCAGTAGTGCCTTTTCGTGCATGTGTTGCATGCGACACACCCTCCCTCTATTCACAACTTTTGGCTATTTCAGACGATACCTGTCATAGGTTAATGACTACTGAAGGCACTCTTTTTCATTATAAGGCGAGGTGCCTGACAGCTAACAAACTGCATCATGCTAAGGCCACTGTGCAGGAACTGTTAGACGCAGGAATAGTCTTTTAGTAACTGTTCTTGGCCTATTCAACTGGTCCCTAAAAAAGACGATAACTACAGGTTGTGCAGTGACTACCGCAAACTGAAGATGCGCAGATAATTGACAACAACCCACTCAACACGTCCAAGACTTCACGCAGCAGCTGCACGTCGCGCGTGTTTTTAACGTCATAGACTGTCGCAAGGCTTACCATCAAATCCCCATGCATACTGATGACGTCCGAAAACGGCCGTTATTACACCATTCGGCCTATTCGAATTTTGTTTCATGCCTTACAGACTGACAAATGCCACCCAAACTTGGCAGTGCTTTGTTGATTCTCTTGTTTTCTCGCTGACATTCTCCTATCCATATCTGGACGACAACCTTATCTTTTCCTCTACTGACAACAAATATGAGAAGCCCCTATCACAAGTGTTACAAGTCCTCGTGGACAATAGTGTCGAAATTAATTATGATAAAACTCAATTTCGCCACATTACTATCACCTTCCTTAATCAAGAAGTTACTACCGAGAGCATTCAGCTGCCTTCCGACCCTGTCGGATTCATCTCCGACTTACTACTACTTGAAACGTAACGTGATCTTTGCAGGTTTCTAGGTATGGTAAAATTTCAGACGCCAACATGCCCCATGCCACCTCACTTTAAGCCCTTCTTGCTCACGCTTCAACAGGCAGCAGCACTTCAGGATACTGTAGAGTGAATTAGTCTGATGCTATATTACAAGTTTTTAAAAATCTCACAGTCGAGTTCTCCAATGCCGTCATACTTATGCACACTGCCGCCAGTCTACACCTTTCAACCTGTGCAAAATGGCTCACTTGCAGCAACAAGACCCTGATGCACATAACTTGTTACAAGACTCTTCTATGTCGTCTACAGTGGAGTCATGACTCCTACCCGGATCAGCTACTCCAGTGTTGTGTGACACTTCTAACAACATGCAGCATGCAGCAACCCATAGTTCCTTGTGCCATATGATGCAGTCTTCAGTGCCATTAACGATCTGGCCAACCTTGGCATCAAAGCCATCACGTGCCTACTCACTGATCATTTTGTTTGGCCAAACATCAAAAGTGACTGCGATGCCTGGGTGCGCACGTGCATTCCCTGTCGACATAGCAAGGTTGGTCGATATGAGGTACCTCCTCTCGGACGATTTGACATCCCAAACGGACGTTTCCGTCATGTGTATCTCGACCTGATTGCATCCATACCTCCTTCAGAAGGTTTCAAATACATTCTTTCTATGATCGACCAAACTAGTAGGTGGCTGGAGGCTGTTCCCCTCGCTGACATAGCTGACTTGGAAGCCTGTGCTTTCATTCACACCTGACCGACCTGCTTTGGCTGCCTGTCATCTATCACTACGCATCAGGGATGGCAATTCAAATTGCTCTTTTTCGGTATGTTCTGTAATCTACGAGTTGTTGGCATGTTCTGTACCAATGCATACCGTCCACAAAGTAATGGACTTGCATAGCACTGGCATCACACTCTGAAAGTGGCTCTCGTGTACCACACCAGTGTGTGGGAGGAAGCATTGCCATGAGCCTTCTTGAGCACGCATTCCACTTTCAAACCTTTGATCCTTCCCACAGAGTATGTCGGCGACTCCAATCCTCTTCCCCCTTTGCCCTACACACATTAATCAAGTGCGTCAGCTCACGTATCTCACACATTCGTGTGCCCCCTCCCCCCTCCCTACGTGTCTTCATTCACAGCGATCTCGCCACCTGCGATTATGTCATGCTCCATGACAACTCGGTTTGTGCAGCTTTGCGGCACCCTTATTCAGGCCCTCACAAGGCACTACCGTGCTCCAACAACACCTCCGTTATTCTTCTCAACTGTAAGCCACAAACTGTATCCTTTCACAGGTTAAAAGAAGCCTGGACAGATGTAGAGACCAAGACGTACCACCTGCCATCTAGTGAACCTACTCGAGTGTGGTGACTCATCGTTAGGTCAAAGCACACCAATTCTTGCATCCGCTTCTGACATCCTCCCTCCCAGTGCAACTGCAGTTCCCCCAGTCTTGTGCTCGGGACAAGTGATTCTTGCGTGCTCATTCTGACAACTCATCTCTAATCAGCACCACAAAGTGTCACAACGATCTCTGTCGACGTCTCACTATTTAGTTCCGAAGACCTTTCAATCAAGATCCACAACGATGCCCTCTTCCTTCTCCATACCCCTCCCTGCTCCTTTGACGCCCCCAACAATGTCCACAGTACCTTTGTGAAACATTATCCTTTATCAATTTCTACAGACAAGACCAATATTACTGCCCTCCACTGACTCCATCAGGCAGCTTACCATCACCATATCTCTTTTCTCCACGCCCTCAACGTACACTCGCTACTCCTCCTCTCAAATTCTTTTATTCTATGTAGTTCGTCCCCTCCACCCACCCCTCGATTTTGGCACCGACATTACATGCTTTCCTCATCCCCTTCTCTCTTGCAAAGCAACCGTCTAGCGTTGCCTTCCCCTCATGGGAGCTATGAGACCTCTGGCTACACCGCCTTTCATCACATAGGGAGCTCTCCCCCCATGTGCTTCACACTACTGGGTGATGGGGGGACTCAGTGGTGGTAGTCGACTCGGTACAAGTCAAGCACCACCTCTGAGAGAACGACTTTCTTTGACTTGTGAGTGTTTTTTCAGCCATGTTTCATACATCGTTCTTGTTATTCGCTGCGAGCTTGACGCCATTAATAAAGTGTACATGATTCAAAAATTTGTTGGTAGTACTTTCTACTATGGTGCAGTATTGGAGTACCTATAAGTACATGAAGTGATATGCGATGATGCAGGAGTGCTTTACTAGTTTTTGATTGGTGGTTTTACCTTTTTGGCGAAAATTCCATGTGGAGTTTATGGCGGACTTGCACATCATATAGTGTGAAGTGGGATTCGGCAATAAATCATGGAGGAATGTGGTAGATTTTTTATCTTGAACCACAGAGGAGTGTGGTTGGATCCGATCATCAACCGCAGAGGAGAGTAGTCGATTCGCTCTTGGAGAAGATATTTAGTTTTAGTCTTGGATCAGAATGAGAGGAGGAGATGGATGTTGGCTGTTTGACCTGAAGCTGAGGTGCAACTGTCACCGCATCTTCAGATATCCATATACACATGATGAGTAATGTACAGTGAATTTCTTTTACTTCGTCACGCACTGACAGCAGCAACAGTCGCTATCCGATTTAAGTGCCCTGTGGTAATTTGTTTCGTGGTATAGTCCGCAATAACTGTCATTCCTTTTAATCACCGTCATATCGCGTTATGCATCTTTTAAAGTCAGAATTAGTGTTAGTTCACCACCCTTTGTTCACTTTTGTCAATTGTCTACTGGAACACCTCACTTAAAAACATGAGGAAGAATATAATCGATGTGTTATGTTGAGCTGTGTTCCATTTGATTCATGCCTTCGAGAAATAACTTTTATTCAAGTAAGCCAAATCCGTTGATCACCTTTATTAACTTTAGTTATCTATATGGGAAATACTAGGAGTAGTCTTGGAATAAAAATGTAACTTGTTGTCTTCAGTTTCCTTACACAGGGCCACATTTCTTGGCAATGACGTTTAAAATCTGTTTTGTGTAATTTTCACCGTAGTGTCACTGAAGGGGTGGTTCCGTGTCTTAGAGATACTGAGAGACAGAAGTTTATTAGAGGTATCCATATACCTGTCAACCAGAGAGACATTTCGTAAGGTAGCTAATAAAGGTCGTGGAACCAGTGTAACTAATATCGCATTCCTCTGTGCATCTCTACATGGTATTGACAAACGCTAACATACGATCGAATTTCAAGATAGTTCAGATGACAAGCGACAGAGAGCGTTAGTCTCTGTAGTTTCTCGCCGTCTGTTTCAATTACAGATATTTTGCAGGCGGCTATTTACAGGTGGAGCTACACTATCCGAAAGATATTGGTGAATCGACTATATGTGATATAATTCATCATCTATGCAAAATTATTTGGATGGAATTAAAAGGGAATGTGATGCTAACACCAGATGAAGAAAAATTATTTATGTATTCCAAGGATTTAAACAGTACGTAATGTTTCCGTATCATTACGTGCGAGCTTTCAATCATAAATATATCAAGATATAAAATCCGGAACATTCTTCTTACACTTCACTTACAAACATTTTTTTTTCATAATGCTGTTGGTACTATGTGACTCTGACTATCACTTCAGCTGGCTAGACATTTGCACTTATGGAAAAGAGAGCGACTGGAATTTTCAGGGATATCATTCTAAATGAACTTGAAAATCTTAGGACATACTGAAACGAAAAATCTTTAACAGAAAACCACAACATGGCACTTTCTTACACGATCGTAGGTGGTGTAGTACTTGGGTTGATGGAAAATTTAATGAGACTCTATGGCGTAAAGCAAATGTCTTATGAATGGCTAACTTCAACACATAAATATCTTGAACATACTTTTAGTATAGCATGGAGAATACTACATTGCCCATTAGATATCAGTGTGGATTGTGCTGAACACTTTTTAAAAGCGATTACAGTACTTCACAACTACTGTATGTTGTAATGAAAGACGGATTTAAACATGAAGGCATCTTAGAAAGAAATCTCACAAGTATAAATGCTACCTACAATGGACGACCAACTTCATCAGTGGATAACGTTCAGGTTAAATTTACCAACTATTTTGTTAATGAAGGTAGAGAAGAAAATTCAGACGTGTGATACAAGCGAAAGTGTACTTTTTAACGAAGACTTTTTATTACCTATAAATTTTTCTTGAATCATTTCCCTCATAGCAGATCAAAACAAATTTTTGGCATGCTCGTTGTCTTAAAATGTTATTTTTACACAATTGTGGCGCCATATTCCAAGTAACTGGCCCTTTTTGTACTTTGTCCATTAGTAGCTCAACGTCATTATTCTCGCCTTCGGTTTCACTAATTTTTCGCAACGTCCGTCAAAGAAAAGTAACAAAAAACATGTACAAAATACGTCTGGCCACGTGGGAAAAGCATGATCATCTGAACAGCGCATGGGTGCTGTCCATCTTTCTAATTGCTTGTCAACGCACGTGTGAGGTTTGGCAGTAAAGAAACTGGACTGGTTGTTGTGCGCCTTTGTGGCTTCGTCGATGACCAATAGAAGAATAGAGGAATAACCTTGGGACTCTCACTGACAAGTGCACAAAATTTCACGCCCGTGTGGTAGTTAGCCTGGCTGTTAGCCTTCTTAGAAACAGGTCGTGTGTCTGAGCTCCGTCGGAATTATGCTACACGCCAAAATGGAACAACAAATTTCTCACAGAACTCGGAAAATCTGACACTGAAATTTACGAGTTGTTGAAGCAAGTTTATGGTGATCAGTGTCTATCTGGTGCCCGAGTTTTAGAGCGGGTTAAGAGGTTTAAGGATGTAGGGAAGATATCGAAGACGATCCGAAATTGTGCTGTCCTTCCACTTCGAAAACTGAAGAGAATGTGGAGAAGGTCAGTAGAATTGTTCGAGTAGGTCGCCGACTGAGACTTCGAGTAGTTTCAAAACTTGCCTGAATCAATAAGGAAATGGTTACACAAATTTTCACAATGACGTTGCCATGTCAAAGGTTTGTGCTAAAGTGGTGCCAAGAGTCCTCACATACAAACAAAAGCAACATCAAGTGGACTGTTGTATTGCCATTGAAAATGACCCTCATTACTCAGTAAAGTAACTGTGTCTGATGAAACAAGGATATTTCAGTACGATCGAGAGAGTAAGTGACAATCCATGAGTTGGAAGAGCCCTCAATCCTCTGGGAAGAAGAAAGTGCGCATGAGCAAATTAAAATTCAAAGCAATGATGATTGTTTTCTTCGATATTATCTACATTTATTGGGTGCCTGAAGAGACTGTCAATCAACCTTATTATGCAACTATTCTGAAGACTCTCCATGAACGTGTGCAATGAAGGAGACCAGATCTGTGGAAGAATCGCTCACAGATTGACCGTCAGGACAATGCGCTGGGTGAATAGGTTTTTGGCGAAAAACAATATTCCAGTGGTGCCTGACCAAGCTCCATGCTATTTCTTTTTCTTCGCAAAACTGAAGTCAGCACCAGGTTCTATTCCAAGGATGCGGTGAAGAAAAAGCAACGAGCCTTGTCAACAGCATAACATAAAAAGACTTGCAGCACTGCTTCCAGCAGTGGAAAATTCGCTTGGACTGGTGCAGGGAACGGAGAGGGGACTGCATTGAAGGGGACAACATTTCAGTTGTGTATGTTTCTTTCAGTAAAGAGTTTGAGCATGAGTCTGGTTCCTTTATTGCCACACCTCAGAAGTCTGAGTCTAGAGACTATATATGTAAACGCTGCGATAACGCAGGTCAGCGCTTGCTCAAGTGATCAGTTATCAGCTGAATGTTATATGTCTGAGGGTGCAATTCGAAAACACGTGTTTGATTTCTGTTATGTGAGCATAACCTAAGCTGGTACATGCAGAGATCTGGGGGAGAACACACAACAAACATTAGAAGACCGCCATGAAAGGCTAATCGAGACAGAGAGTGGATACCTCCACCATCACTATCAGTATACCCGAAGCTACGAATCGGTAATCGAAGGAAAGTATTCAATTAGGTAAACAATTGCTTTTGCCATCTTGGTTATGTACAACATTACAAATAAAAGTGTGTAAATTTTACCCATGCAACATATGTCTTCGTGTTTGTAGCATAGAAGGTCCACCTCCTACAGCTGCAGACCCAACAGTATTGATGTTCTGTCTAATGTGAACTCACCGCCATTTGATGAAGATGATGCTCCCTTCTGTTCCATGTTGTCGACGTTCGGTATGATCATTTTCTCAGGAAGATGTGTACATTGAAACATATCAGACTATATGCAGAAAACAGCACATATCATGATTTTACCTTATCCATTCTGTCTTGTTTTCCTTCTAGGTTTGATACAAAGTTCAAAACTACTCTTCTATTTCAACAAAGCTGACTGTTTCACAGCCGGAAAATTTTACTAGTTGAGAAAATTACTGGGTAATTTCACTATTTCCAGAAACCTACTTGCGGAAATAAAGAACAATCTAACATTCTATTTTGTGAGAGGTTCACTCTACAGAAATCTCTTCTAGTTTTGCAAAGGTTTTTACACTTCGCATAGTACGCTGAATAACAGAAAGCAAAGGAATTACCACTTTGCAGCACACAAATCCTCCAATAGAAAATGTGATGAGCGGCCCTCAACTACGTACCCTTTGACTCAGAGTTGAAATATTGAAAGTTTTGGCTGGTTTCGGTGTCTAGGGGCTGGGATACATAGTTGCAGCATTACAACCCAAATACTGCTGAGTCTACAGTATACAATATGCGTATACACATGAATCAAATGGTCGAAGGTTCCTATCACTCGACAATTGCGAATTTTGAATGTGACATAGAAATTTATAAATGAAAGACTGCAATTAAATAAAACCTGCAGGTACTGTTTTTAACGACTTTAATTGACGAGTACAATAGCAGAAGTACCTTTAAGAATGCCGTTTATTACTGCAAAACACTTATTGGCGTCGATAGTCGAGCAATTAAATAAAATATAAGTTGGATAACAGGAAAACAATAGATTCCTGCTTCACGTAGTTAGTTATGAACAACAATATAGCTCACGAGATGTTCACTTCTAAACGCATACTACGTCTTCACTGCAGAAGCTACGGAAATCTCTCAAGTGCATGAGTCGGCAGTACGAAATATTTCTATCTCCCGCGACCATGCGCAAACTGCCCCACTCTCCAATGTAGTTCGTGAGACCGTCTGTCGCGCCTTCTCGTCCGGCACTGGCCTGTCCAGCACTCCTCCCCCACTTCCACGCAGTCTCCCCATTAGCGAGCGCTTTGTCTGCCCCCGATAGCATCGTGGTCAGCGCGACAGACTGTCAATCCTAAGGGCCCGCGTTCGATTCCCGGCTGGGTCGGAGATTGTCTCCACTCAGGGACTGGGTGTTGTGTTGTCCTAACCATCATCATCATTTCATCCCCATCGACGCGCAAGTCGCCGGAGTGGCGTCAAATCGAAAGACTTGCACCAGGCGAGAGGTCTACCTGACGGGAGGCCCTCGTCACACGCCATTGTATTGTAACGAGCGCTGTGATTGTCTAGAGCGCTCCCGCCATTTCTTCCAGCCAACGCGCACTCACTAACATATTGAAACACAAACAAAATACTGGATTTACATTTAAATAACATGAAATTAAAAAAATTTCCTATGGCTAGACAATAAGCACGCTCTCACACACATTATTAAATACATAAACAAATCAAAAAGACATATATCAATGGAATACATTAAATATTTGACCAATTTCTTCATGAATAGTATATATCGGATATAAACAAAGACATAGACGAATAAATATATTTATAAGCATGCTGCCTCGGGTTTTTTGTGTAACTGTGGATTACTTATATCCTGATGCGATCAATAGAAATCGGCCACTTTGACCTCCAATAACTCATGTACTATGCCTGTAATTCAAATCAATTTGGCCGCATGAGATTAGCCGAGCAGTCTAAGGCGCTGCAGCCATGGACTGTGCGGCTGGTCCCGGCGGAGGTTCGAGTCCTTCCTCGGGCATGGGTGCGTGCGTTTGTCCTTAGGATAACTTAGTTTAAGTAGTGTGTTAGCAGTTAAGTCCCATAAGACTTCACACACATTTGATTTCATATCAATTCAGGTTTACACTAACAGCTTTCTAAAGACACATCGATCGACAAAATCAGCTGAACCGTTTAGATTTTGGAAATTCGTTGCTGGGTGTTATTTGTATAATTGACAGTCAGATACTAAACTTTAAACTAATAGAGATATTGAACATCTGATTAGACCATCAGAATCGTCATTCAAATAATGGAAATGTACATGTTTCTTTTTAAGGTATTTTGATTTCTCTGGATATTATTAATTTCTACATGAGCTGTCGAATGTCTGCTATTATGGTTTCGCAAAGTCCACCATCTTTGGCACTCCTGGCATGTACATATCCTTCATCGACACAAAGCACAGTCCTCGACACTGTGTCAACATGGAATTCCCAGGCACGCGGTCGGCCTGGACCACGCCCTGGGGCTGCCCCTATTTCTCCGGCCGATGCTCGGCACCACGTGGCCGCGGCTGTGGCCTGCCGCCCTGCCACGCCAACTCAGAACACTTTCAGGGGGTCACAAATCGCCCGTTACCTCACAGACGCGTGACATAACAACAAAGTGAGCATGAATAGAAGTTAAGGTAGACATAAGGACTTATAACCTGTTAATGTGACATGAGTGATCTGGGCAAGAATTGCTTGCCAAAGAACTGCGACACTGCCAGCTGCAAATGTTGTGTGGTGGCATGGGCAGGTGAAGACATAAAGAAAGAATGTATGTGGAACAAAGGCAAATGGGGAACCATTCTAGCGACGATCCGAACCGAAAATGGAGAAATCCACTTCCATAACTGACTTTGACAAAGGGTATATTGTAATGTCACAACACCTTGGAACGTATATGGCAGAAAGGGCGAATATGGTCGACTGTTCGTTTAATATTGTCGTGATTGGTTTAAGGACAATGAAACCATGGGTAGGGTACAGGATGTTGGAAGTCCACTCCTCATCTCAGAAGCGGAAGTCAGAGGCTTGCTCAATCTGTAAATGATGATAGGTGGCGATCTTGTAAGATCTAACGTCAGAGTACACTGCCAGTGTGGGAACAAGTGTTTTGGATTACACCATTCAGTAAACGATGTTGATTAGAGGGCTCCCTAGCAGGTGACACCCACATTTTCCCACGTTTTCAATTACGATGGCAAGGGCGCGAGAACATCAAGATTGGACCACGAATCAACGGAAACATGTCACCTATTTGGGTTAATCACGTTTCTTGTTAGGCCAGCTCGATGTTTATGTTTGGATACACTACTATCCAGGCGAATGGCTGCTCAAAAGATGCATCACTCCAACGATGCAGGCTGTGGGAACAGTGTTATGTTTTGACGGACCATCAGCTGGGCTTTTTTAGGACCTGTGATAGTGACTGAAGACGCCATCACAGCTGTGAACAATGCACCTTTTCGTGTTTCTCCGACAGAGAAGAAACTTCTAGTGCATTAACTGTCCAAGTCACAAGGCCAGAATCGTGCAACAGGCAACCAAATTCGCCTGATTGGAGCCTGAAGAAGATCTGGGACGCTACAAAGAGCCAGCTCTGGGCTCACAAACAACAGACCCGCAATTCATTGGAGTTGTGTGACCAATGTATATAAATATGGTGACACATACCTCTGGAAACCTACGAAGGAATTATTGCATACTTGCCTTGCAGAACTATGGCTGTATTGCATTCCAAAGGTAGACCAATGCACTATTAAACAGGTGTCCGCGAATTTTGTTACATCAGAGTAACTTCCAGTGCTATCAACGAGGCCCCGTCCCATCCATCTGTTTGTGTGCAGTCTTCAGCTTACTCAGATGTTTAGAATATACACCCGGCACAGTCAGTCATTCATTGACGTCACCTGCAAACTCACAATGTGCTTGACGCTTGATTTTGCTGTCGTGTTGTGCACTCACCACAGGAAGGCCATGTTGACCATAAAGGTGTTTGTATAAAACATATTTTAGTCCAAACAGATTTTCATCTCATGCATTTGAGCAGTATTGAAGTATGTGTCATACAAGCGCTTTGTAGGCAGTCTGTTTTGTATACAGTCTGCTTATTGTCAGCATCGTGAGTATGTTGGATAAGTTCGTTCTGCACCACTCTGCATTGTTGCAAAATTTGTTCAAGATGGCGGATCCAAGATGGCGTCCATAGATGTGGAAACGTCGCAATGGCATCGTGACTGGGAATTCAACTTTTGACGAGCTTCCTTGGAATTGGCAGGAAAAGTACTCAGTCTGTGCTGGGCTGCTGGGTAGGGTGGACATAAGTCTTTATTTTGCACGTATTATTTATTTAAGCAATTTGAGTTGTCATAGGCAGTAGCTCCATCAAGTGTGTTCACCATGAGGTCCGGAGTCCAGCTGACCTAGTACACAGTACCGCCACCAAAGAACGCTTTCGTCACTCCCCCTCCCCCTTGCATGGCATCCAAGATGGCGATCTGGAGAAAAATGGCGGAAAAAGGATTCCATCTAAAGCTGATGGAGAGGAAGGAGTGTACTTTATTTATTTTCAGTGGGAAGTTGAAACAGTTTATTTAGGGATGGATTTCATATAGTTTTTTTATTACACTGATACAAAACACTCACCTTGACGTGCTTGGGGTCATAATAAATAGCCTACAGACCTGCAAACTACTCGTAAATTACCGAACTAATGCAATACATTGCATGTAAAACGCCCTGTAAACACGATCACTAATTGTAAGCTTTCGAAATAATGCATTGCACAGCCTATAGACATGTTCACAAAATATGCAGTACTCTGATGTAAACACATGTTCACTACGCGTAAAACAGTCAAAATAATGCATATATAATGCTCTACAAACACACTCACAATGTTTAAACAACCGAAATAATTCAGTGCACAAACACTCATTGCATGTAAAAACGCTTTAGAACTATCTTTAAGAAATTTGGCCATGACGTGTCAGTGATCCATTCCCTATGTAGATCCAAGGCGGAATGATGACCAGATGTCTCCTAACGAGGCACCCCATCCATCATGTGATACACTTCCCGGAAATCGTGACGTCCTGCTTTCGACAAACAGCAACAGAAACAGTAAACGTTCACTCCTAATCTCACTGCTAAAAGCCTTCATAATGTCTGTGTATGCTTGTGAAAACAACGTTTATCATTAAAGGGTTCTTGTTGTTTGGAGGGACAGAGGGTCTGTTTCAACTCGTCTCTGAAAACTCGCACAAAGGTGATATCACGTTAGTCTCAGAACTTTCCTGAAATGCCTTCACCCCATATTGTTCGAACCAATCCAAAGAGACCACTAAGCCCCTTACAAAGGTTGTCATGTGAATGAATGGAGCATTCTGATTGGCCCTTACTGAATTTATCCACCAAACTGCTGCTGCTGCCAATATGGGAACGTTGTCCGCCACTTTTTTCTGCAGACAGATAAATTACGAGCTTTCAGTGGCAAAACTATTTTGTACAGATCGCCATATTGCGCAGACAGCTAAACTCCGCAAAAGTGGTCTACCAATCATGAAATACGAAAAATTACACTGCTCTGCTATTGTCGAGCAAAGCTTGAATATTTCAGCATGGAGCCCATCTCCAACCTGGTTATTTATCACCACATACCATATCAATGTAGTAAACAGAATTTGTATCTTGCGCCATACAAAACCATCACTTCTGCATCCTGCACTTCTGCACATGCACTGTATGTACTCCTTGCAGCACTAGATATTTCCTGCAACGTCGGATGGTCATCCAGCACGGTGGTCACACATCGTCTGCACCTGCTCACATGCTGGCCCAGTGCGTGACCACACTTCCCTCAGTGGACTGCGGTAACTCTTCAAACTGTTATGTAAAGGCTGGGCTGGTTCCCCTCACCACAAAAACTTTTTTGGTTCTGGCCCCGACATGCTTGCTTGCTTGCTTTCTACACCCATATCAAGATTCTGGGATTACAAGAACACATGTATTTTCACATGGTTTGCCAGAATATCATACCATTTACATGATGCTTCTTGATATAAAAGCACATAGCAGTGTGGTACCCATCGCTTGCACAGTATAATTCAAAAGATAAAGACCCAAAACTTCGGCGGGGTTGAGCATGCTGCAAACCACTGAGTAGCTAGAAACTTCTCTCGTCTGCGAAGATCTTTACGTGAAAACTCAAAACAATAGAGGGAGCTGATATTTTCACGCATGAATACCTATGCCAATGATATAACAGATTACAAATCATTCGTCTAATTTAAAAAGTCAACTAGGATGTTTCTCATGTCTAGAGAGGCAGCAAACGTGTCTTCCACCCATCTTGCACAAACTAGATGCATGCAGCACACACCACAATCGATGTTCTCTCAACCAAATATAGACGGGAAATGTGCTAAAGTAGTCAACCAGACAATTAACATGGGAGGGAATAATGGCTCAGCGCAAGCACATATCCATACTACACTATTGGCCATTAAAATTGCTACACCATGAAGATGACGTGCTACAGAAGCGAAATTTAACCAACAGGAAGAAGATGCTGTGATATGCTAATGATTAGCTTTTCAGAGCATTCACACAAGGTTGGCGCCGGTGGCGACACCTGCAACAAGCTGACATGAGGAAAGTTTCCAACCGATTTCTCATACATAAACAGCAGTTTACCGGCGTTGCCTGGTGAAACGTTGTTGTGATGCCTCGTGTAAGGAGGAGAAATGTCTACCATCTGTAAGTAGGCTGTTTAGGTTCTTATATTGGTAACGCCGCTGCCACGTAGCACTCTGTATGAACATCACTGGCTGTGCTGTGTGCAGTCTGTGGCTGGTTTGCATTGTTTTTGGCTATTGTAGTGTTGGGCAGTTGGCTGTTAGCAGTGTGTAGCGTTGCGCAGTTGGAGGTGAGCCGCCAGCAGTGGTGGATGTGGGAAGTGAGATGGCGGAGTTTTGAGAGCGGATGATCTGGACGTGTGTCCATCAGAGACAGTACATTTGTAAGACTGGAGGTCATGAAGTGATATATATAATATGACTTTTGAACAATATTAAGGTAAATACATTGTTTGTTCTCTATCAAAATCTTTCTTTTGCTAACTGTACTTATCAGTAGTTAGTGCCTTCAGTACTTTGAATCTTTTATTTAGCTGACAGTAGTGGCGCTCGCTGTATTGCAGTAGTTCGAGTAACGAGGATTTTTGTGAGGTAAGTGATTTGTGAAAGGTATAGGTTAATGTTAGTCAGGGCCATTCTTTTGTAGGGATTATTGAAAGTCAGATTGTGTTGCGCTAAAAAAATATTGTGTGTCAGTTTAAGCACAGTCATGTATAATTTTTCTAAGGGGACGTTTCATATGTCGACCCTTAGCCGAGGATACCTCACTAAAATCTTCTGATTTTTTTCCTAGTAGTTTGTTTAATTGTTTATTGCTAACGCGTAATTATAGAGAGAATCTCCTATGTAGTTGCAGTCTTTCATTGTTGTAGAGTAAAACAGTTGTGGCATGCATGTAGATTTGCACCAAGTATTTCGCAGCTGCGCTTGCAACTAACTAGATATTATTTTCAGTGCTATGTTAATGTGTTCTCTAATTTTTGCTCTTCAAATTGTGCTTTTCTGTGTTATCATGAGAAATATTGTGACAATAATGGCGTGTGAAAAACGTAACACTAGGCTCCAAAGTAAACTGAGAAATAATAGTGACGACGAGCGTAGCTTATAAGCACCACTGTGTAGTGAATTTACAGACATTCAAAGTAGTAATTTGGTAACTGTGCATAGGGCAATGGAGTGGGTGGCAAATAATGGTGTAGACAATGAAACAAGTAGTGAACAGGGAAGCATTATCGATCGATCGGTCGGCAACAGCTCGCCTCAGGAATCCGAAATGACAGAACACAATATTGCAAATACTGTAGACTTATGTTTTGGGTCCTCACCGTTTTCTCAAATGAGTCAAGACAAGTTTTCCGCTTGTCAAAATGTGAATGTTGCCGGTGAAAATGCACTGCTAAGCAGCACAGATAAACAGATTCCAGACACTAATACATTATTATTGCAATTAATGTAACAAATGGAACAAAATCAGAGACAAACACAGCAAAAGCTTCAAAAGTTAGAGACAATGGAACAGAATCAGAGACAAACACAGCAAAAGCTTCAAAAGTTAGACACAGTGGAACAAAATCAGAGACAAACACAGCAAAAGCTTCAAAAGTTAGACACCATGCTTGAACAAACACGTGAAGATTTAACTACTGAGTTACGTAACATTGAATCGAAATGTCAAAAAGTCTGTAATGACGTAAAAACACAAATTTGTGAGCATTTTCAACCTATTTTTTCGCGGCATGAAAATGCATTACAGAATCATGAAGCAGCCATAAAAGAACTGCAAACTATTGTTCATGAAAATCATGAGACCTTGCAAGCTAAAATTGACTGAGTTGCATCTACCGATTCGGTTACGCAACTTGCAAAAACTCAGGAAAACTTAAAGGACACAGTAGATACTCTGAAAATTGGTTCAGAGAGGCACATGGAAGAAATTAGTTCATTATCAGACAAAGTAGTTGAACTTTCAGATCAGCTAAATAATTTATCTACGAAGGTAGATGATAATCTGAATGACACAAAACCGGTAGTCTTTAATGACACAGAAAAGTGCGAACAAATTAGGAAATTCAAACAAAATCAGAATGAAATTAATATGCAACACCAAAGAGAAATCCGCGAAGTACAAGATCAGCTGACACAGGTAATACAAGAATTACGTATTTCAGAGGACATTCGCGCTCCAATACGGGAAGAGGGACATAGAAATACGGAACAGCCACTAAATAATAACACAGGGCATTTCGGAAACTATGAAAGACATTGGCAAGGTAGACCGCATTTTGAGATGGAACCGCCGAAACGAAGTAACAATGACCGATATGCAACTCGCTGACATGATGAATATGACTATAAGCTGTTTATTACTACACGTAAATTCAAAACATTTAAGAATTCCGGCAATGACATTCATCCACAAGCGTGGCTTCATCAATTCTCTCATTGTTTTCCTCCCAACTGGTCATTAGAGCACAGATTAGAATTTATGTGTGGCTATTTAGAGAATGAACCAGCTGTGAGAATGCGATCGGTCATTCACGATTGCCACAGTGAAGGAGAATTTTATCAAGCCTTCCTCTCAGCATATTGGTCTCAAGCTACACAAGACCGAGTAAAACATAGCATCATAATGATGAAACATTTCGAACAATCTGAATTTTCCAGTCTTATGAAATATTTAGAAGACATGTTGCGCAAGAATCAGTATCTGTCAAACCCATATAGCCACACAGAACTCATCCGCATTTGCTTAATCAAATTGCCTGAACATTTACGACATATTATTTTGGCATGACGTTGCAAAGACGACATTGAAGCTTTTCAGGGACTCCTACAAGAATTAGAAATTGATACTGACAATCGCGGAACGCGAAAACAGGAACACATCAATTACAGGTCACATCCGTCGCAATTCCGCGATGAAAGAAAGAATAACTTGACACGACTTAAGGCTATTCTCACAACAAAAATCGTGACCAGAACAGACACCACCCGTATGACAACCGTTTGCAGAGTAGTAATAATTACAGGGAAAGATCACCTCTCCGTGGTAGTGCCTATCACAGAGACAATCAGAGAAACAGAAGTTATGGGAACCAAAATAATTATTATCGCGGGAGACAGAATAACTTCAGACGCAACGGTCCTCCGCGCAGTTAGGATTCAGGGAGAAATTCTCCACCATGTGACCGACAAGAAAGAAACTATGGAATCTACCGACATGACGACAGACGATACGATCGTGACGACAAAGCTGAATTGCATCAGAGCTGGCGAGATTCAAACAGGGCAGGGCCCTCTCGACAAGGTGAATTTGTAGAAGTTAGGTCTCCAAATCCCAATAACGACGCGCCAACAAAGACACAATAGGCAATGACTCATACCGCTGGCAGCCACAAAACGTACCTATGAAACTGACGACATAGCTGCAGTAGCTAGTAATTACGTAAAAATGGAAGACATTAGGGACATCTTACTCCAGGAACACGACGTAAAACATAACAACATTGCTATCCTGTAATTCACATTACGGTAAATGACGTAAAATTTACGGCAGTACTTGACTCTGGCAGTTCCATTTCAGTAATTAGTGAAACCGCCTTTAGCAAATGCAACAAATAGAACGATTGCCCCACACTTCCTTTATGTAAGATTAAATTACAAGGTGCAATCTTTGGAAAAAGTGTAGATGTACGCCAACAAACCAACTTAGAATTCTTTTGTCAAAGCCACAGCTTCTCCATGAACTTTTTTATTGTTCCATTATTGTCGTCGGAAATTATATTGGGAGTAGACTTTTTGAATGAATACAAAGCAATCTTAAACTTTCACGATGCTGAAATAAGTTTAGAGAAAGAAGGTAAGTAAATAGCTTTGAAATTTAAAGATTGGCTCTCAAACCATGACGAAGAAATTAATCGGCTTTACCTCCTGTTAGACAACAGTTCGGAATTTTCGACGGAACTTGACACTAACAATCACTCTGCAAGTACTGACAGGGATGATATCGAAGGCGCATTTGATACTAATGAGTTAATTCAGAATAAAATTCAAAAAATTGAGAATTGTAATGACACTGATAGGCAAGACCTTTTTGAGATTTTACAAGCACATTCCACAGTTTTTACTCACAAAACAGGAACAATCAAGGGATTTCAAAATCAATTTCGTGTTCGTGAGCATACTAACTTTGTGTTAGACCATACGTAATTCCGGCACATTATAGGGACCGTGTTAGAACAGAAATACAATCTGTGCTTGACGAGGGCATGATTGAACCTGCAGTAAGCTCATACAACAATCCATTACATGATGTTGAGACGAAAAATGGATCGATCAGGCTTGTCTTAGATTCGAGACAAATCAATAATATCATCATTCCTGAAACAGACAGGCCGCAAACGTTGGGAGAACTTCTTCAAAATTTTAATGGTGTAAAAGTATTGTCTTCTATTGATCTCAGATCCAGCTTCTATCAGATCGAACTTCATCCAGAATGTAGAAAATACACAGTTTTCCTTTGTTTCGGCGTTTGTTATCAGTTTCGAAAACTTCCTTTTGGTTTGAACATTTCTTCGGCAGCATTCATTAGCGGGCTAAAATCCATATTACCTGAGTTCTTAAAACGTCACATCACCTTATATGTGGACGATATTCTGATAGCAGAAGCCTCATCGGAACAACATAATCGCATCCTCAACAGCGTGTTACATATTTTTGCAGAATTTGGAATTACAGTTAACTTGGAAAAGTCTGAATTCGGTAGGACAATGGTGAAGTTTTTGGGATATATTATTTCTTCTGAAGGCATTCAGCTGGATCCTGAAAAGTTAAAAGCAATCAGAGCCATTCCAGTTCCACCCACAAAAAAACAAGTTCGAAGTTTTCTAGGTCTCGTAAATTTTTACCGTCATTTTCTTAATATGCAAATTCTAGTTACACCAAAACTTTGTTCTCTCATTGGAAAAAATACTATTTGGAACTCAACTCTTCGAAAGAATCGGTACTTAATGCGCCAATACTAGCTCATCCAGATCTGTCACAAGATTTCTGCCTCAGCACGGATTCTTCTAAAGTCGTTCTTGGTGCCCATTTATTTCAAGAAGCCACAGAAAATGACACTACTGTTCAGAAAACCATTGCTTTTGCTAGCCGAGTGCTAACAAAGTCTGAAAAAAAATTATTCAGTTACTGAATTAGAAGTTTTAGCTATCATTTGGGCATTTAAAAAATTCCGTTTCTTTCTTTCTGGTAAGCACGTAAAGGTATACAGTGATCATCGTGCATTACAATTTCTTAGGTCTTCAAAATTAAATCATGACAGGTTAAAACGTTGGGCATTATTTCCGCAAGAATTCCACTTCACAACAGTCTACATTCCCGGCAAGGAGAACATTGTTGCGGACGCACTGTCACGCGCACCGGCTGGGCTTGAGAAAAGTAACACAGAAGGCAACCTCGAGAAAAATTTCAGTATTCTTTGCATTCAGAAAGTCGCCTTTGAAAACTTCATTACCACATCGTTAAAGGACATTGCTCATGAACAAGATAAAGATCCGATTTGGAAAGACATCAAAAGTAAATGGCATGAAAAGACACACACTCAGATTCGGCATTATTATCTGGTTAGAAACAACATGCTGTTCAAACGCTGCACTGTCGATGACAAGTTATGGGTACTTTGCATTCCTGACGATTTTGTTAATAAGCTCATTTGGTACATTCATTTCAGCTATGCACATTTTGGCCCACGAAAATGTTATCATATTCTTCAGACGACTTGTTGTTTTAACAATATGGAAAAGAGAATTCGAAGAGTCTTGTCTATTTGTAAACTTTGTCAAAATGCGAAACCATCTACCATCTCACATCGTGCTACGTTGTTTCCTATCATTCCTTCTAAATTAAAAGAATTTGCTGCTGTTGATCTCGTGGGACCCCTTGTCAGAAGATCAAATGGATTTTCGTACGTTCTAGTCGCTGTTGAACTTACTTCAAAATTTGTTTCTTTCACTTCGGTACGTAAAGCCACTGGACGGTCTGTATCCAACGCCTTTGTTAAAAATTTCTTACGTGAAGTTGGCCACGTTGCTAAAGTCATTTCAGATAACGGACCGCAATTAAGATCTGCTGTTTGGTCACGCATGCTTCAGAATCATATAATCAAACCTGTTTTTATTTCATTGCACTCACCACATTGTAAGCACTCTGAACGGATTATGAAAGAAATCAATAAGCTTTGCAGACTTTATTGTCACAGAAAGCATCAGCATTGGGACAGATATTTACACGTATTTCAAAACGTGCTGAATGAAATGCTTCATGACTCCACTGCTTTACCACCTACTCTTGTACTGAAGAATGAAGAACCACCGAACAGAATCAGAGAGCTTGTACTTTTCCCGAATACACGTAAACTTCAACATAAACACATAATGAAAGGATGATGGAAACCAAGAATCGTTATGAAATGTGTGTATATGCGTAATGTATCGCAATGCCGGCAAAAAGCTTTTGGACGCTGTTATATTTATATGAGTTTATTTCTACACATTCGTAAGGCAAGTTCTCGACCTGTGAAATTTTTTTAAGTGACCACCTTCACGTAATGCGTCGTGGGCACCCAGCTGCGCGACAGTCGCCTGGAAAACGCCATTAGTGTGTACCTTTCAGAGGCACAGGTGGAGAAAAAAAAGAGAGAGACCATTAACCTCGGTATTGACATTCCTTGGAGAAAGCATTGCAAATACGACACACTCAAACTTGAAAACATGATTACACTGTAGAGTTCTTAATTTATGATATTTACTGAAATGAAATGATGAGAAACATTTTACATCTATTGTCTTTTTAGTTGAGAGATTGCTCATTTTGTTTAATATCTAGTTTCTATTTGCACTGCAGCATTGGTTATAATAAAATTTAATAGATGTACTAATATCACTATTTTCTGTTCAGTGAAGAATAATTTTATGATCTACTTTCTTGAAGAAAAAAAAGGGGGCAACACAAATAGGCATTTCCCCTCACAGGAATTGTATAAATAATTTTTTAACGACTTGGTAACTTTCTTGCAGAGTAAGTTTTTGTGATGCATCACCCTAGTGTTAAGATGTGATATAGGTATTAAACAAGGACATTTTTACTGTAATATTTTTTCTGAATGAGCTTTGTTATGCTTAGGTATAAGTTATTGCATTTGCTGCTGCTGCTTGCTTTGACAATTTCCATTTTTTTCATTGCTGTTTGTATTAATTGTCCATTGCCTTGTCCCTTAGTTTAGCATCTGAGCTCAGTAGATTTAAGTTAGCTTAAGAGGGGGTAGACTACATAAGAGAATGAGTTGCGATGAATTGGAAGAAATGCATTGAGAAGTTATATGAAAAAAGTACAGAAAGCAGGTATAGGTAGGATTTTCTTGGAAATAAATGATGAGGTAAGATAATGGAAAATAAATAATGAGGTAAGAAATATGTGAACATACAAATACAGAAAGCATGCTTGGATAGGATTGTTTTGGTGGAAACAAATGTTGAAATAAGACGAAAGATCTATGGAATGAAGTTTTGGGTTGGACTGCAGTACCAAATGTTACACTGAAAACAAACGCTGCCTTTTCCTCTTGTGTTATTCTGCTATGTGTTTGTGTACTCTTGTGTATTTGTGTTTTTCCTGTCTTTATGTGTTTAACTGATGAGAGTTATGTTGTAGAATTTTTCTAATACTGTGTTATTTACTTTGTAAAGATGTTTAGACATTATTTATTCTGTTTTGTTTTAATTCTCATGTGTGAAGTTGATGTTTTAAAAGTTATTCTGATCTTTTATGTATGTACTTATGTCATAATTCCTGTAATACTGATGTATATCTATATATTTCTATTCTTTTGTAAAGCCTGTATTACTACAAATGTTATCTGTATTGTTATGTTCTTTAATGATGTATTTTGTATCTTTATATTCTTATGCTGTAAATGTATAATTTCCATTTCTTCAAATTAAGTTTCATTTCAGTACACATGTTTCTGTTGGTCATAATATATGCACAATATGTGGAAAAGAAGAGGACTGTTAGTGCTTGCACATGTGTTGATAATTCAGCAAGGGACTGGTTAACAGCATTGCTGGTACTAAGGACACACCAAACAATATGTGAGTGCACAAGTGGTGGTTTATCGACTTGCTGTATTCTCCACAAGACTCTTTGATGGTGATCGTTCACCTGCACAGTCACAGCAGATTGCTGCTGGCTGTCTCTACAAGGACTACAGTGGGTCTACACCTTTGATGACTCACCAGTACCATTATTTCTAGAAGGACTGCAGTGGGTCTGCACCTCTGGTGGCCCACCAATAACATAATCTCTACCAGGACTACAGTGGGTCTGCTGTGTGATGACCTACCTACCAATATTCTTCAAAACTTTG
This sequence comes from Schistocerca gregaria, assembly GCF_023897955.1. Classification (NCBI taxonomy): domain Eukaryota; kingdom Metazoa; phylum Arthropoda; class Insecta; order Orthoptera; family Acrididae; genus Schistocerca; species Schistocerca gregaria. The sequence goes on from NC_064924.1 coordinate 515,160,364, forward strand.
ACTGACTCTGCTGTGGGTTTGCTCTGTTGTGGCCCATTACCTGTCTGCATGTCAAGAGTCAGCACTGTCTTTCCATTGTAAGGACAAAACTACGTCTTCAAGATTGCATGGAAATCCACTACTTCCGTGTGCATTCTCTTTTACTGCTCAGACTTGGAGAAAAAAAAAAACACTGTAATTTTACTGTGATGAATGATCAGGACTGTCTTTATGGGATTTTCATAAAATTTTAGCTTTTGACCAACATTGTATCAATACGTGTGTGCATTTGATATCTTTGTTATTGTAATTATGAAAAATTTTATCAAATCATTATTGGCCACTGCCCAAAACAATTTGTAAAATTTTTTGTGGGGAGCATGGGGGCTATGTAAGTAGGCTGTTTAGGTTCTAATATTGGTAACGCCGCCGCCACGTAGCGCTCTGTATGAAAATCACTGGCTGTGCTGTGTGCAGTCTGTGGCTGGTTTGCATTGTTTTTGGCTATTGTAGTGTTGGGCAGTTGGTTGTTAGCAGCGTGTAGCGTTGCACAGTTGGAGGTGAGCCGTCAGCACTGGTGGATGTGGGAAGTGAGATGGCGCATTTTTGAGAGCGGATGATCTGGACGTATGTCCATCAGAGACAGTACATTTGTAAGACTGGAGGTCATGAAGTGATATATATAATATGACTTTTGAACAATATTAAGGTAAATACATTGTTTGTTCTTTATCAAAATCTTTCTTTTGCTAACTGTACTTATCAGTAGTTTGTGCCTTCAGTAGTTTGAATCTTTTATTTAGCTGGCAGTAGTGGCGCTCGCTGTACTGCAGTAGTTCGAGTAACGAAGATTTTTGTGAGGTAAGTGATTTGTGAAAGGTATAGGTTAATGTTAGTCAGGGCCATTCTTTTGTAGGGATTATTGAAAGTCAGATTGTGTTGCGCTAAAAAAATATTGTGTGTCAGTTTAAGCACAGTCATGTATAATTTTTCCAAAGGGATGTTTCACATCACTTTTCAGATTTTGATAAAGATCGGATTGTAACCTATTGCGATTGCGGTTCATCATATCACGACATTGCTGTTCGCGTTGGTCGAGATCCAATGACTGTTAGCAGAATATGGAATCAGTGGGTTCAGGAGGGCAATATGTAATGCCGTGCTGGATCCCAACGGCCTCGTATCACTAGCAGTCGAGATGACAGGCATCTTATCCACATGGCTGTAACGGATCGTGCAGCCACGTCTCGATCCCTGAGTCAACAGATGGGGACGTTTGCAAGACAACAACCATCTGCATGAACAGTTTGATGATGTTTGCAGCAGCATGGACTATCAGCTCGGAGACCATGGCTGCGGTTAGCCTTGCCACTGGGTGCAGGAATGGCAAAACATAATTTTTTTCGCATGAATCTAGGTTTTGTTTACAGTATCATGATGGTCACATCCATGTTTGGCGACATCGCGGTAACCACACATTGGAAGTGTGTATTCGTCATCGCCATACTGGCGTATCACCCAGCGTGATGGTATGGGGTGCCATTAGTTACACATCTCGGTCACCTTTTGTTCGCATTGACGGAATTTTGAACAGTGGACGTTACATTTCAGATGTGTTATGATCCGTGGCTCTACCCTTCATTAGATCCCTGCGAAACCTTACATTTCAGCAGGACAATGCATGAGTGCATGTTGTAGGTCCTGTACGGGCCTTTCTGGATACAGAAAGTGTTCGACTGCTGCCCTGCCCAGCACATTCTCCAGATCTCTCACCAATTGAAAACGACTGGTCAATGGTGGCCAAGCAACTGGCTCGTCACAATATGCCAGTCACTTGATGAACTGTGGTATCGTGTTGAAGCTGCATGGGCAGCTGTACCTGTACAAGGCATCCAAGCTCTGTTTGACTCAATGCCCGGGCATATCAAGGCCGTTATTACTGCCGAGGTGGTTGCTCTGGGTACTGATTTCTCAGGATCTGTTCACCCAAATTGTGTGAAAATATTATCACATGTCAGTTCTAGTATAATATATTTCTCCAATGAATATCCGTTTATTATCTGCATTTCTTCCTGGTGTAGCAATTTTAATTGCCAGTAGTGTAAATCATCTCAAATTTCCATGGAGAACACACATGATCATGAAGGCCATCCAACATGTACTGAGTATTTGTTCGCTATCCAGCCGTCAAGAGGGTGACACGGTTAGGTCAGCTACATTGCTGTACCCCAGCTTGCCATTCTATTCAGATGGCTCCATTCAGATGATTCCCACCACAGGCCACCTCCGCCGAGTGCTGCATACCCCAGACAGAATAGTCCTAGGAAATCAAACATATGTATTTGAACACTGTACATGCAATTAAATATGACGATTACGGCCTCTATTGGACGACAATGAGAGAAGTATCAGAAATACCTCTTGCTGATGGATGTGGCTATGGAAATAGAAACATCTGTACCATTCTTATGGCAAAACATAATTTTCCAAGTAAAATATCTTTTATTTCCTTTGCGGGAATCTTAGTTTTCCACGTCAAATCCATATCTTCCTTAGAACAGGACATAGTTATTTTCTTTGCACATGCCAGAACACACACATACTTTATAAGCCTGCTGCTCAAGGCTTATCTATCATGCATCCCCGACTACTACGTATAATACTTCATCAATAACTGAATGCTGGCGATATGAAACAATACTAAGCGAAAATCAGCGACGGGTGGACATGTCTCATGTTTTTCTTGCGAATGGTACCACTGTGTTGTAGAAAGAGACACGTAGTCGTCTTACAAACCGCTATATGTTAAAAACACGATCGCAACGGCCATGATACTATCACAAGCGGTCTTGGTACTACAGGTGCTCATAAGTATCGCTAACGATATCCATGATAAAAACTATACAAGCCTTATAAATCGATGTATGCCATTTCCTCTGAATGAAGTGGTTTTTCCACACAAATGCTGCGACACTGAATATAGACAGTGATCGCAAGAGTGTGTGTTAACAAACCGACAGTGCACTTACACGTCCCTGATGGTGTAGGCTCGTAATAAAATCACCGAATTTAGGAAGTGATTCGGCTAAGGAACGTGTATTTGCAACTCCCTCAAGGCGCCGCTAGATATTTTTCCATTGTCTGTAACGCACTCTGTCTCAATGTCATGTCAGAGGTTCTGAGACATATCCACTGGGTTGTAGATGATGGTTGATTCACAATTATCATATACAGTAGGGGGTGTGCTGATTGAGGTCGTAAGAAGTATACACTGGCTTTTCTAATCTCTTAAGTTTACGCTTTCTAGTAGAAATGCTGTCTGCAATTTGTAATTAACTCTTTCCATGCAGCCACATACCTGCTTTGATTCTATGAGGAAGACTTTTAATGATTACAGCCACAAGTGAATCATATTCGTGGCACTCTCATAACTCGAAATGAGTCACCTTCTTCGAACCCATTCGTTACAGTAAAATTCCAATGTGGTTTTAGATACTCCCTAAGCATCTTGTAACTATTTCCCAGACTCCCTGCCATCCCTGAAACTTTGCGTATGTGATCGTCTCAATTTAATTCGGAACTGAGCAGAAGTCGGAGAGAGCTATATCTACCACATTCTGCAACCCGTGTAGAAACTGAGTGAACTAAGCTAATGTGACAGGATCGTGTTTCGACCACTTGGTGGAAATGGGAACATGTTGTCGTAGCGCTGCCAATCGTATACGATATGTAAGGTCAGCATCAAGTGAAGCCTGCCCCTGCTGTACAAGTTAGTATAAAAGACCGTACCAACAATTACAGTGATGTTTCTTATCGGGAAAATTACGAAGACTCAGCATCGTACAGATTCTGCAATCCAAAGCAGATCCGCATCCTTCAGGGTACATTCTCGTCTATCACCCAAACATTGTACCATCCAAACATTGTACCAACAGAGAAAAATTACGAACTATAAAAGCTCCGTTGACTTAATCTGATAGAGAACTAGATAATATTTTTACTGTATCTCTCTCTTCCAATATATCAAAAACAAAAACTATCTGTGTGCCAGCATCAAGCATATGCAGCGATCCTATTAAATATACAGGTATTGATCCATTGAAGCACGCCAGTGATCGAAGTCACTTGCACAGACCAGTGTAAAGTCATAGCCTATACTGTAGGTGGACCATATCCCACAGGCTATCAGTCGCAAAGAAGGAGCCCTGTTTTGTTGTTTGATACATTTTTTTCGGCTGGAACACACTTTGTACACTGCCACACATTTTGTTTTTTCCGCCACGACTTTGTGGTCTATGTCAGGTTCTAAACTGACATTAACAACTAGGTGTTGCACAGTGTAAATCATTTTGTTGCTGCTACTACAACACACACACACACTGGATGATTTTTAAATAAAAGACAGTCACAACATATTGAAACTGTAAGAGTTTTGTGGTGTTGTGGAGCGTTTCCAAACAGTTGTCTGAAGGTGACAGACGGCCTCTACATTTAAACTCATCTTTCACAGTGACGGAATAGCTGATGGCTCAGTGTTCTCTTTCGATTGATTCATCATATTGTAGTCATGCACACAATTACTGTTTTGGTGCTAGCCATCCACGGAAGGTGTTGCCCCTCCACAAAGACAATTTCTCCATCTCAAACAAGCCAACTCAGTCAGTCATTATGTGATAATCAACAGAACATCAGTGAATGGGTGAGACGGAAAAGACACTACCAATGTACTGTAACAATAATCATCACAGTTGATGGTGCAAACAATTTAGCAATTTACCTATAATTTCAACACCGACCAATTACGCGGCATCATGCTTCCCAATTTCAGCATCATCGCTAATCCGCCGCTCCTCTACTTTGTGAGTACCATTGCGAATGTAGAGAGACAACTGTGCGATACTTCCATTCATTGTTAATTCTCAAACATATACATCAAAGTATACGAGACAGTGATCTACATATTTCTAGCACTTCGAGCATTGTGCGTAATTTACGATCCTTATGTATTTGGATGGGAGTCACAGGTCATTCTCGCATTCTCAGGATAAAGTTAGAGACTGAAAGATCTCCTCACACTCTCTTTCACCAGCCTGCCCTGCAGCACTGTCACCGATTTAATCTGCAACTGACCAGAAGAAGACCACTACAGTCCACATCTCATAAAGGAATGGAGTGTGCTGGGTCTGTAGCTGCTGAAACTTCCTGGCAGATTAAAACTGCATGCCCGACCGAGACTCGAACTCAGGACCTTTGCCTTTCGCGGGAAAGTGCTCTACCATCTGAGCTACCGAAGCACGACTCACGCCCGGTCCTCACAGCTTTACTTCTGCCAGTATCTCATCTCCTCCCTCTCGAGATCGAGTCTCGGTCGGGCACACAGTTCTAATCTGCCAGGAAGTTTCATATCAGCGCACACTCCGCTGCAGAGTGAAAATCTCATTCTGGAAACATCCCCCAGGCTGTGGCTAAGCCATGTCTCCGCAGTATTCTTTCTTTCAGGAGCGCTAGTTCTGCAAGGTTCGCAGGAGAGCTTTTATAAAGTTTCGAAGGTAGGAGATGAGACACTGGCAAAAGTAAAGCTGTGAGGACTGGGCGTGAGTCGTGCTTCGGTAGCTCAGATGGTAGAGCACTTGCCCGCGAAAGGCAAAGGTCCTGAGTTCGAGTCTCGGTCGGGCACACAGTTTTAATATGCCAGGAAGTTTCATATCAGCGCACACTCGCTGCAGAGTGAAAATCTCATTCTGTAGCTGCTGTTCCACACCCATCCAAGTGCACAAGATTTCTGCAGATGCACGGATGTCTAGGAGGTTAGCACCCCTTATCGGTGTATAGTAGCAGATATGAAAGTGTTACATGACATAGCAGACGGTTAAGAACAAGAAATGGGGTGGTTTTTGTACATAATGGAGCTCCAGACGAATGGAGTTCAAAGCATTTTATGTAAATCAACTACACTATCAATTCTAAGGTATTGTTCTAGTGTCTGGGATCAGTATCAAGAAGGTAATGGTAAAAGAGAACATAAACACAAGCACTTCTAAGGCTGCACCGCGCTGCACATAAAACAGGCTACAATATTAGATAGTTACAGTTTCTGATCTATTAGTCATGTGGAATGCAATGTTGTTAAGGAGACAGTGCATTTCCTATGCCGAATTTTGTGATCCATCATCTTGGAAACTATTGAAAACACCAACTTACAGTTTTTCATAATTATTGAATGCACCTTTCTGGATACACTGATCAAGCATTATTACTAAAACTTTATTGTGGGACATGTTATCTTTTTTTCAAACACTCAATTTTTTGAAACTTCCTGGCAGATTAAAACTGTGTGCCCGACCGAGACTCGAACTCGGGACCTTTGCAAAGGCAAAGGTCCCGAGTTCGAGTCTCGGTCGGGCACACAGTTTTAATCTGCCAGGAAGTTTCATATCAGCGCACACTCCGCTGCAGAGTGAAAAATCTCATTCTGGACTCAATTTTTTGACAGAATTTTGTAAATAAATGAACATAAGGACAAAACAACTCGGGATATTTTCATTATTCTAGTTCAGTATATGTTGAATCTCACACTTGACATGTGAAAATTTCATGTCTCAACCATCAGTACTGTTTTAGAAAACAGGTCATTTATTGCAAAAAAATGTAGTTAAGAGATATTGAGTTTTAAAATATTTTTTATTACAAATTCCTATACAGACCTACATTCTGCGTCTTTTATGCACCAGAATTACCCTGGCCCATAAACTGTGTCATCTTCAGTGTCGCAACAGCCCAGTACTTGGCACTCCTTTTCTTTCTTGCTTCTTTTGGCATTTGCTGAGCAGCTAACTCTGCTTCATGTACACGAAACTCGTCCAGTTCCCGCAGTCCTTTAGCTGTGTTCTGTCCAAATCTTACCCCAAACTTCTCCAGAACCTTAAGTCTTTCATAGTTCCAACGATTAAAAGTTATTACTGCATCAGACACTGCTAACTTTATAGTCATAACGCCAACAAATACATTTTTAGGCACACGGCACCACACAACATTATGGAAGGACTCATTCACATTCTCATTCACCACCACAAAGACAGCAAGCGACAGGTTCAGAAAGAACTTGTGTAAGGATTTGCAGATCAATAATGACATTGTCCATAACATCTGTGGCGACGTCATTTATCCACTGCGCCAAAAACAGCCGGTGAAAGCTGCAGCTAATAGATATTTATCTTTGCTGTAGTCGGCTTGGTTAGTTTTTGATCTGTGCTTGGAAAATAAAATGTTTTCTCATCTCATGAAAAAGCTGTTACTTCATAAAATATAAAGGCTCCCATAGTGGTGACCCCGAAAAATCGTAGCAGAAGCATAAAGAAAATATATGTACCAACGAGAATAATGAATTCAGAGACAAAAGCATGGGACAGTGGAATCAAGATTGAAGACTACAGTCTGTTCGACCAAGGATCGCGGTCGACGCCCTTTGATTCGCCACAAAACGGAACGACAGATGTTAACGCAAAAGGTGGGAGTACCTAAGCGCGACACTGAAATGTTAAACTTTCCGCGTTCTGGTCGACGCGCCCCCAGCTTTGGTTTACGCAGGCTGAATGCATATTTCGGCAGCGTGGGGTGTCTAACAACATTGACAAATTTAATGTAGTGGTTTCACATCTAAATTTAGAAGTGACAGAGCAAGTAGAAGAAACCTTTTCGCAACAAAATTACTTTGTGCTAAAGGAAGTTCTCATACAGCATTATACGTTGTCACCAGGTTTGCGACTACAAAAAATTTTCGTATACGAAGATTTGGGTGACGAGACTCCGTCACAAGTACTCAAAGCCTTACGAACATTAGCCGGCCCGGAACTCCTACCTGAAGAGTCTTTACGTCTAATATGGCTTCGTAAACTTCCTGCCAACATCCGTGCTGTCATTGCAGCAGAAACAGACTTACCATTGAAACTCTTAGCAAAAAATGCAGACACCATCGCAAACGCCTTAACCGAAGTTTCTGCGTGTTCAGAATTCAACTACAGCCACGATAGAGGATGGAATCTGACATCAGTGAGCCAGGAACATGCAATAATACTTCCTAACGGCAGTGCTCATCGACCGAACCCACCATATAGCAACTGGCAGCACAAGTGGCAAAACTCAACGTGCAAGTAACTTCACACCACCAGCAGCTACGAAGTCGCAGTTGGAAAAGACGAAGAAATGCTATCCACCAGGATTTGACAGATCAATGGTGCTGGTACCACAGACGCTTCGGTAACACTGCCCGTCAATGTATTCAACCCTGCACCTACTCAAACGCCACGGTATCTGCAGTCAACCAATCACACTGATTGTTCGTGTTGGACCTCTCTTCATGCGAGAAGTTTCTGACTGACACAGGTTCAGAAGTCAGTGTTTATCCAAGAAAGAGAGGTAATATACTCACGACAACAACGCAACATGTGCTGACTGCGGCAAACAATTCCAGAATATCTACCTATCGTGAGAAACAGTTGACATTACATCTGAATTCCAACTTCCATCCAAAATGGACTTTCGTGGTTGCTGATGTGCCGAGTCCTATAATTGGCGCGGACTTTTTACGGAACTACCGACTTATGCCCGACCTGGTTAACCGTAGTTTGGTGACAGTTCCCACAGAAGGGATATTGTATATCATCATCCGCGTCGGGATATTGTGATACGATTTCGTACCCGCAACTAAGCGGGGCGCACACGTGTGCGTCAGGCAAGAAGACACCCGTCAGTCGTAACGATTCGTACACTGTAGGCAATATCAGAGCACTTTTTCGTAAACTGCTTCAAGACTTTCCAGCACTTACCGAACCCGTCAACGCAACCAGGAAATGCAGACACAATACTCAGCACCACATCAGCACGACACAAGGTCAATCTGTTGCCTTCCGCCCGCGGCGTCTGCCTCCAGAGAAGCTGCTCGCGGCGAGAGGAGTACGAGCTACAGCCAAGTTAGTTTCCTCCAAAGTAGTATGGCCTGGAATACAAAAAGATTGTCGTGTATGGGCGCGCGCATGCCTAACATGCCAGCGTAATAAAATCAGCAGACATGTCTTTGCACCTATTGCTGACTTCCCGACGCCATCTGCAAGCTTTTCACATATACATGAGGACATTGTAGGCCCGCTATCATGCTCTTCAGAACAACGCGCTATTTGCTCACAATCATTGATCGTTTTACGAGGTGGCCAGAAGTAGTTGTAATACAAGGCATTTCAGTGGAGTCGGTTGCAAAATCACTGTTGCATTCATGGTTCTCCAGGTTTGGCGTTCCGCAAAACATAACAACAGATCGCGGAAGGCAGTTTGAAAGCCAACTTTTCAATGAACTTTTACTACTGTGCAGGTGCAACCACCTACGCACCACAAGCTATCATCCATCTAGTAATGGAATGGTGGAACGACTACACCGCACGCTCAAAGCTGCATTAATGTGTAGTTCCACTTCATGGCCTGAAGCACTAACACTGGTCCCACTCGGATTGAGAACAGCCGTGAAGGAGGACTTGCAATGCTCTTCCGCAGAATTGGTTTATGGCGAGTAATTGAGGGTTCCTGGAGAATTTATCGTTCCAGCATCTACAGCCGTTCGCCCCTGAGCTATGCACGCAATTCGCGAGACAACTCAGCGTTAGAATGAGAAACATCAAACCCACTAACCCTGTCAGACATGGAGACCGGAGAGTGTTTGTACATAAAGACGTGCAAGCAACGTCCCACGTGTGGCTTAGGGATGATACGGTGCGCCCGCCGCTTGTTTCGCCTTACTCTGGACCATACAGGGTAATCACAAGAGGAAGCCACAGCTTCAAAATCGATAAGGATGGTAAAGAAGAGAAAGTCTCAATTGAGCGGCTTAAACCTTCTTACGCCGAAGAGGGTACATTCCTTCCTCGGTCTGCAAAATCACCCTCAAACGTGGAGGCCAAAGAAACAGCAGATAGTCTCGCCGAGCCCACGGTTGCAGAAGAGGACAACGAAGCAGCAAGTGCAGAACAGGAGCAGCCATTGCCTGCACCAGATGTTTCCACGAGAGCTGGTAGAAAAATCAAGTGCAAGTTTCCCACATACCTGGTGCACCCGGTTTCAAAAGGAGGGGGGGGGGGGGCTGATGTGGCGACGTCATTTATCCACTGCGCCAAAAACAGCGGGTGAAAGCTGCAGCTGATAGGTATTTTTCTTTGCCGTAGTCGGCTTTGTTATGAGTTGTTTATTCTTGTTAGTTTTTCTCATCTCATGAAAAAGCTGTTACTTCATAAAATATAAAGGCTTCCATACATCATTACTTTAACCACTGTCACCCATTTCTAAAGTTACTTTCCTTTTCGATCCACCAGAGGGTGTGGCCACTTCAGAAACATTATTGTGGTTTCCTTCACTGCTAGCACACGTGTTTTCAAGTACTTATGAAGAAAATGCAGGTCTCACTTATCTGTTACCCGCGAATTTGCGTTTCTTGAAGTTACTTTTACGCTTCGTGATTTTATTTACATAAAGCAATAGAAGTTAGCTTACTCAAAAATAGCCGATAACCACACTACTTTCAACGAAAACTAGTGTCAAAAACAAAGGACTGATTTGTTTATTCGTAATGCTAACTTATGAGACGTGGCAGTAGGCACAAAACAAAGCAATTCACAGCCTTCTAGACAGTGTAGTTCCTAAGATATGACTGCTGAAATGGCAGTATATGTGTAGCTGCGAAATTTGACCATCACACGTCAACAGTCAAAATATTATTTGAAGGTCTCACAATTGTCTGATTTTAATGTATTACATATCAAAATGTTCAGGAAAGTCGAAAGTACTTTACGGAGTAGAAAACAGAAAACGTCAAATTTCAACGCATTTCACATACTATGTCTCCTTAATACTCCAATGTAAGAAATATATTTCCAACACATGACATACAACATTCTTGCAGGTTTCTCTACGATAAACTGTAAAACGCAAAAAATCTACTTCCTTAAAACATCAATTCTGTGTGATACATGCACAATATAGCTTTCCAGAGGTGAATAGCGTCCACTGTTCACATCTGATCATGGTTCAGAAATTATACTATACTCACATCAGATCCATATAAAATGATCATAAGTAATGAAGAATACCTCTGACAAGGAAATTGACAAACACATAGCAGCAGTGGTTGACATGTGATATTGGATGTCATGCCGCCACTACCTCTGTAAACAGGACATCCGTCAAGCAGATGTATACACGGGGATTGTTGTACCTCACAAACACCTGTCGCTAACTTAGAATCACCGTAGTTATGAAAGTGAAGACTCGATTTTATACCCACATTTGCGACAGGGCAATGGAGTATGTTGCATAAATCTTCATTCGTGTTGAGGAATGTGTCGAAACAGGATGGTCACGTTTCATCACATATGAGATGGAAGTCCTCTGATGACTGAGAGGTTTGCTGATAATGATCGCAAGTAGACAGTGCCCTAAATCACACACAGAACATGCAGCTGTATACAAGTCGAATGCAGACACACGACTGATGCATCCTGGCAGAACAGTGAAAAAAATGGTGAAATGACCTGCAGTGACATCTCCCTCTCTCTCTAGAATGTATCAACAGTCTACCATTAAATCACACCCCGTTACAACTTCAACTCAACCAATCACTTCAGCCGCTCTCTGTCATCCTTTAACACATGTGCAAGTAAGAGGCAGGTAGTTTTTTTTTTCCTGGAAAGTGTCAAATACAGTAGTCAACTCGCGTGTATCACTGTTACCTTAGTAGAAATACAGTAGAATGTTGCCTTGACATTGAAAAGAAAAAGTGTGTTTCCCTGCTTCCCGGTGCTTCCATGTTTTCTCGTATTTGTCTAGCTGTCACATACTAGTTCCCACGTACAAGAATTGCTTTACACCAACCAGGAGACAAGCAAGAACTACCTCAATTTCCCTACATTTCGGTGTATTTTCTCTCATTTTATACGCATTTTCCGTAATTTTTGTAACTTCATCGATTTTATGTCACTTCTGTCCATGCAATCATGACATCACTTCTCGTTCCATGTTCTAAAATTGCTTGCAAATGTAGTATAGCTGCCAACTCCTAGCGAAAATGCGCTATTTTTCTGGTTGGGCAGCACACTATAGCACTATACTCGAATGCAGTCAGTCACCTCCACCCACATATTCTACAGCTGCAGTGCATTTGCTCTGTTTTCAGTATGTCTGTGTCTGTGCATGTGTCACAAATGACTCCCAGGACACACAGTAGACCCGAGTTAGCATTCGCTCTCAGACGCGTATCGCATGTGGGACAGGCTGGACAAATGTGTGTCTCCAACACATCCGGTCATCAATCCACCTTGGACCATTGTAGGGAACAGATCGCTGATATCCAGAATGAGATTTTCACTCTGCTGCGGAGTGTGCGCTGATATGAAACTTCCTGGCAGATTAAAACTGTGTGCCTGACCGAGACTCGAACTCAGGACCTTTGCCTTTCGCTGGTAGTGGTAGAGCACTTGGCTGCGAAAGGCAATGGTCCCGAGTTCGAGTCTCGGTCGGGCACACAGTTTTAATCTGCCAGGAAGTTTCAGTTCACTGATATGTCACGGCCTAATTTCTTAACGATAGATCAATAGCGCTTTTACATGCAATGAGTGTTTGTGCACTGCATTATTTCGGCTGTTTGAGGGTTGTGGGTGTATTTGTAGAGTACTGTACTTGCATTATTTTTACAATTTTATGCATAGTGAAGGTGTGTGTTCGTCAGTGTACTGCATTATTTTGTGAAAATGTCTGTAGGCTGTGGAAGGCATTGTTTTGACAGTTTACAATTAGTGATAATGTTTACTGGACGTTTTACGTGCATTATTTTGACAATTTATGAGTTGTTTGCATGTCTGTACACCAGTGTACTGCATTATTTCGGTAATTTACGAATAGTTTTCAGGTCTGTAGGCTATTATTGTGATCCCAAGCACACCAAGGCGAGTGTTTTGTACCAGCATAATAAATAAATTACGTGAAATCCATCCCTAACTTAATTGCCCCATCTTCCCCCTGAAAATAAATATAGTACACTCCTTCCTCTCTAGCAGCTGGACACAGACTCAGTCCTTTTCCCACCATTTTTCCTCAGGCTACCATCTTGGATTATGTTGTGGGAGGTAGAGAGACGACACTGCCCTCTGGTGGCGGTACTGTGTACTAGTTCAGTTGGACTCCGCACCTCATAGTGAACACACTGGATGGAGCTACTACCTACGACAACTCAAATTGTTTAAATAAACAATGCACGCAAAATAAAAACTTATATCCATCCTATCCAGCAGCCCAGTACAGACGGAGTCTTTTTCTCTCCAATTCCAAGGAAGAGGTGGTGGTTGGATGACAAGGTTTGTGGAGGTAGCCCAATCGATCTATTTTCTCGCGCTTTTTTCCCGCTATTTTCTTAGGTTAGTGGAGGTAGCTCAAGTGACCTATTTTCCTGCCAAAATTTTCCCGCCATTTTCTTGAAGGAGATGAGGGGGAAGGGGTTAGGTTAGTAGAGGTAGCCCAATTGACCTGTTTTCCCGTCAAAATTTGAACTTCCCACCATGGCATCATTGCGATATTGCCACATCTACAGCCGGCATCTTGGACCCGCCATATTGAATAAATTTGGCTATAATGCAGAGGGGGGCACAACAAACTTTGCCTTACTACTACTATAGTGCCCATGAGTGGTTTACTTAAAACTGAATGTGTGTGCCCATTCCACCTCTTATATCTCTCTACAGATTCTCACCATACTACCAAGTGCTTATATATTGTAATTCGGTCTAGTTGTGACTCATTAATCCTCTTGTGAAAAGATGGTACTACGTTTTTGCATTTTGTAAGGTGCACACCTTTTAATTTCTCTAAATTAAAATCTCATTACCAGACTTTGTGGCAGGTTGACATTTTGTTTTGTTGATGTTCTTACTTGCTAAAACAGTATCGTTCCTTGGGTTATCGGATTTTGTTACCAACAGATAGATGACAAAAATAGTGTCAAACTGCTGTCACCAAATTAAACACCTCGGGTACATCCAATGGTGCTAAGTGCTGGTCTCCCTTCTTATAGTTCTGTTACCACATGTGCAGGTCAGTGCCAACTATTCCACTTTTCCAGGCGATGCTGTATGTCAACTGTGTTAAAAAAAACTGTGGAGAGTGTCTGATGACTAGATAAATACAGAGTGATCTGCGTGAAAAAATTAATTATCCTGGCTCAGAGACCTCTCTTCTTTGTTTTCTCCACTCATTTGATTTTTGAATCAGACAGTAACCTACAGTACAATGATGGACTAAATTTTATAATGAAATGCAGAGACATTGCACCAATCAGAACAAAATTTAGTGTAAAATGCACTTACTGCATGCGAGGAGAGTGGTCGTGAGATATACTCCGATAATGCTTGGGTTTCAACAAAACCATACTTTAAAAAATATTTTGCTGGGCTTCTACAGAAACATTGGCCCGAAAGTACCGACAGTTGCTGTTGTATAGCGTATTATCAGCAGTTTAGCCGTGGGATGCAGTGATTATGTTTCAGTAAGAGTCTTAAATAACATCTTCAGAGGCAGGAAAAGCGAGCCATCGGAACCACAAAGGTTACTAAGAAAGTTTTGCAGTATGACACAACAATAAGTCGCAGTAGGCTGATTGTTCCTGTGTTCTGAGTATACTTCACACTTTTATTGTAGCTGCTGTGTCAAGTCCGTGAGCGCAGTCGTTCATTAGCAGTGTTAGTTCAAAGTGCTTCTTATGACATCATGGACGAAAAGTGAGATTCGGGCAGTTCTGCAGTACAACTTTGTGCACGGCTTAAACACAGTCAAGAGCTCTGAAGACAAGACTCTTGCACTCGGTGATATGTGTCCACACCATACAACCATATTCAGATGGATCAGAAACAAAGAGGAAATTTCACTCTGGAGGACACTGAGAGCACGGAAAGGCCACAATCATCAGTTACGAAAGAAAACATTGGTGCTATGAGGAAAATGCTGGACAAAGACAGGGGAGTGACCTATAAGCATATAGAAGGGTACCATAGGAGTAAATGTGAGTGACATTGTGACAGGTGATGAGACCTGGTTGTTCTAAAAACAAAGTTTGGGTCTTTGAACATGACAACACACCCTTAGCTGTTACAAAATGCTGATGAATAAAGAAGAAAATCAGAACTGTTTTTTTTTTTTTTTTCAAATCGAGTGGTGTGTGTAGTTTTGGACACACAGAAGACAGCCACAGCTAAGTGGTACAGTGAGCAGTGCTGGCCCAAGGTCATCCAATCTTTGAAGAACTTGCGACCAAAGTCAAGAATGTACACTCAGTTCCACCATCACAAAAACATTTCAGCTCAGTGCGCCAAAGCATGCCCCCAACATTTGTGGGGTACAGGACTGAACCTTCTTGAGCGCCCTCCTTACAGTCCAGACCTTGCACTTCCAAACTGCATTGTTCCCACATGTGAAAATGAAGCTGAAATGAGTGCAATTTTCAAGTGATGAGGACCTCCTGAGGGCTTGGGACAACGAGTGTGTCTTACTCCCTACTGTAGCGGCAGCACCATTTAGGATAGGGGAAGTTAGTTTTGTGTACAAGTTACAGCCAGGTGCAGGCCGGATTGCAGTGAGTTACGCATACCAACAGTTGCGAAGTAGAATAGAGGCCACAGGGCCATCAAATTGCTGAAAGAGTGTATGTAGCTGTTTTGCATGTCGCAAGCTGCAGGCAGAAAGGATCCACTGGCCAACCCAGCGTGTTATGAGTATGTGACTCAAAGCAGCGCGCTTGCTAAAACAAAGGCACACAGCCAAATATAAATAGGTGCCGATTTTCTAATGAGATTCATTCAAGTGTGGCAGCTCTCCTGGACAGCGGGACGTGGCACACCACCAGCTACACACAGCAGCAGATGTGGCACCAGCGTTCCAGTCCAGGGTGGGTCTTTGGTTCGACCTACTGAGACCGAAGCGGATTACGTAGGCAGCCGGCCAGCGGTGGGCCATTCTTTGGCTCACTACTGTGGGCAGTCGTTCTGGCTTCCAACACACACTGAAGGCATCCCGAGGCGAGGTCTGCCGGATCACAGGCGGTTGTCGTCTCTGTGATCTCAGCCATGCTGGCAAGAATAAGTAGCAGCTGGCTGCCTGTGGCTCACACCAAGGAGCGCTGAGTCGGCAGGGAAACAGACTGCCAAGTGTCGGCGCATCCTGACGTGGTCACAATTCTGCAGCTGTCCAAGGCCGGCACGACACACCATTGAGTTGCACGGGCCGCTGGGGTGCTTCCTCAGCATTGCAGGGCCCTGTGATGCAAATCAAGAGGAACAAGAGCACGGTAGTTGGAAACAATAAATCACTTGAAAAGTTCTCGCTGAGTTTTTATATGGTGCCTTCTACCTCTTCCCGCTACATTTGGTCATCTGGATACATTTGATGGCAGAAGTTGCCACTTCACTACAGAACCTTGGGAGAACTGGTTTAGGGAGTGGTGTGTGTACTTTTGGACTCACAGAAGATAGCTACAGTTAAGTGGTACAGTGACCAGTGCCTACCCAAGGTCATCCAGTCTTTGAAGAACCTGCGACCAAAGTCGAGAATGGGCACTAGGTTGCTCTATCTTGAAAACATTCCACTTCACTGCTCCAAAATATGCCCCAAATATTTGTGGGGTACAGGCCGAAACTTCTTGAGCACCCTCCTTACAGTCCAAACCTTGCACTTCGTAACTGCATTGTTCCCACATGTGAAAATGAAGCTGAAAGGAGTGCAGTTTTCAAGTGATGAGGACCTCCTGAAGGCTTGGGACAACGAGTGTGCCTTACTCCCTACAGAAAGTTGGGAAAATTGCCTTAGGGATTGGTTTCGGAGGATGGAGAGCTATATTCAACGTGGTGGAAATTACTTCGAAAAAATTAAATAAGTAAAGATGTATGGCAAAAATTTCCTAGTACCCTATGTAAAATCCTAGTGGTAGCACTCAACTACTCGCTCGCTGTCGCACCCCGAGTCACTCGTAAATAAAATGTGTTCATACGTGACACAATACAGTAATGTCTCAGATGTTACCTAAATTAATTTCATAGCTCTGTTGACTATTTTCTCGCTGGAAGTTTCTACAAGGTCCAACAGAATGCAAACTCATCACCGACGACATGTTTTGTTACACAGAAGGAACAGTTTTACTCCTCTTACAGCGTTTTATTTTTTATCTTCGAATACTGTTACGTTTTCACGCTAAAATGAATATCAGATGCCTCTATAAGCCTTAAGAATATTCATATATTATTTTCAGTCCAAATACGCGAGTGGTTCCCTTTTTTCCAAAGGCTGAATTTAAAAAATACTTAAATGATTTCTTGTAATTTTTTATTTTTGCTTCGAAGCAGAACTCAAGAATTTCCTTTAGAGGAGGACTCCCCACATTCTAGACTAGAAACAAGAGATATTAATTTTTCGAATTTTTTACTAACAGTTGAAATTATCAATAACTGCCAATGCTGTAGGACTGAGAAATGACCATGAGTTGCCTATGGTAGTGACGGCCGCTTTAGTGACGGTACGAAATGTTAGGTTATTGCCTTAGATGGAAGGCTAAGAGTTCAACATCTCTTCGATAATAGCAAAAGAAAAAGAGTATTACGAATTATTCGCATTGTTAGCGAGCGTGTTTAATCACATACCTCATGAAGCTGGCTGCCCAAATCCGAAGTTCTCACCCCAAATTGTTCAATGGAACACTTATCAATCTATCATATTTTCGCATCTGCTTTACTGTTGCAGCTGCAATGTTTTTTCAATACGCGACCAAATAATAATAAATGCTTAAGTCCTGCATGAGTTTTCTGTATTGCTAAAGTTATGGATTGCCATGAAATAGACGGCATATCAGTAGTTTCCCAAACGATGTGAAGATATGCTATCATAAACAACGCTGCATTCAAACATAGCGGTTTTCATGACGCATGTTGCAGCTGGAACAGCTGATTTTCCAGATTCTGTTTTGTTCGAATCAGTAAACGGTGCTCACGATAGATGTCAGGCGCGAGTCACGTGAATTAAATAGTGGATATCGTTGCAAAGCTGAAGCGGGGGCGTGCTAAATTTCGGCTGCTAAATCTTGTTTGGCTGTCATTGATCGGTAAAATAAAAAAACTTCAATTTTTAATGTGTATGAGAATAATTGACTGTATTGGATTTCATGTAGCAAAGATTTTGTCACTTTGATAGCTCGTTTGTAGAAGTGGGAGTAACCACTGCCCAAAAGTGAGCTACCAAAACTGGGACACACAGATATTTAGAATGAATGGATGTACCGCGAGATCATATTAGCAGTGGAGTGATAGCATTAGTTACAAATACTGACTAGTTTTCTCTGTTTCAGGTATTTAGGACATAGCGAGACATGACGGAATACTGGCTAATATCTGCTCCTGGAGACAAAACTTGCCAGCAGACATGGGAAACTTTGAATAATCTGACCAGTAAACAGAACAATGTATCTGTAAACTACAAATTCCATATTCCAGACCTGAAGGTGATGTGTGTTATTCATATGTAAATCTACCTGTTGAAACAGATTTGTCATCAACTTAAGAAAGTGGCGAATTTGTTCCCTTTCCTTTTTATCAGTTGACTTTCCGAATTGATTTAGAAGATTTTCTTTCATGAGAGTAGTTTTACCTATTAGAATACACTGATTTTGAACTGGATCGTGCAATAGTGCTTGTTTTGACATATTTATGTCTGTGTGACTCTTGGGAGATGATAATGAATCTCAGATATCTTGGCAGCTTCAATAACAGTTATGGCTGGATTGCTCAGTCATTAAGAACATTTGCCGCAAAAGATAAGGTCCAGGGGTGAGTCCCAGTGTGGAAAATGATTTTAATCTGACAGTAAGTTTTGCAAAACACACTCATTTACAACAGCAGAATGAAGGGAACATTTTCGAAATAGTCAACTTCCTATTAACTGTCAGAAACATGACTGACTTAACATTAAACCCTCATTGGAGCTAACATTCCATCAACTCACACTGGTTTCCATACAACCTGTATCATCACTTGTTGGTTTCCAGTGGTGTTCTTAACTGTAATTTCCCATTAATTAACACCTAGTCTAAGCTATTTCAGTATCATTCTTGATAGAGGAGTTTATATTCTATGTAAAAACTGAAGTTGTAACTATTGATTTGCAATGGCTAGAGTTTAGAATGTTAGTGTTCAACCAAGTTACTAATATGATACTTTCCGTGATGTTTGTTACATCAGGATCCTGATGTATTTGTTTTAGGTTTCATTGAGCATTTTAATTCTGACGTTCTGTGGTGGTGTTGATGTATCATTGTGACCCTGACCACCTGACGTTCACAGCAACTTGCTACACATGTATTTCAACCACGCTGTGCTACCACAGTTTTTCCACAAACATGGATACTTCTCGTAATAAAATTACAAATTGTTTATTTTCATACCAAATGGAAAATATTCAAGCGTATACTGAAGCAGTGTGAAAATGCCATACAGTGACCCAGTAATCAATTTGGACTGTGCTAGGTACTGTCTACAAACCCAAATTGAAAATGTCTGACTCTGGGAGTCTTTCTTTGTTCATGTCACATTACTCAAGAAAAGCGTTTAAAGAAATGTGTAGTTATTATGATTCTATAACAAAGATTGCCCATCATGATGATGACACACAATTCTAAATATGTTGAAGACTTGCTACTGCATCTCATTTTTTAGCATGTTTTTTACTTGGTTATTGGCAACTTGTGTTGTTTCAATTTGCAGGTTGGGACATTGGATCAGCTGGTTGGTTTATCTGATGATTTAGGAAAACTAGACAGTTACGTTGAACAAGTGACCAGGAAAGTAGCAGCCTATCTTGGTGAAGTACTGGAAGACCAAAGAGACAAACTCCATGAAAACCTTCTGGCAAATAATAGTGAGTGTTTTTTTTTTTAAGGCCCAGCTACATAATTCACTTTCATAACATTACTGATGACCTAAAGTGTGCCACTGTTTTGAAAAATTTACAAATTTTGGTACTGCAAGTTTTCAAAGCCAGTGGTACCTTCTTTTGGCAGAAGGGTTGAAGGGTAAGGAAGAGGGGTGAAGCAAAAGGACTAGAAAGGTTTAGGAAAAGTGTTAGAGTTCAGGAAAGTGACACAGAAACCTGTATCAGGGGGAACTTAGCAGCTGGGATGAGAAACCCTGAACCCTTCTGCTAGAAGGACCCACCGACTCCGAAAGCGTGCATACCTAAAATCTTTTTTTTCCCCCTTTAATGCCTATGTTCTTGAGCTTCTGCTTGGTTAGTAGATTTTTTAAATTTGTCCAATTACTTTATATTGTCAAAAATTGCTCATTTTTGTTGTTATAGTTATTAAATTGTAATTTAGACAGTGCCAGAATCAAGAGTGTGCATTTGTGTGCACCAGCTGAAAACTATTTTAGTCAGATAGCATCAGACAATCTACCGTGTAATGGCAGCAGAGAAATTGATTGACGTGTCATCTTGGCAGTGTTGATGTTGCAAACTTTATGGGTGAGCCGTGATGCTTACAATCCAGCACATACTATCTTATATTAGAGCACTGGACTTGATGAATGGCACATTGTATCACCCAAAAAGTAAGAGAAATGTAGATGGTCCCCTGATCACTCCCATGTTCCGTAAGATTAGGGGTGTTGTATTGCAGCTGCAAGGTATGCTCCGTTTCATGGACCTGGCAGACGACCTGATTCAATTTCTCGAAGCAGCAGTATCAGTTTTTCACCTAGATGTTCGGGAGGGTGTTTGTTTGCAATGGCCTTAGCAAGACATTCAAATTTTGGGAAAGATTTTTGTTACTGAAGTGTGTTCACTTTTCGCTGTGAAGGCATTGCATATGTTTGCTGGCTTTAGTGAGGACATAGGTTTTGTTTGGAGTCATCAGAGATGAGGGACGGTATCCAGAAAGATTAATTTTTCAGTCAGGAAATTACTGTGTGAAATAGATTGAACAGACCCTGCTGACACTCATGGGAAATGATATACTGAAAATATTTTGTGCAACAGAAGGAACATATGTTATAACTGGATAGATAAAAAAATCTATTCACTAGCGACAGCTGGAGAAGCCATTCAGAGCCATTGGTTCCTTATTCTGGCAGAAGGGTTGAAGGTAAAGGACTGGTGAGGTTTAGGAAATGGGGAGAGTTATTGCCCAGAACCCCACATCAGGGGAGACTTACTAGACGGGATGAGAAGTAAAGACTCACATGTGCAGTTAAGTCGGTCTTACTTTGAAATAACCGCCAGTAACTGAATATATTTGTTAAGTGTAAAAAAAGGAAGGGTGTCATATCTGTTACAGGACTTTTTTCAGTGGAGTGGAATAACATCCAATTCATATTCAGTGCAAAATTGAGTGTTTGTGAATTTGCAATATGTAGCACAACACAAGGTTTTGATTAGGTTGGGGCTCAGCAAGTGTGAATAAATTCGTGTGATCTAAGCCAGTGCCAAAACCATGATCTGAATTTTTAATTTAAAATTAAAGATATTTCGTGCCACACTTGGTGCCCATTTGTAACACTCTTCTCAATGAAACCAATTAAAAACTGCTCACTTTTGCACTCAGCCAAACACACATGGTATTCTATTACTGAATTTGTTTTTAACATGCCAGTGTTGGTTACCATTTTTATCTTGATTGGAGTGGTCATATCTTACCATAATCAATGGGAATTGCGCTATGAACCATGACGATTGGGTCGTAAGTGCACTCAGCTTTGTAGCTGCAGAAGAGTAAGCCAATATGCAGTCTGGTTACTTGCTAAGTCAGGGCATTGCACTTGAACCATTTCCTCTTTGTGTAGTCCGGGAGTCTATGTAACACAAATGACTCTGTTAATCATTTGTCATGGAAAACAGAGGTAATGTAGGTGGTGAAACACAACCACTGGATGTTTTAAGCATCAGAGGTGGTCACCTGGAGAAAAGAAGAATTAAGAGTCAGTAGGTGTTGGTGCAGTCACATTGAAAATACATTTAATGGAATACTCTTGTGATTACTGTACCTTTCAGACTGATAATGCTCTCTTATCCTGAATGTTTGTAAGCGGATGTAACAGTTACAGACTAATGAAAGCAAAATGTATAGGGGCCTGCAGGAAGGTTGTGTGTACCCATTGATATGCCTACATTAATACCCTGGAGATGGTACCTGTAGCTGCACACTGCAGTAATCCTTCTGTTTTGGATTGCATCTCTGATTTAGCAAACTTAAAATGTTCACAAATCTTTAACATAGTGCAGCACTTCAGGAACTGAGAATTGTTCAGAAATTAATAAATTCAGCCTTCAGTTGCAAGGCAAAATTTTATAAGTTTAGCTAGGTTTTGATGCCAATAATGGTATCTTCTTCAGAACCTATAAATTGACCCATTTGGACATATGTTACACATTGAAATACATCATCAGTCTAATGATCTCATAATAAAGAAAATCATGGTACTTACAAAAATTAAATTATTTTGAGGGCCAAACATTGGCCATGTCACAGAATAAAATTAAAACATAACAAACAAGCATAGTCATAAGATTATGTCTGTCAAAACTATAAAAATTAAGACGAAAGTAGACGGAGCTATGCCGGCCAGGAATAAGAGTCACATGTAAGCAACAAGGAAACTAGGCGTCACAAGCAGTTCCATGTCAAGGCTTGGCCGGCAGCCAAGCACATGTGTAATTGCTAGAGAGAAACTGTCTCAAAATTACTTCGAGCAAATGTAAATTGCAAACAAATTGCGACAGGAAGCGGTCCTACAAATGTACAAACCTACCTATTGGTACAATACATTAAACAGTTTACCTTAGAACTAGCTACAAAATCAGGGAATGAAAATTTACTCTCAAATATTCTAAGAGGGTGAAGCCCCACTGCAGTAACTAATAAATTAGTGTGGGAAACACAAGTGTGCAAAGCATAAAATATCTAGTCCATATGGCGCATGCTCCCAAGCCTCTAAAAGATGCAGAACTTTTGCATAATCAATTCAAAGGATGTAAATTAGACACCCTTGAAGAATTGTAAATTTTTAAACATCTTTTTGTTATTGATAGAGAAAATTTACTTACTCATCAGGTGCAACTAAAAAATAGAAATTATTTCGAAGGAATTCAACCTGTACTTAAGTGGAGTTGACCCACAGTCTGCTTCGAATGGCCGATGCAGTTGCCTATCTGGTTTGTCCCTTTATTGTAGTGTGATTACATTGTGTCTCTGTGTGTGTTGCATTATACTGGTAATGACACCTAGTTGCTAAGATGTTTCTTAATTTGCCTGTTTTATGTTCAAGATATTTTATGCTTCGCACACTTGTGTTTCCCATACTAATTTATTAGTTACTGTAATGGGGCTTCGCCCTCTTATTATAATATTTGAATATAAATTTTTATGCACTGACTTTGTAGGTAGTTCTCAGGTAAATTGTTTAATGTACTGTACCAATAGGTAGGTTTGTCCATTTGTAGGACTCTTTCCTGTCGCAATTTGTTTACAATTTACGTTTGCTCTAAGTAATTTTGAGACAGCTTATCTCTAGCAATTGAGCATGCGCTTGGCCACTGGCCGAGCCGCGCTGCGAATCTGCTTGCGATGCCTAGTTTCCTTGTTGTTTACGTGTGACTCTTATTCCTGACCGTCTTAGCTCCATTTACATTTGTCTTAATGTTTTTAGTTTTGACAGACATAATCTTATGACTATGCATGTTTGTTATGTTTTAATTTTATTCTGTGACATGGCCAATGTTTGGCCCACAAAGTAATTTAATTTTTGTAAGAACCATGATTTTCTTTATTATGTAATCATTAGATTGATAATGTATTTCAATATGTAACACATGTCCGTATGGGTCAATTTATAGGTTCTGAAGAAGATACCATTATTGGCATCGAAACCTAGGTAAACTAATAAAATTTTACCTTGCAACTGAAGGCTGAATTTCTTAATTTCTGAAGTACAATGCACGTGGAATACTTTGGGATCCTTTATTGCCTCCCTCCTCTCAAGCCGCCCCCCCCCCCCCCCCCATCCCCCAGCCCCCGGGGTTGTCTGATCTTGCACTATCTTGCACTTGTAGAGATTTTGAATTCTGTGAAATATATTTATTTTTCTTGGAACTTACTCTTTCTGATCTATGGGAGTTGTGTGTGTGTCCTGAGTGGTCATGGATCTAAATGGTGCCCTGATGCTCCTTGTGTCTTTTAGAACCCATAAAATGGAGAGCGACTTTTTTTCCCCCTTGAAAAGCTTCTAGTGTTTTATTAAGTTTTTTAGCAAGCATTGCTGATGCTTCTTGCAATTTTTTCACTGGTATTGTTGCTTTAACATGCTATTTCTGCTTCCTTAATCACTGTTAACTGCCTCTCGCCCTCACTTATTGTATCTGCCATTACTCCCTTTCCCTCTTATTCATTTTTCCTCCTCCTCCTCCTCCTCCTCCTCCTCCTCCTCCTCCTCCTCGCATTTCCGTCCTTCATTTCTCCCCCCCCCACCCCCACCTATAATTATTTACTTATATCACCAACCCTGCTCCCACAAGATCTCCTTGCTTCACCCTGTGTTACTACCTGTTCACTCATCACTCGTGTCCTCACTCCCTAGTGCCTCCATCGATCTATCCCCTCCTTGCCTGGTGTTAATCTGATCACAGTTCATAATCTCAAGAAATATTACATGTGTGGGTAAAAAAACTATACACTTGTAAATAACACAAATTGAAACATAGATTTTGATGGTTTTTATGCTGTCCTTTAGTTGTTGTTCATTTCAAAATCAAGTCAGAGATATGTTTTTGTAATAGGTGACCTACCTGGATACATCACACGTTTCCAGTGGGATATGGCAAAGTATCCCATCAAACAATCCTTGCGGAACATAGCTGACATCATCAGTAAACAAGTAGGTCAGATAGATGCTGATTTGAAAACAAAATCTACTGCTTATAATAATTTGAAAGGCAACCTACAGAATCTGGAGAAGAAACAGACGTAAGTATAAATGGTTTTAATTTAAGTGCAGTTGTCAAACTTGCCATCTGAGCAAATTGCAGTTGTGAAATTGTCAAATTTTTTTTTATTTGCAGTGGAAGTCTACTGACACGAAATCTTGCTGATTTAGTGAAGAAAGAGCACTTCATATTGGATTCTGAATACCTTACTACCCTACTGGTTATTGTACCAAAGTATGTATAGAAATTACAAGTTTGCAGCTAGTATGTTTAGCTCTTTTGGTGTAGCTAGAAGCCCAACAACATACTTTTTAAGTGATTTTATGCCAATTTTTCCAGAATAATGTTCAATGAATGGAATCAGAACTATGAGAAGATTACAGATATGATTGTACCTCGATCAAGCCAGTTAATTTACCAGGACTCAGATTTTGGCTTGTACACAGTGACTTTGTTCAAGAAAGTTGTGGATGAATTTAAACTCCATGCTCGGGAGAGAAAGTGAGTGACCATTCACATATAAATTAATCTGTTCTTGTTGTGTTTTCCCTACAATTTTCTAACATATTTTCAATTATTGCTTTGTCTGTTCATCATTTGCCTTCATATTCTTCATTTATTCGAATCATCATATAACTTCATTGGAGAAAATTGTTTCGTCCTGGAATGAATTCAGGAAATCAGAATAGAAAGAACAATACTAAAAATTAAGGGAAAATACTGAAGTAGTTGTTTTATCTCTTCTAAAATGATAGTGAAAACCTGTTGTATCAAAACTATCATTTATTGTATGAAAAGAGAAACCCAATCGAGAAAAATGTTAAAGTGCAAGATGGAATTGCTGGCCATTACTTACCTTCAGGAAGCGAAATATAGAGGACTATACCAATAGGTGCACATAAAACTAAATGACACTGTTGTTTGTCTTTCAGAACTAACAGTTCCTTCCTTGGGGAGAGAAAGGAATAGGTCAGGGAAGATTAAAAACGATGGGTAGGTCACTCAGAGGGAACCCATTTGCTGGGTCCTACACTTTTTTCTGATACTTCTGAAAGCTTCGGTAGTGTTGTATGCTTTTACTTGTGACAGTACCTAATATTGCAACTCATATATGTAAGTAATAGCCAACAATTTTGTCTCATGGTTTAAGATAATGACCATCTCATTGTAAAACATTTGCTACTACCAGTCACAATTATTGTTTTTGTTGTAATGATAAAAATGTAAGAGGTGTTAAAGAATTCTGTGAAAGTGTGAGAAGAGCCCCAAAGAGGGCAGTAAAGCTGTTGAAAAAACTTAAACCATTCTCGGCAATTAAGTATATTTGAAGTTCGCATTGACATCAAAAATTTAAAATAATTTCTCATTGATTGTCACCACAGTCTAATTGTACTGGATGCAGTGCATTTCAGATGTGCATTTTTACTTGCATTCTTCATTACAGATAATCTTAGCCTTTTTTTGTTTCGTCTGATTGTCATTTGTTCAACGTCAGTGTGGGGCTGGAATCATTCATGTTCATCTTGTTGACCTGTATTTCTTCTCAGAACCTTGTACTGGATGAAACACACAAGATTTCTCAGAAATTAGGTACTTCTGTCAGTTGATAATGTACCTTGAAACATCTAATGGTTGTCGTTTATGCACAGTAGTGC
Source organism: Schistocerca gregaria (assembly GCF_023897955.1). Taxonomy (NCBI): domain Eukaryota; kingdom Metazoa; phylum Arthropoda; class Insecta; order Orthoptera; family Acrididae; genus Schistocerca; species Schistocerca gregaria. The sequence goes on from NC_064924.1 coordinate 515,187,030, forward strand.
TTAACTTCACTTTTCTCTACAAGTTTCAGAATTAATAAATAGTTTGAGGAAAAGGGGGGAGGGATTCATTGAAGTCCTGCTTAATCACCAGATGTGGATCCATTCAATTTTTATGTCCAGAGATATTTAAAATTGATGTTGTATTTAACTCCTGTAGCTAATGTTGATGTTCTGAGGGATCTTGTCCAAATTAGGTTTGACCAAATACAGTGCACTCCAGAACTTTTCAACCCATTATGACAAAGCACGGAAGGGGGGCTCAGGGCCTTCATTGAAACAGGAGGATGTTACTTCAAGCAATTTTTGTATATGTACATTGTTAAATGTATGACCTATAACATTAGTAATAAAGCCAAGTAACTCCCTAGCAAAAGATTTTCAGACCCAAGCTCATATGCACTTTTTATAGTGTTTTAGTATCAGGAACACAGCTCCAGATTTATGGACAGCAAAATATATTTGCGAAATAACATTCTGCAAGATGACTAGGGATGCAGTGTCTAGAAAAGTGTCCAACTGTACCAAGAGCTAGTCTATCGTCAGCAAAAACAAAACAAAAAAACTACTTTCTACTAAAATGTGGTGTTCTGTCACATTCTTGTTGTTCTATTGCTGTGGCTGGAATCAGTTTATAGATCATTGCCTAAATGACTGGAAAGAAGCACAAAGTTGTTGAAACATTGGTCAGGCCCTTCTCAGCTTGTTACTGTTTCCTTACAACCATTAATCGCGACTGACGCATGACCTCTTTGCCTTGGAAGTGCAGTTCCTGTCATTTTAGTGGATGACACAGTATATCTCATGCAGGCCCACTGGACTGGAATGCCCAATTGGGATTACATTTCTTTAATGAGTTTGTGTGTGGTACAAACAGACCCTGAGCTGTTGCGGCTCTTTCTTCCCTCCAGGGCTGCATTCCCTTGTCCTTGCTCCTTCCACTTTGCCACCCCCTTCCTCTCTCTGTGTGTCATTGCCTTATATTGGTCCGGCTATCCTCCTGGTTTCTGGTATTCCTTCTAGTTTTTGTTCATCTTGCTTTTTCATTTTCACCTTTCCTTTTTGCCTTTTTTGCTCCCCTTTTGGGGTGTGACTTACCCTTCTAAATTTTCTCTCTGTAGTGTGAGCCAACTGGGGAAGGACACCTAGTATCTTTGGTGTGTGGCCTTAGTAGCACTTCTTCCATCTCTTCCTCCACACCATTGTTCTTTAACTAGTCCATGTGGTGAGGTTGTTATCAACCCTTTTGGTTGAGCCCCCTGAACACAGAGATCACACTACTGATACCTTCCCATCTATGACTAAGAGTGGTTGCTTGTAATTCTGGAACACTCCCAGCAACAGCTGCCATTTCAGATGTCCCTTGCTGTGAGTGGATGGCATTCACAGGGAGAACCTCTGATTGTAGAAGGTGGTATCAGGGCAGACACCTTGTGTATGAAATACATTAAACTTCAAGCTGGCCATTCCTCTGTGGTCGTCTTTGTAGTTGGCAGTGGATCTTTTAATGCTGACTTCTTATAACCCTGTGGCCTTTCCTTGCCTGGCTACACCCTGGGAGCAGAGCCAGACTTGCTCTCTTGTGGTGAAACCTTTTCCCTGCTATGTAGTTTGCACCAGAACTGACCGGGACACTTTCATCACGACCAAGCCACTATTTTTCTTGGGAACTATTGAAGAAAAGTTTGTTGAATTTAACTTACTGAGTAAGCTGCGATTGGGTTTTGCTATTGCTCAATACTTCTTCAGTGCCAGCCCCCTCCAAAACCTCCCCCCCCCCTCCCTGCACCTTCCCCCTGTAACTCCCAGACCAGAGATATGCTGCTACAAATAATTGGCTGCGGGACCCAGAGTTCATCTCTGGGCCCTACCTTTTTTGAACTATGAAAGAGAAGAAGAAGTCACAGGATGAGGCCTCTCTTTTAACCCCCCCTCCCCTCCAATCACCACACACACACACACACACACACACACACACACACACACACACACACACATCTGAGTCAGACCTCTTGTTTATGGATGTCACCCCATCCTTGTTGGTGCTGGATGGTGGCCTGGCAGCATGACTGGTTTTGGTCCATTCAACTCCCATTTGGTGCTTATTCAATGGAACTGTAATGGATACTACTGTCACATTCCAGAGTTGCAGTCTCTTATTTCCTTTTACTCCACAGCTTGTGCCATTCTTCAGGAATCACATATTGCTGATGCTCACCCACCAAGCCTTTGTAGGTATCATGCTTTCTGTCGGAACCGTGTCAGCCCTTTGAGGTCTTGCAGTGGTGACTGCAAGTTGGTCCACATGGATGTCATTAGTACATGGATCCCCCTTTGTACTGTATTGGAAGTGGCTGCCATCCAGGTCCACTTGGACTCTGTGATTACAGTTTGCAATCTCTATCTCCCCTTGACAGGCAACCTACATCTGCTACCCTACCTTTCCTCCTTCAGCAAGTACACCTTCCCTTTCTACTCTATAGTGATTTTCATGCATATCACTCCTTACAGGGCAGTGCTTCTTTGGTTAGTAAGGGTCTCCTCATAGACCAGTTTCTTGCAGGCCATGACATGTGCCTACTTAATGATGGTTCCCCTACCCATTTCAGTGCTGCATATGGTACTTTCTCTGCCATAGATCCTTCTCTCACTTACCCTCCCCTTCTCTCTTCATTCAGTGGTCACTGCATGATGAACTCTGTGATGGTGATTACTTCCCGTCGAGTCTCTTGTTCCCTTCCCATCTCCTGATGGTCAGATTACCTCGCTGTGCTTTCCATTGAACTGATTGTCCTATATATACCTCTCAGATTATGTCAGGTTGTATTAATGATGTTGTCCGCGACATTTCAAATACATTTATTCATGCTGCCGGCGTTGCCATCCCCCATTTGACAGGTCCCTTTCACCACCAGCTTGTCCCTCGGTGGAGCGTGCCATTGCCGTTGCCATCTGTGATCACTGTCAGGCCTTGTGTTGCCTTCAGCGACACCAGTCCTCTGCTGGTCTCACTAAACATATTCACGCCAAAGCGCATTATGTAATAAGACAAAGCTAGTGAGTGTGTTGGGTATGCTATGTCTCCTCTGTAGGTTCTTCTGCCTCTTCATCACAGGTGTGGCCTATGCTCTGGACCCTCCAAGTTTACCAAAACACATCAATCCTCCACAACATCAATATTTCCCCCAGGTGTAAGACTGTATTTCGCTCAAAGATGTTTCACCCTTTCAGTGAATGGCCAGTGCTGTGGTTCCTGTCCTCAAGCCAAGTAAGGATCTGACATTCTTCGATAGTTATCAACCAACCAATCTGACGAATGTCTCCTGCAAGTTATTTGAATGGATGTTGGGTTGTCATCTCAGTTGGGTCCTCGAATCTCGGGACCTTTTGTCTCCCTGCCAGTGTGGCTTTTGGGAGGGACAGTTTCCCAGCAATCATCTGCTTCAATTGGAAACTGCAGTTCGGCAGACTTTTTCTCAGTGCCGACATCTTGCCGGGGCTTGATGCCATCACATCTTTCTTACACTCCATGAGTGGTGTCATTTGCCCACCGCCTCCCCTCCCCATTTTTATTTGCCAGTTCTACATCTACACCCATACTCCGCAAGCCACCTGACGGTGTCTGGCCCGCTGATCATTTTGAGTTCAGTATGGCGACATTCTCAGCCCTCTGCAGACCCAGGAGAATGCCATTTCACTGGGTTCTGTGTGAAGTGTTCTATTTCTCACCATTACTAATGGCCATTGGACCATTAGTCACCCTGTTCTGTATGTAGTTGAGTTCTGTATCTATGCTTATTCCCACTCGGTGGCCTCTGGAAGCAACAGCTCCAAGGTGCTATTTGGTGCACTTCTGCGTGGATGCTCTCACATGGTTAACAGTTCTCTCCCCTCCCCCGCCTGCCCCCCCCCCCCCCCCCCCCCCTTCAATTTCAGGTGGTGCATTTCTGTCACCATGCTCTGATCTATCCTGATCTGAAGCTCTACCTCGATACCCAGTGCTTGATTGTGGTCCCCCAGTTCCACTTCTTGGGTCTTCTTTTTGACAGCAAGCTTACTTGGTTGCCCCATTTCTACCTTCTGAAGATTGTCTGTTTCCATAAGCTCAATGCGTGACACTTCCTTGCCCACACCTCTTGGGGACCAGATCATTTGATTCTTCTGTGCCTCTATCGGCCTTAGTTCTGTCCAATGTTGACTATATAGTTGTCAAGTTTATGACTCAGATGTTATTTACACAGTGCTCCTCATGGGCCTAGTCTAACATTATGGTACTTGTTTCATTGCTAGTGCCTTTTGCACTAGCCATGTCAGTAGTCTTCTGGTTGACATTGGGATCTCTCTCTCTCTCTCTCTCTCTCTCTCTCCCCCCTCCCCCTTTGGTTTGGTGGTCCCAGCTCCTTCTTTGCCATACCATCAATGTCAACTCTTCACCTCTTCATCCCTCGTATTTTATTCTTTTCACAGCTTCGGAATTGCGCCCACCCACTGCCTGTCCTCGGTTGGGCTTACCAGCTGGGCTCCACCTCACTTCTCTCTGTTGCAATTTCCATCTTCCCTGTTGTTGTGGTCCCCACATTCTCTTTGCTGGAACACCAGAGAAACTGCACCTGATGATTCTTGGGAGTATACCTTGTCTACTTCTCTGGTGGAAACGGGGAAGATTAGTTTAATGTTGCACAGACATCATCTTTAGAGATGCAGTGTCTGCTGAATACTTGCTCTGGATAGCTAGAAGTGCACTCAGGTTGTCTGAGCACCACCTAATTTTAAATGTGAGTAAATATCTACTGCTGTAACCTCATGAGTGCGTGTATGGTGGATGTTGAGGACACAATCAAGAAAAGCTGCAGAACAGCAAAGATTGTCATCTCACTTGGAACAGTCATGTATATTGCCATACAATTTTGATGTTAGTTTAAGGTGCTACAGAGTATTAAAAAATAAGACAAGTGGAAAAAAGTAAGTAAGCCATTTATTATTTCAAAAATAATTGTCATAACTGTCAATGTATTCATCCCATTGTGAGACAAGATGATCTGTGCCCTCATTAAAAAATGTTCACAGTTGTGTATGGAGCCATGACTATACCCATTCATGCACCTCTTCATCCGATTTGACAGCTTTTGATGTCTTTCTTCTGAACTTCAAAAATATGGAAATTGCATAGGGAGGGATTGGAACTGTGTCTAGGATGTGTAAGGGCTTTCCAATGGGACTTCCAGAGCATAGTCAAAACAACTTTCAAATGAAGAGGAGCAGCCCTCACTACAATTGGGGTTCCCTAGGCAATTGCAAATATTTTCCCATGAAGCCATTGCCCATCTTATTTCTCAGCGGACTAAACGTATTAACAGTTACGGCAATTACTTTGACCTAATGAACAGTTTGCATTCTTTTTCCATTTGTCTCATTTTCATTTGAATGCCACTTATATTACAATCTTTAGCCTGTTGAGTGATAGCTCATTAAGATCTGAGGTTTGTCCTGCATAAAGCTGGTCATCACACTTAATTCAGTGCAAGACTCATCACTGAAGACAATTTTATTCCAGTCAATAGGATTCCGGGCCAAAGATGAATCTGGAGACACACCAGACAGTGATGCGATACCAAACCTCCCTTATATAGTGGCAGTTTCTACTGCTTGTCCTCTTGCTTGTCGAACCCTTCCTTGGCCAACAGTGTCATCCAATCTCTCCCCAATTGAGAACATTTGGAGCATTTTGGGCAGAGCTCCCCAGCAATCTCAGGATTTTGATGATCCAACACATCAGTTGGACAGAACTTGGCATGATATCCCTCAGGAGAACATACAACACTATCAATTAAAGCAAAAGCGAATGACTGCTTGCATAAAGGGCAGAGGTGGACCAACATGTTATTGACATACACGATTTGTGATTTTTTTTTTTTTAAATAAATCATAAATTTTTCTGAAATTTTTTTGTCTGTATGTGTTCGTCACTCCACTGATTTCCATCCTATTCAGATAGTTCCTTTGTGGTGTCATTCCACTCCCCAATTCCCCCCCCCCCCCCCATAAGACTTTATAAAACTATAGCAGGTACATTCTGTTGCCAGCCAGAGTGGCCGAGCGGTTCTAGGTGCTACAGTCTGGAACCACATGACCACTACGGTTGCAGGTTCGAATCGTGCCTCGGGCATGGATGTGTGTGATGTCCTTAGATTAGTTAGGTTTAAGTGGTTTTAAGTTCTAGAGGCTGATGATCTTAGAAGTTAAGTCCCATAGTGCTCAGAGCCATTTGAACCTTTTTACATTCTGTTCTTCATGGCCTGTGTCCATGGCCTTCCAATATATTCAGTGCCTCAGAGAATATTGTTTTCATATCTCTGAGGTGTGTTAGCCAAGATAGCTTGTTATCATTTGTGATGCTCAAAAGTATTACTGAATTTCCAGCACTCAGACTTAAATTCAAGATGATTTATCTGAGCATCTGAATTTGCACATTTTGTAAAAAATTGTGCCATACATAGGCAACTAACACCTGGATAGTTTACATTCAATATTGTGTTGTAATTTACTTGAAGAACTGTTTTTCAGATTTGCAGGTATGAACCATCTTCTTGAAAAGGGAATCATTGGTTTTGTGACTGCTGTAGTGATAAAAGAAACACAAATTGCTATCCTATTTTATTCCATTTTTCTGTAAAAGGGGAAGTAGTACATTCATTAAGGTGTAAGGTCTGATACATTGTAACATGACCAGGCTCATTTGCGTGCTCACAAAGAGATGAGGAGAAAACATGAACAAACCTAAGGGTTGTAAGAAATAGTAGTGCGGGTGTCTCCTGAAAGTAAAATGTAATGTATCAACTGCTTCAGTAGTTTTCTAATGTTACATTATAAAATGTAACATCATTTTAGATTAGTGGATTCCATAAACAGATAGGAGTGCTTCAATACATCTTTTATGATGTTGGGTACTTGTATAATGTCTTTTTTTATATGTTGTTTAATTTCTTGATTACATTTTGTACATAAATTATTGTTTTAATTATTTATAGAGTAGAATTTTAAAAAATCATTTTTCCTCAAATACTGAGAAAAAGATGCTAAAATGAGAATAAACACTAAAAACAACCTATTTGAACTTTGCAAACGTAATAATAGACTATTAGTAATATGTTGAAATGTTATTTTAGCATTAATAATCATCCTTTGTCTGGAAATAACTGGTAAAAAGATGTGCCCTTTTTTCTTCTTCTGCAGACACCCTTATACTTTGTGTATTTATGAAAGGGTCACTTGGAAGCATTTCTAAAAAAGAGAAATTTGCTAGCATTGTCTATAAATTTCTGTGTTAGAAAGTGTTTTCTTAAGGTGGTGTTATAGAGCGTAGCCTTTTACAAAAGTGAAATGTGGGTAATAAACAGTTCAGACAAGAATAGAAGAGAAACTTTTGGACTGTGATACTTGAGAACGCTGAAGATTAGATAGGTACTGATAACTTCTGAGGAAATACTGACTGAAAGAAGAGATCGCATGCTGGGACACATCCAGAGGCATGAGGAAATAGTTAATTTAGTACTGGAAGCAAGTGTGTGTGTGTATGTATGTATGTATGTATGTATGTGTGTGTGTGTGTGTGTGTGTGTGTGTGTGTGTGTGTGTGTTGGGGGGGGGGGGGGGTTAAAAATTGGAGAGGGGGCGAAGGCTTGACTATAATAGGCAGATTAAAATGAATGTAGGTTGCAGTAGTCATTCTAAAATGAAGAGACATGCAGATGATAGGCTAGGGTGGAGAGCTCCATCAAATCAGTCTTTGGATAAAGGCAACAACCAAGACTTGAGTTTGAACAGCAATCATATTATCACAGTAGTGAAAGCTTGTTTTTCAACTTTCACATCATCCATGTACGAGAAATTTATGTTAATGAACTATCCCATTGAATTCACATCAAATTGGAAAGTCATGACTGAAAAAGTTAATTTTACAGTTACCTTTGTATTTTTAACTTAATGTAATGTTTCAGGTTTGTCGTAAGAGATTTTACGTACAATGAGGAAGAACTATTAGCTGGGAAAAATGAGATGACAAAATTGGTTACAGACAAAAAGAAACAATTTGTGAGTACCTTTAGAAAATAATCTAATTCACATTTTCTTGTATTGTAGTAACAATTGTATCTCTCATATATTTACGTGATTTGTGTAGATTTGATCAGAGATGAAATTAGAAAATTGCTTGTTCTGTTAATGGAGAGATGTTACGTAGTATAAGGTTTGAAGGAGGTATTCCATGATTCAAGTTTTCAGATGGTAAGTTTCATTGGGGAGTGTGAATTCTGCAACACCTGCTAAGCAGCTTAATAGTGTCTATATATATTTAGAGCATCTGAAGCTGCAGGGTTGTAGGAGTTTGTACTGTTAGTCCACTCATGAGTTTTTTCTTTTTAGCTATAAATATGGTACATTTGTTGAGGTGGGCACACTTTCATTTCATATGCACGCACAGTCCTGCTTTACCAACAATGACAACAATATTCGTAAAACCACTTTTACTGTAGTAACCAATGGGAGAAGCTTTTAAAATAAACTTGTGGCTTAAAAATCATTTGGTGTTCAATGTAGTCTTAATCAACATTATACTGAGTTTTGCATTTCACTCTTGTCTTGAACGTTACAATACCAGTCCTTCAGACAAAACACCAAAGAACAGATTGCAAATAAATGCACAAGGATGCAGTTATTTTACTGAAAAGGAATCACTTATTTCATGAAAAGGACATTGGCAATTATATTTTGCAGTGCATTCACATAGTGTTTGTTTTGAATTGTATCAAAGTTCAATATAACACTGTGAAACTTTAAAGGAAAAGAGAAGCAAAGTCCAGATGTGTTTCAAACAGTTACAGAGAGAAAATAAATACATTAATTTATCATGAGCAATGTTGCAAAATATTTGATAACTGAGGTAATACAACAAAAGTTGTGCTATTTAAGAATTGCATGGTTTGATACATTTTACTGAGGTTCTCTGTCATTACATTGGATGTTGTCCCTGAAACTTTAATACAATACAGTAGAGCATCAGCTCACAATCTTCTGGTGATGATCACTATTGGTAAAAGGTGCCAGGAGGTTGCAAACATTCGCAGCAGAACAATTGGTGCACAAATGTCAAACAATGGCTAACAGTGCATTGTACTGAAAGGAAACAAAAGTGGGCTGGCCTGGAAAGTGGTGACTACTTGATTCTCTTGATACGTCATCCTTTGTCATGAGCAGCATCAGATTCCACAGCCCATGGAAACTATATTCAGTGTCTGTTAGGTATAGTGACACACAATCATCTGCTCAACATGTTAACAGAACTTGGGCTCAAAGTCCATTCTTGTTTTTAAGGATCCAGCCAATTTTAAGTGATAAAATGTTCTTTGTTCCCTTTCACATCATCTGCATTCTCCTGGGTTCTGTAAATGACAACCTGGTTTTCAGACAGTAAGTACTTGAGATTCTATCCAACTGCATGAACACCCATATTGATCAAACTTCCTAATTTCTAAATTGTTTTGTTCAGGATAGATCTGATGATATCACAGACAGGAAAGATGCAAAAAAATCAGCTTTTGTTGAATACTGTCTGTGTAGTATTGTGTTTATTGGTCTTGATGTTTACAAAAGCATTGGATAAGACAGTTTACAAGGATACAGATGAAAGTGATTTTTATGCATACTTATTTAAAATTACAAATAATACACTTTATATATAAAGTATTAATATAGTACACTTCATAAAATTCAATATTTTTCAATGGAGTAAAAGCAGTGATGCTGTGAATATGATAAGGATTTTCCAAAGGTTTTGACCTTTCTGGTAAAGTTATAAATAGCACTTTTTAGCGGTCTAGTGTCCTTGCCCATTGCATTTATTATAAATAATTTAATGGTTCCCATAATGTAGATACATGGTAAAGGAGAACTACCAATGATCTCAAATAGAGGTTTACACGAGTCTCGAGCTTCACATCCAAACATGATTCATTAATGTTGTTACATTCAATCCTGGGTTTTCCATTGTTTGATTTCATGATTCTAAAAGCCCTTTTTTGCAGTTTGAATGTACTGGCGTGCTGATAGCTGCATTGGAATTTCCCTGAAACATGACCCCATATTTCAGGCAAGAGTGAAAGCAGGCATGATATGCACACATACATAACTGTTTCCTTTCTACAGCAGGATTTTAGTGAGCAAAGAAGGTAGCAGTATTTCTCAGTTTTGCATGAAGGTATTCAAAATGTTTGTTCCATTTTATTTTGCTTTGCAGCCATAGTCCTTGGAATTTGGTTTGTCTTCTGTTACCACTAGTTTGTCGTTGATAGAGAGAAATGAGATGTACACATCCATATGTGGAGCATCGTGAAATTTTAGTGCATTAGTTTTTTTACTATTTATTAAATTATGATTGTATTGCTCCCAGTAGCTAAGTTATTTTCTGACAATATTTACTGTTTGGTGTAATACTTCCTAACTGTATAATTCTTCCTTATTTTCCTCTTTTAGTAGAATTGTGTTGTAATCTGCAGGTGTGATCATTTTATTAGCATCCACCTTTAAGCTTTGATCATTAATGTACAGAAGGGACAGAGCCTCTGGGCAGATGCTATCTACTTTTTTGTAGTCTGAAAAGCGCTCAGAATAGTTTTTAGGTTAACATTAGTGGGCTTTATGCTCATAGCTTGTTCACGATTGCTCAGGAAGGAACTGATCCAATTGTTGAACAGAACTCAAATATTGTACTTTTCATGCTTTGTTCGTAGACTGCTATGATCTACCTTGTTAAAAACTTTTGATAGGTTTGTAAATACTCGTGTCGATTAATATTTTTTGTCCCTCAGGTCTAGTGTGCAATTGATGCTCTCATAAATGGCAGGTGTTGTTGTCCTCTCATTTCTAAATCCGTTTTGTTCATTACAGTTGATATTGTTTCTGGTTACAAATTTTGTAAGTTGTCATACATATTTTTGAAATACAAGAAGTAATTGTGATAGGTCTGTAGTTACTTACATTCTCTCTCTCTCTCTCTCTCTCTCTCTCTCTCTCTCTCTCTCTCTCTCTCACACACACACACACACACACACACACACACACACACACCCTTTTTTCTGTACTGGAATAAACATCAGGGAAAGTGGCTTCTTGAAGTGAATAGCTGAATAAGTGTGTAAATACTACAATTACGTTTAAAGCACTCTTCTTTAAGATTGTTGTAGGGTGTCACAATGCTTGCAGAGCTGGAATTTTTTAGTTCTTTTGTTGAGTTTGCTACTTCATCTTATAACACAGTGCTGGACATTGACCTACTTTGTGAGCTTATTTTATGTTCATTGAATTGGATTTTCTTATTTATGTCTGATATTTTCATATTGTCTATACCACCTGTGAAAAAGTTGTTAAATGTTTTGTCTTCTTTTAAGGGGTTTGTTACTTTTTCATTTTATTTTTTTACGTGGTGCTCTGTTTTTACCATTCCCATTTTAATGACCAATCAAGCTCAGTCTTGACTTAATCGCTGAATTACAAATGTTTTAATCATCATTCAGTATTTTTGTTGCTCATAGTACTTTTTTAGTATTTTGGAATTTTTTAGTACATGAGTAATTCAGTACTAAAAAAAATATTCCAATTTTTTTTAGTACATGAGTAATTCAGTGGTTCATGGTGTGGGTTCCTTAGTCATGTCCTAGTTCATGAACCACGGCAACGTATGAGTGGCCAAGTAAGTGGTCCCGACAGTCGGGATACCAGTTACTTTGGAATAAGGCTGGGCATCTCGGACATATTCTGAGTCGTGGTCACCTTTGTGCTCATACGACAAAGACTACCAAACCCACCGGTTAGTCCCTCAACCGTTAGGGGTAAAGCTCAGTGGGACTCGGGGCAAGTAAAGCTAGCAACCTGCTTCCCTGGTACTTCAAATATGAAGCTGGCAACAATCAGAGCAAAATGCCTTGGACCTTTGGAGGTGACGGAGTCCCACCTCTAACTGACAAACCAGGGACTCCTAAGATACGACTTGGCAAACATATGGCAATGAGATGGGGAGCTATTAATATCAATGGGGGCTACTCTGGGAAGAAGGTAGAGCTGGCAGAGGCTGCAAGTAAGATGGGGCTGGACGTTTTAGCTGTTAGTGACATTCGGGTAAGGGGTGAGAAAGAAGAGGAAGTGGGAGAATACAAGGTCTACCTATCAGGAGTCAAAGCAGGAATAGCACAATGGAGTGTAGGGCTTTACATCAGAAAAGAAATGGAACCCAGCGTAGTTGCAATAAGGTATGTAAACGAACGACTGATGTGGATAGATTGGACAGTGTCTAGCAAGAAAATTAGGATTGTGTCAGTATATTTGCATTGTGAAGGGACAGATCAAGATAAGATGGATAGTTTTTATGAGGCACTCAGTGATGTAGTTGTTAGAGTAAAGGACAAGGGCAGTGTTCTGCTCATGGGTGATTTTAATGCCAGGATTGGAAATTGAACAGAAGGGTATGAAAAGGTTATGGGTAAATTTGGAGAGGATATGGAGGCCGACAAGAACGGGAAACAACTCTTGGATTTCTGTGCCAGTATGGGCTTAGTAATCACAAACTCCTTTTTTAAACATAAGAACATTCACCGGTATACTTGAGAAGGCAGGGGAACCAGATCTGTCATTGACTATATAATAACAGATCAGGAATTCAGGGAGGCTGTGAGGGACACACGTGTATTCAGGGGATTCTTTGATGACACTGATCCTTATTTAATCTGCAGTGAAATTGGGATTGTGAGGCCGAAAGTGCAGAATGTCAGGTCCATATGTAGGAGGATGAGAGTGGAGAAACTTCAGAATAAGGAAATCAGGCACAAGTACATAACAGTGATCTCAGAAAGGTACCAGTTAATTGAATGTATTCAATTACAATCATTGGAAAAGGAATGGGCAAGGTACAGGGACACAGTACTAGAAGTGGCTAAAGAATGTCTTGGAACAGTAGTGTGTAAAAGTAGAATGAAGCAAACAGCTTGGTGGAATGACACAGTCAAGGCAGCTTGTAAAAGGAAAAAGAAGACATATCAAAAATGGCTACATACTATAACTCAGGTAGACAGAGAAAGTTATGTTGAAGAAAGAAACAAAGCCAAACAGATAATTGCAGCATCCAAGAAGAAATCCTGGGAAGACTTTGGAAACAGGTTGGAGACTATGGGTCAAGCTGCTGGAAAACCATTCTGGAGTGTAATTAGCAGTCTTCGAAAAGGAGGTAAGAAGGAAATGACAAGTATTTTGGACAGGTCAGGAAAACTGCTGGTGAATCCTGTGGATGCCTTGGGCAGATGGAGGGAATATTTTGAAGAGTTGCTCAATGTAGGTGAAAATACGATCAGTAATGTTTCAGATTTCGAGGTAGAATGGGATAGGAATGATGATGGAAATAGGATCACATTTGAGGAAGTGGAGAAAATGGTCAATAGATTGCAGTGCAATAAAGCAGCTGGGGTGGATGAAATTAAGTCGGAAGTCATCAAATACAGTCGAATGTCAGGTCTTAAATGGCTACACAGGATAATTGAAATGGCCTGGGAGTTGGGACAGGTTCCATCAGACTGGACAAAAGCAGTAATCACACCAATCTTTAAACATGGAAACAGAAAAGATTGTAACAACTACAGAGGTATCTCTTTAATCAGCGTTGTGGGTAAAATCTTCTCAGGTATTGTTGAAAGCAAAGTGCGAGTATTAGTTGAGGACCAATTGGATGAAAATCAGTGTGGGTTTAGACCTCTTAGAGGTTGTCAGGACCAGATCTTTAGCTTACGGCAAATAATGAAGTGTTATGAGTGGAACAGGGAATTGTATCTATGCTTTATAGATCTAGAAAAGGCATATGACCAGGTTCCTAGGAGGAAGTTATTGTCTGTTCTACGAGATTATGGAATAGGAGGCAAACTTTTGCAAGCAATTAAAGGGCTTTACATTGATAGTCAGGCAGCAGTTAGAGTTGACGGTAAATTGAGTTCATGGTTCAGAGTAGTTTCAGGGGTAAGACAAGGCTGCAACCTGTCTCCACTGTTGTTCATATTATTTACGGATCATATGTTGAAAACAATAGACTGGCAGCGTGAGATTAAGATATGTGAACACAAAATAAGCAGGTTTGCATTTGCGGATGACTTACACGCATGGGAGAAGCAAGGTTACCCAAGAGACTTATGGGTTCAGCAGTAGAGGGTAGGAGGAGTCGGGCAGACCAAGGAGAAGGTACCTGGATTTGGCTAAGGATGGTTTTGAAGTAATAGGTTTAACATCAGAAGAGGCACCAATGTTAGCACTGAATAGGGGATCATGGAGGAATTTTATAAGGGGGCTATGCTCCAGACTGAACGCTGAAAGGCATAATCAGTCTTAAATGATGATGATTGTGATAGTGGTGGTGGTGGTGGTGGTGGTGGTGATTAATTCAAGCGAGGAATTATTGAGATTATACATTTCTGGAAGCAGTCTCTTCTTGTGGGATAGAATCCTTATTCCCCTTGTGATCCAACTATTTGTTCTAGAATAACTGGCCCTTAGAGGTGTAGTTTCCATGGAACTGCAATTTGGAAGAAATGGATTAGTGTATCAGTGAAGGTGTTGCATTATTCATTTAGGTCACTAATTTTATAAACCTATGACCATTTTTGTTTGTTTAATAAGCTGTTGAAGTAGTTTGTTACCCTGAAGATAGCTTCTACTTGTAGTTCTTAAAGACATGTTGTTAACAATACTGGATTTTATTTTCAAGCCTAGTATTTGAAGAAGATGGCCACGAAAGGCTCCACTGAAAATTTTTAGTGAAGTACTGTGTAAATTCTTGTGGATTATAAACTAATCTAAAGCTGTTTCATAAGTGTCTGTTACCATGGTAGCACTGCTTACTTCAGCCTTTAAATCGTAGGAGGCAGCAACATTCAGAAGGGTGCCTCCCTCTGTTTCTACTATTTGGGAGGAAAATCAGTGTTGATGTCGACACAGATTATCAAATCACATTCCATTTTATGTACTTTGCTTTACAATGACTCTGTAATTTGCTGTAAATCCATCTTGCTATTAATAATTTTTGGAGCTGCAATTTCACAGTTCTTTTCTGCTTTTGTTCCAGTTAAGTCGGATAGGGTAGTAAAATCTGTTTTCCTTGATGTAAATTGCTGCTTCACCTTGCTTGCTGTTATTTC
Organism: Schistocerca gregaria; assembly: GCF_023897955.1. Lineage (NCBI taxonomy): Eukaryota > Metazoa > Arthropoda > Insecta > Orthoptera > Acrididae > Schistocerca > Schistocerca gregaria. The sequence goes on from NC_064924.1 coordinate 515,202,248, forward strand.
TACAATAATAAGGAGATTAAATGAATTTAGGTATTTTAGTGTATTAAATAATTTCAGGATTAAGCCAGTCCTCAAAATGCAAAATACTGAGATATCCTTTAATTCATCTTTTAATAGTGTGTTAATTTTGCCAGTCTTATTATACAGGCAACTGTACATTACGATGACAAATTTGTAGGCTGTGTCTATTCACAACTGGGTAGGTGTGTTATATTTACAGCTTCTCATACCTTTAGTTTAAATTAGGATCACCATTAATGTTACAGTTTATGTCCTCTTTCTTGTTCATTTTGGTTTCTGATAAATAGGTTGATTCTGTTCAAATCTGCCTTTGATTACTTCATTGATAAGGTCTCACACAGACCTTTTTCCTTGCACAAACCACAGCTTCATTTTTTGCTATATGATTCAAACCAGTTATATGAAAGATAGTCTGTTTGTTGTGTTATTTTTGTTTGAAAGTCAGTGTCTGCAATATGTTTAGTTCCCTCTCTATGTTTCACCGTGCTAATCGCTGCTATGTCTCGATTTCTCTCTCAGAACATGCTAGATAGATTTTTTCCTTGACTATCTATTTTTGTTGATGATACATCTTTGCTGTTATGATTATTTTCAAAATGACCATTCATATCTCCTCACTGATTTTTGTAAGTTCACAATCATTTGGACAGTCCTATTCACAGTCGCTTGACTGTATAACATCACATTTGTTTTTATCAGAAAATGATAGTGGCTTGCAAATTTTCTCGCTCTTTTTGCTTCGATTGTAGTTCAGTTTTCATTCTTTAGTGAATTAATCTCTCTTCCTAAGGTATTTACTATGAATAGTGAACTAGAAACTCATTCATCAATGTTGTTATTTTAACTTCTAAGGTTGTAGCTATCGTGATTCCAGATGTGTAGTACATGAAAGCATTACAAAAATTCTCATTGCTACTTCCTTTGTCTGGGGCAGGTAGATTATCTTGATCCACACAACTGATAATTAAATTAATACTGGATACAGTCTCAGCAAGCCACAGGATTTGTGATTAGTTACGCTAAAATCCCATAAATTATGGAGAATGGCACAACAACAGAAAGAAAAGGTTCATTACTTTGCACCCTTGTAGTCAGCATTCTAGCCGAGGGTCTGTTAATCGTCTTTCAGAAACGAAGGATGCTCTGTACTTCCCGGTGCCAAAAACAATTGCTTGGCCACTGCCTACACCTTATTTTCCAAAGACAGTTACTGTGGCTCAGGAGTTTCTTGTGGTATTGATGATTGTGATTGTGATGGTGATTGTGATGGTGATGGTGATAGAATAATTTGGTTTCCAACAGGCACTGTATTTTGGGGTGGATGATTATGGCAGTGTGGTTGCTTACTGAAATATTGTGATTGCTGGACACACAAATCCACGTATACACCCAATAATTATTCTCTGGGGAAAGTTTGTACTTTCCTGAGGCTCACAAACATTGATTGTAGCAAATGAATACATGTTTTATTGGAATACCATGAAGTTTCAGTAACATCACTCAAAACAGTGGATGAATCACTTGGCAGCAAAATGAAAGTTACTAATATCTTGAATAGTTGAAAGACCAAATTTTGAAATGTGTGTGACGTGCATTTCATGCTGAACAGCTGCTGTTTAGTTTAGATCCAGGGATGTGCTTGATTATTGCTCTCTTGTTCAGCTAGCACACACATCCTTTTCTTTTTAGTTGAATGAGTAATTGATAGTTAACTGGTGTGTTTCTGGGTATATAATGTCATGATTGTGTGGCTGAAGGTTTGCTTCATACTAGGATACCTGATGTTTTGTTAATTTTGGCATTAGTTTCCTCAACATAATTTGAGGACAGTTTGAGATGATGAGACTCTCCTGTTAAAACACTGACTAAAATTCTCTAGAGGTATATCAAATATTATATGTATAGATAAAAAATCTACTCGCCAAGTGGCTGTGGGAGAAAGCCCATTAAAGATGAGAAACATAAGTGCTTTCAGAGCCAGTGGCTCCTCCTTCTGGCAGAACGGTGAAGGGAAGGGAGAGGTGTGAAGGAAAAGAACTGGTGAGATTTAGAGAATAGGATGAATTTTGTAAAAGTTGCCCAGAATCCTGGGTAAGGAGACTTATTGGATGGGATGTGAAGTAAAAACTCATTGTTGGTTCTTTCGCTGGACAAGACTTGAACAAGACAGAGTATTGAAGAAAGACCGTGAGAGTGTCTTAAGAGCAGAAAACTAAGTGCATTATACATGGTAGGCAGGTAAGAGGGGATGGGGAAAAATAGGTCAGAAAATAAAAAATTAAATAAATATAATAAAAAGATAAAAAGGAGTGAAGAAAAGGACTAGCTACTGGGAAGAAATGTGGAGACCGCAGAAAAAAACAAATTTAGGCCAGCTAGATGGAAACAACTAGGCACAAGTTGTAAAGTGTTTCTCGTCTGCATAGTTCTGGGAAACTGTTGTCAGAAGGGAGAATCCATATGGCATTGTGAGGTGAAACAGGCATTGAGGTCAAAACTGTCATCATCTAGTGCCACAGTGAATCCCATCACACATGACATCCAGTCCTTTCAAAAACATGTTTTTGCACTATGCAAACCTTGTTGTCCCTGGGAGTTACGCTCAGAGCTAATTTGGGAAGTCCCTATTTCTTGATGTAATCTCACTTTTCACCATCCCCTCTTACAGTTTCAAATACAGCATCCCAGCTAATCTGCAACATATACAACTTGTCTGCCAATTTTCAGTCCGCCAGACTTCTCTTATAAAATCCTGCAATTATCTGCTCTTCATGTTTCCTTAGATGGTATCATCCATCAGTCGTGTTGCAATCCCTGTCCCACTCTTTCTCCCTAAACAGCCATACCATCGACTACCATGTGTCTCCTACAAAACAAATCTGGTCATTCTTCTTAACATCCCTCAGCTTACGGCACTGTCTCCTAGAACAGTGGCAACTCATGATCACAGGGACCAGCCATAACTGTGAAGTGCTCTCTTCCTTTCATCTAAGGTCAGCCCCACCCTGCTTTTAATCATACAGCTTTGGTTAAAGACTTTACTTTCCTTCACACTTAATGTCAACTGGAAGTATACTTCACAATACAATCTTTGTGGACTGTCCGTTGCTAAGATTACCTCAACCAGCAGCCACCTGATTCCAAACCTATGATGCCCTTCCTGCTCACCTTGACCAACTTAATACTTACAAATAACTTATTTACCTTTGAAGGGGCAGGTGTGCAAACAGATCAGGGGTATCACTATGGGAATCAGGATGGCTCCTTCCCATGCCCAACCTTTTTATGGGTCACATGGAGTGGGCTTTCATGACATCCATAAGGCTTCATCCCTTTGTTTGGTTTAGATACGTAGATGAAATTTTTCCCATAGAGACTCAGGGTGAGGCTCACCTGTTGAAATTTTTGTAATTGTGTAATACATTCTCCTAATTATATTTCACATAGTCCTATTCCAAATCTCAAGCCACTTTCCTTGGTGTTGATCTCAGGCTCACCAAGAGTCAGCTACACACTTCTGTTCACATTAAACTTGTAAACAAATAACAATACTTTCATTTTGACATTTACCATCCTTCTTTTTTAATCTTTCCCACACAGGGATGGCATTTGATGTAAACATACTTGTTCACAAGCAATCTCCATACAGCAATACAGCACTAGTCTTACCTCAGCCTGCACTGTGTGTAGTTATCTCACCATCCTAGATCAAAAGCAGATTTCCCAGGTCATCAATCATGGTACTGATGAAGTTTCTGAAACACAACTTACGAGTAAACCTCTTGTTACTCAGTACTGTCTTGGTATTGAATATATTAATCAGCTACTATGAGAGGGGTATGACTTCCTAAAATATGCCTGGAAATGAGCTCCATTTTGTCTGATATTTTGATGGAATAGCTTTTAACCTTCTGTCCCTCCCCACAATGTTCTGGTCAGACCTTATGCTCCTTCCACTACCATTTCTGTATTCAATGGCTTCTATCTCTGTGATTGTTGCCATTGTAGGATTTGCCCAATGCACTGTCCTACCACTTCATGCACCAGCCCCATAGTCGGTAAAATATATACTACCAAAGGGGGAGCCACCTGTCAAACTACATATGTCATGTACCAACTGTTAAGTAAACACTGTTTGGCTTTCTGCATCGGTATGACTACCATCAAGTTATCAGTAAGGATGAATGGTGATAAACAGGGAACTTCAACAGAAAACATGTTGCAGAGCACACAAAGTGACAGTTGTAACCTTGGTGCCTATTTCACCACACTTGCCATCTAAATACTCACTCTTGACACCAGTTCCACAGGACTTCTCAGATGGAAATTGCTTCACAACGTGCTGAGTTCTCACTATCCAGCTGTTCTAAATTTACGTTAATTTATATGACCTCAGAATTTCCTTCAAGTAACTATTCATTTTCTTTACTCCCTTTTATCTTTCATTTTTTATTATATTTATTTCTTTTTTTATGATTTATTTTCTGTCCTGTCTATTTTTCTCCATCCTGCCACCTGCTACTACGTATAATCCAATTAGCTTACCAATCTTAGAACTCTCTCATGGTGTTTCTCCAGTAATCTCTGTCTTATGCATACTGTAACTTCCACTTTTAAGTTCTCTGACTTTCAAATCTTGTCTAATGTAGGTAGCAGTCTTTCCTTCTCATCTCATCCAATAAGCCTCCCGTGTTCTGGGGTTGTGTGCAACTTTTACAGAACTGTCCCCATTTCCTAAATAACACCAGTTGTTTTCCTTCATCCCAATTCCTGTCCTACCAACCATTCTGCCAGGAAGAGAAGCCACTGGCTCTGAAAGCTCGTGTGTTTCCACATCATTTTATCTGTTTCCTTCTGCTGCAGCTTGATGAGTAGATTTCTTATGTAACCATATCCAGATATACTGTGGATCACATGTGATTAATCTTTATGAATAAATTGGTTTTTTATGTGTGGCACTTGTTGTGTTTTAAGCATGAAACACGTCAGTTGTTAATACTACAGCATAAGAAATGGTGGGCTCCTTGAAGCATCACCTGAATACTGCTCAAGTGCATGGAAATTGTTTGCTGTCTCAGAACACTGCACTCTACAATCAAAGACAATATTTGTGTAACTAATTATATAAGTTTAATAGTTTGTCTTTGATGACAATCCTCTGAACCATGTTTGACCCATACATATTGACTTTCCTATAAGAAGAGGACAATGTAGCATTGTTAGGTAATTATAAAGTACTTGTTACAGATACGGTAATGAACATTTAAAACTGTATGGTAAGATTGTTGAGGAGGATTGGTGTACTTCACTTGTATAAATATTTTATTGTTTGTTCAAAACAATGCATGTTTTTTGACATTTTTGCTCTTCAAACAGCTTTCCAATGAAAATAAGGAGATTGAATGCGACTGTGATTTTGTTGTCAATGGCACAGATCTACATGTGCTGAAAGACGAGGTTGTGGTAGGCACAGCATATATGACCATTTGTAACACAGCAGTTAATACAATGATAAAATATTCTAAACAAAGCATTATAGCAAAGCTGACACTTGCACACAGTGTCAGAATAACTACAAGAGACAATACACTTTGAAGTCAGACTTCTGCACATACATAGCTGTTTTTCACTTATGTCTAGAGAGAAATTTGCTATAAGATTTTGAAGCATTTCCTTTTAGAAAGCCAGCAGTTCCTGAATTGTAATAGTAATAATGGGAGGAACATGACATTTGTTCTGATATAGTTAGTTTGAACATAGTCTCCACAATTGTTTTGCAGAGCATGCTCTGTAATGGATACTGCGTGAAGCCAGAAAAGTAGTACACTCTTTTTCAACATATCATCCTTGGAAACATGGTGGTTATTCTAACAGAGACATGGCAGGGATTGCACATAATTGGTACAAGACAGGAGTAGTTTCTCAAGTGGTGTTTATGGTCTCTCTGGTAATGGGGCTGGTGTAGGCTGTTGGTTGTGATAGGAGAATTCATTGGCTAGTCTTTTTGTGGCAGTACACACACAAACTGGCATTTTACCAGGATATTATGGAGATTTTTTGTTCATGTGTGGGATGGACATTATTTCGGATTATGATTTCTGAAAATTACAGCCATAGCCAAAGAAGCTGGTTAATGCATTTTTGAACAGGTTAATACTGGGTATTGAGAGGTGTACAACTGAGAGGAATCGTCAGCGCCAAGTGAACTTTGAAGTAAGCTATCGGCATAGTTAAGGGCAGTGAAGACGGATAGGCTACAAACTAACAATCATGGGAGGACTCAGCATTCAAGCAGAAATGTTTACTATGATTGAGATGACAACTGTGAAAGTGTAAGTACTGAGTTTCATTTTTTGGCTTGACACACAGATTCAGAAGTGTAGAACTGGCCTTCACTGATGTTGAATTCAACATCCAGGAAAATGGCATCAGATTTAGGAGATATCCATGTGAAATTTAACTGTGAAAAGGAGGCAAGAGACCACAGAATTCCAACAGTTAATCTCACTATGGAGGCCTGGTGAAAAATTTGCATCTACATCCATACCTTGCAAGTCAATATAAAGTGCATGGCAGAGGTCACTTTCCCTTGTATCATGTGTTAGGGTTTCTTCCTGTTCCATTCTGGTATGGAGGAATGACAGTGTAAATGCTCCAGTGCCCACTATAGACAATCCAATCCTGTCTTCACAGTCCGTATGGGAGTGATATGTAAGAGGCTGCAGCATATTTCAAGACTGCTCACTTAATATTGATTTTTTGAACTTTTAAAATAGGTCCTTGTGAGATAGTATCTGCCTGTTCAGTTTTCTTCCAGCATTTTTGTGCTCTCCCTTGATTCAAACAAACTTGTAACCCTTTGTGCTGCCTTTCTTTCTATGCATACAGCATTCTCTGCTATTGCAGTTTGTTATGGGTTCCACACACTACAGTCACAGTGCAGAGTGTAGCAAGAGCAGGCATTGCCTGCTAGGGGAGTGACTGTTAAAACTCAAGTTTTTGAAATCAGTCCCAAGTTGCACTTCTTTTCATCATACATTTAAGGAAAAGTGTGATACTCAAGTGGAAGTTGTACATTATTGTATTTCTTTGCAAAATGAACAGTAAAGTAGCTCCCTCTGTCATTAATGTTAAAGATAAAAAATGAAGAAAAATTAACTTGAAAATGTACATCAAAAATACTTTTAACTTCCATCTTTGCATTTATCAATCTCTGGAAAAACTTTTAAACTTTGTCTTTCTATTCAGAAATAAGCAATGAAAACTTTAGAAAATTCAGACATACAATTGAAATGGTGCCTACAAAAGCTGTGTAAACATTAAAATATGCCATTTATATAATTAGCGTTTCAGTATGATATTTAAAAGAATGTTTTTCCTGAAAATTTTCTTTTTTGCATTTATCAAATTTTGAAAAATACTCATTTCCCTGGGGCATAGCTCAAGTTACTTCTACATCTGTCAATGATTTCCCATCCAAAATAACATAGTGCATCCTCTCTACCTAAACATCAATAGAATCACAAACTTTGTTTGATATCCCCATACAATCATACTTTTGTTAATAAACTTTGGTCTGGTACTGAGTCAAGTGCTTTTTGAAATTCAAGAAATATTACATCCATCCTTTTGCCTGGATTCATGACATTCAGGATACATGTGAAAAAATTGTAAATTGGGTTTAGCGTGACCAGTGTTTTTGGAATTCATATTTTCTGAGGTGGAAGAGGTTGTTCTGTTCGAAATACCTCATTATCTTGTAATGTCTACAGCATATGCTGCTGCTGATCATCTTTAAGCTTGAATTCACTTGCCATATTATACACCTATTACTTACTGTAATAATTCCCGTCAAGTTCCTGTCATCTGCACTCTTCATTTTTCACTGTGCATCCACCAGCTGTGACATTTGACAACTAATGTTGTATAAATGTGCTGGTGCTGCTATCTAAGGAAATACCTGTAGTATATATAAAGACAAAGACTCCTGTCTTAATATGCATATGAAACATGTAAACAAGCTATACACAATTAAAAGGAATGATTGTGCATTAACCCATGTCATGGCGAGGTAAGAAGAGGTATAATTTTTAAAAACAAGACCGTTGTTTTTATAATTTTTGAGACCAGAATGTTGCCTTGAGATTTAACTCAATCTTAAGCAATTTATGTTTCAGTTGACACATCGTAATGGCATGATAGACTGAAATTGTGATTGTGGGCAAATAAGTGTAGTAACAGTCCAGACAGAAAATGGTCATTTCTAAAATACTGCAGTACTGTGGACTGAAGTAAATAGAAAATAATTGGTAATCATTGTTGCTACAACTGCATTACAATAACTGATCCCAGGATACACCCAAAGACAGCAGATCGATTTGTTGCCATTAAATCTAATATATTTCAGTTGTGAGTTTGTTGTCTAATTATCTGTTTTAAGTAGTTTTCAGAGAAAGAATTTGTTATTGTGTAACAGGATGTCTTCTCAGTTACAAAATTGTAGTTATCACTACAAATCTTGGATAATTAAATGTAATATGGTTATTGTATTGAAACTACACAAAAGTTTGAAAGTTCTAGGATTCCTGGGAGGCCCCCTTGAAATGACCCAATAAATGGTTGGTATAAGAAGGAGCCATCCTGGTTCACATGGCTGTCCACTTTTTTCACATACCTCTGTTATGTTATGTGTATTGTATTATAATATAAATGAAGGAGCAAATGCAGTGCATAAAAACAAGAGAATATATTTCCATAACTAAAGGAATTTTGTAATCATATGTAAAAATGCAATAGTGAGCCTATTTCCTAGCATGGTTATCTTTTTTTTTAAGTTGTAAGACAGGTAAATACAGCAGTCACAGTTAAGATCCTCATAAAAAAAGGTTGGAACCGTTATCAACCCAAAAGTTGGTTTGAACACCTCAGTGTTTTAAGTTAGTCATGGTCCTACAGCCATTGGTGTGCCCTTGGCTGCTTCTGAACTGACGTATCCAGATGTTATAAAGGGACAACAGTTTGATTCCAAACTATCTTGCAGCTCGGTGCTTTTCACATTAACGAACGTTGCCAGAACTGAAACACATGAAAAATGACAGATAAAATTCCTAGGACTAACAGGAGTTGAATCTATGAATTTTGCAGCCATATGTTGGCACTTTACCACTGAGCTGAGGAGACACACACACACACACACACACACACACACACACACACACATACAGAAGCTAATTATTTATTTTTCAAATGTTCCTTGTTAGGCTCAAATACACATAGGTAGTGTTCAGTATTGAGGAACAATGTACAAGGCAAAATGTGTGAACTTGTTTCAACAAATGAAAAGTAAAGACGAACATGTATTGATGAACTGTAAGTGAAAGATGTAATGTTGGGTATTATTTGTTGTACATCTGTGGTGCAACATAAAAGTTTTCTGAAAAGAAAGTACATTGTGTGTATATTATAATACATAAAAAAGTATTAAATATGTTCATCATGTATGATGCACTGAAGACAAATTGATTTTTTAGGAATAAATTGCAATTCATTTCCTTGAGCTTCATGAACAAATGGCATTGTAATTATGCAGGATGTAGGTGCTGTACTAATGAATGTGTTAGGAACAGTGCCCCCTTTTCATGAATAAACGTCTAAGTGATTTCTCAACATTGTACACTTTTTACTGTTCCAGAGTGACAGATGTGATCATAGTTTAAGGCTGTACAGAAAATCTGTGTGCTAAATCGGTGTATAGAGAAACATTGCCCCTCATTAGGTTCACTGGATATTGGTAATAGTGGCTTTAATCACTGTTTGCTGTTGATTTCCACTCATCATTCAATGTTAGCATGGATGCAGCATGACACCCTATGCTTTATGTTAATGCTCAAGCTAACAAATGAAAATGTGATCAGTTATCATTCCAGGGAACTCCTTTGATTAGGTTGTGCTGACAGACGTATGCTCTTTCTTTTACTGATGTGACTGTTCTTTTTTCAGTGGTGTCTTTCAGGTGTACTTACCTGCCCTGTATCAGGTCTTATGATACATTCAGCATGCTCTTATTACTAAAACTGTCACATCGCACAGAAGTGTATGTTACTTAGCACACACAAGCTTCATTGTATAATCCTTCCAGTGTAACTGTACTGAAAGAGTAAACTGACACTGTATTCACAGGCAGAGGTAATCAGTGGTGAGAAAGTAAAATATAATAAAATTAAGTTACAGGAAGTTTGATTATACCAGGGAATAGAAATTGTAAAACAGCTTAAAATATAGTACCTTATCTGATACATGACCAAAACTAATAAATTAAATAAAACAGTGCTGTAGTATTATTCAGTTGTTACATGACAAAGCAACAGTGTGAAGCTTCTCAGGTTTAAGTCTCATCAGTAATGTATTAAATTTTTTGATAGTGGGTCAATAAAAGTAAGAAGATTGTGCAGAACACTGTTTCAGAACTAACATCAGTTTTCTGGAAGGGGGAGCCTTAAAGAAGACGAAGCACAATTTCTTATGAAACTATTGTGCAACTGTGATTAATAAACGCCAAACATACAAATGCTCCTATATTAATACCGACAGTAAATGTAATTGAGTGATTGTTATTTCTGTTAGATTTGTACATATTAATTTGGGGTCATGTAATCTTTGGATACATATGGATAATTGTATACGCTTTTGTAGTTGTTTTTGACATTGGCTATTAAGACAAGAAAAAAACATTGTGAATTGAAGTTACAATGTTACTGGAAGCTCTTAGAACACAAGTCCACCTGGTATTTCCAGTTTTAGGGAGAATAACTGTGATTCATACAAACACCCCATCATTTGATCATCAGACATACGAATTTCTCACCCAGCACAAAGTTCCAAGCGACTGGAAAAAGACGTAGGTGACCCTGGTAATTTTGAAGTGTAAAAAAACAGACCCACAAAAATTACATACCAATATCCCTAACTGATGTTTGCTGCAGAATCCTTTAACATATTCTCAGTTCAAACATAATAAACCTTTTTGAAACTGAGACGCTTATGTCCATGAATCACCATGGTTTTAGAAAGTGTGTCTCATGCAGAAATCAGTTTGCTCTTTTATCACATGATATGCTGTGAACTATGCATGAACAGGCAAATGGGGCAGGCTTTTACTAGAGGTACGAGCGTATGAAATAAGTTCAGACACATGTGAGCGGCTCAAAGACTTCTTAAATAATAGAACCCAGTACGTTGTCCTCAATGGCGAGTGGTCATTAGAGACAAGAGTGTCGTCAGGAGTGCCCAAGGGAAGTGTGATAGGACTGTTCCTATTCTATATATACATAAATGATTTGCCAAACAGAGTGAGCAGCAATCTGAAATTGTTTGCTGATGATGCCGTGATGTACAGTAAGGTGTTGAGGAGGACACAAGACAACATGGACAAAATTTCCAGTTGGTATGGTGATTGGCAGCTAGCCCTAAATGTGGAAAGATGTAAGTTAATGCAGATGAGTAGGAAGATCAAACCTGTAACATTCGGATTGCTGAATTAGTAGTGTCCTGTTTGACACAGTCAAGTTCTTGAAATATCTGGGTGTAACATTGCAAAGCAATGTGAGATGAGATGAAATGAATATGTGGGAACTGTGGTAGGGAAGGCGAATGGCCGACTTTGTTTTATTGGGAGAATTTTAGGAAAGTAGTGGTTCACCTGTAAAGTAACCCACATGTAGGATGCTGGTGCAACCTATTCTTAAGTATTGATTGAGTGTTTGGGATCCGTACCAGGTTGGAAGGAAGACATTGAAGCAATTCAGAAGCAGGCTGCTAGATTTTTCACAAGTCAACACATAGTGTTATGGAGATGATTCGCAAAGACGATTTACTTTTCTAAATTTTATAAATAGTGTTTCTTGAAAAGTGGCATTTGAAACTCACTGTCAAGTGATTCTACTGCCGCCAACATAAGTTGCGCATAAGGAGCATGAAGATAAGATATGAGAAATTAGGGTTCACACCAAGGCATATAGACAGTCATTTTTCTCTCGATCTATTTGTGAATGGAACTGGAAAGGAAATGATAAGTAGTGGTACAGGATTCTCTAGTACCTTCCGCCACGGAAGTTGAACATGCGGCTGAAAAAATGGACCTGGTCAGCCCATAGAGCGCTCCGCCTCCGTGGCGGCTATTCCGCGCAGCGAGGGCGCCACCACTAAGCCACGTGCAGACAGCGGCCAATAGCCGCTCCCTCCGGTTTCATATATAAGGACCCGCTCTGCCCTAGTCCAGCCAGTCGGATACTCGCTCTGGATTTCGTTTCTATTTCAGCGGTACTGCATTCTGGTCGTTACTCGTTGTTGACATTTGCTGGCTCTGGTTCTGGGTGGATTTTCGTTTGGTGTTTGGTGTTGTGGTTTCCACAAGCCTCCATTGTTTATCTCTTCTTTGTTGTGTCGCTTGTAGTCGGTCGTGGTCAGTTGTTGTTGGTCTGTCGTCCGACTCGTCCTGTGTTTACCCGGTGGTGCGTGCTCCAGCACCGGCGGCTCCCCGCCTGGCAGCTCCGATCCGCAGCACAAGGCATTCCCGCTGTTGGTTGTCTTTACTACATTTGGCAATGAGGTAAACGGAACTTACGAGTATGGAAGAGAAATTACTCACTCTCTTAGAGCAACAGCAGCAGCTACTGCGACAGCAGCAGTAGCAGCAGCAGCAGCAGTTGGAGGTCTTACAGACCTCACTGCAGTTACTCTTGGACAGGGTCAATAAGCGGGATTCCCTCCCATCTCTTTCCCCAGGTGCCCCGTTTTCAGAAACGTTCCCACATCCGCCGTCGTTCCCACCGTTCAAAGACGCAAAAGAGGATTTGGAAACGTACCTGCATCGTCTGAAGCAACATTTCACGGCCTTTCAGGTGTCGGATGACTCTCTGCAGCGGTCGTTGTTCTTGTCTTGGGCCTCATCGGACACGTTTTTCTTGCTCCGCAAGTTGGCACTGTTGGCCGATCCCGTGGCTCTCTCCTTTCACGAGATCTGTGTGTTGCTAACTAACTATTATTCCCAGCAATACCACATGCTTGCATCTCGCTTGGAATTCCATCAGTATCACAAGCAGCCGGGTCAGTCCTACCGTTCCTGGGTGGCGGTTTTGCAAGGCCTCAGCTGCAAATGCAACTGCATGTGCACCAATCACCAGTGCAAGGCGTCATATGCAGATTCGTTAATTCGGGATGTGGTCGTTCAACTGGCGCCCGATCCAGAGGTCCGCAGTGCGGTGTTAAAGTTGGACAACCCCTCGTTGGAAGACATTCTGCGTATTGCCCATTCCTTCGAAATTGCTATTGCTCAAGCGGCGAACGAATGTCTCATGGCGTGGCCCCAGGTGGCAGCTGTCGAATCCACTTCCCGCTCCGCTCCTTATCGCTGTCGAGGGGGCGCAGTCTCCAGAGGGCGCCGCCGTCGAGGTTCCTCGCTGTCTGACATCTATATGGCATTCGAACCGCCGGTCGCCCCTCGACGTCAGCCGCGTGGCCCCCTCCCGTCGTGCCCCCAATGCTTCTTGGCCCACACTTGAGCTGACTGTCCCCATCGCTGGAAGACCTGTTGGCTCTGTGAGAAAAAGGGCCACCTTCGATCTGTATGTCGTAGCCGCTCGAACCGCCCCTGTCCCGCCTCTGCGGGCCAAAAGGAGGCTGTCCATGCTTTACACGCAGTCGCCCCTCAGACCAACACATTGGCTCAAAAGTTATTCATCGCCCTACGCATCTTAACGAGGACGTCCTCCTATTGTCCATGGACTCGGACGCCCACCGGGTGATCATCCCTCTGGACTTATGCCACCGCGTCCTGCACTTATTACACCGCGGACACTGGGGGATGCCTCGCATGAAGGCGTTGGCTGGACGACATGTCTATTGGCCAGGGATCGATGGAGACATTGAGCACCTGGTCTGCGGTTGCAGTGTGTGCGTGTCATCAGGCTAGTCTTCCACAATCTTTCATGCCCTGGCCAACACCCAGCCAACCGTGGGACAGGATCCATCTCGATTTTGCAGGCCCCTTCTTAGGCTCCATGTGGCTCCTCATCATTGATGCCTATTCCAAATACCCAAATGTGGTACGCATGGCGTCCACCACCACCACCACCACCACCACCACCACCACCACCACCACCACCACTGACGCCACCCTCACCGTCTTGGCCCAGGTGTTGGCCATTGAAGGCCTTCCTCAGATGTTGGTCACAGATAACAGGCCCCAATTCACAGCGTCCTTGTTCCACGCCTTCTGCTCCGCTAACGGTATCAAACACATTTGCTCTCCCCCCTTCCATCCTTCATCTAATGGCGCGGCGGAATGCCTGATCTGCACTTTCAAACAGCAGCTGATGAAATCAGTGGAGCCGTCGACCACCATCTTGGCCGTCACCTTGTTTCTAAGCACCTATCACACTACGCCGGTGGCCGGTCATAGTCCTGCCGAACTCCTTCATGGGCGACCACCTCAGACTCCTCTCCACCTGCTGACACCATCCCCTTCTGGGCTCCGCTCTCGCCCCTCCTGGCACTATGCCCCGGGCATGGCCATTTGGGCCCGCTCCTATGGCAGCATACCTGCATGGACGCCCACTACGGTGACAGCGGTTTACGGGGTGGCGAGTGACGATCGTATAGACACACAGAAGGCTCGAGTGTCACCACCATAACCAACTGTGCCCTCGGGCCCCTGCCTTGATTCCTTCCCCACCGCCTTCCCTGCTTCCTGGTGCGTACATGTCCCTCGAGGTGGAGCCCTTCCCTGCAACCTCCATCTCCTCGCCAGCTCTGCAGGCACCCCTTCCACCTTGCCGTGGTATAGAGACGCCCACTGACCCCCTGCCCTCTGGTGACACCTTGATGGATGCCACAGACAGTCTCCCCTCCCCTCCCCCAGTGGTCCCTCCGGACGTCTCCCAACCCGTGCCCTCGTTCCGCCCGCCTCAGCATCGTCTGAGGCATTTCCGCCCCTATGCACAAATTTCGGGGTGTTGTGGGGGGGGGGATCTAGTACCTTGCACCACGGAAGTCGAACACGCGTCAGAACAAATGGACGTGGTCAGTCCATAGAGGGCTCTGCCTCCGCGGCGGGTATTCCACGCAGCGGTTCTCGCGCAGCGAGGGCGCCACCACTAAGCCACGTGCAGACAGCGGCCAATAGCTGCTCCCTCCGGTTTTGTATATAGGGACCCGCTGTGCCCTAGTCCAGCCAGTCTGGTACTTGCTCTGGATTTTGCTTCTATCTCGGCGGTACTGCGTTCTGGTCGTTGCTCGTTGTTGACATTTCCCTGGCTCTGGTTCCGAGTGGATTTACGTTTGGTGTTGTGGTTTCCACAAGCCTCCGTTGTTTATCTCTTCCTTGTTGTGTCGCTTGTAGTCGGTTGTGGTTGGTTGTCGTCAGTTGTCGTTGGTCTGTCGTCCGACTTGTCCTGTGTTTACCCGGTGGTGCGTGCTCCACCGCCGGCAGCTTCCCCGCCTGGTGGCTCCCATCCGCAGCCCAAGACGTTCCCACTGTTGGTTGTGGTTACTACAGGTTCACTCTGACACGCACTATAGAGTGGCTTGTGGAGTATCGATGTAGATGAAAGGCAGCTGGCTCTTAATGTAGAAAAATGTAAGTTAATGCAGATGAGAAGGAAAAACAAACCCGTAATATTTGGATACAGCATTAGCAGTTCCTGCTTGACACAATCATGCCATTTAAACATCTGGGCATAACACTGTGAAGCAATATGAAATGGAATGAGTGTTTGAGAATTGTGCTAGGGAAGTTTTTTGGTAGAATTTTAGAAAGGGGTAGTTCATCTGTTGAGAGACCACATATAGGATGCCGTTGCAACCTTTTCTTGACTTCTGCTAGAGTGTTTGGGACCGCACCAGGTTGGATTGGAAGAAGACATCAAAACAATTCAGAGACGAGCTGCTAGATTTGTTACCGGTAGGTTCGAGCAGCATGCAAGTGTTGCGGATATGCTTCAGGAGCTAAAATGGGAATCCCTGGAGGGAAGAAGACATTCATTTCAAAGAATACTACTATGGTTGCTCACCCTACTGAAATGTCAATCACTGAATCGAAGACGACGAGAAACACTATTGAGAAAATTTAGAGAACTGGCATTTGAAGCTGAATGCACAATGATCCTACTGCTGCCAATATACATTTCATGCAGGGACCATGAAGATAAGATACAAGAAATTAGGGCTCATATGGAGGCATATAGACAGTCATTTTTCCATTGCACTATCTGTGAAGGCAACAGGAAAGGAAACGACTAGTTGTGGTACAGGATATCCTCCACCGTGCATCATACGTGGCTTGTGGAGTATGTATGTAGATGTAGATGCCAAACCACTGTGAGGTCCATGGCATAGGGTACATCCCATTGTACCAGTTATTAGGGTTTCTTCCTGTTCCACTCGCATATGGAGTGTGGGAAGAATGATTGTTTGAATGCCTCCATGCGTGCAGCAGTTATTCTAATCTTATCCTCACAATCCCTATCTGAGTGTTTCGTAGGGTGTTGTAGTGTATTCCTAGAGTCATCATTTAAAGCCAGTTCTTGAAACTTTGTTAATAGACTTTTTCAGGATAGTTTACATTTGTCTTCAAGAGTCTGCCATTTCAGTTCCTTCAGTACTTCTTTGGCACTTTCCCATGGATTAAACAAACCTGTGACCATTTGTGCTGTCCTTCCCTGTATATGTTCAATATCCCCTGTTAGTCTTATCTGGTAGAGGTCCCACACACTTGAGTAATATTCTAGGCAGGGCCTCATGAGTGGTTTGTAAGCAATCTCTTTTGCAGAGTGATTGCACTTCCTCAGTATCCTACCAATAAACCAAAGTCCACCATGTGCTTCACCCTCTACTGAATCTATGTGATCGTTCCATTTCATATCACTACAAAGTGTTACAACCAAGTATTTGTATGAGCTGGCCAATTTGAACAGTGACTCATTTATATTATAGTTACAGGATACTACATTTTTTCATTTTGTGAAGTGCAAAATTTTAAATTTCTGATTGTTTAAAGCAAGTTGCCAATCTGCGCAACATCTTGAAGTCTCATCAAGATCTGAGCTTCTTTCAGATAGTACTTCATTATAGATAATAGCATCATCTCCAAAAGCCTGATTTTACTATTAATGTTGTCTGCAAGGTCATTAATATACAACATGAAAGGAAGTTTCCCAACACATTTCCCTGGGTCACACCTGAAGTTACTTCTTCATGTGACGATGACTTTTCATCCATGATAACATGCTTGTGCTCCATACCAAAAGGTCCTCGGTCCAGTTACAAATTTCTCTTGATAACCCCGTATGATCATACTTCTGATGATAAGTGTAGGTGTGGTGCTGTGTCAAAAGCTTTTCAGAAATCAAGAAATACTGTATCTACCTTGACCTAAAGCTTTCAGTATGTCCTATGAGAAAAGTGTGATTGTACTCTTCTTGTATACAAATGTGGCCTATGTCTTTCTCCAAAAACTGGGTACGGCTTTTTGTTCGATGGATCTGCAATAGATTATAGTTAGAAGAGGGAGTAACTCAGCCACAAATTCTCTATGGAATCTGGCAGAAATTCCATTGGGCTCTGAAGCTTTGTTCAATTTTAACAATTTCAGCTGTTTTTCAACACCACTGTCACTAATGCCAATTTCATTCATCTTATCAGTGGTATGAGCAATAAATTTGGGCAATTATCCGGGTTTTCCTTTTTAAAGGAACATTTGAAAACGGAGTTAAGCATTTCTGCTTTTGCTTTGCTGCCATTACTTTCAGTTCCTGTCTCATTCACTAGGGACTGGACACTGACTTTGGTGCCACTAACAGCCTCTTTACATATGACCATAATTTCTTTGGGTTCTGTGAAAGATCGCTTTACAATATTATGCTATGGTAGTCATCGAAGGCATTACACATTGCTCTCTTGACAGCCAAACATGTTTCTTTCAGCACCTCTCTATCTAGAGCCCTACCCTTTGTTGTACACTTATCATGCAGTAATCTCTGTTTCTTCAGAAGTTTCTTTACAGTGACTACATACCATGGAGCTTACCTCCCATTATGAATTGTTCTACTGGGTACATATCCATCCAGTGTATGGTCAGCTATTTTGCCAGAGTTCATCTAATGCTTGCGCCCTGTGCTGAAACTTCCAAGTTCCTCGTTGAGATATGACACTAGTGATTTTTTTATCTAGTTTACTGAACACATATACCTTTCTTTTTGTTTTAGTTGTCATTAGTATTTTGGTAATCATTGTTGCCGCAGCCGCGTCATGGTCACTAACACGTTTTGATGTGGACATCCTCAAAGAGGTCGGGTCTATTTGTTGCCATTAGATCCAATGTACTTCCATCATGAGTGGGGTTCCTAACTATTTGTTAGTTTTCAGAGAAGGCATTTAGTAAAGTTTCACAGGATGTTTTATATGATTGCCACTAACATAACTCTAATTTTCCTAATTAACTGTTGGATGATTAAAGTCTCCACCAATGATTACAGTATGACTGGGAAACATACATACAAGTTAACAGAGGTTTTCTCTGTAGTTTTCAGTGACATCAGGAGACAAGTCTGATGGGTAATAGAAGGATCCAATTATCGTTTTGTGCCCACCCCTGATACTAACAATCTTACATTCAGCTTCAGTTTCTACTGTGGGGGGATTTGAGTTTTTTGTCTACTGCAACAAGTACGCCACCTCCATTTCCCATTTGCCTAGCCTTTCAATATACACTTAAATTTTCCCCTAAAATGTCACTGATATCAATTTCAGGTTTCAACCAGCTTTCTCTACCTAGTGTTATGTGAGATTCACTGCATTTCATAAGTGCTTAAAACTCAGACGCTTTGTTGCGAGTGCTTTGGCAGTTTACCATTAGGATTTTAATACTCTCACCTGTGGGAGGCATTTCTTTCGACCAGACACTAATACTTTAGATTTTCCTACAGCTATTGTTATCTGGATTGGATGGAGAGTTGCCTAATCTAAAAGCCCTTGTGTGCAACCCACACATAGTCAGCTACCTGAGTAGCAGTCTGTTGTGTAATGCACGCCTGACCTATTTATGGGGACCCTACAGTGCACAACCCTATGGTGCAAGTCCAGGAAGTCACAGCCAATCGTATGGTGCAAGTCCAGGAAGTCACAGCCTGGCTTGTCACAGATCCTTCAAAGTTTCTTATTCAGTTGTTCCACTTGACCCAGATCCAAAGGACCATGATCAGTTCTGGGGATAATGGTGCAAATTGTAAGCCTTGTGAAACTCCATGCACAAGACTGGTCATCTCAACCACCTCTGCCAGTTGCTGGAATGATCAAAGAATGACCTCAGAGCCCAGACGACAAGCATCATTCATTCCAGTGTGCCCAAAATTTGCAGTTTGTCGAAACCTTTTCACTCAGTGGCTGTCGGAGCAGCCTGTTCACCATGCTGAATGAGACCCCCAGACATACACACTGAGTGCACCTGGTGTCCTTTTGTCCCTTGCTGCCATTTCCCTAAGAAATGCCGACAATTAATAGACTCCTGCCCTTTTCTGTTTGCCTCTTCCTGACACCAGACAAAACAGGTTTCCACAAAACAGATGAAGTGAGTCCCACTGGCTCAGTTTCAGTGAAGGACAGCACCTCAGACTTGTTGGTTTGGGGGATTGATAGAGCACCTTGAGTTCTCCCTGGTCCCCATCCACCCTGTACAGGATGCCTAGCTGTACCATTGACACACCACTCACAGTCAAATGGACAGGTAATGACAGATCATGTACTTTCTGCATAGGAGATAAGATCCACAGGAGAGTATAGTACTTGAGGTACTTGTGGTATAGGCATAACAGGTGCATGACTTTTGGGAGCTCTTGCAACACACTGATTCGCAGCAGCTGCCACTTGTTTGACTGTAGTCAGGGCAATTTCCAGCTGCTTATGAATGTCAACCAACTCATCCCATGTTGGAGAAGAACATTCACAGTGGGCCTGCATTTTAGCTGGCTCAGTGTATTACAAGGTAGTAAACAAATAACTTTATGCCCACTGATTATCTTTTAATGTGTTGAGCTAAAAAGTTGCTAATTCTCCATAAGAACTGAACAAGATACAGAAAAATGAGATTTCTATTAAGGCAACACAAAAACCTGTGGTAAAAATTAATAGTTTCCTAAAATGTTTTGATGTTAATTATAGTTGTTAGCAAACTTGAAGACAGAGTACTTTACGATAAATGCGGATAATATATAGGGCTTCTCCTTTTCAAGGGAAAGCTAGGTGTAGCACAATATGTTAGTTAGAAAATCTGCTACAGGAACTAAATCACAAATGCTGATTTGCTACAGATTGCTTATAGATATACAAAGGACAGTGGGAGCTTTTGAAAATTCTCAAAAATGTACATTTATTTGCGTTGATACACAATGAGATTCACGGGTGATGTATTCTTTGGCTGAACTGTAAATCACAGATGCTGAAATAAATTACGCATCCAAAACACTTGTACCAGTAACATACAAAAATATAATTTTGTAAGCATCTGAAAATTCTCAAAATAACCTGTTTATCATGCAACTGTACATTAAAGTAAGAGAATGATTTTGAACAAAAATAGGCCTACTGTTCTGAATTTTTTTTAAGAACACAGTTTATTTTAAGCCTACAGTGTCATGGCAGGTATCTCTGAATCACTTTCTGCTAGTGAGTATCCATTACACATTCTGGCTTTCTTTCTTCAGACAGTTACTGAATTGAAACATGAATAAGATGAGAGTTCAGTTTGTGAAGATGATGATTTTGTTTCTCCATAATGGTTGAGAGCATCTGTTCTCCCCCAACTCTCACGGGATATGCCTGTGATCATGTTCTTTAAAACACATGGAATTCAAAATTCCAATAACAAAGCAAAGACAATTTGGACTATTATTGGGTATAAAATTAATTAACTTGGTAAGGCAAATTATATTCGACTCCCTGACAACACCTGCAAAAATGAAGATTATATTAAATTCCAGTCTTTTATTACTAAATTCAATGAATTCTTTTTTAACAGGGAGAAAAATGGAGCAATAGAAGCAGATACTGTAGACTTTCTTACAAGGGGCCCTTTGAGTGTGATGTTGCAAGTTCAGTCTTTAGTAGTGATCATTTAAAATATTAACTGCTGATGACTCACCATGGGCATCAGGAGGCTGACAGAAAATGAGTATGCAGAGATCAACCTTCTGTGACATGTATGTATTACACCTCACAAAATGGACATCACTGACATTCAAGAAATGTTCAAAACAAACCATTAACTAGCACCATGAACACTGAATGAATAATGGCATGCCACGATGATCACAAAGATTCGCACCATCAAGATCGAAAGCGAACTCCTTGGGAGTTATAAATTGTGCAGGAGGTTCAGCTAAGTATCCATTCTCAAATAATACACACAGAATCGTATTGATGTAAGGGGGGATGAGAACTGATGGCATGCAACTGAATGTGAACTAATCTGTTATGGAGCTTATTGTGCAGATAGTGTGAAATAGGTTTTATAGGTACAGAAATAATAAACATCCAGAGGCTGAATTTGTCCACTGGTTTCAGGTGGTTACAATTTCATGCACTTTCCGGGAGGGGTAATTCTCTCTAAAGGAGTATGATTTTTATATGCAGACCAGGAATCAAGGAAAAGGAAGTTATTTTGATCAATAATTGTATACAAATGCATTAAGGCATTGATGTTATTGGATCATGATGCAAATCTTGTGAGACCTCTAATTTCCAGGGTTCCTTTCATCTGCATTTCCTCTTCAGTTCAAATTTTTGGGCTGATTCCGCAGTTTTCTTTGCACCATTAAGTTGACACTTTGTTTGAAATTATCGTATGTCTTCCAATTTTGTAGCACTGTTTGAAATCATGCTGTCATCCACTGCTTCCCTTGAAATTACTGCAGTCTATATCATGCACAATTTGATGTGCTTAACATAGAAGCTCACTATTATGCACTTCCTGTAAATTGTATCGAGCATCCTTGAAACGTGCAAACGCCTGTTTATGTAACAAGTGTGCCTTGTCCTCCTTTGAATAGCCATAGTTTTTCTTATGCACTACAGTCATATTGCTGTAGACTTACTTGAAGTCTGTACATTTTTTTAACTATGCTGATATTTTTTTAAACTATGCTGCGAGTGATCTTCCATATACGTAATTATGTTTAATACTTGCTCCTTGGAAAACAATTGTCCTTTACTACATGTCACTGAAGACAGGAATTGTGGCTACCTGCTGGACAAGAACGATGAACTACATGGCTCGACATCTGTTTCATTACTTTCACTTGTTGAGCACGTATCGTCTTGATTGTACTCCCTGTGCACATTGTCCACACAGTTGAATGTCCATGACACCACACATTCCAGTGACTAATCTTGCAGAAGTGCTAATATTCCATCTACCGTATCTTTCTCACTCTGCAAAATTCCTTGAGTTCCTTTCTGATGAAACGTCAACTTCAACAACTGCTGTACATGTAATGTGATGGCCGCATTGTTGATTGTTGCGCTTTGTATTAACACCTCTTGTTGACTAAGCAGTTCAACTACACTCCATAGCCTCTTGCTGTGCTCACCATTGGATATCTCCAGTGATGCCCACTGCTGCCATTAGGAGCCAATATTGTAGTTTCATTGTAGACAACATGTGGGGCATCAAATTCTGTAAACTTCATAGGCCTTTTGCGAGGGTTCCTTGTGTGCCACTAGACACCAGTTTTGCCAAATCATCTGCTACAGAGATCACAAAAATTAGATATCTATGTAATAAGTAAATGAATAAAGGTACAGTTTGTGAAAGGCTGAAGTATGTGGTAATAACACTCATTTATAAAAATGGAGATAAATGAGTGTTCTCTCATTGTAGATCCATATACCTCTTTTTTGTGTTCTCAAAAATATTTGAGAATTTAGCTTACAACAGACTATTGAGCCACATTCTTGAGAATAATCTTTTAACGTAAACACAGTTTGTCTTTTCCATAAACACTTCCCTACTGAGAAAGACATCTATGACCTCACGAAATCACTTCTGTTGTAACCAACTGAGAATGCTGTTGGCATTTTCTGTGGTCTTGCCAAGACCTTTCATGGTATAGATCATAAAACTGTGCAACAGAAACTAAAATGGTATGGCATTAAAGGCATTCCCCTTGTGTGAGTGATGAAATCATTTCTTGAAAATACGAAAATCACATTAATGAACAGTAGGATACGAATAAGACTACATTCAGAATGGGGAAATATTTGATATGGTATCCTTGCATGGTTTGGTGCATGGCTCACTCCTGTTCTTGATCTTCACAAATGATTTACCTGGGACATAGGGTACTCATCAAAAATTGTGCTCTGCTGATGAGACCAGTATAATGATACTGTAAATTGCCCACACACATCTGTACCAGCCATACCTATGAGAATAATGGAATAGGCTTGCAGCTTGTTCACAGCAAACAGTTTGTCTTTCACATCCATATGGATAATGAACCAAAGTGGAACCACCACATGGATAGGTTAACCAAATAGCCCAGTTCTGCCAGGTTATAGTTAGAAAACTTTCTCATTATTTTGGTTTGCAGACAGGATTGCTATTTATTTTCTCTTAACACTATTTGGTGGCATAATCTTATGCGGGGAGCACAATAAGCCTAAAAGGTATTTATCGTACAGAAGTGAGAATAGTGTGTATGGTTGATAACAAAAAAAACTTGCAGAAGTCTCTTCAGAGATCTAAACATTGGTAAATCTACATGCCAACACGCAAACAACCTAGTAAAACATGTGTTAGTATATAGAATGAATTTAGAATGAACTGTAAAATTCTCAACCACAGTGTTAGAAGTAAAAATAATTTTCATGTAAACTAGGGCTCAGAATGGAGTTTTATATTCTGACACAAATGTCTTATAGAAGCTACTTACTGGTATAAGGCAGAGACTTAAAAATCACCAGATATTCAAAAAAGTAAAATAACAACTTGTCAACCTCTGTTTCTACAATGTATCAGAATATTTCGACTCAGAGATGTAAACAGTGCACAACTCTAATGTTGGCGTTGGACAGATCACTACACAAATGCATTATTTGTTGCATTGGATAAAAACAGCAGTTGAATAGTACAGGACAAGTAGCAGTAGCTGCTTTCAAAGTAGCTGTATTTCTCCTAACACACATATATGAAGTAATTTAACAGTAATTCGCATAGTTGTGGGAGCAAGCAGATGAGCACTGGTCATAATTTTTTGTTGGTATATCTTATTGAACTGGTCTCTAGTGGCTGCTTCTACCTGTTAATGTGTAAAATTACTCTTATACCATTCCCGTAGGTTCTGCTACCTGCTGCAATTTACAGCACAGGCTGGCTATGTCACTGTATGAGTGAATGAATTATTTATGGCCTGGAATGTATCAACAGCTGGTTTTACCAGTGATAAGTGTGTACAACTTAGTTGAATGCATACTAGAAATTCCAAGCATTTCATTTGATTTGGAACAAAATGTAGAATGACTGTAAATATGAGACAGAAGTGTTGGCCAAAATTTACCTTCAGGTGGTGAAATATCACTATCGCTGATAGGAACATTTAATAGTAGGTAATACTACCCTGTCTTTCGGCAGAACTACAGTAATAGTTCCTTCCTTACTTGGATGGGGAGGAGGAGAATGATGGGTTTGGGAAATTTACAGAGGAAGGGGAGGACACTCAGATCCCACAATAAGAGGGACCTACCTTTTTTTTTTGAAGATGATTGATATCCTGTAGATCACCATTTTAGCTACATTCTTCTAACATATTTTGTATTTATTTTGAAGTGGATATTAAGCAGCATTTCATTTCATTACATTACAATCCCTACAAATCCGTCGAATGGAAGAAAATACCTTTACTCTTCAAAACTTGAATCTGTTTTCATTGGCCAGATCTCAATTTTAAAATGCACCATGTATTATCTTTCAATCCAAAATCTGACATAGTTCAAATATTGTTAAGTGTCAGTTCCAAAGTCACTAAAGGTGAAAAAGTTGAGCCACTGACTTGTGAGCTTCTGCAGCTGGAAGTTTGTTGTTCAGCCAGTGCGGGAGACACTAGAAGCGGGAAAAATGTGGATTGCCTTTTAAAGGAAAAGGTGAAGCTCTCACAGTCAATGATCTGTGTCTGCATACTCGTATGAGGCACAAGAAATTGATTAGTAGAGCTTCATTTCGCAGAACTTGTTAAATATAAGCCAACTGTGTCACAGCTACAGTTCCTATTGCAGTGTTAAATGAAAAGGGCTTCTCAAGATAATCAGCAAACCTACATTGGTACTGTTGAAAACACTGTGCCTGGTATTAATGCACGAACTTTTGTCAGAAAATTTTTCACAAATAGCCCTCCTAGACAAAAAAATATGTTCATAATTAGCATATAATGCATAGAAAACACAAAACAGAATTGTGGTCTCTAAAAAATAGAACTTGGTAAAACAGATTTAAAGATCCGAGTTAACAATAGACAAATAATGTTTCGGCTTTATACATGATTGCTATGTCAAGCGAATAGAGAAACAGCTTTATTAGAAAATTTCTCTGTCTTTGTTTGGAATATTTTATGCATTGGTAGTACAGATTTTGTGTAATTTTAAAAGAAATATCATAATTGTTGAGACAGCATGAAAACACTAGAGCTTTTTGTAGAGTTAAAATTTTTTGCAATGATATCAGAAGGCTTTTTTTGAAAACTTATTGATTTACAGTGTTTTGCTAACAAAAATTCTGTACAAGAATAACATTCCTAGCAAAAGGTACTATTGTACAGCCTGTTTTTGTTAAAGGCTGCTGTAACAAGAATTGAATCAAACAAATGTTAGACATTTGATAGACTAATGTGTTTTAATGATCATAAATGCTGAAGCGTGAGCTTGCTGGAAATATATTATCTGCTTCTGTAGTGCAGATGTGCTCTCTCTGTGCCAGCTGAAAACTTTTTAGTTCATGTTAACATCATGTGTTTGGATGTAACTGTGAACTGCATTAACTACTTTTATTTGTTGTAAACATTGCGTGGCTTTGATTTGGTTATATTTTACTCACTGACTTCAGTGTATGTTGTGATGACAGAAAAGAAAATATGTTTTCTGTTGTTGGAGTTACCCACCATTTTCATGAAATTTTATGATAGGAAAGGCCAGAAATGTAATTTGTGAAAAGCTGTTAATCACATGGAAATTCATGCTTGTGTATGTCATCATTCCACGTATTAAAAGTCCTTTGGGTTTTCTGCAGGATAAAAAGCACTTTATGGTATACTGTCTGATGGTGAGACAGATTCTCAACATTTCCTTGTTGTATAGTATAAAAAATAGTAAATCCGTAATGAAGCTGCTGTTATGAATATATTTATCTCTGGGGTTAGAGCTATAACATTGCACCTTCGAACTGCTTGCAATTAAATAATAATTCAAATACCTCATTTTGAAAATAATGCAACCCCATTACCAAATACAATGAAACTCATTTACAATTACACTTGAATTGTATTTATGGTTATTATGAGTAATTTTAAACTGTAAATCTGTTGTAAGTGTAATGATCTTTAATGTAGATAAATAAATTTCTTCTTTCTGTTTCAAAATGAACTATGCTATTACTTCTACATAGCATTCAATATAAAGCTTGTTAGCCTCATTTAGTGTTACAAGGCTAACATTTGAATGGAATTTTGTCTACCTTTTAGTTCCTCACATGTTTCAACATTCATCGCCCTTATGTTACCATGTCAAAAATTGGTTGTAACTGTCTACCACCATTTCATTGGTGTTTCCAGCACACATCACTGCTATTTACTACCATATGAAGGCCCACTTAGATATGACCCATTATCATTACATGATAAAGTTGTTGAAAAAGAGAGTGTGGGTGCCAGAATATGAGAGAGAACCCACGCTTTTACTCCGCTTTCTGTGTGCTAGTATTGGAGTTGCTTGAAAGCAATAAGTAAATTAGTTAAAATGAAGTGCTTGTAAGTTGTGCCCTGCTGTCTAATGTGTGCAGTCTTAAGCTTTGTATTTAATTATAGTTTTATTATAATGTACCTTTGCAAGCATTTTGAGAAGCAGTAACCTAGCAAATTCGGTTCAGGTATAACACTGCATTGTTGGTTAGGAAAATGATGAAGCATTGAAATGATAGTTTTGGAAAGGAAACACAAAAACCATAATTGTCATTAATATTATGTGGCCAAAGAAAAATTAGTACAAAAATTTACTTCTTATTGCATATTGCGAAGAGGCAAACTAATTTAATGAACATGGAAAAAATACTGGGAAATCACTGTAACTGAAAAGAGAATTATGTTAACATAAGTACTGGTAAAAATTTCATTTTTAGTGTTAGCCATGGTCATAAGATATTTATAGGATGCACTTGAAAGAGATCTGTGGAAGATTGTATTCAGTTGCAAACAGTGTTTGGATTTCCAGATGACATACCATATATTGCTAGTGTCTACATCTACATCCATACTCCACAAGCCACCTGACGGTGTGTGGCGGAGGGTATCTTTAGTACCTCTATCGGTTCTCCCTTCTATTCCAGTCTCGTATTGTTCGTGGAAAGAAAGATTGTCGGTATGCCTCTGTGTGGGCTCTAATCTCTCTGATTTTTATCCTCATGGTTTCTTCATGAGATATACGTAGGAGGGAGCAATATACTGCTTGACTCCTCGGTGAAGGTATGTTCTTGAAACTTCAACAAAAGCCCGTACCGAGCTACTGAGCGTATCTCTTGCAGTCTTCTACTGGAGTTTATCTATAATCTCCGTAATGCTTTCACAATTACTAAATGATCCTGTAATGAAGCACACTGCACTCCGTTGGATCCTCTCTCCCTCTCTCTCTCTCTCCCCTTCCCCCCCCCCCCCCCCCCCCCATCCACCCTATCTGGTACAGATCCCACACCGGTGAGCAGTATTCAAGCAGTGGGCGAACAAGTGTACTGTAACCTACTTCATTTTCGGACTGCATTTCCTTAGGATTCTTCCAATGAATCTGTCTGGCATCTGCTTTACCAATGATTAATTTTATATGGTCATTCCATTTTAAATCACTTTTAATGCCTACTCCCAGATAATTTATGGAATTAACTGCTTCCAGTTGCTGACCTGCTATATTGTAGCTAAATGATAAGGGATCTTTCTTTCTACGTATTCGCAGCACATTACATTTGTCTACATTGAGATTCAATTGCCATTCCCTGCACCATGTGTCAATTCATTGCAGATCCTCCTGCATTTCAGTACAATTTTCCATTGTTACAACCTCTCGATATACTACAGCATCATCCGCAAAAAGCCTCAGTGAATTTCCAATGTTATCCACAAGGTCATTTATATATATTGTGAATAGCAACGGTCCTACAACACTCCCCTGCAGCACACCTGAAATCGATCTTACTTCAGAAGACTTCTCTCCATTGAGAATGACATGCTGCGTTTTGTTATCTGGGAACTCTTCAATCCAATCACACAGTTGGTCTAATAGTCCATATACTCTTACTATGTTCATTAAACAACTGTGGGGGAACTGTATCGAACACCTTGTGGAAGTCAAGAAACACAGCATCTACCTGCTAACCCATGTCTGTGGCCCTCTGAGTCTCGTGGCCGAATAGCACGAGCTGGGTTTCACACGATCGTCTTTTTCGAAACCCATGTTGATTCCTGCAGAGTAGATTTCTAGTCTCCAGGAAAGTCATTATACTCGAACATAATACGTGTTCCAAAATTCTACAACTGATCGACGTTAGAGATATAGGTCTATAGTTCTGCACATTTGTTCGACGTCCTTTCTTGAAAATGGGGATGACCTGTGCATATTGTACGATGGTTCTGAACTTTGTCCACTGATCCTCAACACTATCTGTACTTGAGATACAACTTTTGTGTTGAGCCATCAAGTACTCCGAAATCTGCTTTTTGTCACTTTTTCTAAACAGAAACATCTTCCTACCTTTTTTAATATTTCTATTTATGGCTGAAATCACCGATGGTGTAACAGCTTTTGGTTGCTGATTCCCTGTTGTGCGTTAACTGTTTCAAATAGTTTGGGTCTGTTTGTCACCAGAAGGTCTAATATATTATTGCCACAAGTCGGTTATCTGTTTAATTGCTCAAGGTAGTTTTCAGATAATGCACTTTAAAAAATTTCACTGGATTCTTTATCCCTGCCACCTGTTATGAACGTTTGAGTCTCCCAGTCTATATCTGCTAAATTAAAATCATCACCCAAAACTATAACATGGTCAGGAAACCTACTCGAAATATTTTCCAAATTTTCCTTCAAGTGTTCTGCCACAACAGCTGCTGAACCAGGAGGCCTATAGAGACATCTGCTTGTCATGTTTGAGCCTGCTTTAACCGTGACCTTTACCCAAATTATTTCACATTTCGGATCTTCGTCAATTTCCTTTGCTCACTGATTACTGTAGTGATGTACTTGTTCAGGAGATGCGTGGACGATTGTATTCAGTTGCAAACAGTGTTTGCGTTTCCAGATGACATATCATATATTGCTAATATCACTGTAGTGATGTACTTGTTCAGAAACTTCATGCTGTCAAAACACATTTTGGAGCAGATTTCAGAATTTCATGTTATGATGCTGGTACCAGTTTGCTTTCATTGTAATTAGATCCTTTTCGGACTATGTAGAAAAGCTTTAACTTAATTAAAGCATTTTTGTGGTTTGTTTAATATTTTTAACACTAGTGTTCATTGCATTTTGATCTATTAATGATACAGACTGAATATCCAGTCTTTGGTAGCAGTGTATTGAAATATTCCTGCTTCATTTGGACACTTGTAAGCATAATTCTAAGAGAATGTATTTGTGTTTGTGTGTAATGAAAGTGTTGTCACTGAATCCATTAAATCTTTAATTTGTTGTAATTACTAGTTATTAATGAATGCTAATGTATGAAGACTTCTTGGGTGCACCTACCTCAGTGTGTTTTATCTCAATGTATTTTCTACAGTAATCAGTTCTCGGGCTTGATTGTGAAAGTTGCACTATTAGTCTTTGTGTGTGCGTGTGCGTGTGCGTGTGTGTGTGTGTGAGAGAGAGAGAGAGAGAGAGAGAGAGAGAGAGAGAGAGAGAGAGAGAGAGAGAGAGAGAGAGAGAGAGAGAGAAGAGGGGGGCATGGAGGGGCTGGAATTATATTTATGGAAAATACACTGAGAGCTAAATTTAAAGCATACACTGAAAGGAACATCTCTTTACAGGGCCCATTAGTACGCTGGCTCAAAGTCAACTTCAGTGAATGTTTCTGTGCATGGATACATGTTAAAGCACTCAGAGTGTTTGTAGAATCTGTTCTAAGGTGAGTATTTCCTGGTAACAATAATTATACATAGAGTAGGGAACCCAGCAATGCTTCACAGTTGCTAAATGTGCATTGGCATTTAGTATATGTACTAATCTTCTCCTTCCTCCCTATCTTCCTCCCCTCTTCCCTCATCCACTTCCTCCTCTTCCCCGCTGCTTCCTGTACATCTCTTATACCACACACTCTATCCATCCATCTCCTCCTTCCTCATATCCTCCTGCTCCTTCTATATATCCATTTTCTGTCACCTTCTCTGTCCATCTCATTCTTCTCCCCCCTCTCTCTCTATGACCTTATTTATTGTTATTGCAAATGGAAGTATGATTGGAAATATAACTCAGAATGAATCGGTGAATCAGTTGGAATCGTCAGTACACAGGTTCTGAGAGAGAACTTTGTAGCTGCTGGATCTGTGAGGAAAGTAGCTTTAGTGACAGTATTTTGCATGGTTTTAATCTGTGAACAGGGTAGGATTATAAAGTTAGCCATTAACACAGCTTCTCTGTTTTCTGTTAAAAATGACTGCAAAAAGGGAAAACAAATCCGTACATTTTCATAACACAACTTATTGAGTTCTTGCTCACAGCTGCTGTAACAGAAACTGTTTATTGCATAATTCTTATTTGATTTGTCACCAAATGCTGTCTACGCTCTTCATCAATCTCATTGACTCGATCACATACCCAGTTTGTGTTACGCAGAAGCTGGTGAAATTTTGACGCTTCACTGATGGAATTTTTTCCAAAGAAATAAACCACGAACTGAAATCAGCTGAACATTTGCATAACACCAAATTAACACTAACTGAGATCAGTTTGATCTTTGCAACACACCAGAGTTAAGAGTATGATTATTTTGCTTTTGATTGTTTTTTTTTTAATTAATTTATTTATTTTTGAATACCTACATTCAATGCGAAATTTTTTGTTGTAATGAAAACGAGTGATGGCAAAACTGTCAGTTGGACCATCACATTTATTTCTTTGAGATTTTCATACAAAAATACCATCCAAATTTCCAAACTTTTCTGGTGAAATTGAAACAATAGAAACACCAGGAAGAAATTCCAGCACTGGAGGAGAAGAGAGGTACGACAAGTTGTAGACAGGCAAAATTAAAAGACACTTATGTAAGGCTTTTGGCCACAGCCTTCATCAGTAAAAGAGAGAGACACACCATTCACACACAAGCAAGCACATCTCATACACACGAGTGCCAACTCCAGCTTCTTGGGCAGGAATGCAGTTATCAGGTGGGATGCAAGTGGCAATCTGGAGGAGGCAGGGAAGGGGAAGGGATAGTAGTGTATAGGTGGGGAGAGAGACAAATACTCTCTGGTGGAATGTGCAGGGAGCAGACTGCTGACAGTTGCAGTGTCAGGATGTTGTGAGGCAGGGAGAAGCGGAGGAGGGAGTGAAAAAGGAGAGGAGTGGGGAAGGATGGGCGGATGCATTGGCAAAGGACTGCAAATAAACAGGGTGGAAGATGAGAATGGGGAGGAGATGATAGGACAGAGGGGGTGGAGCCTGTGGGTGGAGGGTGTGTGGACAATGTGTTACCATAGGTTGAGGCCGGTATAATTATGAGAGTGGAGAGTGCATTATAAGAATAACTACCATCTGCACAGTTCAGAAAAGCTGGTGGAGGAGGTAAGGATCCAGATGGCTTAGGTAGGGAAGCAGCCACTGACATCAGGTGTGTTATGTTCAGCAGCATTTTATGCTACAGGGTGACCTAGTTTGCTCTTTGTCACAGTTTGGTGGCAGCAATTCATTCTCGTGGACAAGTGGTTGGTAGTTATACCTACATGAAAAGCTGTGTAATGTTTGCAGCACCGCTGGTGAATGATGTGGCTGCTTTCAGAGGTGGCCCAGCTTTTGATGCGTTAGGCTAAACCTGGGACAGGACTGGAATAGGAAGTTCTGGGTGAGTGGATAGGGTAAGTTTTGCAGCTGGGTCTTCCACAGGGATATGATCCTTGTGGCAAGGAGTTGGGATAGGGAATGACATAGGGATTAGTTACGATGTTGTGGAGGTTGGGTTGACGATGATTGTAGGTAACCCAAGCTCTGGTAAAGGATGTGGTTCAGTTGTTCAAGTCCAGGGTGGTACTGGGTGATGAAGGGGCCACTTCTTTGTAGATGGTTCTTGGGGATGTGTGGGAAATGGCATGGGGAGATCTGTTGGTGGACTAGGTCTAGAGGATAGTGTCTGCCTGTGAAGGCCTTGGTGAGACTGTCAGTGTACTGAGTAAGGGAGTTTTTGTCACAGCATATATGCTGTCCCCAGGTGGCCTGGCAGTATGGGAGGGATTTTTTGATGTGAAAGGGATGACAGCTCTCAAAATGCAGGTACTGTTGGTGGTTGGTGGAATTAATGTGGACAGAGGTGCACATCGAGCCATCAGAGAGGAAGAGGTCAACATCTAGGAAGGTGGTAAGGTGGATGGAGGAGGACCACGTGAAATGGAAGGGAGAGAAGATGTTGAGGTTTGGAAGGAACGAAGATAGGATGTCGTGGCCCTGAGTCCAGATTATGAAGGTATCATCAATGAACCTGAACCAGACCGGAGGTTGGGTGTTTTGGGAGGCTAGGAAGATCTTCTCTAGATGGCCCATGAAAAGGTGGGCATAGGAGTGTGCCATGTGGGTGCCCTTGGCTTGACACAGATTTGTTTGTATATCTTCCCTTCAAGTGATAAATAGTTGCAGGTGACTTACTTTATCCCAACTTGCAACTACTTCTCATTTGAAGGGCAGGTACACAAACAAATCTGCGGCACAGCCACGGGCACCCTCTTATGCCAATGTTTTTATGGGCGATCTAGATGAGATCTTCCTAGCTGGCCAAAACACCAAACTCTTAGTCTGGTTCAGGTTCATTGATGACACCTTCATGATCTGGACTCAGGGCCAAGTCACCCTATCCTCATTCCTTCACAACCTCAACACCTTCTCCCCTATCTGCTTCATTTGGTTCTCCTCAATTCAATGTGCCACCTTCCCAGTTGTTGGCCACCTCTTCTTTGATGGCTCCATACAAAACTCTGTCGACATGAAACGCACCAACCACCATCAGTACCTGCATTTTGAGAGATGTCACCCCTTTCACACCAAAAAATCCCTCCCATACTGCCTGGTCACCCAGGGATGGCATATCTGCTGTGACAAAAACTCCCATGCCCAGTATGCTGAGGGTCTCACCAAGGCCTTCACTATCACCCAGACCTAGTCAGCAAACAGATCTCTTGTACCATTTCCCCTCACACTCCCCCAATCCTCCCACCATCCCCAAGAACCAGCCACAAAGTAGTGTCCCCTTCATCTCTCAGTACCACACTGGTCTGGAACTACTGTACCACATTCTTTGCCAGGGCTTTGATTACCTATCATCATGCTCTGAAATGAGGGACATCTTACCCAATATACTTCTCCTAAAGTGATGTTCCTTCACCCACCCAACCTCCACAAGATCCTAGTCTGTCTTTATGCTATTCCCAATCCCAACCCTTGCCACAAGGATCATATCCCTGTGGAAGACCCAGGTACAAAACATGCCCAATCCACCCACCCAGCACTTACTACTCCAGTCCTGTCACAAGTCCATCCTACCCCATCAGGGGCCAGACCACATATGAAAGTAACCATGGCGTTTACCAGCTCTGCTGCAATCATTGCACAGCTTTTTAGATTGGTATGACTACCAACCACCTGTCCGTCAGGATGAACTTCCACTGCCAAACTGTGGCCAAGAGCAAAGTAGACCACCCTGTGGCACTACATCCAGCTGAACATAACACACTTGATTTCAATGGCTGCTTCCCTACCCGTGCCATTTGGATCCTTCCCTCCACCACCAGATTTTCTGAATTGCGATCTTTCAAACATGTGACAGCTGATTTTTATTTATGTAGATAATTTATATTAAAATGTTTACATGTAAATAATATGGGATAGTAAAATACTACCAAGTTCCTAAACAACGTTTCTTTCTTAAGAAGCTTAGAAGTAATGTGAATCTAATGATTAATTATCTTGTGTTGATGGTAACATTTACAGCTTTTGTTTTATTCAGTTATGCTTGGAACTCTGTTTCCTGACAGGAAGCAATCTTTACATATCTTTCACTGCACAGTTTAAGGTATAAAATGAATGTTAGACACAGTATGAACTAATGTACTTCATGGTACTTACTATTACCACAGAGAGTGAGTAATGAGAGAATATTGTAATGGCCAAATATTACAAATACTCGTATTTCATTCTGAACCAATATATCATTGAAGTGATTTGGGTGACGTGTTAAACATTGGTATGAGGAAAGGCAATCATTTGTCATGTAGATGCAACATTGAACAGTGAATTAGTGCATAAAGAATTAATACTGTATCTCTCGGAATTTGCATTTGCCATATCTGGAGCAAATCAAGAAGAGACAGGCCTATGTTAGAATAGTCACTTATTTTTCTGAACAAAAATTGTTAATTGCATTTGTTTGGCTTTTGTAAATCTTTCTCCACAGACAAAGCAATGAAATGCCTCATAAGTTAAGTGCTAGCAGAACTAAATAACAAAAATGATCCTGTTGGTATATTATGTAACCACTTTCAGACCATTCCACTAACCTCAGAAAAAGGGGGGACATAACACGTGGGATCACAACGATTAACGCTGGATGCACTCTTGTCCTTAATATACACAGATGATCATCCAGTGACTTTAAGCAGCAGTTCAAAGGCTAAGCTTGTTGATGAAACAGGATTTCTTATCAAGGTCCTAAACTTAATCTTAGCAGGGACAGCTCATGTGGTAACTGAACAATTAGTGAGTTCCATGTATCAAATTCCTGACCAACATTGCAGTTTGAAATGGTGTTAACAGAACCAAACATTGAATACTTATATACAGCTTTTAAAAAAATATAAAAAATTAATTTATCTGTCTACATACTGGCCAGTTAAGATTTTATTTCTAATTATCTCTATACAATTGGTTAATTGCACAACTTTTCACCCTAATCTCACAAATACTCATAATATTTCAAAAAGCAAAAATGACCTGCTAGCAGAGGAAATAAACTTTAATGATCATACAGTAAGTGAAACACTATGTTATACTTTCTTAGGAGTTTAGTTAGGTAATGAACTAAAATGAGAGCAACATTTAGACAAACTGGCAAAGGGGCTTAGTTCAGTATGTTTCACCCTTAGAAGTCTTCTCATTGTATTGACTTAAGGACAAGTGTTGACTTCACTTGTGTATTTCCACACAGTTGCTTATGGTGTTATCTGATGGGGCAGTGCACCTAAAGAAAAGTATTCATTCAAAAGAAGTAAGCTGTAAGAATGTTCTGTGAAGCAGGTAACTGCACTTCTTGCAGAGGTATTTTTAAGGCTCTTGGAATTTTTGCACTCACTTACTCATACATTTGCTTTTGATGGTTTTTGTTACTGACAGTAAAAAAACAGTTTTACCTGAACTCTGGTGTACATATACACAGTGCAGGACACAAAACCAAATTTCAGGTAAACTTTGTGTTGGGCTCAGAGTGGAGTTGTGTACTATAGTGCAAATGTATTCCACAGGCTCACATCTAACATAAAGGAAGAAATTGTGAATCCTAAACAATTTAAAATAAAAGTAAAACCATGCCATTTGTAACTGCTCCTGCAAATCATCTGAATATTTAAATTCGATGGTGGAAGTGTTCTGTGAGGTCAAGGCAACTAGGAGTGTTCATTGTAAAACAGCATATCCAATGTTAACGAATTGTAAACATACCGTGGTACTTACAGATGTAAGTAATTTTCTTTCAAGGAGACCACTTTAATCAAGGAAATGTTACATAAATAAATAGATGTCTACCTTGGCAAGGCCAGGTCCAGATGGAATCTTTGGCGTTGACACTTTCTGAACTAGTGTTTATCACAAATTTCTCACCCTTTGCAAAGTCCCAAGCAATGGCAAAAAACTGCAGGTGACTACTTATATATGAACTATTAAAGAATGGACCCACAAAATCCCAGACTAATTTCTTAACATTGGATAGTGCCAGAATTGTATAACATATTCTGAATGTGAATACAATAAATTTCCTGAAGATGAAAAAGCTTCTGTCCACAATTCAGCACACTCAGCTTGATCTATCCTTACATGATATCCTGAGAACCAGGGATGAAGGGAAACAGCCAGATTCCATATTCCTAGGTTTCCAGAAGGTGTTTGACACAGTACTCTCCAGAGGATGTTTGAAAAAGTGCCCCACTGCAGACTGTTAATGACGGTATGAGCATATGGAATAGATTCTCAGATGTAAGTGGCTCGAAGACTTCATAAGTAATAAAACCCAGTACGTTGTCCCTGACAACAAATGTTCATAGAGAGAAGGGTATTGTTGAGCGTGTCGCAGGGAAATGAGATGGACCGCTCTTGTTCTCTATATACATAAATGATCTATTAAAAACAAAGATTCCAAGACTTACCAAGCGGGAAAGCGCCGGCAGACAGGCACATGAACAAAACACACAAACACAGAATTACTAGCTTTCGCAACCGATGGTTGCTTCTTCAGGAAGGAGAGGGAAAGACGAAAGGATGTGGTCTCCGAAACATAATGAATTAATGAACAAATGAGTTAATGAAATATATACCAAGGGCTCAGTGAATAGTGAAACTGATTCTGAGATAAGCAGTTTAAGTGAAAGACACTTGGGCAGAAAACTATTAGAATATGTCAAACTGGTTTCGAAGGATGCCGGTAGTAAGTAAGGGTAGATGAAAAAAATTATTATAAAGTAGTCACATATGGAGAGCAGTATCAAACCGATTGAAAGACTGATTTCTCAAACAATAATGTACACATTGGCTTCAGATACAGGATCTTTCATTCTCTATTGGGTTTTCTGTCTTAACTGTCCACAAAGCACACAAAAGATCTCTCTTTAATGACACATTAAAACTGCGTGCCAGTACTGGACTTGGACTAGGACCTGGAACCTTTGCCTTTTTTGGGCAAGGCCTTTGCATTCTGAGCTATCCAAATATGATTATTTGCTTGACGTATTCCAATCTGTCTTCCTCTACAGTTTTTGCCCTCTACAGCTCCCTCTAGTACTGTGGAAGTCATTCCCTCATGTCTTAGCAGATGTCCTATCATCCTATCCCTTCTCCTTATCAGTTTTTTCCACATATTCATTTCCTCTCCGATTCTGCGTAGAACCTTCTCATTCCTTACCCTATCAGTCCACCTAATTTTCAACATTTGTCTATAGCACCACATCTCAAATGCTTTGATTCTCTTCTGTTCCGGTTTTCCCACAGTCCATGTTTCACTACCATACAATGCTGTACTCCAGACGTACATCCTCAGAAATTTCTTCCTCAAATTAAGGCCGGTATTTGATATTAGTAGACTTCTCTTGGCCAGAAATGCCTTTGTTGCCATAGCGAGTCTGCTTTTGATGTCCTCCTTGCTCCCTCCGTCATTGGTTATTTTACTGCCTAGGTAGCAGAATTCCTTAACTTCATTGACTTCGTGACCATCAATCCTGATGTTATGTTTCTCGCTGTTCTCATTTCTACTACTTCTCATTGCCTTCGTCTTTCTGCGATTTACTCTCAAACCATACTGTGTACTCATTAGACTGTTCATTCCGTTCAGCAGATCATTTAATTCTTCTTCACTTTCACTCAGGATAGCAATGTCATCAGCGAATCGTATCACTGATATCCTTTCACCTTGTATGTTAATTCCACTCCTGAACCTTTCTTTTATTTCCATCATTACTTCCTCGATGTACAGATTGAAGAGTAGGGGCGAAAGGCTACAGCCTTGTCTTACTCCCTTCTTAATACGAGCACTTCGTTCTTGATCGTCCACTTTTATTAGCCCTTCTTGGTTGTTGTACATATTGTATATAACCCGTCTCTCCCTATAGCTTACCCCTATTTTTTTCAGAATCTTGAACAGCTTGCATCATTTTATATTGTCGCACGCTTTTTCCAGGTTCACAAATCCTATGAACATGTCTTGATTTTTCTTTAGCCGTAGCTTCAGAATTGCCTCTCTCGTGCCTTTACTTTTCCTAAAGCCAAACTGATCGTCACCTAGCGCATTTTCAATTTTCTTTTCCATTCTTCTGTATATTATTCTTGTAAGCAGCTTCGATGCATGAACTGTTAAGCTGATTGTGCGATAATTCTCGCACTTGTCAGCTCTTGCGTCTTTGGAATTGTGTGGACGATGCTTTTCCGAAAGTCAGATGGTATGTTGCCAGACTCATATATTCTACACACCAACGTGAATAGTCGTTTAGTTGCCACTTCCCCTAATGATTTTAGAAATTTTGATGGAATGTTATCTATCCCTTCTGCCTTATTTGACCGTAAGTCCTCCAAAGCTCTTTTAAATTCCGATTCTAATACTGGATCCCCTATCTCTTCTAAATCGACTCCTGATTCTTCTTCTATCACATCAGACAAATCTTCACCCTCATAGAGGCTTTCAATGGATTCTTTCCACCTATCTGCTCTCTCCTCTGCATTTAACAGTGGAATTCCCGTTGCACTCTTAATGTTACCACCGTTGCTTTTAATGTCACCAAAGGTTGTTTTGTCTTTCCTGTATGCTGAGTCTGTCCTTCCGACAATCATATCTTTCTCGTTGTCTTCACATTTTTCCTGCAGCCATTTCGTCTTAGCTTCCCTGCACTTCCTATTTATTTCATTCCTCAGCGACTTGTATTTCTGTATTCCTGATTTTCCCGGAACATGTTTGTACTTCCTCCTTTCATCAATCAACTGAAGTATTTCTTCTGTTACCCATGGTTTCTTCGCAGCTACCTTCTTTGTACCTATGTTTTTCTTCCCAACTTCTGTGATGGCCCTTTTTAGAGATGTCCATTCCTCTTCAACTGTGTTGCCTACTGCGCTATTTCTTATTGCTGTATCTATAGCGTTAGAGAACTTCAAACGTATGTCGTCATTCCTTAGAACTTCCGTATCCCACTTGTTTGCATATTGATTCTTCCTGACTAATGTCTTGAACTTCAGCCTACTCTTCATCACTACTATATTGTGATCTGAGTCTATATCTGCTCCTGGGTACGCCTTACAATCCAGTATCTGATTTCGGGATCTCTGTCTGACCATGATGTAATATAACTGAAATCTTCCCGTATCTCCCGGCTTTTTCCAAGTATACCTCCTCCTCTTGTGATTCTTGAACAGGGTATTTGCTATTACTAGCTGAAACTTGTTACAGAACTCAATTAGTCTTTCTCCTCTTTCATTCCTTGTCCCAACCCCATATTCTCCTGTAACCTTTTCTTCTACTCCTTCCCCTACAACTGCATTCCAGTCGCCCATGACTATTAGATTTTCGTCCCCCTTTACATACTGCATTACCCTTTCAGTATCCTCATACACTTTCTCTATCTGTTCATCTTCAGCTTGCGACGTCGGCATGTATACCTGAACTGTCGTTGTCGGTGTTGGTCTGCTGTCGATTCTGATTAGAACAACTCTGTCACTGAACTGTTCACAGTAACAGACCCTCTGCCCTACCTTCCTATTCATAATGAATCCTACACCTGTTATACCATTTTCTGCTGCTGTTGATATTAACCGATACTCATCTGACCAGAAATCCTTGTCTTCCTTCCACTTCACTTCATTGACCCCTACTATATCTAGATTGAGCCTTTGCATTTCCCTTTTCAGATTTTCTAGCTTCCCTACCACGTTCAAGCTTCTGACATTCCACGCCCCGACTCGTAGAACATTATGCTTTCGTTGATTATTCAATCTTTTTCTCATGGTAACCTCCCCCTTGGCAGTCCCCTCCCGGAGATCCGAATGGGGGACTATTCCGGAATCTTTTGCCAATGGAGAGATCATCATGACACTTCTTCAACTACAGGCCACATGTCCTGTGGATACACGTTACATGTCTTTAATGCAGTGGTTTCCATTGCCTTCTGCATCCTCATGTCGTTGATCATTGCTGATTCTTCCGCCTTTAGGGGCAATTTCCCACCCCTAGGACAAGAGAGTGCCCTGAACCTCTATCCGCTCCTCCGCCCTCTTTGACAAGGCCGTTGGCAGAATGAGGCTGACTTCTTATGCCGGAAGTTTTCGGCCGCCAATGGTGATTATTTATCAAAATTTAGGCAGTGGCGGGGATCGAACCCGGGACCGAAGACGTTTTGATTATGAATCAAAGACGCTGCCCGTAGACTCACTCTCAAAGCTCTGCTACTGCCAGCACATCCTTACTATCTTTCAAACTTTACAGAAGTTCCTCTGTACACCTTGTGAGACCAACAGTACAGAAAAAAGTATATTATGGAGAAATTGCTTAGACACAGTCTTGGGGATTGTTTCCAGAATGAACTGTCACTTGGCAGTGGAGTGTGCGCTGATTTGAAACTTACTGGTAAGTTAAAACTGTGTGTTAGGCTTTTACGTAGTATCCCGGAAGTTTCAAATCGGCACACATTTTGCTGCAGAGCAAAAATTATTTC
This sequence comes from Schistocerca gregaria, assembly GCF_023897955.1. Lineage (NCBI taxonomy): Eukaryota > Metazoa > Arthropoda > Insecta > Orthoptera > Acrididae > Schistocerca > Schistocerca gregaria. The sequence continues at coordinate 515,243,215 of NC_064924.1, forward strand.
CAGAAACAATGCCTAGGTTGTGGGTAAGACATTTCTTCTTTATATCTTTTCTTGCAGGAGTGTGAGTCCTACAAGGCGTGCAGGAAAACGTCTGTGAAGTTTGGAAGGTAGGAGAGAGGCACTGGCAGAAGTTGGTGGAGCTTGGATAGTTCAACCTGTAAAACACTTACCCACAGTAGACAAAGGTTCCAAGTTCAAATCTATCACATAGTTTCAATTCTCCAAGAAGTTTCAAACGAGCACACTCAATGCTGCACAATGAAAAGTCATTTGGGAATAGATCTGTACACTATTGCCAGTAAAATAGTTCTCTCTCCATCAGTGGATCTCAGACTGTGTATTCCTTAAATGCAGAAATTCTTTAAGTACAGACTGGATGCATGTTGTGTATTTTTTTCATATGTCTTCCCCTTAGAAGTAGTGCAACATGAAATGTCAATATGAAAAAGATAAATTTGCTTTGATCAAATTTTGGTGTGCCTTGCTATAAAATAAGGTAGTCCGAAACAGTTTCACCAAAATTCCAGAAGGAAGCACTAATTCACACAATCTGCCCCTGAAGAGTTAAAGTATGTGAAAAATATGCACCAGCCGGAATATAAAAAGTTGAGTGCCGCAGCTGAAGGCCAATAGTTGCGGAAATATGATTGTTTAAACACAGTAAAAAATAGATTCTCTTCTAAAGTGAAAGTGCTACCTTACTTATCATCATCATCATGTTTTACAGTAATTTTAATTGTGCAGGTATGGACTGCCAGTGAACTTTCAAGCCATGCTGCTACATCCACACAAAAAAAGTACCAAGAGGTTACGAGACCTCTTAAACCAGTTGTATGGGCATTTAGACAGCAGTGCTTCACAAGGCCTGGGGGCACATGACGTGAGTAACTTTCGTGGTACTTTAAATAATTAGACACAAAAAGTACGTGAGACTTGAAACGAAGTATTTATCCACAATTAAAACTTGTTTCATGTTTTTGCAGAGTGTGGAGATACCAGGACTTGGGTTTGGCCATGCTGAGTATTACCCATATGTTTATTACAAAATTAATGTTGATATGGTTGATACTAAAGTGTAAAAAGCTTTTCTGTAATATTGCCAACTCATTACGGATAGTATTATGTACAGCAAATAAGGGAAGTTGGTATGTGTTCATTTTTTTTAAATGTAAAAGCTTCTCCAGAACATTCCACATTGTATCAGACATTATTTCTGTGTAGATGGCACAGTGCTGCCAGTATTCTTGTAGTAGTGACATTCAGTCTTCCACTGGAATGTTAGTATTTAAAATAAATTGAATGTTAGATGAGAGAGAATCATCTGAAATGCAGCAAGCTGAAACTGTGTGTACATTGTCTGTAGCACAACTTCAAGTTTTTACTTCCAGGAAGCTTTTCACTTTAAACCTAAAAAAGAAATGCTCTCCATGCATCTGCCTGGCCTTTGAGATATCAAACGTTAATTATTTGTTATTGGAATATTTTATAATCAAATAACAGTAGTACTTTAACTTCCCAAAGGAAAGGAACTGGATTCCAAATTGCATTTTATTAATGGTAATCTGTGGAATCTCATTCAATACTCCTGCTTCATATAATATCCTCACCCTTCTCATCTCTCTTAATTACAGTTTTATCTTATGTTTATATTTATTGTATAGTTCACTAGATTTTATTGAAGACCATACCACATTGCCAATAAAAACTAAAACATGCTTGAACTTGTCATATATGATCACTCAGTTTTATTTACTAACTACAAAAAAGTGTCTCCCATAGTCAGCAGTATGCAGAGCATTCTTTTTATTGGAAGTGTGTATATAAAAATAACTTGACAGTTATGAGGGATTAGTGTTACAACTCAGTGTGGAGTGCTGGAGGAAGTTATATGGTAGGGCACCTTTCTCCTTATGTAATATATTGTAGATATTTTAAATTTTGTTGTTACTTGTTGTAGAAGCGATGTTTAGACTGTTCATTAGTGCTCCGGTGCCTGGATCCAGTACATGGATAACTGTTGGTTTTGGTCAGGACTAATTTATTGTAAATTTTTGGTAAGCACAAGAGTACAGCCATAAAGTCAAGTGTGTAAGATATGGTTGCAAGTTAAATGTTTTATCTCTGATCATTGAAGTCCCTCTTTCCGTGGGTATGTTACCCATAGATTGTACAGTGAAGAACTTGTGGTTCTGTTCATTCATTTGTAAATAACATTCCAAGTTGTGAAGTAAATATGCTATGCCAGTGTTGTCAATAAATTAAAGAGATTTCCTGAATATTTTATGAGTGTTATTTTATTAAATAAAAAATTGCATCTGCATTTACCTAAAATATTGAATGCCTCAGTGCCTAATGATATATCCAATAAAATGATGACACTGAAGAAATATGAGGATTGTCTTTGGGTAACCACAGTGATTTGAAATGAGTAGGATGAATGTCAAGCAGAATCTAATACAGAATATTTTCACTCTGCAGTGGAGAGTGTAGTGATATGAAACTTCCTGGCAGATTAAAACTGTGTGTCGGACCGAGACTCGAACTCGGGACCTTTGCCTTTCGTAGGCAAGTGCTGTAACAACTGAGCTACCCAAGCACAACTCACGCCCTGTCCTCACAGCTTCAATTCTGTCAGTATCTCATCTCCTACCTTCCAAACTTCACAGAAGCTCTCCTGCAAACTTTGCAGAATTAGCACTCCTGAAAGAAAGGATATTGCAGAGACTAGGCTTACCCACAGCCTGGGCAATTTTTCCAGAATGAAATTTTCGCTTTGCAGCGGAGTGTGCACTGATGTGAAGTTTCAGAATCTAATACATCTGACATTGTGGATATTTCATGCAGTAAATCATCTTCAAAATATACATTGATTTCTACATAACAGACAACTGAAGAGAGATGTCACAAAAGATTTTAGCAATAAACCAATTAAAAAAAGCTTTTTTCACATAACCCAAAGAAATTCTGGTGATATGTAAAAGCGGTTAGTGGCAAAGTTAGTGTCCACCACCCACAGTCAAGACAGGAACACAATCCTGTTTCTTTAAAGCCATGTTTCCATCACCAGTATTGGCTGTAGATCCAGTTTGTGTAACTTCTGCTCTATATGTTCTAGCAGTATACACGGGTTTTGCATCCACTTTTCCAATGTCACAGTGAAACAGTTAAAATGTCCTCAGGAAAATAGCAACACATCTAAAGGCCTTGGAAATGGGCAGGCCACTTGGTACTTCTCTTTCTGTAGCGAAAGAAATGAGACAATTACATCATACTTGTTGCTATTGTACACAATTATTGCAGGACTGTAAAGTGGTACATGGAACTCTTTAAGAATTTTTGTGTGTTTTCAAAGTAAGCTTATCACTGGAAACTAAATTTGTCTACATAATGTTCTCGAAATCTCTGGAGACTGAATCTGTGGCAAGACCAATGCCTATGAAAGGCTATAATTTTTAGCTGTTGTATCTTTGCATGCATTTTTAATGTAAGAAAATTTCTTTAATGAGGTAAAATGAAACTAAAAAAAATCCTTATTTAAAGTGCATCACCATTCTTGTGCCAAATGTGTAGCATTTGTCTGATAAGATTCTGTTGCACCACCATAATTTTAGTCAAATTGCAAAAATTGGTGAACAGAAGATTTGGCTTTTTTGATGTGAAAGCTTATTCTACATCTGCATCTATATCCTGCAGACCAGTGCCATGTGCATGGCAGAGGTTACATTCCATTGTACCAGTTCTTTGGGCTTTATCCCATTCCATTCACATATGGTGCATGGGAAGAGTAATAGCCTGAATGCGTCTATATGTGCTATAATTAGACTAATCTCGTCCTCGTGATCCCTATTGGAGCAATTCGTCATGGGTTGTACTATACTCCTAGATTCATCACTTTTAAAATTGCGTCTAGAAACTTCTAAGCAGGTTCTGATAGGGCAGTTTGCATCTATCTGAGTGTCTGCCAGTTCAGTTGTTTGTGCCTCTATGTGACTCTCTCCTGTGGGTCAAATGAACCTTTGGCCATTCGTGGTGCCCTTCATTTTATCTTTTCAATATTCGTGGTCAGACCTGCTTGGTCTATGTACTACGATCTGGAGCAGTATTGTAGGACGGGTCACATGAACGCTTTTTATGCAGTCTCCTTAGTAGGTTGATAATGCCTCCCTAGTATTCTACCAATGATTTGCGATCAGCGGCTTGCTTTACCTACCACTGAGTCTACGTGACAATTCCATTTCATATTCCTACAAATTCTTGTTGTTGTTGTTTTCTGTCCAATGACTGGTTTGATGCAGCTCTCCATGCAACTCTAGTTTTTGCAAGCCTCTTCATCTCCAGTTGATTACTGCAACTTCCATACATGGCAACACTCTATACAAATACTTTCAGAAAAGAGTTCCTGACCTTTAAATGTATTGCACTGATTGACTGTTCTGTCAGTTTTTGGTTGAATATTTTATACATTGTGAATGAAAATACACACTGCACTGGCATAATATTTATTACTTATTTCACAAACCAGTTTCAGCTTTTACACCATCAGCAGATACAAAGATAAGTACGTGGTGCAGTTTTGTTGGATCAGAGGTTTCAAACTTGTATATCTAAAGCGTCTCTCAATTTTTGAGAGAAGGAAAATGTTGATGTTAGATTTAGGAACAAATCCCTTATGTTTTATTCCTAAATATGAAATAAACATTTTTCGTCTCCGGAAATGGAGGTACATTGTAGACACACTAGTTTAAAATCTTTGATTAAAAAAAATAAATTACATACTTACCTTTGTACCTGATGGTGTAACAGCTGAAATCTGTGAAATAACTGATAAATACTGTACAATATTACAGCAGAGTTGTGTATGTTTTCATTCATAATGCTTAAATCTATATTCAGTGTTAACAAATTTCTTCTATTCAGAAATGCATTTTTTTGCCATTGCCAGTCTATGCAAGTTGTTACACCCAGGTCTTTGTATTAGCTGCAAAAAGTCTAAGGTTGCTATCATATTGTCCACAAGGTCATTAATATACAACAGGAACAGCAGCGGAATCGACCAATTCATACAAATACGTCGGTATATCTCTGCATCTACATTTATACTCTGCAAGCGACCCAATGGTGTGTGGCACAGGGCACTTTACGTGCCACTGCCATTACCTCCCGTTCCAGTTCCAGTCGCGTACGGCTCGCGGGAAGAACAACTGCCGGAAAGCCTCCGTACGCACTCTAATCTCTCTAATTTTACATATGTGATCTCCTCGGAGGTATAAGTAGGGGGAAGCAATATACTCTATAACCTCATCCAGAAATGCACCCTCTCGAAACCTGGACAGCAAGATACATTGCGATGCAGAGTGCCTCTCTTGCACAGTCTACCACTTGAGTTACCTAAACATCTCCGTAACGCTATCATGCTTACCACATAACCCTGTGACGAAACGCACCACTCTTCTTTGGATCTTCTCTATCTCCTCTGTCAACCTGACCTGGTATGGATCCCACACTGATGAGCAATACTCAAGTATAGGTCGAACGAGTGTTTTGATGGATTACATTTTCTAAGGACTGTCCCAATGAATCTTAACCTGGCACCCGCCTTATCAACAATTTTATATGATCATTCCATTCAAATCGTTCCGTACATGTACTCCCAGATATTTTACAGAAGTAACTGTTACCAATGTTTGTTCCACTATCAAATAATCATACAATATGGGAAAGCACTATGTTGCGTGCTGCTACATGTGTTGCAGAAAGTACTGTATCGAAGAAACTTGGAAATGCATTTCCTAATGAAGGTGGAAGACTAAACAGGTGCGTGACAAGGGAGGAATGCGCCGGCAGCGACTCCAATCTCCGGCAGGAACCGAAGCAGGTGCCAAGGACGCTGACTAGCCCAGGCGTCCAGCAGCCTCGGCCGCAACCAATCAGCCTCATTTCCTCACCACACATCCTGTGTGCTTTCTCTCTCTCCGACGGACATTCCACGTCACGCACACCTACTAAAAGTTACTACGACACAATCTGGACGTAGCGGCGGCACGTCACTGCGCAGAACTGTTCAAAACTTTATTCGCTAGACAAGGATGACATAAAAACCAGAGCAGTACAGGAAAAGAGGGCATTCCTGGTCAAAAAAAGTCTAGAGATATGAAATGGAATGATCACATAGATTTAGTCATGCATAAAGCAGCAAGTGGTAGACTTCAATTTATGCATAAAATACTGGGAAAGTGCTATCAATCTACAAAGAAGATGGCTTACAAATCACTGATGTGACCGGTTCTAAAATATTGCTTACGTGTGTGGGACTCACACCTGATAAGCCTGACGGGATATTGAATGTATACAGAGGAGGGCAACACGAACGGTCACAGGTGTGTTTAATCCAAGGGAGAGAGTCACTGAGATACTGAAGGAACTGAACTGAGATACTCTTGGAGGATGGACATATACTATTCTGAGAAAGTCCATTAACAGTGTTTCAAGAACCGGCTTTAAATGATGACTCTAGGAATATGCTACAACCCCGTATGTATTGCTAACATAGGGGTTGTGAAGATAAGATTAGAATAATAATATCTTTTTTTTAGGATAAATCCAGACAACAGGTTCCCCTGCCTAAAGAGTATCTCTAGCAGTTTAAAAAATTCTGAAACAATCACCCGCAAGACAGATTTTAACACTTCAGGTATCACACATACCAGATGTGACAAAGAAAAACAAACCATTGGAAAGAGTAACATGGTCATTTTACAGACTTAACAGTCCTGCATCAAAACACGCAGTCAATAACAAATAAAATACAACTATTAGAAATTGAGCTCCAGTCTTTGAACTGCACAGTAGTTTGTATTACTGAGCACTGGTGTAGAGACACAGAAATCAAACATGAAGTATTATCATTGTATGAAAGGGCAAACTCATACTGCAGAACTGCTTCAAGGGGTGGAGGATCACACATTTATATTAGAAAAGGAACACAGTTCAAATCAAGATATGACTTCAGTACAGTAGTTGAAGACAAACACTTTGAAATATCAGCTATTGAATTGATATCACCAAGAAATTAATTATTTCGTGTGTGTATAGATCTCCCAGTGGTAGTGTGGACACTTTTATCAATAAATTAACAGAAGTTCTAGATATAGTCTCAAGTACAAAGGTCAACATAATTCTGTGTGCTGATATTAACATCAACACTAATATCATAAATGAATCCAGCAGCACCCTCATAAATATCCTTCAGAGTTTTGGCATGTCCCTATTAGTCAACAGTGCAATAAGGGTTACTACAATGACTGCATCAGTAATTGACCATGTGGCCACAAATATGGATAGGGAAAAATTTGATGTAGCTGTAAAAGATCTCAGACTATCAGACCATCTCTGTCAAATAACAACACTAATATCAGGTGTCAGATCTTTCCCTAAACTACAAGCCTACAGACTACATTGAAATCAAAATTAAATATTTCTCAAAAGAACTAGCAAATGAAAGCTCGGATGAAGTGTATAAGGAAACCAATGTGAACATGAAATTCTTTAAATTCTCCACATTATTTAAGTTGAACTTTGAAAAGACGTTTCCAAAAGTATGCATGTCTGTATCACCATCTCATAAAAATATATGGATAACAGCAGGTACTGAGAAGTCCTCTCAAACACTTAAATACCTCACTTCCACGAAAAAGAGTCGCAATGATCCAGAATTCTTAAATTTCTATCATAGATCCAAAAAGATCTATAGGAAGGTGCTGACTGCTGCAAAAAAGTCATTTAATGACAAAATTAGATATAATGCATAGAATAAAAGTAAAGCAGTCTGGGATGTTCTAAAAAGAAAACAGGGAGAGACAAACAAATGCAGAATAACATTCTGCTAAGAGAGGGGGCTAAGATGATAAATGATCCAAACACTTAGCAAACAATGCAGACGATTCAAGTATTCTAGAGAAGTTTCAGCAAAAATTCCCCAAAGCAAATATAACACCGGTAAATAATGTTGCACTAAGTGCAATGATGTTACTTCCAACCACAGAGAATAAAGTCAATAAAACTCTTTAAAAATAAAAAAAAAATAAAAAAAAAAAATGAAAAGTCAGTAGGCTTAGGTGACGTACCAATGTGTGTATTGAAACAATGCATAGGGATTATCCAAGGCCTCTTAACAAATATAATAAATGAATCCTTCACATCAGGGGCATTTCCAGAGCAATTAAAACAGGCAATAGTTGTACATTTGCTTAAGAAAGGTAATACAGAAGACACCCTCCTGCGGGTTCGGGGGTACGAATAGGCCCGCGGTATTCCTGCCTGTCATAAGAGGCGACTAAAAGGAGTCTTCAAAGTTTCGGCCTTATGTGATGGTCCCCACTTGGGTTTGACCTGCCATTTTCAAAATTTCCGTTGTTAGTGCGTGCCATTTGGGGAAGGACGCCTTACGTGGTGTTTTTCTATTGGTCCATCGTGCACCTCCATCTTGCATGCTATCTATTGTCGTGTGGAGGGATTTACACCCCATGTCTTCTGGGTTGCCTCCTCGTCTTGTGCGCAATCCCCTTCTTAGCGCCCACGGCAACTGTGGACCCTTTCAACACCTAAAATCCAGCACGGTAGCCAGTCCGTTGTGGTGGGGTCGTCATGTACCCTCTTGGTGGTAGCCCCCTGACCACGCAGGGATCGCACTACAGATGCCAGAGCTGTTTCCTCCCCATGCATGCCAAGGGGTATGTGCCCATCTTGTCTGGGGCACGGGGACTCCGGGCAATGGGATATCGGCCAGGTACCCGTTGCTTTGGCTGGGTGGCGCCCTTGGGGAGAGCCCTCGTTCGGAGTAGGTGGCATCTGGGCGGATGTGGCGCAATGAAGCGCAATAAATCTCACCAAGCTGGTGTCTGGGGCACGGGGACTCCGGGCAATGGGATATCGGCCAGGTACCCGTTGCTTTGGCTGGGTGGCGCCCTTGGGGAGAGCCCTCGTTCGGAGTAGGTGGCATCTGGGCGGATGTGGCGCAATGAAGCGCAATAAATCTCACCAAGCTGGTGGTCGCAGAGCCACCAGCGTCTCTAAGCGAGGCAAAATTGAATTCGATGCTGCACAATATGATCCTCAGTCGTTCCCCTCGTTGGCTGCGCCATGGGAGGGACGCAGATCTAGTGCCAAGGAGGAGCCTTATGTACCACAATACCTTGTCTGCAGCAGGACTGATGGTGACTCCTTTCTTTCGACAAAGCCTATGTTTTTTGTGGAACACCTGGAGGATAAGTTTGGGGAAGTGGCGGGTTTGTCTAAAATGAGGAATGGGTCCATCCTCCTCAAGACGTCCTCCCCAGCCCAGTCACGGGCGTTGCTCTTGTGTGATAAGCTGGGAGACGTCCCTGTTACCGTCACTCCCCACAGTAGCTTAAATATGGTCCAGGGGATTATTTACCATCGCGACCTCTTGTTACAGTCCGATGACGAGCTGAGAGCTGACTTGGAACGACGTGGTGTGCACAGAGGACCCAAGACCAACAGGGTGGCCACCGGTGCCTTTATCTTGGCCTTCGAGGGTGCTGTATTGCCTGAGAAGGTCAAGGTAATGGTTTACCATTGTGACGTCAAGCCATACGTCCCTCCCCCGATGCGGTGCTTCCAGTGCTGGAAGTTTGGGCATATGTCCTCCCATTGCCCATCCAGCGCCACATGTCGAGATTGCGGACGCCCCTCTCATCCCGATTCTCCATGTGCGCCTCCGCCTGTCTGTGTCAACTGTGGGGAACACCACTCTCCATGCTCGCCGGACTGTCCCGTTCTTCATAAGGAGCCGAAGATTATGGAATTTAAGACCCTGGACCGACTTACTTATCGCGAGGCAAAACTGAAATTTGAAAGGTTGCATCCTGTCCTTCTTCAAACTTCTTATGCTGCAGCTACGTTATCGTCGCCCTCGCGGGCGGCAGTTATCGCCGCCTCTGTGCCGCCTTCAGTTGGCCCTCGGAGCCGTCCATCTCTGTCTGCCTCCCTCGTGTCTGGGGGCAAGCCTTCCTCTGTTGCCCCCTTAGCAGTTGGGGGCAAACCCCCTTCTGTCACTCCCCCCGCACATGCTTCAGGAGTGACATCTGCTCCAAAACCAGGGGGCTCGATCCCTCCCCCTCCCCCTCCCCCTCCCCCTTCTCTGCCGGCGTCGTCTCTGCCGGCTCCTCTCTCGCGGAAGGGGTCCCTCGGGGCCCTCCCTTCTTCCGTTTCTTCTGCTACCCCGCCGGATGTCAGCCAGTGGCTGAAGGTTCATCCACCTGCTGGTCGTAGGGCTTCTGCGTCGTCGTCAGCCTCCAACGCTCCTTCAGAGAAACTCTCCCAGCCCTCTAAGCCAAAGGACAGACGCGAGAAGAAGGACCGGAACGTATCCAAGAAGAAGGCCACTCCGGCAGTTTCAGTACCGCCTGCTGTCAATAGCTCTGGCTCTGGGGATGCGGTGGAGATCCTCGCCTCTGCCGGGGATCTCGCCCTCACGGAACCCTCGGGGACCTCTCCTATGGACACAGCTGCCTCTCGCTCAGTGGCGGCCGTTGACTCTGCGGCGCCGTCTGCCTCTTAGTCGCCTTCACGCCCTCCCAGTCCCTTCCTGCTTCCATTCTCCAGTGGAATTGCGGCGGTTATTTCCGCCACCTGCCTGAGCTCCGGATGCTTCTGAGTGTTTCCCCTGTTCTGTGCATTGCTCTTCAGGAAACTTGGTTTCCAGCAATGCGGACCCCTGCCCTTCGCGGTTATCGGGGATACTATAAGTACCGCGCTGACTGTCAACGAGCTTCAGGTGGAGTTTGCCTCTTTGTTCACCACTCTGTCTGTAGCTCACCAGTACCCCTTCTGACGCCTTTAGAGGCAGTCGCTGTCAGGATTGAGCTCTCGCCGGCTATTACTGTTTGCTCTGTTTACGTTCCTCCGTATGGGCAACTCCCCCGACATGTCTTGGCTGCGCTGCTGGCTCAACTCCCGCCGCCATTGCTGCTTCTGGGCGATTTCAACGCCCACAACCCTCTATGGGGTGGGACTGTCTCCGATGGCCGCGGTCGCGCTGTGGAGCATGTGTTGGATCAGCTCGACCTTAGCCTCTTGAACACCGGTGCTCCCACGCATTTCAGTGTGGCCCATGGCTCGTTCTCGGCCATCGATCTCTCTCTTTGCAGCCCCGGACTTGTCCCATCCCTTCACTGGAGAGTGCATCCTGATCTGTGTGGTAGTGACCATTTTCCCATCTATTTGTCACTGCCCCAGTGTCATTCTTCTGGGCGCCTGCCCCGCTGGGCTCTCAACAGGGCTGACTGGCCGGCTTTTACTTCCGCTGCCACCATTGCTTCTCTCCCACAGGGTGACATAGACGAGGTGGTCCGTGTCTTGACCTCGTCAATTATTTCTGCGGCCGAGACTGCCATCCCTCGCTCTTCTGGACTCCCTCGGAGGAAGTCTGTCCCCTGGTGGTCGCCGGAGATTGCTGAGGCTATTCGTGACCGTAGGTGGGCTCTCCAGCGTCATAAGCGGCACCCGTCTCTGGAGACCCTCATCGCCTTTAAGAAGCTCCGTGCCTTGGCCCGTCGTCTTATTGCACGGCGTAAGCAGGAATGCTGGGAGAGGTACATTTCATCCTTGGGCTCCCGTGTCTCCCCGTCGCTCGTGTGGTCCCGCATCCGGCGGATTTATGGATACCAGACCCCTATGGGTGTCCCTGGAATCTCCCTGGACGGCGCTGTCTGCACGGACGCTGCCACCATTGCTGAACACCTTGCCACGCACTTTGCTATGAGCTCTGCGACTGCAACTTACCCTCCTGCCTTTCGCTCTCTAAAGGAGCGCGCGAGCGGACGCCGTTATCGTTCCACACACGTCGTTCTGAAAAATACAATGCTCCTTTCAGCGAGAGGGAATTCCTCGCTGCCCTCGCCAATTGCCCTGATACAGCGCCAGGACCGGACTGCATCCACGCGCAGATGCTGAAGCATCTCTCCAGGGACTGCCAGAGACACATCCTCACCATCTTTAACCGCATTTGGAGCGAGGGCGTGTTCCCGTCGCAATGGCGAGAGGGTGTTATCGTTCCTATCTTGAAGCCCGGTGCGGACCCTCTGGCGGTGGACGGCTATCGTCCCATTACACTAACCAACGTTTTGTGCAAATTGCTCAAACGTATGGTGGGGCGGCGTTTGTGTTGGGTCCTTGAGTCGCGCGGTCTCCTCGCTCCATCCCAGGGTGGCTTCCGTCAGGGCCGGTCTGCTGCGGACAATTTGGTGCGGCTGGAATCTGCTATCCGTACGGCCTTTTCCCCGCCGTCAGCATCTCGTTGCTGTATTTTTTGATCTGCAGAAGGCATGACACAACATGGAGGCATCACATCCTTGCTACGTTGCGCGAGTGGGGTCTTCGTGGTCAGCTCCCAGCTTTTCTTCAAAACTTTTTATTGCGACGCTCTTTCCGGGTGCAAGTCGGTGCCGCCTCTAGTTCATCTTATATACAGGAAAATGGGGTCCCGCAGGGCTCGGTGTTGAGCGTTTCCTTATTTCTAGTGGCCATTAATGGTCTGGCTGCAGCTGTGGGGTCGTCGGTGTCTCCTTCTTTGTATGCTGACGACTTCTGCATCTCATTTAGCTCAACGACTACGGGAGTCGCCGAACGCAGGCTGCAAGCAGCCGTTCGCAAGGCGGCATCATGGGCTCTGACTCATGGATTTCAGTTCTCTGCGGCCAAGACTCGAGTTATGCACTTCTGCAGGCGTCGGATGGTCCACCCTCATCCGGAACTTTACCTCGACGGTCACCTACTTGAAGTGGTGGACACTAGCCGCTTCTTAGGACTCGTCTTTGATGCCCAGCTCACGTGGGTTCCTCATGTTACTCAGCTGAAGCAAAAGTGCTGGCAGCACCTCAACGCCCTCCGCTGCCTGAGCCATGCGTCTTGGGGTGCAGATCGCAGCACGCTGTTGCGATTGTACAGAGCCCTTGTGCAGTCCAGGCTTGATTATGGGAGCCTGGCCTATGGGTCTGCATCGCCCTCAGTGTTGACATTGTTGGACCCCATACACCACTGTGGGGTTCGGCTTGCAACTGGCGCTTTCCGTACGAGCCCCGTGGATAGTCTGCTGGTGGAGGCCGGGGTTCCCCCGCTGCGGATTCGCCGCCACCGACTACTTGCCGACTATGCTGTCCACGTGCATTGCTCACCGGGCCATCCCAATCATCGCCTGCTTTTCCCTGCCAGGGTTCTCCCTCTGCCCGACCGGCGACCTAGGTCTGGGCTTTCCATTGCTGTCCGCGTCCAGTCTCTGCTGTCTGAACTGGGATCGTTCCCTCTTCTGCCGCCCTTCCGGGCCTGTGCACCCACGCCTCCCTGGTGTATGACCCGTCCGTCCGTCCGCCTGGACTTGGCACGGGAACCCAAGGACTCGGTTCCGCATGTGGCCCTCCGTCACCGTTTTCTTGCGCTCGTCGCCTCATTTTCAGGCTGTGAGCCTGTCTACACTGATGGTTCCCTGGTGGATGGTCGTCCTGCCTATGCTTTTGCTCATGCTGCCCATGTTGAACAGCGCTCCTTGCCGGCTGGCTGCAGTATTTTTACTGCAGAGCTGGTGGCCATATTGCGCGCTCTTGAGCATATGCGTTCCTGCTCAGGTACGTCCATCGTCATCTGCAGTGACTCCCTGAGCAGCCTCCAGGCTATCGACCGCTGCTATACCTCTTCTCCTCTGGTATCCTTTATTCAGGAGTCTGTTTTTGCCATTACCCGCTCCGGTCGTTCGGTGGTCTTTGTTTGGACGCCAGGTCACATTGGCATCCCGGGGAATGAACGTGTCGACAGGCTGGCCAAAGGGGCGTTCGACGCCCCCACTTTGGCGATCGGCCTCCCGGCTCGTGATTTGCAGCTGGCGTTGCGCCGTAAGGTGCTTCAGATGTGGTGTGACGAGTGGCGTAGCCTGACTTCTCCGAATAAACTGTGGGCTGTTAAGGAGACGACCGATGTGTGGCAGTCCTCCCTGCGGGCTTCTCGCAGGGACTCTGTCATCCTGTGTCGGCTCCGCATCGGCCATACCTACCTGACGCACGGACATCTTTTGCGTCAGGAGGATCCCCCCCTGTGTCAGTGTGGGTTCCGGTTGACGGTCGCCCATATTTTGTTGGAGTGTCCCCGCCTGTGCACCCTCCGGCAGACTTTTAATCTCCCGGGCACGTTGCCTTTGGTTTTATGCGACGATGCCTCCATGGCTGACGACGTTTTAAATTTTATCCGTGGTAGTCCTTTTTATGGTTCCATTTAGGGGGGACCTGTCCCTTTCCCTTTCTGTGTATCTTGTCCTCGAGTGTTCCATTGGTCGCAGATTTTAATGTGTGTATTCGGGTGGTTGACTCTTTCCCAATTTTTGTTCCCATGGTCAGTCAACCAGTCTCCGACCCTCTTATTTTCTTCCGTTTATTTCTGTCCAGTGTTCGTCTGTACTCTTCTTGTCTCTAGTGTTCGCTGCCACATTGGTGTTCTTTCAGTGACTGGGGGGAGGGGCGTCTCCTCCCCCCTTGGGGTTTTACCTGTTCCGTAAATTTTGTTTCGCCGGTTTTTTTGGAATGGGGGACTGATGACTTTAGCTGTTTAGCCCCCTTAAACATCCCAACAACAACAACAACAACAGAAGACAGAAAATTACTGGCCCATTTCCCTGCTGTCACCATTCTAAAAAATAATAGAAGAAATTATGAAAGAGAGATTAATGAATTATCGGAATAAATACAATGTTTTAAACGAATCATAGTTTGGTTTCCCAAGTGGCAAAAATACGGAGTCAGCCATAGGAGAATTCACAAAAGCTGTACTTTCTTGATAAAGATGAGTATGTCACAGGCATAGTTTTGGATCTGTCTAAGGCCTTTCATACAGTCGACAACAAGATTCTATAAATTAAATTAGAAGCATTAGGAATATGAGGGGTAGCTAATGGCTGGTTTCAATCATACCTAGCATATAGGGTACAAAGAGTAGAAATAACACATACTTCAAACAGATCCAAACATTTACTAAAACACTTACAAGAACCAAAATACATCAATATACGGGGCTCCACAAGGTAGCGTATTAGGACCCATACTATTCCTTATTTATAACAATTACTTTCCCAGTAGTGTTACTCATGGCAAAAAATTTCTTTGCTGATGACAGCAATATTATAGTCGCTGCGAAGACGATAACTCCTTGCAGCGAAAGCAAATGAAGCTCTGAAGGAAGTTTGCGATTGGTCAATAAGCAATAAAGTGACATTGAATATAACAAAAACTAATGCCATGAATTTCAGTTTGAAAAGGGAAAATGACAGTGTTAAATGTAGATGGTATCTCTATAGACTGTGTAACAAATGCAAAATGTCTAGGAATAAATATTGATTCTCAATTGAAGTAGTGTGAACACACAAAGGTACAAACAGAATGTCATCAACATGTTATGCCCTTAGAATCCTATCATCAGTGTGTAACAGGTAGTGTTTTTTAGTTACAAACTATTCATGTGTACACTCAATTCTTAGCTATGACATTCTTTTTTTGGGAAACAAATGCACAAAATATAAACACAATTGTCAAACTCCAGAAAAGATCCATAAGAATATTAACCAAAAATAGTAGTCTAGCACATTATATAGATGTGTTCAAAACACTGGGGATTTTAACTGCTCTGTGAGACTAAATTTACCAGTCAGTTGTACGCATAAAAAATAACTTTGGTAATTACTGTGCAAACAGTTCCTCAGTTAAATTCCAGAGCTGAGGGAGTTTTCGCCAGTATCACCTGAAGATGGCCAGAAGACTGTGTTGAAATAGTGTGGCAGGAAGTTACAAACATCTGGCAGTTCTCCCAAAATTTTGTGGAATAATATGTGCGCTGGGAAAGTTTAAAATCTCTCTGCACAAGCAGCTGTATCCATGACCATGGAACAAGAGCTAGACTCAACTTACATTTACCAAGAAAAAATAAACAGAAAACTCAAAACAGCATTTTCTACCAAGGAATAAAACTGTACAATAAATTACTAAAAGAGATTAAAGAAATTGCAAAAATACACTTATTTAAAACGGCAGCTAACAAGTACCTGCTATGCAATACATATTATACATTGAAGGATTACTTAGATAAAACAGAGTAGGAGTTTGGTTAAAAAATTTGTACAAATAAATAAATCATAATGATTATAAAACATCCAACATTCCACATAATGCCTTCACACTGTTTTTCTCCTTTTTTTCCTTTTCTAGAAATACATACCCCCACCCCAAAGCCATGCTAGCACAATACCAACACCTCTTCCTCTTTCTGAGCTCAACATCTCACTGATTATAGAGAGATGCTGACTAAGTTTTTCAGGATAGCAAATGGGAAGTTTCAAATGGGAAGTTGCAGTACAGAAAATGGCCCAGCACCGGTGTGTGTGTGTGTGTGTGTGTGTGTGTGTGTGTGTGTGTGTGTGTGTGTGTGTGTGTGTGTGTGTGTGTTTCTAACGATTGTGTGTAACTAGAAGTCTGTAAATGGATGTGTATAAGAATTAGATTATTTTAAATTGGTCTAAACTGGTAAATACTTTGACATGTCCTATATTCCTTGTAAAAAGAGATCTACGGATGAATACTACTACTACTACTACTACTACTACTACTACTGTTTCTCTATAATTGGTGCATTCTCAGAGACATTCAAACAATCATTCTTCCCGCACTCCATACATGAATGGAACATGAAGAAACCCTAATAACCGGTCCAGTTAGACATACCTTCTCCAGTGCACCTCATGGTGGTTTGCAGAGTATAGATGTAGGGGGCCGAACACACTTCCCTGGGGCACACCCAAAGTTACTTCTACATCTGATGATGACACACTGTACAAGATAACTTGCTGTGTCCTCTCTACCAAAAAATCCACAATCCAGTTGCAAATTTCCCTTGACATCCACATACAGTCATATTTTTGATAATAAGCATAACTGTGGTTACTGAGTCAAATGTTTTTCGGAAATTGAGGCATACTGCATCTACCTGCCTGCCTGCCTTGATCTATGGCTTTCAGTGTCTCATATGAGAAAAGAGTGGGTTGGGCTTCACATGATTGACGTTTTTAGAATCCATGTTGATTGTTACCGAGGAGGTCATTCTGTTTGAGATATCTCATTACATTTGATATCAGTTCTAATATTTTACAACAAATGGATGTCTAGGATATTCAACAGTAGCTTTGTGGATCGCTTTTGTTAATCTTGTAGATGGTTGTGATCAGTGCTTTCTTCTAACTACTGGGCACATTTTTTTTGTTTGAGGCAACTTTGGTATGTTATATTTAAAAGAGCAGATAACTCAACTGCAATTTCGGTATTGAACCTGATAGTGATTCCATTGGGCCTTCAAACTTTGTTCAATTTTAGCGATTTCAATGGTTTGTCAATGCGACTGACACTAATACTTATTCCATTCATATTTTTAGTGGTATGTGGATTAAATTGGGACAATTCTCATTTAAATAAACATTTGAAAATGAAGAGGAGCACTTCTGCTTTTGCTGTGCTACCCCATCTCATGTGTGAGTGAGTGGGCACTAACTTTGGTGCCACTAACAGCCTCTACATATGACCAGAATTTTGTGAGAGATCGTTCCACAGTATCCTGCATTGTCTTGGCAGCCAAATGCATTTCATTCAGCACTGATCCGTGTGTAACCCTATGCTTCATTTTACACCTATTATGCAGTAGTCTCTTTTTCTGTATAAGTTTCTTTGCAATGACGGTATATCATGGAGGATCCTATTACATCGTGAACTGTTTCACTGGGCACACATCCATCTAGGATTCTAGAGGATAGTCAACTATTCTTTTAAACCTGAGTTATAGTTTCTTTACATCCTTCTGTCCTTAGCTAAAAGTTTAAAGTTCTTCATTGAAACTGACAGTACTACTTCTTTATCTAGTTTACTTAACATGTAAATCTTTCTACTCATTTTAATTGCCCTTTGTACTCTGATAATCATAACTGCCTCAAGGGGTCATAGAAATAAAGCAGAGAATGTACCTTTTTCTCGGAATATCAGAGAACATTCTCAGGTTTGTATGAATAAAGTGAGTCTAAGAACATACTTCACCTGTTCATTAATTTGCGTGTAAGCAGCAAATATCTTTCCCACAGTCACACATGCTTGCACTGCTGTGCATCTGTTCTCTAGGCATTTCTGATTAGAAATTTTGCACTTTATTTCATTCTAATTTTAGATGTTTGTTTTCCCAGTTGCCTACTTCACTGCATTTTTTTTAAAAAAAAATTCTTCTTTTATCCATTAAATCCAGTGTCTCCAGTGTTATCCAAGGATTTCTATTGAGCCTTATCTTTTTGCCAATTTGATTCTCTGCTAATTCACCTTTCAAAGGCTGTAACATAGCCTAAATTTATGTTCAGAATTTTTCTTCATTTATAAAAAAAACGTAGTAAAAGTTTCCCATACCAGTGGTATCAGGAAAGCCAAAACATCCAGAAAGTAACATCATACAACGTATCTCACTGAAGATAGCAATGCAATAAATCCAAATAGGTTCAAGTTGATCATTGTTATTTTACAAAAGAAACTGACTGATGCTATCCCAGATTTAATAGTTCTTGATCAGTAAAATAATGTAAAAGCAGTTATGAAGGGAATTTGCTTTGGCCTTTCCTTTTGGTGGACATAGTGATCTTGCGATGCTGAGCTGTGTACAAGTAATGAAAAAGACACATGGGGATGGGTAGGCAGAGGGTGCAAACGTGAGTTGAGTTCTGTCATCAAAATAGTAATGTTGAGAATTCAGAATTAATGTGATCATCTCTAAAATCAAAAGTGGCAGCAGCAGATGATGGCAAAAAGTCATCTCTACTATGTAAGTTTTTGGAATGTATGATTTTCTTAAGTAAAATGTATGGCTACATTGGTACGGCTATCGCTACCCAACTGGTGTCAATGAACTCAAGGACTTGTCATAATGGTCACCCATACTGAGACGTGATGACATAAATCATCCATCACCTCATGTCAGCATATAAATACTGAAGGCAAGGTAGTTCTTACTTTTGGTAACAGTTTTCAGAATTGTGAGAATTTCAGTCAGTACAGTATCTGAAATAATGTGGTGCAGTCTTAGAGAGGAGAGAAATTCAAGTTAATTGCCTTAACAACTTTCCTGTTTCCTCTGTTTAACTGATAAGTTTGAGAATATAAAAAGTTCTTCAGAAGTTCACATTTATGACAAAAATGTATCATAAACATCATAAGAATACAATGTTGTATGCTCCCTCAGAGCTGTAGAATTGTTAATAAATTCTGTGGCGGCTTTTCTATTTAAAATTGCTGAGAATATGTTCCAGTTAAAGCAAATTCTTTTGAATAAAGAAGTACTTACTAACATAACTTATTTTAGTCACATTGTACAATAGGGTTTTGCTTCGGCAGGAAATGTGCTACCATTAAATTGAAGTTGGCTAATCCATGTTGTGGCTGAGTTCACAGAAATGTGTAACACAGAATACGTAAATATTTCAGTATAAAAACAAAGTCTCTTCTTGAAACAATGATTTCAGACAAAGTTTTTTTCCTGAATTGAATTTTGTTCATGTTTCCTTCAGATTTGTTGAATAAAATTTGCTCCCTCTGAGCTGGTGAACAATCTTCATAGTTTTAGTTCAACTTTTCAGGGGAAGTCTTATGGTAAGTGACCACAGCTCTCATCAAGTCTCACTGAGGCTAACTGTTGTTGTGGAAGTTGATCAAAACCACAAAAAGATTTGTCATGATTTATTTTGTGTGATGGTTAGGATATTGTTCTATCATGTACTGAACCATCCAATCAACTCTTGTACTTTAGCGATGAACTTTGAGACTATAAAATGTGTTATTAAATTAGGAAACAACAACATTCAAAAGTACAGCAATTATCTTGTAACGTAAAAAAGGTGAAAAAGATTTAGTTTTTTCAAATGTAGAAATGTGCAGTGGACTAACTGGGCTAATGCAGGTGAACAGTGACAGAGCAGCGACACACAGAAGGCAGGACTGATGGCTCTTTTTTGTGACTAAGAGTTGCGTGGCCACTCTCTGCAGCAATAACAGGCAAATGTGTTGGCAAAGTTTGTAGTGCATGGCCACAGATTCTGTTAACTTCCTTCAAGGCAGAGAAAAATATTCTTCATTTAGTACAATCTTCTCAGTGAATGTGGCAGTAAGCACATACACAGGTGCATAAGTTACTGTTTATCACAGTTGAACTTGAATTACAACACTACAAAAAGATATAGTGGGTCACCCTTCACCTACAGCTACACATGAGATATTAGTAAAAGTTGTGACAAGTGATTTAGTTACACATAGTGCTGTGTGACAGGACTTTGTTAATTTTGCATGTCATCACAACAAAATTTTGATGAACATAACCTTCAGTTTTGTGCATCTTGTGTTCTAAACTGCATAGCAAAATTGGTAGGTTCATGATGACAACTTGTAAAAAATACATAAATGACCAATTAGAACAATTAAACAGTTAACACTTGACTGTGGAAAATTGAATTAGGCCCAAACAAATGCAGTACAAAATGGCATCAGGTCATAATGTACAAGATGACACCTTTGGCACGGATCACAAGATTCCTGATGAGAAAGCAGGGCAGAACAACACCTTGGCAGACAGTTCCAACATGCTTCAACAAGCATCAGAAATGGAGAACATGTCATTAGCAGGAAATATAGATGGTGCAAGTGGCTTAGACAATCCGTTGAACAAATCTACCATGATTTGAACTGTGTAGCAGGATATGATTCCCATACAAATTAAAAGTGGAACAAATCTAACAATGGAGGCAGCACAGTTGGATACTGGTGCTGATTTTTGTTAGTTTATTAAACAGCATGGTAGCTCAAATGTAAACTAATATGAACAATATGAGAGAAGGTATTATGACCCAGATGGAAACCAACATGAATCAGTTGGAAACCAATATTCAAGTAGGGAATTTAAAATATGAAAATGAAATCGAGACCAAAATGAAAACCGAGTGTTCTAAGTTAGAAGGCATAACATCAAATTTGGATACAAACCTTTCAGAAAAAATTGAGGCAAACTTACCTATTTTGATTACACAAAGCCAACACATCACAGAAATAAGTAAATCTGTATGTAATGTGAAAGAAAGTGATAAAAGTACAAACAAAGGTTACCGAAATTTAGGAAAGGTTTGACTCTGAAATTCAGAGAATAGAGGAAATGGTGGAACCTCTAGTTTATGGGAAATTGCAGAATATAGTACCTGCAGTGAACACAGAACATGCAGGAGAGACTATGGCTGAATTTAAAGAGTTGTGTAACACTGTGCAACAAAGCATAGGTTGTTGTATAGAGAAGCAAGAAGTGACGGCAACTTCATAGTGAGATGGAACTGTTAAGAGTAAAAGTCCAGAGCCTGACACATAGTAGTTGGATACCATTTGTGGTACAGACATCTGTGATCTTGAGTAAAGAGATTAAGTTTGATCCTCAGAAGACAGGGATGTTGGCATCCATGTAACTTCATAAAAAACCTGTGAGCATGTTTTATCCGTAGATATGCCGACAACAGGAAAAATCAGTCTGGTGACTGATTCATTAGCAGGGCATACTAAGCACTGGGGACTGAACTTGGACATGGAGAAATTGAAATTTTAAGTTTTCTGGAAGAGTTTTAGTCTATCCAGAAGAAAGACAGCTTATGACTAGAATCTGTCGCTACCAGAATGTGAAAACATGGATGTGGATCCAAAAAAGAGTATTGATAATTGTGAAGGAATATTTGAAGAGTAGGAGGTCTGAATCAGAGTTTGCATTGGAGCTTTGGAAAAAGTTGCCCAAGAATGGAGAAAGAGGGTTCAGGAACCAAAACGGCCCACACAATAATATGATGAGTTGAGGACAAGAAAGTTATTCTCACTGTGGCAGAGGAAATTTTAATAGTAACGGGGTCCTAGGAAGTGAAAAAGTAAGTGTAGTGCAGGCTGAAGACCTAATGCTCACAGGAAAGAATAAATGGCCAAAAACAATAATAGGCATTTCACGAAGTACTGGGAAAGAAACAATAGCAGCAAAACCGTCAAGTGGTGTTCGCATCCGCATGAAGAGCAGTTTCGAAACCAAACCTATAAAAGGACTACCATTGGAATTCAAACTGTGGAAAGAGAAGAAGAAGAAACAATTGCTAGTGGAAGAGGGGGGATACAGTTGAATTGAGTGGAATCACAGCTAGAAGTAAAGATGATAAGCGGGTTTGAGGTCAACAAGTGGAATCAGAAAAGGAAATGCTGATCATGGCGCATGTTGCCATAAATGACGTCAACAGAGACTGCATACAGCAGCAGTATACAGAAATCAATCAAAAAGTCAACAAATTATGACAAGGAGGAGTTTTAGGCGAAAGAGAGATAGTTAAAAGGAGCATGGTCCAGGCACATATGCATATTCAGATATTATCCTGTTCATGCAAACTGGTGACTGTCAAAGAGGAGAGTAATTCTGATCCTGACATGGAGTTTGTGGAGACCCTTTCTGAGTCAATATGTTCTAGTGATAGCAGAAGTACATACCCACAGAAGAGAGTCATATATAAGAAAGGAACAAGCGGTATCTGACAGTGATGAAACCTAAAAACCTAACTGTACTTTCATAGACATCTTGTATGAATTAGAGCATCTAAAGGAAGACAAGGAAGACACAAGTAGCTGTGATGATGAGTTTATTTTTCGAGAAAAAGAGATAGATGGAATTGCTTTTAACTTGAGTGAGTTATTTAAAGAAGAGGTTGGACAGAAAGAATCTGTAAATGATCAGGCATCATTATCATCAAAGAACAATGCTGAAGAAGTAAGAGCAGAAGTAGTTTTCTACATGCGGCAGATACAGTAGATGAGGATGTAGCAGTAGAAATCATAGCCATTGGGTTATGGGAAAAAGTAGGGCAAAATGTTAAGGTGAAGAGGAGGAAACAACCTCCAGATAAGACGTTCCGTGTAAAGTCCGGATATCAAGGCAAGACCTTGCAATCGAAAAGGATCTGTTGTGGGTATGCAAAGAAGATTGAAAGGAAGATACTAGGTTGCATATGATCATTCACATAAAAGTAAATGGACAAGAGATGTTTGTAATTGTGGGCACAGGAGTGCCTGTAAGTGCTATTTTGAATTCTTCTTTGAAATGATCATGCACAAATTTCAGGTTGAACTAATGCTAGTAATGGGCATTAAAGTAATAGGTGCTAAGAGAAAAAGTAGGAAGGCCATAAAGTACAAAGTGTTATTGGACTTTAGAACACAAGGAGAGCTATTCAGTTACATATTTTTGGTTGTACTGGAACTAAATGCAGAGGTTATCTTAGCGATTGATTGGTTAAGAAGACGATCATAACGGACTGTGATTGAGAAACTATTGTATGTTATGCAAGAGGGAAGTTAATAAATATTCCTTTCAAAGTAACTTGTATGAAAAATCAGTGAATTTGGGTTTAGAATCTAGGTATAAATAGTGTCCACTGCAGAGTATTCTAGGGGAAGGAAAGGAACCAGATTTATGACAATGGCAATCAGAACCAGATTTACGACAATCACAATCAAATGGATGCAGAATCATGGAAGTATACAGCATTTCCGTTTGCAGGAAAATTTTATCACTACACTGTGGTCCCATTCATACTGCATATTTCCACCACTGTTTTCATACGTGTGTTAGACAATCAGTTTGCTGATAGCGGTATGTGTAGATGACCTAATGATCACAACCAAAACCTGAAAATGTGGCAAGAATATTTTGACATTGATTGATAGGGTGTTCTGAGCTCTAATAAGATGAGTGATGAGCATGTGGTTAAAAAAGTGTGAGTTTGTCAAGAAAAAAAAAAAAAATTCTTAGGACATATTTTTATGGCACAAGGGTCAGAAAAAGATCCGGAAAAGCTGTCAAAATCATTTGGTGCCAAGAACGTGTAACCAATTAGTCATTTATTGGCTTATGTTCATTTTATCACAAATATGTGGACAATCGGGTATTTAATAGTGCACATCTAAACAACTTATTGAAGAACACTGTGCATCCTGTTGAACAGATGAATGTAATGCAGCATTTAATTGACTTAAGGAGAATTTAGCCAAGAATATTAAGTTGTAGCATGCTAAATCAAATGAGCCATTACATATGGTTACAGGTAACTTGGGCCATGGGTACAGAGGAAAGGCTTTCGAATGATAGTCTGTAAGGGTGGGAGGGCTAGACCTGGGGGTATGGATCCTTTTTATGTACTGTAAGACAAATGGCAACTTTTAAGTAGCCATAAAAAAGTTCCACTTCTGACACTGTTAAAAACCTATGTAATACAGATTTTTTTAAATGAAAGAATGGAAACCCCAGGCTGGAAAATTAACAACATAGGAAAAGATAGACTGCTACTTTAAAAATGGCATGTTAAGTAGCAGACAGGTACAATTAAAAGACACTTACACCAAGCTTTTGGCCCCCGCCTTCATTTAAAAGAGAGAGAGAGAGAGAGAGAGAGAGAGAGAGAGAGAGAGACTTTTAAATCATTTTCTTGAAAGAAAAACTCCTGACTACACTATTTCCTTCACCTGAGTGCTGGGGAGAGGGGGCAGCAACCTTGCCACTGGTATGGGCAATAGGTCGAAATGAGAAAACATGTAAAAACCAGTATAAAAATTGCCTTTACAAGTTGGACCATGACTAACCATGAAAGAAATTATTCGCTCTCAGAAGCAGAGGCACTTGCCATACTGTGCAGCTTTTGTAATTTTTTACAGGGAAACAAGACAATCATTCATACTGATCATAGGGCCTTAATCTTCCCAAAAGACTGTCGGTTACTGCATAAGTTAGGTTGACAGGCTCTGTTCCTGCAGCAATTCAATATGCAAATTAGGTATATGAAGGATGCTGAACATGCAGTAAATTATTTCAAGACAGTAGAAGGAAAAGTCAAATAAAAGATATACGTCAGAACATACGAAGGCTGACAATCTGCTCAGGTAAGTCGGATCAGATTTGATGATGTGTGCACTGAAATATAAGAGCTTCATATATAATATACAAAGGGGTGCATATTTGAAGAAAATACCTACTCCATCCGTACAGAGAGTGTGTTGGCCTTAGCAGCACATAGAAGCAATTGTAGACTATTTTCACTCAGCCTACGGACATTTTACGACAAGACAATTTAGCAAGATGATGTCTTAGTCTGTGACATTTAATAACATGGTGCACAAGGTTGCACATAGGATAAAGTCATGTGACCTTTGCTATAAGTCAGAAGTAACTATGCAACCAACACAAACCATAAAGCCAATAGTAGTACTGTAGACATTTTTTGTTCGCTGCAAAAGACAGTGGGTGGTTTGGGTGTATTTTAATTCAAGATGATTTTTTTCTCTAAATACATTAAACTATACCCAACAAGGAAGGCACATCAACGACAGTGTATGAAAACAGGATGTATATGGAGACAAGTAAAAAAAAAAAAAAGTCCCAGATTCCACAGTTAAAAACACACTTTTCCATGATAAGTGACAGTATACTTTCCCTTGGAACTGTAAAACTTGTCACTCCCCTGAATGGGAAAGTTTTTATGCACTGGTATGGAACTTCTCGGCACTTTAAGGAACAAAACCCAGAAAAAAAAATCAAGACTATTGGAAAGATCTGTTATGCACAGAAGTATATATATGAATTCCACTAAACATAGCATATTAGTTTCCAAAGTAATGAAATTGCACCATTCTCCATTTTTTCCCCATGACCTGCTAGAAATAGGTTCATTTAAGCAGCTGTCAGAGAGCACTAGGAAATGTACAGTTCTGTGCATGCGCAGCAGTTATGGCATAAAAAGCCAGTGCTTGGTGTTTGCTTTCCTCATAAGCCTTACATCACATTTCTGTTTGGCATTTCATGTGGCGGAGCAACACGTGACCATGTGCAACACTGCAGCATGTTGTCGGGGGGGAGGGGGGGGGGGGGGGTCCTATACAGATTAGGAATTCAAAATAAGAAAACAGTCCTTGGCACAATATCCATTTCAAAACTAGACTCTACAACTCAAGGTATTGTAATTTTTTGTTCTTATTCTGCAATCCTGTTATGTAACATTTCCAATCAGGTTTACATCCACACAGCAGTGTAAAAAGCTAGTATAAAGGAATACCAATTTCTTGCAAAAATAAAGAAAAAAATTGCTTTCCATGACTTTTTCAAAAAGTATAAAAAATTAGCAAAGTTACTGTATTTGTGAAGCTAAGAAACTGTATAACTGGCAGTTTACTCCAAAACTAAATCAAAAGCCTTGTGGGGAGTTACAATGATAAAACCTGGTAAGCTGCCCATCTATAATTAAGAATGACATTGTGTAAATTTAAGATGTCTGCAACACAAATTAAGAAATAACTTCAAGCCTACAGGAAGGGCCAGACAAGTGTTGAAATATGTCTTGTGATCGAAAAACAATGAGTGTATGGAAGGCAGATAGGTAAAATTCTGCTAAAACTGTCAATATATTTGAAACAAAACATTTTATTCAACACTACTATGTCAATATGCCTGCTTATTCATCTTAAAGTGAAAATTTACCTTTGTTCGTTCGCATATAGTATTAAGAGATCTTGCATTATGTCACGAAAGAACTCACAGAGCATCAGAATTTCATAAACCATACTAAAATACATAATTGTGATTAAAGTGCACATTCGTATGTCCAGATTCAGGTATTAAGCTTTTTAGTGTGGTTTTCAGGAAGCCAGTTTTTTTGGAGTACCTGTATTATCTCAAGTTTGGTTCTTTATTATGGTATAATGCCATACGTGCCAGAGGATGAAAATGTGCACTTGAAATTCAGTGAACAGTTTAAACTAGCCAGTAGTGTGTATTGAAACACTTCGTTTTAAATAACCTGACTGCCTCTGCAGAGAAATTAATAAAATCCAAATTTGTTTAACAAAGTGACAGAAATAACTTCATTGTCCTGCAAGATGATTAATGTTTGATTGCCATTTATGTGGAAACAAAATAAAATGACTGAAACTAATAACATATTTTCATCTTCCGTAATTACATGAATGTATTTTAATTCACTTGATAGCTCCCAGCCATGGAAATCCATTTTGTTTTCATTTTATGTGAGAGCTGTAAACAAAGAGAAAACAGCAAAATCATAAAACTAAACACAGGTCCCTCACCCCCCCCCCCTCCCCTCCGCAACTCACACTGCTCTATGCATGTGCAAAATTGGCAGCACGGACTTGCTAAAAAAAATAATTCAGGGTAGCATCTAGTTGCTTGCTTCTCATACAGCTAACAGTCACACTTCAAGTAGCCAGAAATGGGAGAAAGCACTGCTTATATGTGACTTCATCTCTGCACCTAATTAAAACAATTGCGACCTCACACTCATCAAACACAGTTTGTTGTCATGAAGTATTACATAGTCTTTAACCTAATACCTTTGACACATTTTGCTGTCGGCAGACGCTTGTTTGCGCACTATGTTTAATTGCACAACTTAAGTTTAATTCGGTGTTTTTCTCTCATTTATGTTTTATTGGTGTAGTAGTGGGCTAAGTTTCAGCTCTTACCTGTCAAAATTTTATTTTACTGCAAAAACAATGAAAAATTCATGGAATTGTAGAAAATTCCAGGGTCTCTTCCCTTTTTCTCCGGGATGGGAAAATTCCCAGGTTTTTCACGAATTTCCCGGTTGCCCCAGGGTGTATACACACTGGAGAAGATAGTTTGAGACTATTTCGTGAATGTAGGGAAGCAGAAAAGAATATTGTCAGACGACAGTGTTCAGTTTTGCTCGAATTAATGTTGAGATGGAATGGCTGAGCAACAGGTGGAAATGGTCCCCATTTCAGCTACCATCCTTGTAGTAAACTGGCGGAACAGTACGTGTGTAAAAAGGCCGTGTATGTCAGATGTGTTGTCACAAAAACCATAAGAATTGAGGCATGTATGGAAATGATTTTGAAGAAATTATGAATTCATTACCAAACGAGAGCATTGGTTTCACTCCAGAAGAGATCCTAAACGAAAGATGAGCTAAGAATTTAGTGTAGCAGCTACTAGAGTTGCCTCCATGGGATGAGGTAAACATCAGTGTTATAAAACTGATGTTCACAGATAAGATGGAAAAGCAGGCAGTGGAAAGAATTTGTAGGCACAACAGGAGTGTTAGAATGCCCAAATTTAAGGTAGGTGATCCCATACTTGTGAAAACCTACAAGAATTCAAATGAAATAAACAGTGAGAACAGCAAATTTAAATTCACTTACAATGGCCCATTTAAATCAGTAGACATTCCTAATGTACATGCTTATTATTTTGAATAAACAATAAGAGGCACACAATAAGAGGCACACACTAGGGAGGCAGAAGTATGAGTGCCTTAAAGAGTTATGCAACTAGAGTTTAAACAAGTCTGATTTGAGACACAGTTAAAGCTCTACAAAAATACTGTTGTATGTATCTAAATGTTAAGATTTAAGAGGAAACAGAGAATATATAAAGTGTGTATGTATTCAGTTTGTGTCTGTTCAAATGTAACATTCATGTAGGCATCACATACTGAAAGAGTTCTTTAAGTCACAAAAAACCTCTAAACCAGTAATGGCACTGTGAAAAACTTTGCTTCACGATAAGCCTTGTATACACATAAGGTAAAATACATAAGGAAATGGAAAGCATGAGCAGAAGACTCATTAAGAAGTAGTGAAACTGATATGGAAGGAGAAGGGTGGCATAAAGGCGAAAGATACTCATCTACATCAGAAATTGAAGTCATTAGATTATAAAGTGTTTTGTTATGTATATTTATATAAAAATATTTAATTTAGTTAGTGATATTTTGATAGTCTGAATTTGGTACATTCCACAAAACTATGGAAAAACACATTTACATAGTGTTACACGAGAATTAATGTAAAAGGTATACTTATATAGAAGAATAGAGGAAAGTACTCATAATTGTTGTTACAATATATAATTATGGACAAGTTGTTTGGGGCGTTATGCTGGTGGAATAAATCAGAGTATCATTGTTGAGTTTGCAATGCAAAGAGTTACACTTCGCAGACTACTACTTGCTGAACTATCACATAAAGATATTTCATACGAAGTGCAGTATATGTAACATAACCTAAATTTATGTTCAGAATTTTTCATAGCCTGTAAAAAAAATAAATGTAAAAGAAGTTTCTCTTACCAATGGTAAGTTTGTATTGGGGATGCCATGACACCTAGAATGTGACCATCATGCAACAAATATGAACGAAGATACGTAATGCAATAAATGTTAATAGTTTCAAGTAGATCATTGTTATTTTTCTAAAAGAAATTGACTGACACTCTCTCAGATTTAATAGTTTCAATCAGTAAAATGATGTAAATGCATATATAAAGGGGACCCACTTTGGACTTTCCTTATGGCAGACAAGGTGACCTTGCAATTCTGAGGGTGTGCAAACAGTGAAAAAGATGGGTGCGGACATGAGTAGAGTTCATTAAGACTGTTGAGATTTCAGAAAAATGTGACCATCTCTAACATCAAAAGTGGCAGCAGCAGGTAATGGGAAAAAGTCATTTGTTTGTTATTATGTATAAGTTGTGGAACGCAGGATTTTCTTTACTAAAATTGATGGCAACATTGGGTGCAGCTA
This sequence comes from Schistocerca gregaria, assembly GCF_023897955.1. Taxonomy (NCBI): domain Eukaryota; kingdom Metazoa; phylum Arthropoda; class Insecta; order Orthoptera; family Acrididae; genus Schistocerca; species Schistocerca gregaria. Next base: position 515,272,947 of record NC_064924.1, read on the forward strand.
CCAAGAGCAAATTGGCACCAATGAGTACAAGGGCTTGTAATAATAGTCACCCATACTAGAACACTAGGACATCAGATCAGTCATCCACCACCACCTCTCAATAGCAGCATCTCAACATCTACATACTTGAGGCACAGCAGTTCTTATGTTTGTTAACCATTTTCAGAGTTGTCATAAGGCTCCATTAATATTTCATAATATGTGGTGCAATTTTGGAAAATAGAATAATTCAAGTTTTTCAGAAGTTCATGATTACAACAAAGCTTGTCATCATAAACATCATAAGAATACATTGAATGCTCCCTCAGCTCTAAAGAATTGTTAATAAATTCTATGGTTGCTTTTCTTATTTAAATTTGCTGAGAATACGTTTCAGTTTAATCTTCTTGGCCGAACATAAAGGTATTGAAACTTGCAAGCTTTAGAATCCAGTGGCTCTTTTTTTGGCAGAAGGATTGAAGGGGAAGGAAGAGGGCCAAGGGAAAAGGACTGGTGGGGTTTAGAAAATGGGGACAGTTCAAAAAAAGTTGCCCAGAATCCTGGACGAGGGAGACTTACCAGACAGGATGAGATGGGAAGACTGATTGTTGCGGAACACACTGGTTGAAATTTGAAAATCTGGGAGCTTAAAGGTGGAAGATAAGGTGATACGCAAGACAGAGCTTATTGACAAAACATCGTGCTCAAAGAGTGGAAAGCTAAGTGCATTGTATGTGGTAAGGGCAGGGGGAATAGATAGCTCAGGAAATAAAATATACAGGAAACTATAGGGAGTTAAGAAAGGAATAGTTTCTCAGAATGCTGAGGCCATGTGGGTGGTGAGAACCAAGAACATGTTGTAACCCCAGTTCCCACCTGTGAAGGTTCTGAGATACTGGCATCTGGGAGCAGAGTCCAGACGGCATGTGTGTTGAAACAGGCACTGTAGTGTCATGTTGTTGAGCATGCTCTGCAACAGGATATTGTGCATTGCCAGTATACATAGGGTGACCAGATGTCCAGATTAATCTGCACATGTCCTCCTTTTTAGCTTTTTGTCGGGAGTCTGGGCGAATTTTTACAGTGTCCGGCTTTTTTGAAAAGTTGTGCCTAATACAGTTAAATTTACAATTCGTCCCGTTCTGTTGCTCCTTTCTTAAATACTTTAACTATTGGCACAGCCTTCGTCATAAACACACACAAAGGCAGTGTTAGTAGGTGGCACCAATACTCAAAGTATTGTTAATAATGTGATTGCTTTGCTTGCCTTGACTGTAACAATGGAAGATTTGAGTGGCATATCTCGCTTTGGTGTCTCTACTGATGGAAGTAACCATGGCAATATAAAAATGTTTCCGATTATTATACAATATTTTGACTAAAAACAGAGTGGTTTAAAAACAAAAGTAATCAAGCTAAAATCTACTCCAAATGAAACATCTGAGACAGTTGCAGAGTACATTACAGAAACTTTACAGCATTTGGGTATTGTTAATAAGTGCGTGTCATTTACTGTTAATAATGCAAACACAAACTTTGGTGGTATTAACTGCAAGGAAGGCAATAATATATACAACAGATTAAAGAAATCTCTGAAAAATGAGCATTTAATTGGAGTGGGATGTCCGGCTCACATTTTACACAATACAATTCATCATGGAGCTGGTTGTCTTTCTATTGATTTAAAGTGTATTATTGTAAAAATACATAATTATTTTTCTATTTACACAGTTAGAATAGAACAGTTGCGATCTTTCTACGAATTTGTTGAAGTTAGTTACAAACAAGTCCTGTCTCATGTGAAGACAAGGTGGCTGTATCTTTTTCCAACCATTGAAAGGGCACTGGAAATGTATGCTGCTCTTAAGGCTTACTTTCTCTCTGAAAGCAAACCATCAAAGGTTTTGTTCCAATATTTTGAGAACAGATTGAGTGAAGCTTACATATGGTATTTGCATTCATTCATGTCTTTGTTCAGTACAAGTATTCTGGAATTAGAAAAGGAGGACAACTCTGTAGTTGATGTCATTGAAATTTTAGAGTCAGTATGTAAGGTGCTTGAAGACAGATTAAGTGAAAAATTCATTTGCCTGAAGATCAAGCAGATCCTGAAAATTGCGACAGAGGAAGGCTTCGAGAAAGAAGTCAAACTTTTTATGGAGGAAGCTATTTTACTTTATCAATCATGCCATGAATATTTGAAAAGGTGGCTCTGTATGTTTGAGGACTTCTCATGTTTTAGATGGATGTCACTTAAAAATGTTTTTTGCTACAGTGATGATGAGAAAAGCCTTGAGTATTTGCAGGAGAAATGTAAAGCCTTTGAAATTGAAGATGCAAAATGTTTTGATCATTTGTGCAATTTCTAAAAAGGAATAATGATGATCCAGAATTTAGGACTTTATCTTGTAGTAAAAAATGGGCAAAGTTTTTTGTGACAGTAAGTAACATCGAGTATAGATTTAAGTGTCAGGGAGTCATTTCTGAAAGTATTTGTGTGGAGTGTAGCCACGTATGGAAGTGAAACATGGACGATAAATAGTTTGGACAAGAAGAGAATAGAAGCTTTCTAAATGTGGTGCTACAGAAGAATGCTGAAGATTAGATGGGTAGATCACATAACTAACGAGGAGGTATTGGATAGAATTGGGGAGAAGAGGAGTTTGTGGCACAACTTGACAAAAAGAAGGGACCAGTTGGTAGGACATGTTTTGAGGCATCAAGGGATCACAAATTTAGCATTGGAGGGCAGCGTGGAGGGTAAAAATCGTAGAGGGAGACCAAGGGATGAATACACAAAGCAGATTCAGAAGGATGTAGGTTGCAGTAAGTACTGGGAGATGAAGAAGCTTGCACAGGATAGAGTAGCACGGAGAGCTGCATCAAACCAGTCTCAGGACTGAAGACCACAATAACAACAACAACAACAAAAACAAGTCAGTTGACTGTCACTCAGAGTTGCTGAAACTTGCCGAGTACTTTTTCAGTATTTCAGAGCATAATGATAACGCCGAAAGAATATTTTCTCTAATTACCACACAGTGCACTGATGAGAGGAAGAGATTAAACCTTGAATCAGTGAAAGGTCTGTTGATGGTCCAATATAATTTAAAAGAATTTTTGTGTGTGTCATTTTACAATTATCTGTTAAGTAAGCCTAAACTTCTGCAAAAAAAATTGCTTCCTCCAAGAAGTATCAATAATTGTTAAGGAATGTATGTATGTTATGTCTATAAATAATAAATTAATTTATTAAAATTGAGCATATGTTTGATGGGGAATTCTGCAGATGAGGATACCACCCGTCAGCTTTGGACAAGTCACATGAAAGTAGTCAATCAGGAGTGGCGTTTAGGAAGCTGTCTTTGTTAAATCTTAAAACTACATATAAATATAAAAACAATTGATGCCACACTGTCACCACAATCAATGTTTTTAATTAAAAATAAAAAAAATATTGCTCTGGGAATCACCACCTGACCATCAGTACCAATTAACTACTAGTTTTACCAGCCCGGCAGTCACGTGACTTGTCCAAAGCTGACAGGTGGTATCCTCATCTGCAGTTGACCTGTTTGATGTGTCCTCTTTTTTTCATCCTTTGTCCTCCTTTCTGAAGCTGTTTTACCTCCTTTTTAAACAATTGCATCTGGTCCCCCTAAGTATACATCATTTGCCTATGCCCATTCAACGTAACTGATAACTTTGTGGTAGTTATGCCAATGTAAAAGGCCGAACAGTATTTACATAACTGACAGGGTCTGTCAAGGATAGTGTGGACACTAGGAGGGCAACGAACAGGTATCCTAGGTGTGGTGGGTAATATGACAGACAGAATGGAAAACATTTCAGGGTATTATTCTAGGAAATCTTAGCCTTGTTGAAGAAGCTGATTAATACATCCAAAACAGGTTAATACTGAGTGACAAGAGGTAGACTCCTAAGTTGGTTTTTGGAGGGTATCAGAAGTACCAGGATCGGATGTGATGGCCTGGGAAATCTGCATTTTAACTAGATATTTGGAGTAATTACATTCACTAAATGCAGAGGTGAGAATGGTGGGGTGTTGCTGTAAAGAGTCTGCATCTGAAAAAAAGTGTTTGCCTCGAATGCCAAGATTGTATGGGAGGGAACATCTGACAAGGAAAGGATGGAAACTGTCAAAATGTAAGTACTGCTGTTTGTTAGTAGGTTTACTGTGAATATAAGTGTTTATCTGATCCTCGGAGATGATGTCAAAACAAGTGGCATCAGATTCACGATAGGATCGTTTGAAATTTAATTGGGAGACTGCATATAGAGGTTCCAATAATTGTAACAGGTTGGCCATACCTTGTCCAAATGGCAAAGGAGTCATCAATGTATCTAAACCAGGGATGGGCATGGATCTTGTGAGCACAAGTGCCACAATGCTCAGTCTGTCTGGCACACTTTCCCCACCACCATGCCACACTGTCTGATTGCAAGGAGGGGGAAATTGTGAACAGACTACATTTAAATCACACTGCATAGAACTTTGTTTTATAGTTCACATTTATCAACAACACAGATTCAAAACAAATTTTCTGCATTGTTCATTTTTGGTGCACTGAAGACACAATTTTTATCTGGTTCCAACTGTTTATATGGACAGATGCAGACACTTTCACAGATTTTTGCATTCAGATTGCCATATAATTGACACACATTTAGTTTCGTAATCAGAAAAAGGTCTTTCATACACTCATGTTGACTGAGATATTGTAATACTTTTGCTGCCTCTTTCTGGAGCCACAGAATCTCTATCTGAGGAAAACAATGTAGAAGTCCTGGGCAGTTTTAAAATTAATCGGACTTGCCTTTAAAATTGGAATTACCTTGCAGATAAATCAGTTACATCTGCACATGCACAGGGTTACTTTAAACTGAAAAGGTCTTGAAAACAGCTCTAAAACAGATATTTGATTGCCAGTTTCCTTAAAAATGTTTAGGAAACTATCCTTGTAATTCTTTTAAGGCCGCAATGAATTCTTCAAACCTCATTTCTTTAACACCAGGCAGTTCAGGGAACTGTAATGTGCGTGTCCATCCTACAATGAGATTTTCCTTTTAAATGCATCCCCATCAAATCAGAAAGCTTTCTCACCTTCCAATGTCGCTCTGTGGCCAGTGAGCAGCCACATCCAATTAAATATACAAGATCTGTAATCCATTATGGATGTTCTAATTTTCATTCCCGCACTCCTTTTTCCTTCATAAATTCAACAACAGCTGGTTTGAAATCAAAAAATTGTCCAGGGCATGATCTTTGACTTAACCAACATACTTTCCAGTAATACACGAACTCTCTATTCTCTTAGTTCAGTTCCACTGTAAACCATTGCAACTGACAGTGGAAGGAAGATGATGTATTCCATTCTGAATTTTCAAGTGTATGACAGTGGAATAATGCATGTGACTCCAGAAATTTTACTATTTGTACCATTGCCCTATGGCTGCAAATTTAGCACAAAGTACTTCTTGATGTACAGAACAATGGACTCCATTTGATGATCAAAATTTTTTGTTCTTTCATTGTCAACAATATCTTTTAGATTCTCTCTCTCTCTCTCTGTGATATTGTAATGTTTTTCATAGCATATGTGCAGTTGTTGTTGTTTTCAGTCCTGAGACTGGTTTGATGCAGCTCTCCATGCTACTCTATCCTGTGCAAGCTGCTTCATCTCCCAGTACCTACTACAACCTACATCCTTCTGAATCTGCTTAGTGTACTCATCTCTCGGTCTCCCTCTACGATTTTTACCCTCCACACTGCCCTCCAATGCTAAATTTGTGATCCCTTGATGCCTCAAAACATGTCCTACCAACCGATCCCTTCTTCTAGTCAAGTTGTGCCACAAACTTCTCTTCTCCCCAATCCTATTCAATACCTCCTCATTAGTTACGTGATCTATCCACCTTATCTTCAGTATTCTTCTGTAGCACCACATTTCAAAAGCTTCTATTCTCTTCTTGTCCAAACTAGTTATCGTCCATGTTTCACTTCCATACATGGCTACACTCCAAACAAATATTTTCAGAAATGACTTCCTGACACTTAAATCTATATTCGATGTTAACAAATTTCTCTTCTTCAGAAACGCTTTCCTTGCCATTGCCAGTCTACATTTTATATCCTCTCTACTTCGACCATCATCAGTTATTTTACTTCCTAAATAGCAAAACTCCTTTACTACTTTAAGTGTCTCATTTCCTAATCTAATTCCCTCAGCATCACCCGATTTAATTTGACTACATTCCATTATCCTCGTTTTGCTTTTGTTGATGTTCATCTTATATCCTCCTTTCAAGACACTGTCCATTCCGTTCAACTGCTCTTCCAAGTCCTTTGCCGTCTCTGACAGAATTACAATGTCATCGGCAAACCTCAAAGTTTTTACTTCGTCTCCATGAATTTTAATACCTACTCCAAATTTTTCTTTTGTTTCCTTTACTGCTTGCTCAATATACAGATTGAATAACATCGGGGAGAGGCTACAACCCTGTCTCACTCCTTTCCCAACCACTGCTTCCCTTTCATGCCCCTCGACTCTTATGACTGCCATCTGGTTTCTGTACAAATTGTAAATAGCCTTTCGCTCCCTGTATTTTACCCCTGCCACCTTTAGAATTTGAAAGAGAGTATTCCAGTCAACATTGTCAAAAGCTTTCTCTAAGTCTACAAATGCTAGAAACGTAGGTTTGCCTTTTCTTAATCTTTCTTCTAAGATAAGTCGTAAGGTCAGTATTGCCTCACGTGTTCCAACATTTCGACGGAATCCAAACTGATCCTCCCCGAGGTCCGCATCTACCAGTTTTTCCATTCGTCTGTAAAGAATTCGCGTTAGTATTTTGCAGCTGTGACTTATTAAACTGTAATTTTCACATCTGTCAACACCTGCTTTCTTTGTGATTGGAATTATTATATTCTTCTTGAAGTCTGAGGGTATTTCGCCTGTCTCATACATCTTGCTCACCAGCTGGTAGAGTTTTGTCATGACTGGCTCTCCCAAGGCTGTCAGTAGTTCTAATGGAATGTTGTCTACTCCAGGGGCCTTGTTTCGACTCAGGTCTTTCAGTGCTCTGTCAAACTCTTCACGCAGTATCGTATCTCCCATTTCGTCTTCATCTACATCCTCTTCCATTTCCATAATATTGTCCTTAAGTACATCACCCTTGTATAAACCTTCTACATACTCCTTCCACCTTTCTGCCTTCCCTTCTTTGCTTAGAACTGGGTTGCCATCTGAGCTTTTGATATTCATACACGTGGTTCTCTTCTCTCCAAAGGTCTCTTTAATTTTCCTGTAGGCGGTATCTATCTTACCCCTAGTGAGATAAGCTTCTACATCCTTACATTTGTCCTCTAGCCATCGCTGTTTAGCCACTTTGCACTTCCTGTCGATCTCATTTTTGAGATGTTTGTATTCCTTTTTGCCTCCTTCATTTACTGCATTTTTATATTTTCTCCTTTCATCAATTAAATTCAATATTTCTTCTGTTACCCAAGGATTTCTAGCAGCCCTCATCTTTTTACCTACTTTATCCTCTGCTGCCTTCACTAATTCATCTCTCAGAGCTACCCATTCTTCTTCTGCTGTATTTCTTTCCCCTATTCCTGTCAATTGTTCCCTTATGCTCTCCCTGAAACTCTGTACAACCTCTGGATCTTTCAGTTTATCCAGGTCCCATCTCCTTAGTTTCCCACATTTTTGCAGTTTCTTCAGTTTTAATCTACAGGTCATAACCAATAGATTGTGGTCAGAGTCCACATCTGCCCCTGGGAATGTCTTACAACTTAAAACCTGGTTCCTAAATCTCTGTCTTACCATTATATAATCTATCTGATACCTTTTAGTATCTCCAGGGTTCTTCCACGTATACAACCTTCTTTCATGATTCTTAAACCAAGTGTTACCTATGATTAAGTTGTGCTCTGTGCAAAATTCTACTAGGCGGCTTCCTCTTGCATTTCTTAGCCCCAATCCATATTCACCTACTATGTTTCCTTCTCTCCCTTTTCCTACACTCGAATTCCAGTCACCCATTACTATTAAATTTTCGTCTCCCTTCACTATCTGAATAATTTCTTTTATTTCATCGTACATTTCTTCAATTTCTTCGTCATCTGCAGAGCTAGTTGGCATATAAACTTGTACTACTGTAGTAGGTGTGGGCTTCGTATCTATCTTGGCCACAATAATGCGTTCACTATGCTGTTTGTAGTAGCTTACCCGAATTCCTATTTTCCTATGTGCAGTACCCGTCACTTATATGACTGCATAACAGATACTGAAAATTTTCATTACTCTCTTCTGTATTTCACATTAATTTTTAAAGGTATTTGATTATAAATTGCGAGAGAAACAGGCTGAGCCTTGGCCAACACATGTCCCATACACCCAATGCGTGTTAAGTTCAGCACACTGTGCGTGGTCCTGATCTAAACCAAACCATGTACTGAAGGCTTATGGATTCCAGGAAAGAACTCCCCCTCAAGCGATTCATGAGGAAGGAGCCATCCAGTTTAAGGTGAGCAGGAAGGGCTTCAAAGGTTTGGAATCAAGTGAACACCAACTGAGAAAATGTTCACAGGGATATTGGCATAGAGAGAGGTGGCATCAATGATAACAAGCAAGGTGGGCGGTGGAAATGGGTTAACTATCTAAGAAATGGTTGGTGTCTTTAATATAGGAGGGAAGTCTTCGTACTCTGAGTTGTAGCTTTTCATCAACTAAGGCAGATATACATTCGGTCGGTGCTTTGAAGCCAGCAACTCTGCGACTGCCAGGGAGACTGGGTTTGTGGGCCATAGGAAGAAGGTAAAAGCTGGAGGTGCTTGATTTACTTGGGCCAAGAAAGTCCAGGGAGTGAGGTGTTAACCCTTGTGAGGGGGCCTGAGGTTTTGAAGAGGTACTATAGATAAGTTTGTGTCACAGTGTTGGGACCTTGATGACAGGTGCTGTATGTAAAGTTGTCAAGACAAATGGTGTAGATCTGCGATTACATGCTCCCATCAGTCAAGTACCACAATGGTAGATCCCTTTCTGCTGGGAAGATAATGGAGTCCTCAGTTTTTAGTCACATTGCACAACAGTGTTTTGCATTTAGTAACGAATGAGCTACCATTAAACTAAAGTCAGCTTTTCCATTTTGTTTGAGTTTGCATAAAGGTTTAATGGAAAATACATAAATATTTCAGTTTAAAAGTGAAGTCATTTTCTTTAAACAACGATTTCAGAAAAAGTTTTTTTCCAAAATTTAAATCCATTCACGTTTCCTTCAGAAATGTTACATAAAATTTGCTCCCTAAGAGCTGGTGAACAATCTCTGTAGTTTTAGTTTGATTTTTCAGGGAAGTATTACTTTGGACAATGATTAGGGCATTGTTCTATTGCGGATTGAACCATCCGATCAACTCCCACACTTTGGTGATAAAGTTTGATGTCAGAAGTTCAGTAAATATTTTGTTGCTTAAAAACAGCAAGAAAAATTCATTGTCAAGTGCAGAAATCTACATCTACATAGCTACCCCACAAGCCACTGTATGGTGTTTGGTGGAGGGTACCCTGTACCACTACTTGTCATTTCCTTTTCTGTTCCTCTCGCAAATAGAGATAGGGAAAAATGGCTATCTGTATAAGCCCTAATTTCTGGTATCTTATCTTTGTGGTCCTTAAGTGCAATGTATGTTGGCAGCAGTAAAATCGTTTGGCAGTCAGCTTCAAATACCGGTTCTCTAAATTTTCTTAATAGTGTTTCTCGAAAAGAATGTCACCTTCCCTCCAGGGATTCCCATTTGAGTTCACGAAGCATCTCTGTAACACTTATGTGTTATTCAAATCTACCGGTAACAGCCAGCCTCTGAATTATTTTGATGTCCTCCTCCAATCCAACCTGGTATGGATTCCAAACACACTAACAGTACTCTAGAATAGGTCACACCAGCATCCTATATGCAGTCTCCTTTATGGCTGAACCACTTTTTCCTAAAATCCTCCCAATAAACTGAAGTAGACTATTTGCCTTCCCTACCACAGTTCTCACATCCTCATTCCACCTAGTAATACTGTATCTAAACCTATACTCCATATTGCAAGAGAAAATCTCTGACAATTGATGCGGCCTTGGCACACATGCTTTGCACATCCACAATGGTCAATCAGATCATGAGCTTTTGTTTTCGTTTCCGTGTCAACGCCCCAGTGTTGCCGCAGCGCTGGGCAACTGCTGCTTTCAGTCAGTTGCGCCACATGCTACGTTCAAGTTTGTGTGCATACATGTGCATTTCGCTACCTACTTCTGCGAGTTTCTTGCCGTGCTTATAAGTGAAGAAGCATGTACAAGTGGAAAGCTGCTGCCTGTAGTGCAGAGAAGAGGGCTTTTGGGAAAGGAACTACGCTGAAATTCCAAGCATGCAAATTTATATACAGATTGCTTGTTTACTTTGAAAGGGAAAGGGACAATGGTGGGCCTTTGATATCAGTGAGTAAAGTAGTTGACAGAGTGGCAGAAGCATTGAACATCTCTACAGCGGCAGTGAAGAGTGTCACAAATGAAAAGAGGCTACCAATTCAGCTATGAGTCCTGTTATTGTGGCACATGGAGAGTCAAGGAAGAGATCGTGTCGTGTGACTGAAACAGACAACTTTGACGAAAGTGCTATCAGGCAACACATAAAAGCATACAACAGTAGGAAGGAATATCTGACATTTAAAATGTTGGTGGCATCAGTGTCAGACAGGGGTTTGTTCACAGGCAGAATGACAAGTCTCTCCATTGTTTTGAAAAAAAATTGGCCTCTGTCGGGAAAGCTTCTCAGGATGAAAGGTATTAATGGAACGTTGAGACATTGTAGCAACGAGATGTTTCCTGTGCGAGTTGCTAGCAGTGAATCCGGAAAGTGCAATGTGGATTGACAAAACATGGGTCAACATGCAATATGCACATTCTGTTGTATGGACATTTGACATGTGCCACGGAACTATGTGTGTGTCAACTGGTAAGGGAGAGCAACTAATTATAGTTCATGCTGGCTCTACGAATGGTTTTATGGCCTGTGCTATGATGATGTTCCAGTAAAAACTGTCGACTACCACGAGGAGATGAATGCAGATACATTCAAAGATTGGCTCGTTACTCGTTTGCTACCAAACGTCAGTTCTGGTAGTGTTTTTGTAATGGACAATGCACCGTACCATTCTGTACAATTAAATAAGGCGCCAAAGGCTGCTGCAAGGAGAGATGAAATAGTCAGCTGGTTGAAAGATAGTAAAATAGGCTTTGAACAGAGTATGTGGAAAGTGGAACTTCTGGAATTAGTGAAGTGATACAAACCACAGAAGACGCATTATGTGATTGTTACGTTAGCAGAGAACCATGACTACAAAGTTGTATGTTTTCCACTGTACCACTGCCATTACAAAGCAATTGAACTCATCTGGGCTCAAATAAAAGCAGATGTGGAGCAAAACAAAACCTTTATGTTGCAAGACACAGAGGCTGGTAAAAGAGGCTGTCACACGAATAACACCAAAAAATTGTAAGAATGTCGTGACTCATGTGAAGAAGGTGTAAGAGAAGAATCTGTTCATAATATCTTAAATTTCTTTATCAGATGCAGCAGCGAAGATACTGAAGACTATGTGGTTGTGATGAGAGTTGACCAAACAGATGACAGTGATCTTGGAGTTCCTGTTCTCCTGCCCAAAAAATAGAGGTAACATCCTTATTCAATATTTTACACATAACATTTGTGCAATTTGCTTTATCTTGTTTATGTTGAAAATCTGATTGTGAGTCATTTTTATTTTGGCTGGAACCACAGTCATGGTAACTTTTTTTAATGATGTTACCGCTGTTTACAGTAATAATTTTTATTTTATTGTTAAACGATCCGGAGTTTGGCCATAGGCCAGTTTCAAGTAAAGTAACTTATTTATATGTCAAAAAGATATCAAACTGGTATCAAATACAGCAAAATCTGAACTGTATAACAACAACATAAAAATTGTCACAGTCGAGTGGCTGCAACATCATCAAAGAAAATATTTATGTGCAGGTTTGTGTAAGGTGACAAACACTGATAGAGCATGTGAAAAAATATTCCATGAAGGAACACATCGACAGCAGAATGCTGCCCCTACAGGAATCCTGCAATGAATGAATCGGCATTTTTAGGCGCTGAAGGAGCTGAGTGTTGCCACCGACTGAAGGGTAGGACGGGAAGGTCTGTCACACCGCTCCACTCCCACTGCTGGCTTGCTACCCGTCCGTGTCGAATACTGGCAACTGTGCTGCCAGCTGTCAGAGCTCTTCTCTCAAAATATGGAGTATAATCAGCTGTATTAACATACATTTTTCCACATTCAGGGCTAGCTGCCTTTCATCACACCAACTGGAAATTTTGTCCAAGTCATCTTTTATCTTCCTACAGTCACTGAACTTCGACACCTTACTGTACACCACAGCATCATCAGCAAACAACTGCAGACTGCTGCCCACCCTGTCAGCCATATTATTTATATACATAGAGAATAATGGTGGTCCTAACATACTTCCCTGGGGCACTCCTGACGATAACCTTGTCTCTGATGAACACTCACCATTGAGGATAACATACTGGATTCTACTATTTAAGAAGCCTTTGAGCAACTCGCATATGCGTGAACTTATTTCATATGCTCATACCTTCATTAACAGCCTGCAATGGGGCACCGTGTAAAATGCTTTCCGGAAAGCTAGAAATATGGAATCTGCCTGTTGCCCTACCTCCATAGTTCTCAGCATATCTTGTGAGAAAAGAGCAAGCTGAGTTTCGCACGAGTGATGCTTTCTAAAACTGTGCTGATTGATGCACAAAAGCTTCTCAGTCTCAAGAGAGTTTAATATATTCGAACTGAGAATATGTTCAAGGATTCTGCAGCCAACAGAAGTTAGGGATATTGGTCTATAATTTTGCAGGTCCATTCTTTTACCTTTCTTATATGCAGTCACCTGAGCTTTTTCCAGTCAGTTCGGACATTGCTCTGGGGAGAGATTCATGACAAATGCAAGGTAGGTAATGGGCCAATGCCACAGAGTACTCTTTGTAAAATCGAACTCCGATTCCATTCAGACCTGGTGATTTATTTGCTTTCAAACCTTTCCGCTATTTCTCTACACAAGGTACACTTATTACTATGTTGTCCGTATGGGAGTCTGTCCGATGGTCAAGTGACGCTATGTTTGTACAATTCTCCTGTGTGAACGATTTCTTAAAGGTTAAATTTAAAACCCCAATTTTCGTTTTGCTACTTTCAACTGCCACACTAGACAGGTCAACCAGGGACTGAATGGAAGCCGTAGACCCACTTAGCGATTTTACAGATGACTAGAATTTTCTTGGGTTTTCTGTTAGATCTTTTGCTAAGGTGTGATGGTGGAAGTCATCGTTTGCTTCGCGCAAGGATCTTTTCACAGACACACGAATCTCTACCAACCTTGCTTGTCATCATTTATGCATTCCTTTTGAACCAAGAGTGCAATAACCTCTGCTTCTTCAGCATCTGCAGAATTTCGTTATTAAGCCGTGGGGGGTCTTTTCCATCCTTTATCTACTTACTAGGCACATAGCTCTTCTGACCACGAATTACAATCTGCTTAAACTTTGACCACAATTTCTTTACATCTATCTTACTGGAACTAAGTGATGCCTATTCAATGTCTAAGAGCGTTGTTAATAACTGATTATTTGCGCTATCTAGCAGAAACACATTCCTAGCCTTCTTGACTGATTTATTAACTTTTGTAATCATAGTAGCTATGATGACATCATGATCGCAAAGCCCTGTTGCTATAATGACATTGTCGATAAGGTCAGACGTATTTGTAACCACAAGATCTAAGGTATTTCTTCTGCATGCAGGCTGCCGAGCTAGCTGCTCAAGACAGTTTTTAGAAAACATGTTCAAAAGTATTTTGCATGACTGTCTTCCTGTACCCCTCACAATGAATCCCTAGACATCCCGGTCTAAATTCAACATGTTAAAGTTGCCTCCAACCAATATACAAAGAGGCCCAGCTGTGTGAATGCATGCAGGGCAGCGACACACAGAACTTGGGAATTGCATGGCCAGCAACAACAGTGAGACGAGTCAGCAAAGTTTGGATTGAATGGTTGCAGATTATTTTAATGTCTTCCACGACACAGAAAATACTATCAATGAATGTCACAATAAGTGTAAAGGTGCATAAGCCATTCTTTATCATAGTTAAACTTAAATTACAGTACTATGAAACGATATAGTATGTCACACTTTCACTAACTTAAATTTCTAACCCTTCAGATATGAGCACAAGTGGGATATGAGGAAAAGTTGCTACGAATTGTTGTAAGAAGCTATCCATTTGTTTTCTAATGTACTCCTTTTGCCTTTTTCAGCCTGTTATTGCATAATGCTCCCTCAAACTACCCCATTTCTGGTTCTTTCAATTTGTCCACATCCCATCTCCTTAGTTTCTTCTTCTGTGGCTCTACAACTCAAGAGTCTTGGCCTCTTCAACTATCTCCTTCCGTTTATCCTAGTCCCTTGGTAGCATTTTCCATTTCCTGTAGCCCATCTTCCGAAGGTCTTCTATGACTCCTTCCTCCCATCTAGTTCTTGGTCAACCATGTTCTCTCTGTCCACCTGGCTTTTTTCCTTGTACAATATTTTTTGGTATTTCTGTATCATTCATTCATGTCACTTGTCCAGCCCATCTCAGCCTAGATGATTTCAAGATTCTTCTAACAGGCCGGTCTTTGTAGTTGGCATATGACTCATGTTTGTATCTCCTCCCCCACCTTTCCCTTTCTCAAACTGGGCTGATGATTCTCCAGAGTATCCTTCTCCTGAATGCATCCAGTGATTCAGCATCCTTTGCTGTGAGAGCCCAGGTTTCAGAGGCATATGTAAACACTGGTCTGATCAGTGTTTTATAAATGGTTAGTTTTGTCTTTCTAGTCAGGAACGTTGAAGACAGAAGCTTCGCCAAGGCAAAATAAGCTTTGTTGGCTGATGGTAGTCTCTGCTTTATTTCACATGAGATGCCATTTAGGCCGGTTACAATCAAAATCAGGTACCTGAAATGATCGATTCTTTCAAAGGTATGACTACCCATTGTTATTCCGGCTGGCAATTTCGCAGCAGCTAGGTATTTTGCTTTCTGTTCATTGATATTTAGTCCTACATTCCTGTCGACCTGTTCAAGTGCAGTGAATGTCTGTTCAATTGCCGTTGGAGGTTTTGCTACTTTGTCGACGTTATCCACATAGGTCAGTACATGCACAGATTTATGAAAAATCGTTCCCCCATTCAAGATATTTGCTTCTCTCATCATCTTTTCCAAGACAGCATTGAACAGGAAGTATGCCAGTGCCTCCCCTGCTGTACTCCACTTTTAATTTCCAAAGTACTCCAGTTTTTTATGCAACCTTGCGTTTCTCTCACTGTCATCCGTGCTACTCTTATCAGCTCTTTTGGAATATCCAATTCATCTAGAGCTTGATATAGTTGCTTTGTCTATATTATTGTATTCAATTCAAAAATTATAGCTTTCTTTGTTTTTTTCCAGAATTTGTCTTAGGGTAAGTAGGTCAATAGTTGACTTACCGGGGATAAATCCACATTGGTGCAGCCCCACTTCCATCACTATTGTTGGAAGGAGTTGGACGTACAGTGTGTCACAGAGGATTTTACATCCCAGTTTAAGCAGTGTGATCCCTCTACAGTTACAACAGTCCATCTGGTCCCCTTTCTTATATGTAGGGAATGTAATTTCCTCTTTCCATGTTTGAGGCATTTACTCTTCTTCCCATATCAGATTAACCAATTTCAGGATGTTGATTTCCAATTCAGTGCCTCCTCACTTGAAAAGTTCTGCTGGAATGCCGTCTGTTCCTGCCGCCTTCTTGTTCTTTAATTTCCTCATTACAGTTTTGACCTCTTCTAAGTTAGGTGGGTCCATACTGCAGCCTGGGTTCTCTTCCTCCAGTATTTCTATTGGGTACTTTAGTACAACCAGTTTGGATTAAGGAATTTATTAAAGTAGCGACACCATTTCTAACATATCTCTTTCTTGTCACTTATAATTTCATCATTCTGATCTTTTATTAACCTTGTGCTGCCTTTGAAAGGCTTCCATGCCTTATTCACCTCCCTAAAAAATTTCCTTGCCTCATTTACACTTCTTAGAAACACCATATCTTCAATATTTGCCTTAACCAACTCCTCTTTTCCTTTGATGGGTCCTTTTTCCAATTCTCTATTTTTCTTTATGTTATCCTCCTAGTACAATGTGGTTGTAATGTCCTCCTGTATGCTTCATTTTTTTCAGTTGTTACTGTTTCATATTCGGTATTGAACCATGAGGTTCTCATTTGCCTTATGCTGTTTCCAAGTGTCTTGCTGCTGTCTGCGCCTTTTCCCATTGATCTTCAATGCTGTTACATTCTCCAGCATTTTCCTGGTGTTGTACCTTTATTGCTTCTGCTTCTAAAGCTGTAGTGTTATATTTCTGGGTCTCGGGCCAGGTTCCTTTCACTGCATTAGATATTCTTGCCCTCACCCACTCCCAAACTAAGAAGTGATCCATGTCAATATTTGGACCTCTTAAAATTCCTTACATCCAGTAAGTTTGACTTGTGCCTCTCATCAATTAGTACATGGTCGATCTGATTTATTGTATTTCCATCTGGTGCTGTCCATGTTCCCTTATGTATTTCCTTGTATGAGAACAATGATGAGCCTACCGCCACATTTCTAGATGTTGCAAATAGTATCAACCTTTTCCAACCGTCATTACTTACAGCATGTTCAATACAGATGTCGATTATTGGCCTATAGATCTGTTCTCTTCCCACCTGGGCATTTAGGTCTCCAGCTACTATTTTTTTTATCATGCCCAGGAAATAGCTTACATGCTCTTTCCAGAGATTCATGGAAAGCTTCTTACTCCTCATCCTATGTTTCTTCAGTTGGTGCGTAGGTGTTAATTATGGAGTAACTGAAGAATTTTCCTTTTATACCAAGTGTCGACAGTCTTGGGTTTATGGGGTTGACTCCAATTACTAAGTGCTTTAGTTTGTGATGCACCACAAATCCTGTCCCGAACTCATGGTTTCTTTCGCTACAGTTATAAAACATGTTTGCTTCTGCCTTTTCTAGGATTCCTCTACTGGTCCATCTTATTTCTTGTTTGTAATGCTATGATGCTCTGCTTCAGGTTCATTATTTGGTCTAGCATCACTTTTAGAGCTCCTGGGCAGTGTAGTGATCTCACATTCCATGAATAAATCTGATTTATGCTTCATAATGTTTTTCTTTCTTTTCTTTTCTCCATTGTTTGGTTGCCTGTCCTCCATAGCCTTGTCCATAATCCTTTATCCATCTGGCTTTTCTTTGTTGAAGTTTTGTAACAGCTTTGTTTTTACAGAGTGGGCTGTCAACCCTATGTCCAACCTCTACCGGAGGACGGGTTTTCTTCCCTTAGCCTTTGGAGACATAACTCTCAGATGCAAGGCAGCATTTTGCTAGTTTTGATCCATCCCAGGTATTTTATTTCCTCAGTGTCCACCATATCTGGTTAACATTCCACTATCCGCCACCTGAGAAGTTGCCCTGTGGATGCAAGCAACTCTACACGGGACTTCTGTTAAGTCATAAACTTATTGTCTAAAGTGGGCCCTCACTCCTAACAGGAACTAGCTGGTCACTGTCCAACAACGTAGATTTCATTGATGTAGCTTTCATATTTTAATGACAATTTTATGAGTAATAATTTTAAAACTCTATGGATTACCAGATTTACATATTTTGAATGACAATATACTACTAAAAACCCTTCAAGCTTATACTATCATGAATTATACTTCTAGAATATATGGCATTGTACTTTGCAACATAACTCAGGTTCAGCATAGAATCTGCATAATTCACTCCGCCGGAACCACTGAGGCGGAACCACTGAGGCAAAACTTAACATTGATTGCATTTTACATGTCCCTCGACAGTCTTGTGATCTGCAAGTTTTGTTCATAGTAATATGCTAGTATCATCACAAATAGACTACTAGAAATATATAATACCATCTTCTTACTAATGCTGTGGCGAATGTGTGTTTTCAACTTTCTTTTATTCATAAAAAAAAAACGTCTTCCTTTCCAACTCAATATTTCTATATAGCAGTTGAATGATAAGCCTGGAAAATTTCAACACAATTCTTTGTCTAAAAGAAAGTATATCATGATGCAGATAGAGTTAAAATCATGGGAACTACTCACCAGCACTACATACCACTGAAGATAAATTTAAAAGCACTCACATGTGTACTGCAAATCTGACAGTCCACATATGTATTTTAGGCTTCTTAAGGAGGACTGATTGATACGAATCATGCTATCCTCATAGTGCAGAAATTTGAGATGGTGGACATTTTATATATACAAGGTAGTGTGGCACATGTGGTAATGTCAACTACAGGTGGCATTTCCTTTCATATTTTGTTTGCTTAGTCAATAATTATCATCAAAGTGTTGGAGCAAGCTTGGAAATTACAAGGGAACTGTCCATGATGTTCCTGGTTGGTGTTGATAAAAAGTGGTATATAAGTCTTCCAAAGCACAGCACTGCTCACTTTGTTAGTAAATAAGAATCTGTGACTCAAGAACTATACAACAAATATTGTCGAAGTAAGAGCTTTTTGGACAAAAGTATAGCTTTATAAGAACTGTTGCCCTTGAGCCTGAAGTCAGGCTTCTTCTCATCAAGGATGCACTGGACTAGGTCTGCAAATTCACAACCTAATGCCAGGTGCATTTTGAATCCTTCACTGCAATTAAATGGATTTCAGTCTGCTGGTCACAAAATTCATTTGCAATCTTGTTTCTGGACAAATCTTGTTTCTGGACACAGTACCCACTGTTAATCTGTTCCAGTTTTTCGTATTAATTGGTAGTAATGCAGTTATCTTTCAACCCTTTATTTCCAACCACACAAGACTGATCAACTGAAAAATACAAGTTGGTATTAAAAAATCCACAAAAATAAAAATACACATTTTGTGGGTATAATTTCCTACCTAAGAAAATCTTAGTAAGAAAAATGATGAACTGACATTCTCATTCATTCCCTTCTTGTTGGACACATTTGCCCATAACATGTTCACAATCCACATCTAAATTACAAAATGTAACAGGAATGTTTACATTGTTACAATTATTGTTATGTAAAAAAAAATATATTTCTTCAGTGTTTAGACCAATGGCATAACGCTGAGTATAATACTTCATTTCTTCTGACTAACTTTGATAATGCTTACGGTCAATGAGGCAGCATGATACTATTCTTGACAGTCTCCTAAAAAAAACAATATAAGTTTACACTTTACATTCACAATAGACAGAATCTAAAAAAATAAAAACCACTATGTTAATTACCCGTAATCCATCAATAGTATTATCCCACTGATGCTGGGCAATTAGTGTCACTGAATGTGAGATTAAATCCACAACTTTCTCAATATTTTTTTTAAATGTCTTCATAACATCTTCAACACACACAGTCTCACCAGTTTCTTTCCAACAGTCATAATCTGTGATCAGGGCAATTGCAACATAACACAGACCAGCTTCCTTAGCAAGAACAACCTGTAACAATATTCACAATGTAGACAAAGAATAATGAAAAATATGTTGCTCCTGTACAATAAAGAATTTTTACCTCTGGTACAGTGGTCATATTTATTGAATCTGCACCCCATGTTCGAAAAAGTTTGCTTTCTGCAAGAGAAGAAAAACGAGGGCCTTCAATGCATAAGGATGTCCCAGTAGGATGACACTGAATTTTCAGATCCTGTGCAGCTTTCAAAACAACTTCCCGTGTTACAGGACAATATGCAGGATTCATGGGGAGGTGACAGATCCCAACAGCTAACTTTGATGTATCATCATAGAAGGTCTGCTTCCTTCCTTGGGTCCTGGATTTTTTATCCATTAAAAATTAAATGAATGATCATTCCACTTTTTACAATCTTATAACAACAAAAATAATCAATTATTGATAATATAATGTAAATGGACAGATAAAAATAATATAATCATCAAGTGGCAGCAGTGGAACACAAACACAAAAGGATTTAACTTTTACAAGCTTTTGGAGCCAAGTGTGTGTGTTCCCCTGCCGACACTTGAAAAGTAGATTTTTCTTATTTATACAATCTTATGTAATATACTTACCTATCAATAAAGGAATCTAATACAACTATGTCACCAGGATGTAATTCCTCTTTCAAGGAGCCACTTGCTGTTGAAGCAAGTATGTGAGTACACCCAGCCTCCCGAAGAGCCCAAATATTTGCTCTGTAATTTACAGCAGATGGCATAATTGTGTGTTTACGGCCATGCCTGAAATGGAAAAAACTATGTTCAGCTCTAAAGACAGTATAAGCCTATTACATGATACACAGTTTGTGAATCTATAGGTATGAAAATGTGTGTTAATTCAGGTACAACTTTGGAATGACTGGAGCACTTTCGATCAAATATGAACAACAGATTTTGCTTGGTTGCAGCGAGGACAGTAATTTTGTAACTTCTACGTTTACAACCGACCATATTCAAAAAAGTTGTTCAAAAACAGAGCAGCCTAATGGATTGATATGTAGCACAGCCCTCTACTGGTGAGGGAAGGATTGACCATCACAATCTCTGCATGTGCGGTGAGGCATGTCATCTGGTGACGTCACATATTCAACATTTGTCATCCACTGTTGGGGCATTTCCCAACATTTGCAGCCCTGTATGTGTTCTGTTATACGACTTCTCAGGGTTATGTATGTCGCTTTGGTTTTTTAAACATTACTAACAAATTTATAATATATATGAGTCGATTACTGGATTATTCACTTTTGGCTTCTTAGTCTTTATTATTGTGGGACTTGTTTTCAAGACGTACTGCAAAGGCTCCATGAGGACTTGTATATTTTTCCTATGGGTCAGATATCTGAAAGTGAAAAATGGTGTACGTTTTAAAATATGTAGACAATGAAAACTTCTACAGTGTGGGTAAACAAAAAAATTAACAATTTTCATTACATAACTGTTTTTCAACCAGAAAAATGACATCTTTATCACAGAAGGAAAGTACAATTGTTTTGACATTATTTGGTACTTCAGAAGAGAGACAGAGAGAGGGGGGGGCGAAGGGAGTCAGGTATAGTAGTACTCAGTGGTTCTATATATACTTTGATGTATGTGTGTGCATATACCTTCTTTTAACAAATAAATGTCAATGTTTTTCCTATTGCTTTACTTCTCAACAATTTACCATGCAAACTTTTTCAAGAGCATTAATTACTAATTTTTGCTTTCACCACTGATAAACCTTAAGATTGATTTTTATATCATATCCCAACTTTTTCTATCAAAGATGATGTCATAACCTCACTTTCAATGTTTGGTAATAACAAAAGGTCTGTAACTAGGGTAGACAATGGTTATTACTTACAAAAGTTACTTATTTCTCATTCACAATTATATTTTACAGAGGTTACTTATTTCTCACTCCCAATTATATTTTGCACAATTGTGCCATTATAAAGGATGAAAAGCGCAGGTCAATCAGAAATTTTGGAACACATTAATGTGAAGAAATACAAGCTTGTTACTATATTTGTACTAGCTATGCCCCAATGATGCTGCCAAAAAAAGTGTCCTCTATCACTGTGACAAAGCTTTGCTCGAAACAGCTAGCTCGAGTGTGCCATTCCGGAGTTTTATATTTTCAAACAGAATTTTATAAAAATCAACACATGTAGTATTCTTTTCATCAGTCCACATAATTTGCAAATTTTTGCAGCAGATGTCTTGAGATGTAAAGAAGTTGAAAATGGTAGATCATTTTTCACTAACACATGGAACAGTCCTTAATTCACGGATTTTCACTTCACGTACTTTTTAATATGGTTAACTTCTTAAAAAGTTCTTCTTATACACTTCTTTCAGAATATTTCCATCAAACTATGTTAAGTTTAACAGACTTTACTGAACCAACTTCCAGAGCGGAAGATATCTGAGCTGAACCTATTCGAATGGTTTCAAGCACAGGAAATGGTTAAGCCCATTTTTCAGTAAAGTCTGTTAATGCCAAATAAAATAATCTTGAACTGTTCAAGGAATCAGAATCTTTGAGCATGCCACATTCTTGCAACACACTTATCAAAGACAGAATTTTCATTGTTTCCTCATTTTGACTTTCCTTATCAATACTTCAGCCTCCTCCAAAACTTCATTTGTAGACTTTCTTGCTGCCTCAATAGGTTTTTATTCTCGATAAAAGCATTTTCATTTGGCTCTGAATGAAATAGAGCCAAAGCAGTGTTTTGAGGATCCCTAAAGAATAATTTAAAGATAGAACACTTTTCTTGAGACAAAAACTACGATTTTAGTATTAATAAATCTATCAAAAACAAACAATGGAAAATCTAGGATGGAACAAAGACAATATTATGCAAAGGACAGATTAAACAACGGAAAATGCAGAATGGAATAATAACAATATTACAAAATGGATAGACTGTTATTCACCACACAGCGAAGATGCCGAGACGCAGACAGTCACAACAAAAAGATTACTTAACACATAAGCTTTCGGCCAGGTGGCATCCTTCTGAAATAGACAACATAAACACACACATTCACGCAAATGGTGATCAGCTCACAAACACATGGCCACTGTGTCTGGCTGCCGAGGCCAGGGCAGTCTGGCTTCGGCAGCCAGAGACCGTGAGCTAAGTTTCTATGAATGTGTGTGTCTATTGTCTATTTCAGAAGAGGGCCTTCCGTCCAAAGCTTGCGTGTTCACTACTCTTTTGTTGTGCCAATTGGTGACTCATTGTTTCCTATATGTGTTTTGTCCCTTTCTCTTTGCACCTCCAACATTTGTGTTGCAGTTGTCACCACAGACTGCAACAATTTCATCCCTCAGATGATATTTATTAAGAACTTTCATGATAAAATCTGTTATAACATCAACTGTTTCATCTGTTATATTCTGGATTAAATCACCCTTACTTGTCAGAAAACATCTAACAAGTGCTGATATCAAATTTACACTTTTGTGATTAGAAGCGTCCATCATAAATGAAATGTACTTCGCATTTTTCAGTTCCTATCAAATTTAATAAAATGGTCACAGTCAATTTATCTGTTGACCTGAAGGAATGATTATGTTTCATCACATGTAAACCACTTCAGGGTCCCGAAACACGTCAAGAATTGATAGGAAGGGACAGCTGAGAGCGGCAGGAGTAACGGAGTCCTTAGGGCCACATGAAAGGTCTAGACAAAGCTGTGGCCAAGGCATATGTGAATGGACTGCAAGTAGAGGTGGTAAGGGGAAGGACTTCAGTTCAGACAGAAGGGACCACATGTGAACCGCAATTGTTAGCCCTGACCTGGGCAGGTGTTGGACTACTGCGTGTGGTGAAAGGAGACGGTAATTCGGATGCTCGGTAGAACTACGAATGTGTGCAATGTAACTGGCGAGCAGTTGAGCATGTTGGATCCGCAATGGAGGGACTCCAGCCTCCACCAGTACACCAGTACGCTGGTCACCAAGCTCGTCCT
This sequence comes from Schistocerca gregaria, assembly GCF_023897955.1. Taxonomy (NCBI): domain Eukaryota; kingdom Metazoa; phylum Arthropoda; class Insecta; order Orthoptera; family Acrididae; genus Schistocerca; species Schistocerca gregaria. The sequence goes on from NC_064924.1 coordinate 515,296,588, forward strand.
ACAAGTTCCTGGGGGAACCCCGCAGTGGGGCACAGGGTCGAGTAAATGCATCTCTGAAGGCACTGTTGAACCATAAGCCACACTCCCATAGTCAATTCGGGATTGGACAAGAGCTCTGTAGAGCCGCATTGTAAAGCATCGAAAACCAGTCCTAAGAATCGATATGTCTCCACTACAGTGAGTGGGTCCAGATGAACAGTACGATGCTGACAGAAGTGCATGACACGACTTTGCGGTTGAAAACTGGAAGCCGTGAGCTCGAACCCACGACTGCGCCTTGTGGATTGCTCCCTGTAGGCGATGCTCCACAACACCAGTACTGGAGCAGCAGTACGAAATGCAGAAGTCATCTGCATACAGAGGAGGTGAGACGGAGGACCAGACAGCTGCTGATAAACCGTTAATGGCCACTCCATTCTGCTGGATATGGATGGGAACTATGGGAGGCACCAACATGGAAATGGAAAGTACGGAGCGACAGGAATTTTTGGATAAAAATCTAGAGTGGGCCCCGGAGACCCCACTCATACGATGTGGCAAGGATATTATGTTGCCAGGTCGTGTCGTATGCTTTATGTAAGTAAAAAAAGACAGCAACCAGGTGTTGCCATCTGGAAGAGGCTGTTCAGTTGACAGACTCAAGGGATACAAGATTATCAGTGGTAGAGTGACCCTGGCAGAAGCCGCCCTGACATGGAGCCAGTAGGCTACGTGACCCCAGGACCCGACCCAATCGCCGATGTACCATACGTTCCAGCAACTTACAAAGAACCTTGGTGAGGCTGATGGGCTGATAGCTATCCACATCAAATGGGTTTTTACCGGGTTTGAGCACCAGAATGATGATGCTCTCATGCCATTGCACCAGATCAGGTTGAAGACAATGGGGAGATGTGGCTTGCAGTCAGATGAGAAATGTTTAATCATCTGGCTGTGGATCCGATCAGACCCAGGAGCTGTGTAGGGGCAATGTGCAAGGGTACTGAGGAGATCCCACTCTGTAAACGGGGCGTTGTAGGATTCACTGTGGTGTGTAGTGAATGAGAGGACGCTCCCTTCCAGCTGCCATTTGAGAGTGCGAAAAGTTGGGGGATAGTTCTCCAATGCAGAGGCTCAAGTAAAGTGCCCAGCAAAGTGCTTGGCAATCGCGTTTGTGTCTGTAGATAACTAGCCATTTATGGTCACACCAGGAACACCCGTTGGGGTCTGGTACCTGAAAAGATGATTGATCTTGGCCCAAACTTGGGAAGGAGACATATGGCACCCAATGGCCGAGACTTATCTCTCCCAACACTCCTGCTTCCGTTGTTTGATAAGGAACACGGGCATGGAGCTGTTTAAAGGCTATGAGGAGCTCCAGGAAGGGGTGTCGCTTATGCTGCTGTAGAGCTCACCAACATTCCTCAATTGCTTCAGTAACTTCCAGTGACCACCAAAGGACTGCCTTACGCCTTGGGCATCCTAAAGGGCGAGGGATCGCGTTTTCTGCTGCAGAAACAATTGTTGTTGTCATCTGCTCAACCATCACATTGATGTTACCATGTGGGTTATATTCAATGGTGACAGCAGAGGTGAAAGTTTCCAAGTCCGTCTCGTTTAAAGCCCATCTGGGTAGGCATCCTTGGGCCTGATGCCGGGGCAGTGACAGGAAGATGGAGAAGTGGTCACTACCACACAGGTCGCCATGTGCTCTCCAGTGGACAGATGGGAGAAGTCCTGGGCTGCACACTGATAAATCAATGGCCGAATATGTGCCATGAGCCAAACTGAAATGCGTGGCGGCCCCAGTATTTAAGAGACAGAGGTCGAACTGAGATAGTAAAGTTTCGACATCTCTGCCTTGGCCAGTAAGCACTGTGCCACCCCACATGGGGTTGTGGGAGTTAAAATCTTCCAAAAGTAGGAAAGGTTTATGGAGTTGATCAATCAGTGCAGCTAATACATTCAAGGGTACTGCACCATCTGGTGGAAGATATACACTGCAGACAGTTTTTCCTGTGTCGTCCTTACTCTGACAGCCACAGCTTCAAGAGGGGTTTGAAGATAGAGAGTTTCACTACAGAGTCAGTTTAGGACATAAACTCAAACTCCACCTGACACTAGATTACAGTCGATACAGTTCCAGTAATATCCTTTATAGCCGCAGAGGGCAGGGGTCCACATTGCCGGGAACCAGGTTTCTTCGAGGGCAATGCAGATAGCTTAACAGTTGCCATAGCTCAGCCAGGCGGTGGCAAAAACCGCCGCAATTCCACTGGAGGATAACATCATTGTGAGACTGGGAAAGCATGGAACATTCAGTGAGGTAGTTTATGACTCAGAGTCACCTGTTGCCACCAACTTATTGTCTGAGCAGTCTATATCCATTGTGCCTGAGGGTCTGGTGAGATCTAGGTTCTCAGCAGATGCCAAAATCTCCACTCCATCCTCAGACACAGAGCTTGTAGGTAGCGGTGGTGTGGGTGCCACCACAATTTCCTTGGTCTTAGGGCTGCTTTTGGGCTCTTCAGCCACTAGCAGAAACCTGGGAAGGGAGTGACCCAAGGGACCCCTTCCTAATGAGTGAAGCCAAAGAAGACTTGCACATCTCCGCCTCAGAAGTGGGGACCTATGTCCCCGATGATGGTTAGAGGGGTGTTGCTACCAAAGTAACTGTTATAGCGGAGGCATAAGACGATGTCATACGCACAGGATGCAGGCGTTCAAATTTTCTCTTAGCCTCAGTGTAAGTCAGTTGGTCCAGGGTCTTCTAGTCCATGATTTTCCTTTCTTTCTGGAGAATCCTGCACTCTGGCAAACAAGGCGAATGGTGCTCTCCGCAGTTGACACAGATGGGAGGCGGGGCACATGGAGTATTGGGATGTGATGGGTGTCCGCAATCTCGACATGTGACGCTGGAAATACAGCGGGAAGACATATGGCTGAACTTCCAGCACTTAAAGCACTGCACCTGCGGAGGGATATAGGCCTTCTCGGGCAATGTATCACCCTCGAAAGCCAAGATGAAGGCACAGGTGGCAACCTGATTATCCTTCGGACCCCGGTGGACACGCCGGACGAAATGTACACATTGCCACTCCAAATTGGTGTGCAGCTTCGTCATCAGACTTGAAAAGAAGGTCCCTGTGAAACATGGTATCCTGGACCGTATTTAAGCTCTTATGGGACGTGATGGTTACAGAAACATCCCCAAGCTTGACACAAGCGAGTAACGCCTGTGACTGGGCAGAGGATGCTGTTTTGATCAAGGCTGAACCAGATCTCATTTCGGACAAGCCTTACACCTCCCCAAACTTGTTCTCTAAATGCTCAACATAAAACTGAGGCTTCGTTGTCATGAAAGATTCCCCATCAGTTCTCGAACAAACAAGGTGCCAGGGCGAACAAGATCTGCTGCCATTCTCAGCCTGACGCTCCTATGATGGGGACAGGGAGGGGAACGATTTGGGGTTGTACTTCTGTGCACTGAAATGAGCTCATGAACGCTTAAAGACTGCTGGTATTTCACCACCAACAAGAGATGATGGACTATACTTCATCGTGTGTCATCCGCACTGATGCCATCCACTCCAACCAGGGCCCCTCCCCACGGGTGCCAACTAGCCGTAGCAAAGGCCACATGGCAGGATGACCATTGCCAGGAGTCCCGATGCCCCGGGGTGATGGACATCTACCCCTTGGCATATTTGGGGAGTTAACGGTGCTGGCATCATCAGCAGAGTGATTCCTGTGTGGTCAGGAGGCTACAACGAACAGGGTACATGGTGGCCCCACCACAACAGACTGGATACCGTGCTGGATATCAGGTGCAATGAAGTCCAAGGTCATCATCGACACAGAAAGCGACACTGCACAGTGCTTCGTGGGAAACGCACCCAGGAAGGTGTCCTCGCCCAAGAGATGGAGAATGGGCGGGACTGTAATGCGACGATGAGAAAGTGGGCTAAAGATCTCAATGCACGATGGATACAATGCACCATGTAAGGCGACCTTCCCCAATTGACTCGCTCTTCAAGAAAATTTTGAAGAATGGAGGTCAAACCCTACAGGGGACCATCACACACAGCCAAAACATGTGAGACACTCTTACAACAGGCAGGAATACCTCGGGCTGATTCTAATCCCTGGACCCACAGGGGGAGAACCGTATGGTGATATCTACACACAATCACGTTCACCATGACACAGCATTACATAGTCCAACCAAAGAATTTAAAAAATCCTGTCTCACTCTCTTTGGTTTAATCAAAGTGTTGAATCCTGCTTAGTCATCAACTATGGGGAGTCTAGGAAACTTGCTTTCTCGAGTAACTAGACAAACAATTCAAATAAGTCGTATTAATTAGTTTTATTATGAAATTAACAATGACAGTTCTTATGTTTGACACCAACACAGAAGTGTCGCAAGCAAAAGGTGACATGCAAATAAGAAATCTCTTCAGTGTATACAATTCCTAAGTTACTGGTCTTGAAGTACCTAATCTGGATGCTGCTGTAGAACTGGCTGCGACCAGTCAGGAGCGGTGTTTATGTTCTCTTCACATTGAGGTCACTGCCATTGTGTTGTCAAACTGAAGAGGGGTCGGTCAGTGTGCAATTGGCCGACGTCTTCTTCAGACCCCTCTCTGCTCTCTCGTTTCGGACTGGGGTGCTGGTGCTTGACTGTATGCCATAACACAAAGAGTGTATTTACTCTATACTTCAGGAATGACCACATTTGTACTCCATTTCAAAATATATGGGGCAGTTGATGAGAACTAGGATGATATGTCCCATTCGTATTCAGTTGAGACAACAGGGCACTTAAGCTATGTAAGGGAAGATCCCATAAAATATGGGGCATCTGGTCACCCTACATCAACATAACACCACCATTAAATGCATTATACTAATAATCAACATAGCTCATCTCAAACCAACACTTTTTCGACTTTTTTCACACCTTTATCTCTCCCTATATATATATTTTATTTATTTTCACTTTAACCTCATATTACCCTTTCTACCTTCTAATACCATGTCAACCTCACAACATCCCTACAACGACTCCATTAAATTTTATTTACATTCCCTCCGCAAACATGCCTTCACCCTAGCCAGATTACGCTCCCATATTTTATTTACTCAGGCTTGTCTGACATTTGGCATTACCCCCAAAGGCCTCACACTTAAAGTTCCCATCTCTGGCTGCAATCCTTCTTTCCATCAGTCCTTATACCAGTTCCAAACTGCACAATCCATAGCCCTCACCCGCCTAATCCTTCACCTATACATCGACTCTGCCAATGAACACACCCGTCAACTCCTATCCCAAATCAAAGTCCTCAATCTTTCCTCTCCCACATCCACACCGGCTGTTCATAGCATCCTCCTACAGGCCAACCACAAATTAGAACAGCATGCCGCCCTCCACCTCAAAAAACTATCCAATCTCCTGGTTTCCCACCTCCGGAAAGGCAACTCACTCACCCTCCACAACCTTTCCAACAAACCTCAACCTCCTCTCATTGCACACAAACCCAGTCTCTCAAACCTACTCAATCTCCCACTTCCAGCTCCACTCCCCCCAACACCTCAAAATTCTAGTCAACACAATCTGGAACCACAACACCCCAATTCAGTAGTTAACCTTTCCTCCAAACCTCTCTCCCAATCCGAAACCTCAGTCCTATCCAAAGGCCTCACCTTCAGCCCCACTCCCAGGTTCAACCAAACTGCCCTTGTCAAAGATTTACTGTCCTACACTCGTAGTCTCTGCTGGAAATATCAATTTGCCACGAAGAAAAATAATCCTGATCCCACTCCTAATGATCTAACTCCCCAAGACACTATCCAAATTGAACCCTGCCTGGAACAGTTCCGTCCTCCATCACAGCGGGACCCACCTCCTCTTCCTCAAAATCACCCTCTCCAAACCTTCCAGGAATTTCTCACTTCCAGCCTTGCCTCTCAATCTTTCTTGAAAAACCTTAATCCTACTCCCAACATCACCAAAGCCGAAGCCCAGGCTATCCGTGATCTGAAAGCTGACCGATCCATCATCATTCTTCCGGCTGACAAGGGTTCCACGACCGTGGTACTTGATCGTCGGGAGTATGTGGCTGAGGGACTGTGTCAGCTTTCAGACTACTCTACATACAAAGTTTGCCAAGGTAATCCCATTCCTGATGTCCAGGCAGAGCTTCAAGGAATCCTCAGAACCTTAGGCCCCCTACAAAACCTTTTACCTGACTCCATCAAACTCCTGACCCCACCGACACCTCGCACTCCTACCTTCTACCTACTTCCTAAAATTCACAAACCCAAACATCCCGGCCGCCCCATTGTAGCTGGTTACCAAGCCCCCACAGAACGTATCTCTGCCTACGTAGATCAACACCTTCAACCCATTACATGCAATCTCCCATCCTTCATCAAAGACACCAACCACTTTCTCGAACGCCTGGAATCTGTACCCAGTCTGTTACCCCCAAAAACCATCCTTGTAACCACTGATGCCACTTCCCTATACACAAATATCCTGCACTTCCAGGGCCTCGCTGCAATGGAGCACTTCCTTTCACGCCGATCACCTGCCACCCTACCTAAAACCTCTTTCCTCGTCACCTTAGCCAGCTTCATCCTGACCCACAACTTCTTCACTTTTGAAGGCCAGACATACCAACAATTAAAGGGAACAGCCATGGGTACCAGAATGGCCCCCTCGTATGCCAACCTACTTATGGGTCGCTTAGAGGAAGCCTTCTTGGTTACCCAAGCTTGCCAACCCAAAGTTTGGTACAGATTTATTGATGACATCTTCATGATCTGGACTCACGATGAAGAACAACTCCTGAATTTCCTCTCCAACCTCAACTCCTTTGGTTCCATGAGATTCACCTGGTCCTACTCCAAATCCCATGCCACTTTCCTTGACGTTGACCTCCATCTGTCCAATGGCCAGCTTCACACATCCGTCCACATCAAACCCACCAACAAGCAACAGTACCTCCATTATGACAGCTGCCACCCATTCCATATCAAACGGTCCCATCCCTACAGCCTAGGCATTCATGGCAAACGAATCTGCTCCAGTACTGAATCCCTGAACCATTACACCCACAACCTGAAAACAGCTTTCATATCCCGCAACTACCCTCCCGACCTGGTACAGAAGCAAATAACCAGAGCCACTTCCTTATCCCCTCAAACCCAGAATCTCTCACAGAAGAACCCTGAAAGTGCCCCACTTGTGACAGGATACTTCCCGGGACTGGATCAGACTCTGATTGTGGATCTCCAGCAGGAATACGACTTCCTAAAATCCTGCCCCGAAATGAGATCCATCCTTCATGAAATCCTCCCCACTCCACCAAGAGTGTCTTTCCGCCGTCCACCTAACCTTCGTAACCTCTTGGTTCATCCCTGTGAAATCCCCAAACCACCTTCCCTACCCTCTGGCTCCTACCCTTGTAACCGCCCCTGGTGTAAAACCTGTCCTATGCACCCTCCCACCACCACCTACTCCAGTCCTGTAACCCGGAAGGTGTACACGATCAAAGGCAGAGCCATGTGTGAAAGCACCCACGTGATTTACCAACTGACCTGCCTACACTGTGACGCTTTCTATGTGGGAATGACCAGCAACAAACGGTCCATTCACATGAATGGACACAGGCACACAGTGTTTGTTGGTAATGAGGATCACCCTGTGGCTAAACATGCCTTGGTGCACGGCCAGCACATCTTGGCACAGTGTTACACCGTCCGGGTTATCTGGATACTTCCCACCAACACCAACCTATCTGAACTCCGGAGATGGGAACTTGCCTTTCAATATATCCTCTCTTCTGATTATCCACCAGGCCTCAATCTCCGCTAATTTCAAGTTGCCGCCACTCATACCTCACCTGTCTCTCAACAACTTCTTTGCCTCTGTACTTCCGCCTCGACTGACATCTCTGCCCGAACTCTTTGCCTTTACAAATGTCTCTCTCTCTCTCTCTCTCTCTCTCTCTCTCTCTCTCTCTCTCTCTGTGTGTGTGTGTGTGTGTGTGTGTGTGTGTGTGTGTGTGTGTGTGTGTGTGTGTGTGTGTGTGTGTGTGTGTACAACCGTCCCTTTTCCCCCCTAAGGTAAGTCTTTCCGCTCCCGGGATTGGAATGACTCCTTACCCTCTCCCTCAAAACCCACATCCTTTCATCTTTCCTTTTCCTTCCCTCTTTCCTGACGAAGCAGCCACCGGTTGTATGTTTTATTCATTGTGCCTATCTATCGGTGCTTTCCCGCTTGGTAAGTCTTGGAATCTTTGTTTTATATATATTAAAGGGTTGTGTGGCATTATTCTGATGATCATCTGTTGGGATGTTGTTCTACTACGAGGGTCATACAGAAAGTAATTAATTTATTTTCGCTCTAAGCAGGATGGTTTTATTCATGATTTGAATACACCAGACTGCTCCCCAGTTATTTGGCTATAAAACTATTTTTCAACATTATCTCCTTTCATCCTTGTGGCTTTACACCACCTTAATGTGAAAGCTTTGTTTTGCCATGGTACCACATTATTGGTCTGAGTCTCAGCCAAGTTCTTACTGCATCAGCAACTTCACTATCATTGCTGTAGTACTTCCTGCACAGTACATCTTTCAGGAGGTCAAAGACATGAAGTCAAAAGGTGCAACATTTGGGCAGTAGTGCAGATGAGGAAGAAAAGTCTACTGAAGTTTTGTGATATCCCCTCATGTGTGTACACTTGTGCGTGCTCTTGTGTTATCTTGGAGAAGTGGGTTCACAGTTTTGTGGCCACAAACATGCTGTAATTATTTCTTTAATTTCCTAAGAGTTTCACAGTACATCTACATCGGTACTCTGCAAATCACATTTGAGTGCCTGGCAGAGGGTTCATCGAACCACCTTCACAATTCTCTATTATTCCAACCTCATATAGAGTGCAGAAAGAACAAACTCCTACATCTTTCTGTACGAGCTATGATTTCCCTTATTTTATCGTGGTGATCATTTCTCCCTATGTAGTTCGGTGTCAACAAAATATTTTCGCATTCGGAGGAGAAAGTTGGTGATTGGAATTTTTTGAGAAGATTCCGTTGCAACGAGAAACACCTTTGTTTTAATGACATCCAGCCCAAATCCTGTATCATTTCACTGACACACTCTCCCGTATTTCGCGATAATACAAAATGTGCTGCCCTTCTTTGAACTTTTTCGATGTACTCTGTCAATCCTACCTAGTAAGGATCCCACACCACACAGCAGTATTCTAAAAATCGATGGACAAGCATAGTGCAGGCAGCCTCCTTAGTAGACTTCAGAGTTATTTGTTTCACCATTAGGGAGAACACAGAAAAGAATAACCCTTCAGAGATCCACACCACTGTAGCCATGACTTTACCAACTGAGAGTTACGTTTTGAACTACTACTACTACTACTACTACTTCGGAGGAGATGATGTATGGAGCCACACCATAGATTGCCACTTTGTTCCGGTTCAAGATGGTGCAACCATGTTTTATCACCTGTGATGATGTCTGACAAGAGATACTCACCATCATCAGCAATTATCCATTTGCATTCCTTCTTTCTTCCTTATGCTCTTCAGTTAGGCTTCGAAAAACCCGGCTGGCACAAGCCTTGGAATACACTGACTGATGGAGAAATGTGTCATCACTGAGTTATTTAATTGTTATTTGCCTAGCACATCAAAAGTGTGTCCACAAGTTGCAACACTGCAGGTGTCACCATTGCATATGACCAGACGGCTTGGGATTGGACGGATTTCCTTCTTGTACTGTTGTCAGCTGTTTCTCCCTGTGCCTTACTGCACTTTTATCCCTTCTCAATGTTTGTAAACATGTTGTAAATGACTGAAAATTTGTGATGGCCTGGTTTCTGTCACAAGAAATTCAGTAATTGCTCTTTACATGGAATGCCCCACAGTTGCCAATGCCATTTTGAAGACTGGTTGGTATAGAATGCCATGACCTACTTGGGGTTTTTGGAAAAATGAGTCAACACAGGAATTTCTAAGGCTGTTACAAACAAAATTACAAATTACTTTTAAACCAAAACTGGTCAAGAAAGAAAATATGTTGCATTATCCATCGTATTTTCTCTGTTAATTTAATCAGAGAGTTGTCTCTCATGTTCATTTAGTTATTTTTCTTTTCTACTCAATTTTCTAGTAAGGGCTGTTTTTTCTTATTCTTTATTATTATTAGTTTTTGACTTATTCCCATAGATTGGCTTGATTGTGTTCTACAAGATGCTCTGCAAATGTAGAGTGATTGGCCCCAATTTGCAGACTCTTATTTGCCCTTTATATTGGATATCAAATGTTCTGACTGCCCCTTCCTCACTTCCCCTCACATCACATTGAGACATGCCAACAGGGAAGATCTCATCATTTTTGTGCAAACTCCATCAGATTATTAAGTATGAAATGAAATGATCGTATGGCATTGTTGGCCGGGAGACCCCATGCGGGGAATTTCAGCCGCTGTATTGCAAGTCCTTTTTAGTTGACGCCACTTCGGCGACTTGCGAGTTAATGATGATAGGTATAATTACATACGATAGGCAGCGGTATTTTGCCAAGTTGGTGCCGGCGAACTGAGGTTATCGATTTAATCAGCTCTCCCACTTGGTAAGCTGTGGACAGCTGTATAATCCTCTCTCTAGTCGCCACCCATAGCAAACTAGCCTTTTGGCTGAAATCTTTGCGGGAAGGTATTCACTGAACATGTCCTTGTGGTCGGTACAGTACAGATAGGGAGAGTAGGGATAAACGGTTGATTTTTCATTTTTTGAATGGTAGCATGGAGAGGCATTCTTGCCACTGCCGCCGAGCTGACCAGACCTACCTTCCAGAGATTGCTGCTGCAACAGGTAGTATTGCTACACTGCTCCACAAACTGCTGCTTTTGTTTGTGCATACTTTGCAGTTCAGTTGCCATGGTATTTCATGACCACAAGAGTTAATTAATCGCATTTAATTCACAATTACATTGTAGATTTGTAGACATGAGATACTCCGTGTCCTATGGACAAAGGAAACCATTTCTCACTTTGTAGTGAGCCAAATCAGTGATCTATATATGCACCACTCACTTTATTATACATTAAAGGTTTTTCTTTTCATATCTGGTTTTCCAAATTAATTAACTTTGTGGCAGCTGGAACATACACCTCAGCAATTTACTTTTGTAACCCTGAGTACCTCATAATTAATTTCCTTGATCTTTAGCAATGGTAACTTGCTTGAGAGTGCTTACAATTATAGAGAAGATCCTAGAATGACAGAGTATTTTTAATGAAATAGAATAATTAATATGCTCATAAAATGAAGGGAGGGAATAAAAGTTTCACATTAATTGTATTAATACAACTTCAGGCCCATAATTAATATCCTATTAATGTATGTAATCAGATTTTAGTTCACATATTAAAATATGCTGTACAAGTGTTTCAATTAAAAGAATGGCCACATACACATGATAACTGAATTGGACTTGCATATATGCAGAAGTCAATATTATATATCCGCAATTGCCTAAGCCATAACTATATGTATAATGGAATTTTGGATGCTGGCAGCGCCCGTTGTAAACCATAGGTGGTTAGACAAGTCACAATCTCTGGAAAATCCTTTGTGCATTTCCTCAACAGACAGAATATTTCTCAGCTTTAAGTTGGTGTACTCCAACATTCAAATGGTTGTCATCTATCATGCACTTGGCACAAGTTTTACACGTGGTATATGTGATAACTTAAAACTGAGATTAAACTCCATATTGAGAACTTTAGCAAGCATTGCATATTTTATGGATTAAATTCCTGAATCTTGGCATTCTTTTTCCTACAGGCGGTGCATTTCAACCAGTTTTCACACTTTTAATGTATACATTATTTGTTTTGTCTTTTTGTGTATAATGACCTCTGTATTTCAGAAACTTATTAATGTAGTATCTAAGAACATCCAGTGAAGCTTCACTAATTTTATGCTCAACATTGCCATCACTATCTACATCTTCACGAACATTATGCATTTTCAGGTCTCCTCTAAATGTAGATACTCTTTTTCACAAAGCAGCAAATAGGTCACAAATAGCTTCCAAACATACTCTAAGCAATAGACCAGTTGCCACTGTCATATGATCAGCAAATGACTCTCTTCTGCTTACATTTTTTAGCTTTGCCCCAACTGCAATCCTTCCACTCAATAACACTACTGAGGTATTTACTTCACAAATGCAGCTTGTAAAACCCACAAAATAATAAGTTTTTAGAATCTTCGTCAAACACTGAATAGCTACACCAACTGAGGTTAGAATCGTTTGATTTGTTTTTACAATTAACATCCAGGTCCTTTTTGCTTAGCTGTTACTTTTTTCCTGGTTTTATCATTCACATATTTAGGTCCACTGTTTCTTTTCATCTTTACATTTTCTCTCTTCTATGTCTCTGGGTTAGGAATACATTTTTACAACCACTTTCGACGTTCTCTGATACAGAAGTTTCATGTTTACATACATGTACATAGCATGTATACCAGAAATACCACTTCCATTGCCGAGAGGCATAACACATACATTATAAAGTGAGGCACAATATCAATTCAGGTGCAGTGTGCATAAAAGAAGATATACAAGAGCAAAAATTAAACAACAAACAAACCCTTCTCATATGATAAAATTTACTCAACCATCTGTAACATTCCATGTTGGGAACTCTGCTACACACATAGCAGAAAACAATAATAAGGGGCTTAGCTCCTCTTTTCAGTCAAAATGCTGATAATGACATATTTCTCAACTTTGAGAATCTACTGCATAAAATGTGTGAGCTATGCCACGTCATTCTAGTTCACAACAGACAACAGTAGTATACTGGGAATGGCAAAAACTCTGCTTTACACATTTTGTGGAATTGTTTCATCTCTCACGAGACACTTCAATTGTACCTCAAAGCAAGAGATGAAATTGATTAGCCCAGAAGCAAAAGCTGCTAAATGCATGATAAGCGAAACTGAGATAATAGCGAAAAACTCGTCCCGTCCAAAGTTAAAGACTTCATTTCTTTAAAGAAAAAAATGAGTAAAAAATAATTAATTATTGGTATTAATAGCTGAAATCTGTGATTACGTTTTATATGTTAAAATCTTCAATATTGGCTTAGCAGTTTTTGCATCCGATTTATGCAGTTAGCAGGTTTTTCAAAATTATAAGTCCAATTACAAAACAAATATTTGGTTGCAAAATCTACTATTTGGTGATATGTTAGGAATGACATTTAATTATTGTGAATATAAAAAGAAAACATTTTATTTCAAAGAGAAGTCCGGAAATTCTACAAAATTGGCATACAAAAATATGAAAGTGACATCATTTTACCAGGAAAACTGATTTTTGTAATGTCAAAAAGAGAACAAAAATGAATGTTCGACTTAAGTTTTCTTTAAGAAAATACAAGACTGTGCTTTTGACATCACAAATTACTGTAGAAAAATAAATAAGCTCCAAAGTGCAAAAAAAGACAAAGTTTTAGAAGATGAATAAACTGGTGGAAAATTGTATCTTAGTTAAAACATTACATATTCTAGAAAATGAAATTGGCTGAAAATTGATTTTAAGTGACATTGACTTGAAAAGAGTTCATGAACTCAAAATTGCTTCTGGCTTCTTCCTTGTTCGGAGGGTTGGCAGCAGCTCTAGGAGTGCCTTCCTGCTCTTGAAACACCTAGGTGTAGAACTTTAGTTTGTCAATGGTTGCCCAGTCTTCACCAAAGTGTAACTCCAAAAGCTTTTTGACATCTCTGAGTTTAGTTTACAAAAGCTCTACACCTGCTGTGGTTGATGTTGGGTCATTAGCTTAGCTCGGCTGGACGCTCTTCCCCTCTCCAGCTTCAAAATTCTAGAAGGGCCCTCCACAAACTAAAGTTTGTTGTTTTTGCTTTTCATGAACATGATTTTTTTTTTTTTTTTGCATTTTGAATATGCAAATGCGTTACCAGTAAATGTCAGTTACCAGTCACCAAGCCTTCCGCGTATTCTTTCCAGTCTTGAATGGGACATTCATTTTGTCCAAGACTTACCACTGTTGCAAATTTCTCAATGTGCTCAATGTATATGGATGGGTTTCCAATGACACTCAATTTGCAAAGTTGTCTTTCAATGTTACCAAAAACCCTGTCAGGCAGGACACATGAGTGGCCCACTATTGGGAACCACAGTTCTATTTCTTCTGGACTGTCAGGAGCTTTGTGGAGAAACCAGTGAACTAGCAAGCTGATTATAGCTTTGTTTTTATTCTGAAACCTACACTTGCAGAAAAACAACCAATTTTTTTTCTCTCCCCTGAAGTTTTGGTGGATTAGTCTATGGTGAAGCACTGATGCTATTTGGTTTGAGATTCTGGCATACTCATGAAAACCACATCTGTGTTCTGAGGGGACCCCAATGAGCCATGGCACACTTCACAGTTGTAAAGATACATTTCATGGGAATAATAGGTTGCTTGGTCTGGCACCTTTGATAGTACTAGATCCTTTTGACGGCTGTAGCTGAGAATTATTTCATTCTCATTATCTTCTTTCAGCACTATGGAGAACATGTCAGCTATCATTCTGTGGACTCTGAGCTGGGTTTGCAGGCTCTCCTTTTTGGCACTTCATTTTTTCACTTCAAAATGATTTTCCACTGATGGGCCTCGTCAAGCAGGTATCAACACATGGCACACCAAAGCCAATATTGAAATCTTGGCAAAAAATGCTCCTATTGTAATTGTATTTGACAGTGTTTTCAGTGTTCTCTTCAAAATACACGGTCCACATCTTTGTTATGCTCAGTTTGCTACCTAAATAGACTCTTTGGGCGATGGTTCCTTGTGTGTACCGATGTTCTAAGGTGATGAACTTCTCAATGTGATTTTTCACATTCTCTTGGTTCTTATGTTGCCTCTTCTCATCTCAGTGGGAACTGTATTCTATCAAAAATTTTGTAGCACAACCTGGAAACCCTATCTTCCTTAATTTGTAAAAACTGACAAAAAGGCCACTTTGCTAACAGCAATGTTTTTGATATCCTTGTCCTCTTTTTTGGTGAAGAAAAATGGGTGGTGATGGTTTGTTTCCTTTTTTGTCCTCGTCGAATCTTCTTTTAAAGAACACGGCAGAGAGATGTTGAGCAACACAATTGCTCTGTCACTCTGAGGTATTTTTCTGGCAAAATGTTTGGTGAATTTTTCTTGCATCTTGCATGGCAAGTTCATCACATCTTAATTTTCCTAAGGGATGTTTACAATCAGGCATCTTTGGGAATGCCTTGCGTTTGTATTACATGCTTAAGTAAGTAGAATCAGTAAATGGTCACGAGGGAAAGCAAATGGGGAGGGGGGGGGGGGGGGCGCACATCACGAGTCTTTAAAAGTAGGCAGAAGTCTCTGCATGCAGATAAAATAAATGTGATAGTCAGTACCATGAGCTAAGTTTAAAAAAAAAAAAAAATGTAGCATGTATAAAAAGGTGTGGACAAACAACATGATTCGTAGAAAATTTCATTTATTACTGCCAACACTCCTCCCCCAGTGGTTGCTTTAAAGCCTCCCCAATGGACAATTCCTGTGAAACAAACTGGGAGAAATCTGACAACAGTGTAAGTGTACTGCACAGCAAACTATGTGTGACTGCGTGCACTTCTTGCTGCCCACTACGAGATCTACTGAATTTTACACCAATTTTCTTTAGTTCTATTATGCAGTACACACTTACTTTGTTGCCAGATTGTAACCAGTTTTAGTTTTGTAGGAATGACCACTACAATGGTCAGAACATTCCACTGTGAAGACGAGAGCACAAATCACACTACAAATCTGTTGAGGTTATGAAATAGCAATGTCAATACTGTTTTCATTACAAAACATTGCTTTAGTAATGCTTTTCACGTTCTTACCTTTCTGTTTTGGAAAAATTTCTCATCCACTGATCAGGACACACCGAGATTGTTTTCACAGGTGGCCCTGCATCTGATGGGATGGGATAGGATGAGCCTTTGACAAGACTGGGGCACAATGAGCTAGGTGGGTTTACATAGGACAGGTGTTGTACCTGAATCTTCCACTAGGAAGGTCTCTTATGTGGCAAGGGATTTGAAGGTGGGTGCGCTTGTGGATAAAGTGTAGATTGGATAGACTGTGGAGCACTGATCTGGGAGGGGTTGGCAAGATTGTGGGTAGGCCATCTTCATTCTGGGCATGGTGATAAATAGTCAAAGCCCTTGTAAAGGACATGGTAAATTTTTCAGTCCAGAATGACAATGGTTGATAAGTGGAGTGCCCCTCTGCATCTGTTTCTTGGGGCAGGTGGGAGGATTAGGGGTGTATGAGGATATGGCATAGAAAATCTGTCTGTGGACAAGATTTGTATGATAGTATGTGCCTGTAAAGGCCTTAGTGAGATGTTCAGCA
The DNA here is from genome assembly GCF_023897955.1 of Schistocerca gregaria. Classification (NCBI taxonomy): domain Eukaryota; kingdom Metazoa; phylum Arthropoda; class Insecta; order Orthoptera; family Acrididae; genus Schistocerca; species Schistocerca gregaria. The sequence goes on from NC_064924.1 coordinate 515,313,045, forward strand.
TATTGGGCAAGGAATTTCTTGGCAGAGTAGATGTGTTGTCCATGAGAGGACAGACTACATTAGGGATTTTTTGGTGAGGAAAGCATGACAGCTACGAAAATGCAGCTCCTGTTAATGGTTAGGGGGTTTGATATGGGCAGAGGTATGGATTTCACACCAGTGAAGTGGCTGCCAATGTCCAGGATGTGGAACTTTGAGCTGAGGAGGACCAGTTGAAGTGTGTGGGAGAGTGTGTATTGGGGCCTTTTGAAGAATAAGGATAGGTTATCTGGGCCATGGGTCCATCATGAATCGTCAATGTTTTTGCATAGGATGATTCCATGCGGGTGTCCACAGCTGTGCCAACGGTATGTTCAATTATCTTCCTCTCAAAGATGTAGTAGTTATGAATGAGGCTATGTTAAATAAAATAGAAAGAAACTTCCACATGGGAAAAATATATTAAAAACAAAGATTCCAAGACTTACCAAGCGGGAAAGCGCCAGTAGACAGGCACAATAAAATAACACACAAACACACACACACAAAATTACGAGCTTTCGCAACCGGCGGTTGCTTCGTCAGGAAAGAGAGAATGAGAAGGAAAGATGAAAGGATGTGGGTTTTAAGGGAGAGGGTAAGGAGCCATTCCAATCCCGGGAGCGGAAAGACTTACCTTAGGGGAAAAAAAGGATAGGTATACACTCGTGCGCACGCGCGCGCGCACACACACACACACACACACACACACACACACATATCCATCCATACATATACAGACACAAGCAGACATATTTAAAGGCAAAGGTAAGTCTTTCCGCTCCCGGGATTGGAATGGCTCCTTACCCTCTCCCTTAAAACCCACATCCTTTCATCTTTCCTTCCCTCTTTCCTGATGAAGCAACCGCCGGTTACGAAAGCTCGTAATTTTGTGTGTGTGTGTGTGTGTGTGTGTGTGTGTGTGTGTGTGTGTGTGTGTGTGTGTGTGTGATTTTATTGTGCCTGTCTACCGGCGCTTTCCCGCTTGGTAAGTCTTGGAATCTTTGAGGCTATAGTTAGTTAGAGGTATAAGGAATGAGGTACTGGGTCTGGAGTTGAAATGATGTTGGAAGAGGTAATGTTTGATAGTGGCAGGCACAAATATATGGGAGAAGTTTGTTTAAAGGGATATGTCATCAACTGTAACGAATGATGTCGAAGTGGTGATGGTGTGAGGATAGTGGAGAGCCAGCCTAGGAAGTAGTTCACATCTTTAATATTAGAGGCTAGGCTACAGGTAATTGGTTGGAGGCCATGACTAACAAGAGGAGAGAGAGAGTGTTTTGAGTGGAGCACAATAAATAGCTATAATGACGCATGTAGGGTGTTAGGTTTATGAATTTTGGAAGCAAGCTGAATGTTGCTATTGGAGTGAGGAGGGAGATGCAATTTGAGGAAAGATTCTGGGATGCCTCCATGGATTTGGATAGGGACTGGAGGATGCTATGAGAAGTTGCAGAGGCACTTCATTGGGTGTTGATAGGTAGCAATGTTCTGAGATGGGAATAATTTGAGAGCTTTTGAATGTGGTGCCTGGAGTACTCTTCCAGGTACTGGAGGGTGAAGATTTCAATATGGAAGATATGGTGTAGATAGGTGGCAATGCACAGTATCGATATCTTATGGAGGGAAAAGAGGTGGACACAGATGCCTGAACCATGGAGATTTGATTTGCCAGTTTCAAGTTAGTATTATGTTTCTTATACAGGAGATCAAATCGTATCAAGGACTCTTGGAGCACAGGTGCACTTTAGTGAGCACAGTCCCAGTAAAACATTCACACCATGCACCTGCTACTAACACCATCAACAGACACAAATGGGGCCACTGCTGCTATGGCTTTCATATTTGATAAAAACTGGTACATAGGACACATTTCCCAGATATCAAAAGGATTTAAGGATATTGGTTAAACCACATGTCCCCTGATGAATCAAGTCCTTTCATGGTCCAGTAGGAAAGAAACTGTTTGGGTCCCCCTTCTTTTCCAATGTTGTTTGTAAGGGGGATGGCTTTTACAAAGCTACAGTGCACAGTGCACTTGAAAATAAGTGCTACGAAAATATCTTATTTGTCCCCTTTAAGTAAATTTACTTTCCTTTTTTGTTTTGATGATGTCTAGGAAAACAGAGTTATATACAAGGTGGAAGAATTTTTAAAATACTAATTCCCTCTTTATAACTGAATTTGTTTATGAAACTGCTCTTAGCTGACTGTGTGTGTGTGTGTGTGTGTGTGTGTGTGTGTGTGTGTGTGTGTGTGTGTGTGTGTGTGGGCGCGCGCACGCAAACTGGAACAATGCAACAAATTGAAATATCTCATAGTTTGCATCTTTTTTCCCCACTTAAGTCCTTTTCTTAATTTAGAGCAACAGAATACTCATATCACCACATTCTTGTAATTCTTTACAATGAAAAGACCTTTAACAGTGAAATACATCAACAAAAATGACTGACAATGGTTTCCATCTCTCACCTACATACAGTTCTGACCTACAGGTCAACAACAAATAGTTCAGGAATGATTTTTTCAAGGAATGCACACGGTTTTTATTTTATCAGTTCCCTGTAGTGTTGAATGTGGACAGTATGTGTAAGTGGCATTTCCATTTCAATCTTTGCCAATGAACAAAGTGAGTTAGGATATTCCTTTTTTGCACATACAACAGCTACCAGCTATGTAAACGTTTCAGTAAAAAATCAAGTTCAGATTCAAATATTCAACTGTCTTGGTAGACAAGACTTTGAAATTCACCAAATTTGACATTTTTTCCCAAATGGCCGTCTTTAAGTGAAGGTGAGAACTATTAATTACAATGCCAAATGCTTTCGATCATTATTTATGCTTAATACTAGGACTGAAATGAACCGCACTTTTTATACCTTACATCAACTTAGGGGCCAACATAGTCGATGCATATTAGGTCTATAGCTTATCAACTCAGTACTAAGTGCTAGCCCTCTGAAAATGGGGAACTTGTGCCTGATTGTTGATCAGATACACATCCATGAACTTCCAAACCTGAATTTATCAAAAATGGGCAGAGTTATGACAGTCACTTGGCAATATTACCATTAAGACATGCAGGTATTCACATACCAAATATAACATTCTGGAATGTTCACTTTATCACCCCCTGTAAGATTACACAAAATGACTCCAAAGTGGTTAAAATATTGTAACACATACAACTGTGTGCATGTGTCTATCTGCAGATTGCTTTAAACTGTAGAACAATTTTGTAAGTGTGTTTTAACCCATTAGCTGCTTATTTTTCTGTAAAATTTGTAGAACTAATGGAATAAAGGTAGAATTAACATGAATGGTTATACTACGCAAGGACAAACAATGCCTCGCTACCAATAGTTACAAATAATAATAATAATACATGGGGAACTCCGCCAAAGCCGGTCCCAAGCCCGGTTGCAAAAGGAGGAGGGGGAGGAGTAACACCTCGTTAAAAAACCTTGGTTCACCTGGCCCGGGTGATAGTACCTTGTGAGGGCCCCTTGTCAGGGTACGATGAAGACCTCAACGGCAGTGAAGACGGAGATGAAGATCATTGGTACGGCGGAACTGGCGGAAGAGGCTAGCTTTACGGAGAAGATAAAGCCTATCCGAAGTCCAGACACGTCTGTGTGGCAACCACCGGTACTCTGGCCAGCGTCTGTTCACCATGTGAGGTGCGGCTGAACACCATGCTCCAGGAACTAACAATCCCTGGTTCTAACCACCCAGCATAGCTGGAACTGAATTACAAGCAGTATGATTCGTACAAGTAAAATTAATATTACCCCAGGTGGACAATCCACTCGCCCTGTGGCGACAACCAAGCTATCGGATTCTCGGGAGCTTGGGCTAGTACGACAGAGAGAGTCGGAGTTCTCTGGTAAACTTCCACGAAAGTCGCATACATTTATTGGCATTTTCAACATCCAAACACTAATACAAACTGGCAAGTTACATAATCTGATGACAGAACTCAACAAACAGAAAATTCAAATCCTTGCTTTCCAAGAGACTAGATTCACCGATTCAGAAACAATGGACTACAATAACTACCGTATCTTTAAAAGTAAAACAGGCAAGAAAATATGCAAAGGAGCTGCATTATTTGGCATGGCCTTTATTGTGAGTAAGGACATCCTTGATTCTGTTATAGGTGTGAATCAAATCAGTAACAGACTAATGACCATGCGAGTCAAGCACACCAACAAAACATATACATTTATTAATGTTCATGCACCCACCAACATTGATAACAAAAAAGAACCCGAGAAGACAGAAAAATTTTGGGAAAAACTTGAAAATGAAATGTCCAGAATTCCAAAGGAGGACGTAAAAATTCTCCTCGGTGATTTTAACGCACAAATCGGCAAAGAAAAGAAATATAAAAAAACAGTCGGCAACTACCCTGCACACAAATTCACGAACAAGAATGGCATGAGGCTCATCGAGCTGTGCCAGCAAAACAACCTAAAAATCATGTCAACATCATTTAGAAAGGACCCTAAGAAACAAAAAACGTGGCGATCCCCTATCCTTCAGCTAGGGGAATTTCAAATAGACCATGTTGCGATTTCCTATGATTTCCAAAAAGAAATACATGACGTTCAAATCCGCAGAGGGGCAAATATAGATTCTGACCACTATCTTACCAGAGTGAAAATTAAATTCACTCCAAAAAGGAAAGGAGGAAAGAAAACTCCACTAATTCCCAAAGTTGATCTGGAAAAAATCGAAGAATCAAAAATTACAGAAGTATGGGAAAAGCAACCTGCAAGCAATTGGAGAGATTTCCAAACAAAAATTGTACAGAAAGCAAGAGAACTGATCCCATTAAAGAAAAAATCCAAACACCCATGGTGGAATTCAGATTGTGATAATGCAATAGAAGAGAGACGATGTGCCTTCCTAAATTACAATTGTGACAAATCAGAAACCACGCAACAGGCATTTTTCGAAGTGAGAAAGCAAACAGCTAAAATACTTAGGCAAACTAAAAGAAAATATCTTCATGAACAACTAAACTCAATAGAAGAAGACTTCAGGAACCACAACACACAAGATTTTTACAAAATGTTCGCAAATCAAGTCAAAGGATACAATCCACGAAACCTCTGTTTCAGGAAAGAAAATGGAAAATTAGCATTAACTAACAAAGAAAATTGCCAAGAACTAGCTAAATACTTTTCACAACTTCTAAACTGCCCACAACCAAAAACAAGATTCCCCAGATTACAACCAGAATGCACGAATGAAAGTTCACTAGCGCCAACTCAGGAAGAAATATATAGCCACATTAAGAAGCTCAAACATAATAAGTCACCAGGAGAGGATGGAATTGTAGCTGAACTACTGAAGAACCTTGGCCCAAACTCCCTAAAAGAGATCACCCAAATCATCACAGAAATCTGGCAGACAGAAAATATTCCAGAGGATTGGAAGTGTGCACTAATTCGTCCACTGCACAAAAAGGGAGACAGAGCAGACGTAAACAACTACAGAGGCATTTCACTTTTACCTGTGACTTATAAAATTTTATCCGCGTGTCTACTAAAGAGGACACAAGAACAACTAGAACATACAATTTCAGACTACCAAGCAGGCTTTCGACCTAACAGATCATGCCCTGAACAGATCTTTAACCTTAAAGCTATTTTAAAAATGAAAGCAATCCGGTCTAAACCAATAGTGTGCACATTCGTTGATTTAAAAAAAGCATATGACTCTATAGACAGACAGTCTCTATTTAATATTCTCGAAGAACGTGGACTAGACACCAAAACCCGAAAACTAATTGAACAAACACTGACAGAAACCAAATCAAAAATTAAATTCATAGACGAAATCTCGGAACCATTCTTAATTAAAACAGGAGTAAGACAAGGAGATGGGATCTCGCCACTATTATTCAACATAGTTTTAGACAAAATAATGGAAGAATGGGAAATCGAACTAAGGAAACAAAACTTCTGGAAACCAATTGAACTAGGAAGAGGTAAAGGAAAATTGAACATCCCATATTTAGCGTTTGCAGATGACCTAGCAATTATAACTGACAGTGAAGAAACTGCAATAAAACAAATTGAGATCCTTAAAGAATGTGCAGAGAAGGTTGGCCTGCAAATCTCCTTTGAGAAGACTGAGTTTATGTGCTCCAAATTAGATATCCCGAAACTGGAAACAAATTTTGGTGAAATCAACAGAGTCAAACACTTTAAGTATCTTGGCGAAGTTATTGAACCAACAGGACTCGAAAAAATAGCACAAAACAACCGAGTACAGAAATTCAAGAAAGCATTCGGACTTGTTCAAAGCATATATAACAAAAAATGCCTGTCAAAAGGAACTAAAATCAGACACTACAACACAGTTATCAAACCTACAGTCACATATGCAAGTGAAACGCTCTCACTGAATAGAAAACTAGATTTACAAGATATTAAGAAAATAGAAAAATTATTAGGAAAATTCTGGGACCACGATACACACAAGATGGATACAGACTGCAGACCATCGAAACAACTGAAAAACTATCAAATATCGAAAGTGACATCAGAAAGAGACGAATGAAATTTTATGGACACCTACACAGATTACCTGGAAACAGGTTAACTAAACGTCTATTGGACTATGTGACATCACTTAAAGCAACAATACCCTGGGTAACTGAAGTTAAGAATGTAAATAAAACAGAAAGAAACTTCCACATGGGAAAAATATATTAAAAACAAAGATTCCAAGACTTACCAAGCGGGAAAGCGTCGGCAGACAGGCACATGAACAAAACACACAAACACACACACAGAATTACGAGCTTTCGCAACTGGCAGTTGCTTCGTCAGGAAGGAAGGAAGGAGAGGGAAAAATGAAAGGAGTTAAGAATGATTTGACAAAAGCAAAAATTGACATAACAGACGCATCAGACAGGGATACATTCAGAAGAAAAATTGACAAGTGGAAGTTTACTTCAGAGACGGCACCAAAACCATACCGACCAAAGTGGACTGAAGAAAGAAAGAAGGCCTTTGGGGAGAAAATGAAGAAATATTGGCAAAACAAGAAGAACCTAAAGAAATATTGATAAATCACCTGTTTATCGTTCTCCTATGGGGACATTCGCTAATAATAAATAATAATAAATGGGGCATTCAGTAAGTAATGCAACATATTTTGCTTCTTGGCCAATTTCACTAGGAAAAAATCCGGAATTTGTTGTAAACATTGTGGAATATTTCTGCTTCAGCCCCTATAGTTTCATGAAGTTCCGATAGGTGGTGCTGCTGCTATACGTAGTCTCCAAAACATCTCTAATGGAGGTGCGTTCCAACTAGAGAGCTGCACCCCACTTCTTTTGGTGGAAAACCACAGTATCATAGATTTTTCTTTGTGCTTGTAGAATATCTACAGAGATATGGAAATTAACAACAGCATGATGAGTCATTGGCCAAGGCATACGTCGTCATTGCAAGGTAGTGGAAACCTGTCTGATCTCCCGTGTGCCGGCTGGTCCACACAGCTGTGATTCCTGCAATGCTGGAACCTGCGGACACACTCAGTCAAGTTGATCAACAGATCACAATCCAACACCTTGCTGCACAATTGGAAGTCTGTTGGTAGTGCTGACAAACACATCTACAATCAATGAAGAGCATAAAGAGCAATGAAAGACCGTCTCTGCATTATGGTTTGCCTGTTATGAGGCTGATACTGACAATTTTTTGTTGATCATCATCACAGGGGATGAAACATGGGTTCATCTCTTCGAAGTGGAAACAAAATGGCACCCCATGGAGTGGCACCACACCACCTCTCCTTCAATGAAAAACTTCAAAGTCACACCCTTAGCTTGTAAAGTTATGGCAATGGCCTTCTGTGACTGTGAAGGGGTTATTCTATTTGACATCCTCCCTCAAGGTGGAATAATCAAATATTAAGTGTACTGTGCTACCATCTGGAAACTGAAGAAATGACATCAGTATGTTTGTCACAACAAAAATGAAAATGAACTTGCTGGCTGCTGTGGCCAAGTGGTTCTAAGTGCTTCTGTACGGAACCGCGCTGCTGCTATGGTCACAGGTTCAAATCCTGCCACAGGAATGGATGTGTGATGTCCTTAAGTTAGTTATGTTTAAGTAGTTCTATGTCTAGTGGACTGATGACTTCAGATGTTAAGTCTATAGTGCTTGGAGCCATTTGAACTATTTTGAAAATGAACTTTTCCTTCTCCATGACAATGTTAAGGACTCACAAGGCATGCCTATCCAAGAGGAGCTCACCAAACTTCACTAGGCTGTTCTTCCTCATTCACCCTACAGTCCGAATCTCAGATTTCCATCACTCTGTGGGAAGCAGTATGTGGCCAATGGGGAGGTTATTGACAGCTCCAAAATCAACCAGTTGAGTGGTACCATGCGGGCATAAAGGTCCTCCCAGTAAGGTGGCGTGAGGCCATCACAATGAATGGAGATTAGGTTGAAAAATAGGGTTTTGCAGCCAAAAGTGTGGGGAATAATACAGTGTATTGAAATCCTGAATAAACAAACCTGCTTTCAGAAAAAAAAGTGTTGCATTACTTACTGAATGCCACTTGCAAATATAGAATCACAGCAGATGCTGGTACAGGAATGACATACATTCACGTGTCCAATTTTTTTGCTAGTATTTTGAGTGCAAAATGCATTGTTAGAACCAGTAAAGCAAAAGTGTACAAGTGACTGCGAAAGACACTATCTTGATCCAGGAGTTAGAAATGCCATATTGTCTTCCACCAGTTTGAGTTTCAGTATTATATGGGAATTCTTGCCATGGCATGTTCTTTTTCTGCCTTGTATGAAGGTGCTTAAACCTCTTATGTTCACATTCCGAAATGTAGATGTTTTTGTGACGAACATTTCTCATTACTTTGGAGACCTTAATGTGAACTATGTGAACTTCAGTGTAACACTATGCATTGTACTGATACTAATATATGGATACACATATACTAAAGACATTGTGTAGATGTTATGAACAAATAAATTGCATTGTCGTGTAAAATAAAGTTAAAAAATATGCATGCCAATATACAATATGAAAATGATCTAACAGAGAAAATGGTCAAAATACTTTACATACAAGTAGTAATGCATAAGATACGTTTCTTGTAAACTTATCCTCAACTACCTTGCTAAGAAGACACAATCAACGCCTTTTATCTTTCCTTCAATGAGTGCATCTGACGGTTTTCCGAATGGTGTGTCAACATGAACTTCCTTCTGATCCTCCAACAATTTTGGGTCTGCAAGGCCAGTTCCACCAATTATGCCAATCTGTAAAATTTATAAAGCTTACAGATATATTCAAATAATAAAAATTCCCGGATAGAGTAATGACAATATTATAAAAGTATAAATTGCTTGCTATACACTGTATAGAGGAGCAGTTGGGTCGCAGACACGCATAACAAAAAGGCTACTATACATTTTAGCTTTCGATCTAAACACCTTCTGAAGTATGCAACACACACACATTCACCCAAGTGCAACTCACACACCCGTGACCACTGCATCTGAGCACTGAGGCCTGCCACTGTGGATAGAAACAGTGGTCCTGTGTGTGTAAGATGTGCTTGTGTGTGTGCATGTGCATTTTCTTTTTAATTATTTCGGAAGCCCCTTTGGCCAAAAGTTTCAATGTATAGCAGTCTTTTTGTTGTGCTCATCTGTGACTCACCATCTCTATACAGTGTACAGCAGTCTATCTAAGCTCTTTTGAATGTAGAAAAGTGACACTTTCTCACAGCTGCCCTATTTCTCTTAGTTATTAAACACACATTTTGATTAGCAGCACACATTCTGTTAATAGAAACAAAAGTCTTTGAGTCAATTTCTGTATCAAGAGGACTGGTGACATGAACCCTCTTGTTACATTGGGTGCTGATACCCACCAGCAGTATACCGATTCCACAGTGAGTTTAAACAGTAAGTTCAAAGGTTCCATACCTGCCTCATGAGCAGCAAGAGAAATAATGGTCCACCCAGACAGAGCCTAGGTTTTCCCTGCGTAAGTCTTATATAACTGAAATGCAGCAGGTTCCCCAAAGGCTGCTCGCTAATGACGGTTCTTCCTCAACAGCCTTGCATCTCTCGGGCACACACGCATGCCTTGATATTCACTTTTTAAAGATATTGTTATCATCCTTACAAGCCAGATAGTTAAGCTGAGGTCTCCATTCCTTTTGAAACAAAATGTTCTATGCCTGTGAAAGATAGTGGTTGTTGAAGCATGCCCATAACTTACAGTTACAGACTACTGACGGCATTCATTCCTCAAATTAGGAAACCTAGGTTGGCCAAAACTGTAACCAGGAAACAAAAGCTGAGCTCCCTGATGTTCTCAACATTTAGCACAACCCAGTGGAGGAGGAGTGGGGGTGGGGGTGAGGAGGCTCATGTGGTTTATTGAGTGCTACAGTCATGGTGAGCATTACTGCTCAAAATGGTTCAAATGGCTCTGAGGTCATCAGTCCCCTAGACTTAGAACTACTTAAACCTAACAAACCTAAAGACATCACACACATCCATGCCTGAGGCAGGATTTGAACCTGCGACCGTAGTAGCAGCGCAGTAGCATTACTGTTCCTAAATGAAATTAGAATATCACAGAAAACTATGAGAAGACTTGTTAGCACAGAGGGACACAGATGATGACTGGGCTAAATTATTACAAACTGCCTGTAAAACTGTAACTAAATGAATCAGAGCTTCAAAATATATATGTATTTTCCTCCACAAGATATAAAATCTTGTTTAGAAAAAATTAAAAATTGAGAAAGGAAAAATGATTCATGAAAATAAAAATTTTTTTAATGGTGAGTGCAGACAATTAATTTATTAAGGATTGGAATGTTGTCCCTTACTAGCTTAGAAAGCCCACAGTTTCTAAGAAAAGTACTGTATTCCAAAACAAGTTTGAAAAAATGCAATTATGTCCTACATCTTCAAAAGCAGTTTAATGTTAGCAAACATATTAAAAATAAATTTTCAAGTAGCTATGACTATGAAATGTTTTCCCAATAGGTAGACTGCTAAAATAATCAAATGACGTTTCACTGAATGGTGGAAAAAGTACGAACATGCTGCTGTCAAGTCACTTCACAATGAGTCACCAGAGAAAAATTATTGATGCATCCAACTATTGTCTGTATTTTCAAAAATGACTCAACTGAACAGCCTATACTTACCCCAGAAGATGATGTACTATAATCAATAAATCACAAAGGGAATATAGTTTGACTGGCTACGGCTTTCAATTGTGTTAATTGCAATATTTCCATGCAAACGATAAAATATTATATGACTGCAGAGATAGCAAGCTCATGATTTTTATTGGATCTGCATGATAAACTACTAAATTCTGAGACAGAATTGCGGGCCAGTAGGGTGACTGACAGAGGAAGCGAAATGTGTAGTACTGCTAACAAACACAAATATATGTAAAAGCACACTTGCCAAAGTAGTGTCAGGGTTTTGTGTTGGATGCACAATGCTGGGCACTCCAAATTTGAAACAATAAGACATTGTGTACCATAAGGTTCCAATATACAGAAGTGATCTTTAACTTGCACTGTCATACAATGTGAATTTTGTCATATTTGTGGATGATACCAGGCCCCTTTCTGAAAAGGCAACTAATGCAATATTTAGAACTATCAACAGATGGTTCAACGTAAATTGATTATCCATACCATTAAATTTTGCTGACTCAGTATTGTATATACAATTCAGTATTTGTTATAGACCTGTATGTGGTAGAAAAATAAGTTTCTCCCACAAAGAAATACTACAGGCAGAAGTGTTAACTTTCTGGGACTACAGATACCTCGCAACCTTAATTCGAAAAGCTATTCCCTGTAATTAGTGAAGCAACTTGGTTCAGCGATGTTCGGAGTAGGTAGATCCTAAATGCGACTATTGTTATAAGCGACTTAAACATGAAGAAACTGCCCAACTCCGTAATTCGCATTCACATTCGTTAGCTTTGCCAAGTCTCAACAAGTTATCACCTTACAACCTAATCTACACTTCTGACTACACTAAGACATTAAAATACAATGTCTAATATCATTATAAAATAATCCGATGATGAATAAAACAACCAATAAGCGAAATGATCCACGGATTACAGCTCAACGTGTCTGGCGTTGTTCTTCCCAGTGCGTGTTTCTATAACTTATATAATTTTCAATTTCTTTACACCTTTCTATTCGTAGAACAGAAAATAAAGGACCAGCAATAAATGATAAAATACCGGTGTCACGTAACACTAACCTTAATCTTGTACTTTGACATCGTATACCACGATAGGTCTTAATCGTGTTGCTTGTTTCTGAGTTTCTGACTCTGTCAGACAGCAAAGTTCCAAATTTTGTCGGGAAATACCCGCGCAATTCCAACATAAACAAAACCATGCGACACGTGATTCTGAGCAGGAGAAACAGATGCGTGAGAGTATGTTGACGACAAACATTTGAAAAATAAAACAGCGGCGGCAGCGTTGTACGGAGATTCACTCTAGATGGAGAAAAATGTTGTATTTCTAGAAAGTGTTATTTGTGTGTAGCTGTGTACTTAGAAGAGGCACAGATAATTGCATGTAATAAGTCAGTTACTTGTTTCGAGTGCTGGTGTCACTGCTTAAAATCGGTACTTTTCATATGTGTAATTTCAAAGTTGTCATTTGTGTCACGAATGGTGTCACGGGACTTGAAAGCAGAGGTTGCGCGTAATCGCTTGTGCTCAGCAGGTCAGCATACTTGAAACTCAGAGTAGGTGGTTAAATCAATTTACGTAATGTCTCCAAGAGCACGTTTTGTGTAAGCGAGCTTGACACCAACGCAAGTGTAGTAAATCACAACATATTCACAGGAATAGCAGCTATAAATTTGTGACAATAAAGATGTCATTGATACCCGTTTCAGTCGCACAAATTTATGCTGCTCTTGCCTAGCCACACACTCGGGTATTGCAGTATGTACGGAAATAAACTGCTGGATGTTTGTGACAAGCAAGAACGTAAATATCGTTGCCCTTAGTTTCATTCCGAGCAATTTCATCCTTTGTTTTTTAATCAGACACAAGTCATAAGATCGAAAAAACTCAATTCTGAGAGGGCGCGCTCATGTATCTATAACATCGAATATTGTGTTTCACTGATAAGGAAACCACAGAATCTGTTACAAAAGGGAAGATGGAAAAAATTATAGAAAAAACAGTAATAGCAGATCTGTTTCTTCGTCTCTTTTTTTTTTCCCGTAGTGGTTCTGTGCGAATGCCGCATGATATCTTTCAAATTCAATCGATGCGACCCCCACTTTTTTTTAAAAAAAGTTCTGGATAATATTATCATTCATCTTTGAACCTCTTGAAGGCTTTACCGCCGATGTGTCATTAATTAACATTTAATAATGAGAAATCGCACCAAGGGAAATGTGTTGCTGTTGCCCTCTGCAGTTTTTACCCCCTACGGCTTTCTTCTACTTCTGTGGAAGTTATTCCCAGATGCCTGAACAAATGTCCAATCCTCTTGTCCTTTCTTCTTGTTTTGTTTATGTTTTCCATATGTTCCTTTCTTCGCCGATTCTGCAGAGAACCTCAGCATTCCGTACTTATCTATCGGTACACCCAGTTTTCAACATTCTTCTGTAGTACCACACCTCAAATGCCTCAGTTCTTTTCCTTGTCCAGTTTACCCACAGTCCATGATTCACTAACATACAAAGCTGTGCTTCAAACATACATTCTAAGAAATTTCTTCGTCAAAGGCCCATGCTTCATATGTGCAGAAATGCCCTTTCTTCCTGTGCTAATCTGCTCTTTATGTCATTGCTTTATCCATCATGGGTTATTTTGCTTCCAAAGGTGCAGAGTTATTTAACTTTGTCTACTTACTGGTCACCAGTTTTGATGTTAAGTTCCTCGCTATATTCCTTTCTGTTACTTATCATTACTTTTGTCTTTTGGCAGATCCTGAAAGTCTGCATCATCTTCAGTTAGCATAGCAATGTCATCAACGAATCTATAATTGATATCCTGTCAACCTGAATTTTAATTGAACTTCAGAAACTCTGTTTCATTTCCTTAATGTCTTCTTCGATGTATAGATTGAACAGTAGGGACAAAAAACTGTGTCCCTATGTTACACCCTATTTAATTTGTGTACTTCATTCTTTGTTTTTTAATCTTATTGTGCCTTCTCAGGCCATGTACATATTGTATATTATCCATCTTTCCCTAAAGCTTACTCCTATTTTTCTCAGGATGTAGAACATCTTGCACTATTTTACGTTGTTGAATACTTTTTTCAGGTCGACATATGTCTTTATTTTTCTTCATGTTTGCTTCCATTATCGAACACAATGTCACAGCTGTCTCTCTGGTGCCTTTACCTTTCCTAAAGCTGAAGTGGTTGTCATCTAACAGATCTTCAGTTTTTCTTTCCTTTCTTCTGTATATTATTCTTGTCAGCAGTTAAATGCTTGAGCTATTGAGGTGATTATGCAATAGTCCTGACACTTATCAGCTCTTGTTACCTACAGAATTGTCTGGATTATGTTTTTCCAAAAGCCTGGTAATATGTCTCCAGTCTCATAGGTCATATGCACTGACTTGAATAGTAATTTGGTTGCCATTTCCCCCCAATGATTTTAGAAATTCCAGTGGAGCGTATTCTATCCCTTCTACTTAATTTGACCCTAAGTCTCCCAATGCTCTTTTACATTCTGACTCTAAAATTGGATCCCTTATCTCTTCAACATCTACTTCACTTTTTTGTTGTATCATGTCATCAGACAATTTCTCCCTCTCGTAGATGCGCTCAGTGCACCCTCTCCACCTATCTCTCCTCTCCTCTGGATTTAACAGTGGGATTCCTATTGCACTCTTAATGTTGCCACACTCGCCTTTAATTTCACTGAAGGTGGTTTTGACTTTTCTGTACGCTGAATCAGTCTTTCTGCCAATCATTTCCTTTTCTATTTCTTCACACTTTTCTTGCCACAGTTTTTATTTGGCTTCCCTGCACTTCCTATTTATTTAATTCCTAAGTGATTTATATTGCTGTGTTCCTGTCTTTCTTTGAACGTTTTTGCACTTTCTTCTTTCATCAATCAGTTTAAGTATTTTTTCTGTTACCCAGGGTTTCTTTGCAGTTGACTTCTTAGTACCCATATTTTTCTATCCACCAACTGTGATCACTCTCATAAAATGTTGACTCCTCTTCAACTGAACTGTTTATAGTGTTATTCCGTATTGCACTATCCTCATCTTTAGTGAACATCAAACATGTCTCATCCTTCCTCAGTAGGTCGGTATTCCTCTTCCTTCGACATGATTTTCCTAAACTTCACCCTAGTTTTCATCATTACTGAACTGATATAATGAGTAGGTCTGCCCCAGGGTATGCTTACAATCCAATATCTTATTTTGTAATCTCTGTTTGAACATGATGCAATCCAGCTGGAATCTCCCAATATCTTTGGGCATTTTTCTTGGATGCTTTCTCAACTTGTGTGTCTTGAACAGAGTATTGAGTATTACTAACTGAAATTTATTGCAGAACAAAGTTAGTGTTTCTCCTCTCTCATTCCTACTATCAAGCCCATAGTCTCTCATAACCTTCTCTTCCACTTCTTCCCCTATAACTGCATTAAATGACAATTATATTTTCATCTCCCTTTATGTACTGAATTACCTGTTCAATATCCTCATTACTTTATCTCCTCTTCTCCCTCTTGGTGTGTCAGCATGTATACCTGAACTATGTTGTCAGTGTTGGTTTTGCTGTCAATTCTGATGAGAACAACCTATCACTGAACTGTTCACAGTAACTCACTCTCTGTCCTACCTTCCTGTTTATTGAGAGTCCTACTCACATTATACCATTTTCTGCTGTTGTTGATATTACCCTATTTGATACAACAGAAATTTTTGACTTCTTTTCACTCCACATCACTGACCCTCACTGTATGTAGACTGAGTCTTAGCATTTCCATTTTCAGACTTTCTAGGTTCCCTGCCATCTTCAAATATTTTATTTATGCCCCAACTTGCAGAATGTTACTCTTTCATATGTTGTTGCATTTTTTTCTTGTAGTTATCTTCCCCTTGACAGTTCCTTCCTAGATATCTGAATGGGAGAATAACCTGGAATCTTTTGCCAGTGGAGAGATGATTATGATACTTTTTCAGTTACAAGCTACATATTCTATGCATGCACTTGATGTGTCTTTACTGGAGTGGTTTCCCTAGCCTTCTGTATCCTCAAGCTGTTGATCATTGTTGATTCATCTCCCTTTTAGTGCCACTGTTGACTGTGAGGCAAGAGAATGTGCTGAACCTCTTTCTAATCCCCTTCCCTCTTTTACTAAGCCATTGGTAGAATGAGGATGACTTCTTATTCCTGAAGTGTTTGGCTGTCATTGCTGAAGACGTTTATTCAAAACTGAAGCCATGGACAGTTTTGAAACCAGGATTCTGCGATTACTAGTTGAAGACGCTACCCATAGACCTCTGGTCCAATACAAAGGCATAATACAAAAACAATAAATTACAATGAAAGTTGTCAATTGTTGTCACATAGCGACATGTCACATAGGTGTCAGTTCCAAGTAAGCCATGCATCACTAACAGACCCTGTGAAGCATGGATTCCATACACACTTTGAAACCAAGGCTTGTGCTTCCTGAACATGTTCCTGCCATCAACTCAAAGCTTCATCCTGTCCCAAGTCTCCTGTCCATGCCATCTATATCTTTGAGTTCCAGTTTGGCACACACAACTTGTCATGTAGAACGAACAGGTGGATATGACAAAGGCATGATACTTTGAAGCTGAATACACTTTTTAAGACAAGTTGCGAAAGACAATAATACTCAAGATTTTTTAATTATTTATTTGCCTTATGGTATAATTTAATTTCTCTGCCAAGTTTCCACCACTGATAGTTTCAAGTAGGTGGATCATGGAAACCAATGAGAATTGAGCATACGAATATGTTATATATTCTTTGTCTCATAATGGTATAGGAAATATTTATTTAGTGTATTTCATCAAATCTCCAAGAAAAAATGGACCTTGAGATGCGTGGCTGTCTAACACAAACAGCCGTATTGTACATGCAACCACATCAGAGGATTATCTGTGGTGAGGCCACACAAATATGATTCCTGAAGAGGAGCTGCAGTCTTTTTAATAATTGCAGGGGCATGACTTAGGATAACTGATATGGTGTTGTGACGTTAGCCAGCATGTTGCTACCGTAAACAGACGAAAGCAAGAGGAAACTACAGCTGTTGTATTTCCCAAGAACCTGCAGCTCTACTGTACTACATGAGGATGATGGCATCCTCTTTGGTAAACTATTCAGTGGATGTTAGATCTCTAAGGTGATGAAGTAGATTAGAGAGTTTAAAAAGAGGGATGGAAGGGTTTAAGTTACATGTAGTGGGAATTACTGAGGTGTGTTGACAGAAAGAACAAGACTTCTGATGGAGTCAGTATGGGGTTATGAACACAAAATCAGATAGTGGTAATGCAGGAATTGGTCTAATAATGAAAATACATGGACTGTAGTAGGTAAGGTGAATGCTTGACTTCGGGTTATGGGAGAATTTTAGGAAAGTGTAACTTGTACATGAAGGAGATCATGTATGAGGTGCGACAATAAAGTAATGAGACTGATGTGAAAAAAAAAGTTGCTTACCGTTTTAGTCAAGTTTAGTGTTGTCACTCTCAAAGTAGTTCCCTTCTGATTGCACACACCTGTTCCAGCACTTCTACCACTGATGGTAACATTTCTGAAACTCATCTTCTGTAATATCCTCCAAGATCCTCGACACAGCTTTTTGGACATCTTGTGTTGTTTGAAAGTGGTGTCCCTTGACCACCATTTTGACTCATGGAAATAGAAAAAAGTTGCACGGAGCGATATCTCGTGAATAAGGTGGCTGTGGTAGTTCTGAAATTTGTTTTGAGGTTAAAAATTGCTGTACTGACAGAGCAGTATGGGATGGCGCATTCGGGACCATTTTTGCACAAATCTTTCTCATACCGAGATCTTCAGTTATTATTAGATGAACCATTTCTTGATCGATGTTCAGTTCTTCTGCAATCATTTTCATGGATAATATTCAATTAGATTGTACGAGTTGACTCACCCTGGCCAAGTTGACATCCGTCTGTGTGGTTGATGGTCATTCACTGCGGTCTCCATCTTCAACATTCGCTCTGCCTTCACTAAACATTTTATACCAATGAAAAACTTGAGCTCTTGACATAACCTCCTCTCCAAAAGCCTTCTGAAGCTTACCTAAGTTGTCGTCACGTTTTTACTCAATTTAACGCAAAAGGAAATGGCATACTGATGTGCAATTTTATGCGGTTCCATTTCTGTGATGAGAGACACAAGCACGTGTTACCTTCTTGTGAATGTTGGATGTTGGCCAAACTACAGATCCTTAGGGTCACAGAACACATTTATGATAATGATATAACAGTCATTGCTCACTGCTACCCAGCACAATATGCCAATGATATGGCACTCTAAACAACTGGTCTCAACACCAGCCAACGCATTGCTAGCCCCCAGAGGCTGGTGGATGCAACAGTCACCTGGTGGTGTTCAAACAAGATTGCCCTCAATGCTGCCAAAACTTTGGCTGTCTACTCCACTGAGTACCATATCCTCTGCCCCAACATCACTACCCCAGGCATCTGGGTCCCATGGTCCCCAGTTACAAAATATCTAGGTGTGTGGGTGGCTAAAAAACTGCTCTTTCATCGACATGTGGAATGCATCACCCAAAAGGGGCAGAAGCTGATAAAAGTGTTGTACCCACTCTTCAACAGCAAGGATCTGACCTTATACACCAAGCTATGACTGTACCAGATGGCTGTTCACTTTCCCTCACCTGTGGCTCCTGGATGCAGACTCTCAAGCGCCTGCAGAATAAGGTTCTTCAGTGGAAACTGAATGCCCATCCCCTTATGAGCATTGTTACCCTGCACAAGGAGACCAAAATGGTCCCTCTATAGATGTCCTTTCAAGAGAAGGCAAGGCGCCTCTACAACAAAGTGGATGCCCTGCGCGACTTGGTCAATGGATTGGAACACGCTGGCGCCATGAATCCCAAGCACTGCCACTGCCACCGCCACCCTGTTCCTCTTACTATCCTTGATGAATCAGGTTCAGACCATAGCCTTGGTACAGCCACTAATAGTGTGTGTTTTATTACAGCCACTCGTTCTGTGAAATTCTTGTGCGACCAGCTCTTTAACTACCTGTGTAGTTGTGTTGCATATTACTGGCACTTCAGTGGTGGACACTCACTTAAGATGGCTGAACAGTTGTCAGCTGAAATATTGTGGCAAGAAGTCAACATGATCTGGCTGCAATCCCGAAACATCATAGATTATTCTATTGCTCTTTTATGTTCTTATTAGGAGTATCCATTCATTTATCTTTATTGAGGTTGAATCACAGTTTGAATTAAAAAGACGAAGTTAATTGTGTGTAAGTAATAATTTGCTTGGAGCTTTTTTGTATGTAAACTCCTTTGTATTTGTAATAGATGCACAGTTTATAATCATCACATTACTTCATATTATCTTATCTCATCTTCTCATAATACTGACTTGCTCAGTATCAGTTTGTATCTAAAATGAAGAAGATGATCAATAAACCAATACAATACAATAAAACGCAGTCCATCTGATGGAAAGTCAGAGGGGGAAAAAAGAGAAGTAGAAGGATGAACTTTCAGTGTGGAATGGGAAGCAGCACCGCAAGGGCCAGGGCCTCATGTTAGCCAGCCACATACTCACAAAAGGGATGCTAGCCTCCTGTGGGAGTCAGATAAATATCCTGAATGTGTTCCTGATTGCAAATATGATTCAAAAGTTGTTGCCAATCAGGTAAACGTGAATAAATATTTACGCAAGTAATCAATAGTTTGTGTGAACTTACATGACACTGTGATGGCAGAAATGTTAAGGGCGACACTTAACATGATTTACATGCTACAATAAAGCAATGCTAAAATTAATTTTATATTGTGCTGAACTATAAATTAATTTTTGAGATTACGGTTCTTTATTGCTGTAAATAAGGGTAATACATATCTTAGTATAATAAACTGAAACAATGCAGTCCTTTTAAATTTTGCATTATTGTCCAGTTTCACAGTAATATTTCGTTAACTCACCCAGCAACTCAACAGTTGTAAGTCAATGTTAACTCACATTAAGAGCACTCATTTTGCAAGTAAACAATGTTAAGTATCCATTGATGTACTTTAAGAATTAAATTTTTAATAGAATTCATAATTTTGCAAATATGTCTTTATTCATGTCACATTTGAAAACAATGACTTATATGAATAAAAGAACAATAATAAATGTACTTGAAATATTTCATTTGTTAGATGTTATTGAAACTTAAGTGAAAAATTTCTCAAAAAAACCAATCTGTTCCTTTCCACTGTTTAAAGCCGAGATCTTTATATGTCGAGGTAGGTGTGAACTGCCTTTGAAGAATGCCAGGTACTATTGCTTTCATAGCCTGTACATTTGTCTGAAATGTGACTCATCAAGGATATAACTGATCAGAAATATCTATGGTGTGTATACGCATACTGAAGCAAAGAATGAAAACTCGTATCAAGGCTGGAATTTGGACCCAAGTCTCCTGCTTACTAGGCAGGTTCACTAACCAGTAAACCAGCCTCACACAGTGGCTTTTTACATCTGCATGGACCACCCTAGCACACTCCCTTCCTCAACTCGCATTCCCATTCGTTTAGAGAGGCGGGAATACCAAAGAGGGCTGTATTATTTTTCATTTCTGTCCGATTAGTAGTGCATTGTCACAAATGTTACTTTAGATGGTAATTTAATTTTACATCAAATAGCATTCGAAAATCAATACAATATGGAAATTTTAACAACATGTTACACCTCCTTTCAAAGAAACTTTTCAGTGTTTACTTCTTTGGAAAACATAAATGCCATATCTTCAAAGATTATAAACTATAGTTGATGATGGTGTGTTTAAAGTTAATTTCAAATTTTTTAGTAAAATAAATAACGACAATGAAGGTAGTCTAAATACACCATTGGCATAACTCGACTTGGTCAGAGAGAATCCCAAACACGTGTAATCTTAGCCTGGCTGCATAGAGCAGGAATCCTATGGAGTTGCCATAGCATTATTTATTACAGTATAATCTTGGCAATACAATTAAGAGTAGAACAAAACATACAAACAGCGTTCCCCATGCTGTCTTTTGCTATAAGGAAAAAAAAAGTAAATAGGAATTTTTGACATGCTACGTTTTTAAATCAGACTAAAAAGTATAAAACAATTTCTCCTAGCCTCGTACAGATTCCTATCCCCACCCAGATAGTCCTGAAAATTCATAACTGTGAATTTTTAATAGCTATGAAAATACTTGTAAGATTTAAAACAAAAAAATGTGGAGACGAACAACTCACCGTATCCATTATGTATTGCATAATTGCACGCGCCCCAAGTTTTTCACTTATTTTAAACTTTGTAATCCAGTTTAAAAATGTAGTATATTAAAAACTCATTTTTATCTAAATAATTATTTTCTGCATTTTAGTTGTATGTGTGAATTTATCAAACGATAAAGATTTTGATGAAATTACAACAGAGACATGTGGTAAATTTAAGATTTATTTCAATTTCTCTTCCCCTGATTCAAACAATGTATTGCTTCCTTCTACATATATCGTACAAAAAGATGGCGAAGCTAAAAATTATACAGGTTTGAGCTTACACTGGGGCTTAATAGCAATCTTTTTGTCTGCAACCATTCTCAATTGGAGCAGGAAAAGGAGAAATGACAGTGGTACGTAAAGTGCCCCCTGCCAGACACCACACAACAAAGCGCATTCATGTTGCATTGTCATCCAGTTCTGGGCTATGTTGAAAGTTTCAAGTCTCTATCTAGGTCATTGGCAAACGGCAGTGGCAACAAAACTGTCTCCGCACACCAAACACAAAAGTGAGTTAATATTGCATTGTCATCGCACATCTAAGCTCTGTTGAAGTTTCAGACCTCTAGCTCATCAGAAAATTAGTTCAAAATCAACAGCAAAATTTGTAATGGTTAGGGAAATCTGGGATGTGACTGTTTGCTGCAAGCAAGCAAAGTGCCCTTGCATTTCTCTCTTCAAAACTTTAAACAAAGGTTATTCAAGGTATTCAATGCAAATTATTAAGATATTTGTGAAAGATGTGTACAAAGTCCACAACACTTTTGAGCGAGACCTGCCTTTGCTACCAATATAATGATATTCATATTCCGCAGAGCACTTAAGCGAAATCTTAATATACAAAATCCGCATTGTATTTAAACATGCACTCTTAATATATGCCATATCCTTAGACATTTACTGCAGCTCCATTTTGTTGTCCCTTCTACTTGTTTTTCTGCTTACTCTGTGTTAATTTCTTTTCATGGTCTCCCATGTCCTTAAATTTTGCAATTTTTTATTTTGCATAACTTCAAGATTTAGTAGAATTTCAATGTACTAAAACCCTGCTTCCACATCCATCTCTGCCAGGATTAACTTTGAAGATGGATGAGCATAAATGAGAACAGAAATTGATTCCAACATATCAATAAATGCAGAATATATGTAAAAATATGTGTGAGGGCACCTTTTCCACATAGAACAAATATTAGGAAAAAGCGGAGGTCAGACAGATTCATGGGAAAGAACTTAAGGAAGTGTACTTTTTCCATAAGAGATGTGGCTTATAAAACATTTGCTCGACCAGTTCTTATGTATTGATCATAATTCTTGGATCCTTACCAGGTTGGACTAATAGAACAGATAGAAAAGATACAACGAAGAGCGGGGAATTTTGCCACAGGATCGTTTCGACAGCTCCACTGGCAGAAGGTACAAGATAGGCATTGTGCACCAAGTGGTCACTTACCACTGAAGTTCTGGAGAGTTCATTCTGGGAAGGATGGGACAACATATTATTTCTCAAGAAATGACCACATTGAAAAATTTGAGAAATTAGAGATAATACAGAAATTTAATGACAGTCATTCTTCCCATGCACCATTCATGAATGGAAAAGTGAAGGGGAGATCAGGTAGTGGTATCAAAGGTACCATTCGCTGCACACTGTCAGATGAGCTGCACAGTATAGATGTAGATATAACTGCACTAAGAGATTCATTTGTGACGGAACTGAACATATTCGCACTGTAAAACTAGAGAAATACCTGGAGAATCAAGGATATGAGGACCAGTCTCGAGACCAGTGATCTGTATGGAGATCACTGTTCAAAACAATTTTATCCACTATTTTGTTGACTTCCTTGTACACCGGGAGTATTGGCCATCATAACAAATAAAGAGAAATTGGAGGTGTTCACTTATCCTATGTACTATTTGAGAGTGTAGCTGCTGATAATTAGTCTGAATGTGGTTCTAT
The DNA here is from genome assembly GCF_023897955.1 of Schistocerca gregaria. Lineage (NCBI taxonomy): Eukaryota > Metazoa > Arthropoda > Insecta > Orthoptera > Acrididae > Schistocerca > Schistocerca gregaria. The sequence continues at coordinate 515,336,583 of NC_064924.1, forward strand.
GAACCCTCTGTTGAGCACTTAAGTCTGAATTTCAGAGTAATAATGTAGATGTAAAGGTTTGTGGAGAATGTCTTTGAGCCATGCCTATCTGAACATTAAAATTCAACATGTCATATCTCAACAACTATGAAAGATATTTGCTTTAAATAACTTTTTTTATTTGCCCTCTGAAGTTTTTACTCTATTTATCCAGCCAAAACATTTTACAGAGAAAATACATAAATGCAAATTTACAGAATTGAAAACTCAAGCTGTCACAATTTTTTTATCACACCATTTTTTTTAAAAAAATAGCATGAAAAGTAATCTAGATATTGAGAATGAGATTTTCACTCTGCAGTGAAGTGACAGATTAAAACTGTGTACCGGACCGAGACTCGAACTTGGGACCTTTGCTTCTCGCTGGCATGTGCTCTACCAGCTGAGCCACCCAAGCACGGCTCACGTCCCGCCCTCACAGCTTCACTTCTGCCAGTAACTCATCTCTGCCAGTATTTCATGCTTAGATAGCTCAGTTGGTAGAGCACTTGCCCGTGAAAGGCAAAGATCTTGAGTTCGAGTCTCGGTCCGGCACACAGTTTTAATCTGCCAGGAAGTTTCATATCAGCGCGCACTCTGCTGCAGAGTGAAAATCTCATTCTGGAAACATCCCCCAGGCTGTGGCTAAGCTATGTCTCCGCAATATCCTTTCTTTCAGGAGTTCTAGTTCTGCAAGGTTCAGAGGAGAGCTTCTGTTAAGTTTGGAAGGTAGGAGACGAGGTACTGGCAGAAGTAAAGCTGTGAGTGCAGGACGTGAATCGTGCTTGGGTAGCTCAGTTGGTAGAGCACTTGCCCGCGAAAGGCAAAGGTCCCGAGTTCGAGTCTCGGTCCGGCACACAGTTTTAATCTGCCAGGAAGTTTCAAACTAGATATTCTTGTGTTGTAAATTAATGCTGTTTATTAAGTTTAATCATATGCATTACATAGTGATGAAAATATGGCCATTTCTCATTAACATTTAGGTTGAAACTAGTCTGTGCCACTGTTGTCTCGTATGCTCTAAGGACATGCCTGTACCAATGCAGGCAGCTGTCTCTCATTTTGTCCACTTTTGGTGCAACACTGTATAGCCTGCAGACTTCATTATTTGTGACGTGATCATACAGTGTTGATCCCAATGTCCACCTAAGCATTTTCGTTATGGAGAATGGAGTTCGCAGGCTATTCGGTGTTGCACCAACAGTAGACAAAATGAGAGAAAGCCACCTACATGGGTATGGGCATGTCCACAGAGCAGATGGGACAACAGTGGAAAAGACAAGTTTCAACCTAAATGTAAATGGGGAATGGCCAGCAGGACAACCAAGGCAGCAATGGCTTGACACCCTGCATGAAGACATCAAGATCTCAGGCCTTCATACTGGTCGGGCACAAGATTGCAAGAGTGGCAGCGAGTCAAAGCAGTGGAACCCGCCACCACGCAGGACAAATGCAAAGGAACAAGGAGAAGAAGAAGAAGTAATGAAAATATATTGTTGTTGTTGTGGCCCTCAGTCCAAAGACTAGTTTGATGCAGCTCTCCATGCTACACTATAATCTATAGGGCGCTTCATCTCCAAGTAGCTAATACAACATGTATCCTTCTGGATCTGCTTTGTGTATTCATCTCTTGGTCTCCCTATATGGTTTTTACCCTCCATGCTTCCCTCCAGTACTAAACTGGTGATCCCTTTATGCCTCAGAAAGTATCATACTAATCGATCCCTTCTTTTAGTGAAATTTTACAACAAATTCCTCTTCTCCCCAGTTATATATAGTACCTCTTCATTAGTTACGTGATCTACCCATCTAATATTCAGCATTCTTCTGTAGCACCACATTTGAAAGGCTTCTATTCTCTTCTTGTCTAAACTATTTATTGTCCATGTTTCACTTCCATACATGGCTGCACTCCATACAAATACTTTCAGAAAAGACTTCTAAACCCGTGAGTCTATACTCGATGTGAACAAATTTATCTATCTCATAACTGCTTTCCTTGTCATAGCCAGTGTACATTTTATATCCTCTCTACTTTGACCAGCATCAGTATAGCAAAACTCATATCCTAATCAGATTGCCTCAGCATCACCTAATTTAATTTGACTACATTCCATTATCCTCATTTTGCATTTGTTGATGTTCATTTTATATCCCCCTTTCAAGGCACAGTCGATTCCATTCAATGACTCTTGCAAGTCCATTGCTGTCGTCGGCAAAACTCAAAGTTTTTATTTCTTCTCCCTGGACTTAATTCCAACTCCTAATTTTTCTTTTGTTTCCTTTACTGCTTGATCAATATACAGATTGAATAACGTCAGGGATAGGCTACAACCCTATCTTACTCCCTTCTCACCCCCTGCTTCACTTTCATGCCTCTTGACTCTGATAACTGCCATGTGGTTTCTGTACAAATTGTAAATAGCCTTTAGTTCCCTGTATTTTATCCTTGCCACCTTCATAATTTGAAACAGAGTATTCCAGCTAACAATGTCAAAACCTTTGTCTAAGTCTACAAATGCTAGAAGTGTGGGTTTGCCCTTCCTTATTCTAGCTTCTAAGATCAGTTGTAGGTTCAGTATTGCCTCATGTGTTGCAACATTTCTCTTGAATCCAAACTGATCTTCTCCGAGGTTGGCTTCTACCAGTTTTTTCATTCATCTGTAAAGAATTAGTGTTGGTGTTTTGCAACTGTGACTTATTAAACTCATACTTTGGTAATTTTCACACCTGTCAGCACCTGCTATCTTTGGAATTGGAATTATTATATATATTTTTTAAGTCTGTGGGTATTTCACCTGTCTTATACATCATTCTCACCAGATGGAAGAGTTTTGTCATGGTTGGCTCTTGAAAGACTATTAGTAGTTCTAACAGAATGTTGTCTACTCCTGGGGCCTTGTTTCGACATAGGCCTTTCAGTGCTCTGTCAAATTCTTCACGCATTATCATATCTCCCATTTCATTTTCATATATGTTCTCTTCCTTTTCCATAATATTGCTCTCAAGTTCACTGCCTTTGTATAGACCTATTTATACTCCTGTACACCTTCCACCTTTGTGCTTTTCCTTCTTGCTTAGGACTGGTTTTCTGTTTGAGCTCTTGATATTCATAAGGTGGTTTTCTTTTCTCCAAAGATGTCCTTAATTTTCCTGTAGGCAGCATCTATCTTACCCTTAGTGATATGTGCTTCCACATCCTTACATTCATCATATAGTCATCCCTGCTTCGCCATTTGGCACTTTCCGTCGATCTCGTCTTTGAGACGTTTGTATTCCTATTCTCCTGCTTCATTTACTGCATTTTTATATTTTTCTCCTTTTGCCTATTACTTTCAGTATCTCTTCTGTTACCCAAGGATTTTTCCTAGCCCTCCTCTTTTTACATACTTGATCCTCTCCTGCCTTCACTATTTCATCTCTCACAGCTACTCATTCTTCTTCTACTCTATTTCTTCCCCCTGTTCTTGTCAATCGTTTCCTAATGCTCCCTCTGAAACTCTCTACAGCCTCTGGTTCCTTCAGTTCATCCAGGTCCCATTTCCTTAAACTCCTACCTTTTTCAGGTTCTTCAGTTATAATGTATAGTTTATTATCAATAAATTTTGGTCAGAGTCCACATCTGCCCTTGGAAATCTCTTACAATTTAAAACCTGGTTCTTAAATCTCTGTCTTACCATTGTATAACCTATCTGAAACCTTCCAGTGTTTCCAGGTCTCTCCACGTATACGACCATCTGTCATGATTCTTAAACCAAGTGTTAACTATGATTAAGTTATGCTCTGTACAAAATCCTACCAGGAGGCTTCCTCTTTCATTCCTTACCCCCAATCCATATTCACATACTACTTTTCCTTCTCTTCCTTTTCCTATTATCGAATTCAAGTCCTCCATGACTGTTAAATTTTCATCTCCCTTAACTATATGATTAAGTTCTTTTATTGCATGATACATTTCTTCAATCTCTTCATCATCTGGTGTACTGTAGTACTGTGGTACCATAGCTGTGGACTTTGTGTCTATCTTGGTGACAATAATGCGTCCACTACGCTGTTCGTTGTAGCTTATCCATGCCCCAATTTTTTTATTCATTATCAAATCTACTCTCGTATTACCCTTATTTGATTTTGTATTTATAACCCAGCATTCATCTGATCAGCAGTCTTGTTCGTTCGGCCACCGAACTTCACTAATTCCCACTACATCTAACTTTAACCTATCCATTTCCATTTTTAAATTTTCTAACCTTCTTGCTCGATTAAGGGATCTGAAACTCCATGATCCGACAGGCCAATCTTGTTTCTCCTGATAACGTCGTCCTCCTGAGTATTCCCTGGTCTTGAGATCCGAATGGGGGACTATTTTATCTCCAGAATATTTTACTCAAGAGGACGCCACCACCACTTAACCATGCAGTAAGGCTGATGCCCTTGGGAAAAATTATGGTTGCAGATTCCCCCAGCTTTCCGCCGTTTGCAGTACCAGTACAACAAGGCCATTTTGGGTGCTTTTACAAGGTCAGATCAGTCAATCATCCAGGCTGTTGCCTCTGCAACTGCTGAAAAGGCTGCTGCCACTCCTTAAATCTAGAGGTTTTTCCTTGTATGTTTAAGGAAACTAACAGTCACTTTATAAAGGCGACTGTCTTTAATAAATAAAGTAGAAGAATCTAGTTGCAGGAGGTGGTATCACATATTCAGCAATGTCGTCAAATGTTCTGATTCGTAGTCAATTTTTGTACATAAAAACAAATGTGGTTTACATCAGCTTATGACTCAGAACCATACCAACATGCAGGAAACCGGAAGTGACCGTTCTATATAGACGTAGATGAAAAGAGGCGTGATTAAAGAGGAGTTCAGTGTTAGTGGAAACCACTGATCAGTCCAAATGCAACCTCTTAAACCACAGCCTTGTCGGAATTTGCGGTTGTAAAGCCACATAATAGCCACTTTCCGTTTGTTGGAACACATTCCACTACTACTGCAGTTGCTGTTTCCCATGGCTCTTGACTTCATATAGGTCATCTATATATGGCAATTTCAAATCAAGGACAGTTCCTGTAGATGCAACTTGCTTCGCTAAGATGACAAATTCCTCATTACAATGGATGCAAACGTGGGAATGTTTCCACAGCAGACTGACTGACTGCCCTCTCCGCTTACAATGAACATGTTCCAGTGTCGCATCCAATATGATTGTAGCGCTTGGTTGTTATATTGTATCTCTGGCACTGAACATTTTTAAGAACACACTGATAATCGGACATGATTGGTATCTTTAAGAAGGAATTTGAAGGTACAAATGTACGTCTTTACAATATTGGCAAGCTGTTTTGCATAGTTTGAAGGTTTTAGTGACATTGATAGTAGTGCATAGAAAAGCATATGTGGTATACACCTCTTGCAGAATTTTGGATCCATCGATACATCTATACTGCTATATAAGGACGTGTGTGTGTGTGTGTGTGTGTGTGTGTGTGTGTGTGTGTGTGTGTGTGTTAAATGAAGACATTGAATATCTTGAAAGCTACACATCAGACCAAAAAGAGTTATAATTCCATTTGTTTGTCTCAGAGGGAGACATCCAATGATACCATACTCGACCCCCACCCTACACCATGTGTGGGTGGCTGGGAACAACTTTGAAATCTTGACTGGTAACCCCGCTCTTACTGCGGATTAAGGTTCTATGGCAAAATCTTCATATGCTTTATCTGAAGCAGTTTTTTTGTTTCACCACAGATGGTGCTGTAATCAGAGGAACAGAAATAATAATTTATGGCATTGTACTTCATGGCAATTGAATATCCAGTGGCTCGTGGGACCCCCACCTCCATGCTACAAGGGTAGGATAGGTCAGTATTTCATAACTTCCAATTGGAAACTCCACTTGCAACATTGTATTCCTCCATCATCCACATGCTTCACTGAGTGGTAACGTGCTTGCCTACCGTGCAGCAGGCCCAATTGGAGATTTTCTCTGTCCATGGTCTGGGTGTTGTGTTGTCCTCATCATCATCTCATCATCACCGATGCACAAGTCTTGCAATGTGACATCATCTCAAATAAGACGTGCACCCAGCTGCTGAACTTCCCTGGATGGGGCCTCATGGCCAACAATGCCCATGATCATTTCATTTCATTCCTCCCTCATATTGAACAAGGGGCTACTCGAAGCACTACTGTGGCAGTGGCTCGAGGCAAATGCTACTCTACTTTTCCACTTAGAGTATGTGTTCAAACATACCTGTAATGATCTGTTTTCCAAATGACCGTGCACAGGACAGAAGCACATCTGTAGGAATGTCAGCACAGGAACTTGTGATACGGTCGACCATGTCATCACGGCCTGTTGTCACTTGCTGGTACAAATTATCTTTTAAATATCCTTGCAGAAAGGAATCCGGCGACCTATCGGGCCAATTAACAGGACCAGTTCCACTGATCCAGTGACTAGTGCAAAATGGTCTAATTCCTCCCATACTTAAATAATGTAATTCACTGCGCAACCATCCTGCTGAAACCACATAGTACATTGTCTAATGTCCAGGGTTACATCCCGTAGATGAACTGGTAGTTTCTGATTAGATTAGATTAATACTTGTTCCATAGATCATGAATACGACACTTCGTAATGATGTGGAACGTGTCAGGTTAATAGAAGATGTCTGTACAAGAAATTACATTACACAAAATATTGCATGACACTAATGATTAAGGTTTTTTTTTTTTTTCTTTTTTTTTTTTTTTTTTTTTTACTTTATATCTAAAAATTCAGCCAATAAGTAGAAGGAGTTGTCATCTAGAAATTCTTTTAATTTATTTTTAAATGTTAGTTGGCTATCTGTCAGGCTTTTGATGATGTTTGGTAGGTGCCCAAAGACTTTTGTGGCAGCATAATTTACCCCTTCCTGTGCCAAAGTCAGATTTAACCCTGCATAGTGAAGATCATCCTTTCTCCTGGTGTTATAGGCATGCACACTGCTATTACTTTTGAATTGGGTTGGATTATTATCAACAAATTTCATAAGGGAATATATATACTGTGAGGTTACTGTGAGGATCCCTAGATCCTTAAATAGATGTCTGCAGGATGACCGTGGGTGGGCTCCAGTAATTATTCTGATTACACGTTTTTGTGCAATGAATACTTTTCTACTCAACGATGAATTACCCCAGAATATGATGCCATACGAAAGCAGTGAATGAAAGTAGGCATAGTAAGCTAATTTACTGAGATTCTTATCACCAAAATTTGCAATAACCCTAATAGCATACGTAGCTGAACTCAGACGTTTCAGCAGACCATCAATGTGTTGCTTCCAGTTTAACCTCTCATCAATGGACACACCTAAAAATTTTGAAAATTCTACCTTAGCTACAGACTTCTGTTCAAATTCTATATTTATTACTGGAGTTGTGCCATTTACTGTACGGAACTGTATATACTGTGTTTTATCAAAATTTAAAGAGAGTCCGTTTGCTGAGAACCACTTAATAATTTTGTGAAAAACATCATTTACAATTACATCACTTAGTTCTTGGTTTTTGGATGTTATTACTATACTTGTATCATCAGCAAAAAGAACTAACTTTGCATCTTCATCAATGTGGAATGGTAAGTCATTAATGTATATCAAGAACAGTAAAGGACCTAAGACCGAACCCTGTGGGACCCCGTGCTTGATAGCACCCCAGTTTGAGGAATCAGCTGTTTTAACATTACACGAACCACTTATTTCAACTTTCTGCATTCTTCCAGTTAAGTATGAATTAAACCATTTGTGCACTGCCCCACTCAAACCATAATGATTTAGCTTATCTAAAAGAATTCCATGATTTACACAATCAAAGGCCTTTGAGAGATCACAAAAAATACCAATGGGTGATGTCCGGTTATTCAGAGCATTTAATATTTGATCAGTGAAAGCATATATAGCATTTTCTGTTGAAAAGCCTTTCTGAAAACCAAACTGACATTTTGTTAGTACTTTATTTTTACAAATATGGGAGGCTACTCTTGAATACATTACTTTCTCAAAAATTTTTGATAGAGCTGTCTGAAGAGAGATTGGGCGGTAGTTGTTGACATCCGACATATCCCCCTTTTTATGCAATGGTTTTACAATGGCATATTTCAGTCTATCAGGGAAAACACCCTGCTCCAAAGAGCTATTACATACGTGGCTGAGAATTCTACTTATCTGTGGGGAACAAGCTTTAAGTACTTTGCTGGAAATGCCATCAATTTCGTAAGAGCTTTTACTTTTCAGTGAGTTCATTATTTTACTGATTTCAGAGGGAGAGGTTGGTGGAATTACAGCTGTTTCAAACTGTGCAGGTATGGCCTCTTCTATTAATAGCCTTGCCTCTTCTAGTGAAGATCTAGATCCTATTTTCTCCACAACATTTAAAAAATGATTATTCAAAATATTTTCAATTTCTGATTGTTTGTTAGTGCACTTGTCATTCAGTTTTATTGCACTAAAGTCTTCCTATGCTCTTGGTTGCCCTGTTTCCCTTTCAATAATATTCCAAATATATATTCCAATAATATTCTGTTCCAAAAACATTCGATGTTTGTGTGCATTCAGTGGTCTATCAACAAAATTTGGACCAATGAGTTGCTCGTCTTGATACCACACCATACGTTGACCGACCAAGTACATTGATGGTCAATTTCCCGTAAGTAGTGAGAATTATCTACACTCCAGTAATGTATGTTATGCCAGTTAATGCTACCATGGTTTGCGAATGTAGACTCATCGGAAAATAGTACCTTGGCAAAGAACAGGGGAGTTGTTTGCATTTGTTGACGTGCCCATTCATAAAACACTACCTTGTTATGGAAATCGGCGCCATGAAGCTCTTGATGCAGTGACACGTGGTATGGACGATACTTACAACGATGCGATATTATGACAATACTACTTACGGACGTACAGAAACTTTGTTGTAATTTCGAGGCGCTAATCCATGGGCTGTGGTGCACTGCTTCTAGTAAAGCTGTCCCATTAGCTTCTCCTGTAACACATTTGCTTCGTTTCCTTTTGCCGGTCTGTACGATGCCATCAGATATAAAGGCGTTCACAACCTTCTAAAAGAACGAACGAGAGCGAGCTTTCTCTGGAAAATGGTTGCATACACGGCAACAGCAGCCTCAACATTTCTCCTGTATTTTCTGTAAACCAGGATCATTTCAATACTTTTCTTCTGTGGTTGCAACATTTATCGTCCACTAGCACGTCTGTTCTCCAAATGATAGGTACGTGTGCAGGCAACAAACAGTGCACAAGAATTGTAATGTTTATAGTCACTCCGTTCTACGTCTTCGTGATGTGTGAGCTCCAGTCGCAGTGTACTTACTGCCTTTTATGTTAAGTTTTAGTTCGCTACAGGCCATGGTGGTGCGTTGAGTAGTACCCTGTTCGATATGTTGGAGGAATACAACGTTGCGTATGGGGTTTTCAATTAGAAGTTATCAAATACTGGCCTGTCCGACACTCGCATCATGGCGGTGGGGTCTCATGTACCATTGAGTATTCAAGGGCCATCAAGTGGCATGTCGTAAATTACGGTTGTGTACCCATTTCTATTCCTCCAATTACAGTGCCATCTGTGGCGAAACGAGAAAAATGCTTAAGACAAAACGTGTGTAGATTTTGCCGTAGAATCGTAACATGCAATAAAAAATGGGGGTTCCTATTGAAGATTTCGAACTTGCTCACAGCCACCCACGCACGGGGTGGGGGTGACCGGTTGAGTGTGATATCGTTGGATGTCCTCTTCGTGACAAACACACTGGAATCATGACTTTTTTCGATTCATTGTGTAGTTGTCGAGGCCTTTCAATGTCTTCAGCTAAAATGAACAACCTATATAAAGGGGAAACGTTGTTACTAAAAATCTTGAAAAGTTCTTGACATACTTACTTCAAATTTATATATAACTAGCTGACAAACCCAGCATTTTCCCAATTTTCTGTCAGAAACCAAAACAAAAAAGAACTGTTTAAGTGTACTACGAAAAAAAAATGTTCACGATTTCATTGTTTATGGCGTCATATCTTCTGAACTATGACACGTAGTTAGTTCTTACCCACACAGCGATTGTTGCCCGACAGTAAGGGACATGTATTCGAAGTTAGGTTGAAATTGGTCCAATGGTTTAAGAGAAGATATGGAACATACAAGCATACATAAATCCATTTTTGTAACATGTATGGCTGTCTGCCCCGTTAGTTAAGTGGTATAGCGTCTGACTGCTATGCAGAAGGCCTGGGTTCGATTCTCAGACGGGTTGGAGATTTTCTACGCTCAGGTACTGTGTGTACTGTTGTCCTCCTCCTCATTGCATCATCATCATCATCATCATCATCATCATCATCATCATCATCGACATGCCAATCGCCCATGTGGCGCCACCCGAAAACACTAGAAGCCAGTGTTGCCAATTTGTGGGGAATTCCCCAAACTGCGGGGAATTTCAATTCGATTGGGGATTTTGTGGGGATGACACTATGTGAGGAATATGCGTGGTTTTTAACGTTTTACTATTTATTAATATAGCAAAGCTGTTACATCGATAATTTGATGGTTGGTGAGTTTGTTGCTGGTGTTGATTCTAATGAACTGCAAGACCTTAGCCCCAGAATGAGTTTCGTAGAGAAGATTTCAAGCAGTATCATATGAACAAGGTACATGCATACTCTTTTATATACAGATACTACTTAAGCGAGGCTGAACATAACGGTGGCTGAATGCAAGCAAGGAAAAACGGTTGACCGTAGCAACTGTTGACAGCAAAGATGGTTCAAATGGCTCTGAGCACTATGGGACTTAACTTCTGAGGTCATCAGTCCCCTAGAACTTAGAACTACTTAAACCTAACTAACCTAAGGTCATCACATACATTCATGCCCGAGGCAGGATTCGAACCTGCGACCGTAGCGGTCGTGCGGTTCCAGACTGTAGCGCCTAGAACCGCTCGGCCACCCCGGCGGGCCACAGCAAAGAATTGTTCCCCTTGCACATTCTGCTATCTGGGCAGTACTCTCTCGCCACTCTTCAGCTCGTTTATCGCTTATTCTAATACGTTCGACTGCTTACGTTTTGGTTTCTTTTCTTGGGAAATAACGTTTTTGTACAAAAATGGATAAATGGTTGCTAAAAGGTGCAGATAAAAAGGCAGAGACTAATCCTAAGGTAGGTTTATTGAATTCTTATACACAGCTCGTATATAGCTTGTTTTCTGCTACTTTCCAACTCCTTGCCACCCTCTACCATAAATCAATGTGTTACGGTCCATTAGTCATGAAGGCAGTGAAAGGTTTATTTTTGTTATCGTCAGTTTCTTGTGCACTGCGAACGCACGTGATATGTGACAGCGAAGAAAATGTTCATAGCACAATATCATCGACATCTTTTAACGCCTCGAAGGCGTGTAATCCGACTATAAAGTTTTAATAAATAAATATCATAGCTATCTCACTCACTGAATATTTGTTTATCAATCTGCTTAATTTCACATCATATTCTGTGTAACAAACACGTAACCTATGTGAATATGAATGACTTTGTACAGAATGCTTTTACAAGACCTTCTTACTTATTACTTCTTAAATGTCTACCATAGCAAGGGTCTTAAAAATAAGGTTGAACAATAATCATTTTGCTCTGCTTTCGGCTGGCTGCTGTGACGTCACGCCACATAAAAAAACGTTCTTGTGGCCTTTCGAATTTCTGTTGTTTCTCGTAGATACTTACACTATGTATCAATTTTAAAAGCATATTAGTAACATGAGATAATGTAATCAATAATTTACTCAAGACGAGTACAAGAAAACACTCAAATGTCCTATTATGTGGGATATCGGGAAATTTTTATCCACATATCTGGGGACTAGCGGCCATCGTTGCCGATCATATGTACAAGCGTTGACAGGTGATTCATTGTCACCAGAATTCTCGTCATATGATTCGCTGATTTATCACAAATTTTAACAGAATGAACATTTGATAAATATATTTTAAACGATAATGTACTTGTTTTTTGTTTAAACCAACTGCGAGAAAGAAAATGCTGCGATGTGAAAACGTGCAATTTCTTTTCATTCTGGCAGTCACTTTCTTATCGGCTTTTGGTTACAATACTACTGCGGAGTCTGAATCGTCCGAAACTTCGTAATCCTGCCAATTTGCAGATTAAAACTGTGCAAAGTACTCTCGTTGAAGCTACTACCCTCACAGATCCAGCAACTGGAGAGATCTCCCTCACTGCCCATGTGCTAATGACCCCACCCGATTTACCCATTCATTTTAAACGACTCCAGTTGTTGACAACCAAAGTTTCATATGCAGTAACAGTAAACAAGCTCAATGTCAGAGAGAAGGATGAGAGGACAGAGGGCGAGGGAGCGAATAGGGTACAGTGGGGAGGAGGAGGATATGGACAGTGAGAGGGGAAGGAGATGATGTACAGAAAGAGGGGAGGGAGAAGGAGATCGAGAAAGAAAGGGGCGATGAGGGGATGGGCAAAGAGAGTGGGGGTGGGGATTATATCCATTTCTCATACATATTTCAAAGAATGGTAAGTCCAGGATGGAATGTAACAATATTATGAAAAGGGAAGTTGCTACTCACCATATAGTGGAGATGCTGAGTCGTAGATAGGCACAACAAACAGACTGTCACAATATTAGCTTTCCGTCAACAACGTTCTTTGTCGAGAATACACACACACACACACACACACACACACACACACACGCGCGACCTGCGGCCTTTGGTAGCTGAAGCCACACTGGTGTTGCTTGTGTGTGTGTGTGTGTGTGTGTGTGTGTGTGTGTGTGACTGTCGTGTATTTTCGACAAAGACCTTGTTGACCGAAAGCTAATATTGTGATAGTCTTTTTGTTGTGGCTATCTGTGAGTCAGCATCTCCCCTGTATGGTGAGTAGCAACTTTATTTGGCAATTGTGACGCAGTGCCAGGTTCGCTATTGGACACATACAGGGTGAGTCAGCAGGAAAGGTACAAGATTTGAGACGCGATAGTATTAGTGATTCTGAACAAAAAACTTCAGATGGACATATGTCCTGTTGCGAATGGTTTCCGAGATAGAACACATTGAATATCACTTTTGTAGGTTTTTCTTTAATAACTCGAAAACCGCTCACTCCAACGAAAAACGTGCCTCAGTACGCAATCAAAGTAAATTATATTTGCTGCAAAAAATGTCCTACTTATTTTTTGTTTAGGACTAAAAGTCAGCGCGGAACGATCACGAGAATATTGAAAATTTCGGGCGACGTGCGTGCGTTGTAGCTCAGGTACTTTTTGTAGGCTAGTTTGAGGTAGTTTTCCGACTCTGCTAACGGTATACCACTCCTTCCACATCGCTGGCAACGAGTTCTACACAACGCTGGTGACTACTTTGGACAGTAACAGGAGCAAACAAGTAACTAATTTGTATCGGTTGTGAATAAATAGTTGTCACTATCTAAGTCTCAACCCCCGTATACAGTCGTTGTGCACAAGGGTTCCGTATGGAGTCAAAAGCGGTGTATCTCTACGTTTATAGAGAGGACTATCCGTGAAGGACATGCTTTAAATGAAAAACTTAAGTGGCAGCATATGACGTCTAATGGTGAAGGGCGCCTCGCCTATCTCCATTACAAGGGCGTTTGTAGGCGTCGAACGCATGGCAACAAGACAGGTGCGAATGGCTCTGTATGCAGTATGTAACTACAGTCCAGTCTGGGTGTAATAATCTCTCCGTACACTGTGAGTAGAATGCTTTCATACCTCCCCGCCATTCACAGTCGAAAGAGGGAAATACATTTAATCCTGCTTCGTAGTTATTGACAACTGATTGAATGTGAGGCGCCCAGTCGGGCTGAGAGTCAAATATCACTCCGAGAAATCGAGCGTGAGATTTTATCTGTAACGTATACTTTCACACCAGCAATGTGAGCAACGGTCGATTTGTAACAAGCTACGATCACCGATCTGACTGCCTAAATATGGAGCCCATTGTCAGGCAGCTAGTCAGGTGTTCCTAAATTATGCTAAGTCGTCTGTACGGAATTCCCTGTTGTTAAAAATTCACCAAAATTCAGAACTGCCAAACAAGCAGGGGAGAGAAGGGAAGGGAAGGAAAGAAGGAGAAAGGTGGGACGACTCGGTGCTATGCAATAAATCTTGAGGACGCCGAGTTGCCCGAGCGCGCCCTCTGTGGCCGTGCATTGGGGTTCTCTGGTAGTATGGTATACACGGCCGGGCGGGAGTTGCGCTGATGTACGGCTTCGGCAATTTGGCGTCGCAGCCCCTTTGGAGCTAGGTTTACAGGCGCGCGGCTGCAATATACGCGTCCCGGTATGAAGTAAAATGAGGAATTCACGGAACTGTGGGTTCGCTTCCTCGCCTGCACTTGTACCGGGATCGCGAATCGGCTGTGGTTATAACAGGTAGGAACGTTTGAGAGTGTTACAGGTATCGTGACAAAATTCATACCCAAGTTTTCAGTAATTTTTCAGTGAAACATTTATACTGCACTGATGCTCACAACTTGAGGACAAAAGTAACTTTCGCATGATGTGTCACTGCCAACTAACATTTCGATGAAACTTGGACCATATATCGAAAGAACTGCTACAGTTTAGTTCAGAAAGTAACTGAAAGAAATACGCAATGGGACGAACGGAAATGACATTTTCATTCAAAAACAGCAGTTACAGTGGCGGCATCGCGATTGATGATACTGTATTCCGCTGAACATCACAAAAGGCGGTACGTAGATGGCGGCTCCTGCAGGTCCGCGCAGTGTAGAGGCACGGGCGGGGATTGCAGCGTTGCCGGTTGGCGGTACGCATAGAGACGTAGTCGCCAGACAGTCCGTAAGCTTGTGTTTAAGGCCGCTATTCACTATCTTTGTCTAAGTGGATAAGTCAAATATTTATGTCAAAGAAATTTGATGGTGTAACAGGGAACTTTGTCAAATCTCGCCCGTCGTAAAATAAATATGATCAAATCTTTGGCCTCGCCGAAGGTTTGATCATAGAAGTCGTTCATCTTCTATTCACTGCACTGTGAAATGTAACCGCTTGGAGCGCTGGCGTCGCTGCAGCTCTAATACGCCTCTGTAGAGTGTTTGTAGACATGGCTTCAAAGTTGGTCTGTTTCGTCGACTCTTTTTCTTTTTAAAAAAATTTCTTCGACTAGGATGGGAGGTGAGTAAGGGGCACAGTGCATGCTATTAAGTGGGTGTTGATGTGCAGGTGGAATATCCAGCAAGTGACTTCACATCCACAATCACAGCCATCCACCTCTACATCTAGAAATATCCAGGAAGCTTTTCAGCAAGCCGCAATGGAGGATGTTCAAATGGTTCAAATGGCTCTGAGTACTATGCGACTTAACTTCTGAGGTCATCAGTCGCCTAGAACTTAGAACTAATTAAACCTAACTAACCTAAGGACATCACACACATCCATGCCCGAGGCAGGATTCGAACCTGCGACCGTAGCGGTCGCTCGGTTCCAGACTGTAGCGCCTAGAACCGCACGTCCACTTCGGCCGGCCGGAGTATGTTAAGACACTTTAAAATAAAAAAAATCCTTCTTAGCTTTCCATTCTGATTTGTCTATTTTTGAACTCTGGATGCAACAAGTTAAGAAGCGCTTCATCTGTTTCGTACTTTTTATTAATTTTGTAGTTGTTGGAACACTAATTCCATTATTTTATTCAAAATTAAAAATAGTTCTTATTGACCGTATTGCGTAATAAACATTTATTTGCCTTCACATATTCCCCCTTCAGTGCTTTATAAATCTCTTCACACATTTCTGGAATTATTGTGTTAAAATGTGCAGTGTGATATTCGAGTGCTGTGTTGTAAACTAGAGCAACTCTCTCATGTATCAAAAAAAAATAATGTCACAGTTTGCCTGTCTTCTGCACCTATAGCATTTCTCAAAAAGTATTAAATTTTGTAAGATGGGAAGCCACTTTACTGAGCCAATACTGAAATACACTCTCATTCATTCCTATTATATCCATCTTATACGCACATCAAAAAAAGTTTTGCATCACCCTGGTTCCCAGAACTCCTAAAGATAGACGTTGACTGTGGATACTGTTTCACAGACACAGTCCCTTTGACTGTTCAGACATGTCACTAAACCCGCCCAAAGATGTAAACAACCATGAATGAGCAGCGCCTATTAGACGGAGGGGGTCCGGCAGCCGATGAGTTCCAATCATTCCACCAGGAAGGAGGTACACGGCTCGTGTTGTCTGTAGTTCAAACATGCCTAGACGGTCAATACCGCTGTTCGATGGCGTTCGCATTGTTACTTTGAGCCAGGAAGGTCTCTCAACAAGCGAGGTGCCCAGGGGTCTCGGAGTGAACCAAAGCAATGTTTTCGGATATCAAGGAGATCGGAGTGAACCATAGCGATGTTGTTCGGACATGGAGATGATACAAAGAGACAGGAACTGTCGATGACATGCCTCATTCATGCCGCCCAAGGGCCACTACTGCAGTGGATGATCGCTACATACGGATTATGGCTCGGAGGAACCCTGACAGCAAAGCCACCATGTTGAAGAATGCTTTTCGTGCAGCCAGTCGTGTTACGGCTCAAACTGTGCACAACTTCACTCCCGACGTCCAAGGCGAGGTCCATCTTTGCAACCACGACACCATGCAGCACGGTAAAGATGGGCCCAACAACATGCCGAATGGACCGCTCAGGATTGGCATTACGTTCTCTTCAGCGACGAGTGTCCCGTATGCCTTCAACCAGACAATCGTCGAAGACGTGTTTGGAGGCAACCCGGTCAGGCTGAAAGCCATAGACAAACTGTCCAGCGAGTGCACCAAGGTAGAGGTTACCTGCTGTTTTGGTGTGGCTTTATGTGGGGCCGACGTATGCCACTGGTGGTCATGGAAGGCGCCGTAGCGGCTGTACGATACGTGAATGCCATCTTCCGACCGATAGTGCAACCATGTCGGCAGCATATTGGGGTGGCATTCGTCTTCATGGACGACAATTCGCGCCCCATCGTGCACATCTTGTGAATGACTTCCTACAGGCTAACGACATCGCTCGAATAGAGTGGCCAGCATGTTCTCCAGACATGAAACCTATCGAACACGCCTGGGATAGATTGAAAAGGGCTGTTTATGGACGACGTGGCCCACCAACCACTCTGAGGGACCTACGCCGAATCGCCGTTGAGGAGTGGGACAATCTGGACCAACAGTACCTTGATGAACTTGTGGATATTTCCAGAATGAGATTTTCACTCTGCAGCGGAGTGTACGCTGATATGAAATTTCCTGGCAGATTAAACCTGTGTGTAGGATCGAGACTCCAACTCGGTCCCGAGTTCGAGTCTCGGAGTATGCCATGACGAATAAAGGCATGCATCAATGCAAGAGGACGTGCTACTGGGTATTAGCCGGCGTGTACAGCAATCTGGACCACTTCCTTCTGAAGGTCTCACTGCATGGTGGTACAACATGCAATGTACGGTTTTCATGATCAATAAAAAGGGCGGAAATGATGTTTATGTTGATCTCTATTCCAATTTTCTGTACATGTTCCGGAACTCTCGGAACCGAGGTGATGCAAAACTTTTCTTGGTGTGTATATATTTTAAATATTAAGACTTGACTTCCACTTGCAGCTCTAGTATCAAATTTTGCAGAGTGCTTCTATTATCTCGACATAATACTTATGGCTTCATCCAGGCATGTTTCCTTTTTTCCGCTGCTTTTCTTCCAAATACAATTGTGGGATTAGCAACTGCAGCGCATAATAAGTTAACAAGTTATCGTTGGCCATCTTGAAATTTGACGAAAAATATGACGACAATGTAATGCCCCTTTTAAGCACCACGTCAAAGATCTTTGTCAGAGAAGTTTGACGAATATTTGATCATATTTCTTCGTCAAAGAAATATGACTGTGTAATAGCGCCCTAAGGGGTAACGGGCAGTGGAGAAAGTTATTCGGTGAATCTTTATTCAGTTTGTTGCGATTTATCTGAGAGTTAAGGCCCCACCACCAGATGACGACCAGTGAGAGATAGTCGGATCGAAAGGAACGAGACACGCAATGTCGTCTGGCATAGCAAGTTGCGATGCTTCGTCCCGAGCATCTACGTACAAGGAAGTGCGAATGCTCGCGTCCAACGACAAAAATAAATTTTACAGATAATTATTTTCGTAAAACAACAAAAAATTGCTGTCATGTGCAGTGCTTCCTCCATGGACACAGTTTACCACAAACTACAGGCTGTACAACATTCTGAATAAAATAATTCTAATACCACAAAAATATTGTATTTAATATGGGACAATTTTCCGTCCTCCACGACTGTGACAAACGTTTTATTTACACCAGACACATTTCTCTTTTTCTAAAACCACTTCGGTTAAAACAAAGTTGCTAAAGTATACAAAGTCAGTTGTGGACGAACTTGTTTGAGCCTGTCTGCCGGCCAGAGTGTCAGAGTGGTTCTAGGCGCTACAGTCTGGAACCGCGCGATCGCTACGGCCGCAGGTTCGAATCCTGCTTCAGGCATGGATGTGTGTGATGTCCTTAGGTTAGTTAGGTTTAAGTAGTTCTAAGTTCTAGGGGACTGATGACCTCAGATGTTAAGTCCCATAGTGCTCGGAGCCATGTGAACCATGTGAGCCTGTTTGTCACACACAAACAGCAATTATTTGCTAAAATATAGATCAGTGAAGACAAACGTTAAAAGCGTCTGGTATAAATAAGACTTTTATTACATACGCAAAAGACAGTCAATATTACTAGTAAAACTGCAACTGCAGAAGAGGAACTATAGAAAAAGAAAAGACAAAGTGAATACTGGATGTGTGGCTCATCTTTGGTTGTTTTCAGTTGCTACGACCGTCGCCATCTACATCGCTGTAGTCCGTGTCGGTGTCTGATTCACGTGTTCTCAGAGTTATCACGATGGGATCGAGCATATTATCAGTTAAAATTTCCCTCTCCATGTCCTCCTCCTGCAGCCGTTCTACGTGTCGAACACGTTTAACACATGCTGAAGCTGTTGTGCTGTCAAGTGTCCAAGGAATAGAAAAGCAACTGGAATCACTCAACAGAGGAAAGTCCACTGGACCTGACGGGATACCAATTCGATTCTACACAGTGTACGCGAAAGAACTTGCCCCCCTTCTAACGGCCGTGTACCGCAAGTCTCTAGAGGAACGGAAGGTTCCAAATGATTGGAAAAGAGCACAGGTAGTCCCAGTCTTCAAGAAGGGTCGTCGAGCAAATGCGCAAAACTATAGACCTATATCTCTGACGTCGATCTGTTGTAGAATTTTAGAACATGTTTTTTGCTCGAGTATCATGTCGTTTTTGGAAACCCAGAATCTACTCTGTAGGAATCAACATGGATTCCGGAAACAGCGATCGTGTGAGACCCAACTCGCTTTATTTGTTCGTGAGACCCAGGAAGTATTAGATACAGGCTCCCAGGTAGATGCTATTTTTCTTGGCTTCCGGAAGGCGTTCGATACAGTTCCGCACTGCCGCCTGATAAACAAAGTAAGAGCCTACGGAATATCAGACCAGCTGTGTGGCTGGATTGAAGAGTTTTTAGCAAACAGAACACAGCATGTTGTTATCAATGGAGAGATGTCTACAGACATTAAAGTAACCTCTGGTGTGCCACAGGGGAGTGTTATGGGACCATTGCTTTTCACAATATATATAAATGACCAAGTAGATAGTGTCGGAAGTTCCATGCGCTTTTCGCGGATGATGCTGTAGTATACAAAGAAGTTGCAGCATTAGAAAATTGTAGCGAAATGCAGGAAGATCTGCAGCGGATAGGCACATGGTGTAGGGAGTGGCAACTGACACTTAACATAGACAAATGTAATGTATTGCGAATACATAGAAAGAAGGATCCTTTATTGTATGATTATATGATAGCGGAACAAACACTGGTAGCAGTTACTTCTGTAAAATATCTGGTAATATGCGTGCGGAACGATTTGAAGTGGAATGATCATATAAAACTAATTGTTGGTAAGGGGGGTACCAGGTTGAGATTCATTGGGAGAGCCCTTAGAAAATGCAGGCCATCAACAAAGGAGGTGGCTTACAAAGCACTCGTTCGACCTATACTTAAGTATTGCTCATCAGTGTGGGATCCGTATCAGATCGGGTTGACGGAAGAGAGAGAGAAGATCCAAAGAAGAGCGGCGCGTTTCGCCACAGGGTTATTTGGTAACCGCGATAGCGTTACGGAGATGTTTAACAAACTCAAGTGGCAAACTCTGCAAGAGTGGCACTCTGCATCGCGGTGTAGCTTGCTCGCAGGTTTCGAGAGGGTGCGTTTCTGGATGAGGTATCGAATATATTGCTTCCCCCTACTTATACCTCCCGAGGAGATCACGAATGTAAAATTAGAGAGATTAGAGCGCGCACGGAGGCTTTCAGACAGTCGTTCTTCCCGCGAACCATACGAGACTGGAACAGGAAAGAGAGGTAATGACAGTGGCACGTAAAGTGCCCTCCGCCACACACCGTTGGGTGGCTTGCGGAGTATAAATTTAGATGTAGATGTAGATGCAGAAGTGCTTCGTGCAAGTCTCTCTGTGTCAACAGTTTTAAATGTCGTGTTTCGCTCAGCGACGTACCCTTTCACTTGTGCCCAAATTAGTTCTATCGGATTGTACAGGGAATACTGGCAGTGTGCGGAATCTTCTTACTTGAAAGTCACAGCATGATATCGGCTTTCTTTGTATTTGTGAGAGCCTTGTCAACAACTACTGAGCGGTAACTCGCATTGTCCATGACAATCTCTGAGTTCACAAACAAGTGAGGGAGAAACTGTTTCCTAAACCATAATGTAAATGTCTCTGAGTTCATTTAAGAATAACAATCTACATCTACATCTACATCTACATCTACATCTACATGACTACTCTGCAATTCACATTTAAGTGCTTGGCAGAGGGTTCATCGAACCACAATCATACTATCTCTCTACTATTCCACTCCCGAACAGCGAGCGGGAAAAACGAACACCTAAACCTTTCTGTTCGAGCTCTGATTTCTCTTATTTTATTTTGATGATCATTCCTACCTATGTAGGTTGGGCTCAACAAAATATTTTCGCATTCGGAAGAGAAAGTTGGTGACTGAAATTTCGTAAAAAGGTCTCGCCGCGACGAAAAACGTCTATGCTGTAATGACTTCCATCCCAACTCGTGTATCATATCTGCCACACTCTCTCCCCTATAACGCGATAATACAAAACGAGCTGCCCTTTTTTGCACCCTTTCGATGTCCTCCGTCAATCCCACCTGGTAAGGATCCCACACCGCGCAGCAATATTCTAACAGAGGACGAACGAGTGTAGTGTAAGCTGTCTCTTTAGTGGACTTGTTACATCTTCTAAGTGTCCTGCCAATGAAACGCAACCTTTGGCTCGCCTTCCCGACAATATTATCTATGTGGTCCTTCCAACTGAAGTTGTTCGTAATTTTAACACCCAGGTACTTAGTTGAATTGACAGCCTTGAGAATTGTACTATTTATCGAGTAATCGAATTCCAACGGATTTCTTTTGGAACTCATGTGGATCATCTCACACTTTTCGTTATTTAGCGTCAACTGCCACCTGACACACCATACAGCAATCTTTTCTAAATCGCTTTGCAGCTGATACTGGTCTTCGGATGACCTTACTAGACGGTGAATTACAGCATCATCTGCGAACAGTCTAAGAGAACTGCTCAGATTGTCACCCAGGTCATTTATATAGATCAGGAACAGTAGAGGTCCCAGGATGCTTCCCTGGGGAACACCTGATATCACTTCAGTTTTACTCGATGATTTGCCGTCTATTACTACGAACTGCGACCTTCCTGACAGGAAATTACGAATCCAGTCGCACAACTGAGACGATACCCCATAGCTCCGCAGCTTGATTAGAAGTCGCTTGTGAGGAACGGTGTCAAAAGCTTTCCGGAAATCTAGAAATACGGAATCAACTTGAGATCCCCTGTCGATAGCGGCCATTACTTCGTGCGAATAAAGAGCTAGCTGCGTTGCACAAGAGCGATGTTCTCTGAAGCCATGCTGATTGCGTGTCAATAGATCGTTCCCTTCGAGGTGATTCATAATGTTTGAATACAGTATATGCTCCAAAAGCCTACTGCAAACCGACGTCAATGATATAGGTCTGTAGTTAAATGGATTACTCCTACTACCCTTCTTGAACACTGGTGCGACCTGCGCAATTTTCCAATCTGTAGGTACAGATCTATCGGTGCGCGAGCGGTTGTATATGAGTGCTAAGTAGGGAGCTATAGTATCAGCGTAATCTGAAAGGAACCTAATCGGTATACAATCTGGACCTGAAGACTTGCCCGTATCAAGCGATTTGAGTTGCTTCGCAACCCCTAAGGTATCTACTTCTAAGAAACTCATGCTAGCAGATGTTCGTGTTTCAAATTCTGGAATATTCCATTCGTCTTCCCTGGTGAAGGAATTTCGGAAAACTGCGTTCAATAACTCCGCTTTAGCGGCACAGTCGTCGATAACAGTACCATCGGCACTGCGCAGCGAAGGTATTGACTGCGTCTTGCCGCTTGTGTACTCTACATACGACCAGAATTTCTTCGGATTTTCTACCAAATTTCGAGACAATGTTTCGTTGTGGAACCTATTAAAGGCATCTCGCATCGAAATGCGTGCCAAATTTCACGCGTCTGTAAATTTTAGCCCATCTTCAGGATTTCGAGTTCTTCTGAACTTCGCATGCTTTTTCCGTTGCCTCTGCAACAGCGTTCGGACCTTTTTTGTGTACCACGGGGGATCCGTTCCATCTCTTACCAATTTATGAGGTATGAATATCTCAATTGCTGTTGCTACTATATCTTTGAATTTGAGCCACATCTCGTCTACATTCGCATAGTCAGTTCGGAAGGAATGGAAATTGTCTTTTAGGAAGGCTTCTAGTGGCACTTTATCCGCTTTTTTAAATAAAATTATTTTGCGTTTGTTTCTGATGGATTTGGAAGAAATGGTATTGAGCCTAGCTACAATGACCTTGTGATCACTAATCCCTGTATCAGTCATGATGCTCTCTATGAGCTCTGGATTGTTTGTGGCCAAGAGGTCAAGTGTGTTTTCGCAACCATTTACAATTCGCGTGGGTTCGTGGACTAACTGCTCGAAATAATTTTCGGAGAGTGCATTTAGGACAATCTCGGAAGACGTTTTATACCTACCACCTGTTTTTAACAAGTATTTTTGCCAACATACCGAGGGTAGGTTGAAGTCCCCACCAACTATAACCGTATGAGTGGGGTATTTATTTGTTACGAGACTCAAACTTTCTCTGAACTGTTCCGCAACTGTATCATCGGAGTCTGGGGGTCGGTAGAAGGAGCCAATTATTAACTTAATTCGGCTGTTAAGTATAACCTCCACCCACACCAATTCGCACGGAGTATCTACTTCGACTTCACTACAAGATAAACCACTACTGACAGACACAAACACTCCACCACCAATTCTGCCTAATCTATCTTTCCTGAACACCGTCTGAGACTTCGTAAAAATTTCTGCAGAACATATTTCAGGCTTTAGCTAGCTTTCTGTACCTATAACGATATCAGCTTCTGTGCTTTCTATTAGCGCTTGAAGCTCAGGGACTTTTCCAGCGCAACTACAACAATTTACAACTATAATTCCGACTGTTCCTTGATCCAAGCACGTCCTGTAATTGCCAAGCACCCTTTGACATTGCAGCCCATCCCGCACTTTCCCGAGGCCTTCTAACCTAAAAAACCGCCCAGTCCACTCCACACAGCCTCCGCTACCCGTGTAGCCGCCAGCTGAGTGTAGTGAACTCCTGACCTATTCAGCAGAACCCGAAACCCCACCACCCTATGGCGCAAGTCAAGGAATCTGCAGCCAATACGGTCGCAAAACCGTCTGAGCCTCTGATTCAGACCCTCCACCCGGCTCTGCACCAAAGGTCCGCAGTCGGTTCTGTCAACGATGCTGCAGATGGTGAGCTCTGCCTTCATCTCGTAAGCAAGACCGGCAGCCTTCACCAAATCAGATAGCCGCTGGAATCCAGAGAGAATTTCCTCAGATCCAAAGCGACACACGTCATTAGTGCCGACATGTGCCACCACCTGCAGCTGGCTGCACCCTGTGCTCTTCATGGCATCCGGAAGGACCCTTTCCACATCAGGAATGACTCCTCCCGGAATGCACACGGAGTGCACACTGAATTTCTTCCCCTCCTTAGCTGCCGTATCCCTAAGGGGCCCCATTACGCGCCTAACATTGGAGCTCCCAACTACCAGTAAGCCCACCCTCTGCGATTGCCCGGACCTTGAAGGCTGAGAATGATCCTCTGAAACAGGGCAGGCAGCTGCATCTGGCTCAGCCAGAGACAGTGCCTGAAACCGGTTTGTCAGACGCACTGGGGAGGCTTTCTGATCAGCCTCCGGGGACGCCTTTCGCTGCCTGCCACGCCTTGGAACGACCTCCCAATCAACCACAGGCGAGGGCTCAGCCCCACTGCGGGCAGCAACCGGGGCAACCACAGCGGCAGACCGATCTGGGGACAGACGGGACGAGGTTGACATCCCCGTGATACCCGAGTCCGGCTCCCCACAGTGGTGCCCATTGGCATGCCAAGTCAGCCCTCATCCGAACACAGCAATCGCAGTCCCTGTCCATTCTAATCGATGTTTAACAACAGTTACCGAAACACGAGTCCGTGCCTAGATAACGCAAGCGCAACACGCAAAGAATGCATAACTAACATGTACAAATGCCTAACGACTGCGCTACAATCTGCTGAATTTACGATTACAGTAACTAAAACTCGAAATTGCACCTCCTATACGAAACTCACGCGCAATTTAAATAAGAATCTACGAAGTAAACACTAAAGCGCGATGCTACAACTGTCAAATACTATAATACGCCCGAAATATATGAATTAAACAATGCAAGTACCCAAAAACACGCAAAGAAATTAATTAAACTATCTAACAAATAAGTAAGCTAGGGTTATACGACTTGCTGCTGCAGCTGCTTATCCAACGGCGGCAGGGAGCACACTGACTGGCCAACCGACACTGGCCGTTCACAACAAAAACAGAAGACAGACGACTACGCGAATTTGCACTATTCAGGTACTAAGGCGCGATGCTACAACCCTCAAATACTATAATACGCCCGAAATATATGAATTAAACAATGCAAGTACCCAAAAACACGCAAAGAAATTAATTAAACTATCTAACAAATAAGTAAGCTAGGGTTATACGACTTGCTGCTGCTACAGCTGCTTATCCAACGGCGGCAGGGAGTACACTCACAATCACCTGAACTGCTCTTTTTTTGCCCGGAACACTAATTTGTTTTCTGGTATGAATCCGGAAGCAGAATCAGAATGAAGCACAATTATTCGTTCCCCTTTACCAACTGGTATTTTAAAACCACCCGAACAATCACTCAGCTCGCAACACGCTTTCATTGTTTGATTCTGGTTTACCCATATTTCGTCCGAGTGAAAAAATTTTCAGACTGCAAGATTTTCTTATTTCAAGAATACTTCTTAAAACTGTGCTCCTCAAGCATCGACATCACAATTAAAAATTTTTGTTTCTCATTTGTATTTACATATTTGAACCTAATGTCTTGCAGTATTCTTCGAATTGAAGTAACATTGCCTTTAAAATTTATGGTTTCACGCATTTTCAACGTAATTTATTTAACAGTAGGAAATTCCCCTGCCTTGTACCTGTTTAACACAACTCACCTTAGAATATCTTTGTCAAAATCGTCTAAATTCGTGACAGGCTTGTCACGACTGCGATGTTTCCCCGAGGGTCTGAAAACTGGGGTTCCACTTGTCTGGACAGATAAATTACCTTCACTGGCAATCCACTGAACAGTTCTCAATCTGACCACATTCACTTCTGCTGTGAATTCCTGAGATCTGGCAACATATGTAATAGGTCCACCTTTTTCCACTTCGCGCGTGAAGGAAGCGCGTATCCTGTAGATTATGTCTCATGCTTGCTTACGGAGAATTTGTGGCTTACCACCACAATCAGCCAGACAAATCGCAACAAACTAAATAAAAATTCACCGAATAACTGCCATATAAACTTTCAACACTCGCACTGGCCAAAACGTTTGCAGCACAGGGCTGTGTCAGAGGCGCAGAACGAGCCTAAACTCAACCGTCATCGTTCATTGCTCCAACTACAGGGTTATTCTAAACGGTGGACCGATTTTCAAAACTTCGTATTTATTCAAGTAAAAATCCAAAATGAACAAGCTTTGTTGTTGTTGTTGTTGTTGTTGTGGTCTTCAGTCGAGAGACTGTTTTGATGCAGCTCTCCATGCTACTCTATCCTGTGCAAGCTTCTTCGTCTCCCAGTACCTACTGCAACCTACATCCTTCTGAATCTGTTTAGTGTATTCATCTCTTGGTCTCCCTCTAAGATTTTTACCCTTCGCCTGCCCTCCAATACTAAATTGGTGATCCCTTGATGCCTCAAAATATGTCCTACCAACCGATCTCTTCTTGTAGTCAAGTTGTGGTACAAATTTATCTTCTCCCCAATTGTAGTCAATAACTCCTCATTAGTTATGTAATCCACCCATCTAATCTTGACCAGTCTTCTGTAGCACCTCATTTCGAAAACTTCTATTCTCTTCTTGTCCAAAATATTTATCGTCCACATTTCACTTCCATACATGGCTACACTCCATACAAATACTTTCAGAAAAGACTTCTTGACACTTAACTCTATACTCGACGTTAACAAATTTCTCTTCTTCAAAAACGCTTTCCTTGCCATTGCCAGTCTACATTTTATATCCTCTCTACTTCGACTATCATCAGTTATTTTGCTCCCCAAATAGCAAAACTCCTTTACTACTTTAAGTGTGTAATTTCCTAATCTAATTCCCTCAGCATCACCCGACTTAATTCGACTACATTCCATTATCCTCGTTTTGCTTTTGTTGATGTTCTTCTTATACCCTCTTTTCAAGACACTGTCCATTCCGTTCAGCTGCTCTTCCAGGTCCTTTTCTGTCTCTGACAGAATAACAATGACATCGGCGAACCTCAAAGTTTTTATTTCTTCTCTATGGATTTTAATTCCTACTCCGAATTTTTCTTTTGTTTCCTTTACTGCTTGCTCAATATACAGATTGAATAACATTGGGGATAGGCTACAACCCTGTCTCACTCCATTCCTAACCACTGCTTCCCTTTCATGCCCCTCGATTCTTATTATTGCCATCTGGTTTCTGTACAGGTTGTAGATAGCCTTTACCTCCCTGTATTTGATCCCTGCCATCTTCAGAATTTGATAGCGAGTATTCCAGTCAACATTATCAAAAGCTTTCTCTAAGTCTACAAATGCTAGAAACGTAGGTTTGCCTTTCCTTATTTTATTTTCTAAGTTAAGTCGTAGGGTCAGTATTGCCTCACTTGTTCCAACGTTTTTATGGAATCCAAACTGATCTTCCCCGAGGTCGGCTTCTATCAGTTTTTCCATTCGTCTGTAAAGAATTCGCGTTAGTATTTTGCAGCCGTGGCTTATTAAACTGATAGTTCGGTAATTTTCACATCTGTCAACACCTGCTTTCTTTGGGATTGGAATTATTATATTCGTCTTGAAGTCTGGAGATGGTAGAGTTTTGGCAGGGCTATCAGTAGTTCTAATGGAATGTTGTCTACTCCTGGGGCCTTGTTTCGACTTAAGTCTTTCCAAGCTTTATACCAATGAAAAGAGGAAGTTTCAAAGCTTTTTTCCATAATGTTTGGTATCAATTTAATAAGTTAAATAATTTTGTAGTAATTTTTAATTAATTAGTTTTCCATAATTATTTAATAACTAGAAATCTGATATATGTTACAAATGTTCAATGTGGCCACCCGTGCCTGCATGGCAAATATCGATGCGGTAGCCAAACTTGTTCCACATACGCGTATCTGTTGTGACTGAGTGCACGGCAACAGTGATCCGGTTCTGCAGATCGTTCAGAGTGGTCGGTAGCGGCGGGACGTAAACAGATTCCTTCACATAGCCCCATAAGAAATAGTCGCAGGGTGTGAGCAGGAGATCTCTGTAGTTAGAAGTGCAGAGCCATGTCCTCAAGTCCCCTGCGACAGATCCGCCTATGAGGAAGGAAGTCATTCAAAAAGCCTCGTACATCATGGTGCCAGAGGGGCGGAGTTCATCCTGTTTGAAAATGAAGTCCTGGGAATTTTCCATAACCCATTGTTCCAAGACGTTCAGGTAGGTGATTCCCACTATGGTTCCTTTCCACACAGAAAAATGGTCCATAAACCTTTGTACGGGATATGGCGCAGAATACGTTGATCTTCCGCCAGGCTCTTTTGCGTTGCAATGGTGAATGTGGCTTTCCCAAACACCTTATGCGAATATTGTGTCTGTTGACTTTTCCACTAAGGTGGAACATCGCTTCATCGTGAAAAGTTACACGCTGTAGAAATGCGTCATCCTTTATCTTTGCTAGAACATAACCACAAAATGCACGTCTTTTCTCTTTGTCATTGGGGTTGACAGCCTGCACAAGTTCTAATCGGTGGGTCTTGTACAGCAAACCCCATCTCAGAAACTTTCCATACAGTTGGTTGGGGTATTCCAAGTTCTCGGCTGGCTCTATTGGTAGACTTCCCGGGGTTTCCCACAAAACATTCTTGAAGCCGTCGGACATCATCCTCTGACACACGCAGTCGTCCTGTGCTTTTTCCTTTGCACACACTCCCAGTGTGTTTAAATTGCTTAAACCAATGGCTAATGCTTTTGCGAGTTGGTGGTTGAATACCGAATTTGGTACGAAATGCCCACTGCACTGCAATTTGCGACTCAATTTTCGCGAACTCAAGAACGCAGAGAACCTTGTGCTCCATAGCCGCCATCTCACTCTCAACTGACAGTGAAATGGAATGACGGCCCTGATGCTGCGCGAACTCTACCGGTCGCTTCTGAAACCATCACGGCCCACCCGCCAAAAACTTTGAAACTTCCTCTTTTCGATGTTATAAACATTGTTCATTTTGAATTTGTACTTGAATTTTTGCAAATGGGTCCATCATTTTGAATAACCTTGTGTAATAGTGTGTGTGTTCATCACAGACGGCGACGCGCGCTCTGCAACGTCCTGCCATGCTGGCGACAACGTTGTGAAGAAGTTCTTGTGGTGGCGTTCCATCGGAATGTAGTTGTAGGGGAAAGTGTAAAAGAAAAGGTTACAGGAGAATATGGGCTTGGGACAAGGAATGAGAGAGGAGAAAGACTAATTGAGTTCTGTAACAAGTTTCAGCTAGTAATACCAATCAATACGCAAAGAAGTGGAATACGGAAGTTCTAAGGAATAACGAGATACGTTTGAAGTTCTCTAACGCTATAGATACAGCAATAAGGAATAGCTCAGTAGGCAGTACAGTTGATGAGGAATGGACCATCTCTAAAAAGGTCTATCACAGAAGTTGGGAGGGAAAACATAGGTACAAGAAGGTACCTGCGAAGAAAGCATGGGTAACAGAAGAAATACTTCCATCGACCGATGAAAGGAGGAAGTGCAAAAATGTTCCGGGAAACTCAGGAATACAGAAATACAAGTCGCTGAGGAATGAAATAAATAGAAAGTGCATGGAAGCTAACACGAAATGGCTGCAGGAAAAATATGAAGACATCGATAAAGAAATGATTGTCAGAAGGACAGACCCAGCATACAGGAAAGTCAAAACAGCCTTCGGTGACATTAAAAAGCAAGGGTGATAGCATTAAGAGTGCAACGGGAATTCCTCTGTTAAATGCAGAGGAGAGAGCGGATATGTGGAAAGAATACATTGAAAGCCTCTATGAGGGGAAAGAAGAAGAAACAGGAGTCGATTTAGAAGACATAGGGGATCCAGTATTAGAATCAGAATTTATAAGAGCTTTGGAGGGCGTAACATCAAATAAGGCAGAAGGGGTAGAATTCATTCCATCAGAATTTCTAAAATCATTGGGGAAAGTGGCTACAAAACGAGTATTCATGTTGGTGTGTAGAATGTATGAGTCTGGCGACATACCATCTAACTTGCGGAAAAGCATCATCCACACAACTCCGAAGACGGAAAGAGCAGACAAGTGCTAGAATTATCGCGCAATGAGCTTAACAGCTCATGCATCCAAGTTGCGTACCAGAATAATATACAGAAGAATGGAAAAGAAAATTGAGGATGCGCTACGTGACAATCAGTTTGGCTTTAGGAAAGGTAAAGGCACGAGAGAGGCAATTCTGACGTTGCGGTTAATAATGGAAGCAAGACTAAAGAAAAATCAAGACAAATTCATAGGATTTGTTGACCTGGAAACAGCGTTCGACAATGTAAAACGGTGCAAGATGTTCGAAATTCTGGAAAAAGTTGGTGTAAGCTATAGGGAGAGACGGGTCATATACAATATATACAACAGCCAAGAGGGAATAATAAGAGTGGATGAACAAGAACGAAGTGCTCGCATTAAAAAGTTTGTAAGACATGGACGTAACCTTTCGCCCCTACTGTTCGATCTGTAAATCGAGGAAGTAATGATGGAAATAAAAGAAAGGTTCAGTAGTGGAATAAAAATTCAAGATGGAAGGATATCAGTGATACGATTCGCTGATGGCATTGCTATCCTGAGTGAAAGTGAAGAAGAATTACATGATCTGCTGAACGAAACGAACGGTCTAATGAGTACAGAGTATGGATTGAGAGTAAATCGAAAGAAGACGAAGATAATGAGAAGCAGTGGAAATGAAAACAGCGAGAAACTTAACATCAGGATTGATGGTCACAAAGTAGACGAAGTTAAGGAATTCTGCTACCTAGGCAGTAAAATAATCAACGACAAACAGAGCAAGAAGGACATCAAAAACAGACTAGCAATGGCCAAAAGGGCATTCCTGGCCAAGAGAAACCTACTAATATCAAATATCGGCCTTAATTTGAGGAAGAAATTTTTGAGAGTGTACGTCTGGAGTACAGCATTGTATGGTATGAAACATGGACTGTGGGAAAACTGGAACAGAAGAGAGCCGAAGCATTTGAGATGTGGTGCTACAGACGAATGTTGAAAATTAGGTGGGCTGATAAGGTAAGGAATGAGGAGGTTCTGTGCAGAATCGGAGAGGAAACGAATTTGTGGAAAACACTGAAAGGAGAAGGGACAGGATGATAGGACATCTGATAGGACATGAGGAAGTGACTTCTATGGTAGTAGAGGGAGCTGTAGAGGGCAAAAACTGTAGAGGAAGACAGAGATTGGAATACATTCAGCAAATAATTGAGGACGTAGGTTGCAAGTGCTACTCTGAGGTGAAGAGGTTAGCAAAGAGAGGAATTCGTGGTGGGCCGCATGAAACTAGTCGGAAGACTGATGACCAAAAAAAAAAAAAAAAAAAAAAAAAAAAAAAAAAAAAAAAAAAAAAAAAAAAAAAAAAAAAAAAAAAAACCGACGTTAGTTTATTTATCTATTCATCCAAAAATGTTTTAAGAATGTCGTATACGTCACACACATTACTGCAGAAAAGCAAACATAGGTTGCTGTTCTTGTAGTTCCACAAGCTGCGAACGTGTACCTGCCGACCACTGTTTTCACTTTTTTCGGTAATAAAATGAAAGTACACTGAAGTTGAAAGGTGTACAGCAGTAATTAGTCCACGGTAACTCCTATAGAATTCTCGTGTTTCGAAATTCTGCCACCAGGAAACAGTGGTGGAAGGAAAGTGGCGCAACAAAGTACAATCAAGTGCAACTTTTTGTGGCAAGACGAAAGTTGCGTCTCTTAAGTTGCGCCACTAGAAACTCGGAGTTCACGCATGTAATTGCATTGCAACTGCAGTATGCCTCTAACTATGACCACTCTTTTGTTGCGTCTGTGAACCTTGCTTAACTTCACGTCCTTAACCAGTACACTATAATAAACATACACAACTATCAACAACAGCGTCGTTCGTTTTAGGATGCCCTGACGGTTTTTACAATAAACTGTGCCAAGAGTGACACATTTGTGATAAATCTTGAATGTGATGCAGCACTGAGATGTATGCTGTCGCAACATGCTACTTATGATCCAAAAACAATGGAATACGACAAAATCCAATATGGTTAGATTAGATTAGATTAGATTAATAATAGTTCTATGGATCATGAATACGATATTTCGTAATGATGTGGAACGAGTCAAATTTTCCAATACATGGCATAATTAAGTTAATTTAACAACATAATTAAGTTAATATAACAACCTTTTTTTCTTAATTTATATCTAAAAATTCCTCTATGGAGTAGTCATTCAGAAATTCTTTTAATTTCTTAAATATTTCCTTTCTCCTAGTATTGTAGTTATGCACACTGCTATTGCTTTTGAATTGGGTTTGGTTGTTAATAACAAATTTCATAAGAGAGTGTATATACTGAGAAGCTACTGTGAATATCCCTAGATCCTTAAATAAATGTCTGCAGGATGATCTTGGGTGGACTCCAGCTATTATTCTGATTACACGCTTTTGTGCAATAAATACTTTATTCCTCAGTGATGAATTACCCCAAAATATGATGCCATATGCAAGCATTGAGTGAAAATAAGCGTAGTAAGCTAATTTACTAAGATGTTTATCACCAAAATTTGCAATGACCCTTATTGCATAAGTAGCTGAACTCAAACGTTTCAGCAGATCATCAATGTGTTTCTTCCAATTTAATCTCTCATCAATGGACACAACTAAATTTTTTTAAAAATTCTACCTTAGCTATAGGCTTCTGATTGAGGTCTATATTTATTAATGGCGTCATACCATTTACTGTACAGAACTGTATGTACTGTGTCTTATGAAAATTCAGTGAGAGTTCGTTCACAAGGAACCACTTAGTAATTTTCTGAAAGACATAATTGACAATTTCATCAGTTAATTCTTGTTTGTCAGGTGTGATTACTATACTTTTATCATCAGGAAAGAGAACTAAATTTGCCCCTTCATGAATATAGAATGGCAAGTCATTAATATATATTAAGAACAACAAAGGACCCAAGACCGACCCTTGTGGAACCCCATTCTTGATAGTTCCCCAGTTTGAGGAATGTGCTGATCTTAGCATATTATGAGAACTGCTTATTTCAACTTTATGCACTCTTCCAGTTAGGTACGAATTAAACCAAAGTTCTTCACTTATTGACAGCTGGCTAGTTAGGTGATCACATGGAGTTGCACGTCATTTTGACGTCAGTTTGGCGCAGACCTAGTGACCATACAACCACCAACGTTTCTCATTGGCACTTCAAAGCTAAAGCAATCTGCAGTGGTACTAGGAACAGATAACACGAAATGTTCGGCTTACCTGATCGAAGCTGACCATAGAATGATCTAGCAGATTATTGCAAATGTCAGTTCACAAAGCATTTATTGTGGAGAAAAAAATAAAGACCAGTTGTACAGGCAACTTTAAAACTACCGCCGTGAAGCGTTTTCGGTGCGAGATGAACACGACAGACAAAAAAACCAGAGCTTGTTCTGGATAATGTTCTGAGTAATTTAGTATAAGGTCCATGGTCTTCAGTGTTTGATTACAGAATAATGATGTAAATACGACTTATTCAGTAATGCACCAGAAGGTAATATGGGACAAGGAGTGGGTGTTAGAAAGGCAGACACGGTTTCAGATTTTTATTAAAAGTAAACATTCACCAATGATTGCAATTATTAAATCATTGACCACAATCTTGTTTTTCAGGTACGTCTTCTCTGGATTATATGTCCCAGCGGATATTTAGCAAATAACTTTCAATTAAATAATTCACAGAAACTCTAACCTAAATAGGATCACTTCCGACATTCTGGAGTAGTCGGGTGTTCTGCCGGATGTTCGTGTCAAACTTGCACAATATTTCGACAGTGTGCCTCACTGTCGAAATATTGTGCAAGTTTGACACGAACATCCGGCAGAACACCCGACTACTCCAGAATGTCAGCATTTCGCCGGGAAAGCATGAAATCATACAGGATCACTTTCCTTTAAAATTCTAATTTGCTTGAAATTACGTAGCAAAATACCATAGAAGCATGATGAACATTTACAAAACCGAAATGTAATTGAAATCGGAACTGCTTGACCAGAAAAAAATATAGTTATTTACACAGCTCAGTATAACAGGCCAATTTTCTGCTACCCGTGAATGATAATTAAAGAATTTTTTACATTTTATGTCTATGTCTCGCACATCAGGCACTGACAGCATCTCATGTACTATCACAGCGAGGTAGCATTAACAACTCTTAATGTTATATGAAATTACCAACACTTGATAAGGATTGGTATATTTCTTTTGACCACAATGTTGGTCGACAACCCAGTGGCCCAGTAGCTTCAGACTCGGTACGAACCCAACCACCACACAGCATACGGCGACAGAAGACGCCGGACTGGTACTACTGGCAGTATTTACTCGAACGTTGCATTATATCAGACATTTCATCAGGTAATCTGAAAACCACCATAATTAGTTCCTGGGAACCGATATCACCAAGGGCAGATGTCCCACAGGATTTTACCAAGCTGCGAAAACATTACAGTGACAGCACTGAAAGACTAGTTTCCTCCAGATATTTTTTTAAACAACAGTACACTTGTCACACATTATAATTTGGTCAATTATGAAGCACCAGAATTTTCCAAAAGTCTCTGATATGTCTGGACACAAAATTAGCTCAAACATCGTCTACTAACAGCATGAGTTAAAAAACCAACACCCTTTTTTTTTCTCTTAAACCGAATGATATCCCTTCAGCATACTTAAATACCAGTTTCTACATACATCTGTATTTGGCTGTTTGTCACTGTAATGTGAACCTTTAAAATCAGCCTGTCTATATCACACAGGAATACCTCATTCTTCATCGATCTGACCAGGCGTGGCATATGACACATATATAATCAGAAAAGTTATGGTGATGTGAGAAACGTAATGTAATCACAATCGTTAGCAGTAAAATGTTAACAGGATACTGATGTCACCACTAGTAAGGCTAAGTAACTAAAAATGTAGGCACGCGTTATACAGCAGAAATATAGACTTAGAACACACGATTAGACGTGACGCCTTAATCATTTGCCCTATGTTACCCAACACACTAATATCGTAGAGAATCCGACAATCTCCGCCTCAGGCCACAGCTGCACATCTTCATATATGTACATACCCGACTGTGAAATCTGGATGAGCACCGATCTCTCCCAAGGACATTGCGGGAACAGTAGAGCGTAATTTTGCCTGTATTTTGTGAATCTATAGACGTGATGCATATCGGTTTACTCTTCATCAGAAAACCTGTTCATGTTGGTGTGTATCACTGTTAACGTACAACTAATACTGCCGGAGAAAACGAACCTAGGACAGAAACGAGCATGATCGAGTGTAAGGCTGAGGTGAAAGAGTAAAACTGGCATTGCTGCTGTCAACAGCAAGCACCGTAAGTGGATGGAACAAGTCTGATTCCAAAGTACACGGCGTGTGTCGCCGACGTTTGCACTGTTGTGTAGCTATTTTCAGTGCAGTACAGATAAGAACATAAATGGAGGTAAGAAATGAAACGAAATGCAACTCATATGTAACGAGTTACTGGAGACCACGGGTCCTTTATACTAAAACACTCAGAAAATTTCCCTGAAAAACTACATCTACAAGGATATTCTGCAAATTACATTTAAGTGCCTGGCAGAAGGTTCATCGAACCGCCTTCACAGTTCTCTATTTTTCCAATCTCGTACAGCGCGGGAAAAAACGAACACCTATATCTTTCCGTACGAGCTCTAAAACCCCTTATCATGGTGATCGTTTCTCCCTATGCAGGTCGGTGACAACAAAATATTTTCGCATTCGGAGAAAAAAGTTGGTGCTTGGAATTTCGTGAGAAGATTCCTCCGCAAAAAAAAACGCCTTTGTTTTAATGGTGTCCACCCTAAATCCTGTATCATTTCAGTGACACTCTCTCCCCTACTTCACGATAATACAAAACTTGATGCTCTTCTTTGAACTTTATCGATGTATTACGTCAATCCTATCTGGTAAGGACCCAACACCGCGCAGCAGTATTCTAAAAGACGACGGACAAGCCTAATGTAGGCAGTCTCTTTAGTAGATCTGTTACATTTTCTTAGTGTCCTGCCAATAAAACGCAGTCTTTGGTTAGCCTTCTCCACGACATTTTCTGTGTGTTCCTTCCAATTTAAATTGTTCGTAATAGTAATTCCTAGGTATTTAGTTGAATTTACGGCCTTCAGATTTGACTGAAGTTTAACGGATTCCTTTTAGCACTCATGTGGATGACCTCACACTTTCCGTTATTCCGGGTCAACTGCCACTTTTCGCACCATTCAGAATCTTTTCTAAATCGTTTTCCAATTTGTTTTGATCTTCTAATGACATTATTAGTCGATAAACGATAGCGTCGTCTGCAAACAACCTAAGACGGCTGCTCAGATTGTCTCCCAAATACTTTATTGGGGAACGCCAGAAATCACTTCCTCTCTGACAAGACATCACGAATCCAGTCATATAATTGAGACGATATTCCGTAAGGACGCAATTTCACTATAAGCCGCTTGTGTGCTACAGTGCCAAAGGCCTTCCGGAAATCCAGAAATACGGAAACAATCTGAAATTCTTTCTCAGTAGCACTAATCGCTTCATGCGAGCAAAGTACCTCCGAAAATTTATCCGTGTAGTCGAAATCACACTGAATATCTCTGAATAAAAAAGAAACATTTTCATAGTTCGTAGAAGCTTCCACTCAGCACAAGATGCAGTGTCGTGTAAATTTTTCTATTGCTTTGTTTTGAAATCAAAAGCCGTGTACTTCCACGTACATTACACAAGCGTGACTAAAAATATTATTACCTCTCATAGAAATTTTCAGGCGCAGAGGTCGGGAGAGATCTGTATTGCTATGAACTTCGGGCCCCATTTTTAACTATTTGTATTCTTTCTTTAGCGTATAGTTTTATTTATGTACAAAAATCTAAGGTAGCATCTGACAAATTTTATCTCATTGATTTTAGCACTACTTTGCCCTTACGTAATAATGAAATAAAATGTTGGGACCGCTGCCTACGTTGGCTCTGTATACACTGAAACTACCAAGTGACCAAGACAATTTCCTCTTGCTTAATGGAAGTGGGAAGAGAAAATTCCATGTTCATACAAAGCTCTGCTTATCCCGAAACACGCTTGACAGCTGCCCACTGATATAATAGCTGACTTGTTTAGACGGTCTCCAGACTGAAAAAACACCGTTTGGTCAAAAAAAAGACCACTGCCCACAGCAAGATTGAAAGCATCCTGGTGTCGTTATGCAGTAAAGAAAGTATGTAAGCGGGGCAGAGAGTAATGGGGGAATCGTTCTAGGGATGGTACGGGTCGCTTTGACAAAGCGCAGTTTGTTACGGACCTTTAGCAATGAATGAGCCTCTCTTAATAATGAAGCTGGTCGGTTGTTCGCATGCAACTGTCGTGAGCATGTACGAAAACTGGCTGAAGGACAGTCAGACCACCTTACTGACAACTTGGAGTTATCAGGTTCAGTAAACAGTGCAATGGAATATCTGTGACCAGTCTGTACAAATAACTTCAGTAAAATATACGTGACACTTACTTTGCCCAGGGAAGTAGCATCCATCACAAAATCATTAACATCAAAATATTCTAATAGTTTTGATAACAAACCAGTAACGTTAATCAAAGAGTGTTCATGTGAGTTGAGTTCTATCTTAAGTTATTTGTGTAATCAACCCCTTATCAACAGAACATTTCCAGACTGGCTAAAATATGCCTCTATACAGGAAGGGGATAAAGAGATACCATCAAGCTGTCGACCAATTTTACATTTGACGACATTTTCAAAAATATTTGAA
Source organism: Schistocerca gregaria (assembly GCF_023897955.1). Lineage (NCBI taxonomy): Eukaryota > Metazoa > Arthropoda > Insecta > Orthoptera > Acrididae > Schistocerca > Schistocerca gregaria. The sequence continues at coordinate 515,374,616 of NC_064924.1, forward strand.
AAGATTATGTTCAAGTGTCTTCTTAAGCACCTGACTGCGACTATCATATTGTCCAAGTCACAGTTTCGGTTCTTTAAGGTACCGATATAAAGAAGGTTATTTACACCTACAGTGAGAATGTCCTTAATTAATTAGATAACAAATTAGAGGCTACTGGAATTTTCTGTGATCTGTCAAAAGCCTTTGTGTGAATCACAGTAATCTCTTAAGTAGATCAGAATATTATGGTGTCACTGGCAGCGTTGCAAAATGGGTCGAGTCTTACCTAACTAACGGGAAACAAAGGGTGTGGAGTAAGCAACCAGTCTTCATCTGATTGAGAATTAATTCCAAGTGGTGTTCCTCAAGGTTACACCTTGGATCTGTTACTTGTTCTTGTGTACATTAATGACATCTCGTCTGTTACATTGCCAGATGCTAAGCGTTTTTTTTAATAATACAAACATTGGAATAAATAGAAAGTCAAGGTCTAGAGTTCGAGTCTCGGTCTGGCACACAGTTTTAATCTGCCAGGAAGTTTCACATCAGCGCACACTCCAAGCAGAATGAAAGTCTTATTCTGAAAGTCAAGTACAGATTGAGAAATGGCAGCTGATAAAATGGTTTAAAGCAAATTCAATCATTAAACTTTGAAAAGACCCTGTATACACAGTTCTGGACCTGTAAGAGATTTCCATTCAGCATGTGAATAACGTATGGAGACATGCAGTCAGAAGAGGTCAACAGTGTTAAATTTCTGGGATTACAACTCGATGACAAAATCAGTTGAGAAGGGCAAACTACGGAATTACTGATGCACCTAAACAAGTGTATATTTGCAATTCGAATGATGTTAGATGTAGAAGATATAAATATTAAAAAAACAACTTTCATACCTTCGTTCTATTATATCATATGGGATCATATTCTGGGGTAACTCATTAAACTGAACAAAAGTTTCTAGAGTGCAAAAGCGTGTTATAAGACTCATTTGTCATGTAAATCCAAGAACATTATGTGGAAACCGGTTAAACGAACTGGATATTCTAACCACTGATTTTCAGTGTATCCATTCCCTAATGATATTTGTTGCAAATAATATATCTCTATTTCATTACATAGTATCAACACTAGGAATAAGAATAATCTACATAAAAACTAAAATCAGTTACCTTGGTCCAAAAAGGGGTCCAATATTCAGGAACTCATACTTTCCATAAATAGCCAGCAACCATTAAAAACTTGGTTTCAGATAAAGCACAATTCAAAAAAGAGTTTGAAAGACTTATTGTTGGGGAACTCTTTCCACTCTTTAAATAAATACCAAAACAGGGACTGTTAGACCAGCTTGAGTAAAAATGTCTGTTAGATTTCAGTTCTGATAGCACTTGGCCACAATAGTCAAGATTAGATATTTTTTGTATGGTAAATTTATTAACAGTGCATTATTATGTTTCATCCTGACAGTATATTAATTCTGTAAATATCAGCGGTTCCAGTGTACATATTTTGACAATCTCCTGACAAAGGATCAGGGAAGTGAGTGTTATATTCAAATGTTCTATGATTTTTCTGTTATGCTTTCTGACATGTTCCACACCTACAAGAATCATCTCTTTTTTGGGTCTAGGGAACGAAACCTGAATCTAGTTAACCCAATCTCATTTAAACGAGTAGGTGGGAAGATGTCTGACGTCCACGTCTCATTGTAGAACGAGGAGGTGGCAATCTGTGGCACACCTGACGACGGAATACAGTGCCGGTGCTTTCACAAGTCATTCGGACGCTTTCATTTACACTGTCGAACATGAAGCTTTACAGCATATAACCGCTAGTGTTCCCACTGTGATCCAACGACAGCGTCTATTAACGATTGCAGGGAGACGAACCACATTAAGTTAGATAATATCAAATACTGAAGATTCAAGATCGTAATACTTTCCTTTGAACTAGCACCCATATCTTTAAGAAGTTTCTGGGACACTGTCCTTAGGAAAACAGCGATTGATGAAATTATATTAAAATTGTTCCAATAGAACAGTCAAGACCGCATGTAAGTCTTTTATCAGATCAGTTTTTACTTTGCAAACAAGTGTATTCGATATTGTAAGTGATCGAGGAATGAATACAGTGTTAGTGAAAATATATAAAATAAATGGTTGGTATACCCTTGTTGTTAGCAGGAGCCTCTGACATGGAGCAGGCCCCTCTGAAGACGTGCATGGAACACGGCTGAGTGGAGCTCAGTCGCTCGTGGCTTTATAGTGAAAGCCCTGCCCACCGCCTGTGCATAAAGTCACCAAGAGCTGTAGAGAACCGTTATTGTAATCTGAGAGAGCTGTTTGTAACCTACATTAATGTAAATTAACCCAGGTACGGATGTTGCTCTTCAAGAAGGGTTCATATACCAATTCCCTGTTCTATCTTCTGCTGGTGGTATTAGTATACGCTTCATCCAACTGACACATACCATTGTTTAAAACAACATTTAGTTTTCAGTTTTGAACCAGCGTTATTATGTGTACATGAGAAAACTTGGTTTGCTGAAAACTGATTATTTGCCTGACCTACTTAATGGGTAAGTAGAACTTTGCTGTGCACATGATGATTAGAGAAATAACTGTTTACCTAATCTCTCAGAATGTCATGTTCATATACTAAAGAATAATATGGGTATTTGCATGTCTGATTTAACCTTCTATGAGACCATATCTGTGTGATACAAAAATTAGATACAACATCTTCTGCCATTTCTCAAGTGCGTATATAAAATTTTGACAACAAATGTCAGTCACTAAAATACTGTATGTAATGTACTCATAATGATATTATCATCATTCAGGATGTATGAATCTTCATTATTTGTTGTCCTGGAATTGTGAACCTTCATTTATGTAACTGTTTTTACATAACTAACCATACAAAAATCCTATATGCGAACATTTTCTTTATAAGCTACATTTTCTCCAATAGGATTACATTTATATCTGTATAAGTGTATCTGTATATGAAAAGTAAGGAAGGTAAACTGGAAAAGAAATCCAGAGGGACATTTGACTTCAGATCTGACAGTTCTGTCAGTATATTAGTGGCTCCATGGAATCGCAACAGCGTGGTGACAGAGGCATCAGACTTTGATACAATGAATCTAACTGATCGAGTAAAGCGATATACACATCAGCAGAAAAGATGGATAGCAATTCAACAACCAGGAGTCGCTTACCAGTAAAACAAGTTTATCATTGGAATCCATGAACTGGCCAAAATAGTTCAGTCCATAGAGTAGTTATCAGGTTAAGAAATGGTACTTCGAATTTATTACACATTTTGTTGGTGAAGCTGAACACAACGCATGGCAGCTGTACAGGAAGGACGGTGGTAAACTCGACCACATAGCGTTTCATCAAAGGTTCATCACTGCAGTTCCGAAATAAAACTGCCGTGTTGTTGTGCAAAGAGGAAGACCACTTATTATCGCAAAAATGTAATGTACCACTTCATATTTCTTGTTTCATACTGTTCCATACAAAATAGTAAGACAGTATTGATTTCACGCTTAAATATTGAGATTGTGTTAGTGCATATTATATAGACCTGAAGCCCTTCAAGAAGGATGGGAGATTTTTTAAAAAAATTACGCAAATAAAAGCTGTAAGATCGTAACATTCATGTAACTTTTATTATAATTGACTAATTAAAGTTTTAATTAATATGCAAACAAACAATAATTCAGCTTTATCTGAGTTACAGTCGTAGAAAAATCATTCAGGGATATTATGAATATACATACAAGACATGCATTATAAACTGCTCTTAAATAGAGGAGAACGTCTCTCCCAATGGATCTGGCTTATTTCAATACATGCTGCCCTCCACAGGTGCTTGTATCAACACGAGTGTTGCAGAGATGATTGACAGGTCGCCAAATGATTAACAAGGCGACGGGTGTGAGTCAATAAGTTGCGCCTTGAGCCAAAGATGTTGCGGCATCCAGTCGGGAGCGCTGTGGAGCTCGATGAGCAATGTCTTCAGTTATAGATGTTACGGAGTTATCTACAGTTGTCTTTCACACATTCTTAAATGTCTACCTACCTGTTGTACAATTTTAGTAAAACAGCTATAAACTCATCGTTTACAACGCCATTAATTTATTTATTTGAGACGTATCTTAAACATTGGTTACAAAACGCAGCACATATTTTGTGCAGACGCATAGGGTAATAAATGGTGTGGTGATGGTCTGATAAAAGGCCGAAACTCGTTACCAAACGAAATGTATACAACTTCCACGCGATGTAGACTGATTTATTAAAATGATTTTAATTTATAACTTTACTTACAAAAAATCTAAATAGAGAGATGCGCAGTTTCGTATGTTTAATATGAAGTGCCTGTACGGTACCGTCTGTGTTGATTTGGGATTTCTTCAGCGGAGGCGCGCCCTACGCTCCGTAATTTTGGAGTTGGACTTTGTCTTTTGGCTCACGTTCAAAGTTGTAGCTCGCTCTGCACAGCTTTGTGGTGCAGGCTGCTACAGATGGCGGCCGCTTGCATAAATCAACACTTATTACCATAAGTGACTAGCTTGTATAATGAGAAACTTGTCGTAAAGTCCATTTATTATCAGTAACTGTTTTTCAGGCTGGCGAACTGGATGAATTTTTTTCACAGCGTCACTCGGCCCTCATACTGCAAACAAATATCTCCCGCAAGAACTCTCAGACTATGTATCTAAACCCGTTTTCCAGCCACACTCATTACGAAAACAATAGTCGGAATCTCCTTTGATGCAATTGGCGAGACAGTATGAGCACAGCTGCGCTCGCGAATGTGGCGGATAGTTTAGTTCCAGTCTTGATAGACATATTTAATTTTTCTTTCGTGAACGAGATTCATCCAACTCAATGGAAAAGTATAGTCCGATACATCCCTAAGAATGAAAGCTCACAATCAACTTTCAATTACCCGGCGATCAGAATTTTAGACGGTTTATCTCAAGCCCTGAAATATTTTCTTCACTAACAAAAGCGTTACGGAGATGATAGATAAACTGCAGTGGAAGACTCTGCAGGAGAGATGATCAGTAGCTCGGTACGAGCTTTTGTTAAAGTTTCGAGAACATACCTTCACCGAGGAGTCGAGCAGTATATTGCTCCCTCCTATGTATATCTCGCGAAGAGATGTCCTATCGTAAAACACGAGAGAGATTTCAATCATTTTAAGGAACCAATATTTACGGTAACTTATCGAGATGGTCGAAACAGATAGCAGAAATTTGCCGTATCACCTTCTACATCTACATCCATACTCCGCAAGCAACCTGATGGTGTGTGGCGGAGGGTACCTTGTTGTACCTCTATCGGTTCTCCCTTCTATTCCAGTCACGTATTCTTCGTGGAAAGGATTGTCGGTATGCCTCTGTGTGGGCTCTAATCTCTCTGATTTTATCCTCATGGTCTCTTCGCGAGATATACGTAGGAGGGAGCAATATACTGCTTGACTCCTCGGTGAAGGTATGTTCTCGAAACTTTAACAAAAGCCCGTACCGGGTTACTGAGCATCTCTCCTGCAGAGTCTTCCACTGGAGTTTATCTATCATCTCCGTATCGCTTTTCTGATTACTAAATGATCCTGAAACGAAGGGCGCTGCTCTCCGTTGGTTATTCTCTCTCTCTTCTATCAACCCTATCTGGTACGGATCCCGCACTGCTGAGCAGTATTCAAGCAATGGGCGAACAAGTGTACTGTAACCTACTTCATTTTCGGACTGCATTTCCTTAGGATTCTTCCAATCAATCTGTCTGGCATCTGCTTTACCGACGATCAACTTTATATGATCATTCAATTTTAAATCACTCCTAATGCGTACTCCCAGATAATTTATGGAATTAACTGCTTCCAGTTGCTGACCTGCTATATTGTAGCTAAATGATATGGCGGATTTTTCTTTCTATGTATTCGCAGCACATTACACTTGTCTACATTCAGATTCAGTTGCCATTCCCTGCACCATGCGTCAATTCGGTGCAGATCCTCCTGCTTTTCAGTACAATTTTCCATTGTTACAACCTCTCGATATACTACAGCATCATCCGCAAAAGCCTCAGTGAACTTCCGATGTCATCCACAAGGTCATTTATGTATATTGTGAATAGCAACGGTCCTACGACACTCCCCTACGGCGCACCTGAAATCACTGTTACTTCGGAAGACTTCTCTCCATTGAGAATGACATGCTGCGTTCTGTTATCTAGGAACTCTTCAATCCAATCACACAATTAGTCTGAGAGTCTGTATGCACTTACTTTGTTCATTAAACGACTGTGGGGAACTGTATCGAACGCCTTGCGAAAGTCAAGAAACACAGCATCTACCTGGGAACCGTGTCTATGGCTCTCTGAGTCTCGTGGACGAATAGCGCGAGCCGGGTTTCACACGATCGTCTTTTTCGAAACCCATGCTGATTCCTACAGAGTAGATTTCTAGTTTCCAGAAAAGTCATTATACTTGGACATAATACGTGTTCCAAAATTCTACAACTGATCGACGTTAGAGATATAGGTCTATAGTTCTGCACATCTGTTCGACGTCCCTTCTTGAAAACAGGGATGAGCTGGGCCCTTTTCCAATCCTTTGGAACGCTACGTTCTTCTAGAGACCTACGGTACACCGCTGCAAGAAGGGGGGCAGGTTCCTTCGCGTACTCTGTATAAAATCGAACTGGTATCCCATCAGGTCCAGCGGCATTTCCTCTTTTGAGCGATTTTAATTGTTTCTCTATCTTTGTGTCATCTATTTCGATATCTACCATTTTGTCATCTGTGCGACAATCTAGAGAAGGAACTACAGTGCAGTCTTCCTCTGTGACACAGCTTTGGCAAAAGACATTTAGTATTTCGGCCTTTAGTGTGTTGTCCCCTGTTTCAGTACCGTTTTGGTCACAGAGTGTCTGGACATTTTGTTTTGATCCACCTACCGCTTTGACATAGGACCAAAATTTCTTAGGATTTTCTGACAAGTCAGTACATAGAACTTTACTTTCGAATTCATTGAACGCCTGTCGCATGGCCCTCCTCACATTACATTTTGTCTTCGCATAATTTTTGTTTGTCTGCAAGTCGTTGCTATGTTTATGTTTGCTATGAAGTTCCCTTTGCTTTCGCAGCCGTTTTCTAACTCGGTTGGCTCTTTTCCATCTCTTACGATGTTGCTTGGCACATACTCATCTAACGCATATTGTACGATGGTTTTGAACTTTGTCCACTGATCCTCAACACTATCGGTACTTAAAACAAAACTTTTGTGTTGAGCCGTCAGGTACTCTGAAATCTGCTTTTTGTCACTTTTGTTAAACAGAAAAATCTTCCTACCTTTTTAAATATTTCTATTTACGGCTGAAATCATCGATACAGTAACCGTTTTATGATCGCTGATTCCCTGTTCTGCGTTAACTGTTTCAAATAGTTCTGGTCTGTTGTCACCAGAAGATCTAATATGTTATCACCACGAGTCGGTTCTCTGTTTAACTGCTCAAGGTAGTTTTCAGATAATGCACTTAAAAAATTTCACTCGATTCTTTGTCCCTGCCGACCGTTATGAACGTTTGAGTCTCACAGTCTATATCCGGCAAATTAAAATCTCCTCTCAGAACTGTAACATGGTGGGGAAATCTACTCGAAATATTTTCCAAATTATCCTTCAGGTGCTCAGTCACAACAGCTGCTGAACCAGGGAGCCTATAGAGACATCCAATTACCATGTCTGAGTCTGCTTTAACCGTGACCTTCACCCAAATTATTTCACATTTCGGATCTCCGTCAATTTCCTTCGATACTATTGCACTTCTTATCGCTATAAACACGCCTCCCCTTTCACTGTCCAGCCTGTCTCTGCGGTATACATTACAATCTGAGTTTAGAATTTCATAACTGTTTACATCTGGTTTCAGTCAACTTTCTGTCCCTAGTACTATGTGGGCATTGTGACTCTTTATTAATGAGAGCAGTTCTGGGACCTTTCTATAGACGCTCCTGCAGTTTACTATTAGCACATTAATATTGTTATTCCCTGTTGCATTTTGCCTACTCCTACCTTGCCGCGTCTCAGGAGGCATCTTGTCGGGCCTAGGGAGGGAATTCTGTAACCTACAAAACCCAAATGTGCACTCCACACGTACTCCGCTATCCTTGTAGCCGCTTCCTGCGTGTAGTGCACGCCTGACCTATTCAGGGGAACCCTACATTTCTCCACCCGATAGCGGAGGCCGAGAAATTTGCACCCCAGATCTCCGCAGAATCGTCTGAGCCTCTGGTTTAAGCCTTCTACTCGGCTCCAAACCAGAGGACCGCGATCGGTTCTGGGAACGATACTACAAATAGTTAGGTCTGATTCCACCCCGCGAGCGAGGCGTGATTCAAGTTCTCCTCATCTTTATGTTATACATTAGTGAATTTGATAAAACTTTCTGTCTTTCCAAATTTGTACCCAACACAATAATAATAATAATAATAATAAAATAATAATAATAATAATAATAATAATATTTTTACACATTTCTGTGAATTAATCTTGTGCTATTAACATTATTTATCAACTTTAAATGAATTACCAAAAAGGCCACTTACTTCAGATAAATGCCAACAGGTTATTTACTAAATTGTTCACGAAACTTACTTATTCAGTAAATGGAGAACTGCTGTGTGTTTCTTGTAATTACAATCAGAGGGTAGAAAAAGCCTAATATCCCTTGTCTTACACACATGACATATTTAGAAATTTTAAATGTTATATTTCTTAATTATTAAAATGAACTGTGTTACTAATTTTGTCCTTACATTTATATAAACTTCAAAAATGCAACGTTATTTGAATTATTCACTACTGAAAAACAGAAAAGCAATGCAAACGGTAATCTGAACCATTACTGTTCCCAGAGCATTCGAGAAAGTTCTGACGTAGGAAACAAATTCCGCACCGAAGTAGTCAGTCGATTTACAGTCTTTGCTGAGGAACATCTAGCATGTAACTTGTGCTCCAAGGGTTTGTTTTTTGTGTCAGTCAGTAGTTGGCAACATGTATTTGTGAACATTACGTCATGTGTTTATATGTGGGCTCTGTGAATTGTGGTTATCGTGAAAAACTGCAATTATTAAGCAACTTTCTCTAATATGAAAAGAATCTTCGTTGTGAAGTATAGGTGTGCTATCAAGAATCAGAAAATGTGAGATAAACCATCATATATTGCCATTGAAAATAAACTTCTCTACTATGAATTAGAAAACCCAGGACCTCTATTTCATCCCTAGACAACGAATAAAAAGAAGCCTCTAATTTGGAACCACTATACAGATGAGTACAAATTTATAGTCATTTAATAATTGCCTTATGAACTGTATGTAACGTCGATCTTTCCAATAATGTTAGATATGTAATATAGTAGCAGTGCTGAAATAAAACAATCCCTTGTTTTACATTCCTTTTTTGACACCCTAATGAAATACCCTCTGAAGAGGCAATTCATTGAAACTTTCGTAATTCCAATCGTATCTAATAAGTGATTTCGTATAATACATTGAATTTCATAAAATTTATTATTTCATTTCTCTACTTCTATATCATGTTGGTCCAATATATGCTCGCATTTTTTTTTGCATTTACTTATTAAGCCATAATTAAGAAAAATTAGGTTGGCATTATGGTTTTTCACAATTTTGTATAATGTGATGTATGTCTTAGGCAAAAATCTTTTATATTGTATACGCCAGTTTGGGCATAAAATACGAAAGGTTTTGTGTATAGTTATTCGTAATAACCTTGAAGTTTTAATTGTTAATCTTATAAACTTGAGCTATAGTTTTGTTAACTTCATTGTTAAGAACATATAAATAGGGGGAACAGGAGGCTCAGAGAAAGCTCAGTTGGAGACAGTTCACAGACACGGCCACTGTGTCACACGTCAATGTAATAACCTAATTATTGTACTACCGTTATGTGACTATGTAGCCTGTTATGTGGACTGGGCTCCCACCAAGAAGTAGTTGAGCAGCTTGTCATTAGTAAACCACTATAAAACATCTTGGTACCTGGATTATTTCATGGAATTCACGTAACTAGATCCAGTTTGCAGATGTAATGGACCGGGACGACGACTTCAGCAGCATTGGCAGGAAGCAGATTACTCCGAGTTACACCAAACTAAGATAAGTATAAGCAATGAACTAAACTTTACATGTCACTGCAGAACTAATTACTAATGTTCGGAAACTGTTCTAACAGTAAATATATGTATTTGTCTCATAGTTATCTTTGAGTGGTGGACGCCAGAGTGATTAATAATGATGACACGTTCCTGATGACATTGGAACACGAGTATAACGACAAACTTTTCAAATTCTCTTTTTAACCAAAAAACCTTTTAATGATTGTTTTTGCGACAATTCCAGTCTCCCCCCAGGCTAAAAAAATTCCTTACAATGTCTATTGTAAGAAGAGTTCGTATTTCAGTTTCATATCTGCAAAAATCTTTATCTCGTAAAAGATGAAGGAAAGGGAAAGAGTACGTGGCAGGGAGCTCTACATGGCGAATGATGTCGAGCAAATGTGGCATACTTTTGCTTGTACATACGTAAGTTTGGCGCAGTGCTGTGCTACGCAAAACTGACCCACCGCATTTGTCGGCTGCTACCTGTTCCCACCACAGGTTGGTCTTTCTTATAAACAACGAAACTTTGACATTAATTATTGACTAAACCATCGGCAACCAAAGATAATTCAGTATTTTCTGCTGGCGACATTTCTGTACGGACAGAAAAACCTCCTAATACATCTGTGGCTTAAAGCAAGAACAGCCATCAGTTTTACATGACTTTGAGATACGTTACGTAAACGGCTATGGAAGTTACCAAGTTTAAATGTAGGAAATGAAATGATCGTATGGCATTGTGGCCCGGTGGGCACGTCGGGGAAGTTCGGTCGAGCGGGTGAGAGACTTTTTTCAAGTGACACCATTTTGGGCGACTTGCGCGGCGGTGATGATGAGATGATGATGATGATAACAGAACATCCAATCCACTGACATCGTAGGTAAGCACGTTACCACTCAGCTAAGCAGGCGGAATAGGAATAACCATAGTACAGCTTGAATAGGAAACTAATACACATCATAAGCACGTAAGTACTTCATGCAATAATAAGGAAGCATCTTGCTTGTTTTTCGCTGTTAGAACAGCCAGTGTCAACTATGGGTAATGAAACACTCAAATGCGTTTGGTTATATCACTCTGACTTGCCATTGTCTGTTCTTTGACTTCAGGTTGACAGTGTTTAATCTCTGACTGACATTATAATAACGGTGAATATTGTGACAACATATGTTTGTAGACGTAATGCCGAAGATGGCCCACATTCTTTAAATTACCAATGTGGTAAGTGTCAAATTTTGATTTTCTTACGAGGAAAATTATGTGTACTATGAGCTTGATTAACATAATCTCAGAAGCTGTGAATTAGTCTAATTCAGTTTTACTACACTACTGAGCATTAAAATGGCTACACCAAGAAGAAATGCAGATGAAAAAACGGGTATTCTTGGACAAATATATTATACTAGAACTGACATGTGATTACATTTTCACGCAATTTGGGTGCATAGATCCTGAGAAATCAGTACCCAGAACAGCCGCCTCTGGCCGTAATAACGGCCTTGATACGCCTGGGCATGCAGCTTCAACACGATACCACAGTTCATCAAGAGTAGTGACTGGCGCATTGTGACGAGCCAGTTGCTCGGCCGCCATTGACCAGACGTTTTCAATTGGTGAGAGATCTGGAGAATGTGTTGGCCAGGGGAGCAGTCGAACATTTTCTGTATCTAGAAAGGCCCGTACAGGACCTGAAACATGCGGTGATGCAATATCCTGCTGAAATGTGGGGTTTCGCAGGAATCGAACGAAGGGTGGAGAGCCGGCCGGGGTGGCCGAGCGGTTCTAGGCGCTACAGTCTGGAACCGCGTGGCCGCTACGGTCGCAGGTTCCAATCCTGCCTCGAGCATGGGTGTGTGTGATGTCCTTAGGTTAGTTAGGTTTAAGTAGTTCCTAAGTTCTAGGGGACTTATGACCTCAGAAGTTAAGTCTCATAGTGCTCAGAGCCATTTGAGTTTTTGAAGGGTAGAGCCACGGGTCGTAACGCATCTGAAATGTAACGTCCACTGTTCAAAGTGGCGTCATTGCGAACAAAAGGTGACCTAGACGTGTAACCAATGGCACCCCATACCATCACGCCGGGTGATACGCCATTATGTTGCTGGCGAATACACGCTTCCAATGTGCGTTCACCGCGACGTCACCAAACACGGATGCGACCATCATGATGCTGTAAACAGAACCTCGATTCATTCGAAAAAAAATGACGTTTTGCCATTCGTGCACGCAGGTTCGTCGTTGAGTACAGCATCGCCGGCGCTCCTGTCTGGTTTTGCACCGTCAAGGGTAACCGCAGCCATGGTCTCCGAGCTGATAGTCCATGCTGCTGCAAACGTCGTCGAACTGTTCGTGCAGATGGTTGTTGTCTTGCTAACGTCTGCATCTGTTGACTCAGGGATCGAGACGTGACTGCACGATCTGTTACAGCCATGCGGATAAGATGCCTGTCATCTCGACTGCTAGTGATAGGACGCCGTTGGGATCCAGCACGGCGTTCCGTATTACCCTCCTGTGCCCACCGATTCCATATTCTGCCAACAGTCATTGGAACTCGACCAATTCGAGCAGCAATGTCGCGATACAATAAACCGCAATCGCGATAGGCTACAATACGACCTTTATCAAAGTCGGAAACGTGATGGTACGCATTTCTCCTCTTTACACGAGGCATCACAACAACGTTTCACCAGGCAATACCGGTCAACTGCTGTTTGCGTATGAGAAATCGGTTTGTGTATGAGAAATCGGTTGGAAAGTTTCCTCAAGTCAGCACGTTGCAGGTCTCGCCACCGGCTCCAACATTGTGTGAATGCTCTGAAAAGCTAATCATTTGTATATCACAGCATCTTCTTCCTGTCGCTTAAATTTCGGGTCTGTAGCACGTCATCTTCGTGGTGTAGCAATTTTAATGGCCAGTAGTGCAGATTCGAAAAATGGTATTGGTTTTTACTGCGATGGTTTCTTTGAATTCTCCTCACATGTAATTACCACTGCTGACTAATAGATACGTGTGTATCGAATCCGCTCCATTGTCCGAATAACAGAGTGTGCTGTACCTTACAGGACGTAGAGGGGGCGCGCGTCGCGCGAGGGAAAGATTTTAGGCGGTGCGAGTGGTCGGGCTGTTGGGGCGAGTACGCGAACGAGAGAAGCGGATATTGTAGACAGTGTTCTAGTCGGAATCACGTGTTGTGAACAAATCCGTGCAGACCTATTTTCCCGGAAAAGTGTTAGTACTTCGTCCCGTTGACAAAGCGCCAGGGCTAGAGACAGCGTGAACTCGGGTGTGGCCAGAGCCAGCTGTGGAAATGGCCATGAGGAGAGTTGCTTAGTAAGTTTCATGTTTTGAGTAATACCATTTCATCTCCCGGGTGATTTGTTTGTCTGCCAATTAGTTTGTCTGGAGCATGCTTTCTGAACGTTGGGACCTTGTTCTGCTTCGGTGAAGAAATGAACTTGCCTTATTTTGTTATAGAAATCTGTTTGTCAAGGTGCTGTGTAAAATCGGTTTTGGGTGTGGGTGTGGTGGCGTCCTAGCTGGCGTGTCATATCCCTGTCGAACACGCGCCTCGCCGATGGCAGAATGTTTACCTAACAGCCCTTTAATTTTCCCACCGCTTGGCGTGGCTGATGGTGCAGTAAACTGTAAATTGTGTGTACTTGTTACAATAAGACGAGGCATACTATCTAAGAACCCTCGGCGCGTGAAGAATGTTTGCTGCTATGTTTATTTGCTAGAAATAAGATGTTCAGTACTGAGTCCGTCAGTAACTAACTTATTGTGATGGTTTAAAAATTAAAAAAAAAGATTGTGTTATTTCAATTTGTTAGTTTTTAGTTGGCTAGTGCCAACTTGCTACCACAAAACGGGCAAGAGTTACCTATCAGATAGCCCTAACTAGTGGTTAAAGCCTCGTGCACTATTGAAACTTCTTGGCAGATTAAAACTGTGTGCCGGACTGAATCTCGAACTCGGGATCTTTGCCTTTCGCGGGCAAGTACTCTACCAACTGAGCTACCCAAGCACGACTCACGCCCCGTCCTCACAGCGTTACTTCTGCCAGTACCTCGTCTCCCACCTTCCAAACTTTACTGAAGCTCTCCTGCGAACCTTGCAGAACTAGCACTCCTGAAATAAAGGATATTGCGGAGACATGGCTTAGCCACAGTCCGGGGGACGTTTCCAGAATGAGATTTTCACTCTGCAGCGGAGTGTGCGCTGATATGAAACTTCCTGGCGAATTAATCTGCGGTTTTAATCTGCCAGGAAGTTTCATAACAGCGCGCACCCCGCTGCAGAGTGAAAATCTTATTCTCGTGCACTATTATCTTGGCTAGATGTTCTTCTTTAAAAAATTGCCTTTTGAATTGGTTAATTTACGCGAGCTAGTGCTCTTCCAATGGACTTAAGGTTACTGTTTCTTTTAAAAAGGAATTATTCTTAACCGTTAAACTAGTGGGCTGTCGCCTTTAGCTTCAACAGCTATTTAAATATTTTGCTAGTGCCTGATGCTTCCTTTTAGCAGCACCAGATGTCGCTGGCGTTTCTTATCCGACCTCCCTAATTAATTTATGCTGACTACATCTGTTAGTTAGCTGATTAAAAGTTACTGACTTGAAATTTTCTTGTAAATTTGTTAACTCATGTGAGCAAGCCCTCTTAACTGACATCCGGTTGTTAACTTTAGTGGGCCAGTCCTCTTAGCTCGACTTCCGATTTTTATTTTTCTAGGGCTACATGCCGATTGCACTGACTGTTGTTGTTGTGGTCTTCAGTCCTGAGACTGGTTTGATGCAGCTCTCCATGCCACTCTATCCTGTGCAAGCCTCTTCATCTCCCAGTACCCACTGCAACCTACATCCTTCTGAATCTGCGTAGTGTAGTCATCTCTTGGTCTCCCTCTACGATTTTTACCCTCCACGCAGCTCTCCAATACTAAATTGATGATCCCTTGATGCCTCAGAACATGTCCTACCAACCGATCCCTTCTTCTAGTGAAGTTGTGCCACAAGCTTCTCTTCTCCCCAATCCTATTCAATACTTCCTCATTAGTTATGTGATCTATCCATCTAATCTTCAGCATTCTTCTGTAGCACCACATTTCGAAAGCTTCTATTCTCTTCTTGTCCAAACTATTTATCGTCCATGTTTCACTTCCATACTTGGCTACACTCCATACAAATACTTTCAGAAATGTCTTCCTGACGCTTAAATCTGTACTCGATGTTAACAAATTTCTCTTCTTCAGAAACGCTTTCCTTGCCATTGCCAGTCTACATTTTATATCCTCTCTACTTTGACCATCATCAGTTACTTTTCTCCCCAAATAGCAAAACTCCTTTACTACTTTAAGTGTCTCATTTCCTAATCTAATACCATCAAAATCACCCGACTCAATTCGACTACATTCCATTACCCTAGTTTTGCTTTTGTTGATGTTCATCTTATATCCTCCTTTCAAGACACTATTCATTCCGCTCAACTGCTCTTCCAAGTCCTTTGCTCTGACAGAATTACGATGTCATCGGCGCACCTCAAAGTTTTTATTTCTTCTCTATGGATTTTAATACCTACTCCGAATTTTTCTTTTGTTTCCTTCACTGCTTGCTCAATATACAGATTGAATAACATCGGAGATAGAATACAACCCTGTCTCACTCCCTTCCCAACCACTGCTTCCCTTTCATGTCCCTCTACTCTTATAACTGCCATCTGGTTTCTGTACAAATTGTAAATAGCCTTTCGCTCCCTGTATTTTACCCCTGCCACCTTCAGAATTTGAAAGAGATTATTCCAATCGACATTGTCAAAAGCTTTCTTTAAGTCTACAAATGCTAGAAACGTAGGTTTGCCCTTCCTTAATCTAGCTTCTAAGATAAGTCGTAAGGTCAGTATTGCCTCACGTGTTCCAACATTTCTACGGAATCCAAACTGATCTTCCCCGAGGTCGGATTCTACTAGTTTTTCCATTCGTCTGTAAAGAATTCGCGTTAGTATTTTGCAGCTGTGACTTATTAAACTGATAGTTCGGTAATTTTCACATCTGTCAACACCTGCTTTCTTTGGGATTGGAATTATTAGATTCTTCTTGAAGTCTGAGGGTATTTCGCCTGTCTCATACATCTTGCTCACCAGATGGTAGAGTTTTGTCAGGACTGGCTCTCCCAAGGTCATCAGTAGTTCTAATGGAATGTTGTCTACTCCCGGGGCCTTGTTTCGACTCATGTCTTTCAGTGCTTTGTCAAACTCTTCACGCAGTATCGTATCTCCCATTTCATCTTCATATACATCCTCTTCTATTTCCATAATATTGTCCTCAAGTACATCGCCCTTGTATAGACCCTCTATATACTCCTTCCACCTTTCTGCTTTCCCTTCTTTGCTTAGAACTGAGTTTCCATCTGAGCTCTTGATGTTCATACAAGTGGTTCTCTTATCTCCAAAGGTCTCTCTAATTTTCCTGTAGGCAGTATCTATCTTACCCCTAGTGAGATAAGCCTCTACATCCTTACATTTGTCCTCTAGCTATCCCTGCTTAGCCATTTTGCACTTCCTGTCGATCTCATTTTTGAGATGTCTGTATTCCTTTTTGCCTGCTTCATTTACTGCATTTTTATATTTTCTCCTTTCATCAATTAAATCCAATATTTCTTCTGTTACCCAAGGATTTCTACTAGCCCTCGTCTTTTTAGCTACTTGATCCTCTGCTGCCTTCACTACTTCATCCCTCAAAGCTACCCATTCTTCTTCTACTGTATTTCTTTCCCCCATTCCTGTCAATGGTTCCCTTATGCTCTCCCTGAAACTCTGTACAACCTCTGGTTCTTTTAGTTTATCCATGTCCCATCTCCTTAAATTCCCACCTTTTTGCAGTTTTTTCAGTTTTAATCTACAGGTCGTAACCAATAGATTGTGGTCAGAGTCCACATCTGCCCCTGGAAATGTCTTACAATTTAAAACCTGGTTCCTAAATCTCTGTCTTACCATTTTATAAGCTATCTGAAACCTGTCAGTATCTCCAGGCTTCTTCCATGTATACAGCCTTCTTTTATGATTCTTGAACCAAGTGTTAGCTGTGATTAAGTTATGCTCTGCGCAAAATTCTACCAGGCGGCTTCGTCTTTCATTTCTTTGCTCCAGTCCATATTCACCTACTATGTTTCCTTCTCTTTCTTTTCCTACTATCGAATTTCAGTCACCCATGACTATTAAATTTTCATCTCCCTTCACTATCTGTATAATTTCTTTTATTTGATCATACATTTCATCAATTTCTTCGTCATCTGCAGAGCTAGTTGGCATATAAACTTGTACTATTGTAGTAGATGTGGGCTTCGTATCTATCTTGGCCACAATAATGCATTCACTATGCTGTTTGTAGTAACTTACCCGCATTCCTATTTTCCTATTCATTATTAAACCTACTCCTGCATTACCCCTATTTGATTTTGTGTTTATAACCCTGTAGTCACCTGACCAGAAGTCCTGTTCCTCCTGCCACCGAACTTCACTAATTCCCACTATATCTAACTTTAACCTATCCATTTCCCTTTTTAAATTTTCTAACCTACCTGCCCGATTAAGGGATCTGACATTCCACGCTCCGATCCGTAGAACGCCAGTTTTATTTCTCCTGATAACGACATCCTCTTGAGTAGTCCCTGCCTGGAGATCCGAATGGTGGACTATTTTACCTCCGGAATATTTTACCCAAGAGGACACCATCATCATTTAATCATACAGTAAAGATGCATGCCCTCGGGAAAAATTACGACCGTAGTTTCCTTTCCCTTTGCTTTCAGCCTTTCGCAGTACCAGCACAGCAAGGCCGTTTTGGTTATAGTTACAAGGCCAGATCAGTCAATCATCCAGACTGTTGCCCCTGCAACTACTGAAAAGGCTGCTGCCCCTCTTCAGGAACCACACGTTTGTCTGGCCTCTCAACAGATACCCCTCCGGTGTGGTTGAACCTACGGTACGGCTATCTGTATTGCTGAGGCACGCAAGCCTCCCCACCAACGGCAAGGTCCATGGTTCATGGGGGGAGGTATTCGATCAGATTAAATGAGGCGAACTACGTCCACCATTTCATTCATTAATGGTTAATGCTTAAAAACTGTCTTTTGTATGCTAAATTATGTGGGTCGGTATCTTTAGCCTGCCAGTCTGAGGTAGTGCTTGATGTTCTGTATAAGTGCTAACTGGCTAACTGTTTCTTTCTAAATTACTTAACACAGTCTACCTTATCAGCCTTAATAGTGATCCTAAGAGCTGTTTAATGCTCGCTGGTCTAAGAAGTATAGTGCCTACTTTGAGCCATTTACCTAGTTCCACCAGCTCTGTACTTGAAACTATTATTTTTTAAAGAGTGTTGTTTCCTAGAAATAAACTGTTCATGTGCACTAACGCTGTACGAATTTTAAGAATTTTTGGTTGTTTTGATAAAACTGAGTATTATCACGAACTGTTTTTGACTCCAGTTGAGGTGTACCTCTAATGTCTCTTTTGGATTGTGATAATAAAGTTTTGGAATTCTGATAGTTCAGTGTTGTCCACTCAAGGATCCTTGTATCCAAGCAAACTTGCCCAAAAGGTAAAAGCAGCCTAATTCTGTCCCTCTATCATTTCATTGACATCTGCAGTCTGAAAGTGATGCAAATCATGTAAGTACATCAAAAGGAAAGTCATTAAACCTTGTGTCGAACAAAAATATCTGCGTGACATAATTGCATCCGAAACCGCTGGTTCTGCTGGTTTCAAACATTGCGTCCAGCAAGTTCCAATTTTGCAACTTTAGCATTCGACAATAAACAACGTAAACGAAGTGTCACTGAAACTAACGGCGATGCTGAGAATAGGTTACCAGCGTGATAGAATAGAAGAGCAAAATTTTGAAAGGGGAAGTGCACAAGAAAGCAAATATCTGACCCAGCAAAATGTGCTCTTAATAGTGGAGAAACAGCTAGGGAACAAGGAAAGCCATACATTTCGACAACAGTAGTACAATAGCCGGGTAAAGGATTGGAGCGACCGTCTGAACTTTGAAGAAAATGCTTTGAAAATTTTAAGAACGCGAAAATACGTATATTACATCAACAATTAGCGTGGTCTGTACTTGGATACATCAAGAAAACTGTTCACTTATGAGAAGGAAATACAGCAGTTACCAGCAGACTCTACTTTTCAAGAAGTAGTTCTTGCAAAAATTTAGTGTGGAAACAATTGATGTGCGCCACACAATGTATCTAAACACATTAATTTTGACCTTAATGAAAGTTCGAGTTATTGTTGAATAGAAATTTTCTAGTAATTGTGCCATTTCTCACAAAGACTGTAGAGGGAGTCATGGAATACAAAAAAGTACACCAAAAGAAACAAAACAAGGAATTATGAAATATCTTAGTGTTGTCATTATTTAAGTTCACGTGCAGAGAAGAAATACTTAAATTCTGTCTTATCTGTATGTAAGACATGTTGTGGATTGTGTAAACCATAGTGCGAAGAACAGTGTTTACATTATGAGTCTGGGGCTATTTACCGTAAAGTATTTGTCGAAAGTTAAAGTAGTCATCCATTGGCACAAGAACGATATAGTGGGAATTATAACACGTATGAACTTAAGCTAAAACAGCTGGTAATGAGGGGAAACATCGAAAATAGAAGAAGAAAGGAGAGTTCATTTAAATTTACCAGAATCTAGCTGTGAGCAGAATATCGACATGGATAAGAATGAAGAAAATCAAAGCATTATTTCCCATGCTTTGATTTTCAAAAGTGTTTTACACGCAGTGATAGCCTTCTGTACACGGTCGCTGTGCAGGTTTAATCTAACTGTGTATTCTGTCACCAACAAGCACAACTCTGCTCATTGTTATGTGTGGAATGAAACTAATGCTGCCTGTGGAGGACATGAAACAGCTTTGCAAGCGTATACTATCATTACCTGAAGGAGTCGTTGAGGTCAATATGTTTAGTGACTCCTACAGTGCCCAGAATAGAAACATTACTTTCTCATTCAAGTCAATGAAAATATTTCAGGAAAATCACTGTAGTTGTAAGTTGGAGGTTATTAATCATAGGTTCCGTGAACCTAATCATGCCCAGATCAATGCCGGCTCCATTCATGCAGCTACAGAAAAAACAAAAAAAGAAAGAAAATGACTGCAATAATTTATACAGCTAGGGATTTGACTAATTTGATCAGATTAGTTCCTCGAAAACCACTAACAGGTGTGATGGAACTTCAGCAGAAATAGTTTCTTGATATCAGTGAACTTCTTCGTTGATGTTATGTACAGTGAAAACAAAACATTTTGGCCAGGGCGGGGGGGGGGGGGGAGAGGGTGTCATTTTCTTGTCTGCAGATAAAATGGCCGCAATACATGCGTAATTCACCTGGAAACCTATACAATAAATGTAGAGCACGCACAGGTTTTAACTATACAATTAACTGATTTTAATGATATTGCCTAAACATCAAAACTAAACATATTGCTTAATTAGAAAAAGTAATACAAACAAACAGTTTCTAAAACTGCTGAAATTAATTCACAGTAATAAACAACAATTGTTAGAAAAATTTTAATTAAGGAAATTGCTGGAGAACGTTTGGATAGCACAATCAACAATAGTTATAACCATATTTATTATTGTCAAATATCAAACTGCACAATAAAGTATTAACAGTATTAATGACATTGAAACCTTTCTCTAAATGTCAATGCTCAGTTCGCACAAATAAGATTTTTAACGTTTACTGTTCTTGCATTACACCACAGACATAAAACTGTACCTAATGGTAATATATTTCTGTAACAAGATTTCAAGATTTATCTTTAGGCTAGCTTTAGGTGGTCGAATTACACATACGTAATCTTCCCAAAGTGCAGCTACACTTTGCAAGTGACTACAAATTGCATGATTTCTCGGTGAAAGATGTCTGATTGTCTCTTTTTTTCCTTTTGTATTTCACTCCCATTCCTGTGCAAGAGTGAGGTGACAGTAGTGCATTTTTAGGATTTCCATCCCACAATATTTTAGGCAACAGGGCTTATTATGAACGTTAAAAAGTTCACATGTTTGTAAGTTATTGAAGCATTGTGTTTATGGCGCTAAAACTAGCCGTAGTTTCTGTTAACTAAAATTTATAACGAAGCTACTAAGAAGATCTTAGAAGAAGAAGCAAACTGCCTTCAATAGGAAGGACTAAACTGGTAGGTGATTCATTAGGAAAGAAGGGTTGACCAATTCTCTGTGGGCATAATATCTGGGATACCATTAGTAAAAGAAGGGTAGGCATATAGGGGTAGATGGAATGATATGGTGTTTGAGATAAGACATAAGGTTTTGTTCAAGAAGAAAGACGGATACATGGTTATATGTAAGGTAGGATGGAGAAAATTTTGAAAATTTGTGCTATGGGACCAAACTGCTGAGGTTATCAGTCCTTATAGGATGGAGAAGAGAGAGTGGAGTTCTTGTGTGGATAATGATGGTAAAGGGTGTTGCATCTGATAAGAGTGCTAGATGCACAAGAAGATTTCAGGGTATGTAATTGGGCGTCAACTGAAGTTGCATTGAAACAGGAAGCAGAATAAGAGTAGGCCTGGAGTCGTGAACATGTGTTGATATACGTGGAACATAGTATAGGGGTGGAAATTAGGGTGGAAATGTTGTTATTGGAGTATTTTTTCGGTATTATAACCAGCGTGACAAACAATGAAATATACAAAATTGAGAGATAAGATGAGGAAGGGAGGTTACTCTTTCTATAAGTGATACAGTCGTGACTAGGAGCAGAGTTGCAGTTTTATGGAATTTCTGTTTAAGGCTTGTCAAATAAAGGGTGAGTTAAGCTCTGCTTATGGTATGTTGTCTCCATATTGGAAGTAACAAGCAAGTGATGAACTGTGAGGAATAAGGAGCAGTCGAATGTTGGTCAGCATGAACTGTGAAGGTATCGGAGAAGCAAGTTGTACAAAATTAGCTCTGTGTAGGATGACTATATTCAAATTCTGGCAGTTCATCCTCACCCGGGAGGAGCGAGGGAATGAAATAACAAAAGGGGAGTGTTGTGATGCTATTATCCAGTAATTATACTGAATGTTTAGTGATGCACAGTTTCAAGATCCGGCAGTATATAATTCCAATACTATCTGGATAACACACCAGCGTATAAAACATCAACAAAAAATCTGTGGTTACAAATATTAATAACCACTACTTCATGTTTATTTTACTTGGTATTGATCGCATCACATTTCCCTGAGGGACTCTTAAAATTACTTCTTTCTGTTGACGAATCTCCATCTGTGATGACTTACTGTGTTCAGTCACCCAAAAATTCCTCAGTTCATTCATCTCCTGTACGAACGCTATTCTTGTCATGTGTGTAACTGTGATGTTAAATTTTAAAATTTCCATAAATCTAGAAAGAACAATTTCCCCTTCTTTTTCCCTTCTCCATCCTTCTCTAGAGAGACAGATGGTAATCTAACTGGAAAAATGCATGTGAAACTTCTGTAAAAGACCCCAGATTTTTTTTTTGGACAAGCAAGAACCAGGAACCTGGCGATACTCATCAGAGGGGAATTAAACGTGGGAAATAAATCGTGAGTATATAATGCATAATGATAATAATCTAAGTTCATCCACTGATCATTTTGTACATTGATACAGACAAGCAGCTGCTAAAGTAGAGTACTACACACAGAATATAATTAATCTCATCGAAACTAATTTACACGTCTTATTCATGTACAAAAATAATGAAACGATTATACGTAATTCTTCCACAAAGCGTACAATTCATCATTTTTAGGATAAAGAAAACAACAACAATAACAATAAAGACAACACACACACACTACGACGGTACCTAACGGTTACTGCTCAGTAGTTGCTCTTCCTAACATCATTCCATACGACAAACTAGTGTCTTTACCTGCAGTTGCTCGTACTTTAGGTACCGGGGCCATGCACAGCTCTATTTAAAAGAATAGCTCGATGTAGTCATAGGATCGAGCCGCAGACGTCTGCTTTCATGACCTGCAGCTAATTCTCTGCAAATAATAATCTATAGCTGTGAACCTGCAGTCAGATAATCTCCATGCATTGGCTAGAATTGCGAGTTAATAAAATACACAGAAACCTAAAAAATAAAGTCAAATGAATAATTTAAAAAGGTTCTTTTCTAGTTCGTGTAATTGCTGTAGACGACAGAGAATTAAGTTGAATTATGTTTATTCAAGAAAGGATATTTCAAATAAACGGGAAGTGATTCTACAATATTCATTTAAAATACAGAGAGAAAATACTCTTACCAAATGCAATAAAGTTACGTTTGGAGCGTATGAGAATGGTTGCAAAATCCCCAAACTAAATATTCATCAAAGACTCACGTAAACTAGTCCATTTCGTGATCACAATTCACGATAGTTTCACCAGCTAAAAATAATTCGGAGTTCAACATCATGATTCACAAATTATTACACACGATACAAGGAATAATAGCTCATGTTGTTGTTGTGGTCTTCAGTGCTGAGACTGGTTTGTTGCAGCTCTTCATGCTACTCAATCCTGTGCAAGCTTCTTCATCTCCCAGTACCTACTGCAGCCTACATCCTTCTGAATCTGCTTAGTGTATTCATCTCTTGGTCTCCCTCTACGATTTTTTCCCTCCACACTGCACTCCAATACTAAATTGGTTGTCCCTCGATGTCTCAGAACATGTCCTATCAACCGATCCCTTCTTCTAGTCAAGTTGTGCCACAAGCTCCTCTTCTCCCCAATTCTATTCAATACCTCCTCATTAGTTATATGATCTACCCATATAATCTTAAACATTCTTCTATAGCACCACATTTCGAAAGTTTCTATTCTCTTCTTGTCTAAACTATTTATCGTCCACGTTTCACTTCCATACATGACTACACTCCATACAGATACTTTCAGAAACGACTTCCTGACATTTAAATCTATACTCGATGTTAACAAATTTTTCTTCCTTGCCATTGCCATTCTACATTTCATATACTCTCTACTTCGACCATCAACAGTTATTTTGCTCCCCAAATTGCAAAACTCCTTTACTACTTTAAGTGTGTAATTTCCTAATCTAATTCCCTCAGCATCACCCGACTTAATTCGACTACATTCCATTATCCTCGTTTTGCTTTTGTTGATGTTCTTCTTATACCCTCCTTTCAAGAGACTGTTCATTCCGTTCAGCTGTTCTTCTAAGTCCTTTGCTGTCTCTGACTAAATTACAATGTCATGGGCGAACCTCAAAGTTTTTATTTCTTCTCCACGGATTTTAATACCTACACATCATATTTCTTTTGTTTCCTTTACTGCTTGCCAATATACAGATTGAATAACATCGGGAAGAGGCTACAACCCTGTCTCACTCCCTTCCCAACCACTGCTTCCCTTTCATACCCCTCGACTTACTTAAAACTGCCATCTGGTTTCTGTACAAATTGTAAATAGTTTTTCGCTCCCTGAATTTTACCCCTGCCACCTTCAGAATTTGAAAGAGAGTATTCCAATCAACATTGTCAAAAGCTTTCTCTAAGTCTACGGAATCCAAACTGATCTTCCCCGAGGTCGGATTCTACTAGTTTTTCCATTCGTCTGTAAAGAATTCGCGTTAGTATTTTGCAGCTGTGACTTATTAAACTGATAGTTCGGTAATTTTCACATCTGTCAACACCTGCTTTCTTTGGGATTGGAATTATTAGATTCTTCTTGAAGTCTGAGGGTATTTCGCCTGTCACATACATCTTGCTCACCAGATGGTAGAGTTTTGTCAGGACTAGCTCTCCCGAGGCCGTCAGTAGCTCCAATGGAATGTTGTCTACTCCGGGGGCCTTGTTTCGACTCAGGTCTTTCAGTGCTCTGTCAAACTCTTCACGCAGTATCATATCTCATCATAAACCAAATAAATTAATAAGTGATGGTCCTGATCCTCAATAGTACACAAAACGGGTCAGATCGCTGCTACAGAAGCAGCAAAAGAAAAGCATGCCACATTTAAAAGAAAGCAAAATTCCCAAGACTGGGAAAGTTTTACAGATGTTCCAAATATAGCGAGTACTTCAATGCGAGGTACTTTTATTAATTTCCACAACTAAACTCTGTCTGGCAGAAAACCCAAAGAGTTTCTGTTCATACATAAAGCACACCATTGGCAAGACGCAATCATTACCTTCAAAAATGGTACAAAAGGCTCTGAGCACTATAGGACTTAACATCTATGGTCATCAGTCCCCTAGAACTTAGAACTACTTAAACCTAACTAACTTAAGGATATCACACAACACACAGTCATCACGAGGCAGAGAAAATCCCTGACCCCGCCGGGAATCGAACTCGGGAACCCGGGCGCGGAAAGCGAGAACGCTACCGCACGACCACATGCTTCGGACTCATTACCTTCACTGCGCGATAACAACCGTGACGTCACTGATGAGAGTGCCACTAAAGCAGAGTTCTTAAACATCCTTTCCCGAAACTCCTTCACCAAAGAAGATGAAGTAAATATTCCTGAATTCCAATCAAGAACAACTATCAAGACGGGGAACACAGTAGTAGATATCCTGGGTGTAGCAAAGCAACTTAAATCATTTAATAAACGCAAGGCCTCCGGTCCAGATCGTATACCAATCAGGTTCCTCGCTGAGTATGCTGATACAACAGCTCCGTATTTAGCAATTATATACAACCGCACTCTCACAGAAAGACTGGAAAATTACTCAAGTCACACCAATACCCAAAAAAGGAAATAGGAGTAATCCGCTGAATTACAGGCCCGTATCACTGACGTCGGTTTGCAGAAGGGTTTTGGAACATACACGGTATTCGAACATTATGAAGTACCTCAAAGAAAACGATTTATTGACACACAGTCATCACGGATTCAGAAAGTATCGGTCTTGCGAAACATAACTAGCTCTTTACACTCATGAAGTAGTGAGTGCTATCAACACGGGTTGTCCTATTGGTTCCGTATTTTTAGATTTATGGAAGGCTTTCGACACCGTTCCTCACAAGCGTCTTCTAACAAAAATGCGTGCCTATGGAATATCGCCACAGTTGTGTAACTAGATTCGTAATTTCCTGTCAGGAAGGTCATAGTTCGTAGTAATAGAAGGAAAGTTATCGAGTAAAACAGAAGTAATATGCGGCGTTCCCCGAGAAAGTGTTGTAGGCACTCTGTTGTTCCTGATCTCTATTAACGACTCAGGAGACAATTTGAGTAGCCGTCTTAGATTGTTTGCTGATGAAGACGTCATTTACCGTCTTGGAAAGTCATCAGATGACCAAAAGGAAGTGCAAAATGATTTAGATAAGATATCTGTAGGGTGGGAAAAGAGGCAATTGACCCTGAATTAAGAAAGGTGTGAAGTTATTCACATGTGTGCTTCAAGAAATCTACTAAATGTCGATTACGCAAGATGTCACAGAAATGTGAAGGCTGTAAATTCAACTAATTACTTAGGTATTACAGTTAGAAATAACCTAAATTGGATCGATCACATAGATAACGTCATGGGTAGAGCAAACCAAAGACTGTGATTCAGTGGCATAACACCTAGAAGGTGCAGCAGATCTACTAAAGAGACTGCTTACACCACGATTTTCCGCCCTATTCTGGAGTATTGCTTTTCGGTGTGGGATTCGCATCAGGTGTGGCTGATGGGTGACATCGAAAAAGTATAAAGAAGAGCAGCTCGTTTTGTATTGTCGAGAAGCAGGGGAGATAGTGACGCAGACATGATACGTGAATTGGAGTGGCAATCATTAATCCAAAGGCGTTTTTCTTTGCGACGGGATCTTCTCATAAAATTTCAATCACCAGTTTTCTCCTCCGATTGTGAAAATATTTTGTTGGCATCCACCTACTAAGGGAGAAATGATTATCAAAATAAAATAAGAGAAATCAGGGCTCGGACAGAAATTTTTAAGTGCTCGTTTTTCCCGCGTGCCTTTCGAGAGCGGGACGGTAGAGAGCTGCAGTAGTGCAGCAGCAGTGCAGTAGCGAGTCGCATATTTAGCTTTCGTATTTGTTTTGTAGTTTGATTCTTAATTTCTTTCCAAGTGTTTGTGCGCCTACATATTTCATTACATAAAGTTCTTGCGTATTCTCGTATTTGAGAGGGGTTATATTGCTTATTGGTAGCTTTAAAGTATAAATTCGGGGAGTCGTTAGTGAGTTGTTTCTTTTGGACAGCCATTGCTTTCTGTTTATTTCGTAGAGTCAGTTAGCAGCAGACAGAGGCCAGTGCAGTTTCATCTGTGCTTGCACAGTGACGTGTGCGGGCAGCAGTAGCAGAAACTAGTCGTATATTCAGTTTTTCGTATTAGTTCCGCAGGTTTAATTCAAATTACTTTGTGTGTTTGTGTGCTTGCGTGGTGAAATTTTTCAGATCTTTGCGTATTTTCGAAGTAGAAAGGGGTAGTATCAAATGTTAATAACGGTAGAGTGTAACATTGCGTAGGCGGTTGTCATGTGTACTAAGACAGGGGTAGGACCGCATTGTAATATCTGTATAGTGTCGTAGTCGTGGTCATTTGATTGCTTGGTTCGTAAGTAATTGTACATATATAGCAGCTCAATCTGGCGCTGGTGACGCAACTGTGCCTTCGCATACTGCTATTTTATTTGTCGCAACTCTATACGTTCAGATATTAGCAGTAGAATGGATAGGGTGTGTGCGTGCTGTGTGCGGGCGCAGGAGGAACTGGCCGCGGTTCGCGAGCAGCTGAGCGTGCTGTTGGCCACGGTCAGCCGCCTTCATGCTGCTGCCTCGAGGTGCAGCGACGGCGGCGGGCCTGGCGCGTCACTGGAGACACCCCAGGTGCCGCTTGCTGCGTCCGCTGACTCAGCCGCCGAGGCACCTTCTAGTGTACCCGGCGCGCTGGGGCCGCCGTCACCTCAGGGTGAGTGGCGGACTGCAACGTGTTTGCGTCGCTCGAGGCGGAGGGTCAATGTGGAGGCTGGCCGGCTGGCCTCGCCCGTTCATCCTGTCAGTGGGCAGGTGGCCGCTCCTTCACCAGGGCTGGAGCAGGCACACTGGGGCAACGGCTTGCTGGTTATTGGGAGCTCCAACGTTAGGCGGGTGATGGGGCCCCTTAGGGAAATAGCGTACAGGACTGGAAAGAAATCCAGTGTGCACTCGGTTTGTCTGCAGGGGGGCCTCATCCAAGATGTGGAGGCGGCCTTGCCTGCGGCTATCGAGTGCAGTCGTCTGCAAGTTATTGCTCACGTCAGCACCAATGATGCCTGTCGCTTGGGTTCTGAGGCGATCCTCAGTTCGTACAGGCGAGTGGCGGATTTGGTGAAGACCGCTGGCCTCGCACGCGGGGTGCAAGCTGAGCTCTCTACTTGCAGCATCGTTCCCAGAGTGGATCGGGGACTTCGGTTTGGAGGCGAGTGGAGGGTCTCAACCAGAGGCTTCGTCGACTCTGTGACGGTCTTAACTGCAGATTTCTATATTTGCGCTATTAGGTGGGGAATTGTAGGACGCCCCTAGATAGGTCAGTTCTTGAATTTACTGCCCTCCAGGAAGCGTGTGGCGCGCAAATTATTCTTGGGACTGAGACCTGGCTTGAACCCTGAGATAGGAAGTTCTGAAATATTTACTGAGAGTTGGAACGTGTATCGAAAAGACAGATTGGATATCGTAGTAGGTGGTGTCTTCACTGCAGTTGACAAAAATTTGTGTCTACTGAGGTCGAAGTAGAGTGTGATTGTGAAGTTATCTGGACACGTTTAACAGGGCTAGGACAAATAAAGTTAATTGTTGGGTGTTATTACCGGCTACCAGGTTCCACCGTGACAGTTCTAGAATCGTTCAAAGGGAGTCTTCACTCTGTGTTGCAGAAGTATCCGGAACTTGCTATATTAGTCGGAGGCGCCTTCAACCTACCTAGTATAGACCGGAATGTCTATGGATTCATTACAGGTGGTACAGACAAGCCGTTATGTGAATTACTTTTGAACACATTATCCGAAAACTGTCTTGAGCAGCTAAAACGGCAGCCAACGCGTAATGGAAATATTTTAGATCTGGTAGCCACGAACAGACCAGAGCTCTTCGACGGTGTCAGTGTTGAGACAGGGATTAGTGATCATGATGTTGTCATTACGACTATGGTTAAGAAAGTTAAAAAGTCGGTCAAGAAGGCTAGGAGAGTATTCTTACTAGAAAGAGCAGATAAGCAGTTGTTAGCATCCCACTTAGTAAATGAATCGACTTCATTTACTTTCGGTACGATGAACGTGGAAGAATTATGGGCAAATTTTAAACACATTGTAAATCACCTATTGGAGAAGTATGTGTCGAAAAAGTGGGTTACGGACAGAAAAGACCCACCGTGGTTTAACAGCGCAATTCGGAGAATGCTCAGGAAACAAAGACAGTTGCACTCGCGCTACAAGAAAGATTGGGAGAATGAGGACAAACAAAAGCCAGTAGAGATTAGTGCTGCTGTAAAAAGAGGGATGCGCGAAGCATACAACCACTATCACCGTCATACCTTAGCAAAAGATCTTGCTGAAAACCCAAGGAAATTCTGGTCTACATCTACATCTACATCTACATGACTACTCTGCAATTCACATTTAAGTGCTTGGCAGAGGGTTCATCGAACCACAATCATACTATCTCTCTACTATTCCACTCCCGAACAGCGAGCGGGAAAAACGAACACCTAAACCTTTCTGTTCGAGCTCTGATTTCTCTTATTTTATTTTGATGATCATTCCAACCTATGTAAGTTGGGCTCAACAAAATATTTTCGCATTCGGAAGAGAAAGTTGGTGACTGAAATTTCGTAAAAAGGTCTCGCCGCGACGAAAAACGTCTATGCTGTAATGACTTCCATCTCAACTCGTGTATCATATCTGCCACACTCTCTCCCCTATAACGCGATAATACAAAACGAGCTGCCCTTCTTTGCACCCTCTCGATGTCCTCCGTCAATCCCACCTGGTAAGGATCCCACACCGCGCAGCAATATTCTAACAGAGGACGAACGAGTGTAGTGTAAGCTGTCTCTTTAGTGGACTTGTTGCATCTTCTAAGTGTCCTGCCAATGAAACGCAACCTTTGGCTCGCCTTCCCGACAATATTATCTATGTGGTCCTTCCAACTGAAGTTGTTCGTAATTTTAACACCCAGGTACTTAGTTGAATCGACAGCCTTGAGAATTGTACTATTTATCGAGTAATCGAATTCCAACGGATTTCTTTTGGAACTCATGTGGATCATCTCACACTTTTCGTTATTTAGCGTCAACTGCCACCTGACACACCATACAGCAATCTTTTCTAAATCGCTTTGCAGCTGATACTGGTCTTCGGATGACCTTACTGGACGGTAAATTACGGCATCATCTGCGAACAGTCTAAGAGAACTGCTCAGATTGTCACCCAGGTCATTTATATAGATCAGGAACAGTAGAGGTCCCAGGACGCTTCCCTGGGGAACACCTGGTATCACTTCAGTTTTACTCGATGATTTGCCGTCTATTACTACGAACTGCGACCTTCCTGACAGGAAATCACGAATCCAGTCGCACAACTGAGACGATACCCCATAGCTCCGCAGCTTGATTAGAAGTCGCTTGTGAGGAACGGTGTCAAAAGCTTTCCGGAAATCTAGAAATACGGAATCAACTTGAGATCCCCTGTCGATAGCGGCCATTACTTCGTGCGAATATAGAGCTAGCTGCGTTGCACAAGAGCGATGTTTTCTGAAGCCATGCTGATTACGTGTCAATAGATCGTTCCCTTCGAGGTGATTCATAATGTTTGAATACAGTATATGCTCCAAAACCCTACTGCAAACCGACGTCAATGATATAGGTCTGTAGTTAAATGGATTACTCCTACTACCCTTCTTGAACACTGGTGCGACCTGCGCAATTTTCCAATCTGTAGGTACAGATCTATCGGTGAGCGAGCGGTTGTATATGAGTGCTAAGTAGGGAGCTATAGTATCAGCGTAATCTGAAAGGAACCTAATCGGTATACAATCTGGACCTGAAGACTTGCCCGTATCAAGCGATTTGAGTTGCTTCGCAACCCCTAAGGTATCTACTTCTAAGAAACTCATGCTAGCAGATATTCGTGTTTCAAATTCTGGAATATTCCATTCGTCTTCCCTGGTGAAGGAATTTCGGAAAACTGCGTTCAATAACTCCGCTTTAGCGGAACAGTCGTCGATAACAGTACCATCGGCACTGCGCAGCGAAGGTATTGACTGCGTCTTGCCGCTTGTGTACTTTAGATACGACCAGAATTTCTTCGGATTTTCTACCAAATTTCGAGACAATGTTTCGTTGTGGAACCTATTAAAGGCATCTCGCATCGAAGTACGTGCCAAATTTCGCGCGTCTGTAAATTTTAGCCCATCTTCAGGATTTCGCGTTCTTCTGAACTTCGGATGCTTTTTCCGTTGCCTCTGCAACAGCGTTCGGACCTTTTATGTGTACCACGGGGGATCCGTTCCATCTCTTACCAATTTATGAGGTATGAATATCTCAATTGCTGTTGCTACTATATCTTTGAATTTGAGCCACATCTCGTCTACATTCGCATAGTCAGTTCGGAAGGAATGGAAATTGTCTTTTAGGAAGGCTTCTAGTGGCACTTTATCCGCTTTTTTAAATAAAATTATTTTGCGTTTGTTTCTGATGGATTTGGAAGAAATGGTATTGAGCCTAGCTACAATGACCTTGTGATCACTAATCCCTGTATCAGTCATGATGCTCTCTATGAGCTCTGGATTGTTTGTGGCCAAGAGGTCTTACGTAAAATCTGTAATCGGATCGAAGGCTTCCATCCAGTCACTCACTGATTAGTCTGGCCTAGCAACGGAAGAAAGCAAAACGATAGCTGAAATTTTAAATTTAGCATTTGAGAAATATTTCACGCAGGAGGATCGTACAAACATATCGCCGTTTGAGCCTCGTACAGATTCCCGTATGGGGGACATAGTGATAGACATCCCTGGGGCTGTGAAGCAGCTGAATGGGTTGAAAATAAATAAGTCGCCAGGTCCTGATGGGATTCCAATTCAATTTTACAGAGAGTAATGTACTGCATTGGTTCCTTACTTAGCTTGCATTTATCGCGAATCTCTTGCCCAACGTAAAGTCCCGAGCGACTGGACAAAAGCGCAGGTGACGCCTGTATATAAGAGGGGTTGAAGGACGGACCCTCAAAATTACAGACCAATATCCTTAACATCGGTTTGCTGCACTATTCTCGAACATATTCTCAGTTCAAATATAATGAAGTTCCTTGAGACAGAGAAGTTGCTGTCCATGCATCAGCACGGCTTTAGAAAGCATCGCTCCTGCAGAACGCAATTCGCCCTTTTTTCACATGCTATCTTGTGAATCATGGATGAAAGGTATCAGATGGATGCCATATTCCTTGACTTCCGGAAAGCGTTTGACTCGGTGCCCCACTGCAGACTCCTAACTAAGGTATGAGCATATGGGAATGGTTCCCAAATGTGTGAGTGGCTCGAAGACTTCTTAAGTAATAGAACCCAGTACGTTGTCCTCGATGGTGAGTGTTCATCGGAGGTGAGGGTATCATCTGGAGTGCCCCAGGGAAGTGTGGTAGGTCCGCTGTTGTTTTCTATCTACATAAATGATCTTCTGGATAGGGTGGATAGCAATATGGGGCTGTTTGCTGGTGATGCTTTGGTGTACGGGAAGGTGTCGTCATTGAGTGACTGTAGGAAGATAGAAGATGAATTGGACAGGATTTGTGATTGATGTAAAAAATGGTAGCTAACTCTAAATATAGATAAATGTAAATTTATGCAGATGAATAGGAAGAAGAATCCTGTAATGTCTGAATACTCCATTAGTAGTGTAGCGCTTGACACAGTCACGTCGATTAAATATTTGGGCGTAACATTGCAGAGCGATATGAGGTGAGACAAGCATGTAATGGCAATTGTGGGGAAGGCGGATAGTCGTCTTCGGTTCATTCGTAGAATTTTGGGAAGATGTGGTTCATCAGGAAAGGAGACCGCTTTTAAAACACTAATACGATCTATTCTTGAGCACTGCTCGAGCGTCTGATTGAGGGAGGACTTAGAAGCAATTCAGAAGCGGGCTGCTAGATTTGTTACTGGTAGGTTTGATCATCACGCGAGTGTTACGGAAATGCTTCAGGAACTCGTGTGGGAGTCTCTGGAGGAAAGGAGGCGTTCTTTTCGTGAATCGCTACTGAGGAAATTTAGAGAACCAGCATTTGAGGCTGATTGCAGTACAATTTTACTGCCACCAACTTACATTTCGCGGAAAGACCACAAAGATAAGATGAGAGATTAGGGCTCGTACAGAGGCATATAGGCAGTCATTTTTCCCTCGTTCTGTTTGGGAGTGGAACAGGGAGAGAAGATGCTAGTTGTGGTACGAGGTACTCTCACGCACCGTATGGTGGATTGCGGAGTATGTATGTAGATGTAGACAGCTTACCTCTGCCAGGGACTTTGTGAATAGTAGAGTAATTACGTGGATGTAGAGGAAAGAGGCACTACTGGGAGATGATTCTACGATATATTTCCTGTTGCTGAGGAAGGTTCTTAATGGCGATAGTTACTCATCAAGAGATTTGATTCATTTTGTAAGTGGACACGGACAGTATCCTACCTAGCTGAAAAGGAAAGTGACATCTGTCGTTGTGGGCTGAGCACGTTGTCATCAAGTGTAATCTTCATACAAATATTACAAATAAAAGTGTTTATTATTAGGGACAGATGAGTGTATCAGATGCTAAACAGAGTATCTGAAAAGGTGTCGCAAAGTTAACTCTAAATGTGTTTGATAAGACAAGATCCAGTCACAGGAAAGCACTAGGCACCACATCGCAGGTTTGATGAGTCGGAAAGTTTCAAATCAGAGAATACTGCACTGCAGTGTTAAAATTCATTCTGAAAATAGTCCGGTCTTGTCTTCTCAATCTTTGCGGGAGTGATATTAGGGCGTGTTAGTATATTCTCGGGTTTAATTCTGGTTCTTAAAACTTTGCAAGTTTTCTCTCACGGGATGTTTTGCGTCTGTGTTTAACCGTCTGCCAGTCCGTATTGTTCGTGCCACTTTCGCTTGCGTCAAACATGTTACCGTTCATGTGGTCCTTAATCACACTTGGTATGGGTCTCACAAACATGAAAAATATCCTAGTGTGGGTTACACGAGTGTTTTTTAAGGTGAGACGGTAAGCCCTATGCCGACAGTGTCAAATTAAGCAAATTTATGCCCCGTTTTCTCAGAAACTACTTAACAGATTTGTCTGAAATTTTCACTGTAAATTTAATCATCCTTCTGCAATTCACTGATCCTAAATGGCTGTAGAATTGTAATTCAGGTTACACTCACAAATTTAACGCTCATGCATTCCATTTTTTGTGAAAAAAGAAATAAAATATTTTTATTACAGCAGAATTATTGGTGGAATCTACTTGAGTGATGATCCATAGCTGCAATACAGTGATGTTTACAACTTGTGAAATTTTCATTAAAGTTTCTCTTATAGTTTCAGAAAAAACGGGACGAATGTTTCAGAATTTGAGAAAATGAAACATGAACATTACAACATGTTTATTCCAGGAAAAACTTACAGATCTGTTCCCAAAAAGTGGTTAAAAAGCACCCTAGATCATAATCAGGACTCTCATTATCTTTGTGTTCATTTGCCCTTTCCCTTTTCCTGCTTCTTGACAATGTAGTCGTATGGAGAGCAGCAAAATCTCACTTGGCAACACGTACGCTGTCAAGTTCTCTTAGAACATTTACAGTGTTCTGTCCAGGTGAGATATCGGACTGTTCTGAAACTTGTAATCTGGCACTGTTTCCATTGTTCCACGCCATCAGAGCATCTGATACTCTTAGTTGTAAAGTTCTGTAACCAACAGACTTATTTCTAGGGATGCGGGTCCACAAGAAGGCCTCGCTTACGTTTTGAGTCTTGGTGTACAAGCACTTACTCAGTAGGTGAGGGCGTCTAAGATCTCTGTACA
Organism: Schistocerca gregaria; assembly: GCF_023897955.1. NCBI lineage: Eukaryota > Metazoa > Arthropoda > Insecta > Orthoptera > Acrididae > Schistocerca > Schistocerca gregaria. The sequence continues at coordinate 515,409,844 of NC_064924.1, forward strand.
TCGGTTTGATTAGCTCTATAATTGAATCAGGAATAGAGTACTAGTGTTTGAATGTGTTGAGGTTGCCAGCTGCCTGTGCCTTTCCAAACTTGCAGTATGTACCTGGGAGTGGTGGAGATAGGAAACATGTTGGCTTCTCGTCAGTGAACATACAATCGAAGAAAATGGCCCAGACTCTTTTCTTCATGCCTACAAATCTTCGAATTCTCCATAATGGCATTCTCATATTATTGCAACTAATTGATAATTTAATGCGCCACCCATACTTCACAGACATGCCATCAGAAGATTTGTTCCACTGAGTTTGTTCTTGAGTGTGTGAAGGTTAGTGAGCAGTTTTTTTGAACATGCCCCACATGTTCTAATTTTATTACTGGGACATTATAAGGTTTACTCTGGCAGACAGCACTGATTGCTGTACTATCTCGATCGCCCAAGTATTCAGTGCACCGTACACCTCTCCCAGATCCAGATCTACTGAAGACAGCTACAGCAGCAGATACTTCCATCTCCTCCTCCCCACACTTGAGCCTTCATAGTTTTCCCCATAGTAAGGTTTGTGAAGAGCCATTCTGTTTCGACCTGTGTCTATTACTGAGCGTCGATGGCAATATTTAGTACGTATCTTAAAGTCAATTACTGTACCGGTGTCAACATTTGTTGGTGTAGAACAACCATTCTTTGAAGTGTGCCACCTTTTCTGTCAAAGGCAACAGGAATGCCACTTCCATTGTCATTAATTTCTGCTATTTCCTTAGCTGCAAATTACGTTGAATAGTCTGCTACTGTAGTGACAGCATCTGTGAAATTTTGTAGGGGTTTTTGGCAAATTCATTACTTTATGTATCACTTTACCACATGTAGGACCCCCCCCCCCCCTACGCAACGAAAATCATATGCTAACCTTACATTAGTGTCATGTAAATCACTGTTACAATACTTTTGCGATATGTAAAATAGTTTTCACTGCTGCAGACACTGTGCACTATTTTCAATTCACATATAAACCTACTTTGCCACTTTCACCTTCACACAAACTGACCACACAACCACACAATTTGCAGGTCACCATTTCACTTAGAAAACACTACAGTAACTCGAGATCTGCTGTAGTGTTAGTACTTCCACAACTTTTAGGCCTCTCTGTTTTTGTACACATATCAACTGTTATCTTCCTTCTCGAATCACTTAGTGGTGTTTCAAGTTCCACTGATTTTCACCTTCATTTTCTACGGCTTTCTGGTGTTGATTTCCTTTGGATATATGTTTCTTGAAAACACTTCTTGGTTTAGTCATTGCAGGAACACAGATTACCATACACCGCGCTAAGACTTCCAAGGAACATCGTACTTACAAATAATACCAACCAACGAGACTCGTTTTTACAAGAAAACAACTTTAGTTTACAAGCGCGCCTGCAGGTATTCGACTGCCGAAATGTGCTGCATCACGTTAGCCAAGATATGAACCGTATATTTCCCTACAAAAAACAGAAAACCTAACTCTTTAATTGTAAAAGAGCCAGATATATAAGACTTTTATGGAAATGGATGGAAAATTATTGCAGAGTGACAGATGTTATAGAAGCTAAAAAAAGAATAAAATGCAGCTATATTGGTGAATAGTAATAAATAATGCATACATATGTCCAGAAAAGAACATTCTATCTAATTACACAAAAACTAAAAATTAATTTTTTGAAAAATTTCTTCCTGCATTGTAGGCTGATTGTATTTCCTTTTACTCTGCCAATAAACTGAAGTCTGTTACCTGCTCTAGCTAGGACTGAAGCTACATAATTCTTCAGTTTCATATCCTTACAAACTGTTACAATAATGTATTTGTACGAGTTGACTGATTCCAGTAGTGATTTATTGATTTTTGTAGTCACATGATACTATGTTTTTTCGTTTTGTGAAGTGTACAATTTTACACTTACAGTAACACCGAAACCTTTTGTTTCAGATGACAAGTTATTTTTGCTTCAATATATTCGCAAGCTCTTCCTAATCCGCATTATTTATTTATTTGCTACCATATGTAAGGTTTGCCGCTTAGTGATCATGGCAAAATGTGCTAGCTACTACAGAAAAATGAAAGGTTTACCCTAATTTCATAACACAGTATAAGGTGTTACATGAACTGCAGCATACTGTATTACTGATCTACCTCCAAATATGCATTATACATTTTCATATGAAATTAAGTTAAAACTGAATCGATTTCTAAATGTCCATTTTGGTTTAATCCTGTTCATGGTTGTGGCATTGCAGTGATGATGAATCACATTTGTATCCTGAACGATGAGACAGAATTATGTTTATCAACTACTACATCACGGAATCAGTGCAACAACGTGTAAAGCTACATTCTCGATGTGATTGTGGTTCAAATTAGCTTTCAGGCGACTTTAACTATTTGTGGAACAAAAGATTGTTACATCAGTTTGTTTCTTAGGGCACCCGTGGAGTGTCACACCAGAAAAGCACTCTCTGTTTATCCACATCTCTCACAGGCCTCAAAACATTTCTATCAACTATGCAAATTGTTTAGTACATTAATGTTACAAGGCTCCTCGTCCAGGAAATGTTAGAATTGAACTCTTGAAGTACCGGAGTGAAAAGCTACTAGGATATTTAGGTGTTATTTTTCACAAAATAGAACAAGGGGAGAAGATATCTACAGAGTGGAACACGGCTTTTATTAGTAATATTTGTAAAAAGAAGGACAAATGTCCTGTTCAAATTAGAGGGAAATTTATTAGTGTAACACTGACAGTAACAAAAAGTTTCTCCAGTATCCGTAAGCAAGAGATTGATCAGAAAATGACAAATATGTCAGAGAAACAAAGTGGCTTTACGACTGGTAGATTGTGTTGGATAGTATCCATTGTTTTTGACCAGCAATAGGAAAGAACATAACTATATAACAGGGAAATGCAAAAGACTTTTGTGCATGTAGAAAAAAAAAGAAAACATACGACAGCATCCCAAGATTTGAGATTGCACCCGCCATGAAGAGACTAAAAGTACAGGATCAGTGGATTAATACATTTATGAGAATGAATAAAGAGACAGAAGCAAAAGTAAACATGGGACCCAGAATAAAAGACAGCCTTAAAACCACAATAGGCATTGAGTGAGGTATCAATATATCATCATTACTTTTAACATACACTGATGAGCCGAAGAAACTGGTACACCTGCCTAATATCGTGTAGGGTCCCTACACTGAAGAGCCGAAGAAACTGGTACACCTGCCTAATATCGTGTAGGGTCCCCACGAGCACACAGAAGGGCGGCAACACGACGTGGCAGGGACTCGACGAACGTCTGACTTAGTGCTGGAGGGAAATGACACCACGAATCCTGCAGGGCTGTCCATAAATCCGTAAGAGTACGAGGGGGTGGAGATCTCTTCTGAACAGCACGTTGCAAGGCATACCAGATATGCTCAATAACGTTCAAATCTGGGGAGATAGGTGGCCAGAGGAAATGTTTAAACTCAGAAGAGTGTCCCTGGAGCCACTCTGAAGCAATTCTGGACGTGTGGGCTGTCGCACTGTCCCGCTGGAATTGCCCAAGTCCGTCGGAATGCACAGTGGACATGAATGGATGCAGCTGATCATACACGATGCTTCCTTACATGTCACCTGTCACAGGCGTATCTAGTCGCATCAGGGGTCCCATCTCACTCACACTGCACACGTCCCACACCATTACAGAGTCTCCACCAGCTTCAACAGTCCCTGCTGACGTGCACGGTCCATGGATTCATGAGGTTGTCTCCATACCCGTACACGTCCATGCGGTAGATACAATTCGAAACGAGACTTGTCCGACCAGACAACATGTTTCCAGTCATCAACAGTCCAACGTCGGTGCGGACGGTCCCAGGAGAGGCATAAAGCTTTGTGTCGTGTAGTCATCAAGGGTAGAGGAGTGGGGCTCCATCTCCGAAAGCCCATATCGTTTGGTGTTTCGTTGATTGGTTCGTACGCTGACACTAGTTGATGGCCGAGCATTGAAATCTACAGCAATTTGTGTAAGGGTTGTACTTTTATCACTTTGAACGATTCGCTTCAGTCGTCGTTGGTCCCGTTCTTACAGGATCTTTTTCCGCCCACAGCGATGTGTCGGAAATTTGATGTTTTAACTGATTCCTGATATTCACGGTACACTCGTGAAATGGTCATATTGGAAAATCCACACTTCATCGTTATGTCGGAGATGCTGTGTCCTATCGCTCGTACACCGACTATAACACCACGTTCAAACTCACTTAAATCTTTGATAACCTGCCATTGTAGCAGCAGTAACCGTTCTAACTGTGCCACACGCTTGTCTCATATAGGCGTTGCGACTGCAGCGCTGTATTGTGCCTGTTTACATATCTCTTTATTTGATTACACATCCTATATTAGTTCCTTTGGCGTTTCAATGTATAAACCAAGCGCTGGAGACATGGTACAAAAAATGTTCAGGGACGTGTATGTTATCCTGTCAGGACAGAGCACATTCACTAGTTTTTGCAGATGACGAATAATTTTCGCAAAGCGCAGACAAGGTGTGGAAAACACGCTGAGTAATTTCAGACGGAATACACGAGACGCGATATGAACATTAATTTCGACGAAATAGAGTACATGTGTTTTCGTAAATAGGGAACAGATTTAGTAATGAAAGGTGCAAAAAAGTGAAAATTTTAAATATTTATCTTGTGTTATATCCATTGATGCCATATGTGACAAAGTTATTGAGACCAAAGTAGCGACGGGTAAACAGGTGACGAAGTCCCCACATGGAGTGATTTGGAACAGTAGTGTAAGTTAAAATAAGAAAAAAAGATTGCATTGTATTATTGAGAATATAGTTACCTATGGTGCATAAATCTGGCAACTACGAATAAAAGGAGGGACAAGATCAGGACAGTGGAGTCTGATTGTATAAGATGCTTGAAGGTAACCCGTGAACATAAGATCAAAACATCAAAAATATGCGAAATATGGAAGTGACACATCCCGTAACTATGGGAAAATTAAAAAAGTAGCAGTTAAGGGTGGCACAATAAGGTGTTAATGTGAGCCCCTAGTAGATCTACACTGGTGTACAAAACGTAAGGACGAAAGTAACGTTCGCATGATGCATCGCTGCCAAGTAACATAGCTTGATGAAAATTAGAACATCCATAGAAAGAACTGATACAGTAGAGTCCAGAAGGCAACTGAAAGAAATGTACCTGAGCGTATTACGTGTTCCTGCCCCTCGCCGCATAAGGGTAAGTGTAGTATTGTCGAACATGATCGTTTTGGAGATACAGGTGTTACGGTGCAGGGAGGCATAATGTTGCATTGGCGTACTAACGTCCAAATCTTTGAACACGATACACTGACAGGTCGACGTTATTATGGAATGTACACCTTCCTCATGTGCGTCTTTTCAGGGGCGCATTCGTTCCGGACTTAATTTTTATGCGCCACCGCATCAATCTGTACACGTAGAGGAGCTATTGGAGCGGTAAGATATTGGATGAACGGACATCGAAGACGTGTGGGTTCAAATGGCTCTGAGCCCTATGGGACTTAACTTCCGAGGTCATCAGTCCCCTAGAACTTAGAACTACGTAAACCTAACTAACCTAAGGACATCACACACAGCCATGCCCGAGGCAGGATTCGAACCTGTGACTGTAGCGATCGCGCGGTTCCAGACTGTAGCGCCTAGAATCGCTCGGCCACTCCGGCCGGCGAAGACGTGTGGGATGCGCTGGGAAGACGTACAGCAGGACCTCCAACAGCTGTCAAAAGCGCTGGTGGACGAATGGAGCGCCCTACCACAAGGGCTCCTTGCCAAACTCGTGCCCAGTAAGGGATCACGCTGCAGAGCATGCATTATCGTTCGTGGTGTCACACACCCAATTAAATATAATGTAGCACCGTTTTTAGTGTTCTTGAGACCATCATAAATCATGATGACTTCAGTGAAATAATGTCTTTGAGTGAAAGTGCCATTACCGTTCGTCTCATTGCGTATTTCTTTCAGTTGCCTTCTGTACTATAATTAGGAGTTCTTTATCTTCCAAGTTTCATCGAGCTATGTTACTTGGCAGTGACGCGTTATGCGAAAGTTACTTTCGTCCTTAGTTTCGTACACCATTGTAGTTATTTATGGCCCAGAAATGAGGTCACTTACGTATCAAAGACGGCACAATTTCAGGACAGTAGAATTACAGTTTACGAGAAGATGCTGGCATGTGACCTGTGTACCGTCCGTGGTGGCCGAGCGGTTCTAGGCGCTACAGTCTGGAACCGCGTCATCGCTACGGTCGCAGGTTCAAACCCTGCCTCGGGCATGGATGTGTGTGATGTCCTTACGTTAGTTAGGTTTAAGTAGTCCTAAGTTCTAGGGGACTGATGACCTCAGAAGTTAAGTCCCATAGTACTCAGAGCCATTTTGTGACCTGTGAAGAACATGGGCAAAATGGGAATGTCACAATCCATAACGAACAGACTGGAGAATAAGAGTCCTCTGTGGATTGGGCCAGGAAGGTACTAATGTGGGCCCGAGATGAACTAAAAGGGGATGGCCACCTTTGTCATGGTAGTAATACGAGGGGCTTTCAATAAGTGCTGCGGCACATTTTTTTTCGTCGGTCAGCTGCACCTGAAAAAAATGTGGAACTTGTTGTGCGGCATCATGGAATATTCGGGCTTCAGCCCCTATTGTTCCATGAAGTTCCGAATTGTGGCGGAGCTGTACGTAGGATTCAAAATCACATCTGTAACACAAGTGCTTTCCAAGCTGAGCTTTGTCATTCAGTTTCTTTTTGCGGTAAGCCACAGCATGGCAGATATTAATCGACGCTAGCAGAATGTCTACGGGGAGGACCTGGCAGTGAACAAAAGCACGCTGAGTCGTTAGGCAAGGCGTCTGTCATCATCGCAACAAAGTCGCGCAAAACCTGTCTGATCTCGCGCGTGCCGGTCGGTCGCCACAGCTGTGACTCCTGCAACGTTGGAACGTGCGGACACACTCGTTTTAAGTGACTGGCGGATCACAATCAAAGACCTCGCTGCTCAACTGGTCGTGTCTGTTGATAGTGGACCTGCGCAGATATGCTTCTTCCTGACAAGTACTCTTCATTGATATGTGCGTAGCCGGCCTTTGTGACCGAGCGGTTCTAGGCGCTTCGGTCTGGAACCGCGCGACTGCTACGGTCACAGGTTCGAATCCTGCCTCGGGCATGGATGTGTGTGATTTCCTTAGGTTAGTTAGGTTTAAGTAGTTCTAAGGTCTAGGGGACTGATGACCTCTGATGTTAAGTCCCATAGTACTCAGAGCCATTTGATATGCACGTATCTTGCAATTTTACTGCATATATTTGTGCATTCTCTTCTGTATGTTCTTACTTGTGTAGTCGGTAGTATGTCAGAATGCAGTCTCCTTATTTTATTATTTTTCTAACTACAGCACTGACGATGATTACGCAGTGATTGAAAATCGATTCACAATGGAAATAAAGATTTCTACTTCAACGATCAATGCTGACCCTCCTTTTGTTATTATGAGTGTTGCCCAGAATGTAATACACCGCAGTTTTTTTCGTCGACAATTCTTTATTGAACTTAATGAGAGCTACACATATGAAAGGTTGGTGTTTTATCTACACTCCACACTTTTCGACGTAATCTCCATCCCATTATATGGGCTTCCTCCAGCGCGAAACAAGGGCGTGTATGCCCTATCGGTACCAATCCTTGTCCTGGAAGCGAAGCCTGTGCTTCACTATGTGAATCATCTTCCAAACATCCTCAAAATCTCTTTCACAAATGATATCCTTTAATGTCCCAAACAAGTGGAATTTCGTGAGGGATAGGTCAGGGCTGTAGAGTGGATGGGGTAAAACTGTCAAAAAATGGCTCTAAGCACTATGGGACTTAACATATGAGGTCATCAGTCCTCTAGACTTAGAACTACCTAAATCTAACGAACCTAAGGACAACACGCACCCATGCCCGAGGCAGGATTCGAACCTGCGAGGTAAGACTGTCGAATCCTGTTTTACGCTGTGTTCAACAGTCCTCACACTTGTGTGCTGTCGAGCTTTATCGTGTTGCAGCAAAACATCTCCTGGGTTGCTGTGGTGCCGGAGTCGCCGGAAGCGCATCTTCAGTTTTGTTGATGTGTTGACATATGCTTCTGAATTAATGGAACCGCCTCTTGGCATCTCATCAATGAGAATCACACCTTCAAAGTCCCAGAACACGGTGATCATGAACTTACCAGCGGAAGCAGTTGCTTAGAATTTTTTCTTTGGTGGGAAATAGGAATGGTGCCACTCCGTCGACTGTCGTTTCGTTTCGGGCTCAAAATGGTGAACCCAGGTTTCATCACCTGTTGCAATCCGGGACGAGAAGGCCTCCCACTCAGCTTCAAAACGTTGCAGCAAATCAAGACAAATGTTTTTTCTGTGTGATTCGTGATCCACCGTTAGACACCGCGTGACCCGTCTTGCACACACTTTTGAATATCCAAGAGTGCAGATAATTGCATCCACATTTGCTTTTCTGATTGAAAGCTGCAGCGCCAACTGCCGAGTCGGAATGCTTCTGATCTCGCGAATGACAACATCAGCTCACTGCAAAATGTCAAGTGAAACAGTCGTAGATGGTCTCCCCACTCCTGCAAATCGTGGAGCTCCGCCGAACTGCCTTTTGATGACCTCATCCTCCACGCCTAGCGACTAATTGTACTACTGTCGACAGCGGATGCTCCATTATACACTACTGACCACTAAAATTGCTACACCACGAAGATGACATGCTACAGACGCGAAATTTAACCGACAGGAAGAACATAGTGTGAGATGCAAATGATTAGCTTTTCAGACCATTCACACAGGGTTGGCACCAGTGGCGACACCTACAACGCGCTGACATGAGGAAAGTTTCCAACCTATTTCTCATACACAAACAGCAGCTGACCGGCGTTGCCTGGTGAAACGTTGTCGTGATGCCTCGTGTAAGGAGGAGAAATGCGTATCATCACATTTCCGACTTTTATAAAGGTCGGATTGTAGCCTATCGCGATTGCGGTTTATCGTATCGCGACATTGCTGCTCGCGTTGGTCGACATCCAATGACTGTTAGCAGAATATGGAATCGGTGGGTTCAAGAGGGTAATACGGAACGCCGTGCTGGATTCCAACGGCCTCGTATCACTAGCAGTCGAGATGACAGGCATCTTATCTGCATGGCTGTAAGGGATCGTGCAGCCACGTCTCGATCCCTGAGTCAACAGATGGGGACGTTTGCAAGACAACAACCATTTGCACGAACAGTTCGACGACGTTTGCAGCAGCATGGACTATCAGCTAGGAGACCATGGCTGCGGTTACCCTTGACGCTGCTCAACGACGAACCTGGGTGCACGAACGGCAAAATGTCATTTTTTCGTATGAATCCAGGTTCTGTCCACAGCATCATGATGGTTGCATCCGTGTTTGGCGACATCGCGGTGAACGCACATTGGAAGCGGGTATTCGTCATCGTCCTACTGGCGCATCACCCGGCGTGATGGTATGGGGTGCCATTGGTTACACTGTAAGTAGGCTGTTTAGGTTCTCATATTATTTACGTCGCCGCCACGTAGCGCTCTGTATGAAAATCACTGGCTGTACTGTGTGCAGTCTGTGGCTGGTTTGCATTGTTGTCTGCTATTGTAGTGTTGGGCAGCGGCAGCAGGATGTGAACATCGCGTAGCGTTGCGCAGTTGGAGGTGAGCCGCCAGCAGTGGTGGACGTGGGGAGAGAGATGGCGGAGTTTTGAAATTTGTAAGACTGGATGTCATGAACTGCTATATATATTATGACTATTAAGGTAAATACATTGTTTGTTCTCTACTAAAATCTTTCATTTGCTAACTATCCCTATCAGTAGTTAGTGCCTTCTGTAGTTTGAATCTTTTATTTAGCTGGCAGTAGTGGCGCTGGCTGTATTGCAGTAGTTCGAGTAACCAAGATTTTTGTGAGGTAAGCGATTTGTGAAGCATATAGGTTAATGTTAGTCAGGGCCATTTTTTGTAGGGATTTTCGAAAGTCAGATTGCATTGCGCTAAAAAATATTGTGTGTCAGTTTGACCACAGTTATGTATAATTTTTCTAAGGGGATGTTTCATATGGCGACCCTGCCAGGATACCTCATTGGAATCTTCTGATTTTTCTTGTAGTTTGTGTAGCTAGGGTAGCCTTTGTTTATTGCTAGTACGTAATTGTAGAGAAAATTTCCTCTGTATTTGTAGTCTTTAATTGTTGTACAGTATAACAGGTGTGGCACGCATGTAAATTTGATCCCAGGTATTTCGCAGCTGTGCTTGCAATTAATTAGATATTATTTTCAGTGTTATGTTAATGTGTTCTCTTATTTTTGCTCTTCAAATTGTGTTTTTCTGTGTTGTTGTGTGAAATATTGTGACAATAATGGCATGTGAAAAACGTAATACTAGGCTCCAAAGTAAACTGAGAAATGACAGTGAAGACAAAAGCAGTGTGTTAGCGCCACCATGTAATGAATTAACTAATGTTCAAAGTAGTAATTTGGTGATAGTGCACAGGGAAATGAAGTGGGCTGCAAATAATGGTGTAGGCAGTGAAACATTTAATGAATGGGGAAGCATTATCGATCGATCGGTCGGCAACAGCTCGCGTCAGGAATCCGAAATGACAGGACACAATCTTGCAAATACTGTACATTCAGGTTTTTCGTCCTCACCGTTTTCTCAAATAAGTCAAGACACATTTTCTGCTTGTCAAAATGTGAATGTTGCCGGTGCAAGTGCACTGCCGAAAAGCATAGAGGAACAGATTCCAGACACTAATACATTATTATTGCAATTAATGCAACAAATGAAACAAAATCAGAGACAAACACAGCAACAGTTAGACACAATGGAATAAAATCATCAAAAGTTAGACACAATGGAACAAAATCAGAGACAAACACAGCAAAAGCTTCAAAAGTTAGACACAATGGAACAACACCAGAGACAAACACAGCAACAGTTGGACACAATGGAACAAAATCTTCAAAAGTTAGACACAATGAAATCGTTGGAAGTTAGACACCACACTTGAACAAAAACGTGAAGATTTAACTACTGAGTTACATAACATGGAATCGAAATGTCAAAAAATCTGTAATGACGTAAAAACACAAATTTGTGAGCATTTTCAACCTATTTTTTCGCGGCATGAATATGCATTACAGAATCACGAAGCACCCATAAAAGAACTGCAAACTATCGTTCGTGAAAATCACGATACCTTGCAAGCTAAAATGGACTCAGTTGCATCCACCGATTCGGTTACGCAACTTGCAAGAACTCAGGAAAACTTAAAGGACACAGATTAATTTCAACACAAATGGACACTCTGAAACTTGGTCCAAGAAAACACACTGAGGAAATGTGTTCACTATCGGAGAAAGTAGCCGAACTTTCGGATCAGTTCACTAATTTATCTGCAAAGGTAGATGATGATCTGAATGACACAAGACCTGTAGCCATCACTGACACGGAAGAGTATGAACAAATTAAGAAATTCAAACAAAATCAGAATCAAATTAATACGCAATACAAAAGAGAAATCCGGGAAGTACAAGATCAGTTGACACAGGTAATACAAAAATTACATATTTCAGAGGACACTAGCGCTCCAACACGGGAAGAGGAACTTAGAAATACGGAAAAGGCACAAAATAATAACACATGGCATTTCGGAAACCATGAAAGAAATTGGCAAGGTGCACCGAATTTTGAGAAGGAACCGCCGACACGACGTAACAATGACCGATATGCTACTCGCCGACACGATGATTTTGACTATAAGCTGTTCATTACTGCACGTAAATTCAAAACATTTAAGAATCCTGGCAACGACATTCACCCACAAGCGTGGCTCCATCAATTCTCTCATTGTTTTCCTCCCAACTGGTCATTAGAGCACAGATTAGAATTTATGTGTGGCTACGTGGAGAATGAACCAGCTGAAAGAATGCGATCTGTCATTCACGATTGTCACAGTGAAGGAGAATTTTATCATGCCTTCCTCTCAGCATATTGGTCTCAAGCTACACAAGACCGAGTAAAACATAGCATCATAATAATGAAACATTTCGAACAATCTGAATTTTCCAGTCTTGTCAAATATTTCGAAGACATGTTACATAAGAATCAGTATCTTTCAAACCCATACAGCCCCTCAGAACTCATCCGCATTTGCTTAATCAAATTACCTGAACATTTACGACAGATTATTTTAGCAGGACGATGCAAAGACGACATTGAAGCTTTTCAGGAACTGTTACAAGAACTGGAAATTGACACTGACAATCGCGAAACGCGAAAACAGGAGCACAACAATTACAGGTCACACCTGTCACAATTCCGCGATGACCGAAGTAATACACGACAAGGCTATTCGTACAACGTAAATCGTGACCAAAACAGACACCACCCGTATGACAACCGTTGGCAGAGTAGTAATAATTACAGGGAAAGATCACCTCTCCGCGGTAATGACTATCACAGAAACAATCAGAGAAACAGACAATATGGAAACCAAAATAATTATTATCAAGGGAGACAGAATAACTTAAGACGCAACGGTCCAGCGCGCAGTTACGATTCAGGGAGAAATTCTCCACCACGTGACCGACAAGAAAGATATGGAATCTACCGACATGACGACAGACGATATAATCATAACGACAGACCTGAATTGCATCAGAACTGGCGGGATTCAAACAGGGCAGGGCCTTCTCGTCAAGGTGAATTTGTAGAAGTTAGGTCTCCTAATCCCAATAACAACGCGCGCCAACAAAGAGACAGACAATGACTCGCACCGCAGGCAGCCACGTGCGCCGGCTGGCCTAGCGAAAAATAACATAGACGCTAACCTTGAGAAAAATTTGAGCATTCTTTACCGATGTACCATATATCCCATAACTATTCCGTTGAAGCTGTAGCTCTGCATAGTAGGAAGAGTAACGACTTGCACCACATTTCACATATAAAACCGTTTATTGAAATATAATCTGCTTTTTAACTTTGTCTCTGCCATAAAACATTTCACTTCACATTTCTAGTATGCTTTGTCACACTGAGAAACTGTTAACATGCAACAATGTTTTGAAGTTAACTATCCAGTCTAGAACCTAGAGAACATTTTTAAACAGAAATTACCAATGCATTGTTATAGTGAACAGACGACACAGTGTTGTTATTTGTACATTCTTGCTTGTTAGTTGCACGATTACGTAACGACTATAAGGCTTACATACTTAGAACATATACTGCTAATGAGATTTTAATGCAACATTTTGGTTTAGTTGAAAAGACATTCTTTATTTGAAGTACTTTCTGTGAGATTAAAGATGACTTAGCATATGGTTTCTTTGATAGCTACACGATTATATCACGACGCTACTAATGTGTGACACAATTTACATTGTGCTTTTGCGGTGTATCTGTTTTATATCTGCATAGTTTTTCTGAATTCTTCTGGAAAGTAAAACATGTTTTAGTAGTAACTTTTGTGGTATAGCTACAATGAGACAGCCTTTTTCGTAGCACAACAATATGTTACATTATAGCACTTTCTTGATCACAGTAATGTACGTATTAACTAAGATATTTAAACGCAAAGCATTTCACTTTTGTTTATCATGAGGTAAGTACATTGACTTCTGTAGAACTTAGCTTTCGGAGGACGATAGCTACGACACTTCCACAGAGATTATCGTACAACAAGACGCACAGTTTAGCGCTACAGTACACGTATTTGAGTGATTAATTTTGTACTTAAAACATTTATTTTGAATGATATTTGAAGTACAATAATACAAAGGTTTTCCGTGATACATTTCATTCCATTGTTGTAATCTGTAACACCTGATGATATAATTACATTAATCCTCAGGGGGGTACACGCTTACTTTGTGTACCATGTGTGTAGCAAGCACAAGGAGCCCTAGCTAATATGGTATTTGCTTATACAACTTTACACTTCGGTACCATATTTCTGTAACATATTAATTACACTGCTATCTGATCATTTAACTGGGAGAGACAAACATTCATTTTACTACATCAGTGACAGATGTTTACGTAATTACACAGTTGGATAACTTCACATTTATGAAATTGTATTTTGTCTGTACTTTGTGAAATGTTCATATTTTTTCGGAACCATTGTGATACTATGAGAGCTTTGAATGACGTATTTGGTATGGGATCATGATTTTTAAAGTACGTTTGAGGCAGATGAAACTTTGGACATGAGCAGAGAATTTTTTTTTACGTATTGAAATTATTGAAGGAAGCCACGACGATTTTGAGATTAGGCTGAGGTTTTATGATATTATGGTGACGATGTGTATTACGCTGTTGCGGAATGTTTATGATAAATAATCTGATGCTCTATGAGGAATCTGATTAGGCTACGTATTTATTATGATGAAATATTGAAGAAGTGTACACGAATATGTATATGTATAATAAGGTAAGGAATAATGAGTAGTGGTTAGGGACTCTGATTTGTGGATTAGTATGTTGGAAACCAAGAATCGTACTTTAAGAAATATGAAATGTGTGTACATGCGTGAATGTATTACAATGCTGTCGAAAATTTTTTGGACACTGTTATATTTATTTATTTTCTACACGTTTGTAACGCAAATTCTCAACCTGTGAAAATATTTTTACATGAGACTGTCACTGTAGCGGAAACTGCTGTGCTAAATATTTCGGTAAGAAAGGTAAGTGACCGTGACGTAATGCGTTGTGAGCGGCCAGGTGTGCCAGCCGCCTTGAGAAAAAGTCATTAGTGTGTGTCTTTCAGAGGCACAGGTGGAGAAAATAGGAGGCCATTAACCTCGCTATTGACATTCCTTTGTAGAAAGCATCGCAAATACGACACGCCCAAACTTGAAAACATATGATTAGACTGTGAAGCTATTAATTTATGATATTTACTGAAATGAAATGATAAGAAACATTTTATACCTATTGTCTTTCTAGCTGAGAGATTGCTCATTTTGTTTAATATCTGCAGTTTCTATCTGCACTGCAGCACTGGTTAAAATAAAATTTAATAGATGTACTAATATCACTATTTTCTGTCTACAGACCCAGTAAAGAATCATTTTATGTTGTACTTCCTTAGAAAGGAGAGCACAAATAGACATTTCCCTTCACAGGAATTGCAAAAATAATTTTTTTACGATTTGGTAACTTATCTGCTAGCGTATGTTCTCGTGATGCATCACTCTAGTGTTAAGATGTGACATAGGTATTACACATTTTTACTGTAATATTTTTTCTGCTTCAGCTTTGTCATGTTTGGGCATAAGTTATTGCATTTATTGCTGCTTGCTTTGCTCACTTGCATTTTTTTGTCATTGCTGTTTGTGTTAATTGTTTTGTGCTGCTGCACTGCGTCGTCCTTTAGTTTAGCATCTGAGCTCAGTATGTTTAAGTTAGCTTAATAGGGGGTAGACTATATAAGAAACTAACTATGATGAATTGAAAGAAAAGTATTGAGAAGCTATAAGGAAATGGTTTGGCCAAAAAAGTAGTGTACAGTGGGAAAAGCTATTTTTGAACGAGGACGTGAACAGAATACAGAAAGCATGCTTGGATAGGATTTTTCTTTGGCTGGAGCAAATGTTGAAATAAGAGGGAAGATCTATGGATGAAGTTTTGGGTTGGACTGCAGTACCAAATGTTACACTGAAAACAAACCCTGTCCTTTCCTTTTGTGTTATCCCACTATGTGTTTGTGTACCCTTGTGTATTTGTTTTCTTCCTGTCTCTGTGTACTGTTTCATAGAATTTTTTCTCTTCTAATACTAAGCTACATTCACTATGATGAGGAATGCTGTTATCCTCAAATATAATTTGCATTAATAACATGTTATTTACTTCATAAAGATGTTTACACATTATTTATTCTGTTTTGTTCTAATGCTCATATGTGAAGTTGATGTTTCAAAAGTTATTGTGATCTTTCATGTATGTACTTATGTCATAATTCCTGTAACATTGATGTATATGTTATTTCGATTCTTTTGTAAAGCCTGTATTACTGTAAATGTTATCTGTACTATTTTGCTCTTTAATGATATATTTTGTACCTTTGTTTTTTTATTCTCATGTTATAAAATTGTAATTGATACCAGTTCATCAAATTAAGTAACTTGTAAATTACATTTCACTACACACGTTTCTGTTGGTCATAGTATATGGACAATATGTGAGAAGTAAGGACTGATAGTGTTTGCACGTGTGTTAATAATTCAGCAAGGGACTGGATAACAGCACTGCTCGTTCTAAGGGCATTTCAAAAAAAAATTGTGAGTGGACAAGTGTTGGTTTATGGACTTGCTATATTCTCTGCAAGACTCTTCGATGGTGATTGTGCACCTGCATAGTTGCAACAGATGGCTGCTGGCCGTCTCTACAAAGACTACAGTGGGTCTGCACCTTTGATGACCCACCAATACCATTATTTCTACAAGGACTGCAGTGGGTCAGCACCTCTGGTGGCCCACCAATAACATAATCTCTACCAGGACTGCAGTGGGTCTGCTCTGTGATGACCAACCTACCAATATTCTTCAAAACTTCGACTGACTCTGCTGTGTGTTTTACTCTGTTGTGGTCCATTACCTGTCTGCATGTCAAGAGTCAGCACTGTCTTTCTGTTGGAAGGACAACACTACTTCAAGACTGCATGGAAATCCACTACTTCCGTGTGCATTTTCTTTTACTGCTCAGACTTTGAGAAAAACACTGCTATTTTACTGTGATGAATGATCAGGACTGTCTTTATGGACTGTGAGAAAATTTTAGCTTTTGACCAACATTGCATCAATAAGTAAGTGCATTTGATTTCTTTGTTATTGTAATTATAATTATGAAAACTTTTTTCAAATCTGTATTGGCCAGTGCCCAAAATAATTTGTAAATTTTTTTGTGGGGAGCATGGGGGCTATGTAAGTAGGCTGTTTAGGTTCTCATATGGGTAATGCCGCCGCCACGTAGCGCTCTGTATGAAACTCACTGGCTGTGCTGTGTGCAGTCTGTGGCTGGTTTACATTGTTGTCTGCCATTGTAGTGTTGGGCAGCGGCAGCTGGATGTGAACAGCGCGTAGCGTTGCGCAGTTGGAGGTGAGCCGCCAGCAGTGGTGGACGTGGGGAGAGAGATGGCGAAGTTTTGAAATTTGTAAGACTGGATGTCATGAACTGCTATATATATTATGACTATTAAGGTAAATACATTGTTTGTTCTCTATTAAAATCTTTCATTTGCTAACTATCCCTATCAGTAGTTAGTGCCTTCTGTAGTTTGAATCTTTTATTTAGCTGGCAGTAGTGGCGCTGGCTGTATTGCAGTAGTTCGAGTAACCAAGATTTTTGTGAGGTAAGCGATTTGTGAAACGTATAGGTTAATGTTAGTCAGGGCCATTTTCCGTACGGATTTTTGAAAGTCAGATTGCGTTGCGCTAAAAATATTGTGTGTCAGTTTAAGCAGAGTTATGTATAATTTTTCTAAGGGGACGTTTCAACACGTCTCGGTCACGTCTTGTTCGCATTGACGGCACTTTGAACAGTGGGCGTTACATTTGAGATGTGTTACGACCTGTGGCTCTACCCTTCATTCGATCCCTGCGAAACCCTACATTTCAGAAGGATAATGCACGACCACATGTTGCAGGTCCTGTACGGGCCTTACTGGGTACAGAATGTTTTCGACTGCTGCCATAGCTAGCACATTCTCCAAATCTCTCACCAACTGAAAACGTCTGATCAATGGTGGCTGAGCAGCTGGCTCGTCACAATACGCCAGTCACTATTCTTGATGAACTGTGGTATCGTTTTGAAGCTGTGTGGGCAGCTGTACCTGTACACACCATCCAAGCTTTGTTTGACTCTGCCCAGGCGTATGAAGACCGTTATTACGGCCAGAGGTGGTTGTTCTGGGTACTGATTTCTCAGGTTCTATGCACCCAAATAGCGTGAAAATGTAATCACATGTCTGGTCTAGTATAATATATTTGTCGAATGAATACCCGTTTATCATGTGCATTTCTTCTCGGTGTAGCAATTTTAATGGCCAGTAGTGTAATTTGCACAAGCATTTGCGAACATTCCCCGCAGTTTCTTTCTCTGCAGTGAGAAATTCAATGACGGCATGTTACTTGTGACGTATATCACCTACAGACGCCATTTTGAATCTGTCTTGCAGCTACGCTCTATGTCGGAAGTGACGGAAACTTGGCGCGCTCACTCAGAAGACTTCAAATAATACGAGGGCTGTCCAGAAAGTAAGTTACGATTGATCGCTAAATGAAAATCACAGTGAAAATAATAAATGTTTCATTTGTAACATTGAGCTACACCATTCAGCTACTTCTCTACGTAGTCGCCGTTCTGACTCAGACATTCGTCGTAGCGTTGTACCAACTTTCCAATACCCTCATCATAGAAGGAAGCCGCCAGTGCTTTCCGCCAATTCTCTACGCTGGCCTAAAGCTCGTTGTCTGTGCCAAAATGTTGTCTTCACAGCCAGCGGTTCGTTTGAGCAGAGATGAAACTCAGTGGGAGACAGTTACGGGCTGTATTGTGGGTAACCAAACATTTCCAATGGAGACGATGCAGGAACATCTTCATTGCCCCTGCAGAATGGGGCTGAGAATTGTCTTGAAGAAGACACCGCACGACAGTTATGTAATGTTGGTTGCATAGCTTCAGGGGAAAGGTCTCACCAGGCCCTCGTACTTGGCGGGAGACACTATTTTCTATAACATCTTTACGCGCCCGCTAAGAGCTCAGGAATGAAAAGAGCGACATAATTCTACCTAGAGTCATACTAGAGACACTGCCCAACACATCTTTGCAAAGCTTTATCGGATTTTCATACTCGTTTCCATTTCGCGACCAATTGTCAGTTACTTTCTGGACAGCCCTCGTACATACACAAGATTTTGCTTTCGTAGCATTGTTTTCGGCTGAGAAAAAAAAAGCGGTGCATTACTTTCTGGGCAACCCTCGTATTACTGATATCTAGTCTCTCTTCACAGTGCCAGCCATGTGTTTGTGACGCAGCACTGGCCTTGCTCGCACCTGATGTCGAGAACAGCCTCTGCGCCGGGCTTGTACCGCGGGTGGCGTCCCAGCCGGCCGCCGTCTTGGCTGCGACGAAGTGCGGGCCACGGAGGACGGTGTCGCTGGCCGCCAGCATTATCTAATTACAGAGCGCCGCGGCACACTTTGGACGTGAATCAGCTAATACAGCAGGGCGCGCGCAATGAGCGGCCTATTCACGGCCGCAGGGCCGCGCTGATGAGCCGGTTGTTTGGCGGATCGGCGGCGGCGTCGCCGCGCTGCAATCAGCGCCGATTCTGCGCCGCCGCCCCAAATTACGCCGGCCGCCCGCGCACACACAACACACGGACCGTGCAGGAATACACGCACGCGGCAGCCAGCACAAGCCGCGGCGGAAGGATGCGAAGGGTGCGAGAAACACACGAGCGAGCGCACGCACACACTCTTACGCATGTGCCCAAACGGCCTGTTGGCGGCGCGGTCGCTTCTTAGCGCCGGCTAGGGCGGCCTCTTGGCCTCAATTTCCTAAAAAGGGACGTGGCACGGCGAGGGGTGTGGAGCACGGAAAGAAAAGCGAGCGAGGAAGGAAAGAGGGAGGAGAATCTGTGAAACGGGAGCGGGGAGTGGGGCGCTACCCGAAACTGTTGTCGGCAATCGCAGCGCTGTCTTCCGCCGCTCGAGTGCTCAGGACGTTTGTTAGGCGCGATTCGGTGGCTTCCGGAAACCCTCTGTAGACAGGCAACCCATCCCCGCCAATCAGCGACCCGCTCATCACCGGGCCCCCCGTCGCTGTAAGGATTCTCTGCGCAGCATCTTCTCGGAACCTCTCGTCTTGTACGACAAAACCTTGCTTAAACGGAACAGCTTTCGTAGACGTCGACTGGAATATAAACAACAACGCACACCAACAAAAGTTTTGCATCATCCCTTTATTTCGAATATCATGGTGTAGAAAACAAATATTGCGTCTGAGACGTGCGAAGATACAGTGAAGCCCCAAAGAAACTTGTACATCTGCCTAACATCGCGTAGGACCCCCGCGAGCACGCAGAAGTTCCGCAACATGACGTGGCATGGGCTCGACTAATGTATGAAGTAGTGCTGGAGGCATGAAACTTCCTGGCAGATTAAAATTGAGTGCCGGACCCAGACTCGAACTCGGTACCTTTGCCTTTCGCGGGCAAGTGCTCTACCAACTGAACCATATCTCCGCAATATCCTTTCTTCCAGGAGTGCTAGTTCTGCAAGGTTTGCAGGAGAACTTCTGTGGAGTTTGGAAGGTAGGAGAAGAGGTACTGGCGGAATTAAAGCTGTGACAACGGGGCGTGAGTCGTGCTTGGGTGGCTCAGTTGGTAGAGCACTTGCCCGCGAAAGGCATAGGTCCCGAGTTCGAGTCTCGGTCCGGCACACAGTTTTAATCTGAAATGAAGTTACATATCAGCACACACTCCGCTGTTGAGTGAAAATTTCATTCTAGTGCTGGAGGCAATTGACACCATGAATCCTGCTGGCCTGTCCATAAATCTGTAAGAGTAGGAGGGTGTGTCTTTTCTAAACAGCACGTTGCAACGCATCCCAGATATTCTCAATAATGTTCATGTCTATGGTGTTTGGTGTCCAGCGGAAATGTTTATACTCAAGTGAATGTTCCTGGAGTCACTCTGTAGATATTCTGGGCGTGTGCGGTGTTGCATTGTCCTGCTGGAATTGCCCAAGTCCATCGGAACGCTCAACGGACATGAATGGATGCAGGTGATCAGGCCGGATGCTTACCTACGTGTCACCTGTCACGGTCGTATCTAGGCGTATCGGGGGTCATATATCACTCAAACTGCACATGTCTCACACCATTACAGAGCCTCCACCAGCTTGAAAATTCCCCTGCTGACATGCACGGACCACGGATTCCTTAGGTTGTCTCTATACCCATACACGCCCATCTGTTCAATGCAATTTGAAATGAGACTGGTCCGACTAGGCAGCATGTTTCTAGACATCAACAGTCCACTGTCGGTGTTGACGGGCCCAGGAGAGTCGTAAAGCTTTATCTCGTGCAGCCATCAAGGCTACACGAGTGACCCCGCGGCTCCGAAAGCCCATATCGGTGATGTTTCGTTAAATGGTTCGCACACTGACACTTGTTGATGTTCCAGCACTTAAATCTGCAGCAATTTGCGTAAGGGTTGCACTTCTGTCACGTTGAACGATTCTCTTCTGTCGTCGTTGGTCCCGTTCATGCAGGATATATTTGCGGCCTTAGCGACGTCGGATATTTGATGTTTTACCGGATTCGTGATGTTCACGATCGACTGGACAATCCCCACTTTTTCGCTACCTCGGAGATGCCGTGCTGCAACGCTCGTGCGCCGACTGTAATACCACGTTCAAACTCTCTTAAATCTTGATAACCTGGCACTGTAGCAGCAGTAACCGATCTAACAACTGTGTCAGACACTTGTCTTATATATGCGTTGCCGATCGCAGCGTCTGTCAATCGAGTTGTCTCCAGACAGCCTGTGTTCTTTCATCAGGGTATAAACAGATTCGAATCAAGTAATAGTCTCTGTATTTGAATACGCATACCCATACCAGTTTCTTTCGCGCTTCAGTGTAGTTCTTTGCAGTGTATTCGGATCACCAAATCAAACCAACAGCCATTTATGTAACGATAAATTCTTTTCCCTTGAGAGGTTTTCGCAGAAGTCTTCAGCAACGTCAGTACGTAGTGGAACGTCTCCTTGCTCGGATACAGGCTTGAATCCGTTGTGGCATACCATCGATGAAGTCGTCACGCTAGCCCTGATCCTAATTATCCCTTCCTTCAGTGGCGATTCTGCGTAAGTGCACAGACTGCGTGGTCGTCGTCGACGTGCTAAAGTAGCTCGTTTCAATGGATCCCACACGTGTTCGATTGGGTTCGTATCTAGGGAAAACGCAAGCCACTCCATTGTGGTGATACTAGAATGCTGAAGGTACGTCTTTACAGGAACAGCACGGTGTGCACCCTAGTTATCATCCATCAAAATGAAATCACCACCACAATGTTGGCAATACGGTCTTACTGCTGGTCGAGTTATCATGCATTAAAATGAAATCGTCACCAGTTGTCCTCAACAAACCACAAGAGATGAAGGGTGACCCCATGTAATGCCACTCCAGCACACCTCTCCACAACCACCTCGTTGCACATTTCGGGCGAAGTGTTGGAGTCGTTCAGTATTATCGACTTGTCTCCTTTATCAGGGTATAAACAGATTCGAATCAAGTAATAGTCTCTCAATAGTTTGATGGCATACATGACATCCAGTAGCCTCTTTGAACTCAGATTTCATTTCTGGAGCACTCAGCAACGGTTCTTTTAACTCGAAAGTAGCTGATATCCATCATCCTGTACACCTGTTGGACATGGAGGGCTTGTGTCGTGGAAGTTCTCAATACTATCTTTCTTTGGGAAACTAGTCTATGTTAGCATCACATTACTCTTACTCAGGTCGACATATCGAGCAACTTCAATGCTTAAAAAGCATTCTTAGTGTGACGATACGAACTCGACTATTTGCCATGAGTGTCCTCCGTGGCATAACGAATACACACTCCACGTTCCCCTACGGGTGATTTACTTTCAAGTAATGCAGTCCATTCGAGAAGAGCGTTCTACCGTAGACAGGGCTCATTGTATCAGTTAACACGTTCGCAACAACGTCAAGTGTGACCTTCTAACGTCAAGTGTGACCTTCTGATCGGTGCAGTAACAGGCATAATAGCAACACACCTGCACGATATATCGGGGTGATGAAAATTTTTTGTTGATATGTATATTCCTACTGGGTCGTTATAATTAAAGTGCAGCTACACGCAGAAGTGCAGTGCGGGCTGTGATTAATGTTTGGCAGTGAAACTAGGTAGATACTGTAACACATTAAAGTAATAAGGATTTATATCGGAAAAAAATTAGTTCAAGTTTTGGTCACGAGGTGCAAATCAGGTGCTGTGAATGCAAGAAAGACGTATAGAAGTGCTTCCGTATGCAGTGGATTAACGATGGACAATGGGCAGAAAATGTCAAAAAGTGAGAAAGGCATAATGTTGACTTTATTATAAACAGCTGATTATACAGTTTCTTCAATATGAGCACTAGTGACATCGTCGAGATGTTGTATCCATAAAACAACGTGATTGACTGTTGCTTGCAGCCGTCTCGGTGGAATTTGAGCAACGTGTTCCTGTTTACTTGCCTACAGATAAGGTGGAGACATAACATGTTCCTGGCAAATGGGTTCTTTTAGACACTCACAAAGCGAAAAGTCACATCGATTCAGATCTGGTGATTTTGCACGTCGTGAATCTGGAAATCCTCTGGAGATAACACGTTCATGGAAGGATGCATTAAGCAGATCTTGCATTGGGCAACCGACAGGAGGCTTTCTTCCATTTTGCATAAAACAGTGGTTTCGACACAGTTTCGCCCAACCAAATCAGGAATTACATGCTGTACGAGACAGTCTCGATAATATGCAGACGCCACTGTGCAACTGACGGGTTGAGAATAAAGGTGCCTGTGAATCTAGACCTCGCAGTCACATAAGGCGAAAGCAGTGGCTCTTCGTGCGTAACACATAGTTGAACAGTACACAAATTCGGCAGTTCTAAATGTTCACTGCACCCTGTAGTGTAAAATATGCCTCGCCACTCCATGGAATATTGCCTGGTCACATGTCACTAACTTCGGTCAGTATCAGAAACCGAAGCGCAAATTCAGAACGTTACTGTGGATGGTGAGGTTTCAGCTGATGAACCATCTTGATCTTGTTGTTGTTGTGGTCTTCAGTCCAGAGACTGGTTTGATGCAGCTCTCCATGCTACTATATCCTGTGCAAGCTTCTTCATCTCCCAGTACCTACTGCAACCTACATCCTTCTGAATCTGTTTAGTGTATTTATCTCTTGATCTCCCTCTACGATTTTTAGCCCCCACGCTGCCCTCCAATACTAAATTGGTGATCCTTTGATGCCTCAGAATATGCCCTACCAAATGATCCCTTCTTCTAGTCAAGTTGTGCCACAAATTTCTCTTCTTTCCAATTCTATTCAATACCTTCTCATTAGTTATGTGATCTACCCATCTAATCTTCAGCATTCTTCTGTAGCACCACATTTCGAAAGCTTCTATTCTCTTCTTGTCTAAACTATTTATCGTCCACCTTTCACTTCCATACATGGCTACACTCCAGACAAGTACTTTCAGAAACGACTTCCTGACACTTAAATCTATACTCTACATTTTATATCCTCTCTACTTCGACCATCATCAGTTATTTTGCTCCCCAAATAGAAAAACTCATTTACTACTTTAAGCATCTCATTTCGTAATCTAATTCCCGTAGCATCACCCGATTTAATTCGACCACATTCCATTGTCCTCGTTTTGCTTTTGTTGATGTTCATCTTATATCCTCCTTCCAAGACACTGTCCATTCCGTTCAGCTGCTCTTCCAGGTCTTTTGCTGTCTGACAGAATTACAATGTCATCAGAGAACCTCAAAGTTTTTATTTCTTCTCCATGAATTCCTACTCCGAATTGGCTCTGAGCACTGTGGGACTTAACATCTATGGTCATCAGTCCCCTAGAACTTAGAACTACTTAAACCTAACTAACCTAAGGACATCAAACAACACACAGTCATCACGAGGCAGAGAAAATCCCTGAATCGAACGCGGGAACCAGGGCGTGGGAAGGGAGAACGCTACCGCACGACCACGAGCTGCGGACCTACTCTGAATTTTTCCTTTACTGCTTGCTCAATATACAGATTGAATAACATCGGGGAGAGGCTACAACCTTGTCTCACTCCCTTCCCAAACACTGCTTTTCATACCCCTCGAATCTTATAACTGCCATCTGGTTTCTGTACAGATTGTAAATAGCCTTTAGCTCCCTGTATTTTACCCCTGCCACCTTCAGGATGTGAAAGAGAATATTCCAGTCAACATTATCAAAAGCTTTCTCTAAGTCTACAAATGCTAGAAACGTAGGCCTGCCTTTTCTTAATCTAGCTTCTAAAATAAGTCGTAGGGTCAGTATTGCCTCACGTGTTCCCATATTTCTACGGAATCCAAACTGATCTGCCCCAAGATCGGCTTCTACCAGTTTTTCCATTCGTCTGTAAAGAATTCGCGTTAGTATTTTGCAGCCGTGACTTATTAAACTGATAGTACTGTAATTTTCACATCTGTCAACAGCTGCTTGCTTTCTTTGGGATTGGAATAATTATATTCTTCTTGAATGTATTTCGCCTGTCTCATACATTTTGCTTCCAGATGGTAGAGTTTTGTTAGGCCTGTCTCTCCCAAGACTGTCAGTAGTTCTAATGGAATGTTGTCTACTTCCGGGGCCTTGTTTCGACTTAGGTCTTTCGGTGCTCTATAAAACTCTTTACGCAGTTTCATATCTCCCATTTCATCGTCATCTACATTCTCTTCCACTTTCATAATATTGTCCTTCAGAAAATCATCCTTGTACAGACCCTCTATATACTCCTTCCACCTTTCTGCTTTCCCTTCTTTGCTTAGAACTGGATTTCCATCTGAGCTCTTGTTATTCATGCAAGTGGTTCTCTTCTCTGTAAAGGTCTTCAAATTGGTTCAAATGGCTCTGAGCACTATGGGACTTAACTTCTGAAGTCATCAGTCTCCTAGAACTTAGAACTACTTAAACCTAACTAACCAAAGGACATCACACACAGCTATGCCCGAGGCAGGATTCGAACCTGCGACCGTAGCAGTCGCGCGGTTCCAGATTGTAGCGCCTAGAACCACTCGGGCACCCCGACCGGCTGTTAAGGTCTCTTTAATTTTCCTGTAGGCAGTATCTATCTTACCCATAGTGATATGCGCCTCTACATCCTTACATTTGTCCTCTAGCCATCCCTGCTTAGCCAAATTGCATTTCCTCTCGGTCTCATTTTTGAGACGTCTGTTTTCCTTTTCGCCTGCTTCATTTACTGCATTTTTATATTTTCTTCTTTCATCAATTAAATTCAATATCTCTTATGTTACCCAAGGATTTCTATTAGCCCTCGTCTTTTTACCTACTTGATCCTCTGCTACCTTTACTATTTCATCCCTCAAAGCTACCCATTCTTCTTCTACTGTATTTCTTTCCCCTAATCTTGCAATCGTTCCCTAATTCTCTTCCTGAAGCTCTCTACAACCTCTGGTTATTTCGGTTTATCCGGGTCCCATCTTCTCAAATTCCCACCTTTTTACAGTTTCTTCAGTTTATAACCGATAGATTGTGGTCAGAGTCCACATTTGCCCCTGGAAATGTCTTACAATTTAAAACCTGGTACTTGAATCTCTGTCTTACCATTATATAATCTATCTGAGACCTTCCAGTATCTCAAGGCTTCTTCCATATATACAAACTACTTTTATGATACTTGAACCAAGTTTTAGCCATGATGAAGTTATGCTCTGTGCAAAATTCTACCAGGCGGCTTCCTCTTTCATTCCTTACTCCCATTCCATATTCACCTACTACGTTACCTTCTCTTCCTTTTCGTGCTATCGAGTTCCACTCACCCATGACTATTAAATTTTCGTCTCCCTTCACCATCTGAATAATTTCTTTTATCTCATAATAGATTTCATCCATCTCCTCGGTATCTGCGGAGCTAGTCACCATATAAACTTGTACTACTGTGATAGGCGTGGGCTTCGAAACTATCTTGGCCACAATAATGCGTTCACAATGCTGTTCGTAGTAGCTTACCCGCACTCCTATTTTTTATTTCATTATTAAACCTACTCCTGCATTACCTCTATTTGATTTTGTATTTATAACCCTGCATTCACCTGACCAGAAGTCTTGTTCCTCCTCCCACCGAACTTCACTAATTCCCACTATATCTAACTTTAACCTACCCATTTCCCTTTTTAAATTTTCTAACCTACCTGCCCGATTAAGGGATCTGACATTCCACGCTCCGATCCGTTTTTCCTTTTTTTTTTTTTTGGTCATCAGTCTGTAATTATGTAATAGGCGTATTTAAACTGTTTTAGCATGTAATTATCTGAACTGTTTCTTATTTAAATTGTTTTGTTAATTAAATTGCATTGTGTATTATTGAGAAAGAGCGGGAAACCGCGCATAGATACATTTTGAGAAAGAGCGGGAAACAGCGCGCAGTAATACATCTGTAATGGTAGCAGGGATTGTCTGCACCAAAAACCATTGTTGGCGGCGAGACCGCACTTTTGTAGCATTGAGCGTTGGAAGCGAGCAGTTGCGAGTAAGATGTGAGACGAGGCAGTCGTAGCTAGCGAGACATGAGAGGAGGTCGCTGTAAGCGAGGTATGAATTAACACTTTGAAAGAAGCGGTGTGCTCGCCAGCCACTCGCTATATGTAGCGCAATGCTAGTTTTTAAGAATTTTTGTAAAGAACTATGCCCCTTGTAATTGTTTGTCAAGATCGTTCTCAGAATATAGTTATGTAATTTTGATGGGAAATTAGGTATGTAGCGCAACGCTACTTTTTAAGAATTTTTGTAAAGAACTATACCCCTTGTAATTGTTTGTCAAGATCGTTCTCAGAATATAGTTAACTTCTACCAGATTAAATGCATTAAGAATTTTCTATCCCAAAATCATTCACGTAAATGCTTTACGGAATTTATTGTTATCTTAAAAGAAAAGTCTAAACTGAGCTTCAGCTTTTATCAAATCTAAATTAACTTCAACTTAAAGAATTCCAGTCACAAAGTATTATGAAACTCCACCAGCAGCTTATAATTATGTTAAAGAGAAGTAAGTATATTCATTCCACAGTTTGCTGTAGCAGTCAGATGGCGATCCAGTATAAATAATTAAAGGTAAGAATCAGTCTTAATAATTTCAGGTAACGACTGAGGGCCACGGCGACAACACATTTTATGTTTCGTCGTAATAATCAGCAGGTAGTCTTGACAGAGCAGCAGTTAAAAGATTTTAAGAGACGCAGCGTTCAGTCAGCAAGCAAACGTTCATCCAATATTAGACGGGAAGGTTTCACTTGGCGATATCCATTCAGTACGACATTTTAGTGAATCTACTGTGGATATGAATATACTGACTTTGATAATAGTGTGAATAAGTTACTGTTAAGTGGCGCAACGCATATACTAAAGTGTATAACTTTTATTCACAGGTCATCGGCAATTCTGTTTGCTTTATTGCTTCGGCGTTGAAAAGTGTTTGTTCAGTGTTGAATCCGCTTTGAACAGTGATATATTTTGTTGCGTGTGATGATTATAGACAATGTCCCGCAGAATAATTACTCGTTCTCAAACTGATAAAACTTTTTATTGCGTGTGATGATTATAGACAATGTCCCGCAGAATAATTACTCGTTCTCAAACTGATAAAACTGTACAAAATACTGACGAGAGATTCTTTTCTGGAATAGGCAGTAATAATACGTGTGAAAACCCTGATTCTGAAACGTTAGGTGAACAGACATTTAATAACTGTAACAATATGGAAGCGTTTAACGAACAAGTAACTTCAGAAATGCCCACAGACAATGAAACGGTAGTGCAAAATAATTTGGCATTAAATGCAACAGACGGTACACAGTCACAAATTCCGCATAGTAGACATAACAGTTTCAGTAACGAAACCACTACAATGCAGTCAGACAGAGAGACTCCATTAAGCACTGATTTAGATTCAAACGGTACACAGCTACACAACCTGCGTAGCAGATCCAACAGTTCTCATGACCAAAATTCCGAAATTACGGAAAACGTGACGCAGTCACAAT
The DNA here is from genome assembly GCF_023897955.1 of Schistocerca gregaria. Taxonomy (NCBI): domain Eukaryota; kingdom Metazoa; phylum Arthropoda; class Insecta; order Orthoptera; family Acrididae; genus Schistocerca; species Schistocerca gregaria. The sequence goes on from NC_064924.1 coordinate 515,438,807, forward strand.
CATCTGAGGATGTTCAAATGAACACAGATCTACAGCCTTTAACAACGAATACAAATACACACAGAAGTCAATCCGAAACGGATCCAATAATGGCATTTTTGCTACAAATGAGACAAGACATGAATCAAAACTTTAACAGAGGGTCACAAGAATTAGAAAAAAGGTCACAAGATCTAAAAAACGAAATTAAGGCAGAACACGCACACACAGATCAGAAATTAGACAACATGTACCAAAATCTAAAACACGAAATCAAAGTAGAAATTCAAACAGTCGCTGAAAAATGTTCACAATCAACACAAGAATTACGCGACAAAATTCAAGAAATATCCGATAACCAAGCAACATTTGCAGTTAGTATACGGGAAACAATGACAGAAAACTTTGCTAAACAAAACGCTCAGATTGATGAACGTTTTAACAATCACACAGAAAACTGTTTGATACGTCACCGTAAACTGGTGCGATCGCAGGATAAAGAACGAAAAGAATTACTACAAACAATCACTAAACAGCGTCAGGACGACAAAAAGAAAGTGTTTGCCCAGGGCAAAACATATGTAGACAATCACATACAGTCGATCTCGGAAGAAATCGAAACGGTCAAAGAAACAAATAATCAAATACAAGACAGGCTTACAGAAATCCAAACACAGACAATCGATGTGAAAACTTCTACAGACACTGAAATCCAGAATGTTAAAGATAAATTAACAGAGGACGTTCAGACACTAACTGACAAAATAGAACACATAGAAATTAACCATGACACAGAAAATTTAAAGGCAGATTTTAAGAAAGTCACCAAAAGCAACCGTAAATTACGAAACGAACTGACAGAAAAGATCAATGAACTCACTACAAGAATAGATCTTTTAGATACTAACAATGACGAGAGATCAGACGACACTGCACCAGTCCCAGTGCAACAGAACTCTAATAGTAATAACACGCCATTGACAAATATACAACAAACTATCACAGATCTAAAATCGCGTAATGATTCATTGCATCAGCAAATAAATTCTCTACAGCAAGAGATAGCGGACGCACAAGAAACCGCCGCACATAATCATTTTCAACAGAACACACACCGTTACGAAATGCCTCAGATCCATAATACATATAATGTTGGTAGACTTCAGAGAGTAAGAGATTTTACCCAGGAAGAAAGACACCCGAATCCATATTCAAGACAATACGACAACACTTACACACACAGACATGACAGTTTTGATCACAAACATTTTCTTTCAGTTAGAAAGTTTAAAACATTTAAAAACGACAGGGCGCAAATACATCCGTTGGATTTTATCCAACAGTTCAGGGGAGCACTTCCACCATCATGGCCAGTACAACATAAGTTAGAATTTATTGTCAGTTTTCTTGAAGGAGAACCAGCACGACGAATGCGACCAATTGCTAGACAATGTTTTTCCGTAGAAGCATTTGAGGAAGCATTTTTATCAGCATATTGGTCTGACACTACACAAAACAGCATCAAAGATCGGCTACTTAGTTTGCCAAACTTTGAAAATTCTACCTTTCCAACAATCACACAATTTTTCGAGTACATGGTGGAACAGAACCAGTACCTCAACGAGCCATACAGTCAATCGGCATTAATACAGCTTTGCATTTCAAAACTGCCCAGAGCTTTGAAAGTGTCATTACTGACAGGGCAACAAAAGGACAATGTATCCGCTTTTAGAGACATCTTACAACTATTAGAAGCACACCAAGCAGACTACGCATTTGTTAACAAAAATTTTTCACGACAGAACGGAAAACAAACAAACTCAGCTACTTTTGAACAAACACGATTTGGTAATAACAATCCGGGTAAACGCTTTCGCAGCGAAAATGACAACGAAAACAGGAGTAATGAAAAACATTATACTGACACGGTAAATTTATATTCAGGACAGCAACAGAATCCGAGACTTAACACGCAACCGAATAGGTCAAATTTCCATATGAATCATCGCTCAGATAATGCGACCGGGGAAGGCCATTACGCGGGTCGACCGCAAAATGAACAAAAACAAACGTTTCTACGGGGTGCAGGTGGGTTGCCGTACAGTCACAGTTATAACGACAGGAGAAAAGAAAACGAACACAGACCGCCGAGGACGTTCCACAATGACAATTTTAACGGAAACTACAACAGGGCCCAACAGCTGCGTTACCGTATGAATGTACCAGACACCAGATTTCATCCACCAGACACTGCTAATAATCAAAACGGCAGAACTGTACAGTTGATAGAACACATACCAAACTCCCAAGCTGAAAATCACATATCGGAAGAATTATGACTAGAGAAAACCTGCAATGAATCTCTTAATGTCGATACTATGAAATCACACAGAGAAAACATAACGACCGAAAATGCCATTACATTTGACGACGTGAGAGACACATTGTTACAGGAAAAACGAATCCTACAGAAAACAATATATCACCCAATAATAGAGATAAATTTACAGTCGCACAATATTTTAGCGATAATTGATTCAGGTTCACCGATGTGCGTAATTAACGAAGACGCATTTAACAGATGCAATAGCAATAATGATTACCCAGTATTTCCTTTAAACAGAACGAAGGTCAAGGGAGCTTTTGCAGGAAAAGGCATTGAAGTTAAAAGACAGACACAATTAACATTTGTTTTTGCAGGGGAAACGTCCCACAGTGATTGTTGGATAGTTCCGAATTTAACAACAGACATGATATTAGGAATAAATTTTCTTGTTCAGTACGATGCGAAGATTGACTTCAAATCGTCATACCTCACACTACAAAAGGAAAACAGGGAAGTGATCGTAAGATTTCAAAACACAGTATCCTCCGAAGAACAAAATATGCACAGGATCGAGATTATTACTGATTCTCAAGATAACGATTGTTATATCGCACTATACACGAACACACTTAATAATGACTTGGTAGAGGAACAGGAGTACAATATGTTCGAGATAATTACACGCAAGGTAGACAATAGTGTAGCAAAATGCGACGCAGAACGCACAGAACTTGAAAATATTCTGGTACAACACAAAGCAGTTTTTGCCAATGTTCCAGGAACAATGACAGGATTTATGTACGAATTTCAGGTGAAACCACACGAGACTTTCAAAGCAAAGGATTATCCAATCCCACACATACACACAGAAGCAGTTAAGAAAGAATTACGAGCAATGATCGATCAAGGAATAATGGAACCAGCAGCCAGCCAATATATAAATCCACTACACATTGTTGAAAAGAAGGATGGATCACTACGTTTAGTTTTAGATTCACGTCAAGTTAATAAAATAATCATTACAGAAACCGACCGACCACAGACGTTAGAAGAGTTACTGCAAAAATTTCATGGCACCTCCATTTATACTACACTCGACCTCAAATCAGGGTTTTGGCAAATCCAACTACACCCAAATTGCCGAAAATATACGGCATTCCTTTGCTTTGGGGAATGCTATCAATTTTGTAAACTTTCGTTTGGACTAACGATTTCGTCTGCCGCCTTTATACGAGGCATGAATACCATTCTACCACAAGATCTGAAAAACAAAATTACTACATATGTCGATGACATTTTAATTGCAGCAGAAAACTGGGAACAACACAATCATACTCTTCAACAATTACTGAATACATTCGAGCAGAATGGTATAACTATAAACTTGCGTAAATCTGAATTTGGTAAAGCGTCAATAAAATTTCTAGGGCACATTATCTCACAAACAGGTATCGCACCAGACCCTGACAAATTGCAAGCACTGAAAGACATCGACGTGCCAACAAACAAAAAGGAACTTCGGAGCTTTTTAGGTCTTATCAATTATTTTAGAAAATTTATCCACTACAAAGCATTAGACACGCCCTTGCTATACCAGCTTACAAGTAAAAACACACTTTGGTCATGGAATGAAGACGTTGAAGCTGAATTCGAGAACTTGAAAGAAGCATTATTAAAAGCACCTTTGTTATCACACCCTGACCCAACACAAAACTTTTCCGTTGCAACAGATAGTTCAACCACAGCACTAGGAGTACATATTTTCCAAGAAATAAGGGAAGAAGATAAGACAGTCGTGAAACACATTGCTTTTGCAAGCAGGATACTTTCTCCAGCAGAGCGCAATTATTCTGTAACAGAATTAGAGACACTATGTGTAATTTACGCTTTTAAGCGATTCCGTCATTTTCTATATGGCCGACATACAACAATATATACCGATCACCGAGCAATCCAGTTTTTATTGTCAGCAAAACTTACGCACGATAGATTAAGCCGCTGGAAATTATACTTACAAGAGTTTGATTTTACCATTATACACATTCCAGGCACGCAGAATACTGTTGCCGACGCATTGTCGAGGTCCATTCACAATAAACGCATGGAGAAAGAAAATACCTTTTGCTACAACAACCATAGTATTATGTATATTAAACAAGTAGCTTTCGAAAACTTTATATCAGCAGCATTACAGGATATAGAGAGAGAACAGCAGAAAGATGAAACACTGAAAGAGATTGTAACGCTTTTGAAAGACAGAAGTAACGCTAAAGTCAGACTTCATTACACTGTACATCAAAATATACTCTTTATTCGATCATACCGAGACGGTAATAATTGGCTTTTATGCATTCCGGAAGGGATCGTAAATAAACTGATATGGTATACACATCTAAGTTATGGACACTACGGAGCGAGGAAATGCTTTCTGATTCTGCGACAAAATTGCCACTTTAATAACATGGAAAAACACATAAGAAAAGTAATAGCATCATGCAAGATATGTCAAAAAGCAAAATCATCAACAGTGTCACACATTCCACCATTGTATCCCATCATACCGGTTAAGTTAAGACACATGGCAGCAGTGGATCTTTTCGGTCCAATCCCAAGAACAAATTATGGTTATAGTTATATTTTTGTAGCTGTAGAACTAACATCCAAATTTGTAACATTTTCTCCACTAAGGAAAGCAACAGCAAGAACAGTATCAAGAGCGTTTGTAAGAGATTTTCTATCAGTAGTAGGACGTGTACAGAAGGTTATTTCGGATAACGGTCCGCAGTTTAGGTCAGACGTATGGAAGAAAATGTTAGAAAGTAAGAACATAACACCTATTTACATATCAAGATATCACAGTTCTTCCAACCCATCAGAAAGAATAATGAAAGAGATCGGGAAGTTATGCAGAATTTATTGTCATAAAAGACATACAACATGGGATAAATATATTTTACAGTTTCAAGAAGTGATAAATGCAATACCCAATGAATCTACGATGCTATCACCAACCGTAATACTGACAAATAAAGACCCACCGAACAAAATTACCGAACTAATTACTTTTCCTAAGACGCGTAGGCTTCGACATTGTGAAATAACAGACACAGCATTAGCAAACACTAAAAGAGCTGCAGATCGGCGGAAGAAACAACAGAAGCAGGTAAGTCGACTACAGAAGTACGAGATTGGCGACAAAGTACTGATTCGCACTCATTTTCTTTCCAACAAAGGTAAGCACAGATGCCGTAAATTCGAACTTCTGTATGCAGGCCCTTACAGAGTTCGTAATATTCCACACGCTAATGTAGTGCATGTGGAAACGCTACGTAAGAAGAAATCATTAGGGAATCATCATGTCTCCAACGTGAAACATTTCTTGACTTAAATTTTTGCATTTCAGCTGACGAAAGGACGGCGTGACACGTAAGTATGCAACAATGGTAGTTTCAGCGCGCTTCAGTAACAAACAAAGCCGCGACACGCAGCGGGCCGCTAATATTTCACCGTACCTTAAAGAACACAGCAGTACTTAATGATGCTACGCCAGCCAAGACAAATAAAAACACGAGAAACATTTCCTAACTTAAAGAGAACATGCAGACAACGACACGACGTATGAATTTGTGCACTGAGAGCTCATAAATGAAAGAAATTTTTTTTATAACGTGACATAATTACTTAAGAAAATGTCGATTTTTGCAATAGCTAAACTGATAATATAGATCGTTCATTAATCAATTATTTTAGTGGTAACATTAACATGTACTCTTTATTCCAGAATGCACCATTGTTGTCACACGTCATCAAAATGAAACGTAGTTTTAGTTAGAATAAGGATGTGAATCTTTAGGTCACGCAGATAGCTGACGCTAATTGTCATTACAGAAATTTTATAGGTCATGCCGGGAGCTGACGTGATTTTGCAGCAGTTAATATTATGATAAAGTGTTTTATAGGTCATGCCAGGAGCGGACGAGAAGTACCAGAAGATGTTTATTGAAGTCATGCCGTGCACTGACGATAATTAATACTGAATGTTTTATAATAAGTCATGCCGTGCGCTGACGTTAATTAATGCTGAATGTTTATAACAGGTTATGCAGACAGTTGACACAGATGCAGAAGAAGAATGTGTATGTTATGTTAGTATATAAGAAATGTATAATGTTAAGAAATAATTTTGCTAGCATGTGACACATTGCAACACTATGGATGGGGACCACACATTACAATGTCTAACCAGAATAATGTTTACCTTAATTTTCAGCTGCAAAAGAATACTTTAAATAATTTTATGACAGTAATTTTATTGTATATTATGACCTGACATTTGACGACTCATAACTGACGACTACACCCCTGAATGGAAGATAAAATTTTAGGACAGTAAGTCAAGAAATGCATTGTCAACAAAATTTATAATTAATGATGTAAGAAACTAAGATATGTAAATACAGAATAAGTAATAATGTACTTGTCTATAACAAATCTGTATACTATCAAATACTGAATAAGTAGGAACTTTTATGTCTTTTATATATGGGAATAATTTTCTGGAAGAATTCTTAAATTAAAACTACATATTGTTACAAATTACGACACAACATATTTTGTCATAGGGAAGATTATTTGGTAGTCAAATTATGGTACCAACAATGTCCGTGAACCCTTTGCCAAAACAATTTTACCCGTACCTTAATTCCTGTGCATCCCCATGGTTATTGAGCACAGAATCTGTGAATTGTGAAACACGTGACTTCAACCAATGATGTTCTCGACGAGGTGTTTGCATACCTAGATGCACACCACAGCCCGATGTATGTCAATTGGTGCCTGCATACCTAGATACACACCACAGTATGATGTACGACAATAGGTGTTTGCATACCAAGATGCACACCACCAACCTTAATGGACCATTGGAGATGGAACTTAATCCTGATGTGGCTGCGGCAACTCAGGCTATTCGACGACGTACTTAGTGTTTGGGTACACTAAAACTATGGAGCAAGGCGATGATGGAACCACATGGCGAAACCTGGTGTTGTGCTATGTGAGGGAAAGGAACAGACTTTTGAGTGCATTCACAGACAGTTGCCAGTGCTTTGACCATGCTATCCAATTCCTTTTGTACCTTCCTTAATTGTGGTACTAAGAGATGCCAATTTGAATTAAATGTTTCATAATGTAAACTTTCAATTGCTTCATATGATCTGTATATTGATTTTCACATTTACTCTTATTCTTGTTGTTAAATTTAAGGGAACCAAATTTTACTTAATGTACAATTCCTACTAAAACCCTTTCTATTTACATATTCTCTTTATTAGAGATAGACAAATCATTTCGTATGACAGCATTTGTGTATACACTTTGTTCAAACTATTTTCTATAATCAAATTTTATACTTATGTTGAGTCCATATGGCTCAACAACGTAGTAAAATTTTAAGAAAGCCGAGTAGCGGCATATGTAATTATGTAATAGGCGTATTTAAACTGTTTTAGCATGTAATTATCTGAACTGTTTCTTATTTAAATTGTTTTGTTAATTAAATTGCATTGTGTATTATTGAGAAAGAGCGGGAAACCGCGCATAGATACATTTTGAGAAAGAGCGGGAAACAGCGCGCAGTAATACATCTGTAATGGTAGCAGGGATTGTCTGCACCAAAAACCATTGTTGGCGGCGAGACCGCACTTTTGTAGCATTGAGCGTTGGAAGCGAGCAGTTGCGAGTAAGATGTGAGACGAGGCAGTCGTAGCTAGCGAGACATGAGAGGAGGTCGCTGTAAGCGAGGTATGAATTAACACTTTGAAAGAAGCGGTGTGCTCGCCAGCCACTCGCTGTATGTAGCGCAATGCTAGTTTTTAAGAATTTTTGTAAAGAACTATGCCCCTTGTAATTGTTTGTCAAGATCGTTCTCAGAATATAGTTATGTAATTTTGATGGGAAATTAGGTATGTAGCGCAACGCTACTTTTTAAGAATTTTTGTAAAGAACTATACCCCTTGTAATTGTTTGTCAAGATCGTTCTCAGAATATAGTTAACTTCTACCAGATTAAATGCATTAAGAATTTTCTATCCCAAAATCATTCACGTAAATGCTTTACGGAATTTATTGTTATCTTAAAAGAAAAGTCTAAACTGAGCTTCAGCTTTTATCAAATCTAAATTAACTTCAACTTAAAGAATTCCAGTCACAAAGTATTATGAAACTCCACCAGCAGCTTATAATTATGTTAAAGAGAAGTAAGTATATTCATTCCACAGTTTGCTGTAGCAGTCAGATGGCGATCCAGTATAAATAATTAAAGGTAAGAATCAGTCTTAATAATTTCAGGTAACGACTGAGGGCCACGGCGACAACACATTTTATGTTTCGTCGTAATAATCAGCAGGTAGTCTTGACAGAGCAGCAGTTAAAAGATTTTAAGAGACGCAGCGTTCAGTCAGCAAGCAAACGTTCATCCAATATTAGACGGGAAGGTTTCAAGTCTACTGGCTGGTTTGATGCGGCCCGCCACGAATTCCTTTTCTGTGCTAACCACTTCATCTCAGAGTAGCACTTGCAACCTACGTCCTCAATTATTTGCTTGACGTATTCCAATCTCTGTCTTCCTCTACAGTTTTTGCCCTCTACAGTTCCCTCTAGTACCATGGAAGTCATTCCCTCATGTCTTAGCAGATGTCCTACCATCCTGTCCCTTCTCCTTATCAGTGTTTTCCACATATTCCTTTCCTCTCAGATTCTGCGTAGAGCCTCCTCATTCCTTACCTTATCAGTCCACCTAATTTTCAACATTCGTCTATAGCACCACATCTCAAATGCTTCGATTCTCTTCTGTTCTGGTTCTCCCACAGTCCATGTTTCACTACCATACAATGCTGCACTCCAGACGTACATCCTCAGAAATTTCTTCCTCAAATTAAGGCCGGTATTTGATATTAGTAGACTTCACTTGACCAGAAATGCCTTTTTTTGCCCTAGCGAGTCTGCTTTTGATGTCTTCCTTGCTCCGTCCGTCATTGGTTATTTTACTGCCTAGGTAGCAGAATTCCTTAACTTCATTGACTTTGTGACCATCAATCCTGATGTTATGTTTCTCGCTGTTCTCATTTCTACTACTTCTCATTACCTTCGTCTTTCTCCGATTTACTCTCAAACCATACTGTGCACTCATTAGACTGTTCATTCCGTTCAGCAGATCATTTAATTCTTCTTCACTTTCACTCAGGATAGCAATGTCATCAGCGAATCGTATCATTGATATCCTTTCACCTTGTATTTTAATTCCACTCCTGAACCTTTCTTTTATTTCCATCATTACTTCCTCGATGTACAGATTGAAGAGTAGGGGCGAAAGGCTGCAGCCTTGTCTTACTCCCTTCTTAATACGAGCACTTCGTTCTTGATCGTACACTCTTATTAGCCCTTCTTGGTTGTTGTACATATTGTATATAGCCCGTCTCTCCCTATAGCTTACCGCAACTTTTTTCAGTATCTCGAACAGCTTGCACCATTTTATATTGTCGAACGCTTTTTCCAGGTCGACAAATCCTATGAACGTGTCTTGATTTTTCTTTAGCCTTTCTTCCATTATTAGCCGTAACGTCAGAATTGCCTCTCTCGTGCCTTTACTTTTCCTAAAGCCAAACTGATCGTCACCTAGCGCGTTCTCAATTTTCTTTTCCATTCTTCTGTATATTATTCTGGTACGCAACTTGGATGCATGAACTGTTAAGCTGATTGTGCGATAATTCTCGCACTTGTCAGCTCTTGCGTCTTTGGAATTGTGTGGATGATGCTTTTCCGAAAGTCAGATGGTATGTCGCCAGACTCATATATTCTACACACCAACGTGAATAGTCGTTTTGTTGCCACTTCCCCTAATGATTTTAGAAATTCTGGTGGAATGTTATCTATACCTTCTGCCTTATTTGACCGTAATTCCTCCAAAGCTCTTTTAAATTCCGATTCCAATACTGGATCCCCTATATCTTCTAAATCTACTCCTGTTTCTTCTTCTATCACATCAGACAAATCTTCACCCTCGTAGAGGCTTTCAGTGTATTCTTTCCACCTATCTGCTCTCTCCTCTGCATTTAACAGTGGAATTCCCGTTGCACTCTTATCGTTGCCACCGTTGCTTTTGTAACCAAAGGTTGTTTTGACTTTCCTGTATGCTGAGTCTGTCCTTCCGACAATCATATCTTTTTCGATGTCTTCACATTTTTCCTGCAGCCATTTCGTCTTAGCTTCCCTGCACTTCCTATTTATTTTATTCCTAGCGACTTGTATTTCTGTATTCCTGATTTTCCCGGAACATGTTTGTACTTCCTCCTTTCATCAGTCAACTGAAGTATTTCTTCTGTTACCCATGGTTTCTTCGCAGCTACCTTCTTTGTACCTATGTTTTTCTTCCCAACTTCTGTGATGGCCCTTTTTAGCGATGTCCATACCTCTTCAACTGTACTGCCTACTGCGCTATTCCTTATTGCTGTATCTATAGCGTTAGAGAAATTCAAACGTATCTCGTCATTCTTTAGAATTTCCGTATCCCACTTCTTTGGGTATTGATTTTTCCTGACTAATGTCTTGAACTTCAGCCTACTCTTCATCACTACTATATTGTGATCTGAGTCTATATCTGCTCCTGGGTATGCCTTACAATCCAGTATCTGATTTCGGAATCTCTGTCTGACCATGATGTAATCTAATTGAAATCTTCCCGTATCTCCCGGCCTTTTCCAAGTATACCTCCTCCTGTTGTGATTCTTGAACAGGGTATTCGCTATTACTAGCTGAAACTTGTTACAGAACTCAATTAGTCTTTCTCCTCTTTCATTCCTTGTCCCAAGCTCATATTCTCCTGTAACCTTTTCTTCTACTCCTTCCCCTACAACTGCATTCCAGTCGCCCATGACTATTAGATTTTCTTCCCCCTTTACATACTGCATTACCCTTTCAATATCCTCATACACTTTCTCTGTCTGTTCATCTTCAGCTTGCGACGTCGGCATGTATACCTGAACTATCATTGTCGGTGTTGGTCTGCTGTCGATTCTAATTAGAACAACCCGGTCACTGAACTGTTCACAGTAACACACCCTCTGCCCTACCTTCCTATTCATAATGAATCCTACACCTGTTATACCATTTTCTGCTGCTGTTGATACCACCCGATATTCATCTGACCAGAAATCCTTGTCTTCCTTCCACTTCACTTCACTGAGCCCTACTATATCTAGATTGAGCCTTTGCATTTCCATTTTCAGATTATCTAGTTTCCCTACCACGTTCAAGCTTCTGACATTCCACGTCCCGACTCGTAGAACGTTATCCTTTCGTTGATTATTCAATCTTTCTCTCATGGTAACCTCCCCCTTGGCAGTCCCCTCCCGGAGATCCGAATGGGGGACTGTTCCGGAATCTTTTGCCAATGGAGAGATCATCATGACACTTCTTCAGCTACAGGCCACATGTCGTGTGGATACACGTTACGTGTCTTTAATGCAGTGGTTTCCATTGCCTTCTGCATCCTCATGTCGTTGATCATTGCTGATTCTTCCGCCTTTAGGGGCAATTTCCCACCCATAGGACAAGAGAGTGCCCTGAACCTCTATCCGCTCCTCCGCCCTCTTTGACAAGGCCGTTGGCAGAATGAGGCTGACTCCTTATGCCGGAAGTTTTCGGCCGCCAATGCTGATTATTTATCAAAATTTAGGCAGTGGCGGGGATCGAACCCGGGACCGAAGACGTTTTGATTATGAATCAAAGACGCTACCCCTTTTTTTTTTTTCATCATCTCATTATGGAGGTTTCAATCCTCTCAAAAGCGTAGGGCGAAAAATTATAAATTGTGACTTTTTTTTTTTTTTACACTGCCATATAACATTGTAAATTTACTAAAAGTTCATCCGATTGCATTTTCCCATTATATCAGTTGTAATACAAACAGTAAAGAAAATGACTGTGTTGAAAATAAATAAAAAAACAAACTGACGAAGGGGACCACATCCAGCGATCCACCGCTTATGGGGCCTCAACGCTAACCACTTTTTTTTCTTTTTTTGGGGAATGCATAAAAAAAACAAGGCAGCCATGCGCAAAAAGTTGCCAATAAAGTGAACTAAAAAGGGCCATCTTGCTCGCCGCGGTCACATTGCTAGGTGGGTGGCCAGGAACGGGCGGTCGTCATTTCATTGGACATCACCAGCCACCAATCGTTGGAGCGCCCGGGGCCGCTGCACACAGTCAGAGACTGTTTCAGTTACCATAGGGGAATCGTGGAAAGATCACATCTACAAGTTAATGTCTTCTCACACCCGGCACACCCCAGCTGGGTGGTGGGTCCATGAATGACGAACCCAAATAGTTCGCAAAAAGGTTCCGGTAATCCTGTCTGTTCGTTAAGACCAGAAACTCGTCGATCATATAGTACCATAAATCGAGGACATCTTTGTCTCCATCGCGGTATATGTAGTGTATCGCCATTCCTCGTACCCAATTAACCGCATTCATCCGGGTCATAGGGAAATAGACAGCGTCGGGATGAAAGAGTTCTTGGGGTAAAATCGAAACGTAGGGGCGGCGGAGCAGGAAAGCCAGGATCTGGCGGATCCGTTTCCAGCACTCACGCGCGGGGCCACAGTTCAGTCTATGTTCGTCCGTGTCTAACGTCGTGCAACGGGGGCACACAGGGTCGTCAATTAGGTGAATGGCATGCAGCCGTTGTCGGGTTGGAAGTTTCTCGTTAACGACCACATACCACGTCGACCGCACGAAAGTAGACAGGAACGGCGCGTGGATGGCTCGCCATACCCGTGGCCAGTCGACCGTAGGGTGGCGCCGTACAATGTCGTTATCCGGAGTCCAGTGCTGGAGAGCACTATAATAAGTCTTCGCTGTCGGATTCCGTGTCTCCGATATAACCCGCAACACATAGCTATGCTCTACGAAAAACGTTCTAATATGTGACAGCGAGGGCGATAAATGTCCAACTGGTACCAGTGGGTACAGCGTACGTGGGGCCACTTCTTCAATCAGTAGGCCGGGGAGACTGGCTGTTGGTGAAAGCCAGAGTCGCCTCATGGAACGGAGATACAGTGCCAGCGCTCTGTGCTTGACGTGAGTGAGTCCAACACCGCCTTTGTCGAAGGGTAAAGTAAGCGTAACAAAACGGATCTTGAAAACAGCACCATCGTTCACCACGTGTCCAAACACTGCCTGTATCCTGGAAGCCATTGTGTCCGTTATCGGCAGTACATGGGCGTAATGGTTAAGGTGAGAAGCCATGTACACATTGACGTATTGGGCGCGTTGCAAAATGTTCAATGATCTGAATTTATTGAGACGCGCCTCTAAACGGAGTCGTCGTAAGACCATACGATACGTAAAGGCCGCCGTGCGTTGTATTTGTCGATGGAGTGATATACCTAAACACTTGAGCATCGGGACCTTTGTCAGAGGTACGGCCAGACCTGCAGGCATTCCTCATCCTACCTCCATGTAGCGTGATTTCCGAAGGTTGAGCACACTGCCTGCCACCGCCCCATACTGGTGGAGCCAGGAAAACGCCGTGTGTATTTCGTCACCAGACCGTGCTAAGAACATCACATCGTCGGCGTATGCACCACATCGAAAGGTTACGGAACGGAGGGTAAGTCCTTCTAAGCGTCGCCGTAGTCCGTGAAGAGCTGGTTCGAGGGCAACGGCGAATAGCATGGCAGAAAGAGGACAACCCTGCCGGACGGACCTGTTGACACGGACGGGGGCGGACCGACAGCCGTTGATCATAATCCTCGTGACAGCCCCATGGATCAATCGAAGCACAACAGACGTCGTCAGACGCGGGACACCGATGTGTTCCATAACAGCACGCAGGAAACCATGGTTAACGCGGTCGAAAGCATGGTCGAAGTCCAGCGCAACAAGAGCGCCTTGGAGGCGGCAAGTTTGAATGAGCGCCACCACGTCTCTATAGGTGCTTAAAGTCGTAAACACATTAGTGTCGCCCCCGAGGCAGGTTTGATCAGTGTGAATGGCCGCCATTACCGTAGGTTTGAGCCTCTCACGGAGCATGCGTGTCAACAGCTTATAGTCAGTGTTTAGCATTGTCAACGGGCGAAAATCAAGAGGGCGACGGCCTCCGCCGGGTTTGGGCACAGGGATCAAGAGACCCTCAGTAAAGTCAGATGGTACCTGAAAATCGGCGTCCAGGAGTTCACTGTACATCCTGACCCACATTGAGCCCATGAGATCAAAGAACCGCTTGTAAAATTCAAGAGGGAGGCCGTCAGGGCCAGGCGTTTTGTTGGGAGAGCCACGCAACAGAGCCTCTCGCAGTTCTTCCAAAGTCACCGCCGACAAGAGCGTAGCATCATCTTGTAGGTTCCGAGAGACTGGTAGGTCAGATAGGACTTCCCTGACCCCTACATTCATGTGGGACTCCCTCTCGTAAAGAAGTTTATATGACTGTGAACGCTCGGACGATATCCATTTGTGCGTCAACGCGTCGCCCATCCTCCGTCTCAACCTCGGTAATGAGCTGCCTCTTGCGTCTTCGGCGTTCTTGAATGATATGGTGGAGGGAAGGTCGTTCGCCACGAACATCATCAGTCGTCCTCGCTCGCACCCGCACACCCGCAAGACGTACGGCGTTGATACGAAGCAATTGTGCCTTGACGCGTTGTACTGCTGATTGTCGCTCTGGCGACGGCGGCTGTACAGCCAGTTCGCGGAGCGCAGTATAGTAAAAATCAGTAGTCGCAGTATACCAGCGCGCTCGGTCGCGTCCATAGCTGACTAATGTTGGGCACAGTGCAGGTTTTGCACACCGTAACCACCATTGAAGTACAGAACGGTAGGCGGGTAAACGCCGGTGTCAATTGCTCCATGTGGACTCGACTGCGCGTTTGCAATTTATCTCATCAAGGAGGGCCACATTGAGGCGCCACGGACCCCTACTTCGGCGGACGCGCTGGCGGGGAAGGGTGAGAGTACACACATATGCGAGGTGATCCGTGAACGCTGCCGGTCACATCTCAGCGTCGACAACGGCCGATCGTAGGCCGCGGGTGACGTAGACTCGATCCAAACGGCTCGCGGAGTGACTAGTAAAGTATGTGTGTGCTCGACGGTCGCCGTGTTGGATGAACCAGGTGTCCAACAAGGCCAAGTCCTGTACAAGTGCCTGGAGTGCCGGGCAGGTGGTATAGTGTGGCTCCTGGTCGGATGGGCGGAGCACACAATTAAAATCGCCGCCTACTACCAAGTGGTCGGTATTGCCCTGGAAGAGCGGGGCTATATCTTCTGCGAAAAAGGTGCGCCGTTCTCTCCTTTTGCCGGTGCCTGAAGGAGCATATAAGTTCACCAGACGTACTGTACCAATCGTGAGTGCGACCCCCCGGGCCGACGGTAAATAGGAGACATCAGTGGCCATTATCCCTTCCCGCAGTAGAATCGCCGTACCTCCGCCGCCCACGTCTGCAGGCATAGTGTAGGCGTCATATCCGTAGGCATCGAGACAGAGTCCTGATCGGACTTCTTGAAGGAAAACAACGTCCAGATCCGCAGCGCGTAACGTATCCTTCAGCATACGGGTCTTGACATCAGATGTAATGCCATTGACGTTGATCGTGGCGAGGCGGTATGCCTGGTCCATCAAGTCTCGGGAGGTGACTATGGTATGACAGGAGGGCAGTAGTCGTAACGTGGAGCGCCGGTCTTGCGATGTGCTAGGCAGCGACGAGAGGTGCTCATGCCGCCCTAGGCGTCTGTCGCCGGCCGCGTAGACGCTGCCATCGGCATCGGTGCATCGTCTTGGTCCTGAAACGCGTCCTGCAACTCCATCTCCTGCGCCCAGTCGCCCAGGGACGTTGACACCACTGGATCTCGAGAGGCAGACGGAGGCAAGGGTGCATCCCCGGTGTCGGAGCTGCGGTGATCTCCCGCATCCCCATGTGGTCCAGACCCAGCGGTAGTGGGAGAAGACGTCGAACCGTGTGAGACGGTAGGGTCGCCTGTGTCGGCGCGGTGGAGCGGTTGAGGCACCTCGTCATCCAGCGGTGTCGCCTCGGGCTGTTCTACGTCGTCGGTTGTCTTGCGCCGCTTCTTATGACGCTTGGGTGATCTCTGCTTACGCTGCCGCGCCTCTGTTTCCGACGTAGGGCAAGGGGAGGACGCTGCATCCTGTGCTTCAACTTCCATCGCACCGTCGGCGAGCCGTTGTGACGGTGCGCCGGGGTCCGACGAAAGGACATCAGTAGCATCAGCACTGAAAGACGCTTGGGGCTCCGTGGAAGCTACTGCAGGGTCCTCCAAAGCTCGCACCAATACAGTGGGGTCGTCATATACAGCTGGCGTCTCCCGTCTCGCCGCCGCAACATACGTAATCGGCAGAGAGGTCGGTGTCGACGGACGAATCTGGTCGGTCGAGGGTGTCTGCACGAGACGGCGTTGCAGGCATTCGGTACGCATGTGTCCTGTCTGGCCACAACCGGAGCAGGTTCTCGGCTGACCGTCGTAAATAATTATTGCCCTGCAACCAGCGATCGTGAGATACGAAGGAATATGGCGATGCAGGTCAATACGGACTTGTCGCACCCCGTTAAGGACAGGGTAGGTGTCGAAGGTCTTCCATTTTTCGGCCGTGTGGCCGAGAACTGTTCCATAGGGTCGAAGAGCAAGGGTGACCAAATCCGCTGGAACTTCAAAAGGGAGCTCAAACACGCGCACATTTTGGATTCCCAATCCAGCACGTTCAAGCGTCACCACACCCACGTTTCCGTCTGAGTGGCAGAACCGATAACCTGCCGTCGAGCGTCTGAGAAGTTTGTCACATGCTTCGTCGTCAGTGAACTTAAGATATACGACGCTGGAGACAATAGATAAGTGGATACCGATCAGCTCGTTAGGATCAACATGTACCACATCGCGTAAAAAACGCTCTACTTCGTGGGCCTTGGGTCTAGAGTACGTAGTGTCGAACTGCAGCTTGATCGTGGCTTTCCGATACGAAAGAGCCATCGTGTGTCAGGGACGTGACGGCAATACGTAACACTAGCGCGCCGGCGCGGTAAACAAAAACACACCCGGAAACGCGACACGGAGCGGCCGGGACGTACCGCACCGCTCCACAGCCAAAGGCCGACTGATCCCTAGACCACGGGTACATCTGATCCGTAGAACGCCAGTTTTCTTTCTTTTGATAATAACGTCCTCTTGAGTAGTTCCCGCCCGGAGATCCGAATAGGGGACTATTTTACCTGCGGAATATTTTACCCAAGAGGACGCCATCGTCATTTAACCATACAGTAAAGCTGTATGGCCTCGGGAAAAATTACGCCTGTAGTTTCCCTTTGCTGTCAGTCGTTCGCAGTACCAGCACAGCAAGGCAAATTTGGTTAGTGTTACAAGGACAGGGGATCGAACCCTGGACCGAAGACTTTTTGAGTATGAATCAAAGACGCTACCCCTAGACCACGGGTACATCTGATCCGTAGAACGCCAGTTTTCTTTCTTTTGATAACAACGTCCTCTTGAGTAGTTCCCACCCGGAGATCCGAATAGGGGACTATTTTACCTGCGAAATATTTTACCCAAGACGACGCCATCATCATTTAACCATACAGTAAAGCTGTATGCCCTCGTAAAAAATTACGCCTGTAGTTTCCCTTTGCTTTCAGTCGTTCGCAGTACCAGCACAGCAAGGCAAACTTGATTAGTGTTACAAGGACAGGTCATTCAATCTTCAAGATCGGGTTTCGGAATTTAGTGAGCACGCCGTCTATCTGTAAGTGTGTCCGACTTCAAACTTTCTATGAGATGGCTAAATGTACCAGTCACCAGTCACGAATCTTGTCGCTCTTCTTAGGACTTTCTCAATCTCTTGAATCAGACCCAACTGGTAAGGGTTCCATACAGACGAACAATACTCTAAGACTGGACGCAATAACGTATTGTAAGCTATTTCTCTTGTTGAAAGACTGCATCGCTTCAGGATTCAACTAATAAACCGCAATCTAGAGTTTACCTTACCCGTTACTTGTGTAATCTGATTATTCCATTTGAGACCATTTCGAATAGTCACACTCGGATACTTGACGGAAGTTTCCGGTTACAAAGACGGGCCGATAGCTGTCCAGCCGAATCCCATGACACAGAGAGTAAAATAAAATTAAAACCGCTTTTCCAGTCACAATTAGGATTGCTTATGAGTGCGCAATAACGAGTTCAGTGGTAGGAGGCACGGGACTGCACAACCTTTAATTAAAAAGAGTTAAATTTCATCTGCTTATTACCCAATAAAACGAATTTTCCCAAGCCAACTGAAACCACCGACAGCTTGCTTAAGTAGAAGACTATCGAATGGCGGGGACGGAGTAGTTTTCCCGATCAACAGTCGTTCAGTTCTTAAAATACGCATGATGTGTAAGTCTACAGAAGTTTCAGTGACAGTCAGATCAAATTAAAGCCGAGGCAACGGTTGCGCGGAGTTTTGGCGCCGGCCGGCTGCTGTGGCCGAGCGGTTCTATGGGCTTCAGTCCGGAACCGCGCTGCTGAAACGGTCGCAGGTTCGAATCCTGCCTCGGGAATGGACGTGTGTGATGTCTTTAGGTTAGTTAGGTTTAAGTAGTTCTAAGTCTAGGGGACTGATGACCTCAGATGTTAAGTGCCATAGTGCTCAGAGCCATTTGAACCATTTGTTGGCGCTGTTCCCAGACACGCTAGCCCGTGAGTGGGCGAACCGAGCTGACTCTTGGTAGAAAGACTGACTGACCATCGGCAAGGGGCAGTCAGATTCCATGCCGCGCCTGATGCTCTCGATGTAAGAACACAGTGTTTGAGGACCCGCATTGCCAAAACCACTGAGAGTCACCCTCTCTCCCTCAGCTCGTGGCAGTACTCGGCGTGCCCTACTTCGTGACTAGCATACGCACTGTCGTAACCGCCATTTTGCTGTTCATGTGTTCGTTTCCACCGCCTTGGAAGCGACTACCCTCATGTCGTGCTGCCTCTGTCTCTGTGGACGCAACATGTTTCTAACTCATTGTTCTTTACCTTCATTTGTGATTCGAATTCTGGAGCTAGTCTTTATTTGCACTGCATCACTACTCTCTCTACGGACTGTTACAGTTATCATCATTATTTATATTCGTGCTTATTGTTTTTTCAAGTAGGATCTACTCACCGCCTGGCCCACAGCAAGCTCGCTGCAGATCGCCTTGTAGTCCGAAATTGTGGATTGCATAGTTCCCATCTATATTTATCGAGACTGCCTCGCATTTCCATGTGTTTCGTGAGTATACGTGCATTTCATTTAGCTGTCAGACTTTCACTGCTCCCTAGTCTTCCCATGTTCTCATCATTAATCAACTAATTTCTCTCTGCTGTAATGGAAATCCCTGCAGTTCGTGAAAAAGACTGGGACGCCATCATAGTGCGGAGAGCAGCAGACCATCAGGTGAGGTCATTACAGCTTACGGTAGGGAAGGCGGTAACAGCCAGAACTCATTTATTTCTTTCATTTTTATCCCTCTGAAACTAAACCATCTACATTACGCAACACAATGATGGTTTTTAAAACTCTTTTTATCTTACAGTTAAAATGTAATCGCTGATAATGAAATGAATGTGCTATGCAGCAATCGTGGTGCTGGTGATGAATGAAAACTACCATATATATATATATATATATATATATATATATATATATATATATATATATACTGACCCTACGACTTATCTTAGAAGCTAGATTGAGGAAAGGCAAACCTACTTTTCTAGCATTTGTAGACTTAGAGAAAGCTTTTGACAATGTTGACTGGAATACACTCTTTCAAATTCTGAAGGTGGCAGGGGTAAAATTCAGGGAGCGAAAAGCTATTTACAATTTGTACAGAAACCAGATGGCAGTTATAAGAGTCGAGGGACATGAAAGGGAAGCAGTGGTTGGGAAGGGAGTGAGACAGGGTTGTAGCCTCTCCCCAATGTTATTGAATCTCTATATTGAGCAAGCAGTGAAGGGAACAAAAGAAAAATTCGGGATAGGTATTAAAATCCATGGATAAGAAATAAAAACTTTGAGGTTCGCCGATGACATTGTAATTCTGTCAGAGATAGCAAAGGACTTGGAAGAGCAGTTGAACGGAATGGACAGTGTCTTAAAAGTTGGATGTAAGATGAACATCAACAAAAGCTAAACAAGGATAATGGAATGCAGTCGAATTAAGTCGGGTAATGCTGCGGGAATTAGATTAGGAAATGAGATGCTTAAAGTAGTAAATGAGTTTTGCTATTTGGGGAGCAAAATAACTGATGATGGTCGAAGTAGAGAGGATATAAAATGTAGACTGGCAATGGCAAGGAAAGCATTTCTGAAAAGGAGAAATTTGTTAACATCGAGTATAGGTTTAAGTGTCAGGAAGACGTTTCTGAAAGTATTTGTATGGCGTATCGCCATGTATGGAAGTGAAAAATGGACGATAAATAGTTGGGACAAGAAGCAAATAGAAGCTTTCGAAATGTGGTGCTACAGAAGAATGCTGAAGATTGTATGGCTAGATCACATAACTAATGATGAAGTATTGAACAGGATTGGGGAGAAGAGAAGTTTGTGGCACAACTTGACTAGAAGAAGAGATCGGTTGGTAGGACATGTTATGAGGCATCAAGGGATCACCAATTTAGTATTGGAGGGCAGCGTGGAGGGTAAAAATCGTAGAGGGAGACCAAGAGATGAATACACTTAGCAGATTCAGAAGGATGTAGGTTGCAGTAGGTACTGGGAGAAGAAGCAGCTTGCACAGGAGAGAGTAGCGTGGAGAGCTGCATCAAACCAGTCTCAGGACTGAAGACCACAACAATATATATATATATATATATATATATATATATATATATATATATATATATATATATATATATATATATATTCATCATTGAAGAGTGGGAGTTGGTTGAACCTCCGACAGGAGATGGTGATCGTAGTGGTAAGTTCCTGTGGGACGAAATTGTTGAGGTAATCGCTCTCTAGGCTTATACACTGCTTAATCTAACTTAAACTAACGCTAAGGACAACACATACGTCCATACCCAAGGAAGGACTCGAACCTCCAATGAGGGGGAGACGCGCGGCCTGTGGCAAGGCGCCAAAGGCCAAGCGGCTACCCCATGCGGCGCGAGATGATGGATAAGGCATGAAGATGCATGGGAGGTGGAATGTACTCGTAGATGCACTGGCGCAGCACGGAACCTCAACAGGTGGTTAGTGTGTGTGATATTGGGTGCTAGGACTAGATTTTGTGATTAATGTACTGAATACGAAGGTGCTCTATGAAGAAAAGAAGATGTGGAAAGTGGGCGAGATGTGTAGAGGACAAGGGGTTATTTTTAGAAAATATGGTGCGAAATTGTGCTTTAGTGTGCTTCAGTGCGAGATGCGCCAGCCTCACGGCAGACGGCGGACGAAGGCTGGCCGGCGCTCTATGCAGGTGACACAGTTTTGCAACGAGCGTCGGCAGCCAGAACGCAGCATTAGCGCAATTACGCAGGCGCGGGCCGCGAGCGTCGCGGTTGCGTCAGCCAACTCATCCAGAACATTCCAATAATCATGGCGCCGCGTAACCGGCGGATTCAGCAGCGGTCTGCACTATTTAAGGGCATCAGAGGTGGGAGTCGGCATCGGTCGCTGTTATGTTGTCGTCATCAGTGACGCTGTCCTCGATGACCCGCCGGCAGCGGGAGTTGCCCGCTGCTGCACCGGCGACTCCCGGCGTCGTCACGAGCCGCAGCGTCTGCAGGAGGCGAGCTAGGCCGGGCCTCGTGGTGCTAACCTCCTACTGCCTGTGTAGCCGCTGACCGAGCATGGAGTCGTGTTCCCTGAGCTGCGCGCATCAGCACGTCTCCACCACGACACGAGTGGTGGGGCTGATCTACTGGAAAATGTATTGGAAGGACCAACAATAAAGACGAAGATTGCTAAAAACAGCCACCTTCTTCTACCCAGCCACGCCCTACAACCCCGGCCACATCACCTGCTCTGGTCATCCTATTACAGATGGTACAGCTTTAGGGCAGGCGCAAATCCAAGCAATGCTGGCGTAGGTCAGTATGTGGCAGATGAGGGATTTATAGGTGAGGATAACGGCAGAAGGCTGTAGAAGCCTGGTGCGGCCTGATAGCAGAGTGCCAGAGAGGCTATCAATTTTTCATCTGCTACAAGTACGTATAGAAATAGTAATTTTTGGCAATTTTATCTAATCCCCTCATAGAAATATGTCAAATATACCTCAAAAAAGAAAAAGAAAGTGCAAATAACACAATTTATCAACCAAAAGCTATTATCAAGCAAGTGAATCGTCACCAACTGAAAGTAGCAATCACGCTTAGCATCCTTATTTCGTCTAATCGCTCGTGAAACTCTCGCTAGGTGGGGACATGCATGCCTTTAGTATAAGGGCTTGAAATGCCAAAAACGTATTTCCAACACTGTCAAAAAATTAATTGTAAACAATGGTTAATGACATATAAGTCCGACTCCGTAGTTGAGTGGTCAGTGTGATTGACTACCATGAGGAGAACCTGGGTTTAATTCCCAGTACTGCCAGAGATTTTTTTCGTGGTGAGACCATTGGAATGGATTGCACACAGCCTGGCGATGGGGCAGTTGAGGAGCTATTTGACTGAGCAGTAGAGGCACCATGCAGGTCTCCTAAACCGCATGAATACTGGGATACTTACACTGCAACACCCTTAGAAGTTTTTCAGATTGTTTCTGGCCAATCAATGTAAGGGTCTGCATCGGCACTTCGGATCTCCAAACAGCTTGTGACGTCGCCTGAACTGCTCGTGGCAACCTGTCATTGTCCTGCGACTCGGATATCTACTGGACTGCCGTATAGGAGGACTTTGTCATTGTGTACAAGTCAGCATTCGACATTGTGGCTATACTTTCTTCTTCTGTCTTCAGCTGTTGTGGACTTCCATGGCGATGTTGCTTTTGTGCTGGGGAGGAGGAACAAGGTCACTTTGGACCCTGAGGAGGAGGAGGAATTGATGCCACCGCCAAAGGGCGGCAGGGCAGCGGCTATGGATGTTGATGTCAGTGGCAATCACATTGGTGGAAAAGGCGTGGTCAACATGGGAGACAAAGCCATAGGGAATAGGAGGAGTGGAGCGAACATAGATGGTGGCGCAGGTGACGGTGAGGAAGGGGAAGAAGACGCTGAGGATAAGGTGTTCGGGGATCACTGAGGACGGATTGTGGCCAGATGGAGATATGCTTAAGGTGGCCGATGGCGACTCCACCCTGCGCTTGGGGACCGGGAGCATCAGCTTAGTGGAGGATATAGGGAGAGGTGCAGATAATATGGTGGGGCTAGAGAATGGTTTCATTCAAGAGGAAGGTGTCGATTTGGTGGTGGGAGAGGGTGTTCATGAGGAGGTATTTGTTGGTGCAGAAGGAGCAGATGTTCTGGAAGAGGATGCGACACTAGTGCCGCGCCATGACGGGAAGAGAGGGGGTGAGGGGAGGGGAGAGGAGAGGCTTAAACTAGGGTGTAGAGGCGGGTGAAGATGAAGTGGGCTTGGTTGTGGGAGTAAGTGGCGAAGGTGTTGAGGTGAAAGATGGAGCGGCCGGCGAGGGAAATCTGTTGGAGGGTCAGGGAGCGTTGGAAAGGGTGAATGTTTTGGAGGACTATGGTTAAGAAACGGATGATGTCTATAGCCGTGGGGGGGGGGGGGGGGAGGGGGACGAAGACGTTTCCGCTCGGCCTTATATAGTGTTCTGATAATATTGCCGCGCAGCCGTCAGAGTGAGGGTGACAGAAGGACCACACTGCCCGAAGGCAGCGCCCTCGCTGGTGGAACTGCATGGATCATCTGTGTTCGGCGCTGCCGCTCGCTGCAGTCATTGGAGTATTCTGGCGTCTTCGTCTGGAGCAAATCTCGGAGATGACGGGTTTCCACGCATTATCTAGCTGGTAGCCGCTGTCACGGTTCATTAGATTTTCCGCGATGCGTATTTCAACAGATTCATTTATTATTTCTGTCATACTCCATCGAATGTCCGTTGGATATACAATGTTCCCCCCTTGCAGATTTTCTGGATTGCAGCAGGCGAGTGCAACGTTTATGTTATGTGCAGCGTTCTTCCACTGCGCGTGTTGTTTGTTCTATATAGGCCATACCACACTGGCAAGTAATTTTTGTAAATTCCCGCCTCCCACAATAACAAAATTATCCTTCACTGACCGCAGCAGGTCCGAAATTTTAGTTAGTGGACGGAAAGCCACTTTCTATTTGCAACGAATGGAAGAAGAGCTTCATCCACTTCCTGGTTCTTGGTTTTAGCTGAGAATGTCCTGTTAATTTTCCCAGTCGAGTATCCATTGTCTCTGAACACTGTCTTTAACTGTGCAAGCTCTTTGGGTAAACTATCTCCATTCGACACTGTGTGAGCCCTGTCTACAATAGTTTTAAGCACACTCATGGTTTGGAATGGGTGACGGCAACTTGAAGAGAGCAAGTACAAATCGGTGCGAGTGGGCTTATGGTAAACAGAATGTCCCAAGCAGCCATCACTCTTCCGTCAAACCAAAATGTCCAGGAATGGGAGACAACCATATTTCTCTATTTCCATAGTAAGTCGAATGTTCTCATGAATGGAAGTAAGGTGATGTAAAAGCTCTAACTTATCTTCTCCGTGGGGCCACTCTACGTAGACAGCTGATCCTTGCAGTTCCACCAGCGAGGGAGTTGCGGCCGGGCGGTGTAGTCCTTCTATCACCGCGAGTCTGACACATGCGTGGCAATACTATCAGCGCGCTATATAGGGTGGAGTGAAGTTTAAGACGACCTGCTGCAATACCAAAATATCTACGAACATTTAATTGGCAGGGGAAAATTTTAAATTTCATAAAAATACTATTGACGGAAGCTAGGAAAAATCTTGCCATGGGCGAACAAAATCTTTTAGCGCCAAATACCGCACACATGAGGTACTGAGAGCGCAATGTTCACTCATTATGAGACACAGGCGTTTGCTTCACTTCATATGCAGGACAGTCTTGTAGTCAAAGATGGAGAGAGGAGCAGCCGTATCTGCAGTTACACTGGCATCCGTCTGAATTCTGGTGACCTCCCAAACGATACAGCCATCACGTCTGCTAGCAATTGGTAAGATCGTACAACAGCTTCGGCGGATTAAGTCGCAATACATTAGCGTTTTGGTAGATTCAAGTAAATTCATGCATGCACACAAGAACCCAGTTCATAAGCAACGCGCATCTGTAGCTCTTTTTCTTTCTCTTGATCATGTAATTATTGTAGCAGATCGATTATGATTAATGAATCTGTTAGGAAGTGGTTCATCATTGTCTCAGATACCCTTATCAGATATCCTTCCCAGAACCTCAGTGTTCTTTCTCTTACTAGCGGTTTCATGTACCAGTTGAAGGTTATTGAAGTGGGTCGTTAACTGTTGTGGTTCTTTCTACTAATCTCTACACGCACAATAACTTGTAGTAAAATTGGGATTTACCAGGGCCATGTGTTTAATTTCCTAGTTAGTAGATCCGTCTCATGAGACTGATCAGTATAAAAATTACGGAAATTTAGTTACTTGGGATTCAATGCTAGGGGCACTTTATTATCTAATTGCATTAAATTCAATTTTTGTTTCGTAGCTTCACTAGGAATTTGGATTTGAAATAGCAATACGCCTTTCAGTAGGTACAATTGACACAGATCTCAGACCCTCCCACATCTAGCATTTCGCAATTATTCCTGGTAGCACTTTGGAGCTCACGGGTGTTGTTACCTTCCGCTGGTTTTATGTGGTTTTTTTGCAACCACCCTCTGCACTGGTCTATGATGTCTGTCCATCGGTGTATGTGGTCTCCGTGATCTTGGTTTAGCTGTGATTGTTCCTTCGCATTTCCACTGCACAGTCATATAGCCAACAGTTATCAACACGGGTAGCTTTAGAGGTGTTGAAATGTCTCTGGTGAATATGTTACTCATATGGATGTGGCATCCAACGACTAGACTACGTTTACCCCTCCTGAGCGATCCATTCTGCTTTAACAGCCTCATACTGTCTACACAACAGTCCCTGCCTTCTTTTTTGCTGGTGGGTCCGCATCTCATGACACTAGCAGTGAGATAGCTACCGGAACTTAGAAAAACAGACGCGACGTGCGCGCAATGTATTTGACAGCTGAGGGCGTTTGTTATGCATGGTAGACTGATTCAGAGGCCATCCGCGAGCGGGTAGCAGTGGCCGCCAGGAGGTTGCGGTGAGACTTGGGTCACTTAAAAGACGACAGACTTCAGACTCCGTGATATGTAAAAATGATAGTATGAGAAATACCACGGCGGTAGGAGGACAGCAGGTTAACTGGTGGTTTGGAGTGGCAGCTGGAAACATCCGACGCGCGTGACCGATGGGGTGGAGCATGGTGGGGTTAGCTGCTATGGTGGAACTCAGAGACTACAATAGTTACTAAATAGAACAAAATTCTGTAAAACCCGATCCAAGACAGCTGTGAAGTATCGAAGCTGTGTAATACCTAAACAACTAGCTCCAATATCATGCACTATGCGATCAAAAGTATCTGGACACCCCCAAAAACATACGTTTTTCGTATTAGGTGCATTGTGCTGCCACCTACTGCCAGATACTCCATATCAGCGATCTCAGTAGTCATTAGACATAGGGAGAGAGCAGATTGGGGCGCTACGTAGAACTCACAGACTTCGAACGTGGTCAGGTGATTGGGTGTCACTTGTGTCATACGTCTGTATGTGAGGTTTCCACACTCCTAAACATCCCTAGGTCCACTGTTTCCGATGTGTTACTGAAGTGGACACGTGAAGGGACGCATAAAGCACAAAAGCGTACAGGCCGACCTCGTCTGTTGACTGACAGAGAATGCCGACAGTTCAAGAGGTTCGTAATATGTAATAGGCAGGCATCTGTCCAGACCATCACACAGGAATTCCAAACTGCATCAGGATCCACAACAAGCACTTTGACAGTTAGGCGAGAGGTGAGAAAACTTTGATTTCATGGTCGAGCGGCTGTTCATAAGCCACACATTACGCCAGTAAATGCCAAACGACGCCTCGCTTGGTGTAAGGAGTGTAAACATTGGGCGATTGAACAGAGGGAAAACGTTGTGTGGAGTGACGTATGACGGTACACAATCAGTCGATCCGATGGCAGGGTGTGGGTATGGCGAATGCCTGGTGAACGTCATCGACCAGCGTGTGTAGTGCTAACAGTAAGATTTGGAGACTGTGGCGTTATGGTGTGGTCGTGTTTTTCGTGGAGGGGGCTTGCACCCCTTGTTGTTTTGCGTGGCACTATCACAGCACAGGCCTATATTGATGTTTTAAGCACCTTCTTGCTTCCCACTGTTGAAGAGCAATTCGGGGATGGCAACTTCGTCTTTCAACACGATCGAGCACCTGTTGATAATGCACGGGATGTGGCGGAGTAATTACACGACAATAACATCCCTCTAATGGACTGGCCTCCACAGAGTCCTGACCTGAATCCTATAGAACACCTTTGGGATGTTTTGGTACGGCGGCTTCGTGTCAGGCCTCACCTACCGACATCGATACCTCTCCTCAGTGCAGCACTCCGTGAAGAATGGGCTGCCATTCCCCAAGAAACCTACAAGCGCCTGATTGAACGTATGCCTGCTACCTTGGAAGCTTTCACCAAGGCTAAGGGTGCACCAACACTATATTTAATTCCAGCATTACCGATGGAGGGCTAAACGAACTTGTAAGTCATTCTCAGCCAGGTGTCCGGATATTTTGATCATATAGTGTACCTTTTATTTTTTTCTCGTTATTAATTTCATTGAGCAATGTCCGGATAGTATTCAATTTTTAACGACTTTTGTGTGAATCTCGCTTGAGAGTACTTATGATTTAGATCTCACATAAGAAGGACGCGTAATTTTTTACTCATGCGTCAACAGTGTGTGTGTAGTAAATACTATGTGTGTATAAAAATGCAAGAAAATATATATGTTAAGGGCAAGAATATTTTTATTTAGTACGCCAATATTCGGACACAATCATGACTTTTGCCAGCATTCATAAGAGGAGGCAATAAGTTCTTCTATCCTGCAAAACATCTTAAAATATACATACGCTAATCATCAAGATTTAGCGGATGGACTGTATGATCGACAACCTCAGAAAAGGAGAGGTAAATTAATGATGTCAGCGTAACTTAAAAGTGACTTCTATTAAATATGTATATATGTGTAGTAATTGAACAAATGACTTTTTGTTCCAAGTTTGCTGCAAACTCATACCGTTAAAAATCTACATCGACTGAGTAAGAAAAATTATCCTAGATACATTATTCATTTTTTCGCCTTCAATATTTGTACGTTGCATTGTATTTTTCTTGCGCTACGGGGAAGATTGCTCATGGCCCCAATTTAGTTTCAACAATAATCCATGCTTTAATTCCAGTACTGCAATTAGTTATTGTCTCTCATTACGTCCATTTCATGTTGATTCATGCTCTTTGTGTTAGCTGCTGGTCCGCACGGTTATTCCAAAAACGACCAACAGATTAACACAAATCACATGCACAAAAAGAGTAAACTAAGACGAGTGTGTGCGTGTAAACATGCACTCAATCAGACAAGCGATTTTTAAATTATTTTTTACGAAAATTCTGCAAATTAAATGAAATTTAAAATTTAATATCTATTCAACGTCTTTTTTAATATCTATTCAACGATTTTAATGAGCTATGTGTTGATGGATAGAGCTCGAGAAGTCGTATCAGACCATACTGATAGAGGTTTTCTATATATTGAAATATTCTGAGATACAAAAAAGTTTCTTCACACAGAATAAGTAATAAACTGATAAAAATAGCAGCAGATTAGTAAGTCTGACTAAGGTATCTAAGTAGTTTTTCAACAGCGAAAAACTAGACACTATCAGAAAGCTGAGAAAATTTCTGTATGGAATAATATGTTATGTAAGTGTTAAATATAACGGAAATGTTTGTTAAGAAGTATGGGAAATAAACGTGTGAGAATTTTCTCAACAACAGACCGTACATAAAGAGTCAGTGCTCGTCTTGCCCTGGGTGAGTTAGTTTGGAGTCTTGAAACAGGGCAGATGTGTGTATCAATGACCAAAAATGGTTTGAATGGTTCCAAGCACTATGGAATTTAACATCTGAGGTCATCAGTCCACTAGACAACCTAACTAACCTAAGGACGTCACACATCCATGCCCCAGGCAGGATTCGAACCTGCGAGCGTAGCAGCAGTGCGGTTCCAGACAGAAGCGCCTAGAACCACTCGGCCACAACGGCCGGCGTATCAATGATCAATGAATGAGTTGCGACTATAAAGTAATTGAAATTATTCCAAGTACGAATTCGGAGTCTTGTAAAAATCCCGCGTGTCAGTTCCAAAAACTTGAAAGTTTCACAGGTAAAAGATCGTGGACTTGTAATATAACCATGGGTTATAGGCAGCGAGACTTTAAGCAATTTAATGAAAACTAGCCAATTTTCTAATATTTCCGTGAGTTTGCAGGTGTTTGGAGCTGGTGTTTGGAGCTGTAACAGTTTGTCGCCAGCTGACTGGTGTTGAAACTTACAATAACTCCGTGAGTTAGCATGAGCTGAACTTACAGTAATTTCGCACAACTGAACTAGTGTAGAACTTGTAGCATTTACGAGAGTTAATGAATGGCTGGCGTTGTAATAATTTTGCGAGTTGTACAGTGCTGAACGAACAAGTTTCCGTAAGTTAATATGAGATGAACTTGATTTATTAATGCCAGTTAGCCAGTGTGAGACGTAAAGTTTAATGCAATCGGTTGGACATATAATAGTTTACTGGACATATAATAGTTTACTGGAACTACACCATAGTTATTAACGTGGTACGCTGATCTGACCAATAACTTAACAAACCATTGGAACTGTCGTTGTGTTAATTCAATAAAAAAGGAAGTAATAAACTATATTTATTTTAAATCGGAAGCCGTGTGAGGGGGTGGGTTCTTTGGGGAAGGAGACCAGACAGCGAGGTCACCGGTCTCATCGGATTAGGAAAGGAAGTCGGCCGTGCCCTTTCTAAGGAAACATCCTGGCATTTGCCTGGAGCGATTTAGGGAAATCACGGAAAATCTAAATCAGGATGGCCGGAGGCGGGATTGAACCGTCGTCCTCCCGAATGCGAGTCCAGTGCGCCACCTCGCTCCGTGAAGCCATATGAGTTGAGAACATTATCCAATTTTTTAAACAGTTTATTCGGTCCTGCCTGCATTTTATGTGAATTACAAATGGTTCAAATGGCTCTGAGCACTATGGGACTTAACTTATGAGGTCATCAGTCCCTTAGAACTACTTAAACCTAACTAACCTAAGGACATCACACACATCCATGCCCGAGGCAGGATTCGAACCTGCGATCATAGCGGTCGCGCGGTTCCAGACTGTAGCGCCTAGAACCGCCGGCTTATGTGAATTACAGCGTAGTCAACACGACTTTTAATATGGTGACAAACTGCCTATTGGCTTCTGTCTCGGGTTTTTCGGGCGACGTTCGTCTGATGATTTTTCTGACGTTTCGCAAGCACGAGTGGCTGGGACTGTCAAAGTTTCACCCTCCACTGCTGGTGGTGGAGTGGAGCCGAGTTCACGGCCGCAGACTATATGTACCTGGCGCGCCAACGTCCAAGGGCTTCTCCGCGGTTATTTCCGGTGCGGTTCTCTTGCTACCTGCGACATTTACCTTGAGGCTTTTTTCGCTCTTGTTGGAGCTGTTCTCGTGTTGGTGTATTTCAAGAGCTTCTCTGAACAATGGCTTCTGGTTGTTCTTCTCTACAGCCAGAACTTCGGTATCGGCGAATTTTTCTACGTGGTCGGTCTTACACAGCGCGTTCTCTGCCACAGCCGATTTCTTCACCTATCCCAGCGTGCAATATTGCCTATGTTCTGTCATCCTGGTGTTGATTGATCGTCCAGTCATTCCAATATAAACTTTTCGGCATGTGCATGGTATGCGGTATATTCCAGACATTGCAAGTGAGTCCCTTTTCTCCTTTGCCGATCTGAGACACTCTTTGATCTTCTTTGACGGTTTGTAAATAGTCTTTACGCCGTGTTTGGGCAATAGACGACCGTTTCTGTCCGTCAGTCTAGTAATGTATGGCAGAAAGGTCGTACCCGACATTTCATTTTCTGGTGTGTCACTTTTACATATACATCTACGTGATTACCCTGCTGTTCACAAGAAAGTGCCTGGCAGAGGGTTCAATGAACCATCTTCAAGATGTCTCTCTACCGTTCCTCTCTCAAAAGGCGCGCTGGAAAAACGTGCAGTTAAATCTTTTCTGTGCGAGTCCTGATTTCTCTTATTTCATCGTGGTGATCATTGCGCCCTATGTACGTGGGTGCCAACAGAATGTTTCCGCAATCGGAGGAGAAAACTGATGATTGAAATTTCATGAGAAGATCCCGTCGCAACGAAAAACGCCTTTGTTTTAATGTTGCCACTCCAATTCACGTATCATTTATGTGGCACTATCTCTTCTATTTCGCGATAATACAAAACGAGCCGCCTTTCTTTGCACTTTTTCGATGTCATCCGTCAGTCCAATCTGCTGCGGATCGCACACTGCACAGCAATGCTCCGGAATAGGGTGGGCAAGCGTGGTGTAAGAAATCTCTTTAGTAGACCTGTTGCACTTTCTAAGTGTTCTGCCAATGAATCGCAGTCTTTGGTTTGATCTACCCACAACTTTTTCTATGTGATCGCTCCAATTTAGTTTATTTGTAATTGTAATCTCTAAGTATTTAGTTGAGTTTACAGCCTTCAGATTTGTGTGAGTTATTGCGTAATCAAAATTTAGCGGATTTCTTTAAGTACTCATGTGAATAACTTCACACTTTTCCTTATTTAGGGTCAGTTGCCACTTTTTCTACCATACAAATATCTTATCTAAATAATTTTGCAATTCGTTTTGGTCAACTGATGACTTTACAAGACGGTAAATGAAAGTATCATCTGCAAACAATTTAAGACGGTTACTCAGACTGCCTCCTATGCCGTCAATATAGATGAGGAACAATGGAGGGCCTATAACGCCGGATATTACTTCTGTTTTACTCGATGACTTTCCGTCTGTTACTACGAACTGTAATCTTTTTGACAAGAAATCACGAATCCAGTGGCACAAGTGAGGATATATTCCATAGGCACGCAGTTTGGTTAGAAGACGCTAAGATGATTTTGAGGAACGGTGTCGAAAGCCTTCTGGAAATCTAACAATATGAAATCAATTTGACATCTGTCAATAGCATTCATTACTTCATGAGCATAAAGAGCTACTTGTCTTTCACAAGAACGATATTTTCTGAATCCGTGCTGACTGTGTGTTAATAAATAGTTTTCTTGGAGGTACTTCATAATGTTCGAATACAGTGTATGTTCGAAAACCCTACTGCAAATCGACGTTAGTGATATGGGCCAGTAATTCAGCGGATTACTCCTACTTCCCTTTTTGGGCATTGGTGAGACTTGAGCATTTTTCCAGTCCTTAGGTATGTATCTTTCTGTGAGAGAGCGGTTGTATGTAATTGCTAAATATGGAGCTATAGTCAGCATACTCAGTGAGGAACCTGATTGGTATACGATATGGACCGGAGGCCTTGCCTTTATTAAGTGATTTAAACTGCTATGTTAAACCGGGGATATCTACTTCTACATTTCTCATCTTGGCAGTTGTTCTTGATTGGAATTCAGGAATATTTACTTCGTCTTCTTTGGTGAAGGAGTTTTGCAAAAGAGTGTTTAATAACTCTGCTTTATTGGCACCGTCATCAGTGACTTCACGGTTGTTATCGCGCAGTGAAGGTACGGATTTCGTCTTGCCACTGGTGTGCTTTGTGTGTGATCAGACACTCTTTGTGTTTTCTGCCAGATTTCGAGACAGAGCTTCGTTGTGGAAATTATTAAAAGCAACTCGCATTGACGTACGCGCTATATTTCGAAATTCTGCAAAACTTTGCCAGTCTTAGGGATTTTGCGTTCTTTTAAATTTGGCATGCTTTTTTCGCTGCTTCTGCAACAATGATCTGACCCGTTTTATGTACCATGGGGGATCAGTACCATCACTTATTAATTTATGTGGTATATATATCTCAATTGCTGTCGGTGCTATCTCTTTGAAATCTTTCCACAACTTTTCTACGCTTACATGATCAGATCGGAAGGAGTGAAGACTGTCTCTTAAAAAGGCGTTAAGAGCGTTTTTATCAGCTTTTTTTTTTTTTTTTTTTTTAAATAGATTGATGGTTGTAGGTGTTACGGTATTTAGCCTAGCAGCAACTGCCTTGTGGTCGCTAATCTCTGTATTCTTCACGATACTCACTATTTGTCCAGGATTATTTGTTGCTAAGAGGTCAAGTATGCTTTTTCAACCATTTACGCTTCAAGTGGGCTCATGAACTAATTGTTCAAAAAAATTTTTTGAGAAAGTGTTTGTCTGTTATTCTTCTAATATAATTTGTGGAGTACCCATTGCTCCTCAGAAAACTCTCCGAGTGTTGTATTTCTCGTCTGAGGTGCTGCGGCTCACATAATTGTCTTGCTCACGTTATGAGAGTATTAATCATGCCTTTTTCTAGCTTGGGTGGTGATTTTATAGTTTATGCAGCTATCGCTCTGTGTATATCGGTTTTCGATACGCCCTTTGTCGCAGGTTTTCACCATCCCTTGAGAACAGCACATCCAGGAATGGTAGTTTTTTGTCGTTTTCTATTTCCATGGTAAATTTTATGTTGGCATGGAGGCTTTTCAAGTGTCTTAGGAAGTCACTGAGCTTTTCTTCACCGTGGCACCACACGACGAAGGTATCATCGAAGTATCTGTACCACACCTTACGTTTACATGGTACCAAGTCCAACGAAGACACCTTCATTGTGTGGAGCCATGCTGAAGAACAGCTCGGTGATTTCCAAAGACACTTGAACAGGCTCCATGCCAACATAAAATTTACCATGGAAGTAGAAAATGACAAAAAACTGCCATTTTTAGATGTGCTGGTCACAGGGGATGGTGAAAATCTGGAACATAGCACGTATCAAAGACCGACATACGAAGACCTATACCTGCACAAACCATCAAATCACCACCCGAGCTAGAAACGAGGCATGATTAATACGCTCGTAACACGAGCAAGACGAATATGTAAGCCGCAGCCGTAGCCGCAGACACGAAATACAACACTTGGAAAGTGTTCAGAGGAGAAATGGGTACTCCACAAATTATATTAGAAGAATAACAGTGCAAAACACTCGGCGAAGTGACAATTCAGGGCCGGCCGCTGTGGCCTATAGTTTCTGGGCGCTTCAGTCCAGAAGAGCGCTGCTGCTATGGTCGTACGTTCGAATCCTGCCTCGGGCATGGATGAGTGTGATGTTCTTAGTTAGTTACGTTTAAGTGGTTCTAAGTCTAGGGGACTGATGATCTCACATGTTAAGTCCCATAGTGCTTAGAGCCATTTACACCTGTTTTTTGCCAATCAGGAAAAGAAATGACGGGCACGGCCTTTTTGCCATACATTCCCAGAGTGACGGGCAGAATCGGTCGTCTATTACGAAAACAAAGCGTAAAGTCTATTTACAAACCGACAAAGAAGAGCAAAGACTGTTTCAGATCGGCAAAGGAGAAAAGGGCCCCACTTGCTATGTCGGGTATGTACCGCATACCATGCACATGCCGAAAAGTTTATATTGGAATGATTGGACGATCAATCAACACCAGGACGACAGAACATAAGCGACATTGCAAGTTGGGGCAGGTGGAGAAATCGGCTGTGGAAGAGTAGTTCTGTGTGAGACCGATCATGTAGAAAAATTCGCTGACACGGAAGTTTTGGCTGTAGAGAAGAACTATCACACCTGCTTGTTCCGAAAAGCTCTAGAAATACACAAACACGAAAATAGTTTCAACAAGAAAGATGGAATTATCAAGGTAAAAGGATCCTGAATTCCCGTGCTGCAGCGAATGACCTTCGCAGGCAGCAAGAGAATCGCACTCGAAATAACCGCGGAGAAGCCCTTGGACGTTGGTGCGCTAGGTACATATAGTCCGCGGCCGCGTGTTCGCCTGTAGTCCACCAGCAGCAGTGGAGGGTGAAACTTTGACAGCTCCAGCCAACAGGCTGTTTGTCAACATGTGGGCAAGAGTCACTTAACGAATTTGGATTAACAGCGTGTCGCGACAGGTGTGTCACTTGTTTCAAGGACAATAAACGAAGTCAAGTAACTTTTACGGAATCACACATCAGAAACCTCAGATAAGATATTTATAACCGCATCAACACACATAGCTCAATTCTGGATTAGATAGTGATGTCCGGATACTTTCGAGTGGATGGTGCACAAGGTGTGCCAACGGCCTTGCCGCAATGGTATCACTGGTTCCCGTGAGATCACCGAGGCTAAGCGCTGTCGGGCTTGGCTAGCACTAGGATGGTTGACCGTCTAGTCTACCGAGCGCTGTTGGCATTTGGGTTGCACTCAGTCCTTGTGAGGCAAGTTGAGGAGCTGCTTGATCAAGTAGCCACACCGGTCTCGTAAACTGACAACAGCCAGGAGAGCCATGTGGTAACCACACACCCCTCCATATCCACATCATGTGACGCTTATGGGCTGAGGTTGACACGGCGGTCGGACAGCACTGTTGGGACTAGCGAGGTCTTGTCGGACGGAGTTTAGTTTACTTTTAGTGCACAAGGTGTAACGAAAAGGTATGGCCAAACTATCAGGAAACATTCCTCGCACATAGAAGAATGAAACGTGTTATAAGGATGTTGCTCTGAAAATGCTTTATTTACATGTTAGAGCTCATTTTTCTACTTCTGTTCATAATCACTCCTCACACATAGGTGAATAAAATGTGTTATATGGATGCAGGTTATAAAAACGCTTTATGACATTTTAGAGCTCATTTTTTACCTCTGTCCATAATCACATCAATCATGGGAAACGCAACTTGTTTGAATCATACTGAACAAACAAAATCTATAAAGTTGTGCTTAATAACTCAAGCGCAGGGCATTTCGCAATTGTGCTAGCTGGATTGGTGGTAACACTTTAGAATTCACGAATGGTTTCTTCCGCAAAATTTAGCGACAAGGGAGAAATCACGAAGGGAGTCCCACAGGGTTCAATTTTGGGTACATTCCTATTTCTTGTTGTGGGATGTTAACAATCGACACGAAGCTGTGCAATCACGTCTTCAACAAAGATTTTCTGTAAATGTTTTGGCCGGCACTATCGACGACTGTTTGTTAGGGCATCATGTTCTTCCACTTAAACTCAACGGAGGAACTTCTCACGCTTCTTTAGAGAATACTCTCTCTGTTTTGATAGAACGTGTCCTTCACGACTGTAACAAAAAATGTACTTCATCCTTGATGCCGCTGCTCCTCATGTGAGTGTTATTGTTCCTAGGCTACAAAATCTTTATTTTCAACATAATCTCCGTTCAATGTGACAGTGTTGCGCCACTGTACTCTGAGGGCCGTATGCCCGCATGCTACCACTCTACTGGTAGACGTCAGAGCCAACGTCTTGCTGTATCATTGACCTCTGCATCATGCACGCACTGATTCCCGCGGAGTGCATCCTTCATGGGAAGGTGCGAGATCTGGCGAGTAGGGTGGATGAGGAAGAACAGTCCAATGAAGGTCTGTGAGCTCGTCTTGGGTACACAGGTTTGTGTGAGGCTCTGCGTTGTCATGGGGAAGCAGAAGTTCATTTGCACTTCAGTGGTGACTTAACAGGCTGAAGTAGCTTCTTCAGTTTACTTAGTGTAGCGTAGTAGCATATTACAAGTTAATCGTTGCACCTCGAGGGAGGACATCAAACAGAAAACCCCTTCAGTGTCCCAGTAGACGGTCGCCATGACAGAACTGTCAGAGAATGCGGCTTTGAACAGTGTCTTCGCAGTAGAGGTGGTGTGGCGCCACTCCATGGATTGTCAGTTTATTTCCGGTTTGAAGTGATGAACCCATATTTCTTCACATGTGACGATGTTCGACAAAAAATTGTCACGATCAGTCTCGTAACGCGCAAGCAATGCCGCACAGACGGTCCGTCGTTGCTCTTTAGGGTGTTCTGTTATGCTTTACCCAGAGGTAAACGGCTTTGAGTACCCCAAGTGTTAGATAAATGTGTCAGCACTACCAACAGTGACGTCCAGTTGTGCAGCGAGAAGTCGATTGCCTCAAATGAGAGTATCCGCAGGTTCCAACACTACAGGATTCAGAGGTGTGTGCGGCTGGCCGGCACTTGGGATATCGGAAAGGTTTGCGAGGCCTTGTTACGAGAATGCCAGATGCCTCGTCCAACGACCCACCGTGCTTTTTTTCTCTGTCAGATCTTCGTAGACATTGTGCAGGGGTTTATGAATACCTGCGAAGCTCTGGTTTTCCGCCACAAAAGACCCAGTGACAGTTTTCTGCCTGGAATGCATCTCAGTTACACATGCAATTTTGAAGGCTACGTTTAAAGCCGCAACCTATGCGAACTTCATGAGACTGTAGGGACTGATGCAGGAATATTTCACTATGTCCCAAAACAAATTTCGCATTTTTTCAATTGAAATTGGCCGAAAAATGTGTTGCATAATTTACTTAACACCCTTCGTACATCAGTGCATAAGGGTTCAGTGCGACAGAGGGTTGATGGTTGTATCCTTGCTAACAGAGAGGATTTTTTAACATTTCATTTAGGATGTGTTTCATCCTGTGCTGATACGTTCTTTTCCTGTGTGGTTCCCAAGAGTAACGAGTTGAAGTGTTTTAGAGTCTGAGCTCTGACATGGAAATAAAGCGTTTCCGGACCGATGTCTATACAACGTATTTTCTTCCTCTACATTTGAGACATTTTTCTTGAAAGTTTGCCCACGCCTTCTTGTTAAACCCTGTAAATTCCTGCCAATACACTGTTCTCCTTCACACGCAAAGGCAAGAAAAGAAAATCATTTTCTGCCGGGTTCCGCGCACTTAGAGATGCGGGGAAACGATCTCGCTTAATCGGCTGCCAAGGGGGCTCGCTCTCTTCCTCCTCCTACTCGCTGTTCAGTTCCCCCTGCATACTGTCATTTCATTTGTGACCTGGTAGGCCAAGCGTTGGTGGGAGGCTCAGCGGCTGGAAGTGAGGAATAGTGAACTACGTTCCATAAAAACTTCAGTGGACTGTGGTTTACTTCCTTCGTCCCACGACGGTCTGAAGAAATAGCCTCTACACCATTTAGAGTGGGACATTGCCCCTTGACACATGGCTTCCTCTTCCATCTGGTGGAGCCTCCAGTATGTCAGAGATGCGGGACACAGCTGTCAGTACGACATACTTTAACTGAGTGTGTTTTATATGATGACCTGAGAGTTGAACTGGGTCTTCCACAGGATCTGCCCTATATTTAAACTGAGGCGAGTGTTGTTCATGTTTTAAGGTTTTGTGTGGTGTCCAGAGGTCTACCCAAAATATTGGATGTGAGATTTTAATGCGTCAAAAAGTGGCTGGGTCAGTCATTACTTATACGAAGGTAGCCAAGAAAGTAATGCAACGCATTTTTTCTTCAACAATTCTTTATTGAATATAATGAGAATTACACACACAGAAGAATGGTGTTTTATCTACACATCTTATTTTTCTGCGTTACCTCCATCCCGATGTGTGGCCTTCCTCTAGCGCGAAAGAAGGGCGTGTATGCCATGTCGGTACCAATCCTTGTCCTGTTGGCGGACCCAATGCTTCACTGTGTGAATCACCTCCTCATCGTCCTGAAAGTGTCTTCCACGAATGCGTCTGTACTCACGATTGACAACATCAGCTCGCTGCAACATGCCATTTGTGACAGTCTTGGATGGTCTCCCCTCGCTGCAAATCGAGGAGCTCCTCCGAACCGCCTTCTGATGACCTCACCCTCCGTGCCCAGCGACTAACTGTACTTCTGTCGACAGCAGATGCTCCAAAGACTTTGCACAAGCGTCTGTGAATATTACCCACAGTTTCTTTTCCTGCAGTGAGAAATTCAGTGACTGCTTGTTGCTTGTAACATACGCCACCTTGAGACGCCATTTTGAAACTGTCCTGCAACTACGCTATCTGTCAGAAGTGACGGAAACTTGGCGTGTTCACTCAGGAGACTTCAAATAATACATACGTAACGTTTCGCATTCGTAGCATTGTTTTCGGCTGAGAAAAAAAAAATGCGGTGCATTATTTCTGGGCAACTCCCGTAAGTTGTCATGGAGCTGCAGTTATCTATCCCTTCCTTAACCGCGTTTTTACAATTATTTTAGCCAGGGTTTTATCTAGCTATTCTGCTGTGTCTCGTTGGGATTTTATTACGCGCTTTTCTGAAGCTACCCTTACTGGCGTGGTGTACGGACATTTGCCACGCCGGACATTTGCCACGATTTTACCTGCTCCGAAGGGTTGGGTCCCTTCCCTCCCCCTCCTCCTCCCTATCGCTTACTGAGCCTTTCCGCTGGTTTACTTAACTTAGAACCAGAATCTCTTTGGATTTTCCGCCACATTTCTAGAGAGAGTTTCGTTGTGGAAACTATTAAAGGCATCTCGCATTGAAATCCGCACCAAATTTCGAGGCTCAGTAAAACGTCACCAATCTTGAAGATTTTGCGTTCGTCTAAATTATACTTGCCTTTTTCGGTGCTCCTGCAGCAGCTTTCTGTCGTGTTTTGTGTACCATGGGGGATGAGTACCGTCTCTTATAAATTTATTTGGTATGAATCTCTCGACTGCTCTTGATACTATTTCTTTGAACTTAAGCCACACATTGTTTTCACTTACATAGTTTGGAAGGATTGAAGACTGTTTCTTAGAAAGATGTCAACCGAATTTTTAGTTGCTTTTATAAATAAATAAATTTCGCGTTTAGTTTTGGTGAATTTCTTTGTTACGGAATTGAACCTCGCCACGACTGTGTGTTCACTAACCCCTGTATCTGTCGTGATGCTCAGGATTATTTGTGGCTAAGAGGTCAAGTGTGTTTTCGTAACCATTTACAATTTGAATGGCCTCGTGAACTAATTGTTCAAAATAATTTTAAAAAAGCATTTAGAACAATTACGGAAGTTGTTTTCTATCTACAATTGGGTCTGAAAATGTCTTTTTGTCAACGTACAGAAGGTAGACCGAAGTCATTGCCAACTACACTCCTGGAAATTGAAATAAGAACACCGTGAATTCATTGTCCCAGGAAGGGGAAACTTTATTGACACATTCCTGGGGTCAGATACATCACATGATCACACTGACAGAGCCACAGACACATAGACACAGGCAACAGAGCATGCACAATGTCGGCACTAGTACAGTGTATATCCATGTTTCGCAGCAATGCAGGCTGCTATTCTCCCATGGAGACGATCGTAGAGATGCTGGATGTAGTCCTGTGGAACGGCTTGCCATGCCATTTCCACCTGGCGCCTCAGTTGGACCAGCGTTCGTGCTGGACGTGCAGACCGCGTGAGACGACGCTTCATCCAGTCCCAAACATGCTCAATGGGGGACAGATCCGGAGATCTTGCTGGCCAGGGTAGTTGACTTACACCTTCTAGAGCACGTTGGGTGGCACGGGATACATGCGGACGTGCATTGTCCTGTTGGAACAGCAAGTTCCCTTGCCGGTCTAGGAATGGTAGAACGATGGGTTCGATGACGGTTTGGATGTACCGTGCACTATTCAGTGTTCCCTCGACGATCACCAGAGGTGTACGGCCAGTGTAGAAGATCGCTCCCCACACCATGATGGCCCTGTGTGCCTCGGTCGTATGCAGTCCTGATTGTGGCGCGCACCTGCACGGCGCCAAACACGCATACGACCATCATTGGCACCAAGGCAGAAGCGACTCTCATCGCTGAAGACGACACGTCTCCATTCGTCCCTCCATTCACGCCTGTCGCGACACCACTGGAGGTGGGCTGCACGATGTTGGGGCGTGAGCGGAAGACGGCCTAACGGTGTGCGGGACCGTAGCCCAGCTTCATGGAGACGGATGCGAATGGTCCTCGCCGATACTCCAGGAGCAACAGTGTCCCTAATTTTCTGGGAAGTGGCGGTGCGGTCCCCTATGGCACTGCGTAGGATCCTACGGTCTTGGCGTGCATCCGTGCGTCACTGCGGTCCGGTCCCAGGTCGACGGGCACGTGCACCTTCCGCCGACCACTGGCGACAACATCGATGTACTGTGGAGACCTCACGCCCCACGTGTTGAGCAATTCGGCGGTACGTCCACCCGGCCTCCCGCATGCCCACTATACGCCCTCGCTCAAAGTCCGTCAACTGCACATACGGTTTACGTCCACGCTGTCGCGGCATGCTACCAGTGTTAAAGACTGCGATGGAGCTCCGTATGCCACGGCAAACTGGCTGACACTGACGGCGGCGGTGCACAAATGCTGCGCAGCTAGCGCCATTCGACGGCCAACACCGCGGTTCCTGGTGTGTCCGCTGTGCCGTGCGTGTGATCATTGCTTGTACAGCCCTCTCGCAGTGTCCGGAGCAAGTATGGTGGGTCTGACACACCGGTGTCAATGTGTTCTTTTTTCCATTTCCAGGAGTGTATAATTGTATTAGTGGGGTACCTATTTGTGATGAGACTCAAGTTTTCTTCGAACTGTTCAGCAACAATTTCATCTGAGACGGGGGGTCAGTAAAAGGAGCCAGTTACTAATTTATTCCGGTTGTCGAATATAACCTCTGCCCATACTAAGTCACAGGAACTATCTGCTTCAATGTCGCTTGTGAGTTGGAACACACATTACATTACTTTTCCGTAAGTTGCGCTTCCTGTTTTTGTTGTAGTGCAGATTATTACAATTACGACTTTTCCCTCCAGAACCAAAGATGCTTTCTCTGTGACCCTGTAAATACCAGAGCTAAACAATGTAAAACAACAACGTACGTTACAAGCATAGCATTCTGTATTAATTCATTTCCTTATTTCTAACATTTTAAAATTGTACGTCGACTTTAGATGCCATGTCAATCATAGAAGTTCTTGTCTCTATTTAGTGAACGTATTTTCAGTCATGTTTTGAACATTGTCCCGCTACACTTTATTAACTAATGTTTCGCCGCAAGGCATATCGCATTTTAGAGAGTAAATTAATATGAAGTATGTCGTTCTTCTTTTCAAACATTCACATACCGATTTCTTCTTTCCTTATTGTCTTTTGGGCATGCAGTTGTAGTTGGCACAGATGCAGTGATCAAAAAGAAATGATTAGCGTACATTCGAATTCTCTTTAGATCGTTCCTTCCTTGTTGCTCCCATGGCGATGGACTGTTTCTATCGCGATCAGTAAGGGTGAAAGGAAGCTACCGTACAGACAGAGGGATCTATATTTATACTTGGCAGAACTAATTACATACTGACAAAAATGTCGGTATTGCTTTCGTTTCCCAAAAGTTATAAATATTTCGATTTCGGAAAAGAAGCTCTGTATTTCGCCAAGATGTCGAAGAAGAAGGTCCCTTGCGTAATAGTTGTATGGAGTAAGATGTGGAGACGGCGGTTTGAAAATGGACGGAAGAAGTGCGAGGAAGGGCGTCCCTTACCTGAGGGATCGCTACCTAGCGAAGGGGCAAGTGTGGCAAATGTCCGGCGTGGCAAACGTCCGGTGTGGCGAATGTCCGGTGTGGCAAATGTCCGGCATTCACTGGCGTTGGCTTGCGATTCTTGTGGGGGGAGGGCCGCTGATGACCTCGTTGTTTAGCGCCCTCAGCCGTAACTCATCATAACGTATACACACTGTCTCAGTGACTAGTGGTGTAGTTTACAGTGCACGAGCTGTCAGGCACACCGCAGGAGGGAGCAGGCCCCGTTCTGAACAGAGCTGCTCTGCCGCTCGCCTGTGCTCCAGGGCGGGGGCCGTCGACGCCCGCGCGGACGCACGGAGGCTGGCCCTCGTCTCTGCCGCTGGAGCCGCAGCCGCCACAACTGTAGCCGTCACCGTCCGCCTGCCGCCTC
This sequence comes from Schistocerca gregaria, assembly GCF_023897955.1. NCBI lineage: Eukaryota > Metazoa > Arthropoda > Insecta > Orthoptera > Acrididae > Schistocerca > Schistocerca gregaria. The sequence goes on from NC_064924.1 coordinate 515,482,199, forward strand.
CGCCGTCCCCCAGGGAAATCCTGCGATAGCCGCCCGGCCCTCCCACCCTCACCCACACCCCTCGCTCGGCTCGTTTTCACTTTCCTTTCTGTCTTTGTCAGGAATTCTCTAATCCCCGAGACGCCAGCCAGCCTTCTCAAGTACTTCTAATTCGGAAACGTCGAGGAACTGCCGAGGTGTAAATGGAAATACCGGCGCAGGATATTGCCGAGTAGCGGCGAACAGGTGCAGTAATTCGTCGCCAGAAATATTCGAGACGGAAGTTGAAATTCTTCGAAAGACAGATGAAAACTGCGTGGGGGAGCTTTTCTCTTTAGAAGCTGATGACTCCCGCCTTGGCCATTAAGCCACGGATGCACTCATGCTCAATGTTTTATTTCTTAACTGCTTCAGTTCGAAATCGTACCACTTATTTAACGCACTCAATATGTTGTTGTGGTCTTCAGTCCGAAGACTAGTGTGATGCAGCTTTCCATGCCAATCTATCCTGTGGAAGCCTTTTCATCTCCGAGTAACTACTGCAACCTACATCCTTCTGAATCTGCTTACTGTATTCACCTCTTGGTCTCCCTCTACGATTTTTACCATACACGCTTCCTCTCAGCACTAAATTGGTGATCCCTTAATGTCCCAGAATGCGTCCTACCAACCGATCACTTCTTTTGATCAGGTTGTACCGCAAATTCTTCCGTAGCACCACATTTCAAAAGCTGCATCCAATATACCCTGTTTGGACGTGTCCAATTAGTGCTGCTGCTGATCATACCTGATAAACCGTTTGGTACCCAATTTAGCCAAACTATTTACCAGATATGATCAGTAGCACTATAAGGACCCCCCCCCCCCCCCCCCCCGCCCCCGAACAGGACTCCCTCACTCTTCCTAAAGCACGCGGAGTACTTGGCCTTTCCCTCACAAATTTCGACTCGTTTGTTTCCGGTGGAGGGACCTTTAACTCAAACTGATACATTTATCCTTGTCCATCATCCAAAATGTTTGTAACGCAGACATGGAACATCTTGTACATATTCGTACATACATTTATAAGCGCCGGCGCCCATAACTTTGACGCTTTGTAGCGTATTTGGATGACGTTTCCGGACATAGTGTAATTAGGCTGTTTAGGTTTTTTTATTGGTAACGCCGCCGCCACGTAGCGCTCTGTATAAAAATCACTGGCTGTGCCGTGTGCAGTCTGTGGCTGGTTTGCATTGTTGTCTGCCATTGTAGTGTTGGGCAGCGGCAGCTGGATGCTAACAGCGCGTAGCGTTGCGCAGTTGGAGGTGAGCCGCCAGCAGTGGTGGACGTGGGTAGAGAGATGGCGGAGTTTTGAAATTTGTAAGAATTGGTGTCATGAAGTGATATATATATATATATATATATATATATATATATATATATATATATATATATATATATATATATATATATTTATATATTATGACTATTAAGGTAAATACATTGTTTTTTCTGTATTAAAATCTTTCATTTGCTAACTATGCCTATCAGTAGTTAGTGCCTTCCGTAGTTTGAATCTTTTATTTAGCTGGCAGTAGTTGCGCTCGCTGTATTGCAGTAGCTTGAGTAACGAAGATTTTTGTGAGGTAAGTGATTTGTGAAACGTATAGGTTAATGTTAATCAGGGCCATTCTTTCGCAGGGATTTTTGGAAGTCAGATTGCGTTGCGCTAAAAATATTGTGTGTCTGTTTAAGCACAGTCGTGTATAAATTGTTCTAAGGGGACGTTTCATATGGACTCATCTCCAACTGCGCAACGCTACGCGCTGTTAGCATCCAGCTGCCGCTGCCCAACACTACAATGGCAGACAACAATGCAAACCAGCCACAGACTGCACACGTCACAGCCAGTGATTTTTATACAGAGCGCTACGTGGCGGCGGCGTTACCAATAAAAAAACCTAAACAGCCTACTTACAATAGATTTCTATGTTAAACTTTATTTACTCGAGCTGTGTCTCTCTATGTTTGCATGCAGCTAAAGCTATGGCGGTGGTGTCCGACCGGTCTTATGGCCTTACTGATGTAGGTTCTGGCACCGTCTTCCCTTGGCCCTGCGGTGGCACTTACCGAGATACCGGTACCGTTTTCCTGCTCTGGGAGGTTTCATCTGGAGTACAGCTATCTACGCGATATTCTCCCTGATTCTCACTTATCAAGGGCCAGTGACATCTATCGCACCCCCCCCCCCTTTCACCGCCTGTCACCGGATGTCGTCGAACTGGCATATCCTGCTGTGCATTGGAGGGTAGCGTGGCGCACTGCCAGCACAGACAAGCTAGATGCACACGAACGTTCGGTCCGGTACGTCACTGTGAACAAAAAACAGATTACTCGAGAGACACTCCTTAAGATCTACCTTACCGATTCGCCTTTACGAGTGAACTGCAACGTTCGTGATACAGACGAACACCGGCTGCATTATGGCCAGACGGAAGAGATCTAGCATTTCGTGCGTCAAATTTTGGCTCTCTTTTTACGGAAGTCTCCCGCTTGTGTCAGTTCACGCACTCTTCTCTATCCGGACCATGTTTATTACCTGAGGACGAAAACAACGCTGTCACTCGGAGTCATGAGATTCATTATTTTTTTGGAGTGGGTTAATATGTCTGATGGTTTTTGGAACTGTTTAAGTGATTGTCATTGTGCTAGTGTGAAGCATCTTAAGTACAGCCACTACTTTTCGAACTTCTTGCAAACGATCTTCCAAGGTATGCATCGCAGCTGGATCTTCCATGCCAGGGGACAAATTTGCTACACCTAGATGTAGATGATCGAACAAGTAAGGGTCCTACACGACGTTAGTAGAAGACATGCCCTGAAGGCGTTATGATGGCGTTCGTGGCGTATCGACTCCGCATGTGTGGGTTCCAGAAGTGTTCCATTGCGTTTCTTTGTTTTTTTCACGCACTTAATACGTATCCTTTCTTCTTTTAAAATCTTAGCTACAGTGAGAAGGTATGGAAAAGGAGGATTAATTCTTTTGTCAATAAATAAATGATTATCGCCCTGTGGCCATTAAACACTTCCATTTCTCCCTGTTTGGCGATGGAGACATTGTGGCCAGACCTCGTATAATGATCCCTGCTCACACTGCCGACGAGACCATTCCATTAAAAAAAATCGAGTGCATTAAAGCGCCCTATTCTGCAAAACGCGCAACTTCGCCGATCGCGGATGAAGGACATTCGGCGGATTAACAGCGAAAGCCGGTGGGTCGGCCAGCCTATACCTGCCTTTTAGGCTGTTTCCCACACCTGACTAGTTGAGTGCCGGTTTGGTACCCACGTCATGCCTCATTTACATGGTTCACAAATATTTAGAAAACGTTCTCACGCTTGCACATGAGACAACACTAGATGCAAACGGATGGGGTACTCACATTCCGTTACAGAAAGAAGTGGAGACATCTGGAAGGCATCCATCCACAGCTGTCACTAAAACTGCCAAATCCGAGATAACATGCCGACCCTTTGGGGACACAGGGTAAGCCCATGAAGGGTATCATCATCTTTGCTGATGATGCAGATGTCTACAGCAAGTAGATGGTCGTTGTTCTGTCGTAAGGAATTACAAAATGACTTTATGACTTTGACAAAATGTCCACACCTCTCTTTAAATGATGATAAATGAAATATAACGGCTATAAGAAAGTTGAAGAGCATGCTGTTATCAATTGACAAGATTATTTATTTTTATTTATTTGTTTAACCTCGTCTGATTAGGACGATCAGGGCCACTTTTACTTCAGACCAGAGTTCACAAATATACAAATTACATTACAGTTACCTAGGAAATAAAAATTTTCATATGACAGTTAGTATTAAAAAGATTTGCATGTCTGATGTGGCAGTGTGACTAAATTATACTGACAGTAACTATTAAAGTTAATACTGGGAGTTCTTGTACTGCTGCAGCTGCTGACACTAATAATGATGGTAATAATTAGTAATGGTAACAATAATAATGAAATTAATAGCAGGAATAATACTGGCAGATATAAGACGAATTTATGGATGCACAAAAACTGATATAGCGAGTTGTGGGAAAAGGAAATTAAAAGCGATTCGACTAAGAAGAATACTGGGAAATGAGGAATGTCATATTGGAAAGAGGAATGCACAGGGTTAACGAGAGTAGTAGAACAAAGTTCACGTCACCCCACTCCGCATTGTTGACAAATTCATTCAGGATGGTTGATCCCAGATGCTGGCGATAGATATGGCAACATAGCAATGACATCATGGCAGTAAGTTCAAATTTTGTCAGGAAAATAGGTCAATTGGGATCTCTGTACTAATGTAACCTCCTCCCCTGCCCTCCCCTCCCCCAGAAAATGGCAGAAAAAAGGTCACATGGGCTACCTCTACTAACGTAAGTCATCCAAATGCTACCTCTTCCTTGGAATTGGCGGGAAAAGGACTCAGTCTGTGCTGGGCTGATGGCTAGAATGGACATAAGACTTGATTTTGCATGCAGTCTTTATTTCAACAATTTGAGGCAGTAGCTCCATCCAATGTGTTCACCATGAAGCCTGGAGTCCAACTGGCCTAGTACACAGTACTGCCACCAGAGGGCACAGTCATCCCTTCTGTGATGTAATCCAAGATGGTGGTCTGTGGGAAAAATGGCGGGAAAAGGATTCAGTCTGTGTCCAGCTGCTGGGGAGAGGAATGAGTGTACTTTATTTATTTTGGAACAATTGATTTAGTGATGGATTTCATGTAGTTTATTTAATATACTGATACAAACACTCGCCCTTACATGCATGGAGTCACACTACATAGCCTACAGACATTTTTTTTCTGGAGAACTTACTAATGCAAAGATTAAACTCGACCAGACTATAATTTAATACTAATTTAAATCTTGTTTACAGATCTGTATTCTATATCACACACAGTGACACAAATGTGGTTTGTATATAGAAAAATGAATTTGAATTTTGTGCTTGAATTTATTTTATTGTACATGTAGTTGTTATCCTATACATTCTAATTTATACAAATCTCGTATTATGCACTTGTTTCAATTCTGAATTATTTTATGTTGCTATGTAAGTTTTGACTATTGTGTATCTTGTATTATTTATTGTACGATGTTGTAAAATTTTAGAGTTATGTTATCCTCATATATATTTTATGACAGCGTGAATGATGTCAATATCGGAACATTATTTGGCGGAAGAATGAGAGTCGGTTGATTTTTAAAGGATGGGGCAAGTGAAAGAGCTAAAGTCATTAGGGTGTGATAGAGCAAATAACATAATTTAATATTGTTTATAATGTATTATAGTGTCAATGTATGTTAACAGAAGATTTTTGTGAAATCAGTTTTAAGGAAGACTAGATGAGTCTAAGCTGTAACAATTACAGACCTGTCATGGTTGATAAAGAACGAATTCACTTTATACCAGAAAAGCAAATGAATGAGTGTGTGGTGACTTGGGAGATTAAGTAGAACTTTAATAATAAAATGTAATAAGTGCAACCCTGTAAATATCCAAATTCTATACAGTGAATTAACTGAGCATGTAATCTCAATGCCATGCAAGCCGTAAATTTCTTTTTTGACGCTCTTGTGCTTTAAAGAATTTTGAGTACAACTGCATCGGAAGAAAGGGTGATGTTAAGCGATCATTTTTTTCTGAAATCGTCCTTTAACGTATATAAAATTGGAATGTAAAGATCCATTACGTCGAAATAATTAGTTGACAGTGGCAAATGCAATGCACAACAGTACTTGTAATTGCCAGTAGTTGATTAACGTAACTTAACAGCTTTATTCCAACTTTATGTAAGTAAGAGGGTGTTGAAGGCTAACTGGAGTGAGGTGACATCGCTCGGGTGACTAATGGATCCACACAGCCAAACAAAGGAACCACCCTCGGAGCAGTTCTCAGAAGCACGCACTGGGGTGGCGCAGGTGACTGTCATGATGTCCACCAGACATCCTGTTATAGAACTGTGCTTTGGTGCCTAACGTACTGTAAGCAACACAGATACGATGTCCTGTGGTGCAACGCACCAAGTGACGACTCTTTTGTTACTCAGAAGTGGAAAGAGGAGGAACATTGCTTTTAGCAAGGTCAGGAAAGGCACTGCTGCACACAAAAGCTAGAAAGCTGTGCTTTTTTTGGAACGCTCCAGGCGCTATAGATACATCGAGGAAATGGAGTTAACACCTACAGTTTGCGGCACCTTTGAAAGTGTAAGATGCCACCAAACGTTTAAAAAAAAGTTTATGAAACGTAAGAATTTCCAGGATTGACTAATGTAAATAAACTAGAGGTGAGAGAGGAAACTACACTCATCGGCTAGAGAAGAGTGGTGGGGGGTGGAAAGGGGGGGGGAGAGAAAAAGATAGATAGAGATAGAGTGTAGGTGCCTTTTTTTCAGCACTAAACGGTGGATGTGCATTACAGTTACCCGACTGGAGATGAATTTAGAGAATGGGACCAGCATTTTCTAAGGAACATTTTTAAGGTCGGCACTCGGAAGTTGCGTAGCCCAGCCAACCCGAACAGAGTAAAAAGCGCGAAATGCAGAAACACGAGTTGGCCTTTTGTAAGCATTCGTCACAAAATTACTTCGTCTTCAGGCCTTGATCGTGGAGGGCACTTGATCTCCGGGAGCCTCCATCCCCAGCGTCGTGCAGGACGCAGTCAGAGCAGAGGAACTGAGGGAGTGATTTGAGTTTGCCGCTGGCGACGGTCGTTGGGGTGCCGCCATGACCAATTCTGCAGCAGCTTGTCTCCACCTACAGTTTGCTCTGGTGATATCGATCCACGACCGCGAATTCATGCGCAGGGACAGTAAAGTCATTTGTATAAAGCACTCCGTCTGCAGGCCACATGTGGCCCACCGGGACCACCCGACCGCCGTGTCAACCTCAGATGAGAATGCGGATAGGAGGGGCGTGTGATCAGCACACCGCTCTCCCGGTCGTCACGATGGTTTCCTGTAACCGGAGCCGCTACTATTCGGTCGAGTAGCTCCTCAATTGGCATCACGAGGCTGAGTGCACCCCGAAAAACGGCAACAGCGCATGGCTGCCCGGATGGTCACCCATCCAAGTGCCAGCCACACCCGACAGCGCTTAACGGACAATTTGCTTTCAACTCCGGGTGCAGATGCAACGTATTCCCTTCTTCAGTACTATCTCTCATTCATACTAACATCACGAAAATCACGGTCGACCTTATGACTGCAACTGAATCATTTATGGTACTAGTAGAATATTACCCCAGACCCTTTAATAGTATGAGCCAAGGTTTTACTGTAGTAGTATTATTACTTGTCAAATATTTTATTAGTAATTTTAAAGGAGTAAAGCGAAATAATTGTGATTCTTGTGGTATTTTGTAGCCACTGAGTCCCTAATTCGTTATCCTGTAGGGTGTTTAATTAATTTACGTTAGTTCACATGGTCAGTTTGTAGATTTACAAATTTGAAAGACGACCTTCTGCCCTCGCATTTGCTAGTTCACGTCATTAGAGTTGCAAGGAAAAACCGTGTTACATCAAGCTAAGTGGATGGACTTTTTCTAGATTAAGTTACTGATTATGAAACAGAAATTTTGGTGAGTCCTGTCACGGGGAAGCCACGTACGACCGAACACTCACTATTTCACGCACATTCAATTCGTGCTCTTCGTGTGTGGCGACAAATTGCGTACAATCGCTTGAAGTTTCTTATTTATCGGTTAGTACAAGACTGATGATTAGTGACCATTTGGTCTTATTATCGTTTGTTACATGTATTAATAGTGTTTAAATGGTCAAAGTCCGGCCGAAATACGACACTAACTATTCCGCGGCATCGTCCGATACGCGCGAAATCGGACGCTGCGTTGCTGCCTGCACATGTCAGTGCTACACGACCTTCGCTGTGAAACAGACCGTAACTTTTACATTCACGGAAGTTACCAGCAAACGTAAAAACTGTCAGTCTGTGGAAATTATTGGCATTCTCTTTCTTATTTGTGCCGTGTTTGCTCTAACTAGATTGTTCTTGTACAATAAAGATTGTTGTTGTTGTTGTCTTCAGTCCTGAGACTGGTTTGATGCAGCTCTCCATGCTACTCTATCCTGTGCAAGCTTCTTCATCTCCCAGTACCTACTGTAACCTACATCCTTCTGAATCTGCTTAGTGTATTCATCTCTTGGTCTCCCTCTACGATTTTTACCCTCCACGCTGCCCTCCAATACTAAATTGATGATCCCTTGGTGCCTCAGAACATGTCCTACCAACCGATCCCTTCTTCTGGTCAAGCTGTGCCACAAACTTCTCTTCTCCCCAATCCTATTCAATATTTCCTCATTAGTTATGTGATCTACCCATCTAATCTTCAGCATTCTTCTGTTGCACCACATTTCGAAAGCTTCTATTCTCTTCTTGTCCAAACTATTTATCGTCCATGTTTCACTTCCATACATTGCTACACTCCATACAAATACTTTCAGAAATGACTTCCTGACACTTAAATTTATACTCGATTTTAACAAGTTTCTCTTCTTCAGAAACGCTTTCTTTGCCATTGCCAGTCTACATTTTATATCCGCTCTACTTCGACCATCATCAGTTACTTTGCTCCCCAAATAGCAAAACTCCTTTACTACTTTAAGTGTCTCATTTCCTAATCTAATTCCCTCAGCATGACCTGATTTAATTTGACCACATTCCATTATCCTTATTTTGCTTTTGTTGATGTTCATCTTATATCCTCCTTTCAAGACACTGTCCATTCCGTTAAACTGCTCTTCCAAGTCCTTTGCTGTCTCTGACAGAATTACAATGTCATCGGCGAACCTCAAAGTTTTTATTTCTTCTCCATGGATTTTAATACCTACTCCGAATTTTTCTTTTGTTTTCTTTACTGCTTGCTCAATATACAGATTGAATAACATCGGGGAGAGGCTGTAACCCTGTCTTACTCCCTTCCCAACCACTGCTTCCCTTTCATGTCCCTCGACTCTTATAACTGCCATCTGGATTCTGTACAAATTGTAAATAGCCTTTCGCTCCCTGTATTTTACCCCTGCCACCTTCAGAATTTGAAAGACAGTATTCCAGTCAACATTGTCAAAAGCTTTCTCTAAGTCTACAAATGCTAGAAATGCTTCTAGGATATGTCGTAAGGTCAGTATTATCTCACGTGTTCCAGTATTTCTACGGAATCCAAACTGATCTCTCACGAGGTCGTCTTCTACTAGTTTTTCATTCGTCTGTAAAGAATTCGAGTTAGTATTTTGCAGCTGTGGCTTATTAAACTGATAGTTCGGTAATTTTCACATCTGTCAACACCTGCTTTCTTTGGGATTGGAATTATTATATTATTCTTGAAGTCTGAGGGTATTTCGCCTGTTTCATACATCTTGCTTACCAGATGGTACAGTTTCGTCAGGACTGGCTCTCCCAAGGCCGTCAGTAGTTCCAATGGAATGTTGTCTACTCCGGGGGCCTTGTTTCAACTCAGGTCTTTCAGTGCTCTGTGAAACTCTTCACGCAGTATCGTATCTCCCATTTCATCTTCATCTACATCTTCTTCCATTTCCATAATATTGTCCTCAAGTACATCGCCCTTGTATAGACCCTCTATATACTCCTTCCACCTTTCTGCTTTCCCTTCTTTGCTTAGAACTGGGTTTCCATCTGAGCTCTTGATATTCATACAAGTGGTCCTCTTTTCTCCAAAGGTCTCTTTAATTTTCCTGTAGGCAGTATCTATCTTCCCCCTAGTGAGATAAGCCTCTACATCCTTACATTTGTCCTCTAGCCATCCCTGCTCAGCCATTTTGCAATTCCTGTCGATCTCATTTTTGAGACGCCTGTATTCCTTTTTGCCTGCTTCATTTACTGCATTTTTATATTTTCTCCTTTCATCAATTAAATTCAAAATTTCTTCTGTTACCGAAGGATTTCTTCTAGGCCTCGTCTTTTTACCTACTTGATTATCTGCTGCCTTCACTACTTCATCCCTTAAAGCTACCCATTCTTCTTCTACTGTATTTCTTTCCCCTGTTTGTGTCAATTGTTGCCTTATGCTCTCCCTGAAACTCTGTACAACCTGTGGTTCTTTCAGTTTATCCAGGTCACATCTCCTCAAATTCCCACCTTTTTGCAGTTTCTTCAGTTTTAATCTACGATAAAGGTAGTCGACTACTAATTTCACCCAAAGTTACAGAAGACACTGCGTTAAATGTAACACTGCCTACATTCAAAATCGTTTCGATACTACGATTGCATCCACCAGTTGAACAGGTTCTTGTTGTAGACACTACAAAAGAGTTGTTTGTAATTCACCTTATAAAACTCCTCTGTAATAAATATTACAACTAGGTTCTTATTGTCGCCAACCTCTGAGGGTGCTAATCTATTTTTTTTTGATTGTGAAATGTATAGTGAATTAATAAGCGCTTCTGTTAACTGTCGCCGGCCGGAGTGGCCGAGCGGCTCTAGGCGCTACAGTCTGGAACCGCGCGACCGCTGCGGTCGCAGGTTCGAATCCTGCCTCGGGCATGGATGTGTGTGATGTCCTTAGGTCAGTTAGGTTTAAGTAGTTTCAAGTTCTAGGGGACTGATGATCTGAGAAGTTAAGTCCCATAGTACTCAGAACCATTTGCACAATTTTTTTTGTTAACTGTGCTTTGTGTTTAAAATTGCAAGTTGGAAGCAAGCAATACTGATATTAATGCCACTTACAGGGAGCCACTTTAAAACTTTTACATAATTATTTATTGACAATTATTACTTCGATGTGAACTTTCTTTCAGTAAAATATACATCAGCAAATGGAAAAGCATAAGAGACCAATACATGTATCTTAGCTTTGAATCTATTTAAATGAACTCGTAAGTGAACCTTTTTCTATGAAATACTCAATTTTCAGAAATTGGGAGTACGATACTGAAGAGCGTAATTTTGGAGCAAGTTACTGTTTATACTAAAATGACAAAAGGACGGAGGCTAGAGCAGTGATGGAACGTTCAATACAAAGTCTGTTCACTGTTAATAATGGATTATGTTATGTAAATTAATTGTGATTTCACACGTTGGTTAGATGACTGTTACTGCATGCACAGATCTTTACTGAACAAACTTAAAGTCTTGCCTTGTTCGGGTTGCATCTTCGGAAGTGTGGTGGACGATGATTTCACCAGGTTTCTTCATGTCTCTGATAAATTATTATAAGCCGGTCACCATGATCCTTTCCAGAAACATTGTTATAGCGGCAGCCATAGCTTATAGAATTTCACAGCATCAGAAGAGCATAGGGGGAAAGCATAGGAAATTCTTGCATCCGCGACTTAAGAACTTAGAGATGAGTTAAAGCGTGTGCAAATGAAAGCCACGCCATGTTTACAATGCCTCGACGTTCTGTTTAACACCACAACAATTTTACATCTCCGCCCATAGACGAAGCTTCTACACTTACCTCCCTGCTCCTGTTGCGTACGCTACCATTGAGGGCACCAAGCCGGGCGTCCAATCCTATTGCTTGATTTTCGAGTTAACATTTTTTCTCTTAGTAAAATTATGTAACCATTGCTATAATAATACATTCATTTACAATTATAGAAGTAATTATTACACATTTTTAAACAGTATACATATAAAAGTAATACTTTTTATAAGTTGGAATGATATCTCCGCTACCAACATACAAATATTGCTTAGAGATTAATCGATCGACAGCTGCACCGACAACGATTTTGAAAAAAAAAATATTTAATGTGTTTGGTATGGCTTTTCCACTACACAGTGGACAATGCTACATGCTAAAGCACTAACACTGTAAAATAAAGAACGTGAAAGCTGTGATTCAGGCCTTTGACAACCTGTCACTCTTATATATATATATATATATATATATATATATATATATATATATATAGAAATTTCCTCTCCTTCTTCTGCGACTTTCCCAAATACTGGAGTCTTGGGAATTAGTTGTAGCTATGTTTTTCCCTTCCTTCTTCATTCTCCACGTTTTTCGATTGAAGTGGCTATCAGTACCTGCCACAGTCTCAATTAAAATACTTAGTGACATATTTTTACTTCCTACTTTACTTCTTCCTACAAAAATTTCTTGGGATGGCATATAATCATGCTTGCCTGATTATGAAGGACTTCTGTAACTATAGTACGCGAAGACTGGTGCCACGAAACGTAGTAAAGGGAACAATCTAAGTGTGCAGATCATTCAGGCGGCCACGCTTTGGGAATAACGGGTGGGACTCGCCTGAAGCAAGAATACTTTTCTGCGTAGGGATCACGTTAATTTCGCGATCTCTAGCAAAGAGTGATTCAACCCCGACATAGATTGAATCCAGCAGTCGTCGCTTGGTTAACTGGAGACTAAAAATCACCAGAAATCGAGGAAGACACTAGATAATGAGGTGAGCGAGAGAGACATCGTCAAATAATGACGTAAACACGATCTAGGACACAGGGTGTATAGGAAGCCTATTAACACAATTAATAGGTACGGGTACTTAGATGCCACTTCGCACCACCACCCAGCCCAGAAGCAAGCAGTGCTCAACGGTTTGGAATCAGAGCTAGATTTCGTAAAGAAGACAGTGAAGGTCAATGGCTGCGATAGTTTTTCCTCAAACAGGGCTTTTGAATGAAATATTAATTCCGCTAATAGGGAGGACGAGGAAACACCTTCTCACTCTTTTAAGTTACCGTTTGTTTCTGGGGCCACCGACTACGGAAAATGACGTACAGACGTATTTCTCCAGTCAAAACTAAATAAAACACTTTTTCCGACACAAAACGAACGCATCTAATTATCTACACTGCGGTGGTATATGAAGCGACGCGTGGCCGGGGTGAAGTGTATATGGACGAAACGGAGAATACTATTAAAAAAAAACGTAAGGAACAAAGCCCCACACTTCGTTAAAACAAAATGTGAAATCTGCGTTAGCGTTACACAAGGAGAACTGCGGTCATGACATTTATTTCAACAACGTACGTGTGCTGGCTAAGGAAATCAACGTTTATAGAAGAAAAGTCCGAGAAGCGATTGGCATCTCTGAAGGTACGTTTACATCTGCGATTTGTATCGGCGCAAGTATGCGTGACATGCGTACCCGTCTCCGATACATGAATCCCGACTTGTATGACCACCCTACGTCAAACGTGTGCGATCGTGCGTTTACATCTGGCGATTTGTATCAGTGCGTTCGGTGGTGCAGAGCTGTTCGGAACTCGTGATTGTTTTACATTCTTATGTGCTGGTGCACTTGTGCTTTTGTACGAAGGAAAGAAAATCCCAAAAACGCAACGAATACAACAACAGATTCGACAGAACACTTGAGGTCAAGTAGACATTCCCTCCCGCCGGAGGTTCGAGTCCACCCTCGGCCATGAGTGTGTGTGTTGTTCTTAGCCTACGTTAGTTTAAGTTAGTTCAAGTGGTGTGTAAGTCTAGGGCGCGATGATCTCAGCAATTTGGTCCCTCATGCATTCACACAGATCTGAACATTTGAAATAGTCATTTGTAAACAAACATGGCGGCACAGCACCAAGGAAGATTGGTACTGAGTATGCGTTACTTTAGCGACTTGAGTATTCCGCGGAAAAGCAATAAACAAAATGTATACGCGACTTGTACACGTGCGAAAGTCCATATGCAAATTGAGTGGACTTTTGTATGAGATGCGTTTCGCTACATGTCAGATTGACATGGCACTCATGCAAGTTGCGATACATGTATCTCAGTGTAAACGTACCTAAGAACGACTGTAGGTCCATTAGAGAGGACGGCTACAGGCTTCTGACCACGTGGCTTCCCGCCATCGGCCGTGGTGCAGAGAGTAATATTTTTGATAAACATTCCCTCTCTCTCGCTCTTCCCGTTTCGCTTCTATCCTGTGACGCTGGCCCTCCGACAGCAGCAGGAAGAATTTCAGCCAACAACAATGCCTGAACGAAAGTGCAGGAAACACCAATTTTTATCCAGTGACGATGGCCTACCTATGCTAGCCACAGGAATTTTAGCCAATAGCCCGACTTCTACAGCAGAAGAGCGGGACAAATGCCTTTCTATCCAGTGACGATGATCCACCGGTGGGAGCCACACGAATTTTCCCCAAAAAACCTACTTCTCGAGCATAAGTGCGGAACAACTTCCTTTTATGAGGAACGCGACAGTGTTCAGTTAACCGTGAACACCACAAGATCCTGAAGGAGATCCGGGCGGTTGGCTCGACACGACGATTACTCAGAAGAAAAAAAGACGCGGCCTAACAACTCAGAAGACTTTATGTATTCGCCTTGTTGTCAATGTAAAAAATATAATGAAGTTGTCACAAAAGCTTCAGTTAGACGAATTAGCACATACCTCGCGCTCTCGGTTACACATTCTTACACCGAGCGTGACGGACGTGTACATCTACACATTGGTTGTGGAGGTGTTGGCAGCAGCAAATATAGCGTTGTGGCGATACCTTATCATTCACCGCGGAAGGTGAGAGCGTACACTCACTGTGGTAATTAATTTGTGCCTTGCTTTACGAGCTTTGTCTGCTGTTGAGCTAACTGCTGCATGTGATACATACAATTATACGCCTTACACAAATTTGAGAGAGCATCTACGTCTGGATGGACATGGTGCCGTTAACTTAGTGTATATTCTGAGTGGCTTATGTAACTTCCCATTTAAATGTACTCCAAGTCGACGACAGCATGTGTGTCTGGAAGTAGAAGCTCTCTCTAGACTGAGTGAGGCATTTCTTTGTGCGTAACAGGATTCTGTCTTAGTAAAAGTTACGTTTTGTCGAAATGAAAGTTTTATGAACAACTGTTTTGAATCAGAAGTAATAAAAATAATCCAAAACTTATTAAACAATTCAAACAGTACTGGAAGGAGCGAGAGTGTTAGTGACTGGAGAGAAATCACGTAGGGACTCTGTAGGGCGACGGGTAAATATCAAAAATCGCCGTTACTTCGTTATGAAAAGACACTTAAATTATCTGTGCGTGCTTAACACCTAACTTTGCCGTTTACAGGAGCCAGAAAACTATTTTTGTAGTCCGCCAGAAAGCTATGGAGAACATGCTGACAATAATTTCCAGTCTGCAAGTCCACATTACACTTTGTAATCACTGAAAGAAAATTACTCAGTGGGATCAGGAACTATGACTGTAAACAAAAGTTTTGACTTCTAGCTGATTGATAAATTCTTTAAAAGTTCACACGCACAGAATGTAATAATATTCCTAATAATCATAATAATATCCCTATTGGAAGCAGCACTATTAACAGTTCAGAGGTGATCTCTACGGGAGACCTAAGTAATATCGTCCATCACCCTGACTCCTAAGGACCGAAGTTAACTGCTCGCCTCAAAAGTGACAAATAATCAGCCACTTGCCATACGGTTTTTGCAACATTACTGGCGGCACACAAACAGGAACTTCTGTGAAATCTAAGAGTTCCAGGACGGTGTACAGCCCGTGCGAGTTCACTTCTTGCTTTTACCGAAAAGGCATTCAAGTTTGTCCAGCTCTGACGTACCCAAGGTACACCGCATGCGTGTGTTTGACACACACACACACACACACACACACACACACACACACATATATATATATATATATATATATATATATATATATATGAGAGAGAGAGAGAGAGAGAGAGAGAGAGAGAGAGAGAGAGAGAGAGAGAGAGAGATAATGGAATATCTGCTATCAACGGCATTAGGCACACGTAGCAGCATCCAAATGACCCCTTCTCAAACACGAATTAATTAATATCTCTGATGTTTAGCAATTTACAATCTTCTTAATTGTGATATAAATAGAGCTGTATTTACTTTTGTTACTGAAAAGGATTTAGCCCCACTGCATTTAAACCTTGCCGGGTAGAATTTTTAGAAAGGAATCGAGAGTAGAACATGACCTCTTAATTGCCTCTTTAAGATTACTTGTATTCATAGTCATTTATAATACAACCTTGAAACTTGGTACAGTCGCATTATTGCATTATTTTAATCGAGAGCTGTAATTAGAACTTTTTATTACAAATACAAATGATACTTAATGTATTATGAATAATGAAACATTCATTTCAAATTTAGTTCTTAGTAAATAAATTGAAGACTAATAGAGGTAGCTTATTGTCCTCACACAAATATGGTTTTTACGTTTAGCTAAGGTTATACATGAATTTTCATCTTTCTGAGTCTAATATTTAACACCTTTAGCTTTCGAAAAGAAAACCAAAATATTGCTCCGATCAAGTGGAGACTTGTAACTTTTAATTGTGACATGCATTTGCATATTCTGAACAATTTTTAGCTTTCGAAATTTATTATTTAGTGCCACTTATTTTTTTCTTAAGGTCATATATTTTGAGTAACACATTCATTTGTTCATACTGAGACCTTAGAATGTTAACATTAACATGCGGATTCGAACCTGCGACCGTAGCTGTCGCGCGGGTCCAGACTGTAGCGCCTAGAACCACTCGGCCACCCTGGCCGGCTGATACGGCACTTGTTTCGCCTCAGTTCCAACAGGGTTTAGTTTTGCGTACATTTCCATTCCTTGTATATGGGAATGATCTTCCATTTAAAATACATCAGACAGGCGACTTGAGCGTTTAGTCAATGTTGTTAGAGAGTATTAAGTGGTTCTCTGGAAGTAGACTATTCATTAATTTTGAAAAAAAAGTTCTGTTCAACAAATAGAATTATGTCGACAGTTAATGTAGCATGTGAATAGCACTTACTAAATTATCTACAGTTTTCAAATTTTTGGGTGTGCGTGTGGACTGAAGAAACCATATTACTGAGCAATTTAATAATTTTTAGCAATTTGTGTAGTTGCTAATTCTGGAAACAAACAAATCAAGATTGTGACGTATTTTGCATTTTTCCTCTCATTAATGTCTTGTGGCATAATTTTGTAATTTAACTCACCGTTTATAAAGGAAAAAGGAAGAATAGCATTTAACATCCTGTTGACGATTGGGACACTGGAGATAGTGCACATGCACGCAGTGGGGAAGGAAACTGTGCTTTTCAGAGGAACTATCAAGGTATTTCGCTTAGACGATTTAAGAAAGATTTGGAAAAACTCCAATCTTGATGACTGGATGGCGATCTGAACCGCTGTCCTCCTGAGTGCGAGCGAGTCTAGTCTTAGCATTAGGCCACAATGCTCGATTATCGCTTACAGAGAAAGATTTGATTTTACAAAGTCGAGCTGCGTGAATAATAACTGATTCTCGCGCAAAATCTGCTAGTAGACTTCTTTTCACACGTTTCGACAGTTTCACAGCTGCTCCACAATATATACTTTTGCTCTTGAAATTCGTCATAGATAATCCACCACAACGTGAGAAGAATAATGATGTTCACAGTTACGAAACTAGAAGAAGAAAAGTGGCATATATTACTTATTACTAATGGTATCAGCGGCTCAGACAGAAGTTCAGTAGGTAGCCACAGAAATCTTTGACCGTTTTCCCAATAACATAGCATATGTAGGAAATGTAATTTCAAATATAGCCTTACTATTTCTTCTTGATAACCGCTTTGCACAATAAAAAAAGATTGGCATCATTTGTAGCTACAAAGGTGAATTCGCTCTCTAATTATACGAGTCATCTTTCTGTTTAAATGTAAACCAGTTTGTTATTTAGTAACCTGTGAATGACCAACATGCAGCAGTACTCACAAATAAAATGTACATAGCCTGAAAACTGAATGGCGCCACATCAAATTAATAAAAATCATCCACAACACATATTGGAAGCGTCTACTCTTCTTGCACCATGAATGTACTGGTGCCTGATGGGGATTCCTCGTTTTAAGCTACGTGGCAAATACATCGTTGGCCGCTTGCTGTATTAACTCCTTCGAGGACTGAACCACTCTATTGTTTTATATGAATCCGGTCTTCTGGTTGAGACTGAATGGGTAAGCAACACGCAGAAGCGTTCGTCCTCCAGAAGTTGGTCGTTTCATATTGCCTGACACACAGCGTCGCAGATTAGAATTTAGTTGTCTAATGCTGTGTTTTTCAACCTTTTTGAATGCGCGACCCCTTTCCAAGTAAAAATATTCTGGCGACCCCCAGAACCATAAATAAAGTATGTCAGCGATTTCAAAGGCGGCGTATTTAATTTTCTTTCTATTGATATTATACCGCTTCAGAAGTCAAGTGCGATGTGAAAAGAGGTTTCTGTGCTCTACGGGCAGAGATATAATTATATTATTTGCCGCGGCAGAGGCGTGGGGGTGAGATGGGGTCAGCGGGTGCATAGTCGCGCGTTTTCGGTCACTACAATTAGTTGGCGGAGGACGCCAGCAAGTACGGACGTGATTATTGTCTTCGCGCTTCGCTCTGAGCGAGCAAAAAATGAACAAGTTTCTTAAAAAGATATGTCCAGCCCTCTGCGTCTGGTACATGTGGCAGTGGCGGAAGCGGACCGAAATCGAAAAAAAATATCCTTTCTGACGACAGTTATCTGAAGTACGATTTTTACCGTCATGAACAAAAAACCTCAATGTGTTATTTGCGGTGATGTATTGTCAGGTGAGAGTATCAAACCATCAAAGCTTCTGCGTCACCTCTCAACTAAACATTCTAAGGAAGCTGGTAAACCGTTGGATTTCTTCGAAAGGAAACAGAAAACACTTAACCAGCAGCAAACTACTATGATTCAGGTAATAAAATAGTGACGTTATTTGTTGGTTTAAAATAGTATTAATGTTTCTGATTTTTTAATTCGTTTTTATGATTTAACAATATTTATCTGATTTTAGGTATCCATTGTCAAAGAGAGAGCGTTACTAGCTATCTACAGAGTCGCATTCCGAGTCGCTAAAGCAGGGAAGCCGCATACAGATGCAAAGAATCTTATTTTGCCAGCAGCCTTGGATATGGTTGAAATTATGTTGGGTAAGCAAGAGGCAAACAAGCTAAAAAGCATACCACTTTTTGATAATACCACTGAACGCAGAATAAAAGATATGGCCTGTGACATTCGAGAACAGTTAGTCGAAAAATTAAAGAAGAACCCACATTTTGTTTTGCTGTTTGATGAATCTACTGATGTTTCAGACATAGATGAATTTATAGTATTTGTGCGCTAAGAAGCAGATGAAAGTATCATGGAAGACATTTTATTTTGCAAAGCACTCCCTGCTAACACTACCGGCCAATGTTTGTATGAGACTTTTTAAGAAAGCACTCGCAACTACGAGGTTGATACACAAAATGTATCGCCATTTGTAGTGATGGTGCTGAAGCTATGACTGGCAGTAAAAGTGGGCTTATCGCGAAATTAAAATCAATAATGCCAAATTTTTCGCGGACACACTGTTTTTTTTTCATCGATAAGCTCTGGCAGCTACTATTTTAACTTCTGGTTTAAATGGTGTGCTTAAAGAGGTGATCAAAGCCGTAAACTTTTTAAAGGTAAACCGTTGCAAACTCGACTGTTTGGGATAATTTGTGAAGACATGGGTTCAGAATGGTTCAAATGGCTCTGAGCACTATGGGACTTAATATCTGAGGTCATCGCCGGCCTCTGTGGTCTAGCGGTTCTAGGCGCTCAGTCCGGAACCGCGCGGCTGCTACGGTCGCAGGTTCGAATCCTGCCTCGGGCATGGATGCGTGTGATGTCTTTAGGTTAGTTAGGTTTAAGTAGTTCTAAGTTCTAGGGGACTGATGACCACAGATGTAAAGTCCCATAGTGCTCAGAGTCATTTGAACCATCTGAGGTCATCAGTCCCCTAGAACTTAGACCTACTTAAACCTAACTAATCTTAGGACATCACACACACCCATGCCCGAGGCAGAATTCGAATCTGTGACCATAGCGGTCACGCACTTCCAGACTAAAGCCGCCTAGAACCGCACGGCCACCGCGGCCGGCGACATGGGTTCGCTCAATCAAAATCTTCTTTATCACACAGAGGTCAGGTGGCTTTCCAAGGAAAGGTTCTGACACAAGTTCTGGAACTAAAAAGTGAATTGTTGATTTTCTTACAAGAGTCTAAATCTGGATATGCGAATTACTTTTGTGACCATGTTTTGCTATAAAAATTAGCATTTCTCGCGGATCTTTTTAACCACCTAAATATTTTGTACAAGAGACTCTAAGGGAAAGAAGAAAACATTATAACAGCTAAGGGTAAAATCAAAGGTTTCATCGCAAAACTTAGTTTGTGGTCAACGTTTTTACAGAAGATGATGTTTGAGTCTTTCTCTTGTATTCAGACTATTGTCAAAGAAATTGAATGGACCAGTCGGTGGTAGTAAGTTCTCACATTCCTTGCATAATTTAGAGCTTGCATAATATGGAAGAGAAATTGTTAAGTTACTTTCCAGAGCTGAACTCTGAAGCTGGCTACGGTCATAGATCCGTTTTTAGATATGCCAGTACGACTGGCTGATCTAAGCACAATGACGACAGAATAGATTTAGCAGCTGACGAGATCCTTAAAATGGAATTTAATTCCCAAAAGATTGATGTCTTCTGGATGAAGAGAAAAGAAGAGTATCCACAGCTGGTAAATGTGCTTTGTAATTATTAGTGCCATTCGCCAGTTCTTACCTTTGTGAATTAGCGTTCTCTTCTGTGGTGAACATAGAACTAAGAAGATAACTAGAAAATGATTTGGTGATTTGTGTCTCAAAAACAGGACCACGATTTGACAAATTATTAGTAAATTAACAGGCCCAGTCTTCTCATTGCTACTGTTGTATTTTTCTTGTAGTCTTAGACCTATAACCCTTTCTTACATTCATTTGGCTAAGTGGCCCCCGTGGCAGGTATCGCTGGTGTCATACTGTGAATAAAAACTATTCAAAACAATAAAATCTTAATAAGTGTCAAGTATGCTTTTTAATAATACATATGAGACACATCAGTCAGTCATCAGGCATCAAACTGCAGTTGTGACCATAAAGCGCTGTGCATTTGCGTGTAATCACTGAATCGTACCGTTATTGTTATTGACTTCGCTCTTGACAGTATCACTTCTGCTCCGCGGGAAAGAAATGACAATGAAATAAGAGAAAACGTGGAGGAAAAAAAAGCGTAATGTTTTACTTGACTGTTATTATTATTATTATTATTATTACGACGAACAAAATATATTAGACACTCCGACAAAGACAACGCCTACGACAATGCAGTATTCAGGTGTACTGTTAGCGACACTCCTCACGTTGCAATTATTGTAACCGATACCTCCGATCGGGTCTCCTCGACAATGTTGCCAAATTCTCTGTGACGGTGTTGCATGCAAGACTCATGTTACTTCATGGCCTTGAAATACCTTATATGAATTCCATTTTAGATACGTCGTCTTTAATCAACACGAATTCATTAAAGCTGCTCCTTAACCAATATGTAGGTAGATGTTTCATTCAGCTAGCCATCTTCTGTGATTATGACTCATTTTGAAGAGATGGTAAAAACAAATGTCTTTAGACGACTTCTTGTAAAAGAGAGTGTACATTTTATAAACTGTTTCGGTATTTTTCGGAATGAAATGCATTATAATTTTTTTAACGTAAATTCCAACAGAAAAATATTTTTCGCATAACGAGTGTTTCGCTCTGCAGGTAAGACGAAGTCTCACTGTATAGTCAATTTGTGAACAAGAAGATCTGTTTTTCGAATTCTCACAGTTACTTATTGGATCTTCCTCATTTAATTATCGATTGGTTCCTGAAAACAGTTTTACAGTTTTGCGTTTATTTATCGTTAACATGGTGTATTTATTATAAAACAATCTATATTATGCTCAATTCAGAATTAATGTTAAACAAGGAATTAAGTAATTTTAGTAAAATATACATATCATTTTCCACAGGCCTGTGTTTTTGTATTGCAGAACCCCTAGTTTTGAGACATGTAGCAGAATGGTTATTTCATTTACTTTCCATCAGTTTCAAAAGAAGACAACATTTCTTTTTAATTTATTGCGAGAATATGTAGCACATATTTTTAAAAATGGTGGTACTAGTTTTTTTGTAAGATATTTTTCAACTCTTTTATAAAGCACTATAAAAAAACAATGATTTACTTCACAGCAATCACCACAATTAACTTCACGAAAGAAATGAGAAATTAATCACGTGATCAGCAACGACGATTTTGTGGGAATCCTGACGAAGCCACATAACTAGGAAAATAGAAACAACGGCAACATGGAGTGTGTGACTTAAAGTATGAGTTGAGTTCAGGCATCCTAGATCCGCTCGGAAAAATTCCTGTACTTCGTGCCTTGTCTCACTGCTACCAATTATAGCGATCTATTGTTTGTTTGGTTCGAAGCTTGTTACTGAAATGCAGTTTAGTAACCGTGGTGCCAAATCTAACACGTGGGCTGTGTGCGTGTTGTTGCAGCCATTTTGTATCACAGTTGAACGTGAGAATCTTTTAAATGCACTTTCATAAATTATTCTCGTTCCGATTGCTGTTTTTATCACAGCAGATGACTCGCACGTAAACTAAGTTGTCAGTAATAACAAGACGCTGCCACTGCACCGGCGTTCCAGCCCGGCAGTTGACGTTGTTCTTTCCCTCTCCCTGCAAACCTCTCAGAGGTAAATACTATCTGTACAAGACTTAGTGACTCTCGCCGCCCTGGTTCGATTCTGCAGAAGTGGGAAGAGATCGATAGACATCGTGTTGCTTCTCACTGCTGCAAGTGTTTGCGTGTTTGAACTCTTCAACAGGTTTAAATTAAATTCACGTTCATTATTATAAATAAGTACCAGATTTGAACGTGAGTGAATCTGCAGGGCGCTTTCACAAAACCTTGTCACCACCGTGTGACATTTATACCATAGCAGATGATCGTCATGGAACATACGTTACCAGCCATGTTGCAACTGCTTTCTTCTACGACCGCGACCCCCTGAGCAAGGCTTTGCCGCCCCCCAGGGGGTCGCGAACCACAGGTTGAGAAACACTGGTCTAATGTACTCCATTCAAAACAAAGGGAGAAATGTGGCTGAAAATAAATAAATCTACTAAATTCCTAGGAAAAGATATTGTTCGGGATCTGGATGCATCACAGTGTCCACACAAGGAATCCGGTAAAGAAAGAGATGTCGTAAGAAGTTTAGTTTTGATTAAATTCACCTACTGTTGGCCAAAATTAAAGCTCTTCCATTATTAATATCGTAATAGTCAGGTTCAGAGTCGTTGTTGCGTTGTTGGGAAGCATACGAAATTGGTGATGGCGGATCGTGATAGTATGAAGTTTAATTTGAAAAAAATGTTTTGCATTAAAAAAAAAAAAAACGTTGATCGGACTTCGTGACAAGAAACTTAGACTGCAAAATTCGATTTGTATAGAATGCAGATCTGCATATTACGGCGCGCCAATCGACCTGTCTGCAAACCTGTCGCTTCTCAGCGTAATTAGTAATTGAAACATAAAAAAATCCGGACATACCGTCAATAACAGGATCTCTACTGGACTGTTATAAAGTAAACACTTAAACCCATCTAAGCAATATTATCATTATTATTGTTATTATTATCATTACTATTGTTATTATTATTATTTGTAGTAGCATAAGTAACGAGAAAAAGCGTCGTTACATGAAAGCTGGCAGACGAAAGAAGATAGTATTCAGGTGGCTATACGAGCCTCAGTTATTTTTTAAATTGGAAAAACGAAAATCGTAGCAATGATGGCTACAGAGTAATGTAGAAACAACATACAGTTTTGTCTATGAAGTATAAAAAACGAATTAGAAAATCGTAGAAATGATGGCTACAGAGTAATGTAGAAACAAAATAGAGTTTTGTCTTTGAAGTATAAAAAACAAATTAACTTGTTATAATAGGCGCCTTGAATGACTGTGACAACTTTTGTAAACAGTGGTGGGAAAGCCTGTAGGCTACGCTACTCGGGGGATGCTCTGGACACAGTATTGGAACACAGTAGTAGTTACATAGTTGCTTTGTATTAGCTGTGAGTTTGCTTTAATCACATCTGTTTGTGATGTTATTTTGAATGGGACAGTCCAATTAGTTCAGGGAATACTATTTTATTACTGTGATTTTTGTTTACTCTGATAATTATTACTATTACTATTTAGTTACTAAAATATCAACTGTTATGGGCCAACGTAAATGGTTGAAAACTTTATTGTTTTCAGGACTTTTTGGATAAATATTTGTCACTCCGTTCCCTCCCCCATTTGACCACAGTCGAAAGAAAACCTGAGAAGATTGTGATGGGATCTTCACCCAATCACTTTACAAGTATCGTAAGTGTTTTCATTGCGAAAATTGAAAAGAAGCAGATTTATTTAGCAAGGTAATAGTTCTCGAAATACATTTATGAAATGTAAAAGGTTTTGCAGTCCATGTCATGGTGATAGAGCAACAAATATGTTGAACGAGGAGAAGAAAACAGTTTTGATTGAGATGTAAAAATTAATGTTTATTTATTCATCAGTGATGCGATTTTCGACTAATTCAAGACATTTTCAGATTGGCATACATAAGATACAGTCGAATTAGAAAGGCTTGATCTTACCTTGGGACTGGACAATACTAGAAAAATCTCTGAGTCTTATAGCAAAACAGGCACAGTCATCACTTTATAAAATATCGCTCTTGTTTCTTTTCACATTTTCCCTGATAGAGTTCTTCTAATTGCGCAACAGATGGCAGGGACATGAAAGGGAGGCTATGGTTGGTGAGGGAGTGGGACAGGGCTGTAGCCTATCCGCGATGTTATTCAATCTGTATATTGAGCAAACAGTAAAGGAAACAAAGAAAAATTAGTAGTAGGAATTAAAATCCATGGAGAAGATATAAAGACTTTGGGGTTTGCCGATGACATTGTAATTCTTTCAGAGACAGCAAAGGACCTGGAAGAGTAGCTGAGCGGAATGGACAGTGTCTTGAAAGAAGGATATAAGATGAACACCAACAAAAGCAAAACGAGTATAATTGAATGTAGTCGAATTAAATCGGGTGATGCTGCGGGAATTAGATTAGGAAATGAGATGCTTAAAGTATTAAATGAGTTTTGATATTTGGGGAGCAAAATAACTGATGATGGTCGAAGTAGAGACTGGCTATGGCAAGGAAAGTGTTTCTGAAGAAGAGAAATTTGTTAACATCGAGTATAGATTTAAGAGTCAAAAAGTCTTTTCTAAAAGTATTTGTATGGAATGTAGCCATGTATGGATGTGAAACATGGACGATAAATAGTTTAGCAAGAAAAGATAAATAGTTTAGACAAGAAGAGTTTAGACAAGAAGAGAAATATGGTGCTACAGAAGAATGCTGAAGATTAGATGGGTAGATCACGTAAGTAATGAGGAGGTACTGAATAGAATTAGGGAGAAGAGGAATTTGTGGCACAGATTGACTAGAAGGGCTGGGTTGGTAGGACACGCTCTGAGGCATCAAGGGATCACCAATTTAGAACTGAAGGAAGAGTGGAGGGTAAAAATCGTAGAGCGAGCCCAAGAGATGAATACATTAAGGAGATTCAGAAGGATATAGGTTGCAGTAGGTACTTGGAGATGAAGAAGCTTGCACAGAATAGAGTAACATGGAGAGGTGCATCAAACCAGTCTCCGGAGTGAAGACCGCAAGAACAACATGGCATGATTGTCACAACGTACATTACAGCCAAGGCGTTGGAAGTGAGACGCTTGTCCAGTAGGTGGGTAGGTGTGTTATGTAGAGTTATTCTTCTTACGGACTATATATTTGCCTCTAAAGGCTATAATCTAGATCTTTGTACAGAGATTTTCATGTTATGCCACGACTAGACGTGTTAGTGATCCTTTGTTTTATTTTGGTCATTAGTCTTCTGACAGGTTTGATGCGGCCCGCCACGAATTCCTCTCCTGTGCTAACCTCTTCATCTCAGAGTAGCACTTGCAACCTCCGTCCTCTGTTATTTGCTGGATGTACTCGTATTCCAATCTCTGTCTTCCTTCTACAGCTCCGTCTAGTACCATGGAAGTCATTCCCGCATGCCTTAACAGATATACTATCATGCTGTTCCTTCTCCTTATCGCCGTCCGGGGTGGCCAAGCGATTCTAGGCGCTACAGTCTGGAACCGCGCGACCGCTAAGTTAAGTCCCGTAGTGCTCAGAGCCATTTGAACCATATTTTTCTCATTATCAGTGCTTTCCACATATTCGTTTCCTCTCCGATTCTGCACAGAACCGCCTCATTTCTCACCTTATCTGCCCAGCTAATTTTCAACATTAGTCTGTAGCACCACATCTCAAATGCTTCGATTCTCTTTCGTTCTGGTTTTCCCACAGTCCATGTTTCACTACCATACAATGCTGTAGACCAGACGTACATTCTCGGAAATTTCTTCTTCAAATTAAGACCGATATTTTATGTTAGTAGACTTCTCTTGGCCAGGAATGCCCTTTTTGTCATTGCTAGTCTGATTTTGATGTCCTCCTTTCTCCGTCCGTCATTCGGTATTGTACTAATTAGGTAGCAGAATTTCTTAATTTATTTACTCCATGACCATCGATTCTGGTGATCATACACAGATACAAGAAGCTCTTCCTCAAAATTTTCTGAATAATAATTCGATTCCTAGCAAAGAGAATTACATTGGACTCCATTAATAGAAGTGTAAATACATGCTACAGCCCTGATGTACTCTTCGCCTGATTTAAATTTCCTTGGATAGAAGATTTTTCTGTTTTCAGTATTATTTGTGTGCCAAGGTATAATACGATTATGACTTCTACAAGTTGGAGAAGACATCCTCGTTTTATCAAAATATCCCATTGGGGGTGTTTTGAATCTACCCAAGTCCTTTTCATAATCAAATAATTCGAGATGTTCCTTAACATTAAATTCCATTCTTTTTTCAGTCAGTATGTTTTGAGGAAAACACGTAGTCTATGCATTATCGACATGTTCCTAAACCAGCTGTTGCTGAAGCAACAAAGTTTCTTATATGAATCCGCATTTTCTGTTCTTTCTGAGATGTCTGAAAGAACAGACACCACGGATTCGTATAATTAATTCGCCTCGGTGGGCAAGAATCCACCTTCTTCAACGCGGATGCCCAAATACGTCCGACCTCCTGCGGGAATCTCGGAGTGGCGAGCTTGGAGGCAAAGGACAGGGACTGCAGATAAATGGCGCTCGGTGGGAATGTGAGTCGGCTGTGAGGCCTGCCGAGATAGTCCACACGGCTGCGATAAACACTGCGTCCCGGATGGAGCAGTGGTTACAGCACATGCCTGGAAAGCAGGAGATCCTGGGTTCTGGTCCTGGTCCAGCACTCGGTTTCGCTCGTGGTCCCTGCTTCCGCGTAACGACTCCATGCAGCTGACATGGCAGACCCTTTCCTTTCCTTTTCTTTCTCCCCACTCCACCTTCAATTTACACTACTGGCAATGAAAATTGCTACACCACGAAGATGACGTGCTACAGACGCTAAATTTAACCGACAGGAAGAAGATGCTGTGATATGCAAATGATTAACTTTTCAGAGCATTCACACAAGGTTGCCGCCGGTGGCGACACCTACAACGTGCTGACATGAGGAAAGTTTCCAACCGATTTTTCATACACAAACAGCAGCTGACCGGCGTTGCCTGGTGAAACGTTGTCGTGATGCCTCGTGTAAGGCCGGATTGTAGCCTATCGCGATTGCGGTTTACCGTATCGCGAGATTGCTCCTCACGTTGGTCGATATCCAATGTCTGTTAGCAGAATAGGGAATCGGTGGGTTCAGAAGGGTAATACGGAACTCCGTGCTGGATCCCAACGGACTCGTATCACTAGCAGTCGAGATGACAGGCATCTCATCCGCATGGCTGTAACGGATCGTGCAGCCACGTCTCGATCCCTGAGTCAACAGATGGGGACGTTTGCAAGAAAACAACCACCTACACGAACAGTTCGACGACGTTTGCAGCAGCATGGACTATAAGCTCGGAGACCATGGCTGCGGTTACCCTTGACGCTGCATCACAGACAGGAGCGCCTGCGATGGTGTACTCAACGTACAAACCTGGGTCCACGAATGGCAAATTGTCATTTTTTCGGATGAATCCAGGTTCTGTCTACAGCATCATGATGGTTGCATCCGTGTATTCGTCATCGCCATACTGGCGTATCACCCGGCGTGATTGTATGGGGTGCCATTGGTTACACGTCTCGGTCACCTCTTGTTCGCATTGACTGCACTTTGAACAGTGGACGTTACATTTCAGATGTTACAACCCGTGGCTCTACCCTTCATTTGATCCCCGCGAAACCCTTCATTTCAGCAGGAGTATGCAAGACCACATGTTGCAGGTCCTGTAGGGCCTTTCTGGATACAGGAAATGTTCGACTGCTGCCGTGGCCAGCACATTCTCCAGATCTCTCACCAAATGAAAACGTCTGGTCAATGATGCCCGAGCAACTGGCTCGTCACAATAGCCAGTCAGTACTCTTGATGAACTGTGGTATCGTGTTGAAGCTGCATGGGCAGCTGTACCTGTACACGCCATCGAAGTTCTGTTTGACTCAATGCCAATGCTTATCAAGGCCGTTATTATGCCCAGAGGTAGTTGTTATGGATCTATTGCGCCCAAATTGCGTGAAAATGTAATCACATGTCAGTTCTAGTATAATATATTTGTCCAATGAATACCCGTTTTTCATCTGCACTTCTTCTTGGTGTAGCAATTTTAATGGCTAGTAGCGTACATATAACGTATCACAGCTGCGGATTCCGCGTAGTGTCTGTCCTTTCGGACACGTCTAAAAGAACAGGCACCGTGCATTAGTAAAATATATAAATTCTGTAGGGCACTTACAACGACTTGTTGAGTCCTGCCAAGTCGAGTTGCTGCACTAAAATGGCCAATAGGAGGTCCGACACGATATTAGGCGGTATCTAGTGATTTTGTCACATTAGTCCATACGCATGAATAGGTAAAGGACCCAACCGCCCGTTGATCGGTAATGGGGAATTACACCATTAATACCAAAGGTATAAAAACTGCGGAAGTTTGTCGCCTTTAAGGAGCAGAAAGTAATCAACACATTAAAGAAAAGTTTATAAAAATGCACATGGTTTGCACGATCTCACAGATCTGTTACTGCTTGCATAACAGTAAATAAAGATTTAACATCAAGAGTTATAGAAATGCAAGTACTGAGTAGATACTGCTCTCTTGTTAAATCAAAGATTCAGCTCTGGGAAAGAGGAAAAAAATAGAACAAGACGAAAAATTAAATAAACCCACACAAAAATGCATCGCTTCAACGAGAGGATTTAAGGTTTTTGTATCACTGCATGTTAAATAGGCTACTCTGACAAATGCCGTCAAGTGAATTTCTAATAAAATAAGCTCCCCTAGTCCCTATAAGATACCAAACCCCGCATCCTGAAAATTTGTGCTTGTTAATTTTTGTCAATACTTGTAAGACCTATAATGAAAAACATGGGATGCCTGGAACAGATGATGGTTAGGAACTGAATTAGTCATGCATGAATTATGAGTTGCATGTGCCCCACCATTTCATTAATAAATCTTTCCATAAGTATTAAAAATTTAGAAGCACCCATTCTCAGCATTGTCTTCATGGGGATGGGAATCACTGTGTGATTAGGAGGAACTATTTTATACTTTTATTCCAATTTAAAAACTCGTTATATTAAAAGTTTATTTTTATTTAAATAATTATTTTTTATAAAACTGCACATATATTAAAAAAGGGAAATGTTAATTTATAAATATGGACTTATATTTTTAACAAAAATAACGTCTTTTTATTTTTAATAAATGCTCTACTGAAAACAAGTTAAAATTTGATACAGACATAGACTTTTACCTGACTCTGTATATCCAACTTTTCAGAGATGGTTGCAGAACTCGGCTGTTCGATGCAGCATGTCAAATGAAACACCTTTCAGCCGTCTAGTTTCCAAACTTATCTTATTTGGTTACCATTTTCGGCGATTTACTGCGATATCTTTAGGCCTCTGACCGACGTGTAGGAAGACTCCACCTCGGTTCTGGTCAAAACAGTGGCCAGCAATACTGCTATTAGCAGATTGAATCTTCCTACTGTAAAGGCATTGCTTTCCCCGAAAGTCGATATTTTTTTTTCTTTTCTGCATTACCTTGTTATAGTACGTATCTATCATTTATTTAAACTATTCTTTATTTGTTAATACGTCGCATTGTTTCTTCATTCATTTTGCTAACGTTTAATACTTTATATTGTACGAATATGAATTTTTTGGTTTTATATGCTTTGTAAATTTTTGGTTAGGCTAGGAGAAGTACTGTGTCAGAGAGAGAGCGAACGACTATCGATAGAGAGTGTGCGAGTTGTTGCCGTATCGTGGCCGGTTCGCGGGTGGAGAAACGTTGCAAAGTTCGGCGTGAAAGACGGTGATACGCTGAGGAACAATTAGTTACAGTGCGTCCGTTGTGTTAATAGGAGGTCGTGCATTATTAAGTGAGCAGTCAAACCTGAAAAGTATATCGAGTGTTTGCGGTGACGATTTTACATACTGTGTGAACTTGTGACAATTAGCCGTGAACCAGACACCATTGTTGTGTGGAGACACTAACTGTTAGAATTGTGTGAAAGTGGAACAAACCAAAATGTTAAGTTAAAGAACAGCGCTGTGATTTGATCAAGAAATATTTATTATATCATCCAAACTGTCTAAAAGACGATGACGTAAATTGAACTGTTGTTTAACGGACTGTTATAGTGATAAACATATGTGACTGTTTTCCTGCGACAACACGGTGAAAGAACTGTGCGAAGTATTGGCATTAACGGGCTATATATCGTAAATACTAAAGACAGTGCCTAATTCCGACCTACCCGCACTGCGTGATTAATAAACTTTTAATAAAAAAACGTCGCGCGCGTAACGACAACGCACACACTGGAACTATTATTATCGCGCCAGTGCTGCCAGCTGATTCGACTACAACGGAGACGTGGACCACCGCAGTAACTGGAATATTAATGAAACAGGAGGATCCATCATTATCTTCACGCCACGAACCAGGATTAACTTCACACATCGTCCGCGCGGACCACCGCTGACGTCATCGCACTGCCTGTAGCAACAGTTGAGACATTAAAAGAAAATTATTACGCTCTGTCTCATTTAAAAAATAAAGACAATTGCAGTTAAATTATCTATTTGAAAAATGCTATCACAATATCAGAGTTCAATTTTGTTTAGTTCCAATAAATATTCTTTCCATTATTTCGTCTTGTTCACAGTGTTGAAAACCCGCCAAATCAAAGTTCAATTAATAATTTTCTTTCAAAATTCTTCTAGGACATTTTGCTGCTCATCATAATTTTATTTTAGTGTTTGTGTGTAACTTCTTTTGGAGGGAGTACATATTTTATTTTTTGTGCAGTAAAATTAGCTACCACAAAATTACGTATATTATCAGCTGACGCTGTCCGCCATTACTGCTTGAAAACTGACCAATAGTATTTTTGCACCTATTTTCTCATTGGCTGTCAGCTTCAAAACAAAATTACGTATTTAGTGGGCATCTAGCAGATGCGCGATGTCTATGTAGGCCCCTAGAATATTTTTTTTTTACTTTTGCCGTTTTACTGGAATTAATTGACTTTAATTGTTCATTTGGCCCCCATTAAAGTGATTTATCGCATCTATATAATAATTGTGCTGAATTGCCTAATTTACTTTTTTATTACGTAAACATTGGCATACCATATTTGGAATAAAATTGATGTCTTATTGGCCCGACATAAGATTCTGCACGTTCTGACAAAGACTATGCCAATTTTTTTTCGTCCATGACTAACAGGGGTAGTCAGATTACTTGTGTAGCTCATGTTTTATTATTTAAAAGCTTTTTTTTCAGACGTAGAGAACCAGTTTCTTTACACTACCTGATGATGGCGTAGTAAATCGCCGAAACTGGTAGCCAAATAAAATAAGTTCGGAAACTAGACGGCTGAAAGGTGTTACATCTGAAAGGCTTGAGATCCTGTTACATAACAAGATAAAAAAGGGAATGATAAGCGAGTAGAACAGAATGGGTTACAAAAAGGAATGCTCACCAGTGAACTAGTTCCCTAAGGTGAGCCGGCCGGTGTGGCCGAGCAGTTCTAGGCGCTGGAGTCTGGAACCGCGCGACCGCTACGGTCACCGGTTCGAATCCTGCCTCAGGCATGGATGTGTGTGATGTCCTTAGGTTAAAGTAGTTCGAAGTTGTAGGGGACTGACGAA
This sequence comes from Schistocerca gregaria, assembly GCF_023897955.1. Lineage (NCBI taxonomy): Eukaryota > Metazoa > Arthropoda > Insecta > Orthoptera > Acrididae > Schistocerca > Schistocerca gregaria. Next base: position 515,514,464 of record NC_064924.1, read on the forward strand.
CTCAGATGTTGAGTCCCACAGTGCTCAGAGCCATTTGAACCATTTTCAACCCTACGGTGAATGAGGTTCCCCAACTCTTAACACACGTACGCACCTCCACCGCAGCTCTCCAATCCAATCGCCGGCAGCTGGAGGAACTCTAGTCCAATCGAGGAGTGCGGCGGGTCGGCCGAGTTGGCAGGGGCAGCGACCGCGCGCCGCCGGGTGTGAGGCCGCGTGCAGTGGCGTGGCGCGGCGCGTCTGGAGGCGCGGCTCTGAGCCCCGCGCCACCCCGTCCCGCCGGCCGCTTCCTTCCTTCCTTCCTTCCTGCCTTCCTTCCGGCGCAGCAGCCATTGCCGACCGCGGTCTTATTGATTGCAGCGGGTTAGCCCACGCCTTACGCCCCACGGCGGCTGCACCTGCTCCCTCGCAGCCTTCCGGCACACCGGCTTATCCCGACACTCTGTCTCGCCTCCCGTCTTAATAGCGGGACACTACAAGAATGCTCGGCAGCTAAAAGAAAATCAGGAACAGCGCCACGAACAAAAGCTCTTTTGGCAGACTTCTAAACGCACTGATGCAAGTGGAAAGTGCTACACCATGAAGTCCGACATTTGCCCAAACTGTGTGAAGGTATTCTCCGAATAGCGAGCGTTAGTTGGTTGAACTTTAACTCCATTCATAAATGACTGCCATCGTCAATACCAATGTGAAGTGTGACTCCCAGGGGAACGAACAGATTCGTGTGTTCTTGCCATACCTCAAACACATGCAGTGCCAATTCAAGGAGACGGCTGGATGGAGGTGCTATGCAAGAATTCGACTTTCCATCACATCCGAGACATGGCGACTGGGCAACAAATAACACTGGGCAACAAAAAAATAATTTTTGAAAGTTTCGAGCACTTCATGACGCATGGGTTGAGAAAAACAAATATGACAATGAAAAATTTTTATTAGCTCCAGTTTCTATGAGATACACAAGGTGGAAGTATTACATATTAACAGATTGAGAGAAAAGGATAAATTTTAATAACATACATGCTAACAACAATGAAAGTGCATTTGATTTTTTAAACTGATAATTACATGTTAAGAGTCTAAATTGCTGGAAAAATACTTCGCAGATGTTCGTGTCTGAAGAGAATCATGTGTTGGCCTATCGACTTAATCGTCTGTTAGCTTGCCTCTTGCAGTGGAGTTCCGCAGAATCCCTACACAAAGACCAACAGTAATCCGCAAGCATTACTTCATTCCAACGACCCTGATTTCTTTGTTCCATAACAGAAATGTCCTGATGGAATCTCTCACCATGTTCATCGCTAACAGCTCCACAACTAGGAGGGAAAAAGTCTAGGTGGGAGTGGAGAAAATAGATCTTAAGAGACATGTTGCATCCAAGGTTACGGTATTTTTGCAGGAACACTGTCACCAAATGCTTGTAGTTTTCATCTCTTTTGTTGCCTAAAAATCCATGAACAACAGCCTTGAAGGCTTCACAAGCTTAGTTTTCTTTCTCCTACAAATCTTGGTCAAATGCAGGATCCTTTACAAGTTCTCTTATTTGGGGTCCGACAAAAATGCCTACCTTAACTTTTGCATCACTTAATTTCGAAAATTTCTCTCTTATTTACTTAAAGGCCCGTCCTTCTCGGTTCATAGCTTTGACAAAGTTTTTCATCAAACCCAGCTTGATATGCAGGGGTAGAAGAAGAACAACTTTTGGGTCCACAAGAGGCTTGGCAATATTTTTCTCGATAGGGTGAAGATTTCTTGCAGGCCAGTCTTCTTTAATATAATGCAATTTCCTTTCTCTACTGCCCCACATACATAAGAAGCAGCAATTCTTTGTGTAACCCAGTTGCATTCCTAAGAATTTGGCAATGACTTTTAGATCACCACTTATTTTCCATTTGTATTCATGATATTTAATTGAGTCCAAGAGAGCTGTCATATTTGCATATGTCTCCTTCATGTGAATAGCATGACCAACAGGAATAGATGAAAGAAGGTTCCCGATGTGAAGTAACGCAGCTTTCAAACTAAGCTTGGCGGAGTCTATGAATAGCCTCCATTCAGTTAGATCATGGTTCAAATTCAAAGAGTTCATCAAGCCATTAATGTCGCAACAAACAACAAGATTATTTTTCTTCTGAAAAAAGGGAAGCAGTTCCATGTAATGTTTTCTGTACTGTAAGATTTTCACATCAATTTGGAGAAGATTCCATTGCTGTAGTCGAGACCTAAGAATTTCTGCGTTCTCCTTTGGCAGGCCAAGGTCTCTAATGAGATCACTCAATTCCGCTTGACTCAGTCTGTGCAGTTTATCATCTTTTCCCTCAAAATCAGGGTTATGGAATTTGGAAGGCTTGTTTGGTTCTTCTAGTTCCACACTGTCTTCATTTTCTACTTCAAACACATAATTTTCGGGTGGGGTAGGAACTAGTAAACTATCCGAATGTGGAATGGATCGAATAGCAGATGGAAGATTCGGGTACTTAACTGTTCTTCTTTTCTTTATAGACAATCCTGCCTTTACAGGTGGAGTCAGGCAGAAATAGCAGTCATCTGTATGGTTTGTAGACTCCCGCCAAATCATATGCACAGCGAAAGCCATAGATTGCTTCTTCTTTTTCAGCCATTCTCGCCGTATAACTGAACATGCGTTGCAACACATACGTGGAGCCCAAGACTTATCCTGGTCCCCTACTTTCATACCTAAATAATACTGATAGGCAGTCTTTACAAGAGGCGTCAGATTGCGTTTCTGTGAGGAAAATGTTATTTCACCACAAATATAACAAAAGTTACTCACCATATTTACACATTTTCCTGCCATTTTTACAAATTTTACACTAAAAAAGCACTCGCGAACCAGAAATTTTGCATTAACTTGAGTAGAAACTACATGTAATTCACAGTCACAGCAACAGTATCTATGTTTATGACTTAGAAACAGCTGAAGAGCATTTGTAATTTGTTATTTGACAGGTGTGTCAACTCCCCCCCCCCCCCCCCCCAAATTTAAAATCTTCACTCTAAAAAATGAAATGTCACTTTATCTTCAAAAGAAGAGCTAATCTGTCATTTTAGTGGTGATTTTTGAATTCAGCAGATGGAAATACATATAAATTTACTATTTACTATTTTTGAGCCCGAAACATTTTTATTGTTGCCAAGTGTAATGGGACCAGATGTGTCAGTCAAGGATCTGCACATTCTTGTCAACGTTTGTGCTGTGAAATGCCGTGTGGATATTGCATTATCCTGCCCGATTATACACAGTGTGTCCCAAATCCATCAGCACTGCTAATGTGAAATTTCAAACTGCGGTGGTATACGGTGGAGTGTTATGGAGTTAAGATCCTTGAAAATTCAACAATAGCCATGTAGAAGGCCAAAGTGTTACCATCACTGCAGCAGGCATCCTGGTAGAGAATGTAACAGTACGCATCTCACACTCGTCGGAAAATGGTGGTGGACCACCGAGGCAACACCAAGTTTGGTGCTGAGTTTTGTGTTTGTGGGCGATAAATCGTCGAATTTAACCAAAATAGCGAGAAGAAATTTCCTGGACCCCCTCTGTGACAGCCTCCCAGCCCACAAAGTGAAGATCGCTTTTGGTCAGCTAACGGATCACAGTCCTGTACCACCCACCGTATTCGTCGGATTTGGCCCCAGTCGACTTCTGCTTGTTCCCCAAATTGAAGTTGCCAAAGAAAGGACACCGTTACGACGCAGTTAAGAACATCCTAGAAAATAGTTCTGCGTACGAAAGGCAGTTCCAGAACAGGACTAGAGAGACTGTTCCAAAACACTTTTAAAAACGTTTCACCCATGTAATGGTTCCGGGGGAGATATTTTGAATAAATACAGGGGTTTTGTGAACATAATTCGTGATTATATGTTTCATACCCACAGTCCTAACGGATCTGGGATCCTGGTTGTGAAGGGACTGACAACAGGTTTTACATTTCTTGCCACGTACAGGCGAGCATTCAGCCACCATTTAACAGTTACCAAATCACTACTGTTGTCTTTCTCCAATAGCTACTCACACCATAATCCGAGAAGTCGTAGAGGTATTCTTGAGATTTTACACAAGGTCCTCTAATGACCACTTCTAACAGAAGTGAGAATCGTCGCAGAACACGACAGGACGCCACTCAGTACCCTGTTGACAAGTAATGTTGCCCTTGGTATGATGTCAGGAGTAAACGAAGGAAGTCGATTCTAGATATTGACACAGTTTTCATTGATCTGTTCCTGACGGTTCGTGACGACACTACCTGTGACCTCTGCACGGACTTCAGCTGCTGTCATTTGTCTATTCGTCAGAGAAAGTCCAACATTTCTACCATCTTCTCGTGGTGTGGTGTAGTCCTGCGAACACCCGTGCCTACTCTTGTTGCCACGGAGTTGTCCTGAGTGCAGTGAAACCTCGTCACTACCCCTTCTGCAGCAGTTGCGCTATATCAAACTGTTCGGCCATTTTCCCGTGTGATGTTCCCAAGTTCCTCGTAAACTGCACGTGCTCATCCTGTGAGTACGAGCTCTTGCGTCTCCACCAGAAAAGTCGCAGTAGCGTTAGACGCACCCAATAACTGTGATGCAGCCACACTCGCATCATTCTATATTTATAGAGATGGTTTCTTTTCACACTAAAAATACTGAAAATAAGCTCATAAGACGATAAAATTGTAATAAATGTCTCACAAAAACATGAGAATGCTGGAGTACCAGTTTGATAACGATCGGTCAACGTGTTCTTTTCCGTCAGTGTACATTGTTAATTGGTGGTTATCAATAAAGTACAGCTACTCAAAGAGATCGCTTGTTAATTATGATTATTGTGTGGAAGCGAAAGTTGGTAGCTATGCTAATGTGTTAACGCTGAATCGATTTCCGCTGGTAAAAAAAAGAAAAAAATGTTATAATTGTGCCTACCAGCTGCGAATCTGACGCTGTACACTCAAAGTCTAACAAAACAGTCGCGACACTCTGTATGCTTTTTTTTCTTTTTTCGCACAGCGATAACAGCACACCAAGCGATCAGTGACACTTCTGAGCTTCTGAGTACGATATCGAGTGCGTGTGAACACTATCGTTTATACTGGTTTTTAACGTAGTTTTTTTACATTGGTGATCGTATGGAGTGCCGTAAAAACGGACAGTGACTAAAAAACTATCACATTGGTCATTCATTTTTTACCCTAAGGTCGTCCGGAGACATGAAACTATAGATTACAGGACACATTTACGATTCTCTTATAACGTGAGGATATTTACTGAAGAATGTCGCTTTCCTTTAATAACAAAAAAGTACCAGTAAATACAAGAAGATCTGACCTTTTGTACGAAGACGTTATATATGTACCCAACAACTCGATGTTCCGTTCGGTACACTTCCTGCCAAATCAATGAATGTGGAACATAGGAATCCTATATGGATTCTAATACCCACATTATTTAATGTACCAAATAAGCCAACATACCTGCAGCTGAAGGAGAAACCGCTGATATGTCACGAAAGATGTCAAAATGAAATAAGTGTTTTTGCAACAGGGAAGAACCAAATTCCATAATTGTTGCTACATCTGAGTCACATACGGCAAGAATCCCTAACATACTAGCTTTTGAAGAAAAATTAATTAAATTAAAAAATATTCATATATTAGAATGTCGACTGAAATGTTATAATGAATCATTAGACTCCATAAAACATTTTTGACTTGTCAAGGAAAGTGTCTATCATAATCAGGACAGACAACAACAGGAATATATGCTTCTCACGTATAAAATATGTATATATATTCTCTTGTTGTCAGCGGAGTACACTGCAATTATGAACGTATTCGAAGGTATTTCATCATTAATAAGTTGTAGTTCATGTCATTCAATCATTGAAATTCGGCATTTTTTTCTTTTATTTCGCTATAAATTATGTTCCATGGTAATGTAGCAAAGCATGGAACGCAAAGATATAACAATAGTTTCGTTACTAAACTATAAATTAAACATGACATGTATTATCCTTGCGATACATATCACTGCTTCCCCATGAACCACGGACCTTGCCGTTGGTGGGGAGGCTTGCGTGCCTCAGCGATACAGATGGCCGTACCGTAGGCGCAACCACAACGGAGGGGTATCTGTTGAGAGGCCAGACAAAAGTGTGGTTCCTGAAGAGGGGCAGCAGCCTTTTTCAGTAGTTGCAGGGGCAACAGTCTGGATGATTGACTGAGCTGGCCTTGCAACATTAACCAAAACGGCCTTGCTGTGTTGGTACTGCAAACGGCTGAAAGCAAGAGGAAACTACAGCCGTAATTCTTCCCGAGGGCATGCAGCTTTACTGTATGGATAAATGATGATGGCGTCCTCTTGGGTAAAATATTCCGGAGGTAAATTAGTCCCCCATTCGGATATCCGGGCGGGGACTACTCAAGAGGACGCCGTTATCAGGAAAAAGAAAACGCGTTCTACGGATCGGAGCGTGGAATGTCAGATCCCTTAACTGGGCAGGTAGATTAGAAAATTTGGAAATGGAAATGGATAGGTTAAAGTTAGATATAGTGGGAATTAGTGAAGTTCGGTGGCAGGAGGAACAAGATTTTTGGTCAGGTGAATACAGGGTTATAAACACAAAATCAAATAGGGGTAATGCAGGAGTAGGTTTAATAATGAATAAAAAAATAGGATAGCTACTACAAACAGCATAGCGAACGCATTATTGTGGCCAAGATAGACACAAAGCCCATGCCTACTACAGTAGTACAAGTTTATATGCCAACTAGCTCTGCAGATGATGAAGAAATTGAAGAAATGTATGATCATATAAAAGAAATTATTCAGGTAGTGAAGGGATACGAAAATTTAATAGCCATGGGTGACTGGAATTCGATAGTAGGAAAAGGGAGAGAAGGAAATATAGTAGGTGAATATGGATTGGGGCTAAGAAACGAAAGAGGAAGCCGCCTGGTAGAATTTTGCACAGAGAATAACTTAATCATAGGTAACACTTGGTTCAAGAATCATGAAAGAAGGTTGTATACATGGAAGAATCCTGGAGATACTAAAAGGTATCAGATAGATTATATAATGGTAAGACAGAGATTTAGGAACCAGGCTTTAAATTGTAAGACATTTCCAGGGGCAGATGTGGACTCTGACGAGAGTCTATTGGTTATGAACTGTAGATTAAAACTGAAGAAACTGCAAAAAGGTGGGAATTTAACGAGATGGGACCTGGATAAACTGAAAGAACCAGAGGTTGTACAGAATTTCAGGAAGAGCATAAGGGAACAATTGACAGGAATGGGGGAAGTACAGTAGAAGAAGAATGGGTAGCTTTAAGGGATGAAGTAGTGAAGGCAGCAGAGGATCAAGTAGGTAAAAAGACGAGGGCTGGTAGAAATCCTTGGGTAACAGAAGAAATAGTGAACTTAATTGATGAAAGGAGAAAATACAAAAATGCAGTAAATGAGGCAGGCAAAAAGGAGTACAGACGTCTCATAAATGAGATCGACAGGAAGTGCAGAATGGCTAAGCAGGGATGGCTAGAGAACAAATATAAGGATGTAGAGGCTTATCTCACTAGGGGGAAGATAGATACTGCCTACAGGAAAATTAAAGAGACCTTTGGAGAAAAGAGAACCACTTGTATAAATATCAAGAGCTCAGATGGAAACCCAGTTCTAAGCAAAGAAGGGAAAGCAGAGAGGTGGAAGGAGTATATAGAGGGGCTGTACAAGGGCGGTGTGCTTGAGGACAATATTATGGAAATGGAAGAGGATGTAGATGAAGATGAAATGGGAGATACGATACTGCGTGAAGAGTTTGACAAAGCACTGAAAGACATGAGTCGAAACAAGGCCCCGGGAGTAGACAACATTCCATTAGAACTACTGATAACCTTGGGAGAGCCAGACCTGACAAAACTCTACCATCTGGTGAGCAAGATGTATGAGACAGGCGAAATACCCTCAGACTTCAAGAAGAATATAATAATTCAAATCCCAAAGACAACAGGTGTTGACAAATGTGAAAATTGCCGAACTATTAGTTTAATAAGTCACAGCTGCAAAATACTAACGCGAATTTTTCCAGACGAATGGAAAAACTAGTAGAAGCCGACATGGGGAAGATCAGTTTGGATTCCGTAGATATACTGGAACACGTGAGGCAATACTGACCTTACGACTTATCTTAGAAGAAAGATTAAGGAAAAGCAAAAATACGTTCTTAGCATTTGTAGACTTAGAGAAAGCTTTTGACAATGTTGACTGGAACACTCTCTTTCAAATTCTAAAGGTGGCAGGGGTAAAATACAGGGAGCGAAAGGGTATTTACAATTTGTACAGAAACCAGATGGCAGTTATAAGAGTCGAGGGACATGAAAGGGAAGCAGTGGTTGGGAAGGGAGTAAGACAGGGTTGTAGCCTCTCCCCGATGTTATTCAATCAGTATATTGAGCAGGCAGTAAAGGAAACAAAAGAAAAATTCGTAGTAGGTATTAAAATCTATGGAGAAGAAATAAAAACTTTGAGGTTCGCCGATGACATTGAAATTCTGTCAGAGACAGCAAAGGAATGGACAGTGTCTTGAAGGGAGGATATAAGATGAACATCAACAAAGGCAAAACGAGGATAATGGAATGTGGTCGAATTAAGTTGGGTAATGCTGAGGGAATTAGATTAGGAAATGAGATACTTAAAGTAGTAAAGTAGTGTTGCTATTTGGGGAGCAAAATAACTGATGATGGTCGAAGTAGAGAGGATATAAAATATAGACTGGCAATGGCAAGGTAAGCGTTTCTGAAGAAGAGAAATTTGGTAACGTCGAGTATAGATTTAAGTGTCAGGAAGTCGTTTCTGAAAGTATTTGTATGGAGTGTAGTCACGTATGGAAGTGAAACATGGACGATAACTAGTTTGGACAAGAAGAGAATAGAAGCTTTCGAAATGTGGTTCTACAGAAGAATGCTGAAGATTGTATGGGTAGATCACATAACTAATGATGAAGTATTGAATAGAATTGGGGAGAAGAGGTGTATATGGCACAACTTGACAAAAAGGACGGACCGGTTAGTGGGACATGTTCTGAGGCATCAAGGGATCACAAATTTAGCATTGGAGGGCAGTGTGGAGGGTAAAAATCGTAGAGGGAGACCAAGGGGTGAATACACAAAGCGGATTCAGAAGGATGTAGGTAGCAGTAAGTACTGGGAGATGAAGAAGCTTGCACAGGATAGGGTAGCATGGAGAGCTGCATCAAACCAGTCTCAGGACTGAAGACAACAACAAAAACAACATCAACATGTCACTGTCTGCTTTTTCCCCGCTTGGAGCGCTACAGTCATTCCAGCTGTCGAACGCTAAAATCTTTCACACGAGGGAGTGTTGCGACTGTATGTATTAGACTGTGGTGCACAGTTTGTAAGGTGTCAGGCAAATCCAACATCTTCCATGAAAACCCTGACATGGTAAACAAATCCAGTAGTTTGTCACATAGCTCCGAATAAATCGCGACATTAAATTAACAGACTAACACCAGAAGGCCTAAATGCGTGTCGTACCTTCCCAGCGTGAGACCGACGCAGTTCCGAGGGGAGAAACGAGAACAGAAGCCGAGAGCAGAACCGTGTTAAGCTAGAAGGCCCTACGATAAGGGACGGACTGGACACCCACGTCGCCAGCTAACCACTAGGGCACACCACCCGCACGTTTTAGCGTGAGACTGTTTCGCGTCTCTTTTACGTCAAGGACCACCCGCCAGCCCATGTTAAAAGCTAGAGCCCTCCAGAAAAACAGTAAAGATCTTACGATAACACAAAAAGGGCCACTACCACCCGCAAGTTTTAGCGTGAGATTTTTTCGCGTCTCTGTTACGTCAAGGACCAAGATAGAGTCCTCCAGAAGAACAGTATAGATCTTACGCTAACGCTAAAAGGACCACACCAGCTGCAGGTTTTAGCGTGAGACCTTTTCGCGTCTCTGTTGCGTTGCAAACTTTAAAGACATTGGCCCACGACGAAAAGTATAACGTTTCTCATTGGATAGACAGAATTTTTGTAGGCGGAGCTTAAAGTTAACATTGAGACCATGATTGGTCAGATGAAAACACAGCCAGAAATTTTTTGTTTAAACCAACTTCGGTAAATTGTAGTAAGGAGAAGTTAGGGGAGAGTTGCTTCCGAGATGGCGAGGTGAGCGGAGTTGTGCGCCGGCCGCTGCCCCCCTGAAGCTGCCTAAACACCGACAAGGTAATGAACGCACGCGATGCCGCATTTTTGAGCGCATAAGGCTTCACTCAGAACTGCAGAATTCTCATCTGTTACATCTCCTTTTTGCGTAATACTAGTGTCGATCATCAATTAAAGCTCATGGTGTTCACATTTGCCACTTGAAGTAAAAATCTGAAACGCGATGATTTTTCTTTTATATAGTTATTGAGAAGCCACATCAGCCACTGTAATTTACGACAAGTTAGATAAGTAATTAAAGATAATTGAGGGTCACTGTAGACCATTTTGATAGTTTTCTCTTTTGTGAAACTTAAATTAAACCTAGATTATAGATGTGATATGGCATAGGTCATCCTTCGATCGATTGTAGAACTTGGAAACCCATTCAGGGAATATTCGTTCACATTTTTGTTGGACGCAGTTGGTTTTTACCATCCTGTATTAAAACACTTCCTTTTATCAATAGTGCAATTTATAAACGATGTTTTGTGAGTAGAATAAAATTTCCAATGGGAAACTTAACTGCTTTTTCGACGTTATTTTACCAGCTAACTACAAATAGGAAAGCCTTGAACCCTTTCCACTAAATTTAGTTAGTATTAAGATTCTTTTACAGGGAGTGCAGTGGAGCTGACGCTGAGATCATTTAGTATTTGGTTATATCATCGCTAGTCTCACTGAACTCTTCTGAATTCTACATGTCATGTGTGGTCTGGCGTCTCCTTACCAGCAACAGGTCCCAGGTTCAAACTAGTCAATTCCCTAAAAAACACGCTCAGAGCGTCGTTGCGCGAAAGTGGTAGGGAGACATGATATAGAACAAACAGACACCACCATGAATGTTTAGAAGTTTGTGTGACGGTATGATATCCACTGTGTTATTTGATAAGCCACGAAGTGAGTGAACAGTATGGCTATCGAGAAGAGAGACACTGCGCTGTAAGTGGAACTGTTTCACGTGAACAGCAGCAATTACGTTGTTCCAGTGAGAGAGTATCACCAACTGAGAGGTCTGAGGAGAATCCCGGTCTCGTTAATGGGTTTAATGAAGATGATAATCAAATTCGAAAACACGGGTGAACTTGATGTGGCACCTGGATGAAGAAGAAGGCGTTTGGAAGTTACTGAGGACGTTGCTATTGCTATAACTGATCAGGTAGCATGTGCACAGGTAATGCTAGTGGTAATGTGTGCTACAAGTATTGACTGTCCCATGGTCAACAGTAGTTTTGGAGTCAATTTTACGCTGGTACCCTTACAAGTTCCAGACTGTGCAAGAACTGAAACCTAATAATCTGAAGCAACGTTCTCAATTTGTTCTTCGCTTTCTGGTAAGAATCGAAGTTCATGACATATGGTCGGGCAATATTTTGTGTAATGACGAAGCACATTTTACACTACAGGCAGCAATGAACACACAGAACTGCTGAAGTCTCGCCACCGTAAAACCGCGTCTTGTGCACGAAGAACCATTGCACTCGCCGTATGTGACTGTATGGTACGGATTCACAGGCGCCTTTATTCTAGGTCCGTTCTTGTTTGAGGAGAATACGTCCAAATGGCCTGTAAGGTTTGCTGTGACGTTTGCCCGTCGTTGAGACTCCTTTGTACAGCATGTAACTCCTACTTTGAATGAGCGAAATTGTGTGGAAAACATAGTTTTCTTGCAAGGTGAAGCAACACCTCATCTACAGCTACATCTAAATACATACTCTGCAATTCACCATACGGTGCGTGGCGGAGAGTACCTTGTACAACAACTAGCATCTTCTCTCTCTGTTCCACTGTACGACCCCTAATTTCTCTTTTCTTATCTTTGTGGTCTTCCCGCGAAATGTAAGTTGGCGGCAGTAAATTTGTGCTGTAGTCAGCCTCAAATGCTGATTCTCTAAATTTCCTCAGTAGCGATTCACGAAAAGAACGCCTCCTTTCCTCCAGAGACTCCCACCCGAGTTCCTGGAGCATTTCCGTAACACTTGCGTGATGATCAAACCTATCAGTAACAAATCTAGAAGCCCGCCTCTGAATTGCTTGTATGTACTCCCTCAATCCGACCTGATAGAGATCCCAAACGCTCGAGCAGTACTGAAGAATAGGTCGTATTAGTGTTTTATAAGCGGTCTCCTTTACAGATGAACCACATCTTCCCAGAATTCTACCAATGGACCGAAGACGACTATCCGCCTTCCCCACAACTGCCATTACATGCTTTTCCCACTTCATATCGCTCTGCAATGTTACGCCCAAATATTTAATCGAGGTGACCTCATGTTGCTTGCCAAGTGAAAGCAGCCTACCTGGAGAGGTAGCTCTCGTATTCCACGTACCAATGACCTCAATCGATTTACCCATTCATTTTCAGCGACTTCAATTCCCAGTCAAGGTACTGTTTTTAGTAACAATAAACAAGGCCCAGGATGAGAGGGGGTGAGGGGGAGTAGATGGACAGAGATGAGGGGTGGGTAGGAAATGGACATAGAGGAAAGGAGGAAATGGACAAAGAGGAGAGGAGGAGGTGGAGAGAAAAGAGAGGGTGAAGGGGGAGATGAATAGAGAGAGGAGGGAGGGGGAATAGATGGACAAAGATGAGGGGGACAAGTGGATGTAGAGAGGGGAAGGAAGAAGAGCAGAGAAGTTGGTCTGGAGAATAGAGAGGATGAAGGAGGAGATGAATAGAGAGAGGAAGGGGGCAGTAGATGGACAGAGATGAGGGGGGAGGGCAAATGGATGTAGAGTGAGGGAAGGAGGATATGGACAGAGAGAAGAGAAGAGGAGGAGGTGGAGAGAATAGAGTGGATGAAGGAGGAGATGAAAAGAGAGAGGAGGAAGGGGGAGTAGATGGATAGAGATGAGGGGGGGCAAGTGGTCCTGGAGAGGGGGAAGGAGGAAGAGGAGAGAAGTAGGTTGAGGAATAAATGAATAGAAAGAGGAGGGGCAGTGATGAAGGAGGGGCAAGTGGACGTAGAGTGAGGGAAGGAGGATATGGAGAAAGAGAAGAGGAGAGGAAGGGGGGAGAGAATAAAGAGGGTGAAGGAGGAGATGAATAGAGTGAGGAGGAAGGGGGAGTAGATGGACAGAGATGGGGGGGGGCAAGTGGATGTACAATGAGGGAAGGAGTATATGGACAGAGAGAAGAGGAGAGGAAAAGGTAGGGAGAATAGAGAGGGTGAAGGAGGAGATGAATAGAGAGAGTAGAGGAAGAGGAGATGGACAGAGAGAGGAGGAGAAGGAGATTAGGACCTATAGCCAGCACCCATACATATTTAGCAATAGTGAAGCAATTCCGGGTTTGCTAGTTATCTAAGCTTCTCGCTGGACACTAAAGGCCTGCAAGCTTATTATAGCCATAAGAGTTGTGGATTTTGGGATCTACATTTCTTTTGGGGCAGGAGGGTCTCGAGTTCATGCCAAATAAAACAACGGCAAGCAGACCTCAACAGGGCCAATGATCAGTAAGTCAAATCAGACTAAGAAGAAACGAGCTATAAGTTTAAAAAGTTTTGAAATAAAAGTTACTGGAAATTAGCGCAAATTTCCCTTGTAAGACAGGTAAAATTGTTAATACATTAAAGGAATTCATGTCATTTGTAAATACGACATTCTCCATGCTAGTAGACCTTCTTCCGCTTCAAGGTACAAGATGGATCATGTCTGATGAAGTATAACTTGACCGTTCACACGTTATGTACCTAGAGCATCGTCTCAAATTTTGAAGTAAATCGGTCAAGAAGTTTTGGGAATATTGACCAATTTACTTCCAAGTTCTAGATTCTGCTCCAATATGTATTGCCGGCCGTGGTGGCCGAGCGGTTCTAGGCGCTACAGTCTGGAACCGTGCGACCGCTACGGTCGCAGGTTCGAATCCAGGCTCGGGCATTGATGTGTGTGATGTCCTTAGGTTAGTTAGGTTTAAGTAGTTCTAAGTTCTAGGGGACTGATGACCTCAGAAGTCCTATAGTGCTCAGAGCCTTTTGAACCAATACGTATTCGGAAGGAAGTAGGCTATACAGTTTTTTTAGTACATATAATATTTAAAGCGTAAACTATTATTAGCTAAAATCTCCAATGTACATGAAAGAGTTTTGTTCCATCAGAAGATTACAGAACCATTGTTGTTGTTGTGGTCTTCAGTCCACAGACTGGTTTGATGCAGCTCTCCATGCTACTCTATCCTGTGCAAGATTCTTCATCTCCCAGTACCTACTGCAGCCTACATTCTTCTGAATCTGTTTAGTGTATTCATCTCCTGGTCTCCCTCTACGATTTTTACCCTGCACGCTGCCCTCCAATACTAAATTGGTGATCCCTTGATGCCTCAGAATACGCCCTACCAACCTATCCCTTCTTCTAGTCAAGTTGTGCCACAAATTTCTCTTCTCTCCAATTCTATTCAATACCTCCTCGTTAGTTATATGATCTACCCATCTAATCTTCAGCATTCTTCTGTAGCACCACATTTCGAAAGCTTCTGTTATCTTCTTGTCTAAACAGTACAGAACCATAACTTTAGGTAAAACGTTACGGATGTTACTGCCATATCTTCATTGATGTTTTAAGTAACTAATTGTAATTAAAACTTCGGTTTTTAAGTTAAATTAGTTATCATATTTTGGTCTTCTGGTTCGACTGAAACATATCAATTGCTTGAACAGGATTTTCTAAAATAGTGTCAAAAGCAACATGAGCAGTGTTCTCATGTTAGGCATTGCAAGATAAGTTGATTGAAGTCATTCCTATCAAAGCCGGTTAAGCCACTGCGAATAAGAAATGGTTCTGACTTCCAGTTCATGTTACTGAGGCTGAGAACAATTTCTGAAAGAGAAACTAAATGCGAAAACTGTAACCGCATGAGTGAGGGTAGTGAAGTAAATATAAGTAAAAGGAAAAGTATTAAAAGGAACGGATAATTTAATATACTTTTGTGTAGTGGCTGAAAGTGTCTGTTATGTTACATCAGAATAAAGCAACATTTAGGTCATTACAAACAAAGGAGTTATTAGGTGGTGGAATCGATTTGGAATAAATCAGTTTATTGCACTCGTTCTCGGATTTATGAAAAGCACGACAAGTTGAATACAATTAGGCAAGTCTGTGTAATGTCATGGATGATCCGTACCGCTCACCATCCAATGTCCATAGCCTGCTGTTGACTCTCGATGTGGGGAAAGCTCACAACACGTGCGTGTCTGTAACAGACTAGTCAGACGTCATGTCTACGTTAGCGCCTTACTCCGCATCTAGCCGCAACAACTGGATGCATACGCGGCGCAACTTAAAATGCGACAACAGTTCCCGTCAATTTTAGCCCCACAGTTTATAATGTGATCTGTCAAGCCTACTTGTTGACTATTTGCTATCGAAGAAAGTGCATACGTACTGATAACACTATTGGGAAGCTACAGTATAGACTGTCTTCTTACAAATTTAAAGAACTGAGCGAGCACTGATATAATTTGGGAAGATTATACTGATATATTTAAAAAAACATGTGATAAAGTCTTCGAATCAATTTTGAAAGTTAATTTTCATTCAGTGACGCAGACCTCATGCATACCGAGGGATTAAATCTTCAAATATACATCTGCATCTACATGGATTCTCTGCAAATCACAGTTAAGTGCCTGACACAGTGTTCATCGAACGACGTTCACAAACCACTCTCAAACAGAGCGCGGAATAAACAAACACCTATATCTCTCCGTGCGAGCTTTGATTTCCCTTTATTATGATAATCATTTCTCCCCATGTAGATAGGCGTCAACAAAATATTTTGATATTCAGAGGAGAAAGGTAATGATTGAAATTTTGTGAGGAGTTCCCACCGCAAAGACAAACGCCTTTGTTTTAATGTTGTCCACCTCAAATCCTGTATCATGTCGGTGGCTCTCTCTCCCCTCTTTCTCGGTAATGCAAAATATGGTGCTCTTCTTTGAACTTTAACTCCGTTAATCCTATCTGGTAAAGATCCAACATCACACAGTATTACTCCGAAAGAAGACGGACAAGCTTGGTGTAGGCAGTCTCATTAGTAGATCTGTTGCATCTTCTAAGTGTTCCGACAATAAATCGCTTTCCTCACAACATTTTCTATGTGTTCTTTCTAATTGTCCGCAGCTCGTGGTCTTACGGTAGGGTTCTCTCTTCCCGCGCCCGGGTTCCCGGGTTCGATTCCCGGCGGGGTCATGGATTTTCTCTGCCTCGTGATGACTGGGTGTTGTGTGCTGTCCTTACGTTAGTTAGGTTTAAGCAGTTCTAAGTTATAGGGGACTGATGAGCATAGAGGTTAAGTCCCATAGTGCTCAGAGCCATTTGAACCATTTTTTTTTTAATTTACGGACCTTTACATTTGATTGATTTAACGCGTAACCGAAGTTTAAAGGATTCCTTTTAGCAGTATTTTTTATGATCCACACTTTTCATTATTTAGGGTCAGTTGCCAATTTCCGCACCATACAGCTGTCTTTTCTAAATAGTCTAAGATGATAATATCCTCTTTAGCATGGCTGCAAACAACTGAGACTCATTTCAATGAGCATGAGGACGAAATAACACTTCTTTCTTGGTGTTAACAATCTCAAATTTAGAAGTTGTGATAGCAGAACAATTTGTCATCATCGCAATTTTGAAGAGCAGGAACAATTAAAACGTAAATAAAATCCAATAGACTGCTACTGTGTTTATTTGAGATGAGACGGATGTTTAAAGGAAACGATACTACAAACACTGAGTTGAACTAAACTACTCGGAAATGTCCTTGAGCAGATTTTACTGCATTCAAAGCAAATATGAGGAGGACAAACAGAAACTTACGTTGAATAGACATTACAAAATGGTTCAAATGGCTCTGAGCACTATGGGACTTAACTTCTGAGGTCATCAGTCCCCTAGAACTTAGAACTACTTAAACCTAACTAACCTAAGGACATCACACACATCAATGCCCGAGCCAGGATTCGAACCTGCGACGGTAGCAGTCGCGCGGCTCCAGACTGAAGCGTCTAGAACCGCTCGGCCACAGCGGCCGGTTAGACGTTACATTTGACCTGTTTAAACGACAGATGGTACACTTATTTACAGAGCGAGTATTGTTGTACAAACATACGTAGATTTCATTGAATGTTCAGTAGATGAAAGAGGAACACAGACAGTTAATAAAATAAATACTTCCTGCTAGTAATGTCAGACTACATGTATAGAGCTATGAGCAGTTAGAAAAAAAGGGAAGGTACAAGAACGTTGTGGTGTTTCAGTGCAAATGACTAAGTTTGTAGGAATGGCATGGAACGGTAGTTTAAAGTGGCTATCACATTTTTTTACCCTGCTGTTGCCTGGTGAGACGTGGTCTAACTAGTTCCTGCGTGTACCGTTGTTGTTGTTAGTGAGTTTGATGGAAGCAATTGTCCCGTTGTTTTTTAGAATAAACTTTTCTGAATTTCAATTGTCTGATGTTAGATAAGTTATTTGTATTCTTCTTGTTACCTTAATTATATGTAGAGTTAATACTTTTTATAGTGTCATCGTTTAAACAACATCTTTTGGAACATAAATGTACAGGGGATAGGCAAAATAATGTGAACACCTGTACTTACTTGGGAATGGTTTATTAATAAGGGGTTGGACCCTCCCGTTTGGCCGTAATACAGCTGCGGCTCGTCTTGGAATACTGGCATAAAGTAATTGTATAGTCCTCATACCACGATTATACTGTCCTGACTGTGTGAGTGGTTGCATTATCGTCCTGAAATTTGGCACCATTTTTAGGTAACAACATTTTAATCATGAGGTGCATCTGATCAGCTAAAGTGTCCACGGACTTTGAGAGTAATGATGGGACCAGCCGAATACCATGATATGGCTGCCCACACCATCACAATTACACATTCATGTTTAACCGTTGGAATCAAGCAATCAGTATTTTAGGATTCTTTTGGTGTCCTCCAGACATAAACCCAGGCCGATATTGGAAATAACGAAAACTTTGATTAGTCGGACCTAATGACGTGTTTTCACTGATAGGCCGTCCAGGATTTATGCTCCTGACACCATGTTTTACGCTTCTCTGCGTTGGTTGTCTTCACTAATGGTTTCGTTATAGCAGCTCGTCCATGAATATTCACTTTAAGGAGTCTTCGGCGGACAGTGTCGATAGATACGAGGACTCTACTTTGGCTGTCGAGCTCTTCTGTCACTTTACCCGCCGTAGTTTTGTGTTGTTTTGACACAATTAGTGTTAGCGTATGACGATCTCTGTCACTTTGTTTTGATTTGCGCCCACTGTTACGTTTACACGATGACGTCTTTTTTCCATGTTTTCTGTAGGCTGTCATGATTGTTGAAAGAGTTGCTCTTAAAACATTCAATGAATTGCCTGTCTTGGTCACTGATGCTCCAGCTAATCGAGCCCCCACAATCTGCCCTCTTTGGAACTGTGTTAGGTCTTTCATTGAACGTCGAATTCGGCCTCTGGATGCAAATACGAAGTGAGCACTACTCGTAAACAACCTGCACTGATTCCTAGTCCTTACTGAACACGCAGTGTCCAGAGCGACACGTGACTTACTTGCGTTGTTGGCCGTCAAACACAACCATCCCGTTACTACCACACTTCGCATTATTTTGCCTATCCCCTTTAGGTCCTTCCTGTTTCTTTCGGTCAGATAGTTTCCTCTGTGTACCACTAATGCCGACATGGTATCTGATTGGGAAAAGTGGCAACACTATTCGTCAGAAATAGTGGCGAAGGAGTTTGCACACAATGAGAGTTAGTTACTTTCTTGTATTAGGCGTAATACTACAGATCAGTCTGAGGGCTAAACCTTTTTTCCGGGATTATTTAGCTGACCCTGCCGGTGTCGTTTTGTTCCATCCCACATGACAGAACAATATTTTTGGCCAGTTCGCTCTGGAGACGTGAAGCACACTGTCAAAATGTCGCAGAATAACTAGTAACCTATACAAAGACATCTTAGACACATTATACAAATTTTGTTTATGAAACTACTGTAGCACATTAACACAAAGAGCCATATATTTATCTTTTCATTGGGTTATATACAGGAAAGTTGTTACTTCCACACTTCCCATTTTGATATATCCATTAATTTCGTTGCTAGCGATGGTGAAATACACTTTATGAGGTAACAGCTCTTAACCATTTACGAAAGATTAAGTACTATAAATGGAATAAACTTACAGAGGCATCCCAAACTTATATGACTAAACCACTAATTGCACAAAGAAAGATGGGAGACAGTTGGATTAGTATGGCACAAGTAAGGTATATCTTGATCCGAAAACTCTGTGTAACTCGTGGCCAATCCTCACTAGTATTTTTTACTGTGGGATTCCGTTTGCTAAGAGTCGCGCGAAGTTCTGAAAGGGAACTTACATCGATAACGTTGCTGGCGCCTGTCTGAATACTGTTTCTGTTTACATGTAGTGCGGGATGCGGAAAATGAGTTGACAGGGGCAACTGAATCATCTCGTATACAAATATGTTATCCGTCCCTTTATCTGTTTGTGACGATTTTGAATTAATTAATTTATATTATTTCAGGTCGTCTCTGTCCTACTGCATCAAGATACCTAGAAAATATATTGGTTCAAAAATGGTTTAAATGGCTCTAAGCAATATGGGACTTAACATCTGAGGTCATTAGTCCACTAGACTTAGAACTACTTATACCTAACTAACCTGACAAGCAACTGAAATCACTCAACAGAGGAAAGTCCACTGGACCTGACGGTATACCAATTCGATTCTATACAGAGTACGTGAAAGAATTTCCCCCCCTTCTAACAGCCGTGTACCGTAAGTCTCTAGAGGAACGGAAAGTTCCAAATGATTGAAAAAGAGCACAGGTAGTCCTAGTTTTCAAGAAGGGTCGTCGAGCAGATGCGCAAAACTATAGGTCTATATTTCTGACATCGATCTGTTGTAGAATTTTAGAACATGTTTTTTGCTCGCGTATCATGTCATTTCTGGAAACCCAGAATCTACTCTGTAGGAATCAACATGGATTCCGGAAACAGCGATCGTGTGAGACCCAACTCGCTTTATTTGTTCATGAGACCGAGAAAATATTAGATACAGGCTCCCAGGTAGATGCCATTTTCCTTGACTTCCGGAAGGCGTTCGATACAGTTCCGCACTGTCTCCCGATAAACAATGTAAGAGCCTACGGAATATCAGACCAGCTGTGTGGCTGGATTGAAGAGTTTTTAAAAAACAGAACACAGCATGTTGTTCTCAATGGAGAGACGTCTACAGACGTTAAAGTAACCTTTGTCGTGCCATCGGGGAATTTTGTGGGACCATTGCTTTTCACAATATATATAAATGACCTAGTTGATAGTGTCGGAAGTTCCATGCGTCTTTTCGCGGATGATGCTGTAGTATACAGAGGAGTTGCAGCATTAGAAAATTGCAGCGAAACGCAGGAAGATCTGCAGCGGGTAGGCACTTGGTGCTGGGAGTTGCAACTGACCCTTAACACAGTCAAATGTAATGTATTGCGAATACATAGAAAGAAGGATCCTTTATTGTATGATTATATGATAGCGGAACAAACACTGGTAGCAGTTACTTCTGTAAAATATCTGGGAGTATAGGTACGGAATGATTTGAAGTGGAATGATCAGATAAAATTAATTGTTGGTAATACGGGTGCCAGGATGAGAGTCATTGGAAGAGTCCTTAGAAAACGTAGTCCATCAACAAAGGAGGTGGCTTACAAAACACTGGTTCGACCTATACTTGAGTATTGCTCATCAGTGTGAGATCCGTACCAGGTCGGCTTGACAGATAGAGAAGATCCAAAGAAGAGCGGCGAGTTTCGTCACAGGGTTATTTGCTAAGCGCGATAGCGTTACGGAGATGTTTAGCAAAGTGGCAGACTCTGCAAGAGAGGCGCTCTGCATCGCGGTGTAGCTTGCTGTCCAGGTTTCGAGAGGGTGCGTTTCTGGATGTGGTATCAAATATGTTGCTTCCCCTTACTTATACTTCCCGAGGAGATCACGAACGTAAAGTTAGATAGATTAGAGCGCGGACGGAGGATTTCAGACAGTCGTTCTTCCCGCGAACCATACGCGACTGGAACAGGAAAGGGAGGGAGTGACAGTGGCACTGGCTTTCGGAGTATAAATGTAAATGCAGATGTGTAGACCTAAGGACATCACATAAATCCACGCCCGAGGCAGGATTCGAACATGCGATCGTAGCAGCAACGCGATTCTTGTCTGAAGTGCCTAGAACCGCTTGGCCACAGCTGATATATCGGAAAATCAGACCAACAAACATGGCGTCGTCTTGAGATGGCACTGGCCACTTTACTCCCTCCCCCCTTTAGGTAGGGAAAAGCAGCCAGCATGTAAGCCTTCATAAAAGTGCATATATTTCCTATACGTTAGTTTCTCTTAAAATATTTGATGTGATTCTCTACAGCATATAGATTCAATATGGTAAGCGGCAAGGTTGTCTTGCTAACCATGGGCTGGTAAAAAGTCAATCGCATTTAGAGTGTTCACTTCACCCCACTTCCACCTAATACTAAAGTAACTTGTAAAATAACTTACAGAATTGTGATGAGTAACGCTCTTTTCCAAAGTGGAACGGTACTGCATGAAATGAGACAGGCAAGGCGTAGAGAAATGTAGATCAACAGTGCCTGACAAAAAAAATGAAGTCTGAAGAACAGTGGTTCCCAATCTTTTTTTGGTCCATTATCCCTGAGTGCAATCAGTACCCCCACCCTCCCCCCCCCCCTCTGCCATCTCTTGCCCCCTCTCCCCACATCATCACCAACTTTAGCACCAACTAAAATACAGAATGAAAGACGTTTCTTTGAACAATTTTATTCTTTAAAATGATGAAAGATGAATTATGTTTATTAGTTTGTGTGTGTGTGTGTATTAGAATGGAACTAAAGAATCCGTGGAGTACGCAAGTGCTACCCATAACTCTTTCTCAGTAAATGAAGCTAACTCTCCACAGTGAGGGTACACACTTGTTACAAACCATACTTCCCCTGCACTACTCCTCGATTGCCGCACTTTCTTGACTTGCACACTGCAACCCCATTTGAATCAAACCAGTTCAGATGCGTGCACTATGCTTACTATTCGTAAATCACATCACTGCTACACTCCCTACTTCTGAACTGGCAGAAATTGGACGACTTCATGCTGTTAATGCTTTGTTTCTAATCACTCTAATAATAATAATATTAACACTGTGTTCAGCAATATAATAGCTCTTATGTAGTTATTGCTGTGCCGTGGTGTCAATTCATTAATCAGTTTCGAAGCGAGTAATGAAGGAATCTCCGTACTAGTGCAGGTACTATCTACAACTTGGAGAAGATATTTTCCCGAGGTATTTAGATTTGTTACGTACATGTCTCACTTTTATCATCAGCGGTGTATGGGACAAGGCATAACAAATGTGTGTAGTGGGTGGACAATGTAAGGAAATTGTAACGTCCACCACATTAATGTTGGTAATTCATATAATCAATATTACAATCTTACAAATTTATGATAATAGGAATGATATTTTGAAAGTAATTTAATTTTGTGACTGTAACAGAATCGAATGGTGTAGTTTTTACCCCTCAGAAAATTTCATTCTACCTCCAGATTGGGAACCACTGAAGGTGAGGAAGAAAAGAAATGACACTTTTCGAGTTGAGTGAATATGTAATGTTATTTCAGTGAATACAAATGAACCGTGAATTTACTTTCAAAACCTTTTCTTAAGAATTTACTTTATTTACTAACGATTCATCAAGAACATCAACACATTTAATCACACTCTGTGAGCGTGGAAGTAGTTGCCAGTGGGTAACTGATAAAAACAAATTAAATTTCTTTCAACAAATGGAAATTTTATTCCTACAAGCCCTTTTTTTAAAAACAGATTTAAAATTATAATCAGAAAACATCCTCAAAATATCAAGTTACAATTTTATTCAGAGGCAGAAAGAACAAATATTGACAGTATGAGCTTTCAGGCTGAGAACCTTGCCGCTGCCTTTTGACACGGCCATAGTCACGACCGCTCACAACAACCTCTGAAAGACTACACGGTTGCATATCTGCAACACACCAGATTACTTTAAACAAAAAATTTTAACAACTCGCACAAGTACATAAACTATGCATCGCGTAGGAGGGATGCAAATGGTACAAAACACTAACATTTAAAAAATTAACTTGCCACCGAAGGTACAACTTGATTTAAAAAAAACTCTTACGGTGGAAGGGTGGCAACTTTATATACTAAAATTACCATTTAAATAAAAATCCATAAAATTCAGTTTTACATAAAATATACAAACCTGCTCTACATTACACATATACCGCCTCTCAAGATGACAGGCAAGATAAAAACATATTTCAGGAATTGAGCCGTTACACTTCAAGCAATAAATTCGTTAACACCGACTCCGACAAACATGACAGAGGCAGCTCTTAGCGTACGACAGACCGACAGACAGACACTAACTGCCTAACAAATGCAGACGAGAGACAGACGAGCAAGCTGGGGACGAGAGACTGGCCAAAAACACAAGTAGAATTTAACAAGTAAATGAAACAACATATCGCGAATTACTTAACTTTTAATAAACTGCTATGTCTGGCGAAGACCTGGCGCAGCACGCCCAAAACGCTCTTCCGAACCGTCCGCTGCCAGCCGCTTCAACGGACGCAGGAAGGCACGCCGATCTCTAGTCTCACGGCGTCGCAACTCGCGCCGGCCAGATCGATGTCGTGGGTTGACTCCTGTTGCTCTCGTGTCGAATGCGAAACCACTACCCCTCGCTACACGGTGCGCGCCACTGGAGTGACGTGGCGACCTCACATGCGCCGACGCTCAAGACGGACAAGTAATTTTTTGTCCTAGTGCGCGACCGACCAACCGATCTATCCAAACGCCAATGACCATTGCCTGAACAAGCTCGAGCAGACTGGCGGCCTAACACATACTAGCACTCCGGATGACAGACAGACTCTGACTGCCCCATACTAAACCAGCTGACCAACAGACCAGACTCGCCGCCTAGCGATCTTATAGCGCCCCATAATTGCACGTGAACAGGCAACCTTTCCCCTTTTTCACCAGAGGGAGACACCAAATCTGCGGCTGACACAGCGGCGCCACCGGCAGAAACGGAGGGCGACTGCTTCACACTGCGCGCTGCGGCACGCGCTTCAAAACAGCAATTTTTATCACGGCTCACCAACATCGGGTAAAATTTACAAAGAATTTGTCAGTATGAGGCCACTTATCAGTATGTCGTTGCACGGCTTCTGGCGTGGATAAAAGGACTCATTCGATTGAAAAGGGTGTCATACAGCCGCCGCACCCTCTCCTGAAGCAAGCTGACCCGCAAGCTTTGTAATTGGTCCTTGCTATCTTGTATACTGGCAGTAAGACGAAATTTACACTCGATCTGGACCTACGTGTGTTCTGTCGGGGACACAACTAGGTATCGTGCTGGCTAACGGAGTGCCTCAGAATAATTTGATACAGATACGTGCATTGCATGAATGGGCGTTGTCCTGCTGGAAAATGGCATTACGATACTGTCGCATGAAAAGTAAGGTACGTGGACAAAGAATGTCTGTGACGCGATTTTATATTGTCAGAGATCCCTCAGTCACTATCGGCACTGACCTACAGTCATACCCGATGGATCCCCACACCATGAGGGCAGAAGTAACATCCGCTATGCCTCTACTAAAGATTGGAAGAACTGACTCCGCAGGTTGCCACCATGCTCGCGGACGACAGTCATCTGGGGTAGTGCACAACCACGATCCAGCGGTGAACGCAATGCGGCACCGTTCATTAGCAGTCCATCATTCGCTGTCACACGAAACGAAGCCTTCTGTGTTGTGGTGTTAACGGCAACGGCAACCTACTCATGGGACGGCAATTCCCTAGTCTGGCCGCATCCAGTCTCCGACCAATGATGCAGGATAACACAGGCTATTGCAGGGAGCCCATTACTTGTTCTCGGATGGCAGGCTCAGATGTGAAGTGGTTACGACAAGCTTGGTGCACTTTGTGGCGATCCTCCGTTGAGGTGGTCAGACGAGCTCGGCGGGAAACTAGACGGCGAGTGCTATCAGGGTCCTGTACCGAACACCCGGCAACTGCGTGTACTTCACAGTAATTGCCCAGCATCTGACGGTTTTCACTACCCCTACCTGTCACAGAGAGTTGCTATTCCAATGATTAAGCGCCCACCGTTGGTGTGTATGTGTTAGATTGGCATTCGATCGTTTATTCTGGCTACTTCAATTATTTGTCATGCAGTGTATTAACGTCCTCGCAGTAATGCACGAAATAATTACTGAAATCGTTACAGGCCCTAAAGGAGAAATATTTGTTTAAACAAGGCAACTAGATGGCTTCGTAAACAGATATAGCAGACTAGATTTCAAGATCAATAATTATGAACTACCATCTTTCCTAGGTTTCACAACTTTTCAGTTATAGCCCTTGAGAAACAACATAGTGGCTCATCATACGAGGATTGCTCAGAAAGTAATGCACCCATTTTTTTTCCTTCAACAATTCCTTGTTGTACATAGTGAGAATTACACACATGAGAGAATGATGTTTTATCTACACGTCCTATTTTTCCACGTAATCTCCATCCAGTTCTGTGGTCTTCCATCAGCGCGAAACAAGAGCGTGAATGCCCTGTCAATGCCAGTTCTTCTCTTGGTGGCGGAGCCAGTGCTCCACTGTCTGAATCACCTCCTCATCGGCCTCGAAATGTCTTCCACGAATGGCATCCTCTAATGGCCCAAACAAGTAAAAGCCCGAGGGGCTAGGTCAGGTGTGTCAGGTGTGACAGCCGTGGACGGTTTCCCCGACCGCTGCAAATCGTGGAGCTTCGTCGAACCACTTTCTGATGACCTCACCCTCCGTGCCCAGTGACTAACTGTACTTCTGTCGTGACAGCAGATGCTCCATAGACTTCGCACAAGCGTTTGTGAATATTACCCACAGTTTCTTTCTCTACAGCGAGAAATTCAAGACAGCACGTTGCTTGTAACTTATGTCACCTACAGACGCCGTTTTGAAACTGTCCTGCAGCTACGCTGTCTGTCGGAAGTGACGGAAACTTGGCGCGCTCGCTCAGGAGACTTCAAATAGTATTACATAACGTTTCGCATTCATAGCATTGTTTCCAGCTGAGGAAAAAAATGCGGTGCTTTACTTTCTGGTCAACCCTCGTATGTTAATGTACTGAAAAATGTATACGATAGTGCTGCAGTTTTCATTCTATTGCATTAGCACAGTTCATTGCATTAGCATGAGTTATACAATCAGAACTGAAAGAAAAGCTAAGTGAGGAAATTTCATAGAAAACAACTGTTGCTAGCATGTCAAGAGGAAGTCTTTCGGTCCCTGAAGTGAGAGGAAAAGGAATTACACGTCAGTGTGACATACACGAGACAATGGCCGTGCAGCAGTGGTAACAGCGATTTCCGTCAGATCACCGAAGTTAAGCGGTGTCGGGCTGGGCTAGCACTTGGATGGGTGACCATACGGTCTGCCGAGCGCTGTTGGTTATCGGGGTGCACTCAACCCTTGTGAGGCAAACTGAGAAGTTACTTGAGAAGTAACGGCTCCTGTCTCGGAAACTGACGTACGGCCGGGAGAGCGGTGTGACCACATGTCCCCCTCCCCCCCCCCCCCCCCCCATATCCGCATCCGGTGACAGCTGTGGGCTGAGAATGACACGGCGGCCGGTTGGTACCGTTGGGCTTTCATGGCCTGTTCGGGCGTAGTTTATTTTAGTTTTGTAACACATGAACCACTATAGTTTTGTGCTTGGCGCTATAGACAGTGCATCTAGTTCTGATAAAACTTAATAAAGCAATTTCATAAGCAGGACTAAAAAAGTATTATTAAGAGACTAAAAAATGAAATGTGCTTGTGGATAGGACCTCCTATCACATAGACTGATCGCCTAATGCAAGTCTTCTTTTAGTTGATGCCTCTTCAGTTACTTGCGTGTTGATAAGAGACTAGAAGAGCATGCAATAAACACATCGAAAATTAAATTATACAAATTAGGCATGAAGTAAAGGAACCAACTGATAGTCTTCTAGATTTAGGCCAGTTGAAGAAGACGAGTCATGGAACAGGATTTACATTAAACCAAAGAGCAAAAATGGCCTGGAATAATTTTGTTAAACTAAACATAGTTCACAGAAATTAGCTTGTAAAGCATGTAGCATGGAGTGTATACGATTAGCCTGTATTAGCAGCTTGCTCCACATGTGCAAAAATGTAAGTTAATGCAGACGAGTAGAAAAACAACGCTTTAATCTATGACAGGCCACACTTTGTCACATTTCGCTGGCAGGAAGGAAAAGAGCTGATCAATAAGAATGATAAATCTCCCAGCAGGAATGGAGGAACGAAATTAAACCTCTCGTGTTGGGAAGTTATGTGATTTTATTTCAGTGAATACAGAATCAAGTGAAAAGAACAATGCAGTTGGCACCACGAGCACACAGCTAGTGTGTGATGTTGTACTACCTGAAACGGATGCAGAGCCTTAAATTCTTAAATTCTACAGTCGGTATGTATCCATTGCACACGAAATTACTGTTACGGTACAGTTGTGGATCCTAGTTTGCGTGGTGTGGGTTTGATTCTCACATAGGTTGTACATTTTTAACACTCACTAACGGATCTACTGCATCTCTGATAACGCCAAGTGAAGAATATTATGTCACACCATAGTTCAGAATCTACATAAACACCATATCCCTTCGCTGTTTAAATTGCGCCACAAGAAAGGCGGTAATCGCAATTCTGTTCGGGTAAACATGCACTAATTTTTTTTTCACCTAATGACCCAGTGGGCATTACGTTCACAGGGTTCACATTTAATGTAAATCTGAGACTTAGAAAATTTTGGTGATAGTGTGCAGTTCGAATTCGGTTCTCTGTGAATGGAACGTATCTGGTCTGGAATCCAGTACAAGAATATTTATAATTTCCTTGTAAGCCATAGCGTGTGCACACCGAAGTATCAGCGAAAAATAATTTTCATTTTTAATGTCCCTTCTTGAATTGTCAAGAATAACGATAGATGCCATTATTTCTAGTCAAATATGTGAGCATCTTACTACTGGTGAGCAAGCAGTTAATAGTTTATGTTTGGTTATTGATGGCTAAGGGCGACAGTGGGTGCCGGGTTCATTTCCTGGGCAGAAAATGAGTGTATCGTTATTACATAATGAAAAATATTGCTGCTGGTGAATTTGATATTTAACATTTGATTCTACTTAGTTACCCTTCCGATAACGTGCTGGACACAAAATCAAGTCACAAAATTTTACATCACACCACTGCAGTTTTCAACACGTGCTCACGTGTTACTTGTGAAGAAAAGTATATTAAACGTCTTTCGTGGTTAGTTAACAGGGAGACAGGGGTCTTGATTTAGCACAAAAAATTTCGTTATTTAGTTTCAAGTTCAGGTGTGCTAACTGATAGCTTACAAATCAATCGTTTGACAAATACTTGAAAGCCACTCATCATTCTAAAAGCCAAACAGGAGCAATACCGTTAGTTACACGGTTATTTAGTAAGCACGAAATCTTCAGAGAGATGCTTAGTCACTTTTAGTTTGCAGACGCTGCAACAGAGGGATCCCACATGGCGGTATGGATAGCCGTATAATACCGAGAGCCTACGAAACATCAATAGTCAGTTAATATATGGATTCCTCACGCGGAAAGACCTTGGGGATAAAATTAGAGAGATTAGAATGCACATAGATGCTTACCAGCAATCGTCCTTCCCACGAAACATTCGTGCCTGGAGTAAACAATTGGAGAAGTGATAGTTACGTAGGAAGTGCCCTCTATCACACACGGTAACACGGCTTGTGACATGCAGATGAAACAATGTGTTATTCGCAGTTTATGAAATGTGTTTGTTGATGTTCCCGTTTTGAAATCAGTGTCATGTTGTGGTTTCATCTGTTGTATTATGTGTCATCAGTAGTGCCAAAGAAATCCAACTGCACTTGCTGTCGATTTAAATATTGGTGGCGACAATACTTTTTCCTCCTCTGTAAAATAGAATCTCGAAGGCAGATCAAAAATCAGTAAAGACATCGAATGAAAACCTCTCTGCTACTATATCGCTGCTACGTCTATTCTCTATTCCCCCCCCCCCCCCCTCATGAACCATGGACCTTGCCGTTGTGGGGAGGCTTGCGTGCCTCAGCGATACAGATGTCCGTACCGTAGGTGCAACCACAACGGAGGGGTA
This sequence comes from Schistocerca gregaria, assembly GCF_023897955.1. Taxonomy (NCBI): domain Eukaryota; kingdom Metazoa; phylum Arthropoda; class Insecta; order Orthoptera; family Acrididae; genus Schistocerca; species Schistocerca gregaria. Next base: position 515,544,001 of record NC_064924.1, read on the forward strand.
TCTGTTCAGAGGCCAGACAAACATGTGGTTCCTGAACAGGGGCAGCAGCCTTTTCAGTAGTTGCAGGGGCAACAGTCTGGATGATTGACTGATCTGGCCTTGCAACATTAACCAAAACGGCCTTGCTGTGCAGGTTCTGGGAACGGCTGAAAGCAAGGGGAAACTACAGCCGTAATTTTGCCCGAGGACATGCAGCTTTGCTGTATGATTAAATGATGATGACGTCCTCTTGGGTATAATATTCCGGAGGTAAAATAGTCCCCCATTCGGATCTCCGGGCGGGGACTACTCAGGAGGACGTCATTATCAGGAGAAAGAAAACTGGCGTTCTACGGATCGGAGCGTGGAATGTCAGATCCATTAATCGGGCAGGTAGGTTAGAAAATTTAAAAAGGGAAATGGATAGGTTAAAGTTAGATATAGTGCGAATTAGTGAAGTTCGGTGGCAGGAGGAACAAGACTTTTGGTCAGGTGAATACAGGGTTATAAATACAAAATCAAATAGGGGTAATGCAGGAGTAGGTATAATAATGAATAAAAAAAATAGGAGTGCGGGTAAGCTAATACAAACAGCATAGTGAACGCATTATTGTGGCCAAGATAGACACAAAGTCCATGCCTACTACAGTAGTACAAGTTTATATGCCAACTAGCTCTGCAGATGATGAAGAAATTGATGAAATGTATGATGAGATAAAAGAAATTATTCAGGTAGTGAAGGGAGACGAAAATTTAATAGTCATGGGTGACTGGAATTCGTCAGTAGGAAAAGGGAGAGAAGGAGACACAGTAGGCGATTATGGATTGGGGCTAAGAAATGAAAGAGGAAGCCGTCTGGTAGAATTTTGCACAGAGCATAACTTAATCATAGCTAACACTTGGTTCAAGAATCATAAAAGAAGGTTGTATACATGGAAGAATCCTGGAGATACTAAAAGGTATCAGATAGATTATATAATGCTAAGACAGAGATTTAGGAACCAGGTTTAAAATTGTAAGACATTTCCAGGTGCAGATGTGGATTCTGACCACAATCTATTGGTTATGACCTGTAGATTAAAACTGAATAAACTGCAGAAAGGTGAGAATTTAAGGACATGGGATCTGGATAAGCTGAAAGAACCAGAGGTTGTACAGAGTTTCAAGGAGAGCATAAGGGAACAATTGACAGCAATTGGGGAAAGAAACACAGTAGAAGAAGAATGGGTAGCTGTGAGGGATGAAGTAGTGAAGGCAGCAGAGGATAAAGTAGGTAAAAAGACGAGGGCTGCTAGAAATCCTTGGGTAACAGAAGAAATATTGAATTTAATTGATGAAAGGAGAAAATATAAAAATGCAGTAAATGAAGCAGCCAAAAAGGAATACAAACGTCTCAAAAATGAGATCGACAGGAAGTGCAAAATGGCTAAGCACCTACATCTACATGACTACTCTGCAATTCACATTTAAGTGCTTGGCAGTGGGTTCATCGAACCACAATCATACTATCTCTCTACTATTCCACTCCCGAACAGCGAGCGGGAAAAACGAACACCTAAACCTTTCTGTTCGAGCTCTGATTTCTCTTATTTTATTTTGATGATTATTCCTACCTATGTAGGTTGGGCTCAACAAAATATTTTCGCATTCGGAAGAGAAAGTTGGTGACTGAAATTTCGTAAAAAGGTCTCGCCGCGTCGAAAAACGTCTATGCTGTAACGACTTCCATCCCAACTCGTGTATCATATCTGCCACACTCTCTCCCCTATAACGCGATAATACAAAACGAGCTGCCCTTCTTTGCACCCTCTCGATGTCCTCCGTCAATCCCACCTGGTAAGGATCCCACACCGCGCAGCAATATTCTAACAGAGGACGAACGAGTGTAGTGTAAGCTGTCTCTTTAGTGGACTTGTTGCATCTTCTAAGTGTCCTGCCAATGAAACGCAACCTTTGGCTCGCCTTCCCGACAATATTATCTTTGTGGTCCTTCCAACTGAAGTTGTTCGTAATTTTAACACCCAGGTACTTAGTTGAATTGACAGCCTTGAGAATTGTACTATTTATCGAGTAATCGAATTCCAACGGATTTCTTTTGGAACTCATGTGGATCATCTCACACTTTTCGTTATTTAGCGTCAACTGCCACCTGACACACCATACAGCAATCTTTTCTAAATCGCTTTGCAGCTGATACTGGTCTTCGGATGAACTTACTAGACGGTGAATTACAGCATCATCTGCGAACAGTCTAAGAGAACTGCTCAGATTGTCACCCAGGTCATTTATATAGATCAGGAACAGTAGAGGTCCCAGGACGCTTCCCTGGGGAAGGCTAGAGGACAAATGTAAGGATGTAGATGCTTATCTCACTAGGGGTAAGATATATACTGCCTACAGGAAAATTAAAGAGACCTTTGGAGAGAAGAGAACCACGTGTATGAATATCAAGAGCTCAGACGGCAACCCAGTTCTAAGCAAAGAAGGGAAGGCAGAAAGGTGGAAGGAGTATATAGAAGGTTTATACAAGCGCGATGTACTTGAGGACAATATTATGGAAATGGAAGAGGATGTAGATGAAGACGAAATGGGAGGTAAGATACTGCGTGAAGAGTTTGACAGAGCACTGAAAGACCTGAGTCGAAACAAGGCCCCCGGAGTAGACAGCATTCCATTAGAACTACTGACAGCCTTGGGAGAGCCAGTCATGACAAAACTCCAGCAGCTGGTGAGCAAGATGTATGAGACAGATGAAATACCCTCAGACTTCAAGAAGAATGTAATAATTCCAATCCCAAAGAAAGCAGGTGCTGACAGATGTGAAAATTACCGAACTATCCGTTTAATAAGTCACAGCTGCAAAATACTAACGCGAATTCTTTACAGACGAATGGAGAAACTAGTAAATGCGGACCTCGGGGAGGATCAGTTTGGATTCCGTAGAAATGTTGGAACACGTGAGGCAATACTGACCTTACGACTTATCTTAGAAGAAAGATTAAGAAAAGGCAAACCTACGTTTCTAGCATTTCTAGACTTAGAGAAAGCTTTTGATAATGTTGACTGGAATACTCTCTTTCAAATTCTGAAGGTGACAGGGGTAAAATACAGGGAGCGAAAGGCTATTTACAATTTGTACAGAAACCAGATGGCAGTTATAAGAGTCGAGGGACATGAAAGGGAAGCAGTGGTTAGGAATGGAGTAAGACAGGTTTGTAGCCTCTCCCCGATGTTATTCAATCTGTATATTGAGCAAGCAGTAAAGGAAACAAAAGAAAAATTTGGAGTAGGTATTAAAATTCATGGAGAAGAAGTAAAAACTTTGAGGTTCGCCGATGACATTGTAATTCTGTCAGAGACGGCAAAGGACTTGGAAGAGCAGTTGAACGGAATGGACAGTGTCTTGAAAAGAGGATATAAGATGAACATCAACAAAAGCAAAACGAGGATAATAGTTAAATTAAATCGGGTGATGCTGAGGGTATTAGATTAGGAAATGAGACACTTAAAGTAGTAAAGGAGTTTTGCTATTTAGGAAGTAAAATAACTGATGATGGTCGAAGTAGAGAGGATATAGAATGTAGACTGGCAATGGCAAGGAAAGCGTTTCTGAAGAAGAGAAATTTGTTAACATCGAATATAGATTTATGTATCAGGAAGTCGTTTCTGAAAGTATTTGTTTGGAGTGTAGCCATGTATGGAAGTGAAACACGGACGATAACTAGTTTGGACAAGAAGAGAATATAAGCTTTCGAAATGTGGTACTACAGAAGAATGCTGAAGATTAGGTGGGTAGATCACGTAACTAATGAGGAGGTATTGAATAGGATTGTGGAGAAGAGAAGTTTGTGGCACAACTTGACTAGAAGAAGGAATCGGTTGGTAGGACATGTTTTGAGGCATCAAGGGATCACCAATTTAGCATCGGAGGGCAGCGTGGAGGGTAAACATCGTAGAGGGAGACCAAGAGGTGAATACACTAAGCAGATTCAGAAGGATGTAGGTTGCAGTAGGTACTGGGAGAGGAAGCAGCTTGCACAGGATAGAGTAGCATGGAGAGCAGCATCAAACCAGTCTCAGGACTGAAGACAACTACAACAACAATTCTCTAGTCCTTGGATGTATAGACACAACATTTACAGAACCTAATCGCTTCTGCAGAATAATTATTTTTAGTTTGCAGTTCTTATAAGACATAACACCAAAAATTGCTACTACAACTACTTAAAAGGAGCGCCCCGTAAATTATTCCCCCGATATTTATATCTGGTGTTTAAGTTGCAGTCGGTAGCTAATTGGCCTTTACGTTTGTTAATTCAGGTCCCCGTCAAAGTGGTAGCAACCGGCGCCAGCGCCAACGCCGGCCCGCCACGTCTGTGTTGCGGGAGCTTGTCCTATGGTTACAAGCTGAAGAGACTTTTCGCGTTAGCAGGCGTCTTCTGCCTGTAAACAGTCTAATGGAGAACTGGCAACATAGCAGCATACATTTGGCAGTAATGTGGCCTTCGAATTACTTCCTGGACTGGTGCAGATGTTTCCTTCTAAATTCACTCACGAATATCTTATCATTATCATTAAATATCCTGAATGAAAACCTCTCCGCCATTATATCGCTACCTCTATTCTCTAGTCCTTGACTAGACATTTAACGGCTAACATTAACATCCCTGCATTTTGAATAGTGTTTTACCTCCAGATTTCGCATTTTATAAGCATCTTTGCTAAGCGCAAATAAATAAAGAAAAGAAACACGATTGCTGCTCTCAAATAAAGGTTTGAGCGATTAATTTAATTTTAATGTGATTAACGAAGAACTGGAAATATCCGGCATTAAATCGAAAAGTATTCCCTAAACATGGAAAGAACTACATAATGACTATATTTAGGCAGACGGTTCTAAAAATGATCATAGAGCATATATCTTTCCTTCAATAAAATGTGTAGCACCAGCATAATGAAGATCATAATACACTACTGGCCATTAAAATTGCTACACTAAGAAGAAATGCAGATGATAAACAGGTATTCATTGGACAGTTATATTATACTAGAATTGACAAGTGATTACATTTTCACGCAATTTGGGTGCATAGATCCTCAGAAATCAGTACCCAAAACAACCACCTCTGGCCGTAATAACGGTCTTGATACGCCTGATCGTTGAGTCAAACAAAGCTTGCTTGGCGTGTACAGGTACAGCTGCTCATGCAACTTCAACACGATACCACAGTTCATCAAGAGTAGTGAATGGCTTATTGTGACGAGCCAGTTGCTCGGCCACCACTGACCAGACGTTTTCAATTGGTGAGAGATCTGGAGAATGTGCTGGCCAGGGCAGCAGTCGAACATTTTCTGTATCCAGAAAGGCCCGTACAGGACCTGCAACATGCGGTCGTGCATTATCCTGGTGAAATGTAGGGTTTCGCAGAGATCGAATGAAGCGTAGAGCCACGGGTCGTAACTCATCTGAAATCTAACGTCCACTGTTCAAAGTGTCGTCAATGCGAACAAGAGGTGGCCGAGACGTGAAACCAACGGCACCCCATACCATCACGCCGGCTGCTACGCCAGTATGGCGATGACGAATAGACGCTTCCAATGTGCGTTCACCGCGATGTCGCCAAACCCTGATGCCACCATCCTAATGCTGTAAACAGAACCTGGATTCATCCGACAAAATGACGTTTTGCCATTCGTGCATCCAGGTTCGTCGTTGAGTACACCATCGCAGGCACTCTGTGGTGAAGCGTCAGTCATGGTCTCCGTGCTGATAGTCCATGCTGCTGCAAACGTCGTCGAACTGTTCGTGTCCATGGTTGTTGTCTTTCAAACGTCCCCATCTGTTGACTCAGGGATCGAGACGAGGCTGCACGATTTGTTACAGCCATGAGGATAAGATGCCTGTCATCTCGACTGCTAGTGATAAGAGGCCGTTGGGATCCAGCACGGCGCTCCGTATTACCGTTCCGAACCCACCGATTCCATATTCTGCTAACAGTCATTGGATCTCGACCAACGCGAGCAGCAATGTCGCGATACGATAAACTGCAATTGCGATACGCTACAATCCGACCTTTATCAAAGACGGAAAAGTGATGGTACGCATTTCTCCTCCTTACACGAGGCATCACAACAACGTTTCACCAAGCAACGCCGGTCAGCTGCTGTTGGTGTATGAGAAATTCGTTGGAAACTTTCCTCATGTCAGCACGTTGTAGGTGTCGCCACCGGCGCCAACCTTGTGTGAATGCTCTGAAAAGCAAATCATTTGCACACCACAGCATCGTCTTCCTGTCGGTTAAATTTCGCGTCTGTAGCACGTCATCTTCGTGTAGTAGCAATTTTAATGGCCAGTAGTGTAGCAATCATGACAGTAATCACCGAGTTATCTGGTAACCTCATACGCTCAGCTAGAAACGTCCCCTTAGAAAAATTTATACAAGACTGGTCTATGTGAAACGTCCTCTTTGAACAATTATACACGACTGTGCTTAAATTGACACACAATATTTTTAGCGCAACGCAATGACTTCCAAAAATCCCTACGAAAGAATGGCCCTGACTAGCATTAACCTATACGTTTCACAAATCACTTACCTCACAAAAATCTTCGTTACTCAAGCTACTGCAATACAGCGAGCGCCACTACTGCCAGCTAAGGAAAAGATTCAAACTACGGAAGGCACTAACTACTGATAGGCATAGTTAGCAAATGAAAGATTTTGATAGAGAACAAACAATGTATTTACCTCAATAGTGTTCAAAAGTAATAATATATATAGCAGTTCATGACATCCAGTCTTACAAATTTCAAAACTCCGCCATTTCTCTCCCCACATCCACCCCTGCTGGCGGCTCATCTCCAACTGCGCAACGCTACGCGCCGCTAACAGCTAACTGCCGCTGCCCAACACTACAATGGCGAGTATTATAACAATGCCAACCAGCCACAGACTGCACACGGCACAGCCAGTGATTTTTATACAGAGCGCTACGTGGCGGCGGCGTTACCAATAAAAAAACCTAAACAGCTTACTTACAAGCTGTATGTCTCGAACTAAAACATTAGTTATCATCGAAAAAATTTCATATTGGCGTCAAATCGGAGCTACGAAGACTAGAATGGTCCTTATATCACACACTCATGAGATTAGAATAATACCGGTATTAGAAACTAGCCGATAGTGAAACAGTTAATCGAGAGAGCCGGATTTTTTCACAGCTTTTAGGCTCATCGTCGGACACAACAAAACAATCAGGAAATTGCCAACTGTTAGTTGCAGTGATCTGCTGGGCTGATCGTAGTTTAATAATTGCGGGGTGTAGGTTCGACTCTCACTCATGGCGTCCATTTTTAACATTCACGAAAAGATCTCATTCACCTATGGTAACGCCAAGTCGCACAGTGGTTCAGAATCCGCATTAAATACAATATCCCTTCACTACCAATAGCGTCAGAGCCTGTTTAAATGACGCTGTAACAAAGGCTGCAGCCGCCGAAGGCACAAACTCTGTTGCCAGTAAACTAGCACTAAAAAGTTTATTTAATTTAATTTAGGAATGGTTATTTCGTTCACAGTGTTCATATTTAATCTGAATTTGAGACGTTGCAATTTTTAGTCCTCAACTTGAATTTGAATTCGGATCTCTAGGAATGGAACGTATCTCGATTGCAATCCTGGTCCAGCACAAACATGGTTCAAATGGCTCTGAGCACTATGGGACTTAAATTCTGAGGTCATCAGTCCCCTAGAGCTTAGAACTACTTAAACCTAACTAACCTAAGTATATCACACACATCCACGACGGGGCAGGATTCGAACCTGCGACAGTAGTGTTCGCGTGGTTCCAGACTGTAGCGCCTAGAACCGCTCGGCCACCCTTCCCGGCCCAGCACAAACATGTTCATAATTTAATTTTACGCCCTAGCATGTGCACACTGAGCTACCACCGAAAAATAATTTGCATATTTAATGTCTGTTGATGAATAGTCAACAATAACCGTAGGTATCGTTACTTCTAGTAAAATATGCGAACATCTCACTACTGGTGAGCAATTAGTTGATACTTAACGTCTATTTATGGATGGGAAACAGCGACAATACGCACCAGGTTCGATTCTTGGGCAAGCAAGACAAATTGTACCCTCATCTAATATTGATACAGGTCGCTGCTGGTAAATAAATTCGATTTCTAACATCAGATTTTACTTAATTAACAAATGGTTCAAATGGCTCTGAGCACTATATGACTTAACTTCTGAGGTCATCAATCGCCTATAACTTAGAACTAATGAAACCTAAATGACCTAAGGACATCACACACATCCATGCCCGAGGGAGGATTCGAACCCGCGACTGTAGCGGTCGCTCGGTTCCAGACTGTAGCGCCTAGAATCGCACGGCCACTCCGGCCGACCTTAATTAACAATCCGATAACGTGCTGGGTAGAAAATCCCGTCATAACATTTTAAATCATAGCATTCCAATTTTCAGCACCTGCATACTTGATTATTTGTAATGTAAAGTATATTAAACGTCTTTCCTGGTTATTTAACAGGGCGATAATGGTTTTGATGTAGTAGAAATAATTTCGTCATTTCGTTTCAAGTACAGATTTGTTAACTAATAACGGTGAAAACCTTTATATTTCACATCTCTTTACAGCTAATCAACATTGATGATCGTTGCCTTGATCAAGTCCCGGGCAGGTGCGAAATTTATTTTATTTAGAAGTGCCTACGTCTGCTGGGTTTCTGTCCAGATAAAAAAAAATCGTCATGTCATTTATAGCTCAAACATGTGGGCAAATAATTCTTCAAGAGTAAGTAGTACAGTGACGTTACTGATTATACGTCATTAATATAGCGGTCCCTATAGAGCGTTTACCGCTATTTATCGCGTTTTCTTTAACTAGTTCCTTTAACGACCAGTTTATGCAAAAACCAATTGCCACTGGGACATTTAGCAGGTGCGGGAAAACCTTATACAGAGAAAAAATACTTCAAACTGCCGTAGAACTTTATTAGTGCAGACATTGTCTCAGAATATCTTGTTCATGCAAACATTTACTTTGTTTAAGGATTGATACTTAGTTTATGTGCCATAGTTAGTTGTTTCATAGTGTAATGAGATGGTAACGCTTTTGAAAATCATTGTAACCTGTACAAGCGTTAGGGACTAACTCATCTCTAATTACGTGTTTTTCTAGTTTTTGCAGTATCATGGTGTGATGTTACATCGCACAGATTGCCTTAAAAGAACAGTGTTGTATATTGGTCTCTCTTGGTATCCATTTTGTATAGTCGAACGACTGTACCGCAAAGTGATTAGAGGACCCGCTAGACAGCTACGTTATGTTGGTTGCATGCAAATCAGGCGGATCACAATTGAGGTCGTTCAGATACTTTTCAGCGTGATAATACATACCATATGATTGTGTTTACAAGTTTCTCCGGAATCGCCAAAAGTCAGCTGGAGTCGTCCGGGGCTCGTTTCTTGAACAGGACTCTGTTCCGCACCAGGTAGTACTGGCGTATCGCCACATTCTCGTTATCATGCCACTTCTCTTTTATGTCTTTTAGTACTTGTCCTTATCCTGTTCGTCCTCTATGTTACCTAAACAGGCGGTAACAAAGTTCTGAACGCAACATTCTGTAAACATAAGTTGTTGAAATTATTTTCGCCGAGTTCCTCTTCAACCGTGTGAACCAGACCTACAGGAACGCGCGACAGAGCGACTGAAATTACATTTTTCTCTCCAGGAATGTATTCTACAGTAAAATTAAATTCCTGTAAGTATAGTGCCCAACGTCCTAATCTCCGTGCATTATTTTTGTGCTCATAAGAAATTGGAGTGCACGGTTGTCAGTGTAGATCCTGGTAGTGATCCCAAATAGGAAATACCTAAATTTCGTGAATATCCATACTATCGCGAGTGCCTCGAGCTCAGTTACTGAATAATTTTTTTTTCGTATCAGGAGAGCACCCTGCTCCCAAACGAGATCGTTTTCCAAGAGGTAGGGTCATCACCTCCATCTGTTTGAAAAAGAACCGCACCCAATCCAGACAAGGAACTGTCCGTCATTAAACAGAATTCTGTTGTCAGGTCGGGATGCACGAGGATGGGTGCCTCTACTAATGCCTTTTTCAATTTACAAAACACGTCCTGTGCCTCCTGGTCTCAGACCCAAAAGGCGTTCTTCCTTGTTAATGCACATAGACGAGGTGTACCAAGTACACTACAATTTATAAACCGCTTATAAAAATTACACAAGCTTAAAAACTGTTTTTTACTTGTCGGCATTGCACACTCAGCTATCGCCACAATTTTCTCAGGGTCAGGTTGTATTCCATTTGCCGAGACAATATGCCCTAAGAATTTTATGTTCTCGCGTCCGAACTGTAACTTTTCTAGGTTGACAGTTACACCTGCCTTCTCGAAAACATCCAGCAGTCTGTTAAGGACTTTCCGCAATTAAGATGTCGTTCACGTAAATTGTCACAAATTGTTTTAAATCATCAGTCAGAATGCTGTTCAATCCCCTTATAAAAGCAGCTCATGAGAGACACCGAAATTGGAAAAAAATTGCATAGCACAAGAATGCCGTATAAGAGCTGAAAGATGGTGCAGGACGATCTGCTAAAAACTCGATCTGAGGTCAATTGATGATAGGACCTATACCCCATGGAAACGTTGTAAAATTTCCTCGAGGCTATCAGGCCTGTCAGTTTCCGACATAATAAATGTGTCGAGTCCAATACCAAACGAACCGAGTTGTCGCGTTTTGGTACAAGCAGGGATAGTTGTATGAGCTTACTGCCCTCTCAATTATCCCTTGTTCCAACATCTTATTTATTTATTTCTCAACCTGCCATTTATACGCTATGGGAATGGGGTATGGTCTAACAAAAAACTGCTGATGGTCACGTACTCTGAATCGGTAGGTAAACCCCTTGATAGCCCCAGGAGTCTCTGAAAGTATCCGCTCGTGATTCCTTACTATGCAATATAATTTCTCTCTTTGACTGTCCGTGGTTCCGACACCAGCGATGCTTCGTCTCAGTACATCAGCAAAACAACATCTCTCCCACAGACATAGAACCCGACTCACTCACATAGTTAACAAGTAACTCCAGTTTAGGTTGAGCTAGAAATCTTAGGCAGCTAACTTCCAACTTGGTGCATAATATACATTCTTCAAACACTAAACTAATGGAGCGATCCCCAACTTGAACTGTCATTACTCCTCCACCCACATCAGTTACTCCGTGGTGGGCATTCATGAAGTAATTTCCTGAAATCATTGTCACATTCATCATTGGGAGAATAAAAAAATATATATTTAAAATCTCTTCCCTGGCAAGTAAAATTAAGCCGAGTCTGACTTCAGATTTCTACGCTCTTACCGTAAATTGCGCCCCTCACCTTCATCCCTGGCACTTGAAAAATTGGCCAAGTCGCAATCCCCTCGCATTTTAGAAATGCTGCCTTGCTAACAATCGAGAAGGGGCTTCCAGTGTCAGTAACACACTTAAGACATATTTCCTTTACTAAAACTGTCACGACTGGATTTACTGCCGGAATTCGTGCACTGGGAGTCTCTTGCAACAAATCTTCTTGTACATACTGTACGGTGATTGGACTGTGTAGAAGTGCCAGTGAAGTCGGTTATTTACATTAAGCTGTGCTACTGGGGCCAGTAAAAATAGGCTAGTTAAGTACTGCGCGCACAGGTGCCAAGACTATAGAGAGGTGACGGCAGTATCGCATACAGAAGGTTTTAAAGGCCAGTGCAGTGGTGGAGCTGGATGGCCGCACGACGGGAATTAACAGACTTTGAACGCGAAATGGTTGTTATAGCTAAGCAGGAGCATAGGCATTCCTTTTTGGAATTAAACACTTCGAGATCGAAAGTGTCAAGAGTGTGCCGAGAATACCAAATTTCATGCGTTACCTCTCATCACGGTCAACACAGTGGGCAACGGCCTTCGATTAACGATCAAGAGCAACGGCGATTGCGTAGAGTTGTAAGTACTAACAGGCTAGCAGGCGCTACTTGAAATAACCGCAGATATCAGTGAGAGACGTAAGATGAATGTATCCTTTAGGATTGTATGGTGAAATTTGGAGTTAATGGGCTGTGGCAGAAGATGACCGATGTGAGTGCCTTTGCTAACATCAAGACATCGCCTGCAGCGCTGCTTTTGGTCCCGTGACCGTATCGGTTGCAACCTAAACGACTAGAAAACCGTGGCCTGATCAGGTGAGCCCCTATTTCAGATGGTAAGAGCTGATGGTAGGGTTCGAGTGTGATGCAGATCCCACGAAGGTATGAACACAAGTTACCAACAGGGCACTAAGCAAGCTGCTGGTGACTCCATAATGGTGTGAGCTGAGTTTACATGGAATGGCCCCAGCCTCTGGTCCAACTGAAGCGGTTACCGATTGGAAATGGTTATGTTGGGCTACACGGAGACCATTTGCAGCCCTTCATGGATTTGAAGTTATGGATGACAATGCGCCATTTCACTGGGATACAACTGTTCCAGACTGATTTGAAAAATATTATACACATATATGAAATCTTCACGGGTTGTCAGCCGAGTAGCGTCGTCTCGTAGCAGGATTTCGATGGAATGCATCTCCATCAGCTTTAGTCTGGAGATGATGGAGACGCATTCCATCGAAACGTTGCTGCGAGACGACGACGCTACTTGGCTGACAACCCGTGAAGACTTCATATATGAAATTCGTCGAGAAAGCCTGCACTCACATATTATAGACAGTTCGACCAAATAATTTGGACACCCATTGAACATCATCATAATCATCATCATTTAAGACTGATTATGCCTTTCAGCGTTCAGTCTGGAGCATAGTCCCCCTTATAAAATTCCTCCATGATCCCCTATTCAGTGCTAACATTGGTGCCTTTTCTGATGTTAAACCTATAACATCAAAATCATTCGTAACCGAATCCAAGTACCTTCTCATTGGTCTGCCCCGATTCCTCGTACCCTCTACTGCTGAACCCATGAGTCTCATGGGTAACCTTGCTTCTCCCAAGCGTGTAACATGAGCCCACCATCTAAGCCTGTTCCCCCTGACTGCTACATCTATAGAGTTCATTCCCAGTTTTTCTTTGATGTCCTCATTGTGGACACCCTCCTGCCATTGTTCCCATCTACTAGTACCTGCAATTATCCTAGTTACTTTCATATCCTTAACCTCAACCTTGTTGATAAGGTAAACTGAATCCACCCAGCTTTAGCTTCCATACAACAAAGTTGGTCGAAAGATTGACCGGTGCACAGATAACTTAGTCTTGGTACTGACTTCCTTTTTGCAGAAGAGAGTAGATCGTAGCTGAGCGCTCACTGCATTAGCTTTGCTACACCTCGCTTCCAGTTCTTTCACTATGTTGCCATCCTGTGAGAATATGCATTCTAAGTACTTGAAACTGTCCACCTGTTCTAACTTTGTTCCTCTTATTTGGCACTCAATCCGTTTATATTTCTTTCCCACTGACATTGCTTTTGTTTTGGAGATGCTAATCTTCATACCATAGTCCTTACATTTCTGATCTAGCTCTGAAATATTACTTTGCAAACTTTCAATCGAATCTGCCATAACAACTAAGTCATCCGCATATGCAAGACTGCTTATTTTGAGTTCACATATCTTAATCTTACCCTGCCAGTCTATTGTTTTCAACATATGATCCATAAATAATATGAACAACAGTGGAGACAGGTTGCAGCCTCGTCTTACCCTTAAACTACTCTGAGCCATGAACTCAATTTAACGTCAACTCTAACTGCTGTCTGACTATCCATGTCAAGACCTTTAATTGCTTGCAAAAGTTTGCCTCCTATTCCATAATCTCGTAGAACAGGCAATAACTTCCTCCTAGAAACCCGGTCATATGCCTTTTCTAGATCTGTAAAGCATAGATACAATTCCCTGTTCCACTCATAACACTTCTCCATTATTTGCTGTAAGCTAAAGATCTGGTCCTGACAACCTCTAAGAGGCCTAAACCCACACTGATTTTCACTCAATTTGTCCTCAACTAATACTCGCACTTTCCTTTCAACAATACATGAGAAGATTTTACCCACAACGCTGATTAAAGAGATACCTCTGTAGTTGTTACAATCTTTTCTGTTTCCATGTTTAAAGATTTGTGTGATTACTGCTTTTGTTCAATCTGATGGAACCTGTCCCGACTCCCAGGTCATTTCAGTTATCCTGTGTAGCCATTTAAGACCTGACATTCCACTGTATTTGATGAATTCCGACTTCATTTCATCCACCCCAGCTGCTTTATTGCACTGCAATCTATTGACCATTTTCTCCACTTCCTCAAATGTGATCCTATTTCCTTCATCATTCCTATCCCATTCTACCTCGAAATCTGAAACATTACAGATCGTATTTTCACCTACATTGAGCAACTCTTCAAAATATTCCCTCCATCTGCCCAAGGCATCCACAGGATTCACCAGCAGTTTTCCTGACCTGTCCAAAATGCTCGTCAATTCCTTCTTACCTGCCTTTCGAAGACTGCTAATTACACTCCAGAATGGTTTTTCAGCAGCTTGACCCATAGTCTCCAACCTGTTTCCAAAGTCTTCCCAAGATTTCTTCTTGGATGCTGCAATTATCTGTTTGGCTTTGTTTCTTTCTTCAACATAACTTTCTCTGTCTACCTGAGTTCTAGTATGTAGCCATTTTTGATATGCCTTCTTTTTCCTTTTACAGGCTGCCTTGACTGTGTCATTCCACCAAGCTGTTTGCTTCATCCTACTTTTACACACTACTGTTCCAAGACATTCTTTAGCCACTTCTAGGACTGTGTCCTTGTACCTTGCCCATTCCTCTTCCAATGACTGTAATTGACTACATTCAACTAACTGGTACCTTTCTGAGATCGTTGTTATGTACTTGTGCCTCATTTCCTTATCCTGAAATTTCTCCACTCTTATCCTCCTATATATGGACCTGACCTCCTGCACTTTCGGCCTCACAATCCCAATTTCACTGCAGTTTAAATAATGATCAGTGTCATCAAAGAATCCCCTGAATACACGTGTGTCCCTCACAGCCTTCCTGAATTCCTATGTGTTATTATATAGTCCATGACAGATCTGGTTCCCCTGCCTTCCCAAGTATACCACTGAATGTTCTTATGTTTAAAAAAGTAGTTTGTGATTACTAAGCCCATACTGGCACAGAAATCCAAGAGTTGTTTCCCGTTCCTGTTGGCCTCCATATCCTCTCCAAATTTACCCATAACCTTTCACACCCTTCTGTTCGATTTCCAGTCCTGGCGTTAAAATCACCATGAGCAGAACACTGTCCTTTTCCTTTACTCTAACAACTACATCACTGAGTGCCTCATAAAAACTATCCATCTTATCTTGATCTGTCCCTTCACAATGCGAATATACTGACACAATCCTAATTTTCTTGCTAGACACTGTCAAATCTATCCACATCAGTCGTTCGTTTACATACCTTATTGCAACTACGCTGGGTTCCAATTCTTTCCTGATGAAAAGCCCTACACCCCATTGTGCTATTCCTGCTTTGACTCCTGACAGGTAGACGTTGTATTCTCCCACTTCCTCTTCTTTCTCACCCCTTACCCGAATGTCACTAACAGCTAAAACGTCCAGTCCCATCTCACTTGCAGCCTCTGCCAGCTCTACCTTCTTCCCAGAGTAGCCCCCAATGATATTAATAGCTCCCCATCTCATTACCATTTGTCTGCCAAGTCGTATCTTAGGAGTCCCTGGTTTGTCAGAGGTGGGACTCCGTCACCTCCAAAGGTCCGAGGCATTTTGCTCTGATTGTTGCCAGCATCATATTTAAAGTACCAGGGAAGGAGGTTGCTATCCTTACTTGCCCCGAGTCCCATTGGGTTTTACCCCTAACGGCTGAGCGACTAACCGGTGGATTTGGTAGTCTTTGCCGTATGAACACAAACGTGACCACGACTCAGAATATGTCCGAGATGCCCAGCCTTATTCCAAAGTAACTGGTATCCCGACTGTCGGGACCACTTACTTGGCCACTCATACATTGACGTGGTTCATGAACTAGGACATGACTACAGGAACCCACACCATGAACCACCCATCGAACATCTATGGAACATAATCAAGAAGTCAGTTCGTGCACAAAACCTGCACCGGCAACACTTTCGCACGGCTACAGAAGCAGACTGGCTCAATATTTCTGCAGGGGACTTCCAACGACTTGTTGAGTCCATGCCACTTCGAATGACTGAATTACGCAGGAGGTCTGACACGGAATTCATAGGTATCCCGCGACTTTTGTCGCTTCAGTATATGATAGTATTGGCGGCATTTCTAATGTTTCGTAAGAACGTCACATGCCCAACTGAAGCAACGGTCTACAGCACATGCGCCGCCGTGGCGTTGGAGCTCCGACAGTGGGACTTGGTGACGCACTGCATCTCCAGGAGTTGGCAGCACAATGGTTTCACAGAAGCCGGTCGTTGTGGTCGAGCGGTTCTAGGCACTTCGGCCTGGAACCACGCGACCGCTACGGTCGCAGGTTCGAATCCTGCCCCGGGCATGGATGTGTGTGATATCCTTTGCTTAGTTAGGTTTAAATAGTTCTAAGTTATAGGAGACTGATGACCTCAGATGTTAAGTCCCATAGTGCTCAGAGCCATTTGAACCATTTGTTTCACAGAATCACGGACGTCGTGAGTGCAGAAGGTATGCTGCTGGTTGGACTAGCAGACAACCACAGATTCCGGAACGAAGGTGCGAAACGAAAGACCAGAGAAGGTAGTGAAGATACGGCGGTCAATGGTGCGCGAAATCGGACTGGGGCGCGCCCTCTGCAACAACTGCATATAATCCCAGCTCCTCTCAGAGTTGACCCCACATGGGGCAGAGGAACGAAATCACAATAAAGGAGAAAAAAGAGCGTCGGCCGCACATGATCGGCCCGAGTCTGGAAAGTGATTAGTGCTACGCTGTCAGTATCACGTGTTTCCTTGCACTTGTATATACCAAGAACTGTACTGTTTTCACTTCGCCTCTCGCTAGTGACATTTACTGGAAAGAAAGTTAATTACTGTCAGTTTGCTTTCTGGAAATAAAACTAATAATGTTATTTATTAGAAATTGTTGTATAGCATTAAAAAAAATGCATCCTGTAGGCACCCTATTAGCGACGAATGGGCAAGAGCCCACACCCTCTATGTATGATCGGGTGTGCACTGGCAGACGAACATATCAACAATAAGCAAAAGTGGGGCCACTCACCGACGGAACCGCTGTACCATGGTGTCGCTCACTGTGCCCGAGCCACTACCCGCTTACAGGTCGCAGGTTCAGCATCATAGCAAGCCCATAAGGGGGGGTAAGGGAGGGTCATGACTCTATCTGCACATACCCACAAACCAGTCTCTCCAGAACTACGAGAACGTCGGCTGTTAGTAAGCGCAGTAAGCATCGGCAATGTGCAGTGATTAAAAAAAAACAAAGTATTAATAATGCACTAGAGTATATTTCTTTTGTTTCTTTGCCTCTCTTACAGCACATGCTTTAAGTAAAAAGATTATCATGACCATTTTCTCGTTGTTTATGTACATCTAGTTTAATGAAAGTTTGTTCGTTGGGAACATTCTAACATGATGTAGGAAAAAAAAGTTGAATATGAATATAACTAATCTCGTATTTATTTCTGAGCATTTGGTCCCGGTGGAGGTTCGAGTCCTCCCTCGGGCATGGGTGTGTGTGTTTGTCCTTAGAATAATTTCGGTTAAGTAGTGTGTAAGCTTAGGGACTGTGTTAGGTGTCAGGCAAATCCAACACCTTCCATGAAAACCCTGACATGATAAGCAAATCCAGTAGTATGTCACATAGCTCCGAATAAATCGCGACATTAAATTAACCAAAGTAATACGAGTAACGAGTGAGCAAATGGAATACCACAGACTAACACAAGAATGCCTAAATGCATGTCATACCTTCCCACCGTGAGACAGAAGCAGTCCCGAGGGGAGAAACGAGAACAAAAGCAGAGAGCAGAATCATGTTAAGCTAGAAGGCCCTACGATAAGGGACGGACTGGACACCCAAGTCACCAGTTAACTACTAGGACAACGCCAGCTGCAAGTTTTAGCGTGAGACTTTTTCGCCTCTTTGTTACATCAAAGACCACCCCCCAGCCCATGTTAAAAGCTAGAGCTCTCCAGAAAAACAGTATAGATCTTACGATAACACAAAAAGGACCACACGACCCGCAAGTTTCAGCGTGGAACCTTTTCGCGTCTCTGTTACGTTAGGACCACCGCCCAGCCCATGTTAAAAGATAGAGCCCTCCAGAAGAACAGTATCGATCTTACGATAACGCTAAAAGGACCACACCAGCTGCAAGTTTTAGCGTGAGACTTTTTTGCGTCTCTGTTACGTTGCAAACTTTAAAAACATTGCCCCACCACGAAAAGTATAACGTTTCTCATTGGATAGACAGAATTTTTGTAGGCGGAGCTTAAGGTTAACATTGAGACCCTGATTGGTCAGATGAAAACACAGCCAAAAGTTAGGAGAAGTTAGTTAGTTCCGAGACGGCGAGCTGGATGGCTGCTACGCCGGCCGCTGCCCCCCTGAAGCTGCCTAACCAACGACAAGGTAATGAACGCACGCGATGCCGCATAACAGCGCATAGAGCTTCACTCAGAACTGCAGAAGTCTTATCTGTTACACCCCCTTTTTGCGTAATACTAGTGTCGATCGTAAATTAAAGCTCATGGTGTTTACATTTGCCACTTGAAGTAAAAATCTGAAACGCGATGATTTCTCTGTTATACACTCCTGGAAATGGAGAAAAGAACACATTGACACCGGTGTGTCATTCGCAACCGTCTCCATGAAGCTGGGCTACGGTCCCGCACACCGTTAGGCCATCTTCCGCTCACGCCCCAACATCGTGCAGCCCGCCTCCACTGGTGTCGCGACAGGCGTGAATGGAGGGACGAGTGGAGACGTGTCGTCTTCAGGATGAGAGTCGCTTCTGCCTTAGTGCCAATGATGGTCGTATGCGTGTTTGGCGCCGTGCAGGTGAGCGCCACAATCAGGACTGCATACGACCGAGGCACACAGGGCCAACACCCGGCATCATGGTGTGGGGAGCGATCTCCTACACTGGCCGTACACCTCTGGTGATCGTCGAGGGGACACTGAATAGTGCACGGTACATCCAAACCGTCATCGAACCCATCGTTCTACCATTCCTAGACCGGCAAGGGAACTTGCTGTTCCAACAGGACAATGCACGTCCGCATGTATCCCGTGCCACCCAACGTGCTCTAGAAGGTGTAAGTCAACTACCCTGGCTAGCAAGATCTCCGGATCTGTCCCCCGTTGAGCATGTTTGGGACTGGATGAAGCGTCGTCTCACGCGGTCTGCACGTCCAGCACGAACGCTGGTCCAACTGAGGCGCCAGGTGGAAATGGCATGGCAAGCCGTTCCACAGGACTACATCCAGCATCTCTACGATCGTCTCCATGGGAGAATAGCAGCCTGTATTGCTGCGAAAGGTGGATATACACTGTACTAGTGCCGACATTGTGCATGCTCTGTTGCCTGTGTCTATGTGCATGTGGTTCTGTCAGTGTGATCATGTGATGTATCTGACCCCAGGAATGTGTCAATAAAGTTTCCCCTTCCTGGGACAATGAATTAACGGTGTTCTTATTTCAATTTCCAGGAGTGTATAATTATTGAGAAGCCACATCAGGCACTGTAATTTATGACAAGTTAGATAAGTAATTAAAGATAATTTAGGGTCACTGTAGACCATTTTGATAGTTTTCTCTTTTGTGAAACTTAATTTAAACCTAGATTATAGATGTGATATGGCATAGGTTATCCTTCGACTTGGAAACCCATTCAGGGAATATTCATTCACATTTTTGTTGAACGCAGTTGGTTTTTACCATCATGTATTAAAACACTTCCTTTTATCAATAGTGCAATTTATAAACAATGTTTTGTGAGCAGAATAAAATTTCCAATGGTAAACTTAACTGCTTTTCCGAAGTTATTTTACCAGCTAACTAAAAATAGGAAAGCCTTGAACCCCTTCCACTAAATTCAGTTAGTATTAAGATTCTTTTACAGGGAGTGCAGTGGAGCTGACGCTGAGATCGTTTAGTATTTGGTTATATCATCGCTAGTCTCACTGAACTCTTCTGAATTCTACATGTCATGTGTGGTCTGGCGTCTCCTTACCAGCAACAGGTCTCAGTTTCAAACCAGTCAATTCCCTAAAAAACACGCTCAGAGCGTCGTTGCGCGAAAGTGGTAGGGAGACACGATATAGAACAAACAGACACCACCATGAATGTTAGAACTGATAACCTTAGCAGTTAAGTCGCATGAGATTTAAAAAAAAAATAATAATAAAAATAAATAAATTTGAGCATTGACCGCTTGAAAAATTGTACATCTTAAAATCAATGTTTATGTTTACAACCTATGTAACATTATGGTTACGATTTTTAATCTTTATTATGTGCTCTCTAAAAAGTGGCTGAACGGTCTTTGAATACTTGTTTATTTACTCTTGACATATTACATGTCAGTATATACCTTGCGTAACTTATACTTTTGGATGATTAGGATTTTTTTTCAGTCACCAGTCTTCTAACTGGTCTGATGCGGCCTGCCACGAATTCCTGTCTCAACCACTGCATCCCAGAGTAGCAATTGCAACCTATGTCCTCAATTATCTGATGGATATTTTACAATATCTGTTTCATTCTACAATTTATACCCTCTACAGCTCTCTTTGGAAGTTAAATCAGCCGGCACGGTAACTCAGGGTGTTTGGTCAGAGGGTTAGCTGTCCTCTGTAATAAAAAAAGCTGAGTTAATGGATCAACGACGAACTGAGACGAGCGGTTCTAGGCGCTACGGTCCGGAACCGCGAGACCGCTACGGTCGCAGGTTCGAATCCTGCCCCGGGCATGGATGTGTGTGATGTCCTTAGGTTAGTTAGGTTTAAGTAGTTCTAAGTTCTAGGGGACTTGTGACCTCAGCAGTTGAGTCCCATAGTGCTCAGAGCCATTTGAGCCGAACTGAGACGAGTGTCTAGCGACGTCCGGCTGGAGCAGTGCTACCAACGAAAACGAACACAATGAGATTTTAAAAAAAAAGTGATCGGCGCTACAGAATGTCAATCCTAAGATCCCGGGTTCGATTCCTGGATGGGTCAAAGGTTTTCTCCGCTCAGGGACTGGGTGTTGTGCTGTCCTAATCATCATCATTCCATCCCCATTGACGGGCAACTCGCCGAAGTGGCGTCAAATCGAAAGGCTTGCACCCGGCGAACGGTCTACCCGACGGAAGGCCCTGGTCACACGACGTTTATTTACGTGTCGTATGGTCCCAACCCTTCTTGTCAGCATTTTTCACATATTCCTTTCGTTGCTGATTCATCGGGAACCACCTTATTCCCTACCTTACCACTTCCCCGATGTTCAACATTCTTCTGCAGCACCACATCTCAAATAATTCTCTTCTTTCTGTTCTGATTGTCCTACATCCCACGTTTCACTGCCAAACGATGCTGTGCTCCGAAATTACATTCTCAGAAGTTTTTACTCAAGTTAAGGCCTATGTTTGACACTACTCTACTTATCTTGGCCAGGAATGCCTTTTCTGCTAGCTCTAGACTGAGTTCTATGTCCTCCTTGCTTCATCCATCATGAGTTATTTTGCTGCATAGGTAGCAGAATTCCTTAACTCAAGTCAATCTACTTCGTGAGCCCAAATTCTGACATTAATTTTTCTCGGTGTTCTCGTTTCTGCTACTTTCTTCGATTTACTCTCAATGCATCTTCTGTACTTATTAGACTGTTCATTTTACTCAACAGATCCTGTAACTCTTTGTTACTTTCACTGGGGATAACAATGTCATTAGTGAATCTTACCAATTAATATCTTTTCACTTTGAATTTTAACCCCACTCGCCGGCCGCTGTGGCCGAGCGGCTCTAGGCACTTCGGTCTGAAACCGCGCTGCTACTACGGTCGCAGGTTCGAATCCTGCCTCGGGCATGGATGTGTGTGAACTTCTTAGGTTAGTTAGGTTTAAGTAGTTCTAAGTCTAGGGGACTGATGACCTCAGATGTTAAGTCCCGTAGTGCTCAGAGCCATTTGATAACCCCACTCTTGAACATTTCTTTTATTTTCGCCACTGTTCCTTCGACGTGTAGATTGAACAGCAGGGACGGAAGATTACATGCCCTTTTTAAACCGAGCACTTCGTTCTCGGTTTTCCAGTCATATTGCTCCCTCTTTGTTTTTCTAAATTTTGTATGTTACCCGTATTTCCCTATAGATTTCGCCTATTCTTCTTAGAATTTCGAACACCTGCACCTTTTTACGTTGTCGAACGCTTTTTACCGGTCGTCAAATCCAATGAAAGTGTCTTTATTGTTCTTCAGTCTTGCTTCCATTCTCAACCGCAACGTCGGAACTGCCTCTCTGGCGCCTTGCTCTTTCTAAAGCCATACTGATCGTCGTTTAACATATCCACAATATTATTTTCCCTTCTTCTGTATATTATTCTTCTCAGCAACTTGGATTCATGAGCTGTTAGTCTGTGTGATAATTTTCGCACTTGGGCTCGGTTAGTTTCTCCCAAGCATGAAGCATAACAAGTTAAAGCCAAAGGAAAAGACGTAATAATAAGCTACCAATAAAGATGATAAATTATAAAATCAGATATATTCAAACAACCAATTAAAATAATTAAAGATAATAAAATTAAAGACAAGTTCTTCCCACTTTCGGAAATTCGGCGATGGCGTTACCCCTAAAGCCCGATCGTATATAGCCAGTCTCATGCAGTCTACATACATGCTTGCTACTTCCCAGAACTATTCTAGAAATTCTGCTTCCTTTGATCTCAAAGCTCTTAAATTCTGATTATAATACTGGATACCCTATCTCTTTTCTGTCAGCACCTGTTTCTTGCTGTGTGGGGTAGAATCACGGATGTTCGACTCCTCTCTCGGGCATAGGTGTGTGTGTGTTTTCCTTAGTGTAAGTTAGTTTAAGCTAGATTAAATTAGTGTGTAAGGCTAGGGACCGATGACCTGAGCAGTTTGGTCTCACAGAGCCTTACCACAAATTTCCAAATTTCCTGTTTCTTCCTCTGTCACGCTATCAGACAAGTCTTCCCCCTGATAGAGGCCGTCAATGTACTCTTTCCACCTATTTTCTCACTCCTCTGCATTTAACAGTAGAATTCTCACTCCACTCTTAATGTTACCGCCATTGGTTTTAATTTTGTGAAAGGTTGTTACGATTTTTCTATATGCTGCGTAAGTCCTTTCGACTGTCATTACTTTTTCGATTTCTTCATATTTTCCCTGCAGCCATTACGTCGTACCTTCCCTGCACTTCCTGTTTATTTAATTCCATGTCCATTACTCTTCAACTCAACTACCTTCTGAGTTATTCATTATCGCAGTATCTATAGCCTCGGAGAAATTCAACCATATCTCTTCCTTCCTCAGTACTTCCGTATTCCACTCTTTGCTCACTGATGCTTCCTTATACTTCAGCCTACTCTTCCTCATTAAATGAGACTACATATGCTCCTGGATACGCTTTACACTCAAGTATCTGATGTCGAAACCTCGGATGACCATCATATAACATAACTGGAATTTTCCCGTATCTCCCGACCTTTCCCAAGTATACCTCCTCTTGCGATCCTTGCAAAGAGTATCGCTGTTACTAGCTGAAATTTATTGTTATTACTTCTCTCTCATTGATTCTACCAAGCTCATATTCTCCCGTAACTCTTTTTTGTACTCCTTCCCCCATCACCACATCCCAAGCCCCCGTGACTATTAGATTTTCATGTCCCTTTAAGTACTGAATTACTGTCAATATCCTCATATACTTCCTGTATCTCTTCATCTTCTGCTCGCAACTTTGGCGCGTATGCCTGAACTGTAGTAGTCGGTGTTAGTTAGCTATCGATTCTGATGAGAGGAATCCTATCACTGAACTGTCCACAGTAACTCACTCTCTGCTCTGCCTTCCTATTCATAAAGAATCCTATTCCCATTACATCATTTTCTGCTGCTGTTGATATTACCCTATATCTATCTGACTAGAAATCTTTGTCTTCTTTTCATTTCACTTCACTGATCCCCACCGCATCTAGATTGAGCCTCAGCATTTCCCTATCCAGATTTTCTAGCTTCTACACCACGTTCAAGCTTCTGCCATTCCATGCCTCGATTCGTAGAACGTTACACTTTCGTTGATTATTGAATCTTTTCTTCTAGGTCATGCCATTTTTTCAATAATATCACAAACTGCATGTCCTGTGGATACATATGACGTGGCTTTAATGCAGTGGTTTCAGTTGCCTTCTGCAATATCATGCCGTTGTCAACCGGTAATTCGTCCACCTGTTAGTCGCAGTTTCCCACCTGTAGAGCAAAAGCGCTCTGAAACTCTGACCAGTTTCCCACTCTTTGACAGGCCCTATGGCAGAATGAGCGTGACTTCTCAAGTTAGACGTCTTTAGCCGCCATTGCTCATGATTTTTATACAAAATTTAAGCATTGTTGGTCCGCAGCTCGTGGTCGTGTGGTAGCGTTCTCGCTTCCCGCGCCCGGGTTCCCGGGTTCGATTCCCGGCGGAGTCAGAGATTTTCTCTGCATCGTGATGACTGGCTGTTGTGTGATGTCCTTAGGTTAGCTAGGTTTAAGTTGTTCTAAGTTCTAGGGGACTGATGACGATAGATGTTAAGTCCCATAGTGCTCAGAGCCATTTGAACCATTTTTTTTAAGCAGTGTTGAGGTTGGAATCCGGGACCCTGGAAGCTTCGGCGGTCAGCAGTTAAAGACGGAACCGCTAAACCACCCCGTAGAAACTGAACCATAACTGAACAAAATCACAGAAAGACACGCGTTTCATTATTTGCTTAATGTACTACTACGTATTTACTGAGTTTCAACTAGGCCTTATACACTGAAGCGCCAGAGAAACTGGTATAGGCAAGCGTATTCAAATACAGAGATGTGTAAACAGGTAAAATAAGGCGCTGCGATCGGCAACGTCTATGTAAGACAAAAAGTGACTGTCGCAGTTGTTAGGTCGGTTACTGCTGCTACAATGGCAAGTTATCAGGGTTTAGTTGAGTTTAAACGTGGTGTTATAGTCAGTACGCGAGCGATGGGGCACAGCATCTCCGAGGTAGCGATGAAGGGGGATTTTCTCGTACGACCATTCCGCGAGTGTACCGTGAATATCAGGAATCCGGTAAAACATCAAATCTCCGACATCGTTGCGGCCGGAAAAAATTCTGCAATAACGGGATTACGACTGAAGAGAATCGTTCAACGTGACAGAAGTGCAATCCTTCCGCAAATTTCTGCAAATTTCAGTGCTGGACCATCAACAAGTGTCAGCGTGCGAGCCATTCAACGAAACATCATCGATACGTGCTTTCGGAGCCGGAGGCCAACTCGTGTACCTTTTATGAGTGCACGACACAAAGCTTTACGCCTCCCCAAGGCCCGTCAACACCGACATTGAACTGTTGACTGGAAACATGTTGCCTTGCCGGATGAGTCTCGTTTCAAATTGTATAGAGCGGCCGGACGTGTCTGAGTATGGAGACAACCTCATGGGTCTACTAACACTGCATGTCAGCAGAGGACTGTTCAAGCTAGTGGAGGCTCTGTAACTGTGTCGGGCATGTGCAGTTGGAGCGATAAGGGGCCCCGGATACGTCTAGATACGAATCTGACAGGTGACACGTACGTAAGCATACTGCCTGATGACCTGTATCAGTCCATGTCCAGTGTGCATTCCGACGGTCTTGGGAAATTCCAGGAGGACAATGCGACACTCCACACTTCCAGAACTGCTACAGAGTGGCTCCAGGAACACGCTTCAGAATTTAAACACTTCCGCTGGCCACCAAACTCCCCAGACATGAACATTATTGAGCATATCTGGGCTGCTGTTCAGAAGAGATCTCCACCCCCTTGTACTCTAACGGATTTATGGACAGCCCTGCAGTGTTCATAGTGTCAGTTCCCGCCAGGACTACTTCAACATTATTCGAGTACATACCAAGTCGTGTTGCCGCACTTCTGCGTGCTCACAGGTCCCTACACGGTATTAGGCAGCTGCAGCAGTTTCTTTGGCTGTTCAGTGTACCTATCAATATGCTTTTCATGGATCCAATTTGTGTAGTAATATTGTGTTTCATATTTACTTCAAGTACTAATAATAATACATCTGCTTGGATATTAGTTACCTAAGTCAATCCAATTCAAAGTTATGTACTGCTGTAAATATTTAGTGTGTGACTGAGCTGGACTTTTGTACTGTCTTGTCTGCTGCCGGACAACCACCTTCTTGCTTCTAGCGCTGTCCTGCTATCACCTTCGTTCTTAACATGGACTACCGCTTCTAGCGCGCTATTTATTTAAAACTTGACGTAAATGGTGGGGAGTGCCTCTAATGCTGTTACCTCTCTGCGATGATTGGTCAAAAAGAATATCTGTCACCTGAGGATGCGTCTTCTAGTGACGCAGAACCGGTCGAGGGTATTCTACAGCCAGTGCTGATTATTTCTTTCAAAATCTTTTCATAAATTTAGTGAAGCTATAGACCTCTAGATGAGTATTTCTGTGTTTGGTACTGTGTTATGGTCCCGATCAGTGGTTTCCAATCAGGCCATAATTAGCCCCTCAGGGGCAAAATGAAATTTTCTGAAGGGTTGTGTTTCAGTAACGAAACTAAATTATTTTCAAAAGATCAGTACTATTTTCACAATTTTGTAAGACTCTAATATTGATTATATTAGATACCAATAATTACTTTTTCTCAATTAGTAGCATTAATGTAGTGGTCCCTCACATAGCCATCCAGAACACACATATGTTGTGCTTTGTCCCATACATCGCTGATGATAAAATTGGGACGTATATTTAAAAATCACTAAATATCTCAAGAAAATATATTTTCCAAGTTGTAGATAGTATCTGCAGTAGTCCAAAAACTGCTCCATTACTCGCTTAGAAACAGATATATGAATTAATTAACAGCACGACGCAGGAGTAGCTACATAAGGGCTACTACAGTGCTGTACACAGTATTATTGTTATTATTATTATTATTATTACTGTTAGTGGCTGTGGTCAGACACAAAGCATTAACAGCATGGAGTCTTCCAGTTTCTGCCGGTTCAGAAGCACCGAGTGCAGCAATCAAGTGATTTACGAACAGTATTTATAGTGTACACATTTTAAATGAGGTTGTTTGGTGCAGATCAAGCAAGAGCCGCAATAGAGGGAATAATTCATGGGAAGCATGCTTTGTAGCAAGTCTCTGCCCTAGCTGTGGAAAGTTACCTTTCTAATCTGAGATGGATTTGTGGGCAGCACTTGTGAAGCACCACTAATTCTTTCGTAATTCATTCTAACACACACACACACACACACACACACACACACACACACACACACAAACGCACGCACACAAATTAAATATCATCCATCTATCATTTTAAAAATAAAAATGTTCCAAGAAAAGTCTTTCATTCTACACTTTAGTTAAGCGCTAAAGAGGGTGATATGTGAGGGATAATGGCGGCCGGTAAAAGACGCCAGGTGGGGGTGAGGGCGGGGGTACCAGCTCAGTCTAATTTCACTCAGGTATAATGGTCTCAGAAAGGGTGGGAGCCACTGATATAGACGGAGTGTCAGTAAATGTCATGGGATTTTTGAGCTGTTATTTTTGCCAAAATTTCCATGTTTCAAAGCAGTTAAGATGTGGATGTAAGAAAACCGTGATCGATATCCTTAACAGCATGCTACCTAACAGCAGGCGCTATCTGGTGGACATTAGCTTCTAGAACTATCTGTAGCCTCCTGCCTTTTCTGGTGAACATAACGTTTTCGAATTGCATCGTCAAAGCCAGTTAGCAGCAAGCGTGCGTGGGCAGTAGCTGAGTTAGATGGTTCGAGTGCGCATGTAAGTCACACACAACCGTCTAATACCGCACTGAGAGAAATGTACGGTTGCATCGTCCATGGCTCTTGAGAGAGAGTGAATTTTTGAACTTGCCAGTTTCATCAATGTGAGGCATGTCTTGAATTGTTTGGAAGTTGAATAAACTAAGTTAAAGCATAATACCCTGTATCTGAGAATAACTTTGCCAAAATTTATGATAGAAGGCGCAGTAAATGGTTAGTTACAGTAGTAGAACAAAACTGTTTGTGGTCCATTATGTTAGTGCGGGTTGCCTATATCAGGGGCAGGCATTGATTGACAGGAATATAGTTTATTTATTTAGTTAAGGAATTTATCCAGAAATTGATTGCTGTGTAAGGAATATTGTTAAAACATTTTAGACAATGTATGGAATATTGTTTATTTAAACAGTTTAGGGGATTCAAGGCTGTATATGTAAAAATGGAAATTGGTGGCTCTTTGGTGGAGAGGAAGGATCTAATAACAGGAAATTCAAAAGTATATTGATTATTTATAAAAAAACTCAGTTTTTGGGGGTTGGATTTCTCTTGCTCATCATTATCTGCTGTCTGGAAACATGTAGGTCTTGTTAGAAGTAATTATGTGGGGCACACATGTTGTACAATCTAGTGTTCGTCACTGTACTCTGGGTGTCTTAACCTAATGTTTGGCCCTGTGTTGGCATTTAACCTATTGTTCTGTTAAGTGGTTTTCCATGTCACCCCCATTTCCTTAAACTACTGTATCGCCTTGGATACCAAAATAAGTAATTAGTTATGTCCTTCCACCGTTTGCTGATACATTTTTCGAATTTTACATGCCTTTGAACGCCATTTCTGGTGTATTCTTCTTTGTCACCCCCCCTAAACTATTTTATTGTGTTTTACATAAAAATTATGCAAATTAAGCTAGTATTGTGCACTTAACGTGCTGTTCTGCTCCATGTCGCCCACTCACGCGCACCCTCCCCTTAACTGTTGTACTGTTAACACCATGTTGACATAAAACATTTATGTAAATTAATTAATTGGATATTCTTCACATGTATGGGGTAGTTTTATTTAATTTGCAACATCCTATTGGTCAGTGATATCGATGGAATATAGTTTGAACGAAAGATCGCTAGTAAAAAATACATCCTGCCACCCAATGCCCGACACTGATGATACCAACCCCTCAAATGACCCCAGGAGCCAGTGTGCACCGTCGGCCCCCACAAAGTGACGACATGGCCGTCGGCTTCTGAGCCACTCACAGATGTCTATTCGGGTCCCACAAGCATGAGGCGGTGGCATCCCTTTCATACTTGACACCTGAGAAATACCTGTCGAATGATGTGTTCACCTAGGCAGTGTTGCTGGCACGATACCTCTGTACCTGTGGATACTGATGTCACAGGTCACACTACAGAAATCTGTTCCAGTGCTTCCCAGAATAACACAGGGTGCATTCTTCCTAGCAATCATAATGGGACAGCCCATCTGTCACTGAATCTACGCATCAAACTGCTGCTGCTGCCAGTGTGGGAGCACTGTCCACTACTGTTTTCTGCAGAAGAGACTTTCAGTGGCAAACAACTATTTTTTACACGTTGCCATATGGCACTGACAGTTAAACCCCACGAAAGGTGTCTGAAGATCATCAAATACATACAAAACTCACAAGAATGTTGGGAACCAAGAACATATTTCCAGTGAACTACAATTAAATATTACGATTGATGCTGCAGTCTGACACCGATCGATGTACAGATAATGTCTCCTCTTGACATCTGTGGTTCTGGAATGAATCTCAGTAGCTATTGCGCACATAATTTTCCATAAAAAAATAATTTCTCATACCCTTGTGGTTATTGAGACTCTGTATCTATATGTCCCTCACGATAGGACACATACTCGTTTTACCTGGTCATGCCACAACATAAGAAACAGTAACATTACACTGCAATATATACACATTTTACACACACAGTAAAGTTATCTTTTATAACTGTTATGGTATACCTAAACTTACACTGGCTACATGACTCGATTCTCCTCAGTCCTAGGAAATTACCTGACAAAGCCTTCGAATTAGCGCTTTTGGAAGGTGCTGCATCCTGCCAAGATTCTCTCAAACAAGTGTTATGAAGGACAGACGTCTGGCACTAAACACAGTACAATAGTTTAAGGGGATGGGTGACAAAGAAGAATGCGCCAGAAACG
The DNA here is from genome assembly GCF_023897955.1 of Schistocerca gregaria. Taxonomy (NCBI): domain Eukaryota; kingdom Metazoa; phylum Arthropoda; class Insecta; order Orthoptera; family Acrididae; genus Schistocerca; species Schistocerca gregaria. Next base: position 515,574,254 of record NC_064924.1, read on the forward strand.
TTGGGCAAAGAGTACCAGGAAACGGTGGGAGGACATAACTAATTACTTAACTTGGTATCAAAGGCGGTACAATAGTTTAAGGAAATGGGAGTGACATGGAAAATCACATAACAGAACAATAAGTTAAGTGTCAACAAAGGGCCAAACATTAGGTTAAGACACCCAAAGTACAGTGCCGAACATTAAGTAGTACAACATGTATGCCCCATGTAATTACTTCTTACAAGACCTACATGTTTCCAAACAGCAGAGAATGATGAGCAAGAGAAATCCAGCCCCCACAAACTGTATTTCTTATAGATAGACAATATACCCTTGCATTTCCTGTCATGAGATCCTTCCTCTCCACCAAAGAGTTACCAATTTCCATTTTTACATATACAGCCTTGAATCCCCTAAACTGTTTAAATAAACAATATTCCACATATTGTCTAAATTCTTTAAACAATATTCCATACACAACAATCGATTTCTGGACAAATTAATCAAATAGATAAACTACATTCCATACACTGTTATAAATAATTGAGTAATATTCTATACATTGTCTAAAGTGATTAAACAATATTTCACATACTGCAACTGAATTCCCTCCAAATGACCGATCAACTGAGACTTTTTCCTGCCAATTTCTGGGGGGTGGACCTTAGGAGGGGAGGGGTTTTACCAGAGGGGAGTGGTTAATTAATTGATAAATTAATTAGGTAGTCAATCAAACTGATAAGTGTGAGAGGGGCTATTCCAATAGCTCAGACCTGAAAAAGTGCCTGTAGCAGCGAGGGGTGAGGTTTCCTGAGAGATGGGGTTTGGGTCGGTGGAGAGGTGGGGACAATAGGCTAAGTGCTTGTCAATCAAAAGGAAGGATCCACATAGCAGAACAATAGGCTAAGGACTTGTTAGTTAAAGGAGAACAATAGGTTAAGTACCTGTCAATTAAAGGAGAACGAAAGGTTTCTCCCTGAGTGGATATGTGCCCCTGATGTAGGCAACCCGCATTAACCAAATGGACCACGAATGGCTTTGTTCCACTACTTGTTACGTCAAATTCATTTTAGTTTTCCATGCGATTGGGGCTAAAGTGAGTTTGTCTCCTCATATTTCAATACCGAACCATTAGGATCAATGTCATATCTATGAAAATTACGCAGTATGAGAGCTTACACTATGAATGATGAATAGTTTGTCAGAGACAATTGCAAAGTAATTAAGAAATTCAGTATCATCGTTTAAATGGCGCTACAGATAATTTTAAAACTGGGGCATCTGCAACTAAAATAGTCATTCATGATTGCTTGACAATTCATACAGTTGACAGTTTCTTACAATACAGGTGTTAAAACTATTAAAATGAAGCTGAATGAAATGTCCAATGGTCTGCTGTAGCTGTATTTGTTCAGGTCACTTATAAACCCACATAACCGATTTCGCAACTTTTAAGTTGAATCTTATAGCGCAAATATCTGTTTTTTAAATTACTGCAGTTATCTGAGCTATCCTAAATTACTGAATGACTAGACTTCAATATGGAAGAAAATATCATGCATCAGGCTAGGAAACTGGTGTGGACCACTTACGCCCCACAGAAACGGGCTTATACTGTATTTCATTAAAAAATGCAACTTGTAAGTTTGTACCAAAAGAAAGCTAATTAAAAATTGTACACAATGTGATCAAAAGTATCCGGACACCCCCAAGAACATACGTTTTCATATTAGGTGCAGTGTGCTGCCACCTACTGCGACCTCAGTGGTCATTAGACATCGTCAGAGAGCAGAATGGGGCGCTCCGCGGAACTCACGGACTTCGAACGTGGTCGGGTGATTGGGTTTCGCTTATGTCATACCTCAGTACGCGGGATTTCCACACTCCTAAACATCTCTAAGTCCTGTTTCCATGTGATAGTGAAGTGGAAATATGAAGGGACGCATACAGCACAAAAGCGTACAGGCCGAATTCGTCTGTTTACTGACAGAGAGGGTCGTAATGTGTAATAGACAGACATCTATCCAGACCATTACAGGAATTCCAAACTGCATGAGGATCCACTGCAAGTACTATGACAGGTGGGAGGTGAGAAAACTTGGATTTCATGGTCGAGCGGCTGCTCATAAGTCACACATCAGGCCGGTGAATGCCAAACGACGCCTCGCTTGGTGTAAATAGCGTAAACATTCGACAGTTGAACAGTGGAAAAACGTTGTGTGCAGTGACGAATCACGGTACACAATGTGGCGATCTGATGGCAGGGTGTGGGTATGGCGAATGCCTAGTGAACGTCATCTGCCAGCGTGTGTAGTGACAACAGTAAAATTCGGAGGCGGCGGTGTTGTGGTGTGGTCGTGTTTTTCACGGAGGGGGCTTGAAACCCTCGTTGTTTTGCGTGGCACTCTAACAGCACAGGCCTACATTGATATTTTAAGCACCTTCTTGCTTCCCATTGTTGAAGAGCAATTCGGGGATGGTGATTGCATCTTTCAACGCGATCAAGCACCTGTTCATTATGCACGGTCTGGGGTAGAGTGGTTACACGACAACAACACCCTTGTAATGGACTGGCCTGCATAGAGTGCTGACCTGAATCCTACAGAACACCATTGGGATGTTCTGGAACGCCGACTTCGTGCCAGATCTCACCGACCGACATCGATACGTCTCCTCAGAGCAGCACTCCGTGAAGAATGGGCTGCCACTCCCCAAAAAACCTTCCAGCACCTGATTGAACGTGTGCCTGCGAGAGTGGCAGCTTTCATCAAGCCTAACATTGGGCCAACGCCACATTGAATTCCAGCATTATCGATAGAGGACGCTACAAACTTGTAAGCCATTTTCAGCCATGTGTCCGGATACTTTTATCACATAGTGTACGTCATATGTTACAGAAAGACGCAGAGTAACAATTGTCATGGCTAGGTAAAGTTTTCAGCCTTCTTGATATAAAACCATCGTCCATTGATAAAAAGACCGTCGTCAATGTTGAATGGCATGTCTAAAACGAAAGATAAAATTAGGAATCAGAACTGATCCTTAATTAAAAGACACTGAAACAGTTACCTCAGATGAAAAACACATGGGAACCATTCCCATGTGACGTGGATCAAGTGCCAAAATTGGACTGACCTGTGTTAAGTCGCGAACTTTCCGTTTAAAATATCCTGTTGCTGGCCTATGTCAAGCAACAAAATGCTCCTCATAGATGTTATTCAGGGAACTACTGTGTCCTGTAACGACTGAAGAATAAAATAAAGTTAGTGATTTGTACACTATTAAATTTAATGCATTGAAGTCTACAGAAAATTATTTTAGCTGTTACTGGGGGCCACCAGTGGCCGAAAGGAAGAGCTTGTGCCGTAGGCCAGACTTACCAAAAGCCTACACGCTCATGTGTGTTTGCCACCAACACACCATGTGTAGAAGTACGAAACCGGAATTTTGTTGCAATAATTACACGTCTGTTGTTTGAAACTGATAAACAATATTTTGTTCAAAATAATCTCCATTGCATTTTATACGTTTCTTCCACCTCTCCGGCAGGCTATGAATGCCACGCCTAAAAAAACAGTTCTTGTTTTGAAGTGAACCAGTCAGCGAGTTATTTTCGGACATTTTCATAGGAACTGAAGCGTTGTTCAGCGGGAGCGTGTCCCAGTGATGCGAATAGACGATAATCGGACGGAGCCAAGACTGGAGAATTAGCAGCATGCCCCAGTATTTCCCAACTGAACGCCTCGTTCGTTCCCCTGACCCGTTTTGCTGTGTGTGATGGGGCTTTATCATGGAGCAATATGATTTTGTATTGCCTTTTTTCCATATTCTGGTCGTTTTTCACGTTATGTTCGATTTAAATCGATCATTTGCTGTTGGCAGCGATCAATGTTAACAGTTTCACCAGGTTTTAGCAGCTCATAAGAGATGACACCCTTCTGATCTCACCAAACCACTGTCTTCTTTCCAAAGCGATTTGGTCTTGTAGTGGATGTCGATGGTCTGCCGGGATTCACCGAAGATTTACGACGCTTAGGATTCTCAAAATATGTCAATTTCTCATCACCTGTCACTATTCGATGACGAAATGACTTTCTTTTGTATCTGGGGAGCAGCATTTCACAAGTGGTATTTCGATTTGCTTGCTGTCTTTCATTCAGTTCATGTGGAACCCATTTTCCCACTTTCTGTACTTTTGCCGTAGCTTTCAAGCGAAAAGAAACGACTGTCTGCATCACTTTCAACTGCACCTCGACTTTCTGTTGAGTTTGACTATCATCTTCATCCAATAAGGTCTGCAATTCGTTGTCTTCGAACTTCTTCGATGGTTTTCCGCTCTCGCCGTTTATCACGTCAAAATCAGCACTTACAAACTTTTTAACCCTCTCGAAATACTGTGTTTTCCGAAGAGCGTGTTCGCGAAAAGCTTCGACAAGCATTCGATGCAATTCTGCATCAATTTTCTTCAAATGATAACACAAAATCAATGCTGTCCGCAAATCGTAGTTAGTGGTCACTAAACTCGATATGTTTACGGGTTTGAAACAGACACCGATGTATAGACCTTGGTTACCGTGGGTTGATATTCGTACTCAACCGTTAGGGCCTACAGGAAGCAGATGGCGCTGCAGACGCGGTCTCGCGGGCGCTACACTGACGACTAGCACCATCTATAGGGAAACACGGGTTTCATACTTCTACATCTGGTAGCAGCTGACAAGCTGCGAGCGTCCCTTGTGTTGTCGAAGTGTGTGCTCTGGCTGCCGTACGGTTACTGAGAGGGGCACGACGTAAAATAAGAAAGCCTGAAGGTTGTGTTCTGCTAAGGGCTTAGGATTACTACACAGACTATCACACTCGGCTCTCTGTATTACATAATGTCGAACACGAATAATACTATATATAATACTGTTGCTAAGATGAACTGTTTATTTCTGAATCATTAAAACAGTTTAGGCATTAAATGGAGCAGAAGACCTCCACGCGCACCGGCAGATGACCTAGATGCGAAATATTTTCTTCCATGTTTCAGTCTAATCATTCAGTGTTTTAGAATATCTCAGATCACTGCATTAATTTAAAAAAAAACTATTTTGTACAGATATTTGCACCAGTAGATGCAACTTAAAAGTTGCCAACCCGGTTGCGTTGGTTTATAAGTGACCTAAACAAATAAAGCTATAGTGGGCCATTGGACATTTCATTCAGTTTCATTTTAATAGTTTTAACACCCGTATTTTAAGAAACTATTTACTGTATGAATTGTCAAGCAATTATGTAAAATAGCGTTAGTTTTCAAAATTTTATTGATGTATTCACGTCACCAACGAGGGCCTGGTTATGTCTATGGCGCAAAGTATACAAACTGCCACTTGGGGTGGCATGCTACACTATTGGCCATTAAAATTGCTACACCAAGAAGAAATGCAGATGATAAACGGGTATTCATTGGATAAATATATTATACTGGAACTGACATGTGATTACATTTTCACGCAGTTTGGGTGCATAGATCCTGAGAAATCAGTACCCAGAACAACCACCTCTGGACGTAATACCGGCCTTGATACGCCTCGTCATTGAGTCAAACAGAGCTTGGATGACGTGCAGAGGTACAGCTGCCCATGTAGCATCAACACGATGCCACAGTTCAAGAGTAGTGACTGGCGTATTGTGACGAGCCAGTTGCTCGGCCACCATTGACCAGACGTTTTCAATTGGTGACAGATCTGGATAATGTGCTGGCCAGGGCAGCAGTCGAATATTTTCTATATCCCGAAAGGCCCGTAGAGGACCTGCAACATGGGTCGTGCATTATCCTGATGAAATGTAGGGATCCGCAGGGATCGAATAAAGGGTAGAGCCATGGGTCGTAACACATCTGAAATGTAACGTCCACTGTTCAGAGTACTGTCAATGCGAACAAGAGGTGACCTAGACGTGTAACCAATGGCACCCCATACCATCACGCCGGGTGATACGCCAGTGTGATGACGAATAGACACTTCCAATGTGCGTTCACCGCGATGTCGCCAAATATGGATGCGACCATCATGATGCTGTAAGCAGAACCTGAATTCATCCGAAAAAAATGACGTTTTGCCATCCGTGCACCCAGGTTCGTCGTTGAGTATACCATCGCAGGCGCTCCTGTCTGGGATTCAGCCATGGTCTCCGAGATGATAGTCCAGGCTGCTGCAAAGGTCGTCGAACTGTTCGTGCAGATGGTTGTTGTCTTGCAAACGCCCCCATCTGTTGACTCAGGGATCGAGACGTGGCTGTACGATGCGTTACAGATAAGATGTCTGTCATCTCCACTGCTAGTGATACGTGGCCGCTGGGATCCAGCATGGGGTTCCGTATTACCCTCCTGAGCTGAGATTCCATATTCTGCTAACAGTCATTGGATCTTGACCAATGCGAGCGGCAATGTCACGATCCAATAAACCGCAATCGCGATAGGCTACAATCCGACCTTTATCAAAGTCGGAAACGTGATGGTACGCATTTCTCCTCCTTACACGAGGCATCACAACAACGTTTCACCAGGTAGCGCCGGTCAACTGATGTTTGTGTATGAGAAATCGGCTGGAAACGCTCTTTATGTCAGCACGTTGTAGGTTTCGCCACCGGCGCCAACTTTGTGTGAATGCTCTGAAAAGCTAATCATTTGCATATAACAACGTCTTCTTCCTGTCTGTAGCACGTCATCTTCGTGGTGTAGCAATTTTAATGGCCAGTAGTGTAGATGGGATCAGGCCTGAAGAGGCATAGTTGTAAGATTTCCATTTATGATGTATCACACGTGGTAGCGGCCACGTGAGCCTGGCTCGGCGGGAGGGGGGCACCACTTGGAGATGCACACGATACTGCAGTGCATGTGTTTTTCAGAAGTACGAAGCACTGTTCCTTCGGACATGCTTGCAAACAGGGACATGCATATCCGGAGGAACAGTGCATTGTACTTCTGAAAAACACATGCACTGCAGTATCGGATTTATCCGCTGACAGGGAGCAAGCGACTTCCAATTGGCATATTTCCCTGTACGGGAATATACATAATGGATGTACGAGTGCAGATCGTAAACAGGTGGCTGACGACTTATCGAAGTTTGAATCTTAGCCCAATGGTAAGCTGAGCGCTCGCGATATGCGGGAAATCGAGTCCCACTCTCCCACAAAGTTTATATTGTCGTCATTCCATTACACAGCTGATGGTTGTCCATATTCGCAACTGCGAATACATTTCTTCGAGATGTGGTCCACCTACGCAACTAAATGAAATGCTTTTTGTCTTTATGCCATAAGCGGTTTGCTTCTGTTTATTTACGAAGCATCGTCAGTGGCCACTAAAACATATTTATTGGCTGTATATAATAAGTATCTTATATAATGTTTTAAGATATGTTAACTGTATTACGGTTTTTGTTATTATCTTATTGTTAGGTAAGAAACGAGCTTTTGGGACGCAAATTTCTTGAGATAAATTATCGATTGGTACTCCTTACGATGTTTTGATATATTATTCTCACAAGTGTGTGTCGCACTGGAATTTTACCTCTATGCGCTGTGTACACCACGATTTATGATGTTCGTTAACACATTTAACCACTTCACCTTAGTTGGTCTTTCACATGGTGCAAATGAAATTTTTAAGTAAGAAATAAGTTTTATATGCCACTGAGGATACTTCGTAATTAGAAGGAAGCGAAAGGGCCCTTCATAAAAACAAACAACCTTTCACTTGGTTGCACAGACGGACCGAATCTCCAAAAAGGTAACATTAATCATAATATAGAAACAACTAAGGGACTTCAGGAAACATAAAAACAATTATAATAATTATTATTTAAAATTGGCGCAGGCGTGTTGTCTACAGATTGCCTAGCATTTGTAACGATTTAGTAATCTTAACCAGCAAGATTTTACTAGCCAAAAATCAGACTGAACTTTTGGAAGAAACTGCAGAAAACTCAGGTTACTAGATAATATTTGAAAGGACAGTATACACGACCTGCAACAAGCGAACACCACAATTCATGGAGTTGAAATACGGCAAAATCAAACGAGCTCCACAATTTAAATACCTCGGTGAAGCATTCACCAAAATGGAATTGAAACAAAAGCGAACTAAATTAGATGCCAAAAGGTAGGACCTGAGTACCAACTTACTCAAAATACCTACACGAAATAAACTATGACACTACCGTAGAGTAATTAAGGGAGAGTGCCTCTGTGGATCAGAATCACTAATTTTGAACAGAAAAACAGACATTGAAAACGTCGAGAAAAAGGGACGCAAAATCGTAAGAAAAATTCGAGGCCCTAAACTTTTAGATGAGCAATACTGCCTCAGAAGCAAACAGCAATTCAAACAATACACAAATATCCATACTTACATTAGAAAACACAGGTTAAGATTATATGGACACATTAAAAGAATCTGTCGAGACAGATTGATAAAATAAGTATTCGAATTCCCTGACAACAGGAGTAGTACCAAAAAGGACACGATAAAATGGATTGGGGGGATAAAAAAATGGCTGTGAGCACAATGGGACTTAACTTCTAAGGTCATCAGTCCCCTAGAACTTAAACTACTTAAACCTAAGTAACCTAAGGACATCACACACACATCCATACCCGAGGACTGGCGGGATCAGAACTGATCCGAAAGTGACAGGAATTGCACCAGAAAATGTACAATATCAAGAAATCTTTAGGTTCAAAATTCACAAATGACTAGTTGACCAAGAGAAGAAGACTGGAACAGGACGACTTTAAGAGAGGAAGGAAGCACACAGGAACCGATTGAAAAAAAAAAAGTGGGAACAAAGGAAAGGAAATGCCCAGCTCTAGGTACTTGCGAATTCCTAATGGGGTACTCATAAATAATAAACAATCAAAACTTACCACATTTGAATAAAAATGCCTTGAGTCATTTTTTTCGTGTTTTATTAAACTACGTGATGTACTTGGGATCTTGTGGGCCCATCTTCATGTGATAATCGTCTAATATAATTTACATTTGCTCTTGAGTGAGATGAAATGCATTTTCCTGTTATGAATGAGTGAAATGTTGGATTTCATATTTGGAAATGTGTGAGAAACTGTGGAAAAACCACCCCTTATTCGATTCACGAAATACTAAACCTAACTTCTAACTTTCTCACAACAGGAAAATGCGTTTCACCTGAAATTGAAAGTATGTATTAGGTGACTTCCACCTGACGGTGGACCCACAGGTTCCGAAATGCATCACGTACTTTAATAAAAAAACGAGAAAAAATTGTAACTGAAGCCGTTTTTATTTAGACTTCCTATACACTGAATACAGCCACTTTAACAGCTGCAAAATACGAATAAAATTAAAGTAATTACAACTTGTATGCGTTGTACAGAAGTTCAGGTAAAAAAGAATGTGCTGAAATATGTTTGGACATTAAAAAGAGCAACTGTTTGCATAATAAGCGGATCTGAATTACCTGCAGGTGTGCTGCTATTAGAGATTGAGAAGCAAACAATGGTTATCGATTACTGCGTATTTTAGGAGTAGGGTACTTAAAATGGTCAAGTTTTTGATATTTCACAAAGGCAATCATCGTATCTGTGACAGGGAGGACAAAAAGGCTACCCGCTTCGAGTGGATCTTGTCAAATATTTGTTTGCGGTCAGCGGAGGGTAAAGAGCCGAGGCAATTATCGCGGACACGAGGCGGCCGCAGATGACTCCGCAAGAGACGTCGCCGGCCCCCCAAATTCGGGCGTGGGCCGGGCGGGTCCGTTTTAACCTCGTTCCGGGCCGTAATGAGGGGCCCTCCCTGTCAAAGGCACTTAGCGCGCGCCAGCGCCAGCGCCCGGGTGGCGGTGGCCGAGGGGCGAGTGGCGGGGGCGGCGGGGGCAGCTGCCGCGGCCAGACCAGCAGGCGGGCCGGAGCATTCGAATCTCGCCGCTGCGCTTCGCGGCGCGGCCCTAGGTCTGCCCTGCGCGGCGCCACTCGAACCGCGCGGGTGGGTAGAGGGGGGGGGGGCAGGGGGGGGGGGGGCGAAATTAGATGAGCCGCCGCCAGATGAGCGCCCAACTAAGTTAGTGGAATTGACGCGCGGGCGCGCGCTCGTAGCGGCCGGGGTGTGGGGATTGGCTGTACGGCGGACCGGAAGGGGTGGGCTCCGCTGGGGAGTGGGACTGAGGGGGGGGGGGGGGGGCGACGAGAGAGTGGCTGCGGAGGATATTGGGGAGGGCTGAGATCGGCCTAAGGGAAAGAGTGAGCCGCCACAATATTGCCCGGAAATAAAGGGCCGGCTGGAATTACAGTTGTCACGGACAGGCCCTTGTCAGGAGCGTATCAAGAACATGCGTCTTCGCCTAATTTTATTTATCTAACTAAACGCCACCAGTTCGACGACACGAGCGAGGACACTGATGGTGGATGCCTGTAGGGTGATCACTACGACACGGTTTGTTCATTCTCAGTCGCAAGTATGGCGGCAATGAAGCGAGCGCTTGCTAGCAGGAGGTTTCTTCCTCCCTCCAGAATCGTCATATCGATCGAGTTGGCGCAGTGCTTGTCGCTGTTGTCATACACCGTCTGTCCCAAAAGTTTTGATACCGATAATATCCCCGGTGCATCACCAACGTCAGCGCAAAACCCCGTAACACACAGATTTTTTAAAATTACATTCAAATTTTTTTTAATTAATAAAAAACATTGTATAATGAATGACATTATATTCAGGCATATAAAGATGGCTTTCCAAACTGAGGATAATGAATTACAAAATTTTAAAGACCACAAATAATAAAATCCCGAGTGTACTCGTGGACTGGACTTTGACTAAAGCATTCTGATATCTGCGAAGTCATTTTTCAATTTCGTTATAGCTGCGAAGTCTAGCCATATATTTCACAATAGTTTCCTCTGAACATAAATACAGATAGTTTTTGAAGCTCAAAACAATTAGTTAGAAAATCTTGAAGACCGCCAATAATAAAATACCAAGTATACCTGCACAATGTACTTTGGCTGAAATATCCTGAAACTTGGAGTAAGTTTTTTTAGTTTCTGGCCGAGCGGCTCTAGGCGCTACAGTCTGGAAACGCGCTACCGCTACGGTCGCAGGTTCGAATCCTTCCTCGGGCATGGATGTGTGTGATGTCCTTAGGTTAGATAGGTTTAAGTAGTTCTAAGGTCTAGGGGACTGATGACCTCTGAAGTTAAGTCCCACAGTGCTCAGAGCCATTTGAACCTGAACCATTTTTTAGTTTCTGTGTAGCTGTGAAGTCTAACCCAAGGCCGGATGAAGGGGGTTGGAGGGCGGAGGGGACGTTCGCCCTCCTCAGAGAGCTGAAAGTAAATTAAAATCAAATGGTAATTTTTGTAATCTGCTCCAAAGTTAAGCCCGCGAATTATAGTCTTGGTCTGTAGATTTAGTCATTTAATTCAGTATTCCTCTAGCTACCTTACGGCGGCAGGTTTTGATGCCACAGCGAGCAGCTTCGTTCGTGCCGTTACTGGTAGCGCTACTGCTACGCTGACGGCACGTGCCGACACTGCATAGACGACGATCAGAGGCCTGGACCAGTCATAGGCGACACCGAGTGGCGTCATGTGAAGGCCGCTATTTCATAAATAACATCTTTCTTCTCCAAAAAACAGAAGATAACATGTAAGTGGCTCCTTGTACATTATGTTGATCAGTGCATAGTGTTCCTGTATTACTTATGCACTATAAAAACCCTTAATCTCGTTCTTAGTAAATGCATTGGTATTCCAACAGATGGATGCTCTGTCATAAGTTCCAAGGTTGTAGCAGCATTCGCTACAATAAAGGAAGCATGCTGTAATGCTGAACAAGCCCCTTGCTTTAACCGTTCTTTGAACTTGTCTATTTCTATGTGCTCTGGCGTGTTATTAGTGTAAATCTCGATTGGTATCATTAGAGAGGTTGTCTCTTTTTTTACAGCATCGTCAAAAAGAAATGCCCTGCTCTTACAGCATGTACGGTATCTGCTACTCTCTAAGTGTGAAACAAGGTGGGTAGAAAGTTATCTACCTGCAACGTCTTTTGTAAAAAAAAAAAAAAAAAAAAGAACATTTAAAAATCGTGTCACGCCTTGAGCAAATTTCGCAATGCTGACATTTTTCAGGGGATACCTCCAGCATAACAGCTAGAAACAGCTAAGCCCCTTTTATATGCAATCAGCAATGGAGAATTCATCGTAACTCTCGTGTACCTTGCTGAGGTGCTCAGCCAAATGTTACCTTTCAGTAGATCTTTCCAAAAAGAGACTATTGATGTTAGCAAAGCAACTGAGATCCTAATCGATACTTTTTCAGTTTTGAAAACATGGTTGTAGAATTCAGAGTGGTGTATGATCAAGCGCAAAAACTGGCCGATGATATAGGAAGCATCATTCCAACACTCAGGATCACAGCTCGACAAGTTAACAGGCACAACGCTGCCCCATTAAGCATGGAAAAATATTTTAGCGTGAAATTTTTGATACAATAAACACTGATCTAGAAAACAGATTTTCTAAAGACATTCTCAATTTCTATAATCTCAACACACTTCTGCCAAAACTCTGCTCATCTTCAACAATAGCCTCGGAGTCAGTTATTAGGGATGCAGAAACTCTAGCTACCTAGTATTACAAAGTAATTGGAGAGGATGAAAGTGACTGCATTTCTAACCTGAAAGCAGAGATCAAGCTGCGGGTGACAGAATGGAGAAAGGAAGACGCAAACAAAACCCTTATGCCAGGATAAGCTGTTAAGTGTTCGCAGTTTTGCACTTCATAAATTTTCCGTGCAATTAGATCTTTGATGTTGATTCTTTCTTCTCTTCCTGTATCAACCGCAACAGCAGAAAGATCTCTCTCGACACTTAAACTCATTAAGAATCGGTTAAGAAACCGTTGTGGGCAAAATCTTTTAACTGGGCTTCCTTTATTAACAGAGAAAAAAATTAAAGATAGGTATAGTGAGAAGGGCGGAAACAGTAGAAAAGATATGTTGATATGTTTTCGTAAGTACTGCTAATATTTAAGATAATGACAGTTGTTCTTCTGCGATGTAAAAAAGATTGAGTAATCAGCATTCATACATTTAGATAACAACGTTGAATAAAAGCTAAAAAAAAAGTGATAATTTGATGCCAATATGCATGGAACATGCCAAATGTACACTACATCTGTAGAGAACTAAAATGAAAAATATAAACATGATAGTTTTTTTGTAAAAAGATCTTCTTTGACATATTTTAATCACTCATTGTATCAAAGAAACACAATATTATATTAAAAAATATGGCTTTATGTAGCTTTAAGTAAGCTTTGAGCTACGGTAACGATGTAATATCATTCTCAGTGTATACATTGTACTTATTTGGAGATATTAGTCTGAAATACATTATTTTGCTACCATAATTAATATCGATATTCCACTTTTTATTCCCGCTATGTTTGTTTAAAACCGAGTGTCACTGTGTACTGTATCGAAAATAAAAAGTAAAAAAATTTATTTGAGCATTTATTCAAGATTTTACAATTATTATTTTGAAAATAAAAGTACATATATATTTATGAACAAAACTGAGGAAAATATAAACGTCGATAAATTAAGAACTATAGTTTTAAAAGTATTCTATTCTAATTTCAGTTTATTTTCTTTTATTCTCAATTTTGTGTTAACAGAAGGGTTATGAACTTGTTGTGATGTGTTAACCAGCATACAAAAGAAGTTACTCAGAAAATGGGTGTGAATGCTACACATTTCAAGAAATTTAATACTTTTGTGTCTAAAATAAAACACTTTTTACAACTGTTTGATATTTTTTAGTATCACAGTAGTTTAAATCAGTAGTTTATGAAGTTCATTCTTTGACTTTTAAGGGGAGTAGCCGTGGATTTTCTTTCTCTTATAGATAACCGCCTCACTCACAAAACTACATTAATCTGCCCCTGCTCTAACCATGTATTTTACAGCGGTTCCCTGAGAACATAAATATTGGAGGAACTGGCTGGAGCACAGTGGATGAATTTACTTCGTACCACTGGCGAGGACTAGTCACTCAACTAACGAACCGTCGTTAGTTTGTCTCTAGTGAAGTAAAATCACATTCTTCTTCACTTTCTGAGCCCGCTAAATTCAGTGTCAAACGAAGGATGCCTGTATAACAAAAGGCTGAATGTGTGCCTTTTATTGTCGTGTATCCAAAGACGCACACAGTAAGGACGGTATCTGCAACCACCTCAACCGAAACGCGCTACAAATGTAGGGCTACATGCTCTCTAGCGACCGAATACTTGACTATCAATGTTGAACGCATATAAGCGAGGTTTTATTTTTTGACGGCCTGTTCTTAGGAGTAGACTCGCAATTTTAAGTTTTTGTGAAAATAACAAAAACGAGATAACTTGGACTTTTATGTTAAGGTGTTACTTACTGTGGCAAATTAAACTAACAGCTGTAAACAACAGATGTGCATTTGACCAATCAGCTGTGAGCAGGCAGTATTAAGTTGTGGACGTGAGACCGTAGTGTGTCGACGGCGTTTGTGTAACAAATCGCAATGGAGCAACATCTCTAAATCAGATGTGCAACACATTCTCCAGAATGTTGTGAAGAAAATAAAAGTGCAAGTAAAGTTTGCCACACACTCCGAGACTCCTGAACAAAAGCAACAACGTGTGGACACATGCCACGACTTCATTCAACGCAGAAATTCTTTTCCAGTAAAGTCATCACAAATGACGAGACTTCCTGTTATCAATACGAACCTAGCTCTAATTGGAGAAAAATGTAGGATAACGCAAATGAGTAGGAAACTCAAACCCATAATGTGCCGGTACAGTATTAGTAGCTTGCTGCTTGTCAAAAATGGTTCAAATGGCTCTGAGCACTATTGGACTTAACTTCTAAGGTCATCAGTTCCCTAGAACTTAGAACTACTTAAACCTAACTAACCTAAGGACATCACACACATCCATGCCCGAGGCAGAATTCGAACCTGCGACCGTAGCGGCTGCTTGTCAGTCACGCTGATTAAATATTTGGCGCTACCTTGTAAAGCAAAATGAAATGCAACGAGCATGTAAGGACTGTAATACAGAAGGTGAATGGTCAGTTTGTGGTTCATCTACAATGACGGTAACATGTAGGACACTAGCACGATACATTGTTGAGTACTGTTCGAGTGTTTGGGACCTGTACAACTTCGTATTGAAGGAAGACATCAAATCAATTAAGGGACCGGCTACTAGATTTGGTTCGAACAACGCAAATATTACGTAGGTGCTTCGGGAATTGAAATGGGCATCTGGAGGGAAGACGACGTTCTTTTAGAGGAGCACTATTGAGAGAATTTAGAGAACAGGCATTTGAGGCTGACTGCAAAACGATGCTGCTGCCGCCAACTTAGATTTCTCTTATGGAGCATGAATAAGATTAGAGAGATTAGGATTCGTAGGGAGGCTTGTAGATCGTCATTTTCCCCTCGCTCTGTTTGCGAGTGGCCCTGGAAATGAAATTACTAGTAGTGGTGCAGGGTACCCATAGTTCGATCGATCACTATACTGAGGAAAAGGAAGAGGACTTCCGTCTGGTGACATTTTTAATGGGACTAGAGAAGAAATTTGATAGACTAAAGGGAATGGAGACTGGACCAAAAGGAATGGAGGAGAAAATTAATGAGACGAGGACGGACATAAAAAATATCGGTGCTCAGGTAAATCAGATGCGTGAGGAACACAAGTCATGGGCAAATAAACTCTAGGAAAACCTACGTAAAGTAAACACCAAAGCATTCAAAAGTTTAAAGATTGCATATGATGCTAATAAGACGTCAGAGGGAGCCAAAGGAACAGCAAGTTTCGCAAGACGAGTAGCAAATGCAGAATCGAAAAAAATTAAACGAGTTCGATCAATTTGAACAAGAAGGTCAAAAGCTTGGAAAAGCGGCAAAATGATGCGGAGCAGCACATCGACACGAAAATAAGTGAAGTCACGGATCTTCATGCGACAGCGACCATGGAGAAATTAGTGTCTGAGTTGCGCAAATTAGGGACTGGTTCAGAGGTAACAACTGCAATTCCAGTGAGAGAGACTGAAGATGTCCGGACTCTACTTTCATTCAAATCTCAACAGGAAGCTATCAACACGCGTATGGAGAAGAAATTGGATGAGGCACTGAGGAAACAATTTCAAATGCGGCCAAGCGTGAACGCAACAGAAACAGAAACAAATTCAGACGGAACGGATAACTGTATACCGTTAGCAGCGAGCAGAGGACGTGGTGAGATGGACGTCGCATTTTCTCGAATCCGTGGAGGGAGCACAAATGAGCGGACGTCGAACGACGACATCCAAAGGACCGATATTTTTCGTAGGACGGAAGTTGTCGACGAAACGCCGTTTAATTGTCAACACTTCTGACAAGTTCAAAATTTTTCGAGATGAGGGTAATTTTATTCACTCACGCACCTGGATATCTCTTTACCTCAAAATTGGCCTTTAAAATACAATCTAGACTTTATTTCTTGACACTTGCAAGGGCCAGTTGAGGAGAAAATGCACGGAATATCAGCGACGTGTTGAAGTTACATGAGTTCAAGGACAGCTTCCTAAATATCTACGGGTCGAAGGAGACGCAAGAGCGCGTAATGTACGAGGTGACTGTTGGCATAGATTTAGAGAGTTCAGGCTACAAAAGTCCAGTCAAGTTTCTTGATGCAATGATTGACAAGAACCAATATCTTGACGTACCATTCTCTACCGGTGAAATCATACGTCACTGTTACACCAAACTTCCGTCAGCATATCAACAAGTATTAGCTGGCAGGTGTAATTTCGAGCTCAGTACTTTGGGTAACACTCTTTACGAATTAGAGGACGCCTTCCGAGCAGAGAATATCAGAGAACACAGAGGAAACTCTGACAGATACGTCGCAGGCTAGCACGTCCACAGCATAACCATACAATAATAGGAACGGAAATGTACGAAATGGAACGCTTTAAGGAAATCATTCACAGTCGGGAAATTTCTGGAGCTATGAATTTGTACAACGAAGGGACTGGAACGGGAATCTCAATATTATGTACTACGCAACAGATGCTGGAATGCACGGAGGAATGAAGGCTACAGACCAACAAAACAACGGATGACGAAACCATGGATCCGGTTTCAATGACAATGGAAGTCGTGCGTGGAAGAACAACGGGGGAAACGGAAGTGGAGATCAGATCGAGGGAATTGAGATTCGGGGCCCCAACCCAGGACGAGGGGCGCGAGGAAATGTCAACCTACATCAATGACTAATTGAATATACAGAAGAGGTACAAAACGCACCTGCAGCTGAACTCGGACAAAGCCTCATCAACGGTATTACGCATAGATACGACGATCTTGAAGAAACGTTCTGGAAGCCACAGATAGTTTAATGCTCGGTGACAGCCAATCCTAAGCAAAGTAGCATAAGTTTTGTTTACTTATAATAGTGTTAAGGACAACAATAATTTCTTTAGATTTTTTTTGTAATTTCACCATGGTAATTAGCATAGGAACGTCTCCTATTACTGCTAGTCGTAAGAGTGAGGCATTGTTAGAATTTCGCTGTACAAGTATTTCTTCGTAACACGTATCAAGTTTATAGATGTACAGTTGGTCATCCCAGAGCTGACTAATTACAATTGTTGGGAGTAGAAATGTGACGATTTCACGACGGAAACTTCGCTGTTTATTTGAGTCCTATTTTCCGCGACTTAATATGTTCTCATAGCAATCTTGCAGTCTGCTCGGAACGACAGAATCAGGTGTCAGAAGAACGATAGAATTTTATGTCTTCGAGTCCGAAACAAGTGCACTAGTATTGGGGACGGAATTCTTCTCGTAACATCTTGGAGTTCAGCTACAATCATATTTCTTATGTTTATTGTGTGTGCTTTGCAGCATACGCCCTTGTACGATCTGGTACATAATTCGTGGTATAGTGTGTGTGAGAGGCGTCGTTGAGATTAGTTTGCGAGACCCATGAAGGTATTTTGCAGGATGGTCATGTATTGTCGACGCGAGAGGAGTGTAGACTTTCTTTTATGTTTCGCCGTTGTTTGTGACCATTGCCCAGTGCAACGTGTCTTCGCTGTGGGCTGATCATTGTCATCGCCAGTGGCGCGATGTATTTGTGGTGTCTTTTTTGTCTATGAATGTCGCCTACGGTGCGACGTTTCTCGCGAATGGGATATTTTACTAGATTGTGGTTACAAAAATGAGCTATCGCGCCTTATGCAAATGTTGTCCACTGTGGTTATTCGTTTGTGGTTTTCACATGTCGTTTCCTGCACTATTGTGCGATGATATTGTGGGATTTCGCGAGTAGTTTGTGAGCGCCTGTGTGGTAGATTTTCGGCGATAGTTTGTACTACGTGGCGTGAGCACGTAATGTTCGAGTCACTGTGGTATGTTTTTGCAGAGTGAACGAGGTGCACTTATCAATTTGTGAGAAAGCGAACAACAGAAAAAATGTAGCTTTGCAGTCAAATGTCGATAGTACCTTGTGCTTTTTATGTTTGTTTCAGCAGCTGGAGTGGAAAATTTGTACACGAACCTGAGAAAATTTTGTGTCAGTTTCAGAAAAGAGAGAATTTTGCAGAATAATTATATTGCCACGTAGGAGAGGGAGCAGACTGTTGATGTAGGTACTCATCAAGATTCATGTCTTACACCAGCGTTAGTGCCACCATAACGATAAAAAGTAATGGGAAGTCTAGTACCTTCAGTAGTCTGTATGGAAGTGAAATGTGGACAGTAAATAGTTTAGATAAGAAGAGAATAGAAGCTTTTGAAATGTAGTGCTGCAGAAGAATGCTGAAGATTAGATGAGTAGATCACTAATGAGGAGGTATTGAATAGAATTGGAGAGAAGAGAAATTTGTGGCACAACTTGACTATAAGAAGAGATAGGTTGGAAGGCCATATGCTGAGGCATCAAAGGATCACCAATTTAGTTTTGGAGGGCAGCGTGGAGGGTAAAAATCGTAGAGGGAGACCAAGAGATGAACACACCAAACAGCTTCAGAAGGATGTAGGTTGCAGTAGGTACTGGGAGATGAAGAAGCTTTTACAGGATAGAGTAGCATGGAGAGATGCATCAAACCAGTCTCTGGAGTGAAGACCACAACAACAGTTGGGTTGCATGAATAAGTAGTAGACTTAGATAGTGTGAGAGTGACTGAAGTGAAGGTGTAATCTAAGCTTGCTTAGTACTTTGAGCTGCATGAAAGGTTGTATGAAATTAACACTACACTATCATATAACACCTCACCACTACTTAAGATTTTAGTGATTTAGACATAGAAAATTAATCATTTAAAATTATTGCTGTAATAAAATCAAAGAATACTTGTAGAATAGATTAAGATTTTTTGTCAAAAGAGCTCTGTAAACTATTTTACTTTTTTATTGTTGGAATAGCCATGTAAAGCAATCCTTTACAATTTCGTTATAATTTTCACTGTATTTATGCTGTAAACATATTTGTAAAAACATGGCACTAAGTCCCCATGTCAGCTTTGTGCAGACTATGCGTACTGAGTGTACGGTGACATATCAGGCAGTTGGAGAGGTCACTGATACTAGAATGGCTATAGCAGCTGGACAGGAAGGGCAGTCAACGTCGTCCGCCAGCCCTGTGAGACGGAGGGGACTCAGCTCTCTCTAGGCAGTGGGGACCCGCATAGAGACTGCGGGGCAGCTGGTAGACGTGATGTCATCGGGCTACGTGAATGGAAGCAGTTGCGGACAAGCCTCCACGCCACGAGCTGTCAACAAAAGGCTGGTGCCCTGGTGGTACACGAGGCTTTTGCCGCCGCTTCCAACTTCCAAGGTCCTGAGGACCTGCCGCTGAATGGAAGGGCGAGCGCGCGCCACAGGAGCACTGACTGGAGGCTCTTATGTGTCTGGAGACACGTATCGATGCAGACGGCGATGGTGTGAGGTGATTCACCTCAAACCTGTGTCCATATGCTGCCTATATCATTCTATGAATGTCTTCAACAACGACACACATTGCCGACTACCACATCATACAAGACGGTCAGTAATCGAGACGCCACTGATTGCTGCCACAGATAGGGTCCTGCCACACTGAGGGTGTTGCCTGTACTGTACATGCCGAGAAAAAGGGGTAAACCATCTTAGCAAACTCATCCTGCATAGCTGCCACATTGTAAGGTGTCCACATTTTTTGGACCTTACATAAGCTTCATACATATGATACAGAATAAATTCCACAGAAAACAACTCTCTATTGTCAACAGGAAGTAATTATGGCAATATCATGTAATGAATAACAAAACGATATCTACCCTTATAATGACAGGGCCATGTGTAAGTGAGGTAAAGTGAAAGCAGTTTGGAGACTAGCTTACGTGGCTAATGGAATAATCCCAATTAACATTAACAAAAGAAGGCTCAGCTGCAGCATACAAAGAAATAAGGTGAGTACAATATAATACCTTTTAGAATAAATACAGCCGAGATCATGGGTAAATGGTGATACTACGATAACGAGGCTAGTGGCGACCTGGGCAAGAAAAATAAGAATTCACCTATTACAAGGAAGCAGTTGACCGAAGCCATACTGTGTGACTTAGTAGAATTTGTGGTGGGGAGAGTAACGTTATATAAAAGTGTTAGTAGAATTTGCGGTGGGGAGAGTAACGTTATATAAAAGTGTTTTGAGAATTAAATTACCACACAGAGAGCTCTCGCCTCGGAGCCGGCCACACAAATGCGTGTGGTAAAATTAGCGAAGATGTTGAGACTCAAACTTTACGTTTGCAAAGTGAGGGCGGTACGCTTCAAGTATCGTGGCGACAAACGTAAAGCGGCAGTTCATATTCTAGCTGGAATTTTTGCGGGCTGAGATTTGTGCACGTCGCTCCATCCCATAGCGAGTGTGCAATTGCCATTGAATTCGACAAGGGATAAATTAATGTTCTACGGAACGTAGGAAAGTTCAGACTGATTAAATTCAATCAAGGGCAGAGTAGGGAATTAGCATTTCAGATCCAGCACTGAGACAATGCCATCGCAGTTCCCGATTGGTAATGTACCAATACGCGTTAGGTGATATTAAATGTTGAGTTGAGATTTTGCTCACGCCAACCTGTGTATGCTTTGAATATAGAAATTTAAGAGATATGAGTAGATGAGAGTTTTGATTAGTTCAAAAGATAAAGTTCATTTTCCACCAACTGGCATTGATAAATGTTTGTTTAATTTGTTCAGAATGGTTCAAGTGGCTCTGAGCACTATCGGACGTAACTGCTAAGGTCATCAGTCCCCTAGAACTTAGAACTACTTAAACCTAACTAACCTAAGGACATCACAGACAGCCATGCCCGAGGCAGGATTCGATCCAGCTACCGTAGCGGTCGCGCGGTTCCAGACTCTAGCGCCTAGAAGCGCTCAGCCACCCCGACCGTCGTTTAATACGTCATAATTCTTTCATATATAGAGATAAAGTTTTA
Organism: Schistocerca gregaria; assembly: GCF_023897955.1. NCBI lineage: Eukaryota > Metazoa > Arthropoda > Insecta > Orthoptera > Acrididae > Schistocerca > Schistocerca gregaria. The sequence continues at coordinate 515,595,764 of NC_064924.1, forward strand.
ATAATCACATATTCAATATCTAAATGTTAATTAATTTGTTGGGAGCTGAAAGTAATTATACCTTCTCGTCGATTATGACTCGAACCTTGAAAGCTTTGATAAATTAAAATGTAGAATGAGAAAGAGAAAGGTTGTATTAACATTTTAGGATAAATCCCAAACTTGTCATTTATATTAATTTGAGTATTTTTGTAATGTCACAGTGGCATTTTAATTAATTTTGAGGCAGGGACAAAATTTATAGCTATGTGGAATGATCGTTAACCACTCTGGGCTTGAGATGACAGTTAAGATACATTATCCATTGGCACGTAACATACATTATCCACAAGCATAGAGACCATAAGAAACGTCACCATCTTAAAACATCTAACCTGGTACATGACGTGTAGTGTTGTGTTTATTCGTGTGACAATAGTAAATTTATAAATCGGACTACCTAAAGACCTTTGAGAAGGGAGATGTAGGAAGTATTTGTTGTTTTCAATTAATTTGTTTTATATATGCCTTGCTGTTATCATTTTTACAAGATCAGATGTAAACGTATGGAAAAGAGGCCGTGAAGATGAATCTTTTTTCCTTTTCTTCCAATTAATTTTTAAAGTCGCTGACTGGTCAAATCGGTGTAAACAGAGCAAGGGGTGGTCTCCCAGCTTCGAGTACCATGCTCCAGCTCGTGACAGGGTTGGGCTAAAGTGAGAGTAGTCGAAGATGTAAATGTGCTAGGCTAATGAACTGGCGAGGACAGCTGAGAGACAGAGAAGAGGTCGCTCTTGTACTGGAGTTTTGCTAGTAAAGAACTGCACGTATTTACCTAAACGGTGAGACTTCTGTCCTTTACTAGTGTGCCACTTACAGCCTGTGCCAGGCACCATTTGAACCATCCGAGGTACTGCTTCTGGCATCACATACACAATGAGTGATGCGTGGGTGTACTTATTTGTTTTGAGTCAGCTGTCTAAACATTTGACTTACTCCGTCATGTATAGTCGTGGCACGGAGTCAGATTGGTTAGGCAGACCAGCAACCGGGTCCACCTGCACACTGGAATCCACCGGGGTTTTAGAGGCTCCTAGGGAAGTACCTGCGTTCCGAATTAGGTGAACACGAGACCGAGTACTTGCATTTTTTTCGGGTGTGCGCCATTAATAACAGATTAGTGCCATCCATGACTCCATTCGCCGAACCCATCGTGGCGTGCCGTCCTGAACAGCAGGAGTATTCGCTGCTATGACGTAGGGCTCCAGTATACGCTTCTCAGCACCGTTGAAAGGTATGTGATAAGGTCTGGCCAGGGTAGAGCCAGAAAATGAAGTCGATAGTTGCCAACTGCAAGGTGGAATGAGTATAATATCTTTGAGTAGGAGGATCTTTATGGGTTAAGAGATCCGGGCTCGTGCAGTAAAACACTCGGGAGTCGCAGCTAGGTGCCCGGAGGAAGCAGACGTATGGTGACAGCTTTAAGGTAGGATTCGCACTATGCATTTTTTTTTTTGGTTGCACACTGAGCAAACTTTAGCATGTTAATGGGAGAAGCTATATAATGATTTAAAAATGGGTTTTGTTAATGTTCAGAGTTAGGATTTGTATGTCCAACGTTTGATGCAGTAAGTGTTTTGTAAAATTTTTTCTAAGAGTGATTTGTGATTTTTGTAAGAGTGATTTGTGATACAAAAAGTTGGAAATGATAGTTTTTGTATATGACTTAAATTTGTAACAATATATATGTATATACTGAAATCAATATTGTGTTTAAATCTAATAGTCTGAATCATAATCCACATCCTTTGCTTGTATTGAATATGAAAATGAGAAGTAAACTAAAGTTACCCACCAATGAAAGAACGTAAAGAAAATGAGGCCTCTGTGCAATATATATGTGCAGTTCATGAGTGGAATCGATTTTGGTATAACTAAAGTTATCAGAGCAAAGTTATTTCAAATAACTAATTTTATGCCATTGCACAACTGGCATTATTCAAGCCAAGATATAATTTCATTTAGTAAACATCAGGGCAAAAAGTTAATTTTTCAGTACCATCTCAATGCCAATGCACAAACGGCATTATTCTCTTAAACTTGATTGCTGAGTTAAATACATGTTTCATTACTGGCAAAATGGAGGATTGCACTAAACAAGTTCGCAGACACAGTCAGATACAGATTTGTTGGATAATTATTTTGGAACAATTTTATTTATGATACTTTTAACCTGTTCTTTGGAACCATATTTTTCTTTAGGGAATAGTGGAAATGGTTCAAATGGCTCTGAGCACTACGGGACTTAAGATCTGAGGTCATCAGTCCCCTAGAACTTAGAACTACTTAAACCTAACTAACCTAAGGACATCACAAACATCCATGCCCGAGGCAGGATTGAAACCTGCGACCGTATTTTGAAATTAAAATTTAATGCAAAAATGCGAAACGTAACTATAAATTAAATACTTCTCATTTCTAGAGATCCAACAGTGTTATCAATGTTTATAATTATTTTTCATTTGAGAACAAGGCATTCCACACACCTGTATCAAATTTTAATTCATTTTCAAATAATCACTAATGTCATTTAATAAATATATCATCCAATATATGCTAATTACATTTCTGTCTGTTTAATAAATGTGGAATTGAAATAAAAATTTTAAAAATGCTACTATCGAGTGTCGTATCAGAGAATATACATTTGCAAGACTCGTATGCAAGCGAGTCAGTGAGCTGCCGACAATCATTTGTATGAACAACAAATGTTTGTACTTTGCGCTCAGAAATCTACAGCTGCAGTTTTTATCCAAGAAAAGGATTATCTCTTTGTGTCATATTGGTTTAGAAAATTGATGTCCAGTCAATGACCTTAAAAATTTATAAGCATAAATAAAATCGGAAAGGTCCAATCTATATGCTTCTTTGTGAGATCATATTTCACTGACAAGATTGTTTCATGAAACGCAACCATCACTGTAACGTGCTCTTACGATATGCTGCATTTATATTAGAAATATCGAGCCCGAAATAAATTGGAAGGTCACATGAGTTCCCATTTTTCCAGATTAAATTCTTAGTTAGTACCAGAGGTATGAGTACTGTCAAAATGTCATTAAAAAGATATCCCATCGTACACAAATACACAGTGAAATAACAGGGATTTCGTTTTTGTTTTACGATTTCGCATTTTTCATATTTTGGGATCCTGCATTATACTTGTGAAAGATCCCTGAGTATCGTGCAATGACGCAGCGACAAACCTCTTGCTGCTGACAGCTGATGAAAAATGTTCTCGTTGAAGAGAATGTGATGCATCTGACACGACTATCAATACTGCGCCTGTAAATAGGCAACTTCTGCATGCAAGTACACCCACTTGAGACTCTCTGGGACGATTAATCTTTGAGTCTATGCTAAACTCTTGATGCGTATCACGAGGTTTTCAGCAGCAGATACTGCCAGTCATAAAATATAGTAATTTATTGCTCAGTCGCGAAGGGAAGGAGAGCCATTGGGAAGAAACATTTCAAGCAATGACGAAAGCTTATGGATAATAAAACATATTGCTTCTCAGAATGAGATTTTCACTCTGCAGCGGAGTGTGCGCTGATATGAAACTTCCTGGAACATTAAAACTGTGTGCCCGGTTGAGACTCGAACGCGGGACCTTTGCCTTTTGCGGGCAAGTACTCTACCATCTTTTTTTTTTTAATCTCATTTTGTTCGTTATAGTTCGTTGCAATTGTTTGTGGCGGACGTCCCCTGACGCCCGTTGAAGTTCGTTATTGATCCATTCACTCATTTTTTTATTGCAGAGGGCAGCTAACCCTCTGACCGAACACGCTGAGCTACCGTGCCGGCTACCATCTGAGCCACCGAAGCACGACTCACGGCCGGTACACACAGCTTTAATCTGCCAGGAAGTTTCATATCAGCGCACACTCCGCTGCAGAGTGAAAATCTCATTCTGGAAACATCCCCCAGGTTGTGGCTAAGCCTTGTCTCCGCAATATCCTTTCTTTCAGGAGTGCTATTTCTGCAAGGTTCGCAGGAGAGCTTCTATGAAGTTTGGAAGGTAGGAGACGAGATACTGGCAGAAGTGAAGCTGTGAGTAGCGGGCGTGAGTCGTGCTTCGATAGCTCAGATGGTAGAGCACTTGCCTGTGAAAGGAAAATGTCCCCGGTTCGAGTCTCGGTTGGGCACACAGTTTTAATCTGCCAGGAAGTTTCATATTGCTTCTCAGCTACGAAACAGAAGTTAACATAATTGCCGAGAAACGTATTGGGCTTACAAAATAACAAAAAGTGGGATAGCTGTTTGACTGTGATTGCGTGATATGGGTTTCGTTATTAGACGGTTACATTGCAGTATACTGATATTACCGCTTTCTGTGAAACAAATTCTTGAGCGAAGCTAGCATCTCATTGCTCCCAGACTTCGCCATTCATGGTGAAATAGCTACGTCACGTCTTTCCTCGTGCTGCGATCGCATTAATTTAATATACGTGTTAAGGGCACATTTTAGTCTTTAGTTAGATTTATTTCAGATTAGAACGACTGCAATCTGTGCCGCAGAGTCACTTCCAACTGGAAAATTTCGTGCGGAGGTACACATCAGAAGCTTTATCACGACGTGACTGGCATGAGCCAAAACGGAAGACTGCCGGCAGAATCGGTTGAGGGCCCTACACACACACACACACACACACACCAACCGACGGACCGACCGACCTATCGACAAACTGACCAACTTCGTTGCAGCCTACACATGTGCTGACCGCTCATTGATTACACCACTAACGTGTTCCTCTTGCTGGTTGCGAATTGTTTATAGAAAATTCGCTGACGTTATTTTCGACGAGATGCCGCTAGGTTTTACACTGAAACAAAAACTGTGATTTTCCTTGGCTGTTTTAGAGGTAACGAAGCCAAAAATGCCGAGAGAAAGCTGTGAGCAAGGAAATGGCTAATGGAAAGAAAGAAATTCGCTCACGCATTGTTAGTTAAGGAGGTGTGAGCCGATAATTTGCGTAATTATCTAAGAATGGAAAAACGTGTGTTTTTCGGAGACGCTGAACATCATCAAACCATTATTAACGAAAAAGAATACAGTCAAGTGAAAGGCTGAAAACTGCCAAAAATGGTTCAAATGGCTCTGAGCACTATGCGATTTAACTTCTGAGGTCATCAGTCACCTGGAACTTAGAACTAATTAAACTTAACTAACCTGAGGACATCAAACACATCCATGCCCGAGGCAGGATTCTAACCTGCGACCGTAGCGGTCGCGCAGTTCCAGACTGTAGCGCCTAGAGCCGCACGGCCACTCCGGGCGGCTGAAAACTGTCACGGGAGGCTGTTAACTACATTACGGTTTCTGGCCATCGTCAGACGTTGCAAGGACCTCAAATTCAGTGCTGTAAATTTTGTAAATTTACTTATGTATGCAGCATAAAAGATGTCCCATGTAAGTTTAAGAATCTAATTTCATATTAGAAGAAGAAAGTCTACAAATGGTGGTGGCTCGCAAAATTGGAAATTTGTGGTAAGGTCTTATGGGACCCAACTGCTGAGGTCATCGGTCCCTAAGCTTACGCACTACTTAATCTAACTTAAAATAACTTACGCTAAACACGACACATACATACCCATGCCCGAGGGAGGATTCGAACATCCGACGGGAGAAGCCTCGCCGACCGTGACAAGGCATCCTGGACTGCTTGGCTACCCCGCGCGGGTTGGTGGCTCGCATCATCCACAAATATAACAACAGATACATAAAAAATGAAGCATTTAACAATTGTTAGAACTTTAAAAAATGCCCTACACTTTGCTCTTCATAGCAGAAGGTTTGGATAGAGGACAGATTAGTTTTAACATCTGTAGCAAAGAAGAAAGTACATATTATTAATAATAGTCGATCGATTCCCTATATTTTGGTTCATATATTTTATATTCGTTACTTGTCAGAAATGAAGCCTAAGATATGTACCCGTGATCTGTCTGTATTTTGGTTTTTAGATTTCGTTTACGTCAAGTGTAGTAAGACATAAAAAGCGAAATGCAGAAGGTCAACGGACTTTTATTAATAAAATATATATCTATTACTCTCTCTATATGCCACATGAAATCATTATCGACTTGTCAAAAAGAGAAGTAAGTGCTTCATTTCTTGCGTCTCTATTGCTGTATTCATCGCACGACGTGTCCCGCAAACATTTGCGCACTCTAAACGTCTCCAAAAAGGCTGTCGTCAAAGTTTCATCCATTTCGCCCTCTTTCATGTATTTTAGAGTAGCACTTAATCCCGCGCTCAGTGACAGAAGACGGGACGGCAGCGTTGAAATGGTGGACTTGGGTGCCTGGTGAAGTGGAGAAGTGGGTGGGGTTGGTTGTCTGGCGGTCGTACCCAACCAACCTTCCAACAAGAAGATTTGGTCGATCACTTGGCCACCAGACTTTCACACGTCCAATTTGTCGGTGGGTCGGTTGATGGTAATGTAAGTTCGCTTATTTAGGCCTTGTGGCCGGCAGACAAAGGGGCACTTCGCACTTGGCTCTCTGCCCTCCTATCTTTCGCTTGCTGCTGTGGTATCACCACGTTAATTCCATCACGACGCTTTGTCTTGTGACACTGAATTGGACGTATTCAATAGACTTCGTTCTGAAATACGGTGAGGTGGTTGCTAGCTCGCACGCTTGGGTTGCATTTACGTGACTGTACGTTGCGCGATTCTCAGATCAAACCGCAACTGGCTTCTCTCCGTAATATAGTTTGCGGGGAGTTTAAGTGGGAAACTTTAGATCCTTGATCACGCACTCAGCCTTTCACAACACATGAGATCAATACCCAGTTTTATTTTAGTCATCCAAGGTTTAGCCGGCCGGAGTGGCCTAGCGGTTCTAGGCGCTTCAGTTTGGAACCGCGCGACCGCTACGGTCGCAGATTCGAATCCTGCCTCGGTCATGGATATGTGATGTTCATAGGTTAGTTAGGTTTAAGTAGTTCTAAGTTCTAGGGGACTGACGACCTCAGATGTTAAGTCCCATAGTGGTCAGAGCCATTTTTTTCATCCAAGGTTTCGAGTTGATTATGTCATATGTTGACGACATAGTGACTTGTGCGTTGTTCCGCTTAAGGCTGTTGAAAACCATGAAGGGCACTCCATGTAGGAAATCAGAGACAAAATGCAGAGAACGTGCAAAAGTGGTAGCGTTTAGGTTACCGGAGCTAAGTAGTAACACTAGAGCCTTGCAAACTGCAGACACTCTGGGCGGCTGTCTAGGGGAGAAGTTTCACTTCAGAGAATTAACTGGTAAATCCATCCACCGCCTCGGCGCCGTTGTAAGGCGTCACAGTAGGAAACGGCCACGAAAAGGCACGTCTTGGGAGAGGATGCAAGCTTGATACTGGCTCCTGAGAACTGCAACGTCAGTGGATTTACACAGCTTAGGATGCTACTACAGCAGGTCACACCCACAGGAAGAGGGAGGGCGGGGCCAAATGATGAAAACACTGTTGTTGTTGCCCATTATAGGACTGGCAGTGACTTTTAGCTTTCAGTTGAACGATGTTGCTACCAAACTTAGTGTTTGTTAATGTACAAACATTCCTACCTGCCGAGTAGGAGAAGGCGAGGAATATAAACGTGATTGGCCAGAGGCTCCAAGAAGGTGCAGAGCGACTCGTCAGATGGGTGGACTGGTGAGTAAGATATAGGAAGGGAGAAATAGAGAGCCGCCACGATTCTTTAAAAATCGATGTTTTTGTTTTCAGAGGGCGTTTTTAGTGAGATCGTTGGATTCAAAAATGACTCTGAGCACTATGGGACTTAACTGCTGAGGTCATCAGTCCACTAGAACTTAGAGCTACTTAAACCTAACTAACCTAAGGACATCACACACATCCATGCCCGAGGAAGGATTCGAACCTGCGACCGTAGCGGTCGCGCGGTTCCAGACTGTAGCGCATAGAACCGCTCGGCCACTCTGGCCGGCAGATCGTTGGGCCGCCGATTCTGTGTCACTCGTGGCGTCCCTCGGTAATTTCCGACACGTCTATTTTCTCAGTTGGAGCGCTGCTCTCGAGTTTGTACTTAGCATGCTGCTTGTGTCCGCTGCTTCTGTTAGCGATTACCTCCGTGGATTCAGGCTGTGTCTTTTGTTGTATAACCAATTGCCTCATTTGCTTTTTGTAATGTTTAGAATTAGCCTTCACTGTAGTAGTTAGTCTGAACGCTAATAAATAGTGTTAATCAGGCCCATTAATTCCATGAGTCTCCTACTGCAAGAATCCTGTCGAGTCCCAGAATCCGCGCCTCTCGTATGTGCCCTGTGACAGTGTGTGACGCTGATCCAAGTCATCCAACGTGATCTCACTGGGAATTTGTCTTTCTGCATTTGCTCCTCACCACTTGGAAATTGCAGACTGACCTCAAAAACCCTGTCTTCCCTCTATCCTGTGGTAGGACACGAGACTTAACTTACTACTTTACCACAGAACATGTAATTTTCAGGAGCTGATGTTAATACACGGTGATTTTGTTTTGGCTGTGGTGTGTGGATGGTGATGTAAAGATACTTTGTTCTGTTGATTTGGAGTTGCATGTGAAATAAGAGACTTTGCATTTATTTGTTGAACATTGTAGTAAGTGTGCAGATAATTTGGGATTATTAAGAGCTTAATTTCATTCTGCCTTGTTTGTGTTCAAATTAGTCGTCCACATCTTCTATACTTCCATATGCGGTAACATAATAATTTTCTCTCAGAAGAGGGACACTACTGTGATGCGTCAAATTCATAACAACGTTGGAAGAAGCTGACCGGGGCACATTCTTTTTTGGTATGACATCGTTACCAGCAGGCGAGCGGGAGTTTGCGCCATTTCATTGCACATGTGTTGGCTTCGATCACTTTGGAAGCAACCTTTACGGAGCCAGTTTTAGTTAGCACACTTCGCACAGAACGTTCGTGGCTACTTCGATCGTTTTTATAAAGTGATTAAGCCGCTTGAGCCGTGTGCAAAGTGATTTTATCATTGCCGACAAGGCAATGTAATCTTTTAGGTTTTCTCGGCGCCATTCATTAATAGTGAGCTTCCGAGTGTTCTGCCGAATTGTTGTTTCCATTTCTGCACAATAGTTCGACGACTGATCCGATTGCCTTTTCAGGTACGAGTTTTGCTGTTATGTGTTCTCCCTGCCTGGACAGTGTGGTAGGAGGCCAGACAACGAATCCACATAACAGCAAAGCTGAGTCAGTCGTCGAACTGTTGTACAGGAAATTGAAACAACTCGGCATAACACCCGGAAACACACTGTTAAGTGACATGATAAACTTTGTCGCACCGGTCGCTGTGGCAAAACGGTTCTAAGCCATTGAGTCTGGAGCCACCTGACCGCTACGGTCGCAGGTTGGAATCCTGCCTCGGGCATGGCTGTGTGTAATGTCCTTAGGTTAGCTAGGTTTATGTAGTTCTAAGTTATAGGGAACTGATGACCTCAGATGTTAAGGCCCATAGTGCTCAGAGCCATATGAACCATCTGAAACTTTCTCGCACTGTCCTGTCATTGCATTCCTATCCGTAACTACTCATGGCTGACAACATTCTTTCGTAGTATTCACCTCTGAGAGTCGTATAAATTCTCCAAATACCACGCTGTAGAGACGGGACGAGCTGTTATTGGTTTCTTATGTTTTCCTCCTCTGTGTTTTTCTTGTCCAACTACAGGTCGGCTGCATGTCAAATAACCCAGAATTGTGGGTTGATTTCATTCCTGTTGTACAAAAAGACTAGTTCGCAGTTTAAATGGTCAATATGTAGATTTATTTGAAATTGGCTTTCTCTTACTGGTCCGTAGTTTTCCTCCTGTATCGTTCATTCTTTAAGTTGTTCACTCTGGCAACTGAAACACTTGTAGGAGAAATTAGGTCTGATGTCTCCATAGTCAGTGGGCAGGACTGCAGGTGAAATTACGTCTATCTGTTGATAGAGAAACAACGACAGACAGTTTATTTGATTTCTTTCATTAATTATCTAGAGATCTGACGACACACACCCACCCACAACCTCTATAGCCAATCTACAGACTTGGCGACCATGACAGGTCACTGCCCAATTAGCAAGCAGTCCAGCTAGCAAGTTACAATAGCAGCGAAATGGTTTACCGTAACTCATTGTTAACCAAACTTAGCTGAGCTCTTACTGCTGACAGAAGTACTACCTGTTTTCTCATCAAACTATATTCTGTAGGCGGCAACAATATTCTCGTCGCCCTTCGTTTAGATGGATGGAGTCCTTTCCAGTAGTTGTTTCCTTCACTAACCCTAGCCATGAGGGACAGAACACGAAGCTGATCAGGAGGCTTAATTCACAATAAAGAAGAGAGACCAGACACACTGTGTAGGTTCGTCCCATTCAACCACTTTCGGAGAAACCTGCTATCTGCGACAGAACAATGACCTTTACCGATACCCCTTGGTCGAATGCTTGGGACATTTTAACTACTTGATGTGGTTGGAAGCTCGAGAAAATTTTGTTAGTTTTGGTACCCTGATCACAAAGGGTATGACAAAGGTGTTTACCCTTCTTGCCCCAAATCGGCGAGCGTTGAGCCTCCCTTCAACAAGTAAAAACTCAATCCTGGTGTCAATAGTTTTCCACACTATGGTGCCAAGAGTTAAAGAGGCACGGACGGGTCTCAAGAATAGCTGATTTCTATGACTTCCTGCCAGGTCGTCTACAGAGACATTGGCGTCGATTTGACCGCCATAAAGAGGAGCGAGACTCACCACTGAATACTACTCAATGCTTCAACTGAATCAATCTCTATGTGTCAGATGTAAAAGATGCATGACGTCCTTAGGGCTCAACTGTGCTTTGGCTAATTGTTTCCTACATTACGGGGTGACGCTCTGCCATTAACCTCTGCCAGGACTACAGCTGTTGTCATCCGTCTGATCGTCAGAGCCAGTCTAACAGTCCCATAATCTTGTGTTGGTGTAGTCACTTTGGGGGGACCCGTACGTACTCCTCCTGCCACGCTCAGCGAGGCCTTCGTATCTGAAGATTCTTGATGCAGTACACCATGAGGGTAACAGGCTGGCCACTGCTGCCTTCCGTACCAGTCCCATCCCCAGCCTGTGTGCTGAGGCAGGGGAACCGCCGCTCGCCATCCGGCGGAAACTCCTCATGGTGCGACGGGTGTGTCAATTCCTTTCCTGTCCTACCTCCCCTGCGTACCCTACTGTTGCCCGACCGCCTATGGAACGTCTCTTTTCCAGTCGTCCCAGGGCAACGAGACCATTTGGGATTCGTGCTAAGCATTTGCTTGAGTCCCTTGGTGTGGAGCGTGTGGCACCCCAACTCCAGGGTTTTACCCGCCTGTCTCTCTGGTTGCTCCAGAGGCCCAGCGTCATTTTAGACTTGTCAGAGTACCGGAGGAGCTGCACTCCTGCATTTGTTTTTACCTCCTTATTTTGCGATATTTTAAACCAGCATCCCGACCATGTACCAGTATTTACGGATGGCTCTAAACAGGGGGACTCTGTTGGTTGCGCTGTTGTTTTCCCTGATCGAGTCGTCAAGTTACGGCTTCCTGCGGCGTTTACCATCTTCGATGCCGAATTGTTTGCGATCTTACGGGCATTGGGGCAGATGAGATGTGTTCCCAGTCTTAGTTTCTCATCTGTTCTGACTCCCTGAGTGCCATTCAGACCATGCAACACTTGTACCCAGCGGATACGGTCGTCCAGAACATCCATGATGCTCTACTCCACCTACAACGGCAGGAGAAGGAGGTTTCCTTCTGCTGGGTGCCGGGGCACGTGGGTATTAGGGGAAACGAATTGGCGGATGTGGCTGCCAAAGATGCATGTTCCCTCCCTCAAGTTGATGAATGTGCCGTCCCCCTCCATGCTGTTACCTCCGTTTTGCGTTTTCGTGTTATGCGTCAATGGGAAGAGGAGTGGCTGGCAGTCGGTGAAAATAAACTGCGTCTGGTCAAGGTCACCACGCGACCATGGCGTACGTCCTACCAGTCATACAGGCGGGATGAGGTTCTCCTCACTCGCCTCCGCATCGGGCACAGTCCCTTAACGCATGATTTTTTACTCCGGCGGGAGGACCCCCCAATCTGCAGTGCTTGTGGCGTCGAGATTACTGTCCGCCACATTTTACTTGACTGTCCTTTGTTGTCTGACCAGAGGGCGATGGTTTCCTTGTCACCGGATTTGCCCTCTATTTTGCAAGACGACGCAACGACTGTGGTTAAGGTCTTACGGTTTTCTGTCCTGTCCAATCTGTTGCCCCGGATTTTAGGGAGAGGATTTTAATGTGCTGCTGGGTGACTGGCTCCCCCAGGTTTTAGGTAAGAGGTCCGCCAGTCACGATTACCTACTTGTTTCACTTCGATTTCTGTTCTCTTTTCCTTGTGTTTCCTTTCCTTTTTTAGTGCGTTTCTTCTCCTCTTGTTTTGCCACCGTATGTGAGGATTTGGAACTACAACAGATCTGTGTCTTTCAGCAGTTCTCCTTGTTCACTGTCCGTCTTCGTCCCTTCACCGCATGTGTTCCTGTTTCTATGCGTTTGGGCGCTGATGACCACGCTGTTTAGCGTCCGAAAACCTCAAACCACACACACACACTCTTCTAGTGAGCCCTCCTCGCCACCACCTGTTCTGCAATCATTGCAAATTTGTCTGTGCGATTTGTTAGTATGGTGTTTCGAGTCCTTATACCAATGAGATTGCTGCAACCTGCATGTGCGCGTCCTGTGGGTATGACGTAGGTATGATGTGCTACGATCTTCATATGGAAAGCTCTAACAACATTAGACACCATTATTCACCTGTAGGAACGAAGTTGTTGTGTACCGGTAGTTAAAGTATTGAAAATTAGCTGGCATAAAGTTGAAATTTTAATGAAGATATTCCACAACCATGGAAATGTTGGGGTTGGAGCATCAGTTTGATTGTGTTCGGTAAATGTGTAATACTTTCCACTTTCTTCGGCGTATTTGAAAAATTTAGTTTCTTTTTTTAAATGACGTTAGCGTAGTAAATAGAGTGTGATTGCTCCCAGTTTCCAACTCTGCCCCCGTCCTCCCCCGCAACGCCAAGTGAGTGTGACTGCAGTTACCAATAATGGAAAAAGAAAACAAAAATCCACCTCATCTCCCCAAAAACAATTCACAACTTTTTTACAGACCGAAGTGCTCCATAAATTATTGTATTCATCTAGCTCTTCACGACAAGTGAGGACATATGTAACGAATGTTCCTTGCTTGGTAGGTAACAAAGTGACAGAAATATTTAAATCTCGTATGAAATGCCTGAATAAACTTGTAAGTACAGGCTTTCTCGGAATTCTCCTAGAATGAATTTCGATGATGAAGTCTTCTCGAGTTATCAGCGGAGAACGGTGCCTTAACTTGGTTTGTAACCTGAGAAGACTTAATAATGCAATAGTGGCCATCTTAATGTCACTATCCCTGAGGAATCAAAAATTAGCATAATTAAAAGTACTGAAATTGGAAATAGAAAATAGTGTGGTAGGTTTTGATACATTCACAGTGAAAGCTCAAGATTTTTGGCATCTCGTAGCAAGAGATGAAACAAGGATGTTCTTATCTAGTATTTAAGGGTTTTTGTTTGTTGCAATGGCTTTAATATGTTTTTGTAGTAACAGATGATCTTGTTTTCCCGTAACTGCAAATGGATATTTGTTTAATATTATTTTCTCCTTCGATTCACTATTTACTTTTTCCTCTTTTCAACCGCTGGATCGGTGTAAAATATCCAACAAAAAATTCTTTGTAATACATGTACGTACAATTTGTCCAGTCACGTGTCGCCAGTTGCAACGTGTCTTTTCTATCTGGCAGATAACAAAGTGAAAGAAATATTTAAACCGTGGAAAAAGTATGCAAAGCATGAATAAAGATTTACTTAGGAAAAGGCACGTCGCAAGTACGATGACGTATGGTTAATACTAGAACGCCCATCAAGAAAGGGTCAGATTTTTTGTTATACGGAGTCACCTTCATCATATCTTTAGGCTACCGCGTATTTTGGTCTTTTGATGTATCAGGTCCTAGTGGATATTGTACGTCATCAAAGTATGAAAGCTTGTTGACCGAGAAAATGCTATATTGACTTCCACGTAGAAAGTGAGAACGAGTATTATATCAAACTTCGCAGAAGTAGATCTACAGGCTCGATTAGTTAATAATACTATGTTTGAACGACACGACACACAATGTGTGCACAAAACAATTGATCGTGTGGCATTGGTGTCCGGGAGGCCCCATTCGGGCGGGTTCGGCCACCAGGTTGCAAGTCTTACTTCAGGTGACGCCACAGCGGGCGACTGGCGTGCCGCTGCTGATCGGATGAGGATAACACAGCGCACAATCCGGGGGGGATTGACGCCAGATGGCGGACAATGTGTTCACCATTACTGACTCATTCACCTGAGAAATAAGAGCTCATGATATTTGGTATGCCGACGGCGGTTCTAGGCGCTTCAGCCCGGAACCGCGCGACTGCTACGGTCGCAAGTTCGAATCCTGCCTCGCGCGTGGATGTGAGTGATGTCCTTGGGTTAGAGTAGTTCTAGGCTGCTGATAACCTCAGATGTTGGGTCCAATAGAGCTTGTGTGATGTCAAAAATGGTTCAAATGGCTCTGAGCACTATGGGACTCAACATCTGAGGTCATCAGTCCCTTAGAACTACTTAAACCTAACTAACCTAAGGACGTCACACACATCCACCCCCGAGGCAGGTTTCGAACCGGCGACAGTAGCAGTCGCTGGGTGTGTGGTGTCCTTGGGTCGATTAGGTTTGAGTAGTTACAGGTTTTAAGGGGCTGATAACCTCAGACGTTCAGTCCGCTGAGTCGAATTAGCTGGGTTTCCCCCATGTTTTAGAAGAACCAGTGCCTTTTGCACTCTGTCTTCTCCTCTTTTCTTTTGTGTTTCGGAGCTTTGACTTATTTGGTAATTATTTTGGGGTCTCCTTCCTAATGAGTGATGTAGGTAAGATATTTTAGTGAGGGGCTTAGATGGTGGTGTTTGTAAGGAGGTTGAACTTTGTTAGATCTAGATCCTAAAGATTCGGTTGATGGTTATTTTTGGGGTTTTAATTTGGGGGTGGATTTCCCTGCCAAGGGTGTTGATGAGTTGGTATCGTGATGTGCGTGCAGCCTCATAAAAGTTGATTGATTTTTGTTGGATGATATGATAGATGGTGGGTTGTCCTAACATGTTTCGGATTTCTTCATTGCTGGTATAGCGGTTTGCTTCAGCTATGATACGAAATGCTTTGTTTTGTAACGTTTCGATTTTTGTTAAATTTGTGTCAGCGGCCATACTCCATGCCTCCGATCCGTATAGTATAACCGGTAGGATAATTGTCTTCCATGTCTTGATTTACGTTGCTGTCGTGAGACCCCTTCCTTTTAACAGGGGGTACAGCTGGAAGAGGCGTGCAGCGCCCTTGTTGCACGCCTCATTTAAATGCTGTTTGAATGTCAGGTGTTTATCCAATTTTAGGCCTAGGTACTGGACTGTCTCTCTCCACGGTAGATTTTGGTTGTTTACTGTTAAGTTCCTAAGTGGCTGTTTGCCTTTGGTTGTGAATATTATTGCCTGGCACTTGTCAGGGTTTATCTTCGTTTTCCAGACGTTGCACCATTTGATCATATCTTCTAAGTGTCGTTGCAGGCTGGCCACTATGTAATTTAAATTTCTGCCGCTGTGATATAGCGCTGTGTCATCTGCATACAGCGCTATATTTCCTCTTGGTGCTTTAGGTACATCGTTAGTATATAAGAGGTATAGGAGGGGACCAAGCACAGAACCCTGTGGTACCCCTGCTTCTATTGTTTTCGGTGCACTTTCAGCGCCTTCTATTGTTGAGTAAAACTTCCTGTTTGTGAGGAAGGATCTAATAATTTTTACTATGTGTGTTGGGATGTTTACTTGGAACATTTTGTAGAGCAAGCCGCCATGCCAAACTCGATCAAACGCCTTTTCAATATCTAGAAATATTGCAGCTGTGCTATGTCCTTGGGATTTCTCTGTACAGATGTGCTCTATCAGGCGAATGGCCTGATGTATGATGCTATGTCCAGCACGAAAACCGAATTGCTCGGGGCAGAGGATGTTGTTTGTTTGGAGGTAGTGCAACAATGGGATCTGTATTAAGATTTCTAGGATTTTAGAGAGGTGGTTTAGCAGGGATATTGGCCGGTAGTTTTGTGGGAATAGATGGTTTTTATTGGGTTTAGGGATTGAGATGATTTTTGCAACCTTCCAGGCTGAAGGGAAATAGTTTATTTTTAGGCAGTTGTTTAGTATGGCTGTGAGATGTGATATAGCGGGTTCAGGAAGGTTTTTGAGGAAGGGAGGTTTGATACTGTCGGGACCAGGGGCTTTGGAGTTGCCGATTCGCCTGATAAGAGCGCCAACTGCACGTTCACTGACTGGGGTGAAGAAGGTGTCTTGTCTCTGTCGAAGTTTTCTGTTGAGATAGCGGCGGACCCTTCTTTCGTTCCTCTCTACTTCCTCTTCGTCTTCATCCGCTATGTTTTCTCTGAATTGGCGCTCGAGCGTGCTCGACATGGCGTCTGCCTTTTCCTCTGGCGAGTACACGATACCATTTTCTCCGTGTAGAGGATTGATGGCCTTCCGGGGTTGCCTTCTGGCTCTAATTTTGCTCCAGAGGTGGTCCGGGTTTGTGTTTGCCTCCTGCAGGCTTCTTTCCCAGCGGGAATTTCTGAGCATTTGCAGTCTCTGCCGTATTTCTCTGGCCATCCTTTCCATGTTTCTTCTGTCTTGAGGATCTCGGAATCGTTGCCAGAGCTTTCGGATTCTCTTCTTGTCCGCAATGAGCTGGGCCAGGTCAGGTGGTAAATCGCCTCTTCCTTGCTCATGTGTGATCTTTATCGTTGCGATTTTGCTACATGAGGACACTATATGGGTGAATTCTTGAATAGCTTGGTCGATGTCCTTTTTACGGGGCATCTCTGGAGCAATGTTAGGTATGTGTTGGGCGATGAGCGTCTTGTAGCGCTCCCAGTTGGTATGGTATGTAACTCTCCTTCTCGTCTCCGGACCATCCCGATCGTCCTCGAATCTAAGGATAACCGGGTTATGATCCGAGTCAAGGGCATTCACTACTTCAGTTGTTATGGCCAGAGAGATGTTCTTGTGTAGGTAGACGTCCAGTATATCTGGCCGGCATCTGGAGTCGTAGTGGAAGTGAGTGGGCTCTTCTGCAGCGACTATTTCAATGTCTGGATCATTGTCCAGGTATCTTAAGAGTGTTCTACCACTGGTGTTCGTGGTGCGGCAACCCCAGGCTCTGTGCTTTGAGTTTAGGTCCCCCCCCCCTATAATCACTCTGTGGTTTCCGTTTAATAAGGCGTCTAGATCTATGGTAGGGATGTTATGGTGAGGTGGATTGTATGCAGCGATGAGATGGGTGACGTGGCCTTCTATGAGGAGTTCGATTCCGGTTGCTTCTACGACTTGGAGCTGAGGCAGAGTTATTCTCTGATGGCATATCCTCTGTTTTACAAGGATTGCTGTCCCACCACCTGGGCGGTTTGGCCGGTCTGTTCTGTGTGTGACGTAGTTACGGATCTGGAAATTTTGGTTTGGGGTCAGATGGGTTTCATTAATGAGAGCTATGTACACTCCATGATCCTCCAAGAAGAGTTCCAGCTCGTGTCGTTGTTGGTATATGCCATTGGCGTTCCCGTAAGTTCGAAGTTAATATACACTCCTGGAAATTGAAATAAGAACACCGTGAATTCATTGTCCCAGGAAGGGGAAACTTTATTGACACATTCCTGGGGTCAGATACATCACATGATCACACTGACAGAACCACAGGCACATAGACACAGGCAACAGAGCATGCACAATGTCGGCACTAGTACAGTGTATATCCACCTTTCGCAGCAATGCAGTCTGCTATTCTCCCATGGAGACGATCGTGGAGATGCTGGATGTAGTCCTGTGGAACGGCTTGCCATGCCATTTCCACCTGGCGCCTCAGTTGGACCAGCGTTCGTGCTGGACGTGCAGACCGCGTGAGACGACGCTTCATCCAGTCCCAAACATGCTCAATGAGGGACAGATCCGAAGATCTTGCTGGCCAGGGTAGTTGACTTACACCTTCTAGAGCACGTTGGGTGGCACGGGATACATGCGGACGTGCATTGTCCTGTTGGAACAGCAAGTTCCCTTGCCGGTCTAGGAATGGTAGAACGATGGGTTCGATGACGGTTTGGATGTACCGCACACTATTCAGTGTCCCCTCGACGATCACCAGAGGTTTACGGCCAGTGTAGGAGATTGCTCCCCACACCATGATGCCGGGTGTTGGCCCTGTGTGCCTCGGTCGTATGCAGTCCTGATTGTGGCGCTCACCTGCACGGCGCCAAACACGCATACGACCATCATTGGCACCAAGGCAGAAGCGACTCTCATCGCTGAAGACGACACGTCTCCATTCGTCCCTCCATTCACGCCTCTCGCGACACCACTGGAGGCGGGCTGCACGATGTAGGGGCGTGAGCGGAAGACGGCCTAACGGTGTGCGGGACCGTAGCCCAGCTTCATGGAGACGGTTTCGAATGGTCCTCGCCGATACCCCAGGAGCAACAGTGTCCATAATTTGCTGGGAAGTGGCGGTGCGGTCCCCTACGGCACTGCGTAGGATCCTACGGTCTTGGCGTGCATCCGTGCGTCGCTGCGGTCCGGTCCCAGGTCGACGGGCACGTGCACCTTCCGCCGACCACTGGCGACAACATCGATGTACTGTGGAGACCTCACGCCCCACGCGTTGAGCAATTCGGCGGTACGTCCACCCGGCCACCTCGCATGCCCACTATACGCCCTCGCTCAAAGTCCGTCAACTGCACATACGGTTCACGTCCACGCTGTCGCGGCATGCTACCAGTGTTAAAGACTGCGATGGAGCTCCGTATGCCACGGCAAACTGGCTGACACTGACGACGGCGGTGCACAAATGCTGCGTAGCTAGCGCCATTCGACGGCCAACACCGCGGTTCCTGGTGTGTGCGCTGTGCCGTGCGTGTGATCATTGCTTGTACAGCCCTCTCGCAGTGTCTGGAGCAAGTGTGGTGGGTCTGACACACCGGTGTCAATGTGTTCTTTTTTCCATTTCCAGGAGTGTATATCGCAAGACGGCGCGTTTCGCCTGCGCGAGCGAAATATTTATTCCTTGACTTAGTGTTGCTCCATGGCCAACGTAGAAATGTAATGAAATCAGTATGTGACCAGACTTTGCTGCGAGACAGGATAACGTGAGGACGTGTATAAAATGTGTGCAATGAATCAGTCATTGTTAGCCGCCATATTGTATAATTTGTGTTGTTTGAGATTCACAAGCAATGTGTAACGTTAATGTGGAGTTTAGTAACAGCTACAATACAGTCTGGTGCATTTCAAAAGTAATTTCGCGTATTTAGTTTTGATCAATAGATTCTGTGATGAACTGTAATGTACGACAAGCTTGTGTAGGACTTCGAACATTTGGTGGTCGATGTTTGCTGGAGAACCTGCTTCAGTAACACGGTCAAAAACATAGAGAACGTTTTCTCTCCTAAAACGAACTCATTTGACTCGCAGACAATCATCGAATGACCAAATGCGAATGACAGTATCCCATTAGGAGATGATCCTATAGAAGTTTTCTTTCTCTTACATTTCAAGAATTTTACAGGCGACCGTCGGAGTCGGCAGTTGCTTCTACACCACGAGAGTAACTTGTGTACGTGTACGTAATTACGTACGCTGTGGGAGTAGTCGACGCCGCTCTGGAAATTGATATTGTCCTTCACAGACAAATAAACAGACACAATACTAGTTCAATAACAACGGGTTTAATATTACCAGGTTAAAAACATTAATGTCTTCTTTGGAGCTATAATATTGTAATACGTTTCAAGTGGAAAGGATTAAGAAGGATGGAAAAAACACTCTCTGGTTCTTCATTTTTTGCCTAGAAAAGAAACTATTCAATAATTTTTTAGTACACTACTGTTTGTAACACTAGGCAGCAATGATCTGCGATACTTTGCAAAAACAAACATAATGTCTGATAGAATAGCCGCAATCAGTGTTTTTACAATGTTACTTATAATCCGTCTTGATTGCAATATGTTTATTCATGTGACCGGTTTCGGCTCATCTAGAACCATTTTCAGATCTATAACGATAATGATACTAATTTAATATTTCACGAATGCAAACCTTTTTCATCCTATCTAATCAACATCAAATGTACCAGAACGTACCTGATATTTCGGTTACAGGAGTAACCCGTCCAAATACAGCAACTTTCAGATGCTGCGTCACATAAAATTGGTTAGCAGAATGCACGTCATTTACATTAATTATAACACTACTACAGACAGGTGGCGTGTGGTACATTTGTTATAATACATATGCACATACTGTATTCAGTATATTTTTGTGATTAACTTCTATCTCCACAAATACTTAATTAAAATCTGTAGATGTCAAGGTTAAAATCTGTACTTATCAAAAGTAAAAAAAAAACACAGTAAAATTATTATTTTTATACGATCTAAAAACATAGGGCGATTTCTGTATGTATGGCGCTGGTGTGGACGTGTTTTCCTCCATGGTCTGACTCTGTGGTTCCCCCCATTTCGGTGTTGTGCCGCGATCCGCTCAGTTGTCTGATGTCCATCGCCGTGGGCAAGAGGGCCGCGCATGAGGGCCCCGTCAACGACGCCAGGCGTTGCACGCATCTTCCAGCTTCTCCATCACGCACCGTCTTTCATCCCTTGGCTTCGACCTCCGCTCGCAACAGTTGTCGTCATAAATACCAGAATAGGCGTTATGATTGAACTTGCTTTGCTCGTTGAGGATTAAATCCCGATCATTCTTTTTGTGGGTGTATATTTCAATTGCTTCCAAGATGTTAAGAAACCGTCCCTTACGCGCTCTCAAAGTAAGAGCCACATATTTTTTCTTGTTGTTGTCGCTCCTCCTTTCAAGACACTGTCCATTCCGTTCAACTGCTCTTCCAAGTCATTTGCTGTCTCTGACAGAATTACAATGTCATCGGCGAACCTCAAAGTTTTTATTTCTTCTCCATGGATTTTAATACATACTCCAAATTTTTCTTTTGTTTCCTTTACTGCTTGCTCAATGTACAGCTTGAATAACATTGGGGAGAGGCTACAACCCTGTCTCACTCCCTTCCCAACCACTGCCTCCTTTTCATACCCCTCGAATCTTATAACTACCATGTGGTTTCTGTATATATTGTAAATAGCCTTTCGCTCCCTGTGTTTTACCCCTGCCAACTTCAGAATTTGAAAGAGAGTATTCCAGTCATAATTATCGAAGGCTTTCTCTAAGTCTACAAATGCTAGAAACGTAGGTTTGCCTTTCTTAATCTAGATAAGTCGTAGAGTCAGTATTGCCTCACGTGTTCCAGTATTTCTACGGAATCCAAACTGATCTTCCCCGAGGTCGGCTTCTACCAGTTTCTCCATTCGTCTGTAAGGAATTCGAGTTAGTATTTTAAAGCAGTGACTTATTAAACTGATAGTTCGGTAATTTTCACATCTTCAACACCTGCTTTCTTTGGAATTGGAATTATTATATTCTTCCTGAAGTCTGAGGGTATTTCGCCTGTCTCATACATTTTACTCACCATATGGCAGAGTTTTGTCAGGACTGGCTCTCCCAAGGCTGTCAGTAGTTCTAATGGAATGTTGTCTACTCGGGGGGCCTTGTTTCTACTCAGGTCTTTCAGTGCTCTGTCAAACTCTTCACGCAGTATCGTATCTCCCATTTCACCTTCATCTACATCCTCTTCCATTTCCATGATATTGTCCTCAAGTACATCGCCCTTGTATAGACCCTCTATATACTCCTTCCACCTTTCTGCTTTCCCTTCTTTGCTTATAATTGGGTTT
This sequence comes from Schistocerca gregaria, assembly GCF_023897955.1. Classification (NCBI taxonomy): domain Eukaryota; kingdom Metazoa; phylum Arthropoda; class Insecta; order Orthoptera; family Acrididae; genus Schistocerca; species Schistocerca gregaria. The sequence continues at coordinate 515,617,738 of NC_064924.1, forward strand.
CCATCTGAGCTCTTGATTTTCATACAAGTGGTTTTCTTATCTCCAAAGTTCTCTTTAATTTTCCTGTAGGCAGTATCTATTTTACCCCTAGTGAGATAAGCTTCTACATCCTACATTTGTCCTCTAGCCATCTCTGCTTAGCCATTTTGCACTTCCTGTCGATCTCATTTTTGAGACGTCTGTATTCCTTTTTGCCTGCTTCATTTATTGCATTTTTATATTTTCTCCTTTCATCAATTAAATTCAATATTTCTTCTGTTACCCAAGGATTTCTACTAACCCTCGTCTGTTTACCTACTTGATCCTCTGCTGCCTTCACTACTTCATCCCTCAAAGCTACCCATTCTTCTTCTACTGTATTTCTTTCACCCATTCTTGTCAATTGTTCCATTATGCTCTCTCTGAAACTCTGTACAACCTCTGGTTTGGTCAGTTTATCCAGATCTCATCTCCTTAAATTCTCACCTTTCTGCAGTTTATTCAGTTTTAATCTACATTTCATAACCAATATATTGTGGTCAGAATCCACATCTGTACCTGGAAATGTCTTACAATTTTAAACCTGGTTCCTAAATCTCTGTCTTAGCATTATATAATCTATCTGATACCTTCTAGTATCTCCAGGCTTCTTCCATGTATACAACCTTCGTTCATGATTCTTGAACCAAGTGTTAGCTGTGATTAAGTTACGCTCTGTGCAAAATTCTACTAGGCGGCTTCCTCTTTCGTTTCTTATCACCAATCCATATTCACTTACTACGTTTCCATCTCTTTCTTTTCCTACTATCGAATTCCAGTTACCCATTACTATTAAATTTTCATCTCCCTTCACTACTGGAATAATTTCTTTTATCTCATCATACATTTCATCAATTTCTTCATCATCTTCAGAGCTAGTTGGCATATAAACTTGTACTACTGTAGTAGGCATGGGCTTTGTGTCCATTTTGGCCACAATAATGCGTTCACTATGCTGTTTGTAGTAGCTTACCCGCATTCCTATTTTCCTATTCATTATTAAACCTACTCCCGCATTACCCCTATTTGATTTTGTATTTATAACCCTGTATTCGCCTGACCAGAAGTCTTGTTCATCCTGCCACCGAACTGCACTAATTCCCACTATATCTAACATTAACCTATCCATTTCCCTTTTTAAATTTTCTAGCCTACCTGTCCGATTAAGGGATCTGACATTCCACGCTCCGATCCGTAGAACACCAGTTTTCTTTCTCCTGATAACGACATCCTCTTGAGTAGTCCCCGCCCGGAGATCCGAATGGGGGACTATTTTACCTCCAAAATATTTTACCCAAGAGGACGCCATCATCATTTAATCATACAGTAAAGCTGCATGTACAATCACAGTTCTCAGGCTAAGGCTAAGCTGATAGACATAACAGTATTAATTTGTATTGGGTTGGTACGTAAGTTTGTAGCATTTTAACGTAAGTTTAATAAACACAACAGATACACATAAGACAGTCATCAATAATACATTTACCTTCACTATTTATAACAGTCTACCAACACTGGGGTAACTTTTCCATTCCGTGACTGTAGTAATCACTTGCTTTTCAGGCGGAGAACTCATCGAGCTATGTTCGGAGCGCATTTTCATCGGGAAAGGAAGTATCTTGAAAGTTGTTCGATAGAGAGTGGAAAATATGAGAATCTGTGGGTGCAACATCAGGTGAACAAGGTGGGTGCGGAATGACTTCGCAACCTAACTCCAGTACAGAGCTTTTTGTTAGTGTAGCAAGACATCTCAGTTGCTGACAATAAACGTTAGCAGTGATGGTTACACCCCGGGGAAGCAATTAACTTTACACGACATTATCATTTGTGGATGCGCGCAGGTCTTTGTACAGGAAGTTGCTGCTCTGTTTGCGCTCAACCATTCCCTTCCTTTGCGTGTAATAGCATGAAGACAGCGTTTCACGTCACCAATAATGGCGCAAGGTACGAACGGTCGGTACTGTTCAGGAGCCAATTGATAAGGGGCAAGCACAGGTACACATATGACCACCCGTTGATTTTTGTGATATTTGGCTTGGAGCATGCGGTACCCATACACCCGACTTTTGAATCCTCTCCATTGCATGCAAATGTCGCACGATGGTGGAATCGCATCTGCCAGTTCTCTAGTACGTTGACGCGGCTCATTGAGGATTAATGCATTTAAAAGACTTTCCTCAGACGCCGAAGGTCTTCCTGAACGTGGAGCGACATTGATAGTAAAACGATTTTCGTTGAAACGAGAAAACCACTTTCTTGCGGACATTGTTCCCAACGCAGCGCAAATGGTTGTGGCTGTCTTTGCTGCTGTCATCCCTCTAATGAACTCAAACAGGAGAATACGTCGGAAATATTCTGATTTCTCCACTTAGCACTCCACTTTCTAGTACCCACAGCTCCACTCACTATCTCCAAATGAAAAATAACAATATGTAAACTTAAATAGCAACAGTGGACTAGTGACAACCGATAAATAAACCCATAGCAATCGGAATAACGATTAGCAAAACGAAAGCGCTCCGAACTTAGGCACCAACTTAATGAATACACATCATCATTCACACTAATAATTGAACTTATTTAATCAATTACAATGAACAGAAGTCATCATATTTGCAGAAGGTACAGTTTTACATCCAACATATACTGTTTTCATGACGTGTGATTTCAAAGTCCTTGTTGTTGTTGTTGTCTTCAGTCCTGAGACTGGTTTGATGCAGCTCTCCATGCTACTCTATCCTGTGCAAGCTGCTTCATCTCCCAGTACCTACTGCAACCTACATCCTTCTGAATCTGCTTAGTGTACTCATCTCTCGGTCTCCCTCTACGATTTTTACCCTCCACGCTGCCCTCCAATGCTAAATTTGTGATCCCTTGATGCCTCAAAACATGTCCTACCAACCGATCCCTTCTTCTAGTCAAGTTGTGCCACAAACGTCTCTTCTCCCCAATCCTATTCAATACCTCCTCATTAGTTACGTGATCTATCCACCTTATCTTCAGTATTCTTCTGTAGCACCACATTTCGAAAGCTTCTATTCTCTTCTTGTCCAAACTAGTTATCGTCCATGTTTCACTTCCATACATGGCTACACTCCAAACAAATACTTTCAGAAACGACTTCCTGATACATAAATCTATATTCGATGTTAACAAATTTCTCTTCTTCAGAAACGCTTTCCTTTCCATTGCCTGTCTACATTTTATATCCTCTCTACTTCGACCATCGTCAGTTATTTTACTTCCTAAATAGCAAAACTCCTTTACTACTTTAAGTGTCTCATTTCCTAATCTAATTCCCTCAGCGTCACCCGATTTAATTTGACTACATTCCATTATCCTCGTTTTGCTTTTGTTAATGTTCATCTTATATCCTCCTTTCAAGACACTGTCCATTCCGTTCAACTGCTCTTCCAAGTCCTTTGCCGTCTCTGACAGAATTACAACGTCATCGGCGAACCTCAAAGTTTTTACTTCGTCTCCATGAATTTTAATACCTACTCCAAATTTTTCTTTTGTTTCCTTTACTGCTTGCTCAATATACAGATTGAATAACATCGGGGAGAGGCTACAACCCTGTCTCACTCCTTTCCCAACCACTGATTCCCTTTCATGCCCCTCGACTCTGATGACTGCCATCTGGTTTCTTATGACGCTAATACCTTTCGGCCACAGTCGTAAACACTTGCAGCTAGCTACTGAATCGAATCGCACATCTATCACGTTATAACTATGACACACACATGAAGTTGTCTGATCGCTGCTGTCCCACATACTTGGGCGTGATACAAGACGCTACGCCTCAGTATGCATTCAGTTTCAGCGTCACGTCGGTTGCTAGGGACCTTATCTTTGCCACTTGCAGCCAGTGCATATCGTTGTGCTGATGCATTGAAATGTGAAGTGATCAGGTGCGGTGTGTACATCTGAAGCAGAACCACTCCGCCAGTTTGCCCGAAATTACCTTTCCGGGCAACCATCGGCCCCTTCTCCTTACCTCACGCGGAGGGAATCCCCATTAATATCGTTCAGCAGATTTGGTTCAAATGGTTCAAATGGCTCTGAGCACTATGGGACTTAACATCTACGGTCATCAGTCCCCTAGAACTTAGAAGTACTTAAACCTAACTAACCTAAGGACATCACACAACACCTAGCCATCACGAGGCAGAGAAAATCCCTGACCTCACCGGGAATCGAACCCGGGAACCCGGGAGTGGGAAACGAGAACGCTACCGCTCGACCACGAGATGCGGGCCTTCAGCAGATTTTTTGCAGCTTCTTCTTGTCGATGATTCCGACACTCCACTAAGGGCATATTTCGTTTAGTTCTTGCGGTTCTTCTCGTACAAAGGTGGCATTACGCTGGTCCCTGTGTCCTTTTCGCACTGGCTGCCATTCAGGATTCCTGTCGCTGTTGCATATCGTTACTCTCGGAGTATGATCAATTGGTGGACATCCTTCTGCGAGTGTATGATCTAAAATATCGCAAAGCTTCACACGCCAGTCTGAAAAGCAGTACTTTGTGCTTGGGCATTGTTCGGGCAAGACAATTGCAGCCATATCAAAGGCGCTCTTGCTCTGTTTTCTCCTCTCCTGACGTCGAGTACCTGCAACGAATTAATTAATGGATAAGGACTTTTATTTCTCTTATTGCTGCTGGTGCAACCGTATGTTGCCACCCCGCAAGTGCAAATCGTAGTATAAGCAGGACTCAGACGACATCACAGTGATATTCATAAATGTCAAATCTTCTTCTTTTTCAGTACGATTCTTTAATAGTAAGCTCTTTTCGTTAACGGGGAATAGGCTCATGGACGTTTTCGGCATATAATTTGAATTACCTTCCTGGGAATAGTTTGCGGTATTGTGAAACAAAGGAAGACTCATGTATCTACACTCCTGGAAATTGAAATAAGAACACCGTGAATTCATTGTCCCAGGAAGGGGAAACTTTATTGACACATTCCTGGGGTCAGATACATCACATGATCACACTGACAGAACCACAGGCACATAGACACAGGCAACAGAGCATGCACAATGTCGGCACTAGTACAGTGTATATCCACCTTTCGCAGCAATGCAGGCTGCTATTCTCCCATGGAGACGATCGTAGAGATGCTGGATGTAGTCCTGTGGAACGGCTTGCCATGCCATTTTCACCTGGCGCCTCAGTTGGACCAGCGTTCGTGCTGGACGTGCAGACCGCGTGAGACGACGCTTCATCCATTCCCAAACATGCTCAATGGGGGACAGATCCGGAGATCATGCTGGTCAGGGTAGTTGACTTACACCTTCTAGAGCACGTTGGGTGGCACGGGATACATGCGGACGTGCATTGTCCTGTTGGAACAGCAAGTTCCCTTGCCGGTCTAGGAATGGTAGAACGATGGGTACGATGACGGTTTGGATGTACCGTGCACTATTCAGTGTCCCCTCGACGATCACCAGAGGTGTACGGCCAGTGTAGGAGATCGCTTCCCACACCATGATGCCGGGTGTCGGCCCTGTGTGCCTCGGTCATATGCAGTCCTGATTGTGGCGCTCACCTGCACGGCGCCAAACACGCATACGACCATCATTGGCACCAAGGCAGAAGCGACTCTCATCGCTGAAGACGACACGTCTCCATTCGTCCCTCCATTCACGCCTGTCGCGACATCACTGGAGGCGGGCTGCACGATGTTGGGGCGTGAGCGGAAGACGGCCTAACGGTGTGCGGGACCGTAGCCCAGCCTCATGGAGACGGTTGCGAATGGTCCTCGCCGATACCCCAGGAGCAACAGTGTCCCTAATTTGCTGGGAAGTGGCGGTGCGGTCCCCTACGGCACTGCGTAGGATCCTACAGTCTTGGCGTGCATCCGTGCGTCGCTGCGGTCCGGTCCCAGGTCGGCGGGCACGTGCATCTTCCGCCGACCACTGGCGACAACATCGATGTACTGTGGAGACCTCACGCCCCAAGTGTTGAGCAATTTGGCGGTACGTCCACCCGGCCTCCCGCATGCCCGCTATACGCCCTCGCTCAAAGTCCGTCAACTGCACGTACGGTTCACGTCCACGTTTTCGCGGCATGCTACCAGTGTTAAAGACTGCGATGGAGCTCCGTATGCCACGGCAAACTGGCTGACACTGACGGCGGCGGTGCACAAATGCTGCGCAGCTAGCGCCATTCGACGGCCAACACCGCTATTCCTGGTGTGTCCGCTGTGCCGTGCGTGTGATCATTGCTTGTACATCCCTCTCGCAGTGTGCGGAGCAAGTATGGTGGGTCTGACACACCGGTGTCAATGTGTTCTTTTTTCCATTTCCAGGAGTGTATGTTCCATCAACATATAATCTCTGGTGTCAGTCTCGTCTTCCATGCACCTTAGTTACGGAAGTATTTAACGGTACGCCGTTTATTGAATACATAAGCGTTTAAAGAGCGCACTCCAAATGATAACAATAAATACACCTCGTTAATAGAGCTTAAATATCAATGTTTACGTCAGCTATGAATCCCAGTCAAAGAAAACACTCTTGTTGATAATCGGAATAATGCGTGTTCAAATATCACTCCGATATTAATTCTGACTGTCTTGCAAGACACAAGCAGTCTACCAAAAGCCATAGTTAGATAGTATTAGTTCTTCAACAACGCCTCAAGACGTTAATAATTCTATTTGGTTGACTCGATAACACCCACCTATACAGTTCTTCAACAACGCCACTAAGCCGTTATTAATTCAATTCGGTCAAATCGGCGTAAGTCACATGCACCGAATTTACAATCTTAGTACTCTGAAGCTGCAAAGAAACTGTTATAACCATGCATATTCAATACAGAGATATGTGTAAAAGCAGAATACGGCGCTACGGTCGGCAACGCCTATATAAGACAAGTGATATTGCTATACTTCCGATTCTATTCTGTCGGTAAGAACACTTTCTGTCATTTAACTGTCAATTTAAACTTCTAGCAACTAGCAGTGGGCTATAGTAACAATTATTTAAAATTCTCTGATCAGTCTTCATGCATCCAGAAAGTCTCAGATGAAAGATTACCGCATCAACTAGTTCTTGCAACTGAACCATCTTAATATATCTTCTCAGAACTTATTACATGCAAATCGTTCATCGTACAGATCCGATATCGTCAAATCTGAAATTTGAGAACAATGATGTCCGTACCTACAACACACTATACCACAACTTTTTAATGTTAACCTTTGGATATCAGATACAGAAGTGAATTCAATTTTATGTGCACTTATTAATGAGACATTTTTAATAATTAAATTTAATTTCGACAGTGTCTTCCATGCCGTCTGCCAGTCGCTGGTCGTCGGTTGGACCTCTTACCTACTTCGATGGTGGGTCGTGAAATAAATGAAAAACAAATATTTTCAGAATATTAACTCAGAGGCAGTGTGTCCCAGTTCCGTAAGGACTAGTTCTGTGAAATTCCAAGCTGTAATGCTATCTAGTTGCGAGCAGTGTCACTACGGTTCTTGAAGTTTCAAAGATAGGTATGTAGAAAGTTGAAGTGCATTGCTCCGCTAAGCATCCAGGCCGTGAAAGTAATAGTATGTATCTGACAATTATTACAGATGGCGGTGGAGCAGTGAGTCAAAATTAAGTTTTTTGTCCTCCAACATTTGTGGGCGAGAATTCGTCGAATTCGACCCGAATACCGAGAGACAGATTCCTGGTTGCTCCTCAATGACGATTCCCCGGTCCACAGAGCGAAGATTGTGCACAACCTTTTGGCGAACGAATGGATCACAGTCCTGGATCGCCCACCATATTCGCCGGATTCGGTGCCAGCATACATATGGCTGTTCCCCAAATTGAAGCTGGCAGTGAAAGGACACCGTTATGATACCGTTAAGGATGTCCAAGAAAACTATACTGCAGTAGTAGATGCAACTGCAAAAAAAGACTGCAATGACTGTTTCAGAACACTTTAAAAAAGGTTCCAGCTTTGTTTTGATTGAGGGGGAGACTATTTTGAATAAACACAATGACTTTGTAAACGTAATCCGTGACTGTTATTTTTATTGTCGCAGTCCTAACGGATTTGGGACACACTGTGTATAAAATCTGTAATACAAAATTGTAACATACATTCCTACTTGTCTGGTGTCGCTCAGCGGAATCTTTCAGTAAAGTTAAAATCTTCTGTGTTGTTGGGCCGCGTCATATTCCTCTGAAATAATCGACGTCTCGACCCCTCCGCTGCTATCTTCTTTAGGATGTTTAGGTGTCCACTATAGCTAGAACCTTGTCAGAGACCAATGTCGCGCTCTCTTACATGGGGAGATTTCCCAGCGTTTGTGTTGGAGAATTGGGAGTATTGGTTAAAATTCTTGTGGCTACCGTTGGTGGGCCATAGCCATAGGCTAATATTCCCGCGCTGATGCATAAGAAGGGGCGTTATTGGCTAAACTCTTGTGGATACTATTTCTGGCCCATCGGCATTGGATAGAAAGGCACTATTACACACACGCTAGAGAAGGGTTATTGGCTTTAATTCCTCCTACTGCTACTGGTTGGCCATCATCATTGGCTAGATGCGAAACGAAGAGTGGGGTCCGAGAAGCGGTTAAAATTTCCAAGAATGCATGTAATTTCACTAGAGAGGACGACTATAGGCTTCCGGCATCGTTGCTCCGCGCCACCAAGGAAGTGGATATGCGGCCGCGGTGTGCGAACAATTAAACAACGCGCTGCAAGTCGCCACGGCGGACAATAATATTTTGGGTGAACATTTCCCCTCTCTTGCTCTGTCCGTTTCGCATCTAGCCGATGATGATGGCCAGCCAATAGCAGCAGGAGGAATTTCAACCAATAATCCTTCTCCAGCGTAAGTGTGGAATACTGCCTTTCTATTCAATGACCATGGGCCACCAGTAGTATCCACAGTTTTAGCTAATAAGCTCATTCTGCACCAGCGATGGAATATTAGCCTATGACGATGGCCCACCAATACTTGCACATCTCCATCACAAACGCGGGAAAATTCCCCTTTATAAAAGAACGCGACACTGGTCTCTGACACTGTTATAGCAATAGTGGACACCGAAACATCGTGAAGAAGATCACAGCAGAGCGGTCGAAACGTCGATTATTTTAGAGCAAATATGACGCGGCCTAACAACCCAGAAGATTTCAGATTAACTGATAACGGCCAAGAAAGCCTGTAGATTCACGTAGAACATTTCAGTGTTTGTCGCGATGTATCGTAAACATTAGAATCTGCATCCGTACAGTAGAGAATGACGTTTTTCAGACTTACGACGTAATTATGCTCGCTGTTACCATCCACTCTGCACTGAAGCCCAAGAAGTCTCTATAGGTATCAGCGGGAGGGTTGGTTGTGGAGGTGATGAAAGGTGTGTCAGTTCTCTGGTCTCCTTCCCCCCTCCCCCTTCTCCCAACCCTATCCGTCATCGCCACACTAAAGATGCAACGGATCCCTGATGGAAACTTTTCGTTGTTGCTATGCGAAACAAAAGAACAGTAGTAAAGGTGAGGAGTAGTTAACGAGAGAAGAAGAGACGGAAGAAAGAAGAGTTGTAAGAATTGCGTGACATGAGATATAATGCCCTTGTTTAACAGTCTACCGCAATATGACGTCTCGAAATAAGGGAGACAACAGAACCCACAGATGTGCCCAGATGACGTGGCTATAATTCTCTGAATTACTTGCAGAAGTGCGCATCGCTCCTTGAGAAAGCTCGGCGCTCATGACGGCGGCTGGAGCCAGAAGTACATTCGTGAAGGAGCCTCAGACACAACTGCGACGTTTAACGCCGTGCGCAAAGAGACGATAAACGAGCCGAGTGGCAAGTATTAAGTGCTGGCGCCAGTTACGGCGGCGCGGAGGCGAACGAAACAGCGGCAGAGACACGCCGCGGCCAATAATTCCGAGATATTGTGTGCCCGGGGTGGGGCCGCACGGCAAACAGGAGAGGTCCGCAAACAGAGCCCTGCGGCAAACACGGCCGCCCTGCATAAATCCTCATCTGGCCGCGTCGCGGGCACGCAAATCGCCGACAAATGCTCCCTCAATTTCCTGTGCGCCAGTCCAGATCGATTCCATATTTCACCGGACCCCCGCCCCTTACTTCTCCGCTCCCTTACTCGGTCGGCGTCGTAATACTTTCTCTGTGCTGCAGTGTAAGCACTCTTCATTCTATTCCCAGCATGTCCGGTAATTCTTCTTATAAAACTGATCAGTATGAAAAATACATAACACTTCTGGTTTACGTTTCTAGAATCACAAAGGCAACTTATTTCATTTACATATATTACTAAGCACATTGGTACATGATTTTCTAAATATCTATTATGTTAAAAAAACATTTTTGTTTGTTACTTGCTTAACCTACTATTGGTTCAGATTGTAAAACTATAAACATAAGAGAATTTAAAGAAGAAAATCAAATTAAATATAGTTTCATAAATTTAGAGGAGTCAGTGATCTATTTTATTAATTAACGAACAAAGTTGTGTAGATCACGATTTATTTATCTGTTATCACAGTTTACAGCTGAAACAAGCCATCTTCAGATTTAAGTACAGAATAAACAAAAACTATTAATTACTCCCTTTTACCTGAGCTATATACACTCCAGGAAATTGAAATAAGAACACCGTGAATTCATTGTCCCAGGAAGGGGAAACTTTATTGACACATTCCTGGGGTCAGATACATCACATGATTACACTGACAGAACCACAGGCACATAGACACAGGCAACAGAGCATGCACAATGTCGGCACTAGTACAGTGTATATCCACCTTTCGCAGCAATGCAGGCTGCTATTCTCCCATGGAGATGATCGTAGAGATGCTGGATGTAGTCCTGTGGAACGGCATGCCAAGCCATTTCCACCTGGCGCCTCAGTTGGACCAGCGTTCGTGCTGGACGTGCAGACCGCGTGAGACGACGCTTCATCCAGTCCCAAACGTGTTCAATGGGGGACAGATCCGGAGATCTTGCTGGCCAGGGTAGTTGACTTACACCTTCTAGAGCACGTTGGGTGGCACGGGATACATGCGGACGTGCATTGTCCTGTTGGAACAGCAAGTTCCCTTGCCGGTCTAGGAATGGTAGAACGATGGGTTCGATGACGGTTTGGATGTACCGTGCACTATTCAGTGTCCCCTCGACGATCACCAGAGGTGTACAGCCAGTGTAGGAGATCGCTCCCCATACCATGATGCCGGGTGTTGGCCCTGTGTGCCTCGGTCGTATGCAGTCCTGATTGTGGCGCTCACCTGCACGGCGCCAAACACGCATACGACCATCATTGGCACCAAGGTAGAAGCGACTCTCATCGCTGAAGACGACACGTCTCCATTTGTCCCTCCATTCACGCCTGTCGCGACACCATTGGAGGCAGGCTGCACGATGTTGGGGCGTGAGCGGAAGACGGCCTAACGGTGTGCGGGAGCGTAGCCCAGCTTCATGGAGACGGTTGCGAATGGTCCTCGCCGATACCCCAGGAGCAACAGTGTCCCTAATTTGCTGGGAAGTGGCGGTGCGGTCCCCTACGGCACTGCGTAGGATCCTACGGTCTTGGCGTGCATCCGTGCGTCGCTGCGGTCCGGTCCCAGGTCGACTGGCACGTGCACCTTCCGCCGACCACTGGCGACAACATCGATGTACTGTGGAGACCTCACGCCCCACGTGTTGAGCAATTCGGCGGTACGTCCACCCGGCCTCCCGCATGCCCACTATACGCCCTCGCTCAAAGTCCGTCAACTGCCCATACGGTTCACGTCCACGCTGTCGCGGCATGCTACCAGTGTTAAATACTGCGATGGAGCTCCGTATGCCACGGCAACTGGCTGACACTGACGGCGGCGGTGCACAAATGGTGCGCAGCTAGCGCCATTCGACGGCCAACACCGCGGTTCCTGGTGTGATCATTGCTTGTACAGCCCTCTCACAGTGTCCGGAGCAAGTATGGCGGGTCTGACACACCGGTGTCAATGTGTTCTTTTTTCCATTTCCAGGAGTGTATAAAAAAATAATACTTAATGATGTATGTACTGATATGTGGTTTTGTGGTACTGGAATGCTTATTACAAATGCAAAACTACATATAAAAGACGTTAAACTATAATATTAAGAACTGCAATAAATCTACCAGAACTCTCCATGTAGAGCAATAGTTCCGAATTGGCGGTAATTATCTTCTTGGGTGAAATGAAATTTTCTTAGAGGTTTCAATAAAAACGGCTTGATTACGCTTATTTTTAAAAACTTCATTTGCGTTATCATTCTCTCGTTCACTCTAGCAGCGTGTGAAGCGATGAAGAGGAATGCACCCACAGCTTATGAAACCGACGTTTGAAAGCAGTTTGTTGAAATTCGCGTATAATCAACCAAAGATGACTACAAAACATACCATCACTGGCCATTTCCTCGGCAAGTCTAGTGGTCCACTCACCGTTCAGTGTGTCCTCAGCCAGCGGTTCACTCGTTGATGGTACCAGTTAATACGCTATGTAAAATGCACAGATGTTCCAACTCCACTACCTCCTCCAAGCATTTCGCATCATTTCTCGAGGAACAGAAGTAGACGAGTGCAATATCACTTATAAACATTTCCTTGACCGTATGATAGCGTGGGGGACACAAGGTAATGTTGCACAATTTTCTTCTAATTTAGGAGTTTTCGCAATGTAGGTCTGAAGTTGAGAGCATTTCGACGTGCCCAAAAAGGTTAATGATGCTTCACATAAGAAATGTGACATGTCTATCCACTGCTGAAATAAGCCAGCACGTGTCAACAAAAACAAATTCTATTCGCAGCTACTTTTCCTGCTTTACAAAATTGGAAAGTAATTACTGTGTTCTAATACAAGTTTCAGTGACTGACGGAATTTTCTGTCACTGTGAAATTTGAATTATTCTACTTCTTGATAGATTCTCCAAAGATAATTCACAGAAAATTACCTTGAAGAAAGAATACCAGAACCAGAAATATTTCGGTGAATGCTTCGTAGGGAAAATTGATTTTAATAGAGCAAGAAGCCTTAAGAGCATTGATTCCATTCAGTACAAGACACATGTACAAATGAGAATTTCAACTGTGGTAACAAACAAAATATAAGTGATAATTTACTTTGAGCATAAGCAGCAATTTACATGGACCAAGACCATCATCTCACTAACGTATCATTTACTGATTAAGTTAAACACCTAAAACGTATTTAATTTCTCTAAATATTAACTATATACGGTACTATGAAAAAAACATAATTCTTCAAAAACAAAAACAAAAGTTTTCGTTCTACACTTTAGTAGGTCTTAATCGTTGTTTGTGGTACTGGCTGCTATCTGAAATCGTGCTGTGATAATTGTCTGAGAAAGGTTGGGAACTGCTGATCTTAGGCAGAGCATTTCAGAACGTTCCAATTTCTTCACTATGGTTTCAGCGAGTTCCCATTTCATAACCACTAAATGCTGTGCCCCTGCAATAAATTTTCAGTAACGCCTTCTCAACCGATTTTTACCGATGAAAACATGAAGTGTCTACGCTAGTGTATTATTGACATCTTACTTTCACTTATTCTTATACTTCACCATTTACAACTTCATATAGTTTAACTTCGATCTATACTCTGTGCCATGTAGAAGCCCAGTTCCATTCAAATGTTAGTCTTCTGTAGTTTTACCCACAAGAAATTTCCTGTCTTTGGTATTGTTTCTTTAGCATTTTATTCCTTTTCCTTGGTGCTGCATGCACTGCTGTTTTTCCAGTGTCTCTCTTCTTCAAAAGGAAGCTGAGCGGTAGCTACTGGACAATCAATAGGACAACTATCAAAAAGAGCGCAGGCGATGATGGTGATGTATCATGCTCTGATACGAACGAATTTAAACAAGAAAAATTAACAAGCAGAAAATGTAGCAGAAATTACTGACAGTAGAACTCGAAGAAGAGCTGCAAGAGAATTTAGATATATGGTAAACATTAATTTGAGTGGCATAAACCATTCGATGGCGGTAATGAAGATCAGGGAAATGACGGAATGATGTATTGGCAATGTGACCATGCACAACGTGGAGGTATGTCGATTAATTTTAAACATGAGGTGTAATAACAAACTGTTCGCACGGAAAGTAAAAAGGCATTCCTTTTGTAGACAGTAGTATTATATGTTTCCACGCTGGCTAGAAAAAGAGGGAATTGCTTCAACCTGAGAAAAGGACAATTTTATCGCGATAATAATACTATTCTGCTTAGTAAGTATAATTCAGATCTGAATATCCGCGTGAATATGGGTAATCTTATTACCATGACATGATCACACATCATGGAAAATAAAAAGAGCAGTGGCGCAGTAGCAGTGACACCAGATCCAAATTCTGAAGGCCTGGCGCTAAAAATACCACTCATCTCCCCGGTTTAGTTTTCATGTGATTTCCCTAGACCACTTGAGCGAACTCTTACATGGTTCCTTCGAATATTTCACAACGGAAATCATAGAACTGAGAAGGGGACCACTTGAGAAACGGATTTTTGTATCTTTTTTACATTTTTATCGTACGTGAAGTTTAGCACTCAAATATAAATTACCAAAAACAGTTCAATGTAACTCTAAAACTATTCTCTAGAAAATCGACTTCGAAGTAGTCCCACTGTATTCAGTACACCAAAGAAAAGTGAATTTCACTGGACTGATCGTGTTGCTGTCCGGTACAGTGCTAGCCTACCAAATGTGAAGCATTCCTAGTCCTTGTAAGATCCACATATCTAGCTTTCTTTTTTTGTCTTCTATATACGAGGGTCAGTCAAAAAGTAATGCCTCCTATTTTTTTTCTACGTTTAATTGTCAGGAAATTTAAATGCAATTACATAGGTTGAAAACCACAACATTGAGGATCATTTTGTCATTTTTCAATGTAATCTCCGCCCATCTCTACAGTTTTGGTCCACCTTTGAACAAGGGCATGTATCCCAGCACGGTAAAAATCACAGCTCTGCTTCCTAAGCCATTGACGCACGGATGTTTTGACGGCCTCCTCATCTTCAAAATGAATCCCACGATGAGCTTCTTTTAGTGGCCCGAACAGATGGAAGTCTGATGGTGCCAGGTCAGGGCTGTATGGGGGATGAGGCAAAACTTCCCATCCAATTTTGACAATCTCGTCAGAGGTGTGACGACTGTTGTGTGGTCTTGCATTGTCATGCAAAAGAAGAACATCTGCCATTGATTTTGTTGGGCGAACTCGCTGAAGACGTGCTTTAAGTTTTTTGAGGGTTGTGACGTATTGAACAGAATTTATTGTGCATCCCTGCTCCAAAAAATCAACCAGAATCACACCCTCTGTATCCCAGAAAACTGTTGCCATTACTTTCCCTGCCGATCGCACAGTTTTGAATTTTTTCTTCCTCGGCGAGCTTGTGTGACGCCACTCCATTGACTGCCTCTTTGATTCGGGTTCAAAAAAATGCACCCATGTTTCGTCCCCAGTCACAATTTTTTTCAGAAACTCATCTCCCTCCAAACGGAAGCGCTGCAAGTGTTGGGAGGCTATTGTTTTCCTTGCCTCTTTATTCTGATCGGTTAACATTCTTGGAACCCACCGTGCACAAACTTTTGAGTACCCCAATTGTTTAATAATCGTGATCACACTGCCTTTACTAAGAGAAATAATGCGACACACTTCATCTGCAGTCACCCGACGGTCACCACGAATGATGTCATCAACTTGCTGAATGTTGTGTGGAGTCACTGCACTCACCGGCCTGCCGCTCCGCTTTTCGTCAGTCAACGGTGTTTGCCCTTCAGCTTACTTACAACGACGAACCCATCGTCTAACAGTGCTGACATCCACTGTCACAACACCATACACCTTCTTCAGTCTTTCATGAATGCGTATGGGCGTTTCACCTTCTGCATTCAAGAATTCAATCACACAACGCTGTCTCAAACGAACATCGATGTCGGCCATCTTACAAACTTCTGCTGTGCTGCCACCTGTTGACACAGAAAGTTACTACTGCAGTGGATTGCAGAAGGTTTGAGGAATGGCGCCAAATTCAAATTTTTCACTTAACTTAATTTTTTTAAGTAGAAAAAAAAGGGAGGCATTACTTTTTGACCGACCCTCGTATAAGAATTAAAGTGTATGTCATAAGAAAGAAAGCCAAAGAGCCTGCTAGCGATATTTAAAGTACTGTGATACGATCGCTTATAAATTAAAGAAGACGCAGCCCTCACTTTCTTCTGCGAGCGACGGCAACAAGCCCTGCTGTTTCGCGCTATTTTTCTTGTTCCAGCTACTATTGTGTAAGCGTCAATAGTAGTCTCTCATTAACTAATAATATACTGAATTCACTGAACGTTTATTTTGTCTATTTATTTCGAAGCCAGACTATACCCTTTTTATATTAATGCTACGTAAATATCAGATTTTCATTTACAGCTATCGCGTGAAATGAGACGCAAAATTTCAACATGGGACATGTCTGTTAGTGGCGTAATATGGAATGCTAATTTATCAGATCATTTTCTTTTGTTTGTGCACGAACCTACAGTCTCTAAGAAACTAAGCCCGACATTTAATTAACAATGTGGCGTAACGTGATTATCCGATCGCTTTATGCATATACAGTACTTTTCACAATTACGACCGTCCACGTTTGTAGCTCAGTGAATTCTTCCACTATGAGTCTGAGCTAAACTACAACGCCAGCATCAGCATTCTTTGTGAGTAATACTCTTCGTGGAGCGGAGCTGTCCAGAAAATTAAGTGATTGACCCCTGAGGGGGTGAAAGTAATATTACAATCTGTATTCTTTACTTCGCTTATCTTCCTTGATTCTTTCCAGGTAGTGGTCAACTCACGACCTCACAATATTTTAAACAAAGGTGCATCTGCCATGAACATTGCCTTCAAGTTTAAAATACATAAGCATGATAAACAATCTAATTTATAATTTTTTAAATTCATAAATCTTTCACAAAATATTAGTAATTAAAAATTAATGTCTATAATGAAAACTGCATTTTTCATAAAATATAGTGATTAAGTATCCGCTAATTAGCAAATATGTGATGAATTTTATATTTAAATGACGTAGGCATTGGAACTGAAGAGAAACAAAGGAAAAAAAAATATGAATGAAACGAGACTGAGACAAGCGATTACCAGTCTCGAGCGGTACAGAGTTTTCCCACCGTTATGTATTTTAAACTCAGGTAATTGCTAGTAGAACACGCACATGACTTTAAAAATTTTCATCAGCCAGAATCGAACCTAGAACCATTACGGAGCACTCGAGCATTCTACCACACAGCCACACGACCTGCCGAGAAAAAAATCGACTTTGATTTAGCATATTAAAGTCCCCTGGAAAACTTCAAAGTTGATTTACTCAAGAGTTTTTGAGAGTTACATCGAACTATTTTGAAGGTTAATACTTGAGTACTGGACTTCACATACAATAAATATAAAAAATTACAAAAGTCCGACTGACGTGTGGTCTCCTTGTGAGTGGGTCAGGCGACTTACTAGAACATATCGAGACACAGTGGTTCGCGTCGGTTACTGAGAAGTATAGACCTTCTGACGACATTCACGGAAGGTTTACAAACAGTAAAACTGTGGCACACACAACATTTCAACACTAAGTTGCATTCAAGCTTAGTTTACAGAAACCGATGAATGTTGTTGCAATCTTCCGTCTGAAGACTGGATTGACGCAGCTCTCCCCGCTACTCTATCCTGTGCAAACATCTTCATCTCTTAATAACTACTGCAACCTACATCTTTCTAAATCTGCTTACTGGTTTCATCTCTTGGCCTCGCTTTACAGTCCCCCCTCCCCCCTCCCCCACTTCCCTCCAGTACTTAACTGGTGATTCCTTGATGCCTCGGAATGTGTCCTATCAATCAAACCCTTCTACAAAGCAGGTTGTGTGACAAATTTCTTTGTTCCTCTATTCTGTTCAGTATCTCTTAATTAGTTACATGGTGAAATACACATCTAATTTTCAGTATTCTTCTGTAGAAACACATTTCAAAACCTTCTATTCTGTTCTTGTCTAAACTGTTTATCGTTTCTACGTTCCTCTTCCATACATGGCTACCCTCCTTACTAATACATTCAGAGAAAATTTCCTAGCACTTAAATCTATATTCTAAGTTGACGGATTTCTCTTCTTCAGATAAGCTTTTCCTGCCATTGCCAGCCTACATTTTATGTCCTCTCTACTTCTGCCATCGTCAGTTATTTTAGTGCACAAATAGCAAAACTAATCTATTACTATTAGTGTCTCGATTCCTAATCTCATTCCCTCCGCATCACCTAATTTACTTCGTCTCATTCAGTTACCCAACTTTTGTTTTTGTTGATTTTCGTCTTATACCATCCTTTCAAGACCTGTCCTTTCCGTTCAACTGCTCTTCCAAGCCCTTTGTTCTCTCTGACAGAACTATGTGCCATTGGCAAACCTCAAAGCTTTTATTTCATCTCCCTTGGATTTGATTCCTATTCCAAACTTTTGTTTGATTTCCTTTACTGCTCGCTCAATGTACAGATTGAATAACATCAGGGTTAAGTTATAACCCTGTTCACTCCCTTTTCAACAATGCTTCTCTTTCATGCCTTTCGAGTCTTATAGCTGCCATCTGCTTCTTGTGCAAGTAAATATCCTATCGGTCACTATATATTACGCCTGATACTTTCGGAATTTCGAAGAGAGTATTCCTGTCAACACTTTCTCTCAAGTCTACGACGCTATAAACAGAGGTTGCCTTTCCTTAACCTACCTTCTAAGAGAAGCCGTAGGGTCAGTACTGCCTCGTGTGTTCCTACATTACTCCGGAATCCGAACTCTTCTTCCTTGACTTCTACCAGTTTTTTCTATTCTTCTGTAAAGAATTCGTGTTAGCATTTTGCAAGCTTGACTTAAAAACTGATAGTTCTTTAATATTCACACATATCAGCACCTGCTTTTTTTGGAATGGGAATAATTACATCTTCTTAAGATCTGATGGTATTTCGCCTGTCTTAAACATCTTGCACGCCGGATGAAGGAGTTTGGTTATGGTCGGCTCTCCGTCGTTCTGACGGAATATCGTCTACTCCCAGTGCCTTGTTTCGAGTTAGATCTTTCAGTGCTCTGTTAAATTTTTCTCGCAGTAACATATCTGCCATATCATCTTCATCTAAGTCCTTTTCCATTTCTGTAACATTGCCTGTAATTAAATCTCTCTTGTGTAGACCCCCTATATGCTCCTTCCACGTTTCACCTTTCCCTTCTTTGTTTAGTACTGCTTTTCTACCTGATCTCTTGATATTCATACAGTTACTTCAATCGATGAGTACAATGTTCCAAATTTAAGGAGATGATCTTTCATAAATAAACCAGAGTTCTGAAATGAAATGTTCCTGAGGATTAACACTATTTTGTTATTTATTTATAGATTGGGATGGACTGATTTGTTTAGAATAATCAAAACTTTTAAGTAGAACTTTTTTCATTTAAAGGAATACATGGTAAAAGTAGTAGTCTGCAATATTCTTTATAAATCGTCCGATTGGCCGATTTCGGCGTTTAAGTATTTTCAAGCAGATCTGGATAGCCACGGTTATCTATCTGCCGATCGCACAATTAATACAGAATATTACAGAGTACTACATAACTGTTTTTCCTTACAAAGTGTTTAGACGCTCTAAACTCACGCGAATGCAATATCAACATACTACGACATTCGCATACAAAAACTGTTACAACGAAACCAAGACTATTCGTTGTAAGAGAAAAAGAAGTGACTAGAAGAAAAGCACTTCGATAAAAAATTATAATCGAACCCAATTTTGATTTAAGCCCTGAATTATATAAATCTTTTTTATTTTGATATCAACATTAGTGGGCTTGTCTCTGTACTGCTTAGTTTTAAGTGAGAGCCTCTGACAAGTAGTTCGAACGTTAGCTCGCTGTATTTTTTTTTTTTTTTTTTGTAGAGCCTTAGGAGAGATTATAGAAAAAATTAATTGAATTGATGATCTGAAATTCTTTGAGCATAAACGCAATAGAGATTGTTATGTAGATAACTGAATAAACGGAAGATTTATGACACTTAAAATTTAGTTTACAGTAAAATATAGGAAATACGATTTTTTGAAGTTTTGAACAATTGACAAAAGTTCCTGGGGCCGTGATGAGGAATACTGAAGGTTAATCTCAAGAGTACAGCGAAAAAAATCAATTTGGAAGATAAATGTACAAACACTTGTTTAATATGCATGCGGTTGTGAAGATTGAGGAGGAAGGTGAAGGTAATTACATTGCCCGTCAGCATCTTCAACAAACGAACTTGCCTTCTGTTTGTACGCTCATAATTAATTCTATAGCAGAGAGGTGTTGCGACGCAGAGGGGGGAGAGAGAAAGAGATTTCATGTCACAGTGAGACACGGCAGCGAATCACTCTGTAATTCAGAGCTGAACAACTATAACCGTCCAGAGCCACGTGCTTGCTCATCTGGCCACCACACGTCGCAAGGAACAAGGCTTACAATGAGGGCAAGAACACCAAGATTGGACGCCTCAAACTTGGGCACACGTCGCAAGCACTGATGAATCGCGGAACACGTTATTTCACACCGGTGCCAGTTAACGAGAACGTCCAAAACCTCTTGCCAAAAGGGCACCATTCAAGCGAATGATGGAGAAATTCACGAGTTGTGAAATGGGCCTCCATATAAATCATTTAACATTTCCCACTGGCGAGTGACACAGAAACGCATAATCAGGTCACCTTCTATCATTTATCATATGCTAAGTCTCACATAACGCCGGGTTCCAGTCAGAAAAGACCTAGATAATATTTGTTAAAGTGATTTTTCTTTGAGAGTCAGATAAATTTCAGTACCACTCAGGGAATTAACTTACAAGCAATGTAACAAGTTTCTGTTCGTCACCTTTATTTTCTTAAGTTTAAAATGCGAACATTATCACAAAGTACAATCGGTACAATACTTTAAAGCTACTTGTGCATTTAATTTGCCCTTCTAGTGTATTCACAGTGTATACACAGTCTCATCTATAGTATCGGTACACCCCTACGCAATGCGGAAGTGACCACTTGATGTCACGAGAGGCAGACCCACCAGGTATATAAGGAGGCGAGGAATGCTGTACCGTTGTAAGTATGCTGTTTAGGTTTTTATGTTGGTAACACCACGTAGCGCTCTATATGAAAATCACTGACTGTGCTGTGTGAAGTCTATGGCTTGTTTGCATTGTTGGAATATTTGCTATTGTAGAGTTAAGCAGTTGGATGTGAACAGTGTGTAGCGTTGCTCAGTTGGAGGTGAGCCGCCAGCAGTGGTGGATGTGGGGAGAGAGATGGCAGAATTTTGAGAGCGGACGATCTGGACGTGTTCCCATCAGATAGATTTTGAACATTTTTAAGATAAATATATTGTTTGTTCTCTATCAAAATCTTTCATTTGCTAACTATGCCTATCAGTAGTTAGTGCCTTCAGTAGTTAGAATCTTTTATTTAGCTGGCAGTACTGGCGCTCGCTGTATTGCGCTAGTTCGAGTAACGAAGATTTTTGTGAGGTAAGTGATTCATGAAAGGTACAGGTTATTGTTAGTCAGGCCCATTCTTTTGTAGGGATTGTTGAAAGCCAGATGGCGTTGCGCTAAAAATATTGTGTGTCAGTTTAGTGTTGATCAGAATAAGTAAAGAGAGTTTATCAGAACAATAATTCATTAATTTTTCTAAGGGGACGTTACATATGCAATGAATTACTGTGCTGATAAACCTTTTACGTTATTTGATTTTCAAACAGCTGAGCAGAACTGAACGTACGCAGACATTTCTCTCTGTACTTATTCTGATCAACACTAAACTGACACACAATATTTTTAGCGCAACGCCATCTGACTTTCAACAATCCCTACAAAAGACTGGCCCTGACTAACAATAACCTATAACTTTCATGAGTCACTTACCTCACAAAAATCTTCGTTGCTCGAACTACCGCAATACAGCGAGCGCCAGAACTGCCAGTTAAATAAAAGATTCTAACTACTGAAGGCACTAACTACTGATAGGCATAGTTAGCAAATGAAAGGTTTTGATAGAGAACAAACAATATATTTACCTTAATAATGTTCAAAAGTCATCCTATATGTACCAGTTTATGTAGTATTACAAATTTACTCTTTCTGATGGAAACACGTCCAGATCGTCCGCTCTCGAAACTCTGCCATCTCTCTCCCCACATCCACCACTGCTGGCGGCTCACCTCCAACTGCACAACGCTGCGCGCTGTTCACATCCAGCTGCCCAACACTACGATAGTAAATATTCCAACAATGCAAACCAGCCACAGACTTCACACAGCACAGTCAGTGATTTTCATATAGAGCGCTACGTGGTGTTACCAACATAAAAACCTAAACAGCATACTAACACCGTCAGTAGAGAAGCATAAACAGATGAATGCGCCGACCACGAGAGCTCAGGGACTCCGAGCGTGAACTACTCATGGCATGTCACATGAGCAACAGAGCCATCAGGGAGATTTCAGCCGTTCTGAAGCTGCCCAAGTCGACGGTTGATGATGTGATCGTGAAGTGTAAACGCGAAGGAACAACCACTGGTAGACCAGACAGACCTCATGTACTGACTTACAGCGACGATCGAGCTTTGCGGAAGGTGGTCGTAAAATAACGAATGAAATCAGCCAAGAGAATCACTTGTGTGTTTCACAATGCTACCAGTAGTCCACCTAGCACAGTGGCTCTGCTTAGGCAGTCAAAAACAATGGCGTACCGTGGTCGAGCAGCTGCTCAAAGCCATACGGCTCTCTAGCCAGTACTAAGCGAAGCTTGGTGTGAGTTAACGAATGGCGCCACAGGGCAGGGGAGAGTGATTTACGTTGATGACTCACACTATACGGCGTGGCTGTCTAATGGCAAGATTTGACTTTGGCGAGCTCCCGAAAAACGTTAACTGTCATCATGTGTAGCGCCAACAGTGACAGGTGTTGTTACTATATGGGAGCGTTTTTCGTCGTTGAAGTGCGGTCCCCTTACCGTGCTTAGGAAAACGTTAATTGAGGAAGGATATGAATACAATATACGGCATTGTATACTGCGTACAGTGAGGGAACAGTTTGGAGACGAACATTGGTACGCCCGGGCTCCTGGATTAAATTCCCGTCGGGGTCAGGGATTTTCTCTGCCTCGTGATGAATGGGTGTTGTGTGCTGTCCTTAGGTTAGTTAGGTTTAAGTAGTTCTAAGTTCTAGGGGACTGATGACCATAGATGTTAAGTCCCATAGAGCTCAGAGCCATTTGAACCATTTTTTTGAACATTGGTACAGTGATAGTACGAGCACGACAGTGCACCTAGCCATAAACCACCAAATGTGAAGCAACGGTTTGTGGCCAGTAACACTCCTGAAACCGATTGACCTGCATAGAGTCCCAACTTGAACCCAAAGGAACTACGAGGAGTGTTTTTTAAGTAAGTACCGTTTTGAAATTAAAAAAAAAAGACGTGCTAAGATATCTCAATAATTTTATTTTTACATGAAATTCTGTACCTTAATCTACGTACTGACGCCATTAGAGTCTGATTCTTCCTTGTTTACGTTGTGTACTGAGTGTTTAAGATGCCTCCGATAATCGTGAGTCCCGCCAACTGTGAAGTACGGACTGTTATAAGATTTCTTAGTGCTAAAGGCCTAAAAGCGATCGCTATTAATCGTGAGATCTGTGCAGTTTACGGAGAAAACATTATGAGCGATGGAATGGTAAGAAAGTGGGTGAGAGCCTTTAAAGATGGCCCCACGAATGTGCATGATGAACAACGTAGTGGGCGTCCTTCGGTCGTTAATGAAAGTTTGGTGCAGGAAATGGACAATAAAGTGAGAGAAAACAGACACTTTACGATTTCCTCCTTGCGAGATGACTTATGTTTCTCGTAGTGTTTTGTATGGGATTGTGACCGAGCACTTGAATGACCGAAAATTGTGCGCACGTTGGGTACCAAAAAGGTTGACGGATGTGCACAAAACCAAACGTTTCGACAGTGCATTGACATTCCTTGAGCGGTACCACAACGACGGTGATGATTTCTTAAGCCAAACTGCTACGGGTGATGAAACATGGGTGGCCTACGTCACACCAGAATCAAAGCAAAAGTCCACGGCATGGCGGCATTCAGATTCACCCAGAAAAGTGAAGTTTAAGCAAACAATTTCTGCCCGGAAAATCATGTGCACAGTTTTTTGCGACAGAAAAGGAGTATTGTTTGTGGAAATTCTGCCTCGTAATAAGACAATCAATGCAGCAGCTTACTGTAAGACATTCGCAATCTGCACCGTTCAATTCAGAACAAAAGACGTGGCAAGTTGAGCAAGGGCATCGTTTTGCTGCAAGACAATGCCCGTCCGCATGTGGCGAACCAGACCAAAGATCACATCACATCTTTTCGATGGGAAACTCTAGATCATCCTCCGTACAGCCCCGATCTTGCGCCCAGTGACTAGCATCTGTTCCTGCACTTGAAGAAACACCTTCAAGACGATGACGAAGTCAAAACAGTGGTGATGCATTGGTTAACAGTCAGGCGGCAGATTCTATGAGGACGGTATTAAAAAAGTGGTACAACGTTATGATAAGTGCCTCAATGTTGACGGAAATTATGTAGAAAAGTAGCTTAAGGTACAGGCTTTCATGTAAAAATAAAATTATTGACATATATTAGCACGTCTTTTATTAAATTCAAAACGGTACTTGCTTAAAAATACGCCTCGTACTTTGGGATGAGTTAGAACATCGACTACCTTCTTTGGCTTCGGCCTCGATAGAGAATAAGCTGCCATTCACCCAAAGACATTAGGACACCTCATAGAAAGTGTGCGAATCAGCGTTCTAACTGCCTTATAGTATTCTTAATTAATTTCAGTAGACCGTGACTTGTTATCTGCTAATTCAACATGAACACAAACAAAACCTTATTTCTCCAAAAGTTTAAATATATATACTTAAACATGTATAAGACAAACAGATAAATTATAGTTTACTTTCATCAAAGTACTCTTCCTAGGATTTAACGAGTGCCTGACAAACTCATGGCATGCTATCAATAAGTTTGTATAGTGCTGTTCTTGCTTGGTATGTGAACTTTACGGATACGTCTGTCCAATTCATTCCCCATTTTTAACAGAATTACAATCAGGACTTTGGGACGGTCACAACTTACCTTTTGGTACGTTCTGTTTTTCTTTGGATGCAATGTATTTCTTACAGAAAAGCCGACATTGTTTTGGGTCGCTGTCTTATAATGTGAACCGTTTCCTTATCGAGTGCAGTCCATGTGATCTCGAATGATACTGAAGTGTGACGTGGCAGTGCTGCTGGTCCATACACCAATCTATCTTCACAGTGTCGCCAACTCTGTCTCATATAAAACACCCCTAAACCGTAATAGTAACCCATCGTGTTCAACCGTACCAAGAATGCACTGCACACTATTTGTCCTTCAAATCTACGAACTAGTGTCTTCTTTTTGGTACTAAAAATCTCCAATTTCGATTCATCTGTGATATCAATTCCTTCCATTCTTCATGTCATCACGTAGTATGGTCCGTAGCCCACTCGAGTCTCTTCTTTTTTATTTAAGGGCTTCAGTAGGGGTTTCCTCGCTGCCACACGTCCTTTCAAGTGTCATCCAACAGTGTACCGTCTACTGTTGCAATAGATACGTTTTTCATTTTATTTCTACCAATACTGGGAGCATTTATTTTTGCTGCCTTTAATATATATCTCTTACTAGTAATTCTGATGAATTTATTATCGCGTTCATCTGTGATATGAGGTCGTCCTGATCGTGGTAGGCCATCGTTGCTATCTGTTGTCTTCTGGCAGTGAGGAGTGTATCGTACTCGTTCCTATCGACAGTCACAAAGATAAACCTGATTGTCTGATTACTACAATTCAGCACATTTGTCTATGAATACCTCCACTGACAGAGTCATAATAACGATGTTCATACTGTCAACTGTCACTGAAGAACTGAAGTTCAGTATTAAGCATCGTACCACAGCTAGTAGCACACTGGGGACATCACAAAACCACAGGAAACAACACGGCAATATGGAGTAGGCGTTCATTTGTCACACAAGTAAACGAACATACAAGTTCAGCTAACTATTTTTTGTATGTTTTATATGAACACAACACTCATCTGGATAAAATTTTATGCAGATGATGTAAGTCATTTTGATTTTTGTATGTCATCGATGTGCACATCAGAGAGAGAGAGTGCATGTTATGTTACTGTTAAAAGATCTTTCGTCTTGTCGCTTCACAGTCTTTTCCTCTGTGCAGTCCGCTACATTCTTAGTTGAAGTGCGGTTGGTGCTGGACGTGTCTAGTAGTGCTGTGTGGACTTGTGATTGTACAGTTAAAAGAAACTGGTACTTGTATTACTTTCCATGTTTAATACATCTTATAGTTGTCTAATCAGATATTTGTTTTGTTTTATTTGGTTCATTTATTTAATGCAAACTGTTACATAGTCACAATTTTGAGTATAATGTTAATGTTTTTCCTATTTGCTCCTTTTGTATTTGTGTACTGTTCAGCCTTTTTTACTTTTTACTATGTAGTACCACCACACTCTCAAAGATTGCATTTACTGCATGTTCCCTCACACTCCTCCATTTTCCTGCATTTATTCATTTCTGTTTATCTTATTGATATTGCTTAAGTTCCTTACATATTCTGTAGTTACACTGATAATTCTTTTTTATTTTAATTTGTTTGTGTATCACTTTTAATTTTTTATACGTCCTGAAGCAGCCTTCTCAAGTACTAATTTTATTTTATTTTATTAGTTTTGTTTATTAATAGAAATTGTTATGCAGGCATGCAGTTCCTATTTTGTGTTAAAGCTTTTTCCTGTCTACTACGTTTTCACTTATGTACTGCTCAATTTTTTACTTTTTGGTTGCATTACCAAGACACTGTCAAAGATGTTACTTACTGTATGTTTCTGCTTTAATTCAGACATGTAAATTCTCTTCCAATGTTGTTTACAAGCATTGTACCGTTTTTGTTGACAATACTCAGTAGTTGCCTGAAGATGGCCTTGTAAGCCGAGAACCGGCTAACACAATAAAAGTAATAATGTAGAGCAAAAGCCAACTAGTGCTTTTCACTTATTATAATGTTGTTCTACCAAGAACAGACGGAGGATTCAGTTAACAGAAGTGGAAATTTTTATCAGACCCAAGTAATTATTTTACTTCCGTTGTGTATTTAATACAAAGTCAAGCTGCATTCAGATCAAATACAGTTCAGTTCATGTTAGGTTCTCCAAAGTTGGGCTACAGAGAGAAACTTACAATGAAAACAAATACTTAAATACAACATTTTTATCAATGTTGTACTATTCCTTTGCTTACTTAATTGTAGCTATGGTATTATATGGTATGTACAGGGAATTATATGTCAGTTAAAAGGTTTATTAAAATTAATGAGCTGTACTGTGTGACGTCTCCTGGCAAGACATTTACAAAATCGTTATAAAAAATAATAAAAATAAACATTTATCTGTATTATTATTATTATTGTTTCATTACTGTATGAATGGTGGTAGATTATGTATAAAAGGAAATAACAATTTTTCATTTTTATGTATGTGCAATATTTATGTATCTATATTTCACAAATAACGTCTGTGGTCGGCGAATGTATGTATAGAAGCAGCCAATGATAATTAAAAATAATTACAAAGATGCATATTAAATTGCCTATAAATAGTGGAGGTTAAAACATTACTGTCTCCGTCTTCTTGTAGCCATTAATGCTGTAAGAGCCTGTGACGCGTGCTTGATTGCTTAGGTAGCCTTCGTTTGTCCTTTGATCGAGAAAGACGCCATTGGAGGCCGATATTTGTAAAAGGTGTGTACTTTCAATTTATGTTGATTTTTTGAATATGGATATTGTTAAAATTATTATCTGCAATAATTTATTGCTAGCTTGCCCAAGATTTCATTCCATATTCTTAGACGTTTTCAGCGTATTAAGAATTTTTCATAACGCAGAGCCGTGCAGCGATCGCGGGAACCGCTGCCGCGGCAAATTCAAATTAAATTGAATGAAAGCAATTTTACCGCAATATAGCGGGGGGGTAACGGTACATTAAAATTATCTCTTTCGGCTTTCTGGACACTTCAGAGGGAAATTGTGCATTTAATTATGTCATTTTCAGGTGGACATGGGCAGCTGCTGTTATGTTATGAGTTACGTAAATAATTCATGAGTGATAAAATTTTACTTGTGTGTGATCAAAGGCGGCTGTGCAAAAACTGTTCTAGCTAATAACATAAAAACAAATTTCATTTTTTTTAGTTTCATGCTTTCATGTTAGTCGTGGCAGTTATAGTGCTCATATACAGGGCGTTACAAAAAGGTACGGATAAACTTTCAGGAAACATTCCTCACACACAAATAAAGAAAATATGTTATGTGGACATGTGTCCGGAAACGCTTAATTTCCATGTTAGAGTTCATTTTAGTTTTGTCAGTATGTACTGTACTTCCTCGATTCACCGCACAGTTGGCCCAATTGAAGGAAGGTAATGTTGACTTCGGTGCTTGTGTTGACATGTGACTCATTGATGTACAGTACTAGCATCAAGCACATCAGTACGTAGCATCAACAGGATAGTGTTCATCACGACCGTGGTTTTGCAGTCAGTGCAATGTTTACAAATGCTGAGTTGGCAGATGCCCATTTGATGTATGGATTAGCACGGGGCAATAGTCATGGCGCGGTACGTTTGTATCGAGACAGATTTCCAGAACGAAGGTGTCCCGACAGGAACACGTTCGAAGCAATTGATCGGCGTCTTAGGGAGCACGGAACATTCCAGCGTATGACTCGCGACTGGGGAAGACCTAGAACGACGAGGACACCTGCAATGGACGAGGCAATTCTTCGTGCAGTTGACGATAACCCTAATGTCAGCGTCAGAGAAGTTGCTGCTGTACAAGGTAACATTGACCACGTCACTGTATGGAGAGTGCTACGGGAGAACCAGTTGTTTCCGTACCATGCACAGCGTGTGCAGGCACTATCGGCAGCTGATTGGCCTCCAAGGGTACACTTCTGCGAATGGTTCATCCAACAATGCGTCAATCCTCATTTTAGTGCAAATGTTCTCTTTACAGATGAGGATTCATTCCAACATGATCAAATTGTAAATTTTCAAAATCAACATGTGTGGACTGACGAGAATCCTTACGCAAATGTGCAATCATGTCATCAACACAGAGTTTCTGTGAACGTTTGGGCAGGCATTGTTGGTGATGTCTTGATTGGGCCCCATGTTCTTCCGTCTACGGTCAATGGAGCACGTTATCATGATTTCATACGGGATACTCTACCTGTGCTGCTAGAACATGTGCCTTTAGAAGTACGACATAACATGTGGTTCATGCACGATGGAGCTCCTGCACATTTCAGTCGAAGTGTTCGTACACTTCTCAACAACAGATTCGGTGACCGATGGATTGGTAGAGGCGGACCAATTCCAAGGCCTCCACGCTTTCCTGACCTCAACCCCCCTGACTTTCATTTATGGGGCATTCGAAAGCTCTTGTCTACGCAAGCCCGGTACCAAATGTATATACTCTTCGTGCTCGTGTTGTAGACGTCTGTGATACAATACGCCATTCTCCAGGGCTGCATCAGCGCATCAGGGATTCCATGCGACGGAGGGTGGATGCATGTATCCTCGCTAACGGAGGACATTTTTAACATCTCCTGTAACAAAGTGTTTGAAGTCACGCTGGTACGTTCTGTTGCTGTGTGTTTCCATTCCATGATTTATGTGATTTGAAGAGAAGTAATAAAATGAACTCTAACATGGAAAGTAAGCGTTTCCGGACACATGTCCACATAACATTTTCTTTCTTTGTGTGTGAGGAATGGTTTCCTGAAAGTATGGCCGTACCCTGTATATAAAAAAATCCACTGGAGCTTTTACGTTTAGCAAACATAACATACTGTAACTTCCGTACATGTAAGAACAGTAATTTTCAGTGAATTCGAGAGATGAGAGTAGCGAAGGGCATTTTTTTATTCCACAATTAGTTGCAGTAATGATACCATGTTCCATATCTAACAAGCCAGATCAGTGTTATATAAAAATAGTTTGCAAATTAAAGATCGTACGTCCACAGCAGGAAATCTTTCAGTGTTGTGCGTATATAATAGGTCAAAGTGCATAAAGTTAAAATATTTTCAAGTGCACGAACTAATAGTGAGAATCGTATTTTATCTGTCGTGCTCGCAACAGTAAGCAATATAAAATTAATTAAAATATTATGCCACATAAATTGCATATAAAATATAAAGGGTGTGCGGTGGGGATTACGCGACAACTCTAAAGGTGAAGAGTGGATAAGCCTTATCACCAGTAGGTCGAGTTCCGTTAACAAGCTTTCCTTAGCTGTGATGGTCAGGCGCAGTAGGTAACAGCAAGGACTGTTGATATTTTACTCCGCATCGCGTTTCTTCCGACTGGACCGTCGCACCGGTCGGCGCCATGCGGTCCTGCAGAAACGCACGTGCCGAGCGCGGTCCGCTTCATTTCCGCCGGAGTGGAGGAATGCCGGCCACTCATTACGAGGGCGGGGGCAGAGCCGCCCCCGCAGTGGGCTGCTAGGCGCGCCTAGCGCTGCTGATCAATGGGGCGGCGGCGGCGGCGGCGGCGGCGGAAAGAGCCGGCGGCATCATCCAGTTTGCTGATTTCCCTGGGGCGCGATCGATTTGGCATCCGAAACCGCGGCGACACGCAACCCCCGGCCTCCCATCCGGCCCGAGCGCGGCCCGCCGTGTCCGTCCCGCGCCGTCGCCTCCGAGGCTGCGTCTGCGGCAGGGCGGCACCGGCGGGAGTCGAACGGCGACCCTCTGTTCGCTGCCGTCGCTCGTTAAGAGGGCCGGCGGGCAACCGGGCGGTCGATGTCGGCTCCACTTGGGCCGGCATCCGCGTCTGCGTTGCCCCCTCCCTCGTGTACTGACCAGTCACGGCACAAATGCTTCTTCCTAACATTAGTGATAGTCGCCGTTTACAGCTGCAAGGGGGCTTAATTAAAAAGAAAAGACTAATATTAATGAATAAACACAATAATTTTGCTAGCTGTGTGACCGGTTACGAAGTCTCGTAACCGGTTGGCCCTGACTAGCATTAGCACGCAATCTGGCTGCATAAAATAAAATTAAAGAATGACAAGGAATTTCCATTAACACAATGGATTAATTAAGTTCCCTGCAACTATAAAAGCTACGAAACAACAAAGCACAAGTGTAACTGTTCTGTGCTGGCTCGGTCCTTTCTCAATACGACAAAATATTTTAAACACCATTTACAATGAACTAATTGAAAAACCAGAAATACTATAATTGCACATAGAAACCAGAATTACAAGTGTACTAAATGAACACGAGCCATATGCTTCGTTGACTGTACCTGTGAGCAAGAGGGATTGTTATTAAAGAAAACTGTAATACCCTTTTACCTCATTATATATTGACGAAAATATTCCATTACACCGGATCATAAGTGAAAAGCCCATCCCGTTTCTCAAATATATTCTGACAATTGCATCTTCTTCCATCTATACACTGCACCAACCGAACAGTACAACATTTCAGTTGACACTCAGATGGTCTACTCTCTCGCCCAACAGAACAACGCCTGCTCTCGACATCCTCTGAACGATTACTGCGCCAGTGGAGGCGGCGGAATAATAATCTTTGGCGTAATCTCTGCTGCTGTGGTTCAGTGTAGCCACCTTTCACAGCAGACGTAGGACTTATACCAGCCACAAGTGGTTCCGTCGAAACGATTGAGGTTTTATGCAGTCCTACTCACGAGGGTCCTATGTGGGCTATAATCGTCGTATGGTAGCGAAACTTCATAACACTATTTGTTAACGGTTCATCTAAATTTTTATAATTTTTCGCTTTTTAAATTTTCTCATATTGGTACTATATTTTCTGTATATGTATCTGGTTCAAATGGCGCTGAGCACAATGGGACTTAACATCTGAGCTCATCAGTCCCCTAGAACTTAGAACTACTTAAACATAACTAACCTGAGGACTTGACACACATCTAAGCCCGAGGCAGGCTTCTGAACTGTGACCGTAGCGGTCGTACGATTCCAGACTGGAGCGCCTAGAACCGCTCGGCCACACCGGCCGGCTCTGTATATGTAATGTGTGCTGTACTGGAGGTTGAATTTCTTTGCATTGAATGTGTATAATGTATGTAAAATACTACGTAAATTGTTTATTACGTTAAATAATTTTCCGATGACATTTAGTGTTTAAAAATATTTGTGTGAATAAACCGTTCATGTTGAAGTAAATTTGTCAATTGTAAGAAATGGTTACGCTTAGGAACAATGTAAGAAATAGGTGTTACGTTAAAGCCAGTGTGCTTATGTTTGAAACGAAAGTGGCTCTGGGGAGTGGAAAAGGTGGCAAGGACGAATTGGCGCGCTACCTAGAGCAAGCGCGGGAAGTAAGTCACACAGTCTGTAGGCAGCCGTTGGTGAGGCAAGACCCTTGTCGAGAAGAAGAAGATTTGCCTGCAAAATTGCATAAAAATGCCTCGGATGAAGTGCCAGAATGAAGACTGCAGCCGGCTTATGGCATAGCTGCAAGTAGTTGGCTTACCATATATAAAACTGAACGATGCCAAGAAGACAAACTGAAGCTAATATAGCAACATGCTTGCAGACCGTACTGTGGGAAGTGTTGCCGTCATAATTGTTCGCCATACCCAAGCCTACAGCAACCAGATAAGATTTTTTTTGGTATTTTACTTTTGTACAGCGTGAAACATTAATTTAAACTGTGTGTTTTTTTTTTAGTAAATAACCATCCCTGAACTTTAAAGAAACTGGTTCGCCCTGTTAATTCATCCTAATCATACACCTATACAGGTTTCCTTTCTGGTGTTTGATCAATCCGAGTATCCTGCTTTACAGACTTAAGAAGTGCCAAGTTAATGTAAAGAGGCACCATTTAAATTCATTTTATGTAAAAAGTTGTTTTAGTTGTTTCACTGGAAGGCGTAAAGAGAATTTTCGTTAGAGTAATAACACGTCCATGCTTTAGTACATTACAGAGAAATAAAGCGAAACTGTTCTTGTTTTATAAGTTTTCTTAACTATAGCGAAGTGTTATAGTAAAAGTTTGCTTGTATAAAATTCAATGCCAAGTTATTAGAAACTGTTAAATGACTATACGGAGTGAGTGCAAATAGTGATAGCTTTGAAAGTAAATTCCATTAAGAAAGAGCTTTTCTCGAAGCGAAAGGTGCAGTATTAAAAGTGTGTACTTTAGTATATAAGTTTTTAGTACTTAATTTTTTTTTAGTTATGGAAAGTGCTTTTCTAAATGTCCCACTGGAAAAAATTTTAAGGCTCCTAGAAGTTATCTGCTGGTGTCTTTCTCTTTACAAAAACGAAATGTATAAGAGCGTAGTCCAACATTGTATATTTGGAGTAATATTCATTTGAAGAAACAACTTAAACAACAACAAGAAAGTAGGCTAAATTCATACTTCTGCTTCTCCAATACTTCACTGTTTCGTTGCCTGGATAGGCTGTCAACCGTCAGTACATGTTTTAAACCACTAAACCAATTTGGAACTGAATTGTCCTAGCTTCAATATAATATTATTCATACGCCCATTCTATCTAACCGCTGGGTAAGATCTTAGGAAAAGAATTGAATAGTCTGATTTACTTATCCATTAGACAACAACACACGGTCAAATCCTGTATAAAGGCTAATTCTATTGATTAGCTTTTCCTATAAACAGGACTACCCTCCCATAGTGTACTTTACTTGCAAACTAAACTAAATTTTAATAAAACGGTAATACGTGACAAAATAAAGACAGGGTTTCTGTAATTTAGGTAAAAGCAAACTAAATTACAATAGTAGTGGTAGTAATAGTGCTAATGCGTCGGTGCAGAACCGATTTACGTTGGAAACAAATTACTTCCAGTTGTGACTTCTGGGTACAAATCCGGCGCTGCAAACTGTATGAAGGCATGACAGCCATGCTGCCACTTCACAAGCCATAATGTTAGTGAACACCGTTACTGAAAAAACTTGTGTGAATGGCAGCAATTACAGCGCTGCACTGACAATCACAGGCTGAGAGGTGTAGGAGAGGCCCGATGTCATTAAATGGTTTCAAGAAGAAGGTAATGACATTCGAAAACACGGGTATGCTTGGTTTGGCACCTAGAAGAGGAAGGCGTCCTGTCCCGCTGGAAGTTACTGACGAGGCTGCTGTTGCTGCAAATGACTGGGCAGCATGTGCAACAGGTAGTGGCAGTGCTCGTGCATGTTGCGAGAATTGTCCATCCCATGTAGTCTATTTTAGACTGGTACCCGTACAAGATCCAGGCTGTGCAACAAATGGACGATAATGATCCGAAGCAACGTTCTCAACTTGCTCTTCGTTTTCTCGCTTGGATCGAAGTTGACCTCTGGCCAGGCAATATTCTGTGGTAAGGTAAGGCACATTTTACACTACTGGGTTCAGTTAACACACAGAACTGCCCGAGTTGGGATGCTGTTAAACCACAAGTTGTGCGCGAAGAGCCATTACACTGGCCATATGCGACTGTGTGATGTGCACTCAGGAGAACTTTTTTTTCTCGGTCCATCCTTCTTTGAAGTGAATAAACTCGGAGCGTCTGTAAAGTTTACCGCGACGTCCGCAGGTTATTGAGATCTCCTCGTACAGCGTGTGATTTTGAAACGTCCCCGTAGAAAATTGTACAAGACTGTGCTTAAACTGACACACAATATTTTTTAGCGCAACGCAATCTGACTTTCAATAATCCCTACAAGAGAATGGCCGTGACTAAATTAACCTATATGTTTCACAAATCACTTACCTCACTAAAATCTTCGTTACTCGAACTACTGCAATACAGCAAGCGCCACTACTGCCAGCTAACTAAAAGATTCAAACTACGGAAGTCACTAACTACTGATAGGCACAGTTAGCAAATGAAAGATTTTAATAGAGAACAAACAATGTATTTACCTTAATAGTCATAATATATATATCAGTTCATGACATCCAGTCTTACAAATTTCAAAACTCCGCCATCTCTCTCCCCACATCCACCACTGCTGGCGGCTCACCTCCAACTGCCCAACGCTACACGCTGTTAGCATCCAGCTGCCGCTGCCCGACACTACAATGGCAGACAACAATGCAAACTAGCCACAGACTGCGCACAGCACAGCCAGTGATTTTTCATACAGAGCGCTACGTGGCGTTACCAATAAGAAAACGTAAACAGCCTACTTACATAGCCCCCATGCTCCCCACAAAAAAATTTACAAATTGTTTTGGGCAGTGGCCAATACAGATTTGAAATTTTTTTTTTCATAATTATGATTACAATAGCAAATAAATCAAATGCACACACTTATTGATACAATGTTGGTCAAAAGCTAAAATTTTCTCACAGTCCATATAGATAGTCCTGGTCATTCATCACAGTAAAAATGCAGTGTTTTTTTTTCAAAGTCTGAGCAATAAAAGAAATTGCACTTGGAAGTAGTGGATTTCTATATGAAACGTCCCCTTTGAAAAATTTCACACGACTGTGCTTAAACTGACACACAATATTTTTTTGCGCAATGCAATCTGACTTTCAATAATCCCTACAAGAGAATGGCCGTGACTAAATTAACCTATATGTTTCACAAATCACTTACCTTGACACCGTTCCTCACAAGCGACTTCTAATCAAGCTGCGGAGCTATGGGGTATCGTCTCAGTTGTGCGACTGGATTCATGATTTCCTGTCAGGAAGGTCGCAGTTCGTAGTAATAGACGGCAAATCATCGAGTAAAACTGAAGTGATATCAGGTGTTCCCCAGGGAAGCGTCCTGGGACCTCTACTGTTGCTGATCTATATAAATGACCTGGGTGACAATCTGAGCAGTTCTCTTAGGTTGTTCGCAGATGATGCTGTAATTTACCGTCTAGTAAGGTCATCCGAAGACCAGTATCAGCTGCAAAGCGATTTAGAAAAGATTGCTGTATGGTGTGTCAGGTGGCAGTTGACGCTAAATAACGAAAAGTGTGAGATGATCCACATGAGTTCGAAAAGAAATCCGTTGGAATTCGATTACTCGATAAATAGTACAATTCTCAAGGCTGTCAATTCAACTAAGTACCTGGGTGTTAAAATTATGAACAACTTCAGTTGGAAGGACCACATAGATAATATTGTCGGGATGGCGAGCCAAAGGTTGCGTTTGATTGGCAGGACACTTAGAAGATGCAACAAGTCCACTAAAGAGACAGCTTACACTACACTCGTTCGTCCTCTGTTAGAATATTGCTGTGCGGTGTGGGATCCTTACCAGGTGGGATTGACGGAGGACATCGAAAGGGTGCAAAAAAGGGCAGCTCGTTTTGTATTATCGCGTTATAGGGGAGAGAGTGTGGCAGATATGATACACGAGTTGGGATGGAAGTCATTACAGCATAGACGTTTTTCGTCGCGGCGAGAGCTTTTTACGAAATTTCAGTCACCAACTTTCTCTTCCGAATGCGAAAATATTTTGTTGAGCCCAACCTACATAGGTAGGAATGATCATCAAAATAAAATAAGAGAAATCAGAGCTCGAACAGAAAGGTTTAGGTGTTCGTTTTT
This sequence comes from Schistocerca gregaria, assembly GCF_023897955.1. Lineage (NCBI taxonomy): Eukaryota > Metazoa > Arthropoda > Insecta > Orthoptera > Acrididae > Schistocerca > Schistocerca gregaria. Next base: position 515,654,523 of record NC_064924.1, read on the forward strand.
CCCGCTCGCTGTTCGGGAGTGGAATAGTAGAGAGATAGTATGATTGTGGTTCGATGAACCCTCTGCCAAGCACTTAAATGTGAATTGCAGAGTAGTCATGTAGATGTAGATGTACCTCACTAAAATCTTCGTTACTCGAACTACTGCAATACAGCAAGCGCCACTACTGCCAGCTAACTAAAAGATTCAAACTACGGAAGTCACTAACTACTGATAGGCACAGTTAGCAAATGAAAGATTTTAATAGAGAACAAACAATGTATTTACCTTAATAGTCATAATATATATATCAGTTCATGACATCCAGTCTTACAGATTTCAAAACTCCGCCATCTCTCTCCCCACATCCACCACTGCTGGCGGCTCACCTCCAACTGCCCAACGCTACACGCTGTTAGCATCCAGCTGCCGCTGCCCGACACTACAGTGGCAGACAACAATGCAAACTAGCCACAGACTGCGCACAGCACAGCCAGTGATTTTTCATACAGAGCGCTACGTGGCGTTACCAATAAGAAAACGTAAACAGCCTACTTACAATTTGTGCTTTGAATGGGGTGACAATTATTGAACTACACAATAGAAACGTAAACTAGTTACGAACTACGGCTTACACACACTTTATTCAACATGTAAACGTCACTAAAGATATTCATCTTTAGGTTTGACATGTTCTACATGCCTGCCACCATTGGCGATGATGTGGCGCTCATGAATAACGAAATTCTACATGACCCGCTGAAGTGTTGTAACATCGACACATCGATGACCTCCTGAATGACTTTTTTCAGCTCAGAAATGGTTTTGGGGTTATTGCTGTACACTTTGTCTTTAATAAAGCCCCACAAAAGGAGTCGCATGTGTTCAGACCCAGAAACTGTGGCGGCCAATCGAAGCCCATGCCAGTGGCCTCTGGGTAGCCCAGAGCGAGAATGTGGTCCCCAAAGTGCTACTTCAGGACATCAAACACTATCCTGCTTCGGTATGGTCGAGCTTAGTCTTGCATAAACCACATCTTGCCGAAATCGGGGTCACTGTGGATGACGGGCACGAAATTATCTTCCGAAGCCTTCGGGTACCGTTCGGTAGTCACCGTGCCATCAAGGAATAGTGCTCCGATTATCCCGTGAATGGGTGCTGCACACCACACAGTCACCCGTTGACGGTGAAGAGACTTCTCGATCGCAACATGCTTCTTCTGTCCCGCAAATGCGCCAATTTTGCTTATTGAAGAGCCTATCCAAATGAAAGTGGGCTTCGTCGCTAAACCAAACCATGACGCGCATACTGATTCCATTCATGCCCCGCAGCCAGCGGTGCAGATTGAACTCCTAACGCAAACTGTTCAGAATTTATGACTATTTTCTATGATGTAGTTCAATAATTGTCACCCAATTAGAGCGCAACTGAGTGGAAACCGAGGTTTTCATGTAAGGTGGTCAACACCTCAACTCACTCGACAAGTGAAAGATGTGCTTAACGGAACCTTCCACATTCGCGTTATCTCCAGACGTTTTCTGTAGATCTGAATGCATGTGACTTTTGGCTTAGGATTATCTAAAAGAAAGCGTTTACCAGGAGCACATTTTGTCTCTACCTGATCAGAAGGCAAGAATACAGGAAGATGTTGCTCATATTCCACCGGAATTTCTACGACCAACTATCGATCATGTCGTTTTAAGGGTGCAGAATCTCGTCGATGTCTCTGGTCCTCGTACTAAATAAACTATGTAAGCGGTAGTTAACAATAAAATCAACATTATCCCTCTCTCACTTGTTTGACTTCCAACCTATTACATGTGGAAATATTCCTACACATATTTCTTGCATTCACAGCACCAAAGTTGCGCCTGCTGGCCAAAACTGGAATTAATATTGTTTCAGCATAAATCGTTTCCGCCTTAACGTATTAGAATATCTACCAAATTTCGCTGCCGTACAATAATTACAGCCCACACTGGTCCTTCCATCTTATAGTTCCACGCCAGAGCTTGTTAATAACCTGGTTCTCTTGTTTGCTATCGCCCATAGTTATTGAAAGACGTACTTTGAAAATAAATAAACCATTAGGCATTTTGCAGCTGCTCTTTAATTATAGCCAGTCGGTATAATCAGCATGTCATACTGAAGTGCTGGTATGTATAAAGTCATACTACATACGGGACATCTGCAGGTCGGGGATCCCAGTGAGGCGATACGATGTGCGACATGGTACGCAATGTGACTCGTGGTACGACACAGAAGCATTATATAAAAATGTAGTTGAAGCGAGTTAACTGGTTCACACAGGGACGACAGCGATACCACATCGATACGTTTCTCTCTCATATCGACTGGCACAACACGAAGTGCTGGTTGCTCCACACAAGAGAGTCTTGTGATAGACAGGGAGGGGTGGGGAGAGCTTATTTCGTGACATCCAATGTGCCTCAAAAAATTGTTGTTTTACTGTAAATGTAGCGAAGCTGCATCCATATCTCTGCTTTGTTTCACCGTGAAACTTGTGCACTTTGTATAAAAATTTAAAAACCGCAGTCTTTAGATACACATTTGTTCTCTGCTATGCAGTCTTGCTCATTGCATGTTAAGGAAGAAATTCATTTTTTCCATCTTATAGTTCCACGCCAGAGCTTGTTAATAACCTGGTTCTCTTTTCTACTATCGCCCATAGTTATTGAAACACGTACTTTGAAAATAAATAAACCATTAGGCATTTTGCAGTGAAGAATGCAGTTGCTAGTCAATTTATGTTTGGTTCGCAGTAGAGGTTCTGTGAAGTTTGGAAAGTAGGAGACGAGGTACTGGCGGAAGTAAAGCTGCGAGGACGGGGCGTCAGTCGTGCTTGGCTAGCTCAGATGGTAGAGCACTTGCCCGCGAAAGGCAAAGGTTCCGAGGTCGAGTCTCGGTCCGGCACACCATTTTAATCTGCCAGGTAGTTTCATATAAGCGCGCACTCCATTGCAGAGTGAAAATCTCATTCTGTAAATTGTAACTGTTGATAACTTATGTAATCATTTTTACAGTTTACTGAATGATGATAATTGTAATGATCTTCAAAGATTATTTAGTTTCGCAAATGAAACATAATTGCACCCTTATGTCATTACCCTTCAGAAAACTTTATTTTACCCCTTATGTGGTAATAACCGCCAGGTTGGGAACCAAAGGGCAGCTATGATGTGTAGTGGTGGGTACTTTGTGTACAGGTCTCACATCCCCTTTTTCCTGTTTCACTCGCCTGTTGTTCATGGGGAGAATGACTGTTGGTAAAAATCCAAATCAACTCGAATCTCATTAATTTTATGTTGATGGTCATTTCGCGACATATATGTAGCAGGAAACAATAAATTGGTTGACTCTTCTAGGAAAGTACCCTTTCGGAACTTTCACAGTCGACCATACCGTAACTCTTTTGCAGGAAAGGAGTTATCTGAGCATCTCCACAATGCTTTTGCTCTTAATAAAGGAATCTGTAACGAAACGATCTGCTCTTATTTGGATCTAATTTATTTCCTTTGTCAGTACTATTTGTTACGGTCTCCACACTGTCCAGCAGTATTCAAGTACTGGTCGAGGTAGAGCTTTGTAACAGAGTTTTATAAGCTTTCTATGTGTAAATATTTTTCTTGTCCGGGAGGAATAAGTAATGGACTTCCGTAACGCTCAGTATTCGATCCACTACTGGGTTTTATTGTCCGTCTCCGTAACTATGTGGTCATCGTATGTGACTGTTACGTGAAGGATCCGGGTGGGGTGACTACAGCGGGATGGCGTCAGTTCTGTGATGCTAACTGAGGAACTGCTTGAGTGAGAAGTATTGGTACCTAGGTCTGGGAGACTGACAATTATCATGAGACCGCTTCGTTGACCCCCTACTCATACAAACGGCATCCGAATGACGGCACTGCCAGAGGATGACACACCGGCCAGTTGGTTCAGAATGGCCCATCGGGTGCAGTATGTTTCGGCTGGTTGATCTTCACATGTACAGAAAAACTTCTATGTAACAAACATGCAGTAGAATTAATTTTGTTGTGAAATCGACAAAAGTGTTACAGTCATATTTGTTTTGTGAATAAGAAAAGCCTTCTCTTGCTGCACTGTCTTTTATTCTCTCGGTTGTATTTCGCCTATTTCACTTGAAGGCAAATTAGTGGTACTTATAACGATAGAGTTACAATCAAAGAATAACACATATAAAAATTTGTATCATAACAGTCTCACTGGTGTGACTGACAATTCGCAATGTTTCATAAACACAACTTTTATTGATGTAAGTTCACAAGGTTGATGACACAACAAGAAAGAAAGTTAACAATAACAATGCCAGTAAAACTCTCCTAATTGTGGCAAACAAAAGTTCACTTCAAATTTTCCACTAAGGTTCGTGGTAACACACACACACACACACACACACACACACACACACACACACACACGTCCAGGTCACTGTGCGCCTCGTTTTATTGGATTGCGTTTTATTTTCTGACCAGCGGGCCGCAGCTGACTTGCCAGCGGACCTGCCATCTCTTTTAGGCAACACTCGGACGAATGTGGCTAAAGTTTTAAAGTTCTGTGACATGTCAAATGTTTTTACAAAGATTTTAGGAAGAGGATTTTAATTTGCTCACTGTGTGACAAGCTAGCCCATATTTTATGTAAGTGGGCAGCCAATAACAATTTCCTGTGACATTCTTGTTGCTATGTTTCCCCTTTCCTTAGGTTTTACTTTCTTATGTAGCATTTTCCTTCTTTTCCTGCTTTCTTTGAGTGTGTGCTTTAGTTTTCTTAGGTCTGTCCGCGTTTGTTCCTTTTAATGTGTGTCAGGGCGCTGATGACCTCGATGTTGAGCGCCCATAAGCCCCAACACACCACCACCACCACGCCAGTGTTTGGGGCTCCAGCTGCTCGAGGAAACAAGGATGCAGTTGGTTGCTGTGACATGAAACCACCCTGTCTCCCAGCCGCACATCAAACAGTTGTCGACCACAGGGCTGGAGAATGATTCCTGGAACCCAGATGGGCCAGGGCCTGAAACTTTCTTCCCGAGGACGGTCCTCCATGTACTTCTTCATCTCAGTTTTAAATCTGCGAACAAGGCACTCTACCTCTCCATTGGATTGGGGTGGAAAGGAGGGGTAAAGACGTGGTGGATGTCATTATCATGATAGAATTTTCGAACTCTTGACTGCGAAATTGCGGGCTGTTGTCTGATACCAAGGTAGTGGGAAGGCCTTCAATGGAAAATATTTTTGACAGGGACATGATGGTATTCTCTGTGGTGATATAGGAGCATCGGATAATGAAAGGGAAATGTGAGTAGGCATCTGTGATTAGTAACCAGTAAACGCTGAGGAAGGCTGCCGCAAAATCGTGGTGGATGCCATTATCATGACAGAATTTTCGAACTCTTGACTGCGAAATTGCGGGCTGTTGTCTGATACCAAGGTAATGGGAAGGCCTTCAATGGAAAATATTTTTGACAGGGACATGATGGTATTCTCTGTGGTGATATAGGAGCATCGGATAATGAAAGGGAAGTGTGAGTAGGCATCTGTGATTAGTAACCAGTAAACGCTGAGGAAGGCTCCCGCAAAATCCAGCATGGGTGTGTTCCCATGGGAAGGAAGTGGCCGGCCAGGATTGGAAGAACTGGCGCGGTGTGGGAAGAGCCTGGGTTCACTGCTGACAACCCTGAACCATGTGTTCCATGTCCACTGTCATGACTACCGAGAAGACATAGCGAAGTGCTAGGATTTTCGTCTGGGGAATACCCCAGTGACCTTGATGTAAGACGTCGAGAATCCAGGACTGCAGGGAAGTTGGTACGATGACTCGTGGAGTGGCGTCATTTTCTGCATGGTGGAGCACCCTGTTGACAGTCACCAGTTGATGGCAGATGGATAAGAAGTATCGGAGGTCAATCTGGGGGCATGGCAGAGGAAGCGTCGGCCAGCCGCGGAGAACATAGTGGCACACCAGATGGAGGAGCGGATCTGCTGTCATCGCTGTGGCCACACTCTCAGCTGTGATCAGGAATGCAGCTAACACATACTGTATGTCGTCATCGACCTGAAAAATTAGGAGGTCCGACAAATCGAATGCTAAATCCTGGCCATAGAGGAACTGAGACAAAGCATTGGCGTTGGCATGCTGGGAGTTGGGCTAGAAATGGATGGTGTACGTAAAACGTGAAGAGTATAGGGCCCATCGCTGCAGGCGGTGGGAAGTCTTTGTGGGTAATTGGGCTGATAGGGTAAATAAGGCCACAAGGGGCTTATAGTAAGTGATTAAGTGAAAAGACCTACTGTAAAGGTACAGGAGGAATTTGGCACAGTCAAACACGATGGCTAGGGCCTCCTTCTCAATTTGAGAATATTTGCATTCGGCCTCTGTAAGTGATTTAGATACGTATGCCACCAGTCATTCCAATCCATCCGGTAGACAGTGCAAAAGGACAGCCCCAAGACCACACTTTGAGGCGTCCAAAGCCAAGAGGAGAGGAAGAGAGGGGTTATATGGCATGAGACACACTGCAGATTGCACCCTCCACCTCAAGGTTTGGAAAGCCTATTTACAAGCCGGGGACCAATGAAAACGCACATTCTTTCGGCATAGGTGATGGAGGGGCGCCGCAATGTGGGTGGTGGAAGGAATGAACTTTCAATAGTAAGCAGTTTTACCCAGGAAAGACTGCAACTCTTGGACACCACGAGGACGAGGAAGGGCCGTTATATGGGCGATGTGGGAGGTGGTAGACGCTGTGGCATCGCGCGAAATGATATGACCCAGGTAGGAGATAGCGGGTTGAAAAAAGGAGCAGTTAGCATGGTTGCATTTTAAGCCTCCAGGCAAAGGAACAATTGTCGCAGATCACAGATGTTCATCCACGGTATGGCTGGTGACGACGATGTCATCGACTGACGAAGATGTCATCGAGTGACGACGATGTCATCGAGGTAGTTTATACAACCTGGCACATCCCGCAAGAGATGTTCCAGAAACACTTAAAGATGGCCGGTGCACTAGCGATGCCGTACATGAGGCGGTTCAACCAGAATAGCCCAAACAGTGTGCTGACGATGGCCAAGAGAGTTGAAGGCTCATCTAAAGGTATTTGGAGGTAGGCCTTGGCAAGATCGATCTTCGGAAACAATTGTCCCCCTGTGAGCTTGGAGAACAGGTTCTCAGGATGCAGAATGTGTATCTGAGGGCTAAGTGTAACCCTGAAGTCGCCACAAATTCGAAGACGCCCATCTGGTCTCTTGATGACGACCAAGGGTGTCGCCCACGAACTGTAATGGACTGGAGTGAGATGGCCCATTTCTTTTTGAAGAGACTGCTGGAGGGCGTGAGGAACCTGCTGGGCCAAAGTACTTTGGGCAGGCATGTAACCTCCCAACAGAAAAAAAAACAATATAATTATTTCTTTCTTTCAGTGTAACCTCCCAACAGAAAACTTCCGTAACCTACCAATAATACACTGTGACTAGTCTCTCAATAATAAAAAATGTGACTCACTTATAAGCTTTCTATAATTGACTGTCAATTTAACCTGTTAAATTTTGGGCGTCAGCAGTGCTGCGTCATGGCCCTGAAAGATCATTCTGAATAAACTGAAAATTCTTTCCCTCATTCTAGTCGCCGGATAACGCATATACATCTGTTCCTATATGGAACTAAACTTTTCTGGCACAGCCCAGTGCAATGCTGGCCGATAGATTGGTCATATATAATAAGAAACAACTGATTTTTCTTTACAGTAATCGGGATGACAATGGATTGGAGAAATTAGTGAATTCTTTAAACTGAGATGACTGTCAAAAGTTACTTTTTTATGACAAAGATTATTATTAACAGATTTTTTAAAAAAACATTTACATGGGACTTGATATAACAATAGTACATACGCGCGAGGCTGCTTTTACCTTATACTGCAACGCTCAGGCTCCGCCATCGCTCCACCACGACCGGCCCAGCCAACACGATGCACCAGACAGGTAGCTACTGCTTACTGCTACTGCTACACAGTTCCTACTACAGTCAACACTGCTCTTTGGTCTGAGATTCTCTTATAGCTTACATATCACAGGCAGCGCGTGAGCAATCCATCGAAATTACACTGCTCGAGTGCGCTAGCAACAAATTCTTTAGTCATGGACCTCTTACATAACCCTCTACTGGGGGGGGGGGGGGGGGGGCGCAAAAATATTGCAGCGATGGTGAGTCAATTGGACTCGCCATGAGCAACAAATTTTTCTATAATCTATTTAGTTACTAAGCCTGCAGTCTCAGAGTATTTTTTTGCGTTATTCAGAAGTCATCATTCAAAACAAGAGTTAGTTATTGGCATAGCATTTATGCACAAGTAATCATATTACAGTAATCATTGGTATAACATTTATGCACTGTTACAAAACATCATTCATATTACATCACATTACAGTAATCATTGACATAGCATTTATGCATTATTACAAAACATCATTCAGTATTATTCAGAACTCATCATTCAAGTGACATAGGACATATTTAAAATGTAACACACTGTAACTATTACTCAAGGTCTGTAGTCCAATAATACATAGATATAATGGATTCAATACATCTGAGAAATTTGCATTATATTTAGGACTAGAAATATATCTTCAACTGGGAACATTATTTAGTTGCATACCGGTAATAGTTGGGAATGATAATAAGCTTTTTTTGTTTTGTGCTAGCAATGCATTGCGTTGGATCGATAATTAATTGCTGGGGAATGAAAATATTTGCTTTTGACTTATTGCTGGAAATAAAGATTAATAACGTCATTCGTCATGAGTCAGCTGTAGCAAGGTTATGAATCAAGTAGAGTGTATGTGATCACATTCATGAATGATACACACAAATGGGTAAAAAAGATTCAAGTATTAGAACAGGCTTCATAACTAAGTGTTCATAGCATATTAATATCATGAAAAGCTTCTCCTGGAAAAAATACAAAATGGATTATTGAGCTGAAAGAAGAAATGCATATTATGCTGAAAAGTAGTGAACTTCGAATTAACTGGTAATGAAACGTGTACTCAATATGTATGTACTCTAGCTGTCTTTTCCAAAACATTCAGTCATTATACTATGTGACACAAGACATGCTGTCAAAAGGAACTGCAACAAATACTTAAATAACTACATACCATTTCTTAACTAACAGAAAATAAATAAACATCATCATTATCATCATCTGCAAAGAAAAACTTCATTATTCATATTACCATAACTTCATCATAATCATCACCTGCAAAAAATAGACACTTCATTATTCACATTCATATTACCATTTACTTCATACAACTATTCATAATATAGAGTTTCTTATTTCTAGCATATTTCATCACTAAAATTAACATGTGTAGTTCTGTCTGACAGCTTGCTCAGTCACCTCGTATTCTGAAAGAAAAATAATTAGTCAAGACTGCTATCATACGATGTGTATAGTATCTTCTGGTTAATGCTTGTTAATTCTGATCCATTTACTCTTCATGACAATGTATTGCGTTTTCTTTCTTTCATTCCGATGGGGAAATTTCTATTTCATAGTAAGCCACTGTGGTTTGTTTAATTTATTTCTTTTACATGTCGTTGCCTTCTGAAAATGATGAATAAGATTTAATATTTCGCATTTAATTCATATACCCATTAACTAAAAACTTGTTTTTAGTGATATAACTAAGCATACAGCATAGCATGACAGAAAACGTATTAGGTGAAAACCATAGACAATTTTCAAGTGCAAAAAATGTATACACAGTATCATAATGTAGTACCAAAAAAATCTAGAATAGTTAAAATATTGAGGTGTCATAAGGCAAAAATGTCAAAGTCAACTGGTGTTTGTTACATTTTAAAGATTTCGTAGTGCATACAGAGAAAAATTCTACTTTCCTTAGGAAAACAAACATACATACACAAAAAATGGAAAATGTGCACGGTCTGATGTCTAATGACAAGAAAAGTGACCTGCTAACCTTACCTTGCCAGGCACTTGCCAGGAAAAAATATGATAATCATCAGTAAGTGTTCATCTATATTTCTGCAAATGGCATTACAGTGCGACAAATCATGAAGTATGTTCATTCAATAAAGGGACATGGTGATTGCCTTTGCTTTTTCTGGTTCTCGAAGTTTCGACATGTACTAGATTGGGGTGAGGAATGCTGCGAAAACTATATGGACCTGCGTATCTTCTGTCCTATGTGAAAGTCACGGCGTGTACAAACCTGGTTTTGCTGTCTTCTCCGGGGCTCTGCGGCACGTTTGATGTTGTGAGGAATGCTGCGAAAACTATATGGACCTGCGTATCTTCTGTCCTATGTGAAAGTCACGGCGTGTACAAACCTGGTTTTGCTGTCTTCTCCGGGGCTCTGCGGCACGTTTGATGTTGTTGAGCGCAATGTCAATTATTTCATGGTGGCGTAGTCGACTACATGTAGGAAAAGATACTAATTCTTCAATTTTGTTAGGTGGTTCAACATTTTTCAATGGAACAGTCGGAGATAGCATGGTAGATTCATTTGGTATGGAGTTAATTACATCCTGGAATGAGCGTATATGTATATCCCAATCAATATGTTTTTTATGGCACTATATTCTACACAGTCTACCAATTTCTTTCATCAGTCGTTCAGAAGGGTTGAAGAAGCGTGATACTTGGATATATAGCTCGGAGAAATGTTTCTAGATCGTAACATACGTGTCCATATTGCAGATCGAAATTGTGGTCCATTATCGGAAATTACTTTCAATACATGACCTATATGAAATAAAAAATGTTTTACAAATGCATTCGAAATAGATTTAGCAGTAGCTTTGCGTTACGGAGTGAATGTAACAAATTTGGAAGTGAGTTCAACAGCGACAAAGATGTAGCAAAAACCTCTATTAGTTCTGAGAATCGGTCCAAAAATGTCTACAGCGGCCATGTGTCTCAATTTAAAGGGTACAATGGGATGTAACGGAGGAATATGTGAAGTCGTGTCTGATTTACTTTTTGGCAGATTTTACATGACGCTAAAACTCGTCGAATACGTTTCTCCATGTTGGCAAAATATCAGTTCTGTCTCAGTATAAGAAAACATTTTATGGCTCCATAATGTAACTTAAATGAGTATACCAAATTAATTTGTTAACAAGCTCGTCAGGAATACATAATAACCAGTTGTTGCTGTCAGGGTGAGAGCGGCGAAACAGAGTATTATTGCATACAGCATAATGGTTTCTAATGGTAACATTATTCTTACCTTGCCAAAAGCGTTTAATTTCTTTCCACACGTTGTGTTTGATCTGCTCTTGTGCTATGTCTCTTAATGACGATGAAATGAAGTTTTCAAATGCGACTTGTTGAATATACATGACGCTAGAATTTGCTTGGCAGAAGTTGGTTGCAATGTCTTGCTGATTGTTGCTGAGAGAACGGGATAGTGGTTCTGCTACAACATTTTGTGTACCGGGAATGTGAACAATTGTAAAATTAAATTCTTGTAAATAAAGTTTCCATCTGCCTAACCTGTCGTGTATAAATTTTGCGGAAAGTAAAAACTATATAGATCTATGATCTGTGTAAACGGTCATATGTCTTCCATAAAGAAAATGCCTAAATCTCGTAAATGCCCATACAACACATAATGTTTCAAGTTCTGTGACAGAATAATTGCGTTCAGCAGGTGACAGAATGCGACTTGCAAAAGCGATGTTTTTAATTACTGTAGTACCGTCTTCTTCAATTTCCTGAAAAATGTGTACGCCTAAAGCGGTGTTAGAACTGTCGCTGGAAATGAAAAAATTTCTGGTAGGATCTGGGTGTGATAAAAGTGAAGCGTTCAACAAAGCTTGTTTCAGATTGACAAATTCAGAATGTGCTTGGCTATCCCAGGACCAAATGGCGTTTTTACCCGTCAGTTGGCATAATCTAGGTGTGTCTAAAGCAGAGTAATGAATAAATTTACGGAAAAAGTTAATTAATCCAAGAAAGCTGCGTAATTGTTTCTTGGTCGTTGGAACAGTAATGTCACGTAAAGCTTGAAGTTTTTCCGTGTCAGGCGCTATGCCTTCTGCTGAAATTACATGCCCAAGAAATTTTATGGAAGTTTTGCCGAAGTGCGATTTGCTAAGATTAACTGTGAGTCCTTGTGCACGAAAAGTTTGCAACAGTTGTTCAAGAATCATATTGTGTACAGACCAGTTAGCTTCTGCAATAAGAATGTCGTCTACATACGTTGTGATTCTGTCTTTTAATTCTGTCGGAAGTATAGTATTCAAACCGCGAATAAACGCTGCTGAAGAAATTGTTAAACGTAACGGTAATTTACAAAATTGATAACAGTCTCCAAAACAGAGAAATGCTGTGCACTTCCTGCAGTTCGGATGGAGCTGAATTTGCCAAAATCCCGATTTCAAATCTAATGTGGAATAAATAGCGGTAACATGAAATTTCTATAGAAGTTCTTCTAGTGTCTGCGGGCGATCTGTTTCATTAATAATAATGTCATTGATGTGGCGCGAATCAAGTACGAGGCGAAGTGATCCATCCTTTTTCTTAACAATATGGAGCGGGTTTATGTACAGACTAACTGCCGGTTCAATAATACCTTGGTCAAGCATAGCTTGCCATTCTTTCTTAACTTGTTCTCTATGAATGTATGGAATGGGATAATGTTTGGCTTTAAACGTATCGGGCTGTTTAACTTGAAATTCATACATGAAATCGAACATAGTACCAGGGACGCTGTCAAAAACTGGAGCTCGCTGTAAAAGAATATTGCGTAGCTGAGTACGTTGGACGTCTGTATTTGCACTGCTTTGTTTTACTTTATCACGAATCATCTGCATAACGTCATATTCAGCTTCGTCTGGTGTATTATAATTGTGTACGTACGTATCGGTGAACACTGTCGAATGACAGTCTATGTTACGCGATGTAGAAATGACCTCTGTTCGATTAATTGCCTGTTCGTCTGCAGATAAAGCGTGCTGAAATTCTAATGCCAGTTTTACATTTTCATCCTTTAACATTAAATAGGAATTTTGAAAGTCAATAATTGCGTCGTGTTGTACCAGAAAATTCGTACCTAAAATAACGTCTGTTGTCAATAAGGGAACAATCCAAAAATTTGAGTGAAACGTATGACCTGCAATACAAATGATAAGTGTGTCTGTAACTTTACATCCACTCCTTTACTAGACACTGCTCCTTTTACTTTAGTTCTGCCTACTGGTAACGTAGGATAAATATTCTCTTTGTTACATTCATTGAAGGTTTCTTCATTTATGACTGACATAGGTGATCCAGAATCGAGTACTGCTGAAAATTTGGATGATCCAATCTTTACTTCAATGACAGGGTGGGAAATGGTTTTTTGAATAACAGGTTTTTCATGCAGCAAAAGAGTGTCTCGGATGTCGTCAAAAGTAATAACATTTACGTGAATAACATTCTGCCTGTCAAAAGTAGTGCTTACGTCGTTGGAAGATGCAACCTGTACTCCTTCTAGTCAAATTCCTTCTGACGTGCCGTTATTTGCGGGAGGATGCTGTGGCATTTCAACTATTTGTGCTGTTCTGCTATTTCGTCCTGACGTATTAGGTTCGGGATGATACCGACTGTCTGGTTCATTCATGATAATCTGTTGTGGTTGATGCTGCTGGTGGTAAGACCGACTGTTACGCTGAAAACTGTGCTCATTACTTTTACGTCTGTCATAATAATCATTGTTATACGGCGCATTGCGAAATGAGTTGAAATGATGTGTCTTCTGTACGTAGTGATTTCCTTGCTGCTGTGAGTTACTATTTGGTGTGGCCCACGCTATACGTGCAGGCGGCGAAACATTAAAGCTTGGTTGACCTTGCAAACCACATTGTTGGTTAGGTATGCTAACCGGCTGGTTTTGTTGCTGTTGTGGGGAGAAGACTCTATTGTTACCAAAATGCGTTTGCTGTTGCTGATAATTTTGACGGTAGTGATAATTAAAATTTTGGCTGTTATTAAAATTCTGGTGGTTGTCATTCCTAGATCGTCTATCACGTTTCCTACTAAAAAAGCATGGCTGGTCGTAATTACTGTATGCTTGTTGGCCTTGGTTATGACGTGAAAAATTTTTGTTTATGAAAGAATAGTCTGATTGCTGAACTTCCAAAACCTGTAGCAGATCTCTAAATGCCGAAATATTTTCTTTCTGCTGTCCTGTTAAAAGTGATACTCTTAACGATCGTGGTAATTTAGAAATACATAATTGGATAAGTGTTGATTCACTGTATGGCTCACTTAAGTATTGGTTTTGTTGTACCATGTGTTCAAAAAATTGCGTGACAGTGGGAAAAATTTGAGTTCTCATAATTCGGTAAGCTAATTAATTGATCCTTGATTCCGCGCTGTGTCGTTTTCGACCAATACGCTGACAGAAAAGCATTCTGAAATTCTTCTACCGAGTAGCATTGTCTCGCGATCGGTCTCATACGACTTGCCGGTTCGCCTTCCAAAAAACTGCAAATAAATTCAAGTTTGTGTGTTACGGGCCACGTTTTTGGAAAACCAAAGCTAAATTGTTGTATCCAATCTAAGGGGTGAATCTGCGTTCTGTCATTCTTAAATACCTTAAATTTTCTCACGGATAGAAAGTGCTTATAATCAAAATTATCGTCTCTGTATGTCTGAACGTGTTCAGGATTGTATGATAATCTGTTTGTCTGTGTTTGTTCGGAATCTAAGTCACGTACTCTCTGTAAATTACCTAAATTATACTGGCTGTGAGAGTGTGAGAAATGTTCGGAAAGTGGAGTATGTTGTGACGTGTTAAAGGCTGTAACATTTTTCATTTCAGTCATTTCTTGCTGTAAAGATGACAATTTTCTACGGAATATATTATTGGACGAACTTATCTCACTGATTGTCTGCTGTAAATTTTCGAATTCGGGTGTTTGATTGAAAGAAATTGGTGACGTATCGCCTGATTTGATATCATTGTTATTTTCGATAACGTCAATACGACTGGCCAATTCATCAAATTTTTCAGTCAGTGCTTTTACCTGATCGTCATTTTTAGTGTCACAAACATTAATTTGTTTTTGGATTTTACGGGTTTTGTTCAGTTTCTTAACGTCTGCTTTAATAGCATCGGGATCCAGTATTAATTCCAACTGTTCAAGTCTGCTGGTCATTGTCTGAAAGTCTACTGTGTGAGTGTCTGCTTTTGTTTTAAGAGTGGAGATTTCATCATGCAATTCAGTGTTCAACTGTTTTATAGTGTTAATTTCGTCTGATACTGTAGCAATGTTGGTGTCTGCGTATGTTTTTGCTTTCGTAAATAACTTACGCTTGTCTTCCTGTCTCTGTGCCGTAATTGTTTCCATGACTTATTTCTTTACTTTATTCTGTTCCTGTATAAATTTATGGTAACGCGTTTCACTGTTTTGTAGGTGGTGATTAAAACGTTCGTCAATTTGGCTGTTCTGTTGGTCAAATTTCGTGTCTACTTTTGCATCTAATGTGCGTGAAAGTTCTGATGACATTAATTTAAACTCGTCGCGTAACTGTGTTGCGTTTTCAGAACATTGCTTAGCGACTGCACTAATTTCATCTCTAAGTGATTTAGTTGTGGCTGCATGTGTATTACTTAATTCTTGTGCCACAGATCTAATTTCTTCACTACTGTTCCTAGCACAATCCATAATTTCCTCACGTAATTGTTCTTTAGTATCATGACATTGCACGGCAACGGCTGTAATCTGTTCACTAAGTTGTTTGTAATTGTTGTCTTGTTTTTCATTCGACTGTTTGGAATTGTCTAGTTTTTCATTAAGTTGTTTGTTCGATTAATTAATTTGTTGTTTCAGATTTTCATTAAGTTGTAGCAATAATGCCATAACTCGATCCATGCCAAAATTAGGTGCTGTATTCTCTGTGCTGTGTGACGGTGTATCTGCATGTGTCACATTTTGTATAACCATTTGGTCATTGTCTGATTCACAGAAAGGTTTGCTAATCGGATGTGCTCTGTTGGTCACTACACCGGAATCAAATAAATCTGACGTGTTTTGTGTATATTGGTTACCTTCGTTAGAAACAATTATCTGTTCGCTACGTAAATTTTGCAAATCAGGTGTTTCAAACTGGACAGCGTTCATTGTAACGGAACGTGCCGCGTCATCAATTGCCGTTAAATTAAGTGTGGACATAACTGAATGTGTTTGTTCATCATCACACTGATTATCTGTGATTAGAGGGTTATCACTATTATACTGAGTGTCGCTAGTATTATCGGTCAAATTATTCGAGTCAGCTTTTTCACTCCTTGCACATCGCGATGTACTGTTAGCAGTTTTGAGTGGCATTTTCACAAATCAAAATTAAGCACAAAATGAAACAAAGCAAAGCAAAAATGGAACAAATACAATTACAACAAAGAGCAATAAATTGCCACTGATCTGTGAAAGAAAGAGTGACAAGTTAGTAAATGCGTTGCGCCAGATGCAAACTACATTTAATATTACGTAAATAAGTGCAGATATATAACTGACTAACTCTCAGAAATTCACAAAAATACGATCCTGGCCGGTTGTCGACAAGTGTAACCTCCCAACAGAAAAAAATATAATTATTTATTTATTTCAGTGTAACCTCCCAACAGAAAACTTCTGTAACCTACCAATAATACACTGTGACTAATCTCTCAATAATAAAAAATGTGACTCACTTATAACCTTTCAATAATTTACTGTCAATTTAACCTGGTAAACTTTGGGAGTCAGCAGTGCTGCGTCATGGCCCTGAAAGATCATTCTGAATAAACTGAAAATTCTTACCTCAGTCTAGTCCCCGGATAACGCATATATATCTGCTCCCATATGGAACTAAACTTTTCTGGCACAGCCCAGTGCAATGCTGGCCGATAGATTTGTCATATATAAAAAGTAAACATCTGATTTTTCTTTACAATAATCGGGATGACCATGGATTGGAGAAATTAGTGAATTCTTTAAACTGAGATGACTGTCGAAAGTTACTTTTTATGAGAAAGATTATTATTAACAGATTTTTTGAAACATTTACATGGGACTTGATATAACAATAGTACATATGCTCGACGCTGCTTTTACCTTATACTACAACGCTCAGGCTCCGCCATCGCTCCACCACGACCGGCCCAGCCAACACGATGCTCCAGACTGCTGGCTACTACATACTGCTACTGCTACACCGTTCCTACTGCAGTCAACACTTCTCTTTGGTCTGAGATTCTCTTATAGCTTACATATCGCAGGCAGCGCGTGAGCAATCCATCGAAATTACACTGCTCGAGTGCGCTAGCAACAAATTCTTTAGTCATGGACCTCTTACAGGCAGACTGTTTCAGCTGGAGCGACGCGTGAAAATCTTGAGCGTGGTCGACACCTGGCGAGAAGAGTACCTGAAATTCCATGCACAAGGTATCGACTGCCAGGAACAAAACCTGGGAAGACAACAGATGAACATTGTCGTCGATGGTGAAGCAAAAGTTCCAGAGAGCATCCAACCCAAAGAGATCTGTCATGGCCGCATTGTTGACCACAAGGAAGGTAACTTCCTGGCGAACTGATTTATACATGACGGAAGCCATGAACTGACCCAAGAGGGCGATCGTTTGCTTATTGTAAGTAAAGAGGCACCGAGGTGTGGGCATCAGGGGGAGTGCCACAATCTTCACATAAGAGGAATAGTTGATCAGCGAGACCTCTGCTCCGGTATCCACCTGCATCTGCAGTGGCCGACCGTTGACCTGAACGTCGATCGTCACCATGGACGATCCAGAAGACTACACCTGGTTGATATCCATGGGAATAGGCCCCCGACAGACATGGGCCGCATGAAGAGGGGGCTGCCGAGATCTGCAGACCGAACTGACATGTCTGTTACTGGTACACACTGCACAATACGCCCACCTGTCAGGGCAGTCTTCCTGTGCATCCGGGCAGGACAGCGGCTGGAGGGGCTGGCAGCATTAGCGAGGGCGCGGGGGTCTCTGCGCAATGACGGTGGGCGCCACACCCGCGAAGCCGTGAGAGGATGCCAATTCCTAGAGAGGGCGGCTGCCCTGTCGGTGCTATGCAGAACAGGATGGCCGGCGCCGGTCATCGGAACGGACAGCGGCAATGTCTTCGACCTCTGCCAGTGATGCGATGGGCTCCGAGGCGTCATGGTCGTGGAGGGCCGCCACTTCCGCCAAGGATTCCAAACACTTGTCGGTCGCTCTAGAGACTTCATACTTGAATGCTAGATCAATGATCTGGTCCAGAGTAGGATCGTCGAGTCTGAGGGCATCGCACCAGAAAGCCATGTGAGGTGCAGCCTTAATGTGGTGGTCGTGGACCATCTCGCACGCATAGGATTCTTTGGACACTCATGTGTTGAAGTGACATTTCCAGTTCTTCTGCCCACTGGCCATAGGATTGGCCAGCCATCTTGTGACACTGGTGAAATTCGACATGGGCAGCCAACACGTGGAACCGTCGTCAGTAGTAAGGCGTGAGAACCTCACAAACCAGGGAGAAAGTCAAAGATTCTGGAGGTCGAGGTTGGAGTTTCGTCAAGGGGACATACACATCGGACTGGTTCCAGGACAAAAATGTAGGAACGACGAGCAGCCTCCTGGACAACCTGATGGATTTGAAAATCCTACTGGAGCTGCTTCTCATATGTTTACCAGTCTCCAGCTTCTTCATTGAAAGCTGGAAACGGGGGTGGTGGCGGAACCGGGCGGTTTTGCAAGAGTTCCGTAAATAAGCGTTCTTGTGTATCCTGAGAGTTCTTGCAAAACTGTTGAAAACCTTGTAGTAAGTCGTGCACACTTTGGACCAGCTGCTGAAGGACAACTTCCGACATGAGGAAGACACACACAGGCACCAGCTCGTCGCCACATGTGTTGTTACTTACAATTCGCAATGTTTCACAAACACAACTTTTATTGATGTAAGTTCACAAGGTTGATGATAGAACAAGAAACGAAAGGTAACAATAACAAAGCCAGTAAAGGTCTCCTAATTGAGGCAAACAAAATTCACTTCCAATTTTCCACAAAGGTTCGTTGTAACACACACACACACACACACAAATACACACACAGACACACACACGAGTATTAGTACAATTTAGAGACGAAGACGTAATCTTCAACGGTCACAGTACACGAGGTCGGCATCCGGCGCGAACTGAACTTTGGGGATCGTTATAGCACCTATATAGCTGTCTCCAGCTAATCAGGTTTTGGCGTAGTGATACTCCCTGCAGGCCGTGGCCGGAGCTCCCCCTGCAGGAAGTAGTGCTCGGAATGTCCGTTTCCGTTATCTTGTTCGTAAATAGACGGTGTTTATCATGGTACGCCTTGGGCATAGCCAACCTTGTCCTCTGTGGTGTAATATGGGTTGCCGGTACTCAGGGGCTACTTTGGCTACGGTATTACAATCATTATAGATTCCACCGATGGTGACTTAAAGTGAGAAAAGGCGAAACGCGTCTTAGAGAATAACAGACAGTGCAGCAAGAGAAGGCGCTTTTTTATTTAGAAAACAAATATTTCTGTGCTTGCTGTGGAGGATGTCCTTAGAAACAAACTCGGAATTATAGCCAGTTCCAATGGGCACCCAGCAACACTAGAAGTTCTAAATTACATCTTTTAAAGATTCTACTGCTTAATTTACTGCATACGTTCCATTTTAATTATATATAATTCATACACAGTGTATTCACCTCTGAACATCAAACGATACAATACCAGTAATAAATATGAAGTATAAGTAAGAGTAAATGAGGCACAAAGAAAATTTTTTTAGGTGTACATTCTGATAAAAATTAAACCTGCAAAATAAAAATATATTATAGTTTATGAAAAAAGCCATTCGCTCACGCACTTCGTGTTGTTACAAGTCTGGAGAGTAATAAATTATTAGGTGATTATAGTTTTCTAATTTTTACTGAAGAATGTCGTTTACGAATGTATCCTAGAATGAATTATCTCTAAGATAATTGTTGTATAGAAACTTGTTATAAGAATCACGCGTGTCGCTCATCTACGATGGTGTTGTACACTACTACTGAAATAGTTAAATGTATACTACTACTGATGTAGTTAACTACAGCATCCCGGTACGTATTTCATATCTGTAAATTCGTTTTAAATAATTTATTAGATGTCGAAAGGAATAATTGCGTTGATAACATAAAATCTATTTCTCCTCAGCGCTTGGGAGAACGAGACAAGATATTAAATAGGAAAACAGTTTTCTAATTTTCTGCAATACTATTTTTTTATGGTCACAAAAGGGCATTCGGGTTCTTGGGGTATCGCCAGTTGACAAATGAATTCTGCAAACATAGATAAAATGATATGCTACTTACACAGATATTGTTTATACAGCAGATGTAAATGTACAAAAATGATGACATGTAGATTATTTACGTAGGAAAGTACTACATTTTTACATAGCGCAGAAATGGTTACATATAAATAAAAATGTAAAGGAAGTGTTCTATCTGTATGTTGTTACAGTTACTAACAGACAAAAAATAAAGTAAATTGAAATTTACAATTTTAATCTAATAATTGTATAACTAAGATTTAATTAACCAGAGCGGAAAACGCAGATTGAATTTGATCATTTAATACTAAGCTGGCACTGACTGAATATGTAATGCCACCTTAGTATTAATTATTCTGCGTGACATAAAAATGGAATACTTCCTTTGTAAACACTCTACATGTCACCATTTTTGTGTATTTCGTATCTTCAGTACAAACCGCGCGTCATTTTATACGTGTTTGCAACATTCAGTTGTCATCTGACGAATCTAAGATGTCGCAAGCCGTTTTTTGACCAAATGAGTATAATTTTGCGGAAAATTAGAAAACTGTTCTCCTATTTAATATTAATGACATCGATATTTACAATAATGGAAGAAGTAATTGGCTTTAGCTCAGAAAAGTGTAAGTAATGCCGCTACCAAAATCTTTCATCACATACCAACGATATTAAATACATGACAAACAGTTAAATAAGGAAATAAGCTTAAACAGTTCCTTCTGAGTTCTCCTTCTATTCCATAGAAGAACTTTTATTTAGGAATTTATAGCTTATTTAATAAGCAACTGTTACATATTTAATGCTATTATTAAATTAATCAAATATTCTTTACTGTTTTGGGAGCTCGTCTGTAAATGGACAGCATGCAGCTATATTTAAACGCAAATGAAGTTAAGAGCCCGTAAATTAACTCGCTCAGCGTTGCCACGATACAGTTTACCGATGATTAATAGAACATTTAACTAGCAAAGTAACCAACTAATTGGCAACCGTACCGTCTACGGTGCTTTAAACAGTTGCGTGATGGATGATTTCACACGGGCAACACTACGATCGACGTTGTCCCATTCACGTTCAAAATAAGTTAGAAATTCAGGGCTTTTGGAAGCGTAGGGTAGATGGTATTTGGCACTGTACCACGTATTTTCCAGTTCAACTCGGGTATGTAACGCAGCGAGGAAACTTACTTGAATGCATCTGCTAGCACTCTGATTTGTCTAATACCAATATTACCTTTGAATTTCGTATGAGTGCGATTCAGAAAGAGTTGTACTACATGTATTCCGACACTTCTTACTTCATAATTTTTCTTGAAACACTTTAAGTTGGCTCTCACAGTTACATTGGCATCTGTTTCGAAGCGTTTGCCAGTGCAGTTCTTTCAGTACTGATATCTCAATGATGCTACCTCACCGGTAAAACAAACCTGTGACCATTCGTGCTGCTCTCCTTTGCTTATGTTCGATATCCTCTGTTAGTACTATTTGCTATGGGACCCACACACGTGGAAAATATGCTGGGCTAGGTCGCAGGAGTGTTCCGTATACAATCTAGATCGTGGAATCATTGCATTTTAGCAATATCCCGCAAATGAACTAGACTTTGAGACCAGATTTACCTGCGACTGCACCTGTGTGATCCTGCCTGACGCACTGTTCAAATGGTTCAAATGGCTCTAAGCACTATGGGACTTAACATCTGAGGTCATCAGTCCCCTAGACTTAGAACTACCTAGACCTAACTAACCGAAAGACATCACACACATCCCTGTCCGAGGCAGGATCCGAACCTGAGACCGTAGCAGCGGCGCGGTTCCGGACTGAAGCGCCTTGAATCGCTCGGCCACAGCGGCCGGATCCTGACACACTGTCACATCCAGTTATTTGTACCGATTGACTGGTTCCAGCTGTAACTCAATGAGACTGTAGTCAGGATATCAAGTTGCTGCCTTTTATGTAGTGTATCATTTTATATTTCTAAGAATTTAAAAGCAAGCTGCCAAGCTTTGCACAACTTTCAAATTTTACTAAGACCTTATTATGCAAACTGAAGGTGGAGGGGGCGAAAGGAAAGGAAGGGGAAGGAACTATTGATGTCAGCTGCATCGGGAATTTATGCGGAATCAGCAACAAAAAGCGAAAATGTGTACCGGACTGGGATTTGAAACCGAGTTCTCCTACATGCTAGACAGTTGCGTTAGCAACTGCATGATCCGGACACAATGTTTATTGCTACTGCACCTCCCGTGTCATCCACATTTCCTCCCCCCCCCCCTCCCCGCCCAACGTCACCTATTCGAAGTTTCCGTCGATGTCCTCCACGACCGCTACAGGAGGGCGAACATAATTGTGCATCTGCATTGAAAGTCGTGGATCCATTGTCCATCGAGGCAAATCAGTTATATGAACGCATAATTGTTCTTTTGGGTCCAAAAAAATAAAAATAAACAGACACTACGCATTCATACTATCAAGATCTGGTTGAATATTTGAGCAGCTTTTCAAACATATTCTCTTTCAAGAGAACCAATCACGTAATACTAATTCTCACCTAGAAGAAAGGAAGCTGCTATCACGAAAGTTCTTTAGGGTGTCAGTTCTCCTCTAGATATTTACTCTCAACGATGGGCGAATTGGCGGAGACTTTGTTTAATGAAGTCTGCTGTTTGGCTCTTCAGGCAATGCTCCGTCTCAATAATTATCTCGTCTTGATTACAGAAATGCCCTTCACGCAATGGTTCCCTCATAGGAGAAGACAGGAAGAAATTAATGTGCGCCTCGTCAGTAGAATACGTGTGGTAGGGGGGGGGGGGGGGGGGGGAAGAAGACATATCATGTTTGGGTGTATGTGTTCTGTGCAAAATGAAATGAGGCATCGTTGGGGAGTAAAAGAAGGCTCTCGAGACAGATTCCCGCTACAATTCGTTTCGACGGCCTCCCGGAAGGTGAAGATGACCAGTAGTGTGCTTCTGTGCCAGTGGTCATTGCGTCTTCGCCTCTTTCTGTGGTGGCGAATCCACACGTTTCTACTGGTTTCTATGATCTCCGCCACTTTGTTCTTGTTAATTCAGATGTACTTCACCACACTGGAAACGACGGTGCCACCAGTGCGTCATACAACGGTGCATTGTTGCCCTATGCTCTTCCCAACTCAGCGTGGACTATTGTTGCTTTTGGTTCACGATGCTTTACCAGTAAGCTGTGCCATATTGTTTTTTTGCTCCTATGGAACTGCGTCGAGCGGCTTTCAATGTGGACCAGAGCTTCACACACCTACCTGCAAACAAAGGAAAATTAATCAAGCAACTTAATTGTTTTTTCTAGGCCATAAAGTACTGTGGAGACCTCACGCCCCACGTGTTGAGCAATTCGGCGGTACGTCCACCCGGCCTCCCGCATGCCCACTATACGCCCTCGCTCAAAGTCCGTCAACTGCATATACTGTTCACGTCCACGCTGTCGCGGCATGCTACCAGTGTTAAAGACTGCGATGGAGCTCCGTATGCCACGGCAAACTGGCTGACACTGACGGCGGCGGTGCACAAATGCTGCGCAGCTAGCGCCATTCGACGGCCAACACCGCGGTTCCTGGTGTGTTTCCGCTGTGCCGTGCGTGTGATCATTGCTTGTACAGCCCTCTCGCAGTGTCCGGAGCAAGTATGGTGGGTCTGACACACCGGTATCAATGTGTTCTTTTTTCCATTTCCAGGAGTGTAAAACGTCTTTTTTACGTCGTTCCGGCATCTGCCACCATCAGGTATCAGAAAACTTTAACCTTGCGATAACGGGTTCACTGTCAATCGACACTGAACTTTGCTTCTAAAGGTCAAAGTTTTTTGATATCTGATGATGAAAGATGCAAAACCTTGCTAATAAATAATGACATTTCATTTAGCGATCTAGTTGGTTTTATTCATAAAAACTATGAATATCGTCTATCAAGTGTTTGGAATACAGCTGTAACAGCAAGGATACAGGCACATATCCGTGGGAAACACTATAAATTGTTTCTACATTTGTCATTGCTTTTCATCCAAGATAATACATAGCGTACTCTTTACCAAAAAATATTCCAGTTACAAATTTCGTTTCATACTGCGTATTATTGTACGATCGTTAATAAGCAGTGGTGTAGTATTGAGTCAAAGGCTTTTCGGGTGTCAGGAAACACGCATCAATCTGACTGCCTAGACCCATGGCTTTAAGGATGGCGTGTGAGGAAAACTCTAGTTGAGTTTTGCATGACCGTTGTTTGCGATGTCTATGATGGCTGGCATGCAAGAGGCCACGGCCTAAAATTAAATATCACGTGGAAGTCAAAGGTAATGGGTGGGAATTTTGTGAATCAGTATTGCTATCCTTCTCTTAGACGAGAATGACCTGTGATTTCTTCCAGATACTGGGCAAAGTGCACGGTTCGAGGGACGCTATAACTCACTAATCCCGTTTCTTCCTTTTTCACGAAAGAAGAACGAGTGGAAAAGAAGAAACGATGAGAATTTCCACTGGCACTTTTACGTAACGCTTATATTCGTGTTTAACTGTGAAGCTTAGCTATCAAGAACTAGAGGTACCTAATTAAAGGAACGTTAAATTTACAGGAACAAAGGTGCCTACTGTAAAGAGATGTGCCTGAATTTGGTTGCGTTTCGCTATAATTGCTAACCGTGTTGAGATTCGTGTCAAAACGAAACACCACTCATTCCATCCTTTTGTGGAACAACGCCGCCAACACTGAAGGTAATCAGATGGTTACAATTCTGTTGGTAGTGTCATTCTCGTGAAATCCTCCTCTAGGAAGGAAAACTTTAAGTTGCAAAAACGATTAAAATACGAGGTATAAAGACGTACTGTCGTTTTTATGAAACAACCGTGCTCATTCCCATATGACGACTGGAACGCTATCTCTTGTTATAGACGCTGCCTGTTTGACAGTCCGTCATCTCTTTCTCCTCCCCCCCACCTCTCTCCCTCTTTCTCTCTCTCTCTCTCCCTCCCCCCCTAAAATGCGCCGAGTTCGTCCCGTTCCAGGTAAATCTCTTTTTGTACTCGAAAGCTTCCCCTACTGGCATGAGATTCCAGGTTCCAGGACGACGATACTGTTAAACGTAATCGCTCGTGAATAAGCCTACCTGATCTCAGTTACACAGGGTGAAACCTCCAGCCACGAGTAGCGCACTCTGAATGAGTTCAACACTGCACTGTCATTTGAAACCAGGTACGGACGCAGGATTTCGTTATAGAGCGGATCTGCTTCTCCATCAGTCCCAAGCTACACTAAATTTCATTTGCGGTCGTCCTATTATTTAACGTACTACAGGTACCTAGGATTTTAATAACAGTATTAAAATGTATATAATGTTTTAACATTTCTGGATGAGGTATCGAATATATTGCTTCCCTCTACTTATATCTCCCGAGGAGATCACGAATGTAAAATTAGAGAGATTCGAACGCGCACGGACGCTTTCCGGCAGTCGTTCTTCCCGCCAACTATACGCGACTGGAACAGGAAAGGTAGGTAATGACAGTGGCACGTAAACTGCCCTCCGCCACACATCGTTGGGTGGCTTGCGAAGTATAAATGTAGATGTAGTAGATGATAGTAATTTGTTTACATCTGTGGTTATCACTGTGGTTTTGATTTTTTTCGGTGTCATGACCTGTCCCCCTCCTACAGTTGATTCGAGACAGCAAGAGACAGTCCTATACTAACAAATTAGCTACCATGAGTACAAGCAGTTAAAAACGCTACATACATCTCAGTTCAGGGAGTGTGTGTTTTTCAAAAAGAAGATGCTGTAAATTTCTACACAATTAAAGCAGAAACATATTTCTGTGAATTTATAGCAATACATTTTGATTGTCGACTTATAGTCGAAAGAAACAAATATGGAATTTAGAAATAAAAATTATTTAAAAAATTCTCTAAACCACTAATAAAACTTTGAATAAGCTCATTGCTGTAAATTTATTCGTAACTGATTTGATACAGAATGCAGCAGTGGACTTCTGAAGGTTTTTCACACCAGACTTCAGGAAATAATACTTAATGCTGTTCATCGCAACACTCCGCTGTACAAGTAACATTTTTATTTAATTACTACTGTAATTTTTTCATTTACCTCTTTACTTTCCATACGTTGACATTGTCAAGTATTTAAGATTATTTGGAGTATTTCCGCAATACCTTATGCTACTGGTGTACTGTGTACCATCTGTCACGGTTGTGGAGAATATAGACATTATGGTTGGAGTGTTACTATACGACTTGAAATGTATCTTGAAGGTCATAAATGGTGCGTACGAAAAAGTGATAGGTCACTCTAAATAATATGTATGTGACGACAACAACGTAGCGATGAATATAAACACACTTAACCAAGATCACCAAGCTGTTGGCAACAGCTTTGACAAAATAAGTGTCACGAAATAACAAGAAATCGTAAATGACCGTTAGGCATTAACCAGTTCACATTTCTGGAATTCATTCTTCGGGTGAATCAAAGTAACAGAGAAAATACTTCTATCATTAAGAAATCTTTGTGTTAGGATGAAAGAATGTTTAATCTGCACCGCATATGTATTCCCTTTGGTGAACGCTGTCACTTCATATCTTACGAACTATTGAAAGCGTTCGCCAGGAACACAGGTTACTTTCGTGGCATTCTGTAATTGAGGCAACTCTTCGCACCTTCACGCAGACTTTGTTCTTGTGAGTGATGCACCAAATGTCGAAAAGTCTCCATACATCCACTGGTTGTCGTTCATGTAGGAGCAACAGGTTTTGCACAAAATATATATATTCTCGTACGAAAATCTCATTTTGAATTTTTTTACTCTCATTGTACTGAACCAGTCTAGACTGTTCTCTATCGCTACTACGTCCATGGTCCTTGTTATCTTGTGCTAATCAATAGTGATGTCTGAAATTATAGATTTTCAACGGGGAATTTTGTCGGCGCTTATTTACTTCGTGCAGTTATAACGACACTTGCTAATCCGTGTACTGAACAAGCTTGGAAGGCAATCAAGGAGAAACTTGGAAAGGAAATTAAAGTTCTGGAAGAAAACACACAAGCTTTGAGGTACACCGATGACATTCCAATTCCCTGAGTGACAGAAAAGGACTTTGAGTAGCTGTTGAACGGAATGGATTGTGCAGTGAAATGTGGCTATGAGATAAATCTCAATAAAAATAGAACAATGCAATGAAATGTAGTCGAATTAGAAGAGGCGATGCTCAGGGAATTAGATTAGAGAATCAGATGCTAAAAGTAGTAGTTATTTGGGCAGTAAAATAATTGATGATATCCGAGAAAGATAGGATATAAAATGCAGAGTAGCAACAGCAAAAAAAAAAAGAGTTTCTGAAAGGAAATATTTGTTAACATTGAAAATTAATTTAAGTGTAAGGAACTTTTTCTGAATGTATTTGTCTGGAATGTAGGCATGTGCGAAGGCGAAAAGTGGACGAAAAGCATTTCAGACAATGATATACTACCAGACGGACCTTCTAACTCATCAACAAACGAGTAACTGTATGTGTAATATTTTCATGTAAAAATAATGGTGTGAACTGTTACGAATCTGCAAAGATGACAAAACAAGAACTGTTTTATTCCAGGTTAAATCCAATGAACCTGACTTTAATACAATAGGTGAAACGTGTATGAAACTTAAATGAATACTGCACTGTACCAAGAAATAGGCATTTGTGTTTATAAGACGAATACCCCCTAAGAAAGTTTAGGAAATGACAAATATATAAACAGCCGTATTTTGCGAAACTGGACCTGCGTCTATAAGTTAGGCTCAGCGAACACCAAGACATGGTGTTAGTTCGCTCAGTGAAAAGCCATCGGAACAGTATAATGCTTTCCGAAAAATGCCACGAGAGACGACGCAGCAGTTGAGCTGAAAATGTTGGGGTGTCGGCGAGGTGGCGCGAGGGGTAGCTTTTCACTTTCACTCGCGGCCAAATCCGCTCGCGCTTCACGGGGAGACTTGAGAGATCAAGTCCGTCCCTTGCAACCGGATATGAAAATTTCATGGAACTGGAAGCACGCACTCGCCCGAGAAGAAGGGTCCCGCGTGATCTGGAACGGATTTGCGCCACGGGTATTCTAGGAAGCCGCGTGATGTTTACATGCGTTAATGCACTGAATTATTCCAAGGGGGAAAGCGCTTTTGGTTTATCTATTATGAAGTGTAACCTACGAAAGACTGCTTCCATCAAGTTATCCGATGGGCAGAAAATGTAAGCGGATAATAAAGAAATTTACTTTCAGAGGTAAGCTGGTTCGTCCCCGTGCCTAAAACGTAAGCAAAAATGCAATTTTATATGACTGATAAAAACAAAATTGCACAAATAAACATCTTACTGTCCGTCCTTCCTACAAAACCTTTCCAGAAATAACGAGAGTTTGACTTTAAGGTACGGGCTACAACTAAGTAATTTTAGACTTAACGTGTACTGAGAATCTGTCTTCTTATCGTTAGAAACAAATCACGTTTTTCCTTCGAAATCGTATTTCATTTAATTGTTTGTAGAATTCCGGTACACCAAAAAGGGAAAAACTTGAGTTTGTTGGCATTTTTTAAAATTTTCAGCAGTGTTTTTCTTGTGAAAATCTCTTCATCTGATAGAATAGCACTTGCACCGTACGTACTCAATTATTTGTTGGATATAGGCTATTCTATTCCCTGTCCGCCTCTACTGTTTTTACCCTTTACAGCTCCCTCTAGTACCACAACAACCATTCTCTAACGTACACATGTACTCCTATCCTGTCCTCCTTCTTGCCAGAGGCTTCCACATGTTTCTCTCCTCACCGGTTCCACGGAGAACCTCCTCATTTCTTATCGTATAAGCGCACTTAATTTTCATTATTCTTCTGTATATCTAAAACCCCAAACTTCTTCGATTTTTCACTGTTTCTGATTCGTTTCCGTACAATTCTGTGTTCCAAACGCGATTTTTCTGAAATTTCTACCTGAATTTAAAAACATTGTATGATTCTAGTAGAGGTGTTTTGGACAGACATACTCGTTTTGCTTGTGCTAGTCTGCTTTCGATGGTCTCTTTGCTTCGATCGTCAC
Organism: Schistocerca gregaria; assembly: GCF_023897955.1. Lineage (NCBI taxonomy): Eukaryota > Metazoa > Arthropoda > Insecta > Orthoptera > Acrididae > Schistocerca > Schistocerca gregaria. The sequence goes on from NC_064924.1 coordinate 515,683,997, forward strand.
GTTGTACTTTGGTCCCAGGATAGGAGAAATCCTCGACTTGGTCTACATCGTGGTCCCCAATTTTGATGTCACATTTATCGCTCATTATTGTTAATCATCAGTGATTTCGTCTTCCTTCGGTTTACATTCAGTCCATAGTGCGTACTCGTTAGACTGTTAATTTAATAGGTCCTGTCGGTAGCAATGACATCAGTAAATCTCACTGATGTCTTTTCATTCTCAATTTTAATCCCGCTCTTAATCCATTCTTGAAATATCTGCTCTAGCAGAACAGAAATGCGAAAAAAACATGTCCGAATACAATTATTGGACTCACCAAAACGAAACAATATTACAATATCCAAAAGAACAACGGAGTCAATCCCAACTGCGGATCGACACAAATACAAAACAATAAATAATAACAATAATAATAAAGACCTGACTCTTCACCGGAAGCGAACACAACAGTTCTACAACGTCAAGAGGTTCGTCGACTACACCAAGAGACCGGCCAGTTAGAAGGGTGTCTGGACGTGACTGCTGGGGCGGCAGCTCTGTATCCCTCCAAGCGGTGGGTCGAACTGCCTTTTTCCGGCAGTGCCCCACCTTGTAAAGCCTATTGGCGGATGTTTCTGTTGTAACTGCCTGGCGCAGAAAAGTAGTTCCTTCGACCTCTGGTGAAGGTGTTCTTCAGGCTCCGCAAACGGGTAGCGGTTCCTGGCGACCATTGGTGGAAACCTGGTGGTGTGTTGTGTTGAGGCCGCCGGTAAGTCTTTATTTTGACAACATAGACGACTTAGGTTTTCCTGGTGAATATAGACCCTGTGATTTAGGCATCCTGTAATAGTTGGATGTAAAGTGGGATGCCGATGCAGTAGGCACTACGATGTCCAAAGTGTGCTGCCACAGCAGACCTCCCCCCCCCCCCCATAGCGTGAAGCAGAAGGCACATTCGATATCAGGCCCCAAGGCTTTGGGCGACAGGAGACCGGGGACAGTCGCAGGGCCCTCTGCGGCAGAGTCCGCTCCAGGAGTGACTGGCGGCTATGGCGGAGGCGGCGGTCGGATGGGGAGAGGACCACCTCAGGAGTGAAGCTAGTTGGTGTGCTTCTGACACACTCTGCCGTCGTCGAGGGTGAATGCCGCCAGAGCGCGGCCGATGAGCGATGAGACCCTGGTGGGGACCCACCGGGGACGATTCCGAGTAAGCACCAGCACCCAGACCGGATCCTGTACAGAATAACGCGGCTGTGTCGAATGCGGAGTGGGGCTGGGAGAAGACGGAATCAGGAGAGACAAGGGGGACTGATGAGGATGGCCATGAAGTTGCTGGGGATGATCCATCCTGAACAGTGGATCGGTAGGAGGAGAGAAAGATGGTAAGGGAGTCGTGCAGGGGGCTAGACATCTAAACTTCGAATATCCTGACAAACCGTTCAGCTAATCCGTTAGATGCAGGATGAAACGGAGCAGTATGAATCAACTGGATGACTTGGGAAGAGCAGAAGGAGGTAAATTCAGCAGATGTAAATTGAAGGCCGTTGTTTCTCACCAACGTCTCCAGGAGGTCCTCAATGGCACTTACGTGGGAAAGAGCTTGGATGGTATGGGCAGAGGTCGTGGAGGACATGTGAGAGACATAAGGAAACCCACTACCGGCGTCCACAAGGATAAGCCAGGAAGAGCCAAGAAACGGGCCTGTGAATCCAAGTGCAAAAGGGAGCAAGGAGAAGGAGCAGGAGGCCACAGGAACAGGCAGCAATGGAGCACTGACTGGTGATTTTGACAAGAGGGACATGAGGCCAGCATGCAGGTGATGGCGGCGTCAGTCCCCCTCTAGTAGAAATGCTGGTGAGCAAACCATTTCATCAGGATAATCCCCCAGTGAACAGTGTCCTGGAGCTCGAAGGCCCGCTTGTGGAGGAAGGGCGGCAGCACCTCCCGCCAGCGATCTTTATCACACAAGATGAGGAGGTCCCCATGTTTGACAGACAGGTTCTAGTGGTTGTTCCAGTACGCCCAGACTTCTGTCTGCAGCAGCAGACGACAGTCTGATGGCCACCCATGCTGAACGTGGTGCAGTAGCACTTGGAGGATTGGGTCATCTGCTGCGTGGTGTGCATCTAGCTAGACATCCAGTGGGAAATCAGCGACTGCCTCAGCAGCTGTGTCATCCAGGTGGAAACAGGCAACCGGGTCAGTATTGAACTCTGGGTCAGCACCTACTGGGAGATGAGAGAGAAGATCCACAGTGGCATGGAGAGCTATGGTCTGGAAATGGATGTGATAGGAATATTCAGTGAGGAACAATGCCTAGCACTGGAAGTGGCGAGCAGTCCTCGTGGGGATGGCGGCTGTAGTGCTAAACAACGAGACCAGAGTTTTGTGATCGGTGTATAAGGTGAAGCGACGGCTGTAGATGAAATCGTGGAATTTCTTAAACCCAAAGATGATGGCCAAGGCCTCCTTCTCAATTTGGCTGCACGTGTGCTGAGCTGGGGATAGTGTTTTGGAGATGAAGGCCACGGAGTTCTCGACCCCATTGATGATGTGAGACAAGACTGACCCCACTCCATAGTCTGACGCATCGGCAGTCAAGGTGAGAGGCTTGGTTGGGTCATAACGGACTAGGCAAGCTGGCATCAGGAGAAAAGACTTCAGATGGTGGAACGCCCTATCACAATCCGACAATCAGTCCCAGGGAACATTCTTACAGAGGAGGCGGTGAAGTAGTTCCACCAGAGCCATGGCGTGAAACAGCAGTAGTAATCGAGTATGCCCAGGACTGAGTTGAGCTGGGAGGTGTCCTTCAGGGGTGGCAGCTGCTGAATAGCCTCGACATACTGGGGCATGAGGCGAATGCCATTACCGCTGAAAACAGGCCAAAGGTAGGAACAAAAAACAAAGACGTTTCTCCTTATTGCAACGTAAGACGGTACCCTGAAGAACCTGGAAAAGGCGCCGGAGGTTCCAGACCAAGTTTAGGGAGGAGATGCCAGCAACTAAGAAGTCATCTAGGTAGTTAGCTGTCACTGGAATTTCTTTTGTCAGTGTTTCCAAATGTTGCTGGAAGATGGAAGGCACTAGCAACCGTGAATGGGAGGCAGTTGTAACAGAAGAGCCCAAAAGGAGTATTGATTACCAAAATCGTTTTTGACGAACTGGAGGTAGGCAATCCGCAGATCAATTTTGACAAACACCTTGCCGCCAGCCAACTGGGACAGGATGTCATCAATCTGGGGTATGGGATACGAGTTAATAACGGACTGAGTGTTGACAGTGGCCTTAAAATCACCACAAATGTGAAGAGATCCATTCGACTTCTCAAGAACCATGGTGGATATAGCCCAACGACTATGGTGGACTGGGGTTAGGATGCCCTCAGCCTCCAGGCGACGAAGCTCCTCTCATAGTTTGTCACAGAGGCCAAACAGTACCGAGCAAACCTTGTGGAACTTCAGGATCGCTGAGGAGAGGAGTATGATATGGGCTTCAAACCCAGAGACCCACAGAGATATGGCACAGAACATTTCAGGGATATCATCCAGAAGCTGCTGCAAGCGATTGTCTGCTGACAACTACTGCCTGGCCAGTCCCCAGTCATATATCTCAATGCCCAGTAAGAGAAAAAGATCCATTTCCATTAAGTTGGTGGGCTCAGGGATGGCGAGGACCAAATCCTGGGCTGTCACATCGTGAGTGAGGTACTGGACCCGAGCCAAGAATGTTGGATGATTTTTGTTGCTGTAGCTCTTCAGAGAAAAATGGAATGGACAAAGCGGTGGTGAACCCAACTGATGGTGGGAATCTCATCAATGATGGTCGGGGAGGAGTGTATCCAGTTGAAAAGGGAGAGAAATGCCATTCAGCCGCACAGGCAGATTGATCGCTGCTGTCGTGGGCAAAAGAACCGTCAGCACGAAGGAAGTTGGCGGCACCGGATCCGTCTCATCCACCATGGAGTCGGAGGCGTCGACAGCAGTGTGGTCCACGGCTATCAGAGACGACGACCGACAGATCTCGGCTCTGTGACCCTGCTTTCCGCACGCTGAACAAGTCATCCTCTGGAAGCAGCAATCTTGGCTCTGTGACAAAGCGTTGGCAACAGGATGGCAACCGTTGTCGCTGCTGTTGCTGTTGCCGCTGCAGCCGCCGGTGGAGCAGGTGGGGAGCAGCACCTTGGTCCTGGAGGGTGGGCGTTGCCTCAGAAGAGGACACCTGGCGCCGCAGCGGCAGTTGCTATTAGTGGAACCGGCAACGTGGGGGGCGGGCGGCGAAGGTCTGCACCGGGGACTTCAGCATAGAAGCAGAGCGAAAGGACTGGTCATGAATGCGGATAATCGATAAACAGGTGTCTGAAGAGGGACCTTCCAGCTTCAGAAGATCGGTTTGTAAGGTATCATAGGGGACATGGACAAGAATCATATCACAAATGAGTGTCGAACCGTAAGACTGCTTGCCATGTGGGTTGCCACAGAAAAAACGACAGTCACGGTATAGACCTTGCAGTGTAGCAGTCCATTCCCTGTATGACAGTTCGGGAGGCTTCTGACAACAGAAGAACTTGTGACACTCCGCCAGCAGGTGGACCTGAGATTCAAAGTAATCCAATAGGCTAGAAGTCAACACCTCGTAGGAGAGAGCATGAGGTTCTGTATCGGGATGCAACTGGCCGGCCAGTGTGGCCGTGCAGTTCTAGGCGCTTCAGTCTGGAACCGCGTGACCGCAACGGTCGCAGGTTCGAATCCTGCCTCGGGCATGGATGTGTGTGATGTCCTTAGGTTAGTTAGGTTGAAGTGGTTCTAAGTTCTAGGGGACTGATGACCTCAGAAGTTAAGTCCTATAGTGCTCAGAGCCATTTTAACCATTTATAGGGATTCAGCTGTTGCAGAAGGTGATAAACGTCTGGGCCCAAATAGGCGAGGAAAAATGCGCGACAGTGAACGTCGACAGTGACATCATGAGCAATAAATTGTTGCTCCAGACATTTCACGTAGTTCCCCCAAAGTGGGGAAGCAGGGTGAGACCACTGCTTGGGCATCTCAACGGGGAAGGTGGACATCGCCTGTAACCGCTGAATAACGAACTAGTTCGTTTGTTGCATACGTTCAACAACGCTATGACTCTTGCTGAGGGTTCATCAATACCTAGAATACCTTCTGCCATAGCGGAAAACAACCGAGTAAACGCGAGAAACTCGTAAACCAACTTGTCGCCACTGAAGTATCTACATTATCAGAACAGTAATGCAAAAAACAAGCCCGAAAACAATTTATTGGACTTACCAAAACGAGACAATAATAAAATATCCAAAACAACAACGGACTCACTGAATGAGGTGGCACAGTGGTTAGCACACTGGACTCGCTTTTCGGAGGACGATGGTTCAATGCCGCGTCTGACCACTCTGGTTCAGGTTTTCCATGATTTCCCTAAGTCGCTTCAGGCACATGCTGGGATGGTTCCTTTGAAAGGGCACAGCTGACTTCCTTCCCTAATCCGATGAGACCGATGACCTCACTGTTTGGTCTCTTCCCCAAACAACCCAACCTCAACCCAACAAAGGACTCGAACCCAACTGCAGATCGACACAAATATAAAATAATAATAGAAAGGACCCGACTCTTCACAGAAAGCGAAAAAATAAGTTCTACAATGTCGAGAGGTTTGTAGACTACACTAAGAGACCAGCCACCTAGAAGAGGCGTCTGGCAGTGGTTGCCGGGGTGGCAGTTCAGTATCCCTCTGAGCAGTGGGTCTAACTGTCTTTTGCCGGCAGTAAGCCACCTTATAAAGACCGTTGGCGGATGTATGTGCCGTAACTATTTGCGATCACGTACCTGGCGCAGCAAAGTAGTTCCTAGGCTAGCTGCGACCTCTGGTGAAGCTGTTCTGCACGCTCCGTGAATGGGTAGCGGTCCCTGGCGGCCGTTGGTGGAGACCTGGTGGTGTGTTGTGATGTGGCCCCCTGTAAGTGTTTTCTTTTGAATATACACCAAGTGATTTAGGCATCCCGTGATAGTTAGATGTAAACTGGGATGCCGATGCAGTAGGCGCTACGATGTCCGAATTGTGCGGTCACAGCACATGTTTTTAATTTTCGTAAATGCGGCCACTTCGCAGTGATAACACCGGTCCCTGTCAGATCACTGCAGTTTAGTGCTGTCGGGCTTGGCTAACATTTGGATGGGTCACCATCCATGTCTGACGAGTGCTGTTGGCAAGTAGGGTGCATTAAATTCTTGTGAGGCCAATTGAGGAGTTACTTGACTGAGACGTAGCGGCACTAGTCACTGACAACGGCCGGGAGAGTGGTGTGCTGAACAAAGTGCTCTCTGTATCCACATCCGGTAACGCCTAAGGGCTGAGGATGACACGGCAGCCGGTCGCTGGTGTTGGGCCTTCGAAGTCTGTTCGAAATGTGTTTTTTTTCTTTTTTTATTCGTTGTATAAATTGAACAGTAGGGCGAAAGGCAGCACTCTTATCGTACATCATTCTTAATCTGAGCACTTCGATCTCGATCTTTCATTCTCAACGTTCCATCTTGTTTGTTGTATGTATTGTACATTGCCCGTCTTTTCCTATGTCTTACACCCGGTTTCCTAAGACTTTCGAATATGTTGCTCCAATTTACATTATTGACACTTTTTCTAGTACGACAAACTGTTCAGATAGTTCAAATGGCTCTGAGCACTATGGGACTTACCATCTGAGGTCATCAGTCCTCTAGAACTTAGAACTACTTATACTTAACTAACCTTAGGACATCACACACATCCATGCCTGAGGGAGGATTCGAACCTGCGACCGTAGCGGTCGCGCGGTTCCAGACTGAAGCGCCTAGAACGACAAACTGTATGTTCGTTCCAAGTTAGTATACGACTTTACACGTAATGCGTGACTGAAAGATGTTAAGGCGTTGGCTGAACCTGCTGTAGTCTGGTAATCTCACCAGGGAAGTGCATAAATTTACATTCTTTCTCACTGCTCGTTCAAATGTGAACGACCCTCACACAAATGATGATAGTGTTGGTTAGTCGTTATAGCACGTTCAGCCGGACGCTCAAAGTGTGGTCTGTAGCAATGTCACTCCGCCTGCTGTAACAGCCGCGTTAAAATGCGTGAAGATGGTGAATTAATTCTTCGAAACTGGATGCCTTTAACAACACGCTTTGTGATGGACTTACATTTACCGTATTTTACAAGCGACGTAGTATTACCCCATCAATAGTAAATGGGATATTAAAAAATAGTTCAGCCACTAGGGGAGAGGAGCAGATGGAAAACTTTATTATAACTAATGACACTACTAGAAAACTGAGCGGCATGAGAGGAGATGTCATCGATCACAGGCTATTAAAGTTGTAACGCCAGGAAGGGTACAAAACAACGAAGTTTACTTATTGTTCGTGTAGAGTAGTGGGAAGAATACATGATTAAGTTCGTAGGTGATTCGTGGCTACACTGGGTGCCAAATTTAGTACACAGGATCTAATGGAACCCTGCCCACCTGCAATTGAAATATTACTATAGTAATAAAAGCACAGTCCCAATTCTGTCAGTTCATACCAGATATAGTATTGATTAAAATTAATTGCAGAATAAGGAATCTAGGACGAACTTTTTTATCGCTAGAGGTCGTGAAAAGTAATTATTTGCAAATAATACTTATCTTTTTATTTGCTGCAATAGTTTTTGTTGCTCGTTGCCTGAGAATAAGGGGGATGTGATTTCACTGAGAGGCTTCCTGGGTCTTGAAGTGTTTATGAACAATATATTAATCTTTTTCTTGCAATTAGTATTGTGGCACAATTCCTTCATTCAGTAAAGTAGTCAGTAATGGGGATTAGCTGTGATCTAAAAATGACATAAACAGGTGTTAAATGTAACACCAGATAAAGATACTTAGCGATGTATTCTTTAGTTTTAAATAAGCACCAGGTAGTTTCATTACACTTCATAAACATTAAAAATATAAGCAAGAAGTGTATATCTGATACGAGTTACACTTCGACTTGTTTCTTCACAGCTCACATCCGACACTCAACTAGCCACGGAAGACGGATGCCAAAGAGACTTTGATTTTTCGTGGCTTTTCCTGTCTGGTTAGAGAATATCAGAGAGCAGACAAATAATAATAGGTAATGATAATATTATGTAATCAGAGTATGTTAATACAAACTTTGGGCGCTTGACAATGGCTTTTTGCATAAGGTCCTTTTATCGTAAGTTTGACTGGGTGATTTTTCTGAAAATATTTCTTTATCGGAGTTCGTAGATTGCATAATTCCAACGACTTGGCTCTTGCTGGACAATTTGTAACACGGGACCTTTAGACATGCCAAGCCGCTGTTTAATTGGAACAATAGCTTGCAACATAAATGAAACACAAGACGAAATAATATCACTGTATTCACAAAATATTATACTAAATTAAATTACATAGACACTTACATTAATTCTCTTGCTGTGCGCAACTATGAGTACGCCTAGTGAGATTGCGTCTCAATAAAATAGACTAATGGCGGTGTGCCAAATAATCATATGCAGCGATGACAGATATGCGTCCGATCAGGACGGTTTCAATAACAAAAAAGGTGTCGTCTTCTCAGCAATATCATCTTCTCAGCAAGACAACTGAACTGCGTAATTACTCTAAAGTTCCAGCGGTTGCACGCCACAATATATACAACCTCTTATACTAATTGACATCTTAAGTAATGATAAAGTAATTCTTAAGTAATATTTATATTCTGAATGAACATTTTTTTTTTGCAGTATATCCACGCCAATCCTGCAAAGGGCTCTTTAAAACAGATAAGCATTACATTGATAAATCATTGATTACAATACGTACCTATCGACTTCTAAACACAGGTAATTCTTAAGTCGAATATTTTACATCATATACTATCATCGATGTTATTAAATCTGTAAACTGAGCACGCAGTAAAAGAAGCCAAAGGAAAATCTGAGTAGGAATTTTAAAGTTCAGGAAGAAGAAATAAAAACTTTTAGGTTTGCGGGTGACACTGAAATTCTGTCAAGTCAGCGAAGGAATTGGAAGAGCAGTTGAACAGAATGGACAGAGTCTTGAAAGGAAGATATAAGATGAACGTGAACAACAGAAAACAAGGGTAACGAAATGCAGTCGAATTAGACCAAGGGTTGCAGAGGAAATTAAGTTACGAAACAAAACACTTAAAGTAGTAGATGGGTTTTGCTATTTGTGCAACAAATGATGGCTGAAGTAGAGAAGTATTAACTGTAGCCAGCCAATGGCAAGAAAAGTGTTTCTGAAGAAGAGAAATTTGTAACATCTAATACAGATTTCAGCGTCAGGAAGTGCTTTCTGAAAGTATTTTGTTGTTGTTGTGTGTATAGCCACGTATGGAAGTGAAGTATGGATGATTAAAAGTCTAGGCAAGAAGAGAATAGAAGCTTTTGAATTGTCGTGCTACAGGACAATGCTGAAGATTAGGTGGGAGGAGCACGACACTAATGAGGAGGCACTGAATAACATTGTGGACAAAAGAAATTTGTGGTGCAACCTGACTAGGAGAAAGGATAGGTAGATAGGACAATTCTGAGAGATCAAGGGACATAAATTTTGTGCTGGAGGGAAGTGTGTAGTGTAAAAATTGAAGAGGGAGACCAAGAGATGAATACAGTAAGCAGATTTAGAAGACTGTAGGTAGCAGGAGTTAATCGGAGGTGAAGAGGTTTGCTCAGGATGGAGTAGTCTGGATAGCTCCATCAAACCAATCTTCTGACTGAAACCACAACGCCGGCCGCGGTGGCCGTGCGGAACCGCTAGACTGCTACGGTCGCATGTTCGAATCCTGCCTCGGGCATGGATGTGTGTGATGTCCTTAGGGCAGTTAGGTTTAAGTAGTTCTAAGTTCTAGGGGACTGATGACCTCAGATGTTAAGTCCCATAGTGTTCAGAGCCTTTTGAACCATTTTCAGACTGTGAAAATATGCATTACCAACGTTACAAAATATTAAAAGGGTAAAAGTTGATTACTCTAGAATAACACATTTATTGGCTCCTTATAAGGAGTATCAGCATCGGCAGCAACTATGATTCTAACTTGACTTGTCATCGAGGTGAATTGAACTTGTTTGATAGAAGCGAATAGGCCCAAGTCACTGAGCCCTGTGCCAGAGTTCATCAGTCGTAGAGGCTGGCGGTTGTTGGGGTGGCAATCTTTCAGCAGATATTGTCAGTAGGGAGAAGGGGTGGGGGGAGACCTGGTGGTGGTATTGGTCAACACGGGAACGTCAGGACAACACATTATATTACTTTGTGTTGTTGAAAAATAATAACACGGAGACCTCGTCGCAAGGCCACAGCCGTCGTTTCTACCATGTGGTGGGCCTTTCCAGGTTACCGGTAATGCGAACCCGACGTGATAGCACTGTCATTCCAATGGCCCCCCTAAAAAAATTCCCCCTCGGGCGCTATTTGCACTGGTGCAGCTCAGGTCGTGAACAGGTTTGAGCGTGGCCCTCCTGAACCCAACGGTTCTACATTCGCTTGACTGTAATCGGATCCCCACCAACATAAAAATCAGTATCATGGAACGGTTAACTTCAGTCTCAATGTGAAATGGAAATTAAAATAAGAGCAGTCGCCTCTTTTTCAATTAATTTATTTATACAACCAGTTTCGGTGTTCCATTCCTCCATCTTCTGGCCACTTGGCCATCGTAAATGACTGCACAGGAGATTGGATGTCTCCAAAGTTACGTTGGCCAAGGGGGCTTGAAGACGTTGTATTGGAACACTAAACTGCTTGCATAAATAAACTGAATGCAAAATAGGTGGCAGCAACAGTTTTAATTCTCGTTCCATACTGAAGAGCCGAAGTCCCTGTAACTATATGTGAAAAGGATGTACATACGAGGTACCAAGATCGGTCTCGACCGGCCGCTACCCCTGCCGCTGTCGGATTGCCACACTTGCTGGTGAAAGTTTCTTCTTCTTACACCAGACATAACAAGATTTTTCACAACTGACGAACTCTGAATCGTTACATAATATTTATTTATAAGCAGATCGTAGATGACGTTACTTCTGCCTACTTTATTTGGTTGCATTCCAGGCCTAATAATTTGCGTGTCGATGTAATACACTTCGTTCCATTTTGACGTTTTTCACAAGCAGTCTTCAGAGTATTGCAATTTAAATGCCGGCTCAGTAAGCTGATGGAAATGTTTGCCACTGTGTGGCAGTCAATGAGCTTTCCGCTCAAATGTAAACTCTGAATTTTCTCGTTAGTTCAGGTATTAAGGCTGTGTAGCAGGAGTCTCTGTGGGGCTCAGTTCTGAAATCTCCCTCGCATTTACTGGTAGAAATTCAGGTGCACGACTTAGTCCACTTAATTCGCTGCAGTTCGAGTTTGTGTAGCTCCAAGTTTCGTACGTCAAACTGAGCACAGTTAGTTAGTAGTTAGTAATATGTTCCATAGATAATTTGTACGGTTTTGTTTTCGAAATGATATCCAGTAAGCCAGTTTACAGGATGTGTATGCATGATTAGTTTTAACATTAACAAACAATTTGTTTTTACTCCTACTTATGCTACTAATTAATTTTTTTCTGGCTATCAGTTCTTAAGTAGAGATTCTTCCACGCAATAGTATGAGTTATCCAGGAGAAATGATTTTAGGTTATTCAAAACTTGCTTTGTTACCAGTCACACATTTTCTATTGTTGAGAAATTCATCAAAACGTTTTGTTGCTGTGAACTCGTTTTTCAGGCACTGACAGCTTTAACAATACAATTAGACTTGCAAAATATTAGTAAGTTTTCCTTACTTCCCCATAATCTCGTAATTAGCTCCTGGGCGTCCCAACCGTGGAGATTAAGGGTGGGACAAATAAAAGTGTCGCGGAGGAGAGAGCTCCAGGGGGCAAATAAGCTCAGCAGAGGAAAGGAAATACAGTAGTAACCTGACTATAGCAGATGTTGAAAGCGACCACCATTCATCTCTTGGCGCTTTTGGGCCCTGGGCAGCAATATGGTGAAGGCAGATTGAAGATGGAGTGCTGGAATTGCTGCAGTCTCATCCGAAATGTTCTGATGCACTCCTTGAAGACTATGAGGGTTGCTGCGATTCACTTCAGACTTGAGGGCTCCCCACGCGAGGTAATCGCACACAGGCAGATCAGGTGACCCTGATGGCCAGTTGGGCCGCGAACAGACTGGCCTCTGCTAACAACTCTGTCAGGTGTGAAGACTGTGTGCTCCAAGGTTCGGCTGGCTGTGTGGAGAGTTGCCCCATCCTGATGGAAGTAAATGTTATCGTTATTAGACAGCGAAAAGCAAAGTAATTCTTGCGTTTTGCAGAAAACAGAACTTGTGCTCACATTACTTGTAGTCCATATTTACTGCTGCAGCTGCCTGCCAATGGCAAACTGCCATGGCTCAGCGAGTTGCTGAGAGTTTCCCTTCCTCAGCGTGTTTACTTTTCTATTAACATCAGGTTTACCTTGATCTTTACATGCGTGACATTTCTGAAAAGTTTCCGGTTTCTTGAATAAACATTTATAATTATGAAATAAAGGAATCTAATCAATTAGTCATCAGGGCTGGTGGTCAAGTGATAAAGCATGTTCCTCAAAACCAAGAGGTCACAGGATCGAAGCCACGCTGGACCACAGAAATTCTGACTTTACAGTTAATCTAGCAGTCATCTCTTAACAATATGGAGAGTAACAAAAATGTCAATTCGTTCGGACTCTACAGTAAACTGTAATTCCCGTTTCTCAGACTAGGTAACTGAGGTAGATCGTGGACACGCAAGTCACCAAAGGCCCGTTTCACACTGGGACACTGGTGACGGTCACCAACGACGGTCAGCGACAGACATACATTCCTCTGAACTGGAGCATTCACACCGGGACACTACACCGCCTCACTGTGACCCAGCAGTGATTCACCCACGCCACATGTGACGGACACCGACACTGTGTTCACAACAGTCACCGCCGGACATGCATTATTTTTAATTGGAGTGTTCCCACTGGGACACAGATCACAGTCAGAGGGCTGCAGATTTGCCAACAGACGGTTGTTATTTTTGAGACAGTGACGCGAAACATTCATTGTACATTATACTGTACACACTGTAGCCACGAGTTTAGGTTTGATTAACACGGAAGACTTTGTAAGTGAAGTAGAAAGTCGTCCTGCTATTTGGAATGTCAAAAGCGATGACTATAGCAACAAAGTGGTGAAAACGAATGCTTCGCAAGAAATTATAAATAAGTTTGTGCCTGATTTCAATGAGCAGAGCATGGATGAAAAACACAAAATTAGTAAGTTGTATGTTGTTTTTCAAATTTAATACCTTTGGTAGATCACATAACTAATGAGGAGGTATTGAACAGAATTGGGGAGAAGAGGAGTTTGTGGTACAACTTGACTAGAAGAAGGGATCGGTTGGTAGAACATGTTATGAGGCATCAAGGGATCACCAATTTAGCATTGGAGGGCAGCGTGGAGGGTAAAAATCGTAGAGGGAGACAAAGAGATGAATATACTAAGCAGATTTAGAAGGTTGTAGGCTGCAGTAGGTACTGGGAGATGAAGAAACTTGCACATGATAGAGTAGCATGGAGAGCTGCATCAAACCAGTCTCAGGACTGAAGACCACAACAACAACAACCTTATTTTTCGGTTCATAAAAGAATAGCGAAATTTACTTGGGGGTTGGGTTGTTTGGGGAAGGAGACCAGACAGCGAGGTCATCGGTCTCATCGGATTAGGGAAGGACGGGGAAGGAAGTGAGCCGTGCCCTTTCAAAGGAACCATCCCAGCATTTTCCTGGAGCGATTTAGGGAAATCACGGAAAACCTAAATCAGGATGGCCGGACGCGAGACTGAACCGTCGTCCCCCGGAATGCGAGTCCAGTGTGCTAGCCGCTGCGCCACCTCGCTCGGTGAAATTTAGTTGCTACGCCTGTAAAAGCTAGAAGGATAGTAACCTACAAGCACATTTGCATCCCTCACCCCTTTTCTTTTGTATTTACCAGTATTAAGTGTATCTTTACGCAGTCTTAATGCGATAAGAATAGAGAAAATGGATGAGCGTAGAAACCATGAACTCACCCCTACAGGGCGAATGCAGAAGAAATCTAAAAAAAATACTTACATTTCAAAATTTTCATAACAAATTTAAGTGTGCCTCTTATCGTCGTCTTCAGGCGCTCCGCATCATGGTCCTAAAAATAGAGTTAAAATATTATTGTCCAGTCCTGTGATTTCTTCTTTCACTTCTCCTAGCAGTTCATCAAATGAAATTTTCGACATTCGAAGATACTGAAAAAACTTCTCATCTTGTCTCAGATAAGCATAAAGAGTGTAAAACACTATTTTCTCCAGCAAATCTCGTAGTAGTGGATGTAAGTTTAATGAACGTTTTGTCTTCATTCTCCTGCTCCTCTTCTTGCTTAGAAATTGTAACAAAAGTTCCACCTCGCTCGAATCAATTTCACTAGCTAATCAGTTGGCAATACCTGCAGTGTCGGACACCGGTGACCCAGGAGTGTTAATCAAAATTACCGGTGACCGTCACTGGTCAATCGTCACCAGTGTCCCGGTGTGAAACGGGCCAAAGCGGCATCTATTTGAAATTTGTACACCCAGCTGTTGAGCTACAAACAGTGAATTAGTCATACTTATGATACTCAGTGGTACTTTCTCAAAGCACATCAGATGTAAATTACAGCATTTACATAACTAAGTGCTATAGTCTATATGCATCATGAACATAAATGTAAGGCGGCATGGCTGAAATAGCCTGGGAGAACACCGTGCAGCGCAAATTAAACATACTGTGTGTTGCTGTGGTACCATGACACAAATCAGTACAGGAGGCAGTAGCTCGGCAGCGGCATTCAGCTGTCACCTGCGGGTCGTCGCCCAGCAATGCTGACAGAGTGTAGCACCCGCCGGGCAGTGACCCGTGTTACAGCTGTTTCCGTCAACGACGGCACCAGCTCCGGGCAGCCTCGACTACCTGAACCCAAGCACCGTGTCCAGAAGGCGGCATGCCGGTGACGTAACTGCAGTGACCCAATGCTTCCCGAGTCGATGGCTGGCGAGCTGCTTTCCAAAACTGGTACTGGCTCATTTTAGAGGCGGTTCCAGTTCCCACGGTCTCAGGATGGAGTACCATGACGCAGAGTTGAACTGTAGTCGAGGGACACGGTCCAGATGGCGGCCTAGCGACACAGCCGCATGGTGATAGAGCTGCGATCCCAACAGAAGTGACTTTAGTATAAATGGCTAGGATTTAACATTTCCGAGCTGCTCTTGTTTGGGCTTTGCTATGTCTTGCATTTCGATGGCCACCGGTGCGTAACGATTAGGACATCTAAAGCTTGGTTACTGCTGTGTCTATTGTTTCCACACACTGGCAGGCCAGTTCACAACGTTGGGATTGCTGCGTTATACAGTACGACACCTGCGCTTGCCACAGCTGGCACTACTGCAACTACTTCCGACTTGGCAGATTGATCACCAAACATGTTTAGTGCGCTACATAAACAAGACTAATTGCTTCCTTTTTACCATCCCACGGCAGATGTGCCTCAAAGCACCTTGAGACATAGCAGTGAGGTTCTTGCTGCAGAGATTAGTCATGGCTATCTGATAACAGATGTAACAGTCTAGTAATTATCTGTTACTTGTTATGGCTGTGGCCAAAAGGTGTCAGCATCTAACTGGCTATTCAATTCTTAATATTCAAAATAATCTATTTTGGAAGGAAAACCATATCATTCGTGAATATTACGACTGTTATAAATAATTGATAATTTAATAAGTTTAGTTATTAGTGTGAATGAAGTAGAGAATGCGAAGTCCTATAATAAATAAATATTATAGTGCTTATTGACTGTGTATACTTTAGTGTGGGCTGTATGATGAGAGTAAACCATACTCTCAGAGAAAATTTGTAACGTGCTACTAGCCAGTTTACGGGACTCGGTAAACAAGAAACACTTTGCGATAATTCGGTTCTTTAAAGACACTGCGCGCTTATGATTTCAAACAGTAAAGATGGCGCTTAGGCGTTCATGACATCCAAAAACTATGATAAGGCTCATGAAATTATCTAAAACACCCTGTCAGCATTCTGTCACAGAAATCCCTTTTGTAATCGTTTTGGTAACTGCTTCTGTTGGATACCATGAGCTCGCTCTTTCGAGTTACTGTGATGACATATGTTTCCCTTAACTCTCACTTAAGATTAGTAAGGGATCAGCAGTGTTTATATATCAATCAAATAACGATAAAGTGAAGTTTTCACTTAATGATTGCCTTTCAATTAGTAGCTCAGTAATTCCGAAACCGGAAAAATATTAATGTAACCTTTGGATAGAGTTGGTGCGATTTACTCTACTTCAGCTTATCCAGACTATGAACATAAATTGTGTTCTAACAGTATAGGAGTGTGAACGAGCTACAAAAGACGAGATCAATTCAAGGTGAGTGGACAATTTTCTGTAGGACTAGCTCTATAACCGCACCATTGCAACCTATTTCGACAAACAGCAGTCTATTTGGAGCAGG
The DNA here is from genome assembly GCF_023897955.1 of Schistocerca gregaria. Taxonomy (NCBI): domain Eukaryota; kingdom Metazoa; phylum Arthropoda; class Insecta; order Orthoptera; family Acrididae; genus Schistocerca; species Schistocerca gregaria. The sequence continues at coordinate 515,700,564 of NC_064924.1, forward strand.
TAAGCTCTCCTAACTATTACCTAACGGAGGTACATCAGAACCAATATGAACAATAGCTACAGTACGCTGTGCTTGACTGGGAACAACCACAACTATCTGGAAAAGTCAGTGAATGCGAATGTGGATTAGTGTCACTGGATCTGCGTCTCATGTTACCGCATTTGGCGCTGAGCCGCACAGCGCTTCGCAACTACTGCAAACCCAGAGGGAGTCCCACAAAAGAACATATCGCTTTTCAGCTTTTGACAAGATCGATGTGTAGTTTTATGTATTACGATGCAATATACATAACACTAAATACTCTTATGCAAAGACACATCGCCAACAAATTTGTTAAAAAATGGTTCAAATGGCTCCAAGCACTATGGGACTTATCATCTGAGATCATCAGTCCCTTAGACGTAGAACTACTTAAACGTAACTAACCTAAGGACATCACACACATCCATGCCTGAGGCAGGATTCGAACCTGCGACCGTAGCAGGAGCTCGGTTCCGGATTGAAGCGCCTGGAACAGCTCGGCCACATTGCCTGGGAACAAATTTGTACTTCATAGATGCACCACATATATACTCGTACATATTATATATGCTATTTTAATAAATAAAACTACGCTCCAGTCTTGGCAAAGTCGAGAAGCGATTCGTTCTTTTATAGTCACTCTGGGCCCTCAGCACAGTACCATGTACCATGTGCTCTGCCTCAGCAGTAGGTGCATAACATCCTCTGATACAGTGTACCGACAACAATGTCTTCCTAGCTCCCCATTACATCGCCTTGAAATCCCAACGAGCCCTTCAACTCCACCTCGCCCAGTTTATATCCTGGCGCAATCAGTGGCTCAATTAAATTAAGCTCTTCGAAGACACAACCAACAACCCACAGCTTCCGTCCCCATGATTTCTCCGTCATCATTTACAACTGCAATATCAAATTAATTAACAACTAAAATATCTCGCGTTAACCCTGTGAACTAAGATGAAATCTCCACCTATCAGTCAACCAACAAAAAGCATCAACAAACTGAAACTACTAACTAAGTGAACTGGAGAATTGCATCCCTCAATCGTAATCCATAAGTACAAAGCCTTTAGCTGTCTAATACTCTGTTATTTCAATGTCGCCTCGATTTCCGTTGCACTAAAATAACATCACTCCCTACAAACCGTCGAACCCAATGCATTCCGCCTTTTCTTCGGCATCCGCCTGCAGGATCATGTATCAGCTGACTAATTCCCCCTTCATCCTGTTCCACACTGAATAACTTCGGGCATTCTACACTTCGAGCAAACATGAGCCATCCTGGCGTTTCTTCACTGATCGTTAACCCTAGTACTCAGCTGTACGTTCCACCAACCTCACATCTATGCACTCCTACATCGCTCTCCCCTCACCCCTCAAACCCCCACCCCTCTCCGTCAAATGCCCTCTGAAATATAACAATACCTTCAGCAGGATACTCCTCTTCCCCTTCCATTCTACATCCTTTCCAAAACATTCTTCTTCCAATGTTCCTCTCACCCGCTGTTTATGGAAAGCCTGCCACAAAGCGAGTGTGTTTTTAGCAAGTCAACAATATTTTAATTGAAATTTTAAATATACAACTGCCTGTGATATTAATTTTTGATGGTCCTCCAGATGATACAGAACACACCCATATACAGAGGAGCGCCAAACTGCTTAGTTCCGTTTGCGCCCGAATCAAGTTTAGCCTCCAACAGAGGACACCTAGGGCAAGGATTATTTTATGCCTCGTACGAATAGTTGTCATCTATCAAACGCAGATATAAGCCGACACACGACACCACTTCGTCAGCATCGGTATGTATAGCTTCAACACAGTATCCAGACTGCATCTCAAAACAGTAATACGACTTAACAACAGTCATCGCCACCAAGATGAACTAAACGGGATTCATGGTTACACCAGAGTTTAAAGACAGTTCACTGCATTACAGCTAAGTAATGTGTAGCTTCCCTAAATAAATTATGGTAGACTGTTGCTAATCTTTGTCCCTTCATTTTGTCGTAGCTGTTGCCTAACTTTATTTGGCTCTGTGACGAGGCTGTATAGTGGCCGTGTACAAACAGACCACCTCATAAATGCCACTAGATTCGGTGGTAAGTATCCCCTTCTTGCCACATTGTTGTGTTTGAGGGAAAGTGTATTTGGTGAACATAACAACTTTTAATAATACAATTATTTTACTTATAATTATTTTAGAAACTAAACTGGGCATCAGTCTTCTGGCTGTTATGATACGCCCTGCCATGACTTGCTCTCCTGCACCAACTTCTTCATCTCAGAGTAACAGTTGTAGCCTCAAGTATTTGTTATATTATTCCAGTTTCTGTCTTCTCTAGAGTTTTTGCCCTTTATAGCTCCCTCATGTTTTAACACACTCCCTATCATACTATCTCTTCTTCTTGTCAATGTTTCCCATATATTTCTTTCTTCGCCGATCTTGCGGAGAACATCCTCATTCCTTATCATTCCACCTGATATTCAACATTCTTCTATAGCACCATATCTCGAACACTTCGACTGTCTTCTGTTTCCGCTTTCCCAAAGTTCATGATTCATTACCACACAATGCTGTGCTCCAAATCAACATTCTCAGAAATTTCTTTCTCGAATGAAGTCCTGTTTTGATACTAGTAGATTACTCTTCCCCAGGAATACCCTTTCTGCCTGAAAGACTCTACTTCTTACATGTTCCTTGCGTCGACTATCAGGGGGTTATTTTGCTGGCAGGTAGCAGAATAAATTCCCTAACTTCGTCTGATGTTAAGCTTCTCGCTATTCTCATTTCTCCTATTGATTATTAGTTCTGTATTTTTATGGTTTACTATCAATCCATATTATGTAATCATTAGAATGATAAAGCCATTCAACAAATCCTGTAATTTTTCTTCAGTTTCACTGACGGTAGCGATCATCAGCGAATCTTATCGTTGCTATCGTTTCAGCCTGATAAACCCCACTCTTGAACTTTTCTTTAATTTCCATCATTGCTTCTTCTATGTATAAATAAAAAAGAACACCTTTTCTAATCAAAGCATTTAGTTCTTGGTACAATTTGTACAATATCTAACAGGTATAAGTGCAAATATTTTTATATGTGGTACCTTAATGTTCTTTTTTTATCTGCATCAAAATTGTTTCCCGCAACCACATCACATGATTTAGAACCTGATGTTTTCTTCACGGTCGTAAACGTGCCACTAAGAGGGCTGTGCCTGCAGTATACACTAACCGCTTTGCATCCACATCTTCACGCTTCAACACCTGCCGTGCTGCAAACGCTGTGGTCGCAGGTTCGAATCCTGCCTCGGGCATGGATGTGTGTGATGTCCTTAGGTTAGTTAGGTTTAAGTAGTTCTAAGTTCTAGGGAACTGATGACCTCAGATGTTAAGTCCCATAGTGCTCAGAACCATTTGAACCATTTTAGAGACGAATAGAGACGTGCTGCCCAGGGGAAAATAAGCATTAATTGCTTACTCTTGCCACACGAACTAGGATGCACTAATCAACCTAAAGACAAAATGCTCCTAATAGCTATAATAACTGGCTGCATATGAAGTACATTGACGAGCCAAAACGTAATGACGACTGCCCAACGCGACACAGGACGCCGCCTGGTGACGTTGCCGACATGTGACGCGATAACAAAAGTGTGCAAGTGGAGCAATTCGGACGGGGGATCACCCTAACGAAGAGACCAAAAATAAGGGCTGTAAACGGGGAAATCTATAGAGATACGCGACTTTGACAAAGGGCAGAGTTTTACTACGCAGAATCTGTGAACGAGTATCTCGAAAACGGCGAATCCAGCCGAATGTTCACGTGCTACTGTTGTGGGAACCTATGGAAACAGGTAGAAGGACAGTCAAACAATGAAACTACCACTAGGAGCTAAATGATTGGATATACACGACTCATCACAAAAATGGGTTTCGGAGGCTTGTCTGCTCTGTAAAGTAGGATAGATGGTGATCTGTGGCATCTCTGCCGAAAGGGCACAATGACGACATCGTCAATCACGATTGCAGTGGACAAAGCGCCATCAGTATTCGACCGCCGATTAATGGAAACGTTTCGGCTCTTCGGGTGGATCGCAGTTTTGCTAGATTACGGCGATGGTCGTCTCCTCAAACGCCGTCTTCTAGGTGAACGGCTGCTCGAAAAGTGTGGAGCGACAGTGACACAGGCTGGTGGGGTAGTGTTATGCTATGGGAGACAGCTGCGAACCACCTGCATCCCTCCATACTTGTATCATCTTCCCCGACAGCGATGTCCTCTTTCAGCAGCATAATTGTCCGCCTCTCGAAGCCACAACCGTGCAACGGTGATGTGATCTCACGTTGAGGCCTCGGCGACCAAATTCGCCTCATGTAAATCCTATCAAAACAACCTGGGTCGCTATCGGGCTCCATTACTGCGTAAACAAATCAGTGACCCGTTATTTACGCGAATTACGTGACATGTACGTAGGCATCTGATGCTACATACCTCCGCAAACTTATCAACAAACTGTTAGCTCCCTGTTACGCAATATCAGTAATGTGTTTGGTTCAAAAGACGGACAAACAAGCCATTATCAGGTGGTGATAATGTTTTGGCTCATCGGTGTAGAGACTGATGTATTGTTCAGTGCACTGCCCTCAGTCATCAATAAAAATTCCTGCACACCGAATAATCCCTGTTCCGGCGTTTCGGCAAGCGCCGGCACAAAGACGAAGATCGTAAGAGCAAAGAAGGCGGTGAGAGGACGTCAGCCATAGCCTGCTGGAAAGGACCGTGCCGCGCGGGATTAGCCGAGCGGTCTCAGGCGCTGCAGTCATGGACTGTGCGACTGGTCCCGGCGGAGGTTCGGGTCCTCCCTCGGGCGTGGGTATGTGTGTTTGTCCTTAGGATAATTTAAGTTAAGTAGTGTGTAAGCTTATGGACTGATGACCTTAGCAGTTAAGTCCCATGAGAATTCACACACATTTGAACATTTTTGAAAGGACCGTACCACGACAGGAGCGCCCTCTAGCCGAAGAGAACATAAGCGCCGCTCCTGCCAGCCTTGGCCGGACACTAGTCGCACAGTTTTAGACCCGCACTCGCAGAGCAGTTATTAGTGATCCATACCCATTGCTTGTTTGGACATTGTCTACAGCAAAGAACATTACTGTTTGTATGTCGCCCATCACTTGCGACACTTGTCGTGAATTCAGAGTTAATGTCTGCTTTATTGAAATAAAACTATTAGTGTTATTTGCTTGAACTGTTGTGTAGCATTCCGAGAACGCAGCATCCTTTAGGCACCCTATGCGACACGAGTGGGCAGGACCCCACATTACCCATCTTTCCCTATGGCTTACTCATATTTTTCTCAGAATTTCGAACGTCTTGCGCAATTTCACCATTGTCGACCGCTTTTCCGAGGCCCACAAATCCTATTAACATTTCTTGATTTTTTTTTCAGTCTTGCTTCCTCCGTGAAGAGCAACGTAAGGACTGCCTCTTTGGGACCTTCATCTTTTCTGAATTCAAGCTAATTTTTACGTAACAGATCCTCATTCTTCTGCATGTGATTCTTGTCAGCAGCTTGGATAGTTCTCGCACTTATCTCTGGAACTGTGTGCATGATATTTTTTCGAAAGTCTGATGGTATGTCGACTGCCTCATAGTCTCTGCATATCAACACGAACAGTCGTTTGGTTTCCACTTACTTAAATAATTCTAGAAACTCCTATGGAAATTTGTCCGTTCCTTCTGCCTTATTTGATCGAAAGTTTTCCAGAGGTCTTATAAATTCTGACTCTAATACTGGATCCCACATGCCCTATATATCGACTTCAATTTCTTCTTCTATCACGTCATAAAACAAGTCTTCCCCCTTATAGCGGCCTTAGTGTACTCTTTCCACTTATCCGCTCTTTCCACAGCGATTAACTATGGAATTCCCATTGCGCTCTAAATGTTACCACCGTTGCTTTTAATTCACTGAAGGTTGTTTTAACTTTTCCATGTGCCGATTCAGTGCTTCCGACAATATTTTCCGATTTTTTCATTTCTTTCCTGAAGCCATTTCGCCATTGCTACCATGCACTTCCTGTTCGTTTTACTGTTTAATGTTTTACATTGCTCTATTCCCGTCTCTTCTTGAACATCTTTCTGGTTCCCTCATTTATCGATCAGTTGAAGTAGTTCTTCTGTTACCGAAGGTTTGTTGTCAGTTACCTTCCTTGTGCCTGTTTGCCTGTCCAACATCTGTGATTGCCCTTTTTAGGGACGTGCACTCCTCATCAACAGATCTGACTACTCTGGTATTTTTTATCACATTATTCACAATTTCAGTGAATTTGTGGTCTGGATCTATGTCTGCTTCTGGGTACGCTTTCAAATCCAGTATCTGATTTCGGAATTTCTGTCAGACCGTGATGTAATCATGATGTAATCCAACCGGTATTTTCCCTTGTCTCCGGGTCTTCCCCAAGTATACTTCCTCTGCTTGTGATTCTCTAATAGAATATTCGCTATTGCCATCAGAAGTTTATTGTCGAACTCAGTTACTCTTTCTCGTCTCTCATTCCTGCTGCCAAACCATTATTCTCTCGTAATTATTTCCTCTGCTACGTCTCCTACTACCGCGTTCCAATCCACCATATTATCAGAGTTTGATCTCCCTTCACCCAATGAATTACGCGTTCAGTATCCTCATATACTATCTCTATCTTCTCGTCTTCTGCTTGCGACGTCAGCACGCATACCTGAACTATCGTTGTCGGTGATTGTTTGCTGTTAAATCTGATGAGAACAACCTTGTCACTGAACTGTTCACAGTTGATCAATGTCTGTCGTACGTTCCTATTCATGACGAATCCTACTCTCGTTATACCATTTACTGCTGCTATTGATACTATTCTGTTACCTTGTCTTCCTTCTATTTCACTTAACTGACTCCTACTGCGTCTAGATTGAGATTTCGCTTTTTCCTTTTCAGATTTTCTAGCTTTCCTAGTAAGTTCAAACTTCCGACATTCCTTGTTACAATTCGTAGAATAATATCCCTTCGTTCCTTATCCCATCTTTTTCTCATGACCACCTCCACCTTGACAGTCCCCTCTCGGAGATCCGAATGGGGGCTAGTCAGTAATCTTTGGGAATGAAGATATCATCATGACGCTTTTCCAGTGGCAGGCCACATACATATTATGTGTCATTAATGAAGTGGTTGACATCTGCATATTCATGCCGTTAATCACTGTCCATTCTTCAGCCTTTTAGGAGCAGTTTCCAACTGAAAAAGTGAATACAACTATTTTACAAACGTAGCTTATTCGTGTTACAGGTTTTTGAGAAACCAGGATTCTATAGAGAGTGTTCAGTCTAGTGGTATACAAAAACATTTGCTTATATTTCTGTTTATAGCATTGTACACAGTGGGTCAAATATGTAATGCTTGTTGGTACAGTTCAATGTGGGCGTAGCTCGACAGACATCGAAAGGGTATTGCACTTTTCGCCACATGATCATAAGCGTGACTGGTCTTATGGCCTCTACTGCCCCGAAGATCTGTTGTTCCACATCTATAACATTCGAAACCTTGTTCTGTAAACAATGTCCTTGATAAACATCCAAGCACTGCAATCCAGCAGAGTCAGATCGAGAGACCAGTGGGTCAGGAAATAGGATGCCCTCTCCCACCCTTTCGGATCCAATGCTTAAGGAACGTCCCATGGAGAAAAGTGGTAATATCGCCACGATAGAGGGATGGGGCGCCACCTTGCTAGAAAATTACGTGGGGAGGCAACTGTGGAACTGCATAGTTCGTCAACATGTCGAGACACGTTGCCGTGCCCTATGACTGGCACGCATGCACCACGTGACTCAGCACTGTTCGAGAAAAGATGAGGATCATATTTTGGACAGGGTATGTACACTACTGGCCATTAAAATTGCTACACCACGAAGATGACATGCTACAGACGCGACATTTAACCGACAGGAAGCAGATGCTGTGATCTGCAAATGATTTACTTTTCCGAGCATTCACACAAGGTTGGCGCCGGTGGTGACACCTACAACGTGCTGACATGAGAAAAGATTCCAACCGATTTCTCATACACAAACAGCAGTTGGCCGGTGTTGCCTGGTGAAACGTTGTTGTGAAGCCTCGTGTAAGGAGGCGAAATGCGTACCATCACGTTTCGGACTTTGATAAAGGTCGGATTTTAGCCTATCGCGATTGCGATTTATCGTATTGCGACATTGCTGCTCGCGTTGGTCGAAATCCAATGACTGTTAGCAGAATATGGAGTCGGTGGGTTCAGGAGAGTACTAAGGAACACCGTCCTGGATTCCAACGGCCTCGTATCACTAGCAGTCGAGATGACAGGCATCTTATCCGCATGGCAGTAACGGATCGTGCAGCCACGTCTCGATCCTTGAGTCAACAGATGGGGACGTTTGCGGAACAACAACCATCTGCACGAACAGTTCGACGACGTTTGCAGCCGCATGGACTATCAGCTCAGAGATCATGGCTGCGGTTACCCTTGACGCTGCATCACAGACGGGAGCGCCTGAGATGGTGTACTCAACGACAAACCTGGGTGCACGAGTGGCAGAACGTCATTTTTCTGATGAATCCAGGTCGCATCCGTCTTTGGCGTCATCGCGGTGAACGCACATAGAAAGAGTGTATTCGTCATCGCCATACTGGCGTATCACCCATCGTGATGGTTTGGGGTGCCACTGGTTACACGTCTCGGTCACCTCTTGTTCGCACTGACTGCACTTTGAACAGTTGACGTTACATTTCAGATGTGTTACGACCCGTGGCTCTACCTTTCATTCAATACCTGTGAAACCCTACATTTCAATAGGATAATGCACGACCGCATGTTGCACGTCCTGTGCGGGCCTTTCTGGATACAGAAAATGTTCGACTGCTGCCATGGCCAGCACATTCTCCAGATCTCTCACCAACTGAAAGCGTCTGGTCAATGGTGGCCGACCCGGCCGGAGTGGCCGTCGGTTCTAGGCGCTATAGTCTGGAGCCGAGCGACCTCTACGGTCACAGTTTCGAATCCTGCCTCGGGCTTGGATGTGTCCTTAGGTTAGTTAGGTTTAATTAGTTCTACGGTCTATTCGACTGATGACCTCAGAAGTTAAGTCACATAGTGCTGAGAGCCACTTGAACCATTTGAACCAATGGTGGCCGAGCAATTGGCTCGTCACAATAAGCCAGTCACTACTCTTGATTAACTTTGGTATCGTGTTGAAGCTGCATGGGCAGCTGTACCTGTACATGCCATCCAAGCTCTATTTGACTTAATGCCCAGGCCTATCAAGGCCGTTACTACGGCCAGAGGTGGTTGTTCTGGGTACTGATTTATCAGGATCTATGCACCCAAAGTGCGTGACAATGTAATCACATGTCAGTTCTAGTATAATATATTTGTCCAATGAATACCCGTTTATCATCTGCATTTCTTCTCGGTGTATTTAGCCACCAACATGAAATGTCGAGTTCTTTCGCTGTAGCATTTGATTGTGTATAACCGTTTGTTATGTAAAGATTCCCGACTGAATAGCGGTGAAGTTGCGCTACCAGCTCATTCTAGTTCTGATGAACTAGGGAGTGACATAACAACAAAAGTAGAAAAATGTACATTCCAGGGATGCAACCAGTTGCTTGCTTATCTTTACTGAGACCACTCGAGACACGTTCTGAATTCCTCAACGAATCCACTGTCGATATTCTTGCCCATCCTTGTCCCTGTGAGTTGCATCCCTAGCAACAATGCAAATAGACGAGGCGTTAGACTTCGACCTTCGTCGCTTTCCTTGACCTTCCCTTCCCTTCCCTTCCTCCCTTCCACCTTTCCTTGACCGTCCCTTCCCTTCCATTCCTCCCCTCCACCTTTCCGAGGCAGGGAGGCACTGACACCTGCCTATGCGAAAGGCGAGCAGCGCACCGCGCGGGCGGCCTCGTTTGCAGTAACGAATGTGACGTGGAGCCCGCTATCGGAAGAGTCCGCCATGACAGGCTGGAGACGCGTCGCGGTAAGGGGCTCCCCTGTCAGCGGCAGCGGGAGTGGGTGGAGGAGGGGGAGGAGGGAGAGGAGGGTGAGGGGAAGAGCAGTTTGTCGAGTGCGCCTCTACCGAGCGGCAAACAGGCGACGGGCGTGTCAGGTGTGTCCACTGGCGGACAGCGGGCATCACTTACTGTCCACCCACTTCCGTCTCCTCTCGCGAACATCACCGGCAGGGACAGCGGGTGAAAAATGATTTGAGTTGATCATAAGACTGCAGTTTGTATCCTGTAGAGTTGACTTCGTTAGGCCCTGACATAGGCGGTATTTATGTGGTGAGCAGTTTGTTACGTCCACAGTGGAAGCTAACGGGTTTGGACATGGATTTATTACATCAGTCAGGTACAGAAGGGAATTCATACAAATTACGTGAATTAAGTGAAAATATTGCACTTCATTGCAGTATTTGAAATTAATATCAAATGAAAGAACTAGATGCACAAACTGCAAGAGTGCAACCTAAGTACGATTCGGCCTAACTGATTCTTAAGATAATTGTCTTATTCAGGATCAAAGCTAAGTTGATTGGAGCTGCACTTTACAATACTTATTCTAAAACAAATATCTTTCAATCCTAGATTGAGATTAGAAACAAAATAGGAAATTCCCATTGTATTAATCATACAACCTTGCATGCTCAAAATTTACTAAGATGATTCCTTCAAGCCGGTCGGTGTGGCCGAGCGGTTCAAGGCGCTTCAGTCTGGAACCGCGCGACCGCTACGGTCGCAGGTTCGAATCCTGCCTCGGTCATGGATGTGTGTGATGTCCTTAGATTAGTTAGGTTTAAGCAGTTCTAAGGCACTGATGACCTCACACATTATGTCTCATAGTGCTCAGAGCCATTTGAACCATTTGATTCCTTCAAAAGTTGTGTTTTACAATCAATTTCTACTGCTGTTTCTGAAAATTGCTTTCAATTTGTTCTGTCATATCAGAATTTTTCACAAAATAAGAGTCGTACTTGAAAGACTTAAGTAAATATCGAAGACACACAAATATTAAAACTAAATGTCAATTAATGTCTAAATTTTTATGATTATTGTTTTATTTTCTAGGCATATACAGGCTGGTTATAATTAAAATTTTGCTCCTTGACCCAGTGTAGACGAAAAACTATTTACCATATGGGTAGCCAACATTACAGGAATGATGTTCAGACGGTGCAGTGTACAATTTGCGTTGTTAGTAGTGTTAGTGTCATGACCTGCCGTTAGGTGTTAGTACGGGCACGCCGTAGGGTTGAAACACAAACATTAGTATGCGATACAACTGCCGATATGAGTCGGGGCAAGGTGTGCAGAACTTTACCTGTAAACCTTGTTATTTGACATTGTCAAATCGAACGGCAGGCGATCTCTAATGTTAAAATGTGTGGATAAAAATCCTAGGTCAGTATCGCTAAAATTCCTTTATAGATTATTAATTTCGGCTCATTGATGAGCCATCATCAGATCAATAACAATTATTACTTAATTCAGTGTGAATCAGCTATCAGGGATTAAATGTCGTCGTAATCTGTTGAGCTGAATCGCTCTTGTTCTCTGGTACGCACTAAAGTAGGGCGCCATGCTTACATAATTTACAACGCTAGTCACTGGAGACACACATGGCTAACGCTGGTTCGAGCGTCCTTGAATACTGCTTCTCCTTACTGATTCTTGCTGTATTCCACAGTTAGCGCGCCACGACGAGTCATCTGGAACGCTTCAGTGACCTCCAAGCTGTTGTAATAGTCGTGCAGGTTGCATCATAAGTTGACAAAAAGTGTGGCCTGCTGTGTAGCCAATGACTATGCAGTCCCTTGCCGGCTTGATTTACTTGGCTGTGCCCTTGTTTCATCATGATTGTCTTCTGCTGGCTCCAAGACTCGTCTGTAGCTTTTTCCCTTTACACATGTAATGTGGCAGAAGACCAGTGGCCATAACAAGATCGTAGCTGACAAGGAAATGATACATATGTCACTCCTTGCCAATGGCAACTGGTTTAAAATCGGACAGTAATTTCTGTTGCCAGTGACTGCCAGACCATCGAAACCAGTTCCCAAAGTGAAAATTCCGAAGGGAACTGAAAGGCAATGGGCACATGAAGTCAGGTACCTTGAAAAACGTCAGCGGTACATAAAACAGTGGTTAATAAAATTGCATGTTTTCAGTGGGCCAGGCAACACAATAATGTACAGTATCTGACTAGAGGCGTGTATTTCAGTCCGACAAGTCGCAGTTTTGTGTAATTTGAAACGATACCAGACACCGATTGCACCAATGATCCAATGAGGTACGCAGCCCATAGTGTGAGGACGGTTTAATTCAGGTCCGAGGTAGTAGTGTGATCTTTTGGAAGTATTTTGCGCATCGTGGCTTGGGCCCTCTTAGTCAGGCTATAGTCAGTATAAATGAGTATAGACCACCATGTTTATTTTAAAAAATGTAGGTAACCATGTTTCCTCTGTCATCCACATATTCGTGATGTGTATGCTGTGCACACCGCCGTCTTCCAGCACAACAAGCACCTTCATACGCATACATGTCAGGTTTGATGAATACGCAGGCACTGAATCATATTTCACTGGCGCCAAATCGGTCAAACCCATACAAGTATTTGAAACGGTGGGTGAAGCGTAACAATTTTGCAGGTATATGGAGCCAAACATCAGCATGGGTGAGTGGCTTCAGCTGGCTATGGAATATCTGCAAAATTTTGTGGACTCTTCTTGGGGCCATTGTTAAGCTAGAGGCAGTGATACACCATATGAGCGTGACTAATTTTTGCCCACTGTGTTTATTTTGACAAATTATATGAAAAATTATTTAAATGAATATGACATCATTGTATCATTTACGGTGCTTTAAGGTTCCACTTGAAACTATATTACATACGTTTCACATTGACAGGGTGATTCAGCTGCTCGTTTCTAGAGGTTTCTTCCAACCCACAACACTTCCAAACACCAAGGGTAAATTTTAGTATTCTTTCGCTAGCTACTCAAGAACTATTAGTCCTACAGAATAAGTGTATAGGGCCTTTTTGTAGGAAATTTAGTTAAAAAAAAGTACAGTACTTCAAACGAGGAAAACCATGGCCTCCAGTGAAAACGTATTGCAGCACAAAATTTAACAATATTAAATTTTCTTCAGAAATCTCATTCTTTTTTTTCTGTTGGTCTTATGATTTGTGCATAGTGAGTAGGAGAATATGTAAATCACGCACATAGTTTTGGAAGGCGCTGTGGGTTGTATAAAACACATAATATAAGGGACTACTGAGTCATCCTGTATATAACATATATTGTTCCCTGCGACTGTTGCAGAGTAACTGAAGCTTTGATGCTGTTAAGGTCAACTTTTTTCAATGCGTTGGCAGTAACTTGGCTGTCCTGCTACTTTATAGTAATCATCCTTTGAAGACATTGATGGTTGTGCCCCTCTACCCACTTCAGGCACCTCTTGGAAGTAATTTGTGTTCAGCAGCCATAAGTGAGTGAAAGTCTTTTGGAGTTCACATTTGTATAGTTTCACTGATTATATGGCTGTAGATAACTGGTATTTTCTGTGGGGTTAGTATTTTTCCCTGACATCCCTTAAACAGTGTGTTTGGCAATTATAAACAAACCGAACTATCAGTTTAATAAGTCACAGCTGCAAAATACTAACGCGAATTCTTTACAGACGAATGGAAAAAAATGATAGATGCGGACCTCGGGGAGGATCAGTTTGGATTCCGTAGAAATACTGGAACACGTGAGGCAATACTGACCTTACTAATTATCTTAGAAGAAAGATTAGGAAAAGGCAAACCCACGTTTCTAGCATTTGTAGACTTAGAGAAAGCTTTTGACAATGTTGACTGGAATACTCTCTTTCAAATTCTGAAGGTGGGAGGGGTAAAATACAGGGAGCGAAAGGCTATTTACAATTTGTACAGAAACCAGATGGCAGACATTAGAGTCGAGGGGCATGAAAGGGAAGCAGTGGTTGGGAAAGGAGTGAGACAGGGTTGTAGCCTCTCCCCGATGTTATTCAATCTGTATATTGAGCAAGCAGTAAAGGAAACAAAAGAAAAATTTGGAGTAGGTATTAAAATTCATGGAGAACAAGTAAAAACTTTGAGGTTCGCCGATGACATTGTAATTCTGTCAGAGACGGCAAAGGACTTGGAAGAGCAGATGAACGGAATGGACAGTGTCTTGAAAAGAGGATATAAGATGAACATCAACAAAAGCAAAACGAGGATAATGGAATGTAGTCAAATTAAATCGGGTGATGTTGAGGGAATTAGATTAGGAAATGAGACACTTACAGTAGTAAAGGAGCTTTGCTATTTAGGAAGTAAAATAACTGATGATGTCGAAGTAGATAGGATATAAAATGTAGACTGGCAATGGCAAGGAAAGCGTTTCTGAAGAAGAGAAACTTGTTAACATCGAATATAGATTTATGTATCAGGAAGTCGTTTCTGAAAGTATTTGTTTGGAGTGTAGCCATGTATAGAAGTGAAACATGGACGATAACTAGTTTGGACAAGAAGAGAATAGAAGCTTTCGAAATGTGGTGCTACAGAAGAATGCTGAAGATTAGATGGGTAGATCACGTAACTAATGAGGAGGTATTGAATAGGATTGGGGAGAAGAGACGTTTGTGGCACAACTTGACCAGAAGAAGGGATCGGTTGGTAGGACATGTTTTGAGGCAACAAGGGATCACAAATTTAGCATTGGAGGGCAGCATGGAGGGTAAAAATCGTAGAGGGAGACCAAGAGATGAATACACTAACCAGGTTCAGAAGAATGTAGGTTGCAGTACGTACTGGGAGATGAAGCGGCTTGCACAGGATAGAGTAGCATGGAGAGCTGCATGTAACCAGTCTCAGGACTGAAGACAACAACAACAACAAACAAAAGATACCTAATAGATACAGGCCCAGAAAGCAATCGTTTGCCTGATATGATATAATATGACTGAGTACATGACCACCTTATAACACTGTTGTTGAGGAGGCAAGCTGCAGATATTTATTTGATAACAAAGACATCACAACAAATGTTACACAGGGCCTCTGTTCATGTGAGTGTAGGTTTCAGCATGTCTCCTCATCGATATCCATACACATATGAAATCCTTTTGTGTTCTGAATGCGCTGACAACCATCCACAGTATGCTCAGGGTTCATCGAACTATAAGTAGGGCTGAAATACAGCAAAACCTTTAAATAACCCCACATTACAAAATGTAATGGCTCAAGTGTGGATGCTATGTTATCGGTGAGCCATGACCGGTGTTTCATTGAACACCATCAGTAAGAAGTAAATTATTTCATTACATAGATTTCAAGACCGAGATTCATTTCGTAATTTCATTTGAATGGGGTTTCTTCAAAGCTGCGCACCAGCTGCACACCATTACTGAAAAAGATATTTGCCAACGAGATACTAATATGGGACAGTGCAGAAAACCGACATAGTCATACATATATTTTATACAAAGTTTCATAACAGTAAAAACTTCCACAGTGTAACTAGTGGTTACTTTCTGACACACGCTGGAGGTAATGTTATGATTTCTGGGCTATGTGGAAATATTCCAGTCGTTGGCCTTTGCGATAAGAGTTTCTACCAAAGCAAAGGGTGAAAAAAAAAAGAAGCTTGGAAAGAGACGGACGCAAACCCACTACCTTTCTCTTCAGAGTTCACGACGCTATCAACTATGGCTTCGACATATCAGTCAGGTCTCCATATATGGTACACAATGTGTACAGAATGTATCTACAAATGTTATCATTTGAGATTTAGCTAAGGCAAATTACATCAAAACTGCACGCATTTGATAGAGCATCATTGTATCGTAGCACTGACATGGTTCCATAGCACATAAGTTATAACACGAAAAACATCTAATAGAAGAAGCCTGTATCTACTGATTTGTAGTTTCCTATCATTTTACCAAAAAAAAGAAATTGTAGCGAAAACGACGCGTTTCCGCGAGATTCTCAGTTTGCTAATGTTTCGAAACAGCTTACACTCATAACATAGACTTCTAAACATTCAAGGTGGTGTCTGTTTGTTCTACGTCGTGTCTCCCTACCACTTTCGCGCAACGACGCTCTGAGCGTGGTTTTTAGGGAATTGAATAGTTTGAACCTAGTACCTGTTGCTGGTAAGGAGACGCCAGGCCACACATGACATGTAGAATTCAGAAGAGTTCAGTGAGACTAGCGATGATATAACCAAATACTAAATGATCTCAGTGTCAGCTCCACTGCACTCCCTATAAAAGAATCTTAATACTATCTAAATTTAGTGGAAGGGGTTCAAGGCTTTCATATTTTTAGTTAGCTGGTAAAATAACGACGAAAAAGCAGTTAAGTTTACCATTGGAAATTTTATTCTGCTCACAAAACATTGTTTAT
The DNA here is from genome assembly GCF_023897955.1 of Schistocerca gregaria. Lineage (NCBI taxonomy): Eukaryota > Metazoa > Arthropoda > Insecta > Orthoptera > Acrididae > Schistocerca > Schistocerca gregaria. Next base: position 515,717,062 of record NC_064924.1, read on the forward strand.
AAATTGCACTATTTTAATACAGGATAGTAAAAACCAACTGCGTTCAACAAAAATGTGAACGAATATTCCCTGAATGGGTTTCCAAGTTCTACAATGGATCGAAGGATGACCTATGCCATATCATATCTATAATCTAGGTTTAAATTAAGTTTGACAATAGAGAAAACTATCAAAATGGTCTACAGTGACCCTTAATTATCTTTATTTACTTATCTAACTTGTCGTAAATTACAGTGGCTGATGTGGCTTCTCAGTAACTATATAACAGAAAAATTATCGCGTTTCAGATTTTTACTTCAAGTGGCAAATGTGAACACCATGAGCTATAATTGACGATCGACACTAGTATTACGCAAAAAGAAGGTGTAACAGATGAGACTTCTGCAATTCTGAGTGAAGCGTTATGCGCTCAAAAATGCGGCATCGCGTGCTTTCATTACCTTGTCGGTGTTTAGGCAGCGTCAGGGCGGCAGCGGACAGCACAGCTCCGCTCACCTCGCCATCTCGGAAGCAACTCTCCTCTTAACTTCTCCTTACTACCATTTACCGCAGTTGGTTAAAAAGAAACTATCTGGCTGTGTTTTCATCTGACCAATCAGGGTCTCAATGTTAACCTTAAGCTTCGCCTACAAAAATTCTGTCTATCCAATGAGAAACGTTATACTTTTCGTGGTGGGGCAATGTTTTTAAAGTTTGCAACGTAACAGAGACGCGAAAAAGTCTCACGCTAAAACTTGCAGCTGGTGTGGTCCTTTTAACGTTATCGTAAGATCTATACTGTTTTTCTGGAGGGCTGTAGCTTTTAACATGGGCTATGGGGTGGTCCTTGACGTAACAGAGACGCGAAAAAGTCTCACACTAAAACGTCCGGGTGGTGTGGTCTTAGCGGTAGGCTGGCGACGTGGGTGTCCAGTCTGTCTCTTATTGTAGGGCCTTCTAGCTTAACACGGGTCTGCTATCGGCTTCTGTTCTCGTTTCTCCCCTCGAAACTGCGTCTGTCTCACGGTGGGAAGGTATGACATGCATTTAGGCACTCTTGTGTTCGAGTGCTCAACATTAGGGATCACCATTAGGGATCCTCTTCGATTTCGGTCGTTTTCCACAATGTTTGGTTCCCGAAATCGTGTTCCACATTCCTTCCAGATGCGAGTCCGTGGAGAAACACTCTCCACAGCAAATCGGGACTCATCTGTGAATATAACGTTGGACCACGTTTCGTACGTTGACGGTTCCTCTCTAGACGCTCCCACCTGTGAAGGCGCGTCAGAGGTACACACGCAGCAAGTCTAAGACAATAAAGGCACTCTCCCGACATCTTATGTACTGCACCGTCTGTGACTTCGTACACAGCGATGATGGTTTTTGGACTACCTGGCAAACGCCACCCCGTTTGATAGGTGACTAACATCATCGTTGGTATGATTTTCCGTTGACTGGAATACCATCTTCCGTGCATAACATGATTGTATGGACGTCTGTTGACAGTTTGTATGATTATGTCGTGAATTGCTTAATTTTGGACAGTAGTCTATATACCACGTTGTTTAACTCATTGCAGCGTGGTAGGTTCTTAATCGGCTTGAGACGTCAGAACGATGTCACACCTCGTTGGCCACGTTCTTCTCCAAGAGCCAAGAATCTGAGATGTCAGAGTCATCATTTCAAACTCTGTTGTGTTGCAGCATTTGGAATTCCACGCTGTGATGTCACCAGCTTCACATCCACGTCCTCTCACCGGACGTGGCTGGCCTCTGTGGCCGAGCGGTTCTAGGTGCTTCAGTCCAGAACCGCGCTACTCCTACGGTCGCTGGTTCGAATCCTGCCTCGGGAATGGATATGTGTTATGTCCTTAGATTAGTTAGGTTTAAGTAGTTCTAAGTCTAGGGGACTGATGATCTCAGATCTTCAGTCCCGTAGTGCTTAGAGTCATTTGAACCATCACCAGACGTGAAAACACAAGTGGACGAGAAGCTGGTAAGGTCACAGGGTGGAATTCCAATCTCACACCGTTTTACGTCAAAACAGGAAAGAGGAATTGCCATACTATATAACGTTAAATATCGTATTTGGTGGTTTCCTTTCTCGTGGAGAACGTGTTACGAATGTAAGCTGTTTCATACGACCTGGAAACTGAGGAGCTCTCGAAAACGTGTAGGTATAGTACGTATTTTTTCTAATAATAAAATGACAGGAAACTACATATCGGCGGGTAACGACTTCTCATAGTTGATGCTTATACTGTTAGAACTGGTGTGCTACGAATGTACACAGTTTCTGTGCGTGGTATAATGATTTATCAAAAGCAAGGTTTTTGTACAATTTGCATATTAAATATGAATTAATGACATTTGAAGTTAACATCTGTACACATTGTATGCCATATACAGGAGCCTTCTTGGTATGGTGAACCTGTATGGCCGGCACAGTAGCTCAGCATGTTCGGTCAGAGAGCTCGCTATATATATATATGGATAAAATAGTCAATGGTCAACTAGAACAGGTGTCATGTGGCGTCCACCCCGATCAACTGCACAGAAAAATAACAGAAAAAAATCGCGTACGTGGTAGAGTTGTGAGCACTTGTCCAATCAAGAATGATGGCAGTAGGTTTGTGCCCACTCCCTTCCAGTTACTTTCTTCTCACCTTTTGTTCTGGGTTTTTCTTATTCATTTAACACAATTGCGTAATTGTCTCAAAAGTCGACGTGGTTTATTATAAATACTGTATTTTGTGCAATACTTGTTGCAAAGGCCAAGCATTGGAATGTCCCACCAGTGTCCATAAATATTAGCGTTATTGCCAGTCTATGTCTGATAGGAACTGGAAGGTTTTGCTATTACGAAACTTTCTGTAAAATACGTAAACCTATCTCTGGGTTTATGGACTTGTTTATGTTTGTGTGTTGCCTGTAAATATAGTTTTCATCGATGGTGAGCTGCTTCGAAAAACTCGTCTTTTGCACTCGACTGAAATTACGAAACGAAAGTCGATCATGAAATCTACGTAATGAAGCATGTTACTTCGGAGTGATGGTGGGCAATGAAACATCAAGAATGTGGATATAAGGCAGGCACAAACTGCCATTGGACGCTACATCGTAACCATATTCAATTTAAAACAGGAAATGGGAAAACAGCTCAATGTAGCCAACGAATAACTTCTAGAAATATGCACCTCAGATATTTGTACAGCATTATGTAGTGTTCCTCTAGCCGTAGCCCGCTATTGAAGCCGTCGACGAGTCCAGAATCAGTTTCGCGATTTTCTCCACTTTCCTTGCCATTGGCTAACAGAGCTAACGCAGCTATTTCACGTGCGACCGTTTTCGTAAAGAAGTAGTGTGGGCTGCGAGCCAAATAAAGTCAACAAAGGCCGCTGGAGAGCGCTGAGAGCGTAAATCACGTTTAACACCTCGTCCCGTGTGCCGACAGCGCTGTCTCTAGTGAGGTCGGATGACTCGTCCGCGTCTACGTTAACGTAACTGTCTCGTCCCGGGTGGGGCGGCTTAAAGAACGTCACCCATACACAGTCTTAAGACATTAGAGGTGTTGTAACATTGGCTATACATCGGTTGTTTATACGTAATATCGGAGGAGCTGTTGGCTCCTGCTCCTACTTGTATTAGAATTATTTGCTCATTTCATTGTCCTCTAGCCGCTCCTTTCGGTGTATCTATAACAGAAAAAGCCCTGTAGAATCCCCTAGAGTTAACGCGTTAGTTTTCTAGGCGGCACAAGGGCGAGTGAACTTCTGCACCGTTAACCGTATTCGCCAGGCGACGGTGGCAGGCAATACGATGACGGGGGTGCCGCCAAAGCATGCGCTGGCCGACTTTTCGAAACGGGTCTGTGCTGCTCTGGTGTGAGTGCGTGCGTGGGCGGCTGCGTGCGGCCAGGCTAGCCTCGCAGCGGGTGCCGAGAGCGTTCTCGTGTTCGCGCCGCCCTAATGGCCTAATCCGGCTGGAGCCGGCGCCCAGGCGGACCCGCGGCGCTGGAGGCTGGAGCTGGAGCTGGAGCCGACTCTGCGGGGCGCCGCCGAGCCCTCCAGGTCGGCCGCGGCGCCTCGCCGGCAGTCGCCAGCTTTTGGCGGGTTGTTTCACCTGTCTCTGAGGCCGTAGGGGTAGCCACCAGACAGTCGCACCACTGCAGAAGCTGGTTCTCCCTCCTGGAGGGTCCATATTTTACATTATCAAGGTATATCGTCAAGGGAAGCGGTAAAACGTCAGAAGTGCTTCGATTTTTTAATTAAATTACACTGCCTGACGAAACAAGTGAAGCGCTCCCAAGGGGAGGAGTCAACGAAATGAAACTTCGCGTGACGTGAGAGTAGGCGACGTTACTTCAGAGATTAAGAAATGGAGTCAAATTTTTAAAGAGCTGAGCTGTATAAGCCCATCTGTGAGTAAGATGTTGCACCCCTCTGGCCATTTGCGGCTTACAGCGAGAGCTGTTCGAGTTAGGGAAACCGGCTGGGGTACGGGAATGCAGCTGGCCTAACCGTGTCGCACTCTAGGTGGCTGAATAGCGAACTTATGTACAGTATGTGTTGGGGAGGTTTCGTGACAGCGTGCGTTCTCGGTGGAAATGTGAGGTCGTGGCGGAGGTTCGAGTCCTCCCTCGGGCATGGGTGTGTGTGTTTGTCCTTAAGATAATTTAGGTTAAGTAGTGTGTAAGCTTAGGGACTGATGACCTTAGCAGCCCCATAAGATTTCACACACATTTGAACACTTTTTTGTGGAAACGTGAGAAGGTTCAATACGGACATATGTTTCATATGTTTGTGCTGGAACTATTTACCCCCCCTCCCCCCAACCCCGTTCATGTAAATTGTCCAGTTGACTCCTTCTACACGTTTCCTGTTCTTATTTGGTTGAGAGAACATCGATTGACAATGGTGTCCTAGAGCTGATGTATCCTCTTCAAAGACAAGTTGGCCTTCAAATAGTCCTTGATATCTTGGATACTGACACTGAGATGGAGTTGACATCCAAGTGGGTGTCACACTGGTTCAATTCGCGACAGACAAGGCCACCGTTTTGGTCAGAGAAGTATTCAACACAATCAGAGGAGTATTTAGCAACATGCAGACGGCTCATAGAGACATGTGCCTTTATGAACGATCATTGTCCTGTTGAAAATGAGAGGTAACACATGGGGACAGAGGATACGCTGTCGCATTTGAAGTATTTTGCACTCAGAAGTAGGTAAACTTCCCTTATTAGAACAAGTTAACTTCGAATCCAAACAGTCTGCTGTTTCTGATGCAGTGCAACAAAAGAAAATAAACGTTCTCCAGAAATTATTCTTAGTAATGTGAGGGAAAAGTCATCACAAACAGCTGTTCTCCAACGAAACGAGAATAGAGTCTTGAGAACGTAGATTACATTCTCTTCACCAATGAAAAGCCTGCCTTCAAAACAAAGTATGTACTCAAAGTTCTATCTCACGAGCGGCGCGACTTGCTAACGGTGCTGAACAGCAAGGCTATGAGCACAGGTCGCGGAAGTGCAGCGGCCTAGGTGGCGACGTCCAAGCTGAGGCGGTATCGAAACGTGGATGGTTCATCAGACACTGGCAGTTGAAGACAGAACTGGCTCTAGCAGGCTCTGAATGGGGAGAGACACTCGCGCAGTTCAAGTTTTCAATTTTCATTTTGGCTATAGAAGTTGTGATGGATGCAGTAAGAGGTGTATGTGTGGTGTGTCCCCTGTTGCTATCTACTACGCCCTCTGAATTCTTACTGGGAGGCCCTCTGTGGGATGAGCTGGACACCATGGAAACCAGCCTGGTCGCAAGGGTTGACCTGGCAATAGTGGGCTAAGAACAGATGCATTGCAGGTTGGAGGCTCAAGTCTGAAGCTGAGAGGACGCCAGAACTGATATGGCATCAGAGTTCGCTCAGTCACTACCAGCCATGACCTGCTCATACCCCATGGTTCCTCACACCAGGACGCCAGAAGTAGGACAGTTGTCCCTTATAAAACATTAGAAGAATGAGATCTTTCTTCAGCTCTCCGCTGTACATGACAGCGATGGTCATCCTGCATCTTGCTAAACACAATGTGACGCCATTCATCGGCATTCCATGCTTCCCAGTCATGGCAGCACTCCAAACGCAACAATTTCTGTTGTGATGTTAATGGAATCTTACTCATGGGACAGTAACACCGTAATTATGCTGTTGCTAGTCTCGGACCAAATGTGCGGGATGACACAGAGCGTCGCAGGTAGTTTATTACGTGTTCTCAGATGGCAGATGCACATGTAAAGAAGGTACGATTTTTTTCATGCACGATACGGCGGTTGCCCCTTATGGTGATCAGGCACGGTCGACTGGAACCCAGATGACTAGCTGTAATGCATGAAATTTCTTCCCGAGAATAGGTTTTGTTATTTTAAATTAGTTTGTGAGAGTAAAAATGTTATTGAACGAAGGATGCATTACTACAGTGACAACAGGGAAATAAACATGTAATCATAAAACTGCCAAGAAGGTATTGGATTTCTTCATCTTTTCTTAAGCTATGAAATGACTTGTAGGAATTGACTTTCATTGTCAAGCAAAGAATCAGCTTCACTGCAAGCGGTCGTGAAGGTGATGCGAAACCGTGTTATTGTTAACTAGTAATGCAAAAAGTTTATTTTGTATGATAATAATCATCACAACTGGACTTCATAATAAATACACGCTACAGGTTCGACTTACAAATGTTGAAAACTGAAGACAATAACATACTTATGCCATGCAATCATCGAGTCACCGTACTGACTACTTCTAACTAATTTACAGTCCACAAGTTATACAAAACAAACTTCATTAATGTGAGAACACAGGGTTTTGTATTATGTTACCAAAACAAAGAGGAAATAATTCAAACAACATTATTATTTAACAAAAAATGCTAGTTACAGGAGTGATACAACCGTATATCACTGATGCTCAAAGAAAAAGAAAAAAGGAGTATCATTTCTATTATTTCGACAAAAAAGGATCGAAAAAAATCTGTCATGGATAATTGAAATACAAAGGTACCACACACTGCTGGTCTGAGACTAGCAAGGGTTGGAGTAGAAAATTACCATCCCATGGCCAAGAGCAGCACAGTGGGCATGATTTTTTCAGTTATAAATTACCATAATCAAAAATGATAGTTATCGCTTGAAATTAAAAGCATCGAACACCTGAGAGAATATGAGCCGGCCAGGCCACCTTCTTGCCCATAAATTACAGTAATTATCGTGACAGTTATTGTCTATTAATTATGACCTACATAAACAAAACGTGTGCCCAAGTGGAAAATCTGTTTGTATAATTATTATTAAATTAGACTAGTGTGAAGTGGCTGGTTTCTTTGCTCCCATATGGCAAAAACCATCGTTGTCCCCTCACTCCTTCGAACCGATAATGATGGCTGTAGGAATTTTTGATAGATCCCATAAAAGCTTTAAAAGCAAAAATTTGGCAGTTAGAAAAATTCCTATGGGCATAATTTTATGGAAAGGAAGAATGTTTAGCGCTGAGTAGAAAGCACATGATTTATTTTCTAGGAAAAACTTCAGTAGTTGCTAGTTGTGCGCCGCGCGGAATGGCTGCGCGGTTAGAGGCGCCATGTCACGGAATTCGGGGGCTCCTCCCACCGGATGTTCGAGCCCTCCATCGGGCGTGGGTGTGTGTGTTGCTCTTAGCATACTTTATTTTAAGTTGTGTGTAAGTCTACGGACCGATGAACTCAGCAGTTTGGTCACTTAGGAATTCACACACACTTTTTGGTAGTTGCCCAAATGGGATGGTAGGGAGCAGTGTAATGTTTTATTCTGTAATCGGTCTGCAATCATTGTATTTACACACGTACCAAGAAAGTGTCATTTGTTTGTCTGAAAAAGCTCATCATGTTCTCGGATCTTCTGTTATGTCCTTGCTGAAAGTTAGACAGAATGCATCAGATAGTTATGGGGCAGCTCAAATTTAACTGAAAATATACAATATTTTTACAAGTATGTAAATTAAACGATAATTTTTAACTGCACTGTTGGGATATTTACTGTTATTTTCAGGTTTAGTATTTATTTGGCGTTTGTTCTGACGAATAATTTTAAATAGTTTTCTGTATTAAGATCTGCTACATTCTTTTTCTTGTGCCTTTGTCCCCTATTGATGCAGGATTGCCATGGTTTTGAACTGGTTTGGAATGGTTAATTTAAGGAGAAGACGGATGCTCTTCCTGCTGCACCACAGCAGCCCCTGTCCTGCTCCTGGAATGGAGTACATGTACCGTAAATGTGTTGACTTAGTGTTATTCATGCGAAAGTGAGCGATGGTTTTCTAAATGTTTGTGAATCGTGTAACTGAGTCAGGACTTGGGTACCAGCCCAGTATTCATCTAGCAGGATGTGGGAAACCGCCTAAAAACCATATCCAGAAGTGCTAGCCTGCACACTAACCTCATTATTAATCCGCTGAGCGGATTATATCAGGAGCTGGCGCACGTCCCCGTCCTATAAATGTCGTTTTAACATGCACAGCTATGTTGGTGGGTCATTATCAAGAGGTGCTAAGTGACATATAATTTAATGATACTTTTAGCTTGTGAAGACATAGTTTCATGAAGTAATGTTGCCTAATGGCTTTTCATAAAAAATATTTTAGTAGACACCAACTTCAGTGTGTAATTTTTACTCTGTGTCTAACAACCTTCCTGCAAAAATGGCAAATAATTTGATACCTGATGTTCTTTGCACGGTCGCAACTGCATCACTAAGTGTACTACTCGTGTCAGTATAGACTTCCTGTCTTGCATGCCAGCCTGAGTGGCCGAGCGGGTCTAGGCGCTACAGTCTGGAGCCTCGCGACCGCTACGGTCTCATGTGCGAATCTTGTCTCGGGCATGGATGTGTGTGATGTCCTTTGGTTTAGTTAGGCTGAAGTAGTTCTAAGTTCTAGGGGACTGATGACCACAGCAGTTAAGTTCCATAGTGCTCAGAGCCATTTGAACCATTTTTGAATTGTCTTGCATCCACGTGTCCACACGTCAACATCTGCGATACTACACAGGGGAAAATAAACATTAATGGCTCGCTCATGCCACGTGAACGTAAAGGTGTTAACGAACCTAAAACACACTACTCGTAATAGTATAATTATTAGTCTGCATATGATATAAACACTGATGTAATGTTGCTAGTACTCCGTCCTGTCACCAACGAAAGTGTCTGTACTTACACCACTAACACCCTATTATACCTGTGTATACTGCTCTCATTTTCACTGGCAGTTGTTGCTCTGTCGTGACCTAGAGATTTTTCAGATCTTTACGTCTCCTGTACTGCACGGTATTCTTTTTTATGGACGACTGTTTAACATCATTTGTTAAGGGAATTTTTTATGTGCATTGCAGCTGACAAAACCAATATCAAGACATTCTGTGGTTATCTTGTGTTCATGTAGTCGTACTGGAAAAATTTTTCCTTTTTTTCTTAAGTTTGACTGAACTTTTTGATGATGGGATACAAATTAATGACTGAGGTTTTAAGATGCGAAGAGATTTTCTGTGCGCCAAATTGAAAGCTCTATATTTCACATTCAATAATGGAGTCCACTTAGGTCTGTATTGTCAAATTTCAGGTGATTCTAACGTATTGTCTTACAAGACTATCACTGTGCTATAACAGGAATTACTGGACACTGTTGCAACGAGGGAAGTTCGTACAGACAAAATCAAAAACGTGAACAGAGCATGTTCAAACTTAAAATTGTGAACAGGGGCATCGTAATGTCATCTAAAATATCACAGTGTTTTGCACTATAGAAAAAAAATGGTTCCAATGGCTCTGAGCACTATGGGACTTAACATCTGGGGTCATCAGTCACCTAGAACTTAGAAAACTTAAACCGAACTAACCTAAGGACATACCTCACATCCATGCCCGAGGCAGGATTCGAAGCTGCGACTGTAGCGGTCGCGCAGTTCCAGACTTGCGCTATAGATAACTAACATTTCCACTATGTGTTCTGTTACCTAACCATAATTTCTCCATATCTCCTCAGGTGTGACTCCATCTACTAACATGTTTGTGGCAATGAAAAATATTTCTTTGATACAACTGTCTTGCAATTTCTGCACATCCATCTGCAAGCGCAAATTTGTGGCACACGTGGGTTTGTTTTACGTCTACATCTACAATAATACTCCGCAAGCACCGTACGATGCGTAGCGGAAGGTATTCTGTACCCATACTGTATAGTCATCTCCTTTCTATTTCACTCGTAAATAGAGTGAGGCGAAAGAGACTGTCTATTTGCCTCCATATAAGCCCTAATTTCTCTTATCTTATATTCATGGCTTTTTCGTGAACTGTATAGAATCGTTTTTCAGCTTGAAATTCCGGTTCTTTCAATTTTCTCAGCAGTCCTCTTCCCTCCAAGGATTTCCATTTGAGTTCCCAAATCATCTCGGTAACGCTTGCATGTTGTTCGAACCCACCGGTAACAAATCTAGCAATTCACCTCTGAATTGCTTCGATGTCTTCCTTCAAATCGACCTGGTACGAACCCAAATACACGAGCAGTAATGAAGAAAAGGTCGCACTAGCGTACTGCAGGGTGTTTCAAAAATGACTGGTATATTTGAAACGGCAATAAAAACTAAACGAGCAGCGATAGAAATGCACCGTTTGTTGCAATATGTTTGGGACAACAGTACAATATCAGGCGGACAAACTTTCGAAATTACAGTAATTACTAGTTTCAACAACAGATGGCGCTGCAAGTGATGTGAAAGATATAGAAGACAACGCAGTCTGTGGGTGCGCCATTCTGTACGTCGTCTTTCTGCTGTAAGCGTGTGCTGTTCACAACGTGCAAGTGTGCTGTGGACAACATGGTTTATTCCTTAGAACAGAGGATTTTTCTGGTGTTGGAATTCCACCGCCTAGAACACAGTGTTGTTGCAACAAGACGAAGATTTCAACGGAGGTTTAATGTAACCAAAGGACCGAAAAGCGATACAATAAAGGATCTGTTTGAAAAATTTCAACGGACTGCGAACGTGATGGATGAACATGCTGGAAAGGTAGGGCGACCGCGTACGGCAACCACAGAGGGCAACGCGCAGCTAGTGCAGCAGGTGATCCAACAGCGGCCTCGGGTTTCCGTTCGCCGTGTTGCAGCTGTGGTCCAAATGACGCCAACGTCCACGTATTGTCTCATGCGTCAGAGTTTACACCTCTATCCATACAAAATTGAAACGCGGCAACCCCTCAGCGCCGCTACCATTGCTGCACGAGAGACATTCGCTAACGATATAGTGCACAGGATTGATGACGGCGATATGCATGTGGGCAGCATTTGGTTTACTGACGAAGCTTATTTTTACCTGGACGGCTTCGTCAATAAACAGAACTGACGCATATGGGGAACCGAAAAGCCCCATGTTGCAGTGCCATCGCCCCTTCATCCTCAAAAAGTACTGGTCTGGGCCGCCATTTCTTCCAAAGGAATCATTGGCCCATTTTTCAGAAACGATTACTGCATCACGCTATCTGGACATTCTTCGTGAATTTGTGGCTGTACAAACTGCCTTAGACGACACTGCGAACACCACGTGGTTTATGCAAGATGGTGCCCGGCCACATCGCACGGCCGACGTCTTTAATTTCCTGAATGAATATTTCGATGATCGTGTGATTGCTTTGGGCTATCCGAAACATACAGGAGGTGGCGTGGATTGGCCTCCCTATTCGCCAGACATGAACCCCTGTGACTTCTTTCTGTGGGGACACGTGAAAGACCAGGTGTACCGCCAGAATCCAGAAACAATTGAACAGCTGAAGCAGTACATCTCATCTGCATGTGAAGCCATTCCGCCAGACACGTTGTCAAAGGTTTCGCGTAATTTCATTCAGAGACTACACCATATTATTGCTACGCATGCTGGATATGTGGAAAATATCGTACTATAGAGTTTCCCAAACCGCAGCACCATCTGTTGTTGGCAATTGTAACTACTGTAATTTCGAAAGTTTGTCTGCCTGAAAATGTACTGTTGTCCCAAGCATATTGCAACAAACGGTGTATTTCTATCGCTGCTCGTTTAGTTTTTATTGCCGTTTCAAATATACCGGTCGTTTTTGAAACACCCTGTATATGCGATCTGCTTTACGGATGTATCACACTTTCCCAAAATTCTCCCAATGAACCAAACTCGAACATTCGCCTTCCATATCACAATTCTCACATACTCATTCCATTCCACATCGATTTGCAACGTTACGTCCAACTATTTAATCAGTGTGGCTGTATCAGGCGGGACGCTACTAACGCTGTCGTCGAACATTACGTGTCTGTTTTTCCTACTCATCAGCATTAACTTATATTTTTCTACGCTTAGACCTAGCTGCCATTTATCACAGCAACTAGAAATTTTGTGCAAGTAATCTTGTATCCTCCTACAGTCATTCAGCCTCGACACCTTACTGTAAACCAGAGCACCATCAGCAAACAACAGCAGATTGCTACCAACCCAGTCCGCCACATCATTTATGTATTCAGAAAATAATAACAGTTCTATGATACTTACTTGGGGCACTACTGAGGACACGTTAGTCTCCCCTGAACATTGGCCTTGGAGGACAGCAAACTGGATTCTGTAACTTAACAAGTCTTCGAGCCACTCACTTATCTGAGAACCTATTCCGTATGCTCGTAGCTCCGTTAATAGTCCATAGCGGGGCAGCGTGTGAATTGCTTTCCGGACATTTAGAAATTTGGAATCTGCCTATTGCCCTTCATCCATAGTTCGCCGCGTATCACGTGAGAAAAGGGCAGGCTGAGTTTCGCATGAACGATGCTTTCTAAAATAGTACTGATTCGTAGACTAAAGAATCTCGATCTCAAAAAAATTATTATATGGGAATTGAGAATATATTCAAGGTCTCTGCAGCAAACCGATGTTTGGGATATTGGTCTGCAATTTTGCCGGTCCGTTCTTTTACCCCTCATAAATACACTCCTGGAAATGGAAAAAAGAACACATTGACACCGGTGTGTCAGACCCACCATACTTGCTCCGGACACTGCGAGAGGGCTGTACAAGCAATGATCACAAGCACGGCACAGCGGACACACCAGGAACCGCGGTGTTGGCCGTCGAATGGCGCTAGCTGCGCAGCATTTGTGCACCGCCGCCGTCAGTGTCAGCCAGTTTGCCGTGGCATACGGAGCTCCATCGCAGTCTTTAACACTGGTAGCATGCCGCGACAGCGTGGACGTGAACCGTATGTGCAGTTGACGGACTTTGAGCGAGGGCGTATAGTGGGCATGCGGGAGGCCGGGTGGACGTATCGCCGAATTGCTCAACACGTGGGGCGTGAGGTTTCCACATTACATCGATGTTGTCGCCAGTGGTCGGCGGAAGGTGCACGTGCCCGTCGACCTGGAACCGGACCGCAGCGACGCACGGATGCACGCCAAGACCGTAGGATCCTACGCAGTGCCGTAGGGGACCGCACCGCCACTTCCCAGCAAATTAGGGACACTGTTGCTCCTGGGGTATCGGCGAGGACCATTCGCAACCGTCTCCATGAAGCTGGGCTACCGTCACGCACACCGTTAGGCCGTCTTCCGCCCACGCCCCTACATAGTGCAGCCCGCCTCCAGTGGTGTCGCGACAGGCGTGAATGGAGGGACGAATGGAGACGTGTCGTCTTCAGCGATGAGAGTCGCTTCTGCCTTGGTGCCAATGATGGTCGTATGCGTGTTTGGCGCCGTGCAGGTGAGCGCCACAATCAGGACTGCATACGACCGAGGTACACAGGGCCAACACCCGGCATCATGGTGTGGGGAGCGATCTCCTACACTGGCCCTACACCTCTGGTAATCGTCGAGGGGACACTGAATAGTGCACGCTACATCCAAACCGTCATCGAACCCATCGTTCTACCATTCCTAGACCGGCAAGGGAACTTGCTGTTCCAACAGGACAATGCACGTCCGCATGTATCCCGTGCCACCCAATGTGCTCTAGAAGGTGTAAGTCAACTACCCTGGCCAGCAAGATCTCCGGATCTGTCCCCCATTGAGCATGTTTGGGACTGGATGAAGCGTCGTCTCACGCGGTCTGCACGTCCAGCACGAACGCTGGTCCAACTGAGGCGCCAGGTGGAAATGGCATGGCAAGCCGTTCCACAGGACTACATCCAGCATCTCTACGATCGTCTCCATGAGAGAATAGCAGCCTGCATTGCTGCGAAAGGTGGATATACACTGTACTAGTGCCGACATTGTGCATGCTCTGGTGCCTGTGTCTATGTGCCTGTGGTTCTGTAAGTGTGATCATGTGATGTATCTGACCCCAGGAATGTATCAATAAAGTTTCCCCTTCCTGGGACAATGAATTCACGGTGTTCTTATTTCAATATCCAGGAGTGTACAAAAGTTGCCTGCGCTTTCTTTGTGAGTCACTTGGAACTTTGCGCTGGTCGAGAGATTTACGATAAACGTAGACTAAGCAGGGGGCCACTGTTGTAGAGTCCTCTTTGTAAAACCGAATTGGGGTGGCATTCGGACGTGGTGACTTATTTGTTTTTAACCCTTTCAGTTGTTTCTCTACGCTTGAGATGCTTATTACTAAGTAGTCCATGCTGGAGTCTGTTCGATGGTCAAAAGAGGATATTTGTACGATTCTTGTGCGCGAACCATTTCTTAAACACGAAATTTCAAACTTCGACTCTCGTTTTGCTACCTTTAACTGCCGCACCAAACTGGTCAATGAGCCACTTCATGAGAGTCTTAGACCCGGTTACTGATTTTACATAGGATTAGAATTTTCTCGGATTTTCGACTACATCTTTACTGACGTATGATGGTGGTAGTTGTATTTTCGCTCATAGATCTTTCCACAGACGCACGAATCTCTACCAGCCTTTGCCTGTCATCATTTGCGGGTTCGGTTTTGAACCGAGAGTGCAATAAAGTTGGCTTCCTCAACATGTTAAGAATTTCGTTGTTTAATCATGGAAGGTCTTTCTCATCCTTAATGCATTTACTGAGCAAATAGTTCTCCAGAAAAGATTTATAATCTTTTTAAACTTGCCGATAAATCCTTTGCGTCCGTCACTGGAAGTAAGTGATGACAATTCACTATTTGAGTTGCTAACAACTTCTTATCTGCTCTTTCTAGCAGAAACACTCTACTAGTCTTCTTGACTGATTTATTAACTTTCGCAACCATAGTTGCTATAGTGCATTCCACGTCACTATACTGACGCTGTCGATGAGGTCGAGCCTGTTTGCAGTTACAACGTCTAAGATACTTGCATTGCGTGTGGGCTACCGATCTAGGTGCTCAGGACAGTTTTCAGAAAACGTGTTGAAAAGTATTTCGCAAGACTGTCTGCCTGTACTCTGTGCAATGAATCCGTAGCCATCCCATTCTATACACGTTCCTCTCAGTCCCTATTCGGTGTGTGTCTTGAAAGTAGCACCGAAACACTTTCATTATAAGCTGCTGACATAGCGTGTATTGGTTGGAGAGAACAGCGCAACGCCATTGTAGACATTTAGTGTACGGCGTTATATTCCATAACACGTGGGTACTCGTCCTATTCACTGTTCCAACTCCACATTACACAATCTATTAACACCGTTGATTCGTAAGTTCATAGGCAGACTTCTATGCTCTGAGATGAGACGAACATCTGAAAACACACACACACACACACACACACACACACACTGACGACCCACAACATTACGACATTGTCCACCACGACACGTGACGTAATAAGGAAGCTATATAAATGATCAGAGATGAATCAGCAATCGTTCTTGCGACGATATGGAGCACAAAAGGGCTGACATGAGCGACTTAGACAAACGGCAGATCGCTAGCGGTCCTGCGCCTAGGAACGGTGAAGCTGTTCAGCTGTTTGATGCTACTATCGTAATCATCTATCAAGTAGGTGGCAACGTGTTGGACATCCACATGTCATCACAGAATGTGTAGGTCAGAGGCTTACTGGTGTTGTCTTGGTCACCAAATTCGCCCAATCTAAACCCGATGGAACACGGCTGGGACGCCACCTGGCACTAGCTTCGCACCCACAGACCACCGGCCTGTAATTTACGACGATTGCGTGAGCAGAAGTGTTTCATCGCCTTCTATCTTTAGAGTATATAAGAAACTTTGAAGAAAGCAAGTCTCTAACACATTAACTATCGAGGACGTCGGGGAGCTGTGAAAGAGGATCTGCGATGAGACAAATGTTAGGCCTCGAACTGTTTTTTGTACGATAGTCGTAACCTGTTCAGAATGTAGATACGTCTGCATTCATCTCCTAATCAGTGTAATTGTGCAGTCCAATGCATAATCTTCGAGACGCTGGGTTAGCTCATCCAAAATATCGAACTTATGAGGCGAGACTGACATCTTCCGATGGCTGGTCGTTAGCTCTTTGTCCTGACAAACTGATTGTAGCTGGATTCTTTTATACTGGTAACGGAGATCAAATCACGTGTTTCCGTTTTTGGAGGGTTGCAGCGGAGAAAGAACGCAGAATCCGTAGGGTGAACATGCTGTGAACATGCTGGTTCTTGCGAAGGGTAAAGATTCTATAGATAATATTTATAAGAAGAAAGATGGAGTAATCACTACAAAATATGCAAAAAGGATTAAACTACCATAAAATCTTTTGAAAGCTGATTCAGTTGTTATCCCGAATGCGACATCAGAGCAGCATTTAACTGTGAAGCCTTTCGACAATGCTCGCCGTTTAAAACTTGCTTCCAGGAAGAAATGGGAGTGTTCTTCCTTCCGTGTGTGCGTACTGCTGCTTACATTAAATGTGCATCTCTTCTTTCCTCATGTGCTGTGTGTTGTAAACCTGTCGCAGCTACAGCAACCACAGTTATGCAAGAAGTGCTGTTATTTTATTATACACTTTTACACATTGTTAATCTACATTGTAGAAAACTAAGCACTGTCATTAAAATGTATTCAGTACTTTTAGCCTATATCCACCACATTTAGGTCAGTTCTTGATATGGTAACTGCGATTTCACCATGGTATTAACACAGATTTCAGGGAAGATAAAAGCTGTCCAGTAGTAAAGAATCTTGATTTTAGTATCAAACAGTTGATCAGTCAGACAGTACTACTGGTCTTTGATATGGACAGTCTCCCATAGGGTTAAAAACCACAATTTTATTTCCAACAGAGTACTAGTGTCAATACATTTAGGCCTTTACAACGTACTTTCATATCACCATCTATTAATAAGTGCTTTTCAGTGTGAAAATAGTACAGTATTCAGACTGGTTTCAACTCAATTGCCCCACACTCCAGCAGAGATGGGCTCTCTTAATGGGTAGACAGCCACCGGCATGAGGAGGGAGTACGTGTATATAAACCTACCAGTTCACTTAGTCGTGTTATGTTGCTGTTGTAAAGTATGTTTTGTTTGACCAGTTGTGGATGACAAATATCAACGTTGGAATTTCATCAGACATTGAGTGTGAAGTGACAACTGAGGTAAAGAATGTATTACATCAAAGGAAGGTTCAGCTGATTCAAATAGAATGGGAATGCTCGTGAAACAAATTATTATACATAGGGAGCTAATTACATTATGATCTGGACACTATCAAAGTCAATGTTTTTTCCAGGTGCAACAACAATGTCAAAACTAGAAACGGCAGCAGCGATCTTAGTGCCTTGATAGTTAATATATTTAGTTCCACAGCAGTTAAACTACTGGACTGGGAGGCGATGCATAGTGTATTGTTAAAAAGAATGTGTCAAAAACTTCCAGAAGTTTTACGATGTGATATGCTTTGTTGTTGACCAATTATATCAGGCAAGTGCAAATGTGAAAAATAGATTCAGTGACACTGATAGAAGTGTAATACAACATCACCTATGTGTGGGTTCTGTGTGGAGAATTTCATAGCTACACATAGAAAAGATTATGTATTAGCGAAATAGTTAGTAGAGAGTATTGTCACATGTTAAACGGCTCTTATGAAAGTGGAAGGAAAATGAGCATATATTAAAAGTTTGTATGCATGAAAAAAGTAATAAATTATTAGCAAACAATAGAAAACCCAGGTGGGAATAATGGCAATATGTGTGTGTGTGTGTGTGTGTGTGTGTGTGTGTGTGTGTGTGTGTGTGTGTGTGTGTGTGGGTTGAGTTTGCAAGAATGTGTGTATGTGTGTATGTTGTCTAATTCAGGTAATGGTCATTTTGCTGAAAGCTTACTTGTTAAGCAATCTCCTTGTTGTGCCAGTCTGCGACTCATCATCTGCACTATATGGTGTATAGTAATAAATTGTAATTAGTGTTTTAAAAGTTACGATGTGTGTGTAACTTTATATCACACGAATTACTATACTTTTCCCGAGAAAAGATGTAATTAATTCATATCTTTTGTGTACAGTATAGTTGCTAGTCTTAATACACCTTCCAGACAGTCAGGGGCGAGAAAAACCTATAAACTGCTATCTGTCCGTCTGTCCGTCATTTCCCTGTAAGCCTGTGGAAATCTATGTCACACACATGATTTCATTGCTGAGCTGGAGTACTGACTATTCTTTGTAGGCAAATTGCATTTCAATGTCATGAGGATGGAAACTGGAGGTTTATATGCCATAGAAGATTATAGTTTTAATGGGATATCCATTAATGATGAGAGGCAGTACCACACATCGATAATGACGTCACGTACTTCTAATTTAATAGAGGGGGAAGACTAAACATTTAAGAGACATAGTGCAATGATAAAAGTACATATACATGGAAACACAGCATTAAGAGCCACATTAGGAGAAACTGGTATGGAGGCAGCAGAAATTATTTCAAAGAAATGTTATTAATCCATATTAAGTAAAATTAGCTTATATTAAAGTGGACTATTGCATTATAGGTGACTATTACCTTATGGATTCGGATATTGCGCAAAGTTTTAACGGAATGCTTATGTGTCACTACCTAACATCAAATATCGACTACTGTGTGTGGAAGGAGAAGACTACCAGGGATATAGTATTGATAACGTAAACAACAATAAGGCCATTACATCCTACTCCACTAGAGAACATGATTTTAAGCTGTGATTTATAACTATGGAATAAATTATTCGAGCTTGATCCTGTGGACAGCTGTCTAAATGTATTAAATGCTAGCAATACAGAAGTGTTATATTAAATGAGGAGAAGCATATTTTACATCACATTACCGTTAAAAATAAATACTACCGAATTATGATTGACTCCTATAACAAAAGTTCTTCTGCGCATTTAAAGAAAAAGAACAAGCGTGTAGAACAGACTTAAACCTCACCCTATTAAAGATTTAGAATACAGAAACATTTGTAGTACTACACAGATATCTTGATTGTTCTGTAGCAATCAGAAAAAAACATATGGAATCTCTGGGGTAGCGAGTGGCATTGTGTTTACGGTGGTAAGCAGAGTGTATGCGGCCTCTCTTTAATAGATTTCCTGCATCTTCTAAGTATTGTGGCAACAAAACACTTCTGCACTGTATGGCAAAACACACACACACACACACAGTAGACTACATTATAGTTCAGATGTGGAAGATAACTAGACGTTTGGGGTATTATGTATTAAAGATACACAGTCATAGACACTATGACAGAATTAGAATGAAATGGTGTCTAATTATATATCCATGTGATGCAGCTGTTTTTCTGTTAATGGGATACATCAAAAGTCCATATTGAGACATTATGCCTAGATATGCCAATTATTAATGTGATTACATCAATGACCTAACGTTTCCATCGAAAGAACTGACCTTGCTACAAACTCTGTTCTATATCATTCATTATCAAGTGTGGTTTGCAAAGTTGGTAATAGCAAGCCAAATGCAATTAATACTCTCTGCTACGCTGTATCAGCATGTATTGCAAGAAAAAAATCGTTTTCGTTAATATATGTAACATGGCTGTTACAATTCATTGCCTACTCATATATGTTACATTATATTGACTTATAGATACATGTAGAAAAAAGGGAGTCTAAATTTCTAACAAAAACTGGAGAAGCTTTTTTAATATGTAAATGCTCCATATAATGGGGGATGACACCGTTTTTGTGTACTGTAATAGACAGATGACAGGGCATTAGTTACACATCAAATTACAGAGTGCATGGGTGGAATAAACTATGTAAGCACAGACTGTGAAATATGATTATACAACAAATATTGGTGGGAGATGGCATCACATACAGGAATACAAGTATGGATTAGGTAGGTGTGTACTTCTCTAAGGAGCCATAAGAAGACATCACCAGCGAGTCAATAATCACTGGGTGTGTGGGATCATGGTCATGAAAAATATAGCAACTCCGGATATTCTAAGAAGTGATTGGTCGACTGACGTGTAGCACGTGAGTGGTTCTAAGTCCAGTCCACATGTCACCTAGAGGCTCTAACACTAGATTTCAGACTAAAGCAAAGATCAGGATTTGTTCGTCGATACCAACCACATGCCACCTACAGACTCTAAACTACAATTGGCTACCATCTTCAGAAAGAAGTGGTTTGTTTCTAAATTCACTACCACTACACACACATATACTGTGGGAGAAGATATATGCTATTAGGATGTTGGAGGTCTGTGGCCTTGGGAGCTACCATTGAGTGTGCATGAACTTTTATAACAGATAGAGTTTCTTTTCTGTCTTGCAGAAGTCATAGGAATAGTAAATTTCGTAGTTGTGGAATAAGTATACCGCTATTGAGAAAATGACGATAGACTAGTATATGCTTGGGTGATTGCTCAAATAAGATCATGTTTGGAATGTATCGAAGATTTTAGTTTTAACATAACATTTGTTAATGGCGAGAATATTGTAAGCAGCACTGCTACCTTTGATGTTGCTATGTATTGATGTTGTAATCTTTGCTTATAGCCTTAAATAAAGAAGTCATTGTTGCCATACTTCCTTCCTACTACTACACTGGGTGGTACATCTACACCTACATCTACATAGATACTCGGCAAGCCACTGTGCTGTGCGTGGCGGAGGGTACAGTGCAATCATATATGCTATCAGTGTTATTTTAGCAATTTGTTTTGTGTGTGTACATACCTGTCGACTCACAACTCCATAGCAATCTTTTAGCATCAGACCCTCTTACTTGACTTAATAGTGTCATCACACACTAAGGAATTGAGGTGATAAAAGTAATGGGATAGCGATATGCTATATATATATATATATATATATATATATATATATATATATATATATATATATATATATAAAACAGAAAGAAACTTCCACATGGGAAAATATATTAAAAACAAAGATTCCAAGACTTACCAAGCGGGAAAGCGCCGGCAGACAGGCACATGAACAAAACACACAAACACACACACAGAATTACGAGCTTTCGCAACTGGCAGTTGCTTCGTCAGGAAAGAGGGAAGGAGAGGGAAAAATGAAAGGATGTGGGTTTTAAGGGAGAGGGTAAGGAGTCATTCCAATCCCGGGAGCGGAAAGACTTCCCTTAGGGGAAAAAAAGGACAGGTGTACACTCGCACACACACACATATCCATCCGCACATACACAGACACAAGCAGACATATTTGTTGTGTCTGTGTATGTGCGGATGGATATGTGTGTGTGTGCGAGTGTACACCTGTCCTTTTTTTCCCCTAAGGGAAGTCTTTCCGCTCCCGGGATTGGAATGACTCCTTACCCTCTCCCTTAAAACCCACATCCTTTCATTTTTCCCTCTCCTTCCCTCTTTCCTGACGAAGCAACTGCCAGTTGCGAAAGCTCGTAATTCTGTGTGTGTGTTTGTGTGTTTTGTTCATGTGCCTGTCTGCCGGCGCTTTCCCGCTTGGTAAGTCTTGGAATATATATATATATATATATATATATATATATATATATATATATATATATATATATATATAGAGGGCGGTAGTATCGTATATGCATGGTATAAGAGGTCAGTTCGTTGGTGAAGCTATCATTTGTACTCGAGTGATTCATGTGAAAAGATTTCTCACTTGATTATCGTCACATGATGGGAACTAACAGACTTTGAATGCAGACTGGTAGTTGAAGTTAGATGCTCGGGACATTCCAGTTCGGAAATCGTTAGCGAATTGAATGAGATCCACAGTATCAAGAGAGTGCCGAGAATATAAAATTTCAGGCATTACCTCTTACTACGGACAATGCTGAGCCTCCACTTAACGACCAAGAGCAGCGACGCTTGCATACAAATGTCTGTTCTAACAGACAGACAACAGTGCATGAAATAACCACAGGTACCTATGTGGGACGTACGACGAGCGTGTCTGTTAGGTCAGTTGGGACAGTGTAACGAAAGTTGGGGTTTATCGGCTATGGCAGCAGACAATCGACGCGAGTGCCTTTGCTGATAGCGCGACACCACTTGCAGTGCCTCTCTGTACTCGTGACCATATCAGTTGGACCCTGGACGACTGGAAAACCGTGGTGTGGTCAGAAGAGTTCCGATTTCAGTTGGTAACAGTTGATTGTTGGGTTCTAGTTTGGCAAAGACCCCACGAGGTCATGGACCCAAGTTGTCAACAAGGCGCTGTGCAAGTTCATGGTGCCCCATAATGGGGTGCGCTGTATTTACATGGAATGGACTGATCGTTGGCTGGAAATGGTTAGGGTACTTGTAGAACATTTTAAGCCATTCACGGACTTCACGTTCCCAAACAGTGATGGAAATTTTGTCGATGACAATATGCTGTGTCATCGAACCACAATCGCTCACGATTGGTTTGAAGAACATTCAAGCAAATGATTTGGCCACCCACATCAAATGGCTCTAAGCACTATGGGACTTAACATGTGAGGTCATCGATCCCCTAGACATCAGCGTCAATTGGTGAAGCACCAGGAGACTAGCAAGTCAGTTACTTACCTTCTTCTGTTTGTTTTCATAATGCAGTTCTGAAGCCAGTAGTAGCTGGATACATAGGGTGTGTGCATGCTGTGAGCAGATGCAGGAGGATCTGGCCAGATGCAGGAGGATCTGGCTACAGTTCGAAGACAGCTGAAGATGCTCATGGCCATGATCAACTATTTTCAGTGTGTGGCGGCAGCAGAGGAACAGGCGTGTCGCATGGGACACCTCGGATGTCGCTTGATTCACCCATGGTCTCTACTATCGAGGCACGCTTCACCGTACCTGATGCAGGTCATCCGCACTCGTAGCAGAGAGACTGGCGGGTTGTTACGCATTCGCGTTCGCCGAGCCAGTGAGTCAGTTTCTTGCTGTCTGGCCTCACCCATTCACTCTTTGTGTGGACTGATGGCCACACCTTTAAAAGTGTCCAAGCAGGCA
Source organism: Schistocerca gregaria (assembly GCF_023897955.1). NCBI lineage: Eukaryota > Metazoa > Arthropoda > Insecta > Orthoptera > Acrididae > Schistocerca > Schistocerca gregaria. The sequence continues at coordinate 515,740,424 of NC_064924.1, forward strand.
CACAGGAAGAGGGGTTTGCTAGTTATTTAGAACTCCAACGTTATGTTCATTATGGAGCCACTTATGCAAATAAGTTCCAGGGCTCATTGTCAGTGTGTCTAGTGGAGGGGAGGTGTGCTCTCCCGAGATGTGGAGGAGTCCCTGACTGTGGCTGTCGAGGTCGCAGCGACCAGTAGTCTGCAACTTCTTCCTCATGCGGCACCAAAGACGCCTGTCGCTTGGGTTTGAGGCCATTCTCAGTATCTACAGGCGGCAGGTGGTGGTGGCGACGGTGGTGGGAGGGTCAGTCATCAGCGTCAATCGGTGAAGCACCAGGAGACTAACAAGTCATATGAGAAGTGCTGAAGACTACTGGAATTGCTCGCAGTTTGCAAGCAGAACTCGCAGTTTGCGGCATATTACGCAGAGTCGATCGAGGTCCTTTGATCTGGAGCTGAGTGGAGGGTCTGAACTATAGGCTTTGTAGATTCTGTGATTTTCATGATTACAGATTTCTAGACTTGCGTTATATAGTGGAGAATTGTAGTACTCCCCTTGATAGTTCAGGGGTACGCTAAACAAAGATAGCAGCTATTCAGATGGTAGAGTACTTCTGGAGTTCACATGTACCCTTGGCGATATTTTGAGGCCCTCTGACGAACGCTTACTAGTCGATACCCATAGAGAGTAAAATGAGATCACGTAAAAAGTAAAGACGCTTCGACTGTCAAAATTTTAACAGTAAATTGTCGAAGTACTTGTAACAAACTTAATTAACTTACTGCCCTCGAGGAAACTTCTAGCGCTAGAATTAATATCGGAAACGAAATCAGGATGAAACCCCAAATACAAAGCTCCGAAATGTTTAGTGAGGTTTGCTACGTATATCAAAAAGAAGATCAGACGCCACAGGAGGGTGAGCATTCTTTGCTGTTCACACAAACATTGTGCTCTATTGAGTTCGAAATTAGGTCTGAATGTGAAGTTGTCTCTGTGCAAGTAGCAGGCCTGGTTGAATTCAAATTAATTATCGGATCTTTTTACGGGCCACCCGATTCCGCCGTAACAGTTATAGAATCATTCAAAGAAAGTCTGCGCTTGGCAGTGTGGAAATATCCAGATCATACAATATCAGACGGAGGTGACTTTAATCGATGGAGCAAAGACTGGATCGTCTGTGGATTCATTGTAGGTGGTATGGACAGACAATTTTGGAAGTATTTACGAACACGTTTTCTGAAACCTGTCCTGAACAACTAATTAGACAACCGACATGCAATGGAAATGTTTTAGACCTTGTAGCTACACACAGTTCTGAACTTATCGTGAGCGTCAGTATAAAGACACGAATTAGGGATATCATTCTAGCGACGATGGTAAGTCCATGAACACTAGGAGAGTATTCCTGCTAGAAAAAGCAGATATGTAGTTGTTAGCATCCCACGTAGATAATGAATGTAGACAATATCTTGGATGGAGATGAACTGGAGAGGCATTAAGGGCAAAGTTTAAACTGATTATAAATCAGTCTCTCCAATCGTATGTGCCCAGTAAGTGGGTCAACGATGGAAGCACCTACCGTTGTTTAATAATAAAATTCAGAAAATTCTGAGAAAGCTGAGACCGTTCAGAAAAGGACGCACAAATGTCGACAGGGAAAAGTTAGTAGAAAGTCGTGCGTTTGTAAGAAGATCGAAGTGCGAAGTGTACAACATTCACCGATATACTATACTTTAGCGAACGATATTATGAGAATATGAGAAAATTCTGGTCTTACGTAAAATCACTAAGCGGGTCGGATGATTCTATCAAGTCAGTCGCCGACCAATCCTGGGTGACAATAAAATACAGCCAATGGAAAACTGAAGCTCTAAACTTCACGTTTAAGAAATAATTCATGCAGCAGGATCGTTGACCGTCGCAGAGACACGCGCATGGAGGACATGGAAATATGCGTCTCTAGCGTGGAGAAACAGCTGAAAGATTTGCAAATAAACAATTCTCTAGGTCCAGATAAAATCCCAATTCCATTTTACAGAGAGAACTCTAGGTCGCTGACTCCTTGGTTAGCTTGCTTTTATGGCGGATCCCTCGCTCAGCGCAAAATTCCCACGACTGGAAAAATGCGCAGGTAACTCCAGTATATAAGAAAGGTTAAAGAACGGACCCACATAATTACAGAGCGTTATCTGTGATATCAGTTTGCTACAGCATTCTTGAATACATTCTAAGTTCGAATGGAACAGATTTACTTGAAACAGAGAAACTTCTGTCCACAAATCAAAACGGATTTAGGAAGCATAGGTGGTGCGAAACAAAGCTTGCCCTAACAGTCCACGGGTGTACTGCCGGTCCATAGTGTCCAACGGGCACGGGCTGTGGACCGGCAAGGCACCCGTGGACTGTTGGAGCAAGAAATATGCCGGGAGAAACTGAAGAATCACAAAGCTTGCCCTGTTCTCAAATTGTATCCTGCGAACCATGCACGAAGGGAAACAGCCATATTCCATATTTCTAGATTTCCGGAAAGCGTCTGACCCGGTGCTACACTGTAGACTGTTGACGAAGGTCCGATTACGGATTAGGTTCCCAGATACACGAGTGACCCGAGGACTTTTTAAGTCATAGAACGCAGTACGCTGTCCTCGAGAACGAGTGTGCTTCAGAAAAGAGAATATCGTCAGGGGTGCTTTTGGAAAGCGTGATAGGACCGCTCCTACTCTCTACGAGTATGTACCAGGTGATCAAAAAGTCAGTATAAATTTGAAAATTGGATAAATCACGGAATAATGTAGATAGAGAGGTACAAATTGACACACATGCTTGGAAAGACATGGGGTTTTATTAGAACCAAAAAAATACAAAAGTTCCAAAAATGTGCGACAGATGGCGCTTCATCTGATCAGAATAGCTATTATGAGCGTAACGAAGTAAGGCAAAGCAAAGATGATGTTCTTTACAGGAAATGCTCAATATGTCCACCATCATTCCTCAACTATAGCTGTAGTCGAGGAATAATGTTGTGAACAGCAATGTAAAGCATGTCCGGAGTTATGGTGAGGCATTGGCGTCGGATGTTGTCTTTCAGCATCCCTAGAGATGCCGGTCGATCACGATACACTTGCGACTTCCGGTAACCCCAAAGCCAATAATCGCACCGACTGAGGTCTGGGGACCTGGGAGGCCAAGCATGACGAAAGTGGTGGCTGAGCACACGATCATCACCAAACGTCGCACGCAAGATATCTTTCACGCGTCTAGCAATATGGGGTGGAGCGCCATCCTGCGTAAACATCGTACGTTCCAGCAGGTGTTTATCAGCCAGGCTGGGGATGATGCAATTCTGTAACATATCGGCGTTCCTCTCATCCGTCGCCGGTAGCAGTTACAAAACCAGAATCACGCATTTCCTCGAAGAAAACAAGGTCCGATTGTGGTAGATGTGGTAAATCCAACGCATACCGTGACTTTCTCGTCGTGCAATGGTGTTTCCACGACAGTTCTAGGATTTTCGGTAGCCCAAATTCTGCAGATGGCGGACCGTAAAAGGAGCTTCGTCGGTCCTTAGCACGTTATTCAACCAATCGTCATCTTCCGCCATCTTTTGAAACGCCCACACAGCAACTGCCCTCCGCTTCACTAAATCGCCAGGTAACAGTTCATGTTGCCGATGGATTTTGTACGGATAGCATCGGAGGGTACGCCTAAGTGCCAACCAAACAGTAATGTATGGAATGCCGGTGCGAGGTGCGACTGCACGAGCGCTGGTTTCCCCGTGCATAGACAAATCCGCTACAGTCACCATTTCGTCCTGAACTGTCTCAGCAGCATTACGCCTTGTGCTCGGTCGGCCACTACGGGGTCTATCGTCTAAACAACCCGTGCCTTCGAACTTCGAAATCATTCTTGCCACATCTGCATTTGTCACAGGACATTTACCCGTTCGAATCCCCTTCCTATGGCGATAGGATCGTAATGCTGAACTAGCACATTCCTCATTCTGATAATACAGCTTCACTAAAAGCGCCTTTCCAGGTAACGTCACTATGCTGCGACTGCTGGCGCGTCTGATTGTCTCTCACAATACAGCTCTTTTTATACACGATTGTCATGCGCAGTCACTGACGTTTTGCTGTCCAGCGCTATCTGTCGGACACTTTGTGAACTTTTTTTTGGGTCTAATAAAACCCCATGTCATTCCAAGCATGTGTGTCAATTTTTACCTCCCTATCTACATTATTCCGTGGTTTATTAAGTTTTCAAATTTATACTGGCTTTTTGATCACCCTGCACATAAGTGAAATGCAGACTGGGTGAGCAGCAATTTATCGTTGTATGTTGCTGAAGCTGGTATGTGCGGGAGAGAGCGTCGTTTACTGAGTGTAACAGGATGCGGTATGACATAGATAGAATTTATAGGTGGTGAGATGAACGGTAGCATGCTCTAAATGTAGGGTAATGTGAGTTAATGAGGATGAATAGGAAAAGCTGTCGTGTAACATTCGAATACAGCACTAGTAGTATGTTGCTTGACACAGTCATATCGATTAAATATCCAGGCATAAGCGATATGAAGCGGAACGAAAATGTAATGATTGTAATAGGGAAGGCCCTTGGTCTACTTCGTTTTAATATGAGAATTTTGGGAAAGTGTGGTTAATAAGTAAGGGAGACCGCGTGTAGGACAATAGTTAGACACATTCTTGCCTACTGCTCGAGTGTTTGGGATCCCCACCCGTTCCCACTAAAGAAAGACATCGAAGCAGTTTAGCGGCGCATGCTAGATCCGGTACCGATAAGTTCGACCAGTACAAGAGAATTACCGAAACGCTTTGTGAAGCCGAATGGGAATCCCTGCAGGGAAGGTGACGCTCTTTTAGCGAAGCGCTATTGAGGAAGTTTAGAGAATGGACATTTGTGTCCGACTGCGGAACGATTCTCCTGTCACCAACACACATTGCGCGTAAGGACAACGACGATAAGATGAGAGAAATTAGGGCTCCGTAACTCTATTTGCGTCTGGAACGGCAAAGGAAATACACTCCTGGAAATTGAAATAAGAACACCGTGAATTCATTGTCCCAGGAAGGGGAAACTTTATTGACACATTCCTGGGGTCAGATACATCACATGATCACACTGACAGAACCACAGGCACATAGACACAGGCAACAGAGCATGCACAATGTCGCCACTAGTACAGTGTATATCCACCTTTCGCAGCAATGCAGGCTGCTATTCTCCCATGGAGACGATCGTAGAGATGCTGGATGTAGTCCTGTGGAACGGCTTGCCATGCCATTTCCACCTGGCGCCTCAGTTGGACCAGCGTTTGTGCTGGACGTGCAGACCGCGTGAGACGACGCTTCATCCAGTCCCAAACATGCTCAATGGGGGACAGATCCGGAGATCTTGCTGGCCAGGGTAGTTGACTTAGACCTTCTAAAGCCCGTTGGGTGGCACGGGATACATGCGGACGTGCATTGTCCTGTTGGAACAGCAAGTTCCCTTGCCGGTCTAGGAATGGTAGAACGATGGGTTCGATGACGGTTTGGATGTACCGTGCACTATTCAGTGTCCCCTCGACGATCACCAGAGGTGTACGGCCGGTATAGGAGATCGCTCCCCACACCATGATGCCGGGTGTTGGCCCTGTGTGCCTCAGTCGTATGCAGTCCTGATTGTGGCGCTCACCTGCACGGCGCCAAACACGCATACGACCATCATTGGCACCAAGGCAGAAGCGACTCTCATCGCTGAAGACGACACGTCTCCATTCGTCCCTCCATTCACGCCTGTCGCGACACCACTGGAGGCGGGCTGCACGATGTTGGGGCGTGAGCGGAAGACGGCCTAACGGTGTGCGGGACCGTAGCCCAGCTTCATGGAGACGGTTGCGAATGGTCCTCGCCGATACCCCAGGAGCAACAGTGTCCCTAATTTGCTGGGAAGTGGCGGTGCGGTCCCCTACGGCACTGCGTAGGATCCTACGGTCTTGGCGTGCATCCGTGCGTCGCTGCGGTCCGGTCCCAGGTCGACGGGCACGTGCACCTTCCGCCGACCACTGGCGACAACATCGATGTACTGTGGAGACATCACGCCCCACATGTTGAGCAATTCGGCGGTACGTCCACCCGGCCTCCCGCATGCCCACTATACGCCCTCGCTCAAAGTCCGTCAACTGCACATACGGTTCACGTCCACGCTGTCGCGGCATGCTACCAGTGTTAAAGACTGCGATGGAGCTCCGTATGCCACGGCAAACTGGCTGACACTGACGGCGGCGGTGCACAAATGCTGCGCAGCTAGCGCCATTCGACGGCCAACACCGCGGATCCTGGTGTGTCCGCTGTGCCGTGCGTGTGATCATTGCTTGTACAGCCCTCTCGCAGTGTCCGGAGCAAGTATGGTGGGTCTGACACACCGGTGTCAATGTGTTCTTTTTTCCATTTCCAGGAGTGTAACTATTAGCGGTGGTTGGTAACCCGCACCACGCACCGTGCTGTGGCTTACAGAGTACGTGTGCAGATGCAAATGTGGAATATTGTATTTCGGTCGTAGAGGATTGTGTCTCCTAACTTACCTTTCTCTGCGTTTAGGAAAGGCTTCCATCCATCACAAGAAACAGAAATTGTGTGTAAATCATCCTGTTCCGTCATACAATCACTCAAAGATGACACTTTAATGTAGACTGTTATCAGCAGACAGTGGCAGAATCCCGCTCATTCTGCCCGTCAAGTCGTTTATGCAGGATGTTTCCGTAAGAGCATGCAAAAATGTAAGAGGACATACAGAATGCTCCGCTGAGCAATTCGATGTAGGAAACCTGGCGTTTGAAAGTCAGCTTAGGGAGATATGGAAGTAAACTTGTCTACCACTTTGTCTTAGCATTGTCGTTTTCCGGCTTATGTACAACTGACATGCTTACAAGTTTATATGTACTGTGCTGTTTGTTTACATGTACATCCTTTATTTCCTGGTTCAAAAACGGTTCAAATGGCTCTGAGCACTATGGGACTCAACTGCTGTGGTCACTAGTCCCCTAGAACTTAGAACTACTTAAACCTAACTAACCTAAGGACATCACACACATCCATGCCCGAGGCAGGATTCGAACCTGCGACCGTAGCAGTCGCACGGTTCCGGACTGCGCGCCTAGAACCGCGAGACCACCGCGGCCGGCCTTTATTTCCTGCAAGGAAACGAGGAGGACGAGCCTGACTGCTAGGAAGTCATGATGCAAGACAGCTCTGTCGTATCGTATTTACATTGTCCCATGACAGAACGAGCTACGAATCAGCGACAGACCCATTCATTTACTCAGCACTATTCAGAGACGTACAGTATAATACGATGGAGCAGTACCAGTGCAGTATTTCCTAGTCGCTGTATTGGAACGGGAGGTCTTATTCCATGGCTGCGACGTCACCTATCCTGCACTACCTTGATTATTTTCTATGGAGACATCTAATGTCATTCGTATATGAGACACCAGTGGATACGGTGGTGGAATTAGTTTCCAGAGTTGTAGCTGCCTGTGATGTGATTCGAAACACACCAGGGAAATAAGTCGGTGTGCCTCAGAATCTTATTCGCTGAAATCATACACGCATGGCCGTCAGTTCCAGAACATTTTATAAGTACTGTACAAATGGTCCGTTCATTGTTTCAGTGATGGTATTTGCAGTTAACTAATGTAAATAAGAAAGTAGGCTATACAGTAATTTGATTTTATTCCTGTTATATCCTTAAGTTGGCTTCTCCGTCTGCAGGTTCACTGCCTGAAATTGTTCAGTGGAGCATCCTCTATGTCCTGCTTAATTTTTGCACGCTCTTACGGAAACGCTCCTTATACACAGAGAGCTAGAGCTTTCCTACAACACTGCCATAGGACGCTCCTGATCATACCCTCGTCTCTAATGAAAGCTCACCAACCACGAAAATATACCGGGATGTACACTGAAGAGCCAAAGAAACGGGTACACCTACCTAATATTTTGTAGGGGCCCGGCGAGGACGCAGAAGTCCCGCAACACGACGTGGCATAGACTCGACTAATGTCGGAAGTAGTGCTGGAGGCAACTGACATCATGACTCCTGAAGGGCTGCCCATATATCCGTAAGAGTACGAGAGAGTGGAGATCTCTTCTGAACAACTCGTTGCAACTCATCTCAGATTTGCTCAATAATGTTCATGTCTAGGGAGTTCGGTGGCCATCAGAAGTGTGTTACTGGAGCCACTCTGAAGCAATGCCGGGCGTGTGGGGTGTCGCATTGTCCTGCTGGAATTGCCCAATGAATATGAATGGTTGCAGGTGATCAGACAGGATGCCTACGTACGTGTCACCTGTCAGAGTCGTATCTAGACGTATCAGGCGTCCCTTATCACTCAAAATGCACACGCCCCACACCATTACAGAGCCTCCACCAGCTTTAACAGTCTTCTGCAGACATGCAGTGTTCGTGGATTCACGAGGGTGTCGCGATACCCGAACACGTCCATCCGCTCGATACAATTTTAAATGATACTCGTCCAACCAGGCAACATGTCTCAGTCATGAACAGTCCAATGTCGGTGTTTACAGGTCCAGGCGACGGGTAATACTTTGTGTCGTGCACTCGTCAAGGGCACACGAGTGGGTCTTCGGTTCCGAAAGCCCATATCGACGATGATTCCTTGAATGGTTCGCAGGTTGATAGTTGATGTTCCAGCACTGAAATCTGCAGCAATTTGCGGAAGGGTTGCACTTCTCACGTTGAACGATTCTCTTCAGTCGTCATTGCCCCCGCTCTTGCAGAATATTTTTCAGCCGCAGCGATGTGGGAGATATCATGTTTTACCGGATTCCAGATATTCACGGGACACTCGCGGAATGGTCGTACGAGAAAATTCCCAATTCATCGCTATCTCGGACACGCTGTCTCCCATCGCTCGTGCGCCGACTTCAACACCACGTTCAAACTCACTTAAATCTTGATAACCTGCAACTGTAGCAGTAACAACTGCGCCAAACACTTGCCTTATGTAGGAGTTGCTGACCGCAGCACCGTGTTCTGCCTGTTTACATATTTCTGTATTTAATAAGCAAGGCTAAACCAATTTCTTTGGCGCTTCAGTGTATCACGTTACAAGTCTTCGAGGTGCTCACGTATTGCTGGCCGCAGTGGCCGAGCGGTTCTAGGCGCTTCAGTTTGAAACCGCACGACCGCTACGGTCGCAGGTTCGAATCCTGCCTCGGGCATGGTTGTGTGTAATGTCCTTAGGTTAGTTAGGTTTAAGTAGTTCTAAGTTCTAGGGGACTGAAGACTCCAGAAGAAAAAAAAAAGCGGTTCTAGGCCCTTCAGTCCGGGACCGCGCGTTGCTGCTACGGTCGCAGGTTCGAATCCTGCCTTGGGCATGGATGTGTGTGATGTCCTTAGATTAGTGAGGTTTAAGTAGTTCTAAGTCTAGGGGACTGATGACGTCAGATGTTAAACCCTATTGGGCTCAGAGCCTTTTGAAACTAATCTGTAACTCGGGCTTCGGTAATTGGAATTTTGTTGGTGACGTTGAGATGCACACTGTAGACTCGCGGATCGTGGTCTGGTAGTGAGGGTGAGGAAATGTTGGCGTTGTAGCTTTTCCGTAGCTATCCTAAAACAAAAGGAAACTCGCTCGAAAGTGAAAAATGGTTCAAATGGCTCTGAGCACTATGGGACTTAACTTCTGAGGTCATCAGTCCACTAGAACTTAGAACTACTTAAACCTAACTAACCTAAGGACGTCACACACATCCATGCCCGAGGCAGGATTCGAACCTGCGACCGTAGCAGGCACGCGGTTCCAAATTGAAGGTCTTAGAACCACACGGGCACACCGGCCGGCCTCGAAAATAATTCAAATGGCTCCAAGCACTATGGGACTTCATATCTGAGGTCGGCCGGCCGCGGTGGTCTCGCGGTTCTAGGCTCTCAGTCCGGGACCGCGCGACTGCTACGGTCGCAGGTTCGAATCCTGCCTCGGGCATGGATGTGTGTGATGTCCTTAGGTTAGTTAGATTTAAGTAGTTCTAAGTTCTAGGGGACTGATGACCACAGATGTTAAGTTCCATAGTGCTCAGAGCCATTTGAACCAAGCCATCTGAGGTCATCAGTCCCCTAGACTTAGAACTACTTAAACGTAACTAACCTAAGGACGTCATACACATCCATGACCGAAGCAGGATTCGATCATGCGACCGTGGCAGCCGTGCGCGGTATCGGACTGAAGCGCCTAGAACCGCTCGGTCACAGCGGCCGGAAAACTAGCTCGTTCCTACATTCTTCTGTAATTGCCCCAGCGATGAGCCCCTGTCGACCTGGATGTGAACTGTACGTTAGACTGCGACGTTCCGCCGTCGCTTTGACGTCGGGACAGGGACCGAGGCGTCTGTCGGACGACTCCGCCGGCTCCGGAGGGAACCGTGGGAGGCGGCACAGCTGGCGGGCGTATCGCCTGGGAAACCGCACCTGCTTATCGCCGCCCCATTCAGCGCCCCGCGCTGTCGCCCATTCGCGATTACGGCACGCCGATGCCGGCCAGCAGATACCGCACCGCCAGCCGGGACGCCACGGTCTCCTTCCGAGCTGGCGTCGCGCTATCGTCGGTCCGAACCTCCCCCCCCCCCCCCTCCCTCCCCCCGCCGTCTCTTGCATTCTCTCACATACCTGCTGGACTCTCTCTGCGGAGGGCACACACTTATCTATTTCATAACGACCTGCCCTGACTCCGAGCTCGTTTGCTGGTTACATTGCACGATAAAAATCGACCTGTTGTACTTTGCCGGAATGATGTAAAAGTTTTCTTTTATTTGGTGTCTGAACATTATATTTTAGCTGAAAGAGCGGCGACATACACGATAATGTATAAGGGATGCATACTTTCTCGATAAAGTTTTGACGAATGACGAATAGGCATCTCGGACATATTCTGAGGCGTGGTCACCTTTGTGCTCATACGGCGAAGTCTACCAAATCCACCGGTTAGTCCCTCAACCGTTAGGGGTAAAACCAAATGGGATTCGGGGCAAGTAAGGCTAGCAACCTGCTTCCCTGGTACTTTAAATATGATGCTGGCATCAATCAGAGCAAAATGCCTCGGACCTTTGGAGGTGACGGAGTCTCACCTCCAATCCAGGGACTCCTAAGATACGACTTGGCAAACAAATGGTAATGAGATGGGGAGCTATTAATATTAATGGGGGCTACTCTGGGAAGAAAGTAGAGCTGGAAGAGGCTGCAAGAAAGATGGAACTGGACGTTTTAGCTGTTAGTGCCATTCGGGTAAGGGGTGAGAAAGAAGAGGAAGTGGGAGAATACGAGGTCTACCTGTCAAGAGTCAAAGCAGGAATAGCACAATGGGGTGTAGGGCTTTACATCAGGAAAGGAATGGAACCCAGCGTAGTTGCAACAAGGTATGTAAACGAACTACTGATGTGGATAGACTTGACAGTGTCTAGCAAGAAAATTAGGATTGTGTCGGTATATTCGCATTGTGAAGGGACAGATCAAGGTAAGAGGGATAGTTTTTATGAGGCACTCAGTGATGTAGTTGTTAGAGTAAAGGTTTGTGTCAGTATATGCATAGACATACAGAAATGGCATAAAGGATTGTGTCAGTATATTCGCATTGTGAAGGGACAGATCAAGGTAAGATGGATAGTTTTTATGAGGCACTCAGTGATGTAGTTGTTAGAATAAAGGACAAGGACAGTGTTCTGCTCATGGGTGATTTTAATGCCAGGATTGGAAATCGAACAGAAGGGTATGAAAAGGTTGTGGGTAAATTTGGAGAGGATATGGAGGCCAACAGGAACGGGAAACAACTCTTGGATTTCTGTGCCAGTATGGGCTTAGTAATCACAAACTCCTTTTTTAAACATAAGAACATTCACCGGTATACTAGGGAAGGCAGGGGAACCAGATCTGTCATTGACTATACAATAACAGATCAGGAATTCAGGAAGGCTGTGAGGGACACACGTGTATTCAGGGGATTCTTTGATGATACTGATCATTATTTAATATGCAGTGAAATTGGGATTGTGATGCCGAAAGTACCAAATAGCAGGAACAAAGTTAGAACAGGTGGACGGTTTCTAGTACTTGGGATGCATTTTCTTACAGGATGCAACATAGTGAAAGAACTGGAAGCGAGGTGTAGATCCATATGTAGGAGGATAAGAGTGGAGAAACTTGAGGATAAGGAAATTAGCCACACGTACCTTAACAGCGATCTCAGAAAGGTACCAGTTAGTTGAATGTAGTCAATTACAGTCATTGGAAGAGGAATGGGCAAGGTACAAGGACACAGTCCTAGAAGTGGCTAAAGAATGTCTTGGAACAGTAGTGTGTAAAAGTAGGATGAAGCAAACAGCTTGGTGGAATGACACAGTCAAGGCAGCCTGTAAAAGGAAAAAGAAGGCATATCAAAAATGGCTACATACTAGAACTCAGGTAGACAGAGAAAGTTATGTTGAAGAAAGAAACAAAGCCAAACAGATAATTGCAGCATCCAAGAAGAAATCTTGGGAAGACTTTGGAAACAGGTTGTAGACTATGGGTCAAGCTGCTGGAAAACCATTCTGGAGTATAATTAGCAGTCTTCGAAAGGGATGTAAGAAGGAAATGACAAGTATTTTGGAGAGGTTAGGAAAACTGCTGGTGAATCCTGTGGATGCCTTGAGCAGATGGAGGGAATATTTTGAAGAGTTGCTCAATGTACGTGAAAATACGATCAGTAATGTTTCAGATTTCGATGTAGAATGGAATAGGAATGATGATGGAAATAGGATCACATTTGAGGAAGTGGAGAAAATGGTCAATAGATTGCAGTGCAATAAAGCAGCTGGGGTGGATGAAATTAAGTCGGAACTCATCAAATACAGTGGAACGTCAGGTCTTAAATGGCTACACAGGATTAGTGAAATGGCCTGAGAGTCTGGACAGGTTCCATGAGACTGGACAAAAGCAGTAATCACACCAGTCTTTAAACATGGAAACAGATAGGATTGTAACAACTACAGAGGTATGTCTTTAATCTGCGTTGCGGGTAAAATCTTCTCAGGTATTGTTTAAAGGAAAGTGCGAGTATTAGGTGAGGACCAATTGGATGAAAATCGATGTTGTCAGGACCAGATCTTTAGCTAACGGCAAATAATGGAGAAGTGTTATGAGTGGAACAGGGAATTGTATCTATGCTTTATAGATCTAGAAAAGGCATATGACCGGGTTCCTAGGAGGAAGTTATTGTCTGTTCTACGAGATTATGGAATAGGAGGCAAACTTTTGCAAGCAATTAAAGGTCTTTATATGGATAGTCAGGCAGCAGTTACAGTTGACGGTAAATTGAGTTCATGGTTCAGAGTAGTTTCAGGGGTAAGACAAGGCTGAAACCTGTCTCCATTGTTGTTCATATTATTTATGGATCATATGTTGAAAACAATAACCTGGCTGGGTGAGATTAAGATAGGTGAACACAAAATAAGCAGTCTCGCATATGCGGATGATGTGATGGCAGATTCGATTGAAAGTTTGCAAAGAAATATTTCAGAGCTACATCATAAATGTAAGGACTATGGTATGAAGATCAGCTTCTCCAAAACGAAAGTAATGTCATTGGGAAAGAGATACAAACGGATTGAGTGCCAAATAGCAGGAACAAAGTTAGAACAGGTGGACGGTTTCTAGTACTTGGGATGCATTTTCTTACAGGATGCAACATAGTGAAAGAACTGGAAGCGAGGTGTAGCAAAGCTAATGCAGTGAGCGCTCAGCTACGATCTACTCTCTTCTGCAAGAAGGAAGTCAGTACCAAGACTAAGTTCTCCGTGCACCGTTCAATCTTTCGACCAACTTTGTTGTATGGGAGCGAAAGCTGGGTGGATTCAGGTTACCTTATCAACAAGGTTGATGTTGCAGCGTCGGCTGTTACTATACCGCACCCAACTGGCTCTGCTTCACAACACCTGTTTGCCGTGTTTTGCTTCGCAATGCATAACACTCTTGTCTGTCCGCAGATGGCTCTGTTGCAACTCACTTCCACTCTGGCGTACTTTTTGACTGACTATGATCGATATGCTACAGTAGGAACAAGACACAAAATGTAAGTACCAGCTCTGTTGTTGCCTGTCACAACTCTCACGTTTTTATGTACCTAACTCCACACAAAGTGCTAATATAATGAGTTTAATTTATTTTATTTTACGCACTTATGCCTCACTTGCTTGATTATGCTGTGTTGCCAAAACTGAGAGCAGTATTTCTCTATTTAAATGTTCATTGTTGTGGCAGTGTTTCCAGTGGGGTTCCCCGTCAGACGGGGAAAAGTCATGCTGTCCATTTGCTGTTCTGTACTCGTGTGAGAAAGTCTTCGTGAGATATTATGTTGTCTTGTGCTTATGTAAATGACCCATCAATGACGCAGTTGTGCTTAGCTTGAGGCCGGAAAAGAACAGGGTGTGAGTAGTTCTGTATGCTGGCTAGTAGAGAGAACTTATGAACGTCTCGGTATTGGTGGAAATACAGTGAAACGAATTTTATGAGAATACAGAGAAACTTTATGTCTTGTATCAGCAACAAAGAGTACTGGCAGGCGACAGAGGTCTGCATTGGGCGAGTTTACGCTGGGAGTCATAGGAAGGAAAACCCACGACTTCAGTGTGGAAAAGCAGTTTCCAACAGAAGCAGCTGTACTGAACAAGTTGCGTATTGAAATCAAAACTTTCCCGATACGAATGAAACAATCATTTAGCATACTATGCGGAAACTGGCCTTCAAATGCAAAAAGTTCAACAAAAACTAATGCTGACAGAAAATAACCAAGTAGCAGGAAAAAGAGACAAGTACTTGCGAGGAAAAATGGCAATTGCTGAACACTGAATGGAGTATTTACTACTATGATGAGAAAAGGTGTACTGCAAATAATTCCGAAAACTTTGGATTCCAGAAACAAAAATGCCTTTTGCTGATCCGCGACTGTTATAGATTAGGATCCACACCATACCATGATAAATCCGTTATCAAGAAATAAATCTGCGAAATGGAGCAAGAGTTCTGTTACTGAATGGATGGAAAGCAGCAATGTAGAGCCTGCATCCAAAGTCGCCTCATGCGAGGAATTTACTAGAGCTCGCCTACTGGAACCTGCGTTGCTACACTTCAGGTCACAAAATTTCCTTTTGGAAAGTATATTTCACTTAGTGGACTTCTGTGGTTGCCTGAGGCGAACTGCAAATTCAACGCCATTGAACGTATTTGGACTTTTTATCAAGCATAAGGAAGGATAGGAGAACAAGAATTTTAGGCTAAATGATACTTTACAGTCGGGAAAATGTTCGCCAAAATGTCTCGAAAAATTCAGGGAGCCATGTGAATGCCATTCACAATGGATATGCACGAAGAATCCACTGTATTGAAATAGGACCACTGATGAGCCAAGCACGCTACTGCAAGACCAGCAGCAACACCTTAGGTATTAAGTAGTTTTTTTGCGTTCATCCTTGTTTCATGCGAAATGTGTTCCACGTAATCGATATTTCATTTACTAATAAAATTTACATTACCTTTCAGTGATCATTTATTGAGAGCGGTGAGTATATCGAGCGTTCTCCTGGACTTTCTCATTACGTTGCCTCCTACTTGCAACAAGAACGCGGCAACGCTACACTGGAATGGTAGTGCGAAGTTGCCGCTCTTCGATGGTAAATGGGCACTGGGAGCACGCTGATACTGTGTGACAACTACAAACATCTTCAAGCGAGCCATCGAAGACTGACAAAGACGATCTCCGCTCCGCGCATGCGTCAGAGTCACAGTTACAGGAAGACCACAGCGCCCGGCGGCAGCGCCCTCGCTGGTGGAACTGCGAAGATCAGCTCTCTTCGGCATTACCACTTGCCGGAGCCATCAACGTATTCTGGCGCCTCCATATGCAACAAATCTCTGAGATGACGCATTATCCAGATGATAGCCATTGTCACGGTTCACTAGATTTTCCATGATGCGTATTTCAACGAATTCTTTTTTAATGGAATCCCAAAAAGACATTCCTGTGGCCAAAATTAATGTTTTGTCGTATCCATTACATGTTCTTTGGAGATATTATGTTCCACAATTGCAGACTTGCTGAGTTGCAAAAGACAAAAGGCGAGTCCACTGGTGTGTGTTGTTTGTCCTACGAGGTGTGACAATAAAATAATGAGACTGATTTTCTTTGCAAGATGTGGCAACCCTGCAGGCTTGCGTAGGCACAATATCTTTGACCTTGGTGTATAAGATGCTTCTATTCCAAGCGGCACATCGATGCAACTGCTCAGTTGTGAGTTTTGCTGTAATAAGTTAACACGTGTTTGTGTCTCTCGTCACGGAAATGGAACTGAATAACATTGCGCAACTGTATGCCATTTCTTTTTGCGTTTAACTGGGTGATAACGTGACGACAACTGACGGTGAGCTTCAGAAGGGTTTCAGAGAGGAGTTTATGTCAAGAGCGCAAGCTTTTCGTTGGCATAAAATGTTAAGGCAGAATGAATGCTGAAGATTAAGACTGCAGTGGACGACCATCAACCTCATGGGCGGATGTTAACTTGGCCAGGGTGCGTGAACTCGTACGATCTGATCGAAGATTACCCATGAAAAGGATTGCAGAAGAGCTGAACATCAATCGAGAAACGGTTCGTCTAATAATACCTGAGGATCTCGGTATGAGGAAGATTTGTGCAAAAATGGTCACTAAAAATATTACACCACAACAGAGAGAAACACAGAAACAGTACAGTAACTTTTTACCTCAAAACAAATTTCAATATTACCATAGCCACCTTATTCACCAGATATCGCCCCGTGCGACTTTTTTCTATTTCCAAGAGTCAAAACGGCGGTCAAGGAACATCATTTTCAAACAACACAATATGTCCAAAAAGCTGTGACGCGGGTTTTGGAGCATATTACAGAAGATGAGTTCCAGAAATGTAACCATCAATGGTAGAAGCGCTGGAAAAAGTGTGTGCAATCTGAAGGGAACTACTTTGAAGAAGACAACACTAAACTTGACTAAAATGGTAAGCAACATATTTTTTCACATCAGTCTCATTACTTTATCGTCGCACCTCGTATATAGGGCATACCACACTGGCCAGGTACTTTATAAATTCTCGCCTTTCGGAATAACAAATTATCCTTCACTAATCCCAGCAGGTCCGATATCTTAGATGGTTCTCGGAAAGTCACTTTAACCTGAAAATTACTAAGGATTCTTGCTATTTTGAAGGAAATATTTCCAACGAAGGGAAAAAAAGCTACGGACTTTGCTGGCGTGTTCTGCTCTTTACCCACTCCCCGGTTCTTGGTTTCAGCTGAGAATGCCCCGTTAATTTGCCAGGTAGAGCATCCATTCTCTCTGAACACTGCCTTTAAATACGCATCGCGGAAAATCCAATGAACCGCGACAGCGGCTACCAGCTGGATAATGCGTGGAATCCCGTCGTCTCTGAAATTTGTTCCAGACGAAGACGCCAGAATACTCTGATGATTGAAGCGAGTGGTAAAGCTGAAGACAGCTGATCCTTGCAGTTCCACGAGAGAGGGCTCTTCTGTCAGGCAGTATGGTCCTTCTTTTACTGTGACTCTGACGAAAGGGTGGCAAACCTCTCATGGTGTTATGTAAGACTGAATGGAGAACGTCTTTGTCTCACTCCTACCCTGAAATACCTTGGCCTCACCATCGACTGTCACCTCACCTGGACTCCCCACCACCTTAGGATTCACCATAAAGCCCACAATAGACTCCACCTCCTGAAATTCCTGTCAGGCTGAACATGGGGACTACATCCTTCTACCATGCTCCATAAGCCCGTGGGGTAGCTGGGCAATCTGAGGCATCGTGTCACAGTCCACACAGCTCCCCCTGTCAGATGTTTGAGTCCTCCCTTGGGCATGGGTATGTATGTGTTGTCCTTAGTGTAAGTTTAAGTTAGATTAAGTAGTGTATAAACCTAGGGACCAATGACCACAGCAGTTTGGTCCCACAGGAACTTGCCACAAATTTCCAATTTCCATCCATCACACATACAAATCCTTGATCTGCTCCAACCTTTGTTATGCCAGTGTCACATGGATTTCCTCACCTCCCAAATTCTATAAAGCACTCCACCTCGCCTTTTGTATCTGCCTCCTATCCTCCATGCAGATCTTCTACAATATCATCCCCTTCCTACATATCCTTTTCCTTGAACACATCTGCACCCTGTATACCGTCTGCTGACTCCATCCCCCCCATCCCATGGTGTCTTCTATTCCCTCTACCCTCATTCCCTCCACCCTCAGGCCATTGCCACACCTTTAGCATTGTGTCCTGCTGCCTTTCCACCTCCACACCCTCCACCTCCTTTCTCAAAGCAGCTTTCAGCACCTACCCCACCTGGATGATGAGCTTTGCCCTGATATCTATCCCTCCTACCAACTCTAATCCTACCTTCCCCTCCTACTCGTCAGGGTTCCCTTTCCCCTCCTATTCACTTCCCCTGAGCACTTTTACTCCCTTCTACAAGCCCCTTCCTTTCCTGTGCCCCCTTCTGTGTCTCTACACTCCCTCCTGACTTGCCTTCCATCTCCATCTCCCCACCCTTTCTCCTGCCCCTTGGTGCGCCCCCTGACCCCATTTTTCTTTTTCATCTCAACCACTCCATCCGCCCTCCCCACCGCACCTTCCTCTCACCTCCTTTTCCCCCCTCTCAGGCGTCCACCCCACCCCCTCAGCAGGTCCCTCCTGGTAGCTTTTGTTCTTTGTCAAGTGTGCTTCATCTTGAGCACAGGTTTTAAAGTGTCTTCGTTCTGGAGTGTTTTAATACTCTGGCCAACTTTTATCTGGTGCATGTAACTTCAGTGTATTTTATGTGCTCCATGAATCGCCAACTGTGTTTTTTTAACTCTATGTCTGCTTTTTTAACTCTTCCACAAAGAACATCTCCACGTCAGTCTTCATTTTAATCCCCATTTTCTCCACTTATTATGTTCTTACATCCCCATTTTTATCGACATTTATATGTATAGTTGCCTCTTTTTTAACTGTAATATCACTTGGCTGAAGAGTGGTGGATTGTGCCAGTGCAAACCCTCCCCTGCCCATATGGTGCAGGAGATTGAATTCACAACAAGAGAAAAAAGTCTTTCTCAGTCTTCGATGGCTCACCTGAAGATTGACTGGCAGATGTCCAGACGAAATATCGTGGAGTAAGGTTTATGACGACCGGTTGCAATCCTGAATCTCTTCTAACATTGAATTCGCTGGGAAAATTTTAAATTTCACAGCTATGAACAACCACAGCCTGCTAACACAATTGCTTTACAAACTCTTAACTGACAAACACTGGTAGTATTAATTTGTAATGGCATGTGACACATTCAACAGAGGTTCAAGGTTTACACCCCTTCTTTTTCCGTGGTAAGCTCAATCTCAGCGTCTTGTGGTTGTCATTATAGTGATGAAACAACAAATCAGAAAATAACGAAATCCATCTGTGAATAAAAAAAGGTTGTATCTCTTAACGCTAAGGACATATTTCGCCTACTTATGGTCCTGTTTTTATGACTCCTCAAAGCTGAGAATCATAAAAAAATGCTTGAAGAAAATCGTGCCATCTCTTAAATAAGAGACATTAGCGCGAATGCCACACCTTTTCAATTAAAATGTGATATTCATGCAAGAAATAATAGTACGCATATCCACAGTTCGGGTAAGGTACAACACATATCTATTTCTCATGCAGTGTAACCACAATAGGGATCCATCATGAAAGAGATAAGTTGTAGGCGGAGCTTGATACTCTTTTCATCCACTGCGCATGCATTACCTCCTGAAATTTCTCTTATGGCAATCCGAGCCGAACGACGCAATACAATGCTTAGTACATTGGACTCACATTGCGGAGGACAACACTTCATATCCTCGTTCGACCACTCAGGTTTATGTTTTCTGTGTTTAACTAAATTATGTATATTGTTTGTATACAATATAGTAGCAGGAATGTGTGATTAAATTTGTACGTGATTTCTGGATATAAGGTAGAAGGTAAAGTTCCGCATTCCTGTCCTAGACGCGCTAAATGAGGCCGACCGACCGCTGTGTTGTCCTTAGCCAATGGCGTCATCGGATGCGGTATGGAGGGGCATGTGCTCTGCACACCGCTCTCCCCGTCGTTGTCGGGTTTGTTAACATAGGAACCGCTACTAATCGGGCAAGACGCTTCTCAGTTGGCCTCACGAGGAGTTTCAGGGAGAGCATAAGGGAACAATTGACAGGAATGGGGAAGAGAAATACAGTAGAAGAAGAATGGGTAGCTTTGAGGAATGAAGAAGAGGATCAAGTAGGTAAAAAGACGAGGGCTAGTAGAAATCCTTGGATAACAGAAGAAATATTGAATTTAATTGATGAAAGGAGAAAATATAAAAATGCAGTAAATGAAGCAGGCAAAAAGGAATACAAACGTCTTAAAGATGGCTAAGCAGGGATGGCTAGAGGACAAATGTAAGGATGTAGAGGCTTATCTCACTAGGGGTAAGATAGATACTGCCTACAGGAAAGTTAAAGAGACCTTTGGAGATAAGAGAACCACTTGTATGAACATCAAGAGCTCAGATGGAAACCCAGTTCTAAGCAAAGAAGGGAAAGCAAACAGGTGGAAGGAGTATATAGAAGGTCTATACAAGGGCGATACACTTGAGGACAATATTATGGAAATGGAAGAGGATGTAGATGAAGATGAAATGGGAGATACGATACTGCGTGAAGAGTCTGACAGAGCACTGAAAGACCTGAGTCGAAACAAGGCCCCCGGAGTAGACAACATTCCATTGGAACTACTGACGGCCTTAGGAGAGCCAGTCCTGACAAACCTCTACCATCTGGTGAGCAAGATGTATGAAACAGGCGAAATACCCTCAGACTTCAAGAAGAATATAATAATTCCAGTCCCAAAGAAAGCAGGTGTTGACAGATGTGAAAATTACGATCAGTTTAATAAGCCACAGCTGCAAAATACTAACACGAATTCTTCACAGACGAATGGAAAAACTAGTAGAAGCCGACCTCGGGGAAGATCAGTTTGGATTCCATAGAAATAATGGAACACGTTAGGCAATACTGACCTTACGAATTGTCTTAGAAGAAAGATTAAGGAAAGGCAAACCTACGTTTCTAGCATTTGTAGACTTAGAGAAAGCTTTTGACAATGTTGACTGGAATACTCTCTTTCAAATTCTAAAGGTGGCAGGGGTAAATTATAGGGAGCGAAAGGCTATTTACAATTTGTACAGAAACCAAATGGCAGTTATAAGAGTCGAGGGACATGAAAGGGAAGCAGTTGTTGGGAAGGGAGTAAGACAGGGTTGTAGCCTCTCCCCTACGTTATTCAATCTGCATATTGAGCAAGCAGTAAAGGAAAAAAAAGAAAAATTCGGAGTAGGCATTAAAATCCATGGAGAAGAAACAGAAGCTTTGAGGTTCGCTGATGACATTGTAATTCTGTCAGAGACAGCAAAGGGCTTGGAAGAGCAGTTGAATGGAATGTATAGTGTCTTGAAAGGAGGATATAAGATAACATCAACAAAAGCAAAACAAGGATAAAGGGAATGTAGTCGAATCAAGTCGGGTGATGCTGAGGGAATTAGATTAGGAAATGAGACACTTAAAGTAGTAAAGGAGTTTTGCTATTTGGGGAGAAAAATAACTGATGATGGTCGAAGTAGAGAGGATATAAAATGTAGACTGGCAATGGCAAGCGTTTCTGAAGAAGAGAAATTTGCTAACATCGAGTATAGATTTGAGTGTCAGGAAGTCATTTCTGAAAGTATTTGTATGGAGTGTAGCCATGTATGGAAGTGAAACATGGACGATAAATAATTTTGGCAAGAAGAGAATAGAAGCTTTTGAAATGTGGTGCTGCAGAAGAATGCTGAAGATTAGATGGGTAGATCACATAACTAATGAGGAAGTATTGAATAGGATTGGGGAGAAGAGACGTTTGTGGCACAACTTGACCAGAAGAAGGGATCGGTTGGTAGGACATGTTCTGAGGCATCAAGGGATCACCAATTTAGTATTGGAGGGCAGCGTGGAGGGTAAAAATCGTAGAGGGAGACCAAGAGATGAATACACTAACCAGATTCAGAAGGATGTAGGTTGCAGTATGTACTGGGAGATGAAGAACCTTGCACAGGATAGAGTAGCATGGAGAGCTGCATCAAACCAGTTTCAGGACTGAAGACCACAATAACATAATAATAATAATAGCTCCCTTGATTTCTCAGAATGTGTCCTACCAACCGATCCCTTCATCTTGTCAAGTTGTGCCACAGATTATCTTTCCTCTCGAATTATGTTCAGCACTTCCTCATTACTTAAGTGACCTACATATATAACTTCAGCATCTCCTGCACCATCACATTTCAAAATCTTTTACTTTATTCCGTCTAAACTGTCGATCGTCCTTGTTTTCCTTCCATATAATGCTACACTCCATACAAACTGAATAAAATCAGGATAGGCTGCAAACCCAGTGTCACAACCTTCTCAACCACTGTTTCTATTTCAGGTCCCTTGAGTCTTACAAGTTATAAGTAGCCTTTCGCTTCCTGTATTTTACGCTTTTAGATTCAGAAATTCACAGAGAATATTCCAGTCAACATTATCAAAAGATTTCTCTCAACCAACAAATGCAGTAGGCTTGCCTTTCCTTAACTTATCTGCTATGAAAAGTCGTAATGTTGGTGTTCAGTGATACTGTTGTTCTCATCAAAATAGACAGCAAACCAAGACTAACAACACTATTCAAATGTATATGCCGACTTCGCAAGCAGAAGTTGAAGAGGCAGACAAAGTGGATGAGGATAATGAACGGGTAATTCAGTATATAAAGGGAGATGAAAATCTAAGAGTCATGGGGGATCTGAATTCGGTTGTAGTGGAAGGAATAGCAGAAAGGATTATGGGAGAATATGGCCTTGGCAGTAGGCATGAGAGAGGAGAAAGAACAGTTGAGATCTACAATACATTTCATCTAGTAATAGCGAATACTCTGTCCAAGAATCACAGAAGCAGGAGATATACTTCGAAAAGGCCAAGAGATATGGGAAGATTGCAGTTTGATTACATCATGGTCGGGCTAAGATTCCGATACTGGATTGTAAGGCGTATCCTGGAACAGATATAAACTCAGATCACAATGTAGTAATGATGAAAAGTAGGATGAAGTATAAGAGACTAGTCAGAAAGAATCAATGTGCCAAGAGGTGGGATACGGAAGTTTGCTTGAATTTCTCTGAGGTTACAGGTACTGCGATAAAGTTCAGTAGGAAATTCAGTTGAGACGGAATGGACATCTCTATAAAAAGGAGAACCACAGAAGGTGGAAAAAGAAACATAGGAACAAGGAAGATAACTGCGAAGAAACCGTGGGTAACAGAGAAATAGATCAGTTGAGCGATGAAAAAAGGAAGAACAAAAATGTTCAGGGAAATTCAGGAATACAGAAGTTACTTATCACTTAGGAAATAAATAAACAGGAATTGCAGGAAAGCTAAGGAGAAATGGCTACATGAAAAATATGAAGGACTCTTGTTGGGTCTTGCCCACTCCTCTTGTATAGGGTGCCTAAGGAATGCTGCGTTCTCGGAGCTATAGAACGACCCAAGCAAATAACACTAGAAGTTTTATTTCTATAAAGCAGACTTAACAATACTTGTCTTTAATGTACAAAGGTGTCGCAAGCGATGGGCGACATGCAACATTAATCCGAGTCCTGGCCATACACAATGTTAAAACAAGCACTGGATATGGATCACTACAATCTGATATCGTAGCAGTCTCTGCTAGGCTGATCCTGTCCACCATTGTCTGGCCAAGGCTGGCAGGAGCGGCGCTTACATTCCCTTCGCCTAGAGAGCGCTCCTATCGTGGTGGGGTCATAATCAGGGCACCATTGTCCGACGTAGTGTGGCCGCTTTCTCTGATCTTGAGTTCTTCATCTTCGTTCCGGCGCTTGTGGTTACGTCTGAACAATATTTTTTTTTTTTTTTGAAATTTATGGTAAGGTTATATGGGACCAAACTGCTGCGGTCATCGGTCCCTAGGCTTACACATTAATTAATCTAACTTAAACTGACTTACGCTAAAGGACAACACACACACCCATGCCCGAGGGAGGACTTGAACCTCCTACAGGGAAGAGGGTGGGGGCGGGTGAAGAGGAGGGAAGAGGGGGGGGGGAGGAGAGAGCCGCATGAACCGTGACAAGGCGCGCCTCAGATCGTACTGCTACCCCGAGCGGCTACGCCAGAACAAAAGAAACGATTGTCGGAAATACTGAGTCGGTATATACAAAAGTCAAAGCAAACTTCGGTGAAATTAAAAGCTAGGGCGCTAACATTAACACTGCAATGGGAATTCCAGCGTTGAATTGCAGAGGAGAGAGGAGTTAGGTGGAAAAACTACACTGTGGGCTCGGTGAGGAGACCACATCTCCGATTACGTGGTAGAAGAAGGAACTGGAATAGATAGGGCAGGGATAGAGGATTCAGCATTAGAATCAGAATTCAAAAACGCTTTGGATTACTTAAGATCAAATAAGACAAAACGGACAGATAAAATTCCATCTAAATTACTAAAATCGTTGGGATGGGGGGTGGTATGTATGAGACTGGGAATATGCCGTTGGGTTGAGGGAGGGGGGGCGGGGAGCGGAACCACCCAAAGAGTTCCGATGACTACAAGAGCGGACAAGTGCGACAACTATTACACAATCGGCATATGCATCCAATCCAAGCTGCTGATAATAATAATATACGGAAGATTGGTAAAAAAAAAAGAGGAAATGTTAGATGACCATCAGTTTGGCTTTAGGAAAGGTGAAAGCGCCAGGGAGGCAGTTCTGACATTGCAATTGATAATGGAAAAAAGACTGAAGAAAAATCAAAACCCGTTCATAGGATTTGTCGACGTGGAAAAAGCGTTCGACAATGTAAAATGGTGCAAGATGTTCGAAATTTTGAGAAAAATAGGGATGAGCTATAGGGGAAGACGTGTAATATACAGTATGTGCAAGAAACATGTACGAAGAAAAAGGCTGGAAGACTAAGAACGAAGTGTTTAATAATGCTGTAAAATAGTCTTTCACCACTACTGTTCAATCTCTAGAGCGAAGAAACAACGACGGAAATAAATCATAGGTTCAAGAGTAGGATTAATATTCATAGTGAAATGATATCAGTATTAGCCGGCCGCGGTGGTCTCGCGGTTCTAGGCGCTCAGTCCGGTACCGCGCGACTGCTACGGTCGCAGGTTCGAATCCTGCCTCGGTCATGGATGTGTGTGATGTCCTTAGGTTAGTTAGGTTTAATTAGTTCTAAATTCTAGATGACTGATGGCCACAGATGTTAATTCGCATAGTGCTCAGAGCCATTTGAACCATTTGATACCAGTATTAAGAGTCGCTGATGACATTGCTGTCCTGAGTGAAAGTGAAGAAGAATTACAGGATCTGTTGAATGGAATGAACAGACTAATGAATACGGAACGTCCGCAGCTCGTGGTCGTGCGGTAGCGTTCTCGCTTCCCACGCCCGGGCTCCCGGGTTCGATTCCCGGAGGGAACAGGGATTTTCTCTGCCTCGTGATCACTGGGTGTCGTGTGCTGTCCTTAGGTTAGTTAGGTTTAAGTAGTCTAAGTTCTAGGGGACTGATGACCATAGATGTTAAGTCCCGTAGTGCTCAGAGCCATTTGAAGCATTTGAATACGGAACAGGCATTGAGATTAAATCGAAGAAAGACGAAAGTAATGAGAATTAGCAGCGGGACACTTAACTTCTGAACTGGGGATCACGAAGTAGTCGAATTTAGGAATTCTGCTATCTAGGCAGCAAAGTAACCCATGACGGACGAAGCATGGAGGATATAAAAATCAGAGCAGGACCGGCAAAAAAAAAGTATTCCTGGCTAATAGAAGTCTACTAGTATGAAACAATGGCTTTAATTTGAGGAAGAAATTTCTGAGAATGTAAATTTAGAGCACAGCATTGTATGGTAGTGAAATATGGACTGTGGGAAAACCGGAATAGAAAAGAATCGAGTTATTTCAGATATGGTGCTACAGAAGAACGTAGAAATTAAATGGACTGAGAAGATAAGGAAGAAGAAGGCTCTCAGCAGAATCTGCGAGAAAGGGAACATACGGAAAATGCTGACAATAAGAAGGGAGAGGGTGATAGTACGTGTGTTAAGACATCAGGGAATAACCTCCATGATACGAGAGGGAGCTGTAGAGGATAAAAACTGTAGAGGAAGACAGAGATTGGAATACAGCCGCCAAATAACTGAGTACGTAGGTTGCAATTGCTGCTCTGAGATCGAAAAGTTGGACAGTAGAGGCATTCGTGGCGGGCCGCATCAAACTGGACAGAAGACTGATGACTCCAAGTAAAGAAGCAGTCCGTTGTCGGCTTGGCGCCAGTGAAGAAAGTAACACTGGTAGCAGAAGCGACAGGAGCCACACCACACCACTGCTACTGCAAGATCACAGCCTCTGACCTTAGCAGAGCGTCACATTAGAATTATTTCGCTGTAAACCTTTGATGATCGCGCCGCTTAGAATACGTTTGTATGCAAGAGAGAGAGAGACAGAAATACAAACACTCACCGCATCGTTCCAGTGGAGACACTGTCTAGGCACAGACAGCCCAGCGGATTTAGTTACAAGAGGATCCACACGTCAGACAGCAGCGGGCCCTGTCAATCATCTTCTGTGTAGAGTACCAACTCTACGTCACATATCCCATCTCATACTTTTTTAACCCTGCAGCAGCTCCGTCCTCCATCAGTGGCAAGAAGGCGGCAGTGTGTCGTCCATTGACAGATAGCCCACAAGTTCGCAGTTCTCCGGTTTCGGCACCAGAGAATGTCGCCATCGTGTTGACAAAATAAGGAAGTACAAGCCGATCACTTTAACAGAGTGTTTATTTACGTAACTATAACAACGCGGAGGTCAACGGTATCGCACGAACATAGGTACAAAGATAAAATGCTCAGCATAACTATGTACAACGACGCAGATTTTTTACAAAACTGATAGTTCGGTAATTTTCACACCTGTCAGCATCTGCTTTGTTTTTAATTTGAATTATTGCGCTCTTCTTCAAGTCTGAGGATATCTCGCTTGTCTCAGATATCTTGCACTTTCGGTGGAATAGTTTTTCCACGCCTGGCTCTCCCAAAGGTATCAGTAGTTATGCCGGAATATCATCACTCTGGCAGCCTTGTTTCGACTTAGATCTTTCAGTGCTCTGTAAAATTCTTCTAGTGATATCACATATCCCATCTCATCTTTATCTACGTCCTCTTCCATTTCTATGATATTGCCTTCAAGTACATTTCCCTTGTATAGATCCTCTATACAGGTTAGTCAGAAACAGCTTAAAAAGCTTGTAAGGGTGATTGCTGGGTTGACTGTGCTGAGAAATAATTGTTGAAAAAGATCGATATGTTACCTGCTTCCAAGGTAATTAGCGTTGAAATTTGCCGCTCATGGCACTGCACACTAAAATTCAAGCTGCTTGAGAGAGATGGTGTCCTCAAACGTCTTCTTCGTTTGGTTTCCTAAAATCTAACAACAGAGCGATACAAAAATTGGATGTAGGACGGTAGTAAGGATAGAATCCGAGCCAAAGGCGGAGCAGTCTCGGGCCCTTTCACCTACGCTACGAGAACAACTTATACTAATTTTATCTGATGGGCCGCTGGAATATGCGCACGCGCAACGGCGTGATTGGCTAAATTCGATGCTAATTAACTTGGCAACGGCACGTCAGAACGTCGAATTTTTTCTTAACAATTATTACTAAGCAGAACCTACCCTGCAACATCCTTAGCAGTTTTTCAGATGGTTTCTGACTACCCTATATATTCTTTAAACCTTTCAGCTTTACCTTCATTGCTTAGTACTGGTTTTCCATCTGAGCTCTTGATAGTCGTACAGCTACTTTTCTTTTCTCCAAATGCCTCCCCAATTTTCCTATTACGAATTCGATAATTATATTTTACAAGCAAATGTTGATTTTTAATTATTTGCAGAGATATGTTATATGCTACGTTATATGCAGACAGCAGACCTTTGTGCTGAAACCTATTCTTTTCCTGAGTTCCTAGTTGCAAATAAACTTGTACTATCGCGTTTCATGACCAGTTAAATTCGAAGCTTTTAATTTTCTAGCACCTAAGTCAGCCTGTTTCGACATTAAGGCTTATTTTTGCCTATGTTAGCTTTGAAGTCCTGAAATGTATCTATTTCTTTAATGTAACATAAAATTCTAGTCGTTTCAAAGCATTAGAATTGCATTTAACGATCGAAGATGGTCCGACTGTAGGCGATATTTGAAAAAAATTAAAACAAGAAAAAAAGATCTGCAACTAATAGAATACTAGCTAGCTGGCTGATTCCATAAAGCAAGGCATTCGCAGGCCTTGAACTGATCCCAGATACAAGAATCATAAACACAAATGGAGAGCTGTAAAGCAACCTAGCCACATTTTTTTAACGAAACCGAACCAAACTACTACTTAGTGTATGTGTAAAGTGTTAGATGTTCATTGTTCAAAATCTATTCTAGTGGTACAGCACTGTGACTGCCAGTGTTATTGCACTATGTGACAGATGGATTCTGCCAAGCATGACTCGAAGAGATTAGTTGTCACTTTTGCATGCTTCTTAGTTTTTCCTTCCATTTCGGAATTGCGATTTCTTCTCGTGCCTGTCGATACTAAAAAACTTCTGAAGCACATCATTTTGCAAATATTGCTTAAATTATCATACGAGACATCAGGACTTAGTTCTTCACTTTTATTACAATTTTTAAGTTGCTGAATAGAATTTTGATACAAAGGAAAACCCCCATGAACCACGGACCTTGCCGTTGGTGGAAAGGCTTGCGTGCCTCAGCGATACAGATAGCCGTACCGTAGGTACAACCACAACGGAGGGATATCTGTTGAGAGGCCAGACAAACGTGTGGTTCCTGAAGAGGGGCAGCAGCCTTTTCAGTAGTTGCAAGGGCAACAGTCTGGATGATTGACTGATCTGGCCTTGTAACAATAACCAAAACGGCCTTGCTGTGCTGGTACTGCGAACGGCTGAAAGCAAGGGGAAACTACGGCCGTAATTTTTCCCGAGGGCATGCAGCTTTACTGTGTGACTAAATGATGATGGCGTTCTCTTGGGTAAAATATTCCGGAGGTAAAATAGTCCCCCATTCGGATCTCCGGGCGGGGACTACTCAAGATGATGTCGTTATCAGAAGAAAGAAAACTCGCGTTCTACGGGTCGGAGCGTGGGTGTCAGATCCCTTAATCGGGCAGGTAGGTTAGAAAATTTAAAAAGGGAAATTGATAGGTTAAAGTTAGAGATAGTGGGAATTAGTTAAGTTCGATGGCAGGAGGAAAAAGACTTCTGGTCAGGTGACTACAGGGCTATAAACACAAAATCAAATAGGGTTCATGCAGGAGTAGGTTTAATAATGAATAGGAAAATAGGAATGCGGGTAAGCTACTACAAACAGCATAGTGAACGCATTATTGTGGCCAAGATAGATACGAAGCCCACACCTACTACAGTAGTACAAGTTTATATGCCAACTAGCTCTGCAGATGACGAAGAAATTGAAGAAATGTATGATGAAATAAAAGAAATTATTCAGATAGTGAAGGGAGATGAAAATTTAATAGTCATGGGTGACTGGAATTCGCGTGTAGGAAAAGGGAGAGAAGGAAACGTAGTAGGTGGATATGTATTGGGGCTAAGAAATGAAAGAGGAAGCCGCCTTGTAGAATTTTGCACAAAGCACAACTTAATCATAGCTAACACTTGGTTTAAGAATCATGAAAGAAGATTGTATTCATGGAAGAACCCTGGAGATACTAAAAGGTATCAGATAGATTATATAATGGTAAGACAGAGATTTAGGAACCAGGTTTTATATTGTAAGACATTTCCAGTGGCAGATGTGGACTCTGACCACAATCTATTGGTTATGACCTGTAGATTAAAACTGAAGAAACTGCAAAAAGGTGGGAATTTAAGGAGATGGGACCTGGATAAACTGAAAGAACCAGAGGTTGTACAGAGTTTCAGGGAGAGCATAAGGGAACAATTGACAGGAATAGGGGAAAGAAATACAGTAGAAGAAGAATGGGTAGCTTTGAGGGATGAAGTAGTGAAGGCAGCAGAGGATCAAGTAGGTAAAAAAGACGAGGGCTAGTAGAAATCCTTGGGTAACAGACGAAATATTGAATTTAACTGATGAAAGGAGAAAATATAAAAATGCAATAAATGAAGCAGGCAATAACGAATACAAACGTCTCAAAAATGAGATCGACAGGAAGTGCAAAATGGCTAAGCAGAGATGGCTAGAGGACAAATGTAAGGATGTAGAAGCTTATCTCACTAGGGGTAAGGTAGATACTGCCTACAGGAAAATTAAAGAGACCTTTGGAGATAAGAGAACCACTTGTATGAATATCAAGAGCTCAGATGGAAACCCAATTCTAAGCAAAGAAGGAAAGCAGAAAGGTGGAAGGAGTATATAGAGGGTCTATACAAGGGCTATGTACTTGACGACAATATTATTGAAAGGGAAGAGGATGTAGTTGAAGATGAAATGGGAGATACGATACTGCGTGAAGAGTTTGACAGAGCATTGAAAGACCTGAGTCGAAACAAGGCCCCCGTAGTAGACAACATTCCATTCGAACTACTGACGGCCTTGGAAGAGCCAGTCCTGACAAAACTCTACCATCTGGTGAACAAGATGTATGAAACAGGCGAAATACCCTCAGACTTCAAGAAGAATATAATAATTCCAATCCTAAAGAAAGCAGGTGTTGACAGATGCGAAAATTACCAAACAATCAGTTTAATAAGCCATAGCTGCAAAATACTAACACGAATTCTTTACAGACGAATGGAAAAACTAGTAGAAGCCGACCTCGGGGAAGATCAGTTTGGATTCCGCAGAAATACTGGAACACGTGAGGCAATACTGACCTTACGACTTATCTTAGAAGAAAGATTAAGGACAGGCAAACCCACGTTTCTAGCATTTGTAGACTTAGAGAAAGCTTCTGACAATGTTGACTGGAATACTCTCTTTCAAATTCTGAAGGTGACAGGGGTAAAATACAGGGAGCGAAAGGCTATTTACAATTTGTACAGAAACCAGATGGCAGTTATAAGAGTCGAGGGACATGAAAGGGAAGCAGTGGTTAGGAATGGAGTAAGACAGGGTTGTAGCCTCTCCCCGATGTTATTCAATCTGTATATTGAGCAAGCACTAAAGGTAACAAAAGAAAAATTCGGAGTAGGTATTAAAATCCATGTAGAAGAAATAAAAACTTTGAGGTTCGCTGATGACATTGTAATTCTGTCAGAGACAGCAAAGGGCTTGGAAGAGCAGTTGAATGGAATGGACAGTGTCTTGAGAGGAGTATATAAGATGAGCATTAACAAAAGCAAAACAAGGATAATGGAATGTAGTCGAATTAAGTCGGGTGATGCTAAGGGAATTAGATTAGGAAATGATACACTTAAAGTAGTAAAGGAGTTTTGCTATTTGGGCAGCAAAATAACTGATGATGGCCAAAGTAGAGAGGATATAAAATGTAGACTGGCAATGGCAGGAAAAGCGTTTCTGAAGAAGAGAAATTCGTTAACATCGAGTATAGATTTAAGTGTCAGGAAGTCGTTTCTGAAAGTATTTGTATGGAGTGTAGACATTTATGGAAGTGAAACGTGGACAATAAATAGTTTAGACAAGAAGAGAATAGAAGCTTTCGAAATGTGGTGCTACAGAAGAATGCTGAGGATTAGATGGGTAGATCACATAACTAATGAGGAAGTATTGAATAGGATTGGGGAGAAGAGAAGTTTGTGGCACAACTTGACCAGAAGAAGGGATCGGTTGGTAGGACATGTTCTGAGGCATCAAGGGATCACCAATTTAGCATTGGAGGGCAGCGTGGAGGGTAAAAATCGTAGAGGGAGACCAAGAGATGACTACACTAACCAGATTCAGAAGGATGTAGGTTGCAGTAGGTACTGGGAGATGAAGAAGCTTGCACAGGATAGAGTGGCATGGAGAGCTGCATCAAACCAGTCTCAGGACTGAAGACCCCAACAACAAACAAAGGAAAAGTAATCAATGAGAAAATATGGCACCTACATAACAAAGCACCAAGTTTTGATTTTTTTAAGGTATTGAGTTCCAACAAAAACAAACATCTATTCAGTGCCAGGATAGTTGCAAAACTAAAATTGCTGAACCGTATTCTACGTATTTCTTTATTTGCCTCAAATTAAATCCCAGTGTCACTTAACAATACCAAATACTTTTTATTCCACTTCTACATATAATCGTTTTTCTTTCTTGTATTAGTTTTCGAGCGATAAAAAGTTCCTTTTAACTCAGCATGCAGATGAAGCGTTACATAAGGCAAACGCTGAACAAAAATGATAATTGGAGCAAACTTTTTTAACAAAGACATCCGACGAACCCTCCAAAAAAGAACCAGTCTTGCAGTGACATGTGTGTTGGTGCTGTGGTAGAAAGGGAAACCAGAAAACCGTATATTCAAAGGTTTTCTTGAGGAGAACTGCAGTCAGTCTGTCCCTGCTGAGTCAACGTTGCGAAAACTTCGTGTGGATTTAAGTTACACTGACGCGAGGCACAGAATCCAACAAGATATTGGTGAGCATTGCATATGGATTTCTGCTGATGAAAGTACTGGACACTCTTGGCCAGTAGAATGCAAATCTGATTGTTGGCAAGCTGGACCCAGACACGCAATCCACGGCTTATCTGATTTATTGAAACTAATCAGCAAAAAATGACGCACTTTGTCAACGATAGACTGAAGGTGATACATCGAAACAGTCTGGATGGTACAAGGCGCTTCTGGATTTCACAGATATCACTGCATATATGGTTCTAGCGTTTCAGTTACTTCAAGTATTCTACCATTTGATGCTGCATTAATTTGTGTAGCATATGGTATTAACTGTGTATCACAGCAAGTAAGGTCAGAAATCCCTAAAGTAAGTCCAGCTGAAGTGGCCGTGCGGTTCTAGGCGCTACAGTCGGGAACCGAGCGACCGCTATTGTCGCAAGTTCGAATCCTGCCTCGGGCATAGATGTGTGTGATGTCCTTAGATTAGTTAGGTTTAATTAGTTCTAAGTTCTAGGCTACTGATGACCTCAGCAGTTAAGTCACATAGTGCTCAGAGCCATTTGAACAATTTTTTGAACCCTAAAGTAAATAAATTAACCACCAAGGTAAAGAAAGGTTTTGTTAAGGCACTGTCAAGGATATACGCAATCAAAAAACACCTTCCAGATGTCCCCTTGCCAGCCGAACGTGTTGTCACCTGATGAGAAACCTGGTTAGAAGGAGCGGAATACACTAGTAAGCATCTTCCAGGAGTCCAGAAGGAAACTAAAAATCTCTCAGAAGATGCTGTCTCTGTAACTTCAGCAGAAAAAAAAGGAACTCAAAGATCTCTCAGTGCACAAGACCTGGCTTATATGAGATCCATCTACACATTTGTGAGAAGAATTATTATTTCCGAATCAGAAGGCGTAGGGAGGGCTATTCACAAGATCATCCCTTTACTGGCGTAACCTAAGAAAATAAATGAAACGTCTTGTGAAGTGGGAGACGAAATACTGGCAGTAACGCTAAAGGTTTTTCAGAACACTACACTTTTAGCAGAATATCCAGCTCCTGTGGCTGCAGTACTTTGTCCAGCATATGCCGAGCGTGAAGTACGTCCCTCCTACATCCGTTGATGTAGAGTCTTCTTTTCCGGCGTATAAATTAATACTAACTGACACGCGATATAGTTTTTGCCTCGAAAATCTAAAAAAGGTTTTAGTTATTTACTGCGAAATGAGTTAGCGTCTGAATGTCTGAAACCACTGGTTTATCTGGCATTCATTAAATTACATAGCACATGCATTTCGAGATAAACCTGACTATGTGTGTTTCACACTACATTTTTATCTTGAAAAACTAAAAAGGTTTGGGAGCAGTTTGAACATGAAAGTAGTATATTGACTGCTGTGTAGTAAAGATGTGCATATTTCGATTTTTTCTTTTTTTAATGTATAATATTATGCTCACTCATGAACATTATGTTTAGCTTTTCTACATAATACTTTTACGGCCTATTTTAGTTTATATATAGCCTAAATGAGGTACTAACAGAACATATTGTAGTTACCTAAAAAGCACTTCTTAAGACCTAAAATCCATGGTATAGTTACATTCTCATTCCAATTACTTTATTACTTTTTTTGTAGTCACCAGTCTTCTGAATGCTTTGATGCAGCCCACCTCGAATTTTTCTCTTGTGACAACCATTTCACCTCAGTTTAGCACTTGCAACCTACTTTCTGAACTATTACCTGGATGAATTCCTATCCCCGTCTTCCTCTACAGTTTGCAAGACTACACTGGACTTATGGTATGATTTTAAAGGTTACAAGTGACTGTGAGTTTACACAGTGACAGCAGTCACTTTAACTAGTAATTCTTCCACTTTACTAGCTGGCCCATGCGTCTGCTAAATTGATTTCTCCCTTTTTACTTTGTTGTTGTTAAGCGTGCGTTTGAGGTTATCACATTTATGAGAACCTAAATGAGCTTGAGTGCTGAAATAATATTATTGAAATGGTGACCTTGTAATTATTTTACTCAATTGTTGATGGGTCATTAACATATGAACACAGGACTGATACTTTATTGACGTTACGACACAAGCCTGATGATTTAAAAAATAGGACAAACAAGATGACAAAATACGAACTGTTGGAAACACAAACAGATGAAAAAAAAAATTATTGGCACTCCGATGGGTGGGGACTGGTGGCGGCAAAGACTGAGATTTGTCTGAGTGAATTATTTACTCTGACTCAAAACATGGAGAACGCAATTTTTATTTTTATTTATTTATTATTGCTAAATTATAGACCTGTTATCTAATGTTTTAAAATAGGTCATACACCTTACAATTTTCGTTTTTCATCTTTTTGTCGTTTTCTTTTCTTTTGTATTATCTACAAGATTTACAAAGAATAATACTTTTCAAAATAAAAATAATTTAAGGTTGAAATATAAATAAAATTTTGTTCTTTTTAAGAAGAATATAAATAGATGATAGTATAGAGGAGGGATTTGTTAGTACCGAATGTGACAAACGGTGAATACCTTGGAATGGTTTCTTCACACGCGCACGCACAAACACACCCACACCCACCCACCCACCCACCCACACACACACACACACACACACACACACACACACACACACACACACACACGCACATGGAATAGTATTGCTTATCGTATTTATTACTAATCTTATGTATTAACTTCAGGTGCCCATCCGTGTACAGCATTTGGTGATTTCTTGGCTAGATCGCCACCACCTTACGCTTATTTACTGTCACATCTCGGCTTCCTCCTCCTCTTCCTCCTCATTGCCACTGTTTTCGCTGTCACTGTGGGTGTCGCTGTCCACCCTCTGGAGATTGTTGTTACGTTGCGCATCGGCATGTCTGTTATGTCACGTCCAGATGTACTCTTCATGTGTTGCTTTTGAAATACTGTTTGTCGATACGTTTTATTGTGCCCATTGTTCTTGGTATATATATCTATGTTTCTGTGTGTGTGGTCTAAGTGTAGTGTATGTCTATTATTCGCGTATTTCCCACAGAAGAAGGCAATGTGTTCTGGGCAACCTTCTACTCCGCATGGGCATGTAGGTGTCTGCCTCAGTCTCATGCGGTTCAAGTGCATGGGATAAGGACCGTGTCCGGTTAAGAAATGTACCACACCGCGGCTGGGATCAATAGGTTTCATTCTCAACCGTTCCCTTATGTCAGGGAGGAAGTCGTGCAGTCTGCGTCCATTATCACGTGCATCCCACTCACCTTGCCATATATCCAAACGCCACCTTTTAAGGTGATGTATCGGCTCCATCGGCATACCAGTTCTTGTGTGTACCTTACCAAGTCTCCCCATCTTTAACCAGTACCTTGCAGCTCTGTATTTGATTGTCATATCTACGATGTATATTCCGAGCACCACACACAGTGCAGCCGCTGAGGTGGTGCCGAAGGCTCCAGATAGCCTAAGTAGGACACATCTCTGCCCTCGTCTGCCGATGCTTCGTTACGTGACCACGCTCAGTCTATGTGTCCACGTGCTAGCTGCGAAGCTGACTACTGATTCTAAGAGCGCATAGTGGTATGTCCATACGACTGGTAGAGGTATTTTGTACTGGTTTGAATGCAGCCTCATCAGTTTCTGCTTTGCCTGTTGTTAGCCTTATGTGTTCGTGTAAATTCAATTTTTCATCTATGTGTACCCCAAGATAGCGCGTAACGTGTGCTCGTTTGTTGTTCGTGTCTCCAATTTTAACCGCAGGGTTCCTTTGGAGTGATCCTTTCAGTAATGTGTATGTTATATTGTTTTCGGCTATCCTGAGTTTATTGTTGTGACACCATTGTGTAATTGTAGTATTCCAACTGTTTTCTATTCTAACTGGACTGCCGGTCGCTGTGGCCGAGGATTGTAGGCGCTTCAGTCAGGAACCGCGTTGCTCCTACTGTCGCAGGTTCGTATCCTGCCTCGGGCATGGATGTGCTTGATGTCCTTAGGTTAGTTAGGTTTAGGTAGTTCTAAGTCTAGGCGACTGATGACCTGAGATGTTGAGTCCCATAGTGAACTATCTAACTAGGCTCTGTTGTTTGCAATGACTACAACTAATAGAACATCTGCGTAGACGACAATTCTGTCTGACCTGTGATCTCCACCAGAAGTTGTAGGAGCTAATCGATTGTTATGTCCCAGAAGATGCGGCCGCAGATCGACCCTTGAGGACAGTCTTTGGTAATTCTTTTAATTACTTTCCGGCTGTCCATCTGCCATTCAATTACTCAGTCTTTACAGTAGTCCAGGAAACTGTTGCACTGTGACTGCGGTACCTCCAGATGTCTTAACCTCTGAAACAGTGCGAGCCACCAGAGAATCTCGAATGCTCCGGCAATGTCAATCATTATTGCCATTACGTATTCCTGTGTTGTAGTATCAACTATGTGTAGGGCCTGGTTGATGGCGTAATCTAGTGATCTGCCAGTTCTGAAGCCGAACTGGTGTTGGCTCATGCCCCTGAGAGCTCTGTATTTGTAGGCGCTTACACAGCAGCTTCTTCTAAATCTTTATGGCTGTTTATTAGGCATATTGCCCCGTAAGTCATTGGATCTGAAGGGTCCCTGTCCGCTGATTTCTTAATAATGACTGCTTTGGAGGTTTTCCATAATGTAGGTACGCTGCCCAGCCTAAGGAATCGTTCAGTAACGTTGTTAGAACGGGGTGATATGCAGTGCCTAATAATGGCGGATGTAGATTGCCACAATTCACCTAATGCTGATGCGTATTGTTTGATGACCCACTGTTCAAATGTCCAAATCAGTGTGAAATTCTATGGGACTTAAGTGCTAAGGTTATCAGTCCCTAAGCTTACACACTACTTAACCTACATTATCCTAAGGACAAACACACACACACACACACACACACACACACACACACACACACACACACACACACACACACATGCTCGAGGGAGGACTCGAACCTACGCCGGGACCAGCCGCACACCATCCGATCCAGGTGCTTTCTTGTTTCTGAGTTCTGAGATTGCTAGCGCAACCTCTTCTTGCGCAAAACGTCAGGTGACAGGTGCAGTTTGTATAGTGTGTGCAGGTTTTCTCTTAGTGTTGTGTATATTGTGTGTCTGTATCGGTAACGTCTCGTCATGGAGCAGTTTATACAGCAGAAACTCCGCTGTACTCCTCCATCCTCTCGTCATCGTCTCGTCACCTTGTCTTAGCGTCCCCAGAACTAGTGGGGTTTTAAATCTTCTCTGTCAGTATTTTGTATGGTTCCCCACATATATTTTGCTCTGTTTCTCTTGTTACAAACAGCTCCCATTCTTGTCTACGCGTGTTGTGTAGGGCCTGTCTGTGTAAGTCTTGTGCATGCCTATATGCTTCACGTCTTATGCGTCTTTCCCTATCTGCTATCGCCCTTTGATATAATTTTCGTTTGCTTCTGGCATCTTATTTGAGTCTCGTGAGTTCGTTGGTCAATGGTACAGAGCGTTTTGTGTTCTTTGGTGTCGGTATTGATGTGTTTTGTGCGTCTGAAATTGTCTAGCACTGAATAGACTTTGACGGATTTATTCTACACCTAAGTTACACTAAGTCGGTGCAGCTGAGAACAAGTGGCGAGACAGTGATTCTGTTTGCCCTAACAAGCCAGATCAGCAATACTGTACCCCTTTCTAGATGAGTTGCGCAGTCTCAGGTGGCAGTCATGATTCAACTGTCAAGATGTACAGCGCCTGTAATTCCTTATCACAGGCACGGCATATTCAAAGGCACGGTTGGCGATCTGTTAGACAAATCGCAATTACTCTATAATGGAGCCCTGTCATCTCAGCAGATTCCACTGTGCGACACTTCTGTACACTGGTTATATCATAGACCAATTTGACTCGCTCATACGGCAGTGCGCATAAGGATATCAAACGTGAACGTGGCAGACCTGTAACGAATAAGATAGGGCTCAGTACAGCCAGTTGTCTGAGATCTGAACTGTGAGTACAGCTAAGTCCTCACCACAGGCTCCCCAGACAAGAACAGTGCTAGTGTGAAGTCACAGTCAAGAAAAATGTCTCAAGTGCTGTCCACTTTTAATAAAAGTCAAGACCAGAATCCTCTCCAGATTGAAGTCTGAATCAGAAGGTCAAGTTTCTCCTTTCCTCCCTTTCCTTCAAACGTCGGTATGTAGACTGGCAATGGCAAGGAAAGCGTTTCTGAAGAAGAAAAATTTGTTAACATCGAGTATAGATTTAAGTGTCAGAAAGTCGTTTCTGAAAGTATTTGTATGGAGTGTAGCCATGTATGGAAGTGAAACATGCATGATAAATAGTTTGGACAAGAAGAGAATAGAAGCTTTCGAAAAGTGGTGCTACAGAAGAATGCTGAAGATTGGATGGGTAGATCACATAACTAATGAGTAGGTATTGAATAGAATTCGGGAGAAGAGGAGTTTGTGGCACAACTTGACTAAAAGAAGGGATCGGTTGGTAGGACATGTTTTGAGGCATCAAAGGATCACAAATTTAGCATTGGAGGGCAGCGTGGAGGGTAAAAATCGTAGAGGGAGACCAAGAGATGAATACACTAAGCAGATTCAGAAGGATGTAGGTTGCAGTAAGTACTGGGAGATGAAGAAGCTTGCACAGGATAGAGTAGCATGGAGAGCTGCATCAAACCATTCTCAGGACTGAAGACCACAACAACAATATTTTCCACTAAAGTCCTCACGCAACTGCCTCCACAAGAGTTTTCTGCCAATCACAAGACTGCACAAGCTCCATGTCTCCCCTCTAACTTGCCTGATCCATCCACCAGCCGATCCTAATCAAAGTCAACGATGTTGTTCTCTTTTCTGGAGAAGCAGCCAATCCGTGACTTCCAAATTCCCACGCAGAGAGGAGAAGATATTGTGCTCCTGGCTTTGAAATGCTCGCGGCCGAGTCCTCAGTAGCATCAGCTACTCTTTCTTTCCGGATGAGGTACCGTCAATTCGTGCAGTCGCTATTGCAAATGATGTCAGCAAAAGCAATCACATCGTTAGCGGCAAGAAGCCTGGGCCACTTTAGGCAGATTATTTTAAGCTCCCGTGTAGCTCTAAATTGAACATAACATTTGAGACAGAGATCATAATCTGGAAAGCATGAGAGTCATAGTACGTCCTACCAGGGGCCTCAATTAAACTAAGAGAAGAGCTTTGGTGTCCCAACGAAGACCATTTCAGAGCCGCCATAAATGCTGCGTTCATTCTAAAAATTGTTTCAAAGGTCTGACACTTTCCCTGATGACTCATTCCATAGTGAACGGTCTTCAGTGAATATGGAAAGTCGCGAAATCTTATGGCCGCCATCCCTGTTCTCAAAAGGCGTTTACGACATTGTCGAAATGCCCTGGCCACGCGAACTACATCTCTCTCGCAACGCTGCCGCAGCTGTGGCTAGAGGCGCCTGACAGATAAGTCCAGGTAAGCAGTTTTTCCGCCATTTCGACCGAAACCTTTGTCTACATATCAATGTGAGTAGTTCTTAGGACCAGCATTCTGTCCCCGGTAAGTGCTTGAACATGCTCCTTTCGCTAATAGTTGCATGGGTCTTCCAAGGCCCAAACGTCCATTGCAAAATTTGCTGTTAAATGAACAAACTGGCTACTTATTCTGAACTCCAGAAAAATACATGCTGATAGCTTCCTTTTGCCTCACAAAAATGATTTCTTGGGTGTAATATCAACATTAAAGAGCAGCCCTGAATATGAAAACTAGTGAGAGAGTGAATCGTCCTCTCTCAGGTTTCTACTATCTGCAGCGCCCTCTAGCATCATTGAGGTTATTTCCTGATGTCTTAACAGATTCACAATGACCTATCCCTTCTTCTTGTCAATCTTTTCTATATGTTTCTTTCTTCACAAATTCTGCAGAGAATTACGTCATTCTTTAGTGCTTCGGTAGCAATTCTTCCTGACTAACCTCTTATGTTTCAACCCATTCTTCATCACTACTAAATTGTGATCTGAGTCAATATCTGCTCCTGGGTATGCCTTACAATCCAGTATCTGATTTTAAAATCTCTCTTTGGCCATGATGTGATCCAGCTGGAATATCTCCTGTCTCTGGGTCTTTTCCAAGTATGCCTTCTCTGCCTTCTTCTCTTGCGGTTCTTGATCAGAGAACTCGATATCAGCATGTGAAGTCGATTGCAGAACTCAATTAGTCTGTTTCCTTGATAGATGGCAGACGTTTCCCATCTGTCCATCTCCCAGATGGTAGGTCCTTCGGGCTCCTCCAGCTCTCATTTTTGTGAATATCATTTAACTATGTTGTGTAGGATGATTGGGTGTGTGCACACAGTGACTGAACTCACGATATTTGCGCGTTGTGGGATTACAGTTACTTG
The DNA here is from genome assembly GCF_023897955.1 of Schistocerca gregaria. Taxonomy (NCBI): domain Eukaryota; kingdom Metazoa; phylum Arthropoda; class Insecta; order Orthoptera; family Acrididae; genus Schistocerca; species Schistocerca gregaria. The sequence continues at coordinate 515,781,567 of NC_064924.1, forward strand.
AGGTGCTGGGAATCACTTCCCATGCCCTGTCATCTTTCGGTTATGGCCCTTGGCAGTGTAGGCATGGGGGACTGCCAAGCTGTGTCGCAGCTGGATATCAGCAGGAGTGGCGTGTTCAGCAAGTCATTTCGTGGGAGGTTAGTGACTGTCGCCAAAAACCACCAGCCAGCCACTGTAAACCGACTACTTTCATGTGACAAGCTTTCATGTCGTCTTGGACATTTCGCATTGGTGCCATGCTAATAGCTTTTCTATGGGGAGCACCGTGCACTGGCATCAGGAAACTTTGTTCTCGTCACTCTGGAGCATCGGGCACTGAGCTGGAAGGCTTTTGTTCGCCAACTTTCCCTGGAGCAATCGTCTGGCCAGACAAGGGGCTGGAATACAGAGACGCCTCACGTATGCCATGACTGTGGATATTTTGTTGGGGTGATTCTTTGCCGAGTGCTACTCGCGGTTGTAATTAGAACGACCGGGTGACTAGAGGACTTTGTAGTGACGCCAGAGTTTGCAGGTTAAAGCTGTTTTCTTGATGTGAAGGAAATTCATTGGACAGAGGTGTTAAACTATGCTTGGTGGGTGTACGGTGCTCGAGTCTCTGAAATGCAACTGGCGCAGAGTTCCCCCCCCCTGGATGGCCGGCAAGTTCACTGCTTTTTTTAGCCGCACCCTTCCCGACAGTCGAAGTAGTGTTTTCACGAACGTGCTTCTTGGTCGACATCGTCGTGGAGGTCTGCGTACCAGTTTCACCCAAGTGATCTCATCTGCAGATCAGCGCCCACATTCTGCAGCTGATGGCGCAATGTGAGACGGCACCAGTCGGTAATATATGCTGCTCTGGCAATTAGGAGATTGATAGATTGTTCTGACGCCATTCCGGTGTTGGGTTTCAAGTAGCAATGACACGCCACACTTTACTACTGGACGATGATTTATGCCTCACACCCATCCTCAATCACTGAAATACACTTTCCGAATCCTTACTCATTTTTATTGCCCCTCATATCACACTGGACTGGGAGTGGAACGTAGTGTGCTGATGGGTTCATGGTCAAACTGACCAAGCGAGCAGTATCAGATTTATATGAAAAAGGTATCTATTCTTACGGACTTGTCCGAAAGAACAGATACCATCTTCATACAGATAAGACTTACCGGCCAATGATCTTCAGTGTGGATGCACTCACATTGCCCGAACTCTTGCGGGAATCGGTAGATTGACTGCCGCGTGTAATGAGTACAGTGGGCAGTTTTGTATCCCGCCTGGAAGGCGGCGCGTGGGTCTGCTCCTGTGATCTGCAAAATAGGCTGAATGAAGGAAGCGAGTAGGAGCAGGAGAGGAAAAGCACTTCGGTACTGCATATAAAGTAAAAGCACATTTAACAGAGTATATTAGTAAATGAGATCTACTTAACTTAGGCTTGATGTGCACGTAGGTGTGTAGCTGTTCATGTATCAAAGCCTACAGTTACTATTAGTTGGACAAACAAGGTCTCTAGTATGCCCGTCGATCGCGTCACGTCGCACTTTTCAGTTCTGAGTGCACAGTGAGCGCTTACAGATGCCTAGGAAATAGCGTCTCCCGCCAAGTAAGAGAGTCTGGTGAGAGATTTCGCCTGATGTCATACAGCCCACATAACACAATTGTCATACTGTTCTTTCTTCTTGGAATTCTCGGCCGCACTCTGCAGGGCAATGAAGATGCTCTTGAAGCCTTTTCGTTGGAAGTGGTTGATCACCCACAACACAGTGGTTATTTGGCTGCCCCTACGTTTCATCTCTGCTCACATGGATTGCTGGCTTTCAAGACGACGTTTTGGCACAGTTAACGAACAGCAGACTTGCGTAGAGTATTGGCGGAAAGGACAGTTGATTGCCTTCTATGACGAGAATATTGGAAAGTTGTCACAACGGTGCTTTACATGTGTAAGTCGGAGAGGCGACTATGTAGAGAAGTAGCTGGAAGGTGTAGCTAACAGTTGCAAATAAAAAGTTTTTGGTTTTCACAATGATTTCCATTTCCCGAGTGATCGGAACTTAGTTTCCGAATAGCCTCGTATTTTGGGGGAAGTTAATAAATGTTTAATTTATATTAGTTTATGCGAAAATTACTCAACTCAGCGGGTAGTACACAATGGTTCCAATTAAAATTCGAATTTACAAATCCTTGCACTACATTACGGATGTCATGTGCTGGAGGTAGTGCATTTTGATAGCGAGGTCTCTAAAAAAGTTTTGTGTGTGTGTATGTGTGAGTGCGCGCACGCTTGTGTATATGTGTGTGTGTGTCTGTATCTGCACCTCTGCCTGCATGCCATTTTACATAAATAATGCATATCTTTTAATGTGTAGCCATTTTCACCCATTATTTTAATGGATAGCTATATAAATATAGAGGTGTAAATTTACACGTAATTCTCTTTTACTTTCAAGTGAAGTAATGCAACTCGGCGTCATTTTTACACCATATTTTTTACTGAATTATGATTGACTGGAAAAAAGAGAGGGTTTTAATTTACTTGTGACTCATTGAGCATTTACACCATTTTGTATTTTTCATCGGTCGTTTCACTAAAATACTTTGCTATGATTGGCTGGATATAGGGGCGAAGAAGAGAGGGATTTTAATTTTCCGTTAACACAACTGGGTTAATTACACCATCTTTTTTTTCATTGGTTTGATTGATTAATTGATTTTATTGATTGGTGGCGTCATGAGTGCAGGATCATCAGTGGCGTCATATTTCACTTTAAGGATCATGTGACGAATATGGGATGTGCTTGAATGTCATTTCAAGGTGAAAGTAGGCTGCAGTCCTCATAACATCACTATTGAGGTTGAATGTTGACCTTGCTCCAGACTCTAGTGCCCAGCATCAGTCTATTTTCTGGTTTCACTTCTGTCTCTAAGATGGTCGTAGGTTGTGTTCCAAAAATGAACAGCACAGAGACAGAAGTAATGACACTTTATGCGGGACCTGACCATCATATTGCAGGACAATGCTCAAGCACGAACAGTGTAAACTGTTACTGATTTGTTTGACTGATGGGGCTGCTAAGTGCTATACCACCTACTGCACTCCCTTGACTTAAGCCCTCGTAAGTTCAACTCGATTTCTAAACTGAAGGAAACACTTCACGGCATTCGCTTCAGAACTGCTACAAATTCGCCGGGCAGTAGACCGCGCCACTCGAACTGTCAACACAACTGGCACTGCTAAGAGTATACTACGACTTCCACATCGCTGGCAACGGGTTGTACACAAAGCTGCTGACTACTTTGAAGGTCATTAAAACTTTGAAACACATATCTGTTTTGTACGAGCTGTAAATAAATAGTTGCCACTATTAAGGTTCTATCGCTAGTATCATTCCGTGTAATGAATTCGAGAGTAACTATGCTTCGCAAAGAGGCGCGTGAACGATTTACACAGATGTCAGCAACTGAGAGAGGACATGTAGTTGGGGTTAAAGAAGCCGTTGGGAGTAATCGACAAATCGCAACGACATTTGAATAGGAGCACTGCCATTATTCGACAATGTCGGCACGATTTGGTGAAACACGCCGAACAGCGCCAAGAAGAAAGCGGTCAACGTAGAGAGATGTCAGAAAGTGAGAACTAACAGTCGTCAGAGAAGCACTCACAGCGCCGATTCATTATCATGGATCCGAAGTGCGACTGGTGTTTCAGTGTCCACAAGTACCATTAACAGGCGGCTCACAGAAAAGAAGCTCAGCTCACGACCCCCTCAGGCCGAGTACCGTTGACGTCTGTACACCAACACGCCCGTTTGCAGTGGTGCCAGGAACATTCGACCTAGAATGTTCAATGGAGGATAACTGTCTTTAGTGATGAGTCGCGCTTCGAACTGAGGGAAGACATGTCTGGAGACGGCTCGGACAGCGGTAGAATTCAAACCTGATGGCCGCCTGCAGCACGGCTCGGAGTGATGGGTTGGGATGACATTTCCTTTTCTGGCAGGACCCATTTGGTTGCCGTCCGCGGCACTCTTACAACAGAAGACATTCTGCGCCCTGTTTCGTTGTCCTTCATGGAAAGCCAACCAGGGCTTACACTTAAGCAAGATATTGGCCACCCGCACGCAGCTAGAGTTTCAACTGCTTGTTTTCGTGGCTGTCAAACCCTACATTCGCCAGCAATATGGTCGGATCTCTCTCCAGTTGAGAACATTTCGAGTGTTTGGATAGGGCCCTTCAAACGGGACGGCGATCTGAAACGCCAATTGGACAGAATTTGGCACGATACCCCTCAGGAGTACATCCAACAGAGCTATTAATAGACGCCAAGCCAAGTAAGTGCTTCCATAAGCGCTAGAGAAGGATCAACACCTTATTGACTTGCTCAATTTGTGACGATCTTCCTCTTGAATAATGCATCCTATTTCTCTGAAATTGTAATCACTTATCTGTCTGTACAGGTACATCGTAGCTACCGATTTACATCCCATTGTGATAATTCCTTCGTTGTATTTGTTTTTTTTTTTGTCTTATTGCGCATTTATTTTTCCATGAAGATTTACTTATAGAAATCCACTTACGTGGGAATGCATCAGCACACATGCGATTGAAAAAAAAGTTATTTGCGAGGAAATTGTGTTATTGATAGCCGACAAGTTACGTTTTTTCCAGCTCCCGTTCTAACACTGACGGAGTGATCGGGTGTGGGTAAAACGTCAACTAATTCTTTTGCTTGTACATCTTTGAGACAGTAATTAAATACATAAATAAATAAATATGTACACCAATTACCCTCAGCTTCAGATCACTCGGTGTAGAGACTGAGTACTGATTCCGAGCGATGATATGCGGCTCATCGCGATGTGCGCTGTGCGGAATGAAGTTGGTAATCTGTGGCGCCTATTTAATGACACGAGAGTAGGTTGGCATTGAACTGCAGGTTGTACGCTACCGATTCTTCCTTTCATATCAGTGGTCCCTTCCCCACCTCCAAATTTTGTACAACAGATGTCTAACAGCATTATACCTGTTTCAGACACCTGATGCACAAAATACGGCAGGTGTTTTATTGAGCACGTGGTTTTGTAATTTTTAGTTAATGTAGTTCGAAAATTTCACTTGCGTTAGAAACTGCAAACACTTTAGCTTAAGAGTTCTACATGCATCCCCAGATAACTGTCGACATATACACTCCTGGAAATGGAAAAAAGAACACATTGATACCGGTGTGTCAGACCTACCATACTTGCTCCGGACGCTGCGAGAGGGCTGTACAAGCAATGATCACACGCACGGCACAGCGGACACACCAGGAACCGCGGTGTTGGCCGTCGAATGGCGCTAGCTGCGCAGCATTTGTGCACCGCCGCCGTCAGTGTCAGCCAGTTTGCCGTGGCATACGGAGCTCCATCGCAGTCTTTAACACTGGTAGCATGCCGCGACAGCGTGGACGTGAACCGTATGTGCAGTTGACGGACTTTGAGCGAGGGCGTATAGTGGGCATGCGGGAGGCCGGGTGGACGTACCGCCGAATTGCTCAACACGTGGGGCGTGAGGTCTCCACAGTACATCGATGTTGTCGCCAGTGGTCGGCGGAAGGTGCACGTGCCCGTCGACCTGGGACCGGACCGCAGCGACGCACGGATGCACGCCAAGACCGTAGGATCCTACGCAGTGCCGTAGGGGACCGCACCGCCACTTCCCAGCAAATTAGGGACACTGTTGCTCCTGGGGTATCGGCGAGGACCATTCGCAACCGTCTCCATGAAGCTGGGCAACGGTCCCGCACACCGTTAGGCCGTCTTCCGCTCACGCCCCAACATCGTGCAGCCCGCCGCCAGTGGTGTTGCGAGAGGCGTGAATGGAGGGACGAATGGAGACGTGTCGTCTTCAGCGATGAGAGTCGCTTCTGCCTTGGTGCCGATGATGGTCGTATGCGTGTTTGGCGCCGTGCAGGTGAGCGCCACAATCAGGACTGCATACGACCGAGGCACACAGGGCCAACACCCGGCATCATGGTGTGGGGAGCGATCTCCTACACTGGCCGTACACCTCTGGTGATCGTCGAGGGGACACTGAATAGTGCACGGTACATCCAAACCGTCATCGAACCCATCGTTCGTGTAAGTCAACTAGCCTGGCCAGCATGATCTCCGGATCTGTCCCCCATTGAGCATGTTTGGGACTGGATGAAGCGTCGTCTCACGCGGTGTGCACGTCCAGCACGAACGCTGGTCCAACTGAGGAGCCAGGTGGAAATGGCATGGCAAGCCATTCCACAGGACTACATCCAGCATCTCTACGATCGTCTCCATGGGAGAATAGCAGCCTGCATTGCTGCGAAAGGTGGATATACACTGTACTAGTGCCGACATTGTGCATGCTCTGTTGCCTGTGTCTATGTGCCTGTGGTTCTGTCAGTGTGATCATGTGATGTATCTGACCCCAGGAATGTGTCAATAAATTTTCCCCTTCCTGGGACAATGAATTCACGGTGTTCTTATTTCAATTTCCAGGAGTGTATTTACAAAATTTCATTGGTTTCCTCTGATGCAGAGACAGACTCAAACACACACAGCTTACTGCATCATGAGGCACTGAATTCTGTTTGACTTCAGTGGGTTTTACTCTGCTGCCTTGTGGATGAGGAAGTGGAGGAAAACCTTGCTGCTTTCCTTGGCTTCACTTAAGTTGCATTAAACCACAGGAAATGAGCTAATAACCAGAAATACAGCTTTACTCTCTTAATAAAAAATTAGTAGAACATAGTCGTAAAAATTGTACTTTCTTTATTAAGTTCTTTCATAAGGCCTGCTAAAATAAAAGTCTGCGCCATCAACGTACAGGAAATATTTTCACTTTCAGTTGAACCTAGATTGCAGTGAGCCGTAAATTATTTCGTACACGACATTTTTAACAGCTGTTACCCAGCAAGATTATGTAATTAGTAGACAATAAAAAAGCGAAGTTGTTTTGCTCAGTCTCCATCTTCACGAAGATTCTATCACATTCCATTACGACACTGATATTGACAGAAGTGTTTGGTTCCTGACTGAACGTTTGATGTTGTCTATGCCAGTGTACTAGAATTAATCCTTGTTCCAAACTGTGTACCAGACGAAACTATTGTCGAAACCTTATTTTCGGGAGATGGCTGCATTCGAAATATAGTTTTAAAACAGTTGGAAGATACATTTAATATTTGATTATTGAAGTGAAATATTTATGTTACACTCTATGCAGTGTAGTATATCTCTTTCCTAAAATGTATGTGTCTTCTTGTAGTAACCATTTCGTGCGCGTGCTTTGTATTGCGCCCTTCGTTTCTTGATGTTTCCTTCAATAGGTCATGGGGCCAGTTCGTTGCTCATGAAAAAAACTGGGTACTGTAATTGTGTATTTCGTGACGGCAGAAACGATTTAGCGTGTGTTGTGCGATAGCCTACGTGCGGTTTTGTATTGTGTTTACGTGAACAATATCGCGCACATTCTCACGTGCAATTTTTGAAACTGTGAATCTGAACTGTTTTACGGGGCTGTAGTGGATTTTCATGTTCTTGAAAAACTGTGTGGGGCTGAAAACTGGACCATATTGAACTTGAAGTACGAAATTTGTTATGTGCGTCAGGCGGAGCATAGGAAGTGTGTATTGGCGACGTAGAAAAACCAGCGGCTTTGTCAGCGGATGTGGTGTCAGCACAAACGCGTGTTGTGCTAAAATCCCGGAACAAATTTGACCATGCACCAAGTTATATCATTGTAAGATTAGTCGAAGCAAAAGTCATTGCTTTGTTAACTGCGTGTGAAAGTGGGCGAGATATGAGAGATAAGTTACTTGCCATGTTCGAACAGAAAACAAAGCAAGCTTCATATTCTGCTAAGTCAGAATTCTACAATTTTCACATGAGTTCAGAGGATGACATGATGATGCACCTCGTTCGTTTTGAAAACTCTGTTCTTCGAATCCAGGAATTCAGTGTGAAACCAAGTGAATCATCATTGATGGTGCGATTACTTAACACACTGTCTGACAGCTATGAAAATCTACGACTATCGTGCTGGCCAACACCTGAAGATCAACAGACATGAAAACATTTAATGGACGCGTTGACATCCGATGAAGGTCGTCGTGCTTGTCGAAGGGAGAAACGAGACGAGTTGATTGCACTGTTCGGTAGCAAAGCAAACATTAAAGGAACGGAAAATGAAGGCGGCGCCATTACGTCATCAGACAAATACGAAAAGTTGACAAACAAATAGAAGCTAAAATTTCTCGGCTGTGCTGCATTTGACCATGTTTTTTTTTGATAAAAGTGTCCAAATATCAAACGCAAGATGCTGTCAATAAACAAATTAAAAGTGAACCGCCTGACCAGGCTTTCATTGTGAAGTAATGAGTGCAGAATTGGACGAAGACTCGTCATTCACTGATTGTGGAGGGACGAATCACGTGGCTAAGAAAATTGAGTGGTATACATATTTTACTAACTTTCCGAAAACACTGTACATATGGATTAGCAAGGATTCGACTATGAACGCACCAGAAAAAGAGATAATTTATTATGAAGCTTTTGTCAATTGAGAATGGAAGTTATGGCATATCGATAGTGTTTTGTATATTTCAGATTCTCTTTTCTGTATAATCTGTTATGAAGATGGGATTAGACTTCTGTTCATCGAAAGACAGGTGTGAGTTCCGAAACAATGGCCTTGTGAAAGCGTGTGGCTTACGCCGTGGCAACTTGTTGAAGATGTTGACGCGAGTGACAAAACCAGTTCATCCTTGTAATCCAGAGATGAATGTTGCGCTAAAGGAATCTCTACAAATATGGCCTGAGTGGTTGGATCATCCGAACAAACGCCATGTCTAAAAAATCTTAAAGCAGCGCAGTGTTGAAGTTGAAGACTTTGGCGAAGAATTTTGTGAGACGTGTGTTAAGGGGAAAAAGTGTCGCAGTATTTTTCAGTCACGACATCAGCCTGTCACACAACCTGGAGGTCATCCTTGCTTATCTGTGTGGAGTTATAGAGGGTATATCGCTGAGAGTAGATGGATAATTTCTCTGTTTTATCTCTGATTTTTCAAGATTACGCATGGTGTATTTTCTCAGGCAGAAGTCTGAGACGGAGAGAAAATTGCAGAAATAGTGAGCATCCTAAAGAAATTTAATGGACGTCTACCAAAAACAGTTCAGTGTGATGGCGGACGAGAATATGATGGTATTGAAGTTAAAGATTTGATGAAATTAAACGGAATACAGCCCATTACCACAAATCCTTACAGTCAAGAGCAAAATGGATATGCTGAGAGTACCAAAAGAATTGTCGAACTGTCTCGAAACATGTTGCTAGCTCAGGATCTGGCAGAGTTTTTGTGGGAAGAAGCGGTAAACACGACTGTTTATGTGTTAAATAGAACTGGTAAAAGTCGTGTAAATGGCAGAACACCTTACGAGATATTCGTTGGAAAGACGATACACCTAAATGAACTTAATATGTTCCATGTGAAGTGTTTTGTTCATGGCTAAAAATGGTTCAAATGGCTCTGAGCACTATGCGACTCAACATCTGTGGTCATCAGTCGCCTAGAACTTAGAACTAAGTAAAACTAACTAACCTAAGGACATCACACACATCCATGCCCGAGGCAGGATTCGAACCTGCGACCGTAGCAGTCGCGCGGTTCCGGACTGAGCGTCTAGAACCGCGAGACCACCGCGGCCGGCTGTTTTGTTCATATTCCGAAGAAAAAGCGAAAGAAATGGGGTTCAAAAGGAAAAACGGGAATATTCGTCGATTATTTTGATGCGATTGATGGCTTTGGAGTGCGGATTGAGTCAAAAAAGGAAGGATGTTGTTTTTGAATGCGCAAAAACTGGAAAGACAGTGGTATGGCTTCCAAGTGAAATTAGTGTTGAAAGATTGAAGTGTCATCATGAAAATGGTGCAAGCATGTTTAAAGAGCGTGCAGAAGCAAGTTCTAGTGAAAGAGAACTGAGGAATAGTCTGATTGAAATGATCCTGGTTGAAATTTGTGAGTCTAAGAATTATTCTGAAGCTATTAATTCTGTAGACCATGAGTAAAGGAAAAGAATAAATGAGGAAGAAATGGCTTTATTAGAGGAAAATGGTACTTCGAATTTGGAAACTTGCCACCAGATCGTAAGCCCATTACGAGCTGTTAGTTTTGCAGACTTAAGCATAAAGCTAATGGTAAAAATGGTCACTATAAAGCAAAACTAGTCGTTCGTGTGTTTAGTCAATAAAAGGGTATCGATTATTATCAAATATTTACTCATGTCGCTAGGTACGATGCAATTAGATCAATTTTCAATGTTGCTGCTAGACAGCATCTTCAGTTGGCACAGTTCAATATAAAATTTGATTTTTGAATAGCTTCTTAAAAGAAGAGATAATTAGAGAGCAGCCTGAGACATTTAGTGATGTGACTGATGAAGTGTGCAAGGTTCATTAAGGTTTATATGGAATAAAGCGTACTAGAACGAACGGTTCAAGGACTCCCGAATGAATCTTAGGCCTGTGGAAAGTGAGATAGAGCCGTACTTCTTCAATCGAAAAGACTGCAACGACAGGTTGATGGTAGATTTGTTTGTCGATGACGGATTAATATCTGCAGCTAAGAAGAAGGACAATGTAGTTTTCCTAAGTGAGATTTAAGATAAGTTTAATATTATTTTTTGCCAGTAGGATAGTTCTTAAAATCAATATTATATATCATGAGATTGGATGAATAGTGATTAATCAAGAAAGTTATGCTGAAGACATTCTTCACAGTTTAACATGACAGGGGCAAATCCTGTGGTAATTCCAATCGAGCAATATCTACATACAAACGAGTTGACCAACGATAAACCAACTAATGCTCAATATCGACAAGAATTTAGCTGTCTTACCTATTTAGCTGGTGGTACAACGTCAGATGCAGCATACGTATTGAGCTACGTGTCAAAATTTTTAGAGAATCCTCAAGAAAATCACTTGTCTTTGGTAAAAAAGGATTGTAAAGTATATAAAAGCGTCATTATCATAGGTTGTAAAGTATGATGCTAGCGATGCGAACAGAAGCCTAGAGACATATACTGATGCTGATTATGCCAGCGATCCAGCAAATTCGACGCTCACTTAGCGGAGTGATCGCAAGACATTTTGTGGAGGTGCGATTACCTAAGCTAGCAACTGGCAACATTGCTTATCATTATCAACACAAACGAGTTCAGAATAAGTGGCTGCCAATGAAGGAGCAAGAGAAGGAATATCGCTATCAAATCTCTACCAAGAAACTTCACCGCTGGAGGGTGTTAAGATTCTTCTAGTTGGTAATGCAAGTTCCATTGAACTGGCCAAACAGCCTGAATTTCACAGACGACCAAAGCATATTGAATTTGACATGCACTACATGTGAGAACATTCAAGAAGACCAGACATTGGACGCACTTGCCAAAGAAAATGAGGGTACCAGATTTTCATCTGGTAAACGAGGGACTGATAATATAAGTCATGGTGAGGCAGAACGCAACAGAGAAGAGCAGGAGATTCATGAATTACCAGAGAGGCTATGCAGTATAAGAGGAGGGGTTCATATCAAACCAGAATTTGTCATTGTTTCAGGATACCACCACCGGATTACACCTCAAGATGTGGACTGAAGAGTTCCACGAAACACATTACCAAAATCTTGTCCTCCGGTTTTGAAAATCACATTTGTTTTGCGTTCACTTGAGAGATTAAACTGCTACAGAAATGCGAGAAATCACGGGACAATGTTGGATGTAGGAAGAGTTTATGTGAGTATTCTTAAGTGAGTAGTGTTTCATAGAAAAGCTAGAGCAAGTGAAGTCAGGGTTATGATGACGGAAGTTTACGTAGAGTGACGATGGCACGATCCAGTTCAATGTTTCAAGGACTTGACAGGAAGGAATACATATTTTGATGCGTCGTATGAACCGTCTGAAATTATAAAAACTTTACTTGACGAAACTTCCAGGTACAAAAAGCAGTAGGGATCGCTGGTAGGCATATGCACGGTGTGGAAGATTCCCAGCATTTGCTGCGTGAGCTATGATATGATGGGAGTGGACGAATGATGGAACCAGTACACCTCGTGCAGACAAATTTTCCACCGGTACAAGAACCTACAAATAATCCGAAATGGGGAGCAAGGCACTCGCTGAAGCGTAATGGAACTTAATGGGATATAAAAAATAACAACCATCGCTGGGAACCGCAGTATAAATCACATTATCACTGAAATAATTGAAGGAACAGGGACAGAAGAGACAATAAAAAATGGACGAATGATGGCAGAAGTTAAAATGATGATTGGACAAACATTGAGAAGGAACAATGGTAATTGGAGGAAAGATGATACAAAGAACAATGATGGCTGAAGAAACGATGATAGAAGATATAAAAATAATCGGAATAACGACGACAGAAGGAATAATGACTTGAGAAACGACAGACGAGAGGGGAGTGTAGAGATCGTCGCGGCAAGAGGCCCAGACCCACGACAGTACTCTGGGAATGAAGAACAGAGGAATGCAGAAAGGAACTGATTGGCGAGATCTGCTTCAGATCGGACGGTTCGATGGAACTGGATCAGCTGGAACCTTGTATACAGAGTTCGAAGTGATAAGGAATATATTGTTAGGAGAGGAAGAGGAAATAGAGATATGTGAGTTCCCAGTTGTAAATATAGATTTAAGGTCAGCATAGCGCAAAGTGTATTTGATGCAATGAGCCAAATGTGTATGACAAGGCAAAGAGAGGAGTGAACCGTGCTCAAAACGCCGAAAATAAGAATTACAGCCATGAGTGGCAAACGTGCTGATATGAGGGTGCGCATGTAAGTCTACTTCAAATGTGAGAGCCATAAGTTGTATGCAGACTTTTTGGTCATTCAAAGACTGATCGAAGATGCGAGACGGTCGTGAATCTGGGAAGAGCTTTTTCGCTGCAAAAGTATTAGAGACAATTATAGCTTTGGAATTCAAGAATTATGTAGGGAAGGAAGCAAAGTATGAAGTTGCTGTCGATGCATCAGCACGGCTTTACAAAGCATCGCTCCTGCTAAACGCGACTCGTCCTTTTCTCACATGATATCTTGCGAACCATGGATGAAGGGTATCAAACGGATGCCATATTTCTAGACTTCCGGAAAGCGTTTGACTCGGTGCCACACTGCAGACTCCTAAGGTACGGCTCGAAGACTTCTTAAGTAATAGAACCCAGTACGTTGTCCTCGATGGTGTGTGTTCATCGGAGCTGAGGGTATCATCTGGAGTGCCCCAGGGAAGTGTGGTAGGTCCGCTGTTGTTTTCTATCTACATAAATGATCTTTTGAATAGGGTGGATAGCAATGTGCGGCTGTTTGCTGATGATGCGGTGGTGTACGGGAAGGTGTCGTCGTTGAGTGACTGTAGAAGGGTACAAGATGACTTGGACAGGATTTGTGATTCTACATCTACATCTACATCCAAACTCCGCAAGCCACATGACGGTGTGTGGCGGAGGGTACCCTGAGTACCTCTATCGGTTCTCCCTTGTATTCCAGTCTCGTATTGTTCGTGGAAAGAAGGATTGTCGGTATGCTTCTGTGTGGGCTCTAATCTCTCTGATTTTATCCTCATGGTCTCTTCGCGGGATATACGTAGGAGGGAGCAATATACTGCTTGACTCTTCGGTGAAGGTATGTTCTCGAAACTTTAACAAACGCCCGTACCGAGCTACTGAGCGTCTCTCCTGCAGAGTCTTACACTGGAGTTTATCTATCATCTCCGTAACGCTTTCGCGATTACTAAATGATCCTGTAACGAAGCGCGTTGCTCTCCATTGGATCTTCTCTATCTCTTCCATCAACCCTATCTGGTACGGATCCGACACTGTTGAGCAGTATTCAAGCAGTGGGCGAACAAGCGTACTGTAACCTACTTCCTTTGTTTTCGGGTTGCATTTCCTTAGGATTCTTCCAATGAATCTGTCTGGCATCTGCTTTACCGACGATCAACTTTATATGATCATTCCATTTTAAATCACTTCTAATGCTTACTCCCAGATAATTTATGGAATTAACTGCTTGCAGTTGCTGACCTGCTACTTTGTAGCTAAATGATAAGGGATCTATCTTTCTATGTACTCGCAGCACATTACACTTGTCTACATTGAGATTCAATTGCCATTCCCTGCACCATGCGTCAATTCGCTGCAGATCCTCCTGCATTTCAGTACAATTTTTCATTGTTGCAACCTCTCGATACACCACAGCATCATCTGCAAAAAGCCCCAGTGAACTTCCGATGTCATCCACAAGGTCATTTATGTATATTGTGAATAGCAACGGTCGTATGACACTCCCCTGCGGCACACCTGAAATCACTCTTACTTCGGAAGACTTCTCTCCATTGAGAATGACATGCTGCGTTCTGTTATGTAGGAACTCCTCAATACAATCACACAATTGGTCTTATAGCCCGTATGCACTTACTTTGTTCATTAAACGACTGTGGGGAACTGTGCCAAACGCCTTGCGGAAGTCAAGAAACACGGCATCTACCTGTGAACCCGTGTCTATGGCCCTCTGAGTCTCGTGGACGAATAGCGCTAGCTGGGTTTCACACGACCGTCTTTTTCGAAACCTATGCTGAATCCTACAGAGTAGATTTCTAATCTCCAGAAAAGTCATTATACTCGAACATAATACGTGTTCCAAAATTCTACAACTGATCGACGTTAGAGATATAGGTCTATAGTTCTGCACATCTGTTCGACGTCTCTTCTTGAAAACGGGGATGACCTATGCCCTTTTCCAATACTTTGGAACGCTTCGCTCTTCTAGAGACCTACGGTACACCGCTGCAAGAAGGGGGGCAAGTTACTACGCGTACTGTGTGTAAAATCGAACTGGTATCCCATCAGTTCCAGCGGCCTTCCTCTTTTGAGCGATTTTAATTGTTTCTCTATCCCTCTGTCGTCTATTTCGATATCTACCATTTTGTCATCTGTGCGACAATCTAGAGAAGGAATTACAGTGCAGTCTTCCTTTATGAAACAGCTTTGGAAGAAGACATTTAGTATTTCGGCCTTTAGTCTGTCATCCTCTGTTTCAGTACCATTTTGGTCACAGTGTGTCTGGACATTTTGTTTTGATCTACCTACCACTTTGACATAGGACCAAAATATCTTAGGATTTTCTGCCAAGTCAGTACGTAGAACTTTACTTTCGAATTCATTGAACGCCTCTCGCATAGCCCTCCTCACACTACATTTCGCTTCGCGTAATTTTTGTTTGTCTGCAAGGCTTTGGCTATGTTTATGTTTGCTGCATTTTTCTAAGTCGGTTGTTGTACCACGGTGGCTCTTTCCCATCTCTTACGATCTTGCTTGGCACATACTCATCTAACGCATATTGTAAGATGGTTTTGATCTTTGTCCACTGATCCTCAACACTATCTGTACTTGAGACAAAACTTTTGTGTTGAGCCATCAAGTACTCTGAAATCTGCTTTTTGTCACTTTTGCTAAACAGAAAAATCTTCCTACCTTTTTAATATCTCTATTTACGGCTGAAATCATCGATGCAGTAACGGCTTTATTATCGCTGATTCCCTGTTCTGCATTAACTGACTCAAATAGTTCGGATCTGTTTGTCACCAGAAGGTCTAATATGTTATCGCCACGAGTCGATTCTCTGTTTAACTGCTCAAGGTAGTTCTCAGATGAAGCACTTAAAAAAATTTCACTGGATTCTTTGTCCCTGCCACCTGTTATGAACGTTTGAGTCTCCCAGTCTATATCCGGCAAATTAAAATCTCCACCCGGAACTATAACATGGCGGGGAAATCTACTCGAAATATTTTCCAAATTATTCTTAAGGTGCTCAGCCACAACAGCTGCTGAGCCCGGGGGTCTATAGAGACATCCAATTACCATGTCTGAGCTTGCTTTAACCGTGACCTTCACCCAAATCATTTCACAATACGGATCTCCGTGAATTTCCTTCGATACTATTGCAAAGAATTGGTGTAAAGAATGACAGCTAACTCTAAATATAGATAAATGTCAGTTAATGCAGATGAATAGGAAAAAGAATCCCGTAATGTTTGAATACTCCATTAGTAGTGTAGTGTAGTCACATCGATTAAATATTTGGGCGTAACATTGCAGAGCGATATGAAGTGGGACAAGCATGTAATGGCAGTTGTCGGGAAGGCGGATAGTCGCCTTCGGTTCATTGGTAGAATTTTGGGAAGATGTGGTTCATCTGTAAAGGAGACCGCTTATAAGATGCTGGTCGAGCGTTTGGGATCCTTATCAGGTCGGATTGAGGGAGGACATAGAAGCAATTCAGAGATGGGCTGCTGGATTTGTTACTGGTAGGTTTGATCATCACGCGAGTGTTACGGAAATGCTTCAGGAACTCGGATGGGAGTCTCTAGAAGAAAGGAGGCGTTCTTTTCGTGAATCGCTACTGACGAAATTTAGAGAACCAGCATCTGAGGCTGACTGGAGTACAATTGTACTGCCGCCTACTTATATTTCGCGGAAAGACCACAAAGATAAGATAAGAGAGATTAGGGCTCGTACAGAGGCATATAGGCAGTCATTTTTCCCTGTTTGGGAGTGGAACAGGGAGAGAAGATGCTAGTTGTGGTACGAGGTACCCTCCGTAGGGTGGCTTGCGAAGTATGTATGTAGATGTAGATGAACACCATAACTGAGCGAGCAACAGATAGATTGCAGACGTCAGAACTCTTGCAGCACTTTGATGCGATACGTATTTTGATGTCAGCTGTTATACATGCTAGCTAGCTACTGGCAAATAGAATTTCACCCAGATTTTCGCCATTACACGGTGTCCCTGTGGTATGGGTGCTGCTTCCAGAATTAAAAGGTACCATTTGGTTTGAACGCATCGTCATCAAGATACATCAGAGGACTGGGATCAGTAATACCAGAATTGTTGGAAAAAAGTCACTTTGTACGCTGATGACATTTTGATTGTGGGGAAACGCGGGAAGAACATAATGACATTTTATGAGAGTTGTTAAGAGTCTTCGAAAAACATGGAGTGACTATTTAGTCTAGAAAAGTTGGTGTCTGAACGTAAGGAGGCAGATGACATCTGCGTACGGGATTCGGCCCGATCTGAAAAAAACTAGAGGCCACTGAAAAATATTCAGTACCGATATCGAAACAACAAGCATGAGCCTTCCTGGGACTACAACAGATTCACAATGGATCCCGTCAGCATCCTAAATTTGTGTCGACCGACTGCCAAGTACGTTAGCTGGAAGCTGGCAGACGCAGAGCAGCAGGAGTTTGAATGTTTGAAGAAAGCCCAAATAAGGTCACCGATATTGTTTAATCACGACCTTAATAAAAAGTTATGTATACGTGCTGATGCATCAATATCAGATCTCGGAGTACATCCTATTCTAGAGGAAGAATGGGATGGGATAACAGTAAAGAGAACTACTGCATTTGGGAGTCTCGTTTTGATTAGGGTCGAGAAAAACTACTCCATGACCGAGCTGGAAGCAATCACCGTTGTTTGAGATTTGATAAACTTCTATACTTTCCGACAGGAAAAATGAGAAAAGTTTACACTGACCACAAGGCCCTAGAGTATTGACGACAGTAAAACTGACACATGGGTGGCTCTTGCGCTGGGCAACTTATTTGCAAGAATCTGGGTTTTAAATGATACATCTTCTGAAAAAGGAAAACGTGATAGCCGACACACTGATACGAGCAGCTACAGGATTAACAGTGGAGGGTGACAACTGGATCAAAGAAGTCAATTTCAGTGTACTGTATATGATGGTTGCTGGTTTCCAGAATTTTGTGCGAAACATGCTTGGGAATATGAGAAGGGACGAGGATCCAGCTCTACTTGCAATGAACGAGAAATGGGAGGATCGCTCTACTGCTAAAATTAGACAATTTTACTTAGTTAGGAAAAGGGGTTTGTTTCTTGGACCAAGCAGGCAGAGAATAGGTGGTTAGTTTGGGTTGTGGAAGAGGTAATAAATAAATTAATCTGGTACTTGCATTGAAGTCACGCACATTTTTGGACACGCAAATGTTCTGCAAAAACGAGAGAGTCAGTGTGCTTTAAGAATTGGGGAGGATGATAAGAAAAGTGTTAAGGGTATGCTCATCCTGTTGGAAGGTGAAACCAACAGTTATCACACATCGAGCTCCCATGTTTCAAACAGTACAAAATAGTACCATTACTGCTATGGATCTTTTCGGGCATATTCCGACCTCGAGCAGAGGCTTTCGACATATATTTGTGACTGTTAAATTAACACCGGAGTTCGTAATCTACACATTGCTAAGGAACGGCATGGGAAAGACAGTGACGAGACCATTCAACAATCAGTTCCTTTGAGCTGTAGATAAAGTAAGGCGAGTTTTGTCAGACAAGAGGCCACAGCCTTGATCGAGAGTTTGAAAGGACATTATGAAGCTGAATGCTGCGTTCGATTGGAAAGAATTCACGTTGTATGCTCATATGAAGATTATCATCTCGTATCTGTGTAATGCTTAATGGTGAGGAATAATGAACATTTGGTTATTCACTTGTACACTCGCGGGAAGTGTATGATTACACTTACGTCAAAGGTATGCACAGCACATGCACAGACAAAAAGTTTTTGTAATGTTTTATGTAACGCTCAAATTGTATGAACAATCGTGGTAGTACTTTTTAATTTTTGCCCTTGTTAACATCGTAAAATATTTTGTAGCTCATGGTTTTAAAATGGACGTAATGTTCCAAAACTACTCGCCACAAGGAAACGACTATTATTGCAATGTACCGGCTATTGAAGGGAAATAAAGATTTAACAGCCCTAGTTGCTGGTTCTAGGCTCCATAAGTATGTTGGAACTTCATAAACGTTGAGCTGTTTATGAAAATCTGGGCTCACTGTTGAACTACTGTCAGACCAAGATCACGTTGTAAGAAGATGAAAGTTGTGCATCGATGTATAAAGGAATGTTTTAAGAGGAAATTCAGAATAATTAAACAATATGGTAAATGGAATAGGGAGTTTTAGGATAATCTTGACTTGCACACGGCAATTTTGTCAGTTCACTAATCGACCAGTCTCAATTCATCCTCAAGTGTAATATGGCATCATTAACCAAATGCATGACAAATTATAACTATTAGCAAGCATCATGATGCTTGACGTAACCTACATGTTAAATCCAAGTACTCGTATAACGCTAGACTGAGGTGGCACGTGAGCTTTCGTCATAAAAAGATTCATTTGGTTTCTTAATTATTGCAAAAAAATGTATAGTTAACTGTCTCATTTGTATAGTATTAAACTCATTCAAACTACATTCCGTACTTCGTAAACAGGCTACGTGTAGCTGACCGTGCGAGAAAAACGAGTCTTTTAAATTCACTACGCTACGTTAGATTGTTTGCCCTGCTACATTATGATAGTCATACTGTGCGATATTCTTACTGGAAAATAGAGCCTTGTAAAAGTGAATTATAAGTTAACTAAAAGGAGTGAAATGAATTGGTGGTCTTTTTCGGTTAATATTGCTGGTTCTAGAAAATGTTGTGGGGAAGGCCAAGCAAAAACTGCGTTTTATTGGCAGGACACTTAGAAAATAAGTCAAATATACAAAGAAGACTGCCTACACTACGCTTGTCTGTCCTCTTTTAGAGTACTGCTGCGCGGTGTGGGATCCTTACCAGATAGGACTGATGGAGTACATCGAAAAAGTTCAAAGAAGGGCAGCACGTTATGTATTATCGCGAAATATTGGAGAGAGTGTCACTAAAATGATACAGGATTTAGGCTGGACATCATTAAAAGAAAGCCGTTTTTCGCTGCGACGGAATCTTCTCAAGATATTCCAATCACCAACTTGCTGCTCCGAACGTGAAAATATTTTGTTGACACCGACCTACTTAGGGAGGAACGATCACCTCGATAAAATAAGGGAAATCAGAGCTCGTACAGAAAGATATAGGTGTTCATTCATTCCGCGAACTATACGAGATTGGACTAACAGAGAATTGTGAAGGTGGTTCGATGAATCCTCTGCCAGGCACTTAAATGTGATTTGCAGAGTATCCATGTAGATGTAGATGTAGATGTTGTTTGGATGCTTTCCTTGTTAGGGCAAATGATTTAGAAATTCTGTTGGTAAGTTTAAATTTTCGTTTTGGTTCATCATTGATTCAAAGAATTTAAATACTCTTTGCTGGAGTGATAATCAGCAGGATATGTGCCATTCCCGAGTTGTTTTCTAGAACATTCGAGATTATTTGTAAAACCTGAGAACATTATAGAACGATCTCGAGTTTTTTCCCTTGAAAAATACACTGATGTGAAACAGCCAGAAGATTGGTTGATTTTGGGGGAAGGGATCAAACAGTGAGATCATCGGTCTCATCGTATTAGGGAACGATAGGGAAGGAAGTCGGCCGTGCCCTTTCAGAGTAATCATCCCGAAATTTGCCTGAAGCGATTTAGGTAAATTACGGAAAACCTAAATCAGGAGAGCCGGATGCGGGTTTGAACCGTCGTCCTCGCAAATGCGAGTCCAGTGTGTTAACCACTGCACCACCTCACTCGGCGGCAGAAGATGTGCTGTTGACTACCACGATGCGGAGGCGACTAATTCACTCTTATCTCAAACATCACACAAAACACCAGACACAAAAACCAGTGATTGTCGGTGGGTGGTTTAGGAAATATCACCAGCCTCATCCATAAAACACATTTAATCAAGAAGAAGCAATTTGCTTTCTTTTACACCAGTAAGTTTTTTTGTCATCAGAAGATTCCGACTGAATTTATTCGATAATATTACGAGAAAGGACATAAGGAGAAAACTAACTTAGTTGTGGTTCAGGAATATGAGATATAAATTTAATTTTCATGGCAGAAGAACGCAATGTTGTAGACTGAGAAGTTGAAAAGCGCAAGGAAGGGCGGAAGGGGAGGATGGAGCCACTTAAAATATTTATCTGTCCTGCTGGTGTAAAACGTTCGTCATCAATTCGTAGTAAATGGCAGGAAGGGACAAATGGCATAATACTGTTTTGTTCTATTTTGTCATGTTATTTCTCCTTATCATTTCAAAGTTTTCTTGTTTTTCGGACAGAACTGCCGGTGTTCTCAAATTACTTGTACTTCGAGGAGAACATTCCTTAAGAAGGATTAATCGCATCCTGAAACTTATTTAATAGGGTTCGGATGTATTGAGTGTGCCTCAGCATCTTACTTGTGAAGATGTGTCCTAATAGCGGAATGAGCCCGAATTGCTTGCAACGCATTTCCCTCCTGTCGTCTTATATTTGCTTTCTGGACAAACGAGTCTGTGGTCTCGGAGCGATAAAGCGTTTTAGCCGAGACTCGACCTTATCGGCCGATAGCCTGCAAAGAATGGCCTCATATTTCGTCTCGGCGTCGGTCGATCTCTCATGCGGCCCTCCGCAGGCAGTAGCTGGCCGAAAGTGTTTCTCTTCTGCAGGAGCACCACAGCTCTCGCCGTTAATGCCGCAATTCATCACCAACAGCGGCGAGTCTGTTAAGAGCCGATACAAATTTCGGCTTCCACGGCTTTATCTCGAGTGCAATATCACCACTGAATAAACCGCTCCGTAAACAGAAGGAAATGGAGACAAATGACGGCGTGGCGGACTTTGGAGTAGGGTCAGCTCATAAGAACTGCAGCGCGCCCTATCTCTGCAGACAATAAAACGCTACACGGCGTCTAGCCACGGATACTGCTAGTACACTGAGATCACAATACGATATCTGGCCACAGCATACTGGTTGTCGCGATGTAACATTACCCTTGTGGTTACGTGAAACTGATTTTATATTCTGAATCTGATAATCAAGAGCATTAACTATTACGCACAATTATTTATTGGGACTCTCTTTGTGGCGGAAACGCTGTAAAAAAACTGGGTCCAAATTATATCTTTAGTTTAATTCAGCTACTTTCCTAAAAGTCAAGTATGACTGTAATAATGTAAACCTTCATTTACTTCAAAACTGCAAAACAACTACGCCAAAAAATTTGCTTGGAAACAATTCGTTTGGTATTTTGCTGCCGTGAAAAGAAATGAACATTTCTTTCGTAATGACTACACTCAGAAAAGTTATCGGACTTCTAGAAAAGTAAATGGTTGCAGATTGTAATTAATGCATTGCGCAAATAGTAATTACACACAAAATGGCTTTTGAAATAATCGAAAACCAAACTAAAAGCTTCAGTATTTAATTAAATCACTGTCACTGAACGAAATTATTTTTTCTTTTTATCTAAAATGAAAGAGGTTCTTCAAATGAAGTAGTTGTAGTAAACATTCGGTCTGAACACGCAAGTAAGTCTCACATTAAATAATGCAGCTCGGCGACAACGATAGAGAACGATCTAATTTCAAGATCGACGTAACTGCAGGAGAGATCAAGTTGCAAGAGAGATCTAATCGTAAGAGAGAGCTATACGCAAGACTGATCTTATATTATTATTTTTATTACACCTACTTCGCGGTTTCTTGATGTAGACGTTTATGTTAATGAAAGGGGGAAAATCTTTAAGTACTGCTGTGACGACACAGCGAGATAACATACGCGGTCCATTTACATTAATGTGATCACCGTCTATGTTAAACATCACTGAGCAACAACCGCTCACAGGCGGCAGGTGGCACCACTAGCAATGGGAAACAACATGGCAGATGAAAATTGTGGGGCGGACCGAGACTCGAAGTCAGGACCTTTGTCTTTAGCAAGCAAGTGCTCTTGATAACTCAGCTACCCAAGCACAACTCACAACCATTACACACATCTGTACTTCCACCAGTACCTCGTCTCCTGGCTTCCAAACTTCACTCATGGAAAAAAGGAAACTTGGGGAGACATGATTTAATCACATCCGGGGGGATGTTTCCAAAGAGCAGAGTGAAAATTTCATTCAGGCTATTCACTGAAGCGCCACACAAACTGGTATAAGCATGAGTTTTGAAATAGAGCGATACGTAAACAAGCAGAATACGGCGCTGCGGTCGGCAACGCCTGTATAAGACAAGTGTTTGGCAAAGTCGTTAGATCGGTTACTGCTGCTACATTGGCAGATTTAAGTGAGTTTGAACGTGGTGTTATAGTCTACGCACGAGCGAAGGAACACAGCATCTCCGAGGCAGCGATGAAGTGGGATCCCGAACTACCATTTCACGAGTGTATCTCGAATATGAGGAATCCGGTAAAACATCAAATCTCCGACATCGCTGCTGCCGAAAAAAGATACCTTGCGAATTCGACCAAAGATGATTGCAGAGAATATTTCAACGTGACAGAAGTGCAACCCTTCCGCAAATTGCTGTAGATTTCATGCTAGGCCAACAAGTGTCAGCGAGCGAACCAATCAACGAAGCATCCTCGATAAGGGCTTTCGGAGCCGGAGGTCCACTCGTGTACCCTTGATGACTGCACTACACAAAGTTTCACACCTCGCCTGGGCCCGTCAACACCAACATTCGACTGTCGATGACTGGAAACATGTAGCCTGGTCGGATGGGTCCTGTTTCAAATTGTATCGAGTGGTTGGACGTGTACAGGTATGGACACAACCTCATGAACCCATGGACCCTGCATGTCAGCAGGGGACTGTTCAAGTTGGTGGAGGCTCTGTAATGAAGTGGGGCATGTGCAGTTGGAATGATAAGGGGTTCTTGATACGTCTAGATAGGACTCTGACAGGTGACGGTACATAAGCGTCCTGTCTGATCACCTGCGTCCATTCACATCCATAGTGCATTTCGACAGACGTTGGCAATTCTAGCAGGACAATGCGACACCCTGCACGTCCAGAATTGTTACAGAGTGGCTTCAGAAACAGTCTTCTAAGTTTAAACGCTTCTGATGGCCACCAAACTTCCCAGAGTTGAATATGATTGAGCAAGCTGGGATGCCTTACATCGTGGTGTTTAGAAGAGATCTAAACCCTCTCATACTCTTACAGATTTATGGACTGCCCTGTAAGATCTATAGTGTCAGATCCTTCCAGCACTACTACAGACATTAGTCGATTCCATGCCACGTCCTGCTGCGGCAGTTGTGCGTGCTCGCGGGGGCTCTACACGGTATTAGGAACGTGCACCAGT
The DNA here is from genome assembly GCF_023897955.1 of Schistocerca gregaria. Lineage (NCBI taxonomy): Eukaryota > Metazoa > Arthropoda > Insecta > Orthoptera > Acrididae > Schistocerca > Schistocerca gregaria. The sequence continues at coordinate 515,805,718 of NC_064924.1, forward strand.
TTCTTTGGCTCTTTAGTGTATAAAGCGTGTTGGTGGACGCGTGATGCCGTAATGACAAGACGTCCAAAAGGGCGTGATCATTTGCTTTCAGGCCAAGGATGGAACCATTTTCAAAATGTCTACTTTGTAAGCTGTTCCTGTGCTACTGTGGTTAAGGTATAATGTGCATGATAAAATGGCACAGAGGGAACTGTGATGCACCAAAGACCATAGAAAAAAGTGATGAACGATGGTTGTTGGTAGACTACTGGTTCATCTTTCAGGTCAGTTGCTCAACAGTACCACGTCTACCCCCGTACACATCCACACAGCCACCCTTCAGCACCGATCTTTATGGCTGTGTATTTGTGTACGGGGTAGACATGCAAACGTTGAGCAACTGACCAGCCAGATGAACCAATAGGCTACCAACAGTCTCTCCTCAAGGACCATTCAGCGAACGTTCCTGCTTATGTGCCTCCTCAGCCGGCGCCTGGTTCATGCACCCATGCTGACTTCTGGTCATCGACGACAAAGGCTGGATTTTGCACGTCAGTAGCGCAACTGGATGTTCACTGATCGTGCCAGGTGGCGTTTTCAGATGAATCACATTTTATGCTCCTTTGGACAGATGGCCTTCGGCGTGTAAGGCCCTGTGTACAATCGTCGGAAGTGTCGAGACCAGAGCAGAGAGCATTGTGGTCTGGGCTATGTTTTCATGGCATTCCGTGGGTGATCTCATCATTCTGAAAGGCACAATGGATCAACACAGGTATGCAGCTATCTTTGGGGACCATGTCCACCCCTACATGCAGTTTGTTTTGCCTCAGCATGATGGCGTCTACCAGCAGGACGATGTAATGCGTCATATAGTTCGCAGTGTATTTAGATGGTTCGAAGAGGAGCAGGATAAGTTTCCTGTATTCCTGTGGCCATCACATTTCTTGAATGTAAACCTAGTCGCAAATCTATGGGGTCACCGCGACTGGGCTGATAGCGACATGGATCCTCAAGCCGAAAAACCTAGCGTATCTGGCTACAGCACTGATGTCGGCAGGGCTCCATATACAAGTCACTACCTTCCAGAACCTCACTGACTCTCTTCCTGCATGTACTGCAGTTGTCAGCGCTGCAAAAGTATGTTATTCAGTCTTTTGACGGGTGGTCACATTGATGTGACTGGACAGTGTTGATAACATACAAGGCATTAGTTTCCAGAAGAACCAATTAATCAGATTTTCGATACTTGGCACTTGAAGCGAATGGCAATGAAATGGGGGCAGTGGAAATACAAGACACCGGATACACAATATCCTTTCGAACATCAGACTGCAAATGAATTATATCGTCCTGGGCTGAAGTATGGTTTATTTTATGACAAACACTGCCCTTAACCTGAGTAAACACACAAAATAGAAAAGAGAGCTTCACTATTGTGTGATTCTGATGACTTGGGATCCACTGACCATGTGATGTTCCCATGTCCGCTCAAAGGTTGAAGCCAGGAGACATGAACCTCCTCTGAGCGAAATGACGTTCCTAATTAGGAATGCTGACTCATTCATATTACTGACATAGACACAAACGTATAACTAGGAATGAATTAAACGAGATCAGAAATACAAGTATGAAAGATGTTAACAAACGAGTGGGGGAGAGGGAAAAGGAGTATACGAGTGGAATGATGAGGAAATTAGCTCACTAGTAACACAAAAACAATATGTGATTTAGTAAGTGTTGTGTGCACCAGTTAATAAGAGAGTACATAGTTTGTGATTTAGTTTAATATAAATAAGTTACATATTACTAACAGTATTGTAATGTGACATACAAATAATTTGGATGACTCGATCTTTTACATACTGTATTTCAGATTAAACATATCTGTCTAATATATGTAGGAAATAGAAAGATGGTTGCAGTGAAAGATATTTTCCCACTCAGCATAGGGAAAGCTCGAAGATATACCGAGATAACCGAAAAATGGAGGTCAGCTAGAGAATTTTACATAAGAATTAGCGTAATACATTTGGATCATTTGTTGTTTCGTCACATTACTTAATAGGGGTACCCCAAAAAAATCGAAATTATTTTTTAAAAGCTATATATTTTCGAATTTTTACAAAACAATTCCCCATCAAAATACTTCTCCCCTTCAAAATATTCTCCACTACAACAAATACGTTTGTTCCACCAGCGCTTCCACTGTTCGAAACATTTTTTGTAGTCATCTTTAGAAGTAGCTGAATACTCCTCCCTCGTTTTCTTCTTTGCTTCTTTAATGTTGTCAGATCGGCGTCCTTTCATGCCCCTTGTGATGCGTGGAAGTAATAAAAAAAATGTCGCATAGATCCAGGTCAGACGAGTAGGGTGCTTGGGACAGTGTACCCATGAAATTTTTAGCAAAAAACTGTCTAATAGGGATGGCTATGTATGAAGGTGCGTTGTCGTGGTGGAAGAACCAGTCTCCTATTTGCCACAAATCGGGTCTTTTTTGACGAACACTGTTGCGCAATCTTCTTGAAACTTCCAAATAAGTTGATCAATTGTCTGTCGACTTTTGTGAGAACAACCTTTCGAAGTTTTTCAATATTTTCATGGATTCGGCAGTTGATGGACATCCAGCATGAGGTTTGTGACCAGTCTTCACAGCGCCATTTTTAATTGAGCAGACCACTTGTACACTTGATTTTTTTCCCATAGCGTCATCCTGGGAAGCTGCTACTAACTTTAAAACTGATTCGCAAGCCTTTTTACTGAGTACGACACTAAATTTCACAGCTGCATGTTGTTCATTTAAACTTACCATCACGAAAAACTAAACAAGAACAAAATAGCGCTAGCGAAAACAATCACTGAATATGAACAGAACAAGCCAGGTCGACAACATAGGCGGCACTGAAATGGCAATGAGTTGCGCTATACACGCCTAGCGGTAGGAATGTGTACTACACAAGCTCCGCCCACGGCAATGTTATCGTTTTTTTTGTGTACCCCTCGTAGCTTCGTTTTACATTCTTTCTTACTGATTGCAGATGTGATGAACATGTACAGACAAAGAAATTATTGCAATTTCTGAAAAACTGGATGATTTATTCAAGACAAAGATCTTCACAAATTGAGCACATCAATAATGCGTAAGCAGTCATTCTGCTTTAATTGAATGATAGAGCTGTTGGATTTCCTCCTTAGCTACATCATGACAAATTCTGTCCAACTGTAGCGTTAGATCGACAAAATGAGATGGTTGGAGGGTATTTCCCACAATGCTCTCAGTGTTCTCAGTTGGTGAGAGATCAGGAGACCTTGCTGGCCAAGTTAGGGTTTTTCAAGCATGGCGACAAGCAATAGAAATTCAGATGTGTGCTGAAACGTAACTCCCAGATGGCTTGCCTTGAAAGGCAACAAAACAGGGCGTAGAATATAGTCGACATACTGTGCTATAAGGTTGCTGTACATGACAATGAAATGGTACCTGCTATGAAACGTCACCCCAGACCATCAGTCCTGGCTTTCAGGCCGTATGGATGGCTACTGCTAAGTTTGTATCGCAGTACTGTCCAGGACATATACAGACACATCTTCGCTGGTCATCAGGGCTCAGTTCGAAGGGTGACTCATCACTGAAGAGAATTCTACTCCAATGAGATTGCAGGACAGAGACGTGTATGGAGACACACTGGACAGCAATGGGATACTTGCCCGATTGTCGCCTGCCATACTGCTGAGAACCAGGAATGATGATCTGGGATGCCTTCTTTTTATAGCAGGACTCTTCTGGTTGTCACCTGCGACATCTTTACTGCACATCTGGATGTAGACGATATTCTACGGCCCACTTTGTTGCCCTTCATAGCAAGTCATCTTGGACTTACATTTCAGCAAGATAATGCCCACCAACATACAGCTGTTCTGCTGTTTGTCTTCGTGCTTGGCTAGCAAGGCCGCCGGATCTATCCTCAATTGAGAAAGTGTGGAGCATTATGGACAGAGCCTTCCAACCATCTAGGAATTTTCACGAACTGACGCCCGATTTGGGAGAATGTGGCACAACATTCCTCTGCAGGATATCAATCGATGCCACACTGAATAACTGCTTGCATAAGGGCCAGAGGTGGACCAACACGTTATTGGCTTGCTCAGTTCATGAAGCTCTTTCTATTGAATAGATCATCGATTTTTTCTGAAATTTTAATATTATTTTGTCTCTACATATACATAACATTTACCGAATTCCGTCTCACTCAGATAATTATTTCGTGGCCAGGTTTTATGACTGCAGTAGGTAAATACTACAGTTGAACAGGCGACTACAAGCGATTTTGAATGACGTATACAACGTCACACCTGACAGCAAGGTCATCTTTTCAGATCCTCGCAGTATTTGACTTATATTATCACTTCTCATTTTGATTATTTAGAGTTTAATAATCAGGATCAATTGCTTAACATGTAGCTCTCCTTTCATTTCACAATCGATTGAAGGTTACCGTAAAGGCAGTGCTTAGAGAGGCACGTAATTCTGCTATATGCATAACAGTTTTATTTCTTTTATCTATCGCGAAATTAAAGTAAGTATGCCTTTTTTTTTAAAGGAGCCCTACACTTCTTAACGATATTATATATCTCCTGAATCGACGATATCGTGTTTAATATCTGTCAGTTTTATCGTTGAAAGTCTTGCATAATTTTCTGAGACATGTGCTAAAGTGGAGAAGCTAAGTGGCCTGAATACACTGTTGTAGAGCCTTGATGGAACAGTCTATCTTATATGTAGCGAGAACAAGACATAAAATATTTCCTCTTAAGCGTTCTTGATACAACAGAAATACATGCTGAGCTAGGATTTGTTGAGCAGAAGTGTATGCTAACTTTTGCCGTGTCAGACGTGGTTTAGAAAATCTGTTTTAAATATAAGTTATGGTGTCGTGTTTAAGTGAACAATCTTTTGAAACTTCCTCGCATGATCTTTCATTTAAGCCTGACGGGTAGCTTTCTACCGTTAAATTGTCTCTTCTCAAAGTCCTGCACAAAACATGTCCTTTCCCGGGAGAAAAAAGGATATCTCTATAAGATTTTGCGTTGATGGCGAAAAGATTGCCCGATCTTTCTCTGCGTGCAGACTCCCGAATGTCCTCGGTGGGGATTCCGGATTGACAAGCGTCTTAGTGGAAACAACTTCTTCGTGTGCTCAGTCACACGTAGTCTTCTTCTCCGACGAAGTTCGACATTCAAGCAGGCCGTTCGCACTAGAGTCCTGACAATTCGTGGAAATGCCTTGAGCGTCGGACACCAGCGATCTCTTTAGATGTGCCAAAACATTTGTATTGTTCTGACGGCATATCTTTTGACCTCATAATGATGTCCGCATTCAAAAAGCATCAAAATATACATTGGACCGCCAATGAAACTGGTACACCTGCCTAATACCGTTTATGGCGCCCGCGAGCACGTTGAAGTGCCACATGACATGGACTCGACTAATGTCTGAAGTAGTGCTGGAGGGTGTGATGCCATGACTAACAACGAGACATAATATTTTCCATTTTCTTACATCTTACACTTCATAGACATATTTCTGAAAACGTAGAATGTTTTTCATTTGGTTATATAGCGTAGAAAATGAAATTTAACTACGTTTACTTTGCTCTTTTCTATACGAGTTCCTTATGTAAATACTTAGATTTTTCTGATCACCTTTCAAATAGTTTTATTAAATGTATTGTGTGAAACGGAATGCAATAGACGGAAGTGTTGTAAGAACTGTGGAGCGCGAGAGGTATCGATAGTTATCGGGTCGAACAGTGTGACAAACAGTCGCGGATGGCGCGTGACCGTGGCGATACGAAAGGAAGTATTGTAGGTAGAAGTGGTGTGCGTTTAATACGATATTAATACCGGACTTTTGTGCGTCTGACACGGTTTGAAATTTGACTTTATGATGGACATTCTAAACCGACGTTGTGTTACGCGAACGCTGTTTGTTTTTGCAGAATGAGGCCTGTGGCAGTGACAACGTATTCGTGAACAGACAGTATTGTCGTCGGTTTAGAATTGAACTGTATTACGTAAACTGTGAAATTAATATTTCTCGTTTTTCTTGACAAGGAAATATGACGCACGCTAAAACACTAACCTTCAATGTGGGAACTGTGAACTGTGTTGCTACGTAAGTGACTGTTTTCGCGGGAACAGAGTTATGGTAAACCACGAATATTTACGGTAGCTGGACTGTCTAGTTTCGCAATTGGCAAATTATAGCAAATGGAATGTTAATTTAAAGACGATGTATGGACTGTGCCAAAGAATCTTGTGCGAAAGTTGCACTTGAACTAAGACAACCTGCACGTGGTGCATAAACAGTTACTCTGTTCCGGACTACGACAAATGGATGTCAACACAACTTATTACCACCGCCAGCCGGAACAGGATGTAAGCAAAGAGGATATACTAATGACAAGGACACCACTGGATGAACTTATAGGACTCATATCAGCAACTTAAAACTGCTTCTAACGCCCAGAAGAGGTAAGATTCAAAGTTATTCCTCTCTTCGAGAAACTCACAATTGTAACAGATTTAATTTATTTTTGCTTTGTAATAGACTATTTCTTAATGTCTCTCTCCGTAAATAAAGGTAGTGTATTGTTTTTGCTTTACAATGTGTTTGTACTAGTTGTTGCATGCACTGTATGTGTCTTTTGGAAGGGTGTGCTTTGATGTGTATATACACTAGTTTAGACAGGAGAATTTATGTGTTGTGCTGTGAAATGTGTCCAGACGTGTAAGTTGAGGCATCTTCCATTGAAGTTATTTACATCGACCAATTACAAAGAGGTAGCTTATTCACCATTGTATCAAGTTAGCATATTAGAGGGAACTTTGACGGCTTTCAAAGGACGCGATCTTTGTTTACATGCCACTAAATGTCATTTTCCATTACTTCATATTTAGATGCAAATTTGTCTGGGTTCAAATGCGACCGGTAAGGAGAATTACAGTACACTGTGTCCTTATTTATAAAATTAACTTCGAAGTGTTTTTCTGTTTTCACTTTCAAAGGATTTTATTATAAGAATTTTTAACAGGATTGGATAACTTCTCATATAGAGATTTGCTTTTGAAGTTTCCAAAAGTAAAACGGGTTTTGGGTTTATGCAATATTACTTTACTTCATGCAGTTTTTCTTTAAACATTTTCTGATTAAAGATTCATGGTCATAGTAAATCTCGAGGAACCGTTTTCTTTACATATGTCAATCGCGTACTGCCACAACAGTATTATGTGGAAGATGCCCATTCGAATCTGCAGAATTCGGTTTGAAGTTTCGAAAGTTTGGCAATAGGAGATATTTCTTAGGTGTTGTTGTTTATACTGCAAATACAAAATGTTGATAAAAGAGGATGAACGAGTAACTGGTTTCCAGGTGTGGGGAGATGACCAAGATAAAAACTAAGAAGCAGAACTTGTTGCAGAAAAAGGGGGTAAAGAATCAAATATTAAAAGTTGAACCACTTGTTGAAGGGCAAGCACAGCAGAATGCAATAGTGGAAAATATGTTAGCTAGATTGTTAGCAGAAGTGAAAGAAATGGATGGAAAGATAGAATCTGGTAACAAAGAACTGGGTGGAAAAATAGAAGCCACTGATAAAAAGGATAGAATCTGTTACTAACAGATTAGTAGTTATTGTCTCAAAAGGAACTGGATGGAGGAACTCAAAAACCAGGTTGAACGATTTTAAAAAGGAGACGGAAGAAGGATTGGAAAGGAGAATTTCTGAGGTCAAAGTCGAAATGGAAAAAGATTTTGAAAAAGTTTAAGAATGATGTGAAAGAGACATTTAAGGAAACAGACTGGGGTTAAAGGAAAAACAAAAGAAATTCGAAGAAAGGATGGATTAAAAACTAAATGGCTTAGACAAAAATGTGGAAGCTCAAGCTAAGGAATGTGAACAAAGAAAGACTGAGATAAAGGAGTATTGTAATCATATTGTTGAGGAACATAGGCAGAAAACTAAAGCAGAAGTGAAAGGGATTATAGAGGCTATTTCTGTGATTGAGAATAGCGTAGGGACGCTAGAAAAAAAAAACAGTACATGATAGGAATTGAACAACTTCCGCTGTGGTGGTGCACGTGAGAGATAGTAGCAGCTTTATGTTTGATCACAAAGGGAATAGACATTCGGTGTCCTTTGTAAATAGTTTGAAAAGTCAGTTCACAACAGACTGGACAGAGAAAGACAAGCTGAGAAGGGCCAGTGCTTGTTTACAAGGTGAAAGTTTAGATTGAGGGCAGATGCACCCAATAGATATGACACTTTTGAGGAATTTGAGTCAGTTTTTATACGAGACTACTGGTCCAAAGAGAAACAAATTAATTTATAGGGGCCTTTAAGACTACTCCATGGTATGATACGAGAAACAGAGAGATACATCTCTTCGTGAGGCCATCTTCCACAGCAGCTGTTAACATCTGTTAATATAGGTTATATGTATGGTGTCATTCTTTTTAATTAGATTGCATTCAGCTCAAGACAGATAACCTATAATAACAGAGAAACACAGAGAACATTGTAAAAGATGGATTAATAGACTGAAACATTTGAATGGTACTTGGAGTGGCAGGGGTACTATAGAGGTGCTAATGGGGAAGTTACCTCCCAATAAGAGGTGCGGATAAGTAGGGCATAACAACAATGTAAAAGGTTTTCTGAATAGAGTGAGGGATGTGGATAGATGGCAAACAAATTGTTCATTTCATGAAAACAAAGATTCTGAGAGGTATCAGGAGAACTCAGAGCAGATTAACAGAATGAATCAAGTAAATGCGAGAGCTAGAGGAGGAAGAGATCGGTCGGATTTTAGAGGTAGAAACAGATGTCTACACCTACGTGATTACTCTGCTACTCACAATAAAGTGCCAGGCAGAGGGTTCAATGAACAACCTTCATGCTGTCTCTCGTCTCTCTCGAACGGCACGCCGGAAAAACGAGCACTTAAATTTTTCGGTGTGAGCCCTGATTCATCTTATTTTATCGTGATGATCATTTCTCACTATGTAGGTGGGTGACAAAAGTATTTTTTCGCAATAGGAGGAGAAAACTGGTGATTGAAATTTCACGAGAAGTTCGCGTAGCAATGAAAAACGCCTTTCTTTTAATGATTGCCACTCTGTGACCCTATATCCCCAGTTTCGCGATAACACAAAACCAGCTGCCCTTCTCGGTACTTTTTCGATGTCATCCGTCAGTCCCAACTGATGCGGATCCCACACCGCACAGCAGTACTCCAGAATAGCGCGGACAAGCGTAGTGTAAGCAAGTCTTTTTGGTAAACCTGTTGTATCTTCTAAGTGTTCTGCCAATGAATCGCAGTCTTTGGTTTGCTCTACCCACAATATTATCTATGTGATCATTCAAATTTAGGTTATTTGTAATTGTAATACCTAAGTATTTAGATGAATTTACAGCCCTCAGATTTGTTTGGCTTATCGCGTAATTGAAAATTAGCTGATTTCTTTTAGTACTCATGTGAATAACTTCACACTTTTATTTATTTAGGGTCAACTGCCACTTTTCGCCTCATACAGATATCTTATCTAATCATTTTGCAAGTCGTTTTGATCATCTGATGACTTTACAAGACGGTAAATGACAGCATCATCTGCAAACAATCTAAGATTGTCTCCTATGTCGTTAATCTAGATCAGGAACAACCGAGGGCCTATAACACTTCCTTGGGGAACGCCGGATATTACTTCTGTTTTACTCGACCACTTTCCGTCTATTGCTACGAACTGTAACCTTTCTGACAGGAAATCACGAATCCAGTCGCACAACTGTGGCACGCAGTTTGATTAGAAGACGCTTGTGAGGAACGGTGTCGAAAGCCTTCTGGAAATCTAAATATATGGAATCAATTTGACATCCTCTGTCGATAGCACTTATTATTTCATGAGTATAAAGAGCTAGTTGTGTTTCACAAGAACGATATTATCTGAATCCGTGCTGACTATATGTCAATAAATCGTTTTCTTTGAGGTACTTCATAATGTTCCAATACAGTATATGTTCCAAAAACCTACTATAAATCGACGTTAGTGATATAGGCCTGTAATTTAGGGGATTACTCCTACTTTCCTTTTTGGGTATTGGTGTGACTTGAGCAATTTTCCAGTCTTTAGGTACGTATCTTTCTGTGAGCGAGTGATTGTATATAATTTCTAAATATGGAGCTATTTTATCTGCATACTCTGAGAGGAACCTGACTGGTATAAAATCTGGACCGGAGGCCTTGCCTTTATTAAGTGATTAAAGCTGCTTCGTTACATGGAGGATATCTACTTCTATGTTTCTCATCTTAGCAGTTGTTCTTGATTGGAATTCTGGAATATTTACTTCGTTTTCTTTGATGAAGGAGTTTCGGAAAACCGTGTTTAATAACTCTGCTTTAGTGGTACTGTCGTCAGTGACTTCACAGTTGTTATTGCGCAGTGAAGGCATTGATTGCGTCTTGCCACTGGTGTGCTTTATGTATGACCAGAATCTCTTTGGGTTTTCTGACAGATTTCGAGACAGAATTTCGGTGTGGAAATTATTAAAAGTATCTCACATTGAAGAACGCGCTGTATTTTGAACATCTGTAAAACTTCGCCAATCTTGGGGATTTTGCGTTCTTTTAAATTTGGCATGCTTTTTTCGTTGCTTCTGCAACAATGTGTACCATGGGGGATCAGTACCATCACTTATTAATTTATGTGGTATGTCTCTCAGTTGCTGTTGATACTATATCTTTGAAAACATTCCACAACTTTTATACACTTACATCATCAGATCGGAAGGAGTGAAGACTGTCTCTTTGAAAAGGCGTTAAGAGCTTTTTACCAGTTTTATTAAATAGATATACTTTGCGTTTCTTTTTGATGGTTGTAGGTTTTACGGTATTCAGCCTAGCAGCAACTGCCTTGTGGTCGCTAATCCCTGTATTTGTCACAACTCACTACTTGTCCAGGATTATTTGTTGCTAAAAGGTCAAGTAGGCTTTCGCAACCATTTACGCTTCGAGTTGGCTCATGAACAAATTGTTCAAAATAATTTTCTGAGAAAGCATTCAGTACAATTTCGGACGCTGTTTTATGCCTGCTGCCGGCTTTAAACTTATAATTTTTCCAGCATATCCAAGGGTAGATTGAAGTCACCACCGACTATAATTGTATGAGCGGAGTACTTATTTGAAATGAGGCTCAAGTTTTCTTTGAACTGTTCAGCAGATATGTATTCTTATTCGCGGGTGGGTAAAACGATCCAATTAATAGTTTAGTCCGATTGTCAGGTGTAACCTCTACCCATACTATTTCACATGAACTATCTACTTCAATTTCGCTACAAGGCAAACTACCTCTGACAGCAATAAATACTCCACCACCAACTGTATTTAATATATCCTTTCTGAACGTTCTCAGATCGTCTAAAAAAATTTCGACTGAACTTATTTCCGGCTTTAGCCAGCTCTCTGTACATACAAGTATCTGAGCTTCAGTGCTTTCTATTAGGGCTTTGAGCTCTGGTTCTTTCCCAGAACAGCTACGACAAGTTACAACTACAATACCAATCGTTTCTACAACTACCTTACTGTGTATTACCTGTCCACTTTTAGACGGACGTCCCTTCTGTGGTTCCTTGAGACCCTCTAACCTAAAAAACCGCCCAATCCATTCCACACAGCCACCGCTACCCGTGTAGCCGCCTCCTGTGTCTAGTGGACAGCCGGCCGGTGTGGCTGTGCGGTTCTAGGCGCTTCAGTCTGGAACCGCGTGACCGCTACGGTAACAAGTTCGAATCCTGCCTCCGGCATGGATGTGTGTGGTGTCCTTAGGTTAGTTACGTTTAAGTAGTTCTAAGCTCTAGGAGACTGATGACGCCAGATAGTAAGTCCCATAGTGCTCAGAGCCATTTGAACCATTGTTTTGTAGTGGACACCTGACCTATTAAGTGGAACCCGGATACCCACCACCCGATGGCATAAGTCAAGGAATCTACAGCCTCTGATTCAGACCCTCCACTCTGCTCTGCACCAAAGGACCACAGTCGGTTGTATCGACGATGCTGCAGATGGTGAGCTCCGCCTTAATCTCGAAAGCAAGAGTGGCAGTCTTTACCATTACCGCTAGCCGCCCGAAACCAGACAGAATCTGCTCCGATCCAAATCAACACACTTCATCGGTACAGTTGGCTGCATCCTGTGCTCTTCATGGCATCCGAAAGCACTCTTTCCACATCCAGAATGACTCCCCCCGGAATGCACACAGAGTGCGCACTGGTTTCCTTCCCCTCCTTAGTTGCCATGTTCCTAAGGGGCCCCGTTACGCGTCTAACGTTGGAGCTCCCAACTACCAGTAAACCCACCCTCTGTGAATGCCCAGACCTTACGGGCCGAGAAGCTTTCTCTGGAATGGGGTGGACGAATGCATTCGGCTCAGAGACATCGTCAGCCACAGATAACGCCCGAAGCCTGTTCATCAAACGAACCCGGGAGGCCCTACGATGGGCCCACAGAAAGCTTTTCGCTGCCTGCCGGACTTTGGAATGATCTCCCACTCGACCACGGGTGAGGGGTCAACCTCACTGCCAGCAGTAGCCGGGGAGGTCACAGCAGTGGACCAATCGGAGGACACGTGGGACGTGCTCGACGTCCCTCGCATCCCCACGTCCGATCCCCCACAGTGACGCCCCCTGGCAGCAGCCTCAAGCTGTGTGACGGAAGCCAACGCAGCCTGGAGCTGTGAGCGAAGGATCGCCAGCACACCTCGCATCTGTACACAACAATCACAGTTCCTATCCATTACTGCACTCCTCCTGTTTGAAGCTCTTAAAAATTTGTAACAAGCGAACGGTGTACTCACCTTAGTAGCAGCAGGAACTAGTGGTGCCCTCTCGCTGACGGTATAAATGACACTGAGCTGTTCTAACCAAACGAACAAAAGCTTGCACAATACTAGAGTCGATTCAACGGTCGATAGAAGCGGCGGTACTGTACTCTACACTGTTACTGAAAAAAAAAAAAAATGTTGTGCTTAGTAAGCACTCGAACACGCAAAAATAAAAAAAATAAACTAGTAACTACACAGATAAGTGAAAATAAGTCGCTCCTGTTTGAAACTCGTTAAAATATGTGAAAAGGCGTACTCGCCTTAGTAGTAGCACGAAATAGCGATGCTCTTTCGCTGATAGTGTAACTGACAGACGTTGGAATGATCTCTCACTCGACCAGATGGGAAAATTCTCATGTGTCAAACGATACCCACAACAGAAATGGCCCATGCTGGGGCAGGTCGAGTGTCTGGGTCCATTGATGTTGCAAGTTACCACGATGAGGTAAGATGTTTAGTGCTGTATGATATAGATAATGATAATCATGGTGATAAGAGGTGTGGAAGTCAAAACTCCGTGATTGGAAAGAAAGGGCCCAAAGTCAATGGTAGTTATGATGTAGAATAAGAAGGTTCATGTATTGAAATGTTTTCTCTTATGTATGAAGGAGTTACAGGATATGAAAGGGTACAGGGAGATGGAGAAAAGGAAGGTATAGTAATGCAAATTGAAAGTGTTGAAAGTGAGAGAGAAGAGAGTGAGGAGGGTAGTTGTAGTGAAGAGGAAGAAGGAGTACAAGGAGATGCATTTCTCTTATGTGGTAGTTTGCAGCGAGATAATATAGAAGAAGGGCAATTTTTTGAAATTATTGAAGCATTGACTTCTGCAAACTCTACGAACCACGTTACAGGCACAAAGGGAGAGGAGAGAGTAAATGTATTTATCATTGGTAAATTTAGAAGTTTGCGGTAAGGTCTTATGGGACCAAACTGCTGAGGTCATCGATCCCTAAGCTTACACGTTATTTAATATAACTTAAATTAACCTACGCTAAAGACCACACACACACACACACACACACACACACACACACACATGCACGAGGGAGAACTCGGACCTCCGCCGGGTGGGAATCCGCGCAGACTGTGACAAGTCGCCTCAGACCGCGCGGCTACCCCGTGCAGCTATCATCGGTAAGTATGAGGAGGTGACAAGAAGAAGAGGAGCTTCTGTGCGATTCGGAATGTATCAGGAGAGGATTTAAATGCACAACTATGTAGCAGAGATTGGGAACATGGCAATATTGAAAGAGATTTATTACATGACGTAGAGGGTGTTGATTACATTGAAACTGGGCAACCTTTTGTAAAATTAAGAGCCTATGATAGGGAAGAGAAAGCTCTGTTGGATTCGGGTAGTGAAATTAGCGCCGTAGCTGAAGAATTCTATAATTGTATAAATGATGGAAATTAGGTAATAGGTGTACCAGGTAAACTGAGTAAAGCTGCTAAGCATGATATTATTTTATAATTTGAACTAGGGTGCGTAGATCTGGTACATAACTTTTTTATGGTGTCTGGTCTGATTGTGGATATTATCTTGGGTATGGATTGGTTAATAGAGTGCAAAGCAGAAATTAATTGTGAGGTTGGTTTCATCAGTTTTGATAATTGGGGGTTGGAAATGAGGTTGAATTTTGAGGGAATTGCGATAGATAACAATAATCTAGTAGGACAATTGAAGATAAGGGTGACGCCAATAGGAATGGACGTTGGGGATTTAGAAGTGGACCTAGTCGTTGGTGGTAATAAAGATGAAAGAGGAACAATAGAGGAGTTGAAGGTCCGAATGGACAAGGCAGAAGGGTTAAGTGAGCAACGGAAGAATGAATTAAAAGAAGTTCTTTAGGGTGTGTAGAGAAGTGTTTTCAGATAAGCCAGGTAAAGTTAAGAACTCTGAATGCGAGTCATATCTGAAACCACATGAACCCTTTGCAAGAAAACCTTTCCCCATACCGTTACCATTGAGGAAAGCAGTACATAAGGGAACTGAGATGATGATAGAGTATGCTGTTAAGGAGAGAAGTAAAAGTGAATACTATAGTCCATTAATAGTTGTTGGCAAGAAATAAGGTTGTGTGAAAGTGGTTATAGATGCTAGGATGTTGAATACTGTAGTGAACAGAGATACTGATCGCCCTGAGAATATGGAAGGAGTATTGCAAAAATATTACAGTATGAATTATATTAGCAGTCTTCATCTGACAGTTGGTTACTGGCAAGTCCCAGTCGCAAAGGAGTATAGAAAATATACTCATTTTTTGGTAAATGGGAAATGTTACCAATACACTGTGGTACCATTTTGGTTAAATATTAATGTGTCAGTGTCCATTCAGGCCCTCGACCAAGTATTAGGACCAGAGCTGAGATCCAAAATAGTGGTGTAAGTGGACGACCTGTTGGTTGTCACTGAATCTTTGGAAAAGCATTGTAGATTGTTGGATGAGGTGTTTTAAGCTCTGAGGAAAGGGGGCATGGTCCTTAGGCTTAATAAATGTGATTTTGTAAGAAAAGAAATAACGTTCTTGGGTAAAATCTTGTCTACCGCTGGTATTTAGGTTGACCCTGAAAGGATAAAAGCAATTAAAGAGTGTCCATCTCCAAAGACTCGGAAACAGTTGAAGTCGTTCCTAGGTTTGTGTAATTTTTTTAGAAATTTTGTGTCAGGGCAAGTGTTAAACAACCTATGCTCAAACAAATTGTTAAGTCCTACAATACCATTTGTTTGGACAGATGAATGTGAAGAAGTGTTTAACCATCTTAAGAAGGCCTTGAAGAGGATAGAATTTTGCACCATATGGATCTTAGCCGACCTTTTTGTCTGGGATTTGATTCTAGTGGGTATGATATTGGAGTTTAATTATTTCAGAATTTGGGGATTATGAAAAGGAAGATGACAATTGCTTTTGCAAGCAGAACGTTAACGAGGTATGAAAGAAATTACAGTGTGACTGAAAGAGAAGCTCTGGCAATAATTTGGGGTTTCAAAAAATTCAGAGACTACCTGTAGGGCAACAAAACTGTCATTTACAATGATCACAGGGCTCTTATCTTTTTTAAGACATTTAGGTTGATGGATGCACGATTGACGAGGTGAACAGTGTTTATGCAACAATTTGGGTTTGAAATAAAATACATTAAGGGCACACAAAACAAAGTAGCAGGCGCATTGTCTAGGTTACCATTGTGAGCATAAGGAGAAGCAAGACAGGAAGTAGGTGAGGAATATGTTAAATTGTTCTATGTAAAGGGAGTTCCTGGAGAAAAAAATAGAAGGCATCTGTAAGTACATGAGGAAGTATCAGAATCATGACGAAATATAGAAAATGATAAACAGGGACTAAGATATGCCAGGTACTAATAATAAATTGGCGAAATATTACAAGGTGCTTGATGCTTTTTTTTTAGGTGAACTAATGAAGATTCAGACGATTGGAAGGTGTTTTGGCCCAGTGAGTACAAAGATGATATAATTGACTATATTCATTTGATTCTGGACACATAGGAGCAAACAAGTGTGTACAAAAATTGAAAGGGTGCATAACTTTTGACAACATGATGAGAGTAAACAACTGTATTAAGACTTATGACAAATGTCAAAGAACAAAGATTAATAATCACATGTGCAGACTTCCCATGCAAAATGGCAAACCAGATGACTTAATGGAATTGTTAGCAGTGGATTTTTATGGCCCTTTGCCGAAAACAATAGGTTTTGCTTATATCTTTGTAGTGTTGGAAGTATTCTCTAAATTTATAAAACTCTATCGTTTGTATAAGGCAACTGGCAAAGTGATCTTGACAAAATTAGGTAAGGACTATTTCGTAAATTTTGGTGAACCGAAGGCCATACTTTCTGATAATGGGGCACAGTCCACGAGTAAGAAGTGGAAGGAAGACCTTGCCAACCATGGATTAACAGTAATATATACGTCAACCTACCATCTAGCAGAACGTTATAAGAGGGAAATTGGGCGACTGTGCTGTACATATTGTAGCAATGACCATAGTTCATGAGCATATATTGTGGAAAATATTGAGGATGTAATGACCACTGTAAGTCATGATGTAACAGGTTTTACTCCTTATGAGATTGTAAAGGGAAAGAGATCGTTTTAGTTTTGTTGAGAATTTGTCTTTTCCCCACAGAGAGGAATTAAGTTAGGATGAGAAAAGTAATACTAGGTATCCAGGAGGAAAGAGATGAGGTAGAATATATAATTTTGCTTCGAAAGACAAGAAGGTAAATTTGATGTAACATTTCCATTCATTCATGTTTAGATGCAAATTTATACGGGTTAAACTGTTACAAGTAAGCAAAATTAAAATGTACTGTGTCCTTATTTATAAAATTAACTTTGGAGTGTTTCACCGATTTCACTATCAAAGGATTTTACTATCAGAATTTTAACAGGATTGGAAAACGTCTCATATAGAGGTTTGCTTTTGAAGTTTGCAGAAGCAAAACGGGCTCTTTGGGTCTATGGAATTTTAATTTACTTCATGCAGTTTCTTTATCAACAATTTTCTGATTAAAAATTCTCGATCATAGTAAATCTCCAGGAACAGTTTTCTTCTCTAGGGCATTAACACCATACATCCTGCAGGGCTGTCAATAAATCCGTAATAGTATGAAGGGGTGGAGACGTCACAGAGAACATCACAGATACTTTCAATAATGTTTATGTCTAGGGTGTTTGGTGCCCAGCGTAAGTATTTAAACTCAGGAGAACGTTCCTGGAGCTACTCTATAGCAATTCTGGACGTGTGGGGCGTCGCATTGTCCTACTGGAATTGCCCAGGTCCGTCGGAATTGACAATGGACATGAAAGGGTGCAGGTTATCAGACAGGATTTTTGTGTGTCACCTGTCAGAGTCGTATCTAGAAGTATCAGGGGTCCCACATCACTCCAACTGTGCACGCCCCACGACATTACAGAGCCTCCACAAGCTTGAACAGTCCCCTGCTGACATGCAGGGTCCATGGATTCATGAGGTTGACTCCCTACCCATACATGTCCATCCCCTCGATACAATTTGAAACGAGACTCGCACAGTAAGGAAACATGTTTCCAGTCAAGTGTCCACCGAGCGAGGTGGCGCAGTGGGTAGCACACTGGACTCGCATTCGGGAGGACGACTGTTCAATCCCGCGTCCGGCCATTCTGATTTAGGTTTTCCATGATTTCCCTAGATCACTCCAGGCAAATGCCGGGATGGTTCCTTTGAAAGGGCACGGCCGCCTTCCTTCCCCATCCTTCCATAATCCGAGCTTGTGCTCCATCTCTAATGACCTCATTGTCGACGGGATGTTAAACACCAATATCCTCCTCCAGTCAAGTGTCTTTGAGCACTATGGGACTTAACATGTGAGGTCATCAGTCCCCTAGAACTTAGAACGACTTAAACTGAACCAACCTAAGGACATCACACACATCCATGCCCGAGGCAGTATTCGAACCTGTGACTGTAGCTGTCGCGCAGTTCCAGACTGAAGCGCCTAGAACCGCTCGGCCACACCGGCCAGCTGTTTCCAGTCATCAACAGGCCATTGTCGGTGTTGACAGGCCCAGGCGAGGTGTAAAGCTCTGTGTCGTGCAGTCATCAAGGGTACATGAGTGGGCCTTTGGCTCCAAAACCCCGTATCGGTGATGTTTCGTTGAATAGTTCGACCGCCGACACTTGTTGATGGCCCAGCATTACACTCTGCAGCAATTTGCGGAAGGGTTGCACTTCCATTGCGTTGAACGAATCTCTTCAGTCCTCTTTGGTCCCGTTCTTGCAGGATCTTTTTCCGGCTGCAGTGATGATGGAGATTCAATCTTTTGCCCTGATTCCTGATATTCACAATACATTCGTGAAATGGTTGTACAGAAACAACACCACTTCATCGCTACCTTGGTGATGCTGTGTCCCATCACTCGTGCGTCGAATTTAACACTTCATTCAAACTCACTTAAATCTTGATAACCTGCCGCTGTAGCAGCAGTATCCAATTTAACAACTGCGCCGGACACTTGTCTTATATGAGTGTTGACGACTGCAGTGCCGTATTCTGCCTGCTTACATATCTCCGTATTTGAATATGCGTGTCTCTATCAGTTTCTTTGGTGTTTCGCTGTAAATTACATGTTAGTTCTGACTAAAGACAAATAAACATCCGAAAGGCGTGAGTATGTGAAGAAATAAAGTGACGCTGTTTAAAGAAATCACAAGTAAGTCTATTAGGAGGGCTATCCACAGAGTATATTACGTTTTGGAATTAAAAAGAAATAAAGTATTGGAAAATTTGTTTATTATATACAAATGAAAGCTACACTTAAATACTACTTTTCTACATAGTTGCCATTTAAATTAAGGCACTTATCGTACCGATGGACGAGCTTGGAAATTCCTTCGTCGTAAAATTCGTCCGCCTGCGCCTTCAATCACGTGGTTACCTCTTCTTGAAGCTGTGCATCGTTTAAAAATGCTGCATAGCCAACCACTTCTTCATTGCTGGGAATAAGTGGAATTCGCTCGGTGCCAGGTCGGGACTGTATGCCGGATGAGGAAACAACTCCCACTTAAAAGATTCGAGAACTTCACGAGTGGCATTTGCCGTGTGGGCCCGTGAATCAGCAAGATCTTTGAGCCCAACTTTCCCCTGTGCTTGTTTTGTATTGCTCTTCAGAGATTGTGCAGACTTTGGCAATGCCTTTGAGAGCTTATTGTAGTGCCTCTTTCCAGGAATTCCACAAAACTCCCACCTTTTCTGTCCCAAAACACAGTCGCCATCACCTTCCTTGCCGACATTGTCTGCATGCATTTCTTGGGTTTTTGGGGGTAATTTGTGTGCCCCCACTGCATTGATTGCAATTTTGTCTCACAGTTCACATGCTTAACCCATGTTTCATCACCAGTAACGATGTGATCGAGTAATGAGTCGCCATGCTTCTCGTAAGCGTCCAAAAACGTTAACGCTGCAACCATTCGCTGATTTTTGTGAATCTCTGTCAAGATTTTTGGTATCCATCTAACACAAAACTTGTGGTAACCAAGGTTTTCGGTAATGATTGCATGCAACAAATTTCGTGAAATTTGTGGAAAACTCAGAGTGAGTCCCGTTATTGTGAAATTACGGTTTCCACGGACCACGGCATCAACTTTTTCGACAAGTTCGGCTGTCACTATGCTGGGTCTTCCACTTCGCTCTTCGTCGTGAACTTTAGTTCGGCCATTTTTAACTTTTATGACCCATTGACGCACTCCACCTTCAGTGATTATATCGTCCCCACACACTTCACAAAGCTGTCGATAGATTTCTATCGGTGTACAGTTTTTTGCAGTCAGAAACCTTATTACAGCACGCACTTCACACATCACGGCATTTTCAATTAACGCTGCCATTTCAAGGTGTCACAGTAACTCAACGGAGTACAGCACGAACCTCTCACCAGCACTGCAGGATGCCGACTGAGTGGCGGAATGCCATGACACCAAGATGGCCGGCTAGCCCCGGCCCTAACGGACACAAACGAAAACGTAATGTACTTTGTGGATAGCCCTCGTACAAGATAGCCTGTCATGAACTTACACTCGATCGTTTAGGATACTGTAACAATATTTTTATTATCAGGATTAGTATATTTTGATCAGGTAAATTGTTCATCTTTATACATCGTAACTATGAAAACTGACAGTTGGCACAGTTGAAGCAGTGGTCCGCTGGCATGTGCAAGAGGCGTTGTGTATGACACTCCTAATGTAGAGGCTCATGCCATCTAGGGGCTGCAATGACGCAGTATAGTTGTAAAAACGGGTGGGTCACAAATCACGGTAGCGTACAGACACCTCGTGACGGAAATGACAAGCAACCTAAGCTACACATTTTCCAATTCATTATGTCCTATTTATTTTGTTAAAAAAGTTTAGAGTGTTGGAACGACTGTAAAATTACGTATTGCATATTAGAATCAGTTATGGCTTTAGAAATAAGTAATAATTGTTAAGAGGCTTCCCGCGTATTTATCTGAGCGGCGGCATCCCGCCCTTTTTGAGCACAGAAAGCTCTCGAACAAAGACTGTCTAAGAAGTCATCAGTAGTGTTAGCGCAATGAATATGTACTGCGTGTGTCGTGAAAATCGAGCTCTCGTGAAATAAGCCTCGGATGACTGCTGAATGGTGCTACTGTTTCATAAAAAGTGCAGCTAAACTGTGTGTTACTGGAGAAGAGATTTGCCCTGATTTATTGTGATGTGAAAGGCCAGTCGTATTGTGGATCGTGGGAATCTACAAGCTGCGAGAGGCAAATTGCTGGCTATACGCAGAATTGAAGAGCTTGTAGCATCCAGAGCCACAAACAGTAAGCTGCCACTTCACATTTCAGGAGCATTTGTTAAAGAGGATTGGACATAGCAGCTCATCACGTGAAATGCAACAGTTTTATTTGGTGTTCTACAGCATGTTAGAGTCTGATTTTGTCTGTGCTACAACGTGAAGTGGATTTTGATCAGGGAAGCCATAAACTTCGAGTAGGGAAGCCATTTTAGCAAAACGCGTGAAAGCATCACATAATTGGAACTGCAAGTTGAGTAATAATATACTGGTGGCTGTAAAGCGAATGCTTATCTCACGTGTTTATTTATTGTAGCGGCACCACCGTTTAAGATAGGAAAAAGTTAGATTCGGTGCAATGTTTCTGAGCGCACAAGTTACAGCCAGGCGCGGGCATGTTGACAGAAGTTACGCTTACCAGCGGTTGCGATGTAGAATGGAGGGCACAGTTCCGTAGAACCGCTGTAAAGATTAAACGCAGCCGTTTGCATGGCGCAAGTTACAGGCAGAAGGGACCCACTGACCTAACCTAGATGTTATGAGTACATGACGCAGACAGAGAGGAACGCAGCACTGTATCTGGGAATATTAAAACACTTGAAGATCATGGCCAAGTTGTAATATGGCACATCCTGGCAGTTTCCGTCCATGTCCAACATTCCTCCACCACACGCCAACATCTACATTTGGCAGTGACAGCTACATTATGTATTTAAAAATAACATCCTTATAGTTTCAGTGTTTTAAATTAAAGATTTTTACAGTGATAAAAGTTGGTATTTATTTCAATACGAAATCGTTTGTCGATTTCAAATGTAAACTATAAACCAGCCAAATTTCGTAAAGGATGCTGTGTGTCACTGTTACGTTTGAGAAGAAGACACGACAAGGCAGAGTGGAACTTCTACTTCTTTTCTTCAGTAAACTATGGTGGCTTGTGTACTTCGCAAATAGAAACCAGTGGTGTGTAATGAAATCTGAGTTTGTATTACTTAAAAGCAGGTATGGGTAGTAATAGAGGCCCATAACATAACTGCTGATTATCTATAGCTAAGTGACCTAAACTTTTTAATATCTTAGCTGAAATATTTTTATTATATTAAAATTAAATATTTTACCACCACAGTAGATAAATATCTTCAGTGCTTATCAGGTTACTGTTTAAAAGTTTATTATATTAATTTTAATGAAAAGTGCTGTGCTATTTAATGTACTTAAACTGTGAATATAGGCATTCCTGTGAATTTAAGCGCACCATGTTGAATGAATAATCTATACGATCCTCATCTCAAAGCAACTAACATTAAAATTGCTAGGTTTTGTGGGGCGGCGTTTTTGTTTGTACAGCACGCCGTCTTTGTCACGCGAGACTGGCAACTAATTTGGTGGTTAGCCAGAAAGCGATGGAGAACATACTAACCTTAGTTTCCAGTATGTGTGGCCACATTTTGGTCCAGCCAACTGAAGGAAATGTTTCTATTCTCTTTCTGTTTAGCGTGATCAGATATATAGTATAGTTTTAGTGTTGAACTAAATGCTCGCCACAAAAGTGGAAATAATAGTCACACTTGCCACGCAGATTTATAATTATCACGGACGGAATACTAACAGGTACTTTAGCGAATTCTAAGCGATTCAAGGGGGTGTACAGTCTTCGCGAGTTCCCTATCCGTCATTACGAAAAATACGCGTTTTGCCACAGTTCGTCTCTGACGTCAACCGAGACAGAGCGCGATCCGATGTTTAACAGACGTGGATCTTACAGTGGCTGAGCGCGAAGTGAACCTTTTTCCTGCGTCTCGGGCTGTATGTTTATATGTGCTACAGCGGACGGCCGAGGGAACATCCGTTGTCTACTGCCTAAACGCACTTTAGCTGCCTCTGAACGATCACTTTCTCGGACACTTAATCTTTAATAACAAACTTATGAATTAATCTAGAATCTCCTTAATTTTTACATGTATTTAGGTAAATTGTTTGAAAACACAGAAAAAGTTTCAGCTGGCTTGAATAAAAACTTTGCCTTCCAGAATTTTTATAGTGGAACTAATGGTAGATCGTCACCTCTGAACTATACCTTTACTTGAACTTGTATTGGATGTTATTACTATTATAGTTCTAAAATTTGGTATAGCTCTATTATTCAGTAGGTTTTATCATGTGCTGCAACCAAAATTTTCTATTATTAAAATTACAGGTACTTAATATACTACAAATGGACATATTTTAGTTACAAATCTGGTTTTCATTAAATTACTCAAAATCTATAAGAGGAAG
The DNA here is from genome assembly GCF_023897955.1 of Schistocerca gregaria. Lineage (NCBI taxonomy): Eukaryota > Metazoa > Arthropoda > Insecta > Orthoptera > Acrididae > Schistocerca > Schistocerca gregaria. Next base: position 515,829,219 of record NC_064924.1, read on the forward strand.
CTTAAAGTGGTCTCTTAGTTATTACTTTTAGGGTGAACTGAAGCAGAAAACAAATTTTTACTTTTCTAAGTCTAATTTTTAGCGCCTTACATTTACTTAGAAACGTGAATTCCGATTGTAATTTTCATTATTTTACTTTGAAAATTGCGCCACATATTTCTGACCTCCATAGGCACTTTCTGACCAAATTCTGGCTCCCTAACTTTATTATTTAGTGCCACTTATTGCTTTCTTAAAACTGCATTATTACAGAAACTATTAGTTTAATTACAACAGGACTTGATATTTAAAACGTTAATACAATAAGATATATGTTGACAAATTTTAAATGGAAATTTTGACTTTTAATTTTATACTTAATTGTGGTGCAATACTTGTGCGCTACATGCAGACGCACGCGTTAAGTTGACGTGGCGCTACTAGCAGTGAACTGGGGTGAGTCCCGGCACACACGCTGGCCTCTGTATCTCACACACGATACACAGCTTGTTTCGCTTCAGTTGCTTGTGCCCGTTTGTGTTGTGATACATTATGAAATTTCGAACACTTGTAAGTGCTAGAATAAACTTGTACTGTTATCGTGAATTGTAGGCTTAAACTTAACTGTGATCGTTTGAAATTTTTGGGAACAGTAGGCCTATTCTCGTTCAAAACAATGGTTCTCTTATTTCCTTGTATAATGATGTGAGAAACTGGTTATTATAAGAATTTTCTGACGCTTTCCGTAAGTTACTGGTAAAAGTGTTTTGGATACGTAATTTATTTCATAGCTAATCAGCGTTTGTAGTTCACAGTTCAGCGAAAGAATATATCACATCTGAATTTTATAGAATATCAACGCAAATAGACGGCCATTTTTGAGAAATTTCGGTACTTGCCACTGCCCTTTCCATTATTAATGAGCAATTTGTAACAAATCAACGTTTGTGATTTAGTTACTGCTCCAGATTTTGTAACTAGCCGGTTCTAGGCGCTTCAGTCTGGAAACGCGCGACCGCTACAGTCGCAGGTTCGAATCCTTCATCGGGCATGGATGTGTGTGTTGTCCTTAGATTAGTTAGGTTTAATTAGTTCTAAGTTCTAGGGGACTAATGACCTCAGAAGTTAAGTTCCATAGTGCTCAGAGCCATTTGAACCATTTTTTGTAACTAACATATTGTGTTGCATTCAGTTTTCCCTTAAAGAGGAGTAGGCCTATATGTTATCTGCATTTATCGCAAATTAACTCTGTTTTAAGGATTGATAACTATAATTAACATCAAAACAGTTTAGGCTACCACAAATTTTTACGAAGTGACTTTGTGTTGCCTTAATATATATCTCGTTTTTTGTATGTGCTTCAGTTCTTATAGGGAATTAGCAACTTTTTAGCTCAACAGATTAAGAGATAATCAGAAGGCTTATTTAAAGTTATTTCTTCACTGACTTGTATCACACTGCACCAGCCAAAATGCAGTTCCACTGTGAACCGTGTTTTCGAACACACGATGAGTTGGTTGAGGTTTGTAAGCAGCTGGAAATCACCGTGACTACTGTCCAACGATTGGCAGTTGCTGTCACTCGGTGTGTTGGAAGAGCTTGAAAGAGTCATGTACCTGTGATACCTGTACCAGAGGTACCGCAAGTACTATGCTCTCCCGTGGATCTTGTCTCCCCTGCAGAAAGTACAGGATCTGGTATTACTTCTCCACTCGACTGAAGTTATATTACATGCTGTACATATCTGGCTGTGTTCAGATGGATATTCCGCCGGCGTAATGTTCATAAAAGTGCTGTGTTAAAACGAGTGCTCATTTTCCTGTATGTATAACTCAGTGCGCTCTCTGAGTGACCGCGGATGAGATGTCGATTTTCTGGTGTCACACAGCGACCAGTTTCTCGATGGGCTTTTGGACGTCATATTCAGTTGGTCTGTAGAACGTATCCTCATACCGCTGTATTCATTTGGAGGTCAGAATGCACAAACGAACCGAAGTCCGTCTGCCACGAATACTGATGTGGGATGAAATCTGTCATGCACATCGTGTGAGTACGCTGATAGTTGCTCACACTCGGAGAATGCCGATAAGATACCAGCGTAACGGCCATGGATTATGCTACGAGATGTCCTGGTCTAAGAACCCCATCACCTATTATGTTTCTTACGTGCTAAACAACAACTTCGAAAATCAAGTAGTCTTCGAAGGGGCAGTAGCAGTAGACATAAGCTAGAAGTAAGGCTACGGAATTGCTTATTTCAGGTGCAATACACAATGGTCCTCGTTTAGGCTTACTAGAAATCGCTGCAGTTACTTGGCGCGATTCCGTGTGACGAAAAGTGCACAGACTTCACCCTACCACTTGTTACTGACAGAGGACGTGAGTGGGAACAATTTGTTAGAGACTTTCTCTCTGTAAATGGCGCTTGAAAAATTTCACTCTGGTCTCCTTAGAAAGTGTTATGTTCTCTGGTGAATCCACGTTCACAGATTATGATGCAGCGTTTCGTTCTCCTAAAGTGCTTTAGAAAGTTGTCTGTACCACAAACTGAAAGCAGCGCGTCCTGTAGAGGATTGCTTTGTCACTCGGTGTTGGCATTGCGAAGTATACGTACATATTACTGGCAAACTGCGAAATCCTTACTGGGTGAATGAGTGTTTTATTCATTTGTTGGTGGAGTGCATTTCCTGAGGATTCCTCCATTGAATCTGTCTGACATCTGCCTTTCTCAATATTAATTTTAAATGATCATTTCACGTCAAATCGCTCTGTATGCATACTCCTGGATATTTTATGGAAGTAACTGCTTCCAGTGATTGTTCTGGAATCGTGTTATCATACAGTAACTGTTATTTTTGTCTACGTTTCCGCAGTACGTTATGTTCATGTTGAGGATCAATTGCTACTCCGTGCATAAAGCGTCAATCCTCTACAGGTATTCCTGCATTTCTATCGTTGCAACTTCCCTATATAAAACAGCATCATCCCAAAAGAAACTCACTGAACTTCTGATGTTATCTGCTAGATCCATATACAGGGTGACACTTATTGAAATACACTACTGGAAATGGAAAAAAGAACACATTGACACCGGTGTGTCAGACCCACCATACTTGCCCCGGACACTGCGAGAGGGCTGTACAAGCAATGATCACACGCACGGCGCAGCGGACACACCAGGAACCGCGGTGTTGGCCGTCGAATGGCGCTAGCTGCGCAGCATTTGTGCACCGCCGCCGTCAGTGTCAGCCAGTTTACCGTGGCATACGGAGCTCCATCGCAGTCTTTAACACTGGTAGCATGCCGCGACAGCGTGGACGTGAACCGTATGTGCAGTTGACGGACTTTGAGCGAGGGCGTATAGTGGGCATGCGGGAGGCCGGGTGGACGTACCGTCGAATTGCTCAACACGTGGGGCTTGAGGTCTGCACAGTACATCGATGTTGTCGCCAGTGGTCAGCGGAAGGTGCACGTGCCCGTCGACCTGGGACCGGACCGCAACGACGCACGGATGCACGCCAAGACCGTAGGATCATACGCAGTGCCGTAGGGGACCGCACCGCCACTTCCCAGCAAATTAGCGACACTGTTGTTCCTGGGGTATCGGCGAGGACCATTCGCAACCGTCTCCATGAAGCTGGGCTACGGTCCCGCACACCGTTAGGCCGTCTTCCGGTCACGCCCCAACATCGTGCAGCCCGCCGCCAGTGGTGTCGCGACAGGCGTGAATGGAGGGACGAATGGAGACGTGTCGTCTTCAGCGATGAGTGTCGCTTCTGCCTTGGTGCCAATGATGGTCGTATGCGTGTTTGGCGCCGTGCAGGTGAGCGCCACAATCAGGACTGCATACGACCGAGGCACACAGGGCCAACACCCGGCATCATGGTGTGGGGAGCGATCTCCTACACTGGCCCTACACCTCTGGTGATCGTCGAGGGGACACTGAATAGTGCACGGTACATCCAAACCGTCATCTTACCCATCGTTCTACCATTCCTAGACCGGCAAGGGAACTTGTTGTTCCAACAGGACAACGCACGTCCGCATGTATCCCGTGCCACCCAACGTGCTCTAGAAGGTGTAAGTCAACTACCCTGGCCAGCAAGATCTCCGGATCTGTCCCCCATTGAGCATGTTTGGGACTGGATAAAGCGTCGTCTCACGCGGTCTGCACGTCCAGCACGAACGCTGGTCCAACTGAGGCGCCAGGTGGAAATGGCATGGCAAGCCGTTCCACGGGACTACATCCAGCATCTCTACGATCGTCTCCATGGGAGAATAGCAGCCTGCATTGCTGCGAAAGGTGGATATACACTGTACTAGTGCCGACATTGTGCATGCTCTTTTGCCTGTGTCTATGTGCCTGTGGTTCTGTCAGTGTGATCATGTGATGTATCTGCCCCAGGAATGTGTCAATAAAGTTTCCCCTTCCTGGGACAATGAATTCACGGTGTTCTTATTTCAATTTCCAGGAGTGTATATAAAAAACGTACATTAGTTACAAATTACGTGCACACACTTTATTCAACATTCAAACGTCACTACAGATATTCGGATTTAGGTCATGGCATGTTCAATATGCGTTTCATCATTGCCGACGATGTGGCGTAGACGAATAGCGAAATTCTGCATGATCAGATGAAGTTTCGGACCATCGATGCGGTCGATGACCTCCTTAATGGCTGTTTTCAGCTCAGCAATGGAGTTATTGATGTCTTTAATATAGCCCCTCAAAAAGCAGACGCATGTGTTCAGTTCTGGAGAATAAGGCGGCCAATCTAAGTCCATTCCAGTGACCTCTGGCTGCCCTAGAACCAAATGTGGTCTCCATAGTGCTCCTCCAGGACGTCACAAGGAAGTAACAGCTGCTGCGCTGGGGGCACTCTCTTTTGAAGGGTGATTTTCCGCAACGGGCGATGTTGTGATGGGTACCGGCTTCGAAGGCTGTTTTATGGTACATTGTGCTTAAGTACCACTGGCTTTCTACTGTGTACGCTCTTGCTTGTGGATCTTAGTCTAAATAGTAATGTCGCTGGTACTACATCTGCATCTACATAGACACTCCGCAAGTCACTGTATGGTGCGTGGTGGAGGGTGGGCTGTACTACTACTAGTCGTTTCCTTTCCTGTTCCACTCGCAAATAGCGAGAGGGAAAAACGACTTTCTCTATGTCTCCGTACGGGCCCTAATCTCTCGAATCTTATCTTTATGGTCTTTACGCTCAATGTACAGGGTGATTCAAAAAGAATACCACAACTTTAGGAATTTAAAACTCTGCAACGGCAAAAGGCAGAGCTAAGCACTATCTGTCGGCGAATTAAGCGAATTAAGGGAGCTATAAAGTTTCATTTAGTTGTACATTTGTTCGCTTGAGGCGCTGTTGACTAGGCGTCAGTGTCAGTTGATGCTAAGATGGCGACCGCTCAACAGAAAGCTTTTTGTGTTATTGAGTACGGCAGAAGTGAATCGACGACAGTTGTTCAGCGTGCATTTCGAACGAAGTATGGTGTTAAACCTCCTGATAGGTGGTGTATTAAACGTTGGTATAAACAGTTTACAGAGAATGGGTGTATGTGCAAAGCGAAAAGTTCTGGACGGCCGAGAACGAGTGATGAAAACGTAGCACGCATCCAGCCAGCATTTGTTCGCAGCCCAGGAAAATCGACTCGCAGAGCTAGCACATAGGTGCAAATTCCACAATCAACTGTATGGAGAGTCCTACGAAAAAGGTTAGTTATGAAACCTTATCGTCTGAAATTGGTTCAAGCACTGTCTGCAGCTGATAAGATTAAAATAATCGATTTCTGTGATTTTATCCTTGCTCAAATGGAAACAGAGGAATCTTTCGTTTCAAAGATTGTGTTTAGTGATGAAGCAACTTTCCACACTAACAGGAAAGTCAACCGTCACGATGTCTGTATATGGGGCACTGAGAATCCGCGGGAAACAACTCAGTATGAACGTGACTCGCCTAAGGTGAATGTTTTCTGTGCCATTTCACCCAGTGAAGTTTTTGGTCCCTTTTTCTTCGAAGGTGCTACTGTAACTGGACTGCAGTATCTGGAGATGTTAGAGAATTGGCTGTTCCCTCAGCTCGAACAAGAAGCACAACAATTCATATTTCAGCAGGATGGAGCGCCACCACATTGGCACTTATCTGTCCGTAACTACCTGAATGTCTACTACCCGAGGCGATGGATCGCCAGGCAGCCCGTGACAGAGCACTTCATCACTGGCCTCCAAGAAGCCCTTATCTTACCCCCTGCGATTTTTTCTTATGGGGGTATGTTAAGGATATGGTGTTTCGGCAACTTCTCCCAGCCACCATTGATGATTTGAAAAGAGAAATAACAGCAGCTATCCAAACTGTTACTCCTGATATGCTACAGAGAGTGTGGAACGAGTTGGAGTATCAGGTTGATATTGCTCGAGTGTCTGGAGGGGGCCATATTGAACATCTTTGAACTTGTTTTTGAGTGAGAAAAAACCTTTTTAAATACTCTTTGTAGTGATGTACAACAGAAGGTTATATTATGTTTCTTTCATTAAATACACATTTTTAAAGTTGTGGTATTCTTTTTGAATCACCCTGTATGTTGGCGCAGTAGAATGTTTCGGCAGTCTGCTTTAAATTCCGGTTCTCTAAATTTTCTCGACAGCGTTTCTCAAAAAGAACGTCGCCTTCTCACCAGGGATTCCCGTTTGAGTCCCTGAAGCATCTCCGTATCACTTACTTGTTGTTAGAATCTACCGGAAACAAATCTAGCAGCCGGCCTCTGAATTGCTTCCATGTCTTCCTTCAATCGACCCTGGTAAGCATTCCAAACACTCGAGCAGCACTAAAGAATAGTTCGCACCAGCGTCCCATATGTGGTCTCCTGCGAACCACTCTTTCCGAAAACTCTCCTAATAAACCGTAGTCGAGCATTCGACTTACCTATCAAAGTTCTCAGATGCTCGTTCCATTTCATATCGCTTTGCAACTCCGCCCAGATATTTAAACGACCTGACTGTGTCAAGGAGGACACTGGTAATACTGTATCCAAATTTTACAGGATTGTTCTACCCATCCACATTAACTGACATTTTTCCACACTTAGAGCTAGCTACCATTCCTCACACCAACTACAATTTTTCTCTAAGTTGTCTTGTATCTCCCTGCATTCACTCACCGTCGACACTCTACCGTATATCATAGCATCATCAGCAAACAACCGCAGATTGCTGCCGATCTCATCCGCAAAATAATTTATTTATGAACTACAAATTACAAAAACTTGAAGCCCTAGAAAGAAAATCATTAGAAAAATACTTGGACCACCAAAAAATTTAGAGGTATGGAAATTACGAAGCAATGAAGAAATTTATCAACACGGAAAACATAAATGAAACACTACGAAAGAGGTGACTGCTATTTTTTGGACACTTATTCAGTCCAAAATCTGTTTGGTTACTAACCAAACACGCTACGATCGGAGGTTCGAATCCTGCCTCGGGCATGGATTTGTGTGGTGTCCTTAGGTTAGATAGGTTTAAGTAGTTCTAAGTTCTAGGGGACTTATGACCTCAGCAGTTTAGTCCCATAGTGCTCAGAGCCATTTGAACCTTTTTTTAAACTAACCAAACAGTTTTTTAAATATCTTTGGGACAAGAAGTCAACAATAGCCTGAATTCAAGAAGTTAGGAAAGATTTGGAAAGAAACAACACAAGTGAAAAGATGCAACACAAAGAGAGAGTTTCAAGAGGAAAGTGTTAAAAATAGAAGGATTCCAAGGCAGGAGGCAAAAGAAGAAAGGGTCAGAACGATCTGAGGGGAGAAGAAGGATACATAGTAAAAAGATGAAAGAATACTGGAGGAAAAAGACGGAACAACAAAGAAGGAAGCATTGAAATTAGTGCGTGGTCCTTAGATGACCCACAAGAAGAAAGAAAGAAGAAAGAGAACAATAGCAGAGGAGGAGGAGATTAGTGTTTAACATCCCGTCGACAACGAGGTCATTAGATATGGAGCACAAGCTCGGATTAGGGAAGGATGGAGAAGGGAAGCAGCCGTACCCTTTCTAAGGAACCATCCCGGCAGTTGCCTGAACAGATTTAGAGAAATCACGGAAAACCTGAATTAGGATGGCCGGACACGGGTTTGAACCATCGTCCTCTCGAATGCGAGTCCCGTGTACTAACCACTACGCTATCCCACTCGGTGAGACCAACAACGATCTTATCACTCTTACCTAAGGCACACCTGACGATACTTTGTCTCTGATGACCACTCTCCTTCGAGGACAACGTACTGGCTTGTATTAATTAGAAAGTTTTTGGGTCACTCACATGTCTGTGAACTTACATAATATGCCCGTACCTTCGTTAACGGCCTGCAGTGGGGCACCGTACCAAATGATTTCTGAAAATTCAGAAACATGGAATCAGCCTGTTGCCCTTCATCCATAGTTCGCTGTATATGACGTGAGGAAAGGCCAAGCTGAGTTTCGCAAGAGCGATGTTTTCTTAAACCATCCTGATTCGTGCACATAAGCTTCTCAGTCTCAAGAAAGTTTATTATATTCGAACTGAGAATATGTTCAAGGATTCCGCAGCAAATAGAAGTTATGGATATTTGTCTGTAATTTTGCTGGTCCGTTCTTTTACCCTTCTTATACTCTGGAACCACCTGCGCATTTTCCATCCGCTTGGGACTTTGTGCCGGGAGAGAGATTCACAATAAATGCAAGCTAGGCAAGGGGCCAGTGCGGTAGAGTACTCTTTGTAAAACCTAACTGTGGTTCCATATGGACCTGATGATTTATTTTGTAACATCACAATAGGTGTCGTTACATGATTAAAGATGAGTGATGCAACTAATTAATCTGAGCCCCAACAACCGCATGCCCGTAGAAGCGATATGGGTCTACACATTTCTTTTTCATTCTTATATGCACGTCCTGTGTCCTGATTTCCATTTATCACCATTCCTGAAAGTGTGTGGTCATGTGTGAATGATTTGAATGCAGTAGCAGACGAACCAGAAAAGTGGTGGGTTTCTTAATCTGCTACAGAGAGCAGGAACAGGAGGGCATAGCCAAAGATGCGGCCACATGCAGTAAGCGTTGTTTCACGCAGTGGAGAATAGCAAAACAGAGGCACGGTGGCGACCGAGACGAAGTAGGCAGGCACAGATAGCCTTGCTGACAGCAGCAGTCTACCAACAGACTGACTCACAGAGACCGAGCGCCGAGCGAAGCCTGGGGAGTGTTGATTAAGGAGAAGTGAGGCCAGCACGCTAAGTTACACTGCAGTATACAGTGGGAGTAATAACAAAAAGCTACCACTGAGAGTAAAAAACGTCCTCCTGCCGGATATAAATAGAGGAGCGCAGGCAGCAACGGACAGAAGCCATTAGGAAGCAGTTCGCATCTGAGGACGGACGTGGTCCATGTCTGAATGTTCAATCTTCGTAGGTGACGATTCCGAAAGTCTGTTCCAGTTCGCAGGAGTCATCCGTTCGCCGCCAGATGTCAACTTCAGCTCTGGAGGTCAGCCCGAGTTCGGTCGGCACCATGGCTGACTAACTACAGCGAAAACTTCTAGCAGGACCTGCTGCAGCGCGGTCTCGGTCACAGGCGCCACCGGGAATTGACGCCCGGACTTCACGGAAACCCGGCCCCACGGCGCGTGGTCCGTCCACGTTTCGGAGCACAGCGTTGTACGGTGGTGAAACATGGACTATCAGAAAACCGGAACAGAAGAGAATCGAAGCATTTGAGATGTGATGCATCAGATGAATGTTGAAAATTAGGTGGACGATAAGGTAAGAAATAAGGAGGTTCTACGCAGAATCGGAGAGAATAGGAAAATGTGGAAAACAATGACAAGGAGGAAGGATTTTATGACAGTACATCTGTTAAAGACATCAGGGAATCACTCCCATGGTACTAGAGGGAGATGTAGAGGGCAAAAACTGTAGGGGAAGACAGAGATTGCAATACATCCAGCAAATAATTGAGGACGTGGGTTGCAAGTGCTACTCTGAGATGGAAAGGTTAGCATAGGAGAGGAATTCGTTGCGGGCCGCATCATACCAGTCAGAAGACTGACGACAAAAAACATGTAGCTACAAAATTTAAGATATTTCCACTACTTGTGTACTGCCGAGATAGCTGCTCAAGACAGTTTTCAGAAAATGTGTTCAAAAGTATTCTGCATGACTAGCTGTCTGTACCCCCGTACTGATTCCATAGACATCCCAGTCTATACGCGGCAGGTTAAAGTCGCCTCCAAATAGTACTGCATGATGCGAGTATTTCCGCGCAACTGACTGTAGACTTTCTTTGAATGACTCTAGAAGTGTCACAGCCGGGTCTAGTGGCCGGTAAAAAAATCCATCAATTGTTAGTTCCATACTAATTAGTTTTGCTTACTTAGAGATACACAAGGATTAGGGTGGTTTGTGCGGGTTGATGTTGCAAATATTACGGTGCCTGTCTTGTCCAGTATTACTGAATTTTTTGGTTTCTATTTGTGGCACCAAGAACAATCGTGATCTATGATTTGTAATGTCGCTGCTAATGTGAAGGTTACGATGTAAATGTAACGCTTACGTTTACGACCGAGGTTTCAGTATACATATTTTTAAGTCAAGATTAGAAGTGCTGCATGTCTTGTTGGACTCTATTATAACTGGTTTGAACTGTCGCGTCTCACTTTAAAAGATTTTTTCATCTTTCTGGACGAGATTTATAAGTTGTCGCACAGTAAGACCTACTATTACTTCTTGATTGTGTATTATCTACCTTTAGCTTGTGTCTAAAGTACGTATGTTTCAGGAAAAGGGCTGTATTGTTTTCAAAGGTATGTTGTGTATCTGGGATATGTTGTCACTAAAACGGACGTCAGTAGTCCCACTGCTCGTTAAGAGATGTTGAACGTATGTGAAACGTATAACGTTAAGAATGCTGCGTCTTCCACTGATCAAATTACCTTCCGCCCAGCCTGTCATTTTTTTGTAACCTTATTATTGCTCTACTGAATGGTTTTGTATTTTTTATTAACAGGATTGAACATTTTTACGTAATATTTTTATTCTTCTTGTTTTAAAACTTGTGTTGGCTGTCTAGTGTGATTGCATTCGGTGAAACTGTTTCTACGAAAACTGTCTCTACGCTAGTACATGCAAGCTACTTTACAGTCCTCACTTGAGTTAGCAGTTGAAGGTCTGATGACTCTTAGTACCGCTCCTACACAGTCCGCTCCAAAGCAAACAGCGTACTCTAGAATAACGTTTTGTCCTGTGAGCTTTTTCACGAAATCCGTCAAGATTATTGCGATTGTATTCAAAAAAATAATGATAATTAATAACCGAAAACAAGAAGTCTTTTAGGGATAATATTTAAACGTTTCATAACAATTTTGGTTTGGAAAGAAAATCAAACGAAATTTGTGCGATGTGTAATTTCCTTTCGATAGAAATTTTGCTGATAAGATCAGAAATGAAATTAGCTCATTTATTGTCCTGAGAAAGAAAGGATTATACGTCCTGTACATAAGAAAAAGCTTAGTGCCCCGCTTCCGAAAAACGACTCTCTTGAGAGAGGCAAATGCTCAGTATTGATTCGTATCTTTCCCATGCAGGCAAGTTCGCCAAGGAAATTCTGACAGCTGTGTCAGGAGCAGCTTAATTGGTAGCAAACGAAGTTCGTGAACGGATAAGCGCCAAGGTGTAAGCGATCCGAGCAGCTGCGTCGTAATTACGCCGCCCGTCGCTAGATGTCACTGCTTGTACTAATAACCTTTCAGACCCAGGACCAGCGCGCTTTTTCATCATCAGCCGCTCTACAGCCAGCTTCAGAGTTCGCTAACTTTTTGACAAATCATCTTCTGGTAAATTATCTGATAAGTGATGGGGAAGGAAAAAGTTACCTCTTATTGACAGGAAAAGACAGATGTGCTGAGCGGTGATGCTTCTTCCCCGAGTGTACCCAACCAACGATATCTAAGTGTGAGAGGCGCCTTCAGTTATTTCCGAACTGCGCTGGCAATTTGCCACGAATGTGAAACCTAACGTGTCATCTACTCCTAGCTTTCTGTTTTAATGGAAGAGGACCAGGAATAAAGTAATGTCAAAGACAATATTTTCCCATATCCAGAGCTCTTCCTTTGAGGCTGTGTTAAGTCATAGGCTTCCTTCCATCCTTCGTACAGGGTGACAATTATTGAACTATGTGAAATAAAATCGTCATAACTTCTGAACGGTTTTGCGTTAGGACGTTCAAACTGCACGGCTGGCTGCGGGGAATGATGGGAATTAATGTGGCCACTCGTGTTCCTTATTTATATAAATGATATGTCCTCTGGTAATATGGGTAATTCTAAAATATTTCAATTTGCTGATGACATTAGCTTGGTAGTAAAGGATGTTACACACAATTAAACAAAACCCGACGTTTTGATTTCACAGAATGGTGTAACCTCCCCACAGTAAATAAAATAATATGAATAATACTCTCATTTAGCGTAACTACCCAACAGTGAAAATATAATACAATGTGACAAACCTATAACCTTTCAATAATTGACAGTCAAGTTAACCTGGTAAATTTTGGACGTCAGCAATGCTGCGTCATGGCCCTGATACATCATTCTGAATAAGCTGAAAAATCTTACCTTAATTAGGTCGCCGGATAACGCGTATATATCTGCTCCTATAAGAAATTTTTCCTGGCGCAGCTAAGTGCAATGCTGGCCGATAGATTTGTCTTATATAATAAGGAAGAACTGACTTTTCTTTTCAATAATCGGGATGGCCAAGGATTGGAGAAATTATTGAATTGTTTGAATTGAGATTAATGTCAAAACTTACTTTTTATGAGAAAGATTATTATTAACAGATCCTTTTTTTAAACATTTACATGGGACTTGATTAACAATACTACATATGCGTGAGGCTGCTTTTACCTTATCCTACAACGTTCAGGCTCTGCCATCGCTGCACACGACCGGCCCAGCCAACACGATACACCAGACCAGACTGCTCGCTAGCAACAACATACTGCTACTGCTACACAGTTCCTACTGCAGTCAATACTACTCTTTGGTCTCAGATTCTCTTCTAGCTTACATATCACAGGCACCGCGTGAGCAATACATCGAAATTACATCAGCTCGAGTGCGCTAGCAACAAGTTCTCTAATTATGGACCTCTTACATAACCCTCCACTGGGGGGCAAAAATTTGGCAGCGAAGGTGAGTCAATTGGACTTGCCATGAGCAACAAATTTTTCCATAATCTATTTAGTTTACTAAGGCTACAATCACAGAGTATATACATCATTGATAAGTGCAGAACATATTAAGAAATTAGAGTGCACATGCACTGAGTACAAAACATATTCAGAAATGACAAAGTATATGCGCAATGAGTACAAAATATATTAACAAAATAGAGTGCACACGCACTGAGTACAAATCATATTCAGAAATGACAAAGTATATACACAATGATTACAAAATATATTAACAAAATAGAGTGCACAAGCACGATAAAAGTTTTTATCTTTTAACAAGAATTTAAATGCACTGTATAAGCCTTTACTATTTTACAGGAACTAGGAAAGGGATGGGAAGGATTGCATCATGGTTGTAGCACAGTAGGTTGCACATAGCTGCACTAAAAGTCCATATCTTTCTACAGAAGCACAACACCAAGTGAGACAATCTGAAGTTCTCTTCCCTGAAGTATTTATTAGTGTAGCCAAGACACTGAAATGTTGTATTAATATTCTATGTTATCATTTTGGTAGTACATTAGGTACACCTAACAGTGGGACCATAATAACATCTCCATCGTTCAAGGTGGTGGACAGCTTGGTATGTCAACACCATATTCTTGTAGAATCCATGCTCTTACAGCAACGTAGAATTAGTGCAAAACCAATATAGTGCTCCATGATCATGAGGATGGACAGGATAAACGGATATTGCAGTAATTAGGTCAGAAGGTGAAGGACACATTAAGTCTTATGCTAGTTATCATAGAATTACACTAGTGTATCAACCGATATGAACAATATTGAGTATTACGAAACACTATTCATAGCTCATCTGACTGAATCAGTCGTATTCATTGGCTAGTTACAAAGTATTCGTATGGTGTTACAAAACATTATTCAGTGTTATTCACAAGTCAATCAGTGGCATTCATTGGCCAGTTATAAAGTATTCATATAGGGTTACAAAACACTATTCAGTGTTATTCACAAGTTATTTAAAACAGGAGCTATTGAGTGTAGCATCAAGCTACTGGTGTTTATATATGATATCATGTAAGTGACATGAGACATATTTAAAATGTAAGACATTGGAACTATTACTCAAGGTCGGTAGTCCAATAATACATAGACATAATGGAATCAATATACAGAAAATTTGCATTGTCTTTAGGACTAAAAATATATCTTAAACTGGTAGCATTATTTAGTTGTATACTGGTAATAGTTGGGACTTTTTTTTTTTGTAGCAATGCATTGCACTGGGATCGATAATTAATTGCTGGGGCATGAAAATATTTGCTTTTGACTTATTGCTGGAAGTAAGGATTATTAACGTCATTCGTCATGAGTCAGCTGTAGCAAGGTTATGAAACAAGTACAGTATATGTGATCACATTCATAAATGATAGACACAACTGGGTAAAACAATGCAAGTACTAGAACAGGTTTAATAAGTAACAGGTTTAGTAAGTATCATGAAAAGCTTCTCCTGGAAAAAATACAAAGTGGATTATTGAGCTGAAAGAAGAAATGCATATTATGCTGAAAAGTAGTGAACTTCGAATTAACAGGTAATGAAACGTGTACTTAATATGTATGTACTCTAGCTGTCTTTTCCAAAACATTCAGTCATTATACTATGCGACATAAGACATACTGTCAAAAGGAACTGCAACAAATACTTAAATAAATACATAGCATTTCTTAACTAACAGTAAATATATAAACTTCATCATTATCGTCATCTGCAAAGAAAAACTTCATTATTCACATTACCGTAACTTCATCACTATCATCACCTGGAAAGAAAAACTTCATTATTCGTATTAGCATATTCTTCATATAACTATACATCATCATTTATTATCATCTGCAAAAACTTCATTATGCATATTCATATTACCGTTTACTTCATACAACTATTCATTACCATTCATTACTTCATATTGTATAGAGTTTCTTACTTCTAGCATATTTCATCACTAAAATTAATATCTATAGTTCTGTCTGACAGTCTGCAATAATCGCCTCGTATTCTGAAAGAAAAATAATTAGTCAAGACTGCTATCATACGATGTGTACAGTATATTCTGGTCAATACTTGTTAATTCTGATCCATTTACTCTTCATGACAAGATATTGCATTTTCTTTCCTTCATTCTGATGGTAAAATTTCCATTTCATAGTAAACCACTGTGGTTGTTTAATTTATTTCTTTTACACGGTATTGCTTTCTGAAAAATGATGAATATGGATTAATATCTTGCATTTAATTCATATACCCATTAAATAAAAAGTTGTTTCTAGTAATATAATTAAGCGTACAGCATAGCATGACAGAAAACATATTAGGTCAAAAACATAGACAATTTTCAAGTGCAAAAATGTATACACAGTATCATAATGTAGTGCAAAAATTGTAAAATAGTCAAGATGTTGAGATATCATAATGCAAAATGTCAATGTCAACTGGTGTTTGTTACATCTTAAACATTTCATAGTGCATAGAGACAAAAATTCTACTTTCGATAGGAAAACAATCATACATACACAAAATCGAAAATGTGCACGGTCTGATATATAACGACAAGAAAGGCGACCTGCTAATCTTCCCTTGCTGCGCACTTGCCAGGAAAAAATATGATAATCATCAGTAAGTGTTCATATCAATAACCGGAAAAGGCATTACAATGTGATAAATCATAAAGTATGTTCATTCAATAAAGGGTTTAATATTGGAGACATGGTGATTGCCTTTGCTTTTTCTGGTTCTCAAAGTTTCAACATGTACCACATTGGGATGAGGAATGCTGGGAATTCTGTATGGACGTGCGTATAGAAGTTCAAATTTGCTGCATCTACTCTTTCCTCTGTTGGATAAATAGTGTGTACGTACTAATATCTTCTGTCCTATGTGACAGTCACGGCGTGTACAAACCTGTTTTTGCTGTCTTCTCCGGCGCTCTGCGGTACGTTTGATGTTGTTGAGCGCAATCTCAATTATTTCATGGTGGCGTAGTCGACGAGATGTAGGAAAGGATACTAATTCTTTAATTTTGTTAGGTGGTTCAACATTTTTCAATAGAACAGTCGGAGATAGCATAGTGGATTCATTTGGTATGGCGTTAATTACATCCTGGAATGAGAGTATGTGTGTATCCCAATCAATATGTCTTTTATGGCAGTACATTCTACACAGTTTACCAATTTCTTTCATCAGTCGTTCACAAGTGTTCGAAGAAGCGTGATACTAGGATATATAGATCGGAGAAATGTTTCTAGCTCCTAACATACGTGTCCATATCGCAGATCGAAATTGTGGTCCTTTGTCGGAAATTACTTTCAATACATGCCCTACATGAAATAAAAAATGTTTTACAAATGCATTCGAAATAGATTTAGCAGTAGCTTTGCGTAACGGAGTGAAGGTAACAAATTTCGAAGTGAGTTCAACAGCGACAAAGATGTAGCAAAAACCTTTATTAGTTCTGGGAATCGGTCCAAAAATGTCTACAGCGGCCATGTGTCTCAATTTAACAGGTACAATGGGATGTAACGGAGGAATATGTGAAGTCGTGTCTGATTTAGCTTTCTGGCAGATTTTACATGACGCTAAAACTCGTCGAATACGTTTCTCCATGTTGGCAAAATAACAGTTCTGTCTCAGTATAAGAAAACATTTTCTGGCTCCATAATGTGCGTAACTTAAATGAGTATACCATATTAATTTGTTAACAAGTTCGTCAGAAATGCATAATAACCAGTTGTTGCCGTCAGGGTGAGAGCGGCGAAACAGAATGTTATTGCGTACCGTGTAATGGTTTCTAATGGTAACGTTATTCTTATCTTGGCAAAGGCGTTTAATTTCTTTCCACACGTTGTCTTTGCTCTGCTCTTGTGCTATGTCTCGTAATGACGATGAAATAAAATTTTCAAATGCGACATGTTGAATATACATGACGCTAGAATTTGCTTGGCAGAAGTTGGTTGCGATGTCTTGCTGATTGTTGCAGAGAGAACGGGATAGTGCGTCTGCTACAATATTTAGTGTACCGGGAATGTGAACAATTGTAAAATTAAATTCCTGTAAATGCAGTTTCCATCTGTTTAATCTGTCATGTGTAAATTTAGCGGAAAGTAAAAACTGGATAGCTCTATGGTCTGTGTAAACGGTAGTATGTCTTCCATAAAGAAAATGCCTAAATCTCGTAAATGCCCATACAACACATAATGTTTCAAGTTCTGTTACAGAATAATTGCGTTCAGCAGATGACAAAATGCGACTTGCAAAGGCGATGTTTTTAATTACTGTATTACCGTCTTCTTCAATTTCCTGAAAAATGTGGACGCCTAAAGCTGTGTTAGAACTGTCGGTGGCAATGGAAAAATTTCTAGTGAGATCTGGGTGTGATAAAAGTGGTGCGTTCAACAAAGCTTGTTTCAGATTGACAAATTCAGACTGCGCTTGGCTATCCCAGGACCAAATAGTGTTTTTACCCGTCAGTTGGCATAATCTAGGGGTGTCTAAACCAGAGTAATGAATAAATTTACGGAAAAAGTTAATTAATCCCAGAAAGCTGCGTAATTGTTTCTTGGTCGTTGGAACAGTAATGTCACGTAAAACTTGAAGTTTTTCCGGGTCAGGGGCAATGCCTTCTGCTGAAACTACATGTCCAAGAAATTTTATAGAAGTTTTGCCAAAGTGTGATTTGCTAAGATTAACTGTGAGTCCTTGTGCACGAAAAGTTCGCAACAGTTGTTCCAGAATCAAATTGTGTTCAGACCAATTACCTTCTGCAATAAGAATGTCGTCTACATACGTTGTGATTCTGTCTTTAAGTTCTGTCGGAAGTATACTATTCAAACCGCGAATAAACGCTGCTGAAGAAATTGTTAAACCGAACGGTAATTTGCAAAATTGATAACAGTCACCAAAACAAAGAAATGCCGTGTACTTTCTGCAGTTCGGATGGAGCTGAATTTGCCAAAATCCCGATCTCAAATCTAATGTGGAATAAATAGCAGTAACATGAAATTTCTGTAGAAGTTCTTCTAGTGTTTGTGGGCGATCTGTTTCATTAATAATAATGTCGTTGACATGACGCGAATCTAGTACGAGGCGAAGTGAGCCATCCTTTTTCTTAACAATATGGAGCGGGTTTATGTACGGACTAACTGCTGGTTCAATAATACCTTGGTCAAGCATAGTTTGCAATTCTTTCTTAACTTGTTCTCTGTGGATATACGGAATGGGATAATGTTTGGCTTTAAACGTGTCGTGCTGTTTAACTTGAAATTCATACATGAAACCGGACATAGTACCAGGGATGTTGTCAAAAACTGGAGCTTGCTGTAAAAGAATTTATCGTAGTTGCGTACGTTCGTCATCTGTATTTGCACTGCTCTGTTTAACCTTATCCGAAATCATTTGTATAACGTCATAGTCAGCTTCGTCTGGTGTATTGTAGTTGTGAACATACGTATCTGTGGAATGACAGTTTATGTTACGCGATGCATAAATGACCTCTGGCCGATTAATTGTTTGTTCTTCTGCAGATAAAGAGTGCTGAAATTCTAATGCCAGTTGTACATTTTCATCCTTTAACATTAAATAGGAATTTTGAAAGTCAATAATTGCGTCGTGTTGCACCAAAAAATTCGTACCTAAAATAAAGTCTGTTGTCAATAAGGGAACAATCCAAAAATTTGAGTGGAACGTATGACCTGAAATACAAATGATAAGTGTGTCTGTAATTTTACATCTACTCCATTACTAGATACTGCTCCTTTTATTTTAGTTTTGCCCAATGGTAATGTAGGATAAGTATTCTCTTTGTTACAAGCGTTGAAAGTTTCCTCGTTTATAACTGACATAGGTGATCCAGAGTCGATTACTGCCGAAAATGTGGATGATCCAATGTTTACTTCAATGACAGGGTGGGAAATGGTTTTTTGAATAACTGGTTTTTCATGCAAAAGACTGTCTCGAATGTCGTCAAAAGTAATAACATTTTCGTGAACAAGAGTCTGTGTATCAAAAGTATTGCTTACATCGCTGGAAGGTTCAATCTGTGCTGTATCTAGTCAAATTCTATCTGACGTGCTGTTATTTGCGGGAGGATGCTGTGGCATTTCTACTATTTGTACTGTTCTGTTATTTCTACCTGACGTATTACGTTGGGGATGATATCTACTGTCTGGTTCATTCATGATAATCTGTTGTTGCCGATGATTCTGCTGCTGGTAAGACCGACTGTTATTAGACGTACGCTGAAAACTGTGCTCTTTACTTTTACGTCTGTCATAATAATCATTGCTATACGGCGCGTTGCGATAGGAGTTGAAATGATGTGTTTTCTGTATGTACTGACTTCCTTGTTGTGGTGCGTTACTATTTGGTGGAGCCGACGCTATATATGTAGGCGGCGAAACATTAAAGCTTGGTTGACCTTGCAGACTACATTGTTGGTTTGCTATGCTAACCGGCTGCTTTTGATGCTGTTGCGGTGAAAACGCTCTATTGTTCCCAAAATGTGTTTGCGATTGCTGATAATTTTACACATACTGATGATAAAAATTTGTTTGTTATTAAAGTTCTGGTGGTTATCATTTCTGGAGCGTATAATGAAAACTGTCACTTTCGGTAAAAACTTATCGTATCAGGTTTTCTTTACTTATTCTTAATCCTAGATAGATGGATAGTTGAAGAGCTTTTTTGATAGATATAAAGGATAGTAAAAGAGAAGGCAGCAGTGCAGAAAACTAAAGATGAAATAGCACTACTACGGCTCGGGGCCCTGTGCACGCTACGGCACATATTCATCGAAGTGTAATGAATCCCCTGAGGTCATTTACGCGCTGCAAATAAATTTTAGTTCCTGCGTTACAGGCAATGCCGTGGAAAATTCAGATGCAAATTGTTGTATCCAGGCCAATTCTAGTTTCTGCATTACAGGCAAAGCTGGTGAAAATACAAAAGCAAATTGTATCCAGTCCAGGACGTGAATCTGTGTTCTGTCATTATTAAACACCTTAAATTTCCTAACGGACAGAAAGTGCTTGAAATCAAAATTTTCGTCTCTGAATGTCTGAACAGGTTCAGGACTGTATGATAATCTGTTTGTCTGTGACTGTTCGGAGTCTAAGTCACGTACTCTCTGTAAATTACCTAAATTGTACTGGCTGTGTGAGTGTGAGAAATGTTCGGAAAGTGGCGTATGCTGTGATGTGTTAAAGGCTGAAATATTTTTCATCTCCGTCAATTCGTGCTGTAAAGATGACAATTTTCTACGTAATGTATTATTGGACGAATCTATCTCACTAATTGTTTGTTGTAAATTTTGGAATTCGGGTGTTTGATTAAACGAAACTGGTGACGTATCGTCTGATTTGGTGTCATTGTTATTTTCGATAACGTCAATACGACTGGCCAATTCATCAAATTTTTCAGTCAATGCTTTAACCTGGTCATCATTTTTAGTGTCACAAGCATTAATTTGTTTTTGGATTTTACGGGTAGTTTTGTTCAATTTCTTAACGTCTGCTTTAATGGCATCGGGATCCTGTATTAATTCTAATTGTTCAAGTCTGTTGGTCACTGTCTGAAAGTCTACTGTGTGTGTGTCTGTTTTTGTTTTAAGATCGGAGATTTCATCATGCAATTCGGTGTTCAACTGTTTAATAGTATTGATTTCGTCTGATACTGTAGCAATGTTATTGCCTACGTATGTTTTTGCTTTCGTAAATAATTTACGCTTATCTTCCTGTCTCTGTGCAGTAATTGTTTCCATGACTTGTTTCTTTACTCTGTTCTGTTCCTGTATGAATTTACGGTACCGCGTTTCACTGTTTTGTAGGTGGTGATTAAAACGTTCGTCAGTTAGGCTGTTCTGTTGTTCGAATTTCTTGTCTACTTTCGCGTCCAGCGTGTGTGAAAGTTCTGCTGACATTAATTTAAACTCGTCGCGTAACTGTGTTGCGTTTTCAGAACATTGTTTAGCGACTGCACTAATTTCATCTATAAGTAATTTAGTTGTGGCTGCATGTGTATTACTTAATTCTTGTGCAACGGATCTAATTTCTTCACTACTATTCCTAGCACAAGCCTTAATTTCCTCACGTAATTGTTCTTTAGTATCATGACATTTTACGGCAACGGCTGCAATCTGTTCATTAATCTGTTTAACGTTCTCGTCGTGTTTTTCATTCGACTGTTTCAAACTTTCATTAAGTTGTTTGAAATTGTCGTCTTGTTCTTTCTTCGACTGTTTGAGATTTTCATTAACTTGTTTGTTCGATTCATTAATTTGTTGTTTGAGATTTTCATTAAGTTGTAGCAATAATGCCATAACTCGATCCATGCCAAAATTAGCTGCTGTATTCTCTGTGCTGTGTGATGGTGTATCTGCATGTGTCACGTTTTGTATAACCATTTGCTCATTGTCTGATTCACAAAAAGGTTTGCTAATCAGAGGTGCTGTGTTGGTCACTACAGCGGAATCAAATAAATCTGACGTGCTTTGTGTATATTGGTCACCTTCGTTAAAAACAATTATCTGTTCGCTACGTAAATTTTGCAAATCAGGCGTTTCAAACTGGACAGCGTTCATTGTAACGGAACGTGCCGCGTCATCAATTGTCGTTAAATTAACAAAGGACACAATTGAATTTGTTTGCTCATCATTAGCATCAAAATCATTACTAGTGATCGACACACACAGATTATCTGTAATTAGAGGATTATCACTATTACACTGAGTGTCGCTAGTATTATCAGTCAAATTGTTCGAGTCAGCTATTTCACTCCTTGCACATCGCGATGCACTGTTAGCAGTTTTGCGCGGCATTTTCACAACTCAAAGTTAAGCACAAAATCAAACAAAGGCAAAGCAAAAATGGAACAAATACAGTTACAACCAAAAGCAATAAATTGCTGATAATCTGTGAAAGAAAAAGTGACAAATTAGTAAATGCGTTGCGCCAGATGCAAACTACTTTTAATATTAAGTAAATAAGAGCAGATATATAGCTGACCACTTCTCAGAAATTCACAAAAATACGATCCTGGCAGGGTCGCCAAGTGTAGCCTCCCCACAGTAAATAAAATAATATGAATAATACTCTCATTTAGCGTAACTACCCAACAGTGAAAATATCATACAATGTGACAAACCTATAACCTTTCAATAATTGACAGTCAAGTTAACCTGGTAAATTTTGGACGTCAGCAATGCTGCGTCATGGCCCTGATACATCATTCTGAATAAGCTGAAAAATCTTACCTTAATTAGGTCGCCGGATAACGCGTATATATCTGCTCCTATAAGAAATTTTTCCTGGCGCAGCTAAATGCAATGCTGGCCGATAGATTTGTCTTATATAATAAGGAAGAACTGACTTTTCTTTTCAATAATCGGGATGGCCAAGGATTGGAGAAATTATTGAATTGTTTGAATTGAGATTAATGTCAAAACTTACTTTTTATGAGAAAGATTATTATTAACAGATCCTTTTTTTAAACATTTACATGGGACTTGATTAACAATACTACATATGCGCGAGGCTGCTTTTACATTATCCTACAACGTTCAGGCTCTGCCATCGCTGCACACGACCGGCCCAGCCAACACGATACACCAGACACGACAGCTCAGTAGCAACAACATACTGCTACTGCTACACAGTTCCTACTGCAGTCAATACTACTCTTTGGTCTCAGATTCTCTTCTAGCTTACATATCACAGGCACCGCGTGAGCAATACATCGAAATTACATCAGCTCGAGTGCGCTAGCAAAAAGTTCTCTAATTATGGACCTCTTACAATGGGCATATGATTAGTGCATATGAACAGTTGAAATTTCTAGGTGTTCACATAGATAGTAAACTGTAGTGAAAGCTTACTGTCAGCATCTTGTTCAAAGACCTAACGCTGTCCTTTTTAATCTTCGAACCGTATCTGAAGTGAGTGATCGTTCGGTACGAAAATTAGTCCACTTTGATTATTTTCATTCTCTTGTGTCGTATGGTTTTACATTTCGGGGAATCTTGTCGAACCCTGTTCAATAGTGTGGTTACTTTGACGTTGGTCTCGCAATGTATATCGATGGAGGAGAGTGTTTGATGTCTTGGAGGAGCACAATGGGGGCCGCATTCTGGCTCTGGGGTACCCGGAGGCCACTGGCGTCGGCCTTGATTGGCCGCCATACTGTCCTGATCCGTACACATGCGACTCCCAAAAACACAGCTGAGCTGAAAACAGCCATTCAGGAGGTAATCAACAGCATCGATGTTTCGACACTTCAGCGCGTCATGCAGAATTTTGCTACTTGTCTACACCACATCATCTCCAATGATGACAGGCTTATCGAACATATCATAACATTAATCTGAATATCTGTAGCTACGTTTACGTGTTGAATAAAGTGTGTTCACGTCGTAGTTTGTAACTAATTTTTTTATACAGTTCTGTAGTTGTCACCCTGAATAACACAAGGCATGTTCCGAAAGTAGGTGTACAAGATTTTTATACTTTCTAAGAAGAAGTAAAAAGCGTATCTGAAAAAGTACAGGATACTTTTGATACACTGTTTTTTTTTTTTCAATTCATCGACATTCCGTGCAATCCATTTATTAAGCCGTGACACAAGCTTCTTCATGTCCTCCACGAGGAACTATGCCGCAAGCTTCTTTCCCAAATTCAGAACCCGCTCATTGGTTGAAAATTTAATTCCACTCACGCATATCTTCAGGGAGGTGAAAAGATGATAATCTGAAGGCGCCAAGTCAGGGGAATGCATGGGAGTGTTCACAATATCGCAACCAGACGAGTACAAGAACGCCTTAGTGGCTAAGGCAGTATGAGGTCGGGCTTTGCAGTGCAATGGCCACACATCTCTCGTCAGCTTTCGCCTCATTTTTTTTTCTAATGCTCCTTTTTTAGCGTCTCGCAATATCGTCGTGCATTGATGGTCTTCTCCTGATGCAGAAATTCT
The DNA here is from genome assembly GCF_023897955.1 of Schistocerca gregaria. Classification (NCBI taxonomy): domain Eukaryota; kingdom Metazoa; phylum Arthropoda; class Insecta; order Orthoptera; family Acrididae; genus Schistocerca; species Schistocerca gregaria. Next base: position 515,853,455 of record NC_064924.1, read on the forward strand.
ACCAAGATGATGCCTCTTCGGTACCAGAACACTGACACCATGCTTTTTTTTTGCCCGAAATCGTGCTTTTGAATTTTTTGACAGATGGGGAACTGATGTGACGCCACTGTGACAGCTCTCTCTTTGTCTCAGGCGTGAAATGAGCCACCCATGTTCCATCTCCAGTCACAATACAGCTCAGAAAATCCTCACCATCCAACGGAAGTCGCTCAAGATAGTCGCGGACGCTATTGAACTGATCTTTCTTGTGCTGTTCTATCAGCTGTTTTGGGACACATCTTCCGCACTGTTTCAGAACGCTTCTGTGAGTGTCTCGTTCAAGAGAATTCTAGATAGTTGTGGAAACATCGCAGAAGTTTCATCCACTGTCAACCGGCGGTCTTCTCGAACAGTTTCCTCTATTTTTTGGGATCAACCCACCAATGGAATTGGGAGGTCTTCCACTCCTCGGATCGTCGTGAACATTTGTTCCGCCTCCTCTAATCTCTCTGCACTAATTAAACACACTCGTTTTGTTCATAACATCTTCTCCGGAAACCATTCTGATTCGCGAATCAATTTCGGTAGGTGTTACTCCTTCCACGAGTAGACTGCAGATCACAGCGCTTGGCTCATACGTGGCGGGATTTCTTATCATCATCTTTCAAGCAACTGGAGAGAACGTGAGTTTACGTACGACCGTGTTCCTGCGATGCTCGCTGCAACTCAGTTGCGCGTTATGGACACAGTAAACTCAATTTCTGAATATTCTTCGTAATACACAACCCAGTGTGCCTGCACTGTTCAGTTTAAGGTATTCGGCTACGAAATGCTTGCGTAAATAACCAACTGTAGCAGTGATTGTACGTAATTCTGAATGTTCCAGAGAGAGAGAGAGAGAGAGAGAGAGAGAGAGAGAGAGAGAGAGAAAGCAGAAGGGTTCAGTGAAAAATTGCTAATAATACGCTATTTAAAGGTATGTACCTGACTGCAATTCGCTGATGATCATTAGAAGGGTTAGTTGGGTCGTCCTGATTTTTTCAACATGTGAGGCTTGCATTGATGTCAGAGCTGCATTTGTATTATACTGAAGAGCCAATGAAAGAGGTACACCTGTATAATATAGTGTTGGGCCCCCGCAAGCACGTTGAAGTTCCGCAACGCGACTAATGTCTGAAGTACTGTTGTAGGGAAGTGACACCGTGAATAATGTAGGGCTATCCATACATCCGTCAGATTACAAGGGTGTGTAGATCACTTCAGAACAGCACGTTGCAAGGCATCCCAGATATGATCAATAGTGTTCATGTTTGGGGAGTTTGGAAGCTAGCGGAAGTGTTTAAACTCAGAAGAGTGTTCCTGGAGCCACTATGTAGCAATTAAGCAATTATGGACGTGTGGGGTGTCGCATAATTCTGCTGGAATTGTCCAAGTCCCTCGGAATGCACAATGGACATGAATGGATGCAGGTGATCAGACAGGATGCTTGCGTACGTGTCACCTGTCAGAGTCATCTCTAGCCATATCAGGTGTTCCATGTCACTCCAGCTGCAGACGCCCCACATCACTGCAGAGCCTCCACCACCTTGAACAGTCCCCCGATGGCATGCAGGGTCCGTGGATACCTGTACACGTCCATTCACTCGATACAAATCGAAACTTGACTCGCCCGGCCAGACAACATGTTTCCAGTCATCAACAATCAAATTTTGGCGTTTACGGGCCCGGGTGAGGCTTAAAGCTTTGTTTCGTGGACTCATCAAGGGTACAGGAGTGGGACTCCGGCCCCGAAAGCCAGTATCGATGTTCTTTCGTTGAGTGGTTCGCACTCTGACACTTGTCAGTCATCGCTGGTCCCGTTCTTGCAGGACCTTTTTCCGTCAACAGCGATATCGGGGATTTGATGTTTTACCGAATTCCTGATATTCACGGTACACTCGTGAAGTGGTCGTACCGTAAAATTCCCACTTCATCGCTACCTCGGAGATGCTGCGTAGCATCGCTCGTGCGCCGACTGTAACAACACGTTCAAACTCACTTAAATCTTGAGAACCTGCCATTGTAGAAGCAGTAACTGATCTAAGAACTGCTCCAGACACTTGTCTTTTACAGACGTCTGCCCGTTTTTATATCTCCATAGTTGAACACGTATGCCTACACTAGTTTCTTTGGCACTTCAGTATAATTTGGATAATTAAGGTGGATACGCGCGAAGTGTGATTTTGAAAACGTCCGCACGTCTTTGAGCGCGAATAGATTGCTACAAACCGAATCACAATAGTTGCAGGCGTTTGTTCGTTTCCATGAACCTGGCTGGGCTTGGGGCTACGCTAACGATGACACTTAATGGAAATTACTGGTCCGGATAGCCGTACGCTTCACCACATCGCCTGGGGAGGCACTGATTTCGGAGGTGTAACGATGTTGCTTGGTCTATCGGGTAGCCTGGAGTGGCTTTTAGGCGGTTTCCCACATCTCAGTAGATGAATATCAGACCACGTCGCATGAGGATGCACTGTTCTCGGAGGTGTGACGATGTTGCTTGGTCTATCGGGTAGCCTGGAGTGGCTTTTAGGCGGTTTCCCACATGCCAGTAGGTGAATATCAGACCAGTATCCTCGTACCGCCTCAGCTGCACTATTTGTAAACATTTCGGAAACGTTCACACACTGACACACGGGATAATAGTAGACCCAGACAGATGGGGTACACACAGTCTGTCCTGGGGTGGGGGATAGGGAGTTGTGCGAGGGGGTTGTGACAAGGGCACCCCTGAAACCCACTGGCACTAACGGTGCCAGATCTAGTAATTAAGAGGCAGACACTTTGAAGATCCGGGCAAGGCCATCAAAAAGCAGAAAGAAGAAAATATACGTAAGGGCACTCCGAAAATTACGAAGATGATGGACTGTAAAAAAGTGACGGTTGTGCATTTCACTACATTCCTTGAACAGAGAGGAATGAGACCATGCAGTAAACTCCTGTCTGTTCCAGGTCATCGCTGTACATAATTATTTTCTTCTGTTCTTTTCTTCCATACAGCCTAGTCTCAGTGGTGTGACAGTATTTCAGGATTTTCACAGAACGCTATAGAATGAGCACACTTACTTTAACCACTATCGTTTAGTATTATTATACCACTTAAAGGGAATAGAACTATCATGTTACGAGTACCTTATTGTGCTCGAACATTTGTGTGAAAGAAAGAACAGTCTAGATTTCCAATGAAATTTCTGCTAGCACCTCCGACCCGCAGCTGTGATTTTACTTTTACTGTACACAGTCGATCATCCATCATACAATTAAACACATTAAAACAGATCGTACAGCCCCTGAAAGAAAACTATAAATAACGAGTATTATCAAGAACTTTTTAAACGGGAAGTCCTTTCACTTAATCGTATTGATCGTTTATTTTACCGTACAATCATTTTATGCTGTGACACCTGCGATATACATTTGTACGATAACTTCGTTTGTAGAAATCTGATTTTGCCCAACATGTAAGTAATTAACTTGCAAGCAGTTAAAAATTTCTTCCCGAGCCTTCATTGTATTGAGATAATGTAACACAGTTTGTGGTCCATTGTATTTTCAAGCATTATGTACAGAGTGACAATTATTGAACTACACGAAAAAACTTAAATTAGTTAGAAACTACGGCATCCACACACTTTATTCAACACGTAAACGTAATTACAGATATTCGGATTTATATTATGATATGTTCGATAAGCCTGCCATCATTGGAGATGAAGTGGTGCAAACGAATAGCAAAATTCTGCATGACCCGCTGAAGTGTCGAAACATCGATGCCATCAATGACCTCCTGAATGGCTGTTTCCAGCTCTTCAATGGTTTTAGGGTTAGTGCTGTACACCTTGTCTTTAACATAGCCCCACAAGAAGGAGTTACAAGTGTTCAGTTCCGGCCAATTGAACCCCATGCCAGTGGCCTCTGGGTACCCCAGAGCCAGACTGCTCCTCCATAACATGTCTCCTTCTTCGACGGTGTCGAGTTCCGTCTTGCATGAACCACAAATTTTCGAAATCAGATTCACTTTTGATAATGGTGATGAAATCGTTTTCCAAAACCTTCACATCCCGTTCGGTAGTCACCGTGCCATAAGGAATATCGCGCTGATTGGCCACTGTACAGCACACAGTCACCCGTAAAGGGTGAAGAGACTTCAAGATCGCGAAATGCGGATTCTCGGTCTCCCAAATGCACCAGTTTTGCTTATTGATGAACCCATCCAAATGATTTCATATAGTTCAATAATTCTCACACTGTATATATATTCATTGTGGTACTTGAAAATGAACAAAGGGCAAAATAAAGATTGTGCAGCAGAATAAACGATCTATACAGTCAAAAATCGGAACTTTCATATAAAAAGTATTACCTGGCTGTGGCCGCAAACCATGGTAAAATTATCATCAAAACCGCCACAAGAAGCGACCCTCAACAATCTTAAGAACGTCGCTGTGATCGCTGTGTGGAGATTATGAGGTATATTTTCTCTCTTGTGAACGCAGATGCGTTGACGTCGTTGTGTGTAGTTGTGGTATCGGTAGGCAACATCTTCTGGAATGTGTTACTCCATATTTTCGACCATTCGTGACCTGGGAGACGATGGGCCAACATAGTGACTTATGGAGTGAGGAAGAATCACTACCACTGAGACAGGTTATGTCATGCGCCAAGTTTAAGTTCTGCTCTGCTGGTAAGACGACATACAGATACTAATAATTAAACATTTAACAGCTATATTAGCCACATATACTCTAAGACAAAAATGAAGCACCACGAAAGAAATATTCCAATGGGATGGGAATTGGTAGATGTGATGTATATGTACAGACAAAAAATGAGTACAATTTCAGAAAAAAGTTGATGATTTATTCGAGAAAAAGTGTTACATAAACTGAGCAAGTCCATAACGCGTAGGTACATCTCTGGCCCTCATGCAAGCAATTATCCGTCTTGGAATTGATTGATATAGTGTTAGATGCTGTAATCTCCTCCTCCTTCCTACTTGCAACTATTGTCAACAATAAGCAAAGTCTTTTATGAAAAATTTGAAAGGAGTCAAGTTTACTTAGCAAGTGATGCTGAGTTGGCTCCAGTCCTTCTTGTCTAGGGGTCTGATTCTGAAAGCTGAAACTCTCACATTTTAGGTCCTCACGGTTAAATTTAACTAAATAAATTTGAGGATTGTTGTTGCTGAACTTTTATTTTTACGTAATTATATTTCCTCTCATTTTAATATATCATGCAGTCTTTTGGTTTTTCACATTAACAAAGCCGAAATTACATTGTTCGCACAAAATTACAATAATACGTCCGATCACATCAGAGGCATGCTTACGACTCTCTCACTCTGCGCAAATAACGATATTCCAAAGGGTTTATAATTTTTCTTTACACATGAATTTCTATTAATTTCGATTATTCTTCCATAAATGGATCCAGAAATAAGTACAGTAAACACTGCAGGATTGCGTAATTAATAATAGAAATTTTAAGTGATCAAATCTTTCGTAATTTCAAACGTTTTTTTAAAACAATAATTTTAACTGTACATTCAAAGCTAGTACTTATCGGTTATAACATTTAGACTAAATTGTTTTATAAAAAGTAATTTATTTTCATTAATTTTAGCTTGAAATGTAACATACTGTGTATAAAATTATATGAAAGTTTTCAGAAAAGCAAATGAGATAATACTGACCTATCCAAAATTCGAAAAATAATACTGATATCGATAGTCACAATGTCCTCCTGACTGATGTCGTTCTAAATTGGGTCCAACTGACGCGTTAGATTGTCGCAATCCATAGCTAGTTGGAGGATCCTGACCAAAATGCGTCAAACGTTCCCAACTGTGGAAAGATTCGGCAGCGCTGCTGACCAAGGTATGGTTTGTCAAGCACGAAGACACGCAGTAGAAACTCCCGCCGTGTGAAAGCGGACATTAGCTTGCTGGAATGTAAACCAGGATGGCTGGCCATGGAGGGCGACACCACGGGGCATGGGATATCGTCGACGTACCGCTGTGCTATCTAGGGTCATGCTATGAAAAGAATGGCACCCCAAATCATCACCCCTTGTTGTCGGGCCGTACAGCGAGTGACAGTCAGGTTGTTATTCCTACGCTGTCCGGGGCGTGTCGCTGGTCAACAAGGATCTGTTCGAAGTGGAACTCATCACTAAAGAGAATTATGCGTGTGTGTTTCCAGGTCCCAATGACCGGCGAAGACGTGTCTTGAGACGCAGTGGGATATCGAACTGTCACCAGCCATATACCCTGACAACCAGGGGTGATGCTCTGGAATACCACTCCTTCTCATAGCAGGTCCTCTTGGCGGCCATAAGCGACGTTCTTGCACCACAGCAGTACGCCGACGATATTCTACGTCTCGTTTGGTTGCCCTTCGTTCCAAGCCGTCCTGGGCTTACATTTCAGCAAGATAATACCGGCCCGCAAATGACATGAACTTTTACTGCTTCTCTTCGAGCTGGCCAAACCCTACCTTGGCCAGCAAAATCTCCGCATTTTACCCCAATTAAGAACGTTTGGGTCGTTATGGCCAGGGTCCTCCACCCGGCTAGGGATTTCGACAATCTAATGCTCCAGATGCACAGAATTTGGCACGATATCCCTCAGGAGGAGAACCAACATCTCTGTCAGTCACTGTCAAGCCGAATAACTGCTTGTATGAGGATAACAGGTGGACCAACGCGTTACTGAGTGGCTCAATTTGTGAAGCTCTTGAATAACTATCTAAACTTTTCTGTAATTGTAATTACTTGATTGTCTGTATACGTATGTCACGTCTAACGATTTCCATCCCATTCGAGTAACTCCTCCGTGTTGCGTGTTTTTCTTTATTTTTCTTTCCCTTTTTTTAGACTATATATTCCACGACAGCAGGGCGAAAACAAGTTAAGTGCACTGAGAATGCAGGGCATAATTTGAATCAACATGAGCTGTATAAATTAACAATTTGGATAACTTTTTATATTTGATATAAAAAATACATTAAAATTTAAATGGACTATGGAATTTTCTGCGGGCAGTTCTACAGTGTTTCAAGGTAACCAGTCTTGTCATGTTTCAGATAGATTCAGATACTTTCTTTAATGTTCTAGATGATTATATAAGTGAGTTTGAAAAGGTACTGCACTCCTTGTTTTAAGTCACACATCGCTTCTTTTCTCTCGAAATCTGTAACTTTTCCCCTTTCGTCTAAATGCAAGCATTTTTCCATAAACAGATGCGGGTAGGCACGGATTTCTGCAACCATTTCCCATTCCACATGCTACAAAACACAGACGATGCGAAATTCACACTTTGAGATATTCAGAATCGACACCACTGTTTGATCTTATTTTATTATCACAATAACTCGAAATCAAGCGTGGTCAGTTTGTTGCGATTCACGAATAAAATGGGACAAACAACAGTACCAGCAACCGTGTATAATACCCATTCTCTCGTTTCTGTTGAGTTTTGCTCTCTGGATAACATTGGTACACTGGACACTGTCGTGAACAATTTATGCCAAGAGACACGTTGAAATATCTTCAGATACTTCTTGAAGATGTATCAAAGCAAACTTATTTTTATTTGGTACGCAAAATGGTAAAATTAGAAGCCGACTCTGTGGCTCCTTAGCGAAGCGGCAACAGAGATTTGAATAGCTTGCGCCAGACAGGCCACGGGAAATTATTAATGCGAAATGCCAAAATAGCATATCAAATAACAAAAGGTACGTTGTTTTTGTTGTTGTGGTCTTCAGTCCTGAGACTAGTTTGATGCAGCTCTCCATGCTACTCTATCTTACGCAAGCTTCTTCATCTCCCAGTACTTACTGCAACCTACATCCTTCATCTCTTGGTCTCCCTCTACGATTTTTACCCTCCACGCTGCACTCCAATGCTAAATTTGTGATCCCTTGATGCCTCAAAACATGTCCTACCAATCGGTCCCTTCTTCTTGTCAAGTTGTGCCACAAACTCCTCTTCTCCCCAATTCCATTAAATACCTCCTCATTAGTTGTGTGATCTAATCTTCAGCATACTTCTGAAGCACCACATTTCGAAAGCTTCTATTCTCTTCTTGTTCAAACTATTTATCGTCCACGTTTCACTTCCATACATGGCTACACTCCATACAAATACTTTCAGACACGACTTCCTGACACTTAAATCTATACTGGATGTTAACAAATTTCTCTTTCTCAGAAACGTTTTCCTTGCCATTGCCAGTCTACATTTTATATCCTCTCTACTTCGACCATCATCAGTTACTTTGCTCCCCAAATATCAAAACTCATTTACAACTTTAAGTGTCTCATTTCCTAAACTAATTCCCTCAGCATCACCCAACTTAATTGACTACATTCCATTATTCTCGTTGTGCTTTTGTTGGTGTTCGTCTTCTATCTTCAGTTCAAGACACGGTCGATTCCGTTCAACTGCTCTTCCAAGTCCTTTGCTGTCTCTGACAGAATTACAATGTCATCAGCGAACCTCAAAGCTTTTATTTCTTCTTCATGGATTTTAATACCTACTCCGAATTTTTCTGTTGTTTCCTTTACTGCTTGCTCAATATACAGATTGAATAACATCGGGGAGAGGCTACAACCCTGTCTTACTCCCTTTCAAACAACTGCTTCCCGTTCATGTCCCTCGACTCTTATAATTGCCATCTGGTTTCTGTACAAATTGTAAATAGCCTTTCGCTCCCTATATTTTACCACTGCCACCTTTAGAATTTGAAAGAGAGTATTCCAGTCAACATTGTCAAAAGCTTTTTCTAAGTCTACAAATGCTAGAAACGTAGTTTTGCCTTTCATTAATCTTTCCTCTATGATAAGTCGGAAGGTCAGTATTGCCTCACGTGTTCCAATATTTCTGCAGAATCCAAACTGATCTCCCCCAGGGCGGCTTCTATCAGTTTTTCCATTCGCCTGTACAGAATTCGTGTTAGTATTTTGCAGCTGTGACTTATTAAATTGATAATTCGGTAATTTTCACATCTGTCAACACCTCCTTTCTTTGGGATTGGAATTATTATATTCTTCTAGAAGTCTGAGGGTATCCCGCCGGTCTCATACATCTTTCTCATCGGATGGTAGAGTTTTGTCAGGACTGGCTCTCCCAAGGCCGTCAGTAGTTCTAATGGAATGTTGTCTTTTCCCAGGGCCTTATGTCTACACAGGTCTTTCAGTGCTCTGTAAAACTCTTCATGCAGTATCGTATCTCCCATTTCATCTTCATCTACATCGTCTTCCACTTCCATAATATTGTCCTCAAGTACATCGCCCTTGTATAGACCCTCTATATACTGCTTCCATCTTTCTGCTTTCCCTTCTTTGCTTAGTACTGGGTCTGTAAAGGTCTGTAAAGACGAAAGGTGCATGTTACGGAGTTCCTCCTGAAGAAAGAATTTACAAGATCATGTGGAGACCTAGAGCATATAGGGTACCACAAGTAGCCTAAAGACGTATTTTGTTGGGAAGTTCAGAGTGGCAAACCAAAAGGTGATGGCTGCTAAATACCCTACAATGAAGCCGGCATCTTCCTCAGTCCCTATAGACGACTTGTGTGAATTTGCTAAACAAGCTCGTGAATGGCGACGAAAAAAAGAAAAAAGGAAAACATATTGAAACCTTTGAAGAGATGTGCTCGGAAAAGCATAGAGCTACTATGGAGTCGACAGCATTTGTTGTCATCGACATCTAATCACGTCACGACGGCTAAGCTGGGCTTTCCTAACTGAATTTGTGCGAATTTCACATCCAGCCTGTACGCGTTAATAGTGAGGTCTATACACTTTAACGACGGTCAAGGAAGACTGGGACTGTCAAAATATTTAAAAAGCACACGCAAAATAACACGGTCAGTGGGTTTTAGGCAGCAATTAGAACTTGTTAGTAAATGAGTCTTCCAGCGAGTGGTAAACTCAATAGATATTCATAATTTTTGTCACGGTAGTCGATTATGCGCATGAAAGGCCTGTTCTGAAAAACTTGAAAACCTGTCAGAAAAAACAATTTCTCCGTTTCGTCAAAAAAAGTAAAAATTTAAATACATGTACTTTTAGCTGCTTTCTATTAAGCAGTGCTCAGAAGTTCGTTTCTGCTTTTAACAAGCGTGTGCCATACACACGAAATTCTAATGGAATATTTGATTATGGATTGGCCGAAACTGTTTAAAGCTTTTGTGCGCTAGTTAAAGACTGTATTTGTCCTGTAACACACATTCATTGTTTTAAAGGTGGTTCGCAATATCGAAGTTACCGAAAAAGTCTCCCGCTCGCTCTTTTGTAATTGATTTACCACTGCTGTTAGTCAGTGCTGGTTTCAACCGTCACCATGTAGCAATCACACTGACAAACGCACGCACGAACTCTCTCTCTCCCTTTCTCTCTCTCTCTCTCTCTCTCTCTCTCTCTCTCTTACACACACACACACACACACACACACACACACACACACACAACAACGTGCGCGCGCGCTCACACGTAAACGCATGCAACTTCATTTTGATTTTGGGTTAGTTAGGTAAATAATATGTCTATGGGGCCTTTGCTGCAATTTGATCGACAACCGTCTACTGAATGTCATCACGTGATTGTCATGTAGGGACACATGACAATCACGTGATGATGCCGCAAGCCACGCGTCGTCTTCACGTATAAATGTCCTTCCTCAATGTCCGCCAGCTTAGCTCGGTGGATACGTGCTTGCCTCCGATGAAAGTGGGCCCGGGTTCGACGGCCGGGTTGGAGATTTTCTGCGTTCGTGGACTGGGTGTTGCGTTGTCGTCATCATTTCATCCTCGTCACCGGCACGCGAGTCTCCCACTGTGGCGTCAAATGAAATAAGACTTGCACTTGGCGGCCGAAGTTCCCTGAATTGGGCCTCCCGGCCAACGATGCCATACGCTCACAATGTCCTCAATCATCATCCATTATAAGCCACATCTCTTCTTTCCCCTGACCGTTCCCCTCCCTTTCCCCCTCCGGCTAGTCACAGTGTATGATCATTAAAATGAAACAGCCACTACGTAACTGCCAAATTATATAAGCTTCCCTTGAATTTCATAAAAAGGTCGCCACGTTAGAAAGAATTACATTAGCTTCAGTTTAAGTGTGCGAAAAAGTCAAGTTAAAAATAGTATTGAAAATACTACAGTATTTAAAAAAAATTATGAAAATTTTATTTGAACTGGCACCACATTCAAAAAAATTACATAAGCACCTTCACCTGAACTGTGAAAATTGACATCCCGCGCACACACACGTACAGTCGTGGACAAAACGAGCGAGACCCCTCGCCTTTTCGTTATGCTGATACGCACAGCTTTAAAGTCTGCTACGCAGCATAACAGGCAAGGCGACGAAGTGCTAGCAACATACTACGTGCAGGAATGAAATTGAAAAACTATCCGAACTTTGTCACACTATTTTCAATCATGTGTAAGACTATAGTAATGCTGATTAATGTGTTAAACACAACACGTAAATATAAGATATAAGTGAAAGAAGAAACGCTAATTAGTATGAGCTGTACTAATAAAAATGAATTTTAGCTTATTCAGATAACATAACTATTTTCGTAAGACAGAGTACCCCAGGTCGTCACGAATTAGCAAAATATCATGCGCATTCAGCCGTGAAACGGATTACCGTTGCTGACCTACCATGAAAGTGTGCAAGTTTAGCAATGAGTGAAGATTCATAACGAAATTCAATGAAAAATCATACAGTGCCACATGTAAGTCAGTTCAATTATTGACAGAAGCGGAAAAAGTAGGCTGTAACAAGTATGAAATTCTACAAGATTTTCATATTTATATCCACAGGGTGCCGGTACTGAATAAAGGTAGCAATAAAACGTATTGGGGGCGCGAGAATTTCTTAAAATTGCTTTACTGACAGTGTATCTGCCTCCATCAAGATTAGAACCGAAAACAAACCAGACATCCCTTGCAGTAGCAGTAGCAAACACCTTTCATTACGCTAGCAGATAACACCGGAAAACAGCCCTCTATTATTACACCAGACATGAATAAGCCGGCAATTTAGCAATGAAAATGGCAAAATGATCTGCAGTTTCTGTTAGATAGAGCTTTCTGGACTTAAAACTTGGATTTTCTACCTTTATGTCAACGCTTATGTGACAATCATTCGGGATGTTTATCGAAAGATGCGTAAGGCATAAAATATGAGACATAAACACATATCTTTTTTCTTGAAATGCAGATTACATATTCAACTTTTTGTGTACACACACACACACACACAATTAATAAATTTCAACGTGTGCTCCTTTCCGTGCACAAAGGATATCCAGGCGATATTTCAATTACACACACTTGCTGATTGACATTTAGCGAGGGATGGATGTTACGAAGTCAATTAATCATGAGCCGTAGTGCTGCGATGTCGTTCACTGGTATTTGGTAAACTCTGTCTTTGACATTACCCCAGAGGAAGAAACCCAGTGGTGTTATGTCCAGTGACCAGAGGGGCCAGTTGATAGAACCACCATGCCCGATCCATCTTCCTATAAACGTAGTATCAAAATAGGCAGAAACATTGGACCCCAATGAGGTGGCGCACCATCTTGTCGGAACGTCCTGAATCTGTGGATCAACAAATAACTACAACACATTAAGAGAATAATTGTTTGTGATTGTCGTTTTTTGATGAAAAATGTCCTATGATTTTATTGTGGATAAGGACGTACCTCAAGTTCAGCTTAGGAATTGCTCTGACGGTCTGTCGAAGGTATGCCATCTGGAAACTTCTCTGGATTGTTTTTCGTGACCGTGTCTCGTGATAGATGAGGAGACATTCGGTTTTCTCCTGGTTTGCGTGCATGTTGTTTCAAATAGTTTAGACTATGCTGTTGTTACTTCATTGGGCCATGTAAAAAACAGAGCAACGTACGCAAAATCTTGAATATGTCACATGCAATTCAAGGTTAAAAGTATATGCCTATGTGCCATATTTCACTCATTGGGAATGTTTGTAATCAGGGTATTTCAATGAAACATAGAGGAACAGTAGCATAGGCACTACATCACTTTTCCATATTATCACCATCAAATGATCATCATTTACTTCAATAGATTTTCTCAACCGAGGTAACATTCATAATTCCTGCGTTGTAAATGTGTGCCACCAACTCCTGAAACCACTTGCACTGTAGACGTCTCCCACCAACTACTTAAACCATTCTCGACTTGCACCTCTTCATTGTCGGAAAAATGTTGTCCACCACACATTCCTTCAAATTAGGACGTAAATGACACTCGCTAGGTAAGACGTCGGGACTGTGAGAGCGGTGGGGCAACCGAAATGAGGTCAAAAACTCTTGGATTGCTCGAGCAGAGTGCGGCCTAGAGTTGTCGTGAAGGCGGGAGCGTCCCCTCGTTAGTATTCCACGGCGTTTATTCTGTGTGACTTAAGGAATTTTTAGAGAGTCTCTCTCTATAGGTTCGTGTATAGCTGGTTGTTTCGCCTCTCGGCAAGGCTTCGACAAGTAGAACACCTTGCGACTTTACCGCTCTGCATTTAATGCGACAGAGAGGCAAACGTATGGCTCTGAGTAATACCTGGCTCGTAAAAGTCGTAGGGACAAGCCTTGCACCACCTGCTTTATGACCTGTTGCTGTATTAACAAATAATTTACTAAAAGGAGATCTTGCGGTTGAACAATAAAGGGTAGACAAGTTATGCGACTCTCGGGAAGACTTCGACAAGTGCGCAGGCTCCAGTACGTATTTTGTATGGCTAATTTTAAGAGGGTAGACAAGTTATGTGACTCTCGGGAAGACTTCGACAAGTGCGCAGGCTCCAGTACGTATTGGGGTGCAAATTTCTCGACCTCCGCTATCGGGTGGAGAAATGTAGGGTCCCCCTGAATAGGTCAGGCGTGCACTACACGCTGGAAGCGGCTACGAGGGTAGCGGAGTACGTGTGGAGTGCACATGGGGTTTTTTTAGGTTAGAGAATTCCCTCCCTAGGCCCGACAAGACGCCTCCTGAGACGCGGCAAGGCAGGAGTAGGCAAAATGCAACAAGGAATAACAATATTAATGTGCTTATAGTAAACTGCAGGAGCGTCTATAGAAAGGTCCCAGAACTGCTCTCATTAATAAACGGTCACAACGCCCATATAGTACTAGGAACAGAAAGTTGGCTGAAACCAGACGTAAACAGTAATGAAATCCTAAACTCGGATTGGAATGTATACCGCAGAGATAGGCTGGACAGTGAAGGGGGAGGCGTGTTTATAGCGATAAGAAGTGCAATAGTATCGAAGGAAATTGACGGAGATTCGAATTGTGAAATGATTTGGGTGAAGGTCACGGTTAAAGCAGGCTCAGACATGGTAATTGGATGTCTCTATAGGCCCCCGGACTCAGCAGCTGTTGTGGCTCAGCACCTGAAGAAGAATTTGGAAAATATTTCGAGTAGATTTCCCCACCATGTTATAGTTCTGGGTGGAGATTTTAATTTGCCGGATATAGACTGGGAGACTCAAACGTTCATAACGGGTGGCAGGGGCAAAGAATCCAGTGAAATATTTTTAAGTGCTTTATCTGAAAACTACCTTGAGCAGTTAAACAGAAAACCGACTCGTGGCGATAACATATTAGACCTTCTGGTGACAAACAGACCCGAACTATTTGAATCAGTTAATGCAGAACAGGGAATCAGCGATAATAAAGCGGTTACTGCATCGATGATTTCAGCCGTAAATAGAAATATTAAAAAAGGTAGGAAGATTTTTCTGTTTAGCAAAAGTGACAAAAAGCAGATTTCAGAGTACTTGGTGGCTCAACACAAAAGTTTTGTCTCAAGTACAGACAGTGTTGAGGATCAGTGGACAAAGTTCAAAACCATGGTACAATATGCGTTAGATGAGTATGTGCCAAGCAAGATCGTAAGAGATGGGAAAGAGCCACCGTGGTACAACAACCGAGTTAGAAAACTGCTGCGGAAGCAAAGGGAACTTCACAGCAAACATAAACATAGCCAAAGCCTTGCAGACAAACAAAAATTACGCGAAGCGAAATGCAGTGTGAGGAGGGCTATGCGAGAGGCTTTCAATGAATTCGAAAGTAAAGTTCTATGTACTGACTTGGCAGAAAATCCTAAGAAATTTTGGTCCTATGTCAAAGCGGTAGGTCGATCAAAACAAAATGTCCAGACACTCTGTGACCAAAATGGTACTGAAACAGAGGATGACAGACTAAAGGCCGAATTACTAAATGTCTTCTTCCAAAGCTGTTTCACAGACGAAGACTGCACTGTGCTTCCTTCTCTAGATTGTCGCACAGTTGACAAAATGGTAGATATCGAAGTAGACGACAGAGGGATAGAGAAACAATTAAAATCGCTCAAAAGAGGAAAGGCCGCTGGTCCTGATGGAATACCAGTTCGATTTTACACAGAGTACGCGAAGGAACTTGCCCCCCTTCTTGCAGCGGTGTACCGTAGGTCTCTAGAAGAGCGAAGCGTTCCAAAGGATTGGAAAAGGGCACAGGTCATCCCCGTTTTCAAGAAGGGACGTCGGACAGATGTGCAGAACTATAGACCTATATCTCTAACGTCGATCAGTTGTAGAATTTTGGAACACGTATTATGTTCGAGTATAATGTCTTTTCTGGAGACTAGAAATCTACTCTGTAGGAATCAGCATGGGTTTCGAAAAAGACGGTCGTGTGAAAACCAGCTCGCGCTATTCGTCCACGAGACTCAGAGGGCCTTAGACACGGGTTCACAGGTAGATGCCGTGTTTCTTGACTTCCGCAAGGCGTTTGACACAGTTCCCCACAGTCGTTTAATGAACAAAGTAAGAGCATACGGACTATCAGATCAATTGTGTGATTGGATTGAGGAGTTCCTAGATAACAGAACGCAGCATGTCATTCTCAATGGAGAGAAGTCTTCCGAAGTAAGAGTGATTTCAGGTATGCCGCAGGGGAGTGTCATAGGACCGTTGCTATTCACAATATACATAAATGACCTGGTGGATGACATCGGAAGTTCACTGAGGCTTTTTGCAGATGATGCTGTGGTGTATCGAGAGGTTGCAACAATGGAAAATTGTACTGAAATGCAGGAGGATCTGCAGCGAATTGACGCATGGTGCACGGAATGGCAATTGAATCTCAATGTAGACAAGTGTAATGTGATGCGAATACATAGAAAGATAGGTCCCTTATCATTTAGCTACAAAATAGCAGGTCAGCAACTGGAAGCAGTTAATTCCATAAATTATCTGGGAGTACTCATTAGGAGTGATTTAAAATGGAATGATCATATAAAGATGATCGTCGGTAAAGCAGATGCCAGACTGAGATTCATTGGAAGAATCCTAAGGAAATGCAATCCGACAACAAAGGAAGTAGGTTACAGTACGCTTGTTCGCCCAATGCTTGAATACTGCTCAGCAGTGTGGGATCCGCACCAGGTAGGGTTGATAGAAGAGATAGAGAAGATCCAACGGAGAGCAGCGCGCTTCGTTACAGGATCATTTACTAATTGCGAAAGCGTTACGGAGATGATAGATAAACTCCAGTGGAAGACTCTGCAGGAGAGACGCTCAGTAGCTCGGTACGGGCTTTTGTTAAAGTTTCGAGAACATACCTTCACCGAAGAGTCAAGCAGTATATTGCTCCCTCCTACGTATATCTCGCGAAGAGACCATGAGGATAAAATCAGAGAGATTAGAGCCCACACAGAAGCATACCGACAATCCTTCTTTCCACGTACAATACGAGACTGGAATAGAAGGGAGAACCGATAGAGGTACTCAGGGTACCCTCCGCCACACACCGTCAGGTGGCTTGCGGAGTATGGATGTAGATGTAGATGTAGATATTTTGTATGGCTAGTTTTAAGTACTGGCCGGATGCCCTTCCTGGCGCCACCCCATACCCTCTGGGACGGAATTGGTGTGCCCCAGCTGACTGCGTCTAGTGTAAATCATGAAATAGTGCGACTGAGTTGCAAATGTCTGCGAGTAGTGTATCTGAGGCGGGACCTGGGGACCAGCCCGGTATTCACCTAGCGGGATGTGGAAAACCGCCTAAAAACCAAATCCAGGCAGGCCGGCATACCGTCCCTCGTCGTTAATCGGCCTGGCGGATTCGATACGGGGCCGGCGCGCCTACCCGAGTCCAGGAAGCAGCACATTAGCGCTCTCGGCTAACCTGGCGGGTTAGACCTATGTCCCGAATTTTTCTCCCCTTTTTCGAGTCCTTCCTGCTCCCAAGAGCGTCTCATCCCCCCAGTAGTCATTAATCTGATGACACTTCAACCAATGAGAGCTCGAGTAGCTCCACACTACTTCAAACAATTTTGTGACATACGCAAGTGGACCGCGACTGCTAAACTGATGATTCTGAAACTAAAACACATTTTCTAATTAACAGGTTACATCATGACGTGTCTTCTGACACTAGTTTATATCGTTTTTATTTACATGTCTCATTAACGTCAACATATTTGTGTTTTTAGCTCACCCTCATTCATATTAGTATCAGCAATGAACATAGATCAATAAACCGATTCGTTAATAAGTACTTAGCGCTTCAATTTATCTGCATAATTGTGGAGAAAGATTTGGTTAGACACCCTTAGACACATAAACTTAACGTTACAGGATATTTATCAAGAATGTAATATTCTTTGCGATTATGGATACTGTGCAATGCGAGACACGAAGAGGAAGCAGTAGTTGAGAAGGGAGTGAGACTGGGTTGTAGTCTGTCCCCGATATTATTCAATCTGTAAATTGAGCAAGCAGTAAAGGAAACAAAAGAAAAATTGGGAGTAGGAATTAAAATTCATGGAGAAGACGACGACATTGTAACTCTGTCAGAGACAGAAAAGGACCTGGAAGAGCAGTTCAACGGAATGGATAGTGTCTTGAAAGGAGGATATAAGATGAACATCAACAAAAGCGCAGGATAGAGTAGCATGGAGAGCTTCATCAAACCAGTCTCTGGACAGTAGGCAACAACAACAACAATGTGTATATCATAAAAGTAGCTATACGCTGTAAGTGTAAAAGTTTGTGTTGGAATGAAGGGTTTGATTGTAAATATGTTTACGATTGTATCTGCTAATTTTCTTACACAACGTATTACATTTAGTCGTTTGACTTAGTGCTCTTGCTTGTATTGTAACCGTCTCTCTGGCCTCATTACAGGTTATTGAAGCTTCTGGTACGCCTGTCGTTAGCCATCTGGTACGCTACTTAGGATCGAACTCCTTGCAGTCATGAGCGGCTGACCTGCTGCCGCCTGTAAACACCGTGTCAGTAAAATGTTGTCGCTCTCTCGTAATAATATTCTCATTGGCCCTATGCCCTCTCTACACCTGATCAGCGGAAATCATTTCCAAACCTTCTAGGCTTCTGTTCATATTCAATCAGACTCAAACCCCACTTTAACGCTTTGTTATGTTCCACTACAGCTTCCGGATTTTCCCAGGACTCGTTCTGTTACAGTCTTCCAATATAATCGCATCCTGTTCGCCCTTGAATTTTTTTTTAAGCGGAATGAGTGCGCCACCTCTGCATTCAGTGTTGGTTGTGCTGTGGGGTTTGGTGGTAATAAAAGACAAGTTTCGTCCCTTGTCACTGTGGACTAGAGGAAAGTCACTCCTTCGACCGCAAAAAAAAAAAAAAAAAAAAAAAAAAAAAAAAAAAAAAAAAAAAAAATCAAGACCCTCTTGAGCAGCACTGACGCTACTGATTTTGTGTTCTAAGCATATTTGGAAACCATCGCACGCACGACTTGTCAGATCTTAGTCGGTCACTGACTACTTGAAGAACAACTGTTCGAGGAACCTCAGCACGTAGTTCATGCACGTCACCAGTGGACACACGGCGAGCAGAGCGAATACACCCTTCACGTTTCTACACCAGTTCATGAGTCACCACAGACGGGCGTCACTTTGGTTTTCATGGTGAACTTTCCGTCTTCCAAAAGCGACATTCCGTACCCATTTTGTCACGTGCTGCCGCCACGTAACTTCCTCCCTATACACTGACACGATTATCACGATGAATCCCGGCCGCGCTCGTGGGCTTGTCGTACAGACTGCGTACAGCAGTGCGCACTTTACACTTGGTGGGCGACGGAAAGAGAGCGCCCATCTTTTACCTTCGCCACAACGGGGATCAGGACGTTACTGATGACTGTTACCACTCATTCAGTGTAGTGTGCGTCACCTTAGACAACAATGGTTGAAACGTCCCCTTAGAAAAATTATACATGACTGTGCTTAAGCTGACACACAATATTTTTTAGCGCAACGCAATCTGACTTTCAACAATCCCTACAAAAGAATGGCCCTGGCTAACATTAACCTATACCTTTCACAAATCACTTACCTCACAAAAATCTTCGTTACTCGAACCACTGCAATACAGCGAGCGCCACTACTGCCAGCTAAATAAAAGATTCAAACTACTGAAGGCACTAACTACTGACAGGCATAGTTAGCAAATGAAAGATTTTGATAGAGAACAAATAATGTATTTACCTTAATATCATCAAAAGTCATAATATATATAGCAGTTCATGGCATCCAGTCTTACAAATTTCAAAACTCCGCCATCTCTCTCCCCACATCCACCACTGCTGGCGGCTCACCTCCAACTGCGCAACGCTACGCGCCGCTAACAGCCAACAGCCCAACGCTACAATAGCGAATATTACATCAATGCCACCAAGCCACAGACTGCGCACAGCACAGCCAGTGATTTTCATACAGGGCGCTACGTGGCATTACCAATATAAAAAACCTAGACAGCCTACTTACATAGCCCCCATGCTCCCCACAAAAAATTTTACAAATTATTTTGGGCAGTGGCCAATACAGATCTGAAGAAATTTTTCATAATTACATACAAAGGTATCAAATGCATACACTTATTGTTACAATGTTGGTCAAAAGCAAAAATTTTCTCACAATCCACAAAGACAGTCCTGATTATTCATCACAGTAAAACTGCAGATTTTTTTTCTCAGAGTCTGATCAGTAAAAGAAAATGCACACGGAAGTAGTGGATTTCTATGCTGTCTTGAAGAAGTATTGTTGTCCTTCCAACGGAAAGACAGTGCTGACTCTTGACATGCAGACAGGTAATGGTCCACAACAGAGCAAACCCACAGCACAGTTATTCGAAGTTTTGAAGAATATTGGTAGGTAGGTCATCACAGAACAGACCCACTGTAGCCCCGGTAGAGATTACGGTATTGGTGGGCCACCAGAGATGCAGACCCACTGCAGTCCTTGTAGAAATAATGGTATTGGTGGGCCATCAAAGATGCAGACCCACTGTAGTCCTTGTAGATATAATGGTATTGGTGGGCCATCGAAGGTGCACACCCACTTCAGTCCTTTTAGAGATGGCCTGCAGCCATCTGTGCACAATCACAATCGAAGAGTCTTGCGGAGAATATAGCAAGTCCAGGAACCACCACTTGTGCACTCACAAAATTTTTTTTTGAAAAGTCCTTAGAACCAGCAATGCTGTTATCCAGTCCCTTGCTGAATTATTAACACACGTGCAAACACTAACAGTCCCTACTTCTCACATATTGTGCATATAGTATGACCAACAGAAACGTGTGCAGTGAAATGTAACTTACAAGTTACTTAATTTGATTAGCTGGTGTCAATTACAATTTTACAACATAAGAATACAATAACAAAGGTACAAAATACATCATTAAAAACATAATAATACAGATAACATTTGTAGTAATAGGGACTTTACAAAAGAATAGAAATAAACATATACATCATTGTTACAGGACTTATGACATAAGTAAATACATAAAAGATCAGAATAACTTTTGAAACATCAACTTCACACGTGAGCATTAAAACAGAACAAATAATGGCTGAACATCTTTATGAAGTAAACAACATATTATTAATGCAAATTATATTTGAGGATAACAGTATTCCTCATCATAGTGAATGTAGTAGCTTAGTATTAGAAGAGAAAAAATTCTATGAAACAGTATACAGAGACAGGTAGAAAACAAATACACAAGGGTACACAAACACATAGTGGGATAACACAAAAGGAAAGGACAGGGTTTGTTTTCAGTGTAACATTTGGTACTGCAGTCCAACCCAAAACTTCATTCCATAGATCGTCCCTCTTATTTCAACATTTGCTCTAGCCAAAAAAAATCCTATCCAAGCATGCTTTCTGTATTTATATGTTCACATATTTCTTACCTCATTATTTATTTTCCAAGAAAATCCTACCTAAACTTGTTGTCCCTAAACCCTACTTTTTTTGTTCCTATCCTCTTTCAAAATACTTTTTTGGCCAAACCATTTTCTTATAGCTTCTCATTGCATTCCTTCCAATTCATCGCAACTCATTGTCTTATATAGTCTACCCCCTCTTATGCTAACTTAAACCTACTGAGCTCAGATGCTAAACTAAGGGACGACGCAATGCAACAGCACAAAACAATTAACACAAACAGCAATGACAAAAAAATGCAAATTGGCAAAGCAAGCAACAGCAATTCTAAATTAGCAGAGCAATTACAATATTACAACTAATAAAGGTACTGTGCAGCAAACAAGAAAAATAAAGCAGTAGTGAAACTGGCTTAACAGAGTAATACAAAGTGAAATTTAGTAGTACTCTGACTGGCATACAACAGCAGCAAATGCTATAACTTATATCTAAACATGACAAAGCTCAAGCAGAAAAAATATTACACTAAAGACCACAATACAGATAAGGGAAATGTATATTCACATCTTAATGTCTATGTAATTAAAGTGGTGCACCACAACTTATCCTACAAAAGAAATTACCAAGTACTTCAAAAGAAAATTCTGTATGCAATTCTTGTGAAGGGAAATGTCTTTTTGTGCTCCCTCGTTTTTTTGAAGTAGATTATAAAGTTATTATGTACTGGATCTGTAGGCATAAAATGTTTATATTAGTACACCTATCAAATTTTTATTTTAACCAATGCTGCAGTGCAGCTAGAAACTAGATATTAAACAAAATGAGCAAATATATACAAAGCAATGTGTGAAACATCATTCACTAGATGGCGTCTCCAAAGGCAGTAAAAAATCTGTCAACTAGAAAGACAATGTCAGGGCCATTCGTTTTTAGGGATTGTTGAAAGTCAGATTGCGTTGCGCTAAAAAACATTGTGTGTCAGCTTAAGCACAGTCATGTATAATTTTTCTAAGGGGACGTTTCATGGTGCCAGTCCGCAGCCCGTGGTCGTGCGGTAGCGTTCTCGGTTCCTGCGTCCGGGTTCCCGGGATCGATTCCCGGCTGGGTCAGGGATTTTCTCTGCCTCGTCATGACTGTGTGTTGTATGATGTCCTTAGGTTAGTTAGGTTTAAGTAGTTCTAAGTTCTAGGGGACTAATGACCATAGATGTTAAGTCCCATAGTTCTCAGAGCCATTTGAACCATTTGAACAATGGTGCCACCTGTGAAAAGCTCGATTCCCTGGTAGAGCTAAGGTTATTGTAACTTTAGTTTTTGGACATCCCTTGAATGTAGTGCGTGCCAGCCGTCTTTTGTTTTCCAAACGAATGATGTGCTGAGCTAAGCTAATGACTACGATGACTACAGTGGCATCTGTGACAGTTCAGCAACAATAACATGCTACTAGCTTTGTGCTCTCTGCTCATACAACACAGCTTCACGCTGAGCCATCACCGCCTCCCTCCTATCTTTGTCCACTCTTCCTCTCCCCTCACTTTGTCCATATCCTCCCCCTTCTCACCTCATCTCCTCGTTCGTCTCTCTACGTCTCTCCTCTCTGTTTGAGCTCTGTTTATTGGGCTGAATTGGGTATTGAAGTCACAAAGTGAGTGAGTAAATCGACTGGTAAATCGACTGGCGTCGTTGGTATACTTGGTATGAGAGTAACTTTTCCAGATGCTGGATCTGTCGGAACAGTAGCTTCAATGACAGTATTTCGCGTAGTCTTAAACTGCAAGTGGATAGGCTTTCAACGTGTTGGACGATTCAGATTCCGTAGTAGTATCCTAATCACAAGCCTATATGGCCTAAGTGTACCTTTCATGTGCTCTGCAAAAACAATGGCAAGGAAGAAAACAAAACAGCTCATTGTTGTGTATGTAATTTTAGTTCGAACTTACATATAAGGAGAATGAATAAGTATTCGAAAAACAATTTCTCTAATGACTTATATGTACTGCTATCGCAGCTGAAACTGATGGCAAGAAAGAAAACGAAACTGCACATTTTCACAGCTCAGCATTTTCTTTCTCGCAGTTGATTTTAATGGAAAACCTATACACTGCCGATCAGAAAAATCGTGTAACCAATGTGAAACAATAGAAAATCCGGGATGGGTTGTAACAATATTATAAAAAGGATAGTTGCTCCTCACCGTACAGCGGAAATGCTGAGTCGCAGATAGGCACAACAAAAAGACTGTCACAACATAAGCTCTCGCCTATCAAGGCCAGGGAGACTGGTACAGTATAAGCAAGAGCAGTAAGTAAATCAGCGGAATGCGTGTGCCTTGGTCTAGCTTTGACGAAGGCCTTGTTCAGAGAATGCTTATTTTGTGACAGTCTTTTTGTTGTGCCTATCTGAGACTAACATTTCCTCTGTATGGCGAATAGCAACTATTCTTTTCATAATATTGTTTTATAGCCAATGTCCATACAAATGTTTATTAGTGTGTCACGTAATAATTTGAAATAATTGATCAAGAATTTTGAGATTTTGGAGACCAACTTTTAGCCTTCCTGTAACAAATATGTATTTGTATTGCAATGAATGCTCCAAACTAACTGCAGTAAGGTAACATGTTTTTCAATACTTTACACGACAGCCCTGTTTCGGCTTATTGCCATTATCAAGTAACGTCTAGTTGGAAGTGACCAACACATTGCATCTATTGTAAAGTCTTTCTGTTAAGTCTCGGTAAGTATAACAATTCTTGTAGTTATCGAAACGTCAAAATATATCTTTGTTAGACATTTTCACAGTTTAGTTTCGACAGTTCTTTGCTATGATGCAAGCGTATTTTTACGGTTCGATAATTACAAGATCTGTTATACCGGTACTTACCTAGACTTGACAGAAAGACTTTATTATAGACGTCACTTGATAAATGCAATAAACCGAATTAGGTCTTTCGTGTAAAAAAATTGAAAACATATTACCTTATTGCAGCTGGTTTTGAGCATTCAATTCCATAATGTTTTATACAGAACTATACCATGCTGCGGGCCCAGCACAACGTAAAATATTTGTTGTTATATATAAGTATGTTAAAGATACGAGGATCATTGCAACATCCATGGCAATTATTTTTTGTCTCAAAAATAGTAAAGAATTAAAAAATTCTGAAATACGCAAATGGAAGATCAGTTAATATGCAATCATTACATGTAAGGAGAGGGATGAACACGTAGACCGCCAGAAAGATATAGTACGAGAAAAAGACGAAACAAATTTCGTCGTTGCAAACGTGCACATGCCATGGCATCAGAAGTCTCCTCGAGAATCCACGGAAACGTGACGTGACGCTATATGACAGTTCTCTCCAGGAGAACGAAGCGTGAAGAGACCACAGTGACAGCTGGTTGTTATCTGACTTAAAATGTCAAAAAGGCTTTAAGTTGTAGCTGTTCTCAGGGTCGCTTCTCAGAAAAGCAGTTGCTCTTGAAAACTGAACTCACCAACTAAAGAAACGTAAGCAAGCAAATGAGCATTTTCTTGAATATCAGTGTCTGCGTCCACGTGAAGTACAAAACAGTTGTTACGCAATATATCGATTAAGTGGGCGTGTAAATCGTCAGAAATGTTTCAAAGTCTTCTAGGCACTGTGCCAATAGAGACAGGATACTCGTCAACCGTTAAGCAAGTGAGTCACAAAGTTTAGTTTCCTGACAAAGAAATTCTTCTGGCTTTTACCTTAATTCAGAATGTTTGGTATCAAGATGTCTCTTTAACCTGTTAGGCTTGATGATAACAGCAGCTAAATTGGTTAAAGCAATTTCACACTGCAAACGTTTTTTACCATTGATTGTTTTAATTTTTTTATGTGAATTGCGGGTAGATACAAGCACTGATTTAGCTTGTTCTTATGTCAATTTGTGGGTTTTAAATTATGCAGTCACTTGGTTGCTGTTGCTCGGCTATGGAAGACTCTGTAGCTACTGTTGTAACATGAAAGCATTGTAGTTTCAAGTTGCTTGTTTTATTCATTGGGATTCATCTATTTTTTAGTACCTTGAAAGATTATTCTAAGATATTTGTGGTTAGAGGCAACGTAATGTATAATTATGGGAGAACTTTAAAGATACCTTCCCTTTGTGAACTAGTTACTGTGGATTTGTAATTGAATTTCGATTTTTTGTTTTAGAAGTATCAATCAATTTTAGAAGTGCCCAGTAGGAGGAGAGGCGATGTTAGGAGACTGTTTTAGGAAGTGGGAGGCTTTGCAGTGGGGCAGTTTTTTTTTGCGTGAGGTGATCATTGTATAGGAGACAGCGTTGGCAGTGGTAGCAACGAGGAGGTTAATGCGAGGTGGCGATGGGGTGGCTCCCTGAGTGAAGAGGTAAACAATAGAGGAGGCGAATTCGGTAAACACGCGCATCAGGAAGATAGGACTGGAGTCGTCGTAGATTCGTTAAGTTCTGCACATTTCTAGGGTGGGGTGAGCACCTCTGCCTCCATGACCATGGGGGGGGGGGGGGGGCTTTCATGATGATGGTGGTGGGGGTTGGAGAACTATGGGGGGGGGGAGGGCTTGGGGTTGATGGGGAGAGAGGAGAGGGGAGGAGATAAGGATGGAGTCTTGGCAGGGCATAGGATGAGCAAGGAAGGTGCTGTGGACGTACTTGCATATTTCTAGTGTGAAGGTGCAGGCATCGAAGAATTCAGGATTTTGGTTGGAAAGGACGAATATGTGCACGGTGGGGGCTGGGAATGCGGGAGGAGAGGTTGTGCCCATGGAGGGATCGGAAGGAAGACGAGTGGGTGGTGGTTTCTTGGTGGAAGGGGTGGAGGTGAGGTCAGAACTTTCGCACTTGGGTTGTTTTTTGGCTGGATTGGCCTGAGAGGAGAGGTGAAGGACTGGTTGGAGCAGGAGGTGATGGGAGCCAGGCTCTTCATGTGAGGCAGAGGCACTCAGAAATGAAGGTGAATGCTCCATGGTGGTGACTGTGGCGCGGTGGGCGATGACCTGGGTTGGGGAAGCAGGGGAGGGCATAGCAGGGTGAGTGGTGATTATGGGAAAGCATTTAGATGGGTGGTGTCGGAAGGCGCGGGAACAGGAGCATGAGCAGGCGGGGGAGCAGGACGAGGAGCTGGGGCCAGAGAAGGAGCAGGAGCAGTATAGAGGTCGGAATATAGTGCAGGGGAGGAGATGGAAGGGGAGAAGACTATGAGGAGGAGAAGTGGAACTTGGGGAGGAAGCTCAGAGGAGACACTCTAGGAGATAATGGTGGAACCAGGGGAAGGGGAGGTTTAAATGATTGTGGTGGTATTGTTGTCCATACTGGATCATGTGGAGGCCTACTGGTGACAGGTGTCGCCAAGGTAGGGAGAGAAAATGAAGACGGAGCTAAGTAGTAGTTGAGAGGATAGGAAAGGGATGGCGACGAAGAGCGATAGCGTCAGCAACTGCGGTGCCGGCGATGGGCAGCAGCAGCCGGCATCGGGCAGCAGGAGCAGGTGGCGACGGTCACCAAGGGTTGGCGGCGACAGCACCAGGTGTAGGCGGTGGTGGGCCCCGGCGGCACGTGGCGGCCGGCGGCAGCAGCAGGCGACAGGGGGAGCTACCAAAACGTCGATATAGCCCTTACTGAGTAGCCCAGCCAGTGAAAATCTTCCGGCTTGTAAGGCGTGGGAATCCTACACACTGGATGGAGACTGCTAGTTCACGGTGTCGGCTTTATAGCAAAAATTGGCCGGAAACGCATGCGCATTGGCGGTGTCACTTGGGCGTTCTCTCTCGAAACCCATGCCCTCTGCATTACTGTTCCGTCTGTAGTGCGCAGGCGCCTGCGTAAAGCTGAAACTACATGTCCGCCCTCTGTCGGAATAGGTGCTCACGTCGCTATAAATAAACGTCTGATGTTGCCTGACCTGTCATTATGAATAAAATGTTTCCTCTCGGAAGGAATTTAAGAGATAACTAGGTCACAAGCCTTGTCCAGTTGAAAGCCGCCGTCATGATTTATAAGATGTTGTGCTAGACATAATTCCACAGATTCTTTAATTACTGAATCCTGAAAGGATCTCGACGGGGCCAAGATTTTTTTGGCAGACCCACAAAAGTTACTGACGATCGGCCGTAACGGAACGTCTTTTTCAAGAATATTCGTAAAATCGTACAACATGGGTGGCACACAACTATGAGGTCTTAATCTTCTGGCCACTTTTTGCAGAATAGAAGAAGAATTCAGCAGTGCTGATGTTTTCCCTGAGGGGTCTTCATCAATTTTCCGATACATAGGTTCACTCCGTATGCTATAAACCTTCTGTTCATAAACCTCACGTGGCAACAGCACGGTAGCTTTTCCCTTATCCGCTGGTAAAACCACCGTATGAGGATCTACTTGTAGTGCAACCCTTTCCATGGCACCAACGTTGCTCTTCTGAGATGGAGCTTTCCTGAGGGCACAACAAGTTCGACATCTTAATTCTTCTGCATAATCACTAGGAAGAGGCGTAACAGCTTCCTCAACAGCACTAGTAAAATCGGGACCCAATTCGACTTGGCCCAGGTAGCGCCGCTGATCCATGCCCTCTGTAATACGTAAAACTGATGATTCTTCGTTCAAGTAACCATTACAGGGTGGAACGGAGGGAGAGAGAAAGAGAGACGTATATACACAGCGGTGTCCAAAATTAAAGCAACAAACCGTTATTTCCCCGTCCTGTGTCTAACTCCCGATATAATCATACAAACTCTCAACAGATGTCTGTATGATCGTGTTCTGCACGGAAGACGGCATTCCAGTCAATGGACAACCACGTCGATGATGGCGTTAGGGCACCTACCAAATGGGGTAATGTTTGTCGGGTAGTCCCACATCCACAAACGCTGTGTACACAGTCACAGATGGTGCAGCATGGCACAGAGACACTGCTATGGAGAGTCATAGGAAGAATGGACGCAGGACGCTTGCAGACTGATGTGGCCAGATGGCTTAATGTGAATGATTCTGTTGTTTCTCGGATGTTGCGACAGTTTACGGAGGCCGAAACTGTATCCAGAAGGCCAGGGAAGGGCCTACCATGTGTGACATCAGAGAGAGAGAGAGGATAGTTAATTGGCTGTGAGGGCATGACGGTACCGCTTCAGTACTGCACAGCAGCTAGCATCTGACCTCGCAGCATCCACTGGATGCCCGTATCGAGGATAAAGGTGACAGTGCTTCGGCAGAGCGGCTGTTATTGTCAGAGACCTGCTGTATGTGTACCTCTGACGCGTCTTCACAGAAGGGAACGTATAGTCATAAACACGCCACATGCACAGTCGAACAGTGAGCCTATGTTCTTTGCACAGATGAGACCCGATTTGGTCTGGAGAGTGATTCTCGACGGAATCACATATGGAGGGAACGGGGACACGATTTAGGGACCCAAACAGTGAAGAAAAAGACCGATATCGAGGAGGATCTTTAACAGTGTGTGAAAGAACTTAGTTGACCACTGGAACTGCTCTTTGTGAAATTATACGGGTCAATAGTCAAGGTTGAACTGCTGCCAGGTTGCATGACAAGATCTTGGGACCTTACTTGCGGTTGTTGCGAGACGCTGTGGGCCCAGACTTCGTAGTGATGGACATTAATGCTCGGCTTAGTAGAGCATGGGTTCTTGATGCTTTCTTGGAAACAGAAGAAACTGCACGCATGGTGTGGCCTGCTCGCTTTCTCGATTTGAATCCCATAGAGCATGGCTGGGATGCACTAGGGAGACGAGTTGCATCACGTCAGCATCCGCCAACCACTCCCCCAAGAGTTGCGAGCAGCTCTGCAGGAAGAATGGGCGTTATTGCCCCAACATGGGGTAAATGACTTCATTCACAGTATGTGCTGTAATATGATCAGGCCTCTATTGCTGCCAGAGGTGGTCACACCCCACACTGAGCACTTTAACCAGTTGTCGGAATGTGTGTACAAATCTGTTGAGTTGGAAAAACGAAGAAAATTTCTGTCTACCATTATGCATGTTGCAGTTTTTTAAGTTCTACGTTCTATATTCTTTAGATCGTTTCTATTATAGTATCACCTGTTTATACTGTTTTGTTTTGCCACAAAATAAACGCAACCTTGCAAAATTTCCGTTTGTTGTTTTAATTTTGGACACCTGTATGTGTATGTGTGTGTGTGTGTGTATATGTCTATATGTGTGTGTGTGTTTTAGTTTGTGCACTAAATATCGCCAGTTTATGCAATGCAGATAAAGATGGGCGTAATTTGTTTTGAATATGATATCGATTCCAGGGAAGACTCTGCAAACTGTTTTGCGAAAAACTGTATTATAGTAAATATTTTTACACAATTTAATTACAGCTTATGTAACTACTGATCATGACACCATTTTTCACAATTCAAGTCTAAGTTACTTGGGATGGGAAATACTCTATATCTTTGAACATGGCACCATTTTACACAATTCAAGTAAAGCTTACACAGCTATTGTAATTGGCTGTCTCATGTTAACATGTACTAAAACACCACACTTTGATTGGCTGGAGAGGGCAGGGGAGGGGAGATGGAGGGGAAGGGTTGTGGGCTGACGGAAAGGCCTGGGGGAGGGGGCCACATGACAGCATTGAAAGGGAGTGTCATGGAATGATGCTAATTATGTGTCATAGATAAGGAGAGTATAGCTTTTTAAGGTCATTTAACTGCAAAGTAGCACAGCTTACCCTAAGATATACTACTCTTGCACATGTTGGGAAGCATATAGGAATGATTATAATACAATAAAGCAAGTAAGGAGGTGTAGAGGTGAAACTCTGATCTTGTAATTTGGAGAAAAGCATTTTGAGCTCCTCTTCAGAACTGCCATTGTATGTTATAAGAGATTATACCTGCTTTCTTAACTAAATGTGTTTCCGGTGTACAGTAAAATGCTTTTCAATGAGTGTTCAAACTTATAAAAGAACAAGAAAAGATTGTTCTTCAAGGTAAGTGTTTAAAATTAGCCATAGTATCTCTGATCAGACAAACAGGATGTCCTAGAAATATTCCGACAAACTTTGAGGATTATAGATGGTGTCTTGAGGAAGAAGTCGACGATAGGAAACTGTGTTCAGAAGCGTGATCCAATGGCGAAACAGGGTATTGAAGTTATAGGCGTCAGCGCCTGCCACTAGGCTACCCCTCTGGCAGCAAACGTGACTCTGCTCTGTTCACTGACAGACCACAGGCAGAACATCTCGCAATCCCTTTGAAGTAGATGGAGGAAGCTGTTGCATAAAGAATCCTTGTCTTCTATGAATCCGATGCTCTATTGACTTGGTCGTTGATGGTTTCAAACAGGGGTTCCACCTGCAGTTTATTTTTATCTTGTAACTCTCTAAAATCTCCAATGTTCTTCTGCATACAGGAAAAAATTAAACCGCAGATGGGAACATGTGCCTGACACCATTACCCACCAAGGCAACTGAGCATCGCATTCATACGAGACAAGGCCTGTCTACACAGTAGCTAGCTCCATCTTCTCCAAGGGCGATCATGGCAATCAATCCCGATCAATGAATAACAAACAACATTGGGAGACATTCCGCATACAGTCTATCAGCGTACAAAGCCAGGTTTTCTACCGATGGGGTAGCCTAGTGGCAGGCGCTCTATACCGACATCGGATGACGTTTTTGGAGACGCATTACTATCATAGATTTGTTCGTTAAGATAGCGTCTACAACATCTCAAAGTTTGTCGCAGAATTTCTGAGACAACCTATGTAGCGCTACCGAGAAAGCCTTTTCACATAATTGCTTATCAAATATTTTGTTACTAAATATTTGTATGATATTGTAGTAGTTATCTATAACGATTGTTTCACAAATAAATGGGCGTCATTATTGAAGCGCTTCATTGTACTACAGAATAAAACAACACTTGTGAAGCGTGAATGAAACTGTGTGAATGAGGACCGATGAATTGTTTTGAAAATCAAATACCAAACCATTGTTTCCTGAAATATATTAGTAGAAATTTCTACACTGAACCACCGATTTATACAGTCAGAGTGGGGTATATGGGGGAACCGACTGGCGTCAATGGCTTCGAAGGGCACAGTGTGCTAAAACGAAATTTGGCGGATTCCAGAAGTGCAACTCATTATGTATTGTTATTTTCGTACTACATAAAACATTGCTTTGAAGCCCGTTTATGATTTTAATTTCAACAGGACAATACAATACAGTCAAACATGTAAGCAAAACTATAAAATAATAGTTGCTTGACTATTTAAATATGTAATTATTCATCTCATCATCTTGTTTTTGCTTATGAAAAAAGGATGTATAACATTTTCATTTTTTTCAGTAGTTTGGCGAAGCATTATTTTTAAATAAAGATATAATGTTATTTCTCACAAGATTCGTAAGTAGGTACCAACTAGTCGGTTCCACATAAAAGTCTTCTATAAAATGATTACAGTTAGAAAAATATTTATGTGTTTACAGAATGTCAAATCAAACATCTTTTAGCCGTCTAATTTCCAGACTGTTATTTCATTTGGCTACCAGTTTCGGCGATGTACTTTATACCCCCTGGCCGACGTGTAGGAAGGTTCCAACCTCGGTTCCGGTCAAAATAGGGGCCAGCATTCAAAGACTAGTATCAGTAGATTTCTGCTTGAGACAGCAATCACTTCAACTACCATCTGCCGGCTGTTCAGAGTAAATGAGAACATGAATCCATTGCGCTCAACGTACTGTGAACAGATGTGTTTAAGTCAGTTAAGGAAGGAAAAACATATGCGTCTATGGCTGCTGGTGAGGCTATGGCTTCTGGTTCCTTTTTAAGAAAATAATTTGGCAGTGGCGAGACAGAGCTGACACTAGGCAGACGTCATCACGTCTTGAGTTTGTAATGCCTGTAAAAGTATTTTGCAGTTGTGTTACATAATATGTTGAATAAACGAAACTGAACTTAAAATTGTGCAAAAGTTTTATTTAACTTTGCCAACAACCAGACTCAAGACAGTGGAAGCATTCTGAAGTAAAATAATTGTTTAATTTTCGCCTTCGAAATGGTTCATCTTTATTAATGTTACTAATATAATTTCTGAAAATTGGCAAGAATAATAATCCAAGCATATCACCTTCGGTAAGGAAGCAAGTTAGCGCAAAGCATTTGTCTTGAGTATACCGTTATACGGACGACAAATAATTCAGAAACGAAGAAAATAGGTGCTTTTCAAATGTTAGAGAAGAACGCTGATAGGTATATCAGATAAAAAATGAAGAGGTACATGGAACTGGGGAGAAAAGAAATTTACGATAAATCTCGAGTAAAAGAAGGGGTTGATTGAGACATCAAAGAGTCGTCAGTTTGGCAATCGAGGAAAGTGAGGGTTGTAAAAATTGTTCAGGATGATCAAGGTTTGGAACCGGGCTGAGGTGGATGCCGGGGGCAGTACTTACAGACAGATGAAAGATTTTACGCAATAATGGCTGTCGTGGGGACCTGCATCAAATACTTCTTCGAACTGAACAAAGCAACAATAATAGAAATTCATGATAGATTGGTAACGTGAATGCCAGTTTGACAGTTGTCATGAGTGGAAATATTTCAACGAATATGTAAAACTATAGCTTTGGATTCATAATTTTTGGCATACATAACTTGTTCCCTTTTGTCCTTAGCTTTGTCGTGGAAGACTGATGGCGTCCCACTCACCGGTACATCGAAAATAGCGGCCTCCAACAGTCCACTAGAACGTACAAACAGCCTAATAATCCGAACTTCAGCCATATTTGACAGGAACGATTGTCTTTCGGCAGTCTGTATTTGACAGTTTAAACATCACTTCAGCAACTTTAAACATTCACATTTACAATTTGTTGCTTCTTTTTTAATCGCTGCAAACTCTTAGCATAAATAATGTTTTGATCCACAATGAAAAGTGGAGAACCACTGCTGTGAATAGTGAGTTTTTATCACAGAAGCTCACCATACGTATCTTGGGAGAAGTACTCATATGACAAGGAGGGGGTGGGGAGGGGATGGGTCGCGAGACAGGAGCAAATATGAAGGGGAGGGGGGGAGTGTTGCACATGCTACTCGGCTAATGACCTGTACAAGCGCCCTACACGCCCTGATGGCCAATCCATTGCTCCTGCTAATGCCGGAGGACTCTGCTGATGGCTGTGTCTCATCTTCATAAGTGACGTGCGCGTATGTGACGGAGGGTCGCTAGTGCAAAACCCGCTGTAGATCTGTGGTGTGGGTGATTGTGTTCTTCCTTCACGTTCTTGAAGTTCTGCTTTGCTTTGTTGAAGTTTAGCAGTCGCTTGTCCTCTCTGGGATCTATACTCTGAGAGCCGTTGTCAATCCTCGTCGTTGCAAGTATTTTTACAAGCACAGTTTGTCCAAGTCTTGGACAAAA
This sequence comes from Schistocerca gregaria, assembly GCF_023897955.1. Lineage (NCBI taxonomy): Eukaryota > Metazoa > Arthropoda > Insecta > Orthoptera > Acrididae > Schistocerca > Schistocerca gregaria. Next base: position 515,887,103 of record NC_064924.1, read on the forward strand.
TAATGTGAACATACAAGTAATATGTCATTCAGGATCAGAGGCAACTTGAGAGATTACTAAACCTTTTACAGTACATACTGAAATGCCACACTTAGGTGTCCTTGTATGGGACTTACATAAGGTGGGAGTAACAGAGAACATCGATATTACAGAGGGGTCACAAGCTTCCTTGACGAACGGGATGGTGTAACAGATATTTAGAAAAATTATAGATGACAGACTCTCGAAAAAAGATCTTGGATTCGTTGCTAAAAAAATGAAAAAAGGAAGGAAGGAGGATACGAAATGAAATTTTGTGAGTTGATAGGGTATAAGAACGTATTAGTGATTACAAAATGTAGTCGAATTTAAAAAGGACTTGGCAGTAACATCCCGCTTGTCAGTATGACGTTCCACCCCTTGCCTGGATGCGTGCATTGACGCGGTTGGGAACGGTGTCATGAAGCAGTTACATCTCTCCTGAGGATGGGATTATTGGTAATTGGGAGCTCCAATATTGGGCGCATTATGGGGCCCGTTAGGGATAGAACTGCCAAGGAGGGGAAGAAAGACAATGTGCACTCTCTGTGCATACCGGGTGGAAGTCATTCCAGACGTGGAAAGCTTCCCTCCGGATGGCATGAAGAGAACAGGGTGCAGCGAACTGCGGGTGGTGCCTCACATCGGTAGCAATGATGTGTGTCAGGATCAGAAGAGATTCTCTCTGGTATCGTGCAGCTAACAGAAGTGGTAAAGGCTGCCAATATTTCTTGCGAGATGAAAGCAGAGCTCATCATTTGCTGCATAATCGACAGGACCCATTGCTAACCTTTGGTACAGAGCCGAGTGGCGGGTCTGAATCAGAATCTCAAACGGTTCTGTGACCGTGTAGGCTGCAGATTCCTCGACATGGGCCATAGGGTGGTTGGGTTTCGGGTTTCGCTGAATAGGTCAGGAGTCCACTGTTTCGCAGGAGGTGGCTGCACAGGTAGCAGGGGAGTGGGCGGTTTTGTAGGTTAGAGGGTTTGGGAGAAATACAAAAAGGGCTTCGATCTCAAAGGGTGCAGGTCAAACATAGGAAGAATGTAGATATAGGAACCATCGGTATAACAGCTGTAAATTGTCGTAGCTGTGTTAGGAAAGTACGAGAGCTCCAAGCACTAATAGATAGCACTGATGCTCAAGTGGGTTTAGTCACTGAAGGCTGTCTAATGCCGAAGATAAGTTCAGCCGAAATTTTTGCGAAGAACCTAACGGTGTTACGACAGGATAGACTAAACACAGATGATGGTGTCTTGTTTGTTGCTGTTAAAAGTAGTTTATCTTGTAGCGAAATTGAAGTATGTAGTTCCTGTGAGCTAGAATGGGTAGAGCTAATTCCTGGCAACCGGCAAAAAATAATAGTTGCATCCTTTTATCGACCTCCCAAGTTAGATGATACAATTGCTCAAAGGTTCAAAGAAATCTCGAGTGTAATTTCAAACACGTATCCGACTAATACAGTTATAGTTTGTGGTGACTTTAATTTACCGTTGACATGTTGGCGACAAAGCATATGTAAATCCGGAGGTAAGCATAAAACATCATCCGAAATTGTGCTAAACGCATTCTCTGAAAATTATTTCGAGCAGTTAGTTCATCAGCCCACGCGAATAGTAAACGGTTGTGAAACACACTTTACGGCTTAGCAAAAAATAATCCTGAGCTTGTAACGAGCATCAAAACGGACACAGAGATTAATGAACAAAAGGTTGTCGTAGTGTGACTGAATATTGTAACTCCCAATTTCTCCAAAAGTAAACGAAAAAGCAGATAAAAATTCATTTGACGCCTTCCTGAGAGACAATCTCCACTCTTTCCAAGTTAACAATGTGGCTTGAATTCAAAGAAATAGCATCGACAGCAGTTGAGAGATTTTTACCAAATAAATTAACAAACGACGAAGCTGATCCCCCTTGATACATAAAACAAGTAAGAACACTGTTGCAGAAACAACGAAAAAAGCATGCCAAATTTAAACGAAGGCAGAATATCCAATATCGGCGATCTTTTAGACGAAGCTTTATCTCGAAATGTGCAGAAAATCAAAGAGATTCTGAGTGTATGTAAAGCGCACTAGCGGCAAGATACAGTCAATGGCTTCTCTGCGCGATAGCATTTGAATAGTATCTACGACTGTGCTGCGAAAGCAAAGTTACTAAACACAGCTTTCCGAAATTCCTTCAGCAAAGAAGACGAAGTAAATACTCCAGAATTCGAACCAAGAACAGCTGCCAACATGAGTAACTTATAAGTAGATATTGTCGGAGTAGTGAAGCAAAATAAATCACTTAATAAAATAAAGTCTCCTGGTCCATGCCTTATACCAGTTAGGTTCTTTTCAGAGTATGCTGTTGCAATAGCTCTAAACATAACAGTCATATACAACCCGTCGCTTGACGAAAGATCCGTTCCCAAAGACTGGAAAGTTGCACAGGTAACACCAATGTTAAAGTAAGGTAGTCGGGGAAATCCACTAAATTACAGGTCCATTTCATTAACGTCGATTGGAACCAAGATTTTGGAATATATATTGTGTTCAGACATTATGAATTACATCGAAGAGAACGATCTATTGACGAATAGTCAACACGGATTAAAAAAAAAAAAGGTTGCTCTTGTGAAACAAAACCATCTCTTTACACGCACGAAGTGTTGAGTGCTTTGAGAAGGGATTTCAAATTGGGTCAGTATTTATAGAATTCCAAAATACTTTTGACACTATACGACACAATCGGCTTGTAGTGAAATTGTGAGCTTATGGAACATCGTCCCAATTATGTGATTGGATTCGTGATTTCCTGGAAGAGAGGTCACAGTTCATAGTAATTGACGGAAAGTCATCGAATAAAATCAAAATCAATATCTGGCGTTCCCCAAAGTAGTGTTGTAGACCCCCCCCCCCCCCTGCTGTTTCTTGTCTGTATAAACGATTTGGGAGACAATCTGAGCAGCCGTCTTCGGTTGTTCGCAGATGATGCTGTCGTTTATCAGAAGATGAATAGAAATTACAAAACGATTTAGAAAATATATCTGAATGGTGCGAAAATTGGCAACTCATCCTAAATAATGAGAAGTGTGAGATCATACACATGAACGCTAAAAGGAATCCCTTAAGTTTCGGTTACACGATAAATCAATCTAATATAAAGGTCGTAGATTCAACTAGATACCTAGGAATTACAACTACGAAAAATTTCAATTCGAAAGAACACGTAGTAAATGTTGTGGAGAAGCCAAACGGAATGCTGCGTTTTATTGGCAGAAGGCTTAGAAAACGCAAAAGATCTGCTAAAGAAACTGCCTACACTAGACTTGTCCGTCCTCTTCTAGAATACTGCTGCGCAGTGTGGGATCCTCACCAGTAGAACTGAAGCAGTACATCGAAAAAGTTCAAAGAAGAGCAGCACGTTTTGTATTATCGCGAAAGAAGGGAGAGACTGTCACGGACGTGGTACAGGATTTGTGGTGGACACAATTACAACAAAGGCGTTTTTCGTTGCTGGGAAATCTTCTCACGAAATTTCAGTCACCAACTTTCCCCTCCGAATGCGAAAGCATGTTGTTGACGCCAACCTACGATCATCATAATGAAAGATGGGAAATCAGAATTCGCACGGAAAGATATTGGTGTTCGCTTTTTCCGCGCGCAGTTGGAGAGTGGAAGAATAAGAAAATTATTGTGAAGATGGTTCGACGAACCGCCTGCGAGGCGCTTAAGTGAGATTTGCAGAGTATCCGTGTAGAAGTAGATGTAGATGAAACAGGTCCAGAGCTTTTGTAATTTGTTCGTGCTATTCTGAATACTGCACTGGGACGGAGGTGATACCCGAGATCGTCGGAAGTAAGTCCTATTGGGGTCGGATATGGGGCCCTCGCTGGCCAAACGAGTACCTCGACATCAGGCACACACTTCATTCAGACATATGCCGTTTCTGGTCGAGAATTATTTAGTTCAAAAATACTATTGCGTAAATGGTAACACAGGAAGATGCAGGATTTCCATAAAGTGGTGCAGTGCCGTCAGAGTTCCCTCATTCATCTGTGGTCTAAAGTGACACCCAATGGCTCTCCACACCGTGACACCAGGAATAACTCCGCTGTGTTCCTCCGCAACCTTTGCTCAATATCCCGTGCTTATTGTCACAGCACCACTCCATATGCGCACATTCTTTTAGTGGTGTTATCGGCAACGGACGCATGGGACGGGAATCACCAAGTACGGTTGCTGGTAGCCTCCGACCAATAGTGCGAGAAGACACAAATGTTGCAGGGAGTCCATTATCAGTTTTCGGATGGCACACGCAGATATGAAGTGGTTTTGATTATGAGTATGCCTGCTCTCACGTTCCAGCACAACATCAAGCCACTGTCACATATGAGTGCCCCAAAGATCTAGACACTGCACGATTCGCCCAGCAGGCCAAATAGAGATCCAAAATGAGGCCCTTTCAAACTCTGTAAGGTACTGAAATCCCTGTCTCACAGGTTAATCTCCTTTAGTGATCACTCAGTAGTTGTTGTCGTTCATGTTCTTGACATACCGTAAAAAAGCCTGGTTGTTGTGGTTGTTGTTGTATTCAGTCCAGAGACTGGTTTGATGCAGCTCTCCATGCAACTCTATCCTCTGCAAGCTCTCCAAGGAACTACTGTAACCTAAATCCTTCAGAATCTGTTTAGTGTATTCAAGCCTTAGTCTCCCTCTACGATTTTTACCTTCTGCGCTTCCCTCCAATACTAAATTGATGATTCCATGATGCCTCATAACGTGTCCTACCAACCGGTTCCGTCTTCTAGTCAAGTTGTGCCACAAATTCCTCTTTTTCCCAATTCTATTCAGTAACTCCTCTTTTGTTACGTGATCTACCCATCTAATCTTCAGCATTCTTCTATAGCACCACATTTCGGAAGTTTCTATTCTGTTCTTACCTAATGTTTATTGTCCATGTTTCACTTCTATACATGGCTACACTAAATACAAATACTTTCAGAAAAGACTCCCTGACACTTAAATCTATACTCGATGTTAAAGATTTCTCTTCTTCAGAAACGCTTTCCGTGCCATTGCCAGTCTACATTTTATACCCTCTCTACTTCGACCATCATTTTGCTTCCCAAATAGCAAAACTCATCTACTACCTTAAGTGTCTCATTTACTATTTTAATTCCCTCAGCATCACCTGATTTAAGTTGACTACATTCCATTACCCTCGTGTTGCTTTAGTTCATGTTCATCTTATATTCTCCTTTCAAGACACTGTTCATTCCGTTCAACTGCTCTTCCAGGTCCTTTGCAGCCCCTGGCAGGATTACAGTGTCATCAGCAAACCTCAAAGTTTTTATTTCGTCCCCCTGGATTTTGATTCCTACTCCAAATTTTTCTTTTACTTCTTGCTCAATATACACATTGCATAACGTCGGGGATAGTCTACAAACCCTGTCTCACTCCCTTCTCAATTACTGCTACCCTTTCATGTCTCTCAACATTTATAGCTGCCATCTAGTTTCGGTAGAAATTGTACATAGCCTTTCGTTCACTGTATTTGAAACCTGCCACCTTCAGAATTCGGGAGAGAGTATACTAGTCAACAATGTCAAAACCTTTCTTCAAGTCTACAAATCCTAGAAACGTAGGTTTGCTTTTACTTAAGCTATCTTTTAAGATACGTCTTAGGATCATTATTGCCTAACGTGTGCCAACATTTATACGGAATCCAAACTGATCATCCCAGAGGTCAACTTCTACAAGTTTTTCCATTCGTCTGTAAGTAATTCGTGTTAGTATTTTGCAACCGTGACTTATTAAACTGATAGTTCAATAATTTTCATATCTGTCAACTTCTGATTTCTTTGGGATTGGAATTAATATATTATTCTTGAAGTTTGAAGATAGTTTGCCTATCTCATGCATATTGCTCACTAGATGGAGGAGTTTTGTCATGGGTGGCTCCCCTAAGGCCATCAGTAGTTCTACTTGACTGTTGTTTGCTCCCGGGGCCTTGTTTCGGCTTAGGTCTTTCAGTGTTGTGTCAAATTCTGCACGCAGTATCATATCTCCCATTTCATCTCCATTTACGTCCTCTTCTATTTTTATAATATTGCCCTCAAGTACATGGCCCTTGTATAGACCTTCGATATACTCCGTCCATCTTTCTGCCTTCCCTTCTTTGCTTAGGACTGGTTTCGCATCTCAGCTCTTGCTATTCATATACGTGGTTTTGTGTGCTCCAAAGGTCTCTTTAATGTTTCTGTATCTATCTTACCCCTAGTGGTATATGCTCCTACATCTTTACATTTTTCCTCTAGTCATCCCAGCTTAGCCATTTTGCACTTCCTGTCTATCTCGTTTTTGAGACGTTGGTATTCCTTTTCGATTGCTTCATTTACTGCAGTTTTGTTTCTTTCAGCAATTAAATTCAGTATCTCTTCTGTTAACCAAGGTTTCCTACCAGCCCTCGTCTTTTTACCTACTTGGTCCTCTGCTGCGGCAAAGATCCACTGGCACACCTTGTCAACTGAATCCCGGCGACATTTCCCAGCACTACATAAACAAGGTTTAAATGTACAAGGACATCGACTCGTGCTATTAGCGTCCAGTAATACGACAGGAAGCAGCAGGGCCATAATTACCAAACATACACAGCTTGTGTTAAACAATGTTTATTAGCTTGCACAATTTAAATACAATAAAACAGGTAAATTTAACGACCTAACAGGATCACAATAAAAAAATTTTCTTAGCCCTCTGTTAAAATGTGCATAACAAATGCTTAAAACAGTAAGAAAATTTCTGTTGGTGTAAATACTTAATACAATCAAAATTTGTCAAATTTTGAACCCGCAAGACTATTCTCTACGATGACTTCTCTTTTGCAATATAAATTCATGCCAATGTACAACATTAAGGCGTAACACAAGGCACAGAATAACAATAAAGCAACTTCTGAAACTTCAACGCTCGGCAAAGAAGACACCGGGCACACGAACTCCGGACTAAGAAATAATCCAGTTGATGCCATTACAGGTAGGTACTAATTAAATAACAAACAATTAATAAAAAACAGCGCCTCAGCATCTAAACATTCTCTGAGAACGTACGCGCAAGAAACCCTCCTTTATAAAAATCAAACTTCACAAGCAGCATACAAGATACAAATATGATACAAATGGCTGATAAGGGAATACAGAATTAATAAGGCAGAGCCTCCAGCAATCTGATAGGCACTAATTACAGAGGGACACCCAGTTTTGCAGGTTTAAATTCATATTTGGAGTGAAAAGTGCATCCGCCCAAGCGGGGGAGGGACGAGCTACAAAGCTTAACGACCTGACAGAGCCAGGAACAAAGAGAACAGCAGTACTCAACTTAAGAAGGAGATCGAGACAGAAGGCCAGCAACATGGAGCCCGGTCTAACGAAATACAGTTCCACTGGCAACGGCCAAGTCGCCAAGCCCCGGTGTCACGTCCCACCGTACCGGAGGAAATACACTGCGCTCCGCAAAACTGAAATATAAACCTACTACAACAGCAAATTCATATTACATAAAAGAATAAAACATAACCTTAAAACAGGAAGGATCAACAATTTTTTTTTAACTCAACACTTAAGAGTTCATTTAAACATTGCAATACAACCGGAAATAAAATTGTTCCTTGAAACGTGATACTAATAGCTGAATATTACTTTAAACGGACAAGAGACCATCAGAACTACACTTTCATGGAATCTGATGTAATTTTACGAAACAGCATAGTAGACACATTAAAAAAGGTTTTGCATCAGCCCGGCTCCCAGAACCCTTGTGGATATTGTATCACAGACACAGTCCCTTTGACTCTTCAGAGATGTCACTAAACGCGCCTAGAGATGTAAACAACCATGCATGAGCAGCGACTATTAGATGGAGAGAGTCTGACATCCGATCACTTCCAGTCATTCCACCAGGAAGGAGGTACACGGCTCGTGTTGTCTGCAGTTCAACCATGCCTAGACGGTCAAAACCGCTGTTCGGTCGCGTCCGAATTGTTACTTTGTGCCAGGAAGGGCTCTCAACAAGGGAAGTGTCCAGGCGTTTCGGAGTGAACCAAAGCGATGTTGTTTGGACATGGCGGAGACACAGAGAGACAGGAACTGACGATGACATTCCTCACTCAGGCCGCTCAAGGGCTACTACTGCAGCGGATGACCGCTACGTACGGAATATGGTTCGGAAGAAACATGAAAGCAACGCCACCATGCTGAATAATGATTTCCGTGCAGCCACAAGATGTCGCGTTACGACTCAAACTGTGTGCATTAGGCTGCATGATGCGCAACTTCACTCCCGACGGCCACGGCGAGGTCCATCTTTGCAACCATGACACCATGCAGCGCGGTACAGATGGGTCCAACAACGTACCGAATGGACTGCTCAGGACTGTCATCACGTTGCCTTCACAGATGAGTGTCGCATATGCATTCAACCAGACAATCGTTGGAGTAGGGTTTGGAGGCAACCTGGTCACGCTGAACGCCTTAGACACACTGCCCAGTGAGTGCAGCAAGGTGGAGGTTACCTGCTGTTTTCGGGTGCATTATGTGGGGCCAACGCACGCCGCTGATGGTCATGGAAGGCGCCGTAACGGCAGTACGATACGTGAATGCCATCCCGACCGTTAGTGCAACTATATCGGCAGCATATTGGCGAGGCATTCGTCTTCATGGACGAAAATTTGCACATCTTGTGAATGACTATCTTCAGTATAACGACATCGCTCGACTAAAGTAGCCAGCATGTTCTCCAGACATGAATCCTATCAAACATGCCTGGGATAGATTGAAAAAGGCTGTTTATGGACAACGTGACCCACCAACCACTCTGAGGGATCTACGCCAAATCGCCGTTGAGAAGTGGGAAAATCTGGACCAATGGTGGATAGTATGCCATGAAGAATACAGGAATCATCAATGCAAAAGGACGTGCTACTGGATGTTAGAGGTACAGCAATCTGGACCACCACTTCTGAAGGTCTCGCTGTGCGGTGGTACAAGATGCAATGTGTGGTTTTCATGAGCAATAAAAAGGGCGGAAATGATGTTTATGTTGATCTCTATTCCAATTTTCTGTACAGGTTCTGGCACTCTCGGAACCGAGGGGATGCAAATACCTGTATCTCGTTACTAGTAAACTAAGGTGCAAATTTTGGCACTTAATCACCAAGGTTACAACACTTTTAGATATACCATCACTCAAAAATGAGCAACCCACCGGCTTTCCTTACATATAGCAGCACATTCTTCATAAAGTGGTAGGAAACTAAGGTGGAAAGCCCAACCCGATTACCAGCCCACGTGTGACATAACTTTGACATATCAGACTCGTCACTGAAGACAGCATTAGTTAATCATTAACAAATATAAATTTGTCCGCAATTGCACCTGCTTAAATGAAACACACACCTTATGCCCAGGCGACGGTTAATGCCGAACGACGCTCCGGCAAGCTCTTCCTCTCAACATGCACGGCTTGGCGAGAGAAGCCAGACACGACACCTCATGCCGGAACCCAAACATTACCGCCGTCTCGGGCAGGAGCACTCCAATAATACCACGCCCAATGAACATGTGCACCAAGTAAAGGCCAACCTCCGGACCACGCTGTAACCGTAACCGACAGACCCCACAGCGAGGCCTGCGGCCTCGACGCTGCAGACTTCAACAACTGACCCGCGGCTGGCCAAAGCGACATTGATGGCAAAGATGACACTACAAGAAAGAGGTACTGGCGTCAGCCGCGCGGCCTATCAACGATAACAACTGTTAACATTTTGTCTATGGACTAAGAAGACCTGTGATGACTTTCTAAGTCCACATTGAGTTTCACTCAAGATTGAAGTTAACTCCGAAAAAAAGCGCAGTGCAAGACGCCACTGGGATGGGCTACATCAATTTACCACCGAGTATCCCCTCTCTGCATTCTTATCCCTAAGTAAGGTCCAGCTGTACGAAAATATTCTACGCCCAAGGAAACGGAAGTAAGGATTTCTCTGACATGTGAACTACACTCATGTCCAACGTTGAACTTCTAGAGATAGGACATTCATATTCACAGGACACATACATTAGTATGTTCTGAAGAAATAATTAGCATTTAAGTCACATCGGTTCAGCACGGTTCCTGATAACTCGTTCCATGTGTGAAGGCATCGTCGTGTATAAAGTGCGAATGGCGTCCTGTAGTATCCATCCATGCTACATTCATCTGGTTCCAAAGTTCATCTGTGGTGGTCGGCACTGGGTCACAGCACTGCAACTATCGTTTCACCATAACCCACACATTTTCGATTGGCGACAAGTCCGGTGATCTGGCGGGCCAGTGCAAAAGGCTGACATCCTGTGACACCAAAAAGGCACGTGTTCGTGCGGCGACATGTGGTCGTGCATTGTCTTGCTGAAACATGGCGTCCGGGGTGTTGTGCAGAAAGGAAAGGTATCGTCACAGGTCGCAGGATGTCATTCCCCTAGGTCACATTGGTCATAGTGCTCTGGACACGCAGCAGCTGCGATTTATGGTTGTACGCAATAGTACTCTTCACCATAAGTCATTGAGCTGGTGCTGTCTGTCTTGTGCGAATGCAGTCACTGTGATGCCTCTCCCCCTGACTGAGGCGAACCAAAATGCGGCCGTCAATTTCAAACAAACAGAGCCTGGATTTGTCCGAAAACACTAGCTGATGCCATTCCTGTCCCCAGTCATGTCGTTACATATACCATTGCCGTCACATTCGTCAAAGGCAGGCGGAGAAGTGGACGACGCGCACGCAACCCATACTTTAATAAACGGCGACAGGCTGCCACCCCTGATAGTGTAGATATGTTCCACTGTTGTGTCAGATGTGAGGAGGACTGCAATACCATTCGGATATCGTGTCGATCTTTTCGTTGGGTGGTCTGAGTGGCGTGACCTGACCCATCTGGTCGTGTTTTATGGCCTTCCCTGAACCATTATGCACACACCCATTACACTGCCGAAGCACTTGGACCGACACGAGCAGCAATTTCACAGATGGATGCGTCACATTCTCTCATGCTAATAATGCGCCCTCTTTCAAACTCAATGATTTGACGGTACGGTTCGCGCATACGTCTGCGAGGCATCCTGCACCTCCGCTTAACTCACATTGATCCATTACCTTCGGTTTTTAGCGACAACTCAGGCACGTTTTACCGGCGGGTGGTGTTGTGACGTGATATCAATGTTGGCCTTGAACCCGCTGGCCGACATGATTCAAATGCTAATCATTTCTGCTGAACGTGGTGATCTACATGTCCTGTGAATATGAGCGTCCTATCTCTAGTGGTTCAAGGTGTTCTGTTTTTATTTCTGAACATGAGCGGATATCTGTGTTCCCTTATAAATATTAAAAAAGTACTATCGACTACCGGAATGAGACAAGAATTCTGAATCATGTACACTTATTGATTACGAACTTTAATTAATAATCGAAACAAATACTGAAAATAACTGATTTGGAGAACATGAATACAGGTTCTCATCCCAAAATCGTAATGATAATGCTTCACTGGGAAAAGAAGTAATATCCGGCGTTCCCCCTCTATTGTTCCTGATCTATATTAACGGCATAGGAGACAATCTGAGTAGCCGTCTTAGATTGCTTGCGGATGATGCTGTCATTTACCGTATTGTAAAGTCATCAGCTGATCAAAATGACTTGCAAAATGATTTAGATAAGATATCTGTATGATGCGAAAAATGACAATTGACCCTAAATAAGGAAAAGTGTGAAGCTATTTGCTATGGACTTCTCCACCAGACAGCACGGCGCCTACAGTATCAGCAACCAAACTGACAGGCTGCAGCCGCGGTTGCCCGCCTCGCAGGCACACCGAAGCACTACACAACCGACAGGCAATATTGATCGACGGCTACAACAACAACACCACAGCAAAGACACCAGCTGCCACCAGGTGCCACTAACGGCACACAGAAGCATAAGGAAGAGGTCGCTGTAGATCCCGGAACTATCTTCCCACGTCAATCCACGTGATGGAAAATAGTTCCGACGTACTCATCCGCCAAAGCGCTATAAAGGCCGGCGCTCGGACACACATCGGCAGTTTATCGACCGCCAGCAGACATGGATAGCTGCTGCCCCTGCAGCCCGGCTTGGGTATTTTCGCTGATCTCTGGAGTAGGCTTGGTATATCAGAGACTAGTAGGAAATTATTTCAGTTGTTTTCTGTATTATTCTTGTATGTAGTTGTGATTCGAAGATGGATCACTGTTTTGTGTTGGTGTTACACTTGCAGAATTTGTTTTGGTTAGTTGAACAGTCCAATAAATTATTTTCGAACTTGATCGTTAGTTTCTTCTGCTTACGCAGACATATCCCTATTCACATGAGTACTAAAAGAAATCAGCTAAATTTCGATTACGCGATAAGTCACACAAATCTGAAGGCTATAAATTCAACTAAATACTTAGGCATTACAATTACAAATAACGTAAACTGGAACGATCACATAGATAATATTGTAGGTAGAGCAAACCAAAGACTGCGATTCATTGGCAGAACAATTAGAAGGTGCAACAGGTCTACTAAAGAGACTGCTTACACCACGCTTGTCTGCCCTATTGTGGAGTATTGCTGTGCGGTGCGGGATCCGCATCAGTTGGGACTAACGGATGACATCTAAAAAGGGGAGATAGTGTCACAGACATGATACGTGAATTGAAGTGGCAATTATTTTAAAAAACAAGGTGTTTTTCGTTGCGACGGGATCTTCTCATGAAGTTTCAATCACCAGTTTTCTCCTCCGATTGCGAAAACATTCTGTTGGCTCCCACCTATATAGGGAGAAATTATCATCATGATACAATAAGAGAAATCAGGGCTCGCACAGAAAAATTTAAGTGCTCGTTTTTCCCGCCTGCCGTTAAAGAGTGGAACGGTAGAGAGACAGCTTCAAGGTGATTCATTGAACCCCCTGCCAGGCACTTTATTGTGAATAGCAGAGTAATCACGTAGATGTAGATGTAGAGGTGTAGATGTAGATGTAGTGGAAGTAATGAAACAGGACAAAAGTGAAATGGCGAAGAACGTGCTCATCTGTTCTGGCTGAATTTAAACGCAAAATTAAGTCAGTGTTGACGATTGGGTCTGTAGGTTAGTGAGTACAAAAGGATAAGAAACCCAAAGAGCAGAGTCAAGCCAAGAGGTCCCCTCGACATAGAACGAATGATTAATTAAATTGATAAACGTGCCTGTCATCATGTGCGAGTTTAGTTCTACCACTTCTCTGCGACAGACAAAATGTGAAAGTCGAGGTAACGGAACTTGAAGATGGTGAATCCTGCGTCAACAGATCATGATATGTCTTTGCCTGGAATATAAAAGATTTCAGCACGAAGGACTCAGCCCGAGGGCGAGAAATTGATTGTTTGCAGAACTACCCCCGAATGCCTAGAATCGTGTAGTCTCTGCTCCTTCACGGCATGAGCCCATCAAAACAGCATTTAAAGCCAGTCCGTAGACGTGTCTCTAATTTTCCCAATAGTAGATCCTCTATCAACATTCCTGCACCAATATTCTAGTATGTTCCGTGCAATTTCCTGGAAATTGTGAGCGCCGACCTACGGCAAATCGCCGTTCCCAGAACTTGTGAGAGCTGACCAACCAAAGGCTGTCCCAGCATAAATTTTCTGTAAATTTTCCGTAAGCGGTGTGTTCGATTGTAGCGCTGGTGACCTGGCGGCGCGACGCAAAGTCTTGCCAAAGGAGCAGTCCTGCCTGTATCGCCGACGCTACGGGAAGGTGTCATCTGCTGTAAGCGCTCGGGACTGTGGAAGTGGGCAAGAGCCTTTCCGACAACCTCGGTATTCATATTCGTCACGAAGATAGGATCTAAGAGTGATCATTGAACTCAATTCTCCTTACGCGCCATTCACCGCAGTGTTAGTAATCTATCAAAGCCTGCGCTGCCTACAGCTGCAGTGGATTCTCGTCACTCCCTAGGGGCTTAGGACTGACCTGTATTCCCCTTGGAGGATGCTCGGTTAACTCGCTTCGCCCGATGCTGCTGTAAACAGGAGCCTCCGCGCCACAGCACAGCACTCCCAGCTAACTACTAAACACACAGAGTGACAATTATTGAACTATATAAAAAAGCACGTAAATTAGTTTCAAAATACGGCGTGCTCACACTTTATTGAACATATAAACGCCACTACAGATATCCGAATTTAGGTTATGACACGTTAGAGATGCCTGCCATCATTGGCGAAGATGTGGCACAGACGAATAGCGAAATTCTGCATGATATGCTCAAGTGTAGGAACATAGATGCTGTCGACGGCGGCCAATTTAACCCCATGAAAGTGACCTCTGGGTACACCGAAGCCAGAATGCAGTCCCCAAAGTGCTCCTCCAGAGCATGAAACAGTCTCCTGCTTCGACGGTGTGGAGCTCCGTCTTGCGTGAACTACATCTTGTCGAAATCAAGGTTACTTTAGATATTGGGGGTGAAATCATCTTCCAAAACCTTCACGTACCAATCGGTAGTCACCGTGCCATCAAGGAATAAAGCACCGATTATTCCGTGACTGAACATTGCACACCACACAGTCACCCGTTGGGGGTCAAGAGACTTCTACATCGCGAAATTCGGGTTCTGAGCCCCCCAAATGAGCCGGTTCTTCGAATCCATCCAAAGAAAAGCGAACTCCGTCGCTAAACCAAACCATGCACACGCATACAAATTCCCTTCATGCCCCGTGGCCAACCGCGCAGTTTGAACGTCCTAAGCAAAACGTTCGTAAGTTATGACGATCTTATTTCATATAATTCAGTATTTGTCACCCTATAAGAAGTAGAATTAAAAATAAATAATCTTCAGCAATCATCACACATTCCCATGGATAATGACATTCTCTTCAGTATATGCATTTGCTATTATGAAGAAACTGTACGGTCATATCATGAGCCTAATTTTTCATATGAAAAAGGGATGAAACATGAGTCTGTCTACAGACTGGTGCGGTTCAGCAGGCTATACTGTACATGGGTACATCTGCACGTAATCTGCGGACCCAGATGCATCACTTGAGAGGAGAGGAAAAGAGGAATGAAATTTTAAGGCCGACAATATTGTAAGTAGGCTGTTTAGGTTTATATGTTGGTAACGCCACGTAGCGCTGTATGAAAATCACTGACTGTGCTGTGTGCAATCTGTGGCTGGTTGGCATTGTTGGAATATTCGCTACTGTAGTGTTGGGCAGTTGTATGTGAAGAACGCGTAGCGTTGGGCAGTTAGAGGTGAGCCGCCAGCAGTAGTGCATGTGGCGAGAGAGATGGCAGAATTTTGAGAGCGGACGATCTGGACGTGTGTCCATCAGAAAAACGATATTTGTAAGACTGGATGTCATGAACTGATGTACATATTGTGACTTTTGAACACTATTAAGGTAAATACATTGTTTGTTCTCTATCAAAGTCTTTCATTTGCTAATTATGCCTATCAGTAGTTAGTGCCTTCAGTAGTTTGAATCTTTTATTTAGCTGGCAGTATTGGCGCTCGCTGTATTGCAGTAGTTCGAGTAACGAAGATTTTTTTGAGGTAAGTGATTCATGAAAGGTACAGGTTATTGTCAGTCACCGCTATTCTTTTGTACGAATTATTGAAAGTTAGAACGCGTTGCTCTAAAAATATTGTGTGTCAGTTTAGTGATGATCAGAATAAGTAAAGAGAAAAATGTCTACGTTCAGTTTTGCTCAGCTGTTTGTAAATCAAGTAACGTAAGAGGTTTACCAGCACAGTAATTCACAAGTATTTCTAAGGGGACATACAATATGTCCTCTTCATGGGTTGGCATTAAATAATCGTGGCATGAAAGTAGTGCGATAAATCCATTGCTTTCTTCAGATGTGAAGTTTTGTATGCTTGGTGTTATAGATGGCATCTTCGTTCGATAACGGATCTAAAAGTTCTTTTTTTGTTTCTTGTCTTATAGTGGCGTCAATGTGGCATTTTATCGTTACTTATGTTATTTTCTTTTGCGTGTCAACAGTCTTCTGACTGTTTTCATGTTGCCCGCCACGAATTCCTCCTCTGCCCCAATCCCCTCATCTCAGTGTAGCACTTACACCTTCCGCCAGCCTTATAACAGTAGGACTTATACAAAGGTTTATAAAAACCGTTGAAATAATTACATAAAAATAGTTCTACTCTCTCTAAAGCGAAACCAATGAAAAATTTAATAGTTTCTCATAGGAAGTGGATTTTAGTTACTGTAGTAACCTTGCGCTAATTCAGACTTATTTCAGCTTTCGTTATACTAAAATGAGAAATGATATTACTACGTATTGCATAACAGTTCATGTAGAAAGCTTAAAGTATTATTGTGTAAAATAGACGAACCACTGGAGGACAGCCAAGCGCGGGCTTCAAAAAAGTGCAAGCTATTTCGCTGTGAAGTCGATGTTGTGACTGGATACTAACGAGATTGGATCTTAAAATAATAGTGCTTTTACAAAGACACAATATACACTCATTTTCCCAGTTATTACACTAACGATATTTCAAGGATACTACTGGTTCAGATTTCAAGAGTAGTTAAAGCTGAATAACTAAATTTTGTTGCTCGTCTCAGTACCACAACTGACATTAATTTTACCAAATGTTAACCTTACTACTGTTTGTAGATGTATAGCTGATATGAAAGTCAGAAACAGGTCCAATAGTTAATTAACCATTGATATGGTTCCGTCAACATTTTGTATTGATTATCAAATGCACCAGAGATTTGCTCAGAGTAAGTTTAATATTTAATTTATATGTTTTTTGTGGTAGAAGTAATAATTATTTACTGTTCTTTGGTTGTATGCGTTCTGTGATTAATGGGGAGGTTTTGAAACCAACAGTAGTTCCACATAAATTATGGATTATTTGTATGTGTCTGGGACTGAGTTAAGGCTACACATTGCTGGCGATCATTTACTCTTGTAATGCCAGCTATTCCCATTTATTATAATTGCAGTGTGGTGACCTCCCCCCCCATCCCCCACCCCCCACCCTCCCTCCTGGAAACTCCTCCCATGTATATCTGCGTCCAATTAGCTTAGAGTTTGCACGACTTACTTTCCATATGGAACTTGAATTACACATAGCAAATCATATTTGTGCACATTCATATTTCCTTAAAAACAATTCAGAATTGAAATTTATAAGATTTAGTATAGTGTAGGGTGGAGGCGGGTAGGCATTGCACAGCCCAAGGCACCGACAGGATGAATAGCGGAAGAAGAAAAAACAATGGTCCGGAATGTTTGTGACAAGCAAATAGGGTTTTCAAAATAAAGTTTCCGATGTGCCTGAAATGGAAAGTTTACCATGAGCGTAAATAATCATTTTTGACTTTTGTCAGTAAAACATGGACTTTTATTGTGACAATCTGTCAGGACTGAAGGTCGTAAAACGCACAGTAGAGAACTGTAGGGTGGGGTTTAATAGGAAAGACAGCAAAACAGACCAGTGTATTAGGGAACTGACTAAATTTGAAGGCGTTGATTTGTAGACTAAATAAAATGGCTGTGGGCGGGACATGTAGCCAGAAGAAAATTTGGAAGACGAACGAAGAAAGTTCCTTTGAAGAGATTAGAAAAGAACGAGTAGAAGCTATTCAGATGGCATTATAAATGTAGAGGAGCAGTATGGATATGTGTGAGTGAAAGTTTCAATGGTCTTTAAGCAGTAGAGAATGTCAAATGACTGATCAGTTTTTCTTTGAAATGTTGTTTACATTAGTACACAGTGGGGGAGGGTGTGAGCAAGGTAATTAAAAATTAGATAAAATTATATTTATGAGAATAAAAACATTTATTTTAAGCAGTATGAGATCGTGAGACGTTTGCTCTAGAAACTAAAAAAAAGGGGGGGGGGGAGTTGTGCTATGGTCTCCTGGTGGCATTTTCTATGTATGGCATTTAAAAGCACATGGAACTGGAGAGAAACTGATACGAGTAGTAGGCACTGTTAAGGGTAGAAATGGGACGTAGACGGTAGCAAAATGGTTCAAATGGCTCTGAGCACTATGGGACTTAACATCTGTGGTCATCAGTCCCCTAGACTTGGAACTACTTAAACCTAACAAATCTAAGGACATCACACACAGCCATGCCCGAGGCAGGATTCGAACGTACGACCGCAGCAGCAGCGCGGTTCCAGACTGTAGCGCCTAGTACCGCTCGGCCACAACGGCCTGCAGACAGTAGCAGACGGATACGTTTTCAGCTATGCAGGGGATGGTTCGATTGGAGCCTTCCATTGGAAGAGTTATTTATAGCTGACAGGATAGATAGATTTCATGAGTGGTCTCCTGGTATTGGAGGGAAAGTCGGTTGAAATTTCCCTAGGAAATGACTGAGAGCGTGCGCAGATAAAATATAGGTGGAAGGTCGTTAGAGAAGTGTTGTTATACCCAGGTTAACTTGCTTTCTCACCTCTTTCTGCGGGGTTTCTTTACTCCAGAGTTGTTTCTACACTCACCACTTGACGTTTTTCCCTGCTTTCGACGTTTTTGAAGTGGTATGTCCTGACTTTTTCGGCTGTCTGGACTTCGGGTTGTCTCTGTTTTCCCAGCAGGTGTCCTGCGTCAGTTCGCGGATGCGGCACGTCTGTCTGCTGAAAGCGTCGTCTCGGGTGCGGACTTCGGTGGAAACGACAGCTGCATTCAGACGCGGACTAAAAGCCCGAGTGTGTACGCCTGTTTGCCGCGAGCACGATGATTTGGAAGGATCACTGCCAAAATCGGCATCTCGTTACTGCCGTAGGAGGTCTGGGCGTCTAATTCCACGCCGCAAGTGGTGTCTGTTGCCGAGGGCGCGGATAGGCCCGTGTTCCGAACTGTCAGAGTATATGAATAAAGTAATGATAACTGCGGAAGCTGCATGACGAAATTCGCAGATGGTGCTGTTGCATATAGAGAAACCGCAAGCATAAAAACTGTAGCGAAATGAAGGGAGACATGTAGAGTGTCAACGCTTTCTGCATGGATTGACAGATGATTGTCGACGTAAGAAAATAGAACGGTCAGTGCACAAATAGGCGCGTGATCCGCTATTTTATGATTACAAGACTGTAGAACAACCACTGAAAGCAGTCACATCAATTAAATATCTGGGAGCAGGCGTACCCAGCGAATTACAGAGGACCGACTACATGGAAGAAATCGCACGAAAGTCACATGCCACACTGATATTTATTGGAATGATCCTCAGAGCGCGCAGTCCACCGGCGAAGGAGGTAGTGTACGACGCCCTCGTTAGAAAGATACTTGAATAATGTTCTTCTTTGGGGACCTATGTCAGACGAGGTTGCTAGAGTAGATAGAGAAGATCCAAAGAAGAGTTGTGCATTTCGTTACAGGTTTGTTAAGCGCGAAAGTTTCACGGAAATGTTAGTCAAGAGGTGCTCAGCAAACTGCAGCATATCAGACAGGACTGTTGATATTTTTATAAATACCGGGAATACGCTATATCGATATTTAAAAATTACATTACGGCTCCTCGATGTATCGAAAATATTATTGAAGTACCGACGGAAAAAATATCGATGCACCGGCTTATAAAAAAACGGCTGCACGTTGTAAATATACTGCCAGTTTAAGAGCTGTATGTTTAAGTATTGATTTATTATCAGATAGTCTGTACATCAGCAAGCTAGTAACCTGTTTGTCTCCCTTAGAGCAAAAATTTAAAGGTAAACGTTGCACGTTCGATGCGATAAACACTTTGCTAACAATGGTAACTTCATGTAAGCTTATGTAAGTCGCAGAATAAATGGTGTCCGACGGGTCCGTCATACGGTTTCGTCACATATCGTACTTGTCCGGAACACTTTGTGTCGGCTTCCCTGTTGTTTTCATTTCTGTAAACGCCAGCGACCTCGCAGCTGTAGTGTCATAATTGCTTCAGCAGTTACCCTCATACGCCTCCACCAACTGCAGAGGCCTCTTCTGTCTTTAGATTTTTTTTTTTTTTACATTTTCAGCAACTTTTTTGAAGAATGCCGATGTGAAGGAATAGGACACTAATTGAATTGCATTAGTTTTTTTTACGCATCTGGTCTGCTATTTTTTCACATACACATCTTGTTATTCCATTCACACCTCTATTTCTCCCCCCCCCCCCCCCCGTCCGTCACAGTGCATTCGGACCTCTGCTTTGTGCCACCTATACTTGCCTCAGACAGTCAAAGAGAAAGACTGGACGTGATGAAAGCTCAGAAAGTAATAAGACTCCTTGACACAGTGAAAGTAAAATTATGTTCTACTACAATTTCAAAAGAACTTTTTGAAATATTTACCGAAAATTGCCAAAAAATATAATGTAAAATAAAAATATCAGGACCCGCTGTTGCCTTTTCGATATCTGTATTTCGATATATTGATAAAATATATATTGCCGATTTACACCAATATTTCTTGGAGAAAATATCGTTATATCGACATATCTGTGCTTTATCAACAGCCCTAGTACCAGACACTACGAGAAAGACGTTGTGCGTCACGGTGCGGTTGAGTGTATGTTCCTAGATGAGTAAACCGATATATTGCTTCCTCCTACACGTATTTCTTTACAAGTCCGTGAAGGAAAAAGTAGAGATATTCGAGATTACATTGAAGCTAACCACCAGTCTCTCTTCCCGCGTGCTTTTCGCGACAGGGATAGAAAAAGGGGGAAATGATAGTGGTACACTGCGCAACACACCATACACATCGGAAGGTGGCTTGCGGTGTATAGACGTAGATACAAATGTAAATGAGGCGTAGATACAGTTACGTGTTGGGAATCGAATTTGCGGGAGACATATGAAACACTCCCTATTTAAACAACCGTTTTTGACTAGTGGATTATAGCCTAACAGTTTATAATAGTTTGACCGTGTGCAACAGATAAAGGTTGATCGGAGTTGTTTCGTATCAAATGCAACAAAGCTAATTAGAACTGTGTACCGCACCGAGGCTCGACCTCGGGTGACGCACTACACATACGCACTACGCATAATTTCTAAAAACTAGTTTAAGTTTAAGAGAATGTTTGAGGTTTTCGTTCTTGCACCACTATTTGAAAGCATTGCAATATTAGAGCAATAAAACTGTGAGGATGGGGCGTGAGTCGTGCCTGGGTAGCTCAGATGGTAGAGCGCTTGCCCGCGAAAGGCAAAGTTTCCGAGTTCGAGTCTCTGTCGGGCACACAGTTTTAATCTGCCAGGAAGTTTCATATCAGTGCACACTCCGCTGCAGAGTGATAATCTCATACTGCAAAAGCAAATTAGATTGTCAGGTAACAATAGTCGGTACATTCTTTGTTGTTACTGTTCTATACCTATTGTCTAAACAGCTCGAATGAGGTAGTTACTCCCTTCGCCTGACAAAGTTATAACGGTTAACTTATCACAGGTCGCCTGTTAATGTCATCACACGCCAATATTCTTCATGTGACACTGAATGCACATACCTCACTCCAATCGAAATCGTAGTTGACTGGCGCGGTTGTCGCTTAATCGCTGTGCACAAATGAACACTTAAGCACATCAACAAATCACTCAATTAACGCCATATACGTATTTGCTGGAGGTCACACCCACGGCGTTGGGTGACACGCACAGCCGTTAAACAATTGTAAACGCGGTTGGCCGGGCCTGCCGAAATCTGTCCTGTTCGCTTAGCAGTGAACAATCTACTTGCTCGGAGTCTGAACATTGACTACCCTGTAGCGCAGTGGACGCTCGACTATCGATAGTACCTACTGCGACCTGAGTGAGGCAAAGACACATTGCTCTCAGTACGTATGGGGCGGTTGACACCTTAGACACAGGACCTGCGAAAGTATTGCACGTGTTTAAGGACATGGAGGAACTTTATCAGATATGGTAGGTAGCGGGTACATAAATACCTGAAGCTAGGTGAAGTTGATTACGCTTTCGTGTTTGGAGGGAATGGTGAGCGTTGGGACAGAGTTGGGAAGACACACGGTACATTTAGTTTTGTGAGGACGGGAAGGATGAAAGTCTTGTAGATAAGGCCCGTAGTTGAGGGATTTATTCACATGCGATCGGTAAGTAGTTTGTGTATGATGGCGTTTCTTTTGGGTGGCTTGTATGTGGGAGTTCAAAGTTGGCTTTTGGTTTGTTGAGGTTAGCCCAGTGTGTTATATCTTATGGCGAGACTCTATGTACTCGCCAAGAATATTCTAAGACTCTCAAAGGTCAGTCTCCACCTACAGCTATACTCTGTAAACACCCGTGAAGTTCATGACAGAGGGTACGTCGCACCATAGCAGTTATTAGGGCTTTTTCCCGTTCCACTCACGAGCGGAGTGAGGGAAGAACGATTGCTTAAATGTCTCTGTGAGCACAGCAGTGTGTAGGACCGTTGTAATACATTCCTAGATTCAAAACTCAAAATGTTTCCAAAATCTTTCTAAGTATGTTTCACAAGACAGTTTGCGTCTGTCTTTAAGCATATGCCAGTTCACTTTTTCCAGCATCTCCGTGACACTCTCCCATGGGTCGTACAAGCGTGATACAATTCGCGCTGCCCTTCTTTTTATGGTTAACAATATCCACTGTTATTCCTATGTCGTGCAGTACCACACATTTGAGTAGTATAGCGGGGTGGGTCGCAAAGGGTGTTTTGTGTGCAGTCTCCTTTCTAGACCGATTGCAGTTTGCCAGTATTTCACCAATGAAACGCAGTCTGTCACCTGATTCACCTAAAACTAAGGTCATGTGATCGATCCATTTCACATCCTTAAAAGCTGTTACACGTAGATGTTTGTGTTAAGTCGCCGATTGCAACTGTGAATCATTGATATTATATTCATGGAAGACTACATTTTTCATTCCTCTGAAGTACACAGTTTTACATTTCTGATGATTTAAAGCAAGTTGTCAGTCTTTTCATCAGCTTGAAAACCCATCAAGATCTGACTGCATATTTGTGCATCTTCTTTCAGACAGTACATTGTTTTACACGGCTGCATCACCTGATAAAAGCTGAGTTTAATATTAATAAGGTCTGAAAGATCATTAATACCCCTATATCAATCAGCAGATAGACTGTGTCAGTTTATGAATTTCATGTAAACTGGTGTTCAGGTACAATGGCGTACGCTTTCGTGGCCAGAGTTAGTTTCTGAATGTCGTACCACGGCATAATGTAAAAAGAACTACACGGAGAAACCAACGTTGCAGTAAGGTTACAGCGGTGTTCTACCAGTAGTGTGCTTCGAGAAGAAGAGTGATGTCCATACCTGCAACACTAAAGGAAAAATCACCTTTATTACCCATTATTAAAGCAATCAGTGGCTCGGAAAACAGTTAAATATACAGCAACAAATGTTTCTGATCATTTGCCCCATAACACAAAATGTCTGACATGAATCGAAGTAAGTTCTAAATCCAATTTCAAATCATTTCTTCCAGACAACTCCTATTCTATCGAAGAATTTCTATTTGAAAACTGTCGAAACATAAAATAAATAAATAGAGCACAGTAGTACTAGTGGAATAAAAGTAATAATGTATCCATTAATGCTAACACTAACCACACGTACTACGTATCCTGCAAACTGAGTCGTTCCACATCATTTCGTTAAAATAATCATTTAGTTGAACTATGGAACAAGTAGCTAACCAACTAACTTCAGTAATTAAAATACCGAAGCCCTCAAGTCTAAGCAGAATGGTTTCCTTGTGACACACCCTTTCTGTTCTGTATTGGAATTGATCGAGGTAGTTGAAACTTTTCACCAGTATGTGTAAATTATTCGTCTGTTTTACATCCACATCTACATATAGATGGTTACACACCTAAGTGCCTGGCAGAGGGTTCATAGAACCACTTTCATACTACTTCACTACCATTACACTCTCGAATGACGCGTGGGAAAAAAAGGAATACATAAACATTTCCGTTCGAGCTCTGATTTCTCTTATTTTATTTTGATGATCATTTCTCCCTAGGTAGGTGGGTGTCAACAAAATATTTTTGCATTCGGAAGAGAAAGTTGGTGATTGAAATTTCGCAAATACATCTCGCCGCGAAGAAAACCGCCTTTGTTTCAATGACTGCCACCCCAACTCGCGTATCATATCAGTGACACTCTCACCCCTATTGCGAACACGAAACGAGCTGTCCTTCTTTGCACTTTTTCGATGTCCTCCGTCAATCCTACCAGGTAAGGATCCCACACCGCACAGCAATATTCCAGCAGAGGACGGACAAGTGTAATGTAGGCTGTCTCTTTATTGGGTTTGTCGTATCTTCTAAGTGTTCTGCCAACAAAGCGCAGTTTTTGTTTCGCCTTCCCCACAATATTATCTATTTGGTCTTTCCAATTTAAGTTGCTTTTAATTGTAATTCCTAGGTATTTAGTCGAACTGACAGCCTCTTAGATTATTCGATTTATCGTATACCCAAAATTTATCAGATTTCTTTTAGTACCCATGTGGATGATCTCGCACTTTTCTTAGTTTAGAGCCAGTTGCCACTTGTCGCACCATACGGAAGTTTTCTCTATATACTTTTGTAATTGGAATTGATCGTCTGATAATTTCACTAGACGGTAAATTACAGCGTCATCTGCAAACAATCTAAGGGGGCTGCTCAGATTATCACCTAGATCATTTATGTAAATCAGGAACAGCAGAGGGCCTATGATACTACTTTGCGGAACGTCAGATATCACTTCTGTTCTACTTGATGATTTACCGTCTATCACTACGAACTGTGTCTTCTCTGAGAGGAAATCACGAACCCAGACGATACTCCATATGCACGGAATTTGATTAATAGTCGCTTGTGAAGAACGATATCAAAAGACTTCCGGAATCGATCTCAGATCCCTTCACGTGTTTATTAATTCTTTCGTTTCCTCTGTTGGTAAGTTTTCTAATCAGAATTCTGTAGAGTATGTTGTAATACTTCAGTTACATCCGTTTTCTTTTACTCTCCCATGAAATACAGTTTCAAAATGTAAAGCTAGGATGATGTACTGCGTCACAAATGTTTTCTGAGTGATAGGAGAAGCGCGGAAAATGCGGAGAAAACGTTTTTCAACTAGTAGTTTTGTGAAAACCTGTTCCAAAATAGAGCCCACGAACGACCACACCGCAATATAGCCCGTGGGGTGGAGCACTCTGTTAGCTAGTGTAAGTGCAGAGTAGGCGGACAACGATAACCATACAATGAGAGAGGCGCCTCAATTCGAATAGGTTTACGTTGTGCAAAGAGTTTTTTTAGTTTTGAATTTATTTTTAAAAGGAGATATTCCAGTGAGTGAAGCTGCGTGATCATTTTATTTTTAGTGTTTTCGTGGAGTACTCTTTCCTTTTAGGAGTGACGCCCAAAGTGGTGGAACTTGTCCGTCGCTGTGTGATGAACATTTCAGTACGTACTCACAAGCATGTTTTAGAGTCCCATTCTAGATTTTTGTACTGGAACAGTAATGTATTCAGGGATTTCTACGTTGCTACCATAAAATTGCTGGTTCTTCGGAGACAAACTTTAAATTTTACTATACACTCGCGAACTGAAAATTGGAGTTCTTTCAAAGAAACTAAATCTTCCAGTATAATAGAAGAAGCACCATAACGTACTGAGTCATTCCACCAGTATTTAGCTTTCGCTCTAAATATAGTTACGTGGAACACAGGGGAGAGTTGCCTGAATTAAACCACTCCTGAAATTTTATTTATTGTAGCCTAAATACTTTGTTATAGCTTTATTTAAAGAATTACATTCTCAACTCTATGATTTTGTACTTGTTGTATGACTGAAAGATTGGAAATTCTGAGAAAAATAGACGCACTACACATAATTTCTAAGAATTAGTTTGTGTTTAAGAAAATGTATCACGTTTTCGTTCTTTCATCACTATTTGAAAGCATTGCAATATAACTCTTTTCTTCCTTTACCCACCCCTGCACGCTTTGCCCATAAATCCAAATTTTGTGTTTCAAGCAGGTGATCATTTCTTTCAATCGATGTTCCTCGCACAATTGGCTATACCAGTCTGCTGTTTTTCGAACGAGTTTTTGTAGTCGCTTTCTTGCCGAGTCCTCAAAACCCTTCGTCTTCAAAGCTGGAGCTGATTTCTTTTGCTTTGTTTCGGCCATTTTTTTCATTTTAGCATGGACTGCTCCTCAGAGCTGACATTGTAATTGGGTAGTATACGTTCAAATGCAAGAGTATGCTCTTCCAGTTTGTTTACAGCTTCGTTGGAAAACAGTTTACTGAGACCAAAATTTCTATATCCCACTTTGCACTATCGTTTCTATTTTCAACGGACCTCTTAATTACTTGATTAGGCACTTTTTATGTGCCTTTAATCCATCATCCCCGTTTAGATATGTTGTTACAGCTAAATTAAATTCATCTATTCATCTCTGCCCCACTTCTCATAATGCCTTTTTGTTACCATACTGTAAAATAGAATACTTATTTCATTAATGAATTAATGTAAAGAAAACATTAGACAATTACGTTTATGCTCCACTAATAATATAGATGGAGTTTTTGAAGTTCACTGTGGGAGTTTCTGAAAGTGTACCCGTGTAGTATCGGAACTTATAGCAATACATTATAGGCAAGTCGCCATTTTCTGTTGTTGAATTTCGTATAAACTAACCACAACAGATTTATGATTCTCTGAAATCTTATTAACAAAACATTACATTACCATTTAACGTGCAACAGAAGCTCTCTCCGCCATGTGCATGAAAAGTTAGATGAAAACTGGAAGAAAATGACCGTTTTTTTCAGACGATCTGTTCCTCAGCACACAGAGAACACAGCTGATAGTATGACTGCAAGAAACACATATTTCACCCTGACTTCACTACATGGCAGTTACTACAAGAGATACGAATTTTGTAGCAGTGGTATAATTTAGGAGCCGGTTGAAAACAGGGTATTCTGGCCTTTGTTGCAGTCCAGGTAGCGAGTACGCATAAGAGAAAAACACTCAGCAGCTAAAGGAGACAGTTGGGTCGATCGTATTGAAAAAAAAAATAACCCGGAAGCTCACTATTAATAATAAAAAGAAGTATTTAAGTGTTTTAGTTGGACTAATAGGACTGTTGTGAACTGATGCGCGAAATTACTGGTGGTAGTGGTTATAAATATAACATATCGACACACCCACAGATTTTTTTAAAAAAAGAAGACTTGCCCAGCAGTTCACCTTCTCAGGAGCGCGTTGTAGTGAATTTCCACTGAGAAAAAAAATCACATACCAAGAAAGAGTTTTGCGACAGAAACGAATGTTGGTAGCCGTGTTTCTACACGGGAAAGATTACATCTTTTCAGACTTACCGCGAGTCGCATAAGAGTGGCGGTGGTAGTAC
The DNA here is from genome assembly GCF_023897955.1 of Schistocerca gregaria. Lineage (NCBI taxonomy): Eukaryota > Metazoa > Arthropoda > Insecta > Orthoptera > Acrididae > Schistocerca > Schistocerca gregaria. The sequence goes on from NC_064924.1 coordinate 515,914,532, forward strand.
CAGTGTCACGACACAGATCACGGTTGATTGATTGATTAGTTAGAGGGAGGGGACCAAACAGCGAGGTCATTGGTCCCTTCAGATTAGGGAGGGGTGCGCCGACCGTTATGGACCAGCGGTTCTAGGTGCATCAGTCTGGAACCGCGGTGCTGCTACGCTCAAATATTTCAAATGGCTACTACTTAAACCTAACTAACCTAAGGACATAACACACATCCATGCTCGAGGCAGGATTCGAACCTGCGACCGTAGAGGTCGCGCGGTTCCAGACTGAAGAGCCTAGAACCGCTTGGCCACACCGGCCGGCTTGAGGAAAGGGTGGGGAAGTGGGGAAGGACATTGGCCGCGCCCTTTCGAAGGAGCTATCCCAGTATTTGCTTGAAGCGCTTAAGGGAAATCACGGAGAACCTAAATCAGGAAGGCCGGACGCAGATTTGAACCGTCGTCCAACCCGAATGCGAGTCCAATGTGCTAACCACTGCTCCATCTCGCTCCGTTACAACCCCCGTTTGCTTTAACTTCACACTGGAATCTTTGAGACTGGTGAGTTGATGCTAGTCAAGAATGCTTTTAAGGCGACAAAGATTCCATTATCTACACGTCACTGAGGTTGAACGAGGTCTTGTAACAGGGCTACGAGAAGATTGAAGAAAGACTTGGCAGGAATGCAGCCATTGTACATAACTGCTGGCAGCGGAGATCACGAGAACATACGGTCACAAGAAAATCGAGCTGCAGACGGCCACGTGGAACTACCGAGAGGGAATACCGTTGAGGGCGAATGGTTCTGGCGCATCTGCAACACCAAACTAAGAACCACAGTGATATAGCGTACTGTTACAAGTCGGTTACTTCAAGGACAGGTCCGAGCCAGACGTCCTGTAGGGTGCCTTCCACCGACTCGAAACCACCACCATTTCCGACTTCTGTGTTGTCAAGGGAGAGAACATTGGGGGGGGGGGGGGGGGGGCAAGGTGGTGATCTGTTGCGCTTTCTGATGAAAGCTGGTTGTGTCTCGGTGCCAGTGATAGCCATGTGTTGGTTAGTAAGAAGCCAGTTGCGGGCCAGGAACCAACCTGTCTGCGTGTTAGACACACTGGACCTACACCTGGGGCTACGGTCTGGGGAGCTATTTCCTGTGACAGAAGGAGCACTCGTGTGATTATCTCACACACCCTGACTGAAAATTTGTATGTGAAACTGGTGATTCGACCTGTTACGCTGCCATTCATGAACAGCTTTCAAGCGGGTGTTGTCCAAGAGGATAACGCTCGCCCACACATCGCTGTAGTAAGCAAACTTACTCTACGGAGTATCGACATGTTGCCTTGGCCTCCTCTGTCACCTCATCTGTCATCCGCTCCCGATAGGTGAGTGGTCAGCGCGACAGAATGTCAGTCCTAAGGGCCCGGGTTAGGGGGATTCGGGATCGGAGATTTTCGCTGCTCAGGGACTGGGTGTTGTGTTGTCCTAATCATCATCATTTCATCCCCATACACTGGCAAGTCGCCGAATTGGCGTCAAATCGAAAGACTTGCACCCGCGAATGGTCTACCTGACGGGAGAACATTTTGTTGTATGTTAACCGGGGACCTAGAAACGATGGAGAGGCTCCGTCCCCGTCATAGCCGCAGTGGCCCACATCTACATCTACATCTACATCTACATCTACATGACTACTCTGCAATTCACATTTAAGTGCTTGGCAGAGGGTTCATCGAACCACAATCATACTCTCTCTCTACTATTCCACTCCCGAACAGCGAGCAGGAAAAACGAACACCTAAACCTTTCTGTTCGAGCTCTGATTTCTCTTATTTTATTTTGATGATCATTCCTACCTATGTAGGTTGGGCTCAACAAAATATTTTCGCATTCGGAAGAGAAAGTTGGTGACTGAAATTTCGTAAAAAGGTCTCGCCGCGACGAAAAACGTCTATGCTGTAATGACTTCCATCCCAACTCGTGTATCATATCTGCCACACTCTCTCCCCTATAACACGATAATACAAGACGAGCTGCCCTTTTTTGCACCCTTTCGATGTCCTCCGCCAATCCCACCTGGTAAGGATCCCACACCGCGCAGCAATATTCTAACAGAGGACGAACGAGTGTAGTGTAAGCTGTCTCTTTAGTGGACTTGTTGCATCTTCTAAGTGTCCTGCCAATGAAACGCAACCTTTGGCTCGCCTTCCCGACAATATTATCTATGTGGTCCTTCCAACTGAAGTTGTTCGTAATTTTAACAACCAGATATTTAGTTGAATTGACAGCCTTGAGAATTGTACTATTTATCGAGTAATCAAATTCCAACGGATTTCTTTTGGAACTCATGTGGATCATCTCACACTTTTCGTTATTTAGCGTCAACTGCCACCTGACACACCATACAGCAATATTTTCTAAATCGCTTTGCAGCTGATACTGGTCTTCGGATGACCTCCTTACTAGACGGTAAATTACAGTATCATCTGCGAACAGTCTAAGAGAACTGCTCAGATTGTCACCCAGGTCATTTATATAGATTAGGAACAGTAGAGATCCCAGGACGCTTCCCTGGGGAACACCTGATATCACTTCAGTTTTACTCGATGATTTGCCGTCTATTACTACGAACTGCGACCTTCCTGACAGGAAATCACGAATCCAGTCGCACAACTGAGACGATACCCCATAGCTCCGCAGCTTGATTAGAAGTCGCTTGTGAGGAACGGTGTCAAAAGCTTTCCGGAAATCTAGAAATACGGAATCAACTTGAGATCCCCTGTCGATAGCGGCCATTACTTCGTGCGAATAAAGAGCTAGCTGCGTTGCACAAGAGCGATGTTTTCTGAAGCCATGCTGATTACGTGTCAATAGATCGTTCCCTTCGAGGTGATTCATAATGTTTGAATACAGTATATGCTCCAAAACCCTACTGCAAACCGATGTCAATGATATAGGTCTGTAGTTAAATGGATTACTCCTACCACCCTTCTTGAACACTGGTGCGACCTGCGCAATTTTCCAATCTGTAGGTACAGATCTATCGGTGAGCGAGCGGTTGGATATGAGTGCTAAGTAGGGAGCTATAGTATCAGCGTAATCTGAAAGGAACCTAATCGGTATACAATCTGGACCTCAAGACTTGCCGGTATCAAGCGATTTGAGTTGCTTCGCAACCCCTAAGGTATCTACTTCTAAGAAAGTCATGCTAGCAGATGTTCGTGTTTCAAATTCTGGAATATTCCATTCGTCTTCCCTAGTGAAGGAATTTCGGAAAACTGCGTTCAATAACTCCGCTTTAGCGGCACAGTCGTCGATAACAGTACCATCGGCACTGCGCAGCGAAGGTATTGACTGCGTCTTGCCGCTTGTGTACTTTACATACGACCAGAATTTCTTCGGATTTTCTACCAAATTTCGAGACAATGTTTCGTTGTGGAACCTATTAAAGGCATCTCGCATCGAAGTACGTGCCAAATTTCGCGCGTCTGTAAATTTTAGCCCATCTTCGGGATTTCGCGTTCTTCTGAACTTCGCATGCTTTTTCCGTTGCGTCTGCAACAGCGTTCGGACCTTTTTTTGTGTACCACGGGGGATCCGTTCCATCTCTTACCAATTTATGAGGTATGAATATCTCAATTGCTGTTGCTACTATATCTCTGAATTTGAGCCACATCTCGTCTACATTCGCATAGTCAGTTCGGAAGGAATGGAAATTGTCTTTTAGGAAGGCTTCTAGTGGCACTTTATCCGCTTTTTTTAAATAAAATTATTTTGCGTTTGTTTCTGATGGATTTGGAAGAAAAGGTATTGAGCCTAGCTACAATGACCTTGTGATCACTAATCCCTGTATCAGTCATGATGATCTCTATCAGCTCTGGATTGTTTGTGGCCAAGAGGTCAAGTGTGTTTTCGCAACCATTTACAATTCGCGTGGTTTCGTGGACTAACTGCTCGAAATAATTTTCGGAGAATGCATTTAGGACAATCTCGGAAGACGTTTTCTGCCTACCACCGGTTTTGAACAAGTATTTTTGCCAACATACCGAGGGTAGGTTGAAGTCACCACCAACTATAACCGTATGAGTGGGGTATTTATTTGTTACGAGACTCAAACTTTCTCTGAACTGTTCCGCAACTGTATCATCGGAGTCTGGGGGTCGGTAGAAGGAGCCAATTATTAACTTAATTCGGCTGTTAAGTATAACCTCCACCCACACCAATTCGCACGGAGTATCTACTTCGACTTCACTACAAGATAAACCACTACTGACAGACACAAACACTCCACCACCAATTCTGCCTAATCTATCTTTCCTGAACACCGTCTGAGACTTCGTAAAAATTTCTGCAGAACTTATTTCAGGCTTTAGCCAGCTTTCTGTACCTATAACGATATCAGCTTCTGTGCTTTCTATTAGCGCTTGAAGCTCAGGGACTTTTCCAGCGCAACTACAACAATTTACAACTATAATTCCGACTGTTCCTTGATCCAAGCACGTCCTGTAATTGCCAAGCACCCTTTGACATTGCAGCCCATCCCGCACTTTCCCGAGGCCTTCTAACCTAAAAAACCGCCCAGTCCACGCCACACAGCCTCCGCTACCCGTGTAGCCGCCAGCTGAGTGTAGTGAACTCCTGACCTATACAGCGGAACCCGAAACCCCACCACCCTATGGCGCAAGTCAAGGAATCTGCAGCCAATACGGTCGCAAAACCGTCTGAGCCTCTGATTCAGACCCTCCACCCGGCTGTGCACCAGAGGTCCGCAGTCGGTTCTGTCAACGATGCTGCAGATGGTGAGCTCTGCCTTCATCTCGTAAGCAAGACCGGCAGCCTTCACCAAATCAGATAGCCGCTGGAATCCAGAGAGAATTTCCTCAGATCCAAAGCGACACACGTCATTAGTGCCGACATGTGCCACCACCTGCAGCTGGCTGCACCCTGTGCCCTTCATTGCATCCGGAAGGACCCTTTCCACATCAGGAATGACTCCTCCCGGAATGCACACGGAGTGCACACTGGATTTCTTCCCCTCCTTAGCCGCCGTATCCCTAAGGGGCCCCATTACGCGCCTAACATTGTGGCTCCCAACTACACAACCCCACGACGACTACCGCAGTCCACCCCTCCGCCGCCCCACACCTAACCCAGTGCTATTGTGCGATTCGGCCCCGGTGGACTCTCGAGGGAATGTCTCACACCTGGTGAGTGTAACCCCTATGTTTGCGTGGTAGAGTGATGGTGGTGTGCGCTTACGTGGAGAACTGGTTTTCGCAGCAATCCCCGACATAGTGTAGCTGAGGCGGAATAATGAGAACCAGCCCGCATTCGCCGAGACAGATAGAAAACCACCTAAAAACCAACCTCAGACTGCTCGGCCCCCGGACCTCGACCCAAGTCTGCCGGGCGGATTCATCCTGGGGACCAGGCACTCCTTCCCACTCTGGAAAGCCGTGCGTCAGACCACTCGGCTAACCGGACGGGTACAGGAGGCCACAGTTACACGACATTTACATTTTTACCGGATCTGTCTCCGATGTAGCACATATGGGACATCTTCTGACGACAACTCCAGCGTCATCCACAACCAGCAATAACCGTTTCTGTATTGACCAACCAAATGCAACAGGCATGGAAGTCCTTCCCAGAACTGTTCAAAAATGGTTCAAATGGCTCTGAGCACTATGGGACTTAACATCTGTGGTCATCAGTCCCCTTAGAATTACTTAAACCTAACTAACCTAAGGACATCACACACATCCATGCCAGAGGCAGGATTCGAACCTGCGACCGTAGCAGTCCCGCGGTTCCGGACTGAGCGCCTGAACAGCTAGACCACCGCGGCCGGCTCCCAGAACTGTCATGCAGCACACGTTGCATGCTTGGTTTCAATATTATGGTGGTTACACCTGTTATTAGTCTACTGACATTTCTAATTGCGTAAGCCTATCTTGCGCTTACATTACCCTGTGATCTCACGATGTAAATTTTTGTGTTAGCAGAAGAGCCAACACCGTGTTACGAGTGGAGGCCGAAATGCACGCGTTTTAGGTCAAGCCGGCTAGCGTGAGGAGGAAAGAACTATACTGACGTGAGGTCTGGAACATGACAAGGAATGAGAATTTAGAAAGCGGACGTAATTAGATACTTAACTTTAATCCATTAATGATGAACGTTGCTCTTGACGGTACATGATTCACAATATTATCTGTTCAGAATACATTCTGGAAGGTATATCTTATAGTAACTGAATATGGCGCCTTGCTCGGTAGTAGCAAATGACGCAACTGAAGGCTATGCTAAACTGTCGTCTCTGCAAATGAGAGCGTATGTAGACAGTGAACCATCACTAGCAAAGTTGGCTGTACAACTGGAGCGAGTGCTAGGGAGTCTCTCTAGACTCGCTCGTTCTGCAATCACTGATAGTGGCGACACGCGGGCCCGACGTATACTAACGGACCGCGGCCGATTTAAAGACTACCACCTAACAAGTGTCTGGCGGTGACACCACATAAATCACTAAAACATGTTACCCAGACGAATGTATTTCCGAAATTTCGTTAGTTTATATTAATTGATTTTTGATGACGTGATTTTTTTTCCGTCACTTATTTGGCTCACGTGGGATAAGGTATCTCGGTTTCACATTGTTGTGACACCATTACAAAACTCTCTAGGAGTTAACTCTCTACCGTGAGCTGGACAGTCGAAGGGCGGAGCGTGATTCCTCACAGGTGGCAGGTGCGGCCGCAGACGACATCCCCGGCGTGCCGTGTCGTAGCCGGCAAGTTTAGGGGCGAGCCCGGCTAGTTCTTACCGGGAAGTACTTCTGGAAGTTGCGTCGGGGAGCCGCGTCGCCGGGGAGCGCTAACAAGAAGTTGAGCAGGCGCGAGGGCGGGGGAGCGGCAGGTCTGCACGCGCTACGGCGGCGGCGGCTGGGGCCGCGCCAGTGGAGCAGAGCGGCGGCTGCTCGGCGCCGACTCGTCTGATCTCGGAGGCGAGGCGCCGCCCTGCGGCCGGCGCCGGAGCTTGCGGAGGCGGCGGGGGCGGCGGCCCGCGCCGCGCGCTTCTCGTTAGCTCACCCCGCTAACAATTTTATCACTGTAAACAAATTTGCAGCCACGAGGGGCTAAATCGTCGCGCCGAGCGAGCAGTCTCGGCTCGGGTTGTAAGTCTGTCCCACGTGTTGCACGCGCCTTCACAAGGCACAGCTGTTTGTGGAAGCGCAAGGGGCTGGGGGGGGGGGGGGGTCGTGCAGGGAGGTTTCTACGTAGCCGAGCATGAAATCGCGCGTCTAACGAGACGAGGCGCTGGATCGAAATGAGGAAATGAGAAACTGTGCGACGCGTTCATCCGTTGCATTTCTGCATCGCGTTACCAGCCACCAGACACCCGAGAACGGTTCGAGTGCGAGGTCACACCTGTCGTCTTATCGCTACAAGACCCGTCACAAGCCTACACCTTCATAGTGTCACACGTATCTTCGCGGTATATTATTGCGACAGAGAGACTGAGGGTATGTTAGACGATTTCTCACGAACAGCATTATTCAAGATCGCGAAAGATTGCTGCACACATACTGCACTACTCTGCGGGGTCGGAGCTTGGGTCGTGAAGACGACCAAGAGATGTCCAAGCTATAAAAATGAAAGAAAAGAATTAATTTTAGCAGATGAAAAAGTAACAACGTAACTGGAGGTATTGCGAGTAACTGAAAATTTAAAAGCACGAGCCGGACAGGGTGGCCGAGAGGTTCTAGGCACTACAGTCTGGAGCCGCGCGACCGCTACGGTAACAGGTTTGAATCCTGCCTCGGGCATGGATGTGTGTGATGTCCTTATACGAGGGTCAGTCAAAAAGTAATGCCTCCTATTTTTTTTTCTACGTTTAATTGTCAGGAAATTTAAATGCAATTACATAGGTTGAAAACCACAACATTGAGGATCATTTTGTCATTTTTCAATGTTATCTCCGCCCATCTCTACAGTTTTGGTCCATCTTTGAACAAGGGCATGTATCCCAGCACGGTAAAAATCACAGCTCTGCTTCCTAAGCCATTGACGCACGGATGTTTTGACGGCCTCCTCATCTTCAAAATGAATCCCACGATGAGCTTCTTTTAGTGGCCCGAACAGATGGAAGTCTGATGGTGCCAGGTCAGGGCTGTATGGGGGATGAGGCAAAACTTCCCATCCAATTTTGACAATCTCGTCAGAGGTGTGACGACTGGTCGACTGGTGTGTGGTCTTGCATTGTCATGCAAAAGAAGAACATCTGCCATTGATTTTGTTGGGCGAACTCGCTGAAGACGTGCTTTAAGTTTTTTGAGGGTTGTGACGTATTGAACAGAATTTATTGTGCATCCCTGCTCAAAAAAATCAACCAGAATCACACCCTCTGTATCCCAGAAAACTGTTGCCATAACTTTCCCTGCCGATCGCACAGTTTTGAATTTTTTCTTCCTCGGCGAGCTTGTGTGACGCCACTCCATTGACTGCCTCTTTGATTCGGGTTCAAAAAAATGCACCCATGTTTCGTCGCCGGTCACAATTTTTTTCAGAAGCTCATCTCCCTCCAAACGGAAGCGCTGCAAGTGTTGGGAGGCTATTGTTTTCCTTGCCTCTTTGTTCTGATCGGTTAACATTCTTGGAACCCACCGTGCACAAACTTTTGAGTACCCCAATTGTTTAATAATCGTGACCACACTGCCTTTACTAAGAGAAATAATGCGACACACTTCATCTGCAGTCACCCGACGGTCACCACGAATGATGTCATCAACTTGCTGAATGTTGTGTGGAGTCACTGCACTCACCGGCCTGCCGCTCCGCTTTTCGTCAGTCAACGGTGTTTGTCCTTCAGCTTCCTTACAACGACGAACCCATCGTCTAACAGTGCTGACATCCACTGTCACAACACCATACACCTTCTTCAGTCTTTCATGAATGCGTATGGGCGTTTCACCTTCTGCATTCAAGAATTCAATCACACAACGCTGTCTCAAACGAACATCGATGTCGGCCATCTTACAAACTTCTGCTGTGCTGCCATCTGTTGACACAGAAAGTTACTACTGCAGTGGATTGCAGAAGAAGGTTTGAGGAATGGCGCCAAATTCAAATTTTTCACTTAACTTAATTCTTTTAAGTAGAAAAAAAATGGAAGGCATTACTTTTTGACCGACCCTCGTAGGTTCCAATGGCTCTGAGCATTATGCGAGTATTTGAATACTTCCTTGAGGGTATGCATTGTGAATATCCACGCTGCGTATGTAGCTTGGAGCGTTGCAAATGAAAAAAATTGTTCAAATGGCTCGGAGCACTATGAGAGAACATCTGAGGTAATCAGTACCCTAGAACTTAGAACTACTTAAACCTAATTAACCTAAGAACATCACACACATCCATGCCCGAGGCAGGATTCGAATCTGCGATCGTAGCGGTCGCCCAGTTCCAGACTGTAGCGCCCAGAACCGCTCGGCCAGCCCGGCCGGCGTTTGTTTGAAAATTACCATCTCAAGGCACCTCTTGCATTCGTGCAGCGCCGGCACAACGGCCTACCCAAACAAGCGAAGCTGGTTTCGCGGACGGTCTCGTACGTCTCATAGACTCATATCTCACAAACAGATGTTTCAACACTGACGTGCAGGGCAAAAAATCATCAAGGGAAGCATTCTAGGGCCCATCGTGTTCAACCTGTACATTAAAGACTTCCCAGCAACACAAAACACGACGTTAGCCATCTACACGGATGACACAGCCATCCTTGCGCAAGATCGGAAACCGCCGAACATTAATTCAAGAATACAGACGGCAATCAGAACTGCCGAGCCTTGGTTGGAACGATGGCGTATTAAAGTAAGCGTCGACAAGTGTGAAGCAGTTCTGTTCACACGCAGACCGAAACAACTGCGCAAACATCAACACAGTAGACAGATAACACTACATACAGGCTCAATAAGTTTCCGAGAGAAAGTCAGATAAGGCGGTGTCTGGCTGGACCGGAAACTTACATGGGGGGACCGCATAGAATACGTAGCCAACAGAGCGCACACGAGGTTCAAACAACTCTACCCAATGCTCAACAGGGAAAGCACACTGAATAGGAGGGTGTCGAGGTCCATATACATGACACTGAGTAGACCTCTGATGATGTGCTCGGCTCCCGTCTGGGGATATGCAGCTCCCACATGCCTGCGCCTCCTGTAGATCATACAGAACAAAGTACTACGCATCATTAGCAACGCCGGCCGGTGTGGCCCAGCTGTTCTAGGCGCTTCAGTATGGAATCGCGCGACCGCTACGGTCGCAGGTTCGAATCCTGCTTCGGTCATGGATATGTGTGGTGTCCTTAGGTTAGATAGGTTTAAGTAGTTCTAAGTTCTAGGGGACTGATGACCTCAGATGTAATCTCATAGTGCCCCGAGCCATTTGAACCATTTTTTTCATTAGCAACGCTCCAAGCTACATACGCAGCGTGGATATTCACAATGCATACCGCCTTGAAACCCTCAAGGAAGTATTCAAATACTCGCAACATGACTATACCGGAACTCGAGACACTCGAACAATCCTTTCATCTTTACTCTGGGAAACTATGATCACAACTATAAGTGTAAGCATAAATGGCCAAAGACACTACTAGCTAGGGCATAACACCTATGGCAAGCTAACATGCACCAACAAGCGACAAATTTCGGCAAGCCCCTGCTTATCAGCAACGTTGACTGGATATACCAGCTCCTATTAAAGCCGACCAACAGGCTACAGCAGGGAAACCGACGAGCTCGCCCACTGACGCACAAACAAATCGTCAACATCACCCTAGACTGTGCATCTGATATATGGCCTATCGGACACAAAACAATGACGAACCTAACTATTACAGGTATGTTGGCGCTGAGCGAGAGATGAACACCGGCACCCAGCGTCAGCCGCCGAGTAACAGCACCGCACAACGTCAAAGGTATCGACTTGCATGATACCCACTACTAACAAAGCCTACCCTTGCACGACCTGTCGCAAGCAGCAAGACGTCCACTACAGCTCTTACTACCCGACCTAACTATTGCTGAGGTTTTTTTCCATTTTCTCTTGCTTTGGCACTGTTTTTCCTTTGCCCTTCAAACCGCTACCCTTCGTTCGATTTCGGCCAAATCTATCTCCAGATGAGTTCGTATCAATGGTTAACCTTAACTAGACATATTCAGACATCTCAGTACCCACAACCTGTTACACCTCACTTTAGTGAAAACTAACCCTTACACAATATAAGTATTAAGTGTGGCTTCGATTGAGTACAGTAGTATTCACCTGAAGTATTACGCAGCTGGCGCTTTTCTTCTTCTTCTTATTCTTATTAAAAGCACGCTATATTGCTCTAAACTGTGGCCTTGAGATCCTAATTGGAAATTTCATCTGAACCTTTAGTTAGCTGGCCCTTTCCTTACTATTATTACTATTATTATTATTATTATTACTAGAAGCATGTTATATTGCTCTAAACTGTGGCCTTAAGATTTACATTGTACATTTCCCTGAACTTTGGCATAGCTAGCCCTTTTATTATCATTATTATTAAAAGCATGTTATATTTCTTTTAAAATGAGGCCTGAAGCTTTAAATTTCAGTATTTATTTCTTTGATTTTAAGCTAAATTTTATATTATCAATAAATTGTTATTTGCGTGAAATAATAACCAGCTGATATGCGGGCCCAGTCCTTGTCGTTTCCCGATTGTCCGGTTCATATGTCTTCGATTGCGGAGTGAGCATCTACCAAAACGAGTCTGCAAAATCAATAATAATATGTATAATGATATAATTAAAATCATGATATTACGAAGCAACTATCTTCATGTTCAGAAAAATGATTTATATAGTTTGCGACGATATTGGTTAGTCACATGTTGCTGTGTGTACATTGTGTGGTGTGCATGTGCATTGTGTGTTGCACTTACTGTAATTTTCTGGGAGGAGGACAGGGCAAGTGTATGCGAAATTCTGTGTTCGCTAAAATTCCCCGCTGGTGGGACGAGAGACGCGTGACAACCCACATGCTTGAGGCTGTACTGTATTTCCGGGGTGGTCATGAATTTGAAGTTTATAAGTGCCATGTGGTGATTGTTATTGTATGAACTGCTGGCACAGTGCACCAAAGAGTAATCAAATACACTGTGTTGTAATGTATTCCATGGACATTAGAGATATTTGTGGCTGAACACTCTATTCTTTGGTCGTCTTCTTCTGTTGTTGGACTTGAAGAAAAGAGAACGATTGTCTGAAGCTCATCTTGCTGTAGTTGACTATGTAAATTTAAAACGAAGAAAAAATGTAGTTGTTTATAACTTAAGATTTGTGTACAGGATTCAATAACGTGTATTCTTCAACCTTGCTTGTCCTGAGTAGACGTGCTCTTAACGGAATATTGACCATTGTTAGGCGCCATACTAGAAAATAATTAGTAATTCTCTTTCAGCTCATCTTCTAGACGTGCCGCCGATTAGGACACTAAACCTTGTTTCAGATTCCACCTGCTATGCAGCCGCTATGAATAATTTAATATATTTCACTTTCAGATTTTCTTGAGGTTACGAATATACCAGGCAAAAAGGCCTGGTTACAGGTTTCTAGTTCTAGTATAAGATTTCATCTGCAAAAATTAAGGCTTATTATCTTATATTGGTATTCGAGACGAAACCACGATCTTGAGTTACGGGTTGCATTACTACACACTGAACTGGCATACGAAATATTATCGGGTGCTAAGAGCACATAGGTTTTAACTATACATTGGATATACGTACACTGGGGAATATCTGAGATGATTCAAGAGAGAGGCAATTAATTATTTACAGTTCCGTAACCACCCTGAGGACTGACCTAGTTTGCTGGTTGCTGATTCGCGTCGGGCTAAATTAAAAATACATTACACTGTTCGTAATATTATTAGTTATTTCTCTTTTGTTTTGACGTCTCTGTGTTAAAAGATATCAAAGTAGATATAATAAATTAAATTTTTTATTAAATTATTTTACAAGGCTTCCAGTGGTTCAATAGCGACGTCTCGAGACACTCTCAGAATTTTTAGCGTGGACGGGCAAATCCGCCTGAGACAGCTCTCTGAGTGGGCTATACCGGAGGTAGTGTTAGCCACTTTTCTGTTGCGTGGTGGTCTGTTCTTCGGGTGGCTCCTGGGGCCTTTCAGAAAAGCAGTTGGGTGGTTTCCTGGAAGCATAGCAGAGGGAAATCCACCGCCATATTTTCGCACTCAGTGTGAAAAAACGAGCAACTTTCCGTACGATAAACGTGCAACCAATAAGGTTCAAATGGCTCTGAGCACTATGGGACTTAACATCTTAGGTCATCAGTCCCCTAGAACTTAGAACTACTTAAACCTAACTAACCTAAGGACATCACACACATCCATGCCCGAGGCAGGATTCGAACCTGCGACCGTAGCGCGCCTAGAACCGCTCGGCCACACTGGCCTGCGCAACCAATAAGGAAAGAGAGCACTACCTGTTGCCAACCTCTGGTTAGTGTACGACAATACAACAGTTGCAAACTGGAAAATTCTGGTAGGCCTTCCCTGCAAAGTGGTATGGCAAATTCATGTTCGTCATGGCAGCAAAGTGGGGGACTGGCTCTCACCACGTGTGAGATCAGTCCAAAGGCAGTTGGAGAGGAGTTGGGGAGCACGAAGGTTGCTAGGCGGTCGTATCTGACACCGCAGAACGACGTCTCTTCAGTAGAGGTTACGAGTGGTGTCCGGTCCATCTTGGTACTTTTTGTTGCTGGTGTTAAGTGTCTTCAATAGCGTTTGCGCTACTTGTAGTCTGCATGGCTTTCAACTTGTGAGTGCTTTCTGCAACTTGCGTTGTTGATATTTCGCTCGTAGTGCCTAATAAGAAGATTGTGTTCCGAGCTTCGCCAGTATGACTTCATTTGCGGGCTGCCAGGCTTTGTTATATAGTTTGGCCAAGACGTTAACGGTCTCCCAAATACAGGGTATATCCGATTTGGGACGTCTACATTTCTGAAACTAACAAACATATACAATGAATTTTGTTTTTTGATGAATGGAAAACTCAAAACGTTTTTTTTCGTGCTTTTTAATAGGTGTTCAGTATGCCCCCCCCCCCCTTGAGATGCATAGCATATGTCAATGCGGTATTCAAATTGTTCTCGCACTGCAGCGAACATATCTTGAGTTACAGCTTCCACAGTGCTGTTATGCAACGTCTCAGTTCATTCATTGTTGCTGGCAACGGAGGCACATACACAGAGTGTTTTATGTACCCCCACAAGAAATAATCACATAGTCAGGTACGGTGACCTTGGAGACCAATAATGCAAGGCTGAATCATTTGGTCCAGTGCGACCGATCCATCCTTCAGTAACCCTCTGATTAAAAAATTCCCGCACTTCCAGATGCCAATGTGACGAGAAGCATGTAAAACTCGAGAGTTTGATCTTTCCAACAGTACATTGTTCACGCACATATTTCAAATAACATAATGGTTATGATTTTTTTTATATCGGATGATTCTTTTTGTTACACCCTGTAGCTTTCAGGCACCTTCTGCATTCAAATGTTAATTCCGAAGTTAGTTTTTAATTAATTTCCCCGAAGAATCGGGATTGATAATTGTACTTCACTCTCCGTGATTTTCATTGTTTGAAAAAAGATCTGGTATTTGTCAGCACTTGATATGTGAATCAAATTAATTTGAGTCACATTCATTTTAATGATTAGTTTCATTCGAGTTGTGATACAACTACCGCGATGAGGTGCCTCTCCCCAAATTTGAAACAAAACTTTCAGGCGATTTGTAAATTAGTGCTCAGGTCTTATGGGACCAAACTGCTGAGGTCACCGGTCCCTAAGCTTAAGCACTACTTAAGGTAACTTAAACTGACTTGCGCTAAGGACAACACACATACCCTTGCCCAAGGGAGAACTCGAAGCTCCGACGGGGAGAGCCACGCGGACCGTGACAAGGCGCAGTAGACCACGCGGCTACCCCACACGGCAGGGGATTTGTGTTCACTGTGTCGGCGTTCCAGAGTTACACCGGCACCAGTACCTGGAACATTACTGATTAACCAGGGAAAGCTAACTGTTTGATTTCCGGTCAATATAAATATTACTATTAATTTTTTGGTACTAATAAACTGAAATTCCCCTGCTTCTGAACGGGGCAGAGAGACTGTTCTGAGTTTTCATTATCGTTCTGTGATGCGATAATTTAACAAGGTACTAATTTGCTGGTGGAATTAATCGTGTTGGGAGTCTGCGAATGTGGCACGTAGACTGCACTAATTACTGCTGAACTCCCACCTTCTCACACGTTCTATTACTTAGCTTATTAGTGGTGTGAATTGGCTGGGAAATTTGATTGTGCTTTGTGTTCGTGCGTGTGGCAGCCAGACTGCGCTGAACTAAATAAAAAATAGATATTTCAAAGTAAATTATGTCCTATGCTAACAGCAAAACCCAAAGTGCTGTGTTACGAACGGATGATCCAGCACTGTTGTAAGGGGTTCACCACCCTGCTGGAGCAAATGTAATCTCGATGTATCGCTCACTTGCTAGAACAACAATCCATAGGCGCTGACTGAGGCATAAAGTATCTTTGCCACTGTTAAAAGAGAGGTGCAATATAGTCGCAGGTCAGAGCAGTCTCTGCCGCAATTGCAGACGCTCGCTGCTACAGTGTAGTTGCAGTCTAGTGCAGAACAAATTGTAAAATTTTGTTATGTGGAACAGAATAATAATTGTGATCAGCCACAGAGCTAAATGATACCACGGAATGAGATGATGATGAACAAATGAATAATAGTTAAAATAATGAATAATCAACAGTGTAATTAAGTCAGCCATCTATTGTAAGGTAAATTTTATTATTTTTATTGGTATGCGCGTAGTTAAGTCAAAAATCTTTCACATGTATGTGAAATCTTATGGGACGTAACTGCTAAGGTCATCAGTCCTTAAGCTTACACACTACTTAACCTAAATTACCCTAAGGACAAAGACACACACCCATGCCCGAGGGAGGACTCGAACCTCCACCGGGACCAGTTAAGTCACTTGTCTGAGATGTTAATATGAATTTGTTTCAATGCTTTCTTTAGTGATTCGTCAGCACCAGTTGACCCACATCTGTAATATATTAAGTTTTCCCGTGTAATGAATTGTAGGACCTTATCAATACCGTAAAAAAATTTCAGAATATAATTGTTTTACCCGGTCAACTACAAAAGTCTAATTTCCCCTTAAGTCATTGCCTGTCCTGATCCAGTCATTTATCTAAATTAAAATATTCCAGAATGTTTGTCAGATCATAGTCATGTGCTCTTTAGTAATCA
This sequence comes from Schistocerca gregaria, assembly GCF_023897955.1. Classification (NCBI taxonomy): domain Eukaryota; kingdom Metazoa; phylum Arthropoda; class Insecta; order Orthoptera; family Acrididae; genus Schistocerca; species Schistocerca gregaria. Next base: position 515,930,892 of record NC_064924.1, read on the forward strand.
GACGACCAGCTGTGCAGCTGTGTCACTAAGTAACGTCAGTTTTTCTAGTAATTCAGATCTCCGACAAATGTTACCCAGTATTAGTAGCCAGGCCAGCATTGCACTAAGCTGTGCCATTTACGAGCAGATATATAGACAGCGTTACCTGGGGACACCATCACGAGGTAAGAATTTTTCAGTTTATTTCTCACGGACAGATTCAGATTGATTTCACAGGGCCATGGCGCTGCTTACGTCAAAACTTATCAGATTTTCATGAGTTAAGATATATTATTTTTCATACGTCAGAACTTAATTATCCAAATTTATTTTATATTTTATTTATTTATACCGGAAGGTTACACTGTATTCAGTGAGAAATTGTTATTACACACAAACCCTGGAAGACTATCGTCAGTGAGTACGGCGGCGACATGGAGAGAGCTTCAGTGCTCTGCAGAGATACTCCTGCCGTTACGATGTGCGGAACCATTGGGTGTGACTTCTGGTCGCGTAAGGTGAGGGAACTGTGCGGTACAACGGACATCCTACATCCCCAAGTGTTTACCACTCATGCAGCAGTGTTGTGGTACCGACAGTCAGGGGGCTAGCGGGCTAGAGGAGGGACGAGACCTAACATCACACTGAAAAGTGGACTAATACTGACAAAGACGTTCTAAATTTCACTCGATAGTGTGCTCGCTGAGACGACATTACATAACTTACCGGCCAGGGTAGCAGAGTGCGCTAACGCGCTGCTTCGTGGACTCAGGCAGGCGCGCTGGTCCCGGATCGAATCCGCCCGGCGCATTAACGACGAGGGCCGATGTCCCAGCCAGCCTGGATGTTGTTTTTAGGCGGTTTCCCACATCCCGCTAGGTGAATACCGAGCTGGTCCCCATGTTCTGCCTCAGTTACACGGCAGAGACATCTGAACACATTCGCACTATTCCATGGACTACAGTCGACACAGACAGTTGGGGTACACTAATTCTGTTCCGGGGGGTATGGGATAGTGGGGCATCCGGCCATCCCTTAAAAATTGACATGCCAAATCCGATTAACGTAGGATGACCCTGCGTATCTGCGGGACAAGGCTTAAGCGATAGATAGATAGATAGATACACTCCGGGAAATTGAAATAAGAACACCGTGAATTCATTGTCGCAGGAAGGGGTCTGGGGTCAGATACATCACATGATCACACTGACAGAACCACAGGCACATAGACACAGGCAACAGAGCATGCATAATGTCGGCACTAGTACAGTGTATATCCACCTTTCGCAGCAATGCAGGCTGCTATTCTCCCATGGAGACGATCGTAGAGATGCTGGATGTAGTCCTGTGGAACGGCTTGCCATGCCATTTCCACCTGGCGCCTCAGTTGGACCAGCGTTCGTGCTGGACGTGCAGACCGCGTGAGACGACGCTTCATCGAGTCTCAAACATGCTCAATGGAGGACAGATCCGGAGATCTTGCTGGCCAGGGTAGTTGACTTACACCTTCTAGAGCACGTTGGGTGGCACGGGATACATGCGGACGTGCATTGTCCTGTTGGAACAGCAAGTTCCCTTGCCGGTCTAGGAATGGTAGAACGATGGGTTCGATGACGGTTTGGATGTACCGTACACTATTCAGTGTCCCCTCGACGATCACCAGAGGTGTACGGCCAGTGTAGGAGATCGCTCCCCACAGCATGATGCCGGGTGTTGGCCCTGTGTGCCTCGGTCGTATGCAGTCCTGATTGTGGCGCTCACCTGCACGGCGCCAAACACGCATACGACCATCATTGGCACCAAGGCAGAAGCGACTCTCATCGCTGAAGACGACACGTCTCCATTCGTCCCTCCATTCACGCCTGTCGCGACACCACTGGAGGCGGGCTGCACGATGTTGGGACGTGAGCGGAAGACGGCCTAACGGTGTGCGGGACCGTAGCCCAGGTTCATGGAGACGGTTGCGAATGGTCCTCGCCGATACCCCAGGAGCAACAGTGTCCCTAATTTGCTGGGAAGTGGCGGTGCGGTCCCCTACGGTACTGCGTAGGATCCTACGGTCTTGGCGTGCATCCGTGCGTCGCTGCGGTCCGGTCCCAGGTCGACGGGCACGTGCACCTTCCGCCGACCACTGGCGACAATATCGATGTACTGTGGAGACCTCACGCCCCACGTGTTGAGCAATTCGGCGGTACGTCCACCCGGCCTTCCGCATGCCCACTATACGCCCTCGCTCAAAGTCCGTCAACTGCACATACGGTTCACGTCCACGCTGTCGCGGCATGCTACCAGTGTTAAAGACTGCGATGGAGCTCCGTATGCCACGGCAAACTGGCTGACACTGACGGCGGCGGTGCACAAATGCTGCGCAGCTAGCGCCATTCGGCGGCCAACACCGCGTTTCCTGGTGTGTCCGCTGTGCCGTGCGTGAGAGCATTGCTTGTACAGCCCTCTCGCAGTGTCCGGAGCAAGTATGGTGGGTCTGACACACCGGTGTCAATGTGTTCTTTTTTCCATTTCCAGGAGTGTAGATGACATTACACAACTTCCCAACTCCTAATGTTTCATTTCGTTTCCTCCTCTTCTATGTGCTTCCCTCTTTTGTCAGGCAGTGTATTTCGCAAGGAGAGGAGTTAAAGACATACGGCGATGCCCATGTAAACACAAAATGCCATGAAATCAAGTAATAATGATGTGGTATATAAATTGTAATAGTCAGTCAACCTGTTGCTCACAAGTTTTTTTAAACAACACATTAAGCAGGTTTAGATAGTTCTAAGACTGTAAAGTTACTTAGAAAAATATATAATGCACAGATAATATACATAAAATACATATGTGAAAATTCTCAACCGGAACCAGAAAACTGTACTTACATGAAATCACATAACGTTTGAATTTCAGCAACAGTGCTCTCGTCAAATGACATGTTTGTGTTCCATGAGACAAGAATAAAAATAATAGTGAAAATGACACACAGTTACCACAGATTGATAAAACCATGGTTGCAAGTGGCGGCGCAAGTTAATTGCTGTACCCAGATAAGACCGGTGCACGCACAGCCCAAGAGGCATCAGACTACACGGCATGCAAGGCAATATGAAAGATTGCAGAAATAGTAAATCAGCTTTTTTACAGGTGAAAAACTGATGATGACAGCTGTATAAGGGAAAACGACATTCCAGACTGTGGGGAAAAAATACAAAAATCAGGCAATTCTATGTAACGGCTGTAAAGTTTGAAATAAGTTTTTATTACGCAATTGTAATTGTTCGTTAAAAATAAAAGCGTCATTAAGCGAGAGGCGTTTGAAAATTTCCAATTCTTCAAGGATACCGAGTCAGAGATCTTTTTTCTCCGAATGTAGAATACTACCATCTTGCACTTCTTTGGGTTTATGTCCTGTGATTAACAAGTGGTTGGCAAAGGATGAATTACGAACATGTACCCTTTTTTCCTACAATATGTTCTCCAAATCTTACAGATATAGCTCGCCCTGTTTGTCGTGTCTAATAGGCTGGACAAGAGTCACAGACGATTTTATAAACTCCTGTATTTAGCAAATGAGGCTCTTTTGAATCCAAACTGTGAATAAGATTATTTTTAGAGATTTATTAGTGGAAAAAGCTACTTCGCAATCATATTCTGTAAGAGACAGATCCAAGAAATGATATGGAAATAAAAATTTTCTTACCATTTCGGTCGTTAATGGAAACGCTCCAAGTAGTGATTCTGTTCTTCCCTTAATTATTGAAAATGTTATTTACCATGTTAAGTTCGGAGCCATTATTAACTGCAATAGTTTTGATAAAATTTATTTCTGTTTCTAGATTTTCATTGATGTTTTTAAGTTTGACTTTTTGTTACCTTATGGCACTACTAATCCTCGTGTCTCTCTCATGGCAGTGTCGGCTTAGATGCCGTTTAGCGTTACGCCTCTTGCGCTGTGTGTAGCGGTCTTAGCCGGCTACGGGTGTTAACTTGTGCCGCTACTTGTAACCATGAGTTCATCATTCTGTGAAAACTATGTCTTTTAGATTATCATTTTTACTCTTGACTCATGGAGCACAAACATGCCATTTGACGAGAGCACTATTGCTGAAATTTAAAAGTTGTTGTGTGATTTCATGTAAGTATAGTTTTCTGGTTTTGGTTGAGAATTTTCACATAAGCATCTATTTTGTATATATTATCTATACCTTATACATTTTCTAGGTAATGTTTACCATACTGATGAAGATTAGAACTGTCGAAACCTGGTTAATATGATTTTTTTAAAAAAATTGTGTGCAACCGGTTGGCTGACCATTAAATTTTTTAATAATTGCACAACGGTTGCTGAGCTCACCGCTATAAAGTGTTTAAAATATCAATGACGTGGTGGAACATCGGCGTTAGGCCACAATTCAAGATAAATTAGTCCATTATCAAAACTAAAAACACTTTTCATAAGGTTTACGTGATGAATAAGCGCGGAAATGGAACGTGATTTTCGTTATTTTGAGACCCGTCTGGTCATTGTGATACACAGCGTATCTAGGACACAAATGTCAGCAGTAGGAGACGACCAGCCCCAACGTGTGCTGATGCCAGACAAGCAGTACTTCGTGAGGAACAAACCACATCCACGCGCTTTGAGTTTCGACACCACCCCTGCAAAAGTCGAGTAAATTCGTATACGGCTGATGCTGAGCTCACGGATTTGCGGGCGAATGACGGTGTTGGCGAAGTCTGACTTCGTATGCTGCACGCGATTTTTCAACAACGTGACTCGTCATGGAAAAATAAGAGCTTTTTATTATTACAGGACCTATGGAGTGGAATGCACAGACTACTGAAAACAGAGTACTGTTTGAGACAGAGTCAAAGGAAAAGAAAGATAGCGACAATGACATCAAGGAAAACCGGGTTGCATAGTAAATAAAATGAGGGAATTCTGCTACTTATAAGTAAAATAACGCATGACGGTAGAGACAACGAGCAGAATAGTACGGACAAAAGAGTATTCTCCTACTACTATTAGAGATAGTGAGCCGTGCACGGCTCGCGTTTATCCCATTTATTGTTTGTCATATTCTATTACGGTACTGCCGCCTCGTTTACTTATTCCATTTACTAGTGTCAGTAACTTCCTGCGTTGCTTGCCCGTGAGTGGCAGCATAGCGCGTATCGATTACTGCATTGTCGTACCATCTCTGGAGCGACCTATAGTAATTCCGGGTCGTCGTGTGTCTGGGAGTCAGTTCGGGACGGACCAGCGGTGCAGTCGGGACGCAGCAGCAGTGAAGTCGGGGACGGAGCGCCGGTGAGGCGCCGACAGCCAGTGCTCGCCGACCGCCGGCGACACTCATGCACTGTCCGATGGAGGGAGATTGGAGCGGGACGAACGTTGGTCGGTTGTTGGGTTGGTCGTCCCATCGTCCTTCACTGTTTCCGGGCCTGGTCAGTTCGTCGGTTGGCATGGAACAGGGAGGAAATCTCCGCGGCGCGTCGTTTGGCCGGACCGTTGGCAGCGTCCATGCGCGGTCGGAGTGTTAGGGGCTCTTCTCATTGCTACGAGGTCCGTTGCTCACGGACACCGGACAGGAAAGTTATCCTGTCGCTTGGTCCGTTGACTGTCCGTCGGTTGGGTTGTCGTTGGATCATGATTGGTTGGCCCGACTGTTTGTCTCACCTAAACGAGCGTTAGTGTTTGAATTCCAGGACGAACCTCGAACATCTAAGCGCCCTTGGGTGTACTGACTTTTTTTATTTGTTCTTGTTGTTTTTTAGTTGTATAGCTTCTAGTCGATTTTTTTAAAAAAAGGCATTACATTCTTCAGGCCTTCAGCCTAAGTTAAAGAACTGTTTCACGTAAGACCTTCGGCGTCTTAATGGTTTTAATATTGTTGAGTTTTAAGTGTGGCCTTCAGCCGATTTTGAGTTTGAGTTGTTTCTGCTCTTATGGCCTCGAGCCTAGTTCAAAGAACTGTTTCACATAAGGCCTTTGGCATTGTAAAAAATTTAATGTTGTTGAATTTTAAGTGTTGGGCCTTCAGCTGATTTTGAGTTTGAGTTGTTTTGCTGGTAAGGCCTTCAGCCTAAATTAAAGAACTGTCTCACGTAAGGCCTTTGCAATTAAAAAAAATGATGTGGAGCTTTAAGTGTTAGGCCTTCAGCCGATTTGAATTTAACTTCCTTGCTTGAAGTGTCTGATTGTTTGGGCCTTCAGCCTAACTAAAGAACTGTTTTAAGATAAGCCCTTGCCTTTTTAATTTCTGTTTTGGTTGAGATTTGCCAATTAAGAACTGTTTTACGTAAGGCTTTGTTTTTTTAATTAATGATGTTTAGAGTTAAGTGTTGGGCTTTCAGCCGATTTTGAATTCAAATTGTTTGCTCTGAAAATCTCAGATTCTTTTGCCCTTCAGCCTAAATAAAGAACTGTTATAAGATAATGTTTGTTTTTTTAAATTTCGGATTATGCTTGCGTTATTGCCTTCAGCAGTTTTAGGCCTTCAGCAGTTTTTAAATTAAAGTGGCTTTCAGCCGGTAATTAAGTTCCAAAGATTAAAGCTGGGTGTTTAAAAAAATAGTTTTGGCCTCTTTTAATGTTTGATGAAATAATAAAGTTGTGTGTTCGAGTGTAACTGACAGCCCCTTATTTTGGCCCATTGCCACAATTTAAACGACCTGTCCTGTCCTGCAGGTTAAGCTGGGTGTCTCAGTTTTTAAGTGTATTCTGGTTACTCTGCTGCCTAGTTAACAGACTTCCCTAACTACTTCTACTTCAGGATCCCCATTTGTCATGTTAAGTTTCTCTCTGTTCTCATACCTGCTACTCCTCATTACTTTCGTATTTCTTCGATTTACTCTCAGTCCATATTCTGTACTCATTAGACTGTCGAGCCCATTCAACATTTTCTGTAATTCTTCTTCATGTTCACTGAGGGTAGCCAAGTGTCATCAGCGAATCTTATCATTGATATCCGTTCACCTTGAAACTTACTTTTATGTCATCGCTCCCTCGATGTACAGATTGAACAGTAAGGTCGAAAGATCACATGAATGCGAGTATTTCAGTCTTGAGCCTCCGGTCTTGTTCTCTTGGTTCCTGTGTATTACCTACCTTTACCTATACCTTACCCCTGTTTCTTCAAAATTTCGAACATCTTGCACCACTTTACATTGTCGAACGCTTTTTCCGGTGAACAGATTCTATGAACGTGTCTTGATTTTTCTTCAGCCTTGCTTCAGTTCTCAACTGCAACGTCAGAGCTGCTTCTATAGTGTCTTTACCTTCTCTGAAGGCAACGTGATCGACATCTAACACATCTCTAATTTTCTTTTGTACTCTTGTGTTTATTATTCTTGTCAGTAACTCGGATGCATGAGCTGTTAAGCTGACTGAGCGATAATTCTTAATCTCGTCGGCTCTTGCTATCTTCTGAATAGCGTGGATGATGTTTTTTTCCGGAAGTCTGATGGTATACGTATCTCCGGTCTCATACATCCTGCACACCATCGTCAATAGTCATTTTGTTGCGGCTTCCTCAATGATTTTAGAAGTTCCAATGGAATGTTATCTAACCCTTCTGATTTGTTTGACCTTGAATCGTTCAAATGTGTTTCAAATTCTGATCGTATCACTGGATCGACTGTCTCATCCCTGTCGACTTGTCGTCATCAGACAAATTGTCGCCTTGTGGAGGCCCACAATGTACTCTTTCCATCTACCTGATCTCTCCTCTGCATTTAACAGTGGAATTCCCGTTGGAATTAATTTAACCGAAGGCTGTTTCGATTTTTCAGTACCTGACCCACTTCTTCTGACAATCGTTTCTTTTTCGTTTCCCCATATTTTTCGTACAGTGATTTTGCCTTAGCTTCACTGCACTTCCTATTTATGTCGTTCATAACTGACTTCCACTTTGGTATTTCTGAATTTCCCTGAACACTTTCGTACTTCCCTCTTTCGTCACACGACTGAAGTATTTCTTCTGTTACCCATTGTTTCTTCACACTTGTCTTCCTTGTACCTGTGTTCTCCTTTCTAATTTCTGTTTTTAGAGATGTCCGTTACACCTCAATTGAACTACCTACTGAACTATTCACTGTCGTAGTATCTATAGCCTCAGAAAAAGTTAAGCGTATCTCTTGATTCTTCGATACTTCCATATACCACTTCTTTGTGCAGTTGTTACTCCTGACGAGTCTCTTAAACTTCAGCCTACTGTTCATCAATACTATATTGTGATTTGAGTCCATATCTGCTCCTGGGTACACCTTACAATCCATAATATGATTTCAGAGTCTCTGCCCGACCATGATGTAATCTAACTTGAATCTTCCCCTACATCCCAGCCTTTTTCAAATATATCTCCTTGACTTGTAATTATTGAACAGGCTATTTGCTGTTACTAGCTGAAATTTACCGCAGAACTCCATAAGTGTTTCTCATCTTTCGTTCGTACTCGAACTCAGGCAGCATCGTAACAAGCCTCAGAAGGCCCAACGTTATAGACAGACCGCCATGCGAGCTTGAGCTATCACGACGCGGTTGGTAGAGGCACCAGATTTCCGGTCAGCCCAGACGTCTCGCGACGACGGAAGTGCAACCACAGCAGAAAGAAGACACATCTCTGCTCCGGGCCAGATCAGGAACGCGTCGTCCGGCGCCAAATCTACCCTGGCAACACACATCAGAAGGGAACAGTAATATGCGCAAATAAGGCTACAGACGAGAATGCCTAACAAGTAGAAAATTTTGTTTCGGAAGTGGCTACACATACAAGTTAAAAGCTTAACACTCCTTAGAATTACTTGTAAATTACAAGAGGAAATATCAGCGCCTGGTGATGCAATGATTAGGGCATACTCATCTGCAAAAGATGCATTGCTTCCGACACAGATTATGTTGCAAATTTATAACATAGAATACTTGTAGGCTTGCATGGAATGTGGTCTGGAACAAAAAAACTGCGATCTGTTACACTGACCGATGATCATACACGCTATCACTCGGAGGCACGGTGATATAACAGGTCCAGTTCCACATTAACACAGACGTGGCCTTAAGATATCAAGTACCCCAAAAAATTAAGGAAAACTCCACTTCACTCAGGTGTGAAGAAGCCGTGACTTCCAGGATCCCAAGTCAGAATGTTATTGCTTCCAATCCGTACAGGCGGTCTTCGAGGTGCCGTAATATTTAAGCTTGCGGAGTAGGCCGAGAACCTGCCGACCAGTTTTCACGCGACTTCCTCTGCTCTTCCCGCAACTCGCCTCTACCAATCCTTAAGCGAGCCGGCAAGGTTTACCTCCGACTGATTCAACCACTAGCTGCTTCTCGAGGCTCCTATTGGACAGCCGAAGTCCCTCATTAGCAACAGCTTGCCAGCGACGTGACCTGCAGCTGACTGGCTTTAACAGGTCTCGCCAAACAAATCACGCACGCCTCGACGAAAGAAATATGATCAGATAGATATCGGCAAACCAAGTAATTAGTGTCGCCAGTGCAGCGCCATGCCGCCAAAATTAAAGCCGCCATGACTGATTAGTCATGGATTGAAAAGCGGTTGTAAGGGAAGGAGTAGGAGAAAGGATTGCTGGAGAATATGCGTTTGGTAGTAGGAATGAAAGCCAATGGCTTTGCCGCGCCGGCCGATGTGACCGAGCGGTTCTAGGCGCTTCATTATGGAAGCGCGTGACCGCTACGGTCGCAGGTTCGAATCCTGCCTCGGGCATGGATGTGTGTGATGTTCTTAGGTCAGTTACGATTAAGTAGTTCTAAGTTCTCAGGGGCTGATGATCTCAGATGTTTAGTCCCATAGTGCTAAGGGCCATTTGAGTTTTGCCGCAGTGGTGACACTGGCTCCCATCAGATCACCGAAGTTCAGCGCTGTCGTTTTTGGGTATCACTTAGATGGGTGACCGCCCAGGTGTGCGAAGTGCCATACAAATTGATTTGACGAAATTAAATTTGTAACATAATCTGTGTCAGAAGCAAGGCAAGGCAAGCAGGCTTTGCTCAGCTTCATGAACTCAATTCAGGACCTGTGTGAGCGAGAGATAGCGGCTCCAATTTCAAAAGCTGACAACGGGCGGGAAAACGATGTTCTGACCACATGCCCTTCCATATCCGTCATCAATTTTGTGGTACGTCGTATGGGACCAAACTGCCGAAGTCATGGGTCCATAAGCTTATTACACTATTGGCGCTGCGTGTTATACTAAGCTTTAGTAACGATATTTTCTAACCTGTTACAAGGGAGCCACGTACAACACTCTAGCAGTATATTTGCCAAATATGACATAAGCTAGCAAATAGTATTATCCTCTGGAAGGCTTTTTTGAATTTGACCGCGTGTTACCTAACAGAACGAGGGTATCGGACATGAATTTTTTATTGATACCAATTGGCAGAGGACAGAAAGACTAATTTTTGTTAGATAATTTAATAATGTCGTGTGACTAGGGCCTCCCGTCGGGTAGACCGATCGCCTGGTGCAAGTCTTTCGATTTGACGCCACTTCGGCGACTTGCTCGTCGATGGGGATGAAGTGATGATAATTAGGACAACACAACACCCAGTCCCTGAGCGGGCCCTTAGGATTGACAGTCTGTCGCGCTGACCACTCAGCTACCGGTGGCGGACTTTTTGTTAGAAGTAACAGTAACACAATTCCTGTAAATGAAATGACAAAACGGTCGCCAGCCTAATGTGGAAACATTATTTTGCATGTGTCTATCTTTTCTTGTGCAAAAGAAACTTTCATTAATTCCTTCTTAACGAAGTGCAATGAACCTCTTCAGTAACCAGACGAACTACACAATGAAGACAATAGTTATGAATAGCATGTATAAGCAATCACAGAAATAAACAGAAACTTTATCTCTGTTAACCACAGTCTCCACTCCTACCTTTCAATAATGGAACACACAAGGCATACACAGGACTAAACAGCACCTGACAAAAGTTCAAGTTTGACTAACACATAAATACACATCTCAAATGCAACAAGGTAGCACTATACACATACCTTTTGTATACTCTTTAAAATAGTCACTTCCACAAACTATGCCCTCTTTATGAAAGCAAACTATTCACACTTTTTAGAAATTAGTTTACATTATGATACCAGCTTAGTTAATTCCCCACTTAATATCATTTACCTTGCAAAACTTTAAAACAATTTGCATTGGCAATACTCTCTACATATTCAGAAAAGGCTTCAAGTAAAAGTTACACTTTGAATAGCATCAAAACCAAGTGCTTTATAACACCACTTATGAAGCAAATGATTTTCACTGACAACTTTTAATGCAGCCAAACTTTAAAAACACTGACACTTGTAAAATAGAAGCAAACCAGAACGCATAAGAGATTTTCATAGATTCAATAATTAGAGTCTCGCATAATATCAATGAAATTAATAATCTAACTACTCACTTCTATATATTTTTGCATTCAGAACCATGCATTGTTAAATAACATAAATGATTATCATTTTTTCACACACAAGGTACTCAGATATTGGTCATTATGAGGAGAGGTCCCTGATAGGTACCATGAAAGGCAACAGTTCATGGGTCGAACACAAAATTTAGTATTATTTGCATTACTATTGGAAATTAATTCACACAAATACACTGATATACAGTTATAACTTCTGGAATCTGATGAAGTGGTGGCGCAATAGTGGTGTCGAGCACGTGGTGGCTACCTGGTCTCTCCTTTGGCAGCAATAAGCTCTATTAAATTCTTCTTGGCGACGTGAATACCATTTTTAGAGTCGTTTCCAATATGAGAGCACCATTTTACAACCACAATTACACCCGTGGCTATTCCATCTCCAATCAGATACTGGATGCCTCGCTCGGCACCTGCGCTGGCTACTGGCTACTGACCCCCTTCCTCTGCTCTCTCGCTTGCCACCCAGATTGAGCGCCAATTCCACCTATTGGCGCGCGCCACCTCACTTCCTAAGTATGAATCAGTTTTTTTTACATTATCATTCCCTTTAAATAAACAAACCTATTTTAGGAAGTCTCATTATTTACATACACAGTTATAATTCTGAAAAACATACTTCTTAAAACTTTATTTCCTTACAGTAAATCAATGACATTAAGCAGTAAGAGAAAACACTTTACAGTAGACATGATTAATTACCCTGAACAACTACTCCCTATGATCATGGTGTTATAAGCATACACACAGTACTTAATCTTACTTAAACTAACGTAAGCTAAAGACAACACACACACACACACACACACACACACACACACACACACACACACACACACACACACACATACCCATGCCCGACTGAGGACTCGAACCTCCGTATGGGCAGCCGAGCGAACCGTGACAAGGCGTCTAAGACCGCACGGGTACCCCGCGGTCTTTTACCTATCAAAAGGCACTGTCAAGACTTTTCTTTTATCTACCATCATTAGCCAACTCCACTCATTGTGAAACTTGAATGCTTCTTCCCTGTTGGCTGTGATAACCGCCTGCGGTATTTCTCAACTTATTTTGTATTTCGGGCAATTATATTTTTATTAAGGCTCATTGTCAATGTTTATGCTGACATGTTCCATTTGGGAGTCACATTTAAATTTCATCTCCTCCCACCTTATCTTTCATTTTGGGCTATTGTATATTTATTTAAGGGGCGTTGTCAATGTTTCTGCTGGTGTTTGCCAGTTGGGAGTCACATTTAAATTATATTTCTTCTCAGCTTTGCTTGTATGTTCGGGAATTGTGCATTTTCTTGCTTAAGGGATTTTGATTAAGATTTATACATTGTTAAGGAATTTCCAGTAGTCACAGTCAGTTGCGTGACTTGTTATCCACTCCTTATTTTGGATGGGCGCAATCCACTTGTGGTAAGTCGCAGTCATTGCAATTCATTGATAAAAGTCATTTTCTTGAACACGCTGGAAGCCATGCCTAGTTGGTGCAACTTCTTACTTGTATTTGGGGACTGTATACACCTGGTATCCATCCCTGCTGTTAATGGTATAAATTGTTAAGGTTTATTATTAATGAATTGAGCCTGTCCAAGTTTTTTAAAAGGTTGTGAGCGTTTCTAATCTTTTAACAAGGTTTTTTAAATTGTATATCCCCCCCCTCTCCATGAACCATGTGCCTTGCCGTTGGTGGGGAGGCTTGCATGTCTCTGTGATACAGATAGCCGTACCAAAGGTGCAACCACAACGGAGGGGTATCTGTTGAGAGGCCAGACAAAAGTGTGGTTCCTGAAGAGGGGCAGCAGCCTTTTCAGTAGTTGCAATGGCAAGAGTCTGGATGACTGACTGATCTGTCGTTGTAACAATAACCAAAACGGCCTTGCTGTGCTGGTACTGCGAACGGCTGAAAGCAAGGGGAAACTACGGCCGTAATTTTTCCCGAGGGCATGCACCTTTACTGTATGGTTCAAATGGCTCTGTGTACTATGGGACTTAACAGCTATGGTCATCAGTCCCCTAGAACTTAGAACTACTTAAACCTAAGTAACCTAAGGACATCACACAACACCCAGTCATCACGAGGCAGAGAAAATCTCTGACCCCGCCAGGAATCGAACCCGGGAACCCGGGCAGCGAGAACGCTACCGCACGACCACGAGATGCGGGCCTTTACTGTATGATTAAATGGTGATGGCGTCCTCTTGGGTAAAATATTCCGGAGGTAAAATAGTCCCCCATTCGGATCTCCGGGCGGGGCCTACTCAAGAGGATGTCGTTATTAGGAGAAAGAAAACTGGTGTTCTACGGATCGGAGCGTGGAGTGTCAGATCCCTTAATCGGGCAGGTAGGTTAGAAAATTTAAAAAGGGAAATGGACATGTTAAAGTTAGATATAGTGGGAATTAGTGAAGTTCGGTGGCAGGAGGAACAAGACTTCTGGTCAGGTGACTACAGGGTTATAAACACAAAATCATATTGGGGTAATGCAGGAGTAGGTTTAATAATGAATAGGAAAATAGAAATGCGGGTAAGCTACTATAAACAGCCTAGTGAACACATTATTGTGGCCAAGATAGATACGAAGCCCACACCTACTACACTAGTACAAGTTTATATGCCAACTATCTCTGCAGATGACGAAGAAATTGAAGAAATGTATGATGAAATAAAAGAAATTATTCAGATAGTGAAGGGAGGTGAAAATTTAATGGTCATGGGTGACTGGAATTCGAGTGTAGGAAAAGGGAGAGAAGGAAACGTAGTAGGTGGATATGGATTGGGGCTAAGAAATGAAAGAGGAAAGCGCTTGCTAGAATTTTGCACAGAGCACAACTTAATCATAGCTAACACTTGGTTTAAGAATCATGAGAGAAAGTTGTATACATGAAAGAACCCTGGAGATACTATAAGGTATCAGATAGATTATATAATGGTAAGACAGAGATTTAAGAACCATGTTTTAAATTGTAAGACATTTCCAGGGGCAGATATGGACTCTGACCACAATCTATTGGTTGTGAACTGTAGGTTAAAACTGAAGAAACTGCAAAAAGGTGGGAATTTAAGGACATGGGATATGGATAAGCTGAAAGAACCAGAGGTTGTACAGAGTTTCAAGGAGAGCATAAGGGAACAATTGACAGGAATGGGGGAAAGAAATACAGTAGAAGAAGAATGGGTAGCTTTGAGGGATGAAGTAGTGATGGCAGCAGAGGATCAAGTAGGTAAAAAGTCGAGGGCTGCTAGAAATCCTTGGGTAACAGAAGAAATATTGAATTTAATTGATGGAGAAACAGGAAGTGCAAAATGGCTAAGGACAAATGTCTAGAGGACAAATGTAAGGATGTAGAGGCTTATCTCACAAGGGGTAAGATAGATACCGCCTACAGGAAAATTAAAGAGACCTTTGGAGATAAGAGAACCACTTGTATGAACATCAAGAGCTCAGATGGAAACCCAGTTCTAAGCAAAGATGGGAAAGCAGAAAGGTGGAAGGAGTATATAGAGGGTCTATACAAGGCCGATGTACTTGAGGACAATATTATGGAAATGGAAGAGGATATAGATGAAGGTGAAATGGGAGATAAGATCCTGCGTGAAGAGTTTGACAGAGCACTGAAAGACCTGAGTCGAAACAATGCCCCCGGAGTAGACAACATTCCTTTGGAACTGCTGACGGCCTTGGGAGAGCCAGTCCTGACAAAACTCTACCATCTGCTGAGCAAGAAGTATGAGACAGGCGAAATACCCTCAGACTTCTAGAAGAATATAATAATTCCAATCCCCAAGGAAGCAGGTGTTGACAGATGTGAAAATTACCGAACAATCAGTTTAATAAGTCAAGGCTGCTAAATACTAACACGAATTCTTTACAGACGAATGGAAAAACTGGTAGAAGCCGACCTTGGGGAAGATCAGTTTGGATTCCGTAGAAATACTGGAACACGTGAGGCAATACCGACCTTACGACTTATCTTAGAAGAAAGATTAAGGAAAGGCAATCCTACGTTTCTAGCATTTGTAGACTTAAAGAAAGTTTTTGACAATGTTGATTGGAATACTCTCTTTCAAATTCTAATGGTGGCAGGGGTAAAATATAGGGAGCGAAAGGCTATTTACAATTTGTACAGAAACCAGATGGCAGTTATAAGAGCCGAAGGGCATGAAAGGGAAGCAGTGGTTGGGAAGGGAGTGAGACAGGGTTGTAGCCTCTCACCGATGTTATTCAATCTGAATATTGAGCAAGCAATAAAAGAAACAAAAGAAAAATGCGGAGTAGGTATTAAAATCCATGGAGAAGAAATAAAAACTTTGAGGTTCGCCGATGACATTGTAACTGTGTCAGAGACAGCAAAGGACTTGGAAGAGCAGTTGAACGGAATGGACAGTGTTTTGAGAGGAGTATATAAGATGAACATCAACAAAAGCAAAACGAGGATAATGGAAAGTAGTCGAATTAAGTCGGGTGATGCTGAGGGAATTAGATTAGGAAATGAGACACTTAAAGTAGTAAAGGAGTTTTGCTACTTGAGGAGCAGAATAACTGATGATGGTCGAAGTAGAGAGGATACAAAATGTAGACTGGCAATGGCAAGGAAAGCGTTTCTGAAGAAGAGAAATTTGTTAACATCGAGTATAGATTTAAGTGTCAGGAAGTCATTTCTGAAAGTATTTGTATGGAGTGTAGCCAAGTATGGAAGTGAAACATGGACGATAAATAGTTTGGACAAGAAGAGAATAGAAGCTTTCGAAATGTGGTGCTACAGGAGAATGCTGAGGATTAGATGGGTAGATCACATAACTAATGAGGATGTATTGAATAGGATTGGGGAGAAGAGAAGTTTGTGGCACAACTTGACCAGAAGAAGGGATTGGTTGGTATGACATGTTCTGAGGCATCAAGGGATCACCAATTTAGTAATGGAGGGCAGCGTAGAGGGTAAAAATCATAGAGGGAGACCAAGAGATGACTACACTAAGCAGATTCAGAAGGATGTGGGTTGCAGTAGGTTCTGGTAGATGAAGAAGCTTGCACAGGATAGAGTAGCATGAAGAGCTGCATCAAACCAGTCTCAGGACTGAAGACCACAACAACAACAACAACAATTATGATAGTGTTATTAAGCAATAAGGTTTTTCCATGAAACAACAAATGCCGAAATATGTGGGTACATCTACCATGTGTATTTCCCTAAAATTATTTCAAGCCTTGTTGTGAGGCATCAACTATTAGATTTTCATCCTCCTTTACATACTGTATTACCCTTTCAGTGTCCTCATATACTTTCTCTGTCTCTTCTCCTTGCGATGGCGGTATGTTTACCTCAACTATCGTTGTCGGTTTTGGCTTGCTGTCGATTCTAATGAGAACAGCCCTACCATTGAACTATCCACAGGAGCTCACTCTTTGCCCTATCTTCCTATTCGCAACGAATCCAGTTCTCGTTATGCTATATTCTGCTGCTGTTAATATTACCGTATATTCTTCTGATCAGAAATCCTTGTCTTCTTTCCACTTTATTTCACTGAGCCCCACTGTATCTAAACTAAGCCCTAGCATTTATCTTTTCTTGATCTTCTAGCCTTCCTACTACGTGATATTCCGCACCCTGATTAGTACAATGTAACCTTTCCGTTGGTTATTCAGTCATTTTATCATGGTCATTTCCCCCTTGGCAGTCCCCGCGATTGTTCCTTTGAAAGGGCACGGCCGAATTACTTCCCCATCCTTCCCTAAATCGATGAGACCGATGACTTCGCTTTCTAGTCTCCTTCCCCAAACAACCCAACCCAGCTCTTGGCAGTCTCCTCTCGGACTTGCGAATGGGAGCTATTCCGAAATCTTTTGCCAATGGACATGACACTTTTCAACCACAAGCTACTATGAAAGCCGTTTTCTACTTCGCATTGATTAGAAGAGTTGTTGGATGTCCTCCTGAGGGGTATCGTGACAAACTCTGTTCAAATGGCTAGTTAAATCGTCAAACTCCCGAGCTGGTTGGTGGGCTCTGCCCATATTCTCTGAACGGACTCAACTGGGGAGAGACCCAGGACCTTGTTGAACAAAGTAGCGTTTGGCAAGCACGAAGACAAGAAGTGGAAACTCTTGCTGAAATGTAAGCCGAGGATGGCTTGTCAGGAAGGGCAACAAAACGGGGCGTAGAATATCGTAGACGTACCACTGTGCTGAAAGTGTGCCGTGGATGGCAACCTAAGAGGTCCTGCTCTGAAAAGAAATGGAACCCCAAACTATCATTCCTGGTTGTTGATCTGTATGGCGGGCGACAATGACATGCTACCCCAACGCTACCTGGAGCGTCTCCAGACACATCTTCGGCCTGGAGTCCCACTGATTGGAGTAGAATTGTCTTCAGTGATTAATCCCGCTTCAAACTGAGCCCCGTTGACCAGCGAAGACGTACCTGTAGATTCACTAGACAGTGGTGGGATACCAGCCTGACTGAAATAAGCCACACAGCCCGACGACCAGGTATGGCAGTCTGGAGTACCATTTCTTTACATAACAGTACCGCTTCAGATGTCACACGCGGCACCGTTACAGCACAGTGGTACATCGGCCATATTATACACTCTGTTTTGTTGCCCTTCATTGCACGCCATTCTGGGCCTACATTTCAGCAAGATAATGCCCGTCGCCACACACCGAAAGTTCTACTGCTCGACAAACCTTACCTTGGCCAGAAAAGTCACCGGATCTCTCTCCAAATGAGAACTTTTAGAGTACTATGGGCAGGGCCCTTCAATCATCCAAAGATTTTGACGATCCATTGTAAACTGTACAGAATTTGGCACGCTGCCCTTCAGGAGGACATCCAAAAACTCTGTCAATCAGCGCCAAGCGGAATAACTGCTGGCCTAAGGACCAGAGGCTGACCAACGCGTTACTGACTTGCTCAATATGCGAAGTTCTTGCTCTTTAATAAATCATCGAATTCTTCTGAAACTGTAATCGTTTCTCTATCTGTACATGTACATGTTCCGTGTTTGTCCTCTTAGGACACTACCTTCGTAGTGCGTCTTTTTCTCTTCTCTTTGGGTGTATAAGAAATATGTAGGTTCTCCTTACACAGCCGGTCTTGGTGGCCGAGTGGTTCTAGGCACTTCAGTCCGGAACCGCGCGGCTCCTACGGTCGCAGGTTCGAATCCTGCCTCGGGCATGGCTGTGTGTGATGTCCTTACGTTACTTAGGTTTAAGTCGTTCTAAGTTCTAGGGAACCGATGACCTCACAAGTTAAGTCCCATAGTGCTCAGAGCCATTTGAACCATTTTTTGTTCTCCTTACAGGAAAGATCAGGGTATCATTAAATAAAACAATGTACAGGATGCTAGAACATGTGATAAGGGATTAGCTTTCGTGGTACAAGAGGAGCCGTAGAGAGCCAAAACTGTAGGGGAAGAAAGAGAATGGAATGTATAGGACAAATAATTAAGGACGCAATGTGTAAGTGCTACTCTCAGATGAAGACGTTCGCACACGAGGAGAAGGTAAGCATTAAACCAGTTAGAAGATCTACTGAAAAAATAAAAATTGTAGGCTACCACACATAAAGTATCGGATAACTCAGGAGAACTGAAGTTAGTTCAGTTATTTATGTACTTTTCATTACTCAGAGAGTCTCTTCGAGTGATAGCCTATTTCGAGTCAGGGACATTTCAGCCAAATACCAGGCGAGGGGGTGGTGAGGAATAAGGAGAGGGTTAGAATCAAGGAACATCTCTTGGAGGTCTTGGTCATAACTGGATGCTAATTTAATTCTGGGCCAATTTGTCCAGAACATAAACTGAAAGCCTAGTGTATATGAAAATGTTATTGGTTATGAAAATACAGACTCAATAACTCAACATAAATTTCATTTCTGAGATTCTATGCTCCCCCACCCTCTTTTTTGTCATCAGTCTTCTGACTGTCTTGATGAGGTCCGCCACGAAACCCTCTCCTGTGTTAACCTCTCCATCTCAGAATAGCAATTGCAACCTAAGTTCTCACTTATTTGCTGGATGTATTACAATCTGACTTCCTTTACAGTTTTTGCCCTACACAGCTCCCTTTAAGACCATGGAAGTCATTCTCTCATGTCTTAACAGATGTCCTATCATCCTGTCCGCTTTATCAGTGTTTTACACATATTTCTTTCCTCTCCGATTCTGTGTAGAACCTCTTCATCTCTTACTTTATCAGTCCACGTAATTTTCAACATTCCTCTGTAGCACCACATCTCAAATGCGTCGATTCTCTTCTGTTCCAGTTTTTTTACAGTCCAAGTTATGTTCCCATACAATGCTGTACTCCAGTCGTACATTGGCACAACTTTCATCTTCAAATTAAGGCCGATATTTGACATTAGTAGACTTCTCTTGGTCAGGAATGCCTTTGTTGCCATAGCTAATTTGTTTTTGGTGTCCTTCTTGTCCGTCCGTCCGTCATTGGTTCTTTGGCTGTCTAGTTAGCAGAATTCCTTAACTTCATCTACTTCGTGACCGTCAACCCTGATTTTGAGTTTCTCTTTGTTTTCACTTCTGCTGCTTCTCATTATTTTCGTCTTTCTTCGATTTATTCTCAGTCCATATTCTGTACTCATTAGATTGTTCATTCCATTCAATAGATCATATAATTCTTCTTCACTTTCACTCAGTCTAGCAATCGCATCAGCGTATCGTATAATTGATATCCTTTCATCTTGAATTTTAATTCAACTCCTGACCCTTTCTTTTATTTCCATCATTGCTTCTTCGATGTATAGCTTGAACAGTAGGAGCGGAAGGTTACATCCTTTCCTTACACCCTTTTTAATACGAGTACTTCGTTCTTGGTCGTCCACTCCTATTATTCCCTCTTGGCGGTTGTACATATTGTATACAGCTTACTCCTACTTTTTTCAGAATATCGGACATCTTGCACCATTTTACATGGTTGAAATATTTTTTTTCTTTAATCTTGCTTCCATTGTTAACCGCAACGTCAGAATTGCCTCTCTCGTGCCTTTACCTTACCTAATGCCATACTGATCGTCATCTAGCACATCCTCAATTTTCTTTTCCATTCTTCTGTATATTATTCTTGTAAGCAACTTGGATGCATGAGCTGTTAAGCTGCTTGCGCGATAATTCTCGCACTTGTTAGCTCTTGCCGTCTTCGGAATTGTTTTGATGATGCCTTTCCGAAAGTCAGATGGTATGTCGCCAGACTCATACACTCTACGCACCAACGTGAATAGTCCTTTTGTTACCACTTCCCCCAATGATTTTAGAAATTGTGGTGGAATGTTATTTATCCCTTCTGCCTTATTGGACCTTAAGCCCTCCAAAGCTCTTTTAACTTCTGATTTAAATACTGGATTCCCTCTCTCTTCTAAATCGACTCCTGTTTCTTTTTCTATCACATCAGTCAAATCCTCCCTCTCATACAGGATTTCGACGTATTCTTTCCACCTATTCGCTTTCTCCTGAAAGTTGTTTCGACTTTCCTGTGTGCTGAGTCTGTCCTTCCGACAGTCATTTCTTTTTCGATGTCTTCACATTTTTCCTGCAGCCATTGTGTCGTAGCTTCCCTGCATTTCCTAATTATTTCATTCGTCAGCGAATTGTATTTTGTACTCCTGAATTTCCCGGAACATTTTTGTACTTCCTCCTTTCATCACACTTTCTGTCACCCATGGTTTCTTCGCAGTTACCGTCTTTGTACCTATGTTTTCCTTCTCAATTTCTGTGATGGCTCTTTTTGTAGATGTTCATTCCTCTTCAACTATACTGGCTACTGAGCTATTCCTTGTTTCTGTGATCTGAGTCTATATCTGCTCCTGGCTACGCCATACAATCCAGTATCTGATTTCGGAATCTCTGTCTGACCATAACGTAATCTAACTGAAATCTTCTCGTATCACCCGGCCTTTTCCAAGTATACCTCATGTGATTCTTGAACAGGGTATTCTGTATTACTAGCTGAGATTTGTTACAGAATTCAATCTGACTTTCTCCTGTCTCATTCTTTGTCCCAAGCCCATATTCTCCTGCAACCTTTCCTTCTACTCCTTCCCCTAAAACTGCATTCCAGTCCTCCATGACTATTAGATTTTCATCCCCTTTTACATTTCAGTATCCTCATACACTTTCTCATCTCTTCATCTTCAGCTTGCTGCTTCAGGATGTATACGTGAACTATCGTTGTAGGTGTTGGTTTGCTGTAGACTCTGATAAGAACGACCCTGTCGCTGAATTGTTCACAGAAACACGCTCTCTGCCCTACCTTCCTATTCATAATGAATCCTACTCCTGTTACACTATTTTCTGCTGCTGTTGATATTAACCTATACACATCTGACCAGAAATCCTTATCTTCTTTCCACTTCACTTAAATGACCCCTACTATATCTAGATTGAGTCTTTGCATTTCCCTTTTCAGATTTTCTAGTTTTCCTACCACGTTCAAGCTTCTGACATTTCACGCCCTATCTAGTAGAACGTTATATTTCCGTTGATTATTCAATCTTTTTCTCATGGTCACCTCCCCATTGGCAGTCCACTCCCGGAGATCCGAATGTGGGACTATTCCGGAATCTTTTTCCAGTGGAGAGATCATCATGACACATCTTCAATTACAGGCCACATGTCCTGTGGATACACGTTACGTGTCTTTAATGCAATAGTTCCCATTGCCTTCTGCATCCTCATGCCGTTGATCATCGCTAATTCTTCCGAATTTAGGGGCAGTTTCCCACCTCTAGGACAAGAGACTGCCCTGAACGTCTGTCCGCTCCTCCGCCCTCTTTGACAAGGCCGTTGGCAGAATGAGTGTGACTTCTTATGATGGAAGTGTTCGGCCGCCAATGCTGATTATTAATCAAAATTGAAGTAGCGGCGGGATTCGAACCTGGGATTGAAGTTCTTTTGACTATGAATCAAAGAGGCTAACCCCTTTTTTTTTGTTCGGTGCGGATGTTTCAGGACACCCGTTCAAGTTCAGTGTTGAGCCGTTGGCTCCGTTTTTCTTTACAAATGTCCCAAGACCACGGGTGCAATTTGCTGGGCGACATTTGCCATATATTTTTCGCTTACAATAGATCAGAGATCACAGAGAAGCGTTTCTACACAAACTAACGAACAGTGACGTTCATCAACCAGCTTTCACTAAGTGCAACAACACACACTTTCCGAACTTTTTCGTGTCTGGAAAGTTTCTTTTAAAGTTTCCCGCCACAGTATTGGGTTGCTTCCAGTACTTTTTTATTGTCAAGTCACGTTGTCGAGGATAGCGATGCATCAAAAGTTTACTCAAAGCTAAAAAACGCAGGGACTGGCGCCAGACAAGCATCAGATTCAATGCAACACTTCCTGTTAACTCTTTCTAGTTTGGAAAGCATTCCACTGATTCACTGGCAGTCATACCACCCCTCGCTACCCTCTCCTACATGTGGTGTCCCACAAGGATCCATCTTAGGGCCATTGCTTTTTCTTGTGTACATTAATGATCTCTCATCAGTTACACTGCCAGAAGCAGAGTTCGTTTTGTTTGCAGATGACACAAGTATTGCAATAAATAGTATGTCGAGTGTAGTTCTAGAAAGATCTGCTAATGA
The DNA here is from genome assembly GCF_023897955.1 of Schistocerca gregaria. Classification (NCBI taxonomy): domain Eukaryota; kingdom Metazoa; phylum Arthropoda; class Insecta; order Orthoptera; family Acrididae; genus Schistocerca; species Schistocerca gregaria. The sequence continues at coordinate 515,953,921 of NC_064924.1, forward strand.
TATTTTCATGGGTATTAATAAATGGTTTAAAGCCAGCTCACTGACATTAAACTTCGAAAAGACTCACTATATGCAATTCAGAACCTGTAAGAGCTTTCCACCCAGCATATGCATAAAGTACGAAGAAGAGCAGATAGAAGAGGTTGACAGTCTTAAATTCCTGGGATTACAACTTGATAATAAATTCAGTTGGGAGGAGCACACTACAGAACTGCAGAAACGCCTTAACAAATCTGTATTTGCAATTCGAGTGTTAGCAGACATAGGCGGCATAATACATACTTTGCCTGCTTTCATTCCATAATGTCATATGGTATAATATTTTGGGGTAACTCTTCAAGCCAAACAAAAGTTTTCAGAGTTCAAAAGCTTGTAATACGTATTATTTGTGGAGTAAACTCACGGACGTCTTGTAGAAACCTCTTCAAAGAACTGGGTATACTAACTACTGCCTCTCAGTATATTTACTCCTTAATGAAATTTGTCCTAAATAATATATCTCTTTTTCCAACAAACAGCTCAGTTCATACATACAATACCAGGAACAAAAATGATCTGCACAAGGACTCAAAAGCACTTACTTTAGTTGAAAAAGGGGTCCACTACTCAGGAACACTCATCTTCAATAATTTGCCAGCAAACATAAAAAATTTAGTTACAAGCCTGAAAGACTGAAAGACTTACTAGTAGCCAACTCCTTCTACTCCATTGATGAATTTTTTAATAGAAACAAATGATGTGTTGTATATATTTATACTATTAGTATTGTTATTTCAGCTTAAAAAAATAAAAAAAATGAAAAATAAAAAAAGGTGACATGTTCCACATCCACGAGGACCTCCTCAACACGGATCTATGGAACGAAATCTAATCTAATCTAATCTAATCTAATCCTCCACTGTAAAAATCCCTTACCTGACATCCTCAACAAAGCTGATCAATTTGCATCCGCTGAATCTATGATGACCCTCGCTTTGAATGCTCTCTATTCCCTAAAATGTCCTGGCTCCCAGCTTCCAGTACTTAGGCATCACCCCACAAACAAAATTAAACACTCCGAACACAGCAATCACATAAAACAGGTACTTCACAGAAAACGCAACACATACTTTGGCCACGATCGCTTAACTATCGACACGTTAAAGAATGCGTTGTCTACGCTCTTTCATCCTGACAACTATTTACACCACTGTGGTCTCCACAGGTTACTATCCTAAGCTGTGGAAAATGTACAGTATCCGCTTGCCGCGCTGGGTGAGCGGTTCTAGGCGCTTCAGTCCGGAACTGCGCGACTGATACGGTCGCACGTTCCAATCTTGCCTTGGGCATGGGTGTGTGTGATGTCCTTAGGTTAGTTATGTTTAAGTAGTTCTAAGTTCTATGGGACTGATGACCTTAGCTGTTAAGACCCATAGCGCTCAGTGCCATTTGAACCATTTGAAACTTACTGCGTGCCTCCTGTCTAACTGCTCAGCCTTTGGCACCATTAACAACACCAAATCCTTTACCTACCATCCCACTGCAGACAAGGATTATCCTCTCTTAAATCCTTTATCTCCTCTACCTTACTGATATGCCCAAAACCAACTCCACAAATTCACCTCCTTCTGTATGCTGATGACACCACTTCCTCACACTGTGTCCTTCACTCTAAAAGTCCCAAAGATCCCTCCAAATCTACTTCTAATCATTTTACCTCATCATGTGGCTCCTGAACATCAACTTCTCAAAAACTCAGGTAATCGGACACATGATCTGCACCTTCCATCTACATGACTTCTGCATTACCATTTACAATCGCCCTATCCAGTTAACTGAAACAGTAAAATATGTTAGAGTAACCACTGACCGTCAACTGTCATACTAACCTTACCTACTAACCATCCAACAGATAGTCCAGAATATACTAAAACTACTAACTGACCGAACTTGGGTATTACACGACTTCACTGCACTCTGCCTCGCCTTCGGCTGCGTTTACCTTCTCCCACAAGGATCCCTTACTGTGCCTCTAGTAAGTCATCCCACCAACGCCACTCTGGCACACGCTCCATACACTCTCCCAGAGGAACTTTTCACTGTTTCCCACTCCCATATCGTAAAATCCATCATGACATTTACCCTTCCTGCCAACTTTGAATCCATCCCATCCGTTCCACCTCGCCAGGGCTCCTTCTTCCTCCTATTCCCATATTTTCCTACACCCTTTTCTCCCCTTCTGGCTATCTTCCCCTACCAGCTTTCAATCATTACATTTTATACATTTTAGCCTCACTGATACACCCTCTGCTCAACTCCCTTTTGTATCCTAACAGCCACTCCTACGCCATCGATAATATGCACCAGCTCTGCACCGTCTCGGCATTCTTATACCATCACTCTTCTATCCTACTCAACAAGCGACCTCTTTCACTTCGAAACTGACAATTTTAGTGCCACTCAAGTGCTTCTTTTCAACATCAGTGTTTTTAAATATACTCTTATTGTGTTGCAATGTTACCTGTTAGTACTACTGTTCTTATCTGAATGTGAATGAAGTCAAGTCTCTTGTGTATAAAAGCTTACATTTTGTTTTCAAAAGACGAAGAAGAAGGAGTTGGTTCATTACGAATATTAAATGTAACCATGTACATCTACATCTACATTTATACCCCGCAAGCCACCCAACGTTGTGTAGCGGAGGGCACTTTACGTGCCACTGTCATTACCTCTCTTTCCTGTTCCAGTCGCGTATGATTCGCGGGAAGATCGACTGCCGGAAAGCCTCCGTGCGCGCTCGAATCTCTCTAATTTTACATTCGTGATTTCCTCGGGAGGTATAAGCAGGGGGAAGCAATACATTCGATACCTCATCCAGAAACGCACCCTTTCGAAACCTGGACAGCAAGCTACACCGCGATGTAGAGCCCCTCTCTTGCAGAGTCTGCTACTTGAGTTTGCTAAACATCTCCGTAACGCTATAACGCTTCGAAATAATCCTGTGACGAAACGCGTCGCTCTTCTTTGGAAATTCTCTATCTCCTCTGTCAACCCGACCTGGTACGGATCCCACACTGATGAGCAATACTCAAGTATAGGTCGAACGAGTGTTTTGTAAGCCAGCTCCTTTGTTGATGGACTACATTTTGTAAGGACTCTCCCAATGTCGCGTTAACGTCTACAAGTCAATGTATTTTATATTTTAAGTGATTTTTTTTCCTCGTATTTATTTACATAGTTTGTAATTTGATGTTGGGGACTAAAGTCAAAAAAGGAGTAAAGAAAGGAAGCAAATATGTTGAATCGCTTCACACGTCTGAGTTCCGCCGTGCGCAGTGTATGCCACGTAGCGACTCTGGCACGCCACACGGCTCGCAGAAGACGAGGAAGCGGAATGCGGCAGGCAGCTGGCGGCGCGGCGGGTGTCCTTGGCGGGCGGCAGCTGCCTCCCCGCGTCACAGGATTACAGAACAGAACGGCAGAACAGAGCAGCCCTCGGCAGCACCTGCCCTCCCGTCGCGCAGCTGCTGGGCCGCGTGCTGTGCGCTGCGGTGCGGGCGGCGCGGCTCGTCGTTAAAACAGCCTGCCACTGCACAGGCGCCAGTGTCGGTCCGCGTACACTTCTTACGGCTGGTGATCGGATAAGCTACTGTCATGGGATTTTTAGAGCTCCATGAGACGCTAGTTTTTGCTGTGACTTAAAGATTTCGTGTAATATCGGAGACCCGTACGTCGTCAGACGTTCTGGTCGTTTCAAATTTACTGATTTATACACTAGTTGCCATTAAAATTGCTACACCAAGAAGAAATGCAGATGACAAACGGGTATTCATTTGACACAAATATTATACTAGAACTGACATGTGATTACATTTTCACGCAATTTGGGTGCATAGAACCTCAGAAATCAGTATCCAGAACAACCACCTCTGGCCGTAATAACGGCCTTGATACGCCTGGGCATGGAGTCAAACAGAGGTAGGATGGCGTGTACAGGTGCAGCTGCCCATGCAGCTTCAACAAGATACCACAGTTCATCAAGAGTAGTGAATGGCGTACTGTGACGAGCCAGTTGCTCGGCCACCATTGATCAGACGTTTTCAATTGGTGAGAGATCTGGAGGATGTGCTGGCCAGGGGAGCAGTCGAACATTTTCTGTATCTAGAAATGCCCGTACAGGACCTCCAACATACGGTCGTGCATAATCCTGCTGAAATGTAGGGTTTCGCAGGGAACGAATGAAGGGTAGAGCCACGGGTCGCAACACATCTGAAATGTAACGTCCACTGTTCAAAGTGCCGTCAGTGCGAACAAGAGATGATTGAGACGTCTAGCCAATGGCACCCCATACCATTACGCCGGGTGGTAGGCCAGTATGGCGGTGACGAATACACGCTTCCAATGTGCGTTCACCGCGATGTCGCCAAACACGGATGTGACCATCATGATGCTGTAAACAGAACCTGGATTCATCCGAAAAACAGACGTTTTGCCATTAGAGCACCCAGTTTCGTCGTTCAGTACACCATCGCAGGCGCTACTGTCTGTGATGCAGCGTCAAGGGTAACCGCAGCCATGGTCTCCTAGCTGATAGTCCATGCCGCTCCAAACGTCGTCGAACTGTTCGTGCAGATGGTTGTTGTCTTGCAAACGTCCCCATCTGTTGACTCAGGGATCGAGACGTGGCTGCACGATCCGTTACAGCCATGAGGATAAGATGCCTGTCATCTCCACTGCTAGTGATACGAGGCCGTTGGGATCCAGAACGGCGTTCCGTATTACCCTCCTGAACCCACCGATTCCATATTTTGCTAATAGTCATTGGGTCTCGACCAACGCGAGCAGCAATGTCGCGATACGATAAACCTCAATCGCGATAGACTACAATCCGATCTTTATCAAAGTCGGAAACGTGATGGTACGCATTTCTCCTCCTTACACGAGGCATGACAACAACGTTTCATCAGGCAACGCCGGTCAACTGCTGTTTGTGTATGAGAAATCGGTTGGAAACTTTCCTCGTGTCAACACGTTGTAGGTGTCGCCACCGGCGCCAATCTTGTGTGAATGCTCTGATGGTTCAAATGGCTCTGAGCACTATGGGACTTAACATCTGTGGTCATCAGTCCCCTAGAACTTAGAACTACTTAAACGTAACTAACCTAAGGATATCACACACATTCATGCCCAAGGCAGGATTCGAACCTGCGACCGTAGTAGTCGCGCTGTTCCGGACTGAGCGCCTAGAACCGCGAGACCACCGCGGCTGGCGAATGCTCTGAAAAGCTAATCATTGGCATCTTCTTCCTGTCGGTTAAATTTAGCGTCTGTAGCACGTCATCTTCTTGGAGTAGCAATTTTAATATCGAGTAACGTAAAATACAGGCAAAGTCTCTGTGTTCGCTGTTTTATCATCCATGATTCCGCTTCAGCGTTCTACATACAGGGTGATTTTTCCCACCTTGTACAACTCTAGGTACTGATCGATGAGAGGGTACAGAACAAAAAAGGTCTAATGAACTTATGTCCGGAAATGCATGGCGTCCATGCTAGAGACCATTTATTCAATCACACTACGTTACAGAGACGGCGACCTCATACGCGCTGTGTCAGTTTAAGCACAGTCATGCATATTTTTCTAAGGGGTCGTTTCATATGTCGACCCTTAGCCGAGGATACCTCACTGGAATCTTCTGATTTTTTTCTTGTAGTTTGTGTAGTTAGTGTAGCCTTTGTTTATTGCTAGCGCGTAATTGTAGAGAGAATTTCCTCTGTAGTTGTAGTTTTTCATTGTTGTACAGTAAAACAGTTGTGGCATGCATGTAGTTTTGCACGAAGTATTTCGCAGCTACACTTGCAATTAACTAGATATTATTTTCAGTACTACGTTAATGTGTACTCTTATTTTGCTCTTCAAATTGTGGTTTTCTGTGTTGTCTTGTGAAATATTGTGACAATAATGGCGTGTGAAAAACGTAACACTAGGCTCCAAAGTAAACTGAGAAATAATAGTGACGACGAGCGTAGCTTATCAGCACCACTGTGTAATGAATTAACAGACATTCTAAGTAGTAATTTGGTAACTATGCATAGGGAAATGGAGTGGGCGTCAAATAATGGTATAGACAGTGAAACAGGTAGTGAACAGGGAAGTATTATCGATCGATCTGTCGGCAACAGCTCGCCTCAGGAATCAGGAATGACAGAACACAACATTACAGATACTGTAGACTCAGGTTTTGGGTTCTCACCGTTTTCTCAAATGAGTCAAGACACATTTTCCGCTTGTCGAAATGTGAATGTTGCCGGTGCAAATTCACTGCCGAAAAGCACAGAGGAACAAATTGCAGACACTAATACATTATTACTGCAATTAATGCAACAAATGAAACAAAATCAGAGACAAACACAGCAAAAGCTTCAAAAGTTAGACACAATGGAACAAAATCAGAGACAAACACAGCAAAAGTTAGACGCAACGGAACAAAAGCTTCAAAAGTTAGACTCAGTGGAACATAAGCTTGAACAAACACTTGAAGATTCAACGACTGAATTACATAAAATCGAATGGAAATGTCAAAAAGTCTGTAATGACGTAAAAACACAAATTTGTGAGCATTTCCAACCTATTTTTTCGCGGCATGAAAATGCATTACAGAATCACGAAGCAGCCATAAAAGAACTGCCAACTATTGTTCATGAAAATCATGAGACCTTGCAAGCTAAAATTGACTCAGTTGCATCTACCGATTCGGTTACACAACTTGCAAAAACTCAAGAAAACTTAAACGACACAGTAGATACTCTGAAAATTGGTTCAGAAAGACACATGGAGGACATTAGTTCATTATCAGAGAAAGTAGTTGAACTTTCGGATCAGCTAAATAATTTATCTACGAAGGTAGGTGAAAATCTGAATGACACAAAACCGGTAGTCTTTAATGACACAGAAGAGTTCGAACAAATTAGGAAATTCAAACAAAATCAGAATCAAATTAATACGCAACATCAAAGAGAAATCCGGGAAGTACAAAATCAGCTGACACAGGTAATACAAGAATTACGTATTTCAGAGGACACTCGCTCTCCAATACGGGAAGAGGGACATAAAAATACGGAACTGCCACAAAATAATAACACAGGGCTCTTCGGAGATTATGAAAGAAATTGGCAAAGTACACCGAATTTTGAGATGGAACCGCCGAAACGACGTAACAATGACCGACATGCGACTCGCCGACATGATGATTTTGAGTAGAAGCTGTTCATTACTACAAGTAAATTCAAAACATTTAAAAATTCTGGCAACGACATTCATCCACAAGCGTGGCTTCATCAATTCTCCCATTGCTCCCCCCCCCCCCCCCCCAACTGGTCATTGGAGCACAGATTAGAATTTATGTATGGCTACTTAGAGAATGAACCAGCTGTAAGAATGCGATCGGTCATTCACGATCGCCACAGTGAAGGAGAATTTTATCATGCCTTCCTCTCAGCATATTGGTCTCAAGCCACACAAGACCGAGTAAAACATGGCATCATAATGATGAAACATTTTGAACAATCGAATTTTCAAATCTTGTGAAATATTTTGAAGACATGTTACATAAGAATCAGTATCTTTCAAACCCATACATCCCGTCAGAACTCATCCGCATTTGCTTAATCAAATTGCCTGAACATTTACGGCAAATTATTTTGGCAGGCCGTTGCAAAGTCGACATTGAAGCTTTTCAGGGACTCTTACAAGAATTACAAATTGACACTGACAATCGAGGAACGCGAAAACAGGAACACAACAATTACAGGTCACATCCGTCGCAATTCCGCGATGAAAGAAATAATAACTGGACACGACAAGGCTATTCTCATAACACCAATCGTGGCCAAAACAGACACCACCCGTATGACAACCGTTGGCAGAGTAGTAATAATTACAGGGAAAGATCACCTCTCCGCAGTAGTGACTATCACAGAGACAATCAGAGAAACAGACAATATGGGAACCAAAATGATTTATACCTTTTCTTTCAACTAAGTTTATTAGATATATTCCTTTAAAAATAGGTTATTATTCATCTAAGTCATTTGATTATGGTTGAGGTGAATTACTTATCAAGGGAGACAGAATAACTTCAGACGCAACGGTCCACCACGCAGTTACGATTCCGGGAGAAATTCTCCACCACATGACCGACAAACAAGAAACTTTGGAATCTACCGACGTGACGACAGACGATATGATCCTAACGACAGACCTGAATTGCATCAGAACTGGCGGGATTAAAACAGAGCAGGGATCTCTCGACAAGGTGAATTTGTAGAAGTTAGACCTCCAAATCCCAATAACGACGCGCGCCAACAAAGAGGCAGACAATGACTTGCACCGCAGGCAGGCACGTGCGCCGGCTGGCTCAGAGAAAAATAAAATAGACGCTAACCTTGAAAAAAATGTTAGCATTCCTTACCGACATATAGCGCATGATAATTGCGTTCAAGTTAACTCTGAGCACTAGGAAGAGTAAAGGATTGTACTACATTTCACACGTAAAACAGTTTATTGAAAGATAATCTGCTTTTAACTTTGTCTTTGCCATAAAACATTTCACTTCACATTTCTAGTATGCTTTGTCACAGTGAGAAACTGTTAACATGCAACAATGTTTTGAAGTTAACTATCTAGTCTAGAACCTAGGGAACATTTTTAAACAGAAATTACGAATGCATTGTTATAGTGAACAGACGACACAGTGTTATTGTGTGTGTACATTCTAGCTTGTTAGTTGCACGATTACATAACGACTATAAGGCTTACATACTTAGAACATATACTGTTAATGAGATTTTAATGCAACATTTTGGTTTAGTTGAAAAGAAATTCTTTATTTGAAGTACTTTCTGTGAGGTAAGTGATTTGTGAAACGTATAGGTTAATGTTAGTCAGGGCCATTCTTTCGTAGGGATTTTTGGAAGTCAGATTGCGTTGCTCCAAAAATATTGTGTTTCAGTTTAAGCACAGTCTTGTATAATTGTTGTAAGGGGACGTTTCATATCGCCATTGTAGTGTTGGGCAGCTGGATGTTAACAGCGCCTAGCGTTGCGCAGTTGGAGGTGAGCCGCTAGCAGTGGTGAATGTGGGGAGAGAGATGGCGGAGTTATGAAATTTGTAAGGCTGGATGTCATGAACTGCTATATATATTATGACTTTTGAACACTATTGAGGTAAATACATTGTTTGTTCTCTATTAAAATCTTTCATTTGCTAACTACACCTATCACTAGTTAGTGCCTTCCGTAGTTTGAATCTTTTATTTAGCTGGTAGTAGTGGCGCTCGCTGTATTGCTGTAGCTTGAGTAACGAAGATTTTTGTGAGGTAAGTGATATGTGAAACGTATAGGTTAATGTTAGTCAGGGCCATTCTTTTGTAGGGATTTTTGAAAGTCAGATTGCGTTGCACTAAAAATATTGTGTGTCAGTTTAAGCACATTCATGTATATTTTTCTAAGGGGACGTTTCAAGGGAATCGCCCCTGTCTATTCATCTGGCGTAATGTAAGGAAACTGATGAAATTAGTATGGCTGGAGGGGAATGTGCACCTTCGTCTTTAATGTTAGGCTGTTAACAACTCCAGATCTCGGTCCTCTGTCACTGACTAGCGGGCAGCTTTACAGATACCGTTGCCCTACCTCCAGATTAAGACGTCATTCCAACGGAACAAGAACACTTGTGTCTTGAGAGCAAGCGGAATGCATTTTCCGGCCAGTTCATCTGACGAACGCACCAGGAATGCTTCTTCCGCCAGGCTGTCTTTCGTGCATGTACGAGCTGCGGCGACCGTCGTTACTCAGACGCAAACTGCGTATGTGCCGCGACTAAAATTCTGCCGGGAGATTGGTCGTCTGTTGCCCTCCGCTGTCGCTGTGTTTCATAAATACGCACGAATATTCCGTGTCAAAAGAAGCAATTTATGTAACAAATAAACTCGAATATTATAGGCGGGGAAGAGAAAGTAAATGATTATCAGATCGTGACATAATGCCACGAGTGGAATCTGACAGCGTGCTCAAAGATCTCAGTGGAAACAAGGTCCCTTGAGTAGACTAAATTCCCTCAAAATTATTAAGATACTTGTGAGAGATACCACGAATTACCAAACTATCAGTTTAATACGACATGGTTGCCAAATACTTGAAAAGACTGGTAGAAGTCGATTATGGGGAAGATCAGTTCAGGTTCCAGAGAAATATAGGAACACGTATAGCAAAATCCACCTTACCACTTAGAAGATACGTTAAAGAAAGACAAACTTATGTTTATAAAATTTTTAAATTTAGAGAAAGCTTTTGAGAATGTTGGCTGGAATAGACTTTTTGTAATTCTGACGAAAGGAGGATCAAAATACAGGGAGTGAAAGATTATTCACAACTCGTACAGGAACCAGATTGCAGTTAATAACAGCCAAACGGTTGCAGAATAAAGATTTATTGAAATCATTGACCACGGTTTCCTCTATATCTAAATATACCTTAATCAAAAGCAAAAACACACTAAAATCGCATCCTGCAGTGGAGATGCATAAAACAATAGTGCCAAAGGCGTCGTCAGTAGTTAAAATTAAAATATCACCTCCAACTGTACAGATATAATTATGCTGTATTTCGTCAGTAGTTAAAATTAAAATATCACCTCCATCTGTAAGCATGTTGGAGGGGATATTTTAATTTTAACTACTGACGACGCCTCTGGCACGATTGTTTTATGCATCTCCACTGCAGGGCGTGATTTTAGTGTGTTTTTGCTTCTGATGATGGTATATTTAGATATACCGTAACCGTAGTCAAGTATTTCAGTAAATCTTTATTCTGCAATTGTTTGGCTGTTATCATTAACCGTGAAGATTTTCAACAGTTGCTGCTTTAACCATGTTTAAAATTTCGAGAGCTGAAGGTCTTCAAAGGGAAGCAAGACTTATACATCTACAACTTCTTCTACCTGACTACTGTTCAATGTTTAATTATGTGCCTGGCAGAGGGCTCATCGAACCACTTTCACACTATTTCTCCACCGTTCCACTCTCGAACAGCACGTGGGAAAAGCAAGAAGTCAAATCTTTCTGTCTGTGCTTTGATTTATCTTATTTTAATGTGCTGAGGATTTCTCCCTATGTAGGCGGTCGCCAACAAAACATTTTCTCATTCATAGGAGAAAGGTGGTGGTTGAAATTCCGTGTAAAAATCTTGCTGCAACACGAAACACCTTTTTCTAGTGATTACCACCCCAACTCGCATATCTTATCTGTGACACTCCCTTCCTTATTTCACAACAATACAAAAGGACGTGCACTTCTTTGAACTTTTTCGATGTCCTCTGTCAACCCTGCCTAATGCGAATCCTATTCCGCGCAGCAATACCCTAGAAGAGGACGGGCACTCTTTAGTAGGCCTGTTGCAGCTTCTAAGTGTTATTCGAATAAAACACACCTTTTGGCTCGCTTGTCCCATGATATTATCTATGTGATCGTTCCAGTTTAAGTTTTTCGAAATTGTAAGCTCTAAGTACTTAGCTGAATTGATAGCACTTCTATTTGTGTGATTTATTGTGCAACCGAAATTTAGCAGGTTTAATACTCAAATCGATGACTTTAGGCTTTTCATTTTTTAGAGTCACTTGTCACTTTTCGCACCGTACAGATAATTTCTCTAAATTTCAGTATATTTGATCGTTTAACGGCTTTACGAGACGTTATTCGACGATATCATCAAGAAAAAATCTAAGAGACCTCCTGAAATTGGCTCCTAAAGCGTTTACGTAGTTTAGCAACAAGAAAAGGCCTATAAACTTCCTACGGAGTGCCAGGTATCACTTCTGTTTTACTCGTTTACTTTCCAGTAGTTAATACGAATTGTGAATAGTTGAGGACGGAGTTACATAAGGCTGCAGCTATCCCCCATGTTATTCAGTCTGTACACTCAGCAAGCAGTTAAAGAAACTACGGAAAAATTTTGAAAGGGAGTTAAGGAACAAATTAAAGCTCTGAGGTTCGTCGACTACAGTATAGATCTGTCAGAGACAGTAAAGTAATTGGGAGAGCAGATGAACGGAACCGGTAGTGCCTGGAAAGCAGGTTGAAAGGTGAACATTAGTAACAGTGAAACATGGGGAAGGGGGTATGGTCGAATTAAATCAAGTGATACAGAGGGAATTAGGTAACAAAACGAAACGCTAAAAGTAGTAGATCGGTTATCTGGGCAACAAAATAACTGATGGCAGCTGAAGTAGATAGGATTTAAATATAGACTGGCCAACAGCAAGAAAAAAATGTATGAAAAACACGAATTTAACAACGAATATAAATTTAAGAGACAGTTTTTTTGATGAAGATATTTTTCTGAAGTGTAGTCATGCGGAGGGGGATCATGAACAGTAAACAGTTGAGACAAGAAGACATTAGAACTTTTGGAGTATTGTACTGATGAATGCTGAAGACGGATAGAGCGAATAATTAATGATGAGGCACTGAATCAAACTGGGACGGTGGCGGAGGCTAGGGAGAAGGTGGAAGGAGGAAAGAAATTTATGGCAAAACTTGACTCAAAACAAGGGATCAGTTCATCTCAAGGAATTGCCAGCATGGTGACGGAAGAAAGTGTTTGCAAGTGATAGGGCAGGAGGCAGGGGTTAAAATCGTGGAAGCAGTCCATGGCTTGAATGCAGCAAGCAGATCCTAGTGGACTAAAGGTTGTGGTAGTTACGCAGAGATGAAGAGATCGATAATGAATGCACTTATGATGCCATAAACTAATGACTGCCAGAGTAATTCCAACAACTGATTCCAGTTCCTTTGATTTCAATGTACGTGACATTTGGCTTACTGCTGTTCTACAGAGCTTCGCTGCAAGGTGCATGAAGCGGCGAAGCGTAGAAACCTCTGACGTTGTACAACCAGTGGGTACTTGTGTGACAGAGAATTCCACAACTCTGTGTTCGCAAAGTGCTACTTTGTTAGGAACGTTATCTCATAGAGTTTGGTGTCGACGTATGTGTACGGCAAATGTGCCCGGACACACAATGCACTTTGCTTTAGTGCAGCCGTGGCGTTTTCTCGGAGAGTTGTTTGATCGTGAACTGACTATGCTTGACTACACTTCATCTACTGGAAAGGTAATATCTCCAACTGAATTGCTTACATGAAGTTTAAAACTATTTAAATCTTACTGATAAACTCTTATTTTATAATCTGTTTCGATTCTAAATAAACCAGCTTCCGATACGCCAAGAAGTAGGCTACACATCTTATGAATGTAGTTTTCGTACTTTACAGACCGACCGTTTCCAGTCCTATTATGGCGTTTCTCGTAATTATTATTTCCTCGATCGATCCTGTGGGCCGCCGAATTAATATGATGATCGAGAAACGTGCTGAAATTTCTTGGCAAATTTAAACTGTGTAGCGGGACAGGACTCGAACCAGAGACCTGTTGCCTGTCGTGGGCAAGAGCTCCACAGTCTCAGATTTCCAAAACAGCTTAGTCTTTCCACCACCCGCCCCGCCCACCTCTCTTGTCTCTCAGCTCCGCTTGCGCCATTACCTCTCTCCGACTTTCCAAACTTGTGGGACTCGTAATCCTGGAAGAAAGAAAGGAAATAACGTAGACACAGCCGGGAGGACTGTTCTCAGAATTAATGCAGCGGAGTGCGTGATGATTTGAAGCATCCTGTTAGATTAAATCCCGGTTCGACAGTTAGTTTCAATATGCCAAGAAGTTTAAAATCTGCGCACAGAGTGAAAACTCATTCTGAGAACAATATCTAGGCAATGACTAAGACATTTCGGCCATTTTCTTTCTTCTACAAGTGCTAGTCACGCAAGGTATGCAGGAGAATGTCTGTGAAATTTGGAAGGGAGGAGAGGAGGTACTGATGAAACTCGTGGGTCGTTGCTTGATAGCCCAGTCGGTAGAGCGCTTGCCCGTGAAAGGCAACAGGTCTCTGATTCGAGTCTTGCTCGGACGCAGTTTTAATCTGCGAGTAAGATTCAGACCCCAGCTCATTCCGCTGCAGGGTGGGAATTCATTCTTGCAGTAACATACAACTGGTCAAAAGCGATGAAAGTACGATGTTTCTGTATCATAGAGGGTGATTAAATTGTCACTGACCCGGAAAATATTTGCACGACTGACGCGGAACTGATCCTTGTTAATGAATGGGGAAACAACCTATCACATACAATATTGGACACAGTGATTTCGACGAAAAAAATCGGTTGTTGTCACGGCTGTCGCTGTGCTGGGCGAGAGTGGACCATTTCTCGTGGTGCTGTGTGATGTGCTGATGCTGCACATATAGTACTATGCCAGACGCTGGGGAGGTTGAGTGACAGGGCGTTATCGCTTTTCAGACGGTCCGACGGGTGGAGGAGGTGGCGGCAGAAGTTCTTTGAAGTCCTGCACAGCTCACGCTGAATCTGTAGGCGTTCTATACTTGTCGTCAGCCTCACAGTCTCTTTTTTTTCCTTTTTTTCTGTCAACAATCTTCTGACTAGTTTGATGCAGCCCGCCACGATTTCCTCTCCTGTGCAAACCTTTTCATCTCAGAGTAGCACCTCCAAGCTACGTCCTCAAATATTTGCTGGATGTATTCCAATCTCTGTCTTCCTCTACAGTTTTTACACTCTACAGTTCCCTCTAGTACTATGAAAGTTATTCAGTGATGTCTTAACGGACGCCCTACCATCCAATCCTTTCTTCTAGTCAGTGTTTTCCACATATTTCTCTCCTTGCCGATTCTCCGGGAAACTTCCTAATATCTCCTAATTTTCAACATTCTTCTGTAGGAGGGAAAGAAGATTGAGTTAAATGTCCCATCTACATCGAGGTCACTAGAGGCGGGACACAAGCTCGGCTTAAGGAAGGATGGGGGAGGAAACCGGCCGTGCCGTTTCAAAGGAGCCATCTCAGGATTTGCCTGGAGAGATTTAGGGAAACCACGGAAAACCTAATTCAGGATGGCCGTACGCGGGCTCGAACCGTCCTCCTCCTGAATGCGAATCCACTGTGGTAAGCACTGCGTCACATCGCTCGATCACCACATCTCAACTGCTTCGATTCTCTTCTTTTCCGGTTTTTCCAAAGTCCGTATTTTTATTTACCATGCAATGCTGTGCTCCAAACGTACATATTCAGAAATTTCTTCTTCAAACTGAGGCCAGTTTTTGATACTAGTAGACTTCTCTTGGCCAGAAATGCTCCCTTCACCTTGACTTTTAATTCCACTCTTGATGCTGTCTTTTTCGTTAGTGCTTCGTCGATGTACAGGTTGTACAGTTGAGGCGCTAGGCTACAGCCTAGTCTTACACCCCTTTTAACCCGAGTACTTCGTTCTTAGTTTTCCATATTTATTATTCCCTCTTGGTTCTCGTACATACTGTTTCTTACACTTCTTTCCCTATAGCTTCTCTCCATTTTTCTCACAATTTCGAACATCTTGCATCATTTGCCACTGTCGAACGCTTCTTCCAGATCGACCAATCCTATGAACGTGTCTTGATTTTTCTTCAGTCTTACTTCCATTAACAACTTCAACGTGAGAACTGCCTTTCTGTTGCCTTGACCTTTCCTGAAGCCAAACTGATCGTCATCTAACACATCCTCAGTTTTCTTGTACATTCATCTGTATATTCTCCTTCTCAGCAACTTGGATGCATGAGCTGTTAAGCTGATTGTGCGAGAGTCCTTGCACTTATCGGCTCTTGCAAACTTCGGAATTGGGAGAAAGATGTTTATTTCCGAAAGTCAGATGGTATATCGCCAGGCTCATAAACACTACACAACGACGTGAAAAGTCATTTTGTTGCCACTTTCGCCAACGTAATTAGAAATTCTGATGGAACATTATATATATTCCTTCTGCCTTATTCGATCTTAAGAGTTCCAAAGTTCTTCTAAAATCTAATTATAATACTGGATCCCCTATCTCTTCTACATCGACTCCTGTTTCTTCTTCTATCGAGTCATTAAACACGTCCTCTCCTCCCCCATAGATGTCTTTAGCGTACTCATTGGAACATTACATTTATATGGAGCATTGAACAGTGAAATTCGCGTTGTACTCTTAATGTTACCATCCTTGCCTTTAATTTCACCAAAGGTTCTTTTGACTTTTCGGTTTCTTCACATTTTTCATGCAGCCGTTTCGCCATAGCTTTCCTGCATTTCCTATTTAACTAATTCCTAAGCAACTTGTATATCTGCATTCCTGAATTTCACTGGACATCTTAGTACTTCCTTCTTTCAACGATCAACTCAAGTATTTCTTCTTTTACCCACTGTTTTTTAGCAATTACATTCTTTGCACCTACGTCTTTTTTCTCTCCAACTTCTGTGATTGCTCTTTTTAGAGATATCCATTCCTCTTCCTCTAAAGTGGCTACTGAGCTATTTATTATATCAGTATTTATTGCCTCAGAGAACTTCAATTCAACCGAGCGAGGTGGAGTAATAGTTAGCACACTGGGCTCGCATTCGAGAGGACGACTGTTCAAACCCACTTCCGGCCACCCTGATTTAGGTCCTCCGTGATTTCCCTGAATCACTTGAGGCAAATTCCGGGATGATTCCTTTGAAAGGGCACCGCCGACTTCCTTCCCCGTCCTTCACTAATCCGATGGGACCGATGACCTCGCTGTTTGGTCCCCTCCCCCGAATCAACCAACCAACCTGCCCCCGGGCGAATAACTGCTACTATAACTTCGATCATATGCCTTCGTTCCTTAGGTATTCCGTATCCCATTTCTTTGCACATTGATTCTTCCTGACTAATCTTCAAATGGTTCAAATGGCTCTGAGCACTATGGGACTTAACATCTGAGGTCATCAGCCCCCTAGACTTAGAACTACTTAAACCTAACTAAACTAAGGACATCACGCACATCCATGCCGGAGGAAGGATTCGAACCTGCGACCGTAGCGGTCACGCGGTTCCAGACTGCAGCGCCTAGAACCGCTCGGCCACAGCGGCCGGCCCTGACTAATCTCTTGAACTTCAGTTTACTCTTCATCACTATTGTGATCCGAGTCTACACCTGCTCCTGGATACGCCTTAGAATCCAGTAACTGATTTCGGAATCTCTGCCCCACCATGATGTAAACTATGTGAAATATTCCATTACCTCCCGGCCTATTCCAAGTATACCTCCTCCTCTTGTGATTCCTGAACTGAGTATTCGCTATTACTCGGTGAATTTTATTGCAGAACTCAATTAGTCTTTCTCCTCTCTCATTTTTACTAGCAGCCCCATATTCTTCTGTAACCCTGCACGGTCCTGAATAAGGAGGGTGGAGTGCAGAGCTAATCGTCGTATCGCAACATGACGAAGTCCTTGTGTTTAAACACTTTTGAGATCGAATAAGGTGAGAGGGACAGAATGTGCATGTTCCGGCTGTCCCTAAACACAGTGCACTAGTGTAGGTAAGTTCACCTGTTTTGGGTCGACTGCAGGCTGAGCGAAATCCGCAGGTACGAGAATCAAATCACTGTAGACCACGGTTGCCAGGCTCATACATAGGCATTGTCCACTGAACAAATGGCTAGCAGGACACACAGGAGCACCTTCGCCCAGGAAAAGAAGTGGCACATAAGGGCCACCTTCATAACCCTGTGCCGCCTCTCAAGGAGTATGCAGGAGTCTGCTTGTGTGTGATCTCACAGAGATGACACCGGAACAATTCATTTTGGTGGCCTGAGCGGTGGTAGCCAGGTCGGGAGTGCTGAAGTAGGCAATCGACATCTCGTCGTAGGCATGTGTGGTTGTTTTGGCTGTGATGTGATGTGTGCATACGGCGTCTACCCATCATGATGTACTGTCACTCTCAGACAAGAGGAATCTTAGCCTTTTGACTTCGTCAAGGGTTCGACCATGTCAACATGCAAGTATGAAGTCTTCGAAATGATAGAGAATCTAAATTGAGGCCCGTGCCTGACAGCCTGTCTTACTATGAGGCCTATGCCGAATGCTTTTAGCAGCTCGTAAACCGTAAGGTGGAGGACAATGGGGTTATTTCATTCGAAAGAGCGATGTTTTCGAGCTTGGGACGTGCGCGCGCAGCCCCTTGCCAGGGGAGACACCCCCCCCCCCCCCCCCTTCCCAAGTGCGGTAAGAAAGCACAGGCAGTGGTGACTCAGAGACGGTGCACGATGGAGCTGTCACGCCGCGACTTTCGCGCCATGATTTTTTACGATTATAAAAAGGGTTTAAGTGCCGAAGAATGCCATTCTTCTTTTCTGCGTGTTTTGGGTGAAGCTTCCCCTTCTAGGGCCATAGTTGTAAATTGGTTTCGCGAGTTTTCGACGGGTCGGCAGTCAACTGAAGATGAACCTCGTCCCGGTCGGCCAGCAACAGCTTTGACTCCTGAAAACATTGATGCTGTGAGGAAAATGATCAAAGAAGATCCACATCTTACATTTTTCGACATTGATGGGACCCTAAATAGTGGATCAACAGCAGCACACAACATCGTTCATGGTCTCTTAGGACTTACTAAGAGATGTACCCATTGGGTGCCACATTCCCTGACAGAAAGCCAAAAGGAGGCGAGAGTGGACTGGTGCCGTTTCATGCTCGAAAAATTCAATGGAGGTAAGTCCCAAGACACCTACAATATCGTCACAGGTGATGAAACATTGGTCTACCATTATGACCCTGAAACGAAGAGACAGTCTTCTGTGTGGTGCTTTCCAGGGGAGGAACCACCCACAAAAGTTTGACGAAGTCGGAGCTCTGGAAATTTTTTCACATAGATCGGGCATCTCACCTCTGTGACCCTGGACACACGTTGTACAGTCAATGCTGAATGGCATGTGAACAATTGTTTTCCAAACGTTATCGCCACATGGAAGTCACAGCATCCAAATTCGAAGAGTGGGCACCTTCTGCTGCATCATGGCAATGCATCTGCGCACAGGGCTGCCAGAACGATAGACTTTCTGGAGAAGGAAAAAGTGTGAGTGTAACCCATCCCCCCGATCCACCTGACCTGGCCCCTTGTGATTCTTTCTGTTCCCTAAGAGTAAGGAAAAAATTCGAAGGCAGCGGTTTTCATCTGATGAAGAGGCCATTGCAGCGTACAAGGGTGCATTAAGTGACATTCCAAAAGAAGCTTGGACTGACACATTTTCTAAGTTGTTTCAGAGAATGGAAAAATGTATACATGCTAATGGAGAGTATTTTGAAAAGCTGTAAACGTTTTTTTGCAAATAATTTTTTTTCACACATTCTGCTAAAAACTTTCGGCTTACCCCTCGTATGTTGCTATTCGAGACAGCTTTGTGCCCAACACGACAGTCTGATTTGAAGTTTGCATTTACGACGCCGTACGTCACTAAACAAACCATTGCCTTAAGGTCAAGGTCACTATGGTTGCATAACGTCGAAAATTTCGAGGTGCATCATAGGAGGCACTAGTGGTTGTGGCGCGAAGGTTTGCGTTGCGGTCACTACTCAAACAATGTGCCAGAACACCGAAACATCACGATGACTGCACTGAAAAGGACCTAGCAGCAAGATCAAGACTTCCATGTTCAGATAAAACCGTAAAAACAAGATTTAGCGGCCTGCCCTTTAATTGGTACGCGACGACCAAAAATATCAGAGCTCACTAAGATATGACATGCGCGGTGAGCATAAAAATCATCGCCGCTTTTATATCGAACCTAGCACTTTAACTTAATAAAGAAGTGACTCGCGCAGCGTGTACCGGGTGATCAAAAAGTCAGTATAAATTTGAAAACTTAATAAACCACGGAATAATGTGGATAGAGAGATACAAATTGACACACATGCTTGGAATGACATGAGGTTTTATTAGAATAAATGGCGCTGGACATCAAAACGTCAGTGAGTGCGCATGACAATCGTGTATAAAAGAAGCTGTAACGAGAGACAGAATGAGATGCGCCAGCAGTCGCAGCATGTTGACGTTACCTGAAAAGGTGCTTTTAGTGAAGCTGTATTATCAGAATGGGGAATGTGCTAGTTCAGCGTTACGATCCTATCGCTATAGGAAGGGGATTCGAACGGGTAAAGGTCCATTGACAAATGCAGCAGTGGCGAAAATGATTTCGAAGTTCGAAGACACGGGTTGTTTAGACGATAGACCCCATAGTGGCCCACCGAGCACAAGGCGTAATGCTGCTGAGACAGTTCAGGAAGAAATGCAGACTGTAGCGGCTTCGTCTATACACGGGGAAGTCAGAGCTCATGCAGTCGCACGTCGCACCGACGATTTAGTGAAGCGGAGGGCATTTGCGGTGAGGGCGTTTTAAAAGCTGGTGAAAGATGACAATTGGTTGAGTAACATGTTGTGGACCGACGAAGCTCATTTCACGTTCCGAGGGTCTGTCAACGCCCACAACTGCAGAATTGGGCTACCGAAAGTCCTAGAACTGTCGTGGAAACTTCATTGCACAGACAAGAAAGTCACGGTATGGGGTGGATTTACCACATATACCGTTATATGGCCTTTTTTTCTTCGAGGAATTGCGTGATTCTGGTTTTGTAACTGCTACCGTGACGGGTGAGAGGTAAACCGATATGTTACAGAATCGCATCATCCCCAGCCTGGGCCGGCCGTGGTGGTCTCGCGGTTCTAGGTGCGCAGTCCGGAACCGTGCGACTGCTACGGTCGCAGGTTCAAATCCTACCTCGGGCATGGATGTGGGTGATGTCCTTAGGCTAGTTAGGTTTAAGTAGTTCTATGTTCTAGGGGACTAACGACCACAGCAGTTGAGTCCCATAGTGCTCAGAGCCATTTGAACCCAGCCTGGCTGATAAACACCTGCTGGAACGTGCGACTTTCGTCATGCTTGGTCTCCCAGATCCCCACACCTCAGTCCGTGCGATTATTGGCTTTGGCTTTACCTGAAGTCGCAAGTGTATCGTGATCGACCGACATCTCTAGGGATGCTGAAAAACAACATCCGACGCCAATGCCTCACCATAACCCCGGACACGCTTTACAGTGCTGTTCACAACAGTATTCCTCGTCTACAGCTATTGTTGAGGAATGACGGTGGATATATTGAGCATTTCCTGTAAAGAACATAATCTTTGATTTGTCTTACTTTGTTATGCTAATTATTGCTATTCTGATCAGATGAAGCGCCATCTGTCAGACATTTTTTGAACTTTTGTATTTTTTTTTTTTTGGTTCTAATAAAATCCCCTCTCATTCCAAGCACGTGTGTCAATTTGTACCTCTCTACCTACATTATTCCGTGATTTATTCAGTTTTAAACTTTATACTGACTTTTTGATCACCCGGTACTTGTTTGGAATGTATGAATTATGAAACTGGAAGGCGTGCACGGCACCCATAATTCAAATTAGAGTTTCATATAGTGCAAGGTTACACGTATGTAGCCAAATGATCCGGTCGCCTAGAATGTGGTGAGACCACTTTGTTGTGTGGCGGAAAGCTAGCTGGCGGCCCCACGGCGTGGAATGGCCAATGCAAGCCGAGCCACCGTTCCTCGTAGCCTAGGTAGTAATGCTTGCAGTGCTACATCGGAAACGGGAAAAGCCCAGAACAGGGAAAGTTTGGACAGGAGGGCTTGCTTATCCAGAGGACAGAAAATGCAACAGAATTGGCAGAATGTCAGTCTGAAATGTGTCTTCTTAAAATTCTTAGACGTTGTATAATAAATTAGTTACATAATAAAGCAAATATGAATAGTTTTATGATCTCGGAAGACTGAGGCACATACAGTGAAACAATAATATTTCCAGTAATTTAAAAACTATCTAAATTAATATTTTACAATGACTAAACATTTTCACAATGAACCTTGAAACTAACAACTTTTAAACACTTTCGGCAAACGGTATTTCAGATGATTGCATTGCACTGTAGCTATTATCCCTGAAATCTACGTAACTGTGCGCGTTTTTCTCATTTATTTTTAACTAATAGGACATCTGAGGACAACGTTCCAATTTCAGTTCTTCGTTCTTCGTTGTTTTCTTTTCTTCCAGTATGGTTTCATCTGTTCACTATGTTTCTTCTTTCTGTCTTCAGACAATTTTGAACCAGTCTTTTTAGCTATCCTGCTTTGGAATGCTTCTATTTTCCATATCTTTTCACGAAAGGCTTCTCTGTCGTTTATATCTTCTTTTTTCATATTGTTTCTTTCTAAATCGTTTTTTACTTCGTTGACCCATCTTGTTGTGGACTTCTTACCCGACAAATAATTGAAAATGATAATAATTTAACTACTATCTTGGATTCGAAATAACTGTCGAGAAAACATCAGTATTCTTTTTCTCGTTATGTTTGAAATATTTTCTATATTTTGATATACTTCAGCATTACTTCGTAGTTTCCAACCGTCTGTCGCTTTTTTTTGTTTTGTCCTGAGATTTTCCTTAGAATTCACCTTTCTAGTACATATAATTTATCGAATTTGTAGTTGAATGCCAGACACTCGCTTGCATACTGGCGTTCTCGCTTTACTGCTATGTTATAATTCCTTATTTTTGCATTTTTGGATAGACACTTTTTATTGTAGAGGTCTTTGGTGATATCATATGCTCTCCCTATTTGATGTAATCTTTCCTATATTGCAAATTTTTCCAAGCATTTTCCTGGATTACCTCCTCTAGATCTGTTATGTTTTATATCCGCTTCTTTGTACAAATGTTTGTCAGGACATTGCATCCTCCACAGTAAGAATGCGATTCATTGCAGCATGAATTCCTCTTGTCATACTTCTATGTTATTCAAGGAATACGTTACTATTGTAACAAAACGTTATTTAATTATGATTACAGTCGATACAAAAAATCATGGTAATTTAAGAAGTGCTCAGTAGCATGTGTTACGTGACATCACTATTGGAAACAGTGCCAAAAGACTCATCTGTCACCACTACTGAAAACAGCGCCAAAAGACTCTGCTGTCAGTCGGAGACAATCAATTGTTTAAATATTATTTAACGACATTTTGTTGACATTTAACGTGAGTGTCCCTATGCACGAATGCTAGCTTATTTATTTATGAGAAACTGTTACTTATATTTATCGTAACTGGTCTGAGTGTGATAGAATGTCAATGACATTTCTTTTATTTTCATATTTTTATTATATATTACTTTAGTATCTGTAGAACATAAGAACGTTGTGGTTTTGGCATCAGCCAATGAGAGTCAGACAGTGGCGGACCATGGCTGGAGTCAAGTGGAGGCTGAGTGGTGCGTCCAAAGCAGCGATTCTACACACTTTTAGGTTAGAGCAGACGTGTATGTTTCAACGTTTGTTACTCGGTCATGTAGATGGTTGATTCTGGGTGGTGAACGGCCTTTACAAAACTCTAACTTTCGACGGGGCTCTTAACCTTCCCAACGTCTGGATATGCTCCAGTGCGGAACTTTCTGCTTACATCATGGAATTAAAAATAAACAGCATTTGAGCTCCTATTCGTTAGCTGGCGAATATTTCATCAGAATATCCACTATGAAACGCTGAAATAGTGATGGACAAGAAATAGTTACTCTACAGTGTTGTTCAACTGATGGTGTTGGCAGTTATAACATACCCTAAATTACCGAACACTTGCAGTGAGAGTCTGTGTGTATGATAGTGCAGTGTCGTTGCGGGTTTCTGAGCCAGAAATAAAGTCGAAACCTTATTGTTAATCGGGGTAACGTCTCATTCTAAATATCACAGCAATGTAAGACTCATATCAGTTCAGTTTCTAAATTACCATGGTGGCGTTCTACTACTAAATTCTGGTGAAAGTCTGTCCAGTAGCCCGATGTCATACGTAGCGGGCATCAACCTTACAGCAAGGTATTACGTCACATAGTGACATCTTGGCGTACAAGAAATAGTTAATCTATCGTATTGTTCATTTGGTGGTTTGGCATTTATTTTATACCCTAAGTTAACAAACATCTTCAGAGTGAGTGAGTGGGTGTATTATACTCAAGTGTCGTCGCGTATTTTTGCACCGTAAACAAAGTCACAACCTTATAATAGCCGGGGTAACGTATTATTCTAAATGCCGCAGTAATGTAAGAGTCATGCCAGATCAATTTCTAAATTGCCTTGGTGAAGTCCTACTATTAAATTGTTGTGAAAATCTATACTGTATATCCATGTCATACGTAGTGGGCGCCAGCCTTACATCATATCATTGCGTGCCGATCTTTGTGGCCGAGCGGTTCTAGACGCTAACCTCGCTGCTACTACGGTCGCAGGTTCGAATCCTGCCTCCGACATGGATGTGGGTGCTGTTATTAGGTTATTTAGGTTTAAGTAGTTCCAAGTCTAGGGGACTGATGACCTCAGATGTTAAGTCCCATAGTGCTCAGAGCCATTTGAACCATTTTTTGTCATTACGTCACGTAACAACACCGATTTATGGGCTGTTCCATTTATGACAGGCAAAAATAGACACTATACTACGCTCTATGAGCTAGAAAGTCATAACTAAATTGCGTTGTTCACTTGTGAGACAGCTGTGGGACAGCTGCACCCTTCTGCCCCTGACCAGGTGTTCCAGATCTGAAATGCTATGAAAGATTATAGCCATTTGTGTGTGACATACTACAGTAGGCGAAAGAATGAAAATTAAATTGCTGGAGAATACCAGCGTTACTAACATAACGAGAGAGGAGAGTGTATGGTAGGATTTTTTTGTTTGTTGCAAACACATTTCTAAACCCATATCAGGAGAAGGCTCTTGTAAGAGAAGTAGAGTAAGTTGAAGTTATAAATTAGATTTCTTCGATGATATTTCAGGCTGTAATATAAGACTAAATTAATAGGATTGTAAGACGTATTATATTCGAAATGTAAGAGAAAAGCAAGTGGAAATTGACACACACCGTGTCCAAGGACCTAAATGAAAGCTCCCGAAGAGCCGAATGGAATGCAATAAAATTAAAGTAAGAAAATAATTGAGACAGAAGAGGCCACATTAGTTTCAGGGAACATCCCTGCTTATCTGTGGAAGAAGAAGATATTGGATCGCAAGTCAGCGATATTCCTTCAATGAAACAAAATTAAGTGAAGATTGAAGAAGAAAGGATGACAGGGACACTTGCAACTTTTGAGAGAACCATATTCACAGGAAAAAATAGTAGAAGTGTTAAAAAAGGTAAGTTCGAATGTGCAGAAGTAAGTTTACGGGGCTGACATGAGAAATTCGTTTTATAGGTAAAGTGAAGCTCTAGGTGTTGGTGACAGTGTAGATATCTCCTGCAGCTCGTTAGAAAAAGACGTGATTGATTAGGGAAAAACTGATGGTGCATCGCTGGTGGTGCATCGCTCACAGATTGGCATTAACTAAAGACAGAGCCGATGACACGTTTCGGAATTTATCAAAATACTTTTAACCTGCTGATCAGAATAATATACAAAACAGTAGCATGAAAAACTTAAATTCATAGCCTTTGTGTATGTGGAGAAAGCCTTTAACAATGCTTGTTCGAATAACATTCTCAAGATACTGAGATTAATTGGGACCCAGTAGTCGACAGACAACAATGTTACAAAAAAAGAGGTAGGAACAATACTAGTGATCATGAATAAAGATAATTTTGTAGAAGAGATACGGCTTATCACCTCTGTTATTTAACTTTCGAAATGAAGAAAACGAAAGAAAATTTTAGAATAAGCGACCGACAGTAGATACACCAATGCGAAGCGTAGGCCCTCTTCTCGCGGAACTATAAGCTTGCTGACCGTGTTCCTAATAGTTTACAATGGGACTATGGGTTGAGAGACTTACTTCAGCCGCGATCGCAGAGAAAAGTGACTACACGCGGACGCTACTTGGCATATCTGTAATTGTTTACTACCAAATTAAACATGAAATATGGTCAGCTTCCTCTGGAGTAAAATATAACGTCCTCTAACTTAATTTACAACTTTCCAGACAATGCAAAAGACGTCAAACTACAGCGCAATCGTTCACTTTGACGGCACTGTCAAATTTTGAACTTAGTGAACTCTAGAAGAAGCCTGTGGTGACCTAAAATCCCAGTTACAACGAAATGTTTCCTTAATGCTTTATTAAACACGTTATAATCCAACCTCACGTATTTCTGTCTTACAACTCTTTTATATGGTCACTCGACCGAGTTTGCCCGACTACTGCTCACTCACGCAAAAAACTAACTCGCTTTGTTGTCGCGACATGACAATGCCCGGCCCGACGGAAAAGTCAGAAGGCTGCAGAAAGTTCTCGAAGGTAAGCCTCACTGGGTAGCGCCCGTTGCTTGGTAGTTTGCTGGCAGGGATATCGATAACGGGATCCTTAGAAAAGTTTCACACGTGATGTACCTCCGTTGACTGAAAGTAACGGAGACATAACCGAAATTTAGAATAGAATGGACAGAGACTAAGCTCAATAGTAAAGATAATAAAGACTCCTCAAATGGTGAACAGCAACTTGCTTAATATCAAAACTGGGAATCCCGGAGCAGCAGAGGGGTCGAAGGTTTCTCCTATTTAGAGAACTACATTAACTGTGGCGATTTATTTGAGATTAGGTTCATCATAGAGATGAAGCTGGCAGAGATGAAGACAGTATGAAATTTCAATGAATATCTGGTTTATACTTGGTCAGATACAAATTTCTATCACTGTTGTGCCGATCGCTTCGTATGTACATAATTTATGCTCCCAATATCTCATTTAATTTATATGTTCCGATATTTGAGTGTTTTTGGGATTTTGTCTGTCTGTTATTATAAGAAGGATCTTCAGCACATATCCTTCTAGTTAGAAATTTGTCTGGTAATAGACATTTCACTTGTTACGCTCATTATATTTTCTCGACAGGAAAAGTCGTTCATTTCAATGCTGTATCGTTTTAATTTCCAATGATGGGGAGCCTGCTGTTTTCTTCATTTAACGATGCACTCTCCGTAGACTTAGGTTTAGATTTATCGAAAGAAATTGCTGTGCTAAATGGTCTGTTAAGACTATTATACAGGTACAAGTGTTCCTTACTTTCAGCCAGGATGTCTGTGGAAAACTTATCACTTGCTTATTAATTTGCTATTGTAGGGTGCCACAACATTGTTTTTTGTATCTGAGTGCAGTTCACATTTGAAAATGGTGTTTCTATCGATATTGGTCAAGTGTGGAAAGTAATTTTTTTGTAACAGACATGGCGACATGATTCCTTCTAGGGACGTAACACTTGCCTCTTTATCCACTGATGTTCTGGAATTTTCCTTCTATCCCTTCATTGCCTCTTCATCCTATCACTTCAACGAACACTAACGACGGTCTGCAACGCTGACTTACACTCTTCCCAACATGAACGCATCTTCCTTGACCTTCCACTTAGCTTTCTAGATACCGCAGATTACGTGTTCAACGTGCTCTCCATTACGATTTGGAACGTCTTATTCAAGTTTACCTTCTCAAAGCTTTTCTTGGCCCCAGCAGTGCGTAATGTATCTCACTTTTGTTTGTTTCCCTTTGCTCTACTTGAAAATTCGTGACAGATTAAAACCGTATGTCATATCGGGGCTTGCCTTTCACGGCTGAGTGCTCCACCGCACGATTCAGGATCACCCTCACGGATGTATTTTCGCCACAACCCCTTTCTTCCAACCTTTACAAAAGTACTTCTTCGCGAAAAGCAAATGTTTATGGTTGCGTCCTGGTCTGGAACACAAGTATTATCTGCCAGGGATTTTCAGATCAGTACACTCTCCGCTATAAATCTGATTGTATCTGTTGGCTCTTCAAATTTTCTGATGCCGCACTAACCCACTTCAGCTAATCTATTCTTTTCTTAATTACTTTTGTTAACAATGCACTGTTTGAACTGCTGGACTTGTCAATTGATAGTTTTTTTTATTAATTCACTCGCTCATCCTTCAGCACTATGATGTATCTATTTCCCTGACATTTCTAATCTCATGTACAGGGTGTTACAAAAAGATACGGCCAAACTTTCAGGAAACATTCCTCACATACAAATAAAGAAAAGATGTTATGTGGACATGTATCCGGAACCGCTTAATTTCCATGTTAGAGCTCATTTTCGTTTCGTCAGTATGTACTGTACATCCTCGATTCACCGCCAGTTGGCCCAATTGAAGGAAGGTAATGTTGACTTCGGCGCTTGTGTTGATATGCGACTCATTGCTCTACAGTACTAGCATCAAGCACATAAGTCGTAGCATTAACAGGTTAGTGTTCATCATGAATGTGGTTTTGCAGTCAGTGCAATGTTTACAAATGCGGAGTTGCCAGATGCCCATTTGATGTATGGATTAGCATGGGGCAATAGCCGTGGCGCGGTACGTTTGTATCCAGACAGACTTCCAGAACGAAGGTGTCCCGACAGGAACACGTTGGAAGCAATTGATCGGGGTCTTAGGGAGCACAGAACATTCCAGCCTATGACTCGCGACTGGGGAAGACCTAGAACGACGAGGACACCTGCAATGGACGAGGCAATTCTTCGTGCAGTTGACGATAACCCTAATCTCAGCGTCAGAGAAGTTACTGCTGTACAAGGTAACCATGACCACGTCACTGTATGGAGAGTGCTACGGGAGAACCAGTTGTTTCCGTACCATGTACAGCGAGTACAGGCACTATCAGCAGCTGATTGGCCTCCACGGGTACACTTCTTCGAATGGTTCATCCAACAATGTGTCAATCCTCATTTTAGTGCAAATGTTCTCTTTACGGATGAGGCTTCATTCCAACGTGATCACATTGTAAATTTTCGCGCTCAACATGTGTGGGCTGACGAGAATCCGCACGCAATTGTGCAACCACGTCATCAACACAGATTTTCTATGAACGTTTGGGCAAGCATTGTTGGTGATGTCTTGATTGGGCCCCATGTTCTTCCCCCTACGCTCAAGGGAGCACCTTATCACGATTTAATACGGGATACTCTACTTGTGCTGCTAGAACATGTGCCTTTACGAGTACGACACAACATATGGTTCATACACGTCCTGCACATGTCAGTCGAAGTTTTCGTACGCTTCTCAACAAATATTCGGTGACCGATGGATTGGTAGAGGCGGACCAATTCCATGGCCTCCACGCTCTCTTGACCTCAACCCTCTTGACTTTCATTTATAGGGGCATTTGAAAGCACTTGTCTACGCAACCCCGGTGCCAAATGTAGAGACTCATCGTGCTTGTATTGTGGACGGCTGTGATAGAATACGCTATTCTCCAGGGCTGCATCAGCGCATCAGGGATTCCATGCGACGGAGGGTGGATGCTTGTATCCTCGCTAAAGGAGGACATTTTGAACATTTCCTGTAACAAAGTGTTTGAAGTCACAGTGGTACGTTCTGTTGCTGTGTGTTTCCATTCCACGATTAATGTGATATGAAGAGAAGTAATAAAATGAGCTCTAGCGTGGAAAGTAAGCGTTTCCGAACACATGTCCACATAACATATTTTCTTTCTTTGTGCGTGAGGTATGTTTCCTGAAAGTTTGGCCGAACCTTTTTGTAACACCCTGTATTATGAATAACAAAAGAGAAAAGCTTCTGGTTTGTATTCATTCTATTGACCTACTGCATTTAGTGTGATTGTTTCTCATTGAATTCCGCTGACATAGCTGAACAAAATTCGTTCTTTTATTTGTAAAGACTAAGCCCACTAAGACGTCACGTGATACGACACGCCTCGCTTAAACTAAACAGGAGCAAAACAGGTCGCGCAGTGGTGGCAGGAGCCGATAGTGGCAGACAAGAGCAGACGACTTGCATAAAGCTGCGACCAATTAGCCGTACGGCGCGGCGGCAGGGACGTGGACGGAGGACGCGACGGAGACGGAGGGCGGCGGCGCCGACGCCGGGGGCGGCGGGGGTGGAGGCGCCGGCAGCGGCGCAGACGCGAGGGTTGCGCGCGCACGCCGCCAGGGGCGTGGCAGTGCGGCGCGGGGCTGTCACTGCGCGCGCGTCTCACACAGACGCCGACGCCTCCGCCGCCGCCGCCTCAGTCGGTCCGGCGGCCGCGACCCCAGCGGACGCCGCCTCCACAGGCCGACGGAGCTGCCGCCGCCGCCGACGCCGGCGCCGCCGCCTGACGCTACTCTGACGACGGTGAGTAAGCTCGGCCTACGGGCAGCGCTCCTGCTTCGGAAGCCTCACTTCCTGTCGCGTAGGCAACCCGCGGCACGTGCTTTCGTCAGCTGGTCGTTCCGCAACTAACACATTCCCATTAGAGCAGAGATTTCTTAACTTTTCCTTTGACGGAACACTTTGAGAAACTTGGTACTTTTCTTTTTTGAGGGCTGTTAAAATTTTAAAGAAAGGCGAGAAACTTGTTCAATAAGGCATTAATTCAATTTTAAGACATAAATATTAACAAAGAAATCACAAATAAATGTGAAAATATAGTAGTATCGTCAAAATGTCGAAAGAAACGTTATGTTATTAATAGTTTTTCGGAAGACATTTATTTCCCGCTGAACATCAGTTTTCCGCAGAACCCTTATACGTACGATACAGACTCACATAACTTCCAGTCTTTTTCTGAAGTTATATCTTCGACTAAATGGTGCGACGATGATACTGTGATGTAAGCTCACTAAATTTTTCGCTGTCTCATACAAATTTTTCGCAACTATTACAACAGATAATTCGCCTATATTCTAACAAGCAACTTTGAAATAATCGTCACATATGTGAGTTTCCGCGCTTTTCGATATTTTTCGCAAGCCTTTAGGCGCATAACGTGCATTGTGGGCACTCTGTGGGAGCATCCAGTCAGAAGTATACAGTGCACAAGCTTAAATAAACGACTTTTTGCCAGTTTCGAACTATGATTAAATGTTACGACGATGATTCTGTGCCATAGGGTCACTAACCTTTTGTAGATTTCAACGACTTTTCCTCAACAGTTCCAACATATATTTTGTTTCCGTAATTTTCGAACATGCATAATTTTTACGTTTCTGTTCTCTTCGCTGTTTTGCATAACATACGAGACCAGTACAGTATACTACGCAGGCTATCAGGATCCAGGCAAATGTGTCGGCGGAGAAGCTCAAATAAACTCCAATCCTTTATTCGACCTATTACGTAGCGGAAGAGTACGGCATTAAAACTACTGTATAAGGTTTCGACCTCCTCTCGATTCCAGTATATTTATCACAACGGTACAAGCAGATAATTTGTCTCCATATCAACAATTAATTTGGAGTTTATGAAACACGTAACTTATTTACACTGAAATTTTTATGCAGCCACAAGTCGCACGTAGCTTTTCCTTTATTTTGACATGTTTCACTAGGACAGCGTGAGCACCTTCAGAAATTAGGTAGCGAAGTGGCAACGTTAGAAATGTCAGGCTGTGTAGAGCGGTCTCGTCATTAAAATAAAAAAAAAACGATTGCTATAACGCAGCTTGCATCCACGACCATTTGTTTATTTAATCCAGTTCTTTCTCAGGAGGCATTTCACTAGCGATAGAGAGAAGCATCCCGCTTAATCATACTGGTACAGCTTTTTCTATGTCGCAGTACAATGTAAGCAGTTCCACACTTAAAGCCTATTAATGTTGTAATACTATACTTGCTCCAGCCGCGCGTTTATTCTGCTGAGACATAGTGTGTTGCGGCTGTGTTAGACTTATTCATCCGTCACTTGTTGTTAGAAATTACGCATCAGATGAATTGCACTTCACTTCTGCACTCAGATCCTGCTCTACGATCGGCTCGGGATGATTTTACTTTTCTTCAACAATTAACATTTTGTTTTGCGTAGTTTCTCAGTGTCTTGCCTGACATAGCTAGCTTTCGAGGAACTCAGATTTTCTTAGGGTGGTAACAGTCACCTTGATTCTCTACAAACATTTTTAACTCCACCTCAGTTATTTCTCAGATTGTATACTGGAAACATAAATTTCAAAAGCTTCGAGGCAATTCTCATGGTTTAGATCCCGCCACGTGGAACGCATGATATTCCTTGACTGCAGCGTTGCATCTCGCATGTAGTAGAGAGCACACTCTCTCACTCTCTTTCCAATTGCCTGTGCTTTTATGTTTTCAGCGAGTTGTCTTAAGCAGAGTTGATTCGCCAGGGAAATGGGGTGGGAGAAGAAAAGGGCGAGATTATGCAAGTTCATTCTGTTTCAGGTAAAAATAAGTCGTACAATATATT
This sequence comes from Schistocerca gregaria, assembly GCF_023897955.1. Lineage (NCBI taxonomy): Eukaryota > Metazoa > Arthropoda > Insecta > Orthoptera > Acrididae > Schistocerca > Schistocerca gregaria. The sequence goes on from NC_064924.1 coordinate 515,986,058, forward strand.
TAGTGAGTGTTCATTAAACTGAATTCTCCAAAACAAGCTCCAATTTTTGTTGTAAGTACGAGGCGCGTGGTGCCCTGACGACGCTAAGGGGTAGGGCAGTCGGCATAACCGATCATTGGTGCACACGTTATGATAACACATCAGTTTCTGTGGCTTTCAGGCCACTTGAAACCATAGAATTGGTGGCTTGTTTGTTACGTAATTGTACAGCATGTACTCGCATTGTCAAACGCTGTAATTTTTCGCCTATTTTATACTAACACTGATGGTTCACATTCCGCCATATCTGTTATAATACGTACCGCAAACAGTGACGTTGCTACCCCAAGAAAGACTGTATATTTCACTCATTCTGGTAATAAATATAGGCAGTTTCTATAGTGATAACACAATTCATTACACAAACTGAAGATGATGTTCGTTTTCGGAAATAAAACATAATCTGCACACCGTTCGGCAATTAAGATGTATTACTAAAGCAGGGTTACAATCTTTATACACAAATTTTTAAGCGCAGGACCTCTATCTGCTTATATCGAAGGTAGCGTTCATCGTAAGGTGTTTCGATTGACCGCAGTTACGAAATTTATTCCGTGTCTGCAAGAACTCAAAATCAGCTGTACGTTAATAAACGTAGCTTCAGTATGTGCATTTTTTTAACAATTCACTTCCTGATATTTCTGTGTCCAGTACTGTTAAGAAACTAACAGCCAATGATAAAGTACAGTTTCAATTTATGCGACAAAAATATTGCTTTTCCTAAAGTAAGATGCGCGAATGATAGTTTTGTCCTTCCTGAATAATTGCAGAGACTGAGATGTGCGATTGTTGTCCATATACTAATAATAGACACGTGCCATTCGTCAGTGTTACATACCTTCGTCCCTGCGTTTTTGACGGAAGTAGTTCCGTTGCTCAACCGCAGAAAGGGGTTCAAAGTAGCACTAGTTTAATGGTATCAATGAGAAAAAGTCATTAATATAAATAGTTTGCAATAATGTAAATCTCGCATAGTGCTAACAATAATTAAATACTAAATCTTATAGTAGTTGGCATCATGTAAACGACTTTTGTTATGTCGGAAACAAATTCATTTCTATAGCTCTCGACAAATTACTACATAAAGTCCATGGAAATTTTAGTAATATTTTGAGCTGTAAGATTAAATTCCATTATCAACTTTTTTCTCAAAATGAAACAGTAGAGCGTTGCGTATCTGTTACTGTTCCCAACAGGTATTTGGCACTTTTTTGCTGTGGATATGTCGATGCCAGATGGTAAACTCTCAACGAGCGTGTAGTGGGCCAAATGCAGGGCAGCCCCGTTGTCTAGTTAAGCGAAACTGTGCGGTTGACATTTTCACAAATATCTCGAATATGCCGCAAATGACGGACGGAATTTCCCAAACATTATTGCAGCTCTGTCAGGTGGCCTGCAGCGTTGCACAGATGAGCCGGTTGGTTCGAACAGCTGTATTTCAAAATTTCGCGGATCATAGTCAAATTTGTTGTTTCCGTAGTTCTCGTAGCATCAGCCACTGACTTCTTCAGGCTTCCTACTATCTTTTGACGAAAAAATTTCAGTCAGTAATAGTCATCAAGTACTGATGGGAATCGGAACACACTTTTTACTTTTTGGCAGAAATTGGGACCTAAGATCGTATTTTTAAGATAAGAAGAATCAAAGCTAACCGATTACAGCTCTACTATTATGTTACTGTTCAAAGTTTCATAGCACAACTATTTGTTTGCTATCAAGAAACGCAGTATTCTTGGACGAAACTTCACCTGCTAATAAAAGTGGGGAGTCGAACACAGATGCGCTGTTCTTGCTAATTTTTCTCTTCTGCTTTATTAGATTCACCAAGTTTTCATGTGTAGCTTGTTGGTGTATCATCTTTGGGAAAGTATGTAGCCATTTTCGTTGTGAGTTTCGCTCTTCAGCATTATACGTAGTGTTGCGTTGTTGCGTATGATGTTATTAGCAACAGCGGACACTCCACTGCAGAGTAAAATGTTTCATTGTGAAAACAATTTCATATCAACGTAATGAGATTCTGTTTGTATCAGCAGTTCATTTTACATGTGGTAATGGTGCATATGTTCAATTGCACTTTGACAATTTATGACAAGTGAATGGAAAACTGTCACGGGAGAATTGTATTACATTGTGACACAAAGACGCCAGTTTGACACTTTTCTTTCTCCCACATCTCCTAACAAAACGAACAGTTGTACTAGGAGAAAAATTTATATTTTGGGCGTCCACAACAGTAGAACTGTAATATAATGAAAAAATCGCTTCGTCAGTATGATAAATTTTTATTAAGGAAGCATCTAGTTTCATGGCGTTAGAGCCACATCTTCAGGGTTACATCTATGTGTAAACAAGAGTAAAACGTATAAACGTCCTGTTTCAATTAAAATATAGTTGAATCGTTCATGAAACTATATAGGAAATTCATACACGGACATTTATTTCACAAATTAACTGGAGTGACTACCAGTAGAGATCCAACATTCTCTGTCCAATTGTAATGAAAATATTCAACCGTTGAGAGGTCGGTAGTAAAAGTGTGTCAGAATGAAAGGAATGTCATTGCGATAAAGGAAACCTAGAGTAAGGGAAAACCGATAAATTAGATGGATATAAAAGTATAAAACAAGTGATAAGTGTAGGTGACGAGAACCTGCGTTAAACTGGTAAGGAAAAAAGTCTCTAAAACCAAAGCCTGCCTAATTGCACGATAGGTAACGAAGATAAAGTATAGACAAAATACTGCTTATAAAGTAGGCGATCATTGAAATAAAAGAAAGACTGGGGAAAGGGAAAACTGAAACTATTTTATAGACTGCCAAAGGCGTAACATCATCGTGACAACATGAGACACGCAGACGCCCCCAAGACAGCAACTAACTGGAACCAGGGACGGTGCTGATAAGGAAAATTGGCCCATGTACGTAAGAACAAATTCAACGAGAGGTAATATATGAAAAGCATCGTAAAATATGGTAGAGGAAGTTGGGTAACATCCTTAAAAATAATTTAGCAATGAAAGATAGGAGAACACCTTTCATTGTAAAATTCCTGGTAAAGATGCTACCCAACCTTCTCTGCCACAATTCACAACTTTTTTCCTGTGTTACCTATCGTCCTTTATGTTCCAAGGTACACGCTCCCGTAGGAGGTTCGAGTCCTCTCTCGGGCATGGGTGTGTGTGTTTGTCCTTAGGATAATTTAGGTGAAGTAGTGTGTAAGCTTAGGGACTGATGACCTTAGCAGTTAAGTCCCATAAGATTTCACACACATTTGAACATTTGTACACGCTCCCGTTTTCCTTATCAGCGCCGTCCGTGATTCAGCTCGGATACAGTCTTGGCAGCCTCTGCGTGCCAAGTGTACTGATGACGGTGTTATGCCTTTGACATATTTTTAATTTTCCCTTTCCCCATTATTTCTTTTATCTCGATGATCGCCAATTTTGTAAGGAGCATTTTATCTAGACTTTCGCTTCGATGCCTCTCGTAGATAGGCTGTGCTTTAGAGATCTGTTTCACCTTACCAGGTTAAAGTAGCATACAACTTGTTTTATACTTCCTCATCCATCTAGTTTACAGATTTATCCTTATTCTAAGTTTTCTTTGTCGGAGTGATGTTCCCTGCATTCTGCCGTATATTAGATTGACCATCGATCTCTTGACGGTTGAACATTTTTATTGCGATTGGAAAGAGAATGTAGGGGACTAAGTACTGGTTATCGCTTGAGGTAAGTCTTGAAATCAATGTGACTACATAATTTTCCTATACATATTTGTGTACAGTTCAACTACGTTTTAACCTAAATATGATCTATGTACGCTTTGCTTTTGTTTATAAACAGACGTAGCCCAGATGATGAGGCTGTAGCTCCATGAAACTAGTTGGTTCATAAATAAATATTTATCATAGAGCCGAAGCGGTACTTTTCATCGTGATGCAAAGTTGTACTAATTCTTCCGTTATGTGGCAAAATTATAGTATTATTGGATGTCGTATCATGATGCAGCAACACAATGAAGAGCATATAAAATTTCAGATTATTATCTCGAAATCGTTTTTATATATTACAACTTGAGATTATTTTCCAGGTCTTCGCAGTTTGCAGCTTTATGCGGTTGATTGTACCTGTAATGCATTCGATACAGTCGTCTGAAGCTTAATGTCAGCCAGAAGTGATAGAAGGAGGGAAATTATAATAATGTAGCAAAATGTGGGGGCTTGTTTCAGTATGGATTACGTGTGTAGCTGCTCGAAGGTTAACATCTGTGTCCAGTTAATATTTTACCTATAACAGTAGAAAGAATGAAAAGGAAAATCGCTAGACAATATACGTCTTACTAAAATAACGAGAGAGGATAGAACTGTCTGGTTGTAGTAAACACCCTTTCAAAACCCAACAAAAAGAAAAACTAATTGTTGGGGAAGTGGCAACAGCAGAAGAAGTAAACTAGACTTCTTTAGTGTTCTTCAATGATTTAGGACCAAAACTAGATTCTAAAGCATACCAAGTTGCGGACATGAACCCCCATCATAACCTAGTACTGACAGAAATAGCCTGAATTAAAAAAAAAATGAAAAAAACCGTACATCAGAAGGATTGTACGAAGAAGTGGAACAGGCAAGAAATAAAATTCGTTAATTACAGCTTAGCATGTAGATGTCACAGAAATCGTCCGAAATTTTAACATATGGGCACGGGGAATATTGAAACAAACTTTCGTAGGTACGCTTTATGGTTTCTTCATTATCGAATTTCCTTAATGCTACCGCCAAAGCTTCTACAAAACTAAGTTAGTCTCTGTTTCTCATACTATTCCCACCATCCATATCGTTTCAGTATATATCTACTTTATACGAGTGTTTTACAATGGAAAAAAAACGAATGAAATTATGCAATATTTCTTTAGTGGCACATTATACTTTTTGGGCTAAGAATTCGACCTTACCCCTTTGTGTAGTCAAACTAAAACCTCTACTTTGCATGCAAGCACTTCTTAGTAATCTATGTCGCCCATGCATAGCTTTTGGAACTTGGAAACTATTTTCTCAGGTTACCGCTATGACTTTCCATCTGTAGGATCTCGGAGCGCAAGTTGACCTTTCTTTCAATAAATCCATCTGGAAAAAAATTAATACAATAAATAGTTCTGGGGGACGGATTGATAACCAAATTCTGTCATAGTTTGGAAAGGTTTTTTTTTTGCGCGGGCGCGGTCGATTTCCTGCTTTGTCTCTAATGAACTCGATGTCGACGGGACGCTAAAGTCAAAGTCTTCCTTCCTTCCTGAAATACTTTCAGCTGCGAACGTGGTGTATATAAAACTTAAATTTGTTTTTAAGTTTTTAGACGTAATAGCCCAACAGTTACAAGTAGAGATATGTATATAGTCTCCCAAAAAATCGGTTGTTTATGAAGGAAGATCTGAATACATTCCTTTTACACTAACGTAAATTCTTTAGATCAGTCAAATGTTTTAAGTACAAGGTTTCATTAAACATCCGAACATAATCAGGAAAGTTTGACGACATTCAAAAATGTTTGTTCAATAACTAACTGTTCTCCTTTATTTCGGAAGCACTGTGTTCTATTTTGTCCAACATCTCAGCGTAAATCTCCATCTCTGCTATTTAACTGCATAATTTCTTTCTTTATATCCCCTCCGTATGATGTAACACCGTTCTCTCATTGGTGTCTTATATCTTAGAGTGCCTTAGTCAGATATGATACGTGATATATTTTCTTTGTGTGATTAAAAACAATTTTCAGTGTTTTCTTGCTATTTTACGTACGGTTCCCTTAATTTACAAAATGGCTCTGAGCACTATGGGACTTAACTTCTGAGGTCCCACATAACTTAGAACTACTTAAACCTAACTAACCTAAGGACAACACACACATCCATGCCCGTGGCAGGATTCGAATCTGCCACCGTAGCGGTCGCGCGGTTCCAGACTGTAGCGCCTAGAACTGCTCTGCCACTCCGGCCGGTCCCTTAATTTACACATGCTTATATAGTAGCGTAAGTTGTTGACCAAAGTTACTTCCGTTTTTCCACCATTTCATTTAACAGCCTGGTCAATAACCAAATGTTGAGAGAAAAGTTTCTTAGTTCCCACTGGCCTGTAGCACTCACAGTCATTTTTACTATAGTTTCAAGGGCCCGAAACAATTTCACAAATTTAGGTGACTGTTAGCTGCACAGAGAACCATTTTGAAATCTTATTATATACATTTACATTGTACTGTGTATGTTTGTATAAATCTAGAAATGAAATTCGTAGAGTTTCAACGCCAATAACCGCTAAATTCAACTTGCTGCAAACTGATGGGTAAGTACGTAAACGCCGAAGAAGAATATCAGATAAAGTGTGTACCATAGACGTTTTGAAGGGAGCTCCAGAAGTGGATTCCAACGCCTTGCTAAGAAATGAAGCCACTGTTTTCATCGTAATTCCAACGACGGTTGTAGAACATGAGCTGTTAGACGGTTTGTCGCGGAGAAATAAACAGTACTTGCGTAGTTCCTCTGTCTTACCGTGACGAAAAAAGAGTAACCAGATTCACAAACTAAACTAATCATGGCATGAGGTATCTTATCAAGTATATGGAATACAGTGACGTGAATTCGCGTATATCGTTGTATAACACTCATTCGGAACTTGAAACGCATGCTGTAACTGTTGGGGTCTCACCAGTGTAAAGCGAGAACAAAACGTATTTCTCTTTATGTGGAAGTGCAGAAATTGGTGAAAAGCAACTTCCGTCAAAATTTTTCTTTCGATGACGAATAGTACCTGGCTGACATGGAGATGAGTTATAAGCATTTGTCATGCGCTCGATTGTTAAGTTCTCATTCCAAAAAGGGACTATATTTTTTGTGTTCATTCAGCAGCCAATTCCCATTAATGCAGCTAGTTATGTCGCTGAAGGTTGCTTTTTTTTAGCTTCCAAAATTATTGAAGAGATTTCATGATCAGAAAGAACAAAAGTAGTAGCAAAAACAAACAAACTGAAATTTCTGCGAGAAAGAGCGTTTTTGTTATCTCGGTCCCCGTAAGGAATATAGAGAAAAAATGAAGGATGCACCATGTAGCGGTATGCGGTAAAGGATATTTTATGCAAGAAGTTTTTTCAAACTATATTCGTAGAATATCTAAACTGTTGTTGAAACATATGGCTCTCGAAAGGAAGGTTTTGGAACAGCAAAATAGCGATGGTGCACACAGTATATATATAAAAATTGATTCTGGTAGAGTATTTGTGATAGCGGTAGTTGCAATAGCGCTAGTAGCGAAAATAAAGCATAGGAAAAGGAAATAGTCTTTTGCCGTATTTTAAAGAAAAGTCAGACTATCGACATGGTTGCATATGCACCGAATGTTTATTCTATGTTTACAGCCGAACTGGTAATTTATCAATCATATCTTGAGGAGTTGTATTTATATATTTCTGAAATCGTGAATCTGACTGTAACAATGAAATAAGAAATACACGACGATCACAACTTCACGTGTTATGGGACGGTGTCTCAGAGATAATAAAAGGAAGGAAGCAAGGTTAGAGTTTAACGTTCTGTCGACATCAATGTGATTAGATACGGAACATAAACTCGGGTTAGGTAAGGATGGGGAAGGAAATCTGCCACGTGCTTTCAAAGGGACTCTCGGATAACGTAAATCAGGATTTGAACCGCCACCCTCCGGAATGCGAGACCAGTTGCTAACGACTGCACTACCTCGCGCGTTCAGTGGTTAAGTGCCAAACAACAACCACAAAAGTCAAAAGAGGTGACTGGTTGTGAGAAACAGTGTTACTGGACTTGTAGGACAGGTTACGTTCATTGGGTGGTGTTGCTCAATCAAAAACTAGTATGAAATTTTACGTAAAAGTTAGAGAAACTGGCTAAGATGACAATAGTTAATATCTCTCACTATGGCCCTTCTAACAGGACCTTCTCTTTCACCACATTAAGTTATTACTAATAACGTGAACACGAATACTAATCAGTTAACTCCATTATACCAACGAATTATTCACTCGCCACGTGATCTCAGGATCGCGAGGAAAGCACCAAGATTCTTTCTCCCGAAAAATTACTCACTCAGAAATATTCATTTAGCACACGACTTAAATAACGGGGGGAAAAATCACTAGAGACAAAACTGATCAAAATAAACGTGAGGGCGCTATTTAGAGTGACTATCCATTGGGTCCACGTGTTTTAAAATTGAATAAGGGACGAAGCGGAAACACAAAGTCCAAAGCGACTCAAAACTAAGTGAATTCCACATGAAATAAGTAGTAAAATAAGCAAAGAATTTAAAGGAGAACAAGAAAAGGAGAATTTATTCGAGTTTATTGATTTCGTAACAGAGACGCTTCGCGATTTAATGCAGTTTCGTGTCTACTAAGAACACACACACTTACGGACCACTCAGATTCAAACTCTGTCACTTGTTCACAGCGGCAGCCGAATTTTTTAGGTGAGGGAGGCGGCGTCTGCTCCACTAACCAATGAAGATGGGCAGAAAGGCCGCTAGAGTTACTTGCTGTTTTAGCTGACGACCAGGTGGGAAGTCCTATGGTTCGATATCGTTGGTTCAGGGAGGCCTATTTACAACACCAAAAATACGTGAAAAGCGAAATTCTACAGACTGGCACTGCTCGTTGGGAGAATGAGTAAAGGGACTTCTTTGGCTTCTACAGGGTATTCAAACCATCCACATATGCATTCCAACTAAACGGTAAGGTAAGAAAAGGAGACCAATATGGTTACACGAAAGAGACTACTGCATTTAAGAAAAATTAAGAAAAGTACTTTGCTGTCACCATCACTCAAGTATCAAGGCGCTTTTGATGTGACAAAGTACGAGCAACACGATCATGCCTTTGCAAGATTAAGAAACGAAAGAAATCATGAAAGGAAAGCGAAACAAGCGCACGTCTTTCAAGGTTACCGGTTGAGTCCTCAGTCGTTCCTAGAATGTTTACTTATTTCATCTCTGCCAGTCTTTCTTCTACTTTTTCTTCTGCCTTTGTCCCGCATCGCCTCAGGGTCAACATGGTTATGAACGGATTTGACATGTTTAGTATAAGGGGTAGCTGGATGGTAATTCATCTGTGTCAAAATTACTATTACCTGTGTATGTGGGAAATGCCAGGTTGCATCATGGTCCCGATGAAACTGTAGGCGCTCTTATATCTGTCTGGGTAAGACGGGGTAACGCTTGTGCATATCAGACCCAAAAGAAAGAACTGCGGTTATCAGAGAAACCTTTCGGTTGAAGGCAGCTTTACTTGATCTTCAGTGCCGCAGTCTGCTTACAGCGAACGTTTGTGTTCGGACCACAGTTATATCTTAACTAGTACTGACCATAGCAAACTTCATTGTGATAAATGTATGTTCTAATCTTAGAAACACCGAGCTGGCACAGGATAGAATTTATACTGTTACCGGGAAGGTGCCACATTGGCTAATATATTGGAGGGGTAGGCTTAAAATCACTGTTTGTGGTTTTCATGAATCGTACCAGTTGCATATCAGTATGGTTTCGTTGGTTTCCTACTCCACCTTCATTCTTAATCGACAGCTCTATCTGTAATGACCCACCTTTCAGAGAGATGTCAGACTAAAAGTTATCATCTATTTGATTTATGGTGGAAGTAGGGTGCATCGACAATTAGTGATAGGGTGATGTCGCGGAAGATGACGGTAGAGTCTTGAATTATCTTCCATTGTCTGCCATATTTATCACAGAGAGTACATGAAAGAAAATTCTATTGTGCCTACTGTATCAGTTCAGTCGTTGTTACGTCGCCCGGGGGGTGAAGGTCTTTTCCTTGTGGGCAGGAGTAATAGCGAACTTAAGAGAATAATGCTCTAATTTATTGTAAGTTAACCTATCAAAAGGGGACTCAGGGCTTACAGTGTAAAAGTATTTCTGATCCAGATGCCGTAAACGCACTAAAAGTTCTATTTTTTTACGGTTCTATAGTTACATTTGTATTACTATTCATTGTGTGGTGTTTGAAGTGTACATAACATATCGAAAGCATTTGCCCCATCCCCAACCCGCTCGGATACCTGCACCACTCTGAGTAGGACCAAAAATCTCTGATGTAGCTGTCTTGATCAATACGCGAGCTTTATGTCCCGAAGTTGCTTGTCTCTCTTATTTGAACATGAACTTTCAGATAAGGTTCTCTTCGATTGAGAACGTTCATTTTGTTGCTTCCCTTGATGGAACTTATTGATCATTTCTGTGACCCCTACCAAGCAAACTCAGCTCTTGCTCGAAGAGCCCTTGTCTTTCTCTGTCGTGTAGTTCACTAAGTGTCCTGGACCGACGACCTATGAACAAGAATTGGCAGAACGAGTGTTTTGTGTGCGAGCTCCTTCATAGAAGAATCAAATTTCTTTTCTTATAAATCTGTCGGGGTTCAGTCCGGATTCATGTGATGTATCAGCTGTTCCACTGTAAAGAGTCCCCAACAGGCATTTGTAGATAATCCGGAAGACTTATCTCCAATCGTCTCGTCAAACTATAGAATATCTCTTCGTCTGTCGATATGCACGACATTACATTTATTTATTTGTTGAATAAGCTGCTTGTCTGTGCGCCAGACACTGATCATGTGCAGGTAATTTGCCGTCTCAGCTGGACATTTATTTAGCTCCGATCAAAGTTATCATCTTGGAATCTAAAAATAAAACGAAGCATAGAAGTATGTACTCTGCATTATTTTACATTAAGCAGAAAAGTACCATCTGTGTTGCTACGTAAGCAACATGCATTATCCACGAGGAATAATATATCAGAATACTGTGTTTCCATATGGATGCGGCAGGTTGCGTTCTTAAGTATACAGGTAAATGCCATAGTTGTCTGTAATACTGTGGTTTGCATCTGTGGATTGCGGGTATACAAATACTTTGTTCTGTTGAAGGCTTTGAGGCAGTCATGAAAGGCGGTATTATTACGTGTATAGCTACGTACTAGGCTAGTGATACAAATCACGATGTCACTAAAAGAGCTGTAGCTCTTTTTGCCGGACGATGCTCTAAGTATCGAACTGTATATTTATTATTCATAATCTTTCGTGATTGCGGAGTTATATAATGAATAATAGATATTTGAGTATCGTGCAAATACAATGATTGTGTTGACGGACTCTAACTGTTTAATCAAGAAGAGGAAGAACCAGGAATTTCTTTGGAAGCTTTCACGGAAAGGAACATTTCTTTGACAGAGAGTTCATGTTATCATCACACACAAACACGCCCACACACACACACACACACACACACACACACACACACACACACACACACACACAAAAGTCACTCACGATGGGCACTAATTCCAGTTTACTTTACGTACCATCTGGCTATGAACTCCGCCAGCCATATGCATTGCAGCACCGTTGGTTGAATATTCAATTACGCTGCCGCGTAATTTCTACTTTATTCTGCCCTCTAGTGATCGCGAATGCAATGTTAAACACAGCAGCGCATTTTTCGCCTGCTGATTGGCTGTACAGTCGGAGGACAACACAACACACAAAGGGGGCGGCGAATGGATCTGCGCATCCAAAGGCAAATAAGCAAACAAGGGAAAATAATTTCGCCAACAAATATTATGACCCAGTGGCCTCCGTCGCTTCAGAGCAGTATCGCCGCCCATGTCGGTATTATACATTCATCCTGTGTAACAGAATTGGATTTTTCTCTGTTTTCATTAATCTTGCGTCAATATTAGCAGTCACAGCAGCGCTTGAATGGAACAGTATTGTTTTAAATATTATGTAAAATAGTTTCGTACTGTTTGGGATGCTTCTCTCGGAGATGTCTCCAAATTCATTTGTGTCTTAGTTCAGTAAATGCTTTCTTCTACATCCATATATAGGTACATACTCCGCAAGCCAACATAGGGCACGGAGCTAGCCTTCAATTTTCTGTTACAGTCGCAAATGGAGCAAGGGAGAAATGCCTTTGAGCCAGTCTCATTTCTCTTATCATGTCTTCGTGGCTCTTACGCGAAACGCTTGTTGCTGACTGTAGAATCGTTCTGCAGTCAGAAGCAAATGCCGGTTTTCCAGAAATTCTCGATAGTGTTTTGCGAAAAGAGGAAATCCCATCTGAATTCACGGATCACTCACGTTATACTCGCGTGTTGATCGAGCCTACCAGTTACAAGTCTAGCAACACGCTTCTGCACTGCTTCGATGTCTTCCTTTATACCGACTTGGTGGGAATCCTAAACACTTGAGCAGAGCTCCAGAATGGATCGCACAAGTGTTGTATACGCTTTCTCGCTTTCTCCTTTATAAATGAGCAACATGTACTTCTTAAAAAAAATAAAAAAAAACCGAAGTAGACTATTCGCTATTCGCCTTCTCCTCTACCGAACATCCCTGCTCATTACATTTTACATAGCTTTGTAAAATTACACCTACATATTTGATCGACGTGACTGTGCCACGTAGCATACCACTAATACTGTACTCGAACATCTGCATCTTTGCTCGAACGACATCAGTTTACTGGCTGAGCATTCCTGTGTAACATTGTTACTGGTGACGAGTTTTAAATGCCTTTATGTTAACTTCTTAAGAAGAATTAATGTGTGAGTCTAAACGAAAGACATCTCCTCGTGCAAAGAGCAGTGAGAAAGGATTAAGTTTCGTATCTCGTGACACGAAGAGTGCTGTGCACTACGAAATCCTCCAGTGTGTTCCTCAGAGCCGGAATTTGTTGACAGGAATGGTGAATGAGAGAACTGATGACGTTCAAACAAAATACGGTAATAGTAACCACTTTGATTTTTGTCGATTTTAATAAGAGCATGCAGTACACGACTTCTGAATCTTGTCTACTGAATGGATATTTCTCACGAAGGTTAAATGATTCCAGCGCATCACATATGGAAATTATCGGAACATCTTCAAAGTGGAAAATCATTCCTGCCAGAACGATTTTACTCGAAGAAGAAAATCCTTTTATGAGGTGATTTGTCGGACAGCGCTTACGCGACAATGTTTAGAGCTGCTGTCAGGTCCCCTACACACCCCGCCCCATTCCCTCCAACATCCAAGTTAAACTGAACAATACATCGGAAACATTAGACTTTTTTCTACATGCGACACTATTTCATAATGATTAAACAACGTTCATGAGCCTCATGTAAGCAAAATCCAATTCTTAACTGTAACACAATTAGTAGAACTCCAAATAAGAAGAAGTCTGTTGATAAATACACGCATGGTAACCTATGCGTGTTGTGTAACTGCACTGTGTTTATCGAATACTTTTAAGTGGAAAATCAAACTACGTCAAGTAACGATTTTATGCATGCCAATGCGAGAGCAGAACCCCGTATAAGATGCGCCCCGCCACTTTCACCTCGTCACAGAGTGGCCGGTTCGACGCGGCTAAAGGGGCTTGGCCAGTTGCCGGTGGCCGCTAAAGGACTAGGAAACTCTCGGGTGTAAGCTGTTACGATCCTGACGCAGCCACTAGTTCTTTAGATGAAGTTGTTGTTGTTACTGGTGCATCAGAAAGTGAATCATACTTTTAACTTCAGCAGACAGCGGAATTCCGGTTAAATAAGGAAATGACTGAACTCGAAATCGCGACTATGCGCTTACATTGCACGGTGTATATCACTAAACCAATCATAGATACATCAACCTAACATGTAGGGGCATTTGTAGGTAAATGCATGGGGAGAATGGTTTTAAATTTGTACATAGTATAATTTATTGATTAACTACACTCAAGAAAATAATTGCATAAAATCTTACTATCAGAATATTCAAACGTGCAGAGTCGGGGCATCTGATATGCAATCTGATCTGAAATTAGAATTAATGGCTCCTGAAATTTCCTGGCAGATTGAAACTGTGTGCCGGACCGAGACTCGAACTCGGGACTTTTGCCGTTCGCGGGCAAGTGCTCTACTAACTGAGCTATCCACGACCCGCCCCCACAGCTTCAATTCTGGCAGTACCTCGTCTCCCACCTTCGAAACTTCACAGAAGCTCTTCTGCGAACCTTGCAGAACTAGCACTCCTGGAAGAAAGGATATTGCGGAGACATGGCTTAGCCACAGCCTGGGGCATGTTTCCACAGTGAGATTTTCACTCTGCAGCGGAGTGTGCGCTGATACGAAACTTCCTGACAAATTAAAACTGTGTGCCGGACCGAGACTCGAACTCGGGACCTACCAACTGAACTACCCAAGCACGACTCACGACCTGCCTCCACGGCTTCAATTCTGCCAGTACCTCGTCTCCTACCTTCCAAACTACACAGAAAACTTCTGGAAACATCCCCGAGGCTCAGTTGGTAGAGCACTTGGCCGCGAAAAGCAAATGTCCCGATTTCGAGTCTCGAACCGGCGCACAGTTTCATATCAGCACTCACTCCACTGCAGAGTGAAAATCTCATTCTGGTAATGCCTCCTTGTTTGCACTCTAACACTGAAAAATTAAATATTCTGGAAGTGCAGTCTGATTTCAAAGTAAATCAAACTCCCAGAAACGCTTTCTGACTATAAAAGTCAGCTGGGCATATGTGACTGACTTTGAAAACAGTGGGAAGCCATTAACCGAATCTAATGGGCAGGTGAGAGATGAATGTGATGAAAATGCACCGAATAAACTGTAGTTGAAATTAGGTCATCAGCAAATGCAAATCTGCATCTTCATTCTATTCTAGAATAAGTGATACGTAATGAGCGTCTTTCGTCCAGCAAATCTTTTGCGTGCTAAGTGTTGCTGGTTCGGTCTCACCATGTTATCTGTTGAGATGCCGAAGCCCGAGGTGGATGGCTGTAAGTTGTGGAGTATTACGCCACCTGGTGTGAACTTATAATCTCGCTGCGGTAGACAGCTACGGCAGGTGTCGTGGAGAGGCGCTTCTCGGACGAGGTCGGCAACAACAGTCTTACTCGACTGAAGCAACAAGAGTCATTTCTTAAGTTACGAAATTTACCTTTTGGGTTCAGTTTATGGAGGCGAGCTGCCTCTCATGTATGGTGGGGTGCGCTTCAGAAAATCAGAACTGTTATTCATCTTGCTTATTAATAAACCGCTTCAGATGTATTTAGTTACTTACTTTTAGATCACTACCGGTTTAGCGGCACTAAGAGAGATTAACTTCAGGGGAGCAAGAAATAAGACATCAGACCTACAAATGCTTTAGTTATATGTTCACCTGAAGAGAGTGTTATTCTGTCCCAGTGCTATGAAGTTGTGCGAAATTGAGATGGATGACATGCAGTGTCGCTTGATAGGAGGCCAGTTAGAGTTACAGCATATTGTGTTACGGTTAATGTATTTCACATGAAATTCGAGTTAGTAGCAGCTTGTGAATTCATGCGTGGAACTCCAGCTTGGCTGCACGGCTGTGGATGCTTACATCTTCTGGGCTCAAGTCGCAAGTACGCGGCTGACCTCGCCATTGCAGCGCCTTCGCACACACTGCGCGTCCGGAAAGATTAGCGGAATTACTCTGGTCCGAAGCAAAGCTCGCTTCCCCAGGTCACTGTATGTAATTGCCAAAGCTCTGAAACTGTCAGGCGTTCACTCCTGACGCCTCTTGAGGGAGCAGGTTACCCTCCCAAAACACGTAAGTTTTCCATCTTTAGAAACTTGAAAAGGAAACCAGAATCCGGGGATTTTTGCGCTTGAAATGGGACCTTCTCACTCGTTAACAGCAACAAACTGTCGAGTAGAGAATGACGGAGACAGTCGAAGAGATACGAAAAATAGTTGTAACCGGCAGGTCTGGTGGTAGAGATGAAATTAATTGTTAGAACTTGGAACGAAACCCGTGACTCGCTGGTAATCGAAAGAACACTTCCGTCCTCTGAAATAGTGATTAATCACAACATAGGAGGGAGTTTATAGCACTAATAACAATTCTTTAGACAGTCTTATAGGTAGGGAAACCGCGGTTATAAGTGATTATCACGGTCATTAACAAACGGCTTCAGCTATATTTAGTCCCATGTTTTTATACCAGTACCTTTTCCGTGGTATTAAAGGCCACGCCTTCAGGTGAACAAACAACTAAAACGTTAGAGCTGCAAATGTACATTTTATGTACGGAGTTCTCTTTTACTCTTTTAAATCCTTTCTAGGAAATTTATTCGCAATCCCAAATTTTTCTTTGCCTGTCCTTTCCATATCTTTTACAAAAATAGTGATAAATTCAATACACTCAATATTATTTGGATCTATTTGCAGTGTAAATAAAGTAAAAATTGAATATTAAAAAGAAAATTTCCACGTTGTGATTCGACCCAACGACCCTCGGGTTAGCTTTCTTGAAACTAACCACTCCTCCGATAGCTATCTGGAAAGTAATCTAACACAACTGGTAGTACTTTTTATGATGTGCGCCAAAAATGCTGCACTGTGCAGTAAAATTAGACGATCACTTTTTTGAAACCCCCTAATTGTATCCAATTGCAACGAATGAGCTTGAGATTTGGCTCAAAGGCGCTCCCAACATTCTTCTATAAGGGCGCAAAAGCGTGGCGCCCTGTGACTTCACCCTCGGACTCCTCGACGCTTCAAACAGAAAATTGTCGATACCTGTAAGAAGAAGGCTGAGAGATCCACGTGAGTTGTAAGGTCACTTTGGTACCAAATTTCCCTCCACTTCTGTCCAACGCCACCGCGGACGTGCCACTTGATGCGAACGTCGCCACAACCCCTCTTACCCACAGGTCACACCTT
This sequence comes from Schistocerca gregaria, assembly GCF_023897955.1. Classification (NCBI taxonomy): domain Eukaryota; kingdom Metazoa; phylum Arthropoda; class Insecta; order Orthoptera; family Acrididae; genus Schistocerca; species Schistocerca gregaria. The sequence goes on from NC_064924.1 coordinate 516,002,844, forward strand.
CTACTCTGCGATGGAGGTTAGAACCGCCGTGACACCCAGCGTTGAAATCGAGCGGTTTTCTTATGGGTGACCAAGGAAAACATTTCAGACACACTGCCGCTCAGAATCTACACGAAAATCTTCAGGGGGTGACATAAACGGCGTCAATGGAACCACCCCTTTCATGGGACATTGATTTCCACACATTTCAAAATTGAAAATGTCCACTTTAGAGTGCAGCGCGTCCACAGTTTCAGCTCTCGTGTAGCTGAGAACCAATAGGGGTTGTTGAAAACTATTCGACTGAATTTGAACATGATCAGAAGTAGTAAAAGGTACTAAAGCTTCTTTAAGCCCTTCCGTTTTGCGCCCTCCTCTGGTGTGATCACGAAGGAGTTCACAGTTAACACGTCCGTGATTAAACGGTAAAGGATCCGTCTAGGAAGCCTAGTTCAGCAACACCCTTTATGCCAGCCAACCACCCTTGTTGACGTCGTTAGAAATTTACCTTCAAAAATTTCGACACCAATTCAATCTTGCAGCTGCTCTATCGCCTGAGGGTTAGGCAACCTCATCGACACCCGTCCGGTGCGATTTGCCTACTTCCAGGCGCTAGAACAGCCGCCTTGCTGAAATGGTGTCGAAATTTCTGAAGGTAAATTTCTGACGTGGTCAACAACTGAAGATGTTGCTGAAATGGGTGTTCCTAGAGGGACACGTTGCCGTTTTATTCACGCACGTTACACTTACACGTGATCACACCACACGCTGGCGGAAAACAGGAAGTTTAAAAAACATAAGTACACTTTGTTGCTTCGTATGACTTTCAAATACCGTGGAACACTTTTAAACGTTCCCTGTTGGTTCCAACCTGTACAAGCCGCACTCCAAAGGGATGCGATCACATTAATTGGGAATGTAGCCCCACAATTCCCTTAGAGAAGGCTTGAAACGACCGAGGGTGTCAGCAGTCGGTTTGGTTCTCAGAGACGTGGTCCTGTGGCTAATCGCATTGTCAAATCTCGTTTTCGACCACGAAATTTGTGGGGTCGACGTCCCAGGAAGGAACGGTCTCATTGACACCCTTTGTGTCGGCCCCTGAGACCTTTTGGTGTCGATTGTGAGTGGTGCTGAGTCTTAAATGTTTTCCCCGCTCACCCATAAGAAAACCATGTGGTTTCAACGTTGGGTGTCGGGGTTCACACCTCCAACGAAGAGACGTCAAAAGAAGGAGTGAAATGTGGCTGAGAGAGACTTTGACAACCTTCTCATCGCGTGACACGTCCGCGGTGGCGTTGGGAAGACTTGTGGTGAGATTTGTTGGCAACTATATGTATCTGAAGATGGTATATGTTCTTTCGAACATGTCCGAAAAACATGCACAAACAGCTCCCGAATTCTTAGGGCAGTCGGCAGTAAAGCCGCGAGTAATGAGTATAATGGGCAGGGGCACTATGAATATAGTGCAAGGACAATCAGTTGCCAATGTGGGCCTCACTGGAGGGATGCCAGAGATGAGTCACTACAGTCGCACTATGCTCTGTGCCCTCGGTCGCTCAGATGGACAGAGCGTCTGCCATGTAAGCGGGAGATCTCGGGTTCGAGTCCCGGTCGGAGCACACGTTTTCAACTATCCCCGTTGACTTATATCAACGCCTGTCTGCAGCTAGGGGTATTCATTTCATTGTAAACGCGACAACTCACATGAACTTTTGAGCTGCGGCCTTTCTTCGGCATGTGTCGACACCTCGCTGTTTGAAGCACCGCTGAGTACGAGGATGACGTCATAGGTCGCCCCTCGCTTTTGCACCATTACACAGGGTGGTTGCAGGCACTTTCGAGACAAATTTCAAACTTACGACCCCAATGGGTAGCAGTTAGGGTGTTTCCAAAATGTGATTCTTCAATTCTGTTGCGCAGTATATTTTGTCTAAGCGCTTGGCCGTCCAGATATCCCACTTCTGTCACATTCATTTCTGACCAAGCTCTGCATACAGCATAGATTTGGACGACATCGGTGATGACGAGAAGGCGCGGTCGCCTTGTATTCTTACGTATGTCGTCACTGTACAGCAAACTACAGTGATAGACAAACATAAATTGTCAAGTCCCAAAAGAAGATACAATATCTTAAAGGAAGTATACGATGATTGGTCGATATCATTGGGCAAACGATGATATTTTTATACAATCCTGATATTAATTCTTTAACTGTTTGCGCCTTCTAATCTTTTCCGAACTCTGTGTGTTTTCCCCTAACGACATAACCAAGGCCTTAAAAAAAGGGTCGGGTGTGCCAGTATCAGTCAGATTATAAGAAATGTTCCTATAATCGTATGTTCGGAAGCAAACACATTTTAAGATGTGGGCCGTCTTAATTGTGACAAGTTCTTAGCCTCAGTGGCAGGAGCCGGACGACCTCGGAAGATGTCTCCCGCAGCTGGAGACGAAACGTCAGGTGGAAATTTTATACATCGACCACGGCCTCTCAGCCCGGAAGTTTTAACTGAAGACTATTCCGGCCGTGAAAGCCTGCACTGTATGATTAAACGCCTCTACGGGGAGGAAATGTCAGTTTCGGTTCGGTCACTGGAGGGACTGCGCAAGAGGAAAGCACAACAACTGTGTACTCTTACTTTCCTGCTACGCTGCCGGGACACCGCGACAGTGCCGAAGTTTCTGAAGGCGAGGAGAATGTTTCACTCGGCGCAAGCGAATCGTATTTACAACCGCATGGAACTAGCGATGCTACGGGAACGAATTAACCAGACGCGGCGGGAACTAGCGGCAACTAGCAGTAAGCTGTTATATCTCCATTTGTATATCAGTAACATAATGCAGTGTTATGACTGGAATAAGGTAGACTGTCTAACGTTCAGGACTATGGAGCTCAGTGCAGAAATGGCAACTAACAGGCAGAAGAGGAAATTCGATGGCCTACAGAAAGGTAGGAGTGAAATATCAGTCGCTGGCAACTCTCGAACTGTGATTAACATGTCTGGGAGAGAATTAACAAAAGAGGAACATTCAGTTCTATCGAAAGGAGGCAACTTTGCAGTCACGCCACTAAAGGTTCCGACGGAGGACATTATAGCAAATGTGGAGGCGGGAATCCGTTTGTTATCATCGCATTCCGCGGATGAAATCAGGACTGAAACAGCCAGAATATTACGCCAAGCGAAACCACCTACCAGCAATTTGTCCCAACCGGAAAGGAGGGCATTGAGGGAGATCAATGCGGACAAGAGCATTATAGTACTTGCAGCTGATAAAGGAAATGCCACGGTTTTGTTGAACACCGAAGATTATCACAAGAAGATTAGTGACCTTTTGGATCCCACTACGTATAAAAAGCTTCAGAAGGATCCTACAAACAAAATTTTGAGAAATACCAATCAACTAGTAAAACAATCTTCTCTTTCTTCGGATGATAAAAAACAACTCTGCAAAACGGAAGCTTATCCGCCAAGGCTATATGGACTCCCGAAGGTACATAAAGCACAGGTACCGTTAAGACCGATTGTGAGTGCTATAGGATCTCCAACACAAGAGGTGGCCAGATATCTCGCCTGCTTGCTGCAACCATACATTGGCAGAACTGACAGTTACATTAAAAACTCGGCACATTTTATTGAAAAACTGATGGAGATTAACGTTAGCTCAAGTGATATTCTTGTGAGCTTCGATGTCGTGTCATTGTTCACCATGGTGCCTATAAACGAAGCTATCTCTTATATAGCAGATATTTTCCCGACTGACTTAGTGGCTTTATTTAGACACTGCCTGACGACAACTTATTTCCAGTACAACAACGAGTTTTACGAACAGATCGACGGGGTGGCGATGGGAAGCCCTCTCAGCCCAGCAGTTGCCAATTTATTTATGGAGATCTTCGAACAGCGAGCGCTGCAGACTGCCAGTAAAAAGCCAGCTAAATGGTACCGCTATGCACCTGAACAGTATTAACCCGAAGATACAGTTTACGATGGAGAAAGAGAGCAACGGTCAACTCAATTTCCTGGATGTGTCGGTAATTAAACGGGTGGATGGGACGCTGGGCCACAAGGTATATAGAAAGAACACTCACACGGATCGATACCTCCACAAGGAATCAAACCATCATCCTAGGCAAAAGAGAGGTGTCATGAAAACCTTGGTGGACAGAGCCAACAAAATCTGCGAGCCGGCTTACTTGCAAGACGAATTATATCACTTACGTTTGGCCTTCATGAAAAACGGATATACCAGCAAGGAAATTGATCGAGCCCTCCATCAAAGAAGAAAAGAAGCCAGAATTCCAGAGTAACAACGGTCACCTACTGGAAAAGTTTTCTTACCGTTCATTAATAAAGTCACGGACCGCATCGGCAAAGTTTTGGCTAAACATGGGATCGAAACTATCTTCAGACCCACCAAGAAGATTAAGGAATATTTAAGAACTGCAAAAGACGCTCGACACCCCCTAGCAACACCTGGGGTATACAAAATTCCATGCAGTTGTGGACAAGTATACATTGGAACAACAAAAAGAAGTGTAAACACCCGCTTAGCCGAACATAAGAGAAACTGTCGCTTAGGACACATCGAAAAATCGGCCGTAGCTGAGCATGTTTTTCGAGATGGGAACCACGAAATTAAAGTTAATGAGACTAGCGTTCTAGCACGAACATCCCATTATCATGCACGCATGTATAGGGAAGCAATAGAGATCCACAAACACCACAACAATTTTAATAGAAAAGAGGAAGTTTTAAAATTGGACAAAATATGGATGTCGACGTTGCGCAAGAAGAATGACAATCGATTACTCTTAATCGAGAATAATGACGCCTCCAAAGATAGTCATACTGTCGGCATCACGTGACGAATGGTGGTGCCCTCTATGCGCTCTATAAATGCGAGAGTACCTGGAGCCTCAGTGGCAGTAGCCGGACGACCTCGGAAGATGTCTCCCGCAGCTGGAGACGAAACGTCAGGTGGAAATTTTATACATCGACCGCGGCCTCTCAGCCCGGAAGTTTTAACTGAAGACTATTCCGGCCGTGAAAGCCTGCACTGTATGAAGTTCTGTGTAGTCTTCGGTGGTGTAGACCGTCTTGCCGTTGCAGTTCATTGCGGATGAACTAAGCATGGTATTGCTGAACATTTCTCCTTGAGAAACGCAAATTTTGTCGCTTATGCTCGATGGGCACCACTGCTCTTTCTAAATATCTGTTGACAGTAAAAAAATGATTGGTGGTGGTGGTTGTTGGAATGTTTAAGGGGGACTAAACAGCTAAGGTCATCAGTCCCCCAAAAAATGATTGTGTGGCATTAATGTGCAGGAGGAGCCATTTACTGGGAGTGTTCGAGATTATAGATTATTAATCGACTATGTGTTCGTAAATAATAGGTCCCATGGTACCGAAGTTACAGTACACAGAAGCAGTAATGTATATTATTTAAAAATTGGTACAATCACAAAATGGAGGAAAAATAACCCAGTACGCAAACGAGAAAATGAAGATAGAATTAGACATAGGAAAATGTAATAAAGACAACCTATAAATCGACAAAAAAATTTCTTTGAAAGAAGGGGAAAACAAGAAATGAAAAGGGTGTGGGAATATGGAAAGCAGAGGCAAAACAAGCAACTGAAGAAAACCCGATAACGTGCAAGATATATTTAAAAAATAAAACAGGTATGTCCTATGTAGTATACGAAGGGATAAGAACAATTTCCAAGAGAATAGACATAAAGACTCACTAGGAAGCTTGGAATAAGTTTATGAGATAGAGATTAAACCTAATAATTGGACAACAATGGACAAAACGCTATAAACAAGTGTCGTATAATGAAGAAGTGAACAAAACAGAAATAGAATTCGAGAAGAAGGCCCAATAACATTTCAATAATTAGGTACAGTATCAAGATCTGTAAAAAGTAGAAAAGCACCTGGATTAGATCGTATGAATATTGAACTTACTAAATGTAGTGGTAAAATATGCAAAATAAGACTTTTAAACGTACTCAATAAATGCTTGGGAAATTGCCTAATGTCTCTTCCTGATCCAAAGCTTTAATTACATAGTTATTTAAAAGAGGTGATTGCAAAAGTTGTGAAAATAAAAGAGAAATGGGTCTCATGGATGCAAAATATAAAATCTACACTATAAAAAAGAATAGATTAAAATCTATTACAGATTATCGGAGAGAAGAAAAGTGAATTTTGGAAAGAGAGAGTGTGCGTGGATAATGTCTTCATACAAATAACAGAACAAGGAAGGGAAAAGAATTTGGAAACACGTCTTACGTTTACAGAGTTTCATAAGACGTTCAACAGTGTAAATCAAATATCTCAAATATCAGAAAATTAAGGCTATCCACCACACCTGACACTGGAAACAAGGAAAAATACTATTTTGTTCCAGAGACCTTTTCAAGTCCGAAACATTTATAACGTATGTATGCAGATTGACGTGACGAATGAAAATCTGTTCCAAGACCAGGATTCGAACCCTTGTCTCCTACACATCTACCTGGTCAGCGGAAAATGCAGGTTCAAACCGTGCCTTGGTACAAATTTTCATTCGTTGCTTCACTTCGCATATATACGACATAGTTGTTTGAGACTTGAAAAAGTCTCTGAAACCATATAGTTTCGTTTGATTAAAGCACCTACGCTTGGGTTTCAGGCGGGAAACCCCGATTCCTTCGACGATTAGGTGCTTCTCCAATACTGATCGAGTGTAGGCGAGGCTGAGGCGTGAATGGGAATTTGGATTTAAGAGAGAAGGGTGCTTAGGAAGTCTGGGCAGTTAGGGAAAGTCACTGTTACACGATGGTGTAGTGGTTAGTGTATCTAACTAGTGAGCGGGAGACCTGGGATAGAGTGCCGGTCTTGGAACAAATTTTCATTTGTCTCTTCACTCTGCGTATGTACGAGTACATCATAAAGGGTTTGAGCTATTTGTAGATGAACATAATGCTGATAAGTAGAGACGAAAATTTTTAATTGCAAAAGGAAAAAGTTCTGAATTGTTGTTGTGAACTCCGCTCTAGAAAGAGACAGGAGTGTTAAGAATTCAATGAGAGAATGATCGAGTAAGAGAAAGAGAGAGAGAGAGAGAGAGAGAGAGAGAGAGAGAGAGAGAGAGAGAGACGGAGGGGGGGAGGGAGGCGAAGAGAGATGAGAACAGCCTTTGCTTGTTATTAGCACGTTACCTCGCCGTCATATCCTCTCTGTATAGCTTCCTTGGCCGCGGCAGTTCAATGGATTTTGCTCACGCACGATTATTCAGATCGACTGTGACTATAGGGAACTTGATAGTGACATGTTACCTAATTAAACGGGAATGCCTAATAGTACAACTAAATAATGATGGCGTCTCTCACAAGATTTATTGTCGGCAGTTCTCGACTAGGCTGCGAACAAGGGCAGTAGTGTACCCTAAACAAAGGAAGTAGGTTACAGTACGTTTGTTCGCCCACTGCTTGAATACTGCTGAGCAATGTGGGATCCGTTCCAGACAGGGTTGATAGAAGAGATAGAGAAGATCCAACGGAGAGCAGCGCGCTTCATTACAGGATCATTTAATAATCGCGAAAGCGTTACGGAGATGATAGATAAACTCCAGTGGAAGATTCTGCAGGAGAGACGCTCAGTAGCTCGGTACGGGCTTTTGTTGAAGTTTCGAGAAAATATCTTCACCGAAGAGTCAAGCAGTATATTGTTCCCTCCTACGTATATCTCGTGAAGAGACCATGAGGATAAAATCAGAGAGATTAGAGCCCACACAGAAGCATACCGAAAATCCTTCTTTCCACGAACAATACGAGACTGAAATAGAAGGGAGAACCGATAGAGGTACTCAAGGTACCCTCCGCCACACACCGTCAGGTGGGTTGCGGAATATGGATGTAGATGTAGATGTAGAACTGTGGATGCATTGACCCAAGCCACTGCTGAACCATCTGCTTTATTCACCGAGCGAGGTGACTCATGGTTAGCACACAGGAGGACGCCGGTTCAAGTCTCCATGTGACAAACGAGATTTACGTATTCCGTGGTTTCCCTATCTCGCTTCTCTAAATAGTGTCCTGTCAGCACCTTCGTCAAGGGCATGGCCCATTTCCGTCCACATTCTTCCCTGCCCGAAACTTGTGCTTCATCTGTAAATGGCTTCATTGTCGATGGGACGTTAAGCTCTAAATCTTCCTTGCGTCTGCTTCGTTAAGATGCTTGTGCCAGATATGCTTTGGGGATTAACATTCTGAAATATTTGTCTCTTTTAAAAGAACACTCCGCCGTTTGACTATTTCATTGTTTATTTAATTACAACCTACATTTCGGCCCTTTATGCCATTTTCAGTATTTGATTTTGCGTGTTTAACATATATTGCAGGACACTTATCATGTTGTCAAGCTCAAAGTTGGCCATAAATTAAGAAAAGCATATCGGGTCCCCACGGAATGCCAGATGTGAAATCACCGTCTGATATTTCGTTGGGAGCCAATATATTTTTCTTAATTTACGGAAAACTTGGAGCTTGACAGTACGTTATGTGTCCTGCAATATATGTTAAAGACATAAAATCAAATACTGAAAATGGGATAAAAGGCCAAAACCTGTGTTGTACATAAATAAACAAATAAACAGGCAAATGGCTGTGTGTTCCTTTAAAAAATATTGTATTGTTGGTCCACTGCACAGGCTCACCAAAGAGCTGTAGGTGGTGCATGGCAGGTTGGCCTCTTTTGGTGAATAATATGTCCTGGCTATCCTCCAGTGAGTCGCTCATGTTTACAGTTTGGTGCCCTTTTCTTGCACATGATGACGTGCCCTGTGCAGCCAATCTCCTTCTCGTCTGGTGTGCGGTGAAGTCAGCACCCGTCTATGTCGCACAAGCTTTTTCTCCAAAACTGCCTGGCAACTGCTGTGAGCCAGAATTAAACAGACCAATCAAATATGCATGATGAATCCCTATTGAAAACGAGATGTGTATGAGCACCAGCGATTGCCGGGACTTAATAAACTATATTTTCATACTGGATTGCCTGGCCTCCTAAATAAGAGGCCACTTTGGAGGCACATTAAGCTGAGCTGCAAGCGCACAGGTGCACAGCTGGTTAAGTAGGCCAGCAGGGGATGTCACCCGTAGGGGGATTCGGGGAAAGACTCGCTGTCACCGGCAGATATCAACGCCACGTCGCCAGCCGGCTTTTGCTTTGAGAAGCCAGTCCTGGGCACGGATCGTTAGAACGTCACAGTGTAGATGCGATCCTCCATAGTGTAGGGCCAATGGCAGAGTCTCTGTTCAACAAGCTAGATGTGGAAGGAGAAGAAATGCCGTCTGTGGGGAGGATCAGAAGAACACTATTGCGAACATAATACTGAAAGCAGAGCTTCTTCGAAATACACCGCTCACAACACATACCATCAGAACACGGGGTGAGGTCACAGCAGTTGGACAAGCTTTGAAGATGTAGGTTGATACCGAGCTCAGGCGCTGCAACAAACTTATAATATAATGTAAGAATGGCCAGAACTGGCTAACAGAGATAATTTAGAAATTAGAGAGATAATTCGACTGTCCCAACGAGCTCCCATCTCATTGGCCATAGCCAGAAAGAGAAAGAGAACAGGACACAGTTTTTCAGCACCAGGTGTTTGGGAGCATACTATTGGTTCGCCCCGTGAAAGAGGAATCGGAGGAGGTAACAACTTCTTTTAAGGCGTTCAGTATATTCATGGTTCAGAAAACTGAAATGATGTGACGAATAAATAACGCGGAAACACAGGTCTTCCTTTCAGGATGCAGATGATCCAAAATCTCTTCTCCGCCGGGGCTGTCCTCCACAAGTGTCATCCTCTGCCAGACTTCTTCTCCGCACATCATTAGCCAACGTCTCTACAGGCAGACGTCTCTTCGAGTTGAACATAGTCGCAGATGCAACCATTTGGCAGACAATTCAGCTACCACGTGCAGTATAATATGGTGAGATCCAGCGACGTCAAGGAGACAAGCCGCAGCAACAGTCAAATCATTTTCACTGAATTTCTGGAATTTCAAGCTTTGTTCAGAAGATTTGCTTGCAGATGCTATGAACATTTCCAATACAGACACAGATGCAAACGTATACCCTATTGTAGCACTACACACCTTTCACTACTAAAATTTTGGCAATCGTGGTATGAGTTTTTAAATATAATTGTTTTGTACTGGATCGCATTTAATAGAATCAAACCCCTGATCGATTAACCAGGCTAGCCAAGGTATGAGTTTGAGTTTGTCATTGCTTATCACATGATTTAATGTGCACGTTAATGTAATAAACTGAATTAATTGTGATAATTGTTTAATTTTGTGGATGTCGATGCATTATTCATTATTTTGGGCAACTATCAATTCTGGGAGATACCTTTAGTCGCCGCGCGGGATTAACCGAGCGGTCTGAGGCGCTGCAGTCACGGGCTGTGCGGCTGGTCCCGGCGGAGGTTCGAGTCCTCCATCAGGCATGGCTGTGTGCGTTTGTCCTTAGGATAATTTAGGTTAAGTAGTGTGTAAGCTTATGGACTGATGACCTTAGCAGTTAAGTCCCATAAGATTTCACACACATTTGAACATTTTTGAACATACCTTTAGTCAATAACCCAACCTGTACTCTTATAAATAACTTCCAGTGTCCTGAGAAAGTCGGCAGTGTAGATTAAAGGACTGATCTAAGTATAGATCCTTGCAGGATGACAGCTAGCAGTGAAGAGCGTCAATAGTGAACGGCAAGGTTCTGAGTTTGAGTTGCAGTACAGTTCAGAGTTTTAATGTGACAAGAAGCTTCATGCTTAATGACTCCTCACTGCAAACCCTTATACACTAAAGAGCGGTACACATCACAGGTGAAATTAATATTCGAACGCACTTTCTCGCTCGGCTAGTGAATTAACAGTTCTAGCACCGAGCGGCTGTGATACGGCGCAGGTCGTGACAATGGTGGCGAAATTTGAGGTACTGTGTGACAAGGGGAGGCACTGCGGCTGCCTTCACGTCCCAGCCGTGGACTGCGGGCTAATCCCTGGGCCAGCGGCGGCGATATCATCAGCATATATATGGGGGCGAGGGCGAGGGCGAGCGCGAGGGCAGCGGTAATAAAGTGCGCCGTTTGGCCGCCTTTATGCGCGCCGCTACACAGGCATCCGGCGCATTCCGGCCGGCCACTTTTCGGGCCACTGGCCGCTTTGAATATTGCTGCACCACCCGCGCCGTCCCTTTGCGACGGCCGTCGGGCAGCCAGCGAGCGCCGCCCGCTCCGACACGCCCGCACACGCGGCCCGCCCTGCCGACTCCTCCCCACTCAGCCGCTCAATTCCTCTCTCTCTCCCTCACACTCCCCTCACTCTCACACTTACTTTCGCACATTCTTTTTGTTTGGCTCGAAATGCAAATCGCCTCTTGCTGCGAATTATATGCCTTCTCGATACAGAGAACGCCGGCATACGTAATAAAAGTTATTTCCATTGCTTCACCAGCCTTTTTTTCGTTTTTGAAGGATTGTGCGTAGAAGAAAAGGGGTCGGTGGAGATTGCATGTGATGTTACATGTCGAGCATCTTAACAGCTGTTCGTACCTTTGCAGAACCTTGTCATAGATCAGCCACATGAAAAGCAATGAAAATGTTACATTGTATCCTTTGAAGAGCTAGAAACAATACCTGATAAGTCTGTCTGTAAGATGTAACATAGCATTTTGCGATTCGTGACCCTTATCAGGACAACTCTATAAAGGCAAGACTTTGTTTAACATTGTTCCCAAAAATCTCGAAAAGGTCTTGACTGATTTATGTCAGATTTTTATACGACGCTTTGATAAACACACACACACACACACACACACACACACACACACACACACACACACACACACACACACGCACACATAGAAAATTTCTTGGCCGGTGTGCATCAAATTTTTAAATAAACTTACGGAACTACAATCATAGGCTATATATTTTAATGTATACATTATATAGTAGTATACAAGTAATGTATAGAATTGAAACGATGTCAGCAAAAATCTCGAAAAGTTCTTGACCGTAGAAGTACTTCAAATTTTTGCAAGGTACTTTAACAAACATTCTGGCAGACATAGGCTATTCATTTTTAACATATATAACATATATTGACATAAAAATTTTCTGTGTGTTGTACTGTGTCATAAAGGAAAAAACTGTATTAGAGGAACAAACGTTTCGGGCACAGCTAGAGAGGCTTTCTTCAGGTTGTACTCTGGTAGACCCTGAAGATGACCACAGTAACTGTGGCCAGATGTTGGTTTCTCCAGTAAACGTTTTCACATGTTGTGGTAAGATAGTCAAGAAACTTTTATGTCAGCTGACTCTGGCTGCGGAAGCCTACAAAGTTATATACATTATATATACTAATATGTATGTAATATGTTATGCGGAAATGTTGTTAGGAAAATTCTCTGACCGATTTACTTCAAATTTTTACATGCTATTCTAATAAACATTCAGACATGGATAGGCTATTAATCTTTTAATATATGTAATATATAAGAATATATTTGTGTAATATATGAAGGTGAAAGGAGTTGCTGGCAGAAATCTCGAAAAGTTCTTGGCCGTTTCACATCAAATTTTTACATAATCGTCCAAAGAACATCTGAACTGACATATGCTGTATAGCTTTTGTACACGACTATGTGTAGTTTATCTATTAAAACACACTGTGAGAAAGAAAGTGCTATGCTTTCCTGCGAAAATATGCGTTCTCGTTTTCTTTATCACGTTCAGTTTAAATTGAATGTGTCGGTTGAGATAATAGGTATATGAGGTATGAAAGAGACTTACTTCTCGAGCTGTTGAGTCAGTGAGTATAATAGATTCAATGACATTATTATACAGAGCTCCAATCCGCGAATGGCCAGCATTAGAAGGCTCTGGACGACTCAGAGTGTGTAGTGGTTGCCTAATCATAAGCGGTAAATACAGCCTTCCTAATATTCAAATTTATGTTGCAACCGCCTACGAGTAAGAAACCAAAAGTACACGTTGTTGTGTATATCATTTTTGTTTATTATGTATATGTGGGTACAATTTGTCTAACGGTTTAAATGACTTATTGTCGTAATTAGAACCAAATGCGAGAATGAAAAAGGAAACCACACATTTCCACAGCACAGGACAACATTTTTTTGCTTTACATCATGTTTTGATAGAATAAACGTAAATTGTTTTTTCAGATGTAGGTACCTAACATCCGCCTGAATGTTTATTATATTATCTTTGAAAAATTGGAAATAAATTATTCAAGAACTTTTGAAGATCATTTTCATTGATTTTATACGTGTTAATTATAATTTCCATTTTCAAACCTTGAAAGTAGACAAAGTCGCAACAAGGCGCTGAAATTTACGTCGTGACACAATTCTCAGGCATACCCAGAGGGATGTGTATCAAGTTCCCATAATTTTTTTGAGAAATACTTCCCGGTTCACTAGGTAACAGTGTTTTCACTGTCTAGATTCTTTTCATTTATTATGGCCGGTTTTGATCCTATACGTAAACTATTATCAGATCTTTTGCCCCGTTTATTAGGTGGAGTTTCACTAAAGTACTGAGGCTTGTCCTTTCGCGGGCAAGTAATCTATCCACTGAACCATCCATGCAGGACTCATAAACCTTACCTCAGCTAGTACCAAACTTCGCAGACATTCTCCTGCACAACTTGCGGGGTTAACAGTCCTGGATGAAAGAGGAAGATTAGCATGTAAGAAAAGAGTTACTGGCAGAGGTAAGGCAGTGAAAGCACGGTGAGAATCGTGCTTGAATTGTGAAGTCGTTCAGGACTTGATCGTGGAAGGTTGTCCCAGTTTTGAGTCCCAGTCAGACACACTGTTTCAATCTCTCGGGAAGTTTAAAAGCAGCGCACGTTCCGCAGCAAAGATATACTTCTTTATGGTGAAGCACTTAAGTTTGTCTTGCTTTAGTTTAACTGCACATGGTTCGATATGTGGGTGGATAACAGAAATGTTATCCACATTGGCACCCCATTCATAAAGTTGTTCGCAAAATTTTAATATTCGCAAATATGTGGATATTAAAATTTTGTGAACAACTTTAGACTGTTCGGAGCTCTGAAGGAGGGCTTGCTAGATCTGAATTCCAGATTACCAAAGTCGGACCTTCTAATCTACATTCCACTGGCGAAGATCATGCAGCCAGATCATGACCACATTTGAATACAACGTAGTTTGTCTTATTTCAATACTTTTCATAATTCACAATTTTCTGACGTAATTACAGAAACAGTTTTTGTGAATTTCTCTGCGGAACATTCCGTCAGCATATGATACTCAAATAAAATTATCGCAAATTGTCTTCACATTTTCGTACTACTGAAATGTCTGTAATGTTCGTTTGTCAGATTACGTTAATACACCGTAACATTAATCATTTTTGTTACACTACTCCACGCCGTAAGGATTGCACTGTGCACTTTTAAATATATATTAAGAGAAATTTTGAGAGATTCACTGTTTTTATATCATACGTTGTTTATGTCGTATTTGAAAGACAAACAGGACTCTCACGTTGCAAGTGTACTCCACGTAACCTCATAATCATTATGAACATATGAAAGGTGAGATGCATTGTACAGCAAAACAGACAATCTAACTGCAAGTAAATTCATAATTACAAAGCAACTGCAGCCAGCGTAGAAATGGAGAGCGGGATTATTTTAATAAGAGAAATTATTATTTTTCTCTCTAATTTTTTTATACATTCCTCTCCATTGTAGGAATCCAAACTGGCCAGGAAAATCGCTGAGTCCAGGTTGTATTATAAATGCCGCTACTGATCGACAGGGATGAGAGTTTCGTCATTAATAGCGTGACATTTTCTCACGAGTCACTGGTGCTTTTACGTAATTACACTCTGTATACATTATCCTATATTCTCACTGAACAAAATAAATGATGGTAACTTGCAACATATACAGGGCTAGGATAAACATGCACTTTTAATTTTTAGTTATTATTTCTTGTCTTTTCCAAAGTATTAGGTGAGATAAATATATGAGCATAGTGGTAAGTGGAACGAGCAAGGACGTAATACAGCCGGCCGGAGTGGCCGTGCGGTTCTAGGCGCTACAGTCTGGAACCGAGCGACCGCTACGGTCGAAGGTTCGAATCCTGCCTCGTGCATGGATGTGTGTGATGTCCTTAGGTTAGTTACGTTTAATTAGTTCTAAGTTCTAGGCAACTGTTGACCTCAGAAGTAAAGTCGCATAGTGCTCAGAGCCATTGGAACCATAATACAGTATTGATATTTAAAAAAATTACTGTCGCAATACATTATAATATACAGGATGTCAATTTTTGAACTATATGAAATAAAATTGCCATAACTTCTGAACGGTTTGCGGTAGGACGTTCAAGCTGCACCGTTGGAATTAGTATGCCCTGTATGGCTTGGTTTAGCGACGAAGCTCACTTTCATTTGGATGGGTAAGTCAATAAGCAAAATAGGCACATTTGGGGGACTGAGAATCCGCATTTCGCGATCGAGAAGTCTCTTTACCCTCAGCGGGTGACTTTGTGATGCGCAGTGTCCAGTCACGAAATAATCGATGCGGCATTTCTTGAGGGCACGGTGATTACCGAACGGTGCGTTAAGTTTGCGAAAGATGGTGCGTGTTCATCGGAGGTGAGGGTATCATCTGGAGTTCCCCAGGGAAGTGTGGTAGGTCCGCTGTTGTTTTCTATCTGCATAAATGATCTTTTGGATAGGGTGGATAGCAATGTGCGGCTGTCTGCTGGTGATTATGTGGTGTACGTGAAAGTGTCGTCGTTGAGTGACTGTAGGAGGATACAAGATGACTTGGACAGAATTTGTGATTGGTGTAAAGAATGACAGCTAACTCTAAATACCGATAAATGTAAATTAATGCAGATGAATAGGAAAAAGAATCCCGTAATGTTTGAATACTCCATTAGTAGTGCAGCGCTTGACACACTCACGTCGATTAAATATTTGGGCGTAACATTGCAGAGAAATATGGAGTGGGACAAGCATGTAAAAGCAGTTATGGGGAAGGCGGATAGTCGTCTTCGGTTGATTGGTAGAATTTTGGGAAGATGTGGTTCATCTGTAAAGGAGACCGCTTATAAAACACTAATACGACCTATTCTTGAGTACTGCTAGAGCGTTTGGGATCCCTATCAGGTCGGATTGAGAGAGGACATAGAAGCAATTCAGAGGCGGGCTGCTACATTTGTTACTGGTAGGTTTGATCATCACGCGAGTATTACGGAAATGCTTCAGAAACTCGGGTGGGAGTCTCTGGAGGAAAGGAGGCGTTCTTTTCGTAAATCGCTACTGAGGAAATTTAGAGAACCAGCATTTGAGGCTGACTACAGTACAATTTTACTGCCGCCAACTTACATTTCGCGGAAAGACCACAAAGATAAGAGACATTAGAGCTCCTACAGAGGCATATATGCAGTCATTTTTTCCTCGTTCTGTTTGGGAGTGGAACAGGGAGAGAAGATGCTAGTTGTGGTACGAGGTACCCTCCGCCATGCACCGCATGGTGGATTGCGGAGCGTGTACGTAGATGTAGATGTAAATGATTTCATTTCCATTGTCCAAAAAGACCCAGATTTGTATGAGATGTGGTTCTTGCAAGGCGCAGCTCGACGCCATCCACGCAAGAGGATGTTTGATGTCCTGGACGAGCCCTTTGGTGACCAAATTTTGGCTCTGGTGTACCCAGAGGCCACTGGCATGGGCCTCGATTGGTCACCATATTCTTCGTGTCTGAACACATGCGTCTCCGTTTTGTTGGGCTATATTAAAGACAAGGTGTACAACAATAGCCCCAAAGTCATTGCTAAGCTGAAAACAGCGATTCAGGAGATGATCAACGGCATCGATTTTCCGACACTTCAGAGAGTCATGCAGAATTTCGCTATTCGTCTGCGCCACCTCGTCGCCAATGATATATCGAACGTCATAATCTAAATCCGAATATCTGTAGTGTTGAATAAAAGTGTGTGCTGTCCGTAGTTTGCAACTAATTTAAGTTGTCTTCACATATCGTTCAATAGTTGCCAGCCTGTAACAAATAATATGTCAATCTCCGTAATTTATAAAACAATGTACACTACTGGCCATGAAAATTGCTACATCAAGAAGAAACGCAGGTGATAAACGGGTATTCATTGGACAAATAAATTATACTAGAACTGACATGTGAAATTGGGTGCATAGATCCTGAGAAATCCAGAAAGGCCCGTACAGGAAATGCAACATGCGATCGTGCATTATCCTGCTGAAATGTAGGGATTTGCAGGGATCGAATGAAGGGTGGAGCCACGGGTCGTAACACATCTGAAATGTAACGTCCAATGTTCAAAGTGCCGTCAATCCGAACAAGAGGTGACCGGGACATGTAACCAATGGCACCCCATACCATCACGCCGGGTGAAACGCTAGTATGGCGATGACGAATACGCGCTTCCAATGTGCGTTCACAGCGACGTCGCCAAACACGGGTGCGACCATCATGATGCTGAAAACAGAACCTCGATTCATCCGAAAAAATGATCTTTTGCCATTCGTGCACCTAGGTTCGTCGTTGAGTACACCATCGCAGGTGCTCCAGTCTGTGATGCAGCGTCAAGGGTAACCACAGCCATGGTCTTCGACATGTTAGTCCATGCTGCTGCAAACGTCGACGAACTTTTCGTGCAGATGGTTGTCGGAAACGTGGTGGTACGCATTTCTCCTCCTTACACGAGGCGTCACAACAACGTTTCACCACGAAACGCCGGTCAACTGCTGTTTGTGTATGATAAATCGGTTGGAAACTTTCCTCATGTCAGCACGTTGTAGGTGTCGCCACCGGCGCCAACCTTGTGTGAAAGCTCTTAAAAGCTAATCGTTTGCATATCACAGCATCTTCTTCCTGTCGGTTAAATTTGTCTGTAGCACGTCATCTTCGTGGTGCAGAAATTTTAATGGCCAGTAGTGTAGCTGCATGACATTCACCACTAGATACCGTCTCTACGTGGACTCCTTGACAGACAGCTACAGAGCGACATTTTTGCTGTGACAACACAAATTTCGCTACTAGATGTTCCATTTCATCTTCAAGAAAGTATGATGACCTGAAACCTGTGGCCATACCGACTGGTGGTTTCTTTAAGTCGTTATGTTTTTCTCTTTGTAAAACCTACAGAGCCTCATCACCATTACTAGCTCACAAAATAGAGTGAAAGGCAAGGTAATGCGCACAAACACAAAGCACCGATGATATTAGACACGGCGTCAATTATAGGTAATACGAGTCACTGAGTCGCTTCAGATACACCCCAGACAGATCGTGGATCGTGTAGAATATTTGGCAAGTCGCTGATAGCGTTTCACTAAGGAATCATGCCATGATTCTTACGGAGTATGCTGCTATATTATTGTGATCTGAAACCTTCCTGGCGTATATGCTGCTTCCAATGTTCCAGTCGTCGAAGGTTAACGATATTTTTGTCACACCAGGCGGTGTCGGTCCGACGATAATTCCATTAATGACACTCTGTATCATCGCCAGAATATCGTTAACCTTCGTCGACTGGATTTAGCAGTACACCACAGAATATTAGACGCTGCTATATTATTGGTTGGCGAAGTTCTTGGCAAATAGAATTACACATTTGGAGCCCATGATACTATAGATACTTACAAATTATTTCTGTCTATCCAAATGATATTTCCCCTAAAAATTATCCGGAATTGACATTGATTTTTAATGGAACGAGAAATCTTTCTTACTTTCCTTAATTCCCATGACGTGAGTAGTATGTGTAAGTAGGCTGTTTAGGTTTCCTTATTGGTAACACCACGTAGCGCTCTGTATGAAAATCACTGGCTGTGCTGTGTGCAGTCACTGGCTGGTTGGCATTGTTGTAATACTCGCCATTGTAGTGTTGGGCAGCTGGATGTTAACAGCCCATAGCGTTGCGCAGTTGGAGGTGAGCCGCCAGCAGTGGTGGATGTGGGCAGAGAGATGGCGGAGTTTACGAAATTTGTAAGACCGGATGTCATGAACTGATATATATATATATATATATATATATATATATATATATATATATATATATATATATTATGACTTTTGGACACTATTAAGATAAATACATTGTTTGTTCTCTATCAAAATCTTTCTTTGCTAACTATGCCTGTCAGTAGTTTGAATCTTTTATGTAGCTGGCAGTAGTGGCGCTCGCTGTATTGCATTAGTTCGAGTAACCAAGATTTTTGTGAGGTAAGTGACTTGTGAAAAGTAAAGGTTAATGTTAGTTAGGGCCATTCTTTGTAGCAATTACTGAAAGTCAGATTGCGTTGCGCTAAAAATATTGTGTGTCAGTTTAAGCACAGTCTTGTATAATTTTTCTAAGGGGACGTTTCATATATGTTGATGAACCACACGCCCTGTCTCGAGAGTGAAACTTTTCGCCAAAATTATGTTTGGGGACTGCGATAAACGCGCAGAGTATCTTGCGATCACAGCCAAACAGCACGCTGTTGACTTTGGCCCTACATTCAGCGAAGATCAGTCAGCCTTTACCGCCAACATCGATACGTAGCAGTACAACGATGCATGCTTCGTCGTTATACACCTGTTGTCGGGAGGTATCGAAAGGAGTTAAAAAATACCTCTTTCCATTAAAAATTATACTTGACCAATAATAGGTAAAAAGTCAAGACTTTTAATTAGTAATGAAGCTATTGGCTCCTTTTATACACCGACATTTTCTGAAATCCTCGTTTGCATACCTTGAACAGACTACGTGAAATTATGGACTACCGCAGATACATTATTCCTACTATTTTTAGTTACCCGACCCAGGAATAAAATATAAACGCTCAAGGAGTAAGTTGTTGTAAAGTTCCCATTATCTGCTCACTGTCGTAGATACAAAATCTTAATGTACATGATCGATAACTGATGGGCTCCTGAATAAGAGAATCAGTTTGTCTTACGACCCGAATTTATTAAATATTTAACTTAATTACATAAACAACCTAGTTCTGATAACACGTAAAGTCTGTACCTTTTTTATTTATAACATTCCTGAACCGTTAAATACATATATTCCCGTATAAATTTGAGAGTGAATCCTGTACACCCGTACAGTTTTCATTGTCCTGAACTTGCCAAATAAAACTCACACACGCAAAATAAGCCCAAAAAGATCCGAGTGATTTTATTCCTGGCGTATAAGCGACGTCGGCGTCACATTTCTCGATTTACTACAAACTGGTTTTCTTTGGTAACGACTTCTCATGAAGTATTTTTCCCACTTTTCACCCCAAATAACGCATTTTTAATACTTACTGTGATATAATACCTCATTTGAAACGTCATCTGGCAAAATCAGTACTTAAGCTAAAAAAAAAGTTGGAATTGTTGTATTAGAAAAATACAACATTGTAATTTATGAAAATTAATACAGTTTAATGAGGAACATCAATCGGGAACTATTTAAGAAACATAAGTACAAACAAATAGAATCATAAATGGGGTTACATAATGTAGAAATACTTTTCACCGATAAAAGGGACTCAATACGATCTTTCGTGGTAGCAAAAATTTCCATTTTTTTCCTTGAAATTTGCAACGCCCGAAATTTCGTAATTTTACAACAGAAATAATCGTCAAACCAGTGTATATTCCTTCAGTCGCGCATGCAGGTCTGAACACTGTAACGTAAGGCACTGACACTTTGTGAACACAGGCAACGTAATAGTCAATGATGTCACAAATTACATTCGACGTATCTTGAGCACGAAAAGTTTCACTGCTCATAATGTGCCACTCTTTTTGAATGATCCATGCACACCTGCCAGTAAGAAGAACTGATGTGACACGGTTCTTGCCTGGGGGGGAGTCAAAACATGCACAACCCTGAAGGGGACAAATTGTGAGACAGAGATGTGACGTTTTCCGCGCTCGCGGGGACATTTCACATGTACGTTTTTCTGAGTCGTTTTTTTTACTTACGTCACTTTTCTTGCCTGGTAGCGACATGTTACAGTTACAGACGCTGTGTTGCATGATTTCGACTGCATAACATATAATAGTGACTGCACTAAAGATTTCAAATATTGTAATAACCTTTACATCCAAAATGTAAGTGAAGTTCAAGGACCACAAACTTATTTTTACACTTTAACGCTCTGGGGGAAGAGAGTTAATGGTATTTTTATCTCTAAATGTCACCCATGTAGTATTTTTAGCTCAAACTCAGTTCAGTTAGATATAGATAGTATTTCGAAAGAAAAAGTAACCGATATTACTCTGAGACACCATTTAGAATACCTATTTGCTTATGTTCGAATTACGTCTCCTACCAACTATAATATTACTCGAAATGGCCTTTGGCTCACGACTGATGACGTAAATAGTGCATGTTTTAAATACAGTCATCTTACACAGGAAAGGAAGTCGTTGAGTTCTCTTGTGAGGCGTGTGTCTGCTTTTGCGCCCCCACAGTATTTTTTCTTAGAAACTTTAGGTTTGATACATATCAACGATGTTGGCTCCGGACTGCAAGTGTTATATTTGCTTGGTAAATAAAAACGCAAGAATTTGACAGCATTCGTTGAAATTAATTAATTGACGTATAGCAGAACAGTTTTTGTGAAACGGCGAGCCTACGGCCATTAAGCAATATTTACGCTGTCAGGAACAAGATGAGTTTCTTAATCAACGGCTTACGCTACCTGAGACGAAACAGCGTCAGTACTGAAATCGCCGACCCACTGAAGGACGCAAAAAGCCTTACTCTGCGTGGTATCTGACTTACGGGTAGCGTATACACTCCGGCTGGCCTGTCAGTTAGTCTGAAATGCGGCAGACTGTTCTCCTGCTTAGTTAAGTGCTTGCCTTTCACGCAGCGGGCCCGGGTTCGATTCCCGGCCGGGTTGGAGACTTTTTCCGCTCGTGGACTGGGCGTTATGTTGTCCTCATCATTACTTCATCCTCATTACCGACACTCGAGTCTCTCAATGGGGCGTCGACTGACATTAGACTTGCACTCGGCTGCCGAACTATCCCAGATGCGGCCTCCCGGCCAACAATGCCACACGCTCATTTCATTTCATTAGCGGAAGACTGGCTACCGCATGGACCGAACATCCTATACACCATCCCACGCCATAAAGCCGGCGAGATCTTCTGACATCATGCTTACAAGCGATGAAGATGTGCTCGCAATTCTTGATTTAATTGTGTTATTAGACAATAAGGAAATAAGAGGTAAAACAGGTAAGGTGTGGTATGATGAGCGTTTTTCTGAACAGGTAAACGCATTCAAGCGTGAATTTGCGCATATATATATATATATATATATATATATATATATATATATATATATATATATATATATATATATATATATATATAGTGGACGAAAGTAAATACAATTGTTGTCACTTGTCATACCACTAATTGTTGTCTGCCTTACTGAAGTTTCATTGTTCCTTTTTATTTCTTCACATCGTCCTCTTAACTGGTCTCGTCGTCACAGTGTGAGCTGCTTCTTCAAATTCTGGGAAGAAGCTTGTAACACTGTCTGGTGTCTGCATAGAGAAGATTTCGCTTGTATTTTAAAGTGTAGCACTTAACTGTGATTAGTACGCACATAAAAGTTACCCTTCCTACAAAAATGAATAAGCCCCAATTTTTATAACGAAATTTGACTCAGTTACGGTTGTCAGATACTGATACTTAAATACCGGAAAGGACGTTTTATTTGATACTTGAAATATCTTTCTATTTCCCTCTGGTTTACTTTCCTTTTACTGAAACCAGTTTGACCTTCCTAATATACAGCTATTTCCTGATTAATAAGATATGTGTCCAAGCTGATGCATTTACATCCACTGAAGGGACAAAGAAACTGGTATAGACATGCGTATTCAAATACTGAGATACGTAAACAGGGAGAATAAGACGTTACGGTCGGCAATGCCTAAATAAGATGTTAGATCTGTTGTGCTGCTACAGTGGTAAGTTATCAAGATTTAAGTGAGTTTCAACGTGGTATTATAGTCGCCACACGAGCGTTGGGGTACAGCATCTCCGAGGTAGCGATGAAGTGGGTATTTTCCCGTACGACTATTCCACGAGTGCAACGGGAATATCATGAATCCGGTGAAATATCAATTCTCCGACATCGCTGCGGCCGGAAAACGATCCTGCAAGGACAGAACCAACGAAGACTGACGAGAATTGTTCAACGTGACGGAAGTGCAACCTTTCCGCAAATTGCTGCAGATTTCACTGCTGGACCATCAATAAGTGTCAGCGTGCGAACCATTCAAACATCATCTATATGGCCTTTCAGAACCGAAGGCCCACTCATGTATCCTTGATGACTGCACGACACAAAGCTTACCCCACGTCTCGGCCCGTCAACATCGACACAGGACTGTTGATGACTGGAAACACGTTGCATGGTCGGACGAGTCTCGTTTCAAACTCTATCAAGGGGAGGCAACCTCATGAATCCATGGACCCTGCATGTCAGCAGGTTGCTGTTCAAGCTGGTGGATGCTCTGTAATGGCGTGGGTCGTGTGCAGTTGGACTGGTATGGGACACCTGATACGTCTAGATACCACTCTGACAGGTGACACGTACGTAAGCATCCTGTCTCATCACCTGTATCTATTCATGTCCATTGTGCATTCCGATAGACTTCGGCAATTCCAGCAGGACAGTGCGACACCCCACACGTCCAGTGGCTCCAGGAATACTCTTCTGAGTTTAAACACTTCCGCTGGCAAAGTCCCCAGACATTATTGAGCAAATAAGCCTTGCGGCGAGCTGTTCAGAAGAGTTCTCCGTCGTTCTCTTACGGATTCCCTGCAGGATTCATGGTGCTAATTCCCTCAGGCCCTACTCCAAACATTAGCCGAGTCCATGCCACGTCGTGTTGCGGCACTTCTGCGTGCTCGCGGGGGCCCTACACGATATTAGGCAGCTATAACAGTTTCTTTGACTCTTCAGTGTAGTTGCTCGTATGTATTATCTCACAAGAATTGCACTTCATTTAACTCAATATTGAATGTTTTTGATTTTAAATAAAAGGTATAAGATTTACGTTTACTTGGATTATTATCGTGCCTCATACATGGCTCACATCGATTAAAGTGAGACGAAAGAAGTGCTCTCTTTACCACGCCCGTAAAAAGACCAGTTGTGCAACGTAAGTTCTTCGTGTCAGACAAAGCCTATATGGTGAATGAACCACAGGGCTTGCTATACCCGATCGTGAGATAGATCGTATTCGCGAGAGCTTCTTGGGACTGCGTGCGGATCCCTGGCATGCATACTGGTGCAATGGTTTGTGCTGAGAATCATAGAGTAAATATCTCTGGAGTGAACATTCACATGCGCAGAACAGATTTCGTGTTGACAACATACATATCCGACCTGGTCACGTGTTCTCGGGACGTCGTGTGTTTGTCCGTATAGCGCCCTGTATATTTAGAATGTCGCTACATCCCTAGTACAGACGGATTATTTCTTACGTGTCGTGGATTATTTATATATGTTGCGCAGGCATTTAAACAGTATCCATTTGATACCGGGATAAACTAGCTACGTAACTTTTAAGGGCAAGTGATACTACATCCTGTTTCTTTGCGATAGGTGTCACAGTTCAGATGCACTCGATTTTTGGTAGTTTTCGGCATGATACGGCACTTTATAGTATTACAGAGCCTGACGTACATTTTTGCAGTGATAGTCTTGCAAAACGACTTGACAGTACGCTAGTGCTTTTGCAAGTGTCCGAAAAACACCGAATTTGCCACACATTAGTGATTATATCCCTGCTAATTCTTCCTTTTTTCTGCTATTTCTGCGTATTTATTTTCTCGTTTTTGCGACCTAAATCACAATTTTTCTTACTGGCGACACTTTGAAGTATTCATGTAACGCATTTTACGTACTTGCTCCCAGTTTATTAAATAAATAGTAGACTGAATAATCTATATACATAATCGACAAGTCACTGATAAATGCATGGAGGATAGTATCTGCTGAAACAACTAACCATTCCTTTTCCTGTTCCACTAGCAAATCTACGAGAGCAAGCGATTGTTTGTAAGCTTTTTTACGAGCCGTAATATCTGTTATATAGTCATAAAATTGTAGAAAAATAGGTCTACAGAATCAAGCCTTAATTATGCGTCTCGAAATTTTTAAACATATACAGTGTCTCTTACTAATATGATAACTATAATTAGAGCTACATGGTCTGTACCTATGAAAAGTTACCATCCTTCCTTTCACATATTTTTCTTTGCATCCGTAGCAACAATAGTAATTCACCATCACTATTACACTATCGATAAAAGGTGAAACACAACAGAAACTCTTGATATTATAAACTTCAAACTCTGCAGAAAGCACAGAAGCACAGCGAAGTCCCGAAAACACGTGACAATCCTGGTTTAATGTTGACAACATGCGCAGAACGCGATGCTCACTCCAGAGATGTTCACTCTATGCTGAGAATCAGCGACGGAATGCGTGGGCCAGGACGAACGACGGACTCCTGCCCGCACCTCCGTGAGGCCTGCACGAGGTCGCGGCAGAGCAGCGCTCAGGACTTCTTCTTTTCGGAACGGTTCTGTAAAGGTTCGTGTCCATCGTGACTGGAGATCAGCGCACGAACCGCAACAGCCCCAAGAAATCGGCATAATTTCGCGTGAATACAGTCACATCTAAAAAAATAAAAAAGCCTAACAAAGACTAACAAAAGAAATATTCCTATATTTCCAGAAGAAAAAATCAACAGTAGCATGGATTACAGAAGTAAGAAAAGATATTGAAAGAAACAACATCAAAGAATCAGATACAGCAGAAAGAACCCGTTTTAAAAACAAAATACTAAATTTGGAAGGCTTTCAAAGCAGAAGAAATAAAAAATCGGGAACAACATCGACAGAAGAAAGAAAGAGACTTCATGGGGAGACAATGAGGGAATACTGGAAAAATAGGAAACAACAACAAAGGAAGAAGAGGAACTGAAGTTGTTAACGTGATCCTAGTTGGTCAATATGACTGTAGAAAAAAAAAAGCCCAACTCTGTCAGGAATGTTATCTTTACGGTTTGAGTCGCAGACAATGACAGCTAGAAATTAGATAGAATTCTGTAACAATAAAAAGTCTGTACCAAGTTCCAGGGGGACGCTTATGGACGCCAGCGAGAGAGCTCTTGCTTATACAGCACTGAATATGGCGGTAAGGGCGACGGAGCTCTGCGGTGGGCTGGATGTCCCGACGACACGAGCGGTAGCGGCTATCACTGCCACGTCCCCACAAGACCGGGGGCGCTGGCACTCCGGCTCACGGCAAAGCCGCCGGCTGTTTATGCAGCGGCTACGGAATATCCATTTGACACCGGAATTGAATTAACGACAAATCCCCATAAACATTTATGAAAGCGCGGGTGGCGTCGGCGTCGGCGGCAGCGGCGGCGAACCATTTGCTAATGAGGCTGGCGGCTCAGCGTGTGGTAGGCCTCGGGCCGGTAACGAGCAGGGCTGCCAACCCACACAACTGTCCGCCGCCCGTCGGGTTCGGGGAGGTCTTCTTTTCCATACCTGCGACCAACATCGTTACCTGCAAGTCACCGCATATGCTATGCCACAGGGTACAGATAAAAAAAACATCATTTATTCATGTTCCTGTTGCATTTTAGCAGCTTCATATCCTCTTTTTCGTCAACAAAGCGTAATAGGACCTCATTATTCGCAATACGAGGTCATACAAATCCGGAAAATTCGTAATTTCGCGCGAATGCTGTGTTGGAGCGAAATGCGTTTGGCATCCCTGCATTCGCCTATGTTTAATAAGTAACTGCCGTAAGTTTCATTGTCGTCTGTCTATTACTTATTGTTCGGTGCTGTACTGAGTAGAACGTTGTGCCGCACAGTCTGCGAATTTCGAGATATTAGAGATAGAGGAGCAATACGTCTGTATTAAATCTTGACTGAAACTTAGGAAAACCTTTATAGAGACACATGTTGATAAGTGCTTGAGTCGTACTCGGTGCTACGAATTGGTCACACGGTTTAAAATTGTAGCCGGACTTAAGTTAAAGATGATCATCTTTCATAACGACCTTTGACCTCTATCGACGACGCTCGTGGTAGGAACGTCAACGAACTTCTGGCTGACAATCGAAGACTGACTGTCCGAGAGATTGCAGAACAAAGTAACATTTCAGTTGGATCATGTCATGAAATCCTGACACAGCAGCTTGGAATGTTTCGTGTTATCGAGAAGTTCGTCCCAAGGTTCATGTGTTAAGACAAAGACCTTCGCCTCGCAATCTGTGAAGAACGTTTGGGTCGCGTAAATGAGAGCTAGAAAGAGAATCATAACTGGTGATGAGACGCGGGTCTACGGTTACGATGTTGAGACCAAGGTTCAATCTTGAAAATGAGCCGGGAAAGGTTCTCCAAGACAAAAAATAGCCCGTCAGGTCAGGCCAAATGTCACAGCCATGCTGACACTTTTCTTTGTCTTTGAAGGATTAGTTCGCCATGAATTAGTGCCAAAGGAACAAACTCTTAACCGATGCTACTATCGGGACGTGTTGCGACGCTGGCGAGAAAATGTGAAACGGAAACGGCCTGATTTGCGGCGAGACAATTGATGGCTCTTGCGTCACGACGACGTACCTGCACATTCATCCCTATTGTTGAGTGACTATTGCACCAGAAACGAAATCACCGTGCTGTCTTATCCTCGGTGCTCTACAGACCTGGGCCCTGCGGACGTTTCTTTTATTTCCAAAGCTGAAAACGCCCTTGAAATGTCGAAGATTTGCAACGATAGACCACATAAAAGAAAATTGGCAGACGGCGCTTTTCACGATCCGGCAGAAGACGTACCAGGACTGCTTCCGGAAGTGGAAACGGCGTTGGGAGTGCTGTATCAATTGTGGAGGAGAGTATTTCGAGACAATAAGGAAAAGGTAATCAAAGAAAAATTTTTTGGTCGGAGTTCCGGGATTTTCTGAATGGACCTCGTATGCAGAGAGTACTGAAAAGTTCGGTGATGGCGTCAGAATACAAAAGAAACAAGAGTTATGAACAAAATCCCTTTGTTGGCCTTCAGAGTAATCACCATTAGCTACAATACACTTCTGACATCGATGGTAAAGCTGTTGTAAACTGTTAACGAACACCTCTCATGGAATCGCTCGAAGCACCGTGGACACGCGCTGTTGGATATCCGCATCATTACAGGCGATGAGACCTGGTGCTCCTATTACTGTTCGGAAACCAAGCTGCAATCAATTGTCTTTCCTACCTCGTAAGAAAAGTCGGCCAACAAAATCCACGATTAAGACGATGTTGATTCCCTTTTTCTACAGTAAGGGCCTGATTCATCTACCCGAGGGACGTGGGGAAGGCAACGCCAAACAGTTGACTGTCGCTTGTTCTCCGGACCGTACTGATAATACAAGGCTTCATCTCCTGTAATGTTACAGATATCCAAGATTGCGTGACCAC
This sequence comes from Schistocerca gregaria, assembly GCF_023897955.1. Classification (NCBI taxonomy): domain Eukaryota; kingdom Metazoa; phylum Arthropoda; class Insecta; order Orthoptera; family Acrididae; genus Schistocerca; species Schistocerca gregaria. The sequence goes on from NC_064924.1 coordinate 516,031,422, forward strand.
GGAGCTTCGAGCGATTCCAAAGGAGCGTGTGTTGACATTTTCCAACTGCTTTACAAACAGACGTTTGATGTGAAGCAAATGGTGATTACTTTGAAGGCTAGTAAAGGTGTATTATTCGGGAGTCTTGTTTTCTCTATTTTCTGAGACCATTCATCGTGCATTACAGATGTGCCTTGTGCGTGAAATATTTACTAAACTGTCTCAACAGAGCTATAAGGGTTTTTTGGCTGACGATTCTGACGTCTACACGAAAATATCGCCGTTGGACGATCGTAAGAAAATACAGAAGCACTTGGATGAAGTTTCCACACGATGCAATGAATGTCAGTTTTTAAATCACTAAAAATATCTAGAGCATCTTCTTGGATACGTACGTGCAGCGTCGAATACACAAGCTTAATCCAGATGAACATTTCTGTTGTTATAAAGTTGAAAGTTATCTCAATAAATAAAAAAAAAAAGATAAAGAAGATTATGTGGATGAGCACCCGTTTGGGTGTACTTCTGGGTTGTCTTTCTGTGTGTCCAGTCTCTTTATGAATGTTAGCTGTTGCATACCGAGAAACTTATTTCATAGAAAAGAACTATGTGCATAGGCTAACCTCACGTTTACGGTTAAGAACTAAATCTGTCTGCGAAAATGAGAAGCAAATCTGGCTGCGAAGAAACTAATTTCATAGAAAAGAACTATGTGGATAGGCTAACCACACGTTTATGGTTAAGAACTAAATCTGTCTGCGAGAATGAGAAGCAATCTGGCTGCGAGAATGTAAATAAAATCTGCCCTGTGTGAATCAACATTGAAAAAAGTTGACTTTGAATTTCAATGACAATAATGAAACTCAGCATTGTTAATTGACCCTTTGAAAATGAAAACTCGTATCTCCCGCATTTGGCTTACATGTGTCTCAATGGAAAATGCGTGCAACTGCTCTAATTGAAATGGAAGAAAAGACGTATCTCAATTTCTGAGCTGCTGCTAACTACAGAGAATCGCGGTAGTGCAATGCGATCTCTTAAATACATGCAATGCAAACTTGGATCTCATGCAAGTTATCTCTAATAAAAAAATGTTCATCTCGTAGGATAATCGGAGTTACTCTCTAGAAAAAAATTTTCTCGAGAAACTGCATTAAAAAAAATTATATCTCAAAAAAATTTCTTGACACTATTCCATTTGAAAAATTTCACCACTGAAGGCTAAGCAAGCAACAAGGAAATAATTCACTTCAAATTGCAGTTACGTAAGATCAACACTGAAAAAATAGAAAAACGTAACTCAGTATGGAAATTAATTCTACACAAAATTCCTCATACTAATTATTAAATTATTTTCTTCATTCCAAACTTCATAAAAATAGTAAGAAATCCCTGATTTGGATGTCGGTGTTGAACCAAGAATATTTACATAAATAATAAGGTAATATATGTTCATTTGATACCTTAAGTCTCAATCTTGTCAAAATAGTATCTATATTATTACATTCATCTCATTCAATGTATAATGATAATATTGCTTTTGTAATAATAATATCTTCCAACAGATCAATAAAATAATTCCCAAGAGCACGATATCCCGCTAGAACTCCACGGTTGCCTCTCCTCGCTATCAACACTTAACACTCGAGCATCGTCGCAGGGCAAAGATGACCTAATTAGTCCCCGGGCAGTGCAGCGCCTCTGACGTAGCTGCGCGAGCATAGCAAAACGATACAAATACTATATGCGCCTCCTAGTACATACAAAAAGAAAAAATTACCTACATAGTTATATACACACACGTTTCAAGCTTACCTTGTTTCAGTTAAAACTTGCATTACATGGGAGACATGTAAGAGAGGATGACATCAGTGGAACGCCGTGCGGCGCCGAAGCGATAGTGAAGTCTTTACCAACAACAGCATGCCATAAAAAGAACTATTTCTTCGGTTTGGCGTTTCCATTACTCCACAGCAATTGTTAACAGCTTGACCGCGAACTGGATCATGTGAAGAAGTAAATCGTCCTTCACAGAGAATTAATGTGCCTGATCCTCAGTTGGAAGTGAATGCATTTAGCGGATATCAGAGGACTTGAGAAAAGAATCAATCTACAATGAAACTAAACTGAAACTTCCTAGTAGATTAAAAGTATATATCGTACCAGAACTGGATCCCGTAACCTTTCCTTTCACTGAGGGTACTCTTACCTGACGATCTGTCCAGGATCGACCCATGACCTCTCCATACAACTTCGCTTCTGCCAGTACTCTCTCCTGCTTTCCAGACTTCACAGATATTCTTCGGCGTATCTTCATGTATTTGCGCCTTTGGATGAAAGAGCAGTTTTAACCTACCAGGAAGTGCTAAAACTGATGCAGAGTGAAAGATACATTTTGTAGATTTAAGATTTAACAGATGGTGGTGATCTAGTATGGAACAGAGACCTCAGGAAGTCATGAACACTATTTCTCCCCATGGCTATCAATTACGTGGCCAGCCGGAGTGGCCGAGCGGTTATAGGCGCTACAGTCTGGAACCGCACAATGGATGTGTGTGATGTCCTTAGGTTAGTTAGGCTTAAGTAGTTCTAAGTTCTATGGGACTGATGACCTCAGATGTCAAAGTCCAATAGTGCTCAGAGCAATATCTATTACGTGTTTTATGTACAGTATCAGTTTCTGGTGTGGTAAAAATGGTAAAAAGTTCTGCCACTTATGCCAAATCATTCACTATACCTTTTTCGAACAATACGAAGAATTTTAATGGAGGGTTTTGTCCTATAGAACAAAACATATACATGAATTGTTTCGTCGTTTGTTTTTTAACTTTATTTACTTTCCTTACTAACGTTCTCATGCTATTTGTCTTTATTTACTTGTCAAATTTTTTTCCACAAAGCATATACAAAGTTCATGCAAATATACACAATTCGGCACCGATGAACTTGAAAAAATATGATAGATCCTATTTTCTAAAATTTTAATGTCAATTTTAAGTGACACTATCTACACATATGCAATCAAGGTGTATGCACTAGACTGCAAGTCAACAACTAGTTAACCATATCAACCGTCCAATTAATTTTGCCTGCGAGTCTACTTCTAATTAAATAATTTTCTTGTTAACTTTTGCTGTAAGTTTTTCTCGATCTCCAAAGATAAATGTAAAGGAGCTTCTCCTACCTGATAACGAGTGTAGATGGCGTCAGACACTGCCATTTCTGCTTTAGCTGATTTTACTAAGATGGCATGAAACTTTTCTTGAGTTTGTGTGAAAACATACCAAAATAGTGATTGACTCTTTTAGGCTACAAATTGCCTTAAATCAATCAATTTTTCTGAAAAGTTAGGAATAAATTTGGAGCAGTGTATGAATGAGTATCTAGGTGATAGTAGTATTTTATATCTACTCACAATCGCCCGTTTTCAGCCATATTTGATCGCAGCGCCCCATGTATAGTTGTAGAAATGCCACAATTTATTAAAAGGCAAGGACACCAAAGCAATTAGATCTGCTACGTCCTCAAAAATTATTACTTAATATTTAATATGCCTCACTGTAATTCAGTAAAAATTAATATTCTTTCTCCGTTTCTAATAGACGCAGAAGCTCATAAATCGCTGGCAAAACGTCAACAATTTCAGTCATTTGGAGTCTCACGTTTTTGCTGCACCTTCATACACTTTTGTCAGGAAATGTTAGTCTTTCAGTCGGGCAAATCCACTTTTCATACGTCTGATGTCCAGAAAATCTCTCGTCAAATCTGTTTTTCTTTGCTTCCACTGCTTTCCTCTTCGTTTGTCTGATTTTACACAGATCTTGATCCTTCCGGACACAGCCCGCACAAAACAGAAAATTTATATGTACAACACTTACATACATTCAGATTTACATATTTAAGATAAAAAAGCTAATATTAATTAAAGAAAAAATATATAAATAAACAAACCAGTAAAAATTAAGTCTTATAGAAAACACCTTTCTATATGATTGAACGAGTCACTGGAACTGAAACCTTCCTTCACCAGTAATAAACGCGTAGTTATGACGCACTATTGGTACATATTAGTAAAATATGTTTATTACGTTCTTTGACGACAGGCAGATTCCACAACATGCGGAGCTATTCTGGTTTGATCGACCTGAGCAGTAGTTGCCGTATGGTACTTCAGTGGTGCGTAACTCATTTCTTTGAGTCGTTAGGGAGCGCTGGTTACTTGTCCCAGACTGTGTTGGAAAGCTTAGAAGCGGCTCATACCAGAGGGAAAACTTCGACAGCGTCACGTATTACTGGAATCGTATACTGAAACAGCGATGACGATCACTGATAAACGTAGGCAGTGTACACTGCAACTCTGAGGGGGTTACGTTTCTGGAAGTTTTACTTTTTAAATGAATACCTGCTGCTCCGTCCCTGACAAACACATTAACCTAACTGTTCCAGTTGTTTAGCTGTGCCTGCGAACAACTCGAATGCGGGTAAAGGTAAATAGCTCACCGACAATGTAATTTAAACTAATTAACACGAACCCGGAGGGGACGGTCTACTCGCGAATCACACTGTGTCAACCGCACAAAATAACAGTTACGTAATTAAAAATTCACATTAATACGAAATAAAGAATAAAGGTACAACCTGTGGTAGTTTCCAGCTTTAAAGAGAACCACAATTACTCCAATACCAGGAGACCCGTGTGAAATATAGTTTTAAATAATGACAGTATTTGGAGTAAGTACTGTGGTTGGGATGCGGGTAGTTGTGACAGAGACAAAACATGTTTCAAAAAGGAACAGAACGGCGTGAAATAGTCATGAATTTATGACGTGTCCTTGTATATACATTTCCATGCACATAATTTTGAACAAATTTCCTTACAGCGCATTACAATACCTCGGAGTAAATGAGATTTGACGTAATAATGTAATCTTCGTGTACTTTTTGTTTCCTGTAAGGGACATAAAAATGTTAGTTTATTTAGTTGCCCATGAAAAGGATACATTCAATAGTCCGTGAGTAAAACAGAATTTGGTCAAGTACAATCCTTCTCTTTGAAGCGTTTGTCCCTGCGAAATGTATGGGCTGGAAATTAATGTTCGCGTCTTTCGTGGTATATCACTAGGATGACAGTAACCTCAGCTGTATTTTAATATTTTAATTGAACGTCGTACTTCATGCTGTAATAGCAGTACATAAGAGCACTATAAAAGCAGCAGTAACAAATACATATTTGAGTAAAAAGGAGACGAGGTACTGGCAGAAGTAAAGCTGTGAGGACGCGGCGTGAGTCGTGCTAGGGTAAGTCAGATGGCATAGCACTTGCCCGCGAAAGACAAAGTTCCCGAGTTCGATCTCGGTCCGACACACAGTGTTGATCTGCCAGGAAGTTTCGATCCAAAGTATGTTTTGCATTCGGAGTGTTTGTCGAGCAGATATCGGCAGCTGTCAGTAGGGCCACGCAACCCATAATTAGAACTCGATAAACATTTTCAGTTACAATAAACACGTTATGGCATAGTAACTACATGTAAATCACATTTCAAGGCGACAATGACAAGTTTGTCGTTTTATAAAGACCTTGTTACACTATGGGCAGATATAATGGACTACCGCAGTGGTCACTGTTATTATCCATGACAGTGCTGTGCACGAATTAGCCAGTTAATTAGTATTTTAAAACAAATAAAACCTATAATGACGTGAAATGAGAGATTCTTATTCGTAAACAGAAAGTTAGATTCGTAAAATATAGGTACGAAGATGGGGATCCACGACGGTCATTTGCCTCTGTTAGTTAAAAGAAGTCTCTTTTATTTTAAAATTATTTCAGTTTGAAGACGACGTCTAAGGCGTATAATCATCGGAATGCAGTTTCTCCTGTCCACCTCCACATCCTTCTAATGACAAAAGACTTTTTATCATACTCCCATCGCGCGACATGTAGTTTCTCCTAGGCAGGAATAAAATTCTCCCCTTCCAAATCAATTACCTTCGTACATGTGCAGCTACATCCACAAGTGAAAGTCAATCAAGAAGATTTAACCATCACGACAAAAATTAAAGTTGCGTAAAAATTTCATTATTTTGTGTATGCATGCATGTCTGCATGCATGTCTGAGCCACAACACCGCAACATAGCGCTCGAGGAGTGAAAGTCCACGTGTCGTGCGGTGATTCCATTCGAAATTAAACTACGCTGCAACAGTCTACATTGAGTTTCCTGTTGTGTATGGCAACAATGCACCATTATATGACGCAGTAGTTAAGCGGTGGAGTCGCTTCTATAAAAACTAGTCAGACTGACGAAGACCATCTACCTATGAAGAACCGGGACTCGTTAGAGAGGTACAGGCCCTGGTGCTCGATATCACCCTATCATAATCGAGGCGTTAATGGAAAAATTGAATCTGAATCACGAATCTGATTTCAACATCTTCCACGGCATTCTGAACATGACAGAGATCAGTGCCCGCCGAGGTCCGCGACAGTGTTCTTTGTAGCACCGTAGAATAGATACTAGTTAGTATCAGAGTCTGTCGCTCACATCCTCCACAGCCGTTCTCACCATTTTATTTTACAGTCTAACAATTTTACTCCACTATTACATTTTGAAACAGAACGTCGAATCAGAAGCTGAAAATCCCCGACTTCTGTAGACCGCCGGCACTCAGACAAATAGTCTTCAAAATCGAAAACAGTTTTTTCATGCCGAACAACCGCAGAAGACAATTCCTCAGCGACCACGACACGGCCTGTATCACCAGTAAGTGAAAAAAATTGTACAACACTGCAATATAATATCAAATAGAACGAAAGGTAAATAATACTGGGTTGCATACTTACTACACTGCATTTCAGCCACCTCATGAATAGTTTTCTCCTTGTAGAAATACAGTTTCAACTTCTTTCGCTACTTTTTTAAATTTTATGGCAATTACAACCACAAAGAAAACAGAGAAACATTTTTGTTTGTTGTGTTGTTGTTGTTGTTGTCTTCAGTCCTGAGACTGGTTTGATGCAGCTCTCCATGCTACTCTATCCTGTGCAAGCTGCTTCATCTCCCAGTACCTAGTGCAACCTACATCCTTCTGAATCTGCTTAGTGTACTCATCTCTCGGTCTCCTTCTACGATTTTTACCCTCCACGCTGCCCTCCAATGCTAAATTTGTGATCCCTTGATGCCTCAAAACATGTCCTACCAACCGATCCCTTCTTCTAGTCAAGTTGTGCCACAAACTTCTCTTCTCCCCAATCCTATTCAATACCTCCTCATTAGTTACGTGATCTATCCACCTTATCTTCAGTATTCTTCTGTAGCACCACATTTCGAAAGCTTCTATTCTCTTCTTGTCCAAACTAGTTATCGTCCATGTTTCACTTCCATACATGGCTACACTCCAAACAAATACTTTCAGAAACGACTTCCTGATACATAAATCTATATTCGATGTTAACAAATTTCTCTTCTTCAGAAACGCTTTCCTTGCCATTGCCAGTCTACATTTTATATCCTCTCTACTTCGACCATCATCAGTTATTTTACTTCCTAAATAGCAAAACTCCTTTACTACTTTAAGTGTCTCATTTCCTAATCTAATTCCCTCAGCATCACCCGATTTAATTTGACTACATTCCATTATCCTCGTTTTGCTTTTGTTAATGTTCATCTTATATCCTCCTTTCAAGACACTGTCCATTCCGTTCAACTGCTCTTCCAAGTCCTTTGCCGTCTCTGACAGAATTACAATGTCATCGGCGAACCTCAAAGTTTTTACTTCGTCTCCATGAATTTTAATACCTACTCCAAATTTTTCTTTTGTTTCCTTTACTGCTTGCTCAATATACAGATTGAAAACATCGGGGAGAGGCTACAACCCTGTCTCACTCCCTTCCCAACCACTGCTTCCCTTTCATGCCCCTCGACTCTTATTACTGCCATCTGGTTTCTGTACAAATTATAAATAGCCTTTCGCTCCCTGTATTTTACCCCTGCCACCTTTAGAATTTGAAAAAGAGTATTCCAGTCAACATTGTCAAAAGCTTTCTCTAAGTCTACAAATGCTAGAAACGTAGTTTTGCCTTTTCTTAATCTTTCTTCTAAGGTAAGTCGTAAGGTCAGTATTGCCTCACGTGTTCCAACATTTCGACGGAATCCAAACTGATCTTCCACGAGGTGTGCATCTACCAGTTTTTCCATTCGTCTGTAAAGAATTCGCGTTAGTATTTTGCAGCCATGGCTTATTAAACTGATAGTTCGGTAATTTTCACATCTGTCAGCACCTGCTTTCTTTGGGATTGGAATTATTATATTCTTCTTGAAGTCTGAGGGTATTTCGCCTGTCTCATACATCTTGCTCACCAGCTGGTAGAGTTTTGTCATGACTGGCTCTCCCAAGGCCGTCAGTAGTTCTAATGGAATGTTGTCTACTCCGGGGGCCTTGTTTCGACTCATGTCTTTCAGTGCTGTGTCAAACTCTTCACGCAGTATCGTATCTCCCATTTCGTCTTCATCTACATCCTCTTCTATTTGTATAATATTGTCCTCAAGTACATCGCCCTTGTATAAACCTTCTATATACTCCTTCCACCTTTCTGCCTTCCCTTTTTTGCTTAGAACTGGGCTGCCATCTGAGCTCTTGATATTCATACACGTGGTTCTCTTCTCTCCAAAGGTCTCTTTAATTTTCCGGTAGGCAGTATCTATCTTACCCCTAGTGAGATAAGCTTCTACATCCTTACATTTGTCCTCTAGCCATCCCTGTTTAGCCATTTTGCACTTCCTGTCGATCTCATTTTTGAGACGTTTGTATTCCTTTTTGCCTTCTTCATTTACTGCATTTTTATATTTTCTCCTTTCATCAATTAAATTCAATATTTCTTCTGTTACCCAAGGATTTCTAGCAGCCCTCGTCTTTGTACCTACTTTATCCTCTGCTGCCTTCACTACTACATCCCTCAGAGCTACCCATTCTTCTTCTACTGTATTTCTTTCCCCTATTCCTGTCAATTGTTCCCTTATGCTCTCTCTGAAACTCTGTACAACCTCTGGTTCTTTCAGTTTATCCAGGTCTCATCTCTTTAATTTCCCACATTTTTGCAGTTTCTTCAGTTTTAATCTACAGGTCATAACCAATAGATTGTGGTCAGAGTCCACATCTGCCCCTGGAAATGTCTCACAACTTAAAATCTGGTTCCTAAATCTCTGTCTTACCATTATATAATCTATCTGATACCTTTTAGTATCTCCAGGGTTCTTCCACGTATACAACCTTCTTTCATGATTCTTGTTTGTTGTATAAAGTATATAATCAGTATCGGTACATATTGGAGTTACAATATATGAAATACTTTAGCACAGAAGGTGGAAAACATGAAATAATGAAAAAGTTTCAAATACTTTATAAAATGCAAGAAACACAAATGCTAACTTCATTTATATTTTATTCCTACCGGTTTCGATCATAAACCATGTTCACGGTCATCGAAAAATTGGTATGCAGCCAACATTACATTATTGAAGTATTTACAAGCTGATAACTGTCTTAACAAGATACTCAAATTTCAGATGTCGATTGCTGTTGACTGTTTCTCGTCATACCTATTGTGCCCTCACGGGTAATGGCTACTACGTTTTGTTCGACCTACAAACATCAGAGACAACTGTGGCTGTCAAGATAGACAAGCTGTTGGAAGAACAGCTAACAAAATGAAGTCATTAAATGTTCATAATCGGTTGGAAAATAAATAAATAAGTTAGCGGAAACTTAGAAAGTAGTTTAAAGTCTGGTTGACGTGACTGCGACAACAGTTTAATGTGGTGATGTTGAGTCGCTTTTCAGTTGCATTCAGTGAATCAGTATAGGAGGTGCATGTTGGCAAAAATTACCGCAGTAAACCTACAGAAAATGATGTATGCCTCTTTTAACGTACAACTAAAACTGCTGGAAAGCCAGTGTCAAGACATAACCGACCACCATTTAGCGCAGGCTTGAGGGCGAAGAGTAAAGGAAGCATTCCTTTTGTCAACAGCAGACACCTTTAGTCCATTTAACAATTTTGTTTTCAAGCACTACACACGGTGCATACCTTCGACATATGTGTTGTGTTGATATTTCCGATACATTAGAAGTACAAAGATAAATGGGAGTAATAACCTAATTCTGCAACGAGCCACAGGAGACCTGGGGTTCCATACCAAAATGCTCAGAAAATAATCTTGGACAGCTTCCGACACTTTGTTATTGGAGTTCAGCTCAACCTCTATGGAGTTCTGAGTGTCTACTCCACTATGAGTGGACTTCATGCCCTACGATAACTGAAAATACAATATGAACGTAAGAGCCAGTCGCAGTCATGACCAATGACTAATTGCGATGTCGTCAATCTTCCCGCATCTATAGCTATCACAGACTTCCACGGAATATTAAAGTGTGTCTAGATGGACAACGAGCAGAGGTAGGTAATAAATGAACAGCTTTTGTGTTTTTTAGAGGATGATAGATCTGTAGCCAGGCATGCCTTGTAGTCTGGAGTGACGAATTCATTCTCTTTCTATCTCGCTATAGCGGATGTGTATAAACATGGCGGGGGTGTCAGGTATATGTGCAGGGAGAAAAATTACAGAGGACAAGCTCTACTAAGATTCTGCGATCGAACTAGTTAAATCGCTTTAAAAATGACAAAGAAAAATCATCATATCGAAAGTACTGTTCGTGGCTGTCGCTGCATCTCTTTCAACTCAATCAGTCTACTTACCGGAGATCTCTAGCTACCGCACCAACTCCTCAGAGATACCTCCCCGTGCTGGTCTAGCTTAACACCTATTCTTCATGTTTGTCATTTCCATGTAAGCTTTTGCCACGAATCGCATTCCGTCAAGTCCAGGTGGCTGAGGCACAAAAGCGTTTTATTTGAATGGTGTCAATTGTTGTTCTGCTGTCTCATAATTTCTTTCATGATGTTATTATTCTCATGGTGCATTGTGGAACCGTTCCATCTTCTCAAAAAGTACATCTCCAGTCTCAGTAATCTGTGGTTACTTTAACAAACTGAATTGTAATACGTCACTCATTGAAATAGATTTTTGGGTGGACACTGGACTACAAAATAAACGTTTGTGCAACCACTGATTCGAGTCATTGGTAGCGACGAAGCCTTTACTGAAATTTAAAATAAGAAAAAACAGGGGAACCCTACGAGAATTTAGGTTGAAAATTCAGACACGATCTTATAAAATTAATATTTTCTCTATCGGTTATCACAGGATCGATCGAAAGAAACCGAGATCAGTTCACAGGAAGACGAATAGACTGTAATGTAGTAGAAGAGAATCAAGGTTGGAAAAGCTAACATACAAGCAAAGGCAGTAGTGAACAGCTTGAGAGGTACTAGGCTTACCGACGGAAGAAGGAATAGCTGCCGGAAAACCGATAAGTCATAGGAAAATCCACGCTGTATTGAGAAACTGGAGAGGTAACTTCTGGCCATTAGAAAACCTGTAAACTGCAATTTTGCCTTTCATATTTGTAGAGGAAAGTGAAGACACGCAGCTGAACTACAGTGAAAGTAGCTACAAGAGAAAAGAGCTGTCCGGTCGAGGGAAAGGAAGGAAGATTACGGTTTAATCATTAGACATAAAAGAAGCCATGAAGGTAATTGGTAATTCATCTGGTGACCAAAATGCATGGAACAACGCTCGTAATTTCAGTTTTTCAGAAGGCACATCTTCAGACGAATGGAGAAATATGGGAAATATTAACAAGAACGACATCTCAGTCTCGTAAATAATGCATCATTCAGTATATATGGATCTACGAAATGAAAAAATTATCGATTGGGCTATCAATTAGCGAATTCCAATAAAACGTTATAGTTAGTCGTACCAACAAGATGGAAAATTACTGCAATAAAAACGAAGAAATTACCACCTAAAGGACAGAAATGGTATTCTCCGTATTGTGTATTCCAACACACATTAAGCTGCAGGAAACAAATTTTTACTGCTTTTCAGCGAAAGTTCATTTTTGTTGTGCAAAAGAATAGAAACGTTTTAGCGTGTTATCTGAACGTCCAGCACAAACAAAGCGACGGACTGCCAGTGCTTTTGTCTTGCCTGGAATAAGACCGAAACATCAAAACGAGATAGAATGGCGACAGTACAAAGCCCGCTTTGTTAATGTCATATTTAATGTCACCCGGAAAAAAATGAGAACGCTAGAGAACCAACTACAAAGTACGAGGCAGCCCACGTTTAGCGGATGACAGTTCTGACGACTGTGTGACTTGTTGCGAAGGTTTTCCTTTTATCATTTACTAGCTGTTCCCGGTGTGTATGGTGAAATTTGCAAAGTAAACAATCTGGACTCATTATTAGAAAGTTGAATCTTTCTCGAATCCTTTTTTTCGGTTTTACTGTTGGTTAATCTGCAGGTATTGGTTCAAGTCGTAATCTAATAGTGAATAAATTATCATACGCGCCGCTGAGAATAAGTAAATGACGCAAACTAACAGTACGTACATTACTGAGAGATGTACTACGTTGTGAATTTGAATTTGCCAAGCACACAGTGCCCCGAAATAATTCAAAGTGAGGGACATAATCATACAGTGTATGAAAGAAATACAATAACTACATCCAATGTATTACATATTTACGAAGTTCAGTGCATACCCTACTCGAAAAATTATGTATTGACTGGTAGAGTGCCATGTAAAAGCAATTAAAAGGTTGTGCAATATATCAATGTCAGTGTGTAGAATGAAATTTTCACTCTACAGCGGAGTGTGCGCTGATATGAAACTTCCTGCCAGATTAAAACTGTGTGCCGGACCGAGAGTCGAACTCGGGACCTTTGCCTTTCGCGGGCAAGCGAAGGTAGGAGACGAGGTACTGGCGGAATTAAAGCTGTGAGGAGGGGGCGTGAGTCGTGCTTGGGTAGCTCAGTCAGTAGAGTGCTTGTTCGCGAAAAAAGGTCTCGAGTTCGAGTCTCGGTCAGGTACACAGTTTTAATCTGCCAGGATGTTTCGATGTCAGTGTGATTTGCAGGTAGGAAAAACTTATACTGTCCAAAGTGGTTATAACGACGTTGTAGAAGGGACCGCTAGATTTCGATGTTAAAGCCTATACGTCGTTAGAAGCGATGTCGCTGTAAACGGTATCATCTGTTTGTACAAATACTGAACAGTCAATGTCTTAGTCGGGAAACGAGGAGTACTAAAAGATCAGCCCAGATTGTTATGTGGAATCGTCGGACGAATTACTGGGATCAGGGGCAGAATTCTGACTCCGCTGCAACGAATGTGCCACAAAGGATCATTTAACTGCTTTGGCAACGTAGCTGACTTTCAACACCTAGAAGTTGTTAATACTAGACCAGCACTCCATCGAACAAGAGTAATCAGTTTACAACGGAAACCATATGTGGCCAACTGATAGGCAACCTTCAACGTTGTCTATCCTATAATTGTCCGCCCGACCTAAGGAGTTACAGTTTCCCTAAAACCAGTACATTATAAGGAAGTCAAGAGCGGCTGTTCTGTATGTAACACATGCACGTCGGTGCACAGGCGAACTCATTTGTTTTGGAATCAGATTCATCGGGATTCAACCATGATTGAATGTAAAAATATCCGCATAGGTAAATATTTTTTCAGTTGTAAGATTATTGCATTCGCTCATTTGTGTGGGACGAGAGTAGCAGCTGACACAATAAAAGGAACATGGAGGAAAGATAATCAGTTTTGAAGTCGTGAGAACTGGGTGTGTAGGAGTGCCGTTATTCGTTCGTGGTTGCAGGAACGCTCATATTACCCAGAGGTTCAAAATGGTTCAAATGGCTCGGAGCACTATGGGACTTAACATCTATGGTGATCAGTCCCCTAGAACTTAGAACCACTTAAACCTAACTAACCTAAGGACAACACACAACACCCAGCCATCACGTACTCAGAGGTGCAAAAACCGTTTATTACAGCGACGTTTTCGACTTTTCACAAGTTCGTTATGTCCAGCTTGCCGCAGATGTTAACATATCAATCAGATGTCAATCGAGTGCATGTTTCGTGGCTCCGCTGACAGTAATGGCGAATGTACATCATTAGACTAGGTGTCCGCACCTGGTAGCTGAGTTGTCTGTAATAAAAAGCTGATCGAACGGGTCAACGACGAGCCCGAACGGGTGTCATCGGACGTCCGCCCCGAACGAGTTCAACTAACAATATAGAACGAAATGAGATCAACAACAAACAAAAAAATAAATGAAAAATATGGTCAACGCGACAGAATGTCAATCCTAAGGTTCCGGGTTACATTCCCATTTGGGTGGGATATTTTTTCCGCTAAGGGACTGGGTGTTGTGATGTCCTAATCATCATAATTTCATCCCCATCGACGCACAAGTCGCCGAAGTGGCGTCAAATCGAAAGACTTGCGCCCAGCGTACGGTCTACCCGACGGGAGGCCATAGTCGCTCGACATTTATTTTTTATTAGAATACGTCTGATCGTACAACTAAGGCACTTTATAAAAGTCATTAGTTTGGGTAGTTTGGGTCAGCAAATCGGTTGTGGCATCTCTACGCAAAATTCAATCTTACCTACGTGTCACCATCAACAGCACACCGCCGAGTGTTGACGATAGTATTGAAAAGAAATTGTACTCTGTCCCTAACGTGACACTACATGTGATAGCCTCAGCACCACTGTAAATATCTCGTCATGGACAATGGGTGTGTGAATGGTTTCCTAAGTTACTGAGGAGTTATGTGTGAATTAGATTTTTTGGTATGTGCAGGGGGTGGACAAGAATATGAAAACACCAGAAACAGAACACTTTGCCACTCCTAATACGATATAACAAACCCGTTGACATTCAATACAGTTTTCAGTCATCTCGAGGTGGATAAACACAGGTCCGGTGTGGTTTCCAAGGAAATCATAAACCTTTCTTCCTGCAAGATCGTGACAATTTAAGGTAATGATAAGGGAGGTGGATAGCGATCATGCACGACCCTCTCCAAAGTAGACCACAAAGGTTCAATATTAGTTAAATCTGGTGATTGTGGTGGTACGGGAGATGCAATAAGTCATCCTTGTGATTACAAAACCAGTCTTGAGGTATGCGAGCCGTGCGAACAGGGCCCTATCAACACAGTATCACTATTGGGGAACAAACATCGCACTATGGGGTTGACATGACCAGCCAAAATGGTCACATAATCCTTGACAGTAATGTGGCACTGCAAAGTAGCCATGGGGCCCACGGAATGCCACTATATGGCTGCTCACATCACAATCGAATCCTCGCTTTATTTCAGTCTTGGGACGTAGATTTGACCAGAAGTTAGAAACAGGTCTCATCCGACCAAATGACTTTTTCCGTCTGCTCTATTGTCCAGGTTTTTGGCTTCAGCACCCTGTTTTCCTGTTACTGGCATTTGCATCACTGATACAGCTCGCCGTGCAGTTCCTATCTTAGGTGCACCCTTTGTGTTGTTTTGGTGCTGACAGCGAGTGAGACATTCAGTTCTGCAGTGACTTCTGCAGCAGTCGTCCTCTTATTTTTTCGTCACAATCCTCTTCAATAACCGTCTGTCACGTTCATTGACATACACTTTCGCAGGCGTTGTGACTCAGCGGATGAGATTTTTCCACTTTTCCTGTGCGCGTACAGAACTTGGAGATGCTGCCTCTTGAAGCACTGGACAGTTCGTCTACCGTGGTCACGGAATCGCTTCACTTAGCTCCGAAATGCTGCGCACACAACTACACAGAACTTTGGTTTTGATTAGGACTATCACTTGCAGCGTATTGAGGACACGCCAGAGGTGTCTTTCGTATTCAAATACGACGGTTCAACCTGCATTTGTGTTCAAACATGCGTTTCTCGCAGTGTTTCCATATTTTTATCCAACGGCTGTAGCAGTTCTCCTTATTTCTACAGGCAATAATTTCGCAAGCATTCAGCTACTCTGGTGGATGAAATTATGCAAGCGAAGATGTTAGCCTGATATACAGGATGTTTGAAAAAAAAAACAACTCCCTAGTTTTAATGTGTCCCAGAATCAGTTCAAAGTGACATACAGTGTTCTAGTATGTGGTGTTTTATTGATCAACTCTCGAAGTTTGGATCCTCTGCAGCTCGCAGGTCTGCTTAACCCTGAGAAGGCACCAGTGCTGTTTTTTCCTCTATTCCCTCAGTTCAGTCCAGGCGTGCGTGTAGTGCGGTGCAGAGAAACTCAGCAACAATGTGCAGTCCGCAACAGAAGCGCAGTGTGTTATTTGGCTTGTAAAAACTGAGCTAGGTATAACAGAGCGACTTATTTTTAGGCATCAATGTAGTGGAGAACCACCTACAGCGAAACTATCCGCTATTGGCTAAAGGATACCGGTAGTGTTTTAAAAGCAAAATCACCAGATAGACTGAGAACTTCTGAAGACGTTATTGAACAGATCCGTGTTTCTTGTGTTCAGAGCCCAAAGAAGTCATTGGCCAGACGTAGTCTACAATTAGGAGTAATGTTGTAAATAAATGATTTAAGTTTCGTGCCTACAAATTGCATCTCTTACATGAAATAAAACCTACTGATAAAATCGAAAGGTATGAGTTTGATGTTGACTTTCTACACAGAGCTGATGATGATGTCAATTTTTTAAAAAAGTATTCTTTTTTCTGATGAGACTATATTTCATGACAGTGGAACAATTAATCACCATAACTGCATAATTTGGGGGGCAGAGCATCCACATGAAGTTATTTAGCATCAGTGTGACTCTCCCGAAGTTAATGTTTGGTGCGGTTTGATCGAATATCGTGTGATTGGTCAAAAATGGCCCTGAGCACTATGGAACTCAACATCTGAGGTCATCAGTCCCCTAGAACTTAGAACTACTTAAACCTAACTATCCTAAGGACATCACACACATCCATGCCAGAGGCAGTATTCGAACCTGCGACCGTAGTAGTCACGCGGTTCCGGACTGAAGCGCCTAGAACCGTTCGGCCACTGGGGCCGGCTGTGATTGGTCCTTTCATTTTTGTACAGAAAGAAATAAACGGGGACGTTTGCTGTGACATGTCGACAGAGTACGTCTTTCCCCAAATGGACGATATTCAGGCGGGAAAGGGGCTTGGGTTTTTCCAACAACATGGCGCCCCACATCGTTACAGTAACCATGTGCGTGCGGCTCTTGACACTCGCTTTCCAGGAAGGTGCATATGCGGCGCTGGTTGTATGGTAGGTTGCATTGTCCTGCTGATAGAAGCAATCGTACCGATGAAAAACGAACTGTATGTAGGGATAGACACGGTCCCAAGGATAGATGCATACTTATGTCGACCCACTGTGCCTTCCAGTATGACGAGATCACCGAGGGAATGCCACGAAAACATTCCCCAGACGGTAACGCTCCATTCTGGTGGCAGGGTGTTTGCTTTCACACCGTATACGTCAACGGCCATGTGTTTGCTGCAGCATAAAACGTGATTCCAATGGAACGGTCACCTATCGCCACTCTGTGGACGCTCAGCTGCGGTAATGGCGTGCAAGTTCCAGACTTTGCCGACGAACAGTAGTAAGCAGAGATGCATGAACCAGGAGCATGCTGGGGAGGCCCGTATGCAGCAACGTTCGCCGAACGAACGCTGAGGAGACGCTGTAGGTAGCCCCTTGGTTGCTCTGCGGTTGCTTGTCTGTTCGCCTGCAGCCGCCATTTGCTCCTGTCTTCTATGGTCCGTAGTGCACCATGGTTGCCTTGGTGCCGGTTTTGGATAGCGCAATTGTGTCGTGCACGGTAGGCCCATGCCTTAACTACGGCGGCTCGCCAACGGTTTACAGATTTAGCCGTTTCGGAAACCCAGTGATCATGCTCTTTCGGACGTCAGATAAATCGCTCAGTTTGACAATGACTGCACTGTTTTATGCGTCCTCACGAAGCGTTTTATATACGCTCCGCTGCTAGTGCTGCCACCTGCCATCTGTGAGTGGTTATTGCACGTTGACAGATCGTAAGAGATGGGAAAGAGCCACCGTGCTACAACAACCGAGTTAGAAAACTGCTGCGGAAGCAAAGGGGACTTCACAGCAAACATAAGCATAGCCAAAGCCTTGCAGACAAACAAAACTTACGCGAAGCGAAATGTAGTGTGAGGAGGGCTATGCGAGAGGCGTTCAATTAATTCGAAAGTAAAGTTCTATGTACTGACTTGGCAGATAATCCTAAGAAATTTTCGTCTTATGTCAAAGCGGTAGGTGGATCAAAACAAAATGTCTAGACACTCTGAGACGAAAATAGTACTGAAACAGAGGATGACAGACGAAAGGTCGAAATACTAAATATCTTTTCCCAAAGCAGTTTCAGAGAGGAAGACTGCACTGTAGTTCCCTCTCTAGATTGTCGCACAGATGACAAAATGGTAGATATCGAAATAGACGTCCACTTAGAAAAATTGTACAAGACTGTGCTTAAACTGACACACAATATTTTTAGCGCAACGCAATCTGACTTCCAAAAATCCCAACGAAAGAATGGCCCTGACTAACATTAACCTATACGTTTCACAAATCACTTACCTCACAAAAATCTTCGTTACTCAAGCTACTGCAATACAGCGAGCGCCACTACTGCCAGCTAAATAAAAGATTCGAACTACGGAAGGCACTAACTACTGATAGGCATAGTTAGCAAATGAAAGATTTTAATAGAGAACAAACAATGTATTTACCTTAATAGTCATAATATATATATATATATATATATATATATATATATATATATATATATATATATATCAGTTCATGACACCAATTCTTACAAATTTCAAAACTCCGCCATCTCTCTCCCCACGTCCACCAATGCTGGCGGCTCACCTCCAACTGCGCAACGCTACGCGCTGTTAGCATCCAGCTGCCCAACACTACAATGGCGAGTATTACAACAATGCCAACCAGCCACAGACTGCACGCAGCACAGCCAGTGTTTTTTCTATACAGAGCGCTACGTGGTGTTACCAATAAGAAAACCTAAGCAACCTACTTACAAGGGATAGAGAAATTATTAAAATCGCTCAAAAGAGGGAAGGCCGCTGGACCTGATGGGCTAGCAGTTCAATTTTACACGGAATACGCGAAGGAACTTGCCCCCATTCTTGCAGCGGTGTACCGTAGGTCTCTAGAAGAGTGTAGCGTTCCAAAGGATTGGAAAAGGGCACAGGTCATCCCCGTTTTCAAGAAGGGGCGTCGAACAGATGTGCAGAACTATAGACCTACATCTCTAACGTCGATCAGTTGTAGAATTTTGGAACAGGTATTATGTTCGAGATAATGACTTTTCTGGAGACTAGAAATCAACTCTGTAGGAACCAGCATGGGTTTCGAAAAAGACGATCGTGTGAAACGCAGCTCGCGCTATTCGTCCACGAGACTCAGAGGGCCATAGACACGGGTTCCCAGGTAGATGCCGTGTTTCTTGACTTCCGCAAGGCGTTCGATACAGTTCCCCACAGTCGTTTAATGAAGAAAGTAAGAGCATATGGACTATCAGACCAATTGTGTGATTGGATTGAAGAGTTCCTAGATAACAAAACGCAGCATGTCATTCTCAATGGAGAGAAGTCTTCCGAAGTAAGAGTGATTTCAGGTGTGCCACAGGGGAGTGTTGTAGGACCGTTGCTATTGACAATATACATAAATGACCTTGTGGATGACATCGGAAGTTCACTGAGACATTTTGCGGATGATGCTGTGGTATATCGAAAGGTTGTAACAATGGAAAATTGTACTGAAATGCAGGAGGATCTGCAGAGAATTGACCCATGGTGCAGGGAATGGCAATTGAATCTCAATGTAGACAAGTGTAATGTGCTGCGAATACATAGAAAGAAAGATCCCATATCATTTAGCTACAATATAGCAGGTCAGCAACTGGAAGCAATTAATTCCATAAATTATCTGGGAGTAAGCATTAGGAGTGATTTAAAATGGAATGATTATATAAAGTTGATCGTCGGTAAAGCAGATGCCAGACTGAGATTCATTGGAAGAATCCTAATGAAATGCAATCCGAAAACAAAGGAAGTAGTATACTGTACGCTTGTTCGCCCACTGCTTGAATACTGCTCAGCAGTGTGGGATCCGTACCAGATAGGGTTGACAGAAGAGATAGAGAAGATCCAACGGAGAGCAGCGCGCTTCGTTACAGGATCATTTAGTAATCGCGAAAGCGTTATGGAGATGACAGATAAACTCCAGTGGAAGACTCTGCAGGAGAGACGCTCGGTACCTCGGTACGGGCTTTTGTTGAAGTTTCGAGAACATTCCTTCACCGAGGAGTCAAGCAATATATTGCTCCCTCTAACGTATATCTCGCGAAGAGACCATGAGGATAAAATCAGAGAGATTATAGCCCACACAGAGGCATACCGACAATCCTTCTTTCCACGAACAATACGAGACTGGAATAGAAGGGAGAACCGACAGAGGTACTCAAGGTGCCCTCCGCCACACACCGTCAGGTGGCTTGCGGAGTATGGACGTAGACGTAGATGTAGACATCGGCGGTGGTTACATTAACTTGGCTGAGCAGTGTATACTGGAGAATTTTTATTTTAACTAGAAAAGCTAATATCTGAAATAATCAACGCGGCATTGGAACAATTAAATCTTTAGTAAAAGAGCGATTAGAGATGTAATGAACATATGCAACTTGTCATTTGATCGTTAAAGTGACATCGACGCTGTACAGAGACAAACCTAAGGAAATAACTGTACGAGGAGGAAGAAATGCTAACTGCGTAGAACCAACTACTATACACTATATTACTGAAGACTACATAAGAAAAATGAACAAATATTACGTCTCAGAAATGGTAAGACCCGTTTGGTTTAAATGTTCAAATGGCTCTAAGAGCTATGCGACTTAACATATGAGGTCATCAGTCCCCTAGAACTACTTAAACATAACTAAACGAAGGACATCACACACATCCATACCCGAGGCAGGCTTCGAACCTGCGACCGCAGCAGCAGCGCGGTTCCAGACTGAAGCGCCTAGAACCGTTCGGCCACAGCAGATGGCAGTCCCGTCTGGTGGACATACTATTTGAGACTTACAGTGATCACCATTTAATGCGGTACACGACGTCACTGTTAACAAATGCTTTATCGTTTGTCATTAGACCTGTTTTTCATCGTTCTTCCGCCGTCAGGTAGAAAGTATGTGATTTTAAGTTCTCTCGTTGAGACTGTTACAAAGGGCGCCCAGTATGTAACACACAACATCTTATTCTTTGCCAATTTCGCTTGTAGAAATGCAGAGTTTGATGTGGGACATTGTGGAATATTCCCGTTTCAGCTCGTATACTTTCATGGACTTTCTGTAGGCGGCAGCGCCTTACGTAGCACTCAAAATGGCGTCTGCAATGAAGGTGCGTTCCAAGCAGAGAGCTGTCATTGAGTTTCTTTTGATTGAAAACCAGAACATCGGACATATTCATACGTCTGCAGAATGTCTATGGAGACCTGGTAGTGAGCAAAAGCACGGTGAGTCGTTGTGCGACGTGTCTGTCATTTCCCGCGTGCCGGCCGGCGGGACATAGCTGTGATTCGTGCAGTGTTGCAACGTTCGGACACTCTAAATTCGAGGTGATCGACGGATCACAATCAAACACCTCGCTGCTCAACTGGATGTGTCTGTTGGTAGTGCCGAAACATTGGTCGTTCCTCTCGGCCTTTAGAAGACTGTAAAGAACAACGAAGGACCATCTGTGCCGATTTTCTTATGCGCTACGACGCTAATCGTGAGAATTTTTTGACGAATATCGTCACAGGCGAAGAAACATAGGTTCATCACTACGAACCAAAACCAAAATGGCAGTCCATGGAGTGGCGCCACACCTACCCTCCTCCGAAGAAAAACCGGCACAGTCATCGTGACGGTTTTCTGGGACTCTGGAGGGGCAATTGTGTTCGATGTCTTCCCTTATGGGGCATCTATCAACCGTGAAGTGTTCTGCGCCACCCTAAGGAAACTGAAGAAACGACTTCAGCATGTTCGTCGCCAAAAAAATGCAAACGAACTTCTCCTTCTGCATGACAACGAAAATCCTCTCACAAGACAATGGCCGGCCAGGGTGGCCGAGCGGTTCTAGACGCTACGGTGTGGAACCGCGCGACCGTTACGGTCGTAGGTTCGAATCCTGCCTCGGGCATGGGTGTGTATGATGTCCTTAGTTTAGTTAGATTTAAGTAGTTGTAAGTTCTAGGGGACTGATGACCTCAGAAGTTAAGTCCCATAGTGCTCAGAGCCATTTCAACCATTTGAACAAGACACTGTTGGAATGTTTTTCCTCATCCACCCTATAGCCCGAATCTCACACCTTCCGACTTCCATCTGTTTGATCCAATGAAGGATGCAGTGTACGGGATGCAGTACGTAGATGCTGATGAGGTTATTGGTGCAACAAGACGTTGACTCTGATGCCTACCATTCTGGCATATAGGCCCTCCCAGTACGGTATCGTAAAGCCACTTCATTTTCAAAAGTAGGGGTTTGTAGCCAAAAGATGGGAAATAATACAGTGTATTGAAATCCTGAATAAAACCAACCAGCTTTCAGAAAAAAAAGTGTTGCATTACTTATTGAACACACGTAGCGCTTAGGTTCCAGCCGGGGTTTGTGACTCTTCTATCTCTCTCTGTGTCTCACCGTCTCTGTCTCTCAGTCTCTCCCTCTGTCTGTCACTTTCTCTGTTGTGTGCGTGCGTGCGTGTGTGTTTGTGCGTGACAGCGACAGAGAGAGGGAGAGAGAGAGAGAGAGAGAGAGAGAGAGAGAGGCCTGCTAAAAGCAGCGCCAGATTACACGCGCGCCGTCCCTCCCCTTATCTAATTCCCGGCACAGCCGACAGCTGCTTTAAAACATTAAACTTCCCATCTCGACGCTGCGGCGTTCGTTTCGCGAGCTCTGGGGCGCGTTTGTGAGGACGCACCTGGGACGTGTAAGCGTGCCGGCGCCCACATCTTTCACAGGAGGGCCACTGCTGCAGTCTGAGCCTCGTGGAGGGAGGAAGACGGCGAGCGGTCCGCTGCGGTTCTTGCACGTCGCTCCAGCCGTCCTCACACGGGACGTGTTTCTCGCCGCGAGGCACGTCGCGGCTGCAACGAACTGCTACATTTCACGGAGCGCGCTCCTCACCGTGATTAGCAACCGCAGCGCTGTTCAAGGGCAGTGACCGGTTGCATCTGCGCGTGCAGGATCACACATTCTCTTTAGGAAACTGTCGTGAGTAAATAACTGTGTTGTCTCCGTTAACGATTGTCGCAGAAAAGAGGAGAAAATCGCGCAGAAGATGGCATGAACAGCGGATTGTAGCCAGAGGAAAGCAGGATAGTATTGTCCAACGATCTGAGATACATAATAGTAAAATTTATTCGTTAACTCCATTGAATTTCAATCTCATTTTCAATTTTAAAATGAATACAAATGAAGTGTAGTGCCCAGTTTCAGTGTTCGCATTCATTATGTCCATACTCTCGATGTTGTATTGACTACCATCATTCTGAAGTAACGTATTTCCTCAAGGTCGGGCTCGATTTCAAGAGATTTTTTCGAAGCTGCTCACCATTACTGAAGTATTTCCGGACATATAAAAACATGAGGCTGTCCATAAAACCAATAGATGTGTATGTATTGGGTGGTCAGAAACAGTCTGAAAAACCTGTCAGACTGTTGCAGGATAGGTTGCGCTGAGTGATAAGTGTTAAGAAAAGAATTCAATATGCAGCTCCTTTTCCGAGTTAAGTTGCACTGAAGTTAGCTAATCAGCGCAAATTCAAGCGGTCTGCCAGATACAATTAGTGTCAGTTATTCTTGTAGTATACATGACAGCGCACGAGACTGCTCAGGTTTTGGCTCTGGTTCGATCCTTACACACGTCTCATCTCCAATTTTGGTATCACTCTCGTGATTAGTTTTGGCAAACACCTTTTGTGGCTGGGCGCATGAGTTTGTGTGCCCCTGGCCTGATTGGCTAACTTCAGTCATAATTAACTCGGAAACGACGCACCCTATCGAATTTTTTTGTTAACACTCATTTCTCAGCACAACCTACCCTTAACTCCATTACAAGTTTTTCAGAATGTTTCTGACGACCCTATGTGGTTTACATAAAATTTCATTATTGCAATAAAGTCCATTGTGCATCTTGTGTGTCCTTTCTGACACAGACCAACAGTTACGTTAAGTTTTATAGCAACTGTGGAAAAAATCCCAGTCGTTGGTCTATGCCACAAGAACTGCAGTATGTATATTAAGTATAAAGAATGACATCGACTACTGCAGCTAATATTTTTGTTAAATTAATATGAAAGACCGACAATATTTTAGAATACAAAAGGTGAAAAATATGCTTGGAAGTAGCTATACACGAGCATGCTGCTTATCTCTTTATGGTTCACGGCCCTACAGCTTCGACATGGCACCGACGTCTCAGTTACACGTATGACGGAACAGGACGTGATAGGGCTGGGTTGCACGGTTAGTGATCATAATTTTAAATCTTTTAATTAAAAACGTGGCAGAGATTTTATATTACAGTCAACCTTAAAAAATCAACAACAGTCCAATGCTCTCTCAATCAGGGAAAAATGAGAAACTACTACAATTAATTACAATCCAAAATGAGCCCCCAAATATGCTAATCGTAATATTCACAATAAAAACCTAATAAAATATCTTGTTAGTAGAGGTGGCTAATGAAGAAAATCAGACAAGTGCAAACGGTAATACATTACGAAGTCTATTTACACTAGGTACAGTCAATAATAAAGATACAAATACCTTTGTTTAACTGTAGTTCTTCAATGCTGGTGAGTTATATCCAAAGAGAATCATGTTCTTGATTATAACAAGTATTCTAGAATGGCCATATTCTCATACAAGTCTTTGAATGTTAGTAATACTTGGTACCATCGGGCTAGGCAGTGTATTGTTCTCACTGCAGTCTTCCGTGCTGATGTTGATAAGTTGGATGCACTGAATCTGGGGGGGTGAGGGTCTGAACTGCGGCTGCTTAAAAGGCCGCGCTGGCCATTCAGAATCGCAAGCAGTGAGGTCGTGTCAATTTATCTTCCTCTGGTGGCATGTATGTATAGTACCTCTCCCTCTCTCGCCCATAGGAGGCGGCGGGAGATGGAAGAGCGACCACGCTTGGCACAGCACTGCCAGGAGATTTAAAAGTGTTATCTCTCGCGTAGCTGTGAGCAGCGCGCTACATGCTGGTCTCGTCGAAAGAGATGCCATTGGTACCACAAAAATTTAACACGATACTGTATATACGGTGTAACACTGCATCTAAAAATGTCATTATCTGACATTTAATATGGCAAAGTGTACCAAAAACGTCATGCTTTTGATAAACCGTCATTCTGCCATAGCATGGAAGAAGTATGTTTCCATAGCACACAGGTTACAACACTAAGAGCATCAAATACAGGAAGCCTGTAACTACCGCTATGTAATTTCCAATCATTTTGTTGCAGCAATTCGTACCTAAAACGACTCGCTTCCGAGAGATCCTCCATGTGCTGATGCTTTGAAACAGCTTATATTCGTACCACATATTCTGTAATAAAACCCTACCAAATTTGATGTTTAATAATATGTCGTCTCCTAAGTTGCTAAGTTGTGCTTGTCATGGAAAACCGATGCCACACCCCACCAGGATACAAAACTCTGACATGTCAGATTCTCCATTTCATGTTCGCATGGTAGTGCAATGTGGACTTCAACGCTGTGACGTCACCACCTAGTGCACTTAAGTGTTCACGTTCGGTGGAAGGGTGACTTTAATGTCGCAATGGCTGATGTTAACACTGTTTTAACTGTTAGGGACATATCTTTTCTTGTATATTTACACTAACATTGACCTGCTCGTAAAGGTTAATGCGCAGCGCGCCACCGTGAGAGACGGGCAGGTAAGCCATTCACGAATGAAATCTATGCGGCGGATGAATGACAGTTGATTGGGTGCACTAGAGAGTCTGAGGTGGTTTTTTGGAGGTTTTCCAGACTCCTTTGGACAAATGCTGGGCTAGCCTCCAATCTTCATCTCAGAATATACGATACACAGACAATTAAAAATATAAAAAAATAACACGAATCGCCCCTTTAAATTAGATGACGCATGCGGTGACAGGAAAGACATACAGCCATACAGGAAAATGGTTAAATATATTTGTTTCATGTTATCTGAATGGCTAGCCTAATCTGAATCTACACTGTGCAACAGAATTGAAGCATCACTTTTTCGATACCCCGTAGTTGTCTCCCACTGCGACGCTTAAGTTTGAAATTTGGCTCAAAGGTGCCTACAACCTTCTCCGGAAGGCAACCACTGACGTCATCCTTGCGGTCGAAGGCGCTTCAAACCGTTTACGCTATGGGTAGCCCGTCACAGTCCCTCTTACCCAAATATCATCACGCCTTTTGACGCCTCTGATATGGAGGACCGAACCGCGATGCCCAGCGTTGAATCCACGCGGTTTCCTTACAGCTATCCGTGAAAAACGTTTCAGACTCACCAGCGCTCTGAATTTTCACGAAAAGGCCTGAGGGAGTGGCCTAAAAGTCGTTCATGGAAACACCCCACTCCTGGTGACGTTGATTCCCACATATTTCTATGTCAAAAACGACAGTCTGCTGTGCGTTGAGTAACGGCAAGACGTTCTTGAGAATCTTTGATACTGCTTCAGCACTCCCGTAACGACATCGTTCGTTAGCAACCTCAGTGAAGATGATCACATCTCTTTGGAGTTCAGTGCGATCGCAAGTTTTGTCTGGTGTACAGGGTGGGGCCACCAGGGACTGTTTGAAACCATTTGACGAAATAGTAATGTGATTCAAAGGCGCATACGCTTTATCAGCATCTGACAAGTGGTGGCCCATGGTCTTGATGGAGGAGCCTCGCGGGATTAGCCGTGCGGTCTACAGCGCTGCAGTCAAGGATTGTGGGGCTGGTCCCGTTGGAGGTTCGAGTCCTCCCTCGGACGTGGGTGTGTGTGTGTGTTTGTCCTTAGGGTAATTTAGGTTAAGTAGTGTGTAAGCCTAGGGACTGATGACCTTAGCAGTTACGTCCCATAAGATTTCACACACATTTGAACTTTTTTTTTTGGTGGAGGAACTGGCCCGGAACCTACCAGAAATGATTTAAGAACCGGTGGTAGGCAGAAAACATCTTCCGAGATTGTCCTAAATGCTTTCGCCGAAAATTATTTCGAGCAGTTAGTATGGCAGGTGGCAGTTGACACTAAATAACGAAAAGTGTGAGATGATCCACATGAGTTCCAAAAGAAATCAGTTGGAATTCGATTACTCGATAAATAGTACAATTCTTAAGGCTGTCAATTCAACTAAGTACCTAGGTGTTAAAGTTACGAACAACTTCAGTTGGAAAGACCACATAGATAATATTGTGTGGAAGGCGAGCCAAAGGTTGCGTTTCATTGTCAGGACACTTAGAAGATGCAACAAGTCCACTAAAGAGACAGCTTACACTATACTCTTTCGTCCTCTGTTAGAATATTGCTGCGCGGTGTGGAATCCTTACCAGGTGGGATTGACGGAGGACATCGAAAGGTTGCAAAGAATGGCAGCTCGTTTTGTATTATCACGTAATAGGGGAGAGAGTGTGGCAGATATGATACGCGAATTGGGATGGAAGTCATTACAGCAAAGACGTTTTTCATCGCGGTTAGATCTTCTTACGAAATTTCAGTCACCAACTTTCTCTTCCGAATGAGAAAATATTTTGTTGAGTCCAACCAACATAGGTAGGAATGATCATCGAAATAAAATACGAGAAATCAGAGCTCGAACAGAAAAGTTTAGGTGTTCGTTTTTCCCGCGCTCTGTTAGGGAGTGGAATGGTAGAGAAATAGTATGATTGTGGTTCGATGAACCCTCTGCCAAGCACTTAAATGTGAATTGCAGAGCAGTCATGTAGATGTAGATGTAGATGTAAGAAAACCATAGAAAATCTACATCAGGATGACAGAAGAGGGAAAAGTCGAAGAAAGTACGAATTCCTGGGAAATAATACGCTGATAATCACCACGGAGTGACAGAGACCACCGGAATGCTACCACTCTCTTCCGAGTTGTTTTCTCTTTTGTTTTTACACTGTCGTTACACCTACTGTGGCGTGTGGCGTTGTCGTTTTGTCTTATTTTCGACATAAATTACGCATCCAACTGTTTGACGGACTATTAATTACGCATTTCATTGGGGACAAGTGGTCCGTAACGCAATCGAACGGTCCTATCAATTAGTTCATTAGGTCGGGAACGCGTGCCCACTTCGCCAGAAAATTTGTAATTGATAGTTTCTCTCGTGAAAGCGATTGTAAAATTCCGCTTTTTTGCACATCGCGCTCGCCAGGCGAAGCCGAAATTAGCGCCCCGGATGAGGTGTCCTGACGCGCCCGCGTGTTTTCCACTGCGTTCCAGCGCCGCGTGCAAACAGCGCCACCCGTTCGGCGAAAGTTTGCGGCAGTATTTTAATTACCCCACACCATTCGTTTGCTACAACTACGCGCGCACGTCTGTCAGTGTGATTGCTAATTGTGTGTCAGCTTAGCGGAAGAAATTAATTATCACGTCCTGTGACTGTTTTCTACGCAAATTTCAAGCAACATGTTTTTCCTGCAGACGACTATTAGATGAATCAAGGAATGATCTCCTGGTGTGAGCTATTCGAATAGTTTTGGTGGTCCATTTCTCCATTTCATGTGTGCATCTTGTTTCGTTTTGTTTTGCCTACATTGTGCCAGAAAGGGGGTGGGGGTGGGGGGGGGGGGGGGGTGCAAGGCGGTCTCTTGTGAAAACCACTGTCTGGACTGCACTCGTTGGGAACGCTCTTCAGGTGTCTTTACTTCCAAGTGTTGAAGATGGAACGAATAATGCTACTGGTCATGTAACACATTTCACGCAAGGCTGTGTCTTACGCCAAGGATGCGTGCAGTACGTCGGGTACTTGTAGATGGAGTGTCTATAAGATATCTCAGAATCTTGTCTTCCATTTAGGGAGTTCGCAACATTCAATTGCGACCTGCGTCACGCATACTGGCATGACGATTGCTAGTTTCAGGTACAGTCGACGTAGATGTCCGAATAAGTGGTGTTGTGGAATCCGTCTGAAGGTAGAGCGCTGTCAAGATACACAGAGCAGTTTTGAATGTCGATACACATTCCTACTCAGCGACACCGACACAACAGCTTACGTAAGCACCACAAATTGACTTCAAACGCAAATACGTTCCTCATTGAAATATGTTTGTTTTGATGTTTTATACCTCCTGTATTAATTTGAACGAATAATTTCGAAACGCCCTTTATACATTGTGAACAAGCCGTTACTGACGCAGGTCTGAGGCCGAAATGTCGACGTCACTATCACGAATTCCACAATGTGCACATTATATTTATTTCCTAGCATGCAGGAATATTTCTCAGGCTTATGCTCTGAGAGTATACCGTACGAGGCGGCGCATCAGCTAGAATAATGGACTCGCATAAGGGAAGGCGGCGGTTCAAATCCGCATCCGGTCTTCCTGATTTAGGATTTCGATGTTTTGCTTAAATCTCTCTCGGAAGATGCTTTACATCGAGAAGGGCAAGACCGATTTCTTTTCCCATCTTCCCTGTAATCCTAATTTGTGCGGGTGTGGTGGTAAGTTCGTATGTGACCAAACTTCCGAGGTCATCGGTCCCTAGCCTTACACACTACATAATCTAACTTAAACTAACTTACGCGAAGGACAACACGCGCATCTTTGCCCGAGGGAAGACTCGAACCTCCGACGGGGGCAACCGCGCGAACCGTGGCAAGGCACCTTAGATAACGTGACTACACTGCGCGGCCCGAACTCGTTCTCCATCTATAATGACTGTGGTGTCGAAGGGGCGTCCTTTCTTTTTCTGGAGAAACTGGATAGCGAGCTATCTGGGCTTTGAAAATTCGCTTTCTTCTGATGATGTCTGGAGACACAGAGCTGATTTGACTATAGGGGTCAACGAAAAATGTGTATGCCGGACACAGAAACTAGATAGCGAGCTATCTGGGCTTTGAAAATTCGCTTTCTTCTGATGACGTCTGGAGACACCGAGCTGATTTGACTATAGGGGTCAAAGTAAAATGTGTATGCCGGACACAGTTTCAAACGCTGCCCTCACATTTTACACAAGACTGCATTTTTAACAATTCTGTCAAATTATCCCTAAAATGTAGGTGCTCTAAAATCGATTTGTTACGTGGATTCAGAAAATTTCTTTCTCATTGTTCTATCACGCCAGGATTTGACACAAATAAAATCTCACATGTTATAGATTTAATTGACCGGTGTAAAAACATGACAGTAGAATTTCCAATCAAGGTTTTAAAATGATTGTTTTATCTTTTAGGCATATCATTAAAATACTACAAATACTTTTCTTAGTAATACGTAATTTTCTAATCTTCTCGTGTTTTTATTTATTTCTTCACAGAACTTATATCTTTTCTGTCCCTCTTGAGCACCGAACAGTAGTCGAACACGAGGCTTTCATTCTGTCTTCCCAGGTATCTTTTCTCGTTTTCCTAAATGTCTTGCTGAACGCTTTCTCCTTGCTATTTACAGCAATGTCCCAGATTTTCAAGGAAGAGATCGATATGTGAGCATAAGGGTGGGATTTTTACATTTATGTTACAACCGAAATTCATTATTTTTAAAACCTGGTTTTGATAAAATTCTTATAATTTCGATGTTTATTATTCCCCAGAACTTTTTAGTAACATACCTAAAAGCAGTATACGCGTCTTTTTCTCTGTTATCCATTGTACTGTCAAATCTTTAAACGCCAGTTTTTGAATCTGAGAACCAACAAAAATTTCAGCTTTTGTTGTGTCTGGACACAGGAAGAGAATTTGGTAGAAAGGCACATAAGGCACCATCCATCTTGTTGAATACCCCCTACTGTGAAGCCCAGTTTGGTACGTAGTGGTGGAAGCAATATTTAGTTTTGTTGCTTACGAGTTTTCCTTTAAGATTTTGTTAATGCTAGCCGGAGTCTGAAATTTGGTCAGTCACTTATTCTACAATCCTTATGCTTTACTTGAACCACCCCCGCCCCGCCCCCCCCCCCCCCCCCCCCCAGAAAAAAACTGGGTATTTTCGGGAATCCAGCTTGTTGCAGTAATATTTCTGTAAGTTAAAATAAAAAAAATTAAAAAATCCTGTGTTAGGCAGAAGGAAACTGAGAAGAGTGTTGGAATCAGCATAAACAAGTCAAATAAGTACACATAAGTTCTCTCATCTGGTATAATCGAAACTGGTGCTATCAACGGAGCACATTTTGCGTTCAGTAAAATATTTCTGCCTCAACCTTTCTAGATTGTTTGGCACCTAGATTTAGAGTTATAGATATCGGCACACTGTTAGAACAGTGTCATGGAACGGTGAATTTGATATCCGGTGGTTCTGACGTGTGTTTTCCAAGTGAAAACGCTCAGGCGGCTTCTTCTCAGCACTGACAAATGACCGCATCCGCAGTTTATAGTAATAATGGAAGCAGAACACACTGACGTTTAATAAATCACATTGGCAGTGGTAATTTGATGAAAAGCCACATTAGAGATCAATTATCACAACCACCTGTCCCTATATGCTTCGACGAGTTCCCAGAATGCAAAATGTACGTGACCAAATCAGTACGTCAAAATTGTATGAACAGGATTTTATTGAGCACCGACACTGATAGCCGTTGTTAGTAAATTGAGTTAACGAGAGCGCAGAGTTGGCATTTCGCTTTGATGGAAATCCGATGTCTTGTCAAATGAGACGTTAATTGACCGATAGCAGTATGATTTACGAATATGTAGTTTGCGTATCGTAGCGATGACAGCTCGTCTCGGCCAACAACCGGTACTACAGTCAGCTAAATGACGTTTACACGGAAATTAGTGTAAGACCCGTATTATGTAATTATCACATTAGTAGACTATTTTGTGAGGCTCATTTAAACTCACCGCTACTGAGTTTTGTTTGATAAAAGTTCTAATGATATCGAGTAACGAACTTCCTTTCCTTTAGACCGTGGTATAGAAACAGGACCGTTATTAGACGCACGTAATTTAGAAACGTAAGAAAATTCGGAGTAGGTATTAAAATCCATGGAGAAGAAATAAAAACCTTGAGGTTTGCCGACGACATTGTAATTCTGTCAGAGACAGCAAAGGACTTGGAAGAGCAGAATGGACAGTGTCTTGAAAGGAGGATGTAAGATGAACATCAACAAAAGCAAAACGAGGATAATGGAATGTAGTCGAATTAAGTCTGGTGATGCTGAGGGAATTAGATTAGAAAATGAGACACTTAAACTAGTAAAGGAGTTTTGCTATTTGGGGAGCAAAATAACTGATGATGGTCGAAGTAGAGAAGATATAAAATGTGGACTGGCAATGACAAGGAAAGCGTTTCTGAAGTAGAGAGATTTAAGTGTCAGGAAGTCGTTTCTGAAAGTATTTGTATGGAGTGTAGCCATGTATGGAAATGAAACATGGGCGATAACTAGTTTGGACAGGAAGAGAATAGAAGCTTTCGAAATGTGGTGCTACAGAAGAATGCTGTAGATTAGATGGGTAGATCACATAACTAATGACGAGGTATTGAATAGAATTGGGGAGAAAAGGAGTTTGTGGCACAAATTGACGAGAAGAAGAGACCGGTTGGTAGGACATGTTCTGAGGCATCAAAGGATCACAAATTTAGCATTGGAGGGCAGCGGGGAGGGTAAAAATCGTAGACGGAGACCAAGAGATGAATACACTAAGCATATTCAGAAGGATGTAGGTTCCAGTGGGTACTGGGAGATGAAGACACTTGCACAGGATAGGGTAGCATGGAGAGCTGCATCATACCAGTCTCAGGACTCAAGACAACAACAACAACAACAACAACAACAACAAGCGTATGTGCCTTTTTATTTAATCAGTGTCCTTTAAACGTTTGACATTTTAATGAAGATGTATAATAGCTATTGTCCGAGCGAGACGAGCTGGAAAGATGAGGTCGAAACGGATAACGGAGAATGTATTCGTTATAAGTGCCTGTGGTCTGAAGAGGAAGCAGTACGCGTACGTCATGCAAGCGAGGTGTATGAAACTAATTACAACGTGTAACACGTCTCATTGTCTCCCTTCAACTTAAGAAACACAACAGAGTAGAGTACTTAATTACTTTTGGTATTTCGCATTTTAATTGTTTCCGAAATGAGATTCAGTCCGCCACACACTTCACTGGGTTGAGATTTAAAGACTGTTTTTGAAAACACTTCGTTGCTCGATGAAGATAGGTTGAACTGACAAATCATAAACGAGCATAGACACTGTTGTCTATGCCGCGATAGTGCTTTGAGTGTAAAGGTTTACAGTAGTTTGTGGTTTGTAGTTTGGGGTTACGGTTTTACTTGTTATTGTGTGGATAGGCCTTCTTATTTGAATGTTACAACGGAACAGCACTTGAAATTATGATTCATTTAATGTTTTACGATTTTGCTGGTAACATGAGCAGATGTGTTTTCATTTGGTTCAGTGCAGTATTAGCTAATATAAGGACGTTTCGTAAAACTTACTGTTGGCTTTATGATCTTGAAGTGTTTTCATAGTTGATACTAAAATTATATTTATTGTTTGTGTACGTGTACCACTGTAACAAAGTGACTGACAGCTATCTGTTTAGCCGCGTGGGATTAGCCGAGCGATCTTGGGCGCTGCAGTCATGGACTGTGCGGCTGGTCAGGAGGAGGTTCGAGTCCTCCCTCGGGCATAGTTGTGTGTGTTTGTCCTTAGGATAATTTAGGTTAAGTAGTGTGTAACCTTAGGGACTGATGACCTTAGCAGTTAAGTCACATAAGATTTCACACACACATGCGCACACAGCTAGCTTTCTATTACAGTTACCGTTGCAACCATCAGTCAGAGAATGAGGTTAGTCATGCCTTCTGGTCTGTTTACTGCCGTCGTAATGTTGTTATCTCAGGTTCCAGAAAGCACGGTTTCAGACTGCGATTGTGGCCGGCAAAGTACCCATTGCTATTCAGTTTCTCTGTGCTGCGGTTTCCTTTTACACAAAACAATGTTGTGAAAGTGAGCACGTAAGTGATATGAACGGTAACATCTTGGTAACCAAATTCAATATTGCACTATTAGCGTTAAAGCGTGAATGTACGCGGAAGGGAACTGCATAGCTGTTGCTGTCACCGTCATATTGCCCAACAGACAAACGTCACCTACTCCCATGCTCACTGTCAATCAATTTTTTCTTTCTATTGCGGTGTAGGGGCCTGACGACGGTGGAGAGGACCGATGAAACCGGCAACAATTAATTAAATAATAAACACAGTCATTAGGAGCAATAGCTATTTACAAGAAAGGAGACAGAAGGGTAATTTCCAAGTATGTCTGCCTATCGAAGCTGGGGGAGTTCAAACGATACATATCGAACGTGCGATCGTAAGTCGATCATGCGACTCTGGTGGCGGCCGCTGTGATCAATTATTTTTGATCGTCATTTTTATCTGTTTTCCGTCATTCCTTTAGTTGGTCTAAATTACCTACCTGTGCGAATTATTTGTGAGTTACTAGAGAATCCCAGACGATTTATGTCGCAAGTGAGTGGGATGTCTGGTGTTCTTGACGTTTCTTGGGCGGATTCTGTCACATGGAAAACTCTAATTCCATGTTTATCCAGCGTAAAATTTTTTCGACTTTTTGTCGCAAGTATGGAGTACCGAACTTTCACATGATGACAACACCGACGACGAGTGAGGTAAGTCGTCTCCTTTGCAATTACAAATATTTTTGTCGTTGATGTAGCGACCACTGTAAACTTACTCATAACGCCCGCCACCAGGGTCGCATAAGCGATTATTGATCGCACGTTCGATATGTGTCGTGTGGATCCCCCGACTTCGATAGGCAATCATTCTTGGAAATTACCGACAGAAGTAACTGCGAAAGCTGTAGGTGCATATCTCTCTGGTGAATAGAGGGTGTAAAATATATTCTAAAATAGTAACACATTGACTAGCAGTATTTGTTTGAAACATTCTGCTAGAAGAGAAACGGGTTTCGCTATTAGACAAATCGTTGAGAAACACAGAGTACAATACAGAGACACATCTACCATTCAAACTCTATGTGAAAACTTTCGTTAGTACAAAGCTTGTACCAAGGATAAGAAATAGCGATTGCAGGAAATGGAAAATCTGAGATCAGCTCAAGTATAGGACTAAGACAAAGATGCAATTTATCTCCGATTCTTTTTAATATTTATACTGATGACAACCCGAGGCAATGGATAACCAAATTAAGTTTTTATTATTCATGGGTTCAACAAAAGGAATCATAGTATGACACTACTGTCTGCTGATGATCAAATCTTGATTGCTGATAGAGAGAAAACATTCAAAAGACTTAGTCATATTTTACCCACAACGGCTAAGTTGTATAATGCCTTAATAGCTCCAAGGAAAAGAAGGTAATGCCTGTCAAGGACAAGGAGCTAATTCCCAGAAAAATAATAATAAACGATCGGAAAATAAGAAGAGCAAGCTCGTGCAAGTTCTTAGGAAATAGTATCTCATTCATTACAGAAATGGAAGTACAATACAAAGTAGAAAGATGTAATTATATTAATAGAGTAACTCAAAGTTTGCAGGCCGTCTGGCTTGCCTCCTCCCATTAATAAGCTAACACTATCTGCTCCATGCCATGACTGGAGAAGTGTGGGACAAATGATTCTTATCACTTTGTTTAATTCTGATTACTGTATTTGATTCTGAATATTGTCCGCCCCGATAGCTCAGTGGTGAGAATAACGGACTGCCATCCTATGGGTCTGGGTTCCATTCCCGGCTGGGTTGGAGATTTTCTCCGCTCAGGGATTGGGTGTTGTGTTGTCTTCGTCATCATTTCATCCCCATCCGGCGCACAGGTCGCATAATGTGGTAATAAGACCAGCACCAAGGCGGCCGGACTTGCCCCGCAAGGGGTCTCCCGGCCGATGACGCCAAACGCTCATTTTCATTCTGGGTATTGTGTTTGGTAAAAGTGTGAGGGTTGTCTGTCTGAATTTACGTCGCTTTGGCCAAGAGAATTCGTGAGAATCTTGCAGTTCTTTCCCCCAGGAGTTGGGGAACAGCCACTTCACACAACTCTCTGAGTAATGGGGCAGGCCACTCGCCACTCAGATGATTAGGTCACTGGCTGCAGAGGGCGGTAGAGCCATTCGAATGAGGTTTCCGGGACTCACTTGGCACTGAAAGAACCGGGATGTTCGGTTTTCATATGTTCCGGTACTGTCCGGCCCTCGGCTAGCTGGCTCGTCACCTGATGACGTCTGGAAGAAGAGGTCATGCTTGCTGCTGTGGAAACGGGACCTGGTGGAGTTCCTGTCGCATTCGCTTCACGTATTGGAAATTATGAGCAGTATAAACAGCGCTGTGGTATGCCTATCGCCTCTTGACGCAAAACTGGAATTTCTACAACAGGCTTTAAGAGGAGAGGATGTCCTGATTGGCCCTTGATATACTGTAGTCCGTGGAGGGAAATTATTTAAGACTGCAGTTTCACGCCCCTGGACAGAAGGAAATAACATTCTGCCTGATTGGTGCTTGCTGACGTGCCAAAACAAACGGGGGAGTCATGTGCAGGGAAATACAATTGTGGAAACTCTTGGATCCATCGTAATGGAGGCTCGATTATTCTGGTGTTCTGCGCTAGTACGTCGTGCCGACAACTTGTTGCGGTCAACGGATTCCGGCAGCTGCAGATCTCGTGTTGACGGACATCTCCACTACACGGAGGCGACAAGGAACTGGCGAGAATATTACGCAGCACCTTATCGTTAGGTGGGAGTTTTCCATTTTATAAGGGCACAGTGGCTCCACAGAGCCGTTAGATTCCACTTACGTAGAAAGGTTCTTTTCATTTTAGTTCGGACAACCAATCACTGCAGCATAAAATTCATATTTGTGAGGTTTGTCCATATGATTCAGGGGATGTACAGTGTGAAACCATTATCATTCCCTGGACATCAACTTGTACTTATTAATAATCTATCATGTTAGACTCGTATTGTCTGTCTGCTTGTTTTCTTGTGTAGGAAGTTGAACTTTTGTAATAAATCACCAGTTTATCTTCATTTGAATTTCATTTACAGTAGTTTGTGTCTCATTCACCACGTTGTGAATTGTTTTTAAAATGTACTTACTAACTGATTTTATAGATGCTCCCCACCGTAAGATCTAATGCTACGGACAGACTTCCATTGTGTTAAGTATGAGCGGTATATCGGAGTCTAGATAACCTCTGGCTCCAGTGACGATTTCTGAGTTTACACACACGGGATACTGCACAATCTACAGAACTCTCAGGAGTAAAGGAAAGAAAGAAAGGAGACTCTGTCTAATTTCTACAAAACGATGTCGGTTCGGAGCGTATGGAAGTGAGTCTCGGATTCTACCAAACATAAATGATCATAGGAAACGGACATCTGACACACGATAACTAAAAAGAGAAGTTAGGTACACACTAGCTACAGTAGGAGGGAGGAATGCTGACATCAAAGAAGAACTGGGAGTGGAAAGATTAAGTGAGCAAATTGAGGAATACGGGAGTAACTGGAAGGACCATGTCACAAGAATGGAAGACTACAGAATACCAAAATGAGTGATGAGTTGTTGTGCAGTGGGCAGAAGATATTTACGAAGACGGAGGAACAGGTGGAAAGATCAAGATTCAAGCCTGAGACGTGGAGAAAGAAGACGAAGGTAAATACAGACAGTCAGCTGTCAGCGTTACACATTGTCTCACACAAATAATAAATGTGTTCGGGGCCACACTTGACTAATGCGTAACGAGAAACCTCGACTTCTGTGCCGGCACGCACGAGTGGCGCCGGCTGCGGACTTTGGAGGCGTTGCACCAGAGCCGTGCAAATGACCGGGGGCGGAGGCGGCGGCGACAACTCGCCACGGGCGCCTCGCGCCACCCACGGGTCCGACTACGCTCCTGCGGAAACCGGGACTACTACCCCGGCTGCTCTCAACGAAATTAGTCGTGGCGTGCAGATGTCCCGCCCGCCGCCGGAGGCCGACGGGGCTGGGGGATGGCGACGTGGAAGCGGGCGGAAGAGGCGGTGGGGGCGGTGGGGGCGGCTCGGGGTCCGAGGCGACGTCGATAAGAATCTCCGGTGTGGAGCGCGGCTATCGATTGCCGGTCCACGCCGCCGCCGCCGCCCCCGCCGCCGCCGCCCCCCGTTGCCGCCCCCGATGCCACGCCATCGCCCGGACGCTGCCCGTGCCTCCGTCTGGTTTAGCCCCTTCAACGACTTCACCATTAACTAATTCATTTCCTGCTCTGGAGAACACGGAGGCCACGGTGTAATATCTCTATATGCATTAACCCCCTTTCCGAGTCACCATCTTTGTTTGAAAAATATGATAATTTATGTTGTAGTTGGCTGAAGAGCCAACACCGTGTTACTATTGGAGGCCGAAATGCACGCGTTTTAGCTCACGCAGGCTGGCGTGAGGAGGGAAGAGCTATCCTGACGTGAGGTCTGAATTAGAATTCAGAAAGCAGACGAATTTAGGTTGATACTTAACTTTAATCCATTAATGATGAACGTCGCTCTTGATGGTACATGAGTCACAATATTATCTATTCAGAAGACATAATAACTGAATATGGCGCCTTGCTAGATCGTAGCAAATGACGTAGCTGAAGGCTATGCTAAACTGTCGTCTCGGCAAATGACAGCGTATGTAGTCAGTGAACCATCGCTAAGAAAGTCGGCTGTACAACTGGGGCGAGTGCTAGGGAGTCTCTCTAGACTAGACCTGCCGTGTAGCAAAATCGTTATTTCATTAGATATCGACAACACTTACTGTAAACCCTGACCTAAAATGTTCTCCCTTCACGTGAAACTGAAATTTGGTGAGAACAACGCAGTGACACTTGAGGCATTTCCCAAAAGGTGCTGGCCGTGCGGTGCTAGGCGCTGCAGTCCGGAACCGCGGGACTGCTACGGTCGCAGGTTCGAATCCTGCCTCGGACATGGATGTGTGTGATGTCCTTAGGTTGGTTAGGTTTAAGTAGTTCTAAGTTCTAGGGGACTGATGACATAAGATGTTAATTCCCATAGTGCTCAGAGCCATTTTTAACGATTTTACCCCTTTTCCTCCCAGGCTGACGAA
Source organism: Schistocerca gregaria (assembly GCF_023897955.1). Lineage (NCBI taxonomy): Eukaryota > Metazoa > Arthropoda > Insecta > Orthoptera > Acrididae > Schistocerca > Schistocerca gregaria. The sequence continues at coordinate 516,070,685 of NC_064924.1, forward strand.
TTATCGCGGAGCCTTGACGATTGGACTGCTGAATTCGTAATTTGGCGAGTGCGTGTGTTTCGATGCACCCTATGGTTTAAGAGAAGTTCCTGTTTCTTGATGTGGATATCCTTTCAACCTTGATATTTCACACTCCTTGTCCTCTCTTCTAGCACGGAAAATGGTATTTTGTTAAAACACTAGACTGATGCGTTTGGGTCCATCGATGAGATTCCTATGGTGTCTATGGTGGTCTCAGCAAGCCTTGACGCCTTGACGGGTCTTCTTAGACCACAGAAAACAACTGTTGCAATTAAGTTGTGTTCTGCAATCATGTTTATTTTGTGTTGAAAAGAGCGTGTGTCAGAATTCCGTAGTACTAATGCTAGAAAGGGGTGAGCGTCGTCACACGGCGCATCATATGAAAACCCTTTAACTAATGTTCAGATCTACAAGTGACTTAGATTACTGCTTTGTCTGGTGACCGTTACCCACAGTCATCAATCGTAGTCGTCTTTTCATCCCTCTCACTTGTCTATCTTCGTCGGGATAGCTTAATAGCAACGTGGTTCATAATAGGTTCTGCTCGCTGCTGTTCTAACACGATTATCATGAAATACTGATTATTTATGGTTCGAAATAGATTACGGTAGAAACGGTAAACTCATCTCACGCAATAGTCTACTATGTGTGTGATTACTGTGCACACTTCACACTGAAACTTTATATTTAATCGTGGTAAACAAATGCTTTTTGTTCTATGCTACCTGCATTCCCTTGCATTCTACCCACGTCGATAATCTTGTACATATTTCTGTTTCCAATGTAAGCGTCAGAATGCCTAAACTATCACTATTCACGTATACCGTTCAGTACATAATAATGACAGCGCAGAAGGCTTTCTCGGGATAGTTTGCGTCTATCTTCAAGAGTTTGCCAGTTCAGCTTCTGAGCATCTCCCACGAGTCAATCGTGCTGCTTCTCTGTACGCTTTCAATATTCCTCGTCAGCTGTACTTGATACGAGTTCCATGCACTTGAGTAATATTCAAGCATTGATCCCACAGGTAATATGCAAGCAGTCTGATGGCATTTCCGTAGTATTCTACCGATGAACCGCAGTCTGCCACCAAGTTTACCTATGATCGAGCTTATGTGTTCGTTCCACTTCATATCCCTACAAAGTACCCCACCCACCGATTCAGTTTGTTACGCATTGATTCTGTAGTCATAGGATAATACGTTTTTTTTTTAGTTTTATGAAGTGTGTAATTTTACATTTTGGACATTTAAAGAAACATGACAGTCCTTGCACCACTTTGACATCTTGTCAAGATACGACTGAGTATTTGTGCAGCTTTGTTCAGACTGTACTTCATTTTGGACAACTATATCATCTGCGAAAAGTCTGATGTTACCATTAATATTGTCTGAAAGATCATTAATAATCAACACGAACAGCAAGGCTCCCAACACGCATCCTTGGAGTGCACCCGAAGTTACTTTTATTTCTGTTGATGACTCTCCGTCCAAGACAACATACTACATCGTACCTACTAAGAAGTCTGCCGGTCGGAGTGACCGAGCGGTTCTAGGCGCTTCAGTCTGGAACCGCGCGACCGCTACTGTTGCAGCTTCGAATCCTGCCTCGGTAATGGATGTGTATGATGTCCTTAGGTTAGTTAGATTTAAGTAGTTCTAAGTCCTAGGGGACTGGTGACCTCAGAAGTTAAGTCCCATAGTGCTCAGAGCCATTTGAACCATTTTTACTAAGAAGTCCTCAGTCCTGTCACACATTTCGACTGATATCCCATACGATTGTGCTTTCAATGATAAGTATAGGTATGGTACCGAGTCAAATGATTTTCGGGAATCGAGATATACTGCATGTGCCTGGCTATCTTGATCCATGGCTTTCAGGATATCATGCGAGAAAAGTGCGAGCTATGTTTCACATGATCGATATTTCCGTAATCGATGGTGGTTCGAATGACAGCAGGAGAACTGTTTTGGTGACTGCAAAATTGTACGTCAATCTATTGATTCTACATGTTTTTATGCCATTCATGAACAGCGTTCCAGCAGGTGTTTCGCAATAGTGTAATGCTCGCCCACATACCGCTGTTTTAACCTGGCATGTTCTGCTGAGTGTCAGCATGTTGTCTTGGCCTGCTCAATCGTCAGATATGTCTGCAGTCGAGCTGATACTGGACATCTTCGGACGACAACTCCAGTCTCAACCAGAAAAAAGCATTACACTCTCCCACCGTCTCTTACTGACCGACCAAGTGCAACAGGCACGGAACTCCATCCCAGAAACTAACATCTGGCACCCGTACGACACAATACTTGCACGTTTGCATGTTTGCATTCAATATTCTGGCGGTTTCACCGGTTACTAATGTTCCAGTGGACATTCGCAGTTGCTTATCTCATGGTTACATTAATCTCAGATCATGCAATATTAATCACTTAAACATGTTACCTAGAGAAATGAATTCCCGAAATTTCCCGCCCGGTATGGGCGAGCGGTTCTAGGCGCTACAGTCTGGAACCGCGTGACCGCTACGGTCGCAGGTTCGAACCCTGCCTCGGGCATGGATGTGTGTGATGTCCTTAGGTTAGTTAGGTTTAAGTAGTTCTAAGTTGTAGGGGACTGATGACCTCAGAAGTTAATGCCATAATGCTCAGAGCCATTTGGACCATTTCTGATTATGACTTCACTTCTCCTTATCTGTGTGACGTAGACATATAATTTTGGCAGTACATCTAGTGGTACATATGGGTACTCTCTGAAAACTTTGTTGCTAGTACAGTCAAATGTCCAAACGTGTGTGAATTCCTAAGGGACGAAACTGCTGATGTCATCGGTTCCTAGACTTACACACTACTTAAACTAACATGTACACTACTTAAACTAATATGTGCTAAGAACAACACACACACACCCATGCCCGAGGGAGTACTCGAACCTTCGGCGGGAGGGGCAGCGCAATCCGGGACATGGCTCCTCTAACCACGCGGCCAATCTGCGTGGGGCTAGTACAATCGCTAGTAAAGTAGTAATAAATTAAAGCATCGTTTCTGGTACTAACGTTTTACCAAAAGTCAGCAAGTGATAAACTTTTCTCCTTTCGTAGTTTTGTGGGGGATATTAGACAGAAAATATTTGGAAAATGTTTGAAATTATGTGCAAAGTTTGTTGCTAATCGCTAAGTCCTCTTGTTCTCAGTTACTGGAGGAATAAAATCTCGGGACTTGCGCGCCGTCAGTTACACTCTCTCGTAGTGTGTGTTAAACTTTCAGCATGAGATTACACTTCTCAATGAGCAGTTTACAACATTTTAAATATTTAAATTCAGCCGATGATAATGAGAAATACTGAAAATCAAAGTTTATTGCCCTGGAACCATTAGATAGGCAACCTTCAAGGGATACTGGTTTAGGCAGTTAGTAATGTAGAGGAAGCACACAGGGTGGTGGGTAGATGCGCAATAGGCAGGACACATGTGGGGAGAGCGGTAGTTGTGGAGGTTGTGGGCAGACTTAGGAGGAGAAATGTGCCGTTCTAAGCTGATGTGTAGGCTCACAGTTTTCGTAAATATTAAGTGGAGGCCTTCCACACCCACACTTGCATGGTGACCATTCAAAAAGATGTATTGTCATCTCTGCTTTGGTTGGTACGTAAAAAGGGTTCCTCTGTAAAATGAAGTGATATATTTTCGTTTGGCTTGTTAACCGTTTCTAACTCTCACAGAAGCGCCATGAATAGCGAATTTTGAGTAGAACCTACACATTTCTCTTGTTGCCATGTTGGAATTTGCGCCTTTTGCCAAAACACTGCGGAGTTTACGAAATGTTACCACACTAACATGGTGTGCAGACACAACTGCGCGAGAATTCTAAAAGGTAGTTAGCTCACAAAAAAGCAAATCCTAGGTACAAAATAAACGTGTAATGCCTTAAATTATGTTTCTCCCAAATATATAGCATTGCTCGTTTCATCAGCTATCGATGTCCCTTAAAAATTAAACTCTTTCATTAATAGTCTGTAATTAGTGGATTAACACGATAGATGCCGTAGTGAAGTTTTGCATAATAAACGCACAGCAAAGTAATCTCCTCTTTGTGTGCTATCATTCATCGAAACTATTTTCGACATCTCAAATCATTTATAAAATTTGAAAAATGTTGTGAATATTTCACTCCGGTTTTATCGCTGACACGATGAGATAGTAAATGAGTGTCGTACATCAGTTCAAACATTTTCGAGATTGGTGGCAAACTGAGACCTCTGTCCAAGTGTAAAGAAAAATTCGATATGTTATCTAAATTTCATAGACAGCAACATACTATGTAATATGCCTCAAACGCAACATCATAGTTACCTCTATTTTTCATTGCAAAGGTTATCGAATTTCTGGCAGTGTCTTACTTCCGTGTGCATATCACAACATTTATGACCATTAATAAAACGATCGTCACATCTCCATGAACCTAACATACGAGGGTCACTCCAAAAGAAATGTGTGTAGATACATCTTTTAGGAATAATATTTTCATTTCTCCACATAATTTCCATCCCTCTCAACTGCCTTACGCCATCTTGGAACTAGCGTCTGTATACCCGCACGGTAAAATTCTGGACCAACCTGTTGGAGCCACTGTTTGGTAGCGTGCACAAGGAAGTCATCATCTTCAAACCTTGTTCCACGAAGAGAGTCTTTCAGTTTCCCAAAGGGATGATAGTCACGTGGATCCAGGTCAGGACTGTAAGGCGGGTGTTTCAGTGTTCAGTGTTATTCATCTTAGTTTTGTGATCGCTTCCATGGTTTTTTGACTGACATGCGGCCGTCCATTGTCGTGCAACAGCAAAACACCCTGCTTTTGCCGATGTGGTCGAATACGACTCAGTCGAGCTTGAAGTTTCTTCAGCGTCATCACACATGTATCAGATTTTATGGTGGTTCCACTTGGCATTATGTCCACAAGCAAGAGTGATTCGGAACCGAAAAACACCATGGCCATAACTTTTCCAGCAGAAGGAGTGGTTTAATTTTTTTTTCTTGGATGAATTTGCATGATGCCACTCCACTGATTGCCTCATAGTCTCTGGTGAAAAATGATGGAGCCATGTTTCATCACCTGTCACAATTCTTCCAAGAAATTCATCTCCACCATTATCGTACTGTTCCAAAAGTTCGCTGCATACCGTTTTTCTTGTTTCTTTGTGAGCCACTGTCAACATCCTGGGAACCCACCTGGCACAAACCTTTTTTTAACGGCAACACTTTCATTATTCTGCAAACACTTCCTTTCCCTACCCCAACACAGCATGACAATTCGTTCACTGAGATGCGTCTGTCGGCAGTCACCAATTCGTTAACTCTCTGCACATTGTCTGGAGTGTGTGCAGTACGACGAGGCCTACCGCTGCGTGGACAATCCTCAATATTGCGGTGCCCGCTTTCATCACGTAACCCGCTTGCCAACCGACTAACTGTACAACAATCGATATCAGCATCTCCATACACCTTTTTCAACCTCTTGTCGCTGTTTACCACTGTCTCGTTTTCACAGCACAGGAATTCTATGAGAGCACGTTGCTTGTGACGAACGTCAAGTGTAGCAACCATCTTGAACACATGCTGTGACGGCGCCACTCGCGGCAACAGGTTGTAAAAAGTTTGAAAACAAGCAGGATGGATATATCTACACACTGTAAAACTTTAACGCATGTAGAATAAAAACTGCATTTTTAAATAAATAGTGTGCATTTCTATAGGAGTGACCCTCGTATAAAGCTATAAGTTACGCAAAAATGAATTTTTTTGCGGAGTTCCAAAAAGATTGCAGACCAACGGCCTTGCCACAGTGGTAGGGCTGGTTCCCGTCAGATCACCTAAGTCAAGCGCTGTCGCACTAGGTTAGCACTTGGATGGGTGACCCTCCGGCTGTACCCCACGCTATTGGCAAGTGGTGTACTCATTCATTCTGAGACCAATTAAGGATATAATCATTTAGGAAGTAGCAGCTATGGTCACGAAAACTGACAACAACTATGAGAGCGCTGTACTGACTACATACCCTTTCACATCCGCTTACAGTGATGCCTATGGGCTCAGGATGACACGGCGGTCGGTCGGTAACGTTGGGCCTTCAAGGCCTATTCGGTCAGAGTTTTGAAATGCATGGGGTTTTGGTATACTCTGATCCATTCCTTGTTCCATTAGGTCGGTCGAACTGATGTCCGCCAGCTGACTTCACCACTGATACAAGGCGCTTGGGAGGCACTTCGCTCTGGGAAGCAGGGAATATTCTCCGGAAAGCAATTACTGGAGAGGTCGTCGCGGCGCCCGCACGCGTCTCGCTGCGACTTCCCCTCCCCATCCTTCCTGGCCTCGCATTTGCATGTAATTGAAGAGGCTCGCAGAAAGGCGGGCCGCTTATACAGACAGCTGACTGCAGACCGCCGGCGGCAGCCGTGTTAATTGTCCGCGTAGTGCGGCGTGAGGCGGCGGGGCGCCCGCGCTAACTCGGCAATTCGCGGTTTAAAGGTCGACTGGCGCCAACCGGCCGATGGCCGTGTTCACTGGCGAGCCGAACGCGGGCGCACTATTGTCCGGAGCCAGCGCCACACCGCTAACACCTTGATGCAGCATCGCAGAAGTCAGTTTGCCTTGTGGCTTAGCCATTGGGTGGATTGGGTTCGGGGTCGGGTGTTTCAAAGAATAATTTATTAAACACAACATATTCTTCTTGACAACTGTCCCGCCAGGTTAGCCGAGAGCGCTTCCTGGACTCGGGTAAGCGAGCCGGCCCCGGATCGAATCCGACCGGCGGATTACCGAAGTAGGCAGGTGTGCCGGCCAGCCTGGATGTGGTTAACAGGCGGTTTTCCACATCCCGTTGAGTGAACACCGGGCTGGCCCCCACGTTCCGCCCCAATTACACAACTCTCAGACATCTGAACACGTACGCGCTATTCCATGGATTACACTAGACGCAGACAGCTGGGGTACACTAATTCCGTCCTCAGGCTACGGGGTCGCGGCAGAAAGGGTATCCGGCCACCCCCTAACATTAACGTTGCCAAATTCGCTCCTAACAGTAGCGACCTTGCGAAACCACGGAACAAGGCACCAGCACAAGAAGAAGATTCTTTTTGACAACTGAGAAATGACAAGAAAACAGATCTTAACCCACAGTACAGCTCAGCACCCCACAGTACAGCTCATGAAGGCAGGACTCTACACGATAACAACAACATAAAATATCTTCAGCACAACTTATATTTTACTAGAAGCTAAATGACAATTTCATCAGCAAACAATCTAAGACGGCTCAGATCCTCTCGTAAACCATTTATATAGATTAAGAACGCCAGCGGCCATATACACTATGTGATCAAAAGTATCCGGACACCTGGCTGAAAATGACATACAAGCTCGTGGCGCCCTCCATCGGTAACGCTGGAATTCAATATGGTGTTGGCCCACCCTTTGCCTTGATGACAGCTTCTACTCTCGGAGGCATACGTTCAATCAGATGCTGGAAGGTGTCTTGGGGAATGGCAGCCTATTCTTCTTGGACTGCTGCACTGAGGAGAGGTATCGTTGTCGGTCGGTGAGGCCTGGCTCGACGTCGGCGTCACAAAACACCCCAAAGGTGCTCTGTAGGATTCATGTCAGGACTCTGTGCAGCCCCGTCCATTGTCGTGTAACTGCCACAGGCAGTGCATCTATCGTGTTGAAAGATGCAATCGGCATCTTAGAATTGTTCTTCAACAGTGGGAAGCAAGAAGGTGCTTAAAACATCACTGCAGGCCTGTGCTGTGTTAGTTCTACACAAAACAACAAGGGGTGCAAGCCCCCTCCATGAAAAACACGACCACACCATAACACCACCGCCTCCGAATTTGACTGTTGGCACTACACACGCTGGCAGATGACGTTCACCGGGCATTCGCCATACCCACACCCTGCCATCGGATCGCCACATTGTGTATCGTCATTCGTCACTTCTTGCAACGTTTTTACGCTGTTCAGTCGTCGAAAGTTTACTTTTCTTACACCAAGCGAGGCGTCGTTTGGCATTTGCCGGCATGATGTGTGGCTTATGAGCAGCCGCTCGACAATGAAATCCAAGTTTTCTCACTTGTCGTCTAACTGTCATAGTAATTGCAGTGGGTCCTGATGCAATTTGGAATTCCTGTGTGATGGTCTGGATAGATGTCTGACAGGTCGGCCTGTACGCTTTTCTGCTGTGCATGTCCCTTCATGTTTCCACTTCACCATCACATCGGGAATAGTAGACATAGGGATGTTTAGGAGTGTGGAAATCTCGCGTACAGACATATGACACAAGTGACACCCAATCACCTGACTACTTAAGTTCCGCGGAGAGCCCCATTCTGCTCTCTCACGATGTTTAATGACTACCTGATATTGAGTACCTGGCAGTAGGTGGCAGCACAATGCAACTAATATAAAAAACGTAGTTTTTGGGGGTGTTTGATCACATAGTGTACTTCTGGAAAGTCAGATGTCACTTCCATTGTATACACTTGTTGTAGCTGGGATTCGAAGTCATAAAATTTTTTTGAAGGACATCATCTTTGCGCCAGTGACTGTTATATGTTTTTATCACACTATTGCAATTTCGGCCTTAGGATATTATCAAGTGCTGATATTCTGGCTTTTGATAATGGCCTAAGGCCGAAATTGCAATAGTGTAATAAAAACTAGTACAGCCACTGGCGTAAAGATGATGTTCTTTAAAAAACTTCCATTTAACTCTATGATTTACCATCAAGTTCAGCCAGCCACCGCTGGATGGCAGTGGCAACTTTTTTTTTTACAGAAACAGGAGACGTTAATTAATCATATTTAAACCTCTTTACACGAAATTTTTCATGATATACACAAACCGTTCTCACGAGAGTGTCTGTTGGTGAAAACCGTATCACAATCGCTACAGCAGTTGCTGAGACTAGCCTGTACGTAGAGACAGAATAAACGAGAGGTAGTTTAGTTTATGTTGGTACTGACATGATGATTTTAACGATAATGATGCTGATAGAAGAAGGAGGTTTCCTGCTGTTGTTCTTGTCTTCAGTCTGAAGACTGGCTTCAAGCATTACTGCACGGTAGTTCGTACCGTAAAGCGCTGCTGCTGTGTGCTCGACCCGCGTGGTGTTCACTTGTCAGCGGTGTGCGAGAGAGGGAACGAATAAACGTGGCACAGCTAGCCAGAAGTTGCCGAGGATGCCCCGCATTACGTCGCCTAATGACAGAGGCGCCTGCGGCGCTTGCATAGCAACGCGGAAGTCACGCAAATGCGGAAAGGCCGCGAAGCTGCTCGCTGCGTGGTCTTCACGCAACCGCTGTGTCTCGCGATGGGTTGTGATGTAGCTAGTGACTGCGTCCCCTTGCCGCGTGCAATGGACCGCAAGCCTGCTGAATCCCAGTCGGCGAATGCTCGCCCGCGTGAAAGCGAGTAAGACTAAACTGCGTGGATTACAGATGACGGGGCTCAAGCGGATACGTTTAAGAACAGCACAGTGGGCAAGAGCCGTTATCAGGTAAGTCCATCGGTAGATCAGTACTGGTGGGGAGAGGAGGGGCGAGGAGGGGGAATCCATGCGGTAATTCCATTCCTAGTGGACCCATGTCAAAAATCAGCCCCACTTTAACAGTGTCTCGAGCATCCAAATATCGTCATTGGGTACTTGCACAAAGTTTAAATTCTGAGCCATTTCAGATTTGAGCAAAATTCCAGTATCGTTCGACATTTTGCAGGCCTCTATTGAAAGTCTCGAGGTTTTCGGATCTTGATCTCATGTTTTATTGTACAGTGTGGAACCGTACTACACCGTCAAAATTTCGGAGGCTGTTCAAAGATGTTATCAGAGTATTTTACTATGACGGACCCGTGGCCTGCGATGGCTCCATACACAGTAATTGCATTTCGTTTGATTTCATTTCTCCACTTGCCGTTGCCTCTGTATCGCGCTGATAACATCCGTACAGCAGGGTAAATGTCGACGGAGTGCTCTTGTTTACAAACAAACTTTTCCCATTTACCCACGGTACTTGTTATTGGCAACAGTAATTCCGACTTTATTCTTCACTCTGAAGCTTGCAATGAATCCTGCTCGATTCTGTTCAGGATTTGTTTTCCTGCATTGTTGGTTGTACGTTAACAGTGATACACGACAGTAAAGGTAGGTTTAGTGATGAAGAATTGGATGATGTGGACTTACTTATGAATACAAATGGACAACAGTCTACGTCGATGTTATTCTGGTCTGTTATCGCAGCGAGCATAACCATCTCACAACACTTCTGAATCCGGGGTTGGTTGTTGCATTATTCTGCATTTTGTATTTTACCTTTTGATTGCTACACCCGACATCTTCACAACAACAAATCTAACTGTCGAAACTGAAATTCCAACCTTACCCGAAAAAGGGAGACGAAAATTTACGGAACGGAACTCAAATCCGGATTTCCCCCTTACAAATGCACCATACATATAGTGTCTGTCCCGAGTGTAACTGTGGGAGCGAACCAAATATATCGTAATTAGACCAACATAATTACCCTCTAACGAAGCAGTGGTGGGTGAATTTCCATTGTGACAAACCACTCAGATAATATACCCCGAAGAAACTTTCAAATTCTGCCGTTAAATCTTGGGTTAACTTGGATTAATTATACAGTATGTTAGGAGCTGAATACGGAGTATGATAGGGGCTGAAAAGTTAGTGGGACAAAAGTTTCTTGGGGCAACGGGGCCCATAATACGACGTTAGTCTTTTGTTGCTAGGCGGGGTCGCTTCAGAGACATGGTCAATTTTATTTTTTTAAATGGGATGCTATAGTTTGGTATTTATTTTCTGATCGCGGCTATCTAGTCGAAACCGATGATGTGTAGTAGTAAGGCCCCTGAAGGTCAACGAAAGTCAAAAAGGTGGCATAAACGTTCATTTACAGTAGGTATTCGAAGTGATGACCATTGGTATCAATGTAATGCTGCAGTCTTCTTATCATGGACTGAGTGGTACCCCTTACCACATAGGCAGTTGTCAAGCACATGCATATCTCGAGGTGTAGTTCGAACGTCTTTATGAACAATGTGTTTTACGAATCCCCACAAGAAAAAAATCCAGAAGCGAACGAGCCGGCCACGAATCATCTCCTCCATGTCCAATCCAACGATTTGGGAACTGTCTCAGCAACTGATTTCTAGCCATCAGCAAAAAATGTGCCGGACACCCATCGTGTTGATACCACCTTCTGTTCCTTCTTCCTAAAGGTATTTGTTCCAATAACAGACCAAATGTTTCTTGCAGGAATGTGGTGTACTTTCTACCATTGAGATTTCCTTCGATGAAATAGGGGCCTATAATTCTGTCCTCCAGTATCCCACACCATACATTTACCGACAACAGTTTTTGGTGTGCAACTTGCCGTAGCCAACATGATTTTCAGTTGACCAATTATGCATGTTATGCTAATTAACACTTCCATGGTTCGTGAATGTAGACTCTTCGATAAATAAAATCAAATTAATAAATGTGTCATCCCGCTGAATATGAAGTTGAACCCATCTGCAGAATTCAATACGACGCATACAATTCGTACCAGTTAATTATTGGTGGAGACCGATATGGTAAGGATGATATTTATGGCGATGCAGAACACGAACAACACTACCCTGGCTTAAGCCAGATTCCCTTGCGACTTGACGCGAACTAACACGAGGTAAGAGTATAACTTTCCGTTTCCTCGATAGTAACTTTCCTTTGCTGGATATGTTTCCGAAGCGTTAAAGATCAAGTTGTTCTCAATTTATCATACACATATTTAAACGTAGGGCGTGTATAATGAGTACGTTGAGGATATCTTTCAGCGTAAAAGTCTTTAGCTCTCACTGAATTTCATTGACATTTTCCGTAAATGAAAATTATATCGACTTCTTTTGCGAAGGACTACATCATTCACATTCGCTTGATTCGACTATACTACCCTGTTAGTGTTGTATTTCGAACCCGTCAAATGGTGTTTACATGTCAGTGGCACGTTAAATGGATACGCCGTATTCGGCGAATATTTAATATTTGCACGAAATACGAGAGATAATTGTCAGAGCATGTGTTTCGATAATTGCCGAAGTGACAAGGAATATCACTCAACCCATGATAAGAAGCACTGCGTTGATACCAATAGTCATCACTTCGAACACCTTCTGGAAATTGACGTTGATGCCACCTTTATGCCCTTCGTTGACCTCTAAATATCTTACTATACACATGATTGGATTTGTCTCGATAGACGCTATCAGAAAACAAGTACCAGACTATAGCATCCCATTTAAAAAACAAAGTTGACCTTGATATCTCTGACGCGACTCCACCTAGCAACAAAAAACTAACGTAATATTATGGCCCCCGTGGTGCCATACAATTTGTCCCACATACTTTTCAGCTACTATCATACTTTCGGAGTTGTTCTTGGTGGCAATAGATAGACCATAGCTGAACCATGACCACACAGACCGCGTTTGGTGGAAGAAAGGGTCCGTTGAGTATTGCGGATGGTTGGTGTAGAAAATCGCATTATACCAGCGGACAAAATCACTCGCGAGTTCGAAAGCGCTACAAGCAGTCCATGACTATGCTTACAAAGTTAAAAATAACAGGGCACAAGGGACTAGCAGCTTCTCATTGGCCACAAATTTGTGTAGTCACGGCTGAGGGACGGACGAGACGGTGTAAATAGCGATGGTGTTGGAGTCCCAAAAGTGTTCAAGGCGTCAAAAGGCGTAGGGTGGACGCTATCCATATTAATTTGCACTAACTGGCGTCTGGATACCTTAGATCAGAGAGAGTATTATGTTTATTGGGCGAGGAAGTGTACTCAGTGGTCTGTATAAACTAGGCTGCCAAGCGGTACTATTAAAATCATATTGCAAATTTGACATCTACTTGGCGTACTTCAGAATGTTGGTGCGATTTGACGCGATCCTTCTACATCTACATTTACATTTTCAGATTTTTGTTGAAGACAGTCAGACGGGGAGCACTAGCTCACTTGGTGTAGAGTGGTCCGTTGGTCAAAACGATTAAAAGGTGTAAGACGTCAAATGAGCCGACTTGGAGCAGGAGAGACACCACAGGATATTCTAATTTTCACTGTCTATACTTATACAAATACCGGGTGATCAAAAGGCAGTATAAATTTGAAAACTGAAAAAATCACGGAATGATGTAGATAGAGAGGTACAAATTGATACACATGCTTGGAATGACATGGGGTTATATTACAACCAAAAAAATACAAACGTTCAAAAAATGTCCGACAGATGGCGCTTCATCTGATCAGCCTAGCAATAATTAGCATAACAAAGTAAGACAAAGCAAAGATGATGTTCTTTACGGGAAATGCTCAATACGTCCACCGTCATTCCTCAACAATAGCTGTAGTCGAGGAATAATGTTGTGAACAGCACTATAAAGCATGTCCGGAGTTATGGTGAGGCACTGGCATCGGATGTTGTCTTACAGCATCCCTAGAGATGTCTGTCGATCACGATACACTTGTGACTTCAGGTAACCCCAAACCAAATAATCGCACGGACTGAGGTCTGGGGACCTGGGAGGCCAAACATGAGGAAAGTGGTGGCTGAGCACATAATCATCACCAAACGATGCGCGCAAGAGATCTTTCACTTATCTAGCAATACTTTTTTTGTTCTAATAAAACCCCATGTCATTACAAGCATGTGTGTCAATTTTTACCTCTCTATCTACATCATTCCGTGGTTTATTAAGTTTTCAAAATTGTACTTTCATTTTGGTCACCCGGTAAATTGATAAAACTTTCTTATCATGACCAGGAAGGATTCACGATTCACACTGATAGTAATGAAAGTTCAAAAACATAAAAAAGTAATTTTTTACATTTGAAATTCCATAGTTTTTTCATTTACTGCTGTAGGTACACTTTTCTTCATAAGTAAGACAGATTCTTCGATGAATTTTCGACAGCATACAAACCATACTTGCATGAAACCTTAGAATTTATTTAATTTATGAAAAAAATGAATGAACTGTTCATGTTTGAAAAAAAACTCAAATTTTGTAATTAATTATCTCAATTTATACCACAGTTTTTAATAAATATAGAAAATTCTAGAGTTTCATACACTTGTAAGTATGGCTTGTATGTTGTGCAATATTTATCTAAGAATATCTCTTATTCGTGAAGAAAAGCGAACAGCAACAAATGTAGTAAGTGAAAAAATGATGAAATTTCACATGTAACAGAAATTGTTTTATTTTGTTTTTGAACTTCCACTGCTACGAGTGTGAATTCTGAATCCTTCCTGGTCACGCTAACAAAGTTTTATGAATTTGTTTGTGAAAGTGTGACACGGTAAATTAAAATGTCCTGTGGTGCCTCTCCTGCTCCAAGTACACCCGTTTGACGCCCTACCTCCCCGGTTAAAAACTGATGTATCCTCAAAGAACTTCCTCTTGGGCCGAAATACGAGGGTTAAGGAAGCGGCGGCTCGTGGTAGCCACCCGCGCCGTGTGACCTGGCCCGCCGCGGTGTCGCTGGAGCCGCGTCTGGGGCGCTGGCTGGCGCGGCAGCTGCGTCCTCGTGTCGCGCGGGACGGCGTCGGCAAACACAGATAATCTGTGTGTGCTCTGCGGCACGAGCAGCTGTCGCCGTCAAAGATACGGCCTGCCTGCCGGGCGGGCGCGCGACGACCGCCTCCTTCCGATGACGCTAGCGGGCGATCGGCGAAAGCTCGGCGCGCTCCTACCTGGTAAACTCTAACGGCGTCGCGGAAACCGGTGAAATGTCGCTCTATGAAGAAGTTCTTATATCAAGATGTACTCATATAGAGAGCTCAGATGGCAACCCGGTGCAAAGCAATAGAAGGGAATGCTGAAAGGTGGAGGGACAGTTACATAAATTACTTCAACATTTAAACTCCCAGCATGAGAAAATTCAGTTCACTGTGAAGCTGGGAGGCTCTTCTGTCAATCTCTCAGACCTTATTACAGGTAGCACAAAGAGACACTCATTTAGCATTTACAGAAAAACCATAACAATAGATACAGAAATCCATGTAAGCTCCAAGTATCCACACAGCCACAAACATACGGCTTTCCATTCAGTGTTCCAGCGCCTCGTATCTGTTCCATGTTCTGAATCTGCCTTTCAGACAGAACTACAGACCATCAAACGTACTGCTTCAAGTAATGGCTACATTTTTGCCTTGCTTAATGATACACTACAGAACAAAAACATACGTATAATTACACCAATTCTGTATGCTGCCAACAAGAACCAGTCAGTAGCTACAGAAACTGGTGCATCGTCCTATATACTACAAAAATTTCAGATAACTCCCATAAAAAGCTGAAAATGGTCAAATGTGTTGTGTACATAGTTCCGTGTAGCAGCGCGTACACACCTTTCCCACCAGTCCGCGCTTCGCTAAGCACAACAGCACAGGCGCAGCGCTCGTCCGTCTCCACACTACGAGATGGCGCTGCCTTAGAGACGGACCAAATTCTGCTTCCGCTATTCTGCGTATTAACATGTAACGCAGCCAGTAGGATTGCTGCTAACGTAGAACCTTTTCTCCTCGCGGATCACAATCGCGCAGTGATACCTGAACGTGCGAGGTATTATAACGAGTGTACAGTCCTCCGATTACTCAGTCTGCATTTATCTGCACCTGTCTGTACCAGTCTGCATTAGTCTGTACCAGTCTATAGTCAAGTTTCAGTCTGCGCCTGATAAGATTACCATATTCCTGTACATATCCATGAAGATAAATGAATAGACACTTTGTCAAGTATCAGAGATATGTGAGAATAAGAGTAACGTACCAAGACCAAAGGAACTTCAGATTGCCAATTGTATAAACAGCATCTAGAATCAAGTTACGTAATCTCTATGCTTTTTATTATTTTAATAAATGTGTGTGAAAATGAATCAAGTTCTGTTTAAAGTTGGTCACCGTCAATCTGCTACTCTAAGCGTGCAAGTGGCATTTCTATCATCTGACCTAACGGCAGAAGATAAACACGCCACAATAAAGCCACGAGATATATTGCTGACACTCGGATACTTCGTTAGAGCGACAAGTCAAATAATCTGATGGTGTGTGTACCGAAGGTCTTACAGTATGCACACCACAAAATGGCTCTGAGCACTATGAGACTTAACATCTGAGGTCATCAATTTCCTAGACTTAAACTACTTAAACCTAACTAACCTAAGGACTTCACACACATCCATGCCCGAGGCAGGATTCGAACCTGCGACCGTAGCAGTTGCGTGGTTCCAAACTGAAGCGTCCACAACCGCTCGGCCACAGCTGCCGGCGGGGAAGTGTTTTGTGAAGGTACTTGTCCAGAGTGTAGGGTTGTACGAAGGTCAAACGTGGACAATAAGCAGTTCTGGTTTAGAAATGTGGTGCTGCAGGAGTCTGCTATAGTTTATTTGGGTAGATCTGATAAGTAATGAGGAGCTACTAAAAGGATTGGAGAAAATTTGTGGAACAACCTGACTAGAAGACGGGATCGGCTTATAGGGCATAGGAAGGAAGATGGGATGTTTTCTGGTCGATACTTCAGTCTGGTGACTGATTTTAGAATCACGTGAACGAACGACACAAGCAGTTTCCGCCATTTTATACAGTTTCTGTTGTTTTTAGACTTGAATTTCTGTTTTGCGCAGCATTTAGAAATATTTTGTGTGCAACAAATTTAAGTGTTGCGTAATATACTACATCTATTTGGAATACACTGTTAATTCTTAAATGGTTCAAATGGCTCTGAGCACTATGTGACTTAACATCTGTGGTCATCAGTCCTCTAGAACTTAGAACTACTTAAACCTAACTAACCTAAGGACATCACACACATCCATGCCCGAGGCAGGATTCGAACCTACGACCGTAGCGGTCACGCGGTTCCAGACTGAAGTGCCTAGAGCCGCACAGCCACACCAGCTGGCTGTTAATTCTTAAATTACAGATTTTTATGCTGTGTAAAACGTTGTGTAATTTTAGGACTGTTTATGTACGCTATAGTTCATCAGTCGTGCATCATGCTGTATCTTAAAACAGAAGGTCTTTTACCATGGAACACGTGATACTGGCAAATGATCTCTTTAAGGTGTTGACAATTTTATCTTTCTTTAAAAAGTAAATATGTGTCAGGTTCTAATAGCAGTCATTTCAAAATGTATTTAGCTCGTAACTTCTTTCTGATAATATTTCTGATTAATCTGATTTCTCTTACCGATCACTAGCGTCTGTTAGAGTAATGATGTACCAGATAGGTTATTAAATAAAGTGCTGACAAGATTTTCTCGATTGCATTGCTTTTAAATATCAATTTAACATTTGTTCCTAGGTACGTGACCACGTTGTACCTTGGAAAACGTTTTCAAATTTGAAAAACCTTAATTTCCTGGAAGAATTTTTGTAATTTCAGAAAAAAGGCTGTAGCACATAAAAAGTGAAAGTCCGTTATTTAAAATCAGAATAAGAAAATATATGGAACTTGCGTTACAGGGCTGGCTGGAGTCGAAAGTCTGCCCTACTGGAGGAAAGTGTGGGGAGATAAAAATTATAGAGGTAGACCTAGGCATGATTACAAGCGGTTTCATATGTAGTCAGGTTACAACACTTACTAGGAGATGTAGAGTCTTGCACACTATACACTAGCGTGGAGGGCTGCGTGAAACCGAAATCAGCAAGGCCAACATAAAAAGGAATGGGCAGTACGTGCAACAGTCACATCAGATCATAAGAGTATAAACAAAATTTGTATCTCCAGCAATCATCATTCTGTATCAGTAATCAAGGGTGTTACCCTTACGACATAAGTACTGTGTTCGAAGTTCGTCGGAAACCAGTAGACGTGAGGTAGGGTTTCCTAGCGCCTTATACGCTGCAGCCCGTCTCTCGGACTCTGGAAGGTGATTTATCTGTTTTAACCGAACTACACGAGTTATGAGCGGACTTGGAAGGAAATCAGAGAAAATCGACGCACCATTTAGAACTCCAGAATCTGCTCGCCGATATTAAATTTAATAGTCACATTTCTTTTCGAGGTTACTGATTCCAGAAACAATGGTTTCTTATTGAATACTTCCTAGTGTCGCGTAAAGGCTAATTTCCTAATTATTTTTCCCCAGTGCTTAAGGAGCCTGTCTAGCAATCTTTTAAAAGTGATACAGAAAAGAGAAATAAAGAGGCGTTAGTATTAGACATTTGTGACCAATAAAGTTAAGAGGTTGCGCCCAGTAAAGGAAACCGTTGGTCTCAGTGTCCCTGGAATTTACAAAATTCTTTGCGTCGTACATACGAAATACTCTTGGCATCCATCATGAATGTGTCAGGAAGTGGGCCATCTAATACTTAAAGTAGATGCCGTCAGGATTTGGTTTCCTTGCATGCAGCCACTATACAGGCTCGTCACAGGGCCAAATACGGGTAGGCAACAGCTACGGCAGAACTCAAGGCAACTGAAATATGGAACAAATTGGGTGATATAAGGCGGAAGCATATTATTGTCTGTGTTGTGAGCCCTCTGCACAACGTCTGACTATAACTACGTTGCACTTTTTTGGGGGCTGGCGTTGTGTGAATGGTTGTCTACCGTATCTGCTGAAGGACACAGCGCCTTGTGAATGTGGTAGTAGTTATTTGTCAGGCTATACCTACGATTCCAGAACGCTGCACACAGAACCGACGCAAGATTAAATAGCGCAAGCTGGTAAGTCTGCTACTGCGGAACACAGCCTCATAAAAACATAAAAAATATATAAATAATCGATCGTGTTTAATGAAACCTAAATCTTATCTTCTGCATCTACGTACAGCGATTTTGTCATCAAAGAAGACGTTCATATCAGAATTCCAACACCTTCAGCTAGGACAGCTGCTCATCCCTTACAGACCGGGAGACCGTGACATAAAAGTGCAACTATTTTATACTACATGGTGTTTTAATATGTTGCTGTTGACGCCTTAACAGGTTCGCTGCCATCGGCGCACCAGCTCGCCCGGCCGATACTGGTGCACATGCCGTGGACGCGCCTGCGCGGCGAGAGACTCAGCTGTTGCGAGGCACCACGGTTTAGTCGGGCACAGCCATTCGGTGTGGTTTATTGCGCAAGCACTCCAAGAACGTATTGTCTTCAGTTTTTACGGGTGCGGTTCGCGTTTTTTTCCCTACAGTTCTTCTCTGTTGTGAGACTGAAAATGGAAAACAATCGTGACACGGCGGGTCCTTCAAAACCTAATAAACGTAGAATCCGGGACACAATAAACGTACAAAAACTAACGGCTGCGGAATTATTACGAATATTAAAAGAAAGCTATTCGGAAACGGAATTTGCCAGTGGGGAGGACGGGTGGGAATCCAGTGAAGAGTCTGACGGAGCCGAGTTTGCTTTAGATGAGACTGTAGAAATGATGTGAATCCAAGCGACAGGGAAACGGCAGAAGGAGTGGTAACAAGTGATAACGTAGCTGATACAAGTGTTGCTTGGGAAAGCGAGCCACTTGGAATGGTAAATTGTCCGTTTATAATGAGGGACTGCTAATTCAACCAACGGGAAACGCTCCCTTAGATTATTTTCGACTTTTGCTGACGGACGAATTTCTATTGAAAGTTGTAGAAGCAACAAATCGAATCACAATTGAATTATTCCTTTCTGTGGGAACCAAAGAACAATCACGAATAAATTGTTGGATAGGTGTGACGGTTGGCGAATTGTTAGTGTTCTTGGGGTTTTTTCTCCACATGGGAGATGTAAAGTTGAGAAAGTTGCAGGACTATTGGAAAAAGGACCATTTATTTCACGCGAAAGAAATTGCCGATAGTTTTTCACGAAATTGTTTTCTTCTAATACTACGTGCATTGTACTTTTCTGAAAATCCAAAACAGGGCGAACCAAAACCATCCGACAGGTTGTATAAAATACAGCCAGTTATCAATTTTTTTTTTAATGTAAGGCTGTGCCAAGTGCACTACCCTGGGTGGGAGGTGTCACTTGATGAATCAATGATCCTTTGGCATGGAAGATTACTTTTCCACCAATACATTAAAAATAAAAAGCTCAAATGTGAGATAAAGATATATATTTTGACAACTCACAGTGGAATGGCTCTAAAATTCGCGGTATACACTGACATTCTGGACGATTGAGGAGAAAGAGGCCATGCGCAAAAAATTGTTCTTCATTTACTGTATGAAAAGATGATTGCTGGTCACCACTTGTACATGGACAATTACTATAATAGCTTCGTATTGGCTAAGTTGCTCCTGGATAAGAAGACCCACTGCTCGGGAACTCTGAGGGCGAATAGGAGGTTACACCCAAGGAAATTCAGAAGGCAAAATTACGAAAAGGTGAAGCCGTTGCCACATTTGCGGAAGGAGCTATGATTGGTAAGAGGGAGGTTTGCTACATTTCTAATGCATTTACAAATGAAATGGTTGAGGCTGAAAACAATAGAAAGGCGAAGAAATCTAAGCCCTTGGCCATTGTAAACTACAATAAATTTATGACGTGAGTTGATCGGCACGATCAGATGTTAACATATTACTTCTCGGAACGAAAATCCATACGCTGGTACAAGAAACTTTTTATCCTTGTTATGGAAATGATGCTGACAAACGCACATGCCCTACGCAATAAAATTCTGGCTCAAAAATACCCCTCCAAGAATTCAGTCTCAGTATTATAAGATCACTATTGACACAAAAGCAAGTAGAACGGCCAGTCAGAAATCCCCAACATGTTGTGGTAAAACGAGTATCAACTGGAACATAAAAAACACCGAGAAAACTGTGCAGATCATGCGCCAGACGCGGACAACGAACAACACGATATACGAGTGCCGAGTTGTCCAAATAAAGCAGATTATTGTTTGTATTGTTGTGTTATTCATCATATCTAAAGGCGGATAGCACTTTCGTTGTTCTTTCATTTTTCGATAGTTATGCGTAGGTACTATTCTTAAACTATGTATTTATTTTATTTGTTTGAATGTAATCGGTTACGTTCTTGATTGTATCTTTTCCGATATTTGACTAACATTGTATTTCAGAAGTTTCTACAAGATCTTGTGTTTGTTTTTGAATACTGTTTCTACTATATTTTTTGTTCAATAAATACGTCGTTTGTCACTAGGATGTTTCGTTTTATTTTTGAATATAAAATAAAAATGTGGAACTCTAAACTGTCACAATTTTCAGGGAAAATAAACTAGACGCTCTAGCGCGTCCATGGCCACCCGCTACAGAATGCGGCCTGATATGCCACTGACGCCTTAGTGCGCCCCCAAAAACATTTGATTCACGAGAGTAAATTTTATCTTTTACTTATAAAATAAATACATTTTATATTACTTTTAGCAATACAGTTTGAGATTCTATTTTAAAAAAATTGGTTTCGTGTCAACGCAAGGCCAGTTACAGTGGCAACGAACATTTTAAAATAAAAATTCATTACCATAAATTTTGGGGTCTGGGACATGCAACGCAAACTGAATTTTAAACGTGTATAATTGCTGTGTCCGGATAGTATTTTATACTAGCTAAAATCTTTTATGGATTATTAGCAGTATAAACTGTTAATGGGGGAAATAGCGAGCACCTAGTTGGGACTAACGCAATCGCCAATGTTCCAAACTCCTAAGAAGAAAGTATATAATATAGCCATTTTATACTCTTTTAAACCTTCGTCATTTGCTCCGTTGCATATCAAACTATTATAAAAAAATATAACTTTTCGGGACCCAGAGAGTTAGCACTGAAAGTGAAAAAGGGCACGCGATGCGTTTTGGTTCAAAGTTGTACTGTTTTCATTTTTTAAGTTTTTTTTGTGCTGTATCTTTTTACGTTTGATTGTTAAAATATTCATGACAATAAACAAACTTTTAGTATTTATATAATTTTATCTTTTAATTTGTATGATGCAATCTTGCTTTTGTTAATAAAATTCGTTACAACGAGTATTATTTTAATTCTAAACCCCGTATACAAGCTAATTTCGACGAAGAAATGCAGTGACATAATAGAGCAGATGTTCGCTCGCATTTTGGTCATACTTCGCTCGTTTTCACTACTTTGCAGCAATGGTGACTCCCTAATTGCAGAACGTACGGCTCTTTTGTAAGTACTTTGGATGTAGTTGAAGCAGCAGTGTTGTTTCCGTGCTATATAAAAGTGCTCCAAAATGCCGAAGTTGATTTGTGTTTTTTGCAAAAGCAAAAAAAGGCAGGTGAGAGAGTTTGCCGCTGCCAAACTGAATAATTTGAAAAGTATCTTGACATATCGGAAAGAAAAAATAAATTGCCGATACTGTTATTCAGTTTCCGCTGAGTCCTAATAATGTTGAAGGTTACGGAAACTTTATTGCTTTTCCAAAAATCATAGAGACTCCGTTGCTCCATTGCTCGAAAGAGCTGCATATATCTCCTATGTATGAAGAAATGTTAATTTTAAAACACTGACAGTTGTTCACCTTTAAACAACGCATGCAGGAAGTTAATAATTTGTGTGACTGCCACTGTTTCGATGGGAACAAAATAACTACATTTCACGACACGTTAAAAAGTGTGTGAGTATCGCATGCCCAGAACGACAAAAATTATGAAACTTTTTCAGGCGTCAATAATAACATATTAAAACAACATGTAGTGTCAAATGGTTGCATTTTTGCTGTGGGATCCTGGGCTATTAGCTACTCCTGGCGACAGACACTTGGTACCTAAACTCTAAAGAGAACGGAATCAGCCTCGCTTCCAATATTTGTCGATCTCAGACGCTGAGATAATATCTGGTAGCACGTGGATGTTCCGTGACTTCATGACATTTACACCCAACTAAATAAAGTATCAACCCTCGTAGGATGGCAGAAAATTGGTCGTCCCCAGGGTAATGTCCTGGCAGTGATCCTATTCAACCTGTACGCCAATAACCAATCGACACCAAATTACACAACCCACTTCGTGGATGTCAATGATATGGCCATAACAGCTCAAGCAAAGAGTTTTGAGGAGGCAGAATACAACCAGCAACAAGGTCTAAACACCGTGCCATAATAACACTAGAACTTTTCCTCTATTTAAATTTCTGAAAGATAAAAGTCTGCGCCTTCCATCTTCAAGCAAAGAAATTTGTCCGAATTCCGAGTGTAACCCGGAGTGGTATCACTCTGGACACACGGATGAACTACGTCTTACTGGACCTGTCACTGTTGTAAAAACATTACTGCAAAAAGACCTCTCGTAAAATTAGAGCAAAAAGAACGCACTGCAAAAACAAGTTAACAGAGAATGGGAAGGTTGACCAAACCTGTTGCCCAGGCAGAACTTATAAAACCGCCCAGATCTGTACATGCCAAGAAGGTCATCGTCAGCTTAAATGAAACATGTCGACTGATAACTGGTTGCACGAAACCCACGCTACTCCATAACTATAGAAAGCGGCCGAATTTGCTGACCCAGTTGTTAAAGAAACGGTCACGAATCCAGTTAGAAGCTTAAGTATAGCTCCGAAGTAGGCCAAATCTTATTTTGAGCTTGCTGTTTAGTCGCAAGACTTAAATCCCGTGAGAGGTTCTTGAACAATGGGCTTACAACGCCTCCAAACTTTAGATCTCCAGCGGCGATATACTGAGATAGATGTTTAGGAGGAACTGAACCTTATCAGTACAGGCGTAGCACCAGTAAAGGCAAAATCTGATCAAGTGAGTCCTTAGAGTCTCATATGATGGTAGATGTGGTTGTATCCCAGTAAATGTACCATCGAAGAGTCACGGGAGGTAAGCAAGGAAATATAGGACGTCGGCGAATTTTGGACTGATAAACTTTGATCTCTTGACACGAAAAAAAAAAGAAAAGTAACTCGTTAGACATTTCACTTGTGACAGCCTCGATTTGGATGTAACACTTGGCTGTATTAATGTTCTCCTTTCGATTGTTGAGAGATCTGCCATGTTGTTACTGTTGTGATCTTCAGTCCAGGGACTGGTTTGATGCAGCTCTCCATGCTACTCTATCCTGTGCGGGCTTCGTCATCTCCCAGTACCTACTGCAACCTACATCCTTCTGAATCTGTTTAGTGTATTCATCTCTTGATCTCTCTGTACGATTTGTGCCCTCCACGGTGCCCTACAATAATAAATTGGTGATCCCTTGATGCCTCAGAATGTGCCCTACCAACCGATCCCTTCTTCTAGTCAAGTTGTGCCCAAATTTCTCTTCTCTCCAATTCTGTTCAATACCCCCTCCTTAGTTATGTGATCTACCCATCTAAACTGCAGTATTATTTTGTAGCAACATATTTCGAAAGCTTTTATTCTCTTCTTGTCTAAAGTATTTATCGTCCACGTGTCACTTCCATACATGGCTACACTCAGATCCGCCATACCTGAAAGGCCTGTTACCTTGAGCCGGAAATGAAATCCATATGCGGCGGCCACACTCGCTCTGCGGCTCGCTTCCAGGAGGTGCGACAGCGCTTGCACGTGCGTAGAGTGCCCCGGATCGCTGCCCCGGCCTGCGCTTCAAATTCCTCGCGTTAATTGCCGGGGGCCGGGCTACTTGCGGGCCCCTGGCGTGCCGGCATCCCGCCAGACGACCTGGCTGTGGGGGCAGCCGCCTAATGCGTCCGCAGGCGTCAGCCCTCGGCCCGGAGATATTCCCCACCTGGGCAGGGCGTGCCGGCACTGACACCCCGCCCCCACCCTCTCCCACTCTCTGCCATCTCTTTCCATTTCCGGAATGAGGCGAGCTCGTCCACCTGAGCACGGCGCCCCTGCTAAACTGGCACGCCACGGCTGCCAACGGGGACTCGCATTTCTGTGCATTTCTCTGGCAGCTTAGCAAAATTCGTGTCGGTTTATAAGACTGCTGTTGAAACTTCCGGCATGAGAGGCAGAAAAAGAACTGTCTGGAACGGCTACTGAATGAGAAAACTATCTTCAACCGCTCTCCACTTTTTGGTAATGCCAAACCACACTGCTTACCCAACCCAGTATTGTTAAACGGATTTGCCAATTATTTATTTACGAGCGATACTCGGAAAATAAGGAACGATCGGTCGCGAAATGGAAACCACATTGAAAATCAAAGCTGCTTTATTTGGAACAGTTAGCTGTACCTTCCAGCTACTTCTCTACATAGTTGCCGATCTGACTTAGATATCTGTCGTACAGTTGTACCAACTTTCCAATGCCCTTGTCAAAGAAGGCAACTTCTTACGTCAATTTTCTACGCTGTACTCTCTGTGCCAACATGTTGTCATGATAGTCAGCGGTTCGTCTGAACGGAGGTGAATATTAGGGGGAGCCAAGTCCGGGATGTGCCCTGGATGTTAGCCAGCCGGAGTGGCCGTGCAGTTCTAGGAGCTACAGCCTGGAGCCGAGCGACCGCTACGGTTACAGGTTCGAATCCTGCCTCGTGCATGGATGTGTGTGATGTCCTTAGGTTAGTTAGGTTTAATTAGTTCTAAGTTCTAGGTGACTGATGACCTCAGAAGTTAAGTCGCATAGTTCTCAGAGCCATTTGAACCTTTTTTTTTGTCCTGGATGTTAAATACTTCTCATCTAAAACACTGCAGGAATATCCTCACTGCGAATGAGAACTGTCTTGAAAGAGACATGTATGACAGTTACGTTATGTGGAACTGCACGGAATCAGGCCAGATCTCTCGCCAGGCACCCATACTTGTGGGAGGGGGCGGCGAGGTGCTATTGTTCTAGGCATATTTACGCGCTCGCCGTACACTCAGAACTTACAAAAACGACGTGACGCTGTCTGCAGACATACTAGAGACATTGCGCAATGCATCTGTGCAAAGCGTCATCGGATTTTGACTGTGGTTTCCATGTTCCGACCACTCGTTCCTTTCTTTCTGAATAGCGCTCGTTTCTGTTCTACAATTGTGAATACATTGTTTAGTTTTATATCAGCAATAAATGTCTAAGAGGATCTCAAATTTTTCACTGTTTGTATCTGTACCATTATGCACAACAACACATTTGTCAGCTATGCTAGACGCTGGATTAATTACCCGAAGCCTAGGTCATCGAAATACGTAATTAGTGACACAAGTGACAAAATGATGTTTCGTTTTCATTCAATAATGTTTCACCAGCTATCCACATTGAAACCAACAGATATTTCCGTCTCTCTTGTCACATTCAGAAAACTTTTGCAAATCATTTCATATAATTGCATCTATATTGATTGCATCCCCACTGATACGTTCATTTCAGTTCAGTGAACCTAATTCAGTTATTATTATGGACTATAGGCATAGTACGTCTATCTGAGACTTGCAATCAAACGAAATGCAATGACCGGTGAATTTTTGTTTAAACGTCACTTCCATTTTCAAAATGGCTCTGAGCACTATGGGACTTAACTTCTGAGGTCATCAGTCCCCTTGAACTTAGAACTGCGTAAACCTAACTAACCTAAGGACGTCACACACATCCATGCCCGAGGCAGGATTCGAATCTGCGACCGTAGAGGTTGCGCAGTTCCAGACTGTAGCGCCTAGAAGCGCTCAGCCACTTCTGCCAGCTACTATTTTCACTTCATTGTTATTTAAACCCAGTCGCCTCATAAGCAATAGAAACACTCTGCTCTTTTGCCAATGAATTTAAAATACATGATATCGACAACATGCAACCAAAATGTGAAACATTCACACAATGGTTTACAAAAAGTAAAGAAAATCTACAAAATGATGATAAGAGATTGAAAAATCAACCAACCAGTTGCAAATAAAGATTTACTAGCCCTTGACCCAGGTTTTGACATTTGTAATAATATCTCTGGAAGTATTGCGCCTGAAGAAGATATTTTTACAAATATCTAAACCTAAGCCAAGGGCTAATAAACCTTTATTTGCAACCGGTTGGCTGATTTTTTAGCCTCTTCAGATGCAAGCAGTTGCTGTTTCGCACTCATGTTTAAGATTCCGAAAAAAGTTAACAATTTAAAAATAAAGAACCTGCTCTCGAAAAGTATGGTTACGAGGAGGAAAGTTACGGTTTCTGTAGGATCGTAGTTTGTGGTTATTAACAATGTGGTATGATGAGTCGTATCTGTACAATTGCGGGCTTTGGAAGATGAGTCGTATCTGTACAATTGCGGGCTTTGGAAGAAAACAGAAAAGGGATACGGGATCAATGGAAAGGGACTAGAGGAGCCTTGCTACTAAGTGGTGTAGGATGGATGAGACACTGAGGAAAACGCAAAACTGTTGTGAGAACCAATTTTAAAATTTTGAAAAAATATTTTTTGTTTTTAATGAATTATTATACCAGATTCCATATATGTTTTAAATTTTTCAGCTATACTTAAATCAAAATTTACCTATCAATAATAGACGGCACTTTCCCCCAATGAATGTCATATTCAGTATTTACACACCACTGACTCTTTGGAATATATGTTGAGAACAAAAGTCGAAAACAATGAACGAAACCTGCATTTAAGTTTTTTGATGGTGTTCATAAAGTCGATAATAGACGTTACTGAAAGTGTGTTGATATTGCTAAAAGTATACTAAGGGAAGTTGCCAGGTTTTGGATCCTACGTGCGCATCAGTACCTCTTTATTTTAAATTTTTGTAGGGTCGTCATAAAGTTCTTCCCCCCGCACACCGGTACCTCTGATACCCAGTAGCAAGTCCTCTTACATTGATGCATGCCTGTATTCGTCGTGGCATACTATGCTCAAGCACA
This sequence comes from Schistocerca gregaria, assembly GCF_023897955.1. NCBI lineage: Eukaryota > Metazoa > Arthropoda > Insecta > Orthoptera > Acrididae > Schistocerca > Schistocerca gregaria. The sequence goes on from NC_064924.1 coordinate 516,098,475, forward strand.
TCAAAGCACTGTTAGCTCAGATTGTCCCACTCCACAACGGCGATTCGGCGTCGATCCCGCAAAGGGGTTGGTGAGTCACGTCGTCCATAAACAGCCCTTTTCTATCTATCCGAGGCATGTTCGATAGGGTTCATGTCATGTTGCTCTAGTCGATCGATGTCGTTATACTGAAACATGTCATTCATAAGATGTGCAAAACGGGGGCGCAAACTGTTGTCCACGAAGACGCATGCCTCGCCAGTTTGCTGCCGATATGGTTGCACTAACGGTCGGGGGATGGCATTAACGTATCGTACAGCCGTTACGGCGCCTTCCATGACCATCAGAGGGGTACGTCGGCCACATATAATGCCATCCCAAAACAGTAGGGAACCTTCACCTTGCTGGACTCGCTGGACATTGTGTCTAAGGCATTCAGCCTGATCGGGTTGCCTACATACACGTCTCCGACGATTGTCTGGTTGAAGGCATATGCGACACTCATCGGTGAAGAGAACGTGATGAAATCCTGAACAGTCCATTCGACATGTTGTTGGGCCCATCTGTACCAAGTTGCGGGGTGTCGTGGTTGCAAAGATGGAGCTCGCCGTGGATGTCTGGAGTGAAGTTAGCATCATGCAGACTATTGCATACAGTTTGAGTCGTAACACGACGTCCTGTGACTGCACGAGAAGCATTATTCAACATGGTGGCGTTGCTGTCAGGGTTCTTCCGAGCCCTAATCCGTAGGGATCGGTCATCCGCAGCAGTCGTAGCCCTTTGGCGGCCTGAGTGAGTCATGTAATCGACAGTTCCTGTCTCTCTGTATGTCTTCTACGTCCAAACAACATCGCTTTGGTTCACTCCGAGACTCCTGGACACTTCCCTTGTTGAGAGAACTTCCTGGCACAAAGTAACAATGCGGGCGCGATCGAACCGCGGTATTGACCGTCTAGGCATGGTTGAACTACAGACAAGACGAGGCGTGTACCTCCTTCCTGGTGGAACGACTTGAACTGATTGGCTGTCGGACTCTCTCCGTCTAATTGGCACTACTCATGCATGGTTATTTACATCTCTGGGCGGGTTTAGTGACATCTCTAACAGTCAAAGCGACTGTGTCTGTGATACAAAATCCACAGTCAACGTTTAGCTTCAGAAGTTCTGGGAACCGGGTTGATGCAACACTTTTTTTGATGTGTATAAAAGAGTATAAATGAAGTACACAAGGGTGTACAAAGCAAGCTTACAGAAAATGGCGGGTAATCATAATACCGCTTAAGCTTAAAAATGAAAGTAGTGGCGTTAAATAAAATCTTTGTGAATATCCAGCACCATATACTAAAACACATGTACATATTTGTTAGTAGACTTAAACCAAATCTCTGTGTACATCCAGCACAGTAGACTAAAACATGGGTACCTATTTGTCAGTCATAAAATTATTTAACACAGATTTAGGAGGGAACATGTAAATCCTTTAAAAAGATCAGCACTAGAGCTCTGTTGAAAGAAACTCGTCCAAAATTCTTTTAGATGAGGACCCACGTTATATATATGAGTACCAATCCCCATTTAAAGTAAAATGTCACACAGTAAGCTATGAAATTCAATAGTATGCATATTTACAGCCTAGGCAGTATCAAGGACAGTAAGACAATTAGTTTTCGCAGCATCAAAAAAAATTGAGATAAAACTCAACGTCAGTCGACATATTAAGAGAAAATAGCATGCATAGAGAACGCTAAGAATAATCATAACTATCTTGTGGCTTAGGTTATACAGCAAATCGGAATAAAAATATGTGATTTGTTTTCCTTTATATCACCTACAACTTCGGCATTACCACAATGAAACAAATCAGCAAGAAAGTCAAATCCTACACAAGCAAGGCGAGTCCTCTACGTTCAGAGGCGACAACATCATACAATTTTGGAAATTTGTGGTAAGGTCTTATGGGACTAAACTGCTGAGGTCATCGGTCCCTAAGCTTACGCACTACTTAATCTAACTTAAACTAGCTTACGCTAAGGATAACACACACACTCATGGCCGAGGAAGGGAAGCTGTCGAACCTCAAACACGGATGGGGGGGAGGGGGGGGGAGAAGCCTCGCCTTAGACAGCGCGGCAACACCGCGTGGCTCGTACAGTTTCACTGGGAGTATAACGCGCTACCTACAGAGATCTATCTGGAGACGACAAAGCATCTAAATAATAAGACATTTCAAATTGTGTTGCTGCAGGAAACGTGAGCACGGAAAAAATAAAAAATAAGTGAGTGGGAAGACCACCATATTGTGAAGCCCATAAAGCGAGTAATATCATCTATCTCCATGAACACCAAAACTCGTCTCTAGTAAGAACATCATAGCATTCCCCCTAAGCAGTAATTATTAGTCTGCAAATGACGTAATATCGATGTAACGTTATTCAGTAAATGTGTGCACTTATACCCGTTACACCTTGTATGTAGATACTGTCTGTAAAGTATGTTTCGATAGAGAAGTAGCAAAGAAATAATAAAATAAAATGTCATGCCTGATGTCATTTGAAGCAGAAACTAGATTTTCACGCATCTAAATGTTATGCCGTCGTATGTTCTGTTGTACGCATCCTACAATGATATAATTATGCAGGTACATTCAGTGGTATATGTGTATACTCTCTGCAAAGTATTTTGAGAGTAGAGTTAATAGTAAAGAAGTAATATATTAAAACGTTATGTCTGGTGCTGAATTTCGACTGCATGAACACCGAAAATTTAATAAGTGATAAACTATATTTACTTTCATTATTTTGTTGGGTGCGTCAGGGAGAAAACTTTGGTAAGAGTTTCAAAGTGTTTTATCGAGGTCGCTAAGTGCTCTCATTGTCATATACTGGATGAATATATTCCGGGTATATGTGCACAGTCATTTACTCTGTTGCAAGACAAAAACAGTTTACAACTGTAATAGTTACCTTATTGCATTGAACTTTTAACATAATATTATGCCTTCAACGTAAGATTATACCTCTTAATGAATAAATTACGACAATATTTTAAATTTTTAAATTCAGCACAAAAATATGCAAAATATTGAAAATCAAGTTTTGTTGACTTTGGAAACTTTTGTATAGGCAATCTGCAGCCGTTTCCGGAACAGTCACGCAGTAATACTGATACATTATACGCGCTATAAATAAAATTTCATGATTTTCCATTGTTCCTGGTATTGTTGGTTTTAGTGACCAACAGTCAGTAAGGTTTAGGGATTGAAGAACCTTGAGTCAGAGCAGCACAATATGTAGATGTCTGTGGTAACACTCAACATTTTTTTCTGTTTGTATCCTGATCATAAAGTAAAATTATACAGTAACACTGTGTGAAGCTGAAACGTGGGCAAGTAATGCCTCGGAGTTTTTTATTCTCTTGTTAATATCGACTGAGGTACAAAATGTCATGCATATCACTCGGACGATTTTCCTGTTTCGCTGACGGAATTTTCGATCCTCTGCCGCTAGATGGCTTGTAATTCTAGCGTGTAACAAGGCGGTGTGCAACGTAACTACTTCGGTGCGTGAGAAAAAGCAAGCTGTAATCGGGTAACAAGCTGTAATCGAGTAAATGGCAGAAAACGTGGCTTCAATTGATATCCAAAGAAGAATTAAAGCTATGTATCGTGATGACCGATCGATGTTAGTAATTTGCGACCTCTGGTAGTTCGTGATCGTAATGAAGGAAACAGTGGTGTTAATCTGAACATGTGCGAAAGAACTCAGGGTGGACGACCGCGTACGGCAACCGACAAGACTCACCGGATTAAGGTTGATGAACTCATCAGAGAAATCCGTCGAATAACACGGATACAGCTCTAAAGCAAGTATGGCCTTTCAGAGAGTGTGCACAGGCCGTCATTGCGGAACTACGGCAGCGAAAGCTGTGTGGTGGTGGGAACCTCGAATGCTCACTAGTGACATGAAATAAAGGAGATTGGATATCTGTGAACAACTTCTTTTTCGTTTTGAGTGTGAGGGTGATGGGTTGTTGTGCAGCATTGTGAATAGCGATGGAAGCTAAGTTCACCATTTTGATCCCGAAAACAAGAGAGCATTAGTGGAGTTTCGCCACAAAGGAATACCGGCGCATCAGCAGGCAAAGTCATGCTCGCAGTGTTCTGGGATATTCAAGGTGCGTTTCATTTGGAATTCATCCGAAATGTATCACCATAAACTCTGTAAGGTGCTGCGGGATCCTCAGAAAACTGAAAACACGAATTCAATGTGTTCATCCACACAGCATGACAATACCATACCTTGCTTTAGAGCTGTGTCTGTGTTATCCGACGATTTCCTCTGAAGAGTTCATCAACCTGAATCCGGTGAGTCTTGTCGGTTGCCGTACACGATGACGTACGCAAATCCTGTTTGCGGATACGCAGCGCCTACACACCTGCGCCGTCTGCAGCTCATACAAAACAAAGTACTCAAAATCAGAAGCAATGTTCCACGATACACCTTCACAGGGAATACAGACTTGAGACTCTCACGGAGGTAATCCACAAACTCACCACAAGACTATACAGAAACTCCAGACATTCGCAGAACCCGTTTATTCTGAATCTGGGGAACTATGACCACAACCATAGAGGGAAACAAAAAAGACCAAAATACATACTTGTAAGGACCTAACATCTATGTCCAAACACACGCAAACACAACGGTACAGGTGAGCCCCTGTTAATCAGACGCCATTACTGGATAGCCAGCTGTTGGTTGGTTGGTGGTTAGTGTTTAACGTCCCGTCGACAACGAGGTCATTAGAGACGGAGCGCAAGCTCGGGTTAGGGAAGGATTGGGAAGGAAATCGGCCGGGCCCTTTCAAAGGAACCATCCCAGCATTTGCCTGAAACGAGTTTAGGGAAATCACGGAAAACCTAAATCAGGATGGCCGAAGACGGGATTGAACCGTCGTCCTCCCGAATGCGAGTCCAGTGTGCTAACAACTGCGCCACCTCGCTCGGTAGCCAGCTGTAATACACTGCCGAATAACTGGCACCACGCAAGGAAGCCGTACCGTATACTGCATGCAGAAAAGCTCCACACATTCCCCACACAGTGAGATGATCTCTGGCCGAACTCCCACTACTATATAACGATCTTGATTGTTCCAGGAATGTAGCGGCTGCAGCAACTGGGATACATCGCCATCGCTTGCCACGGTAATGATGCATGATACCCATACTAACAAATCCAACTTTGCATGAAGTATTGCAGCTAGTAAGCCACTGCTGCTCTTACTACCCATTCCACTGTCACAGAGGATTTTTTTCCCACGGCACTTTTTTCCGTCTGTTCTTCAAATCGCTACCCTCACTCGCGTTTCGTCCACTATCTATCACCTGATGGACCGTGTTAATGCGTAGTCTTACTCAGAAGCACGGATAACATCACAGCCCAGCGTCACGTGATTCATTTACTAGATAACTAACATGTTGACGGAGGTGACAGTAGAACTTTTTGGTTTGGTCACCACGTTGGTGCGGGCGTGGACGGGCCCCGTCTCTATCTACGGTCGTCCACTCCGAGTTCTTTCACACATGTTGAGATTAACACCACCGTTTCCTTCATTACGATCGCGAACAACCCGAAGTCGCAAATTACTAACACCGATCGGTCATCACGATACATAGCTTTAATTCTTCTATGGATTTCAATAGAAGGCACATTTTCTACCATTTAGAAACTCGATTGCAGTTTGCTGTTTCCCACGCACCGAAGTTCCTACGTTGGACAGCGCCATGTTACACGCTAGAATTACGAGCACTCTAGCGGCAGAGGATTGAAAATTCCGTCAGCGAAACAGGAAACTCGACCGAGCGATATGCGTGACATTTAGTACCTCAGTCGATATTAACAAGAGAATAAAAAACTCCGAGGCATTACTTTCAAACTCTGTGACAGTTGCAACAATTCGACGTCTTGGGTTCACTGTCATCGCTCATCCCCCTCACAGTCCCAGCTTCGCCCCATCTCTTTCCGAAACTTAAAGAATACAATCGACGACTTCATTTTGATAGAGATGCAGCGGTGTAAGCAGACATGAGTTTGTGGCTCTACCAACAAGCTCAAGCGTTGTACAATGGCGGTCTCTACCAACTGCTGTTAAGTTGGAAGAAATGTGTCCGCCTTCATGGTGAATATGTGAAATAAATATGTGGGCATGAAGAATAAAGATCTAGAACGTTAATAAAGATTTTCTTATTAAAAAAACTTTAATAATTTTCACATAAAAAATTCAGTCATTATATTTCAGCACGCCCTCTTATAAACTGCTGCTTATCAACTCAGTGCTCATTAGTTTAATGAGAAGGAGGCGGTGTAACGTTTGCCTAGAACAAGCGCAGGTGCGTATGGAAGTGTTTATGAACGGTCCAGAGCAGAACTCGCGCTGACAGTGGCAAGCGGCCACCGGTGCGAAACGCGGGGCGCGGTGTGGCTAGGTGTGTAGCTGCCGTGTGGTGCACTCAAAAGCGAGCAGGTGGCGCTGGGTGGCAAGCCGCGTACGTGCTCGCCTGGGGTAATTTTATTATTCCAACACGCCGCTATGCCACTGCTGGCCGGCGCATGTCCGGCTCGCACAATAGGCGCATTGTTCGCGCATTACACACGACCCCGTGAATGCTGCGGAAGAATTCGCTCGGCCCGTGGTGTAAGGTACGGTATGCGGGCGGGCGTTATTAAATCTCTCATTCCGCGTGGCGGCGCTGCTCTTCCGACTGAGTGCCATTGTTCCTCCTTCGAAGGTTCGAAGGCTGGAAGCCAGTTGTTGTATCACGCTCTGTTTTGGTTTAATTTCCGTCAGTTCGCAAAAGTCCATGCGGACATGACAGTTCAAACCGCGGCCAACCGTGGCCAGAAGCTATTCCGATTCATTTTATGCTCGTCTGGTGATATTTATGGGAAGCTGCGTAAAGTATCCACTCAAAGGAAAACGGTGTTTTTCTTTGACATAAAGATACCAGTGAGCTTATGAAATACATTGCAACTATAAATAATCCATTTGTTTTCTATTGAAACTTCCGGGCTGAGAGGCCGTGGTCGATGTATAAAATTTCCACCTGACGTTTCGTCTCCATCTGCGGGAGACATCTTCTGAGGTGGTCCGGCTACTGCCACTGATGCACCAGGTACTCTCGCATTTATAGAGCGCATAGAGAGCACCACCATTCGTCACGTGATGCCGACGGTATGCCTATCTTTGGAAGGCGTCATCATTCTCGATTAAGAGTAATAGATTGTCATTCTGCAGGCGCAACGTTGACATCCACATTTTGTCCAACTTTAAAACTTCCCCTTTTTATTAAAATTGTTATGGTGTTTGTGAATTTCTATTGCTTCTCTATACATGCGCGCATGACAATGGGATGTTCGTGCTAGTACGCTTGTCTCATTAAATTTAATTTCGTAATTCCCATCTCTAAAAACATGCTCAGCTACGGCTGATTTTCCGATGTGTCCTAATCGACAGTTTCTTTTATGTTCGGTAAGTGGGTATTTACACTTCTTTTCGTTGTTCCAATATATACTTGTCCACAACTGCATGGAATTTTGTATACCCAGGTGTTGCTAGGGGATGTCGGGCGTCTTTTGCAGTTCTTAAATACTCCTTAATCTTCTTGGTGGGTCTGGAGATTGTTTCGATCCCATACTTGGCCAGCACTTTCCCGATACGGTCCGTGACCTTATTAATGAACGGTAGGGAAACTTTTCCAGTAGGTGACCGTTGTTGCTCTGGACTTCTGGCTTCTTTTCTTCTTTGATGGAGGGATCGATCAATTTCCTTGCTGGTAGAAATTCACAAACACCATAACAGTTTTAATAGAAAAGAGGAAATTTTAAAGTTGGACAAAATATGAATGTCAACGTTGCGCCAGCAGACCGACAGTCGATTACTCTTAATCGAGAATGATGACGCCTTCCAAGGATAGGCATACCGTCGGCATCACGTGACGAATGGTGGTGCTTTCTATGAGCTCTATAAATGCGAGAGTAGCTGGAGCCTCAGTGGCAGTAGCCGGACCACCTCAGAAGATGTCTCCCGCAGATGGAGACGAAACGTCAGGTGGAAATTTTATACATCGACCACGGCCTCTCAGCCCGGAAGTTTCAACTGAAGACAACGCCGGCCGTGAAAGCCTACATTGTATGAATCCATTCGTTATCAAAACTTCATAGTTTCTAAAGCAGTACATGGAAAAATATGATTGTTGGATGAATAGAACTTTAAACTCACTATGTTTGCATCTTGCATTCTACAGACGTTCTACGAGTGCCCCTCTGGTAACACGACACGCGTCCGAAAACGGTAGGCAAGTTTATACCGTACCTTATGTAGCAGGTCATGTCAGTGGCACAGAAACATTGATGCGTTCTCTGAGCTGTTCCAGTGTTCTTGGCGGTGGGGGTACGTAATCACGATCCTTAATACTGCCCCAAATAAAAAGTAACAAGGCGATAGATCAGGCGACATGGGCGACCAAGCGAACAGATCCGCATCATCATCGCCACTACGTCCAATCCAGCGATGCGGAAGTTCATCATTAGGTAGAGACGTACATCGATGCTCCAATGACGGGGCTTGTATTGTATTATTATTGAAATGCTCATTTTGTAGTATTAAAGTGAGAAACGTCTGCAAAGCGGCAACTTTGTCCGGTAGGTAGGGTGAAGTGGCGAAATACAGAGAAAAGGAAAAATAAGACTCAGATGAAGTAGGATCTTGTGTTTGGATATCTCTTCCCAAAGTGCCTCACCCTGTCCTTGTCTATCACACTTTTCTCTTCGTTGAATAGGCGCGGTAGATTATTCCGCTCGGCAGTGTGAAATGGTAGTGACCTAAATACACTGAAGTGCTAAAAGTCTCGGGATACCTTCTAATATTGTGTCGGGTCTCCATTTTCCCGGCATAGAGCAGCAACTCGAAGTGGCATACACTCAACAAGTCGTTTGAAGTCCCTAGCAGGAATAGTGGGAATGTTGCTTCTGTAGCCGTCCATCAGTGCAAAACTGTAGCCGGTGCGGGATTGTGTGCACGAACTGGCCTCTAGATTATGTTCCGTAAATATTTAATGTGGTTCCTGTCGTGCGACCTGAGCGGCCAAATCATTCCCTCGAGTCGTCCAGAATGTTTTTCAAACCAGCTGCGAGCAGGTATGGTTCGGTGGCACATCACACTGTCATCCAGAAAAATTCCACTATTGTTTGGAACGAGTAGCCGAAAACGACAGCTTCCAGGTAATGATAGGTTAAATTGGACATCTGCTGGCAATTCGCCGTCCACAGTTTGATGCTCACGAGTCCATTTTTCGATGTGAGCTTATGTTTACAAATAAGATACAAAACGCTTGAATAATGTTTGTTTACCATTGACCAGTACAAAAACTGAAACGCTCTGAAATATTTTGCTGAATCAGTGTTGCTACCGCAAACCAGGCATCCTGAAAAATATGCACATTCGTAGCTGTCAAAGCACCTGCTTGCTAAAAACCGTGCGCTACAGTCTAGAGCCGAACGACCGCTACGGTCGCAGGTTCGAATCCTGCCTCGGGCATGGATGTGTGTGTGTTGTCCTTAGGTTAGTTAGATTTAAGTAGTTCTAAGTCCTAGGGGACTGATGACCTCAGTAGTTAAGTCCCATAATACTCAGACCCATTTGAGCCATTTTGAACTAAAACCGTGCACAAAAAAGTGTCAAAATTTAAGATGCATGCTGTCCCCTCTAAAAAACTATTATGTTATTGTCAGTAAGAGCTGGCTCTGACTTCTAATACACTTTAGTGAAGCTGGCGATAACTACTAATAGAGAAATCAAATAGGAAAGCTTTGATCACACGTAGAAAGCTGGTGAAGTGAACAAATGTGAGAAGGTCGACATGGAAACGGACAGATAATTTCAAGCAATTTGTGTAATGGCGGAATTAGTTGCGTTACACCCGAACCAATTTTTATTGCGTAGAACTACCTGAGTACCCGGCATGGCCTGGGTCAATATTTATTTCAGTCTTCTGTTACTTCGTCTTTTCCTTCATTCTCTCTCTATCCGTCTCCTCCTCCCCCCATTCTGTCCATCCCCTCCTCTTGCCCTTTTCCGTTCACGTCGTCCACCACTACTCTCTGTCTCTGCTGCTCGCCTCCTTGTCTTAGTCCATCTGCTCTTGCCCCCTCCCCCCTCTATCTGCCTGCTTCATCCCGTTCTGTCCATCTGCTCTTCTTCCCCTCCATCTCCTCCTCCCCCTGTTTCTGTTTCTTTCCCCTCTTGCTGTCCATCACCTCCTTCCATCCTCTCCCTGCTTAACTCCTTCTCTTCCCTTTCACTGCACGTCTTCTCCTCACCTCTCTCTCCATCCCTCTCCTCCACTTCCTTTCTTGTCCGTTTCACCCTCCCCCTCTCTGTCCATCTGCTCTTCCTCCCTCTCTCCTCCCCATGCCCACTTTAATAGGAGGTTGTTGGTTGTTAGCACCACAGCATTTCTTTCCAGATAGAAAGTAAGATGTATAGCAAGTTTGGTTGAAATCTATCCAAGGATTTAGTAGGAGATTTTTACACGTGTTTTAGTCGTAAGCGTATGTCAATTATATTTAACGTATTTCACACATATTTGTATAGATGTATCTCTAGCGAATTTCGTCCCGTAGTTAAGTTTTCAGTCAGTCAATGTTTTTGGCGTCGTGTCTCCTGGTCGGTGTGTGGTACAGTGTTATAACTTTGCAGGTACATCCAGCGGTACATGTGGACACAGTTTGCGAAGACTCAGTAGTAAATAAATAATAAATAAAAAAGGTCGTGCCTGATGCAGCAGTTTTACTGCATGAACGGAGAAGAATGTATTAAGTGATAAACGTTTTCCTTTACATCGTTTTGTGGGGCATGTCAGTGATAAAACGCGTCGTAAAGGTCTGAAATTACGTGTAATTATGGTTACATGTCACTAAGTGCTCTCATTCTGAAATACAGTATTAATATAATCTCGCTATTGTGCGTTAAGAGCTATGCTGGCGAGATTGTTGGGCACGACTGAATACCTTGTACATTCAGTGACACATCATTTTTATTTCTATATTTCGATTCGTTTAAAGTTCAGTTTTCCATCACTCATCACGTCTGTTGTAAGCGCATTTAAATTACCACTCATTAGTCTTAATGATCTCATTAAAGAGTTACGTTTGAACCGAGCATTTCGTCGTTGCATGATCAGATATCCGACAGGTCTCCGAAAACGTTGTTAACTTTTATTTAACCGAATTTCGCTTTTTAATTTAATAAATTACAGTTAAATCATATACGTCTACAAGTGTTATAGTTCAATGTAAATGAAAATGCTAAGTACTTAATTGAGTGGCTAATTTGAACGTATTTTATACATTACGCTAACTCCTGAATATATAGAATAAATCTAACTGGAGGTGTACTAATTAATGGCTGCTTTCAGAAAGGCGGCCAAATTATTTGTAGTGACGGCCAGAGAATCGATGTTTGGTAGAACGACTGGACGCTGGAGCTCAACGTAAACAAATGTCACAGACTGCAGATGAATATTGTTTGGCTCTGAGCTCTATGGGACTTAACTTCTGTGGTCATCAGTCCCCTAGAACTTAGAACTACTTAAACCTAACTAACCTAAGGACATCACGCACATCCATGCCCGACGCAGGATTCGAACCTGCGACCGTAGCGGTTGTTCGGTTCCATACTGTAGCGCCTAGAACTGCTCGTCCACTCCGGCCGACTAAATATTGTTTGATTACACAGTTACTGAGTAATCACTGGCAGCAGTCACATCCATCAACTATCTGGAATTGTCCGTACGGAACTATATAAAGTGGACGACTACACGAAAGCAATCGCAGGAAAGGCAAATACAGGACCCGGATTCAGTGGAAGAAGAGTCACGAAGTGTAGTCCACCCCAGATGGCCGTAGCTTATAAAGCTACACTGGTACTCGAGTATACCTCGTCAGACAAGATTTATATGTGGAGAAGATCCGAGGGACATCAGAGGGTTTCATCACAGGTACGTTTAACAAGTGCGAAACGGTACGGGTGAGTCCACTGAACTTCATTGGCAGCTGCTGCAACACAGGCGTTGTGCGTCACGGAGTAGATTAAACCTGTGTTCCGCACAAAGACTCAGACGCTGACCTTCTGCTTTCCGAGATCGAGAACCGGTCTGGCTAACAGTTTTAATCTACCAGGACAATTGAAATCAGCGCACTGTCCGTTGCAAATTCAATCTGATTGTGGAGTGATGTACCATTACAGTTCCCAGGCCGTACATTCTTATAACATACAACCAATATATTACTTCCTGTTACATACAGGGTGTTACAAAAAGGTACGGCAAAACTTTCAGGACACATTCCTCACACACAAATAAAGAAAAGATGTTATGTGGAAATGTGTCCGGAAACGCTTAATTTCCACGTTAGAGCTCATTTTAGTTTCGTCCGTATGTACTATACTTCCTCAATTCACCGCCAGTTGGCCCAATTGAAGGCAGGTAATGTTGCAATTGTGCATTCACGTCATCAACACAGATTTTCTGTGAAAGCTTGGGCAGGCATTGTTGGTGATGTCTTGATTGGGCCCCATGTTCTTCCACCTACGCTGAATGGAGCACGTTATCATGATTTCGTACGGGATATTCTACCTGTGCTTTTAGAACATGTGCCTTTACAAGTACGACACAATATGTGGTTCATGCACGATGGAGCTCCTGCACATTTCAGTCGCAGTGTTCGTACGCTTCTTCCATGGCCTCCACGGTCTTCTGACCTCAACCCTCTTGACTTTCATTTATGGGAGCATTTGAAAGCTCTTGTCTACGCAACCCCCGTACCAAATGTAGAGACCCTTCGTGGTTCATATTGTGGACGGCTGTGATACAATACGCCATTCTCCAGGGCTGCATCAGCGCATCAGCGATTCCATGCGACGGAGGGTGGATGCATGTATCCTCGCTAACGGAGGACATTTTGAACATTTCCTGTAACAAAGTGTTTGAAGTCACGCTGGTACGTTCTGTTGCTGTGTGTTTCCATTCCATGATTAATATGATTTGAAGAGAAGAAATAAAATGAGCACTAACATGGAAAGTAAGCGTTCCTGGACACATGTCCGCATGGCATATTTTCTTTCTTTGTATGTGAGGAATGTTTCCTGAAAGTTTGGCCGTACCTTTTTGTAACACCCTGTATATCTCATGGAAAGACCCGAGGATAAAATCAGAGAGATCCGAGTTCATCACCGAGACTTGTCAACAATTATTCTTCCCCTGCACCATTGGCGACTGGGGGAAAAGTGACAGTGCTAAGTGAATGATTCTCTACCACGGACCCACAGACCATAAGTTGGCTTGCGGAGTATAGATGTAGATGTAGATAAGTTCAATTGCCTCTGCAGCCATAGATGCCAACAAAGAAAAATCGATCAGATAACTTAATAATAAAGATACCAATTTTGGGCTGGGTTGGTTTGGGGCAGGAGTCCGAACTGCGAGGTTATCGTTTTAGGGAAGGACGGGGAAGAAAGTCGGCCGTGCCCTTTCAAAGGAACCATCCTGGTATTTGCCTTAACCGATTGAGGGAAATCACGGGAAACCTAAATCAGGATGGCCGGAAACGGGATTGAAACGTCGTTCTCCCGAATGCGAGTCCAGCGTGCTAACTACTGCGGCACCTCACTCGGTAGAGCCCAAACTTATTTTAAAGAGAAAAGAGGTATTACTTACTCTTGTAACTGAGAGCCGTATCAAAATAACGGTATTTTTCGAAAATACCCCCGTTGGCTGCAGCTCGTCTCACTACAACATTCCGAAATAATGTGGCGACGATGATGTACGCTGCTGGTAGTTGGTGATTCTTCGTTGAAAGAGCTTGGTATCGAGAGATTGCAAATCCAGAGCGTTTTGAAATACGCAGTTATGACTCATGTACGGAAAATACTCGCCTAAAGGGTGTCCTTCTCTGCGGTATCCACGAAACGGTCTGATTTCAATGTTCTGTAAGTCACTTTCCAAGACTTACTGGCATCAAAATGCAGTCTTCAAAATGTGCATATCTGATATCGTGCACACACATCGTTTCACCAATGATTCATACATTTGCGTCCATTTCACACGCGGAAACTACGTTAGTTCATTCACTCATAACATCTGAGCGCCTAGTTCTAAGTTTACTTACTATCACTCCTTCTCTCTCTGCAGTTCACATGGTACTGTGGATATATTGATGTACATATTTAATTTATGTATATACGCACGTGTACGGGTATGGAGACAACCTCATGAACCCATGGCTCCGTCATGTCAGCAAGGGCTGGCTCTGTAATGGTACGGGTCGTGTGCAGCTGAAGTGAGATGGGACCCCTGATAGGTTTAGATACTACTGTGACAGGTGACACGTAAGTAAGCATCTTGTCTGTTCACCTGCATCCATTCATGACCATTGTGCATTACGACAGATTTAGGCAATTATAGCAGGAAAATGCAACAACCGACACGTCCAGAATTGCTACAGAGTGGCTCCAGCAACACTCTTATGAGTTTAAACGCTTCTGTTGGCCACCAAACTCCCCAGACGTGAACATTATTGAGCATTCCTTGGATGCCTTGCAACATGCTGTTCAGAAGAGATCTCCACCCCCTCGTACTCTTACCGATTTATGGACAGCCCTGCAGGATTCATGGTGTCAGTTCCCTCCAGCACTCCTTCAGATATTAATCGAGTCCCTGCCACGTCGTGTTGGATCACTACTGAGGGCTCGCGGGTGTCCCACACGATATTAGGCAGATGTACCAGTTTTTTGGCTCTTATGTGTATATACAAATACAATGAAACATTTACGTTCCAACAGATGTATGCTTTACATACACTGACATTTGTTGCTGATCGTAATGAACAAAACAAAATAAGAGAAAGGGGAAATTTTCGAGTTGGGTTCTTAGAGCTGTTTCTTTACGCATTACTTATTCAGGCGTTCCATTTTTCTCGGCAACCGCAGTGAGCCTTTGACCGTCTCATTATGTGTAGGTGGACGAAATGAGAACCACGTTCAATAATGAGATGTACCATTCCATTATTCCATTACTAGGGTCATGTAGGTGCGATCACATTCTTTCTTAGACCCTTGGGTAAATTCAGGATTCTTACATTTACATTTTCATTTATCTTCATTGATGGTCCATGATGTAGATAATTAAATGAACCGTTTTCTGTATTACATTTATTTACATGTTGTACAAAAAATGTTTTTAGTGTATTTTAGTACATATTTACGATTTTACAACTAAACGAAAACTTCAAAAACGTTAGCCTGAGAAGTTAGAAGTTTAGCTTAAGAGTATTGGTTAGCAAGGAAAAAAGAAATATGATAGAATGTGTAAGGTCCGACCATCATTGTCATTCCAAATGCAAGGACCTCTGTGGTGCTCTTAGAGCCACTGGCTTCTCGTGGCATACTGATTAATCCTAATGACTGATGGACTCCACAGAAGCATCTCCGAATGGGAGTGGAGTCCCTGCCTTAAGTATGTCTTCTACGCTGTTCTGTTGTACTTACTATTCTATTCTAATTTAACCTAAGTTCCTGTCTGATTCTGTCTGTGTGCAGCTAGAGTATGTCATTTATATACGATCAAACGATCTAGTCATTATACTTCTGCACTATAGCCACGACAGGTTTAACACGCCTACTTAGGGTACAACCTGGGACGGTTGTAAGAAGAAATAGTCTAGAGATGTTACACTACTTGGTCAGTCTGATTTGGGAGACGTTAGCCGTTAGTGTGTTAGTGCCGTGCGCCAATTTTGCTCCCACTAAATCGTCCATAAACTCTAGTTGTCAGATTCAGTCTTTTCGTTCGGTGTCGGGTCCTTCCCATGGGTGAGGTTGATCACTGGTAATTGCCTGTCTAGTTCTTCTGTACGGTCTTGTTTCAGTGTACTCGGCATACAGTATGCTTGATGCAGTGTCAGCGGATCCATGCGGGTACTGCTATTTGTATGGATCTCTTAGGGGTTTGCAAATGTCGTCATGTATGTGAAATCTGTCGACTGAGCGTGTGAAGTGTGCAGTGTAGAAGTGCATCCTCAGGTGATCAAGGTTCTCCACTCTATTCGCTGACGAGATGTGTTCGATTGAATGTGCATCGTGTAGGGGCCGTGTTCTGTTAAAAGTTGCACCATGCCTCGATTGGGATCTGCATGGCGGATTTACAACCGCTCTCGAATGTCGTAGAAAATTGAGTAATCTCTGCGATCTTAACCACTTATTACCCAGTCACGGTCCCATGCACTGACTCGCCCAGAACTATCTGGCGCTTTTTGCTTCTACGTCTACATTTTCATCTACATGATTACTCTGCAATTCACATTTAAATGCTTGGCAGAGGGTTCATCGAACCACAATCATATTATCTCTCTACCATTCCACTCCCGAACAGCGCGCGGGAAAAAAGAACACCTAGACCTTTCTGTTCTAGCTCTGATTTCTCTTATTTATTTTGATGATCATTCCTGCCTATGTAGGTTGAGCTCAACAAAATATTTTCGCATTCGGAAGAGAATGTTGGTGACTGAAATTTCGTAAATAGATCTCGCCGCGACGAAAAACTTCCATCCCAACTCGCGTGTCATATCTGCCACACTCTCTGCCCTATTACGTGATAATACACCCTTTCGATGTCCTCCGTCAATCCCACCCGGTAGGGATCCCACACCGCGCAGCAATATTCTAACAGAGGATGAACGAGTGTAGTGTAAGCTGTCTTTAGTGGACTTGTTGCATCTTCTAAGTGTGCTGCCAATGAAACGCAACCTTTGGCTAGCCTTGCTTAATTATTCCCGCCTGGTTTCACGTATTTTGTTGACTTCGTAACTTCACTTATAGTTGTTCTTCCAACGTGTCGTTTCTTTGATGACGAGTGTACATTCTAACGCCACTCGGTTCGTATCACCACTGAACGGATTATTTCCAACTAGTACATTTTGGAACTGTCCTGGCAATTGCAGCGACTTTACTGGCTTCAGCCAGGCGTAAAGCCAAACGGGCGGTCGCGCATTTCAGAGCCGGGGAGGGTACTTTAGCGCTCGCCGAGGAATCTCGACAACAAACACGCGGTGATTCGCAGAGCAGCGCCGCCCCCGGCAGCCTCTGTGGGCCGCGTCGCTGCCGCCCACTGCAGAAATCGAAGCTGTGCAGCGCGGAGACTGTACAGGGTGCGCGCCAGCCGCCGAACAAAGCGGCGGCTCCGCCCTCAAAGTGGCGCCGCCCATGGACCCGGCTCACAGGCCCACTTCCACCTGGCTACGCCGGGAGCCGCGCGCCGGCGATCGGCTGAAGCCTTTGCCAGAAGGCTGCCGCTGCGCCGTAACGGCGGGGCACTAGGCAGCGTTTCGCTGGTCGCCTTCAAATTTCAAAGTTTTACGTGACGACGTGAATGCAGCCCCAGAGAAATTGTCGGGGCAGTTGTAGCGTGCTGGCTCGGATGGGCGGGATGAAACGGTGGAATCGGTTGTCTGAGTTTAGGCTATCATTTGAACTGTTACCTAGAAGTCCATGTTTCGCACAGTCCATGTTTCGCTACCGTACAATGCTGTGCTCCAACATGAACTATGGGAAACCCCGAATATAAGAGAATCGAAGCATTTCAGATATGGTGCTACACATGAATGTTGGAAATAAGATGGACTGATAAGGTAAGAAATGAGGAGGTTCTGCGCAGAGTGGGAGAGGAAAGGAATATGTGGAAAACACTGACAAGGAAAAGGGACGGGTTGATAGTGCATCTGTTAAGACATCGGGGTCCGCAGCCCGTGGTTGTGCGGTAGCGTTCTCGCTTCCCGGGTTACCATATTCGATTCCGGGCGGGGTCAGGGATTTTCTCTGCCTCGTGATGACCGGGTGCTGTGTAATGTCCTTAGGTTAGTTAGGTTTAAGTAGTTCTAAGTTCTAGGGGACTGATGACCATAAATGTTGAATTCCATAGTGCTCAGAGCCATTTGAACCATTTGAAGACATCGGGAATGACTTCCATGGTACTAGAGGGAGCTGCAGAGGGCAAAAACTGTAGAGGAATACAATGACTGGAATACACCCAACAAATAATTGAGGATGTAGATTGCAAGTGCTACTCTGAAATAAAGAATCTTAAGGAAATGTAACTCATCTGCGGAGGGAGTGGCTTATAAGGCACTTATTCAACCGATTTTTGAGTATTGTTTATCGGTATGGGATCCTTACCGAGTACGACTGATAGAAGAGATTGAGAAAATCCGACGAAGAGCGGCGCATTTTGTAAGGGGATCGTTCAGTTGGCGCGAGAGCTGTACCGAGTTGCTCCCGTGGCAGCAGTTACAAGAGAGTGAGTCTCATTAGTAGAGGGCAGTCTCCCCAGGGAGACGGGCAGCTGTCGCCGAAATGAGGCAGCGGCTTTCTTCGTACTTTTTGTGGGCAGAACAGGCGCCTGGTCTAAATGAGGGCAAGGGCCACTGCCATCCCTAGAGAATAATCGAGAATGAAATTTGTGACTTTTCTGTAAGAATATGAAAGGTCGAGACACCGCGGCGCCACCTGGACAGCGTTAGAAAGAGAGTCGCTTACACTAAAAAAGTTTGGTAATCCAATCGGAGTCGCGGCCGCAACCATGCTTGGCCCAGAAAGGCCGTCCAGTCGACGAGACACTGCCCCAGACCAGCACCATCCCAATGTTTGTTAATGTGCGTTTCATGCACCAGGAGTAGGTAGTTTATACTGTATTCCCATGTTGTTTCACGAAATAAGCGATATTCTTGTCGTCACATTGTCAATAGCATTGAGTCGTCCATGCATGTATAGGGTGTTTCAAGAAGGACTTTACAAATTTAAAAAATCATATCAATTTATTGAAAGAAGATATAGAGCTGGATTTAGTGTTTTTATGTAGGGAAACACATCAAGTTTGTTTATCTTAAACTAAATATGTTGTATGTAGCTTCCGTTGGTTATCCTACACACATCCCATCAGAAGTTAATTTCTTCCCAAACTCGCTGTAGCATTGCAGGTGTAACTTGCTCAGCGGCGGCGTAAATTCTTGCTCTTAGTTCAGGTAGAGAAGTCAGAACAGGAGGCGCAGACACGATATCCTTGATGAATACCTATAAAAAAAAAAGTCGAGTGGTGTCAGGTCTGGGGAACGTGATAGCCATGCACTTGGGGCGCATCACGGCCAATACGTTGACCTGGAAAGCGGTCACTGAGAAAATTCGGGACGTCAGCCAGGTAGTGGGGTGGTGCACCATCTTGCATGGAGTAAACATTTCATTCTAGGTTATCCTTATCGATCTGTGGTATCGAAAATTGTTGTAACTTATCCAGATACGCTATTCCGTTGAAAAAAAGGAGCCGTCCACTATGTTCTTACTCAGTTCCCAAACAAAGTTCAGTTTAGAGCTATCACGAACATGTTGGAATGTTTGATGTCGATTTTAGCTGCCCCAAATCTTACAGTTATGTGTGTCAGCCGTGTCACGTAAGTGAAAAGTCGCCTCGTCAGAAAAGATCATTTTGTCCAAGAAATGTTCATTCTCATGTAATCCACTTAACATATCCACACAGAAGTTCTATCTGTGTCTTTTATTGATTTTACAATCGTCAATCTGTACGGTTTCAAATGTAAACGGTTTCTCAACAGACGCCACACAGTTGTATGTGTGATTTGCAATTCGTGAGATGTACGCCGGGTCGATTTTGTACGGCTGTTGTCTCACTCGCTCACCGGCGTCGTCAGATGTGTTTGGACGACCTAACGATTTCCCATGTCTTACCGAGCACCCGGGCCGGCCGTGGTGGCCGAGCGGTTCTAGACGCTACAGTCTGGAACCGCGCGACCGCTACGATCGCAGGTTCGAATCCTGCGTCGGGCATGGGTGTATGTGATGTCCTTACGGTAGTTACGTTTAAGTTGTTCTAAGTTCTAGGGGACTAATAACCTCAGAAGTCAAGTCCCATAGTGCTCAGAGTCATTTGAACCATTTGAATCGAGCACCCGGTTTCTAAAAAGACATTTATGCCACTCACAAATTGTACAACGACTAGGAGGATCTTTAGCGTACTTGGTAAAGAAATTACGCTGAACTGTTGTCGGCGACTTCGATTCTTCAAACCAAAATACACAGCTAGCACGCTAGGGTCTAGTGAAG
The DNA here is from genome assembly GCF_023897955.1 of Schistocerca gregaria. NCBI lineage: Eukaryota > Metazoa > Arthropoda > Insecta > Orthoptera > Acrididae > Schistocerca > Schistocerca gregaria. The sequence continues at coordinate 516,118,674 of NC_064924.1, forward strand.
GCAGCCTTCTTTAATGCAACTGCCTCTAGCGCTCCTTACGGTGCGATTCGGCACTTGTGAACGACGCGAGACAAAACGTGATGTATTTCCCTACAAATTGACACTACAATCACATCTGTAGGTACTACGAATTAATTTACACGAATTTTCAAAGTTGTAAAGTCCTTTTTGAAACGCCCTGTAGAGTAGGTAGAGTAAGTTTCAGGGAATTAACGTTCTGATCAGCGTGCGTTTGGTCTCCCAGTCACCGTGTGCTGCTGATGGATGCATGCTTGCTGATTTTGATGAAATATAATTTTCTTAATCTGCCGTAGTGCGATCTGTACTCGGAGCCAATAAGCAAGTAGCATGTTGTTCTGGAAGGCCATTTGAGTTTCCCATTTGATTGTAATTTGTGATTTTGTCTCATTAACATTCAATTCTTGACCTGCTCTGATAAGGATATATCGTTTCTTCTAAGTTCTCAACATGAGAAAATTCTGTCGATAATTTATCATTAAAATTAGTGATTTATAGAAATAATGAGATACACCAGTTAACTGACAGTCTGCAATCGTCGGACGTGTTGGTAGTCAACACATCGCCACTACCCTTACCTTACTTGCTGGTTACACATGTCGTCTCTAGAGATGCTGTATTACAACAGGAAAAAAAGACAGACTTGAGTTCATTAAAGAAATGTGGAAAAATAATGACCAGAGTTGACGTTTATAAACCAGGCGATCCAAATTAAAATCTCTATGACAGTTTGGCATTGTTAGAAGGTCATGATGTTCGATATAAATTTCACTGACGAACTGACTGCTCATATCGTCTGCATAGACTATGAAAACCTATGTAGTGAGCATAGACTGCTGGGAATGTCGTCATTATCTGACTGATGTACTCACCTGATGTGGATAAGGTGTTGATGTTGCCTTTAAGGCCGACACTGCAATGTTACACTATGTGCCTCGTTTTCATACATTTATTTATTAGTAATAGCAACGATACTGAAATGAAGCGGTCGGTGAAAAATGCCCATATCAGCTTATCTGTAGTGTTTTGGAATTCACCACTTGCTGATAACAAGTGTGTCCATATGTGCTGCAAAAATCCACATATTCTGTATAAAATGTTTCGTCTCATTGTATCCATGTTCTTGTCTTTGAATGCACCCGAAAATAAAATATGAAATTAACTCAAAACGCTCCCTTTGGGTCAGCACTTTCTTCTGCGGACGCCTTCAATTGTTGCTGCTACAGATGCAAATGGAAAGGGCGCTCAATATGTTGATTCATATTGAGACACAAAGTAAAGAAAGCATAAAATCGACTGGCTGATGTACATTATTGAATGGCTGTATATTTATGAACTACTTGATCAATTCGGCAGTGTGGACGTATGCAGCCAGTCAGTAAGCTGAAGGAATACACATTTCGAGCAATTTGCACCGCACAAAGGATTTATGTACGACATTTTGCATAAGTTCCATCGTATTATCCACTTCTTCAATCTATTGGCAGGTATGAAGCTCATATGACACGTCGAGTGATTCTGTGCATTACTACCTTAGTTTCCATAAACGTGAACTAATATTGTAATTACAATGAAATGAACACCTTAGCTGCTTACAGACGTTGACATACGTCAACGTGGACAGATGAAAATGTGTGCCCCGACCGGGACTCGAACCCGGGATCTCCTGCTTACATGGCAGTCGCTCTATCCATCTGAGCCATCGAGGACACAGAGGATAGCGCGTCTGCAGGGATTTATCTCTGGCACGCCTCCTGCGAAACCCACATTCTCATCGTATTGTCCCGAACTACATACGTAGTTCTATCCTCTGTGTCCTCGGTGGCTCAGATGGATAGAGCGTCTGCCATGTAAGCAGGTATCCCGGGTTCAAATCCAGTCAGGGCACACATTTTCATCTGTCCCCGCTGACGTATGTCAATGCCTGTAAGCAGCTAAGGGTATTCATTTCATTATAATTGCACTCTAACGAGCTCGGACATGTCCGTAAGAACAGATACCATCTTAGTAAATATATAACTAATATTGTACCAGAAAGCAAGAAAAGGAGAAATTTAACGCACAAGAATTTCAATACATCGATAATTTGTTGCATGTCATAGCTCGAAATTCAAAGTTTTCTCTTTGGCGTACTAGAAACCAATTTTGCAATGCCACCGCGGCGTAGTTTGTTATACAGACCTTCATAAATACAATGAAGTGGTGTACGTAACATAAAAGTAGCGGTGCCTACAAGCACGAAAGCGTATAACATCCGAACTGTGATATTTTTCGCAAACTAGCGAAATGCCTTAGCGTTTATCTCTTGAAAGCTCTAATTTGATTTCATTCCAAGCATCCAGAGCAAATTACTAAGACGCCTGTGAAACGCATGCCAAAAATCCACGGCACTGTTGAACGGAATCCGCCTTTATTATCGATGTAATGACATTCAGAATCTGCGGTCCGGTTACGGAAAAAGCTGTGCTGCGGCGAACGCCATAGTCACGCTAGTTTTGGAGTCAATGAACGCTTGTGACAAAAACTTCCATGCTGCGCATCTGAATGCTCACTTCAGAGATAGTCCTGCGGTACGATCGCCTACAGAGATAATGCACTACACGGGAAAAACAAAAGTGACGCGGTGCTGAAAAGAGGCTGTACAGTCAGAAACACTTCCTGAAGGAGCCGCTTACCCGACAGTGTGGAACCCCGTGACGAGACAAGTGTGCGCGCACGTCGCGTCGGCGGCGCTGCACGCAGCGCTGCGCGCCACGAAATTGGCGCGCTATTGGCCCCTGGCGGGCAGGCGCGCCGCGCTTCCTTTCAGCGCGTCTGATGGCCCACGCTGGCGCGCCATTCACGAATCGTCCCCGCGCCGTCCTATTCGCTCCTCCCCCTCCCCCCCCCCCCACCCCTAATTCTGCGGGAGGCCTTTTGAGCCTTTGCATTTAAAAAACGTAATTTTTTGTCCATTCGTCCCGCGGAAAGAGAAGCAGTGCTCCAGAGTGAATTGAACCTGAGGGTACGTCGCGCACAAGGGCTTCTGCGTGAAAAGGCTTACCGAAAATAAGCAGTCGGCCGGAAAATAAGTTGTGCCCGGAAGAATGGGGCGCGGAAAACACCGACCCTGCCGGCACTGGGCGGGAAATGCGCCTGTATTGTTTACGCCGCATGCGGGCAAATCTACTTGTCAAATGCGACTCTTGCTATCTTTTGTGATTTCTATTCCTGGTTTCCCTTTTTTTTTCTTTTGTCAGAACAAAGTAACTTGTATGGCATTTATTTCTTTCATTCCTGTGTGTCCCGTCCTGCGAGACGAACGCCATTAACGCAGAGAATAGAGTTGTTTGCGACAAGTTAAGAGTTTACGGAAGAACAACAGTAGAATTCGTGTGACGTACTGCAGTGACTGGTACTCTTTTATTTTTAGCTTTTTTCTAAATGTATTTTTACAATAAACTCACATGGACATTTCAGTATGCCCTAACGAGTTTCAACCAGCTATGGCGATCCTCCGCTGAACGCGTGTGTCAATTATAATATACACCGTCATCGCAACTGAATATAACGTAAGTAAGTCATTATAGTGAAGTAGTTTCCTAATCCTTTTCGTGCCTTACAAGAGATGGCTTGTAACGGTCTCCACTTGTACTGCAGTAGCAGAACATGTAAGGAGCCCAGCTGTATTTTGGTGCACTAGAGCAGCACGCAGAAATTCTAAAAAGTCCACTAATTGGCGCCTTCAAGCGTTTTGCTCATTCCAGCACACAGGTAGCACTTAGATATTAAGTCCACCGATTTTGCTGAGAGGTTGTAATGACAAGTAATAAACTAGCTAAGCCTCAGTCTTGCTGAAATTATAAATCCTGAGGTTTATTGTGGTGTCTGCTATACACTGCATCAGGCAAAGCCTGAGACTGGTACGGTAAAACGTACACCGGTACACAATTTACTGGAAACAATTTAAAATTTTGTACCGAACCGGGTTTCGAACCCAAATTTCCCTCTTTACCCGAGCGATCGCCTTTTGCGCTTCGGCTGTACGTACAGACCCAAACTTCCAAATGTCCCGGCGTCTGGTTCCCATATTACTCACACAATTATGTGATTCCATTAGAAAGAGACTTATTTAGTTTTCTCGTCAGATCGTCTCGACTTTGGCATGAAATACATTACTGCATGCATGTCACAAGAAACCTCATATCGAAGACACTATCAAATACAGACTCTGTACTAATGGAAATTACACTTTCTAAGCTGTATTTTACTACTTCTATCATAGGTAAGACATATTACAGGCTGAGATTCATTGGGGGAATCCTCAGGAAATGCAGTACATCAAACACTCGTTCAACAATTGCTTGAACGTAACGCCTCGGTCTGGGATCCGTACAAGATAGATATGGTAGAGGAAATGAAAACGATCCAAAGCAGAGCAGCACATTTCCTTACAGTTTCATTTAGTAAGTACAATAGCGTCACGGAGATTGTCAGTCTACTGCAGTAGCAGACGACCCAAGGGAGGCGTTCTTCACCATGGAGTGGTCTAGCGTTAAAGTTACGAGAACGTACTTTCCTGGAGTACTTTCCTCTTGAGTATATCTCATGGAAAGGTCATGAAGGTAAAATAAGAGAAATCCGAGCCCACATGGAGCTTTACCAGCAAGGAAAAGGGGGAGATGACAGTAGTAGACCAAGTACCCTCCGCCACATGACAAAGGCTGACTTGCTGAATATTGATGTAGATGCAGATGCCTTGCTCACAAAGACGCTTTCTTGAGCGCGCACTGAAATCCAAACGTTCTTACTATTCGGACCCTCTACTTGCAAACGATTTAGTTAGCACGAAGCGCTTCGCCATCCCGATGACCCTCGAACTGATCCACCTCGATAATTGTTCTCCAAAAATTTATACTAAATGAAACTTTGACTCTCTGGCGCTTGCTTAGTACTGAGAGGTTGTCTCCTATTGTTATAAACATATTGTGAATTGTACTTGAATAGTAATGAATGAATGATAATATGACATTTGGCGCGATGGTCCAATGATAATTCCTCCATTTATATCGTGGCAGTGAGTCAGATTACAAGACATTTCAGTTGGCAACATTTGCCATGATAGGTGTACCTGTAGTACTGTTTGTACCTCCCTCTATTTTATGACGTAATGTGTCATCTACTACATCTTGGCTCAACTGAGATGTGACGCGTGGGAATACAGCTCATGACTCTTAGAGCCAGAAATGTAAAACAGTTAACGGTCTTTTATAGACTGTCGGTCGATTGAACGACGAGTCGAAGAGTGATTACAGAACGTTTAATATCTGCCACGTATCTACCCAAGCAGCAATAAAAAAGAACAAAATTATTCTCAGAACCACATGTTACAAGAGGTTCCTTTTTCGCTGTCGACAATAGTAAAAGCTACAGTAGCCAGAGGTCAAAGAACATATCCGATTAATTACTTAATTTCCATGAAAAATATGAAATTTTTTCACCATCTACAGATTTTGCGGCTCACTATAGAATGGAGTCGTTTACACACACACACACACACACACACACACACACACACAAAATCATCACTTATTAATAGTTTTTACGTCTTAAGCTTACTCGAATTAAGGTGTATTTTTACACCAGAGGCGCTTTATAAAGCATCTTCTGTACTCATTCTGGAGATATTGATGTATAATATGTCTGCACATTTTGGTCTTTATGGATTAAAAATAGTATTTACTTATAAAATTGGCGTACAAATTACTTTCCTTGTTTTTCTCTCTTGTTTACATATTCTTCCAGCCACTGCCCTTTCCTTCGCTGTTGGCGGAGGCTGAGGTCGAAATAAACTTTTTGTCACATTCACTCTTGGTAATTTTCGCCTTTTTCCAAATCACTTTTTCCTATACTGCACTGGCGTTACTTCACATTCATTTGTATAACTTCACAACATAATTAAAAAAAGGATGTGAACATATGTATTAAACTTGATATTATTTTAATTAATTCAATTCCCCATATAGCATCACACCACGCGATAACGGATTCTGGTAACCCGATTTAGTTGGTGAGGTACAGAACAGGTACTTACCGAGCTGAGGTAGCTGGAGATGAGGCCTATAGCTTTGAATCGACATCAAACAAGAAAATGCAACGAACTCAGATGACGGGAGACAAAATAAGAAAATAAACAACTCTTAATCTCCACAATAAAGCATTCAGCAGAAGACATCCCCAAATCTTCCAGAGCTACGTAAGAAACAAGATTTACATAATATGTTTTTACAATGAGATACTATAATTTTAAGAACTGAAATTAGTATCATGAAAAATACATGATGCAGTGCTGTTTTTAATTTCATATTCATTCCGACCGGTTTTGGTCGTAATTCATCATCCAGGGATTATACCATTGCGAAATAGAGAAGGAAACAGAATGTGAAAACCAACAAATTCCAAATACACATCTGAAAAACCAAGCATAATCTGATACTTACAAAAGAAAATACAAGGTGCTCACGTGTCATGCATGAGACAGTGTAAGACTTTCATCCTTACTGCGAATGAAGACTGTGGTGCACAACGTAATATGAAAGCATCCAACGCGATTATTTGGCCGAATCAGTGGGGAAAAGACAAACTAAACGTAACTTCTGGTTAAACTAAAAGGAACTTGTAAGGAGACATACCAAAGAAGCCGTACGCCCTGCCTATAATAGTCATTAACTCATTATGCCTCAGTAGTTGGACAAGACGACAAATTTGCATTAGATTTTAAAATTGGCAGAATAGTTGTGTTTATATGAAAATAAAAGTTAGTGCCATTATATAGTGGACAAGAAAAAGAAATTTTATTAATGAATGCAAAGATAAACAAACTATCTCCGAAAGCGAATTCATTTAAAATGTTTAACATGCCTTGGTTTCCCGTGTATCTTGCAATGATTTCGTCGTCGGTGAAATATTAAGTACTTACCTTTCGTCCTTTCCACTTACCTCCTCTTCTCCTCCACCCTCCCCATTCCCCTTATCTTCCTTCAATATTTTGCCATCTTTGTAATTTCGCTGTTGGCAGTTGTCCTGTCCGATATTGGTTTCTGACGATTTGTTTTGAGTTCAGACCATGTTCAAATTTTTGAACTCATAAATCAGAATTTCTTTTAATAGACTGTAAAAGCATATTAAAAGCTAATATGAACATGCAGGGGCGTCTGTGCATCGATTTCTTTTTTTATACAGCTGGATGTTTAAATTCTCTGTTAAAATCAGTATGACTGCGCTATTGTTGTGATTGATTTCACGTGTTCTTTTACGTTGCAGAACTGTAATGAGTGTTCGCTTTCGACGTTTCAATGTGCGATGTCAACATTATTGATATAGTAATTAGGTTAGCTTAGCGTGCTACTGACTGAAAGTCCAACATTAGAATTTCATGTTTTTATGATCACATAACTGTGCCTAGAACGCGACAAATCTTTTCAGAGGTTTAACACCTCAACCTGAGCTAGACGAGAAAGGAAAGTATACACGAAAGTGAATATTCTGGAATAGTGTTTAATTCATGACAAAACTATTTTGTAGTGTTGTCCGTAAGCTGATATTTTTGTTAATATTTGTATGTTATTAATTTAAAGCTTCTTGTTCTGTTGTTGCTTTCCATGAGAACCTGATCAGAAGATACGATATAAATTCCAGACTTTTTATATGATAATCGTTGTAATCAAAGCGAAGTATAGAGGTACAGTTTTTGCATTGGTACTGTACTAAATCAGTTACATAGATCACTCACCGAGGTGAAGGGAATTCGTTTAAAGAAAATTTATAACTAAATGCCGAACAGTCATCTCAGGAGTGATATTCCGAACAGACTGCACTGTTGAAAGAAGATCAAATGTTTTCTCCCTCCTGTTGGTGATACGCCCAGCGGAGAGAGACAGCGATGTTACGATCGTTAGCCTGCCTGTCTCTAAGGCCGTGCCTTGGAGTATAATAACCCCAGAAGCGCGTTCCATGTCCGCTGGAACTCATTATTAACTACAAATTGCTGATTCCGATGGCAAAGCCTTTACTACAATTCGACTTTTATTCTGAGACAGGTGAAGAAAAGAATGAAATCCTTAGAACGAAAGTGCTCTTAGCTTTTCCCTCAGAGCGCTGTTTTTGACTTATTTTAGGAGTTTTTCTTTCTCTGTCATGTATCGGCAAAGTAGAGGAGCTTCCGGTATTAGGGAACATTCGGGAAATGTGGGATTCCGACATTTCTTCTCTTTTAGTTGCTGCCACTTAATTTTGAGGCTTCTCCTCCCTCCCCACAACCTCTCCCCACCCCACACACCCCACACGCTTCGTACTGAGTGCTGACCATTAGTCAGCATTGCTTCCTTCGCTGTTCAAGAAAGTTTCTGATTCACGTTTGTACAAGTTTTTGAAAATTTGTTTCAACTATTAGTTGTGTGTTTTAGACATGTCGATTAAGTGTAATGTACATTCAAAGAGCAGTTCCAAGAGTATTAGTTTATAATGCTCAGTTTTTATTTGGATATAGAAAGGTTATTTTTCCTAGCTAACGTGTCGGGTCATATGGAACATCTAAGGGTGTGATGCACTGTTCATTCGTCTTCTCGTGTTCTTTTGCAACTGCTCCTCTTAATCGAAACGTTTGTTCTACCTTTGGAGGTGTCACCTTCACCGAAAATGAATGTTTGTAAAAGAGGTAGGAAAGCTGGGACATCATCTGTGAGTGTGTGCTGAAATATAATGCTTCCGAGATTTTATGTGAAAACTCTTAAATTTTTTAAAATAAAACTGTCATTATTAATATTCTACATCTTCATTCTTAATGCCTGAACACTTATTTCTGAACTTAGTCACCCTGACAAACAACAGATTTCTCCCAAGGAAACACCAGTTTGACGGCTGGAATGGCCGAGCTGTTCTAGGCGCTACATTCTGGAACCGCGCGACCGCTACGGTCGCAGGTTCGAATCCTTCCTCGGGTGTGGTGTCCTTAGTTAGGTTTAAGTAGTTCTAAGTTCTAGGGGACTGATGATATCAGAAGTTAAGTCCTATAGTGCTCAGAGCCATTTGAACTATTTTGAAGACCAGTTCATTGATACCGTCACTCTAGATGGTTCAAATGGCTCTAAGCAATATGGGACTTAACCTCTGAGGTCATCAGTCCTCTAGACGTAGAACTACTTAAACCTCACTAACCTAAGGACATCACACACATCCATTCTCGGGGCAGGATTCGAACCTGCGACCGCAGCAGCGGTGCGATTCCGGACTGAAGCTCCTAGAACCGTCACTCTAGAATGTTTGACATCTCTTGCGGAGCCTCATCCTCAACTCTGCGTGCACCGCTTCATAACTATCAACTTGAAGTCCTCGAGGGTGTTTTTTAAGTTTTAGAGACAGACGTCTGTGGGATTCGGCCAAATAGGGACTGTACTGGAGGATGATCGATGACAGTGAACCTGAGGCGTCGGATTGTTACCGATGTAGAAGCGCTCGTGTGTGGCCTGGCATCGTATTACTCAAGGAGAGGGTCTTCTATGTGTGGTTCAAGTGTTCAATTAAATTTTGGAGATTTGTCGTAAGGACTACGGGACCAGACTGCTGAGGTCATCGTCCCTAGGCTTACGTACTACTTTAACTTACGCTAAGGACAATACACACACCCATGCCCATGGGGGAAGTGGAACGTCCGACGGGGGATCCGCGCGGACCGAGACAAGACGCCTAGACCACACAGCCTCCAATTAAAGCACGCTGTTTCTCTCGTATCGCCATCTTACATAATACAATTATATATAGACATGAAGAATAAAGATATAGAATGTGAATGTGTTTCGTTTTAAAAGCTTCAATAGCGTTCACATAAAAAGTTCGGATGCATTACTTTGCAGCACGTCTTCCTATATTTACGTAGTCCCCAAACAGAAGTGAATTGGATATCGAACTAAGAGTTAAGCAACATCATAAAAGCAACAGTGGTTCTAAGGTGCGGAAGTCTAAAAGGTAATAAATAGAAACGTTCCAACAAAAGAAGAAGCTAAAATCTTCAAGATATTAAAATTTACTTCTGAGAATGAGTCATATGGCAATGATGAATCTTTCTATTGTTATATGTCATTTGAAATAGACTCCGTACCGTGTGCTGTTCTGACAAAATGATGGACGGAAAATTTAAAATGGTTCAAATGGCTCTGAGCACTATGGGACTTAACATCTATGGTCATCAGTCGCCTAGAACTTAGAACTACTTAAACCTAATTAATCTATGGACAGCACACAACACCCAGTCATCACGAGGCAGAGAATATTCCTGAACCCGCCGAGAATCGAACCAGGGAACCCGGACACGGAAAATTTCCAAAGATAAACAAGGAGAGAGGTGGGTACTTGCTGTATTTGCCCATATCCCTGTGGGCCCACTTCGGTTGTTCTAGCATAGAGAAGGAAGTTTGTATCTACGTTTCCGCAAGCAACTGAAGTCAAATTATCTTACGAAACTGCAAATTGTATTACAGATAAAGAGCTGTTGGAGTCTCAATATATGAAACATAGCTAAGGCTTTAGTGGCCACTTGTTAAAAAAATTGCTTGTTGGCTTTTCTCTCGGATTCTTCGACCGACATTTGCTTGATTTTTATGACGTTTCGACACCAGGAGTGCTTGGCATTGTCAAAGGTTCACCCTCCACTGCTGGTGGTGGACTAGAGTTTAGGTCGAGGTCGCGGATTTAGCGTACTCGGCGGGCCAATGTCCGACGGTTTTTCCGGAGTCTTTTCCGGTGCGGCCTCGTCTTACGACGTGTAACGGTAGTTCGCTAGCCAGGGAATCAGGGATCAGTTCACCTCGAGCCTGTTGTCATGTTTGTGTATTTCTATAGCTTCCTTGAACAAGCGGGTGTGATAGCACTTTTCTATATGGATTCCTTACTGTACAACTTGGGAAACCGACTAAAAACCACATCTAGATCGCCCGGTGTACCAGCCACCATCGTAAATCAGCAGCGCGGACTGCATCGTGGTCTCACTCACGTCCCAGTCCCGCAACATACCGCACTTTGGAACGTACGACGAACGTATCCGTTGGGACAGTGCGGCAAAATTTAACGTTAATGGGCTAAAACAGCAGACGACCAACGCGAGTGCCTTTGTTAACAGCACGACATTCCCTACTGTGCCTTTCCTGGGCTCGTGACCATATTGCTTGGTGCCTAGACGACTGGAAAACTGGACTGGTCAGATGAGTCGATATTTCAGTTGAGCTGATGGTAGGGTTCGAGTGAGGCGTAGATCCCACGAAGCCATGGACCCAAGTTGTCGAAAAGGCACTGTGCATACTGGTGGTGGCTGCATAATGGTGTGGACTGTGTTTGCAAGAAATGAACTGGGTCATCTGGCGCCTTTGAACAAATCATTGGCTGGAAATGGTTGTGTTCGACTGCATTTAGACAGTTCGCAGCCATTGATGGACTTCACGTTTCCAAACAACGATGTCATATTACCGGGCCACGCTTGTTCGCGACTAATTTGAAGAACTTCCTGGACAATTCAAGCGAGTAATTTGACCACACAAGTTGCCCGACATGAATAGCATACAACATTTATGGGACGTAACCAAGTGGTCAGTTCCTGCTAAGATTCCTGCACCGACAACAATTTCGCAGTAATGGACTGCTACAGAGACAGCATGGCTCAATGTTCCTCCAGGGGACTTCCAAAGACTTTTTGAATCCTTTCCACGTCGCGTTGATGTACCATGCCGAGCAAAAGGAGGTTCATCACGATATTAGGTGGTACCCCACGACATTTGTCACCTTTGTGTGTAATGTATGGGCAACAATGCCATACTTCGCTGGTCGCACACCATCTTGTACCCTGAAACAGAATATTTCCTTTTACCGTGCACGTGCGATACTGACACATAATTCAGGAGATATGACACCAAACATTGAGATGCATGAAAAGTGCCACATCACGCATGACGTTTTAATTTATTGCTGCTTTTTTACTAATTCTATTCACGACACATTTCCAGTCAGTAGGCACATGTACCACTGAAAGTATTGCAGAACTGTATAGTTGTACAGTGCATAGGTCAGGAGATGCGACGACATAAACATTATGCTGAGTGAAAATGAAACTGCGGGCGAAATTCATTAGACATATAGGTAAAATATGGATACAAACCGTATGAATTATGTTAAATATGTGTTACATATATTTGAATGTGCGTGTGCAAGCACAGATACAGACAGAAAGGTCGTCTTAAACCCCTGAACGATTTCAGTGAAATTTGATACACTTATTAGTTACGAATATACAGAAGGGTAATATACAGAAGAATGGAAAAGAAAATTGAGGAACAGTTTTGCTTTAGGAAATGTAAAGGCACAAGAGAGGCAATTGTGACCTAGCTGTTGATAGTGGAAGCAAGAGTAACGAAAAATGAAGACACGTTCATAGGATTTGTCGACCTGTAAAAAGCGTTCGACAGTGCCAAATGGTGCAGCATGTTAGAAATTCTGAAAAAAAGGGGTAAGCAGGAGGGAGAGACGGGTAATATACAATATATACAAGAACCAAGAGATAATAAAATGGAAGACCAAGAGCAAAGAACGGATTAAAAAGATTGTAAGACAGGGATGTGGCCTTTCACCCTTACAATTCAATCTGCACATCGAAGAAGCAATGATGGAAACAAAGGAAAGATTCAGGAATGCAATTAAAATTCAAGGTGAAAGGATTTCAGTGACACGATTCGCTAATAACATTACTATCCTGAGTGAGAGAGAAGAAGAATTACATGATCTCCTAAACAGAATAAACAGTCTAATGAGTACAGAATATGGACTGAGATCAAATCAGAGAAACATGAAAGTAATGAGAAGCAGCATAAATGACAACAGCGAGAAACTTCCCAGCAGGAGTGACGGTCATGAAGTATATGAATTAAGGAATTTTGCTACTTCGGCAGCAAAGTAACCAATGACAGGCGGAGCAAGGAGGACATTAAAAGCAGACTAGCACTGGCATAAAGGGCATTCCTGGCCAAGAGAAGTCTAGTAGTATCAAACATAAGTCTTAATCTGAGGGTAGTGTAGCTAGGAACATATTTCTTGGCCGGTACTTCAGTATAGTGACTATTTTTCGAATCACATGAAGGAACGCACACTAGAGAACACCACAAGCAGTTCTCTCCATTTCCTACAGTTCTTGTTGTTGAAAATGGGTTTCTGTTTGTGCAGCCTTTTTAAATATTTCTCCTACTACATATTTAATTGCTGTAATATTTCGAGATCTAGAAAGAAACAGTAGAGTTCTAAGAACTACCTGCTTGCTATTGGAGAGAGTGTGATATAGTGGAGAGAAAAGGGAGGATGAGGAGGTGGGCAACAGTGAGAGGGAAGGAGGAGATAGGCTCCAATAGGAGCAGGAAGAGGTGGCCAGAGACATTTGGGAGTGCGCAGGGGGGAAAAAGCAGTGAGAGACAGGAGAGATGAGGAGAAGAGAAGGAGGAGGAGATAGACAAAGACAGCAGGAGGCAGAAAAAATGGCTCTGAGCACTTTGGGACTTAACATCTGTGGTCATCAGTCCCCTAGAACTGAGAACTACTTAAACGTAACTAACCTAAGGACATCACACACATCCATGCCCAAGGCAGGATTCGAACCTGGGACCGTAGCGGTCACGCGGTTCCAGACTGAAGTGCGGGAGGTAGAGAGTGGCAGAAATATGGGGGAAGGGGGTGGGAGGAGAAGTGCAGACAGAGGTGTGGGAGGAATTGGACAGGGCAACCGCGGTGGCCGTGCGGTTCTACGCGCTTCAGTCCGGAACCGCGTGACTGCTACGGTCACAGGTTCGAATCTTGCCTCGGGCATGAATGTGTGTGATGTCCTTAGGCTGGTTAGGTTTAAGTAGTTCTCAGTTCTAGGGGACTGATGACATCAGTTGGTAAGTCCCATAGTCCTCAGAGCCATTTGAACCAATTGGACAGAGGAAGGGAGGAGGAGGAGGAGGAGGAGAAAATGGGTAGAGTGAGAGGAGACAAACAGATGGACACAGAAATGAAACTCACGGAGATGAGCAGGTCAGAGTGGAAGACAGACAGAGAGAGGAGGACAGACAGGGGGAGGAGGAGAGTGACAAATAGAGGAGAAGAAGGAATGAAATTAGAGAGAGAGTGAGGTGATGGGCAGAGGGGGAAGAAGCAAATAGATAGGGAGGAAGGAGCAGACTGAGAAGGAGGGAAGTGGAGTAGGAGACAGAGTGGTAGGAGGAGATGGACAGAGAGGAGAAATTGGAGAAGGTGGACAGAGAGAGGGGGTGGTAAGGTGGACAGAGAGAGGAAACGTTGGAAGTGATGGATAGGGGCAGTGGGGAGGGACGGAGAGAGGAGGGAGGAGTGGCGGGGGGGATGGTTATAGAGATTGAGAGGAGTGGATGGATACAGAGAGGGGGCAAGAGGAAATGAACAGAAAGAGGGGAAAGAAGAGGTGGGCAAAGAGAGAAGGGAGGAGGCGTCGGACAATAGATGATTGGTATACCCGGGCAACGTCGGATTTCTTAGTTCGTTAAAAATTAAAAAAAAAAGTTGTTGGGTTCTGGACTACTTTTCATTAAACTATAGTGACATGTTGACATATTAAGAAAATATGGTGGAAATTATTTTACTGGAAGTGGGGGAGGGAAAAGGCAGATGCCGTCCCCTGCTCCTAGCTGGATATGCCCTTGTCGTCCCATGTTCTGAGGCCCGCACGAATTTGAGATAACAACATTGCGTGACAGTGTATCTGCTGGCTACGGGTGCCGCGTCCCGCCGTCTTATAACCGCCCTCTCCAGAACCGCAGTCCCGTAACGGCGCGAGATAATACCATTGTTGGTGTTGGCGCAGCCTTCAAAGGCGCGTTTGCCGCTAGCGCTAAATTAGCGCGCGGACACAGTCGACTACCTTTGATGGTATTTGCGGGACCACCAGCTCGGAGCTGGGGGTCGGGGCGACGCGGTGGTACGTGGCGCTGGGAGAGCTGCCAGCTTCCTCCACACAGCCATTCTGGCGCGCCGTTATTATTCCGGGCCGATCCCGCGGACCAGAGAGCGCATCGTCATTTGTCAGGCGCGCGCAGCAGCAGGTAGGCTGGCGGCGTATTGTTGGCAGCGGGATTAGCGGGTCGCTGCGCGGTGCTACCGCGTGACAGACGTCATTGTGGCGGGCCGGCGGGTCGCGCGCAGTTGGCGGCGATTAATCAAAGGGGCTCTACTCCTTTCTCAACCCCCTTCCCCCCTAACATCACGCCCACCCACACCCCTCCCCACTCACGGCATTCGGAGCCGCCCCCTTCGCTCGAGAGTGCTTCCGGTTTTACTTTAGCTAATGGTTGCTTCTTTCACTGTCAGCTGTAAACGCCGCTCTGCGGTCGGTTTGTAGGACCTGAAGACTTGTTGTTTCTGCATCAACATTTACAAGCTTGACGCGACTGGAAATTAGCCTGCAATATGGAAAAATACAACTCAAGATGTACAAACAAGTGGATATACAGTGTGTTACAAAAAGGTACGGCCAAATTTTCAGGAAACACTCCTCACACACAAAGAAAGAAAATATATTATATGGATATATGTCCGTAAACGCTTACTTTCCATGTTAGAGCTCATTTTATTACTGCTCTTCAAATCACATTAATCATGGAATGGAAACCCACAGCAACAGAATGTACCAGCGTGACTTCAAACACATTGTCACAGGAAATGTTCAAACTGTCCTCCGTTAGCGAGAATACATGCATCCACCCTTCGTCGCATGGAATCCCTGATGCGCTGATGGAGCCCTGGGGAATGGCGTATGGTATCACAGCCGTCCACAATACGAGCACGAAGAGTCTCTACATTTGGTACCGGGGTTGCGTAGACAAGAGCTTTCAATTGCCCACCATAAATGAAAGTCAAGGGGGGGGGGGGGGGTGAGGTCAGGAGAGCGGGGAGGCCATGGAATTGGTCCGCCTCTACCAATCCATCAGTCACCGAATCTTTTGTTGAGAAGTGTACGAACACTTCGACTGAAATATGCAGGAGCTCCATCGTGCATGAACCACATGTTGTGTCGTTCTTGTAAAGACACATGTTCTAGCAGCACAGGTAGAAGTCTGTGTTGATGACATGATTACACAATTGCGTGCGGATTCTCGTCAGCCCACACATGTTGATTATGAAAATTTACAATTTGATCACGTTGGAATGAAGCCTCATCCGTAAAGAGAATATTTGCACTGAAAAGAGGATTGACACATTGTTGGATGAACCATTCGCAAAGTGTACCCGTGGAGGCCAATCAGCTGCTGATAGTGCCTGCACACGCCGTACATGATACGGAAACAACTGGTTCTCCCGTAGCACTCTCCATACAGTGACGTGGTCAACGTTACCTTGTACAGCAGCATCTTCTGTGACGCTGACATTAGGGTTGCCGTCAACTGCACGAAGCATTGTCTCGTCCATAGCATGTGTCCTCGTCGTTCTAGGTCTTCCCCAGTCGCGAGTCATAGGCTGGAATGTTCCGTACTCCCTAAGACGCCAACCAATTGCTTCGAACGTCTTCCTGTTGGGACAACTTCGTTCTGGAAATCTGTCACGATACAAACATACCGCGCCACAGCTATTGTCCCGTGCTAATCCATACATCAAATGGGCATCTGCCGACTCCGCATTTATAAACATTGCACTGACTGAAAAACCACGTTCGTGATGAACACTAACCTGTTGATGCTACGTACTGATGTGCCTGATGCTAGTACTGTCGAGCAATGAGTCGCATGTCAACACAAGCACCGAAGTCAACATTACCTTCCTTCAACTGAGCCAACTGGCGGTGAATAGAGGAAGTACAGTACAGACTGACGAAACTAAAATGAGCTCTAACATGGAAACTAAGCGTTTCCGGATGCATGTACACATAACATCTTTTCTTATTTGTGTGTGAGGAATGTTTCCTGAAAGTTTGGCCGTACCTTTTATCAACACCCTGTATACATTATCATCCGAATATAACAATCTTTGTGCACTGTCAAAAAGCTTTACGTTCTCGTTTTTAGTCCACTTATTGTATGGCCTCGTATCTAAATTCGTTTAAAATAGAATAATGGCTGTTGAAGAAGAATTACAAGTGGTGAGAGATGGTAGTACGTATGAGAACGAGACAAAAATGTCCAGCACACACGGGCACTAAAACGCATGCCTAACGAGCTAAGAGCTCTTCGTTCATTTACATACTGTGAAAAACATCTACACTACTGCAATCTCTTTGTTATTACGAACGACCTAATAACGCGTTAAACGAGTGAAGACACGTTCCTGTGCCATTGTCCATGGATACATAATGCATTACAGTGGAACCAGTTTGTGTTCTGACAAGTTTGTGAAATGCTTGAAATTTGTTGTTTTACATTTTCGCTTAACGGCATAGTGGAGGACTGTTATCACTCACGGGGAACGGCAGACGTGATATTCCTTTAGGGTTTGGCAAATGGAAACAACCTTCATGCCAGTGTGCTGTACGCCTGAAATTTTGAAGAGTAGACTTACAGTGTGCTGATAAGTGCAAAGATAAAACTACAATGTAGAAGAATTGCACAAACTTATCAAAACAGGAGATGGTTACATTAGAAATAATGATGCGCTGCACTTACCTTACCCGCGACAGTGAATACGGTTTACAGTAACAAAATAAGACATGTTTACTGGATGTTAGATCGTCAAAATCGGGAGCTCGATGAAGGGCTCCGCTCAAAATGCTCCAAATGTTCTCAGCCGGCGAGAGATGCTGTGACCCACGGCCCTGTTAGTCATGGTAGGGTTTGGCAAGAACGAAGACAAACAGTAGAAACTCTTGCCGTGTGTGGTCGGACATTTTATTGCTGAAATGTAAGCCCGGTACGGCTTGCCACGAAGGGCAACAAAACGAGGCGCAGAATGTCGTCAACGTACCGCTGTAGTGTAAGGACACCGCGGATAAGAACCAAAGCGGTCCTGTTGTGAAAAGAAACGGCCCCGAGGCCATTACTCCTGGTCGTCGGGACGTATGACGAGTGACAGTCATGCTGGTATTCTACCACTCTCCGGGGAATCCCCGGACACTACTTCGGCCTGGAAACTCATTGAAAGGGGTAGAACTGTCTTCAGTCCCATATAGAACTGATCCTCAATGACCAGCAAAGACGTGTTTGGAGACGTCGCGAATAGCTGTGGGATACCAACGTGCCAACGTGACTGTCGTCCGCCATACGGCCAGGACAGAATTTGGCACGATATCCCTCTGGAGGACACCCAAAAACTCTACCAGTCAACGCCAAGTATGGATAAGGGCCAGAGGTGAACCAATAAGTTATTGACTTGGTTGATATGTGAAACACTCTCTGTTGAACAAAACATCCAATATTTCTGAAGTAGTAATCATTTGTTTCTGTGTACATCACACCTACCGATTTCCGTCCCATTCGGATAATTCCTTCATGGTGCGTCTTTCTTAGAGATTACATTTCCTGCAAAATGATAGTATGCAGAAGAGCACGTAATTTTATTTTATGTCTAATCGTCTTAACCATTGCATCTAGGATTGTGCACGAGCAGTTTTTTTTTTTTTTTTTTTAATGGGAAGATGCGAAAGCCTTTGAAAACAACTTCCGTCAAAAAAGGACGGAAGTTGAAGACCATCAGATCACCTCCTTGTTCAAACGCAAATTTGTATGTTGTATCCAGTGTTTTAGATATGACTCGAACCATCGCTGTGACAATACGTAACCCACAGTGTAGATGTGCAGATAAGACCATTCAAGTGATCAACTTCTAATCAAGGGACCCACTTCATGTGCTTTGTGGGAGATAAATTTCCTAAATAAAAGATAGTGGACTGTCGTGGGTGACCCACGTTTTGGAGAAGCTTGCGAAGAAGAATGACGAAAAATAATAAACCATTTTTGTGTGACCAGCCCGGATAGGCCAAAACGCTTCTTCCATGGTAAGGGGGTGCGGATTAACTAACGACATTGGATGATGAATCAACCACCGTGGATGCGTTTAGGCGGTTTCCCACACACAACTAGATAAATACCTTAATAGTACGCACGTCACTCCTCAAACACACAATACGCAAATACTTAGAAAAGGTTCTAACACTTACACACACATTTACGCTAGACGGAGGCTGATGGGATACACAGATTCCGTACAAGAGGGATGGGTGCCATCAGGAAGGGTACCCGGTCGCCATCTACCGCTTAACATTGGGTCAACTTATGTACACATATCGCCAAAAGTTTTTACATTATCCCTATATTTCGTGCAGGTGTGTTGCTATAGTGACTGCTTTTGTACCGATCGGAAAGTCATCCCTGAAATTGTTTATAAAACTACACACAATCATAGAGCGCTACCTGTTGGTAGAACACTGCACTCGAATGCACTGTCGCATCTCAGTTGAAAGTAAAGCACCTGTAAGTACGCAATAGAGACGTCAGTGGTACAATGGAGTGAACATCTGTTATGCCTCGAAGGACAGTCGCCACGGATGATCGGGTACGCATCTCACGGTCGTCGCAGAAGCTCGTGAACCAGGGAAGTTGCTCGACGTGCGCACGACGCAAAGTGATGTAGTGCGGGCAAGGAGTTGGTTTCAGTTGACAGGTAGTGTTGAGGGCTTAACACCGCACAGACCGTCCACGTTCGAAAGGTGCATAATAGGATCTATATCTACGACTTCTGAGTCAAAGAAATCCTGGGCTGAGTGCCTCGGAATTGAATCCGGCGCCCCAAGAGGCTACTGCATTTCATGCCTCGCGTGAAACCATTAGGAGGTGACTATATTGCTACCCTCCATTCCCGGCGACCAAGGCGAGCGCCATGTCGTACACCACAACACCATGCACTCCATTATTCATGGGCAAGAAATAAACAGAATGGGACGCCCCGAAATTGGCGTCGGGTGTTGTAACGGACGAAACTCGGTTCTTTTTGTATCCTGGTAATAGCAGATAAAACGATAACATCGAACGCCTCCAGTACTGTGTCTCACATGAGCAACATGTTGGTGGTGGTGTTAGTGGTGTGATGTTCTGGGGTGGTATTACATGGGTCCATGGTTGTTGACGGCAATCCAACCGCTGTATGGTGCAGGAACGAGATTCTGCAGCCAGCAGTGCGACTATATTGCCAAAATGTAGGTGAGAGTTTCATTTCTATAGATGGTAACTCGTTTACTCACCGTGCCGTTCTCGTGGACACGTTCCTTAACGCCGCTGGGAGCACAAGAATGGAGTAGCTTGCCTGTTCTGCGCACATGAACCTAATCGAACAAGTGTGGGATCGGCTGAAATGAATTGTTTCTGGATGTAAACAACAACAGAGTACTCGGCACGACTTACGAAGTATCACCGTTGAAGAGTCATCGATGGTAAGCCACGGCGGATTCAGCCCTACATCCGTTGCTCAGAAAAAAAGAAAAATAAAAAAAACGAAAAAGGAAACATAAACCCGTATTTCATTTCGGAAGCTCTAAAATGTTTTGGTTCGGTAACATACTGTTTAAAATTGTTAATCTTATAAAGTGAATATTAAAGCATTACTTATTATATACACTTCTATAGCGTTCTCGCTTCACGCGCGCGGAGTCCAGTGTTCGATTCCCGGAGGGGTCAGAGATTTTACATGCCTAGAGATGCTCTGGGTGTTGTTGTGTCGTCGTCATCATCATCATTTATCCCTATCACGATCGGAGAAAGGCAATGGCAAACCATCTCCGCTAGGACCTTGCCTAGTAGGCGGTGCGGGTCTCCCGCGTCGTCCCCTACACTCCTCGCAGTATGAGACCTCATCATCATCATCAACCCAATGTTATGTTTAAGAATGCAAATTAATTTTATATAGGCTTTAAGTGAGTGATTAAAAGTGCCCTGGATGTGGCGCAGGTTTACGCACCTGTGGGGGCACGGTTAATCATATCGTAGAACAGTAACCATGCAGCCAAAATTTTCACAGTATGTTTTGTTGGCAGTAAAGAAAACTACACGCTTGCTTACGCCAGTTAAAACTGTAAAAGAGAAAGACTTGCAGTAAACAAATTTTTTTGGGAACGTCCACGTGCTAGCATAATTTCGTCTACATATAAGCTTGAGTGTAAATTAAAGGCGTATTCAACATATTGTCCCAAATAGAGTCTACGCACACAAAAAGTAATGTGTTTACTGTGGCTCAGTCATCCTGAGCCCACCTTCTACATCTAAGGCACTATACCCATCCTTGATTTCTTTTTGATTGGCGGTATTGGCTCTAAATACAAAGGCAAATTTCATCCTCTTCATCAGACTTCTGCAGGTTATAAGAGAACGGAAGAAGAACTGGGTGGGACATTTTCTGAGACAAGAACTATGACTTACAGACGTTTTGAAAAGACCAGTTTGTGAGAAAAGAGTAAGAGGAAAGAGCAGAAACAAGGTGATAGACGATGTAAAGGGCAGGGGAAATTTGGAGGATCTGGATAGGAGAAGAAGGAGAGCAGGAAGAGTTACCAGCTGACAACCTGTCTTTGGCCATAACACTAACGATGACATCAGAAGTTGGCCTATCCACATTCTCCCTTGTTCTTGTTTTCAGCAATTTATTGTTGTCCTAGAACTCATAGAATTAATTGTTACTGCTTGCGATTCATTGGGTTTGAAGAGTTTTTTTTTAAAATTCCTGTAGCGTGTAAGCCTGCACCATCGCGATGTTTGAATTAGTTTAGAAACATCCAGGCTTTCAAATTATACAGCTGTACCTTGAAAAGCAGAACTATATCCAGTAAACGAGCGTGTATTTTGTCTATTCTTAATTGTAGAAGGTGTGATCCCTAGGAGCTTCGACATTAGAGTAACACAGATTACTCACCTTGCACAAAAACATACGATCGTAATAAAACGAAACACCTAGAGCCTTCGTTTCGACGTGATTTTATTATATTGCACTAGTGACTCGGTACATTGAAACTGATTGCAGTATTATAAAATAACATCAAAATGACTGCTGTAGGTGCTTCGTTTTACTTGGGAAGTGAACGGCCAAAGTTCCGCAGACTATCACAAGGATTGACATACTAAAACACAACTACATTCTTTGTGCTAAGACTTTGTCAGAACTCTAAAGAAATGACAGCACGTTTCTTCCATTGTCGGTAGCGCTCTATCAACGGTTCTCGAAAATATTGATCTACGTAAATGTTCCCCCTTCTAAGCTACGTATGGGTGGGAGGCAATTTTAGTTCTCTGTTCCACAAATTCGAAATAAAGGGACGATACAAAACTTTTGTTGATATGTGTAACAACCCGTAAGAGAAGTGGAGAAAGGCAAAAGAAGAGGAAGAGTCAGAATGTAGCATTATTATGTATAGGTGTAAACTACGGTCTAGATACTGAGTTGAGAGAAATTTATGAGAACTTGAGAGAGAATGTATTTATTACTGTATGAAGGAATGCCACATGGCGTCATAGCCGGCGACTGTAAACGAGCGGTTCTATGCGCTTCAGTCTGGAACCGCGCTGCTGCTACGGTCGCAGGTTCGAATCCTGCCTCGGGCATGGATGTGTGTGATGTCCTTAGGTTACTTAGGTATTAATAGTTGTAAGTGTAGGGGACTGATGACCTCAGATGTTAAGTCCCATAGGGCTTAGAGCCATTTGCACCACTATGGCGTCATACGAACACTACAGATTTAGCATGTTCGGGCCACACGACTTTTCGTTATGAAGAAATTTTGTGGTATAGTGTTAGAAGAACGTCGCGTTACAATTCGTTAGACTGTATGTACGACTAGCGTTCCTTACGAAAGGTTACATATTATTCTCAGTTGTTATGTGCATACAGAAGCTGTTTGAAAAAACTGAGGCCGTCAAAGCAATGTTGGTTGCCAATGGCGAAAGGGCACAGAAAAAGGGAAATTCGTTTCATAGGCGGTGGAGAATGGGGGCTGAGGGGAGGGGGGAGGGGAGTTAAGTGACTGCTTCTTGGGCAGACATAGTTTACCTTCGTAACTGACGGTGTATGACAGGGTAAAACAGTCACTGGATCTCGTTACGCAATGTCATCGATCCTGTAAGCTGAAAACTGTCGACATTAACGATAGGGCTCAGTGCCTGTTCACACTAGCCATAAGCTCCACACTCGTTCACTAACATCTCACTTTCTTATTTGTCTTAGTATTTTTTATGATTGTTGAAGGGAAAATTGCTTTTCGTTGAATGTGTTGTTAACGAGTATCACACATACATGGAAAAGATTTCCTTTTTATGAGATAATTAAAAATGTGGTGATAATTGTTACACATAAACGAGGATTATGTTGAGATATAACTCTTTGGAGTCGCAAAAAGAAAACGCAGGTTTACCTAACTTAGCAGTATACTTCTCCGTGTCCCACCTTATCTGTCTACTGAATATTTAACGTCCTTCTCTAATACCATAATGCAAGTGCTCTGACTCCATCCTCTGCGTTTTCTCTCGCTTCACGTCTCACTTCATGCACTCTGGCCTTCCGACGCAGTTTCAGAAACGTCTCCCTCGACTCGACGTTAATTATTAATACCCGTACTCTCCCCTTAAAGTAGAATTTGTTCGTCTGCTTCGATCTCCTGCTGATATTTCTCCTGTCTTGTCTAAGCTTGCTTGATTAAATATATAAGACGGTAGGGAGCAAGGTAATTCTCCACGTCGTACTTTGTCAAGTGAATTTTTAACCTGTCTGTAGCACTGAGTTTCACTTCAACAGTAGAGGCAAAACACTACCTAATGGGGCGGAAAGTCAGTCGATGCTTTGTGGAACGACCTCACTAGAACTGACGTGATTCGGAGAAAACACGAAGCACTGAAATCGAATCCGCTCTTCCCAACAGCTACGGCCTCGTCTTCATTTTCCATCGTCGGATGTCGGACATGGTCTTCTGTGTGTCGGTTAGTTATGTTAAAGGATGCATTTTATGTCATCATGTTATGATTTTTATCTCCGTTTTTCTAGTGGCACGCGTCAGTGGCGATGATAGAATGGTACGTAAACCAGTAGAGACTATTTGCCCGATAGTGTTGCACTAACATCTGAGGACAACAACTACTACTACCACAATAACATTCCACAAAGAAATTCCGTATATTCAATATTGCACTATCTTTCTCGGTTAAATATGTAGACATAGAGCTGCCAAACGATATGAACTCGAGTGGTCACGTAAAGACAGAGGGATTGTGAGGTTTGGATCTGCTGGAATGACACTAGGAACGTGAAACTCACTTGCCAAAGACGACACATCTAGATTATTGTGGAACGTGCTCTTTAGTACTGCTACGATTTCGTATATTACCGCCAAACCCACTTGAATTATGGAACATACAGAATTCAGAAATGGAAATGACGTGGGCTTCCCGTTCGCCTGGTGCAAGTCTTTCGAGTTGATGCCACTTCGGCGACTTGCATGTCGATGGGGATGAAATGATGATGATAAGGAAAACAAACACCCAGTCCCTAAGTGGAGAAAATCTCCGACCCAGCCGGGAATCGAACCCTGCCGTTAGGTATGACATTCCATCTCGCTGACCACTCAGCTACCAGGGGCAGGCAATTCAGAAATGAGGTACTATCAAAAATGTAGACTAGGAATCGTTAGCAGGAAATTTATGTTCTGTCATTATGATACTGGTTACACTGATGGACCAGTGTTTCAGACAGGCTGTGCAACAGTTCTACAGTCTTTCCAATAGAAGATAAGAGAGAGTAAAAGCATACGAAGTAGATGTAGGGTAGTTCTGAACATTGGTGAAAAATGGTGAGAAAGGAAGGTAATCGGTAAAAATTGAGTGATGAACACTGCTGTAGCTATCCTATAGTAGAGCAATCACATCGTGAACTTCAATTGACATTTCTCGGCTGTAATGAAGAGAGATTAATAGTTACATGTAAAAAACAGTAGCTTAAGACAATCACGTACATTTTCACACCAACATCAGGCGACGCAGTTATCATACATAGAACATGAAAATAACTAAAATAAGCTAAACCGTTACTCAGATTCCGTTTTATGGAAGTCAGTAATAGTTTACTTAGACCATACAACTTTGTAATCTATGACGGGTGAGGAGTGCAATCGCTCCCAAATTAGCGATATTGTATGTCGAAGTAATTTCAAATTTTTATACCTCTCTTAAAGATACACATAGCGTCGCCACCTTCGTCTCGTTTTAAAGGAGTAGAAAGTATATTTTTGGTAGTACTACTGCTATATTTACGGCTACCGGACGTTACAAAATCTGCAAGTCCAAAATGAACCATTTTCGGCTTGACATGGCAGTATCCCAGAGACTAAGTATCAGATTTTACGGAGGTAGATGTTGTTCTAAAGAAGAATATGTTGGTTTCAAACTGTGCAGGCATAAAGTTATAACTCGAAAGTTTGGAAGAAGGAACGAAACTCAGAATTCCATAAATATTCGTGAAGTTGAACTGAAACGTTTATCTTCTACGTCTGTCAGATGATGGCATTTTATCGAAGCTTCGTGCAAAAATAAACGATAAAGCACATTTGGTGGTAAAAATGCTATTTTAAAATTTTGAGATTCGTTAAAATATCTACTTTTTGTAAATTTTGTGACGTTCGAGAGTGGACTACAATAAAACTAAAATATTACAATTTTGGTTTGTTATTTTCTCGGTTTACTCAAGTATGGACATGGATTTTCTTGGCGATGAGATGGACATCTTCGCTAAAAGCATTGACGTGTTGTCTGACATTTTGTCTGCTACAGAGTTGTGATCTTCAGTGCGAACACTATTTTGATGCAAGTGTCCAATCTACTGTATCCAATATAGTGTATCTCTTCACCTATGCGCAATCACCGCAACTTACATGTATCTGAAGCTCTACTACATTCAAGTCTTGGCCCTCATACATAAGTTTTACCTCTCCCAACTTACTAATATTTCCAAATTAACGGTTTCTTGATGTCCCAGGATACGTCCTATCAACTGATCCCTTTTTTTAGTCCAATAGTGCTACAAATATCATTTTCTCCAATTCGCTGCAGTTCGTCATTTCCTATTCGAGCTGCCTAATAGTCATCAACATTCTTCTGTCGCCTTACATTTCTGTCCTATTTATTAAACTGCTTGTTCTCCGCATTTCACTTCAGACAATACAGAAGAAACACTCCAAACACCTCTAGAAAAGAATCCTTAAACCTACATTTATATTCGTTGTTAGCAAACTGTTATTTTAGAGAAACGATTTTCTTGCTTTTGCCAGGCTACATTGTATGTCCTCTATACATCGGCCATTGCCAGTCCCTTTTGTACCCGAACAGCAAACGTCATCGAATACTTTTATTGTCTTCTTTACTACTGTAATACCATTAGCATCACCTGCTTTAGTTCGACTACAGTGAATTACACTTGTTTTATTTTTGTTGATATTTTTTTCAAGACACTGTCCTTCACTTGCAAAACAGGCCGAAACGTCGGACAGTTTTATATATATTGATAATGCGGTCAACAGCCCAGTAGAATTTTATTGACAATGTCCCTCCATTCAACTGCTCTTGCAAGTCCTGCGGCGTCTCCAATTACAATGTCATCGGCAATCCGCAAAGTTTTTATTTCTTCTCTCTGAACATTAATTTCGTTTCCAAATTTACCTCTGGTCTCCTTTACAGATTTCTCAATGTACAAAGTCAACAATATCTCTGATAGAACGTAACCTTCTCTCGCCTCCTTCTTAACTACTGCTCTTTTTGCTTGTCCTTCTTGTCTTGTAACTTGAGTCTGGTTTCTACATAAGTTGTAGATATTTTTCTCTTTCTGTATTTTACCTCGGGCACACTCTGAATTTTAAAGAAAGTATCCTAGTCGACACTGTGAAAATCTACTCCAAACATACGAACGGTACAGGCGTAGATTTGCCTTTCTTCATTCAGTCTGACAAAGTAAATCGTAGGACCACTATGGTCCCTCGTCTTCCTACATTTCTCCGGAATCCTACTCATCACTGTAGTCGGTCTGTATCAGGTTTTTACTTATTCTGTAAGTAATTCGTGTCATTATTTTGTGACTAGGACTCATTAAACTGATGGATCTGTAACACCTGTTAGTACCTTTCAATGGAAGAAGAAATATTACATGCTTCTTGAAGTCTGAAGATAAGAATCCATTGTTTCGAATCAGGTCCTATTAGTGCTCAGTAAAATTCTTCTCGCAGTATTAAATATACCCTCTCGTACTCATTTACTTTTCTCTTTCGATAAAACTGTTTTAAAATGTGTTCCCCAATATAGATCCTCTGTATATTCCTTTCATCTTGCAGACTTCCTGTCTTTGCCTAGTACAGGTTGTTCGCTAAGCTCTTCGTATTCATGTAGGTGCTTTTATTATCTGCAAAGGTCTCTCAGTTTTCCTATATGCTTCATCTGTCTTTCCCATGGCCATGCATGCTTCAACAGCCATCTATTTGTCCTCTATCTATTCCTGGTTCAGCACTTTGCATTTTCCGTCATTTTTAAGATGTCTGTATTTCATTTCACCTGTTTCAGTTCATACATTTTTAAAATTTTCTCCTTGAATTGTTTTTTCTCCTTTTCTCATGTAAATTCAATATATCACTTGTTACCCAAAGATTTCTACTGGTCCTTGTATTTATAACTCTTTAATCCTATTTAGCCTTTAACACTTCATCTCTCAAAGATATTCATTCCTTTTCTGTAATTTTCCCTGACCCTGTTTCAGTCAATCGTTACTTAATGCTGCTTTTATAACACTCAAGAACGTCTGTTTCCTTCTGTTTATTCAAGACCCATATCCTTAGTTCCCTACCTTTCGACAATTTACTAACTTTTAATCTACGTTTTATAACAAAAAAGTTTTGGTCAAACTCCAGATTTTGCACTGGGAATGTTTTGCAGTTTAAAACCTGGTTTCTAAATCTCTGGCTTGCTATTATGTAATCTGCTTGAAACGTTCCGGTGTCTCCACGTCTCTCAGGTGTATACCGAGTTCTCCCATGATGTTTAAACCAAGTGTTGGCAATGATTAAATTGAACTCGCTGCAAAATTTTACCTGTCTCCTTTAACTATACGAATAATTTCTTTCACTGTCTTCATCATCTGCGAAACTGGTTGGTATATAAGCTTGTAATATTGTGGTTAGTGTTGGCTTCGAGTCTACCTCGGCTCCAATAATTCATTATGCTGTTCATAGCTGATTATCTGCAGATTTATTCTAGCTATATTGCAATATGAGATTTTGTATTTCTTTGAGCAGAAGTCCTGTTCTTCGTGTCACCGTACTTGTACATGCGCTGTGTTTCCACTACATCAAACTTCGATCAGTCCGTTTCGCCTTTTTAATTGTCTAACCCACCAAACCGGATAATAGTTGGAGCATCACACGCTTCGGCCCTGAGAAGGACAGTTTTGTTTCTCGTGACGACAACATCTTCCTGTGTAGACCCAGTCCGGAGATGAGAACGAGGAGCTGTTTTACTTCTGGAATATTTTACCTAATAGGATGCCATCGTCACTGAGACACACAGTAAACCTGTATGTGCTCGGGAAATATAACGGATGTAGTTTCCCCTTGCTTTCAGCAGTTCGCAGCGCCAACACAGGAATCCCATCTTGGCTAATGTTACAACGACATACCAGTCAACCGTCAGACTGTTACCAGAAAGACTACTGCCCATCTTCAGAAACCATAAAATGTTTGACTGGCCTCTCCACCGATATCACTCCTGCATGGTTGCACCTATGGTAGTGTATCTCTGTCTTAGTGGGAAGAAAACCACCAGCCCATGACTGAGACCATGATACGTGGAGCGAACCTTCTGTGGTACACGTTTCAATACATAATATGCTCTTTGCAGTCATAGAGTCCCGTGTTGTATGGTATAGTGGTGTATGGTGAATGTGCACTGTCTGATCAAAAGTATCAGAACCCTCACGCTCCTGCGTAATGCGGAATTATCCCTTACACGTCACGAGAGGCGGACTCGCTAGTACAAAAAGAAGACAGGGAGTACTGTTAGTTTCGTTTCAGGGAGTATTGTGTTGTCAGTAGAGAAACAGGAGCAGCTGAGGACAGCTCAATGGCTTTCAACGTCGACTCGTCATTGGTTGTCACCTAACAAACAAATACATCAGGCGCGTTTCAAACCGCTTGTATAGCTTCCCAAGTCCACTGCTGGTGAAGCGTTTGTGGAGACGCGAAGGTACAACCACACCTGAGTCAACACCAGACAAACAAAATGTACTGACGGGCGGGAACCACCGAGAATTGCGAAAGGTGCTTGCGAAAAATCTCATGAAATCAGTGGAAGGAATCACTCGTCAGTTCCCAAGTTCTGCCAGCAGTCTATCTAGCACATTGACTGTACGCGTTGAGCTGTAGCATATAGGGTACAATAGTCAAGCAACTTTTCTGTAGTCACTGGTAAGCGACGCCTGAGTTGATGTAAAGAGCAATGCCACCAGACACTGGATGAATGGAAACGAATGGTTTTGAGTGATGTAGCACGCTATGCCCTGTGTAAATGCGATGGAAGGGCTTTTGTTTGGTGAATGTTACCAGCCTACATGTGAAGTGCCAACAGTGACGTTCAGAGGAGGTGTTGTTGTGGTCTGGGGACATTTTCTATGGTTAGATGGTGGTGCCCTTAGTGCTTGTGGAAACACTGAATGTGCAAAATGAGCAGTTCTGCAGCGTTGTGTACCGCTTACGGTAGAGGAACAGTTCGGAGACGAAGACTGTATCAGTATGACAGTGTCCCGTGTCATTAAGCAGCGATTGTGAGGGAATTTTTGGTGGACTGTAGCATTCCTTAAATGGAAGAGGCTCCTCTAAGTCCCGACCTGAAGTCAATGGAACACCATTAAGATGAGCTGTAACGTGAAGTTCGCTCCAGACCCCAGTATCCAAAATCAGTATCTGGAATCGTCTCTTGAGAAGGAATGGGCTACAATCCCACACAGACCTTGAGACACCTCACAACCAAGTGTCTTTGGCAGAGTTCAAGTCGTCATAAAGGCGAAGGATGGACGCAACCCGTGTTAATGTCCACCAATAGGTGTACGGATACTTTTGATCACATTGTGTATGTTTCTTGTTGTTGTCGTCTTCATTACGAAGACTGGATTGAGGCAGCTCTCCATAGTACTGTACCCTATGCAGGCCCCTACATCTCCGAATACTGCAGCTTACATCCTTCTAAACCTGCTAGCTGTATTCAACGGTTGGTCTGCCTCTACAGTTTTTACTCCCCCATACTTCTCTCCAAAACTAAACTGGTGATTCCTTGATGTTACATAATGTGTCCTATCAACTGATCCCTTCGTCTAGCCACGTTGTGCCACGAATTTCTTTTCTCCCCAATTCTATTCAGTATCTCCTCATTAGTTACGTGATCTACACCACAAATCTTCAGCATCCTTCTTGGGTACCACGTTTCTGCTCTCTTCT
Organism: Schistocerca gregaria; assembly: GCF_023897955.1. NCBI lineage: Eukaryota > Metazoa > Arthropoda > Insecta > Orthoptera > Acrididae > Schistocerca > Schistocerca gregaria. Next base: position 516,149,191 of record NC_064924.1, read on the forward strand.
TGCCTGAAGAGTTTATCGTTCATGGTCCACTTCCATACGTGACAATACTCCATTCAAACACTGCAGCTTATATCCTTCTAAACCTGCTAGCTGTATTCAACGGTTGGTCTGCCTCTACAGTTTTTACTCCCCCATACTTCTCTCCAAAACTAAACTGGTGATTCCTTGATGTCTCATAATGTGTCCTATCAACTGATCCCTTCGTCTAGCCACGTTGTGCCACGAATTTCTTTTCTTCCATACGTGACAATACTCCATTCAAATACTTTCAGAAAAATCTCCCTAGCATTTAAATTAAAATTTGATGTTAACTAATTTCTCTTTCTCAGAAATGCTTTTCTTGGCGCTGTCAGTCTACATTTTATATCCTCCTTACTTCGGCCATCATCAGTTACCTTTTTGCCCAAGTACCAAAACTCATCTACTACTACTATGAGTGTCTCGTTTTACAATCTAATTCCCTCAACACCACCTGATTTAATTCGAATGCGTTCATTCTATTACCCTTCCTTCGTTTTTTTGGTGTTCACCTTATATCCCTTTTTCATGGCACTGTCCATTCCATTCAACTCCTCTTCCCAGTCCTTTGCTGTGTCTGACAGAGTTACCTCATAGTTTTTATTTCTTCTCCCTTAACTTTAATTCCTACTCTAGATTTGCCTTTGGTCCCCTTTACTGCTTGCTCAATGTACACATTGAATAACACCGGCGATAGGCTACAAGACCGTCTCAGTGTCTTCTCAGCCATTTCTTCTCTTTCATGCCTCGCGACCGTGTGGTTTCTGTACAGGTTGCAAATAGCCATTCGCTCCATGTGTTTCACTCCTGCTACCTACAAAATTTCTAAGAGAGTATTCCATTCATCATTGTCAAAAATATACTTATTCTATAAACGTAAGTTTGCCTTTACCGGTCCTATCTTGTAAGAGAAGACGAAGGAGGATTATTGCCTAACGTGTTCCTACTTTTCTCTGGAATCTAAATTTGTCTTCTCCGAGGTCGGCATCTTCCAATTTTCCAATTCTTCTGCAAAGAATTTGTGTTAGTGTTTTGCAACCGTGACTTACTAAGCTGATCGATCGGAGAACATTAGTGTTTGATGACCCAAGGAGAATGAGGTCCCATCAAGAATGAGGTCATTAGAGACGGATCACAAGCTCAGATTAAGGAAGAATGGAGAAAGAAAGCAGTTGTGCCATTTTGAAGGAACTATCCTGGATTTAGCCTTAAGCAAATTAGTGAAATCACGGAAAACCTTAATCAAGATGGCCGAACACCTGTTTAAATCGTCGTTCTTCTGAGTGTGAGTCCAGTGTGCAAATCAATGCTTTACGCCACTCGGTTGATAGATCGTTAATACTCACACCTGTCAACACCTGCTTTCTTTGGAATTAATATTATTACATTCTTCTTGAAGTCTGAGGATATTTCATCTGTCTGATACACCTTGGTGTATCGTGAAGTATAACTGGGTAGACACTTTTAACGCTACTGACCATTCAAATTGCTACACGAAGAAGAAATGCAGACGATAAACGGGTATTCATTGGACAAATATATTATACTAGAACTGACATGTGATTACATTTCAACGCAGTTTGGGTGCTTGGATCCTGAGAAACCAGTAGCCAGAGCAACCACCTCTGGGCGTAATAACGGCCTTGATACTCCTGGGCATTGAGTCAAACAGAGCTTGGATGGCGTGTACACGCTGTCCATTCAGCTTCAACACGATACCACAGTTCATCAAGAGTAGTGACTGGCGTATTGTGACAAGACAGATGCTCGGCCACCATTGACCAGACTTTTCCAGTTGGTGACAGATCTGGAGAATATGCTGGCCAGGGCAGTAGTCGAAGATTTTCTGTATCCAGAAAGGCCCGTACAGGACCTGCAACATGCGGTCGTGCATTATCCTACTGAAATGTAGGGTTTCGCAGGGATCGTATGAAGGGTAGAGCCACGGGTCGTAACACATCTGAAATGTAACGTCCACTGTTCAAAGTGCCGTCAATGGGAACAAGAGGTGACCGAGACGTGTAACCAATGGCACCCCATACCATCACGCCGGGTGATACGCCAGTATGGCGATGACGAATACACGGATGCAACCATCATGATGCTGTAGACAGAACCTGGATTCATCTGAAAAAATGACATTTTGCCATTCGTGCACCCAGGTTTGTCGTTGAGTACACCATCGCAGGCGCCCCTGTCTGTGATGCAGCGTCAAGGGTAACCGCAGTCATGGTCTCCGAGCTTATAGTCCATGCTGCTGCAAACGTCGTCGAACTGTTCGTGTAGATGGTTGTTGCCTTGCAAACGTCCCCATCTGTTGACTCAGGGATCGAGACGTGGCTGCACGATCCGTTAGAATCATGCGGGTAAGATGCCTGTCATCTCGAATGCTAGTGATACGAAGCCGTTGGGATCCAGCACGGCGTTCTGTATTTACCTCCTGAACCCACAGATTCCGTATTCTGCTAACAGTCATAAGATCTCGACCAACGCGAGCAGCAATGTCGGGATACGACAAACCGCAATCGCGACAGGCTACAATCGGATCTTTATCAAAGTCGGAAACGTGATGGTACGCATATTTCCTCCTTACACGAGGCATCACAACAACGTTTCACCAGGCAGCGCCGGTCAACTGCTGTTTGTGCATGAGAAATCGGTTGGAAACTTTCCTCGTGTCAGCACGTTGTAGGTGTCGCCACCGCCGCCAACCTTGTGTGAATGCTCTGAAAAGCTAATCATTTGCATATCATAGCATCTTCTTCCTGTCGGTTAAATTTCGCTTTTGTAGCACATCTTCGCGGTATAGCAATTTCAATGGCCAGTAGTATATTTTTAAATTGAAGCCCAATCGGAGGACTGCGGTACAGGATTTTTCCCGTCTCGGACTGTGTTCTGTACCCATTCTCAGGGCGGTATCTGCACTCCCGCCTGTTCGTTTCTTTGAATTCGTAACAAGGGCAGCAACGGCCGAGGCGCAGCGTCCTGTCACCTGCTGCGGCTGCCCTCACAGGCGCACGAGCCGGAGGCGCCTGCACACCCCCGTGCGACAGCCCGCATAGCTCGCTGCCCGCAGGTGGGTCGGAAGGGCTCCGCTGCCTGCACAATGAGCCCGCTGGGGGCGCCCGCCGCCCACGCCACGCGGCCAGAATAATGCACCCGGCCCTGCCGCTGCGCTGTGCTCCACGCGGTATTGTCGCTCCTTTGCCGGATCTGTTTTCGTATGGAGATAACTAATGAAATGAGTGTCTACAGGACTCCGTATTACCCTCTAAACTAAATTCAGTTGTCCTTATGGTTCCGCGGTGGAATGTTCTTTCGAGACTCTTCTTACGAGGGTTGCAGTGTTTAGATCAGTAGGTCCCAAACTTTCTGAGAGCATCAAATCTCAACGAGATCAGATATTTTTTTCTTTCATGCGGAATCACAGTTGTATCATATTTACAGAAAGTTATAACCGCTATTTGACTGTATAGTTCAAATGGCTCTGAGCACTATGGGACGTAACGTCTCAGGTCATCTGTCCCCTAGAACGTAGAACTACTTAAACCTCCCTAACCTAAGGACATCACATACATCCATGCCCGAAGCAGGATTCCAACCTCCGGCCGAAGCGGCCGCGCAGTACCAGACTGTAGTGCCTAGAACCGCTCAGCCACTCTGGACGGCATTTGACTATATGGCATGCATTATTACACGATCTAGATTACAGCCTGTAAAGTGACATCCTCCTCTAGCATTACTTTTTCTCAAAAGTAGTAGTCGGTACCAGTAATATTCTTCGAATTTGAACAGGTCAGTATTATCTCAGCTGTTTTTTCTGAAAAAAGTCATATAATTTTATACACAATATGTTACATTTCAAGCTAAAATTTATGGAAAGTAATTTATTTATTTTCATTGTTATTATCGATATGTAGTAACTCTGAACGCAGAGCTAATTATTGGTAGATACATTTGAACTTACGAAATATATGACATACTTCAAATTTCTATTATTATTTACGCAGTCTTGTACTGTTTATTATGTTTAATTCTGAATTCATTCATGAAATAAAAATCTGAGCTAACAGAAATTAATTTGTCAAGAACAACAGTAAACCCTTTGGAATATTAAATTTCCTGATCTGAGGTAACAGAAATTCATTTGTCAAGAAAAATTGTAAACCCTTTGAAATATTAAATTGGCAGATTAAAACTGTGTGCCGGACCGAGACTCGAACTCGGGACCTTTGCCTTTCGCAGGCAAGTCCTCTACCAACTGAACTACCCAACCACGACTCACGCCCTGTCCTCACAGCATTACTTCCGCTAGTACCTCGTCTCCTACCTTCCAAACTTTACAGAAGCTCTCCTGCAACTTCTGTAAAGTTTCGAAGGTAGGAGGCGAGGTACTGACGGAAGTAAAGCTGTGAGGACAGGGCGTGAGTCCTGCTTGGGTAGTTCAGTTGGTAGAGCACTTGCCAGCGATAGGCAACGGTCCCGATTTCTAGTCTTGGTCCGGCACACAGTTTTAATCTACCAGGAAGTTACGTATCAGCACACACTTCGCTGCAGAGTGAAAATCTCATTCTCCCTTTGGAGTATTGTTATTACCGCACAGTGAGGTAGTAGTAAGCATTCCTCTGATGTGGTCGGACGTATTTTTGTACGAACAATGTAATTTCAGCTTTTTTAAATATGAAAATTCAAAAGACAGTGTGATATAATAAAATTTGAGACAGTAAAATATCACAAAAGCAAAAATTCTGCAACGGCATTCTTCAGAATTATTGAGATCAATTGAACAGTTGAACCATGGGAACCTAAAATGTGAGAATTATAGCTTAAAGAATCAGACCCCTAAACATCAAAAAATGGACCCAACTGTGCGAGAAGACATAAGTAAATAGTTTATTGTAAATATGACTACTAAGAAGAAACGTGAATGATAAGCAGTTCAGACAAGAAGAGCCTCGTAGTCCCTTTTGAAAGAATGCTGAAGATTAGGTGGGTAAATCACGTAATTAATAAGGAAGTACTGAATATAATTGGGGAGAAAAGAAATGGGTAGCATAATTTGATTAAAAGAAGGGGTCATTCGGCAGGACACATTCTTGGACATCAAGGAACCATGAATTTAGTATACTAGGATAGATTTCTGGGTAAAAACTGCAGAGGAAGACCAAGAGGGGAGTACAGCAAGAATGTTCAAAAGGATGTGTGTTTCGGTTGCAGTCTTTCTTACTGAAACGGATTAAAATTTAGGAAAGCGTCACCGCTGAAAGAGATTCTGCGTGTCGTGTTACCAAAAGCTCGTAAATAGGAGTGTTGCATTTCTGTTTTACATTTTGACTCATGGAGAAATCTGCACAACAGATCCTCTCAACAATATGTAATCCACTTTGCGTAAGAAATAATATACGCTATCTGAAAATGATGCCGTTCGCTTGAAACAGTTAGCGCCATAATTAATTGTTATCAAAATTTATTGTTTCCTGTTATCGTTCGCCATCAGTATAATGTAAGCAATTAAGATGTTTAAGCTGCTACAGGTACTTGACAGTAGAGCAACATGAGGCAAAACAACAACCGTTATTGATTCTTGGTCATTACTTAAACAGGTTTAATTCGTGTGTATGGAACAAAAAGTGCGTCCAACACCTACTTCATTTCCATTTTCGCACAAAATACCAGTTTCGGTGTCTGAAATACGTGCTGTTGGCGCGTTCCATGAAATGCGAATTAGCATCCTAAATCCGTGTATGTTTTGTGAGTAAACCTCGCAATTTCAAAACTAAATATGTTCAGTGTGATAATAAACAGGTTAGCCGATAAGCTCGAATAATGCCTCGTAATTTATGATCGGTTTCGCGATGTTGGAGTGGTGTGCACTTTTTACGCGATAGGACAAATAAAAAAATGAGGAAAAAACAAACGGGAACACGAAGCGAGTCTTAATGGATTCACAGCCTGAATTATTTGCTCAGGCTTCGATACAGGCTCTCCATATTTACCTGCTTTGTCTGTTTAACAAATGCCGTTGATATTCTGGGATGAACAGCTATATTTGCCGGAAAAGTGAACACGAGATTTCGTAGAGAAAATTGTATCTTTTGATGGTGATTACTATGAGGATGCAGACAGCTGAAAAGATTAATTATGACAGTGATTTATAGAGGTGAACTTAAATAACATGGACAGCAATTGTTAATAATCCGACAATTTCTAGCTGTAAATTGTAAGACGCCTGTCAAATGATCAGTGGGTCTGAGCGGGAAAGCTGCGCGGAATGGAGCGTGTGGAAAGGGGACGTATAGTGGGTATTTGCCGAAATTAGGCTTCTGAGGGATGAAAAATATGAGATACAATGACAACTCAAAGTGAATCGATTATTGTTGAAGGTAACTGCTATTAAATACAAAGTTTTCTTCTCGTCTGCTAGAAACTTAATCTTAGACAGATAAGACACTTGTATTTTAAGTGTTGAACTGTAATTCTTATTTCCTACTTTTACTAAAGTTGTAAAATGTTCTCAGCTTTTTAGAAAAAAGAGCTGACCGTACATGAATCTCAGGAAGATTCAGTAGCGAAATAGGTCCATGATTTATAGGCCCTATAATATAAATATCAGTGTCAGGTTATGCATCTAACAGTCACAGTTATCAGGCTTATCTCATTATCAACTTGCCTTGATATTTAACTGAATGTATATTCGGATAAAGAAATGTTCAGAACCCGTCGGAAGCCTCGATTTTGTTTGTGGTTTCTCCATATTGTTGCTGGCAGGGACTGATTTGCTCCTTTTGAAAAGAAAGTGTCTGATTTTCTTCCACTGATTCCAATCCAAGTTTTTGCTGGAACTCTGATGACATCACTGTCCACGGATTCGGTAAACTATAATCTTCTTCCAGCCCTTCATCTGCCAGTGTTTCTGTTATTCTTTTAGTTGCATACTGGGGTTCTAAGTGGGATCTAGCACCGAGTTATGATGACCCAAATGGCGAAAGACTTCCAAATCTCACACAGTCTTATGCGTGTAATCTTCCATAAAGTTAAAAGAAACATTTTTATTTTCGAGAGTTTTGGGTTTTTCAGACACACTCACGAAGTACTGAATAATAAAGAGATGAGTGCACAAGATAGAACGGGAACCAACGAAAGAATGTGGAGAAACGAAAATTTTCATATGTAGGGTGTAGAAAAATTGTGTTGAAATTTTAACCCAGGATAGCTGATGCCGGTAGGAACCAAAATTACTAATATTGTGTATATCGACAACTCTCAGTTTTTAAACTACCGAAACTTGGCGTCAGACGCTCCGATTGGCCGCGGGTTTCACCTTTTACCGGCTGCGCTGGACAACGCATGGCTACGAATGCTCTGCATGCCGGAGACCGCGATGTATCCAGAGCGGCCCGTAGGGTCGGTGGTAGCGCGCGAGCCTTGGTTCTGGGGGCCTGGGGACGAATCCGCCTGGGTCCCGACACATTCATTGTAGTTTCATGATAAGACGTACTGGGAACAAACCAGTCAACGGATGTTACTTCGCCTAGAGAAAGTCTTTTACAAATTGTGTAGACCCTGAAAAGGGCCTTTTTTTTGTAGCTAAGACATTGTTCACTTAAAGCAGGTGCTCGAACTCGTGACCCTCTGACGCAACACAAGCTTGGTAACGTCGAACGGCGTTTTGCCGAACTCTTTCAAAGATTCCTGGCATTGCCCTGATGTGATTGGTGACATGTTGAATGCGATCCATTAATACCTCTTCGTTTCTAGGTTGTTCACGTCCGGATCGGTGATCTGGAGCCTCGAACAGGAAAAAGTCCGGTGGCGTGAGGTCTGGTGATCGCGTCAGCTATGTCCTGCGAACACGTCTGCCAATTACCCGGCCGTCGAAGAGTTCATTTAACTGTCCGCGCACAGACCGACTGTTATGTACGGGCGCCCCATTATACTGCAACCACGTCCGTAGCCGTATGTCCAGGGGAACATCTTCCAGCAGGCCGGGTAGAATTTCTTGCAAAAAGTGAAGATAATTTGTACCGGTAAGTCGAGGAGGTAGACGGACCGGCCCAATCAGATGGTCACCCACAAAGCCTGCACAAATAGTGAACCAAAATCGTTCCTGGTGTCCGTGGACGACTTGACGTGAGGATGTCCCCTTGCTCAGTATTGAACGTTTCAAGTGTTGTAAAGGCCATTCTGATGGAAGGTGCACTCGTCGGTAAACAACACAATGGCGGGGAAGTCGAAATCTCGTACAACACGTCGCAGAAACCACCGGGAAAACCCTATCCTGAGTTCATAGTCCGCCACTGGATTTAGGTCTTGGACAGGGCTTATCCCTGAAAACCTCTCAGACTAACCGATGAGTGACCTCCACGTCGTGTCCAACCGCTCGAGTACTTCTCGTAGTTTGAAATGGTTCAAATGGCTCTGAGCACTAGGGGACTTAACATCTGAGGTCATCAGCCCATAGATCTACTTAAACCTAACCTAAGGACATCAAACACATCCATGCCTGAGGCAGGATTCGAACCTGCGACCGTAGCAGTCGTGCGATTCCGGACTGATGCGCCTAGAACCGCTTGGTCACCGCGGCCGGCGTACTTCTCGTAGGTGCTTCCCCGAAGCGCTAGAGAACAGCCTCTTCAAAAGCAGCATCCCGTCATGTTCGAGGTCTGTCTTTGAGCACCACCGTGATATCCCGCTACCGAGCCTGTTTCGCCAAATCGCCGATGAATTGCTGTAAACGTTTACAGGCGTGGGTAGCCTCTTGCTGGGTACCGTTCTTCATACAACAGTCGAGCTTCATGCGCATTACCGTCGGTTACTCCGTAAACGAAAACCGTATCTCCTTGTTCTTGAAACGAATACTGTGCCGCCATGCTTATTGTATAACTAAATCGCAGCTGACGTGTGTGTGCTCCGAAGCGAAACTTACGTGTGAATGCCTCTGACGTGAGTTGGAGACAAACACAAGACCCATCCGACACGTGTGCGTATCATGCTGGGGCAGTGATGGGGCGAGGCAAAGGACAACAGGGTAATCCCACGGCCAATCGGAGCGCGTCGCGCCTAGTTTCCATAGTTTAAAAATTGTGCGTTGGCGACCAACACAACATTAGTAATTTTGGTTCCTACTGGCATCAGCTATCCAGGGTTAAAATTTCTTCACTCAATTTTTCTCCACCCTGAATACACGATCTGATCAAAAGTATTAGGATACTTGTTAGTGGGCACTGATGCAGGATGTGTCCACCCTTCGCGTTCTTCATGGCCTGTTCTCGGCTGACAGATTTCTGAAGGTGTGTACGGCAGTCGATTCTCCGCAAGAGACAAAACTAGACCATGTAGTGGTGTTAGACGCTGTGGTCTACAGTGAATCCGACGTTCTGACTTATCCTAAAGGTCTCCAGAATGAGATTTTCACTCTGCAGCGGAGTGTGCGCTGATATGAAACTTCCTGGCAGATTAAAACAGTGTGCCCGACCGCGACTCGAACTCGGGACCTTTGCCTTTCGCGGGCAAGTGCTCTACCATCTGAGCTACCGAAGCACGACTCACGCCCGGTACTCACAGCTTTAGTTCTGCCAGTATCCGTCTCCTACCTTCCAAACTTTACAGAAGCTCTCCTGCGAACCATGCAGAACTAGCACTCCTGAAAGAAAGGATATTGCCAGCAGCTTCAAAGATTCCCAAGGGCGTGTTGTTGTTGCTCATTGCACTCCAAACTGTCGTCTCCGACCGCGAAATCCGTAGGAACCAACATCCCAAGGAATGGGAAGGTTCCGTTGACACTCTTTATGTCGCCCCACCTGAGGCCTTTTCGTTTCGATTCTGAGAGACGATGTGAATGTTTTCCTCGGCTACCCAAAAGAAAACCGCGTGATTTCAATACTGGACCTCGCAGTACTCACCATAGGCGTCAAACTTAGGGGTCAAATGTGAGTAACACGCTTTGAGATCACTTTCTCATCGACAGTGATGTTCCGCAGAATTGTGGTGAAATTTACACCTGATATGAACTTGTGAGCCCTGGCCCTTTTTTCGCATGTCTCGACACCTTGCTGTATGAAACGTCGAGCCGCAAGGGTGACGCCACATGGCGCCAAGCTTATGCACCATGAAACATGTTCGTGGTAAACAAATCCGTCACATATGTAAAATATTTTTATTGTACGAAGTCTTGCACGAAAGAAGTTCCTCTCACGGTTTCGGAGCCTTCGCTCCATCGTCAGGTAGGACGTCCTGTCTACGCTCGAACAACTAGTAGGAACACATCTTCCGTAGGTGGACCGTCAAATAACATTCCCAATTTAGAATGAAGTTTTCCCTCTGCAGCCAGGGTGCGCTGATATGAAACTTCCTGGCCAATTAAAACTGTGTGCTGGACAGAGACTCGAAGTCGGGACCTTTGCCGATCGCGTGCAAGAGCTCTTCCAACTTATCTACTCAAGTACGACTTCAGGCCTGTCCTCACGGAATCAAACCTGCCAATACCTCGTCTCCTGCCTTCTAAAATTCACAGGAGCTCTGCAGAGTGAAAATTTCATTCTGGAAACATCCCCCTGGCTGTGAGTAACAAATGTCTCCGGAATAGCCTTTCTCCCAGGAGTGGTAGTTCTGAACGTTTTGCAGGGGAGCTTCTGTGAGGTTTGGAATGTGGGAGACGAGGTACTGGCACGAAATGAAACTGTGAAGACGCGCTGTGAATCGTGCTTGGGTAGCTCAGTTAGTAGAGCTCTTGCCCGCGAAAGGCAAGGTCCCGACTTCGTGACTCCGCCAGGACGTTTCAGCGTTCCTGATTTACTGCAGAGGAACGCTGTAGGAATCTTTGAGCCAAATTTCGAATATCAGAATGGATAACAATTCCAAGGTATCGAGAAAGTGATCCTTTAATTCTGTTAGGCAGTGTAGTTTCGTTTTAGCTGTTAGAATAAGCAAGAAGTCGCTTTTCACAATTTGCGCCGAAGGCTTCACTGACTGCCACATTCACATCCTAACATGAAGTATAAACAGATGGAGACTACATTGCGATAAAGCGTCTGGTAGTATCGAAAGTAACTCTCGGGTGCCTGTCCCGAGGATATATTTCATCGAGAGGATATCGTATTGGAAGTTTATCTTTTCAATATGGAATACAGACGTCAAATTCCGTCGTTTCGCTTCGGCGTTATTTGAATATCAGCCGGCTTATGAGGGCGGAGCGCGGCACCGAGACGGGAGGCGCGTCGGGCGGTATGCGGCGGCGCACGCGCTGGGGGCGCTCTGGCGTCGCTCCGTGCATATTGCACGTGGCAGTCGGCGGCCGCTCATCCGGAAGAAATGGGAGCCTCCCGGAGCGTCTGCTGGATGCGGCGGCTGTTTGTGTCGCGGGCGCCCGCGGGCCCGAAGCCAAATCACATTACCCGCGAGTACTCGGCTCCCGAGCTGCTCTGGCCCGCCCCCACCGCGCCTCGACAAACCTTATTAGGTGCGTCGCGGCGCCGGTGCAAAGCGCGTTGCCGGAAAGGCTGTCTTCCCAGATCGTGTGGCTGTGGTCACACTCTTCCTCGCCTCTGGCTCCTTTGTGCTGGTTGTCCTAAATCAGAAAAGCAAACCCGGACTAGTGCGGGTAGCACTCTCTCGCTGTGGGTCCGTACTGCCCAGCGGCGACGCGGCGAGGTCGTCTGGTCGTGTGGTCGTGGCCACACTTTCCCTCCCTCCCCCTTTGGCTTCTTTTCACCGGTTGTGCAACTGTGGCGCCACAGCACCTAATTCGAAAAAGAAAAACCGAGTGGGAGTGGCACTTTGGGGCTTCCATATTGCCCAGTTGCGATGCGCTGAGGTCACTCTCTTCTCCCCCTTTGGCTCCTTTTAGTCGCGCGGGATTAGCCGAGCTGTCTAGGGCGCTGCAGTCATGGTCTGTGAGGCTGGTCCCGGAGGAGGTTCGAGTCCTCCCTTGGGCATGGATGTGTGTGTTTGTCCTTAGGATAATTTAGGTTAAGTAGTGTGCAAGCTTAGGGACTGATAACCTTAGCAGTTCAAAATGGTACAAATGGCTCTGAGCACTATGTGACTTAGCATCTGTGGTCATCAGTCCCCCAGAACTTAGAACTACTTAAACCTAACTAACCTAAGGACATCACACACATCCATGTCTGGTATGATTTTTTTTTTTACTAATTTAATTGAAAGCTTTGTTGCTTTCGTAAAAGTAAAATTGGTTCTTTTTGTCGTGACAGAATAAATTACTATTAATCACACCAGATTTGTCGGAGAACAGCAGCATGTGTAATTGATCCAGCTTTAAGAAATTCTATTACCTTTTAGCGGAAAATTCGTGCGGTACTCTCCAACGTTAGAAAAGTCGTAGTGTTCCGTTCGGAGCATGAGGTGGCTGTCTTTTCTCATTCCCGATATCGAAAATTACTAAAAAATGAACAGAAATTTTTTCGGAGGAAGATCGCGCGGAGAAAACAGACAGAAGTAACATGAAAGAAAACTAAGGGACCAACTATTTGGATTTTTACGAACATATAAACGGAACTGAAAGAACTTGGAATAAATACTATAACGATGTCGTCACGACAGCCTCCTGTTCCGACAGAACACACGCTGGATCGTAAGCTGCATAAATCTTTTAAACAGAAAAGATTATCGCAAAGTACAATTAATGAAAATAAGGTTGAGAGATTTTCTTTGAAATTAAATAAACTTCAAGACTTCAAGTATTATATTATGAAACGGAAACTTACATTAACATGGCCACCCATTGTGGAGGTGGAGCGAATTTTCATGATACACATTCTCGCTTGTTTGTGGCTACATATATTTTTAATCACTTAAGTTACAATAAAATGATTATGTCAGTATGGAGCACAATACTTTTGCGTCCGACTCGCAACACTTCCACAGAAGAACAGCTAGAGAGCGGCGCGGCTCCCTGCAGAAGTAAAAATTGGCAATTGTTATTTTGAAACATAGGTGCGTCGTTTTTTTTACTGATCGATAGCAGCGTATAACAGTTTATAGCTATAGTGATATTCTGCGCTTTCCAGGAGCGCGGCAAAGATATCTGGTTACAACATTCATTGGTATATGTTAAAAGTTCGCACATACTGACGCGAATACAGAAAAAAAACTTTTACATGTTAAAAATCGCAGTGATAAAGGCTGTAATGTCACACATGCCCGAGGCAGGATTCGAACCTGCGACCGTAGCAGTCGCGCGGCTCCGGACTGAGCGCCCGGAACCGTGAGACCACCGCGGCCGGCGCTTAGCACTTAAGTCCCATAAGATCTCACACACTTTTGACCATTTTTTTGGCTCCTTTTTCCTGGTTGTCCAGCTGTAGCACTGACGTGCTTAATTAGAAAAAAAAAATAGAAAAAAAACTTGGACAAGAGCAAGAAGGGTGCGCGCTCTGCGGGTTCTGTACAAACTTAATTATGTTTGTAGATAACAACAACAATAAAAATTCTACACTGCAACATTTTCAGAAAAGCAACAGTCCTCCATGCAAGCGAACTCCTGAAGCTTAACGGAAAACACAAACTTGAAGAAATCGAAAAACACAAGCGAAAGATGACTAGAAAAATTACAAGAGCAAAATATATCCAAGACGGTTACAATCAATCAAAAAACGGAAAAGTTTGCAAACATCGAAACTGGTAGCATTACGAAAGGGGGAATGGAACTCTTTGGTCATCTCAACAGACTACCAGAAAAGCGACTGACAAAAGGGATGATAAACTATGTAACGTCACTTAGGAACTCACCACCTTGGCTGAATGAAATTCGAAAGGACCTCAAAAACGAAAACATAAGACTAGTCGGTACAAAGTACACAAATGTGAAGTTTGTACATCTGAGCAACCAAAACAAAGTTAGTACAGGTCAAAGAACTCAGCACCTTGGCTGTACGAAATTGGCAAGCACCTCAAAAAAGCAAACATAAGACCAGCCGACACAAAGCAGACAAATGTGAAGTTCCATATGAGCAACCAAAACGAAATGAGTACAGATCAAATTGGTCGTAAGAACACAAGAAAGCCAATGTAAGTCTACTGGAACAACAATAAGAATCTAAAGAAAATATGATTCAGTTATTTGCTAAACGTCTTCCATTTATTGGGATAATTAGCTAATAATACAATAATTTAGTGTAGCTCAGTGGCTTAGAGTTTTCCAATAGTACACAACTACGGTGACTTTTGTATTCCTAACATACCCCAGTTTTACAACCGGCGAAGGGAGATCTATTGTTTAACGTGGAATCTAAACCGCATGTCGTCTCTGGCGACTACTCACATCGATGAGCGGTGGAGAGCAGACTAAGACGAAAACTGAAAAATCTGTCGTACTACTGGGATACATATATTTTAACGTTGATTCAGTTTCTCTGTGCCTTGGCTGATGAACCTCTGCTTGCCATCCGACGTCAACTCGTCGTGGTGCGTCGGTCGAGGAAGTTTCTCGCTGCTCCCAGTTCACTACCATAGCGTACCGTTGCTCGTCTATCTATGGAACGCCTGTTTACAAATCGTCCACGGGTATAGAGGTCGTTTTGGATCCGCGCGAAGTATGTGGCGGAGTCCCTTGGCGTGAGTCATGGGGCGCCAAAAAAACCCAGGCTTTAAACTGCGTGCCACCCTGGTTGCTGCAGAGGCACAGAGCAATTTTAGATTTAGTGCAGTACAGGAGAGGTTGCAAACCTACGTACGCTTTCAATACACTCTTTTATAGCATTTTAAATAAGCACCAAAACTCTGTAGCTACATTTACTGATGCGTCTAAAATTGGGGACTCTGTTGGTTGCACTCTTGTTTTCCCTGACCGTGTCCTCGAGAGCCGACTGCCTCCAGACTTTACTGTAAGAGAGCTTGCGGAGGATGGATATGAGACGTGTTTGTGGTGCTAAATTCCTTGTCTGCTCCAATTCCCTGAGTGCCTTGCACTTTCTACAACGCTTGTACCCTGCTGATAATGTAGTCCAGAATACCCAATAGGCCTTCCTACAACTAGAACGGCTGGGGAGGAGGTGTCTTTCTGCTGGCTGCCAGGGCACATGAACATTGGGGGTGAGGGGTGGGGGGTGGGAGGGGGTGAAGGGGTGGATGTAGCAGCCAAGGAGGCCTGCGGGGATACTTAGGCGGGAAGAAGAGTGGCTGGGAGCGAGTGTCAATAAACTGCCTCGGGTACGGTCCAAACTGCGGCCGTAGCGTGCCTCCAGCCACGTAGGCGGGATGAGAGTCTTCTTATTTCTATCGGGCACAGTCCTTCGACACAAAACTTCATGCTCCGGTGAGAAGACTCTTCGATGTATGGCGCTTGTGGCGTACAAAACACTGTGCGCCACATTTTACTAGACTGTGCTTTATTTTCGGATCAGAGGGCAGCGGAGGATTTGGCGACACATCTGCCCTCTATTTTAAGTAGCATTCAAACGAATGCGGATAGAATTTTAAGGTTTCATAATATGATCACCTTGTTTCCTAACATTTTAGGGAGATTTCCTTGATGTGTTGACAGTGCAACTTCCTCGTCCATGTTTTTTGTAAGTGGTCTGCCAGTCATAATTCGCTATGCTAGTGTTATAGCTCTCCTGTCGTATTTATTTTTTATTGTTACTTTTGGCACCTTTAATGTATTCTACAGGCTGCCTCACCCTTCCTTTTTGCCGGCCGCGGTGGTCTCGCGGTTCTAGGCGCGCAGTCCGGAACCGTGCGACTGCTACGGTCGCAGGTTCGAATCCTGCCTCGGGCATGGATGTGTGTGATGTCCTTAGGTTAGTTAGGTTTAAGTAGTTCTAAGTTCTAGGGGACTGATGACCACAGCAGTTGAGTTCATAGTGCTCAGAGCCATTTGAACCTTGCTTGTTTTTGTCAGCCGTTACCGATCACATTTCCTTGTGCTAGGTACTCTGTGGCATTAATTTTGTTTGAATCCCAGGTATAGCAACTTTCACTCTTTCTCCGTTGTCTTACAGCGTGTGAGATCAATGACAGTGATGGAGGAGTGAATGAGTGAGTGTCATTTTGTAGATTTACTCCTTACTCATTTTTAGCCATTTCTCCACATCCGTTTCTTGCAATATGTGCAATGGCGCCTAGCCATAAAATCCAAAAACACACACACACACACACACACACACACACACACACAGATACACGCGCACAATTTATTGTACTGCGCCTCTTCTCTTGGTGAAGTAGCCACAGTGGGTCTGTCATATAGTGATGGAATACCGGTCGACTTTCGTCGGATTTTCCGAGTAACCTTTCAAAAAGAGGCTGTATCTCGATTTAGCAGTTTGAGTTTGTAGTGCCTTGCGTCGTTTTCGTATTGCTTAATTTTGTCGCTGAGGTCCCTAGCTAGCATATTTAATACATTTTTACTGCTGTATCAAATGCCCATTGCCAGTTTCCGTATATTTCTTAGTTTTCTTTAACATTTGAATCTAAGGAGGAAATTCAGGGGCATAATTTGGGCGGCGGAAGATGTAGGAGGCTGAGATTAGCCGCTGTGGTCGAAAGATCTGTAATACAACTCGCAGCTCCGGCTCTGCAGCAGTATGTATACGTGTGACACCAACAATCATAGTTTCAATGTGTCGCTTGCATAAGACCCAGTTAATATTCATGTGAGATGAATTATCTCTCTGACCGGGGACGTGACTCCGACAGATACTAACAACGGTGTATGGTTATACATTAAGGTGCAAAGATTATTGACGTTTATAATGGCTCGCACTTTCCTTTAGAGAGAGACGTCCAGAATTACCTCTAGGTTAACGGCCTGCGGCAAAAGAATTTGTCAGTTTTGTGTGTTTTGCTTGAAGAGTAAGACAGTGCCGCCGGATTCGTCGGAGCTGTCCGTCATTGCGATAGCATTTAATTCGTGGTATCTTGAAAGTTTATGCAGATGAGTTTCAATGAGTAAGATTACGTCAAGCAAAAGATTACGTCCAGCAAAATTTCAATAATGAAAAATTTTAGTTCAGGAACTTTGTTTCTTTTGCCGTTAGCGTTCCAGGAAATGATTTTAAGGTTTTCTGGTACTACAGTGATCGTCATTAAACGATTATCGGTTGGTAGATGTAATAAATTTTCTGATATTGACGTATTTTATGTTGAGTTGATCACAGAAATTAGACTTCTACAGTGTCAGTTTAATAGATCTTTCACTCTGGGATGCGCTGACATTTGTAAAAGGTTTAGTACATTAGGTATGATACCCCGATAATCTCTTAGGGAGGCGTCGGAGGATGCAGCAGTTCCGGAAAAAGCAAGTTAGGCTGTAAAAGTTGCTGGTTAGCTAATCGTTACGGGGGAGTGCCCTTCTTTACGACTGCATATGACGCACTCTTTCTGGAGAAGGGAGGCGTAACGAGGTTGGACAGCAGGGGTGGGTGTGTCGTATTTGGAATTGGCTGCTGTTGTGGCAGCAGGGCTGGTCCCGACTGCGCCACTGTGTTTACTTGCTAGTGCAGGCATGATCGTAGTTGCTGGTAAACAAGGTAACCTTTGTATGACACGCGTTGGCTTCCACCGCAGCTAACACAAGAGGTTGGAGCTTCTCTGGAATTTTTTACTGCCTGAAGTGCACTTCAAACAACGCGGTTCCTCTTTGCAATCTACCGATAAATGATTAAATCTTTAATACCTATGACATAGTTTTTGACCACGTGTTCTGTAATTTTCTACAGTTACTCCCGACATACGACATATCTTCTGCAGAGAGTAAATGTCTGGAGCTTTAGCAGTACTAAGCACAATGGATATGGACGATTGTCATACAGCGAATGCATTTATTCCATCTCCTCCTCGTGTGTTGTGATCGGCAGCCCTCTAATGACTACTTTTAGTGCTTTATTAGTCTCATCAGTTTGTTAAGAGTGAAATTCGATGTGATTCTGTTTCAAGAAACTAACACACCTCCTTTAATCTTCAAGAGTATCAGTCGCAATGCTTATAGCATCACGTCGTGATGTACTAAAATACAGATGAGAAATGGTCCTCTCTAGGTCTTTGCTACGACTTCCCACCTTTTAGTACCGTGTATAAAGACGGGATAGATTCCTTTTTTTCTTTCATTGGCTTTCGAGACGTGCTCATACAGTCATCTCAGTACTGAAATTTCAGTAATGATGATACGAACTTGAGCACCACACAGCACCCAGTCCCCGAGAAAAGTTTCGACTAGACCGGAAATCAAAACCCAGACCTCTTTTGTACGTAATCCACTGCTCTGACCGCTCAGCTAACGAGGCGGACAATTTTGTCGGTGGCTGAGCAGGGTTATAACTCCGTCCGAACAGGCCTTGGAAGGCCCAGCGGTGCCGACCGGCCGCCATCTCATCCTCAGTCCACAGGCGTCACTGCATGCGGATGTGGAGGAGCATGTGGTCAACACACAGCTCTCCATGCCGTACGTCAGTTTGATGCGACCGGAGCCGCTTTTTCTCAATCAAGTAGCTCCTCAGTTTGCCTCACAAGGGCTGAGTGCATCCCACTTGCCACAGCGCTGGGCAGACCAGTTGGCCTCCCATCCAAGTGCTAGCCCAGCCCGACAGCGCTTAACTTCTATGATCTGACGGGAACCGGTGTTACCATTGAGGCAAGGCCGTTGGGTTTCACGGGTTATGATTGACAGGAAATTCGCTATCACCGAGGTAAGAATTTGCAATAACTGCAAAGCTATTTTAAACTTGCAATTTGTTGTGTACACCTTGATGCCACTGTTTGTTGCATACCTGTCGAAAGGATAGCTGTTGTCTGCTGTGCTTAAGGGAGTGGTTTCTGGACCACTTGGATGTCGTAGGAAGCTGACGGCTTACATTATATCTGAATGTCCTTAATGGGCGACTGGTTGCTGGCCTCCTAGTAGTAGAGGCTGAATGTGCTGCTGTTTACACTGGACGCTGTTCAGGCCTTGAAAAAGACGGAGCTGCTGTGCAGTTGGTTGTTCTTTATCGTGTGAGTTTTCCGCAAACACGTGTTGGTCTTGATGCTTCGGATATTGGGAGCCGTGTTCATAAGGTATGAGACGATGAGTAATAAATTTTATTTCAGATAAACGTGAACACCACAAGTTCCTGAAGAGGATCCCATCGGAGGGGGCGGAACGTCGATCGTGTAGAAGAAACACGACACGTGCTAACAACCTAGAAGGTTCTACATTCAATGATGTCAGCGACTGCGATCGCCCGCAGACATATTTTTAATTAGTGTTTCAGGTAATTAGTCTGCAAGAAGGACATATAAAGGAGGCTAGCACTGGAAAAATATCTGCTGATACCTACATCTACATAGATACTCCGAAAGCCACCGTAGGGTGCGTGGCGGAGCATAGCTGTACCACCACTAGTCAATATCCAACATTGGTCTTAATTTGGGGAACAAATAGCCGAGAATGTGCATTTTGAGCACAGCGTTGTACGGTAGTGACACATGGACTGTGGGAAAACAGGAACAGAAGAGATTCGAAGCGTTTGAGATGCGGTGCTGCAGAA
Organism: Schistocerca gregaria; assembly: GCF_023897955.1. Lineage (NCBI taxonomy): Eukaryota > Metazoa > Arthropoda > Insecta > Orthoptera > Acrididae > Schistocerca > Schistocerca gregaria. The sequence goes on from NC_064924.1 coordinate 516,168,690, forward strand.
GAATGACGAAAATTAGGTGGACTAATAAGATAAAGAATGAGGAGGTTTCCCGCAAAATTGGCGAGGAGAGGAAAGTAAGGAAAACGCTGGCAACAAGAAGGGAGAGAATGACAGGACCTCTGTTAGGACATAAGGCAATAACTTCCATGGTACTAGAGGGAGCTGTGGAGGATAAAAGCTGTAGAGGAAAACAGAGATGGGAATAAATCCAGCAAGTAACTGAGCACACCGCTACGATCGCAGGTTCGAATCCGGTCGCGGGCATGGATGTGTGTGATGTCCTTAGGTTAGTTAGACTTAATTAGTTCTAAGTTCTAGGCGACTGATGACCTCAGAAGTTAAGTCCCATAGTGCTCAGCGCCCTTTGAACCATTTAACTGAGCACGTAGGTTGGATTTGCTGCTCTGAAATGAAAAGATTGGCACAAGAAAGCATTCGTGGTGGCCGCAACAAACCAGTCACAAGACTGACGGCTCAGAAAAATAGGTTGCTTTACAGTTTAAAGAATGGTTTCCTTTTTGTCGGGAATCTAACGGTAAACAACATAGAGGTGCTTTTCAACTATTGTTGATTTGTCGGTTCTGCATCATTGCTACATGTACTACAGTTTGTGGCTTGCATTTTCTTCAAACACCCGTCTGGATTACACAGGAATGCTCACCAATATACTGGCATCATAGGCAACGACATTGTCCACACCATTACCCCAAACCAACGGTTCCCTTGGCGACTCAGTCGTCATGTCACCGTAGGTTATGCAAAACACTTGCGGTGTTGTTAAGTACATTTGCTGTTTACGCGGTCTGCTATTTGGAGAATCGGATTGATGGAGTCTTTGATCGATGTACCCTTCAGGAAGCATAACCGACAAGTGTTGAGGCCACGGGCTCTTTGAACTCTTCAAGACACTTCACAGTAGCCGCAGAAAGGATGTGTGCTCTCTCTAATAAAAGAACTGAGTCAAGGCATCAACGATAAACTTGAACGGTTGTCTTGTGACGTCCGCCCAGACCAAACGCAACGAACTATATCGAACAAAATCATGAAAAAAAAGATGGTAGACCACTTTCCAGCGAAAGGAAAGGTCCGCGTTCGAATCTCGGTCAGGAGTTTTAATCTGCCAGGAAGTTTCACTCAACAAGCAATTCGCTGCAGTCACCATCATTGGAAATCTGAAAACCTAGATAACTGAAGCAGGAGTTGTATAATCTTTTTTTCAACGTGTACGAGCAGGGAAAAATTTCTACAGACTTTGAGAAAAACATTATGATCCCCATTCCAAAGAAGGCAAATGCTACAAGATGTGAAAATTATAGGACGCTCAACCTGCTTACCCACGCCTCTAAAATAGTAACATAAATTATCCTAAAATGCATAGAACAAAAGCTACACTCTTCGAAGACCAGTTTGGATTCCGGAAAGATAGAGGAACCAGAGAAGCAATATTTGCTCTTATAACTAATAATAGAGAAACGACTAGATAAGAACCTGACAACATACATAGCTTTCGTAGATGTAGAGAAAGCCTATGATAATGTTAAATGGGATAAGATGTTTGAGGTACTCAAGAAAGTAGGAATAGTCTATAAAGATAGAAAAATGATATGGGACCTGTAAAAAAACGACGGACAAAACAAGAAGAGGTGCAGATACGGAAAGGTGTCCGACAAGGTTGCGCACTATCCCCTGTTATCTTTAACCTATACATTGAAGAGGCGCTGAATAAAGTAAGGGAAAATTCACAGACAGGTGTAGTAATTCATGGCCAACCAATAGATATGATAAGATATGCCGATGATATAGCTGTCGTGGCTGAAAGTGAAGAAGATCTTGTAGTCCTACTGAACAGAATGGATAAAATTATGGGGCAAGAATATAATATGAGAATTAATAAAGCAAAAACAAAAGTAATGGCATGCGACAAAAAAGATCAAGTGAAAGTCCAAGCTCATGCAGGCAATGAACTGCTTGAACAAGTTGATAAATTTACTTATCTGGGCTGTAATATTACCAGGGATGGACGGAGCAAGGCAGAAGTGAGAAGTAGAATTGCTCAAGCCAAGGCTGCTTTTAACAAGAAGAAAAACATCTTAACATCTAAGAGCATCAGCCTTGAAATCAGGAAAAGATTTTTGAAATCATATGTGTGGAGTGTGGCTTTCTGTGGGTGTGAAACATGAACTCTCGGGACAGAGGAAGACCAGAAGCTAAATTCTTTTGAAATGTGGTGCTATAGACGGATGCTCACAATAAAATGTATCGACAAAGCCACAAAGGAAGTGGTTCTGGAAAGAGCAGGTGAGAAGAGAAGCTTCTGGAGTTTCATTGTTAAAAGAGAGTGCAATTTACAGGCCATCTATTAAGACATGAAGGACTCCTGAACACAATCATCGTGGGAAAAAGACCAAGAGGAAGACCACGGCTGAGGTACATGGATCAAATCGTGAAAGATGTGGGATGTAACACCTATAAAGAAATGAAGAGGAAAGCTGAAAGATGCACAGAATGGGGACAAGCTGCCATTGTAGCTGTTGCAAACCAATCCTTGGATTGACCACTACAGAAGAAGAAGAAGAAGAAGAAGATAACTGGAAGTACAAACTACGTCCATTGTTTCTCCTCCTTCCTACCATGACTTGACAGGTTTAGTTGCCATAATTTTTGTTTTCTTTGCATTCAGTATTTGTTCAGCCTTCACACTTTCTATCTTCAGTGACAGAATCTTGAAGTCTTCTGCGTTTTCTGCCATCACTAGGTTATCATCAGCAAATCTAAGGTTATTTATTGCTACTGTCTGGTTAAGCGTGAGGTCTAGGTTATTGATAGTTTACTTGATAGCAGAATGATAATCTTTTACAGTATTTTACGTCTGGGAGAGAATCCAAAGCAGAGAAATGTAAAAACTGTAAGAGAATCTCCTTGGATCTATGGCGTTATTTCTTTCTCTACCATTTCTCGAGTTATTTAGAATACGCTGTCCAAGACAAATAATTCGAGACAGACGACTTTCGTATTTCCCACTGTTGCAGGGAACAGGATTATCGCGCAGCGTTTTCTTCACGACACGAAACTTGCTGAATGCTAATTGCAATTCATGAAACAGGTATTTGATTTTGCTGCACCAGAAATTAACGGTATAAACTCCTGCGTACGCGTGGATTCATTTCCGAAAACAAACAGCTGGAGAATGGCTGTGGCTTTAATAAACTTATATAAATACCGGAGCGAAACGGACCTTAAGAGAACAAACAGTTCTGAATAAAATTATTTTTTTAGAGTCGTTTCGAGCATAGCGGAACATTACTGCTATCCTCGTTTGATGTCCTTGTCTGTAGGGACGAATATTATAATTATATTTGTCTGCAAAACGCTGCCACGGGAGGGCAGCGGGGGTTGTTTTGCGGTGGTGCGGGCAGGGGAGGCAGCGGCGCCGGCGGCCGCCCGCGAAACAGCCGGCCCTTTTGAAGAATGAAATCTCTGCCGGGCCGGTCCGATGTCTGTGCAAACTTGGTCCTTTGTGAAGGTACGCCGGCTCCTCTGACTGAAACAAACTCGCGCCCTGTTTATTCTCCATAGCGATTAAATGGATTCCACAAAGAATATTTACTCGCGGCTCGCAATATAAACGCCAGGCGTCACGGCTAAGGTAACGAGTGTAATCCAGAGGAGCGTGGACAGCGATTCTTCCGGCAAGAAAGTTATTTTTCGACTCTTGTGACGGAAACGGTTTCCGAACGAACAAGCCGGACGCTGTAGACGCGGCTAAGTTGTGTAAATACCGTACTTCTCTCGCGTCTAAAGGTAACGCAGTGTTTCTGTCAGGAAAATATTCGTCGCTCTGACTTTCTGGAATTTACCTTGGTGGATACAGGCACTAGTGCGTTTCACCAAGTAAGGAGAGTTATTCTTTATGCCTTGATGGTGTCGCTACGACTCACACCTGGTTCTGGTGGGAAGTGTAGCGTTCTGTTGACACCAAGATCAGTCAGACAGTGATTAAAGAGCCATAACAGCATTCAACCGGTAATGATGCAAGGAAGCCACTAAAAGCTGGCGACGTTGGCCAGACAGGAATTTAAATCTCGCTCCCATGAAATATGATTTTACTGGGATGATCGATGGTCCATATCACAAAATTACAATGGTTTTAGGCCTAAATTGAATGTCTTTGCTTATTCTTTTTCAGGATAGTTTCACAAAACAACCTATTTCTATTAGACTGCCGTCGGCCGGCTGCGGCCGAGCGGTTCAAGCGCTTCAGTCTGGAACCGCGCGACCGTTACGGTCGCAGGTTCGAATCCTCCCTCGGGTATGACTTTGTGTGATGACCTTAGGTTAGTTAGGTTTAATTAGTTCTAAGTTCTAGGGGCCTGGTGACCTCAGAAAGTAAGTCCCATAGTGCTCAGACCCATTTGAACCATTTTTATCCGACTGCGAAAATGCAGTCTGAAGAACGGTTGATACAAGAAAGAAGAGCAGTAAATTAGATAATACAGAATCAATAATAGGGAACGAAATAAAAGAGATACTGTAAAGGCTTGTGGACTGAGAGGAGTTATGACGGAAGTGAGGAAATATGGGGCTCCTCAAACGGTAAACTAATATGTAAATTGTTGAGGTTGTGGGGAGAGAGGTCATACCAAGAGAGAAGTGTGTATCATACGTACCTGCTGTCTATAAGAAAGAGGACAAGATGGACTCAAGCATTTATAGGGGGATTAGCACTGTGTTATCTATTAGCGGGTGTTTCAGCACTGTACCGGAAATCAGTTTAGGGAATCAGATTGATGGAAGGATGCGAGATGACCTGATAGTTTTTATGGGAGGATGATTTTGTGTGGATCACGTTTTTAGCCTCAGACAAATAAGTAAGAAGGGCTATTCTAAGGGTCAGGAACTACATCTAATATTTGCTGATTTGGAGAAAGCGTGTGATTCTGTACCGATCAACGAACTATGGGCGGCGATGGAACATAGGCCCATAGGAATAGAAGCGCAGTACATATTCCTGATTCTGAGAATATACCGACAATCCTACGCAGCTGTTTAAGTATGGAGAAGGTGGAGTGAACCATTCCAAATATCCAAAAGGTTTAAACAAAGCTGCAATATGTCACCGATCCTGTTTAAAATGTAGGCATGGTCAGAAACACAGTCTGAAGAGCTTGTAAGGGCGTTGCTGGGTAGTTTGTGCTTGGAAATAATTAGTAAGAAAAAAATATTAACGTGTCGCAGTTTCCGAGTTCATTCGAACTGAATTTACCCAGTCAGGCAGTTGCGAGCGCAGATTGAAGTCATCCACAGGAGACGGTACTGCCAAACGTGACCTTCGTTTGCTTTCCTCAAACCGAAAAACAGAGATATAAAAATTGCACATGTGGTATTAGTAAGGAATGAACCCGAGCCAAAGGCTGGGCAGCCTCGTGCGCTATCATTTACACTGTGAGAACAACTGACACTAATTGTACCTTGAATTTGCACGCTCAACTGCCTGATTGGCTATCTTCAATGCTAATTACCTCGGAAAAGGCGCAACATGTCGACTTATTTTCTTAACATTTATTTCTTACAACAATCTAGCCTGCAACACTCTTAGAAGGATTTCAGACTGTTCCACATCAGTCCTGTATACGTGCAGAATGTATTGAAACAGTAGAATCCATCGTTGGGAGGTATAGGAACTCCATTCCAGCAAGGCACTATCTACTCATTATTATTTGCCGATGATCAGTTATTGAGAGCGCGAAGTAGGGAGGATATAAATTTTATGATAAAGGAGTTAATAGTGTCATTTGAAATACGTGAGCTTAGAATAATTGCGAGCAAAACAGAATATCTACCGATGGGAGGAAATGGAAGCCATATAATACTGACGCAAGGAACTGCTTATATAATTTAAATACTTAGAATCAGTTATCCACACCTCGGAAGCTGTGAAGCAGATGTGGAAAGCAAGGTACAGTAGGCATGAGAAGCAGATGCTGAATGGAATTTTGTGGAGCACAGCAATACTAAAACAAACGAAGAGGAGGATTCTGCAAACTGTCTCGGTATGTCCATCTTTTCAGAGACGGTTACGGGAATCGATTATTCGCTACAGGATGTCAAATCAAATTTTATTTGGCTGCCACTTTCGGCGATTTATTACGCCATCCTCAGGCCCCTGACCGACGTGTAGGAATATGCCAACCTCGGTTCCGGTCAAAATAATGGCCAGCATTGAAATACTGGTATTTGTAGATTTGTACTTGATGCAGTGATTACTTCAACAGTGTTGTCAGATGATCAAGCAGACATCTACAGATACCAGTCTCAGCACGCCGCGCATAGTGGCCGTGCGGTTGATGGCGTCATGTCACAGATTGCGCGGCCTCTCCCACCGAAGGATTGAGTTCTCCCTCGGGCATGGGTGTGTGTGTTGTTCTCAGCATAAGTTAGTTTAAGTAGTGTGTAAGTCTAGAGACCGATGACCTCAGCCGTTTGGTTTCTTCCGCCGGAGGTTCGAGTCTTCCCTCGGGGATGGGTGTGTGTGTTGTTCTTAGTATAAGTTAGTTTAAGTAGTGTGTAAGTCTACGGACCGATAACCTCAGCAGTTTGGTCCCTTAGGGATTCACACACTCTTTGTGTGACCTCTATTTTGACCGGAACCGATGTCGAAATCTTCCTACAAGTCGGTCAGGGCTAGGATATGGGGTAGTAAATCACCGAAGCTGGTAGCCAAATCAAAATAACAGTTGGAAATTAGACGGCTAAAAGGTGTTTGATTTGACATTCTGCAAACTGTAGTTGGCGGTATACTGACAATTGGTGCAGAAGGGACTCTGGGAGGGCGACAGCCAAGCAGAGTACAGGCGTTGGAGATGGATAGAAAAGAGAGGACAGGAATGGATATGGAAAGCCAGTCGTCCTAAAACGTAAGAAAAGAGCTCTGCAACAGCGTGGCTATGTTGTTTCTACTACAAGTAGCATATATTACGATGGGAAATATTTGCTTGATGTTATTCAACGGTTCTAATACGAATATTTTGAAATGGGGCTGTAACTACAGTTTCATCAATGCTATATCAATGCGTCACGGCGTATTTTTGTATACACCCTCCCACCTCTACGGTACTAGTTTGCTTCCTGTAGCGTGAAAGGCAACGATTCTCTATGAAAGTATTACCAACTCTGGAGGAGACCATCATGTTCTCATGGATGTTCACTACCGCGTAGTGGTCTCAAGGTAAATTTTTCCCTGCTGTATCTTACGATACTTGACCTGTCTACTCAGAGTCACTTGCCTCGCAGTTCATATACCCTGTCTTCGGCGCGCTCTCCGCTCTCGTGACACATGTTCTGAGGTAAGAACCTTTCCCTCCAGTAGTCTTAAGCATCAGATATTGGGGGTATTTCCTATCTGAGACCCACTCAGTGGTAGCCATCCTTGGCAACACTCAGAGATACAGTACGTGGTGTGGCTCTAGAATAACGGGACTGATGGTGTGACAGAGTAAATACTTATCCACCAAAGATGAACGACCAATAGCTGTGAAGTGTGAAGCCTTATGAGTCGATTGCGGCATCTCTGGTGCCTGTAGACAAACCATTGTGGCCGTGGCATTCGTGTATATAAGAGCTGTTCATTTATTTCGCGGGAAAGATAAGTTTAGTAATAGAGCAACGAATTGTGGTGAAGTTTCGCCTGAATCTTGGAAAAATCTACTGAAACCTATCTGTTACTAAAAGAAGTTGATGATTAAGACTGTTTATCGCGTACCTATGCGAGTCTTCGAGTGGTTAAATAGTTTCCAAGATGGCCGAGATGACGTTGCAAATGACCCACGCCCGGGACGCCCTTGAACATCAAAAACCGATGAAAATGTCGGAAAAGTAGATAATCTGATTCAGTCTGACCGTCGGTTGAGTACTCGATCGATTGCTGAAACTGCAAGAATCGACAAAGACTGCGTAGGGCAAATTTTACATATCCAATTTAACAATAGAAAGGTGTGTGCGAAATTAGTGCGGAAAATTCTAGCGATCGAACAAAAAGAAGCTTGAGAATATGTTTGTACCGACACTTTTAATACCATTGAAAATGACCCGAATTTCTTGAAAAGAGTGATAAGTAAGAGCGGTAACATGTTAAGAATCTTGGTTTTTTCACGTATGATCCAGAAACTGAGGGCCAAATCATGCACTGGAAGGGTCCAAGTTCGCCGAGATCTAAAATAAGCTCGAAAGAGCAAATAAAGATTCGAAGCGATGATGACTTTTATTTTTGATATTCGTGGAACTGTGTGTTTTCACTGGCTTCCTAAAGGTCAAACTATTAATCAACATTAGTACCTTATGATTCTTGGCCAACTCCTTGGGAAAATACGAAAAAAGACCCGACTTGTGGATGGACATGACTTTTCTACATCAAAACAATGCACCAGTTCATACCACATTGTCCGTCAACAGGTTTCTAACAAAGTGCAGCATCCCATTGTTAGACCACCCACCTTGCACCGTGTAACTTGTCTCTATTCCCCTAGGTCAAATCTGAATTAAAAGAAACAATATTGCAGTCCGCTGAAGCAATAAAATAAAAATCGGCACGCGTCACCAAGGAAGTGACAGATGAAGAATTCCAGCACTGTTTCCGTCGATGGAAAATTCTCAAAAAAAAAATAAAAAAAGTTCAAATGGCTCTAAGCACTATGGGATTCAACTGCTGTGGTCATTAGTCCCCTAGAACTTAGAACTACTTAAATCTAACTAACCTAAGGACATCACACACATCCATGCCCGAGGCAGGATTCGAACCTGCGACCGTAGCGGTCGCTCGGTTCCAGACTGTAGTGCCTAGAGCCGCTCGGCCAAAACGGCCGGCGGTAAGCGCTATATTTTGCTAAAATGCGGTACCACGTCGGTTACAGAAGACGTTTCCATTGGAAACGCTCTCGGCTCTTCATAAATGTATATCAGTGTCAGAACGGGAATTACAGTAACGTTTCAACTTGAAATAGTGCACTTGCTTTTTGTTTGCATATGAATGTACTTTCTGCAAGTCAAGGTAAATTCTGTCACAGATCTACAAAGCAAGTCTCAGGAAGAATGATCGTTCATTAGTATAAATTTTACGCATTGAATGTAATATCCCGTTTCTTCACATTACGCCTGCATTAGACTTGGTTAAGTTGTTGCTTGTTAATTTATGTACGATATTTTCTGTAGTCCGTAAGGGATTTCCGATTTTTGGGGGAGGGTGCACAGTGTATGACCACCATTTCCCTCATTTCTGATTCCATGCGGGAACGGTCCGCCCGAAGGAGATCTTTCGGTAAGTCACCGTATCAATTCGAATTTCTATGATAATTTTTCCAATGACATCAGACCTTAGGCTTAATGTAGACTTAAATCAACATGGCTGAAAATTAATTAATTCAAATCCACTAGTTTATATTTACTTGCTGCTCCAGCTCAAGCAGTATTTATTACCTGTCTGACATAACTTTGCAGTTCGGCATTAACGACGACGCTGTAAATTGACATAAAAATCTCTTTATCGTTGAGGGAAAGAGTACACGATATACTTTCTGTTGCCAAACATTATTGACTCTGGGCCGATATAGGGATGCGTATCATGTTTTTCTTCAGTCGTAGAAACAATTATAATTATTTTACTAAGCACTACGATGCTAAGCACTACGATATCTAAAATATTCCTATATTTTCGTAAAGCATTTGCCACTTTACCGCACTACCGTCTGTTAACGAAGGTACAAGCGTATGGAATAGGTTGCCATGTATGTGGCTCGAAGACTTCTTAAGCAAGAGTTTTTCTCGACGGCGAGTGTTGATGAGATACAAGGGTATCGTCAGGTATGTCCTAGGAAAGTGTTATAGGACCGCTGTTGTTCTCTATATACATAAATGATTAAACGGACAGGTTGAGCAGCAGTCTGCGGTTGTTTACTGATGATGCTGCGGCGTATGGAAAGGTGTCGTCATTGAGTGAGTGCAGGAGGATATAAAATGACTTAGACAATATTTCTAGTTCGTTTCATGATTGATAGCTAGCTCTAAATGTATACAAATGTCAGTTAGAGCTGATGAGTAGGGAAAACAAACCCATAATATTCGAATACAGTATCAGTAATGTGCTGCTTGACACAGCCACGTCGATTAGACATCTGGGCGTAACGTTGCGAAGCACTACGCAATGGAATGAGCGTGTGTGGATTGTAGTAGGCCAATGATCGACTAGGGTTGATAGAGAGATTTTCAGGAAAGTGGGATTCATTTGTACAGAAGACGGCATAGAGGACACTCACATTAGTACGACCTATTGTTGAGTGTTGTTCGGGTGTTTGGGATCCGCACCAGGTCGGGTTAAATGGACACATGGAAGTAATTCAGAGATGGGCTGCTACATTTGCCACCGGTAGGTTCGAACAACGAGCAAGTATCAAGGAGATGCTTCGGGAATTCAAATGGGAGTCACCGCAGGGAAGGCAATATTCTTTTCGAGGAGCACTACTGAGAAAATTTAGAGGACCGGCATTTGATACTGAATGCTGAACGATTGTAATGCAGCCAATGTACATTTCGCGTGAGGGCCATTAAGATAAGATTACAGACACTACGTCTTGTATGGGATCGTATAGATAATCGTTTCTCCCTCGCTCTATTTGGGTGTGAAACAGAAAAGAAAAGATACGTGATACCCTCCACCACACACCATATGTGGCTTGAGGAATATATATGTAGATGTAGATGTGAACATTGGTCAGCAAACCACGGCTATAAACACTGGAGAAGCCAGTTTTTCTTATTATTCGTTTTTCTTATTGCAGGATATTTGCTTTTCTCTGACAAAATAAAACACCTACAGCCGTCCTTATGATTTTATTTTATTTTGCTGCAACCAGTTCCAGCGCTTCAATGCGCCATCTTCAGGCTGTTTTTGATGCGGTACAGGTTGATATGATCCCTACATATATCAGTTGCCAGCATAACTGGATACGCAGACAGTCTGAAACTGCCGTGTCAGCACTCCACCCAACTGACATAATAAAATCATAAGGGCGGCTGCAGGTGTTTTATTTTGTCACAGAAAGGGGATCTTTCACCGTGTGATTTTCACATATTTGACGACTAGAAGAGAGACATGTGTGGACATCGATTTCAGTCGGACGAGGACGTGCAAGTCTGGGTGCAATTGTGGATCTGTCAGCGGCTGATCGCGTTTTTCGAAACGGGAATTGGTCGTACCGACTCCCAGTAAGGTACAAGTCTATATGAATGTGGTGATTTCTTTTAAATGGAAACGTTGCATGATCCCATTGTGGTGATTTCTTTTAAATGGAAACGTTGCATGATCCCATTGTGGTGGGTGTTCGGTATACATAGTGACTGAACCTTCGTCATTACAGAATTACGATGGTGACGATCTTCCACTACATTTTAACTTGTTGACATATTTTCGCAAAATCTGCTCTATTAACTTTCATCGTGGTGTTTTGCATCTGTCCCTTCAGTGTATTTCTGGGTCATATGATGACAATGATCATTATCATCAGTTAATGCATTAGCCCCTTAAATCTGATCGAGTCTCAATCCACCTTTTCCTCGGTCTTCCTGGATCTCTTCGGCCACTACGTCTGTATGACAATGCAATTTTCGGAATGCTTGTAGTGGCCATTCTTTCTAAATGTTCTTACCAGTTGCATCCACATCCGTTCATTTCCCCCTATATTTCATATACTTGTAATTGATTCCGTGTAACCCAGTCTCTTATTTTATCAAGGAGTATGTGTCTCAGTAATTTCATTTACGTGGATTGTATGTCTCTGTAGTCCTTCTGTCTTAATGTTCAAGTTTCATTATCATATTGAATAACCGGCGCTGCCGTCATCTCTTTCAGCTTCATCTGTCCAGAATGAGATTTTTACTCTTCAGCGGAGTGTTTGCTGATATGAAACTTCCTGGCAGATTAAAACTGTGTGCTGGACCGGGACTCGATCTCGAACGTGGTCCCGAGTTCGAGTCTCGGTCCGGCACACAGTTTTAACCTTCAGGAAGTTTCATATCGGCGTACACTCCGGTGCAGAGTGAATGAGTCTGGGAACTTCACCCAGGCTGTAGCTAAGCCATGCCTTCCCAATATCCTTTCTTCCATGAGTTCTAGTTCTGCAAGGTTCGCAGAAGAACTTCTGTGAAGTTTTGAAGGTAGGAGACGAGGTAATGGCAGAAACGAAGCTGTGAGGACGGGTCCGGAGTTCTGCTTGGGTGGCTCTGTTGGTTCAGCACTTGCTTGCGGGAGGCAAAGGTTCCGAGTTCGAGTCTCGGTCGGACACACCGTTTTAATCTGGCAGGAAGTTTCAGCTTGATCCATATTTGAGTGCACGCTGTTTCCAGTGTTCTTCGAATAGCTCCACACATTGCCTGGTATCTCCCTAATTTATTATTTATATATCTGTTCTAATATACGTGATATCCGAGCATAAATCATTAAAGTATTGAACTGTTCTAAAATCCTTTCATCCAAAATCGTCTTTGCTCTTATTGGGTATTTATCCAGAAATGGAATGGTTACTAATTTTGAGGTGGGAATTTAAATATTTTGTTTTCTACAAATCTTATGTGAAAAATAACTAACGCTCTAAAGCTTGTATTCGGTATTTTTGTATAATCAATAAGTAATCGCTATATGATAGCACACTTAATGTCATCCATTCCAACGTGATTCCATGTGGCACCTGTTCCTTCCATCTGCGTATGATATCGTCCACATAAATGTTAAAAATCCTGCGTGGTAATACATACTCTTGTCGTATTCCCTGATTAATATCTATATGTCTCCAATTGTAATTTGATAAATTGTGTCTGAATCTGGCGTCGTTATATAAACTTTTATAGCGCTATTATATGTTGAGGACAGCACCGTTTAGCCATTAGTCATTAAGTTATCGCCTTATCCAAGGCCTTCTCTAGACCTACAAACGCCTTATAGGTGCGCAAATTGTATACCCTTCTTTCATTGTTAGCTCTTTCGTATTAAATAAGTCGTTAATACAAGCTCACCCTTTTCGAAATCCATTCTATTCTTCTTGCAAGAGTGACTCTGCTGTTGGCTTTATCGGTTATAAAACATAACAGCTTGTACTTCATACGTGGAATTTAGTATACTTACACCTCTGTAGTACGTGCGTTTATTTTTTTTCTTTGCTCAGTATGGAAGAAACGTCGTTTACCATGACTCGCGCATATTCATTATAAACCAAAAAATGTTAAACAGACTGAGAAGGCAGAATTTGACTAAAAGTCCTCCATTCCTTGTGAGTTCTGTTCCTCTGCTTGAATTATTTCTTAGTCTTTTGTTTTATTATTACTGCCTCTAACTCTCGTTAAATAAGTAAGTAAATATTTTTGCTATTTCTCTGGTCCTGTCTTCAGGATTAGTATTAAATTGGTACAAAAGTTCATAGCGTTTCTGTTTTGCATGTTCTTATTTTGGTTGCCATGGTTTCATTTACCGATTATCTTTTTTTCTGTAGTTCACTTTTGGTATCTGAGTTTAAATATTGTCCTTTTGTCATTTGGAGATATTGTACCTGTAGAAGCTAGAAAATGGGATGCCAAGTGGAGAAATAGGAACATTTCCTACATATTCTTCTGCTTGAGTTCAGTAAAGGGGTGCAGCAGGCGGAGGTAGCCAGAAACATTTGCCCTGAGTATGGGGATTACGCCATTGCACAGAGCACGGCAAGAAACGACTTTCTCGTTTTAAGGAGGATCGTTTTTATATAAGTGACTCTGTACGTTCAGGAAGACCTTCAGGGTGTGATGATGATCGTTCGAACGCATTAATCCACAATGATACACGTCAATGTACTCGAGAACTGCCAAATGTGATGAACTGTATTGATTTCACCGTCTTGCGACATTTGCGTGCTCTAAGCCAAAATCACAAAAATCAGCGTGTAGCCATATGCGCATCTTTGCTTGCTCGTCATCAAATGGCTCGCGAGCTACACCGACCATTTCTATACTGGTGACGAGCAGTATTTCTGCTAACATAAGGAAATGGAAGGAATGGTAATCCCGAACAAAGTAGCAAGTCCACTTACAAAGGCCCACGCAAGTCCACAAAAGATAACGTTATTCATCAGGTGGAACAGCGACGGTGTGATGTAGTGTAATTTGCTTACCCGAGGCAAAACTATTAACTTCAAAAATGGCTCTGCGCAATATGGGACTTAACATCTATGGTGATCAGTCCCTTAGAACTTCTAACTAACCTAAGGACATCACATAACACCCAGTCATCACGAGGGAGAGAAAGTCCCTGACTCCGCCGGGAATCGAACCCGGGAACCCGGGCGCCGGAAGTGAGAACACTACCGCACGACCACGAGCTGCGGACATAACTATAACTACTAACTTTTATTGTCAACAGCTGAAACGTATTGCAGAGGAAATCCAAGTACAACGTCCAGGAAGACTGCGTGAAGTGATCCTACTCCACGATAGCGCTCGCGCATATTCTCCTAGACTGGCAAAATAACACTATATAGGAGTTGAGTTGGGAAGCCATAGCGTAACCACTTTATTTAGCTGATCTTGCACCTTCAGATCTTCAACTTTTCCGCTCTCTATCGAATAACCTTCAAGGAACCTTCATTCTGGATGAAAATGCGCTCTGAATATGGCTCTACGAATTAACCGAATTATGCTCCTCAAAACCACTTGATTTGTACAGTCACGGAATCGAGAAATTATCCCAGCATTGGTAGACTGTTGTAAATAGCGAAAGAGAATATGTTATTGATGACTAAAGTCTCTTTTTTTGTTTATCTGTTGTGTTTATGAAACTTATGGAAAAACGCCACGATCTTATGCAGCAACCTAATAGCCCCAGGATGAAACCAAATGCTTTTATGAAATATTCATCCCATTCTTCATGTGTCATCACGCCTATTCTTGCGTTCCTCTTTCTGGTTTATTTCTATTCTTTTATAATTTATAGGAAAAGTCTTGTTTCCAATATACATCATCCTCCACATCTCCCACATGATATCCTAGGAATTTCGCAGGTACACGCGTGAGAGAGCGAACAAGAGAATATACCATCTGGTCTTTTTACATCCGTCTCGCAGGTCCAGGTAACAGAGACTTCGACACAGTTTTCATACCGTTGGTTAAAGGGGAAAAAATTAATAGCAAACACTGAATCGTGTTTTGTCGACGCGATGGACGCAGCAGTGTTTTCTTGAAACGTGACGTCTGTTTTTATTTCTGCAATAACAACAGGCCGTGCGCGCAGAGCATGTTGTATTTGCGGGAGGGCGTTTCTGCGCTGGCCGGCGGATGTTTTGCAAATGACCGGCGCAAATTTACACAACGCACAAGCCCCGTCCCTGGATCTCGGCACCAGAGAACTGTAACAGTTGGCGCTGAATAATAAGGAAATCCCCACGTTTGCAAATTGGGAGGAGGGGCAAAAAATTTAAGAGGAGGGGCGGATAAGAAAGAAAACAATGAAAAAATCTCAGAAAAGTTGTTTTTTCGTGAGAAGCCGCGTATATTGCGAGCGTCCTAAACGTTTAACTAACACACACCAGTAGCGTATAAAACGCTATCCTCACACCAGCTGTCTCATTTTTGCCGGCCGGTGTGGCCTAGCTGTTCTAGGCGCTACAGTCTGGAACCGCGCGACCGCTACGGTCGCAGGTTCGAATCCTGCCTCGGGCATGGATGTGTGTGATGAACTAAGGTTAGTTAGGTTTAAGTAGTTCCAAGTTCTAGGGGACTGATGACCTCAGATGTTAAGTCCCATAGTGCTCAGAGCCTTTTTTTTTCCTTTTTTTTCGCTGGACTCGAATTCGGGAGGAGGACGGTTCAATCCAGTCTCCGGCCATCCTGATTTAGGTTTCCGTGATTTCCCTAAATCGCTTCAGACAAATGCCGGGATGGTTCCTTTGAAACGGCAGGGCCGATTTCGTTCCCAATCCTTCCCTAACCCGAGCTTGCGCTCCGTCTCTAATGACCTCGTTGTGGACGGGACGTTAAACACTAACCACCACCACCACCAATTTTTTTGTCTCATTTTTTAGGCCTGGGGATCGGTCAGAATTTTTCATTTTTTTGATGACGTCGCCATCAGGATCTCTATATATCTACATGACGTGACTACTCTTTAATTCACATTTACGGGTTTATCGAACCGCCTTCAGATTATTTCTCTACCGCTCCGCTCTTGAAATACCTGCGGAAAAAACGAACAAATGAATTTTTCCGTTTGAGCTCTGATTTTTTTTTATCTTAACTTTTCCCTATGTAGGTAGGCGTCAAAGAAATTTTTCCACGCTCGTATGACAAAGTATGACGTTGAAATTTAGTGGAAAGATGTCACCGCAACGACAATCGCCTTTGTTTTAATGACTGCCACATCAAGTCACTTATCGTACCCCTGACACTCTATCGTCTATTTCACAATAATACAAAACGACTTTCCCTTCGTTTAACTTTTTGGATGTCTTCCGCCAATCTTATCTACTATGGATGCCATACAGTGCTACAATACCTCAAAAGAGCACGAACAAGCTTGCTTTAGGCGGTCTCTTTAATTGGTCTGTTGCAATTTCAAGTTGTCATCTCTATTTATTAAGTTAAAATGACAGCCCTTAGTTTTGTGTGCTTTATCGTGTAACCGAAATTTAACGGATTCGTTTTAGTAGTCATGTGGGTGATCTCCAACATTTCATTATTTAGAATCATTTGCCACTTTTGTGAGCGCCGTGATCTTGTCTGAATCATTTTGCAGTCGGTTTTTATCTTCTCTTTACTAGACGCTAATGACAGCACCATTGCGCCGGCCGCGGTGGTCTCGCGGTTCTAGGCGCGCAGTCCGGAACCGTGCGACTGCTACGGTCGCAGGTTCGAATCCTGTCTCTGGCATGGATGTGTGTGATGTTCCTAGGTTTAAGTAGTTCTAAGTTCTAGGGGACTAATGACGACAGCAGTTGAGTCCCATAGTGCTCAGAGCCATTTGAACCATTTTTGAACAGCACCATTGCAAACAGATGTAGAGATTCAGATTGTCCTCTAAATCCTTTATATGGAACGGGAACAACAGAGTGCCTGTAATAGTTCCCCCCTCAGGGGCTCAGCAGTCGTTTGCTGGGTACGGGCTTGGCGACCCTGCGGTTCCGGAGCTGGAGACTGGTAAGCACCGCCAGCCTCCTGTCACCGTAAGCTTCAGCGACTACTGTATGACGCACCAGTTGAATGTTGTGTGTCGCAGGGAGTGGCGTATTGGCATCAACGCCCGGATCGCTAGGATGGGAAACCTATAGAAAAGCCCCTCAACCTCAAGGTGCGCTGCGCGCTGATTGGATGCATGGCTGTTAGGGTGGTACAGTCATTAGCGGGCAACATCTGGGGAAGCTGCCGCCTCTCAGTTGTATAAGGCTTACCTTGGCACGCGGGGCTCTGTCTAGGCGGACTTTTAGCTTTTCACTCCCTAGCTGCTCGTGGGACCGAGTTGGATCCTTCAAAATATTCTCTTCCTCCCCCCCCCCCCCCCCCGCCCTCAGCGGAAGTAGTGGCGCTGGTAGGTACCAATACCCAATAAAACAAGAGAGCTCATGTAGCCAGTCCTCCAGACTTGGGATTTACACAAACTCAGTCAGCATTTAGCAACAGAACGCATGCTGTTGCCCGGAATGTATTTCTTATAATTAAACGAAAGAAGACAGCACTGAGTAAGTTTCACCTTTTTACATCGAAAAAGGGTTAGTAAAAGAGTTAGAGGGAATCGCTGGAAGCTTAAAATCTGTCAACCGCTTGAGAAATGGGATCCTGTTGGTAGAAACATCCAATTCCCAACAACGCAAGAACATCCAGAAAACTCAGTGCCTCGGCAACTACGCAATAGAAAGTGAACTGCGCCCATACCCTAGGTGGTATATGACCACTGTCATACGACTCTACCCCGAGATCATACTACCTGTAGCGAAGCTTGTGTTATCTAATGACGTCGACTGGACATTAAAAATATTGCAAATGCTTCCTTCGTTTGTGAGGTTTGATGCCTACGGAACACTGAGAACACTGGGGAGAGTTGCTGTTTAAGAGAGAGTACCAGTAACAATGGTGCAACTTTAGAGACAGATAACAGCTGTCTGGCTTACCTGAATCGCATCTTCATTAAAGGTGTTCAAATGTGTGTGAATTTCTAAGAGACCAAACTGCTGAGGTGATCGGTCCCTAGACTTACACACTACTTAAACTACTTTAACCTAACTTATGCACACACACACCCATGCCCGAGGGAGAACTCGAACCTCTGGCGGGGGGGGCCGCGCCTTTAACAACGTGGCGCTTCATTAAAAGCCTTAGCTGTGGGTATCGAAATCACGCTGAGTCCTACGGAGCGCAAAATTCAGCGCCACCCGGGGCAGAAAGAAGACGCCGGCCCGGTATGCAAATCGCAAAGCAGCTCTTTAGCATGCATAATGTATGGGCACCGCGCAGAGCCCAGTCTAGCTGCCAGATGGACGCGTGGGCAGCCCTGAGGCCAGTCCCAACTCAGTGTGGCAGTGGGATATTCTGTCCAGTTCGCGGTATGACCACCTTCACTAACATCCACCGCCAAAGGGGAAACAGCGTTCAGTTTTTAATGGGAAAACAGGATAGTTTAACGTTGAAGATTGCAACTGAATACCTGGGGATCTACAGGGGTTGGACAAACATATGTAAGCAGCACAAGAAATGCATGACAGAACATGAACGCATGTGCTAGCCAAGCCTGAAAGTTGCGTTGTCGTATTCGACCACTGACAGCACCTCTGGAGTGTCTCAAATACATTACAAGTTTCAGTCAAAAAATGGTTCAAATGGCTCCAAGCACTATGGGACTTAACATCAGAGGTCATCAGTCACATAGACTTAGAACTAACTAAGAAAAGGACATCACACACAACCATGCCCGAGGCAAGTTTCGAACCTGCGACCGTAGAGGCAGCGCGGTTACGGACTGAAGCGCCTAGAACCGCTCGGTCACAGCGGCCGGCGCAAGTTTGAGTCGTGGTAAGCACAATATTCTGTGTAGTTGTGAGTGCATTACATCAGAGCTAAGTGAAATCGAACGTGGGAAAACTGTTGGAAAACCTCACTGCAGAACTGAATGTATCACTCGCGAACCCTATCACGACCTAAGCAACACGGAGTGAGCTCCACAAGCAACGAATAGCAGGGAGAGCTGGAAGTCCAGAATCACTCATTAGCGATGTAAATGACAGGATAGTGTGGTGTCGAGGCCACAAAACCGGGACTACAGAGCAGTGGTCGTATGGTCTTACTGATCTTGTTTCATATTCGCTCCAACTTTTGGTCGACTTTATGTCAGAAGGGTGAAACATGTCGAGCCTTCCGCGATGATTTGGGCAGCCGAGAGAAAGACGAGCAATGTGATGTTCTGATATTTTGTCAGTACGTGAAACAAATGACAAAAACTGGAAGTTCTATACGTTGTTACTACAAATTAATACTTCTCGCGTTTTCTCATGTAATGTGGCTGCCACATCTCGTCTCGTGAAAAATCTTAAGGTCCTAGTTCAACTGCAAAGGCATTTCAAATGGTCACTAGCTGAATTTTCGATATCCAAAACATGACCTTTAATACGGTTTACTTGTCGATTGAATTAACTTAGACGCTTCTATTTTGACAGAACGAAGAGCCTGGATACTTCAGTACGTGACATAAATTTCCATGGGCTCCAACGATACCCTGCGAGCTCACATTACTACCAAGGATTAAGCGCCCGTTATCGTTGATAAGGTCCATCCCGTGGCACGATGTTCGTCAATAGTGATCTGTGTTACAAGACGACACGGGTACCTGTGGAAAAACTCTTTCGTCCAGAACTGGTTTGGTGAGCGCGAGGCAGAGTTTTCACATCCCTCCTGGCCACGATTGTCCGGAGTTCTCAGTATTTTTGAATCTTTGTAGTCTAGATTGGAGAGAAGGGTGCGCGATCGTTACCACCCTCCGTCATTTTCAACCAAACGTGTTACTATTTTGCTGGAAGACACGCGAGTGACTATAATTCTCACCTTTTTGCACCTCATTCCCGCCAAGAGGCCAGATACGACCAAAGATACTACATTTCATTAACGTCGACTGTAACTTACAATCTAGACAAATGTAACTTTGTGCTTACAGCATTTACAATCAATTATCGACCTTATAAATTCAGTAGTCCATAATAATACTCATTTTACTTATGAAAAAATAATAACAATATTAAATGTTTCTCATTTACAAGATTCACAAATATGTATGACGCTTTTAGAATTAATTAAAATAATAATGAAATAATAATTAAATTAATAATTAGTTCAAAAGGTTCAAATGGCTCTGAGCACTATGGGACGTAACGTCTGAGGTCATCAGTCTCCTAGAACTTAGAACTACCTAAACCTAACTAACCTAGGAACATCACACACGTCCATGCCCGAGGCAGGTTGGTTCAAATATATCAGGTGCTTTAGAGGAAGGTGATAGTGTACCACTGACCATTTCCTTTACCGTCTACAGCAGGATGTGAAAGTGTTCAATGATACATGAACCACATTCCCCAACTATTGGACATGGACGGAATCTGAGCCCAATTAGACGGTGAGTTAATTGAAATGTATAATACTAGTTGGGGCAGTACTTCATACCGAAATTAATGTGGGTTATTAATCACACAGCCACAGTTATCTCGCATAAGGTTCGCTTCCCGATCAATTTTACAAGATCGTTTTTGGTTCTATGGTAGCGTAGTTTCTTTCCCATTCATTTCCGCGATTAATTACGATACAACCAGAATGTTCCATTCCTGGTGGTATGAACGATCAAAGGCATTTGTAGTTTACCTTCCTGTACGATCAGGAATTTCTGTATTTTTTGTTTTGTGGTCATTATTCGACACATATGTTGGAGAAGGCGGTATAAGCTTTTGGTTCTTTACGGAACGAGGGCTCCCAGAATTTTTTGGAAAAGTGTCTTTCGCGAGTCAAAGAGCCTTTATTTAAACTTCTCCTACTGCAGTTTTCTGTGCATATTTCTGACATTTGAACTTTACCTGTGACATGCTGCTTAGCTCTTCTTTGAATCTTTCATTAATCCAAGATGGTATGGCTCCCAGACTGATGAACAATACTCAGGAATCCGTCAGGTGAAAGCGTTTTACAGACCTCTGTCATGAGTGGACTGCTCTTGCTTGGATTTCTTCCAATGAGTCTCAGTCTAGCACATTCCCAATGTATGTATATGATTGTTCTATCTTAAATCGCTCAACATAGGTACTCTGAGATACATGAAGTTTCTAACTGGTTGCGAGAAGTCAAATGATCTCGAACCATTTCCTCTATTTGGCCATAAATGTAAATTTATGTACAGTGTGTCCGGAAAGTCATGGCGCGGCTATGAACGCTTGCTGCGGCAATCAGAAATGAAGCGAAAGGTTGTAACTTGCCCTGGATTGGACAGTATCGCAAAGAATGTCTGTAATATGATGTTCAATATGTGCGTGGCCAGGCGATGACGGAACACAACGAACCGTGTAACAGCAGCGGATTTGGACACGTGAGTCGAAATGTGGACGTTACAGTGAAAAGTCCAGTGTGTTCTGTGGCTTGCTAAATTCGAATCCGTAACTAGCGTTCACTGGGAATATCGTCGCTTGTATAACGAAAAACCGTTACATAGAAGTAACATTAATCGGTGGGATAAGCAGTTAGAGGATGCCGTCAGCTTGCTGGACGAACCTCATTCTTGTAGGCCTTCGTAAGTGACGAGTCTGTAGAAGCTGTACGGTATAACAACATGAGTAACGTGCATGTGCTCGAAAATTAGCTCTAAAAAGACTGCAGTTCATAAGGTTTTGAAAAAAAGTCTCCGTTTTCTGGATTACAAACTTCAGTTGGTGCACGCTGTCAAACCAACTGATAGTCTCAAGCTATTCTAGTTCATTATAGATATGCATAATAAGATCGACTGCGATGGACGATTTATGAAGACAATTGTCTTCAGCGATGAGGCCACATTCCATGTCTTTGGTCATGGACATGGCTATGCCACAATACGGGCCTCTGAAAATCCTCCTGCCTACACGGAGTGCTGACATTACATCCCTAGGTTGAACGTGTGGTGTGCCCTGATATGGAGCAGACTGTGACGTCAGACATCTATTTTGAACCGACAAAGGTGGCCGAGCGGTTCTAGGCGCTACAGTCTGAAATAACGTGACCGTTACGGTCGCAGGTTCCAGTCCTGCCTTTGGCATGGATGTGTCTGATGTCCTCAGGTTAGTTGGATTTAAGTAGTTACAAGTTGTAGGGGACTGATGACCTCAGACGTTAAGTCCTATAGTGCACAGAGCCATTTAAACCAACTATTTTGAGATGTTGCAAATGTTCGGGAGTTTGTGAAAGCAGGGGTGGATATGGTTCAAATGGCTCTGAGCACTATGGTACTTGACTTCTGAGGTCATAGAAGCGGTGGTTTTAACTCATGCCGACTACGATCCTCGGACCTAACAACATTAGCCTTTTATTTTACTTTTGGGGTTAGGTGAAGCAACGTGTGTACAGTGAAAGTATCGACGACACGAGATCCACAGATGCTGTGCAATCAGTTACACCGGATGGAAAGAACTAGAAAAGTGTGTGTGTGTGTGTGTGTTCATATGTGTGTGAATTCCTTAGGGACCAAACTATTGAAGTCATCGGTCCTTAGATTTACACACTAGTTAAACTAACTTGCGCTAAGAAAAAACACACATACCCATGTCCCAGGGAGGAATGGAACCTCCGGCGGGAGGGGTCGCGCAATCTGGGACATGGTGCCTCAAACCACGCGGCCACTGCGCGCGGCAACTATAACATCATTTAGATGTGTTGGGGCAACAAATAGAACCACCATCGAACTGCGCTGAACAGGTATGCACGCTTCGAGAGTTCCTCTTCCATTTCTATCTTGTTTAAAATGTCTGTCTTGTTTTATTGCTTTTCTGCGACCGATTAAAAATGCACCATGACTGTATGGTAACCCTATACGTTTACAATCTTCTGTCAGTCTTTCCACTAGGCGTTGATTATCTACTAGTAGTTACAGATTTATGTCGTTATCAGTTCGCTGTACGGAGCTACGTCGTCTGTTCTTCTTCTGCTACCGTTAGTCCCGTCTAGTATGGGATCTTGGCATTCTTTTTTAAAATTTTATTTGCGGTCGGATGCCCTTCCTGCACCGTAGACGTCAGTTACCTTAGAAAGAGGAATAACGTTCACCACTCGACTGTGAACAGCGTAAACTTTGCTCTATTTGGGTATCGTGTTTTCACTGTGTTCGCGTAGAGTATTTTCAGAGGATTAAACTGAGGGCCAAAAATGTTCAGATGTGTGTGAAACCTTATGGGACTTAACTGTTAAGGTCATCAGTCCCTAAGCTTACACACCGCTTAACCTAAGTTATCCCAAGAACAAACACACATACCCATGCCCGAGGGAGGACTCGAACCTCGGCCGAGACCAGCCTTACAGTCCATGACTGCAGCGCCTCCGACCGCTCGGCTAATCCCGCGCGGAAAACTGAGGACCAGCTCAGCATTTGTATAAAGGAGCGGTGAGGGAAACTGCCTAATAACCACATTCAAGCTGGCCAGTGCTCCAGCCAAGGTCTGTAATCGACTGCGAATATTCGGTTCGCACCTCGCTCAGTTCTCTGTCCCGCAAGCTAGCGCGCAGCGCGTTATGCTCGAGGCCCACGAGAAAGGCCGCGGCGCGTACGTGACGAAGGTGGTCCTGAACTCGCTCGCTCGCTCAGCTCAGCAGACAAAATGCGTTTCTAAACCTGTTAACTCGCAGCTGGGCGTGTAAGTACTGACGAGAATTGCATCTTCCACTGGAATCTGCTATTATGAAGTCTTACCGATTAACAGTACTACAGCAACATTTAATTTAAGAACAATACTCGATATAAATGCTATAACGACTTCTTTATAGAATGCAGTCTCTCCTGCTTAACATTACTCATTACATGCTGGAAGTGGTGCCTTATGCAACTGATAATCATTTAGCATGATTTTATTTTATTGACGCGAGTACAGCCGTAACAAATTGTAAGTAGATCCATGGACTTCCCATTATTATAGGACTAATAACAGTAAGGACTAATAACTAGTAGAAGCCGACCTCGGGGAAGATCAGTTTGGATTCCGTAGAAATGTTGGAACACGTGAGGCAATACTAACCCTACGACTTATCTTAGAAGCTAGATTAAGGAAGGGCAAACCTACGTTTCTAGCATTTGTAGACTTAGAGAAAGCTTTTGAAAATGTTGACTGGAATACTCTCTTTCAAATTCTGAAGGTGGCAGGGGTAAAATACAGGGAGCGAAAAGCTATTTACAATTTGTACAGAAACCAGATGGCAGTTATAAGAGTCGAGGGACATGAAAGGGAAGCAGTGGTTGGGAAGGGAGTGAGACAGGGCTGTAGTCTATCCCCGATGTTATTCAATCTGTATATTGAGCAAGCAGTGAAGGAAACAAAAGAAAAATTCGGAATAGGTATTAAAGTCCATGGAGAAGAAATAAAAACTTTGAGGTTCGCCGATGACATCGTAATTCTGTCAGAGACAGCAAAGGACTTGGAAGAGCAGTTGAATGGAATGGACAGTGTCTTGAGAGGAGTATATAAGATGAACATAAACAAAAGCAAAACGTGGATAATGGAATGTAGTCGAATTAAGTCGGGTGATGCTGACGGAATTAGATTAGGAAGTGAGACACTTAAAGTAGTAAAGGAGTTTTGCTATTTGGGAAGCAAAATAACTGATGATGGTCGAAGTAGAGAGGATATAAAATGTAGACTGGCAATGGCAAGGAAAGCGTTTCTGAAGAAGAGAAGTTTGTTAACATCGAGTATAGATTTAAGTGTCAGGAAGTCATTTCTGAAAGTATTTGTATGGAGTGTAGCCATGTATGGAAGTGAATCATGGACAATAAATAGTTTGGACAAGAAGAGAATAGAAGCTTTCGAAATGTGGTGCTACAGAAGAATGCTGAAGATTAGATGGGTAGATCACATAACTAATGAGGAAGTATTGAATCGGATTGGGGAGAAGTTGGTGGCACAACTTGACCAGAAGAAGGGATCGGTTGGTGGGCCATGTTCTGAGGCATTAAGGGATCACCAATTTAGTATTGGAGGGCAGTGTGGAGGGTAAGAATCGTAGAGGGAGACCAAGAGATGACTACACTAAGCAGATTCAGAAGGATGTAGGTTGCAGTAGGTACTGGGAGATGAAGAAGCTTGCACAGGATAGAGTAGCATGGAGAGCTGCATCAAACCAGTTTCAGGACTGAAGACCACAACAACAACAACAACAACAACAACAACAACAACAGTAAGATTCCATAATAGCGGTTTCCAGTAGAAGATTCAGTTTTCGTTAGTACGGACACGCCTAGTTACTTGTTAACAGGTGTAGAAACGTAGTTTGTCAGCTGATTTGAGCGAGCGAGCGAGAGCAGGACTATCTTCGTGACGTACGCGCCACGGCCTGTCTTTCTCGTAGGCCTGGGTTATGCAGCAGGTCGCCTGGCCCGCCGCACACCGTGCGCGGTAGAGAGACAGTAGACAGTCTAGGGACAGCGTCAGCGGGGCAGCTGCGCCTCTGCCGGTCAGCGCGCCCTGCACACCGTGGAGCCAACACGCTGCAGCGCAGGCAGCCACTGCGCTTCAAGACGTAGCGCCTGGGGGTGGCGCAACATATCTTGCGGCGTTCACTGCAAACCTCTCGATGCAGTCACATTTAGACTTTGAGTGTGATTCGTAACTGTAAATGTTCCTTTGTACAGTGCGTGTTAAGACTAGTTAAAGCTCCCTGTGGACTAAAAAGTACAGGCAAAAGCAAAGAACACACAGGGAACATTTGAAGGGCTTATTTCAATAGTGGTACAAGTCCATTACCTCCACTTTTCTGCCAATAATGCTTGTGAAGTTAATGATCCAAACAAACAGAAAGAAAGTTTTACCTCTAGCAAGAAGAAATATGCTTGAATATTTCTGGTATCTCAACTGCAGATTTTCCAGCGCTTATTTAACTTTAGGACTCTGTATCTCAAGATGAACAAAAGTGGACTTGTACCACTATTGAAATAAGCCCTTCAGATGTTGTCTACGCACTTTCCTGATCAATTGTTCGGGGTAGGCTTTCGACTAAACAGACGCCGATTCGAAGAGATTCACATGACGACAGAGGAACACATACGGAAAATAAAATGAATTGCACGAGCCCATACTTAGCAAAGAAAAATTAGCGATATTTTAAAAGCATGTGATTAAAGTAAAACAGTTTCTTCTCTCAATATCTATTACAATCACGTGAAAGCAATTTCATATATAAAGTCAAGAATTCAGAGAAATTGTATACGAGGTGTTTAAAAAAGAATCATTCAGTTTAAGAAAAATGGTAACTATTATGTTTTATGAGACATGTGCGTTAACAGCGTAGTGTTGGAAAGAGCAAACACTCGAGCCTTACATGATTCCTACTAGGTAGCAACAGTGTGCGCCCACTTCGGTTCTAGTAAAAATGGTGTCGGGACAAGAGAAAGTGTTCTGTGTTCAACAAATGGTTCAAATGGCTCTGAGCACTATTGGACTTAACATATGAGGTCATCAGTCCCCTAGAACTTACAACTACTTCAACCTAACTAACCTAGGACATCACACACATCCATGCCCGAGGCAGGATTCGAACCTGCGACCGTAGCGGTCTCGCGGTTCCAGACTGAATCGCCTATAACGGCTCGGCCACAATGGCCGGCTTTTGTCTTCAACGTTTTGCGTAGAGTGGGTCAGTAATAACGTTTAAGAGTGACATTCGTACTGGGTATGGTGTGGATCCTCCTACAGCACAGAGCATTAGACGATGGCATGAACAATTCCAAGAAACAGGTTGTTTGTGTAAAGGCAAATCGCCGTGCCGTCCCCGCGTGTCTGAGACAGACGTCGAACGCATCCACCATAGTTTCACAGGGAGTCCGCAGAAATCCATTCGCCTTAGGGCTCGACAGCTCAACATGCCCCCAGGGTCCGTCATGCGTGTGTTGCGTCGACGTTTACTTATGAAACCATACGACATTCAGCTACAGCAAGCTCTTCTTGAAAGTGAAAAACAACTGCAGAATTCTGAAATTTCGTTCTTGGCAAGACAGAGCATGACAGTTTTCTTCCACGCTTAGTGTTTAATGACATAGGAACGTTCCATTAAAATGAAAATGTTTTGTGCAGTTTCGAGGGAAAACGCGTATAGCCCATTTTTCTTTGCTGAGAACACTGTTACTGTAAGCACATACCTGGATATGCTTGAGAACTTCCGTTTCCCACAGTTGGAGACTGATTCTAACGACTTAATTTACCAACAGTAAGGGGCACTGCCACACTGGCATCTGGAAGTTCTGGAATTTTTAAATCAAAGGATTACTGAACGATGGATCAGTCACACTGGAACAAATGATTCAGCTTTACGTCACTGTCTCCAAGGAAACCACACCTGACCGTCTTTCATTATTTCTCAGGGGGAGGTTATAAAAGATTCTGTATTGTGCCTCCGTTACCAACAAAAATGAATTAACTGAGAAATCGTATAAGAGGAGCTGTTCAAGCTGTAATTCAAGGCACGCTCGCCACAGTGTGGGAACAATATGAATATCGCATTGACATACGTGGTGCATTTCAAGAGATGTATATTCGACACCTATGAAAAGGTACGTAAAAAATATTTGAGTTTCTCATTCATCAAAAAACAAAATTCATTGCATATGTTTATTAGTTTCAGAAATATAGACGTGCCAAATCGGATGTTTCTTTCTGATACACCCAGTGTTACTGATACACATAATCGTGAATGTGGTGCAGCTTGTTCAAATGAATGTCAGTACAAAGACATTCTGAAAAAGTTGAAATTTGAAAAATACAGAGTGCCGGATGTTCTTTGAGTAGTCTACCCGTATGGTGGTGATGGTTATGCTGCTGCTGCTGCTGATAATGATCAGTGTGGTATCATTAATTTACATAATATTTCCTCTTCTGTTTCAGATACGTTCTGAAAGACTTTTTCCTTCACTGAGATCTGATAGACGACTGACATGTCTTTGGTTAAAAGATAAATCTACATGAAAACCTGGCGCAAAGCACCGTTTTCTTGTTTAATTACATTTGCATCTAAATTGCCTTTTTTCTCAACCGCCTCTCTTCGTAGCTGTGTATGCTCCCTGCTATCGTGTTACTGATGTCTACTTTTATCTTATTCTTGGCCAACTGCTGTCCTGGTTCGTCCAGTGTTTCATTTCATTGTGGCCCTGCGATGTCATTCTATCTGTCATCATTTGTAATGGTCTTTGTACTATCATAATCTTCCACCAAACTTCTTGTTGTGTTTCTGTTTGCCACATCTGGAATTTAAAATGATGTCTTGTTTCGATATGTGAATGGGGAAGGGGGAGAGGGGGGGGGGGGCGAGGTTGCTGCTTGCAACAACTAACACTTACAGTTCCTAAAACACAACTTTTTTACTATCTTCCTCTATATCCCTTCATTTGATTTATTGCTCGTGTAAACCAGATGACTAGTATCGTGCGGCGGCGATTTGTTTTAAATATTCTGTTTGTTTCTACTTCGTTACTTGTAAGTTACCCCCGTCACGAGAGCTTTGTTGAGCATCCAGAAACAGCCTGAAACTTGATACTCGGGATTTACATTCCCTTGTCCATATTTCTGCTCACCTGAACTGAAAAATAAAGTCACGCTCACTATTTTGAAATCGCGTAAGGAAATGACAGTGATAATTTAAAAGTTTATTGCTTTTAAAATTAGCATATATTCAAAAGTTAGTTGACTGATATGTATAAAGCACATTACTTTGTATTACTGTAACTAGCACGTCTCAAAGTTCAGAATTAAAATCTCCTCAGCATTCAAATTTCCTGTTAATTACTGTTTTGAAATGAATAATTCAAAGCACTGTTTCTTGCTACCCTAAAAGTGGTAAAACTTTTTTCTTCTTGCAACGCGGATTTTCAATGTGACGGGCAGCGCACAAATCATGAACAACCGAAACGAAAGAGGCTTTCCAAATATTGCAATTCACGTGAAAGTTCGCTCTTACCAGTTCTATAAACGAGCGATCTTAAAGTTTTTCTACTTCACTGAATCTGTGCATACGCAGCCATATGATTGCTCGCATTACTTCACAACGCGTTTTTATTGTAGAGCACTGCACTGACGCCGACTCAGAATGTTCATGAAAGATTATGAGAGATTGAACCACGAGACAGCTATAGGGTTCCTTATAAAAGGTGATTCAGTTAAGTGTATATGCAACCCACAACACGCTCAAAGACCACATTCAAGATGTTCGTATTTTCTTGCTTTCTGTGTGCTAACT
Organism: Schistocerca gregaria; assembly: GCF_023897955.1. Classification (NCBI taxonomy): domain Eukaryota; kingdom Metazoa; phylum Arthropoda; class Insecta; order Orthoptera; family Acrididae; genus Schistocerca; species Schistocerca gregaria. The sequence goes on from NC_064924.1 coordinate 516,198,168, forward strand.
ATAAGTCCTCAAAACAAAACAAAAAATAAATAAATAAATAAACAGCACCTTTTTATAGGAAATATAATGTAGTTGCATTTTACACTGCGAGACGCTTTTCCCTAGGGTCGTAGTTTTCATAATACTGAAGAAAAAACATACCAAAATTACCTTCAAACGAGTTCATCGTGAATAAATCGGAAACTGTGGCCTCCAGCGAAAACACGTCTTACTGCAAAATATATCTGCATTAAATTTCCTACAAAAAATTTCCTATTAATTTTTTTGTAGAGTATTACAAATAAAACATTTTTGATTTTAACACAGGTTTCCATTTCATGACCGCTCCCAGCATACTCCTCCTGTATATATACACTGAAGCGCCAAAGAAACTGGTACAGGCATACGTACTCAAGTACAGAGATATGGAAACAGAGAGAATACGGCGCTGCGGTCGGCAGCATCTATATAAGACATCAAGGGTCTGGCGCATTTGTTAGAGCCGTTACTGCTGTAACAATGGCAGGTTATCAAGATTTAAGTGAGTTTGAACGTCGTGTTATAATCAGCGCACGAGCGAAAGGACACAGCATCTCCGAGGTAGCGATGAAGTGGGGATTTTCCCGTACGACCGTTTCACGACTGTAACGTGAATATCAGGAATCCGGTAAAACATAAAATCTCCGACAACGCTACGGTCGGAAAAAGATCCTGCAGGAACGGGACCAACGGCGACTGAAGAGAATTGTCCAAAGTGACGAAGTGCAGCCCTGACGCAATTTCGTGCAGATTTCATTGCTGTGCCATCACCAATTGTTAGCGTGCGAATTATTCCACGAAAACATTATCGGTATGCGCTTTCAGAGCCGAAGGACCACTCGTGTACCCTTGTTGACTGCACTACACGAAGCTTTACGCCTCGTCTGGACCGTTGACGCTGACATTGGACCGCCGATGACTGGAAACATGATGCCTAGGTGGACTACTCTCGTTTCAAATTGTATCGAACAGATGGACATTTACGGGTGTGGAGAGAACCTCTGAATCCATGGACCCTGCTTGTCAGGAGGGGACTGTTGGTGCTGGTAGAGGCCCTATAATGGTGTGGGGCGTTTGCAGTTGAAGTGATATGGAAATCCTGATACGTCTAGATTCGACTCTGACAGGTGACGCGTACGTAACCGTCCTGTCTGATCACCTGCATCCATTCACGTCCATTGTGCATTCCGACGGCCTAGGGCATTCCAGCAGGTCAACATGACACCCCCACACGTCCAGAATTGCTACAGAGTGGTTCCAGGAAGACTCTTATGAGTTTAAACAATTTTCCTGGACATCAAACTCGTCAGAAATGAAATTTACTTAGCATATCTGGGATGCCTTGCAACGTGATCTTCAGAAGGGGTCTCCACCCCCTTGTACTCTTACGGATTTATTGACAGCCCCGCAGGATTCATGGTGTCAGCATTAAAAAATGAAAATAACAGGGTTTCCACGCTTCAGCCTGATACCTCAACAGGTATAGTCCGTTGTAGGAATTTCTAGGCGTATTATAGTTCTTGTTGTGGTCTTAAGTCCGAAGACTGGTTTAAGGAAGCTCTCCATGCTAGTCTGTTTCGCGCAAGCCTTCTCACTTCTGTTTAGCAATTACAACCAAACTCCATTGGGACCTTCTTACTATAGTCAGATTTCCCTCGGTGTCTCTCTTCCATACGATGCTGCACTCCATACAAATACTTTCAGAAATGACTTGCTAACATTCAGTTTATATTCGACGATAGCAAATTTTCCTTCTCCAGAAACGATTTTCTTGCTGCTGCCAATGGGCATTAAATGTCCTCGCTACTTCTGCTGTCCTCAGTTGTTTCACTACCCGAGTAGCAGCACTCGTCTAGTACATCTACATCTACATTTATACTCCGCAAGCCACCCAACGGTGTGTGGCGGAGGGCACTTTACGTGCCATTGTCATTACCTCCTTTTCCTGTTCCAGTCGCTTATGGTTCGCGGGAAGAACGACTGCCGGAAAGCCTCCGTGCGCGCTCTAATCTCTCTAATTTTACATTCGTGATCTCCTCGGGAGGTATAAGTAGGGGGAGCAATATATTCGATACCTCATCCAGAAACGCACCCTCTCGAAACATGGCGGGCAAGCTACACCGCAATGCATTGCGCCTCTCTTGCAAAGTCCGCCACTTGAGTTTGCTAAACATCTCCGTAACGCTATCACGCTTACCAAATAACCCTGTGACGAAACGCGCCGCTCTTCTTTGGATCTTCTCTACCTCCTCCGTCAACCCGATCTGGTACGGATCCCACACTGATGAGCGATACTCAAGTATAGGTCGAACGAGTGTTTTGTAAGCCACCTCCTTTGTTAATGGACTACATTTTCTAAGGACTCTCCCAATGAATCTCAACCTGGTACCCGCCTTACCAACAATTAATTTTATATGATCATTCCACTTCAAATCGTTCCGCCCGCATACTCCCAGATATTTTACGGAAGTAACTGCTACCAGTGTTTGTTCCGCAATCATATAATCATACAATAAAGGATCCTTCTTTCTATGTATTCGCAATACATTACATTTGTCTATGTTAAGGGTCAGTTGCCACTCCCTGTACCAAGTGCCTATCCGCTGCAGATCTTCCTGCATTTCGCTACAATTTTCTAATGCTGCAACTTCTCTGTATACTACAGCATCATCCGCGAAAAGCCGCATGGAACTTCCGACACTATATACTAGGTCATTTATATATATTGTGAAAAGCAAGGGTCCCATAACACTCCCCTGTGGCACGCCAGAGGTTACTTTAACGTCTGTAGACGTCTCTCCATTGACAGGAACATGCTGTGTTCTATTTACTAAAAGCTCTTAAAGCGAGCCACAGACCTGGTCTGACATTCCGCAGGCTCTTACTTTGTTTATCAGGCGACAGTGCGGAACTGTATCGAACGCCTTCCGGAAGTCAAGGGAAATAGCATCTACCTGGGAGCCCATACCTAATATTTTCTGGGTCTCATGAACAAATAAAGCGAGTTGGGTCTCACACGATGGCTGTTTCCGGAATCTATGTTAATTCCTACAGCGTAGATTCTGGGTTTCCAAAAAGACATGATATTCGAGCAAAAAACATGTTCTAAAATTCTACAACAGATCGACGTCAGAGATATAGGTCTATAGTTTTGCGCATCTGCTCGACGACCCTTCTTGAAGACTGGGACTACATGAGGTCTTTTCCAATCATTTGGAACCTTCCGTTCCTCTAGAGACTTGCGCTACACGGCTGTTAGAAGGGGGGCAAGTTCTTTCGCGTACTCTGTGTAGAATCGAATTGGTATCCCGTCAGGTCTAGTGGACTTTCCTCTGTTGAGTGATTCCAGTTGCTTTTCTATTCCTTGGACACTTATTTCGATGTCAGCCATTTTTTCGTTTGTGCGAGGACTTAGAGAAGGAACTGCAGTGCGGTCTTCCTCTGTGAAACTGCTTTGGAAAAAGGTGTTTAGCATTTCAGCTTTACGCGTGTCATCTTCTCTTTCAATGCCATCATCATCCCGGAGTGTCTGGATATGCTGTTTTGAGCCACTTACTGATTTAACGTAAGACCACAACTTCCTAGGATTTTCTGTCAAGTCGGTACATAGAATTTTACTATCGAATTCACTGAACGCTTCACGCGTAGCCCTCCTTACGCTAACTTTGACATCGTCTAGGTTCTGTTTGTCTGAGAGGTTTTGGCAGCGTTTAAACTTGGAGTGAAGCTCTCTTTGATTTCGCAGTAGTTTTCTAACTTTGTTGTTGAACCACGGTGGATTTTTCCCGTCCCACACAGTTTTAATCGGCACGTACCTGTCTAAAACGCATTTTACGATTGCTTTGAACTTTTTCCATGAACACTCAACATCGTCAGTGTCGGAACAGAAATTTTCGCTTTGATCTGTTAGTTAGTCTGAAATCTGCCTTCTATTACTCTTGCTAAACAGATAAACCTTCCTCCCTTTTTTATATTCCTATTAACTTCCATATTCAGGGATACTGCAACGGCCTTATGATCACTGATTCCCTGTTCTGCACACACAGAGTCGAAAAGTTCGGGTCTGTTTGTTATGAGTAGGTCCAAGATGTTATCTCCACGAGTCGGTTCTCTGATTACTTGCTTGAGGTAACTTTCGGATAGTGCACTCAGTATAATGTCACTCGATGCTCTGTCCCTACCTCCCGTCCTAAACATCTGAGTGTCCCAGTCTGTGTCTGGTAAATTGAAATATCCACCTAAGACTATAATATGCTGAGAAAATTTATGTGAAATGTATTCCAAATTTTCTCTCAGTTGTTCTGCCACTAATGCTGCTGAGTCGGGAGGGCGGTAAAAGGAGCCAATTATCAATCTAGCTCGGTTGTTGAGTGTAACCTCCACCCATAATATTTCACAGGAACTATCCACTTCTACTTCACTACAGGATAAACTACTACTAACAGCGACAAACACGTCACCTCCGGTTGCAAGCAATCTATCCTTTCTAAACACCGTCTGTGCCTTTGTAAAAATTTCGGCTGAATTTATCTCTGGCTTCTAGCGTCTCGTTCCCTAATATAATTTCCTCAGAATCACCCAATTTGATTAGCAGATATTCTATGACTCTTGTAGTTCACCTGCACCTACATGATTACTCTGCAGTGTTTGGCAGGAGATTCACGGAATCCTGTCCAGAATGATCGTGCTTCTCGACCTTTTAACACTTGCATAATACGCGGAAAAAATGAACACTTCAACATTTTCGTTCGAGTTCCGATTTCTCTTATTTTCTCACAATGGTAATTTCTTCCTAAGTAGGATAAAGTTCGTGATTGAATTTTCCTTAAAAGATCTCCACACAACGAAAAATGCCTCGGTTTTAATTATTACTATCACAACTTGCTTTTCATATCCGTGACAGGCTCTTTCACCTGTTCCGTAATAGTACAAAACAAGCTGCAATTCATTCAACTTTACAAGACACTATATACTCCTCTCAACTGGTCTTCTCGTCATTTGCAGTCTCTGATAGTCACACAATGTCAACGACAGCTCTCAAGGTTTTCACTTTTCCTCCCTTTCTCGCAATGCATTTAGCTCTTTCTTATGTACAAATTATTGTCTTCAAAAACTAAAAGATCTTGTGCAATCTCAAAATATATCTGTCAGAACTGGGCATCAGGGTAATGTTGACTGCAGAAAATACTGATGTGAATACCATAGTTCATAGCACGATTATTATGCTGTAATTGGTGTGGGGTGGCAGACCATCCTAATTTTGAAAAAAGGACAGTTACTTCACTTGTCATGAGGGAGTATTACTAACAGTATCATGAGGCTTGAAAAATATCCTACTTTTATACCAATATTGCTACCTTCAAGGGTTAGTCATTCCCATTATTTGTTCTCTTGATGGGGAATTTCATATATAATGGATGTTAAAAAAGTTTCTGTTCAGAGACCGTGAAGCCCAGAATCGGTATGCCATCAGGCAAAATCGCCGTGAACGTTGAGGCAATCATCCATCCCACCGAAGGTCCACGTTGATGGTACCCGTTTGGTGAAACACCGTATCCTGCTGTGTGGAGAAGTCTTTAATTGCCTGATGCGTATCCTTATCCGACAGGAATCGCCGAACCCTCAAGGCCTTTTCAAGGCGACCGAAGACGCGATAATCGCATTGGGAGAGATCAGGACTACAGGTCGGTTATCGAGTGTCTCCCGCTTGACTTGACTAACTTCTGATTTACTAAATTTGCGATATGGGGACTTGCGTCATCATGAAGCTGCAGTATCCCAGAACTGAACCTGGTGCACCTTTCCTCAACGATGGATTTCGACAGACGTGCTACCCCACACACGTTCTATATTCTCTGATGGATGTCTACCGGTGTTTGTGCTTTGGCAGTTAAGAAAGAATAACAGCTCGTTGGTCCTATTTGGACACATTTGGTAATAATGTCTCCTTAGTTCCCATTTGTCAGAGCGTGGAAAAATGTAGTACGACATAGAGGATATTCCACTGAACAATTTGAGGAAGCGAACTGGGGTCGGAAGGAGATAATAGGAATAAAATGTCATTACTGTTTACATATGAAGACAGTAGCTTGTTCTCGAAAGAACAGTTACTGTTGATGACCGTGCAGCTTTTGCTGTTTTCATTCATTTACTGTTTACATTCATTTTACGCTAGTTTACTATAAATAAAATCATTGACAGAATGAACGTACAACTTCTACTGTATCTTACAAAATGTTCTGAAACCGATGCCCATCAACCTCAATGCAAGCATGATATCGGCGAACAAGAATCTGACGCATCCTGACAACTACTTCCATCTCCGTATCCATCGGGGTGTCATGTACAAGTGACTTTAGATATCCCCATGGGAAATAATGAAAGGGATTCAGGTCAGGTGACCGCGTAGGCCACGGAATGGAACCATCCCTTCAAATGTCCAGCGATCAGGAAATACTGTACCGCTACGAAATGGTTCAAATGGCTCTAAGAACTATGGGACTTAACATCTGAGGTCATCAGTCCCTTAGACTTAGAACTACTTAAACCTAACTAACCTAAGGACATCACACACATCCATGCCCGAGGCAGGATTCGAACCTGCGACCGTAGCAGCCGCACGGTTCCGGACTGAAGCGCCTAGAACCGCTCGGTCAGAGCGGCCGGTCCAGTACCGGTACCGCTCAGTGATATAGAATTGTACGTCTCTGAATAGCACTGAGTAATGAATGGGTCTGTCGTTGATTCATAGTACGTTCTGTCATGGGACAATGTAAATACGATACAACAAAGCCACTATATGGACAAGTAAAGTAAAAAACGAAAAACCTGAATCATGACTTTCCCCTAATGAGGCTCGTCCTCGTTGTTCCCTTGCAAGAAGTATGGAATGTAAATAAACGGCACATTGCGTGTAAACTTGTACCCGTGTTAGTTGTAAATAAGCTGGAAGTTAGTTATGTTAGACAAAGCTGTAGACAAGTTTACTTCCACATCTCCTTAAGCTGGTTTCCCTATCTCCAATTGCTCATTGGAGCATTCTTTATGTCCTGTTGCATTTTTCCAAGCCCTTACGGAAACACCCTGTATGCCCGCTTCGGAGACGCTCTACGTGGCATGTACGCTAAGGCGAAGACCTCAAAAAGAAATTTTTAGATCGTCTTTTATGTCTAGAGCTATTGCCCTCCCCCAAAGTAAACGACATTAAAGCTATCGTGTCTCTCAGGACACAGTGTCAATATAGGACTATCAGTGGGATGTGAAGTCACTAACAGTAAGAACTATTATTAGCAGTATTCTGCTTGAAAATAAACATTGATATTTTAATATCCTAGCAATTCTATTGACTTCAAGTTACGCATTCGCATTACTGATACTTGATATGTGGGGTTTCCTGTATCTGGAAGTGAATGAAATAAAATTACTCTCGTAAAACACAGTATTAGTATAGGAGACCTATTAGTGGGATGCGACCCAATAACTAGAAGTAAAAACACCAAAAAGTTCCACGACTCACCAAACTTCATCAAAATCCCGCTATGAAACTCAATTACAAGTATTCATGACTGCGTCATTATTTTAAAATTTCGCATATAAAATCAGTTTCATTAATATGATTTTTATGGAAATAATGTAGTTACCTGATTTTAATCTTGTGAATTCTTTCTGCTGCATGCGGTTTATATCCGTGTGTACTTTGGACTTTACCAGGGAATAAATACGCTGCAGATAAAGCTAATTGGAACTGCGGAGTGAACGAATGCTTTAATGTAATGTCGTGTTTGCAGATATTTTTACCATTTAATTTAGTAACCTTTGTGAGAGAGCCGTAATAGGGTTTTAATGTGTCCGTGTTATGGAGTGGCGGGTATGGGTCGTGAAAATTATTTGACTGTGGTCGATCAGGCTGCTGATGCGCAACTGTTTATTAAACGTGGATCCCCCACATTTTTTGCGCACTGCGTTCGAAATGGCGGTAATGGAAAGCAGAAAAAGAGATTATCCATTTTTTTCTGACCCGGGGAAAGATACGCAGAATCGCGGTTTCCTCACTTCTACGAAAATTCGTACACAAGTAAACAAGCAGAAAATTTAGTGAACGCAGTACTGCAATGAATCACTAGAACTTGAGTTTTGCCAAAGGTAGCGGTAACAGTGGTATCGGAAAAAAATAGTGCTCTTGGAAAGACGACGTCGATTTTGATCCGATGACGGCGTATACCACCTGGGGGATAGTAAATGTACTGATAATGGTTTCAGCGTAGTCCTCCGCCAACAGATAGCGTAGTGGCATAGCTATCGGGATCCTCACAGTGAGAAGGCTCAATGTGATTCAGACGTTTGAGGCAATTAGGTACTCATGCCACGGGGACGCCTCGTGCTTCCCACAGCCAAATGAGAGAGTTTGGAAGGGGTCAATCTGAGGCCATCTGAGTGGCGGGATGGTCCTTTAGGAGGAATGCCTCCCAATTGGAAGTGCTGCTTCAGTTGCGCAGCGATGCTGGTATCAGTGGTCACGTGAACATTCTCACACCAGTAGACGAGGTTCTGGACGTCCAAGCAGTACAGACGCCCGCCAGGATCGTCTTATTGTAAGGGCAGCAGTGGAAGATCGTTCACATAAGAGGTCTTGTGAACCCAGACTTGTGTGCATTAATTGTTGCGAACCGATTACCAGCAGTGGGGCTATGGGCCAGCACTCCTCTAACCCACCTTCCACTCACGCGACAACATGGCTCAGTTGGTGCTGTCAAAGGATCACTTGGAGGATGGAACGAATCACCGTGGTCTTCAGCGATGAAAGCAGATACTGCCTGCACGGAAGCGATGGTCGTTTGAGCGTAGGACGTAGCTTTAATGAGCCCTATCTCGTACAGGGCGTTCTTCCAAGGCACCCATCCCAGGCGTTATCGTCTGGGGTACGGTAAGCTACAAATCTCGTCCACCTCTGGCGTTTCTGGAAGGAAAGCTAAATAGCGCTCGACCTGTGCAGAATCCTATTAGACTTGTCCTTTTTCCGTTCTTGCAACAGGAAGGTGATGTGTTGTTCCAACAGAATAATGATCGCCCATACATTCCTCGTGGAACTCAATGTGCTTTGCAGAAGGTGCTGCAACTTCCCTGCCCAGCACGACCTCCATAATGGATCGAGAAGTGGCTCGTCCGACTCGTCAACCAACAACGCTTACAGAATTACGCAAATAGGTAGAGCAGGCGTAGCGTAACGTACCCGAGGACAGCATTCGCCATCTGTGTGATCGACTGGATGCTGGAGTCAGCAGCTGCATTGTCACTCGTGTAGGTACACCACGTACTAATGTGGGTGTTTCAGCACAGGTCGATACCTGGCATCTCAGAACCACTAGTGCTACTGATATGTAAATGTAATCATTTCATATACTCCATGTGCACTGTTGCACCAACGAATCTTCAGTGAATTGGAAATCTGTAAAAGGGTGTACTGATTTTTTCCTGCAGTGTATATATCTTAGATTCTATGTTTTGGTTAGTTAACGAAGGAAAAGCTTGTACACCTGACAAAAAAGGCAATGTCCAAATATGTGGGTAGCACAACTAAAACCACTATTATGTAACTGCTCATTCATTACCTGAAGAGATGAAGATACCAGAATGTAATTTCTACGTGTAGAACGGACTTGTGAAGAAAAATTGTTGAAAGAAAGTTTATCATATATCATGACATTCTCTTTGATTAACAGGACAACTTCAACAGATGAGCACTTTCAATAGCGAGCATTAATTCAGCGTAATTACAATCAATCTCATTTTTCTCCTTCTTCCAAGGAGCAGATTATTCGCCTGATCCAGTCACACAGGATGTTATTGTCAATGTTTCCATACTCTTCCAGTGTTTCTTACCTCATGTTAAAATTTCTTTTGGTGTTTTTACTTCTTGCAATTTGTTCAGCTGTGTGAATCATTTCACTTTATTTTGGTCGATTCTGTGTTTTGTTTGAAATATATAGTTCTACAAGCAGATCGTCATATTTAATGTGTCCAGCCTCGTGCAGCCTTTCACGAATTGTAGGAACTTCATTTCCGATCCCTTCATTTTACTAACATAATTAATATTCGACTTTCACATCTCTGAGTCTTACAGAAAAACAGGCACAGCCATTACTTTATGGAATATCACTCTTCTTCCTTTTCACGTTTTCCCTGATAGTGTTCTAATTGCTCAACATATGCTCTGGCACTTAGTCTGTGATCGATATCAAGATTGTCGCAAGGTACATTGCAGCCGAGGTATTGGAAATCAGATGCTTGTTCAAAAAGTCTTTTATGTAGAGTTATTTTATTTTTCAGACTATGTATTTCCCTCTGAAGGCCATAATCTTGGTCTTTGTGGAGAGATTTTCATGTCATTCTACGAACAGACGTGTTAATGATCGTACACAAATCTAAGAAGCTTATCCTCAAAATTTTGTCAATAATAATTTGATCACCAGGAAAGAGTATTATACTGAAATGCATATTGTAGTTTCTGGCCTTGTTCTGAGCTTCCATTTTCTAATTGCTATGTAAATAATAAAAGTGTAAGGTATATCCTACAGCCCTCTTTGCTTGACATAAATTTCTTGAGATAGTAGAGTTTCCCGTTTTCAGTAGTATTTATGTGCCAAGGTGTAATAGTTATATAAGTTCCACAAGTTGGAGGAGACATTCTCGTTTTATCACAGTATTCCAAAGGGGGGATCTTCTGAATTTATCCAAGTCCTTTCCGTAAACAACTAATTCGTGAAATGCCTCAACAAAAATTCCGTTCTTCTTTAGTCAGTATGTTTCGAGAAAAACACGTAGTGTATGCGTTATCGACCCTTTCCAAAACCAGCTGGTTGCCGAAGCAACAAATTTTGTTACATAGAACTTAATGATTCAATAATCATTTTTCTATATGCTGTACACAGATACAGTGCAATGGTATATTTAGCTGTAAAGAGCCATGTACTGAGAGAGCCATGTACTGAGATTTAAGAAGTAAATTTTGAATGACGAGTACCGATACAAAGGTTTCATTTGTTGCCTCCTCCATGTCTTGCTATCTCTTGCTACTTTTATCACCGAGCAAGCCGACCCGTAACTCTTTCGACTAAACTAGTTCTCAGACATGACAGCCACTACTAACCAAAAGTAAGGCTTACGTAATCTGTAGTTCAATTTAAATCAGATAGACTGTGATGTCCCAATAGAAAAGAATTAGAACCTGCTACCCATCAATGGCACTGAAGTTCAAAATTTTCCACTCTAGGTCGCTGGAGACGGAACAGAAGAAGTGGTAGAATACGATTTAACGTGCCTTCCACGAAATGGATGTTGACGACCTTAACACAAGTTCGGATAGGATAAAGGCGAGGCTGCAAATCTACCGTGCTCTTCTCAAAGGCACAGTTTTGGGATACTCGATGTGGGGGAATCAAAGGCATCTAAATAAGATGGCTGGCCGCGTTCATTGTGCTCACCACTGCCCTATCACGCTGGCTAAAAAGAGAAGTCGGGAAACAGATTTTGTTGTTTAGACGTAAACACTTTCTCCTATGAACTTCGCTATGAGAGAAGATGTTTCCTGGCATCCAATGTCCTGTGTATCATTTCCCCAATTTCGTTTTTTACTCGTGCATGGTATGGGAAAAGCGAGTACCGGTAAGCTTTCGTAAGCGCTCCAAGTAGTATCATTTTACCACTAGGGCCAATTCGCTATAGTTATGATTATGCGGGAGACATATATCAAAATAATAGCATCTATTTGCATAAAAGATTTATGATTTCTTAACCATTTTCAGGCACTTACTGCCGTTCTTTAGAAGGCTTACTGGTGATAGATTCCTTCTAAAATCAATGTCGTTCGAGATCTTGAGGGTCTTTGGTTTGTTTTTCCTGTACTAACTGAAGACGGTCTAGACTTCGAACCCCATTAATTTTGAAAGGACTGCATCTCCAGCAAGCCTTCTGAAGAAGGGCGCTACGTGACTGAAACAGGTTAAAGAATAAAATTTCTTTCGTACAGCTAGTTGCTGATTATTTCGATACATACAATAGCATTTGCTGAAGATGGATAAAATACTAAAACTGCGGGAGACAATAATATCTTATTAGATCCATCTTGGAACGCGCGTTCTCGGATTTTCTACAACAGATGTTTCTCAGGCCTCTACCGTCTACAACGGGAGTTTGATAATCATTTCAGTGGCGCTTACGAGCTTATTAAAGGAACCCCCTGGAAATATCGCCAGTTTCTCTGAACCTTTTCTCCATCACCTCAGTTAATCATCAGGGTGGACGGTACGCTATCGCAGTTGCAGGTTGACTAACGAACGGCTTCAAGTGACAACAAAAGTTTGATTTCCACTGTTTCGGTCAGTGATTAACCGAATATAAAAATTTAAAATGGTGTTCCATCAACTCTTTGAGAGGTATAATCTTACATTTAAATTCGACAAAAATTGAAGTATTAAAGTTAAAAAAAAGTTAGAAAAAATACACACGTTTTGAGGCTGTGTACCTTATATATCGAAAAGTATAATGTTTGAAATGAGAGCAAACACAACTTTACACATAATTTGAAAACTGAACGAAACTTTTCCTCGCTGATAGCCCCCACAAACTCATGTAGGAAAAAAGTTTATCCCCTCTAACAAACTTGTATTATTTCGTTATACAATCTCTGTCGGCAACACGTTTCGTACACTGTATTCACATATGTCACTGAATTTACCAGCAAAATTATACCGTTGTACGGCACGAAGTTCAGAAGATACGACGTCAATAAGGTAGAGATGCGTGAAAATCTAGCTCTTGCCTAAAACGGAGTGCCAATTGCCTACACTGTAGTCATCCACTATTTGATAAAGAGAGTGCTTAGCGACATCTCCAAAAACAATTCTAAAACTTATAACGTTCTTTAAAATTTTTATTGAATGAATGCCTGAGTGAAGAATGGATACATAACTGGACTTACCGTGTAGCGTGTTGTAACTACAAGTGGTGTGCTTACTCTGTTTTATTGTTAGCAAATACTTTATACGAATCGATTGGGCAATGTAACTCCCAATACCAACAAAGAAATACAGTGGCAGCAAAATACATTCAGCCCCTTAGGCACTGAATCCTCTGGCCCTGTTCAAAGTAAATTAAATTGTTTTAGCTCTGAAGCAGCAACAGTGGAACGCGATATACTCTGCTCTCACGGAAAAATATGCTAGCTAAAGGCTTAGATGTGTGAAATGTTGTCCTTAATACTTTAAAATGTAGGTGAAATTCTTTTGGCTGATAAATGAAAACAACTAAGAAAAATTCAATGTTTTTGAAAAACATATGAACTGGAGAGGGAAGCGATACTGATTTCGGTGAATTACGAACACTGACCTTTTCAATAGTGAAATTTTATTCGATGTTAAGACTGGCTTTTCAAAGCATCTGACAATTGAAATTACATTACTCAGTAAAATTCCATCCTTTTTACTAACTGAATCACAAACAAGCATAAAGACAAATCATCAAATTATGTATATTTTTGTCAACAAACCTTAGAAACACTACAAAATGGAAGTATATACCTAACCTTTACATCAAACCTCTTTACGCACATTCTGGAGTTACTCAACAATTACAAAACATCAGCCAACTCACCTACACTAACGCGCTGCCGTCGGCCGGAGTGGCCGAGCGGTTCTAGACGCTACAGTCTGGAACCGCGAGACCGCTACGGTCGCAGGTTCGGATCCTGCCTCGGGCATGGATGGTCGTGAACTCCTTAGGTTAGTTAGGTTTACATAGTTCTACGTTCTAGGGGACTGATTACCTCAGTCCCATAGTGCTCAGAGCCATTTGAATCATTTTGTAACGCGCTACCAAAACGAGAGTCATAAATATTTAACATCTTAACCTTGCTTGCTTGAAGATTTCAGCTTCCACATTTCTATTTCGAATTATACATGTACTCATAATTCCTACATTATAATCTAACACTAACATAATAATTCCAGTCCCAAAGAAAGCAGGTGTTAACAGATGCGAAAGTTACCGAATTATCAGTTTCATAAGTCACAGCTGCAAAATACTGACGCGAATTCTTTACAGACGAATGGAAAAACTAGTAGAAGCCGACCTCGGGGAAGATCAATTTGGATTCCGTAGAAATGTTGGAACACGTGAGGCAATACTGACCCTACGACTTATCTTAGAAGCTAGATTAAGGAAGGGCAAACCTACGTTTCTAGCATTTGTAGACTTAGAGAAAGCTTTTGACACTGTTGACTGGATTACTCTCTTTCAAATTCTGAAGGTGGCAGGGGTAAAATACAGGGAGCGAAAGGCTATTTACAATTTGTACAGAAACCAGATGGCAGTTATAAGAGTCGAGGGATATGAAAGGGAAGCAGTGGTTGGGAAGGGAGTGAGACAGCGTTGTAGTCTCTCCCCATCGTTATTCAATCTGTATATTGAGCAAGCAGTGAAGGAAAAAAAAAAAAGAAAAATTCGGTGTAGGTATTAAAATCCATGGGGAAGAAATAAAAACTTTCAGGTTCGCCGATGACATTGTAATTCTGTCAGAGACAGCAAAGGACTTGGAAGAGCACTTGAACGGAATGGACAGTGTCTTGAAAGGAGGATATAAGACGAACATCAACAACTGCAAAACGAGGATAATGGAATGTAGTCGAATTAAGTCGGGTGATGCTGTGGGAATTAGATTAGGAAATCAGACACTTAAAGTAGTAAAGGAGTTTTTCTATTTGGGGAGCAAAATAACTGATGATGGTCGAAGTAGAGAGGATATAAAATGTAGACTGGCAATGGCAAGGAAAGCGTTTCTGAAGAAGAGAAATTTGTCAACATCGAGTATAGATTTAAGTGTCAGAAAGTCATTTTCGAAAGTATTTGTATGGTGTGTAGCCATGTATGGAAGTGACACATGGACGATAAATAGTTTAGACAAGAAGAGAATAGAAGCTTTTGAAATGTGGTGCTACAGAAGAATGCTGAAGATTAGAGGGGTAGATCACATAACTAATGAGGAAGTATTGAGTAGGATTGGGGAGAAGAGGAGTTTGTGGCACAACTTGACTAGTAGAAGGGATCGGTTGGTAGGCCATGTTCTGAGGCATTAAGGGATCACTAATTTAGTATTGGAGGGCAGCGTGGAGGGTAAAAATCGTAGAGGGAGACCAAGAGATGAATAAAATAAGCATATGCAGAAGAATGGAGGTTGCGGTAGGTACTGGGAGATGAAGAAGCTTGTGCGGGATATAGTAGCATGGAGAGCTGATTCGAACCAGTCTCAGGACTGAAGACCACAACAACAACAATCTAACACTTGGTGGCTTCACGGAGATCATCACAAAAGTTGCTTACTCCATCCTCTTTCGTTCACAGACAGCTCCCATTACTGTGCGCCAAGCGATCTCTTACTCCAACACTACAATCTCAGACCAGAAACATTATCTTTGACTCTGGGGTCGTGCTCAGTCAGCGACCCGCCTTATAAAACCTTTCAGGGACATAGATAGTTTAGAATATAATAGTATCATTTTATTTTACATTAATATTACTATCATATTCGGGTGCCACATAGTTTCTTGGTGAATAATCGGAAACTTATAAAATGAACATAACTAGAGTTTTGTGTACTGAAACATAAAGGTTTTGCATGCCTAACGACAAATATTTAACACATTAACTCGTTTTTAGTATACTCAGATGCTTGAAGCTGTTTTATACTCAGGAGTTCGATAATTTAAAGAAGGGGGCAGAGTGGGAGGGGTAGGGGAGAGGGAGGGCGATACTTGTGTTGATGAATAAGTCAAACAAAGATTTTGAGAATTACCTCCTTCGTGGATAAATTACATTTCCTAGTCATTCTTGCAATGAATTTCATCGATAATGCATCACTATCGGGACACTGTCCTCTGTGTGTCGTGTACTGTCATGGTAACAGTTTTCGGTTACTTTGCCTGATTTGATACCCTTCACACACCCTCCGCGCCACTGGGGACTGCAAGTTCCCGGAGTCAGGTGTATAGCAAAAAATTGGCGCGAAAACGCATGCGCATTGGCCTCCGTCACAGGAGCGTCCTCTATCGAAATCCGCCCCCTCTGGAGCTGCTGTTCTGTCTTTGGAGCGCAGGATGGAACAGTAGCTCCAGAGGGCGCGGATTTCGGTAGAGGACGCTCCTGTGACGGACGCCAATGCACATGCGTTTTCGCGCAAATTTTTTGCTATAAAGTTGACTCCGGGAACTTGCAGTCTCAAGTGACGGCCACGCACCTGAAAAAGGCTGGACGATTGCCAGCCGAAATATCGTGGCAAGAAGTAAACGTGATCCGGCTGCAATCCCGAAATCTCATCGAACCTTCAGTACGCCGGGAAAACTTGAATCACATAAAATGTTTGTGTGCAAATTCCACAAGTTTTCTGTTAGGGGAAGACAGAAATGTGACGCGACATCAGGAATAACATTCGGCTGCAGAGACGTACAGCCGATTGTGAAACTGTGCAAGTGGTGCAGCTTGGAATACCACGTATAGGAACTGTTCTATGAATTTTTGGTTCTCGCTGAACAGTGTTATCGCGACAGCGGTTGGATAAGATGAAATGGGCTAGAGGCTGGTCCACAGGCGGCAGTCACCAGCGTGGTGAATTCCCCAGGGCTGTTGGCGGGAGTCGGGTTAGCGGGGAGGCCCGTCCCCTATTAGACGGAATGCGCGACTTGTTAGCAACGCGACGCCGGCGCTGCGAAGCGCGGCCCGCCGTCCTGGCTTTGCGCCCTGCTGTGCTGTACTGTGCCCTCCCGTTGCCTCACGTTTTCTTCCCTTCAGGCCGCATCGTTTACTTACTGACACCGGGGAGCCGCTTGATTAGAAGGAACCGTTACTAGACTTTGCAAAAGAAGAGATGTCCGCCCCTGGTAGCTGAGTGGTCAGTGCGACAGAATGTCAATCCTAAGGGCCCGGCTTCGATTTCCGGCTGGGTCGGAGATTTTCTCAAGTCACTGACTGGGTGTTGTCCTAATCATCACCATTTCATCCCCATCGACGCGCAAGTCGCCAAAGTGGCGTCAAACCGAAAGACTTGCATCAGGCGAACGGTCTACCCGACGGGAGGCCCTAGTCACACGACATTTATTTTATTTAAAAGAGATACAGTTGCATTTTTCTCTCTCATCAAGCGCTCTCCATATGCAAGCTTATTTGTTTCTGAAGTGGAGATAACGGCAGTCTGAGCTTTTGCTTCATTTTCATCGTTTCTGCAGCTGTAGAATCACATTTTCGGGGTTACATGAAGCCTGCCATACCGTTTCCTGATTTTCACCAATGACATAATCAATATGGCGGATACAGACGACTCATCGAAATCATATGCCCATTAACATTCGTGCAAAAATTATGCCAGAATGAAGTGTTCGCTCTGCAGCGGATTGCGCGTTGATTTGAAAGTTACTTGCCGATTGAAAGTGTCGAGACTCGAAGTCGGGCCCTTGCAAGTGCTCTGTCGAATGAGCTGTCCAAGCACTACTTACGACCCGCCCTCACAGCTTTATTTACGCCAGTGCCTCGTTTCATATCAGAGCACAGTCTGCTGCGGAGTGGAAATTTCATTCCGGAAACAACCCCCAGGCTGTGGTTGTACTAGTCCCTCAAGGTATAAAAGGAGAACATCTGTGACGTTCTGAAGGTAGGATATGAGGTACTGGCAGACGTAAAGCTGTGAAGAAGGGTTATAAGTCTTGCGTGGGTAGCTCAGTCGGTAGAGCACTTGTCACCGAGCGAGGTGGCGCAGTGGTTAGCACACTGGACTCGCATTCGGGAGGAGGACGGTTCAATCCCGCGTCCGGCCATCCTGATTTAGGTTTAGCGTGATTTCCCATAATCGCTCCAGGCAAATGCCGGGATGGTTCCTTTGAAAGGGCACGGCCGACTTCCTTCCGCGTCCTTTCCTAATCCAATGAGACCGATGACCTCGCTGTTTGGTCTCTTCCCCCAAAACAACCCCCCAAAAGCACTTGTCAGAGTAGGGCAGAAGGTTCGGTGTTCCATTCTTGGTTGGTACAAGTTACTAAAATTATGGAAATTATAATTCTGCAGTAGCAATTTGCTACTCTACAAGTGAATACGCTTGTCCTGTATGTTACAGATCCCATCATACCAAAGCACTGGATGTGGCTGTCAATGAGACGTATCTACATCTACATATATACTCTGCAAACCTCTGTGAAGTACATGGCATAGGGTACAGTCCACTGCACCATTTACTAGAGCTTTCTCTTGTTCCATTCACATATGGACCGCCGGCCTGTGTGGGCGTGCGGTTCTAGGCGCTTCAGTCTTGAATCGCGTGTTCGCTACGGTCGCAGGTTCGAATCCTGCCTCGGGGATGGGTGTGTGTGATGTCCTTAGGTTAGTTAGGTTTAAGTTGTTCTAAGTTCTAGGGGACTGATGACCACAGATGTTAAGTCCCATAGTGCTCAGAGCCATTTGAACCATTTGAACATATGGATCGCGGGAAAAGTGATTGTTCATATACCTCTGTGCATGCTGAAATTGATCTAATCTAACCCTCACTTTCCGTATTGGAGCAATATGTAGGGAATTGTAGTATTTTGCTAGAGTTATCATTTCAATTCGATTCTTCAAACTTTGTTAGTGGTCGTTCTCAGAGTAGGTTCCATCTATCTGTCTGCCAGTTTAGTTCTTTCAGCATATCGATGACATTCACCTTCAGATCACAGAAATACGTGACCATTCGTTCTGCCCTTCTCTGAATACGTTCATTATTCCCTGCTAATGCTGTTTGGTGTGGGTGTCACACACTTAAGCAATATTCTAGTAAGGGTCTCACGAGTGATTTGTACTCGTTGACGACGGCGCTTGGAGTCACAGTACCAAGTTACAGCTCCTGAAGATGGGCGTATAAGTGCCCGAAACGGCTCGTGTTCTAAATAAAAGAACCTTACAACTGTAGCGGCATTTTCAACCTGACCTCTGGTGTAGGGATTAAGTTTGTATGGAACCCTCATAGAGTGACTCTTACTCGCAGTTTTCTGGTTTTTTGCAAGTACGGCGGTCACCCCAAAAGAAATGCACACTATTTTTGTAAAAATACAGTTTTCATTCTGCAAGTGTGAAAGTCTTACAGTGTGTAGATATATCCTTTCCTCTTCTTTTCAAACTTAGTTCAACCTGTTCCCGTGAGTGGCGCCATCAGAGCATGTCTTCAAGATGGCTGCTACACTTGACGTTCGTCAAAAGCAACGCGCTGTCATAGAATTCCTGTGCTGTGAAAACGAGACAGTGGGAAAAAGGTGTATTGAGATGCTGCTGTCGATCGCAGTGCAGTTAGTCTGTGGACAAGCAGGTTACGCGATGAAAGCGGGCACGGCAATGTTGAGGATTGTCCTCGCAGCGGCAGGACTCATACTGCACACACACCACACAATGTGCAGAGAGTTAACGAATTGGTGACTGCTGACCGACGCATCACAGTGAAGGAATTGTCACGCTACGTTGGGATAGGGGACGGAAGTGTCTGCAGAATACTGAAAGTGTTGGCGTAAAAAAGGGTTTGTGCCAGGTGGGTTCAGGATGGTCGACACTGAAACACTCGCTTTACAGTCCTGACCTGGCTCGATGTGACTATCATCTCTTTGCGAAACTCAAGGACTCTCTTCGTGGAACAAGGTTTACGATGATGACTCCTTTGTGCACGCTGCCAAACAGTGGCTCCAATAGGTTGGTCCTGATACCGTGCGGGTATACAGGCACCTGTTCCAAGATGATGTAAGGCTGTTGAAAGGGATGGAAATTATGCGGAGAAATGAAAATATTGTTGCTAAAGGATGTATCTACACACTATAAAACTTTCAAATATGTAGAATAATAGATGGATTAAAAATAGTGCGAATTTGTTTTGGAGTGTTCCTCGTAATATCCCTATCGGTTAGACTGGATAGCCTAGGCGGTACGCACTGCGCAGGACCTCGCGGCCCAGCGCCACGCCAACAAGGAAGCGGCAGACGGCGCTACTCCGGTGTAGTCTGGGCGCTGGGGCACTCATTTGCATGGCTTAACCCGGGGTAAGCAGAGATCAGACGCGAGAGGGCGGCGCGCGGATTGATCCGGCGCCCTCGCTCAATGCCGTAATTTAACGCCGAATTACACGACATAATTCGGCCGCAAGAGGCGCGCCGCCCGCCAAAGGGAGGTCACGGCGGCGGGGACTCCAGCGGAGCTGTCCGCGCGCAAACTTTGCGCCTCTCTGCGAGTTTCTTAGCGCCCCGCGGGGCTACCACTCGGTGACGACGCTGCATCTGCATCTCGCGGGCCGGCCCCAACCGCGTTACGTCACTCTGAGATCTGGTTCAGCGCCAGGCGCAGTACACCCCTGTCCACATACAGGGGCTCTTCTTCTTCTGTCAGTGCCTACCCTGTTCGGATGTTATCGATTATGGTGCCTATTCTTCTCTTGTTGGTAGCAAGAAGGAACAGTTCTATTGAAGACGTACTGAACCAGCATCTTAGGCTGTATAACCAAAATACACTACTGGCCATTGAAATTGCTACACCAAGAAGAAATGCAGATGATGAACGGGTATTCATTGGACAAATATATTATACTAGAACTGACATGTGATTACGCTTTCACGCGATTTGGGCCCATAGATCCTCAGAAATCAGTACCCAGAACAATCACCTCTGGCCGTAATAACGGCCTTGATACGCCTGGGCTTTGAGTGAAATAGAACTTGGATGGCATATACAGGTACAGCTGACCATGCAGCTTCAGCACTATACCACACTTCGTAAAGAGTAGTGACTGGCCTACTGTGACGAGCCAGTTGCTCGTCCACCATCCATCAGACGTTTTCAATAGGTGAGAGATCTGGAGAATGTGCTGGCCACGGCAGCAGTCGAACATTTTCTGTATCCCGTCCAGGACCTGCAACATGCGGTCGTGCATTATCCTGCTGAAGTGTAGGGTTTCTCAGGGATCGAATGCAGGTTAGAGCCATGGGTCGTAACACATCTGAAATGTAACGTCCACTGTTCAAAATGCCATCAATGAGAGCAAGAGGTGACCGAGACGTGTAACCAATGGCACCCCATATCATCACGCCGGGTGATACGCCGCTATGACGATGACGAATACATGCTTCCAATGTGCGTTCACCGCGATGTCGCCAAACACGGATGCGTCCATCATGATGCTGTAAACAGAACCTGAATTCATCCGAAAAAATGACGTTTTGCCATTCGTGCACCCAAATCCGTAGTTGAGTACACCATCGCACCGGCTCCTGTCTGTGATGCAGCCATGGTCTCCGAGCTGGTAGTCCATGCTGCTGCAAACGTCGTCGATCTGTTCGTGCAGATGGTTGCAAACGTCCCCATCTGTTGAGTCAGGGATGGAGACGTGGCGGCACGAGCCGTTACAGCCATGCGGATAAGATGCCTGTCATCTCGACTGCTAGAGATACGAGGCCGTTGGGATTCAGCACGGCGTTCCATATTACCCTCCTGAACCCACCGATTGCATATTCTGCTAACAGCAATTGGATCTCGACCAACGCGAGGAGCAATGTCGCGATACGATAAACCGCAGTGACGATAGCCTACAATCCGACCTTTATCGAAGTCGGAAACGTGATGGTACGTATTTCTCCTCCTTACACGAGGCATCACAACAACGTTTCGCCACCGGCGCCAACCTTGTGTGAATGCTCTGAAAAGCTAATCATTTGCATATCACAGCATCTTCTTCCTGTGGGTTAAATTTCGCGTCTGTAGCACGTCATCTTCGCTATGTAGCAATTTTAATGTTCTGTGGTGTATTCGTCTTCTTCCACGACCTATTTTGCTGTTGATTATCCCTTGGAGTATTTTTTGTAGCAAATCATATCTATTTGTATTGTGTATGATATGTGAAATCTGCTTTGGCAGGACAGAGCAGATCAGGTTTAGGGGGCTGTAATCAGTTACTGTTACTTGCACAAAACACACAAACTTTATTTTCTTAAGAACCACTTAATTACACATTGCCTTAAAGGGACCAAATTCAATCAATACGGCTGAAGGCCTAGTTAAGAAGGCCTCCTGGGCTGTAGGCCCAAAACCACACCAAAACCAATGACCGGCTGAAGTCCTGAACACAAGTTACAAAAAGTTGCTTTAAAGAATACAAACGGCTGAAGGCCTTATTTAAAAAAAAGATATTTCACGTAAATACTCGGTTGCAGGTCACACACTAGACATTGAACAACTCAGGACTAAGAGCCTGAATAACAAGAATTTCAAATAAACAAACTTTCAAAATTTTAGTTATTAAACACATCAATCTTCAAACTTTAATTTAAGTCAGATGAAGGCCTTATCTTAAAAGTAAAACAAACTAAATTAATAGAAGGCTGAAGGCCTCGCACAGTACATCAGACTAAAATGAGAGTCACAATCTAAAACTAAGGGATCAGTGGTACTCAGAAATGTTCCAAGGGTCGGCCTGATGAGGCAGCTCTAACGTAAGGTGAGGTGAGACTGGCAGCCAAGAGTAAGGTTAAATAGTCAGATGGCAACCCGACACAGGGACGGCTGAAGGACCGACCAACAACCTAATCAATTCCCTTCCACCCGACCTATGGTACGACAACGCAAAATATCAGCTGAGGACGAAGATACCAGCCGCACTACGTCTTCAAAATTGGCGTCTAAAAACAGCCAAGGCACAATAACCACTCTTAAGAAAAAAATATGAACAAACCACTAAATCTTGTCAAACTACACCCGTGCCGGACAGCATCAACACGTCGACGAAACACACACTGCTGGGAAACTACGCTAACGACCACGGCAGGTATCTGGGGCGTTAACGGCCACAGGCCAGAAAATACCGCTGGTGCACTTCACTGGTGAGTCACAATCAATTTAACAGTTAAAGAGTATACAGGAAGACGGCTGCAAAATTTCGCCGACCCCAACACACCATATGTCGGTGCCAGCCGGAATGGCCCAAGAAGCAACAACTAGCAATGAACTAAGAGACGTCACAGCAGTTGGGGTTTCATAACAAGCTAACTGATCGCTCAACGTCAGTGTCCAGGTTCGGTGGGCAACGAACTTTGTCGCTCTCGCAGCTAGCGCCTCACAATCCGACCACGCGTGCACGCCACCAGCGGTCCTGGTCTGGCCGTGTGCCGTGGAGACTTCCTCGCTGCTCTGTCCCAACTGACCGACTGTTTCAGTCCAGCACGCAGACAGCATTAAAATAACTGCTCAGTCAAAACCACACAAGCTACACAGGGTTCTGCGAAAACACTTCCGCAAACAACTGGAACAGTAAATCTATTACAAACCGAAAATGTGGCACATGGCCGGCCGGTGTGGCCGTACGGTTCTAGTCGCTTCAGTTTGGAACCGCGTGACCGCTACGGTCGCAGGTACGAATCCTGCCTCGGGCATGGGTGTGTGTAATGTCCTTAGGTTAGTTAGGTTTAAGTAGTTCTACGTTCTAGAGGACTGATGACCACAGATGTTACGACCCATAGTGCTCAGAGCCATATGAACCATGTTGCACATGTGTTGAACGTTTTTACATCCGCTAGCGTAGCAAGTCGAATAACTGAATAGCAAAACTGAGATGCTAGAGACGATATTGCTGCTGGATACTTTCTTCGTTCGTGCGCTTACGTATCGGTGTCACATAATCTCCGTAGCAGAATCGCTTTCATTGTTCGACCTGTTGCTAAACAGGAGCCAGTTGCCAGGCAACCTCCCAGTCTGATGACATGATACATCCTGTGGACGGCATCTCACCCTACTATTTGAGAAGGTTAATACTTGATATGTCCCTTGTTCTACGAGATATCCATGTTATATTATAGCATACGAGCTTTATTTATCCTTCACGAACAGAACTGTCACTTATGACAATTTGGGTTAGTTCTAAAAGACAAACCCTGGTGTTCTGAATGACTCATGTGTCATAACAATGCTTTAAAGGTCTACTAAAGTAGTTTTTGTTACATTTTCACTGTCGTAGCGTAGTAAATATTTCGTAATCGCCGACCCGTTTCTAACGTAGAAAATATTATTGTTTTTAATTTTTTATTGATGCTTAGTTTATTAGAGGTAGCTAATTTCATAATTAGATTTGTTTTCAGTCTGGATGGAACCATGACTGCATTTCTACTTTATTAATTTTAAGTATTTGTGGATTATTAGTCAAACGAGCTGTAAATCATCCTAAATCAACATTGTTTCACATGTTGCAGGAAGGTGAACCGATTGCTGCTGGTATTTCCGTTCACCGCACTGAATCACGCTTTTCACGATTGGAGGTATGTACGTCTCCTAAAACTTTTTTCACTCATAGTACCTATTCAGAACGTAATATACTTATAGTGGCCACTTATTCCTGGTCTTAAGAGGGAGAAAAAAGATTTATACAAAGCATCACAATCTGATTTATTGTTAATCCGTAAACTAGCAATATGTTAGGTAGTCTTCACACTTGACTAGTTCCAGAAAAATAAGCATTTATAATAAATAGATTATGTCTTCAAATCGGTTGTTGGTGATCTGCTTTCTCCACTTGTTACAAAGCTTCTTGTACTAAGTATGTGGGATTGTTTGACGGTATGTTGCTATGTGTCTCGTCGTTGAGTATGTAATTTCCGATGCTCGATTATAACCGTGAGAGTGCATGCTACTAGCCCCTTCCACAATCACCAGAAACCTGTTTTACAGTGATAGATACAACTTAGGTACGGAATAAAGTAGTTCGGCAACGCGATTATGCTGTTCAGCTTACGGAAACTTTTTTTTAATGTTGATACGTTATCTTCAACATCTGCGGTACATTGCGGGAGCGTGGAAATTCGGTTGTTAGCACTGATTAAATGACTATATGGTTAGCCATCGCCTTCCAACTATATGTGTGTCGGTATCATCTCAATGACTACGAAATCTCCTTATGGAGTGTTATGTTAGCGCTGTTTTGTTGTGGATGACTATGGAATTAAATTTAGAGATAGTAATACAAATTTATAATCTCAAACTATGGTATGTACGACAATGAAAAATAGCATTACGATCGATCGGCAAAGTAACTAGATAAGTCGCAGGAGCAATGAACACGACACGCATTTCCATATATTTCAAGCAGCATTTCTGAAAGTCAGTTAACGTCAATACGGAAGTGGCTGTACGCTGTCAAATGAAAAGTGTTCCAATACCACTTCATGTCCACCCTTACCCTCATGGTGCCTAGAAATCTGCTAGGAACAAAATGTGGTGTCGGAATGTCCGCGGAGCAACGACAGCACATTCTCCGATAACAGCCGTGAATTGAGAAGGCAGTAATGGTGGACGCTGGGGCCGAGTGAAAAATCGACCTTCTCTAACTCAATAGGAGGGTGTTTCACAGAGCTTCTCACCTACAAGTTCTCTGATGGTGCGGAGACATCCAGCCCCTTGTTGTCCACTAGCGGTTTCACTGTCCTTCAACATTTCGTAGATGCAGTGCTGTAGTCCGCAAACTGCCGAACAGTTTCTACTTTCCCAAGCGAGGGGCTATAAAATCTGAAGTTATCAGTGTCAGTGGACATCCAAATATGTGGCTCGTATCGTCGACAGAATAATTACCCACTAGTCTCTGCCCTGCTTACGTAATCTCCCTGTCGCGTCTCATCGGTGTTTAAGCTCCTAGGCTAATCAAGGAAGGACTTGACCGAGATATCCTGATTTGATACCGGAAAAATAGACCAAATGACAGATATGTGCTCTTTTCTGCACGTACGAGCAAATATTCAAGGAAACGTAAATCGAATAGGCAATATCTTTTCAAGCGGCTAGCACCGAAAGATTCGTTCTATAAATTTACAGAATGAAGTTCAAATACAAATTATTCTACAAAAAGCGAAGAATTTAGACTCTGTCTCTTGTAACGCCTTGGCTACTATAGTAGCCTATAGTTTATGTTTCTCTGGATATGTGGATGAATCCAGGACTTTCTTCGATTTTTAATGTGAAACAAAGGTGATAATTTTCTTAATATGAATGTTTGTGAAACAAAGGGAAAAGAAAATTTCCATTTCCAGAACGGAGAGTTAGTGTCAGGTCACAGTGCTATTTCGTCAATGTCGAATTTTATAGTTAGTCCCCATTTTCGAAGTACTTTGTTGTTTAGCGTAGCCGAGCGTTTTCTCAGGAGACGAACTTACGTCGTTACCTTCGTACATCTATCTTCTGCTGTTCACTGGAACAAGTGATGTTTTACCAGATTTGTAGTATCGATAAGACTAGCTAGAGTATTTACTGGCTCAAAATGGCTCTGAGCACTATGGGACTTAACATCTGAGGTCATCAGTCCCCTACAACTTGGAACTACTTAAAACCTAACTAACCTAAGAGCCAGACCAAAGCGCCTAGAACAGCCCGGCCACATTGGCCGGCTGGATTTACTGGTTTGTTTCTTTTTACGCTCTCGTTTCGGTGTTGCATTATACCATTTTCAGGCCCATAGATACAGCAAACATAACTCTTCTCACACTGTATAAAATGTATCATCATCTCTGTACTCATATACACATATTTTTTAAATCATTGTATGTTACTTGTCTCTCTTTCTGTCGTGTGGAAGCTTCGTCGCCGGGTAAAAGTCTTTTTAGGCACGCCTTTTAAGCTATTGCGTTTCTGTAATAACGAAATGATGAGGACAGCAGAACACACAGTCCTCGAGTGGGGAACATAAACACACCAGACCGGGAATCAAAACCGTGTCCTTCCATTAGCATCCAGCCACGCTGATCACGCATCTACCGAGACGGACATAAGTTAGCTTCATTAGACGGAACTAATTGAAACTACATACGTCCATGTGACCAGCATAGTGTTCAAAACTTTAACAAAAGACAACAGATCTAGATAGTGTCTCCCTTATTTGTAATAACTGCAAAATACCAAGCAGCCTACAATACAGGTATAACTAGCTAGGATCAGCACAACGCCGAGGTAAGTGTGTGTTGAGTGATCGTGACAAGCCATCACTGAATACGGCTGTAACGGAAAATAAGGGGTCGACAACTGTATAAGTCACTGTCAGCGGCAAAGCAGCATGAGGGGAGCAGGAATTCCAAACCAAACCATCAGTAACGCAAACGCCCAATACAGAAAAACGTGTTCCTGACGCCATAAAACCTGGAAAATGCAAGAATGTAATTTGGTCAGATGAGTCTTGTTTCACACGGTTTCCAACTTCTACCCGAGCTCAAACACCAGGAGTGAAACTTGGCGGGGTTCGGTCATCATTCGGTAGCCATATCAGGATTATGTGACCATTTTGGCTGATCAGGTCCATCGCATGATACAGGGTGAAGCTGTGTTCGACGACAGGGCACCTGTTCTCACAGTTCGTATGTTCCAGCGCTAGTTTCGTGAGCAGAAAGATGGGAAAGTAAACAAACATAATGTTCGAATTTGGAGCCTACAGAACCAATAGACACACAACGAACATGTACGAGATTCACCCAAAGTCACTGTGTTTTGTGCGCTATTCCACTGATCTGTTTACGGCCCATTCTTCTCTCATAGAAACACTGGTAACTGTCAACAGTACCTTGCTATGTTGAAAAGCTGATTGTTTCCGAGGCTGAACGAGGACAACATAATTTTGCAACAACTGGGACACCACCTCAATAGAGTAGCCAAGTATGTGAGTATCTGAATCAAACTCTACGGAGCCGCCGATGACTTAGCACTTCTCAGCTGGCCTCCGCGGTAATCGGATTTGACACCCTGCGACTTCTTCCTGACGGGTATCATTAAGGAAAATGTTTCTGAACCGACAATGCCACAGAACCTAGAAGAGTTGAAGAACCGGATCGATAATGCCAACCGCGCGACCGCTACGGTCAGAGGTTCGAATCCTGCCTGGGGTATGGATGTGTGTGATGTCCTTGGGTTAGTTAGATTTAAGTAGTTCTTAAGTTGAAGGGGACCGATGACCTCTGAAGTTAAGTCCAATAGTGCTGAGAGCCATTTTGAACCATAATGCCATGACATCAATGATAATCGAAATGCTTACCCAAGTATGGGAAGCATTCGAGTATTGATGTGATATCACGCGTGTCGCTGTTGGACGTAATATCGAAAATCAGTCATCTAAACTTCAGGCATTCGTAAATATGTGACTACAGTTTCATAGTTCTGTGCCTTACATTTGAGTAAATATATGCATTGCAAATAGATGTATTCTTTCTGATACACCCTGCGTATCCGATGCATTTAGGGTGAATGACGTATTAACCATTTGGGATCCTGGGGAAGCAGAAGTACCGAGTGTCCTGCGAGGATGTTTCACACGTTCGGTGCCACACGCGGTCGAGGATTATCCTGCTAAATATCTCTTACTTGTTTTTCTTACGTATATAGACTGAAACGGCGAACGGATATTTGTACAGAGGCCAGGTACGTTATCCAATAAGCCTCCGTTCCACAACGGTTCACATACCTGTGCGGGTTACCATGGCACACGTCCTTCATCGATCCAAATTCTCACTAATGTCCCAGTCTCCCTCTGTACTTGCGTAAGAGAGAATTTAAAGTAGACTGAGGCGGTAGTGACAAATTGGAAGAGAATAGAAGCATTTGAGATGCGTTGATACAGACGATTCTTCAAAGATAGGTGGACAGATTAGGCATAGAATAAGGAGGTTCTGCGTAGAATCGGGGAGGAAAGGAATATGTGGAAAACACTGACAAGAAGAAGGGATGGGACGATAGGACATCCGTTAAGACGCCGGAGAAATACTTGGACGGTACTAGAGGGACCTATAGAGGACAGACAGTATAGATGATGACGGAGATAGGCGTACATACAGCAAATAAGTGAGGAAATTAAGCTGCAAGTGGTACTCCGCGAGGAAGAGGTTGGCAGAGGGGAGGAATCCGTGGCGGGCCGCATGGAACCAGTCACAAGACTGATGACTAAAAAAAAGAAGAAAAGGTGGTTGTAATAAAGTTGCATTTCATGTCAAAGCTGACCATCTTTTAAATGTAGTATTGTATGGACACATCTTCCTTCGAAGGTGAGTGCTCAGTGTGTCTGACTGATTTACGAAGGACCGAGGTTAAATTTTCCTTAGGGCTGCAAAGCGTCGCATTCGTCCACGTGATGCCAGATGCGGGGCCACTAGAGTAATAAGCAGCTGCTCCAATGTGCTGGAGCTGCCAAAGCGGGGAAGATTGATGTGCTAGCCAAAGGCCTTTCCTACCGCATCCAAATGACGCAATTGACTGAGAATAACGTGGCGGACGGTCGTTGCTGAAAGCCCCCGTCAGCTGGTAGAAAAGTATAAACTTATCGCTTGAATGGCAATTGCTTGTGGCAGATTTTTACCGAAATGAGGGAAGAATTAACATTAGGTTATGCATTTTACATTTGTTAGAAACTGACTTGAATCGTTCAATAACATTATAATAAAGGGGAAGGTGAATCGTTCAGTAACCGTAGAATGACAAATAAGGAATCGTACGCTCTTGCTACCCCGAATTCATACATTCCTCGTAAACTACAAAAAAAAAAAAAAAATCCCGCAATCATTGGAGACTCATTCATGAGAATGTTGGGGCGTAGCTGTAGCATAAATACTGCTTTAGCCAAACAGTGTGACGGTCTCGAGATGGTTTGGAGTGGGCGTGAGTTTCTCCATTGGAGATGGGTGTGGTTGAGACAGAAGAAGGCAGTCTACTCTGAAAGCAATTCATCCACGGATATCGGTGGTACAAAAGAAAGAAGGGAAAGCCTGCTCATTTTTCGTGATTTGTTACGAAACTGGTGAAGTCAACAAGGGACGTCAGTCGATATCTGTGAGTATCGTGCTGAGCGACTTAAGTCAATGAATTTGGAGATGCCAGACGAGAGTAATGGAAAAAATGTTGCAGAAATATACTTACACCGCGAAATATGTAGGTTGACTAAAGCCTCACCAAGCGGCTTGGTGCAGTGGTGGGACTCTGGTGTTCTGGAGCACTTCTGTTCCAAGCCCCATCCGGTCATCCAGCTATAGGTTGTCCCCTGTTACCCCGACTCACTTAAGGCGAATACCCGGGTGATTGCTATGAAAAGGCAATGCATATTAACATTCCCATTGTTCCCCACTCTGAACTTGTGCTAATGACATCGTTGTCCATGTGACCTTGAAGCCTAATCTTCCCTCCGAACCACTTCTGAACAGTCTGTTGAGTGTTACTCTTCGCTTTTGAATTACCAATTAGGAGTACTCGAGAAGGTGGAGAAGAACGGCATGTATTGCCACCGGCTCGTTTAAAAAGAATGAGGCAGAATCTCATGCAACTCTAGTGACAAACGCAACTAGAGAGATGTGCTGCACAATTCAGAGTGGGGGTGGGAAAGTCAAACATCATATTACTTGATAAACTATACATTCCGCGCGATCTGCATCCGCATCAACATGTACATAATTACTCCGAATTGTGGCAGAAAGTTCATCGAACCACTTGCAGACTATATCTTTCCATGCGAGCTCTGGTTTCTCTTATTTCAGGACTTTGGTCATTTCTTCCTGTATAGATCGGAGCCAAAAAAATATTTCCCCTCCTGGGTAGAAAGTTAATGACCGGAATTTCGTAAAAAGCTATCGCCGTTACGAAAAATGCCTTTGTTTGAATGACTGCCACCCAAACTCACGGATGGAATCCATGAGTCTCACTTCCTCATTTTGCGATAATACTAAACAAGGTGCCCTTCTCTGAAATTTTTTGGTATCCTCTGCCAATCCCGGGCGCCAATACTCCAGAAGGCAGTCTCTTAGTACACTATGTGATCAAAAACATCCTGACACCCCCAAAAATATACGTTTTTCATATTAGGTGCATTGTGCTACCATCAACTGCCAGGTACTCCATATCAGCGACATCAGTAGTCATAAGACATCGTGAGAGAGCAGAATGGGGCGCTCCGCAGAACTCACGGACTTCGAACGTGGTCAGGTGATTGGGTGTCACTGGTGTCATACGTCTGTACGCGAGATTTCCACACTCCTAAACGTCCCTAGGTTCACCGATTCCAATGTGATGGTAAAGTGGAAACGTGAA
Organism: Schistocerca gregaria; assembly: GCF_023897955.1. NCBI lineage: Eukaryota > Metazoa > Arthropoda > Insecta > Orthoptera > Acrididae > Schistocerca > Schistocerca gregaria. Next base: position 516,229,308 of record NC_064924.1, read on the forward strand.
GGGACACGTACAGCCCAAACGCGTACAGGCCGACCTATTCTGATGACTGACAGAGACCGCCGACGGTTGAAGAGGGTCGTAATGAGTAAAAGGCAGATATATATCCAGACCATCACACAGGAATTCCATACTTCATCTGGATCCATTGCAAGTACTACGACAGTTAGGCGGGAGGTGAGAAAACTTGGATTCCATGGTCGAGCGGCTGCTCATAAGTCACTCATCGCACCCGTAAATGCCAAACGATGTCTCGCTTGGTTTAAGGTGGACGATTGATCAGTGGAGAAATGTTGTGTGGAGAGACGAATCAAGGTACACAATTTGCGATTAGATGGCGGGGTGAGTGTATAACGAATGCCCGGTGAACGTCATCTTTCAGCGTGTTTAGTGCCAACAGTAGAGTCCTGAACTGAATCCTATAGAACACCTTTGGGATGTTTTAGAATGCCGACTTCGTGGCAGGCCTCACCGATAGATATCGATACCTCTCCTCAGTGCAGCACTCTGAGGAGAATGGGCTGCCATAGCCAAGAAACCTTCCAGCAGCAGATTGAACGTATGTCTGCGAGAGTGCGATCTGTCATCAAGGATAAGGATGGACCAACACCGTATTGAATTCCAGCATTACCGATGGAGGGTGCCGCGAAGTTATAAGTCATTTTCAGCCAGTTGTCCGAATACTTTTGACCACATAGTGTGTATTTAACATGGTCACCCTGTATGTCTACTGATATGTGTGGAATATGTTAAATATACGTCACCGTGTGAGTATGCAGGTGAAATCGTGGGTAGAAGGCTCCTCCTAATTCCCTGGATATTTTACAACGAATAGAGCAAGGTGGTGAAGCACACTGGATTCGCACACTGGACTTTCCGGGAGGACGATAGTTCAAACCCGTGTCTGGCCTTCCTAATTTAGGTTTTCCGTGATTTTCCTAAACTGCTTCGGGCAGATGTCGGTGTGGTTCCTTTGAAAAAGCGTACGGTCGATTCCCTTCCCATCCTTCCCTAAGCCGGGATTGTGCTACCTCTTTAATGATATCGTTGTCGACGGGACATTAAACACTAATCTCCTTTTCAGCCAAACGTGGTACACATATTACTTACTATCTGGTAATTAAAACTGGTGTTGTAAAAACCGCCAATCTCCTATTGGAGATGTGGTGATAACCTGGTGATAGACAAAGATTACGGAAGAAGATGAACAGACAAAGAGAGGGGAAGGAAGAGAGGGACACAGACAGGGAAGAGTAGGAAATGGACTGACAGAAAGGGCAAAGGAGGAGGTAGAGAAAGTGCACTGCGCTTCAATTGCCGTCTATAACTTCGCGAAACTAGCCCTGTTCCTAGCACACACAACACAGCCCGAAAAAAGCATAAATTGAGAATTTTTTTGTAGTAGTCTTAAAAATCATTTTTTATAATGTGAAGGAACACTGCGGTACCACTCCCGCTACACAGAAGTTCAGGGCAGTTATGTGCATAGTTTGTTATCGATATAGTTTTTAAATACCTTTCAGTTATGTGGCATTATTTTGTTAATGTCAAGAGCACTGACTTGTAATTGGTAGTTCCTCCTTCAACGAAGTCAACACATTAATGGAAAAATGCAATTGCGTATCGCACAAAATTCTGTAATACCAAAGGTTAAATACCAAAAATTGATCGAATTCAGTGTGAAATTGTTTTGTCTAAACGCCTATGTAAGTGGCAGCGCTCTAGAACTGTTCGTATAAGATAAATAATTTAATTTTCGTTCTCGTAACCACTTAGAGTAGGCAAGAAGAACTACTAGCAATACACACGTCAGACAGCTCTTTAATGTAAGTCACAGATCGTAAATGCATTCACTTTCCCATTGAGTTTTTAGTAAAATCATAGTAAAGGTTGATATTTTTTGGTACCTTCTTACTTACGTGTACTATCTTCACGAAACATCCAAAATGTTTCATATGTATGAATTTTGACACATACAGTCAGCGATCTATTTTGTCGCTACGGCAACGCTCTTCGATAATACAAACAATGTCTCTGTCTTTATGTTACGAAACTACGTTGGTAAACTTTCAACGTTAGTTCAAAAATAAACCAACCTTTCCATTTTCTGTACCTTTAAATAGGTCACTCACTCTTATGTCCTTTTGAACACAAACTATAGCTCTAATTATTTTTATGACTTTATCAATTAAATGATGTTGAAGTGGAAGTTCCTTAACTCGTAAATACGTTAGATTATCTACCTCGCATACATTTGTCATTCAAGAATCTCTGACTCTTACAGCTCTCTTCTACTTGTTAATATTCCACAGTTTAAGATCGCGCCTGTTTCTGTCGTAAGGAATGTTTTCTCTCAAATACCAGTTATTTAGTAACTACGGGCTAAATGACAACGCGGGTACTAGATTTGGACTTTTAAACAAAATAACAGTTTCTTTCCTTCTCTTCACTAACTACGTACAGAGTCAAACGGTCACGGGCGTTTGAGTGAAGAATAAAAATAAAACCCCACTCTAAACGAAATGAAGTAATAAAAAATCTAATAAAGTAATAGGTGCTACCACTACTTTTTAACTCGATTTAAAACACAAGTTGGTAAATTCTCAGACACTTCATATGATCTGCAATTCTACTAACAAAACCTCGATGAAAACATCACTCGTCACTATTAACTACAGGAATAACAGTTGCAGTGGAATTCAGCTTAATATGGTTCAACTAGAGTCTGGACCAACAGGAAACGGTAAAATCGCAGTTCTCAGTGAGGTAAACTTTATCAGAATTTAAAAAAAAAGACCATCTCGTTAAAAATCGAGAACTTCGCTCGACAATAAAATAATTCAATACCAACAAAATCCTACTCACGTATCATCTCAAATACCAAATCCAACAAATATAGTCACGGCCGTTACATTGTGCCTCAGAGAATACCTTCGACGACTTTTACACTTAATTACAACATCCACTTTATAGGGCTGCTCCAAATACACAACAACCGGAACACCAGCTCAAGTAGCTTCATTCCGACCACTAAAGTCAAAAAATACGTCTTCGATTCACGATTCACAATCATCAGAAGACTCGCAACCGCGTTGCAAGTACTAACTTAAACCCTCACTCAGATAACTGAAGAATGCCTTACTGCCAAAATTCTTCAATTCAAATCGAGGAGCGCAATAAAATTAAATTGTTTCAGGTCTTTAATATCCCGCCCTATACCCGTTGCTGCATTCTTTCACCGATACACACACACTTACAGTCATACTTCTAAAATTTCGGAAACTTACCACCTGCACCATAAATCAGTATAACCGTCCGATTAATTAATATCGATAGCCAACCACATCAACTCAAGTTAGCGAACAAACAGCAACTAAATATCCGGTCCTTCGGACCTTCTACACCCAAAATTAGTTCCTCTTAATTGTTCCTCACTGCTCCTCGATAGTAGCTTCCTTTCTTCAGCCATGAAACCATAGCTTAATCATTTCATTGCCAAACTAATGGCGCCACTGTTACGCCTCAACAATTATGAACGAGCAAGGTACACCCGTCAGTGGCTCTTCTAGCGACCAGCTGGTGCACGATAGTATCTGGATGCAGCGCTCTGCGGTTGTCTGTGGGCTGAATGGAGGATGAAGGAAGCGAACAGAGAATGTAGGGACGATGAGATGGTCAGAGGGAGTAGTGCATATGGGATGGACATATATGGGGAGGAGGAGGAAATGGACAACAGAGGGCGAAGGAAGGGATGGACTAACAGACGACTGGAATAAATACATGCCGGCTACTGTAGCCGAGCGGTTCTAGGCGCTTCAGTCAGGTTCGAATCCTGCATCAGGCTTGAATGTGTGTGATGTCCTTAGGTTAGTTACATTTAAGTTCTAAGTCTATGAGTCTGTTAAGTCCCATAGTGCTTAGAGCTATTTGAACCAATAAATACGTACCCAGACGAGTCTAGTTATTGTGCTAGTAGCTATTCTGCTCGTTTAAATGTGCTCCATACCAGATAAAATAGATAGTGGAAATAGAGAACATTCAAAGAAGAACATCGCATTTCATTACAAGACCATGTAGTAAGTGCGGAAGTGTCATGGAGGTGCTCAACCAACTCTAGTTCCACATTACAGTTGCTTGTTACTACACACATCATGTGAAAAGAGTGTGAACATTATACGAGAGGTTTGGAGTTCAAGTGGAAACTTACCAACAACCGTTTTTCCAGTAAACCATTCGCAAGTGGAGTAAGAAGTTTGGGAAGTGATGATGGTGCACAAAGTACCCTCCATCGTACACTATAAGGAGGCTTGAGGAATCTAAATGTCGATATCCATGGAGTGTCTATCCTAGACAGTAGCTGATCGACATTTAGCCGAACAGAAGATCTTCGTTGTCAAGGAGCACGCACAGTTGTTGCAGGAGTATTCAAACTCTGAAACAATGTAGGTAGATAGCAGAGGTCGACGTCGCAGCCGCGGCTGTAGACGGAGGTGAGGGGCAGAAAGACCGACAGGTAGCGGCGGCTGCGCCGCGTGTCGTCGCTCGCCGTGGCGCGGAGCGTTTAAAGTTCCGCCCCTGCCACCAGCCTAGCGTGGCTGCGTGGCTGGCTGCCTACTCGTGCGCCGCCAGGCGCACAACTTGCTCTTCAAGTTGGAGTGGCGCCCCCTGTCCCTCCCCTGCCCCTGCATCCCACGCCGCGCTGCGCCAAGTTTCCCGTCTCGCCGCCACTCGCGGAGCCGCATTTAATCAGCACCACAGGGAAGCCGAGTCGCTGCCCCGCCGCCGCCGCAGCCGCTTTCCGCATTCGTCGCAATACTTCGTATTCACCCGTCTCAGTACCCGTCTGTGCTGCATATCCCAGGAGAAAGAATACTCGTACCACTAAACTGAGATCGGACTATGGTGAACGAGCTGGTTGGCGGCCAGAATTAAATACACTCCTGGAAACTGAAATAAGAACACCGTGAATTCATTGTCCCAGGAAGGGGAAACTTTATTGACACTTTCCTGGGGTCAGATACATCACATGATCACACTGACAGAACCACAGGCACATAGACACAGGCAACAGAGCATGCACAATGTCGGCACTAGTACAGTGTATAGCCACCTTTCGCAGCAATGCAGGCTGCTATTCTCCCATGGAGACGATCGTAGAGGTGCTGGATGTAGTCCTGTGGAACGGCTTGCCATGCCATTTCCACCTGGCGCCTCAGGTGGACCAGCGTTCGTGCTGGACGTGCAGACCGCAAGAGACGACGCTTCATCCATTCCCAAACATGCTCAATGGGGGACAGATCCGGAGATCTTGCTGGCCAGGGTAGTTGACTTACACCTTCTAGAGCACGTTGGGTGGCACGGGATACATGCGGACGTGCATTGTCCTGTTGGAACAGCAAGTTCCCTTGCCGGTCTAGGAATGGTAGAACGATGGGTTCGATGACGGTTTGGATGTACCGTGCACTATTCAGTGTCCCCTCGACGATCACCAGAGGTGTATGGCCAGTGTAGGAGATCGCTCCCCACACCATGATGCCGGGTGTTGGCCCTGTGTGCCTCGGTCGTATGCAGTCCTGATTGTGGCGCTCACCTGCACGGCGCCAAACACGCATACGACCATCATTGGCACCAAGGCAGAAGCGACTCTCATCGCTGAAGACGACACGTCTCCATTCGTCCCTCCATTCACGCGTGTCGCGACACCACTGGAGGCGGACTGCACGATGTTGGGGCGTGAGCGGAAGACGGCCTAACGGTGTGCGCGACCGTAGTCCAGCTTCATGGAGACGGTTGCGAATGGTCCTCGCAGATACCTCAGGAGCAACAGTGTCCCTAATTTGCTGGGAAGTGGCGGTGCGGTCCCCTACGGCACTGCGTAGGATCCTACGGTCTTGGCGTGTATCCGTGCGTCGCTGCAGTCCGGTCCCAGGTAGATGGGCACGTGCACCTTCCGCCGACCACTGGCGACAACATCGATGTACTGTGGAGACCTCACGCCCCACGTGTTGAGCAATTCGGCGGTACGTCCACCCGGCCTCCCGCATGCCCACTATACGCCCTTGCTCAAAGTCCGTCAACTGCACATACGGTTCACGTCCACGCTGTCGCGGCATGGTACCAGTGTTAAAGACTGCGATGGAGCTCCGTATGCCACGGCAAACTGGCTGACACTGACGGCGGCGGTGCACAAATGCTGCGCAGCTAGCGCCATTCGACGGCCAACACCGCGGTTCCTGGTGTGTCCGCTGTGCCGTGCGTGTGATCATTGCTTGTACAGCCCTCTCGCAGTGTCCGGAGCAAGTATGGTGGGTCTGACACACCGGTGTCAATGTGTTCTTTTTTCCATTTCCAGGAGTGTATATCTAAATCATATCCACAACAGCTGCTTCTCTTACATCTGATATACCTCTACTGGATCCGAACAAGGTTCGTTCTAAATCAGTTCCTAGATATATTCACGTTATTACCAATATATACAGGGTGTCCCACCGAACCCTGCAACCTCATATATTTCCAAAATGAAACAAAAAGTGTAAAAAGCAATTCGACAGGGTTGCATCTACGTGAGGGCTTATAAAATGAAGAGGAATGCACAATCCATAAATTTAAACAATCCTCACTTTAAACACAAAGGGATCATTTTTTAAATGACAAATGTATGTTTCTTCTACTTCAGGGCTTCCCAACGTGTGGTCCGCAGACCCCTTAGGGTCCACCGGCTCTTTCTAGGGAGTCCGGGGCCACCCTTCACCAAATCGTGTAAAATAATCAATAAAATTATTGAATAAAAATGTGAAAATCAAATAAATTACTATTTTTTTCGTGTAAAAAAATGTCTACTTTTACTTCAGGTCGTATTCCCAAACAGCCTTTGCGGTTTCAAAGTGAGAACGCATACACAGTTTAGCGCCGGAGAATGTGGCTTCTCTGATCGACTGTTTCGCAACAATACGGGGGTCGTTTGTGCGCCGACTCACGGCGGTAGAGGCAATAAAACCTTTTACGCATGCGCGCAGCCAGCTTTGTCGACCAATCACAGCACTCGCTGGCAGGTATGCGGCCCCAGGTATCATTAAATGATAAACTTTCTTTGTCAGTTCACTACCTATTTCATAAGTCGATTTTTGACCTTCAAGTTGTTTTCATTCATCTCTAAACCAAATACTATTGATTTGATACTTCGGGGGGTGAGGATCATTGAAAACAGACTAGGGGTCCGCCATGGATTTTCGACTGAAGAAGGGGTCCACCAGCTGAAAAGGTAGGGAAGCCCAGTTCTACGGAAATGAAACGTAGATACCTTCTGAAATATGTAGATTTTAAAGGCTGGGAACGGCGCTACAGTTTCTGCTGTAATGCGTAGAACAAGTGTTACCTACAGCAGGATTGACTACAGAGCAGGCCACCTGCATTACGAAATTACATCATTATGCCAGAAACTGTGGAACTGTTTTCGTTATTTGAAGGCTAGGTATTCTAGAAGGTGGAAGGTTTAAAGCAGTGAAATCGTTTGCCTTTGCACTAAAAAAACAAACAATTGCCACCTTAAAAATCCTAACTTTCAGCTGAAAGACATGTGTGCTTATTTGTAGGGATTGTGCTTCCCTGCGAGGCCCAGGCTTACGTGCACCTCTGGCCAATTGGATTTTTCGTATTTCGTTTCATTTCAAAAATGTATGAGGTGGCAACGTTGAGTGCGACATGTTGTACATACTTGTGTTCCATGTGATTCCATGATGATGTTAGTAACTTTAGAGATAATGGAGAAGGAGAAATATGAGCCAGAGGTCAGGAACCCTCGTCTGGAAACGATCAAATCGAAATTTCTGAGCGAAGTCGCTCTGATGCCTCCAACAGTGTAAGTGATGTACACTTACTGTTGTTGTGAAGACTGTAGGATAAACAATTTTCACAGGTGGTAGTGTAGGTAGGAAAAAATTCGAGTAAGAAAGAGCATAACTGAAGAGCTTCAACTATTTATTCGTCTTCTATACTCTGAAGAAAATCTCCTCTACCGCAAGCTCTTTGCTTCCTGTATTTTGAGAGATAGTAGTACGGATCAGAACAAGAAAAAATTGTCCACCATATATGTGGTCTAAAATGCATACCTTAAGAACTATGACTACTTGTTCATCTGCGCTACTGTGGAACACGTCTCTTCCACTGAACAACTGTCCATAGGTATGAACCTTTGAGCCCATATTTGCTGGACATTTCTTTTTCGGTTTTGTCCATATTACTTCCTGCACAAATATAGAAACCAAAGAGTTTGCAGTAGAAGAGATATGTTTCACAGTATCGATAATCAACAAGTGCCGTAAATCTAGAGGTATGCATTTTAGAGCCAATGTTAACTAGACATATTTTTTTTGTATTGGTCCATAATACCACATCTGAATGTTCCCTACCATTATACGTTAGCAACAACAGCACCGGTACATGTACTGCACTGTCGGAGGCACCAGGTCGGTTTTCGCATACAAGTTTTAATTTTACTTTAAATTAAATTGGCACTGTATCTCATCTTATGATAGTCGTTGTTTAACGAGGCCTGTCTTTTCATGCATGAACGGCAGGGTGGTATTTTCATGTGTTACCTCCAAGTTGTCGGTACACCGTATGCCGCTGGCCACACTGCTCCACATCTCGTCCTCTCATCGCCGCTTGTGTAAGCGCTGTTTATTTTTGGGGGTTCTTAGAACCGGTTTTCTATTTCCCTTCGGTATCATTATTTATCACCGGGATTCTTTTATAATTTGATTAGGTTCTCAGTATCCCTGTGTGTTCTAGGTTACATGTCACATATAGTCCACTGCCAAATTTTTTGGCGGTTGCACTTTTGCGCTATGGTCAGCATGAGGAAAGGGAACATCAGTGTATCATTGATGGACAAAATCCATGTCTAAAAAGGTCCGGCGTCTTTTTTCTGTTATTTACCACAAAATTAAAACTTTTATCATACAGTTTACCCCGTTCACGTAACCAAAGGTTTCCGCGCAACTTCGTTACGTCAGGGGACGTAACTTCACAGTCTCGAAATTACTACTTATATACATATATACCAGGCAACAGATGATGCCTTTGAAGTAATAAACGCGAAACCCTTATCACAGGAACATTCATTTTACTCATTTGTATTTAGACAGATCTAAAGTGCTAATTGCCAGAATAATATTACATGCAACAAGTTAATCAAAGTGAAAGAGAAAATTATGTTTCCCCAGGAACACAGAATCCCAGTAACGAAATTAAATATACATGAAGGATACTGCTGCAAAAAATTTAAAAGAAATTCTCGAAGAGAGAAATAACGAATAGTGTAGAAGGAGATCGTTTACCACTCTAACGAATTTACTGTATAAGTAATTTGTAGATTGCTGGCCGAGGTGGCCGAGCGGTTCTAGGCACTACAGTCTGGAACCGCGCTACAGCTACGGTCGCAGGCTCGAATCCTGCCTCGGGCATGGTTGTGTGTGATGTCCTTAGGCTAGTTAGGTTTAAGTACTTCCAAGTTCTAGAGGACTGATGACCTCAGCAGTTATGTCCCATAGTGCTCAGAGCCATTTGAACCATTTTGAACACACTACGACCTTCTTCAACTGTCGGCGGTCCCTGTAAGTCAACAGACGAGGTCGACCTCGAACCATTTTGAAGCAATTACTAGATTAAATTTTGGCATAGGCAGACATAAATACATAGATGATATCTATTTATGCGAACAGCACTATGCTTGTATTAGTTCGAATCTTGACCCTCTGGTATAGTTGTCTATTGCAGTGTACAGCTGTTAATGTTGCTTCTTTTGCGTTTTTAATCAGTCCTGAGGCTGCAAATGCACACTGCCCACTAAAAAGTACTGTCTATTGGTGCCGTGCCCTGGACGAATTTGCAGCTGTAGAGCTGATTAAAAACGACAAACTAACGACATTGACAGCTGGCTGCTACAGTGGACAACTGCACCACAGAGTTAATTAGCACGATAAATACCATCACTTCTTTGGAGCTGGTAAATGGGATAACGAACAGCTGTCAGAATTTCTGTATATAGAGCCCGAGTAGGAGAAACCATACTAGCATGTGCAACAGTAATGAATCCCGAGAAGTGTTTGCAAGGCTTTAACTCTTGCTATGTGTGGAAAATGCGCAACGCAGTGACGTCATACAGGCTGGGAAGCCGGATTCCTATTGTCCACTACAGGGTGTTTTCAGTAGACACTTAAATGTTGTTCACTAAGTATGTCGAGGTGTTCTGATGGGCGTACTTCTGTGAGCGTAGCCAATATTTGCACTGATTCGATTCCTTTGTTTCTATCCCTTCAGAGAATAATGCACGAATGTGCCCAAGCGCCATATAACGGACTGCGAACCGCATATTTGGTGGATGGAATGGGCAGTGGTCCAATCACACTGAATATGGAGCAAGTCTTGTAGGAAAAACAGTTTCTTTTAACGACACTGAAAACTAATTCAGTAGGAAGTTTCTTCAGACAAGCGCAGTATAAAAATTAGTAGGTAAGGAAACAGTCCGATTAATAGACTGACTATCATGTCGCAGTGTTTCTGCATAATTCTGTTTGGTTCATCGTTAAATCATCGATTTTAGTTGTAGACATAGTTGATGTCGTGGCGTATGAAGGTAGTTTCGTAAGAACTGAGGTAACGGTGATACCCGTTGTCGCGTTTGATCGTTTCTCATGGCAGCGTTGTACGTACTCTTACTGCAGTAGATAAAAGCCACGTTTACTTATACAGACTGAAATCATACATGTGTCAGTCATGGGACTAAGTTCCATTCACCAAAGAAAGATTTCGATGTCATCCGAATTTTCTCCTGCTATGTGCATTGTTCAGAACATTGTGGAAAAAAGTACCGCTTGATCGAATTTTGTCGAAAATATAGATACATCTGCCTTGTACTTCCAATGCAACGTAAATATTTCAGTTACACATGCATCGCATATCGTGCATGTGTAATGATATATGGCACAGTTCTAAATAATTATATGAGAAGAAAGTGTCTTCATTAAGGAATATTCTCATTGTAAACACACATCAATATCGCCAATGCAACTCTTAACGAACATACTTTTGAACTGTATGCGTCAACTTCAGTCATATGTATCTTCGGATCCAGAAAATAAAAGACACATACTCATATGGAAACTGTGATTAGAAATTGTCTAAATTAGCATCTCCTAAAGCACCTAGGTATCCTCGTAAACTGCGCTGCCCGGGATATACGAGCAGGGTGATTTTTCTTCCTTAGCTTCTCTAGCACTTCATTTGTGGATGTTGAAGGATTTTCTCTGTGGAGAATCCCTTACTGAATGGCTGTTAAATGTTTATATTCAGTTAAATGAATCAGTAATCTATTACAGGTCTGTTTCGCAAACAGTTTTGAAGAGTTTTCAGGAAATTTGCCACTGGTCGATGATAGATTAGAAGGATACATCAGCAACTAATGAGTGCTGGACGTACATGCATTGTTGGATATTACTGAGTGATGTGCTTGTTGCCTGCAAGAGGAGGTACTCACTGATTATAGTGGTCAATGATTTTAAAGTCTGAGCATTTCTGTAATTTTTTGCGACCTAAATTTTATTTGATCATTTATTTTGTTTGTATCTTCTTCCAAATAGTTTCTGCCTGGTTGTCCGGGTGTTTCATTTCCTTATAAAGTACATGAGTTTTGCTTTTATAATGACAGTAAGAATACCGGTAAGCCTGCTTAAAAAATTTATAGAACTAGAATCTAGGTTTGGTCTTCAACCATTCGGGTACTGCTCCCTTCGAAAGCCTTACTTCAGAACCAATACGGAGCTTTTAGAAATGCGTGCTACAGTTCAGAAAAAAACAAGTCAATTAGGCAGTTTCCACTTTCGCCAAACATTTACGCATTATTTTTCGTGTCAGTTCTACCTACGCGTTCATGGTTGGAACGAAGCACACAACAAAAGGCGCCCATCTTGTGAGAGGTAAGATTACACGTGCCCTCCCGTCGACAGTCGGTGTGCTGTACGGAGCTTGCTTCCTCCGCTTTTCAGGTCCTCCCATCTAAATGATCCATAGTTATTTTTTAGAGAATAAACCGTTAGTTCGCTTATAAAGGGTGAATCACCTAAAACTTGCACCGCAAATATTGCGGATATGGAAAGTGTTATCGATATGTGGTTTTTCACAGAACGGATTGGTAGACAGGGGCTCGTATTGTTAGCCAATACATAGATTGTAATAACACTTAGAAAAAAAATTTTTTTTTACCTACATACACTTTTTAAATGGAGCAATGCCTATTGACACTAACAAACAAAAAGTAGGGTAAATTACAATGTCATTGGTATTTGTTGCAGGATTCTGGTGCGTGTCGCTTACGAGAATCTGATTTTGAAAACTTGCCACATCAACGCTTGTTCGATACGTGTGCTAGCACACACAAAACGACAACATAAATGCATACACTAGCTATATGGATTCTGACCAATAACGAAACAATTGACAGTCATGTGTTGTGTTCAAAATGACAACCGGCTGCGGCAATACACACTTCCCGTCTGGTATAGAACGACTGCTGCGCACGTGCTAGCATTTCGGTGGAGACGTCAGAGCAGTCTGCAATAAGGCATCGTTGTATATCGTCGGGTGTAGTTGCTATGTTCTGGTAGACAGCTTTCACAGCAGTAAAACGCTACAGATGTTAAATCCAGAGAACGGACCGGTCAAGGTTCGAGTCCTTTGCATCCAATCCAGCAATTTGGAAAGAATTCGTGAAGACATTCTGTAGTACTTCATGCACTATAGGCTGGACAGCCACCATGTTGATAATACAGGTACGTCCTCGTTGGCAGAGGAACAGCTTCTAGCATCCGTGGAAGATGGTCTGTTAGAAAAATGCGATACCTTGTGTGCGTACAGAGTTCCGTCTATGAAAAACGAGTCTATGTGCTGATGGTTCACTATCCCACACCAAACATTTACACTCCATGGAGGCTGACGTTTCACGAGCCAAAGAGCATTGTCAACAGACCAAAAGTGCATGATTCGCCGGTTTACCTGGCCATGATTGATAAATGTGGCTTCATCGCTAGACAAGATACATAATACATCTAGAGTACCGTGTCTTAATGCCAATGCACAAAAGTTAACACGGTTCTCATGGAGAGAGATGTGATAAGGATGGAACCTTTGTCACTAGAAAATATGGAGAACGCTTGCCTGATCATGTCACTTCCTCGTTCGACCGCGCGGGAGCTAATGTTCACATCAACTGAAGCAGAGCAAGAGCGTTGATTTCCCCCTTTTCTGTCGTCATTTGTTTCCTTCTGTTACGTTGTCCAGGTGTTACACTACTATTTTCACGAAACTGGTTGAAGAGGTCGATAAATAACTGCCGAGATGGTTGACGACTATTGGGATATATTGCCGCATACACCGTACAAGAACAAACTGCATTCTTTCTGCAGTCTCTAGACACCATGAGTTTGTGGGCTTTATATACATTGGTAATCCAATTGTCAACACACTAGCTACTGCTTGGACTGTCGCACAATAACTCATTAGCGAATCTCACTGCACTCGAGCAACGGAGAAGCACACTGTGAGCAAACACAGCAATATTGTACCTAGCAACTATGCGGGTTGTATGACACAAACAAGTGTCGGTATGCGAACTTTTCAAAATACGATACCTCGTAAACGACTCGCACTAAAATCCTGCAACAAACACCACTTACATTCTAATTTACTTTACTTTTGATTTGTTAATGTCAATAGGCCTATCTGAACAAAAATACACTTTGTGAGTACTATTACAACCTGTTTATTGGCTAACAATACGAACCCCTAGTCCGATAATACAACTAACCGTTTTGACGTAAAATGATTTTAAGTGACAGTCAGATGAACGAACAAACGTTCATTGACTTTATATTGCTTTTAAAGAAGGCATATCCCTTGGTGCACATATACAATGCTGTAAGATATAGAAAAGATCCAACGGAGAGCAGCGCGCTTCGTTATAGGATCATTTAGTAATCGCGAAAGCGTTACGGAGATGATAAATAAACTCCAGTGGAAGACGTTGCAGGAGAGACGCTCAGTAGCTCGGTACGGGATTTTGTGTAAGTTTCGTGAACGTACCTTCAGCGAGGAGTGAAGCAGTATATTGCTCCCTCCTACGTATATCTCGTGAAGAGACCATGAGGATAAAATCAGAGAGATTAGAGCCCACACAGAGGCACACCGACAATCTTTCTTTCCACGAACAATATGAGACAGGAGTAGAAGGGAGAACCGATAGAGCTACTCAAGTACCCTACGCCACACACCATCTGGTGGGTTGCGGAGTATGCATGTAGATGTAGATGAAGATTGCAAAATGGTTTGTCGCAGTTGCAAAAAAGGAATGAATCACTGTCGTCAATAATCTTTGTAGAAAGTCTCTGTAGTAATAAGAAGTCGTCATCCTTTATTCCAGAGACGTTCCACATAGCATAAATTTTAAAAAATGCTTAATTTCATTTCTTGTTTAACCAATACTTACTACGATTAGAGCACTGCATGAGGTGGAAATGCGGTTGTAGCTGTAGATTTAGAACCTCCGATCAGAGAAACTAAACAAAACTGAATCAATACTGAGAAATTACGCAAGGTAAGTTTTAAATTGTCTTCGTTATACACTGGATAAGTTTTCACTTCATTCATTTAATAAATGAAATAGTTACTAGACTGAGAGGTTACGACTGTGAAACACGTCATTGTACTTTGATAACGGTCCCATCTCAATGTTGTAAGAGCAATACTTTATATGCGGTCGCAATGACGAAAATAAATAAACTTAACGTATAAATCTGTACTCCGCACGCCACCTTACCGTGTGTGACGGAGACTACTTTGTACAACTATCATACCCCTCCCCCCTCCCTCCGCTTATCTGTTCCAGTGGAAATGGTTTCACGAACTATAATGATACGAAGCATAGGTCATTACTATCAGTTTTTAGGAAGTCTTTGCATTTTGACGGTATTTCTTAGTGATAAAGTGTGTTATTTTCTAGTTTCTTTTTGTCACTCGGAGTAGATATTGAAGGTTTTAGCAAATTTATCCGTTAGATACTTCTCCGGCGGCAGTGGCCGTACGGTTCTAGGCACTACAGTCTGGAATCGAGCGACCGCTACGAGGCAGATTCGAATCCTGCCTCGGGCATGTATGTGTGTTATGTCCTTAGGTTAGTTAGGTTTAACTAGTTCTAGGCGACTAATGACCTCAGAAGTTAAGTCGCATAGGGCTCAGAGCCATTTGAATCATTTTCGTTAGATACTTCTGAAAAAAGTATGTATTTTGAGAAATTGAAGGAAACAAAGAAATGTATGACGCTATGGCACATAAGTAACACATTCCAGTCTTCCCTATTAATGGAACCACCAGCAGCTTCATGATCTTTAAAAAAATTCACAGAATTATTTTTTAATGTTATGTTATCTGTGAGGCAAAACTGTTTAAGATTTAGGCTGTCGTGGTTCACACAAAGTCTTGCGTGTGTGCAATTTTACACGGGGACTCACGTAACAACGTCTGTGCCTGTAGTTCAGATCCACCATGTGTAGCTTAGCTTGATGCAAGTGAACTGTATAATGAAATTTGCAGTGCTACTATTTCACAAATACCGCCCTTACGCCAAAATTGTGCCCCACAAGAAAAGCTTATATGGAGTAGAGGGAGATTCGGCTGCTGGGCCTCCACGCAGGGAACGGAGATGAAAGACGGGCAATGGGGTGTAAACTGAGTTTGGCGTGAGGTGTCAGGAGGAACCGGAAGGAAAGGAACGCCACTCCGGCAGCGGGCAGTTTTCCGGCCGGAATATCAGCGCTGACGTACGGACCAGCTGGCCGGAGTGCTATCACAGGAATGCCAGCTGCCACGCCACCAATTTGGCGCCAGCTTAATGGCGCGTGAACGGCGGTGCGCCGCCCAGCGCCGGCGCGTCGCCGCGGCTGCCCGCAGCGCCGCCGGTGGCAGTCCATCCAATTACTCGTGCCAGCAGCTGCTACGCTGGTGCCACTCCACGCTGCGTGCGGGCGTCGGCTCTGCCTCTACTCAACACGCGCTCACGCCACGCGGCCACTCCCCCGCCGGCGTCCGGAACTTTCTGGTGTCAACAGTCCTGGGGGGAAGTCCCCACTGACGTCATACACTGATGAGCCCACCGCGAAATTGAACGCCGCTTGTGCCCTGAGGGCACGTGAGGCGATAAGGAAGCACAGCGCGTGTTTCGAAAACAGAGAGTATAATTTCAGATATGTATCCCCCATATTGTAGACAGCAATGAAAGTTAGTTACAACATGTAGCCGGAAATCTTCGTTTCCGGGTGATGGTGTCCAAACATGATATTTACCAGAACTATTTTCTTCCCGCCGCTAGTTTTTAGTATAACAACTATGTTACGTACTACCGCATCAATGTCACCATCTCTGTTTATAATTTACCTAAAGTCTCAAATTATATTTTGGTAATAAAAATAGTAACGTAGCAGACTTTACCGAATTTAAAGAGAAGAAAACACTCCACCCACAAGGTGATCTGATTAAACTATTTATTTGTAATTAAATTAAAGAAAAAGAGAGAATAAGAAATGACATTGGGCAGTCATTTGCCTGGCTGTTACATACAGAAGGCGCTGAGCCGCTACGGGCAGCAGAGTTCGATAGTCAACGCAGACTGAAATTATATGGCTGTGTCATTTGCGCAGAACTTCAGAGAGTAACTAGAATTTTATGGAGCAGTCTTGGCGTAGGTAGACCTTGCGTGAGCTAAAAAGCGCTACTGGTCTGCCACGCGTTACCTCGGTACATCGCGAACACTGTAAAATAGTTCCTGTACTTTCTTAACCTTCCAGGCTAAGAACTACTTATTTTCATAATACACTCTAAGCCAGAAAGTAGGAAAACGGACAAACAACTGATTACAATTTCAGACAAAATCGGTGGTTTATTCAAGAGACAAAGCTTCACAAATTCAACAAGTCAATGAGGCGTTGGTCCACCTGTGACCCGTACACAAGCAGTCATTCGGCTTGGCATTGATTGATAGTGTTGTTGGCTATCCTCCGAAGGGATATCTTGTCAGATTCTGTCCAACTGGTGTGTTTCATTGTCTAAATCATGAGATAACTGCAGAGTCCTGTCCATAATGCCCCAACCGTTCTCAACTGGGAAGAGATCCGACGAACATGCTGACCAATGTAGGATTTCGCAAGCATGAAGACAAGTGGTAGACACTCCTGCCGTTTTCGGACGTTCTTTAGCTTGCTGAAATGTAAGCACAGAATGACTTGCTATGAAGATCAACTAAACTGGGCGTAGAATACCGCCCGTCTACCGCTGAGCTCTTAGGGTATCGCGAATGACGACCAAAAGGCTCTTATTATGAAATGAAATGGCACATCGTGGCAGACCATCTTCCCTGGTTGTCGGTACGTTTGGCGGGTGATAGGTTGATATCCCAACGCCCTTCAGAGCGTCCCAAGACACCTCTTCGATGGTTAAAAAATGGATCAAATGGTTCCAATCATTATGGGACTTAACAACTGAGGTCATCAGTCCCCTAGAATTAGAACTACTTACACCTGAGTAACCTAAGAATATCACACAAATCCATGCCTGAGGCAGGATTCGAACCTGCGACCGTAGCGGCAGCGCGTTTCCGGACTGAAGCGCCTAGAGCCGCTCCGCTACAGCGGCCGGCTCTCCGCTGGTCATTGGGACTTAGTTCGAAGCAGGACTCATCGCTGAAGAGAATTCTACTCCAATCAGTGAGATTCCAGGCCGAATGCGCCCAACACCACTGCAAGCGGGCTTGTTGGTGCACAGAGGTCAAGCCGTTAATGCTCCTTGTGGTCACTGAAGCTCAAGTTGCATGTCGTATCGATGATAATGATGAATTCAGGGCTCTTAGTACCTGTCTGATGATTGTTCCGTACTCTCATTCTCTCGTCCCTTTAGGTCAACTGTGTTATTCTTCATGCCGTGTTCGGCCAAGATTCACTTATTTCTCCAGCATCATAGAATAGTAGCAGCGCTCCTATCCACATGTCGAGCGGTCCTCCAACCGGGTTCTTTGAGCTAAGCTACACGACCTCTCTCAAATGCTCACATATCTGTATATTGTTCACGCGCCTGCCTGCGTGGCACAGTTACTGTCCAACTCAGACGCGGAACTAAATTCGCAAAGACTTGATGTTCTGGTGTCGACATATCCCCTGTTTATTATCTTTGCCAGCTGCGAAGGTGAAATTGCGCTGCAGCGTCGCGTATTCGTCCACCGGCCTCCAAAGTTTACAATTTTGCACCTCCCGTCGATATCCGTATGAATATAAACGTGTGAGCAATTTGCATAACTCTTTTTTAATGTATCTTGTTTTTAGACTGAATACTAATGAAAGTAACTGAGGAAAGAACCTAGTGAGTTACTTTCCTCTGTGAGATTTAGTACGCTTTCATTCATTTGGAAAATTGAGTGGGTCTAATATGACTCGCGGGGCGGATCCATACGTCAGGAGTGCCAGTTGCGATGTTGCAGCGCTCGTAACTACAAGTCGCTACTTCCGCCCCGAAAGCCGGTCACTTGTACAGGGTGTTACCGTAAGAACTTGCAAAAATGTAACAGGGCGTAGAGAGTGCTCGCTGAACAATTTTTGGTAGGGAACCTCGGGTCGAAGTCGTCAGCGTAAGGAGATATGGAAGTAAACTTGCCTACCACTTTGTCTAGGATTACTGTTTTCCAGATTATTTACAGCTAACATGTGTACAAGTTTACACTCACTGTGCTGCAAGGAAACAAGAACGAGCCTAATTACTAGGATGTCATGATGCAGGTTTTGGTTACTTTAATTGTCCATAAGGTGGCTCTGTTGTATTGTATTTTCATTGCCCCTGACACAATGTGCTACGAATCAACGAAAGACCCCTTCAGCATAGCGGCGCAGCGCCTCTCTTCAGTGTGAATGTCTGCAACCATCTCAATGTATTTTCTGGTCGCTGCATTGGAAGGGCAAGTCCTATTCCATGGCCTGCGAGGTCATCTGTCCTGAATCACTTTGATTTGTTCCTATGTCGATATCTAAAGCCACTTGTGAATGAGACTCCAAAGGACGCGAAGATGGATTTAGTTGCCAGAACTGTAGCTGCCTGTGATGCGATTCGAAACACACCAGGGATGTTTGTCAGATTGCGTCAGAATCTTGTACGCCGATGTCATGCTTGTACTAAGGTTGATGGCCATCCCGGAATTTGCCTGTAACGATTTAGGGAAATTAGCGTACGGAAAACCGGAATCGGGATGGCCGGATGCGGATATGACCTCTCGTCTCCCGATTGCGAGTCCAGTGTATATTTTAGCAAGATTTGAAAACACTTCTGTGGTTTCGAATGCTAGGGATTTTGCTGATTAACACATGGCATGACGCCAGGGTGCTATTGGTTATATATAAATAAAAAGAACTTGAAATTATCTGAATATTTAAAATAAATTAAATGAAATTTTCCAGTATTTTTAAATTTTGTACTTCGCGCTAGATATTTCAAACTAAATGTAAATTTTTATAATGCTATTCTACACATAGGACTCAGGATGTCGAACAGAAGTATTTAAAAGAATGCACAAGTTGCGATCAGTTGCGGGGGAAGGTCGGGTAGTTCGGACGTGTAAGCTTTTTCGATATCATATTTTTCAAACGATGAATTTGAACATTCTTCATCCTGAACAACACTACGGAAATCTCTCAACAATATTATAAAGCTGGATTTCTTAAGAATACACATTCGTCGATTTCTTACCACTTTTTTTCAAAATGGCTCTGAGCACTATAGGACTTAACTTCTGAAGTCATCAGTCCCCCAGAACTTACAACTACTTAAACCTATCTAACCTAAGGACATGACACAAACCCATGCCTGAGGCAGGATTCGAACCTGCGACCGTAGAGGTCGCGCTGTTCCAGAATGTAGTGCCTAGAACCACTCGGCCACCCCTGCCGGCTTACCACCTTTTTAATCCATTGCAATTTGACTGTTAAAATTTTTTGAAAGTTGTGTCAAACATAAAACTTTAATGCCTAACAAAGTTATTTTATTGCAAATATTATTTAATTCGATCATTTATGTTTCTAAATTTGAAATGGACCGTCAGGTCACCTTGTTTATCAAAGAGTCCGTCGATTTCCGCTAGATGAATCTGCTCTTCGTTGCAGAGTCGTGTAATCAGGAGTCCTCAGTCTCTTAAATCTCCTTGCCATTCACAAAATCATACTAACAGTCTTAACCCGATTCCATTTTTTCTTTGTGAATCGTACATCCAGTTGGTCAGATATTTGTACAGCAGGTCTTAAGAACTAAATTTCACACTAAGTCATAAGCTGTCTATCTAAATTTATAACACAACTGTAGATTAATGAGTCCTGTTCATCACTGAATCTTGTAACTAAAAAGACGTATTATTTTCTAACACAGATTTCAAGGCCACCTCTCTGTTTTCCAGTAGATTTTAAAGTGTATCACCTGTTATACATCTTGAAACTGAATATTTTGATTTGATTTCCGGATTGTCATTCCACAATATCTGGCTTTTTTTACGACTTTTCCTATCTTCTCTGTCTTTTTCTCTTAAGGAAAAAACATTATTTTTCCGATACAACAAGAACGTAGCACTGTGTTAATTTAACATTCGCATTATTATTCATTGGGGTAGAGATTGTCACAGCTTAGAATACAAAGAATAACATCGATTTTATTTAAAGATAAAATCATCTTCATTATCATCTATTTCCAAATATAGGTGCTGTAGTCATCTTTTCTGGTCTCTGTCATCCCTACAACCAGTTCCTACGCTGTCTTCCTCATTCTCTCTTTCTAGTTTTTTTTTTTTCAATCTATTTTCAGTCATTCTGTCAACATGACGCTTCCGTCTCAATCTTTTCTCTTCTGTCTTGTCCTTAAGTGAACAATTTTTAATTCTTATTTAATCCATTTTATTACAGCCCCTTACATGCCTCATCAACTTCATCTCTTCCGCCTGTATACGTGATATTTTTCTTTTTTTACAGTCCGCGATTCGGAACCATATACAATTATACAATAGTAGGTACAGATTAAATTTTACAGATTTCATTTTTTTCCTTTCTTGTTTTTCTTCCCACAGTTCTTCCAGTTGTCTCGAAGATATCTTGATATTTAAGAACCTTCTCTCAATGTCTTTGTTTTAGTTAAGACTAATGTCACATTCTAGATGACTGAAGTGGGATACCGGTTCAAAAAAATTTATCATTTATTATTATTTTTGATATGAGTGGATTCCTTCCTGTGAAATCCATTATCTTTGTATTATTCGGTAATATAATTAAGTCGTAATACATCGCTTTTTGGCTCAATCTGTACACTGATCTTTCTAAATTCTTCTGTTTCCTGTATAGTTATCTGGTCATCAGCATGTAACGGAGTGTTTCATGGTATGCTAGATCTTATTTTAATCGCTACCTGTATTTCATCTTTCCACTTCACAGCTAGTTCGTCAATGTACACATTTAATAAAGTGGGTGATAGACTACACTCTTGTTGAACATCCCGATTTCTTAAAATTTCATCTGATAATTTCGAACCTCAATTTACAATTTTATATTTATATGCAGTCTTTTTATCTAAAGATATAAAAAGAGTCTATTGTAACGTACTTGCAAACAAAGCACAAAATTCCTAAGTTAAATTTGTTTACCGAAGAAGAAAATAGGAACAGGTAAACGCAACGTTGTTGGTACTCAAATGGTCTAGAGTGGTCGTGTTCCTTCACAGCTGGCACTGCAGCCGGCGCGACATGTGTTGTTACTAGCTGTAGAGCTTAGAAACAGTTCTCGTCCGGTACTGTCCATTGTTCGGTACTGGCTGGCCGTCCCTTATAGGCAGCAATGGGTCCTCCAGGCAGGAGCAATTACCACAGCAGCGACGGAGGAGGACCACAGAAGCCTGCGGTGAGCCGCCGCGGTGTGTGCCCAGGACAGACCGCACGCGTCTCTTGTTCATCCAATTAGCGGCACAGGCTGCGCCACGTGCGGACTATGTGGTTTCGGGAGGGAGTTACGGTGTCACGGCACAACGGCAGCCGACGACGCCAATTACTCAGTGCAAAATGCGATAATATTTGCATAAACCCGACCTGGTCGAAAAACGAAATCTTTTAATTTTCGTAAGAAGGAAGATCAGAATTTAAAACTGCTCTCGGTCTGACGGTGAGTAAATCCGGAGCATTAGTTCGAGCCCGCATCTCGTGGTCGTGCGGTAGCGTTCTCGCTTCCTGCGCCCGGGTTCCCGGGTTCGATTCCCGGCGGGGTCAGGGATTTTCTCTGCCTCGTGATGGCTGGGTGTTGTGTGTTGTCCTTAGGTTAGTTAGGTTTAAGTAGTTCTAAGTTCTAGGGGACTGATGACCATAGATGTTAAGTCCCATAGTGCTCAGAGCCTTTTGAACCACTGGTTTGATTGGACAAATCCAGGGGAGGAACTCAGGCGGACATTTCTAACAGGAGTCGTCGCAGACATTGCCTAATTTAGAGAAAACTTGGAAGCCGAAACCAAAACAGCTGGACGGAGATTTGCGTCTCCTCCTCCCAGGTACGTCTCCAGTCTCTTAACGCTGCTACGTCTCCAGCTAATGATAGAGAGAGCCATACTGCGACTGACAGCACAACAAAGGGCTATGTGTGGAGAAGCCAGGCTAACCATGGTTCCTAAACGGGTGCAGCAGCATACTCAGTAGCCGTAGGATCAACTGCATGGATGACTGACTGAAATGGCCTTGTAACATCTACAATCATCACCTTGTTGTGCTAGTATAACTACCGGCCCACAACAAAACTACAACTGTTATTTCTTCCCGAAGGCTTACCGCTCCACTGTATGACTTCTGCATCTACATCTACATAGACACTCCACAAGCCACGGTACGGTACCTTGTATCACTGCTTGCCATTTCCATTCCTGTTCCACTCGAAAATAGAGCAAGGGAAAAACTACTGTGTATATGCCTCCGGTGAGCCCTAATTCCTCAAATCTTATCATTACGCGCAATGCACATTGGCTGCGGCAGGATCGTTCGGCAGTCAGCTTCAAGTGCCGGTCATCTAAATTTTCTCAATAGCGTTTCGTTTTCCCACGAGGGATTCACATTTGAGTTCCAGAAACATCTCCGTAATAGCTACGTGTTGTTCCAACCTACCGGTAACAAATCTAGCATCTCGCCCCTGCAATGCTTCGATGTCGTCCTTGAATCCGATCTGGCACACATTCCAAACACTCGAGCAGTACTCAAGAACAGGTCGCACCAGCGTCATATATGCGGTCTCCTTTACAGGTGAACCACTCTTTCCTACAATTCTCCCAGTAAACCGAAGTTGAACATTCGCCTTCCCTACCACAGTTCTCACATGCTCGCTCCACCTCATATCGCTCTGCAACGACGGAATCCTCTTGGGTAAAATATTCCGCAGGTAAAATACTTCCCCATTCGTATCGGCGGGGAACGGGGAGGGAGGGGGAGGGGATACTCAAGAGCACGTCATCACCAGGAAAAGTAAAATTGGCATTTTACGGGTCGGAGCGTGGGATGTTAGATTCCAGTATCGCATAGGTAGGTTACAGAATTTAAAAGGTGAAACGGAAAGGTTGAAGTTACATGTAGAGAAAATTAGTGAAGTGTGGTGGCAGAAGAACGAGACTTCTGGTCCGGTTAGTAAAGGCTTATAAACACAAAATCAATTAGGGGTAACCCAGAGTAGGCCTGACAAAGAGTAATAAAATAGGAATGGGTGTAACCTAGTATGAAGAGCCTAGTAGCTGATATAGATAAAGCGAACACCCATCACAGTAGTACGAGTTGAAATGCAAAGTAGCTCTGCAGAAGTTGCAGAGATTGAAAGGGGGCTCTCTACATTTTTTGCGAACAAGTTTCTAAAAATGGACAGTCCCTCCTCACGAAGGATTACTCTCACCGCCTAGGAAATGCCTCAAATCCAGATGACCAGCATGTGAAGAAGGAGTCCAAATGCTCTCCACTTGATTCAACCCTGACGCTGAGAGGAAACGTGAGTGGCAAGCCGTGGGAAATCGGAAACGTGAATTTATTGACAATCCAGCTGTTAAAGTTGCAGACTCTTATCATCCGAGTGACGTCTGAGTACAACTTAACAGACACCGGATTGAAGTAGGTATGTGCAAGTACAACATGCAAAAATGGGGCTTTTGCACTGACAGTGCTTGTGACTAGGATGATATTAAGACAATGAGCAAAGTTGTAGATAAGTATCCTAACAAACGTTTCCCAGGTGGCATCAAGAGTCTACACAAAGGGCAGTCAATCTTTCTTACATGCTACCCATTTATCTATTGCTGTTAGCACTAAAATTTTCTTAGTGCCGGATGTCAGTTTGTGAGATAGTTCCATGCGTGCTGCCCTTGGTCGGTCATTACAGGAACTGTTAATGCTATTCGTGGATGACGCTGAAGTTGTCGTCCGATGATGTCCCATGTGTGTTCGACTGGGTACAGATCTGATGATCGAGCAGTCCAGTGCAACATTTCAAGACTCTGCAGTTCATGTTGGGTTAAAACAGCCGTATGTGGGCAAGCGTTACCCTGTTGGAAAACACCGCCTGGTATGCATTTCATTTTGTGATGACCAAGCTGCTGAGGACATCGGTACCCAGGTTTACACACTACTTAATCTAACTTTAGCTTAATGCTAACAACAACACACACACATGCATGCCCAAAGGAGGACTTGAACCGTCGACGGTGGGAAGCCGCGCCAACCGTGGCAAGGCGCCTCTGACCGGGCGGCAGCCCTTCGCGGCCTGTTCATTAATGACTGCACAAGTCGAATCATCAGACTGACGTACAAATTTGCAGTCAGGGTGCGTGGGATAACGTCGGACTATTCCTGCTGTAATACGAAATCGCACCCCGGACCATAGCTCGAAGTGTAGTCAAGTGTGGCTAGCAGAAGGACAGGTTGGTTGCTGGCGCTCAGCTGGCCGCCGTCTAACCAACACATGGCCATCACTGGCATCGAGGCTGAACAAACTTTCATCAGAAAACACAACAGACCTCTACCTTGTACTCCAGTAAGCTCCCGCTTGATACCACAGAAGTCGCAAATGACGATGGTTCTGGTTCATTGGAAAGCACATTACAGCCAGCATGGCTCCGAGTTGTCCTTGAAGTAATCGATTTTTAGTAGTTCGTTGTGTCTCTGTTCTGTTTGCTGCTGCAATTGCAGTAGGATGCGCCAGAGCCTTACGCCGAACACAATGCTCTTGCTTGTCGGTAGAGTCACGTGGCCGTTAAGAGGCCGGTGTTTTTCCGACCGTACAGTCTCGAGATCACCGCTGCCAGCAATCGTGTACAGTGGCTACATTTCTGCGACGTCTGTCTACAGTGTCGCAGAAGGAACATCCAGTTCCCCGAGGGCTTGTTACAAATTAAGTGAGCTGTTCATAATGGCATCTCCTCGTCACTGAAAGGTCTTCTTGACTTACATCAACTCACCGTATCATGTGTCAAAGATAATTAACGCTCACGTCTTTTTTTTATTTTCATTTTTGTACCTTACAAACAAGGTGGGCCGGCAGCGGCCTATTTGTGCCGCTCTTTGGCCATAGAAAAGACATACAGTACAACAGGAATACAGAAAAAAAAACTCGGAGGACAAAAACGGGACACAAACATAATAAAATAAACGAAGTAGTTCACTGATGCAGTGCTCAGATTAAAAATAGTTCAACACTTCACACAACGGAGAATACAGAATGTCACACGCGAATGGAGGAGCTCGGACGGAGAGACACCGATGCACTGATGGGACGACAAACACGAGCACTGCAGCGACGATCTCCGGCTCACGAAGACGCACTGTTCACACAAAAAAGCCGGGGTCTGCCAGAGGGAAGAGGTGAGGGTAGGAGGGAGAGGGGGTGGGGTCGATGGCAGTGGGAAGGAGGGAGGGGCATGGGAGAGGGTACAGGGGGTGTGCAACCCCGGTAAGGGGGGAGGAGAGGATGGGGGGATGGAGGAAGTGAGAAGGGATAGAAGGGAAATAGGGTGCCCTGGAGGAAAACACAAGAGGAGGGTTGGGACGATTAAAGTTGGTGGGAGGGGTAAAAGGAGGGCGTCATCAGGGAGGGAGAGTTGGTGGAAGCCACCTTGGGCAAGGATATGGACTGTGGCAACATGGGTAGCGGGTGGGATGCAGGAGTGCAGGTGCAGCAGCATAAAGGGGTGGAAAAGGATGGGAGAGACAAGCAGGTGAGGGGAATCAAGTTTGTGCAAGGTGTAAACGGTCCATATCCATTCAAGGAAAAGGAGGAGGTGTGGGAAACGAATTAAGTCATAGAGGTTCCACATGGGGGAACGGAGGCGGATGCGATAGGCGAGTGGGAGTGCATGGAGTTCCAGAATTTGAAGGGATTTGTAGAAGCTAGGAGGGGAGGAGATCCAGGTGGGATGGGCATAACAGAGGATAGGGCGGATGAGGGATTTTTAGCTGTGGAAGATGGTGGAGGGGTCCAGACCCCATGTGCGGCCAGAATGGAGATTGAGAAGACTGAGTAGGGAGCATGCCTTGGCTTGGATCGTCCGGAGATCGGGGGTCCAGGAGAGGCGACAGTCAAGGGTGAGGCCAAGGTACTTGAGGTTGGGGGTAAGGGTGATAGGAGGCCATGGACAGTAAGATAGAAATGGAGGAGACGGAAGGAAGGGGTGGTGTTACCTGGGTCTTAGAAGGATTGACCTTGAGCAGCCACTGGTTACATCAAGTGATGAACTGGTCGAGACGGGAGTAGAGAAGACTCTCACGTCTGTTACAGAGTGTATTTAAAGCAAACCTGGTTTGCGTCCGCATACAGCTACCAACCTTACGCTGCACGACTTCTTCTTGCGGCTGCTATTTTTTCTCCGTCAGCGTTTTGCAAAACGTTCAGTACTGGTATTAGTTCACAGTGGGTGATTGGTTCAACATTAATTGGTATTTAATGTAGGCTTACGCCTTAAGCATCGGAAACACTGCTAATGAAAAATTTCTCTTAGCTATCTCTCTGTAATTGATCCCTCAGATTGCAAATCAAACCATGTGTGCGAATCGGAATTGGTAATGTATTCGTAGCACGACTCTGTAACTATCGGTCTAATACAACTTGCTAATTTTACGGCGATAAACGCGAAGTTAGCAGGAACGCATCAGAGATACGAAGGCAGCAGAAGCAGCTACGTTCTGCGAACGGACGGGGCCGGAACTGGCGGCAACATTAATTCCGCTGAAAGTAGCTGCTACAAAGGCGTAAGATAAACGAGTTGTGAATGTTTATGTAGCGGGCGGTAAATCAGCCGTCCATCGGATCCTGTTGGTGGTGGTGCCGGTGGGGGGAGGGAGGGGGAAGCGTGGGGGAGGTAATGAACGGGTGAGGCGGCGACCGCACGCGCCAGCGACCAATTTTTCATGACGCCGCGCCAAAGGTATACACGCGCCGGGCGAGCCCGAGTAATCACTTTAATTTGCCTGCCCGCCGCTCGGGGCGTTGTCGTCGCCGCCGCGGACGTGGGTGAAAAACAAAAGGCTGTCTGGCTTTGCGAATTCTGCCGCCAACGGGCACGGCGGGGATTACGTGCACTTCCTGACGTGACGGTAGAATTGTTGCTCCACAGTCTTTCGTCTAGTTCAGAGCAAATCATCTTATCTTTATACTGTCGTCGATTTTAGAAAAATACGCACACATACACACACACACACACACACACACACGAAACCTGTCACAAATAAAAGGCTAGAGGAGCGTTACATGACACATCATACTACTCCCAAACTCTTCGAATCACTATGAAATGCATGCCAGAGAGTACTTTTAGGTTTGCCAGTTGGTTGGTTGCTTGATTTGGGGGAGGGACCGGACAGTGAGGTCATTGGTCCCATCGGATGAGGGAAGAATCGTTAAGGAAATCGGCCGTAATTTTGACAGTTATTAGCGCTTATTTTCGCTCCATTCACGTATGGAGCGAGGGAAGAATGACTGCTTAAACAAATCTGTGCATGCTGAAATTGCTCTAAACTTGTCATAAGCAGCCTGTACATGATCAAACTTGTATGTCAAGTCCGCTCTACTTATTCACGGGTTCGTCCAACAAAACCATTCAAATACCAACAACTGTTTTTATTTATTTATTTTTATTTACTAGGTTTCAGAAATTGTCGATACAGCCTGCTAATCACAGGAAATATCGTAAAGCAATAGGTTACGACAATTTATGGGGTAGTCATTAATTAAGTCGTACACTGGTAAAAACTAACATACGATTAACAAAGGACTGATTCGACATAAAATAAAATTTACAATCAGAGTTTACGGTGACGGGAAAACAAGACGAACACGGAACACAGGATGCGCACCGGTAGTATAATATAAAAATCCAATTATTAACACAATAAGAGATGAAAAATCGCCGTTGGTACTTATCTGGAATATTTCCAGTTCATTCCCTATCCATGACTAAAATTAAATAAAATCTTCTTCGTACGTCCCGTGAGAATTATTTCAAAAGTAACGGATGGAAAACTGAGTATTTGTGCATTTCTTTAAGTACCATCTAGACATAACAGGAGAACAGTTTACAAGCACCAGAGTTGTGTATTACACCCACACAGCTTTCAGAGTCGTACATTTAGGAGGTGAACATACGAACATACATTTAAAAGCTAAGCGTTCCATCTTCTACAGAGAAGCACGCAGGGGTATAGCAATTTAATTGAGCTTTGGTCTTTCCATGACATTCTAAGTGCGAAGAGCATTAGGTTGGCTACCAACAAAGTTTGTCAGCTATATCCCACTTTCGAAGTAGGGGCTGTTCGTATCGTAAAGTCTTCTGATAGCAATGGCGATGGCTAACAGTGCGGACAAAGCATTTCTTGCGTTGTCTTTGGGTAGCGGTGTGTATAAAGACGGAAGGGAAAACATTACGCTGCTTCACGGAATGATTGAAACTGAGAGAGAAACATACATGTGAAACTCTACTAGACGACATATTACACTGAAAATGTGATAATTATATCAGCTTTCTCAGAATGGACTTTCAGACCTTTAGTAACCGAATTATTACATCCTCACACTGAAAATTAAGAGACGTATACTAAAAGCTGGAAGAACAAGAGAGCTTCATATTTTTTTATTTTTTTGTACTCCTGCTTGTATTTTATGCGTAGAATACTACTTTTCTTTTAAACCTCTTCCTCAGTCATACGTCGATGGGAAAGACGCAACACCTCAACAACTTATTGACTGCCATGGCTGTTTTTTTATTTTGACCCCAGTTTTTATAGTAAACTTATGGTGCAGTAAGACATAGAGTAGTAAAACTCTTTCTCGCTTAACATGCTCAGCGAAACATAAAGACAAACGACGTTCACCCTCTTGAGAAATCTGACGTCAGTGACAATTTCTCTGAAATACGTCAAATA
This sequence comes from Schistocerca gregaria, assembly GCF_023897955.1. Lineage (NCBI taxonomy): Eukaryota > Metazoa > Arthropoda > Insecta > Orthoptera > Acrididae > Schistocerca > Schistocerca gregaria. Next base: position 516,258,841 of record NC_064924.1, read on the forward strand.
CGCTCTGTGTTTGACATACACTTAAAGCAACACTGTACACAGTCAAGTATATGAGAAGCTAGTAAAGTTTGTCAAATTGTTTGAAGTTGTACCGAGGGGCTTTAGCAATATCTACTGGAGGCACATGCAGGGGTTTTTAATACATTGCTGTGCAAATCTTAATGACGACGTACATAAAGTACGATGACTACTCTTTGTAAGTGACTGGAAGTGCGGGAGTATGTTGTCAGAGGTCTCCCAGTCGTGCACAGAAAACTGGGCGATACACGGACTGACATCATCATGACTACAGCGCCAGTTGGGCTATGGGTTGTCATCGTAACTCGGGGCGGTGCAACCATATTTATCAAGACTGCAAAGTCTCACGCTCGACAGAGGCAGATCGACCGCATGAAGATGGTTCCTATGTCTGACGACCAGTACATTGTGATCCATTGACAGCTCTACACTTGCAGCACCATTTGCTACGGCTCCAGGGGCATAGCGTGTGGCCGAGAGAGGAGTGGTTTCGCCTGCTGTTCTCGGATGAGAGCAGATTCAGTGTGAGTAGTTACTCTGGACGCGCCCTCTTTTGGCGAGAGGTGGCTCAGCGTAACGCACTCCGGTACATTGTCGAGCATGCCAGATTTGGTAGTCTACGTGTTATGGTGTGTGGAGACATACTGTTGAATGTCTGTACTGACCTACAAATCTTTGAACACATTAAACGCGCTGGTCAACTTTAGTAAGACTCTGTGTTCCTTCCGCAAGTGCGTCTTTTCAGTGGTGCATTCGGCCGTGACTTCATTTTTATGGATTCATTCATTTCCGTGCCCGGCAGCATTTCCAGAAGGTAGCAACTCCGATGGCCTTATTGGTTCCCTCGATCAGGTCCTGTGTTGTACGGGGTTGTTCAGTTGAGGATATATTAGCAGGTGGGCTGTGTCTTGTGTTGTTCCGCACTCGCAGGATGTACCTCCATCAGATGGAAAAATGCCCTATTTTCGGATGTTGGTCTTGCATAGAGGAACGCCCACCCTTAGGCGATTGAGCGCTCTAAATAGGGTAGTGCAAGTCATTTTCTGAAGCTAGCTCTTCCCTTACATGGATATCAGGTGGTAACCTGCCCTTACACCTGCTGACGCTGTTAGACTCTGGTGATCCCTCTAGTGGTTGAGTCCTGGCGACGAAGCTCGTTCTCGACTTTAGCCGATGGACTACAGCCTGATGATCATGCATTGGATGTCAGGGCCCAGAAGTTTGCTTAGCCCTCTCTACATCTGCAGTAATAGCCCTTCTAATAGAGGGGGGAGCTATTCCAATAGTCGGATAGATTTTATCGACTGGAGTTGGCTTCCTACATCTCGACAAGATTCGGACGGTATCACTGATTGCAATATCAACCTGTTTGGTGTGAGTGGATGCACTCCACACAGGTGAAGCTTACTCTACTAAGGACACACACAATCCAAGAGACGAATTCTCAGGACCGCATGACTTGCTCCCCATACGGTGGATGTGAGCTTCCTCATGATGTTATTCCGTGAACTAACTTTCAGCCTGGTAGTATGGGTATTATGGCAATGTTTCTTGAAGGTCAGGGTCCGACCAAGGGTAACACACAGATATACTGGTGTTGAACGATGCTCCAGTCGTTTGCATTGGCATGTAACGTCCAGTTCCCACCGTGCTTCTCTGTTTTTATTTATGACAATCGGCTACTGAGTCGAACAGCGCAGGTGGAGGAGCCTTGGAACAAGAGGATATTCGGCGAACATGGTGACCTGCCCGTATTGATCGCCGGCCGGAGTGGCCGAGTGATTCTAGGCGCTACAGTCTGGAACTGCGAGACCTCTACGGTCGCAGGTTCGAATCCTGCGTCGAGCATGGATGTGTGTGATGTCCTTAGCTTAGTTAGGTTTAAGTAGTTCTAAGTTCTAGGGGACTGATGACCTCAGCAATGAACTCTCATAGTGCTCAGAGCCATTTGAACCATATTGAACGTCATGGAGCAGGTGTTAGATACTTTGAGGGTACGTTCTGCAGCACAATCACGTGCACCAACGGCCATCCAACCGTTCTGAACCGCGCTAGCGGAGGAATGGGCAGCTCTATCACAGGAACTCCTTATAAGCCTTGCAGCCAGCTGGGAGGACGTTGCAGGGTATGTACTACCGTTCGTGGTGATCACACAATCTATTAAGAACCATGCCTCACCTTCTCTAATAGCCAGGGGACAGTCACAAATCTTGCTGTCTTAAATGCCATTATTACCTTCGAGTAAAAGTGTCAGTTGTTTTCGTTTCATTGCGTAATTTTTTCAGCTACCTTATGAGCTAAACTGTAGCAGTTGGTTGTATGTATTGTCGAAGTCCCATCGAGTTGAATTACCTTGAAGAAAACGGTCTATTGACACACAGTCGACGGCCGCGGTGGCTGAGCGGTTCTACGCGCCTCAGTCCGGAACCACGGGACTGCTACGGTCGCAGGTTCGAATCCTGCCTTGAGCATGGATGTGTGTGACGTCCTTAGGTTAGTTAGGTTTAAGTAGTTCTAAGTTCTAGGGACCTGATGAAGTCAAATGTTAGATCTCATAGTGCTCAGAGCCATTTTTTTTGAGACACAGTCAACACGGATTTAGAAAACATCGTTCTTGTAAAACACAACTAGCTCTTTACTCGGATGAAGTGTTGAGTGCTATTCAAGATTTCAAAGTGATTCCGTATTTCTGGATTTCCGGAAGGCTTTTGACACTGTACCACACAAGCGGTCTGTAGTGAAATTGCGTGCTTATGGCAATTCGTCTCAGTTATGTGACTGGATTCGTGATTTTCTGTCAGAGAGGTCACAGTTCGTAGTAACTGACTTAAAAACATCGAGTGAAACAGAAGTGATTTCTGGTGTTCCCTAAGGTAGTCTTATAGGCCCTTATGCTGTTTCTTATCTACATAAACGATTTGGGAGACAATCTGGGCAGTCGTCTAAAGTTGTCTGCAGATGACGCTGCCGTTTATCGACTAGTAAAGTCGTCGAAAGATCAAAACAAACTGCAAAATGATTTAGAAATGATATCTTTATTGTGCGAAAATTGGTAATGGAGCGTAAGTGACGAAAAGTCTGAGGTCATCCACATGATTCCGAAAAGGTATCCAATTGACATGGGTTAGTCGATAAATCAGTCAAATCTAAAGGCCGTAAATTCAACCAAATACCTAGGAATTACAATTATGAATAACTTAAGTGGGAAGGAACACATAGAAAATGTTGTGGGGAAGGCTAACCAAAGTCTGCGTTTGACTGGCAGGAGCCGGCCGAAGTGGCCGTGCGGTCCTAGGCGCTGCAGTCTGGAACTGCGAGACCGCTACGGTCGCAGGTTCGAATCCTGCCTCGGGCATGGATGTGTGTCATGTCCTTAGGTTAGTTACTTTTCACTAGTTCTAAGTTCTAGGGGACTAATGACCTCAGAAGTTGAGTCCCATAGTGCTCAGAGCCATTTGAACCATTTGAAAATGTAACAGCTCTACGAGTTCTAAGGAGACTTGTCTACACTATGCTTGTCCGTCCTGTTTTAGAATGCTGCTGCGCGGTGTGGAATCCTTACCAGAGAGGACTGACGGAGTACGTCGAAATAGTTCAAAGAAGGGCAGCACGATTTGTATTATCGCGAAATAGGGGAGAGAGTGACACTTAAATGGTACAGGATTTGCTGTGGTCATCATTAACACGAAGGCGTTTCTCGTGGTGGAGGAGTCTTCTCACGAAGTTGCAATCAAAAATTTTCTCCTCCGAATGCGAAAATATTTTGTTGACGACGACATACTTAAGGAGAAACGATCACCATGAAAAAATAAGGGAAATCAGAAAGATATAAGTGTTCGTTCTTTCCGCGCGCTATACGAGGTTTTAATAATACGAGGGCTATTAACAAAGTACATAACGTTTTGGAATTAAAAATAAATAAAGTATTGAATTTTTTTATTATATACAGATGAAAGCCACACTTAAATACTACTTTTCTACATAGTTTCCATTTAAATTAAGGCACTTATGGTAGCGATGGACGAGCTTGGAAATTCCTTCGTCGTAAAATTCGGCCGCCAGCGCCTTCAACCACGTCGTTACCTCTTCTTAAAGCTGTGCGTTGTAATCAAAACGCTGCGTAGTCAACCACTTCTTCATTGCTGGGAATAAGTGGAAGTCGCTCGGTGCCAAGTCGGGGCTGTATGGTGGATGAGGAAACAACTTCCACTTAAAAGATTCGAGAACTTCACGACTGGCATTTGCTGTGTGAGCCCGGGCGTTGTCGTGAATCAGCAAGATCTTTGAGCCCAAATTTCCCATGCTCTTGTTTTGTATTGCTCTTCTGAGATTGTGCAGAGTTTGGCAATACCTTTGAGAGTTTATTGAACTGCCTCTTTCCAGGAAATCCACAAAAATCACACCTTTTCTGTCCCAAAAGACAGTCGCCATCACCTTCCTTGCCGACATTGTCCTGCATGCATTTCTTGGGTTTTTGGAGGGAATTTGTGTGCCCCCACTGCATTGACTGCAATTTTGTCTCGCAGTTCACATGCTTAACCCATGTCACGTCACCAGTAACGATGCGATCGAGTAATGAGTCGCCATCTTTCTAGTAAGCGTCCAAAAACGTTAACGCTGCAGCCATTCGCTGATTTTTGTGAATCTCTGTCAAGATTTTTGGTATCCATCTTGCACAAAACTTGTGGTAACCAAGCTTTTCGGTAATGATTTCGTGCAACAATCTTCGTGAAATTTGTGGAAAACTCATAGAGAGTTCCGTTATTGTGAAATTACGGTTTTCACGGACCGCGGCATCGGCTTTTTCGACAAGTTGGGAAATCACTATGCTGGGTCTTCCATTTCGCTCTTCGTCGTGAACGTTAGTTCGGCCAGTTTTAAATTTTATGACCCATTGACGCACTACATCTTCAGTGATTATGTTGTCCCCATACAATTCACAAACCTGCCGATAGATTTCTATCGGTGTACAGTTTTTTGCAGTCAGAAACCTTATTACAGCACGTACTTCACACTTCGCGGCATTTTCAATTAACGCTGACATTTTAATCTGTCACAGTAACCCAACGGAGTACAGCACGAACCTCTCACTAGCACAGCAGGATGCCGGCTGAGCGGCGGAATGCCATGACACCAAGATGGCCGCGCTAGCCTCGCCCCTAACGGACACAAACGAAAACATAGTGTACTTTGTGGATAGCCCTGGTAGATAATTGTGAAGTTGGTGCAATGAACTCTTTGCCAGGTACTTAAATGTGGTTTGTAGAATATCCATGTAGCTGTAGATGTAATTGTGTTTCTTGGTTGTGGCACATCATGCGAAAGTTACTTTCGTCCCTTAGTTTTGCACACGAGTATATTTAAACAGAGTTGAAAATGGCGCAGCAGCGATTCTGGAATATACGTAGAGATAGTAGTGTGAGCAGCAGCAACAGCAGGTGGTGCCTTCAGGCACCGGGCAGAGGGCAGAACGCAGAGGGCAGAGGGCAGAGGGCAGAGAGGACAGAGGCGGAGGGCGCCCGTGGCGCCGCGCGTGCGGCCAGAGGCCGTGCGTGCTGATTACGCTCCATTATGACGTAATTGTGATGGGGGCGGCGGCCGCTAATTAGCGGTGATTATGATCAGCAGCGAGTGTGATTCTATTAGCAAAATGCTAATGCACCGCCCTGCCGAGGCCGGCCGCTCGGCGCTCTGTGTCCGCACGGCCACTTACCGAGAGGGCGGAGGCGGAAGGGGCGGCGCCAGAGAAAACGGCGCAAAAACGCCGGGGGCGGCGAAGGGAAAAGCGGACCGGAGGGCGTTTCCAGAATCGATCCTCCTGGAGGGATGGGGAACAACCGGGTGAAAAGCGCGGTGTAGCGACCAGAGGTGCGAGGTCGTGCACTGTTGGCCATTAAAACAGAACTCCTTAAAGGCGGCACGCAACATCCGTCAAATTTGATGCGAAAATGATTATCATAGTAACAGAACTTCGATAAGTGGGTAAAAACAATGCTGTCTACATTCTTTTTGTCGGAAAAGATTACTCAGCAGGTTTCTCAGTCAGAAAGAATACTCTTTGTTTGGGAGAATACAAGATCAAATACTAATTAGATGGTGACAAAAGAAAACTACTGTTTATGAACATTGTGAGGGCCGATCTTCTGTACATCGCCAAAAAATTTGAACAGATCTGACATATACTGTTGTTTAATTAATCGGAGGATGTCATGTTCATATTGGAATAGTTGAAGTGGCAGATAAGCTACTCCATGAAAGCCTACTCATGAAAACTTAAGTACCAGCTTCAAGTGAGAAATTTAGTAGTATACTACAACCACGTTGTGATCTGATGAAACTACAATTTCAGGTTCTTTGATTGCTCTGGGAGATGGCCGATCGGAGCTACAACACGCGGAATATTAGGTCACTTTATTACAAGAATGGCAAAAAGAATATTTACAGCTGTCTCTGAATAGCAAAGCATGACTCCATGCACACGATTACAACTCTTCTCTTGAAGTACAAGTTCCAAATTAACAAAAATACGGTTCCATCTGAGACTTGAATAGAACTGGTTTTCTAACTAGATGCTGTTGGCTGCTTCGTCGGAGGTCACGAACAGGAATAGAGGAAGTGCATGCTCAACTCTATATTGACCTCCGTACGATAGCCCTGCAATGCTGAGAGAGGTGGTGCGTCTTCAGGAGCGCTTGCCATTCGTCGTGGTGGATTGCTACCACACATTGCTGATATATGTGTATCGATGCGTGTTGCCATCTTTGGTGTGCCACCGATATATTTGGAAGATACCACAAAACGCTTATGTGTCGCTCCTATAGGGACTACGAAGACGACATTTGACTTACTGCAGCAGGCACAGAGCCATTTAAGCTACCATTGTTCTAAGAACATGTGTGATTGAAACGGAAAGTATCTGTAGTAAGGTGGTACAGTGGGAAGTGCAGTGTGTCACGCTCTTCACAGTGGTTTGTGGAATATTTGTGTAGATACAGATGCTCCACAAATTCTCCAAGTGGCAGGGGTAAAATACAGGGAGCGAAAGGCTATTTACAATTTGTACAGAAACCAGATGGCAGTCATAAGAGTCGACGGACATGAAAGGGAAGCAGTGGTTGGGAAGGGAGTGAGACAGGGTTGTAGCCTCAACCCGATGCTATTCAATCTGTATATTGAGCAAGCAGTAAAGGAAACAAAAGAATGGTTCGGAGTAGGCATTAAAATCCATGGAGAAGAATAAAAACTTCGAGGTTCGCCGATGACATTGTAATTCTGTCAGAGACAGCAAAGGGCTTGGAAGAGCAGTTGAACGGAATGGACAGTGTCTTGAAAGGAGGGTATAAGATGAACATCAACAAAAGTAAAACGAGGGTAATTGAATGTAGCCGAATTAAGTCGGGTGATGCTGAGGGAATTAGATTAGGAAATGGGAGACCTAAAGTAGTAAAGGAGGTTTGCTATCTGGGGAGCAAAATAACTGATGATGTTCGAAGTAGAGAGGATATAAAATGTAGACTGGAATGGCAAGGAAAGCGTTTCTGAAGAAGAAAAATTTGTTAACATCAGTTATTGATGTAAGTGTCAGGAACTCGTTTCTGAAAGTATTTGTATGTATGGAAGTGAAATATGGACAATAAATAGTTTGGACAAGAAGAGAATAGAAGGTTTCGAAATGTGGTGCTACAGAAGAATGCTGAAGATTAGATGGTTAGATCACATAACTAATGAGGAGGTATTGAATAGAATTGGGGAGAAGAGGATTTTGTGGCATAACGTGACTAGGAGAAGGGATCGGTTGGTAGGAAATGTTCTGAGGAATCAAAGGAATACTAATTTAGTACTGGAGGGCAGCTTTGTGCGTAAAAATCGTAGAGGGATACTAAGAGATGAATACACTAAGCAGATTCAGTAGGATGTAGGCTGCAGTAGGTACTGGGAGATGAAGAAGCTTGCGCAGGATAGAGTAGCATGGAGAGCTGCATCAAACCAGTCTCAGGACTGAAGATCACAACAACAACAACCCACCATACTATCAGGAGGTGGGGTGGTATGTTAGCGGTAAATTCCTCCGCTCTTCAGCAAAGAGGATTCATAAAGATATAGCAAAGAAGACAGAAAAATATATTATCGTGAACGATACAAAATAGAGTTAAAAATCAAGTAAGATGTAGGCTTGGAAATTCTTGCTACCAGCGAGGCGGACGTGACCGGACGTAGCTTATGTGTAATGTTTACTCTGCTAACAAGAGCCGCATCACGAGGCTCGAGAGCCATCGTAAGACGCAACCCTTGGACAGTGGCGTACAGCCTGTTCGTCACGTAGGCCTCACGTGCTACCGTGCGATACACACGCAATGCTCAAGAATACTGGAGACTTCTAGAGAACAAGTGGTGCCGGGTCCACTACTGCTATAAAAAGGCTTGCCACCATATTGTTGGGGGAGTGATGGGAATAATGGCAGAGATGGTGCAGCACGTCAGTCGTCCACATATGGTTTAGCTGGAGTTCTGATGCAGTGAGAGCGCAATGCAGTGCTGCGTAACTACGGGGAGACGTAGACTTATTTCCATGTAGTCTACGCTTAGACCGGCGGGCCGCCTCTGCTACATTGGGACTTAAACTCAAGGAATTATGAGAAGCTACACTACTAAGAAGGCAGTTAGTTGACTTTGTATATATAACTGCTTATAAAACGGATGTGCCAGGGGTGTATATATCTTCATGCACTGATCTATGTCAATCCTGATTGCAGCCGAGTTACATATTCTAGCTCACCCTACAGCCCTCTTTTCAGTAGAGCAGGTGCACAGAAGGCAGCCCACAGCCACGAGTCTTCCTGTCAAGTAAGTTCTTTGACGTGAATCCTCGCAGTCCTTCCACTCCCTCTCAGGACTCGCCAGCGGGACACGACAATATGAAGACTAAATGATGACTAACTGAAACCCTCAGCTGCCGACAGGTGTTGTTGATATACCTCGATGTGGACAGCTGAAAATGTGTGCCCCGACCGGGACTCGAACCCGTTATCTCCTGCTTACACGGCAGACGCTCGATCCATCTGAGCCACCGAGTACACAGATGATGAGCGCGACTGCAGGGACGTATCCCTTGCATGTCTCGGTCGGGGCACACATTTTCAGCTGTCCACATCGAGGTATATCAACAACACCTGTCGGCAGCTGAGGGTTTCAGTTAGTCATCATTTATTCCAGGGGAAAGCTGCACCGTCATCAACAGTATCTGTTCTTTCGAGAACAGTTACTGTTTTCATAAATATGAAGACTGTTTATGTTTTAAAGTAAAAACATTAATGATGGACAGCTAAAAAGATGAAGAATGGATATAATTTAAAAAAAAAACACGATTGAGATGTGGTGATATTTTCTATTGAAACAGCACTGGAGGACTGCACTTTCACCCAACATCGAAGGACCTGCATTGGGTGAGATGTATTGTAGGAGCAGAGAATATCTACCATAGAGGTTCAGGTGTCTGTTAGGTAGGTTCGATATAGAGGTCATAAGTAGGAGATGAAAGTGAATAGTGGAAATACAGGCAGTGGGAAGGACGGAAGGTGACGAGAAGTAATAATGTTTGGGGAGGGTAGCGGTACAAGAAAAAAGGGATGTGGGTGATTGGAGAGGGAAAAGGAGAGGGGAGCCCAGAAGTGGAGTGGGATATATAGGGAAGGGTTAAAGTTGGTAGGAGGGGTAAATATCAGGGCAGACCTCATTGGCTGGGAAAGGGTGTTGGCTGAAGCTGCATTGGGATAGAAGATGGAGTGTGTGTAGATGTAGGGGTGAAGGGTTGCATATTTGAAGGCAAGGTAGCTTACCACAGTTAGTGATCAGAGGCGAGGCAATGTGGTTATTGGAATCTTGTTTGCAGCCAGTACAGGAGTTGGAGAGATGTTCGATGTGGGTGAGGAGTGGTGGGAATTCGATGAGATGGTAGAGGATGTGTATGGGAGAAGGTAAACAGATGTGAAAATCTAGATGGAGTAAATGGTATTCGATGATGTGGAGGGGCCTATGTAACTTTGGTGAGGCGGATATCCGTGCAACATTTGCCTACCAAAGGACGGTCGCATCAGGATTTTGTAGGTGTGGCGAATAGCGGAGGGGTGTAATCTCAAACATGAGCCTATTATTAGTTTCAGTAATTTTAATGTACTGTGGGCTTTCTGTTGGTAGATTTGTAGGTGAGCGCTCTGCGTTAGTTGCTGGTCGAGGGATAGCCCAAGAAATTTTAGTGTGGATAGGAGCGGTTGTAAATGGTAGGATAGAACTCAAGGAGATGGAAGGTGCAGTGTGGGTGCTTCTTCCTATAACTATTGCCCAAGTTTTGGACAGATTGATCTTAGGGAGCCATTAATTACACCAGGAGGTAAAATGATTGTGGTGGGTTTGTAGGGGTCGCTGGCATTTCACGAGTGTAGAATAGAGGACGAGGAAAGTGCTATCATCAACATGCTGAAAGAAGTGGACTGTTGGGGAAGGTTTGGGTATATCAGCAGTGTAGAGGAGATTTAGGAGAGGAGAGAGAGTGGAGCCTTGGAGCACTTCTGCAGTGGGATGAAAGGGATGGTAATTGACGGTGTTAACAGTGACAATGGACAGGCAGTGAACTGAGAAGGAAGCAATAAGGAAGACATAGCTAATTGGAAGTGCGTACATCTTGAGTTTGAAGAGAAAACTGGAACGATATACACAGTTTTAGGCTTTCTGTAGATCCGAGGGACACAAAAAGCAGATTAACGGCAGTTAATCTGGAGGGATAGGAGATGGGTGAGGTGCAAGATCAGGTCATCAGAAGAGAAATCGTGCTGGAAGCCACATTAGTTAAGTGGAAGAAGGTGGTGTTGGTTCAGCTTTTGGAGGATACTTTGGGAGAGGATGGATTCTAAGACATCTCGCATCATGTATGACAGAGAAACTTATACCAGCATGCGTCCAAATCCGATAGCAGCCAGATTATGGTCCATAGAGAAAGCAAATTGTCGTGTGCAACACAGCTGCTCATGTTGGTCAGGATTCCACGACTGTCGTGCAGATATGGAATCGATGCGTTCAGAAGGGAAATGTTCAACGACAGTGGTGCCAAACTGAAAGCATTCGAGTTCAGAGGTATACTGTCCGATCAAGAGTATCCAGAAACGCCTATGTAATGCGGATCTGACCACTAGACGTTACTAGAGGCAGACCAGTGTATAACCAGAGGCAGACCAGTATACAATAGGAGGTGGGAAGTGTTGCGTTGTCAGCAGAGAAGCAGAAACAGCGGACTGGGTCGGTCAGAAGAGCTCAGCGACTTGGAAAGTGGACTACTCGTTGGATGTCACTTGAGCGATAAATCCATCAGGGACATTTCGAACGTTCTAAACCTGCACAAGTTGACTATTGTGATTATGAGGCAGAGATGCGAAGGCACAACCTTAGTTAAGCGAAGATACAGCAAACCTCATGTCTTGACGAACAGAGACCGTCGAGCATTGCGGAGGGTGGCTCTAAGAAATTACATGGAATCACTGGATGGAATCACTCGTAAGTTGCAAAGTGGTGGCAGCAGTCCAGTTAGAACTGTGACTGTGCATGGGGAGTTGAAAAGAATGGAGCACAATAGTCGAACAGAACCTCATAAGAAACAAATTTCTGTAGTCAGAGCGAAGCGAAGCATGAGATGGTGTAAAAAGCAACGCCACCGCAGTGGATGACAAGAATTGAGTTATTTGGGGTGAGTAATCACGCTGTATCCAGTGAGTGTCTGATGGAAGGATCTGGGTTTCCTCAGTACCAAACGGCCAGTACTAGCCATCATGAGTAAGGTCAACTGAAAGTTAATAAGGAATTGGTTTTATGGTATGGAGGTGTTTTTGTAGTTAGTATGTGTTCCCCTCTGATGAAATGGAAAGAGGATGTCAAATCAGTAGTTGGAAGGAAAACGGCCAACTTCGGTTTATTGGTAGAATCGTAGGTAAGTGTAACTTATATAGAAGAGACGGCGTGCAGAACTCTTGTGGTACTAATTAGCGAGTATTGCTCGAGTATTTGGGGTCCATACGAGGTCGGACTGAAGAGCGACTTCGAAGCAATTCAGAGGAGGGCTGCTAGATTTAGGTAGGTTCGGACCACACGTGAGTGTTACGGAAATGTTTTGGGAACTCCAGTGGGAACCCTGGAGGGAATACGACTCTCTTTTCACGGACCAATATTGACAAAAATTAGATGACAGGCATTTGAAGCCGCCGAGTGCCGAACGTTTCTGCAGACACTGAAGTACATATCATGTAAGAATAACGAAGGAAAGATAAGAGAAATCAGGACTGGTACGGAGGCCTAGATTCAGTCGTTTTTCCGTCACTGTATTTATGAGTGGAACAAGAAGGGACGTGTTAGGTAGTGGCATAAGGTACTCTCCGCCACGCCCTATACAATGCTTCCAGAAAAGTGCTGTATATGTATATTTGCCACTAAGCTCATCGGATGCGAACAGTTAAGGACAAACGATAGTTACAATAACGTTTGGTAATATTTTCACTTCGTTCTTGAACACTCCATACCTAGACTCAACCTTCAGCATCTGGTGAGATTTGTGGCTCGATTCTATCATGTCGAACTCCAAATGACACTCTCAAAAGAATGAATTCGACAGATGTAAACATAATTTCGAGAATTCAAAGCGAGTGTTAAAAGTTATATCATGTTTTGTTACAAGAAATACAATAAAAACTTCTTCACTGAGACTTGGTAAGCAGCTGCGATGATTTAAATGATATCGTACCGCCTTCAGCTGTCATATTCATTTATTTGTTGTACAGTTATACAATTTAGGTGCTGTACCATTATCAAGTATCTAAAATAAAAGCGTCAAACCTATAAAGATTCTATTTTAGAACACTGACAATGGTCTTGGATCGAAAATATACAGTCGTACAAGAGTGTAATAAAAATGACAGTTGAAGGCCATATAAAATCGTTTAAATGAAAAGATCCTTGAGGTCATAGGCTCATGATATTGTTAGGCACAGGAAGAATCCACCTCATTAAATTGTTACGAATTGAAGCAAAACATATAGAGGATCCACAGCTGTGCAGATACTGGCAGATGACCGAGACTGTAAAAAATGTAACGTTTTGCTCAGGGATAGACGAAGAGCTCCATTACAGTTTTATTATGTTATTGATGGTAACTCACTGGCAACAGGAACAGCGGTAAAATATGCAGCAGTAGCCGTCTGGGACGACTTAAGAAGGATGAGGACTCAAATTGAGTTGTAGAAGTAACAGACGTCAGGATGATGTTTACTGCAATAATCTCAAGGAATTGTAATTCATCCATGGAAAAAGTGGTTTACAGAACACTTGTTCAAGCAGTCCTAAAGTATTGCTCCTCCGTAGAAGAATCTTGTTAATCTGGATTAACAGAACAGACAGAGAAGATGCAAAAAAGAGCTACATGTTCCGACGTGGGAGCACTTATTGCACTACTCAGATTTTGAGCAGACACCAGGCGCTTGTGGTACTAGAGAAGCGTTGTGCACCACGCAGAGGTTTGTTGTTGAAATTTCTAGAATATACGTTTCAAGAAGGCGTGGCCAATATATTACTTCGTGCCTCATACATCTGCAAAATAACTGTGAGGAGGAAATAAGAGCAACTAGAGCTTGTAAGAAGTTTAGCACAATTTATTCCTACCCATGAAACATTAGCAAGTGGAGCAGGTATGGGTGAAATGATAATGGTACCCGCAGACGGTCCACCACAAATTGTAGGATAAGTTGCTTAATATACATTAACGGAAAAAAATCGCGACACCAAAAAATAATTGATGTAGGGTAATGAAATGTAGGTAACATTTTTAAACGACTGACGCTGAAAGATCACAGGTTAATGTAACCGCAAGCTAAGTCATTGCAAATGTGAAAAGCTGGTACGTTAATAACAGGTGTAGCCGCCAGAATGTCGAATGCAATCACGCAAATGTGTTGTACGGGTACCGGATGTCAATTTATGTTGATCAGTCAGTACAGGATCACAGGATCGGTCATTACAGGGACGTGAATGACGCTGGAGTTGTGGTCCGACGGTGTCTCATTTGACATTGTCTAGATCAGGTTGGCTGTTATTCTGTTGGGAACTCCTCTGATGCTGTTCAAGAGCGACATCACAACGGGTCGAATCACTAGACTAGCGCGCAAATTTGCAGTCGCTGTGGGTTGGATGACCACGCGAGTACTCCTGCTGTGACATGAAATCGCACACCAGACAGTAACTCCCGGTTTAGGTCCGCCGTGTCTAGCACGCAGGCAGGCTTGTTGCGGGTCCTCCGCTGACCTCCTAAACAACAGTCGGCCACCAATGGCACCGAGGTAGAATCGAATTTCATCAGAAAACACAACAGACCCCCACCCTGCCCTCCAATAAGCTCTCGCTTGACACCACTGAAGTCCAGATGATGGTGGTTTGGGCCAGTGGAATACAAGCTACATGGCATCTGGTTCGGAGCTGTCATTGAAGTACCGATTTGTAATAGGTCGTTGTGTCACTGTGGTGTCAACTGCTGCTCAGATTGCTGCTGCAGATGCAGTACAATGCATCAGAGCCATACTCCGAATAGGATGCGGAGCCAGGTCTCCTTGCGACCGCGTGTTGTCATGACCTGCGCTGCCAGCAATAATTAACAGTGGCTGTATTCCTGCCAAGTCTTTCTGCAATATCGCAGAAGGAATATCCAGCCATAGTACACGATCTCGCTTAAACTCAGTAAGGTGTTGACAATGGCGTCCTTGTCGCCTTAAAGGCGTTCTTTACTAATATTAACTCACCAAGACAAATCTCAAATCTAACTAACATTCACGACAGTCACTGCGTGTACTTAGAGGAAACCACATTTGCAGCCTCATAGCTAGTAGCGCCACAGTGCTGACAAGCTTTTCTCGACTGCTACACTTTGTATAATATTTGCTCTTAGGTACATGATCATGTTGTGCATAGGGACATTTCTTAACATTTGGAAAACAGTTTTTGTAATTTTAGGAAAAGACTTCAGCCAAGAATAAGTGAATGCTATCATTTACAAAACGAAATAATACACTCCTGGAAATTGAAATAAGAACACCGTGAATTCATTGTCCCAGGAAGGGGAAACTTTATTGACACATTCCTGGGGTCAGATACATCACATGATCACACTGACAGAACCACAGGCACATAGACACAGGCAACAGAGCATGCACAATGTCGGCACTAGTACAGTGTATATCCACCTTTCGCAGCAATGCAGGCTGCTATTCTCCCATGGAGACGATCGTAGAGATGCTGGTTGTAGTCCTGTGGAACGGCTTGCCATGCCATTTCCACCTGGCGCCTCAGTTGGACCAGCGTTCGTGCTGGACGTGCAGACCGCGTGAGACGACGCTTCATCCAGTCCCAAACATGCTCAATGGGGGACAGAACCGGAGATCTTGCTGGCCAGGGTAGTTGACTTACACCTTCTGGAGCACGTTGGGTGGCACGGGATACATGCGGACGTGCATTGTCCTGTTGGAACAGCAAGTTCCCTTGCCGGTCTAGGAATGGTAGAACGATGGGTTCGATGACGGTTTGGATGTACCGTGCACTATTCAGTGTCCTCTCGACGATCACCAGAGGTGTACGGCCAGTGTAGGAGATCGCTCCCCACACCATGATGCCGGGTGTTGGCCCTGTGTGCCTCGGTCGTATGCAGTCCTGATTGTGGCGCTCACCTGCACGGCGCCAAACACGCATGCGACCATCATTGGCACCAAGGCAGAAGCGACTCTCGTCGCTGAAGACGACACGTCTCCATTCGTCCCTCCATTCACGCCTGTCGCGACACCAATGGAGGCGGGCTACACGATGTTGGGGCGTGAGCGGAAGACGGCCTAACGGTGTGCGGGACCGTAGCCCAGCTTCATGGAGACGGTTGCGAATGGTCCTCGCCGATACCCCAGGAGCAACAGTGTCCCTAATTTTCTGGGAAGTGGCGGTGCGGTCCCCTACGGCACTGCGTAGGATCCTACGGTCCTGGCGTGCATCCGTGCGTCGCTGCGGTCCGGTCCCAGGTCGACGGGCACGTGCACCTTCCGCCGACCACTGGCGACAACATCGATGTACTGTGGAGACCTCACGCGCCACGTGTTGAGCAATTCAGCGGTACGTCCACCCGGCCTCCCGCATGCCCACTATACGCCCTCGCTCAAAGTCCGTCAAGTGCTCATACGGTTCACGTCCACGCTGTCGCGGCATGCTACCAGTGTTAAAGACTGCGATGGAGCTCCGTATGCCACGGCAAACTGGCTGACACTGACGGCGGCGGTGCACAAATGCTGCGCAGCTAGCGCCATTCAACGGCCAACACCGCGGTTCCTGGTGTGTCCGCTGTGCCATGCGTGTGATCATTGCTTGTACAGCCCTCTCGCAGTGTCCGGAGCAAGTATGGTGGGTCTGACACACCGGTGTCAATGTGTTCTTTTTTCCATTTCCAGGAGTGTAAAATGTATTGGAATTTCTGAAATGTGTTCGTACATACAACGCTCTCCTTTCAGATTACGCTGATACTTTAGCTCCCTACTTAGCACTCATATACAACCGCTCGCTCACCGATAGATCTGTCCCTACAGATTGGAAAATTGCGCAGGTCGCACCAGTGTTTAAGAAGGGTAGTAGGAGTAATCCATATAACTACAGACCTATATCATTGACGTCAGTTTGCAGTAGGGTTTTGGAGCATATACTGTATTCAAACATTATGAATCACCTCGAAGGGAACGATATATTGACACGTAATTAGCATGGCTTCAGAAAACATCGCTCTTGTGCAACGCAGCTAGCTCTTTATTCGCACGAAGTAATGGCCGCTATCGACAGGGGATCTCAAGTTGATTCCGTATTTCTAGATTTCCGGAAAGCTTTTGACACCGTTCCTCACAAGCGACCTCTAATCAAGCTGCGGACCTATGGGGTATCGTCTCAGTTGTACGACTGGATTCGTCATTTCCTGTCAGGAAGATCGCAGTTCGTAGTAATAGACGGCAAATCATCGAGTAAAACTGAAGTGATATCAGGTGTTCCCCAGGGAAGCGTCCTGGGACCTCTGTTGTTCCTGATCTATATAAATGACCTGGGTGACAATCTGAGCAGTTCTCTTAGATTGTTCGCAGATGATGCTGTAATTTACCGTCTAGTAAGGTCATCCGAAGACCAGTTTCAGTTGCAAAGCGATTTAGAAAAGATTGCTGTATGGTGTGTCAGGTGGCAGTTGACGCTAAATAACGAACAGTGTGAGTTGATCCACATGAGTTCCAAAAGAAATCCGTTGGAATTCGATTACTCGATAAATAGTACAATTCTCAATGCTGTCAATTCAACTAAGTACTGGGGTGTTAAAATTACGAACACTTCTCTTGGAAGGACCACATACATAATATTGTGGGGAAGGCGAGTCAAAGGTTGCGTTTCATTAGCAGGACACTTAGAAGATGCAACAAGTCCACTAACGAGACAGCTTACACTACACTCGTTCGTCCTCTGTTAAAATATTGCTGTGCGGTGTGGGATCCTTACCAGGTGGGATTGACGGAGGACATCGAAAGGGTGCAAAAAAGGGCAGCTCGTTTTGTATTATCACGTAATAGGGGAGAGAGTGTGGCAGATATGATACACGAGTTGGGATGGAAGTCATTACAGCAAAGACGGTTTTCGTCGCGGCATCTTCCGAATGCGAAAATATTTTGTTGAGCCCAACCTACATAGGTAGGAATGATCATCAAAATAAAATAAGAGAAATCAGAGCTCGAACAGAAAGGTTTAGGTGTTCGTTTTTCCCGCGCGCTGTTCGGGAGTGGAATAGTAGAGAGATAGTATGATTGTGGTTCGATGAACCCTCTGCCAAGCACTTAAATGTGAATTGCAGAGTAGTCATGTAGATGTAGATGTAGATGTAGATACCTTCTCTGCGTGTATTTCCACGTGCTTACGACGCTTTGTATACAGCTTTGAGACTTTAAATAATGTTTGCATAACATGTGTAGTACAATTTCTTTGTGTCAGTCACGCATTGGGTTTAGGAATTTATATTCATATCTTCAGATACTAAAACATTTAGCTGATAACAACATAACATTTGTTGTTTCGTACCGATGCATCACTAAAACGTTGCAGTTTTACCTTTTTCCTATAGATGAACAACCTTCAAATGTTACATTTCTTTGGTAGCAATATTGTCTGTACAGTTGGAAGCTCTCGCTGTTGTACGAGTACTGTGGACTTTCTGTTAAGATTTAAGTTATCTCATGATGTCGTAGAATGCATAAAACCAGTTCTCATCAAAACACCAAGTAAATACTGTTGCGGAATGTTAATACCGCAAACTGCGTACGCTTTGACCAATTTTCAGATCAAGGAGGTTATCGTAACTCTTTTTTCAACTTCTGTGATATTTATGTTGGCGAAAGTAGGAGTTTGAATGACAGTATTACATGCTAATTAGTACAATACGTTTTCTAAAATGCAGAGGAAGTAATGCAGAAAGTTGCAGGTGGTAAAAGTTAGGTTGGATCTGGGGATTCATCAACCGGCCTATAATCCCACAACAGCTGTCAATTATCGTTCTATTAGTGGACAGTATTGCAAGAAGACAATGAAACTTTGATCAGATAGATTAAATCATTGATCTAAAGTTTTTGTACTTGTTTTATTAAGCCTTGTAAAAGAACAAACCTATTTTGGTACATAAATCAAACACCGCGACTAATAATCAGTGTTATGAGTATAATGAAAGGTTCTAGCATGGAGTACCATTCACATAGTTCGAAAATTTAGCTAACCTTAATACTTTCAATTGAATTCATCTTAAATCTAAATCCGGGTTTCAAAACACCCAGTGGGTTAGAAGTAAGGTCTTCATTTATTGAGTCAATATCTGCCACTTGTGAACAAACAACTTCATTCCTCGTTTCCAGAGACATTTGACATCATATGTTATATCTGAATCACTTCCTGAACCACAAAAGCTTGCAATTTGAGCAATATATGACTGACATTTGTTTTTCTTAGTTGTAGTAACACTACCAATTACAAATGAGCCTTCGTCTGTATACCGACGATTAATGTTCGTGTTTCTTAGTTCCACACTTTCATCTGCATCAACATTTTAATAAAGTACGTATCTGTAATCCTAGTGTAACAATGAGCGGTGATCAAAGTAACCCCAGAACAGAGAGATCATGCACATTACCTGAGAAATTTTAACGTACCGGCAGATATGTATGTGAACAGAAAATTAATGAGTGGTCTGTTTTGAGAACCCGATAGATTTTCAGTTAAATGATATCCGCGTATTTTGCACAACTAGTTTTTAAAACCTTTTTCCTGTATTATTATAAACTGCAGCATGTTCGCCAACTGTTGCGCAAGATAATCGGCACCACGTGGTGCCATCTAGCGTATACTGATGGAAGTTTAGCACAAGACAGTATATATTAAACAGCCAACTGAAAACCAACAGAGAGCCGTAAAAATTTGGTGTGTGGGTGGTGAAAGTAACCATGATGGTCGAAATATGCCCGGTTTCGGTACTGTGTACTATTTCAATGTCTAATAACTTTATTTTTTCGAGGTAACACGCAAAGCCTAATGATTGCACCTCATACTTGTGTACTGTTCGATCATTCTGCGCAATTTCGGACGAGCCATAAAGTTATGTGTGAGTCTCGAATGCATTACCAAGATATTCACGTCTTCGATTGGGGAACAGGCCTTGCGCCGAAATTCTCCCGCACCGCTAACTGCTAACCCGGCGCAGCGCCAAGTGCTCAGCAGTGAGGGGCAGTCGCAGCGCTCAGGGGCTCCCATCATGTGGATTGGTAAAGTTTAGCTATCGCCGTCGCCGTGCGGGGCTCCTTCATTTATTATGTGCGGGCGTGCACCCGCACCGGCTGGCCGGCGGAGGGTGCTTCGCGCGGGGCAGTCCTCTGGCAAGTTTTAATGTAGGACCGGCTGAATAAATCATGGCCGTGTGCGCGCCCGCCTGGCGCTCCTTGCCGACGCCCCGTCTGGCTGCGCCACTTTAGAAAAAGGAAAAAGGACGAAAGGGAAAAAAATGCTCGCCTGGTAAGGTAAAAGGAAGGAAGCTTTTAAAACTGTTGAAATGTTTATCATACGCGACAGCTTATATATATATATTTGCTCCGCGGCCGGAGGCTGGCGAAAAGAGCAGGTCTGTAAGGAACTGGGAACTGCGCCGCGATGGCTGCTGCGTGCAGCGGAGAGACACTTTTCGCGAGGAAATGCGTCCTGCGAGACGGGGTCGTCAGTGACAGGCAGCGCTACCGGGCAACTAATTAGCTCAGGCTGGGGCACACGCTTCTCAGTTCGTTTTTAATGTGTGTCCGCGAATATTTGGTTGGTCTTTAGATACATGTGGATGTGAAGATCGTGATGTTAGTGTGCAATAAGAAGAGCAGATGTCTGTGCGCCGACACGGCTCCGAAGCAGCTGTATGAACACCTGTGCAAGATTTACCTGTGACATTCGACTTTTTGCTCAGTATTCACCATCTCTTTGCGGCTGTGCTAACTGCGAGCAGACGAGTACTGAGATTTCTGTGCAGTCTGTCTCCTCTATCGTCTTATTAACGTATATAGTACCTCACATATCTCACCGACTTTCTAATCAACGTGGCCGAAAAGCTTGATCCCATCACAGAACAATATTTTCGTCACACTGTATCATTTCGGTGCTTTCTGTATGTCGTTTACGGTAGACGGAAACCGATTCTGCGAAAGTCACTTCCTGCATGTTGGACAACTTGATTATAGCTCCACCTTCAGGAAAAGCTAATGACATATATACTGATATCTTCCTGTCTTCTTCAGACACTTCTTCCTTCACCAAGAAGAGGCACCCTTTTCTCCGACGAGATCTTCCTCATAGCCTAATCCATTAGATGGTACAGAGTACCTTAATTTATCTCATTCAGAGCTCGCTATCTCAGAAAATGCCATTCTTGTACACCTGCAACTAGATTTTGTATCACGCACTATTACTACATTATTATTATTATCATCGTTAATTCCCCATTGAGGAGAATGCTAAATTACAATAAATTTTCAGGGCTTTGTTTTTCTCTCTTTCTTTCTTCTTTCCAGAAACATCTCATATATTCACTGCGTTCCTTCTTTCTGCCTTTTTTCCGCTTCTTTCCGGTCTTCTGTGCTTGGCAGTTTCCCTGAAATTTCTATTTTCTAATTTTTTCTCTTATTATTATTCTTATCTACATGATGTACGTAATTGATAGCCACTGATTTTTATTATTAAATAAAAATATCAAAACATTTCGCTGATGCGTCTCACTTATTTGACTTTTGTGTGTAGAAATTGCTTCTGGTATTAAAATCATCCTGTGATGAATATACGGTAAGTACTAGTAATTAATGATTCAATGTGATTATATTAAAATGTAGAATTTCACTTTCATTTAATTGCCATTGTCGAATTGGTTTGTCAGCCTGAGCACTATCATTTTGATATGCAGCATCGAGCTTAATATTTGTTTCGCTTCCACTATACTCAACACTCACGCCCCTGCATAATTTTAGTTCTACTTTCCAAGACAAAAATTCACTTTGAATTCAGGAAGTACTGTCATAAAAACAAATAGTGTTAAAGAAACAGTTAAGGATTTACAGGTTTTTTGAAAGCAAATAAGACATGGAAAATACTTAATAGTTACACTGCCTGACAAAGAACACGCAGCAGACAAGTTTGTATGTAAACTACATACCACCGGTGGATATTAAATGGTTCGATACAAAGAACTTTTGTGGCAAGTGGAACGAACGTCAGAGTGTGTTAATGTTGTTCATGTATAGTGTTGTTGTACGTATAAGAGGCGTGGGAAGCCTCAGATGTTGAGGAACGACTGTGAAGGCCATGAAGATGCATCGTGCTCGTGTGAGAAAAAGTTATCAGCAACTGAGAGAGTTTGGAAGAGGCCTCATTATGGCTCTCCGTTAGGCCAGCTACTCCAACCGTTCCGTATCAACATTTGTAAAACGTTCGGAAGTGTCAATGGCCGATTTTGGAAGGCAAGGGAACTTCAGGGGAGGCATATTCATCAAGATTGCAGTCCACCATGTCTGAGCAGAAGGGATGATCGCCGTATTGTGCAAACAGGAACATCGTAAATCAGTCAAGTCTGTGATTGTCATCAGGGAACAAGTAATGGACTCCGTGCATATTTCTGTCTCATCTCTCACCGGTGGTCCGAGGCTATCACCAGCCATACTAGGGACTTAAACGTCCTATGAATATGTGTAGTGTTGCCGTGATCGGTAGAATAGACCACTGATTAATGGCTTCGCACTGTGTTCAGCGATGAATCACAGTTAAGAATTGCCCTGGGTGACCATCGTCGGAGATTATGGAGCGACGAGGGGAGATGTTCCAATCATCTACACTTTTGTAAATTCCAATCATTTACACTTTTGAGAAGCAGAGTGGTGTTACTGCTTATGTTATGATGTGGGAGCCATTGGATATGCCTCCAGGTCACGGCTGGTAGTTACTGAGGGCACTCTTATTGCACAACCGTACGTCACGGACATCGTGCGTCCTCATTTGTTAACTTTCAATTGACAGAATCGTGGTGCCATTTTTCAGCAGGACAATTCACGTCCACGTTTGGCACGTGTCCCTGAACTGTCTGTGTGGGATTGAGGTATTCCTCGGGCCAACAAGATACCCAGGTTTGTCCCCGATAGAAAATGTGTGGGACTTGCTCAGACTTCAGCTAACAAGGAGAGGTCCCCAGTGGTCGGATCGACTTTTTTAAACCAAATGTACGGTGATGTAGGTTAAGCTCCCACTTATATTCAACACTCGCGGCTCTGTGTAATTTTATTTTTCCTTTCCAAGATAAAAATTCAGTTGGAATGCAAGAACTTCTGCCAGGAAAGCAAATATTGTTAAAGAAACAGTTAAGGATTTACAGGTTTGTTGAAAGGAAATAAGATCTGCCGCCATTCATTCTAGTGGGCCCTGATTTGCGAGTAATTGACGAAAAAAGCAATTGTAATTAATTGTGATTCCCAATAACGTTAAAAAGATCAAGTTACAAAACCTGGTTGCGTGGAGTAATAGAGAGGAAAATAGCTTGACATGCATGAAGTTGTGAGACCGAATCTCGTTAGGTACACTATTTTTTAATTGTTATATCTTTATAGAAACGATTTGTTCATTGTTGTTATTTAGTTAATTGGTTTAAATGTAACTGTTTTTAATAACTGTGTGAACTTTTTCCATTTGCTTACTTTTTTCTCTCTGTTATAATTTTTCCAATCAAAATTCTTGTGACTATGGGTTTCATCATACTTTTCTATTATAATATTCAATTATTTGAAAATTCCGATCAATCAGTTGAAAAACAAAAGACCAAATAAAAGAAACCTTTAAAACCTAACCTAAATACTTATTGCACTATGAACATAATAACAGAGATGAAAATTTAAATGAGAGAAAGATTTATAAGTATAAAGAAGTTCAGACAAAATGGGAAAAAGATATCATGAATGCGATAATGTGTGCGAAGAAACAGGGTGTAAAAAGAAAAGTAACTAAATTGAAATTAATACATGAAATTAATTAAAAACTCGTTATCAAAGATTTCAACCGAAAAAGAATGACAGGAAGAAAAACCGGAGCAAATGAGGAAGTTGATATTATGATTAAAATAATCTGAGATATGAATGGGCGTAAAAAATTACATTTAAATCAATTAGTTGAATTATCAAAGTCATCTCAATAAAGATTAAAAAATGAAAAATTACTGCACCAGACAAGATTCAAATCCACAACCTACTGCATATGAAGCCACCAACTTTTCCATTATACCACGCAAGCAGATTATTTTGGGCAACTTATTCAATGCTATTGCGTCTTATACAAAATTACGAACTTTTCTTCCCTCAATTACTAGAACATAAGGGTTCACAAGGGAGAATAGGTGCAGTGTGTGATACCTAGGATGTTAATCTATGTAACTGTCAAAAAATCGACCCCACCGCGAGCTCCTTGTGAGTCCCAGTGCCATCATGTACGATGTCAAGGACCAGTTACAACAGCGAGACAATTCACATCTACACATGTCATGTGTCTCTACGAAGCAACTGCGTGGCGTTGAAGTACTCCTGGGGCCAGCAAGATACCCAAGTTTGTCCCCAACAAAACATGTGTGGGACTTGCTCAGACTTCATCTCACAAGGAGAGGTCACCGGTGCTCGCATCGACTTTTTTTAAACCAAATGTAACTGTCGTTCTCCTTTCCAAGACAAAAATTCAGTTTGAATTCAGGAACTCCTGTCAGAAGAACAAATATATTCATATATTCACATAGCTACAACAGTTGTGGATCAGCTTACCTCAGGTGATGATACAACAGGTTTATGATACCCTTGACAGCCGAGTCAGTGAGTGCGTTCAAGATACAGGATTGGGAACGTCATACTGGCAAGTTGGCTCGTACTGCCAAGCTCCTTGTGACTTTGACTGTATTTTGTAATCACTGAAATGACATGGCGTACTTTTCCTTATCTCCTTCTGGGAGCATTACTTTTTTCGCTTTGACACAATGATATTTCTCACTAGATGTGCCATGTAGGGACTTCAGAGTTGTAGTTGCAGACTTGCATTGTTTTCTTTGATTTCCTTAAACTACTAAAGACAGCTGTGGGATGATTTTCTTTAAAACGTCCTTACCGACTCATGATCCTATATCGCTGTCTCCCCCATTTTTATCCTAAATGTTGTCATCGTAAACATGTCATTAACACCATAATTTTTCTGCTCATTCTGTACAGTTTAAGAGTCATATGGACACAAACTATTGACAGTCTCAGTGACCATGGACACGATATTCCACAATTTGTGAATGTGCAGGGAACTTTGTGTTGTTGTGCCTTTGATGTACGACGTCAGGAGATTAAATGTCAAGTCCTTTCAAATTCAGTGGAACTCTTTTCCGGATACAGTACAGCTCCGAAATGGAGCGAAATGGTTTAATTTGTTTGGGTGTATCCCGCAGCGCTCTCTGATCTGTCGTATACCTTATCGCCCTACAGGCGGCCGAGTTTAGTGTGTCGCAGTCAGGATCGTCACAGTAAACAGATTTGCGATTTTGATTTGATACAAAAAGAACGAATAAAGAGAGCAACAAAATGAAAAGAGCGAAGAGCAGCGGCGGGCGGAGCGCACGCAGGCTGTACCCGGTAAGTGGGCGGAACGGAGCCGAGCCGAGCCGAGGAGGCTGATAATTTTTGCTCCTGATTAAATTGGCCGGCAGTAAGCGGATTACTCGCAGCGGACTCATTAAATTTGACTGTGGGTCCGACTCCGCCGAGCAGCCGGCCTGTCTCTTGCCTACGTCCCGGCTCACGGGTGTGTGCGGGCGCCTACACTACACCTACACTACATCTCACTATACTACAGTACAGCAGAGGAGCCCAGCTCCTCGTTAGCGGTGTAGGCCGCTACCTCTGCGCCGTGTTCTGATGTGCCAAAATTTTGTCTGCATCTACAGGAGTTGAGAAAAACTGTGGGAACATCGTGACGAATGCCTACTTGAACATAAACACAGCTGCTAGCCAAGACTGCAGGCTGTTCTGTTGTATATGAGTACGGATGGCACCTGTGCAATGTCCTCAATACGTCGCAGTGGTCATCCGTGGTCAGAACAGTGTCCAGTGTAGCTGGGAATAAATTTCAACTTGGGCAAATTTTTGAAGCTTGTATGGTAGGTGCTGGTATAACCAAGGGAAGAGAAGAATGTCGTGTTTCAAGAGACGCCATATTGAAGTCTATACTGCATACAGGGTAGGAGGAAACATCATCCGCTGAGTCACAACGCGGGAGAAAGTTTGTGTTGAGTGATAGTAACGGACTGTCATTGAAGAAGACTGCGACGAAAAATAAGGGAACGACAACTGCAGAACTCACATTTGCGAACTCTGTCAGCAGCAAAACAACACCAAGGGAATTAGTGGGCGAGATGGAATTCTACCACCACTGATTGGTGAAGAATATTCCCGAAGCAAATGCCAGTAATGGGAAAACGTGGTGCCAAAGCTACCCCTCGTCTGTGGAGCAATGGAAGAACGTCATTTGATCGGAAGAGTCTTGTTTCACTCTATCACAGCTCCTGGCCGAGTTTAGGTCCCAAGAGTGAAACTTGGTGGGAATTCGTTGAATATTTGGGCAGCCATATGGCGGTTTTCCACAGTCCCCATGGCGACTCAGTATGATGGCATTACAGACAAGGATTACGTGACCACAATGGCTGATCAGGTCTGTCCCATGATGCAATGTTTGTTCCCGAGTGTTGATCCTATGTTCCATGACGAAAGGACTCTTGTCTTTTGTGAGTCCGGGGATGAATTGTTCCATCCCCACAGACTACCATAGTTAACAATCTCAATATTGAGCCTTTGCGGCCTACTTTGGAGAGAAGTATGAGTGCTCGCAATCTATCTCTACATGGTGTTTCCGTAAGAGCGTGCAAACATGTAACAAGTCATAGAGAATGCTCTACCAAAGAAGTTGAAGTAGTGAAACTGAGGTCGGAGAAGCCAGATTAAGGAGATACGGAAATTAACCTCTCTACCTCTTTGTCTAGCACTACTGTTTTCTAACTTATTTACAACTAACATGCGTACAAGTTTACAAGTGTAGTGCTGTTTTTTTTTACATGCAGATTCTTTATTTCTTGCAAGGAAACAAGGAGGACGAGCATGATTACTAGGAAGTCATGTTGTTGTTGTCTTCAGTCCTGAGACTGGTTTGATGCAGCTCTCCATGCTACTGTATGCTGTGCAAGCTTCTTCATTTCCCAGTACCTACTGCAGTCTACAACCTTCTAAATCTGTTAAGTGTATTCATCTCTTGGTTTCCCTCTACGATTTTTACGCTCCTTACTGCCCTCCAGTACTAAATTGGTGATCCATTGATGCCTCAAAACATGTCCTGCCAACCGATCCCTTCCTCTAATCAAGTTGTGCCACAAACTCCTCTTCTCCCCAATTCTATTCAATACCTCCACATTAATTATGTGTTCTACCCATGTAATCTTCAGCATTCTTCTGTAGCACTACATTTCGAAAGCTAATATTCTCTTCTTGTCTAAACTATTAATGATCCATGTTTCACTTCCTTATATGGCTACACTCCATACAAATATTTTCAGAAACGATTTCTTGCCACTTAAATCTATACTCGATGTTAACAAATTTCTCTTCTTCAGAAACGCTTTCCTTGCCATTGCCAGTCTACATTTTATATCCTCTCTACTTCGACCATCATCAGTTATTTTGCTCCCCAAATAGCAAAACTGCTTTACTACTTTAAGTGCCTCATTTCCTAATCTAATTCCCTCAGCGTCACCCGACTTAATACGACTACATTAATTTTTTTTTACTTTACTTGTCCATAAGGTGTCTCTATTGTATTTAAGTTGTCCCATGATAGAACGTGCTATGAATCAACGACTGAACCATTCGTCACTCAGTGCTAGTCATACGGTAGAGCAGTAGCGCTACAGTTTTTCCTGGTTGCTTGTTTGGAAGGAGAAGTCCTGTTCCATGATCTCCTAGGTCACGTGACCTGAATCTCCCTGATTATATCCTATGAGGATATCTAAGGTCACTTGTGTATGAAACCCCATTGGATACCGAGATGGAATTAGTTCAAAAATGGTACAAATGGCTCTAAGCACTATCTGAGGTCATCAGTCCTCTAGACTTAGATTTACTTAAACCTAACTAACGTAAGGACATCACACTCACCCATATCCGAGGCAGGATTCGAACCTGCGACCTTAAGAGCAGCGCGGTTACGGACTGAAGTGCCTAGAACCGCTCGGCGACAGTGGCCGGCTAGAAATTAGTTACCAGAATTGTAGCTGCCTCTGATGTGATTCAAAACACACCAGGGATATTTGTCAGGGTGCGTCAGAATCTTGCTCGCCGATATCATGCTGGTATGAAGGTCCATGGCCGTCAGTATCAGCATACTTTGTAAGATACAGTACGATTGGTACGTTCATTAGATTTGACTAGATTCAAAGTTCGTTCCATACGCCCAAAAATGAGATTATTCTCGTGGGTGTGGGACAAGTCAATAAGTATTGTATAGAAAACATAAAAAATCTTAATGTAATACTCACTACCGTGATCAATTGTCAGGAGGACGTCAGAGTAGGTGAATACATTATAGTAAACAGGGCTTGCTAATATTTATAAAAAATGGTGCAAATGGCTCTGAGCACTATGGGACCTAACTTCTGAGGTCATCAGTCCCTTAGAACTTAGAACTACTTAAACCTAACTAACCTAAGGACATCACGCACATCCGTGCCCGAGGCAGGATTCGAACCTGCGACCGTAGCGGCCTCGCGGTTCCAGATTGTAGTGCCTAGAACGCCCGAGGCAGGATTCGAACCTGCGACCGTAGCGGCCTCGCGGTTCCGGATTGTAGTGCCTAGAACCGCTCGGCCTGCCCGGCCCGGGATAATATTTACAGAATTAATACTCTGTCAGTGATAGTATTAGCAGTTAACTAATGTAAATGAGAAAATACCTATTAATGTTAGTTTGTTCGTATTATCTCCTTAAGCTGACCTCACCGACCCCAGGTCCCTTACCTCAAATTGTTCAGTAGAGCATCCTCTGTGCCCCATTAAATTTTTGTACGCTCCTACGGAAGAACCCTGCATACCGCATTCAGGGTAAGAAGGTACATCATACTCTATGTCATATAGCGGAAGAAAGTTCCTGTTGAGTGATTGTAACGGACGGTCACTGGAGAAGATTGCTATAGAACTGAACGTTGCACCTGTCAGCGTCAAACCAACACGAAAGGAGCTCCATAAGAATGGAATTGAAGGGTGAGCTGGAATTCCATAACCAATCATTGGTGATCCAAATGTCTGTAATTGGAGAACGTGTTGCCGAAGCTACAGAACTATGGAGCAGTGGAAGAACGTCATTTGTTCGGAAGAGTTTTGTTTAACACTATTTACAGCTTCTAGCCGAGTTTAGGTCCCAACAGCGGAGCATAGTGGGGATTCGGTGGTGATTTGGGGACGATGTGATCATTTTGGCTGATCCCATGATATGATGTTTGTTGCCCAGCAGCGATGCTGTCTTCCAAGACGAGAGGGCCCCTCTACACAAAGCTTGCATCGTCCAGGACTGGTTTCGTAAGTCCGGGGATGAACTGACCCATCTCCACTGGCCACCACAGTCAACAACTGTCAGTTTTAATCTGCCAGGAAGTTTAGTATCCAGCTATTCGTTGGGTTGATCTACTAGGAACATTTTGCTGTTGTAGTCTACCATTTGAAGATTGGTTTGCTGCAGTATTCCACGCTAGTCCGCCCTGTGTGAGCCCATTCAACTCTGCATAACCACCGCAACCCACATCCATGTCTACGTCCATACGGTAATCAAGCCTTCGTCTCCCTCCACAATTATCACTCCCACGCCTTCCTCTTTTACCGAACTGACAATCTTTTGGCATCTCAGGACGTCTCTTGTCAACTGATCCCTTCTCTTAGTCAAATTGTACCATAAATGTCTTTTCTCTCCAATTATATTCACTACTTCATCAGCAATAATCCGATGCACCCAAGTATCTTTAAATTTCTGCAATGGTACCACTTTTCAAAAGTTTGTACCCTTCTCTTGAGTGATCTCTTAACTGTCCTCGTTTGGCACGCATACAACACTACACTTCAGACAAATAGTTTCAATTACTTCTGTAGTTGATGTAAAAAAATTCTACTTTTTCAGATGTCCTTTCCTTGCTGTTATCATTCCGCATTTCTTATCCTCTCTACTTCGCCCATCTCACTTATTTGTCTGCCTAAATAAAAATCTCATACACCAATTTCAGTGTCTGTTTTCTTAATGTCAGTCACTCAGCATCGCTTGAATTCATTCGATTACATTTAATTACCCATTTTTTTGCTTTTGTTAACGTTGATCTTAAAACCTCTTTTCAAGACACTACAGATTCTCATCAATTATTCTTCCAAGTCCTTTGTCGTCTCTTACTACCGTGTCATCGGTAAATCTCAATGTTTTAATTTCTTCGCCAAGAATTTTAACTTTCCATACTTCTTTTTCGTGCTCTTTTCCCCTCTAATCCTCAGCGCTATTGCTTCAGCATTCTTGCTGAAGAGTAGATGGGTATATGAGGTAAAAAATGGGAAGGTACTGAATAGAACTGGGGAAAAGGGAAATTTCTTGCGCTACCTGACTAGAAGAAGGGACACATTCTGACGCATCACAAGATTATCAATTTAGTATTTGAGGGAAGTGTCGCGGGTAAAAATAGTTGAGGATGACCAGGAGATGGATATTGTAAGCAGATTCAGAAGCATGCGGGTTGCAGTAGTTATTCGAAGACGGAGAGGGTTGCACAGGATAGAGTAGCAAGGAGAGCTGCATCAAACCAGTCTTCTGGCTGAAGTCCACAGCAAGATCAGTGTTTGCTCTATATACAGGGTGGTAAGATACAGTCTGAAATGCGTTTAGGGTGTTGCAGGGGAGGTTGTACTGAGAAATAATTTTTAAGATAAAAATTAAATACATTGGACCGTTTCCGTGTTATTTAGCACTCCAGGTAACGAACCAGGTCGTCTCGCCCGCAAATTAAAAGCAGTTGCTCACATTAAAATACGGTAATGGAGGAAGAGGAGTACGTTCGTGATTAACGCCTCGTTGACGGAGCAGAAGCTGTGATTAGGGAAGGATAAGCAAGAAGCAGTCATGACTTTTCAAATGAACCATCTCGGAACTTGCCTGAAGCGGTTTAGGTAAATCGCGGAAAACATAAATCAGGATGGCCAGCTACGGGTTTGAACCGTTGCCCCGCACAACGCGATTCCAGTGTCCTAACCACTGCGCTGCCTCTCTCGGTAATCTGGTAATGGAGAAACGTCGGTGAGTTACTACTTGTTCAAATGCTGATTGCCAGTAAAAATGTACCTTTCCCGAAATTTAAGCTAGGTCACCAAAGGCTATGTTTGTTCGGTTTTGGGAAACCAAACTAAGAACAAGTTGCCTACACTGTCTCTGGCAGGCTACTTAAATGTCCGCGCGCGACCGCCTGATTGGATAATTTCAGTGCTAAATAAATGAGAAACGCAGCAGTAAGAATTTTTTTTGTTAAGATTGGTTTATCAGCACGACATCCACTGCTACACTCTTACAAGCTTTTCTGTCTCTTTCTTACCAACACGTATCGATAAAACATCAGGGACGTGCTACAACCATGTCTCAGGCCCTTCTCAATTACTGCTTCTACATCTACATCTACATCAACATCCATACTCCGCAAGCCACCTGACGGTGTGTGGCGGAGGGTACCCTGAGTACCTCTATCGGTTCTCCCTTCTATTCCAGTCTCGTATTGTTCGTAGAAAGGATTGTCGGTGTGAAGGTATGTTCTCGAAACTTTAACAAAAGCCCGTACCGAGCTGCTGAGCGTCTCTCCTGCAGAGTCTTCCACTGGAGTTTATCTATCATCTCCGTAACGCTTTCGCTATTACTAAGTGATCCTGTAACGAAGCGCGCTCCTCTCCGTTGGATCTTCTCTATCTCTTCTAACAACCCTATGTGGTACGGATCCCACACTGTTGAGCAGTATTCAAGCAATGGACGAACGAGCGTACTGTATCCTTCTTCCTTTGTTTTCGGATTGCATTGCCTTAGGGTTCTTCCAATGAATCTCAGTCTGGCATCTGCTTTACCGACAATCAACTTTATATGATCATTCCATTTTAAATCACTTCCCTTTTATTCCCTTTGACTCTTCTAACTGCAGCCTTGTTTCTGTACAAGTTGTACATAACATTTCACTCCCTGCATTCTATTCCTGCTATCTCCAGAATTTCAAGCAGTATATTGCGCAGTCAAGGTTCTCAAAAACTTCGTCTATATCTACATATATACAGGGTGAGTCATAAGGAAATGTACAAACATGTCTTTCCACTTATTTAACAACAACACGTTACATATGTTTATACTGAGTAACAGTTGTTAAACCGCCAACTAAGTGTCGTTTTTGTGCAGTCTTGCCTACGTCAACAGAGATGGAGTACTAGCTCGGACTGGGGCGAGGTTGCACCTTTTGAGAGGAACCATTCACGAATTCATCTTAAACGACTAAGGGAAAGCAAGCTAAATCAAGCTCTTCGCGACTGATGGGATTCTGAACCACTGTACATCGGAGTGAGAGTGATCTAGCGTTATCCGCCAACAACACAATGAAGCTCTCCGTGGAATTCAACTGGTGGAAGTTTTGCACTCATAATGAGGAGTTATGGTCTTGTAGTACTCCCCTTGGGCATACTCGGAGCTACTTTTACTTCTTAAGATTTCTTTTCATTGTTGACAACATCCTGATTTATATTTTCTATGAACGACTAAGAAGACACGACAGCCTCACAGCCTGTCCAAGAGAAGATTTTTTGTGCTTACGCACTACTTTGGAAACAGTTTTCATGAGCAATTATCCTCTTTCTTGTCTTCTGAACGTTATACTCACTTTAAAACTTGCTTTTACTTAAATTTGAAGGTGCAAATTAAAAAAGTTATGTGTGCTGTTACAGACAAGAAGTAATGGAATGTCTAACCACTTCTCACCCTCCTCCTCACAGTATTATTTTTCCTACAGTGTGTCGAAAAGTACCTCTATGAGGAAACAGTAAATTGTATATTGGTGTCATCACATATAAAAAGTTATGTATCCAGCGGATCTGTATGAGCATCGTTCTGTCTTCCAGAAACATCTATGCATTTCAGTGTCCTCTTCGACATACTTCGAAGCATATCAGAAGCTATGCTTCGGAAGACCACTTCACATTCTTGCGCAGTTCTTCATTAGTCTTGTACAGACGTTTTGTGACTTAGGACTCGATTATTCTCCGAACAGGTATCGTAACTCTTGCACCTAAAGCGGATTTTTCTTAAACCAGGACACCAAATTCCTCTTGTGTGAACTATGGTTTATTTATTACTATTTAACTTGATAAGATCTCTTACATCGGACCAGCGTTTCACACATACAGGATTCTTGCACCAGAGTAATTTTAGCATGACAGGTACTAGTTGAATGATATGAGTGTGGTGACAGTTGGATACGTAGTACTAAGAGCTAATGAAGTTAATACTGGCATTGTTTCTACTACTGCTGCTGGTGCTGCTACTGCTGTAGGAAATAATGGTAACGATGAAAATTGTAATAATAATTACAATAATAGTGAAAATAACCATAATAATAGCAATAAAAAGAAGAAGAAGAATAGTGACAACTGTAACAAGTATTTTTGGTGTAAAAAATTGATATTTTGTGTTATTATAGCGAGTTCTGGGGAAGGGAAGTTTAAGTAGACTGCACCGGCTAAGAGGATTCGGAAACGACGAAGATCTTGTTGGAAAGGAGGATTTAATGGGTATCGAGTGCGTGTAGGGGCAAAGGTAGACATTACTGTTGCTTCATTAACTGTCTTTTGAAACTGGAGATGTTATTCAGCTCGCTGATATAATGGGAGAGGTTGTTCCCAAGTCAGGTTCTTGTTACTGAAAATTACTTTGAGAATGTGACAGAGTGATGGGGTGGGACAGAAAGGGTTCTGCTCTGATGAGAATGACTTCTCCTCGCATGTTGTTCAGCCACGATCGTTAAGGTCTAGGAGAGATAAGAGGGAATTGTATGTTGATAAGATGTTAGACGAGACACAGTGTACGGAAATCTCTATGCTTGTCTGCACGCAGCCAGGATAGCTGTACATATCATGGTGAAATATCATCCAAGAGACAAACTCCACAGATGTATCGAATACGGACGTTCATAACCAGTTCCAAGCATCGTGAGCTTTCCTAAGAAAGACCTTGCAGGATAAAATCATCACAATCAATAATTGGAAGAAGAGTTTGTACAGATTTCACTTTCTGGTCAAAAGTGAAGAGCTTTTTATGTTTTTGTAGCGGTAGGATATACACTGATGCCTTCTTGCACATTGCAGTTGTACGCTCAGTCAAATTTAAATTTTCGTCTATTTTTACTCCTAGACGCTTTGCTGAGCGAGAGGAGTTGATATTTGTCACACTTAGGATTAAAGATGATAGGATTTCATAAGTTTTGGGGGCTAATTCGATTGGAATGACCAACAAGTACTGCTTGAGTTTTGGCTGCGTTGATTTGTAACACTATGTCCAGTGTCCATTTTGATTGTGCATACAGGTAAGTATTGAAATTCTTGATAGTAATATTATAGTTATGTGTTCTGGCAGTTAGATGTAACTATAGGCCATCAGCATATATATGTATTTCTAGAATTCCAAACTAATGACCTGTCACATACATTCAGTGAAAAGAGTGTAGGACCTAATACTAAACGCTGGGGACGCCCGATACTATCTCTCTCCATTGTGACCCCACGGAGCCGAACGCGAGACATTGCTGGCAAGAGGTCAAAAATGAGCGAAACCATTGCACTGCAGCTCACATTCATCAGAAAATAACTTTCTTGGGTGAGATGTGACATTTGTAAATTGTGCTAAAAAGCACAGCATGTTGCAACTCGTAGTTTCATGGCATTGTCAGATAATTCGCTGAAAAATATCGATCTATATCTTCAATTTCAAATCTTTTATAACGTGGCCATGCACTATTAACTGTGGTACTCGACAGCCGCTCTTTCCCAAATAAATTTAATTGGAGACAGCGCAGTTGATCGAGCGACTGTGCATTGCGTTTCCTCTTGCGTTTTCTTAGGTATACTGATATTTCTTGGACACAATGTATGATGTAATATATCTGTGTAACAATTTCTGTGGAAAAGACGGTCCAGCGCCATGATATATCAACCGTTAGTTAATTCCGTGGCACCGCAGAGTGATCCAGAGCCTGCTCGCAGGTGTATGTTTGTTCACGAATTTGTTTCCCGGCTAAAAATATTTGTGCGGAAGCAAATTTATTGTAATCTGTTTCCTCTGTCGTCGGACAAACAAGTAACAATTTAAGATGAATGCAGGTATTGTGATGGTATTATTTGTGAACAGAATATCAAATTGCGAAGCCAGTAATGGAAAATGAGCTCTTTTTCTGAATAGGAGCGGCAGCAGCGCGGAACATTGTTATCATACAGTTGAAAAGGACTGCCAGATAATGAATAGGCATTCAGTCAGGGGCAATTATAATTCGGGATTACGTTCTGCTGGGCGGTGGCGTTGGCAGGGGTCGCAGCGCTGTTTGCTACACGTGTGTCGCAGACCCTTCCGGGGTCGTCACCCCGCCGAGTGGCGTGCCTTCGTCATTCAGATCTCGGCTCCAAACTACCATGAAAATTACTCAGATACAACTTTACCTGAGTTCTCTGACGTACCATATTCAGCCTTCGTCCAGCAACTCGGCGCACTAGGTGATCAGACAGTTCGAAATTTTGTCTTGAATAAAGCATGTATAATCTTTGATTTATAAAAAAAGTAATTTTTTGTGATACCCACAGTACATTTTTGGATAAAATGTAACACCATGGAATTAGCGGAAATCTGAGCAATGTTTCACATCATTACTAGAAAACTCGCTCGTACAAGTATTCATTTGAAAAACAGACTAATCAGAGTTTTTGTGGGGTTCACAACCGCCTAGCTAGGTCAAAATCGCATTCCTTTACTATTATTTGTTTAAGAAATTGGTAACGGTAAACATGGACTCACAGAGCGCGTGGTTATTCATAAAATTTGTTGCGTTCAAACCGTTTGAGTTTGTGATAAAACTAGAAATAAGTAGGAACTTTTCTGTCGTCTAGTTAATCCAGTTTTGAGGTACGAAGAGGTGGAATTTGCAGCAAATTAACTCTTCGAAAAGCCTCCCAAAGAAATAAATTTTTGTCTGAGAGTAACGGTACTTCAAAGTGAAAATTGAAAGTATTTATTCGTCACAGGTTCTTCAAGACTGTTGAAGAATTCTTGAATATAAGCAAGTAGTTAAATACAGATTGTCTTGTATATAACTGTATAAATATATTTTTGTAAGTTGTATATACAATTTTTGATAACAGGCACGTTGTCCATCAGAAATTTTACAGTGAATGTCAAGTACGGGACACCTGAATACCTGCAAGTATTTCATGTGGTCTAATAAGATGCAGCCTTCAGCGTAGAATTGACAAAGAATATAATTTTCAGTGTGATGCACTGAAACAGCGTAATGGACCATATTACGGAAAGCTTTACATGTAATTGTGATTACGTGAAAACGTCAACTGATTGTAGTATTGCCTGGCAGGGAACGTCAAATCAACTTCCCTTCTTACCATCCTGCTCGGACCTTCTGTCATCTTTGTGGGGTTTGGACAAGGCGCAAGCCGCGTACCGTTTGTATGTTCGTTGGATGTGGCATGCGGGGCATAAATAATGCAGATGCCTGAGCTCGGGTAAGGGAGAGGCGAGATGTCTCGTCTATAGCTCTTTAGGGACAGCGCAGCCACATGACTGAACTGATTTTACCGAAAGCGACCACTACCTATTTTCTTTCTCTTGTAGTTCATGATGTGAGTCTTAGATAGTGGCAACAAATCTTGGCTCTTATCTTACAGTCAGTTTAACTATCATCAACATTTATTGAGAAACAATATTCACCATCTGTTTACAGTTCATTACAGTAAGGCGAAAGAGAAATCTATATCTAGTAGACAGTTCGCAGGCCACCGCACGGTGCATGGCCGAGAGTACCCTATACCACTAATTTTCATTTTCCCTCCTGTTCCACTCGCAAACAGAGCGAGGGAGAAAAGACTATCTATAAGCCTCCGCATGAACCCTCATTTCTCGTATCTTATCTTCGTGGTCCTTACGCGCGATGAATAGTTCGGTAGTCAGCTCCAGATGCCGGATCTCTAAGTTTCCTCGACAGTGTTCCTCGAAAAGAACGTCACCTTCCGTCCAGGATTCCCATTCGAGTTCCCGAAGCATCACCGTAACACTTATGTGTTGTTTGAACCTACCAGTAACACATCTAACAGCCCGCCTCTGAATTGCTTCGATATCTTCATTCAGTTCGACCTGGTACGAATCCCAAACACTCGAGCAGTACTCAAGAATAGGTCGCACCATTGTCCTATACCTGGTATCCTTTACAGGTGAACCACTCTTTATAAAATTCTCCAAGTAAACCGAAGTTACCATATACGTTTCCCTCCAATGTATTAACATGCCCTTGCCACTTTATATTGCTTTGCAACGTTAGGCCCAGATATTTAAACGACTTGATTCTCTCAAGCAGGACACTATTAATACTGTATCCGAACATAACTGGTTTGTTTTTCCTACACATTCACATTAACTTACATTTTTCCTCATTTAGGGCTTTCTGCATTCATCACACGAACTATAAATTTTGTCTAAATGCTCTTGAATCTTCCTACAGTCACTCAACTTTGACATCTCACCGTATACTACTGCATCATCAGCAAAGGACCACAGACTGTTACCCACTCTGTTCGCCATATAATTTATGTATATAGAGAACAACAGTGGTCCTATCACACATCCCTGTGGCATTCCTGACGATATTCTTGTGTCTGATGAACACTCGCCTTCGAGGACACCATACTGGGTTCTATTATTTAAGAAGTCTTCGAGTCACTCAGATATCTGTGAACTTATTCCGTATCCTCATACCTTTGTTAACAGTCTGCATTGGGAGACCGTATCTAATGATTTCCGGAAACATAGAAGTATGGAATCTGCCTGTTGCCCCTCATCCATAGTTCTCTGTATATGATGTGAGAAAATGGCAAGCTGCGACATTTCAGTTTTTTGTCCAGAGTCATCGAAAAACAGTTTTAAAAATAAACTAGGTAAAACTTAATCCTTTGTGGAGAGGTGATTATCAAAATTAGGGAAAGACGGATAATATTTTGTGATAACACAGTCCATAAGTGTAATTCGACTATCATTTTTTATTGTGATGTATGAAGTTACCTAACAGTATACTTAACAGTGTTTTAAGTTTTCGACAGTCGCACAATAAATCCAGGTTTCATACTAAGGTTAATAGGGTGCCTTCATACTAAGATTAATGATGGTCTTCATTTCCGAATGAAAGATTGGTCTGCTAATTATTGCTAAGTAATGAACAACTCCACAAAGTACGATAAATACCGAATTTGTGCCTAGTTGTGTAATACTTCAAAATTCTGTCATGTGGAAATCACTTAATTATCAATTTAGTTTCTCATTTTGAACCGGAGTGGGCGATCTGTCATAACACATTAGATAAGACAAACTCCTTTGCCAAGATCACTATTAATAACCTTTATTCTCGTTAACCGGTTTCGGTAATCAACGCTACATTTTCACATCTTTACAGACAGGTTATTGCCTATTTCTTAAAACAGGAGAAAGAGTTTTCTTTATCATGAATTTGTAGGTACGTAACAGACTGTAAAGCTTACACATCGGCATGTCGAAATTAAAAAAAAATAAACTTTGTATACATTTACTCAATACGTACACTTGTCTTATGCTACTCACAACAGAGCACATCATTGCAGCCATTTTGCCGCTATACTTTCAGGCCGTGACCGGTAAAGGATAAGCACTGACAATTGGCCTGACAGGTGTCGCTAGTGTAATATGTACTTCTTACTTAAAATCATTTATGTGATCACATCACTGTGTGATTTACTGGTCACCGCTTGCTAATCTAGCGGTGTCCTTGCTGCAGTGATATACTCCTGTTGTGGTGGCATAAGACAGATGCATCTGGTGAATAACTGTGCATATAGTTATTTTAATTTTGACTTGCCGATGCATCAATCTTCAGGTATGGTACTTATCTGTCAATTCACGAGAAAGAGTACCCTTATTGCTGTTTTAAGAAATGTGCAATAACGTGTCTCTCGATATCTGAAGATGGTAACATTGATTATCAAAACCGATTATCGAGATCTTGCCAAAGAAGCTCATCTTTTCTAATCTATTTAATTGCCATATTAGCAGAAAGATACATGAAATGTATCTAGCAGTACCTTGACCCTGTTCCCCCCTGCTATTATGACCTCAACATTTGCACATGCGAGAAATGAAGACCCGGAGCGTTCTTCTCCAAAAGGACTCTCGTGCAGCGGTGGCCTAAGCCCGCACATCATCCATCACATTTCATGTACAATGGACGTCGGCCGTCTATTGTCAACAGGAGGGGGCCAAATACGAAGTTGATGCCACGCCTGATACGGAGGCGTCCTTCCTGCAACGGCCTAAATACTCTTGCGTGGTCTTTGTCTGTAACAAATGTCAACTAAAATTCGGCAGACGACGAAGCAGATTTGTTACACAACGCTTAGGAGCACTTATTTGTCACTTTTAGGAATCTGTAACAATTTTTTTTTTACAATTTCAATGTTCAAAACTGTTTCTTAGAGTAATCATAGCATTATCTAGCAGCTACGCAATCACAGCTGTGATGGTTGGGCTGTTTTTAGAGACAAAAACCAAAGAAAGAATGGAACATGATCTTCTAAGCGCGCCCTAAAACATCTGTTCTTGCCCCTAAATGCATTCGTCAACGTAACTGCCAAACTTAGGGACTAAGTTATCTGCATGAAAGTTGATTTATTTTTATTTAATTGAACATCAGTATATTTGTAATTATTATTTGTTCTTCTGAACTATGTACGGAAACTTGTGAACTTCCGTCTCTGGCAGTAGTAATATTCTGGTTGAAAACAAAGAAAAACAGAAATTAATTACTCTACCTATTAATAATAAATATGTGACTGATTGTTTTAAGATATTCACTAACGTCTCCTGATAGCTATGCTGCAATTTTTCTGTACGCAACACATAACTTACATCGTCTTGCCGCTGCAACTGCATGATCAGCAGCATGTTGAAATAGCTCAAAAGAAACGCCGCGATCATGCATGGTCACAACTACTGGTACAACAACTGACCCTTTTTTATATAGGAATTGAACGATCAAGAAGTGTTATGCTCAACCTGTCTTTGGACTGAAGACCACAAAAACAACAAACTACAACATATCTCAGTTCCACGTTACAAATTGACAATTTCCGAATTAAAAGTGAGTTAAATACTACAATTCTAGCTTTGCTATAAAAACTGTATATTGTAGTGGGTAATAAAAAAGAAAAAGAGAAGAGAAGAAAAGAAAAGGTTGAAAATGTGAGAAGAAATGGTGAATAAAAAGTGGTTTCAAAATCGTTAATGACCGTTAAAAAGGAAAACAATTAAATGCAAATCGGACTTCGTATTACAGAAAAGCTATCGGACTTTGTTTTTCGTAAAAGATATTGTTGGGGTGGTCTTTGTGGCGTTCCTGAGAAAAAGTCAAACCAATTTCCACTACAAAAATTATTTGAAAGAGAAAAGAGAATAACAAAATGTGATTAACACGAGGAGATGGAGTAGATAAGAGTACATTCATTACCAAGTTAATATGTCTTCTCGAGTGCGGCGTTCAGGTCTTGTTCTCCAACAATCTCCTGCTTCATTTCTGCATGAAAAAGTCGTAGCTGCTCCAAAATCTTGTAATAAATTTCATCGTCCAGGAATTACTAATGTATACAAATTAAAACCATCTTCATATTGGATGCAATGTATTTTACGTTGCTGCTTCCATCCTCCAAATTTCATACAAACTTCCACAATAGGTCTGCATATCAATAAGTTTTTTGGTCTTAATCAGACCAAGACTAGCTAATATGTTAATAAGTGAAAATTAAGCTTCCGCTCTCAAGAGACAAGAGCGGGTAGAAAACAAAGAGAGTTAAAATTTTTCTACCTCCATTTTCTTATATATTTTCTCTGCCGTCGAGCGCTCATACAGCCGCGGCGGTATAATTTATATCTGAGGGAACGAGTGTAGTGCGGCGAAATTCAAAGTCCCGCTACAATATTTTTAAGTAACAGATAGGAGGATAAGTAGGCAGAACAAAAATTTTCTGTAGCTTGTGCAGCTCTTTATACAGGGTGAACTTTTATAAAGCCGACAAACTGGAGCGACCGATCACTGACAAAATGAAGGTAAAAAGTCGTACGAACATGTGTCCGAAAATGGATCACTGCCACGCTAGATGGCGCTCATGGTTGCAAGTTCCACTGACCATTTGCCAGCCGGCCGGAGTGGCTGAGCGGCTCTAGACGCTACAATCTGGAACCGCGCGGCCGCTACGGTCGCAGGTTCGAATCCTGCCTCGGTCATGGATGTGTGTGATGTCCTTAGGTTAGTTAGGTTTAAATAGTTCTAAGTTATAGGGGATTTATGACCTCAGAAGTTAAGTCCCATAGTGCACAGAGACATTTTGAACCATTTGCCATGTGTTCCTTGCGTGATGCAGACTGAGTGAGTGACGCAGCGTGCTGTAAGCAACAGAATGGTCCGGTGTTCATGTCGGGAACAAGGTGTTCGTTTACGGCCAAGCAGATATAAAAGGTCAATATAATACTATAACAACTATATATACAAGACAAGTACTCTGAAAGACACCAGCCACATCACACGACATTTGAAGCCCTCAACAGTTTCCTCGCTCATCCCCCTGTCCTTCTCAGTTGTCCTTTCCCAGTCCTTGCGCTCCCTCCCATCTCCTGCCTCGTTTTGCGCTACCGACTCAATCCCTTCCCCCTTCCTGCCACCCCCACCTCTTCTGTCAACCCCCCCATCTCTCTTTCCTCTCTCCATCCTCTCCGACCTACCCTCCCTTGGCAGGCCCTAGAAATTTTAATGCAGTTACTTTGTCAAGATTTTAGTGCTCGCCGTGTATCTAACATTAGTTCAGTGCATGTGCAGTGTCGTCGTCCTATACTGTGAACGCCGTTTTTAATTGTGCTGCTGGTGCCGCCAGTGTTGAAGTTTTACATCTTCATTGAGTGCCATTTTAACTGTATTTGGATTTTATATAATCTTGTCTCATTCAACTACCCCTTTTTGTATATTATACCTCCAATTGCTTCCCCATTCTCTTGTGTATGTTTCATCTTGTGTCCCACTATTTTATATACAGTGTAAATAGGCTGTTTAGGTTTTTATGTTGGTAACGCCACGTAGCGCTCTGTATGAAAATCAGACTGTGCTGTGTGGAGTCTGTGGCTGGTTTACATTGTTGGAATTTTTGCTATTGTAGTGTTGGGCAGTTGGATGTGAACAGAGCGTAGCGTTGCGCAGTTGGAGGTGAGCCGCCAGCAGTGGTGGATGTGGGGAGAGAGAAGCCAGAGTTTTGAGATGTTAGTATGAGCTGACGATCTAGACGTGTGTCCGTCAGAGAAAGGAAATTTGTAAGACTGGATGTCATGAACTGATATATACATTATGACTTTTGAACACTGTTGAGGTAAATACATTGTTTGTTCTCTATCAAAATCTTTCATTTGCTAACTATGCCTATCAGTAGTTAGCGCCTTCAGTGGCTAGAATCTTTTATTTAGCTGGCAGTTTGGCGCTCATTGTATTGCAGTAGTTCCAGTAACGAAGATTTTTGTGAGGTAAGTGATTTATGAAAGGTATAGGTTATTGTCAATCACGGGCATTCTTTTGTAGGGATTATTGAAAGTCAGATTGCGTTGTGCTAAAAATATTGTATGAGTTTAGTGATGATCAGAATATGTAGAGAGAGAAATGTCTGAGTACGTTCAGTTCTGCTCAGCGGTTTGAAAATCAAGTAACGTAAGAGGTTCATCAGCACAGTAGTTCATTAATTTTCTAAGAGGATGTTTCAACAGTATGTATTATTGTCCTGTGGTAGTTCA
The DNA here is from genome assembly GCF_023897955.1 of Schistocerca gregaria. Taxonomy (NCBI): domain Eukaryota; kingdom Metazoa; phylum Arthropoda; class Insecta; order Orthoptera; family Acrididae; genus Schistocerca; species Schistocerca gregaria. Next base: position 516,301,713 of record NC_064924.1, read on the forward strand.
TGTAATCTCTTGGCAGAAGAGCGGTGAATTATACCGCTGCTAGCCCACCCATACCCACATGGGGTAGGGAATGAAATGACAATAAAGGGAAACAAGCGGTTGTGTGATCATGGGCCTTTTCAGACAGACGAATACGCAGGGAGGCTATCACCTGCAATACCATGAACGCCGCTTCGAACGTCTGTTGCGACTTGGATGCGATGCAGCTGTATACTGTATTTCAGGATGATCTGTTATCGTGCATTCACAGCGTCCATATCCGGACACCTTTTTCCCCTCCGTTTCCAATCAGGAATTCGTCCCTGCAATTTGTCGGTTTTATCAATGATCAACCCCGTAGACCTTCACACAGTTTCCAGACAATTCGCCACCTTCGGATTCTGGGGAGTCTAGTAACACACTGATTGTGTATGCAAAAGAAGCGACCAAAATGAGTTAATGTCCGACAGGTATGCAACACACCTAAAGTGCATTGTTTTAATCTCTTTTCTAATACACATAAAAATACAAATGGTTCAAAAAATGGTGCAAATTGCTCTGAGCACTATGGGACTTAGCATCTGTGGTCATCAGTCCCCTAGAACTTAGAACTACTTAAACCTAACTAACCTAAGGACATGACAGACACTCATGCCCGAGGCAGGATTCGAACCTGCGACCGTAACGGTCACGCGGTTCCAGACTGAAGCGCCTAGAACCGCACGGCCACACCGGCCGGAAAAAATACAAATGAAAAAACTGGTAAAATGCATGTAGCTGTCTAAAACGGGTTCTTTCCACCACAGCCATAAGTCTTTTTTTTAATAGAAGGGTTGGTCTCATTAACGATACCTAGCAAAAGTAACCAAAAGCAGCACTAATTCTATGGGCACCGCCTCTTGTGACTCTAACAAACAAAAATAAACTGAACACTCTTCTGGCGTTGTCGCCCTAACTACACCTGAACTTTCCTCCCACCTAAGGAAACTTAGATAACTGAAATGAGGGATCGTCCGAGCGCCATTGCTTTAGGGCGACAGGGATCGACGATAGAAGATCCCAGTAACTATGAAACGGCGATTTTTTTGTGTTGCATCCGTTTCTTGAAATGTAGGTGTTGGTGTACTTACTGTGGAAGATGATTGTGGATGCGGAGACAGGGCACACACCAACTGTTGAGAGGTTACCTGTAGGGTGACCAGATGCAATTGTTTAAAAATGAGGACAAACCGCTTCAAAAAGGAGGACAAAGGAAGAAAAAAGAGGGCACATCAAATGGGTCAACTACAGTTGAGGATAACACCCGTCAGCTTTAGACAAGTCACGTGACTTCCGGGAATTACCGATAAAACTCGTAGCTAATTGTTACTGGTGGTCAAGTGGTGATTCCAAGAGCAATATTTTTCTATTTTAAATTAAAAACATTGATTGTGGTGACAGTATGGCATCCGTTGTTTTTATTTTTGGGACTTGTTTTAAGATTTAACAAAGACAGCTGCCTAAACGCCACCCCTGATTGGCTACTTTCACGTGACTTGTCCAAAGCTGACGGGTGTTATCCTCAGCTGCATCAAACATACGTTCAAATTTAATAAATGAGTTTATTATTTATAAACGTAACATACATACATTCCTTAACAATTATCGATGCTTCTCAGAGGAACGAATGTTTTTCAGAAGTTTAGGCTTACTTCACAGATAATTGTAAAATAACACACATGAAATTTCTTTTAAATTATATTGCACCATCAACAGATCTGCCACTGATTCAAGGTTTAACTTATTGCTCTCATCAGTCCACTGTGCTTGTAGGTCGATCAACAATAACATCGGCGATCCTGGTGCCACCTACTAACACCGCCTTCGTGCGTGTTTATCACGAGGGCTGTGCCAATAGTTAAAGTATTTAAGAAAAGAGCAATAGAACTGGACGAATTGTAAATTTAGCTGTATTACGCACAACTTTGCAAAAAAATGCGCTCGGACGCCGGACAAACAGCTAAAAACGAGGACATGTCCGGATTAATCCGGACGTCTGGTCACCCTAGTTACCTGAGAGAAGGTAAGAGACGGTACCAGGAAAACTACGGTACTGTACGTTGACATGTGATAGTCTACGGTAGCCTACAGTAGGTTTTGCAGCTGTACGTGTAGTGCAAATCCGCGCCGGGAACAATGCGACGAATCGTAAATTTAGCTGTATTACGCTCAACTTTGCGAAAAAGCCGGACACTGTGAAACTCCGCCCGGACGCCGGACAAAGAGCTAAAAAGGAGGACATGTCCGGATTAATTCGGACGTGTGGTCACCCTAGTTGGCTGAGAGAAGGTAAGACACAGTGCCAGGAAAACTACCGTACTGCACGTTAACTTGTGATACTCTACGGTAGCCTACAGTAGGTTTTGCAGCTGTACGTGTAGTGCAAATCCGCGCCGGGAACAATGCGACGAATCGTAAATTTAGCTGTATTACGCTCAACTTTGCGAAAAAGCCGGACACTGTGAAACTCCGCCCGGACGCCGGACGAAGAGCTAAAAAGGAGGACATGTCCGGATTAATTCGGACGTGTGGTCACCCTAGTTGGCTGAGAGAAGGTAAGACACAGTGCCAGGAAAACTACCGTACTGCACGTTAACTTGTGATACTCTACGGTAGCCTACAGTAGGTTTTGCAGCTGTACGTGTAGTGCAAATCCGCGCCGGGAACAATGCGACGAATCGTAAATTTAGCTGTATTACGCTCAACTTTGCGAAAAAGCCGGACACTGTGAAACTCCGCCCGGACGCCGGACAAAGAGCTAAAAAGGAGGACATGTCCGGATTAATTCGGACGTGTGGTCACCCTAGTTGGCTGAGAGAAGGTAAGACACAGTGCCAGGAAAACTACCGTACTGCACGTTAACTTGTGATACTCTACGGTAGCCTACAGTAGGTTTTGCAGCTGTACGTGTAGTGCAAATCCGCGCCGGGAACAATGCGACGAATCGTAAATTTAGCTGTATTACGCTCAACTTTGCGAAAAAGCCGGACACTGTGAAACTCCGCCCGGACGCCGGACAAAGAGCTAAAAAGGAGGACATGTCCGGATTAATTCGGACGTGTGGTCACCCTAGTTGGCTGAGAGAAGGTAAGACACAGTGCCAGGAAAACTACCGTACTGCACGTTAACTTGTGATACTCTACGGTAGCCTACAGTAGGTTTTGCAGCTGTACGTGTAGTGCAAATCCGCGCCGGGAACAATGCGACGAATCGTAAATTTAGCTGTATTACGCTCAACTTTGCGAAAAAGCCGGACACTGTGAAACTCCGCCCGGACGCCGGACAAAGAGCTAAAAAGGAGGACATGTCCGGATTAATTCGGACGTGTGGTCACCCTAGTTGGCTGAGAGAAGGTAAGACACAGTGCCAGGAAAACTACCGTACTGCACGTTAACTTGTGATACTCTACGGTAGCCTACAGTAGGTTTTGCAGCTGTACGTGTAGTGCAAATCCGCGCCGGGAACAATGCGACGAATCGTAAATTTAGCTTTATTATGCTCAACTTTGCGAAAATGCCGGACACTGAGAAAATCCGCCCGGACGCCGGACAAAGAGCTAAAAAGGAGGACATGTCCGGATTAACCCTAGTTGGCTGAGAGAAGGTAAGAGACAGTGCCAGGAAAACTACCGTACTGCACGTTAACTTGTGATACTCTACGGTAGCCTACAGTAGGTTTTGCAGCTGTACGTGTAGTGCAAATCCGCGCCGGGAACAATACGACGTGTCGGTCGCCTCGTGGTTGCGGACTCGGCCGCGCTTCAAAAGCGCCGCGGGCCGGACGGACTGTGGCGCGGCAGGCGACGCGGGGACGTCCGCCGCCGCAGCAGCAGCCGCCGTAAGCGCATAATTTAAGCCGACCAGCGGCCGCCGCTGCCGCCTGGTTTTAGTAATTAGCGGCCCGGACTGCGGCGCCGCTTTGAAGTCCGGTCCTCGCCGCGACGCGTCACCGAAAGAGCGCCGTGTGGCTGGGCGCCCAGGGAACCGCGCCACTCGCTAGTCGGATTAAAGCCGCCACGTTAGCCACGGCGAATTGGGCGGCCCGTCGCTACTGATTTTCTGCGCGGGAGCGCACGTCACCTGCTGTGAGGACGGAATTCCGTGTCCGATTCATTTAATGCGTTTACGTACCGTACTCGGGACAAAAAACGAGCTAACTAACAATTTCGTTCACGGGAACCTACTGTGATATCTTGGCATTGTACGTCCATTCAATGGGCAGTCTAATGCAATGTCTGAGACATATGAAGGATAACTTTTTTTTTAAATTTTTTTGCTCGCGAAATTTGTTGAATGGGATTACCGGTTTCTGATATGCAAATGTCATCTTCAGAATCTCTTTTTCTACTGCTCTGCAACAATACATAACAATGTAAAAATAACAAAAGTCAAAATTTAACCTTCCTATATCTCAATGAGCCAACGGCCTTCCCATGGTGTTAACACCGGTGGCTGTCAGATTATCGAAGTTAAGCGCTGTCGGGTTTAGTAGCACTTGGATGGTTCAAATGGCTCTGAGCAGCACTATGGGACTTAACATCTACGGTCACCAGTCCCCTAGAACTTATAACTACTTAAACCTAATTAACGTAAGGACAGCACACAACACCCAGCAGCACTTGGACGGGTGACCATCCAGTCTCTCGAGCACTGTTGGCAAGCGGGGTGCGCTCAGCCCTTGTGAGGCAAACTGAGGAGCTACCTGACTGAGCAGTAGCGGCTCCGGTCTCGTAAACTGACATGCGGCCGGGAGAGCGGTGTGCTGACCACATGTCCCTCCACGTCCGCATCCAGTGACGCCTGTGGGCTGAGGATGACACGGCGGCCTGCCGGTACCGTTGAGCCTTATTGTGGAGTTAAGTTTTTTGTATGTCAGTGAGTATCACTGGGGTCATATGGATCTCAAGTAATTTATAGCGGATACATGGGCAGTCTTTTTATGAACTAACAAAAAATTGGCCAATACTGTTGTTCAATATAACAGTAATGATTCTATTTTTGTAGATATTACGTTGAAGGGGAAAAATAGATTGGGGCATACTGACACCAGTGATACTCACTGCAATAAAAACCATGTATAAATTTTAATATGATATTAATACAGACCTGAACAAATATTCACTGGATACAACTGACTCAAAGAGAGGAAGTCGTAAATAAAAAAATAAATTAATTAATAAAAAAAACGCTTTCAAAGCAAGGGAGATATGACTTTCCAAAGTGATTATGGCATCATATTTACCCCAGTGGTACTAGGAAGGATACAGTAACAACTGATGCAAGAAAGCCTAACAATGGGTACAAAAATAGCCAGGTAATACTATTTTAATTGTTGCTGGTGTTTCGTATAACATAACATTCGTCACTGTATTTTCGTAAATGGTACTGTCAAGAAATAAACGACTTAATTTAGGATCATATTGTCCCCAGTGGTACTTAATGCAAAAACTATGAATAAATCTTAACGTGTTGTAAATACAAAAATGAACGAAACATCATTACATAAAATTGATGCAGAGGTGGAAAGTCATATATTTTGAAAATACGAGCTTTGGAAACAATAGCTACATGTATTCCCATTGTGATTATGGGGTCATTCTTACCCCAGTGATACTAGCAGGGTTAGTCAAGGGAGTGATAGTAACAACAGAGCTTTTTATACTTGTAACTGTTGTGTTGGGTTTTACTGTATCACTAGGCCATAGGCTTTTGAAACAGCACTAATAGCTAATAGATGATAAAGCTGTAAAATTAGTCAAAATAGATTGAAATAACGAAAAACTACAGCTTTTCTCTGTCACAAGGAACTCATGGCTGAGCGTAGAAAAAGGTAACTACCCCTATATGTGCGTACAGGTTGCCATCTAAATGATAGAGCAACAGTACTAGAGGCAAGCACTGGTAAGGAAAAATGGTAAGATAGCCACCGCAAACTTAGGTCAGTATTGAGAATAAAGAAAAGGAAAACGGAAAAATAGATTAAAAATTACATAGATCCAAATTAAAATAAGTTTATATGTAACGGTACATCATTGTCATCCAGAGAGTGAACTAAAGTGAATCAATAACGAAAGACTATCGCAAAGTTGGTGGTTGTGAGCTTTTACGAAGTTGTGAGCAAAATTTATGTACACTACTAGGCAAAAAGGCTCCAATCATGGTTTCGGAATCATCAGAGAGAATCTTGGCTTTTTGTGTCATAACTACCTGGTTATCGGACGTACCCATGACTACACCGTGAAGTAAGTAGCCGATCTGTTGAAACACCAGCGGAGATTGTCCAACACGTGCACAAGGAATGCTATGATTCTCACAACCATGGAACTCGTCTTACAAATATTCTAACCCACAGGGGCAGGAGACTAATGTGACGTCCTGTCAGTAATGATCGTTGCAAACCCAACAACGGAATGAGATGAATGACCAGTAAGTTGAATGACGTCCCATCCACACTCTGCAACTTTAGACAAGCACTGTACCTTGTATTATTGCCAAGAATGATTCTGTGTCCCAAGCAATGACGTTTCAGTCCTATTAATTGTGCATTCGTGTGTTCCTTTCCTTCACTGGGACTATTGCACACAATTAGTGGAAGTCATTGGTAGGAAATTTACTGGACACCAGAACACCCACGTTCTGCAAAAAGCATCCTGTAACATTGCAGGTACAAATTAGACATGTAAACAACGGTTAAATAGCACCCTGCTGAGTTTACCATCGGATAAGATGACTTGTTTATGGAAAAGTCTGTTTATGGCGTCAGCTACAGCTATTTATAAATACCAAGAAGTAAACCTTGTATCTTCACACGCTCGGGTACTCTGGAATGAATGGTGTACTTGTTTGGTGATGTGTCAAACAGCCAGGTACTCGCAGTCACATAATGGGCCAACTCTCAAACGTAAATAACTGGGCAAAAATCCGTCCATTTTTACACAGACTGACACATCGTACTCCACCGAAAAACAAGGGTGAAAACGTTGATCATCATGCACCATCCCCTGCAGTATGTCTATTTATCTGTGACTAAAGGCTCCAAGTATAATACTTTGGAAGGGATACCGAACAATACACGTAACACTGCACTAATTTCGAACGGAGCTGTATTGCAACCGCTCCTTGACAATACACAGCAGGCGTTTGCTTTCCGAATGAAAAGTTTACTATCTTGGGTAATTGAAATGCATACTGGTACGTCGTATTTTCTCATATACTTCAGTGACTCCAAGTACTTTTGCCTGATAAATTCAGATATGTCGTACTGGACGGTGTAAGTTTGATTGAAACGAATGTATCACCAGAATGGCATGAACAAGAAAATAACACGGCAGTAAGATTTTTAAATTTTTTTATATTTTTGGCAGATGAAGTTCAGAACTCAAATATCAGTCCCCAACAGCAGTTCAACGCAACTCTCAAAAATTCTCTACAAACTCGACTATTGAGTCTCCCGAGTGAACGTAATGACATTAAGGAAGGTCAATTTTTGGCCAGACACTGTAGCTCTGTGACAGAGTGGTCGCCTCTTTAGATTTACAGTCGATCCAAGATTTTAGAAAATGATGCGTGTTCTACGAGCATTTCCGTGAAGTGTAAAATATATAAAATCACTGGCGCTAGAGACAGGTAATTGCTGGTTCTAGTCTCATTTAGGTTATTTCTTTCGTTTTTAGCTCCCCGCACGTAAATCGACAATAACGGGTCATTTGTAGGACCACGTTCTCCGTCTGTCTGTGCCGGCCGCGGTGACCGAGCGGTTCCAGGCGCCTCAGTCCGGAACCGCGTGACCGCTACGCTCGCAGGTTCGAATCCTGTCTCGGGCATGGATGTGCGCGATGTCCTTAGGTTAGTTAGGTTTAAGTAGTTCTGAGTCTAGTTTACTGATGGCATCAGATGTTAAGTCCCATAGTGCTCAGAGCTATTTGAACCAGCCGTCTGACTGTCCAACTGTTAAAAATTCTTTTTATCAGGAACGGATAGAAGTATGAAACTGAAATTTACGTCACATACTGAAGGCTATGCTCCCTTGGCGATGTAAACAATTGAAGACTTTAAGTCAATACCCTCAAAAGGAAAAGTAAACTATATTACATATTTTGAAACAAGCAAACTCACTCATCAAAACTTATAGGGTACTTGCCTTTGGCCTAGAATCATGACAATTGCCAAGAAGAAAGACTTTTTTTTAATCATTTGTTACCCGACTTTCTTTCCGTCCGTCCGCCTATTAAGACGCCTTTTTCTCAGAAACGGCTGGACGTATGAAATTGACATTTATAACACTAAGTTTTGTCGTTACTTGATCTCGTAAAAACTTTGAACTACTAAGTCATTGCCATCAAAAGATCTGGCAATATCTGACACATATTTTGACACTCGCCAACACTCTCATTAAAACCTATAGCGCACTTCCCATTGACCCAGAATCATGAAATTTGGTAAGAAGAATGGTTTCCCAATAGAAGCAAAGGAAAAACAAGGAAAATGTTAATTTGTCATTGTTTCACACGAGAAACATATTACTTGTGTTATTTCTTATCTAGCTTCAAATCTGAAACTAACATATTCTCGAAAGTCTTGGAGTTCCCGGGACTTATATCTTTCCAGTATCAGTGTCGTTAACTGGCAAAAATCGTCGAAGTTCTCGATTCACAAGATGTATGGAGTGTCTCAAAAGGTGATTAAATTTGTACGGAATCCTCTGATCGCGAGTCCCACTCGCACCTGTCAATTTTTTTTCCCCCATTCAGTTCTGGTACCTAAGTAATTTACATATGAAATTCATGAACGGTACACTACTGGTCATTAAAATTGCTACCTCAAGAAGAAATGCAGCTGATAAACGGGTATTCATTGGCCATATAGGTTATACTGGAACTGACACATGATTACATTTTCACCCAATTTGGGAGCATAAATCCTGAGAAATCAGTACCCAGAACAACCACCTCTGGCCGTAATAACGGTCTTGATACGCCTGGGCATTGAGTCATACAGAGCTTGGCATTCGTGTACAGGCACAACTTCCCATGTAGCTTCAACAAGATACCACAGTTCATCAAGAGTAGTGACTTGCGTATTGTGACGAGCCAGTTGTTCGGCCACCATTGACCAGACGTTTTCAATTGGTGAGAGATCTCGAGCATGTGCTGGTCAGGGCAGCAGTCGAACATCCAGAAGGGCCTGCAACATACGGTCGTGCATTGTCCTGCTGTAATGTAGGGTTTCGCAGGGGTCGAATGAAGGGTTGAGCCACGGGTCGTAACATATCTGAAATGTAACGTCCAAGGTTCAAAGTGCCGTCAATGCGAACAAGAGGTGACCGAGACGTGTAACCAATGGCACCCCATACCATCACGCCGGGTGATACGCCAGTATGGCGACGACGAATACACGCTTGCAATGTGCGTTCACCGCGCTGTCGCCAAACACAGATGCCACCATCATGATGCTGTAAACAGAACCTGGATTTGTCCAAAAAAATGACGTTTTGCCATTCGTGCACTCAGGTTCGTCGTTGAGTACACCATCGCAGGCGCTCCTGTCTGTGATGCAGCGTCAAGGGTAAACACAGCCATGGTCTCCGAGCTGATAGTCCATGCTGCTGCTAACGTTGTCGAACTGTTCGTGCAGATGGTTGTTGTCTTGCAAACGTCCCCATTTGTTGACCCAGTGATCAAGACGTGGCTGCACGATCCGTTACAGCCATGCGGATGAGATGCCTGTCATCTCGACAGCTAGTGATACGAGGCCGTTGGGATCCAGCACGGCGTTCCGTATTACCCTCCTGAACCCACGGAGTCCATATTCTGCTAACAGTCATTGGATCTCGACCAACAAGAGCGGCAATGTCGCTATATGATAAACCGCAATCTCGATAGGCTACAATCCGACCATTGTCAAAGTCGGAAACGTGATGGTACGCACTTCTCCTCCTTACAGGAGGCATCACAACAGCGTTTCACCAGGCAACGGCGGTCAACTGCTGTTTGTGTATGAGAAATCGGTTGGAAACTTTCCTCGTGTCAGCACGTTGTAGGTGTCACCAAAGGCGCCAACCTTTTGTGAATGCTCTGAAAAGCTAATCATTTGCATATCACAGCATCTTCTTCCAGTCGGTTAAATTTCGCCTTTGTAACACGTCATCTTCGTGGTGTAGCAATTTTATTGGCCAGTAGTGTATGTTGAATAACACATTAGTAATTACAGTTTTTCTTAAAAAAATGCACTTCTTCTTATTTCTAATTACTTGCTACACAAAAAATCAAGTTTTCATTGCAAATATAAATTCTTGATTACTGATAGTTAATAAAGATTGTTAAAATGTTAAAAAAGAAATTTTTTACATCTCCATATATGTTACTCTTCATGGAAATGCTGGCAGAAATGCATCTTTCTTTAAAAAATGACCACTACAGGGAATTGAACACATGTTATCCTCCTGTCTGGCCAGCACTCTATCACAGAACCAGTGCTATCGAACATACTTGTCTTGTGGTATTAAAGACAGTCGGGAGAATTCAAAGTCTATTTGCTCGAGAATTTTTTGAGAGTTGTGTCGAACAGCTTCGGTGTAATGGTATTTGTGTACTGAACTTCACATACCATAAATATCACATAAATATAAATAGTAAAATATCACTGTCCTGTAGTCTTCTTGCAATACCTCCTAATACGACTGTCAATGTTCTCAGTATACAGTAACAGTTGGCAAAGCCGCTACACGTAGTAGAATATATACGAGTATGTACGAAATGAGCTATTTACCATACATTAGGTACATATTACGAGGGTCAGTCAAAAAGTAATGCCTCCTATTTCTTTTTCTACGTTTAATTGCCAGGAAATTTAAATGCAATTACATAGGTTGAAAACCACAACATTGAGGATCATTTTGTCATTTTTCAATGTAATCTCCGCCCATCTCTACAGTTTTGGTCCATCTTTGAACAAGGGCATGTATCCCAGCACGGTAAAAATCACAGCTCTGCTTCCTAAGCCATTGACGCACGGATGTTTTGACGGCCTCCTCATCTTCAAAATGAATCCCACGATGAGCTTCTTTTAGTGGCCCGAACAGATGGAAGTCTGATGATGCCAGGTCAGGGCTGTATGGGGGATGAGGCAAAACTTCCCATCCAATTTTGACAATCTCGTCAGAGGTGTGACGACTGGTGTGTGGTCTTGCATTTTCATGCAAAAGAAGAACATCTGCCATTGATTTTGTTGGGCGAACTCGCTGAAGACGTGCTTTAAGTTTTTTGAGGGTTGTGACGTATTGAACAGAATTTATTGTGCATCCCTGCTCCAAAAAATCAACCAGAATCACACCCTCTGTATCCCAGAAAACTGTTGCCATAACTTTCCCTGCCGATCGCACAGTTTTGAATTTTTTCTTCCTCGGCGAGCTTGTGTAACTCCACTCCATTGACTGCCTCTTTGATTCGGGTTCAAAAAAATGCACCCATGTTTCGTCCCCGGTCACAATTTTTTTCAGAAACTCATCTCCCTCCAAACGGAAGCGCTGCAAGTGTTGGGAGGCTACTGTTTTCCTTGCCTCTTTATTCTGATCGGTTAACATTCTTGGAACCCACCGTGCACAAACTTTTGAGTACCCCAATTGTTTAATAATCGTGATCACACTGCCTTTACTAAGAGAAATAATGCGACACACTTCATCTGCAGTCACCCGACGGTCACCACGAATGATGTCATCAACTTGCTGAATGTTGTGTGGAATCACTGCACTCATCGGCCTGCCGCTCCGCTTTTCGTCAGTCAACGCTGTTTGCCCTTCAGCTTCCTTACAACGACGAACCCATCGTCTAACAGTGCTGACATCCACTGTCACAACACCATACACCTTCTTCAGTCTTTCATGAATGCGTATGGGCGTTTCACCTTCTGCATTCAAGAATTCAATCACACAACGCTGTCTCAAACGAACATCGATGTCGGCCATCTTAGAAACTTCTGCTGTGCTGCCACCTGTTGACACAGAAAGTTACTACTGCAGTGGATTGCAGAAGAAGGTTTGAGGAATGGCGCCAAATTCAAATTTTTCACTTAACTTAATTTTTTTAAGTAGAAAAAAAATGGGAGGCATTACTTTTTGACCGACCCTCGTACAACTAATTGGGATTAATCTACTAGAAACGGTCACTGACTTTGACAATTGTGTGTAGTGCACAGCCTCTATATTCTGCTGTGAGGGAATTTAAACTTCATACCAAGGGAAGAAAGCGTCTTGGATATGTATCCGGAGATTTTACTTCCCTGCTCACATGCAAATGGTCCAAAGAGCTTCTACAGTAGTTGCCAGAAGACAACGACAACATGTTACAGACCAACCACACCACGGGTATGATCGGCACCCGTCGTTACGGGTGATAGTGCACATCTAGTACAGAGATATATCAGTCGATCTTCTGAAATGGCTTGCTCTTTCGTCTCTCTTTGGGCATGTTTCTGCTGAAATACGGTATGTTGATAGGCCTGTTTCTCGGGCACCCAAAGTCCCCGAAGCAGTGGTTGTTGCTTGTATAGTGCTCAGTACTTTGGAACTGTAGTTAGTGGTGCACCAGACCACTGCATTTCGAATTCTCCCGTTCAGTCACTCTTCAGTACAGGCCACCAGAGTGCGTATGACACGTAAATGGCCATTACCTTGGAGCAGTTTGATCTGGTCCTTCTAACGGCGTTGCTTTCTCTCTCAAAATTTTATGACCCAGTGTTACGACCTTTCTTCGTCTAACGTCGTTTTATCGCAGTAACGAGAAGTGTAACAACCTCACTTCCAACTATTGTTTAGCTGTGCATTGAAGGTGGAAGGGAACGGTGGAGGGGGGGAGGGAGGAGGGAGAAAGAACGTGCCGATGCAGCTGACATGAATAATCCCTTCCCCCCCCACCCCACCCCTCCACCTTCAACATACACATTATGTATCACAGTTGCGGATCCGCGTTGTGTCTGCACTGTCCGAAGAAACAGACACCACGCATTCATATCATTGTCTAGCTGTTTGTACACTGCAGTGACAGTCGCTACTCAAGACTACATATGCAATTAGTCAATTGCTATTGTGCAGGTGACTAATTTATGATGATGATGATAAGGTCCCATACTCCAAGGAGCGCAGGGGACGGTGCGGGAGACCCGCACCGCTGTACTAGGCAGGGTCCTAGAGGAGGTGGTTTGCCATTGCCTTCCTCCAACCGTAATGGGGATGAATGATGATGATGAAGACGACACAACAATACCCAGTCATCTCAAGGCAGGAAAAATCCATGACCTCGTCGGAAATCGAATCCGGGACCCTGTGCGCGGGAAGCGAGAACGCTACCGCAAGACCACGAATGGCGGACGGTGACTAATTATATTCATTAAATGTGTTAAACGACCGCCTAATAAATTTGTTATTATGAGTACCTTTAGTGAATTAATAAACACTTGTCATATACTTAAGGAAGTTTTTCCGGTCTCGAGGTTTAAAAATATACTTTCATTTTTGATATTTCGACACCGGTAGTCTTAAGAATATGTGATCAAAAAGATTCTGTTGGTAAGTTATTCTTTGTATCTGATAATCACGTTTCAATGGAAGCGCGCATATACTCATTCTAGCCGCTCTCTGCGCTTGGGCCTTTTTGCCATTGCAAACGATATCTCTTACTCTGTAAAGCTATTGTAACATTCTAGGTCGATGAATGTATCTATATAGGTGGTATACTTGTTCACCAGATGTCTCAAGTACGTCCTTTCAACGGAAGTGACACACGAGAAAGCGATTATAGCGACGGTTTATCGTAGGAGTTCAACGAATGACAATCAGCAACACGATTACTATTTTGAATATTGGTGTAAACGGAAGCAAGCTGAAATGAACGGGACGCTGGATACTGTCAGTCATAAACCACAACTGAGAGGTGAAGTTAATGAAGCTATTGATGATGTGTGCAAACAGTGAGTGATGACAATTTGATGGAGAGAGGACTTAAAGCCTATACGCGGAACAACAATGTGACTTTGAATTCATTAAGTTGGACACGTACTCCAAAACGCATGGTCTCTAGCGCGAATTTCGTCCAAATTGTTAACAATCAGGCTTGCGTCATTTTTAACAATGAATTTTTAACAACGGGTGTCCTGAATAACATGAAAGTCATGGGAGTCGTTATGGGAACCACGGCTTGCTCATTCGCCAGGGAAAGGGACGAGAAGCGCCTCAAGCTTTCGGACTGGTGCTCGTTCCAGATCAGCGTCAAGGCTGGAATTGCAGTTAACAAGATTTTCACTTTATAAAATGAGATCTTCGATGGAGAGGAAGATTTACGGCATGGCTCAGGAGTATCAGATTGATTTTAAGTGGAAAAATTTGAAAGTTATACACACAAAAATGTAACTTAAAAAAACACTCCGTAAAATTTAATGCTGCTGCGGATTTAATAAAATAGACACTTCTAATTTTTGTTCTTTATTTACATGCCAACGGAGAAGGGTCGATTTTCACCACCTACGTTTTCAAGTGGCGGTCACTTTGGAATTCACATCAGTAAATTTGATTTTAGTGGTTCACGTCATAGAGAATTTAATTCTGACAAAGTGTTTTTAATTTTGACTGCGGACCGTTACCTCATCCTTAATTGTGCGAACCGTTTAGCTGCTCAATCCGTGCAGAGGTACTGTGGCCGCCATTTTGTGGTGCATAGCCTCATCAATTTACGGCCAAAAATTGTTTACTCAGTATGAGAAATATGTTACATTGGTTTGTTGATAAAGGTTTGTTGTTTTTGTGGTCTTCAATCTGAAGACTGGTTCATCTCCCAACAACTGTTTCAATCTACATACTTCTGAATCTACGATTTTTATCCCCCATCCTAACCCACACAGAAACAGTCACTTCCCTCCAGTATTTGTATGAAAAAATAATTTTTGGAGAAAAAAGTTGAACATGAGCGTAAAATAAGGCCTCGAGTCCAGATAACCACCTTCAGTTGTAACACAGTAACTAATCTGCTGTTCACTGAAATACTTACCATTTGTCTGAAAACTGACCAAAGTGAATACGATAGGCAACCAGTACATGGAGTCACGGTAACACATTGGAGTACGACTGTTGCTGAACACCGTTTCCTACCTGTTTCTTCTTCTAGAGCGTCAGCACAGTTTGTGGCAGCGCAGTAAACGCAGCTAAGACAGAAGGCAGCAGTACTTAGCATTAGAGAAACCATCTGAAAGTTTTGTAATGCTGAAATGTTGTGAAAGCTTTGAACTGAAAATTTAGGTTCGGAAGAATCTGAGTGCTGTTTCTTGTGCATTAACTTTAAAGTTGCAGAGCTATTGCATTCACTAACGAAGTATACGTTTGTGTGAAACAGACCAAAGTACTTCGTCATGCATTTGTACGACAAGCTACATAAATCTCTAATGTTCAAACTATGTATTCTGTAAAATTTGCTTTACTGCATGAATTTTGTGATACACGCCAAAAAAGTTCTATAATTATTGGAAATTATTCTTATACGGACTTCAAACAAGTTACTCAGATTTAACTTTGTTATAAATGCCAAATTATTTCATTTGTCTTGAGTATAAAAATACGCCCACTTCAGTACTGTCACTTTAACTTATTTTTGAGGTAGCAAAACTGCAACATTTCCATTATCAGTTAATGTAACAAAGTGTGCATTTTAAAATTTGCGTGAACTGCGAAATAAAGTCATGGCAAACAATGTCAACCCTTAAACATAGTCTGTCTTAATAAGCTTTTTACAAAGCTTAATTTACTGCAATGGCCGCAGAAAATAATGTAACTGTACTGAAACAAGGTGGTTTCTATATTAATGACTTTAAGCAAGCTTACCAACACATTACACCACTTAGCTGAAATCTGTCCTAACAACACCTTAAAACGTAGCTTTGTTAATGGGGCACACTTGGATTCGTTATTATGAAGCAGCACTACTAATCAAATCTTCAATGAAGTAAATATCAACAGTACGTATTTATTACTATTACACACGTCTTACGTGATATAACGTCGACTTGAGGCTGGTAATCCTAGAGCAGAACACATCATTTTTTTTATCTAATATTCTTCTCTTCATAGCACCAAATAACCTCAACCTCAATAGAGAACGCGATGCAGCCCGTAAGACTAGCGTTCCCATACGACTCCGCACTGTAGTGTGTTTTAGCAAAGATTGTTAGCATCGCGCTCTGTTTATTCTCCCACTTTATGCATACGATGTTTGACTGCTAATTACTGTAGTCGTGCAGCGGAAAGTAGGTCTCTGACCCGGAGACTATATTACCAGTGCTACTATGCGGCTGTTTGTTGTTAAGCCGTGTCGGTCACCCGACTACGAACGAAACATCCGAAAATTGTTCAGCTGTTGTAATGCGTTACTACTGAAGCGTGAAAAACCGCTAATAACATCCAGGTAATGAAATATACTCTCCTACTTTCCGTGTAATTAAAAAGAAAAGGTTTGGAAACACATGTAAAAATAATTAAAGATTATAATGCAATGAAACGGAAATTCCAACGTGGAAAGTGAAACACACTTGGATCATTTTCTTCTGCAATTTTGTCAATGTCGTGACATTAGTTTCTTTCACGATTCCTAGCATTCTGCCTTTCTCATTTTCCATTTTCCTTTCAAATAAGTCTATGCCCTTCTTTTCTAGCCAGTCTACGGTGAAATCAACCAAGTGATACAGTGCATAATCGAATATTATAGTGGAGTTCTTTTCTACGTTTTGAAGCTCTCTCTTCAGATTCGTTGCCTTTGGAAGTTCCGCGATTTGTTTGACGTAAACAACGTAAAAACATTTGGCACAAACCCACTGACTGTTCCAGCATGTAAAAGAATGAGCCAACTGCCTTTTCCTGGAGCTGTCATTGTTTTTCGTAAAGTGTCATCAGTCATCGCAGTCGGTCCTATATCAGCAGCATTTACCTATGTTTCATCCAACCAAACGATTTCGTGAGGTTTGGAGTTAGAGCATTTCCTCAAAATATAATACCTTGTGGCAACGATATCGTTCCGTTGTGGCAGAACTCTTCTTCCAGAAAACGTTTTCCATCGAAGCCTTTCCTCTTCAGTATCACATAAAGGTTGGTTTTTTCCTCTGAAGAATTCGGAGTATCGTAGCAGCAGAAGCTGCTCCTTTCGGGAGGGATATTACTCTCGTGCTTATTAGTCAAATGTATGCCACAAACTTACGTCTTCTTAAAAATTTCCTAGTTCCGTCATTTTAGCAACACGCACTCTGTTTTTTCCAGGAGTCGAAAGAGCAGCAGTTGGTTCCTATACATCTCTACCACACTTCTCCCTCGTCAATTTCTTCAAAGAGGTCTCTAAAATTTTCAGAGCTGTAGCTACTCATTCGTCGACTTTCGACAAAGGTATAAAAGGGTCTCCTGGTATCCCTTTCTTGCTCAAAATATCGTCATAAATTATGTAGGAGCCCACGAAATAAGCTCTTTAAAGTAATGCCCCGCTGTACTTTCATGCAATTGTATCACACAGGTTTTAAATTTTTAAATTAACAGTACGATACATTACACCGCTTCGTTAACTTCGACATACGACGAAAGAAGTACAAACTCGTGTTGCGTGTGCGCAGTTAGTGTTGTTACGTATTAGAAAGCAATACGTTTTACCACTTAGCACACGAAAACAGCGTTCACACACCATCTTCTGCCACTGCTAGTTGTGGTTTCTGGAAAGTAAAATCCGAGATCGAGCTTAGGATAATACATAACGGAAACCAACGCAAACAAAAGTTACTAGTACAGCAGTTCGCGCTCGTGGTTTTCTAGCGGACAGACCACAAAACTCAGGCGCTGGAGGTCTCAGGCTGTCCCAGATCATAGCTGCGGGAGTGGGGAAGGAGGGGCGGGGTGGGGGGGTGAGTGTTTCTGTTGCAGTCCCTGAAGGACCACCCCAGATCCACTCAGCCTTCTACCAAATGAGCGCACGAGATCTTTCCTTCCAGGAACTAAAAAGCGGCCGTTGACTTTATAAGGCAATGTAATACTCGAGGAAGTAGATAATATTGGTGCGAAACACGTTCCACCATGCACTGTGCAATAGATTAAAGATTTTAAAGCTACATATTAATTTTATTTAATAAAGCCTCTGAGTGGAAGGATGCCTAAAGTGACGTTATTGAACATTCAGTGAGGAGCGTAGAGTAACGTAAGTACAGTTATATCCGCGCCTTATTAGATTGTACCCTGAGTTGTTTCAATACCATTACAGAAATGCTTTCCGACAAAGAGAGAACAGTGCAATCGCAAACTCTTAATTTTTTTCGAGGAGTTGGAGGATGTTTGTGACACGGGAGCCCAAGGAGTAATGACAAAAATAAAGCGCTAACCCTCTCTGACGAATGCAGTGAAGACAATAAACTTCAAATTACCCTGAAATTTTCTAATTACCTCCGTTTTTAATTAGAGATGGAGCAGAAAATAATATGAAAAATAAGAAGTTTCATTCCAGAGACGTCTCTTCTCTCTCTCCGCATACCTGTGTCTTTATCTAAATGAAACAACACTATATCGTGTTTTGTTTTTGAGCTAAACATTTTTTGCAGAGAATATACGTTTCAAAAATACAGACTCTAGATATGATGTCTCTTTTTACAGAAATGACAATAATTTCAGTACGTCTACGAGAAATTTAGATTCCAGCATTTCTCGGAATTATCTGGATAAACAGCGTTCAATTTAACACTCTGTTCCAGTGGATGAGACAAAAGATATTGAGTGCGGAAATTAAGGCCATATTTCATGCCAAAGTTTCATGTTCGTCAAACGCCTCTTCAGACTTTATTTTCTTCCCCACTGATATCATTACGACAAGGAAAAATATATGATAAGTATATAACTTAATGATATAGATATATTATTTTCAGATATCCCCTTTTAAGAGAGCATTTGATCTCAAGTGTCATGATTTATCCTTTTAATTTCTTTTCTCACAACTTCTCTTCATACTCTCACTGTATTCCTTCTTGCATTCATGCAACAATTTATTTCCTGTTCTCTTTCCCATGTGTTTCGTTTTTCGTACGATTTTTCTGTACTGTTCTCGATTGCTTACGGTATCTTGTGTGATACCCACATCTATAATATCTTCTTCTGTTTCAGTGACCCATTTTATCTTTTGTTTGCTGCTGTTTGCTATCTCTAAGATTTGTCTTGTGAGCTTGTCTTTTCCTACTTTACAGTCTCTCTTAATTGAATATGAATCACCGTAATTTTCGCAGCGTAGGGTGCTTCCGGTGGAACTACTCTCTTTTAAATTCATAATGTGTGTATATGTACAGTGTGGTCCATTCATAGCGACCGCGCCAAATATCTCACGAAATATGCATCAAAGAAAAAAAAAAACTACAAAGAACGAAACTCGTCTAGCTTGAAGTGGGAAACCAGATGGCGCTATGGTTGGACCGCTAGATGGCACTGCATAGGTCAGACGGATGTCAACTGCGTTTTTTTTGTAAATGAGGGCCCCCATTTTTTATTACATATTCGTGTAGTACGTAAAGAAATATGAATGTTTTACTTGGACCACTTTTTTCGCTTTGTGATAGATAGCGCTCTAATAGTCACATACGTATAAGTAAGTGGTATCACGTAACATTCCGCCAGTGCAGACGGTATTTGTTTCGTGATACATTACCCGTGTTAAAATGGACCGTTTACCAATTGTGGAAAAGGTTGATATCGTGTTGATTATGGCTATTGTGATCAAAATGCCCAACGGGCGTGTGCTATGTATGCTGCTCGGTATACTGAACGATGTGGATTTAAAATGCTTTTGCTGGCCCTGGTGGGTCTCTGAATAGTGCTGTAGAACTGTAATGTGTAAGTCACGGTTGCGAATGCCAACTCCAGTTTGTATGTAAATTTTAAACGTGTCTGTACTCGGTTTACTAACACTTGACACAATGATCGAAAGTATCAAATGCCAGGTAGCCACAAAGTTTTAACTAACACTTCGACAATATGAAGCTGTTTGTCTCGCCAAAAATAATGTTCAAATGTGTGTGAAATCTTATGGGATCTAACTGCTAAGATCATCAGTCTCTAAGCTTACACACTAATTAACTTAACTTGTCCTAAGGACAAACACACACACCGATGCCCAAGGGAGGACTCGAGCCTCCGCCGGGATCAACTTGTCTCTACAATTTTATGGTACGTACTCAACTCCCCGCACCACTGCAGGAACCAAAAAGGATACGCAATCCACTTATAAAGTGGAGTAACGCACGATTATTCGTTTGCTGCATTTGGAAGCGGGCAGTACCGCAACTATCTGTGCTCAGTTGGTGGAAAACATACGACAACAATACACCGTATATTGCCACACAGTGGTCATCTGGCACAGAAGGTTCCTGTGTGTTCAAACAAGTGATCGCCAGAGAAGTTGAGTCATTGGTGCTTCAGATCGGCGTATCATAATCGACGAAGAAGTGAATATCAGTCACGTATCGATTTTCAACGTACTGCGTGACATTTTGCACATGACAGAAATCGCCTCCCACTGGATTCCGTGACTATTCACACCCATTAGAAATGTCCGTCAAAATGAGGCAACAGCTGCTATGTCATCCCAATCCAGACGAATTGCCATGGAAAAGTGTTGGCTGTATTACTATGATCTTAAAGAAGCGAAGCAAGCGGTGGTAACGTGTGGAGTGGCCACAGCAGGAAAAGGAGAATACCCAACCACCATCAAGTAAGACAACGCCGATGGGCCATGGCATGATATCCGGAGCTTATGCTCGTCTTGTAAATCTCTTGAGGAGGTTATGGGAAGCTGTCCCGGGGAAGGGGGTAGCTTCTGCTCCACGACGATGTCACCACCAGTACTGCACACTGCACTAAGATGTCCGTTGGTTTTCAGTGGCTTCCTGCGTGCTCTATCGTATTCGCTGAGAGCACATCTTGGATATAGTAGGATTTCATGCGTTACCCAATTGATAGCTGTGGTTTCGCGATTCCACGGGGAGTGACAACGCAACGGACATCTGAGTTTCACAGTTCCGCCGGTGAGGTCGCTGACTGCTGGTGGTGTCTTGCAATTATGATCTTGGATCACTCGCGAAACGCATTCGGGGTGCTACTAAATTATGCGACGTGAACAGACGATGGCAGTCTTCAGTGACTCGCCAGACGGTATCTCCCAAGATCCACATTAAAAATTGCGCATTGTAGAAAAAAAACGTTAGGCTGTCCTCCCTCAGCACGCCGCGGGAATTTCAAGGTTCACACCATTTGAGTGGCCTGATGCTGAATTCCGTTATAGTCCACGCACGAGCGATGGGACTAAGCATCTCAGAGGTAGCGATGAAGTGGAGATTTTACCGTGCGACCATTTCACGAGTGTGCCATGAATATCAGGAATCCAGTAAAACATCAAATCTCCGACGTCGCTGCCGCTGGGAAAAGATGCTGCAAGAAAAGGACCAATGACGACTGAAGAGAATCGTTCAGTGTGACATAAGTTCTATCCTTCCGCACATTGCTGCAGATTCAATGTGGGCCATCAATAAGTGTCATCGTGTGAACCATTTAACGAAATATCATCAATACTGGCTTTCGGGGCCTAAGGCCCACTCGTGTACCCTTGATGATTGCATGACACAAAGCTTTACGCCTCACTTGAGCCCGTTAACACCGACATTGGACTGTTGATGACTGGGAACATGTTGCCTGGTCGGACGAGTCTCGTTTCGTTTTTATCTAGCACGGGTATGGACACAAGCTCATGAATCCATGGACCCTGCATGTCAGCAGAGGTCTTTTCAAGGTGGTGGAGGCTCTGTAATAGTGTGGGGCGTCTGCAGTTGGAGTGAAACGGGACCCCTGATACATCTATATACGACTCTGAGAGATGACACGTACGTAGGCATCCTGTCTGATCACCTACATCCATTCATGTTCGTTGTGCATCCTGACGAACTTGGGCAATTCCAGCAGGACAATACGGCACCCGACACGTCCAGAATTACTACAGAGCGGCTCCAAGAGCACTCTACTGAGTTCAAAAATATCCGCTGGCCACAATACTCGCCAGAAATGCACATTATTGAGCATATCGTGGATGCCTTGCAACGTGCTGTTTAGAAGAGATCTCCACCCCTTCGTAGTCTTACGGATTTATGGACAGACCTGCAAGATTCATGGCCTCAATTCCCTCCAGAACTACTTCAGACGTTAGTCGAGTCCATGCCATGTCTGTCGTGTTGCGGCACTTCTGCGTGCTCACGGCGGGCCTACACGATATTAGGCAGATGTCCAGTTTCTTTGGCTGTTCAGTGTCTATAAATTTATATGTAATATATAAAGGGGAAACATAGTTACCAAAAATTTCAAAAATTACTCGACCGATTTACTGCAATAAAAGTCTGAAACATACAGCGTCTGTATTTTTGTATTTTTAAATATTACATATAATAGTGAAATATTTTTAGCAATCACGGAAGTATTATCGGTTTATGATTAGAATAACACTTCAAAAAGCTCAATGTGCAACAATAAACAAGGCTCAATGTCAGGGAGAGGGGGCATCAGGAGATTGGCTGAGAAGAGGGAGAAAATGGACATAAAAATTGTGAAGTACGAGATGGACAGGGAGAGGGGTAAGAGAACATGGAGAGAGACAGGGAAGAAAAAGGTGGAGATAGAAAGGGGGGAGGTGATGGACAGACAGAGGGGGAAGGAGGAGAATAACGAGTGGGGGAGGAGGAGACGTCAGAGACGTAGAGGGAAAAGGAGATTAGGAAGTATATCCCATTTCCATACGACGTGTGGCCGGGAATAGAATTTTTATCAAGAAGGTCACTGAGTTTCCTTAAGGCTAAATCACTGGTCTGTGGAGTCTGGTTGGGAGTGAGTAAATGTAACTGTCAGAGTTACTCCAGCTTGTTTGGGCATTTTAGACATTTTAACCACATTCCTTCTTGCTAATTACCGTGCAGGCTGCCATCACAATGAATTCGTGTTCGGGAGGACGACGGTTAAACTACCTGTCCCACCATCCAGATATAGGTTTCCTGTGATTTTCCTACATTACTCGAGGCAAAGGACTGGCTAATTCCTTTGAAATGGGCACGGCCGATTTCCTTCCCCATCCTTTCGTAATCCGAGCATGCGCTCCATCTCCAATGACCACGCTGTCAACAAAACCTTAAACTCTAATCTTTCTTTCTTTTTCTAGTCTGCGTAAGGTCATAAGTACACCGAGGTGACAAAAGTCATCGGATAGCGATATGGACATATTCAGATGGGGGCAGTATCGCATACACAAAGTATAAATGGGCAGAATTGGCGCAACTGTCATTTGCACTCAGGTGATTCATGAAAAAATGTTTCGTACGTTATTGTAGCCGCACGGTGGGAAATAACAGACTTTGAACGCAGAATGATAGTTGGAGCTAAATTCAACGGACATTCCAAATCGTTGGGAATTCAATATTCCGAGATCCAGAGTGTGCGAGAATACAAAATTCAGGTACTACCTCTCACCACGTACAACACAGCGGCCAAAGCCCTCACTTAATGACCGAGAGCAACGGCGTTTGTGTAGAGTTGGAGTGCTAACAAATCATCAACATTACGTGGAATAATCGCAGAAATCAAATGTGGGACTACGACGAACGTTTCCGTTACGACACTGCGACAGAATTTGGCGTTAATAGGGTATGGCAGCTTATGAGCGACATGAATGCCTTTGCTAAGAGCGCGAAATCGCCTGCCTTAAAAAAAAAAAAAAAAGGATCTGAGCACTATGGGACTTAACATCTATGGTCATCAGTCCCTAGAACTTAGAACTACTTAAACCTAACCAACCTAAGGACATCACACACGTCCATGCCCGAGGCAGGATTCGAACCTGGGACCGTAGTAGTCGCGCGGTTCCGGACTGAGCGCCTAGAACCGCTAGACCACCGCGGCCGGCCACAATTCTTCACGAATGGTTTGAAGAACATTCTGCACGATTCGAGAGAAGAATTTGTCCACCCATAAAACATTTTTGGGACGTAATCGAGGGATCAGTTCGTGCCCAAAGTCCAGCACCAGCGATACTTTTGGAATTATGGACGGCTATAGAGCCACCACGAGTGGAAAAAACTGGTAGAAGCCCACCTCGGGGATGATCAGTTTGGATTCCGTAGAAATGTGGGAACACGTGAGGCAATACTAACTCTACGACTTATCTTAGAAGCTAGATTAAGGAAGGACAAACCTACGTTTCTAGCATTGGTAGACTTAGAGAAAGCTTTTGACAATGTTGACTGGAATACTCTCCTTCAGATTCTCAAGGGACAGGGGGGCGGGGGGTAAAATACAGGAAGCGAAAGGCTATTTACAATTTGTACAGAAAGCAGATGGCAGTTATAAGAGTCGAGGGGCATCAGATGGGAAGGGAGTGAGTCTGGGTCGTAGCCTATCTCTGGTGTTATTCAGTCTGTATATTGAGCAAGCAGTAAAGGAAACAAAAGAAAAATTTGGAGTAGGTATTAAAATCCATGGAGAAGAAATAAAAACTTAGAGGTTCGACGATGACATTGTAATTCTCTCACAGACAGCAAAGGTCTTAGAAGAGCAGTTGAACGGAATGGACAGTGTCTTGAAAGGAGTATACAAGATGAACATAAACAAAAGCAAAATGAGGATAATGGAATGTTGTCATATGAAGTCGGGTGATGCTGAGGGAATTACATTAGGAAATGAGTCACTGAAAGTAGTAAAGGAGTTTTGCTATTTGGGGAGAAAACTAACTGATGATGGTCGAATTGGAGAGGATATAAAATGTAGACTGGCAAATGGCAAGGAAAGCCATTCTGAAGAAGGAAAATTTGTTAACGTCGAGTGTAGATTTAAGTGTCAGGAAGTAGTTTCTGAAAGTATTTGTATGGAGTGTAGCCATGTATGAAAGTGAAACATGGACGATAAATAGTTTGGACAAGAAGAGAATAGAAGCTTTCGAAATGTGGTGTTACAGAAGAACGCTGAAGATTAGATGGGTAGATCAAATAACTAATGAGGAGGTATTGAATGAAATTGGGTAGAAGAGGAGTTTGTGGCACAATTTGACAAGAAGAAGGGACCGGTTGGTAGGACATGTTCTGAAGCATCAAGGGAGCACAAATTTAGCATTGGAGGGCAGCGTGGTGGGTGAAAATCGCAGAGGGAGACCAAGAGATGAATACACTAAGCAGACTGAGAAGGATGTGGGTTGCAGTAAGTACTGGGAGATGAAGAAGCTTGCACAGGGTAGAGTAGCATGGAGGGCTGCATCA
The DNA here is from genome assembly GCF_023897955.1 of Schistocerca gregaria. Lineage (NCBI taxonomy): Eukaryota > Metazoa > Arthropoda > Insecta > Orthoptera > Acrididae > Schistocerca > Schistocerca gregaria. The sequence goes on from NC_064924.1 coordinate 516,327,056, forward strand.
AACCAGCCTCAGGACTGAAGACCACAACAACAACATAGAGCCACCAGGGCTTATTATTTCTGCAGAGGCTTCGAGCAGCTTACAGAGTCCATGTCACGTCGAGCTGCTGCACTACGCCGAGCAAAAGGAGGTTCGACAAGATATTAGGAGGTATCCAATGACATTTGTCAGCTCGGTGTAATTCAGAGATGACTTCACAATGATTTAACTACTATTTACAATAACTATTTAGCTTGTAATGACTGTGTTACTTTTCGTTCCGTGCAGGAATATTTATCGAATAGTGATTGGTAGCGAGTGAATGAGTTTGCCTCTTTTTCACGGTCTAAAAACGTAGACCCTAGAAAGAGGTGCGGGCTTCAAACAGTGAACAGCGTGCGGGCGCCGACAAGGAATTTAGAAGCTAATTATGGGAGCCCCGGCGCCGGCCTGCGGCACGCATTTTGATTGCGTTTTATCGGCTGTGGCCGGGCGCAAGGCCTAATTGTGGTCGCCTGTGCACCTGCTGCCCGCCGCTGTGACGTCACGACCGCTGTGGCTCGCGTCCTGCAGGTTGCCAGCTACACAGGGGACGAGGCCTCAGCCGTGCCACACCTCGTTAAACTCACGTAGAGTATGCATTTGCTTGGCGTATTGCTTTGATATATATATTACTCTTATGCACGCACAATCTGCCATATAAATCTGCAGCGTGATGTACAGGAAGGACTCTTGACGCGCTGTGGCTCGCGTCCTGCAGGTTGCAGGCTACGCAGGGGACGAGGCCTCAGCCGTCGCACACCTAGTTAAACTCACGTCGAGTATGCATTTGCTTGGCGTATTGCTTTGATATATATATATTACTCTTATGCACGCACAATCTGCCATATAAATCTGCAGCGTGATGTACAGGAAGGACTCTGACGAGCTGAGAGCGGTTTTAAAAACACGTGGTATCGTAAACTTATAGTTGATAATCATTGATCACCAAGTTCCGCCATTGTTCGCTATATTTTATTTCTTTCTTTTTTTTGTGCTGTAATAGATGCCCGGGATCTGAGGACAAGGAGAGGTGTTTAATATACTGCCATTGCGCTCCAAAACACAGGCGCCTCACGCAGGACTGTTTGTGACTGCGTTTCTCTGGCCGAAGGAAAAGCTACCTTGCGCTAAGTCCGGCAGACCATGAGCAGAATGTCGTTAAGTCATGAACCCCTGCAGCAGATGCTGGACGACACGTGGACGCAAGATTGCCCAGAGTCACACTGGGATGGTGTGCGTAACGTTGGACTTTCTGGACCTCATGGAAAGTTTGGAGGATGGAAAGAAAGCTGCTGATAAAGCACGAATGCCAGAAGACTCTTGGACGAAGCATAGACACAAGAGCACCCACGCCTCACAGCGGCGGTCGTTACAAACAAGTGAGTCTGTTGTTTTGTGGCAGTTTTCGCAAAAACTGGGGAACGCTGGCAGACACCGGAATAATCCACTGGGCAGAGTGACGTTTGTGCGCGGATTTGGTTCAGCATTTAGGAGACGTGGTAACAAAAAGGGGAGTTGTCGAGTCTCACGCCACATGAATAATTGGGTCAGTAATTCTGTTTTTTGATATAGCAACCGCATTGATAGGCTATGTTCTACCTTGAGGTCAAATATCATTTTGAGTTGCAACAGTAATTACAAAACAATTGCCAGCAATTCCTTATTTCATAACAGATTACGTTCAGTGAGTGTGGGGAGGATTTTCTGTAGATAATGCAACTTTGAATCGTTTTTTTACAATTTCATTTCGTACTATCATTTATTATTGCAGTTATGGCTACAATTCATTTATTTTTTTTCATCACCAAACAGAGTCTGATAACCTTTTAGGGTTAAAGGGGATATAGAAAAAATCCTATTCCACCCATATTTTACATTCAGGGATTCTATTACATTTGTATGAATTATTATTACTACTTATATTATACTTAATGAATCCTTTAAGTTTCGTGACAGAAAATCCTCATATATTACATGGTGCCGCGCAGAGTGGCCGCGCGGTTAGAGGCGCCATGTCACGGATTGCGCCGCCACCCTCGCCGGAGGTTTGAGATCTCCCTCGGGCATGTGCGTGGTGTTCTTAGCATAAGTAATCTTACGTATTGTGTAAGTCTAGGGATCGACGATCTTAGCAGTTTTTTCACTGAAGAATTCATATAATCTGCTTACGAAATTTTACAATCAATTCCAGACAAGTTAAGAGGAACTATTGCACTATTTTTATCAATTAGAAGATCGAAATATTTCCACCCTGCACTGGAGGAGTGGTTACGAAACGGATGGGAGTCACTGGTTGAAATTGCAAATTCGGCGTGACAATGACAACGTTGACATGGCGGAGAATTCAGGCAATCTTGTGAATGGTGGAAGAGCTACGAAACAAGAAAAGCTGCGGTCAGGCAGCAAGAGAGCAACAGGACATTAAGGCACGCCGGCGCTGACACAGCAGCGATGGAACATTGAATTGTCTTGTGGAGGCATGTAAACACGTTGCCTAGTCGGTCTCCAAACTTCTGATAGAGCGATACATCCGCCTCAATGTTTATCGCCACTTTCTGACTTATTCTTTAGGTCCGTGTTTAATTGATGTACCGTTGCTGCCCAGCGCTGGAATCTTAAGCATGTGACTACATATTGCGTTTTCCTTACTTGACAACCGCCCCCAACGCTGTAATAACATCGCTTCTGCGTGACAACCACCACGGACACACAGTCAGTCGGTCAGTGTAAAAGCCGCCCAGTGCACTTAAGTCAAAGTTGCTCAGGACTGGGTCCGCAACTCGTGGTCGTGCGGTAGCGTTCTCGCTTCCCACGCCTGGGTTCCCGGGTTCGATTCTCGGCGGCGTCAGGGATTTTCTCTGCCTCGTGATGACTAGGTGTTGTGTGATGTCCTTAGGTTAGTTAGGTTTAAGTAGTTCTAAGTTCTAGGGGACTGATGACCATAGATGTTACGTCCCATAGTGCTCAGAGACATTTTTTGCTGAGCACTGAAAATGAAAGCTTCCGAATGGCAACTCGCCGCCACGCACCTACGACAGCTTCGTCTCGGTGTGTCGACCTCGAAATTTGGCACGTGTTTCATCAAGCAGCGACAGACCTCAGAGAGTAATGAGATGGTTCATTCTATCCCCTCCTCCTCCCCTCCCCTCCCACTCATCAATTACTGCCGTGTCTACGCTAAGCGAAATCGGCCCAGCGATAAATACTTGTATACAATGGTAATAAACATATATGTTACGTATTTTAACCCTTTAATTAATCTGCTCGATTTGTGTATCAATTTCTTGAATTCACATCATTTTGGAGCAAAATGTGAGGTGATCTTATCGGTGATTTGTACGTCATTTTAATTTACTACAACACGTGTAAGTCCCTAACAATGCCGTTTGAACTGTCGTTATCCACTATTGTTTAAATACCCGCTATATTTAGAAAATAAACATCTCTGAAACACTTTAATTGACACATTAATGATGAAGTGAGGAAAGAAGAAAGAGTGACAGATGAATCTACAAGGACATAGGTAGAAACAGAATTCGTTGATGCTGGTTGAAGAAAGCGGCCTTCTGGTTGCTAGTGATAGAGGTCTCATTGTGAACGGCTTACTGAAAGCGAAGATTGTCGTAAAGTGTGACAGCTCTGTCCTGAGAGTAATCCAAATCGAGGAACGTAGACAGGCAAGGTCGAGTTCAGGAAGATGGTCTGGCGCATAGACAAAGGCCTCATAGACTACACGAGAGAACATTTGACCAGCTAGAATGAAATTTTCACTCTACAGCGGAGTGTTGCGCTGATATGAAACTTCCTGGCAGATTAAAACTGTGTGCCGGACCGAGACTCGAACTCGGGACCTTTGCCTTTCGCGGGAAAGTGCTCTACCAACTGAGCTACCCAAGCACGACTCACGCCGCGTCCTCACAGCTTCACTTCTGCCAGTATTTCGTCTCCTATCTCTCAAACTTTACAAAAACTCTCCTGCGAACCTTGCAGAACTAGCACTCCTGAAAGAAAGGATACTGCGGAGACATGACTTAGCCACAGCCTGGGGGTTGTTTCTAGAATGAAATTTTTCACTCTACAGCGGAGTGTGCGCTGATATGAAACTTCCTGGCCGATAGAGCACTTGTCCGCGAAAGGCAAAGGTCCCGTGTTCGAGTCGCGGTGCGGCAGACAGTTTTAATCTGCCAGGAAGTTTCATATCAGCGCACACTCCGCTGTAGATAAAAAATTTCTTTCTAGAAACAGCCTCCAGGCTGTGGCTAAGCCATGTCTCCGCAATATCCTAGTTCTGCAAGGTTCACAGGAGAGTTTCTGTGATGTTTGGAAGGTAGGAGACGAGGTACTGGCGGAATTAAAGCTTTGTGGACCGGGCGCGAGTCGTGCTTGGGTAGCTCAGTTGGTAGAGGACTTGCCCGCGAAAGGCAAAGGTCCCGAGTTCGAGTCTCGGTCGGGCACACAGTTTTAATGTGCCAGGAAGTTTCAATTGACCAGCTGCTGCCCTGCGGTATTTGCCAGAAGTAACGCGTCAGCAGGCTCGCCCACCTCACATGCTGGCTGCCCCCTCCACGGGACGTTATGCCAACTCTGTGGCTACATATTGTGTGGATATCTTACTGCTGGTCTATATCTATATCGTGCTAAACCTAGAATCTAAATCACTGTCAGATGCAATGTATAGACTTACTTGCATCAGTGGTAGCAAGAGTGCCAGGGAGGAAGCACACCTGTCGCAATGAGAAATGAAGCAGTTTATCGCCACGGATGTTACGTTTATGAGTGCTGCAGACAGATGAATGCTAAAAGAACCACATCCAAAACAGAAACAAATTATTGTTTCAGTTCTTTGTTTTGAAGTTAATGAAGTTTACAAATATGTTAGCGAATCAGTTGATTTTTTAAGTTACTGATAAATTAAGTAAAATCTCGGAATTGTATTTTGTGTACACTAAATATTTTCACACAATTTACATGACTGTCTGCATCTTTACCACGTTGTTTCATTATTTCCCGACTATTCCATTATAACCTATTACGATAAATAAGCCTCTGTAGACGTAGACGCTTCTCTGACTTGATCACGGTAACCTATGAGGCTCCTGCAAACGTGACTTGTTGTAAAACGTACATGTAATAATTTACATGTGGACTAAGAACATTAGCCATAAACTGACAATGTGTGAATCAAGCAGTCTTCCAAAAAGACATGACAAGCGGTCTGAATGACAGATGAGTCTGTACACATAGATTCCTTCTTTGACGTAACCACGGTAACCTGTAAGGCTCCTGCAACGTGACTTGTAGTAAAACGTTAACTACAAGCGAAAATGTTCTGTGTTCAGGTGATTCAGGAAGCAATAGGAGCAACATGTGTCTAGAGACCGGCCGCTGTGCTTGGCTGTGAGGCACAAATTGCAGGGAGTTCTCGTGTGGAATCACTCCTTGCAACCAGCAGCAAGGCCCATGTACATAGCAGAAACAAGAATCTAAGGCTGCGGTGGAACATCTAGTGCCACAGCCCCCGCAAGCGTATATTTGTCTCGTTTAATCAAGACGGGAAGAAAACTGGAAGCATCGTCCCATTTCTAACAGTTAGTGCTTACCGAGATTGGGAAAAGGGAGTGAGGAAGTGTTGGAACTAGGGCGTGTGGCAGTAAGGGCGATTCTTTCAGATCCAGATCCCGACTCACATTGCTGCGCAACTGCCCCAAATTTCGGCCCTTTACATGTGGAGAAATTATAGCATTGGGCTATACTGTTCCTGCTCAGCTTGGGCACTGTTAGGTTAATTTAGGCAATATGGAGCAGGCATCTATTACTCAGTGGCCTTGATACTTTAGTTCTTCATACACATCCAGCATAATATAGATTACAAATTTTTCAGTATAAAAGAAGCTAGCTCAAGACCCAACTTGATAATACAAATTTTGGATCTCTCTTGTAAATATACCAGGATTATCAGAATTTTACATTATCAGGATCGTGGCCTAGAGAGACTGTGGTTAATCGTTTCGCGAAATTGTTGCTTCCATTGGTCCGTATCCCACAAGTCTCATGCGAATATGAAATTTATGGGGTCAGGAGCGTCATACTGAACACCATGCTGTATTTCATCCTCCTTGTAAATTAACTCTGCCGTGCAGGATCCTATAAACGTGTCACATGTACTGAGTCAGAAAGTGAGCTCGTTTTCAGCAACACAACTGCCCACACAGACAGTGCTATGACTTCTGGACCATAACGGACTGTCAGCACGATGTCCATTAGTAAGGCTTCCCACAACGCGGTAGCAGAGAAAGGCCACAGCCTGCGGGATGTTTCCAGATTGAGATTTTCACTCTGCAGTGGAGTGTGCGCTGATATGAAACTACCTGGCAGATTAAAACTGTGTGCCAGACAGAGACTCGAACTTGGAACCTTTGCACACTTGGTTCTCATAGGCGGTGGTTTGAACCATGGGGGTTACGTTTCTGATGTGTTGAGGACGGTGGTTGTGTCCAGCCTTCATGGTGCCTATGACACATGGGAGCGACATTGAAAAATGTTTCTAAACGAACTGTTGGTATATCTTAGTTGACATGAAATACTTTAAGAGTTTGTAGCGCAGTCTGTCTCTTGTACCTGTTGTTCTTTGCGTCAACCAGGTCGCAAGAACGTGCACTACAGCAAGCCAATAATTTTGTCTGTGTGTTTGAAATGAAAGATCATGCCACATGACTGAATATCTCAGATACATTTAATGCTGTGTCTGGTCTAGGATACTGCAAAACAGCAGAGAATCAGAGGGTTAACAGAGTAAAATATGTATGACATGGCGTGCGCAGGCGTAGCCCTGGGAAAGAATCTAGTCATTACTCATTTGTATTTTCTGGTACCAGTCACTTTTATTTGTTCTGATGTTTAATATAACATAATACAACGCCTTTCGAGTACGTTCTGCTCATTTTAGGCGTTCATACATACAGAAAATTGTTACTTAAAAACAAAGTGTCTTGAACTAGACTAACATATGGTTTTTTGATGATTGTTGATTGTTGGTGTGACTTGGCTCATTTGCAAGGAGGGAGTGGGGTGGTGGCTGGTCAGAAATTGATGTCCACTGATGTCTTCTGCTGGTGTGGGGCTTTATCTTGTCGTTTATTGTGAGTCACACCTCACACGACAGCCTGTGTGGGATACAGTTTGTTTTGCATCATCTGTTGTGATGCAAAAATGATGTAATACTGGTTTTTATTTGATAGTTGTTCACCTACGATTTTTGTCTCGTAAAGCTTCCTTTGCATCATTGGTACACTGGCAGAGCTTTCGTGAGACATTACACTATTGCACTGTTTATTTAGGCAGTGTGTGTCGTAATACACAAAGAGTCACAGCTCCACACCAGCAGAAGATGTCACTGGAAACCAACTTCTGGCCAGCACTACCACACTCCCTCGAAATACGCCATTAGCCGCACCATCAGCGAACAATAAACAAAATTTGGCTTAAGACCTTTTGTTTTTAGGTAACAATTTTTCTGCTTGAATAGATGCCTGAATATGAGCCGAATATACTCGAAAGTGTTTGCAATATGCTAAATTAGACATAAAAATAAATAAAAGTGACTGCTAGCAGGAAATACAAATAAGTAATTGTTCCACAAATTCACCGCTTTCAAATATAGCCAGAATGGTCACAGGTAATTAAGAATCTAGTTGGCTTAATAAATGATACGATAAAAGTAGTACACGAGTTTTGATACTGGGGTAGCGGTGTAACTGAAGTTTGCAGAAGAGTCTAATAAACTGCTTATGGCACTAGGAACAACTTCTCGCTTTCTTTTTGTTTTGAAAAACAGGAATTTGTTCGGTCGAAAAAAAAAATTTTCGTGTGGCGGGAAGTCTTTCCTTGAAGAGATGAAATGCCATTTTGCAGAAGAATACCGAAGATTGGAAGAGTTCATAAATTTAGACAACATTTCTTGTAAACAGGGATCTGTCAGTTAAGTAAATTTATTAAAAAGCAGTCTCGATCGCACATTCATTTATTAAAAACATGAGCGTTTTCGGCCTCTAATAGTAGGCCATCTTGAGGTAAGGCACCATTCGGCTGAGGATGATGAACGCGGAACAGTTCTGCTGACATGTACCGCAAAACGTTTTTTTTTACGTGTCAAAAAGATGCTCAAATATGTGTGAAATCTTACGGGACTTAATTGCTAAGGTCATCAGTCCCTAAGCTTACACACTACTTAACCTTAATTATCCTAAGGACAAACACACACACCCATGCCCGAGGGAGGACTCTAGCCTCCTCCAGGACCAGCCGCACAGCCCATGACTGCAGCGCCTTAGTTTTACGTGTCGTTTGCTAAGACTTGAACGTCCGGTTTTAAAGATGTACGTAAATGTAACTGTAAACCGTGACTGGAGTTTGCACATGTTCACAGCGTCATCATTGTCAGCCAGATGGCGCATTATCTGAAGATGGCGTACTACTAGGAGCCGTAACCGGTCATATCTGTAACAAATGACTGTGCGAACGAGGATGATTTTTACGAATTTTGATTAGAAGGGTGTTTCGGATACCCAATGAAGAGGTACTGAGTCGAGTCGAGAGGAAAGAAAGGAGGCGTAACTGAACTAGAGGCAGGGACAGGGTGATGGAAGACACGTCGTGTGCCCTTGTTTGTTTCGTAACAGAACGACATGTGGTTGTGAGAATCCCACATCAGAACAAAGCACTTCGAACAGGATTTAAGCTGTTTCGTAGATGTTTTTATTTAGTCCACATTCTGTACGTTGATGTCAGCTGGTTATTACGACACTCAAGGAGCGATGTCGGCGTGCTGGAATGAGGAGGACGCTTCACTCGCGGTTCCATCCAGGCGGACAGGCGGACACGCGGATCGCTTCGTGCCAGCGGCGAGGCGGCTAGGTGGCGAGGCGGCGAGGCGCCGTATTTCGCGTCCATTGTGCGGCAGGCAGGGTCGGCGCGCCTTTGTCGGCGGTTCTGCTGCCCACGGGCCAATTGTCCGCCGCGCTCACAATGACCGCGGTCGTCAATTATTAAAAAGAGCGCCGCGCTCAGCGCGCCGATCAGACCCACCTTCCCCCTCCCCGTCCCGACGTACCGCACTCGCCCACACACCAGCAGCCTCCTCTCGTGTTACGCGCAGCCTACGACTCCAGTTTCACGTTTGCGAACACGAACTCGCCCGCGCGCGGAAGCCGAACCGATACGTGCCGGCGGATCGCTCTCGTCGAAAGGACGCCTAAACGGTATTTGCACCGACGAGAATTCGGACCGCAGCGGTGCCTCTGTATATCGAATTGTAATGATGCTCGCGTAGTGTTACCGCTGCGTTCACGTCACGTGTCTGCAGTGAAGCACCGGTCAGGTATCAGCAGGCGACTGCCCACGCTCTGACACTCCACCTCATTAGCCACAGAGTGGGTGTCTTTTACACCGTAGTAGCTTCTGAGAACTGAATTTGGGAGATCAAATTTCTGTGTTCGGCATTTGCATCCGTCAGTATTTGCAACAATCCCGTTTCTTCTGTATTTTTTTCCCAGAAAGAATTCAGCACATCTGTTCCCTCGTCCACATGTCTTGGTTCAAGAATGGCTTGGAGCACTATGGGACTCAACTGCTGTGGTCATTAGTCCCCTAGAACTTAGAACTACTTAAACCTAACTAACCTAAGGACATCACAGACATCCATGCCCGAGGCAGGATTCGAACCTGCGACCGTAGCAGTCGCACGGTCCCACATGTCTTAAGCCAAACTTAAATTAATAACAAACACCCGTCAGATTTCGAGAGTGCAGCTCTAGAAACCCCACTTCTTCAGCTGAAATTACGATCGTAGGGGAGAGCGTTCAACGTGGAGCGCTTTTCAGACCTTCGTCAGCAGCCAACTTTGCAATTAATGTTTAATATATCTTATTATTCCTTTTTGAAGGTTCTGTAGTCAATCGGTAAAAACAATACCCTCATACACTGAAGAGCCAAAGAAACTGGTACACCTGCCTAATATCTCGTAGGGCCCCCGCGAGCACACAGAAGTGCCGCAACGCGACGTGGCATGGACTCGACTAATGTCTGAAGTAGGGCTGGAGGGAACAGACACCATGAATCCTTCAGGGCTGTCCTTAAACCCATAAGCAAGGAGTCCCACTTACGCTCAATAATGTTCATGTCTGGGCAGTTTGGTGTCTAGCGGAAGTGTTTCAGATCAGAAGGTTGTTCCTGGAGCCATTCTGTAGCAATTCTGGACGCATGGGGTCTCGCATTGTCCTACTGGAACTGCCCAAGTCCGTCGGAATGCACAATGAATATGAATGTATGCAGGTGATCAGACAGGATACCTACATACGTGCCACCTGTCAGAGCCGTATCTAGACGTATCAAGGGTCAAATATCAGTGCAACTGCACATGCCCCACACCATTACAGAGCCTCCACCAGCTTGAAGAGTCCCCTGCTGACATGCAGGGTCCATGGATTCATGAAGTTTTCTCCATATCCGTACACGTCCATCGCTGGATAGAGTTTGAAACGAGAGTAGTCCACCCTGGAAACATGTTTCCAGTCAGCAGCCGTCTAGTGTCTATGTTGACGGGCCTAGGTGAGGCTCAAGGCTTTGTGTTGTGCAGTCATCAAGGGCACACGAGTGGGAGTTCGGCTCCGAAAGCCCGTGTCGATGATGTTACGTTGAATGGTTCGCACGCTGACACTTGGGTGGGTGACGGCCCAGCATCGAACGATTGTCTTCAATCGTCGATGGTAGCGTTCTTGCAGGATCTTTTTCCGGCTGCAGCGATGTAGGGGATTTGATGTTTTACCAGATTCTTGATACTCATGGTACACCCGCGAAACGGTCCAATTCATCACTACCTTGGAGATGCTGTGTCTCAGCGCTCGTGCGTCGACTATAACACCACATTCACACTCACTTAAATCTTGATAACATGCCGTTGTAGCAGCAGTAACCGATCTGAAAACTGCATCAGACACTTGACGTCTTACATAGGCCTAGACGACCGAAGCGCCGTATTACCTGTTTACATATTTCTGTATCTGAATACGCATGCCTATACCAGTTACTTTATCACTTCAGTTTAGGATCACTTTGTTTTCCGTCTGCCTGTTTTCTCAGGATAGCTAGATGTATCAAGTTGAAAATCACAAAATAAGGTAAGTTGTCGTTTGATGGTGTAAAACATTGAGCTACTAAATCAATGAGCCCAAAAGCTACGACCTCTTATGTCACATATTTTGATATTCTATCACCCCGTAATCAAAAACTGCAGGGTACTTGCCGATCACCTAGAATGATGAAATTTGGCTGAAAGCAAGGTCTAACAGTAGATGTGACGGAGAAAAGCCGGAAAGTGGTAATTCGTAAATATATCACTTTCTTGTAATTTGATGCCCCGCTGTCTGTCAGTCCGTCTGTTAAAGCCAGTTTTCTCAGGAACGGGTAGGTCTATCAAGTTGAAATTTATATACATACTATGGTCTACGGTTCCTTGGTAGCGTAAAAACCTAGGTTTCTAGGTCAATGAAATCAAAGGATTCTGCCGTTTATGTCACGTACAGGTATCAAGTTGAAATTTATATCACATACTATGGTCTATGATTCCTTGGCAGCGTAAACAACTTAGGTTTCTATATCAATGAAATCAAAAGATACGGCATATTTATAACACACATTTTGATAATCGCAAACGCACTCATTAACGCGATGGGGTACTTCTCATTGACCTAGAATAATGGAATTTGGCAGTAAACGAGATTTAAAAGTATAAGTAAAGGGAAAAAACCTGAAAAGTGTTAATTTCTAACTATTTCAAAAGAAAAAAAATTTTTCGTTTGTCATCCGACCTCAGACTTGAAATTAAAACGTTCTTGAAACTCGTGAAGTTTCCGAGACCAATGTCTTGGCAGTAACAATGTCGATAACAGGCAAAAGTCTTTGAGAGTCACGATTTCCTGGACGGATGAACTGTCTCCATACATAATTAAGCCTGTAGGAAACCCTCAAAGCAGGAGTACTACTCGCGTCTGGCTAATTTTTATAAATGATGTCATTCACTTTTCATGTGCTGCAGATTGCTTCTGAAAGTACCAAAATTACTTGGGAAAATTAAGGTTTTTTCAAATGTAAAAAGTATTCCAAGCTAGAAAATCGACCTGTGTCTAGGAACGAATATTATATTGAAATTTAAAAGTGATGCATTCGAGAAAACTTTGTCAATACGGTATTTAGTAGTCTCCCAGTTACATTATTACTCTACTGGAGACCAACAATCATTAACTGAAATAGAATTACCAAAAACCCAGTTACAAGTTAAATACATTTTGAAACTGACGCCACTTCAGGAATTTGCACGTCCATGAGTTTGAAATGATGATGACTCTGATGAAGAAGGCACAAACACCCAGCCGGGAATCGAACCCGGGCCCTCTCGGAATGACAAGCCGGCGCTGTCCACTGAGCTACTGTGCTGGAAATTTTGAAACTCAAGGTGTTGGGTACTAGCGCAAATTTCAGTTTTCAAAACAGGTCAAATTGTTAAGACGTCATTAAGACTTCGTTCCATGAAAAAGGCCTTCTTGCATTTCAAGGTACAAGATTGCGCGCAACAGACGGAGTACGGCTTTACAGTCCACACGTTGTGCAACTAGCATTTAAAATATATAGAACTTTACTTGTCGTGAGACTCTGTAACAGATGAATTAACAATGCATTCCAAATAGCTGTAACGTACTATATAGTCTTTGAATGTGTAGGACTCGTAATATTTACAAACACCGTGCAAAAAGCAACCTTATCTACGGCAAAAACAAAATCAGTAGAAAATAATTGAAACTGCTTTTGGCCGTCTCTAGCGCCCGTTCCCTCATGTGATTCTAAAATCAGTTACTAGACCAAAGTACCGACCAAGAACAATCACATGTCCCTGGATACCTCATTCCGTGTGAATGACAGTCTGAAGTTGCACCCCTTGCGTCACTGCGCTTGTCGCCACAGAAAATGCAGGGTCCGGAGACGTTCTGTGTCAAAGATCTTCCTATCAGGTGAATCTGTGAGTTCATACTTTATTCATGCTAGGATATAGATACACCAAAAGGGTTTATGGTTTTGAATATCTTGGGGTGACCTTAAAGAGGAGGTAGGGAATAAAGGAGGATCGAAACCTCCAACATACCGGTCAATCTCACATAGGCCTTTCAGTCTTCCATTCTGTCGAAAAATTTAAAACTCCAGGTCTACTAAACATATAGGAATGTACGGTTCCAAAAGAGGGAGTGTCTGGGGAATAAAGGGATAGTGACTTAGAAACCGGTCATTTTCTCGTTTTCGAACGGAAGTCTTAAGAAACGTGTGGTATGGAACAAGATGAGATCACTGGAGAATGGGAGATCTACACGTGCCCAACTACTGCGGACCTGATAGGAACTCGTCTCATACACGGAAGTCATAACGTGGAGTAAGGAGAAACATCGATGAAGGGACAGAATGCGTGTGGACTTGTTGCCAATCGGCATAGAGGGTGATCAGGCAATTGAGTACCTTCTTTGTTAAGAATAACGATGCAATGTTTTTTCGAACATGCATGCATGTTCATACTAACATTGCAGCGTTATTCTGCAATATTGTATCTACCCGAAGATACCGGGCAGTGTTTCAATTAAAATATCCTCCTCTGTGCGGGCATTAGATAACGTGTGTTCGAGTACAGATTGTGACGTAGGAACTGCGACATATGGAAGTGTGGGTTTAGTCATGAGTTGTGCGCGGATAGTCAAAGCTGTTCAGGCGACCGCTCGCGTAAAGCGGGAAATCCGGGTTCGATCCCGGTCAGGCCAAATTTTCCTCGTCATCATTCCCTTATACGGTTGATAGTTGTTCGCGTTCGCTACTGCAAATATATTTCATGCTTAGAGGCTGATTAACGGCAGAAAGAATGTAGTAGAATCCAATGGAAGAGGAAACCTTATAACTGCACACGGTTCTTTGGGCCTGATCGAGTAAACCAAAGTAACGGAGGAAGAAGGTGGATAATCGAAGCTTGACAGTAGCGACGTGTTTGTGAGTTGGGAAGAGAAAGTACGTGTCCCATGCTTTGTCCGCACTGACGCTCCTATCTCTATTAATTTGCACATTTTCCACTGCCCACTCCACCACCGAATGAAATGTTAACACTAGAATTTAACTCGTCACCACTTCATGAAGTGCTACGTGTCCATGGGGTGCTCTGCCACAGTCGATTTATTGGGATGCAAAGGCTAGGTAATACACAGCTGCGACCTGTACAGCAATAAGACTGCAGTTACAGGAGTGGGACGGTATGGAAGGGATGCAGCGGCTGAGAAGAGAGAGAGGAAGAGTTGTAGCTTCTCACCAATAATATTCAATGTGTACGTTGGGCAATCAGTGAAGGAAACGGAGCAGAAATTTGGAAAGGGATTTAGTGTGCGGGAAGAAGGAATAAAACCATTGCGTTCTGCAACTGCCATTGTAATTGTGTAAGTGAGGGAAAAGGACCTGCAAGAGCAAGTATGATTTTGTTCTTTGTTCAAAACAAAAGCGACTTACTGTCAAGGGCAAACAGTGCCCCTTCATCTACAGCGAGAAGTTTATGGATAATTTGTTTCATGTAGCACATTAACGATTATTAGACAGTTTAGATTTCCTTGTTACACATTATCCTGTGACTATTATTTTGCAACTAAAATTAAGTGAAATGTGGAAGAAAATATAGTGTTTTAGAAAAGCATAATGGATATTATTGTAATAGAGATATATCATAGGCGCTTTTGTTTCAGGTGCCGCGGATGTTTGTCAGAGTTTTCTTCACCTGGCTCCATTACAGTGAGTAGCAAGTATTCAAAACATTATTAAAACGTTTCGAATTTTGCTTCAAAATTTATTCCGAAAATTATGCAATCCACGTTGAATGAAATTCATCAGAATGAAAAATGACGTCTACATTTTGGCAGATGCACAAAATAAGTTTCTGGTGCGATGGCAGTTCATCGGTGGAGAGACCCAGAAAAAAGATGAATCTGTAACGAGAAACTTCGACTATTTGTAAGTTTTCTGGACTCGAAAGAATTATTACGCAACTCCAGTGAAGTAGTAGTGGCTTCCTCGTAGTATTTGATAGGGGCTTTGTGCAAAATTAATGCGAAGAAAAGAGTCATTCGCAAGTTATCTTGCGTCGAATATTACCTTGTGACTGTTCGGAATAGCCATGTGGGAGTATCATTGTGACTATGACAATTTTAAAATAATTATTAATATGTCAGCAGTGTTTGTAAGAAGGTTATGGGCAGATTTAGTAGTCTTTTTTTAAATTATTTTTAAGGAGCTCTCCTAGACTAACAACTGTCGCCTCCCTGTGTGTGAGACAGTACTGATTCATAAATATTTCTAAAGCATACTGTGAACACAGCTCCAGAAACGGGCAAGTGTGGCGTCTTTAAAAAATTTCGCTAACTTACCGACACACGGATGGCGGAAACACACACTGGCACAGGACGCTACATTTTCTACCAAGATTTCATCCCTCCTTCGTGTTTCAGATGTATAGTACGAAGGGTATGTCATTAGACTATGTAGTTTTTGATTGATGTTACTAATACATTCTTGCTTTTATTGTTCACCGCTATTTCTAGGAGCTCCAGTGTGCTGTAACATTTTCCTCCTCTCTATTGGCCGTATCAGGAGTAGCGTTTCAGTCAGGGAAAAGAGCAAAATTGTGACTTTAGCATACCATTAGGGAGGAGAGGAAAATGTAGACCACAGGGTCTGACATGAAGAAAACAAGAGAATGGTAAGACCAACTTCCATCCACCATTACGCCATGAAAAGACTTCCATGCATTGGAGTCCAACCATCGGATATCCGACGGACAGCATATTCACTCAATAATCACTCGAAAAGGTTTCAGTTACAGTTTCATCTTCATATCTACGATGTGCAGATTTCTCAGAGTATAAATAGAAAAAAAAAAACTGAACATATAGCTATTTGCTTAATTGTGAGGCACAACATAAGTTCACAGATTCGTCATTTTCGAGCAACCACTGTCGCATTATAATGTTGTAAACGGGTGTAATAACTGCATTTGAAGCTCTGAGTGACGTGTAAAGGCAAGTCGTCCATTGCACTTTTCGTTCCACCGTATGTATTCCTGGACTGAAGTGCCACTGGTTCCTTATAAGTAGTTTCAGGAAATGGACATTTTTCTCTCCTGCGTAACGCCTCTCCACAAGGAACATACTTCACCTCACTGGTCCTGGATATGCTAAGAGACGTTGTTTAGGATATTGGGATGAAATTATTGGGCAGAGAAACTGTTTCCTACCTTTCCCTTGTGGCACATTAATTGGTTTCCTTCCCTTCATCTGCATTAATACGGGAATATCAGAAGAAATGCAGCACGATATAATGCCTAAGAACACAGACTTTCAAGGACGTTTAATATAGAAAATTTGTAAGTTATAGGTGCACTACGATTCGTGTTTAGGAGGTGAGAGGCAGAAAAAAACCCTCAAAAATTGGTGAAGAAGGCATAGTTACTCTAGCTTATGGTGTTTCCTCACTGTTGACGCCTATCAGTTCACTACAACTGCATGACGTGAATTAAATAAAACACATCTGTCGCGAGGAATATAGTCTCTCTGGAAGGATGCTGTGGATTAACGCCTCTTCAACTACGAGCTGTTAAGGCCATTGTAAACGATCAAACTTCTTTTTTTGAAAGTGGCCACGGATGTGGCAAACCAAGTCTGTACACGTACCAATAAAGTTTTCCAATTTAACCCCACTTTTGAAGCAGATGCTGTTCATGTATGCTGTACTTTGACCTAGTGGGAATGGCTATAAATACAAAGCATTCCTAATATTAACTCGGACTTTGTGTTTAAACAAGAAGAAGACAATGAGATGCTGCTCTAGGGAATGGTTTAAAGTGAGAGAGAAATATGCACAATAAGCCTTCTGAAGCAATGTTGCACTAGGAACCTAATGATTACGTCAACTTTCTGCGAACGGACTGTCAAACTTTTAATAACTGTGTTACTTCAACTTCGCATTGAGAAGAAGACACAAGTTTGGGAAAATTTATTCTCCTCTACTTGGTCTTCTAACGACAGCTCATTAAGATACATTCATTTCACAAAACATATGACCATTCTTTTCAAAACTTTCTTTGCCTTCAAGTTTTGTGTAGGAAGTATGAAATACAATATACACTCCTGGAAATGGAAAAAAGAACACATTGACACCGGTGTGTCAGACCCACCATACTTGCTCCGGACACTGCGAGAGGGCTGTACAAGCAATGATCACACGCACGGCACAGCGGACACACCAGGAACCGCGGTGTTGGCCGTCGAATGGCGCTAGCTGCGCAGCTTTTGTGCATCGCCGCCATCAGTGTCAGCCAGTTTGCCGTGGCATACGGAGCTCCATCGCAGTCTTTAACACTGGTAGCATGCCGCGACAGCGTGCACGTGAACCGTATGTGAAGTTGACGGACTTTGAGCGAGGGCGTACAGTGGGCATGCGGGAGGCCGGGTGGACGTACCGCCGAATTGCTCAACACGTGGGGCGTGAGGTCTCCACAGTACATCGATGTTGTCACCAGTGGTCGGCGGAAGGTGCACGTGCCCGTCGACCTGGGACCGGACCGCAGCGACGCACGGATGCATGCCAAGACCGTAGGATCCTACGCAGTGCCGTAGGGGACCGCACCGCCACTTCTCAGCAAATTAGGGACACTGTTGCTCCTGGGGTATCGGCGAGGACCATTCGCAACCGTCTCCATGAAGCTGGGCTACGGTCCCGCACACCGTTAGGCCGTCTTCCGCTCACGCCCCAACATCGTGCAGCCCGCCACCAGTGGTGTCGCGACAGGCGTGAATGGAGGGACGGATGGAGACGTGTCGTCTTCAGCGATGAGAGTCGCTTCTGCCTTGGTGCCAATGATGGTCGTATGCGTGTTTGGCGCCGTGCAGGTGAGCGCCACAATCAGGATTGCATACGACCGAGGCACACAGGGCCAACACCCGGCATCATGGTGTGGGGAGCGATCTCCTACACTGGCCGTACACCTCTGGTGATCGTCGAGGGGACACTGAATAGTGCACTGTACATCCAAACCGTCATCGAACCCATCGTTCTACCATTCCTAGACCGGCAAGGGAACTTGCTGTTCCAACAGGACAATGCACGCCCGCATGTATCCCGTGCCACCCAACGTGCTCTAGAAGGTGTAAGTCAACTACCCTGCCCAGCAAGATCTCCGGATCTGTCCCCCATTGAGCAAGTTTGGGACTGGATGAAGCGTCGTCTCACGCGGTCTGCACGTCCAGCACGAACGCTGGTCCAACTGAGGCGCCAGGTGGAAATGGCATGGCAAGCCGTTCCACAGGACTACATCCAGCATCTCTACGATCGTCTCCATGGAAGAATAGCAGCCTGCATTGCTGCGAAAGGTGGATATACACTGTACTAGTGCCGACATTGTGCATGCTCTGTTGCCTGTGTCTATGTGCCTGTGGTTCTGTCAGTGTGATCATGTGATGTATCTGACCCCAGGAATGTGTCAATATATTTTCCCCTTCCTGGGACAATGAATTCACGGTGTTCTTATTTCAAGGAGTGTATGTAATAAAAGAAAACATGGTTCGTAGGAGGCCGTAATGTAAACGATGTATATTTCTATTGTGCAGTCAGCACATTTCGACAACTTGTGATTTTCAAGCACATATTTAATATTACGTACTACGTGCCGTAATTGTCAAACTATTTTTCAATACACTTAAAAACAGACCATCCCTCTACTTTCCACGTGTAGTGCAAAATTATTTGACTACTACGACATGTAATACGTAATATTACGTATGTGCTTCAAAATGATAAGTTGTTGAAATTATCTGGTCGAACGGACTAAACAATGATCGTCTACATTACAGGCTACTTCGAAAAATGTTTTCTATTGTTAAGCATTTAGAGGCTCTGGATCCCCACAAAAACAATTTTAACAATGTATTTAAACATCGATCAATATTTTATTATTACTGTTATGGGTATATAAAGCAAGAGAAAGCAGAGAAGCTTCAATTTATGCTGTGTTTTGATACTTATTTTATGTGTGAAATCTTTTGGGACTTAACTGCTAAGGTCATCAGCCCCTAAGCTTACACACCACTTAATCTAAATTATCCTAAGGACAAACACACACACCAATGCCCGAGGTAGGACTCGAACCTCCACGGGGACCAGCCGCACATCTTTTCAACATAAAAAAGGAAGGAACTCCAGGTTATTCTAATGTCATGAGTAGTAGGATTATGACAATTTCACACCTCTTCATGTGGTCGACCTCCAGGCTCACTGTTGTCTTCATCAAAGAGCAGTTCACCGCGGTTGTACGAAGTCTGTCTTTCCCCTGACAGGTTGGCAGCTGACAGTCGTGGTGAATGGTCGCACACTCCAAGTACTGTGACGTGAACACCAACAGTGTCACAGCGCTACTCTTGTTTTGTACGCATTACAGCGCTTTTCATAATTTCCCTGTCGTGTCGGTTTAATATTGTTGTTAAAAATATCGTGTAAGACTTACATTCAGTAGATGTAGGTGAGGTGTTTACATTCTTGAGTTAACGTCTGCCCACTGTCTAGTCGGTACGTGTTGTTTGGGTACCTTGCAGTGCTTTATGTAATTTCTTGATAGTGTCTATGGAATACGTTCGTTAAAATATATCGCGCTGTTTAGTCATCATTCAGTTCATGTCTTGCAAAACTTACGTTCAGCGAACTTATGTGTGGTGTTTACATTCTTGGTTTTTTACGTCTGAATGCCTCCTAGAAGTTAGCTCCATAACGCACCAAAAGATAAATTTTTACTAGTTATTACTTTATTACAGTTCAGTTGTCTGTTAGTGCTTTTCTGGTTTCTGTAAAAGCAGCATCTTTTGTGACAAATGCGGGTATTGTCGTAGGTTATTTAGTATGAGAGTATCATGTCCGGACTGTATGTTGATATTTCACTGTCGTGATTGCACCAAGGAAGCCAGTGAAGTGTCAGATGAGGCTCTGACATAGAGTTGCAGAGTATCACAGAGTCATTGAACATGGAAGAAAAACTTGTGTCCCTGAGGGTGGATTAGATTGCCTCCAAAACACACAATTTCTAATCCTCCCTCAGGGACACAAGCCTTTCTTTCATGTTCAATGACTCTACGATACTCTGCAACTCTATGTTGATGGGGAAAGAGACAACATAAACTGGCAAAAGGTAGCACGTAATAAATGAAAGGCGATAACCTCGGAAATTACATATTAGATTCTAATTAACAATCAGTCTGAATTATTACCTGAAATAGGAAAAAAGCCTCAAAAGTTTTTGAGCACAGTACAGTGCAAGAGACTCTTAGGAATAACATTAAGGCTATGTTGGTAAAATAGTAAAGTAGAAATAAGAGTCTTACTGTCAGGGAGCAGTCAGAATTGGGGTGAGGCCAAACGCTACACGAAGAGCTAGGTGTAAAATACCGGCTCACAGTCACAGTGAAAGCTATTGCTAAACTTAGTCACGTGACAGATAACACAGTGCCCATGAGCAGACATATTGATGAAGAGGATCAGTAACCTGTAATAAAAGGAGCAGGAAACAGCATGGCTTTCATGAGTAGTATCAAAATTACGCTGGAGGAAACTGAAGCATCAACAGCACTCGTGTGGAGGTTCTACCGTTCCCTCATGAGCCCTGATTCAACGAGTCTATCAGCCGTCTAAATAAAGAGCTAAATGGATTGCTTTTGAGTGGGACCAGGTTCTGTGCCTGTTCCCGCAGTTGGGAGTAAGTGGGAGGGGGAAGCGGGATTAACTGAGTATCATGCAGGAAGTGTAAGAAGGACCAAAAGCACACAAGACAAAATCCCTGCTACAGTCAGCGGGACACATTATTTTACCCTATAGTCAAATTACAGACAGACAGTCATAAAAGAAATTGGAACAGAACAGTACCATAACACATGTAAAACTTTACAGGAAAGTAAAATTAATTTGTTTCGTCAGAACATTAAGAAGATGAAAGACAAGGTAGATGAGCTACTTGTGCGCCTATAAGATGTAAAAATTTCTGAAGTATTTGCGAGGTGCCGAGGTGGAGAAGAGTTTGTATCTCTTTAATTCTGGTGAATTTTGCATGAGAACGGGACATGCACTTGACCCCCTCCATACCTACCACCTAATTGGTTGCTTACGTAACGGTAAAGAAAGGAATTGATGGTGGATCCTGCTAGTTGGTAAAATAAGGAGTGCACACTCACAATATCACGAAACGGGTCAGAGCATTGTTGCAGAAGCACCGAAAAAAGCATTCCAAATTTAGAGGAACGCAAAATTTACAAGATTGGCGATCTTTTACAGAAGCTCGAAATGTAGCGCCGGCATCAATGCGAGATGCTTATAAAAGTTTCCACAATGAAACTTTGTCTCGAAACCTGACAGAAAGTCCAAAGAGATTGTGGTAATATGTAGAGGCAAGACACAATCAGTGCTTTCCCTGGCGATGGCAATGGGAGTATTATCGATGCAGAGCCGCTAAAGTTGAGTTACTAAACACGATTTTACGAAATTTCTTTCCAAAAGAAGAGGAAGTAAATATTCCAGAATTCAAATCACGAGTAGCTACCAACATTAGTAACTTAGAAGTAGATAACTTCGGAATATGGAAACAACTTAAATCACTTAATAAAAGCAAGTCTTCTGGTCCACACTATACCAATTAGGTTACTTTCAGAGTGTGGTTATGCAATAGCTCCATACTTAATAATTATATACAATCGCTCGCTCGAAGAAAGATCTGTGCTCAAAGACAGAGATGTTCCACAGGTGACACCTATATTACAGAAAGGCAGAAGCAGTAATCCACTAAATTACAGGCCCATATCATTAACATCAATGTGGACCAGAATTTTTGAATATATATTGTGTTTGAACATTATGAATTATATGGAAGAGAATGCTCTATTGAAACACAATCAACAGGGATCTAGAAAGCATCGTTCTTGTGAAACATAACTAGCTCTTTACTCATACGACGTGTTGAGCGCTACTGACAAGAGATTTTAAATTGATACCGTATTTCTAGATTTCCAGAAGGCTTCTGACACGGTACCTCGTAAACGGCTGGTAATCAAATTGCGTACTTACGGAATATCGTTTCAGTTATGTGTCTATATTTGTGATTTCCTGTCAGAGAGGTCACAGTCCGTAGTAACTGACGCAAACTCACCGAGTAAAAGAGAAGTTATTTTTGTTGCTCCCCAGGGTAGTGTTATAGGCCCTCTACTGCTCCTAGTCTCTGTAAACGATTTACGAGACAATGTGAGCAGCATTCTCAGGTTGTTTGCAGATGATGCTGTCTTGTGTCGTTCAATAAAGTCATCAGAAGATAAAAACAAGATGGAACCGATTTAGAAAAGTTATCTGTATGGTGCGAAAATTGACAATTAACCCTAAATAATGAAAAGTGTGAGGTCATCCACATGAGTGCTAAAAAGAATCTGGTAAACTTCGATAACACTATAAATCAGTCAGTTCTAAAGGCCGTAAATTCAACTAAATACCTAGGAATTACAATTACGAATAACTTAAATTGAAAAGAACACATAAAAACTGTTGTGAGGAGGCGAACCAGAGACTGCGGCTTATTGGCAGAAAACTTAAAGATGCAACAGATCTACTAAAGAGACTGCCTACACTATGCTTGTCCGTCCACTTTTGGAGTACTGCTGCACGTTTTGGGATCCTTACCAGATAGAGTATATCGATAAAGTTCAAAGAAGAGCAGTACGTTTTGTATCACTGAGAAATAGGAGAGAGAGAGAGAGAGTGTCATTGATATGATACAGGATTTCGGGTGAACACAATTAAAACAAAGGTGTCTTTCGCGGGTGAACACAATTAAAACAAAGGTGTCTCTCGTTGCGGTGGGATCTTCTCACGAAATTTCAATCACCAAATTTCTCTTCCGCATGCGAAAATATTTTGTTGACGCCGCCCTACATACGGAGAAATGATCGTCATAATAGAATAAGGGAGATTAGAGCTGGCACGGAGATATGCAGGTGTTCGTTTTTCCCGCTCTTTGGAGTAGCAGAGAATTAATTTGAAGGTGGTTCGATGAAGCCTCTGCCAGGCACTTAAACGTTATTTGCAGAGTGTCAGTGTAGATGTAGATGTAGTTGTAGATACTATGATGCATGCAGCAGGTGCACAATTATGCGTAGTTCCGAAGATGAAATTAATTAGATGGATGGTTGTATTTTAGTGATCGATTGTTCGGGGCTTGAGCTTTTGATCATCAGGAGACGTGTTAATGTTCAAGATTTGGACTGCCTTATCACTGTCTTGCTTATTCGTTGTTAACAGAATCCACCCATGTTCACTTCGCGCGAGTTCGATGCAGTTTACCTTTTGTGGTCCATCAGTATTCAATATGAAGTTGTCTAGAACCAACTTGGAAATACAGAAACCAGCACAATCAGCAATAAGAAATGGTTTTAATCGACTAATTTATTCTCTTCTTTACTGGGCACGGTGATACTCAGCACTAATACCGCATCTATCGTAATCTCAAGCGTCCAACAATAATAGTATTGTTGCTTGTTTAAGCTTCGCTTTACTCGCAAAGACAATGTTTATGTTTGCTATTTAGAATATTGTCACAGTTAAATTCGCAGTTAAATTGGCAGTTAAATTCACTTTTCTTCAGTCGAAATTGAAATAATGTCATTTTAGCCTTAGGAAAGTACCTTTTATAGCAGTTTCATCCAGAGATCGTGAAAAAAATCACCCCGAGGTCAGTAGTGTAGGTTCAATAATTCGAAGATGCTACTATTTGGCATCAGTTCTTGTAAGATATATTTTAAATGGCACTTCAGCTTAGACAACTTTACTTGATCTGAAAAACTTTCAGCTAAGCTCATGAAATGTTCTTCGTGTAGGATTAAATCCTCAAAAACATTTACTCACCTTTTTAATCTGTATTACATAATTTTTGCACACACTGTTAATATCGTCACGTCTTAGACGTTAATGAAGTATATCAACAGCTTCGAATTATCTGTAACCAAAGCTGCACACATTGTTTAATTTCACAGTTCAAAGTACAATTTATTTTCTTTTGTTATCATTATTAACAAAGGTCAAGCGAGTTGTTTTAGGATGTCTTCTCTGGAAAAGAGTCGCCAATTCGACGCCGGTGTAGCCCTGTGACGATGGTGCCTCTTCACAGAAAGACTGTTACTTCTTTCACGGCTGCACCGCACCCTTACAGTATGAAACATAAGAACCGACGCCCATTCGTGCAAAATATTTATTTTCCTTTTTATTAACGTTGCGAAACTTGTAGCTACATACTATCTATGTATCTTGTGGCAGATAACTATCAGTGGTACGGCTCAGAAACCAATGTATCATCATAAGGCCTATCAAACGCCAGCATCCACAAGGTTTCTTGGCAACTACTGGAATCCTTCCCCCACTATTTGTGGGAAGTGACAGATGACCTCTTTTGCTGTTTTTGTATTATTCCACAATGGTTTTTGGTGATGACAAATGCGTGTAATGGCGGACGAGGACCCATTCCTGCGAATGGAAAATCAGTAAAGACAAACGGCGCTTCTTCCAATTTCGTTGCATTTTGCTTCAGAGAGAATGTGATGACCGATTAACGAGTTACAGCGTTTTGCGCATAATTTTTTCATCAACACAGGCAAGCATAATTATCTGATTTAGCTTAAAAATCCTGCTGTTATCTGAATACCATATCAAAACATTTGGTGATTGCATTTGTAGCTACACAACACTAGAAAAGTCTTCATGTCTCCAAATAATTTTCTTACTACTCTTTCAGGTAATTTGGGCGATCTTTTCCGTTGTCAGTCCTTCTCACACACTTTCCTCCCTTCAGGGTTGCTGAAAGACTTTCGTCGTTCATGAGTCGTCTTTGGTAATCGACCACGCACCTCACATGATGCTTTAAAGCATTCTGTAGTCGAGTCAGCGTAGAGATCCGTGACACGTAGCAGCGCTGACCTACTGTCTTGTGCTCTAGCAATCTCCTGAATTTAGTACTCGGCTCGAAGGAAGCCATTTGGATTTCTTATCCATGAAACAGGTAGGCCTTAAAGAATAAACTTTTTGACACACCATTTATCTTCCTAGGTCTTGTGTTTACGAAATCTCCTAAATTATGTTCTTCATTCGAAAGAAACCTACGTGGCACTTACGTAGCACACTCTGGCAACTTTTTGTCAGTAAAATCGTTACGCATTAAGACATTAACTACCTGACACGTCATCAGATTATTAATTCAGTATTTCGTGATTAAATTTACCACTTCCCAGCAAATTAATTATTTTTGCATAAATGTATCTCATGCTGGTCAACTTGATAGACTGATTGTTCATTTCCCATTCTTCATTTGCTTAAGAAAATTTGAAAAGGAAAACATTATATAATTTATAGAGAGGTTTTTTGTTGTTGTTGAAGTGCATTCACACTAGGCCAACGAACGCAACGAACGACAGTGATTGGATTCGGCCATACGCTGGTCGACAAAGTGTAGGCATTCGACCTCTCACCCTCATCAAACCAAAGGGCTAAGGAATTCGGCCTGTTGAATCGTAGTTGACTCTGATAACTTGTCGAGCTTGCTCCCATTTTGTTATTTTCGTAGAGCAACGTTTTAATTAAAATTTCATACGCCGGTTGTGAGAGGGAAAATGAGTCATTGCATGTGCAGCACTTATTTTACTGCCAGAAGCTAAGCATCAGGTAAAGAAAGAGAAGAACCGACACTGGTGGATGACTACCCATCTAAAATATAGATAACAGGGTGGTGTGAGAAAATTAATAAATGACCTCGTAGCATTATGTTTTCTGCATGAAAGCTACTATTTAAGAGCCGTTATTGAATTGTGTAGGTCCTAAAATTTCAAAAGATGATACCCCTTTTAGGAGAGCTATGACCGCTGCAGAAAGACTACCGGTCACTCTGAGATATTTTTGTTACTGCCGATTCATATGCCTGCTTAATTTATTTTTAAACACAATTAACACACGTCCGTTTAACAGACACCACATAAATCACTATTGGAGCAGCAGACACTTCACTCGGTCTACAGATTATGAGAGAGGTACTTCGACCAACCCAACGCCAACACTTTGATGTTAGCGTTGGCCGTAGGAACCTCAAACAAGGCCAACTGCTTCCTTGATCCGATTTGCCACCGGTACACAGTGAATGCGTATACAAACAAGACCAACGAGAGCCAACGGGAGACAACCAATCGCTTCCTTGGCCTAGATTTGGTTGGTATGTATGGACGGCATATCGGAGACAACAAAGCGGTAGGCCTTGGTTGTGTTTCAGACTGCTGGCGGTAAGACCAAAGTATTTGTCAATTGGTTGGCCTTGGGTCACCTCTTCTAGTGTGTACACTGGGTGGAATGTTCATTCGTTCTGTTGTGATTAGCTGTGTCAGTTGAAAGGGTGCACATATCTTGTGTTTAAACATACTGGAATCTGGAGTGGACTACAGGCACAGATTTGAGAGTTTTATCGTGAATGAGAATGTTTGGGTGTCCCTACGAACTGCGATTAATTCAAAAGGTTAGACACTTGGAGGGAAATAACTGCTCTGTTAGAAAATAACGAGTATAATCTGAAAAAGGTAACGGCCTTGCCGCAGTAGATACACCGGTTTCCGTGAGATCACCGAAGTTAAGTGCTGTTGGGCGTGGCCGGCACTTGGATCGGTGACCATCCAGACGCCATGCACTGTTGCCATTTTCCGGGGTGCACTCAGCCTCGTGATGCCAATTGAGGAGCTACTCGACCGAATAGTAACGGCTTCGGTCAAGAATGCCATCATAACGACCGGGAGAGCGGTGTGCTGACCTCATGGCCCTCCTATCCGCATCCTCCCCTGACGATGACACGGCGGTCGGATGGTCCTGGTAGGCCACTCATGGCCTGAAGACCGAGGGCTTTTTTGTATAATCTGAAAAAGAAAGAGGAGCCTTTATTGACACCTTTTCGCTAAGTAACTGAATACCTCAGAGTTCGTGTTAATCTTACTGCTGCAGGTATTGCAGTCCTAAAAGAAGTGTGACCTTTGGAAATACTAGGGCCTATACAATTTTTAAAAAAATCAAAATGTGTAACTTTCAGTCGGGAAAATATTGCGGAATATCCCGCATTCCGATTCAGCTTTAAGATCAGCCATTAATTTTGCCGCATCACATTGTTCGGCACATTTTAAAAGAGAGGACATCCACCAGTGTCGTTTCTTCTTTTTCTTTTCCTGATCATCAGATTCTTGGAGTAAAATAAATGCTGCGCATACGACGACTGCTAAACCCTCTTTTTTCTACATAATATTTGCCGATGAAACAGTACTTCGAACGCTACTTTGTAGCAATAACAAAATGGGCTCAATCTCGACAAGTTATCAGAGCCAACTGTGATTTCACATGGCCGAATGACTCAAATGGCTCTGAGCACTATGGGACTTAACGTCTGAGGTCATTAGTCACCTAGAACGTAGAACTACTTAAATCTAACTAACCTAAGGACATCAGACACATCCATGCCCGAGGCAGGATTCGAACTTGCGACCGTAGCGGTCTCGCGGTTCCAGATTGTAGCGCCTAGAACCGCTCGACCACCCCGGCCGGCGACATGGCCGAATGCCTTAGCCCGAATCCTTTGGTTTTGTGAGTATGAGAGGCCAAAGGACAAAGTGTTGGTGACTGAAGTTCGACCAAATCCACGTACTGTAATTTGTTGGCCTTCGGTGGCCTAGTGTGTATGCGCCTTAAGCATAACTCGGCCATTGAAGCAGTAGGTGGTCGTTAGTTGACCTTCGTTGGCCTAGAAGTTTTTATGGTATCACGTGTTGATATCACCCCACGTGCGTTTTAGTTGTCGGTAGAACTCTGTCAGACGCCGAAAGCAGTCGTGTGGGATCCAGCTGAAACAATGGTGCACGCCTGCTGAGCTGAACCTCCAGTGACTCCTGCGACGAGCGAGTGCCCTCTGCTGCCGCAATATAGGAGGGATGGTGGCACCTACAAAGCCCACTCGCAGTGGGAGCCTCTTCGCTAGATGACACTATGCAGACGCAACCGAGTCGCAGCTCCGACACCAGTGTTTGTGCTTTTGTTCAGAGAGCCTCTTCCTTGCTGACAATGAGAGCAGTATTTGTAACGGGTCTATGTTCTCTTGCAAAAATACTGAACCGTCCCCTTCGAAAAATTTATGAATTACTGTGCTGATAAACCTCTTGCATTATTTGATCTTCAAACTGCTAAGCAGAAATGAACGTATTCAGACATTTCTCTCTTTACTTATTCTGATCAACACTAAACTGACACACAATATTTCTTAGCGCAACGCAATCTGACTTTCAATAATCTCTTCAAAAGAATGACCCTGACTAACAATAACCTACACCTTTCATGAATCACTTTCCTCACAAAAATCTTCGTTACTCAAACTACTACAATACAGCGAGCGCCAATACTGCCAGCTAAATAAAAGGTTCTAACTACTGAAGGAACTAACTAGTGATAGGCATAGTTAGCAAATGAAAGATTTTGATAAAGAACAAACGATGTATTTACCTTAATAGTGTTCAAAAGTCATCATATATGTATATCAGTTCATGACATCCAGTCTTACAAATTTGTCTCTGATGGACACACGTCCAGATCATCCGCTCTCCAAACTCCGCCATCTCTCTCCCCACATCCACCACTACTGGCGTCTCACCTCCAACTGCGCAACGCTACGCGCTGTTAAAAGCCAACTGCCCAACACTACAATAGCATATAATCCAACAATGCAAACCAACCACAGCCTTCACACAGCACAATCAGTGATTTTCATATAGAGCGCTACGTGGCGTTACCAACATAAAAACCTAAACAGCCTACTTACGATACAAGTAAATCTTCTAATTACTGCGTTAACTTTTTCGCTAACTATTTCTGCTCCTGTCCAGCTTTCCTATGGCGACAGCTGCCGCACTACTCTATAGCCCACCTCTCCTCACCGTTGCGTAAGAAGCTGTACACAAGACCTTTAGACTGAATCATTTGACCAGAACCGGCCACGGTGGCCGAGCGGTTCTAGGCGCTACAGTCTGGCGACCGCTACGGTCGCAGTTTCGAATCCTGTGTCGGGCATGGATGTGTGTGGTGTCATTAGGTTAGTTAGGTTTAAGTACTAAGTTCTAGGAGACTGATGACCTCAGATGTTAAGTCCCATAGTGTTCAGAGCCATTTGAGCCATTTGACCAGAAAAGAAACAGAATTTGTGTTGGCGTGAGCAGTCGAAATTTTCTCCTCAGACCAGGTGAAGGTCCCCGTCACATTTCCCAAATTATTATGTGCGCTGTTGAAGTCAGCTACGTGCCAGTGTCGCATGACGGCTGACCCTCCCGACTGTGAGGCCCCACCATAACGAGGGAGGCGCGCTGGGCAGCCAGTGTGTGCCGGCCTAGGAGCGGCGTCTGCGGGGTGATTGATCAGCGCCCAGCACGGCCCCGCCCTGTCCCCAAACAGCGGCCGCCACCACCGGCGACACTTTTATGTGCCAATTTCTCACCACGGCAAACACGGCCGGGCCGCACGCGCGCGCGCCCACCCACACACACACACACGTACACAAGGCGTAGGCGGGGCGCGGCCACAGCACGCTACGCCACGCCACACATTGATACGGCGCCCGCCCAGCATGTGGGTCACTCTGCAGCACGTGCTCTGCACACCCTTGGGCACAAACCGAGAGCTCTGCGCTCGTACTATACTCACGACTTTGCCGAGAAGCCGAACTTTGTAAAACCAATGTCGTCAAGTTGAAAGGGGGCACTCGATCCACCTTTCATGTAATTTTGTACTTTTACAAGGCTGCAGATTTGTCATGATCTAGAGAGTGTCTTCTCTCTGCTGGTATTGTCAGCTTTTTTTGCACGCTAGGGAGGGGGATCACGCTGGGAACCGCAGTTCAGAGTCAGCAATGAAAGTGAAACACCACAGCCGTATTTTTGAAGTACTCATTATTCAGGCTACTAGTTTCAGCGCAATATTTGCATCATCTTAAGGTCTTACTAGAGACCAAGGAAGTACTTCCAGTCTTCGCATTATGTACCATATGACCCACACAGTAACTATGTGCCTGGGCCGCAGTACATCACGAGAGCAGTCAGCACATTCAACAGTGACTTTAAATTCAGCCGGCTGCTGTGACCGAGCGGTTCTAGGCACTTCAGTCCGGAACCACGCTGCTGCTACTTTCACAGGTTCGAATCCTGCCGCGGGCATGAATGTAGGGTTGGGTTGTTTGGGGAAGGAGACCAGACAGCGAGGTCATCGGTCTCATAGGATTAGGGAAGGACGGGGAAGGAAGTCGGCCGTGCCCTTTGAAAGGAATGGAATGGATCTGAGCACTCTGGGACTTAACTTCTGAGGTCATCAGTCCCCTAGAACTCAGAACTACGTTAACCTAAATAAACTAAGGACATTACACACATGCATGCCCGAGGCAGGATTAGAACCTGTGACCGTAGCGGTCGCACGGTTCCAGACTGTAGCGCCTAGAAGCGCTGGCTTTGAAAGGAACTATCCCGGCATTTGCCTGGAGCGATTTAGGGAAATCACGGAAAACCTAAATCAGGATGGCCGGTCGTCCTCCCGAACGGGCATAGATGTGTGTGATGTCCTTAGGTTAGTTACGTTTAAGTAGTTCTAAGTCTAGGGGGCTCAAGACTTCAGATGTTAAGTCCCATAGTGCTTAGAGCCATCTGAACTATATTTTCGGAATACAGGGCTCGAACTGAACTGCAAATAGTGGCGTGAGACCAACAACGGCTCACAGTCCTGACTGGAGTCCAGGCACGGAGAAAGCATAATGGCAAAACTGATACCACCTGAACAAGATGGCTGGGTCGTTCATCGAAATATTGTGCGTTAAATGGACACAGCAACTCTGCTGAAGAGCTGCAAGCTGTTAGAGGCAGGTTGTTGTAGCCCGGCAAACCTGTTAGCGTCCTACTGTCGAAACCATCTCTGGGATGCTGTTGAATGACGACGAAACCACGAGTTAGACACGAGGTGTTGCACCTTATCTCAGTGGCTACTTAGACACAGCGTAGCGAGGTTTAAAACTTGTGATTTGATCATCTGTTTTATTCAACAACATGAAGTAAAGATGTCACGTTAATTGCCAGTAAATTAGCCTATTACACAAATCTTCTCGTACTTACTTTTGGCAAAATTGGTTTACTTAACCGAAGCTACATATATTTCCGGTTTACGTGAGTGTTCAGTGCTGTGCATCCCTTTTTTATGTGTTGCGAACAGAAACCAGACAGTGTTTTTTTAAATTGTGCCTATCTACTTGCTGTATATTTTTATTAGCGTAGTCAACCCTGTGGTTTAATCCTTTAACTTCCACAACCTCTGCCATTTTATAGTTTTTAAAAAGTCACCGTTTTATCACCTTTTTTGTTGTTTTTTATCTTCTCATTATGTTTATTAAGTTTTCTGTAGGCTTCTGATCGGCATATTAAGCTGCTGCCAGCTTAATCAAATTCAATAAAATCAATAAAATTCAATAAATCAATCAAATTTCAATAAAGGTAAAAATTGGTGACGGTGACTTGTGTTCTAGTCCAGTCTAATAATTTCTGATACATTTGATAATCCTTTTAAGGCTGAGTGTAGAATTAAATTCCTCTGTACCGCCAAATTGCGGTTAGGCCTTTCAATATAAAATTCAAAGAGGTGTTGCTCGTTCACGCTCTATCGCTTATCATAAAGGTCGGCCTCTTGTTCATTGTGTATGGTGGGATAGGCGGCGATCTGTGGGAGGTCTGATGGCAGACTACGATGCTCCTGGAAGCACATGCGTTTCGGAGGACATCTTTCAGCTCATATTGTTTGAAGATGGGGGCTCTGAAGAAGACGGCCCATACGTGTTCCCATATGTACCTGACAACATCGTCAAGCGCGATGGCAGTGGCTCGGTGCCAACGAGACTGGACTGTGGAACGACTGGAACGATGGAAACGTGTCGTCTGGTCGGATAAATCACATTGCTTGCCTCAGGGGGTCATCAAGGCAGACGGCTAGTCGAAACATGCACAGCACCGCACATGCTGGCCGGTGGGAGCAGTGTTTTGCTGTATAGGACGATCATCTGGGCTTGAAGTACACCATTGGTGATAGTAGAAGGCACCATGACAGCAATTAACTTGTAGAATCCGTTCCACGTAGAAACGCTGGTGTATGGTGTTACGAAGCTGGAAGCAGTTGCTCACACTGTTTTGACTCGTCTGTGTATATGGGGGAAAATTATAGTCTACAACGTACTGTTGAAGATATGAAGTGATAGAGAAACTGACACAGACAAGTCGGAAATGGCTTGCAGGCAACAAGGAATTAGGGAACATCGCTCTTGTGAGACATAACCAACTCTTTGCTCACACAAAGTATGAGTGCTATATAAAAAGGGTTTCAAATTGATGCTGTATTTCTGGATTTTCAGAAGGCTTTTGAAACTGTACCACATAAGGGGATCGTAATCAAATCGCGTGCTTATGCAATATCGTCTCAGTTATATGACTGGATTCGTGATTTCCTGTCAGAGATGTCACAGTTGGTAGTAATTGACGGAAAGTCATAGAGTAAAACAGAAGTGATTTCTGGCGTTCCAAATGTATCGTTCTTACCAACATGAACGATTAAGGAGACAATCTGAGAAGCTGTCTTGGCTTGCTTGCAGATGTTTATCGTCTAGTAATGTCTTAAGAAGACCAAAACAAATTGCAAAACGATTGAGAAAATATATCTGTATCGTGCAAAGATTGGCGATTGACCATCAATAATATAAAATGTGAGGTCATCCACATAAGTGCTGAAAGGAAACCATTAAACTGCGATTGCACGATAAATGAGCCAAATCTAAAGGTCTTAAAGTCTACTACATACCTAGGAATCGCAATTACGAATAGCTTAAGTTGGAAAGAACATGTTGCGAGGAAGGCAACCCAAAGACTGCATTTTATTGGCAGAATACGTAGAAGCCGGCGGAAGTGGCTGAGCGGTTTTCTTCGCTACAGTCTGGAACCGCGCGACCGCTACGGTCGCAGGTTGGAATCCTGCCGCGTTCATGGATGTGTGTGATGTCCGTAGGTTAGTTAGGTTTAATCAGTTCTAAGTCCTAGGGGACTGATGACCTCAGAAGTTAAGTCCCATAGTGCTCAGAGCCATTTGAACCAAGAATACTTAGAAAATGTAACAGATCTACTAAAGAGACTGCTTACACTACGCTTGTCCGTCCTCTCTCAAATTACTGCTGCGCGGTATAGGATCCTTACCAGATAGGATTAACGGGGTACATCGAGAAAGTTCAAAGAAGAGCAGCACGTTTCGTATTATACAGAAATAGAGGAGAGAGATATAGTATTGGTTGTGGACATAACTAAAACAAAGGGATTTTCGTTGCGGTGAAATCTTCACACGAAATTTCAATTACCAGCTTTCTCCTCCGAATGCGAAAATATTTTGTTGACGCCTATCTACATAGGGAGAGACGATCATCATAATAAAACAAGGGAAATCAGAGCTCGCACGGAAAGACATAGGTCTTCGTTTTCCCCCATGCTGTTAGAGATTGGAATAATAGAAAATTATTGTGAAGGAGGTTCGATGAATCCTCTGCCAGGCACTTAAGTGTGATTTGCAGAATATCCACGCAGATGTTAATGTAGATGTAGATCAGATGAACATGAAGAATGACGGTGCCACAGTTAGACGACATTTTCTTCTTCAGAGAGACATAAAAACAAAACAACTTCATCATTACCCACTCCACGAACATATGTTACGTTTTTATTGTAGTTTAGTACTGTAAGCTGGGATTACTTTTTACTTTTCCGTTCACTGTGGCCCACTGGGCGAAAAAAGTTTTAATTTTTTTATCGCTGAACTTACATAGTTACCATTGAGTAAACATGGACTTATGCATTTACAAAGTGTGAATAACGAGCTAGCAGTTTGTGAGTTGCATGAAGCGAGATTATGTTGGCAGCAGTGCCCCAAATGTCATAAATATTTTGACAGCTGTTACACATCAATGATTTCTGCCTGGAGGGTTCGCATCAGCTCAGCTAAAAGTACAGTCAGTGGAATTTTGAAATCTGTAATAGATAATATGGTAAGAAACTGTCGCTTGTGTGAAATTTATTTTAGATAATATATTTAAAACTTCTATAAAACTGTGCACAGTTTTGTAGTGTAAGGGGTTACTCTATCACAGGCCAAAGTAGCCCCAAAATGAAAATGAAATTTCCTTAAGTTTTGTGTAGTTACATGTTATGGCTATATGGTATGAGTATACGTTGGTACTGTTGCCTGGTTATTCTTGACTTCCGTATCGCATTGGGTAAACATAGACATTTTATAGTCAAAGATAGAATTAGCAGCATCGACTAATCAACTAATTTCATAAACTGTGTGAAGCAACTTTGTAATCGTACATCATTGACGGTGTAACTGTCAAATATGCTACCAAAAATTAAAAATTCGTTAACATATAAATATAAAACAAAAATACCGTCGACAGCATTCACTGATGTGAAAATGGACCAACAAGCTGTCACAAACGAAGATCACAAAATCATAGACAGCAATTTAGTAAGCGACAGCACCGCCCGATGTAATACAGAATTCAAGAATGACTAGACGTGAGTGCCAAAGTATCCACACACCACATAGCAACAACATGTAACTACAGAAATTTAAGCAAACAATGATAGAAGTATATGTATTATGCCCAGATAGGTTGACAATGGTATTTTTAGCCGAAATAGGCCTATCGCAGTTAAGATATACAATTGAGGCTGCGGGTTTGCATATAATAAAACGAAAAATGGACAAAGTAAATGCACATTAATGATTGGTAGTCTGGCAACACTGTAAATACATGTACGGTAAATACACTGTCAGCACAGAAGTGCTGTGCAACTTACGCATTGGATAGCCTTTTCGGTCAGGTCAGGTCAGGTCTCGGACGCAGCGTATTTGAATTCTCATACCTTTGCATTCTCATATAGATGCGAATGACCCTTTGCCATGCGCCTACATTAACGTAATCTACTTCTCATTGTTCATAATTTGCATGTGAGGTGTACGCTGAAGACTAGTCCTTCAGAGGAGATTTGGCGGTCCACGCTGTTTCAGACGTTTTCTAATTGTATTTAGTTATCTAATATATCGTGCTTTGCATAACACATCATGTGAATGCTCCTTTCATTTAGTACTGTGTGCTACGGAACTGATTATTACGTTTACTAAACCCTAAGTAGAGCAAAACGTGAAGTCAGTTGGGCAAATTGTACTGTCATCCGAAATTTACTGCCATCAGAAACACTGAGTGTTCAATTCTTTGCTCTAAAGTAATAGTAGCCCCAAGTTTGAATCTTTCCAATCGGCCAAAAGAACAGTAGTCGCTGTAAATGCAGTAATAGCTATTTATGAAAGGCGTCGTATTCTGTGAAGTCAGATTCAAGATCGAAAGTTGCTTCAGTAAACGTTGCGAAAACTGCTTTAGACCCATCGGGCAGTACACTTCCTCTGTTCTAGTTAGGGGATTGTGTTTTAGATGCTTAATTTAGGACGTGCTTGCTGGCTGTGACAGAGTAAGTAGAGGCGCTCATAAGTGCCTCGGGATTCAACTGGAGCCTCCAGTCAAATGGCTTAAGAGACAGCTTTGAGGCCTTCTTACAATTTTCCTTGCTTTATGTCAATAAGTCAATTTCTGTATATCGAGCTGGCTGCATAAGTAAAAGGCTGTACATTCGTATTCAACAGAAGTAGGATTCAAATCTTGACACGGAGTTTTTGATTTTGATTTCCCGCAACTCGCTTTTTCAGTCGGATCACGACCAATTTCTTTTCTGATTTGCATGGAACTGCCGTTCTTTGAACAAAACATCGTATTTCGCCAGTCCCCTCTGCAAAAGTACTAAGCTCATATTTTCCCCATTAATGTGTAATACCTATTAGAGCACTTATCAAGTGTGTACCCTAGTATCTAGTGTGTACCCTAAATCGCTCTTACAACCCATCATCACAAATTCATTCCTCCTGAATAAATACCGAGCGAGGTGATGTAGTCTGTAGTGGCTAAGGCACTGAGTTTACAGTCGGGAAGAATATTAATTTTCCCTCCATCTCTAATTGCTACATCGAGAAAAATGGAATCACCACTAGTTATGTTTTCTTGTTCCTGGATGACTTAGTGCTTGTCCAGCCAGCTTTCTTGTCTGATGATGGGTGTTCCCAAACAGTACTTCCCCTTCCTATTTTGTTCCTAATTTATGTTTGTTTCCTCTTTATTCGCCTAATTAACTTTCAAGTATCTACACTCAATTGTCAGATACGTTTTTTTGACTTGATCATTGCGATGGTGCAAGCCTTTCTTGAAAATTACCAGTCGATAGTCCCATTCGTTCTTTGAAGTCATTCAGTCTCCTTGTGTAGCTCCCATCTGAACGGTAAAGTAGCACTCTGTGATCAGATATCCGATCCATTCCTTGGCATCATTCATTCACTTCATGCAGCGTCTTTTGAACAGTCCTATGTTCTGAAGCATTCATTCACATCATTCATTCTGTTCATGAAGCCTCTGCCAAAATATCCTGCTCTATGATCTAGTTCATTCATTGACATAATTCATTCTTTTCATGTAGCCCTTTTTGAACAGTGCTGCTCTGTGGTCCAACTCATTCACTGACATCAGTCAGTCTGTATCCGATCCTATATAGTCCTGCCTGTTCACTGAGATGAATGATTATCTTCCTGTAGCACCTTAGGGACAAAACTGCTCTATGGTCTAATTCATTTATTCTCACCATTCATTCTGTAGCCTGTTCCGATAAGTCATACATTATGGTCTGATTCATTCGTTGAGAGCATTCATTCTCTTTGCGTAGCCCCTCGGCAACAGTCCTACACTAGGAAACCGACTGATTCATTGATTTCATTTCTTCTCTTTGTCTAGCTCCTCCTGAACAGTTTTACTCGATGTCTGAATTCATTCACTGACCTCTTTCATTATATTCGTGTGTCCTACTCCATGGTCCAATGAATTCATTGACATCAATCATTCTCTTTGTGAAGCATCTCTTGAACAGTCCTACTCTACTGGTAGTGTTCCATTCATTCACTGATGTCATTCATTCTTCTCAAATAGACCCATCCCAAAAAGTCCCACAGGCAGAAGTTTGGATCTGAGAAACAGCACTCTATGTTACATACTGGATGCAGAGGCCATCGATGACGTCCTGCCTTTTCGTCATTAGCAGCAATTCCTCACTCCAATACGTTGGAATGCCAAAAACGTCTATGTACAGATTTTCTTTCATTCAAAATAATGCAGCAGCTATGTTCAGGCTGGCACAAATGGACCCACTTTGAAACTCCCTTATTTACTGAACTGGTCTCATCATCAAGGAGCACAGTGTACAAGAATGAATGAAGATGAAGTTCGAACTCGACTGCATTAAATATGGGGCAGAAATTCTGGGTTGTTAGGGTAGTTAAGCGAATTGACTACCGTCTTATTGAATAGATTGCCGTAACACTACTGATATGTCTTTTAGGTATAATCATTGTGGGTGTCATGGAGGAGGGAGGGAGAGGTATGTGGGACCCCCCTCGTCCCTAATACACGACGATTATTCGGAAAGTAAGGTCCGATTGGTGCTGTACTGGAAATCGGAGTGAAAACACAATAAAGTTTTGCACGTATGTATTGGGCAATGTGTATAGTAATCCCGTCGAGCGCGTCGCGTCGATGTGTTCAGTTCTGAGAGCACAGTAAGCATGTGAACATGCCTAGAAAAAAGTGTCTCCCGCCGTGTACGAGTGTCAGGTGAGAGATTTAGCCTGATCTCACCCAGCACACATAACGTAACTGTCATGCATTTCCTTCTGCTTGACAATTTTCGGTTGCACACTGCAGGGACAATGAAGACTCTCCTGCAGTGCTTTCAATGGGAAGTGTTTGACCACCGACAGTAAAGCCCGGACTTGACGCACTCTTGAGTTTCTTCTCTACCGACACGAACCGCTAGCTATGAAGAAAACGAATAGGCACAGACAACGAACTGCAAACCAGTGTAGACAATTGGCGGAAAGAACAGGCGGGTACCTTCTGCGGTGAGGGTATTGGAGCATCGTAGACAAATGTCCACGTCGGAGCGGCGAGTGGGTAGAGAAGCAGCTGGAAGATGTAGCAGGCTGTAGCAAATAAGACATTTCGCGACTGATAGGATCTTGCTTTCCGAACAGCCCTCGTAAAGTCCTGCATGTCAACCAATGTAGGACCACGCTCGGCTGGATATTTCGATAATGTCAAAAATAAAAAATTAGACAGTGAGTGACAGATGGTCGTCAGAAGACGAAGCACGTATCTTCCCTGACGGCTGCCGTCTACTGTTACAAATTTACGAGAAAAGAGTCTCATTACTTTATAGAAGAACCTATCGTGGAATGGCCAATTTACGGCGCAGCAGTATTCCGGCGTAGGGAAACAGCTCCGCAGAGAGTACAGGCGGCCGAACGAGTAATCGAAGACTGCCTGGGAGGGGGACGGCAGCGACTTAACAAGGCCCGCAGCAGCGCCTAAGTGGGCCGTCCCTGGCCGGGTGGCTCGTTACCCCGCGCTGGCGGCGCGCTTTGTGCCGTGCTGGGGCGCAGCGCCACGGCAGCCAAGCAGGCAGCGGCAGCGGCGGCGGCGGCAGCGGCGGCTAACAACGCGCGTCTCCGGTGTCCCCGCCTCTCGGCTGACACGGCGAGGCCGCCCCATAATGAAGTGTGCACCGGGCCAGCCACGTCGCGACGTCATCCTCCGCTGGGCACTGTGCTTGTGCCAAAAGTTTGCTGGAGCTAAGGAGGCCTTTAGAAAAGGTAAAAGTACCAAGAAAGCAAGTCGGGCCCTGCATTTCGCAATGAGAAAGGTAAAGGAAAATCAACTTAGCTTCCACTGATGTATTGGGCTCTGGTAACGAAGTGTTCACAACTAGAATCGCCGTCGACTATCGGTGATTATACCAGGAGATACACTACTGGCCATTAAAATCGCTACACCAAGAAGAAATGCAGATGATAAACGGGTATTCAATGGACAAATACGTGTATTATACTAGAACTGACATTTGATTACATTTTCACGCAATTTGGGTGCACAGCATCCTGAGAAATCAGTACACAGAACAACCATCTCTGGCCATAATAACGGCCTTGATACGTCTGGGCATTGAGTCAAACAGAGCTTGGATGGCTTGTACAGGTACAGCCGCCCATGCAGCTTCAACACGATACCACAGTTCATCAAGAGTCGTGACTGGCGTATTATGATGAGCCAGTTGCTCAGTCACCATTGACCACACGTTTTCAATTTGTGAGAGATCTGGAGGATGTGCTGGTGAGGGCAGCAGTCGAACACTTTCTGTATCCAGAAAGGCCCGTACAGTACCTGCAACATACGGTCGTGCATTATTCTGCTCAAATGTAGGGTTTCGCAGGGATCGACTGAAGAGTAGAGTCATGGCTCGTAACACATTTGAAATGTAATGTCCACTGTTCAAAGTGCCGTCAATGCGAACAAGAGGTAACGAGACGTGTAGCCAATGGCACCCCATACCACCACGCCGGGTGATACGCCAGTATGGCGATGACGAATACACACTTCCAATGTGCGTTCACCACGATATCTCCAAAACACGGATGCGACCATCATGATGCTGTAAATGGAACCTGGATTCATCCGAAAAAATGACGTTTTGCCATTCGTGCACCCAGATTCGTCATTGAGTACACCATCGCAGGTGCTCCTGTCTATGATGCAGCGTCAAGGGTAACCACAGCCATGGTCTCCGAGCTGATAGTCCGTGCTGCTGCAAACGTCGTCGAATTGTTCGTGCAGATGGTTGTTGTCTTGCAAAAGTCTCCATCTGTTGGCTCAGGGATCGAGACGTGGCTGCACGATCCGTTGCAGCCATGCGGATAAGATGCCTGTCGTCTCGACTGCTGGTGATACGAGGCCGTCGGGTTGCAGCAGGGCGTTCCGTATTACCCTCCTGAACACACCGATCCCGTATTCTGCTAACAGTCATTGGACCTCGATAAACGAGAGCAGCAATGTCGCGATACGATAAACCGCAATCGCGATGGGCTACAATCCGGCCTTTATCAAAGTCGTAAACGTGGTGGTACTCATTTCTCCTCCTTACACGATGCATCACAACAACGTTTCACCA
This sequence comes from Schistocerca gregaria, assembly GCF_023897955.1. NCBI lineage: Eukaryota > Metazoa > Arthropoda > Insecta > Orthoptera > Acrididae > Schistocerca > Schistocerca gregaria. Next base: position 516,367,483 of record NC_064924.1, read on the forward strand.
GGCAACGCTGGTCAACTGCTGTTTGTGTGTGAGAAATTGGTTGGAAACTTTCCTCATGTCACACGTTGTAGGCGCCAACCTTGTGTGAATGCTCTGAAAAGCTAATCATTTGCATATCACAGCATCTTCTTCTGTCGGTTAAATTTTGCGTCTGTAGCACGTCATCATCGTGGTGTAGCAATTTTAATGGCCAGTAGTGTATTTCTTGTAATTATAAGGGAGAATCTAAACCTTGACTTACAGGATGTATGTGTGAAAAAGATTTGCTCAAAGACACTGTAAATATACTGTTTGATTGTGTGAATAGCTTATTGCAAGAAAAAAGTTGACTGCCGAAGTTTCCATAATGAGAGTGAATGTAGCAAAACTATTGTCATGTGATAGTGTACTCCACATGCACTAAAAGGAGGATACATGGGCTAAACGATTACGAAAAATATGTAATTTTTTAGTCTGCGTGTTAAAAATAAAATTTCACAAAAATTATGCAATTTCGAGAGTTCTGTAACACAAATTTTAGACGCAACTAATTTTTCTTTGTGAAGGAAACATTACGTTAAACTAAAGTTGTTGTCCAATACTCTGCCATGCGGAGTCCTCAGTTACATTCCCGGTAGCCCCACGGATTTTTACTTACTGGAAGGATTGGAACTGGGTTCATTCAATCTTGTATCTTGTAGTGCCTGTTAAGGAGCTACGTAATGAGAAATAACCTCTCCAAAGTCTGCAAAAGCGACCTCGGCCATTAATATCGGTATGCTGACACTCAAGGCTCTCCTTACCGCATAAAAATGACGTCACTGGCTGAGGATGATGCAGATGTCGGTCGCTCGAACCGGCTGGCCTGTCTGATGCCAGAACGTCGGAGCTATATATGACTGTGCACCTCTTGCTCTAGTCTAGTGTAAGACGTCCGTTCATTTGAGTATATCTTTCATTAGAGTTTAGCCCATCAACTAGATACGGAATTTTATCATTTTCATGTGCCATCTTCACTATTGTTGCGCTTCTTTCTATCATAATTATTATTCTCAAAATTATTAATTAATCAGTACAGTTTATGAGAACTACGAGGTGTGTAGTGTTTCATTCATTTCTAAGTTTTTTTCAAAAAATAATCGCCATTTAGAGATTGCACTTAATCCTTATGTCTTGTTTTCTGGTACCAACGTTACAAACTCGATAACGCCTCGAAAGTGTGTATACGTCTACATAATTTTTAGACATTCTCAAAACAGATATTAAATATTAAAATAAATTTGCAGCAGTTTTCGAAAACGTTTTATCTATATCAACTGTTGAATGAACAAAACAGTATTCACCGCCAACCGATTAGTCGTTGTGCTTCTATGTAACTTGCTTCTGTTACTTAAGTAGAACGGACATTTTGTGACATTTGAGCTTGCACTTGACAGTGGGTATAAAACCGAAATTTTGACTGTGTGAAGTAAACGAATACTAATTTACCATTTAATGGTGGAAATTTCCTTCCAAACAGTTTGGTATGTAGCTAGAATACCTCGAGTCTGTGGTTGTACTTGCAAACTCGTGCTCCTTCTCCTTTCTGAGCCATCCAAGCCCGCTTGTGGCCGACAACAGAATCTGGTGACGAGGGGACTGTGGCAGAGGCTAACAAGTCGAGTCTGCGGGCCCAAGCAGAAAGTGAATTCGAAGACGACGTCACTGGACTCGCTGGCTACTTTACGACGATTATATTGAGTTCATTTCTGACATATAATGTACGAACTGCCTCCAAAATCTTTTATCTCCTTGAATATCGTGGAAGAACAGCTTTCATCGATAGGAATGTACGTATTACCATACGTTTGACCGCTGTGACTGTTGTGTATCACGTTGATATCTTGGTGGACGTATGCGTCTGTTCCCATTTATGCAGTCTACAAGGTGGCCTATTCCCTACTTCATGTCACCTCCAGTTAATACGGACACTGGCATGAGCATATAATGTCTGTGATAAATGAGACGTGCACTTTTGTTGAAGATTGGCTTAACTAGGCCAACACCCATCCAGTAAGGGATATCTTGTTTATTTGCCTGAACAAGATTACACCAGTCATAATTACTCTTGAAATCGTCCTCTCGAAAGGCTCCTCTGACATAGGAATCCGCTGCCTGGCGAAGCTACTATGTATCTTACTGCATAGCATTCTGTATAATACTTGTCCCACAGAGAATATAATTATTCTTGACTGCTCAGATCTCAAAAATAAGCCTGATTCCTGCAACATCTATTGTTCCGATATTTAAACCGATTGTGGTTGTTGTGTAGTTGCGACAAATTCCCTTACATGTATTCGTAAACTTTTTCTTGCAGCCGCGACGGACGTGGTTTTGCCCGCTTTATCAAGTTCTATATTAAGAACACACTATTCATCTTTTTGTACTAGGTATTTGTAAAATTTGTAAAAATCTGTATAAATAATAAGTCTAACGAACAGCTGACACCAGAGCATTCACTGACATTAGCCTCATCGTAGCACGATCTACACTGAAGAGCCACAGGGCGTCCGCTAGCACGTAGAAGTGTCGCAGCCCAACGTGGCATGGACTCGAATGATGTCTGAAGTAGTGGTGGAGGAAATTGACACCATGAATTCTGCAGACCTATCCATAAATCCGTAAGAGTACGAGGGGCTGGAGACCTCTTCCAAACCGCAAATTTGAAAAGCATCCCTGATTTTTCTCAATAATGTTCATGTCTCAGGAGTTTGGTGGCCAGCGGAAGTGTTTAAACTCAGAAGAGTATTCCCGAAGCCACTCTGTAACAGTTCTGGACGTGTCGGGTGTCGCATTGTTCTGCTGGAATTGCCCAAGTTCGTCGGCATGCACAATGGACATTAATGGATGCAAGTGATCAAACGGGATGCTTACGTACTTGTCAGCTGTCAGGGTCGTATCTAGAGGTATAGGGGTCCCATATCACTCCAATTGCACACGCCCCACCCCATTATAGAGTCTCTTTCAACCGGACGGATTCATGAGGTTTTCTCCATACCCGTACATGTTTATCCGCTCGATACAATTGAAACGAGACTCGTCCGATCAGGCAACATGTTCCCACTCCAACTGCACACGCCCCACCCCATTATAGAGCCTCTTCCAACCGGACGGATTCATGAGGTTTTCTCCATACCCGCACATGTTTATCCGCTCGATACAATTTGAAACGAGACTCATCCGATCAGGCAACATGTTCCCAGTCATCAACAGTCCAATGTCGGTGATGACGGGCCCAGGCGAGGCGTAATGGTTGGTGCCTTGCAGTCATCAAGGATACACGAGTGGTCGTTCGGCTCCGAATGCCCATATCGACGACGTTTCGTCAAATGGTTCGCTCGCCGACACTTGTTGATGTCCCATCATTGTAATCTGCGGAATGGTTGCAATTGTGTCACGTTGAACGATTTTCTTCAATCGTCGTTTGTCCCGTTATTGCAGGATCGTCTTCCGGCAGCAGAGAAGTTGGAGGTTTTATGTTTTACCGGATTCCTAATATTCATGGTACACTCGTGAAATGGTCGTACAGGGAAATGCACACATCATCAGTACTTCAGAGATGCTGTGTCCCATCGCTCCTGCCCCGACTATTACAAGACGTTCAAACTCACTTAAATCTTGATAACCTGTCATTGTAACAGCGGTAACGGATCTGCACCAGTCCCTTGTTGTCTTATACAGGTATTGCCGACTGCAGCGCGGTAGCTGTGGAGTCGTACCACAGAAATAAACGGCGTTGGCAAAATGTGGAAACAACAGAAACACAAAACTTTGCCATGTCGACGGTATAGGAAATCCCTTGTCATTCAAAACAGCTTCCAATAATGTCAGAATGGATAAATGCAGTTCCTGTATGGTGTTCAAGGGCTCTGAAACCACTCTTCTTACAAAATATTGACGAGTGCAATGAACAATGATGGAGATGGATGTAGGTCATGCAGCCTTCTCTCCAAAGTGGACAACAAAGGTTGAATAACATTGACCTCTGTGACCGTTGTGGGCAACGGAGATGCAACACTTCATTTTAGTGCTCACAAAACCAGTCCTGGATGATGCGAGCTCTATGAAGAGGTGCCCTGTCGTCTTGGAACTCAGCGTTACATTGGGGAACAAACATTGTAGTATGGAATGGACCTGACCAGCCAAAAGGGTCACACAGTTCTTGGTTGTATTGCGGCCTTGTATAGTAACCATCATGCCCATGGAATACCTCTATACGGCTGCCCTAATCATCACCGGATTTCCTCCCCCTCCCCTCCACCCTCCCCCCCATGTCGGGACGTAAACTTTACCAGAAGTTGCTACCAGTGTGAAGTACGACTCATCCGACCAAATGACTTTCTACTGTTTGTTCCATAGTCCAGGTTTTATGGCTTCGGCATCATGTTTCCCTGTTATCGGGATCTGAATCGGTGAGGCTTTGGAATTCGAACCGCACTGCAGGTTCCTACATATGGAGCTGGTTTCGTTTCGTTTGCTGCTGACTGGTTCACAAGTGTGATATTCTGCTGTTGGTTCCTCACTTTTTGTCATAAGCCTCTTCAAAGACCATATGCCGCGATGACTCAGCACACACTTTCGGCCGGCCGATGTGACCGAGCGGTCCTAGGCGCTTAGGCGCGTCTGTCTGGAACCGCTCGACCTATATGGTCGCAGGTTCGAGGGGACTGACGACCTCAGATGTTAAGTCCCATAGTGCTCAGAGCCATTTGAACCATTTGAACAGACTTTCGTCCCTGGTATGATTTTATTTTCAGCTTTCCTTGCGTGTGATATAAATCTTTGGAACGGTGCCTCTTGAAACACCAAGCACTTTCGGCTACGTTGACTACAGAAGCACCTAGCATGCGACCACCATAATTTACCCACGTTCGAATTCACTTAGCTCCGACGTAATACGCTCACAACTACACAGAACACTGCCATGACACGTTTGACACTTGCAACGTATTGAGCACGTCACAAAGGTGCCGTATGTGTTGAAATACAACAATGCAACCTGCTGGCATGGCCAGCATCTGTATTTATGTTGAAGCATGTGTTTCTCGCTATGTTTCCATCTTTTGTCCAACCCCTGCGTATCGTCTGAATGACTTTACGCCACAGAACACCTATATAAGCAAGGCTGCATGAAAAGCGACATTGGACAGCCGAAGCAAAGAAAAAGGTTAGTTTTGCTGATTGTTCATCGTATACTTTAGTATATCAAGACTGAATCGCCCGAGTAGGGATAAGTTGGGTACTAGGGGATAGCATATTGCATCAAACAGGTGATATTTTTAAACTCCAGCACTAGTCACAGCACATGTCGCGCCACTTCAGTGTAGCTGCGGAGGAAGAAAACTAGTCATTCGATTTTTAATGAAAACGATAGTGCTTTTAGGAGTGGCAATAACCTAGCTGTTCCTAGCCCGCCCAGCTAGCTGTGAAGCCTAATGCGCTGCATACCGAGCGGGAAGGAGTGCCGGTGTCCGGCACGAATCCGCGTGGCGGATTTGTGTCGAGGTCCGGTGTGCCGGCCAGCCTGTGAATGGTATTTCGGGCGCTTCTCCATCTACCTCGGCAAATGCGGGTTGGTTCCCCTTATTCCACCTCAGTTACACTGTGTAGGCGATTGCTGAGAGAATTCCGTTTCCACGAACGTTTACTTGATATTACTGTACCATGCAAACATTTGATTTGGGTTACATCGTCTGGTATGAGACATTCCCCGGGGCTGGAGGTCGACTGAGGCCGAAGCTCACAATAACCCTAAGTTCGGTGTGGGGCGGTGGTGGGGTTGGTGGACTGCTGTGACCTGTTGTGGGTTTATGGACCACTGAGGGCTATGGCGGGACGAAGCCTCTCCTTCGTTTCTAGGTCCCCGGTTTAATAAATACATACATAGCTGTTCCTAGTGAGTTTTTTGGTGCACTTCGCGGTGGTATATTTTGTTTGTGAGTGAGTAATATTGGATTTTTATTGTATCTTTAGATATAACGATAATTATTCGCTATGTTACCAGCCGCGACAATTTTTTGTCCAAGTAATAACAGTTGGAATGTTAAGCTTCTGCATCGGTACGTCGGATTCTAGCGAACAACCCAATTTCGGTTTTTCCGGAATAAACAGATAGCGAAAAATCTTAAATTTGTATGTTTGTTTCTGTAACGAGCATAGGTGGAGAAGTCATGATGAAGGAATTCTTGGGAAAGGACAGACGTCTTGCAAGGATAATTCGGAAAGCGAGTGAGAAATATTAAGTGCCAAAAAGCTTACAGATTGTTTGCTTTACGGGAAAACTAAGAGGTGTCCATGTAACCTGTATTAGGAAGTAATTATGTTTTTCCGAGAGCATTCAGTATTGTACGACCATGGTAAAAGTTTAGATAGATGGCTGAGTAAAGATGATTTCGTAATTCTAGTGTGTAAATGTGCAGTGCAAATGCAAATAAAGCATCGATTCCATAAAACAAAAATGGAAACTGGTAAAGTCTTTTGATATTATATTATGAAAACACACGAAGATGTAGTGCTGAGGTCACCTGGATTCACGGCTTTGCAGCAGGCAAGAGGTTTCAACGAGGATCAAGTTGACAGATTCTTTGACATACGAGTTGAACTGATGGAGACGTTCAATTTGACAACCATTTACGATTCAACTAAAACTTTTTTGCAACAAAAATGACATTTTTACACGTTTAAGTTTCATGTCCTACGCAACCCTGCAAAAATTTGAGAGATTAAAACGAAACGGACGAAAAAAATATTAAAAAGTCAACGAATGTATATTCTTATGACAAAGATATTAATACATCTACATCTACATTTATACTCCGCAAGCCACCCAACGGTATGTGGTGGAGGGCACTTTACGTGCCACTGTCATTGCCTCCCTTTTCTGTTCCAGTCGCGTATGGTTCGCGGGAAATACGACTGCCGGAAAGCCTCCGTGTGCGCTCGAATATCTCTAATTTTACATTCGTGATCTCCTCGGGAGGTATAAGTAGGGGGAAGCAATATATTCGATACCTTATCCAGGAACACATCCTCTCGAAACCTGGGTAGCAAGCTACACCGCGATGCAGAGCGCCTGTCCTGCAGAGTCTGCCACTTGAATTTGCTAAACATCTCCGTAACGCTATCACGCTTGCCAAATAACCCTGTGACGAAACGCGCCGCTCTTCTTTGGACCTTCTCTATTTCCTCCGTCAACACGATCTGGTACGGATCCCACACTGATAAGCAATACTCAAGTATAGGTCGAAAGAGTGTTTTGTAAGCCACATCCTTTGTTGATGGACTACATTTTCTAAGGACTCTCCCAATCAATCTCAACCTGGTACCCGCCTTACCAACAATTAATTTTATATGATCATTCCACTTCAAATCGTTCCGCAAGCATACTCCCAGACATTTTACAGAAGTATTGTGTAATTTGAAGAATGTTAAAGTCTATCCTACAGAAAATACTGTAACGGGAAAAATCTTACGTGTCCGATACTATCCGAACATCCCGTGATTCGAAATCCCTACAAGTAGAAGCACTGATATTACAAACAAGTTCAAGTAAATGAGGGGCATGTTCAGACGGAACTCCCCTGTTCCATTCTTTCGCCTACTGCCCCCCAGAGACAAGCTGTATCATCGGTGAGAAACTGGACGACAGTCGTTGCCAATTTGTACCAGACTGGTTTGTAATAATCATCAAGGACGAGGTTCGTTGCGTGCCTCCCAAGGCATCTGAACTGAATCATGTCGAGTACTCTGTGATGCCTTTGATCTGAATCCACGAACGTTGTACTCCGTTCCTGTCAGCCTCACTAATGACCTTTTTTTGGCCAGTTGTTGAGCAGCAAAGAATCGCCGCTATTCATTTGTAATTATCCTGCCTCGCGCAGTCCTAATCAAGACGGAACACCGTAGCTCTCAAATCGAAAGGACATGGTGCGCTTTATTAAGTAGGTGTCTTCAGTCCAATCAATCATGAGTGTGTAGCAGTGATGTCCCGTACCGCGAAAAAATTGCTGTTGTGTAGAAGGTCTTTTGATACATGAAACCATATAAATAAAGGAAACCGAAACTATTGACTACCAGTTAACAAGTAACTGGAATCAGTGTTAACAAGTGTAATTGTAATACAAAGAACGGCTTTTAACGTATTCACTTGGTATTTTCAGGACGTGTTACTTGTTTTTGAAGTCTTAATTTTAACAGTCTTTTGCTTGTCAAGAGTTTACTTTAGTATATCGTGCTACAGTGTCTTTTACCCCAGCTTAACGAATACTGAAGGTAAATTTATTTTTGAATACTTCAGACTCTGAATTAAAAAGTACACATATCGTTAAAGGAGGCTGTAACTAAAAGAATGATTTGCTACATTCATTTACGTATATTACGAGTATTCTGTCAGTCAATTATTCGAACAACGTCTATTACAGTCATAAAAGAGCTTTGGTGGCGCATTACCTCAGTCGTGCTCAGTTGGTACAGATATGGTTCAAATGGCTCTGAGCGCTATGGGACTTAACTTCTGAGGTCATCAGTTTCCTAGAACGTAGACATACTTACACCTAACTAACCTAAGGACATCACACACATCCATGCCCGAGGCAGGATTCGAACCTGCATCCGTAGCGGTCGCTCTGTTTCAGACTGCAGCGCCTAGAACCGCTCGGTCACTACGACCGGCTGTACAATTATGTTGCACTACATATGTAATTACGCTACTTTAATGTTTTTGAGGCTGGCGTACTTACAACATTGATTCGATCTTGTATATTACTGGTTGAACTTGTCTGCAGTTAATCGCATAGTGAATTAAAAGACTGTTATGTGTAATCCATCGTATTGAAATGTGGATTAGGAACGCTGGCTTATTACCAAAGAGGATTGGAATTAAAACGTTCGCTCTGAAAGGATTCGCATCATGGGAATAGTGGCAGGTTTTTGTGTTGCAAGGTATTGCGTGATTCACGATAACCCGTTTCCGCATTATCTGCAAAGACGACTAGCAACAACTTTTTGTGGCTCGCACGATCCATTAAACAAATGACATTCAGCCCCTGCGCATGCAACGCTGAAACTTTAGCTTCACATCGATCTTTGTTGCAGACGCATGATGTCTAACACTCATATCTTTTGACACAACTATAGCAAGGTAACTCGTTTGCTAATAGAGGAGTCCGTATCATTTCCGAGCAACAAAGTAGTTCAGAAAGCTTAATAGCATGTAATCAATGTTTACATAAAGGCGATACAACTTGAACAACATACATAAAAACTATGCCAAGAGTCTTCTGTAATATGTTCTATAACAGGAATGAAATAAATTTTCTCTCACTCAACGGTTTTCGCTCTAAGTTTTCCAGTGTGCAAGGTCACAGTATATCAACTTGTACAATAATATCGTGTTGTCTCATCATAACTTCTACACAAGACTCCATCATTTTGCAATACTGGCTATGCCTGTTCATAGAACGACATTCCTTCTCCGTTACATAGTATTTGCCTATGTGTCATCATCCTGACTTTAATAAATTATTGAGTCATTTTGTTCTAACATAGAAGCAGCACTGTATTTATAATTCCAAAATGGGCTTCTCTTACAACCAAACACTGAAGGTTGTCATCATTTCTACATTTCTCCCCTTACTTACTTCTTTTTGCCCTCTAATAAAATTATGTAACCCATTTTACCAACTTCCTTATTGTTTGTACGGTCAGTGTTTCTGCTTCCCCTATTTCTTCTGCGGTCTTTATATTCACTTGTGTCGCTCTGCCTAATCTAAATCACACATTTTTAATACTTTTCCATTTTTTAATTTTCGTGCTGACCAACTGTTGTTCCTGTTTCTTTCTTGTTGTTACTGTATCCCATTTTTTCAATGCTCCCTCATTTTTCCCCACATTGTCTTTTCTTTCTCCTATCCATGTAATTCCCGACTTGTTATTTATTCTGGTTTGAAAGTCTGAAGGATTTATTTTTTCATACTTAAAAATGTTTCTTTTTGCAATTCCGATTCTTTGATGTTGCTTCTTTCTAAATTTTTCCTTATTTCTGTAATCCATGCTACTGTCGATCTCTTCTTCCCGAAATACAGGATTATTTGCTTCATTAACCTCTTCGCGTTCATTCAGCAAACGTGTACAAAAACGATAAATCTTTGCTTACTCATTACTTCCGATATTTTATCTATATATGTAGATCTGGTCGTTATTCCTCAATTTCCAACCATCTGTAGCTTGTCTTACACCCATTATTTTTCAAGCAATCCGTCTTAAAGTACCTCCATTCTGTCCAGCTTATAGATCATCGCTAGGCGGTCACATCCACATACAGTAAATATTCTGGTCGTAATACTGTGGTATAGTGTTTTATATTTGTTTTCCTTGATATTCTCTCCTTGTTGTAAATTTTTTGGCAAACGATAGGCTCATTCCATTCTTTCAACTCTTAAATCTTTTGGAAAATTTCTCTAGCCCAAACAGTTGTATAGTTTCTCGCTCTATGTAAACTATTCGGGTTTCTGTGAACTTTGATGCATTTTTTATATTTGTCATGAATTTTGGTCCTTCTGCTAAAATTTTGAGACCCGTTCCCTCTGCTGTTTCTTCCAGAAGATTTGTATGAATAACTGTTTGTGTCATATTTTTCTGAAAGTATTGCAAAAAGTCCGCAACACCCATGTAATTTACCTTAATTCGATTTGTTTTGCCTCCCAGAATTATTTTTTTCAATTTTCTGACTTTCTTAGCTCCAAATGACAGGTCCTTCTACTTCTTTAGAACGTACATAAATAGTAAAGGTGATAAACCATTCCCTTGTCTAACTACAATTTTTATTTCAAATAGCTGAGGTAGAACTCTCATAAATTTAACTTCTGATATCGTATTTGATTGAGTTTTACTTATCGTGTTTCCCTATTTAGCTTTAACGTAAGATTCTTTGATGATTTTATATGTAGTTCTTCTATCTACCAAATCAACTTCTTTCTTGAAGCTAATGATGTTCTGGCGTAGCCGTAAGCGTCGGAATGAAGAAGACGAACGAAAGACCAGAGAAGGCGACGAGGCGACGCCAGCCACTAGCCCGCTGACAAGAACCACGCCGCGACCGGAGTGAGATCTGCAAGAAGTGAATATAAGCGCCGCTCCTGCCAGCCTTGGCCAGGCATTGGTGGATAGGATTCACAGAGTATTAGCACGGCCTAGCAGAGAGTGCTACGATATCAGATTGTAGTGATCCATATCCACTGCTTTTTTTTTTTAACATTGTGTATAGCAATGACTCAGATTTATGTTGCTTGCGTCGCATCGCTTCCGACACCTTTGTACATTCAAGTTAAGTTCTGTCAACTTCCTTTATTGAAATAAAATACTAATATAATTTGCTTCAATTGTTGAATAACGTTCCGATAATGCTGCATGCTTTTGGCACCCTATACGTGACGAACCAGCAGGACCCCACATTTGGCGACGAGGACTCAACATTAATAAATGACAGTATTATAGATTTACTAGTTGACATTCTGTGATGGATTATTGATTTTACTTTCTTTTCTGTTTGGGACTTTCCGTTTCAGAAACTACTGTAAAATTTTCCTAGATGTTTGTTTCAAACTTTTAGAAACCCAGCCAGAAGAATTTTTGATAGTTTTTCTGTGCCACTGGTAGAATTTACACTGCTGTGTAATTGTTCAGATTTTGTTTGTCTTCCTTCATTTATTCTTAGACTGGTTTAAGATTTGCTGCATTTGGCAGTGAGCTATACTCTCTCTTGCACCCAATATTCCTTCTTTTTCAGTGGGTTTGACCTCTTTCCAGCTATTACTGCCTCTGCTTTTTGGTTAAGTTTCGATTTATTACTTATGCCTGTGCTTTTTACGGACGAGGTCTCTGACAAACACGTCTTTGGCCTTTCTTTCTAATTGCGCCAAATGTCTTATTTGGCGTTTGTAAACTAGGACATTCGGTTTATAGCTTTTGTGTTGAAAACGACAAAGATATTACTGGTCATTCTGTTTGCTTTTATTCTTTTGAGGCGACCGTAAGTCGTATCCGATTTTTGTGGATCGTATGTCAGATTTTCTACCGCACTATAAAGTTTTTCAGTGGATTTTTCTTAAATGTCATTCTTGTAATCGGATACCAGTTCCCCTTAAATGGTTTTGTACTTTTTGTTCTGACAAACGGATTTGTGCTCCATAGAATACATTGTTTTAAGAACTGTATTTGAATGTATCCTGCTTTACTACGAAATGCCTATTTGGTAGGCTTTCCCACATTAGGGTATCCGTTCTCGATCTACTTCTATGCCAAAATTTTTTTCATGGAGATCTTGCTGTCGTAATTCTCTGCTGCCTCCGCATAACATCTGAAGCTACATATTTTCGTGTGTTAAATTTAGAGAAAATTGTAAATTAACGCAGTTCAGTAAGGAAAAATAATGCTGTAATGTTCTAATGCAGCGTTAGTAGTGTACTGGTGAACAATGTCACTTAGATTAGATATCTATGAGTAACGTCTCAAAGAGGTACGAAATGAAAGGAGCACGCAAGGACGGCGTAAAGAAGGCGAATAGTCGACTTTGATATACTGGAAGACTTTTAGCAAAGTGTGGTTCATCCGTAAAGGGGACCGTGTATAAAACACTAGAGCAACCAATACCTCAGTAGTGTTCGAGTGTTGGGGATCCCATCAGGACGGATTAAAGGAAGACATCGAAGCAATTCAGTGGCATGCTGCTAGATTTGTCGCTGGAAGGTTCGATCAACTGTCGAGTGTTACAGAGATACTTTGTGAACTCCAGAGGGACTCCCTGGAGGGAAGATGACGTTCGTTTCGCGAAACACTATTGACAAAATTTTGAGAGCCGGTACTTCAAGCTAACTTCAGAACGATTCTACTGTGGGCAACGTACATTTAGCGTAAGGACCACGAAGATAGTATAAGAAAAATTGCGACACGTCGTTTCTCCCTCGCTGTATTTGCGAGTGAAACGGGAATGAAAATAATTAGTAGTGTTTAAAGATAGCCTCCACCACTCAGCATATGGTGGCTTGAGGAATATGTAGCTGTAGATGTATGCCATTTTGCATGGAGGGTTCCCTTTAGCAGGTCTATAGGAATATTAGAAGATTCTATGTCGTTTGATACGACGCCGAAGTTTTGGCTGAAACTTGGTAGTCTACCACGATACTATTAAATTAGAGGAAGCAGCCGTTGTATGTTAGTTCTTTTCGTCAAGGTCGTGGGAATTGTTCGCGAATACAGTTGGAAAGCTAGCAGACACAGGCCATAACTTTGTAACACTCTTGTTTTGACCTCAAAGGAATGTGACGAACATTCTGTGAGGTCCACTTTCGATTATGTGTCTATCAAGATGGGTCTAACGATGACCAACAGATTTCAATCAGCCCCGAGATCATTAAGGATTTCAGACAATATGTCATGGTCAATCGCGTGGTCATTCTACTAAGACTGACATCTACATATATTTACTTCTACATGACTGCTCTGCAATTCACAATTAAGTGACTGGCAAATGTTTCATCGAACCACTTTCACATTATTTCTCTACCGTTCTATTCTTGGACAGGGCGCGGGAAAAGCGAACACTTAAATTTTTCCTTGCAGGCTCTGATTCCTCTTATTTTATTACAATGATCATTTCTCTCTGTGTAAGTTGGCGGCAACAAAATATTTTCGCATTCGGGGGACAAAGTTGGTGAAAACGTCACGCCGTAAGGAAAAACGCGTTCGTTTTGATTATTATCACTCCAATTCGCCTTTCATATCGGTAGCACTCTCTCCCTCGTTGGGCGATGATTCAAAACCTGAAATTTTTCGATGTCTTCCGTCAGTCCTATCTGGCACGGGTCCCATACCACCCAGCAGATCTCCAGAAGAGGGCGGACAAGCCTAGTGTACGCAGTCTCTTTAATAGACCTGTTGCATCTTGTAAGTGTTCTGCCAATAAACCACATTCTCTGGTTTGCTTTTCCACAACATTGTCTATGTGATTGTTCCGGTACAAGTTGTTCGTAATTGTAGCTCGGACACTAATGAATTTACGGTCTTTAGTTTCCCGTAATTTCTCACGTAAACGAAATAATTTTTAGTTCTGATTTGGATGATCTCGCACCTTTCATTATTGGGGTGAACTGCCACTTTTCGCACACTAGAGACTTTGTTGCTGTTGTGGTCTTTAGTCCAGAGACTGGTTTGATGCAGCTCTCCATGCTACTCTATCCTGTGTAAGCATCTTCATCTCCCAGTGCCTACTGCAACGCACGTCTCCCTCTACGATTTTTACCCTCCACGCGCTGCCCTCCAATACTAAATTGGTGATCCCTTGATGCCTCAGAACATGTCCTGCCCACCGATCCCTTCCTCTAGTCAAGTTGTGCCACAAACTTCTCTTCTCCCCAATTCTATTCAAAACCTCATCATTAGTTATGTGATCTACCCATCTAATCTTCAGCATTCTTCTGTAGCACCACATTTCAAAAGCTTCTATTCTCTTCTTGTCCAAACTATTTACCGCCCATGTTTCATTTCCATACATGGCTACACCTCATTAATATACTTTCAGAAACGACTTCCTGACACTTAAATCTATACTCGATGTCAAAAATTTCTCTTCTTCAGAAACGCTTTCCATGTCATTGCCAGTCTACATTTTATATCCTCTCTACTTCGACCATAATCAGTTATCTTGCTCCCCAGATAGCAAAACTCCTTTACTACTTTAAGTGTCTCATTTCCTAACCTAATTCCCTCAGCATCACCCGACTTAATTCGACTACATTCCATTATCCTGGTTTTGCTTTTGGTGGTGTTCATCTTATATCCTCCTTTCAAGACACTCTTCATTCCATTCAACTGCTCTTCCAAGTCCAATACAGATATCTTGTATAAATAATTTACATGACGGATTTCTTGCCTAAACATCTTGCATAGCAGATACTTTCCTGAGATAGGCGCACAGTGTCACATGTTTGTTTTGAGACCCTGTATCTGTTCGGCTTCTTAACAGAAAAGTTTATATTTCAGATACATATGAGAATTTAACATACAGAAGCGAAGATGAACACAATCTAAAAAATGAGTTATGGTACATATGAGGCGAGTAGAATATAAAAACGTCACGCAATTTAAATGAAATCGCACACGTGCTATGATAAAAGCCTGTGAAAATTCCTCAAATGTATCCTTCATATACATTTCGGGCAAAGAAGATTTAGTAAATTAGGACAAATGAGAGACGCTTATTGCAATCACGCGATTTCCATTGAAATCACGGCCAGATCTTCTCTCGCAGATCTGCTTTTATTATCACCATGTGGCTCTACGTTATCTCGCAATGCTGTTTCATAGTACTAATATTAACAATTATTATTATGAGGACACAGTTACTTGTTTGCTGGGGTAGAGGAACTTATACAAAACAGGCCAAAAACGATATGAAAACAATAATATAATGAGGGCTACCTGACAGTGGCTGAAGTAGTACGAAACCTTGGTGAAGACTGAAGATTGACGGACATGTAGTCCCTATGTAAAGGTCTACGACATTTAAAACACATAAATGAAATGAAACGTATTTTCACATAGAATTACGAAGCTACAGGAAACACACATATTGACATGGAGACAATTATGTTCAGAGATCCCAGCAAGATGTAAAAAAGCGGAAGTGACTTTAGAAACGTGAATGGAACGTTAAGAAACTCTTTTGTTAACCATTTCTCAACCAACTAGTGTCAGATGACAAGAAGAAAGATGTTGGTAGTTTACTGTAAACCATTTTCGGAGAAGACAGGCAAAATCGAGATATCTTTAGGTGGTATACATCCATGACTGAGGATTTATCCATATTGTAGAGAATGTTGCTTGTGACTGTGGTTGTTTAGATGATGCTTGTAGTTTGTGTGTTAAAGTGTAACAGTTGCCTCAGTGAACCACACTAAAGGTATGTAATGAAACTGTTACATCACTGTGTTCTGGGATGGTGATTTCAAACATGATTGTGAAGCAACTATGAAATCAGATATTTCAGTAAAACATTGAATATCAATTACATTTGCAATTTATATTTTTTCCGTGATGTCACATGCTAAATTGTTACAAATACGTGATATGATGTAGAATTATACAATGGCAAGCATTACAGAATAATTAAATGAAACAACAAGTTCGCTGTTACCAGTCACCGTTTTATTTATTTCCACGACGCGTTTCGAAGGTTTAAACCTCCATCATCGGGTGGATTTACATAAGTAAGTATTACATTTGTGTGTGTGTTGTGTTACGATTTTTGGAGGAACTTGTGACACTGCCTAGTGGAGAAACAAGACACAATTTCAGAATATGGTTTAGGATTACTTTTGACAAAAAAAATTAAACTGATATCTAATGGTAAACATTAAATAAGTAAACTACATTACCTTCAGTGGTCACAGGTTCCTTTTGCTGTCGTAACACATCACATGTATACTGCCACATCTGTTAACAAATATGGCGTCAGAAATCAGCTGGGTGTAAGGATCGTATAGCAGAAGAGAAGACATAATCGCAAAGTGCAAAGAGTATACATCGTAAAAACATTATAACAGAATAATTGCTTTAAGCATTTGGCGGTGTTTGTTTTGAGGTGTCAAATGTATGTGTGTGTACGTCAGGTGGTATATAAATCCAATTCTGACAAGTTAAAACCGCTAAACATTCATATTCGTTTATACATATTTGTTTACAAATGTGGCAGTACACATGTGATGTGTTACGACAGCAAGAGGAACCTGTGACCACTGAAGGTAGTGTAGTTTACTTATTTAATGTTTACCATTAGATATCAGTTTAATTTCTTTTGTCAAAAGTAATCCTAAACCATATTCTGAAATAGTGTCTTGTTTCTCCACTAGGCACTGTCACAAGTTCCTCCAAAAATCGCAACACAACACACACACAAATGAAATACTTACTTATGTAAATCCACCCGATGATGGAGGTTTAAACCTTCGAAACGCGTCGTGGAAATAAATAAAACGGTGACTGGTAACAGTGAACTTGTTGTTTCATTTAATGTCAGTAACAGTCACGGTAAAGCCTAACCTAAAAATGTTCGCATTTAAAGATTACAGAATAAGATATAAGTTGAAGTCCGATTGCATGGGAATGATTGTGCCTCACACCCTTGATGTAACCCAAGGTAGGAAGAAGGTCAACATCGGTCACAATGTCTTTTGTCTTTTTTACTTCATTGTAGATCTGGATTTCAACTGACAGTGCAGCTTTCATCAGTGCGTTACAAGCAGTCATGTAGTTTGAACGTAATTATAATGACATACATTCCTATCTAACTTACCCTTGTACATGCCTAAGTGGAATGTGTACCCTTATAATTACGTTCAGTCTAAATGATTACTCTAACGCACTAACGATAGCCGCACTGTCAGTTGATATCTGGATCTGCAATGCAATAATAACAAAAAAGAAAACGAAAACATAAGACGTTGCGACCATGTTGACCTTCTTTTCATCACAGATGTAGGTAAGTTATTTTCAAATACCACGATAATTGCTTTTGAAAATTGTTTAAAGCCGAGCATGTCCAAATGGTTCATGAAAATGAGAACAAGTCCATATTTAAATACAATTTTTGAAGGAATATGTTCATTGTACATTTGATTTACAGGTATGAACTGTTTCTAGCCACAATAGTAAAGACATCTGCATTCAAATATGTTATTTTCATTCACATGGATACCTAAGATAAGGTTTACGTTGATTGTGAAAGACTGAATTTAGTGGATACATTCGTCCTCGTGTGTCACCTCCTCATTTGCACTAACTGGAACAGTATTTCGGAGAGAAAGCAATGGCGGCTCATTAGCATATACGCTCGCAGTTATTTCGGCAAACGACATGTTTGTGGACCTTTTATTACTGGAATTACTAGCACCTCTTATTGTAGTTTTCATTACCAAGAGGGTGTTCGGAAAGTAAGGTCCGATCGGTCGCGAAATAGAAACCACAGTGAAAATCAAAATATTTTTATTCGCAACAGTTAGCCACACCTTCCAGATACCTCTATAAAGAGTCACGGGACATTTATCGTGTCGTTGTACAAACTTTCAAACTTTCCAGTACCCTCGTCACAGAAAGCAGCTGCCTGTCCTTTCCGCCAATTCTCTACGCTGGTCTGCCTTTCGTTGTTTGTGCCAAACTATTGTCTTCGTAGCCAGCCGTTCATGTGAGCAGCGATAAATACCGGAGAGAGCCAATCAAGGACTGTATTGTGGGTGATCGGACACTTCCCATTGAAAACGCTGCTGGAGCGTCTTCATTGCTCGTGCAGTTTGCGGATGCAAGTTGTTAAGGAAAGAAACGCATGACGTCTACGTTGCAAAATTCTCTATTGCGACTGTAATCAAGACTTTAATAAAAATGGTAAATGTAATGTTAATCAGAACACTCGGAGGAGTTGTGGTCTAGATAACAATAGATTTATTCATTCTTAACATCACAAGACAAAAACAAGGCTAAACAAATTGTGCAAAAATATGTTTTTATTGGGCAAATGCTTTTAATGATATGCGGTCGATCGTGAACAAAGTGATCAGCTGGGGCTCAATACACACACTGATCAGAACTAATCGCTTTACCTGACTTCATACATGTGAATCCATGGTATGGCCCAAAAACTACGCTACTATCAAGCATCTACACTCTACTATTCCATAAAGAAAAATATGGTTCCACAGAACGGGGTGCTAAGAAGCATATATTGGAGCCCTACGCCATAGCAGCTAATGCTTTATCCTTCTGCAGGTCAGGGCTCCGCGACTGGAGTCATGGACGGCAGCAATCTGTAATTCATGTTGCGCACCCGGAAAATGCAAGTACGTGGTCTAACGTTCGGCTAATTCGAAATGCAGGTACTTCCCTATGAGCCTCTGAAACCCTGTCGGATACCAGTGTGAAGGTGGACCCGTTTGCTGGTCTGCGAAACCAATTTGACTCCATGGCACGACTATGGGTGAAGGAATATGTCAAATTTTTAGGCGGCTGACTCAAGACAAATAAGTGCACCCACACATCACTCCTTTTGAGCGTGATGCCAGAAGCAGTAACCCTGACGGGTCAGATGGTGACTGCCACAAGCTCTAAGTGGCGCACTAGCAGAGGACACAAGTCTCGCCGTTTAGGTAAAGACCTGCAGTTCTTTACTAGCGAAGCGCCAGTACAAGTGTGACCTCTTCTCTTTCTCTCAGCTTTCCTCGCCAGCTCGGTAGCCTAGAACATTTATATCTTAGACTACTCCCACTTTAGCCCAATCACGAGATGCTGGGAGATCGCCCCTTGCTCTTGAAACACAAATTTGACCAATGAGAGACTTTAAAATTTAATTGAGATTGGCGGCCTGTTTCCCACGTGTTTACGCCGTGTCATTTGCTAATAGCATGACTTGGATGGGACCACAGCCCTCCATAAAAACATTGTTGCATTCATTTCTAACTTTCCAAAGGACGGCCATAAATTCGCTAAAAGCCTCGTGCCTTCACAAATATGTTTTGTAGCAGAGTCTGGACGTCTGGGCACCACGGACCTGTCCCACAGACATTCGCAAAAACACACAGTGCTCTCGTCAGCTTCGTGCCCGACAAGGGCCCATCCTCTGATTTATTGCTGGTCATCAGTGCTATGCCCATAGCAGCGGCGATTCTTCTGCGCTAGTCGGCCTAACTGGAAGCTGCTGCCGACCGACCGGCGCCATCCAACGTGTGTGCGCAATGTGACCGCGGATCCTGGCAGTCTGTAACGTTTTCACGTAGGTTCCGCAGAAAAAGCGCTCCCCTCTGCCACAGCCGCCGTACACTTTTACTGCAGTCATTTGAATCAGCACACGCTTCCTTTGAATACAGGTAAATCTTACCGCTATTCTTTCACTAGAGTACACAAGCAAGAGCGTTAACCACTGCCAACGATTTCAGCATATGAAGTCAGATCGTATCCAGTATAGCAAACAAGTAACAAAGATCAACTTCCCTAAGAACTTAAGCAGCGTGGCACAGTATCAGAGGTGAGAGTGCCCAGCAATGTTCCAGTGTTATGTGACTGCATAGCTTCAGGCGAAATCTCTCACCTGATCCACATACTTCACGGGGGACACTGTTTCTTTATGCATTTCTACATGCTCACTTTGCAGTCTGAACTGGAAAGAACGACGGAAAGAGAGAGACAGGCACAATAAAGACACTGCCCTGCACGTCTGCGCATAGTTCCATCGGATTTTCGCAGTGATATCCATTTCGCACCAAATCGGACTTTACTTTCCAAATACATCTCATAATTATGACTCACTCAGCAGATATGTTTGATTCCTTTCCGTTTTTGGATCAGATGACACTGACTCAAAAGCATAATAACATTGATACTCATTGTGGGATATCTGCAACTGGTGCTAACATTTTTCATGGTCTACATCTACATCTACATCCATACTCCGCAAACCGCCTGGCGGTGTGTGGCGGAGGGTACCTTCAGTACCTCTATTGGCTTTCCCTTCTATTCCAGTCTCGTATTGTTCGTGGAAAGAAGGATTGTCGGTATGCCTCTGTGTGGGCTCTAATATCTCTGATTTTATCCTCATGGTCTCTTCGCGAGATATACGTAGGAGGGAGTAATATACTGCTTGACTCCTCGGTGAAGGTATGTTCTAGAAACTTCAACAAAAGCCTGTACCGAGCTACTGCAGAGTCTTCCACTGGAGTTTATCTATGATGTCCATAACGCTTTCGCGATTACTAAATGATTCTGTAACAAAGCGCGCTGCTCTCCGTTGGATCTTTTCTATATCTTACAGCAGTGTATAAGTGCACCAAGGGATATGACTTCTTTAAAAGCAATATAAAGTCAATGAACGTTTGTTCGTTCATCTGACTGTCACATAAAATCATTTTACGTCCCGTTTGTCAAAACCCTATTTGGTACGGATGAATAAATCCTCACCAGTTTACTTGACGGATGTGTTATTTGGTTAAAATGGTGAACACGACCTGGGTTTCTGGATGTAAATCACATCTTCAGGCCACAGCTTGTGTGTATTGTCAGTGTGTCGTAGAGCCATGTTTTCAAGAAACGGACAAATATCTGTATTTATTATATGTGCGTATGCGCCAGAAGATGGGATTTACATCGTGAAACCACGATCGTGTTTATGATTTTGTGAAAATGACGGATTTGCCAAGTAAAACTGTAGCGGATTTATTCTTCATGAAAAACAGGAATTTATGGCGTGAAAGAACTACACAGGGATTAGCTGCAGCTAACTCGCGCTGCATAATAAACGGCATCGCGGCCTGGCTGCTACCGACTTTTTCCGTACGTCGAAGCCGTCCCGGAGATTATTAATTCTTCAGGAAATTACGTTTCCTGTGAAATCCCCTCCAAATAATAATGCGCCTCGCGCAGCAAATATACTTTCCGGGGGCTGCGGGCGGGCAGCGGGCGCAGTCTGCCCCGCTTCGCCTTGCAACGCGATTGTCGGCGGTCGGGCCTAAGCCGCGTGCTGGGCTGGGGGCCGCAGGCGCTGGTAGTGGGGGTGGGTGGGGGCGGGTCGGACCCCGCCCCTAGCCGCGCACTCTGTCGCCTTTCAGTCGCGGAGGAGCAAGACGTCTGTCCGCCCCCGCGCCCTCGAGAGGCCGGGAGCTCTCTTTTTCTGGGGGCGGCTTTGGATGCCTCCGCCCTTACCGCCGCCGCCGCCACAGCCGCGCTACTTATTTTTTCCGCCGAAAGTCGGCGGCGGGCGCTGGCCCGCGCTGCTGCCACCCCCAACCCCTGGCTCGCTCCTCTGACTCCGACCCCTCACCCTCCCCACCTCTCCTTTCTTCCTCCCCCGCCCCCAACCCTCCAAAACATACCTCCTTTCGTTATATGGCAGCCGGGGTGAAGTTATATGAGACGATCTCGTTAGCTACGGGGCTTCTCGCCTGCTCCTTTCCTTTCCCGCTGCGCTTCTTCTTCCCCCCTCCACGAGCCGCCCCCCTCCTCGACACCCCTGCCCGCGTCGCCGCTGCAGATGAAACTTGAGAAGCAATCAGCTGAGTTACGAAGTGAGATTTCGTTCCTTTTCCCCTGCGGGCGGCGCCCTATCCGCTTGCCAGCCCGCCTGCTTGCTTGCTTCTTCCGGCGGTCCTCTTTGCCGCGCCAGCTCTCCTCAAAGGCAGAGAAAAGCAGCTAGGTGTGGTCGCCGCGAGGCCTGTGCGTGTACAGAAAATAACTCGGCGACTCCTCGCCTCGCTAAACAGGCGCTGCGGTTTGTTGAGACTGGAGGAGCGTGCACTACACTGCAGTACCTTAACGTGCATATAACTAAGAGGTCTTCCTTCACTGTATGCAATGCTACAGATAGAACGGCTTCCGTAAACCGAGTATATTTTCAACGATTTTCAGATTCAAATATGATTATCCTGTATAAATGCAGAAAACTGCAGCCAGACAATTTTTTGAAAGTAATTTTCTTTTCCCTGAACGGATTCCGAACCTTTTCACGCTCATCTTCAGATGGTACACAGGAGGAGGTTACATAGTTATTTCAAAGCGTAAAAGATGGGGCAAGCTCTACTGCATCGCCATGAGTATTGTTTATATGCCGAACTGAATCCAATCTACTTTTATGCTTACTGCGACAGTATCGATCATCTTGTAATGTCCCCACAGCAAATACCCTCTACCACGCACCAATTAATCATTTTCAATCAAACCATCCACATTCATTCACTTTGGAAAAGTTATCTGATCTGATTTTCTCCTAATATATGCGGCGACAGCTCGTCGACGACAAATTATTTTCTAGTGCATTTATTCTTTGAAATAACAGAGATGCATATATGTATTCTCTATGGTTGTGAGACTGGTAACGAGGACAGCTTCTGGAGTATCTGTTGAGGGATTGACGTGTTTCAGAGAAATACATATTCTGCTTTTCTTCTCGCTAAAGCGAGCCAATTAACATTGTGACGGTAGTGGTTTGTTTTGAAGAGAAAGAGATTGTAAAAGGAAAATAATTAAGGCGTGGAATCACCGGAGATCTGGACATGTAATGGAGATGGATTTAATACACGATTTCCTCCATAAATAAGGTTTGTGACTTTTTTATTCTTGAGTGAATGAGCTAATGAGCTTTTTCTGAATCATTTGTTGATCACGTTGGCCCTGTAATTAGTGGGGAAGTTTCAGCTGTGTCGAAGAGAGCCTGTAGTCACTGAGACTATGTTAAATCGTCCAAAAAGGCTTCGTACACATCTGGAATTCGCAATCTTTCGTAAAGGGATCAAATTGTACAAACGATTGATTCTCCCGACTGACTGCAGTGTTTAACAGTAATAATAAATGTAAAGATCTCTTACAGCAAGCAGCCGCTGATTACCAAGACGAAGGACTCCACCAAAGATTCTACTTGGCTGATTCTTTTTATCACTATATCACGTAATGAAATCTTATATTAAAAACTATACATAGATAAAGGAGAGAAAGAGAGAGAGCGAATGAAAATAGAGATAATACTAAGAATCCTCCATTAGTCTAATTTTTCGCCTGTCTTATCACGGATCAGCCAAGAACTGGGAGGGCCTTACTTTGCTATATAGACTTTATGTGCAGGTGAAGGGATCTTAAAGACAACAGATACACGTCTGTACAGACAAAGACATTATACAGAGATAGCGGCTAGCTGCATTGATCATCTATTCTTAGATTAAAGAGACGGCTACTTATTATCCGAACATTAAAATGTTAAAATCTGTCTGCTTCCGTTGTGATGGACAATTGCAAACACTTCACTCACATTTACAGAATGTGTATGTATGTACACCATGGTAACGAAACTTTGCCAGAATCCAGTATGCGTTGTACAGTTGTCGCTTGTTACAAGGATCTTCATATGAAGATATCACATACAGCTAATTTACTCAAAGGTGTTATTTTTTTCCCATGTATTAAAGTCGATTTATGGGAAAATACTTTAATCAGAACTGGCGTTTGCATGAATGCTCAAAATAAATAAATAACTACAAGGATAATTTCAAATGATCTGGTGTCTTATTCCTGTTTTTATATTAACGTGTAGTACAATCACTTTATGGGTAATACTTCATTCAAAATTAGCATATGAAAGCCCAGGAAAATATAAAACATAGGAGGTATTAATTAAACAACGCCTTCAGTCACAACTTTTTCGTGTTTTATTAACTATATTAACTTTGTGGGTCGATCGTCGGTTTACTTTGTCTTAATACATGTTTTATTTCTTCTCCTGAATGAGGTGAAATGCATATTCCTGTCACGAAAACATTTAATGTTAGGTTATGGATTTCTTAAGTCGAACGCGGAAAATATGTGCACTGAAGCTCAAATAGGTATAGGTGCGGAAAGCTGGGTAAAGCTTGAAATAGGTTCACCCGAATTTTTTTCAGACGACCTAACTGTGTTCAGAAAAGATAGATTAAATACAGTTGGTAGAGGAGTATTTATTGCTGTTAGAAGTAGTTTACCTTTTTGCGAAACTGAAGCTGGTAGTTCTTGCTCAATAGCGTGGGTAAAGGTTATACTTGACAATCGGACTAAATCAATTGGATCGTTTTACCGACCTCCCGACTCACAAGATATAGTTGCTGAACAGTTCAAAGAAAACTTGAGTCTCATTTCAAATAGGTACCCCAATCACACAATTATAGTCTGTGGTGACTTCAATCTACCCTCGATATGCAGGAAAAATTATACGTTTAAAGCCGGAGGCAGGCATAAAATGGCATCCGAAATTGTACTGAATGCTTTCTCAGAAAATTATTGTGAACAAGTAGTATATGAGTGCAGTCTAAGCGTAAATGGTTGAGAAAGCGTACCTGACTTCTTAGCAACAAATAGTACTGGACAAGTAGGGAGTAGCATGACAGTTACAGCGATTAGCGACCACAAGGCATTTGCTGCTAGGCAAAACCATCAAAACGAAACGCGAAGTACATCTATTTAAAAGAAGCAGACAAATATGCTCTTAACACCTTTTTAAGAGACAGTCTCTCCTTCCATTCCGATCATGTAAGCGTAGAAAAGATGTGCAATGATTTCAAAGAGATAGTATCGACGGCAGTTGAGAGAAATATACCACATAAATTAATAAGTGATGGTACTGATCTCCCATGGTAAACAAAACGGGTGAGATCGCTGTTGCAGAAGCAACGAAAAACGCATGCCAAATTTAAAAGAACGGAAAATTCTTGGAATTGGCAAAGTTCGAAAGATAGAGAGTACTTCAAAGCGAGATTCTTATAACAATTTCCACAACGAAAATCTGTCTCGGTATTTGTCAGAAAACGCAAATAGATTCTGGTCATACATACATACATTCATACATACATACATACATACAAGTACACCAGTGGCAAGACGCAATTAATACTTTCACTGAGCGATAACAACGGTGAAATCACTGATGTCAGTGCCACTAAAGCAGAGTTATTAAATACGGTTTTCCGAAACTCCTCCACCAATGAAGACGAAGTAAATATTCCTGAATTCCAATCGAGAACAGTTTCCAAGATGAGAAACGTAGAAATAGATATCCTCGGTGTAGAAAAGCAGCTTATGTCACTTAATAAAGGCAAGGCCTCCGGTCCAGATTGTATATCAGTCAGTCTCCTTTGCAAGTATGCTGATACAATAGCTCCATATTTAGCAATTATATACAACTATTCGCTGACAGAAAGATCCGTACCTAAAGACTGGATAATTGCTCAAGTCACACCAATACCCGAAAAGGGAAATAGGAGTAATCCGCTGAATTACAGGCCCATATCACTAACGTCAATTTGCAGTAGGTTTTTGGAACATGTACTGTGTTTGAAGATTATGACTTACCTCGAAGAAAACGATTTATTGACACGTATTCAGAAAATTTCGTTCTTGTGAAACACAACTAGCTCTTTATACTCATGAAGTAATGAGTGCTATCGACAGGATATGTCAAATTAATTCCATATTTTTAGATTTTCAGGAGGCTTTCGACACTGTTCCTCACAAGCCTCTTCTAACCAAACTGCATGCCCATGGAATATCGCCTCAGTTGTGCGACTGGATTCGTGATTTCCTGTCAGAAAGGTCACAGTTCGTAGTAATAGACGGAAAGTCGTCGAGTAAAACAGAAGTAATATGCGGCGTTCCCCAAGGATGTGTTATAGGCTCTCTATAGTTCCTGATCTATATTAACGACATGGGAGACAGTCTGACAGGTGAATAGCCCTGTTAGCTTGTTTGCAGATGATGCTGTCATTTACCGTCTTGTAAAGTCATCAAACGACCAATACGAACTGCAAAATGATTTAGATATGATGTCTGTATGGCGCGAAAAGTGGCTATTGACCCTGAAAAAAGAAACGTGTGAAGCTATTCACGTGATTACCAAAAGAAATCCGCTAAATTTCGATTACACGATCAGTCACACAACCGGAAGACTGTAAATTAAATTACAAATAACTTACGTTGGAACGATCATATAGATATTATTGTGGGTAGAACAAACTAAAGACTGCCATTCACTGACAGAACACTTAATAGGTGCAACGGGTCTAGTAAAGAGACTGCTTACGCCACGCTTGTCCACCCTATTTTGGAATACTGCTATACGGTGTGGGATCCGCATCAGGTGGGACTGACGGATGACATCGAAAACGTTCAAAGACGGGTAGCTCTTTTTGTATTATCGCAAAAAAGGGGAGATAGTTTTACAGACATGATACGTGAATTGGAGTGGCAATCATTAATGCAAAGACGTTTTTCGTTGCGACGGGATCTTCTCAAGAAATTTCAATCACCAGCTTTCTCCTCCGATTGCGAAAACATTCTATTGGCACTCACCTACCTAGGGAGAAATGATAATCAAAATAAGAGAAATCAGGGCTGGCACAGAAAAATTTAAGTGCTCGTTTTTCCCTAGCGCCGTTCGGGAGTGGAACGGTAGAGATAGACAGCTGGAAGATCGAAATCGGCAATGTATGTGCAACAAAGTACGGCAAGGGCGTTTGGGATAGGTCTTGAGAAGGACCACCTCCTCTGCTTTGAAATCCCACTAACTTCAACATGCGCTACATGTCATACGGTTGATCTGACGAAAAACGTCATTCAGGCCTATTTTTTGGAAAACTTTATCCTCTTCATTTTCATAAACATTAAAATTTGCCAATGATTACTACCTTTCTGAGTTATAAACTGAAAACGTCAAATTTTTGTGGTTATTTCCATTTTTGACCCTATTACGGCCGAAAATTTTTTTAGGGCTTCGGAAGTTCTGGTTAAGCACCTTCTAAAGGTGCGACATAAAAACGCTTTTCGCAAAACTTTCTGTGGTCTGACCTTTTTGAGTGCCATCTAACAGGACTACGTACCGAGTAAGGATGGGAAAGACTCGCCATATTTTAACAAGAACAGAGGTTGTTGTACTCTCGATTCAAAAAAACGAAGCAGAAAGTTTGACAGGTGAATGTCGGTAGAAAGTGGCGCGTCAATAAAAACATTGATGCACGAAGCAAACAACGACTTCCACGGCCATAAGTTAGCGTAACTTCTCGCCGAGAATCCCAGAAAATTATGGTGGTCTGTAAAATCACTCGTCACTCGTCGGCCAATCTGGTGTGGCAACAGAAAACAGCAAAAGGAAAATTGAAATACTAATTCTCGCGTTTCAAAAACCCTTCACGCTGGAGGATGGTACAGACACAGGATAGTTTCGCAGTCGGGTGACTCCTCTAAGGAGGACATAGAAATAGGCATTCCTGGAGTTGAGAAGTACTGTAAATGTTGAAAACAAATTTTCCGTCAGGTCCGTATGTTATGCAAACTCGATTTTACGGAGAGTGCACTTCAGCAATGGACCCTAATTGCTAATTATTCTACAGATATCAATTATTCCTTACGGAGGAAATTTAAAAAAGCTTTCTCACTTACTTCTATTGGCACGGATATTTTACTTTGGGAGATGTTATGGAAAATCTGTCACGAAGCGTGTAAACTGGTAAGCTATATAAACATTAAAAAGTTTGAGTTTTTCTCTCTAAGAATTTACGTGAAGAAGTTACTAATGTGACAAAAATATTGTGGAAAACGGGCTTGAAGATTCAACAAAAGTTTAACGATGTCTCGGACCTTAGGAAGGATTTTCTGGGCCAATAGACAACTCTCCGTCTTTGTTCCTTTTAGCTACTTTCATCTTTTGTCTAGCTTCAGTCTCCAGAAACTTTTGTTTCATCTGAAGATTCGTCCTCCTCTCACTGGCTGTTATGCCAAGCACTGATATTGTATTTTCCAGAGCACATGGCACTTAAAGAAATTTCCTTTGTTGTGTGTCGTGGTAGTATCAGATACTCCAAATAGTAGAGTGTAACCCACACTGTCTACATATATTTAACATTTATATGAATTATGTGTAATGGGACCACACACTTGATGCAAATAATTAGATACCAGGGGTTAGAACATTTTTACGTCCATAACCATAGTATACCAACAGCTGTCAGGACATTACAAAGCGAATTTTCATTGACATATGTAATGGTTGTTTAAAAAACTGTAATCATGGTGGTACACAGAATCACAATGAAAGTGTGAACAAAGTGCAGTTTGTTCTAGCGCCTGAAGGTAGGCAACCCTAACTTAGGAGTGTCGAAGACGTTGCCAAACACTCAAGCGCTAGACTAGCCGTGAGGCTGAACTGGTCTCGAAATTTCTGAGCCACAGACCCATGAAACTTCTTTTCACTGAGAATCGAAGCAGATACCTCGCCGCAACCTCACTGCAGCGTATAAACATTATTCACATTATCGAAAAAAATGTTTATTTATTATTTGATAATAAATACCATTCTGAGGGTTTCTTATTGTTAAAACTAAGTGACCAAAGTATTCTGTAATTCGCACGTACATCAAAGGTGCATGGGGGCACCAAGTGAGTTGCTGAGCTGCGGAGTTTGGGGGTAGGGAGGGGTGTGTTGGGGAGGGGATTGACTTGGCCATTTTACTCACGCACATACTAATGTTCCGCTCCCCGTTCCACGCCCCCGTGACGATGCAACAGGAAGACGCAGAAGTGGAGGGTTGAAAAAGCATAAATATCCATTGCTTTGCTTTACCTTTTCAAGTTAGTGTCTCTGCCATATTCATGTATTTATTAGTTCATTATCGAATTCTGTGTTTACATTGGTAAAGGAACAGCTAAATGCTATACTTCTCCTACTAGCAAACCTTATTCCCCATTTAAGGTTTTCGTTTCAATTATTAAAATTTTCTTGGACAAAAATGTAAATCGAAATGTTCTGTACTCGTTATTAACCCTTATATGTTGAATTTTGCTGTGGTGTGCAGTAATCCTACAATAAATATCAAATAATTGCAATAATGCCTAAAAGAACCTACTGTGGCTCCATTACACGCACTGTCAATTGAATAGTAGTCGTTTGGAACAGTCGTGGAGACGTACCAGTTTTCTGGTGATACGGGTCATGAATCAGGCCTTTCGCAATTCCGTGGGTGTGACTCTTTTTTATGGTGCTATATTAAAGGCAAGGTGTACAGCAATAGCCTCAAAACCTTTTCTGAGCTGAAAACAGCCATTCAATAGGTCATCGCCAGATCGATGTTCCAATAGTTCAGCGCGCCATGCAGGATCTCGCTATTCGACTGCGCCACAATATCGTCAATGTGGCAGGCATGACCTAAATCCCAATTGATGTAGTGACTTTTACATGTTGAATAAAGTGTGTGCACGCCGTAGTTTGTAACTAATTTACGTTTTCTCTCATATCTACATCTACATCTATACTATGCAAATCACACTTAAGTACCTGTCATGGGGTTCATCGAGCCATTTTCACAATACTTCTCTATTATTCCACTCTCGAAAGGGATAATACAAAGCGTGGTGCTCTTCGTTGAACTTTCTCAGTGTACTCCGTTAACCGTATCTGGCTAGGACCCACACCGCGCAGCAGTACTTCAAAGGAGGACAGACAAGCATACTGCAGGCAGTCTCTTTAGTAGATCTGTTACATTCTCTATGTGTTCTGCCAATGAAATCCCGTCTTTAGTTTGCCTTCCTCTCAACATGATCTACGTGTTCTTTCCAATTGAAATTGTTCGTAATTGTAAGTCCTAGGTATTTAGTCGAATATAGGGTCTTTAAATTAAACTGATTTATCAGGTAACTGAAGTTTAGCGGATTATTTTTAGCACTCGTTTGGATGACCTCACGCTTTTCATTATTTAGGGTCAATTGCCAATTTTTGCACCATTCAGATAAACGACTAGACGATAAACGACAGCATCATCTCGAAACAACCTAAGATAGCTGCTCAGATTGCCTCCTAAATCGTTCATAGAGATGAGGAGCAGCAGAGGGCCTATAACACTGTCTTTGGGAACGCCGAAATCGCCTCTGTTTCACTCGATCACTTTTCGTCAATTACTACATATAGTTCAATAATTGTTGTCATCCTGTATCTGTCGTTCTCTAGTGAGAGGCGATGGCTGACGTATCACGGACACCATATTATCTACATTTACATAAGTGTATCGCAAGCCATAATTACGCTGCATGGCCGAGAGTACCTTGTACCACCATCAACCATTTACCTTCGTGATCCAGTTGCAAACCGAAAACAGTAAATAGACTGAATGCTTCTGTACGAATCTCGATTTATCTTATCTCGCCTTCGCACTGTAATGGGACACCCTCCTGTAGCATTACCTTTCATTATAGCAATAGCCGATACCAGGGATATTTTCGAATCTCGTGTAGGTGAACATTTTCTCGGCAGTTTCACTGAAAGAATTTCATAGGATTTTGTATACGATGTGTTGCATTTCAGGCTAAAATATATAAAACTAAATTAATTTGTTACGATCGATATTTACTAGCCTTGTTTGTATATATAAAATTCTTCATCTCTTAGAAATATTTGAAATTACGAAATATCTGCCATACTTAAAGTTCATATTATTATACAACGGTAATTATTAAATTTATTTCTGGATTCATTTACAAAATAATGATGCAACTTGGTGATGATTCTTCTTGTGTGATAAAAGTTTCAAAATTATTTTGTTTTGTAAACTGTTTGAAATGTGTTAGCACCGCAGAATGAGATGGCAGTAGTGGGCATGCAGGGAATACAGAGTAATATTTATAATTTTCGTGGTCGCAGCTTCGTTTATTGCAGGCTATAATTAAAACTGGCTGAGTATACGAGAAAAGTACCACCACAGCTGTACCTTGAGAATGTCTTTATTGTCTTATACGACAAGTTTCGGCGGAATATTACCGCCATCCTCAGTCCCCAGCACTGCCAAAAGTGTATTACAATTGCGACTTTTCATGCTTTCCCGACGGATCTGTTGCAAATACGCTTCTCGGGTTTGCCACCGGATCGTATTGTGTAAACCGCACAATATTTCTTCGATGCAACTGCTCGACATCATGGTGGTAGATGCTGCTGTCACTGCTAAAAGGCGCGACTGATGATAATCGCGCGGCGGCGTCGGAATTTATCATGCCGGGAGCAGGCAATACGCGTGCGCGGGAAGACGCTCGTAGTTGGAAGAAGCGGCGCTCCTGGTGCCCCCTACTGAGAGCTGCAGAAAGGCCATGCGTGCGCTGTGGGCAATAACTGTGCTGTCGGACGCTCCTGCGATTAAAATCTGAACTAAATCTCAGCGCGTTGCGTCACTTGAGGAAACGGAAGTTTTTGTTTTCCCTGTTTTTGATTTAATGGCAGTCAGTACTGGATTCCACGCGGCGCTCAGTTGAAAACCTGCATTCCTGTTTATAACATTGCCCGCCGTGCGAATATGTATGACTCCTTTATAACACAGTCCCAGAAAGATGACGCTGGGGATAAAATTTCCGTCTGTTCGTAAAGCATACGATGTCCCGTGTCCAGACAATGTTCCGCTACCGCTGATTTATCAGGTTGCCCCAATCGTGTATTAGGATGATGTTCGACGCAACGTTCTTTCACGGTTCGGCATGTCTGTCCAATATAAGATTTTCCACATTGGCATGGGATTTTGTACACGCCACGTTTTCTGAGGCCAAGGTCGTTTTTGACAGAGCACAACGAATTCCTCAGTTTTGCTGGTGGCGGAAAAACACACTTAACGTCGTGCTTTTTGAAGATTCTTTCTATTCTCGAATACATGCTGCCAAAATAGGGCAAGAAAGCTGTTGCAGTGGGTGCCTCCGCGCCTTCATTTACATCCCTGCTTCGAGTATGCTGAGAACGGAAAGCATGGCATATCTGACTTTCGGAATAGCCACTCTGTTGACGCCATTCTGTTCTGTTGGCGCATTTATTGTGGAGTCATTGTTACAAGTAGACGTGGGTTAACTTTCCTCAGGAATCTCTACTAGCCGGCCGTTGTGGCCGAGTTGTTCTAGGCCCTTCAGTCTGGAACCACGCTGTTGCTACGGTCGCAGGTTCGTATCCTGCTTTGGGTGTGGATGTGTGTGCTGTCCTTAGGTTAGTTAGGTTTAAGTAGTTCTAAGTGTAGGGGACTGATGACTTCAAATGTTAAGTCCCATAGTGTTTAGAGCCATTTTAACCATTCGAATTTGAGTCTGTACTCGATACCGTGTTGTCTCGAACGCTCCTGGAGACGAGACGGTGTCGAGTAGAGACTCCTGGTGGTACTTTTTCCCATTTGTATCATCAGCTGAAGTCTCTCGTCAATACAGTAGAATGGTCATCCATAAACCGGACGAGTATCTCTAGTAGATACACTCTAGGTAGCTCGTAGTGGTCCAGTGGTACAAATTCCGGATAGGATTAGTGTCCCGCTGCTACAGGGGCGGAAAGTGTAGAGGAAGGGCGCCGAAACTCCCGCCCCACCCTTCCCCTTACCACCACCCCCTCCCTCCCGCCACTGTCGCACTTGTGTCCGCCCTCGCAGCGCAGAGCGGCGAAGGGCGCTCTAATTTGCTGTATCTCTAAATTGGCTGAGTGTATTTAAACAGGCGGCTAATTTGCAGACAGGGGACGCCGTCCGGCACCTGCAAACACTGGTCGCCGGCTTCCGCTGTCGACAAATACTGGCCGCGGCCGCAAGCGGACTCTGCCTGGCCGCGTTTCCTGCCGCCGCCGCCGCCCCCGCCGGCGCGCGGTCCACTTTCAAAGCGGCCGTTCTCCGTCTCAACGATTGCGCGGCGGCCGCGCCAGCGCAGAATCCCGCCCTACTGGGAACCACATGACGTACACTATGTGCTCTAAAGTATCCGCACACCAGCCTGAAAATGACTTACAAGTTCGTGGCGCTCTCCATCGATAATGCTGGAATTCAATACGGTGTTGAACCAACCTTAGACTTGATGACAACTTCCACTCTCGCAGGTACACGTTCAATCATGACCTGGAAGGTTTCTTGGGGAATGGCAGCCCATTCATCACGGAGTGCTCCACTGAGGGGAGGTATCGATGTCGGTCGGCGAAGCCTGGCACGAAATCGGAATTCCAAAAGATCTCAAAGGTGTTCTATAGGACTTTGTGCAGGCCAGTCCATTAAAGGGATGTTACTGTCGTGTAACTACTCGGCCACAGGCCGTGAATTACGAACAGGTGCTCGATCTTGTTGAAAGATGCAATCGCCATCCCCGTATTGGTCTTCAACAGTGAGAAGCAAGAAGGTGCTTGAAACATCAATGTAGGCCTGTGCTGTCATAGTGCCACGCAAAACAACAAGGGGTGCAAGCCTTCTCCAGGAAAAACAGAACCACACCATAACACCACTGCCTCCGAATTTTACAAACGCTGGCAGATGATATTCACTGGGCGTTGGCCATCGGATAGCCACATTGCGTACTGTGATTTGTCGCTCCACTGTTTAGTCGTCAAATTTGTAAGCTCCATGCACCATGCGGGGCGTCCTTTGGCATTTACTGGCGTGATGTGTGGCTTATGAACAGCCGCTCAACCATGAAATCCAAGTTTTCTCACCTCACGCGTAACTGTCATACACTACTGGTCATTAAAATTGCTACACCTCGAAGATGACGTGCTACAGACGAGAAATTTAACCGACAAGAAGAAGATGCTGTGATGTTCAAATGATTAGCTTTTCAGAGCATTCACATAAGGTTGGCTCCGGTGACAACACCTACAACGTGCTGACAAGAAGAAAGTTTCCATGCGATTTCTCATACACAAACAGCAGTTGACCGGCGTTGCCTGGTGAAAAGTTACTGTGATGCCTCGTGTAAGGAGGAGAAATGCGCACCATCACGTTTCTCACTTTGATAAAGGTCGGATTGTAGCTTATCGCGATTACGGTTTAGAGTATCGCGATATTGATGCTTGCGTTGGTCGAGATCCAGTGACTGTTAGCAGAATATGGAGTTGGTGGGTAACGGAGGGTAATACGGAACGCAGTGCTGGTTTCCAACGGCTTCGTATCACTAGCAGTCGAGATGACAGGCATCTTATCCCCATGGCTGTAACGGATCGTGGAGACACGTCTCGATCCCAGAGTCAATAGATGGGGACGTTTGAAAGACAACAACCATCTGCACGAACAGTTCGACGTCGTTTGCAGCAGCATGGACTATCAACTCGGAGACCACGGCTGCGATTACACTTAACGCTGCATCACAGACAGGAGCGCCTGCGATGGTGTACTCAACGACAATTCTGAGAATGGCGAATGGCAAAACGCCATTTTTTCGGATGAATTCAAGTTCTGTTTACAGCATCATGATGGTCGCATCCGTGTTTGGCGACATCGCAGTGAAGGCACATTGGAAGCGTGTATTCGTCATCGCCATACTGGCGTATCACCCGGAGTGATGGTGCCATTTGCTACACTTGTTGGTCACCTCTTGTTCGCATTGACGGCACTTTGAACAGTGGACGTTGCATTTCAGATGTGTTACGACCCGTTGCTCTACCCTTTATTCGATCCCTGCGAAATCCTACGTTTCAGTAGGATAATGCACGACCGCATGTTGCAGGTCCTGTACGGGCCTTTCTGGATACAGAAAATGTTCGACTGCTGCCGTGTCCAGCACATTCTCGAGATCTCTCACCAACTGAAAACGTCTGGGCAATAGTGGCCGAGCAACTGGCTCGTCACAATACGCCAGTCAGTACTCTTGATGAACTGTGGTATCGTGTTGAAGTTGCATGGGCAGCTGTACCTGTAAAAGCCATCCAATCTCTGTTTGACTCAATGCCCAGGCGTATCAAGGCTGATTTCTCAGGATCTATGCATCAAAATTGCGTGAAAATGTAATCACATGTCAGTTCTAGTATAATATATTTGTCGAATGAATACCCGTTTATCATCTGCATTTTTTCTTGCTGTAGCTATTTTAATGGCCAGTAGTGTAGTACTTCCAGTGAATCCTGATACAGTATGGAATTCCTGTGAATTGGTCTGGTTAGATGTCTGCCTATTACACACTACGACTTTCTTCAACTGCGCAGCGCTCCATTCTGCTCTCTCACGATATCTAATGGCTACTGAGGTCGCTGATATGGAGTACCTGGCACTAGGTGGCAGCACAATGCTCCTAATATGAAGAACGCTTGTTTTTGAGGGTGACCAGATACTTTTGATCACACAGTGTGCACACACTATCTGCTCAAAAGTATTCGGTCACCTATTAGTGGGGAATAGTGTAGGGAGTTGTAAGGGGTCCACAATCCCTTACCTACCAATGAATACAGCTTTTCCTCACACGGTCAATGGTAGGGAAAATAGATTCTCAAGCGCCGATAGCGGTAAGTGAGTGAAATGTCAGTCCGTGGTGTTTGGGAGTCCGTCGAGTCCGGTCGGAGCTGTGAGCTCCCCGTCGTGTTGTACGGGTTGAATGAGTCACCACCGCCGTGAGTTGATCCTCGGCAAAGCATTAACTATTCCTGCCAAACAGTAGTTCTGAAATGTGTTTTAAAAGTTTACTGTATGTCGCACTTTCACGTTCGCCTCAACCGCACTGGCCATCCACTGGATTGCACTGAGGGTTGTATGTGTTAACCATTGTTACAGAGTGTGACGCAACACCATAAATTCTGACCTGTGATGAGAATAATCGTAATTAGAAGTGTGAGACGAAAGTAGCATCTGCCTCATATTGTGCCTACACAAAATATGTAAGTAAAACACTTAAAACATCTTGCCTTTGATTACTGAACACACTTTATCATTGCGTAAACATTGTTGAGCCGCTGTACGCTGATTATATACGACTTCCGAAGCTACTAAATCGGATTACCACTTATCTATTATGCCATGGTCACCTCGAAATTGAAGCTAGGCTGTTAATTATGTTAACAACAATCTACGCCGTATTAATCAGGAGTGTTTAAGAGTATCCACCCACCTCCTTTATGGCGTTTCCTTTCTGCTGGAGACATTTTCAGCAATGTATCTGATTGTCTGTGAAATCGACGATCTAGATCGAGGCTAATTGCGTTCCATGAGTTGAAGTTGGCTCTCTGGGCAGGGCAATCCATTTCATCATTGTTACTGTATTGTTCACAAACCATTCCGTCACAGGTGTTGCTTTACGACAGGCTTTTCGTCATGCTGATACAAGCATCATCATCTCTGAACGGTTAAAATGGCTCTGAGCACTATGGGACCTAACATATGAAGTCATCAGTCCCCTAGAACGTAGAAGTACTAAAACCTAACGAACCTAAGGCCTCACCTATTTTTCCTGCACGAATTCTACCTCGTAATTGTGTCACTTTCTGGAGCAATAGTCCAATATCGGTTCAAGCAGAGATGTGTATTCTGTCTCCTTCGTGGACGCATTAACATAGCTGAGGTTTGTTCCAAGAAATCTTTATCCGATGTCTGCGTCTCCAACGATTTTATTACAGTTTGTTCCATTTTAATGTGCTACAGAAAGCTTATACTTTAGACTTTTTCTAAATAGAACGGTATTTCGAAATATTGCTTCCGCAAGGTACAGTACGGAAAGAAGTACTTACTTTGCTGTCACTTTAACCCTTTCTTTAACTATCTGCACTCTATGACAGTGATGGGTTCATAAATGGAACGCTGTAGGGCGCTATACGTCACTTTATACATCAGCGATTTGAGTGTATGCCACTAATACTGTAAGCGGGAACCTGGCATGTTGTAGGATGCTTTATTATTGTCAATCGTTGAAGAAATGAGCGCTGTTAGCGTAAAATATGCTTCTGTATCGCTAGAAGCCTTATTGTAAACGAATCGCGGCTTATTCTGTCGGTCAGTCTATTAACCCTATCAATACTTACACACTTTCAATAATACATACTACCTATTGTTCGGGGGGTGGAGGGAGGGGGGTAACTTATGACTACCACAAAAATTGCAGATTTCGATAACTGTGGTTGACTTTTATTAACAACATAATTTTTAGAGAGGCACTGATGTGTTAGTAGGATCCAAAACCTGAACATATAACACTGTTTTCAAGAACTAATTTTCATATTTTTCATTTATTGTGTCATTTAAGTGTTTCAGGTCTTATTATTTTGCGAGATTTAAGTTTAAATTGTTGGTAAAATTCATTACTGAGCTATTGAAGAAAACTTAACCACAGTCCAAAAATACTGCATATATTTGAAGTAAACTGAAGAAGTCTCTCTCTCAAAAAGTTCAAGAAAGCAGTTAAATTTGTAAAAGGTAATCAACATTGTCCGTTAAATTGTGAAGTTTCACTATTCTAGCTCTTTCATAAATTTAAAATGCAAGTTCTTTCATTTATGTGATACTCTGTTATCACAATCATGGAAACAGAATCCTATTGCAGTTAGTTATACTTGGGAGTATTATTGACACTGAATGATTTGAAGTAACCAAAATACCTTTGGTCCTCAGTTACTGGCTGTAATATGTGGAAAGTCCTTTACATTTCTAAATTTCAGAAATGACGGAGTCTTACTTCGATGTGGTGTTGCTGCAGGCGAGGTGTGACGATTTGATGAAGACGATTGTTACTCAATAGGCTCTTCCTTTCTTTTACAAGCACACTTCAATTAAATACATCTGCCCATGTAGTATACTACTTCCATTAGTAATCTTCAAATTTTCTTAATTTATGACTATAATGTGGTTCATAGTGCGCTCATTATCTCAACAAAGCCTTGCCAAATCCGTTTTCAATACGAATTTCACACACTAAGTTTTGCTTGCATTCGCTGGTATAATTCATCTTCTGCTTGAAATTCCTGTCTGTGCGTTCTCACGTAAAAACTATGTTAGTGCCATTATCTTTGGTTATATAATGTTATCGTACATAAAAAACCCTGACTTTGCTAACATGCACGTTATATTTATTTACAAATGTATTTTTAAATGATTTGTAATAAATTTGCCTCATAATGTTCCAAATACGCTAAAGAGGCAAAAAATCTGGTACACCTGCCTAATATCGCGTAGGGCCCGCGCGAGCGGAAATGCCGCAGCATGACGTGTCATAGACTTGACTAATGTCTCAAATAGAGATGGAGGGAACTGACACCATCAATCCTGCAGTGTTGTCCATAAATCCGTAAGCGAACGAGGGGGTGGAGATATCTTCCGAGCAGCACGGAGCAAGGCGCAGTTGTTAGGTCAGTTACTGGTGCTACAAGGGCAGATTATGAAAATTTAAGTGGGTTTGAACGTGGTATTACTGTCGGCACACGAGCGATGGGACACATCATCTCCGAGGTAGCGACGAAGTGGAGATTTTCCCATACGACCATTTCGCGAGTGTACCATAAATAACACGTATCCCGTGAAACATCAAATCTCCGACATCGCTGTGACCAGGAAAAGATACTGCGAGACCACTGAAAAGAATCGTTCAGCGTGACAGAAGTGCAACCCTTCCGCAAATTGCTACAGTCTTCAATGGTGAGACACAAAGTGTCGGCGTGCGAACGATTCAACGAAACATCATCGATATAGGCTTTCGAAGCCGAAGGCCCACTCCTGTACCCTTAATAACTGCACGATACAAAACTTTACTCCTCGCCTGGGCCCGTCAACACCGACAATGTTGCCTGGTCGGACGGGTCTCGTTTCAAATTGTATCGAGCGGATAGACGTGTAGGGGTTTGGTGACAACCTCATGAATCCATGAACCTGTATGTCAGCAAGGGACTGTTCAAGCTGGTGGGCGCTCTGTAATGGTGTGGGGGGATGTACAGTTGGAGTGACATGGGACCCCTGGTACGTCTAGATACGACCCTGACAGGTATTCGTAAGCATCCTGTCCGATCACCTGCACCTATTCAAGTCCACTGTGCACTACGACGGACTTCGGGAATTACAGCAGGGCAATGCGACAACCCACAGGTCCAGATCTGTTTCAGAGTGGCTCCAGGAACACTATTCTGAGTTTAAATACTTCCGCTGGCCACCGAAGTCTCCAGACTTGAACATTATTGTGCGTATCTTGGATACCTTGCGACGTGCTGTTCAGAAGAGATTTCTTCCCCGCCGTCGTCTTGTTGGATTTATATACAGTCCTGCAGGATTCACGGTGTTACTTGTTTCCAGCACTACTGCAGACATTAGTCGAGTACCTATAACGTCGTGTTGCA
This sequence comes from Schistocerca gregaria, assembly GCF_023897955.1. Taxonomy (NCBI): domain Eukaryota; kingdom Metazoa; phylum Arthropoda; class Insecta; order Orthoptera; family Acrididae; genus Schistocerca; species Schistocerca gregaria. The sequence continues at coordinate 516,407,102 of NC_064924.1, forward strand.
CTTCTGCGTGGTCGCGGGGGCCTGCACGATATTAGGCAGGTGTAGCAGTTTATTTAGCTCTTCAGTGTATAAACTACCTGAATTTCATGTATTTGGTAAAGTTAGAAAATGTTGTTATAAAGAAGAGATTCCTCAAACACTTGTGCTAAAACAAAAAGTGTTTTGCATGCCCACTGCAGTTTGAGATAATGCTCAGTGTTCCAAATTATTCAGGTAAACTTATCGTATGAATGAGAAATAAAACTAAGCCAACAAGCGTCGATAAGTAACCAGAGTATAAGGGAAAGTCAAATGGAAACGCCACAAATGAAAAAAGTGCTATTTATTATTTGAAAATTGTCACTATACTGTTAATATATTTATTCTATTGAGAACAATTTGGTCAGTGCCCTGATGGACAAATGTCTGCCGTTACCGACGCAACCATAATTGCATCCAGGCGTGTACCGCTTCATCCGAAGCAAATGGACGGCCACAAATGTATCTTGTTCAGGGTTCCAAGAACATGGAAACCGGATGGGGAGAGAGCGTATCTTTGAGGAGGACGTACAACGGCTTCCCAGCGAAACTTCTGCAGCGTAGTCGAAAGAATATTGGCAGCATTGCTTTTGTTACAAAGCTGCCAAGGTTGTTTCCAGTACGCTGCAGAATTTTCGCTTGGAAGCGCTTATAGAACCTCCTCGGAGTGCCGACCTCTCCCCATGCGATTTCCATATTTTTGGAGCCTAAAAGAAACATATTCGTGACCGTTGATTTTCTTCCAGCGAGGAGGTACACGCCTGGGTACGATCATGGCAACTGGAAACACTCTTTCATCAAGGCACTGAGCGTCTTATCTGACGGTGGGATAAATATATTAACAGTTACGACGGTTACTTTTGAAATAATAAACAATTTGCTTGCTTGTTTTCCATCTGTCTCGCTTCCATTTGACTGCTCCTTACACCATGCTGCCCGAATCTTCTTGTGGCATAATCTTTCGAAATTTCAAAGGTAAATCTCCTTGTGATGCATAACACCTGCCTTCAAGCTTCTGCCACCGGATTTTGATGTGTATTTCCGTAACATTCTCGCGGCGACTAAACGATTCCATGAGAACACTTGCATCTTTTATTCGGATTTTATATACCTATTCTATTAATCATACATAATAAGGATCCCATGTTGATGAACAACACTCACGAGAGAAAAAGTGTATATGTAAGTCACTTCCATAATGGACGCATTTCATTCCCTGAAGTGAATCACAGCCTTGTATTTGCATTTTTTTCTAATTATTTTATGTGGACATTCCACTCTACCCGCTCCTGAGCATTGAATGGTAGTTACTCGGCCCAATTATTTGTCTCCAGTAGTGAAATACTATAGAAGTGGATCCCTGCGCTCATTTGCGCGCAATAAGTTATGTTTGTTTAGGTTTCGGGACAACTATATTATATGTCTCGCCACGATTGTATATGCAATTCGCCACGGTTTTCTAGCGTTGCTGTTTTCCTGTTGACAACAGCATCATCTGGGAATAGCCTCATGGAGCCCTCAACTTCGCAGGTCGGTGTGGCCTAGCGGTTCTAGGCGCTTCAGTATAGAATCGCGCGACCGCTACGGTCGCAGGTTCGAATCCTGCCTCGGGCACGGATGTGTGTGGTGTCTTTAGGTTAAATAGGTTTTGTAGTTCTACGTTCTAGGAGTGTGATGACCTCAGATGTTAAGTCACATAGTACTCAGAGCCATTTGAACCCTCAACTTCGATTTCAGATAGACTTTCATTGAGCATGCAATATTTAATCTGTATAAACCGACAACAGGCCCATTTTTTATTTGTGTCGAGCAGCGTATAATAAGTATACGGTTTCATTTTTGTACGCAAAAAATGTACTTGATGCATCATCGACGGCAGTAGGTGCTTCAGAGCTGTAGTGAAGGCGTGTTGCGGGTCTGCATACCCACCAGGCGGCCCCTGGCCGGACCGCAGAACTGCTGGGGTGCGGCTGTCCAGTGTCAACAAGCGAGTCGCTACTCCCTCCCCTCCTTTCAAATGCATTGCTTGCCATCGATCTCGTGTGCCGAAAGCGATATTCCGGCCAGTCACCTGCCCTCCCAGGAGAGACTACTGCATGGTCGTGTGGGGCTGACGTACTGCTGCCTGCATCGTCAACAGGCGCTGTGAACTAATGTTGTTGAAAAATGTCGTGATTACCGACTCGACCAGCTGATAAAGTTCTTTATTTAACATACATGACGATAGTATCTGTTCCCAAAAGAACAGTTACCATAGATGACCATGCAGCTTTGCTAGAAATGAAATGATAATTAAATGGACACCCTAGCTGCAAACAGGCGTTGATGTACTTCATTAGGGACATGTTGAAAATGTGTGCCCCGATCGGGACTCGAACCCGGGATCTCCTGCTTACATGGCAGACGCTCTATCCATCTGAACCACCGAGGGCACAGAGTACAGCGCGACTGCAGGGACTTATCCCTTGCACGCTCCCCATTAGACCCACATTCCCGACTACACTGTTGAGCGCCCATATCCACCATATCCATCCATCCACATTCCCAACATGTCCACACCACTACATTCGTAGTGCGCCTAAGAGATGTTTGCCCATCATACTCATTACTCGTGGCAGATTAATCTACCAAGTCCCGTACGAGTTCGGGCATAGTGTGTGCGTTCGCACAAGAAGGTCAATGGCCGGGAAGCCATATTGTAACTATACATGACGATAGTATCTGTTCCCGAAAGAACAGTTACCATAGATGACCATGCACACACTATGCCCGAACTCGTAGGGACTTGGTAGATTAATCTGCCACGAGTAATGAGTATGATGGGCAAACATCTCTTAGGCGCACTGCGAATGTAGTGGTGTGGACATGTTGGGAATGTGGGTCTCACGGGGAGCGTGCATGGGATAAGTCCCTGCAGTCACGCTATCCTCTGTGCCACGGTGGCTCAGATGGACAGAGCGTCTGCCATGTAAGCAGGAGATCCCGGCTTCGAGTCCCGGTCGGCGCACACATCTTCAATATGTCCCTAATGAAGTACATCAACGCCTGTTTGCATCTAGGGTGTCCATTTAATTATCATTTCTTTATTTAAGAACCAGTTTCGGTCGATAGACCGTCATCAGATTCTTAAAAGCATTTACAGCTTCTTATTAGCCGAATATAAAATCATTGACGTCAGATTATAAAAGAATGAATTTATCACTGTTGTATTACAATTACATCATCAATAAACAATCTGTGCCAGATAGGGCACTGTTTCATGTTAACCAGCATTCGCCGTTGACACACTCATTACAGCGTTATTGTCTACTGCACATGCTACGTGAAAGAGTGCGGATATAAAATGAAAGAGTAAACCGTCTAGCAAATTTGTGTAATTAACAACTGACAAAACTATAGTTTTATCTTCTGACGTCAGTGATTTTATATCACCTGCTGCTAAATAAAGAACCTTACCAGCAGCTCGAGGCAGCAATCTTGGCATTTTTCAAATACTTACGAGCTGTCGGGCTTCACCTGCAGAAAACATACTTACTCTTTGTAAGGTTACGTGTATTGTATGTATGTGCATGTATGCGTATGTGTCAGTGTATTCGAATCCGTAGGATTGTGGATACTGAAACAAAGACAGCGTCTGGCTTTTTTCTGTGACACCCGACTGAGAGCGAAAAAGGTGGCATAGTGTGTATTTTGCCTTCAGAATAAAGAACAAGGAGACGGGCTCCTACTGCCTCCACCCAGCTACGTTACAAGAAGAGCCTACAGGCTGATTCAGAAGTCCTTGCCTTTTCAGTCATTGGCACGCAGTGTGCAAACACTCCTGGGAACTAGTATTTCGTGCTAAATGCTTTAACACTAGGCGGCATAGTGATGTTATTAACTACTATAAGCAACGTAAGAAATGCATACCAACAGAATCTACGTGAATCACAGCACGCTGCAGTCCACGTGCTAGAAGAGAAATTGTTTCCTAGTCATCATGTACGGGAGATGTAGCGTACTTCCGGGAAAGGCCACTTCCCTTAGTACAAGCACTGCTGGCTCGTAAGTTTAGAAACGGAACATAACTGGTTGTAGAGCTGCTTATTGATAGACATCTAAATGTTAGGATAATAGTAGCAGAAACAAAAAAAAAGAGTGTAACTACAGTTATTGTAAACGTAGTTCAATGTTCAGAATAAAGAGAGAAAAAAAGATAGTCGAAACGTCTAACATAAATGTAAACTGATATGTAACAGTACACTGCTGCTATCAAGGAAGTGGTCTAGAAGGAGTAAACACATAATTCATACCCACGTCTACGTCGACTCTATCAAAAGAAGTATTAAAGTCGCAAATGAAGTGTGTTAGCAATTTACGGAACAATCACAAATGTTGACCGTTTCTAGTTCTTCTTTGCACTGAAGGTTACTGAGCAATGCCATGCTAAAATTACTGGAATTATCTGTCGTTCCCATTTAGATACACACAAATTAAGAATCGATGTAATCGAAAATAATATTCTACAGCTGTAGGCAGACATCCAAGAAAAAATTTACTTCTAATGTAAAACAAAGTATTATTCGGTTTCACGTTATTGTAGATATGAAGGGGGTGTACAAATATATGGAAACATTGCGAGAAATGGATGCTTGAACATAATTCCAGGTACTAGTCAAGCCTGTAGGTGGAGCTGTTGTATTTGACCCCAAACGGCATCTGTGCAGTGTCTCAGTGCGCTACAAGTGTCAGTCGTACCTCAGAAAAATGTTCTATGTAGTTGCAGTGCATTGTGTAGGTGTTAAGTGAACTCAAACGTCGTAAAAGTGTTGGTGCCGAGGTAGTCGAAGTGTTTGTTGTTTCAAGAGGGACCGGCCGCGGTGGCCGAGCGGTTCTAGGCGCTTCAGTCTGGAACGGTTGCAGGTTCGAATCCTGCCTCGGGCATGGATGTGTGTCATGGACTTAGGTTAGTTAGGTTTAAGTAGTTCTAAGTTTTAGGGGACTGATGACCTCAGATGTTAAGTCCCATAGTGGTTAGAGCCATTTGAACCTTTCTTTTCCCAAGAGGGACAGTATTGAAGATTTATTCCACATAAAAGGAAAGCCGAAAACGTCATCCGCTAAGTGTGTGTTGAGCGATCTTGATAGACCGTTAGTGAAGAAGATTGTGGCGAATAATAAGAGGACGACAGCTGCCGAAGTCAGTGAACTGCGTGTTGCATTCTTGATCCCTGTCAATACAAAACCAAGACGAAGTCACCATCAGCACGCAACTGCAGGGCTGTCAAGGTTTATTTGAGCATTATGGGTCGTCCATTTCTTGATGTTTTCCTTTTAATAGTCGTTTTCTTATTTTTAGTTTATTTAACAATTTCACTATTGTCTTTTCTAATCAATATGAATCATGACTGCCCCAAACTTCTGTAAGAACTGAAAGAAACATCTCTTTTGACTAGTGTGCCATAAAGAAGTAAATAAAAATAATAGAAGAAAATTGGCCATGTAGCAACTAGTTGATAATACCGGAGCATTAATTTCATTTCATTGGTGCCAAAGCTCCGTTGAATTTGCACATTCGCGTCTAATAGAATGAAATAATTATAAACTGTTTCAAAACAATGACATATGTAAGTATCACGGATAAAATCTCTATAGTCTTGCACACTTTCAGTTAAACATGGACACCCGTTCCTCCTCTCTGCATGTAGACTATACCGCAGGGCAGCCCTTTCACGGATGTTTGATGGATGATAATGCATTCGGGCTTGTCGGCGAATCCAAACACGTGTGCTGTCACTAAACCGTGGACTAGCCGTGTACGGGGCGGTCCTCCATTGATCTCTGGCGTAGCGCACGTGCTGGCGCTCCCACGGCAAACATGCTGCCTCCCATGATGAGCTTTGACTGGTACACACGCGCTACCCTCCAAAAGGCAGTTGCCTGCTGTGTGCAGACGGCACTAGCGGATTACAGCATTGCAGCGTTACTGTTACAGCAATGTACTACAATTTCGAGCCAGTTTATTTAAGTAAAAATTTGTCCTTTCTTTTACTATTTCAGTTGAGCATTCATTTTTATGAAATGTCCAGTTTCGATCAATATTTGAACATTTTCAGATCCAGGAATAAAAAGTAGTAAAAAAGAACTATATACATTCCTTTACCTTACAATAGGTAGAAAAATATTGCACACAGCTATTGCGTTTACCGATACAGTTCCGTGAACAACCTGTAGAATGGATGTAGAACTACAAGCAAGAATACAGCTTGGAACTGTGGACCGCGCTGTATATAGATAACAGTCGCAGGGAGGAAACCGAGAGTCAAAAGGACGGTTGGGTGGTCTGAGGGAAGTGAGATAAGGAAGGTAAGACAGAGATACGGTTGAGAGAAATAATGAGAAGGATGAAACGAGCGTAACGAAATTACATGCAATAAATATTTATTTTAATATTTAACTTGACTATCTAACTTGTTAAAATAGGTAGGTCTAAGATAAAATTATAAAATGAGGAAATGGTGTAAAAACAAATATTAAAACATTAAATATGTGGAACAATGGAAGTGTAAAACTGTAAAAGTTGTAAAACAATAATATTATACAATTAACACCATTTCAATTCTGTAATTTCACTGTGTTATGCTTTACAGAGTTTTATATTTTCATAGTTTTACACTCTTAATATTTTATATTTCCATCGATCCTGCGTCCACAAATTACCGACCTCTAGTACAATCTACAGCTGCTAGCCGAGTACTCTTATGTTTTATACTGTATGCATATGACGAGTTGCTTATGTAAGTACACAGCTAAATTGAGCAGCTGTCTGTAATAATTTTCCATCTAAGGTATTGTAATGAGAACGAGATGCTCTGTCTTGTTACTCTGTTTTACTTTTAGATATCTTTGTATATACAATGTGGAGCTACAAATATAAAGCTGGTTCGCCATAACATAAACAGATGTCAGGAGCATGCATACATCTTACAATTCCCAGTTCGATGACGGTTTGTTTGGACCCTTATGGTCGCATAGCCTCTTGCTATTGCCATTTGCTTGCAGACTACACTTTCCAACAATGGTCACAGGCAAAAACCTACGGAGATAAGGTCAAGGAATCTGGAGGTCAACGAACGTGGCAATTGTTGCAGATCCCTCTCCCAGGTGTGTTAGATTTACGTGATGTGTTACCTAACAACTAGAGAGTACAGGGATTACATCGCGCTGGAAAAACATACCAGTTACTGAACCTAAAGCAACATCTCTCAATATTGCTGGAAGCTCATTTTCATGAAAAGTTAAATAACGGTATCCTCCAAAACAATGCGGTAACACAATAGAAAAACTGGCCAACACATTGCTACTACAGTTACAGCTGAAACAAACAGCCGGTAAACTCAAGCACAACTTCACAACTTGAACTTCAAAAGAAAGATGACAACCGAGAAATGAAGTCCTTGATCTACATCTACATAAATATTCCGCAATCTACTGTGCGGTGCGTATCCCGTACCAGTGTTAGTCATTCCCTTTCCTGTTCTGCTCGTAAATAGAGAGATAGGAAAACGACTGTCTATATATCTTCGTGTGAGCCCTGTTTCTCTTATTTTATATTCGTATGTATGATGGAGGTAGCAGATTTGTTCTGCAGTCAGTTTCAAATTCCAGTTCTGTAAATTTCCTCAATAGTATCTCTGGAAAAGAATATGACCTTCGCTTAAACGAGTTCTATTTGAGCTCCAGAACCATGGCTGTAAAATTTAGGTGTTGTTCGAACCTACGAGTAACAAATCTGGCGCTCTGCTTCTGAGTTGTTTCGATGCCTTCCTGCAATTCGGACCGGTACGGATCACAAACAATCGAGCAGTACCCAAGGAAAGGTCGCAATAGCTTCCTACATGCGGCCTCACTTCCAGATGAACCACAAATTCCTAGAATTCTCCCAATAAACCGAAGTCGACCATTCGTATTTCCTACTACCGTCCTCACATGCAACGTTATGCCCAGATATTAAAACAACTTGGCTGTCTCAAGCAGGACACTAGTACAGGTTTGTTCTTCTTACTCAACCACATTAACTTACATTTTGCTACATTTGGAGCAATCTGCCATTCATCACACTTACCATAAATTTTGTCTAAGTGACCCTGTACCCTCCTACAGTCACTAAACCTCGACACCTTACAGTACACCAGCATAATCAACGAACAACCGCAAATTGCTGCCCATTCTGCCCACCAAATCATTTTTTTGTATATAGAGAATAACACTGGTCCTATCACAGTTCCCTGGGGCACTCCTGACGATACCCTAGTCTGTGATGATCAAACGTCGTCGAGAAATACATAGCGGGTTCTGTAACTTAAGAAGTCTCCGAGATACTCACTATTCCACAAGCTCGTACCTTCTTTAACAGTCTGCAGGGTAGCACTGTGACAAACGCTCTGTAGGAATCTAGAAATAAGAAATTGCCTGTGGTCCTTCTTCCACAGTTCGCATTATATCACATCAGAAAAGGGAAAGCTGAGTCTCGTATGAGCGATGCTTCCTAAGACCATGCTGATTCGTGTACATAAGATTCTCGATCTCAAGAAAATTTATTATGTTCGAACTAATAATGCGTTCGAGGATTCTGCAGCAAACTGATGTTAGAGATATTGGCCTGTAATTCTGGGGGTCTGTTCTTTTACGCCTCTTATATACAGGAGTCACCCGCGTTTTTTTTTAAGTCTCTTGGGACTTTGTGGTGGGCGAGAGATTCACGATAAATACAAGGTAGGTAAGTGTTCAATTCTGTGGAGCAGTCTTTGAAACACTGAACTGGGATTCTATCCGAATCTGGCGATTTATTTGTTTTGAACTTTTCATTGTTTCTGTGCACCAGGTATGCTTTTACTATATCATCCACATGGAAGTGTGATCTACGGTCAAACGAATGTTTGGTTGAAAGATATTCCTGCGTGAGCGACTTCCTGATAGTGAAATTTAAAAACTTCATCCTTAGTTACTCGAGTACCAGTACAAGAATTAGGAACCTCTTTAAATAATTACTATTCCTTCTGAGAAACTTGTATAAACTGCAACCAGAAAACAAATTAACTCCACACAGAGCAGACCTGTTTAACAAGAAAATTATCATCGGAGTTATAAGAAAATAATCATGGGAATTACAGAGCGTCAAGATATTGTAGCGAGTAGTAGGTGGCATGGGCCAGCGGTCGCTTGTGACGTTGAGGCGGGGAAGCCGCAAGGTGGTCCACTGGGCTGTAGTGTGCTGTGCACTGCGGTACAGTATACAAGCGGGCGCCCCAGGGGCTTCGGCGGTCAGCTGGCTGGCAAGTTGTTGGCCCTGCGCCACAAACACGCCGCTTGCTCTAACTGCGCCGTCCACCGCCCTACCGGCCAGCGCCCTACACGGGTTTCCCGCTTTCGCACACAACCCTCCCAACCGGCCCAGGTACGCCGCGAACTCTGCTTTACAAGCTCTGCCAAGGCACGGCGTTACTCGGTGAACAATGAACCACATCAAGTGAAAATAGACTGGTCACATTGTTTTGGTACATGAGGGGATACAACATTCGGAGATTCACTCTGGACAGGGTAAAGTAGAACACAAAAGCGCCTAACGCGACTATGAGTGCAATAAAAATGCTGCCTCGAAAGATAGGCTAAACTTAAAACCTCAAACATCGGATGAGGGGAAAAAAAAAGTACTGTTTGATACACAGTTGCGACGATCTGCAGAATATAAGTAATGCTGATCCTAGCGTATTGATAATATCGATCAACGAGAAGGCAGAATGTTAACGTGAGTGGCCCATCAAGCACAGATAGGAGCACTTTGTTTTCATCATTCAAGAGAATTCGATAGTGGAGTTCGACAAGGTTCCATTGACAGTCCATATTTCCTTCTCATACATGTGAATGATATATCTGTTAAAACACTATACGCGGAATCGGTTGTTTATACAGATTTTAACGAACCCCTTTATACATACAGTAGACAATAAATTGTCAGTTATGCCCCTGAAATAATTATTTTCTGTCTTTCCTGTTAACGGTCTCTATAGCAACACCGCATCTATCATCGGCAAGTCGATCAACACTAGTGATGAATTTAGGGAAATGTCAAGATTTAATAGCGACGGCATACAACAAGAAATAGTAATTATGTATTGATGATAAGCTAGATGAAAACCGAAACTCATACTACAGTTCTTAAGTTATGAAATTCACAGTGCAGGAAATGTATTATCTACAAGGAATAATTAGGCATATTTAAGATATCATGATAGAAGCGATTTTCCTTACTCATCTTAATCAAATTTATATTTGACAGGGAGTATAATGCTGTAAGGAAAAATCACATACCAGACGCCACAGGTAAATTAGAAAATAAACTGGAGAAGTTTCTTTTATGGAAACTTCGATTTCCAAGTCATTCTTTTCTTTCAGGAAAGCTGATGTAATTCAAAATAATTATAAAAAGAAGTTGGTTGAAATATCACTGAGGATAATGACCAATGCTTAGAATTACATAAAGAATTTCAAATACACTCCTGGAAATTGAAATAAGAACACCGTGAATTCATTGTCCCAGGAAGGGAAAACTTTATTGACACATTCCTGGGGTCAGATACATCACATGATCACACTGACAGAACCACAGGCACATAGACACAGGCAACAGAGCATGCACAATGTCGTCACTAGTACAGTGTATATCCACCTTTCGCAGCAATGCACGCTGCTATTCTCCCATGGAGACGATCATAGAGATGCTGGATGTAGTCCTGTGGAACGGCTTGCCATGCCATTTCCACCTGGCGCCTCAGTTGGACCAGCGTTCGTGCTGGACGTGCAGACCGCGTGAGACGACGCTTCATCCAGTCCCAAACATGCTCAATGGGGGACAGATCCGGAGATCTTGCTGGCCAGGGTAGTTGACTTACACTTTCTAGAGCACGTTGGGTGGCACGGGATACATGCGGACGTGCATTCTCCTGTTGGAACAGTAAGTTCCTTTGCCGGTCTAGGAATGGTAGAACGATGGGTTCGATGACGGTTTGGATGTACCGTGCACTATTCTGTGTCCCCTCGACGATCACCAGAGGTGTACAGCCAGTGTAGGAGATCGCTCCCCACACCATGATGCCGGGTGTTGGCCCTGTGTGCCTCGTTCGTATGCAGTCCTGATTGTGGCGCTCACCTGCACGGCGCCAAACACGCATACGACCATCATTGGCACCAAGGCAGAAGCGACTCTCATCGCTGAATCATCGCTGAAGACGACACGTCTCCATTCGTCCCTCTATTCACGCCTGTCGCGACACCACTGGAGGCGGGCTGCACGATGTTGGGGCGTGAGCGGAAGACGGCCTAACGGTGTGCGGGACCGTAGCCCAGCTTCATGGAGACGGTTGCGAATGGTTCTCGCCGGTACCCCAGGAGCAACAGTGTCCCTAATTTGCTGGGAAGTGGCGGTGCGGTCCCCTACGGCACTGCGTAGGATCCTACGGTCTTGGCGTGCATCCGTGCGTCGCTGCGGTCCGGTCCCAGGTCGACGGGCACGTGCACCTTGCACCGACCACTGGCGACAACATCGATGGACTGTGGAGACCTCACGCCCCACGTGTTGAGCAATTCGGCGGTACGTCCACCCGGCCTCCCGCATGCCCACTATACGACCTCGCTCAAAGTCCGTCAACTGCACATACGGTTCATGTCCACGCTGTCGCGGCATGCTACCAGTGTTAACGACTGCGATGGAGCTCCGTATGCCACGGCAAACTGGCTGACACTGACGGCGGCGGTGCACAAATGCTGCGCAGCTAGCGCCATTCGACGGCCAACACCGCGGTTCCTGGTGTGTCCGCTGTGCCGTGCGTGTGATCATTGCTTGTACAGCCCTCTCGCAGTGTCCGGAGCAAGTATGGTGGGTCTGACACACCGGTGTCAATGTGTTCTTTTTTCCATTTCCAGGAGTGTAGATTCTCAAGAGCAGTAACAGGTCATTGAGATACCCACAGCTGACTGATTTGTTAAATGTTCCACACAGTTCGGAGCAACCTGTTGTAAGAAGAATAACGTACAATGTAAAGATAAGAAAAAAAGGTAGTACAGTTTCATTAAAAATTTAATCGTTAATGTGCTTCGTTTTTAGAGGACTGGGGAGGGGTTAAGGGAGATGCTAAAACCTTTGCCATTCTTCCAGGAGTCGTACTTTATATTGTGAGATGCCATGTAAAATGCACAGTCCATTTGCTGGTTTTCACATTTGCAAGAATTCTGAGTGATTTCATTCAAAAGTACATTTTGTAATAACACTGCCTGTTATTCCGAACTGATCCACACAAGCAAATTGCATCACTGAACTTTTACGCATTTAGACTTGACGGAACGTGAAAGATACATTTGTCTGATTTTTTCTTGTTTGTTCAAGAGTGTCTATTTATCTTTCTATTTTGTGCTCTCCGAATGTACGTATGCTTCGTTTTACTAATATTTTTATTGTTATTGTGTTAATACATATCTTTTTGTCCCAATCATGCTACTAAAATTGTAAACCTGTATTATTATGACAATAGGTGCTGTTGTTACCACATAGAATACTGCTACAACTAATTTAGCCAGAGTGGCCCGAGATAGCAGTCGAGTGTCCATGACATAAGCATTCTTACGTGACTGAGTGCATGTTTTCCTTTACCTTTTTGAAGAGAGCTTTGCCCATAAGCTCAGTGCGAACAACGTTTTCGCAGTGTCTGTCTACAACTCAGCGTGTAATCTTCACAGCAAGTAGCAATCTATCCTTTTCACAACATTGTTGATAGTTCAACCAGGGCTTCCCACTGTTTATTAACAGTAATGTTCATAAATAAAAACGTAAATGTTCGTTTGTTCCACACCTTAAATCTCCGAATGTTCTTCGCAAATTGCTTTCAAATTTGACAAAACATTGGATTCCAATAGGTCTGTGCTTCTATATAGCTAGTGGAGAGCCGTATAATGATATATAAATACATATGTAATATGTAATCGGGAAAGGTTTTTTTATGAAGACTCTCCAGAAGTACGTGACTTTTGCCTGTATACATGGAGCGTTATTACCAAAACTCTCGATAGTACCTTGGCCTATTTACTTCAAATTCTCACAGGATACTCTAATATACACTCACACACACATGGACTAAATATGTTTTGAACAACGATGTATACATTTTCTGCTAAAACTGACTTCGAAATAGAAACTTCTGTGCTTTGCTCTTGTGAGAATGTGTTATGCTGTTTTGTTTTCTTCTTTGCAGTCGGTTTTCACAGAAAGGAGAGAAGCTATAGCTATGACATATCAGTTTAAGATTTAATAGTACTACGGAATCTGAATCTGCAATAAAAATAAACAAGGCTTAAGATCAGTAAGAGGGGAAGGAGTAAATGGACAAGGGGGAGGAGCAGATAGACGGAGAAAGCGGGGAAGAGGAAATGGACTTAGAAGGGGGACGGAAGAGATGGGTAGAGAAGGGTGATGGAGGAGACGGACAGAGAGTGGGGAGAGGAGATGGTCGGAGAGAAGGGTGTCGGCTCTCAGCCACTGGCCAAGACAGAACAACAGCAGGGAAGAAAGCGTTTTTGTGACTTTTACGAGTTCTTAACCAGGTGAAAATTATAGTCTCACCTGTGTTGTCTGGTAGTTTAGTTTTATGATTTCAGTGTGTTAATTTGTTATTTACTGGACACAGTTCTCGCGTTTTCCTTTGCGTCGGAAAAAAACCGATTTTGTGACCATTTACGAGTTCCTAACTACGAGTGAACTATTTAGTCTTACCTGTGTGCTTTGGTAGTTTAGTATTTGAATCTCTACATCCGGCCGCGGCGGCCGCGCGGTTCTACGCGCTTCAGTCAGGAACCGCGCGACCGCTACGGTCGCAGGTTCTAATCCTGCCTCGGGCATGGATGTGTGTGATGTCCTTAGGTTAGTTAGGTTTAAGTAGTTATTCGTTCTCGGGGACTATTGACCTCAGATGTTAAGTCCCATAGTGCTCAGAGCCATTTGAACCAATAAATAAATACGCAACATCAGATCATCTTATAGTTTCACAAGGTCTTCAGTACATCCACATCTATATGAGGATCAGTAAATATTCATAGATCAGTTCATCTCTGTAAGAGACTGCGAGCAATATTGAGTAGTACTATTGCGTTATAGTGCCTAGACGAAACTGCCAACATTATTGACTTCAGAGGTTTTTTTTTTTTTGTTTACCAAACTGCTAACATTATTGACTTCAGAGCGTTTTTTTTTTTTGTTTACTGACGAGGGTGCCCCACTAGCGGAAGAATATTCAGCGGCCGTGAGAGCCATACCTGGGAGTCGGAAAATCCTAAGGCAACTCTTGTGTTGGCCCGTCAACGTAGATTTCCCACAAGTTTGTGGGCTCGTATTGTTCATGACTATTTGAGAAGTCCGTATCTTCCACCTGCCACCTCGTATGTTTCTCCGAGGTTGTTGGAGAATGTGCCGATAGCTGTCAGGCAACTATTATGGTTCTAGCATGAAGGAACCACACCTCACATTGCTGTCGACGTGACAATGCTGAAATACTAAACACCTTTTTACAAAGCTGTTTCACAGATGAAGACCGCACTGCAGTTACTTCTCTAAATCCTCGCACAAACGAAAAAATGGCTAACATCGAAATGAGTGTCAAATAAATAGAAAAGCAACTGAAATCACTCAACAGAGGAAAGTCCACAGGACCTGACGGGATACCAATTCGATTCTACACAGAGTACGCGAAAGAAGTTGCCCCCCTTATAACAGCCGTGTACCTCAAGTCTCTAGAGGAACGGAAGGTTCCAAATGATTGGAAAAGAGCACAGGTAGTCCCAGTCTTCAAGAAGAGTCGTCGAGCAGATGACTATAGACCTATATCTCTGACATAGATCTGTTGTAGAATTTTAGAATATGTTTTTAGCTCGCGTATCATGTCATTTCTGGAAACCCAGAATCTACTCTTTAGGAATCGACATGGATTCCGGAAAGAGCGATCGTGTGTGACCCAACTCGTTTTATTTGTTCATGAGACCCAGAAAATATTAGATACAGGCTCCCAGGTAGACGCCATTTTCCTTGACTTCCGGAAGGCGTTCTATAGTGTTCCGCAATGTCACCTGCTAAACAAAGTAAGAGCCAGCTGTGTTGCTGGATTGAAAAGTTTTTAGCAAACAGAACACAACATGTTGTTATCAATGGAGAGACGTCTACAGACGTTAAAGTAACCTCTGGAGTGCCACAAGGGAGTGTTATGGGCCCATTGCTTTTCACAATATATATAAATGACCTAGTAGATAGTGTCGGAAGTTCCATGCGGCTTTTCGCGGATGATGCTGTAGTATACAGAGAAGTTGCAGCATTAGAAAATTGTAGCGAAATGCAGGAAGATCTGCAGCGGATAGGCACTTGGTGCAGGGAGTGGCAACTGACTCTTAACATAGACAAATGCAATCTATTGCGAATACATAGAAAGAAGGATCCTTTATTGTAAGATTATATGATAGCGGAACAAACACTGGTAGCAGTTACTTCTGTAAAATACCTGGGAGTATGCGTGCGGAACGATTTGAAGTGGAATTATCATATAAAATTAATTGTTGGTAAGGCGGGTACCAGGTTGAGATTCATTGGGAGAGTCCTTAGAAAATGTAGTCCATCAACAAAGGAGGTGGCTTACAAAACACTCGTTCGACCTATACTTGAATATTGCTCATCAGTGTGGGATCCGTACCAGGTCGGGTTGACAGAGGAGATAGAGAAGATCCAAAGAAGAGCGGCGCGTTTCGTCACAGGGTTATTTGGTAAGCGTGATAGCGTTACGGAGATGTTTAGCAAACTGAAGAGGCAGACTCTGCAGGAGAGGCGCTGTGTAACGCGGTGTAGCATGCTGTCCAGGTTTCGAAAGGGTGCGTTTCTGGATGATGTATCGAATATATTGCTTCCCCCTACTTATACCTCCCAAGGAGATCACGAATGTAAAATTAGAGAGATTCGAGCGGCAAGGAGGCTTTCAGACAGTCGTTCTTCCTGCGAAACATACGCGACTGGGACAGGAAAGGGAGGTAATGACACCGTTGGGTGGCTTGCGGAGTATAAATGTAGATGTAGATGCAGATGTACATGATGCTGTCCCCCAACTATTGGACTCTGAGAGGTGAGCCAGTACCGTGGCCCCACGTTCTTTCGGCCTCACTCCTGTGGGTTTATTTTTGTGGCGTCAGATGAGGCTTTTGGTATACGAGACAGCGATGGACAATCTATAAGACCTGGCTGGCGTGCCCGCATTGAACGTGTTGGACACGCAAATGTCAAATGTGCATTAATATAAATGAAAGACATTTTCAAAAACATTTCTAAAACAATATACATCACTCGTCAGCGTGAATACTGTCTCTGAGCATCACCAGTCTTAAGATCTTCATTGAGCCCTAATGAAGAAGCAGTGCACCGATTCTTGATTATATGTACCATTCTGGTGCTCATTCTTTCCATTTCCGGATGGCATCGTCTATATTCTGAAGACGAACTACATAAATCAATGCATCCTGTAAACATGATAGGAAATCATTATAATTTTAAGATAGCAGTAAATAAAACGAAGACATGGCGTTTCATGGGCATAGCCACTCCGAAACAAAAATGTAACTGAAGATCAGATTTTGGAACATCTTTAACAGTTCAATTACCAACGAGCTATATTACAGTTAATGAAGATAAGGATATAAACACTAAATTACGGATATATCAGAGTGACACTATAAGCGGACATAGAAGAATATACACAAACAGACCTACAATGTTTCCACTCTATGACAGAAAACCTGGGCTATGAAGAGAAAAGTTTCTTGCCGTGTTCAGGAAGAGTAAATGACTTTCTTAGAAGCAGTGAAAGGTTGAAATAAGTTTGGCAGGATTCCTAACAAAAATATTAGACAAGAACTGAACATTTCTGCCATAAATGGCAAAATAGAAAAAAAACATAAACAAAAGTGGTTTAGGCCTCTTAGAGGTTGTCAGGACTAGATCTATGCTTACGGCAAATAATGGAGAAGTGTTACGAATGAAACAGGGAATTGTATCTATGCTTTATAGATCTAGAAAAGGCATATGATCATGTTCCTAGGAGGAAGTCATTGTCTGTTCTACGAAATTATGGAATAGGAGGCAAACGTTTGCAGCAATTAAAGGTCTTTACATAGATAGTCAGGCAGCTGTTAGATTTGACGGTAAATTGAATTCATGGTTCAGAGTAGTTTCAGGGGTAAGACAAGGCTGAAACATGTCTCCATTGTTGTTCATATCATTTATGGATCATTTGTTGAAAACAATAGACTCGGTGAGATTAAGATATGTGAACGTAAAAAAAAGCAGTCTCGTATGTGCCGATGACTTAGTTGTGATGGCAGATTCGATTGAAAGTTTGGAAAGTAATATTTCAGAGCTACATCAAATTTATAAAGACTATGGTATGAAGATTAGCGTCTACAAAACGAAAGTAATGTCAGTGGGAAAGAGGTATAAACGGACTGAGTGCCAAATAGGAGGAACAAAGTTAGAACAGGTGGACGGTTTCAAGTACTTAGGATGAATATTCTCACAGGATTGCAACACAGTGAAAGAACTGGAAGCGAGGTGTAGCAAAGCTAATGCAGTGAGCGCTCAGCTACGATCTACGCTCTTCTGCAAGAAGGAAGTCCGTACGAAGACTAAGTTATCTGTGCACCGTTCAATCTTTCGACCAACTTTGTTGTATGGGAGCGAAAGCTGGATTGATTCAGGTTACCTTATCAATAAGATTGAGGTTATGGATTTGAAAGTAGCTAGGATGATTGCAGGTACTAGTAGATGGGAACAATGGCAGCAGGCTGTCCACAATGAGGAAATCAAAGAAAAACTGGAATGAACTCTATAGATGTAGCAGTCAGGGCGAATAGGCTTAGATGGTGGGGTCATGTCACACACTTGGGAGAAGCAAGGTTACCCAAGAGACTCATGGGTTCAGCAGTAGAGGGTAGGAGGAGTCGGGGTAGACCAAGGAGAAGGTACCTGGATTCGGTTAAGAATGATTTTGAAGTACGAACACTATGAGCTTAACTATAGGCTTAACATCAGAAGAGGCACCAATGTTAGCACTGAATAGGGGATCATGGAAGAATTTTATCAGGGGGACTATGCTCCAGAATGAACGCTGAAAGGCATAAACAATCTTAAATGATGATGATGATGATGAAACAAAAGTGGAGCGACATGTGGAACGAAAGAAAGAAACGAGGACGGCCATTTGGAAGATGGAAGTGAAGCTAGAACAGGTCGATTGGTCTATTTAGCAAAACGCATAAGAGGAAGGAAAAAAAAATCCTTCTGTTATCTTCTTAAAACAATCTAAAATTTTGTGTAGACGCAGACACGTAATTAGTCGTTCCCCACTCACCCTAGATTAGAGTAGATTAGATTAGTTTTTCGTTACATAGATCCATGCTCAGTAGATTCTCGTGGATGTGGAACATGTCAACTTCTTTTTTTTTTTTTAAAAAAAGTTGAAATAGCAATACTAATAGTATGAATATATACAATACATCATTCGTTTCTATTAAAAAATTCGTCAATGGAGTAGAAGGAGTTGGCCACTAGTAAGTCTTTCAGGCTCCTTTTAAATTGAACTTTATTTGTAACTAAATTTTTATGTTTGCTGGCAAATTATTGAACATGATTGTTCCTGAGTAGTGGACCCCATTTTGAACTAAATTAAGTGCCATTAAGTCTTTGTGCAGATCATTCTTGTTCCTGGTATTGTATGTATGAACTGAGCTGTTTGTTGGAAAAAGAGATATATTATTTAGGACAAATTTCACTAAGGAGTAAATATACTGAGAGGCCGTGGTTAGTATACCTAGTTCTTTGAAGAGGTTTCTACATGACGTCTGTGAATTTACTCCACAAATAATACGTATTACACGCTTTTGGACTCTGAAAACTTTTGTTTGACTTGAAGAGTTACCCCAAAATATATACCATATGACATTATGGAATAAAAGTAGGCAAAGTACGCAAGCTTTTTCATTTTTATGTCACCTATGTCTGCTAACACTCGAATTGCAAATACAGATTTGTTAAGGCGTTTCTGCAGTTCTGTGGTGTGCTCCTCCCAACTCAATTTATTATCAAGTTGTAATCCCAGGAATTTAAGACTGTCAACCTCTTCTATATGCTCTTCTCCATACTGTATGCATATGCCGGGTGGAAACCTCTTATAGGTTCTGAATTTCATGTAGTGAGTCTTTTCATACTTTAATGTCAATGAGTTGGTTTTAAACCATCCATGAAAATATCATCAGCAGATCTTTCCAGAACTACACTCGACATACTATTTATTGCAACACTTGTGTCATCTGCAAACAAAAGGAACTTTGCTTCTGGCAGTGTAACTGATGAGAGATCAATAATGTATACAATAAAAAGCAATGGCGACTCACAGTCACTGTTACGTTGGCTATGGTATTGGAAAGTGGCTGCGTGTGGCCGGGCATGCTGGAGGGTGAAACCGAAATCCGGACGGGCGGACTCGGGGCGCCAGACGGAAGTGATGTCCGAAGTCAATTTCTGGGCGCGCAGTTTTACGATCGCATTCGACCGCCGCGCCGTGTCGGGGGAGGCGACGCGGCCGAATCCACTTACCCCGCGCACCGCGCCCCCACCAGCCTACCCGCTTCAACGACAACGGATTCGGCTTCGGCTTTGTAGCGACTGTGGCAAAATTGTATCGCCTCGGAATATGTGGGCAGCAACAGATTCTTGTAAAGCGGATGCTGCTGCCTGAGACCAAGTTTCGTAAGGTCTCTGGGCGAAAAGGAGACGACCTCTAGTTTTGCAGTGTATTTTTTGACGTTTCTGATCAACTCTTCTCAGTTTTATAAAAACGAAAAAGGAAACAAAAACTGAAGTTCATAAGTAGTTGCGATTTAATGCTTTACCTTCATACCATCCGTTTAGAAGATAAATACTTTGCCCCAGTACATCTTTATCTTTGATAACATATTTTGTGAGACCTATGTTCTTGTATGCGTATCTTTTCCTTTCGATGAAAACAGCGCATAGTGTCAGATTACCAACACAGCCGAAATACTAAAGCTTACGACAACGTCTTTCTAAAAAAAGTGTACTAAACACAAACACATGTGGCACAATTTTACCAAAAAGTTTGTGTTCAATTGTGGCTGTTAATGACGTGCTATTCTTTTTTTACACTGTTATATTATGGATTCCGTATAAATATTGCAACACGTGGGGCAATACTGACCCTTAGAAGCTAGATTAAGGAAAGGCAAACCTACGTTTCTAGCATTTGTAGACATAGAGAAAGCTTTTGACAATGTTGACTGGAATACTCTCTTTCAATATCTGAAGGTGGCAGGAGTAAAATACAGGGACCGAAAGGCTATTTACAATTTGTACAGAAACCAGATGGCAGTTATAAGAGTCGGTGGACATGAAAGGGAAGCAGTGGTTGGGAAGGGAATGAGACAGGGTTGTAGCCTCTCCCCGATGTTACTCAATCTCTATATTGAGCCAGCAGTAAAGGAAACAAAAGAAAAATTCGGAGTAGGTATTAAAATCAATGGAGAAGAAATAAAAACTTGGAGGTTTGCCGATGACATTGTAAATCTGTCAGAGACAGCAAAGGACTTGGAAGAGCAGTTGAACGGAATGGACAGTGTCTTGAAAGGGGTATATGAGATGAACATCAACAAAATCAAAACGAGGATAATGGAATGTAGTCGAATTAAGTCGGGTGACGCTGAGGGAATTAGACTAGGAAATGAGTCACTGAAAGTAGTAAAGGAGTTTTGCTATTTGGGGAGCAAAATAACTGATTATCGTCGAAGTAGAGAAGATATAAAATGTAGATTGGCAATGGCAAGGAAAGCTTTTCTGAAGAAGAGAAATTTTTTAAGATCGAGTATAGATTTAAATGTCAGGAAATCGTTTTCAAAGTATTTGTATGGAATGTAGCCCTGTATGGAAGTGAAACATGGACGATAAATAGTTTAGACAAAAAGAGAATAGAAGCTTTCGAAATGTGGTGCTACAGAAGAATGCTGAAAATTAGATGGGTAGATCACATAACTAATGAGGAGGTATTGAATAGGATTGGGGAGAAGAGGAGTTTGTGGCACAACTTGACTAGAAGAAGGGATCGGTTGGTAGGACATGTTCTCAGGCAGCAAGGGATCACCAATCTATTATTGGAGGGAAGCGTGGAGGGTAAAAATGGTAGAGGGAGACCAAGAGATGATTACAGTAAACAGATTCAGAAGGATGTAGGTTGCAGTAAGTACTGGGAGATGAAGAAGCTTGCACAGGATAGAGTAGCATGGAGAGCTCCATCAAACTAGTCTCAGGACTGAAGACCACAACGACAATCTTAACAAATTCATAGAAAACCTTTGCTAATATATTCCGCTTTATGAGTTCTCCCTCGTTTACTATCATACTTTCGTCCTTTTTTTTGAACAGTATTCTTTAATTTTCTGTTCTTTTGATGTCATTTACGAGCTATGACACTATTCTGCTTCGTCGTATTTACGATGTAACTGGTCATCTGTCATCCTGTAGATCTTATTTATGTCGGAAACACACACTGTTGTTTACTGTCTTCGACAAAAATGGAATTATATTTTGTGTAAGATATAGGATAGTCTGTTGTTCTGGCTTATCTGTTTACTGAAAATAATTTCGTCAAAGTTATAAGTGTGTTTTTCAGTTCGTATTTCAGTTTAATAGTGTTTTGGCAAATGTGTATAGAGTTCCATCTTATCTAAAATATTATGAAAGTTAGCAAATTACGGAGCTTAGTACTAGTAGGTATGAAATGCTGTAGTATTAATCTGTTTTTGATTGTTGTTGCATTAATCCCCCTCTTGTGTGCATTCCTCGTAGTGAGTTCTGCAACGTGTAACATCATGACGGCAAATAGTCACATACTTCAAATAGTCTTGAAGCTATCGTGGTCTTTGTCAATAAAAGTGGCAACGTCGCTATTCTTTTATACTACTTCTTCGATTGAGAGGTTTACTACCATTATGGAATCTTCTTCAGATACGTGTCCATCGTCGAAATGCCGCAGACGGTCCGGTACAGAAGAAGATTGCACATACTCCCATTTTATATATGAACGCGACAGCTCTCCGATTACGTTAAATCTTCTGAAGAGGATCCCAGCAGTGGAAGAGAAAAGTTGAGTCGAAGAACAAGCAAAAGAGCTGTTAGGCGTACACCAACAATTAATAAGTTTTTCCTTTCATTAGTAATAATGTTAAGGAAATGTGTTTGAGAAAAATATTAGTGTCATCTGTTTCAGAGATAAAGTCAGTATCTTCTAAATATATACAAAGGAAAAAAGCAGTCGTAGAAGAATCTTTATTTAGAAATCGAGAAATAGGGAAGAAAGAAAGAAAACATTACCAGATATGAAATCATAAGTAATTGTTGCTCCTCGTCAATAGCAGTAGTTGACCGAATTCTACACAAAATCAAAATTACAGTTACTTACGTTAGATTAGACCACATCGATAAATATTTTATGGCGTGTAAATTTTCGGCTATTTTTTTTGTTACTGCTTATCTGTACATGTGTTAGTTCACTATTGGCGTGCTTAATAAACGTGTATCCGCTATGAACTTTACTTCATTTAGTTGCACTGCGAAGTTCATAGACATGCTCCGTTACATATGTAAATTTATGTTTATGAAATATTTGGGATAGTTTTAAATATTTAGTCGAGATTGTAACTTGGTATGGGCCACCAGCCTACGTTTGCAATAGATTTGGTAACACCTACGTCAGAAATTGTTTTGTACTGTCTTCTTTTGAGTTGCGTCTAACAGTCAGATACAGGATGTTTTGTATCTGTTTCCTCTTTATGAACTGATGTGAAAACAGGCGTACAATATCCGGTTCTCGTTTTTGTTATACAGTACAGTGAAACAATGGGAACGTGATGGCAATATACAGTAATTACAATGGTCTTTTGTAAAATAAATTGCTTTTATCCACGATGTAGCTTTGTTAGTTCATGCAATATTCACAAATCTGTGTGCATGACCTGGGCATTCTTGCTTTGTTTTAATGGATGGACGTGAGTACTAATTTCATTAACTATTTACAACAGTCTGACAACACTGGGGCAACATTTCGATTCCGAAACTGTAGAAATCACGTGGTTTTGAGGATAAGAAGTCGTCGAGTTATGTTCGAACCGAATTTTTATTCTTAAAGGAAATTCCTTGAAGGCTGTTCCATAGAGAGTGGAACAGTTGAAAATCTGAGAGCACAAGATAAGGTGAATAAGGTGGGTGCGAAGTGACTTCCCCACCGAAATCCTTTACAGTACTTTTTGTCAGTCTATCAGAATGCGTGCAGCCGTTATTGTGGTGTAGCAACACTTCACGCGGCCTTCCTTGTCATTCTCCCTGTACTGCGTCTGTAAGATGTCTCAGGTGATGACAATAAGTGTCAGCAGTTACACCTGGGGCAAGGAATTAGTAGTACACCGAACAGTCGCTGTTCTACCAGACGCAAAACAATATCATCCGCGGATGCGCGTTGGCCTTTATGCTAGGAGTTACTGCTTTTTTGGGCTCCGCCATTGCTTTCTTTTCCTTATAATAAAGACACCATTTTTCGTTACCAGTAACGATGGTCGGTGTTGCTCACATCTCTATTGATGACACCAAGCAGAGATGCACATATGGCCTACAGCTGATTTTTGTGTTTTGAATTAGAGCGTGCGGTACCCTATTTTTGTACATTCCTCACCGCATGCAAATGTCGTGCGTTGGTTGAATGATTACAGGTCACCACATTTGCCAATTCTCGAGTACACTGACGTGAATGAGTGTGGATTAATATGTCTAAACGATCTTCACCAACCCCGAAAGTTTTCGTGAATGTAGAAAGTCGATAATGTCAAAACGATCTTCCTTAAAATGAGGAAACCATTTTCCCGCCGTGCTCTCTCCAATGTCATTATCCCCACACAGGGTGCGAATGTTTCTGGCTGCATCAGCTGCCACCACCTCTCTACTGAACTCAGACAGAAGAGTACGTCGGAAAAGTTCCGACATCGCCACTTGGCACTCAATTTTCTAGCGTCCGTAACTCCACTCACCGTCTCCAAATGACAAAAATTACAATATGTATACTCAAATGGCAACAGTTTACTAGAAAACAATGATACTCGATAAATAAACCCATAGGCACCGGAATAACAAATTATGAAAATTTGCGGTCAGTTCCTTTGGGACCAAACTGCTGAGGTCACCGGTTCCTAGGCTTACACACTACTTAAGCTAACTTAAACTAACTTCCGCTAAGGGCAACTCACACAACCATGCCCGAGGGAAGAGTCGAATCTCCGACGGAGGGAGCCGAATGAGCCGTGGCAAGACGCCTAAAAAAAAAAAAAAAAAAAAAAAATGGCTCTGAGCACTATGGGACTAAACATCTGAGGTCATCAGTCCCCTAGAACTTAGAACTACTTAAACCTAACTAACCTAAGGACATCACATACATCCATGCCGGAGGCAGTATTCGAACCTGCGACCGTAGCGGTCACGCGGTTCCAGACTGAAGCGCTTAGAACCGCTCGGCCACAGCGGCCGGCCAAGGCGCCTCAGACCGCGCGGCCACGGAATAGAAAAATGTGTAACAAAAACCAAATGCAACAGGTAACATACACGTCTATAGTTTGGAATATACCGGTAGTGGCAGTGGCTACCTTTTCCGTGTGTACCTTAAGGTTAACTTCAGTTCCACTTATGGATAAAATATAAGAAGACTGTTTATACCTTTACGCCAAAGGTTATTACTATGGTTTCGTTCAATACGAGAGCGACATGTACGGCACAGAATGGTATTCTTAGATATCCAGAATTCGCCCTGTACATGAGGTAACGATATTTTCCAGGCAGCTACGGGCTGCCACATTTTTCATTACCTAAAGAACGTAACCTTACTCTTGTCTTGTCTTCATTTTCACTAGGCAGACATTTATCCAAATGTGACTTTAAGTAACTACTTATTTAAAGATAGTTTAGGTATCTCTTTCATGTCTGAGATTATGTTGCTGATTTTTCTTATGTCCTTGAAGATCATTATGTTATTTCTGTTTGCAGAAGTCGCTGGCTTTTTACGGGATACTGGGAGACGTACATACTGGTGAGTGACGGCTTTTGCATTATTATCTGAATATTAATACATGAACACGAACAAGGAAGTACCGATTTTTAATATTAATGATACAAGGAGATCAATAAAATTTATATAATTTCGAAAGATAATTTGCAGTAGATATGCTCAAAGCAAAAATCATGTGTGCACAGTACCGTTAAGTGTGATAAAAGAAAGTAGATGCTTTCAGATTCATAGCTCTGATGATACCGTCACTATCACGCATTAAAATTTCTGATACGTGAACATCGAAAATTGAAGTCCTACCAACTTCTACCCCGTGTACTGATCACGTGCTATGATAGAAATAACACTTGAAAGTAACAAAGTTTCGTGAAATTGCATTCTAGGGACATTCATGTCTACATGGTTCGTTTGCAGTAAGATTCGTAAACCGGGCGAATACAATTCAACTACTAGGTCGCTGACGATGTCAGCAGTGGAAATCAAAATAGCGTAGCAACGAAGTCTGCAAATAACGTTGTATAAAACGTCATTATTTCGCTTACTGTTCTGTAAGAGCGGTCATTGGACGCCATTACCAGAAAATTTCAAATAAGTTCCAAATGCGTAATTTCTTCGTTTTAGCAACTACGACCTCCGGCTTCCCTTATTACATGGAAACTATATTTGTTTTAGACTATGTCTAGAAGGATGACACTAAAGGGTCGGAGTGAAAGACGCAGAGCCAAACAGACAAGTTTTTGCGAAGATAAAGTAATAGTAATGTGGTTATCCATAATTTTAATGGAACTGTTTTATTGAACGGTCATAATATTAATAACTAAACATCGAAAACTGAAGTAATGGTTTTAAAAATTACCTAATTTTACAAGGAGGCCAATGAAACACATATAATTCGAAAGGTACTCTGAGACAAATGTGCACAAAGAATATTAGGTATGTACATAGCCATTAAGCGAGGTAAAACGAAGGAGACAAACACACACGAGAAACGTTTTAGTCTTTCTCTCACACTGATACCAACTTCTACCACGCGTACCGGTCAGGTGCTACGGTAGAAATGACATACGAAAGTAACAATCACATTCATGTTTAAATATTGCAGATAGTTCAGTTACAGATAAACATGCACACAAGGCCACAACTTCTAAGTCGTTGAGGTTACCGACTTTTGAAAAAGAAACGTAGTAACGAAGCCATCGGGGGCAAGAAAAGTTGTTTATTAGCGTGCTTTTTTCACTTTCCTTTTGTCTAATAGTAACCGGAACTAACTTTTTGTTCGTTTGCCGCTCTCACCACAAAATGTGAAGTGTTGCTAATTTTCACTTTCTTCATTTTGAATAGCCACGATATCTCTTATTATACTGAAATTGTATTTGTTTTAGTCTATGCCTCGAAGAAGAATACTAACGGGTCGTGTTGGAAGACGAATGGCTAGAGAGGGACAATTTTTGCATAGACAAAGTAATAAGAATAATGTGGACGTTGGTAATGATAATGCTATTGCTGTTTCGAAAGATACGTTTAAATCTCTGGTGGACTTAATTCCAGTTAATTTTGTTAGTTATAACTGTGGTCTGATGAATTTACAGTGAAAATTTTGTAACACAAATCATTTCGCATCTCAGGTTACTTTACGCGGTACAAAGGTATTCACATTGTGTTGTCATAAGGAAAAAGTGGATTTGCCGTCAGTTATACAAAATACACTTTTCAACACATTGCGCCAAGGACACACTTAAAATCATCGAACAACTAAACAGAAATCAAAGAATTATTTCACGAACTCTTGTAGCTAGAATGCAGTACATGCTATGGGTCAATTTGAGACTAACATTTCAGATACATGAGTGTTTTTTAATAACAGATCAGATCCACTCATCACAGGCGATACTACTATTTTTAAGTATACGTCAAAATTGGTTGGAATAGAGATAATATCGTTTCCTAGTATTTATCGTCAAATAAACGACATTTTTTTATATCATAGGTAAAAAGAAACTTGATCTAGAAGACTAGATAATGGCTTGAATTATAGTGGTGGGTATAATGGAATTTTTGTTACAGATTGATTACCAATGTCACTGTTGTACACTGAAGAGCCAAAATATATTGATCACTGATCACTGCGAGACAGTATCGCCTGGTAATACTGCGTGCACGTGACGTGGGACGGGAAGCATATTAGCGAAACAGTCACGAATAGAGAAACATTTTAGTGACGACACGGGTCGCCAATGGCGAATTCCACTGACATAAGCGACTTTGACGAAGATGAAATTGTAGTGGGTGTGAACGAGTATCTCGTTAAAGTGGCGAAGCTCGCCGGGTGTTCGCGTGCCGCTGTTATGAGCATCTATTGAAACTGACTGGACGCTGTGCGATCACGAGTACGGCATAAGCCCTTGGGCTAGTGCAGGCAGTAGTGTTAAGGCACGTATCTTTCTTCAACATGGGGCTCTGCTGCACATTAACCCTAAGTGTTCGCATGCTGAAGAAACGACATCGTCAATTTCGATTGCACATGACACGGGGCCATCGATATTGGACCGTTCATTGATGTAATTGTGCCTCCTGGTCGGATACTTCCCGTTTCTCGTTACACCAGGTCGATGATCTTGTGAGGATATGCCTTCATCGAGGCGAACGATTGTGCGAAACATGCACCGCGCTACGGAAGCAACGCCATGGGGGGCAGTTTTATGCTACTGGGGACGTTCACCTGGGCTGCCATGGGGCTTGTAGCAATTGAAGACATTATGATGGTGTGGCGTTTCCTTTATCAGCCAGTCTTCTATCTCCCTCGGGAGCAAGTCTGTCTGCCTGAAACATGTGGGTTTCAGCTTGTAATTATCGCCTCAGCGGATAAACTAGTAAAATGTAATACCCTACGCATACGCGAGTTTTTGTTAATCGTGGACAGGTCCTGACAATCTCTGACTAATCAGAAGAAGTCGAGTGTAATTCCTTGCCATTATACAAAATTTAAAGAATAACCCAGCCTCGCCGAATACATCAAATACAGTTCCTAAACAGATCACTTATTGTGGGCCATTTCATTACAATGAGATCACAAAAGTCATTGGATGCCTCTTAACATCATATAAGGCCACCTTTTTCCCGGCGTAGTGCAGCAACTCGACGTGGCATGGATTCAACAAGACGTTGGAAGATTCCTGCGGAAATAGTGAGCCATCCTCGCTCTGTAGCTGTCCATAACTCAGACAGTGACGCTGTCGCAGGAATTTGTGCACGAACTGACTTCTCGATTAGGTCCCATAAGTTGTCGCCGGGTGACCACATCATTCTTTCAAATTGTCCAAAATGTTCTGCAAACCAATCGTGACCAATTGTGGCCCTGTGACACGACACATTGTCGTTCATATAAGTGCCATTGTTATTTGGAAACATTAAATCCATGAATGCCTGAAAATGGTCTGCAAGTACCTGGTCATAGCGATTTCTAGTCAATTATTGGTTCAGTTGAACCAAAGGACCCAAGTAAACACAACTAAAATTATTTTAGAGTCACCATCTGCTTGCACAGTGCCTTTATGACAACTGGGTCCATGGCTTTGGGGGTCTTCACCACACTAGAACCCGACCATCAGCTCTTACCAACTGAAATCGTGACTCATCTGATCAGGCCACCGCTTTCCAATTGTCTAACTTCTAAGTGATATGGTCACGACTGCTTTGTCCATGGTGAGAGGTAACGACCGAAATTTGGAAATCTCGTCACGCTCTTGACACAGTCGATTGCAAAACATAGAATTTCCTAAAGATTTCCGAAATGGAATGTCCCATGCATTTAGCTCCAACAAAAATTTCACGTTCAAAGTCCGTTAATTCTCATCGTGGGGGTATAATTATGTCGGAAATCTCCTCACATCAATCATCTGAATAGAAATGAGAGTTCCTAAGGTGCACTGTCCTTTAATACCATGTGTACGCGATACTGCAGCCATCTGTATAAGTGCATATCCCTATCCCATGACTTTTGTCGCCTGAGTCGAGAATCGCATTGAAAAACCCTGAGTAAAATATCGCGCAGCATCCTCAACTGGCTGTCGGTTATATACCTCCAGTGGCCAGGTACTTAAGTATTCAATCCCCTGGTCGTTGCTGACAGCGTTACCCACAAGTGTTCCATTACAACACATTTCATCACTTTAACACAAGGAAATTCCCTGTCTCCGCTCATGTATATATACGCGGGTGCCCAGTTCGACCATCTCATTCAACCATTTTCTTCACTCGAACGTTGCGTGAAACGAAATAACACCTCGGCAACAGGTCGACTCTCACAAAATCTGTGGACTCCTTGTTTGACGTTTTCCCGACGGCGATATCGTCCTCTAGCAGGATAACTGTCCATGCCAAAAGGACAGAATGGTGCTACAAATGTTTCATGAATATTATAGCGAACAGACGTTGAAATCTTGGTCACGAAATTCACCTGAGTAGTACTAGATTCTCGAAGCTCAGACATACAGTCGCTAACACTGTGTTTTCCGGCAGAACTTTCAAACCAAAGGCATTCATTCATCCGGTCATTCAGAATGGTGCACAGGAAAGAATGTGGATGAAATAACCACAAGTACATAATAAACGAACGCGGGACTGACAGTACGGTTTCAGAGTGGTTGTGACGATGTACAGTCGCTTCGATTTATCAAATCTGTTTTAAAACATATAGACGGCAGGAGTCATTGGTTCCGACATGAGCAACAATTTGCAGTCGGGTGCACCCAGTACTCTCTATCGCCGCCGGCAGGGCCTCCTCCACATCTCGGATGAGATCCTCTGGCAAGTAGACAGAGTGAACACTGGCCTTCTTCCCCAACCTTTCCGCTATTTCCCTAAGGGGATCCATCACCCGCCTAACGTTGGAGCTCCCAATCACTAATAAACCTCTCGACCCGTGTGCCTGCTCGGACCTTGCTGAAGGAGCGGCCGCATGTCCACTCACAGGCAGAGCGGGCGATGCCGCACGGCCAGCCTCCACATTGACTTTCCGCCTCATGCGCCGCTGAACCTTCCAGTCCCCTTGAGGAGAGAGTGGCCCAACCGCGCCCGGTACCCGCGAAGATGTCTCGACAGCAGGGACCAAGGGTGAAGCATGTAACACCTGGGGTGTACCATGCGACGCACCAGACTCCCCACTGCCGCTACATTCCGAGGCAGCAGCCTGAAGACGGCTGTTACGTTCACCTTGTGTGAATGCTCCTGAAATGCTTATCATTTGCATATCAGCGTATCGTCTTCCTGTCGGATAAATTTGGCGTCTGTAGCACTTCATCTTCGTGGTGTAGCATTTTTAATGGCCAGTAGTGTAGTTTTGAATTAAGAGACTCGACTGTTTAGAAAAACAACACAGAATTTACTGCAGTGACAGTGGTTGGTGCTGTTGCAATTCATCTGGGTGGCACACGGTGGCTCAAATGAGCAGACGTCAAGAGGCGGAAGCAGCAGCAGAGAGAGAGAGAGAGAGAGAGAGAGAGAGAGAGAGACGAGCTTTTTAGGAGGTCGCGTTGGAAAATATGAGTTGGGCCCGTCGTCGGAGGCGTCTATGCGACCCGACACGCCACGCCACGGCCCGCTCGCCCCTAGTGTCGCACTTCTAATTGCCGTCTGTCATGGGCGTGGCTGCCACGTTAAAGCGGAGGGCGCGACGCGACGCGCTCCACGTCCCAGACGGCTTCACTCTGGCAGACCCGTAGGAGGTATCAACACGCCATTATCCCCTCAGCGTGACCTCTCTACATCGCACGCACAGGCTGCCTAACGCTTGCGCCCCTACTTGGGATACGTTTTACCTTCGTGGTGCATTATGAATAAAAGAGATTTAGCTATTATCTGTGTTACGAACATTCAAGCATTTCATCTCACGTTCACTTGTTAAAATATTATTTTGCTGACAGTAAGATGAAACTCTTTACAAAGTTTGTAGAAGCTATGGACCCATTTTACTCCGAAAATCATTCAGCATTCAAGAATTTCATTTTCACCGCTTCAGCTACCAGAAATCTTATTATCTAAGCCATATACATTGAAGAGCCAAAGAAACAGGTACACCTGGCTAATATCGTAGGGGCCCCCGCGAGCTCAAAGAATTGCCGCAACATGACGTGGCATGGCCATGACTAATGTCTGAAGTATTGCTGGAAGCAATTCATACCATGAATCCTGCAGGGATGTACATAAATCCCTAAGAGTTGGAGGGGGTAGAGAACTCTTCTGGACAGCACGTTGCAAGGCATTCCAAATATGCTCAATAATATTCATGTCTGGGAAGCCGGCTAGCCAGAGGAAGTGTTCATACCCAGAAGAGTGTCCCTGAAGTTATCTGTAGCAATTCTGGCGATGAGGGGTATCGCAAAGCCCTGCTGGAATTGCCAAGTCCGTCAGAATACACAATGGACATGAAAGGATGCAGTGATCAGACAGGATGCTTAATTACGTGTCACCTGTCAGGGTCGTATGCAGACGTGTCAGGGGTCCCAGATCACTCCAGCTCACGTCTCATACCATTACAGAGCTTCCACCAGATTGAACAGTACCCTGCTGACATGCAGGGTCCATGGATTTATGAGGTTGCTTCCATTCCCGTAAACGTCTCATACGCTCGATACAGTTTGAAACGAGATTCGTACGACCAGGCAACATGTTTCCAGTGATGAACAGTCCATCGTCGGTGTTGAATGGCCCAGGTCAGGCGTAAATCTTTATGTTGTGGAATCATCAATGTGCACAAGTAGACCTTAGGCTTCCAAGGCCCATATAGATGATATTTCTTTGAATGGTTCGTACGCTGACACTTGTTAATGGTCCAGGATTGAAATCTGCAGCAATGTGCGGAAGCGTTGCACTTCTGACGAGTTAAACGATCTTCCCAAGTCGGCGTTGGTCCCTTTCCTGCAGGATCATTTTCCGGCAGCAGCGGCGTCGGAGAACTGATGCTTGACAGGATTCATGATATTCACGGTACAGTCGTGAAATAATTTTACGGGAAAATCCCCACATCGATACTTCGGAGATTCTGTATCCCATCGGTCGTGCGCCGACTATAGCACCACGTTCAAACTCACTTGAATCTTGATAACCTGCCATTGTAGAAGCAGTAACCGATCAAGAACTGCGCCAGACACTTTTTGTTTTATATAGGTGTTGCCGACAGCAGCGCCTCATTCTCCCTGTTTACACATCTCTGTATTTGAACACGCAAGCCTACATCAGTTTCTTTGGCGCTTCAGTGTGTAAGTTACGCTATTTATTCGCTTCTACGCCGTTTCAATCCATCCTGGAAGTTTGTAAAGGTGAGAGACATTTCTCATTGTGTCATGTATTAAGGCACTGTCCATCAACTTGAAGGATAGAACATGAGCAAAATTTTGTTTAGATGCCTCTGCGGCAGGTGTTAATACCATCATCGCGGTCTCCACTCGACCGCTGTAATTGCATAACTCATCCAAAATATGTGGACACTTCTTGGTGGACACTGGTATCGAGTATGTCCAACCTTCGCCTGTAAGACGGCTTGAATTCTACCGGGGCTACTTTCATTGAGGTGTAGGACTGTCTCTGGAGTGGAGAATTACACTTCCTCAACAGCCAAAACCAGCAGTGACAGTGAACGCTGGTGTCTAGAGCGAAGTTCTTCCATTAGGTTACGGTCATAAGTGTGCGCCGGGCAGAACATATCAGGAATTTTATTGGCCAAAACCATTACCTCATTGATGCTGCTTTGGGATAGGGTGGATTGTCGAGCTGATACAAACGATCATAGTTTTCAGACTGTTCCTCTATTGTTCGCAGTAGACATTACTGTAAAATGTGTTCATATTTATCCGCATCTAGCGTTTTCTTGATCACAATATGGGACTCACACTCTAACCATGAAAAAATTCTCACCTACCGTAACACCATGTATTCCGTACTTCATTACTGGCAACACGCCAGTAACGCTCTACAGGTATTCGCCCTACTCAAACCCATCCATCGGATTGTCACAGAGTATAGCATGATTCATCACACCAAATCACTCGTGTCCAATCATCGAGTTTCCGCTGGTGTCGTTTTATCTCACTGTCTCAAGCATCGCTCAGTATTAACTACAAAATGAGTGGCTTATGAAGAGCTGCCAGACCTCAGTATCTCATTATTTCTAACTTCTTACGCACAGGCCTTATTCTGGCTGTACTGAATATGGCACTATTGAATTGGTAAGTCATTCCGTCGGCTAATTTAATGCCATCTCTTAAAATCACCTTCTGCAAAGCTCGACGGTTCCTGCCTCATCTTGGTTTCGCTGTGGTGGATTCAAATTTTCGTGATGGATCTGACGATTAGCCCACGTTTGCAGTCCCTGATGTCTCCTGACGGGGCCATTCTGCTACCACTGTTTGATATTCCCTGTTTGATATTCCCTGCATCTTTCTATTCTCACAGGCCTACTTCTAGTGACACCTAGTGATCGATTCCACATTGCGTACGTACTTTTGAATACTTTTGATCAACTGTTGTGTATCGTACAGTCACAGTAAGGTGACCATCACCTATGTTCGACGTCAAAGTGCAATAACCACCTACAAAAGGCATGTGGTAGCACTAGCAGTGGAGAGTGTATTTGGGATGTCGTCGGACGCTGAAAACAATGCAGCCGTTGTCCTAATGCGGAAATGCAGCAATTTATATGAGCTCAGAAGGTTATGATCGTTGGATTTTCTGCCAGTGATGGAAACATATTCGAAATGACTTAGTTTGTAAACTGTTCACGCGCCGCCATGATTGAAGTATACCGTGCATGCCAAAGTGGCGCAATACAGAACCGGCACCAACGCATCTGCGGTGCAACCGGGCCCTGTGGAGAGCTGTAACAGCGCATAGGTGTGTAACTGTTAAAAATCAGACCGCCCATATGAACCAAGGGGCTACCAACAGCGTCTCCTCAACGACTGTTCGAATGGTTCAAATGGCTCTGAGCACTATGGGACTTAACATCTATGGTCATCAGTTCCCTAGAACTTAGAACTACTTAAACCTAACTAACCTAAAGACATCACACACATCCATGCCCGAGGCGGGATTCGAACCTGCGACCGTAGCAGTCGCGCGGCTCCGGACTCAGCGCCTAGAACCGCTCGGCCACTGCGGCCGACCCAACGACTGGTCAGCGAACGCTGCTAACTGGGGTGCGATGGGGAGTTTCGTGTGTGAGAATTATCTTATTTGAGATTGAAAAGAAGCTAAATGATTTCTCTAAAGGTAAGATATAAAGTAGATTAGAGAAACATATGGCGATTGGAGTGATGCTCAAAATCATGTACATAAAATAAAGTGTCGGCCGAGAATTTCTAGGTCAATATTTAATTTAATATCTTATAATTTTAAGGAGAAGTAGAGGATACTTTTCCTGGTGAAACTTTAAATCCCCAATCGGCACTTCATTTGCTGAACATCATTTGGAATATCGTTCAGAGTCCGTCAAATGTTTCTCTAATGTATTTTATTTCTTACTCGTACTTGTGAGCAAATAACTTTACAGACAATTTTGCCTTTTTTCAATTTTATTTTTCAGTTTTCAGGTGTTTCCTTAAATAATAATAAACCAGTTTTTCTTAATTATACCGATTACTGCCAAGAAATTTTCCTTCCCTTGAAAATTAGCCCTCACACTCGTCAATTGGCTACCCTATTTGTACATTTCCCATTCTCTGTTTGGCCTGGAGAATTCGTTCCGCTCAAACAGTTGTTCACAGTTGAATATTAGATCAATGTAAGTTTTTATGCGTAAAATAGCTAGTTCTTGAAGAGATGAACATTTGACAGTTCATTTATGTAGAAGGTAGCAGCCGTTCGTAGAATATTTCAGTTTTCCCTCAAATTATTGTTTAAATTTTTCTTACAAATCTAGACGTCACGCTGATGACTTTGAGACCCCATTTGTCTGTTTCCCGCTCTTAGTTTGGCAATGAAAATCAAGTAAAAAATCTATTGAGTAATTTTTGGAGAGTCTTCCTTCCAGCTCAAAGACTTGACGAGAAGAGCACCGTTAAATTATTGAAGTCCCTGGCGTTAGACTATAATCATTTATGTTACCTTTAATCACAATAATCTTAGAAAATATTTCGTTGTTCTACATCAGTATAATTTTCATGTTATGAAAATACTCGTGACCGAATTTATAACGTCTTCGCTCCAGTCGGCATATAGTACCATACTAATATTGTTTTTCTCTTTGGTAATGCGCCTGTGACTGTCGATTATGACAATTCCTACAGTACACTCTGCGGTTTAAGCTTAGTTCGACCTTGGATTTCGTCACAACGTGCCGATATTGCCAAATGGCCGGAGTCCTAACGCGGACTTCAGGATCCCGTCCAAATTTCCGTTTTCAGTTAATAACCTTAAATTTTTACCGTTTTCTATTAGTATATTTTTAGCTGATGACACACATGAGTAGTGGAAATCGTTTTTCATTTTGCCCCATCTCCCCAATTGCTCCAGAGCACGAATGTCTCCTCATAATCCTGAGGTCAGTACAGAATATATGAGAACCCTTGAATAAAATCACTGCAGTGCTTTCATTCAGATTGAAGTGTCAACTGCGAGAGGAAAAAGGTAGGAAGATTTGGGTTTAAGGTTCAGTTTACTATACGATCATTAAAGACGCAGAGCCAGCTCTGATTGGAGGAATACGGGGAAGGAAAGCGTGCATGCTATTTTCACGCGTAAGGAGTCTTCTATTTCATTTAAGAAAATTTCGCATACCTTTAACTGAATTGTAGAATTGTGATATCACCCGCTGTCTTGTCGCAGGTGCGGAAGGCGAACCTATTGTACTAACCACTGTCTTACCTCGATCACTGTACTGAAGGAAAGTGTTGCGGTGGTCACATAAACTCTTGGGCCCTCATTTTTTAAACTGTTTTAGGATTTTGTTTTAAATGTTTATCGTTTAAAAATTCAGGGCAACAGAAATAATGAGATACAGAGTACTTCGGTGACGATAAAGTCTTGGGATTCATTAGACAGCGTCACATTCCTCTTCAAACTTCTTCAATGCTCGACCTTCCGATCACTCTGTTGGGATCTTTTCTAGGATTCCACGAATGTCCCTGGATGGCAGAACACTGCAGAGTGATATGCAGTTTTGACACTTGAGTGATAATAGAGGCATTTAATCTCTTTACAACTGGTGACGCCAGACTTAGACTCCACTAGATGCGAGAAGGATTGGAAATCCATCCTTGTCCGAAGTCCACGGAGGTTATACTGTCTTGCTGCTATGGGTCAAGCACTTCTGAAAGGAGGAAGAGTATAACGTAAGGAATGAAATATAGATTTAAGTTATGTTACAGAGATGTCGTCATGGTTTTACTTATCAGAATGTCTTTTCCTATGCGGCACCCGATTTTAAACCGTCAGTAAAGCGCACCGCAGCCTATTAACAACTGGAAGAATGAAAAAGTCTTATCTTTTTCCTGATACTTGCTCGAGAAAGAAAATTTGTCATTTCAGTTTTCGTTTCGCAGCAGTATCTTTCGTTCACTATCTAATAAAATATATTTTGTAATTTATTTATTTATTTTGTGGCACTGAGTTCTGATTAGTTACAGCAGGCGTGTTACATCCATTTTTAAAATTTTAACAGATTTTACGTGTATCTGCTCAACAGGACAATGGTATTGTCGAATTACACTGAAGAGCAAAAGAAACTGGTACACCTGCCTAATATCGTGTAGGGCCCCGACAGTATGCAAAAGTGCCGCAACACGGCGTGGCTTGGATTCGACTAATGTCTAAAGTAGTGCTGGAGTCAACTGACACTGTGAATCCTGCAGGGTTGTCCATACATCCGTAAGAATACCAGGGGGAGAGATCTCTTCTGAACGGCACGTTGCAAGGTATCCCAGATATACTCAATCATGTTCATGTCTGGGAAGTTTGGTGGCCGGCGGAAGTGTTTAAAGTCACAAGATTGTTCCTGGAGCCACTCTGTAGAAATTCTGGACGTCTGGGTCGTCGAATTGTCCTGCTGTATATGCTCAAGTCCTTCGTAATGCACAGTGGACATGAATGGATGCGAGTGATCAAACAGTATGCTTACGAACGTGTCACCTGTCTGAGTCGTGTCCAGATGTTTCAGCGCCCTCACCAGCTTCAACAGTCCCCTGTTGACATGCAGGGTCAATGCATGTATGTGGTTATCTCCATACCCATCCACGTCCATCCGCTCGATTTACTTTGAAACGAGACTCGTCCGACCAGATAATTTGTTTCTAGTCATGAGCAATCCAATGTCGATGTTGACGGGACCAGTCGAGACGTAAAGCTTTGTGTCGTGCAGTCATCAAGGGTACACGATTGGGCCTTCGGCTCCGAAAGCCAATATGGATGATGTTTTGTTAAATGGTTTGCCCGTTGCCACTTGCTAGTGGCTCACATTGAAATCTGCAGCACTAGTCGGAAAGGTTGCACTCGTGTCACGTTGAACGATTCTCGTCAGCCGTCATTGGCCCCGTTCTTGCAGGACCTTTTTCCGGCCGCAGTGATGTTGGAGATTTGATGTTTTACCCGATTCCTGGTATTCACGGTGTACTCTTGAAATGGTCTCACTTCATTGCTACCTCAGAGATGCTGCGTCCCATCGCTCGTCCGTCGACTATAACATCGCGTTCACACTCACTTAAATATTGATAACGTTCTGCTATTGTAGCAGCAGTTACCTGTATAATAACTGCGCCAGACACTTGTTGTCTTATACATGCGTTACCGATCGCAGCGCCGTATTCTGTCTGTTTACATATCTTTGTATTTGAATACGCATGTCTATACCAGTGTCCTTAGCGGTTCATTGTACGTCGTGTTAATGTTATAGTAAGCTGGAACTATGTTGCGAATGGTTACATACAGGATGTCCATCATAGGAGACTCTCATTTCAAAATTCAATATCTCGAAAACTAAGATCGAAAGTCGAGTTCAACAATTGTTATGTTGAAACTTCCTGGCAGATTAAAACTGTGTGCCCGACCGAGACTCGAACTCGGGACCTTTGCCTTTCGCGGGCAAGTGCCCGCGAAAGGCAAAGGTCCCGAGTTCGAGTCTCGGTCGGGCACACAGTTTTAATCTGCCAGGAAGTTTCATAGCAGCGCACACTCCGCTGCAGAGTGAAAATCTCATTCTGGAAATGTTATGTTTATAATCAGAACTGTTAGAATTTCGCATAGAATTTATACAGATGTTTCTAAATAGTCCGAAAAGCTGCTAACAGATGCCAATGTACTCTGTCCAGCTCGTACACTATCAGCGTACATAATTAAACAACTGGGCGGGTAGTGTCAAATTGTTCTAAAGTTGCAACGTAACATTCACTAGTGATTGTTTCTCGCATAAAAAAGAGGCAATGACGCCTCTGTGGCATACCGCAGCCCGAACAGTAACTTCGGGAAAATACAGGGTTTCGATCCAGACAAGTATGGATTCTCGGAACTCCAAAAGGGCCAGTTTTGATTATCCATGCTGTCCCAGTATATTCTGGAACGCTTCAAACCAGTGTCTGCTGCAATACTCTTGACGGATTTGCTTGGATTTTGCAGAGCAGTTCGAGAAACCGTGGCGACACTTTTAGGAGTAACTTCAGTTCTCTTGGGGCCAACATTCCCAGACAGGTCATTAGCGACGCTGTCTGTCCGTTGACATTCGGTGAAGAGACATCTGGTTCTTTTGAAACATGAAATCGTGTCTGAGAGTTGCGCTTTGTCGACATAGCCGTGTTGGAACCTGTGGTATTCTGGTACCGGAAAAAGTGGAATGCATTGTTTCAACCTTTTTCTTCGGTACGTGACGCTCTTACACGTTTCAGCGATGGAACTGATGACTCTGACACACAAACCTCCAGATTTCAGACATTCGATCGGTACCGAACGTTGTGTGTCGATAGAGTATCAACCAAAACACCGATTTAGTCCGTGCTGCGTGCTGTCGTCCAGTAGAAGATACGTAAACGGCAATTAAAAGTGACACCAGAACCAAGGGTCAGAGGAAAGGCGTGTCTGTGAGTGATTGTATTGTATATCTCGCGTGGGTATTTGGTATAGCGTGATGTAGTTGTACCAGAAGTCTTGCCTTCACATTCGACTCATTAGAATTTTTTTAACTGTTTACGTGTATAAGTGTTGTATGGGAGGACATGTTCTTGACTTGTAAAAGGATTTTTCGGAGGTTGTAGCAATGTTGTTTCAGCAATCTATTTTCGCTTCGTAAGTTAAAAGTAGCAAAACTATGAAGTACGTTTGCGTAGATAGGTGTGGTGTTCTGTCGGACATGTGCAATAGAACACCACACGTATGTATACAAATGTGCTCTATAGGTTTGCTACTTTCAATGAATGAAACGAAACCAGACTGCCCAAAAAAACCAACACTTAAACAAACTCCGAAACATTCTTCTGGATGTCAGGAAAATGTTCTCCCCTATAACACTTCCACACGTAAACAGTTAAAAAATTTTTCATGAGTGGACTCTAAACGCGAGACTTGTGGTACAACGACGTGTTTCTGGTGTTATTTTTAATTACAGTTAACGTACGTTCTACTGGACGACAGCACACAGCAAAAACTACATCGGTGTTTTGATTCATACTCTATCGACATACAACGTTTGGTACCGATCTGAGTGTGTGTCATCTGGAGGTTTGGGTGTGAGCTGCGGCGGACTATTCATAGGCACTACATATTGTCTTTACAGCGCCATTTGTTTGCTGCTTCTCAAATTGTTTCGAAACTACTATATAATTTCTGTGTAAACTGCAGCTCTCACGATGAAGATACCGTTTGTTGCACTCGTCAGTCGGTCGGTGCTAATTTTCGAGATATTTCTGCCGATAGCTGGTGTGATTCAGCTGGCTCAAATGGGTCTGAGCACTTTGGGACTTAACATCTGAGGTCATCAGTCCCCTATAACGTAGAACTACTTAAACCTAACTAACCTAATGAAATCATACACATCCATGCCCGAAGCAGGATTCGAACCTGTCCATAATTAAACCAACAAACCGCTGTATCCCCGTCCTGTATCTAATCCACGAGCGATTCTAGGCGCTACACTCTGGAACCGCGCGAACGCTACGGTCGGAGGTTCGAATCCTGCCTCGGGCATGGATGTGTGTGATGTACTTAGGTTAGTTAGGTTTAAGCAGTTCTAATCTCTAGGGGACTGATGGCGTCAGACGTTCAGTCCCATAGTGCTCAGAGCCATTTGAACCATTTGATATTTCCGCCAATAAAAGTATTCGATTAAATCTACGCCGCGTAATTTGCATCTGGTGCCGCACATTTGGCCGCCGCGGCGATCGTGCATCCGCTCCAATCTACGGAATATCTGGGGCACGGAGAAAAGCATCATTTCATCTGGAGCCTACGAGTTTCTTCTACCAAACCGATGGACAAACATGGCTAGTCAGCCACTGAGTATTGGGCGGTGGAGTAGATGTGCAATCAGAGTGTCAGACAGGCCGCGCACTGTGCTCCAGACCGGAAGCTCGTCCGGAAGCCGTGTGCGTGCGTCACGCCGACTGTGCCTGGAGGCTGCTGCCGGGCCCCGGAGAGCGTGGGGCTTCGGCGGCGGCGTCGCGGCGCCCCGGGCGCTGTTAAAGCCCGCCATTTGTAGCTGCGTGCCCGGCGGGCCGCCGCGGGGATTTCTAGGCGCCGCCAACGCCGCCGGCAATCGATGCGTATCGGCGCCCACCCCCACCCCCACCCGCGGCGCCGGCAGGTGCACGGCCCCAGGCCACTCGCTCTTAAAATAAAGCCAGTGCTTCCCATAAACCAGCGCCGCTATTAACCGTCACACTAGCTCGGAGGAGCGAGACAAGGGAGGAAAAACTGGAGTGTTTTTCACGCTTTGCTACGTCACCATCATCATCATTATCATCACGTAAGGAGCACTGCCATCTTTGGTCTTAAAGGTAGTAAATCTTACTCCTCACTCAACGCTGGTTTCTCGAATTTTCGAAGCAGAGGGCGCCTTTTCTCTGGCGAACGCATTGCCTTGCTATTTAATGCCAACAATGGTCAAGTATTATTGTTTTCCCGAGGTCGGACAAAAATATGGAAAGTTGGCGAGAAATGTATGGTTCAGGATAAATTCAGATTCTAGCCGAGCCTCAAGTTTTGTCTTTCACGACGAACGGCGTTTGTGCTCTGTCCCCAGTACGTTGCAAGTGTCAGCCGTGGTCAGAACAGTGTTCTCTTTACTCGTGAATGCGTTATATCGGAGCTAATAAAAAGAATTTATCTATGTCAGTCACTCCCACGACGCGTTTCGAGAGTTTACACATTCATCTTCAGGAGGATGACAGTGATATATTGTTACGTTATACCAGCGGGATGAGGCTAGTTGTCTATTTTCGTCTCAATTTGCTTCAATGGCCTAATAGATACTTGTTATCGCCATACGGTACAAAAATTATGCATCTCAAATGATGATGGTGTTACTTACAATCTGTTCCATTGTACAGGACCCTGCAGTAGTCATAAATGAACACTTTTTACTTGATTTTCCGTAAAGAGACGAAACCACCAATACAAACCCACCAAAGATTATAAAGATATGTTACTTTACCAAAGCGGTTGTTCGTAGCTGGTTTACATTCTGAATCACAGATACATATAGTAATTATAAAATTATTTCTTTCTTACAGTTGTTAAAAGTATTACATTGCAAAATGTATAACAGTATCATTAAAACAAAATGAATAAAATAAGTATGTATTACAGACTTCGTACGAACATATTGTTTCTTTGTGATTTAGGATTTTTTATATTTATTTATAGTTGACTCAGGAAGTAGAAGGTAGAAAGAATTATAACGCATCATCTACCATATCTGCAAAGCTGTTAAAGAAGCTCACTGCCAATGACTCAGGTTTTCCATTTAGTGTTTCCTGTCCATGTTTTTTGTTGCAAATGAAAATTTCCAGCTCTTCTTAAAGGTTGACTTTGTAGCCTTTGTTCATTTTATGAAGTATCACTAGATTGTACTCCATCTAATCAAAGGAATTTCCTGTATCCTGAATGTGCGTAACTATGGTACATTTATTGGGTTTGTTCTATCTAAGTGCATTAATATGTTATTTGAATCTAGTTGGAAAGCTTCTGACCTACATATTGTACGGAACATTCATTGCATTTTACCTTGCTTGCACATGAGTTGCAGAATTTATGTTTATCGGTTTTTATATTGTGTGGCAGTCTATTACCTAATTTATTATTTGTGAAGAAAGGAACTCTTACATTGTGTAGTCTCAATACACTAGCAATTTTTGGTGAAATGGTATCAAAGCAGAAGAGGCATACTATCCTGTTGATTGTCTTTTGTTGTTCTTACTTATGTTTCTGCTGGTAATTTGTTTGCTTATAGATCCATGTTCCATTGAGCACACAAAATGACATTAAGTAAGAAAACGCTCCAAAATTACATTGATGACATCAGACAGTGAACAGCTGCAAATGGTTGTCAACCTATACACACAGAAAAAAATATGTAAAAAAAACTAAGAAAGGAGTGGACGGAAACATAAATAAGAACAACCACAGACAGACAACAGGACCGTATGCATTCCCTAGTTTGGTACCGTTTC
Organism: Schistocerca gregaria; assembly: GCF_023897955.1. Classification (NCBI taxonomy): domain Eukaryota; kingdom Metazoa; phylum Arthropoda; class Insecta; order Orthoptera; family Acrididae; genus Schistocerca; species Schistocerca gregaria. The sequence goes on from NC_064924.1 coordinate 516,449,988, forward strand.
AAAAAAAATTGCTAGTGTATTGAAACCATACAATGTAAGAATTGCTTTCTCCACAAATAATAAATTATGTAATATAATGCCACACAATACAAAAACCAACAAAGACAAATTCTCCAACTCATGTGTAAACAAGATAAAAGGCAATGAATGTTCTTAAAATATGTAGGTCAGACGATTTCCAACTGGAATCAAATAACACATTAATGCATTTAAATAAAACACACCCCATAATTACACACATTCAGGACACAAGACATTCCTTTGATTACATGGAGGACAATCTAATAATACTGCACAAAATGAACATAGGCTACAGACCCAACCTTTATGAAGAGCTTGAAATTTTCACTGTCAACAAAAAACACGAACAGAACACACTAAATAAAAAGAGCTGAGACATTGGCAGAGAGCTTAGAGCTTCTTTAAGGGCTTTGTAGGTGTACTAGATGATGGATTATAATTCTCTCTCTCTCTCTCTCTCTCTCTCTCTCTCTCTTTATATATATATATATATATATATATATATATATATATATAATTTATTTTATGTTACTATATTTTGCAGTGTGATACTTTTAACAAGATGTTGCAAAGGAAGAAATAATTTTATAATTACTATATGTATCTCTGATACACTATGCAAACTAGCTACGAATGATCTCTGAGGCAAATCACCATATCTTGACATCGCTACAATCTTTGATGTGTTTCTATAAGTGATTCATATTTCTGTGTGAAAAATCCAGTCAATAATGTTCGTTTATGACGAACTGCGTGGTTCACTAATCTGAAACTGATTGTGAGTAACTTCATCACCATTTAAGATTTATAATATAAGTGCCATATGAAGACAACAAGCGCCTGTTATACTTTTGTAGAAAATGAATCAAAAACAAACAAATTGCTGCATGCAACTGGTACCTGAAGATGGGAGTTTAAGCTGTTGAAACGCGTCGTGAGAGAAAATAAAAAGTAACTGGTACAGACAAATTGTTTTATTTGAATTTTTGTTACGAAACTTTTCGCAGTTTCTTTAGAGAACTATCCAACATGTACGACATAATGTTGTGTCGGAGCTAAATGAATTCTAATGCGCTCAAATGTTTGGTGCTCTTATGGTGGGTGCTATCCGCAACCAAGGTAGCCGAAGTGTCTGGTGTTTCAAGAGAAACCGTACCGAAGATATATACCGCATATGGAGAAAGCGGTAAAACATCATAGCCTAAGCTACAATGCAGACGGAGACGGGAGTGTTCGTTGAGTGGTCATGACAGACTACAATATTCTGATTAGAAGTAAGGGAACAGCAGCTACAAAAACACAGCAGAACGAAATGTCACCAAAGCAACACGAAGGGAACGCCATAAGCTGGAAATTGCTAGGCTAGCTGGAATTCCAAAACCACTCATAACACGTGCAAGTGCCCGTAGCGGGGAAAACGTGGTGCCGAAGCTCTAAAACCTGAGCTACGGAGCAATGGAATGAAGTTAGATGGTTGGAAATGTCTAGATTTGCTCTCTTTGTAACTGCTGGCCGAGTTTACATCCTAAAATTGAAAAATGGAGGGATTTCGGTGATGATATGGGCAGCCATAGCGTGGTACTTCATGGACCCCATGGTTACTAAGCAATGTCGCATTACTAACAGATCATTACGGATGATCAAGTTCATCCTATGGTGCAATGTTTGCTCACCAATGGCGATGCTGTATCGCAAGACGACAGGGCATCTCTTCCAACCCCTCGCACCGTCCCGGACGGGTTTTGTGAATACGAGGTTGAATTCTCACATCTCAAAGGCAGCCACAGAAAACAGATCTCAATATTATTCAGATTTTATGGTCAACTTCGGAGAGAAGCATGGGTGATCGCTATCTGCTGTCATCATCGTTATCTGAACTTGCCATTAATTTACACGAAGAATTGTATAAGAATCAAGTGAAAGCCATAAAGGACCTGTAACTTCTGAAAGTTTCCGGTCGTATTTCTTCTCGTAATAATTTTCGGATGTGCAGCCGGATCCCGTCGACGTCCTGTCACGATATTTTGGCCCAGAGACGTTCATTCATCTTCAAATGAACAGACAACTATCAAAGAGCCCAGGTGCATTAAGGTATTCATGCCAAATCCCGAGCATGTGAAATGTGCTGGCGTCTTTAGGCGCATGGGTCAGGTGGTGACATGCGCGGGACAGCCGACTTATGTGTGCTCTTTGGGTGGTGGAAGTCAAAGATGATCTAATCACTGAGCGTCGAATGACCGCGTCGGTTCCGCTGTGACTCGATAATTTTAAATGCAGGATTCCAATTTTTATCCAGATTTACATTATCGGCAAGACATATTTCCACTAATCCTTTGATGACTGAAGCCTGAAAACTGGAACTAAAATTTTAGTTCTATTGCATTCCATTGAGTGTCCCACGGAAATACAGTGTTCTAATAGAGCTTATTTTAACGGTTGCCGAAAATGGGTGTATCTTTCCAGTTCTGTGCAAAGTTCCTGGACAGGCTGTGTCGTTATACATGGTGCACAACACTCACAGGGAAATTTGTAAATGACCGCTTTTTTCAGTAGTAAGTCGGATGTAATGGATCCAGTCAGCGACAAGATATTTATGTTGATCTATTTTGCCTTCTTGAATGACGAGATCACTCAGGGAATGGCACGAAATCATTCCCCAAACCATATGGTCTGGATCATTCGTTTTCAGACGTTGCACTCAGTCCATGCCAACGGCCATCTGTCCGATGGAGCATACGACGTGGTTCATCTGAAGAAGAACTCAGACGACGTCTAGTTGTGATACTGGCGTGCAAATTATAGCTTTCATCACCGATGAACACCAGTCACTATGAGTGTATGAGCCAGGAACCTGCTGCAAAGCCCCATACACAGCAACGTTCGCTGAACGGTCGTTCACGAGACACTGTTGGTTACCTCTTGGTTGATCTGGGCGGTCAGTTGCTTAACAGTTACACTTTCGCCCCAGTCATCTATTGCGCATCGTACACCATAGTTGCCTTTGTGCCGATTTTCGATGGCGCCATTTTTCCATGCAGGGCTGTTTATAAAACTTAGCCTTTCGGAAATGTATCCATCCTTGGACCCGAAGCCAATGATAATTCTCTTTTGGAAGTCAGATAAATCGCTCCATCTTACATTGCGACATCGACTGCTCTGTATTTCGTGTACCCCAGACAGGGTTTATATACCCTCTAGTGCTAGTGTTTCCTTCTGCCGTATATGAGTGAGCATTGCATGTTGACGTAGGCAGTGGTCACATTAAAGTGACCGGACTTTGCATATTACATGAATTGCAAGATTCCCAACACACTTACCTGAGGCACGGCTAAAGGTAATTCTACACCTGTCAAAGACTCGCTGTCGAAGTTAAGATGCCGCGTCTTCCTTCGCATATGCACACGAATTTTCAATAGGAACAATAGATACAAAAAGACAAAAATAAAAGTAATATGAAATAAATGTCGACCACAAAGAAATTAAGAGAATGAATCAAAAATCGATTATGTGATTACTTGTTCAGAGAAACAGAGGAGTAGAGCTTCAGAGAAATTGGATAATGCGATGAAGAAAATAAGACTCACAAACTGATCACGTCCATTAGGTGCAAGCAGTTATTCCTTGGAGAGAGATTCGTGACCTTGCTGGCTAAGGTAGGGTTTGGCAAGAAATTGATCACGTCAATTACGTGCAGGGTGTTATTCCTTGGGGAGACATTCGGCGATCTGGCCGGCAAAGGTAGGGTTTGACAAGCACGACAAACAGCAACATAAACTCTCGCCGTGTGAAGGCGCACTTTATCTTGACGAAATGTGAGAACAGAATGGGTTGCCGTGAAGTGCAACAAAATGAGATGTAGTCTGCTGCCTGCAGAGTCTAAGTCCCTTACCAGCTCGCTTACGTAACCTAGGTCGTTCGCTCGCTAAATAAGCGGGCAGTGCACGCCAGCGGAACCATTCCGCTGTGAGCTCTATCTGCAACAGCATTGAAGCACTGTACCTGGTCGAAGTGTGTATCGTCAACGTCGGCACCGCATGCCTGCCTTCAAACATATTATAAACCTCGAAAACAAACTTGGCACAAATGGAACAGCCCAGTCTGCTATACTGAATGGACCTATATTTTTCCGTGTAAGGGTGATACGGAGGAGTGTTGCTATGACAAGAAATGCCACCCCAGACCATCACTGATATTTGTCAAGTCATACAATGGACGTCAGTCAGGTTGGTATCCCACGGCTGTCCGGGGTGTCTCCGAACACGTCATCTCTTTAGCGAAGCGGAACTCATCAGACAATTCTATGCCAGTTACTGAGATGCCAGGCCGAAGACTTGTCTAGAGAAGCCCTGGACAGCGGTGTGATACCAGACTGAACGTCGCCCGTCGTAGGACCAGAAAACAAGGGGGTATGGCACAGGATACCATTCTGTTTCGTAGCAGGACCGCCTTGTTTGTCACCGCGTACCGTTACAGCACAGCGGTACGTCGATGATATTCTACGCCCCATTTTGTTGCCTTTCACGGACAGCCATCTTGAGCTTACATTTCAGCAAGATAATATCCGCCCACCCACAGTGGGAGTTTCTACTGCTTTTCTTCGTGCATGTCAAACCGTACACTGGTCGGCAAGATCGTAGGATCTCTCTCCAGTTGAGAAAGTTTGGAGCATTAAGGGCAAGACCCGCCAACCAGCTGGGGATTTTGATACCCCTTTTGAACAGGATTTGGCCTGTTGTCGCTTTGGAGAATATCCAAGAATTCTGCCAGTCAATGCCAGGCGAATAAATGCTTGTGAAAGGGCCAGAGGTGGACCTACTCGTTACTGACTTGCTCAAGTTGTGAAGCTCATTCTCTTCAAGAAATCATCCACTTTTTCTGAAGTTGTTATCATTTGTTTGTCTGTACATTTACATCAGATCTACCGATTTCCTTCCCATTCCGATAATGCTTTCGTCGTGTTCGGTCTTTCTCTTTTTTGTGTCTTAGCGTGTATTTACTGTTCCTGCTGATACGCCGTCCGTTTTACTGCAGACACTGGATGGGAAACAGTGGGAGAGATTACAGCGACGGTCCTCACCTTCCCATCCACAGATTCTCCGTTCGAGTTATATTGAACACACGCATGTTTCTGTGGCCACTTTCGAACCTCCACTGAAGGGAAAAAGAAACTGGTATAGGCAGGCGTAATCAAATACAGAGACATATAAACATGCAGAATATGGCACTGTGGTGGGCAACGCCTATAAAAGACAACAGTTGTTACTGCTGCTGAAATGGTACGTTATTAAGATTTATGTCAGTCTGAACGTCGTGTTATAGGCGGCACACGAACGATGGGACACAGCATCTCCGAGGTAGCGATGAAATGGGGACTTCCCGTACAACCATTGCACAAGCGTGCGGTGAATGTTAGAAATCTGGTAAAACGGCAAATCTCCGTCATTGCCAGAGCCAGGGAAACATCGTACAGCAACGGGACCAACGACGAATGAAGAGAATCGTTCAACATAACAGAAGTGCTACCCTTCCTCAAATTGCTGCAGATTTCAATGCTGGGCAATCAACAAGGGTCAGTGTCGAACCATTCAACGAAATATCGTTGATATGAGCTTTCAGAGCCGGAGACCCACTCGTGTACTCTTGATGACTACACGACAGAAAGCTTTAGGCCTCGCCTTGGCCCGTCAACACCGACGTTGGACAGTTCGTGACAGGAAACATGTTGCGTGGTCGGGCGAGTCTCGCTTCAAATTGTATCTAGCGGATGGACGTGTACGGGTATGGAGACAACATATGTATCCATGAACCTGCATGTCAGCAAGGGATTGTTCAAGCTGGTGGAGGCTCGGTATCGGTGTGGAGCGTGTGATATGGGATCTTTGATACGTAGATACAACTCTGACTGGTGACACGTACGTAATGTTTGATCAACTGAATCCATTCATGTCTATTGGGCATTCCGACGGACCGACGGACTTGGCCAATTCCAGCAGAACAATGCGAAACCCCACACGTCCAGAATGTCTCCACGAACATTCTTCTGAGTTTAAACACTTTCGCAGGCCACCCAACACTCCAGACATGTAAAACTCTAGTACATAGGGCGCTCAATATCTCTGACGCAGAGAGTCTACCCCAGTAAATGGAACATCTTTGAACTGTATTTCGAAAAAAATGGGTACTCAGGGTGTCAGATTCAACGTGCTCTCCGCCCAACCACTACAGCACAACCTGTGGAGATGGATGAAATCACGAGGGAGGAGGTAGGTACTGCGTTTATTCCATATACTCTCGGATAAAATCGCCCGAATTTTAAGAAACACCGAGTCGGCACTGTGTTTTGTCCTCCGAATAAAACTCGTGCATTGGTGGGGAGCGTCAAAGATGACCTCGGTTTGAGGAAGGCCGGCTTGTACCAGATTCCGCGTCAATGTGGCAAGTGGTATATTGGTCAGACGATGCGTACCGTCGAGGATCGATGCCGTGAACACCAGAGGCACACTCGACTGATTTATCCGAGCAAGTCGGCGGTCGCTGAACATTGTTTGTCGGAAAATCACGCTATTGACTATGATCGCACGAGGATTCTGGTACAGACGTCGAGATACTGGGACAGCGTTGTTAGAGAGGTCATCGAAATTCGCACCAATGACGCCCTCATAAACCGTGACGGAGGCTATAATCTTAGCAAGGCTTGGGAACCAGCGATTGGGTTATTCAAGAGTAAATGGAGCAAACGTATAGTGGTGACGACCACGAGGACAGAACTATCACACCGACGTCATCTCAGACGCCGTCAAAGTTTGTTCCACCGCGCGACCGTGGCGCGGAGCGCGGACTGCGGAGGGAGCACTCCATAGCGTGCGGATCTCCTTGCCGACATATTCACAGGAGCTCAGTCCGTCAGTTCGCCTGATGATAGCGACGTGTATGATCGTCGAAATATTGTGCCCGTTGAACACTGTAGACAGGCAGCACACCCGTGGATATTTTGAACCCCAGACATGTACATTATTGAGCATATGCGGGATGCCTTGCGACGTGCTGTTCAGAAGAGATCTCCACCCTGTCGTACTCTTACGACCTTATGGACAGCAGAGCAAGACTCACGGCGTCAGTTCCCTCCAGCACTACTTTAGACATTAGTCGACTCCACGCCACGTCGTGTTGCGGCAGTTCTGCATGCTCGTGGGAGCCCTACACGATATTAGGTAGTTGCGCCAGTTTCTTTGGGTCTTCAGTGTACAATGGCAGCAATGCACCCCCTATTCCTGCTGCTTAGTAGTCTCGGGAGACCAAAGAGAAGCGGGTCTGCCTGACTAGCCAGGAGGCCGGCCAGCGCGCGAGGCTCCGTGGGTGCCGGCGTGCGGCCCCTCCACACTGCCTCCCCCGGCATTCCTGCAGAGCCGACGCGCCGGCCACGAGTTGCCAGTATTGCCGCGCGCGCCATATTGGATCGGCGCTGGCGCCGGAGCCGGCGGGCAGCTTAAGAAACGCGCTGCAATCTCGCGTCCGCAGCGCGCGGGCCGTTGCCGGCGAAGAAAGGGCCGACGAGGGGAGGCGGGAGAGCCGAGACCGAGGTGCAGGTACGAGGGCGAATAAAAATTCTATTGTGTACCTGCAGAGCAGCTGCAATATAGAACAGTTTCCGGACACTGGAACGAGCCGCTCGCCAGATGAAAGGGAAGCGTCGCTCCCGCCCCGCGCCTAAGGGCGAACGGTACAGCGCCGCTGGCAACGGCTGTAACGTCCGGCCCTTAACAGCGCTGCCGGGGCTGCAGATTGGAATTTAGCGCCGGCCGGCAGCCCAGCGGCGAACAGTTGCGCCTCTTCCTCTGCCCGAGGAACTGCCGCCCCTTCCTCTCCCTCCTCCTCTTCGCTCGCCCTCCAAAACCCTCGGACGCCCGACTGCAGATGCTGGAGGAAGCACAGGTGATCTCCTCTTCACGCTTTTGCCATCGTACGTCGTCTCCCTATCCAGATCAGAATCTTTCTCTACACAGTTACACTAAACTCACAAATTATTCGCCTGCCTTTTGTTCTAAAAGGTAAAATGTTTTTTTTTTCTGTGTACGTGTGTGTGTGGGGGCGGGAGGGGGGGGGGGGGTTAGATTTATAAATACCTCTGCCATGTCGGAGGATCAATGCGCAACAACTACGAGACATAAAGAATAAATGGCCAATAACGAATAGGAATAGCGCACTGAAGGTCCGTATATACTTCATTACGCATGTAGATAGTTCATTCATTCCGGAAATAGAGAATACCATTTGTTTTTGCTTCTTATCAAATGGCTCTGAGCACTATGGAACTTAACTTCTGAGGTAATCAGTCTCCCATAACTTAGAACTACTTAAACCTAACTAACCTAAGGACATCACAAACACCCATGCCCGAGGCAGGATTCGAACCTGCGACCGTAGCGGTCACGCGGTTCCAGACTGTAGCGCCTAGAACCGCTCGGCCATCCCGGCCGGATGCTTCTTATCGACATTGATACGCGCTAGATATCATCCCAAAGTTTGCGAAAGTTTTATTTTAAGCTTTAAGTTGGATAACATATCGTAAAAATAATTTTGTGTAATGTAATTGTATATGAACAATTGTGAGATGTTTTTCCGTTAGTTGTAAAGTGAAATCTAAGTTCTTGCTGAATTTGATGATTGTAGGTCAGCGAGAAGTAACCTATGGGTTTTTGATGAGTGAGATTTCGAGTACCAAAATATGTGACATAAATGGCCGTACCTCTTGATTGCACTGACTTAGAAACTTACCTTTTGCTAACACCAAAGGACCATAGACCTCGGTATGTGACATAAATGTTAACTTAATACGTCTACCCGTTTCTGAGAAAAAGAGGTCTGAAGGGGCGGTGTCCGATAACAAATGACAACAACAAAAATGTTCTAGTGTGGCATAATTACAAACTGACGATTTCCGATTTTTCCCTTTACTTGTAGTGTAAAATCTTTCTTCCAGACAAACTTCGTGGTTCTAGACCAATGGGAAGCACCCTTTTGGTTTCGATGAGTAAGTTTGCGGCTTTCAAAATATATGACATAAATGGCCGAATTTTCTGATTCCATTGACTTAGACAACCAACTGAGTTAGTTGATAGCTGATGGTTGGGGACGCAACATCGTTGTTTTAGGTTATCTGCGAAAACCAGTTACAGATGATGGCCTTTGATGAATGTATATGATTGGAATTAGCACCCTCATCGTCCGTTAAGGCCTGAAGATGATGATCGGAAGCTACGAAACTGGTATCCATAAAATAAATAACGCTGTAGGACGGCTGTAGGTGATTCATTTCATTAAACACGTGAACGGCCGAAGTCCTTAAACCTTCTGTTACAAATAACGTCCTGTTAACATGCAAAAATGAAACATAATGCTGATAATCATGCGCAAAAATAGCAGTCAACGTGTATCTCCAGATCGTGCACGGCATGCAGTCAAAATTCTCCTCGTAAAAATCGCTACATTATCTATTGTAAATGTACTTATTTTAATTCGGAGAACGTTGGGGATGGCTGCGTTATTAGAGGACCACAATCGTCCTTGTTTATGGTATAGTTTCTTTTAAAACATAGTCGCTGGACAAGAAAGCATAGTGGTGGCTAGCTCATTCAGTGACTATTCCCGAACAGCTGCATAAAAAAGGGTAAAACAAAAAATAGAATCTTCCCACAATAAAACTGGTAACGTACTTCGGATAGAACACAAGTTACTCAGTTCAACACAAATGTAGTGTACAATCATTTAATGATTGATCTCTCTTAGACGACACGCTGCCATGCACAGTGGAGGTTACCAGTTGGAATTTAAACGGCATTCAAATGCATAACAGAAGCGAAACCCTCGCTCTAAATACAATAGGAGAGTGTATTTGGATTATAAAATTTGGCACACATTTCACGTAACAAGAACTGTAGCAAAGTACAAATACATGTGTTTACAGAGCGTATTTCTGGACCACATCGATGAAATGCTAGAAACAGCGGCAGATATTATTTTCCAATTCGACGTTTATGTGTTATTTACATGAGTTTCCAAGCAGGGAAAAAGAGGGAGAGAGAGAGAAAAGAAAGACATAGAACGTAGTCCTAAAGGTGTGATCAAATAAATTTAGGGGTGCAGTATGGGATGAATTTATTTATGAAACTACGTAATTATGAAATCCTGTTTAACTTTGCATCTATGAAAATTGAAAATATCATCAAAGGAACACAAAAGGCAGGAGTAACATAAACCTCCGACTCCAGCTACCAGAATCGCTATTTGATCAGAAGTACATTTCGAAAAGACGGTGCTTCAATGGCCTTAGTGACTGTGGTGAATTTGGAAGGTATTTATCCTGTGTATTGAATCAAAGAAAACCATTTAACAGTTACCACGACAAATCAGCTTTACCGGATTTGGATAGAAAAAGAAACGGATCTTTCATACTTTAACTTTTCAGTAGGTCCAATGCATGTTTACAAAATTAATTTTCTTCTTACTGATAAGGGAACTAGGTACTCTGCACAATGTTAGGGTTTACATATGACGAAATAGCGTAAAAATATAAAAATTCTATTAAAGAGAAAATATTTCATACAGGCCATACTGTGTATGCGAGCGAAGCAGCGGACGCTAACTTAGAGTATGTGATCACATGTATCCGGTCTCGTAAACGCATACGGCCGGGAGAACGGTGTGCTGACCGCTTGCCTCTCCACATCCACATCCAATAACGCCTCTGGGCTGAGAATGACACGGCGGCCGGTCGGACCCGTTGGGCCTTCGTGGCCTCTTCGGGCTGAGTTTAGATCACGCGCATCACGTAATTCAGTTGGGATCTGCTGTCGAGAGCTTTCCTAGCCACTTACAATGACTACTCGTACTGCGGTAATGGAAATTGGCCGTCTCCAGATACATTTCGAGGTACAAAATCTGTGTCTAGGGAACACTTCAAACATTAAAAAACATTTAAGGAAGCGCCTTACCACAACCGCTTCTCCAGATAAGAAGATAGTCAATAGAGGGTTACATATTTGTTTGCACACTGAGGTGACGAAAGTCATGGGATACGCCCTAATATCGTGTCGAATCTCCTTTTCGCGTCGTAGTTCAGCAACTCGACTTGGAATGGAGACAACAAGCCGTTGGAAGTTCCCTGCAGAAGTATTGAGACATACAGTGCCTACAGCCATCCAGGATCGCGAATGTGTTACCGGTGCAGGATTTTGTTCTTGAACTGAACTCTCGATTATGTCCCATAAATGTTCAATGGGATTCATATTGGGTGATCTCGATGGCTAAATCATTCGATTGAACCGTACAGAATGTTCTTCAAAGTAATTGCGAAGAATTGTTGTCGGATGACAAGGCACATTCTCATCAACAAAATTCCTTCGTTGTTTGGGTACAAGAAGTTGATGAATGGCTGCAAATGGTCTCCAGGTAGCTGAATATAGACATTTTCCGTCAATTATCGATTCAGTCAGAACAGAGGATCTCGTCAATTCCATGTAAACACAGCCCACACCATTATGGAGCCACCACCACCTTGCATAGAGGCTTGTAGAGAACTTGAGTTCATGGCTTCTTGGGGTCTGCGCCACACTCTTCCCTACCATCTCTTCTTAACAGCTGAAATCGGGGCTCATCTGACCAGGCCATGGTTTTGCAGTCGTCTAGAGCCAAGCCCTACGGTCGCGAGCCCAGCGAGGCTCTCAGAAAAGGCACTCGTGTCCATCGTATGCTGCCCTAGCCCATTAACACCAAATTTCGTCACACTGTCCTAATGGATACATTCGTCGTACGTCCCACATTGACTTCTGATACTATTTCACGCAGTGTTGCTTGTCTATTAGCACTGAGGATTCTACGCAAACATCGCTGCTCTCAGTCGTTAAGTAAAGGCCGACCGGTGACGTGGTGAGATGTATTACCAGAAACTTTGCATTCTCGGCACGTACTGGGCACTGTGAATCTGGAAATAGAGAATTTCTTAACGATTTCCATAATGATATGTCCTATACGTCTTGCTCCTACAACCATTCCTCGTTCAAAGTCTTATAATTGCCATCGTACAGTCCTAATCACGCCGGGAACCTTTTCAGATGAATCACCTGAGTACAAAAGAGAGCTGCGCCAGTGCACTACACTATAAACCTTGTGTAAGCATTACTACTGCCATCTGTATGTGTGCGTATAGTTATCGCATGATTTTGGTCACCTTGTTGGATAGCCGAAAGGCTGTTTCGATATTCCATGTTTAATTGTATTGCGGTATAAGGCGCTGACCTTCGCGGTTAAGTCCCATAAGATTTCACACACATTTGAACATTTGAATTATATAAATCCATGACAAGGGCGGAATAAGGGCGTAAATAATCCGACATGTACTCTAATCTTTATGTGTTATTGTGATCTTCAATCCAAAGACTGGTTTTATGCAGTTCTCCATGCTACTCTATCCTGTGCAGACCTCTTCATCTCCGAAAAACTACTGCAACCTACATCATCCTGAATCTGCTAACTATATTCATTTCTTGGTATCGCTCTACGATTTTTATCCATCATGCTGGCCGTCAACACTAAATTCATGTTCGCTTGATAACACAGAATGTATCCTACCAACCGATTCAGTTTTTTGGACAGGTTGTACCACAAAGTTCAAAGAAATGTTCAAATGTGTATGAAATTTTATGAGACTTAAGGTCATCAGTCCCTAAGCTTACATACTACTTAACCTAAATTATCCTAAGGAGAAACACACACACCCATGCCCGAGGGAGGACACGAACCTCCGCCGGGACCACAAAGTTCTCTTCTTAGCAATTCTGTTGTGTACCTCCTTATTAGTTATGTGATGTACCCACCTAATATTCAGCATTCGTCTGTAGCACATCTCTAAAGCTTCTATACTGTTATTGTCTAAACTGTTTATCGTCCATGTTTCTGTTCCATACGTCACTACAAAATGGTTCAAATGGCTCTGAGCACTGTGGGACTTAACTTCTGAGGTCATCAGTGCCATAGAACTTAGAACTACTAAAACCTATCTAACCTAAGGACATCACACACATCCATGCCCGAGACAGGATTCGAACCTGCGGCCGTAGCGGTCGCGCGGTTTCACACTGTAGCGCCTAGAACCGCTCGGCCACTCCGCCCGGCATGTCACTACACTCCAGTCAATAGTTTCAGAAAAGACTTACTGGCACTTAAACGTATACTCGATGTTAACAAATTTCCCTTCTTCAGAAACCTATCTTCTATCCATTGTCAGTCTACATTTTATGTCCTCCATTCTTCGGCCGTAATCAGTTATTTTGCTTCCCAAATAGCAAAACTCATCTACGACTTTAAGTGTCTCATTTCCTGATCCAAATTCCTCATGATCACCTGTTTCCATTCAACTACGTTTCATTACCTTTGTTTTGCATTTGTTGATCTTTATTACAAATTTAGATATCGATACCAGAAGATGTCGACTTTATTTCGATACACTTATGTGTATGATTCCCTTTGTCGACCTCAGTCACGGATGAAATATCGATACTGGTGTTTCGATTGTGGTGCGATACGTATTATCAGCGACAAGCTGCAGGAGCCAGACGCGGGAAGCGGTGATAGTAAGTAATGCGATTGCAGCGGGCTGCGGGGTCTCGCGCATCACAGAGGCGGCCGGCAGGCGCAATTTCCGCCGTATCGACTGGTGGGCCCGCGCCGCCACCTGCAAACAACGGAACGGCGCGCCGTCACCCGCCGCCTCCAGTGTACCCCGCGCCGACCCCGGCACCTGTCACCGCCACGCACTGCGCGCGCTTGCCGCGTTTTGCGTCACACCTGCCGGATAGCGCCCCCCCTTCCGGCGCCGCCAGCGTGTTGCGTGTGGAGTTTACGTACGAGGCTGATCGTTATTTACAGCCGTGCTGAGCCGGGTGACTACAAATTACCTTCACTCATTTCTAAGTGATGGATAGCTGCGTTGGCTTGGTTGGAATGGCTCTGAGCACTATGGGACTTAACATCTGAGGTCGTCAGTCCGTCGGCCGATATGGCCGAGCGGTTCTAGGCGCTTCAGTCTGGCACGGCGCGACCACTACGGTCGCAGGTTCGAATCTTGCCTCGGGTATCGTCGTGTGTGATGCCCTTGGGTTAGTTAGGTTTACGTACTTCTAAGTTCTAGGGGACTGATGACCTCAGATGTTAAGTCAGAGCCATTTGAACCATTTTGTCATCAGTCCCGTAGGACTTAGAACTATTTGTAGTGTTTGCAGAAGAGCCAATACCGTGTTACAACTGGAGGCCGAAATTCACGCGTTTTAGCTCACGCAGGTTGGCGTGAGGAGGGAAGACCTATTCTGAGGTGAGGTCTGAAACATGACAAGGAATGAGAGTTCAGAAAGCGGACATATTGAGTTTGATACTTAACTTTAATCCATTAATGAGGAACGTCGCTCTTGACGGTACATGATTCACAATATTATCTGTTCAGAAGACATATAGTAACTGAATATGGCGCCTTGCTAGGTCATAGCAAAAGACGTATCTGGAGGCTATGCTAAACTTTGTGTGTATGTAGTCAGTGAACCATCGCTAGCAAAGTCGGCTGTACAACTGGGGCGAGTGCTAGGGAGTCTCTCTAGACTAGACCTGTCTTGTGGCGGCGCTCGGTCTGCAATCACTGATAGTGGCGACACGCGGATCCGACGCATACTAACGGACCGCGCCCGATTTAATGGCTACCACGTAGCAAGTGTGGTGTCTGGTGGGGACACCACACTACGTATACCTAACTAACCTAAGGACATCACACACATCCGTGCCCGAGGCAGGATTCGAACCTGCGACCGTCGCGGTCGAGCGGCTCCAGAATGAAGCGTCTAGAACCGCTCGGCCACTTAGGCCGGCCGCTGGTTTGGATCAGCAACCCTATAATATGTTTTCTAGAGAAAGTTGTCAGTTTGGATGTCTGTATTATTAACAGGAGTTCGTATTAGTGCGATTTCGAATAAATATATCTGGATCTTAAGCCGTGAAATCCATTTTATAACGGCGTAAGATCCACCACCCAGCTACAATTGCTTTGCTTTATTCTATTTCTTAACGGTTGACATATTGTCAGATGGACGATACGACCTTATACATGTTCATATAATAGTTCAGTACGCCAAGGACGGCTAATTGCTGCTACTACTCACATCGCCCATTTGAACTTCCTACTGCTGTCTTCAGACCTGATAACTAATTTTGTGCTAAGTACATATGCGACCAAACTGCTGAGATAATAGGTTCCTAGGTTTACATACTACTTAATCTAACTTAAGCTAACTTACGCTAAGTGCAATACACACACACACACACACACACACACACACACACACACACACACACACACACACACACACATACACACACACCCATGGCCGAGGGAGAACTCGAACCTCCAATGGGGGCAGACGCGCGAATTGTGCAAGGCGTCTTTAGGCTACCTCGCGCGGCTGATAAATAATCCACAAATAGTTTCGCCACGGTGTATAAACTGTAATTTTATGCGTGTCGCCACTATCAATGATTGCAGACCGAGCGCCGCTACACGGCAGGTCTAGAGAGACTTCCTAGCATTCGCCCCAGTTGTACAGCCGACTTTGCTACCGATGGTTCACTGACTTCTACGCTCTCAGTTGCCGAGACGATAGTTAGCATAGCCTTCAGCTACGTTATTTGCTACGACCTAGCAAGGCGCCATTATCTGTTGCTATTGGTACTGTGAATCATGTAATGTCAAGAGCGACGTTCGTCATTAATGGATTAAAGTTAAGTATTCCACCAGCTACGTCCGTTTTTCTCAATTCTAATTCCCTTGTCATGTTCCAGACCTCACGCCAGACTGCGTGAAATAAACCGCGTGCATTTCGGACTCCTTTAGTTATACGGGTTGGCTCCCTGCGAACCACAACAAAAGACCTGGCACGGGAAACGTGTGTGTGTGCGCGTGAGTGAGTAGGTCGAGGAGGGAGGGGGATCTAAGAACATAGTGGTAACGGTAGAAGGTGGAGGGAAAGGGAGGGGGGGAGGGGGGAAGCAAAAGAGAGTAATACAATTTGTATCCACAACTGTTATTCGTGTATAATTTTTAAAGGTAATATCTTAAAATCAAAAGCAAATGTACTAAATAAATTAATGGACTGAGATCCGCATCGATTGCGAAAAAACACCTAGTGTTTACCTAGGTTTCGGTGTAGATAACTACACCGAAACCTAGGTAAACACTAGGTGTTTTTTCGCAATCGAGGCGGATCTCAGTCCATTAATATATTAACAAACGATTGCTGACGCGCTGCAATGTTGAAGGTACTAAATAAAAGTCATATTAAAAGAAAAGTTATATAAAAAACATGGAATATACTCTTGGATTAAAATTATGTGTTGAACCGAGGCTTGAATTCGGGACCTTTGATTTCGCCTGCAAGGGCTCTTGCGACCTTCTTTTATTTACCTTGTCACAAAACTGAGTCGTGATGTGGAGCGGAGGAGGCAAAACGGGCAGGGTTCAAAAATGGCTCTGAGCACTTTGGGACTTAACTTCTGAGGTCATCAGTCCCCTAGAACCCAGAACTACTTAACTACTTAATCCTAACTAACCTAAGGACATCACACACATCCATGCCCGAGGCAGGATTGCCG
Source organism: Schistocerca gregaria (assembly GCF_023897955.1). Taxonomy (NCBI): domain Eukaryota; kingdom Metazoa; phylum Arthropoda; class Insecta; order Orthoptera; family Acrididae; genus Schistocerca; species Schistocerca gregaria. The sequence goes on from NC_064924.1 coordinate 516,466,695, forward strand.
GCAGGAGTGTCGGTGCGGTTCTGGGCACTACAGTCTGGAACCGGGAGCCCAGTACGGTCGCAGGTTCGAATCCGGCCTCGGGCATGGATGTGTGTGATGTCCTTAGGTTAGTTAAGTTTAATTAGTTCTAAGTTCTAGGCGACTGATGACCTCAGAAGTTAAGTCGCATAGTGCTCAGAACCATTTGAACCATTTTGAACCGAGGCAGGATTCGAACCTGCGACTTTAGCGGCCGCGCGGTTACAGACTGTAGCGCCTAGAACCGCTCGGCCACTGCGGCCGGCCCAAAGCCGGCACGGGTCGCAACACGAAACCCTCCCCCTCTTCTCCCCACCCCCTTCCCACCCTTCCCACCGTTACGATGTATGTGACAGTAAAGGAATTAGATCGAGGAAACTGACAAAAGTGGTTTTATTTTTATTTTTGTCATTTTGAATCTATATATTTTCTTTTTCTTTCAAGTATTTACTATCGAGACGAGATTGGGTTAGCGTATGGGGCTATACCTAAGAGGGGGACACTGGTCGGGAAACGACCGAGTCGAATGTTACGAGCGGAACTCTTTGTGATACGTCTCACTGTGGATCTCTTCTACTGCAAGCATTTTGCTTTCCGTATTTTGAGACTTGGTTGTATGGACCACAACAAGGAAAAAATGTTCAGCATGCATGGGTTCCGAAATGCATACCCTAAGAGCTACGAGTACACGTTCATCTTATTACTGCGAAACACTTCTCTTCAACTGACCGGGCGATGTGGCGCAGTGGTTAACCCACTGGACTCGGATTCGGGAGGACTAGTGTTCAAACTCGCGTCCAGTCACCGTGATTTTGTTTTCCCTGATTGCCCTAAATCACATCAGGCAAATGCTGAGATGATTCCTTTGAAAGTCCGCGGCAGACTTCGTAGCTCTTCCTTCCCTAATTCGATGGGGCCAAAGACCTCACAGTTTGGTCCCCTCCCCCCTCCTCCAAATCAACCAATCAACGAATCTTCTACTGAACAAGTTTCCATACCTTTTTGGGTATGTATTTTAATGCTCGTATTTACCCAACTTTTTTCTTGATTTTATGCATACTACTACCTCAAAAAATTGAAACGAAAAAGCTTGCAGTACAACAGATGTTTCACTGTATCGAAAGTGAACATGTGTTCAAAGCTCTTAAGGTGTGCAATTTAGAGGCCATGTTTACTGGCCTTTTTTCTTGTTTTGGTGGTACTACCTCCTCCAAAAATTAGTAAAGGGAAGAGCTTGAAGTGAAAGAGATCCACTGTCAGAGGCAACATTTTTTTTTTCCTTTATTGTATTTCTATTCCCCCCGAAGGGGGCGGGCTGGCAGCAGGTTATTACGCTGCTCTGCAGCCTACAGACTTTTCAAAAAGTAAGAAAGAAGATAAGAAACAATAAAAGCAGGCGATAAGACGGTGAATGAAATTGTAGAACGGCGGAAAATTGTGGAAAATTAAAACGAAAAGCAAAGGGTAGGCAAAGCTAATAAAATACCCCGGAAGCAGACAGGGAACATAGTAGACCGACAACTATAAAACATAGCGACAGTCTGGTTTTTGTTCGCAAGAGATATAGAAATCACACCCAGCGACAGTATGATGTCCGTTCGCAACACTTCGGAGAAGACACACAACACTGAACACTTACTGTAAACACTTTACTAAAATGTTGGCACAAAGATAACACAAAGATAACACACCATAGCCGAGTGCAGATGGGGGGCGGGCGGCAGGGGGAAACAAGGAGGGAGGAGAGGAAAAACGAAAGGGTGGAACCAAAGGAGGGATAGGACTCATAAGGAAGGGGGTAGGGACAGGGCAGACGCGAGAGGGAATGGGAAAAGGTAGAGGAGGGAAATGCAAAAGGACTCAGGGGAGAGAAGGGGGGAAGAGAGAGGGTAGGTTGGAAAAAAAGAGGATGGCAGGGGGGGGGGGGAGAGGACCCCAGGAAAAGGACAGAGGAAAGGAAGGGGGTGAGGATCAGAATTGATAGGAGGGATAAATGGAGGGAGAGAGGGCATCATCCGGGAGGGGGAGTTGATGGAAGCCACCTTCGGAAAGGAGATGAAGGGTAGAGGGGACACAACAGTGATCACGTGGCAGGGGGTGGGGATGGGAGAGGAGAAGAGCAACCAGAGGGTGAGGGGGATTAAGGCAGTGGGAGGTGTAGGGTATGTGGACATGTTAGAGGAACAGGAGCAGATAGGGGAAAGGAATGAGGTCATAGAGGAGTCATGTGGGGGACAGGAGGCGTGTACAGAAGGCGAGGCGGAGTGCATGACGCTAAAGGATTTGGAGGGACTAACAGAATTTTGGGGGGGGGGGGGGAGATACCCAGGCGGGACTGGCATAACAGAAGATGGGACGAATTAAGGATTTGTAGGTGTAGAGGATGGTATAGGGGTGCAACACCTATGTCCGGCACAGAGTGGAGTTTGACGAGTCGGAGGCAGTTGTGGGTTTTTGAATTGGATGGAGCGGAGATGAGTGATCCAGGTGAGGTGATGGTCAATGGTCAGGCCAAGGTAGGTGAGGGTGGGGGTGAGGCGGACAGGTCAGAGGTAACAGAACGATTTTCGCTTATAACTTTCGACTAGCTCGTTTTCGCACCAAGGTCCATTACCTCAAATTGCAACATTTATCCGTCTCCATCATAATTGAAAGTTTGTAGGATCATCACGGGATAACTCTGGATTAAATTTTTAGGTCTACGCTAAAAGGAAAAGTTAATTTCTATAAAAAAAATAAGTGACTGTATCAGAATATAAAAGCCCTTAACAGAACTTTTTTAGAAGGAAATTTTCTCTATTTACATGCTGTTTTTTCATTTGTTTTACCCAATTTAGGCTTTGTAACCATTCTCCAGTGCATTTTGAACTGAAAAATAATAAAGCGAAATATCATACAGTGCAGGGCATAGACACCGGTTGGGAATGGCTGCAAAGCCGAAATCACGATTGTGTAAAATAAACGAACAATTAGCTGTCAAATGCGGAAGTTTCCCTCAAAACGTCCTATACGACTTTGGCCTCCACGAAGGAAAGGAACTTTACAGACTCGTCATAAATCGTTTTCGTTTTATTATAAGACATTTATTCAAGAAATAAGTAAATACAAAAATATAAATACAAAAACAAAAATCTAGCTTTTCTGTGTATCTTCTTCCCCTACTAAATGCCTTATGCAACTAGTGATATAGGTATGTTTATTTCGAATGTGGCTGATAGAAGTCCCGACTTCTATGGAAGTACTTACCTTGTTGTCGTTGGTTGTCCAGGTTTTCAGGCCCATGATTTTTTATTTGATGTGATATTATCTAGCTGGCCGCTGTGGCCGAGCGGTTCTAGGCGCTTCAGTCCGGAACCGCGCTGCTTCTACTGTCGCAGGTTAGAATTCTGGCTCATATATGGATGTGGGTGATGTCCTTAGGTTAGTTAGGTTTAAGTAGTTCTAAGTTTAGGGGAGTGTTAACCTCAGATGTTAAATCCCATAGTGCTCAGAGACATTTGAACCACTTTTATATCAACTATATAAAAGACAAATAGAAACCCTGAGTGATGTTAGTTCATCACTGTTTAGTGAAACGCATTGGATTAGCTATCTGCATTTGTGCTGCTGCCCTCACGTTAGGCAAAATCTGTACACCGTCATCTTGAAAAATACGCAGCTGTGAAAGTGACCGTTTGCTAAACCCGAGAAATCGCGCCGCGACTCTCCCAGTAATTCAGTAACTGCCCATTTTCAACTGAGGCTGCCTCTTTTATTTTGGTTATTCTCATAGAATCAAATAAGCCTTAAGTTAGAATTACGACATATCTTATGAATAAAATCAAGAATCACAGAATTTTATTTTGTACTGATGACCACTATGCGGGTAGCTCGGCGTCTCTAAATAACATTGTGAGTCCTTCAAAAATTGCTGGTTTTGTTCACATTCGAATAGTGCTTAGAATATATTCGTTGAAGTGGCTTGCAAGGAGGGAGGAACGGGTAAAAACACACAAAAGAAAAAAATCCAAGAAAAATGAAAAATCATCATAATTCTATTATGCTATGTATAAAACGATTCCATTTGAGTAAAGGATTATGAAACTGAAACGAACTTCATCCGGGCGTATTACTACAGTTATCGATGTATCTTTATGAATCTTATATTAATCAATAGCAATTAGAATATCGTATTCTATCAGTTATCTGAAATTGGGCAGCTTGACGTTAGGGTTCCTTTTCAATATCTTAATTACTTTAAAAGCTTTTTGTCAAAAAGTCTTAAAATCTCAATGAGTAGTGCCCTCATATCAGGTTCTACAGGGTTAGATGATGGAAGTTATCCCCCACAAAACACATAGGGTCGTTGAATATGAAGTGGATCTGACTTCCATTACATATTAGTAAAGCTATGTAAAATTTGAAAAAGAGTAACTGTAGTGTTAGTAGCCAGGAAAGAAAATACGTTACGATTGATGTGCCCAGGTAGCCAATAACAGTGGAGCTTACTGAGTCTAATAAACTAAATTCAATAACAGTTTCTTGGAAAGTGTGTCAGCACTACTCGGTTCTGATTGATAGTTAATCACTGAAGCAGCGGAATATCCGAGCAGCTAATCACTGTCGTTGCACTTGAATGTGCTAGCAGGAAATCACTGACATTGCAATAGAAAGTTCAAATGTTTGTGAAATCTTATGGGACTTAACTGCTAAGGTTATCAGTTCCTAAGCTTTCATACTACTTAACCTAAATTATCTTAAGGACAAACACACACACCCATGCCCGAGGGAGGACTCGAACCTCCGCCAGGACCAGCCACCCTGTCCATGACTGCGTCGCCTTAGACCGCTCCGTCAATCCTTCGCCGAGCACGGGAATGTTCATTGTTGCGCTATTTTCTGGGCGATAGTGCCCCATGAGACAATTAACTTGGAGGAGTTTTGGAGAAGAAGTCCCGAGGATTGGTGGGCGGAGGATGCACTCGGCAGTGGCCTAGCGTTTGGATGCAGCATGGAGGAGATCGTCGGTCAGCTCGGTGCGTTGGACTCCGATTAAAGTGTCAGCAATGTTGTCTTCGTCGTCGTCGTCGCAGCTGGAGCTTCAAGGAGTATCTTGGCCCTTCGAAGGTGGTGGAGTTCACAACAGGAAGTGTTTTGCCACACAAGCACTTCAGGAATGTTCTGGTTTCTCGATCTCGTTGGTTTCGTCTATAGAGGCTGCTTAGACAGGCAGGAGATGTGGTCATCTTGTGACGCTGAGTTGAATCTTTTGGCCCAGCGTACTCCATTCTCGTGTTTACAGACGACCGCGTCTTTAAATAAAAGGTGGGGGCAATCTTTCGGAAACGGTATTCCAGGCGTGGAACTTCCGCGATATCGTGAGCTGATCCATATGTAAAGTCTCTTGGTGGGTGCAGAGCCAGGCGGAGAGTTCAGTTTTGCAGAGAATGGACCTTCTCGATGTGTTCTTCGGTTGCCTTCCCCTCAGACAACGATGACGCACTGAGTGAAAGGGGGGAGCAGCGTCTTATGTAGTGTGACACCGAAATGTGGAGGAAGCGTGGAAGTCTGGTTCAGCACAGGATGGAGTTTGTGAATACAATTTAGGAACTTGGGTTTCACTTTCTGGATGTGCTGGTGCTAGTAAGTAGACGATCAAGAATTGAGCCAGACGAAGGGGTCCGACAGCCCATCAGTTACAGTCATTCCACCAGGAAGGAGGTACACGGTTCGTGTTGCCTGTAGTTCAACATTGCCTAGACGGTCAATATCGCGGTTCGATAGCGTTCGCATTGTTACTTTGTGCCAGGAAGGGCTCTCAACAAAGGAAGTATCCAGGCGTCTCGGAGTGAACCAAAGCTATGTTGTTCGGACACGGAGGAGGAACAGAGAGACAGGAACTGTCAATAACACGCCTCGCTCAGGCCGCCCAAGGGCTACTACTGCAGCGGATGACCGCTACCTATGGATTATGGCTCGGAGGAACCCTGACAACTCGGCCACCATGTTGTGAATAATGCTTTTCGTGCAGCCACAGGACGTCGTGTTACGGCTCAAACTATGCGCAATAGGCTGCATGATGCGCAACTTCACTCCTGACGTCCATGGCGAAGTCCATCTTGACGGCCGCGGTGGTGTCGCGGTTCTAGGCGCGCAGTCCGGAACCGTGCAACTGCTACGGTCGCAGGTTCGAATCCTGCCTCGGGCATGGATGTGTGTGATGTCCTTAGGTTAGTTAGGTTTAAGTTGTTCTAAGTTCAAGGGGACTAATGACCACAGTAGTTGAGTCCCATAGTGCTCAGAGCCATTTGAACCATTTGAAGTCCATTTTTGCAACCGCGACACCATTCATTGCGGTACAGATGGGCCCAATAACATGCGAATGGACCGCACTGGATTGGCATCACGTTCTCTTCACTGATGAGTGTCGCATATGCCTTCAACCAAACAGTCGTCGGAGACCTGTTTGGAAGCAACCCGGTCAGGCTGAACGCCTAAGGCACGCTGTCCAGCGAGTGCAGCAAGGTGGAGATTCCTTGCTGTTTTCGGGTGGCATTATGTGGGGCTGATGTACTCCGCTGTTGGTCATGGAAGGCACCGTAACAGCTGTATGATACGTGAATGCCATCCTCCGACTGATAGTGCAACCATATCGGTAGCATATTGGCGAGACATTCGTCCTTGTGGACGACAATTCGCGCCCCCATCGTGCACATCTTGTGAATGATTTCCTTTAGGATAGCGACAGCGCTCGACCAGAGTGGCCAGCATGTTCTCCAGACACGAACATTATCGAACCTGCCTGGGATAGACTGAAAAGGACTGTTTAAGGACGACGTGACCCAACAACCGCTCTGTAGGATCTACGCCGAGTCGGTGTTGAGGTGTGGGAGAATCTGGACCAACAGTGCCTTGATGAACTTGTGAATAGTACGCCACGACGGATACAGGCATGCATCAATGCAAGAGGACATGCCACTGGGTATTAAAGGTAACGGTGGGTACAGCAATCTGGACCATCACCTCTGAAGGTCTCGCTGTATGTTGGTACAACATGCAATGTGCGGTTTTCATGAGGAATAAAAAAGGCGTAAATGATGTTTATGCTGATCTCTATTCCAGTTTTCTGTATGGGTTCCGAAACTCTCTGAATTGAGGGAAAATTTTTTTGATGTGTGTGTACATGTATATATACGAGGGTTGGGAATAATAGTGGCAACTATTTATTCACGACCGATACGAAAGATTTACATCTCCAGAATGAGATTGTCACTCTGCAGCGGAGTGTGCGCTGATATGAAACTTCCTGGCAGATTAAAACTGTGTGCCCGACCGAGACTCGAACTCGGAACCTTTGCCTTTCGCGGCCAAGTGCTCTACCAACTGAGCTACCGAAGCACGACTCACGTCCGGTACCCACAGTCGTGCTTCGGTAGCTCAGTTGGTAGAGCACTTGGCCGCGAAAGCAAAGGTCCCGAGTTCGAGTCTCGGTCGGGCACACAGTTTTAATCTGCCAGGAAGTTTCATATCAGCGCACACTCCGCTGCAGAGTGAAAATCTCATTCTGGAAACATCCCCCAGGCTGTGGCTAAGCCATGTCTCCGCAGTATCTTTGCTTTCAGAAGTGCTAGTTCTGCAAGTTTCGCAGAAGAGCTTCTGTAAAGTTTGGAAGGTAGGAGACGGATACTGGCAGAAGTAAAGCTGTGGGTACCGGACGTGAGTCGTGCTTGGGTAGCTCAGTTGGTAGAGCACTTGCCCGCGAAAGGCAAAGGTCCCGCGTTCGAGTCTCGGTCGGGCACACAGTTTTAATCTGCCAGGAAGTTTCATATCAGCGCACACTCCGCTGCAGAGTGAAAATCTCATTCTGGAAACATCCCCCAGGCTGTGGCTAAGCCATGTCTCCGCAGTATCCTTGCTTTCAGAAGTGCTAGTTCTGCAAGTTTCGCAGAAGAGCTTCTGTAAAGTTTGGAAGGTAGGAGACGGATACTGGCAGAAGTAAAGCTGTGGGTACCGGACGTGAGTCGTGCTTGGGTAGCTCAGTTGGTAGAGCACTTGCCCGCGAAAGGCAAAGGTCCCGAGTTCGAGTCTCGGTCGGGCACAAGGTTTTAATCTGCCAGGAAGTTTCATATCAGCGCACACTCCGCTGCAGAGTGAAAATCTCATTCTGGAAACATCCCCCAGGCTGTGGCTAAGCCATGTCTCCGCAGTATCCTTGCTTTCAGAAGTGCTAGTTCTGCAAGTTTCGCAGAAGAGCTTCTGTAAAGTTTGGAAGGTAGGAGACGGATACTGGCAGAAGTAAAGCTGTGGGTACCGGACGTGAGTCGTGCTTGGGTAGCTCAGTTGGTAGAGCACTTGCCCGCGAAAGGCAAAGGTCCGGAGTTCGAGTCTCGGTCGGACACACAGTTTTAATCTGCCAGGAAGTTTCAAAGATTTACATGTTTGTACCTGTTACTGTCCTTCAAAGTAGTCACCAGGATTGTGTAGAACCCGTTGCGAGCGATGTGTAAGGAGTAGTATACCGTTGGCATATCCTGTTGTGTTGATAGTGCAAATGGAGCGGCGTCCTGCCTGTCGAATCTCTGGAACAGATTTGAAGTGAATTCCACGAAGTGGTTCTTTGTCACAAGGACTTCAGGCCGGGGAGTATGGTGAATGTACAGTACTTCCCAGTGCCGTCGACCAAAGGGAGCAGCCACAGCTTGCGCTATATGCGCCCGCGTTTTTATCGTGCAAAATGATGTGTAGGTTGCACAGAAAGTGTTGCCGCTTCTTTCGCGAAGCTGGTCGCAAGTGATGTTCCAAAAACGAACAGTAATACTGTGAATTAGACCGCTCCATTCGCGCCATCAAAAGAACAGACTCTGCTAACGGTGTACTACGCTTTCCACATCGCTGGCAATGGGTTCTATACAAGGCTGGTAACTACTTTGAACGACAGTAACAGGTGCAAACAAAGCTTGTTACGTAGAACTGTACGCTAGACTTATGTCACAAGGTGCATCAAGGTAAAATTACTTTAGCACTGTACGAAATGTGTCGATAGCTTTGTGACGCCATGCGTGGCTTTGCCATCATGTTTAGGGGGAAGGTGGGGTCTAGCAAGATTTTAGCGGTGGCTCTTGTATGTGTAGTTGGTCATTCTGGCAAACCTTAAATCACTGAGAATATAAAAGAAATTTACAGAATCGGTCTGGCAGCAAAGTTAAAAGAAGGAAAATGACGTTTGTTCTGAGGATTTCCTTCTCCTACAAAATGCGTTACAAGTTAATTGGTAATTCTCTAAAGATACATCCGCACCACTCGTTAATATGAGTTTAGAAACTTGCTGTTGTTTATCACTAAGAAAAGAATGTACAGCCACAGATTTAAAAAGCAGAATTGTTTGTAATTGTGATGCCTAAAACAAACATATGGGGAAAGGGAATTGCAGCAATAGAAATCGAACAATTTCGCCGAAATATGCATTATAGACATTTGTTTTGGTTTCGTTCTCTTAGTTGATTTAAAAATGTTAACAACAAATGCATGCAGATAAAGACATTGCACAGTCTTGTATATGCAATTCTCTGCAACAAAACAGAACACAAGAGAGATTCTATTTATGAAAGTCACTAGCACAAGAGGAAACAGCTATGCATCACACATTTTTCTGACGGATAAGCTAAGATAGCAGGTAGAATGATGAACAAAGTGTGCAAAGTGTGAATGGTAGGAGGTGAGTTCAGCGGGCCATATTCCGCGGTGGTTTTCACGAAGAAAATAGCCGCTGCACGTAATGGCGAGGCCACCGCCACCGCCACCGGCGCCGCTACAACTTTCGGCACGCGTTTCCATGACGACAGAGCGGCCCCTGGAATTCCTGGAGTTCCTCCGCGGAGACACGGCCGTCTGTCTAATGAGGTCCTGCCGTCGGGCCTTCGCAGGAGAGGTAACAAGTGCGGAGCGACCCGCGGACAAGGGGACTAATGAAGAACGCACCCTGTACACTAGCAGCGACAGCTTTGATTTGCGTGTTGGTGGTTTGGGCATTTATACTCGAATATTATTAAAATATGCGGTTTAAGCGCATTACAGAAATATTCCTATGACACAATACACTCAAGAAATGAAAGCTGCTAATAACGCACTTTGTCCCGCTACTAACATCAGCAAGTACGGTAATTTTTCGAAACTGAAATTACTAACAACACCTGTTTAATGTCCTTATTTCCTGCTATCTTCTACCCGCTGCTTCGTTGGCATTTTGTTATCATGAGTTATGGTAAGTAAACTAGTGCCCGCTCGGATAAACGGGCGATCAAACGCCCTGCTTCCCGAACGGGAAGGTGTGCCGGTCCCCGGCACGAATACACCCGGCGGATTAGTGTCGAGGTCTGGTGTGCCGGACAGCTTGTGGATGGTTTTTAAGGCGGTTTTCCATCTACCTCGGCGAATGCGTGCTGGTTACACCGCAATTACTGTACCACGCAAACATTTGGTGTTACACGCATCTGGTATGAGACTTTCGTGTCCAGCGGTGGTGGGAGAGGGTGGGGGGTGCCGGGGGTGGGGGAGTATTTTGGGAGGTTCACTGGGGGCCCAACCGTACAATAACCGTGGGTTCGCTGTGGGGCGGCGGTGGGGTGAGTGGACTGCTGTACCCTGTTGTGGGGTTGTGAACCACTGAGGGCTACGGCGAGGACGAAGGCTCTCCATCGTTTCTAGGTCGCCTTTACAATACACAAGTAAGCTGATAATTTTAGGGGATGTCTGCATATACAGTAGTTCAAATGGCTCTGAGTACTATAGAACTTAATATCTGAGGTCAGAAGTCCACAAGAACTTAGAACTACTTAAAACTAACTAAGCTAAGGACAGCACACACACATCTATGCCCGAGGCGGAATTCGAACCTGCGACCGTAGCGGTCGCGCGGTTCCAGACTGAAGCGCCTAGTACCACTCGGTCACACCGGCCGGCGTATACAGTAGTGCAAAGATGTATACACAAAATGCGTGCAGGTACATAATACAAGGGGTATATAATAAAAAAGGTCGTTACTTCGTTATTTAGTCGTGAAAAGACTCTTAAACTGTCATTGGATGCTTTACATCTATTTTCGCCAATTACAAGAGCTGGAACACTATTTTTGCGGTCAGCTAGAAAGCGACGGAGAACATGCTGACCATAATTTCCAGACTGAAAGTCCACATTACTCTTTGTGCTCACTGAAAGAAAAGTTCCTACTTGTCTCTTACTCAACGGAATCAGAAACTATGATTGCAAATATAAGTTTCGAGTTTTAACCGATTGATATATTCAGTAAATGTTCACACGTACCAAGTACATGTCTTAGTATTGTGTGTAATATACCTAGCGGATACAACACTATTAACAGTTCAGAGGTGACGTTCAAAGTAAAATGGTCTATTGCCCTGAATTATAATCACCAAAAGCTAATTGCTCACATTAAAACTGGAATATAATATCGCCATTTGCCTGTCGTCGGTTGTGTCAACATTACGGGCGGCTTACTAACATTTACTTCCGTGAAATCTAAGCGATCCAGGACAATGTACAGTTTTCGCGAGTTCACTTCCAGCTTTTACCGAAACCGCACTTAAGTCTGCCCAGCTCTGACACCCCAGGCATTACGCAAGCTGGCGTTTGATTGACAGATTGATGTCCCGCTGGCGTGCCTAATGTCTCTGCCAACTGCCTCTCTCTCTCTCTCTCTCTCTCTCTCTCTCTCTCTCTCTCTCTCTCTCTCTCATATATATATATATATATATATATATATATATATATATATATATATATATATATGAGCCCAGCGGACCGTCAAACGGAACCTCGGCTATCAGCCCCCTTTGACACAGGTAGCAGAATGTAAATGTGATCTTTCTCAGACACATATTAATTAACAATCTTCTTAATTTTGACATAATTTTACTTACGTTTGCTTTAATTACTAGAAAAGTCTTAGCTAGACTGCATCTCAACATTGCCAACTAGAATTTTTAGAACGGAACCGACAGTAGAACCTCTGAACTGCTTCTTTAAGATTTCCTGTAATTATGTACAATGCGGTGTTGAAGCTTGGTACAACTCTGTTAATGCCTGAAGGTAATCGAGTGCTGTAATTATAACTTTCTGTTACAAATAAAAATAATACTTAATCTACCGTGAATAAGGACATTTTCGTTCCAAATAAGGTTTTTAGTAAATAAAATGAAAACTAATATAGTTAACTTATTGGTGACACATTTTTAATGTTTTATATCAGACTGAAACTACAAAAGAATTTTCATCTTTCTGACTATAACATCAGCGCCTTTAGTTTTTCGTAAAACCTCTGATTTTGGTCAAAATATTGCTCTGATCAGACTTAGATTTGTAACTTTTAATTGTGACGTATTTTTGGCTTACTCTGTTCAATTTTTAGCTTTCTGGTTTTATTGTTTAGCGTCACCTACTTTTTTTTCTTAAGATTTTATACTTGCCGTAATATATTCATTTAATCATTTTGAGACCTTGCAATGTTAAGATTAACACAGTGTAGCAGTTTGGCAAAATTAGTTTAATTTTTAATAGATTATGGTGTAGTCCTTTGTACGTTAAGCTCAGATGTGTTATGATGAGGTGGCGCTGGTAGTAGCTAAAAGGGCACATTGGCTCCCCTCTGTACCTCTTACAATGATACACCACTTCTTTCTTCTCACTATTTTTATTTATTTGCTGTACGTTGAATCTGAAAGCACGCATTCTACTTTTTAATTATATTTAAAAATCCCTCGATTCATTATATTAGTGCAAAAGTACAGTTCTTAGGGGTTCTTTTGAGTGAACTATTATTGGATGCGAGATTTTGCCACGAGAGCAGCACACACCAACAGTTTCTTTCTTCCATTTCAACGCATTATGGTGCCCACGTTTTTGATGTGGAAAATTTGGAAATTTGTGGTAAGGTCATATGGGACCAAACTGCTAAGGTCATCGGTCCCTAAATTATCACACTACTTAACCTAATTTAAAGTAACTTACGCTAAGGACAACACACACGCCCATTCCCGAGGGAGGACTCTAACCTCCGACGGCAGGGAGCCGCGAGGACCGTAGCAAGGTGCCTGAGATAGCTCGGCTGCCCCGCGCGGCACACGTTTTTGATCCATCCCTCCTAAAATGACAAATTTATGATCGTCAATTAATAGATGTTAGTGAAATGCAGCCTTACCATGAGCCTCCCACGTTCCACAGCTCTCTCTTGAGTATTCAAGCGCCTTGGAAGCTACGAGAGATGCGTGAAGCTCAGCGTCTCAAATGCGACGGGTGTGAGTGTTGTAATATCTCTAAATCTTAAGGGCACCTGATGTTCTGCATCCAAGTTCCGGCCCAGAGGTTTGTTGGATTCGACTATTATTCACACCTTCAGCTATCTTACAACAGTACGCAAAGTAGGACTTACATTTGCGACGCTTACAGTACTAGTTTTAAACATGGTTCTCAGGCTTAGCGACTGATTTTATTGTATCACTAGCTAAACTCTCCAGCAATGCCAGGTGGTGTATCATCTCAATATTGTATGTCACGCGCTCAGCAACATTGGATTTTCACTGTCACGGAATAATCTGTGGAAACTGAAAGTCACCGACCATTGCACCAGCGTTGTCTGCATCCCACTCGCTTGTACCATATTTAAAAACGTTAATAATACCCAAAAAGTACATCTTTCTTAAGTAGGTTATGCTTTTTCTCACGGTTCAAGCTCTTTATATCAAATGTATCAGTATTGGTTCAGCAGAGGAATCCTGTAAACATAACAGACATAATAACTTCCACGATTTTAATACAGGAATTAGTGTAAGGATGTAACGATTAAACACGTTGAGAACTGAATAAGCATTGTATTGATTACGTTCAATCATATTACGCAGAATATATGAATTAATAAAACAATTTTCAGAAATATGATAAAGTTCTAACGTAAATAGTTTTTTGAAGGGGTAAATGTTTTTCCTTAATTTGTGTAATCTTTTAAAATCAACAAACGTCTTTTACTACACACTTCGTAAAGTAGTCTATGTTCTTCATCAAAGTTTAAGCTATCTTTGGCAAAATTTCATGAATATTGTTTCGCAGTAGAGTCGTGGAAAAGTCACACGGCTAGTTTCACACTTATAATTTCAGAGTATGGACTTTCATAGGTTAAACACGTTACGGGTTTCATAAGCATTGTATTCTGGCTCTCGTAACAGTAGAACAGAATGAAAGTGCGTATTGCTTTTGGCCAGTAGATCCTTGTTGGGATGTTCGGGAGCCTGGTGCTGGTTTATTTACTTAATTACATTTCGGTGATGTGTACGTCGATGATGTTAAAGTGAAGATGAGGAGAACGCACGCATTCAAACAAGAACTGAAGAAAACCCCTCCAGGGCGAGAATCGAACCAGTGAACTGACGATGGTGATACTGCAACGCCTACAGCCTGTCCAGACCTTTCCACACAGATTGGACCCTAACACGGAAGTTATAGGAGACGCACGACGCTTAGCGGGTAAAATGGGTCGGGCCTGTGAAAGAAGTTTCCATGCAAGTATCACTTAAACACACAGAAAATTATATAGGAATTTTATTCTTTACGTTGAACTGTTTTATGTAGAAAATATCTTAATAATAGAAGCATTTTCACGAATACGATCATGTTCCGAAGTGGAAGAGTAAATAACTTTCTCGTAGAATTGTTCAACTCAGTAAATATCTTGTACTAAACACTTTCTCAAGTAGCCTGTGTTCTTCCTCAACGTTCAAGCTATATCCGCACCAGCGATTTATTCGTGAATTCGTCATTTTCACATTTTTAATATTAGTATGGATAATCAGCCGCAAAATTTTGTCTGAGTGGTGTGTTACTCTTGTGAACTCCAGTGACACATTTATGAACTTAGCATGCCTTTGCTAGAGTTGACGGAACTGCTAATGTCAGAAACAGAAAAGTGTCTTTAACACTGTTAAAGCATCAATATCACACGTCGATTAGGGACACATGAAACATAATACAGATATACAGAGACGGGGATTCCAGAGTGAAGTTCAGCTACCCGCTCCAGTGCCTTTAGTTGTAAACTGCGGAACATGAAAATCATGTGGCGATTGGTAGGCCCACTGGCGACAGCAGCGGAGGGAGGGCGGGAGGGAGGGAGGGGGGAAGGGCAACAGGGAGCAATTTCTCCTTCCTGGAATCCAGGATACAGGCTTTTTATTCATTACAGATTTCTGACGCATTTCTGGATATGATTATCTGGGATTGTACCTTGCCGTAATCTAGCTTTGCCGAGTGCGATGGGAAAATTTGTTCCTTTAGCAGTGTTTGTTGTTAGGTTAGTCAAGGGGAACTATGCATTTTCCATGTTGTTTCGGCAGAGTCCTGGAGTCATAGCGATTGTGAAAATTCATAGGACAGTGCCAGAATAGTCCCCACTATGTTATCTGCGTGTTCCTCTTACAACACTTATCGAGCTGCAGAGAAGAATCACTCATACACGGTAGGGTGCAGTTTTCGGCGCCTACTCCCAATACAAATTAAACATGGTATCGGTATACCTTGCCAACGTCCATCCTCAATTTTCACAAGACGACGTTTGCCTGCTGCTGCAGAACTTAATCACAACTGTGGATCACCATTTGTCTATTGTCATAGAAGACCCATCACAGCTTGCTGACACGACAGTCAGTTTTACAATCGTAGCCTGATTGCAGAAGGCTTTGGAAAGCATACTATTGCACCACCGTTTGTGTGTACCTCTATACTTCATCTGTGCATCTGTATGCGTCAATCCGAAAGAGAAAATACATTTCCCTGTCAGAGAAGAGAGGGGGAAAATGAGAAATTTCGTGGTAGCAAAGTTCTCCTCCCCAGGAAGTGAGACCTTCTCAAATACCGTGCAGTATAATACGGCTCAAGATAGAGTACAGAATTCCGAACTTACCAGTCAAGTTTTCATGGCTGCTCAATAATGCCATTCGCGTAAGATGAGGTCGATTTTAGTTCAGTTCCAAGCCGTGCAGAGTCCTTTGATGTCATTCTGCGAGGTTCTCCACATTCATCTCTTCGAACGCTGATCAGAGTTACATTTCACTCGAACATTTCCAAGAAAGAGCTTTCACAACCAACTTTAACTGCGCTGGTCAATTTTGAAAAATATAAACCATAATAATAATTCCATAAATCCATTAACGTGAGGTGATGTGACTTTTTCCAAGCATAGCTAATGTTACAGAGGTCGTCAAAGCTGAGTAACCCTTTTTGCACTTTACATCATATTTCCCCACTTTGAAGAGTATTTATTAGTGACACCTCTGTTGGTTGCATTTATTAAAAACCAACAGGATTTTTTACAGTTCATGTGCATTTCATATTCTTAATTTTCAGGGACGTTACTGGTATGTGAACAAAAATATGTTTTGCGAATATGTCTAGCTTTATTTTAAGAAGTCACTGGTTGAGGGGCATGTAACTTCATATTGTTTAACCGAAAAAGTGTAATCTACATATACATTGAAAATACAAGAATACATACTCGTACTTTGTATATGTTTATGAAGCATGATTGCCTTTTACATTCCAAAGTAATCTTCCTTCAAAAAATATTGAGATGATATAATCAATCCTATAACATAAATTCGTAAAAAATATTCTTCTGAAACTAAATCGGTTTTACGAATTATGACAATTTTGGAACCTTACTCAGTCTGGGATAAATTCCAGCGTACACCCACGGGTAGGACACCGTTAGGATCGATAAACTGAGACTTCTGGAAGCGCCTGAATGCTATATTCCGTAGAATCCAAGTCCAATAACCTCTATAACATGTAAATTGACGCAATTTCGAGGCGCAGCGTTAGTAAAAGCTACTACCTGTTCAGAAAACATCACTCGATACAAAAATTTCAAAAATATTGACTGTCATTATTTAAATCTGTTTGGGAAATATTTCAGACGCGTAATACTCTCTATAAAACATTACTGAGAAATCTATTTTAGTGAATAATTTGGATCTGCTCCACCTGAGAGAGTCTAACCACTGGTCGCACCTGCCCGATGCTACAGAATCTAAGTGTTTAAGAAGTAAAGTTAGAGACGGATGCCGAAAATGTAAATGGACTGATAAGATATGAAATGAGGGGGTTCTCCGCAGACTCGACGAGAACCGCTGGGCCACTCCGGCCGGCCCGAACGTGTGTCATCGTGCCATTTAATATCTCTACAAACTGTATAGTCAGGTCTTTGTGTGAGTTGACCATTTACAGTTGTGACTAGTTCTTTGTATCCTTGAATTACTACAATTTTTAGTGTAATGAAGAGCATCATTTTAAATTTCTAAACGTTTAAAGCAAATTTCAAGTCGTTGATCTGTTTTTAAAACTTTTCCATATCGACAGAATATATACGTATTTTTTTCTGACAGTACTTGATTGTAAATAACTGCATCATCTGTGAAATGTCTGGTATTACAGTTTGTATTGCTCTGTAAGGTAATTAATGTTCAAAGGGGAAGAGCGAGGCACCCAAACTCACTTCCATAGCGAACACCTGAAATTACTTCTACATCTGTTGGGGACTCACCTTCCAAGAGAACATCCTGTGTCCTCCCCATGAAGAAATTCTTAATCCACTCGTAAATTTTGATTCATGCTCCATTGTACATTATTCCTCATTCTAAGCGAACGCTTTAAATGCTCTTCGGGACTCAGAAAACACAAGACCTAAATTACTGCCTCGATGTCATGGGAGAAAAACAGATGTCGGTTTTTGGGGTCATCGACGTTTCAGGAATCCCTGCTGGTTGGCGTGGGGGAGGCCGTTCTCTTCGAGGTTGAGCTTAGGTTGAGTTCTAAGAATCAACCACAAATTGATGTCAAGGTATCGGACATTAGCTTTGTCGGTAACTTCTGCTACCCCCCTATACACGGGCATTACTTATGCATTCTTCCAATCACTCGGCACGGTTTTTGTTTGAGGAATCTACAAGCTACGACAGATTATACGTTTAGGCTATAAATTCATGAGATGTACGTACATTCAGATGGCGATGGTATCGCGTACACAAGATATAAAAGAACAATGCATTGGCGAATATGTCCTTTGAACTCAGGTTATTAATGCAAAATAAGGTTTTCGACGTGATTATGGCCGCAGGACGAGAATTAACAGACTTTTAACGCGGAATGGTAGGAAGATGCATGGTACAATGAATTCCTACAATCATTAGGGAATTCACTATTCCGAAGTCCACAGTGTCAAAAGTGATTCGAGACCTATATATTTCAGAAGTTACCTCTCACCACGGACTACGCAGTGGTCAACGGTCTTCATTTAACAGCCGTGACAGCAGCATTAGTCCGTGCTAACAGACAAGCAACACTGCGTGAAATAACCGTTGAAATCAAAGTGGGACGTAAGACGAACGGATGCGTTAGGACAGTGCAGCGAAATTTGGCGTTAATGGGCTATGGCTGTACGAGTGACTTTGGTAACAGCAAGACATCGTCTGCAGCTTCTCTCCTGGGCTCGTGACGATGTCGGTTGGACACTAGCTGTCTGGAAAACCGTAGCCTGCCCCGATTTCAGTTTTTAAGAGCTGATGGCAAGGTTCGAGTGCGATGAAGACACCATGAAGCCACGGTTCCAAATTTTCAACAATGGACTGTGCAAGCTGGTAGTGGTTCCATAATGGTGTGGGCTGTGTTTATATAGAATGGACTGTGTCGTCTGCTAAAACTAAACCTATACTTGACTGGACGTGGCTACGTTCGGCTATCTGGAAAACATTTGCAGCGATTCATGGACTTCATATATCAAACAACGATGCAATTTTTATAGGTGACAGTGCGCTTGTGACTGGCCTACAATTGATCGCAATTGGTTTTAAAAACAATTTGAGTGAATGGTTTTACCACGCAGATCACGGCAACATGAATCCCATCGAAAATTTATGGGGCATAATCGAGAGGTCAATTCGTGCGCAAATTCCTGGAATGGCAACACTTGCACAAATATGAACGGCTATAGAGGCAGCAAGGGTACTTCCATCGAGTTGCTGAGTCCATACTACTTTGCGTTGCTGCTTTATCCGGTCAAAAGGAGACCTGACACGATAGTAGGAGGTATATCATGACTTTTGTCAGCTGAGAGGGGCTAATTAAGTCACAAATTCGGCAAGAGCCATACATCAGTTTTCATGTGCGTGTACGGACTTAAAGCGTCGCAGTGTTTAGGAGGACACCTCCTGAGTGGAGATGGCCATGCATGAGGTTGGCGAACAGGTAGGTGGTGACTGCAGGCAGGCGGCTGGGCACGTTGGCGCCGCCCTTTGAGCCGCCGGCACGCCGCCTGGTGGCTTCATGAGCCGCACCGGCCGCGTGCCGCAGCTAATGAGCTGGCCACGCCCTGCAATTGTCTCCCTCCCCACCCCCGCCCCTCGCCTGCCGCCCCTCCCCTCCCTCACCCCTCACCTCATTCTCGACGTCACTCCACTCCACAGCGCTATCGAAGCGCCACCTCGCCTGCTTAAATGCAGGCGTAGACGTGGAGCCTTGTGCGTTCTTCTCGTCTGCACGTAAACAGTTGGGTTTCACAACCACTGTTCTCAAATAAATTGTGTGCATATTGGGTTGCAACTTGTGTACTCTCAATATGTAGAAAGGCAAACATCATGTAGGTCACTTTCTCTACTACTTTTAATAAATCGCTTTCTTGTCTCTCAGTCTGTTCGGTATAAATTTTTGCAATTCATTTTAAACTTACTTCCCAAAGAAGGAGAGGTTTCAAATTTTAAATATGGCTCAGAACTGGATGACAAAGCAATATTAACTTGTATCCCCGTCGACCTGTTCAGTGGGGATGGGGGTGAGGGTGAAAAATTTTGGTAGTAGCTGATATTCTGGCTACCCTGCTGGACCAGTGTGTTGCGCTGGTTGCATTGGAATGTGCTCCAAGCACTATGCGAGGGAACTGGCACAGCTGAGCGGAGAGAAGGGGGGAAAAGAGACGGGTATCGCTTTCTGGTCAGTATGTCTGTTCAGTGCAAATCTCTCAGTTGCCTTCAAACTAAGTTCCTGATGAGCTAGAGAGGCGAAATTTTGAAAATATCTCAGATCTAGGTGTGACAATGCAGTATTAGCTCCCTTCTTGTTCGGTGAGAGGTGGGATGTACTTTCCTAACACTGTCATTTCCCGATGAGGTACAGACTTGAAACTTTCAACGTAGCTCAAAACTGGGTGATAGTGCAGTAGTGCTTAGATTTCTTGTGTGGTGTGACGCCGAGGGTACTTTATGTACCACTGACATTTCGCCATTGCCATTGTATTCCCGAATACTTTACAGGAAGCACAATCGCTGGTAAGCCTCCATATGGGTTAGAATCTCTCTAAAGTTAACGTTTACGGCCTTTTCGCGAGATATACATAAGAGGAAGCAATATATTTTGAGTAAGGTGAAGAGAAACTTAAAAAACCTCAATGACTTTGCCGACCGCGGTGGTCTCGCGGTTCTAGGCGCGCAGTCCGGAACCGTGCGACTGCTACGGTCGCAGGTTCGAATCCTGCCTCGGGCATGGATGTGTGTGATGTCCTTAGGTTAGTTAGGTTTAAGTAGTTCTAAGTTCTAGGGGACTAATGACCACAGCAGTTGAGTCCCATACTGCTCAGAGCCATTTGAACCATTTTTTCAATGACTTTGCTATAATCGCATCAAAATAATTGAAATCGATTGAAAAGTTTCACACCCACAAGACTAAGACGTAGGAAATACATATTCTGATAAAATGAATTTTTAATGTACCGTGTTTTTAAATCGAACTAAGAACTACAAAATAATTCGTCCTAGCCTCATACAAGTCGTAATCCCATACAAACACTCCAAAAATGAGGGATTGTAAAGTTTAAAATGGAAAACCTGAAGTGCGTGGAATACATAATTTATGCTTGAATGATTTACCTCCTTACACTACTTACTAGCTGATGCATGGGTAGTTCATCTACTTACTATTACCTGTTGCATGTAAACCACACGTTTCATTATAAGTCTGCAAGTATTTTCACAGTTAGTGAAAATTTTCTGGATCATTTGTATAGGGTTTGGAGAATTTTTTTTTATAGATTTTAGTCCCATTTAAAAACGTGGTTCATTAAAAATTGCCTTCTATCAGTGTTTCGACTATTAGATTACTTTTGGTGTTAGCTTGCTGGTCTAACCTGTAAAATCTTTTTATAGTCAGATGCGTTAGCTAAAATTTTCAGTTGGGAGCTAACACTAGCCGATAAAACCAGAACCCGTTTGTACTAGTGGTAGTCCAGTTGCATCTTCGGCGGTAGCTATTGTGGGAGTGGTGAGCATTTCGTTTAACTTTCCATACTCACAACTACTTACAGACAGCTGATATAGTACACGGCATTGCGGAAATCTATGATGTCGCTACGCGTTTTAATACACTTGCCATCTCTGTGTATCAGTGCCATCCCACCCACATTTGACACACTGATAAATAGTAGTCGCTTTAGCAGGGGATGTTGGCTAGCGCAGTAAATATAATTTAGCAGACACACCACCACCGAGGAGCAGTACAAGATGCTGATTGAACTGAACAGTCACACACTTCAAGACAAAGTTTAAAGAACCAACTGTAAGTGATGGAACTAGGAATATAAAGCAACGCTCTATGTATCACTTCCGTTAGGACTGCGAAGACAAAATTACGAGCGTGCGCTACAAAGTAATGCCTCCGAATCTCTGTCAAAGTTCGTAAAGCATTTTAAACGAAACAAACTTTATCAACATTCCAAATGTTTATTCTTCATGTCTAGGTATTTATTTCTCAACGTGGTCGCCGTAGTCACGAACATATTTCACCCAACGAGAGACCAGTTTGTTGATAATGTTTCTGCAGAATGTTTGACTTTCTTGACGGAGCCATGACCTCACTTCAGCTTGCACCACCTCATCACTGTCAAAATGATGTTCCCGAAGATGTTCCTTACATGTCAGATGATAAAATCATGAATAACACACTGCTATCCTGTGGTAACATATATCACGTTTCAACCTATCTAAACTATGCTGGCAAGTGCACTCATTCATGTTAACACTGTAATGACGTTAATGGTATGAAGAAATTAATACCACACATAGGCAACGCAACAGCTGATGCTTCATTGCTGATGATACGTTTTACATTGTTAGTGTCGTAGGAAGGAACGTAGCCCATTACACTTCATTTTTATCCCATTTTTCTTTATCTGCTTCTAGCAGCGTGTGGTCAACCTTATTTTGCTTTTGTTCATCCTTTGTGTATCCGACTTTCTATTTCGGTTCTCTGTTAAGAAACTATAGACTTTGATTGGTCATATTTGGCAAATTATTGGTCGTTCTGCATAGCCTATTAATGCCATCGTTTGCCGATTTGTAAGCAGTAGCTTACAAGTTATGCGAGATATATACGGTGTTGGGTTTTAGCTAAAGACGTTAAAATATCTCCAAAAAAACACATCGGGTCCAAAAAAAATTTAATGCGACCTGTTATTATAGGTTGCAGTTTACCTCACGGCCACAGTGGCACGTCGGGCAGTCGCCTTTATGTTTTGTTGGAGGAATACACCGTTGAGGATGGGGTTTCGCATTAAAATAATTGCCTATTGTAACCTCGCAGTGTTGAGGTGGGGTATTAATTCAAGTATTACTGAATTGAAGTTTGAAACATACGATTTGCTACCCATTTCGATGTTTCCGATTACAGCGCCATCACTTACGAAACGTAAAAAAAAATATTAGAAACAAAACTTATTTATTTTTTCCGTATAATTCGAATGTGAAAAGGGAAGATTCCCTTTTAAGATTTTAAATCCCCCCCCCCCCCCCAATTCCCGCCACCGCACACGTGGTGTTGTGGGCGGTCGAGTTTGTTATCACTGAATGTCCTCCTCCGAGAGGAACAAATTTTAACTGCAAGCCGTTCAGATCCGATGTGTAGTTTTCGAGATATTTCAATGTCTCCAGATAAACTGAACGCTCTGTACGTTTATGCCTAGGCCTTAGCTGCTCTAATGCACCTCCCCTAATGCACGATAGCCTTTAACAACGGAGCCCCCACCACTATAATTACCGCGCCGTCTGCACAGGCACAGAACAAACTGTCTTACGCGCACCCTACCCGATTTATTTGGGAGTGTGTGTGTTAGACAGACAGAGAGGGAGGGGGGGGGGGAGAGCTTCCGGCCTTACGGTGAGTGGAGAAATTCACCATATTCGGAGACAGCTACTCCATCAGATAACGTACTGATTCTCAGCTTGACGTCGAAGAGAGGCAGTGGCAACAAGGTAGCGCAAACGTGGCCGATATCGTGCCAATCAGCCGCATGGTTAAAAAAATGATTCAAATGGCTCTAAGCACTATGGGACTTAACGTCTGAGGTCATCAGTCCCCTAGACTTAGAACTACTTTAACCTAACTAACCTAAGGACATCACACACGTCCATGTCCGAGGCAGGATTCGAACCTGCGACCGTAGCGGTCGCGCGGTTACAGACTGCACCGCCTAGAACCGCTCGGCCACAGCGGTCGACTTCTGCTGCATGCAGTTCGGTTTTGGAACATGCAGACAATCTCATTCGAGGTGATCGACATATCACAATCCAACATCTCGCTGCACAGCTGATCGTCTCTGTTGGTAACGCTGAGACATTCCTCTCAGTTGGAGTGCTCAAGTGTGTGTTCCCACCCGGTTCCTTGCCGCCTAACAGAAGACCATAAAGAGCAACGAAGGATCATCTGTGCGGAATTGCTGTTCATTTACATGGCTGATCGTGACAAATTTTGTTGAACATCGTCAGAGGTGCTGTAACATGGGTTCGTCACTTCGAGTCGTCAACAAAACCGCAATCTATGGAGTGGCATCTCTTCTCCAAATAAGAAGTTCGAAACCACTCATTCAGCCAGAAAAGTCAATACGACGCTCTTCTGAAACTCTGTAGGGGTTATACTGTTCGATGTCCTCCCTCATGGTGCAACGACCTACTCTGAAGCATGCTGTGCTACACTCAGGAAACTGAAGAAACGACTTCAGCATCTTCGTAGAGTCGAAAATCTGATTCTCCATGACAAATCAAGGCCTCACCCAAGTCTGTTCACACTAGTGGAGCTAACAAAACGTAATTGTACCGTCCTTCCGCATTCGTCCTACACCCCAGACCTTACGCTTCCCTACTTGCATCTGGTTAGCGCAATGAAGCAGTACGTGAATCATGGGGAGCTTCTTGATGCAGGGCGACGTACGATCTGATGTAGACCAGTAGAGTGGTATCACGCAGGAATACAGGCCCTCTGAACAAAGTGTCGTAAGGCGGTCGCATTGAATGGAAATTGTGTTGAAAAATAGGATTTCATAGCCAAAAGAGTGGGAAATAATATGGTGCACTGAAGTCCTGAATAAAAGCAACGTGCTTTCAGAAAAAAATATGTTCCATTACTTATTGATCGCCCCTTGTATAGCATCCAGAATCTCTTTGCACAAGAGCTGCAACCCCAAACGCTTGCCTTTGTTCTCCGTCTGGCACAAAGCACAGAGCAGAAGCACCGCCATTGGATGTTCAGAGCATGTGAAACGATCGCCTCGACTAATGAATCGCGCTGCATGTAGGACCACGCCGATAGCAGGATACGAATACGTCAATGACATGAGACGATCCATTCTGTTAGCGAATAGTAGCGCAGTAATAAGGAACAGTATGTTCAACTGTAGCACACGCTGCACGTGGCCTGTACATTTCGAAGAAACAATGTACCACTCTGTCGCTACTCAGCTTGCTTTAGGTGCACACTCAAACGCAGGCACACACACACACACACACACACACATACACACACACACACACACACACACACACACACACACACACACACATACATACATACACACAAATCGGGCTTGAGCATGCTTGGTGGTCTTCTTAACCAGTCTATCCTCAAAGCATTTAGAAATATCAGTCTCCATCGAGATAAGTGGAGATGGGACCCAAATCCAATCGATCCAGTCTCCGTGGGCAGGTGTTGGCGCTGATAGTCCATTCATCTCGGATGCTCCAGGATGCTTCTGGTATCTTGTAGAGACCATACGAAATCAAATCACCACCATCGTCAGGATGAGAAGGGGTGCTGCACGTTGCTAAGGAGGCGCATGTAATCCAGTTGCCTGTAAGTGTGTACAGGCAGTCTCAAAATTTATTGTGTACTCTCCACTTCTGCTGAATCGGACCTACACAAATGAATATCTCGAAATAGTTGTCCAGTACATTGTGAAAACTTAGGCAAGTCGAAAATATCGCCGGCGTCAGTGGCCAAGAGGTTGTAGGCGCTACAGTCCGGAACCGCGTGACCTCTACAGTGGAAGGTTCGAATCCTGCCTCGGACATGGATGTGTGTGATGTCCTTAGGCTAGTTATGTTTAAGTAGTTCTAAGTTATAGGGGCCTTATGACCTCAGCAGTTGAGTTCCATAGTGCTCAGAGCCATTTTTTTCGAAAATATCGTAAGTTTATTGGTATATTCGTGAAATCGCTTCGATTTTCATGACAGACCTCCATAAACGCGCCATAATTCGACGTTTACGTCTATGTGACACTCGGCAATTTTGATTGTTTCGTCACTTGTTTCCTTACGTGTTTCGCCATTCATCTCCTCGTGACATTCCTGCGTTTAATTGACAATGTATGATGTACCACTGTACATGTCTATCTCCATAGTTGAGTGATCTGTGCGGCTGATTGTCATCTGAAGGCTCCGGCCTGGTACTGTCACTGATTCTTGCTTCGTGGTAGTACTAGGTGCGGGATGTACTCAGCCTCGTGCTGCCAGCCGAGGAGATACTGACTCTGTAGTAGAGGCTCCGGGTCACGAAAACGGGCAACGGGTGGGAGAGCGATGTCCTGACCCAGCGCCCTCAATACCACATCCAATGATGCCACTGGTTTATGATGATACGGCTGTCGATAGGTGCCTATGCGGCCGTCCGGACTAGTGGACGCTGTTAGTGTTTATGTTTTAATAGAGTGCGTAAGTCATTTGTAGAAATTACTTCACAGAAGTAGATGTGTTGACTTTCGCAGAAAAGAAGCAGGTTACAGAGGTTGCAAAATGTGAGGTGGAAACTTTATGCATTTGTCCATTCACGCTATCGACGATACTGAAGCAGAAAGATGAGAGTGCTGAAAACGAAACGTTTCTTACGGAGGGAGGAAGTCGACGCGGCACGGTGACTTCTCGCATCTCAATAAATAATTACTGAAGTGTCTTAGTCAATGTAGAGCGCAAAATATACCTATCGATCCTTAATTACGTGGAGAGAATGTGCTAACTAAGTTTAAAGAAAGACATAACATCATACTATGAAGACTCCTGGAGAAACTGCTAGTGCTGATGACAATGTTTGTTCGTCGTGATAAAATGAACCAGGAATCATAATTTTTATTAATTCCTCCTTGATCACTCAGCTTTCGTTAAACTGAACTCTTCGTTGTCCAAACTATTTCTGAGTATCCTTAACTTAGAATTATTGAGAGTCTGCTGAAAATGATAGAGGATTTTGAGATAACAAACTTACGGTCCGAGATAAATGGTTCAGTTGGTGCGAAGACTTCAATATAGACATGATAGACATAAACTACAAGTACGGTAGATAACGCCTGCCTGATTTTAGTCTACGTCTAGCTTATATACTCTACTGGTTCAGTAATTTTTAACTATTTTTTTACTTTTAAGAGGCTTCCTTTTACAGTGAATTTTGTATTTTGAATAATTTCAAACTCGTATCTAGGATTTAAGATTTAGTAATTTTGTAATATTATTGTAACTAACCTGTTTCTATGGGTATTACGTTATTATTGGGAATGGAAATGCTTATTGATTCTGAAATTAACGTGAGAATATTAGGGTCGCCACCGATTCTAGCCATACAACTAATCAAAAGTTTGGCCGAATCGGAATATAAATTAATTTGATCACAGACCAAAAACTCATAAAAATGCATACGTTGTGATGCCGCTCATAGGGAATGCGATGTAATTAATAGTATTGCCAGGGCACTGTTCACGAGAATGAAACATTTAAAATAAAATAGAACATGCATGAACACTGTGCAGAAGATCAGCTCTCAGCAACACACCTGCAAATAAGACTTAATCTAAAGCATTTTTTTTTTAAATAAAAAGGGAAACTAATCACTGGACCTGTGCGTAAGGAAACGCATTGGTTGTTCTAACAGGAAAACTACAAGGTGAGTGGCTTAGATGCAAAAACGTAACCTCTGAATACAAGAGGAAAATGTGGATAAAATTATTTATTCCTACGATATGGATGTGAGGCACGTACACAATTCCTGATAACATTAATTCCTAAAACATTAAAGAAAAGCATCCATACATTCACCGTTATAATCCATACCTAAAACCATTGATGTGAATCATTCATGCAACTACTGTTGTCTGATAACTGATCGCAATAACTTTTGAAACGGTACACGTTTCGCAGTACACCCGCGTGACCACATGGTTTGTAGAGACGCAATTTCTAGGTATCGTGGCCAAGTTGCAACAATATCACATAACACAGTCATGAACAGTTAACATTCTTTAAAACAAACATGAGCTCGGACTGTTTGTGATGACGGTAGCCCAACGAACATTAATGTTCAACCACGTGGTTGGCTCCCCACGGACGAAAGATACATAAAGCAAGGAAAATTTACGAAAAGGCAAAGCTATTAA
This sequence comes from Schistocerca gregaria, assembly GCF_023897955.1. Classification (NCBI taxonomy): domain Eukaryota; kingdom Metazoa; phylum Arthropoda; class Insecta; order Orthoptera; family Acrididae; genus Schistocerca; species Schistocerca gregaria. The sequence continues at coordinate 516,494,482 of NC_064924.1, forward strand.
TAGCTAGAAAAATAAAAGCTTATACAGGCGCAACTGAAGGAAAACAGACATTCTTACAGAAGGGAGTGCTCACTTCTTATCGACACCTTTGTGTGGCGCTCTTCAGGCGGATCCAAGTCTGCTATAGAAATTTACTAATAGAAAAATCTGCCAAAGATTTGCATTGCTTGCTGCGACAAGGCAAAGCAATCTTTCAGAGTTGAAGAGCGAGACCAAAATCTAACAGCTCTCCTCTCGCCAAGTAACAACGCTCCACGCGGTCAGTCGAACTCACCCTTCTTCGACTGGACCACAGCTGTGGACGCTTCCCGCACCGGCGGCAGACTGCCTCCCCTTTTCTTCTCCAGCCTCTTCCACGCTCCGGGTGGCCCGGAAAACCCAAAGATGCCATTTCCACCACCACCCTAAAGCAGGTGGATTTCTCACAAGTAGCCCAAACCTCTTTGCCTATTTGAGCACTACCAGAGTTGGCTATTCTGCTATTCTGTACAACTGCTGCTGAATCTGTGTGACTATCGCAGACTTTCTGCAGCAGACTACGCCACCGTCTAGCAACGTGACATACAACCACATTCATTCAATCACACCACTATGAGAATTATGAGAAACGAGAAACAAGGAAAAGAAAGAGAAATGATAGTGAAAATGGGCTACTGGACTAATGAAAGGGGGCTGCAGGACCCTTTCAATATGTAGTAACTGTAGGCTTCAGTTCAGTGTGCTGACTTGCTTATCGTGAGCACCTCCCTAGTCATGTCAGTTGACGAGCTTATATGTAGCGTACCTAATTTCGCTGGCTCTTTACTATCTGCTTTGTTCTGCTATTACTCGAGTAACAACTAATATATGCGAGAAATTATGTGGCTACGAAAAGAGCCTTGAAATACCTTTTAGTGATGCTGTGCTATGACTTTCTTTGGATCATTAATTTTCAACAAAACAAAATAGATTATGTTCTTATTGTTCTGGATGTGGCTTTCTATTAAAGGAACATTTTTTCGTTACTGTAACTTGCTATAAAGTTCAACATATCTTCCTTAGTTTATAGTTATTGAAAAGGGTAATGAAAATTACTTTGTTATCAATACTAATGTTACAGTACGCAATGATTGTTCAACATCAAAATTTTGCAGTGGATTTTTGTTAACAGTAAAACACCAATAAGTACCACGACTAACACGAGAACATGAGACTATTGTCATAGAAAAAGATATTTTTACTATAAGGTTGGTCAGACCAGAACTACGCACAGTAAGATTTCTTTTATGTTATGAAGGTAAATTATCTTTTTGCACTGTTAATACTATATTATCAGCAGCTCGCGTCAACCTGTAAAACACATCATAAAATCTGCTGCTCTGCTCTATAATTCCCTAAGCTGAAAGAAATTATTTTACTTCACTATTACCTGCCCGCTTCTTTGCGGTTTGATTAATTTCATTTAATGCAGTTCGAATGCGCCGCAGCAGCGGCTCGTTCGTTCGTAGCGCAGCTCTGCACCATGAATAATGTTTAAATAACTGAAAATTTCTTAAAGGGATGGGATAAAATAGCAAGCAAGCTTATTACACATCATAATGCAAGATTTCACTAAGTAACTCTATTCAAAACATTTAAACAAATCAAATTATGACACACCTTTTTCCAAGCTATGTCTAATGGCGTCCCTCTCTCAGTCTGGACAAAAGAATGCTACACAAGCGTACAATATAACGTCACAGGCTCTTCCTACTCATGTAACTCAAAGAAGACGACAGAGAAATTAATGTTCGTTCTGTACTATTTATAGTAGTCACATATTCTCATCTTCGTTTGATATTTAATAAGTATCGTCTGTAGCGGTTTCAGTACTCGCCGACGCAGATGTTATCTAAATAAAAAGAAACAGTACATAATTCTATACAAGAACAAAACATGACACATAATGCTTTCTCTTTATTACAGAATATGTCTTTTGCTAAGAGACCTTACACTAAGTAGATATAGTTGTAACTTCCTGACAAGTTAACTCTGTGTGCCGGGGCAGGACTCGGATCTGCGTCCTTTGCGTTTCGTGGGCAAGTGATCTACCAAGTGACATATCCGATTATGACTCATGCCCCCTTTCAATGCACTGACCGCGAAAGGCCAAAATCCCAGGTTTGAGTGGTAGTCCGGCATCCAGTAGTAATCTGCCCGTAAGGTGCCAATCACTGCATACTCCACTACAGAGGAAAACTATTTCCTGATAGTTATAGTTCCGTGTAGTAATGAATTCGAATTGTAACGAACCTGCGCCTTACCTGTTGCACGTGACCGCAGATTGCGGCTACAATGGAGACCACTGTTTTCGGCCTCACGGATGGCTACTGGTCTCCCTCCGCCTTGCGAGTAGGCTGCCCCGTGCAACCTACTTTGCTAGAGGGAAGTATACCCTGCAGCAGAGATGCGACCACTTGATTTGCACTGACAAAAACGTCTAAATACCTCGAGGGCATGATAAGATATTCTGAAGAGCTTAATAGGGTATAAGCAAATTAGATTTCCAGCTCCGCATTCACGTACTGGGCAGGAAAAGAGGCGGCCTCCAGCGTTTTCGCCGCGTGGCGTGCGCTGGAGCACTGGGAGGGCGTGGCTCGGCGTCACGTGAGGCGGCCCGCGGCTGGCTGCCAGACACCTGCTCTGTTTCCGCCGCGGACCGAATTAATTAACGGCCCTGAGTCACACCACCGTGGTCGGGCGCGCGACTCCCACCAGGCAGCCTGCCGGCAGAGGCTCGTCGCCACATCCAACACCACTAGTCAACGCCGTGACAGATGTGAAAATTACCGAACTATGAGTTTAATAAGTCATGGCTGCAAAATACTAATGCGAATTCTTTACAGACGAATGGAGAAACAAGTAGAAGCCGACCACGGGGAAGATCAGTTTGGATTCCGTAGAAACATCGGAACACGTGAGGCAATACTGACCCTTCGACTTATCTTAGAAGCTAGATTAAGGAAAGGCAAATCTACATTTCTAGCATTTGTAGACTTAGAGAAAGCTTTTGACAATGTTGACTAGAATACTCTCTTTCAAATTCTGAATGTGGCAGGAGTAAAATACAGGGAACGAAAGGCTATTTACAATTAGTACAGAAACCAGATGGCAGTTATAAGGGTCGAGGGACATGAAAGGGAAGCAGCGGTTGGGAAGGGAGTGAGACAGGGTAGTAGTCTCTCCCCGATCTTATTCAATCTGTATATTGAGCACGTAGTGAAGGAAACAAAAGAAAAATTTGGAGTAGGTATTAAAATCCATGGAGAAGAAATAAAAACTCTAAGGTTCGCCGATGACATCGTAATTCTGTCAGAGACAGCAAAGGACTTGGAACAGCAGTTGAACGGAATGGACAGTGTCTTGAAAGGAGGATATGAGATGAACATCAACAAATGCAAAACGAGGATAATGGAATGTAGATGAATTAAGTCGGGTGATGCTGAGGGAATTAGATTAGGAAATGAAACACTTAAAGTAGTAAAGGAGTTTTGCTATTTGGGAAGCAAAAGAACAGACGATGGTCGAAGTAGAGAGGATATAAAATGTAGACTAGCAATGGCAGGGAAAGCGTTTCTGAAGAAGAGAAATTTGTTAACATCGAGTATGGAGTTAAGTGTCAGGAAGTCATTTCTGAAAGTATTTGTATGGAGTTTAGCCATGTATGGAAGTGAAACATGGACGATAAATAGTTTGGAGAAGAAGAGAATAGAAGCTTTCGAAATGTTGTGTTACAGAAGAATGCTGAAGATTAGATGCGTAGATCACATAACTAATAAGGAGGTATTGAACAGGATTGGGGAGAAGAGAAGCTTGTGGTAGAACTTGACTAGAAGAAGGGATCGGTTTGTAGGACATGCTCTGAGGCATCAAGGGATCACCAGTTTAGAATTGGAGGGCAGCGTGGAGGGTCAAAATAGTAGAGGGAGACCAAGAGACGAATACACAAAGCAGATTCAGAAAGATGTAGGTTGCAGTAGCTACTGGGAGATGAAGAAGCTTGCGCAGGATAGAGTAACATGGAGAGCTGCATCAAACCAGTCTCAGGACTGAAGATCACAACAACAATAACAACTAGAGTCAACGCCCGCAGTCTACAGCCACCCGCCTTTTGAAACACATCTCCTGTCGAAATACACTAACTGAAATACACTCCTGGAAATGGAAAAAAGAACACATTGACACCGGTGTGTCAGACCCACCATACTTGCTCCGGACACTGCGAGAGGGCTGTACAAGCAATGATCACACGCACGGCACAGCGGCCACACCAGGAACCGCGGTGTTCGCCGTCGAATGGCGCTAGCTGCGCAGCATTTGTGCACAGCCGCCGTCAGTGTCAGCCAGTTTGCCGTGGCATACGGAGCTCCATCGCAGTCTTTAACACTGGTAGCATGCCGCGACAGCGTGGACGTGAACCGTATGTGCAGCTGACGGACTTTGAGCGAGGGCGTATAGTGGGCATGCGGGAGGCCGGGTGGACGTACCGCTGAATTGCTCAACACGTGGGGCGTGAGGTCTCCACAGTACATCGATGTTATCGCCAGTGGTCGGCGGAAGGTGCACGTGCCCGTCGACCTGGGACCGGACCGCAGCGACGCACGGATGCACGCCAAGACCGTAGGATCCTACGCAGTGCCGTAGGGGACCGCACCACTACTTCCCAGCAACTTAGGGACACTGTTGCTCCTGGGGTATCGGCGAGGACCATTCGCAACCGTCTCCATGAAGCTGGGCTACGGTCCCGCACACCGTTAGGCCGTCTTCCGCTCACGCCGCAACATCGTGCAGAGTGCCTCCAGTGGTGTCGCGACAGGCGTGAATGGAAGGACGAATGGAGACGTGTCGTCTTCAGCGATGACAGTCGCTTCTGCCTTGGTGCCAATGATGGTCGTATGCGTGTTTGGCGGCGTGCAGGTGAGCGCCACAATCAGGACTGCATACGACCGAGGCACACAGGGCCAACACCAGGCCTCATGGTGTGGGGAGCGATCTCCTACACTGGCCGTACACCTCTGGTGATCGTCGAGGGGACACTGAATAGTGCACGGTACATCCAAACCGTCATCGAACCCATCGTTCTACCATTCCTAGACCGGCAAGGGAACTTGCTGTTCCAACAGGACAATGCACGTCCGCATGTATCCCGTGCCACCCAACGTGCTCTAGAAGGTGTTAGTCAACTACCCTGGCCAGCAAGATCTCCGGATCTGTCCCCTATTGAGCATGTTTGGGACTGGATGAAGCGTCGTCTCACGCGGTCTGCACGTCCGGCAGGAACGCTGGTCCAACTGAGGGGCCAGGTGGAAATGGCATGGAAAGCCGTTCCACAGGACTACATCCAGCATCTCTACGATCGTCTCCATGGGAGAATAGCAGCCTGCATTGGTGCGAAAGGTGGATATACACTGCACTAGTGCCGACATTGTGCATGCTCTGTTGCCTGTGTCTATGTGCCTGTGGTTCTGTCAGTGTGATCATGTGATGTATCTGACCCCAGGAATGTGTCAATAAAGTTTCCCCTTCCTGGGACAATGAATTCACGGTGTTCTTATTTCAATTTCCAGGAGTGTATAAAACACCCAGGACTCATGGCTCGATGTCATTGTAATTCCCTACATGCGCACACGATCGGCAGGTATATAAGTAATTAGCGTTGTAGTTCCTCTGAGTGACAGGTAGAAAGGTCACCGTAGTGCATTAGCGTTATTTCTCAGTGTTTTTATCAGGCCTGGTGAGATATATAAGGGACGTGAACAGCGCCAGGTGTTGCGTGATCGCTGTGAAGGACACGGAGGTCATGCCTACACATGTGAGATAGCACTATTAGCTCCTGACAGAGCCTGAGAGAGGCCTCATTGTTGGTCTCCATGTGGCGGGTTCGAATCTTGCAGTATGGAGATTTGTGGGCATCCAGTGTTACAGTGTCCTTGTTGGACTCCATGGAAACGTGAGGTCAGTCATAACCGTCGACCACGTCCGACCACTAAAAGGCAGAATGGCCGTATTATGCATTACGCATACTGTAACTCCTTCACATCAGCACCAAGATCTGAGAAGAAGTAATGGACTCCCTGCAACGTTATGTGTGAGCCCGCACCATTTGTCGGCGACTATCAGCAGTTGAACTACAGATTACTGTCCCATGCGTAGGCTGTCTTCAATACCACAACACAAACGGCTAAGTCTGGAGTAGTGCCGTGATAGGGAAACCTGAGATGCCGATGAATGTCACACTGGAGATCTGCACTCACCCACACAGCCATTGTCTGTTAGTACGACGGCGACCTGAGGAGAGTTCCATACTTCCAGTGTTTTGAGGAGGCAGAGCAGCGCCTTCAGGTATAACTTCTGACCCCAAACATGTTAGAGAAAGAAGGAAATCTGACGGCACAATCGTGCTTCACAGACAATCTGTGACCTCAAGGCCAGCACCGGTGGCCGAGCGGTTCTAGGTGCTTCAGTTCGGAACCGCGCTGCTGCTACTGTAGCAGGTTCTAATCCTGCCTCGGGCATGAATGTGTGTGATGTCCTTAGGTTAGTTAGGTTTAAGTAGTTGTAAGTCTAGGGAACTGATGACCTCAGATGTTAAGTCCCATAGTGCTTAGAACCATTTGTACCATTTATTTGACCTCATTTATTACCTTCTGTGCGACAGAACCGTTGTGCCCTTTTCCAGCAGGACAATGCTCTCCGTATACGACTCTTATATCACTTATGACTGATCTTGAGGTACTCCTGTGGCCTGCAAGTTCTACAGGTGTATCCCAGATAGAAAATGTCGGGGTGCTCAGACGTCAACTCCGCCCCAATGCCAGTTTTCAGCGTACCCAGGACCAGTTGCAGCAGCTGTGGGCCAGAGTCTATCAGGAGACGATACGCTTACCTTAGGGTATCCTTCCCAACCGTGTCAGTGTATGGATGCAAGTCAGATGGGGGTAGCGTCACATTGATAAGAGGGCTCATACTGCTAAGCTCTTTACTAATTTAACTCTATTTTATAGTCACTGATATAACATCACGTATTCTCTCAACTTGTGGAATTTCATCCTTCCCTCCTCCTCGTCTAAGTGCTGAACTCTTTTCTTCAGGCAGTGTATGTATTTATCCATTTATTTTCTCTCTGGCTATGCTGAACAGCTCTCTTTAATGGTTAGTACCTCTATCAAGTGATACACAGCTGCACTTATCCGCGTGGTTCAATCAAAAATGACTCCGAATCAATTTCTCAGAATTAAAATTTGGTCACCAGATCGGTCAATATTTCTGTTATGTGTTCTGTTTCCCTAGAAACCCTCCATCACTTACTACAGCCCCGCTCCAACGTTGTGTAAGAACATGTATCGCTTGTTGGTAAAAGGTCTTACTCTGTGCTCGTACCAATTTTTCACTGCGTGAACTGCGCATTTGTCATCATCAAAGTATGTCACGTAGAAAACCCTTAAGATGCACAAACAGGTGAAAAATTGAGAGCTCCAAGTTTGAGCTCTTGAATGGATATGGCAATAATGCCCAACCAATTTTGGTGATGTTCTTCAGGGTTCTGAGGCTTGCCTGTGGGAGTGAGCTATTGTGATGGAAGGTATACTTATTGCTACCCGTGTGAAGCATGGGTGGGTCACCAGTACATCTATGAAGGCGTTACTTATTCAATGACCATCGTATTTTAACTATCGCTTTCAATCACATTCTCACAGTTCTGGGTCGTCTGCACCCAAGGAGAAAGAACTATACATGAAGATGGAAAGTCGGAGGACGCTTATGGTGGGAGCAGATCGCAGGGGGTTCGTGGAACCCCACTGAACCGAAGGCGGAACACCAGCACTCGGCCTGGAGCACCGGGCAGGAGAAGGAAGCCTAAGGACGCTTCTAGCAGGAGTGGACGGCAAATTCAACTCGTGGAAATGGTCATGGAGGGGAGAAGACCGTAGGTGTAAATACTGGAATCCTTCCAATCCACGAGCAGTCTAAGGTCATGGAGACAATGAGTCGCATTGTCCAAGTATTGTGCAAGAACTACCCTGATATCTAACAGAAAACCCCTGGCATTTCAAGATATCAACTAATTGCATGGTATTTTTCTCGAGATACCATATCTGAAAGGAACAATGCCAGTGGAAAGTATGTGACGTGTTGTTATGTACGACGAGAAACGGAACCTTCTGTAAATAAAGCCTGCGAAAACCGAAAAACAGTGTCATAGGTTACCCAGAAGCCGTACATACAACAATATTCGAATATAGTGCGATGTATATAAAATGTGACTGACTTAAGTAACGTCTATTTTCAACTGTTTCATAGTTGTCACAGTGTCGTGATCTGTGGCTACAGCCACGAGTGTTAATGTGGGGAAACGAAGAGCGAGATTAGAGCCGCGAATCGGTACGAATACAAATTCTGTTGCAATGAAAAAGCTTTTTCTGTGGATCCCACCGAGCATAGTTTCGTCACTGGAACTGTATGGTTGGCTCACTTGGGTGGAGACCTTAAATGAGGGTCTGCGTTGGTCACGTCGAGGTTTCTAGTGACGCAGTTATTTCAAGTCTGCTGCAAGCACGCGATTGTTATCATCCACTAGTGCAAACTGGTATCCTAGCACTCTTCTAGGCTTGGAAACGATAAGTAAATCCATGAAAGCAGGGATTACCACTTGGGAAAAGGGGAAGTATCAACATTCAGTCCCTTCTCCCCCCTCCCTCCCCCTCCCCAGACACCACCACCACCAAATGCCGTACATGCGACAACTATTCATGTTATTTATACCAAAATGGGTAATGAATCCTCCCTCATGGTGATACATGAAGGGAGACGAATACACTTCAGATAATTTGGTGATACTGTCGGAAACGCTTCAAGTGCGATTGACCCTCTACTGTCGCCCAATTAAAAAAAAAAAAAAAAAAAAAAAAAAAAAAAACAACAGATGGTTACTCGACGCTAGTCATAGATGCACCAAACCTATTACGATCGATTTTCCACCTGAGATGTAGGCCTTTGCATTTTCCCGTCTCGCCTAACCTCGGTTGGCACTGGAACACAGTTTGTTTTTGCATGATTTAACTATTTTTGCAATTTCTCTCCCCTTCCACTTTCTTCTACCTTAGGCTTATATTCAAAAACTAAAATATAGATAACTACTGATCATCAGTGTTGGTTCCTCGAAATGTCTCTTTTTCATAATTTTTTTCAATTAACCGAGTAGAAAACACGAGTCTCTACCACATGACACATAGCCACCTCATTTTTCATCGTTAACCTTACAGCAGATACGTTTTGCCCGTTCACAACGCCTATGGACGACGCACAGATCCCCCAGCGACAATAAAAGTCAAGCCTTACCTACCTTTTTCAATTTATAGTGATTGGTGTACCGCTTTCCTGTACGTCAAGATAAGAGTGGCAGACATCTCATGCTATTAGCTAGACATAGAGTATCGTACACAGCAGTCAGCATCTATGCGCACTACCCTCTGAACCACATAATACGTCTATCAATTCTGAAAGAGGTTTTCCTTGACGATTATCTGCACATTTGTACACAATGTCACAACAGCATAACAGCCAGTAGAGGCTAACTGATATGTACTGGTTGTATAGGATCTCCTTAAAGTCCTTCTGTCATTTCAAAAAATCGTAACCTGAGTACTATTAGAGGTAGAGTGTCCTGATGTTTGATGATGTTTGGTTTGTGGGGCGTTCAACTGCGTGGTCATCAGTGCCCGTACAAACTTCCAATTTGTTCGCAGTCCAGTTTCTTACACAGTCCAGTCTATTCACTGACAGGAATGATGATGATAATGACGAGGACAACACAAACACCCAGTCGCCGGGCAGAGAAAATCCCCAACCCGGTCGGGAATCGAACCCGGGACCTCCTGATCCAGAGGCAGCAACGCTAGCCACTAGACCACAGAGCATCGTGGTATGCCATAATGTCAATGCATTCCTCTCTTTTTCCTCATACGATATCAAGGCGATATCCGAGCTCTGCCCACGTACGGCTCAGTATTGTAACATCAACAGTTCTTATTGCTTCATTGACTCGTGCGCGTCGGGTAGAAAAGTCACTGACTGGCGTTGTGTATGTTGGCGTAATGGCACAAAAAATTCGAACTGCGTCGCGTCGGGGGAGCGCGAGAGAAGTCTTCCGCATAACTGTGCCGTAGAAAATTTTTGAACCACTGAATTACGCTTATTTTTGCTACTGGTGCTTTTCCATACTGGCGTCCATAATTCTGCAGTACCATAGGCACAGATTTGGATTTTGCATGCCAGATGACGTAATGCACCTTCTTTTGTTGCACTCTGAGCCGATTCTGCAACAATACACAAATGTAAAAACGCTTTGATAGATCTGAACTTTCTACAGTAAACCGTGAGTCTCGATGTCTAATGGTTTCCTAGCTATGATTTTTTGGAAATGATTGTGGGACTTCATTGATGTGATGTCGTGAACTGGGGGTACTGTGATGATGCTACAAATTTTCATACATGATGGAGAAGGCAAAAAGTATCAATTTGAGGTAGGGGAGCTGCAACCGACAACGACCGATTCGAAAGTTACAACCGAAAACCATTCCGATACCTCTGACAGCGGAACACCTGTACCTGTACTACTACTGTTCAGATCGGAGGATAGGCCACCTTCAGAGCTGACAGTATGGGCCAAAACTAGAAAATATGTCCAGTAGAAATGGTCTGTAAAATACAGACCTTAAGAACTGTGAGCACTTGTTCATGTTCTCTACTGTGAAACCCATATCTTCTATTGAGCAAGTGCTCATGGCTCTTAAGGTCAACATTGTCCAGCCCATATTTACCAGACTGTTTTCTTGACTCTGTCCAAACTACCACCTCTTAAAGTTATCTACGCTACAGTCTTAGCAGTTACAGTAGCGGTACATGTATTCTACTGTCAGAGGTACCTGGAAAATTTTCGATTATAACTTTCGACTCGGTCGTTTCCGAAGGTGAGTCCTCCAGTTCAAATTGATACATTTAACCGCCGACCGCGGTGGCCACGCGGTTCTAGGCGCTGCAGTCCGGAACCGCGCGACTGCTACGGTCGCAGGTTCGAATCCTGCCTCGGGCATGGATGTGTGTGATGTTCTTAGTTTAGTTAGGTTTAAGTAGTTCTAAGTTCCAGCTGACTGATGACCTCAGATGATAAGTCCCAGAGTGCTCAGAGCCATTTGAACCATTTGATACATTTAACCTTGCGTATCATCGCTGCAAGTTTGTAACATCATAACTGTGAACCACTCTGTATATCAAACTTCCTGGCAGATTAAAACTGTGTGCCCGACCGAGACTCGAACTCGAGACCTTTGCCTTCCGCGGGCAAGTGCTCTACCATTTGAGCTACCGAGGCGTGACTCACGCCCGGTACTCACAGCTTTACTTCTGCCAGTACCTCGTCTCCTATCTTCCAAACTTAACAGAAGCTCTCCTGCGAACCTTGCAGATCTAGCACTCCTGAAAGAAAGGATATTGCCCGCGAAAGGCAATGGTCCCGAGTTCGAGTCTCGGTCGGGCACACAGTTTTAATCTGCCAGGAAGTTTCATATCAGCGCACACTCCGCTGCAGAGTGAAAATCTCATTCTGCACTCTGTATATCGTTTTCCTATTGTTTCGTGCTGCGTAACATCATCACTCAACCATTCTGTATATCGTTTTCCTATTGTTCTGTGCTACCTTTGACCAAATTTATTTGTCACATCTAATTGTTCGTAACCAGTTAAATGCAGTACGGTCTCGGCGAACTTCTGCTCTGTGGCGGTGGGGAATAGACATTAACTCCCTTATTTCCTTCGTGTCTTCCATCTCTGACCACATACAGTATTAAAGATAGAGTCGGCAACACGCGTGGGCGCCCTGTCCGGGCGAAACTCGTGGAAGAAGATGCGTCGGCGCCGGCGTCGGAGCGTGAAACGGCGCCGCTAAAATTAAAAAGGCCCCCTGCGAAGCCGGCTGTGGCCCCGCGGTCGATACCCGACGACACCTGGCGGCCAGCGCCCTTCGCACGTTTGATGGAACGGCCGCCACCACAGGTACGCCGGGCCGTGGCAAGGCAAAGCCAGCAACAGGCGTTGCGCGGGGCTTTTTGTAAACACTCACCTATCTTGCACCCCCGGATGCACTATCAATTTGATTGCAACCATTGCTATCTAGAATTCTGCAATTATCAGTCGTATGTGTCATGAATGGAAGTGCGCACAGATGTGGATACCCATGGATATAATTGCAGATATCTACATCTACAGCTATACATTTCCGCAAGCCCCCTTACCGTATGCTGACTCGGGTATTTCCCGTATCACTCTATTTCCCATTATGTTAACGAGTGTACACAAGAAAAACGATTGTGTGCCGCGCGGGATTAGCCGAGCGGTCGCGGGCGCTGCAGTCATGGACTGTGCGGATGGACCCGGCGGAAGTTCGAGTCCTCCCTCGGGCATGGGTGTGTGTGTTTGTCCTTAGGCTAATTTAGGTTAAGTAGTATCTAAGCTTAGGGACTGGTGACCTTAGCAGTTACGTCCCATAAGATTTCACGCACATTTGAAAATTTGAACAACGATTGTGTTGGAAGTCTCCGTCTAAGCTCGAATATCTCTATTTCCATCTTCATAACCATTTCGCGGGATATACGTACCAGGGTGCATTATAACGTTTCACAGTTCACAATAAAGGCATATTGGAATTGAAGAGAAGACTTTGTATAGGGAACCCATGAACAGTAAAGCACAAGTTGTATGTAAAATAAGTTTGAAAATCTGACCACTTTCAAATCTCCCGTGTATCTCATACGTCATAGTCTAAAATAGTTAATTTTTTGCTAGAGATGTCACCAACTTGTTAGATAGCTGTTGCACTCAAAGCTCTAATTACCGCAACAATCACACCCACAGACGTGTCAATCCATTATAGACTATGTGCAGTCTGGAAGAAGCATTCTAAAATATGAAGGCAAGTAACTTTCGGTACCGTGTTCGAAGGGAGTACCACGGTCGTGCAAAAGTTTTCTGTACTACATCTATAACGTCTACCCGTATGTAAGTAAGTAGATGCCATTCGTTATTCCAGAGGGCTTTAATTTGTCGTGCCACAACGTGGAATTCATTTGTGTAAGAAAGATGTCCACAAGTCTTTGTCCCTTGGTGCACAGCATTCACCACGAGAGCGACAACAAATATATTTATAGTCTCGCTTCACCATTAATATAGTAACTTTCTTGTTGGATCAGCATATTTCTGCTATCCAAACTCTTATCTGGCACACCAAGTACTTGCCCGTGCTACTCACTGTGTGTCTCTGTTCGAGCAGAAATGCTGACCACAAGTCTGTCAGGATCAAGATTATGTTGTTATCTACACCGGCAGTATATTTGAGTCCCTAGTGTACGACAAGTGTTTCAGAAGGAATGGTAAATATCGTAGAGGTGGCAGTATAGACTAACTAGAGTGAAACGATCCGTATAAAATTTGTTCCTTGTTTACTGGTTAATGAAGTACAGCTGTTAGTACGTAACCTAAAGAAATAGCTACCGAAGGCATTAAGCAGAGACAAATAATTAACTTCAAAGCTCATTTTCATAAATTCAATCCCAGTCTTCAGTGCACTATCGAATACTATCAGAAAAACCACATGGAGCTCTTCTCAGATCATGTTGGAGCTCCTTTATGCGGGCACCAGTTTTCATACTCCGAGAGATCAGTTCATCTCTTGTGTTAACTTTTTATTTGTAGACTTTGCTTTTCAATCACCCCACAATCAAAAATGGAAAGGGGTCACGTCTGCCGACCTCGGTAGGCTAGGAACGTGACCATTTCTGCTCGTTCATCTACTAGGGCACGTTAGGTTTAGATAATGTATCACCTAATGACTAGAATATTCAAGAAGGTCCATCATGCTGAAAGATTAGCCCCATCCTTGTACTTAAAGGAACCTCTTCCAAAACTATTGGATCTCGTTTCCAAGAGAGCCTGAGTAACTAACTGGTCGCTTTAAGTTGAAATGGGAAGCACAACAGATACTATCAACTGATTGTCCATCATAGGGCACCACACATTTCCAGAAAGCGTTCTTGAAAATTGTCTTCACAAACGCGTGTCGGGTTTCGTCGAACCATCAGTGCGAGTAACGAGTGTTGTTGATACTGTCACGACTGAAACTGGATGTGAAGGTTTTGGAAGATGATTTCACCTCCATTATCCAAAGAGATCCTGATTTCGAGAAGAGGCGGTTCATGCAAGACGGAGCTCGACCCCATCGAAGCAGGAGAGTGATGTCCTGGAGAAGCACTTTCGAGACCGCATTCTGACTGTAGGGTACCGAGAGGGAAGTGGCATGGGCCCCGATTGGCCTCCATATTCTACGGATCTGAAGGCATGCGACTCCTTATAGAAGGGCTGTATTAAAGACAATGTGTACAGCAGTAACCCCAAAACAATTTCTGAGATGAAAACAGCCATTCAGGAGGTCATCGACCGCATCAATCTTGCGACACTTCAGCGCGCCATGCAGAATTTCACTATTCGTCTGCTGCACATCATCGCCAAAAATGACCGGAGTATCGAATATATCATAACCAGAATCCGAATAGTTTATTGACGTTTAAATTTTGAATTAAGTGTGTGCACGCCATAGTTTAAAAGTAATTTATATTTTTTAATATAATTAAATAACTGTCACCCTGTAGTTCCTGGGCAATAGACAAGTGTCACAGAGCTTGGTGAAATCATGAATAAACACACTTTAATCACGTACTCCACGATTAGGTATTCATGCAGGTATGCAGCTGCGTAGCAAAGTGGTCAGCGGCACTGGCTGCCATGTGGGAGTCCCGGGTTCGATTCCCGGTAACGCCAAAGATTTCTCCTAGGACCAGTGCGGGGTGCAGTCGGCATTGTGAGGGCAATTGACGAGCTGCTCCACCAATTAATAGCAGTTCTAAAGACAAGAAACCGCACATCCTCCTCTAGCTGCGCGGTGTAACTCTGTCAGAGGGTCGAGTCCTTCCTCGGGCACGGGTGTGTGTGTTGTCCTTCGCATAAGCTCGTTTAAGTTAGGTTAAGTAGTGTGTATGCCTAGCGGCCGATGACCTCAGCAGTTTGGTCCCACAGGAACTTACCATCACCACGCCCCTCGAAACCTCGAAATGGTTCAAATGGCTCTGAGCACTATGCGACTTAACTTCTGAGGTCATCAGTCGCCTAGAACGTAGAACTAATTAAACCTAACTAACATAAGAACATCACACGCACCCATGCTCGAGGTAGGATTCGAACCTGCGACCGGAGCGGTCGCTCGGTTTCAGACTGTAGCGCCTAGAACCGCACGGCCACTCTGTCCGGCCCTCGACACGTTTTCTGATGATCTCCCAGACAGCGAGTGACACCGTCATCGGTCGGGCCTCATTGACCAGAACACGCAATTCTACCTTTATTAAATTCTCTGCGAGGAACAGCATCATCACCTTTCAACTAAGTACCTGGGTGTTAAAATTACGAACAACTTCAGTTGGAAGGACCACATAGATAATATTGTCGGGAAGGCGAGCCAAAGGTTGCGTTTCATTGGCAGGACACTTAGAAGATGCAACAAGTCCACTAAAGAGACAGCTTACGCTACACTCGTTCGTCCTCTGTTAGAATATTGCTGCGTGGTGTGGGATCCTTACCAGGTGGGATTGACGGAGGACATCGAAAGGGTGCTGAAAAGGGCAGCTCGTTTTGTATTATCACGTTATAGGGGAGAGAGGGTGGCAGATATGATACACGAGTTGGGATGGAAGTCATTACAGCATAGACGTTTTTCGTCGCGGCGAGACCTTTTTACGAAATTTCAGTCACCAACTTTCTCTTCCGAATGCGAAAATATGTTGTTGAGCCCAACCTACATAGGTAGGAATGATCATCAAAATAAAATAAGAGAAATCAGAGCTCGAACAGAAAGGTTTAGGTGTTCGTTTTTCCCGCTCGCCGTTCGGGAGTGGAATAGTAGAGAGATAGTATGATTGTGGTTCGATGAACCCTCTGCCAAGCACTTAAATGTGAATTGCAGAGTAGTGATGTAGATGTAGATGTAGATGTAGAATACCCTTACACAAATGTCATAAACCAATAAAAAATGGGAACATGTTATATGGAGTCTGGTATTTGAATTAGACCATTCCAACACCTCATGAAATATTGACTATTTCTCCTGAAACAATTTTTATTATCCAGTGTTGGCAACACGGGTTGCTTGCATTCTGACGTACATTTTACGGGTTCCGAGGGAAGATGGCAGCACCGAAAGGAATAAGGAGGGAAAAAATATTGCAAAGACTGTCCTACAGCCTCGATCCGTGATAGTGCGCGTCTGCGTCAGCTATTTGCGCAATGCCAAGGGCCCGTAAATTATTGATGCGTCTCTGAGCGGCCGTGCGTTCCGCGAACGCAGTACTAACAATATTCGGCGGCTGCGGGCTAAATATTTGATAGTTTGGCGGGTGCGCGGTGTTTGTTGATCATATATTCATTGAGTGCCAGCGAGGGCGCTCCGGGCCGAACGCCGGCGACTGCCAACAGCCGACGCAGCTGCCGGGGGACGGGCCGTGACGACGGGTCGGCGGGAGCCGGCGCGCCGCTGAATATTTCATGCGGCAGGTTGTCTGCCTGTCGCGGCCGCGGCCGCAGCCTCTTCTCGCCGGAGGCCGCGCTGTCTGCTCCTCGTGAAGGCGGCAGCCGCGGAGCCGCCTCCCCTGTCTGCACTGACGGCTGCGTACCCGGCAAGCCACTGTCAATTTTATGAGACAGGCTATGAGGCGAAGAGTCTCTGGACGCCAGGCAGAAGGCGTTCCACGTAAGCGAAAAAAAATATATATACATGGCCTCTAGCATCGATGGAGATAGCTTTGTGGATAAACCCTTCATATTTAAACGTGATGCAATGTTGACTATAAATTGTGCAATGGCGTGCTAAATTTAAGTACCAAATTAACCTTCGGATGACGTTTCAACGCCAAGTAATACAGCTCGATAAAACTTGACCAGAAGACAACTCAAATAAAGACGGAATTAGGCTAAGAGAAACGCTTCTCTGCTTCGTTTGCCGGTCGTAGTGGCCGTGCGGTTCTAGGCGCTACAGTCTGGAACCGCATGACCGCTACTGTCGCAGGTTCGAATCCTGCCTCGGGCATGGATGTGTGTGATGTCCTTAGGTTAGTTAGGTTTAACTAGTTCTAAGTTCTAGGGGACTGATGACCACAGCAGTCAAGTCCCATAGTGCTCAGAGCCATTTGAACCAATCTGCTTCGTTTTATGGCGCAAAAGCAACCGGAGTCATACGCACTCACGCCAGAACTTTAGAACACGACCACAAAGAAGAGTTAAAAACAACTACACGTTAATCCCAATCGACGGAAGAGAAGACACATAAAAACAGGGACGTTGGGAAATGTCTATAAAATACGCCGTAGAGAAACGGAGGTTCAAAAAATGGTCATATGTGTGTGAAATCCTATGGGACTTAACCGCTAAGGTCATCAGTCCCTAAGCTTACACACTTCTTAACCTAAATTATCCTAAGGACAAACACAGACACCCATGCCCGAGGGAGGATTCGAACCTCCGCCGGGACCAGCCGCGCAGTCCATGACTGCAGCGCCTCAGACCGCTCGGCTGGGGTAATGAACTAAAAATTAAATGGCATTCGTCATATTGCTACGACGGATAAAAAGTAAAAAGCGGTAGACAGCCTGCTCGTTGTTCGCTAAAACGGCCGATATCTCAGGCGGCAGACACAAACGAGAACGTAAGTGGTTGAAAATGGGGCGTTCCGTCAGGAAATGGCGGACCGTCAAAGGTTGAGCACAGTGAGCTCAAAGAGGTGGGGGAACACCACTTAACAAATGGCGATGGCTAAAGAGGCATTGCCCCATACACAACTTAGCTAAAATGATCTCCTAACGGCGAGAGATGAGAGAAGGTGCATAATCCGGAGTTTGTCCCCATGTAGGGAATGCCAAAGTGAAAACATGTGCTGACAGAGGGCACCACAAAGTACATTGGGGGGGGGGGGGGGGGGAGTAAGAACTAGCGGGCTGAGGTATGAGGACTGAAGCCTTGGCAACAGCGTTAGCGGCCTCGTTTCCCGTCAGACCGAAGTGACCAGGAACGCACATAAACGTCACAGTCGCTCCATCAAGATTGGGCAAGTGAGAGCTTTCCTGAACCCATCGCAATGAGGGATGGACGGTGTACAGCACACACAGGCTTTGAAAGAAGCCGGATAAACTGCGTCGCCTGATACAGGACTAAGAGCTCTGCTGAAATACTGAGCGGTGTTCCGGAAGCCGATACCGAAAAACGCCGGTGCCAGTGACGAAATCACACCCGACACCACAGTCAGCCTGAGAGCCATCAGTGTACACAAAGGTACCATCGCGAAGTTCAGTGCGAAGCTCGTGAAACTGAAGGCGAAAGAGCGAAGCCGAAGTAGTGTCGTTAGGAAGCTAATGAAGGCCAAGGTGAACATGGACCACCTCGCGAAACCAAGGTGGTAAAGGGTTTACACCACTGGGAAAGTTGCAGGCAGCGTCAAGTTAAGCTGGCGGACCAAGAGACGAAAGCGAACTCCAGGGAAGAGCCCCATACTGGTGACCAAATGGCTCTGAGCACTATGGGACTTTACGTCTGAGGTCATCAATCCCCTAGAACTTAGAACTAGTTAAACCTAACTAACCTTAGGACTTTACACACATCAATGCCCGAGGCAGGATTGGAACCTGCTGCCGTGGCGGTCACGTGGTTCCAGACTGAAGCGCCTAGAACCGCTCGGCCACACCGGCCGGATTACTGGTGATCAAAGGAGTCATCGAAGAAGGAGGGCCGCGCGGGGTTAGCCGAGAGGCCTAGGGCGCTGAAGTCATGGACTGTGCGGCTGGTTCCAGTGGAGGTTCGAGTCCTCCCTCGGTCATGTGTGTGTGTGTTGCTTTGTTCACAGGAAAGCAGAAATCTTTCACGTCCACTATTACTTAGTCCCAAATTTCAAAGTTAAGTTTATCGCTAATGTTATTTTTAACACCCTTTCGTACTTTTTTCTACTTACAATTTTTGTTAGTTCGGTATACAGTTTACACCTTTAACGAGGCTCATGTAATTCTTGAAATTGAAATTCGTGGTTAGGTTCTACGGGACGAAACTGCTGAGGTCATTGGTCCCTAGGCATACACAATAATTAAAGTAACTTAAACCAACTTACGCTAAGGTCAACAAACGCACCCATGCCCGAGGGAGGCCTCTAAGCTCCGACGGGGGGAGCCGCGCGTACCGTGACAAGGCACCCAAGCCGCATAGGTACCCCTCGCGGCATGTAATTCTCCTTCATTTGCCCTGAGAACATTTATACTATGATTATTATTCTTACTCTCTGAATTTTAGTCCCAAACTATGACTGTTCCTTTATGTCAATCAGTGCTACCCCGATGTGCTGATTGAACCGTAAGGCAGAAAGAGTGCAAACCTGCTTCACTTTTTTTTTTTTAAATTCGAGCGCCTCTCTATTCAGGGACCATGCAAATGACGGAGGGTTGGGTTGTTTAGGGTGGGGGGGGGGGGGAGACCAAACAGCGAGGTCATCGGTCTCATCAGATTATGGAAGGACGGGGAAGGAAGTCGGCCGTGCCCTCTCAAAGGAACCATCCCGGCATTGGCTTGGAGCGATTTAGGGAAATCACGGAAAACCTAAATCAGGATGGCCGGACGCGGGACTGAATAGTCGTCCTCTCGAACGCGAGTGCAGTGTGCTAACCACTGCGCCACCTCACTCAGTGGACATGAGGGACATTGACCTTCAAGATAAATGATCGAATTGTATGAAGCGTAGATAACCGTAAATACCCAGTTTTGTTTGATCTCATCATTTCCGAACAATCAGTTCCGTGTTCTTTAAATGTCGAGGGTTACGCGTAGGGAAAGATTCAAAGCAGAGCGAACTGTGTGCGTGGTATATCTACTGGGGTATCTTAATTCTGTGTGACACGGACGTTCGTAGGACATTGTCAGGTGGACAATACAAGGTTTTAGAGTTGAGCGTGAGTGCTTTCCTTCTCATGCCAGCGCAGCATTCATGTGGAAAAGTCAGTTCTTCCACACCTTTTCTGAAGCAGTGGAAATTATCGGTGGCAACACCAGGTTGGTATCGGAATTGGTGTTTTGACACTTCAGGGCAAACAATTTCTATGAAGGAAACGAGATGGTACTGAAAGGTACGAGCAGTCTTCCACTGTGTACTATTACTGTTTGTCTCGAAGATGACAAGGCAAATAGAAGAAATTACTCGGCAAAAGGATATAAAGCATAGATTTTTCAGCCAACGTAATGTGTAAGCACGACTCGTTTCAGTACAACGATAAACCAACCAAAGTTTAAAATTTCACTCTTTTTCATTCAGTCAGACAGGTTGCGGGCCGGGATCCATTTTCAAATCATCGTAAGATATAGTAAAAATGCTATTTCCGAAAATGCGAAAATGTCAAAAAATGTACAAACGAACAGTTACAGAGCTGTAACTGTTCATAAGCAGGTTTTTGAAATGTTTTTTTAATTATTTTAAGGAATACCATTTTGACTATTTCTTACGATGATTTGAAAATGGGTGCTGGCGCGAAACTAGTCATCGAGTGAATAAAAAAAAAGTGAAAATTGCAACTTAAGCTGGTTTGTCGTTGTACTGATTGAGAGAAGTTGTTGACCTACAATTGTTCCAGCATGCTGGAAGTTCGTCATCTAACAATGAACCTAATCCAGCAGACTCATCGACTACAGGCATCCGCGTGCATTGTTCCTGGTATCAATTAAGTAAATAGCAGCTCGTGGCAGGAGACAACAATTAACCATTTCCAGAACCACTTCGGCAGCACGAAAACAACGACTCTTGATTTCAATGTATTTGGTAGCAAGACACCTCCTCTCACTACCTATCGTATAACGGTGGCGGAAAGATGAGATCTTGATGAACATTACGCCACCCCTTCAAAAAAGTAGGCCCCTGAATAAAATCGTAGCAGAGATGGAGGAAACGTTAATTTTCAATAAGTGGAAGAGGAAAGTGACGCAGCCGAAGAAAGCAGAAAGTTCGATTATGACCACGAGAGCCTCCACAGTTATCGTTCGTTACGTCCGCCAAATGTGCCTTACGAATTTTATTATTAATTAGAGAAAAATATTTTTTTCTCCGTTCGCTATGAGTGTTCTTTGGCTTTTGACGAGCACTGATTTGCAGACACTACCTGCTTCAGGTGCCCGGCAGAACCGCACCGGATTCGTGACGTGTAATTACATCCTAACTCCTGCATTTTCCGTTCAAAGCCTACACACGATCCGCCACCTTATTTATCTAAGTGAAAGCAGAGATCCGCTATAAAGCACGATATGGAATTGCACAGTATCGCTGATGCCGATATGTTACAGAACTTTGGAGCACGTTTTGACTTCACATATTATGACCTTGCCGTCCTTGAAAATCTCTGTTGCGATCAACATGGATTTCGCAAACAAGGGTTATGTGAAGCCCTGTTCGTTTTGTTCGACCACGAGACCCATAAGGCAGTAGATACCAGCGCCAAGGTTGATGTTGTGCCCACTAATTTCCGGAAGTTGTTCTCTACACCTCCGCGATGTAGCTTAAATATCTACAGCTCCGCGCTCTTGCTTAATAAACAACACAGGTGTGCACAGAACGTCAGACCAACATAGTGACTGAACTGAGAAAGTCACAGCAGGTATAACACACCATATCGTTCTCAGCAGCTTCTTTAGATGTAAAAGTGACTGAGGGTAAGCCCAAAGGAGTGCTGTGGTGTTGTTGTTGTAGCCGTCACTCCAAAGACCGGTTTGTTGCCGTTCTCGATGCTACTCTATCCTGTGAAAGCCCGTTCATCTCCAAATAACTGCTACAACCTGAATACTTCTGAATCTGCATACTCCATTCATCTGTTGGTCTCCCTCTACGATTTTCACTTCCCATGGTTCCATCCAGCACTAAATTGGTGAACCCTTGAAGCCTCAGAATATGTCCTACCAAAAGATCCCGTTTTCTGATCAGGTTGTGCCACAAATTTCTTTTCTTCCCAATTCTATTCAGTACCTCCTCATTAGGTACGTGATCTACCCATCTAATCTTCAGCATTCTTCTGTAGCACCACATCTCAAAAGCCTCCATTCTCTTCTTGTCTAAACTGTTTGTCGCCCATGTTTCACTTCAATACACGGCTACGCTCTACACAAATACTTTCAGAAAAGACTTCCGGACACTCAAATCTATACTCGATGCTAACAAATCTCTCTTCTTCAGAAACTCTTTTCTTGCCATTGCCAATCTAGTGTCATAGTACCATAACTGTTCATATTACGTATATAGACCAATGAGGCTTACTGCGGATGTTTCTATTGTGTATAGGGAAACGGCAAACTCTAGAACACTATAACAAAATGCAGAGCCTCAGTGAGTCAACGTCAAGTGCTGGAATTGCAGCTGACTCTCGATACTAATGAAACGCATTGCGAATAAATAGGCAGAAATTCTAATTATTGTTTGATTACGCGATAGCTAAAGAGTCACTGGATACAGTGACAGCATGTGTACGGAACGACAGAAAGCAGAAGGGCCACATAAAACTAGTAGTAGTAAACAGATATGCCAGACTGGAAAATTTATTCGGGAGTGCAGGGCGCTTATCATCTAGGTACCTTATAAAACCATCGTTCCTTGCGCACCTCGCCCTCCCCCCCCCCACCCCCACCCCTCCGATCCCCCACCCACTTAGGATGGAATTTGTGTATGACAACCGTCTTTGTAGAATGTTTTTCTACATAAAACTAAGTGAATGATTTGTAAAAAACTTTTTGTAAGAAAAGTTGCACGTTTCATCTCCGGTACGTTTAGTAAGCTCGCAGGCGTCGCAGAAACGCTCATCCAACTCTACTGGCAGAAGTTAGAAGACAGGTGTTGATCATCATTGTGTTGTGTATTGTTAGAATACCGAGAGCACACGTTCCTAGAAGAGTGAACCACCATATTGCTGTCTTTTGCTACACCTCTCAAAAATACTATGAAAGCCAAAATTAAGAGTTTCGATCCCACACGGAGGCCTACCATCAATCGTTTTGCCCACGCATCATTCTAGGCTGAAACCGGAAAGGGGGAAAAGTACCCTCCACTTCGCACCTTAAGCTGGATTAAGAAATATAACTGTAGATGTTGATGTATTCCGAGAAGATCTCTGCGCTTTCCGTCTCTAATGACCTCGTCATTCATAGTACCATCAAATCCTAATATTACATCCATGTAAGTTACATCCTTGGACCTCTTCACAGTACAGAATCATTACATTGGGATTAACTTATTTAAAGAGTAAGTACTTATCGAAGTAGCTTACGTAGTGGATAGCGAAGGAAAAATAGCCCTGTTCATCGTTAGCTTTTGGTGGGAACCGGTTACGTAGTTTCCAGTTAGATCCATACCAGTTTCTATTCTCCACAGTAGGCCTGTATGAATATAGTGTGACATACGTCCCTGAACTTTGACAAACGAAATGAATTTAATCCCTGTAGTATTAAAATACAAAATTAATCACTGTAAACTTTCGAAATTATTTTTATATCTAGTTTATAGAGTAAAAGGGAAATTAGTACGTACGGGAATAAGACTACTGACGTCTCTATTGTTATGATGAAGGAGAAATATTTGCTGACATCCCCGTTTGTGAACAGTATTTACACTCTAAGTAGCCTATCGATTGCAGAAGCAAGGCAGTTCTTTAATGCCTTCCACTGGAAAACGAAGTTTGACAACGCTGCCTCTCTTTTGTCAATAAAGGCTCTAAAAGCCTCTGCTGTACACGCTTTCGTTTCAGTAATCGGATTATCTAGAAAAAGATTTCATCTAACGTCTTCAGACAATGGGGGAAGGTGGTAAAATTAATTAAAACGGGTAACTGGGTGGCAGACACTGCATACTCCAAAAGAAGAGGCAACCCACTAGCGACGGACTCATCAGCTTTCTCAAGGGCTCCTTAGGAAACAGCGACGCTCTTTTGTCTGAATGAGTGGACGTAAATACTGATAACAGCCGTCAATTTAGTAGTCTTGTGTTGTCTGAACAGATGCAAATCTGCCTTGCTTGTTTTTGAAAACAATACTCTCAACATAAAATGTAATATATTGTTTCAGTCCTCGTTTATATTTGCTTTCTTTTTCTTCTATTTTTGATTAAGTTTATCAATAACAATTCTGTAAACCTTTATGTCAATTTTGTATTATCACCTTCCAAGTGTAATCTTTAAAAATAACGTAGGTTTGATGTAATACACTTTGTTTTAATCGTTAGATAGCACGTTATTCGTAGACAGTATTCACCAAGAAACACTCTTTGGGTCGTGTGCCCTGATTACTGCTTTTCTCAAAGTATTTTATATCTTAAAATACCTCTTTCGTAGAAAATTTTACAGTATTTCACACATTTTGATCGTGGTGCGTTTTGGAGTATCCGAAGTCATCTCTTAATGTCGCCGCCAGAAGAAGCTGCAATGGTACTCTGTGAAAAAAAGTTGTAGGGAATAGTGGTAACAGTGAATACCCAGCGTCAAGCGTACAACGTTCATTACTCACTGACGATTAGAGGAGAAACTAACCTTCGAATATGACTTCTAAGTATATGGTCGACTCCTCAGTATGCTCGCTATGAGATCTAAATACAAAAAGTGCCAGAATGCTAAGAAAAACAAACTGGTATCAGAGGTTTAATGATATTTTGACTATCTCCACTGAAACGTAACAGGGAACAAAGAAATGGATAATGGAAGAGACGTGATCATCTTGAAGGGAGCATAAACAATTACGAAAACCTTGGGGCAGTTTAACAAAAAGGGCAAGTAAATAATATTTTTTGGAACTATGGTCCAACATCTTTCTTTATGGTAACGAAACTTGGATGATAAAACCAGAAATGCCAATTAACCGGTTTCAATTAAAGTTGTAGGTGAAGGCAAGAAATGTGTATGTAGAAGAACCAAGTATCTTTGCCAGTAATGACAGATCTATGATTCTAGATAGCGACACCTAGAACAGTCCTATTCGATTAATGACAAAATTCTGGGACCAACTGCATTCATTAAATATCTGTTGGTAATATTACGAAGAGACTTGAAATTTGACAAAAACGTGAAATACCGTAGTAGGAATGGTGAATTGAAGTCTTAAATTTGTAGGAAAAACTCCAGGAGGGCGCAGAGCGCTGTGAAGCAAACTACAAACAGGACGTTAACGCGACACCCTGTTATGGTACTAACAAGTCAGTGAAACCTCTATAAAAGTGTGACAGAGAGCTCAGGAATTGTAACGGAAATCTCTGGGAAGGAAGAGATCGCCATTCTCACAGATCTAATTCGGAGGATGTAGTGTGTAGTTACATCAGAATTTGCTGTAATTACTCTACAAATTTTCTAAATCATAACATTCCGCCACACTTACTGTCACCGGTTGAATTAAGATATCTTGTTATTTTGTATTCGTATTAGATAGTTGTGGCTGCGCAGACATTTTGAAGTGACTGTCTGAAATACGTATCTGGAACAATAACATCAAAAACACAAACGAAAATTAAATTACTGTCATCCGGATGAGGAACACTTTGCCTGCGATGAATAGAGGTTACTTGAAATTACTGCAACCACACACTTTCTGTTTTGTTCTTCAATTTTTTTATTATCTCATTACCTGTTCCGAACCGCTTAGCGATTCATCATCAGATTGTACATATTTATTTATTGTCTGCAGTAGTGTGGGAGTCGTGTATCATCTGAATCGCTAGGCGGTAAGAAACAGATAACGAAATAACAAAAAAAAAAAAAAATGAAGAAAAAAGCAGAAGGTGACTGGTTGCAGTAATTTCAAGAAACCTTTATTAAATTACCGGTTTTTTAGCTATAAGAACATTAAAAGACATACATACATTATGCGATCAAAAGTATACGGACACCCCAAAGAACATACGTTTTTCATATTACGTGCATTGTGCTGCTGCCTACTGTCAGGTAATCCACATCAGTGACCACAATAGTTATTGGACATCGTGACGAAGCAGAATGGGGCGCTCCGCGGAACTCACGGACTTCGAACGTTGTCAGGCGATTGGGAATCACTTGCGTCATAGGTCTGTACGTGAGGTTTCCACACTCCTAAACATCCTAGGTCCATTGTTCCCGATGTGATAGTGAAGTGGAAACGTGAAAGGTCACGTACAGCACAAAAGTGTACAGGGCGACCTCGTCTGTTGACTGACAGAGACCGCCGACAGTTGAAGAGGGTCATAATGAGTAATAGGCAACATCTATCCAGACCATCACACAAGAATTTCAGACTGCATCAGGATCCACTGCAAGTACTAAGACAATTAGGCGGGATGTAAGAAAACTTGGTTTTCATGGTCGAGCGGCTGCTCATAAGCCGCACATCACGCCAGTAAAATCCAACGACACCCGTCTTGGTGTAAGGAGCGTAAACATTGGACGACTGAACAGTGGGAGTTTGGAGTGGCGAATCACAGTACACAATGTGGCGATCCGGTGCCAGGGTATGGGCATGGCGAATGCCCGTTGAACGTCATTTGGCAGCGTGTATAGTGCCAACAGTACAATTCGGAGGCGATGGTGCTATGATGTGGTCGTGTTTTTCAGGGAGGGGGCTTGCTGCACCCTTGTTGTTTTGCGTGGCACTATCACAGCACAGGCCTAAATTGATGTTTTAAGCACCTCCTTGCTTCCCAGTGTTGAAGTGCGATTCGGGGATGGCGATTGCGTCTTTTAACATGGAGCACCTGTTCATAATGCAGGGCATGTGGTGGTGTGGTTACACGACAATAACATTCCTGTAATCGGCTTGCCTGCACAGAGTTTAACTGAGTCCTACAGAACACCTTGGAATGTTTTGGAACTCCGACTTCGTGCCAGGCTCCACCGACAGACATCGATACCTCTCCTCTGTGCAGCACTCCGTGAAGAATGGGCTGTCTTTCCCCAAGAAACCTTCCAGCACCTGATTGCAAGTATAGCTGCGAGAGTAGAAGCTGTCATCAAGGCTAAGGGTGGGGAAACACCATACTGAATTCCGCCTTACCGATGGAAGGCGCCACAAACCTAAAAGTCATTTTCAGCCAGGTGTCCGGATACTTTTGATCACTAGTGTAGATTAACCAATCGAAGGGACATGTTTGCATATATATAAATCTCTCACATTTCTTCCTTGCGGAAGTACATCAATTCTGCCTATTATATTCGAACACGCTACGTAAATAATTATATAAGGAAATAGGGGAGATAAGATAACGAGATTGTGAGCTACCGCTTTAAAAGGGAATCGTGTAGTAATGAGACAACACACTATTCCCACCTGCTTAATAACGCAGTGGTCCCAACACAGCAGCGTTTTTCGTGGAATTGATTCATGGAGTCAGTGATAGATTTGCACATGTATGCGGCACCAAATGTCTGACACAGTGGACGATGTTTCCTGGGTACGGAGCTGGAAGCCGGTGGCGAACTCACTGGGCTCCATCAGGTTCTGTTCAGGCAAAATTTGGAACTCAAGACTTCAACGCGAGTTAACCATCTCGTTCCTCAAACCACTGTCAGCACAATTCTAGCCTGTTGTAAGACGTCATCGCCGTCTGGGGAGACATCACGCATGAAGTGACGCAAGTCGTGCGCAACAGTGTTCACTTGGTCCTTAACTGTAATCGATGGTGTGTTTAATTACCACCATATAGCCCATATGAAATGGTTCAAATGGCTTTAAGCAGTATGGTACTTACCATCTGAGGTCATCAGCCCCCTAGACTTAGAGCTACTTATACCTAACTAACCTACGGACATCACACACATGCATGTCCGAAGCAGGATTCTAACCTGCGACCAAAGCAGCAGCGCGGTTCCGGACTGAAACACCTAGAACCGCTCGGTCACAGCGGCCGGCGAGCCCATATGAGCCCAGGTAAGTATAGTATATGCTCTAATCTCTGACTTTCGTCCGTAGCACTTTGCATGTGTCGGGCTGCCGTTCGCCTGGATGACGGCGTATCGCCGCGCAGAATTAGCCGAGCGGTCTTAGGCGGAGGTTCGAGTCCTCCCTCGGGCATGGCTATGTGTGTTTGTCCTTAGGATAATTTAGGTTAAGTAGTGTATAAGCTTATGGACTGATGACCTTAGCTATTAAGTCCAATAAGATTTCACACACATTGTTTGGCTGCGTATCCAAACGTGACTACTAACCTGATACAACACGAAACGCGATTTATCCTACCAGACGACACGTTTCTGTTTATCCACCGTCGAATCTCTATGATCCCTGACGACTGCAATCATAAATAACGATGCTGTTAGGTCAGCACGGTAACACGAAGCAACGCTTAGGAAATCACAAATACAAAAAAAAAAGATGATAAGAGTTTAGCGTCCCACCGACGTTGTGTTTACTTCTGATAGAGAACCATTACCGTTTGTAGATGGACAGGAACTGAAACCTTCTGTGGCTTTGTTGAAGAAAGTAAAGTTTGCTGAATCTCGCCGGTGGATGGCTGGACTAGGACTGTTGATATTTTAAAAAATATCGGGAATTCCATGTGTTTAAAAAAATTTCATATTGGCCTTCGACATATCGTAAAAAGAATCGATACGTCGGAATTTCGTCGGCAAAAGTATCGCTGTATCGACCTATAAGAATATCGGTCGCATATTGCATATATACTGTCGGTTTTAGATCTGTATATTTAAGCATTGACTTATTATTAGGTATCCTGTACATAAACAAGTTATCTGTTTACTTATGACCTTAGAGTAAGAACTGAAAGGAAAACGATGCACATAAACGCTTGGCGATAACCACATTGCCAACAATGGTAACTGCATGTAAGTGACACAATAAAAGGTGTCCGATTGGTCCGTTGTTCGGATTCGTCATATACCGGATTTGTCTGAAACACTTCGTGCCGGCTTACCTGTTTTTGTTTATTGTTTTTTTCATTTTTTTTCATTTCTGCAAACGCCAGTGACATAGCAATTGTAGCGTCAAAATTGCCTGGTGAAGTGAAGCGTTGCAGTTTCTGTTTGTAGCTCCGAGCGCCGACTACGTCAGCATTTCTCCTGTCGCGCCTCCGCCCACCGCAGAGACTAATCTTGTCATTTGGATTTTTGTTAGTCATTTTCAGCAATGACTGATTTTGTCATGTAGGTTTTTGGTCATCAATTTCTGCAACTGTATTTGGAATCTTCCGATGTGAAGACGTAGCACACTAATTGCGCTAAAAATTGCTTTTCTCTTTTTTACGCAAGTGGTGTACAATTTCTTCAAATTGGAAATCTTCTCATTCCATTCACACCACCATACCCCAGTGTAATCGGACTTCTTCTTTGTGTCACCTATACTTGCTTCACGCAGTCAAAGAGAACGACTGGACGTATGGGAGGTAAAATGTAGTAAGCCTCTTTCACGCAGTGAAAGTAAAATTATGTTATACTACAATTTCAAAAGAACAATTTCATATATGTACTGAAAATTGCTAAAATATATAATAATAAAAGTATTGGTACTCGACATCGCTATTTCGATATCGATGTATCATGAAAAATACATCGTCGACGTACATCCACAATTTTTTGACAAGATATCAATATATCTATACATCAATATTCTGTCAAAGCCCTACGCTGGAAGCGCTTTGAAGGACGCTATAGCAAAACACATGTAACGTGCCTTAACTACAATGCTACATGACCCGGTCAGGGGTACAGGGTCTCTTGGAATCCATCGGCACACGAGAAAGCAGCAAAGTAACTTCTTTCATAGAATATGAGATGAGAGGTACCGAAGAGATTTAGTAAATAATTGTTGTTGTTGTGGTCTTCAGTCCTGAGACTGGTTTGATGCAGCTCTCCGTGCTACTCTATCCTGTGCAAGCTTCTTCATCTCCCAGTACCTACTGCAACCTACATCCTTCTGAATCTGTTTGGTGTATTCAACTCTTGGTCTTCCTCTACCATTTTTAACCCTCCACACTGTCCTCCAATTCTAAATTGGTGATCCCTTGATGCCTTAGAATATGCCCTACCAACCGATCCCTCCTTCTAGTCAAGTTGTTCCACAAATTGTTCTTCTCTCCAATTCTATTCAGTACCTCCTCATTAGTTATGTGATCTACCCATCT
Source organism: Schistocerca gregaria (assembly GCF_023897955.1). NCBI lineage: Eukaryota > Metazoa > Arthropoda > Insecta > Orthoptera > Acrididae > Schistocerca > Schistocerca gregaria. Next base: position 516,524,741 of record NC_064924.1, read on the forward strand.
AATCTTCAGCATTCTTCTGTAGCACCACATTTCGAAAGCTTCCATTCTCTTTTTGTCTAAACTATTTATCGTCCACGTTACACTTCCATACCTGGCTACACTCCATACAAATACTTTCAGGAACGACTTCCTGACACTTAAATCTATGCTCGATGTTAACAAATTTCTCTTCTTCAGAAACGCTTTCCTTGTCATTACCAGTCTACATTTTATATCCTCTCTACTTCGACCATCGTCAGTTATTTTGCTTCCCAAATAGCAACTCTCATTTACTACTTTAAGCGTCTCATTTCCTAATCTAATTCCCGCAACATCACCCGATTTAATTCGACTACATTCCATTATCCTCGTTTTTCGTTTGTCGATGTTCATCTTATATCCTCCTTTCAATACTCTGTCCATTCAATTCAGCTGTTCCTCTAGGTCCTTTGTTGTCTCTGACATAATCACAATGTCATCGGCGAACTTCAAAGCTTTTATGTCTTCTCCATGGATTTTAATTCCTACTCCGAATCTTTCTTTTCTTTTCTTTACTGCTTGCTCAGTATACAGACTGAATAACTTTGGGGATAGTCTACAACCCTGTCTCAATCCCTTCCCAACCAGTCCTTGCCACTCATGTCCCTCGTCTCTTATAACTGCCATCTGGTTTCTGTACAAATTGTAAATAGCCTCTCGCTCCCTGTATTTTACCCCTGACATTTTCAGGATTTGAAAGAGAGTCTTCCAGTCAACATTGTCAAAAGCTTTCTCTAAGTCTGCAAATACTAGAAACGTAGGTTTGCCTTTTCTTAACCTATTTTCTAAGATAAGTCATAGGGGCAGTATTGCCTCACATGTTCCATTTTTACGGAATCCAAACTGATCTTCCCTGAGGTCGGTTTCTACCAGTTTTTCCATTCGTCTGTAAAGAATTCGTGTTAGTATTTTGCAGCCGTGGCTTATTAAAGTGATAGTTCGGTAATTTTCATATTTGTCAACACCTGCTTTCTTTGGGATTAGAATTATTATATTCTTCTTGAAGTCTGAGGGTATTTCGCCTGTCTCATACATCTTGCTCACTAGATGTTAGAATTTTGTTACTCCCGGCTCTCCCAAGGCTGTCAGTAGTTCTAATGGAATGTTGGCTACTCCTGGAGCCTTGTTTCGAGCCGGCCGGATTGGCCGAGCGGTACTAGGCGCTTCAGTCTGGAACCGCACAACCACTACGGTCGTAGGTTCGAATCCTGCCTCAGGCATGGATGTGTGTGATGTCCTTTGGTCAATTAGGTTTAAGGAATTCTACGTTCTAGGGGACTGATGACCTCAGCTGTTAAGTCTCATAATGCTCAGAGCCATTTGGCCCTTGTTCCGACTTAGGTCTTTCAGTGCTCTGTCAAACTCTTCACGCAGTATCATATCTCATATTTCATCTTCATCTACTCTCTCTTCCATATCCATAATATTGTCATCAAGAACATCTACATCCACACTCCGCAATCCACCATACGGTGCATGCCGTAGGGTACCTAATACCACAACTAACATCTTCTCTGCCTGTTCCACTCCCAAACAGGACGAGCGAAAAGTGACTGCCTATATGCCTCTGTACGAGCCTTAATCTCTCTTATCTTATCTTTGTGGTCTTTCCGCGAAATATAAGTTGGCGGCAGTAAAATTGTACTGCAGTCAGCCTCAAATGCTGGTTCTCCAAATATCCTCAGTAGCGATTCACGAAAAGAACGCCTCCTTTCCTCCAGAGACTCCCACCCGAGTACCTGAAGAATTTCCGTAACACTAGCGTGGTGATCAAACCTACCAGTAACAAATCTAGCAGCCCGCCTCTGAATTGCTTCTATGTCCTCCCTCAATCTGACCTAATAGTGATCCCAACGCTCGAGCAGTACTGAAGAATATGTCGTGATAGTGTTTTATAAGCTCTCTCGTTTACAGATGAACATATTCCCCCAAATTCTACCAATGAACGGAAGATGACTATCCGCCTCCCCCACAGCTGTCATTATATGCTTGTCCCGATTCATATCGCTCTGCATTGTTACGCCCAAATATTTAATAGACGTGACTGTGTCAAGCGTTACACTACTAATGGAGTATTCAAAGATTACGGGATTATTTTTCCTATCCATCTGCATTAATTTACATTTATCTATATTTACAGTTAGCTCCCATACTTTACACAAATCACAAATCCTGTCCAAGTCATCTTTTATCCTCCTACAGTCACTCAACGACGACACCTTCCCCTACGCCACAGCATCATCAGCAAACAGCCGCACATTGCTATCCATCCTATCCAAAAGATAATTTATGTAGATAGAAAACAACAACGGACCTACCACACTTCCCTGGGGCACTCCAGATGATACCCTTACCTCCGATGAACACTCACCATCGAGGAAAACGTACTGGGTTATATTACTTAAGAAGTCTTCGAGTCACATATTTGGGAACCAATCCCATATGCTCGTACCTTAGCTAGGAGTCTGCAGTGGGGCACCGAGTCCAACGCTTTCCGGAAGTCAAGGAATATGGCATCCGTCTGATACCCTTCATCCATGGTTCGCAAGACATCATGTGAATAAATGGCGAGTTGCCTTTCACAGGAGCGATGCTTTCTAAAGCCGTGCTGATGCATGGACAGCAGCTTCTCTGTCTCAAGGAAATTCATTATATTCGAACTAAGAATATGTTCGAGAATCCTGCAACAAACCGATGTTAAGGATATTGGTCTGTAATTTTAAGGATCCGTCCTTCTACCCATGATTAGACCCTCTATACACTCCTCTCACCTTTCTGCTTTATCTTCTTTACTTAGAACTGGGTTTCCATCTGAGCTCTGGATATTCATGCAAGTGGTTCTCTTTTCTCCAAAGGTCTCTTTAATTTTCCTGTAGGCAGTATCTATCTTACCCCTAGTGATACGCGCCTCTACATCCGTACATTCGTCCTCTAGCCATCCCTGCTAAGCAATTTTGCACTTTCTGACTATCTCCTTTCTGAGACGTTTGTATTCCTTTTTGCCTGATTCATTTCCTGCATTTTTGTATTTTCTCCTTTCATCAATTAAATGCAATACCTCTTCTGTTACCCAAGGATTTCTATTAGCCCTCGTATTTTTACCTACTTGATCATCTGCTTCCTTCACTAGTTCATCTCGGAAAGCTCCCCATTCTGTTTCTACCGTATTTCATTCCCCATTCTTATCAATCGTTCTCTAATGCTCTCCCTGAAGCTCTCTACAACCTCTGGTTCTTTCAGTTTATCTAGGTCCCATCCCCTCAAATTCCCACCTTTTTGCAGTACCGACAGTTTTAATCTACATTTCATAACCATAAGTGTGTGAAAAGTGGTCGCTACATTCGATACTCTGGGTTCGTAGACAGTAACGCATCTGGAACCAAATCTACACAAACATATGTACATACATTCCGCAAGCCACTGTACATGGCCTTGCGAATTCTGCTTTCGATCAATGGTTGCGACTCTCCTTTCTATTGCATGATCGTGTTGAGCGCTGGAATGTCACGCTCTCATATGTCTCCATACAGAATGTAATGTTTCTTACCTTATTCTGTGGAATGTATAAGGTGGCTGGAAAATATACGCCAACCCCGCGAGAAATGCAAGCATGAATATAGGTGCAGGTACTAGCCAAGGCTTCAGGTCTCACTGTCGTATTCGACCAAGGACTGTCAACCATGTAATTCCTTCAAATCGTTGTAACTGTCGGTCGAGGCCGGAATACTGTTCTGCGTTTTTATATATGCCTTACGCCGGATATAAGTGGATTCAAAAGTGGGCAAATGGTTGGGGCTCCAAGCTTGTCGAAGTGTTTGGTGTTTCAAGAACGGCGATACCGAATATTTGTATCACAACGCATAGCAAAGTGTTTATTGAGTCATCGTGGTAAACGGTCATTGAACAAAATTATGACGCAGAATTAGGAGACGACATCTGCAAGATTTACTGCAGAACTGCGAACCCTATCAGCATCAAAACAACACGCTGGGATCCCCCTGAGCTGGGAACTATGAAGAATTCCAAAACCACTCGTCAGTGATGCAAATGCTTGTAACTGGAAAACGTGGCGCCGAAGCCATGAAACCTGGACTATGGAGCCTAACTTACGCTAAGGACAACATACACACATGCCCGAGGGAGAACTCGAACCTCTGAGTGGGACAACCTCGCGCCCTAGACCACGTGGCAGGAGAGGGGCTGCCAAGGGCGAGGTGACCATGAGAAAAAGACTGAATAATCAACGAAAGAACGTTGTAAGAGTCGGAGCATGGAAGGTCAGAAGCTTGAATGTGGTAGGGAGGCAGGAAATCTAAAAAAGGGAAACGCAAAAGGATAAAATTAGTTATAATAGGGGTTAGTGAAGTGAAATGGTATGAATACAATGTTTTCTGGTCAGATGAGAACAGGGTAATATCAACAGCAGCAGAAAATGGAATTATGGGAGCAGGATTCGTTATGAGTAGGAAGATAGGTTGGGTTATGATGAACCGTTCAGAGATAGGGTTATTCTTATCAGAAACGACAGCAAACCAACACCGACAACTATAGTTCAGGTATACATGTCGGCGTCGCAAGCTGGAGATGAAGAGATAGAGAAAGTATATGAGGATACTGAAAGGGTAATATAATACGCAAAGGTAGATGAAAATCTAATAGTCATGGGGGACTGGAATGCAGAAGGATGGAAAGAAGTAGGAGAAAAGGTTACAAGAGAATATGGAATTGAAGTAAGAAATGAGAGAGGAGAACGACTAAATGAGTGCCGTAATAAATTTGAGCTAGTAACAGCGAACAAATGAGTGACCGATAAGTGAAAATTATGTGGAATTACAACCGCAGAGCGAGCGATGCAGATTAATAATTTTATCCACGAATGGGAGGAGACAGACATGGGGATATATTAGCGTCGAATAACCTTTGTTTTGCGTCTGTCGGCAATTTGAAGAGTAGATGCAGAGCGGGGCACCTGCAGGCGCAGTGCCTGGTTATTTCATCAGCGAGCTTTCAGCGGCCGCTAATGGTACGGCAAACATCTGCGGTAATGGATACACACACACACACACACACACACACACACACACACACACGCAGGCAGGCAGACACACGCACGCACGCACACGCACGCGCGCGCACAGCGGCACGCGACGCGTCCAGCGCCGACGCCCGCTACAACAGGTGCGCGAGCGACGGCCGCTGCGGGGCAGGGTAAATACAGTACTGGCGTGTTGTTTACGGGTCTGCCGACGGCTAACGGGCAGCGTGCATTTTTAACGCGCGGCGACGCCCTGTTCCCCGCTTGGCGGGACGTTTGCAACCCGCCGGCTCAACGCCCACGCGAGGATACCACGGCCGTCTCCGATAGCCTGTGCGTATCGACCGCGTACTGTAGTGTAGTGTAGTGGGCGCGCTGCCGCAAGGTAACCCAATTACGACGACGTCAGCCCTATGCGTGTCCACTAACGAGCCCCCATAACTGTCATGAATTTAACTTTAATGACTTCCGGATGATGTTACTGTGCTGGAGGAATTCCGGCGAGCCTGATGAGTGGGAAGTTTTCCCTTTGGGAATACGTGGTATGTGAGAAAAGTAATGAGACTGGTGGGTGGGAAGTTTTCCCTTTGGGAATACTAGATATTTGAGAAAAGTAGTGAGAATGACACACTGCGTACGATGTGGCAACGCTGCGTTGTTCTATTTGTGTACACCGGTGTGTTCATCCGTTGTAAACTGTGAGTCCGAGTTTTATCTCCGTACTGCCATCACGTGATTTTTGAGGGCGCCATCAGTGAAGTTCAAAATCTTAATCATGGCTGCGAAACAGCAACTGCGTAGTTCACAATAGATTGGAAAAAAAATCAGCCAACCAGTCGCTAATAAAGGTTTACTATCCCTTGACTATGGTTTCGATATTTGTAAAAATTTCTTCTTCAGAAATATTGGGCTTTATGTCAGAGATTAAGGCCATCTGCATAGCATTCTCTGACATAAGCGCCAATACTTCTGAAGAAGATATTTTTACGTAAACCTTTATTGCAACTAGTTGACTGAATTTTTTTTCAGTCTAATCAGTGAAGTTGTGTTCTGTTGTCTGTTACGGGAACGGTATAGCGGAATTTACAGCAACGTTATGGAATCAAATTTTGTGTCAAATTAGGACATAAGCGAATGTGACCTATGAAAAGTTGAGAAAGGCCTACGGAGAACATTCCTCCTTAAGAGCACAAGTTTCTCGCTGGCACAAATCATTTTTGGAACCCCGAGAACACACTGAACATGAAGCATGCTCAGGGAGACCCTTAACTTCAAAATGGACGAAAACGTCGTACGGGTGCATGCCCTTGCGACATCAGAACGATGTTCTTCTTCCAGGACAAACTGTCAACCAAGTGTTTTAGAAATCTATCCTTGAAAGGCTCAGGAAAAGGGTGAATCGAGCACAAGTTTTTCGCTGTCACAAATCATTTTCGGAAGTCCATGAACACACTGAAGATGAATCACTGAATCACGCTCAGAGAGACCTTCAACTTCAAAAACCGACGAACATGTCGTACGCGTGCATCCTCTTGTGAGATCAGAACGACATCAGAACGACGTTCTTCCTCCAGGACAAACTGTCAAGCCAGTGTTTTAGAAAGATGTCCTTGAAAGGCTCAGGGAAAGGATGAATCGAGTGAGACCGGACATTGCAGACAAGTGGATGTTGCACCATGTCAGCCCCCATGCAACACAGCCACTTCATGCCATTTTTGTACTCAAAAGGCTTTCCTGTTATTCCTCAGCTCCCCCCCCCCCCCCCTCCCCGCGCTATATTCATTTGACCTGGGTCATGTGACCTTTTCCTTTTCTCTAAATTGAAAATGTCTTAAAAGGATGTCATTTCTGAACTCTGGAGTACATTTAGAAGAATGTGACCAACATGTTAAAGGTACTACCAGCTGAGTGTTTCAACGCTGCTACCAAATCTGGGAACAACGACTCTTCCGATGTAAGCTGCCGAAGAGAGGTACCCCGAAGGAGAAAATTTGTGCTTTGAATAAATTAAAAGCTTTGGTAGGTAAAAAACCAAATCCGTCTCATTACTTTACTCACACGCCGCGTAAACAAACGGGAAACATTGAGCTTTATGGTTGGATTCAGGACTTTCTAGGAGAAATAATGTAACGACTTATTTTAACGCGTTAAAGCCGACAGGGGTAAAGGTGATTTCTCGAATACCACAACACAACCAAGTATTACCATTTATAATATACATGGTGACAATTATTGAACTATATGAAATAAAAACTTCATAACTTCTGAACGGTTTGTATTAGGACGTTCAAACTGCAAAGTTTGCCGTGGGGCCTGATGGTAAATAGTACACATGCATGGTTTGGTTTAATGACGAAGCCACTTTCATTTGGATGGGTTCACCAATAAGCAAAATTGGCGCATTAGGGGGACTGAGAGTCCACATTTTGCGATCGAGAACCCTCTTCAACCTTAACGAGTGAATGTGTGGTGTGTAATGTCCAGTCAAGAAATAATGGATGCGATATTCTTTGATGGCACGGTAACTACCGAACGGTACGTGAAAGTTTTGGACGGTGATTTCATCTCCATTATCTAAAGTGGTCCTGATTTCTACAAGATGTGGTTCATGCGAAACGGAGCTCAACCCCATCGAAGCAGGAGATGGTTTGTTGTCCGGAGGAGAGCTTTGGGGACCGCATTCTGACTCTGGGGTACCAAGAGACCACTGGCATGGGCCTCGATTGGCCTCCATATTCTCCGGATCTGAACACACGCGACTCCCTTTTGTAGGCTACATTAAAGACAAGGTGTACAGCAATAATCCCAAAACCATTTCTGAGCTGAAAACAGCCATTCAGGAGGTCATCGACAGGATCGACGTTCATGCGCGTCGTGCAGAATTTCGATATTCGCCTGCGTCACATCATCGCCGATGGCGGTGGGCATACCGAACTTGTCATAACCTGAATCCGAGTATCTGTAGTGACGTTAAAGTGTTGAATAAAGTATGTGCACACCATAGTTTGTACTCTTAACTAATTTACATTTTTTCATATACTTCAATAACTGTCACGCAGTAAATTGTTTGATTAAAATATCCAGACACCAATACGCAATACGGAATTGACCTCTACACTTCACGAGTACAATGCCAGTCAGGGAGTGTTGTGTTGACGGTGGACATACAGTAATAGTAAGTGCAGAATGGGCCAGTCAGGAAAGCTCAGTGATTTCGAACGTGAACTTGTCACTGGATGCCACCTGAGTAACAGACTCATCAGGGTCACTTAAAGCCTTCTAAAACTGCCCAACTGATGGTGATCCGAAATAGAAGCAGGAAGAAAGAAACAAATCCAAGCCAGATCTCAGTAATGACGGACAAGGACCTTCGAGCATTGTGGAGAGTAGTCGTAGAAATCCACACGAAATCAGCGGAGAGCATCAGTCGCGAGTTGAAAAATGCTACTGGTAGTCTAACACAAAGACAGTCTTTAGGAAGTTAGAAAGAATGGGAGAGAGTGCTCGAAGAGCTTCTCACAAGCAACACATTTATTTAGTCATTGGTAAGGGTCACATGAAGCACTATAAATACCCCCGGACTTTGTATAGATTCTTGTGCCGCATGGATGCAAAGGAGATGATGTTGTTATCGGTGGCCAATATCCTGTTTCTCTAACACAAGTGCACATGAGGATTAATACCGTTCATTATTTACTTTAAATGGAAACTTAACTTGAATAGAGTCCATGTGTTGTGGTACAAGCTCTTCCGTAATAGTCCTCTTGCAGACAGTAACTATAATCTTGCCATTACAAACTTTAGTCTCACTTTTGGTCCCGCTATGGTCACTAATATGGTCTCTATGTGCTGTCATGGTCTGTGATGTACTCAGCGCGCTCTGTGAGTACTCTGACAGACGCAAAACTGGATGATTGAACAGTGAGTCAGTGAGTGAGTGGAGGCTGAGCGATTGAGTGAGGTGCTGCGGACCGCGGCGGCGACCTAAATACTTGCTGTCGAGAGGGCGTTGGCAGCCTGTTGGTGGCCTCTCTCGTGATAGGCGCACTTCATCGATCTCCTACCATCGATTCTCACACTTCATCTTTGCCGACTAGTGTGCTGGCTACAGCTTATTCCAGCACACTTTGGATGACTGGGAACGAGCGAATTGGGTTGATGAACCATGCTGTGACAATCTGACTGAAGGGTTTGGGTTTGCCAAATGCCTGAACAATGTTACCTGCTACCATTTTTAGTGCCATTGAAGTACGGTGGAGGTAGTATTACGGTATTGGGCTGGTTTCCACGACTGGGACGTGATCCCCTGCGTACAGTAGAGGAACCGTTAGAAGATGATGACTGCTTGTATCAACATGATAATGTACAATGCCATACGGTAGCACCTGTGTGGCAGTGGTTTGTGGACGATAATATACCTGAAATGGACTTGCCTCCCAATTTCGTGCCTGAGCCCAATGGAACACCTTTACCACAACACCTCAAGGCATAAAGTGAGTTCCTTTTGTGGTTTCAGCTCTTGGGGTAGTTCGGGCTGCCATTCCTCTGGAGACATTCAGTCACCTCATTGAAAAAGGCCCAGAAGAATTCAAGCTGTCATAAAAGTGACGATTTCATACACCCAATATTAATGTCAACTAGTTGGTATCTGAGTACTTTAGATCAATTAATGTATATAAATAATCCAGTGGAGAAAGTTGTAAGCTTTTTTCTGATGATATTTCTGTGAAATGCAGAGCGATGTGCCGAGGATCGATGATATATGTAGGGACAGGCAGTTGACGCTCAATTTAAGCAAATGTAATAAACTGCACGTAAATAGGCGAAGAGATTCACAACTGTTCTGTTTTGCTATTGGTGAAAAATGACAGGAACCAGTAACTACGGCAAAATACCTAGGACTAACGGCCTAGGGTGAACAAAAGTGCAATGACAACATAAAATAAGTAGTAGGGAAAGTAGTTACGAAGCTGTGATTCACTGGACAAACATAAAGAAACGTAATTCCTTCTACAAAGCAAGTGGCTTACAAAACATTTGTTCGGCTAATTCTTGAGTGTTATTCATCAGTCTGGGAGCCTTGGAGCGTAGGATTTTTTTAAAAATGAGAAGCAGAAATATTAAACGAAAAGTGGCACTTTACGTCACAGGATTATTGAAAACGCGTGGGAGGGTTACGGAGTTGTCCAACAAACTCCAGGGGCAGGCGCTACAAGTGAGGTGTCGTGTATCACTGAGAGGTATGTCGCTGAAACTATGAGCATGTACCTTCATAAAAGAGTCCGGAAACTTATTACTTCTCCCCACGTACGTCTTGCGATACGACCACGACGAGAATTTGTAGAAATTATGCCTCATATAAAAGAGTATGGAGACACTTTCTTCCTACGCACTTATGGCGAGTGGGATAAGGAAACTGAACATTTTGATGGTACCGGAGTTAACCTTCGCCACACACCTCCAGGTGGTTTGCGGAATACAGATGTAGATGTAGATACGAAGAATACAAAAACATTAATTTCCTATTGTAGGGTGTAACAGGACCAATAAATTTCTTCAAGAGACATTTTAGCTCCTATAATTCTCGTCATTTCGGTAGAAATACCAGTATACCATTATCAAGTAATGTGTTTCCATGTTTGATAAACCTATCTTCATCGGACCTTTTGCATGATTAAAGCACTGTAAGAAACCATCTAAATTTTATCCAGACTTCAGTTGATTTTCTTAGGTAAATTGTCTGTTTCTTATCTGTGAATGTTCATGGAGTCGCCAGTCACAATTTTTCCCTCAGTTAATTTTTATTCCTTTCATATCGATATGTCATCATTTATCGATTATACACCATGAAAATTAGTGGAGTTATTAGTACCACCAAGTGTTCTTAATACAAATCTTCATCATTTACAGTATTTTTGTTATTCGGTTTTACATACAAACAAAACATGTAATCGGTATTGTTTAGTGGAAGGAAGGTTCCAATTGTATATTTACAAATTTTGCAACCTTTATCATTTGATAGTACTGTCAAAAATCTTTACATAAGTATAATCGTTTGGAAAATAATATATAGCTTAAAATTGTTAGATAATCTTAAACAGAAAAGTCATCTGAATCATATTTTGATTTATGGTACTTTCTCGAAGGTTCTGGAACATCTATATGTTCTGTATTATACTGTTTTTGACGCCAAGCGTGACACTTTTGTGGCAGATCGTTTACAGATACTTTCAGTCGAGAAAATTTCTTTGTAGCTTTTGATGAGTTTGGATGCGTTATGTCTGGTTTTGATCTGTGATGTTTTGGAAAAACCGCGGAATCCCATTAAACTGCAAATACTATTTTAAAGCTATTAAACTCTCTTCCCGTTCATTTGAAAGAACTGTGGACAGTGAAATTGAATATTGTATCGTAATATGTCCATGGTGGTTGATGGCATCTTGGAAAGTTAAACGCAGTTTCCTAACTGGTATGTAATTTCATCTGTCATGAACGTAGGAAATCACTGCTTATATAATGACGAACATTACCTAGCAATGTTACTGTGAAGAACATTAATCAGTATTGAAATTGTGAAATTTTTGCGCGTAGGTGCATTACATATGTTGAAGTGGGGAACACCAAAGCACAAACATAAAAAATGTGGCAATCAAGATAGACAACCATCTCAGTAGCAAAAGGAAAAATAATCTCACATGTAAGACCTACATTTTGTGCGTAAGCACGTGGTATTTCTAGAGAAATTGCCTAATTGTGTAAATGCAAATTTTCTAACAGTCGTCATGAAGCGTATTCCTCGAAGAAAGAATACAAAATCAGCATTCTATGATATTGCTTGTCACTACAGGACACTTGTAAGTAGAATTAGTAGAGGAGATGGAGAATACCTGAAGAGGAGGTGCGTGTTTTGTCACGGAGTAATACATCATTCCTGGTCTCAGCGCGGGAGAAAGACTGTTTATCTCGTCTGGAGGCGACGGATCGGTTTTTCCGTAATCCCTCTAAGTGGTTTGCGGTTGGAGGCTACCGTTCTGACTTAACGGCTAATGTTTCGAGCACCTGTTGGAAATAAACTTGCAAGGAACTTTGGAAGAGAGCAGCACTGTGTAGAGGACTGCCATTAACCAGATTAGAAAAAGACCAGGGAGAACGCTGCGTTCTCCTCCAGAGACAGATTACCTGAAAGGTCAGAATGTTTAAAAAGTTTTTCAGGAGTTCTAAGATTCTTTCGAATTTGAGGAGGCAATTGGCAAGCTCTCTAGGTGACTCTCTGTAGCGGAGCTGCATGTTCGAGAATATTACTATTTTCTCAGTTCGGAGGTTTGTGATCCCCCGTGATACGAGCAGTTCTTCTCCACCATAGAAAGATTACACTAGTTAACAAGTTTAAACATTTTTCTGCATCTGGTTTATAAATGGGTGGATTTATCTAATTTTTGGGTGCTGAATACACTGGTAAAATCAGTTTTTCAACAGAACGTCACATTTCATAGATACACAGCCGAATAAAAAATGGTTAATAGCTAAAATTGACCAAATTAAGTTAAACAAAAATACACGTTCAAAATATGTGAAATCAATACTATCTTGTATGTAAATATGGACACGATGCCAATAAAAGGTCTAAATCAGTTCAGAAGATATTTTCAGCTTTAATCGTCTTTGGTTTTTAAAAAAATGCGACGACGGAGCTCTTCTTAGGCTTGCCGTTTCATCACTCAGCCGGCCGTAGTGGCCGTGCGGTTCTAGACGCTGCAGTTTGGAACCGCGAGACCGCTACGGTCGCAGGTTCGAATCCTGCCTCGGGCATGGATCTGCGTGATGTCCTTAGGTTAGTTGGGTTTAATTAGTTCTAAGTTCTAGGGGACCAATGACCGCAGAAGTTGAGTCCCATAGCGCTCAGAGACATTTGAACCACTTTTTCATCTCTCTCCCTATCAAGACCCCAACAATAGTCAGCCATCATGGAAGGGTTCGAATGGCCTTGGTAACGGTGTTTCATTGTAAGGATGTCTAGGTGAGAGCATTCACCATGTTCATAACTTGCGGCTCCCAAATTTTCCGGGAAGAAATCAAGATGAGAATGTGAAAAGGCTGATCTCACTGGCGGTAAGATAGATGCTGCCTACAGGTAAATTAGAGAGATCTTTGGAGAAAAGAGAACCACTTGTATGGATATCAAGAGCTCAGATGGAAACCCAGTTCTAAGCAAGGAAGGAAAAGCAGAAAGGTGGAAGGAGTATATAGAGTGTCTGTACAAGGGCGATGTACTTGAGGAAAATATTATGGAAATGGAAGAGGATGTAGATGAAGATGAAATGCGAGATAAGATTCTGCGTGAAGAGTTTGACAGAGCACTGAAAGGCCCCGGAAGTAGACAACATTCCCTTAGAGCCTTGGGAAAGCCAGTCCTAACAAAACTCTACCATCTGGTGAGCAAGATGTATGAGACAGGTGAAATACCCTCAGACTTCAAGAAGAATGTAATAATTCCAATCCCAAAGAAAGCAGGTGTTGACAGGTGTGAAAGTTTAATAAGTCACAGCAGCAAAATAGTAGCGTGAATTATTTACAGACGAAGGGAAAAACTAATAGAAGCAGACCTCGGGAAAGATCAGTTTGGATTCCGTAAAACTATTGGAACACGTGAGGCAATACTGATCCTACGACTAATCTTAGAAGCTAGATTAAGGAAAGGTAAACCTATGTTTTTAGCATTTGTAGACTTAGAGAGAGCTTTTGACAATATTGACTGGAATACACTCTTTCAAATTCTGAAGGTGGCAGGGGTAAAATACAGGGAGCGAAAGGCTATTTACAATTTGTACAGAAACCAGATGGCAGTTATAAGAGTCGAGGGACATGAAAGGGAAGCAGTGGTTGGGAAGGGAGTAAGACAGGGTTGTAGCCTCTCCCCGATGTTATTCAATCTGTAAATTGAGCATGCAGTGAAAGAAAGAAAAGAAAAATTCGGAGTAGGAATTAAAATCCATGGAGAAGAAATAAAAACTTTTAGGTTCGCCGATGACATTGTAATTCTGTCAGAGACAGCAAAGTACTTGGAAGACAGTTGAACGGAATGGATAGTGTTTGTAGGGAGGATATAAGATGAACATCAACAAAAGCAAAACGAGGATAATGGAATGTAGTCGAATTCAGTCTGGTGATGCTGAGGGGATTAGATTAGGAAATTAGACACTTAAAGTAGTAAAGGACATTTGCTATTTGGGGAGCAAAATAGCTGATGATGGTCGAAGTAGAGATGATATAAAATGTAGACTAGCAATGGCAAGGAAAGCGTATCTGAAGAAGAGAAATTTGTTAAGATCGAGTATAGATTTAAGTGTCAGGAAGTCGTTTCTGGCCAGCGTTTGTGGCCGAGCGGTTCTAGGCGCTTCAGTCTGGAACCGCGCGACCGCTACGGTCGCAGGTTCGAATCCGACCTCGGGCATGGATGTGGGTGATGTGCTTAGGTTAGTTAGGTTTAAGTAGTCCTAAGTTCTAGGGGACTGATGACCTCAGATGTTAAGTCCCATAGTACTTAGAGCCATTTGTACCATTTTTGAAGTCATTTCTGAAAGTATTTCTGTGGAGTGTAGCCATGTATGGAAGTTAGACATGGACAATAAATAGTTTAGACAAGAAGAAAATAGAAGCTTTCGATATGTGGTGCTACAAAAGAATGCTGAAGATTAGATCGGTAGATCACATAACTAATGAGGAGGTATTGAATAGAATTGGGTAGAAGAGGAGTTTGTGGCACAACTTGACTAGAAGAACGGATCGGTTTGTAGGACATGTTCTGAGGCATCAAGGAATCACCAATTTATTATTGGAAGGCAGTATGGAAGGTAAAAATCGTAGAGGGAGACGAAGAGATGAATACATTAAACAGATTTATAAGGGTGTAGGTTGCTTTAGGTACTGGGAAATGAAGAAGCTTGCGCAGGATAGAGTAGCATGGAGAGCTGCATCAAACCAGTCTCAAGACTGAAGACCTCAACAACAATGTAAAAACTGAATTTTAAGCGACGTTCTATACCAGGTGTTCTCATAGTTGTCCAACACATCATTCACAATGGTAACATGCTTCTTGTTTTTTCTGTTACCCAAAAAGACTTTCACAATTTCCTGAATGAGGTTTTCACTCTGCAGCGGAGGGTGCGCTGATATGAAACTTCCTGGAAGATTAAAACTGTGTGCCGGACGGAGTTCGAGTCTCGGTTTGGTGTCAAATGTTGGATCTTTCAGTCGATTTCTTATTTGTGGTCAAACAAATATACCCTCTTTCATCTTTGCTTAGCTTAATTCGGGAAACTTTTCTTTTAAGTGATTGAAGTCCTCACCTTCTTTATCCAGAGCTTACAAAGCTCTTGATAAGGCCCAACTTCATATGAAGGAGAGGCAAAATGGTTTTATAGGATTCAACAAATGGGTATTGTTCACATTTACGTTTGCAGGAATGTAGGTCTCCCTTATATGCCATTCCTTGACTGTATAGTGGTTCTTGGTGTCACGGCTGTCCCAAAGCCACAAAAAGCAGCAGTATTTCGTGAATCCAGCCGGTAAACCTGTAAGGAGTGCAACAACTTTTAAATCACAAGAAAGATGCTATTCTTGATCCTTATATTTGTTTGCCTCTATCAACAAAGTCATGGTAAGTGTGGTGTCACCGCCAGACACCACACTTGCTAGGTGGCGGCCTTTAAATCGGCCGCGGTCCGGTAGTATACGTCGGACCCGCGTGTCGCCACTATCAGTGTTGCAGACCGAGCGCCGCCACACAACAGGTCTAGAAAGACTTCCTAGCACTCACCCCAGTTGTACAGCCGACTTTGCTAGCAATGGTTCACTGACTTCTACGCTCTCATTTGCCGAGACGATAGTTAGTATAGCCTTCAGCTACGTTATTTGCTACGACCTAGCAAGGCGCCAGTATCCGTACTATTGATATTGTGAATCATGTACCATAAAGAGCGACGTTCTCCGTTAATGGATTAAAGTTAAGTATTCCAACAGCTACGTCCGTTTTTTCTAAATTCTAATTCCCTTGTCATGTTCCAGACCTCACGACAGCCTGCGTGAGCTAAAACTCGTGCATTTCGGCCTCCTTTACTAACACGGTTGGCTTTCCTGCCAACCACAACAGTAAGTTTCGATCATGTCTACTGCGTAACCCAAAGCTACCGATGGAAATGCATTACCATCTACTACTTTCAAGCTGGTTTTACTGTAGTCAATAAATAGTCGCCACTGTAGTGGATTACGTTCTACACCTAGCTGCATCATCAGACCATTGACATCTCAAAATATACACATTGATTTCTGAATATAGTAATAATGAGCGAAGGAAGCACCTCTTGATCGGAAACAGGAAATTTTTGTCCCTGGAGCTAGAAGGTTACGTTGATGTAGTCTCGGCCCCAAGAGTTCAGCTTGCTGCTTCGAAAGATTTAGATCGCGATTCGAATTACTCAATTCTTTTTGATTAAAAAGCTGAGGCGAAGTGTCTTGATATTGAGGGCAGTTCAATACTCGCTGATTCACTTGGCACATTGTCTGGTTCCGTGGCTTTCAAGTTACGGACAGGAACAGGCAACTCCTCATCCTGGGCCACAGGCAAATGCACTGAAGATACATTTGGACGCTCATAACAAAAGTTGTCGGGGTGGTTTAGATATCAACGAGATTTGCTAGAAGCCATTTTTCTTAGTGTAAGCTTTAAACACAAAAAGTTTGCACTACCTTTCACAGGAACACTCATTGGGGATCTCTTTCACACCACTGGGTTACCACAGCAACCATTTACTGGTGATTTTTAGATCTTCTAGCTCTCCTCTGCAAATCAAAAAGAAACAATTAAACATCAAAACAGAAGAACAGCAGAAATACTGAATACGAAAAGTAAAAAACCTTTAAAAACTCAACAATGGTACGTGCTAGAACATTTTGAAAGGTATATTCGGATTCTACACACCAACATACATACCAGTTGATGTATCATATCCCAGATGCAAAATGGCTGTTGACTAGTGTTATAAGAATTCGAAATTATGTCCCAGAGCGCAGGTGTTTCATAGTGCTTAGACTCTTACCCATTTACGAAGCAAATGTGCATTTATAGCAGTGTATATGGTTGGTAGGACAAGGATAATATCAGATCATCTACTACGTGATGTGTCCTACTTCCTAATCTAATTCCCTCGGCTTCACCTCATTTAACTCGACTACATTCCGTTACCCATGTTTTACTATTCAAGAAACTATCTATTCCGTTTTACTGTTGTATCAAGACGTTTACCGTCTCTGGCAAAATTAAAACGTCATCGGCAAAATATTATTTCTTCTTCTTGAATCTTAATTTTGTTTCCAAATTCCTTCGGATTTCTTGCAAATGGTTCAAATGGCTGTGAGCCCTATGGGACTTAACGTCTATGGTCATCAGTCCCCTAGAACTTAGAACTACTTAAACCTAACTAACCTAAGGACATCACACAACACCCAGCCATCACGAGGCAGAGAAAATCCCTGACCCCGTCGAGAATCGAACCCGGGAACCCGGGCGTGGGAAGCGAGAACGTGATTTCTTTCAGAGATTTCTCACAGTACAGAGTGAATAACTTTGGTGATAGGCTGCAACACTGTCTCACTCCCTTCCCAGCTACTTCTTCGCTACCATGTCCTTCGACTCCTATAACTGCCATCTTATTTCTGTACAGGGTGCAAATGAAGTTGCGTTCCTGGTATTTTATCCCTGCTACCTTCAAATTTTGAGAGAGTGTAGTTCAGTGACCATTGTCAAAAGGTTTCCCTACATCAAGATGCTATAAATTTAAGTATGCCTTTCGCCAAGTTATCTTCTGAGATAAGACGTAGGGGCAATATTGCCTCGCGTATTCCTATGCATCTCCAAAACTCGAACTAATCTTCCCTTGAGATCGGATTCTATTACCTTTTCCATTCTACTGTAAATGATTCGCGTTAGTGTCTCCCAACGGTGACTTATTAAACCGATGGTTCGGTAGTATTAGCACCTTTCAGCACCTTCCTTCTCTGGAACTGTAATTATTATTTTAATTTGAAGTTTGTTGATATTCTCCCGTCGCGCATATCTTGCACACCAGGCAGTATAGTTTTGTCATGGCTGGTTCTCCGTAATTTTTATGAAATGCCATCTACTGCAGGCGTCTTATACATTTATGTCTGTCAATGCACTGCCAAATTCATCTAGCAGTGTCATATCTCCCATCTCGTATTTATATACACCTCTTTTCTTTCTGTAATATGCGCTCTTGTTTTTTGTTCTTTTTTTCTTTTCGTATATAGAAGTTTTATGCGTTCAGCTTCTCTTTTTTACTTAGTTCAAATGGTTCACACGGTTCTGAGCACTATGGGACTTAACATATGTGGTCATCAGTCTCCTAGAACTTAGAACTATTTAAACCTAACTAACGTAAGGACATCACACACATCCATGCCCGAGGCAGGATTAGAACCTGCGACGGTAGCGGTCACGCGGTTCCAGACTGAAGCGCCTAGAAGAGCACGGCCACACCGGCCGTTTTCTTAGTACTGGAGTGCCATCTTACCTCTTGTTATTCGCAGTGCAGCTTCTTATCTTCAGTTTTCCTGTAGATGGCTACTGAACGTTATTGTGTCCTTTTCGAACTATTTTGTACATACCTGTATTTTAATTTGGCGCGAGCGGACGAAATTCTGTTGAGACGCAACTACTGTACAGTAGACGATTACATGACAAGCTACCGCCTTTTCGTTGGATATTTAATCGTCTCATTTCTCATCCACTTGAAACGGGAAGTTTAAATGCAAGACATCGAAATCATCGTAGAACACGGACAGACGAAGCTGCTGACCGTCGCTGTGCTCCCTGCCTCACGTCAGTACGAAGTTAGTGTCTCGAAAACAAGCGCACATCACTTTCTGCATAAAGTCCATTCTTACCAGGTTAACTTACACCAAAAACTTCATGAAAATGACCTCAGCAATAAGGTTCAGTTTTGACAGTGGGCTCATCAACAACTTCTGACTAACCCTAATTTCTTCTCAGATATTCTTTTTACCCAAGAGGCGTTCTCTAACAAAGGAATTGTCAGTATGAGAATATGCATTATTGTTACATCAACAATCCATGATGGCCCTGGCAGATACAGCTTCAATGTCCACGGAACGTTGTTTGGTGTGGAACTATTGGACATACCATTATCGACCTTTCTTTGTAAATGGCAACCACAATGGGAGACAAAATACCCGATGTTTGAGACACGCTCTTCCTGTTCTCTTGGACGTCATACTTCTGAATCAGAGGATGGTCACGTGGCATTAGCACGATTGGTCCCCTCCACATAACACCTTACGAACACGACGGATTCTGGATCGTAAATACCCTGGTAGTGGGACTGGACGCTGTGGACTAGTTAGTTGGTTTGCCCAATCTTCGGACCACTTTTTCTGTGGGGAGCAGTCAAAGACGCACCAGAGGGCATGCAGCAACGCATTATTGATCATTCTACAGCCACCACAGAGGAAGTAGGAGCACAATGTAGTGCTCCTTCATCCACAGAGTGATCCTATGTTTGAATGTCAATGGTCACCAGTTTGAGCATATGTTGTAATCATTCTGTTTGTAATGTAGTAGTGGTATCTCATTAAACGTTACTACAAAGGTCTTCCGCATTGTCATAAGGATTGTAATACGGTACTGCACAGTTACAAGATTCAGTTTCTGTACAGTAAAGTACTGTTGCGTTGAATGTTTATCGTTAATTTGTAAAATGTTCAAACGTGCCTTGAAGGGGATTAATGATTTAGTTAATCAAATGGTCTGAAGTGGTATGTAAATTAGATAAATTATGTATTATTTACCACATCCATAACTATTAGTTTCGTGTATAAAATCGTACAGTGTGAAACATTTTTGAAAGCTCTTGGAGAGGGTGAGTCTAGTCTTGAATAAAATGTACGTTGTTCGATTTAAAAAATTTAACCTTGCCCTGTATCTCCAACATCTGTGTCGATACGTAAAACGTGTACCATCAGCAAGAACTACCCAATGACGTTAAAGAAAACTGATTGAAGAAATTGTTCATTCAATGCATCAGAAAAAATGTTATTCCGGGTGAGCAAGAGAAATGTTACACCATATATATATATATTTTGTGTGTGTGATCTGTTTTTCCGGCGTGTCTGAAAGACACCTTATTTCACCCAAGGCCATACAAATACATAATTTAATTGCCTTTAGCCAAAACTGAGCATTGAAAAGAATCAATCATAATAGGTGAAAATTTATGCTGTACTGGGCTTCGAATCTAGATTACCCACTTTATGCGAAGCATAAATTACATACACTGACGGAAAAGAACTGCATCAAAATAATCAATGTAGACTAATGTAATTTTGGGAAAACCTTTCTCTAGGTAACATATTTAAGTGATTAATAGTGCAAACTCACAAGTTAATGCAAGCATGAGAATATTCATTGCAAATGGGAAATATTAATAACAGCTGTAACTGTCAACGTATTGATAGCAAGCAAGCAAACGTGCATACATTATATTCTACAAAAACTGGGTGTCAGTCTGTGTGATGAAATTCCATGCCTGTTGCACTTGATCAGGCGATACAGGGACTGACAATGCTGTTAGTGGATGACGTTGGAGTTGTCGTCCGATGATGTCTCATATTTGGTCGACTGGACACAGATTACGTGATCGAGCAGACCAAGGCATCACGTCGATACTCTGTAGAGCATTCTGGGTTACAACAGCGGTATATGGGAGAGCATTATCCTGTTGGAAAGCAGTTCATAAATTGCAGTACAACAGGTGTAATCACAATGTTGGCCTTCAAAGTCGCAGTCAGGGTGAGTGGGGCAACCACGAGAGTGCTCCTAGTGTCATGCGAAATCACATCCTAGACCACAACTCCAGATTTGTAGGTCAAGTGTGTGCAGCAACAATTCGTTTCCACTGTGGTGCCAACTCCTGTGCTGCTACAGATGCAGTACAATGCGCCAGAGCCATAGGGCTAACACGATGGTCTTTCCTTTCGGTGGTACCACATGGATGTCCGGAGCCCAGAGTACAGCAGCTACATTTCTGCCACGTATTCCTGCAATAGCGCACAACGAATGTCTGCTTTCGCTTTGCCCCATCGCATGACCTCGTTCAGACTCAGTGAGCTGCTGATAAAGGCCTTTTTGTCGACTTACGGGCATTTTTTAGTAACATAAACGCACTAAATCCAATCTCAAAGACAATGAACGCTCACAACTGTAATAACATGTATTTAAAGCAAATCTAGTTTGCATTCTAATTGTGGTGCTACTAACACCACTCTCATGCTACTGCCGCGAAATTTGTATAGACATCGTCTTTCAGGTTTAGAAATATGCCTACTAACTTCGTAGGCGTCTCCTTTTGGGGTTTGTGATTTTTTCCGTCTATATATATATATATATATATATATATATATATATATATATATATATATATATATATATATATATATGTGTGTGTGTGTGTGTGTGTGTGTGTGTGTGTGTGTGTGTATGAAATTTAGGGCAGATGGGCCGGACGTTGTGGCCGAGCGATTCTAGGCGCCTCAAATGGTTCAAATGGCTCTGAGCACTATGGGACTTTACTTCTGAGGTGTACAGAGCAATGAATATTATTTGTTGATCGTTGTAATTTTTTGTTCTTTCATTGTCTACTAAATCTTTAAATTCTTTCTACATGGTGTTGTAACTTCTTTTCACAACAAATTTGCAGTGTCTGCCGCTTATGCGACTTCATAATGTACACTGAGAATTCTCATCCTTCTCTTTTGTTATTTCCATTCATATGTCAAGGCTTGTGACGATAGATTGCTGTCTCTTTTTGTGCAAACGGCCACTGGACCTATGAACGTCCTTCATACCATCAAGAAATGGTTAAATGCAAACAGCGCTAACACCACGTTTCTGCCGATATAAAGAGATTTGTATCTACCTATGCACCGTATTATTGAACGAACTGTCTCTGTGTACCGGGTACTTCCAAGAAGGGCCGAGCGAAGACGAGGCAGACCGCGTCTTGGCCTACACGCAATCCGCACTCATGGCGCGCGTGAATTGTGGCACACCTTGGCCCGCTATGCTAGAGACACAGTAGTCTGTGGTGCACAGTTGTACAAGGGCCTTCACATGAAAAACTGCTCCGCCTAGTACAACTTGCTGCCGCAGGTGTCTCCGCCAGAGTACACTCCTGCTGTGTCCTGACAGGATTACGCTCCGCAGAGCGGTTCGCTAACCTCATTGTGAAGGCGTGAGAACGTGCCGCGGCCCGGCAGGCGCGCTACCCGTGCAAACAACCCTCCAGAGCCTTGCCACACACATGTTCAGCTCGAGAACAGCACCTAACGCATAGATCGAGCCCGCACTGCTCTCAGTACCACAAACAAAATGACACTTTACAGCTTCATTCACGCAGGTATGTGATAGTGAATGCTAGCTATCGTGGGCTAGGCTGCAACAATAGTCCTCGATAGTACTGAAATAGGCGTAGTTGCATTACTGTCCATTAAAACTGCTTCGTCAGGAAGGATAAGAAATAAAGAAATTCTACCTATTGCGCGGATACACTGTAGTTGGAAGAGTCATTAAATTTGTAGGCGTTTAGCAAGGTTGTTAAATTTAGTGTACAGTACGTGTGTGCCAGCAGCAACAGTTGCTCTAACATAGATCTGCATCGAATCTAACTGTGATTAGATGACAGATACTGATACAGTGTTGCAGCCACCAATGACCAGAAGTTTTCCAAAAAGGGGCCAAATCTGGCGAATGTATGGACGTGCGTTATCTTGCTGAAAGATAACATAACGAAGTTCTCAAAGATGGAGAACTGCCACATGCTATACATACTACGGATGACCATGTTGTGTACTCAGTGGCACCTCATACTATCATGCTAGGTGCTATGACTGAGCGAGGATGACTAATCCCGTATGGCAACTTACATTCTGTGCATAGCCAACAAAAGTGGTGCATCCATCCTGATGACTTATGTAGAACTGGGGCTTGTCTGAAAAGATGACGAGGTCCCACCCTTGTATCCAGAGTTTTCATTAGGCACATTACTGTCTTTGTGGCTCTCTCTGCAACCGTGGCAAGATAAGCTGTAACCCTGACCACTCTGCTAGCAGTCTGTGCTGGTCGACACTCGTCAACACCGTCCATGTGGATGGTAGCGATCACGAGTGGTTCAAATGGCTCTGAGCACTATGGGACTTAACTGCTGAGGTTATCAGTCCCCTAGAACTTAGAGCTACTTAAACCTAAATAACCTAAGGACATCACACACATCCATGCCCGACGCAGAATTCGAACCTGCGACCGTAGCGGTCGCGCGGTTCCACACAGTAGCGCCTAGAACCGCTCGGTCACATCAGCCGGCGCGATCAGGAATGGAGTGACTACGAGTCTTACGTTGAGGGTTGCATACGGTGGAAATGGAGGCTCCACTGTTACTTCAGTGCTGTACTGACTTTACTAGTCCCTACTGTAGTTCCGTCAGTGACGATGAAGTCTCTTCCAATTCGTCGTCAGCAAACGGGGCATGCACTCGAATGTCAAAGATGATAGCGTGCCGAGTTTCCGACGTCATAGCATGGAAAAAGCACTTTTCGGGAGAGGGGGAGTCTTTCCGTTTTCACCACAAAAAAAAAGGACACGATCTGCCGTAACGCGCATGCAATATGCAATTCCGCACAGACGGTCCTTCGTTGCTCTTCATGCTCCTCTCTTAGGTGGGGGGAAAGACCAGCGGGCACACACCTTTCAGTAACCCAACTGGTGGATGTATGTGTCAGCACTACCAACAGAGATATCCAGTAGATAGTCGGCAAGGCTCAGCACAGCCAGGAGCATCTCCGAAGATGCCCAACATAGCTTTGGAAGAAATGTCAGTGATTGAAGAGATCCATGGACTACGACCATACAACCCGGAATAATTCTCACCATGTTTGTTCTTCATTGGTGATGCTGCGTTCCAAGACGACAGGGACACTTTTCACAGCGCTGGCTTTGCTAGGACTGTTTTTCTGAGCACGAGGATGAACTGTCCCACCAACCTAGCCACCGCAGTCACCAGATCTTAATATTATTGAACCTTTCTGGTCTAGTTTGTAGAGGTCGTTGCGTGATCGAGATCCACCTCCATCATTGTTACCTGATCTTGCCGGTATTTTCCAGGAAGAATTGTATAATATTTGCTTTAAAACCATACAAAATCTCTGTTTGCCCTATCCCAGACGACGTGAAGCTGGTTTGAGCGCCATAGTGTTTTCCACATCGTATTAGATATGGTAATGTGTTGTTAGCATATTTTTGTCCACCTCCAGTACATAAGATTAGATTCACCTGTCCACCAATAAATCCTTTGAGCTTGTCTTAAACTGAAATTTATTGGTAGTTAAACTGTTTATGGCTGCTAGCTAGTTGTGGAAATGTGTGTTCCTGGATAATGGACATCTCTCTGGACCAAAGAAAGCGGTTTTCAATCTTTGTGAAGCATATTCTTCTTTCTAATATCGATGCCATGAAAGGAACTGTTATTCTGAAAAAAAGATACATTTTTAATGAAACATTCCGTTAAGGAATATAGTTTCAACAGTATTAAATGGTTCCAGTAAAAATTCATATTATACCTATCAAGGCTCCGAAAAATTATGTTTGGCATGATTAATTACCCAAAAACTATTATCGTATGGCATTCTGCATAGGAACTAAGCATGGTACGCTAGCTTTATTATCCTTGTAGTATCTGTCTCTGAGAACATTCGCATAGATGATAGAGATTTGCTTAGACGCTTCGGAGGTGCTGTGGTATGTTGCTCCCAGAATGAATTCATTATCAATCTGTAATCCCAAGAATTTAACACTATCCACTTGTTATCTGTCGTCATATTTTAGGAATATACTGGCAGAAAGCCCTTTACACGCTCTAAACTGTATGTAGTGTGTTTTTTCAAAGTTCAGAAAACAACAATTGGCTAGAAACCTGCCATTAATATCCATGAAAATTTAACAAGCCGTTCTTTCTACACCGAAGCTCCAAAGAAGCTGGTATGGGCATGTGTATCCAAATACAGAGATATGAAAACAGGCAGAATATGGCGCTGCGATCGGCAACGCCTATATCAGACTACAACTGTGACGTAGTTGTTAGATCGGTTATTGCAACTACAGTGGCAGGTTATCAAGATTTAAGTGAGTTCGAACGTGGTGTTATAGTAGGCGCACGAGCGATACAACACAACATATCCAAGGTAGCGATGAAGTGGGAATTTTCCCGTACGACCATTTCACGAGTGTACCGTGAATATCAATAATCCCGTAAAACATAAAATTTCCGACTTCGCTGCGGCCGGAGAAAGATCCTGCAAAAATGGGGCCACCGACGACTGAAGAGAATTGATCAACGTGACAAAAGGGCAACCCTTCCGCGAACTGCGACAGATTTCAATTCTGGACTATGATCAAGTGTCAGCGTGCGAGCCGTTCAACTACATATCATCGATATGGGCATTCGGAGCCGAGCGTCTAGTCGTGTGTCCTTGGCGACTGAACGACACAAAACTCTACGCCCCGCCTGCGCCTCTCAACACCGACATTGGAATGTTAATGACTAGAAGCATGTTGCCTGGTCAGACGATTCTCGTTTCAAATCGTATCGAGCGAATGGGCGTGTACGGGTGTGAAGACAACCTCATGAATCCATCGACTCTGCATGTAGGCAGGGAACTGTTCAAGCTGGTGGAGGTTCTGTAATGGTGTGGGGCCTGTGCAGCTGGAGTAATATGGGATCCCTGATACGTCTAGATACGACTATGACAGGTGATGCGTACGTAAGCATCCTGTCAGATCACGTGCGTCCGTTCATGTCGATTGTGTGTTACGGCGGACTTGGGCAATTCCAGCAGGACAATACGACACCCCACACGTCTAGTATTGCTACAGAGTGGCTTCATAAACTCTCTCCTGAATTTAAACACTCCCGCTGGCCACCAGATTCGCCATACATTATTGAATATATCTGGTATTTCTTGCAACGTGCTGTTCAGAAGACATCTCCACTCCGCCCTACTGTTACGGTTTTATTGACAGCCCTGCAGGATTTATGGTGTCAGTTCCCGCCAGCTCTACTTCAAACATTACTTGAGTCCATGCCACGTCTCGCCGTGGCATTTCTGAGTGCTCGCGGGGCCCTACACGATATCAGGGAAGTGAACCAGTTTCTTTGACTCTTCAGTGTAAGAATATACTTGACTTGCTATTGATGGCATGTTTGTGTTGCCTGCATAGGACGCAGTCTTCGGATGTGGTAGTATATCAGCCGAAAGGTTACCGATATACACTCCTGGAAATTGAAATAAGAACACCGTGAATTCATTGTCCCAGGAAGGGAAAACTTTATTGACACATTCCTGGGGTCAGATACATCACATGATCACACTGACAGAACCACAGGCACATAGACACAGGCAACAGAGCATGCACAATGTCGGCACTAGTGCAGTGTATATCCACCTTTCGCAGCAATGCAGGCTGCTATTCTCCCATGGAGACGATCGTAGAGATGCTGGATGTAGTCCTGTGGAACGGCTTGCCACGCCATTTCCACCTGGCGCCTCAGTTGGACCAGCGTTCGTGCCGGACGTGCAGACCGCGTGAGACGACGCTTCATCCAGTCCCAAACATGCTGAATGGGGGACAGATCCGGAGATCTTGCTGGCCAGGGTAATTGACTTACACCTTCTAGAGCACGTTGGGTGGCACGGGATACATGTGGACGTGCATTGTCCTGTTGGAACAGCAAGTTCCCTTGCCGGTCTAGGAATGGTAGAACGATGGGTTCGATGACGGTTTGGATGTACCGTGCACTATTCAGTGTCTCCTCGACGATCACCAGAGGTGTACGGCCAGTGTAGGAGATCGCTCCCCACACCATGATGCCGGGTGTTGGCCCTGTGTGCCTCGGTCGTATGCAGTCCTGATTGTGGCGCTCACGTGCACGGCGCCAAACACGCATACGACCATCATTGGCACCAAGGCAGAAGCGACTCTCATCGCTGAAGACGACACGTCTCCATTCGTCCCTCCATTCACGCCTGTCGCGACACCACTGGAGGCGGGCTGCACGATGTTGGGGCTTGAGCGGAAGACGGCCTAACGGTGTGCGAGACCGTAGCCCAGCTTCATGGAGACGGTTGCGAATGGTCCTCGCCGATACCCCAGGAGCAACAGTGTCCCTAATTTGCTGGGAAGTGGCGGTGCGGTCCCCTACGGCACTGCGTAGGATCCTACGGTCTTGGCGTGCATCCGTGCGTCGCTGCGGTCCGGTCCCAGGTCGACGGGCACGTGCACCTTCCGCCGACCACTGGCGACAACATCGATGTACTGTGGAGACCTGACGCCCCACGTGTTGAGCAATTCGGCGGTACGTCCACCCGGCCTCCCGCATGCCCACTATACGCCCTCGCTCAAAGTCCGTCAACTGCATATACGGTTCACGTCCACGCTGTCGCGGCATGCTACCAGTGTTAAAGATTGCGATGGAGCTCCGTATGCCAAGGCAAACTGGCTGACACTGACGGCGGCGGCGCACAAATGCTGCGCAGCTAGCGCCATTCGACGGCCAACACCGCGGTTCCTGGTGTGTCCGCTGTGCCGTGCGTGTGATCATTGCTTGTACAGCCCTCTCGCAGTGTCCGGAGTAAGTATGGTGGGTCTGACACACCCGTGTCAATGTGTTCTTTTTTCCATTTCCTGGAGTGTATATGCATAGCTGAGTCGGTGGTTTGAAGAAGAGAACGAATCTAAAACCTCTTTTTAAAGTGAATTACAAGAAAGTTTCTGTCTTATTTTTACGTTTGTTATAATGTAAAATGTAGCTGCGGTTATTTAGATTTACCTCCTATTTCAGTGCATTGGAAAGATGCATTTAATTTCCGTTAAGGATGCATCAAAATATTAAAACTCAAGATTTGTTCTCTTCTTCAAAGTAATTACGAATTAAGTTTTAAAACGTCTTATTATAACATCATAAATAGCTATATTTTCGCAAAACATTCATAACAAAACATATGCAGGAAATATCCCTATATTACTAACAAAATTTTAAAAGCAGTATCTATGAAAATGTGTGTGAAATCTTATGGGACTTAACTGATATGGTCATCAGTCCCTAAACTTTCACACTACTTAACCTAAATTGTCTTAAGGACAAACACACACACCCATGCCCCAGGGAGGGCTCGAACCTTCGCCGGGATCAGCCGCTCAGTCTATGACTGAGTATCTATGAAATTCACTCTGAAAACCATTACTGTCCACGTTTATCGTCCTTTGCAGAAACCGTTCTTCGTCTCATGAGCACCACTTCATAAGGTCGTATGTACCCATGTTGAACCTACGTAACTATCTTGCGTACATCCTGCATCTTCTTGC
Organism: Schistocerca gregaria; assembly: GCF_023897955.1. Lineage (NCBI taxonomy): Eukaryota > Metazoa > Arthropoda > Insecta > Orthoptera > Acrididae > Schistocerca > Schistocerca gregaria. The sequence goes on from NC_064924.1 coordinate 516,553,300, forward strand.
TTTGTAGTCGAATTTTCCTATTGTATGTCATTTTAGTGAGCATGTGGTGCATGTTTCTCCTTTTGCAGCCAGAAGGCGTTTTTCACCACATAATCAGTGAACTCAGACGCGGTTAAATAACCTCCTGGAAAAAATAATTGTAGGTACCTAATCCTGAAAATTGAAACTGAGAACATTTTAAGGAACTCCGTTGCTGTCGTTGGCGCCAAGCTAACATGCTTTTAAACAATTTGGAATTGTTACTATTATTTATTTGCCTTTAGCAAAGACTATCTAAACTCAGACGTTAGACATTGGACACGTAACAGTACGCTGATAGCCTGCTGACACGAGATTTTAGGCCGCTGAACAGCTGATACGAAAATCAGCCGTTACAGCTCCAAATGTGCATCCATATGCTAACACAGGTTTGGTGAAATAAAAAGGCGATGTTTTGGCACTTGTTCCCCTCTTCATACTACATCACGGAGCGAGGTGGCGCAGTGGTTGGCACACTGGACTTGCATTCGGAAGACGACGGCAACCCCGCGCTTGACCATCCCGATTTAGGTTTTCTGTGATTACAGTAAATCGCCACAGGCAAATCTGGCGATGGTTCCTTTGAAAGGGCACAGCCGACTCCCTTCCCCAACCTTTCCGAATCCGATGACCCCTATGACATCGCAGTTTCCTGAAACCCCTTCGCCAAAGAAGATGAAGTAAATATTCCTGAATTCGAATCACGAACAACTGCCAAGGTTAGAAACATAGAAGTAGATATCCACGGAGTAACGAAGCAGCTTAAATCACTTACTAAAGCTAAGGCTTTCGGTCCATATGTTGTACCACTTAGGTTCTTCTCAGAGTATGCTGATAAAATAGCTCAATCTTTAGCAGTTATATACAACCACGCGTTCACAGACAGATCCGTACCTAAAGACTGGGAAATTGCTCCGGTCATACCAATATCCAAAAAGGGAAGTAGGAGTAATCCGTTGAATTACAGGCCTATATCACTATAGTCAATTCGCTGTAGAGTTTTGGACATATACTGTATTCGAACATTATGAAGTACCTCGAAGAAAACTATTTATTGACACATAGAAAATATCGTTCTGGTCAAACAAAATTAGCTCTTTATACTCATGAAGTAATAAGTGCTATCGACAGGGGATGTCAAATTGATTCTATATTTTTACATTTCCAGAAGGCTTTTGACACCGTTCCTCATAAGCGTCTTCGAACCAAACTGCGTGCCTATGGAGTATCGCCTCAGTTGTGCGACTGGATAAGGTCTTTCTTGTCAGAAAGGTCACAGTTCGTAGTAGTAGACGGAAAGTCATCGAGTAAAACAGAAGTAATATCCAGCGTTCCCCAAGGAAGTGATATAGGCCTCTGTTTTTCCTGATCTGTATTAACGAGGTAGGAGACAATCTGAGTAGCCGTCTTAGATTGTTTGCAGTTGATGCTGTCATTTACCGTCTTGTGAAGTCATCCGATGAAACTTCCTGGAAGATTAAAACTGTGTGCCCGACCCAGAATCGAACTCGAGACCTTTGCCTTTCGCGGGCAAGTAGAGCACTTGCCCGCGAAAGCAAAGGTCCCGAGTTTGTGTCTGGGTCGGGTACGCAGTTTTAATCTGCCAAGAAGTTTCATATCAGCGCACACTCCGCTGCAGAATGAAAATCTCATTCTGGAAGTCATCAGACGATCAAAACGACTTGCAAAATGATTTAGAGAAGATATCTGTATGGTGTGAAAAGTGGCAATTGACCCTAAATAAGGAAAAGTGTAAAATTATTCACTTGAGTACTAAATTAAGAAATCCGCTAAATTTCGATTACGCGATAAGTCACACAAATCTGAATGCTGTATATTCAACTAAATACTTAGGGATTACAATTACAAATAATTTAAATTGGAACGATCACATAGATAATATTGTGGGTAGAGGAAAGACTGCGATTCACTGGCAGAACACTTAGTAGGTGCAACAGGTCTACTAAAAAAGACTGCTTACAGCCCGCTTGTCCACCCTATTTTGGTTTACTGCTGTGCGGTGTGGGAGCCCCATCAGATGGGACTGACGGATGACATAGAAAAAGATACAAAGTAGGGCAGCTCGTTTTGTATTATGGCGAAATAGGGGAGATAGTGTCACAGACATGATACGTGAATTGGAGTGGCAATCATTAAAACAAAAGCGTCTTTCGTTGCCGCAGGATCTTCTCATGAAACTTCAATCACCAGTTTTCTCCTCCGATAGCGAAAACATTCTGTTGGCACCCACCTACATAGGGAGAAATGGTCATCACGAGAAAATAAGAGAAATCAGGGCTAGCACAGAAAAAATTTAAATGCTCGTTTTAACCCGCGTGCTGTTCGAGAGTGGAACGGTAGTGAGAGAGACAGCTTATAAGTGGTTATTGTGAATATCAGAGTAATCACGCAGATGTAGATGTAGATGTCTCCTCCCCCAAATCAACCCAACCCAACCATACTACGGATTCAAATCATATACACACACACAGTAAGACAAATCTGGTTAACATTTATTTTCCCCAGTGTTGTTATTATAACAGCCTGCAGTTTTACGACAGAAGTTGTGGACTTAGGTATCCACCAAAGGGGGTTCAGGAAATAAAGAGAGTTGTGCGTCAACCCGGGGTGGATAAATTTTAAATGTCACTTGCGGTGACCGAAAACTTGTCGCTTGACACAGGATAAAGAGTCTGGTACTACAAGGTCGGCGTGTGAGCGGTTGCTCGGCGCAGCGCCAGACAGAATTAGGAGAAGGCTGAGATTCGGCCGGCGGCGGCCAAGCGGGCCCCAGCCCCGGCGGTAATCCGGGGCGCACCCCATGGCGCGCCGTGGAGCGACGTAGCAGGCGAGCCGGATAAACGCGATTAGAGGCCTGTTTTCTCCTCACAGAGCCCCTAACGAGATTTGGCATTAGAGCGAGCGAGCGACCGTGCCCCAGAGACGCAGCATATATGACGTCTTGCGTGCTGCGCCGCCATATTGCTTTCTGCAGCGACTCTCAGACATGCCTCGCCCTAAGATTGATGCCGGTGACGGTTCGCTGTGCCTGGTTCGTTAAAGCTCAATGTAGCAGAAACGAAAACAGCGTCGTGAGTGGGGCGCAAGACGTCGCGGTTGGCCTCGATCGCCGACCTCGTCTGCTCCTTGATAGAACGTTTAAGAATCAAATATCGAGGGCTGCATACATTGGAAGTGAGTGTAATACTGGCTTCCACCTTTACTGCTGTGGTTCCACGAGTATCGGGAATTTGAGAACAGTGGCGCTGCGGTCGCTTCCTCCTCGTCGAGTCCTTTTCTCCTGATAAAGTGTGCAGTAGCTTAAAGCCGCCACGTAGCACGAAAGTCGAGCACACAATCTTGCTATTGTAGTGGTGGCCGAATCTCCGGATCAGCTGGCCTCCAACGAAGTTGCAATTAAAGAGACTGCAGAGTGTGTAAGATGAAAATTAAGTAATTCAGACTATACAATTGCAAATTTTCTCCAGAAGAGCAAGAGTGATGTCCGGGGAACGTTCGATGCTATGGTCAACATGTTTGGTAGAATGTATATAAAGTTCATCTTGTGTATACACAATAGTTGTATTATTGTCTAATAAATTTATAAATTTACAGCACACTTCTAAATTTTATGTGCATACATTTACCCACCCAAGCGCCCACCAACCCACTCACCCACACACACACACACACACACACACACACACACAAAAACGTACGGCCTACATTTCAGAAAACATTCCTCACACACGAATAAAAAAAAATATGGTATGTGGACATGTGTCCGGAGACGCTTAATTTCCATGTTAGAGCTCATTTTAGTTTCGTCCATTCGTCCACCTAAGCTTCAATTGAGCGCGTTATCATGATTTCATACGCGATACTCTACCTGTGCTGCTAGAACATGTGCCTTTACAAGTACGACACAACATGTGGTTCATGTGCGATGGAGCTCCTGCATATTTCAGTCGAAGTGTTCGTACGCTTCTCAACAACAGATTCGGTGACCGATGGATTGGTAGAGGCGGACCAATTCCATGGCCTCCACGCTCTCCTGACCTCAACCCTCTTGACTTTCATTTATGGAGGCATTTGAAAGCTCTTGTCTACGCAACCCCGGTACCAAATTTAGAGACTCTTCGTGCTCGTATTGTGAACGGCTGTGATACAATACGCCATTCTCCAGAGCTGCATCAGCGCATCAGGGATTCCACGCGACGGAGAGTGGATGCATGTATCCTCGCTAACGGAGGACATTTCGAACATTTCCTGTAACAAAGTGTTTGAAGTCACGCCGGTACGTTCTGTTGCTGTGTGTTTCCATTCCACGATTAATGTGATTTGAAGAAAAGTAGTAAAATGAGCTCTAACATGGAAAGTAAGCGTTTCCGGACACATGTCCACAAAACATATTTTCTTTCTTTGTGATTGAGGAATGTTTCCTGAAAGATTGGCTGTACCTTTTTGTAACACCATATATATATATATATATATATATATATATATATATATATATACTCCAGAACAAGTACATTCAAAGGCACCAGATTCATCACACATTTCAATCCCTTTTTCGGCGTCTGCGTGATCATGGGTCCTTCCAGACAGAGGGATGTGCTGGGAGACGATGAACTGTACGTACACCAGAAGCTGAGGTCCGGTTTCTGCCCGATGCTGAGACGAACCCTAGTACAAGCTCGAGGCAAATGGCGCCAACATGGGGAGAGCAAAAATATGACAGTGTGTATCCTACATCACAGCCGCTGCTATTCCTATCACCTGAAATCTCGATGAGGCCACACTGAGCATCTGTTGTGACGTGGATGCAATGCAGTTCCCTTTTGTGTTCCCGGAATGCTTTTTTTTTTTGTCGCTGCACGCACCGTCCATTTCTGAACACATGTTCATACAACATTTTTTCCTCCATTTCCAGTCAGGAATTCGTCTCTACAGTTTGTCAGTTTTATTCATGTACACCCATACAATATATGGTATTGATAGCTACGATGCCACAGCGTAGGAGCAAGTTCCTAGGTTGGCACTACGCCCCGACACCGACGACAGCGCCCTCTAGCCGGCGCTGTGCAGCTCTACGAGCGCCGCTCCAGATTCAGCCCATTTAATGCCGACTAGACGACCGAGCAACATTGTTTCTATTTCGTAGTGGACGAGCCACTACAGATTTTGCCTTATTGCAGTACCGAGAGTTCTACCTCACCTGCTCCTCCTAGCTTCCTACGTTCGGCCTACCCTTCAGTTACAGGAGCAGACCCACGCGCCGCCTTCCAGGGGGATGCATAACAATGGACGTCGCAGAACGCCAGAAAGCAGCTTCAATAAAATTTCAGGACTGATGCCCATGAAATAGTCAATGATTACTGCAATAAAACTGTTATTTGTCCCCAAAACTCTGCAAACATATATAATGACAAATATTTAAACACAAAATTAATCTAAGGTAATTACAGCAACTTGCTTCCACATATCCACTCCTCGGATAGCATTAAGATGACTGATCATTCAAGAATTTCGCTAGATTCAAATACTGTACCTTGACAATACCGAGAATTCACCGAAGTCCACTGCGCCCTCTTCAAGACAGCCGTCTGCCTGTGAGGCTAGGGTTGGCGGACACCCCATTGAATGGCCAATGTAATTCTAAGCAACAATAAAAAAAACAAGAAAAGAATTTATCAGAACGGCTTAATTACAGCCCCATCTCTCCCAGTGGAACTCCTATTAGTTGGAATCCACAGATTCACCAGAAAACAATCCCAAACCAGCCACTGTGCATCAACAGGGATGAATCGCTAGTAATCAGTGGCACACAGAACCCAGATGCGGCCGAAAACCCTATACACGTCGTCCGCTGAGACGAACGACCGACCAACCAACTGTCGTTCCCGATGGAGTCACACGTAAGGGAAAGAGCTGCGAGTGAATCCCCAATTGGCGGCTTGTTATCAAGACGTCATTTCGACAGATGGCAACACTATGGATGAGCCAGCCGGCGTGCCCGAGCGGTTCTAGGCGCTACAGTCTGGAACCGCGCGACCACTACGGTCGCAGGTTCGAATCCTGCCTCGGGAATGGATGTGGGTGACGTCCTTAGGTTTGTTAGGATTAAGTAGTTCTATGTTCTAGGGGACTGATGCCCTCAGCTGTCAAGTCCCATAGTGCTCAGAGCCATTTTTTGAACACAATGGGTGGCGGCGGCAACATACTCTTGTTGGAAAACCAATAGCCATCAGCCTCTCGCGGAACGGATCCTCTGGTGGCTTCCCGCACAGTCTACCAACCGGCATCCCGACCGCTACAGCTCGGATCCCCAATTTCCTCCCAGCGCTGTCCTAACGAGACTCGCACGTCACAAAAATCCGACCCACCGGCCACGTCGCGGAGGCAGCGTCAACCGACGACCAGAGGAGAAACCAAGCAGAGGAAGTTGCCCGCAATCTCTTCCAGGCGACTTCCTCTGCTCGGTTTCTGTTCTGGACAGAGCCCACCCATGAACTCACCATGAATAAAGCTGCCCAGTTTGTATCAACGGAGACTGTGCGATATTAATTTAATGGTGTACCGTTCGTAACCACTTAACATGGTTCAAGAACAGTAGTCTTAAGAAGCTCTTAACCGAGAGGAATCGGAGACTCGTGACTGTTAACGACAGTCGGTTTCAAATCTGATAGCAGTTGCTTACTCTTAGCGAATATCGGTAAGCCTCAAACAGCTTCAGAAAGAACATTGCCAAGGGAATCACGTGAAATGGATTTTCGGACGAGGGTATCTTGCAAAAGCTCTTTGCACACAGCGACGCATAAAGCTTTGTTTTCAACACCCAAACTGGACAGCAAGTGACTGTAAAGCATGTTGAATAGTCTGGCTAGTAGTCCTATCGGCTCTTTTCAGATGATTGCCCTGAAGGCCGCTCAATGTCCCCATTAGCCCGCAGTAGTGGAAGGTGCGTTTCAACCCAGAGATAGTTCTCTGACGTTTAGGGGCGTCATTCGCTTCATGACTTGTGTCCATTACCGTGAACTGGACACGGAAGGAAAAAAAAATAGTACACCTGGAAAGACACGTCGTTTTTGATCCGACGACGGCACAAGCCACCTGGTCGATAGTAAATATACTGATAATGATTTCAACGTCGTCCGCCAACAGAGAGTGTATCGACATAGGTACCAGGCCCCCAGCTGAGTCTATCCTTTCATTGCGAATGCTCACAGCCAGAAGAATCAATCTACATCTACATCTACATTTATACTCCGCAAGCCACTCAACGGTGCGTCGCGTAGGGCATTTTACGTGCCACTGTCATTACCTCCCTTTCCTGTTCCAATCGCGTATGGTTCGCGGGAAGAACGACTGTCTGAAAGCCTCCGTGCGCGGTCTAGTCTCTCTCATTTTACATTCGTGATCTCCTTGGGAGGTATAAGTAGGGGGAAGCAATATATTCGATACTTCATCCAGAACCGCACCCTCTCGAAACATGGCGAGCAAGCTACACCGCGATGCAGAGCGCCTCTCTTGCAGAGTCTGCCACTTGAGTTTGCTAAACATCTCCGTAACGCTATCACGCTTACCAAATAACCCTGTGACGAAATGCGCAGCTGTTCTTTGGATCTTCTCTATCTCCTCCGTCAACCCGATCTTGTACGGATCCCACAATGATGAGCAATACTCAAGTATAGGTCGAACGAGTGTTTAGTAAGCTACCTCCTTTGTAGATGGACTACATTTTCTATGGACTCTCCCAATGAATCTCAACCTGGTACCCACCTTACCAACAACTAATTTTATATGATCATTCCACTTCAAATCGTTCCGCACGCATACTCCCAGATATTTTACAGAAGTAACAGCTACCAGTGTTTGTTCCGCTATAATATAATCATACAATAAAGGATCCTTCTTTCTATGTATTTGCAATACATTACATTTGGCTATGTTAAGGGTCAGTTGCCACTCCCTGCAAGTGCCTATCCGCTGCAGATCTTCCTGCATTTCGCAACAATTTTCTAATGCTGCAACTTTTCTGTATACTACAGCATCATCCGCGAAAAGCCGCATGGAACTTCCGACACTATCTACTAGGTCATTTATATATATTGTGAAAAACAATGGTCCCATAACACTCCCCTGTGGCACGCCAGAGGTTACTTTAACGTCTGTAGACGTCTCTCCATTGATATCAACATGCTGCGTTCTGTTTGCTAAAAACTTTTCAATCCAGCCACACAGCTGGTCTGATATTCCGTAGGCTCTTACTTTGTTTGTCAGGCGGCAGTTTGGAACTGTATCGAACGCCTTCCGGAAGTCAAGGAAAATAGCATCTACCTGGGAGCCTGTATCTAATATTTTCTGGGTCTCATGAACAAATAAAGCGAGTTGGGTCTCACACGATCGCTCTTTCCGGAATCCATGCTGATTCCTACAGAGTAGATTCCGGGTTTCAAAAAACGACGTGATACTCGAGTAAAACTCATGTTCTAAAATTCTACAACAGATCGACGTCAGAGATATAGGTCTATAGTTTTGCGCATCTGCTCGAAGACAATTCTTGAAGATTGGGACTACCTGTGCTCTTTTCCAATCATTTGGAACCTTCCGTTCCTCGAGAGACTTGCGGTACACGGCTGTTAGTAGGGAGGCAAGTTCTTTCGCGTACTCTGTGTAGAATCGAATTGGTATCCCGTCAGGTCCAGTGGACTTTCTTCTGTTGAGTGATTCTAGTTGCTTTTCTATTCCCTGGACACTTATTTCGATGTCAACCATTTTTTCCTTTGTACGAGGATTTAGAGAAGGAACTACAGTGCGGTCTTCCTCTGTGAAACAGCTTTGGAAAAAGGTGTGTAGTATTTCAGCTTTATGCGTGTCATCCTCTGTTTCAATGCCATCTTCATCCAGGAGTTTCTGGATATGCTGGTTCGAGCCACTTACTGATTTAACGTAAGACCAGACCTTCTAGGATTTTCTATCAAGTCGACAGATAGAATTTTACTTTCGAATTCACAGAATGCTTCACGCATAGCCCTCCTTACTCTAACTTTGACATCTTTTAGCTTCTGTTTGTCTGAGAGGTTTTGGCTGCGTTTAAACTTGGAGTGAAGCTCTCTTTGCTTTCGCAGTAGTTTCCTAACTTTGTTGTTGTACCACGGTGGTTTTTTTTCAGAATGGTTCAAATGGCTCTGAGCACTATGGGACTCAACTGCTGTGGTCATTAGTCCCCTAGAACTTATAACTACTAAAACCTAACTAATCTAAGGACATCACACACATCCATGTCTGAGGCAGGATTCGAACCTGCGCCGTAGCAGTCGCACGGTTCCGGACTGTGTGCCTAGAACCGCGAGACCACCGCGGCCAGCGTTTTTTTTTTTTTTTCGTCCCTCACTGTTTTACTCGGCACGTACCTGTCTAAAACGCATTTTACGATTGCCTTGAACTTTTTCCATAAACGCTCAACATCGTCAATGTCGGAACAGAAATTTTCGTTTTGATCTGTTAGGTAGTCTGAATTCTGCCTTCTATTACTCTTGCTAAACAGATAAACCTTCCTCCGTTTTTTTATATTCCTATTTACTTCAGGGATGCTGCAACGGCCTTATGATCACTGATTCACTGTTCTGTAAGTACAGAGTCGAAAAGTTCGGGTCTGTTTGTTATCAGTAGGTCCAAGATGGTATCTCCATGAGTTGGTTCTCTGTTTAATTGCTGTAGGTAATTTTCGGATACTGCACTCAGTATAATGTCACTCGATGCTCTGTTCCTACCACCCGTCCTAAACATCTGAGTGTCCCAGTCTATATCTGGTAAATTGAAATCTCCACCTAAGACTATAACATTCTGAGAAAATTTATGTGAAATGTATTCCAAATTTTCTCTCAGTTGTTCTGCCACTAATGCTGCTGAGTCAGGAGGTCGGTAAAAGGAGCCAATTATTAACCTAGCTCGGTTGTTGAGTGTAACCTCCACCCAAAATAATTCACACGAACTATCCACTTCTACTTCACCACAAGATAAACTACTACTAATAGCGACGAACACTCCATCACCGGTTGCATGCAATCTATCCTTTCTAAACATCGTCTGTGCCTTTGTAAAAATTTCGGCAGAATTTAAATGTGGTGCAAACCTGTGAAACAAACAACTATGCCACAGAGACACACTTGTGTTTCCTACAGCCAACAGAGCGAGTTTAAAAGGGGCCTTTCAAATGACGGCATTATCCTTTCAGAGAAATACCACACAAGTTGTAGGTACTTCAACAGTTGCGCACGATGCTGCTATCAGTGGTCATGTAAAAATTGTGACAGCCCTAGGCGAGGTCCTGGACGTCCACGTAGGATAGATACCCAAGAGGATCGTCATACTGTAAGGGCAGCAGTAGCAGATCCACAACAGAGATAAGAGAGCTTGTGAGCCAAGACGTATCAACACGGACTATGGCTACATGAATATTAGCAGTGGGACTACAGGTACGCACAACTCTCGACGGTCTTCCACTCACGTCACAGCACCGACATGCACGGCTCCACAGGTTCCATTAGACCATCGCTCGGAAGATGGAATGGTGCGCCGTAGTCTTAAGCGATGAAAGTAGAAACTGTCCACACGGAAGTGATGGTCGTCTGCCCGTACGACATAGACATGCTTAGAGATGTTTGATAGAGTGAAAGAAACACTGGCCTTATTGCCTGTGGTGCAATAGGCTACAACTCTCGTTCACCATTGGTGTTCCTGGAGGAGATGCTAACCAGTGATTGGTAGGAGCATAATGTTGTTTGGCCCGTTCTTTTGCCGTTCTCTCAGCAGGAAGGTGATGTGTTGTTCCAACAGGATTACGGTGGGCCACACACTTCCTGTGCAATGCAACGTGCTCTGTAAAATGTTCAGCAATTTTCTGACCAGCACGGTGTCCGGACTTGTCTCCAATCTAGCACATGTGGGAAATTATGGAACGAGAAGTGCCTCATGTCATCCGTCACCCAACACATTTTACAGAACAACATGAACAGGTAGAGAGGCATGGCATAAAGTATCCCAAGGCATTATTCGCCGCCTGTACGACTGACTGAACGCCGGAGTCAGCACCTACATTGCTGTCTATTGAGGCTACACTACATACTAATACGTGTGTTTCAGCCTAGGTCGATAATTTCTATCTCACAACCGCTTGTGCTATATAAAAAAAATGGTTCAAATGGCTCTGAGCACTATGGGACTTAACTTCTGAGTTCATCAGTCCCCTAGAACTGAGAACTACTTAAACCTAACTAACCTAAGAACATCACACACATCCATGCCCGAGGCAGGATTCGAACCTGCGACCGTAGCGGTCACGCGGTTCCAGACTGTAGCGCCTAGAACCGCAAGGCCAATCCGGCCGGCGCTTGTGGCATAGCTCTGTAAATATAATCATTTCATGTGATCCATATGCACCGTTGAAACAATAAATTGCAAGTAAATTGGAAACCTCTGAAACAGTGTCCTCTTTTTTTTTTTTTCATCAGTGTATTTCAGAATTCACGGTGACAATGTGTTACTTCTATGTCATGATGTATATGGTGTGAACAGTCTTGTGTTTCAAGGTGACCAAAATTGTGTTCGCGGGACTGCACACACACTCTTTTGATTTGATGAACATTCAGCCACTCTATCGCGGCACGTCTGGCCCTATAAATTACTCAATTTTAATCCCACAGAAAAATCTGAGTTTATTTGTAACTGCAGTTGAAATGTTACAATTAATTTATTGCTGTTTGGTTGCTCTACAGGATTTGGTCGTCAAACAGTGGCTGCAGTTCGGTACGACACAGCTGAAGAAATCTGTGTAGTTTGGTAGTTTCACTCTAACCCAAAACGTGGAAAGATACATTGCCTAAGTGGACAAGATACTTATGCAACAACGTAGGAGGGGCGTTCAAGAAGTAATGCTACATACGATTTTCTAGGCAAATTTGCTATGGGACATCCTGATATATTCCCGCTTCAGACCTCATGGTTTCATAAATTTACAATACATGCCGGCGCTACACATAGCCTTAAAAATTGTGTGAGTAATGGAGGTGCGTTGCAAGCAACTATTTCCCATGAGATCTTGATTCTGACTAAATCGCCCCTACAGTTCGACTATCTGACTAACCATTCTCTCGGAGCACTATTCGTAGGTATTCTTCGGCGAAGCTTTGATTGCATGACAGTGTTCGAGCTGTATGGACGAGATATTTAGCACCGAATATAATCATGAAAAATGGTTCAAATGGCTCTGAGCACTATGGGACTCAACTGCTGTGGTCATTAGTCCCCTAGAACTTAGAACTACTTAAACCTAACTAACCTAAGGAAATCACACACATCCATGCCCGAGGCAGGATTCGAACCTGCGACCGTAGCAGTCGCACGGTTCCGGACTGCGCGCCTAGAACCGCGAGACCACCGCGGCCGGCATAATCATGAAAAGAAATACGACGAGACCAGCAACGTGTTGCAAATGACGAGTTTCTGGGACAGCGTAATTAAGGAGTCTGTATAATTAAAGATGTCAGAACGCTTGGTGTCTGGCACTCAGTTTATTAAAACCTCGCCAGCCATCACATAAATCAGAGAATTAGACCGCCTGGTGAAATGGCGTTTCACGGAATGCCAGTGGTGGATCTGAAAAGCGAAACAGGACCGAAAGCCGTAGTGAGCGTCGGGAGTCGAACATCTACATCTACACCTATGTGACTGCTCTGCTATTCACATTAAAGTGCCTGTCAGAGGGTTCAATGGACCACTTTCAAGCTGTCTCTCTTCCTTTTCACGGCGCGCGGAGAAAACGAGCACTTAAATTTTTCTGTGTGAGCCCTGAGTTTTATTGTGATGATCCTTTCTCCCTACGTAAGTTGCTACCAACAGAATGTTTTCGTTATAGGAGGAGAAAACTGGCAAATGAAATTTCACGAGAAAATCCCGTCGCACGAAAAACGCCTAAGTTTTAATCATTGTTACTTCAATTCACGTATCATGTATGTAGCACTATCTCCTCTATTTCGCGATAGTACGGAACGAGCCGCCTTTCTTTGAACTTTTTCGATCTCATCTGTCAGTGCCATCTGATGCGGATCCCAAACCGCACAGCATTACTCCAGAAACGGGGGACAATCGTGGTGTAAGCAGTCTCTTTTGCAGACATTTTGCACCTTCTAAGTGTTCTGCCAGTGAATCGCAGTCTTTGGTTTCCTCTACCCATAACATTATCTATGTCATCGTTCCAATTTACGCTTTTTTATTGTAATCCCTAAGCATTTAGTTGAATTTACAGCCCTAAGATTCGTGTGACTTACCGCGTAATCAAAATTTGGCGGATGTCTTTTAGTACCCCTGTGAATAACTTCACACTTTCCTATATTCACGGTCAATTGTCACTTTTCGCACCATACAGATATCTTATTTTGCAATTCGTTTTGGTCATTTGATGGCTTTAGAAGAATTAAATGACAGCATCATCTGCAAACAACCTAATAGGGCTACTCAGATTGTCTCCTATGTCGTTAATACAGTTCAGGAACAGTAGGGGACCAATAACATTTCCTTGGGGGACGCCGGATATTACTTCTGTTTTACTTGATGACTTTCCGTCTATTACTACGAACTGTGACCTTTCTGACAGGAAATCACAAGTCGGCTCACAACTGAGGCGATATTCCATAGGCATGCAGTTTGGTTAGAAGACGCTTGTGAGGAACGGTGTCCAAAACTTCTGGAAATCTCAAAATGTGGAATCGATTTGACATCCCCTGTCGATAGCACTCATTACTTCATGAGTATAAATAGCTAGTTGTGTTTCACAAGAACGATGTTTTCTGAATCCGTACTGACTATGTGTCGATAAATCGTTTTCTTCGAGGTACTTCATAATGTTAGAAAACTGTATGTGTTCCAATATCCTACTGCAAACCGACTTTAGTGATATGGGCATGTAATTCACTGAATTACTCCTATTCCCTGTAAACAGCGAGGCGAGAACAACAATAAATATCCTCTATCTATTCTAGAAAAGGTATGAGGAATAATACAGGAAATTATAGAAGAATAAGTTTACTAAATGTAGGATACAATATTTACAGGATAATCCTTAATCAAAGACTGCAAACGACAGCTAACGTAATAATGTGAATAGAAAAATCTTGCTTCAGAAAGGACGTTCTTGTAATAACAATAAAAGATTTATAATAATATACCTTACTGAAAAACGTCAGGCGTTTGCTTTAGAAACGCATATAGCATTTACTGATTACGAGATAGATTTTGTTAAACTAGAAAGAACACTCTTACGAAAATTATTATAAACAAAAATTTTCGTAAACACCTTACTGTTAACATAGCGAGTCTATATGTACATACGAAAATAGTGTTAGAGTCAAGTTCGAAAATGTTGGATGAAATTTTAATAAACCAAAGTACTTGCGGAGCATGTACCCTGTCACACACTTTATTTAACATATTGACAACCTGATTGGGATGTATACAAGCCAAATAAAATTAGAAATTAAATAAGGGCTTAGCATACCAGTACTCTGATGTATTAGTATATAGCAAACAGAAGATTGTTTCCAAAGACCACCATGTACACTTCTGGAAATTGAAATAAGAACACCGTGAATTCATTGTCTCAGGAAGGGGAAACTTTATTGACACATTCCTGGGGTCAGATACATCACATGATCACACTGACAGAACCACAGGCACATAGACACAGGCAACAGAGCATGCACAATGTCGCCACTAGTACAGTGTGTATCCACCTTTCGCAGCAATGCAGGCTGCTATTCTCCCATGGAGATGATCGTAGAGATGCTGGATGTAGTCCTGTGGAACGGCTTGCCATGCCATTTCCACCTGGCGCCTAAGTTGGACCAGCGTTCGTGCTGGACGTGCAGACCGCGTGAGACGACGCTTCATCCAGTCCCAAACATGCTCAATGGGGGACAGATCCGGAGATCTTGCTGGCCAGGGTAGTTGACTTACACCTTCTAGAGCACGTTGGGTGGCACGGGATACATGCGGACGCGCATTGTCCTGTTGGTACAGCAAGTTC
Organism: Schistocerca gregaria; assembly: GCF_023897955.1. Classification (NCBI taxonomy): domain Eukaryota; kingdom Metazoa; phylum Arthropoda; class Insecta; order Orthoptera; family Acrididae; genus Schistocerca; species Schistocerca gregaria. The sequence goes on from NC_064924.1 coordinate 516,568,403, forward strand.
CCTTGCCGGTCTAGGAATGGTAGAACGATGGGTTCGATGACGGTTTGGATGTACCGTGCACTATTCAGTGTCCCTTCGACGATCACCAGAGGTGTACGGCCAGTGGAGGAGATCGCTCCCCACACCATGATGCCGGGTGTTGGCCCTGTGTGCCTCGGTCGTATGCAATCCTGATTGTGGCGCTCACCTGCACGGCGCCAAACACGCATACGACCATCATTGGCACCAAGGCAGAAGCGACTCTCATCGCTGAAGACGACACGTCTCCATTCGTCCCTCCATTCACGCCTGTCGCGACACCACTGGAGGCGGGCTGCACGATGTTGGGGCGTGAGCGGAAGACGGCCTAACGGTGTGCGGGACCGTAGCCCAGCTTCATGGAGACGGTTGCGAATGGTCCTCGCCGATACCCCAGGAGCAACAGTGTCCCTAATTTGCTGGGAAGTGGCGGTGCGGTCCCCTACGGCACTGCGTAGGATCCTACGGTCTTGGCATGCATCCGTGCGTCGCTGCGGTCCGGTCCCAGGTCGACGGGCACGTGCACCTTCCGCCGGCCACTGGCGACAACATCGATGTACTGTGGAGACCTCACGCCCCACGTGTTTAGCAATTCGGCGGTACGTCCACCCGGCCTCCCGCATGCCCACTATACGCCCTCGCTCAAAGTCCGTCAACTGCACATACGGTTCACGTCCACACTGTCACGGCATGCTACCAGTGTTAAAGACTGCGATGGAGCTCCGTATGCCACGACAAACTGGCTGACACTGACGGCGGCGGTGCACAAACGCTGCGCAGCTAGCGCCATTCGACGGCCAACACCGCGGTTCCTGGTGTGTCCGCTGTGCCGTGCGTGTGATCATTGCTTGTACAGCCCTCTCGCAGTGTCCGGAGCAAGTATGGAGGGTCTGACACACCGGTGTCAATGTGTTCTTTTTTCCATTTCCAGGAGTGTATATAACCCTGCCACTACTATTATGATTCAGTATACTTTTAGATAAATAACAGGAAACCCTGTCTCTATGTTGCCAAGTATAACCCTCTTACTAAATTTAGGTTAGTTTCCAAATAAGATACACCACGGGAGGATTGTCCTGCTAATAGGAAAAACTAATCAATAAATTTATTCTTTTTTACAGGATTTGACTGTGTGTTGTGTCTAATAGATATGTGAATCAGACTATTCAATTCTTTTCTTAAGATCGTACCCAGCGGTTAGATAGAAATGCAATATGAATAGTATTATATTGAAGCTAGGAGAACTCATTTTCCAGTTGATTTAGTGGTCTACAATATGCACCAACGGTTACCAGCCTATCGAGGCAACGAAACAATGAAGTATTGGAAAAGCAGAAGCATGAATTGTGCCTACTTTCTTGCTATTGTTTAAGTTGCTTCTTAAAATAAATATTACTCCACGTATACAATGTTGGACTACGCTCTTATATATTACGTTTTTAAAATAGTAAAAGACCTGTAGATAACTTAAAGGGATCTTTAGAAAAGCACTTTCCAAAATCAACAAACTTAAATACTAAATTCGTTTGATACTAAATCACACACTTTTTATACTGAATATATCACTTCAAGAAAACATCTTACTTAATAAAATTTACTTTCAAAACCTATTACTCTTTGAACTAAATCTGTATGGTGATTTAGCAGATTCTAATTTCTTTGCTTCACTCTGTCTGAATTTTACGTCAGCAAATTTTTACTATAATACTTTTCCAATAGTTAAGAAAACTTTCTCATTTTTTTATACAATAGCAATGTAAATTGTGCCTTTTTATATTAACTTGGCACTTCATAAGTCTGTAAAACAGGATGCTCGGATTAATGAAATTAATGAAACACCAGAAAGGAACCTCATATAGCTATACGATTAGGATGAAATAACAGGGTGAACCAGTTTTTCTACACTTTAAGGATGGTTATTAAAATCCAATTTAAATTAGTGGTTCACGCTGTACAAAAGTAAAACACAAAAAGTATTGTCTGGTGTTTGTAGGCTTGGGTGTGTCGAACATTTATGACGGCTACACTACTCACAATAAGGTCGGCAAGTATCTTGCTGTATGGGCGCAATTTCCCTTCTTGCCGTCGTTCAGTTTTACATACAGTAGCACAACAATCCGCAGTTATGCCGTAAGCCGTTTTCAGTCTGCATCCTAGGCTTTTTTGTGCAAATTTGCAGGTAAATCTTACCCTGCTCCGCAAAGGTGTTGCCTCAATCACTGCTGCCTACAGACTGTGTGACTTACTTTCCACCCCAGGTATTGCGCTATTTCTCCCTTGCCACCTTTTCCATTTCCCAGAGCCACTTTCGTTTAAAAAAAGAAAAAAAAAGCACACTGTCTTTTACATAAAACCTATTTCTTACATTGTTCCTAAGCGTGACCATTTCTTACAGTTGTCAGATTTACATCAGTATGAACAGTTTATACACGCAAATATTTTTGAATACAAAATGTAATTAGAAAATTATTTAACGTAATAAACAATTTTCATAGGTTTTCTCAGACATTACTCATAGAAAATGCAAAGAACTTCAACTTCCATTATAGCACACTTTACTTTACATATACAGACAATATGGTACCAATGTGCGAAATTATTTTAAAACAAAAAAATTTAAAAATTTAGATGAACCACAAACAAATAGTGTTATATTTAGGATGAGTAAAATATAACATATCACAGTTTAACTACACATGCAAGTAAGACAAAGGTAATGGATTTTAAAGGAAAGAACCAAGTAAGATGGAAAATAATGATTAATGAGAAAATTTTAGAAAAATTATCCGACGTCGGTTACCTACATCGTGTTATTAGTCTTAAGGTGAAAATTCCAATTGGAAGAAGATATATAAATTTCAAGGTATCTGCGGAACAATTGGAAGAACGCCGGGAAGAGAGACAAGAAAGGAAACATGAATGAAATCGTATAAAGTTTTTAGCACTGATACATTGTGCTACACATCCACAGAACACGTGGTGACAAATCAGTATCCATTCCAGTCCTCTGACAAAGGTAGTGTCCTAATACAATTTAATGAATACTTTTTGCAACAGATTTAGCATCGTCTTTAGATGACGAGTCGATTGATATAAATCATGGTCTGATCCACTTTGTAGTTTACAAGTCGACTTCATTGATAGTCGATTAAACCATATCGAATGAATTTCCCGTGTCAGTTAGGGTCCTAACAACAAGACACTTGGCTTGTGAAGAGGTTGTAATTTTCTGACGCCTGGTATGATTAATATAGAACTGGTACAATGTGGCGTATGACTAGAAGGCCAAAGTAGCCTTTATTTCGAATCGTAGTTGTTCTTCGCCGGGGGGGGGGGGGGGGACACCCTTTTGCGGGAGACCCACTATTTCAGGTGCTCCAACGGCGGGGGAGCTAACACTGCTTTCACGGGCCGGAACGAATGGTCGAAGGGCGCACCTGTGATGTTGGTCACGGATCTACGCTTCCTGGCCGCGAAGGTAGACAGTGTTGTTTTTTCTTGGGACACAAAAGTGGTGGGAGACAATCCCGACATCCCGGTCTAAGTCAGTTCTTAGCAGGTACAAGTCCGTGACCACCGCCGCGAGGTCTCAGACGCCTTGTGGCGGTCGGCGCAGCTCCACCCGTTGGAGGTTCGAGTCCTCCCTCAGGCATGGGTGTGTGTGTTGTCCTTAGCGTAACTTGGTTTAAGTTAGATTAAGTAGTGCGTAAGCTTAGGGACGATGACCTCAGAAGTTTGGTCCCATAAGACTTTACCAGAAATTGCCAAATTTTCGTGACCATCGACCGCAAGTGAGTTGCTACCATTAAGCACAGATGTACATGCTGATCAGATCGGTAGTGACAACTGAGCGCACGACAGCATGGGAGAGCCAGTCCTTACAAAACTCTACCATCTGGTGAGCAAAATGTATGAGACAGGCGAAATACCCTCAGACTTCAAGAAGAATATAATAATTCCAATCCCAAAGAAAGTTGGCGTTGACAGATGTGAAAATTACCGAACTATCAATTTAATAAGTCACGCCTGCAAAATATTAACGAGAATTCTTTACAGACGAATGGAAAAACTGGTAGAAGCCGACCTCGGGGAAGATCAGTTTGGATTCCGTAGAAATATGGGACCACGTGAGGCAATACTGACCGTACGACTTATTTTAGAATCTAGATTAAGTAAAGGCAAACCTACGTTTCTAGCATTTGTAGACTTCGAGAAAGCTTTTGACAATGTTGACTGGAATACTCTCTTTCAAATTCTAAAGGTGGCAGGTGTAAAATACAGGGAGCAATAGGCTATTTACAATTTGTACAGAAACCAGATGGCAGTTATAAGAGTCGAGGGACATGAAAGGGAAGCAGTGGTTGGGAAGGGAGTGAGACAGGGTTGTAGCCTCTTCCCGATGTTGTTCAATCTGTATATTGAGCAAGCACTAAAGGAAACAAAAGAAAATACGGAGTAGGTATTAAAATCCATGGAGAAGAAGTTAAAACTTTGAGGCTTGCCGATGACATTGTAATTCTGTCAGAGACAACAAAGGACTTGGAAGAGCAGTTGAACGGAATGGACAGTGTCTTAAAAGGAGGATATATGATGAACATCAAGAAAAGCAAAATGAGGATAGTGGAATGTTGTCGAATTATGTCGGGTGATGCTGAGGGAATTAGATTACGAAATGAGACAATTAAAGTAGTAAAGGAGTTTTGCTATCTGGGGAGCAAAATAACAGATGATGGTCGAAGTAGAGAGGATATAAAATGTAGATTGGCAATGGCAAGGAAATCGTTTCTCAAGAAGAGAAATTTGTTAACATCGAGTATAGATTTAAGTGTCAGGAAGTCGTTTCTGAAAGTATTTGTATGGAGTGTAGCCATGTATGGAAGTGAAACGTGAACGATAACTAGTCCGGACAAGAAGAGAATAGAAGCTATCGAAATGTGGTGCTACTGAAGAATGCTGAAGATTAGATGGGTAGATCATATAACTAATGAGGAGTTATTGAATAGGATTGGGGAGAAGAGGAGTTTGTGGCACAACTTGACTGGAAGAAGGGATCAGTTGGTAGGATCCTTTATTGTATCGCTTTTCGGTCCTTTGGTTACATTAAACCTCCGTTGGAAACTTCGTCTTGTTGCAACAACACTGTGTTCTAGGCGGTGGAATTGCAACACCAGAAAAATCCTCTGTTCTAAGGAATAAACCATGTTGTCCACAGCACACTTGCACGTTGTGAACAGCACACGCTTACAGCAGAAAGACGACGTACAGAATGGCGCACCCACAGACTGCGTTGTCTTCTAAATCCTTCACATCACTTGCAGCGCCATCTGTTGTTGACAATTATGACTACTGTAATTTCGAAAGTTTGTCCGCCTGAAAATGTTCTGTTGTCCCAAGCATATTGCAACAAAAGGCGTATTTCTATCGCTGCTCGTTTAGTTAGTATTGCCGTTTCAAATATACCGGTCATTTTTGAAACACCCTGTATATTGACAGAAAAGGTGAAGTTCATGACACATTTAGGAGGCTATAATAAGATGGGTAACATAAGGAATGAAATAATAACATCAGATTGTAAAATCTTTTTAGTTAATCATAAAACGTAAGAGTATAGAATGAAATTAAAAGTCATGTTCATATACACTGAAGCCCGAAGAAAATGGTATAGGCATCCATATTTAAATACAGGTATATACAAACAGGCGGAATACGGCGCTGCAGTCAGTAATGCCTATTTAATACAACATGTGTCTAGTGCAGTTGTTAGATCGGTTTCCCCTGCTACAATGGCAGGTTATCAAGATTTAAGTGAGTAGTCGGCGCACGAGCGACGGAACACAGCATCTCCGAGGTAGCGACAAGTGTAAATATCAGGAATCCGGTAAAACATCAAAATCTCCGACTTCGCTGCGGCCGGAAAAAAATCCTGCAAGAATGGGACCAACGACGACCGAAGAGAATCGTTCAACGTGACAGAAATGCAAACCTTCAGCAAATTGCAGCAGATTTCAATGCTGGGCCATCAACAAGTGTCAACGTGCGAATAATTTGACGAAACAACATTGATATGGGCTTTCGGAGCCCAAGACCCACTAGTGTGCCATTGGTGACTACACGATACAAAGCTTTATGCTCGCCTGGGCCCGTCAATACACACAATGGACTGTTGATGGCTGGAAACAAGTTGCGTGGCCGGACGAGTCTCGTTTCAAATTGTATCGAGCGGATGGACGTGTACGAGTGTGGATACAACCTCATGAGTCCATGGATCCTGCGTATCAGCAGGGGACTGTTCAACCTGTGGTTACTCTGTAATGGTATGGGACATGTGCAATGGGGCGATATGTGACCCCTGATACGTCTACATACGACTCTGACATGTGACAACGTCTGCATATATTCATGTCCATTGTTTATTCCGACGGACTTGCGCAACTCCGGCAGGACAATGCGACACCCCACACGTCCAAAATTGCTACAGAGTGGCTCCAGAAATAGACTTGTGAGTTTAAACACTTCAGCTGGCCACCAAACTCCCTAGACATGAAGATTATTGAGCATATCTGGGATGCCTTGCAACGCGCTGTTCAGGAGAGAGGCCTTCCCTCTTGCACTCTTACTGATTTATGGAGAGCCCTGCAGGTGTTTGTTCCCTCTAGCACTACTTCAGACATTGTTTGAGCCCATGGCACGTCGTGTTGTGGTAGTTCTACGTGCTGGCAGGGACCCTAAGTTATATTAGGCAGGTGTAGGGCATACCTCCACCTTCTCCCTGCGCACTACCCAGGAGCACTACACCGGCCGCCACCCCTACCTTACTATCCCCCCTCCTCCACGCCCCAGCATGTGCATGTGCATTTTTGACGAAGACCTTATGGGTGAAAAGCTTTATTTGTGAGTCTTTTTGTTGTGCCTATGTGCTACTCAGCACCTCTGCTATATGGTAATTGCAGTCTCATTACATGAAGTTTTCAAATACAGTTAATGACATTTTTAAAAACAGTTTTAACAGCTTTTAATTCATTGCTACATTTCATCCTGGATTTTCCATTGTTTAATTCATATCTTTCACATAAGGAACACTGCATTAAGTCATTACAGCTGGTTCTCTACATTGTAATTTACCTAACGTCAAACTAATATTTTACTGTAATTGTTATCCACTGACTTTTATTTTATAATTCAAAGTTTGTTTAAACTACTGGTTATACATATATTATGGAAAGGGCAAACTGGCCAAGAGACAGCTGTGCCACCCAGGTACTGAACATGCTGCCCAACACAACGTGCTTCACTTCAATCAGTGCTTCACAGCTACCGCCATCTGCATCCTTCCTGCCAACACCAGATTTTCTTAACTGTGCAGGTGGGAACTCACACTCAAATATATCCTACATTTTCTATTCCATCGTTCACTTACTTAATCCCCTTCCCTGCTCTCACTCTAGCATTACACAGCCTTCTATTCACGAAAGTGCCCATTAGTCTGGCCCAGCCTATTACTTAGCACACCACCCACCCACTGTTTTCTTCCCCTGTAGCAGTCTTTTTGTTGTGCCTTTTTGGTACTCAGTGTCTCGTGTATATGGCGGGCAGCATACTGTCTTCTCTATAATATCATTCTATCCTGGATTTTCCATTGTTACACGCGTTAGTAGATAGAGGGTTTGTTAATCCTCTTACGTGCATTGTGGCCGGTTGTGTAGGTGAGAGGAAAACAGCCTCAGTTTGAATTAAGCTATGTACATGCTATTCATAAAACAAGTGCGGTTATAAGCCTTTTGATTCTGTGAGACTCACTTCAAGTGGTGTGTTACATACCATGAAGTCTCCAGTTGTGATAAATGTTTTAAGCAATTCAGCGTCTAATTCCCTAGTATTTCGTATATGTTTAGCGTTGTTGATAGCTATTCTGTAACTGGAATCTACACCTGACTAAATGCTGACATGCTTCCTTTCCTGGATATCATCCTGTGTACCACGGAAATAACTCATTCTGCCAGAAAATTCTTTACTTTCAGCAGTTTATCATCAGGAATTTAACAAGTTTTGTTAAGATGTGTAAGTGGTTTTCCATTTCGAACAGTTAAGAAGTGAATTCAAACATTTCAGTACTTCCCTTGAACAAATTCCACTAGAAGGATGTATCAAAACTTTAATCACTCTTTAGTTTATTACTAGAAAATAAGTAGACAAAAAACTATGTTCTGTCGGCCGACTGGAAGGAGAGAGCTTGAAAGACTTCGTAAAAGGTGCATGAATGAGAGAGACCAGGTGACTATAACACCCATTGCTTGGTAGGAGATGAAGCTGATGGAACCCAACACAGATCACAGTCCGGTTGGAGTCGAATCGACGAGTACACATAAGAGGGAACGTCGCTGCACCTCAAGAAGACTGCTGGGTCAGTTGGGGAAATATTATGCACAAGGTAGAAAGAGCAAGTCCACAGAAAACAGGAAGCACCCAATTACGTGTCTGGTTTGTGTATGTCTGTATGTCTGTATGTCTGTATGTCTGTATGCACCTATGGATGGGCATATGGTTGTGGCGCAGTAGCACACAGCTGTGCAGTGCAGTCCTCACGCATAGTGGTACGAGAGGCCGCCGGGCGCCACGCAGCGTCAGCGGAAACCAAGGGCCGCTGGAGCGCTGCCCGCCTTGGCCACGCCGCCCGTGAGCGCCAATTTCCGTCGCTTCCGGCGCCGCCTCTGTCACTAATTGACCGCCGCCACTGCCGGTGCCTGCTGTGGCTGCAACTCGCCAGGTCTTACCGCCGTGCATGGAACACAGTTATTTTCCGGGGCAATTTACACGTCGCTTACTACTTGCAACAGTGAGTGTGCTGAAAAGCTAAAGGGAAACTCGCGTTTGGTTAGAAGTATCGCTAGGCGCACGTCAGTGTTGCACACATATTGTGTGGCGTGTAGTTTGAAATGGAAACGAACAATAACTCATCTTTCACGACGTACAGTACTTGTCGATACAATTAAGTAAATGGACTACACGATACACTGCATACATTCCGTAAACAATACAGACAAGAGAAAAAATTATTTAAAAATTGTCATATTGTCATACAGAAGTATTGTATTGTTTCAACAATACTTTATTATGTCAAAAGTCACTGAAGAGCCAAAGAAAATGGTACAACTCCTATTACCGTGTAGAGCCCCCGCTAGCACGCCGAACTGCTGCAACACGACGTGTCATGGACTTGACTAATGTCTGAAGTAATTAGAATTATATTAATACCTTCAGCTGCTCACGGGTGTTGATATGCCAGGTGATCAAAAAGTCTGTATAAATTTGAAAACTTAATAAACCACGGAATAATTTAGATAGAGAGGTAAAAATTGACACACATGCTTGGAATGACATGGGGTTTTATTAGAACCACTCATATTGATAGAGGCGTGAAAGATCTCTCGCGCGCGTCGTTTGGTGATGATCGTGTGCTCAGCCGCCACTTTCTTCATGCTTTGCCTCCCAGGTCCCCAGACCTGAGCCCGTGCGATTATTGGCTTTGGGGTTACCTGAAGTCGCAATTGTATCGTGATCGACCGATGTCTCTAGAGATGTTCAAAGACAACATCCGACGCCAATGTCTCACCATAACTGCGGACGTGCTTTACAGTCCTGTTCACAACATTATTCCTCGACTACAGCTATTGTTGAGGAATAATGGTGGACATATTGAGCATTTCCTGTAAAGAACATCACCTTTGGTTTGTCTTACATTCTTATGCTAATTACTGCTATTCTGATCAGATGAAGCGCCATCTGTCGGATATTTTTTGAACTTTTGTATTTTTTTGTTCTAATAAAACGCCATGTCATTCCAAGCATGTGTGTCAATTTGTACCTCTCTATCAGGATTATTCCGTGATTTCTTCAGTTTTCATATTTATACTGACTTTTTGATCACCCGGTATATCAACGGGGACAGGTGAATCTGTGTGCCCCGACCGGGACTCGAATCTGGGAACTCCTGCTTACATGTCAGACGCTCTATACATCTGAGCCACCGAGGGCACAGAGGATAGTCCGACTGCAGAGACTACCACGCGCACGTCGCCCGCTCGACCCACATTCTCGCCCTGTATGTTCACACATTACATTCGTAGTGTCCCACCCCTTCACACTCATTACTCGCGGAAGACAGTCGTACCAAGTCCCGTAAGAGTTCGGAGAATACGTGTGCATCCGCACAGAACAAGAAGGTGATGGCCGGTAATGCCAAAACTATATACTAAAATGGATATGGTGTATGTTCTTTCGGACATGTGCGAAAGAACAGACACCATATTCATATAAGCATTATGTCTGAAGTAGTCCTGGAGGGAACTGATGCCATCAATCCTGTAGGGCTGTTCATAAATCCGTAAGAGTTCGAGGGGGTAGAGATCTCTTTTGAACAGCACGTGGCAAGGCATCCTAGATATGCTCATTACGTTCATAGGTGGGGAGTTTGTCGGCCAGCGGAGGTTTTAAAACTCAGAAGAGTGTTCCTGGAGCGTCTCTGTAGCAATTATGGACGTCTGGGGTGTGTCATTGTGATGCTGGCTTTGGCCAATTATGTCGAAGTGCACAAAGGACATTACTAGATGCAGGCGATCAGACAGAATGCGTAAGTAGGTGTCACCTGGCAAAGTGGTATTTAGACGTATCGGGGGTCCTATACCACTCCAACTGCACACGCCACACACCATTACAGGGCATCTAATCGCATGAATTGCCTTCTGATGGCATGCAGGTTCAATGGATTCATGAGGTCGTCTCTATACCCGTACACGTTCATCTGACCGATACAGTTTCAAACGAGACTCGTTCGTCCGGGCCACATGTTTCCAATCATCAACCGTCCAATGTCGGTGTAGATGACCCCAGGCGAGTCATAAAGCTTTGTGCTGAGCAGTCATGAAGGATACACGAGTAGGCCATCGCTCCGAAAGCCCATATCGATTATGATTCGTTGAATGGTTCGTACGTTGACACTTTGATGATCTAGCACTGAGATCTGCAGTAATCTGCGGAAGGGTTGTTGAGAACGACGTCTTCTTTGAAAGGAGCAATTTGTATTTTGTATTTTTTGTGATGCCTCTCATCGAATATCTTAAACTAGCGAGGCAGCATTGTGCTTAAGACACTGGACTCTCATTTTAAAGGGCCAGGGTTCAAAATCCTGTCTACTGATCGAGATTGAAGTTTTATGTGGTTACCCTTGATCGGTGAAGCAAGTAGTGGAAAGGTCCCTTTGTTAAGTACACGTCCGATTCGCTCCCCATTTCTCTCCTCGTTCCATCTTCTACATCTACATCTACATCTACATGACTACTCTGCAATTCACATTTAAGTGCTTTGCAGAGGGTTCATCGAACCACAATCAAACTATCTCTCTACATTCCACTTCCGAACAGCGCGCGGGGAAAACGAACACCTAAACCTTTGTGTTCGAGCTCTGATTTCTTTTATTTTATTTGAGGGGAGGGAGGGTTTTGAAAGAGTGGGGGTGGGGTGGGGAGGGGGAGGATCAGTGATTAGTCGTAGCTGTTTTTGCCCTGTGTCGTAGTATTTCTCCAAAAATATAGAAAGAATTTCGTATGTGTCCCAGGGAACCGTGCTGCGCCCCTGGCGTTCATCTTGTGGACAAAATTAATAGTAAACTCAGTCTTTTCACAGGTGATGCAGTTATCTCTAATGAAGTAGGATACTGTCGGAAAGAAACTCAGACTGGGATTGGTGAAATGTCAAAATTTCGCCACACTTGGCAACTTCTACGTTTACATCTACACTCCTAGAAATGGAAAAAAGAACACATTGACACCGGTGTGTCAGACCCACCATACTTGCTCCGGACACTGCGAGAGGGCTGTACAAGAAATGATCACACGCAAGGCACAGCGGACACACCAGGAACAGCGGTGTTGGCCGTCGAATGGCGCTAGCTGCGCAGCATTTGTGCACCGCCGCCGTCAGTGTTAGCCAGTTTGCCGTGGCATACGGAGCTCCATCGCAGTCTTTAGCACTGGTAACATGCCGCGACAGCGTGGACGTGAACCGTATGTGCAGTTGACGGACTTTGAGCGAGGGCGTGTAGTGGGCATGCGGGAGGCCGGGTGGACGTACCGCCGAATTGCTCAACACGTGGGGCGTGAGGTCTCCACAGTACATCGATGTTGTCGCCAGTGGTCGGCGGAAGGTGCACGTGCCCCTCGACCTGGGACCGGAACGCAGCGACGCACGGATGCACGCCAAGACCGTAGGATCCTACGCAGTGCCGTAGGGGACCGCACCGCCACTTCCCATCAAATTAGAGACACTGTTGCTCCTGGGGTATCGGCGAGAACCATTCGCAACCGTCTCCATGAAGCTGGGCTACGGTCCCGCACACCGTTAGGCCGTCTTCCGCGCACGCCCCAACATCGTGCAGCCCGCCTCCAGTGGTGTCGCGACAGACGTGCATGGAGGGACGAATGGAGACGTGTCGTCTTCAGCGATGAGAGTCGCTTCTGCCTTGGTGCCAATGATGGTCGTATGAATGTTTGGCGCCGTGCAGGTGAGCGCTACAATCAGGACTGCATACGACCGAGGCACACAGGGCCAACACCCGGCATCATGGTGTGGGGAGCGATCTCCTACACTGGCCGTACACCTCTGGTGATCGTCGAGGGGACACTGAATAGTGCACGGTACATCCAAACCGTCATCGAACCCATCGTTCTACCATTCCTAGACCGGCAAGGGAACTTGCTGTTCCAACAGGACAATGCACGTCCGCATGTATCCCGTGGCACCCAACGTGCTCTAGAAGGTATAAGTCAACTACACTGGCCAGCAAGATCTCCGGATCTGTCCCCCATTGAGCATGTTTGGGACTGGATGAAGCGTCGTCTCACGCGGTCTGCACGTCCAGCACGAACGCTGGTCCAACTGAGGCGCCAGGTGGAAATGGCATGGCAAGCCGTTCCATAGGACTAATTAATCGAAGTGTGTCACGTTCTTACTGAAATAGTTGAAGTGGCTGATGAGCAACCCCACGAAAGTCTATTCATGAATTCTTAAGAACCAGCTTCAAGTGAGAAATTTAGGATTAGGCAACAACCACAATAAGATCTGATGACATTGCAATGTCAGGTTCTTTGATTGCTCTGGTAGAGGCTGATAGGAGTTACAACGTGCGAAACATTAGTTCACTTCATTACAAGAATGACAAAAAGAATATTTACAACTGTCTCTGAATAGCAAAGCATGACTCGATGCACACGATTACAACTCTTCTCTTGAAGTATAATTTCCAAATTTACAAAACTTCAATTCCATCTACGACTAGAGTAGTACTGGTTTTACAACAAAACTTATACCTGTTGACTGCTTCGTCGGAGGTCGCGAACAGGGATAGAGGAAGTGCATGCTCAGTTGTATATTGATCTCCGTGCGATAGCCCTGCAGTGCTGAGAGAGAGGGCGCGTCTTCAGGAGCGCTTTCCATTCTTCGTGTTGGATTGCAACCAGACATCGCTGATATACTGTATGTGGTGTCGATGCGTGTAACGTCTTTGGTGTGCCACCGACATATTTGGAATATACAACAAAACTTATACCTATCGCTTCTATGGGACCATGCAGACGACATTTGACTTACTACAGCACGCACAGAGCTACTTCAGCTACCATTCTTCCACGTACATGTGTGATTGAAACGGAAAGTATCTTTAGTAAGGTGATACAGTGGGAAGTGCCGTGTGTCACGCCCTTCGCGGTGATTTGTTGAAGATCTGTGTAGATACAGATGTTACACGAATTACATAACATTCAGTTATTTCATTTCTGAAACGGAGTGCAATGTTTTAAAACTCAAGAACATCACGCGTCGTGAAGGTTATCAGATAAAACAAGTTTCGCTGAGGGATCTAAACGGTTGACTGTGCCCGTTTCATTCAGTGATCGTAACAGAGAAGAGAGAAGAAGCATTTTGCATCAAATGCCACAGGCTAGTTGCTGATCGTGGGCTTGTGACGCAGCGTTCTGAAAATGGAACGTAGCCGGTTAAGCGGACGAATGGGGCGGACAGACGCGAACCGCGCTGTCACTCGGCTAGGGATAGTGACGGCGCAAATTCGCGCCCGTAGTCGCGCCTTGTCGGAGGCGCTTAATGGCCCGACGCCTGACTGCGGGTGCGCGCGTCCGGTAACACAACAATTTAGACCCATGCAAATCGGCTTCATGCGTTATTCATCGGGTGAATAAGTAAAACTCCCGGTGTGGTGTTTCGCAGTGACACTTGTCTGGCCGGTGGCTTGTTTAGCGGGAGGCCGCGTTCTGACGCGGCAGGGGCCGACTAATCAGGGAGGTGCCTGCCAGCAGCGTTGCGTAGATCACCCTATTTCTTTATTGGTTTTTGTTTGGGTTTGCAGCTCATGGTAATGTCGCACATCAATATCAAATGTTATCAGCGTCGTGTTGAAAGAGAAACTTTGAAGTGTGACAGCTAAGGGAATTAAACGTTGACTATAATATCAGTGTATATGAAGAACTACGAATATGACGAGGTCCTGAGCTGGACCACACTACTTGCTTAGTATGATTATGCTATTGTTTATGATTGCTTTTAAGGTGAGTTCTAAAGGAATACGCTGCCAGTATTTAAGAAACCAAATTTACGTACGTTTCGCTTTGGAACATATTATGTTGTTAACACTCACAGTTTTTTAAGCGTAACATATCCATTTCCGAAGCACAACTATAAAATGACGTTCAGAAGCTCCAAAGATATTAACTTATTCTACATTTACATGATTACTCTGCAATTCACATTTAAGTGCTTGGCAGAGGGTTCATCGAACCACAATCGTACTATCTCTCTACCATTCCACTCCCGAGCAGCGCGCGGGGAAAACGAACAACTAAACCTTTCTGTTCGAGCTCTGATTTATCTTATTTTATTTAGATGATCACTCCTACCTATGTACGTTGGGCCCAACCAAATATTTTCGCATTCGGAAGAGAAAGTTGGTGACTGAAATTTCATAAATAGATCACGCCACGACGAAAAACGTCTTTGCTTTATTGAGTTCCATCCCAACTCGCGTATTGTATCTGCCACGCTCTCTCCCCTATTACGTGATAATACAAAACGAGCTGCCCTTTTTTGCACCCTTTCGATATCCTCCGTCAATCCCACCTGGTAAGGATCCCACACGGCGCAGCAATATTATAACAGAGGACGAACGGGTGTAGTGTAAGTTGTCTGTTTAGTGGACTTGTTGCACCTTCTAAGTGTCCTGCCAATGAAACGCTACCTTTGGCTCGCCTTCACCACAATATTATCTATGTGGTCCTTCCAACTGAAGTTGTTCGTAACTTTAACACCCAGGTACTTAGTTGAATTGACAGAATTAAGAATTGTACAATTTATCGAGTAATCGAATTCCAACGGATTTCTTTTGGTACTCTTGTGGATCATCCCACACTTTTCGTTATTTAGCCTCAACTGCCGCCTGCCACACCATACAGCAATCTTTTCTAAATCGCTTTGCAACTGATAGTGCTCTTCGGATGACCTTACTAGACGGTAAATTACAGCATAATCTGCGAATAACCTAAAAGAACTGCTCAGATTGTCACCCAGGTCATTTATATAGATCAGGAACAGCAGAGGTCCCAGGGCGCTTCCCTGGGGAACACCTGATATCACTTCAGTTTTACTCGATGATTTGCCGTCTATTACTACGAACTGCGACCTTCCTGACAGGAAATAACGAATCCAGTCGCACAACTGAGACGATACCCCATAGGCCCGCAGCTTGATTAGAAGTCGCTTGTGAGGAACAGTGTCAAAAAGCTAAGTAATTTTGTACATTCAGTTTTTGTAGGTCCAAACACCTAACATCACACCCATCGAAATCGCTGCCATGATTGTGCAGCAGTAGATGCAGAAAGTTATAACTAAACAGCTCACAAACATACATGTAGCTATCACAAATAGTTTTTCACGTACAGGAACATTAACGGCAAAAAATCGAGATTAAAGCTGAAAATGATAAGAAATAGAATTTTTAAACGAAGGCTCTAAAGTACCAAGCAGAATAATCATGTTCTTATTCCTTATCGCCACTCTTTCGCTAAAATAATCTTCCTTCGGGCTGAATTTGACTCTTTGGTGTAGAAATAGGCTGCACACTACGTTTTTCCAACTCTTAATTTATCTAATTGTGGCAGTCGCCTCACAATATGACAGCCAGATCTTCAGAGCATACGTTTCTACAAAGATGGTTATTGCTTAACTTGCGTCTCTTTAAGAGACTGTGATTTCTAGGCATGATTATATTCTTTGAGACTGCACCAAAGCAGTTCCAAAGAC
This sequence comes from Schistocerca gregaria, assembly GCF_023897955.1. Taxonomy (NCBI): domain Eukaryota; kingdom Metazoa; phylum Arthropoda; class Insecta; order Orthoptera; family Acrididae; genus Schistocerca; species Schistocerca gregaria. The sequence goes on from NC_064924.1 coordinate 516,584,780, forward strand.
ACATTTCCACACGAAAGTCAACTATTTACATACTAATCAAAGCCAGATGGCAGACATACTGTAAATAGCAGGGTAGCCAACGTTAAGTGCTGTATAATTCCCAGCGGTGGGTGAAAACCACAACCTTGTATATGGAGAAGTTTCAGAGACATCCATATACGAAGTGTTTCTATTTACCATGTGGGTACCAATCTTTAGAACAATGATGTACAGACTGTGTGATGCAGGATTTTCGTTCTTGTAGTGATAGTGTGATAACACGCCGTTAGGTGTCGGTGCTGGTACGGTGACATAAGGTTGAAACAGAAGCATGAGTGTGCCTTACAGTTACAATCAACACTGGTCAGGACAAAGTGAGCAGGGATTTACTCGAGAAGCTGTTCTATCAAAATAACAGCAATAGTGCTGCAGCTCTTCAGAAGTATCAAAGCAATAAAGAAACATGGAGAGTTGCGGTTAGCTGAAGAACAGGGTTTATCAACGGAACAGTAACAAACGTTGGAAGTTGAACATGAGCATAGCGAGGGAGGTAGCCAAAATCCTACACGAGATGTTTCGGGCAGCAATAGAGCAACCTCTAGCGCATTTCCAAACTGTTACGGACGCAGTGTGGTCGTCGCACTGAGCAAAGCTTTAACCTCGAACGCAAACATGGTACTCAATGAACAAACGTTACCCTCATATGAGTAAATTAAAATGTGTTTCTTTCGATGGTTTATTCGTTATTTTTCTTCCGCATGTCCTCATAAATGCTCCCACAAAGTTTCAGTTTCCTACGATCTCTCGATTTGCAGCGGAGGACCTCTTTAGTAACGGAAGTTTAAGGATAACTGGAGACCGGATTATATGTATTTTCATGTTCCATATGCATTTGCACATTTGTCTCCTTTTCACCAGTTATTGCATATTTTAACAAAAAACTAGTGACGATGCATATTTTCGCACCATGTTTACAATATACTAAACATTTAGACTGGCTGTCTCTACCTTGGTCTCGTTTTGATGTCTCAAAGATTGATCGCCACATAGAACTGCGTGCAATCGCTAACCGAGAGACCACTGCCTAGCGACATTATGGCAGCAGAGGAACAGGAACAGGCAGACAGAGTCCATGCTCTTGCGGCCACGCACATGGTTAATCCCGTCCGCTGTCATACCGTACGCGTCGGCCACAATTAAATTAAACTACACCTTTTAGTCGCACGTCCATTGTTTCAGTTAGCTTTCTATTTGCTTGTATATGGTTGAACGTGTTTACGACTTGTAGTGCGTAACGTGTTGTGTGCCATGCCGCCCGAAAAAAGGAACGTCGTTTCGTGGATAGATGACCATTCTGGAATATTTACATATGACGGAATTGTTTGATATTGTCGAGATTGGGAGAAAAACTATTCTTGCAACAAAAAGTTTCAAATAGACCAGAATGTCAACATAAGTCTTCATATCACAGGAATGCACAAGAAAGGACAATGGTAACAACTTTTGACAACAGCATATTGATATAGCCCGGATTTGTCCAAAGGTAACCAAAAACGTCGGTTTAACATGGATCTATATGACGCATTAATTGCAAGCGATATTTTTCTTCACAAACTTACAAACACTGTCCTCAAAGGCTTCTTGGGCAAATATTGCTTAAATGAAAATATGCTAGATGAATCAAAATTGCGCAAAAATTGCACACCGACAGTTTACGTACATTGTCTGGAAGAAATACACAATGGACTCAAGGACAGCATTATCTGTATTTCAGTTGTCGAAACTACAGACACTTATGGCCGTTACATTGCAAATTTAATTGCTGATGCTTTAAAAGAAGAGCCTTATTCTTCGTATCTAGCGTACTGCAAAGAACTTGAAAAAGTAAACGATTCTACCATCGCCAAATTTGTGAATGAGGGCATTAGAAAAATATCTCCAGAACCTTCCGCAGATGGAAGGGTGTTTGTGTTTATTTCAAATGCTGCTCCCTATATGACCAAAGCAGTAAAAACCCTCCGAGTATTTTATCCCAATTTGATTCATGTGACGTGCTTTGTTCATGGACTAGATCGCCTTGTTGAGAAAGTACGTTCCACGTTTGTGAATGTAAATAAACTGATTTCATCCACAAAGAAAGTGTTCCTAAGGGCTCCTGCTCGCATCAAGGCCTAGAAAGAAAATCCACCAAAATGTCTCTACCTCCCAAACCAATGGTAAAGCGTGGAGGACGTGGGTCGAGGCTGTGTTGTTTAATACTGAACATTTCGGGGCCATTAGAGAGATAATAAACGAATTCGATAGTGCAGAGGCTTTGGCAGTTTGCCAGTACAAGGAAACTTTCAATGATTCCCGTATTAAACAAGACTTTTCTGTGATTAGCACTCATTTTTTTCCATAGACGTGCAAGTATTAATGAATATAATTATTCTAGTGAACTCCTCATTGCTGTAGGTATTCCCAAGAGAACTTCAAGAAATATCTGAAAAGATTTTAAATGATAACCCTGGCTTTGAACCTTTGTGCCTAATTGATAGTTTTATTAATGGGACGGGTGATCTTTTACGAAAAACAGTAAGTGCTAATTAACACCCAAATTCAAATAATGTCCAGTTACTTCAGTTGATGTAGAACGGTCCTTTTCTGCTTATTAAAATGTTTTGAGTGATCGAAGACACAAATCTTACTACAGAACATTTAGAACAGTATTTGGGCACTTATGTTTGCGATAGTAGAAGAATGAAAATAAATTGCACATGATGCTTTGGTCCAATAGTATTATTTAAGAGTTAATGCTGTTCAAGAAATTCATGATTGTGTGTTGTTTTTTAAATAAAATAGTACGGAGATTTTGAGCGTGCCCCTCTTTGTGCGATATATCTCGAAGCTGGTCCTGTACATTTCTATTGTTTCCTTGCAACTCACTCGCATCGCATCCGCTTGTTACCGACAACAATAGCAAGGGAGGCTCAATTCTTGAAACATGATATGCGTCCCGATTTTGGAAATTAAAAAGAAAAATAGTCCCAGAAAGGCCTCCTTCCTAATACCTACCAGAAAGTATTCAGAAAATCATATCAGCGTTCTAAAAGTACAGGCTTTCCGCGTGGACGGCGGTCTTGCTCGTAACTGATATGCACAGGTTCGACTATGAAACATATTGCACGCAGTTACTACCACGTTGTTTTATTATTTGATCTTGCACATTTCGACTCTTTTCATTATTTTTAAGAATTTTTCGTGCATATTTTCAGGTTTTTCTGATGCATATAATCCAGTCTCTAATGATAACCACACTGTGGAGTACGGTAACTTGGAGATACAGCAGGTGCGAGTAACAATTACGCATAACACCGCGCCGCGTTCGCAGTTGGCAGCATAGCCCGACGGCACGGCGAGTTTGCGAGACGGTGTACAGTAGGAGGGGCGCACTGTCCCAGCGAGCCGGCCGCCGCGGCCTCAAAGACGCTGCGAGCGCAGCCTGGCGGGCGCGCCGCGAACCCATTGTGAGCCCCGGCGAGCCCTCTTATTTCAATGGCGTTTGAAAACACGGCGGGCCGACGCGGGTTCCGCCGCTGCCCTAAGAGGATCAGCAGGCACAATGCCCCAGCGGCGTTTACCTTGCCTCGCGGGTCCCTTCCTACGCCCTTCCTTCCTCCCGCCCTTTCCTCCTCTTCTCCCTCTTACTGCAGTCTCCTCCGCGCTGCACGCTCCCTCCGCTGGTTGCTTCCGCGGCCTGGGGACGGTAGCATCTTACAGCCCGGCTTCCGCCTTCGTTACGTCTTTTACAGATTCCTCTCCCTGTACTTCTTTCCTTTTATCTTTCTCTGCTGGCGCGTTTCAGACAGACAGACAGACAGCTGGGGCGGTCTGCTCCGCCGTATCTGAGAAGACAGAGAGCTTAGTTAGCATTCATGTATGTGGTCCCCGGGGATAAACTACCGTTCCACTCGATCCGTTTTCTGCGCAGACACGGAGCTAGCGATGAAGGCTATGATACGGCATTCTGTCTTTTTCTTACTTTGTAGTTTTCGGAATATAGGAGGAAAATCCAAACCGCGTTATGAATACGAATTACTTTGACTACATTCGTAAATCCCTCATACAAGTAAATTTGCGAGGTCATTCAGGTGCTAGGCCAAAACCCCCGAATCAGATGTATCTTAGTCTGTAAATTTGCCAGGAAAGAATACTACAGGTTGTCCTATACCGATTTCTTGTTGTTGTGGTCTTCAGTGCGAAGACTGGGTTGATGCTCTATCCTGTGTAAGCATCTTCATCTAGAAATATGAGCTGCAATCTACATATTTCTGAATCTGTTAGCGATTTTCATCTCTTGGTCTCCCTCTACGACTTTTACCTCCCCCCTCCCACCCCCACTATCCACCAAAATAGTAAACAGGTGACTCCCTGATGTCTCAGAAAGTGTTCTATCAACTGATCCCTTCGCTTAGTCTAGTTGTACCACAAATTTGTTGTCTTCCCAATTCTGTTCAGTGCCTCATCATTACTTACGTGATCTGCCCATCTGATCTTCAGTATTCTTCCTTAGTACCACATTTCAAAACGTTATATTCTCTTCTTGTTAAGCTGTTTATCGACCATGTTTCACTTCCATACGCAGCTACATTCCGGAAAGATACCTTCAGAAAAGACGTCCTAAGCTCAAGTCTATATTCGATGTTAACAAATTTTTCTTCTTCAGAATCCTGTTTCTCGCAATTACGTCTACATTTTATATCCTACCTCCTTTGGACATCATCAGTTACTTTGCTGCCTAAACGGCAAAACTCATCTGCAATATTATTGTCTCGTTTCTTAATCTAACTACATCAGCATCACCTGATACAACTCGATTACATTCCATTAGACTTGTTTTGCTTTTGTTGATGTTCATCTTATACCCTCGTTTCAAAACAATGTCCATTTCGTTCAACTGCTGTTCCAAGTGCTTTGATGTCTCTGACAGAATAACAATGTGACTGGCAAACCTAAAAAAAATTATTTCCTTTCCCTGAACTCCAATTTCTATCCCAAATTTTTCGTTCGTTTACGTCACTGCTAGCTCAGTGTACAGATTTAATACCTTCGGAATATGCTACAGCTCTGTCTCACTCCCTTCTCAACCATGCTTCCCTTTCATGCCCCTCAACTCTTGCAACTGCCGTCCGGTTCCCGTGTAAGTTGTAAATACCCTTTCGCTCCCCGTATTTAACAATGCCATTTCCAGAATTTCAAAGAAAGTATTCCAGTCAACATTGGCAAATGGTTTCTCTGAGACTACGAATGCTATAAATGTAGGTTTGTCTTTCCTTAATCTATGTTCTGAGACAAGTCGGAGGGTCAGCATTGCCTCGCGTGTTCCTACATTTCTTCGAAATCCAAACTGATATTGCCCAAGATCGGTTTTTACTATTTCCTCCAGTCTTTTGCAAACAATTCGTTTTCGTATTTTGCAACCACGTTTTTTTAAACTAGTAGTTCGGTAATTTTGACACCTGTGAACACTTGCTTTATTTGGAATTGGAATTATTACACTCTTCTAGACGTCTGAGGATATTTCGCCTGTCTCATACATCTGGAAGACTAGACGGTAGAGTTTTGTCATGGCTGGCTCTCTCAAGGCTATAATTATTTCTGACAAAATGTCGTCTACTATTAAGGCCTCGTTTCGGCTTAGGTCTTTCAGTTCTCTGTCAACTTCTTCTCGCTGTACCATGTCTCCCATCTCATCTTCATATATGTTCTCTTCCACCTCCCTTGTATAAACTGTCTATATGTTCCTTCCACCTTTGAGATTACCCTTCTGTGCTTAGGACCTTATTCCACCTGAGCTCTTGATATTCTGCTTCTCTTTTCATCAAATGTCTAATATTCTTGTAGGCGGTATATATTTTTTCCCTGGTGAAGTATGCTTTAAATTATTCCACTTGTCCTCTAGACACTTCTGTTCAGCCATTCTACACTTCCTGTCTGTCTCATTTTTTAGACGTTTGTATTCGCATTTGCATTGGTTCATTTGCTGCATTTTTGTATTTTATCCTTTCATCATCGTAAAGTGTACATGGATAAAGAATTTTTTTTCACAAATGTTCACGACTTCGTAAAAAAATTCAGCAAGTAATAGTTTTGCGTTTATGCATTTCACTGTTATAGTGATATCACTAGTTTACCGGACGAATAACTAGTCAGACCACTTAAAAGAGAACACTGGTCGTCTTGGAGTACACTGTAGATGGTTCTGAAGTGATAGCAGGTCGTCATGTGATCCTACACAGCAGACATCTGTCATAGAAGTGAAGGCTGTTTGGGTTGAAATAGCTCTGAGCACTATGGGACTCAACTGCTGTGGGCATTAGTCCCCTAGAACTTAGAACTACTTAAACCTAAAACTAACCTAAGGACATCACACACATCCATGCCCGAGGCAGGATTCGAACCTGCGACCGTAGCAGTCGCACGGTTCCGGACTGCGCGCCTAGAACCGCGAGACTACCGCGGCCGGCGGAAGGCTGTTTTGAATCATCACTGTATCATGAGGTGATAGTGAAGCCATGACAGGACAGTGGAACACAAGAACCATCTTTGCATGAGTCCATGACCACATGGTGCATGAAGTAGCCTCAGTTACTAGTGTATTAAAGCCGATTGTCCAACGGGTCTACAGGGAAATGGTGTACCACCCAGAGCTGTATAACAGCCGTTAGAACACTGGGCGCAAGAAGATCCTAACCCACAGGGAGGGAAGTTCACTGTGGTGACCACAGACAAAAATGTTTGCGACTTGTTTGACACGAACGAATTTGCCACATTTGTTATTGGCATCAGAAAACTGGCTCTCCTTATTGCGATTCGTGGTCTTCGGCGTTCCGTCAATAACGCCAGTTCCTTGTTAAAATGCTTCAGTTACATCATCCCATTTTCTTTGACCAAAGCTCATCGTTCAACCGTTTCTGCTTGTGTTCATCTTTAAAACAGTTATGAACCTACTATGCGGGATTTTTTTTCTCTCAATTAAACCATTTGTCATAATACGTGATGTTGGTATTGGTGTACTGCCGCCGGTCCAGCAAGTTCTTCAAGAGATATGTCGCAAGTGTCGTAGTTCGTTCAACTGTTGATGTTTTCACCATTCTTTTTCATGAATTGTCCTTTACGATCACATAATCACCAAGAGAACGATTAGAATGTCCAGAAACTGTAAAACAGTCTATCTTCAGCCTACATGTCTGAAAGAACAGACAACGTATTCATGTAATTGATATGTCTAGCCGGGTATCACATACACTTTTTCAGTGTACAAAAACGTCCGACCTCCGGTGGGGATCTCATAATATTGAACGGTGAGTACGATGAGCGGTGACTGAGGATTGGTGGAGATCGGTGGAACTGTGGATCGGCTGTGAGGTGTGCTGAGTAGTCCACGCAGTTGAGATAACAGTGTGCCTCGGATAGCGGAGTGGCTCACGCACCTGCATGGTAAGAAGGAGATCCGGGTCCGCTGTACCTTTTCGCTCGTCGCTGCTAATTCCGTGTAATGTCCCGCTGAAGCTGACAGCAGTGACACCCCTCAATTTACTCTGAAGCTCAAAGAACCTGGTATAGGCATGCGTATTCAAATATAGAGATATGTAAACAGGTAGAATACGGCGCAGTGGTCGGCAACGTCCATATAAGACAAAAAAAGTCTGCAGCAGTTGTTAGATCGGTTACTACTGTTACATTGGCAGGTTATCAAGATTTAATTGAGTTTGAACGTGGTGTCATAGTCGGGGTAAGAGCGATGAGACAAAGGATTTCTGAGGTAGCGATGAAGTGAGGATTTCCCGGTACGACCATTTCAAGAGCGTACCGTGAATATTAGGAACCCGGTAAAACATCAAATCTCCGGCAGCGATGGAAAAAGATCTTGCAATACGGGACCAACGACGACTTAAGAGAATCGTTCAACGTGACAGATGTGTAACCCTTCCACGCATTCTGCAGATTTCAATGCTAGGCCAGCAACAAGTGTCAGCATGCGAACCATTCAACTGAACATGATCGACCTGGGTTTTCAGAACCGAAGGCCCGCTCATGTAGCCTTGATGACTGTATGACTCAAGACTTTACACTTCGCCTGGCCCCTCAACACCGATACGGGACTATTGATGACTAGAAACATGTTGAGTAGTCGAATGCGTCTCGTTTCAAATAGTATCGAGTGGATGGACTTACACGGCTATGGAGACAACGTCAGGAATACATGGACCCTGCATCTCAGGAGAGGACCGTTCAATCTGGTGAAGGCTGTGTAATGATGTGGGTGTGTGGAGTGATATGGGATCTATCTGGTGAAGTCTCTGTAATGGTGTGTGTGTGTATGAAGTTGTAGTGATATGGGACCCCTGATACGTCTAGGTACGACTCTGACAGGTGACACGTACATAAGCATCCTGTATGATCACTTACATCCATGATGTCTACTGTGCATTCCGATGGACTTGAGCAATTCCAGCAGCACAATGCGACACCTCACACGTCCGGAATTGCTACAGAGTGGCTCCAAGAATACTCTTCTGAATTTAAACACTTCCGCTGGCCACCAAACTCCCCAGACATGAACATTATTGAGAATATCTGAGATGCCTTGCAAAGTGCTGTTCAGAAAATATCATCACCCCTCGTACTCCTTACGTGCTTATGGACAGCCCTGCAGAATTGGTGGTGGGAGCACTACTTCAGAAATTAGTCGTGTTGTATCACTACTGCGTGCTCGCCGCGGTCCTACACTATTTTAGGCAGGTGTACAAAGCATAGGGATGTAAATAGAGAGGTTCTGAATGAAATGAGTTTTGCTGTTAAGAGGGAAGTACGTGATTCTTTCAAAGACTTTCAGAACAGGACGTAATTGCAACATCTGTAACAAAACACGAAGAAATCGTGGCCATATGCAACGGCTGTTAGTGGCAACAAAGTTAATTTCCAGTCGCTCGTGGATGAAACACGGACTGGAAATTAGAGCAGAGTCATCGACAGATATTGAAGGACTCTCAGATGCACCCAAGGGAAGTGTAGTGGAACGTTTGATGTACAAGATGTATGTTAAAACCTCGGAGACAACATCAATAGTAACGGCAAACATTTCGCAGATCATGCAGTTGTGTATAATGAAGAACTTTCTGAAAACAGCTGTACACATATTCTATCAAATCTTGAAAAGATATTAAAACAGTGTAAAGACTGGCAGTCCACAAAGGAGATTGCTTACAAATGACTCGTGGGGCTTGTTCTAGAGTATTACTCTAGTGTGTGAGGCATATACCAAGTAGGACTAACAAACGATATTGAACGTGTACAGAGAAAGACAGCACGAATGATCACAAGTTTTATTGATACCTGGAAGAGTGTCAGAGAGGTACTGAAGAAACTGATCTGGCAGTCTCTTGAAGTTGATGTGAATTATCCCTTGACTACCTATTAACAAAGTTTTTGAAGAACCGGCTTTAAATGATGACTATATAAATACTGCAACCCCCTATGTGTCGCTCACATAGGGTTCGTAAGTATAAGATTACAATAAGTGCAGCGCTCAGAGGCGTTCAGACAATCATTGTTCCTGTGTTCCGTTCCTGAATGGAGCGGAAAGGAACCCCAATAAATGGTACAATACAACCTATCCTCTGCCATGCACTTCACGGTAGTTTGCAGAGTCTAGATATAGATGTAGACTACATTATCAATTAGTCAACTGGACTCGGCTAATTCATACACAAATACCTGAATGTAACAACTCGTAGGGATATGAGATGGAACAATCACGTAGGCTCAGTTGTAGGTAATGCAGGTTACAGTCTTCGATTGACTAGCAGAATGCTATGGGAATGCAATTATTCAAAAAAGGAGATTGCTTACAAAACATTATTGTGGACCATCGTAGAATATTGCTAAGGTATGTATCACTCGTACAACATAGAAATAAAAGGGGATACTGTAGGTATAAAAAGAAGGGCAGCGCGAATGATTCTAGATTTGTTTGATCCTTGGGAGAGTGTTAAGGATATTCTGAAGAAACTGAACTGGCAGGACGGCCTACCAAACACACTTCCGAACCATCTCTGAATATTTCTGAAATGAGTGGGACTCGTATCCAATAGGACTAAAAGCAAATATTGTAAGTACACAAAGAAGGGCAGCACAAATGGTTGCCGTTTGTTTGACCCTTGAGCGAGTGTTACGAATATGCTGAAGAAACTGAACTGGCAGACACTTGAAGATAGATGGAACCTATGCCGGGAAAGCCTACTCAGAGAATTTCAAGAAGCGTCAAGCAATTAATCTACGGAACATACTACAAATGCAAGGGTCCCATTGCTCTTGTGAAGATAAGATTACACGCACAGATATGTCTATACAATAATTCTTCCAGCGGTCCGTACTAGGGATGTTGATAAAATATCTATACCGATATTTTTTCAAAAAATAGAAATATATATCGGCGATACATCTCCCCCATATATCGATTTACCAATATCTAAATGACAATATAGAATGACGATATTTTTATTTTATATTATATATTTTCAAAATTTTAGATAAATATTTGAAGTTCTTCTTATGAAATTGTAACAGATTATCATTTTACTTTCACCGTGTGAAGGAGTCTCACAACTTTTTGAAATTTCATCACGTCCAGTCTTTCTCTTTGCCACTAGTACATGTGGCGCAAAAAGGAGGAATCCGATTGCTCTGGAGAATGGCGGTGTGAATGGAAAAAATATTTCCGATGTGAAGAAATAGCAGGCGAGTCTCGCTAAAGAAACAATTTTGATCGCAACTAGTGTGCTATTTCACCACATCGGCAGCCTTCAGAGACAGTTGCTGAAAATGATGAACAAAAATGTAAATGATAGGCTTGGTCTTGAAGGTGGGCGGAGACGTGTGAGGGGAAATGCTGCCAATAGAATCTGCAACGTTTAATTTCTCCACGCAATGTAGACACTATCTCATGATAGGTCGGCGGCGTTGGCAGAAATGAGAAAAACGGCGATGTCGACATGAAGTATTCTGGATATAGCCGATCAATGTGACGAATCCGAATGATGGGCCCATCGGGCACTTTTTATTGTGCCACTTACTTTGCAGCTACCATTTTAGCTAAGTGGACGTCGCTAAGAGTGAAGGTGCCTCGTTTTCTTTACAGTTTTTGCTCTAAGGAGGATAGGCAGGCTGCTAGCTTGTTGATGTACAGAATATCTAATACTAAATCAGCACTTAAACATACAGCTCTAAAACCAACAACGTATTTACAATGTGGAACAGATATTTTTATTGGCAGGTACATCGATATTTTTTCAGTCGATATAACGATACTCCATTGGAACATACCTAGAGCCTATAATGATACTGTTTTAAATATCGATGTATTGGATTTCCTGTATTTTTAAAACTGTCAACAGTGAAAGACTATATGTGAATAAACTAAAAAAGGACCTAATAACTGGCACAAAGGAAGTGCCACCCGACATGTCCTTATCTGTGAACTGATGACTATAGATGTAGATGTAAATGTGAAACGAAAATTTACGTAACTGGTAAAAGTACGAGTGTGTGAACCTCCCTCGTACAGGTACATACCGCTGAAGGTAACCAGCAGAACACTTGCCTATGATCGTCGGCATCCGACGGTTTCGAAATAAAGGGTCCTTCGCCCGAGACCGACAACGAGCGCCACTCAAATCGAGTTAGGCGGCGTGGTAGGGGCTGGGGAGTGGGGGGAAGTGTGTGAGGGCAGGGCCGTGAATCATTAATTCCGGCGCAGACGGTAAGTGAGCCGTGCGGGCGCCGAATGCGGAATGAGTGCCGCGTAGGGGTCCCAGGCAAGGCTTCGGCGAGGATCGGCACCCAGGCAACCGGCGGTGGGGGGTGGGGGGTGCGAGGGGTGGGGGCGTGTGCGAGAGTGCGTGTGCGAAAGCTCGGGCGTAGTCGGGCGCTCTTAATCGCCCTCCACAGGTATGCCGGAGGGCGCAGCAGCTTTACGGCGGCGTTCCTGATGGCACTACAGCGGAAACGCGAATGCTCGAAGTTCGCGTCGGCTTTGCGCGCTAAGAGTTTCAAATTAGCCCGTTACACCGCTCGGCCAGAGTGCCAAATTTAGGCCGTTTTCCTCATTAATCTGCAAGTGCCCCCACACGATTCCGAAATCTCACTCTGGCCAGGTGGTATAGACCCACGCAATCCATATACACTGTCCGATCAAAAGCATCCGTCCAGGGTATGTAATGCGAAGTTCGTCACTATATGTCATGAGAGGGGTCCGCCACTACATAGGAATACAGGAACTGTTGTATTGTCAGCAGAGAAGCACTGACAGCTGAATGGGTCGATCAGGCGAGCTCAATGACTTCTACATCTACATCCATACTCCGCAAGCCACATGACGGTGTGTGGCGGAGTGTACCTTGAGTACCTCTATCGGTTCTCCCTTCTATTCCAGTCTCGTATTGTTCGTGGAGAGAAAGATTGTCGGTATGCCTCTGTGTGGGTTCTAATCTCTCTGATTTTATCCCCATGGTCTCTTCGCGAGATATACGTAGGAGGGAGGAATATACTGCTTGACTCCTCGGTGAAAGTATGTTCTCGAAACTTCAACTAAAGCCCGTACCAACCTACTGAGCGTCTCTCCTGCAGAGTCTTCCACTGGAGTTTATCTATCATCTCCGTAACGCTTTCGCGATTACTAAATGATCCTGTAACGAAGAGCGCTGTTCTCCGTTGGATCTTCTCTATCTCTCCTGTCAACCCTATCTGGTATGGATCCCACACTGGTGAGCAACATTCAAGCAGTGGGCGAGCAAGTGTACTGTAACCTACTTCCTTTGTTTCCGGATTACATTTCCTTAGGATTCTTCCAATGAATCTCTGGCATCTGCTTTACCGACGATCAACTTTATATGATCATTCAATTTTAAATCACTCCTAATGCCTACTCCCAGATAATTTATGGAATTAACTGCTTCCAGTTGCTGACCTGTAGATAATGATAAAGGATCTTTCTTTCTATGTCTTCGCAGCACATTACACTTGTCTACATTGAGATTCAATTTCCATTCCCTGGACCATGCGTCAATTCGTTGCAGATCCCCCTGCATATCAGTACAGTTTTCCATTGTTACAACCTCTCGATATATTGCAGCTTCATCCGCAAAAAGCTTCAGTGAACTTCCTATGTTATCCACAAGGTCATTTATTTATACTGTGAATAGCAACGGTCCTATGACACACCCCTGCGGCACACCTGAAATCAGTCTTACTTCGGAGTCGGAAATCTTCTCTCCATTGAGAATGACGTGCTGCGTTCTGTTATCTAGGAACTCTTCAAGCCAATCACACAATTGGTCGAAGGTGGACTAGGAGGTGGAGGAGGAGGATATTGGTATGTAAAGTCCCATCGGCAACGAGGTCATTAGAGACGGAGCTGAAGTTCAGGTAAGTGGACGGTGGGGAAGGAAATTGGCAGTGTCCTTTCAAAGAAACCATCCCGATATTAGCTCGAATCGATTTAGGGAAATAACGGGAAATCTAAATCTGGATGGCCGGACACGTGAACATGGACTGAGCATCGTATGTTACCTGTTTTGCAAATCCATCACGGAGGTTTCACCTCTTCTAAAGACCCCCAAGTCGACTTTTGGCAATGTGACTGTGCAGTGGGAGCGCGAAGGAACAACCGCATGTAAGCCAAGAGCAGGCAGACCTCACGTACTGACGGACAGTAGACTTCGATCATTGGGGAGAGTGATTGTAAAAAATCGAATGAAATCAGGGGAAGGAATCACTCGAGAGTTACAAAGTGCTTCCGGCGGTACAATGGCTGAGTAGCTCGTCATAGGCCACACATGTCTGGTGGCATAAGGAGTGACGCCACTGGGAAGTGAACGACTGAAAACGGGTATTTTGAACGGTAAATCACGCTATACTTCGTGGAAACTGACGAAGTGATTTAGTTTTGACGGATGCCTGGAGAACTTTACATGTCATCATGTGTGACGCCTACACTGAAGAGAAGTAGCAGTGGTGTTGCGGTATAGGCTTTTTTTTTAAGTTAGGGTGTGGTCCGCTTATTGTGCTAAAGAAAACGCTCAATACGGAAGGTTATGGACACATTTTACAGTGTACATAGTAGAGGAGGAGCACTGTTTGTATCAGCATGACAGTCCAACTCATCATAAAGTTGTTTCTGTCATGCAATGGTTTTTGGCCAATATCATTCCTTAAATGGACAGTCTTGTCCACAGTTCCGACGTGAAAAAACATTTAGGTTGAGCTAGATCATCGAATCAGTTCCAGACCCAAGAGCCTAACGCCACTACCATCTCTGGTTATGGCTCTAGAGGAAGAATAGCCTGTGATTCCTCTACGGATTTTCTGATACCCCACTGAAAGTGCTCTCAGCAGAGTTCAAACCGTCATAAAGACGACGCGCTTGGAAAGACTTCACATTAATGTCCACATATTGTATGCATCTGAATTCCTAAGGGATCAAATATTGAGGTCATCCGTCCTAGATTTACACACTTATTAAACTAAGTAATGCTAAGAACAACACACACACTCTTCCTTGAAGGACGACACAAATCTCCGGCGGGAGGATTACACATTTTCGAAGGCAAAGTAGCTGTTTATTTTTATGACAAGGTAATGGTATAGTGATGTACACTGAAGCGCCAAAGAAACTGGTATAGGCATGCGGGCATGAGTATTCAAAAAAAGAAAAAAAAGAAAAAGAAAAAAAAAAAACGTTCAAATGGCTCTGAGCACTATGGAACTCAACTGCTGTGGTTATCAGTCCCCTAGAACTTAGGACTACTTAAACCTAACTAACCTAAGGACATCACACACATCCATGCCCGAGGCAGGATTCGTACCTGCGACCGTAGCAGTCGCACGGTTCCAGACTGCGCGCCTAGAACATGAGTATTCAAATACAGAGATATAAACAGATAGAGCATGGCGCTGCGGTCAGCAACGGCCGTATAAGACAAGTGTCTGGCGCAGTTACTAGATCGGTCACTGCTGCCACAACGGCAGGTTGTCAAGATTTAAGCGGTGTTTTAGACGACGCGTGAGCGATGGGACATAGCATCACCAAGGTAGCGATGACGTTGGGATTCTTCCTTAAGACCATTTCAAGAGTGTACCGTGAACATCTGCAATTCGGTATAATATCAAATCTCCGACATCGCTGCGGACGCAAAAATGTTCTGAAGGAACGGGACCAACGGCGATTGAAGAGAATCGTTCAACACGACAGAGTGCAGCCATTGCGTAAATTGCTGCACATTTCAATGCTGGATCATCAACAAGTGTCAGCCTGCGAAGCAATCAACGAAACATCATCGATATGAGCTGTCGGAGCCGAGGGCTTGCTCATGCTCCTGTACCCTTGATGACTGCACGACACAAAGCTTTACTCCTCGCCTTGGCCCATCAACACCGTTACTGGACTGCTAATGATTGGAAACACGTTGCCTGATCGGACGTGTGTCGTTTCAAATTGTATCGAGCTGGTGGACGTGTACGGGTATGGAGACAACTTCATGAATCCATGGATACTGAATGTCAGCAGGGGACTGTTCAAGCTGGTGAAGGCTCTGTAATGGTGTGGGGCGTGTATACGTTTTTATGAACATTTAATTATCTTTTTGAGAAACTAGCTCACCCTCATCTCATCCTTACCTACGCTAATAAAGCATGTACTTCCTCTCCTAAATCTCATCGTTCTGTCGATATCCACAGACATCGTGCTCTCCGCATCACTTTCAGTATGCGGCTACCTTGTCCCACTCGTAGGCTGTACCAGCTGGTCGAGTTGTAACACCTACGGTGCAGGATCTAGGGTGGCGAGGCATTCGGATGTGACAGTGGCCTAATGTTGAACCACATGAGGACGTAAAAGCCGGCAAACCCGTCGCCAAGGTTCCGGTTGGCCACGTCTGACCGCCACAATGTAGGGTCACCATACCGTGCACCCCTTCACGTCTCCATCTGAGTTCAAGTAATGGTCTCATCGCAACATTTTCTGCCGTAAGCCACAGTTGGTCGGAGACTAGCAGCAGCCGAACTAGGAAATTACTGTCTGATTCGTAGCTTCCGTTAACATAATTCAGTCTGCTGCTTTTTGAGTGGCGCTGTGACCAACAAGCGTGGTCTGCTGATGACTGGAGTGGCTTCTGCCGGCGAGTATGACAGCGACCTGAGGAAATGTTCCATTCTTCCAATGTACTGGGGAGGCACAGCGGTGTATAACTTAAGGCCACAGTTTGCGACTCTGACGGTGCATCGTTGCTTCACAGACACCCTACGCTCTCATGTGTTCTCTCTCATGCGAGAATATTATGGTGTCATTTATCAAGAGGACAATACTGGTCCACGCATGACACATGTCTCCATGAATTCCCTCCGTAATGTTAAGGCAGTCCTGTGTGTGGTGTCACCGCCAGACACCACACTTGCTACGTGGTAGCCTTTAAATCGGCCGCGGTCCGGTAGTATACGTCGGACCCGCTTGTCTACATCTACATCTACATCTACATGACTACTCTGCAATTCACATTTAAGTGCTTGGCAGAGGGTTCATCGAACCACAATCATACTATCTCTCTACTATTCCACTCCCGAACAGCGAGCGGGAAAAACGAACACCTAAACCTTTCTGTTCGAGCTCTGATTTCTCTTATTTTATTTTGATGATCATTCCTACCTATGTAGGTTGGGCTCAACAAAATATTTTCGCATTCGGAAGAGAAAGTTGGTGACTGAAATATCGTAAAAAGGTCTCGCCGCGACGAAAAACGTCTATGCTGTAATGACTTCCATCCCAACTCGTGTATCATATCTGCCACACTCTCTCCCCTATAACGCGATAATAGAAAACGAGCTGCCGTTCTTTGCACCCTCTCGA
This sequence comes from Schistocerca gregaria, assembly GCF_023897955.1. Classification (NCBI taxonomy): domain Eukaryota; kingdom Metazoa; phylum Arthropoda; class Insecta; order Orthoptera; family Acrididae; genus Schistocerca; species Schistocerca gregaria. The sequence continues at coordinate 516,601,701 of NC_064924.1, forward strand.
TGTCCTCCGTCAATCCCACCTGGTAAGGATCCCACACCGCGCAGCAATATTCTAACAGAGGACGAACGAGTGTAGTGTAAGCTGTCTCTTTAGTGGACTTGTTGCATCTTCTAAGTGTCCTGCCAATGAAACGCAACCTTTGGCTCGCCTTCCCGACAATATTATCTATGTGGTCCTTCCAACTGAAGTTGTTCGTAATTTTAACACCCAGGTACTTAGTTGAATTGACAGCCTTGAGAATTGTACTATTTATCGAGTAATCGAATTCCAACGGATTTCTTTTGGAACTCATGTGGATCATCTCACACTTTTCGTTATTTAGCGTCAACTGCCACCTGACACACCATACAGCAATCTTTTCCAAATCGCTTTGCAGCTGATTCTGGTCTTCGGATGACCTTACTAGACGGTAAATTACAGCATTATCTGTGAACAGTCTAAGAGAACTGCTCAGATCACTATCAGTGATTGCAAACCGAGCGCCGCCACACGCCAGGTCTAGAGAGACTTCCTAGCTCTCGCCCCAGTTGTACAGCCGACTTTGCTAGCGATGGTTCACTGCCTACTTGCGTTCTCACTTGCCGAGAATATAGTTAAGCATAGCCTTCAGCTACGTCATTTGCTACGACCTAGCAAGGCTCCATTGTCAGTTACTATTGATATTGTGAATCCTGTACCATCTAGAGCGACGTTCGTCATTAATGGATTAAAGTTAAGTATTCCACCACCTACGTCCGTTTTTCTAAATTCTAATATCCTTGTCCTGTACCAGACCTCACGCCAGCCTGCGTGAGCTAAAACGCGTGCCTTTCGGCCTCCTCTAGTAACACGGTGTTGGCTCTCCTGCCAACCACAACACTGTGATCAACAAGAGCTCAAAGTCCGTCAGTGATAGATGATGTGTAAGACCAGCCTGGATGTCTACTTCGACCCACAGCCAGTATCCAGGACATGAGGGATCAGTAACATGAGCTGCGGGCCAGCTCACCTCAGGGGAGGATAAAACGCCTTTATGACACCCTTCCCAGCGAATCAACGTATGCATCCAGGACAGTGTGTGTACAGCATCATGTTGGTGAGAAGGCTCAAACTGCGAAGTATGTAAACTCTTCTTCTTATGATGCAATGTGTATGATACCTACAATTCTACAGAGCTCGGGAATCAAAAAACGACTCTCTTCAGTCACAACGTCATTAGCGTAAAGTACAATATCAACACAACTTTGCTTTCAGTATGTGACACTTCCATAATGCTTACCTTCCCCACTTACATTCAATTATTTTACAATAAAATACCCAGAGTGAAAATACCCCTGAACCCTACTCATCATAATCTGCATCTCAGCTACAGTTGATGTGGTAGTCCTCAGTCCAAAGATGCAGCTCTCTGTGCTGCTCTGCGCTGTGCGAGCCTCTTCCTCAGTGAGTGACTACTGCCACTAACATACTTCTGGGTCCACTTAATATATTCATCTCTTGCTCTCCTTTTACGATTTTTACGCCCCACGCTTCCCGCCCCCACCCCCCCTCTTCAAGTACTATACTGGTGATTCCTTCATGTCTGAGAATATATCCTACCAACCGATCCCTTCTTCTAGTAAGATTTTGCCACAAACTTCGTTTATCCCAGTTTCTTCAGTGTCTCCTCATTAGTTGCGTATTGTGTATTGCGCATTTAAACCTCGGACCTAGAAACGACGGAGAGGCTTCGTCCTGCCGTAGCCCTCAGTGGTTCACAACCCCACAACAGGCCACAGCAGTCCACCCATACCACCGCCGCCCCACACCGAACCCAGGGTTATTGTGCGGTTCGGCCCCCAATGGACCCCTGGGAACGTCTCATACCCGGTGAGTGTATCTCCAAATGTTTGCGTGATAGATTAATTATGGCGTACGCGTATTCCGAGACAGTGGTTGCGCAGCAATCGCCGACATATTGTAACTGAAGCGGAATAAGGGGAACCAACTCGCATTCGTCGAGGCAGATGGAAAACCGCCTAAAAACTATGCACAGACTGGTCGGCACACCAGACCTCGACGTTAATGTGCAACGCGGACTCGTGCCGGGGACCGGCAGAGCTTCCCGCTCGGGAAGGAGCGGGTTAGACCGCGCGGCTAGCCGGGCGGGCGATTAGTTACTTGATCTATCCATCTAATATTCAGCATTCTTCTGTATCACCACATTTTAGATGCTTCTATTCTCTTCTTGTCTAAACTGTTTATTGTCCACCTTTTGCTTCCCTCCATGGCTACACTCCATACAAATACTTTCAGAAAAGCCTTTCTGACACGTAAACCTATACTCGATGTTAACAGATTTCTCTTCTTCAGAAGCGCTGTTCTTGTGATTGCCAGTCTACATTTTATATCGTCTCTACCTCTTCTCTTCTCTACACAGACCGTAAACAGTTATTTTGTTGCCAAAATGGCAAAACGCATCTATTGGTTTAAGTGTCTCATTTCCTAGTCTTATTCCCTCAGCATCACCTAATTTAATACGACTACAATCCATTACCCTCATTATGCTTTCGTTGGTGTTTATCTTATATCCTCCTTTCAAGACACTGTCTATTCCATTCAACTGCCCTTCCAAGTCATTTGCTGTCTCTGACAGAGTTACAAAGTCATCGCAAACCGTAAGGTTTTTATTTCTTTGCATTGGACTTTAATTCCTACTTTAAATTTTTCTTTTGTCTCCTTTACTGCTTCGTCAGTATACAGACTGAATGACATCGGAGATAGCTACAGTAATGTCTCATTATTTCTCCACCACTGCTTCCCTATCATGCCCCTCAACTCTTACATCTGCTATCTGGTTTCTGTGCAAATTGTAAATAGCCTTTCGCTCACTATATTGTGCCCCTGCTACCTTTAGAATTTGTAAGACGGTATAGCTACAGCAGAAATTTTTAAGCACAGATTCTCTAATCATCTTCCCACATTTCTGTTGGTACAGTTCTGTGAAAACTTACAAAATCGGACTTACGGTTACGCCCATAAACAAAAGTTTCCGCTGTCTCACAGAGATTTCTCATATCTGTCGGCTTTGTATTCTGGCGAATGAAAGAATCTTTAGGGTCTAGAGAACAAACTCGCAAAAAAAAGGCGGCATTGTTACACGGGCTGTATTTTATGAAGAACGGAAATCACACAGGGTTAAGCGGTTAGACCAAAGAGCTCCTATTCGGGAGCAGTTGACGCGTTATCGACTTAGTGTATCCAATCGATTTTTGTGATTGGTGGCCAGTTCGAGTCGGCTAATGTATGCCTTAACGTAACTTGTGTCACGCTCCGTAAAACCAAAGAAGGGAGGAAGAAAGAATATTGTTTAACATCCCGTCAACAAATTGGTCATTAGAGACGGAACCCAATCTCCAGTTAGTGAAGCTTGGATGAGGAAACCGACCGCGCCCTTTCAAAAGTCATCCCACCATTTGCCTGGAGCGATTTAGGAAAACCACAGAAAACTAGGTCTGGATAACGGTCTGGGATCTGAAGCGTCGTCCTCCCGAATGCGACTCCAGAGCACCACCTAGCTCGAACCATTGTCTGTAGTCGAGGAGAGTTCATCCCCGACAACGTTGGATTCCACGTCATGATAAGATCCTATCCCGCACCTCCAAGCCGCGTTGCGAAAGTGTTCCGCGACTGTTGATTTTTCCCGACCGTACTAACCGTTTATAGAGTCAACGTTCTCTCCATCTTGAGAGTGTAATAATATTTGGCGCAACGACGAGAATCAGTTTGATAACCACCCTTTCCGTAAGACTTTAGGAGGAGATTTATTAGTTCCACGAGATCGACTCCAAATTGTCTGAATGTGTATGTGTTATTGGGAATTGCTAACCATGCCGTTCTTTCTATTAATTACATCAGTCAGCATTCCTGGTAATCTTTGTGAACTGTAAATATTATATTCTTCAAAAGTAATTTTAATACGACGCTACGTATCCATGATACATAGACCAATTAATGGAATTTCTGTCTATACGTTTATTCTCTCTCTCACTCTCTCTCTCTCTCTCTATCTCTCTCCCTCTCTGTCTCTCTCTCTCTCTCTCTCTATCTCTCTCTGTCACACACACACACACACACACACACACATACACACACACACACACACACACACACACACACACACACACACGAAGTCTGCAAACAGCGAGGTTTAAGCATTCACAATTCTCTGTGTCGTTTTGAACGTACGTTACATGTACGATGTAAGAATGACATCGAACGTAATCATTGCAATGAAATAAGTTCCTGTTAGACATACCGAACGTTGATAAAGAATAAAGTTCATCAATCTACTTTTGCGACTCTGCCAAAACTTGTTCTGATTTTATTTGAAATTTGTGCTAAGTTCCTATGGGACCGAACTGCTGAGGTAATCGGTCCCTACACAGAACTTAATCTAACTTACCCTAAGGACAACAAACACCCACCCATGACCAAGGGAGGACTCCAACATCCAACAAGGGGAGCCGCGCGAATCGTGGAAAGGCGCCTTAAGCCTCGCGGCTACACCGCACGGCGATTTTATAGCTTTTTGTTTCTATATCGCTATTTATTTGAACGTGCGGTTAGAATATGGCAAGAGAGGAAAATTATTTCCAGTAATCACTACCTGAAGTTATAGTAGTATTCAGCTGTTTTTTGTTCGTCGCCCATGTACTCAGCCAAAATTATACTTTGTATTAAAAGTTTTATTAGTCATGCACCCCATGGCTATTTGCAGATAATCAAAGTACGCAGTTTTCATCTACATTCGATTTATAGCTCACCCCGGTTTGTTAGTCACCAAAATTCTGTTTTGGAAATGCATCTCAGGAAAATGCTATAAAATAAAAGATTTTTTTCCGACTTTTCACAGTTATCATAATTTGAAGCCTTTTTCAAGCCTATATAACCAGTTGGTTATAATTCATACAGTTGTCACGACCGTAAAAATCTTCTTCGTAGACGCATCAGATAACGCACGTAATTGAATGATAATTACTTATCTTCGCAAACACAACAACCAGGTTTATTTGCACTAGACATATACAAAGATATGCGACGTAATAAAAATCTAAACTCACTTCTTAAGTATTGAACTTGGATCTAGTGTGGGCAAGAAGAGATTGAATAGACAGCTTTAGAGATATTCATTGCAACGTTATTCATTGCAACGTTATTCATTCAAATACTCGTCACAAGATCATAACTGGCTCATGGGATGCGGTACAACTTCAGACTCCGATTTGTGGTGGATGGATTCATGGTTCTTGAATCCGGCGAAGGAAATTTGAATATTTTTGGTAAGGTCTTATGGGACCAAACTCCTGAGGTCATCGGTCCTTAAGCTTACACACTACTTAATGTAACTTAAACTAACTTACGCTAAGGACGACACACACACACATGTCCGAGGGAGGACTCGAACCTCCAATAGGGGGGGGGGGGGGGGGGGGGGTGGCGGGAACCGAATCCGGCGAAGTGCTGCACTCGTGTTGCGCTAAGTATATCTTCCTGCGCTCACCATATCATCGTAACGTACGTATCACAAGAAGAAAAGCTGGGTAATCTGAAGTGTTCGTCTAACACAAATACTGATTATAATAAGATCATTAAATTAATTTTATACAGTGCCATACGTCGTATAGGACCCTTAGATATTTGTGATATAATTTCATAAACTGCGGCTGGTAAAATCTGTAGAGGGCACACATGCCACACGTGAATTTCAGCGTTGATGACCCTGATACCGACGAATGGAGGAATTATCAGTTTTTCAGAAAACGCAGGCTGGTTATACAATACTCTAGTTTTTTAAACTGCATCTGTATTCAACAATCTCGTGTGGTATTTTTTATGGTCCTCAGAAGACACTGGTAGCATGGTAGCAAGCAATACACTTCGATTTCACAGATGTTCATATTACTTACCTGTTACTGTATTTTATCTCAATTACACTCCTGGAAATTGAAATAAGAACACCGTGAATTCATTGTCCCAGGAAGGGGAAACTTTATTCACACATTCCTGGGGTCAGATACATCACATGATCACACTGACAGAACCACAGGCACATAGACACAGGCAACAGAGCATGCACAATATCGGCACTAGTACAGTGTATATCCACCTTTCGCAGCAATGCAGGCTGCTATTCTCCCATGGAGACGATCGTAGAGATGCTGGATGTAGTCATGTGGAACGGCTTGCCATGCCATTTCCACCTGGCGCCTCAGTTGGACCAGCCTTCGTGCTGGACGTGCAGACCGCGTGAGACGACGCTTCATCCAGTCCCAAACATGCTCAATGGGGGACAGATCCGGAGATCTTGCTGGCCAGGGTAGTTGACGTACACCTTCTGGAGCACGTTGGGTGGCACGGGGTACATGCGGACGTGCATTGTCCTGTTGGAACAGCAAGTTCCCTTGCCGGTCTAGGAATGGTAGAACGATGGGTTCGATGACGGTTTGGATGTACCGTGTACTATTCAGTGTCCCCTCGGCGATCACCAGAGGTGTACGGCCAGTGTAGGAGATCGGTCCCCACACCATGATGCCGGGTGTTGGCAGTGGCTCTTTCTGAATTTTGTTAGCAGTATTCATTGTATGAACAAATAATGTAGCAATTGGGAATTCATATCACGGAGCCGGGCGGTGGTAAGTTGTATCTGCTGACGCTGTAGTTAGTACGTTCGACGGCTACACATATTTTGTCTGTAAGGAAAGGACACTACGTACTGAGAGTGCATAATGACGGAGCAGGTGTCTTCACAAATAACGCTCGTGATAATCAGGGCCCCGAAGTTTTTGTACTCCTTGCCAATAGCTGGGTGCGGAGGGGCCGCGCAGTGCAGAATGATATTCGGTCCGGCGGCCATATTAAGCTCATTTTCAGATTACATTTATTTGAGGCCGTTTCTAGCTGCGTCGTATTCATTAAAAGTGTAAATTGCGTACTTAATTAATTTGTTTAACTTTAACGCGAAAATACCGGCCCTTTTCTTCGGTTTCTAAATAAAATTAATATTCGCCGAGGAAAGAGGAATTCCTTCACGGCACCTTTAATATAAAATGCCCCAGGGATTCAAGGGGACTTAAGGCAACGAAATTGTATATTGCTCCTGTAAGTCCTTACGGCTTCTTCAGTTTTCTTATTGTTCTCCTTTGAGGCGCTCATTAAGAAAGTCTGCTGTTTAACATTTTCTATTGTTTGCAGTTGCATTTCAGTATTTGACGCTGGCACAACAGGGAAGGTAGGAAAAAATGTAAACGAAGACTGATAAAATTTTATTGAGTTTTTATGACTTTGCGTCCTTGGAACTTTTCTTGTTAGGAACTTATACTGACGAGCCAGAACATAAATTGCAAATAAATTTCAGAAATTGTGGAAGGACAGTTGTTACAATACTAGATTGATGGAGCAAAGCTAGTAAAAAATAAAATTTCGAATGAAGGGTAACCCAGATATTTAAAAATTAACAACAGTAAAAGTATGAAACCACTGGAAAATCGTATCTGTAGTTTATTGGTATTAAATCATATGTTTGTTTTTTGTCTGAAAAAAACCACATGTTATTTGAAAAATCCGAAGATACACATTAAAATGTATTAGTCAATGACTGTTTTCATATTAAGATCTCAGGCTGCAGTTTCTTGATACTTTGCCTCGCATCCTTTTTACTGACTTATTATGTATAACACTTTAGGCTATACATAATTTTTGAGATACATAAAAGTTGATGCCATTCTAATAATTCTTGTCAAGAGCATCTTACTACATTGTTAGACTGATCTGAGAAAGCGTAACATATAATCCATTTGTTGTTCGGATACAACAAAAATTTCTGTAGACACTTCTCCCCTTTTTTACTATTTCTCACACAATTTAAATCCTTCAGTAAAGTTTTGAGAAGGTACCGTAATAAATGTCTGCTGTTCTAGAGTCTCTTTCTGTGTGAAAGCCCCACCTTGCACTAGTAAAATCAGAAAATGGCAATACTCAGTGTTTAAAAATCACGGTATTTGCCGGAAAACGCTTTGCTCGCTTGTTTGTCCCGTGTTCTTCGAACGTGTGCTTTCGAGGTCTGACGAGAACTAACTTAACTGTTTCCTGTATTATATCATTAGCAGTACCGATGTTAGCTGGAGTTACGATCGCGTTCCTTCTCTTTTTTTTTACTCGCAAAGTAACTTGACTTTTTTTTACGGAATATGTGTGCCTCTAACTGTGTGCCTTTGTTTTATGTACTTGTCTTAGCTTATTTCCCCAGTAAATATTTTTTCATTAGTTCTGCAGTTACTATAGTTGTAGAAGACTTAACTCGTCTTTGTATTGCTAAAAGTGGAGTTACCATTCTCTTGTTCTTTCTGACAGTAATGAAGATTGTATTAGACGTGTTTCTCGGCCCCAAACCCTTTGCTGCTACCAAACATAGTTTTCACTTTGATACCATTTGGTTTACCTGTGTACCAACAGGCAACTTATCGTGTCGTACGTCACATACACTACACAGCTAAAACATTATGACCACCTGCTTAATAGCTCGTTTGTCTGTCTTTGGAACTAATTTTGAGTATCAGGGATCCGGCGGTTTGTTGGTAGGTAGGTGGAGGTATTTGGCATTATATGTCTACGCAGAGATAACGTAATTCTCGCAAATAAAAGGGCCGCGGATTTGCGTAAGCGGTGATGCCGCCCGATAGCGATCCATATGGGTTCCATAGGTTCACACCAGGCGTATATGGTCGCCTGGACATCAACGTGAGTTCACTATAATGTCTCTCACACCACTGTAGCACGGTAATGGCTTCGAGATAAGAACAAGTGTACCGCTGAAAGATGACATCGCGGTCGGGGTAGAGATCAAGCATATAGGAATGCAGGTGGTTCACAACTGTCAGTTTGTCTTCGATTACTACCACAGGTCCTATGCAGCTGCAGGAGAATACCTCCCATAGCACAATACTGCTCCCATAAACCTGTGTTCGTAGCGTGCTGCACGTTTTGAGTCCCCCTTCACCTCCATGACGGTGTTTGGGCAGACGACCATCGACCTGACGTAGCAAAAACGTGATTCTCCCGAAGAGCAGGCATATTTCCACTGATGGAAGGCCGAACCCCGATGGTCCCGTGCCAACTGAAATCGTAACTGACGATGTCACTCTGTCAACATGTGAACACGTTAGGGAGGTCTGCTGCGCAGCTCCGTGTTAAACAATGTACGATGAACGGAGTGTTCCGAAACTCTTGTGCGCGCACCAACATTCTGTTCTTTAGGCAGAGATTCGGCAGATCACCATCTATCCTGCTTTACAGAGCAGGCACGCCACCGAACACCATGTCGAACCATTTAGCGTCTAGTGATAGTTTTACTATCCTTATAACTCTTTCCGTAGATGCTCAAGACAGTAGCATTTGAACATTCGACCAACTTCGCCGTTTACGAGATACCCGTTCACACGCTACGCATGATAACAATCTTCCCTGTGTCAAGGTCGCTTATCTCAATGAATTTCCCCATTTTCAGACCATATCTTCGCTAGAAGTGTCTCCCCTTCGTGTCTTCTCCGCTTACATACTTTTGTTGCCACGTCACTTTCCCGCAACGCCATCCGCCACTAGGCGGCACCCAACGTCGTCGCAGTGGGCAGTGGTCATAATTTTTTTTAATATCAGTGTATACTCAGAATCATTTTACTTCATATATTCGTGCTGGACTAACATGTCATCAAATTCTTAACAAATAACAAGCGTGCATGCGCACTACATAAATAGGTAATTGCCGGTTTGTTTGAGACTCTGTCCGTTCTTATGACTAAAATTTTTAGCGAGAGACAAGTGGATATGAAATATATAAAAATTTTGGGATCCTTTAGTAATGTTGTTCTTAACTAACAATAGGCAGTAAATATTTAACAACAGCAGTGTGTTAGAACAGCACACAAAATGATCTGAACCAACGATAAATAATCTGTTGAATATAAATTTGCTGAAGAAGGTTTTCAACTGGAAATTTGCTACCCTCAGAGAAGCTTTATGAAGGAAAAATTCCTGGCATTATCCCATCAGTGAATTCATTAACTGTGTCGTACGTGCTCAAGTCCATAAAAATATGGAAACGTAGAGTTTCTCTTTGATTCGGAAAATTTTCATTGTTTTATTAGCTTTGGTGAGTTTCACTCACCATCACTGAGTTTTAGATTCTGGGAAATATTCGAAATACTGAAAGACGTCCTATGAAATTAGTTTCATTTTCGATGTTGTTTGTTACTAATTGATTATTATTTATTTAAATATTTTGTTCTCTTCTCTCACATATCACCAAACAGCTACAAATGTATTGCACATTATAGCGTACAGTCTTCCACATGAGTCCTTACTGTGATTTGAGGTTACTATTGACATTAATTAACTTTCATAATTTGTAATTATAGCTTTAGCAGGAAGTTTAGACTAACTTTTTATTCAGCAAGATGTTACAAACGATCCATTCACACCGTTACTTATCGTCCAGTCAGGATATTTCAACAATATGCCGGATCCACTTTCAATTTTTTAGTGGCTTACCTGAAACAGGGTGATTTTACAGTTGAACGTATTTTCGATGTTTACGTCTATGAACGCTATTTCGGTGATCCTGGCGTCCACTGTGACAGACAGAACGGGCATGATGAAACAATAAAAATAAAGAATAACTGCCTACTCTGATCGTACGCTTTCCGCATTATAGTGAAGATGCAAACGAGCTAGAAAAATTTCGGTAACGGTAGTTACTTCGATAAACATGCTCCTAACCACCCAACTACAGAAGCAATTTCGTAATTTAACGAGTGCTGTCAATAGTAAATTTTAGTCGCGGTGATGCCCATAATGAATATGGCATGTTATATAATGATAACAATGGTGTAAGAGTTGTTTCATATGTTAGAAATAAAAGAGGAAACGCTTGGACACAATTAGTAACACGATCGAAAGTGTTATTAATTTTACTGTTTATCTTTCTCTAACTATTGTAGATTGAGATTATTTGCGGTTTTCTTCCTAGCACATAAATAGTATACGCACCCAGAAGAAATATAAATACTTACCTCTTAACTCTTTTGGCTCGAGTTGACATCGTACAGGGCAATAGGTGCAGCGTTCAGTACAGTTCAGGATTTCTTAAAGAGGTACATCGTAAGTATCACTAATCTTTTCCCGAAAAAAAAATTATTGAACTTGAGTTTTGCGGGTTGATTCCATATCGTAATTTTTCTTTTCGTAACTACTTGGCTTTTGAACGCCGTTTACTCTCTCGTATTTGCATGATTATGTATGGATTAAACAAACAGATTAAATATAGCTGTTAACCAAAGTAGACTAAACGTTGTGCCTTAACACCGAGCACAGAGTTGTCACTCTCTTACAAACCTCCAAAGAACTCGACAGCAAACCATTCAGCTATATCACAGCATCCAGAAATTTTATTTTGCTGGAGACGTGGACTGTAAGTGAAGAAATTGAGAATTTGACTAGATCCCATCCTCATTCATGGCCTTTGGTTTCTATAATAACCAGCTTGTTATGTTATTAAACTGGTTTATACCTCTCTTCATTCGAATCCTTGAATGATTACACTTGGTAATCCAAGAAACATAGTTAATCACCAGGTAAATATGAATACGCACACGCTGAAAACAATACACTTTAATAAGAACTCGGGAAAATAACTTCGCTTCTCTACTCAGAGTGGTATGTAGGTATCATCAGAAGACCCTTGGGCATAGGCAAAAGCGCCAACTCGTCGACTAGCACATAAAAGTTCGAAAAACGTTAGCTCGAGAACCCTTCTACAATTCTTCATTTACAGCTGAGTATGACAATATGTATCGCTAGTTTTTTAGTCGCGACAGTATTTTCCGTACTCGTGAAATACTTCCTCCTGATCGTGTCTCTAAACACCTTAATGGTAGTAGAATACAAGATTGAGCTCTAAACTTGGTATTATTTAAAACACAAATTTAAATCATGTGAGATGCTTGACGTGCCACTATTCAGTGCTTGAAGACCAAGAGAATAGCTACTTCTTAAGCAGATGACCCATCGCTGACCATGCTGCTAGATCCTTCAAGTTATTTCTCGTAAACACGAACAAAGAGTGTCAGTAAGATACACCACTGAATTAAGCTATAAGTCATCATCAGATTGGGACGTCCCACAGCGGTTCATCTTAGGGCCATTGTTTCTCCTGAATACATTAACGACACCTCATCAGTAGCTATCTCAGACGTAAAGTCAACACAATTACTGTAACAAATATTAAGTGGAGCATACTTTTAGGAATGGTTGCTAATGGCATATTGCTGGAAATTGGTAAATGGTTTATAACCAACTCATTGCCGTTAAATTTTGAGAAGACTCATTAGTTACTGTTTATAACCTGTAAGATGTTTCCATCCAGTATAAGCGCAGATAGAAGATATTAACGGTTTTAAATTACTGGGGTTACAACTTTATGATATATTCAGTTGGGAGGAGTATACCAGGGAACTGCTGTGCCGTCTAAACAAATCCTTATTTGCAATACAATTTTTATCGGACATAGGTGACTTAAAAACAAAGAATAACTAGTATACTTTACTTGCGTTCTTTGTATCTTGTTATATGGTGTCTTATTTTGTGGTAAATCTTAAAGTCAAACAAAAGTTTTCACACGCCGTAAAGTATGTAATACGCAATGTTTGTAGTGTGAGTTCACCAACACCCTGTAGATGCTTCATCAAAGAACTTGACATACTAATTCAGGAGCACATAGTTTTAGTAACTTACCAGCAATTATAACAAGTTTAGCTACAAATATAATGAAGTGTAAGAGGCGCCTGGAAGACTTAATTGTGGTCAACTCTTACTACCTCACTGATCAATTTACAAGCAGAACCAGTGAATATACTGTATACAGAATAATAGTAGTATTAGTATTATAACTGCATTTTTCATTAATTCCAAGAAATGTACAAATAAATTTGAAATGTTCCACATCCACGAAGAGTTCATCTAATCTAATCGCTAAACGCGTGTTTTAGAATTAGAAAATGTTGTAAATTCACGTGAGCAACCCATTTTACGTCACCACCTGTCGTCAGTCGACAGTCGCTTGTGATAACCATGCTATCGTCATTATTTATAGACGTAATACCGCCCGCGATGATTGGAAAGAAAATCTGTACAAAACTTTCCTTTCTACAACCAACCGCAATGGCTCAATAATCGATGTCATGTGCTAAGAAATTACATCATCTCTTACTCTTATTTCCTGAACACTTACCTTATTTCAAGGACATCGACTTAATTGGGATTCACAGTGACATACTTGACTACTTATACTCGTGAAGTGATTTTTTTTTTTCAGAACGTTCTAGAAATTTTGTATTGATAAGTACTCAAGTATAGGTCTTTCTCTCTCTGATGTATCCTTCCTATATAAGGTTTTGCTTTCTTCTTTTCTCTACAACTTTTGTGATTAAACCATTTCTTTTGCAGGCTGGAGCAGCGAAACATCGGATCATTTCGAGCAGTAAGTAGCCAAGGACGTGCTGAAAGGGAAATACGGGCCGTAAGGATTTCACGTATTGATCGTAAGTATTGAGAGGTACGCCGCCCGGGATTAGCCGAGCTGTCTAGGGCGTTGCAGTTATGGACTGTGACGCTGGTCCCGGAGGAGGTTCGAGTCCTCCCTCGGGCATGGGTGTGTGTGTTTGTCCTTAGGATAATTTAGGTTAAGTAGTGTGTAAGCTTAGGGAATGATGACCTTAGCAGTTACGTCCCATAAGATTTCACACACATTTGAAAATTTTTATTCATAGATACACATTAAAGTAGTAGAAAGCCCACAGTTTGAGTGAACATGATAAACAATTTTACCAGTCGTATGGTCATCAGAAATACTATTTTCCACCACCGTTTTTCTTTTCTAATAATGAATATTTTCTGTAGTAAAGAGTCCTTAATAAACATCTACAGCTACTCGCAGTACAAATTACAAATAACATATCCAGCTATAATCTGTTAATTTATAGTTATGTACATGACAGGGGGTACTTCCTGTTATGCTTCACCTGTTTGTGAATGGAGAGTGGGACAGTTACTGTAGTTGCTAACACTATATTCAGTCTTATAGTACATTATCGCTTGTTGCCTTGCAGGATTCGGAACGTCAAATAGTCTTACCGGAGTACTGTTTCTAAAACACTCGAAGTCAGTATTTGTGAAGTCACACGTGTGTCTTCTGGCATAGCACCCCCTGTCATCTTGACGAGGGTTGTGACTGCACGGTACTCATCGTAGAAACAGCATTTAGTGACCAGCTGGCAGGGAGGAGGAAGGGGACGGGCGGCTAACGCTAAACGAGAGAATAGCCACATACTCCTCGTCGTCATTGTTGAACCGTTCCAGCTTCACAAGTGAGCAGTATATGTACTGAAGAGCCAAAGAAACTGTACACTTGCCTAATATCGTGTATGACCCCAGAGAGCTCGCAGCAGTGACGCAACACGACGAGGGATGGACCCAACTAATGTCTGAAGTAGTGCTGGAAGAAAATAATACCATCAGACCTGCAGGGCTGTCCATAAATCGTTATAGTATTAGGGGCAGAGATCTCTTCTGAACAGCACGTTGCAAGGCATCCCAGATATGACTAATATGTTCATGTCTGGGGAGTCTGGTGGCCAGCGGAAGTGTTTAAACTCAGAAGGGTGTTCCTGGAGCCACTCTGTAACAATTATGGACGTATGGGGTGTCGCATTGTCCTGCTGGAATTGCCCAAGTCCGTCGGCATGCACAATGGACATGAAAGTATGCAGGTATTCTGGCAGGATGCCTACGTACTTGTCACCTGTGAGAGTCGTATCCATACAATCACCCCACTCCATTACGTAGACTCCACCAACTTGAGCAGTACCTTGCTGACATTGAGGGTCCATGGATTCATGAGATTGGCTCCATACTCGTACACGTCCATCAGCTCAATAAAATCTGAAACGAGACTCATCCGACCAGGCAACATGTTTCCAGTCATCAACAGCCTAATTTCGGCTTCGGCGTTGACGGACCGAGGCGAGGCGTAAAACTCTGTGTCGTGCAGTCTTCAAGTGTAGACGAGTGGTCCTACGGCTCCGAAAGCCGGCATCGATGATATTCAATGGTTCACATGCTGACACTTGTTGATGGCTCAGCATTGAAGTCTGCAGCAGTTTGTGAAAGGGTTGCACTTCTGCCATGTTGAACGATTGTCTTCAGTCGTCGTTGGTCCCGTTCTTGCAGGATGTTTTTGTGGCCGCAGCGATGTCTGAGATTTGATCTTTTACCTGTTTCCTGATATGCATGATACATTTGTGTTATGGTCGGATGAGAAAATCCCCACTTCATCGCTACCTTGGAGATGCTGTGTCCCGTTGCTCGTGCGCCGACTATAACACCACCTTCCAACACACTTAAATTTTGATGACCTGACATTGTAGCAGCAGTAGCCGATCTTACAACTGTACCAGTCTCTTGTCTTACATAAGCGCGCCCGACCGCAGCGCCGCACTGTGGTTCTTTACATATCTGTGTATTTGAATATGTATGCTTATACCAGTTTCAAAATGGTTCAAAGTTCTCTAAGCACTATTGGACTTGACATCTGAGGTCATCAGTCCCCTCGACTTAGAACTATTTATACCTGACTAACCTAAGGACATCACACACATCGATGCCCGAGGCAGGATTCGAACCTGCGACCGTAGCAGTAGCGCCGTTCCGGACTGAAGCGCCTAGATCCGCTCGGCCACAGCAGCCGGCGTTACCAGTTTCTTTGGCACTTGTGTGTACGTGTCACCTGACATTGATTTGACAGTAACGCAACCTTACTCCCCACCCCCTGCACAATTTCTGAGCAAACGATTGTTCAGTAGATTACGGTGTCGATCACCGGTAGAAATTCTATGTTTCTCCCACGTCATGCATGTAGTACTACATTCTGCTATTAAAAAGTTTTACTAGCAGATTACGAAGCCGTACACACAGTGCCAGTTGATGCATTTTACACTACCTGACGAAAAAGTGGAGAACACGCAATGTGAAGAGGAAACGAAATTAAAAACTTCACTGTTTGAGACGGTCTACGATGATACTTCAGCGTTTCCATAAACTATCCAAATTCGCAGAATGAGATTTTCACTCTGCTCCGGGGTGTATGCTCATATGAAACTTCCTGGCAGGTTAAAACTGTCTGCTGGACTGAGACTCGAACTCAGGACCTTTGCCTTTCATGGGCCAAGAGCTGTACCATCTGATCTATCCCATCACGACTCACGCCCATTTCTCGCAGCTTCACTTGTGCCAGTATCCAAATTTGTAGTGAACTTGACAGTATGAGTCCACTTATGAGTACAGCGTTGCACCCAGTCTGGCTTCAACACATACACCGATTCGGTTTTGAAAGGTGGCCTAAGGCCGTTGTATCCTCTCATGAGGCAAGCTAGTCCAGGACTGTTGTTATTGGTCCTTGATATCCTGGAAACTTGCCACTGGAACTGAGCTGACATTACGCAGGCTGTTAACAGAGGCGTGTGGCATGTATGGACGAGCATTGTCCTGTTGAAAAACGGCACCACGATACTTTCCAAACAGAGATAATAAATTAGGATGAAGGATGCGCGAGGCGTACAGTTGTGCATTCAGACTTTCGTCAGCTACTGCCAACAGTGATCTGTACTCTTGCCCTGTGTCCCCCTACACTACGGTGTAAGGAAGAACACTGCTGTGGCCTCTTCAAAATATAGGAAGAACTGAATCTCTTCCCAGGTCGACGCTGTACTCACTAGCGGTGGTCATCCTCTGTAGTGCAGAACCGCGATTCATCTATGAACACAGTGCGACGTCGTTCATCGGCAGTCCTCACTTGCCGGACACGACGCCCCTCCAAGCGCCGCAGTTTGTGTTGTGGTTATAACGATAGCATAAGCACGGAAAAGAAATGCCCTTGTCTGGCTGCTGATGATCTCTGACAAATGGTGAGAGGTTACACGGAACGTTGCAGTACATGTTGCTGGATGTCAGGCTCCAACAATGCAGGTGGATTCCATCCATATGGTCTGTTTTCTTCTCAAAAAAATTTTTTTTGCAGATATCTTCAATAGTTTAATTGTTATGACTTTCGCACAGTATCTAAAAACCTCAAATAATGACATAGGAATTTTCTAACTTAAATTAAATACGTATTACATTCCTTTGGCTGTAACGAATTAATGCGCTAATTAATTTACCACTAAACTATGATAATTACAAACACAAGTAATTTCAGGAATTAGTTATCATTGCTCGTATGTAAACGTATACCTGAATACTAACTTCCTGACTGCATTGGTGAAAAAGCCATGTGAAGGACTATTAATTGTTGAAAGTATGTTGGCAACTTTTTCACTCATTTAGCTTCAGAGTAATTAGCCTCCTTAGTGAAAACACTCTTAGTGATACTGGGTGAGGTATTTAGGCCAACTAGCTAGTGTAGTTTAACAGAAATTACTTTTGAATCTAAAAGTACAAGTTAAAACGAATATATCTCCACCATCCAATTAATCAGCAACATAAATATTTAGTTGGAATTTTTGGAAAGGCAGCGAATAACAGTAGCTAACTTAAGTTTTAATTATTGCAAAATTATAAAAGTTAGGCTGCTGGAAGCCATATTAACCAGTCTGCGGTGAGTCTGAACGAATCAAGACCTATGTCCACCGATAAGGGCATATGTACCGATAGGTGTCGAACTGAAGTCGAAGATGATTAACTGTAGGAAGATACAAGACGACTTATACAAAATTTACAGTTGGTGTCGTGAATAGCAACTAGCTCTAAGCGCGGATGAGTGGGAAGAACAAACATGTAATGTTCGAATACAGTATTACTAGTGTCATGCTTGACACATCAAGTTGTTTAAGTATCTGGTCGTAACATTGCAAAGCGATATGAAATGGAACGCACGTATGAGAACTATGGTAGGGAATGAGAGTTCTCGACTTGGAAGAATTTTAGGAAAGAGTGATTCACCTGTAAAGGAGACCGCATATAGGACGCTGGTGCGAACTACTCTTGAGTACTGCTAGTGTGTGTGGGATTGAAGGAAGACATAGAAGCAGTTCAGAGGCGGAACGCTAGATTTGTTACCGGTAGGTTAGAACGACACCAAGTGTTACGGAAACGCTCCAGAAACTCAAACTGGAATCCCTGGAGGAAAAGCGACGTTCTCTTTGAGAAACGTTTTTGAGAAAATTTAGAGAGTCGGCATTTGACGTTCACTGCCACACGATTCTACTGTCGCCAACATTCAATGCACGTAAGGGCCAAGAAGATAAAATACGACAAATTAGTGCTCATAAGGAAGCACATTTCATTTTGTTAAGAAGATTCAGTTCACAGATTCGTCAGACGGGAACATCTCAAGCTATTTATTAGGGAAAGATACTCTTTGAGGTCTTAAGTCGCGCAGGCAACCTTCCTATACGAGTATTTCCTACCTGAATTAAAACTGTACTTTGGGTTACGACAAATAAGTTAATGTAAATTGTTTATGACGTCGTATCTCCTGAACTATGTGTCGTACAACAATATAAGTTTGTATGCACATAAAGTGTCATATGTGGATAATGTCTGCAAAATGTGTTATGGATGGAATAAGTAGCAAACAAGTAACACATTTAAACGTCATGCACGATACGGTACTTTTTCTTGCATCTTATACTTTATGACGTCATATTTCCTGAACGATGTGTGGTAAAATAACACAAATCTGGGATTTGACGCTTCTTTTCACTCTCATCTCCAGCCAGAAACCATTTGATCGGAGCATGGTTCTTACAGCTACAGTGATTGTCGCCCGATAGTAAGGTGTGCCAAGTTTGGTTGAAATCAGTCAAGTCGTATGTATATAATGTGTGTGTTTCAATGTTCCACATTGCCTCCTAAACGCCTCGACTGATTTCAGCCAAAATTGGCACACGTTACTATCAGGTGACAACCACTGTAGCAGTAAAAACCATCCACTGATCAAAGGGTTCCGGGATGGAGATGGGAGTGAAAAGAAGCGTCAATTCCCAGATTTGTATCATTTCACTACATATAGTTCAGGAAATATGACGTCATAAACCATAAGATGCAAGAAAAAGTTTTATATATATATATATATATATATATATATATATATATATATATATATATATATATATATATATATACACGGTATATGGATGGCCCACACTACCTCGTAGTAATACCTGTTGATCCTAAATAATGAAATGTGTGGGTCATCAGCATGAATATTGAAAGAAATCCGTTAAACTTCGGTTACAGGATAAATTAATCAAATTTAAAGACCGTAGATTTAACTAAACACCCAGGCATGATTCGTAATTGCGGAAAACTTAAATTCGAAAGAACACATAGAAAAAGATGAGCGGAAGGTGAATCACAGATTGCGATCTATTGGCAGAACACTTACATGATGCAACGAATCTGCTACAGAGACTGCCTACATTACACCTATCTGACCTCTTTTGGAGTACTACTACGTAGTGTAGGATTCTTACCAGAGAGGGTTAACAGTGTACACAGAGAACATTCAAAGAAGCAGCATGTTTTCGTATTATCGAGAAACAAGGGGTAGAGTGTCACCGACATGATGCAGGATTTCTGCCGGACGTCATTAAACTAAAGCCTTTTCTCGTTCCGGCAAGATCTTTTCTCGAAATTTCGATAACCAAGTTTGTCCACCGAATGCGAAAATATTTTCTTCACGCCTGTCTACACAGGGATAAACGACCAACATAACAAAGTACGGAAATCAGAGCTCGCACGGAAATAGTTGCCCGTCTTTTTCGCGTACTGTTCGAGAGTAGAACAATAGAGAATTATTGTGAAAATGGTTCCAAGTACCCTCTGTCAAGCACTGAAGTGTGATTTGCAGACTATCAGTGTACATGTAGATGTAGAGTATATTAACGTCTGGAAAATATCTCCTCATTGTAATAGCCCTTGTGAGCGAAACGGAGAGTGATGTGTAATGTATGTGAAGCTTTTGAGTATTATTGTGCATGTCACAACAAGAGTGACAGACTCACTAAAATCCCAAGCAGGAATAAGTAACGCATTATTACACGTTCTCTAGCAGCCATTATCTTTAATCTACCAGGTGCTTACATTTAGCTCGTCCAGTTTGTCAGAGAGAGAAATGGAGTTAGATGTAGAAGATAAGCCTGTGTTTACCTGTTGCTAAATAAACGCCGTTCTTAGCGTCACTGTCATACGAGAACGAGGACAAAGACAAACGACCCGCGCCCAGCGCACGTCCTGTATTTAGAAGGGCAAGCCAAGCGAAACTTCTTTTCCTGCCGTCACTCTCCACTCATTCGTTGTTGACTTTTAACGGGCACTAAATTACGTGATGCAATGACGACGTTGCACTTTTTATTTGACGAAACAGCGAATCATTTGTGAGAGGGATACATGAAAGTCCAGCAACAATCTCTCTGGCCAACAATTACCACATTAATATATAACATTAATGGGTAAATAAGGTGTGACCAAAAACAACGCAAAGTTTAATTTTTTGGAAATAATTTATTTACTCATCTTCATCAATATTATTATCTTCAAAGTAGTCACTTACATATATTATTCCACTATACTAGCGCTTTTTCTGATCTTCGAAATGATTCCGGAACACGATTTCTGCAATAACTTTTATCTCTGTACGCAGTGTGTTTTTAACATATCATATGCTTGCAAAACGATTGCCCTTTTATGATTTCCTTTAATTTTTCAACAGTAGAGTGTCACTTGGGGAATTTTTTGCGTATATGAAGTCTGCGGTATCATCACAGTATTGTTTTTAGCCAAACATTCACGAGCAAGCAATGAAATGTGCTAGAAGCAGTGTCACGGTTTCTTCACAAATCCGGATTTTGATTTTTTCGGACTGCTTCATGCAAACGGCATAGAACTTATAAATACACTCCTGGAAATTGAAATAAGAACACCGTGAATTCATTGTCCCAGGAAGGGGAAACTTTATTTACACATTCCTGGGGTCAGATACATCACATGATCACACTGACAGAACCACAGGCACATAGACACAGGCAACAGAGCATGCACAATGTCGGCACTAGTACAGTGAATATCAACCTTTCGCAGCAATGTAGGCTGCTATTCTCCCATGGAGACGATCGTAGAGATGCTGGATGTAGTCCTGTGGAACGGCTTGCCATGCCATTTCCACCTAGCGCTTCAGTTGGACCAGCGTTCGTACTGGACGTGCAGACCGCGTGAGACGACGCTTCATCCAGTCCCAAACATGCTCAATGGGGGACAGATCCGAAGATCTTGCTGGCCAGGGTAGTTGACTTACACATTCTAGAGCATGTTGGGTGGCACGGGATACATGCGTACGTGCATTGTCCTGTTGGAACAGCAAGTTCCCTTGCCGGTCTAGGAATGGTAGAACGATTGGTTCGATGACGGTTTGGATGTACCGTGCACTATTCAGTGTCCCCTCGACGATCACCAGAGGTGTACGGCCAGTGTAGGAGATCGCTCCCCACACCATGATGCCGGGTGTTGGCCCTGTGTGCCTCGGTCGTATGCAGTCCTGATTGTGGCGCTCACCAGCACGGCGCCAAACACGCATACGACCATCATTAGCACCAAGGCAGAAGCGACTCTCATCGCTGAAGACGACACGTCTCCATTTGTCCCTCCATTCACGCCTGTCGCGACACCACTGGAGGCGCGCTGCACGATGTTGGGGCGTGAGCGGAAGACGGCCTAACGGTGTGCGGGACCGTAGCCCAGCTTCATGGAGACGGTTGCGAATGGTCCTCGCCGATACCCCAGGAGCAACAGTGTCGCTAATTTGCTGGGAAGTGGCGGTGCGGTCCCCTACGGCACTGCGTAGGATCCTACGGTCTTGGCGTGCTTCCGTGCGTCGCTGCGGTCCGGTCCCAGGTCGAGGGGCACGTGCACCTTCCGCCGACCACTAGCGACAACATCGATGTACTGTGGAGACCTCACGCCCCACGTGTTGAGCAATTCGGCGGTACGTCCACCCGGCCTCCCGCATGCCCACTATACGCCCTCGCTCAGTCCGTCAACTGCACATACGGTTCACGTCCACGCTGTCGCGGCATGCTACCAGTGCTAAAGACTGCGATGGAGCTCCGTATGCCACGGCAAACTGGCTGACACTGACGGCGGCGGTGCACAAATGCTGCGCAGCTAGTGCCATTCGACGGCCAACACCGCGGTTCCTGGTGTGTCCTCTGTGCCGTGCGTGTGATCATTGCTTGTACAGCCCTCTCGCAGTGTCCGGAGCAAGTATGGTGGGTCTGACACACCGGTGTCAATGTGTTCTTTTTTCCATTTCCAGGAGTGTAATATTCCTTTTGATTTACCGACCTTGTGGCAGGAATTCGAGACGCCTTAAGCCTTTAAAATTGAATACTACAGAGAGTAAAACTTATATGACCTCACTTAAAGAACTTTTCCCGGTCTTGACGATCCGGAGTTCTCCCACTGGGACGTCTGAGCCTCTAGTTCACACGGCAGACCCGTGTATACCTGTGCTTCATCACCCTTTAGGACCAGTTTCAGTAGTTCTGCATACTTGCTCACTTCGCCTAGTGTCCTGCTCAACTTGTGTCTGCCGTCGAATTTGTTCGAAATTCAACAATTTTAGAAAAATTTTTGCGGTCATCTGTTTATGCCCAAACAATCAGTAAGAATTTCATGACATGAGACACTTGAAACACCAACATTCTCATCGACTTGTGTGATTGCGAATCATCGAACGTTCATTATAATTTCTTATACTTTATCGACGATTTCATCGGCTGCTGATTTGCTGGTCATCCACAACGTCTCCACGACATTCTTCGGAAAGCTTACACCACGCGTAAGCCCTTGTTTTACACATATCAGAATAAGCAAAAGCAATATTTAACATTTTTAAAACTTTGCAGCATCTGATTTCGTTCCTATACAACATTAATACAAATTTTCTGAACCGTTTTTTATAAAAAAGATAAAAGAAAAGTCGCTGATACAACCAAAACATTTGTAACCTTCTCGACAGCTGACAACAGACTAAACAGGATTAACAGTTTACAGATACTTTTCAGATATGTTTATCAGCACAACAACGAAGAGAATTACGTCAGTCGGACTAACGCAAAGCGCAAATTACTGAACACCCATTATATTTTCAATACACCTCGAATGTTGGTGCTATATTTTCAAACATAGAAAAACTGGAACCTTGAGAGTTCCCGTTGAAAACATAGTTCTACCGTACTTGATAATCCATCTATTATCGCAAATACACTTTAAGAAAGAAAATCAGAAAACGACAAACGACGTGCCGTGATGGTGTTGTGCAAATTGGCCACAAATTGATATTCATATAGGTTTCTACGCAAAGCGAAAAATTGTAAACTTTGGTGGCCGAGCGATGAATGTATGATGCCGCAGTGCAGTGTCACCGCAACGCTGGCAAGGACAGTAAATAGGGACCATTTCGATACCAGGACATCTTGATGTATTTGAGTCCATGTGCTCAATTGGACAGTAACTACGCCTCACAGAGAGGTGCGGTTTCAATATATGCAGATGTCAGCATTTGAGAGAGGACTTGTAGGTGGACTCAAAGGAGCCGGTTGGCGTAACTGGTGAATCGTTCGACATTTGAATAGGAGCAATGCCGCTATTCGACGATGTTGGCAGGAATGTGTGAACCATGCCCGAACACAGGTTCAACGTAGAAGAGGTCGATGTTGGTAGAGGACGGTAGGTGAGGATCGAGCAGCCGTTAGAGGGACACACAGAGCCCATGATTCATCATTATATTAGATCTGACATGCAACTGGTGCTTCAGTGACCACAAGGAGCATTATTGGATTGGATTCTTTTGGGGAGAGGAGACCATACATCGAGATCATCGGTCTCATCGGATTAAGGAGGGACGGGAAGGGAAGTCGGCCGTGCCCTTTCAAAGGAACCATCCCGGAATGTGCCTGGAGTGATTTAGGGAAATCACGGAAAATCTAAATCAGAATGGGCGGATGCGAGATTGAATCGTCGTCCTCTCGAATGCGAGTCCAGTGTGCTAGCCACTGCGCACAAGGAGCATTAATAAGCTCCTCACAGGATGGGGGATGAGGTCACGGCGCCTTTTGCGGCGAGTACCATTGAACTCTGTACACCAACAAGCCGATCTGCAGTGGTGTCACGCACATTCAGCTTGGAATCTCATGGACTGGAGTAGAATTGTCTTCGTTGATGAGTCCCGCATCGAACTCAGTCCCGATGATAGGTGAAGACGTGTCTGGAGATGCGCGAGGCCAACCTGACTGCCCGACAAACAGAAGCAATGGTCTGGGGTGCTAGTTCACTTCATAGCAGAACTCCTTTGGTTGTCATCCGCGGCAGCCTTACAGCACAGCGGTACATTGAGTATGATGTACGCCGCGTTTTGTTGTACTTTATGGTAAGCCACCTTGGGCTTACAATTGAGGCAGATAATACTGGCCCGCATATGGGGATAGTCTCAACAGCTCGTCTTCATGCTTCCAAAACCCTACCTTGGCCAGCAAGGTCGCCAGATCTCTCTCCAATTGAGAAAATTTGGAGCGTTATGGGCAGCGTCTTTCAACCACGTCGGGATTTTGACGATATAACACGCCAATTGGGCTGAACTTGGCACGATATCCCTCAGGAGGACATCTAACAACTATGTCAGTCAGTGTCAAGTCGAATAACTGCTTTCATAATTCATTCGTCAGGCGTCGTCTTTTTTATAGTTTTAAGTTAGTGTTTTCTTTCAGTATATGGTTCTCTCTCTCTCTCTCTCTCTCTCTCTCTGTTTCTCTCTCTCTCTCTCTCTCTCTCTCTCTCTCACTCTCTCTCTTTCATTCCTCTCTCTGATCAGGGCTATCATCGAAACGTCCAGATGCCAGTCAAGCACATCGGTACCCAACATTGTATGGATGCAGAGTATCAGCCAAAATACTGCTTTAGTTCGTGCTATGTTCTGTCGTCCAGTAGAACATGCATAAATTGTAATTAAAAGTAACACCAAAACTACGGAGCAAATGAAAATATTATCTGAGTGACAGCGTCGTGGAGCTCGCGTGGTTGTGTTGATTGAGTGTGTGGTCGTCATACCAATGGGCCAGCATTCAACCCCAATGATGACAAATTGTTTTAACTGTTTAAGCGTGAAATTGTTATATGGGAGAACATTTTCCTGACAAGTGAAAGTACTTTTCGAAGTTTGTAGCAATGTCATTTTGGCAGTCTGATTTCTCTTCTTTAGTACATTTGTATAGATATGTGTGGTGTTCTGTCAGACGTGTGTGACAGTACAGACACCACTCGTCATGAAGCAGCTAGAGGATTTATAGTTTCACAGAATAAACATAAGCAATCGGGATAGTAGAATAAAGAAACAACATCACGCTTGCGGAAGTATTAATAGCACATTATAACACTTTCATGCACAATACGATCTGACACTCTACTATCTTCGCCACAGAAGACATTAGATACTCGCAGTTATGCTATCCCTGTGCTCCGTAGCTCTGGTGCTACTTTTAATTACCATTTACGCGCCTTCTGCTGAACTACAGGAATTAAACTGCAATTTTTCTTTATACCCTATCCTCATACAAAGTTTGATACCCATCTGAGTGTCTGACATCTGGAGGTTGAGATGTAAGTGGCATAGAATTTGGATTTGATTTTTCTTTCTTTTTATGAAATACGTGGGGAGATTCTGGTGAATACGACTGACAGCTTACTAACTCAAGTAGGACAATTTAATTAAATATGTGTGTAGGTAATCCCACAAACACTTTTCCTAAAGGTTAGAAACTATGCAATCTAACCGCAAGACTGGGGTTAGTTCACATTCATCCAGCAGTTAGTTGGCATAAGCTGATACAGGTAAGGAAGCTGATACAGGTAAGGACACTTAGGCAGAACACAGATATTTTAGAGGAAGAAATTTCACTTTACCAAAACTTAGAGTACATTTATTTTCAAGGCATAATTTCTTCAAAAATTTAAATTCCACATGAAGAAATAATATTTGAAAAAGAAAGAAAAGAATCTGCTTAAATGTGTAAACAACAGCATGAACTTAAATGTATGTTCATACAAAGAATTCTGCAAAAAAGTGAATTCGCTTATTATTATGGCTGCCTGTATTTTTTAAAATAGAATTACCTCAGTGTTTTAAACCATGGTCTCTCGTTTCTTTGAAGAGGTAGATTCAATTTCCATACAATTTTACTTAGCTTGTACCACATTGAATTATCCTTTTCTGATCATCTTCAGTTTTTCTCCTTTCTAAGCATGATGGACAAACAGATCACATTGTCATCGCTTTCGACAATCTCCGCAGAATATTGTATGTATGTATTACACAGGGGACCTAGAAACGACGGAGAAGCTTCGTTCCACCGTAGCCCTCAGTGGTTCACAACCCCACAACAGGCCACAGCAGTCCAACCACCCCACCGCCAGCGCCACACTGAACCCAGGGTTGCTGTGCAGTTCAGCCCCCCGTGGACCTCACCGGGAACGTCTCATACCAGACGAGTGTAACCTCAAATGTTTGCGTGGTAGAGTAATTATGGTGTACGCGTACGCGGCGGAGGGGTAGAAAGTCTTATCGGGGTACAAAAGCATGTGGACGTCTATCTGAGTCGGTGTCTGGCGAGTAAGAAACCCCAAAATTCGCCGCGCTAGAGTCCAGACGTCGAACGATGTGGCACAGTGGAACCGGTCATCCACTCCACAGTGGGTGCAGAGGGTTGAATCGGCGAGATGGATGCGGTGCAGACGATCTCGGTTAACTTGTTTCCCATTCACGGTGTTGTACCACGCTGATTGAACGTCTGATTCAAGAAAACGCGCATGGATCGTTTTCCATATGTGTCGCCACACGTACTGTGGATACTTACGTTCGATGGGGTTGGACGGGCGGCACTAATGTAACAATTCGGAGACTGTTCTCGTGAGGTACAAACGTGTAAGTGGTAAGGACCGGTAGATATAACTGAACTCCAGGAAAAATCGTTGGATGTAATAAAAGGGGGTTGGAATGGTCGATACCAGTACTGGGGCGGACAAGGAGGCCGGTGCAAAGTTGTGAAGCAGGAGGCTAGTAAGGCTCTGCGGGCAACGGTGCCAAAGTTTTAGTTGGGAGCTGACGTAAAGTGCCTTGACACGAGTCGGCACGTGGATGAGTCCCACCCCGCCACGATCTCGTGGCAGTGCAAGGGATTCATACTGCACCTTGAATAACATCCCCGAGCTGACGAAGCAGCCGAAGGCCATCAACAGTCGTCTCGCCAGGAGATTTGGGACTGGTAGTACTTGAGCCACGTGTGGTATACGGGAAGCATGATACATGTTCACGTATTGCGCGCGTTGGATAACGTCGAGAGCTCGTAGCCGGTGATCTGCGAGATTTGCTCAGATTGTCTGTAGCAAGCGTCTACCATTGATAGTCGCTGAACGGCGCAGGTCTGCTGTGCAATCACGTCCAAGACACCGTATGGTGGCGGCAACACTAAGGGGGTCAACGCATCTCTCCGGCAAGCCCTCACCAGTGATCAGGACCTTGGATTTTGACACGTTGAGGCAGCTCCCCGACGCTTCGCCGTAAGTCGCTACCCATGTCAGTGCTGCTCGTACTTCATCTTCACTGCGCAGCTATAGTACTATGTTGTCTGCGTAGGCTGTACAACAAAAATGGTGGCCTTGCACGGCCATGCCTTCCAAACGTTGGCGCATGCCCTGAAGCAGGGGTTCCAAGGCGAAAGCATACAGAATCGTGGAAAGAGGGCAGCCTTGTCGTACAGATCGTGCGATGACCACGAACGGTGAAAGGCTACCATTGTACATGATTTTAGAGGTTGCCCTACTCAACAGGGGCATAACCACTGTGACAATACCGCCAGGAAAACCCATATGCTGAAGAACTGTCCGTAAATAAAAATGGTAAACACTGTCGAAAGCCTGGATAAAGTCCAGTGAAGCCAAGGCGCCAGAGAGACGCTGATAATGCTCTAATGCTATCATGTCTCTGGAACAGCAAAGGGCCGTACGGATGTTGTTGTCGCCTCCTAGGGAAGTCTGGTAGCAGGATGTGACGTAACGTGCGACCTTCTTGAGTCGCGATGCCAGTAGCCGTGTGAATATTTTCATATCGCTGTTGAGCAAAGTAATTGGTCGATAGTCCTGGACCATCGATAATCCGCGCGGTTTATGCACGGGGATAATAATGCCTTCTAGAAAGGCGCTCGGGACCACAGTCATCGGTGACATCAGCTCTTGTGCGATTGCCGTCCACGTGGAAGCCAACAAATAGTGAAAACTTTTGTAAAGTTCGATAGGTATACCGTCAGGTCCAGGAGATCTGTTATCGGAACCCGCCTTGATAGCATGCTTTGTTGGGTGTCGTGCCGGCGCCCTTCCACATCAGTGAGGACTTGGATCAGAGCTCGTCGTCGTCGTTGTCGTTCCTGAAGGAGGTGGTACATCGACGGACGTTCTTGAGGGATTCGATTAGGAGCTCGAGAACGGACTACAGTGCCTTCCAAGTTACGCCGCATGATCAAGGAGATCTGCGCCTTCGTGCGATGGATCATCGACTGCCGGGCTGGCGCGAAAGGCATCGTCGTACAGTCACGTAGAATGGTGTAGTAGAAGTGCAGGGTATTAGTTTGCCACGCCTTTAATTCCTTCCCATAACTCATCAGTCTTCCTGAGGGTCAGCTTTGCACAGGAGAGCCACCATGAGAAGGTGGAGTCATAGGCTTCTCGATGATGGTGGCAGCGTGCCCACGCTTCTTCGACCATACGGCGATAGTGTGAGGAGGTCAGGTGAGCGACATTGAGTTTCCACAGACCACGACTATGCCACACTTGCTGTCGGGCGAGGGTGACGTCACAGAGGTACGCATCATGGTCTGAAAAGGCCTAGGGCCAGACTTCCGCATGACGTGTGCCATCAGCAAGTGAGCGGGTAACGTAGATGCGACCTATGCGGCTTGACGAGTGAGCGGTGTAGAATGTGTAGCCCGGTTGAATTCCGTGGAGCTTCTTCCATGTGTCAACAAGTCGTAGACGGTCGATGACCATTGAGAGAGATGCACAAGGGGAATGTCGCGGGAGATGGTCCGCGGGCTCTTGTGTCGAGTTAAAATCCCCACCGAGTACCAAATCGTCCCGCGGACCGGTGAAGAGGGGTGTGAAGCTTTCGGCAAAAAAAGTTTGTCGGTCATGACGGCGGCCATTGCCGGACAGAGCGTAGATATTAATAATGCGCACGACGAACAGTGTGAGGGCGTTACCTCGAGCAGTGGGGAGGTACGCGACGTCCTCTGCAGGGAGACCGTCGCGTAGCATGATGGCGACGCCACTACCGGTGTCGGATGCGGGGGAAACATGGGCATTGTATCCGGTGGGAACTAGGAAATCAGCCACAAACACCGCTTGTAAGAGTGTTATATTCACATCCGCAGAGTAAATAGTGTCTCTGAACATGGCCAGTTTATGGGGGGCACGAATGGTGGCAAGATTCATCGTGGCGATACTATATTGCTGTGTACGGCCATCCTCAGTATTTGCAGAACGTGCGGTAAAAGTAGCCGGCAGGTGCAGACCCACCGGTGGTCCCGCAGTGGTGATAATTACTGGCGGGGGGCCAGCCCCAGAGTCGCCGAGGTGGACTCCTGTGCAGACACGCTGGCAGTCTGTTCCACTTCTTCTTCAACGTCATCGGCCCAGGAAGCTGACGTCGTGGACATGTGACGGTCACGTACTTCCGGAACGGGCGTTGCGGATTCCGCAACATGAGTGGCAGGGGGACCGGAGTCATCATTCGTTGACAACGGCGAGGACACGTCGCTGGCTGAGAGAGTAGGCGTCACAGGAGGGGCGCCTGTTGCTGCCACATCGCGTGACTGGACGCAATGTGGGAGATCACCGTCAGACATCAGGTCGACATCTCGCGGGACCGTCTGAGAAAGGGCGTCATCGGAAGGCGTTCGTCGTCGTTTCCTGTGTTTGCGAGGCGACCGCTGTTTTCTGATGTGGCCTTCTGAATCAGAATGTGGTCGCCCGTCGTCTGACGCCGAACCCGTCTGGACAAAGGCAGACGTCGCCACGACACCGAGGTGGACGTCTATGGTGCCAACAGGAGCAACGGTTTCGGTCTGCAACCCGGACGGTCCTGAAGCGAGCACTGGAGCTGACGCCGTGCTGGTGTCGTCGGCGCGTTGTGCTGCGGCGTGTGGCGTTGACGATGCTGCTGGCGCAATCGTGATTGGTACGACGGGGTCCTGTGCAACCTTGGCGTAGGTGATGGGTAAGGACGTGACCGCCGAAGCCTGGGTTTCTTCACGTAACGGCGTCTGTATTAAACAGCGGTGTAAACACTCGGAACGTACATGTCCCTCCTGGCCACATCCTGCGCACGTTCGTGGCTGTCCATCGTACATGACGATGGCCCTCACACCGCCAATCAGCAAGTACGATGGGACATGTTTCGTCAGCTCAATTTTTATTTGCTGGACGCCATTTGATACGGGGTAGGTCGTAAATGTTTGTCACTTCTCCGCGACGTGACTCAAGACCGTGCCATATGGCTGGAAAGCGGCAATGACAACATCCTGAGGCCCCTCGAATGGGAGCTCAAACACCCGCAATGTCCGGAGACCGAATCCAGCATGGGCGACTGTCACAGCACCAATATGTCCATCAGAGTGTTTAAATTTCAGTCCGGTGGCATGACGGTGAATTATGTCATTGCTAATTTCCTCCGTCGACATCTTGATGTAGACAACACTTCCAGTGATGGAGAAATGTATGCCGATTACGTCCCGGGGGTTCAAACGTAGATCCTCACGTATGAACTGTTCGACTTCGAAAGCTCTGGGTCGTGAATGGTCGGCCTGAAACGTTACTTTGATGGTTGCACGGCGTTACGAGTGCGCCATGGTGTACGTTAGTACTGGACTCGATTGACACAAACACCGCGACGCGGAAGTAAACACCGCCGAGAGCGGAGCGTCGGACGGCGCGCGGAGTAGCTCCGCACGCTAGCACGGCTGCGAGCCGACTGTCCCGCTCAGTATGCAGGGCTTTAGACCGCACGGCTAGCGGGGCGGCCCGCAGGATATTGGTAGACATGGTTATTGACGAAAACAAAGCCATTTGAATTGTATTCAGGGTGGTCAGACGGCCTTCGAGATTGTGGACGATTCGTTGTTGGTCTCGTTCGATGTGACTTTCTGGCATATTTTTGAGAGCTGTCGAATGAGAACACTGCAAAGCTATTTTTTGACGTATCTCAATGTTTATGACATCATATCTCGTAAACCATGTGTCATGGAGTGATGTAAGTTTGCAGGTGCATTTGACAAAGCTCTGAAAAATCTCAGTCGTAACAAGGGCCGGGAAGTAGATGAAATTCTGTCGGAACTACTGATAGCTTTGGGAGACCCAGCAATTGCACAACTCTTCCATCTGGTGTGCAAGATGTTTGAGACAGGCGAAATACCCTCAGACTTCAAGAAGAATGTCTTACGTCCAATTTCATAGCAAGCAGTTGTTGATGTGTAAAAATTACCGAACTATCAGTTTAATAAGTCATGGCTGTAAGATACAAACACCAATTTTTTACAGAGGAGTAGAAAAGCTTGAAGAAGCTTACCTCGGGGAAGATCGGTTTCGATTCCAGAGTAATGTAGGGACACGCGAGGCAATACTGAGCCTACGACGTATCTTACAAGGTAGATTAAGGAAGTGCAAACCTACTTTTACAGCATTTGTAGACTCAGAGAAAGCTTTTGACCTCAATACTTTCTTTGAAATTCTGAAGGCTGCAGTGGTAAAATACACTGAGCGACAGGCTATTTATAACTTGTACAGAAACGAGACGCCAGTAATAACAGCCGAAGGGCTTGAAAGGGAAGCAGTGGTAGAGGGTGGAGGGAGACAGGGTTGTAGCCTGTCCTCGACGTTATTCAGTATGTACATTGAACAAGCAGTGAAGGAAACCAAAGACAAAATTGGAATAAGAACTAAAGTTCAGGGAGAAGTAATCAAAATTTTGACGTTCGTCGATGACATTGTAATTCTGTCAGAGACAGCAAAGGATTTGAAAGAGCAGATGAACAGAATGGACAGTGTTTTGAAGAGAGGATATAAGTTGAACATCAACAGAAATAAAACGAGGATAACGGAATGTAGTCGAATTAAATCAAGTGATACTAATGGAATTGAATTAGGAAACGAGACACTTAAGGTAGTAGATGATGACCGAAGTGGAGAGGATATAAACTGTACCCCGGCAATGGCGAGGAAAGCATTTTCGAAGAAGAGAAAACTGTTAACATCGACACTCGCGGATCTCGCGAGGGAAAAACGACTGTCTGAACGCCTCAGTACAAGATCTAATTTCCCTTATGTTTGAATGGAGATTACTGCTCGATTTGAAAGTTGGTGGTAATAATATATGCTCTACATCTCCGGTGAAAACTGGATTTCGGAATTTAGTGAGCAGCCTCTTCCGTTTAGCGCGCCGTCTATCTGCAAGTGTGTCCCACTTCAAACTTTCTATGAGATCTGTAACGCTCTCTCGATGGCTAAATATACCGGTCACGAATCTTGCCGCTCTTCTTTTGACATTCTCAATCTTTTCAATCAGACCCAACTTGTACGGGTCCGATACAGACGAACAATTCTCTAAGACTGGACGAACTTACGTATTATAAGCTATTTCCTTTGTTGAAGGACTGCATCGCTTCAGGATTCTACCAATAAACCGCAATCTAGAGTTCGCCTTGCCCGTTAATTGTATAATCGGATTATTCCATTTGAGATCATTTCGAATAACCATACCCAGATACTTGACGGATGTTGCTGCTTCCAAAGACTCGTACATTAACGGGGATTTTTGCCTTGTTATACGCAATAGGTTACACTTACTAATAATGAGAGATAACTGCCGGTCATTACACCACGCACTTATTTTCTGTCAATCCTTATATATTTGTTCACAACTTTCGTGTGACACTACTTTCCTGTAGAATACAGCAGTGTTAGGAAGTCTTTCTCGAAGATATTTGAATGGATTGTAGCCATGACTGGAAGTGAAACATGGATGGTAAACAACTTAGAGAATGGAAGTTTTCGAAATGTGATGAAACATAAGAAGATTAGACGGGTCAATCACATACGTAATGAAGAAGTACTGTATAGAATTTGTGGGACGAGGATTTTTGGCACAACTTGGCCAAAATAAGGGACTGGATGATAGAACAGATTCTGAGACATCAGGTGATCACCGATTCAATATTATAAAGTATTGTGGGGGTAAACGCGGTAGAGGGAGGTTGAGAGATACGTACAGTAATCACATTTATAAAGATGGAGGTTGCAGTAATAATTCGGAGATGAAGAGGATCGACAGGATAGAGTAGCATGGAACGCTGCATGAAACCAATCTTCGCGTTGAAAACGGCATCAACAACAGCATGTGGATACTATGTACCAAGTGCGTTGCAAATTCAGTCAGTAGTAAAGAAGTAATAAATTAAAACTCCATGCTTCATGCGACACTTTTAATGTATTAACAGCGGAAATATAGTAAGTAATAAACCACTGTCATCATTTTGTGGGGGGGGGGGGGGGGAGGGGGGGCGTAGGGGTGTCAATGGGTAAAAGCTTCGAAGAGGTTCGAATTGTGTGTAAAGTTAGTTGCAAGTCAGAAAGTGCTCTCGTTCTCAAATACTGCATGTATATATTCTGGGTATTTGCGCGTTGTATATTATGATGCCTCAGGATTTATACGCAGTTTGTGTCTTAATTGTCCTACTGTGTTGATCCTTTCGCGTAAGATTATATCTCTTAATGAACAGATTCTACCACCATTTCAGATTTAAAATTCTGGCTCTATGTGTATTACATATTTAAAACCAAATTTTTGTTGCTTCTGAAAGCCGCTAGGTAGGCATCCTATAATCAGGGTAGGGTTCCGTGCTACGGTATATTCTCTTAGTAATGCAGATTAGGGCTTAAGCATAGAAGGCCGGTGGTGAGTATGTACAGGGAAGGTGTTCCATGTCACGAAGACAGGAGGGGACCAATAGTTTGCGCTGCGGGTAAGGCCACAATTTTTTTTTTTTTTTTGGTCGTCAGTCTACTGACTGGTTTGATGCGGGCCGCCACGAATCCCTTTCCTGTGATAACCTCTTCATCTCAGAGTAGCACTTGCAACCTACGTTTATGCCCTCTACAGCTTCCTCTAGTACCATGGAAGTCATTCCCTCATGTCTTAGCAGATGTCCTATCATCCTGTCCCTTCTCCTTATCAGTGTTTTCCACATATTACTTTCCTCTCCGATTCTACGTAGAACCTCCTCATTCCTTATCTTATCAGTCCACCTAATTTTCAACATTCGTCTATAGCACATCTCAAATGCTTCTATTCTCTTCTGTTCCGGTTTTCCCACAGTCCATGTTTCACTACCATACAATGCTGTACTCCAGACGTACATCTCCAGAAATTTCTTCCTCAAATTAAGGCCGGTACTTGATATTAGTAGACTTCTCTTGGCCAGAAATGCCTTTTTTGCCATAGCGAGTCTGCTTTTGATGTCCTCCTTGCTCCGTCCGTCATTGGTTATTTTACTGCCTAGGCAGTAGAATTCCTTAACTTCATTGACTTCGTGACCAATCCTGATGTTAAGTTTCTCGCTGTTCTCATTTCTACTACTTCTCATTACCTTCGTCTTTCTCCGATTTACTCTCAACCCATACTGTGTTCTCATTAGATTGTTCATTCCGTTCAGCAGATCATTTAATTCTTCCTCACTTTCACTCAGGATAGCAATGTCATCAGCGAATCGCATCATTGATATCCTTTCACCTTGTATTTTAATTCCACTCCTGAACCTTTCTTTTATTTCCATCATTGCTTCCTCGATGTACAGATTGAAGAGTAGGGGCGAAAGGCTACAGCCTTGTCTTACACCCTTCTTAATACGAGCACTTCGTTCGTGATTGTCGACTCTTATTATTCCCTCTTGGTTGTTGTACATATTGTATATGACCCGTCTCTCCCTATAGCTTACCTCTACTTTTTTCAGAATTTCGAACAGCTTGCACCAATTTATATTGTCGAACGCTTTTTCCAGGTCGACAAACCC
This sequence comes from Schistocerca gregaria, assembly GCF_023897955.1. NCBI lineage: Eukaryota > Metazoa > Arthropoda > Insecta > Orthoptera > Acrididae > Schistocerca > Schistocerca gregaria. The sequence goes on from NC_064924.1 coordinate 516,636,989, forward strand.
TATGAACGTGTCTTGATTTTGCTTCAGCCTTGCCTCCATTATTAGCCGTAACGTCAGAATTGCCTCTCTCGTCCCTTTACTTTTCCTAAAGCCAAACTGATCGTCACCTAGCGCATTCTCAATTTTCTTTTCCATTCTTCTGTATATTATTCTTGTAAGCAGCTTAGATGCATGAGCTGTTAAGCTGATTGTGCGATAATTCTCGCACTTGTCAGCTCTTGCCGTCTTCGGAATTGTGTGGATGATGCTTTTCCGAAAGTCAGATGGTATGTCGCCAGACTCATATATTCTACACACCAACGTGAATAGTCGTTTTGTTGCCACTTCCCCCAACTATTTTAGAAATTCTGATGGAATGTTATCTATCCCTTCTGCCTTATTTGACCGTAAGTCCTCCAAATCTCTTTGAAATTCCGATTCTAATACTGGATCCCCTATCTCTTCTAAATCGACTCCTGTTTCTTCTTCTACCACATCAGACAAATCTTCACCCTCATAGAGGCTTTCAATCTATTCTTTCCACCTATCTGCTCTCTCCTCTGCATTTAACTGTGGAATTACCGTTGCACTCTTAATGTTACCACCGTTGCTTTTAATGTCACCAAAGGTTGTTTTGACTTTCCTGTATGCTGAGTCTGTCCTTCCGACAATCATACCTTTTTCGATGTCTTCACATTTTTCCTGCAGCCATTTCGTCTTAGCTTCCCTGCACTTCCTATTTATTTCATTCCTGAGCGACTTGTATCTCTGTATTCCTGATTTTCCCGGAACATGTTTGTACTTCCTCCTTTCATCAATCAACTGAAGTATTTCTTCTGTTACCCATGGTTTCTTCGCAGCTACCTTCTTTGTACCTATGTTTTCCTTCCCAACTTCTGTGATGGCCATAATATAAATGGGAAAAGGGGTAGCGGACGATAGGGTGGGAGAGAAAACTCACAAAGCAATATGCCCTAGTAACTATTGTGCTCCTTGCTGCGTAGGGCTACGTTGACGCATGATTCGTGGTGCAGTGCTACGGCGTGACGTCGTATGTAGAGGTGTGGAGATCCCGGATACATTTTTTTTTCCGGTCGCGGGCTGCGGTAATTGAGGGATCCGACAGAAATCGTGCACTAGTGTTGTAGCACCGCGCTGCACTCGCGCGGCGTGTTTAGAGCTCAACTTGATACCCCGCCTGAAATTCCGCCCCTTGTTTGGATTACTTAATTAGGGCATCGCTGGCGGTATCTTGGCGCCGGCTCGGTATCGCATCTGTAATAACAAGATCGCGTTCCGGCATGCGTGCGCTCGCAACCGCCCGCTTTCAACGCAGCCGGGCCTCAGCCATGGCTCGAGCAGCTCACGGGTTAATTGTCGCCTGCGGCGGTTCCAGACGAGCTCGCCGGGCGTTTCTTGCCGGAGATAACCCAAAACTCGCGACTGAGCCGCGCGCCACCTCTAAGGCAGCCGGTGGCAGCCGTTGGAATGGGCCACGTATCAAAGACCAGGCACTGGAACAATCATCAAGAATTACGCTTCGGATTTGTTGTATAAACTTTTCTCCGTGCACTTGCTGCGTTAATCATCTATGAAAATCTGAGATTGCAACCATAACTACGATTGTCTTCGTCGGGAAAGCAACTGCAGAGTAGATTTTTTATGGAGTTGGGTTGGGGCTGGGTGTAGAGTTGGCTCCAGCTCTTCTTGCCTAGGAATATGAGTCTTGAAGATGAAATTCTCACATTTTAGATCCTCATGGTTTTAGTTGTTACGTTAATATATTTTATCACATTTTAGTATATCACATTAACAAAGCCGAAGTTACATTGTGCGTCCAAAATACAAAAGTACGTCCGATCACATCAGAGGCATGATTACTTCTACCTCAGAGCACATAACAATAATCCTAAGGATTTACAAGTTTTCTAGACACATAAACTTCTATTAGTTTCGATTATTCTTTCATACATAAATCAAGAAATAAACACAGTAAACATTAATAGATTGCGTAATTAATAATAGAAATTTTAAGTGTGCCAAATAATCCCTCATTTCAAATATTTGTATAAAAAATAATTTTAACTGTACATTCAGAGCTAGTGCTTATCGATTGTAACATAGAAAATATCGTAACACCTTTTCATAAATTTTAGCTTGAAATATAACATATTATGTATAAAAGTATATGAAAGTTTTGAGAAAAGCAACTGAGATAATATTAATCCCTCAAAAATTTGAAAAATAATACTAGTATCGGCAACTACTGTTGAGAACAAGTAATACTTGAACAGGATGTCCCATTACAGGGCTCAGATTTTAGAAATAATTTATTAAACATAAAATATCCTTCTTGTCAACTGACAACAAATCCATTTCAGTTATTGAAGGCAGATCGTGAAATAACATTAGAGCAGCAAAATTCTGTGTTGGGAGCATCCATAGCTGTAGAATTGTATCATTATGAACACGACCGCTTCAGCTGTGTGATAAACATTTATGTATGGTCCAAACAGTTTCATGGATATAAACAAGAGCAAAACGTATAAAGATCCAGTTTCGGCTAAAGCTTAGTTGAAGTGTACACGAAACTATATAGGAAAATTTCGTAGTCATATTTATTTCATGACTTAATTTGTGTGATAACCCCGTACACGACCCAACATCCTTTGTCAAACTGTGACAAAAATGTTCCATCAGCAAGAGGCCGGTATTTCACTTTAAAATACGGCAGAACTGAGGGAACATCATCCCGATACAGGAAATCCAGAATAAGATTAAAACGGTAAACTAATTTGATGTGAAAATATAAAACAATGATATGTGTAGGTGATGCAACTTACGTCCACCTGATAAGGTAAACTAAAGTTTCTAGACTTGACGTTCGTTGCCAATGGTACAATCATACATCCCCTGCTTTATGCGGTTTATTTTATCCTACTAGTTGAAAGTAGGTTCCATCACGTACGCATATCATTGTTTTATACTTCTACATCCAACTAGTTTACCATTTTATACTGATTCTACATTTCCTGTGTGGGGATGAAGTTCCCTGCCTTCTGCCGCATTTTAAATTGGACTACCTACCCCTTGCCGGTCGAACATTTTTGTCACAATAGGCAGAGTATGTTGGGTCATCTACGTGGTTATCATTTGAACTAAGTCCTGAAGTAAATGTGAGTGCATAATTTTCCAGTATAGTTTCGTGTGCAGTTCATTTGCGTTTTAGCCGAAACTGCATCTTTATACTTTTTTGTCATGTTTGTATATAGATTTCTCCCTCAAAATTGTTCTAACGCCATGAAACTAGATCGATCATAAATAAATGTTGTTGTTGTTGTTGTTGCTGATCACGATAAGATAACATAAAAACATGAAACTCCGTCAGCACAATATAACAAAATTTTAATGAGACATTGCCGCAGTGAGGAAAATTGGAACAATAATTCACAATATGCGGCCATTGACCACAGACACCAAACTGGCAAAGGAGATACTGCTGCGTACGGGGAACAGCCCGACAAAGCGGCAGTCCTTCTCATACCAGTGGTGTACCAGCGGCCTACCTGCGAAGGGGCGTCCTCAGCTGACAACAGAGCTTCAATTTCGCATCCTGAGGTAGCCAGCAGTCAGAAGTGCAGGCGACGCCAGAGGTCGCTGACTCCGAGGACCAGTTTGTCTCCGTGAGCCACGTGGTCGTACATGGTTCCTCTAGTTACTCTACCCGGCCTGGTATTCCGGGCGGTGCAAAGCTGCTCCAATGCACCATTCGTCGCGCTCTGGACCAGGCGCTGACTGCATCCGCAGGTCTTCAATCATTGTCTCGATCAGGAGCTTCACTATATACGACACCGTGCCGCACCAACCATCGCCAACCGAGTGGGCCACCATTGTCTGTGCTCACCACCAACAAAACTTGGCCTCAGCGTCGGAGAGGGAGAGTAGCTTGTTGTAGACCGTCGACCTTCAGTACGTTATTTTGTTCTACTTCTGAGAGAATATTAAACATAGGATGTTTCATCATTACGGCGTTCAGCCCAACTTCCGAAGTGCGTGAATTCAGTAACAATCACGAACTTTCATTCACTATTGTAGTGATTATATTTTCTCCAACGGAGGAGTATTTTTGCTTAGGTACTTTTCAATAGAACCGTTCTACATCGTTAACCTGGGATTTCTTTCTCAGTGCGTCTGATAGTCATAAGGTTTGGCAAACAGCTTCCACAATAACCACTAAGGACAAGCGAAAAATTATGAGATTTAATTGTAGCTTACTTACATTAGTACTTAAATAAATCCACATCTATGAGGGCTATTCAGAAAATAAGGTCCGATCGATCGCGAAATGGAAACCACAGTGAAAATGCGATGAAGCTTCACATAGATGTGTCGGACAGTGTCTCTAGCATGACCACCGAACGCATAATGTCGCCCTTTTCAATTCTGGTCGCACAGTGGGCTCGTAATGAAGCCTGGAAAGTAGTGTATCCCGCCAAGTACGAGTGCCTGTGAGAGATTTCTCCTGATTTCAAGCAGCCCACACAACGTAACTGCCACGCATTTTTTTCTTAATGTCAACACTCGGTCGGACACTACAGGGGCAAAGAGGTGGCTCCTTCAGCGTTTTCGATGGGACATTTTCGTCACCAACCATGTATCTAGGAGTTGGCTCCCTCAGAGTTCCCTCCCTCCTCATATGAACCGCTGGATATGTAGAAGACATTTTGGCACCATCTGTGACGAGGTTATTGGAAAGTTGGTACAATGCCACGACAAATGTCTCAGTGAGAGCGGTGAATTTGTAGGACACTAGTTGGAAGTTGTAGCTAACTACCAGCCCTGAGTGGCCGAGCGGTTCTAGGCGCTACAGTCCGGAAACGCGTAACCTTTGCGGTCACATGTTCGAATCCTGCCTCGGGCATGTGTGTGGTGTCCTTAGGTTAGTTATTTAAGTAGTTCTAAGTTCTATGGGACTGATGACCTCAGAAGTTAAGTCCCATAGTGCTCAGAGCCATTTGAACCACTTTTTTGCACCTAAGTCTTGCAAATAAAACAGTTTTGATTTTCGCTGTGATTTTTATTTGGCAACATTACTTTCCGGACAGCCCTCGTACAAGCACTCCCATCGTCAACTATTCACCCAAACAGCTCTACTCTCAACTCACGACCACGCCATCTATAAAAATTTTGCAATTATAATTTTCTGTGCGAGGGCACATACAAAATAAAACACACTCACAAGGCAATAACAAGATAGCAATTTTCCCTAATTCACATACAAGGTCAATCAAACTCACAGCGTCAAAATTAACAACACCCGACTTTCCGACGGAGGAGGCGCAACACTTGGAGCGCTCGATCAGAAGTACCGGAGGCCCGACCCAGCACGCGAGGTTTTCACTTTGACACACGCCGCATAAGAAACCGTAGGACGGTCAAGGCGGCAACAGTCGTCAGACAGAACGTCTGGGCCAGCGCGGGCAGGAAGCAGAGCATCAGACTAGGGGACAACAGCAGTGGGCAATCAAGACGGGTGCGGACTGCGGCCGGAGCACCAGCGGCAACAGTGGACCACAGGAGCGGCCCCTGGCGGACTCGGTCCACAGGCGGAGCACCTGACGCATCCCGGGCCAAACACCGAGCGCCTGACACCATCTAGGCATAATTACTGGAATTTATCCACCCAAGGACCCTCGGCCGTACGGCGAACGTCAGAGCTGCCCCCAGATGTCCTCCCTTAAGTTCCTAATTAGGAGACATGCCCTCCAAGACTGAATTCTCCAATCTCAGAATGAAATAGAGTCCACACACCACAACCAAAACACACATATTGGCTAAGTAATGCAGTTAACCATCCGAATAGTCCACCTTCTTCCGCCAGAGGGGAAAAATGTCATGGAACAGTCTCAGGGAGCACCTGAAGAAGACAACGAGTCACATCGAAATTCCGTGCGAGAAGGACGCGAACAACTGAGAGAGGACCCGATTTTTCAACATATCAGTATATCGTCGGGGTATATGACTTTAGCTTAGAGAAAACAACTGCGCACCCACATTGCCAACACAGAATAATCCCAACACTCCACACTGTACACACGGACTTTACGTTTGCAACACAGGGAGTTTGTAAATTAGTTATTCAAAGTAAGCTTTAATTGTGAAAAGGTGAATAACTTAAGAGAAATATTTGATACAGTATAACTTGATGCAGTATGTTTAGTGCTAAATTACGTCCGAACTGTAGTAACGGATCTGGATTCTTGAAACCGTAGACAAAACTGCGACACACTGCACCGTTAAGCGACTCCGTGATGACTGGTGGAATAAATCATTCGTGGAAAAGCGGAAATTAACAGTGTTAGGCGGATAAAGCTTGAACATATACTGCATACTGCGCCATTTCTGTAAGTTAGTTACCCTTCTCACTGACTAAGATCAATTTTGCACAATTAATTTGTATACACTCTGGATTACTGATAACTTGTCACACGGAACGCGCACCCTCTCCTATTACTCCAGGGGTAAGTAGGAAAAGTAACTAGGACGGGAAAAGTGGCCACTGCATATGTTTTGACCTGGGTAGTGCTGCTGTTTCCGAGAGGTCGTCAAACTAGTTGTAATACGCACTCTAAGTTGTCGCAGTGAGTTTGGCAGAGGAAGCCTGTTCAGTTATTTTTTTTAGTACAAACTTTTCTAGTTTTCAGTTATTTGGTGTAAGTAATTTATATTGTTGTTGTTACTTACCTTACTTGTACGTAGGGTAAGAATTATTTACCGTACCGATATTGAAACAACGTATTTTGGCTTCCAAAAGTAGTTCCTTGTTGTTCTACATCTACATCTACATCCATACTCCGCAAGCCACCTGACGGTGTGTGGCGGAGGGAACCCTGAGTACCTCTATCGGTTCGCCCTTCTATTCCAGTCTCGTATTGTTCGTGGAAAGAAGGATTGTCGGTATGCTTCTGTGTGGGCTCTAATCTCTCTGATTTTATCCTCATGGTCTCTTCGCGAGATATACGTAGGAGGGAGCAATATACTGCTTGACTCTTCAGTGAAGGTATGTTCTCCAAACTTTAACAAAAGCCCGTACCGAGCTACTGAGCGTCTCTCCTGCAGAGTCTTCCACTGGAGTTTATCTATCATCTCCGTAACGCTTTCGCGATTACTAAATGATCCTGTAACGAAGCGCGTTGCTCTCCGTTGGATCTTCTCTATCTCTTCTATCAACGCTATCTGGTACGGATCCCACACTGTTGAGCAGTATTCAAGCAGTGGGCGAACAAGCGTACTGTAACCTACTTCGTTAGTTTTCGGATTGCATTTCCTTAAGATTCTTCCAATGAAGCTCAGTCTGGCATCTGCTTTACCGGCGATCAACTTTATATGATCATTCCATATGCAGTTGTTTCACTTGTTTTGAGAGTTTCTTCTGTGAACTGCTAATGCTGACACGGTGTCCGATTCGAACAGTGGCCACGGTACGCATCGGAGAAAATGGTTAAGATGTTTACCCAATAAGAATTAGTTACTTGCATACGTCACAATTAATATCAAAGATCAGACTGAATTCTAAAACCTTTTGTATAAAAAGCTCTCATCTGTCATTCAATCCCTTTGTAACGATTTTCAGTTAATTAAGTCATGTTATTTAAAACCCTCTCTGTTCAGTTATATTTGGCGTAATACAAAAATATGCTCCAGCCGCTTGGTATCAAGACGCCTAAAAATATATCCGAAAATCAGAACAGCAAACATGGTACGCTGTTGCGATGGCACTGGCCACTTTACCCCCTAGGTAGGAAAAAATGGCCACTGTGTAAGCTTTTAGAAAAATGCATATAGCTCTGAAACATTATTTTTGAACCTAAAAATATTTGATGTGATATCGTATAATAAGTAGATTCAAAATGTGTTAGCGAGAAGGTTCTATCAGTAAACGTGGTTTCGTGAAAGTCTAATTTCCTTTAGAGTGGTCACTTGCCCCACCTACGCTATGTTGAGTCATTCAGCCGACCAAAATACCACTGTCGGTCAATATAGCACCCTGCTAGCGCGGCATTTGTAATGTGGAAGCCTCTCTCTGCGTCTCCTAAGGTATCGCTGACCTTTCACGCTGGAAAAGCTGGCAACTGCCCCACTGAGACTCTTGTGTCCATGCTCCGTACTGCCTATTAGTGAAGTCAAGAACGTGGCTCCTTGGCGCACCCAATTAGGAGATTGCTTCATCTTTCTTGGCTGTTCACTAACTTAATCCATCGTCCACCTCTTAACCACGCAGCTGCAGCCCCTGCGACAAGCCTGATTGAGATAAGTGACACCAATACCTCAAAATTGCCCGTGCAGGTGGCATTGGTATCAACGGACACTTGTGTTGTTGTTTTCATCTCTTACTCCCCTGTCCGTATCTCCAGAGTAGCTAGCCTGGTTAGCTTCAGCCGTGGCGGGATCTCGGTCACCTCCCCCCCCCCCCTCCCCCACACACACACACCCCCTCACTGACCACCGGCGGTGCCGTAGGCATCCTGACTGCCGCACTCGCTTCCGGGAGGTGTGTTCATGCCGATCGCTGATCAGGTGACCGTCTCTCACCTGCCTTATACCGCCCATCAAAGCTCGGCGTGGCGCTACCTACATTACAAACGACACGGACGGACCACGTTGCTGAGCCAAACACCAGTGCGATAACAGTGCTGTAGTGACGGGTCAGGTTGGGAAGGAAGAAAGACGTGCCGCAAACTACAAATTATTTTCACACAGCTGACTCCCAATGATATTACGGAATTGCACGGAGGTGCGAAGGGCATTCAATAAGTAATGCAGCACATTTCTTTTCCTCGGCCAATTTCGGTGAAAAACATGGTAACTCTCTTGTGGGAAACTTTGGAATATTTCCACTTCAGCTCCTTTTGTTTCATGAAATTCCGATAAGCAACGTGTCTGTCTATCCTTCAACATGGCGTCTGTAATGGTGGTGCATTCCAAACAAAGAGCTGTCATTGAGTTTGTTTTGTCGGAAAACCAGAGAATCTCTTGCAGAATATCTGCGGAGGCCTGAGGCCTGCCAGTGAACAAAAGCTCGGTGTGTTGTAGGGCGAAACGTCGTTCGTCATCGCAACGAGGTCGCAAAAACCTGTCCGATCCCCCGCACGCTGACCAGCTGTACACAACTGTGACGCCTGCACTGTTGGAACGTATGGACAATCTCATTCGGCATGATCGACGGATCAAAATCGAACACCTCGGTTCTCAAGTGGCTGTCTCTCTGTTAGTAGTGCTGACATACTCGTCCACCAGTTAGGGTACTGTAAGGTGTGTGCCTGCTGGCCTCCTCGCCTGTTAACAGAAGACCATAAAGAGTAACGAAGGGCGATCTGTGCGGAGTTTCACAGCACGTGCACCAGTACATCTATCAAGGGGCTGGGTGTGAGGGTTGGGGGGGGGGGGGGGGGGGGAAGGGGTGTACGTGGTTACTGATGCAGCTAAACCTTGGCTCTGACGCCGACCAATAGAGTGGTGTCATATGGGAGGGAGTATAGGCCATCCCAGGAAGGTCGCATAAGACCGTCGCACTGAAAAGCCATAACATAAAAAAATGTCGAATAATGTAGTGTATTGGAATCCTGAATAGAACCAACCTGCTATCAGAAAAACAAGATATGTTGTCTTACTTACTGAACGACTCTCATAGGAGTGGTCACTGTGACCAGAGATCACAGTGGCGCCATCACTCAGTGTAACACTTTTTTACTTTCTGTTCACGTATTTACTTCCCTACTAACGAGAGTTCTGAGCACTGTTGCGGACTTTGGACTTTACAGCGAAGTATCCCTGAAAACCTGGAGTGGGGCAGAGGGGTAGTCAGTTGAGAAAATTTCAGAGTGGACTTGCAGTTCGCCATTCGTAAGACAATCAAGCGAAATCTCTGGAAAACGTTGTGTAGATCAGGTGTTTTTGATCTACTTTATCATTTATATCTAGTACAGTGCTGTCCAGTTGCTTTCCCGATGAAGGACAGCGGTCCCTGTACTAGATGGGATAAACACCAAGGAAAATAATTTAAAAAAAGCAGTGGGAATAAAGTATGTTTGACTGATCACAGCTTTATATCGCAGACTAAATATACGGAGTGACTGATTCACACCTGTCGATGGGTTTTTCGCAACTCGTAACACCTTCAGATACTAAAAACAAGATTTTCATATTGTCAGGCTACTGGTACTACAAGAAAATGAAGTGAATCTTTTTGTAGAGGATTAAATTTAGGTAGATTTTATACTGGGATACTTTTTCGCTAGAGGCCATAGTTATTGAATTATACAACAAAAGTGATCAAACTCAAAAACTGATGGCAACAACACAAATGTGTCTCAGTACAAAATTTAATTACAATAAACTTCCTACAAAAACGTTGTGTTCATTTTTTCGATAGGGCTAATGGTTCGCGCATAACGAGCGAGAGAATATGAAAATCTCGAATTTAATGTTTGAATGCATTGTGAGCTGCATGAGACCCATCGAAAGGGGCAGCTGAATGACGCTGTATGGCAATAGACAAAGAGTTACAATTATAGAACTGAATACAGTCTCCTATTTTGAAATTTAATATGGTGCAATGTCCCCACGAATTGTAGTGAGACACCTAGATTCATTTAAAGACAAAATACAGCAGTACTCGCAGTTCTTCAAACAAGGCTTAGACATTCATTATCCTGAAAAATATAGCCCCTGGATTTACTTGCAGGATATACAGACCCCAAGATCTAGATCACACCTGATCTCGTAAGAAAGAAATCGCTTATAATGTCACAGGCTGTTTCTTACAAACAAACTTGATGTTTGATTATTAAAGGTTTAAATGTCTGTTTTTGCAACACTGATGATATGGGGTTTGTGTGAAAGACATACCACTTTATTAGAATGAAAATGGAGGACGCTGTATGATGGTGAGGGGGATTCCAATCCAAAGTGCTCAGGAACACGTCAACGTTTTGTCATCTAGTGTGGAAGACATCTTCAAAGACTATATAGACATACATAATCATCAAATCTAAACTTGTGTTGCTAGCCATCTAAACTTGAGAAGTGACTAGCTATGTCTTTAAAACCCACGAGGACGTGTCACTAACTATTGCGCGAAGATCTAGAGTGAAACTACGATACTAGGCCGCGGTGTCCACGTAGGATTCGAATTCTACCTAATTATAATGCTACCTCACACTGTCTACCAAAATAAAAATATACATACGCACCAGAAAAGAAGGAAAGCCGATATGTTACGTAAATGCACAGGACTCGCTGTGGGGACAGACAGATTCTTATCACCGACTGACCGTCCAGATGTCTACCCTGATATCATTAAAGCGCTTAAGCCAAATACTAGATTCATTGTATTGAAAAGAACGCAGTCCAGGTGCCAACTCCTCCGCAGTCCTTTCTGTGCTTGTGATGCCTATTCAATGAACCCATTTTCGACTATCTTAATTTCCTAGTTTCTTTTCTCGAGACTTTAAGAAAAACGTGTGAAGACAGAAAAAGCTTCACTCGCACGTGTCATGGTGTAATCCCCTGGTGTAGAGGTACGGGTCGCAGCGGCTGACGCATCGCTCCATGAGAGCTCTAGCGGTCGGTTGGAGGCTGACAACGGCGAAGGAAACGGTGATTTAGCACACTAGAGGCTAGGCGTATTTCACGGTTTACTGGAGCACCGCAGTGAAAACAGAACACTGCGTAAATTATTTCTGTGGGCATTGGAGAGACGTACAGCTCTACAGGGAGTTCTGCATCCTGGGGCGCGCAACGCTGTCTCATATGCTCCGGGACATTACCTCACTTTATTAGGATCAAACTACGCTTCATACGACAGTGGGAGTGACTACCACTGAAAACACTTGAGAACACGCTGACTCTCAAAATAAAATATGAATTCACGTTAATTACCTCGTTTTTGATTCAAACAATAGTTCAGACAGTTCCCTGCAGTAACGATTGCTTCGAGTCCAACACTTGCTTTCGTAAAATCGAGATCGAAAATTGAAAACAGTGTACAAGATACGACACATACTTAAGATTATCCATTACGGATGTTTTAGAACCCGTGACTGTTAATTGAATGTAAATGCATAAAACTGCAACTAGTCACTTTTTTGAATACTTATTCAACTATTCCATGAACCAGTTAACGAACCTTTTCAGGTTCATCTTCAGATGGTTTTCTGGAAGTTACATCACTAATTCTAGCATAATGCTGTGTGCTGGCTTGTGATAATATGGGCGACGTTTTTTGTTAGTGTCCACCAGTCCGCTTCATTCTGATGGCCAGTTGATATGTCACTTCACACACCATTACAAACACTGTATTCATTTACACTGTGACAGCAAAACTTTGGCAGTATCCACACATAACTGCAGCATCTCACCGAAAATACCTAGACACTCATATGTAATGCGAAAAAGACCATTAGGTATCAAGAGAGTGGGACCCGTCAATATAAAAGATGTTCGACAGCACTGTGTTGTCACAAGAAAAGTAGTAACAGCAGAATAGATTCATCAGGAGAGCTCAGTGACTTCGAAGGTCAACTAGTCACCGGGTGTCACCTGTGTAGCAAATCCATCAGGGATATTTAAACAATTCTATAGCTGCACAAGTCTACTGTTGGCGATGTGACTGTGAAGTGGAAACGCGAAGGAACAACCGCACCTAAACCTAGACCAGGCAGACTTCTCGTAGAGACGGACAGAGACAGTCGAGGATTACAAAAAATGGTTCAAATGGCTCTGAGCACTATGCGACTTAACTTCTGAGGTCATCAGTCGCCTAGAACTTAGAACTAATTAAACCTAACTAACCTAAGGACATCACACACATCCATGCCCGAGGCAGGATCCGAACCTGCGACCGGGGCGGTCGCTCGGTTCCAGACTGTAGTGCCTAGAACCGCACGGCCACTCCGGCCGGCGAAAGATTACAGAGGGCTATTGTACGACATCGCATGAAATTAGGGGAAGAAGTCACTCGTGAGTTTCATGGTGCTGCCAGCAGTACAGGTAGAAAAATTGCTGTGCATAGGGAGTAAGAAAACATACAGTGCAGTGTACGAGCAGTTGCTCATAAGCCACACATTACTGTGGTCAATGCCACGCGACGCTTCAGGTGGAATATAAAGACCAACGTCAATGGACACTGAGTGACTGTGGAATTAAGTTTCCCCAGCGTGTCAAATGTTCGAAGAGACTTCGAGATTGGAGCCGGTCGTCGTAAACTTCACTCCACGATATTTCAACTGGGCACCAGCCGGTCATCTTCAGGTGAGCCATCGAAGACTGACCAAGACGTTCTCCGCTCCGCCTTATTTAGTGCGCTGGTAGTATTGCCGCACGTGCGTCAGATTCACGGTGACGGAAGGATCCCACCGTCCGGCCGCAGCGCCCTCGCTGTTAGAACTGCAAGGATCAGCTGGCTTCGTCGTTGTTGCTAGTCGCAGTCATCGGAGTATTCTCGAGTCTTCATCTACATCAGGTCTCGGAGTGACGGCATTCCACTAATTATCCAGCTGGTAGCAGGTGTCAAGGTTCGTTAGATTTTCTGCGATGCGTATTTCACCGGATTCGTTTATTATGGAGTCCCAAAAAGACGTCGATGTGGCCAAAATTAATGTTTGTCACACTCAACTCATTGTCCGTTGTGGATACGATGTTCCGCAATTGCAGACATGCTGGGTTTCCAGAAGGCGAGTGCAACGCTCATGTGCTGTGTAACGTTCTTCCACTGCGCGTGTTGTTTGTCCTATACAGGGTGTTTGAAAAAGGTACGCCTAGACTTTCAGGAAACATTCCTCACACACAAATAAAGAAAAGATGTTATGTGGACATGAGTCCGGAAATGCTTATTTTCCATGTTAGAACTCATTTTAGTTTCGTTATTCCATCTACGCTCAATGGAGCACATTATCATGATTTCATACGGGATACCCCAATGTGCTGCTAGAACATGTGCCTTTACAAGTACGACACAACATGTGGTTCATGCACGATGGAGCTCCTGCATATTTCAGTCGAAGTGTTCGTACGCTTCTCAACAACAGATTCGGTGACCGATGGATTGGTAGAGGCGGACCAATTCCAATGCCTCCATGGTTTCCTGACCTCAGCCCTCTTGACTTTCATTTATGGGGGCATTTGAAAGCTCTTGTCTACGTAACCCCGGTACCAAATGTAGAGACTCTTCGTGCTCGTATTGTGGACGGCTATGATACACTACGCCATTCTCCAGGGCTGCATCAGCGCACCAGGGATTCCATGCGTCTCAGGGTGGATGCATGTATCCTCGCTAACGGAGGACATTTTGAATATTTCCTGTAACAAAGTGTTTGAAGTCACGCTGGTACGTTCTGTTGCTGTGGGTTTCCATTCCATGATTAATGTGATTTGAAGAGAAGTAACAAAATGAGCTCTAACATGGAAAGAAAGCGTTTCCGGACACATGTCCACCATAACATATTTTCTTTCTTTGTGTGTGAGGAATGTTTCCTGAAAGTTCGGCCTTACCTTTTTGTAACACCCTGTATAGCCCATACCACACTGGAAAGACATTTTGTAAATTTCCACCTTCCGGAAGATAAAATTATCCTCCACCAATCCCAGCAGGTCCGAAATCGTAGACAGAAGGCGGAAAATCACTTTCACCTGAAAATTATTAAGGATTCTTGCTATTTTGAAGGAAACACTTGTAACGAATCGAAGACAAGCTAGAGACTTTGCTGGTGGGTTCTCCTATTCATAATCTTCCCGGTTCTTGGTTTCAGTTGAGAAAGGTCTTTTAATTTTCCAGATCGAGTATCCACTGTCTCTGAACGCTGTCCTTAAACGTGGAAGATCTTTAGTCAAATTATCTCCATCCCAAACTGTATGAGACCTGTGTAGAAAGGGTTCAAGCACACTCATTGTTTGGGATGGCTGATGGCAACTTGAAGAGTGAAAGTACAAACCAATGTGACCGGTGACAAGCGATTTGGATTGGCGAATCACGCTACACCCTGTGACAATCTTATGTAAGGGTCTGCGATTGGTGAATGCCTTGACAACGTTACCTGCCCTCGTGGGTAGTGTCAAAAGTGAAGCGAGAAGTAGTGCGGATCCAGTCGGCTGCTACGGTCGCAGGTTCGAATCCTGCCTCGGGCATGGATGTGTGTGGTTTAAGTAGTTCTACGTCTAGGTGACTGATGACCTCAGACGTTAAGTCCCGCCGACCGCGGTGGTCTCGCGGTTCTAGGCGCGCAGTCCGGAACCGTGCGAATGCTACGGTCGCAGGTTCGAATCCTGCCTCGGGCTTGGATGTGTGAGATGTCCTTAGGTTAGTTAGGTTTAAGTAGTTCTAAGATCTAGGGGACTAATGACCACAGCAGTTGAGTCCCATAGTGCTCAGAGCCATATGAACCATTTGAAGCCCGGAGTAGGTGGTTTTGCGGAAAGCGGGTGTTTTTCGTGGTTGGATTGTGGCTCCCTCATTGCACTTAGGAAAACGCTAAGTGCTCAGGGATATGAACAAATTTTACAGTAGTCTCTACTGCGCACAGTAGAGGAACAGTTCTGAGATGAAAACTGTTGGCATCGCGATGAAAATGCGTTCTATCGTCAAGAAACGTTGGTGAGCAATGTATTGTAGACAATAATATCCCTGGAACGGACTCCCGAACCCAGAGTCCCAATCTGTATCCAGCGGAACATGTTTCGTATGATTTAGAACTTTGACTCCGCTCCAGACTCCAATATCCAACATCAGTACTTTGCCTGGTTTCGGTTCTAGTGGAAGAATGGACTGCCAGCGTCCACTGACATTCAGACAACTCTTTGGAAGTATCCCCAGCTGAGTTCATGGTTTCAAAAGGCGAAAGATGAATGTAGACCACATTAATAATAAAACATTTAGTGCATCTGAATAGCCATACAGGTTCAAAATACAAATATAATAATATAAGAGGTTAGAAATTTTACACTTGATGGTTTGCATAGTCAATTAGTGACTGTATCCTTTTTCTGTAGAGTTCAATATGGTAAAGTTTGCATGCTCGGTGAGACATTTTCCACTCACATGTTGCGCTGGGTTGAAATAAGGTAGTGTGAACCGTGTACTGCCAAATGTCCCATCTCGAACGTCCTTGTTCGGTCAATAATGGGTACTGTTTGGGAAAATTCTGGAGTATGTCTTCCCTTTTTTCTTTCAGTGTTCTAGTAGATTTTCCGAAGCAGTGGCGTTGGGTTGGATGAGGTTCCTCCGTATGTCTCCAATGAGGAAAAATTCTCTCGACAGCTTGTATACGAGTCAGGATTACATAGTTTTGGACGCTCGTTTCGCTTTCTCAGTATTGGTCGCGTTTACCATTTCTAATGTGTTCGATTTTTCACCGCGAGATATCTGTGAAGTACATCCGTATCGGTGAGATTCTGGCACTAAATAGTGACAGTAGTGTCTCTACGCCAGTGATTTACAACCTGGGGGTATTTATCCCCTGAGGGGTGAAATTAAATTTTCGGAGGTGTAAAAAATAACGATTAGATTCTGTTTCGGTCACAAAACTACATTTTTTTCAAAAGATCATTGCTATTATCATACTTCTGTAACACTAATACTTAAATATTTGTTATATAAGTTATCAATAAGTATTTTTTTTACCAATTAGTAGCATTATCAGGTGAAAGTTACAAGTTCATCACGTAGTCCACCCACTACACATATATTTTGTGCTTTGTCCCGTACATTGCTGATGATAAAAGTTAGACATATACGTATCAAATGCTAAATACATGAAGAAAAGTCTTCAACAAGTGTTAGATAGTACCTGCAGTAGTCCAAAAATTGCTTCATTACTCGCTTCGAAAGAGATAAATGAGTTAACTGACACCACGACACAGCAGCAGCTACATGAGGGCTGCCATAGTGCTGTACACAGTGTTAGTTTATTATTATTATTATTATTATTATTATTATTATTATTATGAGAGTGACTAGACACAAAGCACTAACAGCATGAAGTCGTCCAATTCCTGCCAGCTATGAAGTAAGAAGTGTAGCAGTGATGTGATTTACGAACAGTGAGCATGGTACACACATCTGAACTTGTTCGATTTCAAATGTGGTGGCGGTGCGTGAGTCAAGCAAGTTTCGTGATGGAGAAGAGTAATGCAGGGGAAGCATGCTTTGTAACAAGTGTGTATCCTCACTGTGGAGAGTTAGCGTTCTTTTCTGAGAAAGAGTCGTGGGTTGCGCTTGCGTCGTGCCACTAACTGTTTCGTCGTTCATTCTAACACACATCCACGCACACACACACACACACACACACACACACACACACACACACACACATGCACACAAAAACTAAACATCGTTTATATTTCATCATTTTACCTATAGAAGTGTTGCAAGAAGCAGTTTAGTTTGGTGCTATAGCTGGCGATAATGTGGAGGAGGGGTGGGGGCCAACACATGCCAGGGGTGGGTGGGAGGGCGGCGATACCGGCTAATGATCTAAGAATGGGTGAGAACTACACCTCTAAGCGGAGGGATCTGATATATTCTATTTCATGAACAGCCATTATTGCTTGCATTGCTTTCCCTGGTACAAGTGTTGTCAAACATTACACAATTTTTGTGCAGTGAGCCTAGGTTTATGATTTATAGTTTTCTCTCCCCTTCGAAGTTCTCCGCCACTGTGGGTCCTCCTACTTCATTTCTGAGCACCTTCATATCTGTTTTTGCCACATTTATTTCGAAGTTGTAGCTGATGCAACGAACTTCCGTATCATTTATTTTTTCTTGTAGCTTTGTAAAGTCATTTGAGCCTTTTACAGTATATTCTGCATATGCGTGTTTCCAGCAGTTTTTTGTCACTAGCTTCCTGTTTATGGAGGCAAAGCCTTTCTGTCTCTACAAGAGCTTCCCATACGCTCTTTAGCAGGAATTCTATTTTGGTGATAGTTGATCGTCATTTCCTGACTCCCATTTGGTTTTTGGGAAGGTGTTCACTGATTACTTTTTGTTTATTCTTTCCATTATTATTTTTGTATTTTGAAAGGTAAATTCTCTAAATATTATAGCTTGACATTTGCTGAGGGCCTTCGTCTTTCCTTTACCTTTATGCAGCGTGGTCAAAAACAGACTCAACATCTTGTACGTATGTCGTAACGGAGGTTTTGCTAAAAAATAGCTCTGAGAAAAAAATCATAGCGTTGAGCCTTTTACGAGTCATTTAACAATGAAGTTGGCCAATTCAAACACTTGTACCTGCTAAAATGTGGAGATCTGTGAGTCCGTGATTTGTCCGTGATTTACCACTGGTAGTTCTCATTACCAGTTAAAAAGTGCTTTTTACGGAAGTGATACATTTAGGCTACGTGAGCAAAACCTTTGTGTGTTCGACTTGAGGAAAACAAATGAAGAACACGTTTGGCAACACCTCCTCTGGCAGGCTGCTTGATTTGCACGCACGATGACGTGACTAGCTATCTTCAGTGCTATGTAACTCTGAAACGGCACAACGTATAGAATTTTTTTTCTTAAGAGTTATATCTCCCAACAACCTCCACTGCAACACCCTCGTAAGTTTTTCAGACTGTTTCTGACCACACTGTATAGCACTTTCATTACTAATAGTACTGACTGTTCTGAAATGGAGGCTGTTTCCGTGCAGTTACTGTAAGGCTTTGTTGACATTGGTTTTAGTATGAATGCCCACGGGAAGGATCCCAAAGCTCTCAGCAGTGTCTCGCAAGGTGATTGTAATCTCCCCCCACCTTCCTACTTCCATCTATTCTCCACATTAAACAGTGTCCATTCCACGTAATTAATAAGAGCAGTCTTTTATAAAGATTTGAGAGGAACGAGGATTAAACTTTCTAGTTTACTTAGCTTGTCATTTTGAGATGGCACCAGTTATTCTTGTCTAGGGGTCTGATTCTTGAAGCTGAAACTTTCACATCTGGTCCTCACGGTTGGTTTGAACTAAATAAATCTTTAAGATTGTTGTTGCGACATTTTTTATGTCAGTACATTTTCTCATATTTTAGGATATCATAAAGTATTTTGATTTTTCTCATTAACTAAACCGAAATTACATTGTTTTCACAAAAATACCAAAATACATCAGATCACATCAGAGACACGCTTACGACTCTCACACTCTGCAGAAATAACAATATTTCAAAAGTTACACAATTTTTCGTAACAAATTACTTATTAGTAGTTTCCGTTCCATTATTAATTTCGATTATTATTTCATAAATGAATCCTGAAGTAAACATAGTAATCAATACAAGATTGCGTAATTAATAACAGAAAGTTTAAGCGTGGCAATAACGCGTCATTTCAAATGTTTCAAAGAAAAAAATAATTTTAACTCTACACTAGGAACTAGCGCTTCTCGATTGTAACATCGAAACTAAAATATTTTATAAAGTAATTCCTTTTCATGAATTGTAGCTTGAAATATAACATAATGTGTATAAAATTATATGAAAGTTTTGAGAAAGTAACTGAGATAATACTGACCTGTCCAAAATTCGAAAAATAATGCTAGTATCGACAACTTCTGTTGAGGAAAAGTAATGCTAGAGGAGGATGTCCCGTTACATGATGATGTGTGGCACTCTTTAATGCCACAATGGATTACACAGTTCACTAATTAGTGGGTGAGAGATATACTCTGTCTGTACGAACCAGTTTCGTTCTCCCCTTTTATTCCGTAGCTCACTTATCGAAATAACGCGACGAAGACAGCAGAATAATGCTCTAAGAAAATAGTGTTACTTCTGTGGTTAGAGTTATGACTGCCTCCGAAAACATATTTTTGGAAATTCTTCTTTTACAAATAGTCTGCCCTGTTTGTTTTTGAGTGCACACAGTTGGGGCTTCCCAAACTAAGTTGTAGCTATATTTTTCAGTGAAAGTCCTCTTTTCGAAGAATCGTTTTCCACTGGCTTCATAACGATCTCTATCTCTTTTTATTTTGCCCTGATTTTTACTTTTCTGTATACCTACTAGACCAAATATCCACCATAGCCAGTTTTGTATATTTTCATCTTTATCGTACAGATGAACCGCCGCGGGCTGTGTATTCTTTGATCAAATAATAAGCAATCTGCGCATGTTTAGATGTACATCAGTTACAATTGTCGCTGTGTTTCCTGCAGGCGATGCCCGCGTTTACAGAATTTTAATTATTAGTTTCACTGTTGTTATTCCTTTCAGATGCTCTTTGCAGTTGCAAACTAGATATTCCTAACACGATTTAACAGATGTTCTATTAATACGCCCCTTTCTTATATATTCTGCCACCGGCTGCTTACTTTTGCGAAACCCATTACTAGGTCCGCATTACAAGAGTATCTAATATTTAATCTCTATGCAATACTGTAATGCAGAAATGCTTGTAACAGACGTGACGATGTTGGTATCACGTATACTTCACCGTAATTTCTGTCAACTACACAAGTGTCTCAGTCGTTTGTGGAATTAATGTGAAAGGGCACTTGAGATACCATGAGGTGAAGAAAGTCGTGGGATAATCATACGCACTTATACAGATGGCGGCAGTATCACGTACACAACGTATAATAGGGCAGTACATTGGCGGAGTTGTCATTTCTACTCAGGTGATTGATGTGATAATGTTTCCGACGTAATTATGGCCACTTGACGGGGTGTAACAGACTCTAAACGCGGAATGGCAGTTGGAGCTACACGCACGGGACATCCAACTTCGGAAATCTTTAAGGAATTCGAGATTCCGAATCCACATTCTCAAGACTGTGGTGAGAAGATCAAATTTTAGGCATTGTCTCTCACCACGGACAATGCAGAGGTCGACGGCGTTCACTTAACAACCAAGAGCAGCAGCGTTTGCGTAGAGCCGTCAGTGCTAACAGACAAAGAACAGCGGAGCCTATCATTGGTTATATTTTGATATCTGAAAACAATTAGCAGCCGCCAAAGAATTTTATGTTTCCAGAGAACAATGAACAATTTATGGATGACAATACGTCATGTCACCGGGCCGCATATTTTTGCGATGGGTCTTAAGAACATTCTGGAAAATTCGAGCGAAAATTTGGCAGACCAGATCACCCTACATGAATCCTAACACACATTTATGGGACATAATCTTGATGTCAGTTCCAGCGCAAAATTCTTCATCGTCAACGCTTTCGCAATTATCTACGGCTATAGATGGAGCATGGATCAGTATTTTTGCTGGGGACTTTCAACGACGTTTTGAGTCCATGTCACGTCGAGCTGCTGCAAAAGTCTGGGCAAAGGAAGTTCGAAACGATAATAGGAAGTATCCCATGACTTTCGTCACCACACTGCATAACGAATATATTAACACTGAATTAGAAAATTGTCCGATTATTACAGACGACTTTAAATAATTATTAATTGATCCTGCACTGTCCACGACAGCGCAGAGCAAGCCGAGGTATAACAAATGTAGCACTTGCACCATAATTTTTCAAGCGAAGAATAACAGCAACAATGTTGATCGATATAACTCAGGTTAATTATTATGATGGCTGAACAACGAATAAAACAAAAGCTGAAGCGAAGCATGACATTTTTGCTCTCGGATTCGTGTCAGCGCATGCATCCCATACCAGCGCACAAAACTGCAATTACAGATATTGCTCTGAAACCGAGCATCAAAATACTTTTATTAAACAGCAGCTAACTTGTCACAGCTGGGGAACGTGGGCGTTTTAAACAAAAAGGGGACTTTGGAAAACGTGCAGTGACGGGAATTACCATTTAAATAACGCTGTGTTAAGCGAGTTGGAGCACGAGCGTATTAACATTACTGATTTTAAGCTCATTAGAGAAAACGAAGGTTTAATTTAGATCACCAGCAGCAGCAGAAGGAACAGGTCACCTACCAGGGACAATGAAACACTGAACACGTGTAATCAAAGCCCAAATGAGTGATGCAGATGCTGGGATTTTGAGCCCTAAGAGAGCAATCTTTCTTCCCCTCTTCACACCCTCTAAAGAATGTGAGAGCTAATGAAAAAAAAGCCAGCAGAGCAGTAACAAATTATCCAAGTGTTAGAGTTATGAGGAACCATGAGGAATTACACTGATGTTCACTGGATCTCAGATACAGTGAGGAAATACAAGAGTGGATCTCTTGCCACTTTATTTTCGTCACTGCGTTAGTATTAATAACTGTAAGGTAAAATTCAAGCGTTACACTTTACTGAGAGAGTGCTACATATATTCCAAGTTTCATGTGCGAGTGCGACAGTGTCTTTGGTGTGAAAGACAAAAAATCACCGTTCTCATCTCGGTTTGAGTCAATGAGAGGCTTACACGCTAACCGCTCGTCTGTCGGCACCAGCTACAATTATCACAAGTTACATAATTACAGATTAAGATCGCAAATATGTAGACCAATTCTTTGAATATAATACGCCTTTAGCTGTATATTAGGCATGAAAAGTAGATAAAAGAGCTCCTTTTTATTACTTTATACTTTCATATGTAGGCCTGCATGATTTTCCAACCTTCTATTGGAAAATCTCTCCGTGGTTATCAGGCTGCGTCTGATTTGCGTGGCCACAAGGGAAATGTCGTCGTACTGCATGGAGTTGGAGACTAACAGTTTGCAACGCAGGCTGGAAAACCAAAACTGCGTAAAATGTTTCTCCAAAAATTTTGAACTCCGCTAAATCTTGGTGCCCATGGCGGCTATCTAGCCGCTCTGCTCCGTAGAGACGGGTCTAGTGGTTTAGACACACCCCGTTCTGAATGGACTCTACCATCAGTGATAGGAACGTTGTAGGGATATCATCTGGTCCATTGAGAATATGTTTTTGTTATTGCCTCCTGCGTATAGAGTGTTTCAATGAACGTTCGCGCTGTTTTTCAGGTTGGCTACATAACATTGGCAGACTAGAACGTGTGGAGTCCGCAAATATCCCAGTCTATTATAGCCCGGAGCTTAGATACGCCGGCGGGAGTGGCCGAGCCGTTCTAGGCGCTACAGCCTGGGACCGCGTGACCGCTACGGTCGCAGGTTCGAATCCTGCCTCGGGCATGGATGTATGAGATGTCCTTAGGTTAGTTAGGTTTAAGTAGTTCTAAGTTCTAGGGGACCGATGACCTCAGCAGTCAAGTCCCATAGTGCTCAGAGCCATTTTTTTAACTCGCCACATTTCAGGCCGTTTCCTTCTCACATTTTCTCACACGCGTCGCAACACGTCTCGACAGCACCATCGATTAACAGTTTGTCCCTCTGTCACGACTTCATGATGAACCAATCCATCGAAGTCTAAGAAAACTATCAGCACGGCTTTGACATTTGGCCTTACCAGGCGAGCTCTTTGTAGTTTTGGAGAACCTTTCCCGACCCGTTGTCAAGACAGAATCTTGGTCTCAACATTAAAACTGTAGACCCATGGCCCATCATCACTAATGATTCTCTTGAGCAACATCTACGACTATAGATCGAACATTGCCCAATATTTCTAAAGGGGACTTCCAACGACTTGAAAAGCTCTTCACAGATTGAGAGGTGAAGGTCTTTCTACTCTCTTTCTATCGAACGTTGCGGCAACACTATGCATTCCACGCAAAATCCAATGCAGACGCGTGGTTTCTCTAACTCGGCCATCTCGAAATTCGGAAACTGTGCGATACAACGTTCTACTCAGTACAGCACTGAACAATAATTAACACACATACGAAAATGAAACTTCTCGCACTTAAACATTAAATACAGACGTGTGCAGAGGTGCCAACCGCATTTCGCTCCAACACACCATTAGCGCGATATTACGAATGTTCCGTAATTTTTTGACAGAACTCGTATTTTCCGTTGTGTAGTTACCGACAATTCATATTTAGTATTTTCCTGTATTTACCAAGTACTTAAACAACTTACTAACTCAATACAAGTAACGTGTACCATATGCTTTTACTTTCTTTTTCTCACATGGTTCACGATATTGACGTACAATTATATCAGCTTGTAATTAATATTTATTATAAGTAGAGATCTTATGTAGAACAAAGCATTCTTCGCCACACCAGTCTCATTCTGATGTCTCACTTTTGTGTCAATCGCATCTTGTGTTGCACAGAATCACAGAGAGAAGCATTGTTTCACCCTCATCGTTGGTTTTGTCTTCTTTCAAACTGAAGCTTTGCAAATATTTGTTTTCTTTTGAACTTCTCTTCATCACTTTTACTCTGCATTTTCTATCATTACACCAAATTAACTGTGTGTGCTATTCACTCTATTCAACAATTTTTCTAAATCTTCACTGTTTAAAGCGGAATACTGACAAACCAATTTTAAGAATTCTTTTAGGTTACCGCCATAAATTGGGAACTACGCCAAATTTTGGCACCAAAAGCTGCTGCCTAGGGTACCGAGCTTGTGAAACTTACCCATACTCTTATACTTCTAGACCGTTCTGAAAATATTTCTCACTTTCTTATTATTTTTTGGAAGAAATGTCTTCCATTCACTATTCATTTATTTCAAACAATCATGATTTTGGGGCTATAGCCACTACCAATTGTAAGTTGAAATTTCACAAAATGTCATAACTCTCTAATTTACGTGTCTCCCTGGAATTAAGATGTATATCTGATTTTATAAACCAGTCTGTTAATATCAGATATATATTATTCCGACGATTACATGTGATTTAGACATATTTGACATTTTTTGACGTATGAGAATTGCTCTAAAGACGGAAACACTATTGTGTGAAATAAATGAACAGTAATTCACTGTCAAATGGCGGACATTTATTTCAAAGAAGTTCTGCATGACCGTGGTTCTACACGAAGGAAAAGTCGTTAAGGTAGTTAATCGTTTCTTTCGGCACCAAAGGACACGACAGTGGAGATGAGATAAACACAAACTTGAATTTTAAGTTCTTCGGTGTAAATTACTACCACTTAATCCTTGTAGATACCGTAATTGAATAGTGTCAGTCGCTATACTATAACGGAGGGGGGCGAGGTTATTAGGAGTGAAGCAAATGTCTGACTGAGAAAGGTTTGGAAAGTAGATTGGCCAAATCCTTTTCATCGGAACCGTCCCAGCATTCGCGTTAAATGATTTAAGGAAACCACAGAAAACCTAAATCAGGACGTCGAACGACCGTCTTCTCTCCTCTCCCACCCGCTACCCACCGCCCTTTATCCGTCTATATTATTCTTGTGCCCATCATTTAGAAATTCTCATTCCATTCTGCACTCCTGAACGTTATCTCTAGGCCTGAAATGACGTGAACATACCTCTGTTTGCCATTTATACTGACCCCCCGCGGACCTGATGTGGCTCCTCCACAAGGATAGCGAAATCTTATTCATGGATATCCGTGAATCATGTCCGAGGTATGCTAGGAATCTCCTCCAAAAACTGCTTTCTCCGATTTCCTTCCCTATCCTTGCAGAATTGCCGAAAGTACATCTTCTGCAGTAACTGCTTCGTGATCAGAAAAGTATCTCTCGTAACTTTACTTTTCCAAAGGCAAGCTAATCATCGTCCACTTCTTTACAATATTTCTTATTATTCTCGTGACAAAATTGAAATTTATAACATTGACATGTCAATGAAAATTTTTCACTTCTACACCAAATATCAAAATATTAGAAGAAGACATTATTGTTAGGCTACAGACGTGCGCCATTAGGAAATCGTCCCTTTTGGTTCTGGTAGACGATGTCTTACGAGTGAGGCAGTTTCCACGCACACAGACGTATAGTTTTGCCTCTTATGTCGGATAATTTCCTTGTGAGGCACGTTACTGGCTGTTAGCAACGAACAGCGCCCCTGTGTGTGTCTGTGGGTGCAGGCGTCTGTGGTCGGGAGTCAATGGCAATCTCACTAATGGACGGCGGGCAAACAATCCACTGTTCAGCAGACGGTGTGCAACCGCGTTAAGCACGATCCGTGACCTTTCCCCCGCAGACCGTCGTGACAACGCGCTGAAAATCACTAGCGCTCTGTGACCCTAATGCGGAGCTTCTTTGTGAATCGAATCTACAAAACGGCAAACCGCGCTCAAACATCACAGCAGGTATATATAGTGTCATCAGAGGGAAATTTTAGCGCCGCAGCTAATCCCCTGCACGTGCAGTAAACGAGTGATTGATTGCACTCGCTCTGCAAATAATTTACAATAGCTGTTTATAGTCCCAACCTCTGGCATATCACTCTACGGTTGAGGAAAACTCCTGTATACAGGGTGATTTTTCCACTGGGTACAAACTCGAGGGATCGATCGATGAGAGGATACGGAACAAAAATTTCTGATGTCCGGAAATGTATGGTTTCCACGCTAGAGATCATTTATTCAATCATGCTTTGTTACAGAATTTGCAGTCTAATACGAGCTGTACCATGCGGTGACAGTTACTGTATGTATGGTTTCTTCTTTGAGGGTAGTACTGTTCCGCCTGCGTCAAGCCCTAGCACGCTCTCCTGTGGTAGTAATTGGGAACGTTGTTCCTGTTTCACTTCTCTTACTGATTCAACTTTCAGTGGGTGTGATACAGCGCTATACAAAATGGTTCCGTATTCGAAGCCGGCCCGTGTGGCCGAGCGATTCTAGGCGCTTCAGTTTGGAACCGCGAGACCGTTACGGTCGCAGGTTCGAATCATGCCTCAGTCTTGGATGTGTGTGATGTCCTTAGGTTAGTTAGGTTTAAGTAGTTCTTAGTTCCGGTGGACTTATGACCTCAGATGTTAAGTCCCATAGTGCTCAGAGCCATCGGAACCATCCGCACTTGAGCCGTGAGCTTGCCCACACGGTATTTAGTTACGGAAAGGCAAATGGTTAACGCGCGGTGGGCAGCAATGTTGTATCAGGAGATCTATCCCCGCCGAAAACAACCACAGCAAGAGTTTTTTGCCGTTTGACTGAGACAGGGTGATCACGAAGGACGTACCAGAAATGTTCGAACAACAGGCTTGGAATAAAATGTGATTAACACTATGGAAGTAAATTGGAAATTTGTGGTAAGGATTTATGGGACCGAACTGCTGAGGTCATCGCTCCGTAAGCTTAGACACTACTTAATCTAATTTACACTAAGGACAACACATACACACCCATGCCCGAGAGAGGACTGGATCCTCCGACGGGGAGAACCGCTCGAACCGTAACAAGGCGCCTAGACCGCGCGGCCAACTACGGTAGCCAACCGCCGTGTCAGTACCTTGCAATTAAACCCCCGTGCAGGGTAAGCCAGAGGGCAGTGTTAAACATTCTACACGACAGTTGTTATTACCTTTATCATTTACAGTGTGCGCAGGGCTTACTAGCAACAGACTTTCCACGTCGGTAGCATTTTTGTCTCTCGTTTGTACACCAGGCAGTCATGATTCCGGGATTTGTGTCATCCATCCTATTCACAGTTGAGGCTTACTCTACGCGGAATGGTATCTTCAACTTTCGTGATAGCCATCTGCGGAATATGCAGAAACTCAATGGTATGGTGACAGCGAAACATCTGCATCAGTGCTGCAGGAATATGTGAGCCGGGATAACTGGCAACCGTATTTGGGACCATTCTTCCTTCCACGTCTCCCAACAGGCCGGATCTATCGACCGTTCCTTCCCTGCTGGAAGAAGTGCCATTGATGATTCGAAAGGTTAAATGGTTACTACATGATGGTACTATGGCCCACTTCGCCGTTAGCGTCCGGACGCATTGCAATCATGTCTTCCCTGCTCGTTCACCGGATCTCAACCTGTGCAATTTCTGGCTATAGGCCATCTCAAATATATCGAGTATGCAGAGCTCATTCCAGATGTGGAGACACTGGAGCAGCGTTTTTATGCTACCTTTGACACCGTTCGGATACAGCGTGGACGGTGTGAACGTGCAAGACAGAACTTATTATGGCACGTACACGCTTGCGTTGAGGCACATGGAAATCATTTTCAACACATACTGTAACTATGGTTGTGTGGTACAGCGCGTATTAGACCGCAGTCTCTGTAACAATGTATGATTGAATAAATGGTCTCTAGTATGGAAATTATGCATTTCCGGGCATAAGTTAATTAGAACTTTTTTGTTCCGTATCCTCTTATGGATCAATCCCTAGAGTTTGTACATGCTGGAAAAAGTCAGCCCTACAGCAACTACAAATAAACGCCCAACATTTTCTTTTCAGAATGGAAAATCTTCTCGTACGGCATCAGTTCTCTACATTCAACCAACAAATTTAGCGAGCAGAATGTCGCCTGTTCTCCACGCATTCCCAGTTACGTTCCCGTACTCCTCCTTTACACGTTCGTCTAAGGCATCCGACCTGTTGGCACCTAATGGGAATGTGAGTGAATTATAACAAAGTTTTCCGACCAGCGTAACAAATTCGACAAGAAACGGAGAAACCTATTAGGTAAAATTTTCTTAACATCTGAACTCTAGGTGTCCAGAGTCAACCAATCTAAGTCTTCCATGCACCTTCCCTATACTGCATTCTGATATTCACGCTGTTTCGAATAACTTCAGAAAAATAGAATAGGTGCTTGAAGTATGTGATAGACTCCTCAATTTCAGCACTAATGTTCTCTTGTTTGTGTCCATCGTCTTACATTGATTAACTTTTAAGCACATTCAAATTTAGGTTTCCGGTATGTTCCTCGAATCTTTAAGGAAAAATTGCCTAATAGTTGCGGCATGAGGATACATCCTTGTTATCTTTGACCGTAAAGAACGCGTCGCTGACGCGACTTTAAAGCATAATCTTGAAAACTGCTGACAGATTAAAGCTTCAGACAAGACCGGGAGACCTTTCTTGATCGGAGAACGGGTCGTGCGACGTGCCTGTGTAGGCAAGTTTCTGATTTAGATTTCAGGTTCGGCCCAAGGCTATGATCTTTCACGAAGTTTCAAAGAAATGGACCTTTTCCGTAGAGTGAACGATTCACTTTCGAAACCCTAAGCCTCCTGCCTACTTCAAAATTCAGCATACCAAGCTAAAAACATACTCTGCATCGTCCGTCCAAAAAATTCCGGGAATGACTTTTCTCCTAGCGTATAGGGACGTCAGAACAGTAACTACGGTGTCAGAGTGAAGTAACAACTGTGAACGACAGATGTGCATTTGATCAGTCACCTATGAGCAAATAAGCGGATTCCTTTTAGCATTCATGTGTATGACCTCACACTTTGCATTAATCAGAGTCAACCGCCACTTTTCACACTATATACACTCCTGGAAATGGAAAAAAGAACACATTGACACCGGTGTGTCAGACCCACCATACTTGCTCCGGACACTGCGAGAGGGCTGTACAAGCAATGATCACACGCACGGCACAGCGGACACACCAGGAACCGCGGTGTTGGCCGTCGAATGGCGCTAGCTGCGCAGCATTTGTGCACCGCCGCCGTCAGTGTCAGCCAGTTTGCCGTGGCATACGGAGCTCCATCGCAGTCTTTAACGCTGGTAGCATGCCGCGACAGCGTGGACGTGAACCGTATGTGCAGATGACGGACTTTGAGCGAGGGCGTATAGTGGGCATGCGGGAGGCCGGGTGGACGTACCGCCGAATTGCTCAACACGTGGGGCGTGAGGTCTCCACAGTACATCGATGTTGTCGCCAGTGGTCGGCGGAAGGTGCACGTGCCCATCGACCTGGGACCGGACCGCAGCGACGCACGGATGCACGCCAAGACCGTAGGATCCTACGCAGTGCCGTAGGGGACCGCACCGCCACTTCCCAGCAAATTAGGGACACTGTTGCTCCTGGGGTATCGGCGAGGACCATTCGCAACCGTCTCCATGGAGCTGGGCTACGGTCCCGCACACCGTTAGGCCGTCTTCCACTCACGCCCCAACATCGTGCAGCCCGCCTCCAGTGGTGTCGCGACAGGCGTGAATGGAGGGACGAATGGAGACGTGTCGTCTTCAGCGATGAGAGTCGCTTCTGCCTTGGTGCCAATGATGGTCGTATGCGTGTTTGGCGCCGTGCAGGTGAGCGCCACAATCAGGACTGCATACGACCGAGGCACACAGGGCCAAGACCCGGCATCATGGTGTGGGGAGCGATCTCCTACACTGGCCGTACACCTCTGGTGATCGTCGAGGGGACACTGAATAGTGCACGGTACATCCAAACCCTCATCGAACCCATCGTTCTACCATTCCTAGACCGGGAAGGGAACTTGCTGTTACAACAGGACAATGCACGTCCGCATGTATACCGTGCCACCCAACGTGCTCTAGAAGGTGTAAGTCAACTACCCTGGCCAGCAAGATCTCCGGATCTGTCCCCCATTGAGCATGTTTGGGAATGGATGAAGCGTCGTCTCACGCGGTCTGCACGTCCAGCACGAACGCTGGTCCAACTGAGGCGCCAGGTGGAAATGGCATGGCACGCCGTTCCACAGGACTACATCCAGCATCTCTACGATCGTCTCCATGGGAGAATAGCAGCCTGCATTGCTGCGAAAGGTGGATATACACTGTACTAGTGCCGACATTGTGGATGCTCTGTTGCCTGTGTCTATGTGCCTGTGGTTCTGTCAGTGTGATCATGTGATGTATCTGACCCCAGGAATGTGTCAATAAAGTTTCCCCTTCCTGGGACAATGAATTCACGGTGTTCTTATTTCAATTTCCAGGAGTGTAGATGTCAAGTCTGAATCATTTTGCAATTGGTTTCTATCATGTACTAACTTTACAAGACAGTAAATGACACAGTAATCTGCAAACAGAGTACGAGGACTGCACAGACTCTCTCCTAAACCGTTTATGTAGATCAGGAGCGATACAGGGCATATAACATTTTCGAGGGAAACGCCAGATATTACTTTTGTTTTTGTCGATGACTTAGCGTCAGTTACTACGGACCGTGACCATTCTGATAAGAAATCGCGAATCCAGTCGAACAAGTGACGCAATTTGATAAGATACTGTTTGTGTTGTCAAAAGTCTTCTGGGAGTCCAACAGTACGGAATCAGTTTTAAATCCCCTGTCGATACTCTTTAGTTTGTCAGGATAAGGAGCTCGCTGTATTTCACAAGAACGACTTTTCCAGAAACAATAAATCGTTTTCTCCGAGGTAATTCATAATCAGGTTACCTTCCGTTTGGAAAGTGGGTGCACTCAGCGACTGTATGTGACTTATAACTGATAGAGTGCAGCAACTGTGACTGACCCCCGAACAACAGGGACTTACATGCACTGAGAATAAAAAATGGCGCATTGGAAATGGCTAGCTACTCGCCGAAATCTGGATTCGCATAATAAAATCCAAAAAGGACGACTGATTGCTGCATTCTATAATTTATATGTAATTCATAATGTTCGGACACAGTATATATCCAAAATCCTGTTGCAAATCGACGTTATGGATCTTGGTATGTAATTCAACGGATTACAACTCTTTTTCTTTCTTGAGTATTGGTATGTCTTGTGCAACTTTCCAGTCATTATCTGCGGGTCTTTCGAGGGGTGAGAGATTGTATGTGATTTCTAAATGTAGAGATATTGTATCAGCACACACTGAAAGGAATCTGACTGGTAAACAATCTGGACTAAAGACATTACCTTCATTGTGTGATTTAAGCTGATTAGTTACGCCAGAGATATCCACATCTAAGTTACTCATGTTGGCAGTTGTTGCTGTTGTGGTCTTCAGCATGATGACTGGTTTGATGCAGCTCTCCATGCTACTCTACCACGTGCAAGCGCCTTCATCTTCGAGTAACTAATGCAATCTAAACTCTTCTGAATCTGCCTACTGCTTTCATCTCTTGGTCTCCTTCTACGATTTGTCACTCCCCTACTTCCCTCCAGTACTAAATTTGTAATCCCTTGCTGTCTCACAAAGTGTACTATCAACCGATCGCTTCGTTTAGTCAAGTTGTGCCACAAATTTCCTTTCTCCCCAATTTTGTTCAGTACCTCCTGTTAACTATGTGATCTACGAATCCAGTCTTCAACACTCTGCAGCAGCACCACATTTCGAAACCTTCGCTTCTTATTTAAACTGTTTGTCGTCCATGTTTCACTTCCATAAAAGGCTTTACTCCATACTAATACTCGAGGTTAACAAATTTCTTTTCTTAGAGGCATTTATTTTCTATTCTCAGTTTACATTTTACATTCTATCTACATCGGCCATCGTTAGTTATTCTGCTGCCTAAATAACAAAAATTATCTATTTTAGGTGTTTTGTTTCCTAATCTAATTCTTTTTGCATCACCTGATTTAATTAGACTGCATTTTATTATTGTTATCTTGATTTAGTTGATGTTCATCTTATATCCTCCTTTCAAGATACTGTCCACTTCGCTTCACTGATCTTCCTAGCCGTTTTGTTGTCTCTGGCGGAATTACAATATCATTAGCAAACCTTAAAGTTTGTATCTATTTTACATGAACTTTAGTTCCTCCTATATTTTTTTTGGGTTTCCTTTACTAGTTGGCTAATGTACAGATTGAATAATAGAGTGAATAACAATCCTGTCTCACTCCTCTCTAAACTAGTGCTTCCCTTACATGTCCTAAACTCTGGTTACTGGTTATAAATAACTCTCGCTTGCAGCTACCTTCACAATTTCAATGACGTTATTCCAGTCAACAGTGTCAAAAGCTAAGTCTACAAATGCTATACATGCCTCTTTAATTTTCCTGTAGGCGGTAGCTTTCTTCCCCCTAGTGACATATGCTTCTAAATCTTTATATTTGTCCTCTATCCATTCCTGTTCAGCCATTTTGCATTTGCTGTCAGTGTAATTTTTTAGACGTTTGTGCACCTTTCGCCTGCTTCATTTACTGCAATTTAAAATTTTCTTCTTCCATCAGTTAAATTCAACATATAATGTGGTATGCAAGGATTACAACTACGACGCGCCTTTTTACCTCTTTGATCCTCTGCTGCCATCACTATTTCATCTCTCAAAAATACTCATTCGATTTCTACTATACTCGTGTCCAAAGTTTTAGTAGTCAACCTTTGCCTAATGCTCCCTGTGAAACCCTCAACAACCTCTTGTTGCTGACAGTAGTTCTTGATGTACTTGTTGTTGTGGTCTTCAGTCCTGAGACTGGTTTGATGCAGCTCTCCATGCTACTCTATCTTGTGCAAGCTTCTTCATCCCACAGTACCTACTGCAACCTACATCCTTCTGAATCTGCTTAGTGTAGTCATCTCTTGGTCTCCCTCTACGATTTTTACCCTCCACGCTGCCCTCTAATACTAAATTGGTGATCCCTTGGTGCCTCAGAACATGTCCTACCAACCGATCTCTTCTTCGTGTCAAGTTGTGCCACAAACTTCTCTTCTCCCCAATACTATTCAATACTTCCTCATTAGTTATGTGATCTACCCATCTAATCAGCATTCTTCTGTAGCACCACATTTCGAAAGCTTCTATTCTCTTCTTGTCCAAACTAGTTATCGTCCATGTTTCACTTCCATACATGGCTACACTCCATGCAAATACTTTCAGAAATGACTTCCTGACACTTAAATCTATACTCGATGTTAACAAATTTCTCTTCTTCAGAAACGCTTTCCTTGCCATTGGCCGTCTACATTTTATATCCTCTCTACTTCGACCATCATCAGTTATTTTGCTCCTCAAATAGCAAAATTCCTTTACAATTTTAATTGTCTCATTTCCTAATCTAATTCCCTCAGCTTCACCCGACTTTATTCGACTACATTCCATTATCCTCGTTTTGCTTTTGTTGATGTTCATCTTATATCCTCCTTTCAAGACACTATCCATTCGGTTCAACTGCTCTTCCAAGTCCTTTGCTGTCTCTGACAGAATCACAATGTCATCGGCGAACCTCAACATTTTTATTTCTTCTCCATGGATTTTAATACCTACTCCGAATTTTTCTTTCGTTTCCTTCACTGCTTGCTCAATATACAGATTGAATAACATCGGAGAGAGACTGCAACCCTGTCTCACTCCCTTCCCAAACACTGCTTCCCTTTTATGTCCCTCGACTCGTATAACTGCCATCTGGTTTCTGTACAAATTGTAAATAGCCTTTCGCTCCCTGTATTTTACACCTGCTACATTCAGAATTTGAAAGAGAGTATTCCAGTCAACATTGTCAAAAGCTTTCTCTAAATCTACAAATGCTAGAAACGTAGGTTTGCCCTTCCTTAATCTAGCTTCTAAGATAAGTCGTAGGGACAGTATTGCCTCACGTGTTCCAACATTTCTACGGAATCCAAACTGATCTCCCCCGAGGTCGGCTTCTACTAGTTTTTCCATTCGTCTGTAAAGAATTCGCGTTAGTATTTTGCAGCTATGACTTATTAAACTGATAGTTCGGTAATTTTCACATCCATCAACACCTGCTTTCTTTGGGATTGGAATTATTATATTCTTCTTGAAGTCTGAGGGTATTTCGCCTGTCTCATACATCTTGCTCACCAGATGATAGAGTTTTGTCAGGACTGGCTCTCCCAAGGCCGTCAGAAGTTTTAATGGAATGTTGTCTACTCCTGGGGCCTTGTTTCGACTCAGGTCTTTCAGTGCTCTGTCAAACTCTTCACGCAGTATCGTATCTCCCATTTCATCTTCATCTACATTCTCGCCCTTTCCATAAAATTGTCCCCCAGTACATCGCCCTTGTATAGACCCTCTACATACTCCTTCCACCTTTCTGCTTTCCCTTCTTTGCTTAGAACTGGGTTTCCATCTGCGCTCTTGATGTTCATACAAGTGTTTCTCTTTATCTCCAAAGGTCTCTTTAATTTTCCTGTAGGCAGTATCTATCTTACCCCTAGTGAGATAAGCGTCTACATCCTTACATTCGTCCTGTAGCCATCCCTGCTTAGCCATTTTGCACTTCCTGTCGATCTCATTTTTGAGACGTCTGTATTCCTTTTTGCCTGCTTCATTTACTGCATTTTTATATTTTCTCCTTTCATCAATTAAATTCAATATTTCTTCTTTTACCCAAGGATTTCTACTAGCCTTCATCTATTTACCTATTTGATCCACTGCTGCCTTCACTACTTCATCCCTCAAAGCTACCCATTCTTCTTCTACCGTATTTCTTTCCCCCATTCCTGTCAATTGCTCCCTTATGCTCTCCCTGAAACTCTGTACAAGCTCTGGTTCTTTTAGTTTATCCAGGTCCCATCACCTTAAATTCCCAACTTTTTGCAGTTTCTTTAGTTTTAATCTACAGATCATAACCAATAGATTGTGGTCAGAGTCCACATCTGCCCCTGGAAATGTCTTACAATTTAAAACCTGGTTCTTAAATCTCTGTCTTACCATTATATAATCTATATGAAACCTGTCAGTATCTCCAGGCTTCTTCCATGTATACAGCCTTCTTTTATGGTTCTTGAACCAAGTGTTAGCTCTGATTAAGTTGTGCTCTGTGCAAAATTCTACCAGGCGGTTTCCTCTTTCATTTCTTACCCCCAATCCATATTCACCTACTACGTTTCCTTTTCTCCCTTTCCTACTACCGAATTCCAGTCACCCATGACTATTAAATTTTCGTCACCCTTCACTATCTGAATAATTTCTTTTATTTGATCATAGATTTCTTCAATTTCTTCGTCATCTGCAGAGCTAGTTGGCATATAAACTTGTACTACTGTAGTAGGTGTGGGCTTCGTATCTATCTCGCCCACAATATTGCGTTCACTATGCTGTTTGTAGTAGCTTACCCGCATTCCTATTTTCCTATTCATTATTGAACCTACTCCTGCATTACACCTATTTGATTTTGTGTTGATAACCCTGTAGTCACACGACCAAAAGTCTTGTTCCTCCTGCCACCGCACTTCACTAATTCCCACAATATCTAACTTTAACCTATCCATTTCCCTTTTTAAATCTTCTAACCTACCTGCCCGATTAAGGGATCTGACATTCCACGCTCCGATCCGTAGAACGCCAGTTTTCTTTCTCCTGATAACGATATCTTCTTGAGTAGTCCCCGCCCGGAGATCCGAATGGGGGACTATTTTACCCAAGAGGACGCCATCATCATTTAATCATACAGTAAAGCTGCATGCCCTCGGGAGAGATTACGGCTGTAGTTTCCCCTTGCTTTCAGCCGTTCGCAGTACCAGGACAGCAAGGCCGTTTTGGTTATTGTTACAAGACCAGATCAGTCAATCATCCAGACTGTCGCCGTTGCAACTACTGAAAAGGCTGCTGCCCCTTTTCAGGAACCACACGTTTGTCTGGCCTCTCAACAGATACCCCTCCGTTATGGTTGCACCTACGGTACGGCTATCTGTATCGCTGAGGCACGCAAGCCTCCCCACCAACGGCAAGGTCCATGGTTCAATGGGGGGAGGTAGTTCTTGATAACGCTGAAATTATGGTCGCGTAAGGATTAAATTTAAATATACATCTACATTTATACTGCGCAAGCCACCCAAAGGTGTGTTACGAAGGGCAGTTTACGTGCCACTGTCATTACCTCCTTTTCCTGTTCCAGTCTCGTATGGTTCGCGGAAAGGACGACTGCCGGAAAGCCTCCGTGCGCGCTCGAATCTCTCTAATTCTACATTCGTGATCTCCTCTGGAGGTATTAGTAGGGGAAGCAATATATTCGATACCTCATCCAGAAACGCACCCTCTCGAAACCTGGCGAGCAAGCTTCAACGCGATGCAGAGCGCCTCTCTTGCAGAGTGTGCCACTTGAGTTTGCTAAACATCTCCGTAACGCTGTCACGCTTACCAGATAACCCTGTGACGAACCGCGCCGCTCTTCTTTGGATCTTCTCTATCTCCTCTGTCAAACCGACCTGGTACGGATCCCACACTGATGAGCAATACTCAAGTATAGTTCGAACGAGTGTTTCGTAAGCCACCTCCTTTGTTGATGGACTACATTTTCTAAGGACTCTCCCAAGGAATCTCAACCTGGCACCCGCCTTACCAACAATTAATTTTGTATGATTATTGCACTTCAAACCGTTCCGCACTGACACTCCAAGATATTTTACAAAAGTAACTGCAACCAGTGTTTGTTCTGCTATCATATAATCATACAATAAGGGATCCTTCTTTCTATGTATTCACAATACATTACATTTATCTATGTTAACGGTCAGTTGTCACTCCCTGCACCAAGTGCCTATCCGCTGCAGATCTTCCTGCATGTCGCTGCAATTTTCTAAAGCTGCAACTTCTCTGTATACTACAGAATCATCCGCGAAAAGCCGCATGGAACTTCTGACACTATCTACGTAGTCATTTATATATATTGTGAAAAGCAATGGTCCCATAACACTCCGCTGTGTCACGCCAGAGGTTACTTTAACGTCTGTAGACGTCTCTCCATTGAGAACAACATGCTGTGTTCTGCTTGCTAAAAACTCTTCAACGCAGCCACACAGCTGGTCTGATATTCCGTAGGCTTATACTTTGTTTATCAGGGGACAGTGCGAAACTGTATCAAACGCCTTCCGGAAGTCAAGGAAAATGTCATCTACCTGGGAGCCTGTATCTAATATTTTCTGGGTCTCATGAATAAATAAAGCGAGTTGGGACTCACACGATCGCTCTTTCCGGAATCCATGCTGATTCCTACAGAGTAGTTTTTGGTCTTCCGGAATTGACATGATACCCGAGCAAAAACCATGTTCTAAAATTCAAGACTTCCAACAAGCATGATAACCTGCAATATCAATTTGATGGGCAGAGTGTTCATTTCTATAGCACTTTCCACTTACATCCGTGTATTTTGTGAGGGACTCCTCGTTATCTTGCGCTTCTCGCTACCGCACTGGCAGCGACGACTGCCGAGTGGGAATTCGGCTCGCAGAGCAGAGGCTGCTGCAGGGTCAGCGGGGCCGGCTCGCCTCGGCTGCGGGCCACGTCTCTCCTCGCGCGCCCAAGATTGAGCGAGCGGCCCGCTGACGCAGATTGATGGCGTTTCATTTGCGAAATGAGGGCCCGTCCGCGCCGCTTTCTCCCGGGCGCGCTATATTTGCCGCCCTGCGACCGACGGCATCCGCGTGGCGCAGGTAGCAGCTCCCACGCACCGGCCCGCTCCGTCCTTAACAGACGGGCAAGGCTGGAATGGCGCGTTCTGTACATATTTCCGTACGTAGCGAGAGATGCAGTACGCCCACTGTAGCCTATGGACCAAGTACTAGCGCGCTTACCTCTTTTACTGTCTTTACTAGTTCGCAGATTACGAGTGTGCAATAAATGGTGGCTCAAACCTTTTGGACACATTAAAACAGGTGATAGTGAGTCCATAACCGATTGTATTGAGACAGGTAACCACTGGCCGGGAATACATATTTGTTGTGTAATGAACATACACAGCGTACACCGCATAACAACCACGTAGCTGATAGTAACAGTGCAAAGTGACAACTGTCAGTCTCAATGAATCCACGGCAACTACTCATGAATTTCTGCCGCATTCTGTCCTAAATTGCTGGTGTCTGTTTTATGAAGAGACAGGCGGCTTGGACCCTAATAAGCAGGTCTTCATCCATTCTTACGGTGGCTCCAACACCAACGTGTTGACGTGTGAGATTCGGCGACTGCGCCAGCCATGGAACGGATCTCCTCTTCCAGCCTAATGAAGAGAGTACTTATCGTTCACGTATCCACAAACATTAACGTCAAAGTATGCTCGTTCACTGTCGTCTTGAAACCACATCCTTGCGCAGCAACAGTGGTTGTATGTTGTATGTTAACCGGGGACCTAGAAACGACGGAGAGGCTCCGTCCCTGCCGCAGCCGTAGTGGTCCACAATCTCACGACGACTAGGGCAGCCTACTTCACCCTTCCGACACCCCACACCGAACCCAAGATTGTTGTGCGGTAGAATAATGGTGATGTACGCGTACGTGGAGAACTTGTTTGCGTAGCAATCGCCGACATAGTGTAGCTGAGGCGGAATAAGGGTAACAAGCCAGCATTCGTCGGGGCAGATAGAAATCCGCCTAAAGACCATCCACAGACTGGCCGGCTCACCAGACCTCGACACAATTCCGCCGGGCGGATTCGAGCTAGGGACCAGGCGCTCCTTCCCGCTCCCGAAAGCCGTGCGTTAGACCGGTCGGCTAACCGGGCGGGCCCAACAATGATTAGTCTCCAATAACTGTGGCTGCATATGTCGCAGTAACGGACCATTCAAACGGGGAAGCAGCAAATAAAGCGATACTGGACAATGTCCACCCATACATTGAAAGAGAACGGTTGCTGGTGGCCACCGATGTGGCTGGCGTGTGGGTTGTCCTTACTCCAGAGATGGCTGTTGTGGCTGTTGCAAACACTATCACGTGAGAATGAACCCTCATCCGTGAACAATAATAGCTGTGAGAAGTTCGGCACTACAGTACTGCGGTGAATAATCCACGGACAGACGTTAACGCGGGGCTCACAATCCGTTGGTCTAAGTGGTTCTACACATTCTTTATGATATGGTTGTGATACCTGTTCCACCATTACAGCCTGCCGCACCATACGCTAAATGCATGTCTGCCAACATCTGTGACGATTAACGTTCCATCTTTGACTAAGCGTCATGCACTGTACACAGTACCACACGCCTCACCTTGGACACGTCACGAGCTATCTGATGCAATGGACAACTGACACCGAGTGTAGTGGTGTGCATGTGGGACATTTTAATGTGCTGACGTGCTGGTGCAATGCGTGCGGTCGTCACAGGACACACATGCTGTGAGCTAAATTGTGTATAGTATGTCTGTTTGGTGGCCACGTGTACACCCTATCACCTGTTGGTAGTTCTATGTACAACAGAGAGTGCGGTAGTAGTGCATGCGCCATTGAATTACATGAATTAAGACTGGCGGTCGTCGAAACTATGGGCTATTCTTTTGTTATCCACTGTGCGCAGTGTATGTCCATAACACAATAAATATGCATGTCCGACCATTGGTTCCATATCTCAGTATCATCGGTTTTGGAGCATCCTATCACTTGTTTTAATTTGATCCAAAAACTTAGGGACATCCTGTGTAGGCGCAGTGCCACAAAACTGAGCAACGCCCTAACATGTTGAGCATTTTCTGTGACATAACTTGATATAAACATGTACTGTGACATTTTACTTCTACATATATGGAATTTTATATCCTTTATCTTTAAAGTGTCATACAAATGAAGTTTAAATGCACAATGAGGTATTAGGAACATGGAATACTGTCACAAAGTCACCCCACAGATGAAGACGCTACATTGTGACGTGAAGTCTAATATAAGGAAAGTAGAGCTCAATTCATCTGTCACTAACAACGCAACATCACCAACCCAACCTCATATTTTAAGGCGAAAAGTCTACCCTTACAAGACCTCAGTCCCAGGGATCGACACGGTGCGAAAATTTCGGCCATAATTCTGACAGTGCGCAGCTATGGCCTTCTGCTTCTAAAGGGCTATACAAAGTTAGAAATTTCGTTTCTTAACCTAATTTTTTAATGCCTTATAATGTTCCTTAGACAGTATATTTGAAGAATCGTTCATATAAAGACTGTTATAAATTTTAATATATGTTAAAATCGTGGTGCTGGCCGTTGTGGCCGAGCGGTTCTAGGCGTTTCAGTCCGGAACCGCGCTGCTGCTGCGGTCGCAGGTTCGAATCCTGCCTCGGGAATGGATGTGTGTCATGTCCTTAGGTTAGTTAGGTTTAAGTAGTTCTGAGTCTAGGGGACTGATGACCTCAGATGTTAAGTCCCATAGTGCTCAGAGCCCTTTTTTTGAAATCGTAGTTTACTGCTTGGTAGGCTGGCGTTGTAGCTCATGAAATATACATGAAGCCACATCATACATTTTTGTAACCTGTGAGTCGAGGTTTTTTTTCAGTTGTACGGAGTAGGATTTTTTGCGATATGTTTGAGTTTCTATTTTTGGTGCAAGTTTTTGTGAAGATTTTTAGTCTAAAACATTGACTTCTGTTTCAGAGTGTTACTGCTTTGCTAAAAATCATTTTTATAAATACCTCTGCGTACTAAGTTTGGCTGTATCACCATATCCAAAGCAGTTGTTTAAGTTTTGTTCTAGGCCGAAAACTGTGGCCTTCAGAGCTTCCAGCAGTTGTCCTTACACTGCACGGAGCCATTTCACTGATGTCGTGTAGTGTTCTCTGAATACAAGTGTTTTACTCAAGCAATACATAACACCACCTTAAGGGTGCACAATGAAGGTCTAAAGTTAGTTTCGTAATTTGTCTGTCATTTTACTGAAAACCGAAATCACGAGTATTGGTTCCAAAATCGAGGGGGAACCAAATACTGCAAACCGGAGCCACACCAGAGTTCTCCTATCCGCGGGATGCTGAAGACCGGGGAAGTGATGGAAGTAGGGCTGTTTATTCACAATCGATACCAAAGAGTTACATGTTTGAACCTGTTACTGTCCTTCAGAGTAGTCACTAGCGTTGTGTAGAACCTGCTGCCAGAACTGTGGAAGGCGTAGTATACCATTAGCAGAGCCTGTTCTTTCGATGGTGCGAATGGAGCGGATACTGCCTGTCGAATCTCTGGAACAGTTCTGAAGCGAATGCCACAGTCAATGCACAGTATTAATGTTCGTTTTTGGAGCATCGCCTGCGACCAGCTCTGCGAAAGAAGCGGCAAATGCCACTAAGTGGTTCCACCAACTTCAGAATCAAATCATAGTGACAGGGACTTAAGTCCGGGGAGTATGATGGATTGTACAGTACCTTCCAGTCCCATAGACCGAACAGACCAACCACAGCTGGCGTTTGTATACGCCTGCGCACTGTCGTGCAAAATGATGGGTCGGTTGCGTAGAAGGTGTCGCCGCTTCTTTCTCAAAGTTGGTCGCTGGCAATGCTCCAAAAACGAACAGTAATACTGTGCACTGACGGTGGCATTAGTTTCAGAACTGTTCCAGAGATTCGACAGGCAGTAGACCTCTTCATTCGCAGCATCAACAGAACAGGCTCTGCTAACGGTATACTACGCTTTCCACATCGCTGGCAACGGGTTCTACAGAACGCTGGTGACTACTCTGAAGGACAGTAACAGGTGCAAACATGTAACTCTTTGGTCTTGGTTGGGAATAAATAGTTGCCACCATTTGAGTTCCAACCCTCGTACTATATCCACACATACCAGTATCGTATGAGAATTCGTACTATAAATTTGTTCATATACAATAGGAGTTTGTGGAATAGTAGTGTTTAATGCTATTTACCCTACTGTTTCACAAAATTATATAATTGTAAGCAGAGCAATATCCTATTGTTGTGCTTACTTCGTATTTTCTTGGGTATCCCTTCTATTCATGCCACGCGAGTCAGATGTCACGTGATTGTTGGAACGAACTCGATACTGTGGCACATCGCGAGATATCGAGCCCGTTAGAACACGAGTATCGTTTGTCCAGCCCTATGCATACTCTTGCCCACTCCATGTGGCCTGTAACTGAAGAAGTGTCGTGAAATCTCTCCTTTCGCAAAAGAATCCGGAATAATTCCCCATTCTGATCTGAGGGAGGGGACTGCCAGAGGGGAAGTTAGCATGAGAAAAAGATTTCATAATGTTCAATGAAATAATAACATTCTACGAGTCGCGGCGTGGAATGTCAGAACTTTGAACGTGGTACAGAAACTAGAAAATCTGAAAAGGGAAATGCAAAGTGTCAATCTAGATAATAGTATGGGTCAGTGATGTGAAGTGGAAAGAAGACAAGAATTTCTGGTCAGATTAATATAGGGTAATATAACAGCAGCAGAAAATGGAATAATGGCAGTAGGATTCGTTATGAATAGGAAGATAGGGCAGCGAGTGTGTTACTGTGAACAGTTTAGTGATACGTTTGCTCTTATCAGAATCGACAGAAAACCAACATCGGCAAGGATAGTTGAGGTATACATGCCGACGTCGCAAGCTGAAGATGAAGAGATAAAGAAAGTATACGGGGATTTGAAAGGGTAGTACAGTACATAAAAGGAGATGAAAATCTAACAGTCGTGTGGTAGTGGAATTCAGTTGTAGGGGAAGGAGTATAAGAAAAGGTTACAGGAGAATATGGGCTTGGGACAAGGAATGAGAAAGGAGAGAGATTAATTGAGGTCTGTAAATAAACTTCAGCTAATAACAGCGAATACTCAGTTCAGGAATCACAAAGGATGGAGGTATACTTGGAAAAGGCCGGGTGATACGGAAAGAGACAGAGATGCCGAAATCAGATACTGCATTGTAAGGCGCACCTAGGAGCAAATATAGACTCAGATCACAACATAGTAGTCATCGAGAATAGGCTGAAGTTTAAGACATTTGTCAGGAAGAGTCAATACGCTAAGAAGTGGGATACGGAAGTACTAAGGAATGACGAGATATGCTTGAAGTTCTCTAAGGCTATAGATACAGCAACAAGGAATAGCTCAGTTCGCAGTACAGTTGAAGAGGAACGGACATCCCTAAAAATGGCGA
The DNA here is from genome assembly GCF_023897955.1 of Schistocerca gregaria. Taxonomy (NCBI): domain Eukaryota; kingdom Metazoa; phylum Arthropoda; class Insecta; order Orthoptera; family Acrididae; genus Schistocerca; species Schistocerca gregaria. The sequence continues at coordinate 516,680,389 of NC_064924.1, forward strand.
TAACAGAAGTTGGAAAGGAAAACATAAGTGCAAAGAAGTTAACTGCGAAGAGACCATAGGTAACACAAGAAATACTTCAATTGACCGATGAAAGAAAAAGTACAGAAACGTTCTGGTAGATTCAGGAAACAGAAATTGAAGTCTCTAAGGTTCAAAATTGTTCAAATGGCTCTAAGCACTATGGGACTTAACATCTGAGGTCATCAGTCTCCTAGACTTAGAACTACTTAAACCTAACTTAACCTAAGGACATCACACACGTCCGTGCCCTAGTCAGGATTCTAATCTGCGACCGTAGCAGCAGCGCGGTTCCGGACTGAAGCGCCTATAACCGCTCGGCCACAGCGACCGACAGTCGCTGAGAAATGAAATAAACAGGAAGTGGATTGAAGCTAAGACGAAATGGATGATTGAAAAATGTGAGGAAATCGAAAAACAAATGGCTTTCGGTATGACTGACTCAGCATACAAGGCTGACTCTACATACAGGAAAGGCAAAACAACCGACGGTGACATTAAAGGAAAGGGTGATAACATTAAGAGTGAAAAGGAAATCCCATTGTTAGATAATAGGAAATGAAAGCCACAGCGACCGACAGTCGCTGAGAAATGAAATAAACAGGAAGTGGATTGAAGCTAAGACGAAATGGATGAATGAAAAATGTGAGGAAATCGAAAAACAAATGGCTTTCGGTATGACTGACTCAGCATACAAGACTGACTCTACATACAGGAAAGGCAAAACAACCGATGGTGACATTAAAGGAAAGGGTGATAACATTAAGAGTGAAAAGGAAATCCCATTGTTAGATAATAGGATATGAAAGAAAAATTCGGAGTAGGTATTAAAATCCATGGAGAAGAAATAAAGGAGGATATAAGATCAACATCAACAAAAGCAAAACGAGGATCATGGAATGTTGCCGAATTAAGTCGGGTGATGCTTAGAGAATTAGATCAGGAACTAAGACACTTAAAGGAGTAAAGGAGTTTTGCTATTTGGGGAGCAAAATAACTGATGATGGTCAAAGTAGAGAGGATATAAAATGTAGACTGGCAATGGCAAGGAAAGCGTTTATGAAAAAGAGAAATTTGTTAACATCGAGTATAGGTTTTAGTGTCAGGAAGTCATTTCCGAAAGTGTTTGTATGGAGTGTAGCCATGTATGGAAGTGAAACATGGACGATAAATAGTTTGGACAACAAGTGAATAGAAGCTTTCGAAATGTGGTGCTACAGAAGAATGCTGAAGATAAGATGGATAGATCATGTAACTAATGAGGAGGTATTGAATAGAATAAGGGAGAAGAGGAGTTTGTGGCACAACTTGACAAGAAGAAGGGACCGGTTGGTAGGACATGTTCTGAGGCATCAAGGGATCACAAATTTAGCATTGGAGGGCGGCTTGGAGGGTAAAAATCGTAGAGGGAGACCAAGAGATGAATACACTAAGCAGATTCAGAAGGATGTAGGTTGCAGTAGGTACTGGGAGGTGAAGACGCTTGCACAGGATAGAGTAACATGGAGAGCTGCATCAAACCAGTCTCAGGACTGTAGACCACAACAACAATGTATAGTAGTACAGTCAAAATTTCCAAGAATTGTAACTGCGCAACAAGAACCTGGACCACTCGTCACCCTGAGCAGGTCAAGCTGCCACCATTCAAATAGTTAACTACTTTCACTTAGTGTAAAATAGAGATACAGATTGACATGATCAAAATAAAACGTTTTAATAAGAAATAACTGTTATTTTAGAATTAAGAGGTTTATATGTCGATATAGACGACGGTGTTTGTAACATATTCGTTCTAATGGTTCACCTCCTGCGTTATATTCCTTGATAACTTGACAGAAGATTGATGTTTTTGAAAGATGAATCTTTGTGAAGGAAATGTACCAGGAACGATTCCAGGGAAACAAGATGTTGAATAGAAGCGGATTTGGAGTAATCAAAGATAATTTACCTAGGGATGGATCTGGGCCGTGGTTTACAACCGTAGAGTGGGAGACAGCCTTCTTGTATGTAAGGCATATCTTAAGTTAGTCGCATACATACCTAGCACGAAGAAAAGGGAGTAATTTGGGGGAGGAGAGAAAAAAAAGAGTGTGTAGCGTAGGTGAAACGAGAAATAAGGTAAAAACAAAAACCATAAATGTGCAAGTTAAGACTGGATTTTAGAAGTGGACTGAGGAGTCAAGGGTACAGAAAATAATAAAATGTGATACAACTCGAAAGCAGTGTGTTATTAGGAGAGTTTGTTAGTATAGACACAGTGCACCAGGCACAACTATTAGATATTTGTGTGCATATGGCGTGGGATATGCGTAATGCACACTGAAGTGACGAAGTCATGGGATAGCGATATGCACATATACAGATGGCAGTAATAGTAATATCACGTACACAAGGTTCAAAATGCCAGTGTACTGGCAGGGGTATCATTTGCACTCAGGCGATTCATGTGAAAAGTTTTCCGATCTGATTATGGTCGCACGACGAGAATTAACAGAGTATAAACGCCCAATGGTAGTTGTAGCTAGACGCAAGGGGCATTCCATTTCGGAAATCGTTAGGAGATTCAGTATTCCGAGATCCAGGGTGTCAAAAGTGAATACCAAATTTCAGGCATTACCTCTCACTACGGACAACGCAGTGGCCGGTGGCCTTCACTTAACGACCGAGAGCAGTGGCTTTTGCATAGAGTTGCCAGTGATATCAGACAAGCAGGACTGAGTGAAATAAAAGCAGAATCCAATGTGGGACGTACGATAAAGGTATACGGCAGGGTAGGTGGAAAAATGTGGCATTGATGGACTGTGACAGCAAACGACCTACGCCAGTAAGTTTACTAACAGCACGACATTATTTGAAGTGCCTCTCCTGGGCTCGTGAGCACATCGGTTGGACCCCTGAGGATTGAATAATCGTGGTCTGGTCAGTTGAGTACCGATTTCAACTGGTCAGAGCTAACGCCAGGGTTCACTATGGCACAGAACCCACAAAGCTTTGGATCTAAGTTGTGAACAAGGAACTGTGCAAGCTGGTGGTGGCTCTATAATAGCGCAGACTGTGTCTACGTGAAATAGAGTGGGACCTCTGATCCAACTGAACCCGCCACTGGCTGGAAAATGTAATGTTCGGCTACTTGGAGAGCATCTGGAGCCACTCATAGACTTCATTTTTCTAAACAACAATGGAATTTTTATAAGTGACAATTCGTCAAGTCACCGAGTAACATTTATTAGCAATTGGTTTGAAGAAAATTAAGATAGTTCGAGCCAATGATTTGGCCACTGATATCGCCCGACGTAAGTTCCATCAAACATTTGTAGGACATAATCGAGAGGTCAGTTCGTGCACAATATCCTACACTGGAAACACTTTCTCAGTTATTGGCTCATTGCTTCTGCAGGAGACTTCCAGCGACTTGTTGAGTCCCTGCCACGTCGAGTCGGTGGAATACAGCTGAAACAGGAGGTCCTGCACGACGTTAGGAGGTATCGCATGACTTTTGTCTCCTCAGTGTATTTGATGAAGAAATGCGTTTCACTATAATGTTAAAAGTTTTGTAAGGTGTAAAGTAAGGGACTGCATAGGAAACAGTAAGCAAAAGTTAAAGGATATTGAGTGAGGAAGGTTAGGCTGAACAGCAATCCAAATGACACTGATGCGTTACATCTAGACTGTAAAATCAAGAGGTCAGTTAGTCCCCTTGTGGTGGACGTTGGAAAATGTGATTTTCGTCTACAATCACTAATTGGATTGCTAAGTAAGTAAGTTCATCATAGGTTAGACTGGGACTATGTAATGATTGTAAATGGAGAGTCAGAGATCTTGAAAATAAACTGTTCATTATTTCGTTCGGTAGCTACTGGCTGGGTACTGGTAAAATTTGTGTCTAGAGTGCACTGGTACCAGATCCGAAGTTGGTAATTTTATTATAATTTGTCAGACGTAATAAAAATGTCTGACCAATTCTGTAGCTAAACCGACAGTGGATCAGACTGCCATGAGGAGGATTGCGCACAGCCTCGAGAGACATATGGAGGAGCTACTTGAGTGAGAAGTAGCGGCTTCAAGGCGCGCAAAGCTGACAACGGCCAAGAGAGCAGTGTGGTGACACCATGGTTCTTTTCAGATGGTGAAGCTGTTACCTATGTGAAGTTTGGTTCGAACACCACAGTGCTTTACTCGGCATAGTCCTGTTGGAGGCCACGTCTACTCAGCCTGCGATCAGATAAGTACAGCGGATGTTTCCACGGGGTAAATGGCGGCCAGGGCAAATCCCCGCCTCCCTGCTAGTGCCCCGGCGAAGAACGGCTGAACTCTGCTTACAGTGTGCCATGCTGCCTTGTCAATGGCTGTGAGCCGTAGATTTTAACCTTAGGTTACCTGATGGATGTGTTATGCCTTTGTTTCATCCGACCTTCGAGCTGTGTTACCCAGTCAGTTATGTGGGGACCTATAGTTAAACGTAGACTCCGAACTACGGCGCAGTCCGGTAGCCTTCGCATCAGCAAACATTGCCAGTCGGACTGCTTGTTGCCTTCATGCTGCACACAAATGGTAGAGTACAACACGACGGCCAAACAACATCGTGGGGCCCTCTCAGTCTGATCGCAGAGATGTTTGAAGATGTCTTGGACTGTGGTGTCAGTACGCCGAAGAAAGTGAACGGAAGGAAAAAATGGTTCAAATGGCTCTGAGCACTATGGGACTCAACTGCTGTAGTCATTAGTCCCCTAGAACTTAGAACTACTTAAACGTAACTAACCTAAGGACATCACACACATCCATGCCCGAGGCAGGATTCGAACCTGAGACCGTAGCAGTCGCACGGTTCCCGACTGCGCGCCTAGAACCGAGAGACCAACGCGGCTGGCGAACGAAAGCAGCTGATAGATTGTTAATCAGTGGCGAGAAAAGTGAATCTTGCAGTATAGAGTGATATCGTTGTTGTTGTTGTTGTGGTCTTCCGTCCTGAGACTGGTTTGATGCAGCTCTCCATGCTACTCTATCCTGTGCAAGCTTCTTCATCTCCCAGTACCTACTGCAACCTACATCCTTCTGAATCTGCTTAGTGTAGTCATCTCTTGGTCTCCCTCTACGATTTTTACCCTCCACGCTGCCATCCAATATGAAATTGGTGATCCCTTGATGCCTCAGAACATGTCCTACCAACCGGTCCCTTCTTCTGGTCAAGTTGTACCACAAACTTCTCTTCTCCCCAATCCTATTCAATACTTCCTCATTAGTTATGTGATCTACCCATCGAATCTTCAGCATTCTTCTGTAGCACCACATTTCGATAGCTTCTATTCTCATCTTGTCCAAACTATTTATCGTCCATGTTTCACTTCCATACATGGCTACTCTCCATACAAATACTTTCAGAAATGACTTCCTGACACTAAAACCTATACTCGATGTTAACAAATTTCTCTTCTACAGAAGCGGTTACCTTGCCATTGCCGGTCTACATTTTATATCCTTTCTACTTCGACCATCATTAGTTATTTTGCTCCCCAAATAGCAAAACTCCTTTACTACTTTATGTGTCTCATTTCCTAATCTAATTCCTTCAGCATCACCCGACTTATTCGACTACATTCCATGATCCTTGTTTTGCTTTTGTTGATGTTGATGTTATGTCCTCCTTTCAAGACACTATCCATTCCGTTCAACAGCTCTTCCAAGTCCTTTGCTGCCTCTGACAGAATTACGATGTCCTCGGCGAACCTCAAAGTTTTTATTTCTTCTCCATGGATTTTAATACCTACCCCAAATGTTTCTTTTGTTTCCTTTACTGCTTGCTCAATATACAGATTGAATAACATCGGGGAGAGACTACAACCCAGTCTCACTCCCTTGCCAACCACTGCTTCCCTTTCATGTCCCTCGACTCTTATAACTGCCACCTGGTTTCTGTAGAAATTGTAAATAGCCTTTCGCTGCCTGTATTTTATCTCTGCCATCTTCCGAATTTGAAAGAGCGCATTCCAGTCAACATTGTCCAAAGCCTCATCTAAGTCTACAATTGCTAGAAACGTAGGTTTGCCCTTCCTTAATCTAGCTTCTAAGATAAGTCGTAGGGTTAGTATTGCCTCACGTGTTCCAACATTTCTACGAAATCCAAACTGATCTTCCCCGAGGTCGGCTTCTACTAGTTTTTTGATTCGTCTGTAAAGAATTCGCGTTAGTATTTTGCAGCTGTGACTTATTAAACTGATGGTTCGGTAATTTTCACATCTGTCAACACCTGCTTTCTTTGGGATTCGAATTATTGTATTCTTCTTGAAGTCTAATAGTATTTCGCCTGTCTCATACATCTTGCTCACCAGTTGGTAGAGTTTTGTTAGGACTGGCTCTCCCAAGGCCGTCAGTAGTTCTAATGGAATGTTGTCTACTCCGGGGACCTTGTTTCGAATCAGGTCTTTCAGTGCTCTGTCAAACTCTTCACGCAGTATCGTATCTCCCATTTCATCTTCATCTACATCCTCTTCCATTTCCATAGTATTGTCCTCAAGTACATCGCCCTTGTATAGACCCTCTATATGCTCCTTTCACCTTTCTGCTTTCCCTTCTTTGCTTAGAACTGGGTTTCTATCTGAGCTCTTAATATTCATACAAGTTGCTCTCTTTTCTCCAAAGGTCTCTTTAATTTTCCTGTAGGCAGTATCTACCTTACCCCTAGTGAGATAAGCCTCTACATCCTTACATTTGTCCTCTAGCCATCCCTGCTTAGCCATTTTGCACTTCCTGTCGATCTCATTTTTGAGACGTCTGTATTCCTTTTTGCCTGCTTCATTTACTGCATTTTTATATTTTCTCCTTTCATCAATTAAATTCAACATTTCTTCTGTTACCCAAGGATTTCTACTAGCCCTCGTCTTTTTACCAACTTGATCCTCTGCTGCCTTCACTACTTCATCCCTCAAAGCTACCCATTCTTCTTCTACTGTATTTCTGTATTCCTGTCAATTGCTCCCTTATGCTCTCCCCGAAACTCTGTACAACCTCTGGTTCTTTTAGTTTATCCAGGTCCCATCTCCTTAAATTCCCACCTTTTTGCAGTTTCAGTGATAGCTTTTTGCAGTTTCAGTGATAGTTTTTCATAAATATTTGCGGACACGGAAACATTTATGAAAAGCTTCAAATTCACTTAAGAAGAAAGAACGAAACAAACGGAGGCGGACGCTGTTCCGCTCGACTTTAAACCGCATCGAATGGACACTGGTGTGAATTTTCTCTAGTCGGCGTTCCATGTGTAGTTGTTTCTGTTGTGGCGAAAACACGGCCGGGATGGCGAGGAGCGATTGAGCTTAATTTGTTGACTCATTAATGCTGATAAGCTTGAAATTGTGCAGAAGTCGGTGAGGGCATAACGCAAACACGTGGGCTGTCTGGGTGGGGGTGCATGGAACACAGCGTGTCGGTGAAGCCATCCCCGGTATTAAAAGCTCAAGGTTCAAATGGCTCTGAGCACTATGGGACTTAAATTCTGAGGTCATCAGTCCCCTAGAACTTAGAACTACTTATACCTCACTAACCTAAGGACATCACACGCATCCATGCCCGAGGCAGGATTCGAACCTGCGACCGTAGCGGTCGCGCGTTTCCAGACTGCAGCGCATAGAACCACTGGGACACTCCGGCCGGCAAAAGTTCAAGCTTAGGCAGAGTTTGTCTGGAGACCACGACGTATATGGAACATCCGAATAGTAGTTCCAAACTGAACAAACAACCGTGAAATATGTCACTTCATTTGGTAGATAGTGAATAGTTGATATAGTTGTTGTTAAGGCGTAATGCATTTCACTTCTCACATAGGCGTGCATTCAATGTGAACCATATGATTCGGATTCTGCATACCTCATCACTCGTCTATCACAACACCATCGTTTTAAACGAAAAATAGCTATTTGCTGCTCTTTATAGAATGTAATTTACACTGATGTCTGTGGCTTAATGCAATAGGATGTTTGATTATTGTCATGTAACTGAACTTTCTTGTTGAGCTCTGTCTCATAACCTGTGATATGTGACTATTTGGAGATAAAGTCACTACCTTTGGTTATAAGTAAAGCTTTCTCAATATTCAAAATCAATATAGGCAACGGAAACTCAAAAATCTACAGTATATTTATACTGAGGCCAAGCACTTTATACATTAACAGCAAATGCGGATGCGAAGTGGAAGACCTAGTCACTGTTTAAGACCCGGCCGCGGTGGTCTCGCGGTTCTAGGAGCGCAGTCCGGAACCGCGAGACTACTACGGTCGCAGGTTCGAATACTGCCTCGGGCATGGATGTGTGTGATGTACTCAGGTTAGTTGGGTTTAAGTAGTTCTAAGTTCTAGGGGACTGATGACCTCAGCTGTTAAGACCCATAGTGCTCAGAGCCACTGTTTAAGACATCACGAATCAAATTTATTTTCGATTACAACAGAAATCAAAATTGACAAGAGGCAATCAATACTTTACGCAAGACAATAATCTGCGCTCATAATAAGTTTGATCATAAACATACGATTTGAAGGATTGCACTGCCTCTTATTTGAAATAGAAGCTGGGATCATCGCAATGCTCTGTGAGGGCGACTAGGAAATACATTTTCTGATAAGGAAAACGACTGCATATATGGATTCAAACACTCAGTCACTTACATAAAAACCGTGTCTACCGAATCTACTGCGTACTGGGCGGCGGAGCAAGTCATCGCAATAATCAGGTACAAAAATCGCGAAAATTCGTAAAATGGTGAAAAATAAATAAAACTGCTCTACTCATAAGGGGACGCCTTCTGTATCAACGAAAGAGAGCAGTCATTACAGAAAGTGACATTACGCCCCAGCGCCGGCCGTAGGGGCCGTGCGGTTCAAGGCGCGACCGCTACGGTGGCAGGCTCGAATCCTGCCTCGGTCATGGATGTGTGTGCTGTCCTTAGGTTAGTTAGGTTTAAGTAGTTCTAAGTTCTAGGGGACTGATGACCACAGATGTTAAGTCCCATAGTGCTCAGAGCCATTTGAAACATTACGCCCCAGCGAAATCCGATGAGCACATGGGCGAACAGAACAGTCGCGCAAGAATATCACGTAAAGGCTTTAAATCGAGAGCCAGCAAAGAGACATAATTTAGCTAAACGAATAAGTATTCATTTTGTAAATAACGCTTAGCACAGTTTGATGGTGAATACGAATAGGCACCTCAACATAATCTCGTGAACGCTTGATAGAACAATGACGAAAACGAGGAGTACCGAAGCTGATTATTTAGCCACAAATATCATATCTTCATGAAAAATTACCACACTATAGATAAGCTCTGAAGGTGTAAGCACTTATGAAAGAAACCGGAAGCAAAAAACATCGATCCTAACACAGTTTCACATGAAAGCTTTGCTGAACGAAGTCCATTAAAAATGGGAAATTTAAATTCTAAGACCGCCTTAAGTGCAGCTAGACCACTTCCGCTAATCTAAAACGTTGAGGATCAAACAACTTAACAAAATATTGAAGTAAGCATGGTTCCTTACATTTTACAACCCCCGCACTAGCAAAAAAAAAAAAAAGTTTAAGTGGCTCTGACTTAACCTTTAATGTCATCAGTCCCCTAGAACCTAGAACTACTTAAACCTAACTAACCTAAGGACATCACATACATCCATGACCGAGGCAGGATTCGAACCTGCGACCGTTGCGGTCGCACTTTTCCAGACTGTAGCGCCTAGAACTGCTCGGCCACCCCGGCCGGCTGCTAGCCAAAAGACCTATAAACAAAGTATTACTCAAGCAAACATGAGAAAGACTCGTGCATATGCGAAAATATTCTGTCCAACATTCCAAGCCTGAAACTTTACTGTAAAGAGAAATTAAAGTATAAACTGTCCACTCCAATACCTGTCTTCAGATCTTCGAGTGTCTGTGATAGACAAAACCTACCTCAAAAATACCTCGAAAAGAGAGTTCACCGATCAGGGTGGCCGAGGGGTTCTAGGCGCTACAGTCTGGAACCGCGTGACCGCTACGGTCGCGGGTTCGAATCCTGCTTCGGGCATGGATATGTGTGATGGCCTTAGGTTAGTTAGGTTTAAGTAGTTCTAAGGCTATAGGACTGATGACCTCAGAAGTTAAGTCGCATAGTGCTCAGAGCCATTTGAACCAATTTTTTTATAGAGTTCCGTGATTTGCCAGGTCATCTCTCACCCACTCCGGAAGTGAGAGACGGGGAGAATTCCTACCAAAGATCACTGATATCTGATACCAATCCTAGCGAAATGTCTCATACAAAAGAATCTGTCTCCGCCTGTTGATAAATGCCTATGCCCTTCTTCCAAACCACCCAACGTTGGCAAGACTGCTCTAACAGACTACAAAACACCCTTCACGAACGAGAGAACATATTCAACTCACACACTCAAAGTAGAAATACGGAGTCAAAGGCATCTTTAGGACACGCGAAAAATTATTAGGATAACAAAACATATGTGCAATGATATAAAGAAAAAAATGCGGCTATTTTTCTTCCGTGAGGTTCCCTTTCATCGCATACAGGAAGCTAGAGGCATGAAAAACCCAGAAAAAAAAACACAGCCAAGTCACACTAACGTATGAAATGCATTTGACAGATCTAGTGCAAGTTGCGACATTGTTAAAAAATAGAGTCATATATTGGTGTCGCCTCGCATTCAAGAAACGTTACATGGCCAAAATAATGTCTAACTTGCTTATTGAAGGCACCTAGTACATGTACATGATTACTCTGCAATTCACATTTATGTGCATGGCAGAGCTTTAGGAGGAGTTCTTTCACATTTTTCCTCGAAATTTCCATTCTCGAATAGTAAGTGGAAAAAATGAATACTCAATTTTTTACTTATTTTTAGTTCCTATTTTATGATGGTCATGCATCCTTACTTAGGTGGCCACCAACAAAATTCTTTCGCATCCAAAAGAGAAAATTGATGATCAAAGTTCCTCTACGTCGAAAAAATAGAAACGAGCTGTGATTTCTTGAACTTTTTCAGTGTCCTCCATCAATCCTACTTGGTAAACATCCAATACGGCACGGCAGTACACATCTAGATGCCAGAAAAAGGGTCTCTTTAGTAGACTTTCTGCGTCTTCGAAGTGTTTTACCAATAAAACTTAGACTTTGGTTCGCCTTCCTCCCAACATTTTCTGTGTGATAGTTCCAATTTAAATTGTTCGTAATTGTAATCTCTAGAAATTTTCTTGAATTAAAAACTGTACATTTTGTGTGATTTATCGTGTAACTAAATTTGAATGGAATTTACTTTAGTAATCATGTGGAGGAACTCGCATTTGTTTAGGCTAAATTGACCCTTTTTGTGCCATGCAAATACATTGCTGACGTTATTTTGGAATTCGTTTAGATCTTCTGAGGATTCTGCTAGTCGACAGATGACAGTATCACATGCAAACAATGTAAACGTGCTGCTGTCATTGTCTCGTAAATCGTTTGTATATATAGTAAGAACAGCAGAGGGCCTAGAACACTTCCTCTGGGCACTACAGATACCACTTAGGTTTCATTAAATGATTTTTCGTTAATTGCTACGAACTGTGACTTTCTGATGAGATAAATCCAAATGAATATCTGGGACAATAGTCCATAGGCACGCAAATTGAACAGAGGCCGCTTATGAGGTACCGTGTTAACATCGTTCTGGATATTTTGAAACACGGAACCAATGTGAGACCCCTTACCGATAGCACCCATGACTTCGCGTGAGTAAAGTCGCGCAAGTATTGTAAATCGCTTCAAAAACTTTTCTGTTAAAGAATAAATAAACAAAACAGATAAAATTATATGCCGGAAAATAAGCAAAGCAATAATTCTGAAGGAATGTTATCCGTCTGCAAAACTCTAATTTGCGAGAATAAATTCCAAACTTTAATGCTCACCACACCATTCCGCTTTATATTTTGCCATCCTTTCATGTTTCTCTGAAATATGGTAAAAGGGTCACATGTCTGTATGACATTACTTCTTGGAGGCGATTTTCTGGTTTCTGAATTTAGAAAATCTGTACTCACTTCAGTTTTTCTGTAAATGTTTATATTTTTCAAAGTTCATTTAGTATTCTAATTAGTAATTCCCTGCATTTAGTATGTAGTTGGCGATGCAGTCGGTAATATATATTGTCTGGTCGTGGTGTTCAATTTGTTACAGATGACAGCTCTCAATTTAATTCTTCGACAGAAATTTCTGCATTCAAAAACTAATGTACTCCGTCATCTATCATGTGTAACTGTCTCTTCACTGTCGAGAGGCATAAATATCTCCAGGTAGAGCGAATGAATACTAATGTTGAGATTTTGTTGGCCTAATCCTCTTCGCTTCCTATCACACAAAAGCTACTCGTATTGTATCAGTAATTTATCCACGTGTCCTGTTCGAGATTTCCTGCATCGATTTCAGTTATTTTCGTTTCAATATCTTCTTTTCTTTGGCTTCCACTCGTCTAATATCTATACAATAATCTTAATGGCCTTGAAAGCTGAACCACGGTTCACAACGAACTACAAAATAAATATTATTGACGATCATCAATACCATGTATTTCACTTTATGTAATTGCTTTCCGTGGTGCTCTGTTTGTAGAAAATACAAACATTACGAAGTTCTACCATGTTGTGAAAGTGTTATATGCAGAAACTGTTTTTCTACGCTTTGGAAGTATTCTTATATTCGTCGGTGGCATTACCTTTTCGCATAACGTTACGTACTTCTTCAGCCGTTTTTTTTTTATATTTTTCCCAGTCTTCTCTGTATGATTACATTACTGGTAACTTATTGAGAGGCACGGATTACTCAAAGACGGCTCAACATTCATCTGCAGTAATTTAGAAGAAGTTCAGGAATTCTGAATTACAGAAGTCGATATGAGAACTGAGTCTAGAAATTCACAGTCTGCTGAATGCAGCCATAAAGGAGCCAAGCAAAGCATTACTTATGTAGGTTTTGGAATAATGATAAATTCCGAAAATTTATTAGTCAAATTAGAAAGATGTCACCCCTGAAATACGAAATCACGCTCAATAACAAAGTAAAATTTTTATTCTCAGGGTACCTGGGAACGCAAATAACTTTCATATAACTCTTGTTATTTAGGGTCTATTATTATAAGGGACTGCTTATTGCTGTGTGGCGCTCTCGCAAATGCAGGGATCGGCATTCCAAACTCGGCATTTATCAGGTCAGCCATATTAATGTTCCGGGACTGATGTAAATTCCCATGGATTTTACTGCTGTAAGCTAATTTTACTTCTAATTTTAATTGATGCATCAGTATTTATACATTGCAGTTATTAACAGCAATTGTTCACCGCTTGATATTACAGGAGCTCTTCGTTTTGAGGGGAATGATGCACAAGTAACAGACACACGGCTGACATTAATTCTGTTTTATGCTCTTGATAATTTACATTATTAAACAGAACCGACAGTAACTGTAATAACTGGAATAATATGGTAAAAAAAACATCTTTTCACAATTTTGACACTGATAATTTTTACATTTTCTGTTCTAAACACATTTGAAATCGCGGGTCACTTTCGCTTTTGTTAAATGGTTGATATTGCATGGGGTGTTACGGTTATAAGTGCAGATGCTATTCTTGGTACCTGATGGTAGTGTACTAACGGACATTACATCAGTATTAACTTCATTTACAGAGTAATATTTATAGCTATAAGAAGTACTATATATTTATATTGGTTAGTACCTTCAAGTACATGTCACAAGAGCAACCTATTAATGGTTATTTTCCCCAGAGGAGCACGCCAGATATTGAAATGTAGATGCGTGGAAGGAAAACGGTCAGTCTCTACTGATAAGCCACCATGTCACATCGGTTCGCACAACTGCACGGATTTGAATCGAGGAGGGAGGCTTGCCCAGGTAGTCCGTGCAGTTGTGTGAACCGAGCTCCCATGAGGTCTTAGTGGCTAGAGTACCAGTCTTGTAAACGGTAGACCCGCTTTCGTTTCCCAGGAATGGTACAAATTTTCACTCGCCGCTTCAGTCTATATACACAAAATCATATCTGTATAAGACCAGCAAAGTGTCTGAAAGTGTCTAATTAAACACTGTTTGTGAACACGCCTTACAGAAACTACATTTATTTTTAAAGAAAGAAAATATTGAGAAAAGTGTGTCACAAAGAGAAATAAAACTGAAACTACATGAGACGCTTTAAGTCCTTACAGTCTCTGGGCACATTATTAGACGATTTTAGGAGGTACAAAAATCTGCAAAGATTATTTGATTAGTCTAAATGGAGTGATGTAATTTCCTTAAACACTTCAGGTTATTGAGAACGGATAAACCACACAGTTTTAATATCAGTTTCAGTTGTTCTTAAAAATGTCCAATAAGCGGACGTAACACTAATTTCTTAGCACTTTGCCACCCGCTATTAGTAGCTATTAATTCTTGAGTTCGCCTTGGCATACTGTTAATATACCGGCTTGTAAAGTGTGCTGCATTTGTGGGTGATGATAGCAGACTTGAATAATCTTTTCAATGAGTTTAATTTTTGTGGTGATTATTTTGTTTCCCAATTCCCTTTTCACTAACTCCCAAACATTTTCAACTGGACTCATGTCGGGTGAATTTCCTGGCAAGACTAACCAACTGACGTGCTGTAAAATGGTTTTATATTGACAATGCTGTGTGGCATGGAGTTCCGTACTGCATAAACACAAATGGTCCGCCTTTAGGGAACCATTCGTTTATTTGAGGCCGTGTCCTCCTATTTAACACTTTCTTGTACTGATCTTTCAGCAGTGATCCCTCAGTCAAGTACAGACATCCAGTGCCTTTGCCACTGATGAGAGATCGTATCATGACTGTGGTGGGAGGTTTCGCAGTCTGCACATTGCTATCGGGATGGTATTTTTCAGCAGGGCGCCTTCGCACGAACTGACATTCATATGCCAAAATTTAGAATGTGGATTCATCAATAAAGTAAACCTGAACGAAATGAAAAAGCCATTAAGATTTGCTTTAGGACTGGTCTTGATCTCAGAAAATTTATTTATCACAACTGTATTAAAGCAGATGCTGTCTAATTTAATGATGAGTCACAGGTTTCCAGAAGTTCAGATGTCAATGCCTGTACTCCTTTGCCCATGCAAGGCCTTTTGACATAACAGCAGGAGTTAATAGGAGTTAATTTTTGCTTTCAGGCAGGCCTACCGGCCTGTGAGTTCTTTCAGATGCGATAACGGCACTGTATTCTAGTTTAAATTTCTTTGTACAAGCAAACTGTTTCCCATGGCATATCGTTTTCAAAGAGCGCTCACACCTTGGTAAAAATGTTGCTTCTCTGCCACCTCTGTTCTCCTTTAGATGGACTAATTCCTTACCAAAATCAGTTTTCTTCTTTACACGCCTTACGGGTGATTCTGTTATGCCCGCTCTTCGAAAAATCTTCCGATGTGAATACATATTGGTGTGAAGCAGTGCTTTTATTTCCGGTATCTTTTGTGGTGTCACTCACTTACCTCAGTCGTTGTTTTCGTATCTTATTGTATCTAAAATCACTCAGTAATCAGAAAAATTTATTATTCGTGGCTACAGATGATAAATACACCACGAAAAGAAAAATACTATCTGCTGGTAATCCACTCACACTTTAATCATGTCACGTCTAGCTGTCCTCAGAACTGTAACTGGCAACTGTTCACCATCAATCGACTCTCGCAAGAATGATACAGCACAATAAATGAGCTCATTTCATTCAGTAACAGCTCTTTAACAGTGCTGAACCTATTAAACAATAACAGGTGTGCCAGTTTACAAAATCAACTTCTATAAAAAAATACACTGTCAAAAACTTAGGGTGCGTCTAATAGTATAGCCAGGGACTGTAGAGGGAGAGTATTTGGGTTTGCAGCTTATCTTTGCCTGGTCTTTGAGATTTGACGTCGTCGGTGACGCGTCGGTACTGACGTCGTAATTGAAGTATGTCCATCAGACATGAAATTGCAGCTGATACATCCTGATGCTTAATGAATGATTCCTCATGCATCAATATTATCTTCCGTTTCGTTTCTTTAGTCATAGGCTGAACGGACGTAATAGTTGTGTACGGTCAGTTTCATATGAGCACGATTACAAATTCCATACGCTCAAAGCGTTTGTTTCCAACGCCCTGTACACAGTTTTAAAACAGTACATAATGAACCTCTACTCGCCGATCGCTAAGTTACAGTCCATCCGGTGTTTTGGTACCCAGGACGGCGAAATCACAGTTCTGTTCGAAAAAACAGTACCATTTGTAACAAACAGTTTAAACCTCTCCACGGCGACGGTTAACGTTGTAGCGCACTGCAACGACTCATTAAGTAGCACACGAGATACTAAATTCAAAGTGCATTAGTTCCTACAACTCAGTTACGTGCGAAATGGGTCGGTACTGATCATGACCGTCGCAGTACATTCACGTAAGGAACATCACCGCTGTTTATAGTACTCAGCGAAACTTGCAGTATTCACAGCGTTACGTTTTGTTCCACAACGTCCATGTCCAAATTTTGTTCATACCGTGACCGAAAAATAAGAACGCTCTCACATATTTTTGTGTGCAGCTGTATAGCATGTCTATACCACACACGCGCGTATGCCAGGATACTGCACACGCACTCAGTGTCACTGCTCGACTGCCAAGTATCGATAACGCTCTCGCATCACAGTTCATACAAAATTCCTGCATATTACATTTGGTTCCACAAAGCGCATTTCACAAAAGCATTGCAGGAAAGATCAAACAAGCACTAACACTTTTCCATATTCATTTAAAAGACACTCGTGTAGCAATATTAATATAGCAAGAAACAGTTACATTTCGTACCATATAACAAAGCAACAAACATTATAAACCATCAAAGACATGCGTAGAGAGTAAATAAATCATAAGAAAAATATTATCTCTGGTAATAAAGCAATATCTTCACAAGGGGCTACAGTACCAACACCTATTCGATTAACTTCCCGTAAGACTAAGCCATAAGTGACTTGATTGTCAAGAGCACAAGGGTGGGGGGAGGGGGGGGGGGGGAGGAGTGCAACCCTAACACCGGTCGCCTTAAAACGGCGAGGAATTTTTGAGATGTGATCATGATATAACCTAATAGAAACAGAACAATTAAAGTTGGATTCGTTTCCGAAACACTCCAGCAGAGCATAAACAATAGTAAACTGTGGGTCATGAATATATGTTCTCCCAGCACAAGTTGTAACATTACATTTTAACACAGGTTGCCAGCCTAATTAGGCATTCTTGTGTCAAGCAAAATGATAAAGCAGAAGGCAGTGCTGAGGCTAACCTAGCCTTCCTTGACATACACACTAAACTCTTTCCTTATATCTGTTCACACTACAGCACAGTAACCCAACCTTGCAGTTAAATGTGCTACTAACTAGTATCTCAGATAAATAAATGGCCAACGAGATAGTAAACAGTGACATACGCCACTCAACAACGCATACCTTAAGGGAACCAGTTTTAACAGTTAATAAAACCAAATACTGATGCACACGAAACTGTTAGCAATACTGAACAGCGAAAAGCTTGAAATGATTCTCCGTTTACATCAATGATCGTTCTGTATAAGTTCATTACCTAATACAGGGTCTCTGTGCTTGTGCATTAACCAACTTGCATTAGAGTAAACAACATAGTGAACAGATCTTTCTTAAGCTCGGTTTGAAACAAGTAAACAGAATGCAAATCTAACCACACTGGCTCTGAAGGAGCATTTGCATTGCTTCAATAATAACTAGGCTGGTACATGAAGAACCTTAAACTTTCATGGTTTAAAGAACCTTACTCATTAACAAAACTACACCAGTATGTATAAGAAAAGGTAACCACTCTTATCATTAATTATTAACTAAGTAAAGTACAATAAACTATAACTCTTTAAATAACAAGCAGTCTTTGGACCTACTCAAAATTATAATTGGCTGTGCAAATGACAACAAAACGTTAAATTCAAGTTCAGCCACTTACTTATAATAAATTAGGACTCTCGAAATTTAATTCACTAGCATAGGAATCCTGTCCAAGTTTCTGTTTTCGGATAATCACAATTATTACTAAAATCGAGCAAATATCACAAATACCTGGTCCATTTATAGAGTACCAAATACAAAGTAAATTAATGTAAGGATGGAGACACTGGTGGCGTAATTTGCAGTGGCTATTAACCTGGCAGCGATTCAGTCATGGCAGTACTGTTGGCCTCGCCCTATTACTGATCTTATTAGCGTCGAAATAATATTTTTACAGGGCCAAAACACCATGCCATGATTATGGTATCACCAAATGCAGCATCCGAGCCCCATAAATACTGCCTTTAAGCTATTCTGGCCTCAAAACTCTAGGAATATGAGCCACTATGATCGATTGATGCTAGCGAGGTGTTAACCACAGCAATTCTCAGCCCAGACTCCATACTCGTCACAAAGGACGACTTGCCACTTGCGCGCCAACCACACCTTTTCCACTGCGCCAGACTACTTCCGTAGCTGCGGGACTTCCCTACATCTTTTACGTTTAACCCTACGTTCCCTGATTACGGACCAAGTCATTTATAGTACATTACATAACAATCATTTTAGTAGCTATCTAAATTCACAAGCACAATTTAAACAACGTCGTTCGAAAATTCATATAACTGAAACATGTATACTTAGTCAAAGAATTTCCATGACAGATACAACATTACACGTAAGCAATATTACAAATTGACATAGAAGTATCTATACAGATACAAAATAGGCAGAAAATTGTCGTTACAGCCGAGGAGGGGGGTTCTGTTGTTCAGCCTACAATACCACTACATATCATTTGGTGGCAGATTCCTTGACGCAGGCAATGACAAATGCTGGGAGACCAATTAGAGTAGATTTTGATGCTGGACCTACATTACCAGTTGCGTATACTAGTTGAAAAACGTATGGTTATTTGGAACAGCCACACATATGTGGTAGTGCACAGTGTGGAGAGCCTCAAAGTAGAAGCGACATGTACAGTAGCACTACTGTTCATCTGGCGGTGGCTTCCTTATCTTTATTATTAAGATCAGCAGGAAATCAATTACAGTAGGTTCTGACGATGGGCCGTTGGGCATACAAGGTTGGAGAGTCTGGCTGACCTGGAATAGCTTGTTGAGTTCGGGTGGTAGTGCGTTATGTGGAGCATTGCGACTTTTCTGTTCATCACAACCTTTTAACGCTCAACGTCACAGGTAGCAGGAATCTAACTTCCAGCCACAGACACTTAATAACTATAAAAGATGGCTGGTCAACACGCTTTGAAACTTTATGTATATCCAAGGCTCTAAGACATATGTAAGACGGGCAACTCAGAAGAAGTGAAGTAAAAAACATGTATCGAAGCTACATACAAAAGTACTACTCAACTATGAGCACTGACAGTTCCATGGCTTGATGGTCATTGTGCAACACGCTGTCTAGCTTAACACATTGAAAAAAACTATGTAACCTACAAAAAATTAGCAAGACTTCTGTACAACACTGTAAGTTCTGTCAGTAACTAATTGTCATTGAGCAGTGAGACGAATACTTATAAGCAGTGGAGCAGTGGCTAGCTTATTTATTCATATATTGTATGGCAATAAATATACAAAGATTACAAAACCACTGCACGTCAACATTTAAGCACAGCTCTCCAGCATAAAATAACAAAAACAACAGCAGCTAAGTATGGATACCAAGGTCTTTTATGTCTATAACATCACTCGTCGCTGTGAGGACATCGTCGAAAGGACCCTTCTAGGCACGTTCGGGACATGTCGACACAACATGAGCAACTTTCTGTCGTTCCGCACCATAGAAACATGATGGTGATGAAGATTTTCCCTATTTGTAGAGAGTGCCTGCACAGCACCTGTGGCTCAATCGGATGGAGCTCAAGGTAGTCCAAATTGCCCGAGACTGGTCGAATCCAGAAGGTTTCTTCTGGATGCAAGGCAGCTTGAGGCATTGTGGGGAACCGTTCTGTTGCCAGCAGCGTTTCCATTCATCGATGGTGCTGAACTGAGTTTTCATGAGAGTGGGATGTCTTGATCTTAGCCTTTTCTCTCCGAAGAGAGTACGTTGTTCATTATTGGAAGATCGGTGTTATTATTCACGCAGTAGCTCGCTCTTCCGTCTGGTATCAGGAGATGGAACGTGGCTCACGATAGGTAGACAGTATTGACCCACAAACAATGATCATGGCCTTTTTAAGTTGTATGACTATTTTTCTTTCGAGTGGCCTATTAAGCCAGACAGACGCACAGTACTCTGCTGATGAGTATACCATACCGATTTCCGAAACCCGGAGAGTGTCTGCTGACGATCACTAACCAAAGCCGCAGAGTTTGTAGAGAAAGTTGCTTCTGGTTATCAGCTTTGCACGTTTTCTTGTCAAGTACTCCACAAAGGAAAGTGACCTTTCTAACGTGATCCAAAGGTTTTTTCGATGTATATTGTGATGAAATTTGTCTCCCTCAAAATATACTCCGGGGGCTCTGTGTGCCAATCTATTTGCCAGACGCGAACATGAAACTTCTGTTTTGTTTAAGTTTTGTTGTAACCTCCATTTACAGAAATTGTGGCTCAAGATGTGTATATCAGAAGTTAGGATTTCTTCGGGTTTTGTGTTAGATATCTATCGCCCAGTCCTCTGCATCGTCTAACTTTCGGGACTGTGTTGGAGGTGATATCAGATTACATACATGGAGTGGCTGTACCAATGAAGTTAAAGTCGCCTGATGTAGACTGGAGCTGTAGAACGGTAGGCTGCACACAGTCGCGCGCGAACTCGGCGTGAAGTCAGCCAAATGTGAGCTGGATCTAGACTGCTGTGAAGAGCGATGTATACAGCGTGAGAATAGCCGCGCTTCGTTCTCTGTCCCCCGATTGCCGGAATAATCTTGCTTCCTCGAAGAGGAAAATAGTTCCTGGTTCAAATGGATCTGAGCACGATGGCTCTCAACATCTGACGTGATCAGTTGCTTCGAACGTATAACTACTTAAACCTAACTAACCTAAGGACATCACACACGTCCATCCCCGAGGCAGGATTTGAATCTGCGACCGTAGCGGTCGAGCTGTTCCAGACTGAAGCACCTAGAAACACTCGGCCAAAGCGGCCGGCTAGTTCCTGGTATCAGCAGCGTCTGTGGTAGCCCTTATCACTACCGAAGGCTGAATCTGAAGCTTTGACAGTCTTGTAGCGGAAGCTGTATTCGGTCCCATATTATCTAGGCGGCGATGCGTTGTAATTCCTTAAGGCAACATGACGGGGGTGTCTGTGGTGCTTGTAGCTGTGTACGAGTGGCTAACTACACAGCAGCTGGTGTCGGCGAGGGTCTACACCATCGGAATATGCTAGTAAACCGTCCCTGCGCAATTCATTAAAGAATTTTACTCCTATGTATAAAACTGGATCAGACGCTGCATACTTTACAAATGTGTTGATGTGTTAACTATTCGCTATTAAGAACCTAAGCTAGAATAAGACTAAAAAAGAGTTGAAAATACGTTATAATGTACTGAAAGTCAATACTTTCTTTTATTATCAAACCGGTTATGAGTATAGTCGGGATAATTTGCATTCTAGTTTAAGTAAAAGGTAGTTTTTCAAACATCTCATTCTTATGACGTCATATTTCCTGAACTATGTATGGTACAATGATATAATTTTGCAGTTATGTTCAGAGCTATATAAGGATTTTGTCTTAAAAACGTATTGTGAATGGAGTTAGCGGTAGAGAAGTAATAAATTAAAATATAGTATCTGATGCTGTTTTACTGCATGAGCAGCGAAAATGTGCTAAGGAACAAATTTATTTTGTTTCATCATTTTGTGGAGGGTTTCAGCGAAAAATGTTTTCTAGAAATTTGAAATTATGTGTAAAGTTTGTCCGAAGTGTCTCAGTGCTCTTATTCTCAAACAATGGATGAAGAAATCTGGGCAATATGTGCGCTGTGAGTTACGCTGCTTCGAGAAACTTACTCAGTTTCTAAGTGAAACACTTGACATACTGTGTTAAACTTTTCCTGTCCGATTATACTTCTTACTGAGTACATTGTGACAGCACTCTGCATTTTTAAACTTGATCAACAACTGTATGAAATACTGAAAGTCAAATTTCTGTTGCCCTTAAAACGTGTTACATAGGGAGCCTGTCATTGTGATCGTGCCCCAGGTTAGCCATTTAGTAATACACATTGGTGTGCAAAACTGAAGGGCGAAAGTAACTTTCACATCATGTATCACTGCCAAGTAACGCATCTCGATGAAAGTTGGACCATACACACAGAGAACTGCTACAGTACAGTATAGAAGATAACCCAAAGATCTACAAAAGGAAGAAACAGAAATCATATTTATACTCAAAGACAATAATTACACTGAAGTAATCGAAACTTATGATTGCCCCTTGAGCATTACAAAAGTCAAGATATGGTTGTTAATAGTCTTTGTGACCACTGTGGAAAAGAGTGCATACTCTGTAATGCGCTTGCATTCTGGCCACAGGCTTGGTAAGAAGTTCACGTGTTAGGCTGGTACCAGCGTGGCTGGTACACTGCTAGGTCGTCGTTGGTTCATCTGGATGTGCTTCAATACGTTTTCCCAAGACGTTCCACCCGTTGTCGATGGGAATTAAGATGGGGAACAGGCGGACCTGTCCAATAGCCATATATTCTCGATGCAATACGTTCTTCACTCTGCTGTCATTACAGAAATGATGCCAGGGTCGAAATCACAGGTGAAAAGACGCACATGAAGTATAATGTCCTATGAACGTCTATCAGTGAGAGTATGTTCGTGGATTTGTAGGTCAGTACGCACATGCTGGATTATGCCTCCCAACACCATAACGCATGGTCGACAATGTTCCTGGGTACATTATGTGTTCCTACCTCTCACCTATGTGGGTATGTGCAGAATCACAACTGAGAGGGAAGCTGCTGTCATCAGAGAAGACATGACACCATTTCTTATTAGTTCAGCCCATAAGCTGTTGGCACCTTCGCATGTGTCGCTGCCAATGTGTAGGGGTCAACAGAAAACAACGTACTATTAATTTGACAAAGAGACCACTACCACACAGTCGCTGTGTCACTGTGGAGTGTAAGGTTTTGTGCCTTGATGTTCCATGAAATGTGGTTACAATTCCAATAACATTTGATGACTTGACTGTCTCCGCTGTTGGGCAATGCTACTGACTGCTGTTGCTATGATCAGCCACCTCCTTTCCTTCAGGCAGCAGTGCCTATGATTTGAAATGCTCCTCATGCACGTGAAACAATGCTGTGAGCAACACCAAGCTTCTGGGCTCTACTCGTTACACTTCATCCTTCTTCCAGTTTCCTGATTGCTATACCCCATGCGAAGTCATCCAAACAGTGTCTCTGGGTCATGCTGTAATGAAGAACATCAGCGCAGTGCATACTAACTGATCGCTGATTGACACACGCTGTCGATCCCTGCTTCTTCATTTGACTCACGATTTGGATCCAGACCTTTTTTGTGCTAAAGTCACTCTGACCTCACACCGTGTGATGTACAACTCTCTGTCAACGACTGGGAGACCTCTGGCGGCATGTTCCCTCACTTTCATTCATCTCTGACCAGTATTAGTATGTTATGGTACTATATCTACCTTGACCTTAAATTTTGCAGAGCAGTGTAGATCATTTGGCATTAGCTTCTTTGCCACCAGCCCTGGCAGCAATGTGAACCCAATTAGAAGAGGTTCTGATGCTGGGGCTACTTCATCAGTTAGGCATATTTGTCGGAGATATCTGGTTGGCCTGGGACGGCCAGTCGAGTGTCTCGTGTCGCCCAGGAGCGGCGAGCAGCGGCCCGGGCAGGGCGATAGCGGGACGTGGCGGCGCGCCTGTGGAGAGGTGCCAGCCAGTGTGTTGCAGGTGTCGCCAAGCTCGCCTTGCCTCACCGCCTGTGGCCAAGTAGCCCACAGCAACTTGATTGGCCACGCGTATTCTTGGGGAATTAACACACATTGAGAGCTGTTATTGCTTGAGAATACACGTAGCTGACAAGTTTAAGCGACGCCGGACCTCCGACGAGCGGGGAAGAGTAAGTCCGCGGCGTAGGCGCCGCCCGTAGCTTGCCAGTAGTAGTGTAGAGACACTCCTCCACAGGCGGAGCGCCGACCACGCCGGATGGCGCCCGCGCCGCTGCTCCTGCCGACGCCCGCCCGCCCACCGGAGGGAGCGCCGCGAAATCCGACGTTAATGAAGCAACAACAGGCATCGATGTCGCTTGTATCTTACGATCTGCTTTCCATTCGCGTCACGTTGTGCATGACGATTTCGTAGTACTAATGTTGGTAGAGTAATCTTGTCGTAGTGTACATAAGTGCTCAGCACAAGTTTACTTTGTATAGTCATTCAGTTGTTTTCAGGCAAAGGCAGCCGTCTTAAATCTATGTGAGGTATCCAGCTAGCTCATGCAGCCATTCTCATGGCTGATAGCAATACTTACCAAATTCGACTTGAAACTTTTGATGATATGGTCCAAAATTTTGATGTTACATGTTGGACCACGCCACCTAAAAGTATCTAGTCTTTGTCCTATTATTTATTGTTAAATTACACTATAAAATTCAACATGTCAGAATGTGCAAAATAAAAAAAAATCCAGAATGGGCTTAAAGAGAGGTTTCCAAATTTATGTGTGTCTTCGTATCAAAACAACATTTTCACTGATATGTGTATTGTATTTACTGACTGTTGCAATCGGTGTGTATTGCTGTATTCGTCCCATAATAGGAGATTTGAGAGCCATCACAGAAGCTTTCCCTACATCTATAGCAACATTTGGACGTAATTGGACAAAGACAGCCACTGGTAATCTTTATGTGAAAGTCGAATCAATGGACTGGATGCAACAATTGACGCATTGACTACTGTACTTGCGTTAAGTTTCGACAGGTAATGGCTGGTTACCCTGGTACAGCTTCAATGAAAAACAATGAAACGACAACATAGTTGAGATGCAAACGCTTTTCACACAAAATGAAAGAGGCAGTCAAATGAAAACTAGACACGTGCAGGAAAAGCAAACGAAGTGTTAGTCACTTCAAAAGGAGTCGCCTTGACTGTCAACACATTTACCCCATTGCGAGACAAGGTGGCCAATCCGATCACGTAAAAATGTTTGCGGTTGTCTATGGAACCATTATTGTATCTGACGTGCACCTCTTCTTCCGAAGCAAATCGACGGCCACGAATTTCTATCTTCAGGGCCCTGAAAAGAGATTGGAACTGAATGGAGAATGTGTAAGCGCTTCCCAGCAAAACCTCTACAGTGTAATGGAGACAACCTTGACAATAAAATGCTCGCCTACTTGTTGCCAAGTGTTTCCCCACCGCTGCGGAAGTTTCCGCGAATCTCTTAAACATCCTCTATACAGTCCCGATCCCTCCTCATGCTGTTTCCGAATTTTTGGGCCACGAAGAAAGAATTTCCTGGCTGCCGAACAAAGAGGCTGGGACGAAGAAGTGCACATCTCGGTATATTCGTGTTTCCGTAAGCAACCGTAAATATTTTTCCATGAAGGCATTGACCGTCTTCTCTCAGAGAGTCATTAACAATAATGACGTTCTCTTTTGAAGTAATAAACAGTTTCTTAATTTTTTAGGCTTCCTTACGTCACTCAGTATAAACGGCATCCTTAATGGATCTTTAAATGTGAACACTTTAGGTAAGGATTTACCGTGACTGTTATCGATATCGAATGAAACAATATGTTTACTGTTACCTGTCACTGTTTATTTATCTCCACGAGGCGTTTCAAAGGTTTAAACCTCCATCATTAGGTGGATATACAGATACATTTGTTAGTATAACATATGTGTGTGTTTTGTTACGTTTTATGGAGAAAATTGTGACACTGTCCAGTGGAGAAACATTTTGAAACATGATTTTCCTTTTTTTGACAAAAAAAACTATATCTAACGGTAAACATAAAATAAAATAAGTAAATTAGAATACCTCCAGTGGTCACAGGTTCTTTTCACTGTCGGTATTCACTTATGTCACTGTCGTCACTTAGTTATTTTATTTTATTTTTACACTTAGATGTATGTTTAGTTTTATGTCAAAAATGTAGCAAAGTCATGTTCTGAAATAGTGTTTTGTTTCTTCACTAGACAGTGCCCCAAAAAAACCTGTGACAACACACGCATATGTCATACTAAAAAATGTACATCAACGTGATGATGGCGGTTTAAGCATTTGAAACACGGCATGGAGATAAATAAACAGTGACTATTATTAGCAACGTCACAGGTTCAGTTTGTTGTCCGTTTGTCTGTCTGTCTGTCCGTCTCTCAAGATACCTTTTTCTCAGGAACGGTTGGAGCTATCAAGTAGAAATTTGTAGCAAATATCAAGGTCTACGATCCCTTGGTGGTGTCAAAAGTTTAAGTTTAGGAACAAAAGGCACGGCTATACATGTTACATATTTTGCTACTCGTAAACTCACCCATAAAAACTTAAAAATGAAATATCAATATATTATGTCGCCCCAGGTGCTGTAGCGGTAAAACTCGTGAGCGGAAACAGAAAGCACGGGGTATCGAATCTTGGTCTGACAACAGATTTTTCGATCTTTGTTTGAATTTAGCCTTGACCTCTCAACGATGCGAGGAGTTGCCAGAAACAATGTGTGGATAGTGTTCCAAGTTTAGCTCTAGGTCACCTTTTCCCTGCTGGATAACTGGAACATGTTAGAAACGCGCCATTCGCCGAAGTGGGGTCCAATAGAAAGGCTTGAACACAGGCCACTCAGCCATACGAAATTACTATGATTCCTATTATTTCCTATAAACATAATGAAGGCTGTACGGAACACTCAAAGTGCGAATCCTATTCGCAGTTGTCCGGTTTCTTCCGTTTATCTCGTTTCCATTTGACTGCCCATCATACGTTCATTGGTATATGAGGACCTTCACGCGTTGCAAACCCTGCTCTTAAGTCCATTCTGAAATGTCAAATTTTATGGTATTTTTCCATTCGATGAAAAGAAACTGGCCTTATATCCATGTCATGGAAACTGGGACAAAGATGAGATATGTTTTACCTTTTCTGCCTTTTGAATAACTAGTCATTAACCGGGATTCTCGTATCTTTTATTGTAGGAATTTGAAAATAACAATCAGAAATGAGAGTGGATACCGATTATCCGTCGCTGCAAATCAGATCGACAGCAATACAATGCAAACACGAAGATTGAAATGACTAGTGTAAATGGAAAAATGCTGATAATCATGTAACGTAGGTATGCAGTAAATGTTCTAATGCAAATTTTTGTGATTAGTAGGAGACAAAGTAACCGAAACTGAATATTCAGTGGTGACTTGAAAGGAAGGTAGTTCATAATCCGTAGCAGTAGAACTTAGTATGAGTACAAGGAAGAAATTTTATTCAGGAGTGGAATCATTATCGGATGAACACCTTCGACGAAACGGAAGAGACGCAACACCAGTGGAACATACGTTCTTCTTTTAAACAGAGATAGACGTAAGAAATTATAGAGCATCAGAAAACGCTGATAGGCACCGTTTCTACAAAATGGCAATAAAGAAGCCAATGGGATAAAAAATTGTAAAACTTATCAAAACAGTGATGAAATGAGGAACATGGAAGTTGTATACGGAAGATCACTGGAACCTTCTCACTTGAATACGTACTTGTGGATTTCCCTAGAGACGATGACGATAATGAGCACTCCTGTGCTTAAATTTTCTTTCAAGGTGACACCATCTCTTTCGACCAGCAAACTTACGGGGTAACAACGGAATTTCATTGTGCTATTGCTTCGAGCATGAGGCGTGAGTATCACATTGAACATCATTCGAGAAATGATACGTGGAGCTCGCAAACTCAAACCTAAATGACATTACAGTCTTCAGGAGAAGACAGTTTACATGTGATGTAAATAAATGTGCAGGTAAACCATTGGAGGTCGTGTATTATTTGGTTTTTACTAGTTTCGCTTTGCAAACAAGAACCCCTTAATTTTTACATGTACACAGCAATGTAATTGAGGGACTGAGAAGAGAAATGCTGCGAATAATTATCGCTAAAATCTAGTAAAGAGTAGATTGATTAGTAGCTACTATACCGGGTAATTCAAAAGTAATGTCACACAGGACAAACTCTACATTGGTGATTCAATAGTCTTTGCTCACAGCACAAAGCCCTATTCAGGGATACGATAGAAACGACCTAGTAAACGTGTGCTTTAAAGTGCATATCTTAACAGCTACGAGTACTTGTTCAGTAGAAGAGAAGTGTTTCACAGTAGCAAAGTTAAACAAGTGCTCACTAATCTTAAAGTATGAACTGTACAGCTCATGTTTACTGAACATTTTGCTCTGATTATGGTGCATACCACGACTTCTCAAAATATGGAAAACAAAGACCTCGCAGCAGAAGAGATTTGTTTCGCAGTATCAAAGATGAAGCAGTGCTCATACCTCTCCAACGTACGCATTTGGGAGCCCATATTTACCAGATTTTTTGCTTCGAATGATCATTCCTGTCATGTGCCTGAAAGCGACTTTGTCCTAAGGGCCAAGAATACTGAATCACTATTTAGATTTTGTTCTAAGGGAGATGACTTCTAAATCAACCTGTATTTAAAATCTTGCTCAAGCACACAACAGGTAGCGACGTCCATCACTAGTCTAAGAAAAGCGTAGCGAAAATGCGCGCGAAGGATGAAAGCTCAGTTTAGAGGGGAATAGTCTACACCCCTTTTTGAGAACCTTTCTTCGACTTCTGAGGTCACATAAAGTATCTTCTTAAACTGAATGGCTCAAGATAGCTCATTCAGGTGGCTTAATCGGAAAACAAAGTTTTACTTGAAAACAAAGCCCCACATATCATGACTCAAAAGCCTGTGAAACAAGTCATTAAAAGCCCGGAAGATCACTGTTCCCTGGCCAAAATATCAAACATCTCTTCAATCGTTGGAAGTTCACCAATCCGAGTTTGATTTTCGTAGGCGCACTTTCGTCCACTCGCGAGCTGAACGTGTATCGTACGAAGGAAAACTGGAGGGAGCGTTGTGAAAGAGAAATTATATTATTGCCGTGTAACTGGGCAATAAAGTTGAGGCATAATTAAAGTGAAATAAAATCGAGGAATTTAGAGACAGAAAATATTGCGTTATTGTTGTGAATCTGCCAACAAAAACCAATTACGCTGCGGCGGCGCAGCTTTATTTGCCAGGAGCGTTCAAAGAGAGCTACGCGATAAAATCACGCATTCCATTAGTCTGGTGTCCACGCCGTGTGTTTGGCCTGCAATGCGCGCTGTTGATCCAGACGTCCGTTACTCGCTAATTACGCGCACCAATCAGAAATTCGACTGAAATCCACGTTACCCGCAATTAACGGTAAACACACGTGCAGTCAGACTTGCTGCCTGTCGCCACTACGTCACATCGCGCACTGAAACGATTTTTGTTTCCTCTCGGAAAGTGATTAACCGCAAAAAAAGGAAAACAGAAACATAGAGGTAATTTATGAATACAGTATTCCTCTGCAGTTTCTGTTCATCATATTTCAATGAACTAGATCAATTTTCGTGGAAGCTCGGAATAAATGTTTTAGTTTAAAGGAAGTGATAGAGTGTAGCTGTTCGTCCCATGTAAATAATTACCAATCTCATGTAAACTTTATTAGCAAAAAGTAAAATTATGTGCGTAAATAACTTATTTATTCTGTACAAATTGTAGTCAGGTTGACATTTGGCTTCGGTAAGTGTCAAATACATTTCGTTTCCTACTCGTGATAGCAAGACTAACTGTTACAGAA
This sequence comes from Schistocerca gregaria, assembly GCF_023897955.1. Lineage (NCBI taxonomy): Eukaryota > Metazoa > Arthropoda > Insecta > Orthoptera > Acrididae > Schistocerca > Schistocerca gregaria. The sequence continues at coordinate 516,710,297 of NC_064924.1, forward strand.
TATTCTTTTCAGTCAAACGCCTCAAATGCCGAGGATTTGGACATTATCGGCTCATGTTGGGCCTATTTGGGGGAGCAATTCGCTTCCGAAACACACCGAAAAACCTTTTTGGTATCTGGGTGACTGGGACTACTTGTCATTTATTTCTGATACAATGTAGTTCGTTGTCCAGCCATAAGTAAAAACGTGTTTGAATGTTCAGAGGTCTATATTCCACTTGTTACGAGCTCAGATATAAGACTTCTGACATCTGGAGAAAACAAGACTTGGAACGAGACAGCTTCAAAATGTAAGCAAACTGTACTAAATAATGAAGAGGTTTACGATAGTGGCTACAGCATACACTAAAGACAAAAATCTATGATCACTAATACAATGAACAATCCTTATGAAAGAAAATAAAGAAAAACAAGGATAAATAAAATCGTTGCAACAGAGAGATGTGTTTCTGAACGACTTGCTGTGGAGTTTTCGAAAACAGAAAAGAAATTCTGTTTAGCACATTTACTGAGGAGTAAGACAAACAATGCTTCTACGTGGCTTGTAATAATATACATGTTACCAAACAACAAATGTCGTACCAATGTTAAACATTATCCCGATGTTACAGTCCACTCAGAGTGATTGAATGTTAATAATAAAAGACTGGGTACGGGACATGGAGATCTAAGAATGAAACCGTTGGAAAGATCAGAAGTGTCCCTTTATTTACAGAGAAAGATACCACAAAGAAAGAAAGTGAATAACCATAAGGATGTCGTGAGCTCACTGGTATGTGTTCATAAAGATTTACAAACAATGTGTCAACTGAATTTGACCAGTATTGAAATATTGAATTCTGATTACTACCGTTCGGAGGAAAAATCTTCGAATGCTACTTGGTTATCGAGATCAAAGATTCTGGTCGGTACTCGACAGTAACGATTCAGCTAAGAGTATCATAAAGAATGATTTCAACTGCGAAATCAGTCACTTTAATCATTCGCCACAGGCGCTAAATTGGTAACATGAAATATCCAGTGTTTACAAAACTTTGTTTTCACATATTATACAATGATAAAGCGAGGCTGTCACATTAGGATCCAGGATATTCCAACAGAAGATTTCAGTTCCCATGTCGGTCTCACAATAAAAATTTAGAGACATATTAAAGAAATTATTAATCTGTTCATTGATTCATAAAGAGATTGACATGAATAAAGATAGTTAAATTATGAAAATAATTGAAACTACGTGCTTTCCTACTTGAAAACTAAGAACAAAGTTGTTCACGCTGAGCTGTATAGGCTAGTATCTCGCACTGATGTTTTTGGACACAAGTTTAAAGAAAGTGTATAATGATTTCATTGGGCAAGTAATGCGGTTGTTCATATACTAAATTTATTCACAGCAACCAAAATCATTTTATCTGCGCGTTTAGATTATCGAAAAAATATGGCCATGTTTCGTTTGAAATAAGTAACAGGAAGACGTCCGGATCTAATAGGCTGATTTTCATTACATGCCTGCTATTTTCCGTTGTATAAGCAATTAATATGACAATTTATAGAGGATGGACAATAATATGGAAACCTAGCGAAAAATGCAAACTTTAATATCGATGCAGATGCCAGCCTAGCCTGCAGGAAGCACTGTTGTGTTTGAGTAATAACGGCAGCTGTGCAACGTCCGAATGACGTTGCAAGTGTCAGTAGCGTTCCCGACAGCGTTAAGTGTTTTTGTGAGTGCATTATGTCGGAGTTAAGTGAATTCGAACGTGGGAAAATTGTTCGTGCTCAAACAGTAGGTGCTTCCGTAACAGAGGGAACCGAAGTATTTTCTGTTTCAAGAAGCATCGAAGATGTATACCGTACACAGGAAAAGTGTAAAAACATAATCTGATAAGTCACAACGTTGATGAAAGTGTGTGTTGAGTGACCGCGACAGACAGACATTGAAGAGTATGTTGAAGAAAGTACACTACTGGCCATTAAAATTGCTACACAACGAAGATGACGCGCTACACACGCGAAATTTAACCGACAGGAAGAACATGCTGTGATATGCAAATGATTAACTTTTCAGAGAATTCACACAAGTTTGGCGCCGGTGGCGACACCTACAACGTGCTGACATGAGAATAGTTTCCAACCGACTGCTCATACACAAACAGCTGTTGACCAGCGTTGCCTGGTGATGCCTCGTGTAAGGAGGAGAAATGCGTACCATCAAGTTCCCGACTTTGATGAAGGTCGGATTGTAGTCTATCGCGATTGCGGTTTATCGCATCACGACATTGCTGCTCGCGTTGTTCGAGATCCAATGACTGTTAGCAGAATATGGACTCGGTGGGTTCAGGAGGGTAATACGGGACGACATACTGGATCCCAATTGCCTCGTATCACTAGCAGAAGAGATGACAGGCATCTTATACGCATGGCTGTAATGGATCGTGCAGCCACGCCTCGATCCCTGAGTCAACAGATGGGGACGTTTGCAAGACAACAACCATCTGCACGAACAGTTAGACGACGTTTGCAGCAGCATGGACTATCAGCTCGGAGACCATGGCTGCGGTTAACTCTTGGAGCTGCATCACAGTCAGGAGCACCTGCGATGGTGTACCCGACGGCGAACCTGGGAGCACGAATGGCAAAACGTCATTTTTTCGGATGAATCCAGGTTCTGTTTACAGTATCATGATGGTCGCATCCGTGCTTGGTGACATCGCAGTGAACGCACATTGGAAGCGTGTATTCGTCATCGCTATACTGGCGTATCACCCTGCCTGATGGTATGGGGTGCTATTGGTTACCCGACTCGGTCACCTCTTGTTCGCGTTGATGGCACTTTGAACAGTGGACGTTGCATTTCAGATGTGTTACGACCCGTGGCTCTACCCTTCATTCGATCCCTGCGACACCCTACATTTCAGAAGGCTAATGCAAGACCGCATGTTGCAGGTCCTGTACGGGCCTTTCTGGATACAGAAAATGTTCGGCTGCTGCCCTGGCCAGCACATTCTCCAGATCTCCCACCAACTGAAAACGTCTGGTCAACGGTTGCCGAGCAACTGGCTCGTCTCAATACTCCAGTCACTACTTCTGATGAACTGTGATATTGTGTTGAAGCTGCATGGGCAGCTGTACCTGTACACGCCATCCAAGCACAGTCTGACTCCATGCCCAGGCATATCAAGGCCGTTATTATTGACAGAGGTGGTTGTTCTGGGTATCTATGCACCCACATTGCATGAAAATGTAATCACATGTCAGTTCTAGTATAATATATTTGTCCAATGAATACCCGTTTATCATCTGCATTTCTTCTTGGTGTAGCAATTTTAATGGAAAGTAGTGTAAGAGGACGACAACTGCAAAAGTCACTCCAGATCTAAATGTCGCTCTCGCAAACCCTGTTAGCATCAAAACAGCAGAAAGGGACTTCCATAATCAGGGAAATGGAGCGCGAGCTCAAAATTCCAAAACCACTCATCAGTGATGTAAATGCCTGTTCCGAAACCATTACACCTGAATTAGGGAGCAATGGAAGAATGTCATTTAGTCGGGTGAGTCTTGTTTCACTCTGCTCCCAACATCTGGGTGAGTTTTCATGGCGGTACCTTGATGATGAGTAGGGCAGCCACATCGTGGTATCCCGTGGGCCCCTCGGATATTCTGCAAGGTCGCATTACTGCTAAGGTATACGTGACCAATTTGGCTGATCAAGTCCATCCCGTGGTACAATGTTTGTTCACCAATGGTGTTATTGTGTTCTGAGACAGTAGGAGCCCTATTTACGCAGTTTGCGTCTTCCAAGACGTGTTTTGTGAGCACGAGAACTGATTGTGCCATATCCCTTGGTTGCCGCAGACACCAGGTCTCAAAATTATTGAGATTTGTGACCTACTTTGGAGGGAAGGATGCTGTATTACAAACTACGTCCAATACCGTTATTTGCACCAGCCGATATTTTCAGGAAGAATGGCATAAGATTTCCTTGAAAACCATACAGGACGTGAATGTATTCATTCCGTGACGACTGGAAGCTGTCTTCAATGACAGCGGGTTTCTTGCACCATACTGGTCACTGTAATGGGTTGTGTGTTTGCTGTTTCCACATTTTTGTCCAATCCAAAACGAAAACGCTTACGCTTATACTGCGTCAACACATCTCAGAAAACTAGTTTGATGAATGTACCGATAACAAAAGAAATCGTATATGTTTACTACACGAACAAGTGGTGCTTGTAGGTATTAATTGAATTTAGGCGTTTCCAAATCAAAATAATATACTGATTACTAAACTTCAAATGGATATCTCCAAAATAGAACATTCTCGCCGAAAAAACTTCATTTCCATATAAATCGGCAAAAGATGCACTGTGCAACATATACGTTCAGGGAATCTTGTTATAGGTGAAATAGCTTATTGGTGACGAAATCTGCACATAATTTTCAGCTTCTTATAACGAATTGTGTTCACAGTGATGACATCCTAAAAATAAACAAAAAATAAAAGAGAAAAAAAAAGAAAGAAAAGAAAAAATTGAAGGGTTCATCAAGATTATAGAGCAAAAACATTATAGACTCATTAATACTGAGAGAGAACATTCTGTCTTACCATACGATCTTACACGGTATTATTGATTCGACGCGTTTGTTATCCAAGTTGGGGTCCTTTGTGACTCATGAAAAGGAAGAAGTTCATGAAAGAATTCCGTGATGTACACAGAATATCAACACTGTCTTTATTAAGGAAGACAGTTGTTTCAGGCAAATGAGCTGAACAAAATTTATTGTTAGGAATGAATAACTTGAGGCCAATGCAAAGGAAATAACTCTGAATAGGATTGTGTTGGTAGGTGACCATGTACGAACCAGAAGTGCGATAACATCAACAGGAAATAAATTAATCTGAATTTAGACCGATATTGAGATATTAGTATAGTATGCCGGTCTGGGCATACAGTGGTTTGTACTGTAAAATTTTCTTTTCAAGTATCGCTCTACAAGTAGTTTGAAAGTTGGTTAGTCTTAGCTTGTGCTAGCTTGCGTAGATTCTAGAGCATAGTCTTTAAACCAGTAGGCCTGTTGCTTCATTAACAACGGATTTTTGCTGAGACGTTTCGTATTAGGACCATGTTGTCCCCACGAAGAGCCTACTCGAGCAGCGACTGATCGAAGCATTCTCGCGCCTCCGGCCGAGTACACTGCGAATTCATTTTGTACGATCGATTGGAATGTCCTCGCCACGAATCAAAGCCTGGCGAGCTGGAATTCGCACTGTATCCGTCTTGGAAACTCGAGGAAGTTTTGAACGCGTGCTCTGGACACTGAAGACTCTCACAGAGAAGCGGAGTCTGCCAGTGCTTCGACTTCTGATTGGACAGCGACCCGAGACAAGGGCTAGTGGGTGAGGTCAGGGGGTAGGGGTTTGTCCCCACCTTACTGGCCTCTTCCAAAAGCCTGTCAACAGCACACACGTCCATCCAACGTCGCCGCCGTCAGTTAATTGCTCCTGCAACTACACGGTGCACTGTTGAGCATATTCATTGAGTCTTCACTTACTTCGGAGAACAAAGATATGAAGGGCATTACTTTACCTGAGAAAACTATGGATCTAAATCTCCGATACAATCCCCCAAGTTACATGAGTACATTAGTGAACTTCAGCATTAGTTACTTATTTTTTCCAGAATAAAACGACCTAAAATGCTATCAATAAGAGGGGTGACATAACGTTTTAACTATCACCTCGAAGAAATTGAGGGCTCTTAGTTAATATACTGCTTGTCTGCAAGTATCTACACCTACATCTACGTCTACGTGGATACTCTGCAAATCACATTTAACTGCTTGGCAGAGGGTTCATCGAACCACCTACACAATTCTCTATTATTCCAATCTCTTTTGCTGCAGCGTATATGCAAGCCAGCGCAACTCCGATGCGTGTATATGTAAGGACCGACATGTCGGCAAGGGGTGAGTGTGGTCTCCGAGCGGAAATTGTTTGATCGCCGCTGATAATAATTAAGAATTTTAATTTTTTCTTGGTGTTAAGGCTTTGTGGAGTCATAGAATTACATCTTTCACACTACGTAATTAACAATTCAGCCGACCCTTGGTTATATGCCCATACCGCCATGCGTATTAAATGATTTACGGGCCGCAGGAATTCTCATTCAAGTTCGTTGCACTGCGTTTGTCTACAGTCTTTATCCCAACGTACAAATGTACATTACTGAATGCATTGAATCTAAGGATGTTCCTATAAAAAATCTTCCGCGAGCTAATGTTAGCAGTTATCGAGTACTTCATAGGCGTCCGCAATGGTGGACAAGATGGGGCTCTTTCTTACCAATTTCCTCCCTTCCCCCTCCTTCCTCTGGAGTCTGGATTCCAGAAATTTCATTTATTACAGAATTATCAAAGACTTTTACCAGTGATTTCCTGTGATTCTGCCAAGCTTCACGTTTCACCAATTATAGTATTATGTGATTGATAGTACTGAGACAATCCTACAGGTGCTGTAGGACTTACGCTTGGTTGTGACAATGGATGAATTTGTGCGGACATCCGCTTGTGCGCTCCATATTAGTTTAAAAAACTGCTCTCTTAGTGTGTCCTAGTCTAACGTCTATCATTACTGAAAATATGTAATAATATTATACTAAGCAATGCGTGAAATGTGATTACGCCTTTTCTGTCATACTGTGTCATCTATTGCAGGAAAAATAGTCATTCTAAAAATTTGATCCATTTTATTACTTGGTTTACCTTAATTCGTGTATTTATACAATTTTCATTCACTGCTCATCGTAGCTGAGCTGTCTCTTCATCCAATAATAATAACTCTTTTTTACGGTTTTCACTCTTTTCGTAAAGCGAGCTGTTTGGTAAATGAACCATTGTAGAGTCGTGGACAAAGCAGGTTGGTAGTGGGACAGAGGTAGTCGCAGCTGGGAAAATTTGGGTGAATTTTCGGTTCCAGGATTTACATATCCAGAAAGTTTCGAAATGAAAGAAGATCGCCAGGAAAAAAAGGGAAAACTCAAAAGACAGTAAGATGATGAAAATGTTACAGAAAAGGATTAGAAAAAGAAGTACTTTTAGCCCAATTAATTGACTATAAATAAATGTGAAAGGCAAATTTATGAATAGTATACACTGCTACTCACCATATAGTGGAGATGTTGAGCCGCAGACACGTGGAACCTGATGATATTCGTACCCAACGTTTTCTACCATCAGGAAGGTGTCTTAGTCAACACACTGCAACACTACTCTGCAAAACACTATTATACTTAAGCCTCTAGACCTTAGCGAATAATTCCTTTTCGTCGATTATTCGCAAACGAGAGACAATTTTGACGAATGGCAGTAGGGTAAAATACGTGGGACCTCTACATACAACACAGTGAAAATGGTTTCGAAAAGTGGATCCCTTACTACTTGGTTAGAATCGGGAATGGAAGTTAATCTGAATTTCATTCTGGGTCAATGTGTTATACTGAGAGTTAGATAGCTGTTGTAGAATATAACATTCAACTCTTTGTGATTCTAATAAAATCTGAAATACACTGTTATGCCTGCCAGTCTAAAGCCATTTTGAGTTCCGTACAGCAAAGACCTACATCACCTAATATCTAAGGCGATGATACAATGTAATCTCATCTCTACTTCATTTCACAGAATATGGATGTCTGTGGTGTGAGCCATAGAGTAGAGATGACCTAGCAGTCAGGATCACGTTATAGTCTCAAGTTCTGTAAGGCTTCTCAACATTAAACTGAGATTGCTACATGATATATGGACAACTCTGTTGGTTTCCTGCAGGGTTCGCAACCTTAATATTACACGTATGTGTTGTGTTTTTACGATTTATTTACTCGTAATAGCAACGATGAATTACTGTTGTTGCTATGGGTGCAAAGGGAAATGCGTTTACATAGCATCTTTTGTATTGCTTGAATACTTTGATATAATGTGCTGTTTTGGTTTCATATTGAACAAATGTTTTATATATGTTATAAGGTACTGAACAGAATTGGAGAGACAAGGAATTTGGGCACAACTTGACTAAAAGAATGGCTTGGTAGATATGACGCATCCTCAGACATCAAGGGATCGTGAATTTAGTACTGGAGGGAAGCGTGGTGGCAAAAATCGTAAAGAGAGACCAAGAAAAGAATATAGTAAGCAGATTCAGAAGGATGTAGGTTGCAGTAGTTGTTCGGAGATGCAGAGTCTTGCACAAGATCGAGTAGCATGGAGAGTTGCATCAGATTGTTGTTAGCACTAAATACAACAACAATAAAAATATGTTGTATTGTACGTGGAATACATGTGTTATTGTTTGAAAAAGTCTTTGGTCATCTGAAGCGTCAATCACAATTCTGAACTCCATACTTAGTTTTCTTGCACATATGAGCAGTTGTAGTCCACAGCACGAAATGTCCATTTCCTTTTACAGTGGTGAACCAGTCCGCCACTGTAGCTGAGTGTACAGCACTGGATTATAGCGTCGAGTGGCCCGGGTTCGATGCGCGACCAGGTTGGAGACTTTCTCCACTCAGGGACTGGGTGTTTGTGTCGTCTTCATCATCATCATCATATCATTCTCACCGACGCGCAAGACGCCGAAGTGGCGTCACCTCAAAATACTTGCTCCAGATGATCACGTATACAGGCCGGGAGGTCTCACCACACAACATTTCATTTCATTTCAGTGGTAAACCTCACCAGTAGAAGTTAAGCTTTTTCCCCTTTATACAAATCTAATAGCTCACATAAGGATAATTTATGGTCTGTTTTTTTTATTTTCAGCTGAAATGCGCGTACTATAGGGTACTTGTATGTAACACGAAGAAACAGTTTTGTACTTTATTTAAATAGTAAAATGTTTGTCAAATATTCCATTCTTGTCGGAAGGTATGTTTAGCATAATAAAGAAGAAAACTTTCCGAGTGCTAGCACGCTTGATCGTTTGTGTGTGTGTGTGTGTGTGTGTGTGTGTGTGTGTGTGTGTATGTGTGTGTGTGTGTGTGTGTGTGTGTGTGTGTTTGTGTGTGTGTAGGTATTTGTGATGGAGCGGGGAGGGGAGAGAGGATAGTTCAATGTTTCACATGCATTTTCATTATTTGGTGTTCATCTGGATTTGTTGTACATTTAATCAGGGATCAGATTTTTTTTTCACTTGTTACATTGTCAGAAATGTAGTGGTAGAATTTTCGAGAAAAAAGAAGCAAGATGCAGGTAGTACAACAGTTACTGGAGGCAAATTCGGTTTACTTTCAAACGCACTGGTTTTCTATAGAGGTGTTTAGAAATTCCGTCATTGAAAAAGATTAACCTCAACACTCTCATCAATACGATAAAATACGGTAGAAAACCTAAAAATGGCGTCGGTTGTCAAAAACACCAAAAAATTTGTGCATCTAAAATGTGAAAGCTGTGACAAGTCAGTCTAAGCTAACGGTATACTACACCTTACACATCATTGGAGCCGGCCGCTGTGGCCGAGCGGTTCTACGCTCTTCAGTCCGGAGCCGTGCTCCTGCTACGGTCGCAGGTTCGAATCCTGTCTCGTGCGTGGATGTATGTGATGTCCTTAGGTTATTTGGGGTTAAGTAGTTCTAACTCTAGGGGACTGATGACCTCAGATGTTAAGTCCCATAGTGCTTAGAGCCATTTGAACCACATCACTGGCAATGGGCTCTACACAACGCTGGTACTACTTTGCAGGACAATAACAGGAGGAAACAAGTAACTCTTTTGTATCGGTTGTGAATAAATAGTTGCCACTATTGAAGTTCCAACCCTCGGACTTGTGACGGACTGAGTCATTACCTTCGCATTATGCAGATCTCCAAACCGTCAGGCTTATTTTAAAATAGTCACAATACGAATATTGACTACTAATGCACTTGGTTTGGAGAATGGTTAAGTGCGATTAATATTTTCGTTTCGATAAGGATGAACAAATGTTAAGAACGTTGTACCATGAAATAATAACAAAATGGATATCGACCTTAAAAACATCTCAGAGAAGAATGAAGCGCTGATATGCATGTCTTAGCTCCAAATTAAAAAAAATTAGGACACTTTTATTTTGGTCTAATAGAAAGATATTGTGCTAAGCTAGCAAAGCATTATTTACTAAAATAGATAATCGCCTAAGTTATAAAGTGAAATAAAAACACAAAAATTGAAAACTAACATGATTAAATAGTATATCTCCTATACAGGCAAAAGGGGAGGATCATGTCCTGAACATCGCTGATTGTGATGGGTAACTCCTACCCACACCCATTACTCAACACAATAATAAGATGTATTACTCATTGACAGAAAAATATCAGATGTTTCTTACGGATTTTGGTCTAGCAGAACCTTGTTCAATATTTTTTTTTTTAAATTAGCTTATATCTATTGGCAAAGTGTGACGTGGAACTAAATGAAAGTTACAAAGGAGCACGCACATACATATTATACAGCAAACTTAGTTGCAGCACATTGCTCTAACGCAGCTAGTCAACCCAACAACCAGTTTATAATGACTTGGAAAATGCACGATACAGACTGTGCTATCTTGCAGTACATTCATCCACTAATTATTTCGATCATGCGCCATATTCACTATGGAGAAATATCTGTTGTAGCAACTTCACATGACACACATGCTATTTAACGATGAAGACATAGCACTCTCCGCTTACTAGTCTTACACATTTTCATGTTGTCAACGTTGTTTTCTGCTCGGTGATGCCTGTATTACGGCGTTAAGTATCAATTTCCTTACGTTTTCAAGTCAGCAATGGCATATTCTTTCTTGGTTAAATAGCATGTATGCCACGTTAAGTTGTTACAGTAGATATTTTTTCATTCTGAAGATGGTCTACGATAGAAACCGTTAATGAATAAATGTACTGTGAAGAGCACAATGTATTTCATGCATTACTTCGCGTATATCGAAGGTGTTGAAAGTTGCCTGAAAAAGAAAAGTAAGAACGTCCTAAACCGAGTGGGGACAGCGAAGATCATCTGAGGAATAGGAGAAAATGAGAACTAACGACACAATGCTTGGTCTTCTAGATTCGCCACTGGAAGATTTTCATCGAGCATATCGTCCACCGCTTGGCTACGGATACCAGTTCAAGAGAGAACGACTTGTAAAGAACCGCCCGCAACTCTCCCCTAGCCTAAGCCTACGGCAAGAATCCCAAACAGGTGGCGAAACGTGGCCATGTAGTGCTGCAGATAAGGCAGGCGTATTTTGTTTGGTAGGCTTGGCGTCAGGCTGTAGAGTAACCTCCACCTATCGGCTCAAATTGGAACCCCCTTTTTTCCGCTCTAAAGCCTTCAACGCATTTTCTCCTCCCTTATTTAATATATTAGGATTTATTTAATCAAATGCGCTGTCGACGTCCCATTTTATAGACGCTTGTGCGAGTAGGGCTTTTTTTAGTGTGGTAATAGCGAATCTGATAATTATTACTGTATTTAATTGGCCAATCAATGCTCGCTCAGAAAGGAGGCACACTGCTCCACCACCACACCCCGTTGTTTGAGTGAGAGAAAGAGGAAGAGGGGGAAACTGCGAATGCGTTAGTTTTAAATGGCAGTGCTGTTGCCCTGCCATGCTGAAGACATGATACAAGTTTTGCCTCGTACAAATAGCTCGGCATACGGACTAAGGTTGAGAGTTTCATATACACTCCTGGAAATGGAAAAAAGAACACATTGACACCGGTGTGTCAGACCCACCATACTTGCTCCGGACACTGCGAGAGGGCTGTACAAGCAATGATCACACGCACGGCACAGCGGACACACCAGGAACCGCGGTGTCGGCCGTCGAATGGCGCTAGCTGCGCAGCATTTGTGCACCGCCGCCGTCAGTGTCAGCCAGTGCGCCGTGTCATACGGAGCTCCATCGCAGTCTTTAGCACTGGTAGCATGCCGCGACAGCGTGGACGTGAACCGTATGTGCAGTTGACGGACTTTGAGCGAGGGCGTATAGTGGGCATGCGGGAGGCCGGGTGGACGTACCGCCGAATTGCTCAACACGTGGGGCGTGAGGTCTCCACGGTACATCGATGTTGTCGCCAGTGGTCGGCGGAAGGTGCACGTGCCCGTCGACCTGGGACCGGACCGCAGCGACGCACGGATGCACGCCAAGACCGTAGGATCCTACGCAGTGCCGTAGGGGACCGCACCGCCACTTCCCAGCAAATTAGGGACACTGTTGCTCCTGGGGTATCGGCGAGGACCATTCGCAACCGTCTCCATGAAGCTGGGCTACGCTCCCGCACACCGTTAGGCCGTCTTCCGCTCACGCCCCAACATCGTGCAGCCCGCCTCCAGTGGTGTCGCGACAGGCGTGAATGGAGGGACGAATGGAGACTTGTCGTCTTCAGCGATGAGAGTCGCTTCTGCCTTGGTGCCAATGATGGTCGTATGCGTGTTTGGCGCCGTGCAGGTGAGCGCCACAATCAGGACTGCATACGACCGAGGCACACAAGGCCAACACCCGGCATCATGGTGTGGGGAGCGATCTCCTACACTGGCCGTACACCTCTGGTGATCGTCGAGGGGACACTGAATAGTGCACGGTACATCCAAACCGTCATCGAACCCATCGTTCTACCATTCCTAGACCGGCAAGGGAACTTGCTGTTCCAACAGGACAATGCACGTCCGCATGTATCCCGTGCCACCCAACGTGCTCTAGAAGGTGTAAGTCAACTACCCTGGCCAGCAAGATCTCCGGATCTGTCCCCCATTGAGCATGTTTGGGACTGGATGAAGCGTCGTCTCACGCGGTCTGCACGTCCACCACGAACGCTGGTCCAACTGAGGCGCCAGGTGGAAATGGCATGGCAAGCCGTTCCACAGAACTACATCCAGCATCTCTACGATCGTCTCCATGGGAGAATAGCAGCGTGCATTGCTGCGAAAGGTGGATATACACTGTACTAGTGGCGACATTGTGCATGCTCTGTTGCCTGTGTCTATGTGCCTGTGGTTCTGTCAGTGTGATCATGTGATGTATCTGACCCCAGGAATGTGTCAATAAAGTTTCCCCTTCGTGCGACAATGAATTCACGGTGTTCTCATTTCAATTTCCAGGAGTGTATTTTCGCTCTCAGATTACCAAGTAATTGGGATTTTTTTAGGTTCGTAATCGAAAAATCCTTCTTCACCCACATATGTTGGTCGAAATATTGTAGCACTTTTACAGCCTCATTATAGAGGCGTAGAAAGTCTACGTGAGGGAAACAAAGTAGTTGTCCTGAACAGTTTCACATTTGTATGTGCACACGCACAAGAGTGCTTTTAACCGAAAGGGCAAACCGTCTCAAAAACACCCCTAAAATAGATCTAAGACTCACAGCGTCATCACAATCTTTATTAACAGATCTTAGTAATTATTTCAAGGTAACAACGAATTCTTCAAACCTTTTGTTTTCTTTAAGCCCAATATCGTTAGAGAACTAGACTGTCCTTGTCAGCATGTGTCCTCTTCCATTGGATACCTTTGTTTTAAATTAATTCCCTTCAAATCAGAAACAAGTTACCCCCCAAAGTCTTATCGTGCGCAGCGTGCAGTAAAGTCCACTTAAATCGTGAAACCTACAATCCATTTCGAATGTACTAATTTTCGTTTCTGCACTCCTCTTCCCTTCATAAATTCAACCAATGTGAGCTTATAACATCACTACTACGTGGATGATCATACGCTTTGTGAGTGTTTTACGAAGTTCATGGAGTGAAGCAAGAAGTAGACTTTTTATAACTAGAAGTGTAAGACGATGACAAGCATAGTTGGAATATTATTGCTTAGATAATATTATTGTCATGCATATTGTCATGTAAATAAGTTTCCTAAGTCATCATTCAGGTAGTGCCCATCCTATCCCTTTCTATGAACCGAGATAATCAGAAAATGAAGTGAACATTAATTTCGTAAATTATTGAAACAATTTTTTTTCCAACTTTTGGACAATTACAGAGTGCCGGCCGTAGTGGACGAGCGGTTCTAGGCGCTACAGTCTGGGACCGCGCGACCGCTGCGGTCGCAGGTTCGAATCCTGCCTAGGGCATGGATGTGTGTGATGTCCTCGGGTTAGTTAGGTTTAAGTAGTTCTAAGTTACAGGGGACTCATGACTTCAGAATTTAAGTCCCATAGTGCTCAGAGCCATTTGATCCAATTACATAGTAATGTAATCTTAGGCTGTAGTATTAATGATGTCAAAAATAGAATGATGGAAAAGCTAGTATTAATTCATTTGCTAGAAACAGACTAACTTTCACAGCAAATAATTGATAGTAAATCCTTACATAACTTGGACACTGAATTTCACTGTCAAAGCACATTTCTCATTTATAGCTTGTGGCATTATTTATAACCTTTCTTACAAAGAAATATCAGAGTCACAATTAGATAAATGACAGTCTTTACCAGTGAGTAAATCCAAACAATCTATGTGCTACCTACAATTTCGACAGTCAGTATTGCTGTGAGTAGCGTAACAAAAAGTCTGTCCACAGCCAATAAACAATGTTACTTTAATTGATCTTTCAAAAGTAATATTATATGTTGCATCTTTTTGTCATTTGATTTTTGATATGACTACTGTGACATGTGTGGTGTGTGCGTTAGGTACTGTAACTACGTTATGACGTCAGTAACTATTCTGACTTAAGTTTGCTTACGAGTATAAACTTCAGTTTCAATTTAATTATTTTTGTTTCGGTGGGAACTGGCAACCGTTGGTAATTTTCATTAATGACATAGTATGAAAACCTTTTTTTCCAAATCTTCCACAAACCACTGTTAATTATAAATTAATTTACGTAGTAAAGATATATAAAGTTAACTGAACTTTGTTCCTAATCGTCATTGCTAAAGTACTGAGCAGTTGTGATTCGTTCGTAACTTCATCTGTTTCTTGCAGTATTTTCAGAGTAGATCCCCTTTCCCCACAAATACCGACTTTAGTTACACGGTTATATAGAAAACTCTAATTAGCTGAAGAGGTAGAAGGGTTCTACGTGGTTCCCGATGCAGAACAGTCTATTATAATTACGACTGTCTCTAGCCTTACAAAATCAGCAATTTTTAATTTAAATGAATAATAGTAAGGACAGTTTAGTTACAACAATGCAGGTGGAATTGGGATTACAACGTAACGATACGAGCTTAGATATGTGTCGACGACAAACTAAACAATACTGGTGGAACGGAATGCAAAGGTGAAGCAAGAAATATTTGATGACAGTAATGATAATTGGGAAATTATTGACACAGGATATAAACATTATGTAAACGTAAAAGAGGTGAAAATAAAACAGACAATGGAACAGGATAGTAATTTTCCGGGATTTAATACGAATGTTTTAATGCAAATGATTCAGTAACTGAGTGAGCAAATTAGTGGTGAGATTACCTCTGTGAAAAGCGAAATTATGAAGTCAGTAAGCAGTGAGGTTTGCTCCGTGACGAAGACCGTGAGTAGTGAGGTACGTTCTGCAAAAGAGGAAGTAACTGCTGTGAGAGTGAAATAGAAATTTCAAATAAAACCTTGCGGAAAGGATTACATGACTTAGATAGTAAATTTAGTAAAGATATGATAAAAAATCTTTGCTGAGGCATTGAAAAGAATCAAAGGGCATACGCAACCACAATTGGGCAACTTAGTAGATGAAAAATGCGGACATATCGAAAATGAACTGAAACATGATATGGGTGTGAGAACGGACGAGATCAATGAAAATGTTAACAAAAAGGTAAATCGCAAGATAGCAACAGTCCGTTATTACTGTAAAAATTCTTTGGATTCTTTGAACAGCCAAATTATAAGTGTTAAGGTCAAAGTTCAGGCATTGGAAACAGATGTTAATGATATGTTTTCCGAAGCAAAAGTCAAAGATGGGGTGACGTAAATAAGCCTATAAGAAATCTCGAGAACCTAAGAAATCTAATCGTCACGTACGTTGTCGGAGAGACTTGCCACAGTCATATAAGGAGTGAGATTGATAAATTTGATACGATATGCGGTAGTAATCCTGTCTTGTTCATGGACAAACGCAAGTCGCTAATTCCGAAAGAATTGCCTGAATAAATTCGCGTCAGGATTGACAGGACACGACTGCGTTGTGACACAGATACTTGGGCAGTTGGCGCCCTTAGCGATTGTGAAACTTTTGACGAATTCTTCAAACGATTTCTAGACGAATAGTGGTCAACCAGTAAACAGGTGGAAATAATTACGGAATTAGCGTATGGTCCTCCGTACCGTGCCAGCAGACACTCACAAATGAAAAGTTATTGCGAGGATATCTGTAAAAAGATCGAGCGTGCAAAACGACACATGACCGAAAATAGATTGTTGGACACACTGCGCGACAAATTGCCTCGTAGAGTCCGCGGATACATACTTGGTGACTGTAGCTAAACGGCGTTTTTGAAAAAGGTAGGGGATCTAGATGTTTTACACCGCGACGACGAAAATCGCGAGTACAGCATAAGCTATAGTTAGAACGGAAGTAGTAACTATTATGAGAGACGAAGTCAAAATAATCAGAACCAATGCCAAAAGGGAAACTTAAATAGTGATAACAATGTGGGATCGGCACTTGTAGATAGATGAAGATGCGGCAGAGGAGGTTTTGGCCGTGGCAGGGGAGATTATAATTGTAGCCACCATGGCAATGACCGGCTGTCCGCAACAGTAGCGGATTGTACTGCTGCGGATCGCTTTGTGAGAACCCGTCGGCTTCAGAGGCAGTGTTGCCGCCGCAATAATGACGACGCAATGGGCATGCTTTCAATAATCAAGATTTATGTATTTTACTGAAGAAAAATAGCGCATTTGTATGGACGGAAAAGTGTCAGCTTTCGACATATTTAAACAGAAAATTACAAAGAGCCAAATTTTACACCATCCAGATGTATCATTACCTATATATATGGAAACAGATGCATGCGATTATGGCATTGTAGTTCCTATTTTTTCAGGAAATAGAGGTAGGAGGAAGTAAAGAACGCGCTTCTATGCCGTTCGCAAGTAGAAATTTGACAGATATAAGCATAAGTATACTGTATCCGAAAAAAGAGGCGTTGTCTATTGTTGGGTGATTATGGAGGCGCTAGGTGATAGCGCATGCAGATCGTAAGGACCTGACATTTTAGAAGATTGTCGCCTACTTCATGACAGACTGACGAGGCGGACGATGTAAATACAAATGTTTGGTTACGAAATATGTTATGTAAGAGGTGAAGAGAACTGTGTAGCAGGCGCTTTACCAAAGCTACCATTGGATCCAAACGGATAGGGTAATAGGAGAAGTATAGAAAAGACGTTCAAAGTAATGTATTTCAAAATGTTTAAGGGAAGAGGAATGTGGAAGATACATGTAAAAGCGTGCGCTATATTAATCGGGAGACGAGTGTTTGAAGTTAGTGCAGACTAAATTCGATGCTAGAAACGAAGAAGAAGAAAAACTATTTCATTATCTATGTAGCTGGATTTCTCACGAGTTTTCAGGAGAACACGGTCCCCAACATTAAATTTCACTGACCTCGCTTTCTGATTGTGTCTTTTAAATCGTGCATCAGCACGTTTTATCATTTTCTCTCCCATCGACTTCTTTTTTTCTGTGACATGCCTAAATTTTGTCGTGGTGGAAAATTAATCAACTCTTCTACTACACTTTTTGGTTTGTTACCTAACATAATTTCAATTGGAGTGATCCCTATATTGTCATGTGAAACGGAGGTTATGATTTCTTCAAATTCTGAAACATGCTTTCCCCACGCCCTATGGTTACCATGTCAGTATGCCGTAAAATACTTACCCAGTTCCCGTATGTACGGTCCAAAGGGTTTCTTTGGGGATGGTATGGCGATATACGAATAACTTGTAGACTTCTTTCTTTCATTTTTTCATTCGATACCTCAAATATAAATTGTTGTCCATTGTCAGATAATATTGCTTTCGGTTTCCCGATGGGCTCAAAATAACCAACTAAATTACTGAATACTGGATTACCTGTAGCTTTCCGTAAAGGATATAACTTAACAAATTTGGAAAACGTATCTCACACTACCAAAATATACGCAAAATTTCCAGTACTCTTTGGTAAAAGCCCATACAAGTCTGTTGCCAAAATACCTAGGTTGTCTTTAGGTTGTATGCTTTCATTGCACCATGGCTAGTCACATTTATTACTTTTACCTTCTGACATTTCTCGCACGTTCGTACTCTCTCGGTTACTTTTCTTGTCATATTAATAAACGTTACTGACTCTGCTATCTTATCTACACACTTCTTTTGTCCGCAATAACCATATGCCAATGAAAATTGTCAATCACTTCGAGCACGTATTTACATGGCCAACGTACTCTCCAGTTTTCCTTACTTTCATCGTTTCGAAAACACAACACACTGTCATACATCTTATAATTTTTCCTTAACTTTTCTCCTTCGATTCTAGCATCGAATTTAGTTTACACTAACTTTAAACCCTCGGCTTCCGATTGAGATTGGCGCATGTTCCTACATGTATCTCCCACCTTCCTCTTCCCTTAAACATTATTGAAATACATTACTTTGAACGTGTTTTCTTTACTTTCCCGATTACCCGATGCGTTGTCTCCACCTCTTGCGTAATTTCTCCAACTCCAAGTTTCCTACCTCAAATTGTTCATTCAGCTTTCTTTGTGTGCAGTTACAGTTTTGCACGCTCTTACGGAAACACGCTGTATACTAGGTGATTAGAACACAACTAAGATAGTGTAATTCGTAGGCAGGATGCGTGGGTGTGGCCAGCGATGCTTTTCCATAGATGGCTGGAGAAGACAGTTCATAAATATAATAACTTCTTTACCGCAGTTTGGTTACAATCCTTGGACTCTGAAACCGCTAGCGTCAATGGCGATCAAAGTGAATGAGTCATTCAGCGTCTCTCAGTGGGCTGACCTCTGGCACAGTGGGTAGGAATAGTGCTAAACGGGTCAACACTACTGTGATTGCTGCGTAGAAAATGGTTCAAATGGCTCGGAGCACTATGGGACTTAACTTCTGAGGTCACCAGTCCCCTAGAACTTATAACTACTTAAACATAACTAACCTAAGGACATCACACACATCCATGACCGAGGCAGGATTCGAACCTCCGACCGTAGCGGTCGCGCGGTTCTAGACTGTAGCGCCTAGAACCGCTCTGCCACCCCAGCCGGCTGATTGGTTTGTGAGGGACGGCTCGTATTTGCCGGTCTATGATTTCCCTGCGCGTTGAACACGTCCGACTGCGCTACGCACAGTGCTGCAGGAATCCAGGTCCCTCGTTGATACCGCAGCAGGGGCGGGGATATATGATCTCCACACCGTAGTCCTGAAAAAGAATAGAGTGCCCGAATACCCGGACACTCACGTGGCAGACAGTTATTTGGAACCAAGTGATGGTACAGACGGCACTATCATACATCTGGTCGTAGGTAAAATCTCTAAGTGGGTCTAACGCTTCCATTCAGTCCGTTGTTCACCAGTCGGGCGTGGCAGTGGAAGACAGCAAATCGAAAGCCCAAGTTTTAAATTTCACATTCAAGAAATCGCTCACAGAGGAGAGTCGTACAAGCATGCTATCATTTCACTATCGGACAGATTCCCATATGGACGTCGTACTTATATCCCAGACATAGAGAAAAAGCGGAGGGTTCTGAAAGCAAATAACTCACCAGGTCCAAATGATATTACAGCACCGTTTTACAAAGAGGACTCTACAGCATTGGTCCCTTACCTAGTTTGCAATTATTGTCAATCACTCCCCATCACAAAGGACCAAATGACTGGAAAAAAGCGCAGGTGTCTTCAGTATATAATAAAGGTAAAGTACAGACCAATATCCCAAAATTTTGTTTCCTGCTGAATAATTGAACATGTTCTTAGTTCGAAGACTTTGTGGAGACTGAGAACCTTATGTCTTCGAATCAGCATAATGTAAGAAAGCATCGTTCGTGTGAAACTCAGCTTGCCTTTTTCTCACATGATATACTGAGTACTGTGGATGAAGAGCAGCAGGCGGATTCCATATTTCTATTTTCCCGGAAAGCATTTCAGAAGGTGCCCCATTGCAGGCTGTTAACGAAGGTACAAGCATATAGAATAAGTTCTCAGGTATGTGTGTCTCGAAGACTTCTTAAATAATAGAACCCAGTATAATGTCCTCGACGCTAGTGTTCATCAACGATAAGAGCATCGCCAGGAGTGCCTCAGGGATGTGTGGTGGGACCGCTGTTGTTCTTTACATTCATAAATGATTTGGTGGATAGGGTGGCCACCAATCGGCTGTTGTTTGCTGATGATGCCGTCGTGTACGGTTGTGTGTCGAAGTTGAATGAGATTTGGAAGATACAAGACAACTTAGACAATATTTCTGGTTGGTGCCATGAATGTTAGGTAGCTCTAAATGTAGAAAAATGTAAGTTAATACGGATGAGTTGGAAAAATAAACCCGTAATATTCGGATATAACATTAGAAGTTTCTTGTTTGGCACAGTCACGTCCTTTAAAATCTGGGAGCAACGTTGCGAAGGGATATGAAATGGAACGAGCATGTGTGGATTGAGGTACGAAAGGCGAATGGTCGACGTCGGTCTATTGTGAGAGTTACAGTGGAGTGTGGTTCATCTGGAAAGCAAACCGCGGACAGAACGCTAATGCGGCCTATTCATGACTACTGTTCGAGTGTTTGAGATCGGTACCATGTCGGATTGAAGGAAGTCATTGAAGCAATTTAAAAGCAAATCACTAGATTTGTTACCAGTAGATTCAACCCACATGTATGTGTTATGGAGATGCTTCGGAAACGCAAATGAGAATCCCTGGAGGGAAATCGGCGTTTTTTTCGAGGACATTTTAGATGTGCCTCACCGTTTCACTGTCGTTTACACTGATGGCTCCAAACAGGTGAATTTCCTTGGCGGTCCTGTAGTGTTCCCTGATCAAGTTACCCAGATTCGCCTCCCTGCTGATATACCGTTTTCGCAGCGGAGCTCCACGCGATCCTGAAAGCACTGGAGCAGATGAATCGTGTTCGGGGCGATCGACTTATTCTCTGCTCCGATTCTCTTAGAGCCTTACAATCATTGCAGAATCTGTACCCAACTGAGGAGATGGTCCAGCTGATACATGACCAACTGTACTTGCTCCAACGGCGGGGTACAGAAGTATCATTCTGCTGGGTGCCTGGTCATGTCGGCATATGGGGCAATGAACGGGCCGATCGGGCTGCCAAGGAGGCCTGCAGAGAGCAGGATGTGGTCCAGTGTTCTATTCCCTTGCAGTCAGTCATCGCTGCACTCCACAGGAAGTGCATGGAGTTGTGGGAGGACGAATGGGTGGCGGTGACGGCCAATGAACTGCGATTGATAAAGTCAGCCACTCGGCCGTGGCGTTCCTCCTGCCGGTTGCTCAGGCGGGAGGAGGTGGCTCTCACACGTCTTCGGATCGGGCACTGTCCTCTCATACATAGCTTTTTATTACGGCGGGAGGATCCTCCGTTTTGTGATGCTTGTGGTGTGCACATCTCTGTCCGGCACATTTTAACAGACTGCATTTTATACCGTGATGCACGGACAGAAGCACAAGTTGATGGGGCTCTGCCTTCTGTTTTAGCTCATGATGAGACGTGTGTGTCTAGGGTTTTTAAGTTTTGTGATATGTCTGGACTCTGGCCTAAACTTTTAGGCTGGAGGTTTTAGTGTATTGCAGAGTGGCTAACTCCTCCCCTTTTTTCCTTGCGGTCAGCCAGCCACTTCCATCTGCTACATTGTTTTAGCTCCCTCTATCATTTTCTTCCCGTATTGTCCATGTTTTACTGCTGACGCTCTGCTTCATCCCACGCTTTGGTGTGGGTGAGCACATGCTTTTCAACGATTGTTACCCATGTTTTCTGTTTCGTTTTATATTCCTGTTCTGTGATGTTTCTTAACACCCGTCTCACTATGTTACTGAACAGGCGCTGAAGACCTTGCTGTCGTGCGCCCAAAACCCCTCTACTACTACTACTACTACTGGTCAAGCAGGGGCGATGACCACCAGCAGGCAATGTTGCTTTCCCGTCGACAACGCGGAAGTCGGCCAAACTGGGGTGGCTTCTCAAAGGCTGGCCCTGGGGCATTGACACCCGCTTCAGTGTCACTGAAGTGTCTTGCTGCAGCTGAGGGGTGTTTATCGATCAGGGCAACGGCCTGCGGCGGCCGATGTCTGTTTCCTGGTGCGCTGTTCCTGGCTCCTAGCTCGGCTTCAATTCTCCCCGTTGCAAGAAGAAGAGTCCCGTCATACTCCTCTGGACCGTGCCTTAAGTTACCTCCACGTCTGTCGAAGACTGTCAATCTACTTATCATGCTGCGTTCTCCCTACAAAAATATCTTCAACCCACCGGTATAGTTCGTACTGCATCACGTATGACCGTATTTTCATCAGTAAGTATTCCTGTTGTATTGAGTGAAACGTGACATGTTCTTCAAGTCTCTGCAGATATTACGCAGTGCTACTTCGGCCCTTTACCTTTATTCAGCCAGGAAGAATATCAGTCACTTATCTATGTGGCTGTTGTTCGATGTGCGCTGGTAGTGGGGCAAAACCATTTTCCTGGTCAGCGCCTTCATTTCGTTAGGGACAATCATTATCTGACGGCCTATGAGATTTTTACGTGTGCGAACGATTGTGATCCGCCTCTCCCGCTCCTCCACACATCTAAACTTGTCCCCGTTTGGTAGCAAAGTCATGAGAGCATTCCTCCCTAATGAGGATTATTTATTAGATTAGAAGATGCGCAGTGTGATGTCAAACTGTTGCTCCGGACATTCTCGACAGACTCATTGAAAACTCTCCACAACAGGCCACTTTTAGTTAAGGCAGCTTATTTTAGTGTACTGACTTGTCACGTCATGCCATGGCGTCAATCGAACTGTACACAAGAATAAATAAGTGTTCTATGACACCATTATAAATTTTCAGTATGATTCAGTGTAGGAAAATATAATTCAAAGACCCTCACAGATTATCACTTCGGTTTGGATGCAAATCATGAATATAATATACTGAGTCGGAATGACGTACTGATAGCAGGGGTGGGCCAATAAAAACGAAAATAGTAAAAAATGATAAAATAGAAATCAAAAAATGTTGTAGGTAAAGACACCGAAATAATGCCTTCGATTTATTGGTCATAAATTTGTTCTTGGGTTCCCCCGAAGCAAAGTGTTTCGAATGTTATAGATGCATTCGAGTTGATGTATTAATGATTTAATATCAGTATGATACCGTCCTTATGTTGAAGCACATTAGCTTCATCAGCGCATTTTACCCTCATGCGTCGGTTGTGATACCTCCGTTAGATTTCAAAGCAATGATTTTCTAAAGTGTGTCGAAAACTAAGCTGAGAAACGCTCTCGCAGTAGACTCCAAGGGATTATTTCATGGTAGCTAAAATCAACAACATCTATTAAGTCACTGAATGTAAGAGGTGATTCTGATTTCCAATAAATGTTAGTAATACTGGGAATGCAAATTCGAAAGCTGTATTTCACGAGGAAAGCTGATAAAGTTGGTCAAGACAGCACAGTGACTTTAAACGTGTATTAGAAATTCGGTGTCACTTAAGTAACGAATAAAACATGAACATATTTACCATTATGAAGCTTTCCGAGTCGACTGGTGATGACGTCATTGTCAAGTGGAAACTTAGTTTTAGTTCCGTCACTTATTCTCTCGAGAAGTGCTTATGTCTTCCACGAAAACTGAGGGGGTGATCCTCCGCCTCGTTTTCGATCTTGCTACTGTGAGTTAATGTCCGTAGCTAGTGGTGTGGCCGAGTCTTCTCTACCAGCGTTAAATCCTTTTGCACTGAACCACTGTCTTCCGCGAATTCCTCACGGAAATTGCCTTGTATTTGCTTCATCTCTTTTGTAAACCCTCGTCGCCAGTTTTGTAAAGGCCTCTTCGCGACTGCTGTGGAGGCCGAATTGCCACTGTTGTTACGGCTTCTAGTGTGGTACAGTACACCGTTAAGACAATTTCTCTCTTCCACTATTACACAGATATGCCCCAGGGTCAAGCAACAGGATAGGAAAACGAAGGTTGTACAACATTCCAACAGTAACAAAGTCACACGAATGAGTTAAAAAGGTTTACTTGTCCTTTTGACTTGTCGAATAATGAAGTCTGCCACACTACATATCACACAAAAACGGCCCTGAATTGCTAAGTGCAAATAATCGTAGGTAAGCTTCTCAGTACATAATAAATGCATTTTACAACAACTGTCTGCTCACTAAACAACGGTCCCTGGACGATGATCTGTAATCGAGTTGGCGAGAGCGCTCTTCTGTCTTCCGAGTATGCTTTTATTGTGGTGGTGGTGCTGACGTCTGATCAACTTCGTTGATTTTTACTTCTGTAGGGAATGGAAAGGGTAAAAATTTTCTTTTTATTTATTTATTCTTCTTTCATCTTTAGTTTGGGCACACAGAAGGGTCGTTTAACTCGCTGCTTTTGGTGTGTGTTTCAAAACATGTGTGTAGAAGTGCTAAAGGACTTTATGTCCTTAAATTATGGAAAATTACGTAGGGATATCATTTACGGAGGTTCAAATACTATCGCCTTCGGTACTTTATATTTCTGGTTGCGTAAGGGTTCTACCGTACCTACTGTGGTGAGTTGCGGTGTACTGTCACGTATCATGTCCAACTTCCGAAATAATGTTCGTGCCTTTTCCTTGACCTTGTCTGAGATGTAAGATTCGCTTAAGGCTCGATGAATATCATGATTCCGGATCCACAATTGGGCTCCAGTGACTCCATCGTAGGCATCTGCTTTGTACAACCTGTAACTTCTTGTAGTTAGTGGCACACGTAGCACCCTAAGAAGTCGATCTATACAAAATAGATGGTTCGACTGTGGCGTGGTACAACTGGACTTTCGTGCGTTGGCTGAGGTACGAGCTCTTCAGAAATGGGTGGAGAGCTCCCAGCATTTTGAGGCCAGACGTCTTCTTCTCCATAATGTGATGGCTATACAACAGTTTGGCGTCCAGATACACTCCCAGGTATTTTACAGTTGTTGCTCAGGGGAGTGGCTGGTCTGATATCCGTAGGCGTTCATTGACGATGGGTCTCCGACATGTGAAGACAATAACTTTGGTTTTCTCTGCCTTGACCGTTGTTTTGTTCCTGTGGGTCCAGTGGTCTACTAAATCTAGTTGGCGTTGCATCCGTGTGACGAGGTGGTCCATTCTGGTGCCTGCAGTCAGGAGCGCTGTGTCGTCGGCATAGAAACTGATAGTAACATGTGGCACCGTCGGGAGGTCGTTAGTGTATAAATCAAACAACAGTGGAGATATGACCGATCCTTGTGGAAGTCCTTCAAGGACAGGCCGTGTTGTTGAATTCTTGTCATCAATGCAGTCTGGTATGAAAGTGGTACGACGGAGCTTGACGATCAAGTTGCGTCGCCATACTTCATCGTAAGCCTTCTCTGTATCGAGAGAGACTCCAGTGATATGAGTAGGCTTCTGTTCGTTGTCGTTTGGTCGTTGGAGGATTGGGGTAGGCCGGCAGTTGGACGAGTCGAAGTCGATAGCTTCATCCTCAGCGCCGACCGTGGCGCTGGTGGTGGTGGAACTCGCGCAAGTGGGGAGTCCGTATGGGACTGGAACCAGCTCGCATCTTGGCGCCTGTGGTGCTTTCGTCTTGGGTGTGTCTTGTTCGAACGACACAGCAATCCCATGTACTAGTTCTCTTCGGATATTTTGGATCTTTTCCGGAGGCTGTTGACAGCAACCGACAACGCTTTCTGCTGTATTTGCACCTGGTCTTGGCAAGGTGTACACTGGCGTTTCGGTATTATTTCAGTCTTCTGTTTCGAAGTGGTAGATTGCTAACAGTTTACTCATAGAATAAGCCTTTTGTCCTCCCTGCAAAACTTCATCGGCAATTTGAACGGAAACCTCACTTTCGCGGTCGCTGTCTTTTTCTTAGCACGTTTCTGCAACCATAACCTACCTTCAGGAACGTAATGTTATATTTAAAAAATCACCATGGAAACAGTGAACGTTCTCTGAAAATGTGAGTAAAAACTAAAATAATGTGCTCGAGTCTTCAGAGAATCTGCTCCAACTTGGATCAGAAAGAGAAATCAAAAGAGCAATAAACCTCAATGGTAGATTAAATAATGACTACATGGATTTTAACGCACACGCTTTCAGGCATTTTTACGCTGAATACTTGAAGCACACACAAATGGAATTACCTATATCAGCTGCACAATGATTTTTGAACATAACATTTTTCACTGGTATCAAAGTAGTGTTGGTAATTCTATGTTGCTGTGTGGTATCAAAGTAGTGTTGGTAATTCTATGTTGCTGTGTAGTCAGTGAGGAAAATGAGTGCTCATCATTTCTGCTTTAACTAGATCAGCTTCTCATGCAGTACACATGAACACATCGATGATGAACACCAGTTGAAAGGAATAGCACGTGGGACGTTTTCCACTCAGTTAGGAACTTACTACTCACCCTTCACATTAAAGCAATCATACATTGCGTTTGCAATAGCCATAACCGTTGTAACCATATTTGATTGGGTTGTGCAGTTGATATGATTTCTGCCTGTCAGTGCTGTCGCTCGTGTTAGAGATTCTGCATAGAGAGTAACTGCGAAATCATATGCAGGTCGATAGTGATGTAGACCGTGCTGTAACTGTATTTGATTGTGTTGTGTAATTGATACGATTTCCATCTGACATTGAGGTGTTCACCTTAGAGTTTCAGTATAGAGAGCAACTACGAGGTGATATACATGTCGATCGTGTTCTAAAATCTGCTGTCAACACGCACCCTCGTTTGTGGAAAATGGCGTAGGGGTCAAATGCGGGAAAGCTCACAATGCGTTCCACAGCGTACAGCCTATGAGTCATCAGTGTATGCGGTTTGAAAGTCTTCCTTGGCGCCAGGCATTAGATACGACAATCTGAAAATAGAACGTAAAAGACAGTAAATGAACCAATAATTGATAGTACCTACATGTAACAAGGAACTCCTCCATACGTCGCTTTCCGACTGAGTCGAAACTTCGAATGGTGAAAGATGGGTGTAAATAAAGGGGTACATATTTTGGCGTAGGTGCGAAACAATAGCTCCAGACAAAATTGTGGCAGAAGTTCCCACGCAACTTCATCATTCAGCCCGCGTGGCGTATACGGATGATGCCAAATGTATCGCATACTCGTAAGAGTACATTGCACTTACGAGGTGGGAATGTAACGGTAGTTGTTGTCGGGCAATTGAACCACCTGGCGTAGTTGTACACTTTCTGGAAAACCGTTATCAGCAGTTTCAGTTTCTCTCCCAGGGGTCAGTGGAAAATTTGATCCTTGTATCCCACAAGACGTAAACCAGTTAGTGGAACGGCATCAGAATGTGTACACTATAGCTACAAAACCGGGAAAGCTAAAAAACTAAACCGGTTATCAGTTTTTGACATAGTTTTGCTACCATAATTAAGAGTGAAGCAGTTTCGGTACGCGACTGAGTGGTGAGCTATTTCCCGAAGAAACCAGAATATCGACGTGTTTTTTTTTTAAATAATTCCCCCACGGTGTACGCTGTTCTGTGAAGCATGCAACTTATATTTTTATGGGCATCTGATGATTAACATTTGCCATTCACAGAAGTGCCATATTCTGATCGCACAGCAAGGGAAATCACGAGTAGAAATCATGCCTTAATGCGTCATCAACTGCAGCATCCAGAACTCCAAAAAAAGCTGGATGCACATGTTGCAATCATCGCCAGAGTGTAAGGTATTTCGCAATGTTAAGGATGCTGCTTATCCTAATAATATTCACAATAAGAAATTTTACCGTGGCATATGGACCTTTTTATATTGTTTGTGCTCCAAATTTTTATGGTTTAATTATTTCTATGTTAGATACCACCCCGGGAAGCGCCCTGGCTCTTCATTTTTTTCACTTTCAATTGCTGTAGATGGCATAAGTTTATAAAAGACTGACTTTTACGCGCAGCTCAACTCACAGATCAGTAGTCTTGTAACGATGAATATTGATGAGTAAGTAATCTGTTGTATGTGCAATCACCTCAGTGCCCGTACATGGCTGACTGGTCGGGGAAGCATATTTCGTGATGTCCTTCCACCCCCCCCCCCCCACCCCCTCCTCCTCCTCTCACCCCCTCACCACCAATACTCCAATGCAAGACGCTCTGGAACGTGTTGTGTCGCTGCCGAGCAGTGACTTGGTAGAAGGGAAGGGGCATTGACAGGAGAACGCATCTATGCATTGTGCAATTGAAGTAGCTATACATTATACAACTTGTGCAGTATGCAAAAATTTTAATATTTTTAACATCGTTTACACTGAGGTTACAAAATGTGTGGGACAACAATATGCGCATGTACACGCGAGAGTAGTTTCGCATACACAATCTATAAAAGGATAGCGCATTGGCAGAGCTATCATTTGTACTCTGGTGATTCATGTAAGAAGAGTTCGGAAGTGAGAATGGCCGCACGGCGGGAATCAACAGACTTTGAATGCGGAATGGTAGATGGAGCGAGCCACGTGGGATATTTCATTTTGGAAATCGCTGGAGAATTCAATATTGCGAGATCCGCAGTTTCAAGAGTATGCCGAGAATATCAAATTTCAGGCATTACCTCTCACCAAGAATAATGCAGTGGCCGACGGCCTTCACTTAACGACCGAAAGCTGCGGCGTTCGCTTGGAGTTGTCGGTGCTAACGTACGAGAAACACTGCGCGAAATAGCCGCAGATATCAATGTGGAATGTACGTAGAACGTATCCGTTAGGATAATGCGGTAAAATTTGGCGTTAATGAGCTATGGAAGCAGACGACCGACACGAATGCCTCTGCTAACAGCACGACATCCCCTGCAGCGCATCTCCTGGGATCGTGACGATATTAGTTGGACCATAGATCAGATGAGTCCCGACTTGAGTTGGTAAGAGCTGGTGGTAAGGTTCGAGTGTGCCACAGATCTACAAAGTCATGTACCAAAGTTGTCGACAAGACATTGTGCAATCTGGTGGTTGCTCAATAATTGTGTTGCCTATGTTTGCAATGGAATGTACTGGATCATCTAGAAATTGTTTTTGTCGGCTACTTGGAGACCATTTCAGACATTTATGTTCCCAAACTAAAATGGAATTTTTATAGATGACAATGTCCATGCCGCCGGGATACATCTGTCTACCATTGATTAGAGGATCATTCTGGACAATTCGAGCTAATAGATTGGCCACACAGATCGCCAGACATGAATAACTGAGAGGTCAGTTGGTGCACAAAATCATGCTCCGGCCACTCTTTTGCACTTATGGACGGCTATAGAGGCAGCATGGCTCAATATTTCTGCAGGGGCTTCCAGCAACTTGTTGACTCCATTCCACGTCGCGCTGCGGCACTACACCGAGAAAAATATTTCTCATACACTATTTCACCATCTTTGAGATCGAATTTTCTTCTTTTTAAAGTAGCGTATGATAATACTTAAGGTTCATGTTATCTTCATACAAAATTTCATTCAAATCATATCAATGGTTTGGTTGTGAAAAGATACCAGACAGATTTACTTCCATTGCATTCCACAATTTCACAAAGATACTGTTGTCACATACTTCCGCCACAACAAAAGATACGATCTGATTCGAAAATGGGGCTCAAAAATGCGAAACTGTCCTCTCTATTGGGTGTCGGCACCTAACATTACCGAAATAGGTACCCCTTTATTTCCTCCCTTCTTTCAGCGTGGGAAATTTCGATTGAGTCCAGTGAGCGACGTACGGACGGCTCCCCTTGTAAGTAATTCAGTTGGGTGAGTTTTAGAAACATTGACTCAACATGCGTGCAAAATTTTTATAACGGGAATGTAGTGGCATCACATGTACAGTCGTGGACAAAACGAGCGAGATCCTTCGCCTTTTCGTTATACTGATTCGCACAGCTTTAAAGTCTGCTACACAGCATAACAGGCAAGGCGACGAACTGCTACCGACATACTATGCACAAGCATGAAATTGACAAACTGCCTGGCACGTAAGTCTGGATTGCAAAGAAATCCTGTAGATCTAGTCATGTTGATGTAACAACGAAATTATGTTGTAATTGCGACATCTGAGTTACATTTGATTTGAACATCGAAATTGCTTGGTATTTATTTATTTATTGTACATTATTTTCAGCCATAGACAAACACGTAGGTGCTTTAAATTGATACTGAAGTAAAGTATCATGCATGGACCAATAACAATAAAGTCTTAACTACTTATTATGGCACTGCAGTATCAGCCAGCGTCTTTAGAAGTGGATATCGCATACGAAGTCGGTAGGGTGTTTATAAGTGGATATTGCAGACGACTTCGAAAAAGTTCCGTGATCAAACGATCTGAGTCGCTGGCGAATACAGTTTATCCTCACTAGGCAGTATGTATTATCATTATACGTGAGGTGAAAAGGGTTTCTCCGGGTGCGGTGGCCAAGCGGTTCTAGGCGCTTCAGTCACGAACGTGCGGCTGCTTCAGTCGCAGATTGGAATCCTACCTCGGGCATGGATGTGTGCGTTGTCCTTAGGTTAGGTAGATTTAAGTAGTTTTAGCTCTAGGGGAGTGACGACCTAAGCAGTTTGGTCACATAGCTCTTAAAGCCATTCTTTGGCCTTTCGGTTAAATTTTCTTTACATAAACCGCCGTATCTTTAGATTACGTTGACATAGAGGCTCACTTTCTTACACCACCAAGGGACCGTATACCGTAGGAAGTGCGATACGTTTCCGCTTATTATGTTTTTCCGTACACGAGGTAAACGGGTTTACTGTGTTGGGTAGACAGATAGACGGTCGAGAAAGTGAGATTAGTAGTGTTCCATTTTTACCGATTTAGATGACGAAATCCTGACAACGAAAATAGCTACGACAGTTAATGAAGATAATGGTCGCATAAATAATTCCCCCTACTCATTATCTTAAATGTTCTAATTGCAGTCGAGACATTAGCATATTAATCGTAGCTACGCTTTCTATCCAAATCTAGTTAACAGGAATGCAAATAAAATCCATTTGTCCATGCATGTGGTAATTCAGATCCCAGTATTAATGCCACCGCCTCTTATAAGTGCGAGCATTCCCATTGCTAGCTAGCTTAAGAAACACTTCGGCTAGTGAGCGTTCTCTGGCTTTGGCGAGTGTAATGGAGAATTCGAAACATTTTAGAATACGTATGGCAGCTAGGTCGCGATTTATTTCCTGGGGTGTTGCAGAATTATCCCACTAAATTTACTCGATAATAACAGTATTTTGTTATTTCGATAAGCATCCCGAAAGATTGTCACATAAGCGGCGACATAAAGGCAAAAAATTCATGTTTTTGAGTCCAAAAAGCTCTGTGCAACAGGAACTGCAGATCATTTTGCCATTCTGATTGCGAAATTGCCGGCTTATTCATATCTGGGGTAATAATAGAGGTCTGTTTGCCTGGGTTGTCTGCTAGTGTAGTGAAAGGCGTTTGCTGCTGCAAGGGAGATCTGGTTTGTTTTCGCTTCTAATCTCGATTGCGGCAGATAGACTATCAGCAAAGCAATTTTAAGAAATTATCGCACCCCCAATACGTTTTATTGCTTCCTTTATTCTGTACCGGCGCCCTGTGGAAATCTGCATTAATTTGAGGGGGGGGGGGGGGGGGTTCTACTTCTGTCACACTGAACGATTCTCGTCAATCGTTGTTGGTCCCTTTCCTGCAGGATCCTTTTTCCATCCGCAGCGATGGTCGGAGATTTGATGTTTTACCGGATTCCTAAAATTGACGGTATACTCATGAAATGGTCGTACGGATAAGTCCCCACTTCACCGCTAACTCGGAAATGCTGTGTCCCATCGCTCGTGCACCAACTATAACACCACGCTCAAACTCACCTAAATCTGGATAACTTGCCACTTTAGCAGTAGTAACCGATATAACAACTGCGCCTTTTATTTTGTTATAAGAGGTGGAGCCCCTCCACACCCACACCGGCAAGATGGCCAACACAAAAGGTCTACTGCCATCTCTGCATAAGGGTTAGTATTCACTAAAGTGAGGTGTCACAGGATGTGGGTACTGCGATGTTTGCGTACGTCTGGTTAGGTATTAACCATTAATACGCGCTCATCTGGAGATAGATTGGTCGAAATCTGACGAAGGGTAGCGGTTTTAAGGGCAGAGGAAAAAAAGTGCCAGGGCAAGAGCCGAGGGAAAAAAACCTCTGCGATAGTTAGGTCTGGTGGTAAGAGCAGTAGCGGTTTTCTTGCTGCCTGCGATAGGTTTTGCAAGGATAGGCTTTGTTAGTAGTGGGTATCATGCTTGTCGATACCTTGGCGTTGTGCGTTATGCTGCTCGGCGGCTGGCGCTGGGTGCTGGTACGGAGTCCTCGTTCAGCGTCAGCAACCTGCAACAGTTAGGTTTGTTATCGATCTTGTGTCCGATAGGTCATATACCGGAAACACAGTGTGAGGGAATGTTGGCAGCTTGTTTGTGTGCCTGTGGGCGAGCTCGTCGGTGTCCCTGCTGTGGCCTGTTGGTGGCTCTAGTAGCAGCTGGTAGTTGCCAGTCAGTGTTAGCGCCAGACACTCACTGCCTTATATAGGCGTTGGCGACCGCAGTGCCTTATACTGTCTGTTTTCGTATCCCTGTACTTGAACACGCATACACATAGAAATTTCTTTGCCGATTCATTGTAGTAACGGCCAATCAATAACATCGATTACACTTATCTAGAGGCTTAGTTACGGTTCAAAATGTACATACATGATCTAGTAGAGAGTGTTGGCAGATGATCCTGTTGCCTGTAATAAAGTACTAACGCCATAAGACTATATCGATTTGCAGAATCACCTGCGGGGGAGACTGATTAATGTAGCATGCTTTGGCAATTGAGCCTGAACATAAAAAAAAAAAACATATTGCACGTACATAGGAAAAGAAATCTGCTGCTGCACAGCTACACTACTGATGACAAATTGCTGGAAACAGTATTTACCACAAAATATCTAAAAGTAACTATCCAGAGCGATCTTAAGCGATATGATCATACAAAACAATTAGTAAGAAAAGCAGATGGCAGGCTGAGATTCATAGAAAGAATATTAAGGAAAGTAGCTCATCCAAGAAGGAAGTGGCCTGCAGGGTGCTTGTTCCACCGAGACTTCAGCATTGTTCATCAATAAGGGATTACTGATAGAAGAGATAGAGAAGATTCAATGAATAGCGGCGTGTTTCGTAACGGGATCTTTTATTTGGCGTGAGAGCACTACAAAGATGCTCAACACACTCCAGTGGCAAACGTTATAAGAAAGGCGTTGTGCTTCATGAAGAGGTTTACTATTGATATTTCAAAAGAATGCCTTCCAGTAAGGCGCGTTTCGTCACAGGGCGTGATAGCGTTACGGAGATGTTTAGCAAACTCAAGTGGCAGACTATATGCAAGAGAGGCGCGGTGCATCGCAGTGTAGCTTGCTGTCCAGGTTATGAGAGGGTGCGTTTCTGGATAAGGTTTCGAATATATTGCTTCACCCTACTTATACGTACCGAGGAGATCACGAATGTAAAACTAGAGAGATTCGAGCGCGCACGGAGGCTTTCCAGCAGTCGTTCTCGCCGCGAACCATACGCGACTGGAACAGGAAAGGGAAATGACAGTGACACGTGAAGTTCCCTTCGCCACACACCGTTGGGTGGCTTGCGGAGTATAAATGTAGATGCAGGTGAAGTGTCAGGCAACAACATATTACTTCCTCCCACAGACATGGTGTGAAATGACCATGATGAGAAAATTCAAGAAATTAGAGCTAATACAGAGGTTTACTGGCAATCACCATTTCCACGCACTGTTGACGATTACAACAGGGAAGCGGTATCAATTAATGATAAAAGTACCCTCTGCTAAACATCATTAGGTGGCTTGTGTAGTATGATATGTATGAAGATACGTAATCTTCTTCTCCCTTAAATTAAAGGTGAAACGTTACTGAGAAGTGATAGGCGATGATAGTATGTTCTATAACACTTCCTCAGATTGAAATGATAGCGTCCTTTCCATATTTTAACGTGGAGCTCTCCACGTAACGTTTGACAAGCGTCATAGAATAATTTAGATTTAAATTGAGCAGCTGTAATTAATTACATACTTCCAGTAATTCAGGAAGTATATTTATTTACGTGTTTCCCTAGCATTTTAGCCAGCATGTATTGTCTGTAATTATAAGCCTGGTGAAGTTAATTTTACGACATCAATCATATAGGCTTAGCTTTTAATGTCAACGCTCAATTTAGCGTGATATTTTTGTAGCCAAGGATTTAGGCATGAAAATAGCGCTGAGGCACTTCTTTGTGTGTGTGTGTGTGTGTGTGTGTGTGTGTGTGTGTGTGTGTGTGTGTGTCTTAGTCTGATCACCAGGTGTGACAATTAATTGCACGCGTTTCGTTTATCACGCAGGCTGGCGTGAGGATCAATGAATTACACATGACGGGATGTAGCTCGAACATCTTAGGTGATTAGAAGTTAGTAGACAGGAATACAATTAAATACTTAGCTTTAATTCAGCATCAACGGTGAACGTCGATCTTGAGTTTGTACAATAATATTCACAAGTGGAGTTATACACTGAACTGTGAATATTTCTTCACAATTCTCCTTGCTTCGCACATGTAGATCAATTGCTAATTCATAAACTGTATGAGGCGCCTGGCTTGGTCGCAGCTACTGACTTAGCTGAAGACTATGCTAACTAACGTCTCTGCAAATGCGATCTCTGAAGGTATAACAAATGAACCATTCCTATTAAAGTCGGCTGTAGAAGTGGGCAGTGCGCTAGCTTGTCTCGTAAGACCAGCCGAGTGGCAGCGTTCGGTCTGCTAGCGTCGACAGTGGCGACTCGTGGGTCCGATGTGTACTGACGGACCGCGGCCGATTTGAAGCCTACAAACTAGCAAGTGTGGTGCCTTGCGGTGATATCACACTGACCCTTGGAAATACACTCCTGGAAATTGAAATAAGAACAACGTGAATTCGTTCTCCCAGGAAGGGGAAACTTTATTGACACATTCCTGGGGTCAGATACATCACATGATCACACTGACAGAACCACAGGCACATAAACACAGGCAACAAAGCATGCACAATGTCGCCACTAGTACAGTGTATATCCACCTTTCGCAGCAATGTAGGCTGCTATTCTCGCATGGAGACGATCGTAGAGATGCTGGATGTAGCCCTGTGGAACGGCTGGCCATGCCATATCCACCTGGCGCCTCAGTTGGACCAGCGTTCGTGCTGGACGTGCAGACCGCGTGAGACGACGCTTCATCCAGTCCCAAACATGCTCAATGGGGGACAGATCCGGAGATCTTGCTGGCCAGGGTAGTTGACTTACACCTTCTAGAGCACGTTGGGTGGCACGGGATACATGCGGACGTGCATTGTCCTGTTGGAACAGCAAGTTCCCTTGCCGGTCTAGGAATGGTAGAACGATGGGTTCGATGACGGTTTGGATGTACCGTGCACTGTTCAGTGTCCCCTCGACGATCACCAGAGGTGTATGGCCAGTGTAGGAGATCGCTCCCCATACCATGATGCCGGGTGTTGGCCCAGTGTGCCTCGGTCGTATGCAGTCCTGATTGTGGCGCTCACCTGCACGGCGCCAAACACGCATACGACCATCATTGGCACCAAGGCAGAAGCGACTCTCATTACTGAAGACGACACGTCTCCATTCGTCCCTCCATTCACGCCTGTCGCGACACCACTGGAGGCGGGCTGCACGATGTTGGGGCGTGAGCGGAAGACGGCCTAACGGTGTGTGGGACCGTAGCCCAGCTTCATGGAGACGGTTGCGAATGGTCATCGCCGATACCCCAGGAGCAACAGTGTCCCTAATTTGCTGGGAAGTGGCGGTGCGGTCCCCTGCGGCACTGCGTAGGATCCTACGGTCTTGGGGTGCATCCGTGCGTCGCTGCGGTCCGGTCCCAGGTCGACGGGCACGTGCACCTTCCGCCGACCACTGGCGACAACATCGATGCACTGTGGAGACCTCACGCCCCACGTGTTGAGGAATTCGGCGGTACGTCTACCCGGCCTCCCGCATGCCCACTATACGCCCTCGCTCAAAGTCCGTCAACTGCACATACGGTTCACGTCCACGCTGTCGCGGCATGCTACCAGTGTTAAAGACTGCGATGGAGCTCCGTATGCCACGGCAAACTGGCTGACACTGACGGCGGCGGTGCACAAATGCTGCGCAGCTAGAGCCATTCGACGGCCAACACCGCGGTTCCTGGTGTGTCCGCTGTGCCGTGCGTGTGATCATTCCTTGTACATCCCTCTCGCAGTGTCCGGAGCAAGTATGGTGGGACTGACACACCGGTGTCAATGTGTTCTTTTTTCCATTTCCAGGAGTGTAGAATAGATATGAAAATTTGAGATTCCGTTGTGCTTTACACTATTCACCATTGACTGAATTATGAGTGTTTACAAGTGCAGCCATTTGTTGGTGACAACGGAAGTGTAAAGCAGTAGTTGGTTTTATTTTCCATTTTGAAGTTTTGTGGAATATCAGTTAAGATAAAATTTATCTGTAACAATTAACTATTACTAATCTGCGAATTACATTGGATAATCAAATGTTGGTTTATACTTATTTATGTTGGTTTATACTTATTTATGTTGGTTTATACTTATTTCTCAAACTCAGTAAGAAGTTTACCTAACTCTTTAGTAGGTCTTTATTTATCAATATGGTTCAAAGAATGGTTCAAATGACTCTGGGGCACTATGTGACTTAACATCTGTGGTGATCAGTCCCCTAGAACTTAGAACTACTTAAACCGAACTAACCTAAGGACATCACACACATCCATGCCCGAGGCAGGATTCGAACCTGCGACCGCAGCGGTTCCGCGGTTCCAGAGTGAAGCACCTAGAACCGCTCAGTCACAATGGCCGTGTATCAATATGTTTCTTTTTTTAAATTTTCTTTTATAGAGCTCTTAACTGCCATTCCATGAAAGTTCAACATGTAAATGAAAACCAACAGCTGGTTTACACTTCCGTTGTCACCGACAGATGTCTGCACTTGTCAACACCCAACTACATAAAACATTCATTTCGAATATCTAGTATAACACGACAGTAACGGTGAAAAACACTTGTCATAGAGGAAATAAAAATCCCAAAACATGACAAAAACAAATGAGTATACAATATGGATTCAAGTTTTACGTTACAAGGACTACGTCACTATTAACTACAAATAACAGAAGATATACAATGCTGTCCCACAGATAAGTACAGTCGTGTAATTTGAGAATTTTTGTAAATTTCACGCAACTGTGGCTGGAAGGTATGTGCGGGTGTTGTTGATATTTTCAGACGATTATGCGAGGCAGGTTTACGACGCCGCACACAGGGTTGGGGGGGGGGGGGAGGCACGGCCCGGCCAGCTCTGTATAGAAATGTGAAGTAATCGTGGCAGCACAGGGCACCGACGTACTGTGAAGAACCTATACGCTTTAGTTACAACGGCTCTTAATGACCTGTGTGTAGGGGCCGAAGCAGGCTGAGGAAAGCTGTCGCTGTAATTCGCAAAGAGCACTCCACTTGCCCTCCAGATTAACTACGTCAGAAGCGCAGGAAAAACACGTACAAATGAGCGAACACGGTGGCTCTAAGCAGAGTGTCGTGGTGCCATTTTTGTCCACGTCTGTAGTAGGAGAGAATGACGATGTTTTAAGTTGCAGGCGATCCAGGACGACCTTCTGGTGATGGCCCAGCCTGCTGTAGCTACCTCCGACCTCCGCTGCACGGACGCGTGATTGCTGTGGCGGGGTGCGTCGCACCTCGGAGCTACACCGGCGCGAGGAACGAGAGGGCTGGTAGACTCCGCTCTCTGGGTGACATCGTCCGGCGGACTGCAAGCTGTCGTCCGCAGGGACGGGTCCGTAGCGCGAACTCGCGGCCTCCCAGGTGCAGAGCTGTCTGCGGCCGTTCACTGAGTTAGCCTGGACGGCCGGCCGGAGCTGCTAAGGCTCACTACAGTGACGGCGGTTGGCTGTTTCCCTTCGGCGCTCTACAAGGTGTCCACGAGTCGCGCTTCAGGGAGCAGTCAGCCGTGTTCAGGGATAACGGACGAAGCTAAAGCGCGCGGCGGCCACTTAGCCGTGGGGACACGTCCAGAAGGCTGGGCAGCTGGACTCCGACTCTGAAGATTCCGACATTCGCGGTTGAAGCTGACCCACGCACGCTGCGCGGCGCCATCGCCGAGTTCAGCGGAAGGCCCACTGTGCCCCTTCCATGTACGAGGGTTGGAACTTAAGTAGTGGACACTATTTATTCGCAAGCGATACAAAAGACGTACACGTTTGCGCCTGTTACTGTCCTTCAAAGTAGTCACCAGCATTGTGTAGAACCCGTTGCCAGCAATGTGGAAGGCGTAGTATATCGTTAGAAGAGCCTGTTCTGTTGAGGGTGCGAATGGAGCGGTATAAAGTCATGGTGATTCTCGTGTACGACTGTGATGGTGTTATCCTAACGCATTACGTTCCTCCACGGTAGACCGTCAATGCACTGTATTACTGTTCGTTTTTGGAGCATCACCTGCGACCAGCTTTGGGAAAGAAGCGGCGACACTTGCTGTGCAACCCACCCATCATTTTATAAGACAATGCGTGAGCGCATACAGTGCAAGATGTGGCTGCTCTGTACGGTCGATGGGACTGTAAAGTACTGCACCATGCACTATACTCCTCGGACATAAGTCCTTTTGATTTTGATTTGCTTCCGAAGATGAAGGAACCACTTTGTGACATTGCAGAGCTGTTGCAGAGATTCGACAGGCAGTAGACCGCTCCATTCACACCATCAAGAGTACAGGCTCACCTGACGGTATACTACGCCTTCTACATCGCTGGCAACGGGTTCTACACAACTCTGGTGACTACTTTGAAGGGCAGTAATAGGTGCAAACATGTAACTCTTTTGCTCTTTTGTATCAGCTGTGAATAAATACTTTCCACTATTTAAGTTCCAACTCTCGTAATAACGTCAATGACACACATGCCACCCTGCACGCTTCGGCGCGATTCATTCCTCTCTCCCAGAACGTACCTCTTGGTCCTTCTGACGTGTCACAAACCCTGAGCACGGGAGGTTGTAACAACAAGGAGCCTTATAGATAACTATTGGACAACACACTTTGAAGAATAAAAGAGCAAAACATAATTTACAGTGGACAATAGTACAAAAACAACATTCCAAATTAATATTACAAAACATGATTTACAACGATAAATGAAGTATACATAAATAAGGGAGAACAGTGGTTAGGACACTGCATTCCGGATGTTAGCCTCTGTTTGGATTACCGACGCTGTAAGAGCACACGTTTACGGTGTTATAGTTTCTGTTGGCCATTGAGATCATACACGGATAACTGACGAATTAGTATGTCGGTGGAGGAAGGAAATTTTGCATAAAAGCTTTCAAATATGGACCCGATCTCCTCTGGAACAGTTTTAGTTGCAAATAATTGTGAATCGTGGTACATGGAGCATTTAATATTGTGTGCAATATGTTCTGAAAGACCTGACGTTTGTGGAGATGGGGTCCGCCTGTTTAGCTGAGTGGTCGGCGGCAGGGTAGCTCAGCATATTCGGTCTGTAATTAAAAAAAAAAAACTGAGTGAACGTATCGGCAATGAACTTAAACGCGCGTCATAGGGCGTCCATCCCAAACAAGGGCAACGAACACTAATGAGCAAAATGAGATCAACCAAAAAGAGAGAGAGAGAGAGAGAGAGAAAGAAAAAGAAGAAAGCGGTAACCTGTTCGCTGTTCGCCTACCCTGCAGGCGGGCCCGGTACCGATTCCCGACCAAGCGGGAGATTTTCTCCGCTCGTGGACTGGGTGTTGTGTTGTCAACATCATTTCATCCTCATCATAGGAGCGCAAGTCACCGAATGTGGCGTCGAATGAAATAAGACGTGCACTTAGCGTCCGAACTTCCCCGAATAGGGCCTCGTGGCCAGTGATGCCGTACGCTCATTTCATTTTTTGTGGTGAATCGCCGATGCAACATGCCTCAAAAAAATGTTCAGATGTGTGTGAAATCTTATGGGACTTAACTGCTAAGGTCATCAGTCCCTACGTTTACACACTACTTAACCTAAATTAACCTAAGGACAAACACACACACACACCCATGCCCGAGGGAGAACTCGAACCTCCGCCGGGACCAGCCGCACAGCCCATGACTACAGCGCCTTAGACCGCGAGACATGTCTCCATATGGGGCAGGCATACAGCACGACTGGTCATATTACCGTTTTATAAAGCGGGAGGCCGGTTTTCCAGTTTAAAAAGAAATGTCTCTCAGCACTATGGCACTTAACGTCTGCCGGCCGCGGTGGACGTTCGGTTCTGGCGCTGCAGTCCGGAACCGCGGGGTTGCTACGGTCGCAGTTTCGAATCCTGCCTCGGGCATGGGTGTGTGTGATGTCCTTTGGTTAGTTAGGTTTAAGTAGTTCTAAGTTCTAGGGGACTTATGATATAAGATGTTGAGTCCCATAGTGTTCAGAGCCATTTTTGAACTTAACGTCCGGGGTCATCAGTCCCTTCCTTAAACCTAACTCACCTAAGGACATCACACACATCCATGCCCGAGGCAGGATTCGAACCTGCGGCCGTATCAGCAGTGTGGTTCCAGACTGAAGCACCTAGAACCACTCGTGCACAGTGGCCGGCCTCCAGTTCAGAGAAGACCTTTGTTTATTAAGGGATACAAGCCATCTAATATAACATGAGCATTCGTTCGCGACGTCGTTTATATGTTTCTCAACGGTAATACGTTTACCGAGGTAAACTCCAAGATGTTTGGCGGAATAAGTCCAAGAAATACCTTACTCGAATAGCAGGAGCGGGCTCTGTAGCTCCCGTCTTTTTCTTGTATAAAATTGTTTTTTGGCTTTTGCCCACATTAACCTAGACCCGTCACGCCGTCAACAATTTTTAAAGCAATTGCAGAGCCCGCTGTAGTTTTATCATGGTTGTTTGGTACGTTGTTGACGTTATAATATATCACCGTACCAACAGCGAAGGAAGCGATGTTAACAGGTCACAAATCTGGTACGTCTGATAAATATATATTAAACAGCATCGATCCGAAAAGGGAACCTTCTGGCACGCCGACGCTTATAGCGTAGACATCAGAGGCAGTGTCATCACTGAAGACACTAAAAGTACGGTCTGTAAGGTACGAACTAATTAACCTGACAACATATCGTGGGAATTGTAATTTTATTAACCTACACAGTAAACCATTATGCCATAACCTATCGAAGGCTTGAGAAATGTCTAAGTATACACTTCAGTGGACTGAGCTTCATTATAACCACCTGTAATTGCTTCCACAAGCCGCATCGTCTGTAGTGGCGCTAAATGTTCTGGACGATATCCAAACTACGTGTTTGGGAGAACTGCTTTCTCGTTGCATGCTTTGCGGAGTCGAAGAAGTGTGACCTGTCAGCTACTTTCGAAATGGATAAAAAAGAGGCATATTTGGGGCACCTATGATCTTTGGTGGGTTTGAGTATAACAATCACTTTGGCATACTTCCATTTATTGTAAAAAAGCATTACTTTTAACTTTGAATTAATGATTATGGCCAACACTTTTCGGGCACTGGGAGGGAAATTTGGTAACATCATGTTGCTTATCTCATCAATAATAGGGGATTACGTGTTTTTAGGTGAGGTAGGACTTCGTTAATTTCTCTCAGATTAGTGAAATCAATGCCTCAATTTCGCAATCGATCTAATTGGTGGCAATATTATTAACAGTATCAATGCTGTAGTGATCGAGGGGTGCAGAATTTGGAGTAAGGGATGATGAAATCTTTTTGCCAAAACCTGCATCTTTTCTCTTGGTGAATTAACCACATTAGGTCCGTCGTTTAAAAATCCAATAAAATTCGGCTTACGAAGGATTTTTCGGGTAACATTCCGGACAGAATTTGAATCTGAGTTGATTAGTTTATGTCTATAGTGCTATACGTAGTTTCGGTATTTTTTATTTCATCTCTGATTTCCTTAAGTAGCCTACTTAATTCAGTTTTTACAGCTGGATTACGCGTGTGTTGTCAAAGTTTCCGCTTGCAGTTCATAGTTTTCTTTAGCGGAAGAAACTCACGAGCAAATTCAGGGGTATAGTCTGTGCGACGGAAAGGGGGAAAGGTGCTGAGATCGGCAAATAATACAGCTTGCAGTTCCAGCTCTTCAACAGTCTGTGTATGAGGTACAACATCAATCACTGTTTCAAGTCATTGCTTATAAAGTTACCCGTTAATATTCCTGCGCGGCTTAACTATCTCTCTGCCTGGTGACGTATCTCCGACGGATACAAATAACGGGTTATGAACAGAATTCACGCTACAGTTTGAGAGCAGTTCGTGGACAAGGGAACAGTTCGAATCCTGCTGATTATTACTTTTAATCTACATCTGTTCATCACTGGTCACGTTGTTTTTATTTACACTACTGGCCATTAAAATTGCTACACCAAGAAGAAATTCCGATAATAAACGGGTATTCATTGGACAAATATATTATACTAGAACTGACATGCGTTTACATTTTCAGGCATAGATCCTGAGAAATCAGTACTTTGAACAACCACCTCTGGACGTAATAACAATCTTGATACGCCTGGGCATTGAGTCAAACAGAGCTTGGAAGGCGTGTACAGGTACAGCTGCCCATGCAGCTTCAACGCGATACCACAGTTCATCGAGAGTAGTGACTGCCGTATTGTGTCGAGGCAGTTGCACGGTCACCATTGACCAGACCATACATTTTCAGTTGGTGAGAGATCTGGAGAATGTGATGGCCAGGGCAGCAGTCGAACATTTTCTGTAT
This sequence comes from Schistocerca gregaria, assembly GCF_023897955.1. Taxonomy (NCBI): domain Eukaryota; kingdom Metazoa; phylum Arthropoda; class Insecta; order Orthoptera; family Acrididae; genus Schistocerca; species Schistocerca gregaria. The sequence continues at coordinate 516,753,320 of NC_064924.1, forward strand.
CCAGACAGGCCTGTATAGGGCCTGCAGCATGCGGTGGTGCATTATCCTGCCGAAATGTAGGGTTTCACAGGGATCGAATGAAGGGTAGAGCCACGAGTCGTAACAAATCTGAAATGTAACGTCCACTGTTCAAAGTGCCATCAATGCGAACAAGAGGTGACCGAGACGTGTAACCATTGGCACCCCATACCATCACGCCGGGTGATACACCAGTATGGGGATGACGAATACACGCTTCCAATGTGCGTTCACCGCGTTGTAGCCAAACACGGATGCGACCATCATGATTCTGTAAACAGAACCTGGATTCATCCGAAAAAATGACGTTTTGCACCCAGGTTCGTCGTTGAGCACACCATAGTAGGCGCTCCTGTCTGTGATGCAGTGTCAGGGGTAACCGCAGCCATGGTCTCCGAGCTGAGTCCACGCTGCTGCAAACGTCGTCGAACTGTTCATGCAGATGGTTGTTGTATTGCAAACGTCCCCATCTGATGACTCGTTGATCGAGACTTGGCTGCACGATCCGTTACAGCCATGCGGATAAGATGCCTGTCATCTCGACTACTAGTGATACGAGGCCACTGTGATCCAGCACGGCGTTCCGTTTTACCCTCCTGAACCCACGGTTTCCATATTCTGCTAACAGTCATTGGATCTCGACCAACGCGAGCAGCAATGTCGCGATACGATAAACTGCAATCGCGATAGGCTACAATGCGACCTTTATCAAAGTCGGATACTTGATGGTACGCATTTCTCCTCCTTACACGAGGCATCACGAAAAACGTTTCACCAGGCAACGCCGGTCAACTGCTGTTTGTGTATGAGAAATCGGTTGGAAACTTTCCTGATGTCAGCACGTTGTAGGTGTCGCCACCGGCAACAAGCTTGTGTGAATGTTCTGAAAAACTAATCATTTGCATATCACAGCATCTTCTTCCTGTCGGTTAAATTTCGAATCTGAAGCACGTCATCTTCATGGTGTAGCAATTTTAATTCGAGTAGCGTATACGACATTTGAGAGGTAATATAATGAAAAAAATCACGTGCATTTTCATGAAGTTGTAGTAAATTTCACATGTTATTTGATTATTTATTATTTCTAGTTACATTTTCAAGGACGAGGGACGTTGTTGTAAACCCCAAGTCAAGCTTCCGTAAATAATGATGCAAATGATGGTTTTCACAGTCGGTAATATAGTAAGTGACAATGTGCCAGACCAAAAGAGTAATGTACAGTTATTCGTTGGATGTACTCTCGACATCACACGCTTCAGTATGATAATTTATGATACATGATTGGAAAACAAAAACTGAAACTTCATGCAAATACACGTGTTTTGTTTCATTATATTGCGTCTCAGATGTTAGATGAATAAAAAACAATATGACGAGTGATGAAAAAAAAATTAACAGTCGATTCTGAGCGGGAGTCTAAACGTCGCCTTACGAGGCTCTAACGCTGATCGCTTGACCACCATGAACTCTTACGCCCGGCATCTACACACAAATAGACTGGGCACATAATAGACGCGTAAAATTTCTCTTGCGATTTTATCGAGATTGCCAGAGTAGTGCACCATATTACTCGCACATCATGTTATTTTAGTGGCCTACTAAATGCGTACAAAGTTGGATGTAAATCTGTGATCCCCTTGTAAGATCAGCCGGTAGACGTTTTCTCAAAGGTAGCTAATGTTATGTCACTCTGAGACTTTCGTATCTGCATAGCTGTTGCTTCTCGGTTGACTGTCTGCGGCATTAAAATTTCCCACTGCTGTATGTTTTGCCGAACGAGTAAGGCAGTGCCATCACCTCGTCGGAGCTGTCTGCAGTGTGGTAGCATTAAAGTGTCTGAAGGTCGCAAGTCAGTTTCACTGAGAAAATTATTTTAGGTAAGATTTCACTAATAACATGTCTTAGTTCATGAACGTTGTTTCTTATGCCGTTCGCATTCCAGAAAATGACTTTAAGGTTTCTCACTGCCACGTTTTTCGCCATTTCAGGATTGTTCGTCAACATATGTAATAAGATTTCTGATATTGTCGTACTTCGTTGTGAATTGATGATTGTTGCTAGATTTCTACAGAGCCAGTTTAAGAGATCTTCTACTCTGGGATGCGCTAAAATTTGTAAAAGATTTATTAGATTAGGTATGACATCGTGATAATCTCTGAGATGAAGCGTTGAGGTATGTAACGTTTCCGAAGAACGGAATTTTGGCCGTAGAATGTGCTGGTTAGCTAATCGTTGGGGGAGAGTGCCTTCTGTTATGTCGGCATATGATGTACTCTTCGTGGAGAAGTAGATATTACATGGTTGAACATCCGCAGCGGGCGTGTCTTGTTTACTTGGCGATGCTGGCGCGAACGTAGTTTCTGATAAACCACGCAAGCTGTGTACGACGCGGGTTGGCTTCTACCACAGTTAATGCAGGAGATTGCAGAATGACTGGGATTCTTACAGTCTGAAATAAGGTTACTTTGAGCGCATTTAACGCAGAACGGTTCCGCAATGTAAATTACTATTGAATGATTATATCTTTGGCACCTACGACAAAGGTTGGGACCACATTATCTGTAAATCTTCCACAGTTAGAAATCAAATACGACATAACTTTTGCAGGGAGTATATATCCGCAATTTTTAGCATTGCGAGTAAATATTAGTAACAACATGGGAAACTATTGTCTGTCAAATGGCAAATGCATTTGTACTTGAGAACATTTTTGATATCCTTGGTTAGTTACCAAGAGCAGGCATTGCCTGCAGGGGGATCGAATGTTAAAACTATGTTTCCTGAAACAGCCACAAGCCTCAGTTGTCATTTTTTTTATTGACCGGTTTCGCTCTTCAAATGAACAAGAGAACCGTCAGAATATGCATCGTAAAAGATTTAAATTGAGACAATTCAGAAAACTTACATTGACATTACACAAAGTAGATATTCTACATCCAATGCGGTGACTTACGTTCAAATCTTTGATGCTCTCAGCCAGCTTGAAACGTACATCAGCATACTGGAAGTAGAATATGTACTGTGCGTCATTTCAATGTAAGTTTTCCATATTGTCTCAATTTGTATCTTTTACTGTGTATATTCTGATGATCTTCTTGTTCATTTGAAGAGCGAAATCGTGCAATAAAAAATACATCTGGCTGTTTTTGAAAACTTGGTTAGTTAATTCAACAGCAAGTTTCTCCTCAGATGTGATTGGTAACTCTCTAGTGACTTCTATTAGCGGTCTGTTAATCTAATTGATTTCGTGAGAGTGAAATTCGATGTGGTCCTCTTTCAAGAAAGTAACACACTTCCTGTAATCGTCAGGGGTCACAGTCGCAAAGCTGACAACGTCACGTCGCGACCTAACCAGGTGCGGATGACAAACAATCGTCTTTAGGTCTTTTGCAATACCTTTCCACTTTTTAGTGTCGTGCATAAATGCGAGAAGGATCTTGATTTTTGTAGATGGTTGCGGAGGGTTGCTGTTCAAAATAAAGTGCCTGGCAGAGGGTTCAACGAACCAACTTCAACCTGTCTCTCTACCGTTCCACTCTCTGACGGCACGCAGGAAAAACGAGCACTTAAATTTTTCTGTGAAAGCCCTGATTTATTTCATCGTAATGATCATTTCCACCTATGTAGATGGGTGCCAGCAGACTGCCTTCGCAATCGGATGAGAAAACTGGTGATTGAAATCTCTTGAGAAGATCCCGTTGCAACGAAAAGCGCCTTTGTTTTAGTGATTGCCACTGCAATTCACATATCATGTCGGTTATACTATGTCCCCTGTTTCGTGATAATACAAAACGAACTGCCATTCTTTGTACTTTTTCGATGTCATCCGTCAGTCCCACCTGATACGGACCCACACTGCATAGCAATACTCCAGAATAGGACGGACAAGTGTGGTGTAAGCAGTGTCTTTAGCAGACCTGTTGGATCTTCTAAGTGTTCTGCCAGTGAATCGCAGTCTTTGGTTTGCTCTACCCACAACAGTGTCTATGTTGTTGTTCCGATTTAGGTTACTTGTAATTGTAATCCCTCAGTATTTTGTTGAATTTACAACCTTCAGATTTGTGTGACTTATCACGTAATCAAAAATTAGCGAATTTCTTTTAGTACTCATTTGAATAACTTCACACTTTTCCTTATACAGGGTCAACTGCCACTTTTCCCACCATACCGATATCTTATCTAAATCATTTTGCAATTCGTTTTGGTTATCTGATGACCTTACAGTACGGTAGATGACAGCATCATCTGCAATCTAAGACGACTACTAAGATTGTCTCTTGTATCTGTAACATAGATTAGGAACAGTAGAGGACCTATAACACTTCCATGGGAAACGCCAGATATTACTTCTGTTTTAATCAATTACTTCCCGTCTATTACTACGAACTGCGACCTTTCCGACAGGAAATCACGAATCCACTCGCGATATTCCATAGGCACGCAATTTGGTTAGAAGACATTTGTGAGGAACATTGCCGAAAGCCCTCTGGAAATCTAAAAATAGGGAATCAGTTCGACATCCTCTGTCGATACCACTCATTATTTCGTATTTCGTGAGTATAAAGACTTTCACAAGAACAGTATTTTCGGATTCCGTGCTGACTATGTGTCGATAAATCGTTTCCTTTGAGGTACTTCATAATGTTCGAATACATGATGTGTTCCAAAACCCTACTGCAAATCGACGTTAGTGACATGAGGTTCACTTTCACTGGCACAAGAATTTTCAATGGGGCTGCTATTACACTATCAAATTTCTTTGCCCAATATCTTTGTCAAAGAAATTTGATGGTGTGATAGGGAACTTTGTCAAATGTCGTCAAATATTTGATCAAATGTAGGGTCTCGTTGTAAACTTGATCAAAGAAGTCGCTTGTCTTTTGTTCACTGCAATGTGATATGTTACCACGTGGAGCGCTAGCATCGCTGCAGCGTTCTGTCATCCGTAGTGTTTTTTCAAACATTGCTGGTAAATACGATTGGTGTGTACCGACAACTACAAAATTAATAGAGATGTATGAAGCTGACGAGGCGCTTTACACCGTGAGGCAACCTGAATACAAAAATAGATTAAGAAGATTGGAGACCTAACCTAACCTAACCTAACTCACTCCTGTAACAAGGAATCGGAATGTTGCAGTGAGCCTGTCTTCTCCAGATACAGCAGTTCTTAAGAGATTATTGTGCTTTGTGATATGAGGATACACTTTAGTGATGACATACAGAAATGTATGCTCATCCATTCTTAAGTAAATGATGTACGACTTGACGTCCTTCACTGTAAGCTCACGTAACAAGTTTAGTTGAATGCATTAATCGTGTCGTAGTAAATCCCATGGCTTCACCCAGGTACGTTTCCTTTATTTTCCCGGCTTCTCTTCCGCATGTGCACACAGTGCAGTTGTGGTACATGCAGCTGCTGCAGTTAATAATAAGTAGTTGTCAGTCATTTTGAATTTTGACGAAAAATATGATGACAGATGATATCCATTTTTAGCGACACGTCAAAGATATTTGTCAAGTATATTTGACGATTATTTGATCACATCTTTGATCAAATCTTTGACAAAGAAATTTGATAGTGTAATACCAGCCTAACTTCAAACTGATTTTGAACTGGATGGCTAAAATGTACTCCTCGATGCCACTGGCATTGCATACTTGTGGAATGCATAGCTGCTGTCAGCCGTGGGTGACAGCGTGGTTGTTGGACCTGTTGGATGTGCTGGGAAGCTGACGGCTGACAGTGCATCTGCATATCGTCGGAGGGAGACGGGAGCAGAGGCTGAACGCGCTGCTGTTGACACTGGGCGCTGTTCGGGTCTTGATCAAGGTAAAGCTGCTGTGCAGTAAGTTGTACGTTGCCGTTACGTTGTTCTCAGAGCGCGTGTGTGTCTTGAAGCTGTTGATATTGTGAACCGTGGTCGCGGAAAGCATTAAGATGAGGAATAACTTCCAGGAAGTCTGCCGGATTATTTACAAACACACATTCCACAGTTTTTCTGAGCTTTGCAAACGGATGACACATGCGCCAACACGTGGCCGTATGAACGTCCTGGCGTCGTCTTACAAATCACGGGAATAGATTGTAGCGCTAAATCTGTCACTAATGCCATGGATATGACAAATAATGTAGTGAACACACTTCCGTGAATGCGCTAACGAAGGGTGAACAACCCTGCAGTGAACCATGTGTAGCGGACGACTGCTAGACTCGGAATGATTGTCAAGATGTGTTTAGGCATGAAAGTGGCATTGGGGCGCGCACTTCAGACTTCGCAATCATAACCTAGACACCTGCCAGTAATGCCTCGCTTCTTTAAGAAATCGAAATCCCAACAGACGTCTAAATATTTGACGTTAAGTATGAAAGGAGGGAAATAGTTCAGAAACGGTTTGAAATTATGTTTAAACTTTGTTGAAAGTCGGTAAGGGCTCGCATTACGAAACACTGCAAGCGCATATGCTGGGTAAACTGCGTCCGGTTTTAAGCAGAGACTAGATTTCCGGGATTTTCAATGTTCACGATTTCTTATCTCTTGAAATGTATGTCGTACAATGAAGTACACTCCTGGAAATGGAAAAAAGAACACATTGACACCGGTGTATCAGACCCACCATACTTGCTCCGGACACTGCGAGAGGGCTGTACAAGCAATGATCACACGCACGGCACAGCGGACACACCAGGAACCGCGGTGTTGGCCGTCGAATGGCTCTAGCTGCGCAGCATTTGTGCACCGCCGCCGTTAGTGTCAGCCAGTTTGCCGTGGCATACGGAGCTCCATCGCAGTCTTTAACACTGGTAGCATGCCGCGACAGCGTGGACGTGAACCGTATGTGCAGTTGACGGACTTTGAGCGAGGGCGTATAGTGGGCATGCGGGAGGCCGGGTGGACGTACCGCCCAATTGCTCAACACGTGGGGCGTGAGGTCTCCACAGTACATCGATGTTGTCGCCAGTGGTCGGCGGAAGGTGCACGTGCCCGTCGACCTGGGACCGGACCGCAGTGACGCACGGATGCACCCCAAGACCGTAGGATCCTACGCAGGGCCGTAGGGGACCGCACCGCCACTTCCCAGCAAATTAGGGACACTGTTGCTCCTGGGGTATCGGCGAGGACCATTCGCAACCGTCTCCATGAAGCTGGGCTACGGTCCCACACACCGTTAGGCCGTCTTCCGCTCACGCCCCAACATCGTGCAGCCCGCCTCCAGTGGTGTCGCGACAGGCGTGAATGGAGGGACGAATGGAGACGTGTCGTCTTCAGCGGTGAGAGTCGCTTCTGCCTTGGTGCCAAAGATGGTCGTATGCGTGTTTGGCGCCGTGCAGGTGAGCGCCACAATCAGGACTGCATACGACCGAGGCACACAGGGCCAACACCCGGCATCATGGTGTGGGGAGCGATCTCCTACACTGGCCGTACATCTCTGGTGATCGTCGAGGGGACACTGAATAGTGCACGGTACATCCAAACCGTCATCGAACCAATCGTTCTACCATTCCTAGACCCGCAAGGGAACTTGCTGTTCCAACAGGACAATGCACGTCCACATGTATTCCGTGCCACCCAACGTGCTCTAGAAGGTGTAAGTCAACTACCCTGGCCAGCAAGATCTCCGGATCTGTCCCCCATTGAGCATGTTTGGGACTGGATGAAGCGTCGTCTCACGCGGTCTGCATTTCCAGCACGAACGCTGGTCCAACTGAGGCGCCAGGTGGAAATGGCATGGCAAGCCGTTCCACAGGACTACATCCAGCATCTCTACGATCGTCTCCATATGAGAAAAGCAGCCTGCATTGCTGCGAAAGGTTGATATACACTGTAGTAGTGGCGACATTGTGCATGCTTTGTGTCCTGTGTCTATGTGCCTGTGGTTCTGTCAGTGTGATCATGTGATGTATCTGATCCCAGCAATGTGTCAATAAAGTTTCCCCTTCCTGGGACAATGAATTCAAGGTGTTCTTATTTCAATTTCCAGGAGTGTATTTTGCAGGTACGATGAGTGGTTTCTGTATTTGGGTACTGTCTGCATACTGCGTTGCGAACCAAACTAGTTGCAAAATCACCGTCCGAACAGGCCTCAGAAGCGACCGGCCGTCGTGCCGTTCTCAACTGGATGCGAGTATGGACGGGCACGTGGCCAGCGCACCGCTCTTATTTGATTTATACGTCAAGTTATGTAGGACCAAATTGAGGAGAAAATCTCCAATGTCATGGAACGTGTCAGTACATGAAATTACAACGTAAAAGTAACAACAGATAAAAATAAAATGTTTATGAACGTAAAAAAAGTCAAGCCATAAGTTTAAATAAACGCAATCAACAATAATACAGGAATCACATTAATTTTGCAAATAGCTCCTCGACAGAATAGAAAAAGTGACCCAAGAGGATACTTTGCAGTTTAGATTTGAAAGCGCGTGGATTTGTGCTTAAATTTTTGAATTCTTGTGGTAGATTATAGAAAATATATGCAGCAATATACTGCACACCTTTCTGCGCAAGAGTTAAGGAAGTGTGAAGCAAATGCCGAGTATTAACAGAAAGAAAGTAAATAATATATTGACAGGCCAATATCACAAAACTCAGATCACTGGGCAGAGATCGACAAGATATTCGCGAAATTACACAACTTATCGCCCGAACTGCCCGTTTCTAAGGCAAAAATATCCTTTTAGAATGGGAAGAGTTACCCCAAAATATAATACCATAGGGCATAAGCGAATGAAATTAAGCGAAGTATACTAATTTTCGTGTCGAACGATCACTTACTTTAGATACCGTTCGAATAGTAAAAATGGCAGCATTAAATCTCTGAACAAGATCCTGAAAGTGGGCTTTCTACGGCAGTTTATTATCTATCTGAACGCCTAGAAATTTGACCCAATTAATTTCTATGAAATTAAAACGTCGAGTTTTGTTGAACTGTGTGTTGGAAACTGTTAAAACTGAGTCTTACTGTGATTTAGAGTTAGTTTCTATTCTACAAGCCATGAACTTATGTCATGAACTGCACTATTTGAAACTGAGACACTGTTGCACACAACATCCTTTAATACCAAGCTCGAGCCATCAGCAAACAGAATATTTTAGAGTTACCTTTAATACTAGAGGGCATATCATTTATATAAACAAGAAACAGGAGTGGCCCCAACACTGATCCCTGGGGCAACCTCCTTTTGAGCATACTCCACTCAGACCCCACAATACAGCCATTCTCAACACTGTGAGTAACGACCTTTTTCTCTCTGTTGCTAAAGTAAGAGAGCTACTGCGCTTATTATGTAATGGTTCAACTTCTGGAGCAATATTTTGTGAGCAACACAATCGAGCAACTTAGTTAAATAAAAAAATATACGTAGCGATCGAAACCTTTTGTTAAACCCATCCAGTATCTCACAGATAAAAGTGAATGTAGGACTTCTAAAGCCGAACTGTACATTTGATAGCTAACTGTGTGATATAAAGTAATCAATTATCCTTGCATACACAGCCCTTTCAATAACTTTAGCAAACACTGATGGCATAGAAATAGGTCTAAGATTGTCTACATTATCCCATTCTCCCTTTTTATCAAGCGGATACTGAGTACCTTAATCGTTCAGGAAACTGACCATTCCTTAAGGAAAAATTACCGATATAGCTAAATACAGGGCTAACATGTGTAGCACAGTATTTCAATTAGGCACTCCATCGTATCCATGAGAGTCCTAAGTCTTCTGTGATTTAATTATTGACTTAATCTCCCCCTTTGCCTGTATCACAGAGGAGTACATCAGACATCGATCTCCGATGGCTATTTGCCAAGAGAGTTATATGATTCCCTGTAGAGACTAAAATTTTATTTAATTCACCAGCAAAGCTCAGAAAATGATTGTTAAATTTTGAACTTATGTCTGATTATCAGTAACATAAATTACGAACTGACTTAATATCGTCAGCCTTGTGCTGCTGACCAGACACTTCCTTCATAACTGACCATATGTTTTTATTTTTATCCTGTGAATTAGCTATACTATTTGCGTACCACACACTTTTCGCTTCCTAATGACATTTTGAGCACCTTACGGTACTGTTTGTAATTGGCTACTGTAGCTTTATTGTGACTACTTCTTACATTTTGATATAATTCCCGCTTTGTTCTACTTGATATCCTTATCCCACTAGTCAGCAACCCAGGATGCCTTTTATTGCTAGTCCCTCGTTTAGAACTTTCTAATGGAAAGCAGCTCACAAAGAGCATGAGAAATCAGTTAAGGAAAGCATTATATTTTTCATCTATATTATTTTCACTATAAACAACCTGTCACTCTTGTTCCTTGATAAGGTTAAAAACTCTCTATTGTTGTTGGATTATTTCCTACATAGTTCGTAATTATATGTGACATTAGTTTGATTACAAAAGCAATTTAGCACTGAAATTTGTGCATCATGGTCTGGAAGGTCATTCACACTTTTACAAACAGAATGCCCATCTAGTAATGAAGAATGAATAAAAATAGTCTATGGCTGTGATACTGTTCCCCTGCACCCTAGTTTGAAATAACACAGTCTGCATCAGATCATATGAATTTAGGAGATCTACCAACATCCTTTTTTTTGCATCACCATTTAAAAAATTTATGTGGAAGTCACTACAAGTAACTTATTTCTGGTACTTCCGCTAAAGTGAATCAAGCTGGTACTTCCTCTCTAGCTTGAGTAGAAATGCTCTGAAGTTAGGGGACCTATAAATAACAAAAATTAGAAGTTTAGTTTCAATAAATTCAGCTGCCCCTGCTCAACAATTAAATATCTGTGCAGTGCAGTGCCATGATACGTCCATGGACTCAAATTGAATACTGTATTTTACGTACGTGGCCACTCCCCCGCTTGCCGGTGTGGCCGAGCGGTTCTAAGCACTTCAGACTGGAACCACGTTACTGTTACGGTCCAAGGCTCGAATTCTGCCTCGGGCAATGATGTGTGTGATGTCCTTAGGTTAGTTAGATTTAAGTAGTTCTAAGTTCTAGGGGACTGATGACCTCAGATGTTAAGACCCATAGTGCTCACAGCCATTTTGTAGTTACCCATCCGAGGACTATCCAAGCCCGACATAACTTAACTTCCGTGATCTGAAAGGAAAACGCGTCACAACTGGGACAAGGCTGTCCGCGAAACTAGTAAATAAGTACTAAATTAAAACGTCAGGTTTGATGCCGTAGTTTTACTACTAGCACGGTGAAAATGTAGTAAAAAGAAAGACATTTTCCCTTTCATCAGTTTGTGGTAGGGAGGGGGTCTCTGTAAGAAAAGTTTCAAAAAAGTTTGAAATTATATATACGGTTTGTTTGACATCGCTAAGTGCTATTTTTCTGAAAGACTGGATGAATATAATCTGGGTATTTGTTGTGTTATTTCGTTAGACGTTGATCATAATATTTGCTTCTAAATGTGTAGATTATGACAGAGTTTTAAATTTTTAATTTCGACCACTAATTATATGGGATACGAAAAATAAAATTATTGTTATCACTGGAAACCATTAGACAGGCAACCTGAAAATGGGAACCATGTGGCCTTCATCCGGATTTGCCATTTACTAATATGAATTTGAAGGCTATGTCTATGTGCGTAATAACATTTTCATACTTCATGTAAACATTGCACATTTAGTATTTCCATTTTTGAAGATGTTTCAGACATCGAATTATGATTATCACATTTGACAAGCCTTATAGATGTCTAACATAATTGCACTACTGGTCATTAAAATTACTACACCAAGACGAAATGCAAACTATAAACGGGTATCCATTGGACAAAAATATTGTACTAAAACTGACATTCGATTACGTTTTCATGCAATTTGGGTGCATCGATCCTGAGAAATCAGTACCCAGAACAACCACCTCTGGCCGTAATAACGGCCTCCAAACGCTTGGATATTGATTCAAACAGAGCTTGGATGGCATGTACAGGTATAGCTGCCCATACAGCTTCAACACGATACCACAATTCATCAAGAGTAGTGAGTGGCGTATTGTGATGAGCCAGCTGCTCGGCCACCATTGACCAAGCGTTTTCAATTGTGAGAGATCTGGAGATTGTGCTGGCCAGGGCAGCAGTCGAACATTTTCTGTATCAAAAAAGACCCGTACAGTACCTGCAACATGCGGTCGTGTACTATCCTTCTGAAATGTAGGGTTTCGCAGGGATCGAATGAAGAGTACAGCCACGGGTCGTAAAACATCAGAAATGTAACGTCCACTGTTCAAAGTGCCGTCAGTGCGAACAAGAGGTGACCGAGACGTGTAAACAATGACACCCCATAACATCACACCGGGTGATAAGCCAGTACAGCGATGACGAATACGCGCTTCCAACGTGTGTTGGAAACACGGATGCGACCATCATGAAGTTGTAAACAGAACCCGGATTCATCTGGAAAAATGACGTTTTGCCATTCGCGCACCCAGGTTCGTCGTTGAGTACACCATCGCAGGCGCTCCTGTCTGTGATGCAGCGTCAAGGGTAACCACAGCCATGGTCTCCGAGCTGATAGTCAATGCTACTGAAAACGTCGTCGAACTGTTCGTGCAGATGGTTGTTGTCTTGCAAACTTCCACATCTGTTGACTCAGTGATCGAGACGTGGCTGCATGATCCGTTACAGCCATGCAGGTAAGGTGTCTGTCATCTCGACTGCTGGTGATACGAGGCAGTTGGGGTCCAGCACGGTGTTCCGTATTACCCTCCTGAATCCATCGATTCCATATTCTGCTAACAGTCATTGGGTGTCGACCAACGCGAGCAGGAATGGTCGCGGTACGATAAACCGCAATCACGTTAGGCTACAGTCCGACCTTTATCAAAGTGGGAAACGTGATGGTACGCATTTCACCTCCTTACACGAGGAATCACAACAACGTTTCACCAGGCAACGCCGGTCAACTGGTTATTTTGTTTCGCATTTGAAGTTCTGCGATACTAATCTTCAAGAACTACGTACTTGCAAAAATTTTAAGTGTAAATAACACTGTTTACTCTCGTCATCAGGCGCACTCTGAGCTGTCAGTCAGATCATCAGTAGTGCCCGTGTGTGTTTTTCAATGCTGTATGTGTGCCACATCACGCTCATCTAACGTCAGCAGGCGAAGCAAAACGCTGAGTCAGCAAGTTCAGTCCAGCCGAAGCCTGGCAGGCTGCTTCGTGAACCTTGAAAGGCGTACTGGAACAATCTGGATGTGGGAAATAATTGGTTTGAAGCACCGTTGTGTCTTACACCAGAAATAAAACTCTAGACATAAGTAAGTGTTGCTTTTCGTAATTTGATATTACTACATTATTTACTATTATTAACATTCTAACTTACCCTTGTTGCGGAATGGAAATAGAGGACAAACTCTAGACACAACTCGAAGCTCCATAAAAGAGTTTTTCCTTCAACATGTTGTTTCCTCCAGGTGTACTTGTCTAGAATCAAACGTCAGTAATATTGGTAGTACTGTGATGCCCTGTAAAGGGGTTACAGGTTAAAACGTTTATCTCCGAAAGCGTGATCAACATTTTGTGCATCATTTTTCCATTTAGTTGTTTGCGTTGAAGCGTTCCTAGAGGTTTTCCAGCAATCCGTTGCATTTATACATTAATTTCATTCTCAGCACCTTTCTATTAGCTTTATCACAACAGTTACCTGTGCTAATAATAATTATCTAAAGAAAACCAAGACGAGAAGAAGGCAACGGGCTACAGTATGTGTAGTAGTAAGGCGGCTATTCACACTCGTCGTGTAAATGGGACTCCTCTCAGTATTCCTTTACAATGTATCCCACTTTACAGCGCTACTAGTATTTAGTATTCCTTACATGACGTGTGTTTCTAGACTTAAATTACTTAAAATTGGTAGACATAAATTGCGATTCAGTTACAATCTATAAACTACCCCGTAGTAGGGAAAAAGATGTGTTCCCAAAATTGGATTTATTTGAGTTCATTGGTCAGTTGGACCCTATCGTCCACGATAGTAGATGTCAAGTTAATGTCAGCAAAGTGGAAACACAGAGTGCGACGGACTGTAACGGCATGTCCCCCGATTAGTCAAGTGACAACCAAGAAACACTGTTTTGATTTTAATTACAGTCCACACACGGCAAAAAGCTATATCACTTTTGGAGGTATTTCTCTATTGTTAATGTAACACTAAAAAGCTGAATTCCTTCAGAAACCCACCTGACTATCAGTCCGTCCAGTCACTCGTGCATCGTATGCTGCACTTCTTCACCTTTTAATTTCATAGTAGGGACCTTTTGGTTATCATCCATGGCACCCTTACAGCCAGCGGTAACCCATTATGGATTCACGACTTAGATTTCAGCAAGATAATGCTCGCTCGCGCACAGTTTCTATTGCCCGTCTTAATGCTTGCCAGAGACAGCAAAGGACTTGGAAGAGCAGTTGAACCCAATGGACAGTGTCTTGAAAAGAGAATATAAGATGAATATCAACAAAAGCAAAACGAGGATCATGAAATGTAATCGAATTAAGTCGGGTAATGCTGAGGGAATTACACTAGGAAATGAGACATTTAAAGTATAAAAGGAGTTTTTCAATTTGGGGAGCAAAATAACTGATGATGGTCGAAGTAGGGATGATATAAAATGTAGACTGGCAACGGCGAGGAAGGCGTTTCTGAAGAAGAGATATCGAGTATAGATTTAAGTGTCAGGAAGTCGTTTCTGAAAGTGTTTGTATGGAGTGTAGCCATGTATGGAAGTGAAAAATGGACGATAAATAGTATGGACAAGAAGAGAATAGAAGCTTTCGAAATGTGGTGCTACAGAAGAATGCTGAAGGTTAGATGGGTAGATCACATAACTAATGAGGAGGTATTGAATACGATCGGGGAGAAGAGGAGTTTGTGGCACAACTTCACTAGGAGAAGGGATTGGTTGGTAGGACATGTTCTGAGGCATCAAGGGATCACCATTGTAGCACTGGAGGGCAGCTTGGAGGGTAAAAGTCGTATAGGATGACCAAGAGATGAATACAGTAAGCAGGTGTTACATGCTTCACCCACTGTCCCTGCTGTCGACACATCTTCGCGGGTACCGGGCGCGGTTGGGCCACCCTCTCCACAAGGGGAGTGGCGGGTTCAGCGGCGTTCACGGCGCACGAGGCGGAGGGTCAATGTGGAGGCTGGCCGTGTGGCGCCGCCCGCTCTGCCTGTGAATGGACATGTGGCCGCTCCTTCAGCAAGGTCTGAGCAGGCACACGGGAGGAGGGGTTTATTAGTTATTGGGAGCTCCAACGTTAGGCGGGTGATGGAGCCCCTTAGGGAAATAGCGGAAAAGTCGGGGAAGAAGGCCAGTGTTCACTCTGTCTGCTTGCCGGGGGGTCTCATCCGAGATGTGGAGGAGGCCCTACCGGCGTCGATAGAGCACTGGGTGCACCCGACTGCAAATTGTTGCTCATGTCGGCACCAATGACTCCTGCCGTCTGGGTTCAGAGGTCATCCTCAGTTCGTACAGGCGGTTGGCGGAGTTGGTGAAGGCGGAAAGCCTCGCTCGCGGCGTGGAATCAGAGCTAACTATTTGTAGTATCGTTCCCAGAACCGATCGCGGTCCTCTGGTTTGGAGCCGAGTGGAAGGCTTAAACCAGAAGCTCAGACGATTCTGCGGAGAGCTGGGGTGCAATTTTCTTGACCTCCGCTATCGGGTGGAGAAATGTAGGGTCCCCCTGAATAGGTCAGGCGTGCACTACACGTCGGAAGCGGCTACGAGGGTAGCGGAGTACGTGTGGAGTGCACATGGGGTTTTTTTAGGTTAGAGAATTCCCTCCCTAGGCCCGACAAGACGCCTCCTGAGACGTGGCAAGGCAGGAGTAGGCAAAATACAACAAGGAATAACAATATTAATGTGCTAATAGTATACTGCAGGAGCGTCTATAGAAAGGTCCCAGAACTGCTCTCATTAATAAACGGTCACAACGCCCATATAGTACTAGGAACAGAAAGTTGGCTGAAACCAGACGTAAACAGTAATGAAATCCTAAACTCTGATTGGAATGAATACCGCAGAGATAGGCTGGACAGTGAAGGGGGAGGCGTGTTTATAGCGATAAGAAGTGCAATAGTATCGAAGGAAATTGACGGAGATTCGAATTGTGAAATGATTTGGGTGAAGGTCACGGTTGAAGCAGGCTCAGACATGGTAATTGGATGTCTCTAAAGGCCCCCGGGCTCAGCAGCTGTTGTGGCTCAGCACCAGAAGAATAATTTCGAAAATATTTCGAGTAGATTTCCCCACCATGTTATAGTTCTGGGTGGAGATTTTAATTTGCCGGATATAGACTGGGAGACTCAAACGTTCATAACGGGTGGCAGGGACAAAGAATCCAGTGAAATATTTTTAAGTGCTTTATCTGAAAACTACCTTGAGCAGTTAAACAGAAAACCGACTCGTGGCGATAACATATTAGACCTTCTGGTGACAAACAGACCCGAACTATTTGAATCAGTTAATGCAGAACAGGGAATCAACGATCATAAAGACGTTACTGCATCGATGATTTCAGCCGTAAATAGAAATATTAAAAAAGGTAGGAAGATTTTTCTGTTTAGCAAAAGTGACAAAAAGCAGATTACAGAGTACCTGACGGCTCAACACAAAAGTTTTGTCTCAAGTGCAGATAGTGTTGAGGATCAGTGGACAAAGTTCAAAACCATGGTACAATATGCGTTAGATGAGTATGTGCCAAGCAAGATCGTAAGAGATGGGAAAGAGCCACCGTGGTACAACAACCGAGTTAGAAAACTGCTGCGGAAGCAAAGGGAACTTCACAGCAAACATAAACATAGCCAAAGCCTTGCAGACAAACAAAAACTACGCGAAGCGAAATGTAGCGTGAGGAGGGCTATGCGAGAGGCTTTCAATGAATTCGAAAGTAGAGTTCTATGTACTGACTTGGCAGAAAATCCTAAGAAATTTTGGTCCTATGTCAAAGCGGTAGGTGGATCTAAACAAAATGTCCAGACACTCTGTGACCAAAATGGTACTGAAACAGAGGATGACAGACTAAAGGCCGAAATACTAAATGTCTTCTTCCAAAGCTGTTTCACAGAGGAAGACTGCACTGTGCTTCCTTCTCTAGATTGCCGCACAGTTGTCAAAATGGTAGATATCGATGTAGACGACAGAGGGATAGACAAACAATTAAAATCGCTCAAAAGAGGAAAGGCCGCTGGTCCTGATCGGATATCAGTTCGATTTTATACAGAATACGCGAAGGAACTTGCCCCCCTTCTTGCTGCGGTGTATCGTACGTCTCTAGAAGAGCGTAGCGTTCCAAAGGACTGGAAAAGAGCACAGGTCATCCCCGTTTTCAAGAAGGGACGTTGAACAGATGTGCATAACTATAGACCTATTTCTCTAACGTCGATCAGTTGTAGAATTTTGGAACACGTATTATGTTCGAGTATAATGTCTTTTCTGGAGACTAGAAATCTACTCTGTAGGAATCAGCATGGGTTTCGAAAAAGACGGTCGTGTGAAACCCAGCTCGCGCTATTTGTCCACGAGACTCAGAGGGCCTTAGACACGGGTTCAAAGGTAGATGCCGTGTTTCTTGACTTCCGCAAGGCGTTTGACACAGTTCCCCACAGTCGTTTAATGAACAAAGTAAGAGCATACGGACTATCAGATCAATTGTGTGATTGGATTGAGGAGTTTCTAGAGAACAGAACGCAGCATGTCATTCTCAATGGAGAGAAGTCTTCCGAAGTAAGAGTGATTTCAGGTGAGCCGCAGGGGAGTGTCATAGGACCGTTGCTATTCACAATATACATAAATGACCTGGTGGATGACATCGGAAGTTCACTGAGGCTTTTTGCAGATGATGCTGTGGTGTATCGAGAGGTTGCAACAATGGAAAATTGTACTGAAATGCAGGAGGATCTGCAGCGAATTGACGCATGGTGCACGGAATGGCAATTTAATCTCAATGTAGAGAAGTGTAATGTGATGCGAATACATAGAAAGATAGGTCCCTTATCATTTAGCTACAAAATAGCAGGTCAGCAACTGGCAGCAGTTAATTCGATAAATTATCTGGGAGTACGCATTAGGAGTGATTTAAAATGGAATGATCATATAAAGTTGATCGTCGGTAAAGCAGATGCCAGACTGAGATTCATTGGAAGAATCCTAAGGAAATGCAATCCGACAACAAAGGAAGTAGGTTACAGTACGCTTGTTCGCCCAATGCTTGAATACTGCTCAGCAGTGTGGGATCCGCACCAGGTAGGGTTGATAGAAGAGATGGAGAAGATCCAACGGAGAGCAGCGCGCTTCGTTACAGGATCGTTTAGTAATTGCGAAAGTGTTACGGAGATGATAGATAAACTCAAGTGGAAGACTCTACAGGAGAGACGCTCAGTAGCTCGGTACGGCCTTTTGTTCAAGTTTCGAGAACATACCTTCACCGAAGAGTCAAGCAGTATATTGCTCCCTCCTACGTATATCTCGCGAAGAGACCATGAGGATAAAATCAGGGAGATTAGAGCCCACACAGAAGCATACCGACAATCCTTCTTTCCACGTACAGTACGAAACTGGAATGGAAGGGAGAACCGATAGAGGTACTCAGGGTACCCTCCGCCTCACACCGTCAGGTGGCTTGCGGAGTATGGATGTAGATGTAGATGTAGATGTAGATGTAGATTCAGAAGGATGTAGGTTGCAGTAGGTACTGGGAGATGAAGTAGCTAGGACAGGATAGAGTAACATGGAGAGCTCCATCAAACCAGGGTCACGACTGAAGACCACAACAACAACAAACAACAACAACAGTGCTCGCCAAACCTTATCTTGGCTGTCACGCCCGCTGGATCTTACCCTAGTTGTGAACGTTTGGAGCACCGTAGGCAGGATCCTCCAACCAGCTAGGAATTTCGACAATCTATGACCCAACGCCCCAACTAAACAGAATTTGGCACGTTATCCCTCAGGACACCAGCAACTCTACCAATCAATGGCAAGCCCAATAACAACTTGCATAACAGGAAGAGATGGGCCCAGGCGTTATTGACTTTGTCAATTTGTGAAGCACATTCCCTTAAATGAATCATTCAATATTTCTGAAACTGTGAGCACTTGTTTGTGTGTACATGTACATCGCCTCTACCATTTCTGACCCCTTTGAATAATTCCTGCGTGGTGCGTTGTTTATTTATTTTGTCTTAGAATGTAATTGTTATTCTTCTTGACAATGGAATTCTCCGAATGATAGACAAAACTGGATATAGTTTTCATGACAGATGATTCACTACAATACACTTTGCACGACTGTTACCACAGAACTAATTGAACCAAAAATGCTGCCTCGCACAGTAAAAGGCAAGCTAATACCCCTGTAATCGATTCAGGGTAAGGAAGTGTTGTACAGCAAAAGAAAATGAATTTTACCCATTACTTGCGAGATATGTTTACAGACGTGATCCACATCCGGAACAAATGGGGTTTTCTAGAATGTATCTTACATTCTGCAGAATAGTGTGCGCTATTTTGAAAGTTTTTGTCAGATTAAACCTGTGTGTTGGATCGCTACTCAAACCAACTGTATATGCACTGTCGTTGTCTTTCCCAGGCGATGCACTACTGACTCAGCTATCCTGGCCCGACTCACAATCCGCCCTCAATGCTTTATTTTCAGCAGTACTCCTACCCCACTTTTCAAACTTCATAAACGGTCTCCTGCACAATTTTCGAGAGTACCAGTCCCGGAAGAGAGAAGCTTCTACTTTTGAGTTCCGGCGCCGCACGCAGTTTATTTTGCCAGTAAGTTTCCGATGTAATTTCATTGTAAGAAAATTATTCATACATTAATTTCTGACTATTGAAAAAGGAAAAGAACATGAAGAAATTTAACTGTTATAACTCATCGTGGGAATGAGTGTGAGTGTTTTGAATGTTAATTAGCTTCTGCATTCACGTACTGTAGTGTTACCTTGTGTCCAGTCAAGATTAATTTGAAATCTTCCTGCATCTCTTTATTGTGACGTGGAACGAATACCAACGCCGAGCCCATTTTTTCAGTTTTGTGAACATGGTGTAAACAGTTTGGCACACATCTTGCACGTAACTTACGATAACCTGAATCTCTTGATCACAATGTTAGAGAGGGTTGTCCTTCAAACGTGAGAAAATTCAGAATTTGTGAATCGACGTGTCTTATGCACAGTTTTGTCAAAATGTCTGCACATGTTAGTCAGACACATATGAATGTCTTTCTCCACCACTTCAATCGTGGCCACCTGTGCTACAGGTGTTGAATTTTCTGCACCACTCTATCACGACGCTATCACTTTTGAACCAATCCCCATACACACGCCGGCAAGTGTGCGCGTGCGGTTCTAGGCACTTCAGTTTGGAACCGCGTGACCGCTACGGCCGCAGGTTCGAATCCTGCCTCGGGCATGGATGTGTGTTATGTCCTTACGTTAGTTAGGTTTAAGTAGTTGTAAGTTCTAGGGGACTGATGACCACAGATGTTAAGTCCCATAGTGCTCAGAGCCATTTGAACCATAAAGATCTCTAGCATAATTAAAGTACTGAATTCGTTATTGTTTCACAATGAAATCCATACCTGAATTACAGTTAATTTTTTAGATACAATTGGTTTCTGAATAATGGTGATTACGTAAATTTACAGTTCTGTGGCAGTATGTAGTGTCTGTCGTGTTCTATAACCGCTCACAGCAGTATTGGTGAGGGAGCGAAAGTGACAGAGGCGCATATAGCAACGTGCTGCAGCTCTGTGGCTTTGATCACCAGTTTTATAATCAACGTGTTGCCCGAAGGCACCTCAGCGCTGTAAAACTTCGGCCGTTGTTGGCTAAGTCCTGGGTGACAGCGCTGCGAACTTCCTGCTCCATTGCTGTCCTGCCGGGTTTAACCACCGTCATGAAATGAACTCGGCGCGCGTTTGAAGACACAAAGAACTAACTTTGTTTGTTTGAGTTCTTTTTTTGTGACCGTCGTTACATCAGAAGTGCTCCAAAGGGAGAACACCAAAGTAAAACATCGAAATATGTTTTTTTACATTTTACGGTTCTTAGTAAAATGTGGTCTCAGAGCTCAATACGTTAAGTAATCATTTTGATATCCTTCGCGTCCAGGCTAACAAGTTGATGTTGAATGTTGAATAAACCATTTCTTTCAATGCTAAATGTTTGAATTTGCTGCTACGCCATTCCTAAAGTTGGATAATGTCTTTAATTTACCATATTCATGGTATACGTGCAACTTGCTGAAAGGTGATAACTTTCTTCACTGTGTGGATGAACTGGTAAACGGCTTTGCTGTGGTCTTTAATACAAAAAAAAATTACTGACGCAGAGTCAGTTAAAACGGCATTGTGAGACGTCAGAGCACCAACGTTTCACAGAATGACAGGTCACATAACGGATGCAATATCCAGATGCGGATAACAGAATCATGCTTTGGCAGAAATGAATTTCTTTGGCAGAGATATCGTAGAGAGCAGTAAAGATGGAGCACAATACATGGTAAAATTTGAAAACCTTTCATGATTTGTATCAAATGAAATTACATTACAAAATAATTCATAAAGTTTGATAGGGCAAATACACTATGTGATGAAAAGTATCCGGATACCTGGCTGAAAGTGACGTACAAGTTCGTGGCGCCCGCCATCACTAATGCTGGAATTCAGTATGTTGGTAGCCCACCCTTAGCCTCGATGACAGCTTCCACTCTCACAGGCTTACGTTCAATCAGGTGCTCGAAGGTTTCTTGGGGAATGATAGCACATTCTTCAGGGCTTACTGCACTAAGGAGAGGTATCGATTTAGGTTGGTGAGGCCACGCACGGAGTCGGCGTTCCAAAACATCCCAAAGGTGTTCTATAGGATTCAGGTCAGGTCTCTGTGCAGGCCAGTCCATTAAAGGGATCTCATTATCGTGCAACCAATCCGTCACAGGCCGTGCATTATGAATATGTGCTCGATCGTGTTGAAAGATGCAATCGCCATCCCCGAATTACTCTTAACAGTGGGAAGCAAAAAGGTGCTTAAAACATCAAAGTAGGCCTGTGCTATGATAATGCCACGCACAACAATAAGTGGTGAAAGTCTCCTCCATGAAAAACATGACCACACCATAACACCACCGGCTCAGAATTTTACTTTTGGCACTACACAAGCTGGCAGATGACGTTTACCGGGCATTAGCCATACCCACACCCTGCCATCGGATCGCCACATTATGTACCGTGATTCGTCACTCCATACAACTTTTTCCACTGTTCAGTCGTCCATTGTTTACGCTCCTTACACAGGCTTCGTTTGGCATTCACTGGCGTGATGTGCGGCTTATGAGTAGCCGCTCGACCGTGAAATCCAAGTTTTCTCATCTAATCCCTAACTGTCATGGTACTTGCAGTGGATCATGATGCAGTTTGCAATTCCTGTGTGATGGTTTGGATAGATGTCTGCCTATTATACATTACGATCGTCTTCAACTGTCGGCGGTCTCTGTCGGTCAACAAACGATGTCGGTCTGTACGCTATTGCGTCGTACATGTCCCTTCACGTTTCTAGTTCACTATCACATCGGAAACAGTGGACCTAGGGACGTTAGGTGTATAGAAATCTTGCTTACAGACGTATGACACAAGTAACACCCAATCAGCTAACCACGTTCGAAGTCCGTGAGTTCCGCGGAGCGCCCTATTCTGCTCTCTCACGATGTCTAATGACTACTGAGATCGCTGTAATAGAGTACCTAGCAACAGATGGCAGCACAATGCGCCTAATAAGAGAAACGTATGTTTTGGGGGTGTTCGGATACTTTTGATCACTTAGTGTTGTTTCCTTCACGACAGTGCATATGGACATTTGCCTAGTAAATTTGATTAGCTTCCTTATAACAAAATTTCTCCTAACCTTCAGGTATCTGTAAAACCAGTACATTCAACCAGAGATGGTTACAGTGTTTACAGCGTAATTTAATAGAAATACGACCATCTAAAGATGGCTGCTAGAGAATTAATAGTAGTTACTTGAAAAACAAAGACTTACAGGGTGTAACCAAATGTACTTTATAGCTTCAGTGCTGTCGGTATCTCGTGGTCTATTGGCTAGCGTTGCTGACTCTGGATCACGGGGTCCGGGCTTCGATTTTTGGTCGGGTTGGGGATTTTCTCTGCCCGGGGACTCAGTGTTTGTGATGTTTCTTATCCTTTCATCGTCATTCTTGACAGTAGCTGGATTGAACTGTGTAAAAATTGAGACTCTGTATGGGCGCTAATGACCACGCAGTTGAGCGCCCACAAACGAAACATCAGACATCGGTGTCATGTTTATCGACTTGTAAGTAACTTATAGAAAAATGAAATAAAGTAATGTTTGTGTGATACACCAACTGAGAAACCTATATTCTGGTTCTACGTAAGTTCCCTTGTGGCACATGCTGTATCTAGTCGATATTCCAAATCATCCCAAAGCCGTTCTGACTTGTCAACGTCAACGTCCTCAACAGGTGGGGTTATTCCTGCCTTCCGACCGTCAACATAATGCATCTGGTTTGATTTTATGTAACAATTACAGCCTGTACTCCTGCGGAGTACCCTGTGCACCTGGCTTTTGAGGGATTCGGAGTTCTTTTGATGACTTACGAAGAGACTTGTTTGTCGAACCCTGGAAAACCTGAGTACTCCTCTCCGTATCTTCTGAATCTGGATCTTCAGCATACATACTCCTCAAGCTACCGTACGGCGTGGGGCGGATGGCGCCCTCTACCACTATTTGTTGTTTCCGTTCATGTTCCGCTCGCAGACAGACAGGCAAAAACGACTGATTGAATGCCTAACTATGAGCCCTAATTTCTCATATCTTATCTTTGTAGTCCTTAGCGTAAATGTATGTTGGCGGCAGTAGGATCGTCCTGCATTCAGCTTCAAATGGCGGTTCTCTAAATTTTCGCATTTGTGTTCCTCTGAAACAAAGTCGCCATCCCTCCAGAGATTTCCATTTGAGTTCTCCTAGCAACTCCGTTACACTTTTGTGCCCTTCGAACCTTCCAGTAACAAATTTAGCAGCCCACCTCTGAACTGTTATATGTCTTCCGACGTGATACGGATCCCAAACACTCGATCGGTACTCAAGAATGGGTCGCACTAACGACATTCGGTCTCCATTGCAGATGAACCACACGTTCCTAAATTTCTTCTAATAAACCGAAGCCGATCATTCGCCTTCCCTACCTCAATACTCACAGGCTCGTTTCATTCCATATCCTTCAGAAACTTTGTTCTTGGATATTTAAACGACTTGACTCTGTCAAGCAGGAGACTACTAATGCTGTATCTGAGTACTACGGGTTTGTCATTCTTACTCATCCGTATTAACTTACATTCTTCTACATTTAAAGCCAGCTGCCACTCATCACACCAACTAAAACCTTGTGTAATTCGTCTTGTATCATTCTACAGTCACACATCTTCGAGTTCGTCCCGTACACAACAGCATCATGAGCAATCAACCCCAGATTCAACCAACCACCTATCGCTGGTCGGCCACAGTTCGTTCGCAGACATAGAGAACTTCAATACGGAGTAACAGGAAGACGTTACTTAGCCTGCGTTGTCTGAGTAAATTACTTGTACATAGAAAGCATAGGAATCATGTTAAATTCTTTCCTTAATAGAAATTAAGTTTTCTATCAATTTGAAAGTGTTTTGTACACATGATTTAGGATTCTTGTCACCGCGAATAGCAACTTCTCTCCTACCTTGTTTGCGTCTTGTGTCGGTGTTGACACCGACAGTAGCCGACACAGCAGAGATTTGGCGAGTACGGTGAGTGAGTGAGGATCCCCCCCCCCTCTCCCCCCACCCCACCCTCCGCACACCAACCCACCCATCCGCCTCACCTCACGCTGTACATAATTCATTACTACGTCAGTGTGGGTTGTACCGTTATCAGGGATTTTCTCTGCCTCGTGATGACTGGGTGTTGGTGATGTCCTTAGGTTAGTTAGGTTTAAGTAGTTCTAAGTTCTAGGGGACTGATGACCATAGATATTAAGTCCCATACTGTTCAGAGCCATTTTTTTACCGTTATCATGGAGTATGACTGCATTACCTAGCAGTGCCAGATGTTTCTGCTGTCTGCTGAAATTTGTGTTAGAATTGGGCATTGATGGTGCGCCTACCCCTAGCAGGGCGGCACTCCGGAATACCGTGGCTGTCAAACGCCAGAATGACCATGCCCTTCGTGGGTTATGGATTGCGTCAGACGTTGCGTCGTCGTGATCAACCTGAATAACTCAGTTCTTTTGACTGCGTCTACAATTCTCCTTCATATTTCGTGGCCAGGCTTCATCAACCGCAATAGTGCGACTGAGCATGCCATTCCCTTCTCGCTCAAACCGCTGCATGTTGAAGCTGCTGGTCTATTATCGCTTCCACTTCATCAGGTTTGTTAACTGATGTAGTAGCCATTTTGAACACCTCTTGCGCACCTTCAGGTCGTGCCGTAAAATGCTGAATCCTCTTGCCCACGAAATGCCATTCCATGTCATTAATGCCTTCATAGTCCATCTTCGGTCCTCTGTTAACACTGTTAAATAAGAGTCTCGAAAAGGTCAGTATGGGCCGACATGGGCCCCACTACTTCAAAGCGAATAAGTACACTCGTACTCATAAATTAAGCATAATTGCAGAATGTGGTGCCACACAGCGTGGCACTACACAAAACTGGCGCTAACAGCATAGGCACATAGGGAACACACACGACACAGATCTGTAAGTCCACGTTACTGGTGATAAGTTGAGAATACCATCACGAAACACATGTGCTACAAAACGCCACTGTTTACTGCGCATGTACCCCGACATCAGTATGGGATATAATCACCATGCACAACGTACACAGGCCGCAAAACAAGTTGGCATACTCTGGATCAGGAGGTCGAGCAGCTGCTGGGTTATAGCCTCCCATTCTTGCACCAGTGCCTGTCGGAGCTCCTGAAGTGTACTAGGGGTTTGAAGACTTGCAGCGATACGTCGACCGAGTGCATCCCAGACGTGATCGATGCGCGTTTAGGTCTGGATAACAGGTAGACCTCTCAATTGCCCTGATATCTTCTGTTTCAAGGTACTCCTCCACGGTGGCAGCACGGTGGGGCCGTGCGTTATCATCCATAAGGAGGAAGGTGGGACCCATTGCACCCCTGAAAAGGTGGACATACTGGAGCAAAACGACGTCCTGATCTGTTACAATTATTCTGTCAAAGACATACAGGTATGCACGTGCAGCAACCATAACTCCACCAAACACCATCAAACCACGACCTCCACACAGGTTCCTTTCAAGGATATTAATGGGTTGGTATCGGATTCCTGGTTCACGCCAGATGAAACCCCGGCGAGAATCACTGTTCAGACTATGCCTGGACTCGTCCGTGAACATTACCTGAGACCACTGTTCCAATGATCAAGTAGTGTATACTTGACACCAGGCTTTATGGTCTCTCCTCTGACCAGGTATCAGTGGAATGCACCTTGCAGGACTCTGGGCGAATAAACCACGTCTGTTCAATCGTCTGTAGACTGTGTGTCTGGAGACAATGATCCAGTGGCGGCAGTAAGGTTCCGAGCAAGGCTTCCTGCAGTACTCCGTGGCCGTCTGCGGCCACTGATAGTGAGATATCGGTATTTTTGTGGTGTTGTACACTGTTGATGTCCAGTACCTGGACACGTTTCCTGTGTGCTGGAACCGTTGCCATTATCTTGAGATCAAACTTTGTGACGCATGGAGGGCTCGTGCTACGACCTGCTGTATACGACCAGCCTTCAGTCGCCCTAGTATTCTACCCCTCATAACGTTATTAATATGTGTTCTTTGAGCCATTTTGAACACAGAGTCGCCGGCCGCAGTGGCTGAGCGGTTCTAGGCGCTACAGTCTGGAACCGCGGGACGCAGGTCCGCAGGTTCGAATCCCACCTCGGGCATGGATGTGTGTGATGTCCTTAGGTTAGTTAGGTTTAAGTAGTTCTAAGCTCTAGGGGACTGATGACCCCAGAAGTTAAGTCCCATAGTGCTCAGAGCCATTTGAACACACAGTCACCATTAGCACGTCTGAAAACGTTTGCACACCTACTCGCTGCACCGTACTCTGACATGCACCATCACACCCCTGCATATGTGGACTGCTGCCAGCGCGACCGTGCGACGACCGCAGATCAAATGCACCGCATGGTCATACCCAGAGTTGATTCAAACACGCAAGTCGCCCACCAGAGCGTTGTTTCACTGTGTATCAGCATCATCCTTAATTTATGAGCATGAGTGTAGTTGCTGCGCGTCCTCGTCGAAAAGCCCCCACCCATCGTTCAACTGGTCGACAGGACAACGCGGCATCACCTATAAGCCGCTCGTTTTTCCGCATGACGCTAACATTTCTACAAGCAGAAAAGCCAATTATGAGATGAGGTGTGCTGCTGTTCCACTCTGCTTACATCTATTATGTAGAACGACCAAGCTCACACTGAATGTATGCTTCCACGATACATCATAGTTTCTGTGACTTACAGAATGACCCTGTTACACCCACTACATATTCCTCAACCCAGCACAAGGTGCATAGCAGAGGGTACCTTGTTATACTACTAGTTATTCCTTCCCTGTGGTATTCGCAGATGGAATGAGTGATAAATAGCTGTCTAGGCGCTTCTATAAGAGCCCTAATTTCTGTTATCTTGCTTTCGCTGTCCTTACGTGAGCCGTCGTTGATGGGCGATAGACAGTTCCGATATTTCAAGATTACCCTGAAAGCATCTGACATGGTACCTCACTGCACCAGTTAACAAAGTTCCGATCATACAGATTCGGTTCTGAGATGTATCAGTGGCTCGAAGACGTTTTATGTAATAGAACCCAGTACTTTGTCCTGGACGTCGACGGTTCATCAAGGACAAGGACATCGTCAGGAATGTGTTAGGATCCTTCCTATTGTTTGTATACATAAATGATCTGATGGATAGGGGGAGCAGTATTCTAAGCAGTTTGATAGTGACGCTGTGTATACGGGAAGCTGTAGTCATTGAGTAACTGTAGGAGGACTGAAGACTACTTAGATAAAATTCCTAGTCCGACTGATGAATTCACAGATGAGCAGGAGAAACGCTTCCGTAATATTCGAGTACAGTTTTAGTACGGTGCTGTGCGCACATCAATTAAATATCTAGGCGTAACGGTGGAAAGCGATATGAAGTGGCCAGTTGTAAGAGAGGCGATTTATCGGTTAAGGTTTATTGCGGTAATCGTAGGAAAGTGTAGCTCGTCTCTAAAGCAGACCGGGAGTAGAACACAGGTGCGACTCATTCTTGTTTGCTGTTCATGTGTTTGGGATTCCCACGGATTACGGAACGACATGGAAGCAGTTTAGAGCCTAGTTGTTAGATTCTTTATCGTTAGGTTCCAGCAACACGCGAGGATTGCGAGGCGCTTCGAGGACATAAATAGAAATCCATGGAGGGAAGAAGTTCTTTCCGCAAGACTCTGTTAAGAAAATTTGTAGAACCAGCATTTGAAGTTGACTGCAGAACGTTTCAAATTGCCACCAAAGTACATTTCGCGTGAGGATCACCAAGACAAGATGAAAGAAATTAGGGCTCATACTTGAGGCGTATAATTAGTCCTTCCTTCGTCGCCTTATTTCCCAGTGGAACAGGAAACGAAATAACTAGCAGAGGCAAAAGGTTCCTTGCGCCATTCACCATACAGTGAATAGATATTTCATCGACGTAACTCTGTCAAGTAGCACGCCACCAATACTGCATTCCAACACTACAGAATTCTTATTCCTGCTCGTCTGTATTAATTTACATTTTTCTAGTTTTGGAGTTTGTTGCCATTCATCAAGCTAAATAGAAATTATGTTAGTCATGCTGCACCCTCCTACAGTCTCCCAACGACGACATTTCCCCATACACTAGAGCGTCGTCAACAATAGTCGCACCGTTGCAGTCAGATCGTGTATAAAGAACAAGATCCCTGCTATCACACCCTGGGACACTGCTGACGATATTCGCCGTTTATGACAACTTACTGTCTTTTACAAATTAAGAAATCTTCGAGCCACTCACATATCTCAGATCCTATTCCGTATGCTCGGACCTCCGTTAATTCTCTGCAGCTGGAGCATTCTGTCAGAGCTGTTAGAAAGACAATTCACCGCGACGAAATCCACAGTTACACTTGCAGAAATCACATCCCACAATTGAGGGAAGAAGTCGTCATTTTGCACTTTCGTCTGTCATTATTCTTAGTTGTCTGTTCGTTGCTTGTTTTAATTCCACTGTTGTTAGAGGATATTTGTTATTAAACTAGTTCTCAGTTAAGGTCCTTATTAACCTGATAAATCTGATGGTCAATAGTCATTTTGCACTTTCGTCTGTCATTATTCTTAGTTGTCTGTTCGTTGCTTGTTTTAATTCCACTGTTGTTAGAGGATATTTGTTATTAAACTAGTTCTCAGTTAAGGTCCTTATTAACCTGATAAATCTGATGGTCAATAGTAGAACGCTCTTTTCCTATTGTTTCAGTGCAAAATATTAATTTGGGTGTAAATATATTTTTATTATTAGATCTACAATGGAATCTTCTCGGTATTATGGTCATGGGATGCCCGTCTTTTTCACCTAACTCCAAGTAAGTAGACCGAGCGTGGTGGCGCAGTGGTTAGCACACTGGACTCGCATTCCGGAGGACGACGGTTCAATCCCGTCTCCGGCCGTCCTGATTTAGGTTTTCCGTGATTTCCCTACATCGTTTAAGGCCAATTCCGGGATGGTTCCTTTGAAAGGGCACGGCCGATTTCCTTCCCAATCCTTCCCTAACTCGAGCTTGCCCTCCGTCTCTAATGACCTCGTTGTCGACGGGACGTTAAACACTAACCACCATCACCACCGCCACCACCAAGTAAGACGAGACACTGGTCCACTGTTGTCTGCAGTAGAATCGACAGGGTAGGTTAAATATGCTGCAAGTGACATATGTCCACAATCACAGCTACAGTCATCCACCTCCACGTCTGGAAACATCCAGGCAGCTTTTCAGTAAGCCAGAGTAGAGGATGTGGTCACGCTATAAAATGAAAAATTCTTTCTTAGCTTTCCATTCTACTTTGTCTATTTTTAACACAGGATGCCATGAGTCATAAAACGCTTCATCTGCTTACTACTTTTTCTTAATTTTATAGTAGTTGGAACATTAATTTCATTAATTAAATTACTCAAAAATAAAAATAGTTCTTACTGCCCATATAGTGAACTAAACATTTACTTGCTTTTGCATGTTCACCCTTCAATGCTTCACACGTTTCTAGAATTATTTTAGTCAATATGCGATGCGGTTTTCGAGTGCTATGTTGTAAACTAGAGTAGTTCTCTCCTCTATCAAGAAATCCTAGTGTCACAGTTTGCCTATCTTCTGCAGGTATAGCATTTCCAAAGAGAGTATTCCGTTGTGTAATATGAGAAGCCACTTTACTGAGAAAATAATGAAATACACTCTCATCCGTTCGTAAGTGATGTATACATAAGACTTGACGTCCACCACTTGCAGTTCTTATAACAAATTTTGTTGAATGCTTTCATTATCTCAACGCAATACCTATGGCTTCATCCAAATACGTTTCCTTTTTCTCCACCGCTTTTCTTCCAAACACGTACAAAATGCAATTGTATTAGTTTTCTTTCTTTATTGAGATTCGATTCCCCACAAAGATGGTGGGCTGGCAGCAGCTTAGTACGCCGCTCTTCAGCCTACAGAATTTGATTGAAAAAAATGAAGATAATAAATAATAAAAGCAGGCGATAAAATCGGTGACTTAAATGGTAAAGTGGCGGAAAATTGTGGAATTTAAAACTAAAACAAAGGGTTGACGATGCTAATATAATACACAGGAAGTAGGCACGTAAAATAATAGACAGACAATTAAAAACACGGCGACAGTCTGGTTTCTGTTCGCAAGAGATATAAAAATCACGCTCAGCGACAGCATGATTTCTGTTCGCAACACTTTGGAAAAGACGCACAACACTGAACACTCACTTAAAACATTACACTAAAATGTTGGCACAAATATGACACACCACAGCCGAGGGTGGATGGGGGAACCTGTACAGATGATGGGAAAGAAAAGCAGAGGAAAAACTAAGTTGGGGGGGGGGGCGAGGGGGGATGGAGTCGACGGAGGATTAGCACTCATAAGAGGGGGAGGCTGGGCAGTCACGAGAGGGAATGGGGAAAGGCAGAGGAGAGGAATGCAGAAGGGCCCCGAGGGGGGGGGGGGGGAGGCAGAAACAGGGTAGTTGGGGAAAAAACGGTCAAGTTGATTTTGGACAAGGCGTTGGGATCGTTGGAGGGTAGGTCAAGGGCAAGGAATGCGGTGTCTTTGGCATACTGCAGGAGGTCTACTGTAAGGGGGGAGGGTTTAGGCATGTCTGCCATGTTCAGGAGTTAGAGCAGAGGGGAGAGGACAGAGTCCTGGGGCACACCTGCAGAGGGGTAGAAGGTGCAGGAATCGGCGTTATGGATGGTAATGTAGGAAGGGCGGCGGGAGAGGAAGGAGGCCATGAGATGAACATAGTTGACACGAAAGGCATAGGTCTGAAGTTTAAACAGGAGACAGGGATGCCAGACATGGTTGTAGGCCTTTTGGAGGTCGAGGGAGACAAAAATGGTTAAGCAACGGGAGTTAAGCTGGAGGGAGAGGAGATGAGTGAGGCGTAGGAGTTGGTCATCAGCAGAAAGGAAGGTCGAAAGCCACATTTGGTGATGGGGTGGAGGTGGTTTCGGTGGAGATAGTGATGGATATGCTGGGTAAGGATGGATTCCAGTGCTTGTTGAATACCGAGGTGAGACATATAGGGAAATAGGAAGAGGCATCAGATGGAGGCTTGTTGGGTTTGGAGAACATCAGGATACAGGAGGTTTTCTACAGGTCGGGGTAGAAGCTGGTGGCAAGGATTACGTTGTAGAGGATGGCAAGGACTACAAGGAAGGAGGGCTGGCAGTGTTTGAGGTGGTGGTAGGTGATGCGGTCGTGGCTGGGAGCAGTGTTGCGTTTCGTGCGCAATGTGAGGCTGATGTCCTGTATAGTGATGGGAGTGTTAAGTTAAGATGGTGGTGTGGGGTCCAAGTACTGGAAGCTAGGAGCAAGGGGAGGAACAGAGGTATTCGTACGGTCGAAGAGGGAATAATCAAATTGGGGATCATCTGGGATGGAAAAAACATCATACGTGAGAGGCAAAGTGATTGGCCTTACTGAGGTTGTCAGGAAACGGACGGACATCAAGGAGGAGAGAGTACTGGGGGTGGGGCGGTTCCCAGTAAAGCGGTGGAAAGCAGACCAATACTTGGAAGCTTATTGGGAGCGTGGTGTTCAATTGTGCACAAGTCTGTCGCAATGCACGGCGTTTCTTCCAGTAAGTAGGTTGCGGATGTGTCGTTGTAATTGTCGGTGGCGGGTGAGTGCGGAGAAAAGAGCGGTAGAGGCGGCGGGAGCATTGTACTTGCAACGTCAGAGCATAATAACAAGTTCTTAACGCCATCTTTAAGTTTGACGAGAAATATGACGACTGTGTATTACCCCTTTTTAGCCTCACGGTAAAGATCTTGGTCAAAGAAATTTGACGAATATTTCATCATATTTCTTTTTCAAAGAAATATGATGTTGTAATACCGGCCTAACCGGTAATGATGAGAAGCTCCTGCGGAGACGGAGCTCCGTGCTCTATGTTACCATCACTGTCGCCACCTGCCGATGCAAGCTAAGTCTGCATAGACGCTACATAGACACTGGGCAATGCAATCCTGCTAACCCATTAAGACTATGAGATCATAAATATAGTGGGTGATATTTGCTTGAAATGTTATTATACTATATTAAAGTTTCAGTTTCTTAAATACTGGAAAGAAATGGCGTACCTCAGATTGTGGAGATCAGAAATGGGTAACCACAACAAAATATAGCAGTCGCTTAATGTCAGTGACTCGTGGCGCATAAAAGTAATCACAATGTAACGGCATTCCTTTCCTGCACCTGGTAGACCTCAATTAATTCCACCACACCGGCGTTCATGTGTTTAATCAAGTATTAATTAATTCACATTGAATTTGAATATCCTGTGTTTATTCTGAAACCACAGAATCGATCACCACATTATTGGCTCGCTGATATTCCGCTGTATTGTCTGACTCAAGCGAACGTTGTTAACTTGAAAGTATAACAGTATTCAATGTGAGTTGGTTGTCACGTGTGATAGAATTAAGATATTCTTTTTTGTGTGACCTCATAATGTTAATTAACGTTGCAACACCCATTTTAATACATAGTTCATGACCATGTGAATAGAAACAGTTAGCAAAAGTCCAATTTCTCTTTAGTTTTCCTGTGCTTGCTGTTATTACTTGACATATCGTGTCGGGGATGATCGAGAAATTTGTGGAAAGAAGCTAAAGCGTAGAGAGGATCTTGTTCAGGCAGGGGGGCCATCATAAAATGTGTATCCATAAAACAGTAAGCACAAATACAAAATACATGTAATGCCTTATTATATAAGAATGAACTCTGTTACTACTTGCCATTTTTTGTTTGTTTCAGGTGCTTTGAAAGAAATGCTGTTACAAGCTGCCAGAGTACCAGATGGCAGAGTTTACTCAGTGTATCGTGTACACTACTGAAGTTTTATAGTGAAAGCATGATACTGTGAAAATATGAAGATGTGCATGTGATTATCGTGTTCTCATGAAATCGTTAATTTCCATGTTCTGTCCTTCAGGTTAATTAAAAGACACCTTTTTTAGTACTGTGTATTGGCCATAAAGCAACAATTTGTATTTCTCTATATTGTGTGTAACGTGACCATATCTATACAACCAAAATTTTCTACAGATGAATTACGAAATAAATAAATAAATGAACATCGAGATCATATCTAACAATAAGTGAATTGGTGTTGTATCAGTGTCGGCAACTGACTGAGAAAACTGCATGCTATATTAAATGTTACAAGAAGTAACTAGAACAGGTATTCCGCACATGGGAAATCAACTAATAGCTTTGTTTTAACAAGAATTGTGCGACTGGAAAAAGTCTTTTCTTTTTTGTGCTGTCGTACACTTTAGGCTATAGGTACGGGAAAACCGATTAGTGCCGAAATTTTATCACTGCCCGAAGAAAAAATTGTTGCAAGTGGTATGAAGTCATTCAAAATATGAGAAACAATCCTTATGCCAGCTACATATTACGAAAATTTTGAGGGATGAAATCATTGGTAGGGACTTGAGACCACCTAGTTCTCCGGTTTTTGTCATAAGATTATTCTATTTCTGCGGATACGCAGCATTCGATATAAACCACTGCTAAACGTTTTATGATGTGTCTGGAGGTACATTTAAAGCATTTCGATTAACTACTGTAAATATAAGTGAAACTATACGTTTTATCGTTCTAGTGATCGACAAAAATGTAGTAATTTTCGAATATAGTTTAGAACGAAGTCACTGCAGTCTAGATTTGATTCTATTGTGTGACAAACTAACTGCTGGTCTATTGTTTTCAAAGAACATTTCTTGTAGACTCTTGTGCAGAGGGTGAGGAGACTAACAAGTGCAGACCTATATGGACTAAAAATGTCATTTTTCCACGTGCACGCAAACTGTTTTTATAATAAATACAAACAGATATTGCATTTAGCCATAGTATCCAATCTACTTGGAGGAATTCTCATACAGGCTAAGCGTACCAAAAGTAAACTTTCTACCTATATTTGAAAGATGAGAGGAATAAATTTGTAAGCTCATTGATAGCATCTGTAGAACCTGTAGAACAGTGTACAGCTTTCCAACAACGGTAAAGGGAACGTATTCTAAGTGTAAATCTTGTTGCTGCTGAGTGTTGGTAGAGTGAAAACCGCGGTTTGACCACGGTGTTGAGGTTCAGGAGAAACAAGCTAAATTCGTCTCTGTTATGGGTCCAGATCTTTGATCATTCTCAGACTGTTGCGATTTAGTGAAACCAACTGAGGCAAATGCCGCTATGGTACGGTAAACATCCTTTCCAGTCTTTCTCCAGTCCGACCTCTGTGTCTAATGACCGTGTCGTAGACGGAGCACGAAAAACTAATTTTGCTCCCGTGTGAAACTCTACAA
The DNA here is from genome assembly GCF_023897955.1 of Schistocerca gregaria. Classification (NCBI taxonomy): domain Eukaryota; kingdom Metazoa; phylum Arthropoda; class Insecta; order Orthoptera; family Acrididae; genus Schistocerca; species Schistocerca gregaria. Next base: position 516,788,563 of record NC_064924.1, read on the forward strand.
CCACAGATTTATTTCTCTCCTCGAAGTTATAAATAAGTTTGATCACAGGTTCTTAGGTATTGTGTATTTGCCTCTGTAGGACTCACATCAAAATATTAGTTGCTGACTGTCGATGAAACAAGGTTTTAACTCTAGTCCAGGAGGTATATGTGGAAGTTCTCCCAAATCTGCAGCTAACGTTTTGATTTCTAGATACTAGACCTATAAATTAAGATGCAGCTCCTTTAAATGTTTATTTGAATGTTTACACATAATATCGCATACGAAGAAACTATCAAAAAGATTCTCCGGATTGTAATCTTGTTGCATCTTTCTCTTTGCATCACACCTTTTGCACATTTGTTCAACATCAGCATCTCCTCTTTCATTCTTTTTATGTGCCTTAAACATTCTCATGATAGTCTTAGTTCACCCTGTTATTGAGATCCACTGCTGAAAGTTTGGGTTTTGGTCTGAAAGTGTTACTCATGGGAGACATGACCTCAGAATCTCGCCTAGCATATTGCTTTTTTGAAAGCTAGGAAGAAAATAGAAAAAAATAGATGTGTACCGCTGGGGCTCACGTGGGCTATAGTGTGGAAAGGTTACTCTGCAAATAGGCTTTATCGGCCTGAATGTAAATATTTGAATAATTACTAGTGAAGTACACACAGGCCTATCAGAGATGTTCCGCTGACATAACTTACTGCTTTGATTAAACACTCTGTTAGAATAGGTAGTAAGTGGTACATTACTTCCAGGCACTCAGAATAATTTCTCATTTTGTTAAATTTAGGTCCATTTTTACATTCTTTGTTTGAATTACGTACACATCTCTGCAGGAGATTTCAATTGCAGGGGACACCTTGTATGATGACATCATCTGCTGTCTCTTTAAAGCCTTCCTCTTTTTCTAACTCTTTTTGATTCGCAAACATGGAGAAAACATGTTCGAATATATTAGTTGAAGTTTTATTCAGTTAGAGAACTTACTGTTGGCACACCAGTTGTTTATACAAAAGAAGATGAAAAGACATCAGAATACTTTATGTTCAAATGATTTATCTTTTCATGCATACAGATGCAATAATGGTAGTTCTGTAATTTGATACTTTTATTGTATCGATACCATTTACAAACAGTAAATAAAAATGAACTTGTGCGTCAATGGGTATCTGCACTCAGGAGGGTGAAGTAGTAGGATAGTCCGTGCAGCTGTGGAAAGTTGCTGTGCCAGGAGGCCGTTGAGGTTAGCGCATCCGCCTAGTGAGCAAGATGTCTGGGTTCGAAGCGCGGCCTTGGTTCAAGTTTTTATTCGTCGCTTGAGTTTGCGCACACACAAAATAAAGGTCCCTGGAATCACGTAGTTTCGTTTGAGAAAATAAAAACCCGAAAAAGTTAAGCCAGAGAAATATGGTGTAACGCTGGTGAAAATTCCATACGAATCAATCATGTAAAAAAAAAGGTGGATGGAATGAAACAAAAGGGCTTTATTTACATTAACAAATTACGAAAATTCCTGGCTAAGAAGAACACTTAACTACACAAATTGTAACAATTATCGCTTCACTTACTGTTTACAGGGTGCCTGTCTTGCGACCACTGCACGAGCAGAAGCAGTTTGATGTTCATTACTTCGTGCACAGTAGTGCAGTGACGTTGTGAACATTGTTATGATTTTCTGATTATAATTTTTTTTTTTCTTTTTGGGCTCCATTCAAGATGCTGCAATCCAAAATAACCACTGGAAGAACAAATGACAGTGTAAAAAATGGTTCGAATGGCTCTGAGCACTATGGGACTTAACATCTGAGGTCATCAGCCCCCTGAACTTAGAGCTACTTAAACCTAACCAACCTAAGGACATCACACACATCCATGCCCGAGGCAGGATTCGAACCTGCGACCGGAGCGGAAGTGTTGGTACGACGTAAGATGGATTTGCTGTACGGCTGGTAGGCCCTGGTCTCAGGATGCGCCGTGGCAGATTGAGGTACATGGGTGTTACGGATGAGTCCAAGTACAGAGACGACCAGCTTCACCAGAAATGGGAAAATCGAAAAAGTGGAAATTTGAACGGCTGTTGCTCACTTGGCCTTTGTGCAGGAGATACACCAGAAATGGAGTAGTGTCAGCAAATCTTCTAGATGACATAGTTACAGCGCTCTGAGATTCGACAATAACTCAGTCATATATTAATGGAAACCTGAATACATCTGCGATCTCAGAAAGATCAGATGCGTCTTATGACACAACAATATTTTCGATATCTTTAAAACTACCTGGGTTAATATTTCACAGTGAATAAACATTTTCGCAATGAACCTCTGAATTAATAAATTTCAAACGCTTCATGCGATTTCAACAAATAACATCTGAGGTGATAACATTGCATGAGAGCTATCATCCTTGAAAACAACTCACCAGTATCAGTTTTATTTATAGGGTTATTACATCTTTTAAATATCTTTTACGACACAATTGTCTTCCAGATCATTGTATTTTCCACAGCTACACAGCAAATGAATACAGTATGAATATCTGACATATTGTCATACATGTGTGGTTATTTCAAGAATACTTACTATTTTGCAGTAACTTCATTTAAATTTTGACTGCAAGTGCTATTAAAAAACTGTGCTAATTTAACAGTGGTCGGTTGCATGTATTAGTGTCTATTATAATTGAAAATGAAACTAAAAGGCTCTACTATCAAGAAGAAACAAATAATTGTTTAAACAATATTTAACAACAGTTCATTGTTGTTTAATGTCAGCACACTGGTGCAAGAGTACTACCTTATTTATTTAAGAACGAACCTTTATTTTCAGTCATTGTGAATTATATGAGTCTGACCAAATATTTATAACATTCCTTTGTCTGAATCTTGTTGTAATATATTAGCTTAGTCTACGAAGTGGTCAAGTTGAGTCTTATCACGTCTATAGAACATAAGAACAATGTATTTTTGGTGGTGACGGCCTTCAGCCAATGGGAAAGCAAACAGTAGTGGAATACTACGGGAGTCAAGTGCAGACTAGGATTTTTCGAATGAAGAGTTCGAGGGAGCGATACTGGAGGCTCGAAAGTTTTTTCTGGAAGAAGGAAGATCTGTCTGCGGCATCTGGTGTTGTTTCATTGAGAGGGTGAACGGCTGTTATAAGGTTCCAACTTCTGAGGATATTTTACAGGGAGATCTGGTGGAAGACAGATATGCCATAGGTCGCATACGATATTCGGTCATGTCAGTCGTAGACTCTGGGTGGTGTGTGGTAGCTACAGTACTCTAACTTTTGATGGGACTTCATGTTTCGAGAGGTCTGAATGTGCTCCAGAGTAGAACTCAATCGTGTTATGCTTGTTTTACAGAACTGAGGATAGACAGAGTATGAGTTTCGACTCACCAATTCTTGTGTGCTAGTTTGTAAATCAATATGTTGAACTCTCAAATGTTCGGAACTGCTGAATATCTCATGTGTTGTGATTAAGAAAATGTTCAAATGTGTGTGAAAACGTATGGGACTTAACTGCTAAGGTCATCAGTCCCTAAGCGTACACACTACTTAACCTAAATTATCCTAAGGACAAACACACACACTCACGTCCGAGGGAGGACTCGAACCTCCACCAGGACCAAACTCACAGTCCATGACTGCACCGCCTTAGATCGTTCGGCTAATCTCGCGCGGCTGTTCTGATTAAGAACTGGACTTAGTTTCCACATACTTTTGATGAGTATTTAGTTTGGGGTTCTTGCTACCTTTCTCATAATACTCTCAACGTAGCTTTACAGTATTTGATACGGGCATTTTCTAACAATTTTAACTGAATATCATAGAACAATTCCCTTTCTATTTGAATGAACATTATTCAACATAGTTCTGTGTCATCTGCATCATTTATAGACATTAGAATAGCATCCCTGTTATTAAATTATTGATGTAAGTTTTATTTTGTATTTCTGTGTATTTTATTAACTCGCAATTCTAACTAACACGTAGACTATTTGACTGCAGGATTACAGCAACAAAGTATTATTTGCAGCAAATTACATTCCTGGAAATGGAAAAAAGAACACATTGACACCGGTGTGTCAGACCCACCATACTTGCTCCGGACACTGCGAGAGGGCTGTACAAGCAATGAACACACGCACGGCACAGCAGACACACCAGGAACCGCGGTGTTGGCCGTCGAATGGCGCTAGCTGCGCAGCATTTGTGCACCGCCGCCGTCAGTGTCAGCCAGTTTGCCGTGGCATACGGAGCTCCATCGCAGTCTTTAACACTGGTAGCATGCCGCGACAGCGTGGACGTGAACCGTATGTGCAGTTGACGGACTTTGAGCGAGGGCGTATAGTGGGAATGCGGGAGGACGGGTGGACGTACCGCCGAATTGCTCAACACGTGGGGCGTGAGGTCTCCACAGTACATCGATGTTGTCGCCAGTGGTCGGCGGAAGGTGCACGTGCCCGTCGACCTGAGACCGGACCGCAGCGACGCACGGATGCACGCCAAGACCGTAGGATCCTACGCAGTGCCGTAGGAGATCGCACCGCCACCTCCCAGCAAATTAGGGACACTGTTGCTCCTGGGGTATCGGCGAGGACAATTCGCAACCGTCTCCATGAAGCTGGGCTATGGTCCCGCACACCGTTAGGCCGTCTTCCGCTCACGCCCCAACATCGTGCAGCCCGCCTCTAGTGGTGTCGCGACAGGCGTGAATGGAGGGACGAATGGAGTCGTGTCGTCTTCAGCGATGAAAGTCGCTTCTGCCTTGGTGCCAATGATGGTCGTATGCGTGTTTGGCGCCGTGCAGGTGAGCGCCACAATCAGGACTGCATACGACCGAGGCACACAGGGCCAACACCCGGCATCATGGTGTGGGGAGCGATCTCCTACACTGGCCGTACATCTCTGGTGATCGTCGAGGGGACACTGAATAGTGCACGGTACATCCAAACCGTCATCGAACCAATCGTTCTACCATTCCTAGACCCGCAAGGGAACTTGCTGTTCCAACAGGACAATGCACGTCCACATGTATTCCGTGCCACCCAACGTGCTCTAGAAGGTGTAAGTCAACTACCCTGGCCAGCAATATCTCCGGATCAGTCCCCCATTGAGCATGTTTGGGACTGGATGAAGCGTCGTCTCACGCGGTCTGCATTTCCAGCACGAACGCTGGTCCAACTGAGGAGCCAGGTGGAAATGGCATGGCAAGCCGTTCCACAGGACTACATCCAGCATCTCTACGATCGTCTCCATGGGAGAAAAGCAGCCTGCATTGCTGCGAAAGGTTGATATACACTGTACTAGTGGCGACATTGTGCATGCTTTGTGTCCTGTGTCTATGTGCCTGTGGTTCTGTCAGTGTGATCATGTGATGTATCTGACCCCAGGAATGTGTCAATAAAGTTTCCCCTTCCTGGGACAATGAATTCACGGTGTTCTTATTTCAATTTCCAGGAGTGTAGTTGTATAAAAGCATACGTGCGCGACTCGACCCTGGAACTACGGCGAGCTGTTTTGCTCATGTGGGTTGTTGTTTAGGTGGGCAACTACTTAGCAGCAGTAACCGGTTGCAACTGTCAAACTTCCACATGTACCAATTATCAGGGCTTCTTCCCGTTACATTCACATATGGACTGTGGGAAAAATGACTGTTTAAATGCATCTCTAAGCGCTGAAATCAATATAACTTGTCTCCATGATGTTTATGGGAGCGATATGTAGGAGTATGTATTATTTCTTCAGCATATCTGCGACACTCTCCCACGGATCGCACCTCTGACCATCCTTGCTGCCCTTGTCTTAGCGCATTCTGTATCCCTGTTAGTGCTTCCTGATGGTTCCACACGTTTGAGCACTACTGATGGATCGGTAGCCGTCACCTTCGTGGACTCACTGCAGTTCCCTAGTCTTCTGCTAACGAGCTGCAGTCTGACATATGCTTTAGCTACGACAGAGTATAGAGTATGTGGTCATTCCATTTCATATCCCTACAATGTGTTACATACAAATATTTTAATGAATTTGCCGATTCCAGTTGCCACGCTTTGGTAATATACTCATAGGATGTTATGTTCCTCATTCTGTGAAGCGCACAATATTACGTTAATTCGAAACATTTAAAGTCAGTTGCAGATCTTCGCATCACTTTGAAATCTTATCGAAGCCACATACTTTTCCCCTACTTCTGCAGTATGGGTACTTAGTGGATAATTCCACAGTGCTCAAAAATTATTAAAGAATATGTTACAAAATTCTCTCTCACGCCAGTTGATAATCACTACTAATTCTTTAGAAACTTATGTTCGCAAAGCTATCTGCCAAACGGTGACAGAAGGTCAGCAGTAAACTAACTGTTATCATATCTCGTAGGCGGAGCACAAAAATACTAGCTATTAATATCTACGAATTTACGACTTTTTGATTTCATAAAAATACTTTTTATCGAGATACGAAAAATGGCAGCATCGAGTAAAAAACTCCATTTCCAAAGGACCGACCGTGTATAACATAATATTATTGTGCATTCAGTTATTGGTCTCATACACATTATATTGTGGAACAAATCACTATTTCATTTTTATTCTTTTATGAACTTTGTTCCATGTACAACGCACATTTGGACGAGGACCTGGGATATATAGAAACAAAAAAAAAAAAAATGAACGAAAAACGATACCACCGTATTCAGAAACCTGTTCTCACGGGTTAGACACGCAAGTTGACGAAATTTTTCTCAATTTCCTGAAAGTTCACAGTAGCAAATTCTGCACTAAGTACTATCAGTAGACAAATAGACAGAAACCTGTTCTCACGGGTTAGACACGCAAGTTGACGAAAATTTTTCTCACTTTCCTGAAAGTTCACAGTAGCAAATTCTGCACTGAGTACTATCAGTAGACAAATTCTGCTAGTTACATTAGCGTCCGAAGATAACTCTAGCGTGCAGAATTTTAGCCTCAGTAGTGATTTGCACGCTTTCAGTGAGTTTAAGTAAATTATTTAGAGCGCCCAGCACGAACATAGTATTATGTCTGTAGCGCAGCAAGACTGTTTTTTCTCAATTTTGTCTGCCATGATTGCATTAAACCAACATACACGACCAAACGTGCTGCATTTAGGCTCACCAGTTACTTTAAATGCTAGAGATTAACTATTTTCAATAATTTTGTGTTTTAGCAAATATCTCCGTGTCAACGATGGGTCTAAATAGTGACCTCGGGTTTAGGTTGAAGGAAGTGAGCTCACCTGCTTTGGAACCTGAAGCTCTGCCAGCAAGCATTACCTTACAAATCACTGAAAAAAACATGACTGACAAGCTAGCAAAATTAGTGTCTATGATAGGTTTCTTGACTCACATGAGTGAAGACCATGCTCATCACAGTGAAAAAGAAGCGCAATTGCCTCCATTGCGGAGTAAGTCAACGCAATCCACGAAAGAAGAGACTTATAAGGCACTTGTTCGCCAGATTCTTGAGTATTGCTCATCTATCTGGCATCCCTCTCAGGTAGGACTGAAGAGGAGATACAGAAGATCCAACGAAGAGCGGCGCGTTTAGTCACGGGATCATTTAGCTGGCGAGAGAGCATTACGAAGTTGTTGTTGTGGTCTTCAGTCCTGAGACTGGTTTGATGCAGCTCTCCATGCTACTTTATCCTGTGCAAGCTTCTTCATCTCCCAGTACCTACTGCAACCTACATCTTTCTGAATCTGTTTAGTGTATTCATCCTTATGTCTCCCTCTACGATTTTTCCCCTCCACGCTGCCCTCCAATACTAAATTGGTGATCCCTTGATGCCTTAGAACATGTCCTACCAACCGATCCCTTCTTCTAGTCAAGTTGAGCCACAAACTTCTCTTCTCCCTAATCCTATTCAATACCTCCTCATTAGTTATATGATCTACCCATCTAATCTTCAGCATTCTTCTGTAGCACCACAATTCGAAAGCTTCTAGTCTCTTCTTATCCAAACTAGTTATCGTCGTCCATGTTTTACTTCCACACATGGCTACGCTCCATACAAACGACTTCCTGACACTTAAATCTATACTCGATGTTAACAAATTTCTCTTCTTCAGAAACGCTTTCCTTGCCAGATTGAGCTGCCATATATGTACAATTACTTACGAACCCCCCCCCCCTCCCCCCCCCCATGAACCATGGACCTTGCCGTTGGTGGGGAGGCTTGCGTGCCTCAGCGATACAGATAGCCGTACCGTAGGTGCAACCACAACGGAGGGGTATCTGTTGAGAGGCCAGCCTTTTCAGTAGTTGCAGAGACAATAGTCTGGATGATTGACTGATCTGGCCATGTAACACTAGCCAAAACTGCCTTGCTGTGCTGGTACTGCGAACGGCTGAAAGCAACGGGAAACTGCAGCCGTAATTTTTCCCGAGGGCATGCAGCTTTACTGTATGGTTAAATGATGTTGGCGTCCTCTTGGGTAAAATATTCAGGAGGTAAAATATCTTTGGGCGGGGACTACTCAGGAGGACGGCGTTATCAGGAGAAATATTATCTGTTATCGTTACGAAGATGCTCAACAAACTCCAGATTAGAGCCAATACAGAGGATTGCCGACAATGATTCTTCCCACGCACTATTCGAGAGTGGAAAAGTGTTGGAGGGATCAGATAGTGGTACCAAAAGTACACTCCACCACGCACCGTTAGGTGGTGGATGTAGATGAACAGTTTCGTTTGCAGAAAGAGAATCTTGCATTGCAGAAAAAGTTAATTCAGTAGATTCTCCTGGCGAAGAAGAGATCCGATTGCGGGAAACGTTTATTTATTATATTCTGTTGATCAGAACATGCTCGCATCTTAGCAAAGATCAGTTCTGTAGATGCTACGGCTGAAAAAGTTGTTGTGGGACATTTCTGTTGAACTATCATGAAAATGAGCTAATTAATGTAGATTCATAGTACAGACCCAACCTCGACCTGAACAACTAATTACGATTGGAATTTCTGATACACTACTGCCCATTAAAATTGCTACACCATGAAGATGACGCGCTACACACGCGAAATTTAACCGACAGGAAGAACATGCTGTGATATGCAAATGATTAACTTTTCAGAGAATTCACACAAGTTTGGCGCCGGTGGTGACACCTACAACGTGCTGACATGAGAATAGTTTCCAACCGACTGCTCATACACAAACAGCTGTTGACCAGCGTTGCCTGGTGAAAAGTTGTTGTGATGCCTCGTGTAAGGAGGAGAAATGCGTACTATTACGTTCCCGACTTTGATAAACTTCGGATTGTAACCTATCGCGATTGCGGTTTATCGTATAGCGACATTGCTGCTCGCGTTGGTCGAGATCCAATGACTGTTAGCAGAATATGGAATCGGTGGGTTCAGGAAGGTAATACGGAACGCCGTGCTGGATCCCTAGCAGTCGAGATGACAGGCATCTCATCCGCATGTCTGTAACGGATCGTGCAGCCACGTCTCGATCAATGAGTCAACAGATGTGGAAGTTTGCAAGACAACAACCATCTGCACGAACAGTTCGACGACGTTGCAGCAGCATGGACTATCAGCTCGGAGACCATGGCTGTGGTTACCCTTGACGCTGCATCACAGACAAGAGCGCCTGTGATGGTGTACTCGACGACGAACCTGGGTGCACGAATGGCAAAATGTCATTTTTGTCGGATGAATCCGGTTCTGTCTACAGCATAACGATGGTCGCATCCGTGTTAGGCTACATCGTGGTGAACACACATTGGAAGCGTGTATTCGTCATCGCCATACTGTTATATCACCCGGCGTGATGGTATGGGGTGCATTGGTTAAACGTCTCGGTCACCTCTGGTTCACGTTGACGGCACTTTGAACAGTGGACGTTTATTTCAGATGTGTTACGACCCGTGTATCTACCCTTCATTCGATCCCTGCGAAACCCTACATTTCAGCAGGATAATGCACGACCGCATGTTGCAGGTCCTGTACGGGCCTTTCTGGATACAGAAGATGTTGGACTGCTGCCCTGGCTAGCACATTCTCCAGATCTCTCACCAACTGAAAATGTCTGGTCAATGGCCGCCGAGCAACTGGCTCGTCACAATACTCCAGTCACTACTCTTGATGAACTGTGGTATCGTGTTGAAGCTGCATGGGCAGCTTTACATGTACACGTCATCCAAGCTCTGTTTGACTCAATGCCCAGGCCCAGGTGGTTGTTCTGGGTACTGAGTTCTCAGGATCTATGCACACAAACTGCGTCAAAATGTAATCTCATGTCAGTTCTATTATAATATATTTGTCTAATGAATTTTAATGGCCAGTAGTGTATTAAGTATACGAGCAATTGTCGGTTTCTTTAGTAATATAAAGCAAATTTGCATGTTAGATGGGGTTGTTTGGAAGCACATTGGGTGACAGGGATGGAACAACCAGAAACCCTGCTGACCTGGACTAGGAAACGATAGCTAGGGGAATCGTTTATTGGGGTGGCCAGGTCCTGCAAGCGCCAGATGGACAATAGTTAGGGCATACTTTAACGCTCTCTCATGCAAATGGTTTACCAGTGGGAGTGAGGAGGAATGATAGCGGAAGGTGATATTGTTCGCCGAATGTACAAAAGCTGACTCTGGGGTGGACAATGGAGATCTGCTAACTTGCAGTTTAGATGAGAACGCCTAGCAAGGACTCTGGATACCGTGACACTCCATCGGACCTGTGGTTCTTACAAACAATTTCCTTAAGGATGCAAGACCTAAGGAATGTGATTCATTTTAACTTTTTGCAGGGTAGCACCACACAGGTAACGGTAAGCTGCGCCCTGTGCCCGAAAAAAAAAGAGGCAGGGATATCGAGAAACGACTTTTCTCAGAGTGCTCTAATAGAAAGGAAAGCATTGGTTAATCAAGTAAAACGTAGCCCGTGGAAGGGGATCTGCCGTCTCAGAGGTGCGTTTTTGTCAGTCGGAGCACAGACATTCAAATTAAGCCTATTCCGAAAAACTTGGCAAGGCGAGGATTCCTTGTCAGACACTTTCGAAAGAAAACACAGCGAGAGAAATAAGATCGATAGACAAAGCTACTGCTCGGATACAGACTTCGTTTCACAGCTACCCTACTGATGCATTTGAGGGACTTGGTAAATATTCGGCCATACAACATTTGTCCACAGCAGTGATTGAAGTCACATTACTTCGATCACCGACAACTGCACTATGTGAAGATCAAACCACTACTGCGTGAGATATAGGGAACTTCAAGTCGTTTACAATTACAGTCTCAGACCATCACTCTGAAGATCTGCTTCGCAATGCCATGAAGAGTTTACTTCCAAAGTCCTCAACAGTTGTGGTGAATTACCCTCACTAGCCTTTACCTTCGGTAGTTCTATTCTATGCCAAATAATATTTTGACAGTAGCTCAGTACTCTCTCCTCCACCCATCATCATGTAGGATTTATCAAATTTGCGGTTGCAAAGTTTCGTATGATTAAATGTTGGTTGAGATGTTGCTACAGTTTCCTGTTACTACTAACTATGATACATACACTCTAAACGAGAATCTGAATATTATCTGTCTTCAAAAGTTAATTATCATTTTGATATGCCAAAAAAACGCAATTAATTGTAGTATGTGTCTCACAGAGATAGAACTTCTTTTCTCCTGTCGAACCCACAGCCCACTTCAGTTTTTGGCAGCAAATCCCATCCTTGAAATTTAAAATTTTTGCTGAGACACATGTGCTCAAATTGTAGGTTCATCGACAAAATTTGACTGATGAGAGACTTTGTGTTAATCTGGTCGTAAGAGACACAGTTTGGGATGTGGATGTTTATTTATTTATTTATTTTTAACTTAGCACTCACTCGTCCAATAGTATTACTTTAGAGCTTATACTCATTCATACTCAGTGAATTATTTATCATTAACCTTAATTCATCTGCTTTCACACAAAAACTTTACAGTGATCATGATGTTACATTAAGTCGCTCGCAATGATGATTTTCACCATACATTCAATCCTTCGAGTAAGACATTGATCAACTAGATTCATTCCTTGCTATTTAACCCATTCAGTCATTACCATGTGATACTTGTGATCATTATTTAACCATGAAATACTATCAGAAATCGAAACTGGTAATATCAAAACGAGGACCATACAAAATACATACAAAACGTATTCGAATATCAGCATAGTCTCATCATGGTTCACAAGACACGGTATAAAACACAAGACTATTGGTTATTATTAAAAGTTTCTTCTTAGCATAAGGTAAGAAAATTATTGCAAAATGTAGATGAAATATGCCGACTGAAGCAAAAAAAAAAGAAAAAAGAAATTAATGATGACCGGAATTTTAACCAGAGTCTTCTGGTCACTAGGCAGATGCACAACAGCACGGACTACCCTAACATCTCCTCCATCTAAATTTTCATTGACACCTCAGCCCACTTGGTATTCCCCCTCCTCTCCAACTGTACTGAAATGGCACCTCAGCAACAAACGAAATGTTGGGTTCTGCCTGAAGGCCAGGCAAGGATGTTTGAGGCTTGAAAAGATCTCTGGAAACATGTGCTTTCATTTGATCAAATCATCTGTTCCTGAGTTTCATAGTAAACTGCCCAGTGATCGTAAGTTCGTGGCATCAAACATTACACTTTGTAATATTTTCTCATTATATTTTTCAGTAAATGTATGTTCATGGAATATCACTAAGGGTGGTAACACTTCTCTAGGGAAAAACCTGCATTACTGTTTGAGATTAAACTATATGTCGGTAAAATATAAATTTTTACTACTCATTTATAGTCCAGTGGATTTCATCTCCCAGTTTTCTGTGCTTTCTCTAAATAATGCCATTATATTTCTCATACATTATAATGCATCTAAAACGTTATCATTTATAATTGTCCTTGGAAAGCTATTACATAAGTATAGAATACAATTTACGCTGATTCTAGTCACAAGTAGTTCATCACAGAAGATATCATTCTTTGTAAATGAGAAGGTTTCACATTAGAGATCACTGTTCATCTTAAGTCTGTTCATCATATCAACGTGGGTGGTGTTCAGATCGTAACAAGGTAAGGTAATTGTGATGAAGTATCATACATACCGCACCTGTTCTCCAATGTTTATTGGGCACACACTTATTACACAGAGTTCAAATTCTCGAGACGTAAGTAACTTTTATTGTGTTCTGCAAGATCATGTCTCTTAAGTCACCACTGGTGAAGAAAAGCTTATTTTATAAGAGGTGATCATATCACTGTTTGTCTTTTAATTGATGAAGGATTCAAATAAAATTGTTCAAATGGCTCTGAGCACTATGCGACTTCTGAGGTCATCAGTCGTCTAGAACTTAGAATTAATTAAACCTAACTAACCTAAGGACATCACAGACATCCATGCCCGAGGCAGGATTCGAACCTGCGACCGTAGCGGTTGCTCGGCTCCAGACTGTAGCGCCGAGAACCGCACGGCCACTCCGGCCGGCGATGAAGGATTAATGATTTTGATACTTTATTATTGCTGGGAATGATCAGTGTCGAAACAAAACATGGTTGCATTCCCGCATAACACACAGTGGTAACTTCATAAGTTTAAGTTCGTGGCGGTGAACTGTAGTAGTAGTAGTAGTTTTATTCATCCGTAGATCTCTTTTTACAAGGATATAGGACATGTCAAAGTATTTACAAGCTTAGATCAATTTACAATAAGCTAATTCGTATACACATATATTTACAGACTTCTAGTTAGAGACAATCATTAGATTTTACTCGTGGTATACAATAATTTATTTACAAATAACTCATTAAATAATGTAATGCCACACTATTCACTCATATTTCACTATCAGTCACTGCACACACTATACACACATTGTTTCATAACACTTCACTCACTACATACACACACACACACACACACACACACACACACACACACACACACACACAGGTGATCCTTGGGCAATTTTCTGTACTGCAAGTTCCCATTTGCTATCCTGAAAAACTGAGTCAGCATCCCTTCATAATGAGTGAGATGTTGAGCTCAGAAAGAGGAAGAGGTGTTAGTATTGTGCAATGCATAGCTTGAGGGGAGAGTGTCTCTAGAAAGGAAAAAAGAAGAAAAATAATAAAGTGAAGGTGTTATGTGGAATATTGAATGTTTTATAATCATCATTATTATTATTATTTGTTTGTATAACATTTTTTTATCAAACCCCTACTCTGCTTTATCTAAGTAATCCTTCAATGTATAAAATGTATTGCATAACAGGTACTTTTTAGCTGCCTTCTTAAATAAGTGTATTTTTGAAATTTCTTTAATCTCTTTTGGTAATTTATTGTACAGTTTTATTCCTTGGTAGAAAATGCTGTTTTGAGTTTTATGTTTATTTTTTCTTGGTAAATGTAAGTTGAGTCTATCTCTTGTTGCATGGTCATGGACAGAGCTGTTTGTGCAGTAATTGCCAATGTTACTTTTGATGTGTACAACTGACTGGTAAATGTGTTCGCATGGAGCAGTTAAAATTCCCATTGTTTTGAACAGATCTTTACAATGAGCTCGACTACTATTTCTGGTTATTATTCTTATGGCTCTTTTCTGGAGTTTGAAAATTGTGTTCATATTTTGTGGATTTGTTCCCCAAAAAAGAATGCCATAGCTAAGAATTGAGTGTACATATGAATAATACGTAACTAAAAGACACTGCATGTTACACACAGATGATAGAATTCTAAGGGCATAACATGCTGATGACATTCTGTTTGCAAGTACCTTTGTGTGTTCGCACCACTTCAACTGAGAGTCAATATTCATTCCTAGAAATTTTGCATTTGTTACACAGTCTATAGAGGAGCCATCTACATTTAATTTAACATTGTCATTTTTCCTCTTCAAACTGAAGTTCATGGCATTAGTTTTCTTTATGTTTAATGTCAATATGTTGCTTATTGACCAATCGTAAACTTCCTTGAGAGTTTCATTTGCTTTCTCGATAAAGAGTTCTCTTGTTCTCTCAGTGACTATAATATTGCTGTCATCAGCGAAGAGAATTTTCTCACCATGAGTAACACTACTGGGAAAGCCATTGTTGTATATCAGGAATAGTATTGGTCCTAATATGCTACCTTGTGGAACCCCTATATTAATATGTTTTGGTTCTGATAAGTATTTTACTAAATGTTTACATCTACTTGAAGTATGTGTTATCTCTACTCTTTGTACCCTATCTGTTAGGTATGATCGAAACCAGTCATTAGCTACCCCTCTTATTCCTAATGCTTCTAATTTATTTAATAGAATCTTGTGGTCGACTGTATCAAAAGCCTTACAAAGATCCAAAAATATGCCTGTGACACACTCATCTTTATCAAGAGCATTAAGTACAACTTTTGTGAATTCTACTATGGCTGACTGCAGTGTAAGAATGTTCTGTCAACATGACGTGTGGACTTGCGTGCCTAATAATGTTTGGTATGCAGTCAGCAGGCTAATTGGGATGCCTCTTGTCAAAGCTGAAAGTGCATCAGCGAGCGACTGTGTCCTTGCAATGCTCCCTTGTGGTGGCTTCTAGCTATGGCTTCCTGTGGCGTCGACAAGTGTTTGGGGGTTTCGGTGGTGTTTGCAGGCGGTGTTGTGCCATTATAATAGACGTTGCCTTTCATTTCACCAGGTGGTGATCTCAAAGTCTGCACGTGGTAGTAGCCACGCACCAACTGACCAAGTCTGACCCAAATTCAAGCCACGTCTGCTCTTCAGTTCCACGTAGTCCAAGGTCTATCCAGCAAACAGCATCACCCCCCGTCTGCCAATGTCCCCACCTCCCTTGTTCTGGTGTGGCTTGTGCAGTATCGAAACAACCTACAAATATTAATGAGTTAACAATTTACATGCGACAAATTCAAGTTATTACCGTCATTCTACCCACAAGCATGAATCATAAATACAAATCACATTCGTTTTCTTTTTTTAAGTTCCATTGTAACACTTATGAATTACATCGATGAAGTCTCTGCTTCCTTGCTCAGAATTCTTTCCTCAGCATAATAAACCTCATACATGTACAAAATTTGCGTATTTGATTGCTTCAGAGTCATTCCTTAGTCAAAAAATTAAGCTTCTTATACTTACGAGCATTAATCAGTAGAACTATACTTCCTGCTTAAAAATTATTTCTTTGACACAATAATGGAGCTGCTTGTATTCCACAAGTTCAAAATTCTGACCATAACATGAAGTTAAATATTTAAATTTTAAAAATTATGCGTGTCTCCCTTAATTTCCCTTCTTGCAGTAATCAGAAAACGAATGGGATGCAGTTGGTTAGAAATCTGGGATATGGGTTCATTGTTAGCTGACGTGCACTAGGTTACAACTGGGAAATTCACTGAAAACAAGCGGTTCTGTGGCTGTTACTGCGCTAGTGGCAAATTCCGTCACCTCTGGCCTACCGTAATTCCTGATTTACCTACCATTACCCTTGTACTAAATTGAAACTGTCATCCATTAATTCATTTAATGTCAAACACTGCTCCTCTTTCTCGATTTATTGTGGATTCTTCAGGGCTGGAAATCACTGATCTTCAAGAAAAGCACACATATAATTTGTTCACAACAAACACATAAAATTTACTCAGTCACGCAGTTATTTTCTGTTATTTTACTTTACTAGTTTCTCTTACCTTACCTCTTTTTATTCGTACTTTACCTCTCACCATGTACCATAGTTATTCATTGTCTATTTCCACAGATACTGATCGGTCCAAACGTCCACCGTTGCAGTTCGTCCTCTTTCACATTTAACAGTAACTGTAGGTTCATAAAATAGACACGTATTTTCCCATTAACACATATAATATTGAAACCAGCGTACTGACCTAAAAATCCTCTCATCCTACATAAAACCATATAACTCATAATCTCTCAACTTGACAGCGCCTTTAGCGTCTCCTGAACTCTAATCCTTATTTCCCATAATTCAAAATGCATCATGTTGGTAGCATCCTTTGTGTCTCGTAAACCTCATAAAACCTCGTTTCTCATAATAATTAATCCTCAGTACTCATTTCACTTCATGTGCACTTAGAGCCAACAACCGTCCAATTTTCCTCCTTTTCGTATATCTATTAACATTTTTTTGACTTCCCCTGACGAAGTGATTACTTGTTTATCATGTGCAACTTCAATTATATGCTTCTGTTGGATCAATTCGTGTTGTTAGAATTTGTTTCCTTTTGATGACATAGTACAGACTCGATATCATGTCATCATGAGGGCCTAAAAAATTGATTTTTTTATTTAATAAGAAATGACCCTCTTGTTTCCAAAAATGTGTACTTTTTGTGAATTATCTCATCATTTTCGCATTTAAATGCCTTTCTAAAGCATATGCAGCACGTGAATGCCCAGCTGTGACACCACCGTTAAACATAAAATATTTCTTACAATACCTCATTATTTTATTTTGGCGCAGCTATTTCTATAACGACTTGTTTTTGTAGTGCCTTCAAAGAATACGTCTTTTGTACTACAATTAGAAATTTAATGCAATCGATCATTCTGTCGATACGAATAGACTGCTTGAGTTTACTTGTTTATCGTGTGAGTTTGTGTTGTAAAGTTGCTTTGTGTCTACGTATTTCAGCCATTTTACACCACGAAGTAATTGCAGTCGTAAAGTTTACTGTAATTCACATAGGCATGTTGATGGAAATCGTAAAACCCAAGATACTACAAAGCTGAAGTGATGTGACGTTAGGCCTAAAAATCACCAGACAGTGCTTCAAAAGGCAAGTTGAAACATCCTATCGAAAATAAATAGGATGTTGGTGCTGTAATTAGTGAAAATAACATTTTAATTTGTAATTACAAGGTTTCAGAATTGCTTTTGCCTGTAGCTAAACGTAAATACTGTAATAGTGAAATTGCGTTATGTTTAGTGACGACCTAAGTAAGAGAAGAAGCCTATCCAGTGGAATTGCAGTGGAATGTCAAATGTGTAAAGCAACTAAATGTACAATGTACTCTCCTGTAACTTGCACAAAATACAGTGGAGTGAATATTCGCTTTGCTTCTGCTACGAGGGGTATTGGGAAGAGAAGAAAGGCAGCATAGGTACTCTGTACTATGATGGGTCTCCCACCACCACCTGGCAAATTCTGGAGGCACTATAAATGTTTACATAATGCCCTAACGAAGTCAGTGAAGCTTCTATGGAGAGGGCAGTGACAGGAACTGAAAGTATTTGTCAATCTACTGATATTGGTGCTGCATTGAACAGTTCCAGGCAGAAGACAGACCATACATCGTTGGATGGAGTTGTCACAGTTACCACAATAGATACAGGCGAGATGCTGGACTTCGAATATATGACAGAAACTGTAGAATCTGTGCTAGTAAGGTAAATGTATACAAATGTGACAGTAACTTAGACGCTTTCAGTGGCGGTATGGAAAGCAAGAGTGAAGTCTCCATTTTTGTAGGTCAGGTCCAGACTTGGTGTGTGATACACTAAGTACTTGGGTATATGATTCTAAGGGTGTTAGTAGTGTTGCGGTTGCTAAAACATATGGTGAAACCGAAATTTAAGAAGTGGAATGTATAGGGCATGGGCAGAAAGGAATGAGGACACGGCTTAGGAAACTCTGCAAGGTCATGACAGGAAAAAAAAAACTCTTTGATAGCGAAGGAATTTGTGGCAAGGCAGACTCACCAAATCAGGAACAGAAGTCCTCAGGAAATATTATGGTTTAGCCATCAGGAGAAGCTGCAAAAATGTCATCGAAATGAGAAAAGCTATCTGGGTAACTCTGTTCCACAGAATATCCATTGCTGAGCATCCACAGTATGGCATCTGGCCAAAAGCAAACACGTCATGCTTCAAGTATAATATGTGTGAAGCAAATGAAAAAAAACATAAAAGTGTATACCCCATGCCAGAAACTGTTATACTAGTACTAAAGAATAAAACAGAGATCTTTCAGATGTTAAGCTCCTGGAGGAATGTTTACATGGAAAAACACAGAATCCAAATGAAAGCTTCAATAGTTGCATCTAGCAACAATTGCTAAAAACTTTCTATTTTGGCATGTCAGTTTTTCATGTCGGTGTGATGGATGCCACGATTGAATGATGGAATAACAAGCAGATTAAAAAACCTTGAGCGAACTAGACGTAAAAACTGGTGACAACATAAAAAGTGGGCTGCTACAACAGGACAGGCAATGTGTCATTGAGTCTCTGAAGCTGAAACTGCTGCCGAAAACATGAAAAAGGAGGCCTAAATAATAAAGAAAAGAAAGTAAAGTAAAGAAAATGAAAGGACAGTCAAAATTAACAAGATTATAGAATTCAAATATTTTAACATGTTACCATGCAAATCTTTGATGTTAGTTTCCATAATCAATGGTTTCGAATTGTTATGTATCATTATTTCACTCAATATTGAAACTACGAAAACAAAATTTTGCATGAATAATTATATAACTACTTGATACATAGTGAACCACATTATTCAACAATGTATTAAGTGTTTTAAGCTGGAGTACATCATAAGTTATTAGGGGAAAAATTGAATTCTAAGAATAATTTTTAAAAAAGTACACAAAAGAACAAATTAGTAAATGAGTTTGGTTTATTGACAGAAAAAGTTAATAATAAGGAGAATTTGATTTGACTTTTCGTTTTAAGTAGCGTGAAAGTGAAACTGAAATGTAGTTCAGCATATAAGAGGAACACCGATATTCACTCCGCTTTGTGTTCTACAATTTTCTTTTTCTTTCACACAGAGGTCGCAATATACTAAGTGTTTGCTTAAAGTCTCATTCCACTATCTATTAAAGTTTCTGAGTAACAGTATTACAAAACACTAGTGAAAACTACAGGCCATTACTTCCAGTTCCCCTTTGATCTTTTTCTTTAAATGTTTAAATGTGTGAGATGTGATGATTCCCTAGTGATTTATTGTTTTTAAAGACTCACATTTCTTCAGCATTCGTGTGTACAATTCGTTATACTTGATATGGCCTGCAATTATGTAGAAAAATTTATGGTTCAGATAGCGGCTCCTTTCGTATGTTTTTCTGGATATCTCGTACATGCTGAGCGTCATTTTTCTTATTGGTCTCTTCTGATCCTTTCTGGTCTTCTTTGTTTTCATAATGATCCTCTTCAGTGTGTGTGTTATTACATCTTGATGAGGTTTACGACGGGTTGGACGGAAGTCCACAATTGGTTTAACTCTATCTTGGGGTGACTGGTTCTTAAACGTTAATATGGACGCTTAAGTGGTCACTTCGTGCGGTAAGTCATGTAATACATCTTTGAAGTATTTTAAATGCAAAGTTCATGTGCGATACTTTTTGCAGCAGTGCAACCTGCACATTTTCGAAACTCATCCCATTATGATAACCCAAGGGTTCGATGCAGAGTGATGGCGTGATGTATTGTTCTGATCCCCATCTGTTGCATAAAGTTCTTGCACATATTTCGTCCGAGCTGTGGTCCATTAACAGACAAAACTCGCTTCAATTATCCTACCCTGTGGAGGAAGTGGCTGTTGAATGCAATAGCTACCGTCCTTCCCATGGCTTTCTTCAATAGACTAAATATCAAAAACTATGGTGTCAGTTCTGCTATTACAAGGATGTATCGATAGCCTCTTTCCCAGGTCAGAAGATGTCCGAAAAGGTATGTCACAGCTATGCTCGTAGTCTTTCGGATAGTAACGGAAACACAGGCTCCATGGTTTACAGGGAGTGCATGCACTTTGTACTTTTCTAAATCAACTGTACATGTTTGTATGACGCTTTCGAGGTCCATAGTGCGCATCATTCAGGTGTATGCATCAAATGAATGTATTTCTTATATCTTTTTTTTTATTGCTTTCTGCTGGGTTAGTTCGTCTGAATAAACAGCCATTCCTAACCTTAAAAGACTGTTCGATGTCGGCAACTGATCGATATTACGATTTCTCCTTGGCTGCACGCAAGGCTGGGTCCATGTCTTGCCTCTACCCAGTGTTTGCATGCATGTCTCCCACAAAATTTTCAAAGGTTTACGCATCTTGATTATAAGGATGTTAAAATTTGGTTCCCTGATCTCCTTGTTATTTTCTGCTGTCAAACCGGCAGGTCCTCATGACAATGCATCTGCTGCTACATACTACTTCCCCGGGGATATGTACTGCTTGAAACTTAAATTCTTGTAAGAAGTTCCGCAACGTTACAGTCGTCCATATGTCAATTTCGCAGTCATTAAGAACTACAACGCCTTATGACTTACGTAATTTTTGTATTCCGTAGAAATACTGGAACACGTGAAGCAATACTGACCTTACGACTTATCTTAGAAGAAAGATTAAGGAAAGGCAAACCTACGTTTCTAGCATTTGTAGACTTAGAGAAATCTTTTGACAATGTTAACTGGAATACTCTCTTTCAAATTCTAAAGGTGGCAGGGGTAAAATACAGGGAGCGAAAGGCTATTTACAATTTGTACAGAAACCAGATGGCAGTTATAACAGTCGAGGGGCATGAAAGGGAAGCAGTGGTTGGGAAGGGAGTAAGACAGGGTTGTAGCCTCTCACCGAGGTTATTCAATCTGTATATTGAGCGAGCAATAAAGGAAACAAAAGAAAATTTCGGAGTAGGTATTAAAATCCATGGAGAAGAAATAAAAACTTTGAGGTTCACCGATGACATTGTCATTCTGTCAGAGACAGCAAGGGACTTGGAAGAGCAGTTGAATGGCATGGACAATGCCTTGAGAGGAGTATATAAGATGAACATCAACAAAAGCAAAACGAGGATAATGGAATATAGTCGAATTAAGTCGGGTGATGCTGAGGGAATTAGATTAGGAAATGAGACACTTAAAGTAGTAAAGGAGTTTTGCTATTTGGGGAGCAAAATAACTGATGATGGTCGAAGTAGAGAGGATATAAAATGTAACTGGCAATGGTAAGGAAAGCGTTTCTGAAGAAGATAAATTTGTTAACATCGAATATAGATTTAAATGTCAGGAAGTCATTTCTGAAAGTATTTGTATGGAGTGTATCCATGTATGGAAGTGAAACATGGACGATAAATAGTTTGGACAAGAAGAGAATAGAAGCTTTCGAAATGTGGTGCTACAGAAGAATGCTGAAGATTAGATGGGTAGATCACATGAGGAAGTATTGAATAGGATTGGGGAGAAGTTTGTGGCACAACTTGACTAGAAGAAGGGATCGGTTGGTAGGACATGTTCTGAGGCATCAAGGGATCACCAATTTAATATTGGAGGGCAGTGTGGAGGGTAAAAATCGTAGAGGGAGACCAAGAGATGAATACACTAAGCAGATTGAGAAGGATGTAGGTTGCAGTAGCTACTGGGAGATGAAGCAACTTGCACAGGATAGAGTAGCGTGGAGAGCTGAATCAAACCAGTCTCAGGACTGAAGACCACAACAACAACAACAATTTTTTTTGTCTCCTTGTCAAAAAATATCGAAATCTACCGACAGCAAAGGCGATGGTGAACGCTGCTAGCTCAGTCACGGCTCAGCACACGGCTGGCATATGCCATTTTACATGTATTGCAGTTTCTCTATCTTGTTTTTCTTCTTGAAAGACATGTAAACTAAGGCCTGATTTCGATACGTCAGTACAGATGGAGCATTCTCTCCTCAAATACCGATGACACAACATTAGTGAGTTTATTAAAGCTTCTTTTAACTCCTTAAGTTCTTGCTACTTACCTTCCGTCCATTTCCAACTCGTATTCTTCCCCGTCAGGTGGCACAGATTGGGTGTAACTGTCACATCATTTACAAATTTTTTATACAAATTGGAGAGCCCCAGGTAAGTACGTAGCTGCCGTTTTCTTCTTGGTACGGAATAGTTTCCAATGGCCTCTGATTTTTTCAGGTCGAGATGGATACCATCTGCCGATATAATGTGTTCCAGGATTTCTGTAGGATCCTGCCCACTCGTCTCTTATAGCGTGCCTAAATGATGCTGCGTTCTCGGAATGCTATACAACCGTTGAAGCAAGTCACTTTAATGGTTTTTATTACAATAAAGAAGACTGACAATATTTCAAAATTTTAAACATGGGTTAACTATGTATTTATAATCTGCGTGAATTCCTGAGGGACCAAACTGCTTAGGTCATAGGCCCCTAGACCTACACACTTCTTACTCTAAAATATGCTAAGAGCAACACACACACCCATTCCCGAGGGAGGACTCGAACCTCCGGCGGGAGGGGCTGCGCAGTCCGTGACATGACGGTGCAAACTGCGTGGCCACTCCGCGCGACCTGTATTTATAAGAACGTGTCGCAAGCAAAGGGCGACATGCAGATAAGTCAGAGGCCTTCGCTATATATAATGTCCATGTAAGCAATAGATATGGATCACTAATCACTATCGTAGTGCCGGTCTAGTACTGTGCTGGTCTATTCTGCTGGTCTCGTACTGAGCGACTGAGGCTGTCAGGAGCGGCGCTTATATTCTCTTCGTAACAGGTTGCGCTCCTGTCGTGGAGCGGTCCTTGTCAGCGCGTTATTGGCTGACGTCGTCTCACAGCCTTCTGTGCTCTTGCGTTCGTCAACTTCGTGTCAGCGCTTGTCGTTACGTCGGAACAATTTCCAACTCCTTCCTGCTGAATTCTGACTCCTCCAGTTTAATAGTTACTTCGTGTTTTCCAAAGACTCCAGCAACTACTGCAAAAATTTAATTTAATTTTGTTAGTCCCATGTTTTTCCCGTAATCAGTATGTCGTCGACGCATAACATTTTATCCTTAGCGCTCCCGGAATGATGGATCTTAGATGTTTGGTGAATGTTGATGACTATTTGTTCAAACCAAACAGTAAGTTTTAGAAATGAAAACAATGTCCATAGCATAAAAATATTGTATACTTGCGACAATCTGGATATAATTCAGTTTGCCAGTAACTTGTGGCAAATCAATTGATGTAAACACTCGTATCCCGAGGTGGCTTTTTAAAAGTTTTTCTAAAGCTTCTAGTGTGTCCATTTATTGTTGAATTATTGTGTTATTAGCTCGGAGTCGGACACCAGAGCCGCACGGGATTAGCCGAGCTGTCTAAGGGCGCTGCAGTCATGGGCTGTGCGGCTGGTCCTCCCTCGGCCGTGGATGTGTGTGTTTGTCTTTGGGATAATTTAGGTTAAGTAGTGATTAAGCTTAGGGACTGATGACCATAGCAGTTAAGTCCTATAAGATTTCACACACATTTGAACATTTTTTTGCGGGCACCAGTCTTATCGATCCATCCTTATTTTGATGCATCACATTAGGTTTTTCAACTTCTTCTGCTACCCCTTCTGTCAGTACGGTTTTCACTTCATGTTGTATTTCCTTGTTATACACAAGTAGCAATGTGTGGCACTTGACAAGAAAATTTAAGATCCGTTTTTAATTGAATTTATACAAGACGTCGTGTATAGACCACTGGGTAATTAAAAATACCTTTGCATATTTCTTCAGAATATACTCCAGCGCAGTTCTCGCATCATTCTATTGAATATGCCGTAGCTTCGTCTTGGACTCTTGAAACTGGTTCAAATGGCTATGAGCACTATGGAACTTAACATCTGAGGTCATCGGTCCCCTAAAACTTAGAACTACTTAAACCTAACTAACCTAATGACATCACATACATCCATGCCCGAGGCAGAATTCGAACGTGCGACCATAGCGGTCGCTCGGTTCCGGACTGAAGCGCCTAGAACCGCTTGGCCACCGCTGCCTGCGGGACTCTTCAGAAACTGCTTCTATCTTATCTTCATAGGACCCTATTAACCTCAACACAACTCCACCTTGACTACACTCATTTTCCACATATTTGTTAAAACATAGTACCGCCTACTTGCCTGTCACATTGGCTGCGACAAAACTCTCTCCCAAATGCAGAACCATTTAATATCTTTTCAAAAGGTCAATCCGTAATATTGTGTCAGACGTCAAAGCTTGACGAATCATGCAGTCTACATAAAACTGATGCTCTAGACACTGGAAATCAGTTCAATACTTTCGCCTTTCATGGCGCCTCTTAGTCCTATCTTCTAACTTAGGAACACTGGTCATCTTGATCACATATCTAACAAATGTTCTTATCTAACATTTTATTCGCAGTGTCTAGTACACATTGAACTAGAATATAATTAAATTTTGGGTTTATAGTCGGCTACTGGCGTACTTCCTTTTTATCTTCTTCTTCTTCCCTCAATAACAACTTCCTAATTTTTACAAAATATATTTACAAGATTGTAGCTGCCCCTGAACGTCGTGCTATTCGTTCTGTAGTGACTCCTACTTGTCGGCGCCGTCCTTTATTCAGTGTCACCTCAATCCTTGGGTTCCGTCGCGGATCAGGTCTTTGATTTCATTTATTTTTCTAATCCTCCTGATCCTCCTATCATCGTTTCTTCTTACATTTCTCCTACCGTCTCTGCGGTTGTCGTATCTTCCATTCTCCCTCCTATCACCTGTTCAACAGTTCAGCTCCAGTGGCCATGGTCGTTTCTCCTGTTCCATCGGTCCCATTTCCTCTGTGGTTGAACTATCGCTCACCAATGCGAATTATTTACTTGCGTATGAACACGTTGAAACTTTGACTCTACGAAGTGTACCAGCACATTGTCCCCTCCACTCCTGTGGTATCCTAACTCACTTAAAAACTGCTGAAATACTTGTATCTCATCCAAACGCCTCGAAGCGATCTGTATTTCTCTTCTAATTTAACTCGGGAGTTTACTAACACATAACCGTATCAATTCGCAGAGTGGATAGGGCACATCCAAAGCTATTCCCCGCAGCAATGCCTTTAAAATATTGCAAAGGGTCTGGCCATCGTGACCCTAAATAATTTGTGATCATCGTTATTCTACCTAAATTTATTCTTGTTTTGTTTTTGGACAATACGGTTCCTGTAATGCACTCCTAAATTGACCGGACGTCCTACATTCCTTTGCTGTTGCTCTCGTATTCGCAGTGGATTCTCCTCTACACAGTTGCATGGGATCTAAACCTCGGAATCATTTCCCGGAAGTCTTCTGCCCATGATCTGGGATGTAAACGGTTCCCATTATATGTAAATAGTGGAAGTTTCTATATCAACAAAGACTGTTTTCGAAGCTCTTCCTCATCCGCGTCGCATAATCCGGTATCTGAAAGCACAGCAGTAATTTCCGGCGTATCGGAAAGTGGCGGATCTCCCCTAATACAAAATGACTCTGAGCACTATGGGACTTAACATCTGAGGTCATCAGTCTCCCCTAATACAGCATACGGTAATCTTTCTGTTAAATGGCCAGTTTCGTGCTGCTCGTAGACTATCTGATGCTCTCTTTTTCTTTCTGCAATGCATCTAAAATTTCTCTATGTCTCGGCTTTATTGTTCTTTGTGCGGCCTGATTACATTTCAATATTATGGGGTGCAGAAAATAATCTGCTACCTGTCACAATAGGAGGTTATTTATTTCCCCACAGGTGAATTTTCTACACCCCATAAAGGAACAGTCACGGAGTTCAACAGCATCCAGTATGGATAAAATTCATTGCAACATTAGTTGATACAAAAAGATTGTTTTGATATCCCTACTAAAAGATATCTACTGATGTTAAATTTTTGGGTCGTGCTGGCCATTCCTGAGGATTACAGTATCCTAATCATATTCCAAATAATCTGTTGTTCGGTTCTTGCGCAACATCACGTGCAAAACAGTTTGGGTGATCACTGAGTTCCGTCCACATCCGGCCCATGCCTAGACGGACATATTACAGACAGTCTACTTAAACAGCCAACGACAGCAGCTTGATACATCCTATTTGACAGAGTACCAGCAAAGTAATGTAGACTGGTGATTTCATCTTGTTGATTATCTAGCTTTAATATGCCAATAGAACCAATTAATTATAATGCATTTTCCACAGTAACAGATTACCCCCTTTCCTCCAGACCTCAATCCACCTACAAAAACCATCAGCATATTAGATCTGAACACAGTAAACTCACATACCAAGAATCAGTCACATGTTGGCTCTCAGTTCTGATGTCCGCAATAGCGCACTAACTTAGTGAAAATTGAAAATTAAAGTTCACTTAACGGATCTGTAGGGATTGAAAACCGATAAAAAAACTGTCCAATAATAAGTGTTTAGGTTCTTACTATCGCTACTACGCTGATTGACAACTGCTAGGGAAAAGCCTGCACTTGCTAAAAAACAAGCGACACTTGCTAAGAAACAACAGCCTGTTGCTGCAGAACAACCAACAATTGATACGGAACAACCGACCAAATGACAGCAAAAGGAAATGTAGAGGTTGTAGGGAAGCCAGTGCACCGATCCTCGACATTCACGCGGTACGGTGTTTGACGGAGGTTGTTATGGCACTAGACTGTGCGGCCTTCAGTGTGATGTGATTACGATCGTGGACTAGCAACTGGACGGCTCGAAGCCAGTCAAGGTGTTACCACTGTTGGCACGGTAATGAGTGTGTCCAAAAGCGTCACCTTGCGCTTAAAATAGGCCATTGGAGGTGAAAATGCTATGCGGTAGCATGCCGGTAGTCGTGGGCGGATCATCATACAGCAAGAGTATCGATACGTGGCCCTAGTGGCGAAAAGGAACAGACATCTCACTGCTAGGCAGATCGGTGCAGTCCTTGCAACCGCTACAGGTAAACGTGGCTGTGCCAGGATAATATCGCAGCAGTCAAATCAGGCTGGTTTGTGTGCTCGGAAGCCTGTTGAACGCATTCCTCTGTTGCCAAGCCATCGCCAAGAAAGAATTCGTTGGTGTCGTGATCATGTTGATTGAGATTAGTAACAGCGGTTCAGAGTGTCGTTTTCTGACGAATCCCACTTCACTGTGGCAAGTGATTGTGGCCACCAGTTAGTGTGAAGAGAGCGGTAACACGATACACATCACAGAATGTTCATAAGCATCATTTTTATGGCCTAGGCATTATGTTGTGGGCAGGCATTAACCACACTGGCCTAACACGGTTGCATATTTTTGCGTGAGCAGTAATTTCCGGCGTATCGGAAGGTGGCGGTTCTCCCCTATTACAAAATGACTCTGAGCACTATGCGACCTAACATCTGAGGTCATCAGTCTCCCGAAATACAGCATACCGTAATCTTTCTGTTAAATGGCCAGTTTCTTGATTGTCTTCCGCTGCTCCTCGTAGACTATCTGATGCTCTCTTTTTCTTTCTGCAGTGCATCTAAAATTTCTCTCTTTCTCGGCTTTATTGTTCTTTGTGCGTTTTTGAACTGTACTAGAACTTTAATCTTAGCATGTTCATTACCGTGGCTGCATGGGTTTTCAGTAATTGTTTTACAGTGACAGTCAACACTCCCACTTGACCTACCCCTTCCTTCACGGTCTTCGACAGTCTCATTCTCCTTTTGCGAGTTAGCATAATCCCCTCCGCACGAATTAAGGTTTTCAGTGGCTTTGCCGTTAACTTCTACTCTCAAATTTGCTTCCTGTATTTTCCGTCTACGCTTTTTCCTTTCGCTTCATATTCTGTAGTGTGGTCGTAGATTTTCTTTTCACGACTCCAATCTGATCATCTAGTTTTTTTATTAAATTATATAATCGTCCTTCTTTTTTTCTTTCTATATGTTCAAATTGATCGTCAGCTTTCTCTTGACTTTTCTTACGAACATCCTCTTTCTGTATAAACTTCACATGTAAAACGGCACGAAAGTCAAACTCTGCAGCTGAAGGTGGTGTCATTCATGACTTGGACCATTCTGTTCTAGTCCTTGGTCTTTCCTGTTCCTACTTCCGATACTTTGTTATTAATGGTCACTTTATCGCGTTCTTCAAACATAATGAATTCTTCCTGATTTATCTCTTCCGTCAGTTAGCTGCTCTCCATTCCGTGAATAATTTCCTGTGGTACTTCTCTATCTGAATATCCGTTGCCCTTATTTTTTACCGTAATTTCTCTTTCTGCTTCACTCATTCGAGCTAAACCTTGTACTTTCACTCACGCAATTCGTGTCGTACCCCAACAAAAGATTCATCATCCCAAACGTTCCTGACATTCATATGTAACGCAGTGTGCTTCCGAACATCCCCTTATTCCCAACTAGCATGAAAATCTGTTTTAAATTATTCCGGAAACCTGCAATCGCTTGTATATTTAATGCTCCGTTATATTTCATACTCCGATTATATTTAATACTCCGATTATAAATATTTATGCACGCGAATTGTGGGTCTCTGCTATGAATTTACATGAATTTGTATGTGTGGCGTAACAGTTCTGGAAAGCTTTTACAAAGAAGGTCAGCAAGGTACAATCACAACTGGGAAAAACTGATCAGGTCATAACTAAGCAGAGCAGGTTATCTAACGAGTACACCGACATCAGCAACATATTTTATGCTTTAGCTCACCAGTTGAACGATATTCAGTCCATGTACCGAGCGAGGTGGCACAGTGGTTAACACACTGGAGTCGCATTCGGGAGGACGACTGTTCAATCCCGTCTCCGGCCATCCTGATTTACGTTTCCCCTGATTTCCCTAAATCCTTTTAGGCAAATGCCGGGATGGTTGCTTTGAAAGGGCACGGCCGATTTCCTTCCCGGTCCTTCCCTGACCCGAGCTTGGGCTCCATCTCTAATGACCTCGTTGTCGACGGGACGTTACACAATAATCTCCTCCCTCCTCAATCCATGCGTCAAGAGCTGACAGACTAGAAAAACCAAACTAAAAAATGTTGAAAGCTGTTGCGTCAATTTTCGATGTAGATGACAAGTCGAGCAAAGGCAGCCATGTCACCGAAATAACGACAGAGCTTGCGCTACTATAGGACTCACTCAAGTAGAATCAATCCCTGTACCACATGTCTTGCTGTATAATTTACACAAAAAATGTACTCCAACTGTGACAATTCCCAACTTTTTTCCAGGGTGCTGTGGTATACCCCCAGATGTGTTCATAAAATCATTTAGAGGTGGCATACCTAAGAGCCTGCAATGATACATTAAAAAAAAAAAAACAGTTTAATGCACGGTGAAACTGCCTTATGGGAGACTGAATTACTTAAAAAATATTCGATCTACTATAACTCTGAGAAGTAATTTTTGATTAAATACTGGTCAAAGGGCCACCAAAGACGGTCTAAAAAGGAAATCTATAATCGTGCCACATGTAAAAGTAGGGGTGCTTATTTTCGAAAGTACTTCACCGACAACAATCACGAGCCCACGGACAGGCTCAATAGTAGGTGCTTGCGTGATAATTCGAGAGATCACGGAACACCACTGCCGCAAGGGAACTGAGGTGGTAAGTGGCGTTGTGGCAATAAGAATAGAAGGCGAAACAATGGGAGGTAGCGGAATAATCAATGGAATCGACGTTACCAACCCAGTTATAATAATAGCATGAATTAGGAAGCAGAAGAATAAATCCTATGATCACCAAGCTCCAGATAAATGGTTCCTACCAGGCAGGTTATACCCAATGTTCTGAACGAAGAGGTTTTGAGGGACGCATATATTGTCAATATGATATGGTACAGCAATTTACTTGACGAGCAAGATGATTGCGAGAGATCCAAGAAACTTGGGCTTGGTCTGAGCATACAGCTGGCCATTATTCATTCCCGTAGTGAAATGACACTGACATCAGCCGGATCGTTCAGATAAACTTCTGAGCGAAAGGTGGTGCCAACTTTACCTGTTAACACGTTCAGAAGTATCCCTCCAGCAGGGGCATGTAGTATGGCCGTTAAGCTGTGAAGCACACTCAGAATAAAACTAGAAGGAAAAGTAGTGTTTCATACGTTTTCATTTTCGACAGCCTTTATAACGAATCGTATCCCCGGCGTCAATTTCCTTGCGGATAACTACGCTGTGATTGACTTTTTTGCTGGAACCTATGTTTTGCACTAAAGGGGCGGTAGCTGAAAAGCTAGTTTGCTTGGTTCAGCCGAAGGCCAAGGCTGGTTATGGGCACAGGTATGCATGCAGATTATGAGTACCAAATCAGGGCCCTCACTAGCCCAGTTCTTAAAATCCTTATATCTTTACTAATACGATGACTGCCATCGAAGAAAAGTTAACTAGGTGGGATCATATCGATCACCAGCAGGTAGTTGATATAAGGAGCGTTTTCACTGAAAAAAGTGAGGTATTCGAAGAAAATTTTCATGTAATCAATTGTTACAGGTGTTAGTAAAGTTAATTTGTCGTTAAGAGTAGAAGAAATGTACATTGTATCAAAATAATTATTTACATTGGTTAATTACTTTGCTCAAAAATATATATTTTTTGTTAATACTTAACAAATAGCTGACACTGCTAAACATTTTAACACCACCTTCACAGTCTGTATTTAAGACAGATAAATAATTCTTTTTTTCGTCAAATTCAGAGACAGTTTGTTTCTTTCATACCACTACCTAATGTTTGATCGGGGAAAATCTCTCTCTGTGAATAATGAAGCGGCAGACTAGGCAATAGAAATGAAATTAATTTTTGCAAATTTGTAAAATTACCATTTATCTTATTAAATAATTGTAGCCAATTTTGTCTAGTGCATAACTCTGCGAAACATTCATATATATTTGTTTGTATAATTTTTTATTGTTGCAGCCGAGACCGACATGAAGCCCACGACCACTACAGTAGTATAATGTCATGTGCCAACTAGTTCCGCAGATAATGAAAAGATTGAAGAAATATATTATGACATACAATAAATTATTGAGATAGTTAAGAGTGACTGTAACACTACAATCAATATTGTTAATAATTTGTACTAATTAATTCTGCATAATGTCAAGTGTATATTCTTTTCTATGTGATGTCTTTGATCTACTGTAAAAAAGTGGAAAGGTAGTGTGACATGTTTGCTCTTTAAAAGTTAAGTTCTTTTTATTATTTGGAGGAAAGAGGGAAGTTGTATTTAATTATGTATATTTTTGTTGACTTTTTAATATGTTGAGATTTTTTAAAATATGTTTGCTGGCAACTATGTAGTAACTGGTTCATACATAGGGACTTTGTATTGTATAATGAGAAACCCACAGTAGTTCCCCTATGCAACGGAAGTGAGTTGGCGCGATAGGAAAAGGCGGATGTGGCGCTCAGTCGGGGCGGCAAGTGAGAGAGATCAGTCAGTTGGTAGCAAGTAACTGACGAGTAAAGAGTACAGGTGCCGAGTGGGACTTGCGGTATTGCAATTGGAATGGAATGGCCTCGAATTTAATAAGCAGCTGTGAAATGGTGCTCTCGATTTGGGAAACGCTCTAAAAATATATTAACAACCCCAAGAAGAGGTAAATAGAGCTAAGTACTGCTAATAGAAAGACCATCTAGCGGCCTCATGCTCGCAACCACGATTGCGCAACCACTTTATCTCACATACGAAAGGTCAGAACTGTATTACTGTGTGAACCAGTAATGTTGTGTTTGGTTCCTTGAAAATATAATCCTAACATTCAAAATGTGTTTGAACGATGTGTCCATTCAGTGCCTTTATCCATGTAGGATCCTGTCCTTTAAGTGATAAAATCCTACTACGTCCTTTGAATAAAAAGCATTAACAGTTTTACAGTGCATTTTATTGATGTGTGGCAAAGTTATGCCAGTACTCTTAATGTGCAGGGTAATATTTACTTGTTTTTTTTTTCATACATATAAAAGAGACTATTTATGTTTGAGTAGTTTCAAACTTAACTAGAAAATGAACTTGAATATGAGTTTAGGAAAGAGTATTACACGGAAAACAAGAGTGTTCTAATGTCTGTTGCTTTAAAGTAGTTTCCAAAAACTACTTGCTCTACATGTGCTATCATAAGCTTGTTTGAAGTAACAGCTTGTTGGAGATTATCTCTGATTTTGTAAGGGTTTTGTCAGGGTAGGGAGTGTTAAAATAGTACAAAATTAATGGTCTCAAATAAAAGAGTAATCCATTTTCCCCTTAATGCTACTTAATTTTGAAAGTGTGTATAGTTTTGTTGTTACAATGAAAGGAATAGTTTGTGGGATCAAATTTCTTTTTCATCATAATCAAAAGGATAAATTAGATTAGTAGGTTTATGGCTAATGAATCTTGAAGTGATTCCTGAGAAGTAAAGGTAGAAGGTTTGTATGCTGTGTCTTCTTATTGATTTTGTATACTAAATGTGTGCATTAATTGTATTTCACTATCATCATGTGCTATCTGGTCTGTAAGAGAAGAGGATCATTTGCAAATCTTATGACTGATTAAGTGCTAAAGTGACAACTGCTGCAAACCAATGTCTCATTTGTCCATTTGGGTGTGTTCCTTGCACTTCACAGATTAGTGTTAAGGAAAGTTCGTTCTGTCTAATTAGGTTGGCTCCGGTATAACAATTTCATTTAACAGTGGTCAGTTGCTACTTCTTGCAAAATTATTTTCTTTCTATTAACTACCTACAGCTATTCTTACGAAATTAAGTTTCGATACCAATTTTGCGTTAAGCAAACTCGGTCAGTTTTCTAAACTCCTCTCACAGGGTAACATTTACTTCAAGTTTAGGCCATGTTTGGCAAATTTACTACCGCAGTAATGTTATATGTATCTGCCTTGTGACAGAAATAAACCTTGTCGTCACTAGATTAAGTGCATGCCGGTATAACAAGCGGAGGAGTAGTGTTAAAAGACGAAAATTAAATAGTCGTGAGGGACTGTAATTCGATAGTAGGAAAAAAAAGAGGAGCAAAATAGTTGGTGTACATGGACTGGAGGAAAGGAATGAAAGGGGAAGCCGTCTGGTGGAATTTTGCACAGAACATTGAATTAAGAATCCTGAAAGAAGGTTGTATACATGGAAGAGACCTGGAGACACCAGGAGGTTTGAAAATTATTGTATAATGGCAAGACAGAGATTTCGGAACCAGATTTTAAATTGTAAGAAGTTTTCAGGGAAAGAGGTGGACACTGACCACAATTTATTAGTTATAAACTGCAAATTAAAACTGAAAAAACTACAAAGAGGTAGGAATTTAAAGATATATGACCTCGATGAACTGAAAGAAGCAGTGGTTGTAGAGAGTTTGAGAGAGAGTACCTGGAAACAAGAACAGGGGAAAGGAATACACTAGAACCAGAAGGTGGAGCTTTGAGAGGTGAAATATTTAAGGCAGCTGAGGATCAAGTACGTAAAAAGAAGAAGGCTAGTAGAAATACTTGGATAACACAAGAGATATTGAATTCAATTAATGAAAGGAGAACATTTAAAACCCTGTAAATTAAGCAGGCGAAAGGGGATACAACCGTCTAAAGAACTGGAATGACAGAATGTGCAAAATGGATAAGCAAGAATGGCTGGAGATAAAATGTAAGGTTTTAAAGCATGTATCATTAGCGGAAAGATGATGCCACTTACAGGAAAATTAAAGAGACCTCTGGTGAGAAGAGAACACCTGTATGAATATCAAGAGCTCAGAGAGGAAACCAGCCCTAAGCAACGAATGGAAAACAGAAAGTTGGAAAGCTTATATGAAGGGTCTATAAAAGGGAGATGTACTTGAGGCCAATATTATGGAAATGGAAAAGAATGTAGAAGCAGATGAAAGGGGAGACATGATATTGTGTGGAGAATTTGACAGAGCACTGAAAGACCCGAGACGAAACAAGGCATCGAGAGTAGCAACATTCCGTTAGAACTATGTTAGCCTTGGGAGAGCTAGACATAACAAAATACTGACCCTAAGACTTCTAATAGAAGATAGGTCAAGGAAAGGCAAACCTACGTCTAAAGCCTTTGTATACCTTGAAAAAGGTTTTGAGAATGTTGACTGGAATACGCTCATTCAAATTTTACAGGTGGGAGGAATAAAATACAGGGAGAAAAATGCTATTTACAACTTGTAAATAAACTAGACAGCAGTTACACGAGTCGAGGGCATGAAAGGGAAGCAAGAGTTGAGAAGGGAGTGAGACATGTTTGTTGCCTGTCCCAGATCTTAGTCAGTCTGTATACTGGACAAGCAGTAAAAAAAAAAAAAAAAAAAAAAAAAAAAAAAAAAAAAAAAACTAAAGAAAAATTTGGGGTAGGAATTGAAGTCCATGGAGAAGAAGTAAGAGAATATTCAGGTTTGCCGATGCGTTTGCAATTCTGTCAGAGACGGCAAAGGACTCGGAAGAAAAGTTCAGCGGAATGGACAGTGTCTTGAAACGAGGGTATATGATGAACAGCAAAGCAAACCGAGGACATTGGAAACTAGTCGAATTAAATCAGGTGATGCTGAGAGAATTAGGTTAGGAAATGAGACACTTAAAGTAGTAAATGAATTTTGCCATTTGGCAGAAAAATACCTGATGATGGCCGAAGTAGAGAGGACATAAAATATAGGCTGGCAATGGCAACAAAAGCGTTTCTCAACAAGAGAAATTTATTGACATTGATTATAGATGCAAGTATCAGTAAGTCTTTTCTGAAAGTATTGAATGGGGTGTAGCCATAGACAGAAGTAAAACATGGACGATAACAGTTTAGCGAAGGGAATACAGGTTTCTCAAATGTGGTGCTGCAGGGAAATGCTGAAGAATAGATGGGTAGATCACGGAACTGATGTCGAGGCACTGAATGGAATTGGGGGCAAAAGAAATTTATAACATAATCTGGCTAGAAAAAGGGGTCTATTGGAAGGACACATCTTGAGACAGCAAGGGAACACGAATTTAGTACTGGATGGGAAGCGTGGGGGAGGGGAGGGGGGTAAAATCATAGATGGAGACCAAGAGACAAATATAGTAAGCAGTTTCAGACGAATGTAGCTTGCAGTAGTTACTCGAAGATGAAGAGGCTTGCACAGGATACAATAGCATGGAGACCTGCATCAAAGCAGTCACTGGACTGAAGACCACAACAACAGCTATTTTAATAATACCATCTTCCCATAAAGGTCGATTGTATTTGTTTCGTGGATCGGTATTTAACAAGGCATCATTTTGAATTTCTGATTGACTTTTACACTTCTGGAGTCGTTTTGTCTTCTGTACTATCGGAACAGTCTTCCTAGTGCATTTTTGCCGTGTAATATATCTCCGATCTATTTCATCAGTTCCACTAAAAATTATGTTTTGCAGGTGTACAAGGGGTATTTAGTTTTCTAAATTTTCTTTTATCTATAACTCAATATTAAATAAAGCTGTATAAGCAGAAAATCGAGCTTTATTGTACTCAGTCTGAGTCAAACAAAACAAACTGAAAGACACGACACAAGCCTTCGCCATGCTGCAGTGGTGCCAAAACTGTTAGATTGCCAAGGTTGGCGACAGCTGCTGTGTCGTAAGGACACGATATACTACAGCCAGGGCTGATATGTAAATAGCAGTAATTCGGAGGCCGTCGATTAACTTTTCGTGAAATAATACTCCAAGGAGAGGTGATTTCTTACTTTACTTATTCTAGCAGACATAAAAAAGGCATGAAATTAACGGATGGTCACTCATTCTCAATTGAAACCTTGGCAAGGACGTTTTACATTGCCATTATTGACTTTTGAAGTTGTGTTCTCGACTCATTGTCCAGTAATTCAGATGATCTGCTATGAAGAAAGATACGATAAACATTTGTAGGCCTTTAATGATTTAAGTAAAATTAACCCCAGAAAAAATCTGCGGAGTTTGCATATGACTGATGGCACTGCCAATACAAAAGCCATGAATATCCGTTCCAACTTGTGAACATGTACCAAGATAGTCGTTAGGAGTCTTATACCAAGAGGTAAAGCCTTAAGTTATAATTTCGTCTGGTTTGATTGTTCATTTCAGTTAGGTTTGTTTCCCTGCCTTGAGTTTTTGTTACGTAAGCACATAACTCACCAGCTTGCGATATGGGCTGAATGTGTCTACCGCCAAGCTAGTGTAGGGGGCCGTGATGTTTACTATCACAGATACACATTATGTCTCACGTCATGGGGAGTGCGTATGCTAATTGTATGCTAATTGTGTAGACAGTGTGAACTGAATACTGCTTATCCTATTTGGACGACTGGGCTCGCCGTGTGAGATCTGTAGATTCAGTATTTTGTAGAAGTACACATTTGGCTCTGAACTCGCGAACGCGTTCAAAGGGGACATGTTAAATTACTTGCCACCTAACCAATACGCGTGATTCCGCGTACCGCACAGACTGCTAAACCTTAACAACGTGTATGAAAGTGTAGGATATTGGCTGTTCTGACAATTGGCTACGGTGTGTGTATCCAGTCTAGGGTGATACTAACCAGAAAGTGGCTGCGAGACGCGAACTGTTGTCTCAAATCCCGTGGAGTAATTAAAAATGGCATTATGATGCTTCGAACTATCTACGTTTCATGGCGGTAGTCAAACCTCTAGATTAAATTAACGTCCCCGAAACACGCTGCAGATATACTTTCAAGGCTCTAAGAGCGTATTGTTCCATATATATTCGCCCTATAATGACGTTAGTAGGATGAATTGCCATGCCATTAAGCTCTCCATTTTTTCCGCAGTTAATATTCTTCATTTGTGTTTTTACCTATTGTGACTGTGTTTCTGCATAAATACCTAACACCAGTGGCTATGCATCCCATAGAACAAATCAGAAACCAGTAGATTTGTAATGGTGAAATATTAATGCTTACTTGAACGTTCCGTTGCATACATGTAAAGATAAGCCACGTGTGCTAAAGCTGGGCTACCTTCAAGTTAACAGCGCCAACCACGACTCTGTGTTGCTCTTGTACAGCTGTCCTACCTACTCGACGTCAACCAACAAGTGCTCTGACGATACCACGATGCCGGGTGTCGTTGTGTTGTGGGAGTTTGGAGAGTATTTCCCTCACACATATAGCGCTAATTCCAGGACGAAGAAGATGTCTTTCCACCACGTGAAGTTAATTCAGCACAGTTACCTGGCAGTGTCAAGGTACCAAGAATAAATGCTGTAAACTTATTGTTAGTAGCGAAACAAAGACTGACAGCGTAAATGGTACGCAAGCAATGCTAAAGTTCAGCAACAAAACTGGAAGGAAGTACAACAGAATGTACATCCAAACGATCACGCTTCTTATGGCAGATGAATGTATGTGTGTGTATTTAATTTCGTGTACACTTATATAACGGGTATGTTACTCGATGCGACAGTCTGAAAGATGTCACTGGTTATATACCCTGTGCTTCAACTATACACTCCTGTTATCTGTATACAAGTGCATCCAATGACTCATCTTGCACAACTTAACTAATCTGTAACAATGATCAAGAACGAAGCAAAAAGGGAAAG
Organism: Schistocerca gregaria; assembly: GCF_023897955.1. Lineage (NCBI taxonomy): Eukaryota > Metazoa > Arthropoda > Insecta > Orthoptera > Acrididae > Schistocerca > Schistocerca gregaria. Next base: position 516,826,799 of record NC_064924.1, read on the forward strand.
AGAGAGAGAATAGAAATTGAGAGTATTTAATGTACTGTAACGAAATAGCTATCAGAAAGCTTTAGTGCTATCTTCACTGTAAATATTCGTGTAATATAACATTTCTTTCCTTCCAAGTATTCACGTAATATTCAGAACATGTACTTGTACCCACTCCAATAAATATTGGCAAATATGAATTCCTGAAGATCCAAAACCTTACAAAAGCCCTAAAACATCAGAATACACCTCATTATGTATCCAAACCAACTATTCAAAATCTCTGTAATTTTCGATCAAAAATACTTCAAAATAATTATCATTGAGTGAAAGAATTTGAAAGTATTTACAGTAGAAGTAAAAAAATAAAAATTTAACGTTTGTTACCCAATGCAACGTGTAAATTAACTCACAGAGATGCCCACTCTCAGTTCGTCTTAGCAGTTCGTTATCTTCGTAAAGGAGTGCGAATAATGTTAAGTTATTAAACATTTTTGTATACAGGACAAAATGCTACTATCAGCATAATTTCGTCCTACCTTGGCGGCAGTGTAACATCTCAGTTTAATTTAGCGCCTCAGGCGTAGATAAAAGTCATTTTCCTTACAATATACACTCCTGGAAATGGAAAAAAGAACACATTGACACCGGTGTGTCAGACCCACCATACTTGCTCCGGACACTGCGAGAGGGCTGTACAAGCAATGATCACACGCACGGCACAGCGGACACACCAGGAAGCGCGGTGTTGACCGTCGAATGGCGCTAGCTGCGCAGCATTTGTGCACCGCCGCCGTCAGTGTCAGCCAGTTTGCCGTGGCATACGGAGCTCCATCGCAGTCTTTAACACTGGTAGCATGCCGCGACAGCGTGGACGTGAACCGTATGTGCAGTTAACGGACTTTGAGCGAGGGCATATAGTGGGCATGCGGGAGGCCGGGTGGACGTACCGCTGAATTGATCAACACGTGGAGCGTGAGGTCTCCTCGATACATCGATGATGTCGCCAGTGGTCGGCGGAAGGTGCACGTGCCCGTCGACCTGGGACTGGACTGCAGCGACGCACGGATGCATGCCAAGACCGTAGGATCCTACGCAGTGCCGTAAGGGACCGCACCGCCACTTCCCAGCAAATTAGGGACACTGTTGCTCCTGCGGTATCGGCGGACCATTCGCAACCGTCTCCATGAAGCTGGGCTACGGTCCCGCACACCGTCAGGCCGTCTTCCGCTCACGCCCCAACATCGTGCAGCCCGCCTCCAGTGGTGTCGCGACAGGCGTGAATGGAGGGACGAATGGAGACTTGTCGTCTTGAGCGATGAGAGTCGCTTCTGCCTTGGTGCCAATGATGGTCGTATGCGTGTTTGGCGCCGTGAAGGTGAGCGCCACAATCAGGACTGCATACGACCGAGGCACACAGGGCCAACACCGGGCATCATGGTGTGGGGAGCGATCTCTTACACTCACCGTACACCTCTGGTGATCGTCGAGGGGACACTGAATAGTGCACGGTACATCCAAACCGTCATCGAACACATCGTTCTACCATTCCAAGACCGGCAAGGGAACTTGCTGTTCCAACAGGACAATGCACGTCCGCATGTATCCCATGCCACCCAACGTGCTCTAGAAGGTGTAAGTCAACTACCCTGGCCACCAAGATCTCCGGATGTGTCCCCCATTGAGCATGTTTGGGACTGGATGAAGCGTCGTCTCATGCGGTCTGCACGTCCAGCACGAACGCTGGTCCAACTGAGGCGCCAGGTGGAAATGGCATGGTAAGCCGTTCCAACAGGACTACATCCAGCATCTCTACGATCGTCTCCATGGGAGAATAGCAGCCTGCATTGCTGCGAAAGGTGGATATACACTGTACTAGTGCCGACATTGTGCATGCTCTGTTGCCTGTGTCTATGTGCCTGTGGCTCTGTCAGTGTGATCATGTGATGTATCTGACCCCAGGAATGTGCCAATAAAGTTTCCCCTTCCTGGGACAATGAATTCACGGTGTTCTTATCTCAATTTCCAGGAGTGTAGAATCAAACCGACCAGCTCTAACTTGTAACGAAAAACTCAGTAAAGTGAGGCTTCGTTGAGGGACGCTGTTGCACAGCAAAATCACAGTTCACCCTAATCTTGTCTTCTGCATTATGTGTCACATACCTTTCCCGGAGGAATTATACTAAGTATAAGTATCTCAATCGCAGAGCTTAAACTTGTGATGCCAATTGAGAAGGAAGGACCCTGGATCTATCAGAGTCCTAGGTCGCCGTATATCTGTTCGTGGCAGCTACAATAAGAATGAGTCCAAGCTTCTTCTGCGTGAGATGTAGCAACACTCAAACTGGTTCATAAATTTAACATTCTAGACCTTCTTTCTTACGGTTTACCTTGCAAGTCACGAAACGTTTGCCTCTAGGTTCCACAATAGGTACGCGGCATATCATCCATAATTCCATAATTCTACATGTTGTCTTCAGCAATTGTGCCCTCTACTAACTCATTTCACAACAGTCACTCAGTATCATTTCCACCTGACCCCCCCCCCCCCCCTCTCAGAACAGCATGTCATCTTAACAGGTGTGTGTTCGCATGGGTTGCCATAAGTAACTGTTCGTCGAAATTTTTCCACAGGATGTCTATATGAAATATTATTCAGAATCCAACATTTTTGTTACAATTGTGAACTGTTATTTAAACAATAAAAAAAATGTTCAACATACCGAACTGCCTTGAATTCCACACTTCTATTAAGAGAAAAGCACATGCAGCATTCATTTGAATTGACTTCAGGCATTAGACTGGAATTGATTAACAATTTATCATGTCGCTTTACTGTACTGTCACACGCTTATATTTTACAGAATTTTAGCTCTGGTAACGATTCTGCGTGTTGTCCATAATCTGTAGCCGGCCGGAGTGGCCGTGTGGTTCTAGACGCTACAGTCTGTAATCTACCGACCGCTACGGTCACAGGTTCGAATCCTGCATCGGGTATGGATGTGTGTGATATCCTTAGGTTAGTTAGGTTTCATTAGTTCTAAGTTCGAGGCGACTGATGACTCAGAAGTTAAGTAGCATAGTGCTCAGAGCCACTTGAACCATAATCCGTAAGATACTGTCGGTCTCCATGGCTCCAACTGCTAAGTTCTGCCCCAGTATACCCTGAAGCGCTAAAGGAACTGGTATAGGCATTCGTATTCAAATACAGAGATATGTAAACCGGCAGAATAAGGCGTTGCAGTAGGCAACGCCAATATAAGACAAAGAGTATCTGACGCATTTATTAGTCGGTTACTGCTGTTACAATAGCACCTTATCAAGATTTAAGTTAGTTTGATCGTGGTGTTATAGTTGGATCACGAGCCATGGGACACAGGATCTGCGAGATACAGATGAAGTCGGTATTTACTCGTACACTATTTCACGAGTGTACCGTGAATGTAAGGAATTCGGTAAAACATGGAATCTCTGACATCGCTGCGGTCGGAAAAAGTTCCTGGAAGAACGGAACCAACGACGGCTTTAGACAATCGTTGAATGTGACAGAAGTGCAACCCTTCCCCATATTGGAGTAGATTTCAATACTGGCGATAAACAAGTGTCGATGTCCAGACCATTCAGTGGTCGGCGGAAGGTGCACGTGCCCGTCGACCTGGGACTGGACTGCAGCGACGCACGGATGCACGCCAAGACCGTAGGATCCTACGCAGTGCCGTAGGGGACCGCACCGCCACTTCCCAGCAAATTAGGGACACTGTTGCTCCTGCGGTGTCGGCGGACCATTCGCAACCGTCTCCATGAAGCTGGGCTACGGTCCCGCACACCGTTAAGCCGTCTTCCGCTCACGCCCCAACATCGTGCAGCCCGCCTCCAGTAGTGTCGCGACAGGCGTGAATGGAGGGACGAAAGGAGACGTGTCGTCTTCAGCGGTGAGAGTCGCTTCTGCCTTGGTGCCAATGATGGTCGTATGCGTGTTTGGCGCCGTGCAGGTGAGCGCCACAATCAGGACTGCATACGACCCAGGCACACAGGGCCAACACCCGGCATCATGGTGTGGGGAGCGATCTCCTACACTGGCCGTACACCTCTGGTGATCGTCGAGGGGACACTGAATAGTGCACGGTACATCCAAACCGTCATCGAACCCATCGTTCTACCATTCCTAGTTCGGCAAGGTAACTTGCTGTTCCAACAGGACAATGCACGTCCGCATGTATCCCGTGCCACCCAACGTGCTCTAGAAGGTGTAAGTCAACTACCCTGGCCACCAAGATCTCCGGATGTGTCCCCCATTGAGCATGTTTGGGACTGGATGGAGGGTCGTCTCACGCGGTCTGCACGTCCAGCACGAATGCTGGTCCAACTGAGGCGCCAGATGGAAATGGCATGGCAAGCCGTTCCACAGGACTACATCCAGCATCTCTACGATCGTCTCCATGGGAGAATAGCAGCCTGCATTGCTGCGAAAGGTGGATATACACTGTACTAGTGCCGACATTGTGCATGCTCTGTTGCCGGTGTCTATGTGCCTGTGGTTCTGTAAGTGTGATCATGTGATGTATCTGACCCCAGGAATGTGTCAATAAAGTTTCCCCTTCTTGGGACAATGAATTCACGGTGTTCTTATTTCAATTTCCAGGAGTGTATATTAAGTACATTGCTCTTGGGGTTTTTTAGGAAGGCAGGGAATTGCATTACCACACCCTGGATTGTCATCCCCTCTGCGGAGATGCACACAATATCACACATTATTTCTGGCTCACTTGTCGAATAAACTAGAAGCCCCTTCGGAAATCTCCGATTTCTGGGTTTAACCACCACTTTATGAAATCATAGTTTAGTGAAATTTTACTGAGGAATATGATGTATTAGCCACAATCATATTAGAATGTAGTAACTGCATGTTGGAAGCTAATAACGGTAGAACTGAAAAATAAAGAATATTGTGCGAAAATCTCCCTTTCGTCACTGAACAATAAATACTAATCCTTTAGAAAGTTCTGCTCGCTGAGCTAAGTCCCAATCAGCGGCAGAAGATCAGAGGTAAAATAGATGCCTTCATATCTCATTTGTGATATCAGAAAAGACAGTACAGTAGCTAATATGAATTTACGACCTTTGGACGTCATATATAAAAATATCGTGGTATGAAAACTTGTAACAATTTAGCTGTTTCATCTGATTGTTTCTGGCATGCCTTGTAGACCTAAATAACATTCTGGTAAAGTAAACACACATTGAGGTGTATTTTCGGGATTTGGGATTTTGTAAGGTTTTGGGGCTTCAGGAATTAATATTTGCGAACATTTAGTTGAGTAACTACATAGCATGTGTTCTGCAAAGACGCAAACTAAACTGGAAAATTTATATTCCAGTGATAAAAATATCTCTCCGTTTATTTACAAAAGCTACCGTTGACCACATTTAAACGTGCTTCCTCGGATTTGGCTTTCATTTTTAATCTTTCATGATTACTTCATTTTTCTGTATATTCACTAACTCGTATAATGCGGCCCTCGTCGATTACAGGATCTTTTGTAAAACATTTTCCGTTTTTACTAAGTATAAGAGCAAGGGATATACACTTTACGTGGATGGATGTTTCTAATTTGGGGATGCTAAATTCAGATGTCTACTACGTCTTCCCTGTCATGTCAAATGTTTGAGGTGCCAAATAATAACAAAATTGCAACATTTTCTTTTCAAGTATGTGGTGAACATTAATACAATCAAAAACCACATACAACCCGAAAATTACTTGAATGCTTAAAAAAACATTACAACAATCATTATTATACAAAAGTTACGAATACCATGAAAACAGTCATCATAATTCGAAATGTTAACGTATTGCGAAGTTAAATATCAATTTATTTGGAAAAATGTGATGAGACTTTTTTTTTAAGCTGTCTTTCCTTTGCCTCTAAACAAAAACCAACAATACTCACTCATCATTGAAGGGTTCCACCGAACATAATACCAAAGTTCCATGGTAAGAACGTCTTGGATCGCTAACAGCTTAGAGGCAAAACGTCAAGGTGTGAATGTAAAGAAGTGTATTTTTAGTGACGCTGTTTACTCTAATTATTTGTCAGTCATAACAGAAATATAATTCCCTTTCCTTCTGCTGTTTTCAGAGAAGGTGAAGCGTGTAGCTCGACATTCGTAATTTTATCATCAACTTTCTGAGTTGTTATTCGATAGACACACTTATGCAAACTTTTTAAGTGCTATAAGGAAGTTGTGTGAACCACGTGGCCATCCTAACACATTTAGAAGTACAACTTTTAATACAAATTGATATCAATCCGCGCCTCTGGTAAAGAATCTGACTTACATAATTGAACTGCTACCCAGCTATTCTTTTTAAAACTAAAGATGAAAAGAAAAAGAAGAGAGAGAGAAAGTAACTTCATAGTGAAATTCTTCATGTTGTTGTGGCCTTCAGTCGAAAGATTGGCTTGATGTAACTCTCCATGCTACTCTATCCTGTGCAAGTTCCTTCGTTACCGAACAGCTACTGCAATATACGTTCCTCGGAATCTGATTACGTATTCATCTTTTGGTCTTGGATATTCATCTTGGTCTTGGATATTTATTTTTGGATATTTATCTCCCACACTTCCTTCCTATACTAAATTGGTGATAATATTATGTCTCAGATTGTATCCTATCAACCGATCTTTTCTTCTAGTTACGTTGTGATATAATTTTCTTTTCGATCCTCTGCTGCTTTCAGTATTTCACCTCACAAAGCTATACTTTCTTCTACTGTATTTCTTTCATCTGTTCTAGCCAACCGTTGCCTAATGTTTCCTCTGAAACTCTCAATAATCTCTGGTACTTTCAGCTTATCCAGGCCCCATCTCCCTAATTTCCTACCTTTTCGGAATTTCTTCAGTTTTTATCTATATGACGGGAAACGTGACCTGTAAAATGTTGTCAGATCGTTGCAACTTGCAGTCATGTTCAGAACAGTGTTTTACGTCACTGTGAGTGCATTACATGGGAGCTAAGTAATTCTAACTTTGGCAGATTGTTGGTGCACAAATGTCGACTAATTATAAAATACGGTCTAAGTTCTAAGAATAAAAATTTCGTTTTATTGTGAAAATATGGGCTATGTGCCTAACCTTGATCAGTAAAAACCGGGCTGTCTAGTATCCAGTGTGAACGTGCTTTAAAACATTGCCAACAGAATGCCCCAGGTGTTAAGTGCTGTTTTGAACCCAAATACGTGCTATGTGCCAGTGCTGTTGTGTGTATGTACGTCTGCAGGCTTGCACGGACTATCGAAAATACATAAAGATTCCGTTTCTTTGAGGCCTATAGTCAGTGAGATTAACTCGCCGACTTATTTTTAAGCACGTCATTTATCTGGAAAACTGAGACATCTAGTTGGTAAAACAAATACTTTTATAAAAGATTCGAAAACGTTTTGCTGAAATTATACGCACATTGAGGATATCTAGCTACGATGTGACATCGTTACATACTAACCTCCCAGTATCAGATACAATTGAGATAAGAGAGAATGTTGCTCGAGATGTTTGTGACTTAATTGAATTATGTCTTCGCTCGAGCTATTGTAAATACAATGGTGAATTCTATGAACAGGCTGGCGGCCTTGCTTTGGGCTGACCCATTTTGCTAGTTGCAGCTGACATTTTTATGAAACATTTTGAGCAAGAAGCGTTAAGAGTGCTCCTTTGAAGCCTTCTTGCTGGTTCAGCTATGTGGACGATACATTTGTTATATGGCCACACGGCGAAGATGAACTTCATGCGTTCCACAATTTCTTAAATGGAATTCACACCAAAATCAAATTCACCTTGGAGGTCCAGAATGAGGTCGGTCTCCCCTTTCTAGAGGTGTTTGTATACAGAAGAGCTGATAACACTCTAGGTCACAGAGTGTACAGTAAGCCGACTAACACAAACAGGTATTTAGATGCCACTTCGCACTACCACCCAACCCAGAAGCAACCAGTACTCAACACTCTGTCTGCATGTGCCATCCGTATCAGCGATGGCGACAACTTGGAATCGGAGTTGAATTTTTTAAAGAGGACATTGAAGGAAAATGGGTAAGATAGCTATTCAACCGACAGGGCTTTTAGGTGGAATATTTATACCACTAGCAAGAATGACTAGGAACCGCCTTCTCACTCCGTCAGGTTACCGTTCGTTTCTGGGGTCACTGACCGCATAAGCAGAATTTTAAAGGAAAATGGTATTCAGACATCTTTCTTTAGTCAAAACAAAATAAAAGACTTTTTCCGACGGAAAACAGATGGACCTGATTACCTCCACAATGCAGGCATCCATCAAGTGTCATGAGGATGCGGCAAAGTGTATATAGGCGAAACGAGAAGAACTGTCAAAGAATGCATTAAGGAACACGAGCGGCACATGCGACTAAAAGACAGTGGAAAATCGGTAGTAGCGGAACATGACGAGAACTGTAGCTCTGAAATCGATTTTAATAACGCACATGTACTGGCTAGAGAAAAAAAAATGTTTATAGAAGAAAGGTCCGAGAAGTGGTTGAAATTTCTAAGAAGGCATCCAATTTTAATAGAGAGGAAGGCTATAGGCTTCCGGCATCGTGGCTCCCCGCCATCAAGGAAGAAAATACTCGCCGCGGTGTGTGAGCGGCATAAACAACGCGCTGCAAGTCACCTCGGTGGACAATAATATTTTGTGCAAACATTCTCCCTCTCTTGCTCTGTCCGTTTCTAATCTAGCCACGGATGACGACCAACCAATAGCGGTAGCAGGCATTTCAACCAATAACCCTCCTCCAGTATAAGTGTGGAATAGTGCCTTTCTATCCAATGACGATGGTCCGCTAATGCTTTTCCACAGGAGATGAGCTACCAACAACCTTCTTCTGTATCAGAGTGAGAATGTTAGCCTATGACTATGGCCCACAAATGTTAGCCATATGACCTTTAACCAATACTATCACTTCTCCAGCACGAACGCTAGAAAACTCCCCCTTTATAAGTGGACGTGACACTCGTCTATGAGAGTGTTCTAGCAGTAGTGGACACCATAAGATCCTGAGGAAGATCCCTGGAGAGTCCCTGGAGAGGGGACAAAACGTCGAACATTTTAGAAGAAACATGACGCGGCCTGATAACACAGAAGATTTGAACTTCACTTTTGTATTTAATTCAAGGTTTGACTGTGTTCAAGTTACAGAGATTAGTCCTGTCTGTTCTGTTTACTATTGTGGTTTATGTAATGGATTAAACAAGAAAACGTCGAAAAAGTGGTGAAGGTAGGGTTTCCCAAATAAATAAGAAGCTAAGAGACGAGGGAAACCCGTATGAGAACAATAAGAAAGTTACTGTACCTCAAAAACAGCCTCTACCTCTTGAAGTAAGTGTATATGACAACTTTAACGTCTTAGAACTGAGGCTTTTTTACGAACTTCGCTTAATTATGATTTTTCTGTGTTGTTTTAAGCTAACCTATGTTCAGATTATGTGGATAACGTTAGGTTATGTTTGATTTGATTCCTGGTCTGTACTAGACCTCCTAACTGTGAAGAGTAGCAAACATAATCGTGGTAGTCGCAAATTATTTAATGCCTCTAATTCCCATGTTTATTTGTTGTAGGTTTCATGACGGTGCCGCTATTAATGTAGACATTGCATTCGAACACAAATAAAACATATTCAGTCAGTTCCACGAACTATGTGATAATGTTAAACAAAACTCTTATTTGATGGGAAAAGTAAGTGTATGCAATGTTAGAAGAAGGCGTCATGGTTATTACGAAGAACCCGAGGAGATTTGCAGACAGGCTAGTGTTTTTTATCCGATTCCTGATGACGAAGGCTGACATTTCCAAGTTTTCAAAAAAGACTTTCTGGGAATACTCAAAATTACCAGGCAAAGAGTGGAAACCTTGGTAAAAGCAAAAAAGAATGGTGATATTACCTACATTTAACGTAGGGAAAATAAAAACAAAGGAAGAAAAAACACATCTGCTGATGTAAAATGCATTGTTGAACACTTCCGCTACGGTCGCAGATTCGAATCCTGCCTCGAGCACGGATGTGTGTGCTGTCCTTAGGTTAGTTAGGTTTAATTAGTTCTAAGTTCTAGGGGACTGATGACCTCAGAAGTTAGGTCCCATAGTGCTCAGAGCCACCCATTTTTTAACACTTAAAAAGTTTCCCCAAGGACGAAAGCCATTACACAAGGGCTAAGAGCTCCCTTCTATTTTTAAGCCAAGATTTAAATTACAGCAGAATACACTCCAGGAAATGGAAAAAAGAACACATTGACACCGGTGTGTCACACCTACCATACTTGCTCCGGACACTGCGAGAAGGCTGTACAAGCAATGATCAAACGCACGGCACAGCGGACACACCAGGAACCGTGGTGTTGGCCATCGAATGGCGCTAGCTGCGCAGCATTTGTGCACCGCCGCCGTCAGTGTCAGCCAGTTTGCCGTGGCATACGGAGCTCCATCGCAGTCTTTAACACTGGTAGCATGCCGCAGACAGCGTGGACGTGAACCGTATGTGCAGCTGACGGACTTTGAGCGAGGGCGTATAGTGGGCATGCGGGAGGCCGGGTGGACGTACCACCAAATTGCTCAACACGTGGGGCTTGAGGTCTCCACAGTACATCGATGTTGTCGCCAGTGGTCGGCGGAATGTGCACGTGCCCGTCGACCTGGGACCGGACCGCAGCGACGCACGGATGTACGCCAAGACCGTAGGATCCTACGCAGTGCCGTAGGGGACCGCACCGCCACTTCCCAGCAAATTAGGGACACTGTTGCTCCTGGGGTATCGGCGAGGACCATTCGCAACCGTCTCCATGAAGCTGGGCTACGGTCCCGCACACCGTTAGGCCGTCTTCCGCTCACGCCCCAACATCGTGCAGCCCGCGTCCAGTGGTGTCGCGACAGGCGTGATGGAGGGACGAATGGAGACGTGTCGTCTTCAGCGATGAGAGTCGCTTCTGCCTTGGTGCCAATGATGGTCGTATGCGTGTTTGGCGCCGTTCAGGTGAGCGCCACAATCAGGACTGCATACGACCGAGGCACACAGGGCCAACACCCTGCATCATGGTGTGGGGAGCGATCTCCTACACTGGCCGTACACCTCTGGTTATCGTCGAGGGGACACTGAATAGTGCAGGGTACATCCAAACCGTCATCGAACCCATCGTTCTACCATTCCTAGACCGGCAAGGGAACTTGCTGTTCCAACAGGACAATGCACGTCCGCATGTATCCCGTGCCACCCAACGTGCTCTAGAAGGTGTAAGTCAACTACCCTGGCCAGCAAGATCTCCGGATCTGTCCCCCATTGAGCATGTTTGGGACTGGATGAAGCGTCGTCTCACGCGGTCTGCACGTCCAGCACGAACGCTGGTCCAACTGAGGCGCCAGGTGGAAATGGCATGGTAAGCCGTTCCACAGGACTACATCCAGCATCTCTACGATCGTCTCCATGGGAGAATAGCAGCCTGCATTGCTGCGAAAGGTGGATATACACTGTACTAGTGCCGACATTGTGCATGCTCTGTTGCCTGTGTCTATGTGCCTGTGGTTCTGTCTGTATGATCATGTGATGTATCTGACCCCGGGAATGTGTCTATAAAATTTCCCCTTCCTGGGACAATGAATTCACGGTGTTCTTATTTCAATTTCCAGGAGTGTATATGAGGCTTTTGTTACGCTTCATCCAAACTCAAGCTTTAGATATTTGTACTACAAAAAAGTATTGAAAGAAAGCTTTGTGAACAACCCAAGGAAAGATACATGTAACACTTGTGATCTACTTAAATGTAGTATGCTGAATGACTCAACCAATTGAGCTGCACATCGTACATCATTAGAATTTCAACATAGATGCGGTGAAAAATCTAGAGAAGAGAAGCGTGATCATGTATATTCTACCACTCCTACTAGTGATACATGCACAGTAGCCATAGGTTTAGAACAGGTTTCCTCTTTTCCAACATTGTCATACTGACAAGTGTATTATTTAATTTAACTTTGTAGCTACAATTTGGGATTGTTTATGGCAGATAATATTAAGGGTTTTATGTTTCTTTCGCACGAGGGCATGAGTGGCAGGGGAGGCAACGAAATAGCGAGCTGTGTGTTAGGGTGTATTAAAAGTACAACAGTCCAGAAAAGAAGTTAGTAGTGTGGTCTGACAACAGCTGTGGCCAAAACAAAAACTAGATGGTATTGTTCCTGTGGATATACTTGGTCTGTAATGATTTCTTTGACGAAGTTCACCACAAGTATGTCGTCTCTGGGCACTCATACTTGACCTGTGACCGAGACTTCGTTCTAATTGAAAAAAGAAAAAGAGTTGAAAAATGTGAAGCTCCTTTGTATCTTGTGACAGTTTTGTGTAATGCCAAAGCAAAACTCTTTCTATGATGAACAATGATGATTTTTATGACTTCTCCAAAGTACCTAAAGAACACCTCGTCAAAAAATGATTAGAAATTTCCAAGGCCGTTTGGCTTAAAATTTCCAAAACCAACACAGGAAAAGAGTTTATAAAAAAAAAATAGCCACGCGGGATTAGCGGAACGGTCAGGGGCGCTTCAGTCATGAACTGTGCGGCCCTGTCCCGGCGGAGGTTCGAGTCTTCCCTCGGGCACGGATGTGTGTGTTTGCCCTTAGAATAATTTAGGTTAAGCAGTGTGTAAGCTTAGGGACTGACAACCTTAACGGGTAAGTCCCATAGGATTTCACACACATTTGAACATTTTTTGAAAACAAAAGAAAAGAAAGGAAATACTCAATGAAGTTGAAACGTTGACGCAAGCAAATGTATTCAAGAAAGGTGTGAAGATGGATACCGTAAACGGCTTAGATCTACCCCAACTTATGCTAACAGCCAAATTGAAAACTGAGAAGAAGGGGGACTTAAAAAAGATGATAGTTTATCTCAAAGAAGAAAACAAACTGTTTTACCAAAATCTGACAGAGTAAACACTGCAGTTGTTTATAGACTACAACACTGAAATATTTTGTTTATAAAATAGTGGTAAATTGATACAAAATGTGACTTATTAAACTTCGTAGCAGGAATTTATTTTGAAATAAAACTTGTAAGAACACAGCAACATGCTTGATTTTGTCTTTGTTCTTTAACTAGTTTGTTTGCTAACACAGAACTTCTGTAGGCCTAACTGACTTTTCATAATGATACAATTATTGTAGAAAAACTATAGGCAGTAGTTTCCAGATTGTTATAACAGTAAAATTATTATTATTATACTTCCCATACTCCTTTATTTACATATATCAGTGGTACACTTAGCCCAGTTTGTATGTTAGAGAGGTTGGCACATAGACCTATTCTTGTTTTGTTCCATCAACATTTTTGTTGTTGTTGCTGTTAAATGTGTTACAGTAACTTTCCATTAGAAATGTTTGTAAATTAACTTTCTTCATTTGTTTAGGCTATAAAAAAATAAGAATATCAAAAAGAAATGCTTTCTGGAAGTTTTTTGCGATTTCCTCAAAACAGAATTTGTGGCACTTACCATAGATTTTATGATCAGTCGACAAATGTTGGGTGCTTCTTTAACCAACCTAGGTGAAACGTTCGGTGTTTTAAGAGGCAATGAATCGAAGATTTATACCGCTTACAGGGAAAGAAGAAAAACATGTCCTAGGTCACAATTGACACGAAACTATGTGTTGTTTGATCGTTACGAGCAGTCACTGAAGAGACTTCTAACGGAAATTAAGATGGCGACAACTGAAAATGTCACAGGGAAGCTGAATGTCGCATTCGTCAACCTTTCAGCACCAGACCAGCACGAAGCTAGCTGGAATTCCAAAACCATTTGTCAGTGATGCAAATGCCCGTAGCAGTAAAATGAGGTCTCGAAGCCATAAAAAGTAGAATATGGAGCTACGGAAGAATGTCGTTTGGTTGATTGACTCTTATTTCACAGTGTTTCCAAATTCAGGTTTACTGTACATCCCGAAGGGTGAAATATGGCAGAGATTCGGTGATGATTTGGGCAGCCATTTCGTATTATTCCATGTTCCCTTCATTACTCTGCAACATCGGACTAATGCCACACAGATCACATCGTCGAGGGGTAGTTTTGTGAGCACGAGGACGAAATTTTGCGATTCCTAGAGCCGTCATAGTCACCAAATCTCAACATTATTGAGTCTTTGTGGCCTAGTTTGGGGGAAAGGTCGCATGATCGCTGCCCCCTCCATCTTTGTTACTGTAGTTGTCAATGTTTCGAAGGGAGAGTGAAAATAATACAGGATGTGTGTTCATCCATTGCAAGACGACAGGAAGCTGTTCTGAATCCTAACGGTTTTTCTTCACGATATTAGTCATGGCAATATGTTGTGTTTTTAGTGGTTCCATATTTTTGTCCATCCGCTGTATGTACAAGGTCTTTTGGTTCCAGCACCATCACATTTAGGAAATTGTCATTTGGTTGAAAAATTCCTTTGTTTGTTTCAAAAGTTTTTCTGTTGAAGGGCTGGCAAAAAAAATAGGAGGACAAAGTTGGTAGACAAATGTGAACAGTACTTGTTTCACAATTCCACTGACGTGTGCTGTAGAGGTTCGGAAATAAAATACTAGAGATGGGTAGGCACTCTACAGTATTGACCCCTTACTTAGCTAACATTTATCGTGAATCTCTCCCCCAGCGCACAGTCTTAAATGGCTGGAAAAAAGCGCAGGTAACTCCTGCGTATAAGAAGGGACGCGCAAAATTACTTAACATTATCTGTAACATTTGTTTGCTGTAGATTGCTTGAATATATGCTGAGTTCCAACACAATAAATTTTCTGGAGAGCGAGAAGCTTATGTCCACGAATCAGCTTGGTTTTAGTAAGCACCTCTCATGCGAAACTCAGCTTGCCCTTTTCTCACATGACATACTGTAAGCTAATGATGAAGGTCGGCAATGGTGGGTTCCATAATTCTAGTTTTCCATAAAGCATATGGCACTGTGTCACAATGCCGACTATTAAGAAAAATACAAGTGTACGGAGTGGGTTGCGAAGTATACGAGTGACTCTGCGATTTCTTAAGCAACGGAACGCAATATCACCTGCTCGACGGTGAGTGTTCATCAGAGACATGGGTATCGTCAAGTGTGCTACAGGGAAGTTCTGAAGGATTGCTGTTATTTTCTACCGCGAATACCTAGAAGAACTGGCGGTAGGGTAAGCAGCAGTCTGCGGATGTTTGCTGATGATGTTGTGGTGTGTGGGGAGGTATGGAGGTGTCGTTGTTGAGTGAATGTAGGAGGATACAAGATGACTTAGACAAAAATGTTAGTTGCTGTGATGGATAGAAGGTGGCTCTAAAAGTAGAAAAATGTAAATCAATGCAGATGAGCAGGAAAAACAAACCAATAATGTTCGAGTACAGCATTATTAGTGTGTTACTTGACCTAATCAACATCGATGAAATATGTATGCGTAACAATGTAAAGCAGCATGACATGGAATGAGGACGTAAGGTTCAAATGGCTCTGAGCACCATGGGACTTAACATCTATGGTCCCCTAGAACTTTGAACTACTTAAACCTAACTAACCTAAGTACAGCACACAACACTCAGTCATCACGAGGCAGAGAAAATCCCTGACCCCGCCGGGAATCGAACCCGGGAACTCGGGCGCGGGAAGCGAGAACGCTACCGAACGACCACGAGCTGCGGACAGGACGTAAGGACTGTGGTAGGGAAGGCCAACTGTCGCCTTCGGTTTATTGGGAGATTTTGTGGGAAATGTGGTTCATTTGTGAGGGAGACCACATATGGACACTAGCGACCCACTGTTGAATACTGTTCATGTGTTTGGGATTTTCTCCAGGTCGGATCAAAGGAAGACATCCTAGCGACTCAGAGACGAGGCGCTAGATTTGTTACCGGAACGTTCGAACAATACGCAGATGTTACAGAGATGAGCTAGTAACTCAAATGGGAACCGCTAGAGGAAAGGCGACGTTGTTTTGGAGGAACGCTCTTGAGAGAATTGGGTGAACCGGTATTTTAAGCTGACTACAGACCGATTCCACTGCCGCAAACGTACATTTATGGTAAGATGAGAGAAATCAGGGCTCGTACGGAAGCATGTAGACCGTAGTTTTCACCTCGTTCTGTTTCCTAGTCGAACAGGAAAGGGAACGAACAGTAGTGGTAAAGGGTACCCTATACCATACGGTGACTTGCGGAATGCTTGGATGTAGATGCATTGACCTGAAAGAAAATTGAAATAATACAAAATTGTTAAGATTTTTGTGGCAACTTGTTCACAAATTGGATATTGGCTTCTGTCTCAGGTTCTTCGGCAGACGTTCAGCTGATGATTTTACAAACGTTTCGCCAGCACGAGTGACTGGCGCTGTCAAAGCTTCACCCTCCACTGCCGGTGGTGAACTGTAGCCGAGCTCGCGGCCGCAGACTATATGTACCTGGCGCGCCAACGTCCGAGGGCGTCTCCGCCGTCATTTCCGGTGCGGTTCACCTCTTACTAGCTGCGACGGCCGTTCGCTCAGTACGGGAAGTCAGGATCAGTTTACCTTCAGGTTTTCCTCGTTCTTGTTGAAGCTTTCGCATGTTTGTGTGTTTCTACAGCTTCTCTGAACAAGTGGGTACGATAGTGTTTCTCTTCAGTCAGAACTACTGTATAAGCGAATTTTATTACGTGGTCGGTCTCACGCAGTGCGTGCTCTGCCACGGTCGATTTCTCCACCTACCCCAACCTGAAATTTCGCTTGTGTTCTCTGACCCTGGTTTTGATTGATCGTCCAGTCATTCCGACATAAACCTTTCCGCATGTGCATGGTATGCGGTATATTACCGCCATTGCAAGTGGGTCCCTTTTCTCCTTTGCCAATCTAATATACTCTTTGATCTTCCTTGTCGGTTTCAAAATCGTCTTTACGACGTGTTTGCGCAATATGAGGCCGATTCTGTCCGTCACTCTGGGAATGTATGGCAGAAAGGCCGTACTCGACATTTATTTTTCTGATTTTTTACTTCGCCGTGTGTTTCGCTCAGTTACACTTCTAATATAACTTGTGGAGTACCGATCGCTCCTCAGAAAACTTTCCAGATGCTGCATTTCGAGTCTGAGGTGCTGCGGTTCCCATATTCTTCTGCTTGCGTTACTAGCGTATTAATCATGACTTTTTCCTGGCTCGGGTGGTGGTTTGACAGTTTGTGCAGTTACCTGTCCGTGTGTGTCGATTTTCGATATACGCTGTGTTTCAGATTTTTGCCATCTCTTGTGACTAGCACATCTAGAAGGTCAGTTTTTTGCCTTTTTCTTGTTCCTTATGTTGGCATGGAGGCATTTGAAGTGTCTTAGGAAGTCATCGAGCTGATATTCACTATAGCTCCACATAACGAAAGTATCATCGATGTACCTGTACCACACCTTAGGTCTACAAGTCACCAAGTCCAGTGCCTGTGCTTCAAAATGTCGATGAAGAAGTTGGCCACCACTGGACTACCCCTGGCGACGCCTTCCAGCTGTTCGTAGAAATTGCCATTCCACGTGAAATAGCTCATGGTGAGACATGCATGAAAGATCTTTGTGATCTCTTGTGGGTAAATGCCACAGATGTGCTCCCGACGTTACTGAGTGGCACTTTCGTAAACAATGAAACAATATCAAAGCTGACCAGGATGTCGTTTGATGTAAGTATTATTACAATAAGTGTGACAGATCTAAACGGCGAAGTAACATATCAGAGAAAGAAATGTTGGGTACTGCGTTTCTGCCATACATTGCCAGAGTGACGGACAGAGAAGGCCGTATATTGCGCAGACACGGCGTAAAGACGATTTTCAAACCAACAAGGAAGATCAAAGAATGTCTTAAATTGGCGAAGGGGGAAATGGACCCACTTGCAATGTCGGGAATATACCGCATACCATGCACACCAGGAAAAGTTTATGTCGGAATGACTGGACGATTAATCAAACCCAGGATCAGAGAACACAAGCGAAATTGCAGAATGGTGCGACCGCGAACTCTGCTCCAGTTCACCCCCGGCAATGGAGGGTGAGCCTTTGAAAATGCCAGCCACTCGTGCTGGCGAAACGTCAGTAAAATCATCAGATAAACGTGGGCCGAAGAAACCGAGACAGAACCCAATAGGCAGTTTGTCAGTATAAATAATATTTTTAATACGTATGATTTCTTAGCGTTTTAAGTTGGTTCAAATTGGTTCAAATGGCTCTGAGCTCTATGGGACTTAACAGCTAAGGTCATCAGTTGTCTAGAACTTAGAACTACTTAAACCTAACTAACCTAAGGACATCACAAACGTCCATGGCCGAGGCAGGATTCGAACCTGCGACCGTAGTGGCGCGCGGTTCCAAACTGAAGCGCCTAGAACCGATCGGCTACACCGGCCGGCTTAATTTGTTGTCGTACGCCACAAAACACAAGAGTGAGGGCACGAAGTTCAGCTCGAATAAGTGAAACTATAGGTATTTCAGATACCTGTAAGGAGAATTTGGAGATGGAAGTACCATGAGGAAGTATTCAGGAAGTAGACGGAAGAGAAGACTCAGGGAGAAATTAAAATGTTCGAGGAATGCGATAAGGAAACAACACAATATCAAGAATAGGAACCGGGGTAACAAAGGGGGGTGAATTGGGGAATTTACAAGTCAGAGGACACGAAAGAATAGAGCTGAGTATTACGAGTCGTAAAGTAATGCCGCCACCACCCACGGCATTTGATTTACAAGAGAAGAATGGGAAGAAAAGGGCGAGGAACGATTTAAACTGCACGGAGATTTACTTAAGAAAATATTAGGAGAAGAATGACATTCGATTTAAATTCCGTGAAGAAAATAACGTGCAGCAGTTAAAAAATTAAGGTAAGAATGCAAAGAACGATTTGAGCACTCAAACAAACACAAAAAAATCAATGGTCAGATATGGTTCACAAACAAGAGAATTAATGAGAACGTTACGGAATGCGAAGAGGCAGAAAAAATTACCGATGAAAAAATGCAAGAAGAAAATTCAACGTGGAGGAGAATATGCAAATTCACAGAGAAAGATAGATACAATGTCGAAGACCTTATACAAAATATTAGGTCATGTACGAGTACTGATCACTGCCGTCAAATAACTAGCAAATAGCCACGAGACCACATGTGGCCGGACAATGTCGGTCGTATTGGTGAATATGAAGAGATCCAAGACCTGGTACAGTTTAGCAACGGAAAAGAAACGATCGATCGTAAGAATAGAAAAACGCTGGGAGTGTTAGCTCATGAAAAGGAGAGCAGCCGAAATTTCACAAACTATAATGGAAGAGGACAGAAAACGGTTCATTGTGAAAAAGAAAAACAAGTGTTTCGCGAACTAGTGGATAAAGTGCGGCGAATTAGAGGAGACCTGGCACTTTCAGATGTCAAGTGATGCAGACGACGAAAAGCTTCGAGAACAGATTATGACGATTCTTCAGTTTTCATGGTTTCCAGATATAGAGTATCATTTACATGCAAATTACGCATACAAGACTTTCGCTAATGGATGCGATGGTCTTATTTACACCATAAAAATCGGTTTAGTGCGCAAACATTTTTGTAGAGGAGTCGACATGAGCCCTAAGAGTAATCGTGAAAGAGGCAGAACGTTTGTCGTGTTTACATGTGGCTTCCAGGTATCAAACTGTTCAAGAGGGAAAAAGAAGTGAAAATAGTAATAATAATGACATAAAACTACACTGGATTTCAGTGGCTGGATCAGTTTCACCATTTCAAACACATGGCAGAGAGAATTAATTTCTTGGCTGTGCCATATCCACACTCTGAACCATGCGAATCTGCATGAGTAAGTTATCGAATCGGATAAAAAAGTGTTGCAGATCGCTAGTTGACATCTACATCACATGAAGGAATTCCAGAAATCATTGCAAGGTCAGGGATACTACAGGAGCGGAGAAATCAATGAACGCACGATTACGCTTTGTACAAAAGAATATTCGACAGCGTACCCGCAAGCGAATAACGCACATTGGACAGCGAGACCCTGCAATACAGGAACGAAACAGATGAGAGAAGAAGAACGACTATCGATGCTGAGGATAGAATTACTGGCCAGCTGGTAGGGGGCTAATAGAAAATATGATGATCGGAGAGCCTATAGAAGTCACTGACCGACGGGACAATGTGAGACATCTACATCGACATCTACATCCATACTCCGCAAGCCACCTGACGGTGTGTGGCGGAGGGTACCCTGACTACCTCTATCGGTTCTCCCTTCTATTCCAGTCGCGTATTGTTCGAGGAAAGAAGGATTGTCGGTATGCTTCTGTGTGGGCTCTAGTCTCTCTGATTTTATCCTCATGGTCTCTTCGCAAGATATACGTAGGAGGGAGCACTATACTGCTTGACTCTTCGGTGAAGGTATGTTCTCGAAACTTTAACAAAAGCCCATACCGACCTACTGAGCGTCTCTCCTGCAGAGTCTTCCACTGGAGTTTATTTATCATCTCCGTAACGCTTTCGCGATTACTAAATGATCCTGTAACGAAGCGCGCAGCTCTCCGTTGGATCTCCTCTATCTCTTATATCAAACCTATCTGGTACGGATACTACATTGCTGAGCAGTATTCAAGCAGTGGGCGAACAAGCGTACTTTAACCTACTTCCTTTGTCTTCGGATTGCATATCCTTAGGATTCTTCCAATGAATCTCAGTCTGGCATCTGATTTACCGACGATCAACTTTATATGATCATTCCATTTTAAATCACTCCTAATGCGTACTCCCAGATAATTTATGGAATTAACTGCTTCGAGTTGCTGACCTGCTATTTTGTAGCTAAATGATAAGGGATCTATCTTTCTATGTATTCGCAGAACATTACACTTGTCTACATTGATATTCAATTGCCATTCCCTGCACCATGCATCAATTCGCTGCAGATCCTCCTGCATTTCAGTACAATTTTCCATTGTTACAACCTCTCGATACACCACAGCATCATCTGCGAAAAGCCTCAGTGAACTTCCGATGTCATCCACCAGGTCATTTATATATATTGTGAATAGCAACGGTCCTATGACACTCCCCTGCGGCACACCTGAAATCACTCTTACTTCGGAAGACTTCTCCCCATTTAGATAGAATCACATGCTGCGTTCTGTTATCTAGGAACTCCTCAATCCAATCACACAATTGGTCTGATATTCCATATGCTCTTACTTTGTTCAATAAACAACTGTGGGGAACTGTATCGAACGCCTTGAGGAAGTCAAGAAACACGGCATATACCTGTGAACCAGTGTCTATGGCCCTCTGAGTCTCGTGGACGAATACCGCGAACTGGGTTTCACACGACCGTCTTTTTCGAAACCCATGCTGATTCCTACAGAGTAGATTTCTAGTCTCCAGAAAAGACATTATACTCGAACATAATACGTGTTCCAAAATTCTACAACTGATCGACGTTAGAGATATAGGTCTATAGTTCTGCACATCTGTTCGACGTCCCTTCTTTAAAACGGGGATGACCTGTGCCCTTTTCCAATCCTTTGGAACGCTACGCTCTTCTAGAGACCTACGGTACACCGCTACAAGAAGGGGGGCAAGTTCCTTCGCACACTCTGTGTAAAATCGAACTGGTATCCCATCAGGTCCAGCGGCCTTTCCTCTTTTGAGCGATTTTAATTGTTTCTCTATCCCTCTGTCGTCTATTTCGATGTCTACCATTTTGTCATCTGTGCGACAACCTAGAGAAGGAACTACAGTGTAGTCTTCCTCTGTGAAACAGCTTTGGAAAAAGACATTTAGTATTTCGGCCTTTAGTCTGTCATCCTCTGTTTCAGTACCATTTTGGTCACAGTGTCTGGACATTTTGTTTTGATCCACCTACCGCTTTAACATAAGACCAAAATTTCTTAGGATTTTCTGCCAAGTCAGTACATAGAACATAACTTTCGAATTCATTGAACGCCTCTCGCATATCCCTCCTCACCCTACATTTCGATCGCGTAATTTTTGTTTGTCTGGAAGGCTGTTGTTGTGTTTATGTTTGCTGTGAAGTTTCCTTTGCTTCCGCAGCAGTTTTCTAACTCGGTTGTTGTACCACGGTGGCTCTTTTCCATCTCTTACGATCTTGCTTGGCACATACTCATCTAATGCATATTGTACGATGGTTTTGAACATTGTCCACTGATCCTCAACACTATCTGTACTTGAGACAAAACTTTTGTGTTGAGCCGTCAGGAACTCTGCAATCTGCTTTTTGTCTCTTTTGCTAAACAGAAAAATCTTCCTACCTTTTTTAACATTTCTATTTACGGCTGATATCATCGATGCAGTAACCGCTTTATGATCGCTGATTCCCTGTTCTGCATTAACTGTTTCAAATAGTTCGGGTCTGTTTGTCACCAGAAAGTCTAATATGTTATCGCCACGAGTCGGTTCTCTGTTTAACTGCTCAAGATAGTTTTCAGGTAAAGCACTTAAAAAAATTTCACTGGGTTCTTTGTACTTGCCACCCGTTATGAACGTTTGAGTCTCCCAGTCTATATCCGGCAAATTAAAATCTCCACCCAGAACTATAACATGGTGAGGAAATCTACTCGAAATATTTTCCAAATTATCCTTCAGGTGCTCAGCCACAACTGCTGCTGAGCCCGGGGGCCTATAGAGACATCCAATTACCGTGTCTGAGCCTGCTTTAACCGTTAACTTCACCCAAATCATTTCACGTTTCGGATCTCGGTCAATTCTCTTCGATACTACTGCACTTCTTATCGCTATAAACACGCCTCCCCGTTCACTGTCCAGGCTGTCTCTGCGGTATACATTCCAACCTGAGCTTAGGATTTACGTCTGGTTTCAGCCAACTGTCTGTCCCTAGTACTATTTGGGCGTTGTGACCGTTTATTAATGAGAGCAGTTCTGGGACCTTTCTATAGACGCTCCTGCAGTTTACTATTAGCACATTAATATTGTTATTCCCTGTTGCATTTTGCATACTCCTACCTTGCCGCGTCTCAGGAGGCGTCTTGTCAAGCCTAGGGAGGGAATTCTCTAACCTAACTCCACACGTACTCCGCTACCCTCGTAGCCGCTTCCGGCGTGTAGTGCACGCCTGACCTATTCAGGGGGACCCTACATTTCTCCACCCGATAGCGGAGGTCGAGAAATATGCACCCCAGATCTCCGCAGAATCGTCTGAGCCTCTGGTTTAAGCCTTCCACTCGGCTCCAAACCAGAAGACCGCGATCGGTTCTGGGAACGATACTACAAATAGCTCTGATTCCACCCCGTGATCGAGGCTTTTGCCTTCACCAATTCCGCCAACCGCCTGTACGAACAGAGGATGACCTGTAAACCCAGACGGCAGGAGTCATTGGTGCCGACATTAGCAACAATTTGCAGTCGGGTGCACCCAGTGCTCTCTATCGCCGCCGGCAGGGCCTCCTCCACATCTCGAATGAGCCCCCCCGGCTGGCAGACAGAGTGAACACTGGCCTTCTTCTCCGACCTTTCCGCTATTTCCCTAAGGGGCTCCACCACCCGCCTAACGTTGGAGCTCCCAATAACTAATAAACCCCTCCCCCCGTGTGCCTGCTCGGACCCTGCTGAAGGAGCAGCCACATGTCCACTCACAGGTAGAGCGGGCGATGCCACACGGCCAGCCTCCACATTTACCCACCGCCTCGTGCGCCGCGAACGCCGCTGAACCCGCCACTCCCCTTGGGGAGATGGTGGCCCAACCGCGCCCGGTACCCGCGAAGATGACTCGACAGCAGGGACTGTGGGTGAAGCATGTAACACCTGGGGTGTACCTTGCGACGCACCAAACTCCCCACTGCCGCTACACTCCGGGGCAGCAGCCTGAAGACGGCTGACCGCGGCCATCAACACGCTCAGCTGTTCGCGAAGAGTGGCCAGCGCCTCCTGCGTCCGTACAAAGCAGTCACACATCCTATCAATCCTAAGGAATCAATTTACTGAATAGACTTAATCAACTTTTAACTAGACTGCTAATTCACTAAATGCGGCTGATTATTGACAAAACTGTGACTGCTAGCCACTTCTTGTAGAAAACAATGAAAATAGCGCTACCTGTCCCTGGACTGTATTGAAAACAAACACTAGCACTACTGGCACTATGGTTGACCAAAGGGACTCTCTCTGACTGTATTCAAAACAAACACGAAATCTATGGAACACTATTAATAGTTCTCGACAATTAAAGCTTCCTAAAAGCAAAAACACACGGAAGAAGAAGTGACAAGTAAGACAAATACAGTTAATACTTAAATTAAGGTAGGGCCTAAAGCAAGAGGAAACAAATACAGGAGAGAGGACTTGAGAAATAACAGATCTGCAGGACAAGTAGAAATAATTGAAGTTGGAAAACCTTATCTACGACAGAATCCGAAGCTGAGGTGACGTGACTTGAAGGTCAGAAGTGACTAATGGAAAACGATTCGTAATCGCGATTAGTAATAGTTGGATTACAAATGAACTTGTTTGTGGATTGCACGGAGCTGACAAGGGTGTTGGCAGAGGGGATAAAAGTAGAAAAGAATAAGGCAGAAATAATGACATGCCAGACACTGAGCGTAGTAACGAGAGAAGAAAAGAAGTGAAGTGTATACTCGACTCTCGACTCAAGGTGACAGGTCTCGGTGCTGTATTATGAATTATATGCTATGTATGATGAGAAGAAACGGTGGCTGTCTTTCAAGATGCAAGAAATGATGATTCAGGGTGTCGTGCACTGAAAGTGAGCCGAAATCAAAAAGCAGGTACGGGTAGAATTTAAACCCCAGGTATTGAATGTTAATTTTTTGATGGAAAAAAGTTTGACAGTGGCAACCTTGCTGGGATTAGTTCTCCTGAAGTAATATCGGGCTCCACTGGATTTGAAGAAGAAAGTAATAAAGTTTAAATCTGACGGAGAAAAAGTTATCTTAGCATTTGCGGAACACACAGAAACAATCGCTAAGGAAGGCTATTTGCGATGTCTGTCGTCGGTGAGAAGGGGAGAATATTTGATGTGGGGCGAAGGAAACGAGAAGAGGGAAGAAGTAATTACGAGTGAAGCTGATCTCAGTTCGGCTACTGATTATACAGAAAAAGAACACCGCCACCGCAGGCCCCATTATAAAAATCGGTGACGTGACTTGATGCGAGGCGTATTTCCCGCTTTATCGAGTCTAGAAACAAATGATAGGGATGCTGCAACGCCTGGACCGTTTGCAACTGTGCTGGACTGAATTAAAGAGATGCAACCAGAGGGAGGAAGTGGTGACGAGTAGGAAGATGTATGGACGAGTGATTCCGATGATGACGTAGCGGAATTTTTTAACTGTAATGTTGTAGGTCTTCTTCGTTATCGACAAGAGTGGGTCTCTTGACGCAGTGTAAAATTTACCAGAAGAGGAAGAAGCAAGAGGTATTCTTAATTGGAGTGGATGATAGTCTGAATGACCAGAATGAACTGACTTTGGACAGTAACAAAAGAAGAGACCTTTAGGACGCATATTTGAATAATGGAGTAAGAAATAAGTCTGGGATGTGAACTGTATGTAACAGAGGCGCGAAAAACAGTGTGTGGTCACACAACTTAAGCAGGAAGTACCTTAGAAATGAACTCAACGAGTAATAATTGGTTATTTGTTCTAAAAAGAATAAGTGTTTGAATAAGAAGTTTTTTATATATGTTCCAGACCATACTAATGGAGAAGTATTGCACACGAGAATTTTGGAGTGTTGGAAACCTTGAAAAGCCACAAAACATTAGGGAATTTGTGGTGTCACCGCCAGACACCACACTTGCTAGGTGGTAGCCTTTAAATCGGCAGCGGTCCGGTAGTATACGTCGGACCCGCGTGTCGCCATTATCAGTGATTGCAGACCGAGCGCCGCCACACGGCAGGTCTAGAGAGACTTCCTAGCACTCGTCCCAGTTGTGCAGCCGACTTTGCTAGCGATGGTTCACTGCCTACTTACGTTCTCATTTGCCGAGACGATAGTTTAGCATAGCCTTCAGCTACGTCAGTTGCTACGACCTAGCAAGGCGCCATTATCAGTTACTATTGACATTGCGAATCATGTTCCGTCAAGAGCGGCGTTCATCATTAATCGATTAACGTTAAGCATTCCACCAGCTACGTCCGTTTTTCTAAATTCTAATTTCCTCGTCCTGTTCCAGACTTCACACCAGCCTGCGTGAGCTAAAACGCGTGGATTTCGGCCTCTTCTAGTAACACGGTGTTGACTCTCCCGCAAACCACAACAGAATTTAAGAAATAAGAGAGGATAAAGAGAAATGTATTACTGAGTCTGTGTTCTGTTATCAACTGAAGCTAATTTGCAACAATATGAAATCGGCACAAGAGATACCTAACTGAAACTACATGGAGTAAAATCGAGATTATCAGAAGAAGTCAGATACATGGGTACAGTGAAATGAAGAGTAGGAACGTTGGGTAATTGTTGGCGACAAGTGCATAGGTTGAGCAATGCGTACTGAAGACTGATAGCTCTGAGAGATGACTTTCATGTTTCTCAAACACAAGGGACGTTGCCGAGTTAGAAGTGAAGTATGCCGCTTGTGAGGATTAACGAGCTAAAGGACGATAGGATTCTGTTTAGGGTTATACGCTGATTTAAAAGAGAATTTATATGCAAATGAAAATAAAACGTGACAGTGTTACGTATTCCCAGGTACTAATAAGATGATATGAGCTGTGTTAAACGGTTACCCTTGTGATAAAGCCAGAGCAAGAATGAATGAACAATAATACGAAAGCTTGGATCGAAACATTCGGAGACAAACGGAAATAACGGTGGAATACGTTGAGAGTAAAAGGGGAATAGAAAGAGGTAACGTAAACGAAAACGGTAAAATCAAAAGAGATTTTAAGGATAGTAACAGATAGTGGGGCAAAATAGTTTTTGTGTATGATCTGCAGAAATTATGTACGGTTTTGCTTACAGAGCTATGTTCCCGCTCTTGGCGGATCTACAATGAACTAAGATGAACGAGGTCTAGAGGTAAACAAATAGATGATGGACAAACAGAATGATAAAAAGGGGAAAGGGTAGCGGTTGTTTGTCGCAACACTAGACTAGAGGCGGCGGAACTGATGCTGGTGCGGATAATACAGAGTGACAGAGAGAACTACACAGTGTAGGTGGATTTCTCAGGTCTAACGAAGTGCATGTAAACTAAACAGAGATAGACGCACCCTTATCCTAGTTCCCACATAATGTCAATTCCACGTGACTTAAAATGAAAGTAAATATAAATATATAAAACAGAGGAACGACTGTGAGGTCTAGAGGTCTTTAAATATGAAATTTAAATGATTTAGTTTAACTGAACATTAATAATTTTGTTTGTATGATAACATTCCATCAGAATTTCTCAAATCATTGGGAGAAGTGGCAACAAAACGACTATTGACAATGGTGAGTAGAATGTAAGTGTCTGATGACATACCATCTGACATTCCGAAAAATATCATCCACACAGTTCCGAAGACTGCAAGAGATGATAAGTGCGAGGATTATCGCACAATCAGCTGACAAGAATAATATACAGAAGGATAAAAAGGAAAATTGAGGATGTTCTAGATGATGATCAATATGGCTTTAGAAAAGGTGAAGACCGGGGAGGCAATTCTGACGTTATTGTTGATAATGGAAGCAGGACGACATTCATAGAATCTGTTGACCTGGAAAAAGCGTTCGACCATTTAAAATGGAGCAAGACGTTCGAAACTCCGAGAAAAAGAAGGGAAGGTATAGGGAGAGAGGCGTAATATGCAATATGTACAAGAGACGAGAGGGAATAATAAGAGTGGACCAAGAACGAAGTGCCTGAATTAAAGAGTGTGTAAGACAGGTATGTAGTCTTTCGCCTCTAAGTTTCAATCTGTACATCAAAGAAGCGATGATGGAAGTAAAAGAAAACTTCTGAAGTGGAATTAAAATTCAAGGTGAAAGGATATCAATCATACGACTGCCTGATGACATGGTTATCCTGAGTGAAAGTGAAGAAGAATTACATGACCTGCTGAGCGGAATGAACAATCTAATGAGTACAGAGTATGGACTGAGAGTAAATCGAAGAAAGACGAGGTTAATGAGAAGTAGCAGAAATGAGAACAGCGACGAACTTAAGATCAGGATTGATGGTCACAAGGTAGATGAATGTAAGGAATATTTCTACCTACGCAGTAAATAACTAATGATGGACGGAGCAAGGAAGCCATCAAAGGCTGAGTAGCAATAGCAAAGAGGGAATTCCTCGCCAATATGGGCCTTAACTTTGAGGAAGAAATTTCTGAGAATATACGTCAGGAGTACAGCATTGTATGGTAGTGAAACGGACTGTGGGAAAACCGGAGCCAAAGAGAATCGAAGCATTTGTGATGTGGTGCTAATGGTGAATGTTGTAAATTAGGTTGACTGATAAGGTAAGGAGTCAGGAGGTTCTACGCGGAATCGGAGAGGAAAGGAATATGTTCAAAAAACTGATAACGAGAAGGGACAGGATGATAGGACACCTGCTAAGATCTAAGTGAATGACTTCAATGGTACTTGTGATGTGGTGCTAATGGTGAATGTTGTAAATTAGATTGACTGATAAGGTAAGGGGTCAGGAGGTTCTACGCAGAATCGGAGAGGAAAGGAATATGTGCAAAAAACTGATAACGAGAAGGGACAGGATGATAGGCCCTTGCTAAGATATCAGTGTATGACTTCAATGGTACTAGAGGGAGCTGTAGAGGGTAAAAGCAATAGAGGAAGAAAGAGAGTGGAATACATCCAGCAAATGACTGAGAACGTAGGTTGTAAGTGCTAATCTGAGATGAAGCGATTGGGACAGGAAAGGAATTCGTTGCGGTCCTCACAAAACCAGTCCGAAGACTGATGGCAAAGAAAACAAGTGTGAGGTAGAATCATTAATTTTGTTTAAACGGAACTTTAAGTCAAGAAACGTAAGTGTTATCGGTTAACTTTTGAGAAACCAAGCATTTAAGTTTCTTAAAGATTAACTTCAATGTAAGGAACTTGGATTTCTTTCAGTAAATTTTGTAAATATGTGTAGTTTTACGCCATTAAATGATAACCTTGTAAGAAATAAACAGAGAATTCAATGAGCTAGTTTGTTCTTTAGTGGATCTGAAAGACAGAAATTAGCGTGCGGATTGTATACCGTTGAATGAGTGTACTAATTTGTAATTGTCCTAAGTAAGTCATGTAACTAATTCTTGTTGCAGATTTTCGAGAATGCACCAGTCACAAGGGAGACAGAAAAGCCGAGTGAAATCGCAGGGGAGGTGACGCAATTCACTCGATGGCCCGTAGAGAACACGAAAATGGAGGACGCACCGCTCGGAACTGGTTCAGGTGGCATCGGCTAGCACGTGTCCGCCGCCCTGGACAACTGTTGGTGACCGGAGCCCAAGGCAATGGGCGGAAAGTCACTGCAGCACTGATCACTAATTAGCCGGCAACGCTGAACACCTAAGGACACTAAATTCTCATTGATTAAAACACTGTCTATGAGGTTTGGACACTAGCCGGTATAAATATTATACACCAAATCGTGAACTGAACAGAGATAATAGCTTTAAGAACAAGTAAAGTTACGTGTGTTTCTAAGAGTATGAACAATGAACAATTGTGTGTACATGGTAAACTTTAAGACTGGTACACTAAGAATGATATCGCATCAAAATTAGGTTACCTTGTGCCGGAGCAAGTCTCATTCGACATTTTATGACCAGCAGACTGTGAGTGAACAGTGATCGCCCATCTAGTGCAACCCTCTCATATTCGAACAGTGTTAGTATGTTGTAATATTAACTAGCGTTTTTTGTGTTTTTCTCGATACGTTGCCAGGCACAATTCTTAACAGTAAGGTTTTAAATGTGTTATGCTTATAAGAAAAGACATTTGAGGAGGCCGGTCGAAGTGGCTGAGTGGTTCTAGGCGCTACGGTCTCGAACCGCGCGACCGCTACGGTCGCAGGTTCGAATCCTGCCTCGTGCATGGATGTGTGTGATGTCCTTACGTTAGTTAGGTTTAATTAGTTCTAAGTTCTAGAGGACTGATGACCACAAAAGTTAAGTCCTATAGTGCTCAGAGCCATTTGAACCATTTGAACATTTGGGGACGAACTGCACTGGAACTTTAACAAAATGTAAAAATAGCTAAGTTTATCGATTTCGGGAAATAATACTTAAGGAATAGCTTACCACCAAAAATTAAACACTCTCATCATTATTTGCACTGATAAAAGTTTTATTATTATGTATTTGGTATTCGTTATCATGTCTTGCAGTGTATTAATCTGATTACCTACAACTATGTATTGTGTTTGATTTGCGATATTGGCGCTAGATTCTGTTTGAGTTTTTTGATGATGATGTAAATGATAGTGTTTTCACGTGTTTCATAATGATGACTTAAGTTATGACAATATTTTTACGTATTTGTTGAAACCATGTTTTGAGATTAGTAATTTTGACTTCTAGTAGCGTTACATAATTAAATAAGATTTATAACGATCACACATTATGAGCAAATGATTGTAGAGAACTATTGAATCCTTCTTTGTGTGTTTGATCTCAAGCACCGGCTTGAGAGAATCAACTAACATGTTAGTACAACCTTCAAAAGTTTTGGTATGAAAACAAATAAGATGATAAAAATCAAGTTTATTTAAATCAGTATGAATGAGTGTGAGCTGGGGAAAGAATGGAACGTAAAGGTTTAATGCACAAGAATCACTGGTGAATGAGTGAGCAATCGTTGTAAAAACTTACCACCTCGGCAACATCCTTATCCCAAAATTTGTCTCTTATTACAACGCAAGCCCAAAACCACATGGCAGTAAAATTGTTGTCGATGCACTTGTACTTTAAGTACAACTGCTTCAGTAAAAATTTTAAGTTGAAGAAATGTGTGTTGTTATGGGACGGTTTTTCATAATGGATCCACAACATTAGACGCACCCTCCCTCATCATGCATAATTAATTGATCTTAAATGTACGAGCGATCATTACTTGCGATAGTAAAACTGCGGACTAGCATTATATTGAGAAGTAAGTAAATGTTTTGGAAGCAAAGAGGATGACACGGCCAGTTAATAGAACTTCAGCATGACTAAGTAACCCACTTCGCTTCTTTTGAGAAGGAACCACAATGGGAAGTGGTCACACAACGGCAGAGGACCGCCGGATCTCTCTCTGGTGTCCTGCAGCGCCGCCATTCAAATTCCCCAACAGGGAGGGTCTCCTGTAGCGACCGCCTGCCACAGCGTTTTAGGAAAGGGTGTGAGAAGGAACCCTAGCAGAAAGCGCTACTGTCTGCTGCCTTCTGGGGCAGACACCGAGCACCGCTGTCGCACAAGCGAAAAAAAAAAAAAAAAATAATTTGAAAACCGTGGGACACCGCCAAACACGCAGTTCTTACACCAAAAAATTCGTTTAAGAACAGAAGAAATACAGACGTTTATTTATCTGTAACTTTTCTCAAAGTTATTGAGAGGACAGGTATGCCGAAAGGAAACTCCTTTCAAATGATTCAATGGCTCTGAGCACTATGGGACTTAACTGTTAAAGTCATCAGTCCCCTAGAACTTACACCTACTTAAACTTAACTAACCTAAGGACATCACTCACAGCCATGCTCGGGCAGGATACGAACCTGCGACCGTAGCGGTTGCGCGGTTCCAAACTGTAGCGCCTAGAACCGCTCGGCCACAACGGCTTGCCAACTCCTTTATTGGCTATAAAAATGTGGAGAAAAACCGGGGAACCACTTTATTCTTTATGCCAGTTGTTAACCAACTTAAACATAGCCCAGGAAAGGACCTGTGTCTTCAGAGACGCATTTTTAGCGATCGGAGCTCGCAAGACATACACTCCTAGAAATGGAAAAAAGAACACATTGACATCGGTGTGTCAGACCCACCATACTTGCTCCCGACACTGCGAGAGGGCTGTACAAGCAATGATCACACGCACGGCACAGCGGACACACCAGGAACCGCGGTGTTGGCCGTCGAATGGCGCTAGCTGCGCAGCATTTGTGCACCGCCGCCGTCAGTGTCAGCCAGTTTGCCGTGGCATACGGAGCTCCATTGCAGTCTTTAACACTGGTAGCATGCCGCGACAGCGTGGACGTGAACCGTATGTGCAGCTGACGGACTTTGAGCGAGGGCTTATACTGGGCATGCGGGAGGCCGGGTGGACGTACCGCCGAATTGCTCAACACGTGGGGCGTGAGGTCTCCACAGTACATCGATGTTGTCGCCAGTGGTCGGCGGAAGGTGCACGTGCCAGTCGACCTGGGACCGGACCGCAGCGACGCACGGATGCACACCAAGACCGTAGGATACTACGCAGGGCCGTAGGGGACCGCACCGCCACTTCCCAGCAAATTAGGGACACGGTTGCTCCTGGGGTATCGGCGAGGACCATTCGCAACCGTCACCATGAAGCTGGGCTACGGTCCCACACACCGTTAAGCCGTCTTCCGCTCACGCCCCAACATCGTGCAGCCCGTCTCCAGTGGTGTCGCGACAGGCGTGAATGGAGGGACGAATGGAGACTTGTCGTCTTGAGCGATGAGAGTCGCTTCTGCCTTGGTGGCAATGATGGTCGTATGCGTGTTTGGCGCCGTGCAGGTGAGCGCCACAATCAGGACTGCATACGACCGAGGCACACAGGGCCAACACCCGGCATCATGGTGTGGGGAGCGATCTCCTACACTGACCGTACACCTCTGGTGATCGTCGAGGGGACACTGAATAGTGCACGGTACATCCAAACCGTCATCGAACCCATC
Source organism: Schistocerca gregaria (assembly GCF_023897955.1). Classification (NCBI taxonomy): domain Eukaryota; kingdom Metazoa; phylum Arthropoda; class Insecta; order Orthoptera; family Acrididae; genus Schistocerca; species Schistocerca gregaria. The sequence goes on from NC_064924.1 coordinate 516,859,643, forward strand.
GTTCTACCATTCCAAGACCGGCAAGGGAACTTGCTGTTCCAACAGGACAATGCACGTCCGCATGTATCCCATGCCACCCAACGTGCTCTAGAAGGTGTAAGTCAACTACCCTGGCCAGCAAGATCTCCGGATGTCTCCCCCATTGAGCATGTTTGGGACTGGATGAAGCGTCGTCTCATGCGGTCTGCACGTCCAGCACGAACGCTGGTCCAACTGAGGCGCCAGGTGGAAATGGCATGGTAAGCCGTTCCACAGGACTACATCCAGCATCTCTACGATCGTCTCCATGGGAGAATAGCAGCCTGCTTTGCTGCGAAAGGTGGATATACACTGTACTAGTGCCGACATTGTGCATGCTCTGTTGCCTGTGTCTATGTGCCTGTGGTTCTGTCAGTGTGATCATGTGATGTATCTGACCCCAGGAATGTGCCAATAAAGTTTCCCCTTCCTGGGACAATGAATTCACGGTGTTCTTATTTCAATTTCCAGGAGTGTAGAATCAAACCGACCAGCTCTAACTTGTAACGAGAAACGCAGTAAAGTGAGGCTTCGTTGAGGGACGCTGTTGCTCAGCAAAATCACAGTTCACCCTAATCTTGTCTTCTGCATTATGTGTCACATATCTTTCCTGGAGGAATTATACTAAGTATAAGTATCTCAATCGCAGAGCTTAAACTTGTGATGCCAATTGAGAAGGAAGGACCCTGGATCTATCAGAGTCCTAGGTCGCCGTATATCTGTTCGTGGCAGCTACAATAAGAATGAGTCCAAGCTTCTTCTGCGTGAGACGTAGAAACACTGAAACTGGTTCATAAATTTAACATCCTAGACCTTCTTTCTTACGGTTTACCTTGCAAGTCACGAAACGTTTGCCTCTAGGTGCCACAATAGGTACGCGACATATCGTTCATAATTCCATAATTCGACATGTTGCCTTCAGCAATAGTGCCCTCTACTAACTCATTTCACAACAGTCACTCAGTATCATTTCCACCTGACCCCCCCCCCCCCCTCCCTCTCAGAACAGCATGTCATCTTAACAGGTGTGTGTTCGCATGGGTTGCCATAAGTAACTGTTCGTCGAAATTTTTCCACAGTATGTCTATATGAAATATTATTCAAAATCCAACATTTTTGTTACAATTGTGAACTGTTATTTAAACAATAAAAAAAATGTTCAACATACCGAACTGCCTTGAATTCCACACTTCTATTAAGAGAAAAGCACATGCAGCATTCATTTGAATTGACTTCAGGCATTAGACTGGAATTGATTAACAATTTATCATGTCGCTTTACTGTACTGTCACAAACTTATATTTTACAGAATTTTAGCTCTGGTAACGATTCTGCGTGTTGTCCATAATCTGTAGCCGGCCGGAGTGGCCGTGTGGTTCTAGACGCTACAGTCTGTAATCTAGCGACCGCTACGGTCACAGGTTCGAATCCTGCCTCGGGTATGGATGTGTGTGATATCCTTAGGTTAGTTAGGTTTCATTAGTTCTAAGTTCGAGGCGACTGATGACTCAGAAGTTAAGTAGCATAGTGCTCAGAGCCACTTGAACCATAATCCGTAAGATACTGTCGGTCTCCATGGCTCCAACTGCTAAGTTCTGCCCCAGTATACCCTGAAGCGCTAAAGGAACTGGTATAGGCATTCGTATTCAAATACAGAGATATGTAAACCGGCAGAATAAGGCGTTGCAGTAGGCAACGCCAATATAAGACAAAAAGTATCTGACGCATTTATTAGTCGGTTACTGCTGTTACAATAGCACCTTATCAAGATTTAAGTTAGTTTGATCGTGGTGTTATAGTTGGATCACGAGCCATGGGACACAGGATCTGCGAGATACAGATGAAGTCGGTATTTTCTCGTACACTATTTCACGAGTGTGCCGTGAATGTAAGGAATTCGGTAAAACATGGAATCTCTGATATCGCTGCGGCCGGAAAAAGTTCCTGGAAGAACGGAACCGACGACGGCTTTAGACAATCGTTGAATGTGACAGAAGTGCAACCCTTCCCCATATTGGAGTAGATTTCAATACTGGCGATAAACAAGTGTCGATGTCCAGACCATTCAACGAAACATCATCAATATGGGGTTTCCGAGCTGGGGTGTTGATGAGTGGAAACATGTTTCCTGGTCGGACGAATCTCGTTTCAAATTTTATCGTGCTGATGAGCGTGTACGGGTACGGAGACAACACCACAGACCACTGGACCCTGCATGTCAGCAGGGGACTGTTGAGGCTGGTGTGGGGTCTGTACAGTGGAAATGATATGGGAACCCTGATGTGTCTAGATACGTCTCTAACAGGTGACACATACGTAAGCATCCTGTCTGATCTGCATCCATTCATGTTCATTGTGCATTCTGATGGACTTGGGCAATTCTAGCAGGACACTGCAACAACCCACACGTCGAGAATTGATGCAGATTGGCTCCAGGAACACTCTTCTGAGTCTAAACACTTACTCCACCGCACTCCCCAGAAATGAAAATTATCGAGCATTTCTGTGATGCCTTGCAATGTGTTGTTCAGAAGAGATTTCCACTCCCTCATACTCTTACAGATTTATGGACAGCACTGCAGGACACATGGTGTCAGTTCCCTACTACTTTAGACAGTAGTTGACTCCATGTCACTTCTGCAGGCTGAACAAAAACTCCAACTACAAACATTCAGAGGCGGTAGCCTGCACCAAAACAAGGAAACAATATGTAGTAAATAAGGCCATTAAAATGCTTATCTTAATAGATGTGAATAATTGTTCAATAGAACAGACGTGTTTCACAGTAGCAAATGCATATAGCTCTTAAGGCATGTACTTTAGATACGATGTTGACTTCACAGTTTTTTGTTTCGGTCCATACCTCTGGAAGGGTGTCGGTGGAGTCTTGCCTCTCCAAGTATGTTTGGAGGAAACTGTAAAGATATGTTCTGAAGGAAACAAAGGTATAGCTGTAGATGGGAAAAGAAAAGAATATATGAAGTATCCTGATGATACGGTGCTTTTACCTGAAGATGAACTGACACTACACAAGACGGTAGAAGTTCAGAGTAGAGCATGCGAAGAATATCAGATGAGAATTAATAATAACGAAACCAGGAGCATGGTCATTAGAACGCAGGAAAAGAGAGCAACCATAAGATTAGGGTAAGAGATAGTAGAATGAGTGAGACATTTAAAATATTGCCACCTTCATTTAAAAGGAGGTGACATAAAATAAAATCCTGCATTCCTTTAGCTAAGCAAGAACTAAGAAGATTAGGGTAAGAGACAGTAGAATGAGTGAGACATTTAAAATATTGCCACCTTTATTTAAAAGGAGGTGACATAAAATAAAATCCTGCATTCCTTTAGCTAAGCAAGAACTAAGAAGAAATAACTAAGAAGCTACTACGTGAAAAGAAAAGAATATATGAAATACCCTGACGACGTGGTGCTTTTGCCGGAAGATGAACTGACATTATACAAAATGGTAGAAGTTCATAGTAGAAAATAATGTTTCAAATAGCTCTAAGCACTATGGGATTTAACATCTGAGGTCATCAGTCCGCTAGACATAGAACTACTTAAAAGTAACTGACCTAAAGACATCACACACATCCAAGCCCGACGCCGGATTCGAACCTGCGACGGTAGCAGCAGCGCGGTTCCGGGTTAAAGCGCCTAGAACCACTTGGCCACAGCGGCCGGCTATGCTATAGTTCCCAGTAACTACATAGCAAAACGAATTCACATATATCAGGATGTGGTCTCCCTCATGGAACGCATACCTATACAAAAGAAAGCAACAATGCCAACAGACTTAATGCTTCAGCAAAACATCCTTCATTTAGGGCGAAATTCCCTCAACATTCACTTTAACGTTTCGACAAGTAACACGGCTCCCTTGATGGCAAGCTTCGTTACATTTCAGCAAGCAACTAGTATTTCAACAATAAACATTTAAATTGTGTTACTTTAAATCTTTACTAAAGCATGGTATGTCCTAAACTATCTTTAAACAGTAGATAAACTGCACCCTAGACCTCTTAACATGTTCTGAACTATGAAGGCTGATATCTCGAGCATATTAGTTTTGTTACATAGTGAAATTTAACCACCCTGTATTTCGAACACGTCTCATATCTAAAAGGGTATTATCTTCCCTGACTCTCCTTCGAACTTAATATATCGCAACGGTAAACACTATTGCGCTATCAACACTACGGAATCACTTGATCGTTCCCGTAACGATTTCATACCTCTGAAATAAACCAGCTATGAAACGTGCTGCTTCGCTCATGTCGATGTTCTCTATATCCTCTATCGGCATTGATGATCCTAGACTGACGAACAATACCGAAGGATTGGTCACCCGATGGATTTGTATGCTGTGACGTATCGTTGAGGTTCTTAAAAAAAAATCTGTGATTAGCATAATGGAGCTCCTAATTTAATCCAGCAAATCATTTATACACATGGTGTTTCAAAGTCTTTGCTTCAGACGTCTAGTGGTGATGGGTCAAACATTGGGGAACATCCCTTGCTAAAGAATAAATGTTGACTGAGTTTTGCCTGCATCACTGTATGTTTTATATCTCTGAGAGGCGGCAGGGGATATGTACTTTGCTGCTTGCGTTTGTAACCTGTTGGACAGGACGCCTAGCCAGTTTGTGTTTTAGGGGTGATTCATTTACACTCCACTTAGAATTAAAAACTTTCTTTCATGTCTGTAGTTGCAACAAAGCTACAACCTTAGGCCCACAGAATGAGTTCTTGCCGAGTGTACGTGACCAACCGGCCTGTCCCTTCTGATCCTTCTCCCCCGTATAAGTAGCAGACAGCGTACGCTTTCGGCACTCTGCAGAATGCGCGAGAGGTACCTACGCGACTGAATAACCAATGGTGGGCGAAAGAATGGAGTCACGTTGCTGTTACCGCCATCTTTGGGGAGCAGAGGACAGTGGAGTCATTTTCTGGTAATCCAGTGGTCGCACAGAGCAGAATCTCCTGGTTTCTAGCATTATCCGTCCCTGCCCTCTCTGACGGGCCACTGGCTATTTCGTTCGTGAAACACCTTTCTCTCCACTTCCCACTCCCTTATTTCGTTTACTCTCAGTTTGGCAGACACCCCTACAGTCTAGGCTGGACGAACCCTCATGTACAATGTACTGACAGAGTACATTCAGAAAGTTATGTTCGTTTCTTCCCTCTTCCATTCCAAGCTCCCCACCCCCCTTCTGGCGCTCCCCTCCCCAATCCTTGACAAAGGTCTGCTCCACACTGGGTGTGGGTCTGTACAGAGTGTTGCCTATAATCCAGTCACCTGTTTCGTGTCAAAGGGGCTGGGCTGAGCTAAATTAAAGTTCACTAACAGACGTAGGTCCCGATGACATGATTTACCTCACTATAATCGCTCTTTCCGTCCGCCTCCGGTATCTGAATGGTAATCGCGACAGAATGTCAATTCCAAGAGCCCGGGTTCGATTCCCAGCTGGATGGGATATTTTCTCCTGTCTGGGGGGTTGTTGTGCTTTCCTCATCAACATCATTTCATCCCCATCGAAGTGGCATCAAATCGAAAGACTTGCACCCGGCGAACGATCTACCCGACGGGAGGCCCTAGTACGACGTTTACATTTATATATATGAAGACAGTAACTGTTCTCGAAAGAACAGAATACTGTTGATGATCGTGCAGCTTTTCCTTGGAATAAATGATGACTAACTGAAACCCTCAGCTGCCGACAGGTGTTGTTGATATACCTCGATGTGGACATCTGAAAATGTGTGTCACGACCGGGACTCGAACCCGGGATCTCCTTCCAAGGAAAAGCTGCACGGTCATCAACAGTATTCCGTTCTTTCGAGAACAGTTACTGTCTTCATATATATAGTTAAAGGCTACCCAGCCATTGACCTTTGTCTGTGCGAATGCGCACAGGTTCCCCAAACTCTTACGGGAATCGCCAAAGCGTGCGCGAGTAATGAGTGGATGGGCTAATGTCTATAAGGTACATTACATATGTAGAATTGTGGACAGTTGGGAATGTGAGTCTCTCGGGGAGCGTGCAAGGGATAAGTCCCTGCAGTCTCGCTGTTCATCTGTGCCCTCGGTAGCTCAGATGGATAGAGCATCTGCCTTGTAAGCAGGAGCCCGGGTTCGAGTCGCTGTCGGGACACACATTTTCAGCTGTCCACCTCGAGGTATATCAACAACACCTGTCGGCAGCTGAGGGTTTCAGTTAGTCCTCATTTACATTTATATCGCTCTTTCCTTTCAGTAAGCTGTTAATATTGGTTGTAGCGAATATAAAAGGTAAATAAGAGAAAGGGCGTTTACAATGGTGACTCGCACGAACGAGAACTGGCGACGCCTGTGTTGTATGCCTGTCGTTAACACGATGATGTGTTAGCGTGGAAAGATGATTAATTAGTTTTGTGTGTCAGAATTTACTATACAATAAAATGACGAGCATAAATCGGAACAACTGAATGAAAAAAAGTTTGTTTTCTAGAACGTAGTGGTGCACTTAAGACTACGACAATGGCTATCGAGCCATTCCATTATCTTATTAGGACAGCCAACAACAAATATTTGCTGAAAAACCTTAAACATTAGCGGATAAGGACAAGGAATGAATAAAGTAAACATTCATATTGGTGTATGTCAGCTTATTTAAAAAACCAACATAAGACACCACCTTTCATTCCATCCGTTAATTTAGGGGACTACAACAGAATAGAATGATCCAGACGGTATCGAGATACTAGCATTTGCCCTAATAACAATTACGGAGCGAAAAAAGTTCATAGGAGATGCCTCTGAGGCAGGAAAGCTGTGATGATGAAAAAAAGTTTTTGAATTACAATGACCGCTTCAAAGACGTTGGCACAATTTTTCGCTATAAACTTTTCAACGTCATTCTGTAAGTCAGTACATAATATCCATTCATTCCTTTTGTTTCTGAAGTTAGCACTTTTTTTAAGTATATTAGATTAGTAGATGCACTCTGCTTTATCATTGGTCGGTGAAAAGGTAGACCACATGTCCAGGGAAGTCAGATGACAGGCGCGTAAGGAGGTTTGCGGACAGTCCACTAAAAGGAATATGTTTCTTGTCCGTACTGTTCCTGGGTGTCAAAACTCGATCAGGACATAATTCGGCAAGTCGTACAATCTCCCACACAGGCCAGTATCATAAACAATTGTATGAAAGTAATCCTTTTCCACAATTAAATACGGTTGTCGGCCGTGGTGGCCGAGTGGTTCTAGGCGCTTCAGTCTGGAACCGCGTGACTGCTACGGTCGCAGGTACGAATCCTGCCTCGGGCATGGATGTGAGTGATGATGGCCTTAGGTTAGTTAGGCTTAAGTAGTTCCAAGTTCTAGGGGACTGATGACCTCAGATGTTATGTCTCATAGTGCTCAGAGCCAAGAAGGTTGGGCTGAAATAACATGAAAATAGATACACTGGTGTCCAAAATGAAACCAACAAACCGCTATTTCCCCATCCTGTGACTAATTCACGATATAATCATATAAACTCTCTACACATGTCCGTACGATCGCGTTCTGCACGGGAGATGGCATGCCGGTCCATGGGCACACACTTCATACACTGACGACAGGGGAAATGTCCAACGGGGTAGTGTTTGTCGTTTCTCCCCACATCCACAATCGATGTGTACAGTGTCACAGACAGTGCAATACGGCACAGAGGAGACGCCTACCAGGCTCTCTGCGGGGGATGACCATAGGAAGAATGGAAGAAGGACAGTCGAAACTGATGTGGCCCGATGTCTTAGTGTGAATAGTTCTGTTGTACTCGGATTTGGCGACAGTTCATAGAGATAGAAACTATATCTCGAAGACCAGGGGAGGGCCTCAAGACAAGTGGCATCTGATCTCGCGGCATCCATTGGACGTTTGACGTGTTGCAGCGAGGCAAACGGTTCACAGAAGGCTTCGGAAGAGTGGCCTTTACTGTCGGAGAGCTGCTGCATGCTTACCTCCGACATACCTTTACAAACCTGAAGGTTTAAAGCGGATTCGTCCACATGTCACCTGGACGGTCGAACGGTTGGCCAATGTTCGCAGATGAGTCCTGATTTGGTCTGGAGAGAGATTCTCAAGGGATTCGCATCTGGGGGAAACATGGAACACGATTTAGGGACCCAAACATTGTGGAAAGAGATCGGTATCGAGGAGGATCCCATGTGGGCAAGAATTATGTTGACTACTCTAACACCTCTTTATGAAATTGTACGGGTAATTCGACAAGGTTTAACTGCCGCCAGGAGATCTTGGGATCTCATATGCGGTTGCTGCGAGGTGGTGTGGATCCATACTTCGTGTTGATGGGCAATAATGCTCGACCTCTAAGAGCACGGGTGGTTGATGTTTTCTTGGGAACAGAAGATTTTGGAGGCATGGCGTAGCCTGGACACACTCTCGATTTGAATTCCATCGGGTATGTATGGGATGCACTAAGGAGACGGGGTGCATCGTGTCAGCATCCACCAATCAAAGACATGTTAGCACTCTGCACGACGAATGTGCGTTACTGTCTCAATATGAGATTGATGACATCCGTCACAGCATGTCCCGTCGTCCTCAGCCCTGTATTGCTGCCAGAGACGGTCACACTCGATACTGAGCACATTAACCTGTTGTCGCAATGCGTGTGCAAATTCGTTAAGTTTGAGAAAACGGAAAACGTTTTTGTCTACCGTTATACATGTTGCAATTGTTTTCATTTTGTATTCTTTACATTGTTTCTACTTTACAATAACCTTTTTGTACTCGTTTAGACAAAATATAAGCGCAACATTGCAAACTTTCCGTTTGTTGCTTTAATTTTGGACACCAGTTGATCTGCACATACGTTAATGTATTTTAATAAATCCTACGCGATTTTAATAAATTTTACAATATTTTAGGAGATCCGCTTATTTTTATTCAGTGATGCGAGTTTCTTTAAACTGGATAACGTAGCACATTACTAAAATTTAAATTGGGCACAGTTCGTGTCCGTATTTAAACTCTTACAACGTCGCCACATGAAGAACCATCTGTGTCGACAATGAAGTCTGCATTGCACAACTAGGATTGTCGTAAGGTTCGAGCCGAGGAGGCATAACAAATAGTTCGTTGGTAATGACGTAAAGCCGACACATTTATGTTGAATGCCTTGAAGGAATTTCCAAGGACATCTCTCAATTACATATTAAACCACAACCAGATAGATGCTCACATGATCAAGTAAAGGTAAGCAAGGTGTTCACATCATTGTTTGCATCCATGTCAGTGAAATGTTCCAGTTACACATTGCAACATTTGCCGAGCACTGGAACTTTATTACATTTTTCGCCCTTCATAGATTCTGTAACTTAAGTCAAGAGTTTCTAATTCAGAACTGTGTCACGTATTTTACAGTTTTTAAGTTGCATCTCGTCCATGAGGATCTCGTTACTAGCCATGAAATCAGACACCTTTTCATTGTATCTGCATAATGAAATCTAGTATTTCCTATTTATTTCCAGATATTCCCTTTGTCCCGATCAACGACATTTACATTGGACTTTCAGATTAATCAGCAGAAGTTCACGTCAGGTTAAGCAGGTTTCGTTTCAAACTTTTGTACTACGTAGTTTCATCGCGATTTGCGGATTGGGAAACAAGCATTTTCTGTGCCACGAAGTAAATATATCTGCACACAGCAGAGAGAAGATATGAGTACGAGCGGAAATGAACGTAAAGTAAACCGAAAATAGAGAATAGTCCGAAGTAAGAGCATTGCATCTTAGCATATGCACAATCTGATGTTGAATTATTTCTCTGTCACTCATTATTTACTAGCACTTCCCCATTAAAAGCTAATCCATTAGTACCTAATCCAGGCTCAGGGGTTTTATTTTCGAAACATAGATTGGTAGAACCTTGTACAACTACACCTTAAAATATTTGCATTTCACTGTTAGTTCTCCTCTTGAGCTCATACTTGTTTAAGTCAGTTCAAGGTAAAGATAGAGTAGCAAATCCTTTGCATAATAGAACTTAAGGAGTAATTATACATGTATTTACACTGTCTACTGATGAATAAATAGCAATTACGAGAAAAAGTGAGAATTACTTATTAAACTTATCTGAAGAAAATTTAAGTTATTTCATAAATACACTTTTCAGTTTGGCACATCAATGTCATTCATCTCAGTTTTGTGTTAATTACACATTTAAGAGTACTGTGCCTGCAGTAAGATGAATTGTAAGATAATTTATGTACAAATATATTGTTTCCTGTAATCATTCACATGATCTCTAGTCCCATGGTGATTTGTTTAGTAAATAAAAGCAATTTTCTCTACAGTAAAAAAAATCTAGTCATTTTACAGCACTGACCTATTCCTTTGCTCTTTTCTTACACGTATTTGATTAATCTGAAGCCCACAGTAGGTTGCAAACATGTCGTTTGTAACAAACGTTAGTGTATCTAACACTTTCTCAGTTCAGAGAAAAGGATATGTAGATATCTTTTCAGATTCTGGTGACAATAAGTCCTTTAATTTTACCAGATTTAGGAAAGGCGAAAAGTTTACTACCTTGGTATGGTATGCTGACAGTTCAATAGGATCCTGTATAGTGTAATTACCATTTGCAATTTTTTTGTGTAAAGCAGACCATTTTAAATGAGATTTGAGTAGCACTGTTTCTCCAACTGCACACGCCCTAACCGGTTGCGGTCGTGTTTTTCCTAACCCTGCAATTATCAATGAGGGAACTAGTATGCTCCTTATCCTTTTTTCCCGAGGTGGCTCTTCTTTAGCTAGGTGAGGCAATGTGTTCATCCATTCGTTGATTTCTTTTTGGTTACTAAGAAATTTTTCGAGTGTGTATGGTGTTGCTTAAATAGGTAAATTATTTTAAGTATTTTCAAACAGTTCAATAAATTCCATCCATAATTCATGTTGTGTACAAGCTTATGTTCTTATAAATCGATTGAATTCGCTGAAAATGCATTCAACTGGGTTACTTTGAGGGTGGTACCATGATCTTAAAATGTTAAAAATATTGTCTTGTAAAACATCTTTTCATCCAGCGCATGTAAAAATTTGACGCATTGTCTGTGAGGAATGTGACAGTCTTGCCAACCCTTGGTATGCGGTGTTTGAAGGATCCTCCTAATAATAATAGACGCTGCCATCGATCTAGTAGCATAAAGCTTGACACATTTTGAGGAAAGGCAATATAGAGCTACTAAAGACTCAACACCACCTCATTCAGAGGGCATTGGCCTTCTGACATCAAGGGACACCATTTGTAGTGGCTGTGTTGGTAGGATAGAGTGTAATTCCGTATAGTGGCACCTATTAGTTGACGGTGCTATTTAACACAGTACACACGTTCAACAAACCTTCGCATATTTGGGAAGTACCAATATAACTACAGTTGCCTTAAACATTTACTGGCTCCAAAGTTACCCAAAACATAACATATATGCCACATTCAGTTTTTCTACAAGTATCAGGAATTCACAGACACCAATTGTCACGAGAAACATTACATCTGAAGAATAGAACGTTTTTTTAAGTTTTGTAATGTTATACAATTTTATAAGGTTAATTTGGTGTAAGAGGAGTTTTTATTTGATGCCACCTCGGATCTCCACCTAGCAATGTAGTCTTATTGTTATGCATATCTAAATAGAATTGCATGTATTATTTCTTTCATTAACTGAAGTCTGCCGGCCGCGGTGGTCTCGCGGTTCTAGGCGCGCAGTCGGGAACCGTGCGACTGCTACGGTCGCAGGTTCGAATCCTGCCTCGGGCATGGATGTGTGTGATGTCCTTAGGTTAGTTAGGTTTAAGTAGTTCTAAGTTCTAGGGGACTAATGACCACCGCAGTTGAGTCCCATAGTGCTCAGAGCCATTTGAACCATTTTTGAACTGAAGTCTGTAATCAGTTATTTGTCTGAAAGATCAGTCAGTCCTTGTGACAGACTTGTTGAAGTGTCAGCCACAACATTGTTCTTACATTTACATGCACTAGCTTGGATCTATATTCCTGTACAAAAGGTGTCCATCTCCTTATCCTAGCACGTAGTACTTACAGGTTAATAAAAAGCTCACACCGTGGTAGCCACAAATACCTTAAACTGTTTTCCATAAATCTAATAACTGAACTTCTTAAATGCTCATATTACGCCCAGAGCTTCTAATTGAGTAGCAGAATATCCACGTTTGCATTCTGAAGGGTTTCTACTAGCAAATATAATAGTGTTAACCACCATTTATCGTCCTCTTCAGCCATGCGAAAAAGACACCCACCAATTCCCGAAAAGCATGCGTCAGTGCATGGCAAATATGGTAACCTGCCCACTCGTGTAATATAATTTGCCTACGATGCTGCTTTCTCGAATAGCTAAACAAGTAAATCGCATTAATGGTCTTTATTACAATAAAGCAGATTGACGATACTTAACTTAGCGTCTTTACAAAGATTGATAGCAAGCAACTGGCTACATGCAAATAATCAATGTTCTTCAATGTATACAATTTACATGGAACTAAATGATACTTTTCACAAGTCACGGCTCGTCTTCTAGTGCTGCTCTTCTAATGCCGGTCTCCTAGAGCGGCTGAGGCAGGCAGGAGCAGCGCATATCTTGTCTTCTTGTAGAGGTCGCTCCTGTTGAGGTGCGATCCAAGTCAGCCTACTATTGGCTTACGTCGTCTCACAGCCTTCTCTACTGTACCGTTCTTGATGTTCGTGCCGGCTCTTATCGTTACGCCGGAACACCAAAAATCTACATGCATGTCTGGTTGACATAGGATTAGAGATTCTACTAAAGCATTGTTTATTGCATCGAAATCTGCTTGTCATGTTTTTAACTAGTGTCAGGGGACATTCTTTTTCAATAGACTCAATAGTGACGGATTGTTAAGTATCGGTCGGAAAACACAAAGACGAAGTAAATAACGAATGCCAAGAAAAATTTCAACTCCCGTTTTGTGTTTTCGGCTAGAAACTTTTTCACAACACTTTTCGGGTCATCAGTTATTTCTGCAGAAAATATGACACGATCGAAAAGTTTTATTTCCTCCCGGCCAAATTTTGATTTCTGCAAGTAAACAGTGACGCCATAATGTGAAAACTTTCGTAATGTTCACTCCAATAATACTAGGCGTTCTTCCTGTATAGCACTGGCACTCAACTTGTCGACAACATGTAGTGTTACTTTTTCTACGAGATTTAGCCCGAGAACTGTATCTAGTGCTCCAGTAAAGTCACCGTAACTTATGTTAAGTCCAAATGGCAAAAGAAAAACCTGATAACTTCTGCCGGGATGAACACAAGCTGTGCATTTCCTAGACTGATTTGGCCGGTACATCTACATACATACTCCGCAATCCACCGTACGGTGCGTGGCGGAGGGTACCTTTTACCACAACTAGCATCCTCTCTCCCTGATCCACTCCCAAAGAGAACGAGGGAAAAATGACTGCATATATGCCTCTGTACGAGCCCTAATTTCTCTTATCTGATCTCTGTGGTCTTTCCGCGAAATGTAAGTTGGCGGCAGTAAAATTGTATTGCAGTCAGCCTCAAATGCTGGTTCTCTAAATTTCCTCAGTAGCGATTCACGAAAAGAACGTCTCCTTTCCTCTAGAGGCTCCCACCCGAGTTCCTGAAGCATTTTCGTAACACTCGCGTGATGATCAAACCCACCAGTAGCAAACCTAGCAGCCCGCCTCTGAATTGCTTCTATGTCCAAACTCAATCCGCCCTGATAGGGATCCCAAACGCTGGAGCAGTACTCAAGAATAGGTCGTGTTAGTGTTTTATAAGCGGTCTCCTTTACAGATGAACCACATCTTCTCAAAATTCTACCAGTGCACCGAAGACGACTATCCGCCTTCCCCACAACTGCCAATAGGCAATAGGAACAGCATAGGTTAGTCAAACACTGGACTACATGACTATTATTTTATTAATAGCACGCACTTCGAGAAGGAGGTATACTTGGCCATTATTTAGTGCTATGGACTGCACAACGGTGAATGTGATAATTCTGATACTTTACACTGTCGCATTCGTCTTATTTGTCGACCGACAACGGGCCGCACTTCAAGAAGGAGGTATACTTGGTCATTATTTAGTGCTATGGACTGCAGAACGGTGAATGTGATAATTCTGATACTTTACACTGTCGCATTCGTCTTATTTGTCGACCGACAACGGGCCGCTGTGACCGAGCGGTTCTAGGCGCTTCAGTCTGGAACCGCGTGACCACTACGGTCGCAGGTTCGAATCCTGCCTCGGGTATAGATGTGTGTAATGTCCTTAGGTTAGTTAGGTTTAAGTAGTTCTACGTTCTAGGGGACTGATGACCTCAGATGTTGAATCCCATAGTGCTCAGAGCAATTTTGTCGATCGACAGTCTCTCATCTCGTCCAAGGAATGGGGTAGGATTTATGGCAAAATGTCATGTGCCATCATATTCATATGTATTTATCATTCCAGCTTTCTCCTCAGAAGCATGTTCGTATGATTGTTAAATCTAGCTGCTGTTGTTTACCGCGACCGCTACGGTCGCAGGTTCGAACCCTGCCTCGGGCGTGGATGTGTGTGATGTCCTTAGGTTAGTTAGGTTAAGTAGTTCTAAGTTCTAGGGGACTGATGACCTCAGATACTGAGTCCCATAGTGCTCAGAGCCATTTTTGTCGATCGAGAGACTCTCATTTCGTCCATGGAATGGAGTAGGATTTATGGCAAAATGTGTGGTATGGCATCACATTCATGTGCATTTATCAATCCAGATTTCTCCTCAGAAGCATGTTTGTATGATTGGTGCTTCTTCATATCGCACATTGGCTGGCGATAGGTAATTAGAATTTGTGACATTACCGTTTGTTGTATGACAATCTGCAGTACGACAGGCATTGCAATCACATACTTTACCGAGAATTGGTGGGGTACATTGAACACCGCCCCCGATTGTAGGTAAATCATGTTGTACGATCGTGATTTGGGCAGTTACTTGGTTAAGTCATTCTGGCATATCTTTATTTAAAGTAACTTTTATTGGATCTAGTTCGGGTTTTATCTGTTTGGCAGCATTGTTTCGTTCGAAGTTGGTCATTTACCTATTCATCCTTTTGCGAAATACGTTGTGAAAAATCATCCACATTGTGTTTGCCCTGTTCATTTGACTGTTTCAGAGATTTCACACCTTGTTCATTCGCGAATCATCCCTTAGGAAGGCCACAGGATGTCAAATATTAAAATTCTCACGTCTGTCTGAGAGACCTTCGTTGCATGCCCCGTGCTAGATGGTAATGTCTGACTGACATGGAACTGAGTGACAATGCGCTTCCAGTTCTGGGGAAGGGACTTAACTTCCCTGCCATCCCTAAGATCACACCGATAGCGCACATCATGAGTTCTTCCGCCCGAAGCAGTTGAAGAAGAACGTCGTGGAACCTGCCGTGCTCTGACGAGAAGTAAGACTACAAAGTCAAACATTAACAGCAGAGAGAGAGGGTGGCTATTCGGGACCTGAGACAGTGCTGGGAGATTGTTATCTTAGATACTGACAAAGACAACGCTACTGTTATTCTTTCTCACAATGACTAAATTGAGAAGTTGGAGAGCCTGCTACATAACGACTCCTATAGAAAGATTACCGCTGACCCCACAAAGAAGGTAGCGAACAAGACTAGAGCTCTTCTGTAGGACGCGGATTTACCACGAAGTATCTCCAAAAGACTGTTACACCAAGAAGCTGTACCTCCAAGACCTTATGGACTCCCTGAAGTTCACAAAGATGGGGTGCCGTTGCGCTCCATTGTTAGAAACATTACGGCACCTACATATTTGGTAGCAAAATACTTGACGGTGATACTAAGCCCTTATGTGGGTAAATGCACTCAACATATCCGCAATTCTTCTGAATTTGTGAAACGCCTCGACAGCTTCACGGTGACAGACTCAGATATCCTGGAGAGTTTTGATGCCGTTTCGTTATTCACCAGGGTGCCTCCACAAGAGTCACTAGTGCCAATAGATCAGAAATTTTACGAGAAGACCACCGACCTTGTCAGGCATGTCTTAACCTCCACTTATATTCTGTTCAATTGAGAATACTATGAACAAACGGAATGAATCGTAATGGGCACCCAACATTTAAGTGTGATCGCGCATCTGCGTATGGAGTACTTCGAAAAGGAGGCAAGGACATTATCCAAATAGGACCCACGTGTTTTCGTCCATTATGTGGATGAAAAGTTCTTCATCTGTCCCTATGGAAGGGACGAATTCCTTGACTTGATTACACTTTTGATGCCCATACATCCCAACATCAAATTCTCTATTGCGACCGAAGAAGGCTACCACCACCTTCCGCAGACGAATGGGGTACTGAAAACACAGGGCGCGCATCATTTCAGACGCAGAGAGTCTGCCTCAGGAGCTGAAACTTCTTAAACTGTATTTCGAAATAACGGGTACCCAGAGTAGCAGATTAGTCGCACCCAGCTCCCGACATCAACAGTACAACCTGTGGAGATGGAAGAAGTCACGGAGGAGGCAGCAACCACTGCCGTTATAACGTACACTGGCGCAATATCGGGAAAAATCGGAAGCATATTTAAGAAGCACAGAGTAAAAGCTGTCTTTCACCCACCCAATGAAACATGAGCATTATGGGGAAGCGTCATATATGATTTCCTTTTACTGACGGCCGACGTATTACAGAATACATGCCAATGTGCAAAGATATAAGTGTATATTGGACAGATAGTGTGCACCGTGGAAGATCGTTGCTGAGTGTTCCAGGGACACACCCGACTGATGTACCCCAACAAGTCAGCGGTCGCACAGCTCTGTTTTTCCGAGAAACGTGCGATGGGGTTCGAACGTACCAGGATCTTGCACAGACTTTCAAATACTGGGACAGCGTTGTTACAGACGCCATAGAAATTCGCACCAGCGACGATCTCATCAACCGAGGTTGTGACTTTAATCTTAGGAAGGCTGACTGAGTTTGATTAACAAGACTCAGCAAAGAAAACAATCTGGCGCCGAGGCCGGATAGAGTAATAAGCTACCACTTTTGAAAAGCTATGATCTGAAAAAAATTTATGCTAGGTAACGATATCCCACTCAGGGTGGTATAATAATGTAAACAGCACCGGAAATTACTGATAAATGTTTATCGAGTCAGCTTACATTCACGTAATCTCATTAAAAATGCCAAAATTTAACACAGAAGCTATTTTTATCGAATGACTTGGAAAAAATTTCAGTACTACATGCTGGACGCTGCATGAGAATCTTTGCCTTACCTAAATTAGTGATGCGCTGAGGTTCTAAGTACGTCTTCTGTATCTGATGAGTACAGTTCTCTAGGTTTGGCTATGATTTTCTTCTTTTCAGTTGTTCATTTCTTTTTCCGTTTTTAAACGTAATTTCCCATTTGAAATGTGGTACGCGCAACATTGAAAAACAAACAGCGTTAGATTATTATAAATCCTGTCGCGGTCACAATTTATGATCACTATTTCTGTTTAGTGAGTTGTTAATATTGACCTTACTGAGTATAAAAGACAAAAGACAGAATGGGTGATTGTAATGATGAGATTAAAAGCGAAAGTTGTCGAAATATATGCTGTAGGCCTTTCTTTAACACATTGATGCGTGACCGTGTCAAGATGATTATTCAGTTTTGTGCGACATAATTAACTTTCCAATAAAATGATTCACATAAATCGGCAACGGAAATAGTTGTCATGCAACGTTAATTACATAATAAGGAAGAATAAAATAAATATTCACGACAGTGTAATTCAGCTTATTTAACGTAAACATCATAAGATATCATCTTTTGTTCCATGCGTTCTCTAAGACGGCAACGAAGGCAGAAAGTATGTGAGCCAGTACTGAGACACCAGCATATGCCCTAAAAACAATTCGGAGCGAAAAAATTTCATAGTACATATGACTGAGATCGGAAAGCAATGACGAAAATAATAAATTGTGGGATTACAACTCCTTGACCTTTAATGCAAATACCTTGAAACACACCGTACATCATGAACACTAAAGATCCTGTAACACTCATTTGTTGTATCCTTTGAAAACTGAGGATTTCTTATAGTTGGAAATGACATGTTGAATTACATTTTCTTTGAAGCCTTAAGCCTAATCAAAAATCATTTCCGATATTCGAAAAATTCATATTTTGTTCACTAGATACCAATGACGCGTCGTATCAAAGGACTTCTAAAAGTCAAACAACATGGAGGTAATCGAGCACTCTGTAGAGGAACCTTGTCAGATAGCCAGGCTCCTGTCACCATCGTAGATTATAGGATCTGAAGATGATCTAAGCAAAACAGACCGAAAACGGTCATTTCAAATTAAAGTATTTGTTCGATCAAGACTGTACTTAGCTAAATTTTATTGATATAACTGAGATCACTGTTTCCCTAGGACAATGTTCCAGAAAATGTTTTGTCAATAACGTTCCTCGAGAAGAACATCACCTTCCCATCATGGATTCCCATTTGAGCTGACGAAGCATTTCCGCAAGACTTGTTTGCTGTTCGAACCTAGCGGTATCAAATGTAGCAGCTAGCCTCTGAATTGCTTCGATGTCTCCTTTTCATCGGATCTGGTAAGAATTCCAAACACTCGAACAGTACTCAAAAACAGGTCGAACTAGCGTCATACATACGGTCTCCTTTATAGATATACCAACTTTGCTAGAATTCTCCAAATAAACCGAAGTCGACCATTCGCCTTTCCCACCACAATCCTTCTAAGCTCGTTCCATTTTATATCGCTTTTCAACATTACGACCAGATATTTAAACTACGTGACTGTGTCAAGCAGGACACTAATAATGCTGTATCCGAATATTATGGTTTTGAAACATCTTAGCAGATTAAAACTGTGTGCCCGACCGAGACTCGAACTCGGGACCTTTGCCTTTCGCGGGCAAGTGCTCTACCATCTTTTTTTTTCTAAATTACAAAGATGCTACATCTAGACCACTTTTTTTTTTTTTTTAACGGGGCTCGAATCCGGGTCCTGCTTATATGGCAGATGCTCTACCCGACTGAGCCATCTTTCTTTTTCCAAGTGCTCTACCATCTTTTTTTGTGTGTGGCCTTAAACTAGCGCCTTTTTTATTTTATTTTTTTATTTTTATTTAATTTTTTTATTTTTTTAAAATTTTTTTAGGAAGGGAAAATAAGCATGTGCTCCGATTTGTAATGAGAATAGAATGAACATAGTTTATATCAGTTCTAGGCTGGCGTTGCGCAATATAAGAAAAGAAAGGAAATGTCTTCTTGAGGTGCACTTCATTGTCGAAGGAAAGTTGCTCCGCTCCTCTGCGAGGGAAGGACCATGTTGAGAGGAAAATGGGAAAGAAAAAAAAATGCCTTCTGCATTGGTGAGCATCTGAATAGTATCTTAAAATTCCGGCAAGAAGTAAAGTCCCAGCAAGCTAATAGGATTCATACATACAGGCAACTGGCAACCTCTACTATCCAAATATTGTATTTGAAGCATTGAACCGTTAATTATGATTTTCAGCATATTTCCAAATATCCTCCTGTAGTCACAATGTTGGCTTATTTTAAAGTGTTCAATTTCTATGTAGGAATAATAGTCTAGGATAGTAGCATGCCTATTCTGCATAATAAACGATGCTGTGTGGCCCGTGATCCACGTTGTAGCGTTGTTTTTTGCTCGTGGATACCTCAGTTTTTGTGGCTGAATGATCTCTAAGAGGTCTACACCACTGGGAGTCGTACGGTCTGTCACTGACAATCGTTGACGAAGAAATGTTGTAATTTCTTCTGCATGCCCGCACGTGAACCTATGAAGGAGCGTATCGACTCTTCCGCATGCGTCACAGTTGGGCCTTGGATGAAGGCCGATTTTATGTAGCTTTTCATTCGTTGCTACTTTATCGTTGACTGTGAGATACCAGTCGGCTATGACGCGTGATGGTAACATGTCGTTGTGCACATTCCGCCATATTATACTCCAATGTGTATGTGTATGTTTTTCTTCGAGACGATTCCCGTGGTTTGTTGTCATGAGAAGGTCATAAAGCTTCCTGTTCGTCAGGCTTCCGGTATCGACGTTGTTATGTCGAATGTAGCTCATTTCCATGTAGTACAGTCGCACATGTCGGTAAGAAAGTGGAATGCCGGCGATATTACGGGTGGGTCAAAGCTATGAGGCTTCCACCGCTAAATGAGGTTTCTGATGAGACTGGTCCTCCGGGTACGAAACTCCTTCCTGATGCGATTTAGGAGCAGGGTGACACATTTTTTGTGTACTTTAATGAGGTTAAGGCCTCCTTTGGACGAAGGTAAGGATAAGGTATCGAATTGAACTTTGAAAATATGCCCCCTAAAAATAAACCAACATAACGCTTGTTGTATACTCTTGGCTAGGTGTTCGGAGATTGGAAGAATTTGCTCCAAATAATTCATATTGCTCGTAATGGCGATCTCGACGGTCTTAACTTTCTGTAGTATGTTCAAGTCACGGTCGGAGTGAAGCATCAAAGCAGCACGTAATTTATTAAGCATCTGTGACCAGTTCTTCGTCAGGAATTTGTCTGGTTTGGCCTCAAAGGTAACACCGAGGGTTGTGTGAAAATCCTTTACCTTGCACCAGGTAACATGGGATATGTCTCCGATACCGCCACCGATCTGCAAAACTGTGGTTTTAGTTCTATTGAGTATTGCTCCTGAAAGAAACGTGAATGATTGTAGAAGAGTTGCTGCTGACAGAAGTTGTTGCGATGATGACACAGTCACGCATATATCGTCAGCATACGCAATGCATGGGATAGTGACAGACTCGACGCGAAGCCCGATCCCGCTATGCGGTAAGTTGTTCAGTAGCGGCTCTACTGCAATGGCGTACAAAATCATTGACAGAGGACATCCTTGGCGGATGGATTGCTCAATGGAAACTTCTTTTGTAAAATGGCCATTAATGAGAATCCGTGAAGAGGCGTTTGTAGTAAGTTTGCTAATTAATTCTATGAGATGAGGTTCAAATCCTAGTTTCTTTATGCTTTGAAAGAGGAAATCATGACGTACACGGTCATAAGCCTTCTTAAAATCTAGAAAGATTAGAGCGCCCTGTCCTTCAGTTTCAGCGTATGAACAGATGATGTCCCTCAAATCGCAGGCAGCTGAGATTACACTTCGACCTTGCACTGCACTGTACTGGTAACTGCCTAAAACCTTGTACATTACGGTTTGCATCCTTAGCTTAATCGATCTGGTGATGATTTTGAAGTCGGCATTCAGGAGTGTGATGGGTCTCATGTTTTCGACCTTCCTGCTGTTCCCTTTTTTCGGTAAGGGCAGGATGATACCTTCCGTAAATGACTTGGGTATGACTTTCAGGTGCCAGTACCTCGTCTCCTACCTTCCAAACTTTACAGAAGCTCTCCTGCGAAACTTGCAGAACTAGCAGTACTGAAAGAAAGGATATTGCGGAGACATGGCTTAGCCACAGCCTGTGGGATGTTTTCCAGTTTCATATCAGCGCACACTCCGCTGCAGAGTGAAAATCTCATTCTAGAAACATCCCCCAGGCTGTGGCTAAGCCATGTCTCCGCTATATCCTTTCTTTCAGGAGTGCTAGTTCTGCAAGGTTCGCAGGAGAGCATCGGTAAAATTTGGAAGGTAGGAGACGAGATACTGGCAGAAGTAAAGCTATGAGGAGCGGGCGTGAGTCGTGCTTGGGTAGCTCAGTTGTACCGATGCCGATGGCAGCGTCTACGCGGCCGGCGACAGACGCCTAGGGCGGCATGAGCACCTCTCGTCGCTGCCTAGCACTTCGCAAGACCGGCGCTCCACGTCACGACTACTGCCCTCCTGTCATACCATGGTCACCTCCCGAGACTTGATGGACCAGGCATACGGCCTCGCCACGATCAACGTCAATGGCATTACATCTGATGTCAAGACCCGTATGCTGAAGGATACGTTAGGCGCTGCGGATCTGGACGTTGTTTTCCTTCAAGAAGTCCGATCAGGACTCTGCCTCGATGCCTACGGATATGACGCCTACACTATGCCTGCAGATGTGGGAGGCGGAGGTACGGCGATTCTATTGCGGGAAGGGATAATGGCCACTGATGTCTCCTATTTACCGTCGGCCCGGGGGGTCGCACTCACGATTGGTACAGTACGTCTGGTGAACTTATATGCTCCTTCAGGCACCGGCAAAAGGAGAGAACGGCGCACCTTTTTTGCCGAAGATATAGCCCCGCTCTTCCAGGGCAATACCGACCACTTGGTAGTAGGCGGCGATTTTAATTGTGTGCTCCGCCCATCCGACCAGGAGCCACACTATACCACCTGCCCGGCACTCCAGGCACTTGTACAGGACTTGGCCTTGTTGGACACCTGGATCATCCAACACGGCGACCGTCGAGCACACACCTACTTTACTAGTCACTCCGCGAGCCGTTTGGATCGAGTCTACGTCACCCGCGGCCTACGATCGGACGTTGTCGACGCTGAGATGTGGCCGGCAGCGTTCACGGATCACCTCGCATATGTGTGTACTCTCACCCTTCCCCGCCAGCGCGTCCGCCGAAGTAGGGGTCCGTGGCGCCTCAATGTGGCCCTTCTTGATGAGATAAATTGCAGACGCGCAGTCGAGTCCGCATGGAGCAGTTGCCACCGGCGTTTACCCGCCTACCGTTCTGTACTTCAGTGGTGGTTACGGTGTGCAAAACCCGCACTGTGCCGAACATTAGTCAGCTATGGACGCGACCGAGCGCGCTGGTATACTGCGACTACTGATTTTTACTATGCTGCGCTCCGCGAACTGGCTGTACAACCGCCGTCGCCAGAGCGACAATCAGCAGTACAACGCGTCAAGGCACAATTGCTTCGTATCAACGCCGTACGTCTTGCGGGTGTGCGGGTGCGAGCGAGGACGACTGATGATGTTCGTGGTGAACGACCTTCCCTCCACCATATCATTCAAGAACGCCGAAGACGCAAGAGGCAGCTCATTACCGAGGTTGAGACGGAGGATGGGCGACGCGTTGACGCACAAATGGATATCGTCCGAGCGTTCACACAGTCATATAAACTTCTTTACGAGAGGGAGTCCCACATGAATGTAGGGGTCAGGGAAGTCCTATCTGACCTACCAGTCTCTCGGAACCTACAAGATGATGCTACGCTCTTGTCGGCGGTGACTTTGGAAGAACTGTGAGAGGCTCTGTTGCGTGGCTCTCCCAACAAAACGCCTGGCCCTGACGGCCTCCCTCTTGAATTTTATAAGCGGTTCTTTGATCTCATGGGCCCAATGTGGGTCAGGATGTACAGTGAACTCCTGGACGCCGATTTTCAGGTACCATCTGACTTTACTGAGGGTCTCTTGATCCCTGTACCCAAACCCGGCGGAGGCCGTCGCCCTCTTGATTTTCGCCCGTTGACAATGCTAAACACTGACTATAAGCTGTTGACACACATGCTCCGTGAGAGGCTCAAACCTACGGTAATGGCGGCCATTCACACTGATCAAACCTGCCTCGGGGGCGACACTAATGTGTTTACGACTTTAAGCACCTATAGAGACGTGGTGGCGCTCATGCAAACTTGCCGCCTCCAAGGCGCTCTTGTTGCGCTGGACTTCGACCATGCTTTCGACCGCGTTAACCACGGTTTCCTGCGTGCTGTCATGGAACACATCGGTGTCCCGCGTCTGACGACGTCTGTTGTGCTTCGATTGATCCATGGGGCTGTCACGAGGATTATGATCAACGGCTGTCGGTCCGCCCCCGTCCGTGTCAACAGGTCCGTCCGGCAGGGTTGTCCTCTTTCTGCCATGCTCTTCGCCGTTGCCCTCGAAACCAGCTCTTCACGGGCTACGGCGACGCTTAGAAGGACTTACCCTCCGTTCCGTAACCTTTCGATGTGGTGCATACGCCGACGATGTGATGTTCTTAGCACGGTCTGGTGACGAAATACACACGGCGTTTTCCTGGCTCCACCAGTATGGGGCGGTGGCAGGCAGTGTGCTCAACCTTCGGAAATCACGCTACATGGAGGTAGGACGAGGAATGCCTGCAGGTCTGGCCGTACCTCTGACAAAGGTCCCGATGCTCAAGTGTTTAGGGATATCACTCCATCGACAAATACAACGCACGGCGGCCTTTACGTATCGTATGGTCTTACGACGACTCCGTTTAGAGGCTCGTCTCAATAAATTCAGATCATTGAACATTTTGTAACGCGCCCAATACGTCAATGTGTACATGGCTTCTCACCTTAACCATTACGCCCATGTACTGCCGATAACGGACACGATGGCTTCCAGGATACAGGCAGTGTTTGGACACGTGGTGAACGATGGTGCTGTTTTCAAGATCCGTTTTGTTACGCTTACTTTACCCTTCGACAAAGGCGGTGTTGGACTCACTCACGTCAAGCACAGAGCGCTGGCACTGTATCTCCGTTCCATGAGGTGACTCTGGCTTTCACCAACAGCCAGGCTCCCCGGCCTACTGATTGAAGAAGTGGCCCCACGTACGCTGTACCCACCGGTACCAGTTGGACATTTATCGCCCTCGCTGTCACATATTAGAACGTTTTTCGTAGAGCATAGCTATGTGTTGCGGGTTATATCGGAGACACGGAATCCGACAGCGAAGACTTATTATAGTGCTCTCCAGCACTGGACTCCGGATAACGACATTGTACGGTGCCACCCTACGGTCGACTGGCCACGGGTATGGCGAGCCATCCACGCGCCGTTCCTGTCTACTTTCGTGCGGTCGACGTGGTATGCGGTCGTTAACGAGAAACTTCCAACCCGACAACGGCTGCATGCCATTCACCTAATTGACGACCCTGTGTGCCCCCGTTGCACGACGTTAGACACGGACGAACATAGACTGAACTGTGGCCCCGCGCGTGAGTGCTGGAAACTGATCCGCCAGATCCTGGCTTTCCTGCTCCGCCGCCCCTACGTTTCGATTTTACCCCAAGAACTCTTTCATCCCGACGCTGTCTATTTCCCTATGACCCGGATGAATGCGGTTAATTGGGTACGAGGAATGGCGATACACTACATATACCGCGATGGAGACAAAGACGTCCTCGATTTATGGTACTATATGATCGACGAGTTTCTGGTCTTAACGAACAGACAGGATTACCGGAACCTTTTTGCGAACGATTTGGGTTCGTCATTCATGGACCCACCACCCAGCTGGGGTGTGCCGGGTGTGAGAAGACATTAACTTGTAGATGTGATCTTTCCACGATTCCCCTATGGTAACAGAAACAGTCTCTGACTGTGTGCAGCGGCCCCGGGCGCTCCAACGATTGGTGGCTGGTGATGTCCAATGTAATGACGACTGCCCGTTCCTGGCCGCCCGCCTAGCAATGTGACCGCGGCGAGCAAGATGGCCCTTTTTAGTTCACTTTATTGGCAACTTTTTGCGCATGGCTGCCTTGTTGTTTTTGATGCATTCTCAAAAAAAAAAAAAAGAGGGAAGGAAAGACACAAGCCTACCACGCTGGCGGTGCGAATTCAAATTGTGGTAAATAAAAAAAAAGGAAAAAGTAACATGATTGTATGTATTGCAACGCAGAGAAAATGCTGAAAACACCGTTTGACCTCAAACAATTTCCCTATTTGCTATTCTTCGTTTTTCTCTATTTTTAATAGATACATTTATTAAGCATCTAAAATAAACTACCTCTGGCTCTTGGAAGCCTTGCTTTTCATTTCATTTTTCCATGGTAGCTCTTTCTACAATGTTGACATGGAAGTAAAAAAATAAAAAAAAAAAAATTAATTAAAAAAATAAAAAAAGTTGGTAGAGCACTTGCCCGCGAAAGGCAAAGGTCCCGAGTTCGAGTCTCCGTCGTATGAAAAAAAAAAATGTTGGTAGAGCACTTGCCCGCGAAAGACAGAGGTCTCGAGTTCGAGTCTCCGTCTGGCACACAGTTTTAATCTATTAGGAAGTTTCATATCAGCGCACACTCCGCTGCCGAGTGAAAATCTCATTATGGTTTTGATTTTCTTCGTCATCCACATTAACTTATTTTTTCCTACATTTACAGCTAATTGCCATTCATCGCAGCAAGTAGAAATTCTGTATCTTGTATCCGACTACAGTCACTGAAGTGCGACATCTTACCGTACCCCAAAGCTTCATCAGAAAAACCGCAGATTTGCAGTCCAACCTGTTCACCAAATCATTCATGTATATAGAAAATAATAACAGTTCTCCCACACTTCCCTGGGGCTCCTGACGCTACACTTGTCTCTGATAAGCTCTCTCCGTTGAGGACAACATACCGGGGTCTATAACGTAAGAAGTCTTCGAGCCAGTCACATATCTGTCAACCCATTCCATATGCTAACACCTTCTTTGATCTATAAATATAGAGTCCGCCTGCAGCCCTTCATCAATGGTTTGTAAGATTTCATGTGAGAAAAAGAAAACTGAGTTTCGCACGTGCGATACTTTCTAAAACCGTGCTGATTTGTGGACATACGTTTCTCGGTCTCAAGAGATTTCTAACTCAGAATATGTTCAAGGATTCTGTACCAAACGGATGTTAGGGATATTGGTCTTTAATTTTGCGGGTCCGTTCTTTTCCCTTGTTATACACAGCAGTCTTCTGCGATTTTTTCCGGTCGTCTGGAACTTTGCAGCGGGAAAAAAATTGGCGATAAATGCGATGCTAAGTAACTGGCCAATGCCGTAGAGTGCTCTTTCAAAAACCAATCTGTCACATCACAATTATCGACGAGTGACCGAATAGAAACATTTGTCGTTAGCGATTATATATAGGACCAGAGTCTTCTCGAGTTGTCGGCAAAAGTTTTCACGTTCGGTGTCGGTGGAAGTTGTAATATCGACCTTGTGTATTCGCCTTTTCGTATCGACCTTGTGTATTAGCGTAAACTTCTACCATCTTCTGCCTGTCGACTTTTCTGCGTTTTATTTTGAACCGAGGTCGCAACAATCTATTTTCCTGTTCATTTTACGAGTATATAACACGGTGGATTTTCGCTGTTTATTTTCAATTACAAGGCGTATACAACTCCTCAGTGCGATTTACAATCTGTTGAAAATTTGCTCCTAATACCCCTACGACCGCCGTGTTGAAAATAAATGATGTCAATTAGTTGTGTAAACAGGATACTAACAACTGATTATGTATTCTTACCTTCTTGCTGGAAATGTTTACTAACTTAAGTAATCGTCGTTGCGATGATGACATACTGATCGTCAGTTCCTCTCTACATACTGACACTTTCGATACGGTCAGCTCTAAAATATTTGCACTGCGTGAGGCTTCTAGATCTCGAAACTCACAATGATTGTACTGTTGTCTATAAGAAAGTAGCAGAGCCAGAAGGCGGTAACGATTTGCAGAGTGACCTCCAGAGAATTCATGAATGGTACAGGATCTAGTAGTTGACCCTGAACGTAAGTAAAAGTAACACGTTGCGTATGCATAGGGAAAGAAATCCACTACCGTACGGCTACACTACTGATGATAAACCGTTGGAAACAATATATGGCGTGAAATATCTAAGGGGAACTACCCAGAGCGACCCTAAGTGGAATGACCACATAAAACTAATAGTGGGAAAAGTAGGCTTGAAACTTAGATTCGTAGGAAGAACCTTAAGGAAATGTAAATCATCCACGAAGTAAGTGGCTTATAAGGTGCTTGTTAGACAGATTCTTGAGTACCGGTCATCTGTCTGGGACCTCTACCAGGTAGGACCGATAGACGAGATAGAGAATATCCGAAGAAGAGCGGCATGTTTCGTCACGGAATCATGTAAACAGCGCGAGAGCGTTTCGGAGACGATCAACAAACTCGATTGGCAGACGTTACAAGATAGGCGTTGTACATCAAGGAGAGATTTGCTATTTAAATTTCCATAGAGCGCTTTCGGAAAGAGTCACACAACATATAACTTCCCCTCCCCAGCCACATACGTCTCGAGTAATGACAACGAGGCGAAAATTCATGCAATTATAGCCAATACAGACAGGTACCGACAATGATTCTTCTCACGGGTTGGAGAGCTTAGTCAGTGGGTCAAGACGTGCCCTTCGCCACACACCGTTAAGTGGCTTGCAGAATACGATGTAGATGTAGATGTAGAAATAGTTTTCGCAAAAGGTGTTCAGAGCATTTGTTCGTACCACCTGCAGCGAATCCTCAGACGATTCAGACTGTCTGCACTCGGTACGTTAATATTCTATGACTGGAGTGCTTCTACGCTACTGAGCTCTCTTTAAATGATTCTTTGGCTGTTAATGCGGAATTGGTTGGCCGGTACAAACACCTAGTTTGGTTACCTGGTCCCTTGTGAACTCGATGGACACTATATTTCCGTCGAGTGCAACAAACACACACTCTTCTAAGTCGTCTAACGGGTCTTTTCGATATATTTTCCATGCCTATTAAAATTACCGAGCTCTCTACTGTTTTATCTGGCTCCCGAGTGTGGTTTCATCACAAAAAAAAATGGTTCAAATGGCTCTGAGCACTATGGGACTCAACTGCTGTAGTTATTAGTCCCCTAGAACTTAGAACTAGTTAAACCTAACTAACCTAAGGACATCACACACATCCATGCCCGAGGCAGGATTCGAACCTGCGACCGTAGCAGTCGCACGGTTCCGGACTGCGCTCCTAGAACCGCGAGACCTCCGCGGCCGGCGTGGTTTCATCGGACAACTTTTTGGGGGGTGGTACATTCAGGTTCCTTGCCAGGAATGCTTGAGAAATGTACTAGTTAAATTTTCGCGTGTCAGATGTTTTTAAAACCGCGTATCGACCGGCGATTGTTCAGCACACCATCTCTAATTATCGCCTAACCTAAAAAACATGTGCATTGCATAAATATTCTGTAGCCACTTCCAGCATGTAGCGCACCTCTCACCTAAGAGAGGAATCCTACGGTTTACCGTCTCATAAAGCGGGTCCAAAAATTTACATCAAAGGCCGTGAGACAACTGCCGGAGCTTTTGGCTGAGCACCCCCGCCCCTCCCCCCCCCCCCCCCCCCCACTAGACTCCAAACAAAATATAATACTACAATCTGTGAGCTCTGCTTCCATCCTGAAAACGGATGCACGATCTGAGGGTGGCCTCAGATGCCAAACGACAAGTGCCACTGGCGACTACATGAGGCATAACTTGCAGATTAATGAATTCGGCATTCTCAGTAGCCTCAGGCGTATGAGGTTCCCCGGCAGACATACCTACGGAACACAGCATTTCTTTCCAGTCCTGCGTGCTATTTACCTCATAGGTTCCATCATGTGTCAACAGTGGGTCTCCCGATGACTGGCAAACGCCTCTCGCAGCGTGCCTGCTCAGACCCTGCTGGAGTAGCGGCCACTCCTACTATCGTAGCGTGAAAAGGCAAGGCCAGAAGGCCAATTCACACAATCGTTCGCCGCCTAAATCGACACGTGATTTGCAGTTCCAACATCCATTCTGACACAATGAAAATGCAACCTAAAATTACTAATCACATTTTGAAAGGGTAAACCACCAGATTTCTTGTATAAAATGTCCTGTGAACTTACGTACTTTAAATTTATTTACAAATTTCTAAATATTGAATGGTACAAACGTGAATGACACTGCACTGTGAGAAGGACTGGCTGCATATGAAATGACACGTCAAATGATCCTAGTTTTAACTGACTGGTTAGTGAATTTTGAAAAGCAAAGTCAGTTGTAAATCATTTCACTATCTTCTGAATATAAACGAAAACTGTCCCTAACAAATTTCGTATGATTTACAATCTTCTGTATTCTGCTGTAACGTGGTGACACAGAAAGATGAAATTAATTCAAGAGAGGACGGTGAAGGACTTTCAAATTAGTGCATGATTAAATGGAAATTGACCTTTAAAAACCGTATTGCAAAAACTGAAACTCATTATTATCATCTTTACAAAGAAAGCGTCTTTTATAACAATTATTTCTCTGCCAAGTAATTAATTTCTGAAAATGGTAAAGGAGTAGTATAATCTATGACCAGATTGCTAGTCATGTGAGTAGAAAACTTTTCTTATTCTCGTATGAGCAATGAAACTAACTAACGTAAACTAAACAGAAAAATAATTCCATTAAAACCATTCGTTTCGTTGTGCAGCAGCATAGCCAACATTCGACTCTTTCACTAGCTTAGCTTACAATACTCTCTGCAACGGCAAGCCATCAAAGATCACAATACTTGTACTCTGGACCTCTGTGCCATAACATATCGACAACTGAAAACTACTGTTTGAAAAATGTTCAGCGCACAAATGTGAAATATGACACAGCCAATGAAAGTATAAAGCTCGCATCACTTGCCGTGAATAACAAAAGTGAACTTGAAACCTTAAGATGACTGCGGGCTCCCCTGCTCGGGTGAACTGCAAACAGCCTTGGCAGCAGAGCACTCGGGCGAAACAAGTAAATAGATTTCTCCACAATGTAGGACCATGCAGAGGACAGAGAATAACAGCGTCTTCACCGGAAAGGGTTTCGAATCGAAAGAATGACTGGACACCCTTACAAGGATCCTCACTACCAATCTCTATGTACGGAAATGTGACAAATCATCCCTTGGGAGAGAAAACGTAACTATGAGATACACTTGGTTTTTGGCTCATTAACATTCCTGCTGATTCCATGTGCACCATCATAACTTCCAGTTTCATCTCTGGGGTAGTACCGACACCCAACGTAAGAAGTTTCCGGTGTCGTTGAGCCACAGTCATGCAACACTTTTAAAAGAGTAAACAGCCATGTGAGTGTGTTTTATTACATTAACCTTTCGTGCTTTCCAGATTTCGACTTTTATTCCAGTATCAAGTACTATGTTAAAGGCTGTTATGCCACTTTTATGTCATATTTGTCTAGGTACTGCGAAGCGGGTAAACAAGGACGACACATGTCTTTAAGATTTGTCTGTAGGACAAATACGACGTAAGAATGATCTAAAATCCTTTGGCATTGTACGTGATAATGGCATAAAAGTCGAAATCTTAATACACAGGCAAAAGGCGGTTTACCCTTTTTTAAAATTACGCTCAAAGTCTTCAATTATTCGTTGTACTTATTCGGATATCAGTGTTACCCTACAATATTTGACTTCTATGACTCCGCCCAGCGTCAAGGGACTTATTTCCCGGTGTCTTAATAGGTGTCCCATTATCCTGGCGTTTTACCCTGTATTTATATGCCATCAGCATTATGACTGGTTTGATGAGACCCGCCACGAATTCCTCTCCTGTGCTAACCTCTACATCTCAGAGTAGCACTTGTAACCTACTTCCCCAATTATTTGCTGGAGGTATTCCAATCTCTGCCTTCCTATAGAGTTTTTGAGCGTTACAGCTCCCCCTAGTAGCATGGAGGTTATTCCCTGAAGTCTTAACAGAAGTCCTATCATCATCTCCCTTCTCCTTATCAGTTTTTTTTTTACTTGTTCCTCTCCTCTCCGGTTCTACGTAGAGCCTCCTCATTCCTTACCTTATCAGTCAACCTACTTTTCAACATTCGTCTGCGGTACTACAACTCAAATGCTTCGATTCTCTTCTGTTCCAGTTTTCCCACAGTCCATGTTTTACTACCATAGAATACTGTACTCCGGACATACATTATCAGAAATTTCTTCCTCAAGTTACGGCCGATATTTGACACTACTAGACTTCTCTTGGCCAGGAATGCCCTCTTTGCCACTGGTAGTCTCCTTTTGATATCCTCCTTGCTCCGTCCATATTACTTATTTTACTGCCTAGGTAGAATAATTTCTTAACTTCATCTACTTTGTGACCCTCAACCATGACGTTAAGTTCCTCGCTGTTCTCATTTGTGCTACTTTCATTACCCTCATCTTTCTTCGATTTACTCTCAATCCATACTCCGTACTCATTAGACTGTTCATTCCGTTAAGCAGATCATCTAACTCTTCTTCACTTTCACTCAGGATATCAATGTCACCAGCGCGTCGTATCATTGATATCCTTCGGTCTTCAATTTTAGTTCCACACCTGAGCCTTTCTTTTATTTCCATCATTGCTTCCCCTGACTGAACAGTAGGGGCGAAAGGTCTGGCACGAAGTCAAAGTTCCAAAACATCCCAAACGTGTTATATAAGATACAGGTCAGGCCTGTGTGCAGGCCAGTCCATTCCAGGGATGTTATTGTCAAGTAACCACTCCGCCACAGGCCGTGCGTTATGAACAGGTGCTCGATCGTGCTGAAAGATGAAACCGCCATCCCCGAATTTATCTTCAACAGTGGGAAGCAAGAAGGCGCGTAAAACATCAATGTAGGTCTGTTCTGTGACAGTGCCACGGAAAAAAACAAGGGGTGCAAGCCCCCTCCATGAAAAATACGACTACACCATGACACCGCCGTCTCCGAATTTTACTGTTGGCACTATACACGCTGGCAGAAGACGTTCACCGGGCATTCGCCATTCCCACGCCCTGCCATCGGATCGCCACATTCTGTACCGTAATTCGTCACTCCACGCAACGTTTATTCCACTGTTTAATCGTCCAATGTTTACTCTCCTTACACCATGCGAGGAGTCCTTTGTCATTTACCGGCGTGATCTGTGGATTATGAGCATCCGCACGACCATTAAATCCAAGTTAACTCACCTCCCACCTAACTGTGATAGTTCTAGTAGTCGATGCTGATGCAGTCTGGAATTCCTGTGTGATCGTCTGGATAGATGTCTGCCTATTACTATACGCTTTTGTGCTGTATGTTTCCCTTCACGTTTCCACTTCCCTATCACATCGGAAACAGTGGACCTAGGGTTGTTTGGGAATGAGGAAATCTCGCGTACAGACGTATGACACAAGTGCACCCAATCATCTGACCACGTTCGAAGTCTATGAGTTCCGAGGAGCGCGTATGATCTGCTTTTTCACGATGTCTAATGACTACTGATATGGAGTGCCTGGCAGTAGGTGGCCGCATAATGTACCTAATATGAAAAAGCTATGTTTTTTGGGGGTGTTCGGATGCTTTGAATCACATAGTATATGTATAACATACACAATAAACTACCATGGACTTATAACATCGAGGTGGAAATCCAGCGCAATAAACTCGAGAGCATGTACGTACGAACATACAAGAGTAAGACAATGAACCGCGAAGAGCCCATTAGAAGGGAACCAAGACAGTAAGTTATACAAACGTGATAAACGCCGAGCACATCCTTTTATGGCCTCTCTAAGCTAGAAAAATGTTTTATATCCTTCCCATACTCAGTTACAACTACATGAAGGAATATTACACAATGCGTAATTCATATATAAAATAAAGTGAATAAAAATAATTGAAACTATATCATTTAGATGCTGAATTTTGTTTTGTATAGATAACGGTAGTATATTTTTATTTTATAATTTTATGATGTGATTTATTTCTTTTTTAGTCACAAACTGCTATTTTTGCTGTCTGCACTCTCATAATTTCCTATACTGCAATGTATGTTTCCTTACACAGGTGTCTGTAGATGAGTCTTTTTTGGGTCACAACTGGTAGCATGTTTTGAATAGACGGCGTTGGATTACAATACAGCTGTTGGTTTCAGTTATTATTATGCAAGAACTTCACGTCCCATTGCTGTCCATCTGTCCTCGATGGATCACCAGTGATTAAACGTTTGTTCCCCAGATGAGAATTAAAGCTGAACCCCCAGCAAAATTCACATGAGATAAAACCTAGCACAGTTGAGAAGCGCGCGAGCAAAATAGACAAGTGAGGTCAAAAAGTGAGATGGGGTACCCACGTGCAATGGTTTATATAATCACTTATATCTAAGGCGTTGGTCCAGTTAGAGATAACATCTCTGGTATACCTGATACAGGTCACATGTACCTAAGGTTTTGTACTTTTAATTTTCGCACCTTACAGTATCTAATTAAACACATTTACATTAAAAAACTTAGGAGAAAGTATTATAAAATTGAGCTGTGTTGCCACAGCTGGGAACCGATGTTGCCGATACGAAGTTGTCGGTAGCATGTGACACAACAGCGGAACAGCAACGAGACAGCCGGTACGCAGGGCTAGGCAAGCGTTTCCAGGGGTGCTGACCGGGTGACGATCACGGGACTCCAGGCTGGAGGGCAGCAGCCGAACTCCACGGCGCGGCGCCGCTGTGTGGCCCCAATCGTAAGGGAGCGGCACAGTGCCGGGTGTCCGGGCTCAGGCGGTTAGTCGGCGACTACTGGCGTGGGCTTTGTGTTACAGTATGGCCCAACTGTATAAAAGATTATGGGCTTCACCTCGGGGTTTATATAACGCGTTTACACGTCGCTTGCAAACATCTGGAACAGAGGCTAAGTACCGTTGTTCGGTTATTATCATTCGGCAGTTGATTTCTGTTCCATACTCGGCCGATGGCTCGTGGATTTATAATTTATTTGTTAACATTACTGAGTTACCCATCGACTTGGTAACTACGGTGGTCGTTTGCTACTAAAACTGGTAACAGACTGCAGAGACAGACGCTTCGTCGTTTTCTACAGCCTCACTCTGTACTTTTATTCTTCTTGTCTTTTACATAATTAAATTGCTAATTGCTGTGTAGAGATAAAAACGAGACATGTTATCATTTTTGTGACATAAACCGATGACTACCTGCTTCAAAGCTTGTTTGTCCGTCTTAGGGATCCGAGAGTTTCTTGGTAGGTTTGTGGGGGTATGTATCATTAGATTTCTATGCATACATCACGTAATTTGCCTAAATAACGGCCTGCTGATTTGTGTACGAGGAGGTAGCACCCGATAGCAACACAGACGTGTTCTGTAAGATTTATTTGGGGTGAATTTGGGCCGCGGAAGTAGCACCCGATAGCAACCCAGACGGGTTCCGTAAGATTTATATAGGGTGAATTTGGGCACCAAGACATCAACGTCTATAATGCTCCTCAAACCACAGTAACACCGTTCAGGCTCCGAGACACAGACGATTATACTGCTAAAAGATGACATCGCCATTGGGGAAGACATCAAGCAGGAAGGTATGCGGGTGGTTCGCAGCTGTTAGCGTATCTTCGATTACTACCAGAGGTCCCATGCATGTGCAGAAGAATGTCTCCCAGATCACCGTGAGCTGCACGTTTCGAATCGCCGTTCACCTCAATGACAGCGTTTGAGGCCGACAATCGACGTTATCCATATTTAGATTCGTGAGTATTTCGATAATATTCTAAAGAAATGGTGCCATTAATAAAGTGACTAATGGAGAAGAGGACAATGAATATGTAACTGAATTTGCGACAGTGATTAAGAGAGACTATTGTATGAACACGTGTGTCTGTCAAAATAAGCAGGTTTCTTCAATACATAAAAAATGTGGAATGTATCTCCCGTGTTTCTAATCGAAAAACTAAAAAGGATATTGAATTCTAGTTTGTTGTCTATCGTGATATGCATTCTTTATTTATGAATAACACAAATCATAAGAATGTGTATAGATGTGCTGAAACGATTAAAAAGAATATTTTACTTCAATGTATACTATTATTTTCAGTTACACGATGTTCATGATATAATGAGTGTAGTTTTAATAAAGAAAGGAGATATGTCAGTCATTTTCTACCACTATTACCTGTTATTTGCCTTTATCGTATGGTTACAGATTTTGGTAGAAGATCGTATTTTTCCTGACGAATATAGGTGAGGTTTGGGCATAATACTGCTAAAGATTATACAGTTTTTTTCAATGTATCTCAAAACTATTGTTGAGTCCCCACTTTGACCTGAACGTCTCGATTAAGAAAACATATGACATGTAAATTACATTTTGGAAAAGAAAAATGAATTTTACTATATTGTTAAGAAGCATTACAGACGAAATAATAAAAGAAGTCCCATTACCTGTCTATTTCAAGAAGGACGACTTCAGTAAATACTTTGAGCCTGTCTCATCTCAATTAGCAGATTGTATTTTACTGTGGTTACAACTCTATGCATGTAGTGTGGTTAGCTCTGCGTTGTTTGTGTGTGTGGTGCGACAGTAGAGTTTGTTACTACTATTGTTGCTTCCTCCATCTACCCCTACCATAAGCGGGACAAGAGCCTCGAAAGAATGACCTGGGACCTTTCTCCCTGAAGCTCACTTTTTATCTACGTTGTGGGTACGTCTTTGTGAAGTTGAGCCCCATTATCCTGCAGATGTATTTTTATGTACAATATTATAAAGTTCACATGCTTTACAGTTTGTATATGATGCACATCACGTATTACACAATTACATGTTTGAAAATAATGATTCAAAGAAATGAGGAATTATTTGTTTTATTTAGTACAAACAAGAAAATTCTTTGTTTTATTTCTAACTACTAACTTATTTCTAAATTCTAAGCGTGTATTACTGAGATGATTGTAGCAGTCGTATGATCTTCTACTGTGCCATACTCGTACGTCTTATTTCTAAATTCTAAGCGTGTATTACTGAGATGATTGTAGCAGTCG
This sequence comes from Schistocerca gregaria, assembly GCF_023897955.1. Classification (NCBI taxonomy): domain Eukaryota; kingdom Metazoa; phylum Arthropoda; class Insecta; order Orthoptera; family Acrididae; genus Schistocerca; species Schistocerca gregaria. Next base: position 516,896,199 of record NC_064924.1, read on the forward strand.
TATGATCTTCTACTGTGCCATACTCGTACGTATCTGGTGATACTGGTGTGTTCAGGTCATCATTTGTGTTTGTATATTTATCTGTTTCCACATCAGTGTTCGAATCTCTGTTGTTTCTTGTATCACGTTGTGGCGTACGGCGTGTGACTAGTCGTGATCTCGTATCCAGTCGTTACTGCTTATAAGTCTTGCGTATCGCTTTTAGTATTTCATCACTACTCTCTTAAACCGTGCCATATGTCTTACATTCCTGTCATCGGTCTTACGTGTGTGAGTGTGCCCGCGTTCTCCACATTCACATCTGTCACTTTGAGTGAGGCTAAAGCAATGCAGTTGTGTAGGATAAGGGCGAATGCCCATCAGGAATTGTATCATACCGTGACTTGAGTCAATGTGTCTGAGCCTCAACTCATCCTTGACTTTCTTGAAGAAGGAGAAGAGCCTAAAGCAATTGTTAGTTGTTTCTCATTCTTTTTTTCACGTCTGACCCGTTCAAAGCTTTAATTGTTGTTTTAATGTAATGTCCTCTCGAGTTATCTCATTTGAACGAGTAAGCTACTGGAGTGTGTATAATGGTTACGTCATTAGTGTATGTTGAAAGTACAACGAATAGGGCTTCCATGGACCCCTGACATTCTGAGTATAGGTCGCAGATGTAGAGTACACGGAAGACATGAAATACACTCCTGGAAACTGAAATAAGAACACCGTGAATTCATTGTCCCAGGAAGGGGAAACTTTATTGACACATTCCTGGGGTCAGATACATCACATGATCACACTGACAGAACCACAGGCACATAGACACAGGCAAAAGAGCATGCACAATGTCGGCACTAGTACAGTGTATATCCACCTTTCGCAGCAATGAAGGCTGCTGTTCTCCCATGGAGACGATCGTAGAGATGCTGGATGTAGTCCTGTGGAACGGCTTGCCATGCCATTTCCACCTGGCGCCTCAGTTGGATCAGCGTTCGTGCTGGACGTGCAGACCGCGTGAGACGACGCTTCATCCAGTCCCAAACATGCGCAATGGGGGACAGATCCGGAGATCTTGCTGGCCAGGGTAGTTGACTTACACATTCTAGAGCACGTTGGGTGGCACGGGATACATGCGGACGTGCATTGTCCTGTTGGAACAACAAGTTCCCTTAACGGTCTAGGAACGGTAGAACGATGGGTTCGATGAGGGTTTGGATGTACCGTGCACTATTCAGTGTCCCGTCGACGATCACCAGAAGTGTACGGTCAGTGTAGGAGATCGCTCCCCACACCATGATGCCGGGTGTTGGCCCTGTGTGCCTCGGTCGTATGCAGTCCTGATTGTGGCGCTCACCTGCACGGCGCCAAACACGCATACGACCATCATTGGCACCAAGGCAGAAGCGACTCTCATCGCTGAAGACAACACGTCTCCATTCGTCCCTCCATTCACGCCTGTCGCGAAACCACTGGAGGCGGGTTGCACGATGTTGGGGAGTGAGCGGAAGACGGCCTAACGGTGTGCGGGACCGTAGCCCAGCTTCATAGTGACGGTTGCGAATGGTCCTCGCCGATACCCCAGGAGCAACAGTGTCCCTAATTTGCTGGGAAGTGGCGGTGCGGTCCCCTACGGCACTGCGTAGGATCCTATGGTCTTGGCTGCATCTGTGCGTCGCTGCGGTCCGGTCCCAGGTCGACGGGCACGTGTACCTTCCGCCGACCACTGGCGACAACATCGATGTACTGTGGAGACCTCACGCCCCACGTGTTGAGCAATTCGGCGGTACGTCCACCCGGCCTCCCGCATGCCCACTATACGCCCTCGCTCAAAGTCCGTCAACTGCACATACGGTTCACGTCCACGCTGTCGCGTCATGCTACCAGTGTTAAAGACTGCGATGGAGCTCCGTATGGCACGGCAAACTGGCTGACACTGACGGCGGCGGTGCACAAATGCTGCGCAGCTAGTGCCATTCGACGGCCAACACCGCAGTTCCTGGTGTGTCCGCTGTGCCGTGCGTGTGATCATTGCTTGTACAGCCCTCTCGCAGTGTCCGGAGCAAGTATGGTGGGTCTGACATACCGGTGTCAATGTGTTCTTTTTTCCATTTCCAGGAGTGTATATACACCAAACTGGAGGATACACTCTGGCTTTGGAGTGAGATTATGGCTGCATTTTCACACCTAATTTATTGGTCCCTGGATTCCGAGGGTGCACGGCCCCTCACTTTAGCAACTCAGCTACTCCAGTGTCACTGAGGACATTGATTAATTCAAACAAACCAAGTCTTAGCAGACGCTTGAGTTGTTTTTCTTCCATGATGCCTACACGGAATCGTGGTATGATATATTCTCCGCAACTGACGTCATTATTGCTCCAGCTGTTTTTAGTTGGTAACAGTCACGTCGACATTAAAAGAACATTGTGAGGTAGATTACACCGGAGTGTATCCTTCAACACAAGAACATTCACTCCTTTTCATTTCGTTAGAGGTGACGCAAGTACGTGGAATAGGTGGCACGACACAGCTCAGAAACTGGAAAACCTCTTGAAGTATTCAGGTACAGTAAACGAAACATCTGTTTCATGAAACTTCTTCGCAGTTTAAAGCTATTTGCCTGACCGAGATTTGAATGTGGAAGATTGTTGTTTATGGATTAGGTCCTTATCGACTGAGCAATGCTGACACGAGTCACAACCAGTACTGAGAACTCTGCTTCCGTCACTGTGTGCCTTCTACTATACAAACTTCAGTCTAGCTCCCTTTTATATCCTAGCTGGCACACCTAGAAGAAAGTCCTAACTGATGGCTACGCCATTTCTCCATAGTGTTTTTTTTTACAGGAGTGCTAGTCCAATGAAAAAAATGAAAGAGAGCTTCTGTGAAGCTTAGAAAACGGAAGAGAGGCAGTAGCGGAAATTAAACCCTGAAAAAGAGTTCTGAGTCGTGTCTGAATAGCTCAGTTAGTAAGACTACTGCTGTAAGAAAGGCAGATCTGTGGATTCGAGCCCTGGTCCTACACACGGATTTTATCTTCCAGGATACTGCGAAAGGAAGCTGACTGCTCTGCAGAGTGAAATATTTTGTCTGGGCCACATTTTACCAAAAGTCATAGGAACACTTACTTATCTTTCTCAGGATCGTCTTACATTTTCACCTAGAGAATAGTGACTTGTAAGCGTACTGTGTTCCTATAAAATTCTGGATTGTATAGTGGTATGCTCCATACACCTACTACATATAGTTTCTTTCTCACGTATTTGTTGACAACGTGAACATATTACGAGTATCTATTGAACTGTCTCCTCGAATTGAGCGCATAAAGCTTGTGACATTATAGTACGGATGTTGTATCCAAATTTTTGCCAGTATGTTTATTGTAAAAATAGTGTACTTGTTTTATTCTGTAACTCTTTGGACACTATGTGTTAATTAGAAATGTGTTACGTGTTGTAACCTGCATAAATTGCTTTGTATTGTGACGTACTTTTTCTGGACATGTCTTTAGGGAGAGTAAGGAAAAGCAGCGAGATGTAAGGGTGAATACAAGCAAGTCACGCGCGTAGCCGGGGCTGTCTGAGGCGTAAGTGTTACTAGCAAGGCACCAAAAACATGACGAGTGTGAGTAGATGTTAGAGGCTTCAACAACATCAAGATCATGCCCCATGATTTGTTATAGCGAATCAAGGTGCGTCCACAATGGAATATGGAGATGGAGGCATGGTAGACGACGTAAGAAACTCTTAAGTTATTTTGTTATTGTTCCCATTAGAAAATTTGTGAGCCATTAAATAATGTCATTCTCAGTTAATTGTGTTTCAATAATAACTGATCTTGCAGTTATCTCCAGTCATTCTCGCCTGCTTAGGGTCCTTTTCCTTTACAATTATTGAATACCCTGTTAAGGTTCAAATAGCTAAAGAAAAGTATTAACAATCACCGCCAGTTTTGATTGTTTGCTAAAATCGTAATTGAAAGTAATTAATAATGATGTCTCGGTAAGGTAACAGTGTTTTTCAGTAATATTTATAGGTACAGTCATTCTTGCACATGGAGTGAAGATAAACTAAACCAAAGTAATTTAAAAGTAAATTATTTCTATATATAACAAATTAAAGTAAAGAATAAATTAAATTCAAATATTTTATACCTGTTTCTGTTGTAACACTACTCTTGTGTACTGGCTTGGGTCGTATTTCGGCGTTGTCAGTCTGTTGAAATCCAACAGCTGCTTATTTTATCCAGTAAACGTTCATAGTAATTATATTCTGTTCAAAATATTATATTATGTTCATAATACGAAGCTTTCCTTAACCAGAAAACTAGTGCTCGTAAGTAAACGTTAAACTGGAGTTAAGTAGCTTATTGTCCTAACAAAGGAACGACATCTAGTCAGTGATTTACTTTGCAATAACGAGGATAAATATCTCTTGCCAATTAACACAACTTAGTGTTAACCATAGGTTTCTTTATTCATTATTATTTCGTAACATAGTGTTCTCAGAAACTTGTGTCAACCATCTGTTGCCACACGTACAGCCAAACGGTCACACATTCATTGCTTTATTGATCAGATAGAGAACAAACTGGCCTAATTGGGCTAGCGACTGTGTAAATTAATTTCTGCGTTATTTCGATTAGTTCTGTTGTGGACTCTTTGAGTCATGTGGTCCCCCTCTTCGTTTCGTGTGTTACGTGGCAGACTGTTTTAAGCATAAAACAAAATGCAAAGAAAAGCAAAGTGCTGAAGTAGAGTAGGTTGTTGTTTAGAACGACTTGTTGTACACTTCCCTCCATTAAGAGGTCAAAATTTCTTTGAAGGAGATAGGCTCATCCAAAATCAAGCTCATTAAGCTTACGCTATCACGGTTATATTATAGAATTAACCGAGCAGTACGGGGGAGGGGCCTAGGTTACCAGCTCCTGACATGCTGAGAAGTACTCCTCGTTGCACTCGATACATATCCTGGACTGGTGTCAGTAGTAGAAGACTAACTATGGGCCCATGTCCCATAATCTACAATGTTGGATTCAGTAGCGCAAGGATACACTTGTGTGGTTTGCATTAGCATCTTGTATTGTGTTGAGACTTCCTATTATTTTGTACATTGCTTTTATAACTGCCCTTTCCACCTCTTTTGAAATTGCAACATTCTAAACATTAGTGTGATGCTCGTATTGTCTTTAAGGTTAATATGAATATAGAATTACTGTACCTGGCACGTTCTTGTTGCAGGTGGTATGCGACTGCCTTCATCAGTCTTCTGAACTGATTTACCCAGCCAATTATAAAGAAACATCTTGACATGGATTCCAAACAGGACTCAGCCTGACGTATTTGACACGTGGTATTGGGAACAAGGACATTACAACCATCTTCTAAATAGCGTTTTGTTCCACCTTTGGAATCCAGTGCAGCAGCAATCTGCGTGGAATGGGTTCTAAAAGTCCTTCACTCATTTCCAGACGTATGTGACACCAAATACCTATGCACGCATCATGTAGTTCCCGTACGTTGTGGGGACTGATTTGGGCTTGCAGAGGTACCACCTGACTGCGTTCCAGTGTATTCCATGAGGTTCACATCTGCATAATTCACTATCATATTCTTCAGGTTACTGCAGGACAATTCTGGTCTTGTGACAAGGACAATTATCCTGTTGGAAGATCCCATCGCTTTGGGGAAGATACCAAACTTGAATAATTTCAAATTATCCTCAGTAATATTTACATAACCCACTGCTGTCTTGGTGCCTGCTGCCATATGTAACCGCTCTTATAAGCCTCCCTAACGAAAGAAGTAAAAAAAAAAAAAAATTATACGTTATTCGGACCAGAAAATCTAATACCTGAAGAGCGTGTATCAAGAAAGATAAAAAAATTATATAACATAACAAGAATAACGCTACATTTTGTAAACCCTGTACTAATAGTATGTAAGTCAAAATTTTGAAAAGTTTTGTTCTTATTCGTGTTCTTACGTCTTCTCGAGATGTTATAAGTGTGGATTCTTTTAAAGCGAAAAACATGGGTACGAAAATAGATTTCGTATTATACTTTCATAAGAATTAGTCGCCTACGGATGACAATGTTAGTCTCATTTTCTCCTGCGCATAACGCTGCCTATCTTATTGTGGCATATGAAAAACGAGTCTGAAATCACCACTACCATATTTTTAATTACTCTTCTCATGTAGTAAATCGTGGTAGAATTTAAACTCTAAATATCATTCATAGGGCGGGAACCCTTCCATTAAAGTCCAAGAAATAGATAACATAATATGATTCGACAAGAAACGTCTATTCTCGTAGCCAAGACAACGAGAATATGTACTTTGTATGGTCTGGCCTACAGCAGATTTAAATATCATTTTTTAACTTCATTTGCTTAGCTGTGTGTAGGTCGTAACTGTATATTAGGGACCTTTCATAAGAGAACGAGTAATTAACTACCATAAACGACAGTTAAATATCACTGTCCTTCCTCTTATGAGCTTCCTCCATACAGGTCGTTATACTGCTGTAAGAAAAGTTTTACGCAACCATCCAGGTCTCATCGTGAAAGTACTGACTAAACACTGATAACACAATATAACCCCATACACGGGCATCATGGAAGTCCACATGAATGTCCGCCCATAGCCTAATACTGCTCCCACCGGTCTACATCTGTGACGGGGTGCCTGGATCAAGGTGTAGTTTGTCTAGATAGCGGAGTCTCCGGACACGACAATCGACACTGTGTAAAAATAAACGTTATTAATTCGACCGGGCGACAAGTGTTCATCGATGCACTGTCATACCACAATGATCCCGTATGTTCATTTAAATCATAATTGTTATTGTTGTGGTCTTTAGTCCTGAGACTGGTTTGATGCAGTTCTCCATGCTACTCTATCCTGTGCAAGCTTCTTCATCTCCCAGTACCTACTGCAGCCTACATCCTTCTGAATCTGCTTAGTGTATTCATGCCTTGGTCTCCCTCTTCGATTTTTACCCTCCACGCTGCCCTCCAAGCCCTCCAATACTAGTTTGGTGATCCCTCGATGCCTTAGAACATGTCCTACAACCGATCCCTTCTTCTAGTCAAGTTGTGCCACAAACGTCTCTTCTCCCCAATACTATTCAATACATCCTCATTCGTTATATGATCTACCCATCTAATCTTCAGCATTCTTCTGTAGCACCACATTTCGAAAGCTTCTATCCTCTTCTTGTCTAAGATATTTATGCGTTCACGTTTCACTTCCATAGATGGCTACTCTCCATACAAATACTTTCTGAAACAACTTCCTGACACTTAAATCTACACTCGATGTTAACACATTTCTCTTCTTTCCTTGCTATTGCCAGTCGACATTTTATATCCTCTCTACTTCGACCGTCATAAGTTATTTTGCTCCCCAAATAGCAAAACTCCTTTACTGCTTTAACTGTCTCATTTCCTAATCTAATTCCGTCAGCATCACCCGACTTAATTCGACTACATTCCATTATCCTCGTTTTGCTTTTGTTGATGTTCATCTTATACTCACCTTTCAAGACATTACACATTCCGTTGAACTGCTCTGTCATCGGCGAACCTAAAAATTTTTGTTTCTTCTCCATGGATTTTAATTCCTACTCCGAACTTTTCTTTTGTTTCCTTCACTGTTTGCTCAATATACAGATTGAATAACATCGGGGAAAGGCTACAACCCCGTCTCACTCCCTTCCCAACCACTGCTTCCCTTTCATGTCCCTCGACTTTTATAACTGCCATCTGGTTTCTGTACAAATTGTAAATAGCCTTTGGCTCCCTGTTAATTAAGATGGCAGCACCTAGGCTCTTCTGCTGCGCACACCTGTTCAAAAATGTACGTTGAATGGTGTGGTCTGCAACACTTGTATCTGCACTGTCGTTGTAATATTTCGTCAGATATGTCGCAAACCTGCTTGGGGCCTGCTTTACATAGTGTGCAAGTCTCAGAGACGAGACACGGGACGGTCAACAGCTTGTCGTCTACCCTTGGATTCAGCGTCCTTCAACCACTCTTCGTTGACGCCCACCACGGTAGCACGCGGCCAAGTGACTAACTTCTCTATTTCCAAGATGCTCCTACACAGACGCCTGAACACAAGATTCTGCCCTATGTCCAAAGTCTATTATGTCCATGGATTTCCACACTTATAGTGTGTATCGTTGCGAGCACGATTCTCCCTTCGCCTGTGCTCCAATTATGTACGAACACCGACAGAAAAAAACTGCAAAACCAAGAAGGAGTTGTGCGGCATAAAAGAAAGTTGATAAGCGTGTTTCTGAATCTGAAATATGAGGTCTTTTAAAATTTTACACCAGTCGCATATGAACGGCGCTGGCAGTGCCACTATGAGCTGCGAATCGGGTCTGCATCAAATACACACTGTAACGGTCGTGAGTGTAAGGCTGCCTTTCATATTTGACGTGGTGATTTGAGGTCTACGGTCGCATGTTCGAATCCTGCGTCGGGCATGGATGTTTGTGATGTTCTTAGGTTTAAGAAATTCTAAGTTCTAGCGGAGTGAGGACATCAGATGTCTCATAGTGCTCAGAGCCATTTGAACCATTTTGATTTGAGGTTGGCCATGCCTTTAAGCAATTATCAACACTTCATTGTGTTGAAATGAAGTCATGTAATAGAGCTCTGAGAAGATGGATGATCCTTCTACGATACTGCAGAAAGACGGCAGTAACGTAGCCACTGTACATGATTGCTGACAGTGGTAGTAACGAGAATCTACGCTCTCAAGAAAACCGAGGTCATGACGGTCACGTGGTGCTACCGTGGGGAAGACCATCATGTTCGGCGTACGGCTTTGGCGCATCATACTGCGTCTGGAACGGCAATTTGAGCAGAAGCTCGCACCACAGTGACCAAAGAACTCTTACAATTCGGTTACGTCAAGGACAGCAGTGAACAGCACATTTGCGACTTCAGTGGTGTAAAGCGAGATCTCATTGCAGGGCATGGTAGAGTTGTGTTAAGACATCTGACGAAAACTGGTTCTGCATCGGTGCCGTTGATGGCGTTATAAGGAGGCCATCTGATGGCCTGCAAGCCTCCTCCTTGTGTGCTAGACACACTTGACTTACACCAGGAGTAATGGTCTGGGATGCTATTTCACATGACAGCAGCAGCACCTTTACACGTCTGTCTGGTGGACCTGTTGTACTCCAATACTAGAGGGCGTCTTCCAACAGGATAACGCTTTACACATGCTGATGTCGTAGTCGAACTTGCTGTACAGAGTGTCGATATGCTGCTTTGGCCTGCTCGATCACCAGATCTGTCTCCAATGAAGAACATAAAGGGCATCTCCGAACAAAACTTCAGAATCATCCACAAACAGCATTAACCGTCCCTAACTGACCCACCAACAGCAACTGGCGTGGAACTTTATCCCATAAACTGACGAGCAGTAGTTGCGCAGCACATTACATGCACGTTTACATCCTTCAATTCAATATTCTGGTGGCTGCAGCTATTATTAGTGTACCAGCATTTCACAATGACAATGTCGTATGTCGCGGTTACAATGACCAGTGATATTGTAATGCCTATCATTTAGGTATGTTACCTACACAGAGGCATGCCCGAAATTTCATTACTCGACATTATTTTTTGGTGTTTCAGGTTTTTTCCATCAGTGTATCTCACTGCGTCTGGTGCTCACAACGCCATCAGGCGGCGTTCAGACAAACTGGGTAGAGGTCTTGATGTTTATGGCTCATTAGTTTATAAGTAGTAGGAACGCCTTCGGATTCAGCCCTTAAACTCGGGATTTACGTATTGGTAGCCCACAGGCCGCAGCGCTTGCGCCCAGCCTCCATAAAAGGTCTATCTACCCCTCGGTAGTGGCGCCACCAGCTCAGCTTTGGTCCAGCAACCCTCCCCCGTGCGACGCGACCTGTGACCTTCCCACGCGACATAGAGGAAGTGCGCTGGACGAGACGGCCCTCCGCGAGCCGTGACACATGTCATCAACAGCGCACTCGGCCGGACGGCCAAACCAGTCTCTCACTGAGCATTTTAATTCAGGCTTTTAAAGCATTGCCGACAACGTTTCAAAAGCACCGTTTAATTAGCCGGCAAAATTAATATGAACTGTCGCTCTGTCGTACGGCAAGGTTTGTCAACAGATTTTTTTTTCATTTTTAATTTTTTGTTGTGCCCTCCCCCCTCCACCCCGCGCGACATACAAATACTTGTGAAACAATCGGCGCAGCAGTGCAAGCGGCGTCAAACAGCTGCATTTGTAAATAATTCTGCGTGCTGTTCATAAGCACACCTTTATTAAATGCAAACAGCGACCCTGAATTGGAGAGAGGGACGTTAAAAGCGTCCACGTACCTCGTACTGTGAGCAACGCTTGCACACGACTTTCACGTACGCTATATTTAGCAAACCTGACGCCGCTAGCATACGCTAGTGCAGTGGTGCCCGTGCGATAGGCTCCGGCTAGACTCCCTGCTGGCGAAATAAGTTTCTATCATCAGTATTTGCCCAGAGGAAATGGTGGCATAATTTACCTTATCACCAGAATGCGCCACTGTCCTGAATTTAATCAGCGATTACTTGGGAGCTTATCATGGGATGAACTCAGCGATTACTTGGGGCCTTCTCATGGGTAAACACTTCCGTTGATTCTTGGAATCGCAACGCTAGACTCACGTGCTAGCTCGGGGCTCATTAAGAGGCGCAGGAAATGAGATGGTGCCAGGTTGCGCCACTTCTCTGACATTTGTTTCCCTGATCAGTCAGAACAATCAGAACGCAACGTTACTCTTTAAAGCATTATCAAAACACCCATAAAATTGTACGCATTAGACAAATTCACGCTGGACACACAGTGTTGCTGAACGAAGGACCTCAGTGTATCACAGTGCCTTCGGATTACCAATGCTCTAAAGCGGTGTAACAGCGGAAGGTAAAAATGTTATACCTTAACCCTGCGGCATCCAACTTGTTGGTGGGCAGTGGTCATTATGTTTTGCCTTGTCAGTGTGTTATTCCTTGAGCTTATAGATGTGGAGAGCTTAACAAATTACCAGTCACCAAACTGCTGCGACGGCATTACATCTTCAACGATTAGGGTGGGCCGGCCAGGGTGGCCGAGCGGTTCTAGGCACTTCAGTCTGGAACCGCGCTACCGCAACCGTCGCAGGTTCGAATCCTGCCTCGGGCAAGGATGTGTGTGATGTCCTTAGGCTAGTTAGGTTTAATTAGTTCTACGTTATAGGGGACTGATGACTTCAGAAGTTAGGTCCCATAGTGCTCAGAGCCATTTGAACCATTTGATTAGGGCGGGAACGTATTCGTAAATATAATTGTACAAGAGGATTACAGTCTCTTATTGCTGTGCAGTCTTTCGAATAGTAGTAGATTTTCAAAAAGATTCCTAATTTCACTTACCATTGTCACTCATTGAAACCCATTTCGAGGTCACATATTTCGTAAAAGTTCCTAAGTCAATTTATATGATTTAAAACATCTCATCTGAATCAAAGTTTTACGACAAACTATGTTTATCGTAAGTTCTAAATAATTGTGTTCCAGTTTGGGCTATAATTATTTCAATTAAACGTAGAGGTCGCATTTTTACCTTGCTGCTAAATGGATCTGTTTTAAAGTAACAACACAGTTCTTTAAGTAATTAATTTCAATAGCTGCGTAATTCAAAAACTTTCAAGATGGTATCCATTGTGCTACTCTGTACTTTCACAGTTTGCAACCATCTTATCTCCAAGTAAGAATTGAATCTGACGAAAGATAATTGTATTCATTTCACTAACAGTAAAATTAAATCTGAAATATTGGAATTAAATTGCTCATTCACAGCTGGGCACGGAAATATTTATAGAGAGATTATCTTTACAGAGAGAGTACCATACAGTAAGTTAATACCAGTTTTATTCGAGTCTTCAAACTAAATTCTGATACGGAAATCAGCGGCCCGTTATTTACGCGAGTTGCACGACCTATGCGTAGACATCTAATTCCACCTACCTCCACAAACCTAGTCTTTGTTCAAAATTCCAACTAAAGTTATGGCTGAAAAATGTTGCATTCCGCGACCCGTAATTTTGACAGACGACTTTGCACAGTAAATACCACGACCACACCAACACGGTATTTGAGTAACTAATTTCACCTCACCAAACATGACACAGTTCCATGGCGGACACACTGCTAACCTGTCTTTGATGCGCACATTTTGTACGCCTGTTTGCCTCTCGGCACTCTAAGGTAGTCCAAGAAAATGATTGTAAAAGAGGCAGTACATCCGCGCCTTTTGTGTTCCATTCCAAAATTTTACTACGAAATTATCGTCCCTAAAAGTATTAAAGTCATTTTTACTGCACTGAACAGTTACCATAATAATGTTGTAGTTATTTATACGCCTTCATTTAGGTATTATTAGAGAACTGAAAGTTGCAGATATTTCTATGTTCTCAATCTTACATTGCCGTCTCTTAAATTCCTCAGATATGAACGCGTATTTCGATGTCTCACACTACATTCCTTCTGTGTCCATACAGAAATGTAATGCGTCTACACTTCCACAAATGAAATTCTGAAGGAAGTTCACTCATACAGCGATTATTGTAATGCTTCGTTACGAAAGGTACAGAGACATCCAGATAACTAAAGAGCTGGGTATACAGGCAAAGGTCTAGGCGACAATTAAAATAGGTTGGTGGGAGAATATGACGACTTTACACAGACGTCTCAGTGATCTCGTTTGCGTGGAGCAACAAGGCGCCGTTGAATAGTTAAACATGGAAGTTGGGAGAGTAGACTGGAGAGAAAGAAAGGTAATTAAGAACTTATACATGGAGCATTTAAGGTCAGTGTAACAACTGGAGAAGAGACTACAAAAGGCTAGAATGGAGAGGCATCAGACACAGATGTACTCTCTCCCCCGCCTCGTTCAGTAATGAGGCTGAACAAGAACTCCAACTGCCAACATTCATAACGAAAACTTCATATTAATATACGTATGCGTGAACAACTGAAAAATTGTTTTCACTAGCAAGGCAGGAGCGAATAGTTTTTTAGACTTTTACAGCAGCATTGACTGTTGATTACAGGTTTTATAGTGTTAACTGGTAATGTTATTTGAATTTTGATGGTTTGGTGTGAGGTGATGAATATTACCATTGGTGTTTAATGTAGATAGGTCGGTGAATTTTATTTATATCCATTGCGTTATAGGTATTGATTCTGTTTTATGCTGTTTGAAGTACCGCTGTCATTATTTTTTTTAAATTGTCAGGTGGTCAAGAGTGTTAGGTTACCCAAGGGTTAATTTCTAGTACTGCTGGTATATAATATACTGTATGTAACTAAACATGTCTACTGAAACCAAAGAGGAGATTCCGGAGGTAGAAGCTAGGGAGAAGGAGGTGGGACAGGAGGATAGAGGTGATTCAGGAATCAGTGACTGTGGGCTGTCAATAGAAAGCCCATTAGCACATTCCACCAATTACCTCGAGACACCAATTAGACCAGGGAGTAATAATTGAAACATTGTAGAGGATGGACAGTAAGACATGCTATTGGGGATATTACAATTACGAACAACTTAAACTGGAAAGAACACGTAGAAAAAGTTGTTTAATTGGTAGCACACTTAGAATATGTAACAGACCTACTAAAGAGACTGCCTACACTATGCTTGTCCATCCCCTTTTAGAATACTGCTGCGCGGTGTGGGATCTTTACCAGGTAGGACTGACAGAGTACATCGAAAAACTTCAAAGAAAGGCAGCACGTTTTGTATTATCGCGAAATATGGGAAACAATGTCGCAGCAATGATACTGGATTTGAGTTGGAAATCACTAAAGGAAAGGCGACTTTCGTTGTGGCGGAATCTACTCATGAAATTACAATCACCAACTTTCTCCTCCGATTGCAAAATTTGTTTGTTGACACCGACCTACACAGGGTGGAACTATCACCACGATAAAATACGGGAAATCAGAGCTCGTACGGAAAGATATAGGTGTTCATTCTTTCCGCGCGCTATACGACATTGGAATAATAGAGAACTGTGAAGGTGGTTCGATGAACCCTCTGCCAGGCACTTTGCAGAGTATACGTGTAGATGTAGATGTGGATGTACAAAGGACTGATGCCAAGATTGAAGCTGCCAATGGTAAAATGGAGAAAACCAAGCAGGAAATGAAGGAAGGCAATAAAACAATAGAAGAAAAAGTTTTGGCTACCAGTCGTAAATTGGAGGAAGCCAATCAGAAAGTCTCGGAAACCAATCGAATAACGAAAGAAAAGGCTGACGCTGTCAATGAGAAAATTCAGATGACATTACGATAGCAAGAAAATTTTAATAGAGTATTACTGGATTATAAGGAAGAGGTGAGGAGAAACTGGGAAGAGAGAGAAGGCAGATTCCAGCAGAGCATAAACCTGCTCCGAGAAGATACGAAGAAGATGGGAAAGAAGACAACTGAGATAGCTCATGAAGAGACTGAAGAAGTTAAGGAAGGATTAGGAGGAAGGATCGAAGAGATAACGCAGAAACAACAGCAATGTGTAGTAGCTATTGAGGGGCTAGGCAGCCCACCCAGTTAGCTGAGCGGTCTAACGTACAGGTTTCAGGATCGGGAAGGAGCGCCTCGTCCCCGGCATGAATCCGCTCGGCGCACTTGTGTCGAGATCCGGTGAGCCGCCCAGTCTGTGGATGGTTTTTAGGCGGTTTTCCATCTGCCTCGGTGAATGCGGGCTGGTCCCCCTTATTCCGCCTCAGTCTCACTATGTCGTCGAATGATGTGCAAACACTGTCTCCACGTACGCATACAGAACAATTATTCTACCACCCAAAACATACGGGTTACAACAAGGGACTAGGCAACAGACAGACTGAATCAGCTCAAAATGTACAAAACGCAAAATCAGTGTAGAGGGAAAGATGTAATAGGAGGATTGCACAGGATATGCAACATTTACAAGGCGAAATCCAACAATTAGAAGCGAAAACTGAGGACATTGACAGAAAAACGGGTAACGCAACACTAGATATAGGAGAAGGCAAAGCGATAACAATAATGAGTGCTGATAATAGGCATCCAAAAGCAAATGTGGGGCAAAAATGTAAGCCAAAAGGGAGCACTGTACACGACGATTTTTATGAAATGGCTGAGAGGCATTTTTCCAACACATTTTCGAGACTAAGACAGCCGACCGGAGTGTCCGAGGGGTTCTAGGCGCTACAGTCTGGAACCGCAAGACAGCTACGGTCACAGGTTTGAATCCTGCCTCGGGCATGGATGTGTGTGATGTCCTTAGGTTAGATAGGTTTAAGTAGTTCTAAGTTCTAGGGGACTGATGACCTCAGAAGTTAAGTTCCATAGTGCTCAGAGCCATCTGAACCATGAGACTAAGACAAAATTCAATTTGCGATAGATAGAATGAAAGGTGAAGCTTTTACACGGGGAATGGAGGAAAAAGATGAAGTTATTAATTTGAAGGAGAATTTCTAAAGAAGTACTGGTCAAAGAGCCATCAATGTGCAACGTTGGAAAACCTGCCCATCGCAAGTCTGTTAATAATTGGAGAGGTACCTTGAGAGAATTTGCTGAGCGTTTACGAGAACTGAATGAAACTTTAGAGCAACCCTTAAATGGCCATATAATGGTCTCAGCAGTTAAGAGAAGATTAAGGCAGATGATGCAGGAAACCTTGTCCAGAAGTCTGATTAAAGATAGAATATCCCCGATTTAGATACTGGAGCAATTTGGTCCACATATGGGCAAGAGAACAGTCAAGCAGGTAAGCAGAGTCAAAGAGAAGACAATTACCAGCGGACTCAGTTTAATAGTCAATCGTTCATTCGCGGGAGAGGAGACTACCATGCTTGTAGGGGCCGTGGAAATGGACGTCGGTTCCAAGGCGATACTAGAAGAAACTAAAATACAAGGAAATATGAGAGAGAAGGTGGCAGACGAAGACATAGCGTGGCCCAAGATCAGGAGGAAAGGAGTTCAATAAACCAGATCAAGCTCCTGATGAGGCCGGTCGGGCGTGAGATAAAGGTAGACCCATATAGATCTGATTAGGCATGATAATGGCTATCTGAGGGAAGACCTCACGAGGGAGAAGGAACAGAATTCCTATGAATCGAGATTACCTTTAGTCAGTATAAAGATGTGTGGACTAGATGTTGTTGTTGGAGTTGACATTGGGAGTTAGGTGTGTGCTATATCTCGGAAGGTATATGAACAGATACTGAATACTAACGCTAGCTTACCGAGTTTTCCTGTAAATGGTGTCAAGAGTTGTAAATGCTGTGGGTGCCAAAAGGAAGCACATTAAGGAACAAGCATTGATTGGATGTGAAGTGGCGTGAGAAGTATATGAAGCGACATTTTTGATGGTACCAGGTCTTAACCTGGCAGTCATTTTGGGAACTGAGTGGCTGAATGAAGCAGAAGCAAACATGAATTTTGATCAATGCATAGTGAGTGCAAAAGGACGTGAGGGAGAAAGGAGAGAATTGACTTTGGTAGAAAGTAAGTAGTCAGAAGAGGAAGAAGAATTCCGACAGGTGAATTTATGTTATGAGGAGGGGCTTACAGAAGAACAACTGGATGACGAGGAAATATTGATGTTGTACGAGTGATTATCACAAGCGGATCAAACTAGTGAAGATGCTATAGGCAAGAAACTAGAGGATATGACACATTTGGATGAAGAGACTGGGAAGAGGTTAGCAGAGATCCCACATAAGCACAGCAAAGTTTTCTCTGAGCAGCCAGCAATTATGAAAGGAGTAGAATGTAAACTGAAAATTAAGAAATACAAGCCTTTCAATGTCAAACAATACTCCATCCCTCAATCTGAAAGGCAAGTGGTAAAAGAGGAAATACAAATAGTGGTTGATCTTGGAGCTATTGAGAAAACCAAGAGCCAATAAAATAGTCCGTTACTTGTGATAGACGAGAAAGATGAGAAGGTGAGAATAGTTTTGGGTGCACGTATGGTAAATAAAATCATCGAACCAGAACGAGATAATCCAGAAACGATAGAGGAATTAATTCAGAGGTTTTGGGATGCAAAGATACTTGATAGCACTGACGTGACCCCAGGCTACTGGCAGATACCTGAATCACATCAGTATACTGCATTCATGTATGCTGGCAGAAGGTATCATTTTAGAGCATTGCAATTTGGGTTTAACGTCTCAGTCTCGGAATTCATTATAGAATTGGACAAGATTTTGGGTGCCAATTACTTACAGAAGTTACTGTTTACGTGGGTGATATATTAATTGCAAGTGAGACATGGAAAAATCATTTAGAGACACTCAAGGGAGTTTTGCAGGCGCTTGAGGAGTTTGGGGTGACAGAAAACTTGGATAAGTCAGAATTTTGTTAATCCCAGATAAAATTCCTGAGCTTCATAATTACGGAAGATGGTATTTACCTTGACGCAAGTATGCTCGAGACAATTAAGCAATTTCCAGTTCCTCATAACAAAAGGCAACTGAGAGCATTCTTCGGTGTCTGCGAGTTCTTTGGAAAATTTTGAAGGAACCTGTACTCTCTGCCACGAGATTGAGAACACTTACTAAAGCCAAAATGACCTTTCACTGGAGTGATGAATGTCAAGAAGAATTCGGAAGGATTCAAGAAGCATTCTGCCATTCAGACATATTATGCCATCTTGATTTCTCTAGAGACTTTTATTTGGAAGCGGCGTACATTTACATCAGATCGAGAAAAAAGAAGATACTGAGGTATAAAGACTGTAGCCTTTGGTAGCAGAAGTTTGAATGCATGGGATAGGAGATATAACGTTACACAGAAGGAGGCATTGGCTATCATTTGGAGTTTTAAGCGATTTCATTATTATCTAACAGGACGACATGTGAAGGTGGTCACAGATCACAAAGCTGTAACATTCTTAACTAGAAGCAAACTGAGACACAGCTGCTTGGTAAGATGGGCATTGGCGTTGCAAGATTATGACTTCGAAGTGATATACAAGCCTGGCAAATCACATACCATACCTGGTGCGTTATCAAGGCTGCCAGCTCAGAGATGCTGTATCCCGTGGCGCGTGCTCCGACTATAACACCACTTTGAAACTAATTTAAATCTTGATAACCTGCCACTGTAGCAGCAGCAACAGATCTCAAAACTGCGCCAGAAGCTTGTTGTCTTATACAGCCGTTATCGGTTGCAGCACCATGGCTGTTTACATATGTCTGTATTTGAATACGCATACCTATACCAGTTTCATTGGCGCCTCAGTTTATTTCCGAAAAGATGCAAATTATAACCAACATATACAATTGGTGGGTTCCTGGAGTAGCAGATTCCAACGAACAAGTATGTGAGGTGTGAAATACACAGTAGATTTCAAAATGTAACATCCGCACCCACTTCTCCTACCACAACTGGAGGCCGCTTTCTCATTTCTTACCTTAATAATGATCCCGAATGGTTTCTTCTCCGCTGGCCATAGACTCCAAGGCCCATCAGAGTGTCGAAATGGGAAATTCGCAACGCTACTAAGAATAAGACCTGAGAACTAATGGCGTGCCACTTTTAAACTATAAAAAATCAAGAAAATGATACCGAATGATACTCTACTATTAATGTTCACAACAAAGTTTCAGTACGCTAATCATTATTTCTCGAGCGCACTAAAAAGTCATTTATCGATGTTGGGCAATAAAGATTTCATACATTAATTTTGTTAAATTTTACAGATGAAGTAAAAACTGTTTCTTAAAAAATAATATTATGTGATACAGAAAGTTACACATGTTAACTATATAGTGATAACGTAGTAATGAGAGATTAGAGAAATCTATGCTCTTTCAGATCTTTCTCTGACTGTGGAGTTACTGGTTACTGGAATTACGGCTTTCACAGAGAGATGGAATAATCCATCACAAGATCCAAACCCAGCGCGAAATCAAACTTAATCGTTTTCCGAGACATTATTCTCCTTGACGACGATTGATAGAGTTGTTGGATGTCCTCATGAGGGATATCGTTCCAAATTCTGTCACACTGGCGCATTAGATCGTAAAAATTCCAAGCTGGTTCGAGGACCCTGCTCTTAGTACACCAGAAGTTCTCAAATGGGGAGAGATGCGGCGACATTGCTTGCCAAGGCATGCTTTGGAAACCACAAAGGTAAGCTGCGGAATTTCTCGCCGTGTGCGCGCAGGTATTACCTTTCAGAAGTGTAAGCCCAAGATATCTTGACATAAAGGGCAACAAAATGACGAGTATTATATCGTGGACGTACCGCTGTGCAGTAAGGGTACCACGGATGACAACGAAAGGGGTCCTGTCATGATATGAAGTGGCAACCCGAAACCGACACTCCAGCTTGTGGGGTCGCATGGTGGGTGAGAGGTTGGCATCCCACCTCTGTCCGGGATGTCTCCAGACACGTATTTGCTGGTCATCGGGGTGTGGAATCATCATGGATCGGAGTAGAATTACCTTCAGTCACGCTTCTAACTGAGGCCCGATGACCAGCGACGAATTGTCTGGAGACGCCCCAGGCAATGGTGGGACACCAACCTGACTGTCGCCCACCACAGGGTTCAAGAATCAGCAGCGACAGTCAGGAATGCCATTCCATTTCATAGGAGGAGACCTTCGGTTGTCTTCGCGGCACCCCTGCAGCACAGCAATTTGTCGACAATTTTATACGCTCCATTTTGTTGACCTTAGGCAACGGCCTTGCCACAGTGGATACACAGGTTCCCGTGAGATCATCGAACTTAAGCGCTGTCGGGCGTGGCCTGCGCTTGGATGGGTGACCATCCAGCAGCCATGCGCTGTTGCCATTTTTCGGGGTGCACTCAGCCTCGTGATGCCAATTGAGAAGCTACTCGACCGAATAGTAGCGGCTCCGGTCAAAGAAAACCATCACAATGACCGGGAGAGCGGTGTGCTGACCACACGCCCCTCCTATCCGCATCCTCACTTAGGATGACACGGCGGTCGGATGGTCCCAATGGGCCACTTGTGGCCTGAAAACGGAGTGCTTAGTATTTGACCTTCATGCCAAGCCATCCTGGGCTTACATTTCAAGTTAATAATACCCTTCCGCACAAGACGAGAGTTTCTACTGTTTGTCTTTCTGCCTTCCAAAACGAGTAAAGTTGCCGGATCCTCCCCCATTTGAAAACATATGGACCATTAGTGGCAGGGGCTTTTCACCAGGTTGCCATTTGGAGATCTAACACCCCAATTGAGCAGGGTCTGGTACCATACTTCTCATGAAGATGCCCAACAACTCTATCAATCAATGATAAGTGGAATAACTGTTGGTATAAGCTCTAGATGTGGACTAACATATGTCTTGCCCAGTTTGTCGAGCTCTTTCTCTTGGATTAATCATCCAATTTTCTTTGTAGTTAGTATCATGTTTGGTCTTCTCACGTACGCCATATCTACGATTTCCGTCCGTTTCAAATAATTCCTTCGTGGTGCGTTGTGTTCTTTTTTTGTGTTAAGAGTATACGAAAGGATACGATTCTTGCGCCAAGCCTCGTAGGTCCGTCTTCGATGTCTCTATTGGTTATACCACGACACGGTGTCTGTTCACCAAACTCTTAACGGTCTGCTGCGCCACTCCACAGGCAGGCCTAAAGATCCTACATTTTCGCTAGCCTACAGCGGCTTGAATCTAACCGTACGTTAAATTGTGACATCAAAATGTTGTGAAATGTGGGTCGATATGTGGCGTAAACACCACAACGTGACCTGTGTCTAGGCATCCAGTGCCATGTAATTCCAGATACCACTGCAGAATCGCTGCCAGTATTGTTACATAAGTACTTCTGCCCTGTGTATTTGGCCAGTGGCGGGGTTTGTGTCGATCACTGGCAGACCTATCAGCAGTCCGTGTGACACTGGCGACGCGTGCGCCTCTGGCGGCCACCGCGACAACCGCGGCCGCGGCTCCTGGGCAGCTGCTCTCGCTGCATATTCCGATGCGTTCCGCGGCCACCGACCCACCGCCGTTCAGCTCTGCGGTCGCGCTCTATTCCCGGCATAACTCGCTGCGCTGGCGCCAGCAATCCGCGTCAAAAATGACCCTCGGCGGGCTGAGCGCCACCGCGCTCGGAATTCCGGTTATTAAAGCTGCGCTTTTAACGGTAACCGAACAGATGAGTGAGATTTCACTGAAATGCGGCTAACATTTGTCAGGGACAAGTTCCCTCGTTGCATAGCACCAGCTGCATAACTTACGCTGTTGTC
This sequence comes from Schistocerca gregaria, assembly GCF_023897955.1. Classification (NCBI taxonomy): domain Eukaryota; kingdom Metazoa; phylum Arthropoda; class Insecta; order Orthoptera; family Acrididae; genus Schistocerca; species Schistocerca gregaria. The sequence goes on from NC_064924.1 coordinate 516,917,455, forward strand.
TGAGCCTGATGTTCATTTGTTGTTGTCGTCATCTTCAGTCCGATCTCTCCACGTTAGAAGTAGTAGTAATAGCAGGTGGTTATAATAATTGTGCAAACACTCGCAGAGGTCCAGTACGGGCTGTAATCATCATATTGCAGCGAAACTTGGTAGATATTCTAATGCTTTAATGTGGGAGTGATTTACACTGGGGAAAAAATAGTTCCAATTTTGACCACCAGTTGCAAATCTGGTGCTTTGTATGCAACAAAGACACATAGAAAAGTCTCTGTATGTACTGGATTGGGAATGGGACACGACTGCTGGAGATGTACAGCGCCAGATTTACACTTGTTGGTCAAAATTGGAACAAATTTTTTTCCTGCGTAAATGGGTTGGACTTTAACGCATTAGTACAGCTGCCAATTGCTGCCGCGAGATAGTTACAGGCCACATTGGACCTGCATGAGTTGCTGCAGGTTAAAATTATATCCATCCAGTAGTAGCAGTAGAAGCAATAGCCGTGGTTTTATTCACGTGTAGGCTAATTTTACAAGGATAGTGGACATGCCTGATGCTGCAATTTAAAAACAGCAAAAAGAATGTAATTCGTACACTGCTGGGAAAGAAAATGCAACACCCTCAACAAGAAGGCCATTTTACTGACATGTGAACGACAAGTAGTTCATCGCTGTGTATGATAAATTCAGAACAAATGAAACGCAGATATCACTAGAGCGTGGCGAAACAGTCGCATGAACACACCATCTAAATCGCTCTGTTGGCAATGCTGACGTGTTTTGTATAGCCTAATGAGAATTATCACGAAAGTGCCGAATGGCACCCTGCAATGGACAGGCTTAAGCATATTTCACCCTTTACTGCAGTTCAGCTTTGGTTATTGCACACTCTGGAGAACGAATAAGCTCCCATGTCACCACGTCCCATATTTGTTTAATTGGCGACATATTCGTTGATCTAGATTAGCCAGGGTCGTTGTTCTACCACGCATGGATCACACTGCGTAGTAGCAACCACTTGTGGACGTGCATTGTCCTGCTGGAAAAGCTTATCACCTTTCCGTCGAAGAAATGAAAGTAACATGGGGATAGTGGTTACTTGACCGTTTAGAAATAGCAGATGTACCAGCGAGTCTTAAATGATGGTCGCCCCACCGAGAAACCTGTGTTGGGACCTGTGTGTCGTGGTGAATGCACTCTCGAATAGGCAGCTCACCATGTCTACGCCATAAACGCGCTATGTCCATCAATCGCGAACAGACGGAAAGACTGAGTCTATTCTCATTACTGAAGAGCGATATTTCACTTTTCCACCTCTTGTCACGACACCTGAGCACCAATATTTGGCAGTGTCTAGGTGTCCGTGGTAGTCTCGCCAGAGGTACACATGATGCTAATACCATTACATACGGTTTTCAGTGGTACCTGATGATACAGCAGATGCCCGGTATTCGTCCCTGGATGATATTTGGTCGATCACCGCAATTCAGACAATCCATCGATTTAGACGTGCGTGTGTACCATGCGGATGCTTTAAACCTGGTATTCATGTGTGTTGACGCAATGACGTGCTCAACTATATACACTGCACCCAACATGTGCAGTATTCCGTCGATGCTTCCATCCAGTTCCCCACAGGCTCACAAGGTGATCCCATTCAAATGGCTCAAGCTGTTCAACAGAGAGTACGTACTCCAAACCCTGACACCCCTAAACGCAACACACTTATTGCCTGCAGCGTCAAATAGAGGGTACTCCGACAGAGCTCCTGAGAGCCACTGGACCGCCGCTGACAGTGACTTATAATCACTACGAATATAATCACACATCATACCCTGACGCCACTGAACAATGCCCTTGCTGCGTTATTTCCAGAGTGTATGTTCACGTACTTACACGTCTAGGTATATAAGGGTGGTAGTCGGCTGTGGCCTCATGGTGGGAAACATCCTGTCATTTGTCAGATGTAAAGTAAGGAAACCACAGCAAACCTAAATCCCCATGGTCAAATGAAGCTTGGGGCCTCCAACCTCCCGAACATGAAGCCACTCTGTTTAATGCAGTGCTGCCCCATTATCCTTAATCCAAATATACACTGAAGAGCCAAAGAAACGGTACAACTGGCTAATATCGTGTAAGGCCTACGTGAGGACAGAGAAATGTCGCAACATGACTTGACATGGACTCGACTAATGTCTGAAGTAGTGCTGGAGGGAACTGATACCTTGAATCCTGCAGGACTGTCCATAAATCAGTAAGAGTACGAGGGGGTGGAGATCTCTTCTCAGTAGCACGTTGGAAGGCATCCCAGGTACTCTCAGTAAGCCTCATGTCTGGAGAGTCTGGTGGCCAGGGAAAGTGTTTAAACTCAGAAGAGTGTTCCTGGAGCCATTCTGTAGCAATTATGGACGAGTGGGGTGTCGCATTGTCCGTCTGGAATTCCACAAGCCTTTCGGAATGCACAATGGACGTGAATGGATGCAGGTGATCAGAAAGGATGCTTGCGCACGTGGCACCTGTCAGATTCGTATCTAGAAGCATCAAAGGTTCCATATTACTCCAACTACAAGCGCCCCGCACCATTACAGAGCCTCCACCAGCTTCAACAGTGTTTTGCTGACATGCAGGGTCCATGTATTCATGAGTCGTCTCCGTACTCGCTCACGTCCATTCACTCGATACATTTTCAAATGAGGCTCGTCCGACCAGGCAACATGTTTCCAGTCAGCAACAGTCCAACGTCGATCATGACGGGCTCAGGCGGCAAGTAGAAATTTTTTTTTTTAATTTGTGGTAAGTTTCTTGGGACCAAATTACTGAGGCCATCGGTCCCTAGGCTTACACACTACTTAATCCAACTTAATCTAACTTACGCTAAGGACAACACACACACACACCCGTGCCCGAGGGTGGACTAGAATTTCCGACAGGGAGAGCTGCGAGCAGTGTGGCAAGGCGACCTGGACCACGCGGATAACCCAAGCGGTGCGAGGTGCAGAGATCCGTATCGTGCACTCATCAAAGGCGCACGAGTGGACCTTAGGTTCCGAAACACCATATCGATGATGTTTCATTGAATGGTTCGCACGTTGACAATTGTCGATGGCCCAGCATTTAAATCTGCAGAAATTTGCGGTACGGTTGCGTTTCTGTTACGTTGAACGATTCTCTTCAGTCGTCGTTGGTCCAGTTCTTGCAGGTTGTTTTTCAGGCGGTAGCGAAGTCTAAAAATTGATGTTTTACCGGATTCCTGATATTCACGGTACACTCGTTAAGTGGTCGTATGGTAAAATCCCCTCGCGCTGACCATAACACTACGTTGAAACTCACTTAAATCTTGATTACCTGCCACTGTAGCAGCAGCAACCGATGTAACAAAAAAATGGTTCAAATGGCTCTGAGCACTATGGGACTCAACTGCTGTGGTCATCAGTCCCCTAGAACTTAGAACTACTTAAACCTAACTAACCTAAGGACGTCACACACATCCATGCCCGAGGCAGGATTCGAATCTGCGACCGTAGCAGTCGCACGGTTCCGGACTGCGCGCCTAGAACCGCGAGACCGCCGCGGCCGGCAACCAACCGATGTAACGACTGGGCCAGACACTCGTTGTCTCATATAAGCGTTTCCGACCGCAGCGCAGTATTCTGCCTGTTTACACATCTTTCTACATTAATACGCATGCCTATACCAATTTCCGTGACTCTTCAGTGTACAATACTGTTGGATAAAAAAGTTATTTGATAATACACTCCTGAAAATTGAAATAAGAACACCGTGAATTCATTGTCCCAGGAAGGGGAAACTTTATTGACACATTCCTGGGGTCAGATACATCACATGATCACGCTGACAGCACCACAGGCACATAGACACAGGCAACAGAGAATGCACAATGTCGGCACTAGTACAGTGTATATCCAACCTTTCGAAGCAATGCAGGCTGCTATTCTCCCATGGAGACGATCGTAGAGATGCTGGATGTAGTCCTGTGGAACGGCTTGCCATGCCATTTCCACCTGGCGCCTCAGTTGGACCAGCGTTCGTGCTGCCTGTCGCGACACCACTGGAGGCGGGCTGCACGATGTTGGGGCGTGAGCGGAAGACGGCCTAACGGTGTGCGGGACCGTAGCCCAGCTTCATGGAGACGGTTGCGAATGGTCCTCGCCGATACCCCAGGAGCAACAGTGTCCCTAATTTGCTGGGAAGTGGCGGTGCGGTCCCCTACGGCACTGCGTAGGATCCTACGGTCTTGGCGTGCATCCGTGCGTCGCTGCGGTCCGGTCCCAGGCCGACGGGCACGTGCACCTTCCGCCGACCACTGGCGACAACATCGATGTACTGTGGAGAACTCACGCCCCACGTGTTGAGCAATTCGGCGGTACGTCCACCCGGCCTCCCGCATGCCCAGTATACGCCCTCGCTCAAAGTCCGTCAGCTGCACATACGGTTCACGTCCACGCTGTCGCGGCATGCTACCAGTGTTAAAGACTGCAATGGAGCTCCGTATGCCACGGCAAACTGGCTGACACTGACGGCGGCGGTGCACAAATGCTGCGCAGCTAGCGCCATTCGACGGCCAACACCGCGGTTCCTGGTGTGTCCGATGTGCCGTGCGTGTGATCATTGCTTGTACAGCCCTCTCGCAGTGTCCGGAGCAAGTATGGTAGGTCTGACACATCGGTGTCAATGTGTTCTTTTTTCCATTTCCAGGAGTGTATAAAAGACTAGACTACACTGTTAATTTCTTCCTCGCTCCTGTCACTACACACCCTACACAAACTTTGTTTCATAACACAATACTATACACTCTATCAGCTGATGTCCAGTATCATAGTGTCGAGGTATTTCTCCATTTTTTCCGCAACTTCGCATTTGTTAGCTTGAAAAACTGAATTAGTATCACTCTAGAGCGAGTTAGTTGTTGAGCTTAGAAGGAGGATAAGATGATAATGTTATGTATTCCATGGTTTTGGTTCCAGAAAGGAAATGAGAGGAGGAAATTAATAGCGTGAAAGTGGTATGTGAAATGAGACACTTTTTATCATTGTTATTATTATTTATGTGTGCTACACATTTTACCAAACCTCTTGTTCATGTTATTTAAGTAATCCTGCGGTGTACAGAATGTATTGCTTAACGGTTACTTTGTAACTACCCTTTTAAATAGGTTACCTTTGGTAGTTTATTGCACAGTTTTATTCCTTGGCAGAAAATGCTGTTTTGAGTTTTATGTTCGTTCTTTAATCGGAAATGTAAGTTCAGTCTAGCTCTTGTCCCACGATAAAGCACAGAGCTATTTATGCAGTAATCAATGTTACTTTTCATGTGGGTACATAATGTAACTTACAGATTATAGAAATATTACGTATATTATGTTACCCTAACGCGCTGTGCACACTCATGATAATCTTTGTCCTGTATATAGAGTGCTCATGGAGTGTATAACTTCGATCTTTGTACGAACTCTTTGTTATCTCTCGAACTGTATGACACGTATCATCACGATAGATATGAAATGAATGATTTATGTTTGTTTTGTTATCGACTGTGAACGATGCGGTGTAATCTTATGTTGTAATAAATCCCATATTGCACATTTTCTGCTTCCATTCTAGTAGAAATTAGAAACCCCGTTGGACTCGAAGTTACTATTTTTGGAATATCTCAATTCTTAGAAATTCACTGAAATACTTAATCTCAATAGTGAACAGCTCTGAAATAGTCACACGAAATGTACACCAGGGTCACAGTGATTCTCAATTATTTGCGAGAGAGATTGCCTGAAAATAAAATATTTTTATTGAAATTGGTCTCCCATTTATTAAGCTCACTAAATTTCATCTCTCTCGGATGCTTTTTCGATCAATATTACCATTAATGCATCCAAAATTTGAGAATAAGTAAAAACTGCCATGGAATGTTTTCAGTGAGAAATCTTGAATGTGATCCGGATTTAAAGACTTTATTAGCACTTTAATTAGATGAAGACACTATTGATTTAAAGAAATCCATATTAGACAACACTTTGAGCTGTTCGCAACATTCATAGGTCTATTCACACATTATCTCCATACTATTGCAATATGGGCAACAACGTTGTCCGCAGTTGACAGGTCTGTTCTCTTAGGAACAACTGTATTTCAGTAATGACCAGTCTTAACGTGGACGACTCTGTTTTCTTCATCTCTGTCAGAAGATTAGACAGTCTGATGAGTTTCGCCATTGTCCAGAATTGCTTCACAAGCATAAGCTTCAGAACCACTTCCATCACGAAAGTCACTTACGTTACTTTCCCGATTCTGTTTCTCTAACAATGCTTCCTGTATAACATCTTCCGCCAGTAAAATTTCATTCCTACTTGCCGTTTTTACATTAATGAACTTCACTCTCATGGACACAGCAGATACCCAAAATGTATTTCAGGTTCACAAAGACCCTTCAAAAATATTTGTATTAAATTAATTTAACAAGAGCGTCTCACTGCCTCGAACGCCTGTCTTCTACTAGGTCTCAATAAATGCTGAATTTAGATTGGTGGCAGTGAGCAGTAACACATGCACACTAACAAACAAAAAACTCTAGGGTCAGAATGGTCCTGGCGTAGCTTCAAGAGTAAAGTAAACACATCTCTGTGACACTTAGTACTAAAGCAACAACTACTTACGCTGTTGGCTGGTGTGAACTTTATTAATGAACTCTGATGTTTAGATTAATTATTAATAATAGTATTAGTAATTAGTTCAAATTGTTCAAATGCCTCCGAGAACTATGGGACTTAACTTCTGAGGTAATCAGTCACCTAGAACTTAGAACTACTTAAACCTAACTAAGGACATCACACACATCCATACCCGAGGCAGGATTCGAACCTGTGCCCGTAGTGGTCGCGCGGTTGCAGACTGAAGCACCTAGAACCGCTCGGCCACACCAGCCAGTTATTAATTAGTAATACAGTTCGTTTGATTTGAAAATTTGATCCGGTGTCATGGTTATTTCTATTTTGAAGACAATAAATTACTGCTCAACACCAGACGACACCGACGGAATATAACACTACGCGTTCTGTCCGCAAAATAAGCATTCACTTTAATTTAGCGCCCTCTCGAGGACCCTTGAAATCTGTGTATGTAATGCATTCACTTATACTACCACAAATTCACTTTTTGTTTCATAAAGTTGTTTCATGTAACAGTTCCACATTGAAGAACTGTTGGTAAGACACAAATCCACAATGAGTCAAGGAAGTTGGAATCGGCGGTGCATCTGGAAATAACGCAGGTACGTTCATATTGTTTCGTAGTACGTACTTTTATCAGTCAATAGAATACCTTACGTCATAGAGTGATTCTCGTTATCAAGCAGAAGTTTTTTCATCTCTATGTTATTTCTCCGTAGTATAAGAATTTCAGAAGCGCTACAATATTGTTTTTTGACAATGAATGTCGACTGCTCCTGACGTCAGCAAAGTTATTGCTTGATACAAGAAATGTTAATTATTGTCAAATGACATCTGACATATCAAAGTTGTAAGAGTTTTTGTTGATGGTTAAGATCGGCCACCAGATGGCAAATGTACAAGCTAGTGTGAAGCAACCGACTGAAACTGCTCCAGTTACAGAAACTCAAATAGTCACGTCTAGTCTGACATTAGATCAGCTACTATTTTGTTACAAAAATTCGAGCTAATGAGAGAAGATTTTTTAAAGTAATAATATTATTTTGCTGAAAAGCAAGATGCCCTTACTATTGATTGAATTACGAAACAAAATCCGATTATTTTTGATACAGTTAAAAAATAAGATGCAGTTGCTTCTGATTGAGCTCAGAAACAATACTTGATTGTTTCTGGTTTAGTTAAAAGACTGGATGCAATTGTCACTGAATTAGTAGAAAGACAGAATGCTATTGCAGCTCATTTAATTAAAAACCGGCAGGAGGCTACCGTATCTGGAATTTCTGAACGTGTTGTGTGACAGGATACTATCGCCAAAGAAGGCAAAGATGACATGACTGCACTAAAGCAAGCGTATAGTGTTTTGATAGAGTCTGTACACAACCTTTCAGCAGATGCTAATGGTATTAGGAAATATCAAAACTGTTTAGCCGAATCTGTTCAACAGTTAACTTCTAACGTGGAGAATCTAACTTTTGAACAAGATAAAAATATCACTTAACAAATAGAAAATCAACGTAGAATATTGCCAGACGAGTTTAATACTTGATATGCAGTAAGGAGGGGGGGGGGGGGGGGCAGATTGTGGAGCTAGCTGATAATAAACCCAAGAAGTTGTAGGGTAGATTTCTGCAGAGGGCTGGGTCCAACCCGAAACGGCTAGTTGGAGAATGGAATAGGGGTGCTCAGAAAGAAATCAGTTTAATAAGGTATGACTGACAAAACATAAGTGAGGAACGAAGTCTGGTAACGTGTGTTGTCAGGAGCAATCTAAGGTAGTGTCTCAGTCAGCAGTTACGCTGAATAGGAAATGTAACGGCAGTGGTTACGATTGTTACAGGTTTTGCAACGAGTGTTGTACCTGCTGGATAGTATGAAAAATTATGTCAGATAATGCAAGTGCCCACCTTGCCGGTTAGTAACTGAAGGACTGTAGGTGCCTTTGACACGAAATCCAAAAATATTATACGCATTCTGTTAAAGATATGGAATGCAACAATAATGGACACATTCCTGATTGGACTGCATAATTTTTTTCCATGAGAACAAGGCCATCGTAACCTTGTCCTTGCTAAAGTATAGATTTGTGGTTGATGGGCAGGAGGTGGCAAGTGAGGGTTTGAAAACATCCATTGGCCAGGGCCTTGCCTTTTCACGTAAGAAATATCAATGGTAAACCTTCAGTATGTACTATGTCTTCATCAGTCGTATACTGGCTGACTGTAAAAGAGCATACACAGAATTACCACTGTTTGATATTTGATAAGTTTTAGTACTATTTATCTGGTGAACTTACAAAAGTATACTGTAGCTACAAGGCTCTAGGTTTCATGTTAGATTGCAGATTAATACATGCTAGGCTATTTGTGTGGTCAGTAGCTATCCAGGAATATGATTTTGAGATAACTTATAGAAAAACTAAAAATGATGTAGAAGCTGATGCGTTGTCGCATTTGCCGGAGGGATTGCTGGAGACGGAGAAGTGTTCTAAGCAAAGGTACAGAGTTCAAAGTTTTGCTCAGTAAGGACGATGTGCACCGACAATATAATCTGAATCTGTGTAATGACATGGGACTGCTACAGAATGCTCATCCCACATGGGGAAAGTTAAAATGGTGGTTGGCAATCAGTCCCAAAGGGGCGTTGAGCAATCATTACTTCGTGCATAATGGTGTATTGTTTTGTTAACGTGATACGCGGAAGACCATGTGGTGTGTCTACATTCCAAAAGAAGATCGGAAACATTTAACTTGGGATACTCAAAGAGCCGGCGGCATTGTGGACTGGCTAAACATGTCTCAACAATTAATGAGTATTGTTTTTTTCTAAATATATGAAGGAAAGTGCAAAGCTTTTTAAGAAAATGTGTAATATGTCAAATCTCGAAGGGAAAATTACATCCTATCACCGCTGAGGAATCTGCCCGGTTAAGGGATCTGACTTTCCACGCTCCGATCCGTAGAACGCCAGTTTTCTTTTTCCTTATAACGACGTCCTCTTGAGTAGTCGCCGCCCGGAGATCCGAATGGGGGACTATTTAACCTCCGGAATATTTTACCCAAGAGGGCGCCATCATCATTTAATCATACAGTAAAGCTGCATGCCATCGGGAAAATATACGGCTGTAGTTACCCCTGGCTTTCAGCCGTTCGCAGTACCAGCACAGCTAGGCCGTTTTGGTTAATGTTGCAAGGCCAGATCAGTCAATCATCCAGACTGTTGCCCCTGCAACTACTGAAAAGGCTGCTGCCCCTTTTCAGGAACCACACGTTTGTCTGACCTCTCAACAGATACCCCACCGTTGTGGTTGCACCTACGGTACGACCAGGTCGCTGAGGCACGCAAGCCTCCCCACCAACGGCAAGGTCCATGGTTCATAGGGAAGGCTGAGGAATCACTATAGATTATTTCGGCGGACAATTGTGTACGCTTCTTGACTTCATGTGCAGGTACCCGATACTTCATTGCGATGTATGACTCATTCACGAAACGTATTAAACTGTATGGCTTCAGAAAAGCAACCACTATCCTCGCTACCCGCAGATTTATAAGAGAGTGTATTCCTCACGTTGGCAAACCGAACATCATTTTATCAGATAATGTACATAGCTTTGTATCAAGAAATGGAAGCAGTTTTTACAGATGTATGATATCAAACAGATAATTATACAGGGTAGAGAAAAACTGTGTCACGAAATTTTAAACCTGGATAGCTCATGCCAGTAGGAACCAAAATTACTAATGTTGTGTAGGTCGACAACGCACAATTTTTAAACTACGGAAATTTGACGCCACGCGCTCCGATTTCCCAAGGGATTACCCTGTTGCCGGATGTTCTCGATAACTCATGACAGCGAATGCTTTGCCTGCCGGAGATGGCGATGTGTCCAATGCGGCCCGCACGCTCGGTGGTAGCGCGTCTGCCATCCACTGTGGGGGCCTGCGGGCGAATCCGCCTCGGTCCCGACACATCCATTGTAGTTTCGTGACAAGACGTACCAGGAGCAAACCGATAACAGCTCTTAGTACGCGTACAGAAAGTCTTTTGCAAACTGTGTCGGCACTGGAAAGACCTTTTTTGTAGCTGGGACATTGTTTACTTAAAGCAGGCTCTCGAATTGGCGACCCTCTGGAGGAATGCAAGCCGAACGGTGCAAGTAGAACGGTGTTTTGCCGAACACTTTCAAACATTTCTTGCATTGCCCTGACGTGACTGGCGGCATGTTGAATGTGATCCATGAATTCCTTTCGTTTCTAGGTGGTTCGCATACGGGTGGGTGAACTAGAACGTTGAAAACTCCTCATAGGAAGAAGTCCGGTGGCGTGAGGTCTGGGGATCACGAGAACCGTCTCCTATTAGCACCTCTTCCAATTACCCGGCCGCCACAGAGTTCATTAAAATATCCGAGAACAGCACGACCGTTATGAGCAGGCGCCCCAATGTGCTGCAACGACATGCTTAGTCGTACATCCAGGAGAATATCTTCTAGCAGGCCGGGTAGAGACTCTTGGCAAAAGTGAAAGTAACGTGCGCCAGTAAGTCGAGGAGGTACACGGACTTGTCCAATCGGATGGTCACCCACAATGCCTGCCCAAATGTTGAACGAAAATGATTCCTGGTGTCGGTTGACGTACGTTACGTGAGGATTTCCCCTTGCCTAGTAAGGCCATCTCAATGGAAGGTGCATTTATTGGTAAACAACACAGTGGCGGGGAAGTCGCAGAAAACACCGGCAAAACCTTAGCCAATGTTCATAGTCCGCCACAGGATATAGGTCTTGGACAGGGTGGACTGTAAATGGATGCTTGCCTCGTCCCTCAAAACCTCCCAGACTAACCGTTGAGTGACCCCCATAACGTGTGCACCCGCTCGAGTACTTCTCATAGGAGCTTCCCCGAAGCGCTTTAAAACTGTCTCTTCAAATGCAGCATCCCGTCGTGTACGAGGTCTTCCAGCGCACACCATAACGAGCCTGTTTCGACAAGTCGCAGTTGAATTGCTGTAAACGATTGCGGATGTGGGTGGCGTTTTGCTGGGTGCTGTTCCTCACACAACCGTAGAGCTTCATGTATATTACCGTCGACTAGCCCATAAACAAAACCACAAGTCGTTGTTCTTCAAAGGAATATTGTGCCGCCATGCTTAACGTATGACTAAATCGCAGGTGACGAGTGTATGTTCTGAAGCAAAGCTTACGTGTGAATGCTTCTGGCATGATGTGAAGACAAACAGAAATACCTACTCGCCTAGTGTGCGTATCCCGTTGGGGCAGTGACGGGGTGGGGGACGTTTGTATGTGTGAACCGACAACCACAGCGCTGCCTGTCAACTGGCAACTGACGAATGGCAACAGAGCAATTCCACGGTCACTCGGAGCGCATGGTGCCAAGTCTCCGTTGTTTAATAATGGTGCTTTGTCGACCTACGCAACATAAGTACACTACTGGCCATTAAAATTGCCACACCAAGAAGAAATGCAAATGATAAACGAGTATTCATTGGACAAATCTGTTATACTAGAACTGAAATGTGATTACATTTTCACGCAATTTGGGTGCATAGATCCTGAGAAATCAGTACCCAAAACAACCACCTCTGGACCGCCGATGTGGCCGTGCGGTTCTAGGCGCTTCAGTCACGAACCGCGTGACCGCTACGGTCGCAGGTTCGAATCCTACCTCGGGCATGGATGTGTGTGATGTCCTTAGTTTAGTTAGGTTTAAGTATTTATAAGTTCTAGGGGACTGATGACCACAGACGTTAAGTCCCATAGAGCTCAGAGCCATTTGAATCATTAGAACCAACCACCTCTGTCCGTCATAACGGCCTTGATACGCCTGGGCATTGAGTCAAACAGAGCTCGGATGGTGTGTACAGGTACAGCTGCCCATGCAGCTTCAACACAATACCACAGTTCATCAACAGAAGTGACTGGCGTATTTTGACGGGCCAGTTGCTCGTCCACCATTGACCAGACGTTTTCAATTGGTGAGGGATCTGGAGAATGTGCTGGCCATGGCAGCAGTCGAACATTTCCTGTATCCAGAAAGGCCCGTACAGGACCTGTAACATGCGGTCGTGCATTATCCTGCTGAAATGTAGGGTTTCGCAGGGATCTGATGAAGGGTAGAGACACGGGTCGTAACACATCGGAAATGTAACGTCCACTGTTCAAAGTGCCGTCAATGGGAACAAGAGGTGACCGAGACGTGTAACCAATGGCACCTCATACCATCACGCCGGGTGATACGCCAGTATGGCGATGAAGAATACACGCTTGCAATGTGCGTTCACCGCGATGTCGCCAAATACGGATGCGACCATCATGATGCTGTAATCAGAACCTGTATTCGTCCGAAAAAATGACGTTTTGCCATTCGTGCACCCAGGTTAGTCGTTGAGTACACCATCGTAGGCGCTCCTGTCTGTGATGCAGCGTCAAGGGTAACCGCAGCCATGGTCTCCGAGGTGATAGTCCATGCCGTTGCAAACGTCGTCGAACTGTTCGTGCAGATGATTGTTGTCTGGCAAACGTCCCCATCTGTTGATTCAGAGATCGAGGCGTTTCTCCACGATCCGTTACAGACATGCGGATAAGATGCCTGTCATTTATACTGCTAGTGATACGAGACCGTTGGGATCCAGCACTGCGTTCCGTACTACCCTCCTGAACACACTGATTCAATATTCTTCTAACAGTCATTGGATCTCGACCAACGCGAGCAGCAATGTCGCGATACGACAAACCGCTATCGCGATAGGCTACAATCCGACCTTTATCAAAGTCGGAAACGTGATAGTACGCATTTCTCCTCCTTACACGAGGCATCACACCAACGTTTCACCAGGCAACGCCGGTCAACTGCTGTTTGTGTATGAGAAATCGGTTGGAAACTTTCCTCGTGTCAGCACGTTGTATGTGTCGACACCGGCGTCAACCTTGTTTGAATGCTCTGAAAAGCTAATCATTTGCATATCACAGCATCTTCGCCCTGTCGGTTAAATTTCGCGTCTGTAGCACGTCATCTTTGTGGTGCAGCAATTTTAATGGCCAGTAGTGTAATTTTGGTTCCTACTGGCATCAGCTATCCAGGGTTAAAATTGCGTGACACAGTTTTCCTCCACCATGTATGACGGTATCATCCCAAAGCCAACCCCCATATCTCTGGTTTTCAGGGAAATCAATACGTTTAAGGACTCACTGTTCTAATAGACAACCTATATTGATCGATTATCCGCAGTTATTCGAGAAAGATTTTTAGCAGTTTAAAGGATACCTCCACACAGTGTACCACAAATTAATTAATGTTTGATAAGGAGAATAATGAATCACTTACACCGTTACCCATGTTTGCAAGAGAAGAATCTTCTCTAAAGGAAAAAGTTAGTCAAACTTTAATCACGATAATGCGTAGGGAATAAAAGGACAAATTATTCTTTGAAGCTAGTTGAAGGAAGTGCACGAGTTTGAGTTAGGGGAGAAAATACTCGTGTGTAGCCGTAGTATATGTTCTAAGTTAGCGAAACGCTACAAGAAGTGGCAGCTTCTACCTTATGGTCCCTATATAACTGTTGATATACCTCACGAGGAAGCGTACGTTCTGTACTCAACTGGTATGACACGTATCACAGGAATGAACGCTCACAAGTCCACTCACTAGAAGTGGATATCTCTTGTAAGTGGTATATAAGGTACTATAGATATAAGTTAGTATATTTCGATATGGACTTTTCTGGAAGAAGTCAGTACCTCCTGCTAGATATTTTACTGTGAATTAATGTGTATGTGACAAATTATATCCGCAATAATCCTGTATATGCCTTATATGACTAAAGCTGAGGGAAAACAGTTACAGCCCTTGTTTGATAATACACGGAATTCAGCTGTGGGAGCTTGTTAATTAGTTTGAAGTAGGCCATGGATATGTCTAATTTCTTGTTTGACTGTAGGGTAAAGTTAAGATTAATTTCAATTGCTAATGTATCGTTCCATAAATGTATGTGGCAGGGTACCATGATGTCATAACTAGTTCAACTATGCTGCTTTTGGAATAATAATCTCTACTAGTTGGCAGTGGTTTGCCGCAGTTAACAAGAGTAATATTATCAGACCACTCTCGAATGTAATTTTTCTATTCTGCGTGTAGTAATTGATATCATTTTTCTATTTCTGCTTCTTGGCCGAGATGCTCTTCCTCTTACAGTTAGATGGATTTCACCATCTTGGCATAAATATTGATGACTCTGAAAGGATATACATCTGTCAGGTGTGCTGGGAGTATTCCCATAAAGGAGAATAGCATTAACCAAAGTTTTAGACATTGATGGAGTTAATGTAATGAGAGTGGAAGCATAGTAGATTAGTACCGTAATAGAATGATCTACAGATAGTTCAACCAGTAATACGATGGTGGTCTTTGAGAAAAAATTTAAACATTGATAAATGTAGAGAATTATTAAATGTTTTTATATGCTGAACGAATGTGAATGGACATGGTGATAACAGTCAGTTTAAATTGTTAACTGTGTCAGAGATGAAGCGAAGGTGGTAGTTCACGGCTATGAGTTTATACCGGCAATTATTCAATTCGAAATAGACTGTTACGTAACGAACAATTGTAAGGTGAATCTATCAGAGCAGTCAGTAATGGACACTCACCATAGAGTCAAATAAAAAACAATGATGCATCTTATGAACACTGTTCAGTGTAGGAGTATTGGAAGTGGGTTATAACGTGATTCCGCTGGGTAACCGACAGCTTTGTTACTGACATGCGGCGGATCAAATGTTTTATCAGTCTGTCTGCGGGCAACAACAAGATTACCAACCACAGCTACATGCTCTCTACTGAGAGCGTGCAGTTTCTATACGATCATTAGACTTGAAGAACTAGTAGAAACTGACAAAAGAAGACGAAATCGATAAAGCAATCTTAAAGATAACACTAATATGCCATGTATTCAATTTAAGAGGGAACAATGAATAATGAAACGAGATAAATTACTAGTTCACCATCCTTGTTGTCCAATCAAATGCATTTATTTCCAGGAAGCCTTGAATGTAATCGATAAATAGTAATGTGTTGTTTGGACTTTTTCATGTTTTAGGTGTCCGGTGTGAAGTAGCAAGTCAGACGCAGCTGCAAAAGCAGATACCTGCATTCAGCTGCGCCATTCCAGCAACAGACCGTCGTTGGTTAAAACTAAACCATTTGCTCCATCCGACCGCAACTACGAATACCAAGAAGATAAATAAATGTAAGCGCATTATTATAAAAGATATAACCAACTGTCTACTTGAAAAATGAATAGCTGTATGTCAACGTTTCATAGTCTTACATTCCAAATAAAATTATGAACTGTGTACCTTACACAGATTTTGTAGAATTTCAGGTTCCTACTCATGAATTTCATTCGAACTGATACACTTCAGTTCCATTCTTGAATCTGCAATTTTCGTGTGAGACTGTACTTAAACCTGAACACATATTTGTACATTAATGATTTTTTTAAATTAAGTATTTCATTGAATGTACCAAATAATATATTCATAATATGGTTCACTTAAACTCGAGTAACGTGTGTCATGAATTTGAAAGTCTATTCTACAGTTTTTAGCGAGTTTTCTATGGAATCGCGCCAGCGTGGGGAGGCATGAAAACACCTGTAACATTCTGACATCAGTAAATACTATCCATCTTCATGACTAGCAAGCAGTCAGTCAAGATACTGATCTTGTAACGCCTATGTAAGCCTGATGGTAAAGTGTTTCCTGAAAACCTAATACGTTATTCATTGTTAAATACGTTTAAAAATCTTGCGATAACGTGAACCTCTACTAACATAGTAATGAATAGAGTTCATAACTTCGTCAATGTGATGCATAACTACAGCTTACCCAATGCCTTCGAATAAATCTTTAATGACAGCAAAAGAATGTAATGGACACTTGTAATGAAGAAGGAACATCGGTATCAGAACAACTAAACTGCTCAGTACGTGCGATATCTGTAGGGACCAATATTTAGAGGTTGGTGGCGAATTTAATGTATTTTATTCGACTATAGAAACTTTACATTTATTAACTTAATGCTCTGTGTGCTGTCATGGTAATCTTTGCTCTGTACATCTGTACATAGAGTACTTATGGAATGTCTAACTTTGATCTTCATTTGAACCCTCTGTTATTGCTGGATTTTTACTCGATGCTTTATCACGACTGGTATGAAATGTTCAGCCACAGATTCTGAAAGGTAGAATGTAATCTTATCTTGTAATAAATCCAATTTTGTATATTTGGTGCTTTCATTCGAATAGAAACTAGAAACCTACTTGTTCTTGATGTTAATTAAATACTGCTTTTAGAATATCTAAATTCATAGACTAGTCCTCGAAATACTTAAGTAAATACTTCTTTGTGGTACATAATATTGAAGTAGCTACTACTTACGCTCTTGTCTAGTGCGATCTCTAATAATGTACTCCTATGTTTGGATTAATTATTAGTGACATAATTAGAATCTGCACTTCATTTGCTCTGAAACTTAATTCTGATAGTCAGTGTAATTTCTATTTTGCACCCAGAGATTCCCAGTGATTTACTACCCCATACAAGACGTGACGATCGGAATATTACACTACACATTTCGTTCGCGAAATAAGCAGTTGTTCATAGTCTGCAACCGACTGGGAAGTGTTCTTAGATGCTCTAGTTGTAAACTACAGTGCTTTGAACAGGTCTTTGCAATGAGCTCTACTACCAGTTTTGGTTATTATGCTAACAGCTCCTTGTATTATTCTGGAAACAGTTTTCATATTTTGTCCACTTCTTACCCATAAAAAAATTACATAGCTAAGAAATGAGTCTACATTTAAACAGTAACTAACTTAAAGATACTGACTCTTACGTTGTGATGTAAGTACTCTAAGGGCATAACATGCTGATGATATTTTCTTTGCAAGTATATTTGCGTGTTTACACCACTTCAACTGATAATAAATATTCTTTACAAGAAATTTTGTGTTTTTTATGCATTCTCTAGAGATACTATTTAAGTTTAATTCAACAGTGTAATTTTCCCCCTTCAAACTGAACATAGTGTCTACTTTATTGTGCACAAAACACTTCATCTTTCAAGAGCTACTGCAACCAAAAATCCAATTGATTCAGCTTACTGTTTTCAACGCTTTGTTTTTCTCCGATTGTTTTTACCCCCGCACTTCCGTACATTACCAAACCGATGGTTTCCCGACATCACAGTATTGTCCCATCAACCGACTCCTTCTGTTCATCAATTTGAGCCATAAATTACTTTTTCTCTCAGTTCGCGTCAGTACTTCCTCATTATTCATTCGATCTACACATCCAGTCTTAAGCATTCTTCCGTAACGACGCATTTGGAAAGCTTCTGTTCTCTTCTTGTCTAAACTGCTTTTCGTCTGGCCTTCACTTCTTGAAAAAAGCTTGACCCAAGGCAAATCTCTTCAATCATGGCTTCCTGACACTTAAATTCATTTTAGATGGCATCTAATTCCTCTGTTCCAGATATGAGTTTCATATTGTAGCCTGTCTGCATTTTATATCCTCTCGGCATTGGCTGATATCTATTACCTTACTGTCCAAGTAGCATATGTCTATTGGTTTTAGTGTCTCATTACTCATGAGAAAATACGAGAAGTGTCTCATTTATTAGTCTAATGGCTTTATCATTACCTGATTTAACGCGAGTACATCAATTTCCTTCTTTTACTTTTACTGATGTTTATTTGTAGCCTCTTTACAAGAAAGTGTCCATTCCATTTATCTGCCCCTCCCATTCATATGTCACATTTAACAAAAATGCAATATCATCGGCAAAGCAAAAAGTATTTATTTCTTCTCTGTGAACTTCAATTCCCTTTCCAGATTTCTTCTTGATTTTTCTTCAGTAACAACAACAATTGGCTACAACCTTGTCTCCCCTCCCTATCACTTCTTCGCTTTTGACTCTTACAACTGCAACCGAGAAAGGTGGCTCAGCTGTCAGCATACTGGACTAGCATTAGTAAGGACGTCTGCTAAAATCCCTGTCCATGCAAATGCTGGGATGGTTCCTTTGATAGAGCACCGTCTATTTGAAGTTTCCTTTAATTTTACGTCTATGATCACAATTTCTTTTTAACAGACTACCGGTTTCGGTCTACAATGACCATCATCAGATCTTTTTTATAAAAACAAAGTCCTAATGTACTGAAGCCATAGTTTCATCGTCAAGTGTTAAATGCAAGACATTTGGCGCTGTCACTATGGCTGCAATACATTAAGAAACGTATTGTATATACGGGTCACTGTTTTATTCGCCTTAATGTCACAGCTTGTGAAACGGCCTATTTTCTTCCTCAGCCTTAATAGACAAAACCCGAGCTTGTGCTCGGTCTCTAATGACCTCTTTGTCAGTGGGATGTCCAGTAAGCAGGAGACTCAAGTTCAATTCCCGGCCTTGGTACAAATTTTCACTCGCCGCGTCCGTCTATATACATAAAATCATATCACTATGAGACCCGTAACTTCTCTGAAATTGTGCCATTTCTTTATAAATCCCAATCTTTCTTCTTTTCTTCTAATAACTGCAGTCTGATTTTTGTACAGGTTGTAAATAACTATTTCCTCTCTGTATTTTATGTCTGATACCTTTAGAATTTTAAGAAGTGTATTCCAGCAGAGACTGTAAAATGCTTTGTTTACATCTGTTATTGGAACAAAATCGAGAGATAAAGATGATAAGTATTCCAAGGAAGTCATAGGGTTATAATTGTTTGCAATATTTACAAGTGATCTCGTGCATAGCGTTGAAAGTTTCATGAGAGTGTTAGCAGACAATGTATTGCATACAAAAAGTGGCAAACCCTTTATACTGTATGGAAGATATGCACTACTCTCCAATTACATTATTAGCTACAAAAATCATTGGAAGCAGCAAATAACTTCGAGTAACGATTCAGGGCAACGTAATGTGAAATGACCATATAAAACAAATAGCAGGCAAAACAGGTGCCAAGATGGGGTTCACTGCAAGGCTCTTAGGAAATTCATTTTTGTAAGAAGTGGCTCACAAAACACTTATTCTACCAGTTCTTGAACGTCGCTCGTCACTTTGGGGCCCTTATCAGCTTGGATTAATAGAAGAGATAGGATTACAGAGATGTTCAACGAATTCCAACGGCAGTCTCAACAAGTAGCCATTTGAGGTAAGAACTGTAGTTATTATAGTGATTTGTTGAAACTTAGACGTAACTTCAAGCTATACGTTTCGCCATTGAAACTGAAACACTGTGACGGAAAGTAAATAATGATATTTTACGCGTTGTATATATGCTGGAAGAATACGTGATTCAGAATGAAACATTCACGGTGCAGTGGAGTGTGCGCTGATATGAAACTTCCGGGCGGGGTAAAACTGTGTGCCGCTCTGAGACTCGAACTCGGGACCTTTTCCTTTCGCCGGCAAGTGCTCTACCAACTGAGCTGCCCAAGCACGACTCACGACCCGTCCTCACAGCTTCAATTCCGCCCTCCTTCCAAGCTTCACAGTAGCTCTCCTGCTCAGAGGAATTGAAGCTGTCACGACGGGTCGTGAGTGGTGCTTGGGTAGCTGAGATGGTAGAGCACTTGCCTGTGAGAGGCAAAGGTTTCGAGTTCGAGCCTCGATCCGGCATACAGTTTTAATCTGCCAGGAAGTTTCAATACGTGGGTCAGTCTGTAGCTCGTTCGAGGGATATAAGACTGGCAGCAACAACGTCTCTAGTACAGCTAGGTATTGACTCGAATTGAGCTTGGCTGTAGGTACGCCAGTCTATGCTTCCTCGGCTGTGAGACAGAGTTGTACAGTCTTAGTGCCTGCCGACTGCTGTTGTGCTGTTGCGCCCGTCTCTAAAAAACCCACGACCAGTTATTTTCAACGAGTTAGAGGCCCGTGAAGCGTCCTGACCAGGAAACTAATCGAATCTGAACTGCACCGATGTATACTGCGACAGAATGAGCAACAAGCGGTCTTGCTATGTCTTGTGAAATGGTAACGCCATTTATATCTCGAATATAAGGCAATGTTAGCGGCCTTAAGCCGTCAGAAAATCATTTTTGGTACCGCAATGACTTACCATACCTCAAAGATGCAATCATGTTTCGGACCCAGCGGTGCCGCACACTTTGAACCCTCGTAACACCGAATATTTTTTATTACACGAGTATCACTATGGTCTCTAGTGACCCTGATTAAAATCTATTTTTTTTACTAATGGTACTTTTAATAGGTGATGAACGTAATTACATTCCTTGTGTTCTATTCACCATTTAAAACTTTATTCTCGGCCATAGTGGCTATATTTGTGAACTGTAAAGGTGTAAGATAATTATTTATTTCTAATTTCTGCTAACAGTTCTTTATTTTATGTTTAATCTAACAAAATACAACGCGTTTCGAACATGTTCTACTCATCTTCAGGCGTTTATACATGCATACAGAAAAATGTTACTTAAAAATAAACAGTCTTAAACTAGATTAATCTAAAAATCTTTGTCCATTGTCTGTTACTGAAGCGGCAGGTGTGGCTTTTGGGGTGGGGGGGAGGAGGGGGGCAGTGGATTGATAGAACTCAAAATCAGTGGTGTCTTCCACTGGATTTCTTCCATGTGGTTGACTATGTATGATATCACAGCATGTATAAGAAGCAGATAGATTTGCATTAGTTATGTGTTACGAAAGCAGTGTGAAATGCTTACGATCACTTACGATTTTATAATCTTGCTGCTACACTTGCATCACTGGTGTAATGGAGGAGCTGTTGATTGACAATACACTATTGAACACTGTATTTTGTCACTGACTGCCAACGTAATTCACTGCACAAATAGCATCGACATACATATAAACATTATGCACACAAGATGGCAGACTGTAGCAATGCGATTCTGTATCGATTATCGAGGTTTTGTATCGATATTCTTGGTACTGATAGAACCAGCAGAGGACACCACTGATTTTGATTTCTAGCCATCCACTGCCCCCTCCTACTCCCCCCCCCCCCTACCAAATGCCACATCAACCGCTTCAGTAATAAACAATGGACAAAGAGTTGTAGATTAATCAAGGTTAAGACTGTTTATTTTTAAGTAACATTACACTGTATTTATGTATGTATGCATGTATGTTTTATAAATGCCTGAAGATAAACAGAACATGTTTGAAACGCGCTGTAGTATGTTAGATTAAAAATAAAATAATAAAGTGACTGGTTGCAGAAATTAGAAATAAATAGTTCAAAACTTGATGGCAGTAGAATAAACATAAATCAGAATGCAAAATTATATTTAACCATTTATTTTAGTAAAAGCTGCAAGCGATTCCTATGAAATTAGAAATATTTGTGAACAAATTCCAGAGTGACTAAGATGAGAAACTGCCGAGTGGTTTCTACGTACAAGACATACACAATTTGAACACTTATCAGCGTATTTTCTATCAACAGATCTTTAAAAAATTAGACGCCATCCTCGTTTTTTCGTCTATAGTGCCGGTAAAAGTACTGGGAAACCAATATTGTATAAGTTTCTGTAGATGAGTTACTTTCTAATTCCTGTGAGGAATGTTCAACTCTTGTAGTTATTCCTTTCTGCCCAGATTAGTATAAGATGAAGCCATGTTATAAATACATTAGATGAGCTAATATTAATCGTGTTATAAAATAATATTACCGGGCACCTGCTGCTGATCCTCTTTTTAGGGTACGTTCTAACCTGCTTTTCCATTATATCTACTCCTGACATAGTTCTATTACAATCCAGAATCATGACTAGCATGGATTCTTCACGATCTACCACTTTCTTCAGTGAATGCACTGTACTGAGCAGAGTTACAACCTTTACCATTTTTGGACAGTACGAAACAATTGTTACATCCTCTTAAAACCCAAAAATTGATGAATATCTGACTCAACGTTTGGTCTGAGTGAAAGCTTCTGGTAGTTCTCTTTTACTTATTTTAGTATGTCCTAAAAATTTGAAACTAATTTTTAAAAGTACTCTCGCCAGTCTAAGGCTCGTGAAAAAATCGTCGGCTGTTACATTTCTGCCACTGTTTTCTAAGCCTTTCACCATATCTAAAGCAACTCTCTTGCCTTGACCAACTTCGCGTGTGCCTTTTTCTGGTCAACTGCGCAAACCTGCAGACTGAGAACGTAAAATGTTGCATTATCACATACAGCCCAATGCTTAAATCCATATTTCCCATATTTGAAGAAATGTATGGCCCAAAAGGATATCTACCACGAAATTTCACAAGTCGTCCCTCAATTATTACGTTGCTGTGAGGAACATTAGCGTCTCAAAATGTCCTTACCAAAGATTTTAAATACTTCTCTGGCGGGAACTAGCATGTCAGGTGCACGATTGCGGCATCCCACATCCGTGTCGTCGAAACGGATGCACCTTGAAACCTGGTGAAAACTATTTCTAGCCATTGCTTTACTGAAAATGGGTCTACCATCCTCTTTATTACAAGCATATGTAATTTCTTCATTACCGGCCTTGTAAGCACCTGCCGGGATCAAAACACCAACAAAACACTTCAGTTCAGCAGCATCTACCGTGTAAATCTACGAGCGTGAACAAAACTTCACTCTTTGTTAGTCTACCTTAAAATTTCATCAACAATGTTCTTCCTGAGAAAGAAGTGAAAAGCTGATCCTATGATGTCCACATCTTTTACAGCGAACTTTGTTGGGCGTGGCTTTGCAACACATTATGTTGCATTTTTCCTTTCTTCTCAGCTCATGTTTATGCCACACCACTTCTTTGTTTTTTGACCTATACCAAGGAGATAAAAGTGGTACATTGTGGCACTAGGGTCTACCGAACGTATATACTAACTTAATTTCGTGACGAACTTGCGTTTCATTCAGCGATATTCTCTTGTAACACGTTTATTTCTCCATCACTGCATGAGACGTCAGAATCTGAACCACTGTACCTACAGGGAGAGAATTATCTTGCATTAATATTTCGAGCACCTCCTCTTCCGAAAGGTGACGAGCCGTTTTCAACTAAAGTAACAGACGCAGAACTAGTCTCCACAAGTGTGTAACAAATAACTGACGGCAAAGGAGTCCTATCAGCAACCGTACTTTCCAACAATATTTCCAAGAATGTAATAAAGCAAACACACAAACAATTCTAGATTTTAAAACAACGTTAATCTATCATAAAACCCCAAGGGAGACACGGGGTCGAATAAGACCCTAGGGGTATTAAGAGCCTTTCTGCGAAACTATGTAACTTCAGAAAGGTTTATTAATGACATACGAAACTATTAGTTACTAGGTCAGCAACTTCGCTTCCACCGTTTTGCAATAGACGGCAGTAGCGGCAAATGGGGTTCGGGTGTTTGGTCATAGGTGTAATACAATAAGTTTAGGTATCTATAAACATAATACCATAAAAATATTTGTCGATTTGTGATTGCATCATAAGGTTATTCTCAAGTACGTCAACTTACGTACCCATTTCTCACCATTTGCGGGAACATTTAGTGTCCTGCCTTAACATGAAGAAATCTTCGGCTGTGGCTCTTAATGACCAATCGTCAAGTATTAGTGGAAGACCGTCAGAAAATGTTTTCAACGCCTTAAGAACGGTGATTATGATGTCGAAGACGGTCATGGCGGTAGAAGACAGAACGTTTTCGTAGCTACTGAAACAGACGAAGACAGTCACAGGACAACATTATCGAAGGCAATTGATGCCTTCGAGTACAGCACTGAAACACAAACGGCCACAATACAGCGGTAGACAAGTAACGGTAATTCTGCAGCAGATCAGTGCTCGACCGCATGTCTCAAAACCCCTTAAAATATACATGGATACGTTGAAATGAGAAGTCCTATCTCTCCCTCCTTATTCTCCATACGTTGCTCTCTCTGACTACCACTTTTTTCGATCAGTGGCATACCGTCTGACTGATCAGCACTTCCTATTATATGAACAAGCGCAAAATTTAATCGATTCATGGATCCCCACAAAGACGCCCAATTCTTCCGCCACGCGATTCGTATGCTAACCGAAAGATGGGAGAATGTATTGGGCAGCGATAGGCCACACTATGAATCATAATTTTTTTTGTATATTTTTCACAATAAAGCCCCGAACTTCGAAAAAAACGGCGGAAGCAAAGTTGTAGACCTAGTACTTCAGAAGAATCCTATTTTTCATGATTTAGAGAAATATAGTAGAAAGTTTAATTCAGGGAAAATTTCTCTCTGGAGCCATTACAAACCCTGTCGTATTGGAGGAGTTAAGCCAAGTGACGTACCAATATGATGACTACGAATGCACTATAAGGCAAAGAGCGTTCTCACCGCACAACGCACGAATACGACCATCTTGGTACTGGGTACAGAATCGAGAATAATATAAATGTTGACGAGGTGCCACTCATGTTTACAATGTTGTCTTTTACTATTGAACATACCACCGTTGCCGGGCCTCTCTCTGTTACCGTTTCAAGCAAAGCTGCAACAAAGGTCGCTGCGCTGGCACCCGATGGTGCTTGAGACATCGTCACGCTGTTCGTTTGGACACGTGCTCTACTGTAAATAAGCCCATTTCCTTGTTCAAAGGATGTGATGCGGCCGCACGGGTCTTCACGGCCACGTGAACAGTATACGTAGTTGTTCTCACAGGTGTTAATACTATGGCGGCAGTGAGATCATGCTTGGCCTGAAGTATCGTCCTTGTGAACCTACCAATACCAAATTTTCATGATAGTCGTTGGATGTTAACTATCACGAGCAGCATTCTTATGAAACAATATGCCGCAGTCTTAACACGTCACGACTCAGCTGCTGTCGAATTTCATCCCATCCTGGTAGACCTTTCTTCATACAAGAGGCATTAATAATAATAAAAAAGTTAAAGCTACGTCTGAAGAAGCAAGTTGTATACGAAGGCCTTATTTCAGTAATGGTACACAGCCAGTTTGGTTCACTTCGAGATACTCAGGCTTCAACATTATTCAGTGTTAATTATATGCTTGAGATACTTGAAATATTGAAGTCCATCGCTTGTTCCAGTGGAATGCCAGTTCTTTCCATTGGTTTGGTTCATTAAATTTCGCGGGACTTAGCCCAAAAAATGAGGGCAAAGGAGGCGTTTCATGATTCAAATAAAATAAATCCAACATTGGAGATAAATCTGAACATTCTTGTATTGAAAATTGATGGAATACTGCGTTATTGGCAGAATAGTTTGTTTAGAAAACGAATATAACTAAATTACACCTTAATATAATTTTATGGTATCAACATTTGTAAGACTTAATCAATCATACTTCATCAGCCATTATCGTTGTTCAGCTTCACGGACATGTTTGTAGGCCACATAAGAATCCATGATTGACAGCAGGAATGAAAGGAGCAACCGACATATCCTGTTTCCTCTTTCCTTTCTCTTTTCATGTCTATGGATGCAGCAGGATAATAGGAATCGCACCATATGGTTGTGAGCATCGTCTTCCAACGTTTTGGGGAGAATTTTAAAATATAGACATCCCCATTCAACGTTTCTTTGTACATCATTCCATACTGTTTTTCTCTCTCAGTCTCATCTATTTGATTTCGAACCACTTACATTCAATATTGTCTTCAGTCTCTTCCTCCTTACTATTACATTTTGCAACTCTTTCAACGATAAGAGATCAGAATACTTCATTGGATAATAATTACTTTCACCTACCAATGTTTCTGATTACCTGAAAAATATCTTGTGGCGAGGACATAATTTTCTCTTTTTTGCAGTACTTTCTATGAGACAAAAGTCTCTCTTATTAGGCAGGTATGATTGCCCAGGTATTACGACCTTTACATCAAACGTGTCTGCATATGAAATAGCTACTTCTGTCACTTTCATCAGTGCTACAAGATGTGAAATTCCTGGTTTGCCCACCTCATGTCTCGCTGTAAGCTATTATGTGTTTCTGGGGAGTAGCTGATCCATGAATATTTTTTAGCCAACGGGTATCAAATTCCGGTGAACCTCTTGATCCAGCTGTTTCATAAAGTAAAAAGAATACTTATGGATACGTTAAGTTGTGGCATCCCAAATTACAGGCATACGTGTTTCTTTTGTAATTAGATACCGATGTCAGCTTGGAAAATGCTAGTGACTTTGTTGGTCAAAGGTAAAACACATTATATCTTGACATCTCGTTCTCTGTCGCGTGTAGTGTCGTTGGCATTTAACATTCTTGAACCTTCCTCTTCCTTTTCAACAGCATTGTTTCTTCTTCTTCTTGAACTGAAGAAGTTAGAATCTTATGTTCCGATATGAAGCTAAACAGCACGTGTCTTCAAATGGGGCTCGAAATGAGAGGTCAAATACATTTTATTAATTTTGCGATAGACATGTTCTCTCACACATTGCTTGTTTTCAGATGCACATTTTCCTTTGGTCATCTTAAGCTCTGGATTTAGAAAACATTTTGTCTGGATTATTCTCCATTGCATAATGGAACTCGGAAACTGGAAAACTTTCATTGTGCTCCTTTACATAATTGATAAGTTCCTCAGATACGGAGTTTCTGTTCTCAAGTTATCTCCTTCCATAGACACGAGGAGTACCTTCTGTCTACCTTTCTGTTAGTAGCCTAGAGAGTCTTCCATTAGAAACTGAAATTTTTGCCTACTATAACAGAGGTTCCATTTATCTCGAGTCAGTATTCGCAAATACAAACTGCCAGAGAAGTAAAGCCGGCTTTTAGCGTCGGCATTTAACTGAATGACATGCACATAAACTACTCAGATAACTATTTTGGAGGTCAGTATCATCTACACCCTAGAAACTGTAAGATAATTTCTTTATGACGTCATCTGGAATATTATTGGAACATTTACGAACGCAATTACAGTTCACAATTTTAAAACTTTTCACAGCAAAAATTTCACCAATTTTTGTGGTCTATAACTGTCCAGTACCCCTTTTCGGTATATTTTTTTCATACATGTCTGTTTTTCTAATACCCTTTTTACTTTGAGTACGCTTCCTTTTGCCCAGAATCTCGGTAGTTGTACCATCCTGACAATTATTACTAACTCTGAGCCTATCCGTTATTTTGCCATCTCTAGTACTGTTATCCGTAAAGTCATCTTCATCAATACTGGTAGCTAATATTTTTAAAAAAATGTGTAATACGATTTACAAGATAGAGCTTATGTATTGTAAATGTGTTGGAAGGTAACTCTGGTGGACCTATTTAATTGATTGCGAATGTTGGCAAAAAGTTAATGAACTAACAACGTTTATTTTTTCAAACAAGACATAAATTGCACTAAATAAGTTATAGATTGAATACCCTAAACAAGTAACAGGCTACTTATTACTCCACTGGATGGATCCTGGTTGGCGAAGACAGTTTAAATAGGTGATGAGTGAGTCAAGTACTCTGGCCCTAAAAATGTGGATAACACAAGCTGAATTGATCTGACACTGAGCAGACTGTCATTGGTCAAACCTACTGAAGTTTCTCTACATAGGTACAGCTGAGAACAAGTGACGATTGGGATCTGTACGCCCTGACAATGCTGGAGCGGTAGTAAGTTACCCTATTTGCTTCGTGCAGTTGGCGAGTTGTGTGCGGTCGAGTGCTTTGCACCATTCCAGAAAAAAATCCGTTTTCCAGCGAAGTGCATGAACGAAACAACTTTCACAATGTCTTGAGCCAATCATAGCTCTCTAGAGGTGCTACATCTTCCCTTCCACAAGACACCACAAACTCATCTCGAACCAGGCAAGAGTTAAGACAGCTGTGTCTCTGAAAAAAAAAATTAAACGCAAATTACTGGATTTTTTAAGTTTTCGCAGAGGGTGGAGAGATGATTTTTTCCGAAGTCATGTATATTTACATGGCAACAAGCAATCAGATACTGTCCCAAAGATCATTATCTGAATCGCCTGTGCCTTGGAGTTTGTTAGTCCTAGCTATGAGGTGTAATAAAGATTCTATCTCTAAACGTTTCTCAGACACAGGAGTTTCCTTATACAACGGTGGCAGCGGAGGGAAGAGGTTCAGTGGCCTATTTGCACTATCAGCAAACATGAAAACATGTGAATTTTTATTACGTGTGACTCTGCACACAATATCCAGTTCACGACTTCACTGTGTAGATGTGTTCCATCAGACCGTTTCCCCAGCCCAGGCTTCTGCTGGTGCCGTGGCAGGTATCTTGGCATTGTTCTGCCAGAGCCCTGTCTCGATGAGGGGCCTGTACAGCTGTGGACCTGTCTGGCAAGATTTACAAATGGATGGGCTCACTGCCCATTCCTTTCAACTCTCAACAAACCGTCTCTATGAGCTAAGATTCATAAAAATTCCTCATGCTTTTAGCGCCCTACCAGGCTCCATCAACGTCTGATCAGGCTATTAACTTCCCAGAGTCTCGCCCAAGGTGCATCAGGTTGTAATAAAATCTTTAATGGTTTTACGTATGCGAAAAATAGGTGAGAGAGTAAGTTGACCTTTCTCAATGTGTACAATGTAAATCAGTGAAGAAGGAAACCTACATTTTCGATTGTTATTATCAACACGACCTAATTTTGTGAGCATACCGTTTTAGAAAAATACATCTGTGACACATAGTAAATAACTGTGTTTATTATCTTCAGGAACTTGAAAACCTAAATTATCAGTCTCATCAGGGTCATGCAATACTAATTTTGGATCATTCACACTTGAAATGAATCAGACAGTATCAAGAGATTATGAAGAACGTAGAGCTGTACCACTACTGAAATAATTTTCTGGGTAATTTCCCTGCCTTGGTGCACCCTGTTGGCTGACGAATGAATTTCGATATGAGTCACTTTTAAAATAAGATACGAATAACTTGTATGAACCGAAAGAATGATTAACTCCGTTTTTGTAAACAGTGGGGTTGTGTCACTATGGACATAAGGCTTTCGAATGATTACTGCAATTAACAGTTATCTCAATGAGATAGCAGTAATGGCTGTTAAAGACATCGTGTCCAGGCCAGCTAATATTAATCATGAAACCAACTCATTGACACTTGAAAAAGATGGGTGTTTAGAAAAATAGCATTAGTGTTACAAGACGAATTAATTCTATACAAAATGTCTATTTCATCATACTTATTATTATACCAAACAACCTACATAATTACATAGGTTCGCACAGATAGAGGCTACCGCGATATCAAATAACAAATGAGGTGATAGGGTGTAGCAAGACAAAAAGAAGATTTTTTCAGAGTCAACAACATTCTAGGCTTACACACTATGCAAGTCTCTTTTTATCATAAAAGTAAACATTAATCGTCCACGTAAAAGTAGGTCACAAAATAAAATTCTGTTTCTGCACTCTGTCGTTTGCTGCGCGCCATGTTCACGATGACAGTTTTAACGGCTGGCAGCGCTGTTAGAAAAGAATAATTAAATAAAGCGAATATAGTAGGTACGCCTTGAGTGCTTTTGCAACATATAATACTGGAATGTATATACCAACAGAGGTTTGATAATGACATGGTACATCTTTGCGTTGATTAATAGTTATTATGTTTCCTGTAGCCGTTAGAAAGCAAACATCAATTAGGGTGTCGAATAAATAGTAATAATAAACATCGCAATTTTGAGTATGCAAATAATTTTCTTTAACTGGAGTTTCTTGCTAAGAATAAGTCCAGCACAGAATTACGAAGAAGCATTGTAAATAAAATCATAAGAACAAAACCATCTCTCTACAGTTAGAAATTAGATTTCTTCATGCAAAAATGTATTGAAATTTTTGCGCATTCGCTGGTGGATCTTTGTTTCACATTCAGAGTGGAAGGTTGTATTGCAATGGGATATTTATTTGTAGAAAAATTTGTCACTGGTTTCGCCGCTGATGTTCTCAGCATCCGTCACGACAACTTGGTGACAAAAGCGTTGTAGAGATCTTGTTATCGATAGCACTCGAACGGCAGAACCGGGCGAAACGGCGATTCGTATTCGGAAGGAGGATTAGTTCAGATCTCTGTCTGGGCGCCCACATTTAAGGTTTCCGTATTTTCTCTAAATCGATTCGTGCAAAAACGGTGTTTAATATTCTAAGGGTGACTACCGGATTCCTACCCCATCCTTCCACAATCTGCGCTGGTGCTCCATGTCTAGTATCGTTACTGTCTACCGAACATTACAACCAATCTTACTTTCTTTTTTCCGCACAGCTCTGCGCTGCTTTTGGTTTAAAAAAGCCAGTGTTTCCTTTCGCGTTTTTTAAGGAAAAAATATCGTATGTTGAAGACATTAACAAGATAGATTTTTCCAGTTAGGTAGATCCCATGGCTCGCATTGTTTCTGAAGACATAGCGGTTGGAGATAAGGAGAAACGAAAGGATGATCGGCTTAAGAAGTTCACCATCTCGTATACAGCACAATAAAAATAAAATATCTTGTGAAGAACTTTATTTTCTTTGTGCTAACATTAAGAGCTCAGTCAACGATACCTCATGTTCATGTTAATGTAGCTTTAGCTGTTGTTGTTGTTGCCTTCATTATGAAGACTGCTGTGATGCAGCTTTTCAGGCTTATCTAACCTCTGGCAATGTCTTCATCTCTGCATAACTACTACAATCATTACCTATTGTAATCTGCGTACTGTAGTCAAGTCATTGTCTGCTTCTGCAAACAGCTACCCTCTCACATCTATTTACATTACCAAATCAAGAATTTCTTAATGCCTCAGAATGTGTACAACCTGCTGATTACTTCTTTTAGTCAAACTGGGCCGTTGGCTTTTTCCTCAATAATTCGACTCGGCGCTTCTTCATCAGTTTAATTAGTCTATTTATCCGATCATCAAGGTCCTTCTGCAGCACCACACTTGAAAACTTAGGAATGTTCCAGTAGAACCTATTACAACTTTTAAAATGCACCCACTCATCGAGCTTGCGAGGAGTGCAGGAAAATTATGAGATGCATTCTAATAAAAAGAAGGAAAGAAAGACAACAACATGGAATTATCCAAATGGGACAGAAATAGGTAGTTATGACGTACATGTAGAGAAAAATAAATGATTACAGTTTCAGAATAATTGGTTGATTTATTTGCTTTGCTTCACAAATTGAGCAAGTCAGTAAAACGTTGCTCCACCTCTGCACCTCCGGTCCTTATGCAAGAGGTTACTCGGTGCGGAACTCATTGTTGGCTAACCTCTTGAGGGAATTAATATCAAATTCTGTCCAAATGGCGCTGGTCGGAGGACCAACTTTCTCAGCTCGGAAGAAATCCATGGACGTCTCTATCAAGGTAGTGTTCGGCAAGCATGAAGGTAAGCTTTAGAAGCTCTCGTCATGCGCGGGCGGGCGTTATCTTGCTGCATTGTGAGCCCAGGATAGTTTTCCATGACGGGCAAGAAAACGGGGCATAGAATATCGTCAACGTACCACTGTGCCGTAAAGGTACTGCGGATGACAACCAAAGTGGTCCTGCTATGAAATGAAACGGCACCCCAGACCATCTCTCCATGTCGTCGGGCCGTACGGAGGGACGCCCTCAGGCTGGTACCCTACAGCTGTCCAGAGCGTCACCTGAGACGTCTTGGCTGGTTATCGGGGGTTTGTACGAAGGGGGAGTGATTATGAAGACGATTTTACTCCAGTCAATGAGATCCCAGGACGAAGATGTGTCTGGAGACGCCCTGGAAGGATACCAACTTGACTGTCACCCACCCAGCGGCCCGACTACAAGGGCTGGTGGACTGGATTGCTGGTCCACTTTGGTCGTCCGTGGCACCATCACAGCACAGCGGTATGTAGACGACATTTTACGTCTCGTTTTGTTGCCCTTCATAGCAAGCCATCCTGGACTCATAGTTTAGTAAGAGGATGCGCACTCGCACACAGCGAGAGTTTCTACTGCTTTTCTTCGTGCTTATCAAACGCTTTTTCGACCAGCAGGGTCGCCCCATCTCTCTACAACGGAGAATGTTTAAGACTTACGGACAGGGCCCTCCTACCAGCTCGAGATTTTGTTGCTCCAACACGCCAATTGGATAGAATTTGGCACGGTAACCTTCATGAGGATATCCAACAATCACATCAATCAACTCCAAGCCGAATAACACCTTGCATAAGGCCCAATAGTGGACAAACATGTTACTGACTTTCTGTATTTGTTAAGCTCTTTCTCTTGAATTATCGTCCACTTTTTATGATATTGTAATAATTTTGTGTGTGTACATGGACCTATCTTCTTCTATCATACTGGATAGTTCTTTCGTGCTGCATCGTTTTCTGTGTGTGTGCGTGTGTGTGTGGTTTTTTTGTTGTTGTGTTTTGTTTTAGAGTGTATTATACAGTCGGGAAAAACAATTCCGTTTTTTTAAAACTGAAAATGAAGATGTGGAGATTTATGCAGGGTATTTCGTAATAACTGTTACAGGATTCGGGGGTTGTAGAGGGGCCTTAGAAGATGATGTTGTGCAGGAACCCATATCTGGAAATGTACTATTTGGGTGTATAATAAGGTGAAAGGTCGAATTAATTTCAATTCTTCCGCTTCGCTTTGTGAACTCACCGACTAATATAACGAACTCTGACGTGCATGCTCTACAGGTGCCCTTGGCACGGACAACGTTTCTGAAATTCGTCGTAGTGTCCTCCTATGCGCCACTACGTCTCCTCTTCATTGTCGAGAGTGCGAGATGTCCGTGGCACACCACAGTCAGTCCTGCTTTTTGCGAACGCAGCTGTTTCTCGCAGCCTTTTCTGCAATCGGACTAAAATGCTACGTGATGTCGTAGTTAGAACAGAAAACTACGGGACAAATGACCCTGTAGTTTGGTCCCTTTGTCCCTCAAATGAACCAGCCCACCACAAAACTACGACAGCGCACTCCTCTCAGTTAGCAAGCACATGGTGAAGTGGGAGATACGAAAGTGATTCGGTCATGAAACGTGTTATATCCGAACGGTTCATTTGCCGACATGGGTTCCTTACCACTCGTCTATCTACTAAGTTCGTTCTACAAGTCCTAAAAGTCTTCTACAGGCTATAGTTTTACTGTTCTTGATGTTATTATGCGCGACTGTCCGCCGAGTCATCCACTTGCCTATGGCGTCTCGTGGGTGGGTGGAGTAAGAGCACTACACGACACTTTCGGCCGTTGTCAGGTTGGCAAACCTGGTGCTGCTAGTAGCCAGTCCAGGAGCTCCGCAGATGGCCTCACTAGACGGTCAGCACCGCGTTCGTATCATCCCAACCAGAAAAAAATTCCTGCGAATATTGTAAAGCAAAAAGCAATATTTCCTCAGAATCATTTTACTTTTGAAAAGAGAGGGAAGAAATATTTTAATTGAAGTCCGTTCCGTGACGAATCATTTAAGCAGGAACACAAGTTGTAATTGTACAAACAAGGGAACGGAAATCGTCAGCGACCGTTATGAAGGAACAACTTTGCCATTTTCCATCCGCGATTTACCAACCAGTGAAGACCTGAATCTTGAAGATGGAATAGGGATTTGTCCTCCTGAATACCAATTCTGAATCTTAATCTCCGAGTTACCTTCCTGTTTCAAAACTGAGCTTTCTGCTTCCGGAAAGCGCAAGTCATTGTCTCTACTGAGGTCGAAGTTGATGTAACAGTGCGGTTATCTGGTAGCGTATAACAGGTCCATGTAAAACCAAGCTAATTGTTGGATATTTTTACCGGCCATCTGATTCTGCCGTGACAGTTCTAGAGTTATTTAAAAATGTCTGACAGCGGCTCGTAAATACCCTGGTTATGCATTATTAGATGGAGGCGACTTTAACCTACTGAGTAGGGACGGGGATGTGTATGGATGTATTGCAAGGGGTGCAGAGAGACGTCATTAGAAGGTGTTTTGAACATATTATCTGAAAACTGTCTTGAGCAAAAGTTAGCCAGCCGACACTTAATGGAAATATCTTAGACCTTGTAGCTACAAGTAGTCCAAATCTTACCGGCAACGTCAGTGCAGAAACAGGGATTAGCGATCTTGATGTCATTACAGCAACTACGGTTACGAAAATTAACGAACATCTGCTAGCATGAGTTTCTTAGAAGTAGATACCTTAGGGGTTGCGAAGCAACTCAAATCGCTTGATACGGGCAAGTCTTCAGGTCCAGATTGTATACCGATTAGGTTCCTTTCAGATTACGCTGATACTATAGCTCCCTACTTAGCACTCATATACAACCGCTCGCTCACCGATAGATCTGTACCTACAGATTGGAAAATTGCGCAGGTCGCACCAGTGTTCAAGAAGGGTAGTAGGAGTAATCCATTTAACTACAGACCTATATCATTGACGTCGGTTTGCAGTAGGGTTTTGGAGCATATACTGTATTCAAACATTATGAATCACCTCGAAGGGAACGATCTATTGATACGTAATCAGCATGGCTTCAGAAAACATCGCTCTTGTGCAACGCAGCTAGCTCTTTATTCGCACGAAGTAATGGCCGCTATCGACAGGGGATCTCAAGTTGATTCCGTATTTCTAGATTTCCGGAAAGCTTTTGACACCGTTCCTCACAAGCGACTTCTAATCAAGCTGCGGAGCTATGGGGTATCGTCTCAGTTGTGCGACTGGATTCGTGATTTCCTGTCAGGAAGGTCGCAGTTCGTAGTAATAGACGGCAAATCATCGAGTAAAACTGAAGTGATATCAGGTGTTCCCCAGGGAAGCGTCCTGGGACCTCTACTGTTCCTGATCTATGTAAATGACCTGGGTGACAATCTGAGCAGTTCTCTTAGGTTGTTCGCAGATGATGCTGTAATTTACCGTCTAGTAAGGTCATCCGAAGACCAGTATCAGCTGCAAAGCGATTTAGAAAAGATTGCTGTATGGTGTGTCAGGTGGCAGTTGACGCTAAATAACGAAAAGTGTGAGATGATCCACGTGAGTTCCAAAAGAAATCCGTTGGAATTCGATTACTCGATAAATAGTACAATTCTCAAGGCTGTCAATTCAACTAAGTACCTGGGTGTTAAAATTACGAACAACTTCAGTTGGAAGGACCACATAGATAATATTGTCGGGAAGGCGAGCCAAAGGTTGCGTTTCATTGGCAGGACACTTAGAAGATGCAACAAGTCCACTAAAGAGACAGCTTACACTACACTCGTTCGTCCTCTGTTAGAATATTGCTGCGCGGTGTGGGATCCTTACCAGGTGGGATTGACGGAGGACATCGAGAGGGTGCAAAGAAGAGCAGCTCGTTTTGTATTATCGCGTTATAGGGGAGAGAGTGTGGCAGATATGATACACGAGTTGGGATGGAAGTCATTACAGCATAGACGTTTTTCGTCGCGGCGAGACCTTTTTACGAAATTTCAGTCACCAACTTTCTCTTCCGAATGCGAAAATATTTTGTTGAGCCCAACCTACATAGGTAGGAATGATCATCAAAATAAAATAAGAGAAATCAGAGCTCGAACAGAAAGGTTTAGGTGTTCGTTTTTCCCGCTCGCTGTTCGGGAGTGGAATAGTAGAGAGATAGTATGATTGTGGTTCGATGAACCCTCTGCCAAGCACTTAAATGTGAATTGCAGAGTAGTCATGTAGATGAAGTGTAGACGGCTAGAAGAGTATTTCTGCTAAAAAGAGCAGATAAGCAGTAGTCAGAATCTCACTAAGACAGTGAAATGACAACACTTAGTTGCATAAGATGGACACAGAGGAATTATAGGCAACATTTAAACAGGTTGTAAATCGTGCTCTGGACAAGTTATGTGCCTAGTGATTGCATTAAGGATAGAAAAGACCCACCATAGTTTAATAACGAAATTCTGAAATTGCTAGAAAGTAGAGGCAGTGGCACTCTCGGTTTAAAAGAGGACGCGCAAATGGCGACAGACAAAGATTATTAGAGACTCGTGCGTCTGTGAAAAGAGCTACGCGCGAAGCATCCAACAGCTACCATCATCATGCATTGCTAAAGATCTAGCGGTGAGAAAATTCTAGTCCTCTGTAAAGTCGCTAAGCGGATCTAGGGCTTATTTCGAAGTCGTTATGCGGGCCTAAGGATTACTACGAATCACTCGTTGATCATTTTGGTTTGTCAGTAGATGGAAGGCCGATGTTTTAAATTCCACTTTTCAGAAACTTATTTGGGACTGAGAAGCTTATGTCTACGAATCAACATGGTTTTACAACTCGTGCGAAACCCAGCTTGTCCTGTTCTCACTTGATACACTGCGGACTATGGATGAATGGCAACAGGTACATCCCATAGCCGCAGAATTCGAGAAAGCGTTTGATACGGTGTCCAACTCAGGGCTGTTAAAGAAGGTAAGAGCATATGGAATAGAATCACAGCTATGTGACTTCTTAAGTTACAGAACCCAGTATGTTGTCCTAGACGAGAGGTTCATCAGAGACAAAGCTATTGTCAGGAGTGCCCCAGCGAAATGTGACAGAATTATAACAACTCCCTATATACGTTAATGATTTAGCGGAAATGGTAGGCAGAAATCTGCGGTTGTTTGCTTATAATGATGTGGTGTACGGTAAGGTGGCAAAGTTGAGTGGCTGTAGGAGGAATCAAGATGACTTAGACAAAATTTCTAGTTGATCTGTTGAATGGTAGTTAGCTCTAAACGAAGAAAAATGGGAACTAATGTAGATGCATAGGAAAAACAAACCCGTAATGTCCGGATACAGCATTGATAGTGTCCTGCTCGAGTCAGTTACATCGTTTAAATATCTGGGCGTAAAGCTGAAAAGCGAAATTAAATGGAAAAAGTTTGTGAGGATTGTGTCAGGAAAGGCGAACGGTCGATTTCGGTTTAATGGGAGAAGTCCAGAAAAGTGCGGTTCATCTGTAAAGGACACCACATATAGGACTTCTTCTTCCGTGTGTTTTTGCTTTTAGGAAGCTTTAATTGTCGAGTGCTATTAATAGTGTTCCATAGATTTCGTGTTTGTTTTGAATACAGAGAGAGTCCCTTTAGTCAGCCATAGTGCCAGTAGTGTCAATCTCGTCCTAACCGCCGTCTGCTTCACGTCTGCTGTGCAGTGAGGTACCTTAATTTAAGTATTAACTGTATTTTTCTTACTTGTCACTTCTTCTTCCGTGTGTTTTTGCTTTTAGAAAGCTTTAATTGTCGAGTGCTATTAATAGTGTTTCATAGATTTCGTGTTTGTCTTGAATACAGTCAGAGAGAGTCCCTTTAGTCAACCATAGTGCCAGTAGTGCTAGTGTTTGTTGTCAATACAGTCCAGAGACAGGTAGTGATATTTTCATTGTTTTCTACAAGAAGTGGCTAGCAACCACAGTTTAGTCAATAAAGAGCCGCCTTTAGTGAATAAGCAGTCTAGTTAAAAGTTGATTAAGTCTCTTCAGTAAATTGATTCCTGAGGATGGATAGGATGTGTGACTACCACGTAGGGACGCAGGAGTAGCTGGCCACTGTTCGCGAACGGCTGAGCGTGTTGATGGCCGCGGTCAGCAGTCTTCAGGTTGCTGCCTCGGAGTGTAGCGGCAGTGGGGAGTCTGGTGCGTCGCAAGGTACACCCCAGGTGTTAGATGCTTCACCCACTGTCCCTGCTGTCGAGACATCTTCGCGGGTACCGGCAGCGGTTGGGCCACCCTCTCCCCAAGGGGACTGGCGGGTTCAGCGGCGTTCGCGGCGCACGAGGCGGTGGGTAAATGTGGAGGCTGGCAGTGTGGCATCGCCTGCTCTGCCTGTGAGTGGACATGTGGCTGCTCCTTCAGCAAGGTCCGAGCAGGCACACGGGGGGAGGGGTTTATTAGTTATTGGGAGCTCCAACGTTAGGCGGGTGATGGAGCCCCTTAGGGAAATAGCGGAAAGGTCGGAGAAGAAGGCCAGTGTTCACTCTGTCTGCTTGCCGGCGGGTCTCATCCGAGAGGAGGCCCTATTGGCAGCGATAGAGAGCATTGGGTGCACCCGACTACAAATTGTTTCTCATGTCGGCACCAATGACTCCTGCCGTCTTGGTTCAGAGGTCATCCTCAGTTCGTACAGGTGGTTGGCGGAAATGGTGAAGGCGGAAAGCCTCGCTCGCGGAGTGGAATCAGAGCTAACTATTTGCAGTATCGTTCCCAGAACCGATCGCGGTCCTCTGGTTTGGAGCTGAGTGGAAGGCTTAAACCAGAAGCTCAGACGATTCTGCGGAGATCTTGGGTGCAAATTTCTCGACCTCCGCTATCGGGTGGAGAAATGTAGGGTCCCCCTGAATAGGTCAGGCGTGCACAACACGCCGGAAGTGGCTACAAAGGTAGCGGAGTACGCGTGGAGTGGACATGGATTTTTTAGGTTAGGGAATTCCCTCCCTAGGCCCGACAAGACGCCTCCTGAGACGCTGCAAGGTAGGAGTATGCAAAAAGCAACAGGGAATAACAATACTAATGTGCTAATAGTAAACTGCAGGAGCGTCTATAGAAAGGTCCCAGAACTGCTCTCATTAGTAAACGGTCACAACGCCCATATAGTACTAGGAACAGACAGTTGGCTGAAACCAGACGTAAACAGTAATGAAATCCTAAGCTCAGATTGGAATGTATACCGCAGAGACAGCCTGGACAGTGAACGGGAGGCGTGTTTATAGTGATAAGAAGTGCAATAGTATCGAAGGAAATTGACGGAGATCCGAAATGTGAAATGATTTGGGTGAAGGTTGTAACGTTCCCTGGCAGCACACAAAATATTAATAAAATGAAATGACATTTAATTGTACTAGTACGCCGCTATGAAGCAATTCGAATGTACTGTAATTGTTTAACAAAAAATGTTATTTAATTTTGTATAAAGGACGTTGGTTATTATTGTAATATTTTCTGTAATAATATTCTCTATGTATTTACGATTGTAATATTTCTATACTCATAATGTAATTACGAAATATGTTAATATCTGCGATGAAAAAATGTAAAATACAGCCACAGATGAAAATAATGTTGTAAGATTACAAAGAGATATTCAAAATCACCAGTAGTATAAAAAGCGCTACATAATGTGTATTCTTTGTCGTCTTCCTCTAGAGCTGAGAGAGGAACCTGTGACGTAGCATTATATGAATGAGTAGACTTCGTTTGTCTGTATCTATCTTTAGCCGCCATTAGAGGAGAAATTAAAAAGGTGTGTTATTTAAATTATTGATATGGTCTAAATACATTATAATTTATTAAAATAGTGTATTACTAATTATTAATTAGCTTACCCATGTCATCTATAATATTTCTTTAAAAAATTTTCAGCACTTTTAGCGATTATCGTTGGTGTTGCTTGGCTGTGCCGCTACCGAAAGATTTGCAGCGGCGGCACATTTAAAAAATTGTTCCGCCATAAAATTAACCAAACCCGTAAATCGGGAGCAGGTAAAATTAGCAGTGAATTACGAAATATTTTTCTTTTACAGCGATCCTGAGGCTGACTGAATTTATTACTGGTTTTACATTTGTGCATTCATAGGCGGATAATTAACGTTGAAGTTGTTAATCTGTTGGTTCTTTCCATTTCTAAAGCAAATAACCTAAACGTATAGCGAAGTGTGTTTTGTCAATGATAATTAAACGTTCAGGTCGTCTTGGCAATATTTAACCATTTTATGCTAACAGAGACAGTCTTGTGTTTCATAGCTAACGCCGGGAAAGAATTCAGTAAATATTTAAAAAATCCACTGTACAATCGTACAATATGCGTTAGATGAGT
Organism: Schistocerca gregaria; assembly: GCF_023897955.1. Taxonomy (NCBI): domain Eukaryota; kingdom Metazoa; phylum Arthropoda; class Insecta; order Orthoptera; family Acrididae; genus Schistocerca; species Schistocerca gregaria. Next base: position 516,957,857 of record NC_064924.1, read on the forward strand.
ATGTGCCAAGTAAGATCGTAAGAGATGGAAAAGAGCCACCGTGGTACAACAACCGAGTTAGAAAACTGCTGCGGAAGCAAAGGGAACTTGACAGCAAACATAAACATAACCAAACCCTTCCAGGCAAACAAAAATTACGCGAAGCGAAATGTAGTGTGAGGAGGGCTACGTGAGAGTCGTTCAATGAATTCGAAAGTAAAGTTCTATGTACTGACTTGGCAGAAAATCCTGAGAAATTTTGGTCTTATGTCAAAGCGGTAGGTGGATCAAAACAAAATTTCCAGACACTCTGTGACCAAAATGGTACTGAAACAGAGGATGACAGACTAAAGGCCGAAATACGAAATGTCTTTTTCCAAAGTTGTCTCACAGAGGAAGACTGCACTGTAGTTCCTTCTCTAGATTGTCGCACAGATGAGAAAATGGTAGATATCGATATAGACGACAGAGGGATAGAGAAACAATTAAAATAGCTCAAAAGAGGAAAGGCCGCTGGGCCTAATGGGATACCAGTTCGATTTTACACAGAGTACGCGAAGGAACTTTCTCCCCTTCTTGCAGCGGTGTACCGTAGGTCTCTAGAAGAGCGTAGCGTTCCAAAGGATTGGAAAAGGGCACAGGTCATTCTCGTTTTCAAGAAGGGACGTCGAACAGATGTGTAGAACTATAGACCTACATCTCTAACGTCGATCAGTTGTAGAATTTTGGAACACGTATTATGTTTGAGTATAATGACTTTTCAGGAGACTAGAAATCTACTCTGTAGGAATCAGCATGGGTTTCGAAAAAGACGGTAATGTGAAACCCAGCTCGCGCTATTCGTCCACGAGACTCAAAGGGCAATAGACAGGGGTTCCCAGGTAGATGCCGTGTTTCTTGACTTCCGCAAGGCGTTCGATACAGTTCCGCACACTCGTTTAATGAACAAAGTAAGAGCATATGGACTATCAGACCAATTGTGTGATTGGATTGAGGAGTTCCTAGATAACAGAACGCAGCATGTGATTCTATCTAAATGGGGAGAAGTCTTCAGAAGTAAGAGTGATTTCAGGTGTGCCGCAGGGGAGTGTCATAGGACCGTTGCTATTCACAATATACATAAATGACCTGGTGGATGACATCGGAAGTTCACTGAGGCTTTTTGCAGATGATGCTGTGGTGTATCCAGAGGTTATAACAATGGAAAATTGTACTTAAATGCAGGAGGATCTGCAGCGAATTGACGCATAGTGCAGAGAATGGCAATTGAATCTTACTGTAGACATATGTAATGTGCTGCGAATACATAGAAAGATAAATCCCTTATCATTTAGCTACAAAATAGATGGTCAGCAACTGGAAGCAGTTAATTCCAAAAATTATCTGGGAGTATGCATTAGGAGTGATTTAAAATGGAATGATCATATAAAGTTGATCGTCGGTAAAGCAGATGCTAGACTGAGATTCATTGGAAGAATCCTAAGGAAATGCAATCCGAAAACAAAGGAAGTAGGTTACAGCACGCTTGTTCGCCCCCTGCTTGAATACTGCTCAGCAGTGTGGAATCCGTACCAGATAGGGTTGATAGAAGAGATAGAGAAGGTCCAAAGGAGAGCAGCGCGCTTCGTTACAGGATCATTTAGTAATCGCGAAAGTGTTACGGAGATGATAGATAAACTCCAGTGGAAGACTCTGCAGGAGAGACGCTCAGTAGCTTGGTACGGGCTTTTGTTAAAGTTTCGAGAACATACCTTCACCTTAGAGTCAAGCAGTATATTGCTCCCTCCTACGTATAGATCTCGAAGAGACCATGAAGATGAAATCAGAGAGATTAGAGCCCACACAGAGGCACACCGACCATCCTTCTTTCCACGAACAATACAAGACTGGAATAGAAGGGAGAACCGATAGAGCTGCTCAGGGTACCCTCCGCCCCACACCGTCAGATGGCTTGCGAAGTATGGATGTAGATGTAGATGTAGACGTTAGTGAGACCTTTCTTTGAGTCTGCCCGAGTGTTCAGGATCGTACCAGGTCGCATAAAAGGAAGATATCAAACCAATTCAGAGGTGGACTGCTAGAATTGTTACTGGTAAATTCCTACAACACGGAAGTGTTACGGAGACGCTTCGGGAACTCAAATTGGAATCCGTGGAGGGAAGGCGGTGTTCCTTCCGATGAACACTGTTGAGAAAATTGGGAGAACCATCATTTGAAGCTGACTGCTGAACTAATCTGTGGGCTCCAACATACACTGCGTTTAACACTACTAAGGTAAGATACGAGAAATTATGGCTGGTATGGAGGCATATAGACAGTCTTTTCTTCTCTGCTCTATTTGAGATGGGGCAGGAAAGAAAATGACTAGTAGTGATACAGGGTACCCACTACCAAGCGCCGTAAAGTGGACTGCGAAGTATACATGTAGATGTAGATATAGACGCGTAAGCAGTAATGTTCATTAGGGCGCCAATTGTTTGAATGTTTCTGACGATCCCGTTTTAATTTGTATATTGATAAAACAGGTAACAGTTGTAAAATTTTTTCTTTCGAACATGTTTCCAGTAATCGTTTCCATATAAAAATAGTATGGATAAAAGCCTGCTGCATACAGTTTCGTCAAGTGCAGTTAACATTCATATTACGTAGGAAACTAATGAACTACCCTGTTGATAAAAAGAAAGAAATGCTGCATATCGTCCAGCAAGTACTTTAGTAAACATTAAATGATAAAGTTAACGCCCGGGAAAAGGACTTTTGAATGGAAAGTTGAGGGCCAGAAAGTTCTACTACAATAGCCCTATAAGTATACCAGTCAGTTGCATAATATTGTCCTAGAATTATTTCCTCTACTCCGCTGAATAGTTATTCTTTTTTTATTACTTTCACATTGTTTTATTTAATTTTTGGTTTGAAACTATTGTGACAAATTAAAACAGTGCACCACATGGGGGCTGGAACCTCATACTGACTTTTCACGGGCAGCCCGTTAAGACTCTGATAACACAGGATGCACATGAAAGCATTTTGTTTTTGACCGTCCTCCTACACGAGCGCTGCTTTAACGGTTTTTCCTCTACGGAATGTTGCAGACTCTTTTGATTACTGTTCCCAGAAACGTGCAAACTTTAAGTATATATCCTTGAGATTTTATGTTTTCGCACTTAGAAAACGAGTCGGCACTATCCCCTTGCATGGATGGGCGTTGCACGTTTTATGGCTCACTTGCTTGGAGTAAGTTAACCGATGCGACAAAACTTCCTTCACTACTTGGGTTTAGGTTATAAGTCTTGCGACAAGCTCTTGTACAACTGTAGGAAAACGGAGACTTTGAAGTGTCGACTTCTTCTTGATCCCCTCCGTGACGTACAGGGTTTACAGAAACTTATTTGACTAGTTGCAAGATTCGTACGGGAGGTTAGAAGATACTCATGTTTTCGTGATCATAGTCCTCTTAGGAGGATTGCACTCTAACACATCAACCACTATAGCAGTCTCACTTCGCTTTTCATTAATCGGAAATATATTTCTCTTTTTGATCTAGTCTTTACTTTTTTGAAGCTGTTTAAGGACTATTACTTTTGGATTTAAACGTTATTTTTTTTCGACATCTTCATTATACTTTACACAGAATTTATCTTTGTTAATGCTTCTTCCTTTTTTGTGTAGAATTAAAGCCCATTAAGAGCACAATTTGCCTGAGGTCCAGGAACTGTGGGTCGTAAGATATTATGCAGGATAAGTTACTTTATGTTAGTCTGCATCAACTACCACACACTTCTGATTACCGATACTGTTTCTGATCTCACTATCAGAAATGGTAACATTATCACACGTCTCCGTTAACTGCGTCGGTCATCATGCGATGTTGCTGTCTCCAAAACGCAGCCAAATTCTCCAGACTTCAAGCTCAAGTATGGGTTTGACAAAAAGAAAGAGATGAGAAAGGAGTTTTCAAAAAGCTAACGAACTTAAAGATGTTATGTTATCTTTCAGAAACTTCATAACGACCATCATAAAACAGTAGCACTGTGTGAAAATATATTTCTCTTTTTGATCTAGTCTTTACTTTTTTGAAGTTGTTTAAGAACTATTACTTTCGGATTTAAACGTTATTTTTTTCGACATCTTCATTATACTTTACCGAGAATTTATCTTTGTCAATGCTTCTTCCTTTTTTTCTGTAGAATGAAAGCCCATTAAGTGCACAATTTGCCTGACTAAGGTCCAGGAACTGTGGGTCGTAAGATATTATGCAGACTGCCACACACTTCTGATTACCGATACTGTTTCTGATCTCACTATCAGAAATAGTGACATTAGCACACGTCTCCGTTATCTGCGTTGGTTATCATGAGATGTGGCTGTCTCTAAAACCCAGCCAAATTTCCCAGATATAAATCTCAAGTATAGGTTACCCAAAAGGAAACTGGTGAGAACGAAGCTTTCAATATAGCTAACGAGCTTAAGATGTTATGTTATCTTTCAAAAACTTCACAACAACCATCATAAAACAGAAGCACTGCGCGCAGCTTGATGGGAGGAACTTAGGCACGAAAGTAAGCGAATCTCTCCGTTTAAGGAGATTGCATAATGGTCATTGGAAGACAGTCTCAACAGCAACACACAACCTTTAGCCCAGAAGCTACAGACCTCCAACAGCAGAGTATCGAATTCTTTGCTGAAGATGAGGTTGCGTAGATATTAGAACCATGTACCGTGCAACTCTGCTAGTAGTCTGACGCTAAGTTTTAGATACACCCGAAATTCACCTTTTTCTTCAATGGGTATGGATATTTCAGAAAGTGGAAGTGTTTCAAAACTAACAATAACCTCCTGTTATTTGCAAACCATTATGGAATTCGTTTGAGTCTACTGACTGGTTTGATGCGGCCCGCCACGAATGTCTCTTCTGTGCCAACCTCGTCATCTCAGAATAGCACTTGTAACCTATGTCCTCAATCATTTTCTGTATATATTTTAATCATTGTCTTCCTCTCCAGTTTTTTCCCTTTACAGCTCCCTCTAGTACCATGGAAGTCATTTCCTCATGTCTTAACAGATGTCCTGTCCCTTCTCCTTGTCAATGTTTTCCACATACTCCTCTCCTCTTCCATTATGCGTGCAACCTCCACACTCCTTACCTTATTAGTCCAACTAATTTTCTACATTCGTCTGTAGCACCACGTCTCAAATGCTTCGATTCTTTTCTGTTCCGGTTTTCCGACAGTCCGTGTTTCGCTACCATACAATGCTGGTCTCCGGACGTACATTCTCAGAAATTTCTTCCTCAAATTACGGCAAGATATATGATATTAGTAGATCTCTGTTGGTCAGGAATGCTCTTTTGACCATTGCTAGTCTGCTTTTGATGCCCACCTTGCTCCGCACGTCATTGGTTATTTTCCTGCCCAGATAGCAGAATTCCTCAACTTCATCTACTTCGTGACCATCAATCATTTATGGTAAGGTTCCCGCTGTTCTCATTTCTGCTTCTTCTCATTACTTTAGTCTTTCTTCGATTTACTCTTAATGCACATTCTGTACTCATTACATTGTTCATTCCATTCACCATGTCATGTAATTTTTTGTTACTTTCACTCAGGATAGCAATGCCATCAGAGATTCGTATCATGATATCCTTTCACCTTGAATTTTAATTCCACTCCTGAAGCTTTATTTTATTTCCATCGATATATACACCATACATAACCTAAAATAAGGCTCCTTAAAGTACAGCATGGTGTCCGATCATATCACGACAGGAGTATCCTTCTGTTTGGTCGAAAATACAGCTGGAAATGGTAAAATTTAAAACATTTCATTTCCGTTAAAAATACGTTCATGTGGAAATTCAGAAGGGGTAAACCCTCTGATTGAGATAGTAGACTCAATGGGTCAAACTCACATATTTGTAACGTAGTGTGCAGTCTTGGTGTGGTCTACAACGTTTAATTTATCTCTCGCCCTAAACGCGCCTAACGTATCACGAACTACTCTGTGTGCCTTTCCGATGGTTTTCTTTGCATTATGTTAATTTCTAATGAGAAGCGAATGCTTGAAAATCGAGTGTAGTATTGTCATAGAATGATAAAAGAAACTAATTTTGATAGACATACAAAGCTATCTGGAGCCTACTTCTTTTACACCTATGTTGCACTTCGTTCACCTGAAATGTGACAGAGTTCGGTCTGTGGCGTTTAAATGTGGGTTGACCATGAACAGAGATGAATACATTTTAGGAATAACAACACTGATTCATAAATCCGATTTAGTACATCAAAATTTGTTGTCTTTTATTGAAGAGATGCAGACTGCCGCCTTAGTGAATTGGTTGTCTTTCAGTAAAATTGATGTAATTATAGGACAGACTACGGGACACAGAATTGGGGAAATGTGCTGACCGTTTCTTAGGAGACCATTATTTCCGCTACTTAATAAAAAGAAAGGTTCTGGAGTAGGGTTAAACTTCAGGGTCAAAGGATATCAGCGATAAGTTCCGTTGCTGATATTGCTATTCTCAGTGAAAGTGAACAATTTCAGGACCTGTTGAATGGAATGAAAAGTCTATTAACCACAAAGTATGGGATGACCGATAAAAGAGGAAATTAATGCGGAGTAGCAGAAATGAGGGTGGAGAGAACTTAACATCAAAACTGAGGATCACGAAGTAGGTTAACAGCGAAGGAATTCTGCTAGCTTGGAAGCAAAATAACACGCTATAGACGAAGAAAGGAAGGAAAATCGGCGATCTGCGTGCAAGTGGCCAGATGAAGTCTACTAGTGTTAAATTTCGCAGAATGTACATTTGTAGCACAGCAATGTCTGAATGTGAATGATAGTCTGTTGGAAAACCAGAAAAAAGAGAATCAAGCGTTTGAGATATGCAGCTATAGAAGGGTGCTGAAAATTATGTCGATGAAAATGAGGAGGTCCTCCACAGGATCGGCGAGTAGTGCAACATACAGGGAACACAGACAGGAAGGGCCGGGATGATAAGACATATGCTAAGATATCAAGGAATAACGTCCACGCTACTTAAGGGAGGTGTAGAGTATAAATGCTATAGGAGAACACAGAGACTGGACTATTTCCGACAAAATAATTCAGGGCCTTGTGTGAAAGTGCTACTCTGGCATGAAGAAGTTGGCATTGGGGAGGAATTACTGGCTGGTCACATCTCGCCAGACAGAAGACTAGTGATGAAAAGAAGGTTGTGTGTCAGTGTGTGTGTGTGTGTGTGTGTGTGTGTGTGTGTGTGAGAGAGAGAGAGAGAGAGAGAGAGAGAGAGAGAGAGAGAGAGGGGGGGGGGGGAGAAAGAGAGAGAGAGAGAGTGAGAGAGAGAGAAGAAAAAGAAATCCTAGGCACAGCAACATAAAAGATGAAGGGAAGTGCAATTTCATGCTTCAGTTTTCTGTAGCTGGTGCCTCCTCCAGAGGGGAAGTATTTCCTGTCCAGATTACTGCCTCAGGAGTCAGGGAAGCGCTAATACGTCACGGGTGAGAGAAGTTCGTCCGAGGAGTGAGACGGGAATGTCGTGTTCCGTCATACCGAGAGCAGCGGAACGGGCAAGGTGACCGGAGGCCCCAGAGGAAATAACGCGCTGGGCAGTCACCCAATTTGTCGCTACTCGCAGCAGTGCGACGTCGCATTTTCGGTGTCCATGCCCACCAGAACCCATGAGGCTCCCGAATGAATGGTCACCGCTTGGACGATTAGATCCCAGAGCAAGCTAAAAGTTCGACGCAAATGCATCAGAGTGTTTCGGAAAAAGGAGCACACAGATAGCAAGACTAAGGAATGATCTCCGAGCATATCCGTCTGGAACATAACACATACACGCAAAACGTCTCAGTGTCCTGTCGGACCAGGCCCATGCTTTTAACAACAACTTAGAAGATATAGCAAGAAAACTGAACACCACAATTGATATTCTCAGTAAAATTGCTGGGTCACGATAGGATGTAAACGCAGGCATTTTTCGTCTTGCAATATAGACCTTAGTTTATTCTACGGTAGGTTATAATACTTCTGTATGGCAATAAAGCGAACATGTATCCAACAATGGTGTTAAGTTAAATCAAGCTATGAGAATAATTATTACACTACCAAATAAATACCACCTCCATAGCTGACCGTATTACGTAATACAGCACGGCCACCAGTCAGACGAGAAGCAGCAGCAGCAAGAGTGTTTGAAAAGTGTGCTACTCATCAGGACATATTTGTGTACAATGTGCTACAGAATACAACTGTCAGAAGGCATAAATCATGGAAACCACCCTGGCCAACGCACGTTGTGCCTTTCATGTGTGATGTGTGCTAAGTAGGGAAAGAGGCTTTTCAGAAGTTTATTATTGCCTTATTATTAATCCTACTAAACTTGTATTGGGTTTGGTCTTCCCAAAGAGCTATGAGCAGCTCTTAATCAATTCCATACAGTACATGGAAGGTGCCGTGGTTGCTTGTACGAAAGATACACCAGTGTGCGACTATGCGGCTGCTGCTCAAACTACAGATTATCTGACTGAAGAGTGTTTATAACGAAAATTTCTTGGTGGACTCAGTCAATTGCATTTAGCGGCTCCAATATCTGTGGACTTCTTATGGGAACCAAATAATCAGCTACAAAATTTTTTGTGTGTTTGTGTTTTTTATGGTTTTGATATATGTTAACATATATAAGTGAAGCTTTTAACTAAGAATGTCAAACGACTATGTAAGCTATACGAATAATAGTAATATTTATGAATGGTTTCCGTAAAGGACGCGTAATTGAATACACTGGGTCGGTGAATAAGTTCGTAGCGTTTCTCCATTAATTTAATGAACACAACAGATAAACAGGTCAAGAGACTTTAGTGATCAATAATCTAGTCGAGACATATTCAGAGTGCATTTGCATCCGGGAAGGAAGTTCCTTGAAGTTTGTAAGAGAGATGAAAATCTGAGAGCGCAAGAACAGGTGAATAAGGTGGATGCAGAATGACTTCCCAACTCTTGTACTGGTTTTGTTGTCAGTCTTGCATAATGCGGGCGGTCGTTCTCGTGGAGTAGTATCATTTCACGCAGTCATCATAATCGTTGTTCTTGGACTACATCTTCAAGAAGTGTCAGTTGTTGACAATAAATATGAACAGTGATGGTCACACATCGGGAAGCAATTCTTAGTACACCACGCCGGCGCTTTCATTTCCATATGTTAGCGTAAAAGACCACTTCCTGTCACCAGTAACGATACAGGGTAGGAATATTCGGTTTTGTTCAAGAGATAATTGACGACGAGTAAGCAGAGAAGCACATATAGCCTCCCGCAATTTTTTGTGATTTTGGTTTAGAGCATGCGGTACACCGACAGCCGATTTTTTAATCTTCCCCACTACATCAAAATGTCGCATGATAGTGAAATGATCACAGTGAAGCACATCTGTCAGTTTTCGAGTACACTAACGTCGATCATTGTGGATTAATGGGTTTAAACGATCTTCATCAAATCCCGAAGGTCTTCCTGAACGTAGAGTGTCGCTGATGTCAAAACGATCCTCAAAACGAGAAAACCGTTCCTTGCCCTACTCTGTTCAATGGTATTATCTCCGTATATGCCGCAAACATTACTGGCTGCCTCTGCTGTCATCGCCCCCTCTATTGAATTCAGACAGAAGAATATGTTGGAAATGTTCCCATCTCTGTACCTGACACCCCATTTTCTAGCGTCCACGGACCTCTATGTTGCCTTGAAAGGGACGTCTATCTTGGTTATAACGCTTTGCCTGCCTGCGATGTGCCAATTCGATATTGTTCCTAGCCTGTTGCCAATTTTCCTTAAGGGTATCAGGAGCGATATCTCCACAAATTTAGTAGTGGAGAATTGAGGGGATACGACAACGTAATGGCAACAGCGGCAGCCTTCGATGCTTCGTATTGAGAGGAATTAAACGCGAAGTTGAGCCAAAGGATGGTAGTATCCCAGTTACTCAGAGACTTATCATGATTCTATATTCCGACATAATTGCCGTAAAGGAATGTGACTATAATATAGGTTAAATGTTTATCTGACACAGCAATAGTGAAGCCATAGTCGCAGTACCTAAAATATTTTTTTTTTAAAAAATGGGTTACATTACCGCTTTCAACGAACTATGTCGTCATTTTCAAATCTAAAACATCAGTTGGAGAATAATGGGAATTGTGACCACATATCTGATAACAACTACGAAAAATAATGAGACCAGGCAACCGATCGAATGGTGGCATAACCAAGTCACTAGAAGTTATGCCCATGCTTGACCAACCGTTCATTCCATGTCCTACTGTAGAATAGATGAAAACTACGGAATGGTAAAAATTGCCAATGATTCTTTCCATGTATACTGCTGTGACACAACGATCGTATGGCTGATACAATTTCAAAAGTCGTACGTGTATCAGGCACAGCAAGCTTCCATATGGAATGCAGCACATCATTTTACTATGTTCCGAAAAAAGAATCTCAAAACACGCTGCACTCTCATGTAGCACTTCCACACTGCTCAGCCATACGGTCGTTGTGTCACAGCAGGACACATTGGTAGAATCTTTGGCAGTTTTTACCCTGGTGTAGTCTTTATCTATCGTACATTAGGATATGGAACTAACCGTTGGGCAAGCATGAGCTTAACTTGTAGTGACTTGGTTGTGCCACCATTGCCTCCGTTGCTTCGTCTCATTATTATTCGAAAATGTTATCAGATGTACGGTCACATTTCCTATTATCCAACTGATGTTTCATATTTGAAAATGACTGCGTAGTTTTTTGAAACGGGTAATGTAACACCTTTTCGTAAATAAAAAAAATAATGTACTACGACTTTTGCTTCACTACCGTAGTGTCAAAAAAATTTAACTTATCATCGTATGTAATCAAAGCCGACTTTAGATTACGGATCGCTCATTCGGCAAGGAACGCCTGAGGATAGTAGGACGATGTAGTGATATGCTTAACGGCATTGCGAAAACAGTTTAAACTGCTTAAGAACAAACGTCGGGGCGTTATCGCTCGCCAGAGCCTTAGGAAGGCCAAACCAGGACAAGATGTTGGTGAGTTGTCCGGCACTAAAAGTGGCTTTAACTCCTCGGCTAGGAATTAGCAAAACAAATCGCGAAACGAGTCAACAACCACAAGGATACAATAGCTTCCTTTCTTAGCACGGGAAGAGGTCCCGAAAAATCGATAAGGACTTTATATGTAGGATACTGTTCGCGCTTGGATTGCAGTGACCGTCTCGGATGAAAACTCCCTCATCAGACCCTAAAAATGCGTGGCTTGCGTTCATTGAAGATGAGCCTCTTGGGTTGCCAGGATTCAGTAAGGGAAAATAGGATCATATTTATTGAAACTGGCATTTATTAAAATAATTATATTTACTGCACATTTTCTTCATAATACATTCAACCTAAGGAAGAGGAGTGCTTTTCAGTTGAGAGTGCAATTCCCAACATTTTTTTTCATTAGACAGTGCTGTCTTGTAAAAACTACTGCAACTTTAAACATAATTGAAATAATGACAAATTATCAACTGAGAATCTGTTTCGCTCGTCCCTCAATTTTATGTTCGTAATGGTGGAAACTCTTTCTGTGAATGCATTTGAAGGAAATACACTTAAAATGAATGTAACTAAAATTTTGCACAATTTTGATGCTCCAATCGTTTCTATAATGTAAACCCATCTCTGTGGTATTGTCATAGTAGCTAACTTTGATTTCAAAAGCTCATTCCCTTTCCCTCAAAGAAAATCAGAAACCACTGCGACCTCTGAATACATATTATCTACACTAAGGAAATGAACAATACAACCTGATTCGACTAATTTCTAGAAACGCAGGTTTTTTTTTCAAGTAGGACGCAATCCATTTAGGACAAAACGTTACTCCCATCAAAATCAAACTGTTTATCTCAATATTTCAGACAAACTTCATATATACGTCTGCATTCTTGCAGTTGTGTTCGTTTTATACCTGGGATCAGGTCCTCCCATCTATCTAGGAAATATTGGACCATGTACCAAAAACCAGATCATTTATCCTATGTCCTAACTCAATTTTTATCTTCTCCATCACATAGTATACTTCACAAATTGTCAGTTCATCATTTTCTAGGTTCAGTACATCTTTTAAAAGTTCAGTTAAGTGCAAGGAAATTTGTAGATATAATTCCAGTAAAACCAGTTGTTTTCCTGAAGGAGACACACCTATCAAGCTCATTTTAATGAAGCTGCGGCAATCATCTACACTAGAAAAGTATGACATGATTGGAAGAAGATATTTCAACAATCGTCCTATGGCAGGCTTTAGGCTTAACCACCTAGTAGGTACATGACTCAATAAAGCATTGTATTCTACATCAACACAATGAAAGAGATCTTTCAACTGAGATACCCCTTTTAGATGAGTTTGAGAAACATTTGAAATTTTTAACTACCGACATTTCAGTATCTGTTGACATAGCATTCACACCAGATTTACAACAATTATGGACTATATAGGCGCAGAAGTTTGATTTGACTAAACTACGATTTTCCTTTTTTAATTGAACATAAACAGAGTTTTTCTTCCCATAGTTTACATTTGTAGGTGATGGAGCAAAACTTGAAACCTGCGACAAATTAAACTTGTGTTTTGGAATCCTTTTCAATATCTGCTCAGAAATATCATATGCAGATTCACGAGATTCCTCATATAATCTAGAATTCTATGGGACACGCCCTCTTGTACATGAAAGTACCCTAAACAAAGAGGATGACGCTTTTGATTACCTTTGTTGGAAGCGTCAAACCCCACACCAAAATACTTGTTCTGCTTCAACTTCTGAGTTAAATTATTGACAGTCTTTGACTCCAATACACCAGTAATTAGTGCCTCATATTTTATTTTACCATATGTGATTTTATTTGCAATTGTCGAATCCAGGAATAACTATGGTTCAAATGGCTCTGAGCACCATGGGACTTAACATCTATGGTCATCAGTCCCCTAGAACTTAGAACTACTTAAACCTAACTAACCTAAGGACAGCACACAACACCCAGTCATCACGAGGCAGAGAAAATCCCTGACCCCGGAGGGAATCGAATCCGGGAACCCCACGAATAACTGAGAAGATATTTTTACCATTGCAGTCAGTGCTGGTATAGCTAAGATGTTGTATAAATGTGTGAAACATGAAGGTAAGCTCAGATGCTTTTATCTGAAACGAAAAAAGAAGCAGTAATAGCGTCTTTTTATTATAACGGGCCTATTATTACCTTGAAAGTTAGAAATGTTGAAATTAGCATGCATCTACTACATACCTTGTCGGCATCAACAGAGTCCACTTTTCATCAGTGTGGTTTGTACCAACGTTCAGCGTCTGAATTTGTGGTTGACACTGTTAAAATGATGCCTAACATCGGTAATGCTGTAGGGTGAAATCTAAAACCTCTCTCTAGCTTTTCCAACAGATAAGGTACACCTTGCATCATATACATTTCCCGGAACTGGCCCCGAGTCTGGAAACGCTTTTTCGCAAAACATTTCCAGTCTTCTATTCCGCTGTGTGCTGGTTAGAATATCTAATTTTCTTTTCGTGGAATTGATCGCAGTCCCATTCATTTCGAACACACTACTTCCACTAATAAATAAGTTCTAAAAGGTAAAATATACGACGGCTTACGATAAAGTGTTGAACGTGGTCCCGAAATGAACGACACAATGTGCCTTGTTGCATGGAGTGGAAGTACAGCTTGCTCAAAAAATGAGGAAAAATGCTGAGAGAGTGCGTTGTTTGGAGAACAAGTCGTACTTTCGTCACGCAGTGCTACTACTACACTCACACTTGCATACCGGTATCAATTTATGCCCAAGCAACTCTCTAATCAGAATTGATTGTTCCATGTTGAATGACTGTACTTTTTTGTTCCTAATTCTGTATCGCAGGAAAGTAGAAGTTGACAAGAACCAGGAAAGAAACTTACAAAAAAAAAATTAAAAAAAATGGCTCTGAGCACTATGGGACTCAACTGCTTAGGTCATCAGTCCCCTAGAACTTAGAACTAATTAAACCTAACTAACCTAAGGACATCACACGCATCCGTGCCCGAGGCAGGATTCGAACCTGCGACCGTAGCAGTCGCACGGTTCCGGACTGCGCACCTAGAACCGCGAGATCACCGAGGCCGGCATGAAACTTACATTTTGACAATAAAAAGAACACATCACAACAATCACTTCGCAATGGCTATAACGCAAGGTTATGTGTTGGATCGCTGAGGTTGGCAGCGACCGGCACAAAACATGAGCAGGGTGAAGTCGACCGACTTCTACGGAGCCAGAACTAGACAGGCCACGTTGACCTCTTTGTTAAGGAGTGCACACAACGCAGTTCTGCTTCTGAAATCACATTCGTGTCATTCTCAGTCTCAACTGCCATCACATGAGCGACCTAGCGTGGAAAATGTAATCTGCATCGTAAAATTTGGTACTGGTAGATTTAAAAATATGTTAAACATCGGAACATCGGGGAACGGCAAAAGGTGTGCACAGTACCCGGAACAGAACGCGAAAATTCCATATTGTTCCGGCTGAAACATTGAAACAGGACGTCTGGCAATCCTATGAGCCGCGTGGAATTTCGCGGTATCGCAACTTACACAGTTAATCACGCTTGGAGGGCGACAAAAACAGAGGGCTATCTTCTCACCTGGCGAGTATTTAAAGAAGAAGGCACGACTTGCAAAATCAAGGACCAACCCGATCCTCTGATTAAAATCACGCCGAGCAACAAATAATCTGGTAGGTCCTTCACGAAACTTTGTGGGACGGCGAGAAAACGCCAAAATTGATCGATCCTCGGGGAACATGCCCTTCACAACGATTAGCATGGCTGTCATTTGATCCACATATTTGCTTCACGTCTCTGACGATGTCTAAACCTGCCAATAATACTCCCGCTCAAGCTCACTGCTCGTGCCCGCCGAGCACTTTCTGCCTATAATAACAGCCCTCAGTTGCTGAGTTGCCCTATAGAATCCAGAAGAGTCACAGTTTCCAAACCCAAAGTACTCAAAGTCCCTTTAGCTAAAGGATAAATCAAGGACAGGATCATGTGGTGCAGTACGCGTTAGTCGTCAGCATCAAACTCAAACCGCACAAGCAGCCACAAGATTTGCTGCACTTGATTTAAACTATCAACAGACAATTCAGAAATACTGGTCAGGAGGCACATTATAGTGTTGGGTAACTTGATAAAGTGATCAGAGGTCAAACTATCTAGACATTGCTGCTCGGAGCGCTTGTCGTCTCTGAGTTGATTACGGCTTAAAATTTCCTGCCCGCGCCTTTAAGCTCAGCATAGCTCATCAGACGATTCCCTCAATGAGCCAGATACGCCTGAATTCTGGCGGCCTGCATAGTCGTGGTTTGGCTATCCAGAAAGTAGAGATTTCGCTGTACTTCATTTAAAACGACTGAAATGTTATGACGAGGAGCAACTACCTTTACAATGGTATCCACCAAAAGATTAAGAGGGCTGTCCAACGCTGCACACAACCTGATCACCAATTCGGGAACACTACCTTCCGTTTGATTTTCACGTACTTTCAATTCATATTGCAAGAACTTTTTTAGATGCGAAATTCCGTGACACCCCCTGGAATCAATGATAAGTAACGGCCCCCAGGAAACAATTACAACGTGTGAGTACAATACATTGAAAAGAAGAAATGTATTACTACAATAATCACCAAAAACAACAAATGACGTCAAAGGGTAGACACTTCTAACCCCCGCTGTCAGCTGAATGTATCAATTGATACCCTACAGCAAGGATTGGTATAATTTTAAGGAAAGGCACATGGAAGGTGAACCCACATATCTCTTTCATGAAATACACTTTATTGCTTAATAACATTATGACTACAAATTAACAAGCTTGACAAAAAATGAATGACAACACTCACAATAATTTAAAGAACTTGAACAGGATCAATTCGTTAATAAAAGACTCTAACAATTTATACCATTAATAACAGGGCTTAACACCAGGAATATACGTAAGTCCCCAATCACAAGTAAGAAGTTATACCAAATAGGTGTTACTGCAAGCCGCTTCGACTAGGTGGTTTTTACCAGTAAAATGAATTTCAGCTGGCTAAAGGTACTTACAAATCCCAAGCATGCGTAAAACTTTAAACAAACAGACAACGCTCACCCAAAATACAGAAAGGATAACAAGTTACGCCACTGATAGTGGCTGTTAGAAAGCCCATAACAGTTTACAACCTTAACAAACTACACTAAGAAATAACATACAGAATCCCCCAAAATACAAGACAGGATTCGCTGGCACACAATTTAAACGTGACTCACAGCTGGTACACACCAAGAGAAACATTAATAATGACCCATAAATGAATACAAAATACCTCAAAACAGAAGAAAAGATGGAAATTACAGCAAACGGCTATCACAGTCAACAATCAACAAGCAGACCAAACAACTTTCACAATGAATGGAGTTAGCTCATGACGGTGGATAAGCATAGAAAATTCAACAGTTAATTTTCAAAAGTAAATGGCTGTCAAACATAACATGCTCAAGAACCAGCAATAAGAGTTCAAGGTTTAAACAAATGGTTAAAGAGCAAATATAGTGACAGGGAAGTTCTGACTTGCAGAACAAGCATTAACGCTCATGTACTTGCTTAATCCACAATACTGAATAGATCAAGAGTGCCAGAATTAATTGGTGACATTTCGCCGTGACAACTATCAACGATCAGTTTTACTTAGCTTGAGCCAACACGCGGCGGATAGAAGAGGCGTCTGATTTAGAGACGGAAGTGTAGCTGCAGCAGGAAGAAAGTACGTCTTTGTTCCCGGCCCAGGAAACAGGAACACGTTGTCTGCTGCCCGAGCTACCCTGCCAACACACATCAGAAGGGAACAGTAATCTGCCCAAATAAGTTTACAAACGACAATGTCTAGGATGTAGGCAATATTAATTTATTCCGGAAGTGAATTCACATACAAGTTACGTTACTTGAAAAGTAACAAGTTGAAATTTCAGCACCTGCAAATGTAATTACTACGGCATACTCATCTATAGAAGGTGCCTTGCCTTCGGCACAGACAATGTTGCAATTTCAGTTTCATCAATTCAGTTTACAAGAAAGAATGCAGACACACTTGCACGGAATGCGGCCTGGTACAGCAAATTAATATCAGTTAGATATATCGATGTCCACCCACACAATCACTCGGAGGCGCGTTAATATTACGGGTCTCATTTCACATTAACACAGACACTGTCTTGCCATAACAAATACCAATAAAGCAACAACACTTAACTGCACTCAGGTGTGAAGGACCCCTGACTTCCAGGATTCCACTAATTCGTACAGATAATCTTCAATGTGCGGTAAAATTTAAGCTTCCATAGTTGGCCGGGAACTTGCTGACCAGGGTGTCGCGGCGTCCACTGCTCTCCCCACAACTCGCCGCTATCAGTCGTCGATCCAGCCGGTACTGCTTGCACACCAACCCATTTCACATTCGCACTTCTCTAGGCCCCTTCGGACAAAAGGAGTCCCCCAAAACCAACTTGCCACCCACATGACCTCCAGCTAACTGTCATTACCACAGCCCAACAAAAACCCGTTGACCAAAGCCTGTCGCCCACGAAATGATGATCAGGACCGATACTGGTAGCCCAAAACTAAAGCCGCCCCGAGTCACTAGAGATAATCTTCACTAACTTACTTTAGTTCGCATTATCAAAATCTCCGCTCCCCCTCTCCCAATGAATCATGAACTATGCCATTGGTGGGGAGGCTTGCGTGTCTCAACGATACGGATAGCTGTACCGTAGGTACGACCTAAACGGTGGAGTATCTATTGAGATGCCAGAGATACGTGTGGTTCCTGGAGAGGGCCAGCAGCTTTTTCAGTAGTTGCATGGGCAACAGTCTGGGTGAGTGACTGATCTAGCATTGTAACATCAACCAAAATTGCCTTGCTGTACTGGTACTCCGAACGGCTGAAAGCAAGGGGAAACTACAGCCGTAACTCTTCCCGAGGGAAAAATGATGATGAGGTACTCTTGGGTAAAATGTTGTACAGATGAAATAGTCCCTGATTCGGATCTCTGGGCAGGTAATACTCAGGAGGACGTCCTTATCAGGAGAAACAAAATTGGCATGCTACGGATCGGAGCATGGAAGGTAAGATCCCTTAATCTGGTAAGCAGGTTAAAAAATTTAAAAAGGAAAATGGATAGAAAAAAATTGCATACAGCGGGAATTAGTGAGGTTAAATGGCAGCAGCAACAGGACTTTTCGTCAGGTGAACATATTGTTATCAGAACAAAATAAAATAACTGTGATGCAGGAGTAGGTTTAATAACGAAAAAAAATAGGAATGCGGATAAGCTACTACGCACAGCATAGTGAACGCATTATTTTAGCCAACATAGACACGAAGCCAAGCCTACCACAATAGTACGAGTTTATATGCCAATTAGCTCCAAAGATGGTGAAGAGACTGAGGTAACGTACGATGCAATAAAAGACACTATTCAGATAGGTAAGGGAGACGACAATTTACTAGCCATGGTGTGGCGAAACAAGTGCTGTATCATTTGAGAGATACAGAGACGAGCGAATGTCCCGGGACGTACCAAAGTTTTGACGTAACCAAGTACACTGGCAGTAGAGCCACGTCACCACAACGCTCCTGTGCGTAGAACACAAATATTGCACCATAATGTAAGCACGAAATTAAAAGTTGAAGCTGCTTTTCCAAGCTGTCAGCAGGTGCTTTCATCTTTAAACTGTCAAATCTCAGATTGATCCGATGAAAATTTATCACTAAATACATCGTTTTAAAAGAGTCAGTGGCGCTAAATATTAAATCTAGGAGACAAAAAATTGGTCATAATGTGCAGATGTACATCACAATTAACTGGTACAAGTATCAACGTGATCAAAGCAATATTTGCGTCAGAGTCCACATTTTTAAGAAAACTGGAAGGCGCTAAATACACACAACAAAATAGTTTTGCATCACCTAGGTTCCGAGAGTTCCGGAACCCGTACAGAAAAATTGAATAGAGATCAACGTAAACATCATTTCCGCTCTTTTTATTGCTCATGAAAACCACACATTGCATGTTGTACCACCATACAGCGAGACCTTCAGAGGTTGTGGTACCGATACCTCTAACACCCATTAGCCCTTCCTATTGCATTGATGCATGCCTGAATCCGCCGTGGCATTCTATCCATAAGCTCATCAATACACAGACGGTCCAGATTGTTCCACTCCTCAAGAGCGAGTCATCGTAGATCTCTCAGAGAACTTGGTTTCAATCTATCCCAGGCACGTTCGATAGAGTTCAAGTCTGGAGAACATGCTGGGTACTCTAGTCGAGCGATGTCGTTATCCCGAAGGAAGTCATTCACAAGATGTGCAAGATGGGAGTGCAGTCGTTACGGTGCCTTCCATGACCATCAGTGGCGTAAGTTGGCCCCACATAATGCCGTCCCAAAGCAGTAGGGAACTTCCACCTTACTGCACTCGCTGGACAGTGTGTCTAAGGCGTTCAGCCTGACATGGTTGCCTCCAAATACGTCTCCGAAGATTGTCCGGTTGAAGGCACATGTGAAACATATCGGTGAAGGGAACGTGATGCCAATCCTGAGTGGTCCAGTCGGCATGTTGTTGAGCCCATCTGTACCGCTCTGCATGGTGTCGTGTTAGAGGAGATGGGCCTCGCCGTGAACGTCGGGAGTGAAGTTGCGCATCATCCAGCCTATTGCGCACAACATTGCTTTGGTTCACTCCGAGACGCCTGGACACTCCCCTTGTTGAGAGCCCTTCCTGGCACAAAGTAACAATGCGGACGCGATAGAACTACGGTATTGACCGTCTAGGTATGGTTGAACTACATACAACACGAGCCGTGTGCCTCCTTCCTGGTGGAATGACTGGAAATGATCGGTTTTCGGACCCACTCCGTCTAGTAGGCGCCGCTCAAGCATGGTTGTTTACATCTTTGGGCGGGTTTAGTGGCATCAACGAATAGTCAAAGGGACTTCGTCTGTGATACAATAGCCACAGTCAACGTCTATCTTCAGGAGTTCTAGGAACTGGGGTGATGAAAAACATTTTAATGTGTGTATTAGACCTAAAAATACAAAAATCTGTATGAAGCTTCAGTTTAGTATAAACACGTTTATTAAACCCCTTGAGCTACCTCTGATAGTTTTAGAGTAATTTGCTGAAAACTAAATTTGGAACAAAAACGTCCTTTATTGTAGCAGATTAGGTATCTGTTATATTAATGCCAGAAAGTTTTGGCTACAGCACGTGATGAAACCTATGAATTAATAAAGCGATAACAACTTCATAGGCCGGGATACAAATAATAACAAATACCAGGCATCTTAAAGTTTTGGTTCAGATGTCATGTTCTATTGTGAGTTCTGTTCTAAACAATCCAGATGGAAAAGTTTAACTGCATGCAAGCTGAAACTTTTTCCGTGATTTTAACCAACTGATATACATTCCAGATTCTAAATTTATTTATGACATCCGATACTATGGGTCTGAGAAAGACGCCGTTTAGAGGCTGCTATCATGGCCATAAAATGGATGAGAGCAGATGTTCCCTTGGCCATCCGCTACGCCAATATATAAATACAGCCTGAGAGGCAAGACTAGGCTTCACTTCACACCCACCCACTGTACGATCTGGGTAAGTCAAACGCGGGAGTAAGCGATGCCTGGGATGACGTCAGAGACAGGATGTTACTAATCGCTTATGGTCAGTAATGATAGAAAGTGAAATCGCGAGGACTGTACACCGTCCTGGACCGTTCAGGTTTCGCAGAAATAACTATTAGTGAATCGCCCATAATGTTAACAAATGCGCATGGCAAGTGGTGACAATTATTTTCCACCTTTGTGGCGAACGGTTATTTTGACTGTCAGAATTCAGGGCGAAAGATGATTTAATATGAACTTACAGTAGACGTCGCCTCTGAAATGCTCATAGTGTTGTTTAGGATAGAAAGATTTATTGTTGGTACCAACATAATGAATATTATAGTGTTATGCATGTGAAAACTTTTCATAATACATCTGTCAATTAGAACTCAAACTCTTTATTTATAATTACATCGTGATCCCAATAAGAAAACAGAGAACAGAAACACGTCTTTCTGTAGGCTGGACAATACGTGGACTTGCAGACTGGGAGCTATGGTCAGTGTGTTCTCCATCGCTTAGTGGCGGACCACAGAAATAGTTTTCAGGCTCTCGTAAATGACAGCGAAGAATATTTCAAATATTGTAATATTTTTTCTACTACTTATGACTGATTCCTATGACCTATTATTAATCGAATTATTAATAACCCGCGGCCCCACATGGCTGGGAATTGAACAGTGAAAATGATCGCTAGAGAACAACGAACTCGGTACGTACTAACAGGATACAGAAGTGAAATAGGCAGAAACCAGTGAAAGAAAAGCACTAAGATTTACTCGCGAGCGTGGTAAATAAACTTAAGAGTGTTAGCCACAGTAGCCTGGATCGTGACGGAAGGAGGGAAGAAGAGGACGCTTGATCGCGGCTGCCACCGGTGCTGAGGTTAGAAGAAGACGGTGCGTCATCACACAGCTGAGTGGGCCTCAAAGACACTTGCAAGCTGGTGCGTGCTCTCACTGGTGCCCAGTCCATTCTGGAGCTACTGCAGTAGGCGATACCCGAAGCCATCCTCACCGCCACAGCTGCTGCTTCTGCCTGCATTATGTCGCATCACGTTTGCTGGTACACAGCACTGGCACCACTCGTCGAGGTCAAGCAATTAAGTTTAGTCAAGAATATTTAAAGTATTTGTTAGTTGCTGCTAAGGAGATGATAGAATTAATAACATTTTCAGATCATGAAACTGAGCTAAATGTGTCTCAGATTCATCCCAGTCAGCGAATGCTAGAAAGTACTATAAAATCAGTGGAAAGGCCAGGTGCCAAATTGGACTCAATTACTGTTTGCTAAAATTGAATCGCATCATAAAGAACTGAACAGTAAGATTGAATCTAGTATTGAAGAACACAGGGATACAGGGATAATAGCAAGCATTCCGGGAGGAGTCATTCCTGATGTGGAAAGGGTCCTTCCGGATGCCATGAAGAGCATAGGGTGCAGTCAGCTGCAGGTGGTGGCACATGTCGGCACTAATGACGTGTGTCGCTTTGGATCTGAGGAAATTCTCTCTGGATTCCAGCGCTATCTGATTTGGTGAAGGCTGCCGTCTTGCTTACGAGATGAAGGCAAAGCTCACCATCTGCAGCATCGTCGACAGAACCGACTGCGGACCTTTGGTGCAGAGCCGGGTGGAGGACTGAATCAGAGGCTCAGACGGTTTTGCGACCGTGTTGGCTGCAGATCCTTGACTTGCGCCATAGGGTGGTGGGGTTTCGGGTTCCGCTGAATAGGTCAGCAGTTCACTACACTCAGCTGGCGGCTACACGGGTAGCGGAGGCTGTGTGGCGTGGACTGGGCGGTTTTTTAGGTTAGAAGGCCTCGGGAAAGTACGGGGTGGGCTGCAATCTCAAAGGGTGCATGGCAAATACAGGACGTGCTTGGATCAAGGAACAGTCGGAATTATAGTTGTAAATTGCTGTAGTTATGCTGGAAGAGTCCCTGAGCTTCAAGCGTCAATAGGAAGCACAGAAGCTGATATCGTTATAGGTACAGAAAGCTTGCTAAAGCCTGAAATAAGTTCTCCAGAAATTTTTACGAAGTCTCAGACGGTGTTCAGGAAAGATAGATTAGGCAGAATTGGTGGTGGAGTGTTTGTGTCTGTCAGTAGTGGTTCATCTTGTAGTGAAGTCGAAGTAGATACTCAGTGCGAATTGGAATGGGTGGAGGTTATACTTAACAGCCGAATTAAGTTAATAATTGGCTCCTTCTACCGACCCCCAGACTCCGATGATACAGTTGCGGAACAGTTCAGAGAAAGTTTGAGTCTCGTAACAAATAAATACCCCACTCATACGGTTATAGTTGGTGGGGACTTCAACCTTCCCTCGGTATGTTGGCAAAAATACTTGTTCAGAACCGGTGGTAGGCAGCAAACATCTTCTGAGATTGTCCTAAATGCTTTCTCCGAAAATTATTTTGAGCAGTTAGTCCACGACTCCACGCGAATTGTAAATGGTTGCGAAAACACACTGGACCTCTTAGCCACAACCAATCCAGAGCTGATAGAGAGCATCATGACTGATACAGGGATTAGTGATCACAAGGTCGTTGCAGCTAGGTTCAATACCGTTTCTTCCAAATCCATCACAAACAAACGCAAAAGAATTTTATTTAAAAAAGCGGATAAAGTGTCACCAGAAGCCTTCCTAAAAGACAATCTCCATTCCTTCCGAACTGACTATGCAAATGCAGACGAGATGTGGCTCAAATTCAAAGATATAGTAGCAACAGCAACTGAGAGATTCATACCTCATAAATTGGTAAGAGATGGAACGGATCCCCCGTGGTACACACAAAAGGTCCGAACGCTGTTGCAGAGGCAACGGAAAAAGCATGCGAAGTTCAGAAGAACGCGAAATCCCGAAGATTGGCTAAAATTTACAGACACGCGAAATTTGGCACGGACTTCGATGCGAGATGCCTTTAATAGTTTCCACAACGAAACATTGTCTCGAAATTTGGTAGAAAATCCGAAGAAATTCTGGTCGTGTGTAAAGTACACTAGCGGCAAGACGCAGTCAATACCTTCGCTGCGCCGTGCCGATGGTAATGTTACCGACGACTGTGCCGCTAAAGCGGAGTTATTGAGCGCAGTTTTCCGAAATTCCTTCACCAGAGAAGACGAATGGAATATTCCAAAATTTGAAACACGAACATCTGCTAGCATGAGTTTCTTAGAAGTAGATACCTTAGGGGTTGCGAAGCAACTCAAATCGCTTGATACGGGCAAGTCTTCAGGTCCAGATTGTATACCGATTAGGTTCCTTTCAGATTACGCTGATATAATAGCTCCCTAATTTGCACTCATATACAACCGCTCGCTCACCGATAGATCTGCACCTACAGATTGGAAAATTGCGCAGGTCGCACCAGTGTTCAAGAAGGGTAGTAGGACTAATCCATCTAACTACAGACCTATATCATTGACGTCGGTTTGCAGTAGGGTTTTGGAGCATATACTGTATCCAAACATTATGAATCACCTCTAAGGGAACGATCTATTGATACGTAATCAGCATGGCTTCAGAAAACATTGCTGTTGTGCAACGCAGCTAGCCCTTTATTCGCACGAAGTAATGGCCGCTATCGACAGGGGATCTCAAGTTGATTCCGTATTTCTAGATTTCCGGAAAGCTTTTGACACCGTTCCTCACAAGCGACTTCAAATCAAGCTGCGGACCTATGGGATATCGTCTCAGTTGTGCGACTGGATTCGTGATTTCCTGTCAGGAAGGTCGCAGTTCGTAGTAATAGACGGCAAATTATCGAGTAAAACTGAAGTGATATCAGGTGTTCCCCTGGGAAGCGTCCTGGGACCTCTGCTGTTCCTGATCTATATAAATGACCTGGGTGACAATCTGAGCAGTTCTCTTAGGTTGTTCGCAGATGATGCTGTAATTTACCGTTTAGTAAGGTCATCCGAAGACCAGTATCAGTTGCAAAGCGATTTAGAAAAGATTTCTGTATGGTGTGTCAGGTGGCAGTTGACACTAAATAACGAAAAGTGTGAGGTGATCCACATGAGTTCCAAAAGAAATCCGTTGGAATTCGGTTACTCGATAAATAGTACAATTCTCAAGACTGTCAATTAAACTAAGTAAATGGGTGTTAAAATTACGAACAACTTCAGTTGGAAGGACCACATAGATAATATTGTCGGGAAGGCGAGCCAAATGTTGCGATTCATTGGCAGGACACTTAGAAGATGCAACAAGTCCACTAAAGAGACAGCTTATACTACACTCGTTCGTCCTCTGTTAGAATATTGCTGCTCGGTGTGGGATCCTTACCAGGTGGGATTGACGGAGGACATCGAAAGGGTGCAAAAAAGGGCAGCTCGTTTTGTATTATCACGTTATAGGGGAGAGAGTGTGGCAGATATGATACACGAGTTGGGATGGAAGTCATTACAGCATAGACGTTTTTCGTCGCGGCGAGACCTTTTTACGAAATTTCAGTCACCAACTTTCTCTTCCGAATGCGAAAATATTTTGTTGAGCCCAACCTACATAGGTAGGAATGATCATCAAAATAAAATAAGAGAAATAAGAGCTCGAACAGAAAGATTTAGGTGTTCGTTTTTCCCGCGCTCTGTTCGGGAGTGGAATAGTAGAGAGATAGTATGATTTTGCTTCAATGAACCTTCCGCCAAGCACTTAAATGTAAATATCAGAGTAGTCATGTAGATGTAGATGAATATTGAGTCTGGTAACGAACCATTATAGGGTGAAATGACTTCTAAACTGAGTAGTTTAAATTATAAAGTTGATGCTAATCGTTATCATGACCTGCAAATCAAAGTAGGCCAACAGCTAAGTAAAATACATACCACATTCAAAAGCGAAACTGACAAGGTTCTGAAAGATTTCAAAGATGCAGATGAACTTCTGGATTTGAGGTTGTCAGAAAGAATAGGCAATGAATCCAAACTTTTCTGCAATTTATTTGAAGAAATGACTAGTAGAGTAAATGTTTGTCAGAATGATATTAAAAAAATTAAGTGTTAATTGTGTCCAGTTATGTGAGGATGCGGAAAGAAGATGTTCTGACAGAGTAGAAGCAGTAGAAATACGAGTAGAAGAACTAAGTACTCGTATTACTAACATATAAAATAGAGGAACCTCTGGTAATTCTAGTAATACTACTGTTCAGTATGTGGCTTCAGTTGATCCCGCTTTCATTGGATGTCGTCAGTTTTTACGTTTTGATCCTGAAAAACAAATTCACTCATTAGAGTTCTGGAATGATTTTGAGGATGTTTTGCCTAGTCCATGGTCAGGGCGAGTGAAAATCTCTTTCATAAGAAGTCATTTGTCAGAAGATACTTTGCGGAGGTCAGCTGAAGTAATGATAAGATGCAAAACCCTTTCCGAATTTAAATCTGCATTTCTTAACGAATACTGTCCACGCAAAGAAAAACGACGTCTTGAGAGAGTTTTGGGGCTATAAAAAGTTTGCTCCAGGACACCAGTCAGTAGAAGAGTTGTCTAGGAAGTGAGTATCACGGCTGTCACATCTGCAAGAAAAGATGAAACCGAAGTTGATTATCATGGGACTAGAAGGTAAACTGTCTTTGGTAATGACAGAAGAGACTCCTTTCCTCTCTTAGGGATAATGTGGATAGGTTCATTGAATATTTAGAGCGAGTAGAAAGTGTAGCTGCTGCTAAAGAACAGATGCAAAATAATAACAGATCTTCTAACAATCATGTAAGCAACAGAAATAATGACCGTTGGAACGTGAATCTTAGAAGCATGGAGGCTCAGAATACAAGGTGTAATTATCGTAATCAAAGTCATGGTAGACGAAGAGGGGGTAGACAGTAGCCACACTTTCGCAAACAGTTATTATGATGAAAGCAGAAATCTAAATAATGTGCCGTTGAGACAAGACTAAGAGCCAAATGCTACCCTATCAGATTCTGTATCAAATGAACGTAACAGGCCGCGCTTGGAAAACTAAATCCCGTCTTAGAGGAAACTGGCGCTCAGAAGGCGGAAACGCAACCAGTGACAGAAACACAGACAACAGTCAGCCAACATACGCAAACAAAAAACAGGGATGATGAAATAGGAATAGACAGTACCAGTGATTTGTTAAACCACTCTCATAATATAGTTGCCATCATTTTGGATACTTTAGAAAAAATGGGTCAAGGAAGAAAAAGAAAACGCTCTAATTCACAGAAAGGAAGAAATTAATGGGTTTGAATCTGATATGGACGAAGATGAGGTAAAGGCTTACATCTTCGACAATGATGGCAATCTGAAGGCAAAAGTTATGGTAGAGGAAATAGAGTCAGTTTTGCAAGGTTTTAAAGAGGAGAAATTAATAGACGAAGGGGGGGGGGTCAATAATAATGAGGTCAAGGAAAGTGGTAGCTGTATTAACGTGTCACAAATTGCAAAAGCCGAAGACAGTATTATAAGTAGCAATGTTGCACAGTGACACAGTTGCTTAGAGGTAGGGAATAGTTTACCTGATATGCACCAAACTAAAGTAGAGGATGTTGTCAAGTGTTTTGATTTAAAACTGGTGGACAGGGTGGAAAAGGCAGCTAAAATGTAGAGACTAATGACCCCCAGAATCTAAGTGTAAATGTACTTGTAACTGAACAAAACGACCTTAGCTGCAAAGAAGTTAAGAAGAATTTATTAGGACATGTTTATGAGAAACCGGTTCAGAGTAAAATAACTCACCCTATTGTAAAGACTAGCTTCTAAGGAGTAACAGTGTGTTGTCTTGTTGACAGTGGCAGTGAAGTAAGTCCTTTGCCCCAAGCATTTTTTTGATTCTGTTCCCAATAAGAGTGAATGTAAGTGGTCTGAAAATAATACATGCTACTGAAAAGGTTACTTGACTAGTACAACAAGAAGCTTTGATACCCATTGGTATAGGCGACGTGGTAATAGATCAACCTTGTTTAATCGTGCTCGGTTTAAGTGTTGTGATATTAATAGCCACATATTTCTTCACAAAATATCAGGAGATGATTGATTTTCACCAGAACAAATTAATCTTAACCTTTCTTGACTCCCAGGTAATGAAAGATCTTTTATAGGAAGTTATATAGGCAGTAATGATGAATCCCGCGAATTGCTTATTAAAGTGGTTAGGAATCAGGAATATTTGCACAAAGACACTGAATTCAGCAGAAAGGTGCAACATACTAATGTGGAAAAGAACTATATCCTAAATGAAATAGATGATAAGGTACGGCTAACAAATCAAATTTATAATAAAAGGGTCTTGTACCGAAAAAGAGGGCATGACGCAATAGCTCCCTCCACTACTTTCAGCGTTGGTGACCTAGCATTGGTCAAAACTAAAGCAAAATTTAAGACAATTTGAGCAGAAACAAAGAAGGTTATGGTTGCTTATAAAGAACCATTCAGGGTAATAAGTAATCCTCATGCAAACGCATACCGCTTGGAATACTCGAAGAGTAAGAAGAAACTAGGTCTGCAAAATATTGTAGATATGAAGAAATTTAAAAATAACAGCAACTAATTACTGCCACTATTTGGCAGATACACGGTTTGGTGTACTGTGCGGTTCCAGCTGGATGAAACCTTATTTTCCTTTCACATTCCATTCCCTTCTTTTTTTCCATCATAGTAAGTAAGAAATATATGTCTTCATATTGTATGTATGCTATTAGTTTGTAATGTCTTCCTAGTGAATAAGAATGATTACAGAAAATGACTATAACCAAATGATGACTTACAAAGGAGTGTGACAGGTGGTTTGCAAGAGTAAATTCTAAAGTTTAAAATAACTGAAGGTAGTTTTTGAGACGCAATAATAGAAAAAAACGTGAGTAAAGTAAATAAGTAATAAATACATTCCATAGAAAAAGGGTTAGTAACGACAAAAATAGAGAGAAGCTATTGAAACTGGAAATTCCTAAAATTAGAATCAATAGACTTTGCAAAGTTAATAATTTTCAGTTGGGTGTAACGTTGTCTGAAGGTAAAAGAGAGTAATAATGAAGTGCCTCTAGTTGCAAGCCGAAGCGTTTTAACATTAATTAAAGGAGATATGTGGAAGCGAGACACTCAAATTAATAAAATAAATAGAAAACCAATCCAAAATTCACAGTTTTAAGAACATAAATTGTCCTTTAGTGAATAAAAACTATGGCTTATGTGTAAAAGAAAAGAGAACTGCAAAGTTTGTGATTCAGGCTAAATAATGAAGTAAGATGTCACGATTTTATGATGTAACTTACTTCCAAAAATTATTTTTCAAAAGTAAAAAGTAATGAGTAAAAATATAACATAAATTGTTTCTGGTATCTTTCAATTATTGGCATTATTGACAGAAAATAGAAAATGAAACGTTTTTTTGTCCTCGCTTCGATGTAACTTGGGACCAGAAGCTTAGATTATGTTATCTGTTTCTCAGGGACATGGAGGCTTCATGAAAAGCACCCTGCAAGCTGTAGCAGAGAAGGAAGCAAGGACCACGTGATCCACAGTGAAACCTCCCCTTTAATTTTTGTAATAAAATAGAATACCTACTGCTAATAATATAATGAAAGTGTCATATGGATGCTCACATTGATGCCTACGATTGTGATTAAATGTGTGAGTACCGAAAAGTGAAAAATTTCTATGTGTATTTTTCAGGTAAAAACTGAAAAATTTATGTAAAAATGGAATTTTGTAACAATCGAAAATTTTATGTCATATTTCTATGTAATATATGTAAATGATTTGTAAAAGTCCATTATGCCAATTTTCCTAGTTTGTCATTATTTTTACAGAACAAAAGCAAACTGCGTGGCACACAAGTAGTGCACCATAATATAAAAATGAAATTAAAAGTTATTTCTTTTCCAAACTTTGTCAGTAAGTGCTTTAGTATACTAATATGTAAATTTCCAAATCTAAGATAGATCATATGAATTTTTTCCCTAAATACATTAAAAAACTGGCGCTAAATAATAAAGCTAGGAAATAAAGAAAATGGTCATAATGTGCAGATGTCCGTAAAAATTAACTGGTACAAGTCTCAACGCGATTAAAGCAATATTTTGGTCAGAATCCACGTTTTTAAGAAAAACTGAAGGCGGAAAATATTAGACTTACATACACGAAAATTTGTATGAAGCTTCAGTTCAGTATAAAAAACATCAATCTTGTAACCCCATTGAGCTACTTCTGATAGTTTTCGAGAAATATGCTGAAAGCTAAATTTGGAACAGAAAAACCCGTATTTGTAGTTGATTAAGTATCTGTTATGTTAATCCTAGAAAGTTTTGGTTGTAGCACGTGATGAAACATATTAAATAATAGAGCTCTAACAGGTTTAATGGCTTGGATATAAATAATAATAAATACAAGGTCTCTTAAAGTTGTGGTTCAGAGATCATGTTCTACTGTCAGTTCCGTTCTAAAAAAGATTAACTGCGATCGAGTTAAAACCTTTTCTGTGATATTAACCAAGTTAACTACATTCATACAAAATTACGAACATTCTAAATTGATTCATGACATTGTTATAAAATGTTATGGGTCTTAGAACGCGGCCGTTTAGAGGCTCCTACCACGGGCATAGAGCGGATGACATCAGGTGTTCGCTTGGCTGTCTGCTGCGCAAGTAGATAAATACAGCCTAAGAGGCAAGGCTAGTCTTCACTTCGCTCACAACAACCATACGACCGCATCAGTCAAACGCTGGTGTATACGCTACCTAGGATGACGTCAGAGACAGGCTGTTTTTAAACGCTTATTTTCGGTAATAACAGAAAGTGAAATCACGAGGACCACACCATCCTGGATCGCTTAGATTTGTAACGAGGTGTTCACTTCGAACCCAGCCACCGTATGACCTGCAGCCTTCAAATGCCCAGAGTACGCGATGCCCTGGATGACGTCACAGCCAAACTGCCACTAAACTCATGTTTTCGATACAAATAGAAAGTGAAATCACGAGGACTGTAGACCGTCCTGGTTCACTCAGATTTCACAGAAGTAACTGTTAACGAGCCGCTCGTAAAGTTAATAAATGCACGTGGTAAGTGGTGACAATTTTTTCCAGTTTTGTGACGAGCTATTACTTTGATCATTAGAAGTCAGGACGAAAGAAGATTTAATAGGAACTTACTGTGGCCTCTGAACTGCACGTAGTGTTGTTTAGGACAGATATATTTATTCTTGGTGTCATCGTAATGAATATTACATTGTTCTGCATGTGGAAACTTTACGAATATATCTATCAATTAGAAATCAAAATCTTCATTTATAATTATATTCCTGATCTCGATGAGAAAATAAAGAATACAAACATTTTTTTCAGTGGGCTTGACAAGAGTGTGGACTTACAAGCTGCAGTATGTTTTCCATCGCTTACTGGCTGACG
This sequence comes from Schistocerca gregaria, assembly GCF_023897955.1. Lineage (NCBI taxonomy): Eukaryota > Metazoa > Arthropoda > Insecta > Orthoptera > Acrididae > Schistocerca > Schistocerca gregaria. The sequence goes on from NC_064924.1 coordinate 516,988,982, forward strand.
CCATTAATAGTTTCTAGGCTCTATTAAAAGACGGTGATCAATATTTCAAATATTGTAATATTTTTCAACTATTTGTGACTGATTCCTATTACTTATTATTAATTAAATTATTAACCCGCCACCACACAATAGGGAACTGGAAAGCGATTGTAGGAAAAGGAAGAGAAGGAAAAGTAGTAGGTCAATATGGACTGGGGCTAAGGACAAGAAGGCGAAGCCACCTAACAGAATACTAACCAGGTCGCAACTTTATCATGACTAAATGAAGGAAGGCTGTACACATGGATGACGCCTGGAGACACTGGAAGGTTTCAGATAGATTATACAATTGTAAGACAGAGATTTAGGAACCAGGTTTTTAAATTTTAATACATTTCCAGGGGCATATGTGGGTTCTAACCGCAGTTGATTGGTTATGAACTGCAGATTAAAACTAAAGAAACTGCAAAAAAGGTGCGAATTTGAGGAGATGGGACCTGGATAAACTGAAAGAACCAGAGGTTGTAGAGAGTTTCAGGGAGAGCATTAGGAAACGATTGACAACAATGGGAGAAAGAAATACAGTAGAAGAAGAATGGGTTGCATAGAGAGATGAAATAGTGAAGGCATCAGAGGATCAAGTAGGTAGAAACACGAGAGTTAATAGAACTCCTTCGGTAACAGAAGAGTTGTTGAATTTAAGTGCTGAAAGGAGAAAATTCTAAACTGCAGTAAATGAAGCAGGCAAAAATGAATACAAACATCTCAAACAGGAGATCGACAAGCACTGCAAAATGGCTACGCAGGGATGGCTAGAGGGCAAATGTAAGGATATAGAGGCGCTTATCACTAGGAGTAAGATAGATACTGCCTACAGGAAAATTAAGGAGAGCCTTGGAGAAAAGAGAACTACTTGCATGAATATGAAAGTCTCAGAAGGAAACCCAGTTCTAAGCAAAGAAGTAAAGGCAGAAAGGTGGAAGGAGTATACAGTGGGTATATACAAGTGCAGTGTTCTTGAGGACAATGTTATGGAATCGGAAGAGGATGTAGATGAAGATGAAATAGGAGACATGATACTGCGTGAAGAGTTTGACAGAACACTGACAGACCTAAGTCGAAACAAGGCCCCAGGAGGAGACAACATTCCATTAGAACTGCTGATAGCCATGGGAGAAAACTGACAAAACTCTACCATCTGATGAGCAAGATGTATGAGACCGGCGAAATATCCTAGGACTTCAAGAAGAATATAATAATTCCAATCCCAAAGAAAGCAGGTGTTGACAGGTGTGAGTATTACCTAAATATCAGTTAAATGAGTCACGGTTGCAAAACACTAACACGAATTCTTTACAGACGAATGGAAAAACTGGTAGATACCGACCTCGGGAATATCTACTTGGATTCCGTAGAAATGTTGGAACATGCTAGGTAATATTGGCCCTACGACTTATCTTAGTACATAAATGGTTCGAATGTCTCTGAGCACTATGGGACTTAACATGTGAGGTTATCAGTCCCCTAGAACTTAGAACTACTCAAACCTAACTAACCTAAAGACTGTTAAGGCTTTCGTGGCCACTTGTTGACAAACTGCCTATTGACTTGTGTGTCGGGTTCTTCGGCCGACGTTTATCTAATGATTTTTCTGACGTTTCGCCAGCACGAGTGGCTGGCATTGTCAAAACTTCACCCTCCCTTGCCGGTGGTGAACTGGAGCCGAGCTCGCGGCCGCAGACTATATGTACCTGGCGCGCCAACGTCCGAGGACTTCTCCGCGGTCATTTCCGGTGCGTTTCTCCTCTTGCTACCTGCAACGGTCGTTCGCTGCAGTATGGGAAGCCAGGATCCGTTGACCTTAAGGCTTTCCTCTTTCTTGTTCAAACTGTTCGCGTGTTTTTGTACTTCTACAGCTTCTCTGAACAAGCGCGTGTGATAGTGCTTCTCTACAGATAGAACTTCAGTGACGGCGAATTTTATTACGTGGTCGGTCTCATTCAGTGCGTGCTCTGCCACGGCCGATTTCTCCACCTGCCCCAAACTGCAATGTCGCTTATGCTCTTTGATCCTGGTGTTGATGGATCGTCCAGTCATTCCGACATAAACTCGTCTTTAAAACACTCCAATATCTCTCAACTCTAAAGTATTTTTACCTTTCCACCTCCTCACATTGGCTTTGTTTTCATTTTCTTTACTTTTATTTTCACTGCATTGACTTTTCTGATCTCTTACCACCTTCTCTACCATTTCTTGGACGGTTTTATATTTTGTCACGAGATATCATTTTGACTTACCAGCATCACAGAGATGTAATACAGCTGTAATGACAAGTGGGTGGAAGTCGTGAATGGAAATGACCAGAAGGAAACAGAAAGTTCTCGGTGGATCATGTAATACAAGGTGGTGACAGAGTGGCAGGTACCCCATCTGCATGTTAGGTACTGACTGCTGTCCCCAAAAACTGGTGCATACTTTTCAGTGCGTACCTGAGCTACATCTGCCACCAGCCTGTGGTATTCGAAACAGCAATTAATTGAAGCATGTGCAATCATCATTCATAAGTGAATTGTTATATTTTTTATAATATATGATCGTTTTGTTATCATTCAAACATGTCAGCGGATATTACTTGCCAATATTCTATTATCACAGTGATATTGAAAGTTGGACATCATATGTAAATACCAAGAGTGAGAAAGAAGTTCTGAGCACTGAAAATAATGTTTATGCTTCACACGATGTTTTGGATAACGGAACAAGATTTGGCAAGGAGGAAAGATACAAATATACTCTGGTTGCATTTAATGATGAACACTTCGTCCCCTGTTCAATTATACGCTGTGCTCATTCAGATGAAGGTGGACAAAACACAGTGTGTTTTTAACAAAATATTACATAGTAACTATGAGATATCCCCTTGTGAAACTTGCTGCGTTAACTCACTGCTACGTGTAGTTACCAAATTACAAATTCCAGGATTCAATGTGCAAGGGTCTGGTTTCCAATACCACCTGTACCTGCTGGGTTTCGTCAGGATGGGAAATGAGCGGAAAGCCGGGAATCCAATTGTGTTGAGAGAAAACCTTTGAACGAAAAGACTGATTCCAGTTGCCACAGAGTTTTAGAGCAAGCATTAGGGAACGATTGATAAGAAGAGGGGAAAGAAATACAGCAGAAGAAGAATGGGTAGTTTTGAGAGATGGAATAGTGAAGGCAGCACAGTATCAAGTAGGTAAAAAGACAAAGCTAGTAGAAATCCTTGGATACCACGAGAGATACTGAATTTAATCCATAAAAGGTGAGAATGTAAAAATGCGGCAAATAAAGAAGGCGAAAGAAAATACAAGCGTCTAAAAAGTGAGACAGATAGGTCACACAAAGTAGTTAAGAAAGAGTGGCTATACGACAAATATAAGGACGTAAAAGCGTATATCACTAAGTGTAAGATAGAAGCTGCCTGGAGGAAAATTAGAGAGACTTTTGGAGGAAGGAGAACCACCAATTCCAACCAAGAAGGAAAGCGGAAAGGTGGAAGGAGTATAGGGCGATGTACTTGAGAGCAATATTATGGAACTGGAAGAGGACGTAGACGAAGATGAGAAGGTAGATATTATACAGCGTGACGAATTTGGCAAATCACTGAAAGACTTAGGTTGAAACAAGGCCCCGGGAGTAGACACCATTCCATTACAGCTACTGATAGCCTTAGGAGAGCCAGTCATGATGAAAATCTTCGATCTGGTGAGCAAGATACACGAGACAGGTAAAATATCCTCAGACTTCAAAAATAATATAATTCCAATTACAAAGAAAGCATGAGCTGACAGGTGTGAACATTATCGACTTATCAGTTTAATAAGTCACGGTTGCAATATGCTAACGCGAATTCTTTACAGAAGAATGGAGAGACTGGTAGACGCCGACCTTGGGGAAATCAGTTTCGATTCAGGAGAAATGTAGGAACACGCGACGCAATACTGGCTCTACGACTTCTCATAGAAGATTGTCGAGGAAAGGAAAAGTTATGTTTATAGCATTTGTAGACTTAGCGAAAGCTTTTGACAATTCTGACAGGAATATTCTCTTTCAAATTATTAAGTTAGCAGGCGTAAAATACAGGGAGGGAATGGCTATTTGCAAAAGCAGAAGGCAGTTATAAGAGTCGAGGGGCACGAAATGGAAGCAATGATTGAGAAGTAAGTGAAAGAGGGGGGTTGCCGACTATCGCCGATGTTATTCAATCTGTATACTGAGCAAGCAGTGGAGTAACAAAAGGAAAATTAGGAACAGGAATTAAAGTCCAGGAAGAAGAAATAAAAGTCTTGAGATTTACCGATGACATTGTAATTCTATGAGAGTCAGCAAAAGATATGGAAGAACAGTTGAACGGAATGCACAGCGCGTTGAAAGAAGGATGTAAGATGAACATCACCAAAACCAAGACGAGGATAATGGAATGTAGTAGGCGATGAGGAGAGACTTAGATTAGGAAACGACACACTTAATGTAGTAGATGTGTTTTGCTGTTTGGGCAGAAAAATCACTGATGATGACCGGCGTAGTCAAGATATAAAATGTAGACTGGCAAAGGAAATGAAAGTGTTTGTGAAGAAGAGAAATTTGTGAACATCGAGTACAGATTTGAGAGTCAGGAAGTCCTTTCTGAAAGTATTTACATGGAGCGTAGCGATGCAGGGAAGTGAAACAGTTTAGACAAGAAGAGAATAGAAGCTTTTGAAATGTGGTGCTACAGAAGAATGCTGAAGATTAGTTGGGCAGATCATGTAACTGATGAGACGGTACTGAATAGAAATGTGGAGAAATGAAATTTGTGGTACAATCTAAGAAGGGATCGGTTGGTAGGACACTTTCTGGGGCATCATATGATCACCAGTTTGGCACTGGAGGGAAGTGTGGAGGGTAAAAATCGTAGGGGGGAGACCAATACAGGGATGGAGAAAGCAGGTTAAGAGGGATGTAGGTTGCAGTAGTTACTGGGAAGTGAAAAGGCTTGCACAGGATAGACTAGCATGGAGCGCTGCATCAAACTAGTCCGTGTACTGAAGACCACATCAATAGTGGAGCTTTTATTTCACCAAAAGCTTACGTTTGGGGTGTACACCAAATTTAAACTGTGTACGGCAACAGCAGGCTATTGTAGTTAAACTGCGGGGTTTTGCGACCCAAAGCGCGGAGCCATCGTTCACGGCCGGCCGCAGACCGAGCTGGCAGCCAAGAGCACGTTCTCAATTCAGAACGCACTCTTACCAACCGGACCAGCGCGACCCACATTGCTGCTCCCCAGACTCCTATTGGTGGCATAGTATGCTTCAGTAGACGGACCTCCGCCAGCGGTACTGAGATATACCATCCCTCGCCTGCAGTACTACAGTGGGGCTATGTTCACGCGGACTGAGCTTGGGTGTTATGCTAAACATCCGGTGCTGTACCAGACCAGGGTCAGCCACTGTCTTACCCAAGAGGCAGCACCACATGTCATATGAAAGACAACCAAAATGAAAAATATGAAAGAGATTGAAAACCATTTTTCCTCTCAATAAAACTGGTCACCACGCACACATCCAAATTTGAGGAAAAATCATGACATCAAATATTTTGGAACGTTTAGACTTTTTTTTTTTTTTTTTTTTTGCTAAATGTAAAGCTTAAGGTAAGTCTCATTTCGTAAGAATAAAGTTCTTTACAGTTACGAAAGTCGCCATGCCCTAGGCATTACCATTAGTTAGTTCCATATATACATTTAAGGTAAAAGTGTTTCCAAGAACATTCGAACCAAAATTTACTTCCTTTCCAAGTCCTATATTTCAAAAGGGACATCACTCGTTTAGCTTTAACTACTGTTTCGAAGAATTCACGTTTTTCTACATAAATATGTTATTTGTTTCTTGAGCAATCTTTCGGAATAGCTTCTGAACGACAAAGTACAATGACTCCAAAATTCCTTCAAGGATTGCAGATGTAACTTGTGAGTTAACGAGCATTGGGCTCGCATTTAAATATATGGCCGAAAGAATCAGCCTACAGGAATTGTGAAACGAATGCTGTCGTTCGTGTGCTACAAAGGGCACCGATTCACCATGAGATGTGGAAACTCACAGGCGTTTATTGCGGACTAAGCGCTGTAGTGTGCGAATGAGACAGACGAGAACCTACGTCACAGTTAGAACCCAGTAGAAGGCGTTTGTAGCCAGGGAGACGGAGCAGTGTTAAATATTGCGGACCTAAGATCGGCCATAAAGGGAAACATTTATAGAAACTATTTAATTCTTTAGTAATGGAAGGAATTAAGTCACAATAATTTTACTCTACCATTCTTAAAATTTCATGGTGATCCGAATAAAACTTGAATACTGATCACATCTATAATGGTTTAGTAACATCTATAATGGTTTTGTAACAAAGAACTGAATGCTAAAACCTGAACGCTTTGTTCGATCTTAACGACCGACATTTCACACAAAAGCGCATTATTAAAATGACTGATGTTGTAAATATCTACTCTGTAAGTTCATTTGTTTAAAAGATATAGTAAATGTAAATTATCAGTATTTTCAGTTAAACATAAGATCATCATTTCCTCCACACAAAACGCATTAAACGATGACAGCATGACACCTTGTTGAATCATTAGGTAATAGGATATTTGTTGTAAAGTTTAGTGCATAATAGTTACTTTTGCTCTTTATTTATTTATCAGAAAGCACATTGGTGCTAGGCTATTGCCCGTGACATTCAAAGTTAAGAAGAAAATTGTATTGGTTCTATATAAAATAATTTAACGTTTATTATGTAATAGATACTATTGTTACTTTATTTAGAATGTGAAAGTGGTCAAGCTTTGATTATTTAAATATGTTAAAATGTAAAATAATGTAGAATAGGCCTGTAGACAATCAGATGGACGGCTTCAGGAAAGGAAACTGTCATAGTCAGTTGGACGAGGATATTCGGCGCGCGGGAAACGCGGCCGCAGACGGGTAGAGGGAGAGTGCTGATGCTAAGGCCAAAACGGACAGTTCGGCCGGTGACACCGAAGGGTGAAGTTCGTATTGAGATGTGAAAGCGGGCAGCCGATCCTTAGGCAGCAAGGAAGTGAAACGACTTACAAAATTTCGCGTTGCGTGGTATGGAGGGGCTTAGTCTCTGAGCGGTGAGCAGCCGGGATCCTGCTTTCCGTGTAAATATCGAGTTGGAGTATTGGACGTATGTTAACCAGTGAGATTGTGAATGATACAAATGCTTTTCAAGTGGATATGCGCTCGAGTGTAATAGTATTCTAAATACGGCCACTTTCGCTATTACGAGAGTAATCCCAAAAGTAAGGTCTCCTATTTTTTTCTGAGTACAGAACTCTGTTTGTGTGGCAGTTGGTCACGTTGTTATGAAGAGCGCTTCACGCGCTGTGTGTAAACATGCGCACGCCACGCTCAGGCGCTCAGTCTTGGCTTGGCAGCCGTTGAGAATTGAGCTCCCGTTGGATGTTACACCAAGTGCGAATTGCCCGCAGTTATTCGGGTTTTGGACGCAAAGAGCACTGCGCCGATTGAAATCCATCGGAAATTGACGGACGTTATGGAGGTCGTGCATGGATGTCAATAACGTTCGTAAGTGGTGTAGAGAGTTTGCATCTGGTCGGACCGAAATTCACGAGCGGGAGACCGTCAATTTCTGAGGAGACAGTGTTGAAGGTTGAGCAAAGCATGCGTGAGGATCGGCAGATCGCCCTGATTGATCTCTGCACGCTGGTTCCTGAGGTTTCCCGAAGCACCGCTCACATAATTTTAACGGAAACAGTGAACTACCGGAAGGTGTGCGCAAGATGGGTGCCACTCATGCTGACTGAGGACCACATGCGGCAACGAGTTGATGGTTCCTGCACATTTCTTCACCGCCTTGCAGCCGAACAGGAAAACTTTCTTGACTGGTTAAAGGAACATTTGGCCGGAAACCTATTTAGTCCGATGACGAGGTGAAAGAAGGGATTCATAACTTTCTGAACAGCGTGGTGGCGAGCTTGTATGGCATGGGCACACAAAAACTGCCTCAGCGTCTATAAAAATGCATTGACAGAAATAGTGATTATGTCGAAAAATATCTAAATGTTCAAGCTGTAAACTGATCTAAACAATTGTAGAAATAAACAGGTCTATGTGCTTATGAAAGATAGGAGACATTACTTTTGGGATTACCCTCGTAGTTTCCTTTCTGAATAAACATTATCCTAACCAAATCGCAACTGTGTGGGCTACATCATTTATGGACCATTAACTTAGTTTCAGATATTATTATTACTTTTATTATATGTTTCATAATGCGACACATGCGGTTCAATCCCTAGACGAGTTTGAGCCAAGACATTTCGACGAAGAGGAACCGCATGTGAGCCCGAACATCTTTGGGATGTTAGCTAGGAAATTCATTGCATGGGTGGAAAAAGGCACAGTACACCATTTGTCCACCGACTCTGTTCCTAGTGTACAACCAATGTAAGAGCAATAAGTATACTGACAACTTGAAATAACAACCGTAAGCGACAGACGTTCATTCGACCTGTCAGTACTGAGCAGAGTGTGTCAAGTTAGTGGACGTTGTGGTGCCACAAAACGCTATGGAGAAACATCCCTATATCAAGGGTTGAAGACATTCCCGGCGACGTCTGGAAGAAGAGAAAAGTGGGCAAAGCTTGTTCTGGAGACCTTGGCTCCTCAGCAAAAGCAACGATGTGTGGTCGCCTGCCCTTATTTTATTTGGAATGAGAAAACTATGGAATTCTTTTCACCTGAAGCTTGAAAACCATCACATTAACATTTCTCTGTGTTTTATTTATCCTGTCTCAAGACTTTCTGCACTGGCGGGGTACATAATAGAAACAGAAATGCTATACGCGAGAGTCGGGGTGCGAAGTTTACTGTATTTCAAAAATGTCTAACTGAAAACATGTCTGAATAGCCCTATATTTATCACTTATTGAGCCAGCTCAATTCTGTTATTCGCCCATTATAGGTATCGCAAGTTTTACAGTGGTGGATGAATTTATGGAAACACCAAGAACACAACGCGGTGTGGGAAGACCGTTGGCATTCAAGACCGCTTCCATTCGTCTCGGAATGCATAAAAAATGGTCATGCTTGGCTTTCTGGGGGACAGTAAACTAATGTTTCTGTCAACTAAAGGCAAGTTCGGATAACGATGATGGAGGTGCATTGCGATCACGCACTCTTCTCTCCAAAGCAGACAACAAAAGCTGAACAATACTGAGATCTGGTGACTGTGGTGCCTAGCGAACCGCTGCATTACTGATGAGTGATTTTGTAATTCCAGCCCGCCGTGGAATTCCCTGTTTCTGAACCTCCCTTCGTGATGTTCTGTTGCTGACTGGGTTCGTGTGTGCGACATTCAGTTTGAGAGGAGTCTACTGGGGCAAGCTTATATGTGGCTCCCGAATATTGTAATGATACTAATGTAAACCAAATGTATTAGCTATATATGTCTCTAAAGGGCCCTATAAAGCGGATCGCTGGCTGTGCACGACCGCCAAAGATTGTGCTTCTGGTCTGAGTGAGTAGTGTTGGAGTAAGATTGCGCTTGGCGCACTTCAGTGGACAGCTGTCTCTGAGCGAAGGAGGATGGAGTAAGCAGTTTTCGTCATATGTTCTGTGAAGCCACCAAGTGTCAGATTATAATGTAGGAATTACGAGTGCATGTACTATCAGAAACATAAAGATGCAAGCGGAAGTATTCTCGCAAACAAGGTAAAGATGTTAAGGATTGATTACTTTCGTTCTGCCAACGCATTAGTGTAGATGAGTTGGCTGATAATTAAGAATTGATGAGTAACCCAAGAACGTACGTAAACAGATTTGATGTAAAGGCTAGTTAGATGTTTCCCTTTGTAATGTTTCTAAGACTTGTTAACACAGGTATACGTAATTTGATGATTTTTCTCTATGCTGTTTTGGTGAGGTTAGGTTATACTTGATATATAAATCTCCTTGCTTGTGTCGCAATTAGTGTAAAGGAGATAATTTTTCTGAGTGATGTAATATCAATTGTGATATGTTTTTGAAAGCCAAACTTAACTTCGAACACAACTACACTACTGAAAAGGTCAGTGTGAGTAATTCACCTAGTTTAGTACCGCCTCCCTGTTCAGGTCATATGTTTTTCAAAGACACTGCATTTTCCTTAAATGTTTTCATTTATCAGCCAAATGAACTTCATGTATATTTCAAAGTATTACGGCCAGCATTGCACACCGATGAGCTTGTAGCTAGCATATTTTATACCTCTTCATGAGAGATCAGAATATAACGCGATACACCGTTGCTGCTTTAGAGGTAAGATCGTTTTATTTATTTGTTATGTGCACAGGAAGCAAAGTTATCAGTTTTGAACACGGCTAGAGAATTCAGTGCCTAAATGCCTGAATGAATTTTGCAGTGACTGTATTTCTTTATTCGTATTGGGAGTTGCATTGCCCAATCAGTTCGTGAAGCTTTTGCTAACAATAACACATAGTAAGCATGCCACTTGCAGTTACAACATGCTACAAGGTAACTCCGGTTTATATGCAATCTGAATTCAGACAACCATTCAAAGTAATACAAAAAGTATTTTTAAAGAACGTCACAAGCTCTGCAGTGAGTTTTGCAGCTGTCGTCATCCGAATTTTCGTCTCGGTGCTCTTCTATGACAGGTCGTCACGATCATTCGACACTCACTGCTGTCCGTGTTATGAGTTTAGTAGTGCTTACTTTCCATTCACTACGTATGTGATATAGATCTTCGATACAGTGCTAGTTGAAACAGTAAACACTTCTGGTACCTTGGCTACGGAAGCGCACGCCACACGGTGAACAACAATATTTCCAGGTTCGACTGGCCCGAGCTCAGACAGAATCCACTCACATGTACACAGAACAGTGTTCTGACCAAGAATGACACTTGGAACGTACTGAGAATATAACACAGATACCGTTCGTGATAATAGACTACAGTGCAAGCAGCACACTCAGCTAGCACCTGAAGTTATGTCCAAGCAAGAATTAGTGTTTCTATATTTTTGTCCAACCACTTTACATATGTGTGAATCTGATGACGGTATTGGAGGAATGGCACCTTCAATCATAAACAGATACTGACTAAAATACACATTCCTGTCTATGTAGCTCTTTTCGAAAAGTATCGTTATAGACAGAGAACCTACATACTAGCAACATATTGAAGATATAGCTCAGGTGCTGTTGGTGGTCAAATCTAACAGTGCAACTGGCAAACTCTGCTGGCATCTGCATTTATGTTCAAGCAGGTATTTTCGTAGTGTTTCCATTTTTTTGTTGAGGCACTATGAATAAGAGGGAACCTGATAACAGTTTTGGGCCGTTGGTATCTTCAGCGATCAGTAAGTAGCCACTAAAGTACCCTCTCCTGTCCACGCAACTCTGTTCCAAAAGTATGTTTAGTAATACCTAAAGTAAATGTTTCTCTGATGAATGCCATGAGGCATATAATTAAGAGTTGCATTACAAAAGTTGTCAACGGAGATAACTTCTATAGCTTAAGTGCAGAAGCGACAGTTAAGGAGTTGACTGGTATTTAGCAAAGCTTGGTTGCCACATTTGGAGTAAGTTGTTTAAGGGGGGTAGGACGTCAAATGGGCCGACTTGGAGCAGGAGAGGCACCAACATGACATTTTATTTTCTACTGTCAATATTTTCACAAATAAATTCATAAAACTTTGTCAGCATGACCAGGAAGGATTCAAGATTCACACTCATAGCAGTGGAAGTGCAAAAGCATAACAAAACAAATTTTTTTAGATATGAAATTTCATCATTGTTTCACTTACTGTTGGTTGCATTTGTTGCTATAAGTAAAATTTTCTTCACAAGTAAGAGAGTTTCTTTGATGAATTTTGCACAGCGTACAAACCATACTTACAGTTGTATGAAACTCTAGAATCTTCCAAATAAAATAAAAAATTGTGTTAAAAATTGAGATAGTTAACTACAAAACTTGATTTTTTCTAAACATAAAGTTTAAAACGTAACAGGTCACTCATTTTTTTTCATCAATTAAATAGATTCTAGAGTTTCAGAGACCTGTAAGTATGGACTGTATGCTGTGCAAAATTCATCGAACAGTCTCTCTTACTTCCGAAGAAAAGTGTACCTATAGCAACAAATGCAGGCAATAGTAAATGAAAAAATGATCAAATTTCACATGTTAAAAATATTATTTTGTTACATTTTTGAACTTCCGTTGCTACGAGTGTGAATCCTGAGTCCTTGATGGTCATGCAGACTAAGTTTTATGAATGTACTTGTAAAAGTATAGACAGTGGAAATTAAAATGTCCTGTGGTGACTCTCTTGCTCCGAGTCGGCCCGTTGGACGTCCGACCCCCCTCAAAGGAAAGTGACAATAAAACTTGAAACCTTGGTCATACAAAAGTAGTGGTTCGTGAAACAAGACAAAAAGTTGTTCATTTAGTTTATGGAACACTTTTCAACAGTAGCACGGTTATCTTCTGTAGTTTGGGTCGACGGGGGACAGTACCGCAGGCTTCCTTACAGGAGTTGCTTCTCCAAAGTAGCGACTACCGACTACTGGCAGGCCAGGGAGCTGGGCGAGCAGCGGGGGAGTAAGGCGGGTCTGCCTACGGCCCGGGCGCAGCCGCGGCCCGCAGACGCAATTAGCGCCCAGGCGACGGCGAGGTGAGGCGCTCGCCGCCAAATCCCAGCCACAATTACAAAGCCCGGACGGGGCCGGGCCTGGGCAGCATTCATTTAGATAAAGCTCACACTTTGCCGGCGGCGCGGCTCGGCTCGGCTTTCCTTCCTCAGCTGCTGGCTGCTCTCCGCTCCGTAAGAACCTCCCCCCGACCCAACCCAACCTGCCCATCCGGACCAACCTCCTCAGCCCGCGTCGCTGCTCTGCCCGGATCTTCAGATGCGTAAACCTGCCGCCGAGCTGCCAAGTCCACCCCATGCCACAGCCGCGCTTCCAGTAAATTGAGTTTTATGAAAAACAAACGGGAGCAAAGCAAACGAAGAATGGGAGAGGAAAAAAGGAGACAAATACGTGCAGAGAAAGCGTAGATGGCTGGCGCTGCTGAGTGAGATTGTGGAGCTGCTCATCATTTTCTTGCAACTTCACAAGATATCCCTTCACTTCTTCCTCCTCAGACATTAGCAGTTACCTCCCCTCCGCTCCCCTCCCCCCTCCGTCCATTCCTCCTCACTCCGTGTCACTGCACTTGCCACATCTTCAAATACATACACCTGCCACTCCACTCCCAAGTCCGCTCCCTACCGTCATTGGTTCAAATGGCTCTGAGCACTATGGTACTTAACTTCTGAGCTCAGCAGTCTCCTAGAACTTAGAACTACTTAAACCTAACTAACCTAAGGACATCATACACATCCATGCCTCACGCAGGTAGGGCCTAGAACCGCTCGGCCACTCCCGACGGTACCTACCGTCATTGTTTTTGTAGTAGAATGTATCTTTTGGAAACCAAATGCGAGTGTAAGAAGAAAAAAATTGAGAGAAAAACAGGAAATAAATAAAAGCAGAAAAAACATAGATGGCTGACGCTGCTGAGTGAGATTTTACAACTGCGTAACCTTTCGTTGCTAGTTCACAGGATATCCCTTTACTTTCCTCTATCTACTGTAGTTCCTCCTCATTAGATATGAACACTTAGATATCAAATGTAGCCAAGCAGAAAGTTCGCTTCTGGGGGTCACAATTTACAAAAATTTTTACCACCTCCCCTCCCGAAACTTAGCTAGCTATCACCTACACCTAATAAGCCAAATATGGCTATGATAATAACAACAATAATAATCCCATGTGGGATTGTTAGATCTGCCATTGGGCGACCCCTCCCCCCTGATGGCAGATAGCGGAAAGCTTCTCAGATATGGATGGTACTGGCGAAATTAAATACTCATGATGCACCAAATACTAACTTAGGAATCTGCCCATTAGTGTCTGTTCCGCCATCCAGCGGATAATGGTTAGCGACCGTCCACTAAATGGTGTGGGTACTACAGATATGATATCTCTTGATTCAACAACGAAAACTTTAGCAGTTGTGGTATCCAAAGGTGATTCCGCAACCACCTTCAATTTGAAAAATCACGATGGAACAACAGAAAAAATTTCCATTACCCCCAGGCCCCAGTAAATACATTCGACTACATCGGATTCTGGGGGTCCCAGGAACATCATGAGAAGTAGAGAAGTCAGGGCCTAACACTATACTGGCACGCTCAACACAAATACGCTCGTCAAGATACGCAAACTCAAACAGCTTACGGATGTTCTGCAAAAATTTCACATCGTAATCCTCGCTATACAAGAGATACATTTCACAGATGAAAACCGCTTCATCACTGAAAACTACGGGATGGTAGGCGGGTATAGATAATTTCATGGGCATTTGTCTAGTATTTGGATGTCATGAACGCATCAGCGTCTTTGTACTGATTGAAATTACAACTGCGCAGTGTTACAGATTCTGTGTCACCTGGAGGCTTGCTTGTACCATCTCTGCTTTGCAAGATGTGCAGGAGATGGTGCGCACTTGTAAACTCCTTCTTCCTTAATCGCGGCCTACTGGATTGCGATATAACTGACCGTTATTGCATATGCCTAGTGAAATTTTACAGGGAGTAACGCTATCGTTACCAAAGAGAAATAACACCGGTGAGTTGGAGAAAAGTGTACAACAGACCCTTCTGAAGGAAGGATGTACTCTAAACTTAAGCTGAATACTGGAATGGGTGGAATAAAGTGTAATCGCTCACGAACAACACATCGGGGGGAGAGGGGGGGGGGGCGGGGAGAGTACCACGCAATATTTAATACAAAAAATATATTGACATACAACAAAATACTGACTAGTAAAATCGGGTATAATTAAACAGTCACCTCCACACTAGGAGAATGAGTCTCCAGAATCTTAAGAAAGGTAATGGCAAAGGAATTTATACAAATTATGACTGGCATGGCAATTGAAGACTGTCAAGCTTTTCCACAGCACAACAGTTCACGAGAAAATAAATAAATCATAAAGCACTGGGTTTGCTGTTACTTATTCTGCACTACTAAATTTGGAAAGAAAAGTAAATGAAGTTAATGGTTAAATAGAGGAGTGGCTATACTTCGTTATGTAAAACAAAACAAAAACAATAAACAAAAAAAACTTTCACTAACCTCAGTGTAACGTAATGCAAGCTAGGAAAAGGCAAGCAATTTACTTTTGATTATTGAAAGTTAGAATTGAATTTACCTTAAGCAAATGAGCAACTGATTTTACTTTTAAAATAACAACAATCAAATACACTCTAAGCCAGCAGAAATGACTAGCTAAGCTAAATACAGAAAAATGTAACTATGCGTTCTTAATTTGTGCTGCATTTTATTAGTGAATGCAGTTGATACCTAGCATTTCAGATTATTTAAGCCTCTGTAATTCAATACAAGAAGGAACAGTTACTGATGCAGAAAATTGTGACTGCAACTGGTCATTAGCGGGCACATAAAACTGGCAGTAAGTAGTTAGTCTATTTTCATATTCTTACGTCACTTGGTGATTGGACGGAAAGGAAAGGGACCCTGCCTGGTAATAATGTCTGAGGACAATGCCAACACAGGTGCCGTACAAATTTTAACGATTGCAGGTTATTATCGAGTTATTCATACTTTGTGAAAGAAATGTCGCTGGGTAATGCCTACATAAGTTTTTTCACTTATCAGTCTTACGATCTTGTAGCTGTGCGGTCGTTGAAGAAAGTAGCCGACGACAATGATGAGATGCCACTGCTGCTGCTGGATGAGAGCCCCTAGTCGCCTCCAGAGCCACGGATAATTATGGGACAGGCAATAGTCAGAACTGCAGCTTCTTGTGCCTGGCCACTCCTAACGTGCTCTCAATATTCGCGGGTCAACGAAGTAGGCGCGCCTACACCGGCGCTAGCATAGCTGCACACCGCGTCGGTGGGAGCGACCAACACATGCTTCCGCACTCTTTCATGACTCAAGCTGCCCTGCTTCCTCTCTGCTCGCAACGCGACACAGGCTCCCCATACGCAAAGATGAACAACGGCACAGCTATTGCCATGTCGTCCTTACTATCGATACATTTAATAAACTTCCATTCAATATCAACCAGCAATTTACAATATTTCCGTTGTAATTACAATCAATTATATACAGCACGAAATAAATAAACTATTACATCAATTACATATTAATATAGCTTTTGTAATTAAGCTTACAGACTCAGAATCATATGTACAGTACAAGTTATCAACGGATGTTAAACGGCCAAACATAGTAGTACAGAAGGTATTTTATCTGCATTTTCGGCGTTACACACTGTTGATCGTGAGATGAAGAGACGCAGTGGTCGGCGGTGGTACGTCATGAGTAGCAGCACAGTATAGGCCGAGTGCTACGGTTGCTGCTATTTTCTGAGGAAGTGGATCATACTGATCTACTGATTAATTATTTGCGACGAGGAATGCGAATGGAACATTTTGAGAAGAATATTTTATTACGACTACTTTGACGACTAATGAAAGCGCATTTAATCTGAGGTAATTGGTTTCAGATTTTGTATTTTATTGCTGCAGGTTTTAGTTACGCATTCTTGGTTCTGACATCCAGAGTCTTCAGTATAGCGAAAGATAAACCAGCCATGCATAATTTTTAATCTGAATGAGGAAGCAGTAATAATTCTTGGATATTTAATGTCATTTTTACTGACTGCATCTTCGAAAAGACCTCATTTGATGTAAGAACTATTTACGTTTATTCACTTAATAACTGTAATGTTTTGTGTATTTATGTTTGTGAAACAAAGATAGAAATAATCTTTCAATATAGAACTTTTCTAATAATAAAACTAATTTGATATTATGTTATAATTTATCTGAAGTTATTGTCCGTATCCAAAGTCCATGCCAAAATATCAATTATCATTTTTCCTTCTTCAGTTTTGTTCTGAACCAAGTACGCTTTGTCTTTTTTCTAACAAAAGAGAGCACTTGCACGTCCTTCAGGTCAGTTGTTAGTTTTATGTCAGCAAATGCAACGCTCTGGCAAGACAAGAGCAGTGTCACAGTGTTTCCATTGTGCACCAGGTAAGCTAAACATTAATAATAAAAAGAAGGGAACATTGGGTTTTCCCAGGGTCAATTTCTCAGTTTCACAATTTAATTCAGTCGGTATTCTTGCCATTAAGAATGTTTAAACAAAGAGGGAACGAGATAGGCATTTTAATTTACTGTCTCGCTGTCAGAGTTTGGGAAACATTCTCGCAGTCCATTTCTTATCTTCAAAGTGTATGAGTTCCGTTTTTGAAAGTTTAAATAAGATTACAGATAGTCATTGCTAGCAAGCGAAAGTATTAATAAATGGCAACAATCATATTATATTTAACACTCTCTAAGTAGGCTGTTTACGTTTTCTTATTGGTAACGCCACGCAGCGCTCTGTATGAAAAATCACTGGCTGTGCCGTGTGCAGTCTGTGGCTGGTTTGCGTTATTGTCTGCCATTGTAGTGTTGGGCAGCGGCAGCTGGATGCTAACAGCGCGTAGCGTTGTGCAGTTGGAGGTGAGCCGCCAGCAGTGGTGGACGTGGGGAGAGAGATGGCGGAGTTTTGAAATTTGTAAGAATTGGTGTCATGAACTGATATATATATTATGACTATTAAGGTAAATACATTGTTTGTTCTGTATTAAAATCTTTCATTTGCTAACTATGCCTATCAGAGTTCGTGCCTTCAGTAGTTTGAATCTTTTATTTAGCTGGCAGTAGTGGCGCTCGCTGTATTGCAGTAGCTTGAGTAACGAAGATTTTTGTGAGGTAAGTGATTAGTGAAACGTATAGGTTAATGTTAGTCAGGGCCATTCTTTCGAAGGGATTTTTGGAAGTCAGATTGCGTTGCGCTAAAAATATTGTGTGTTAGTTGAAGCACTGTTTTGTATAATTGTTATAAGCGGACGTTTTATATGTCGATCCTTAGCCTCACTGGAATCTTCTGATTTTTTTCTTGTAGTTTGTATAATTAGTGTAGCTTTTGTTTATTGCTATCGCGTAATCATAGAGAGAATTTCCTTTGTAGTTGCAGTCTTTCATTGTTGTACAGTAAAACAGTTGTGGCATGCATGTAGATTTGCACCAAGTATTTCGCAGCTACACTTGCAATTAACTAGATATTATTTTCAGTGCTACGTTAATGTGTTCTCTTATTTTGCTCTTCAAATTGTTGTTTTCTGTGTTGTCGTGTGAAATATTGTGACAATAATGGCGTGTGAAAAACGTAACACTAGGCTCCAAAGTAAACTGAAAAATAATAGTGACGACGAGCGTAGCTTACCAGCATTACTGTGTAATGAATTAACAGACATTCTAAGTAGTAATTTGGTAACTATGCATAGGGAAATGGAGCGGGCGTCAAATAATGGTGTAGACAGTGAAACAGGTAGTGAACAGGGAAGCATTATCGATCGATCGGTCGGCAACAGCTCGCGTCAGGAATCCGAAATGACAGGACACAATCTTGCAAATACTGTAGATTCAGATTTTGCGTCCTCACCGTTTTCTCAAATAAGTCAAGACACACTTTCTGTTTTTCAAACTGCGAATATTGCCGGTTCAAATGCATTGCCGAATAGCACTAAGGAACATGTTTCAGACACCAGTGGATTGTTATTACAATTAATGCAACAAATGGGACCAAAGCTTCAAAAGTTAGACACAATGGAACAAAATCAGAAACAAACACAGCAAAAGCTTCAAAAGTTAGACACAATGGAACAAAATCTTCAGATGTTAGACACAACGCTTGAACAAAATCAGAAACAAATTGGACAAAATCTTAAAAACTTAGACACAATGGAAATAAATCTTCGGAAGTTAGACACCATGCTTGAACAAACACGTGAAGATTTAACTAATGAGTTACATAACATTGAATCCAAATGTCAAAAAGTCTGTAATGACGTAAAAACACAAATTTGTGAGCATTTTCAACCTATTTTTTTTGCGGCATGAAAATGCATTACAGAATCACGCAGCAGCCATAAAAGAACTGCAAACTGTTGTTCATGAAAATCATGAGACCTTGCAAGCGAAAATTGACTCAGTTGCATCAACCAATTCGGTTACGCAACTTGCAAAAACTCAGGAAAACTTAAAGGACACAGTAGATACGATTTCAACACAAATGGACACTCTGAAACTTGGTTCAGAAAAACACACAGAGGAAATAATTTCACTATCTGGTAAAGTAGCCGAACTTTCAGATCAGTTCACTAACTTATCTACAAAGGTAGATGATGATCTGAATGACACAAAACCTGTAGCCTTCACTGACACTGAAGAGTATGAACAAATTAGAAAATTCAAACAGAATCATAATCAAATCAACACACAGTACAAAAGAGAAATGCGGGAAGTGCAAGATCAGTTGGCTCAAGTAATACAAGAATTACATATTTCAGAGGACACTCGCGCCCCAGTACAGGAAGAGGGACATAGCAATACAGAACAACCACAAAATAATAACACAGGGCATTTCGGAAATCATGAAAGAAATTGGCAAGGTACACTGAATTTTGAGATGGAACCGCCGAAACGATGTAACAATGACCGACATACGACTCGTCGACATGATGATTTTGACTATAATCTGTTCATCACTACACGTAAATTCAAAACATTTAAGAATTCTGGCAACGACATTCATCCACAAGCGTGGCTCCATCAATTCTCTCATTGTTTTCCCCCCAACTGGTCATTAGAGCACAGATTAGAATTTATGTGTGGCTACTTGGAGAATGAACCAGCTGTAAGAATGCGATCGGTCATTCACGATTGCCACAGTGAAGGAGAATTCTATCATGCCTTCCTTTCAGCATATTGGTCTCAAGCTGCACAAGACCGAGGAAAACATGGCATCATAATGATGAAACATTTCGAACAATCTGAATTTTCCAGCCTTGTGAAATATTTTGAAGACATGTTACATAAGAATCAATATCTTTCAAACCCATACAGCCCCACAGAACTCATCCACATTTGCTTAATGAAATTGCCTGAACATTTACGACATATTATTTTGGTAGGACGTTGCAAAGACGACATTGAAGCTTTTCAGGGACTCTTACAAGAATTAGAAATTGACACAGACAGTCGCGGGATGCGACAACAGGAAAACAATCACTACAGGTCACATCCGTC
The DNA here is from genome assembly GCF_023897955.1 of Schistocerca gregaria. Lineage (NCBI taxonomy): Eukaryota > Metazoa > Arthropoda > Insecta > Orthoptera > Acrididae > Schistocerca > Schistocerca gregaria. The sequence goes on from NC_064924.1 coordinate 517,009,245, forward strand.
ACAATTCTGCGATGAAAGAAACAATAACTGGACACGACAAGGCCATTCTCACAACACAAATCGTGACCAAAACAGACACCACCCATATGACAACCACTGGCAGAGTAATAGTTACAGAGAAAGATCGCATTTCCATAGTAATGAATATCACAGAGACTATCAGAGAAACAGATAATACGGGAACCAAAATAATTATTATCAAGGGAGACGGAATAACTTCAGATGCAACTGTCCAGCGCGCAGTTACGATTCAGGGAGAAATTCTCCACCACGTGACCGACAAGAAATTAATTACAGAAATTACCGACATGACGACAGACGATATGATTGTAACAACAGACCTGAATTGCATCAGAACTGGCGGGATTCAAACAGAGCAGGGCCTTCTCGTCAAGGTGAATTTGTAGAAGTTAGATATCCTAATCCCAATAACGGCGCTCGTCAACAAAGAGACAGACAATGACTCGCACCGCAGGCAGCCGCGTGCGCCGGCTGGCACACAGAAAAATAACTTAGACGCTAAACTTGAGAAAAATTCCAGTATTCTTTAGCGACGTATACCACATGATAATTGCTTTGAAGTTGAAACTGCGTACTAGGAAGAGTAAAGGTTTACACCACATTTCACATGTAAAACCGTTTATTGAAATATAATCTGCTTTTTAACTTTGTCTTTGACATAAAACATTTGACTTCACATTTCTAGTATGCTTTGTCACACAGAGAAACTGTTAATATGCAACAATGTTTTGAAGTTAACTATCCAGTCTAGAACCTAGGGAACATTTTTAAACACAAATTACGAATGGATTGTTATAGTGAACAGACAACACAGTGTTGTTATTTGTACATTCTTGCTTGTTAGTTGCACTATTACTCAACGACCAGAGGCTTACATACTTAGAACATATACTGTTAATGAGATTTCAGTGCAACATTTTGGTTCAGTTGAAAAGACATTCTGTATTTGAAGTACTTTCTGTGAGATTAAAGATGACTTAGCATTTGGTTTCTTTGATAGATACACGATTATATCGCGACGCTACTAATGTGTCACACAATTTACATTGTGCTTTTGCGGTGTATCTGTTTTATATGTGCACAGTTTTTCTGAATTCCTCTGGAAAGGAAAACATGTTTTAGTAGTAACTTTGTGGTATAGCTACAATGAGACAGCCTTTTCTGCAGCACAGCAATACGTTACAGTGTAGTACTTACTTCATCACGGCAATAAGCGTAGTAACTGCGATATCTATACGCAAAGCATTTCACTTTTGTTTATCATGAGGTAAGTACACTGACTTCTGCAGAATTTAGCTTTCGGAGGACGATAACTACGACACTTCCACAGAGATTATCTTACAACAAGACGCACAGTTTAGCGCTACAGTACACGTATTTGAGTGATTAATTTTGTGCTTAAAACATTTATTTTTAAAGATATTTGAAGTACAATGACACAAAGGTTTTCCGTGATACATTTCATTCCATTGCTGTAATCTGTAACACCTGAGGATATAATTACATTAATCCTCAGGGGGGTACACGTTTACGTTGTGTACCATGTGTTTGGCAAGCACAAGGAGCCCTAGCTAATATGGTATTTGCTTATACAATTTTACACATTGGTACCATATTTCCCTAATTACACAGGTATCTGATCATTTAAATGGGAGAGACAAACATTCATTTTACTACATCAGTGACAGATGTTTACGTAATTACACAGTTGGATAAATTAACACTTACGAAATTTAATTTGTCTGTACTTTGTGAATTGTTCATATTTTTCAGAACCATTGTGATACTATGAGTGCTTTGAATGACATATTTGGTATGGGATCATGATTTTTAAAGTACGTTTGAGGTAGATGACACTTTTGACATGAGCACAGAATTCTTTTAGGTTTTGAAATTATTGGAGGAAGCTACGACGATTTTGAGAATTTGACTGAGGTGTTATGATATTATTACGATGACTATGTGTATTATGCTGCTGAGGTATGTTTATGACCAATAAGATGATGCTATATGAGGAATTTGATTATGCTACATATTTATTATGATGAGATATTGAAGAAGTGTCGACGAATATGTATATGTGTAATAAGGTAAGGAATAATGAGTAGTGGTTACGGATTCTGGTTTGTGAAAAAGGCTGTTGGAAACCGAGAATCGTACTTTAAGTGTTATGAAATGTGTGTATATCCGTGAATGTATTACTATGCTGGTGAAAATTTTTAGGACACTATTATATTTAAAGGATTTTGTTTCTACAGATTTGTAACGCAAATTCTCAACCTGTGAAAATATTTTTATATGAGACTGTCACTGTAGCGGAAACTGGTGTCGTAAATATTTCGGTAAGAAAGTTAAGTGACCACCTGCACGTAATGCGTCGTGGGCACCCAGCTGGGCGACAGCCATCTGGAAACAAGCCAGTAGTGTGTGCCTTTCAGAGTCACAGATGGAGAAAAAAATAAAGAGGCCATTATCCTCGCTATTGACACTCCTTTGTAGAAAGCATCGGAAATACGACACGCCCAAACTTGAAAACATATGACTTCTCTGTGAAGCTCTTAATTTATGATATTTACTGAAATGAAATGATGAGAAACGTTTCATGCCTATTGTCTTGCTAGTTGAAAGATTGTTTACTGCACTATGAAACGCCATATGGCTAGCGAATGTCGTTTCACGCCTTGCTTTGCCTATTTTGTTTAATGTCTAGTTTCTAGCTGCACTGCAGCACTGGTTACCGTAAAATTTAATGGATGTACTAATATAAATATTTTATGCCTACAGATCCAGTACATAATAACTTTATAATCTACTTCAAAAAAACGAGGGAGTACAAAAAGACATTTCCCTTCACAAGAATTGCATACAGAATTTGCTTTTCAAGTACTTGGTAATTTCGTTTGTAGCATAAGTTGTGGTGCACCACTTTAATTATATAGACATTAAGATGTGATTATAACTTTCCCTTATCTGGATTGTTGTCTTTAGTATACTATTTTTTTCTTCTTGTGGTTTTGTCATGTTTAGATATAAGTTATTACATTTATTGCTGCTTGCTTTGAAAATCTGCAATTTTTTTGGGTCATTGCTGTTTGTGTTAATTTGTTTTGTGCTGCTGCATTGCGTCGCCCCTTAGTTTAGCATCTGAGCTCAGTAGGCTTAAGTTAGCTTAAGAGGGAGTAGACTATATAAGAAACTAACAATGATGAATTGGAAGAAAAGCATTGAGAAGCTATAAGAAAATGGTTTGGCCAAAAAAGTAGTGTACAGTGTAGGAAAACTATTCTTGAAAGAGGATGAGAACAGAATACAGAAAGCATGCTTGGATAGGATTTTTTTTGGCTGGAGCAAATGTTGAAATAAGAGGGGCGATCTATGGAATGAAGTTTTGGGTTGGACTCCAGTACCAAATGTTACCCTGAAAACAAACCCTGTCTTTTCCTTTTGTGTTACCCCACTATGTGTTTGTGTACCCTTGTGTATTTATTGTCTTCCTGTCTCTGTGTACTGTTTCATATAATTTTTTCTGTTCTAATACTAAGCTACATTCACTATGATGAGGAATACTGTTATCCTCAAATATAATTTGCATCAATAATATGTTATTTACTTTGTAAAGATGTTTAGACATTATTTATTCTATTTTGTTTTAATGCTCATGTGTGAAGTTGATGTTTCGAAATTTATTCTGATTTTTTATGTATGTGCTCCTGTCAGAATTCCTGTAACGCTGATGTATATGTTATTTCGATTCTTTTGTAAATCCTGTATTAATGCAAATGTTTTCTGTACTATTATGTTCTTCAATGATATATTTTGTACCCTTTGTTATTGTATTCTCATGTTATAAAATTGAAATTGTCACCTGTTCATCAAATTAAGTAACTTGTAAGTTACATTTCACTGCACACATTCCTGTTGGTCATAGTATATGGACAATATGTGAGAAGTAGGGACTGATAGTGTTTGCACGTGTGTTAATAATTCAGTAAGCGACTGGATAACAGCATTGCTGGTTCTAAGGACATTTCAAAAACAATTTTTGTGAGTGCACAATTGGTGGTTATGGACTTGCTATATTATCCGCAAGACTTTTCAATGGTGATTGTGCGCCTGCACAGTCAAACAGATGGCTGATGGCCATATCTACAAGGACTACAGTGGGTCTACACCTTTGATGACCCACCAATACCATTATTTCTACAAGGACTGCAGTGGATCTGCACCTCTGGTGGCCCACGGATACCGTAATCTCTACCAAGACTACAATGGGTCTACTCTGTGACGACCTACCTACCAATATTCTTTAAAACTTCGACTGACTCTGCTGTGGGTTTTCTCTGTTGTGGCCCATTACCTGTCTGCATGTCAAGAGTCAGCATTGTCTTTCCGTTGCAAGGACAACACTACTTCTTCAAGACTGCATGGAAATCCACTACTTCCGTGTGCATTTTCTTTTACTACTCAGACTTTGAGAAAAACACTGCAATTTTACTTTGATGAATGATCAGGACTGTCTTTATGGACTGTGAGAAAATTTTAGCTTTTGACCAACATTGTATCGATAAGTGTGTGCATTTCATTTCTTTGTTATGGTAATTATGAAAGAAATTTTCAAATCTGTATTGGCCACTGCCCAAAACAATTTGTAAATTTTTTTGTGAGGAGCATGGCGGCTATGTAAGTAGGCTGTTTACGTTTTCTTATTGGTAACGCCACGTAGCGCTCTGTATGAAAAATCACTGGCTGTGCCGTGTGCAGTCTGTGGCTGTTTTGCATTGTTGTCTGCCATTGTAGTGTTGGGCAACGGCAGCTGGATGCAAACAGCGCGTAGCGTTGTGCAGTTGGAGGTGAGCCGGTAGCAGTGGTGGACGTGGGGAGAGAGATGGCGGAGTATTGAATTTTGTAAGAATTGGTGTCATGATCTGATCTATATATTATGACTATTAAGGTAAGTACATTGTTTGTTCTGTATTAAAAGCTTTCATTTGCTAACTATGCCTATCAGTAGTTAGTGCCTTCAGTAGTTTGAATCTTTTATTTAGCTGGCAGTAGTGGCGCTCGCTGTATTGCAGTAGATTGAGTAACGAAGATTTTTGTGAGGTAAGTGATTTGTGAAACGTATAGGTTAATATTAGTCAGGGCCATTCTTTCGTAGGGATTTTTGGAAGTCAGATTGCGTTGCGCTAAAAATATTGTGTGTCAGTTTAAGCACTGTTTTGTATAATTGTTATAAGGGGACGTTTCAACTCTAACGTTCAAGGATATACAAAGGGAAACCTGTTGTCAGAAGAGAAATATCGCGTTGCACAAATCAATCAACAGACAACATCATATATCAGACAAAGTCTCTACAATAATCTTCAAAATCAGAACACTAAAATACAGAATAAACAATGCACTTGAACCAACATACACTCCTGGAAATGGAAAAAAGAACACATTGACACCGGTGTGTTAGGCCCACCCTACTTGCTCCGGACACTGCGAGAGGGCTGTACAAGCAATGATCACACGCACGGCACAGCGGACACACCAGGAACAGCGGTGTTGGCCGTCGAATGGCGCTAGCTGCGCAGCATTTGTGCACCGTCGCCGTCAGTGTCAGCCAGTTTGCCGTGGCATACGGAGCTCCATCGCAGTCCTTAACACTGGTAGCATGCCGCGACAGCGTGGACGTGAACCGTATGTGCAGTTGACGGACTTTGAGCGAGGGCGTATAGTGGGCATGCGGGAGGCCGGGTGGACGTACCGCCGAATTGCTCAACACGTGGGGCGTGAGGTCTCCACAGTTCATCGATGTTGTCGCCAGTGGTCGGCGGAAGGTGCACGTGCCCGTCGACCTGGGACCGGACCGCAGCGACGCACGGATGCACGCCACCACTTCCCAGCAAATTAGGGACAGTGTTGCTCCTGGGGTATCGGCGAGGACCATTCGCAACCGTCTCCATGAAGTTGGGCTACGGTCCCGCAACCTGCTAGGCCGTCTTCCGCTCACGCCCCAACATCGTTCAGCCCGTCTCCAGTGGTGTCGCGACAGGCGTGAATGGAGGGACGAATGGAGACGTGTCGTCTTCAGCGATGAGAGTCGCTTCTGCCTTGGTGCCAATGATGGTCGTATGCGTGTTTGGCGCGGTGCAGGTGAGCGCCACAATCAGGACTGCATACGACCGAGGCACACAGGGCCAACACCCGGCATAATGGTGTGGGGAGCGATCTCCTACACTGACCGTACACCTCTGGTGATCGTCGAGGGGACACTGAATAGTGCACGGCACATCCAAACCGTCATAGAACCCATCGTTCTACCATTCCTTGACCGGCAAGGGAACTTGCTGTTCCAACAGGACAATGCACGTCTGCATGTATCCCGTGCCACCCTACGTGCTCTAGAAGGTGTAAGTCAACTACGCTGTCCAGCGAGATCTCCGGATCTGTCCCCCACTGAGCATGTTTGGGACTGGATGAAGCGTCGTCTCACGCGGTCTGCACGTCCAGCACGAACGCTGGTCCAGCTGAGGCGCCAGGTGGAAATGGCATGGCAAGCCGTTCCACAGGACTACATCCAGCATCTCTACGATCGTCTCCATGGGAGAATAGCAGCCTGCATCGCTGCGAAAGATGGATATACACTGTACTAGTGCCGACATTGTGCATGCTCTGTTGCCTGTGTCTATGTGCCTGTGGTTCTGTCAGTGTGATCATGTGATGTATCTGACCCTAGGAATGTGTCAATAAAGTTTCTCCTTCCTGGGACAATGAATTCACGGTGTTCTTATTTCAATTTCCAGGAGTGTAGGATCAAAGTGATTCAAATGGCTCTAAGCGCTACGGGACTTAACATCTGAGGTCATCAGTCCCCTAGACTTAGAACTAATTAAACCTAACTAACCTAAGGCCATCACACACATCCACGCCAGAGGCAGGATTCGAACCTGCGGCCGTAGCAGCAGCGCGGTTCCGTACTGAAGCACCTAGAACCGCTCGGTCACAGCGGCCGGCCAACGCAGGATTACAACAGAGAAAAACCACAAGAAGTGGAAGACTTTTGGGAAGGTACGGAAGAAATAACAAATAAAATTCCGAACGACATGTTATAGCTAGGAAAAGAGAAGAAGCACAAGCAAATCACATTCGCGTACACAGCGCACAAACGCACCAACAAGAACGGTAAACATTCATACTATTCTGCCAAAATTTTAACTTAAGAAATATGTCAACACAATTTCGAATACCAAAATGGAAGCTGACAACATGGAAAACGCCTAAAAACATACAGGGAGAATTTCAAATACATCACATAACCGTAACAAGCTAAAATACTAGCCAAATTTTAAATGTGGGAACACATTCTCTGGGTCTGCCCATCACTTACTTGAAGCAAAAATTAGGGTAGTCCCAAGAAACAGAAAGGCAACACAGAAGAAAGCTATGAAACCGGACCCTAAAATCTTGAAGATAAACAAACGGAAAAGTATTTAAGAAATTAACGTTCTACAGAAAATCGGGCGTACCTCGCGACGAAAATTCATAATCCATTCCTTTGGTGTTAACCTCCTAGGAAACAAAAACGTAATTTGTGATCAGGTCATTGAACGCAGAATACAGACCTGGAAGCAGTTGAGCTGTAACAGAACAAAAGAGACGTGGCAAGATTTCCACAAGGAAAAAAAAAAAAAAAAAAAAAAAAAAAAAAAAAAAAAAAAAAAAAAAACAATCCGCGAAAGATGTTAGAGGAGTGAAAAGGGTGTACGACAAAAACAGACTAAATAGAATCTAGGAAGAATTCAAAGGAACTAACTCGAAAAATTTCTGCAGAATTTTCAGGAAAATATGAAGGGTTGTGAGCCTCTAAACACTTTCTTCAAAAGAACAGGCGGATCTCTCGAAGCAAATACTAGAGATTGAAAAACTGCTCAACAGCGATAAGCCTAAAGAATGATTACACTTCATGAAAACAGTATCAACCCAGATTCAAAACCGCCTTCAATAACAGAGTTAGAAGAGATAATGAAACAACTAAAAAGACAGAGCCCCAGGAGAAGACAGCATTACCTCCGAGCTCTCGAAACTCACTGACCAAACCATCATGAAAAAAATCCGTTACATTCTCACAGACGTATGGAATACAGAGAAAGTTCCTCAGGAATGGAAATGAGCGTTGATGCAACCACTCCATGAAAAAGGGAGACAGGACATTCTCTATTAACTACAGAGGTATCTCATTTTTACCGGTTACCTGCAAATTCTCTCCAAGGCATTACTCAACAGAGGAGAACCACAAGCTGATACAAAGGTAGGTGAATACTAAGCAGGCTTCAGAAAAGGGAGATTCTGTGCTGAACGGATTTGGAACCTGGGAGCGCTCCTGAAGGTCAGACAGTCGAACATCACTGTAGCCACATTCTAGGACTTTAAGAAGGCCTACGACTCCAGACAAGCATATTCTCTTTGAGACATTAGAAAAATATGGAAAATACAGAAAAACTATTACACTCATACAACAGACACTCACAGACACCACCGTCCAAAACAAAAATTATGGGAAAAATCTCAGATCCTTTCGAGATACATACAGGTGTCCGGCAAGAACACGGTCTCTCACAGCTTTTCTTCAACATAGTCTTGGACAAATTTATCAGACAATGGGAAGAATAAGTAAAGGGAATGAGTTACGGAGAACTTGTGCAAACAGAATAATCGTAAAATGGCTGGCTTTTGTCGATGACCTGGCAGTACTCAGCAACAACAGTCAAGAAGCGCAAGAAGCACTAGAATACTTACATTAAGTCTCGTTGAAAACAGGATATAGATATCGTATGAGAAAACACAATACATGGAAATAACAAAAACAACGAAACCGTTCGTACAAAATACGGAAACGTTAACACAGTGAAAAATTCAAATATCTTAGAGAATATATACAAATAAGAGGATCAAACAAGGTATCCAACATAGAAGGAACAGAAAAACTTGAGAAACATAAAACATGACATGGATTCTCCATAAAAAAGGAATTATGGAATTATCTCAAGACAGGCCGAACTCAGACGCTACAGTACAGTTGTGCCACCAGAAGTACGCTAAGCAATCGGAGCGTCAGGCCTCAAAGAGACAGTAACAATATAACGTAAAATCCCTTGAAAAAGTTTTGTAGCAGTGCACAGAGATGGTATACTGGATGAAGTGACCGACCAAAGAAATATGTGAACACACAGACCGGCTCACAGACATAATAAGGAAACGCCGGCTATCATTCTGTAGACTCCTACATAGAATGAACTACAACAGACTCCCAAAGAGGATTTTTGATGTAGCAAACAGTTCAATAGAAATACTGGTTTCAAAAAATAGAAGAAGACCTGAACAAAGGAAAGTTCTGTATTGAAATGAAAAACGAAAGGGATAAATTCAGAAGCCAAATTAAGAACATGAAATTTGAACTAAAGGAAAGGAAGAAAAAGGCAAAATACAGACAGAACAAAGGAACACAGCCAAAGAATGAAGAGGTTTTGGGAAAAGAGAAAGAAGAAGGAAAGAAGAAAAAAACGAATATTCTTGTAAGATTCAAGTTAGTCAATGTCCTGAAACCAAAAATGTGTAATAATAATGACAATAATAATACATAGAAATGATTTTTTTTCCGTTTTCTTGTTCACGTTTGCGCCCTACTGGACCTCAAAATGCACAACACTGGGTACTGTGTCCAGGCCAGTCACTTGATCACTGCCACTGTCTGTACATAGAACTGTGGCCAGTGGGTTGCCATTCGCCGAAGCCAGCCTGCATGAGGGCAATCTAAATTCGGGCTGAACACACTGTGTGCTGAGTAACATTGGCAGACCACCACAACAGCAATACACCATAAGTCAACAATGACATGACATTTCGCTCTGTGTACATTCCACACTACAGCAGGCTCATCGGGAAGCACCAGCACTTCCCGCCAGCAGCGCACTCCCCAACAACTATGGCTCTGTAAGCATGGCACTATACTACAGATTATTTAAGTGGGTGCATGACCAATGGACAGCACTGTACGCTTACTCGACGCTGGCTCGTCTAGCAACCCTTCCATCGATAGTATTCACTTGAGCAGCAGTAAGTAAAGCACAGTCCGTTACTCTGGGTGAGTATCCAGTGTTGCATTGGACTGCAGCGCGGGATTAGCCGAGCGGTCTAGTGCGCTGCAGTCATGGACTGTGCGGCTGGTTCCGACGGAGGTTCGAGTAGTCCTTCGGGCATGGGAGTGTGTGTTTATCCTTAGGATAATTTAGGTTAAGTATTGTGTAAGCTTATGGACTGATGACCTTAGCAGTTAAGTCCCATAAGATTTCACACACATTTGAACATTTTTGGCAATGGACTCAAACTGGACTCAAACCAAGACACTCGCCAGGCACCGTAGAACGTCACTGTCTGGCCAAGCCCATTGGCACACTCACTTTCTGGCGAGCGCTATTACTTCAAACACTGGTCTCCCATTTGCAGCCACTGGCGGCCTGCCAGCCAATCGAGCAGGACACCAACCATGACACCAACCAGACATCTTCTAGGACATCGACTAGACAATCGACGAAGGATACCGATAAGAACACCAGTCGAGAGACTTTATCTATCCAACCGATCTGTGTTATTTTCTATTTCACGTTGGAAACGACGAAATATTCACTTTTGAGTTTACCAGCAAATGTGTTCCTTTCAAGTAACCGTGGGAGCCGAATTTATTCCTTGCTCTCCTTGCTACCATGTAAGGCCAAAAGAAGTTAAACATGTCAATGTAAGACTTCTTTTGGCATTGTCTTTGTGCCAATATTTCCTTCATTCCCTGAGAATGGTTTTTTATACTGCCATCAGACCATGTTTTGATGTCGGTGTTTCTTCCAGGGCGAAATGTCTGGTCATGAATTTTCGTCTAGTATATTTTCTCTATGGTGTCCTCCCTTAATGTCTTGTCTTAGTGCACCGAACTGCTCCACTGTTCTAATTCTGTAGAATGGCAGGTTTACTGATCCAGATCATAAGGTTACTGAAGACGCTGCATAGCACTGATATTTTCACTGTGTCAGTTAGACATCAGTGAACTGTTCTCGTTGATTCTCTTTCATGCTGCTGTATGCTACTTATCTATCAACGAGGGTGCGTGGAATGACCCCTCAGTTCCGCTCGCACCCATTGCGGCCGTGCGGAAATTGCTGTGTGCATGATTCGATCTGCTGCTCTGCTAGCACTGTGCCAGTACGTTTCATGAGGAACATTTGGTTCGCTGCAGCAGATGCGGATGGCATGTTGTCGGTGCTACAGCAAAAAGTCCTAGGAGCGTCTTAGTGCTGGTAGCAAAGACGCAGCCCGGCCTTGAACACTCGGCTACTTTTGACGCCCAGTCGTCTCCGTGGCCCTTACGTTGTTGCTCTACCATTGGATCCCCGTGATTCTGCCTCAGAATTCAGACATAGCTATGCCGCTCTGAGGTGCATTTGTTTCTCTAAAACTTGTCACTTAGTCACAGCCCCTATAACAAGAGAAGTGCCCTTGTATGTTGTAATTGATCCACTTGCTATTTTGCACTGATCATGGCTAGCCTCATTTTGCAATCCTTTAATTGCATGTTATTCTGATCCACAAGCCGCCACATTGCGGTTACCAGCACGCGGCTGTTAATGCAGTACTTCACGGCGGCTTCTTCACTACTGCTTATTACTTTTGCTAAAAGTTTGTGAAGCAACTCTACACGAAGAAGGCCAGGTTTCTTGGGTCTTGCTTCGGCCCAGTTCACTATCTAAATAACTGCTACCCTTAAGCTATAAAGAAAGTCCATACTAGCAGACTGGCTATTCCTAAGTAGTACACAAGTACACTCCTGGAAATTGTAATGAGAACACCGTCAATTCATTGTCCCAGGAAGGGGAAACTTTATTGACACATTCCTGGGGTCAGATACATCACATGATCACACTGACAGAACCACAGGCACATAGACACAGGCAACAGAGCATGCACAATGTCGGCACTAGTACAGTGTATATCCACCTTTCGCAGCAATGCAGGCTGCTATTCTCCCATGGAGACGATCGTAGAGATGCTGGATGTAGTCCTGTGGAACGGCTTGCCACGCCATTTCCACCTGGCGCCTCAGTTGGACCAGCGTTCGTGCCGGACGTGCAGACCGCGTGAGACGATGCTTCATCCAGGCCCAAACATGCTCAATGGGGGACAGATCCGGAGATCTTGCTGGCCAGGGTAGTTGACTTACACATTCTAGAGCACGTTGGGTGGCAGGGGATACATGCGGACGTGCATTGTCCTGTTGGAACAGCAAGTTCCCTTGCCGGACTAGGAATGGTAGAACAGTGGGTTCGATGACGGTTTGGATGTACCGTGCACTATTCAGTGTCCCCTCGACGATCACCAGAGGTGTACGGCCAGTGTAGGAGATCGCTCCCCACACCATGATGCCGGGTGTTGGCCCTGTGTGCCTCGGTCGTATGCAGTCCTGATTGTGGCGCTCACCTGCACGGCGCCAATCACGCATACGACCATCATTGGCACCAAGGCAGAAGCGACTCTCATCGCTGAAGACGACACGTCTCCATTCGTCCCTCCATTCACGCCTGTCGCGACACCACTGGAGGCGGGCTGCACGATGTTGGGGCGTGAGCGGAAGACGGCCTAACGGTGTGCGGGACCGTAGCCCAGCTTCATGGAGTCGGTTGCGAATGGTCCTCGCCGATACCCCAGGAGCAACAGTGTCCCTAATTTGCTGGGAAGTGGCGGTGCGGTCCCCTACGGCACTGCGTAGGATCCTACGGTCTTGGCGTGCATCCATGTGTCGCTGCGGTCCGGTCCCAGGTCGACGGGCACGTGCACCAATTCTGTTCCACATGCTGCAACAGTTCTTCTGCAGTGACCCACCATTCCTGAGTGGCTATTATCCGGCTTAGTGAATGGAACAAGATTGTTTCCGATGTGTCGTTTAAGAAGGCAACGTTTCGTTTCCACAGCATCTCTAGAGGTACGTCCGACCAATATATCTGGAGCTGTGTTACATTCAACAGTGTAGCTTCCTTCAACCTAGCTGGTAAATGAAACATATGCACCGGTTTATCAGCTGTCCACTGCGTTGTAATTTCAAACGTCTTCCCCCCATGAGCTTTCAGTGCTCTTAGCAACCACTACTACGTCATTGTACCCTTAGGTAACAGAAATCAGGGTATAGCGACGAGCACATATACAGATGGCAGTATTATCACGTACACATTACATAAAAGGGAAGTGAATTCGAGGAGCTGTCATTTGCACTCGGCTCATTCATATGAAAGGGCTTCCGATTTGGCCGCACGACGAGAGCTAATAGACTTTTAACACGCAGTGGTAGTTGAAGCTAGATGGAGGTGACATTCCATTTCGGAAATGGTTAGCGAATTCAGTATTCTGACAACAACAGTGTCAAGAATGTGCCGAGAATACCAGATTTCAGGCATTAAAACCCACCTCGAACAGCAGTGGCCTACGGTATTCTACATGCACATCTACAGTTATATAGGTACTCCGCAAGCCACAGTACGATGAGTGGCAGAGGGTACTCTGTGCCATTACGTGTCATTTCCTTTCCTGTTTCACTTGAACACAGAGTGTGGGAAAAATGACTTCTATATGCCTCCGCATGAACCATCATTTATCGTACCTTTGTGGTTCTTATGTGCACTGTATGTTGGCGCAGTCGAATCGTTCGGCAATAAACTTCAAATGCTGATTCGCTAGATTTTCGGAATAGTGTTCCTCGAAAAGAACGTTTCCTTCCCTCCAGGGACTCCCATTTGAATTTCTAAAGCATCTCAGTAACACTTACGTGTTGTTCGAACCTACCGGTAACAAATCTAGCAGCTCCCCTCTGAATTGCTTCGATGTCTTCCTTCAGTTTAACCTGATACGGATCCCAAACACTCTGGTAGTACTCAAGAATAGCTTGCACCAGTTCCCCATATGCGGTCATCTTTATAGGTGAACAACTCTTTCCTAAAATACTCTAAATAAACCGAAGTCGACCATTCGCCTTCTCTATCACAGTTCTCACATGGTCGTTCCATTTCATATCGCTTTGTAACCTTCCTCCAGATATTTAAACGACCTGACTGTGTCAAGCAGGTCACTAGTAACACTATATCCGATCATTACAGGTTTCTTCTTCCTAATGATCCGCATTAGCTTACATTTTGCTCATTTCGGGCTAGCTGCCACTCATCATTTTAACTAGAAATTTTGTCTTCACTTAACGACCGAAAGCTGCTGCGTTTGCGTAGAGTTGTGCGCAATAACAGAGAAGCAATGCCGCGCGAAATAAAAGCAGGAATCAATGAGGGACGTAGGACGAATGTATCCGCTAGCGCATTGTCGCGAAATTTGGCGTTAAAAGGCTATGTCAGCAGACGGCCGACGCTAGTGCCTTTGTTAACAGCACGGCATTGGCTGAAGCGCCTCTCCTGGGCTCACGACCATATAACTTGGACCCTACACCACTGGAAAACCGTGACCTCGCCAGATCAGTCCAGATTTCAGTTGCTAAGAGCTAATGGTAGGATTCGAGTGTGGCGCAGACCCCACGAATCCATTGATCCAGGTTGTCAACAAGACGCTGTGCAAACTGGTGATGGCTCCTTAATGGTGTGGGCTGTGTTTACATGCAATGGAATAGATCCTCTGATCCAGCTGAACCGATCATTGACTGGAAATGGTTATGTACTTCATTTGCGGCCATTCACGTACTTCATGTTCCCAAACAGCGACGGGCCTTTACTGTTCACGACTGGTTTGAAGAACATTCTGGAAAGTTCCATCAAATGATTTGGCCGCTAAGTCACCAGAAATGAACCCAATCGAACATTTATAAAACATAGTAGAGAGGACAGTTCGTGCAAAAAAATCGAGCATCGGCAACTCTTTCGCAATTATGGATGGCTATAAAGACAGCACGGCTTAGTGTTTCTGCAAGGAACTTCCAGCGACTTGTTGAGTAGATGTTAGGTCGAATTGGTGCACTACGTCGGAAAAAAGGAGGTCCGATAGAATATTAGACTTCATTCCATGACTTTTGTCGCCTCAGTGTATATTGAGTTCAGTCAGTCTGAAAGTAGGGCTTTAGTCGCATCACCACATTTGGCATTCAAGTCCCTCAGCTTTATCCCTGAACAACAACATGGTGCTAGTACTTCCACCTGCGCTGCCTCCCTCTGGCACTGATGAAGTTCACTGTCGGTCAATGTCATGTGTCAATCTCCGTTTTCCGTCGCTGGTAGTATCCCACAGTCTCTTACTTGCAAGAGTCTCCCAACCACTGCTAGCATCACTAGATAGCTGAGAGCCGTGAACAATCCTCCATGATATTCACAATCGTGCGTTATCGGTCGCCAAACTCATAGTTGACCCATGGTAGTAGAAAGGAAAATTCTGGCTGCTCGGCTCCGCTAATAATTGTAATGTCGTCTGTAATTCCCCTTGCATCTTTCTCGAGCCGCTCAGGTGCTACTCATATGAAGCAATAGCTCACTTAATCCTCCATGTACAGTCCGATGAACGTCTCCTTGCTCGTTAGCTAACTGCACCCTTGTAACCTAGTTACTACCCGCTGGTAACTACAATAGTGTCGTCTACGTTATTTTCGCAACTGTGTTTGAACTGCCTTCGAATCCTGATTTAGACTGCTAGGTGAGGCTCTAGCATCATTCACGAGTCCCTTAATAAGCCATCCAGGCACCCATGTGTTGTTCAACACACTGCTCTCCAAATTCGCAATCTGCATAGAATGCCACTCCATAATCGTTTCATTCGCCTCCGCTAAATACCTCACGCGTTTCACTGCCTTGTTCAATTCACCCAAGTCGCTTGCGTCCTCAATACACTTTTCAGTATTCTACCTCCAGCATCTGTCCACCCCTCCTTGACTCATGCAGCACTACTTCTATCACTTCCTCCAACTGATATCTCAATCTTTCTTACGATATAACCAACTTCCTATGTTCCTTTGGCTACTCCCTAAGCACTCCGTTACTATATGCCAATTGCCGTAAGAAAGAAAACACCTACAGTCTCTTTATTTCGTTTCACAGTCCCCGTATGTTAAATACTAAACCAAATGACATTATGTGGCTCGATAGTACTATATCTCTCTGTTCGGAAAACAGAACTCCTTCATCCAGGTGATGATCTCGCAGCACCCTTCTCCGCCCCCAACACAGAAGAACAGCACTGCCAACACAAGCATCCTTTATCTCGTCTGTCTGTGTATGGTAAACTGAGGACAGGGATCAATATCAACTGCCCTCCACTTCGAAGCCTGCTGTCTCCAAGCAGCATACCTTAGAAACCTGTACAGTAGACCAAAAGAGAAACACGCAAAGGCTCAAAAACACAGTACTTAACAACTACGTCCTTGGCCTCACAGTATACCGAGCCTGAGGTATACGGAGCACCCATTCCCGTTGCTCATCTTTCCGTTTCTTCCTCGTTGCCCTCTTCTTAGATTTCACTAACACCTGTCGGGAATTGCATCTGGCGCACTCTTGAATGGTCGTAGAAGCCCGACATGCACAATTGTTGACATCGTTGCCAACTTCTGTCTCACTTTTGCTCATGATGTGTTTTCTGTTACTTGCTAAGTGTCCCTGATAACGTATAACGAACTACTTAGGTATCCCTTTCAGGTTAAATGAACTAGAAAACATCACCCACTGGAGTACTTTGTACTTAGGTAACATTTCAACTTCATTTACAGCCTATTGTTGCTTCTCCAGCCCATTAGTCTTTTGTTGCTGTACCTTCTTCCATACTGCACTCACCATTCTTACAAGTACTCGGACCCTCTCCTCATTCTTGCCGTCTGTCTGTCTAATCCTGTCGGATGGAGTCGGCATCGTCTCACCATATTCCGACTCAAATAGCGACAACCCTGTGCTAGTGTGCACTTTCGAGTTACACACACTCACTACCAAGTAGAAACAGATGTCCAAGTCTGAATGGTCTACATTCATGTAGTAATTAAGCATATTCGCAGTCGTCTGATGAACTCTTACTATCCTTCCATTAGCTTGTGAATGAAGTAAACCAGTTTTTAACATTTTTATTTCAGTAACCAGTCGAAGTATTTGGTCAGAACTAATACAAAGTTCATCCTTCCATCTGTAATTTTAGTCTATGCTACCTGCAATTTAAATATCCACTTTGTAAGTAACGGCCTCCATGACTTATTGCCTGTTGTTTCATCACTGGTTCCACCTCGATGTAATGAGATAAATGATCTGTTGTGTTTAGCAGAAACGATTGTCTCCTGGTGTTGGTTGAATAGTCCTAATATGTCCACACCAGTGAAACTATGTGGTTCCGATGCTTCTGGCAACCTCTGAAACAATATCTGCTTCTGATTCAAATCCGCAGATTGCAAACAGTATACACAATTTATGGCGAATTGATCGACATAAGTATTCCATCCTTTCCACCAGTATTTTCCTGCTACCCACCAATTCGTCGACCACCGCCCCCCATGGCTTCATACGGCCGATGTGGCCGAGCGGTTCTAGGCGCTTCAGTCTGGAACCGTGTGACTGCTACGGTCACAGGTTCGAATCCTGCCTCGAGCATGGATGTATGTGATGTCCTTAGGTTAGTTAGGTTTAAGTAGTTCTAAGTTCTAGGGGACTGATGACCATAGATGTTAAGTCCCATAGTGCTCAGAGCCATTTGAACCATTTGAACCATGGCTTCATAAGGTGTGAGCATCAATTTCACGTAGTACTTCTTGCTTAAGTTTTGCTGCCAGAACCACCAGCGTTGATAATTCCGTTTCTCTACACGATAAGCTATAATACATACCAAACTGCTGTTGCTTGATATGCTATTTACTCTCCTCGTCAACACTCTGTACTCTTCGTCATTCAGTAAAATCCAAGCCCAGTGTTTTTAGTACTGATATTTTCCTGCTTAACACACACACATTCCTGTGCTTCTTCCCTGGTTCGTGGATTATTCACTGAATTTTAGCACCCATATCATCAGTCTGCCAGACAGATTATTCAGACGTGCTGCTCACATATTGTCCTTGATCGCGTTACGAGCGTATTAATCATGTGAGCCGCAGTACCCCTGACACGAAATGCTACACCTGGCAAGTGTTTTGAGAAGCAATGGTGCTTCACCAGTTATATTACAAGTATAACAGCGTCAAACACTCGGCGAAGTCACACATCAGAAAAATAAATGCCGGGTACGGCCTTTCTGACGTACATTCCCCGTGTGACGGACATAATCGGCCTAATATTGTGCATAAACTACCAGCAAAGAAGATCGAAAAGTGTCTCAGATCGGTAAAGGAGAGAATAAATCCACCTGCAATATCGTGAATGTACCGCATACCTTTGCATGTGGAAAAGTTTACGTTGGAATGACTGGACGATCAATCAAAACAAGGATCATAGAAGATAAGCTACATTACATGTTTGAGCAAGTAGTAAAAATCGGCCGCGGCAGAGCACACGCTGCGTGAGACCGACCATACAGTACAATTTGCCGACAAGGAGGTTCTCGCTGTAGATACGTGCTGTAATACCGGCTTGTTCACAGAAACTATAGAAATACATGAGAACAGCTTCAACAAGGAAGAAGAAAGCTTCGTGGTAAACGGATTCTGGCTTCCCTTGCTGCAATGAACGATCGTTGCATGTTGCAAGAGGAGAACCGCACCGGAAACGACCGCGAAGCAGCCCTTGGACTCCGGCAGGCCAGCTACATATACTGGCTGGTCCAGTCAACGTGACTGGGCCAAATATCTTACGAAATAAGCGTCAAACGAAAAAACATGTCTAGCTTGAAGGGGGAAACCAGATGGCGCTATGGTTGGCCCGCTAGATGGCGCTCCCATAGGTCAAACGGATATCAGCTGCGTTTTTTAAAATAGGAACCCTCATTTTTATTACATATTCGTGTAGTACATAAAGAAACATGAATATTTTAATTAGACCGCTTTTTTCGATTTGTGATAGATAGCGCTGTAATAATCACAAACATATGGCTCACAATTTTAGACGAACTGTTGGTAACAGGTAGGTTTTTTAAATTAAAATACAGAACGTAGGTACGTTTCATCATTTTATTTAGGTTGTTACAACGTGATACATGTACCTTTGTGAACTTATCATTTCTGAGAACGCATGCTGTTACAGCGTGATCACCTGTAAATACCACATTCATGCCATAAATGCTCAAAATGATGTCCGTCAACCTCAATTCATTTGGCAATACGTGTAACGACATTCCTGTCAACACCGAGTAGTTCGCCTTCCGTAATGTTCGCACATGCATTGACAATGCGCTGCCGCATTTGTTAGGCGTTGTCGGTGTATCACAATAGCAAATATCCTTCAACTTTCCCCACAGAATGAAATCCGGGGACGTCAGATCCGGTAAACGTGTGCATCGACGACCAATCCTCCTGTCATGATATATGCTATTCAGTACCGCTTCAACCGCACGCGAGCCATGTGGCGGACATCCATCACGTTGGAAGTACATCGCCATTATGTCATGCTGTGAAATATCTTGTAGTAACATTGGTCGAATATTACGGAGCAACTCAGCATACATTGCTCCATTTAGATTCCCATCGATAAAATGGGGGCCAATTACCCTTCCTCCCATAATGCAGCACCATACATTAAGCCACCAAGGTCGCTGATGTTCCACTTGTCGCAGCCATCGTGGATTTTCCGTTGCCCAATACTGTATATTATGCTGGTTTACGTTAAAGATGTTGGTGAATGACGCTTCGTCGCTAAATAGAACTCGTGCAAAAAATCTCTCATCGACCCGTAATTTCTCTTGTGCCCAGTGGCAGAACTGTACACGACGTTCAAAGTCGTCGCCATGCAATTCCTGGTGCGTAGAAATATGGTACGGGTGCAATCCATGTTGATGTAGCATTCTCGACACCGACGTTTTTGAGATTCCCGAGTCTCACGCAGTTTGTCTGTTACTGATGTGGGGATTGACCGCGACAGCACCTAAAACACCTACTTGGGCGTGATCATTTGTTCCAGGTGGTGGTTGACGTTTCACATGTGGCTGAAAATTTCCTGTTTCATTAACTAACGTAACGTTCGGGACACTTGGATGATGTTGTCCAGGATACCGAGCAGCATACATAGCACAGGCCCGTTAGGCATTTTGATTACAATAGCTGTACATCAACACGATATCGACCTTTTCCGCAATTGGTAAACGGTCCATTTAACACGGGTAATATATCACTAACCAAATACCATCTGCACTGGAAGAATGTTACGTGATACCACGTTCTTAAAAGTTTGTGAGTATTACTGCACCATCTATCAAAAAGTGAAAAAAGTGGTCCAACTAAAATATTCATTTTTTTTACGTACTACACGAATATATAATTAAAAATGGGGGTTCCTACTTAAAAAACGCAGTTGATATCCGTTTGACCAATGGCAGCGCCATCAAGCGGGCCAACCATAGATCCATCCGGTTTCCCCCTTCAAACTAGACAAGTTCCGTTCTCTGTAGTTTTTTCGTTTGGTGCTTGTTCAGTGAGATATTTGGCCCGCTCACTATCAATGGACCACCCTGCAGCCTGCGTCCTCGAGCTCGGCCCAAGTCCACCGCCAGCAGTGGAGGGTGAAGCTTTGAAAGTACCAGCCACTCGCAATGTTGAAACGTCAGGAAAACCATGAGATGAACATCGGCCGAAGAACTCGACACAGATGCCAATATGCAGATTGTGAACAAGTTGCCACAAAAGCCTTAACGATTTCGAATGGATTCAACGTTAACACCTTCTTTAATTAGATAAACTCTCCCTGACGGTCAGCTGGCTACACAAACCTAAGACCCATGTTCAACAACTCCGTAAGCGCTCGTGGAATATCTGAAGACCCCTTGTAGAATAATCTGTGACAACCAGGAAAGACTGTAACTTCTTTGTTGTTCCTGGCACCACGAAATCTTGCACTGCTTGCACTAATCTAGGACCAGGTCCCACACCATCCTTACTAATTATGTGGTCTAAATACGAGGGTCGGTCAAAAAGTAATGCCTCCCATTTTTTTTCTACTTAAAAAAATTAAGTTAAGTGAAAAATTTGAATTTGGCGCCATTCCTCAAACCTTCTTCTGCAATCCACTGCAGTAGTAACTTTCTGTGTCAACAGGTGGCAGCACAGCAGAAGTTTGTAAGATGGCCGACATCGATGTTCGTTTGAGACAGCGTTGTGTGATTGAATTCTTGAATGGAGAAGGTGAAACGCCCATACGCATTCATGAAAGACTGAAGAAGGTGTATGGTGTTGTGACAGTGGATGTCAGCACTGTTAGACGATGGGTTCGTCGTTGTAAGGAAGCTGAAGGGCAAACACCGTTGACTGACGAAAAGCGGAGCGGCAGGCCGGTGAGTGCAGTGACTCTACACAACATTCAGCAAGTTGATGACATCATTCGTGGTGACTGTCGGGTGACTGCAGATGAAGTGTGTCGCATTATTTCTCTTAGTAAAGGCGGTGTGATCACGATTATTAAACAATTGGGGTACTCAAAAGTTTGTGCACGGTGGGTTCCAAGAATGTTAACCGATCAGAATAAAGAGGCAAGGAAAACAATAGCCTCCCAACACTTGCAGCGCTTCCGTTTGGAGGGAGATGAGTTTCTGAAAAAAATTGTGACTGGGGACGAAACATGGGTGCATTTTTTTGAACCCGAATCAAAGAGGCAGTCAATGGAGTGGCATCACACAAGCTCACCGAGGAAGAAAAAATTCAAAACTGTGCGATCGGCAGGGAAAGTTATGGCAACAGTTTTCTGGGATACAGAGGGTGTGATTCTGGTTGATTTTTTGGAGCAGAGATGCACAATAAATTCTGTTCAATACGTCACAACCCAAAAAACTTAAAGCACGTCTTCAGCGAGTTCGCCCAACAAAATCAATGGCAGATGTTCTTCTTTTGCATGACAATGCAAGACCACACAGCAGTCGTCACACCTCTGACGAGATTGTCAAAATTGGATGGGAAGTTTTGCCTCATCCCCCGTACAGTCCTGATCTGGCACCATCAGACTTCCATCTGTTCGGGCCACTAAAAGAAGCTCATCGTGGGATTCATTTTGAAGATGAGGAGGCCGTCAAAACATCCGTGCGTCAATGGCTTAGGAAGCAGAGCTGTGATTTTTACCATGCTGGGATACATGCCCTTGTTCAAAGATGGACCAAAACTGTAGAGATGGGCGGAGATTACATTGAAAAATGACAAAATGATCCTCAATGTTGTGGTTTTCAACCTATGTAATTGCATTTAAATTTCCTGACAATTAAACGTAGAAAAAAAAATAGGAGGCATTACTTTTTGACTGACCCTCGTACATTGAAGGAAAAAAAATGTAACACCAAAAATAATTAACGTTGAGTAATGAAATATCTGACTACGTCTGTCTATGTAACATAATTAAGTGATTAACACTCCAAGATCACATGTTAATGTAAGTAAGAGATAAGCCATTGAAAATGTTAATTGCTGTTACATTAATAATCAGTGTAACCGCCAGAATGTTGAATACAAGCATGCAGTCATACATGCATTGTGTTGTAGAAGTTCCAGAAGTCAGTTTGTGGAATGGAGTTCCATGCCTGTTGCACATGATCGGTCAATAAAAAGACGGTTGAAGTTGTTTATGAATGACGCTTGAGTTGTTGTCCGATAATGTCCCATATGTTCTCGATTGGAGACAGATCTGGTTATCTAAGAGGCCAAGGAAACAGGTCGACACTCTGTAGAGCATGTTGGGTTACAGCAGCCATCCTGTTGAAAACACCCCCTGGAATGATGTTTTTAAATGGAAGCGCAGCAAGCTGAATCACCAGAGTGACTTACAAATTTTTCAGTAACGGTGAGTTGGGATAAGCACGAAAGCACTCCTGCTGTCAGACGAAATCGCGTCCTAGACCATAGTTCCAGGTGTAGATTCAGTGTATCTAGTATGCAGACAGGTTGATAGCTGGCCCTCGACTTGCTTCCTTCTATCTAAAATACGGCCATCAATGGCACCGACGTAGTTCCATCTTTCATCGGAAGACCCAACAGACCTTCACCCCGCCTTCCAATGAGCTCTGGCTTGGCAACACCGAAGTCGCAAATGGCGGTGGTTTGGGGTGAGTGGAATGCACGCTACAGGGCGTCTGGCTCAGAGCTTTCCTTGAAGTAACCGATTTGCAACAGCTGGTTGTGTCACTGTGGTGCTAACTGCTGCTCAGATGGCTGACGCAGTTGTAGTACAATGTGCCATGCGCCGAACACGAAGGTATTCTCCCTCGGTAATGCTACGTGGGCATCCGGACACCGGTCTTCTTGCGACCGGCCATTCTCGTGACCACCGCTTCAATCTTGTGCAGTGGCTACATTCCTGCCAAGTCTTTCTGTAATATCGCAGAATGGTAAGAATGCCGTTTTCCTCTCCTTAAAGGCAATCTTGACTATCATCGGCTCACCACATCCAATCTCAAAGGTCACGAACGCTCTCTACCGTTACAGCATGTATCTCCACCTTCATAGAGGCGTTACCAGCGCCCCTCTTATGCGACAGGGGAGAAATACAAGGCATCTTTCAGACGTAGAAACACGCCTACTAACTCTCATTTATGTCGCTTTCCGTCAGTGTAGTTGGCTTCTTCCAGCACAAGGTAGCATTTCTTAGTAGTTAGTGTGAAATGAGTTGCCCTTAACCTCAGTTGCCCGTTGCCTCAGAAGTTGACTACGCTCCAACATACATCTCGAAAAGACAATTATGCCGGCCGGAGTGGTCGTGTGGTTCTAGGCGCTACGGTCTGGAGCCGAGCGACCGCTACCGTTGCAGGTTCGAATCCTGCCTCGGGCATGAATGTGTGTGATGTCCTTAGGTTAGTCAGGTTTAATTAGTGCTAAGTTCTAGGCGACTGATGACCTCAGAAGTTAAGTCGCATAGTGATCAGAGCCATTTGAACCATTTTTGAAGACGATTATGTCATTTCGATACACAAGACACCTACGTGATTTCAAATCTTTTAGTAACTCCGTCCATTTATCGCCTGAATGTTGCTGGTGCATTTTTTAACCCAAACGGAAACCTTCTATACTAGGAGTGTCCCAAAGGCGCTGAAATCGCTCTATCCTCTCGAACCACTTCTAACTAATGCTAGTCACTCTTCGCCCATTGTGGAAAAGTACCAGCACTGCGTCAAGATTATCAGTCGTTACTGCAATGTTCGTAATTGGGTGGGCGCCTGTCGTAATCTTACTATTTAACCGCAGGAATCGGAACGGAATGGATATTTCTTCAAGTCACCCATAGACGTCTTGAGTGCAATTAGATCTGGCTTCCATTATGCCCTCAGGCAGTTGCTGATAAATTCTTCCAAAGTTGGTTACAGATATCATCGTATTCTGTACGGCAGCTGGCAATGACCCTTGCGGAAGAAACATATCTTGAAATTCTAGCAACTGTTCTTCCATCAGTGTCGTCTGAGTCCCTTTGAACTGTTTTAATTTTTCACGAAATGTGACCTTTTATAGACGTTACTTCGCGTGCAGCAATCTTCCTCATCCGGAATCTCTATTGTAACGAACAACATTATCTTCAACAACCTAAACTACCCAGCGCCAAAATTATCCACGTTGATGGGTACAACCTCGTCCGTCTTCCGTGTCTCTCTAGTAACCGTGCAGTACTAGGTCTCGCGAAACAGCCCTCTGCATACAATACCCCACTCTCTTCCAGTGGTTTCACTATACTTAACAGATCATATGATACGTCAGGATCCACTGTTATCCATAGTGATTTCCTTGTGTCACTCGACACACAGCTTTTGAATTAGACCTTAATGTTCTTTCTATTGTTTGATAATTTTGTACAAGATTATGTTGAAGAAAAACTGTGAGAGACTGTCTCCTTGTCAGACAGTGTATGTATCTCGAAAGGATCTGAGATTTCACCCATAATTGTTATTTTGGCTGTTGCGTCTGTAAGTGTCTGTTCTATGAGTATAACACTTTTCCAGTATATTAGATATTTTTCAAATGTCTCAAACAGAATCTGCCTGTCTGTGGAGTCGAAGGACTTCTTAAAGTCCTAGAATGTGGCGGTACAGTGATGTTCGACTGTCTGACCTTAAGGAGCTTTCCCAGGTTCCAAATCTGTTCAGCACAGGCTCTCCCTTTCCTGAAGCCTACTTGGTGTTCACGTACCTTTGTATCAGCTTGTGGTTCTACTCTGTTGAGTAATGCCTTGGAGAAAATTTTGCAGGTGGCACGTAAAAATGAGATACCTCTGTAGTTATTAGGGAATGTCCTATCTCCCCTTATTGTGGAGTGGTTGCGTCAAAGCTCATTTCCATTCCTGTGGAATTTTCTCTGTATTCCATACGTCTGTGAGAATGTTATGGATTTTTTTTCGTAATGGTTTGCTCATTGAGTTTCGAGATGTCGGAGATAATTAGCAAACACTGTTTCTTGATGTGTTCTTCACACTTATTAGTTTCTAATACGCCGTCTTAGTTTACTTCAGCGTATGCAAAGTATGTATGCTATACATGATGTAAGCACGACAGGAAAAGGAATCTGGGACCGCTGGAGGCATTTAAATTTGTGTTCGTCTTTACTTCAAATACTCCACAAACTTTTCTTGTGATACATCGTGGAATATTCCCGCTTCAGCCCCTATGGTTTCACGAGATTCTGGTAGGTGGCGGCGCTGTACGTGGCCCAAAAAATGGTGTCTCTAACAGATACGTGTTCCGTGCAGACAGCTGTCATTTACTTTCTTTTGTCAGATATTCATATGCGCTTGCAGAATGTGTACGTAGACCTGGAAATGAACAAAAGCACGGTAAGCCGTTGAGTGAGGCGTATGTCATCGTCGCAAGAACGTGGCAAAACCTCTCCTATGTCACGCGTGTCGGCCTGGCGCACAAAGTTGCGACTTCTGCAATGATGGAACGTGTGGACACACTCTCTCGAGGGGGTCGACGGATCAAAACAAACACCTCACTGTACAACTGAGCGTCTCTGCCGGTAGCGCTGACACACTCGTCCATCTGTTGGGGAACTTGAGGATGCATGCCCGCTGGGTTCTTCGCCACCTAGAAAAAGACCAAAGAGAGCAACGCCATACCATCTGTGAGGAACTGATTGCGTGTTACGAGGTTGATTGTGAGTATATTTTGATGAAAGTTGTCACAGGCGGTGAAACGTGGGTTCATCACTTCTAACCGGAGACAAAACGGAAATCCATGGAACGGTGGCGCAGATCCTCTTCCGTGAAGAGAAAGTTCAAAGCCGCTCCCTCAGCCGGTAAGGTCATGGCGGGGGTCTCCAGGGACTTTGAGGCGGTTATTCTGATGTCTTTCTGTCACGGTGCATGATCAACACTGAAGTGTATGTGCAACCGTCAGGAAACTGAAGATGCAGCTTCACCACAAAAATGCAAACAAACTTCTCCTTCTCTATGACAACCCAGGGCCGCACTCAAGTATGCGGACCTGAGAGGAGGTCATAAAATTTCACTTGACTGTTCTTCCTCATCCACCCTATGAAAAGGATCTCGCACCTCCTGAATTTTGTCTATTTGTCCAAATGAAATTTACAGTCCGTAAGCCGGCCGGAGTGGCCGTGCGGTTCTGGGCGCTACAGTCTGGAGCTGAGCGACCTCTACGGTCGCAGGTTCGAATCCTGCCTCGGTCTTGGATGTGTGTGATGTCCTTTGGTTAGTTAGGTTTAATTAGTTTTAAGTTCTAGGTGACTAATGACCTCAGAAGTTAAGTCGGATAGTGCTCAGAGCCATTTTAACCATTTGAACAGTCCGTGGGAAGCAGTGCGTGGATGAATGGGACGTTACTGATGCAGCACGACCTTGGTTTGACGTCGACTAGTTGAGTGGTGCCACACGGGAGCACAGGTCCTCTCAGTAAGGTGGCGTAAGGCCATCGCTCTGAATGGAGATTATGTTGGAAAATATGAATTTGTAGCCAAAACAGTGGGGAATAAGACGGTGTATTGCAATCCTGAATAAGACCAACTTTCTTTTAGAAAAAAAAAAAAAAATGTGTTGCATTCTTTATCGAATGCCGCTCGTAAATTTCCCGAGTTGCAATAAAAGGTGAAAGATGCCTTCGGTAGTCTATCACAGGATGCCAACCTCCATCTTTATGATGCAGGGAGTCCCACCTGCGTTGCCACCAGAGGGGCTTCCCTATGATTTGATGCGACCCATTTGGCATGCTTTACAGTGACATGTGTACTTAATTTTGTCTGAGTTGGTTATCATATATTCTTACAATGATGAACTAGCTGCCACATCATTCTCAACAAAATGCTTTGTACTTGAAGATGTTGCATTTTTTCCAGCAGTGTAGACTGCAGTACATATATACACTGAAGTGTCAAGAAAATTTTAGATCTGCCTAATATCGTGTAGGGCCCTGGCGAGAACCGCAGGTGTGTCGCTACATGACATGGCATGGACTCGACTAATGCCTGAAGTAGTGCCGGAGGGAACTGAGACCATGAATATTGCAGGGCTGTCCATAAATACGTAAGAGCCTGAGGGGGTGGAGATATCTTCTGAACAGCATGTTGCAAGGCATCCCAGATATGCTCAATAGTGGTCATGTCTGGAGAGCTTGGTGACCAGAGAAATTGTTGAATCTCAGATGAGTGTTACTGGAGAAACTCTGTACCAATTGTGGATGTGTCGTACTGAAATTGCCCAAGTCCGTCGGCATAAACAATGGACATGTATGGATGCAGGTGACCAGACGTACGTGTCAACTGTCCAAGTCGTATCTAGACGTATCAGTGGACCCATATCAAGACAACTGCACATGTTCGACACCACTACAGAGCCTCTGCCAGCATGAGCAGTCCCGTGCTGACATGCAGGGTCCTTGGATTCATGAGGTTGTCTCCGTACCCGTACACGTTCATTCGCACGATACAATTTGAAACGAGACTCATCCGACCAGGGAGCATGTTTCGAGTCATCAATAGTCCAATATCGGTGTTCACGGGCCCAGGAAGTCATCAAGGGTAGACGAATGGGCCTCCGGCTCCTAAGGCCCATGTCGAAGATTTTTCATTGAATGGTTTAGCGCTGACACTTGTTGATGCCCCAGCACTGAAACCTGCAGCAGTTTGTTGAAGGGTAGCACGTCTGTCAGGCTCAACGATTCTCTTCAGTCGTCGTTGAACCCGTTCTTGCAGGATCTTTCTCCGGCCGCAGCGATGTCGGCGATCTGATGTTTTACCGGAATCCTGATATTCACGGTATCTTCGTGAAACAATCGTACGGGAAATTCCGCACTTCATCGCTACCTCGGAGATTCTGTGTCCCGTCGCTCGTGTGCCCACTATAACACCACGTTCAAATTCACTTAAATCTTGATAACCTGACATTGTAGCGGCAGTAGCCGATCTGACAACTGCGGCAAACACTTGAGGTCTTAAACAGGGTGTTTCACCTAACTCTGCGGCCTCAAATTGTTCTGCAACAACAATAGATATTCAATAACGGTTTTCACCAGCATGAACGTACGGCAGAGGCTTAGGAAACCAAATACTATGAAAAATTTTAAAACGTAAACAAATACTATTTTCAACACAAACTTGTGTATTTTTAAATGGACACCCCCTATTATTTGTATGCTATCAATAGCATGAAAAATCGCAATAATAATGGATTTGGTTGCATCGCAATACGTCAATTACATTTCGAGAAATTGCGAAGCAATGTCGAGGCTTGCAATAAATAAATCGCACAGCTAGCGCATCTCTTGAGACTCAAGCAAGCATCTCACGCTGCCGATAATCATGATATGATTGACTTACTATGTCAGTCGAGTGTTAATGTAGGGTGTGGTACTGTATGATAACACATCATTGGCCCATATTTCACTGATGATACTCCTAAACCAGGATAGTTTAGCCCCTTGTTGAAAGGTACCTTACTTGAACCGGTCCATCTCTTATAATGTGTCAATTAATGCGATATCAAAATGATTATGCGCATAATGTTTATTGTTGCGAAATGATAACTAGAGGTATAATTGATGGTAATTCAGTTGGTTTCACGGTTCTAAACCTGTTAAGTTCCGAAATATGTGGCTTATAAATGGCGTAATGCATTGCATGTAGTATTGTGCTAAATGTAAATGTAAATGTCGTGTGACTAGGGCCTCCCGTCGGGTAGACAGTTCACCGGATGCAAGTCTTTCGATTTGATGCCACTTCGGCGACCTGCTCGTCGACGGGGATGAAATAATGATGATTAGGGCAATACAACACCCAGTCCCTGAGCCGTGAAAATCGCCGACCCAGCCAGGAATCGAACCCGGGCCCTTAGGACTGACATATCGCCCTAACTACTCGACCACTCACCTACCGGGGACGGACACAATACTGTGCTCAGAGCAGGGGTTGCCTGCACTGGCGCTTCTATCCTACTGTAAACACAGCAATATCACCACTCATGCTCTACCTCCAGTGCACAAGTGTCTACTAATCTTGTTTTCTGAACTGCTCTCATATTGTAACGTAATTCACATACGTTGCCTAATTAAAACCTGTTTTCTTGTGGCTTACTGCATTTGCCGTCATCTAATCGATATGCTGGCCTTCAGTAATGCAGAAACACTAGATATTATTTTAATTTGTGGCGAATGTCAACAGAAATGCAACCACAGCTGTGACACTGTATGCTGACCGCTACCCAGATCGGCGATGTCCGTCATGTCGAACCATTGGTAACATCTGCAAGACGCTCACGGAAACAGTAAGCTGGGCTCCCACAAAAGTTCGACATACAATGCCAGCGACTGGCAATGGAAACGAAATTGCTCATCTGGCTGCTGCAGCGCACAATCCTCGGGTGTGTGCACGAAAAATTGCAGGAGGTGTAGAAATAAGCCACAGTAATGTGTGCAAAATCGTGCATCGGCATCGGTTTCATCCGTTCAGTATCTCACTGCACCAAGAACTGCACTTCAGCAGTTGCAAGGTAATCCAGTATTCCTAAGCAATACGTTGTTTACGGTCGATGCTTCATTCACCAATCATGGAAATGAGAATGTGCGGACATGAACTACTGGTCCGTGAAAAATCCACACTGGATTCACCAAGTTGCTCATCAATGACAGTGGAGTGTCAATGTTTGGTGCGGTATCATTGCTAACTGTATTGCAGGTCCCTGTTTTTACCGCGGAACGTTGTATTGACAGCGATATGGATAATTTCTTCAACACACACTACTACTCCTCATGGAGGATCTGGGATTGGAGGCTAGTCTGTCAATGTGGTTCGAACATGATGATGTCCCGCACACAATGCAAAAATTGCCAGAGACGTTCTAGATGTGACATTTCCAAAAACACTCCTGGAAATGGAAAAAAAGAACACATTGACACCGGTGTGTCAGACCCACCACACTTGCTCCGGACACTGCGAGAGGGCTGTACAAGCAATGATCACACGCACGGCACAGCGGACACACCAGGAACCGCGGTGTTGGCCGTCGAATGGCGCTAGCTGCGCAGCATTTGTGCACCGCCGCCGTCCGTGTCAGCCAGTTTGCCGTGGCATACGGAGCTCCATCGCACTCTTTAACACTGTTAGCATGCCGCGACAGCGTGGACGTTAACCGTATGTGCAGTTGACGGACTTTGAGCGAGGGCGTATAGTGGGCATGCGGGAGGCCGGGTGGACGTACCGCCGAATTGCTCAACACGTGGGGCGTGAGGTCTCCACAGTACATCGATGTTGTCGCCAGTGGTCGGCGGAAGGTGCACGTGCCCGTCGACCTGGGACCGGACCGCAGCGACGCACGGATGCACGCCAAGACCGTAGGATCCTACGCAGTGCCGTAGGGGACCGCACCGCCACTTCCCAGCAAATTAGGGACACTGTTGCTCCTGGGGTATCGGCGAGGACCATTCGCAACCGTCTCCATGAAGCTGGGCTACGGTCCCGCACACCGTTAGGCCGTCTTCCGCTCACGCCCCAACATCGTGCAGCCCGCCTCCAGTGGTGTCGCGACAGGCGTGAATGGAGGGACTAATGGAGACGTGTCGTCTTCAGCGATGAGAGTCGCTTCTGCCTTGGTGCGAATGATGGTCGTATGCGTGTTTGGCGCCGTGCAGGTGAGCGCCACAATCAGGACTGCATACGACCGAGGCACACAGGGCCAACACCCGCCATCATGGTGTGGGGAGCGATCTCCTACACTGGCCGTACACCTCTGGTGATCGTCGAGGGGACACTGAATAGTGCACGGTACATCCAAACCGTCATCGAACCCATCGTTCTAAGGGAACTTGCTGTTGCAACAGGACAATGCACGCCCGCATGTATCCCGTGCCACCCAACGTGCTCTAGAAGGTGTAAGTGAACTACCCTGGCCAGCAAGATCTCCGGATCTGTCCCCCATTGAGCATGTTTGGGACTGGATGAAGCGTAGTCTCACGCGGTCTGCACGTCCAGCACGAACGCTGGTCCAACTGAGGCGCCAGATGGAAATGGCATGGCAAGCCGTTCCACAGGACTACATCCAGCATCTCTACGATCGTCTCCATGGGAGAATAGCAGCCTGTATTGCTGCGAAAGGTGGATATACACTGTACTAGTGCCGACATTGTGCATGCTCTGTTGCCTGTGTCTATGTGCCTGTGGTTCTGTCAGTGTGATCATGTGATGTATCTGACCCCAGGAATGTGTCAATAAAGTTTCCCGATCCTGGGACAATGAATTCACGGTGTTCTTATTTCAATTTCCAGGAGTGTAGATGGATGGGGCGGAGAGATACTGTGCGATGGCCAGCACGGTCCCCCGGCTTGGCGCCATTAGACTTCTTTCTCTGTGGCGAAGTGAGAGATAGAGTGTATCAAAAAACCCCAACGACAGTAGAGGATATGCAACATAGTATTACTGCAGCGTGTGCGGCAATATCTGTAGAAACTCTACGACCCCTGTGCAACACTCTCTCTTTACCCGTCTGCAAACGTGTATTGATGGAAACGGAGGGCACTTCGAACCTATGTTGACGTGACACAGTTTCGTTGGTCAGGATGTGGCTGTATTTCCTATGCTGGATGTAATACTCAACAATACAGTTTCTGTGGGCGACAGGGCACTAGTAAATGTGTTTAGCAAAGTAAATTAAAGAGTGTTATCTCTGATTGTAGCTGTAGTTGCCATTTCGCTAGAAACATACATTTGTAATTTTCGTTGGACGTCTTACTTGTTTACTTTTGTGGATTGTGCATACCTTCCCATTGTGTGAGCCCTTGAAACAGGCAACGTGAGGTGCACACTTGAGTCTTAGGACGTGCACTGGCTGTGTGCTTCATTTATTTCAAGCGTCAACTTGGCTTCGCAATTTCTCTGGATGTAATTGACGTATTGCGATGCAACCAACACCATTATTTTTGTGATTTTTCATGCGATTGATAGCACACGATAATAATAGGGGAAGGTTTAATTTAAAAATACATATGTTTGTGTTGAAAAGAGCATTTCCTTACGTTTTAAAATTTGGCATTAGGTTTCCTAAAAAAATGGCTATGAGCACTATGGGACTTAACATCTTTGGTCATCAGTCCCCTAGAACTTAGAACTACTTAAACCTAACTAACCTAAGGGCATCACACACATCCATGCCCGAGGCAGGATTCGAACCTGCGACCGTAGCAGTCCTGCGGTTCCGGACTGAGCGCCTAGAACCGCTAGACCACCGCGCCCGGCTAGGTTTCCTAGGCCTCTGCCATAGTTTCATGCTGGTGAAATGCGTTTTTGAATAGCCATTGTTGGTCCAGAGATATTCGAGATGGCAGAGTTAGGTGAGACACCCTGTAGAGGCCTTGCCGAATGCAACGATGTATTCTGCCTTTTTACATATCTCTATATTTGAATAGTCATCCCTATGCCAGTTTCTTCCAGGCTTCAGTGTATATATAGAGGGACAGGCAGAGAGAGAGACTGAGAGAGAGGGAGAGCGACTTCCACAGGATGGATTATGACGAGGAACTGCATCAAACCAGTGCGAACACCACATCCGTGACAAAAACAACCACAACAACGACAATGGTCTGCACCATTTCAGACCGCCTTGTGATTTCTTGAACCGGTTCTGCTGGTTGTGAGAAAAGTATTTGGTGACGGCTGGGTCGCCGAACCTCATGACAGCCTGCTCCGGATGACTAATGCCCCGACAACTGGCCCCTATAGGGGACATCAGAACGGGCCCGGTCGTCCACGCCTAATGTGCTGGGAGCGCCGCTGCCGGCAGAGGTGAGCCGCGTGGGCGCGTCTTTTGAAAGGAGAGAGAGTCAATGTTTCATGTAACCCTTCTAATTACCGTAATGGATGCTGCGGCGCGCGCGTCCTGATGCGTGCCACTTCCAATCTATCATCCCTCACCCCCACCCTCATCCTCCCACCCCTCCCACCCCACCCCCGTCGACACAGCGAGCTCTCGCCCGCACCGTCGCACCTCCCCTCCGCCCCTCGCTCCCCCTGCTGGCGCCCGTAATCAGCAAGCGCCGCGGAAATAATGAGCTGAAAAACGAGACCGCTTGATGGAGCGCCTCAGGTAATTTATACACTTCTGGAGCCCGCCACGAAGAGCGAGGCAGTGCACTCTTTCTCTGCTCCCCTCTGCCTCCTACTTTGCTGCCGCCCTCATTCAGGCTGACAGTAAGAAAAATAAAGGACCACCAATTCTTTCTTTTAAATGTTGAGTTTAATCCCCTTTGGTTAAGAGATATTGGCTGTATCTACAAGGTGCCACTATTCATTCATTCTCTCGAATTTCAACGCACCTACGCCGGATGATTCGACCTTCTTTTCAATAGCGGCGACGTTACACTCAAACTAAAGTGCAACAAAATTTGTAATGGACAGCACGGTCACTTTTGCGAAGATGCAAAACGAAATTCTCAGAAAAAGGAGAGAAAACTGCAAATCAAGGAAACATAAAAGGCGGAGTATATGGATGAGTACGATGTTGTAGTGCCCGTGTTGAAACGATCCTTCTGACATGAATGCATCGCTCTTAATAACTACAGGGGCACTGCAGTATCTTGTTTATCGGCCGATACCGGGCAGCGATTTTCAATCATACGAGGTGCGACAATAAAGTAATGCAACTGACGTGGAAAAAAAATGTTGCTTGCCGTTTTAGTCAAGTTTAGTATTGTCTCCTTCAGAGTAGTTGCTTTCTGATTGTACACACTTTTTCCAGTGGTTGTGCCATTGATGGTAACATTTCTGGAACTCATCTTCTGTAATATCATCTGAGACCCTCGTCACAGCTTTTTGGACATCTTGCGTTGTTTGAAAATGGTGTCCCTTAACCACCGTTTTGACTCTTGGAAAAAGAAAAAAGGCGCATGGAGCGATATCTGGTGTATAAGGTGGTTGTGGTAGTAATAAAATTTGTTCTGAGGTTAAAAACTGCTGTACTGACAGAGCAGTATCGGATGGCGCATTATCGTGATGCAGAATCCAATTATCAGCAATGTTGGCACGGACACGAAGAACTCTTTTACGAAGTTGTTCCAAATTTTCTTTAAAGTAATATTGGTTAACTGTTTGCCCAGGAGGCACCCACTCTATATGAACAATTCCACTGGAATCAAAGAACACAAGCATTCATTTGAAATGGTTCAAATGGCTCTGAACACTATGTGATTCAACTGCTGTGGTCATCAGTCCCTTAGAACTTAGAACTGCTTAAACCTAACTAACCTAAGGACATCACACACATCCATGCCCGAGGCAGGATTCGAACCTGCGACCGTAGCAGTCGCACGGTTCCGGACTGCGCGCCTAGAACCGCGAGACCACCGCGACCGGGCAAGCATTTATTTCACTTTTGACATTGACATGCGAGGTTTTTTTGGTCTGCGTGATCCCTTTGAGCAAAATTGCGAACTTTGTCGTTTTCTCTCTGGATTGTACTGAAAAAACCAATTTTCATCACCAGTGATAACACTGCTCAACAATTCTGGATTTATATCCGCTTGCTCTAACAGATCGGCTGCCACATTTTCCGTGTTTCTCGCTGTTGTGGTGTGAGATTTTTGTGAACCATTTTTGCACAAATCTTTCTCATACCAAGATCTCCAGTTATTATTAGTCGAAGAGCTTCTCAATTGCTGTTCAGTTCTTCTGCAATCATTTTTATGAATTATCTTCCATCAGATCGTACGAGTTAACGCACCCTGGCCCAGTTGACAACTATCCGTGAGGTTGATGGTCGTCAACTGTGGTCTTCATCTTCAACGTTCGTTCTGTCTTCACTAAACATTTTATGCCAAAGAAAAACTTGAACTCTTGACTTAACCTCGTCACCAAAAGCCTTCTGAGGCTTACCATAAGTTGTCGTCGCGTTTTCACCAAATTTAACGCAAAAAGAAGTTGTATACCGTTGCGCACTATTATGCGGTTCCATTTCCGTGACGAGAGACACAAACACATGTTAACTCATTACAGTACAACTGACGACTGAGCAGTTGCATCGATGTGCCGCTTGGCCTAGAAACAGCTTATACCCCAAGGTCAAAGATATTGCGCCTACGCAAGCCTGCAGGGTTGCCACATCCTGCAAAAGAAATCAGTCTCATTACTTTATTGTCGCTCTTCGTATGTCCACCACAGTACAGGAATTACACAGTGTGCGTACAAGTACAGGTTGTGATGCAAAAAAAGCGACATATGGGAGTTTTGGTCTAGCTGTGGGAAATGTACACATAGCCAAAGCGATTAAGGTGTCCGGTCACATAAAGAGGGATATACAAATTCCAGTCCCGATAAGGCACAAATTTTCATTATCGTCGTTCCCTTCTGTAGCTAATGGTGTTCGTATTCGAAACTGCGAATACATTTCATGTATATGCTGCACAAAACTACGACATGTAAACAAAAGCAGCTTCAACCCACTTGCGTCATCAGAAATTCAGTCAGCTTCCTCTGTGGTTGTAGTACTGCAGTGACTGCAGTAAGCTCTAGAGAACATTACATCAGTAGGAGTCAACATCGTCCCCACAAGTTGATTTTTCGTGCATTAACAAGAACTAAGTTACTATTAATGCATATCGCACAATTTTTCTGACGGCAATCTTTGCAGTTGGTTCCAACTGAAACAAGCTTGCTTCTAGGGGAAGTCTCAACAGCAAAAAGTTTTCTGCCTTTTCGAGGAATGAAGTGAAAGCAACAGCAGTACAAATTACCTGGTTCAGTGGTATTTTTCAGCACGTTTGTTACTTTATTAGCACAAGGTAATTTTCTTTCATAGAGCTTTATTGAACACAACAGCCTTTTAAATGAGTAATATTGGGTTTCACCGCTGTTGTCATTCATTCACTAGGGTTTTAACTCTCTTGCACAAAGCTCCCTGTTTTAGTAATGACATTAACTGTAAACTATTAAAAGATGTAGATACTGTAAAAGGAAGCAAGAATACTCTCAGGAAGTTAATGTTTTGCCAACGGCAGTTATTCTCAGCTGTTTTTACATTTCTCTCCTCCCTCTCCCCCTCTCCCCCCCTCCCTCACACACACACATAAACACTCATAAAACAATGACTTTAATACCAAACCATTGCACTGCATACAACCCCATAACACATGATGCGAGAAATTAATATAGCTGATGCATCACTGGCAATAAAAAGGTAAATCCCTGGATCTGCGTCTCACTGATGTACACATGGTTGAGAGTGTGTTCTGTATTGGCAAACGAAGTAAACTGGTAGTGTGGAAATCCTTTTAAATGGCTGATTTCCTCCATATTTTTAGGAAAACTTCATCTGGAATATTTAGCAACGACTAGTCATGATACGAAAAGCGTACACTGTTTTAGAAACAAAGCTGTCATAATACGTCACTAATATTTAAATGAGTGGTAGTAAAAGAATTTTGCTTTTCTTAAAGACATATTCCGAATCGACAGTACGGCGAATAAGTAAGGGATCGATGTTTTTCAGTGGTGAGTGACTAATCTGCATTAAGACAATGTAAGGCATAACTGTACATTGATTAGTGAATATTGCGGAACAAATTTTATATTAATGTAATACCCACTTTTTTCCTGTCCTGTTGCTAGTACCTTCCTTGAATGTCAAGCCTGAAGTAATTAGCAGACTGGAAAATTGCAGTTACTATGTGGTTCCCATTCATCAGAAAATAATTGGTCGTGTTACAACAACTAGTGTGCAATGGGAATAAGGAAATAGTAAAATAATGTTGACAGATGTGAAAATTACCGAACTATCATTTTCATAATTCACAGCTGCATGGTACTAACACGAATTCTTTACAGACGAATGGAAAAACTGATAGAAGCCGACTTCGGGGAAGATCAGTTTGGATTCCGTAGAAATGTTGGAACACGTGAGGCAATACTGACCCTACGACTTATCTTACAAGAAAGATTAAGGAAAGGCATACCTACGTTTCTAGCATTTGTAGACTTAGAGAAAGCTTTTGACAATGATGACTGGAATACCCTCCTTCAAGTTCTGTAGGTGGCAGGGGTAAAATACAGAGAGCGAAAGGCTATTTACAATTTGTACAGAAACCAGATGGCAGTTATAAGAGTCGAGGGGTATGAAAGGGAAGCAGTGGTTGGGAAGGGAGTGAGACAGGGTTGTAGCCTCTCCCCGATGTTATTCAATCTGTATATTGAGCAAGCAATAAAGGAAACAAAAGAAAATTTCGGAGTAAGTATTAAAATCCATGGAGAAGAAATAAAAACTTTGAGGTTCGCCGATGACATTGTAATTCTGTCAGAGACAGCAAAGGACTTGGAAGAGCAATTGAACGGAATGGACAGTCTCTTGAAAGGAGGGTATCAGATGAACATCAACAAAAGCAAAACGAGGATAATGGCATGTAGTCGAATTAAGTCGGGTGATGCTGAGGGAATTAGATTAGGAAATGAGAAGCTTAAAGTAATTAATGAATTTTGCTATTTGGGAAGCAAAATAACTGATGATGGTCGAACTAAGGTGGATATAAAATGCAGACTGGCAATGACAAGGAAAGCGTTTCTGAAGTAGAGAAATTTGTTAACATCGAGTATAGATTTAAGTGTCAGGAAATCGTTCCTGAAAGTATTTGTGTGGAGTGTAGCCAGTTATGGAAGAGAAACGTGGACGATAAATAGTGTAGACAAAAAGAGAATAGAAGCTTTCGAAATGTGGTGCTACAGAAGAATGCTGAAGATTGGATGGGTTAATCACATAACTAATGAGGAGGTATTGAAAAGAATTGGGGAGAAGAGGACCTTGTGGCACAACTTGACTAGAAGAAGGGATCGGTTTGTAGGACATGTTCTGAGACAGGGAGGGATCGCGAATTTAGTATTGGATGGCAGCGTGGAGGATAAAAATCGTAGAGGGAACCAAGAGATGAATACACTAAACAGATTCAGAAGGATGTAGGTTGCAGTAGGTACT
Source organism: Schistocerca gregaria (assembly GCF_023897955.1). Lineage (NCBI taxonomy): Eukaryota > Metazoa > Arthropoda > Insecta > Orthoptera > Acrididae > Schistocerca > Schistocerca gregaria. The sequence goes on from NC_064924.1 coordinate 517,047,791, forward strand.
GGGAGATGAAGAAACTTGCACAAGATATAGTATCATGGAGAGCTGCATCAAACCAGTCTCAGGACTGAAGACCACAACAACATCAACATGTTTCTCTCTGTACTATATTTAAAGTACATTTATGACTGTATAACATTAAGCCACTGATTACGCTTGCAAGAGGAACGAGTATGGACAGTGAAGAAAAAGTGACACACATGGTGGTCGGCTCTTGATTCCTCGTCCTCATTGAAAACAGCAGTATCTTGGGTAAATCGCAGTCCCCCCAACAGATTTAACAGAGAAATGATAAAAAAGAGGTTCTGGCAATGCTGTAACTATGTGCAGCGAGGTCGAGAACAAGTAACATGAACTCTGCGCTGTGCCGGGTCTGCCCCCCTGAATCCTCCAACCCTAACCCCCCACCGCCCAGCCACCAATTAATTCTGTGAGATACACCACGCACACATCTGGTTTAGAGGTCAGATGTCAGAGTATCTCATTAACAATGATCCACATACGGTCTTCGACTTCTAGTATCGCACACAGAACGCTAATCCAGCTGCCCCATTACCAACGAGAATTCGCAGCATATCCCCTCCCCCCGCGTCTCCTCATTTCATGACCCGTCTGTGATCCCATTCCACTGTACGGTGAACCGACATGATGCACAGGCCAATGGACAGATATAATATGGAAAAACGACCGTCACTTTCAGTTACTTTTGTTCCTCTAAAAGGGGGGGGGGGGGGGGGAGGCGGGGAGGAGCGAGGTTTAGAATTGGAATGGGAAGGATGACATGCTGTGGTGCTTCATAGAGTAAGCCCTTTTTTTCTTCACGCGCAAATATTTTTAGTGAAAAACGCTAAATGCCTTTGGCTATCTGATTCAGGAGTGGAGCCTGTGTAGGATTCTCAGTACATTCCGTAGTTTTTTTCATTTTTTCTGCTTATAGAAATTGGGAGGAACATGAGGATAAAAAAAAGAGACAAAATGCAATGACGTTGTGAACGGATATGCAGACTCGCAGATGTTCGCGAAAAACTATTTTTTTCCAGAATGAGATTTTCACTCTGCAGCGGAGTGTGCGGTGATATGAAACTTCCTGGCAGATTAAAACTGTGTGCCGGACCGAGACTCGAACTCAATTGGTGGAACACTTGCCCGCGACAGGCGAAGGCCCCGAGTTCGAGTCTCGGTCCGGCACACAGTTTTAATCTGCCAGGAAGTTTCATATCACCGCACACTCCGCTGCAGAGTGAAAATCTCATTCTGGAAACATCTCCCAGGCTGTGGCTAAGCCATGTCTCCGCAATATCCTTTCTTTCAGGAGTGCTAGTTCCGCAGGATTCGCAGGAGAGCTTCTGTAAAGTTTGGAAGGTAGGAGACGAGGTACTGGCAGAAGTAAAGCTGTGAGGAAGGAGCGTGAGTCGTGATTGGGTAGCTCAGTTGGCAGAGCACTTATCCGCGAAAGGCAAAGGTCCCGAGTTCGAGTCTCGGTCCGGCACACAGTTTTAATCTGCCAGGAAGTTTCACTATTTTTTTCAGTTAAAGTATTAAATTGTATACAATTTACACCTCCACAATTCGGTATCTTGTGTATTTCTTTTACCTTTATTTAAACATTAAAACATAACATGAACTTCTTACAGACGTAAGCAAATTGTTTGTTTCGTCCACGACACAAATAAAGCAAATATAAAATAATAGTGGACACAGAAACATAGGTACAAAAACACAATAGGTCGATCACACTATGTTGTACATTATGCTACGCACAATAATTCCGTTCCGTACGTTTCGCGTGGAGGCTTATCTTCACAGACTTGGTACGTACACATACGAGAACCGTACATTTTAGAGGAGATGCTCAAACCAACTGTCTTGTGCTTGTAAAGACTTCTACACTCACTTATCACCGCAGCACCCTATGCAACACACACTGCGGAAGAGGCATGCAAGCGAGCTACTCGTCGTGATATACTATAAAATTATTTCTTTAAGTGTCGCCACAAAGAAAACTCTAGCAGATTATGGTCCGCTGGACATCAGGCCAGTACATTGGATCTTCATGACCAATCCATTTTCCAGGGAACGCTTCATTTAAATAGTTGCGCACATACATTTTAAAATGTGATGGAGGAACATCTTGCTGAAACGATAGCTGTCACCGAACACCAAGCGGAACGTTCCATAATTCGTCAGAAGGCGTATTGCAAATAAACGTACTATACAGGGATGCATTTAACTCGTCCGCACCGAACTAGATGGTGCAGTGGTTAGTACACTGGACTGGCATTCGGGAGGACGACAGTTCACATCAGCGTCCGGCCACCCTGATATATGTTTTACGTGATTTCCCTAAACTGCAGTCAATTGCAGGGTCGGTCCCTTTGGAAGGGCACGGCCTTCCTTCCCAGTCCTTCCCTAAACCGATGGGATCGATGACCTCACTGATTGGTCCCTTCCCCCAAATCAACAAACCAACTCGTCCTGCAGTAGGTATGTATCCAAAAGCACTTATCTCACGATTCCAGGCCACAAGCTTATACCAAAGCGTGTCTCAAAGCCACGTTCACGAGTGACGTGTGGGTTGTGTTCCGACCAATAATGGCTGTTCTGGATGTTGAAAATGCCTTCACGAGTGAAGTTAGATTTGTCAGGCCATATCACGTGACTTATAAATTCGCCGAATGCGCTCCTCTGACTGCTGGTGTTGAACTAACGTGTAATGACGTCGATGCAGCTCTTCATCGTGCAACTCTTCAACAACCAGTCTTTGAGATATTTGGAACTGCCCTTCAGTATCACAGGTACCTCGCTGTAGTGATTGGTGATTTATTTGTGATCGCGTCCCTCATTGTCGAGTACATCTAGTCTTTGGACAACCTCTGTCCCTTACTTGTTAACGGTGATTACAAGTTTCCGGAAAGCGTTGGTCCGCACAACGAAAGAAACCAGCAGCAGCTAGGTTATCACCCAGTACCAAGAGCATACCGATGTATTTATCGAACCCGACCTACAAAATTTGAAAGGACCATTTATACTTGTGCACTGCACTTTGCTACACACATGAGCGCAGTTTAATGGATCCCAATGTCATGTGAAAGGACATTGCCATGTTACTAAATCATGCCCTGCTTATAGAGAAAAACAACTAGGGAACGCACGTCTAAAAATACGAAGGTAAACTTTGGAGATTTCGAACCATAGCTCCATGATGGATGAAGGTTTGACGTCCCAGCACTCTGCTAGTGAGCTATGGTGGCTGGTACGATAGTATATGGTTATCCATGTTCCTCTGTACATTGCGATGCACTGCACGATGTAACAGTGTTGCCAGCTCCTTGTATTCATACTTGTATTTCCAAAACGCATCCGATCTGATTTTGCTAGATAAACTTTTGTCTTGAATCTGGATGAGTAATTGCAAGTCGTCCCTAAGTGCGGCATCTTTTCTTCAGCTTGTATTTCTTGATTACGTTCACCCGTCCTCAAAACCGAAAAATTGGTATCAATAAAATGACGAGCAAAATTTTTCTAGATGCAAGGCGAACCATTTTAAAAATGTTCATAAGAAATAAATAGAAATAAATATCTGCTGAAGAAACGTCTCTCTTAAAACACCAAACTTTAAAAGATTAATTTAACAGTACAAATTCATTTTCTAAATATTTCCAATTCAGCAGTGAAAAGTGTGGGTGCACGTGGTTAATATTAACTTCATACCAACAATTATATTCTGTGGAATTTATTGAGTAATGCAGTTCAGCGAAACAAACGTTTAATCAGATATGTATTAACACTGGTAAAGGAAAATGCTACATAAATTATTTTATCTGAAAAAAGATTTACGAATTATATAGTATGCCACAGAAATCATTTTCTCCTTGCACATGTACATTTTTGCACGTATGCATTGTACATAATTATAGAAACTATTGTTTAGCCGTAGACTGAATAATAACAGGAACGGGGTTTAGTTCCAAACAAAACAAAATCTCACAGAAAGCTTCAGTTTTAATAATAATAAAAAGCCCTTACAGAAACAGAGATTCCAATCACAAAACACTCAGCGCATAAACACTGATTCCTATCGACTTAAATTTTAAACTTGCCAGAAATGCTTGGATCGCATTATCTCTAAACGTTCTTCAGTTTTTGATTCTCCTGCATTGTGTAGTCACGACAAGACTAAATAAAAAAAAAATCATAAAATAGAATACACAATTTAACGTTTAAGCTCAGAAGATCAATTACATAACTATGCCAGGGGTGGTTTATCCAAATATCTAATTGAAGTTCCGACTAACACAGAAAAAAGTCTGTTGTACTTTAACACAAACTTAGTCTAAGTTGCTTTATGGTTTGGCGTTGACCCTTTGCCACAGTCTTTTGCTACGTGATACGCTTAACCATTTCGTTCTCTGTGTCGTCTAACAATAAATCTTGCTGGTAAGGTTGAAGTCGTTTTCCAATATTCAGTTTGCTTTTTGTAATACGCGTTTCGCTGCTTTTATTTGTGAAGCATCTGCAGTGGCCCGTAATACACCATTCTTTTTATAAATACGTATAATAAATGTGTGATGTAGTAGTTACCATATGTTATTATGCTACATTTTATCTCGTTTTTCTCTTGTTTTTGAGATTAGAAACAGCTCGTTTGTAGCTCAAATATATTGATGTCAAATTATCGTTTGTGTTACTTACGATTTACAGTGTTTCTAGTCCATATCAGCCCATTTGTGTGGTACTTGACATGTGTTCATTTGGTCCTCATACCCCAGATGGCTGATTTCCGACGTTTTTTCACCCACGTTTATTATAAGACGTCAGCTGCTTTTTTCATTTTGTTATCTATTTGTGTGTGTTTACAGAGTGTGGCGTTGCCTATTGTCGCTGTATTTTTATCTTCATTCTTTCCTTTGCATTTTGTGTGTTTTAATGTTTTTCGTTTGTGTGTGTGTGTGTGTGTGTGTGTCTGAGAGAGAGAGAGAGAGAGAGAGAGAGAGAGAGAGAGGGAGAGAGGTACAGATAGGGGGAGAGGAATAGGAATAGAGATAGACGGGAATGGAGATAGAGAGGGAGAGAGAGAAAGAACGAATGAGGAAATTCATTAATTGTTTATTCTGCATATGTTTCAGTTTTTGTTTGCTATAGCTCTGTCTCCTTACACCTCCGTGAATCACTCTTACAAGAATCGGCACACAACAGTATCACAAAATGAGAAGAGCAAGTGACGTGTTATAATTAGTGTGGCTGAAAAAATGCAGGAATTCGGCCAGCTGGAGTGTGAGGACCGAATGAACACACCCCCAGGAGCATACATATGGACTAATATTGACTAACAACCCTGGAAATCGTAAGTGACATCAAACGATAATTTAACATCAAGATATTTGTGCTAGAAAAGTCGTTCCTAACCTGAAAACCAATAGAGAAACATGACAGAATGTAACTGAGTAACATATTTTAACTGCTACATAATACGTAATATTATATTTATAAAGCGAAACATGGATTTTAAAGATGACTGTGTTAAAATCATATACATTTGTAAGAGATGCGTCATGAGGCAGTTGGACCCTTCGACCATAAATATAATAGACTGGCCCTGACGTCATTTTCGGGGCTCCAACATCTCTGGTCTAAAGTCACGTGAATGTTGGCAAAACATGGTTGTTTCTTGTTTTGTCGGGGGAAATGGCATTACATTTCACGTGTAAATGTTTCTGTGATACTGCAGATGCGTTTATTGGAATCTGCTGAAGTGACTTTTATATGTTTTTTACACTTGAAATAGAATATCACGTAAATTAAAGTGTTGAAAGTGATGCTCGTAAAGTCAGACTCATTTTACATTTCGGAAAGTATCTGCGATAATTCGGTTACAGAGGTAAGTGTAACTGTTTCTCGTACCTACTCATAGGTTCCCTAAGGATGAAAGCCTAAGGCAGCTTTGGATACAGGCCCTGAAATGGAGAAACTTTAAGCCATATGCACATACGCGCCTTTTTGTATATACAAGTGGGATTATAATAAGGTAAGAGCACCTATAGTCGACATATGAAGATAATTTCTCTCTGCCTTCTAACAGTATTAAATAAATGTAGGCTCCAAAATCATTTTCTGAAACTTCAACGTCTCACTTTTCATCTAAAATATCATTTTCTTAAGTGATATTTTAAACTTTTGCAAAAATAGTAGGCACTGAACCTTTGAAGTGCACCTAAAGCTGATACTCTAAAATGGACTTGCTCCTAAAGTCGACAATTTTGGCACCTATAGTTGACATAATTCCCATATCCCACTTTCTTTTATAAGTAACTAGAGCTCAAAACGCTGCGAATCCAATGTTTAAAGTTTTGACACGAGCCCACTCTTAGCGTTTAAAAGGATTTAAACGACATTTTACTTTAATTGATAGTTTATAGTAATTTCGCCCGCTTCCCACCAGAGGGTCGTTCTATGTATTTGTAGGATTTTATAATGGTACTGTGAACAAATCCAGGTCAGATGTAGTTCTGACATAATTTTTCGCAAATAAAAAAGTTATTTTTTTTGGAAGCGTTTGGCAGTCAATTGAGAAATTTGGGTAAAATACGATACAAACATAGGATGGCATACCGCTGATTTGAAATCCCGCCACGTTTTGCCAACAGTCACGTGGTTTATGTTGGAGCCACACCAGCCCTATAGCTTCTGCACAGCAAGGACAGTCAACTAGTATCTATGTTCGAAGGTTGGACCATATAGACTACTGGAGAATCTTGGGCTGGTCAGATCAGTCCTGATCCAGTTGGTAAGAGCTGACGGTAGAGTTAGTGTGTGGCGCAGAAGGGTACTGGGCCATAATGTATCTATTAATGTTTCTAAATAAAATAAATCAATTTATTTCTAAAAGCAAACATTCAAGAATAACATTAACTGGAAAGAATAAATTTCAATAACAAACTGATGGCAAACATCTCAATAAGGCAAAAGTGTAAAACCACTTCCTCTTTGTAAAGAATATTAAATGCAGTAAAAAAAATACGTTTACATTACAAACAGCAAAACTTATGATCAAATGATTATGTCACAAATATGGTGACAGAGGCCGGCTTAATAATTTCGAAAATTCAGCTGTAGCCACGCATATTTGGGAAACGTGACACCCCATGCTGGGAATAAATTAGGATCTTGTTATTTTACATAGACAGGTCAGAGGGAAAAAGCTCGATCTACTAGAACAGCTGGAAATTGCGATACATAGCGTGGATAATCAGAAGACACTGAATGAACAGCTAACTGGTGATACAAATAACTTTTTTTTTCTTTTAGTAACTAAATTTTTAGCAATTGGCAGGATAGCATCATTTCATGAGGTCCTTGGAACATGTATACGATATCTGTTTGTATAGACATCTCTGTGACTTCCTTGTTTACTTGTGCGTGAGCTCACTCGCGTTGCAGTACGTGTTTGGCTACGTGGTGCGTGGTATCAACGAAGACGCCAGGGCGATTTACGACGATAGAGGAGACAGCCATGTGGTTAGATGTTGAACACCATTGGCCACACCATTTTAGAGTTTTTTATATTTTGACCACTATGTAAAGATGCACCTTGGAAGACACGGCTGCAACAAGGGAAGTAGCCACTATGTTTTAATTTCATTATCAGTTCATTGTGCCTGGTGCATGTTCCATTTTAGCGAGTTTTAACAGGTTCTTTTACTTTTTATTATTCTGATGATGGAAGCTTGACTTCCGAAACGCGTCAATCTTAGTGTTTTACACTATAAACAAGTGGTTGAGCAGATAATTTTTTTTTTTTTTTTACATTGACACTCACAACCACGACCTCTCATCTAGTGTGGATAAAATTAAAGTCTTGGAAAGTTCTTCTTCTTCTTCTTCTTCTTGTTTCTTTCTGCCTGGGATAAAGCCTGTTTCGTTCGGTATCCATCTGTATACCCTGAGGTTGTGTCGTACCATCTTTTCCTTGGAGGGCCAATACTTCTCTTACAGTGGTAATTTATTTCTTACGACTTTCACAACCTTCCATTCATCCATCTGTTTACGTGTTCGTTCCACTCGTGCTTTCTCTTATGTACTCAATCGATTAATGAGCCACTTTATATGCCTTTTTCTAAGCTTTAACTTCTCTATCATGCGTTGTGTCACCTATAATTCTTTGCAGAAGTTTCATTTCTATGGTTGCCAAAAGTATTTCTTGTTTTTATCTTTCCGGTCTTGTCTCAGCTGTGTCAAAAATGGTGCGACTTTATTTTGTATACTCTTACATTTGTATCTTTTCCTATATGGTTCCTTTTTCCAAATACTATCATTTAAACACCATAACACTTTATTTGCTTTTGCTGTTTGTTCTCTAACTTCCTTTTCGACATATCCACGACTGGGCAGTTCAGTACCGAGATATTCAAATGTCATTATCTATTGAATAGCTTTTCCATCCACTTCCAGTGTGCATCTAATTGCTTTCACAGATTCGGCCATAAATTTGGTTGTTTTCAATGCATATGACCACATTTATATGTTTGTCTGTCACGTTAAATATATGTAAACGTTTATGTAGGATATCGTACTGTTTGCGAGCAGAACTGCATCACAACAAATGATTTTTACTTCTTCGTCCCCCATTCTATTACCACGACCAAAAACAAATACCTTTGAGCACTATGGGACTTAACATCTGAGGTCATCAGTCCCCCGCCGGGAGCAGTGGCCGAGCGATTATAGGCGCTTCAGTCTGGAATCGCGCGACCGCTACGGCCACAGGTTCGGATCCTGCCTCGGGCATGGATGTGTATTATGTCCTTATGTTAGTTAGGTTTATGTCGTTCGAAGTTCAAGGGAACTAATGACCTCATATGTTAAGTCCCATAGTGCTCAGAGCCATTTCAATCATTTCAACAGTACCCCAGAATACAGAACTACTTACACCTATCTAACTTAAGGACATCACACATATCGATACCCGACGCACGATTCGTACCTGTGACCGTAGCGGTCGCGTGGTTCCAGACTGAAACGCCTTGAACCGCTCGGCCACAATGGCCGGCTATAACCACTACCAGCTAAAACCTAATTTATCATAGTGTCCGTATCTATATTAAACCTCGGTTGCGCGCGCAGAGTACAAATGTAGTCCACTGTCGTTCTAAACGTTATTTTCTTATTCTTGGCAACAATGGCGGGGCTAAAATCCTCAGAGTCTGGCGTTCCTGTTCTAACCCGTACCTACAGTAAGCGACGTGTTCCGTCTTGCACGGATCTTCTCATTGGAAAGTCTTGAGTTTTCCCTGTCGTGTTTGGCGCTCACGTTACTCCACGTGAGTATCGAAGTACCAGCACTTATTTTATATTGTAAGTCAAATTTTAATTTCCTTTATATTTGGAATATGTTTGGACTGCTATTGCAGCATTAATTTATCGTTATTACTTAGGTATAATGGCAGATCACACTCCTGATGAAAAGATTTTGATGCAACGGCTAGAGGAAGAACTGCAGACTGATGAGCCTTCCGATTGTGATTCTGATCTCTCCGCTGAATACAAAAGCTAGGATGATGATCGACCATACGAACAAACTGGAAACAATGCCATGAAAGAATTGGAAGAAGAGAATGTGGATATGCAAGAGAGCTTCAACAAGGCAAGTGAAGAAAAATCGGAATAAGATAATGTCGACAAGGAAGAGAACCTCAACAAGTCAAGTGAAGAATCTGACTTTTATTTTGGAAAAGATAAAGCAAAATGGAATAAATTACCGCCTCGTCCTGATGTTAAAACAAAGTCCAGCAATATCGTTCTTCATGTTCTTGGTCCAAAAGGAGAGGTAAACAATGCAGAATCTGAAATCGATTTCATTAACTTGATTATTGATGACAGAATGTTAAAGCTGACTATGAAAGGTGTCAATCTTTATACAGAAACTATCAGGCAGAAATTTTCTAGAGAACGAGATGCAAAACTTATAGATCAATGTGAAATGCGTGCCATTCTTGCTATACTTTTTTTCATTGGTATGCTAAACACTTCCGAATCGAATACTTCCAAAATATGGGACAGTGAGAAAGGCACTGGTATTGAAAGAGTCTATTTGACTATGTCGAGGAATAGATTCCATATCTTGCTTCGTTGCCTCAGATTTGATGACGTAAGTACCAGAAATGAGAGAAGAAAACTCGAAAAATTGGCACCAATACGTAAACTTATGGATTTGGTGTTAGAAAACTTGCAGAAATACTATACCCTTGAAGATTGCCTCACAATTCATGAGCATCATTGGTTTTCGTGGAAGATGTCCATTTAGACTGTTTATACCGAGTAAACCTACTCGTTATGGCCTGAAGGTGTTTGTATTAGTGGATTGAGGAATAATGTATACTGTGAATAAGAAACTTTATGGAGGAAAACAGTCGGTGAGGCCTTTTGATGTAACCAATGTAGGAAAGGAGATCGTCATGAGAACTGTGAAACCAATATTAAGCATAGGACGTAACATAACAGGCGATAATTTATTTACTAGCTATCGTCTGCATCAAGAACTGGTTGAGGAAAAGACAATTCATGTTGGAACAATAAGACGCAACAAAAAAGAAATACCTCAATAATTTTTACCAAGCAAATCTCGAGATATAAACACTTCTCTTATCGGCTTTAGATATATGCAACACTTGTATCCTATTGCAAAAGGAAAGAGAAAGCAGTAATTTTACTTTTAATTATGCACAACGATGCAGCGATTGACGAGTCCATTAGTTCAGAAACAAACCAGAGATTGTTACATTCCAGAATCACACAAAAGTTGGAGTTGACGTACTCGATCAACTTTATTCATATTATGATACATCAGGAACTACTAAGAAATGGCCAACAGTTATCTTTTACAATATTTTAAATATCGCCGCTATCAATGCTTTCTGCATTAATTCAGTAAACAAAAAGTATGTTAAAGTGAAACGAGCTTATTTCCTTAACGAAATAAGTTGGCAAATGGTGAAACCACAGATTCATGAACGCATGAAAGAGTCCTTGATACCCAGACAACTAAAAATTAGACGACTGATGTTGTTAGGAGAAGACTCAGAAGAAAAAATGAAAATAGCTAAATCAAAAAGGAGGGCAACGGACGTTTTAAAATATGTGGCAAATCAAGAAATAAATCAACACGAAGAGTGTGCGCAAAATGTAACGATTGGGTGTGTGTTGAACATTCGCCAACGAGCGTTGTTTATAAGAATTGTACGTCATTTGTTATTATACATATCTACTGTGATTACTTTTGTGTATTGTGAGCTTCTTCATTAAAGTTATTTTGAATAGTTTGAGTAACAAATGGGTGGAGTTACAAAAACTGACTCTGCGTTTAGAAACTTAGATTTTTAATTCCCTCGTTTCAAAAGTATTTGTAACGAATTTACTCACCCATCGCAAAGGACACCCTCCCCCCCCAAAAAAAAAAAAACAAATAAAATAATTGATCAGGGAAGAAACGTACTTTAACAAAAAAAAATTGTGGTGGAGTATATTTGTACTCCGCGGGCGTATGTGTGTCCTCAAAACCCACGAGAGTAGCGGAGTGTTAGAAGTAGAGGTCTCAAAGAGTGAACTTGTCTAATACCACCATTAATTGCTATTCAGCTGTTTAACAAGGAATGAATTTTCACCTAGATGTAGCTGTTGGAATAAATTTCTTCAATTTTTTTTATTTATTTTTTTTTAAATTTTTTTTTGAGAAATCCCCCGCTTACAGAGCAGGTTTCCCACACCTGTAAACTAAATCCTATCGAAAGCCATCTGTAAATGAATAAAACAAAGATAAGCTGATAGTTTGTGCGCTACAATCTGTCTAAGAACCGATACTGGATCGGTGCATGACCTACCGGATGTAAAATCATACTGCTCTACTGCAAGTGAAATGCTTTTTATTTTGCTTCCTGTTAATCTTGTTAAAAATCGAACTCATTAGTTTTATACCTCTGTAATTGGAAAGGTCATTATTATCTCCTTTTTTGTACATGAAAATTGTGATATTAGTTCTCCATTCCTTTCCAATATCATTACCGCATATAACATTGTAAACCAACTTGGTTAGTTATTCAGTAACTGCATATCCTCCATGCTTCAGTAATTCACTGGATATGTAAGTTTTCCCTGAAGACTTGCAGTTTTTAACAAACTTACAGCTTATTGTACCTTTATGTGGAGCAGTTATATGAACGTTTACTTGTATATTGATCACTCATCTCTCTTCGTTTTCTTGTGATTTTTTACTGACAGTTGTGTGAGGTAAATTCAAACTAATGTAAGTTCATACAAGTCACTAGTCAATATAAGATTCACCTTCAGCCGCCCACGCCTCTAGAGCGATTATCCAATTAAAAATTGGAGGGAAAATGAAAGTCACTCATCCTTAGATACCTATAAGGACAAAAGTAATATCTCCTAGGCCAGTAGGATTGTTTAAAATGGCGTGAAAAGAACTTCACCATCACCATTCTCCATCTCTCTCTAGCCCGAGAGGATGTCATAAAAATGGCAGGAAAACAACTCCCTCTCCCACTATTCTCTCAACTGCTGCATGAGTGCCGTTATTCGACGCCTGTACGCTGTAGCGAAAGGACGTCATTATTAAGCGTTGGCAGAGATAAGCCACAGGATGGAATAAAAGGAATAATACAATTTTCTCATTTGAAAGTAAGATTACATATAGTTTCACTATGGTGCAGATGTTTTGAATGAAGGCACTTACACAAATGGTCTAGTTAGAGAATAGGGGGAGAGTAATTAGCGAACTTCGTTTCACACCATTTTTAAGTCATCCTATTGACCTAGAGAGAGAAGAAAAAGGGCGAAGGGGGCATTTGTTTTCCCATCATTTTTAAGTCATTGTATTGGCCTAGAAAGAAGGAGAAGCAGGAGAGTTTGTCTTCCGCTATTTCAAGTCATTTTATTGGCCCTGATCAAATGGGTTAGAGCGACCTTGAGTTTGGTCGTCGTCGGTACCCAGTGATTGGATGGTTGGGTGACCTCCATTTTCCCTACCATGTTTTAGTCGCACAAGCACCGCAGAGGCGTGGGCAATGGAAAGGATGGGGTGGGGGCGGGGGGTGCTTACCTTGACATGTCATTGCTATCAGGTGACATCCCGACTTTGAATGTATCTCCACGCTGTTGCCTGAGTGGCATGTGGTTGGGTACGACATTGAATTTGGTACCCATACATGCCCTGTCCCACTACCTTCTCGACATTACGTTATCTTTCTAGAACGGACATTTGGTCTCCCCTACCACCCTCTCGAATTTCTAGTCGCCTGTACTCTACCCCGGCTTTTCAACTGACGAAATCGAGTCTTTTGGAATTCCCTGCGATTTCGTCAGACAAATTCCAGAGAGGCCCTCCAAATTGTAATATTCCACCACAGTTGTAAAATCATTAATATTAAATACTTTCAGTCGATAAACAATTCTTGTCTTAGGTTAAGCAATGTTTCGCTAATACTGAACTTAATTATTAGAATATATTGATTTCTATGTTATACACTAAAAATTGCCCTGTGGTTTTTAGAAACAGGGAAGAGGTGCACCTCGCAGGCCTGAGCCATTCCCACACATGTCACATCCGTCTGCTATGGACTGAGCGCTAACCCAACAACGCTTACTGTCTCTGCAACTAAATATAAAATCACTGATTGTATTTGCCAGCTAATAATACATAGTACAGTCACCACCAGAAGGTTTATTTTAATCTGGTCCAAGAGCATGGAATCTCTGACTTAACTAATAATTTTTTGTTCATTGAATTATGTAAATTCAGGTGTTCCCCAGGGAAGCGTCCTGGGACCTATACTGTTCCTGATCTATATAAATGACCTGGGTGACAATCTGAGCAGTTCTCTTAGGTTCTTCGCAGATGATGCTGTAATTTACCGTCTAGTAAGGTCATCCGAAGACCAGTATCAGCTGCAAAGCGATTTAGAAAAGATTGCTGTATGGTGTGTCAGGTGGCAGTTGACGCTAAATAACGAAAAGTGTGAGATGATCCACATGAGTTCCAAAAGAAATCCGTTGGAATTCGATTACTCGATAAATAGTACAATTCTCAAGGCTGTCAATTCAACTAAGTACCTGGGTGTTAAAATTACAAACAACTTCAGTTGGAAGGACCACATAGATAATATTGTCGGGAAGGCGAGCCAAAGGTTGCGTTTCATTGGCAGGACACTTAGAAGATGCAACAAGTCCACTAAAGAGACAGCTTACACTACACTCGTTCGTCCTCTGTTAGAATATTGCTGCGCGGTGTGGGATCCTTACCAGGTGGGATTGACGGAGGACATCGAGAGGGTGCAAAGAAGGGCAGCTCGTTTTGTATTATCGCGTTATAGGGGAGAGAGTGTGGCAGATATGATACACGAGTTGGGATGGAAGTCATTACAGCATAGACGTTTTTCGTCGCGGCGAGACCTTTTTACGAAATTTCAGTCACCAACTTTCTCTTCCGAATGCGAAAATATTTTGTTGAGCCCAACCTACATAGGTAGGAATGATCATCAAAATACAATAAGAGAAATCAGAGCTCGAACAGAAAGGTTTAGGTGTTCGTTTTTCCCGCTCGCTGTTCGGGAGTGGAATAGTAGAGAGATAGTATGATTGTGGTTAGATGAACCCTCTGCCAAGCACTTAAATGTGAATTGCAGAGTAGTCATGTAGATATACTAATACTAGGAATGTCAGTCGCACCATGCACTAAGAGAGAAAATGAAATTATATGTTTCAGAGTATGCTTCACATTCAAACTTAACATTTTTCAGCGATACTAATTACGAAGAACTTCAACAAATAAAAATTATGGCTATTTTCGTATAACACCATGCAAAGCACTCAATTAATGAACTGCAAATGTCATGCACCACTGATTAGGTTTGTATATAATAACGATTTTATTTTCATTGACATGTTTATGACATTGACAAATTGTTACCCAAACATTGTCCGCAGCTCGTGGTCTCGCGGTAGCGTTCTCGCTTCCCAAGCACTAAGTCCCCGGTTTCACCTGCCTTGAGATGATTGGGTGTTGTTGTGTCGTCCTCATCATTATCATTCATCCACATTAAGATAGGACCCTGCCTAGTGCGGCAGTGCGGGTCTTCCGCATCGCTCCTCTACGCTCTCTCCAGGAGTACTGGACTTCATCAGCATCACCCAAACTGGTCAGGACATCTCACTTTAACCAGTATTCTTTGATCTCCTGATGTCTGTTCTCAATTTTTGTAATTGCCAATGACTGAAGGATTCTTCACCAACAAGGTGCATTTTCTCTTCAGATACGTTTGCTACAGATTTTTTGTTAATGTATGGGTTCATTATGTGACTACAGTGTTCTTTGCATCTTCATACAGTTGTATTAACTCTAGTCTAGGCAGAGAAAGATAGTTTCCACGGAGAAATCAACAGAAGACTAATCGTCCTCAATTCAACTGTACGCCTTACTCTTGCCACATAAATTTGAGTTGGTTCTGATTTATGCATCTGCTCCTCTATAACTTGTATCAATTAAGGACGCCATGCTCCTAGAGCGGCAGTACGGAACAGAATCTGGTGTGGAGACATTACTAAACTCTCAGCGGGGTTGCATGAATATCTGCACTTATTGGTTTCTTATAATCAACTTCATATCTGATCGTTTTCTTTCACGTCACTTTACCTAAACTTTTATTACACCCTCACTCTCTCAACATACACGCTTAAGAAGCCATTCCTGACTATTTTCTCTTCGTAACTGGTATTATACTCTGCACATAGGAGCTAAAAAATAAACATCTACAAATAAAAAATGGTAAGAAGAAGGAGGAGAATAAAAAATGAGGAACACTAACAGATAACTATTAAAATGTATTTATCGTACCCTTATTTTTCGTGGTAAATTGCGAAACGCCCAGCAGTGCCAAAGGGACCTATATGTATCCTTATGTGATCGAAAGTTTTTAGACACCTGTATGTAATGCACAATTGACCAAACACCAACAGTTCTGCCCAGTGCTTTGGGGGCTTCCCCAGACTGTAGTCAAATGGTGGAGCAGTCCCAAAACAAAACAAAACAAAAACTAAGATCCCTGCATTGGTATAACAAACATCCAGTCTCTTGCTGGAAGGACGAATTCTTAAAGAAAGCTGCGGCCATTGAAATTATAAACCACATCCAGTGAGTGCAAATGTTCTGTTTGTAATGACTTTGGCGTCAACTGCACAGGAACATCGTAACTGGGTTCTTTGGTTTTATCCGTAGCTCATTGTTCTGTAACATGTCATAGTTTCAGTCTGAAGGTAGTAGACTTTCAATCATAAACGTCACAATTTTAGTTTGATCGAGTTTTCCGGGAATTCACAATGTATTAGTACGCTTGTACGAATTTGTAAAACAAGTGCAATGGAATGTAGTCGAATTAAATCAGACATTGTCAATGGAGTTAGGTTAGGAGACGAGGCGTTAGAAAATGTGGAGCACCTTTCCCTCTGAGAAACAAAATAACTGATGATGGCCAAAATAGGGAGATATAAAACACTGACTGGCAATAGCAAGCAAAGAATTTCTGAAAAAGAGGAATTTATTAACGTCTAATATAAATGTAGACGTCGAAAAGTGTTTTCACAAGGTACTAGTATGGAGTGCACCCTTCTACAGAAGCAAAATATGGACAAGTGCAGGAAAGAAGTGTCTCTGGTTCTCAGCACTATGGGACTTAACATCTGTGGTCTTCAGTCCCCTAGAACTTAGAACTACTTAAACCTAACTAACCTAAGGACATCACACACATCCATGCCCGAAGCAGGATTCGAACCTGCAACCGTAGCGGTCACACGTTTCCAGACTGAAGCTCCTAGAATCGCACGGCCAAACCGGCCGGCGGAAAGAAGTGAATTCAAGTGCTTGAAATATGGTGCTACAGAAGAATGCAGAAAATAAGATTAACTCGAATAACTAAGTAAGAGACGTGAGTTGAAAAGAATTGTATAGCACATCTTGACTAAAGAAGGGACTGGTTGATGCAAGACATCCTGAGGCATCGAGGAATTGTCAAATTAGTAATAGAAGTAATTATGAGTAGTCAAATTTGTAGAAGGAGACTGAGGTTCGAATACAGTTGGCAGGTGAAGGCAGTAGTGAATCGGAGATCGAGAGACTTGAACAGATTAGACCAGAGTGAGATACGACACACTATACCCGTAATTATATCTTAAAAAATACTCTTGTGTTAGCTTACGTTGTCCCATTGGAGAACTGGTCATTCAGCTAGATAATCCACTATGGAATAGCTTTCAGATTCCAAACGTGCTTACTGCACTAGAAGAGATTGTCCGAGTGACGAGATCATTTGACATTGCACCTACTTAGCAAATCTGCAACGATTTCGACAAGGTCGTACGGTTTCACGCTCTATCCATGCCAATCACGATGAGTTGGAAGCGACAATGTTGTCACGGTGTCACGTCCAGTCCGGCGCTTGTAAATGAAACGTGCAACACGTCGCAACAACCCAGGCGAGCGTCGACGGACGGAAGAACGAGTCGCCGTAGTGGGTCATCGCCGTCTGACGAAGAGGCGGACGCGGGAAGGGGGACGCGGGGGACCTGTTTGTCGATAGGAGCGCGAGCCATCGATCTCTGGAGCGGTCGGCCGCTGGCCCACGGTTGCCAAACTGCTTTGGCCGCAGGCGGACACGGCGATACAGCACGTGGGCCGCGGCCGCCAGCCGTAATGTCGCCGCCGGCCGCAGCCGTAGCTGCACCGCCGCCGGCGCCCCACCTGCTGCGGCCGTGGTGTACCGCCGTGGGGAGAGAGCGGTCTGCAGCCCACTGCGCGGTAACGCTCCTGGCAGTAGGCATCCCGCATCTGTGATGAGACACCCAGGGTCTGGAGCCCGAACAACAGACACAGATCAGTGAGGATATAAACTATGAAAAACGAAAAGGTGGTTGGTGTTGATAATGTATGTGTGAAACAGGTACAGCATTTCGAACCAACTGTCAAAAACTGGGTATTAAGTCTATGTAACCAATGCCGAGAAACCTTTCAACCCGGTCGCAAAAAGATTACAGACGACTGAAAATTTGTTTCAAAACATGTCTTGGCAGGATCAACTCAGTGTGTAAATACCAATTGTAATTTTTTTTCATACTATTCGATTTTTGAGCTTCGAAAAAGTCAATAGCTTTCAAACACGTACAGGGAGTTGTTTGCTATCACGTATTGTATTCACAAAAATGTTTTCACTCAAGAATTTTTAAAACTGACAGAGGAGTATCATTTTTTCGTTTCGGCCATTCTGACCTTTTTTTACAGAAATTGAATTAAAGTGAAGTTTTTAACGCTGTAGACATTTGAAAAGCATAAATAAATAATAAAAATTCTGTATTGATAATATGTGATAAAAAATTACTATAAAATGAAATTACTACTAGATTATGTAGTGTCTGACCCAGTATGAAGGAAAAATAAATAAAGATTGACTTGATACACTTGAAAATTGTGTTCTTTATTTTTAATTTACATACAATACTGTCCATTAAAATTGCTACTGCAAGAAGAAATGCAGATGAAAAACGGCTATTCATTGGACTAATATATTACAATAGAACTGACATGTGATTACATTTTCATGCAATTTGGGTGCGTACATCCTGCGAAATCAGTACCCAAAACAATCACCTCTCGCCGTAATAACGGCCTTGATGCACCTGGGCATTGAGTCAAACAGAGCTTGGATGGCGTGTACAGGTACAGCTGCCCATGCAGCTTTAACACGATACAACAATTCATCAAGAGTAGGGACTGGCGTATTGTGAGCTAGTTGCTTGGTCACCATTGACCAGACGTTTTCAATTGGTGAGAGATCTGGAGAATGTGCTGGCCAGGGCAGCAGTCGAACATTTTCAGTATCCAGAAAGGCCCGTACAGGACCTGCAACATGCGGTCGTGCATTATCCTGCTCAAGTAAAGTGTTTCGCAGGGATCAAATGAAGGGTAGAACTACGGGTCGTAACACATCTGAAATGTAACGTCCACTTTTCAAAGTGCCGTAAATGCGAACAAGAGGTGACCGAGACGGGTAACCAATGGCACCCCATACCATCACGCTGGGTGTTACGTCAGTATGGCGATGACGAATGCACTCTTCCAATGTGCATTCACCGCCATGTCGCCAAACACGGATGCGACCATTATGATGCTGTAAACAGAACCTGGATTCATCCAAAAAATTGACGTTTTGCCATTCGTGCAGCCAGGTTCGTCGGTGAGAACACCATTGCAGGCATTCCTATCTGTGATGCAACGTCAAGGGTAACTGCAGCCATGGTCTCCGAGCTGATAGTCCATGCTGCTGCAAACTTCGTCGAGCTGTTGTGCAGATGGTTGTTCTCTTCCAAACGTCCCCATCTTTTGACTCAGGCATCGAGACGTGGCAGCACGATGCGTTACAACCATGCGGATGAGATGTCTGTCATCTCGACTGCTAGTGATACGAGGCCGTTGTGATCCAGCACGGCGTTCCGTATTACCCTCACGAACCCACCAAATCCATATTCCGCTAACAGTCATTGGATCTCGACCAACGCGAGCAGCACTGTCGGGATACGTTAAACCGCAATCGCGATACTCTACAACCCGACCTTTTTTCAAAGTCGGAAACGTGATGGTACGCATTTCTCCTCCTTACACGAGGCATCACAACAACGTTTCTCCAGGTAATGCCGGCCAACTGCAGTTTTTGTATGAGAAATCGGTTGGAAACTTCTCTCATGTCAGCACTTTGTAGGTGTCGCGACCGGCGCCAACCTTGTGTGAATGCTCAAAAGCTAATCATTTGCATATCACAGCATCTTCTTCCTGTTGGTTAAATTTCGCGTCTGTAGCACGTTTTCTTCGTGGTGTAGCAATCTGAATGGCTAGAAGTGTATTACACAACACATTCCCGTCTCTTCTACTTCCGCTTGGATGAGTCGTCGGCCGCGGGTATAGTTGACCACGCGGAATAAAAGTGTGTCTTTCCGGCCTCCAGGCGTTTCATCAACAACCGGGCTTGCACATTGTGTTGCACTGTAGACTGCAGGGGAATTACCTCTGCAGAGGATGTACGTATCGCGGTATGTATAAAGTTATTTAACCTTGTGTTGATCAGCTGCTTGTCCTAAGAACTTCACAACCCGCCACCACCCAACCTGGTCCAGAAATCTTTATAAACATTTACTTTCCACAATTGAATCTGCCGCGAACGTAAATCCAAATTCAGGAAACTGCTAAGAAATAAATTATAATTACACTTATTTTTTGTACGTTGATTTCGTATGTACATGTAGATTAGGCACCTATACATACACGATTACGGATGTTCCTGCAGGTTATGTACGTATACAGACACATTCACATAAAATTAGTGTGTCAATTAAATATCTGTACAACAAGTATCTACCTACTGATAGAAAACTGATGAAAATGCTAACAATAAAAAAGGGCTACTATTACGTCAATTTTAAACATTTTGGGAACGTTTCACGTTTTGTGAGTACACTCCGTGAAACAAACAACTCCACATATGGGTTAGAAAAGATACTGACTTTTTTTAAAAATCTCAAAAAACTAAATTTATAAAAAAAATTGTTTAGTGACCTAGACTTAGCCACTGAGTTCAACGTGCCAAGACAAGTTAGGAAACGAAGTTTTAGCCCCCTACTATGTTCTTTACGACTGAACTGAAATTTCACCGATGCCTCCCCTTAAAATCATTAAACTGTGGAGGAAGTCCTAGGTAATAGCACTCATAAAGCTAAGAAAAGAGCCTGACTCACCAAACAACTATCGACCCTTGTTCCTTCTGTGCCACCTCTTCAAACTGTATGAAAGACTGATCCTTAATCGAATCAGTAACATCACTGATTCAAAGTTAACCCCTCAGCAAGATGGCTTCAGATCAGGTAAATCTTGTACTGGTCAGATCTTGGTCCTCACAGAACATTTATAGAAGGGATATCAAAATAAATTAATAACAGGCTGGACTCTGGTCGATCTAGCTGCCACCTACGATAGGGTAAACTACCGAAAACGTTTGTCCAAAATGTATGATATTGCCAGTGACCATCAACTATTAAAAATTATAGAATCCTTGCTGCACAATCGACAATTTTACGTCACCCTATCAGGGAAAATCGTTTTGGGGGGACGCAGAATAATGGCCTTGTTCAGGGAAATGTTCTGACTCCCATTCTGTTCAATATATATACACATACTCACCGAGCAGCCAAAGATACGAGAGGTTTTCGCTATGCTGACAGTTTGGGTCTCACAGAGCAAGGAAGAAACCTTGAGGAAGTAAAGTTCGAGAATACCCTAGAAGCTATGTCAACATATTACGATGATGACTCTGGCCAAATCTCACTGAAACGAAAGTTCGTGGATTTCACCTGCACAAACGCCTAGCGAATAGGAAGCTGCTCCTTAACTGGAATGGATCTACGCTTGAGCACACGGACCAACAGACGTGCTTCGGAGTGACTCTTGGCTCCTCATATACAGACATCACTGCGAAGAAGCCCGAAGTATGGTAGCTGCGAAGCACAATAGCCTTATAAATGTAACTGACAGTAAGTAGAGCTCCAAACCTACTGTGTTTAGAACTCCACCTCCAGCACTTTGCTTTTCTGGCAGCTGAGTACAAGTGCCCTGTCTGGTCTAAACAAGCGCTTGCAAGTAAGATCGACACAAGCATTAACGAAACCTGAAGGCCTGTTACAGGATGCATGAAGCCCACTCCACTGGAAAAACTGTACCAAGCTTCATGTTTTTGCAGTCCCAAGTCTTTTAGGGTAGCAATTGATAAATATTTGATGAGCGCCATCCACTATACTTTAGTCTTTATGGATTACAATGATTAAAATCAAGATATTGGTCACTTGTCGTGGAAAAAGCATAACTTGTGTAGTCCCAGATAAAATCGATCTGATAAAATGGAACCTATTAGAACTTATTAGCAGTAAGCGTGAATGTCGAGAAATGCAAAACAAGGAACATCTCTTAACATGCCGAAATTTTCCAGCACGTTGCTCCCTATACGACCTTTGGCTAAACAAACTTGAAGCTTTTCGGTAGTATTGGGCCGAAAAACTGACACGTATGCACTCGAGAAAGTAATATAAGTATTGGAGCTTGATTCACTAGCGAGTCTGTCTTCTTTTCTTGACGGGGGAGCAAGGATACGGTCTACCTTGCTTCCCGAAATTTTTTTATTTAATAAAATTGCAACCAAATAGCCATGTACAGTTACTTTGCTTAACATTTTACATTTACATTTTACATTTTTGCATATTCATTTATCGATTTCACTTGTTTACTGCACAGTTCTATGTGATATCGTTCACAGGCTTCGTTACACAGTTCACATACACGTGTTGTGGTTGGGTCGTGATAAGTTTTGTTTTTGCAGATTAGATGATGAAAGCCGTGACTAGAAAGTCTAGTTACGACATGTCGCTGTTGGAAGTTTGGTGCTGTCCATGAGCGGTTCGTCATTGCTTCGGTGCCATAAAACTCCGGCCATATTAAACTTCCTGGCAGATTAAAACTGTGTGCCAGACTGAGACTCGAACTCGGGACCTTTGCCTTTCGCGTGTAAGTGCACTACCATCTGAGCTACCGAAGCACGACTCACGCCCGGTACACACAGCTTTACTTCTGCCAGTATCTCGTCTCCTACCATCCAAACTTCTGTAAACCTTCTGTAAAGTTTGAAAGTTTCTTCGTACATTGTTGAACATGGAGCTCCGCAGCAGACCACCCCCACGTGTTCACATGTTGACCCAACGACATTTTCAGTTACACTGAAGTGAGGACGGCCATCAGGATTCGAACTCGATAAATGGAAACGTAGCTCTTCAGCTGAATTATGTTTTGCTTCACTAGGTCGCTGGTTGTCTCCACAAACCGCGTGTTCGAGGAGAGCGCCGGCTCGAAACGCAAATACACACTGTCAGTATTTAATGGAATAGAGTCGTTGATGTCCGGTGTGCTTGCTCAACCCTAATCACATTGAAATCTGTGCTAATTTTTAAAAATGTCCTATATCAAGTAATCCACCAGGAATGATTAACGTTGGCTTTGTCTAATGAGTTCAACTGAGGTACTGCATGGACGACAGTACTCTCTTAATCTTGTTGTGTGGACGTGTGTGAACACAAGACACAAAGTAACCTGAAAATGTCTCACCAAAATTTTTATCGTTCACCTAACATCTTTCTCAATGAACTTTTAAGTCAACCAGACCGTAACATAATGGCAAAAAAGTGGGTCTAGGTTACCGAATGCACGTCCACGTGTTCGGGCAACTCACGAAAAAAATTTTTTTTTTTTTTGTAAGAAAATTCCCACATATAAGGTTCCTAAATTCACTCACACTAGCTTCCCAGAGCGCTCAGTTCGTTAAACAATGCAGGAGGATAGTAAACTACATATGGTTTGTCTATGATTCTCACTGACGTAGCCATGTATCACTCACAAAGAATACGCTCTAAATTAAATTAAGTTTCGATATAAATCGAACATCACTTGAATGATATCACCTTGAGTAGTCTCCCTGAGTAATGAAATGTTATTAAAACATGGACTGAACTAATTTACAATGGGACAAAGTGCATCGTGGAACCATGTAGTGAGACACACACACACTAGACCCAACAAAATCCAGTAAAAATACCACACAAAATGTATATGCTTGGAAAGTTAGTCATTGCATAGACTATTAAGCACTGGCGGTAGTACACAACATCGATATTTTGGAATGTTAAGCGCTTCCCAAATAAATGGCACCAACATGTGGCCGAGTACAAGATAAAGAGAGAAACTTTAATTTCTTCACTCAATTAACCAAAATCATATCTCTTTAACAACGGCACGAGGCTTTACACAAACTAAAATATTCATAAACAACCTTAAAATACGAATATGTCCATGAAATGAAGCTTCATATTACACGTGGCCTCATGTTTTTGTCCACAGGTTTTGTATTCAAATTTATCAAAATAACATTAAATAAAGCGTCACTGAAAGTTTTCTCATCTAATTTTATTGTAACACAACCGCTGTGAGCATTTTTTGCAATAAAACGTTAAATTCCTGCGTCTTTTATTACCAATCCGTGTGCAGTTCACCTCTACTCCGTCCGTTCCGTTTTCACATCAACTCCAGTCTGCGTAATGTGGTCGCTATTCCTGCTCAACCACCCATCTATTCAAACAGAGTGGTGGGGTGTTCGTACTGCACTGACCAACCTAACAGCCACTACTCAGTTAAGCTAGACTATCTTTGGTCTCTGTTTCCCTTTGCTTAAATTTCCTTACCAGGCTAAGTTGGCACTACTCTACACTACTCGTACTATCCCTCGATAACCCTGATTTCGACATTCATACATTTTTCTTTATTGACAATTTCATGCACTCATACACACCAGAATGGGCAATTGTAAGATTGAAAAAAGGACTGTGAAATTATAAAAACGCCAGAGGGTTCAACCTTATTAGTCATCAGGCAAAGTACGATAGTGAAAATTATATGAAAAATTATTGATGTCCGAATTAATTATACCAAACTTATTTGAAGAGAGATACAACAAATGAAGCGAAACAACAGTTACTTTTTAGTGTATTTAGGTGGCTAAACTAAAGAAGTGTTAACACTTTTGGAACAGCAAGAAGCATCAGAGTGGGGGAGTGAATACTGCCGGTCGTTGTAGTGGGCAAATTTGAATTCTTTGTTTGTTAATAAAATACAAATTTAAACATTACACATAATTATAAGAGCGACTTCAACATACCTAATCACAACAGTTTGGTCTCAAAGCACGCTTTATCACATTTGGCGACAAAACAAGAAATGTTAACAACACAGCTTCAAGTTGAAACATACTTAATGACATTTAACAATACGGAAACGAGTATTTGGCCTTCCATCTGGTAACAAAATGTATGTGAATATAATGACTCAAGCATATTATATAGAAAACAAGGAAAAATTCAGACATCCCCACTATTCATGCAAAATGATTAACCAAAGATAGTTACAATACCGAATTCAAATGATCAGTAGAAAGGCGAAGATCAGCATGACAGTATTTAAAAAAGAAAAGAAAGGGGAGCATACACTGAAAAGCGACAAAACCAAGTGCAGTACATTAAATCAATCTGAAGACGAGATACAAGACTTTGAAGTAAAACTAAATAGATTCAACAAAATGCTGAAAAACGTGTAACAACGGGATTAAAATGCTATATCAGAAACAGTTGCTGATGTCGAAATGGAAGATGAAAAACCGGAACCAGAACCAATGTAAGCCTCGAACTCTTATCCACCTGTAAAAAGTAGAAATTTGGCAGATGTACCTGAGAAAGTCCTAATATGTAAACAAACTGGCACAATACTATGAAATAGCAACAGAAAAATCAGTAGAATACAATTAAGTATGAAAATAAAAAGTTTCATACAGTATCTGTACAGGACGATTCTGTTGCCACTACTGATATGTTTTACGCAACCCGCAACACCTTCAAAAGCACTCTGGAAGTTTCCATATTCTCTAGCTTGTTACATGCAAGCTACTAACTCTACAGAATGAAGTGAACAAGACTTTTTTGTTTGAAATGTAATCTAGTAAAATTTTGTACAGACTTACATATTCGCTGGAGGTAATAATTTTGCTATGATTAAAAAGATGCATTAGAAGCTCATTTTGTATGGAAACTTGTCCCAGTACAAAATTGAGCTACATTAAATTTTCTACAAAAAAGTTCCTGTTCATAATTTTGGCAGGCCTAACAGTTAGCACATAGCGAATGAGAGAATATGAAAATCTTATGTGTAGAATATGAAGGTGTTGTGGGTTGCATGAAACCCATTTGGAAGGGCAGTTGAATCACCTCGTATGCAACAGATGCTGAAATCGCTCTGGTACAGGAACTACGTTTAAACTTAGTGAAGTTACTGGATATGAGGTGGTTGCCAATATAAGGAGTGAAAGTGGAACAATTATTGTATGTGCACGAGATATTCAATACGTGATGTAGAGGCTACTCGAATCAGCAGAGGAACAGCTATAAAACTTCGTGATTTGTTAATCATAAATGTATATGCTCCCACAAGCAGCGGCGGTCAAAGGAGAAAAGTGAATTTTTCAAGTCATAAGGTGAAAATTTAATAACACGACCTTACAACAAGTCTATCATTGGAGGCTACTTCAGTTGTGTTTCAAACAATTTTGACCGAAGTCCCAATTTAATGTTTCCCAAGAACTCCAAGTGTTAGTGGATGCACTCACATTAGTGGATACCTGGATATATGCTCATCCAAATATCACTACTTTATCTATACTTTCTAACACTGCTAAAGAAGATTGGACAGAACTTATGTGACCATCAATGCGAAACATTATGTCATGGGTGGAGAAACATTGTCACTGAGCTTCTCAGATCACTCAGCTTATCGCATCGGACTAAGACATGTACAGAGGAAGACGTTTTTTGGACTGGAGATTGGCAGATGAACAGAGACGTTCTAATTGAACCGGAAATTCGGGTAACAGTGGAAAATATTTGGACCAAGGGTCTATGCAGGTAACTTAAAATATTAAAATTGGACTGTTGGATGCAATACAACAAACCACAAATCAAAAAAACACATTACACAGTTAACCAAAGAAAGAGCCTGCAGGCGGAATAAACCAAAGTCTTATTTCATGCTTCTACGTTTCTTATATAACAATACGACGTGTTTAACAGATAAGATAATCAGAATGGAATAAATTTAAGCAAAAACTGGCGCCCTTACGGGATAATCTATGTAGGGCATCAGAACTAAGTCACGCAACGAAGTGATATAGAGAATGAAACTGTTTCCATATATCAAAGCATAAGAGAAATGAGAAGTGCCAAACGCGAGATTTTCTACAAGTTAGCAGTTGACCTAGGCAACATTCATGACACGCGAAAGTCGATCGAAGACCATAGCGTACAACATTCGACAGATACGTACGCTGAAACCGAAACAAACGTAAAAGCCCAAGATGTTTGCTTATCAGACCTCATGACCAGCGTCAACTACGAAGAGAAAGAAACTATATTAGAAGGTCGCAGCAACTGCATTTTTTCCAGTCACTGCGACTGACAACATAAGATACGAGCGTCTCGCGCGATGTCGTAGCGTGTACTGTGACGGAAATTTACCTAATAAGGGGAAACACGGAAGATAAGACAAGCACATAGCTGCTGTTCTGTTGAGAAATTGCGGTCACCACACGAACTATTAGCCTCGGGTCTCTGTATTATATACAATTGAACCTGGATAGCACTAAATGTAATCATTTTGCTAAGATGAAGTCCTTATTTCTGAATCAGTAAAACAGTGTATGCATTAAATGATGCAGGTGACCTCTAAATGGTCCGGCAGTGGGAGAGAATAAGAATATTAACTGTAGTAAACTAACCAACCGATTAGATGTTGAGACCCATAACTTAAAATTTTAAAGAGTCAAAATTCGCCAATAAAGAGCACAAGCTTCTTTCATTCGGTCATTGGTGGCCCCCAGAACACTTAAAGCAATTGTCAGTAGACTTCAGTACATTAATTTTACTAGTTTTCATCAATAACTATTTTTATTCTTCAGTCAATATAGGGCCCAGTGCTCCACTTGATAAGGGAAGATGACAGTCAAAAGTTGCGAAACCGGTTGCGTAGATGTGTAATTGACTTGAATAAATACAGCCATAACGGAGTATTGGACTTTTGATTCAATTTTAAATTTAACAATTTTAGAACCTGAATTAAAAAATTGCTTAGTGTATGAGTTGTAGGTAAGTCATCTATAACTATTTTAGCTGTGATTTCCTCCCACGCGGTGTAGCCGTGTGGACAAAGGCGCCTTGTCATGCTTCGCACGGCTCCCCCGTCAGAGGTTCGACTACTTCCTCGGGCATGGGTGTACGTGTTGTCCTTAGGGTAAGTTGGTTTAAGTTAGATTAAGTAGCGTGTAAGCTTAGGGACCGATGACATCAGCAGTTTGGTCCCACTGACCTTAACACAAATCTCCAATTTGTGATTGCCTCAGTTTTAAAACTATTTATATTAGAAGGAGTGGCGGAATTTAAAATCTAACAGCCATTGATGAGTCACATAAAAAGGAAGCAGCCGGTTTGGAAGACATACATGTCGAATTTTACTTCCATTTCTGGTACTTAATCGGTCCGCGACTTGTAAGAATATACACCGAGATAATGTCCAGTGACAATCTGCTTTCATCTTATACAGAAGGACTGTTGGTAGAAAAAACCCAACAACATCGATTCTGAAGATAACATTACTCAATACTCAATACTGACAATTGTTGAACAATAGTGTAACTAGGCTGTTTATGTGCTTGTATGTTGGTAGCGCTATGCAGCGCTCTGTATTAAATCTCTGACTGCGCGGTGCGCAGGCTGCAAGAGACTTTCTGTGGCTGGTCTGACTTGCAGTTGGAGGTGAACAGCCAGCAGTGGTGGAAGTTAGATGTGAGTAGTCAGCAGTAATGGAGGTCAGAGGTTAATAATTAGCAGTGTTGGAAGTTTGTAGTGTTAGCACAAGCGGACGATCTGGACGTGCCCGACTTGGAGACTGAACATTATTCATGATTATATAATTTTTGGAACTGGATGTCATGCAAGACTATATAATTTCTGAACTGGTTGTCACATTCTTAAGGTAAATACATTGTTTGCTCTCAACAAGATCTTTCCTTTGCTCACCCCATGCCTATTAGTAGTTAGAGCTTACAGTCTTTTATTTAACTGGCTGTATTGGGGCTTGCTGGATTGCAGTAGTGCGCCCGGGTAATGAAGATTTTTGTGATGTAAGTGACTTATGTAATGTATAAGTTATTGTTAGGATTTCTTCTTATTCAGGACCATTCATCTGAGTTAATTTGAAAGCAGTCATATCACATTACCGTTGAATATTGTGGGTAATTAATGTATAGGAAAAGTTTGAATTCTGTTAGTCAGGGCAGATTCAGTAGGTCAACGTTGAAGTGATAAAGAATTGCAAAGACACAGCATAGTCAATTTCACCCAGCAGTTTAAGTAAAATCATATTTAGAAGATTCTTTTTCTCAGTGATTTCTATTTAATGAACAAAAATTTATTAATAAGTTTCAATAAAATAAAAAGAAAAATTTCTCAAGATTCTCGGTCAGTATCAGATAAGTTCGATATAAGGTCACTCCATAGTAGGTGTTTCGACTGAATCTTGGGATATAACACACCTAATATTGGCCAGAAAAACGAAGATATTGTTAGCCTTTATTGATTTTGGCAAGGCATATGGCAGATTTCATTACGAGTTTTTACTTGGTATAATGCGCAAAATTATTCATATGCAGGAACCAAACCAGAATACGGAAATGAAACCAAAAAAACCTGGCAATAATCAAAAGAACATGAAATTAGTATAAATGATACGCTACGACCGGAATGGAAACTATATCCCAAGCCAAAAAGTACCAGCTGTACCCGTGTAATGGGGCACTGCGTCTATTGTGTTATAATTAATGCAACAAAATCCTTAAAAGAATACAAATTACGTATCCTCCAAGAAAATGATGTCAGATCTTCCTACCTGCCACTATTTCTCACCTCGAATGCTCAGGAACCATTTGAATATTTCGTCCGAAAGGTCGTACGGAGAAGACCAATAACAGCAAATAAATGGATCAAGTTTTTATTTAAGAATACCAACGTTTATTTTCCAGTGACGTTGGCGACATTTTTTATTCACTGTATCAAACAAGGAAATTAATGATATAAATACTATTATAAAGTTTAGATCCCAAAGGAAAAACCCACTTAAAGAAAGTGATGGTCTGCTGATAAAAATGTGTAATTTCAGTCTAGTTCAGCAAATGATTTTATTTTGATGAAAGATGAATGTGTGGTATATGAGCTCTTCAAATTTAGTATGTCCCAGTTTACTTCGGGCAGGCTAAGTTTAAATATAGTCGTACAGTTTTTCAGTGATGATCGAAAGGAAACTTTTTATTTTTGCAAGCACCACAGCTTTATTTTTAGATGAAGAAATTGTCAGTAACTGTCATTTATAAAGAAAACACACAGAGATAAGAGTAACGCAGCCAGGCCGAGAAGGCAACATACGGTAAGAAAAAGAAGTCTGTTGAAAAGTCGTCACGCTTTAGAGCTCAGAGCTTCCAGGTTGAAGTCCAGAGGGAGAACAACTTTTATCTCTTAAGTGACAGAGCTACAGCCGTTTGGCTTCCCGGATTTCGCTAATAATTTATGTCAATGACATGATTCCTTCGACAGCACTCACCCCATACAAAGCTCGAATATTCGAGCTTCCTCCACTGCTTTCCCTCCTCTGACGCAAGTGTTAAACTTTCTTACCTTAAGCACTCCGTTTTCTGACTCATGAAAAACGCTACTAATAACCTTCAAGTATGCAACGTTCAAAATGTCTATGCAACAACTATACTAGAACCTCAAATAAAAATAAATGGAGACTGATAAATACAATTATGCTACCTGCGTACCAACACGCAAAACAAAATTTCCACGAATTTTTATGAACCAGCTTCGTTTCTCGGATAACTTTTGCCTACAATTGTAGACTACGTACTTGTATTCCTCTCGTCGTTATGCTGCGTGAGCACTGGTTACAACGTTGTTGTTACTGGCCGGCGTACACTCAGTTATCGATTATATTTCAAACTGGAAGCCGAACTGCAATACTAAATAATCTTATACTTGGCGATGCGAGTGCAGAAATATCCGCTGTAAATCACAAACTGAATGCGCCATGCGTCGTAGTCACTTGAGCAGACGTCGGCTAGCTCTGTGGCTGCTGTAGGCCGGTGGAATAGAAACTGTTAGCTTCAGAATGGGCAACATGAGCCCTGTGGTCACACATCCCACTCCCTGAATGAGAGGTATCACGTCCTTGAATACATATGTCAAGGAAAAGATGTTCGTGACTGAGGGGTAGTCGACCCGTTATGAGCACCCCACTGTATTCAGGTATTTTAAATCGTAGGTGCTGGCACCAGAGCTAACGATCCACTGACTATAGGGACACGGTTAGCAGTCTGTCGACCCTACCTGCTGGGGTGGAGGCAGGAGGTCCATGGAGAGGATCGGTGTGGGAGAAAGAGCTTGTAACTTCCCCACAAAATAAAATAATATGAATAATACTCTCATTTAGCGTAACTACCCAACAGTGAAAATATAATACAATGTGACAAACCTATAACCTTTCAATAATTGACTGTCAATTTAACCTGGTAAATTTTGGACGTCAGCAATGCTGCGTCTTGGTCCTGATACATCATTCTGAATAAACTGAAAAATCTTACCTTAATTAGATCGCCGGATAACGCGTATATATCTGCTCCTATATGAAATTTTCCTGGCGCAGCTAAGTGCAATGCTGGCCGATAGATTTGTCTTATATAAAAGGAAAGGAATGGAGAAATTAGTGAATTCTTTAAATTGAGGTAAATGTCAAAAGTTACTTTTTATGAGAAAGATTATTATTAACAGATATTTTTTAAAAACATTTACATGGAACTTGACGTAACAATACCACATATGCGCGAGGCTGCTTTTACCTATACTACAACGCTCAGGCTCCGCCATCGCTGCACACGACCGGCCCAGCCAACACGATATACCAGACCAGACTGCTCGCTAGCAACAACTAACTGCTACTGCTACACAGTTCTTACTGCAGTCAATACTGCTCTTTGGTCTCAGATTCTCTTCTAGCTTACATATCGCAGGCTGCGCGTGAGCAATACATCGAAATTACATCAGCTCGAGTGCGCTAGCAACAATTTCATTAATTATGGACGTCTTACAAGCTCCATGAAATCTCAGAACGCTAAATTTCAAATGTAATAAATGTAGTATAATTGTCAATTATCAAGTTGAATATCAGATCTGTTACGTACGTAATACAGACAGGCAGTATACGGCTCGACAGCTGTCGTCATTTACGACGTACTTAGTTGTAATTCTGAAGAAACCATAATAAGGTGAATAGCACCTCACTTATTATTTATGTGGTGAAATGAATGAGAACGAAAAGTTACTTTTCAGCAGCTTTATCTGCATAATGTAAAGAGGCGAGGTCTGAGCTAAGCTGGAAGGAGAAAGCAGGAAGATCCAGGGCTCAGACTAGCTGGATCCTCAATAATACTTGACGGCCACCGAATATTCAGCAAGCAACATCATTTCATATGAAAGGAGTGTTCAGGTGGCAACTTATTTAAATGTCTGGTGCATGAGGTGAAGTATAACCAACCACAACGCAGCACAAGGGAACCTGAAACGCTTCAGTACTTTCCCCAAAACGTAAAAATAAAATTATTTCTGTCCTTCCAGCAGACATTCTGTTAGCAGTCAGACGATACGTTACAGGAAAATAGGGTTCAGTTGCACAGCTTCACTTTCGCCCTGCATAACGTCCACTACGGAACGAAAGTGCAGCGAAATACCTACAGTGGAAAGCAAAAATTTCAGCAAAAACATCCATATCCTGCACTGTCGATTGTTTGGATAGAAAGCCATCACGTGAGTTTATTTCATTGTTTAAAAATTCAAGTCGAATGTACGCACTGGACCGCAGGGACCGCTGGTTAATGGCGATTCAGTTAAACAAGGAAATGAACGTATTGAACAGACTGTAATCCACTCCATGGACTCAGGAAGTCAGTATTCCCATCAAGTATGACGCATCTGCGTTGCAATAACATCATCACCAAGATGCGTGTGGAGTTTGGTGGTCTGGTGAGTCGATGGCGGGTTTTGTACGCTTAAGCTACGGAATCGATTCCCACTACAGACGCTGGTTTTTAATTTGCGCAAACGGTTCATATTCACCTTTGGCAGCACCGTGTGAACTCCGTAACGTTGTACCATGGTTCAAAATTCGCATTAAACGTGATGTGTCTTCGTTATCGACTCTACATCACGTTGGGCCACAACAGATGCGGAAATGTCAACATGTACAAACTCTGTTATAAGTAACGTTTCTTACGCTTTTAACTTAATAATGAACCAGATACCATGTAACGCGCAGGACCTTATTCCATCTTTTACTTGAGCTTTAGATGTTGAGTATTTTGGTTCTGGGTGGGGATTAGAATTCTTATCTTCCCTTTCACAGGATTTGTTCCTTTTGAGATGATGAGTGCGGGGTTCGATTTACAGTCACCACTGAGCTCTTAACCACGTTATTCATAGTTTAAACATATTCACATCTCGCTACTGGTGGAATAAACCTATATTTAAAGACCATTTTCACTACAAAACAGGGGAGATAAATACCGTGTTTGGGAAGGTGGAAATAATTCATTAGTCTCGTCATTTCAAGATCAAACATTTCGCTAATGCTTAGGAAGTCAGTACCTGACATTTTATTGCGCTTAGTTAACAATCCCACTGGGTGCTTGGTTACAGTTCTCGTCCAACTCAAAACTTTGCATCACAATATTTCCGGCCTGTTACTTGCCAATGAAACCATATTTACCATCTTCTCGGTTAGCTCATATGGGCAACAGTTGCTTGATAGGTGCCCCGGTCCAATACTAAGATTTTCGTCATCTAATGTCTAGTTCCGATTTACTAGCTGACACTAGTTAAAAATCTACATCTACATCCATACTCCGCAAGCCACCTGACGGTGTGTGGCGGAGGGTATCTTGAGTACCTCTATCGGTTCTCCCTTCTATTCCAGTCTCATATTGTTCGTGGAAAGAAGTATTGTCGGTATGCCTCTGTGTGGGCTCTAATCTCTCTGATTTTATCCTCGTGGTCTCTCCGCGAGATTTACGTAGGAGGGAGTAATACACTGCTTGACTCTTCGGTGAAGGTATGTCCTCGAAACTTCAACAAAAACCTGTACCGAGCTACTGAGCGTCTCTGCTGCAGAGTCTTCCACTGGAGTTTATCTATCATCTCTGTAACGCCTTCGCGATTACTAAATGATCCTGTAACGAACCGCGCTGCTCTCCGTTTGATCTTATCTATCTCTTCTATCAACCCAATCTGGTACGGGTCCCACACTGCTGAGCAGCATTCAAGCAGTGGGCGAACAAGCGTAATGTAACCAACTTCCTTTGTTCTCGGATTGCATTTCCTTAGGATTCTTCCAATGAATCTCAGTCTGGCATCTGCTTTACCGACGATCAACTTTGAATGATCATTCCATTTTAAATCACTCATAATGCGTACTCCCAGATAATTTATCGAATTAACTGCTTCCAGTTGCTGACCTGCTATATTGTAGCTAAATGATAAGGGATCCATCTTTCTATGTATTCGCAGCACATTACACTTGTCTACATTGAGATTCAATTGCCATTCTCTGCACCATGCGTCAATTCGCTGCAGATCCTCCTGCATTTCAGTACAATTTTCCATTGTTACATCCTCTCGATATACCACAGCCTCATTAAACTTCCGCTGTCATCCACAAGGTCATTTATGTATATTGTGAATAGCAACGGACCTACGACACTCCCCTGCGGCAGACCTGCAGTCACACTTACTTCGGAAGACTTCTCTCCATTGAGAATGACATGCTGCGTTCTGCTATGTAGCTACTCTTCAATACAATCACACAATTGGCCTTGCGGAAGTCAAGAAACACGGTATCTACCTGTGAAAACGTGTCTATGGGCCTCTGAGTCTTGTGGACGAATAGCGCGAGCTGGATTTCACACAACCGTCTTTTTCGAAAACCGTGCTGATTCCTACAGAGTAGATTTCTAGTCTTCAGAAAAGTCATTATACTCTAACATAATACGTGTTACAAAATTCTACAACTGATGGACGTTAGAGATATAGGTCTCTAGTTAAGCACATCTTTTCGATAAACGGGGATGACCTGTGCCCTTTTCCAATCCTTTGGAACGCTACGCTCTTCTAGTGACCTCACCGTGAGTTAACCGCTGCTTCGCGTACTCTGTACCCATCAGGTCCAGCGGATTTTCTTCCTTTGAGCAATTTTAATTGTTTCTCTATCCCTCTGTCGTCTGTTACGATATCTACCATTTTGTCATCTGTGCGACAATATAGAGAAGGAACTACAGTGCAGTCTTCCTCTGTGAAACAGCTTTGGAAAATGACATTTAGTATTTCGGCATTTAGTCTGTCATCCTTTGTTTCAGTACCATTTTGGTCACAGAGTGTCTGGAAATGGAAAATTTGTTTTGATCCACCTACCGTTTTGACATAAGACCAAAATTTCTTAAGATTTTCTGGCAAGTCAGTACATAGAACTTTGCTTTCGAATTCATTGAACGCCTCTCGCATAGCCCTCCTCACACTACATTTCGCTTCGCGTAATTTTTGTTTGTCTGCAAGGCTTTGGCTATGTTTATGTTTACTGTCAAGTTCCCTTTGCTTCCGCAGCAGTTTTCTAACTCGGTTGTTGTACCACAGTGGCTCTTTTCCATCTCTTACGACCTTGCTTGGCACATACTCATCTAACGCATATTGTACGATGGTTTTGAACTTTGTCCACTGATCCTCAACACTATCTGTACTTGAGTCAAAACTTTCGTGTTGAGCCATCAGGCACTCTTTAATCTGCTTTTTGTCACTTTTGCTAAACAGAAAAATCTTCTTACCTTTTTTAATATTCCTATTTACGGCTGAGATCATCGATGCAGTAACCGCTTTATGATCACTGATTCCCTGTTCTGCCTCAACTGTTTCAAATAGTTCGGGTCTGTTTGTCACCAGAAGATCTAGTATGTTATCGCCACGAGTCGAATCTCTGTTTAACTGCTCAAGGTAGTTTTCAGATAAAGCACTTAAAAAAATTTCACTGGATTCTTGGACCCTGACACGTGTTATGAACGTTTGAATCTTCCAATCTATATACGGCAAATTAAAATCTCCACCCAGAACTATAACATGGTGGGGAAATCTACTCGAAATATTTTCCAAATTATCCTTCAGGTGCTCAGCCACAATAGCTGCTGAGCCAGGGGGCCTATAGAGACATTCAATTACCATGTCTGAGCCTGCTTTAACCGTGACCTTCACCCAAATTATTTCACATTTAGGATGTCCGCCAATTTCCTTCGATACTAGTGAGCTTCTTATCGCCATAAACACACCTCCCCCTTCACTGTCCAGCCTGTCTCTGCTGTATACATTCCAATCTGAGTTTAGGATTTCATTACTGTTTACGTCTGGTTTCAGCCAACTTTCTGTCCCTAGTACTATACGGGCATTGTGACCGTTTATTAATGAGAGCAGTTCTGGGACCTGCAGTTTACTATTAGTACATTAATATTGTTATTCTCTGTTGCATTTCGCCTACTCCTACCTTGCCGCGTCTCAGGAGGCGTCTTGTCGGGCCTAGGGAGGGAATCGTCTAACCTAAGAAACCCACATGTGCACTCCAAACGTACTCCGATACCCTTGTAGCGTAATGACGTACATCATGTCTCTTTATGCCTAGCCACCAATGAGGATCAGTCCTGTGTTAGAATCTCGATCAGGAACGAAAGGTTTGTTTTGTTTGCACTGCTTATAGATTCTGCGTTTGAATCAACATTCAGTACAAAACAGTTGATCATGTCTTTTAAAGTTCAAATCGATGCGAAACCAGCTACTCAGGATTTGTAATGTAACTTTGTGTTAGAAGACAAGGGCGATGGGTGACTATGTTACGGTACGCACGAGTGCGTGTTGAAAAGTAATGCAATCGAATATTTTATGGGTTCTTAAAAGTTTTGAATAAAACATGCTCCATTGACATTTTGCATGTTTATTCCTCATTTCTGCATATGTATTTCTCAACGTAGGATCCTTGGCGAAGGACGCGTTGCACCCCACGAGAGACCAATTTCTTCATACCGTCGCTGAGGAATGTTTGACTTTGTTGACGGAGCCACAGCTCACCTCTGCTTGCACAGCTTTAGCCACTGCATAAACTGGTTAACGAACGAACCGTTTAAAAAACCACACTTAACGGCGTCAGCTACTCTGCAGAAAAGTCATCATCAACTACATGTCACTAGTTACGTCCTCGAAGGTGTTCTTCAACTTTTGGAAACAGATAGCAATCGGATAGGGCCAGAGATAGTATGGTGGACGATCGATGACAGTGAACCCAAGGCGTTGGGATATGTCGCTACGCTTGTGTGTGGTTTGCCATTATCACGCTGACGGAGAGGGAGATGCATGTGTGGACGGACTCTTCGAATTCGAAACTCGATTACAGCACGCTGTTTCCACGCACCGTCATAGTTACGTTACACACCGCCACCCTCCAGCGACAGAGGACCGCAAACACGTAAACTTGAAGAATGAGATGTAATATGCTAATAACGTTCGTTTTATTTTAAAAAAAATTAATAGTTTTAACATATATTCTGCGCCATTACGTTTCAGCACTTCCTCGTAGATACAGGTAAATAAAGTGAAACAACTAGTAATATGCTGTTGTTGATGACGATTCTGTAGAGCACTGGACGGTGTTACACTACTGGCCATTATAATTGCTACACCAAGAAGAAATGCAGACGATAAACAGGTATTCATTGGATAAATATATTATAATAGAACAGATATGTGATTACATTTTAATGCAATTTGGGTGCATAGATCTTGAGAAATCAGTACACAGAGCAACTAACTCTGGCCGTAATAACGGCCTTGACACGCCAGGGCATTGAGTCAATCAGAGCTTGGATGGCGTGTACAGGTACAGCTGCCCATGCAGCTTCAACACGATACCACAGTTCATCAAGAGTAGCGATTGGCGTATTGCGACTTGCCAGTTGCTCGGCCACCATTGACCAGACGTTTTCAATTGGTGAGAGATCTGGAGAATGTGCTGGCCAGGGTAGGAGTCGAACATTATTTGTATCCAGAAAGACCCGTACAGGCCTGCAACATGTGGTCGTGCATTATCTTGCTGAAATGTAGGGTTTCGCAGGGATCGAATAAAGGGTAGAGCCACGGGTCGTAGCACATCTGAATTGTAACGTCCACTGTTCAAAGGGCCGTCAATGTGAACAATAGGTGACCTATACGTGTAACCAATGGCACCCCATACCATCACGCCGGGTGATACGCCAGTATGGCGATGACGAATACACGCTTCCAATGTGCGTTCACCGCGTTGTCGCCAAACGCTGATGCGACCATCATGATGCTGTAAAGAGAACCTGGATTCATCTGAAAAAATGACGTTTTGCCATTCGTGCACCCAGGTTCGCCGTTGAGTACACCATCGCAGGCGCCCCTGTCTGTCATGCAGCATCAGGGGTAACTACAGCCATGGTCTCCGAGCTGATAGTCCATGCTGCTGCAAACGTCGTCGAACTGTTCGCGCAGATGGTTGTTGCCTTGCAAACGTCCCCATCTGTTGACTCAGGGATCGAGACGTGGCTGCACGATCCTTTACAGCCATGCGGATAAGATGCCTACCAGGCGTAGTAGACAGACCTATATCATTGACGTCCGATTGCAGTAGGGTTTTGGAGCATATACTGTATTCAAACATTATGAATCACCTCGAAGGAAACGATCTATTGATACGTAATCAGCATGGTTTCAGAAAACATCGCTCTTGTGCAACGCAGCTAGCTCTTTATTCGCATGAAGTAATGGCCGCTATCTACAGGGGATCTCAAGTTGATTCCGTATTTCTAGATTTCCGGAAAGCTTTTGACACCGTTCCTCACAAGCGACTTCTAATCAAGCTGCGGGCCTATGAGGTATCGTCTCAGTTGTGCGACTGGATTCGTGATTTCCTGTCAGGAAGGTCGCAGTTCGTAGTAATAGACGGCAAATCGTCGAGTAAAACTGAAGTGATATCAGGTGTTCCCCAGGGAAGCGTCCTGTGACCTTTGCTGTTCCTGATCTATATACATGACCTGGGTGACAATCTGAGTAGTTCTCTTAGGTTGTTCGCAGATGATACTCTAATTTACCGTCTAGTAAGGTCATTCGAAGACCAGTATCAGTTGCAAAGCGATTTAGAAAAGATTGCTGTATGGTGTGGCAGGCGGCAGTTGACGCTAAATAACGAAAAGTGTGAGGTGATCCACATGAGTTCCAAACGAAATCCGTTGGAATTCGATTACTCGATAAATAGTACAATTCTCAAGGCTGTCAATTCAACTAAGTACCAGGGTGTTAAAATTTCGAACAAGTTCAGTTGGAAAGACCACATAGATAATATTGTGGGGAAGGCGAGCCAAAGGTTGCGTTTCACTGGCAGGACAGTTAGAAGATACAACAATTCCACTAAAGAGACAGCTTACACTACACTCGTTCGTCCTCTGCTAGAATATTGCTGCGCGGTGTGGGATCCTTACCAGGTGGGATTGACGGAGGACATCGAAAGGGTGCAAAAAATGGCAGCTCGTTTTGTATTATCACGTAATAGGGAAGAGAGTATCGCACAATGATACGCGAATTGGGATGGAAGTCATTACAGCAAAGACGTTTTTCGTCGCGGCGAGACCTTTTTACGAAATTTCAGTCACCAACTTTCTCTTCCGAATGCGAAAGTATTTTGTTGAGCCCAACCTACATAGGTAGGAACGATCATCAAGATAAAATAAGAGAAATCAGAGCTCGAACAGAAAGATTTAGGTGTTCGTTTTTCCCCCGCGCTCTTAGGGAGTGGAATGGTAGAGAGATAGTATGATTTTGGTTCGATGAACCCTCTGCCAAGCACTTAAATGTGAATTGCAGAGTAGTCATATAGATGTAGATCTCGACTGCTAATGATACGATGCCGTTGGGACCCAGTAAGGCTTTCCGTATTACCCTCTTGAACCCACCGATGCCATGTTCTGCTAACAGTCATGGGATCTCGACCAACGTGAGCAGCAATGTCGCGATACGAAAAAACCGCAATCGCGATAGGCTACAGTCTGACCATTATCAATGTCGGAAACGTGATAGTAATCATTTATCCTCATTA
This sequence comes from Schistocerca gregaria, assembly GCF_023897955.1. Lineage (NCBI taxonomy): Eukaryota > Metazoa > Arthropoda > Insecta > Orthoptera > Acrididae > Schistocerca > Schistocerca gregaria. The sequence goes on from NC_064924.1 coordinate 517,087,818, forward strand.
CACGAGGCATCACAACAATGTTTCACCAGGCAACGCAGGTCAGCTGCTGTTTGTGTATGACAAATCGGTTGGAAACTTTCCTCATGTCAGCACGTTGTAGGTGTCGCCACCGGCGCCAAACCTTGTGTGAATGCTCTGAAAAGATAATCATTTGCATATCAAAGCATCTTCTTCCTGTCGGTAAAATTTCGCGTCTGTAGCACGTCATCTTCGTGGTGTAGCGATTTTAATGGCCAGTAGTGTAAGTGTGATTTCCTAAACGGTTCTTTCGTTAACCAGTTTATGCAACGGGTATTAGGTGGTTGGAAAACCTTTCATAGCGCAAGAGTACTTCGAATCGTCACCGAACTTTTCGGGTCCACATATTGTTGACAACTATCGTATTTGCAAAGAAATTTCGTTTTGAGAAAGGACTACAAATGATTTACGTAACTGATTTACAGGAATTACTTGTCTCATACACTAACAAGAGGGGAAACATTTTAGAAATGACACTTATTGTTAAAGGGGTGACCAAAAAGTTTCCGTTTGAGGGCGTAGCTGTAACGTATATGCAACGTTGCGCGACTGCGATTCTGGTATACAAGCACTTACATGTAAGCAAGCGATTCGTGTCGCTTTCGTGTCTTTCCGACGTGCGTGTAATAAATGCGGAAACGGGAACTCTAGCGATGAACAAATGGTTCAAGACTGGACGAAATTGCTGCTATCCTCTTCTCGGCTGCAGAAGGAGGAACACTGGTACAATTTGTATGAGGCAGCATGTCTGTCAAAAATCACCATGTGGAATGGTGCAAGACGTTCCATGCTGGTCGCGATTCGACACATATCGTAAAAGTCGTAACGCCGCAGTTACGTATGCTCAAGTGGAAGACAATCGACCGCTCACCTATAGCGCTGACCTGCCCCCACGCGATTATAGCGCCCTTGGTTCCTTAAAAAAGACTTTGAAGGGTCGACAATTCATGTCGTACAAGAATGTGCAGCAGTCAGTTACGGACTTGTTCTCGAAGCAAGGCACGGTGTTTTACGTGGGTATTTTCAACGTGGAGCGTTGAGGGATGAGTGCCTCAGTGCTCACGTCCATCTTGCCTGATTGGATTACCGATTCTGAAGCCGACGACCTTCGAAAGGAAACTTTTCGATCAACCTTTAAAGTAAATTTAAGTTTCCAGGAGTTAATGACTGTCTCAACTCTGACAAAGTGTTTCCTGGTATTAGTACTATCGTTGCATTTCTTTGCATCTGGAATTATTGCCATACAGAACAGTGTTCTCTAGTGGTCACTTATAATAACCATTTTGTACAGTCAAACGACGCTACCGAAAAGTGTTTGGAGAACATGCCAGAAAACTTAATTATGTGGGCTGGGTGCAAATCAGCCGAAACGCGATACAGGTCGTTCGGATACTTTTGAGCAAAATAATATGTTACACGGTCGGTATTCTCTTTTAAATTACATGTTTAAATGAACACTGCTTAATAATTATACCTCTTGTGCATTACATACGTATACACAGTATGCAGGGAACATCAGTTTTTTCGAGTGCTGGCCAATAGAGCCGGACTCATGTACCGTGAGTTCAGAGTTTAGACAGTTGTTCTTCAGCTAACTAATCTCAGTATTACAAATTATCATCATGATAGACATACGCATTTCGGTCATAATAGCGTACTTTGACTCTGTAAGGTCCCAGATGATCAATAATTATAGCCTGTTCCCGTTTTAGATAACGCAATATATAGTATGTGTGTCCTCTATTCCTCTACTGATATATATATATATATATATATATATATATATATATATATATATATATATATATATATATATATATAATTACTTGTGTTTTGCCCTTAAAGAGCGCATTTGAACTAAAAACATGGCCAGTTCCTTTTGCTGCCTTCCTTGCTGCCCAAACTTCCCTCATTCGCTCGCTGTGTTTCTGTTTCCGGTCCTCTGTCCATGCTTCATGTCAGCTTTGTGTCTTCGGCTTCATCTTGATTGCCTTTTTGGCTGCCCATATTTCTTTCATCTTCTGGCTGTGATCTTGCTTGCGTTCTTCAGTCTATTTTATGCCTGTTCGTTTGTCACATTATATCTCATGTTGTTTACTTTTCTTAATGATGTTTCTGAATTTCATACTGTCGTTTATTGTATCTGCTGTTATGTTGATTTGGTTCAGGTCGTTTTCTACCTCTGCCACCCATTTGTTGTTTCTAGTTGTTACCCAGTCAAAGATCTGTTTGGTCAGCCTGTGTGATGGCATTCTGTATAGGTGTCCATAGAATTGTAGTCTGCGTTTTCTAATCTTTTCTGTGATTGTCTCCGTATGTTTGTATAGTTCCTCTGTAGGTTTCTTGATCGATATTCCGTTGTTGTTAGTTGCGCCAAATATTTTCCTAAGTATTTTCCGTTCTACTTTTTCTAATTGTCTGATACGTGTATGCCCTAGGATTAGTGTGATCTCTGCTGCATATAGTGCCTCGGGGAGCACCACCTTGTCGTAATGGCGTAATTTGGCTTTTTGTGAGATAGACTTCTTGTTGTAATGATTCCACATTAATTTGTATGCCTTGTACAATTTACTCTTTCTTTCTTCGTTTGAGTCTCTGTTATGTCCACTCATTTGTAGTGTTTCACCGAGGTATTTGAAGTTTGCCGTTTTGAAAATCGTGCCATACTTTGTGATCAGAGATGAGAGTTCCTTTTTGCTCATAGACTGAGTCTTTTCGTAAGAGATCTGTAGTCCAGTTTTGGAAGCGATTTCGTGCAGTTTTTCAGTAGTGTCTTTTGTTTCCTTTATACCTTTTGTGACAATCGTCAAATCGTCTGCAAAAGCCAGGCATTTAATATGTAGGTTTCCTAAGGTTATCCCCTGTTGTGATGTTTCCCATTCTTTTATGACCTTATCTAATACCAGATTGAAAAGGAGAGGTGAGAGGCCATCGCCTTGTCGGACACCTGTGCGAATTTCAAAGGGCTCTGATAGTTCCCCACAGAACTTTGCTTTGGACGTCGTGTTGGTTAAAGTTTGCTCTATGATAGCCCGTGTTTTGTTGTCTACTTCGTATTCTGCTAGAATTTTGAAGAGCGTTTTCCGGTCGATAGAGTCGTACGCCTTTTTGAAGTCAACAAAGGTAATGATCAGGTTCCATTTGTGTTGTAAAATCATTTTCAGGTTCCAAATTTTTTCCGAACAAGACCGCCCTTTACGGAAGCCTGCTTGGTATTCCCCAATCAAGTGGTTGGTCTGGCATTCTACTCTGTTCAGCAAAGCTTTAGAGAGGATCTTGTATGTGACCGGTAGTAGGGATATTCCTCTATAGTTGTTCGGGTCAGTCTTGTCGCCTTTCTTGTGAAGTGGGTGTATCAGGGCAGTTTTCCAGTCGTCAGGAATTTTCATGGTCTTCCAGCTGTCTTCCAAGGTCCTGTGGATGTCTTTGATGAGTTCTGGGTCTTGTAACTTCCATATTTCCGCGATGATGCCATCTTCTCCTGGTGATCTACGATTCTTGAGTGACTTGATTATTTCTTTAACTTCTTCTAGAGTTGGAGGTTCACTATCTGCATTGTACGTGCTCGTTTCTGACATCATTTTTCCATTGGGGGGGGGGGGGGGGAGGCGTCTGTGTTGAGCAGTTTTTCACAGAACTTTGCCAGAATGTCACAATTCTTTTTGGAATTGGTTTCTAGGGTTCCATCCGGTCTTCTGAAGCATAAGTTGAGTGGTTGATATCCAGTCATATTTTCTCTGAACGTTCTGTAGAAGTTTCTTGTATTGTTCTTCATGAAGTTCGATTCGGTCTCCGTCAGTCGCGCGTTTTTCATACTGTCGTTTTTCACTGCGAATGATTTTTCTTGATTGCTTCTGTGTTTTCAAGAAGTTCATCTAATTCTCTTGGGATTTATGGCTACTAAATTTTTTCCATGCACTGATCCGTTGGTCAATAGCTTGGTCACATGTGTGGTTCCACCAACGGTGTTTCCTTGTGCGTGGTGCTTGTGCAAATTTCATGGCCTCTCGGATTCTACGTGAAAGTTGTGTCAAGTCTGTCATTTTCTCCATTTTAATTTTGTGTAATATTTGTGTCTGGTTTAAAGTAACGTATTCTGGATCTGGTCTAAAAATTTTATTCTTCTGGAGATTTTTCTTGGGCAAGAGACGAATCCTGATCTATAGTAGGTGGTGCTCTGAGTCGAAGTAGCCTTTACGGGTGTCTATTCAAAATTTCTTTTTGTGAGGCTTTCTGGACAATTACGTGGTCGATCTGTAGTTCTTGCTTTCCGCTGGGGAATTTACATGTGGTAAGTTTTCGTGTTGGTTTCTTGAATTTTGTTGACGTAATGGCGAGGTCGTGGCTTTTGCAAAAGTCTATCGGATGTTTTCCGTTTTTGTTGGTGTCCTTGTGTGGAGTATGTTTTCCTGTGGTATTTCTGTATATCTTTTCTTTTCCGAGTTTAGCGTTGAAGTCTCCCAGTATTATTTTGACTCTATGTGCAGGAATTTTTCTGATAGTTTCTTCCATTGTAGTCCAGAAGTCATCAATTTAGTCCGGGTTTTTCCTGTTGTAGTCATTAGTCGGTGCATGTGCGTTGATTATTGTGTAGGATTTGTTGGCTGATTTCACTGTGATGATGCTGATTCTTTCGTTTGGTGACGAAAAGTCGATTATGCTGTCCGTGATGGACCTGTGTACTGCAAATCCTGTGCCAAAGAGCCTTAGGTTTTTCAGTTGTCTCGATGGTTTTCCTTTGTATATTCTGAAATTCTCCGTGTTGAAATGGCCTTCGTCTGTGAATCGCGTTTCTTGCAGTGCACATATTTTTCGAGAATGTCTCCCAGTTGTTTCATCTTTCCTGTCTTCATCAGTGTGTTCACGTTGAGTGTGCCGATGTAGTGTTTGCGTTTGGTCTTGAGGGAGTTTGAGAAGCTCCGATTCTTCTCATGATGTTTCTCTGATTTAACACCTTGTCTGCTACGTGAACAGGTACATCTGCAGATGAGACAGGCAGTCAATCATGCAATAAGGAAATTGAAAACCATCCTTACAACAACAGGGTGATTTACTGAAAAATCATCATACAGCTTTGTTCCCACCGTCTACTAAATCGGAAAGTCAAAATGTCTGTGGATAACTTTTCTTGTGAATATGTAAAAAATCATGTTTATGTGATCGAACACACAGCCTCAGATTTTTTCGATGAACACATCGAGGAAGTTTATCACTTCGCGGCTCAGAGGCTTTACATCTCATCAGCAGGTTCTTTTGTGGGAGCACAGTTGTATATTCAGGACAATAGGCTCGCATTTAAACTCCAGGGATAGCCCGGACCCATAACATCCCTTTGAACACGGCCAGTTATATACAGCATGTAATGATAGACGGCATGGTGATCGGTTATTAATCTTTTAGGATCTCGAAAGGTATAGTCTTTGACTGAATGGATTTAGAAATATGCAGTACCACAAATATATCAAATTAAGGAGCACTACAAAGAATGTAAGCAGCTTTAACAGCGCCCGTAATCATATATACTGCTGTTCTAAAGATAAAGTATATCTGGAAAGATTTTGAGGTGATAAATATGTCGACAATGGCTGAGAGAAAATTTCTTAAATATTACTCTCGTATTAGTCCTTGACGCAACGTTAATAGCACTTTAAAAAAATGCTAACAAATCAGCTCACTGAATATCGGAACAGCTACCAGCCAGTCTAACAATCAAGATTTCGAAAGAGGTTTACCAATTTCTGATGATATCCAGACCAGTCAACTTCTACTTAAAAAAGAGGAAATATAATAGGCCTGTAAACTTACATGTGGCATTCACTTATCTTCCCAAAGTATTTCGTTCAGTGACTGTGCAATCAATCATAACTGCTACTGTCAATCAGAAACTCATTGGGCTGATGGAGCAGGTAACAGTATTTACCGAAAACTGTCTAATTTCTTTGGAAACTTACACATACTAGCAAAACATAATAGTCTGAAAATCTGCGTGTAATTTTCAAGTGTCCTATTAACATTTTTTTCAGGGTGGATTAGTGGATTTCTGTATGTGACTTCATGAGGTCCCAATTCGATAAGCCGACGGGTCATTAAGAAAATAATTTCACGCTTCTCGCAGTCTTCTACTCGTACTGGTGAATTGCAGGCAGTGTATGTGGGGAGAGAAGTTTACTGTTGGTGCGCTCTGCACGTCTTCATTAGTGTAAAAGAACAAGACGCTAGTTGTAAGATTCGTCGCAGGATTCCATCTGAATAACTCCTTCTGTTTTCCGTAAAATATGGGTTACGGAACGTGAAACATTAAAAGCAGCCATCTTACTGGGTGTTGGAAAAAGCGGGATGAAATATGGACAGAGAACCTAATCGATATGAATGGCTTTCCATATGTCAATAGCCGCAGCAAAATAAACTGCTTTCGAGGGAAGAAAAACATTGTAGTAGTTAACGAGAAAAATATCGGAAAAATCGACAGACTCAGCACCTATCCCTCACAGTGTGACTCTCTTACTAACGCACTATGGTTCAACCGCGTGCTTAGATAAACTCCTGCTCCAGGCTGGTCCACGCAATTATATTTATTATGCGAGGGAAAATTTAAAACACTGCATTTCTTTGTAACATGTAATCAGGAACTTATTAACATACTACAAGTTCAGAATCAAGCCTGCAATACAGTTGCAATAGATGGCTCCACCTACAAAGTCGCTATCCATCCGAAGCCCAAGCGGTTGCAATTGAAATCAGCGTCTAATCACATCGATGTTGAAGTATATCGAGAATGCGCCCTGGTGCATCTCATTATAATTTTCTCTTGATCTACTCTTTAATCACAAAGACAGTTTGTCTGTACACTTTACAACTTAGGAAGCAACCAACGGGCTGAAAAATTAAACTTAATACAGCGATCACTAGACCACAGCGATGAACTTCGCTCTTTGATAAATTATTCACACTGCCGTTGGCTTAAACAGAGATCAATAACTAATGAAACTCATTTTTTTCTGAAAGCAGATTGGTTTTATTGCGGATTTCAATACATCATATTATTCCCCACTCTTCTACATCTACATCTACATTTATAGTCCGCAAGCTACTCAACGGTGTGTGGCGAAGAGCACTTTACGTGTCACTGTTGTTACCTCCCTTTCCTGTTCCAGTCGCGTATGGTTCGCGGGAAGAGCGACTGCCGGAAAGGCTCCGTGCGTGCTCGAATCTCTCTAGTTTTACATTCGTGATCTCCTCGGGAAGTATAAGTAGGGGGAAACAATACATTCGATACCTCATCTACAAACGCACCCTCTCGAAACCTGGACAGCAAGCTACTCCGCCACGCAGAGCGCCTCTCTTGCAGAATCTGCCACTTGAGTTTGCTAAACATCTCCGTAACGCTATCACGCTTACCAAATAACCCTGTGACGAAACGCGCCGCTCTTCTTTGGATCTTCTCTCTCTTCTCTGTCACCCAACCTGGTACGGATCCCACACTGATGAGAAATACTCAAGTACAGGTCGAACGAATGTTTTGTAAGCCACCTCCATTGTTGAAGGACTACATTTTCTAAGGACTCTCCCAATGAATCTCAACCTGGCACCCGCCTTATCAACAATTAATTTTATATGATCATTCCACCTCAAATGGTTCCGTACGCATACTACCATATATTTTACAGAAGTAACTGCTACCAGTGTTTGTTCCGCTATCATATAATCATACAATAAAGGATCCTTCTTTCTATGTATTCGCAATATATTACATTTGTCTATGTTAAGGGTCAGTTGCCACTCCCTGCACTAAGTGCCTATCGGCTGCAGATTTTCCTGCATTTCGCTTCAATTTTCTAATGCTGCAACTTCTCTGTATACTACATCATCCGCGAAAAGCCGCATGGAACTTCCGACCCTATCTACTAGGTCATTTATATATATTGTGAAAAGCAATGGTCCCATAACACTCCCCTGTGGCACGACAGAGGTTACTTTAACGTCTGTAGACGTCCCTCCATTGAGAACAATATGTTGTGTTCTGTTTGTTAAAAACTCTTCAATCGAGCCACACAGCTGGTCTGCGTAGGCTCTTACTTTGTTTATCAGGCGACAGTGCGAAACTGTACCGAACGCTTTCCGGAAGTCAACGAAAATGTCATCTACCTGAGAGCCTGTATCTAATACTTTCTGGGTCACATGAACAAATAAAGCAAGTTAGGTCTCACACGATCGCTGTTTTCGGAATCCATGTTGATTCCTATAGAGTTGATTCTGGATTTTCACAAATGACATGATACGCGAGCAAAAGACATGTTCTTAAAATTCTGCAACAGATTGATGTCAGAGATATAGGCCTACAGTTTTGCGCATCTGTTCGACGACCCTTCTTGAAAACTGGAGCTACCTGTGCTCTTTTCCAATCATTTGGAACCTTCCGTGCCTCTAGAGACTTTCTGTACACGGCTGTTAGAAGGGGGCAAGTTCTTTCGCGTACTCTGTGTAGAATCGAATTGGTATCCCGTCAGGTCCAGTGGACTTTCTTCTGTTGAGTGATTTCAGTTGCTTTTCTATTTCTTGGACAGTTGGATCTTCTGGATACAAAACCCTACTTTTCAACATAATCTCGGTTCAGTTCGACTGCCTTACACCACCTTACTGGAAGGGCCTATATGCTCTCTTCGTCGACGCCAGAGACAGTGTCTTGCTGCATCAATAACTTTCCCTTCATCCGCGCACTGATTCCCAATGAGTGCATCCTTCACTGGGCCAAGCTAACGAAAGTCGGAAGGTGCGTGATCCGGAGCTGTAGGGTGGATAAGGAAGAAATTTGAAATGAAGTTTTATGGGCTCCTCTCATGTGTGAAGTCTTGCTTTGTCATGGAGTCGTTTCTTCAATTTTCTGAGCGTAGCACAACCTCAACTGGTGGGCCAGTGTATCAGCTCTACCAGCGGAGGCATCCAGTTGCGCAGCGAGGTGTTTGACTATGGTCCGTTGATCACCTCGAATGAGGGTGTCCGCACGTTCCATTACTGCATGACTTACGGCTGTGTGCTGCCCGCCAGCAGGAGGGGTACTGGACAGGTTTGCGCGGCCTCGTTGCAGTAATGACAGACGCCTCACGCTACAAGTCACCGTGGTTTTGTTCACTGCCAGGTCTCCGTAGACGTTCTGCATGCGCCTGTAAATAACTGCGATCTGGTTTTGCGCCAAAAGAAGACTCGTAACAGCTCTCTGCTTGAATCGTATTTTCGTTACAGACGCCATTCTGAAAGCTATGTACAGTGCAACCACCTACATGAACTTGGTGAAACAATGTAAACTGAAGCGGTAACATTCCACGGTGTCCCACAACGGATTCAGCACTTTTTGAACCGAAACTGGCCCATAAAAATAGTGTGTTGCATTGCTTATTGAGTGCCTCTTGTAGAAGTACACTTGCACTACGAAACAAAGTTGCAATACATGCATAATAATGTAATATATCATGCTTCAGTTTGTGGGTTTCCGGCAGTCACAGTTATTAATGTTGGCGCAGTAGCTGTCTTTTGCGCTTCACGGAATTGTTCATTTGGCTGTCCTCTTTATTCGGTATTGAGTACCATCAATAAAGAGACTGATTTCTTGCGAGCTCGATAAAACGGGTACCGTGCTCAGTTGTAAAAAAAATCTTTCCGGCTTCAGTATGCCATCTTATCATTTGTAACCTTACGAGGAATAAGAGTCTTACTTGACATACGTGGTGAGTCGTACAGTAAAATTGATTTGACGTGACTAATTTACAACTGAGAATAATTTCCACTCTGGTACCAAGACTTGACATGAATTGTTATCAGTTGTTGGAGGCTACGCAACTTGTGACGGGTAGGCTATTCCCTACTAGTTTCGACACACTACGCCGATCATAAACTGTAAGACTGGCGTGCCTTGCTCTCAGTGCAGCTTCTCACCAGCCATCGACTTTGATGATATGGAATTAATCTGCCATAATTACTTGAATGGCCCTTAAAAATGAAGACAGTTGAACCCGCAAAAATGATAATAGGTTGCAAAATTCTGATGGCGACTGTGACATGAATAATGAAACAGTAGGACATCTGTTGTAAATAAATTATTCGCAATTGTTACAAGATTTGAATTATTGTGTTGTATGGTTTTTAATGGGTCTTATACAATTAATAGAGGACATGGTGAAGGACAATTATAAGATAGAAGTGACTGTAAAGCCAGAGGGCAAGATTCATGAAAGTCGCAAGCAAGTTGAAAGTAAAAAGTCACTACAGTTTCTGGCTGTATTCACTGACACCAGCATCAGCATTACATGAGTATCAGCTTTTACCAGAATCGCTCAAATCAGTATTTGCCCTCATTGTTTCTTCACACTTTGGCTGATGGTGTTATGTGCTTTTACAACAAGACAGAGGGTCTTCACTGCACCAATGGCGTAGAGGCCTGTGCTGCCCCCCCCCCCCCCCCCCACTCACACACTACTACAAAATCTAAATTATAAACTTCGATTATGTGTTCTTGCTCATTTATTTCCTGTACATCTGTCCAGTATGGTGCCCTGCCTGCAGAAGAAAGAAAACTATCAGGTAATATTCATCTAATTCTTCTTCTTCTCCTCTTCCTCCTCTTCAATTGTCAATCATTATATGTGTGTGGTTCATTATTCTTAGGGCTTTATTATTACCGCAGACGAAGACAGTCAGGTGTTCCCCCTTCAGCCACAGCAGAACCAGGCACCGCCCAAAGAATGTCTCTTTTTTTTTATGTCGCAGCACACCTGCATCAGCAGCAGTCAGTAGCCACAGAATGTCTTCCCAAACTAGTGAGCCCCATGTTGTTCAATTATCCAGTGTCGCAACCGCAGTCGGATGTCGAGCAGTATGTGAGTCACATGAGAGTAATGCTGTTCACCATCACTTGTAACGTGGTGACAAATGGCTCTAAGTGTGTGAATGTCGATCTATTACCAGACTCACACTTTAATGTGGTAACAGAAGTGGAAAACTGTAACAGAAGTAATGCCCTAAGTATAATGAAACACACATACATATTAATTATTGGTAATAATAATAATATGACGGTGAAGAAAAAAATAAATGCTTACTAATGACTTTCTTCTTCCCAGCTGATTGCAGCTACTACTATTGCTCGCAGTGCTTCATACTGGATGGACAGACATACAGTAACAGCGGGGGGAGGGGGGGAGCTGATTGATGTCTTGATCTACATCTACATACATACTCCGCAATCCACCATACGGTGCGTGGCGGAGGGTACCTCGTACCGCAACTAGCATCATCTCTCCCTGTTCCACTTCCAAACAGAACGAGGGAAAAATGACTGCCTATATGCCTCTGTAAGACCCCTAATCTCTCTTTTCTTATCTTTGTGGTCTTTCTGCGAAATATAAGTTGGCGGCAGTAAAATTGTACTGCAGTCAGCCTCAAATGCTGGTTCTCTAAATTTCCTCAGAAGCGATTCACGAAAAGAACGCCTCCTTTCCTCTAGAGACTTCCACCCGAGTTCCTGAAGCATTTCCGTAACACTCGCGTGGTGATCAAACCTATCAGTAACAAATCTAGCAGCCCGCCTCTGAATTGCTTCTATGTCCTCCCTCAATCCGACCTGACAGGAATCCCAAACGCTCGAGCAGTACTCAAGAATAGGTCGTATTAGTGTTTTGTAAGCGGTCTCCTTCACAGATGAACCACATCTTCCTAAAATTCTACCAATGAACCGAAGACGACTATCCGCTTTCCCCACAACTGCCATTACATGCTTGTCCCACTTCATATCGCTCTGCAATGTTACGCCCAAATGTTTAATCGACTAATGGAGTTTTCAAACATTACAGGATTCTTTCTCCTATTCATCTGCATTAATTTACATTTATCTATATCTACAGTTAACTGCCATTCTTTACACCAATCACAAATCCTGTCCAAGTCATCTTGTATCCTCCTACAGTCACTTAACGACGACACCTTCCCGTACAACACGGCATCATCAGCAAACAGACGCACATTGCTATCCACCCTATCCAAAAGATCATTTATGTAGATAGAAAATAACAGAGGACATATAACACTTCCCTGGGGCACTCCAGATGATACCCTCACCTCCTATCAACACTCACCATCGAGGACAACGTACTGGGTTCTATTACTTAAGAAGTCTTCGAGCCACTCACATACTTGGGAACCAATCCGATATGCTTGTACCTTAGGTAGGAGTCTGCAGTGGGGCACCGAGTCAAACTCTTTCCGGCAGTCAAGTAATATGGCATCGGTCTGATACCCTTCATCCATGGTTCGCAAGATATTATGTGAAAATGGGCGAGTGGCGTTTCGCAGGAGCGATGCTTTCTAAAGCCGTGCTGATGCATGGACAGCAACTTCTCTGTTTCAAGGAAATTCATTATATTCGAACTGAGAATATGTTCGACAATCCTGCAACAAACCGATGTTAAGGATATTGCTCTGTAATTTGGAGGATCCGTCTTTCTACCATTCTTATGTGCAGGCGTCACCTGCGCTTTTTTCCAGTCGCTCAGGATTTTACGTTGGGCAGGAGATTCGCGATAAATGCAAGCTAAGTAAGGAGCCAATGCAGTAGAGTACTCTCTGTAAAATTGAATTGGGATCCCATCATGGCCTGGCGATTTATTTATTTTCAACCCATTCAGCTGCTTCACAACCCCAGGGATGTCTATCACTATGTCCTCCATACGGGAATCTGTATGAGACTCAAACGGCGGTATGTTTGTACGATCCTCCTACGTGAAAGGTTTCTCAAATCCTAAATTTAAAATTTCAGCTTTCGTTCTGCTGTCGTCCGTTGCCAGGACAGACTGATGAGTGACTGGATGGAAGCCGTAGACCCCCTTACCGATTTTACGTAAGACCAGAATTTCCTCGGGTTTTCAGCAAGACCTTCTGCTAAGGTATGACGGTGGCAGTGGTTGACTGCTTCGTGCATCGCCCTTTTTACAGCAGCACGAATCTCTAATAACTTTTGCCAGTCCTCATTCTCCCGATCTTCCTTGTACCGCGAGTGCAACTGCCTTTGCTTCCTGAACATTCTCCGAATTGCGCTGTTAAACCACGGTGGGCCTTTTCCGTCCGTAACCCACTTTTTCGGCACATACTTGTCCAATGGTGATTAACAATGTGTTTAAAATATGCCCATAATTCTTCCACGTCCATCGTACCGGAAGTAAATGAAGCCGACTCATTTACTAAGTGGAATGCTAACAACTGCTTATCTGCTCTATCCTTCTCGACCGACTTTTTACCTTTCGTAACCGTAGTCTTAATGAGAACATCATGATAACTAATCCCTGTCTCAACACCAACACCGTCGATGAGGTCTGATCTGTTCGTAGCTACCAGATATGAAATATTTCCATTACGCGTTGGCTGTCAATTTAACTGCTCAAGACAGTTTTCGGATAATGTGTTCAAAAGTAATTAGTACGATGGCTTGCCTGTACCACCTGTAATGAATCCATAGACATCCCAGTCTAAACTAGGTAGGTTTAAGTCGCCTCCGACTAATATAGTATGATTCGGGTACTTCAGCGATACTGAATGTAGACCCCCTTTGAATGATTGTAGAACTGTCACGGGGGAACCTGGTGGCCGGTAATAACACCCAACAATTAATTTTATTTCCCCTAGCCTTGTTGAACGTGTCCAGATAACTTCACAATCACACTCTACTTCGACCTCAGTAGACACAATATTTTTGTCAAATGCAATGAAGACACCACCTCCTACAGTGTCTAATCTGTCTTTCCCATACACGTTCAAACCATAACTAAATATTTAAGAACTTCCTATCTCAAGGTTCCGACAGGTCTTAGTTCCGAGAATAATTTGCGCGCCGCACGCTTCCTGGAGGGCAGTAAATTCAGGAACTTTATTCCGAACACTCTGAAAATTTACTTTTAATATCTTGATAGTTGAAGTGTCTTCACACTGAGCTCGTCCTGATTTCCCTGCCTGCACGTCGACTGGTGAGTGTTCATCAGGACACCTCGCACTACTGCCTAGCCTAAAAAAAACTCATGTGCACGCCACAAATACTTTGCTACCCGAGTAGCCGCTTCCTTTGTGCAGTGAACCCCTAACCTATCTAGGGGCGTGCTACAATTCCCCACACAATATCGCAAGTCTAGAAATCTGTGCCAAGACCGTCACAGAGTCGACGAAGCTTCTGGTTGAGACCCTCCACTCGGTTCCAAACTAAAGGACCACGATCCACTCGGGGAACGATACTCCAAATAGAGAGCTCTGCTTGTACCCCACGTGCAAGGCCAGGGGTCGTCACCAAATCCGCCAGCTGCCTGTACGAACTGAGGATCGCCTCAGAACCCAAGCGACAGGCATCATTGGTGCTGACGTGAGCAATAACTTGCAGACGACTGGACTCGATAGCCGCAGGCAAGGCCGCCTCCACATCTTGGATGAGGCCCCCGGCAGACAAACCGAGTGCACGTTGGATTTTTTTCCAGCCCTGTGCGCTATTTCCCTAAGGGCTCCATCACAAGCCTCACGTTAGAGCTCCCAATAATCAGAAAGCCTTTGCCCCTGTGTGCCTGCTCGGGCCCTGCTGAAGGAGTGGCCACCTACCCACTGACAGAACGAACGGGCGAGGCCAGCCCGACAGCCTCCACATTGGCCCTCCGCCTCGAGCGACGCGAACGCGTTACAGTCCGCCACTGACCTTGAGGTGAGGGCGGCCCCAACACGCCGGATACACTGGAAGGTGCCTCTGCGACTGAGTCAGTGGACACAGCAAGCGGCACCTGGGGTGTCTCCAGCGACGCGCCAGACCCACCGCCGTCGCTGCACCTCGAGACAGCAGCCTGAAGGCGGCTGACCGTGGCCAACAGCACGCTCAGCTGCTCGCGAACCGCGGCCAGTTCCTCCTGCGCCCGCACACAGCACGCACACACCCTATCCATCCTACTGCTAATATCTAACGATATTACAGCTATCAATAAGCAATATTATTCCTCTCAAATACGAGAATACGCAAGGATTTTATGTAAGTAAATATTCAAGCGCACAAACACTCTGAAAGAAATTAAGAATCAAACTATAAAACAAATATGAAAGCTGCTGCTTCACTGATACTTCACCAGTGGCTGCTGAAGGCTCACTGGAATGCTGAACCTGATGTCAGTGATTCAGTGATATAAAACAAAAACTGCGGTGAACTTCTCCTGTAGAATACGTTTCACTCACTCCCTCTCAGTGTGCTTGAACCAAAGGTGGATAAATTGTTAGATTTCAGAGAGATCTTGCATTCTTTCATCCTTGTGGTGCAGAAGTAGGTGGTATCAAATAAAGTTGTGTGAGTGACATGTTCTGTTGGGATGCACCATTACGTTACTTCTTATTCAGCTACAACAGAAGTAACATAAATATTGTGATATTCAGCCCATATCAGTGTATTTGAATTCTGTTGTTTCTGTCCAAACTAATATTAGAGGAGATTTAAATTTTTCCATGGGCATAACTTGGTGTGGTAAAGATGGGTAATCAGCTTAAAATAGAAACCCTAGGAAAAGATAATTATCAGCAGATCACCGAAGACATTGAACGAGCCACTAATGACGAATCTTTTGTGTATCTCTTATCAGAATTATTCTGCAAGGCTGAGAAATTAGGTAGGACCTTACCTGCAATCTTTGATAAGCTCTACATAGTGTCGAAGAAGCAGGAGACACCGTCTGACAAACAGTAAAACATTGTAGTGCTACAACGATGAAAAATAATATTACGACGATGTCAAACTTTATTTTCATGATATAAAGAACAATTGACAATATTAAAAATGTAATTATAATTTTTGTGCTCAGTGAATCAAAGACTTTCTAGTGCACGGAATAAACTAGCATTGTTTGTACTACGAAACTATTAATGATTGTTAAGTGAGAACTGATTCCAGGTAAGACATTTTGTCTGGGCAGATTTTGTTCTCGTATTTGTGGGTAGAGAAAGAAAAGTTTTTCATCGATGTATGAAAGGTGAATGTAGAAAGACTGTAAAAAGGAGAAAGAGATAATCCTTGCGGACAATCACCATATTGTATAAGAAAAGGTAAATACATGTTATTCATAACAAATATCTCTAAAGTGTGTCGTCTTGTGATTTTTAAAGACTGAAAATTGCGGTGTTTAATCTGAACCTGTCCTGAATAACAGCGAAGAACATTTATGTCATCATATATTTTCTTCGTTTGAAGCAAGGTTATGATTCGCATGTTACTTTTTGTTACGCGACGTGTTTGGAATATTTTAATTACACGCGCTAAAGTGCACACAGCTTTAATCGAACCTGCATTTTTCGGAAACGATAACTCTTAATCAGTACAATTACGCGAATACCGTCTAAATGCAACCGTGATCACAAAAGTGTTTCCTGGACCTGACTTTTAGAAATGTGTAGACTTGAAAGCGAACAGCATTGCACCATCGCTGGCTCGCAACAATTGAAAGAAAACAAAACACGGAGTGGACAACTTTAAATTTTAACGCCGTCAGCGTTACGAAATCTGAACGACGTAAGTTAATTAATTAAATATTAAAAGGAAGAGAATTATTAAATTTTAAAGATTAAATCATAGCAAGAATTTAAAACATTTTGACATGATTACGTTTCTTTGCACTAGTACCTGAGTATCAGATACCATCATATCTATTTAAAAGACAGTGCGTAAATAAAAGTGCCACCTTTTATAATTATTATTATAGCAATTCAACATGCCGTATAAAAACGCTTTTCACCGACGCTGGAACTGTCAAACTGTGTTTTGGAAGGAGACCTCTGAATCTCATGAGACATGCAAAATGAAGAAAGTTCATGAGCACTTACTGGAAGCAATTTCGCGCTTAGGCAAGCAAGTGACTGAAGTTCATCAGAGTAAAGGAACCCTTGGTGGAACAGTTAAGGAATTATTAGACAACATTAAGAATATGTTTTTGGAACAAGAGAAAATGAATAATGAACAATTCATCTTACAAAAGAATCAGTTTATTGGCGAGTTGCAGGCTATTACTATTGCTAAAGATGCCCAGATGAGGAATAAGATACAAGAAAAAATACAAGCTGAAGCAGAAGCAGATGGCATCAATCAAAGATAGAATTAGCAAAGACTGGCGAATAGATGTCACTAGATTAAAACACAACAACGGAGTGAATTTGCTGTGATGAGCTACAGTCAACGATCAAGTTGACTCTGTAAGCAAGGAGCTTGCTGATATCAAGGAAGAACTCCAAGATAGCCATACAAGTGTCCGTGAATCTAAGTGGACACAAGAATGAGTTCTCATGTCAAAATCGAGAATATCACCGGGCTGATATCGATACGAACCCGCGACCTTATAAGCAATGTATGCGAGTAGTGAAAACAGATTACACAATTATTATGTTAGAAGAAAAACTGACTGTACTTAGGCAATTCCAAGTCATTATCCCAGATAGAAATGGATTCATCCGGTTTTATTCTTATGAGCTGTTACAGGCGCAGGACCAACATACGGAAGATAGGTTACGTCACTGGGTTTATTCACGGATGTGGGGCTGTTTTGGATAGCTGAGGTCCTAAAGTCTTACATCACACAAGGGGAGTTTGAAAACGCGTTTTTGGCAAAATACCGATCCAGCAGAATCCAGGAGAGACCATGAAAAGAGGCTTGTAATCGAGAGCTCCTCACTTTCAGACACTACAGTCTGGATTTTGAATAATTAATGACGTTATTTCCGTTCAGTAGGTCAGTTTTGTTTTATGTCGATATTAGGCTTTGGTGGAGGAATCGGCTATGGGAAGTAGCTTTTTTAGTTGTGTGAGTCATTGGGGTGAGTACTATTGAATTTTTTCTCACCTGAGTCCTTGCAGCTTCTGTGCTTGTGAGTCTTGACCCCGGCGCAAACTGACTTTTAAATTAATAAGTCGTTTTCAGTTTGAGGAGCAATATTTTAAGTTGGATTATGCTGGCTAACTGAACTCTCATGGAATTCAGGAGCAATAAAACAGCGAGACAGAGATGAAAGAAAATGCCTAACATACTGCATTGATGACACTATGATTAATAAACAATGGTCATGTGGGTGAGTTAGGTGATCAAGGTACTCAAGGTACTCAGGATAACTTCTGAATAAAAATAATTAATACTGTCAACCACGGTAATGACGTGTTATCCACGATCCCCACACATGTGTCTCATGTTATCACATCGCCTAGTAGTGCACGAACTGCATTTAAGTTGCCATTGCATGTAGCTACAATGAACGGCGACAAGGGAATGATATGATCTTATGTTGTTCTGATAGCTGCTTCTTTTAGGTATGCCCAGTCAACAAATTAAACTAAAGATGTAGAACATGGTGTTTTGCTGTAACTAATCACACATTCAGTGACTGCACCATAGGGGCAACCTTAATCCGTGCCTTCAGGCGTGGTATCCATGCTCCATATTTAACAATCATAAACAACCGCTAGCTCGACGAAAGATCCGTACCCAAAGACTCGAATGTAGCATAGTCACATCAATATTCAAGGAAGATAATAGAAGTAATCCAATAAATTAAACCCCTTTTCATTAACTTGTAAATAAAGCAGGATTCTGGAACACATATTAGGTTCGAACATTATGAATTACCTCGAAGAAAACAATCTATTGACATACAGTCAATTGGAGTTAGAAAACATCGTTCTTGTGAAACACAGTTAGCTCCTTACTCGCACGAAGTGTTGAGTGCTATTGACAAGGGATTTCAGATTGATTCCATATTTCTAGATTTCAAGAAGGTTTGTAACACTGTACCACACAAGCGGCTTATAGTGAAATTGAGATACACAAAAATGGAAATCGTCTCAGTTGAATGACTGGATCCTTGATTTCTTGTCAGAGAGGTCACAATTTCTAATAACTGACGAAAAGTCATCGAGTAAAGCGGAAGTGCATTCTGGCGATCTATAAGGTTATTTTACAGACCCTCTGCTGTTCCTTATATATATAAACGATTTAGGAGCAATTTGAGTAGCCGTCTTAGGTTTACTGCAGATAATTCTCTCTTTTATTGTCTAGTAAAATCATCAGATCTAAACAAATTGCAAAACGATTCAGGAAAGATATCTGCATAGTACAAAAATTGTCATTTGACCATAAATAATGAAAAATGTTAGGTCATACACATGAGTGGTAAAAGGAATCCGTTAAACTTCGGTTACACGATAAAGCAGTCAATGGCCGTAAATTTAGCTAAATACCCATGAATTACAATTACGAATAACTTAAATTGGAAAGAACACAAGAAAATGTTGTGGGTGAAGGTAAACCAGAGACTGCGTTTTATTGACAAAACACTTAGAAAATGTAACAGATCCACTAAAGAGACAGCCCATAATACGCTTGTCCATCCTCTTTTGGAGTAATGCTGCGTTGTCTGGGATCCTTACTAGATACGATTAACGGAGTACATCAAGAAAGTTCAAAGAAGGGAAGCACGCTTTCTATTATTATAGGGGGGAGAGGACATGATACAGTATTTTTCTTGGAGGGGTGGGGGGGGGGGGGGGGGGGCACAGACCATTAAAACAAAGATGTTTTTCGTTGCGGCGGAATCTTCTCACGAAATTTCAATCACCAACTTTTTCCTCTGAATGCGAATATATTTTGTTGATGCCAACCTACATAGGGAGAAACGATCATCATAATAATAAAATAGGCAGAATGAGAGCTCATACGGAAAGATATGGGTGTTCGCTTTATCCGCGCGCTGTTCGTGAGTGGAATAATATAGAATTTTGTGAAGATGGTTCGATGAACCCTCTGCTAGACACTTAAAAGTGATTTTCAATCTTTGTAGAAGTAGGTGTAGATGTAGACATGTGGTGTGAACCTAAAATCTGAATCGAAAACAAACTGATTAGAAATATAGAAATGTAAATGAACTACACTCCTGGAAATTGAAATAAGAACACCGTGAATTCATTTTCCCAGGAAGGGGAAATTTTATTGACACATTCCTGGGGTCAGATACATCACATGATCACACTGACATAACCACAGGCACATAGACACAGGCAACAGAGCATGCACAATGTCGGCACTAGTACAGTGTATATCCACCTTTCGCAGCAATGCAGGCTGCTATTCTCCCATGGAGACGATCGTAGAGATGCTGGATGTAGTCCTGTGGAACGGCTTGCCATGCCATTTCCACCTGGCGCCTCAGTTGGACCAGCGTTCGTGCTGGACGTGCAGACCGCGTGAGACGACGCTTCATCCAGTCCCAAACATGCTCAATGGGGGACAGATCCGGAGATCTTGCTGGCCAGGGTAGTTGACTTACACATTCTAGAGCACGTTGGGTGGCACGGGATACATGCTGACGTGCATTGTCCAGTTGGATGGGTTCGATGACGGTTTGGATGTACCGTGCACTATTCAGTGCCCCCTCGACGATCACCAGAGGTGTACGGCCAGTGTAGGAGATCGCTCCCCACACCATGATGCCGGGTGTTGGCCCTGTGTGCCTCGGTCGTATGCAGTCCTGATTGTGGCGCTCACCTGCACGGCGCCAAACACGCATACGACCATCATTGGCACCAAGGCAGGAGCGACTCTCATCGCTGAAGACGACACGTCTCCATTCGTCCCTCCATTCACCCCTGTCGCGACACCACTGGAGGCGGGCTGCACGATGTTGGGGCGTGAGCGGAAGACGGCCTAACGGTGTGCGGGACCGTAGCCCAGCTTCATGGAGACGGTTGCGAATGGTCCTCGCCGATACCGCAGGAGCAACAGTGTCCCCAATTTGCTGGGAAGTGGCGGTGCGGTCCCCTACGGCACTGCGTAGGATTCTACGGTCTTGGCGTGCATCCGTGCGTCGCTGCGGTCCGGTCTCAGGTCGATGGGCACGTGCACCTTCCGCCGACCACTGGCAACAACATCGATGTACTGTGGAGACCTCACGCCCCACGTGTTGAGCAATTCGGCGGTACGTCCACCCGGCCTCCCGCATGCCCACTATACGCCCTCGCTCAAAGTCCGTCAACTGCACATACGGTTCACGTCCACGCTGTCGCGGCAAGCTACCAGTGTTAAAGACTGCGATGGAGCTCCGTATGCCACGGCAAACTGGCTGACACTGACGGCGGCGGTGCACAAATGCTGCGCAGCTAGCGCCATTCGACGGCCAACACCGCGGTTCCTGGTGTGTCCGCTGTGCCGTGCGTGTGATCATTGCTTGTACAGCCCTCTCGCAGTGTCCGGAGCAAGTATGGTGGGTCTGACACACCGGTGTCAATGTGTTCTTTTTTCCATTTCCAGGAGTGTACTACTCCATAGATACTGACATGACAGTTCAGTCTAGTGAAGAGTACCATTCTTGGACATTGAAGTGTTTCAATATGTTCTTTACTGTGCGTCACTTATTGATATTTGTTTTCTAACCCCAATGTTTAAATGTTTCGTATGTCCATCCTTCTCATCGTAGGTTTGGTGGACATTAAGCTGTTTACTTAGGTTCCTCGGATTCGATTCCCGGTCGGGTTGAGGATTTTCTCTGCTCTGGCACTGGGTGTTTGTGTTCTCCTCATGATTTCATCGTCATTTGTGAAAGTGGCTAGAATGGACTGTGCAAAGATTGGGTCTTTGTACGGGAGCTGATGACCGCACAGTTGAGAGCCCAATAAAACAATCATCATCATCATCATCATCTGTTCACTTACTTAATAAACAGAAACACAATCAGTTAAATTTTGAAGACGGTGTACTGTGTCACCGAAACTGGTTGCTGTATAACAAATAACGTGGAAAGAACGGCTGCAGGTGTTTCTTTTCATCATGCAATCAAGAAGTGAACTGTATCAGCGAAAACAATTAACCCCAGAAAAATGTAATTATATTGTAAAATAAAAGTGTGTTCGTGAACGTTACAAATCACTTCATACTCTGTGAAAGTGATGCCCCAGAGCTCGCTGGTGCTGGAGGGATCCCTATGGCGCCAGATTCCTGCCTAAAGGTGTCGTTAACATCACATCTCATCCCTTGGCTAAACAATTGCTGTGTCAGCTTTATTCAGCATTCCCTTGACACCATCACCATGCTGCCAACTGAGCAGCTGACACCGTGAAAATATCGCGGATGGCCTACGACGATCGTCGAGTCTAGAAGAATATTAAGCCATGATATACTAGCTTTCTGGCGATGATCGTCTGGGTAGAAGAACACTAAGTACTGATTCGCTCGTCTTCATGCGCACCCAAAACGCTCTTATCTGTTACTGATTATTGTAAAAATTACGTAACAGACCTGTAAGATTCGCTTGGGGTTTTACTGGCTTTTTCTTGAGCTACGCCCAAATGTGGAAGCTAATTAATAAACAGAGTTATCAAAAATTTCCAGCTTTGATTCATACATCTAGGCACCTACTTCTACATAGATACTATGCAAATCACTTTTAAGTGCCTGGCAGAGGGTTCATCGAACCATCTTCACAAAATTCTATATTATTCCACTCGCGAACAGCGCGCGAATAAGGCGAACAACCAATAAAAAATTGTTGTCAGTACCGTAGTATGTTGCATAAATTCAACATCGAATAATTTAAGGTGCATGTGCATAAGACCTAAGTGTGTGTGTGTGATTTAGAAAGCAATGACAACCTGTTCTGGCCGTCAGCTGCAAGCATGGAATGCGAGTGGCTTATTCAGTGGTTTATGCTCCCACGGACGGCAATTTAGTAAATGCTATTTCAGATTGTAAGCGTCTGACAACCATAGTTCGGCCGGGCGAAGTGGCCGAGCGGTTCTAGGCGCTTCAGTCTGGAACCACACGACCGCTACGGTCGCAGGTTCGAATCCTGCCTCGGGCATGGAAGTGTGTGATATCCTCAGGTTAGTTAGGTTTAAGTAGTTCTAAGTTCTAGGGGACTGATGACCTCAGTCCCATAGAGCTAAGAGGCATTTGAACCATTTGCCTAGAGACCGATGACCTCAACAGTTTGATCCCTTAGAAATTCACGCCAATTTGAACAATTTTACGAGCTCTGTAAAGAACGGTTATCGTATTCTAATGTAAAAAAAATGATTCTAGCTTGAATATACCATCTTGTCAATTGCGATTGACTATAATAACTTACAGAACATGAATGAATGTTTCACTTGATGTACATGATGAGACTTAAACTAAAATTCATTTGATGTGCTAATTTGCAGCTGAAAATAACTTCCACTCTTGGCACAGGATGTTACCAGTCTGTTGGAGTCAATGCAACCTGCCTTCGGTCACGAGCATTTCCTACTGGTTTCCACAAATTACGCCGGTCATAAACTGCAAAAACGGCGCTCACTGCACACAGCGCTGCCTTTTACCAGCCATCGATGTTGACGGATTACTGTAATGTAGTTGCCTGAAGTGAACTGTATCAACGAAAACAATTATCCCCAGATAAATGTAATTATATCGTAAAATAAAAGTGTGCGAACGTCTCCGTGAGCGTTACAAAGCACTTTATACTCTGAAGACGATGCCCCAGACCTCGCAAACATTTAGAATTCTGGTTTCGCAGGACAGAGCGGATCAGGTTGTGGAAAGGGGAGAACGTCAATTACTGTTAGTTATACAAGAACACGTACAACTTTAAGCTTCAAACCAATGCACTGTTTCACTACGGTCGCAGGTTCGAATCCTGCCTCGGTCATGGATGTGTGTGATGTCCTTAGGTTAGTCAGGTTTAAGTAGTTCTACGTTCTAGGGGACTGGTGACCTCAGATGTTAAGTCCCATAGTGCTCAGAGCCATTTTGAAGCCAATGCACAGTTTTCTCTTTAAAACAACAAAGATCGATTCACAGCTTAGGGCTCAAGTAACTTCTCCAAAATAAGTTTAAATGATTGCTTTTAAAGCAACAGGATTTAGAGTAATGCCTGAAGGCCTTACTTAAATTAAATTATAATATCTTCTCGGCTAAAGGCCGAAACAATATTTCAGATCAGCTAAGGAAATTCTTTAAAAGCCAAGCATTTACAAATTCCGGCTAAAGGCCATGTTAAGGCAAATTCAAGTTAATTGTTCGGTTGAGGCCCAATTTAGAAAAAAAATTCTTTACATGAAAAAGAGACTATAAAGATAAGCTTTCATACAGAACATCAGAAAAACATCTTAAGAAAACTTGAAGTATCTTGTCGGCTGAAGGCCCAAACAAATACTCAAGAATAATTAAAGACAACCTTATGATAAACATTTACATAACTCGGCTGAAGGCGGTTTCAAGAATTCAAAATAATTGAAGAGAAACCTTACAAACAAGGATTTACACATTAAAGCCACAGAGTCTGAAACAAACGCGGCTGAAGGCCAAAATACAGAGCAACAAGAATTTAAAATGAAACACGTCTTAAAATAATTGACATGAAATTCGGATGAAGGCCATATACTAAACATAAAACAGACAATATTAATACACGGCTGAAAGCCTGTCACAGTACCTGCGACCAAATAAAATGACACAGACAACAGTGGTGTTCAGAAGTGTTCCTAGAGTCGGGCTAGGTAGGACATTCCAACAACAGTTTAGGTGAGACAGGCAGCCAACCGTAACACTAAACAATCGGGTGGCAACACGACCTATGGACGGCTGAAGAACCTACCAACAGCCTAATCAATTCCCTTTCACCCGACACACTCGCAGATGTATTTCAACCGATCGACTGACTACTCCAGTACGCAGACATCATTCATCTGCTCAGTGGAATTCACAGAAGCTACTCACGGTTCCAAGTAAACAAATTTGCACAAGAACTCGAACAGCCATAAAAACAATCACTGTGGAACAACAAGAACGAATCAATTCGACACACAAAGAGTTCCCACAGGCGGTTGGCGCCCGGAAATATGTTGGCGTTTGCCTACTGAATGATAGTTATGAGCACGCGAGCACCTCTTCGTCCGAACCAAATCTACAGCAACGAGGGTTTGCTTCAGTGATAAAAAAAACTATGGAAATCGCATGCAATGAGATCGAAGCTATGTAAGGACTTTCTAGCGAAACTTGTGGAGAATAGTCAAAACATCGCCCCAACAAAAGTAGCTGCTCACATTTTGCCAACTTTATTTCGGTACGCTGCGGGAGTTTCGCTGGAGACCCGGTAAACATCCTCTATTTGGTCTCGATCCCTCTCCACGCTATTTCCATGGTTTTTGGTGTCCTGAAGAAAGACTTTCATGGCCGTCTATTTCCTTGCACGCTTGGTTCCAATTGTGGTTCAGCAGCCAATCGCAAACATTTTACCGTGAAGACATTGACAGTCTTGTCTCAAAGTGGGACAAATTTATTAATTGTTGCAGCGATTAGTTTTGAAATAATCAACAGTTTACTTACTTTTTTCCAACTGTCTCGTTTTCATTTTCATTCTAAAACTGAATAACAAATTCTTCTCTTGTTTCACGATTGCAGTGAGTGTACTGCGTATCTTTCTGAACGATGAGAACACATCATTGGCAGTATCACACATTTCTGAAACAGAGCCTTGTCTTGCAATTTTCTCCTTTCAAACGTGTGTTGCTTGAGCTTTAATGCGTTCTACAATCAACAGTTCATTGAACAAAATCATTTGCAATCGTCTTCCATGACAAGCAAAGTCAAATGTGGTGTAACTGATCCACACTACTCCTTTTTGCAAGTTGCAGATCGTTACAATTCTAGGATTTTAGTGGTATTTTTCAAAGTTGAGTTGTGATACATTTCGACTGCTTTCTTTTTCGGATCCTAGTAGTGAGAAGACCACTTGCCGCTTCCTGTTACTCCGGAATCCTTGTATCCGTCTTATCTACTCAGCTGAGATTTCTCTCGAGGAGATTCGTTGCCAGAACACAACGACTACGTGTGGTCTTAGTGTCTGAAACTTGTGTGCTACAAATTGGACATTATATAACGTTGCTTAGTTTGTTAGACACCAGGTAAGGCCCTCACAATAAATTTCAATACTTCTGGAGTAAAGTGCATAACAACATAAACGCAGTCATTTTTATCGTAAATTTCTCCGTCTGATTCTTATACGTCGCATGATACGTCTTCCGCGGACAGACGTATTTCGATTGTACACTACAGAGGCTTGCAGACTGACACATAAATATACACAGAATTGATAATCTCTCAGCTTTTCTTTTATCTGTTCTTGACTACTTGTGCGGATCTGGAAGAGAGGACAGGAAACACTTCAATCGTAAACATTTCCCAGTTTCTGTATCAGTCACACCTGAATTCGATTAAACTCACGTTTCTACCTTTCCCCACACCATTAAGACATAACCAACCTTTTCGTGTTCATCATTTCTGTCACTAATTCATATTGTTTGGAATTAATGTCTTCAGGAATACACTGATGTCATCCATCACACTATCATGTACTAACGCGTGGAAAGGAGACGCTTCATCACTATCTCATCTAACACTACACCTCGGATCGGAGAACTTTCTCAATGAAAGTGTTAGCAGATTTACTGTTTCTTTAAAAAAAATTCATTTTACCGCTGCTTAGATACGTTATGCCTGCTTCACCTTCGTCTGCATCACTTTAATTGATGGCACAGCCTAGTTTCGAATTACCTTCAAATTTATTTCCCTCTCTTACTTCTTCCTGTTCGTCAGATTATCCTGTTTCTATGGCTTTTCGTTAATGTTTTCAATGTAATTTTCTAGATAAGTATAACACGTCTATAATTACTCTGAGGTCCTAAATATTAATAGCAACAGTAATCATATAGTACTAAAACTTTCACCTGAAGAAGAGTGCTGATTGTTACATGACCATCTGGAATAACTTTACAGGAACATAGTAAAATATGCAACCTTTATACACAACGTTATCAATAAAATGAGTGAATAACTGGTGCGGGAATTTTGTGCTCTGTAAGACGGAGCTCCACACCTAAAAGAGAAAGCACAGCACTGAACACACCTATACTCGCGGATCTCAAAGGTAGAGGCATTCTTTCGAACTACCATTGATACAATGGTACTTTGTAGACAAGAGAAATACGTTTCAGAGATAAAGTAATAGGTACAGATAAATGAAGAACTGGAAGATGCCGGGTGCCTCTAAAAAGTACCGCCAACTCTTAGTATTTTGTACGGGAAGGCAAACTGATTGGTTTTCAAGAATGAACCCATATCCGGAAAAGCACGGCCTACACACTGGGCAGCGTCGAAATCTGAGATAGGCGTGTAAACCACATGCCGTCAATGAGCCCTTCATTAAGAGCACGTCGTGCTCTCTACATTAGAAACCGGCTTCGAAGTGCATACCTCCTACCTCAGTGGATAGCCTACATCGTCAGTGCTGAGCCACACGCACATGAGCCAATCCACATTCGAGCAATAAGGTCTTCCACTGACGTTACAGGTGAGCTATACACCATATTTTTCATAGTACCCCACAGAAAACAGTCGAGAGGACTCAAATCCGACGACCATGCTGGTCATGGAACTGGTCCACCTCCACCAGTCTACCGACTGGGATGTTCAACGCCGAGGTGGTTTCGCACATCAACGCCAAAGTGTGTTGGTGCTCCGTCGTGTTGCAGCCACATGTCCATCGGAACATTTTGTGGCGCTGCATCCAATGGGGCAAGCAAAATGTTTCTGATAAGTGTGAGGTAATCGGACCTGTTAGTCTGTTTGGCAGTAAATGCGGCCCAGTGATGTGGTCACCAATTATCGCAGCCAAGATGTTAATTCCGACCTTGTGTTGGTGATTTTTGATCATCTTTGCTCGCGAATTTTCGTCCGCAAAAATGTGCATGTTGAGTACTGTTAACATGTCGTCTCTAGTAAACGTTCACTCATCTGTAAATAGCACCAAGCTCAGGATTTGTGGATGGGGTAGGCATTGCTGTAAATACTACTGCGTGGACTGTACCCATCATGGGTAATCACCCTTCCATAATGACTGAACTTTCTGCAGAAAGTACGGAAAGGGCCAGTGTTTATGGACGACATTCCAAAGAGTGTGCAGCATATATACCATTTGCCGGGTGCTAGTGGCTGGGTCAACATTGTCAATGAGTCCTCTTCCAACTGTGGTGTTCGAGCCGAGTGTGGGCCCGCATCATGTTTCGACACATACAAGATGACAAACAGTAGATTGTACCGTGGACACATCTGATGCAGAAAATACCTATGTGCAACCTTCCGGGTTCTTTGAGGCGTCTCTCGATGGCCGCGAACATATAGTGCTGTGAGGTCCCTCAGTTTGGAAAACATTCAGCATACAATATTGCAGCAGCCCTCCCACTGGATTCCGCTTCGCCATATGTCTGTAGTGACACATGTCGAACTGTTGACAGTAATGTTACTCCACTGGCAGACCAGACAAGATCCCAGTAAGATGAACACAAGGGCTGTGTGGAGGAATGCAGCACACGAGCAGCGACATTATAAGGCTCAGGCCGTCCATCCGCACATTTGGCTAAAGGGTTGCATACCATCCGTATTCAGAATCGGAACAAACCATCGCAGCCCTTCGATCTCAGACTACGATTCTCTCCAGCAACCAAGGCTGGCGTTTCCAAATATGGGTTCCTTCTTGAAAACGAATCTGCTTGCCCTGCCGCACATCATTCTAATTGTTGTCGGTGTTTTCTGGGACGCTCCGTAGGCACTTGACAAACTTGCTTCTTACAATCTACACAGAGGTGTCGCAACCTGCTTCCCAATATCGTGTCGGACCTCCTTTTTCCCGGCATAATGCGGCATCTCGACGTGGCATGGACACAAAAAGTTGTTGGAAGACATCCGCAGAAATATTTAGCCATGCTGATTCTATAGCCGTTCATAATTGCGAAAGTGTTTCAGGTGTAGGTTTTTGTGCACGAAGTGACCTCTCGATCATAAATGTTCCACGGGATTCATGTCGGGTGATCTGGGTGGCCAAATCATTCGCTCGAATTATCTAGAATGTTCTTCAAACCAATCGCGAACAATTGTGACCCAGTGACAACGCGCATTTCCGTTCCTAAAATTTTCATCGTTGTTTGGGTACATACGTCCATGAATAGTTCCAAATGTCCCACAAGTGGCCCAACATAGTCATATCCAGTAAATAATCGCTTTAGTTGACCATAGGATCCAGTCCATTCCATGTAAATACATCCCACGCCTTTATGGAGCCACCACCAGCATGCAAGGTGCCTTGTTGACGACTTGGACCCATGGCTTTGCGGGGTCTGCGCCACACGTGGACCCTACCATCAGCTCTTACCAACTGAAATCGGAACTCATCGGCGCAGGCGATGGTTTCCCAGCCGTGTAGGGACCATCCGATATGGAAACGAGCTCAGACAAGACGCTGAAGCCGCTGTCGTGCTGTTAGCACAGACGTGGCGTCGGTCGTCAGTTGCCATAGTCCACGTCCGTCGTACGTTATTTCATTCAGTGTTTATTATCTGTTAGCACTGACATCTCTACACGAACTCCACAGCCCTCGAATGTTTCGTCCGTGGTGAGAGGTAATGCCTTAAATTTGACATTCTCGGTACACTCTTGACACTGTGGATCTTGGAATTTGGATTTCCGAAATGGAATATCCGGTGCGTCTAGGTCCAACTATCATTCCGTCTTCAATATCAGTTAATTCCGATCGTGCGGCCATAATGAAGTCGGAAACGTTATCATATAAGTCACCTGAGTACAAATGGTAGCTCCACCAATGTAATGTTCTTTGTTTAAGCGACACTACCACATCTGTACATGTGCATCTCGCTAGCCCATGCCTTTCGTCACCTCACTGTATATTGAAGTTCTGACTATATGCGCTAGGAGCGCTGCCATCGCGTCACGCGGTGAAGCGGCACGAGCTTAAGTAAGCATGAGAATTAGGCCCTCTGGCCAGTCAAACGTTTCTCATGTCTGCTCAAAGCCATAAGGAACATTAACGGCTCTCTTGTTGCGAGCGTCCAAGAAGGACATTGTCCGCTCGGTTTCACAAGATCACACAGTCACGTCAAGTACCTTGATTCAGAAAATGGGCTTGTTTCCAGTAAGACTTGTATCCAGAATCGTGTCGGACGTATCCTTGTGTGGAAGCTCCACGGAGAAGGTTGCCTCAGTGCATTCGTCATCATACGGAACCGGAGACGGTATGGGCTAAGGTACGGCCTACTCAATTGTAGAAAATGTTCCACCTGTGTTTCAGATAGCCAGTAATTTCTTCTGTATCTGATACATTCCTGACCTATTAAGGCTAATGCCTGTACCCTGGCCTCTACTTTTCCACTGCGTTATCTTTCAGCTAGATGATGCAAGACCAAATGTTGGCTGTGATGTTTTGACCAACCATGCTACACAGGGTCACTTCCCATGGCCAGCAAGTTTCCTAAGCCTTTCACCAATGAAATTGATCACGGTTAGTGGAGATATGATCCGCCACAACTCACCGCCCACCAAGATTTATGATCTCTAACGTGGAACTGAAGCAGCTTTTAATAATTTGTCTGCATCTGTCATCCAAGCTCAGTCGGGATCGAGCGATTGTTGCTGTCGGAGGTGGTAGTCGTACTTAGATTTCATGCTGTGTGTTGTGACCAGATGAAACTACTTTTGTCTGTCCACAATTATGGGTTCTTTAATTTATCTACGAGAAGGCTTATCGAACTAGAATACAGGAAATATTACTTTACATTACTACATAAATGAATAGAAAATTGCTTAATTTTGACACACTTCTTTGCCACAGTACGAATGGATAATATGCAGCTATCACGGAGTAGTAAAGCTTCACTTGATGCGCTAATAAACAAATTGCTCTCTGGAGGTATATTGATCAACATGAACAATACTACGAGAAACTCCTAGTTGGTCACTGACGATGATGCTGACTGTTCCATCTCAGGTCTCGAACTGGGGCCGAGTACCGGAACGCTCGACACTACCCTGACCTCGGCATGAGGGCGCTGCATAGTCGATAAAAGAACGGTTCCCACACGTCGTTGGGGATTGCAGCGAGCCCCCGCTAATGTCTGTGGTATCGATCTGCTTTGCCGACTTCGCTGCTGATCCGCGATCTCTGGGTGATGCTGGACCATGTCGACCCCAGATCATCTACGTGTGCATCCTGAAGTTAGAATTTCAATGGCAAACAGTTTTTATGTTCCACTGTCTCTCTGTTCTAAGTGAAAATATTACTGACACATTAAAACTATCTCATAACAATATGAATTCAGAATTTTGTTGTCGACACGACTGTGGGCCCGGTGGAATGTGTTTTAGTCTGATCGTTCCCATCGACCCTCGGTCGAATCGCGATTGCCGCGTCCCCAGTGCTACCCTAATTGACGCCGTCGTTGGATCACCGTAGGAAAACATAGAGGTTGTCTGCTGCGGTACCCGACGGTCATCAGTGGGCGTTGGACGAAGCGTGCCGAAACAGTTGTGCCTGTACCTGCATTGGACTTCCGGCTCCAGATCGACAGATATTCTCCTTTACAGAGGGCCGGCAAGTTCCGCCATTCATGCTCTGTGATGAGGTGTGAACCTCCAGCACCTTGTCGCCTGCTCGTTGTTTCACCATCCTTCAAACACTTTCTGTTGACGGCCACCTGAGTAGCACATAGACAGCTGACCTAATATGCACCGGAGCATAATACACTACTGGCCATTAAAATTACTACACCAAGAAGAAATGCAGATGGTAAACGGGTATTCATTGGACAAATATTAGTAGAACTGATATGTGGTTACATTTTCATGCAATGTTGGGTGCATAGATCTTGAGAAATCAATACCCAGAACAACCACCTCTGGCCGTAATAACGGCCTTGACACGCCAGGGCATTGAGTCAAACAGAGCTTGGATTGCGTGTACAGGTACAGCTGTCCATTCAGCTTCAACACGATACCACAGTTCATCAAGAGTAGTGATTGGCGTATTGTGACGAGCCAGTTGCTTGGCCGCCATTGACCAGGCGTTTTCAATTGGTGAGAGATCTGGAGAATGTGCAGGCCAGGGCTGAAGTCGAATATTTTCTGTATCCAGAAAGGCCCGTACAGAACCTGCAACATGCAGTCGTGTATTATCCTGCTGAAATGTAGGGTTCGCAGGGATCGAGTGAAGGGTAGAGCCACGGATCGTACCACATCTGAAATGTAACGTCCACTGTTCAAAGTGCCGTCAATGCGAACACGAGGTGACCGAGACGTTTAACCAATGGCACCCCATACCATCACGCCGGGTGATACGCCAGTATGGCGATGACCAATACACGCTTCCAATGTGCGTTCACCGCTATGTCGCCAAGCACAGATGCGACTATCAGGATGCTGTAAACAGAACCTGGATTCATCCGAAAAAATGACGTTTTGCCATTCGTGCACCCAGGTTCGTCGTTGAGTACACCATCGCAGGCGCTCCTGTCTGTGATGTAGCGTCAAGGGTAACGGCAGCCATGGTCTCCGAGCTGATAGTCCATGCTGCTGCACACGTCGTCGAACTGTTCGTGCAGGTGGTTGTTGTCTTGCAAATGTCCCCATCTGTTGACTCAGGGATCAAGACGTGGCTGCACGATCCGTTACAGCCATATGGCTAAGATATCTGTCATCTCGACTTATAATGGTACGAGGCCGTTGGGATCCAGTAGCGGCTTTCCGTATTACCCTCCTGAACCCACCGATTCCATATTCTGCTAACAGTCATTGGATCTCTACCACCGCGAGCAGCAATGTCGCGATACGATAAACCGCAATCGCGGTAGGTTGCAATCCAACTTTTATCAAAGTTGGAAACATGATGGTACACATTTCTCTTAAAGAAGAGAAAAATGTGTACCATCATGTTTCCAACTTTGATAAAGACTAGAGGCATCACAACAACGTTTCGCCAGGCAAAGCTGGTCAACTACTGTTTGTGTATGAGAAATCTGTTGGAAACTTTCCTCATGTCAGCACGTTGTAGGCGTCGCCACCAGCGCCAACCTTGTGTGAATGCTCAGAAAATCTAATCATTTGCATATCACAGCATCTTCTTCCTATCAGTTAAATTTCGCGTCTGTAGCAGGTCGTCATCGTATTGTAATCCAAATTATGCCAGTGGCCTTCCACATTCACAAGCTGTTACTTCCCTAGAATGATTCCTCATTCGTATCTGCGTTTACAAGATGAGACATTTAAAACGTATAAGATTAAAAAACTGTTGTTTGGAAGATAGACATCTAATGGCACTGAACTCGACCCCAATCGCAGGGGACAGGAGATGAGTCAGTTTCGAAATATTATATATACACCCACATTTTTTTACTTCATATTCGGATTGTCCTGGAAAAAGTACATAATTTTTTAATCTAACGTTTTTCTTTTCATTGCGTGATTTATGGCGCTTTAACAGACAAAAAATCGAAATCAGTTGATAAATGATAACCATTGTAAAATGAAAATATCTGAAGAAATGCACATCAGATTAGGATCCTAGAAGGTTCGAAAGGCAGTTATTCTCGAATCTTTTAAGAGAAACCGGTTTTTTATTGCAAAAAAAACAGGATTCCTTGTCCATATTATTGAAGTAATACCTTAAAGATGATTATCGACTTTCCTTAAGGAATGCGGATTTTCTTCTGAGCAGTAGTGCATATGATGCTCATTCATTTTACCACTACTCGTAAAAGTTGATTCAACAGAGAAAAGTGTGTGTGAAATAAAACCTTCATACCCTGCTAGTTATTGCTGCATCCAACCTCAAAAGTTTAAGCCGTTTTGAAAGTCGACTGCATGTAGTTCTTGGTGCAACGGTAAGCTATGTAGACGGAATCTGCCTTCATACAGTGCGACAGTGCGCGCAGAGCTCTTTTTTTTTACAAAATTACTTTTAACAATTTTAGAATAAGTGCCTTTTGTAATCAAATAGTTGGTATTATCATAGATTCGCGAGTAAAGAGATGTGTTCTATGAGTTATTTTCGATATGATATTGTTTTATAACAAATGCTAGTCTCATCAGACAGCTATGAACTCTCTCTCTTCTGTCGTTGGCGTCCTGGTAAACGAACGTAATAAGAGGTTGCGGCTTGTAACTCTACTTTCGATTAGCTGAATTACAATGACATGACAATTTACTTAAAGTATCTATATTATTTAATTTACTCTTTGTAATAATAATTTGCAATGTTTTTAGGGAAATATTAGTTTTTGGTCGTCTAAACACGTTGATCCAATATCGCCCGACATTTTCGCAGCCTTAAGTGATATTGATACGTTCCGAGAAACGAAACTGTCTTCATTAAATTACGCTATAACAAAGTCCGATGCCTATTCATGAGAGAAATCTTACCTAAAAAATTAAGTCTGACGCACAAAACTGATTCATCATCTTAACACGTTCGCACATCATCGTGTTCAAGATAGGCCTACAACAGAGGCATCGCCGATTTTTGTCATTCACCGACTTATTATAATCGCCTTTTCTCTTCTCCGACTATTATATTCACTACAGCTGATATTAAAACATACTGAACGGAAAGAGCTGTTACACTCTCCTACCTCCTGGGATCGTAATCTGAGACATAATCGTTTTTTTATTCATATCACTAAATCATTTTGACTTTTGTCGATTACAGCGCCCTCTATCAACGGAAGAATCGTTAAATACAAAGTTATGTATATTTTCCTGGAGAATCTAAATCCATAATAAAAGATATCTGATAATATTGACCACCTTCCTACTCCTTGGAGGTGGGGCAGGGCATCGAGCTGGGTGTCAGCAGATGTTCTCCTTTTATACTATAAACTTCTTTTAATCTGATTTGTAGTTTCCCAAAGATTTCCAAAACCAATTTTAAATACCTTGCGCTGTGTAAAGGGTACAACAGATATGAGTGCAGACATTTGTGAATGTAGTGCCTTAATATCTACACACTTTATTTGCATTGAACAGTTTTCCCCCAAACACGTCACAAAGTTTCGAACTGATGTATTCTGAACGGTAGCCCTGGACCACTAACAAGTGGACTACGCCTTCCATTATACGCTAACCGCTCTCGGACCACGCGTTCATACTTTAAAATCTTACCCGCTGCCCATGAGGAAATAGGCATGAATGGCTTGCTGTTGACAGATGTACACTACTGGCCATTAAAATTGCTACACCACGAAGATGACGTGCTACAGACGCGAAATTTAACCGACAGGATGAAGATGCTGCGCTATGCAAACGATTGGCTTTTCAGAGCTTTCACACGAGGTTTGGCGCCGGTGGCAACACCTACAACATCCTGACGTGAGGAAAGTTTCCAACCGATTTCTCATACGCAAACAGTAGTTGACCGGCGTTGCCTGGTGAAACGTTGTTGTGATGCCTCGTGTAAGGAGGAGAAATGCGTATCATCACGTTTCCATCTTTGACAAAGGTCGGATTGTAGCCTATCGTGATTGTGGTTTAGCGTATCGCGATATTTCTGCTCGCGTTGGTCGAGATCCAATGACTGTTAGCAGAATATGGAATCGGTGGATTCAGGAGGGTAATACGGAACGTCGTGCTGGACCCCAACGGCCTCGTATCACTGGCAGTCGAGATGACAGGCATCAAATCCGCATGGCTGTAACGGATCGTGCAGCCACGTCTCGATCCCTGAGTCAACAGATGGGGACGCTTGCAAGACAACAACCATCTGCACGAAGAGTTCGACGACGTTTGCAGCAGCATGGACTATCAGCTCGGACACCATGGCTGTCTGCATCACAGACAGGAGCGCTTTGATGGTGTACTCAACGACGAACCTGGGTGCACGAATTGCAAAACGTCATTTTTTCGGATGAATACAGGTTCTGGTTATAGTATCATGATCGTCGCATCCGTATTAGGCGACATCGCGGTGAACGCACATTGGAAGCGTGTATTCGTCATCACCATACTGGCGTATCACCCGGCGTGATAGCATGGGGTGCCATTGGTTACACGTTTCGGTCACCTCTTGTTAGCACTGACGGCACTTTGAATGGTGGACATTACATTTCAGATGTGTTACGACCCGTGGGTCTACCCTTCATTCGATCCCTGCGAAACTCTACGTTTCAGCTTGATAATGCACGACCTCATGTTACAGGTCCTATACTGGCGTTTCTGGATACAGGAAATGTTCGACTGTTGCCCTGGCCAGCACATTCTTCCTATCTCTTACCAATTGAAAACGTCTGTGGTATCGTGTTGAAGCGGCACGGGCAGTTATGTATGCTCTGTTTCACTCAACGCCCAGGCGTATCAAAGCCTTTATTACGGCTAGACGTGGTTGTTCTGGGTACTGATTTCTCAGTATCTATGCACCCAAACTCCGTGAAAATGTAATCAGATGTCAGTTCTAGTATAATATATTTGTCCACTAAGTACCCGTCTATCATCTGCATTTCATCTTGGTGTAACAATTTTAATGGCCAGTAGTGTACTTGGAGGTATTATCCAACCTAAAAACATACAATTTGTAATGGCTATAACTATCAATTTGCAATTGATGTAAACACTAATGTAATGTCGTTCAGTACACAGTGGACAGCTATCAATAGAAATATATGCGCCTATACCCATTACACCTAGTATTTTCCTCCTCACGTCAGATACCCACAAAACTATGAAGCAGCCTTCAGTCACGCTATGGGCAGCGGTGGTATTCGTTTTGGCTTCATCAGTGTATGAAGCATAGCAAAGAGGAGTGAGACTGACAAGCACGGTCCGAATTCTGCAGTGTCCACGAGGACCGAATCAAAACCGGCAGGTAGTGGGAGAGATGTACGTGGGAAGAGGCGGCACGCACGATACACGACTGAACTTCAAAGGAGGCTCCGCGTGACGAAGAAGTGAGCAATCCCGGCGCTGCCGCCCGCTGCCCCCATCTTAATTAGGTTCGGAAGCGCGACGTCACAGGCCCTACGGTGGCAGCCCAGCGCCTCACACATAACAGATCTCCAGGGCCGACTGTCCACCGTCGCTCTGCCGCAACAACTTGCAGTGGTTGCTGACACTTCACTCTCACTGAGAAGAACGTTCAGGATACGGCTACAGACACCTCAAGTGGAGGGCAAAAGAAGTAAGTACCTGCTTCCAACCAATGATATCTGTTATGACGTTAAGTAGCCTGACGAAAAGAACGTGGAGTACCAAGAAGACACGTCAGATTGACTTTGTCCAAGTGTAAGTCATTGCTAAATATTAAGTAATTAGAATTGGAATTCTCTCTGACTGCTAAAAGGGCTACCAGGTTCCAATGGGGTTCCTGCTTAATTTAGTTACCAGTGGTGTGACAGCGTCATATGTAGAGTTATCATTGTATAGGAGTCCGCCTCGATAGCTGAATGGTGCCGGTAGGGTAGATCAGGGTGTTCGGTGAGAGAGCGGGCTGCTCTCTGTAATAAAAAAAAAAATGAGTGAAGAGATCAACAACGAGATTCAACGGATGTCATGTGACGTCCGCTACGACCAAATACTCGTACAACGAACGATGAACGATAACAAACAAAATGCAAAAAAAAAAGGAAAGAAAAAAGAGAAAATTGGTGAGCGTCAGGGAATGCCATGCTAAGATGCCAAGTTTCGGCTGGGTCGGAGATTTTCTCTGCTCAGGGAATGGGTGTTGTGTCGTCTTCGTAACGTCATCCCCGTCGACGCGCAAGTCGTCGAAGTGGCGTCAACTAAAAAGACTTGAACTGGGCGAACGGTTTGCCTGCTGGGAGGCCCTAGCCACATGGCATTTCAGTTCATTTTCATTGTGGAGGACACTGGGGTATCACTCATTCCTGTTAGACAGTATTATTAGCACCTGATGCACGGCTGCAAAATATTAACAAGAATTATTTACAGACGAATGGAAAAACTGGTAGAAGCCGACCTCGGGGAAGATCAGTTTGGATTTCGTAGAAATGTTGGAAAACGTGAGGCAATACTGACTCTACGACTTATCTTAGAAAATAGCATTTGTAGACTGAGAGAAAGCTTTTGACAATGTTGACTGTTTTTTTTTGTCATCAGTCTAGTGACTGGTTTGATGCGGCCCGCCACGAATTCCTTTCCTGTGCTAACCTCTTCATCTCAGAGTAGCACTTGCAACCTACGTCCTCAATTATTTGCTTGATGTATTCCAATCTCTGTTTTCCTCTACAGTTTTTGCCCTCTACAGCTGCCTCTAGTACCATGGAAGTCATTCCCTCATGTCTTAGCAGATATCCTATCATCCTGTCCCTTCTCCTTATCAGTGTTTTCCACATATTCCTTTCCTCTCCGATTCTGCGTAGAACCTCCTCATTCCTATCTTAACAGTCCACCTAATTTTCAGCATTCGTCTATAGCACCACATCTCAAATGCTTCTATTCTCTTCTGTTCCAGTTTTCCCACAGTCCATGTTTCACTAACATACAATGCTGTACTCCAGACATACATCCTCAGAAATTTCTTCCTCAAATTAAGGCCGGTATTTGATATTAGTAGACTTCTCTTGGCCAGAAATGCCTTTTTTGCCATAGTGAGTCTGATTTTGATGTCCTCCTTGCTCCGTCCGTCATTGGTTATTTTACTGCCTAGGTAGCAGAATTCCTTAACTTCATTGACTTCGTGACCATCAATCTTGATGTTAAGTTTCTCGCTGTTCTCAAGTCTACTACTTCTCATTACCTTCGTCATCCTCCGATTTACTCTCAAACCATACTGTGTACTCATTAGACTGTTCATTCCGTTCAGCAGATCATTTAAGTCTTCTTCACTTTCACTCAGGATAGCAATGTCATCAGCGAATCGTATCATTGATATCCTTTCACCTTGTATTTTAATTCCACTCCTGAACCTTTCTTTTATTTCCATCATTGCATCCTCGATGTACAGATTGAAGAGTAGGGGCGAAAGGCTACAGCCTTGTTTTACACTCTTCTTAATGCGAGCATTTCGTTCTTGATCGTCCACTCTTATTATTCCCTCTTGGTTGTTGTACATATTGTATATGACCCGTCTCTCCCTCTAGCTTACCCCTACTTTTTCAGAATATCGAACAGCCTGCGCCAATTTATATTGTCGAACGCTTTTTCCCGGTCGACAAACCCTATGAACGTGTCTTGATTTTTCTTTAGCCTTGCTTCCATTATTAGCCGTAACGTCAAAATTGCCTCTCTCCTCCCTTTACTTTTCCTAAAGCCAAACTGATCGTCACCTATCGCATTCTCGATTTTCTTTTCCATTCTTCTGTATATTATTCTTGTAAGCAGCTTCGATGCATGAGCTGTTAAGCTGATTGTGCGATAATTTTCGCACTTGTCAGCTCTTGCCGTCTTCGGAATTGTGTGGATGATGCTTTTCCGAAAGTCAGATGGTATGTCGCCAGACTCATATATTCTACACACCAACGTGAATAGTCGTTTTGTTGCCACTTCCCCCAATTATTTTAGAAATTCTGATGGAATGTTATCTATCCCTTCTGCCTTATTTGACCGTAAGTCCTCCAAAGCTCTTTTAAATTCCGATTCTAATACTGGATCCCCTATCTCTTCTAAAACGACTCCTGTTTCTTCTTCTATCACATTAGACAAATCTTCACCCTCATAGAGGCTTTCAATGTATTCTTTCCACCTATCTGCTCTCTCCTCTGCATTTAACAGTGGAATCCCCGTTGCACTCTTAATGTTACCACCGTTGCTATTAATGTCACCAAAGGTCGTTTTGACTTTCCTGTATGCTGAGTCTGTCCTTCCGACAATCATATCTTTTTCGATGTCTTCACATTTTTCCTGCAGCTATTTCGCCTTAGCTTCCCTGCACTTCCTATTTATTTCATTCCTCAGCGACTTGTATTTCTGTATTCCTATTTTCTCGGAACATGTTTGTACTTCCTCCTTTCATCAATCAACTGAAGTATTTCTTCTGTTACCCATGGTTTCTTCGCAGCTACCTTCTTTGTACCTATCTTTTCCTTCCCAACTTCTGTGATGACCATTTTTAGAGATGTCCATTGCTCTTCAGCTGTAATGCCTACTGCGCTATTCCTTATTGCTGTATCTATAGCGTTAGAGAACTTCAAACGTATCTCGTCATTCCTTAGTACTTCCGTATCCACCTTGTTTGCGTATTGACTCTTCCTGACTAATGTCTTGAACTTCAGCCTACTCTTCATCACTACTAAATTGTGATCTGAGTCTATATCTGCTCCTGGGTACGCCTTACAATCCAGTATCTGATTTCGGAATCTCTGTCTGACCATGATGTAATCTAATTGAAATCTTCCCGTATCTCCCGGCCTTTTCGAAGTATACCTCCTCCTCTTGTGATTCTTGAACAGGGTCTTCGCTATTACTAGCTGAAACTTGTTACAGAACTCAATTAGTCTTTCTCCTCTTTCATTCCTTGTCCCAAGCCCATATTCTACTGTAACCTTTTCTTCTACTCCTTCCCCTACAACTGCATTCCAGTCGCCCATGACTATTAGATTTTCGTCCCCCTTTACATACTGCATTACCCTTTCAATATCCTCATACAGTTTCTCTATCTGTTCATCTTCAGCTTGCGACGTCGGCATGTATACCTGAACTATCGTTGTCGGTGTTGGTCTGCTGTCGATTCCGATTAGAACAACCCGGTCACTGAACTGTTCACAGTAACACACCCACTGCCCTACCTTCCTATTCATAAGGAATCCTACACCTGTTATACCATTTTCTGCAGCTGTTGATATTACCCGATACTCATCTGACCAGAAATCCTTGTCTTTTTTCCGCTTCACTGCACTGACCCCTGCTATATCTAGATTGATCCTTTGCATTTGCCTTTTCAGATTTTCTAGTTTCCCTACCACGTTCAAGCTTCTGACATTCCACGTCCCGACTCGTAGAACGTTACCCTTTCGTTGATTATTTAATCTTTTTCTCATGGTAACCTCCCCCTTGGCAGTCCCCTCCCGGAGATCGAGAATGGGGGACTATTACGGAATCTTTTGCCAATGGAGAGATCATCATGACACTTCTTCAATTACAGGCCACATGTCCTGTGGATACACGTTACATGGAATACTCTCTTTCAAATTCTGAAGGTGGTAGGGGTAAAATACAGGGAACGAAAGGCTATTTACAGTTTTTACAGAAACCAGATGGCAGTCATAAGAGTCGAGTGGCATGAAAGGGAAGCAGTGGTTGGGAAGGGAATGAGACAGGGTTGTGCCCTCTCCCCGATGTTATTCAATCTGTATATTGAGCAAGCAATAAAGGAAACAA
Organism: Schistocerca gregaria; assembly: GCF_023897955.1. NCBI lineage: Eukaryota > Metazoa > Arthropoda > Insecta > Orthoptera > Acrididae > Schistocerca > Schistocerca gregaria. The sequence continues at coordinate 517,129,061 of NC_064924.1, forward strand.
AAGAAGAATTCAGAGTAGGAATTAAAATTCATGGAGAAAAAAAACTTTGTGTTTCGCCGATGACATTGTAATTCTATTAGAGACAGCAAAGGACCTGGAAGAGCAGCTGAACGGAATGGACATTGCCTGGAAAGGAGGATATGAGATGAACATCAAGAAAAGCAAAGCGAGGATATTGGAATGTAGTCGAATTAAATAGGGTGATGCTGAGGGAATTAGATTAGGAAATGAGACGCTTAAAGTAGTAAATGAGTTTTGCTATTTTGGGGAGCAAAATAAATTATGATGGTCGAAGTAGAGAGGATGTAAAATGTAGACTGGCAATGGCAAGGAAAGCGTTTCTGAAGGAGAGAAATTTGTTAACATCATGTATAGATTTAAGTGTCAGGAAGTCTTTTCTGAAAGTATTTGTATAGAGTGTAGCCACGTATGGAAGTGAAACGTGGAGGATAAATAGTTTAGACCAAAAGAGAACAGAAGCTTTTGAAATGTGGTGCTACAGAAGAACGCTGAGGACTAGATGGGTGGTTCACATAACTAATGAGGAACTATTAAATAGATTTAGGGGAAAGAGAAATTCGTGGCACAACTTGACTAGAAGAAGGGATCGGTTGGTAGGACATATTCTGAGGTATCAAGGGATCACCAATTTAGTATCGGTGGGCAATGTGGAGGATAAATATTGTAGAGGGAGACCTAGAGATCAATACAATAAACAGATTCAAAAAAATGTAGGTTGCAGTAAGTACTGGGAGATGAGGAAGCTTGCACAGGATAGAGAGGCATGGAGAGCTGCATCAAACTAGTCTCTAGACTGAAGACCACAACAACACCGGAAGTTGGAAGGAGGCTTGTAGTGGGCCTCCATATACACTCCTGGAAATGGAAAAAAGAACACATTGACACCGGTGTGTCAGACCCACCATACTTGCTCCGGACACTGCGAGAGGGCTGTACAAGCAATGATCACACGCACAGCACAGCGGACACACCAGGAACCGCGGTGTTGGCCGTCGAATGGCGCTAGCTGTGCAGCATTTGTGCACCGCCGCCGTCAGTGTCAGCCAGTTTGCCGTGGCATTCGGAGCTCCATCGCAGTCTTTAACACTGGTAGCATGCCGCGACAGCGTGGACGTGAACCGTATGTGCAGTTGACGGACTTTGAGGGAGGGCGTATAGTGGGCATGCGGGAGGCCGGGTGGACGTACCGCCGAATTGCTCAACACGTGGGGCGTGAGGTCTCCACAGTACATCGATGATGTCGCCAGTGGTCGGCGGAAGGTGCACGTGCCCGTTGACCTGGGACCGGACCGCAGCGACGCACGGATGCACGCCAAGACCGTAGGATCCTACGCAGTGCCGTAGGGGACCGCACCGCCACTTCCCAGCAAATTAGGGACACTGTTGCTCCCGGGGTATCGGCGAGGACCATTCGCAACCGTCTCCATGAAGCTGGGCTACGGTCCCGCACACCGTTAGGCCGTCTTCCGCTCACGCCCCAACATCGTGCAGCCCGCCACCAGTGGTGTCGCGACAGGCGTGAATGGAGGGACGAATGGAGACGTGTCGTCTTGAGCGATGAGAGTCGCTTCTGCCTTGGTGCCAATGATGGTCGTATGCGTGTTTGGCGCCGTGCAGGTGAGCGCCACAATCAGGACTGCATACGACCGAGGCACACAGGGCCTACAACCGGCATCATGGTGTTGGGAGCGATCTCCTACACTGGCCGTACACCTCTGGTGATCGTCGAGGGGACACTGAATAGTGCACGGTACATCCAAACCGTCATCGAACCCATCGTTCTACCATTCCTAGACCGGCAAGGGAAGTTGCTGTTCCAACAGGACAATGCACGTCCGCATGTATCCCTTGCCACCCGACGTGCTCTAGAAGGTGTAAGTCAACTACCCTGGCCAGCAAGATCTCCGGATCTGTCCCCCATTGAGCATGTTTGGGACTGGATGAAGCGTCGTCTCGCGCGGTCTGCACGTCCAGCACGAACGCTGGTCCAACTGAGGCGCCAGGTGGAAATGGCATGGCAAGCCGTTCCACAGGACTACATCCAGCATCTCTACTATCGTCTCCATGGGAGAATAGCAGCCTGCATTGCTGCGAAAGGTGGATATACACTGTACTAGTGGCGACATTGTGCATGCTCTGTTGCCTGTGTCTATGTGCCTGTGGTTCTGTCAGTGTGATCATGTGATGTATCTGACCCCAGGAATGTGCCAAAAAAGTTTCCCCTTCCTGGGACAATGAATTCACGGTGTTCTTATTTCAATTTCCGGGAGTGTAGTTGTATACTTGAAAGTGCAATACCTTTATTTTTGGGGCACTCGGATGCGACAGTGGCCCGTTATCGGACTGTTTGGGAATGTCATGGCGGGCATACACTTCATCAAGCTTCCAGTGAACGTTCTCTTGTGTGAGGTCGCTGTATTCTGCACAAGCACATCGTGATCCACTGACTTCTGCGCCTTTCGTTAAGATAACAATTAGTGCTCCGTGCTACATTCTGTGTCATCCCACATCATTGGTCGGATACCAGCGGTAGCAGCTGCAGGCAATTATCGTGTAGCGCGTAGACTGTCGTTAACATCACTATAAAGCGTCTCCATCTGGTATTTTGTCCATTTGGGTTGGTGCCTAGTCCGGGTAGCGTAGACAGCTGATGAATTGCCTCGCATTGTGTTCAGCAATGAGTCGGGCACTGCCTTGGATGGCGACGGTTTAGGAAGATGCAGTGTGACGTAACGTCTGACGTCATAGTGTGGGGAGCCTTTGGTATGACTTCTCGTCACAGCTGATGGTGACCGACGGAACTTTATCACCTCAAAAGTGCGTCACCAACATCCTGCACCCTCTTGCGTTACCTGTAATACGACAGTATGGTGGTGCCATTTTCCAATGGGAGAATGAACGGCTTTACATTGATCGCGTATCTGAGAAGTATCCGACTCATACTGAAGTATGCCTGTGGCCAGCAATGTCCCAAACAGAACAAGTGTGGGGCCAGCTTGGAAGTTAGTCCCAGTGCTGGTATCCAGGATATAAAGAAGCAACTACAACAGTTGTGGGGCAGCTGGCCACAGAAAAGGGTACAACGGCTCTATTACATCCTGCTTAATCGGATCAGTGCACACATGAGAGGGGGCAATGTCTAACTTATAAGTGAGCTCATACAGCCGAGGTATTCGTAAATTTGACTCGTTCTTATAATAATATATAATACATACAGGGTGGACCATTGATCGTGATCGGGCCAAATATCTCACGAAATAAGCACCAAGCGAAAAAACAAAAAGATCGAAACTTGTATATCTAGAAGGGGGAAACCAGATGGTGCTATGATTGGCCCGCTAGATGGCGCAGCCATTGATCAAACGGATATCAAGTGTGCTTTTTTTAAATAGGAAACCCCATCTTTATTACATATTCGTATAGTACGTAAAGAAATATGAATGTTTTAGTTGGACCACTTTTTTCGCTTTGTGACAGATGGCGACAGATGGCGCTGCAATAGTCACTAACGTATAAGTACGTGATATCATGTAACATTCCGCCAGTGCGGACGGTATTTGCTTCGTGATACATTACCCGTGTTAAAATTGACATTTACTAATTGCGGAAAAGGCCGGTATCGTGTTGATTTTTGGCTGTTGTGGTCAAAATGCCCAATGGTCGTGGGCTATGTATGCTGCTCGGTGTCCTGGACAGACAAATTGGGCGAGAATCGGGAATCTCAAAAACATCGGTATTGAGGATGCTACATCAATGTCGATTGCACCCGTACCATATTTCTATGCAACAGGAATTGCATGGCGACGACTTTGAACGTCGCGTACAGTTCTGCTACTGGGCACAAGAGAAATTACGGGAAGATGACAGATTTTTTGCACGCGTTCTATTTAGCGACGAAGCGTCATTCACCAACAGCGGTAACGTAAACCGGCATAATATGAACTATCGGGTAACGGAAAATCCACGATAACTGTGACAAGTTGAACATGGGCGACCTTGGTGGGTTAATGTATGGTGCGGCATAATGGGAGGAAGGATAATTGGCCCCCATTGAATCGATGACAATCTAAATGATACAATGTATGCTACTTTCCTACGTAATGTTCCACCGATGTTATTACAAGATGTTTCCCTGCATGACAGAATGGCGATGTGCTTCCAACATGATGGATGTCCGTCACATAGCTCGAGTGCGGTTGAAGCGGTATTGAATAGCATATTTCATGACAGGTGGATTGGTCGTCGAAGCACCATACTATGGCCCGCACTTTTACCGGACCTGACGTCCCCGGATTTCTTTCTGTGGGGCAAGTTGAAGGATATTTCCTATCGTGATCCACCGACAAAGCCTGACAACATGCGTCAGCGCATTGTCAATGCATGTGCGAACATTACGGAAGGCGAACTACTCGCTGTTGAGAGGAATGCGTATTCCTTACACGTATTGCCAAATGCAGTGAGGCTGACGGAAGTAATTTTGAGCCTTTATTGCATTTATGTGGAATTTACACGTAATCACACTGTAACAGCATGCGTTCTCAGAAATGATAAGTTCACAAAGGTACATTTATCACATTGGAACACGTGTTCAAACGTACCTATGTTCTGTATTTTCATTAAAAAAACTACCTGTTACCAACTGTTCGTCTAAAATTGTGAGTCGTATGTTTGTATTACAGCGCCATCTATCTCAAAGCGAAAAACGAGGTCCAACTAAAACATTCGTATTTCTTTACGTAGTACACGAATATTTAATAAAAAATTGAGGGTTCCTATTTTTAAAAAAACGCAGTTGATATCCGTTTGACCTATGGCAGCGCCATCTAGCAGGCCAACCATAGCGTCATGCCCCTTCAAGCTAGACAACTTTCGTTCTTTGTAGTTTTTTCGTTTGACGCCTGTTTCGTGAGATATTTGGCCCGATCACGATCAATGGTCCACCCTGTATATACAATCCGCAACCGCACCCACTCTTACACTTCCTCGTCCGACTGCAACAGACGTCCGATCATGTCTTTCTTCAGGTCGCCAAGAATGTGAAAATCACATGGCGAACGATTCGGACGGTACTAAGATTGTTTCAGTGTTTCCCAACCAAATCGCTGAAGCGTAGCCTTCTTCCGATAATGGTGTGCGGTCGTGATTGTCGTGGAACAGGATGAGAGCCAGAAGTCAAATGGCAAATCCAACGTTCCGCATCTCCCACCCCATAAAAATCCTGAGATTTCACTCAAGTTCCGGTAATGTCATTATGACCCTCTTTTTCGAGGGCGGGGGCCCTATGGTCCTTGAGTTCCTCGAGTGTGGAACCACAATCAAGGCGCAGCGCCATTAAGAAATTTTACACAAACGTCGAGGAATGCTGTCGAACTGTATAATCCTGTTACACGATAAAGAGCCCCCAACCCTCTAGGAGCTACAGTCTGGAGCCGCGCGTCGCCTACGATCGTAGGTTCGAATCCTGTCTCGGGCATGGATGTGTGTGATGTCCCTAGGTTAGTTAGGGTTAAGTAGTTCTAAGTTCTAGGGGACTGATGACCTCAGACGTTTAGTCCCATAGGGCTCAGAGCCATTTGGTTGGGAAATACCACAACATCCGCCTTAGAGTCTGGATATTTCACAGAGTGATTTTCACGTCTTTGGCGATTTGATGGAAGACATGCGTGGACCAGGAAGTGCAAACGTTGGTACGGTTGTGGATGCGTCAGCTTCCGACTGAAACTAATGGTCTCTACTCCCAGTGGTATAAATGTCTTTATGCATGTGGTGATTACTTTGGAATGGAAGCATTCCATGGACTCGCTCTGGCGAGTGTTCGGCTTGCATTTGAGTGCCCCTGACATTTAGGGACGTTTTTGGGAGGAGGTCATTTAGAGACGGAGCACAACCTCGAAATGTTCAAGGATGGGGAAGGAAACCAGCAGTTTCCTTTAAAGGAACCACTGGTACATTTCCCTGGAGCGATTTGGTGAAATCACGGGAAACCTAAATCTGGATGGTCGAGTGCGGGTGATTTTGAAACATCGTCTTCACGAAAGGTAATTCTGTGCGTGAAATTCTGCTCTACCTCGCTCGGTATCATTTTGTGGGACACTTAGTTACTGCGGCAGTGCTGTGTCTACGGTAGGTGCAACAAAACTGACCCGAAAAATACTGACCTGTACAAGAATCCAGCAATATTTTCTATTGTTCGAAGTATTTCCGGATTCTTATGGTTTTTATAAGCTACTGAGACCGTTTTACGCCATTTTGTCTCTATGTTTTGCATTCCGGACTTACAGTCTTAAAACATACTTTAGTGTCCAACAAATATGTTATGTAGTTGTGGAAAATATTGGAAATTTATAGTTCTTATTAAACTTCTTTCCAAGCTTCTGTAAGCTTTAACAATGAATAACATTGGACATTTATTCTTCACTGTTTTATTGTTATCGTTTTTGCTCTCAAATTATGCTGAGTTGTTCATGACGAATTTCAATAACGAATATGTAAATTATGGGAAGGTGCAGTGAAATGTGTAACTCTTTTATTTTATACCTTTAAGATGACTGAAGATAAATATCACATATAACCGTTACTGCACGATCTTCTGCTATCAGTACTCTGCTGATAAGCAACAACCAATGCCAGAAAAATATTACATTATGAGATAGCCTGTCGTGTAACAACTTAAGTTATATTACAGATTAGTCATCAATGGCTTAAATGTTAATGATTGTGTCTTTAAAGTAACAAAACCGCTTTATGGAAGGTACATTCGTGAACTAAAGTATCCGTTCGACAAGAATGGCATTTCGCCTGACTTGCATGCAACCCGCATAACACAGCTGTCTAATAAGTCCTCTTCGCTCTTCAGTACAGTCGTTTGACTACTGAAAATGATTCCAACAAGTCACCACTAAGAAACACTGCTCTGTATACCAGTAACACAAGATGTAAAGTAATACCACGATACTACAAATATCAGGGAACACCTTTTTACATCAGACTGCCCTTAAGGCTTGTAAGCTCCTATTTATTACAATAAATGACATATCTGGAATGCTACCACTCTCATTATTACGTCAGATAGGTAATGCACGTAATAAGTTCGTCGTATTCAAGATTTGCCCTTCAAAGTAAAATACCGTACATTATTTAACACAAAATGACATTAAAAATTTAAGTTATTCACTAGCAGCTGGTTCCGAATATGTATGAACCTCAAATGACACGACGGACCATCTCATTCTGCATATGGATTAAACCCAGATCATGCGGACTAAGTAAAGATTTCATGACTAACAGTCATTCCTGACTAGGTATGCAGAGAGTGATATACCTCGATTTTAGACAGTATCAGTTAGCAAATATCAACTTTATTGAAATGGTTGGACATGGATTCGAACCATGAACCTAAGCGGATTGTTATCGAAGCACAATCATCTGTGACACATTGGATTTTCTCGGCAATTCTTAGATGTTTTAACTGAAATGACGAGACGAAACATTAATTTCTTCCTTCCCAGGACTCCAACACGGCACGTGTCGCTGTTGAATTCTAGAGAAAACGAACGTTAAATATGGGTTTGTTACACCAACAGCGACATGTGAGCATGTTTGAACTAGAAATAATATGACGAAGAGTTCAGTTCTGACTGGGAATCGAACCCCAAACATATCGTAGTTGACTACACACGAAGATACGTCAGCTACCGAATTTTTCTCCTCTACCAGCTCGGAATAACATCCTTGAGCTTACAGTGTTCTCGCAAATAGTTCTGTGTTTCACTGGGAGTCAAAAACGTCAGGTATCATTAGTGTTGACAACGAATGAAAATACAATAAAAATCAAAATTATTATCCACCAGCAGATAGGTGTTCTCATGCTAGAGCTTGATAACAAATAATGAAAACTTTTGTGCTGGGCCAGGATTCGAACCCATTCGAATGTTGAGGAATCTGAAGTTTTGAACAAACAACAAATTGTAGTCAAGCTGAATTGTCACGAAAGGAACAAATTCCGCGTTAAGGGTGGTCTGAGTTCCGCTCCCAGTTCAGAACCAATTTTATCGAAATACAGAAGCTCAAATAAAAGATGGAATAAGTGTCCTGTGACCCTAAATAGTTTCGTCACTAGAAGTAAATAACTGGTATAGGAAAGGTTACTGTTGATCCAGTTCCTACATGTCGCCACTCCTGACTTTATTGTGGTTCAACCTAACGTCTACTTGATAGATAACGAATATCATGATTAATGTGAATTTCAGACCAAAATCCCATTATACCTTCTTCACGTAGCGTAGCCAAAAGAGTAGAATCTGTCTCTCCCTATCAAAAGCCATCTGCAGGGGTTGGAATCGAAAATACATCCTAAGTATATGAACCTATAATCAATCCAGCAGACCACCAAATCCTCCTCTCTGTGGCTCATTTCTATCGTAATGCCGTTGCGCCACACTGCATGAGAATTGTGACACACAGGTTCCCTGCAGCGGTTTGCAACATGTTGAGTATATTGATTTACTTGGTTTACCGAATCGCCATGAACTAGCTTCCTCGGCTACCCAGTGCATACCTTCGACTCTATTTTGTAAACACCGAAATAAAATCACGTACCTACCACCTCCACAGAACTGCCAACAGTGTAGGATGCAGCAATTTAAATAGGAAGTGTTTCTTTCCACTTGAGTTACTCTATTGCACCAGCTTTTTGTGAAACTTCGTGCATTGCAAAAGAAAAGCTGTAACTCTCAGAAGTCTAGAACGAGCTATATGCATTATCTCACAGCACTGTGAAATGCAGAAGTTCTGGATCAACTGATGATCACTTCTGGAGCTGCTGTAGCTACGTGTCAGTTAGTAGTGTAACGGTAAGCGTCGCGCAACGTAGATTAAAGGCCGTGAGTTTGAGTACAATCACTGCTACATTTTTTTAAACGCAATTCTGCTTTCTGCTGAAGATATCTGTCTAACAGACCTTTGAACGTAATTTATTAACTTCTCAACCGAAGATAGTCGCATTTAGAAAAAGGGCTAACGTCTACAACATTGTGTTCTTTTCAGGTTTAATAGGTGACCAGGCAGCAGATGCAATTCGAAAGTTTTCTTGTAGGTATGGGGAGAGCGCATCGTGCCAAAAAACGTCAGAAAAGTATTTTCTACATTAGCTGCCGTGTGGTTGTGGCATTTTATTCTCTTCAAACCTTGTTTGACAGCTTTAACTCAGAACAAGTTTTCTACATGTCTGTAATCAATAAACTGCATTTGAATTGTCAGACTGTTGTAGATAACATCAGAGAATTCACATATATCGTTGATGATTAATTTCTCTCTCATGTTTACTATAATTTTAACAACAGTAAAAGAAACCTTACGAAAATTGTGCACTGTATAATTAAGAAATGAAATAAAACTCCCCACGATAACCTTACGACCAAAGTCTGTTTTAAGGAAGCTGAGTATCTGTACTCAAGCGTGTATCTGTCGTTACGAATTGGTAAAATACCACTCACTTAGATTTCGATTGGGTCTGTGTTTAATTGGTATGCTGTGTCATACGAAAGAGGTATGCAAATGTGGCATTTCATAAATAAAGATATGTATTCATAGAAACCCAAAATTTGCTCTTCAGCAGCGGAAAGAGGCGTTACCTGTTGAGCAACAACGTAAGATTTTCACCATTGCAGTATGAGCCGTAAGTATTGTCTTGTGATCTCCTTAGCGATGTTTGATCTGATTGCTTTTAGGTCTCTCGCAGAAGGGATAGAAACGTTGCAGCTAGCGAGACTTGAACCGCAAACCAGAATAGTCTCTTTTTACAGGTCAGCGGGTTTCCACAGAGCTAGCGAAGTGGTATGTTTCTTGGCTTCCTTTTACGAGGCCAATAGTGGCTAGAACTCGTAAACCGCTGTTTAAAGAACAAGATTAGTTGCGATTTCCATGTTCAACGACTTTCCTGGGCTGAAAACCGTAAATTTATAATCTTTTGTTACACCTCAAATGATAATAACTCAGATTATTCAATAGAAATCAAAGAACTAATAAAGTGAACTTTGCGGTTTAATTCCGTACACACCAGGAAGTAACTCGTCGATCGAGAGTTGTCAAACATACCTTGCCTAGTTGCCAAATCTCAGTTACAGTACCAGCAGGAAGTGACCATAGCTGGGGTCTCAAAGGTGTGGCTGCTACGGCCTTGAATACGTAATGCGTCTGATTCTCATTTCTATAACAAGGTTTAGGGCTGGAGCATAGTTATAATACTCAGAACTAACTGCAAACTAAGCATCGTAAATCAGTAACTCTCCTATTTGTTTTTATATTTCTTTCGTAAGTATACTCAAAACTAAGAAACGCATTCACAGACGCTTTCGTGCCTGACCGCTGGTCGATCACAACAAACAAAAATAAATAAAAAAGAATGTGTGTGTGTGTGTGTGTGTGTGTGTGTGTGTGTGTGTGTGTGTGAGAGAGATAGATAGAGATAGAGAGAGAGAGAGAGAGAGAGAGAGAGAGAGAGATAGATAGATGAGAGAGAGAGAGAGAGAGAGAGAAGATAGAGAGACAGTTAAAAGTAAAAAGGAATGAGAGAGAGAGAGAGTAAAAAATTGTTGTAAGGAAATTGAATCATGTTATGAAAAGAAATCTTTCATTAAAATTACATGTTTCACATCATTATGAAGTGTCGTATTCATGATCTATAGAACAAGTATTAATCTAATCAAATCTAATCTAATCATATTATATTACTGAGTAGATATGAAGAGTCATGGATTACCGAAATGATCGCCAATATCAGTAACCAAATCTAGACTTGAAAATAAAAGACGACAGATTTTGTAATAAACTGGGACTCCTATCAACCCTTTCGTCACTGTTAACTAACCACGAAAGATGTCTGATATACCTTTATTCAGAAGCAACAAAGTGTGCAAGCATTTAAAGATGAAGTGCGCTATGTGAAGTTCTGTGACACGTAATTGGTTTCTTGACTAAGTAAAATCAAATGTTACGTATCGTTTTTTCTTACCAGTTGCTAGGTGATTGAATCTAAAATAAGGATACAGATTGCTGTGGTTGAGAGACAAACGAACCGGACCCCTACCTTCCTTCTGTATCATCCACGAATATAGCTTAAGTATCAATTGCTTATTCACCAACTGTAAGATGTGTGCGTGTTTGACCAGAAATAACGACACATATTGCGATTGTTGGCAACACATGAAATGTCCTTAAAAATGAACGTTAATTTTCGCTATCAGGCCAGTGTGCACCTGATAGGGCACTGGATCAGGTTTCGGACCCACATACTCACCTTTGGAGGAGATCTAGAGAAAACTGTAGTCTTGAGAAAAGGAACGAAATGATTGAACTATACTGTTCCGAGAGATTCAGATCCTCGAAAGAGGAGACACGAATTGGAATCACATTCCAGTACCAAAGTCTTCAACGTCTTTTGTTCAATCAACTAAAAGTAAAACAAGAGCCCTGTTCCTTTAAAAGGCTATTGGTTCATCAAATAAGCTAAAATTTTCTAACCTAAGTAAGTTTTCTGGCGACAGTATTTCTGTTTACCATGATTACGGCTATGTCATTTTCCAATGTAAACTGGCTCTGTCCACTTCGTAATGAAAGAATGTGATGTTTCATGCGGGTTCTGGATTATAACGTTTTTATCTTGAGGTTACCAGAGGTAAAGTAAATCTGTTTGTGCCGCTTAAAAATAAATGCCTCAACCCACGCATTGTACCTGTGATATATCGTTCCACCAGACCATTGTGGCCACATTTCCCAGTGCCAGGAGTGTGCAGTAACGGGTAATGTGTTTATCTTACAAAATTCGTGACGGTGGAAAATTGCGAGTCTATTAAATGGTTAAACTGAAGCAAGCTTCTGACGTGGAGATTGTGCTATTCTCATGTCAGCAGGATGTAAAGACTCATCTAGGTATCATATCCTCGATATGAAGCTATTTTGAAATTTTCACTAATTCAGCAAATTTCTTAGTTCGAGAAACTCCACTGTGAAGTGTGAAGATAATTCGATTATTATCGTCATTATTACTATCATTTTCATCATACCGCTGCTGGAACACATGTGCTTGAAGATCATTCAATGCCTTTTGGTCATTGTGTAAGAAGTTTCCCAAAAACAGGTTCTTCCCCTATCCACGGAATTCTATTCATGTTAATATCAAACAACAGCAATTACTCATAGATTACATTAAAACTAAAGCATTTGATGAAGACGTTATCTGATAACAAAAACGCGCTACCTTTCTTCATTTACTTATGCCTATAAATGGCTGTCGAATACTTCCAAACCAAAAGCCAGTTCTTCCATATGTTTTGGCTGACGTGGCCTTTTTGAAGTTGTGTATATAGAAAATGTTTTAGAAAATCAATTGCTCTCCTTTCCAGTAAACAGAAAGATTTTCATTCTAAGTTCAAAATTTTCGCAATATTAGTTCAGATATAATATTCGCTTCAATAATGTTGGATAGTATATCACAATTACAAAACCCGTATCCGACTCATTGACCTTAGACTTAGTCGCTGACCAAAAATTCTACCTCAGGGTTACACCAATTTAAGCAACCTAATGTACCGAAGACTGTTTGCCAGTGCCCTTTATCACGGTATAACTGTATATATGTACGCGTGGGACCACTTATCAAGGGATAATTACATATTTTTATAATTAGATTTTATGATTTTCGTTAGGGGTGTCTTTAAATATTGTGAACTCGTATGAAACTACTAATTAACATATACCGCGAAAACACGGACATCCGCTTCCCCAAAGTACGTGCGATAGAATGTGTTTTAAATGCAACGAGCGATTCGCCGCCTTCTAATAAATAGTTTGCGTGGTCGCTGCTATTTAGAAAAGAAAATTTGCTTATTCTTACGCAAATTGTATCTATTAATATGGATCTCAGGGACTACTGGTTATTTATGTACCAAATGTCACAAACATTGACTAAGATATTGCGGATCTTATTGAATGGAATGATTTTCAATATTTCTTGTTCATTATTTTGCAAAAATCTTTGGCTCTATATAAATAGTGTATACTAAGAAGCGTATTCATTGCCTTCGTAATGTTTCCCTCTTGTTTAGTCTTCTAATGATGAAATAAATCCACACCTATGAAAATGATTGTTTCTTTGTATCCATCCATCTACCATGTTTCGCAGCGCGGGATTAGCCGTGCGGTCTAGGGCGCTGCATTCATGGGCTGTGCGCCTGGTCCCGGCGGAGGTTCGAGTCTTCCCTCGGTCGTGGGTGTGTGTGTTTGTCCTTAGGATAACTTAGGTTAAGAAGCGTGTAAGCTTATTGACTGATGACCTTAGCAGTTACGTCCCATGAGATTTTACACACATTTGAACATTTTCTACTATCTTTCTGTGTTATTGCTCGGTGTTCAAAAAGCAAAATACTATGCACGCTCCCACTAGGTATTAGAACGAGGTCGTAAGAAGGTTAACGAATTGTAACCAAAATAAACCGAGACGCCATTTTGTCTGTCGTCATGATAAGTTGACAGAAATAGTTGGGTATTATGGCCTGCGTCACTGGCATGCCGTAATCGTCTACTCTTACTGAGGTTTTCATATTACCCTCAACGCATGATGCCGAGATAAATGTGTATATTCTCCTTGACGAAACATCCCACATTCCATTCATCCTGATTCATTTGCTACACGCATCGGCAGCAATGAGTGGTGATAGGAAAGCTGCTGTCAGGTGACGAATAACAATAACAATGGTAGTAATAACAAATCAGTAATCTAAGATGTTTACTGCACCACAGACAATTGTTTTCGATTAATAAAATAACCAAGAAAGGCTGTGTGTTGAATTGGCGCACTGAATAGGTGTTCTTACCACTTTGTTACTAAATTCTGTTCTGGTTGTTTGCACAGAGAAAAGAAAGAATCCTATAGCCATACATATCGCTAGTACAACGAGATATTGCTTATCAACTATCCTTGCTTTACATCACGAGACGAACATTGCGTCACCGAGCTGATGTTTGAAAAACATTTTTGTCTTCTCTCTCTGTCTCTCTCTCTCTCTCTTTTCATCTATATTTTTATTTTTTGAAGAAACCATCGAGAAGCGCGAGTAATAAGCAAGTATGCATATGATGTATTTACAGTCACTTTATTGGGAGCATAAAGCTAAAATACACCTTTTTAAGTGTATTATTACGTAATTCAAATTATTGACAGTCTATTCGTGAGCTCGCTCGCATTCAGTGGGGCGAAACCTATCACAGAAGCAATCAAAAGACAAATATTTCTTGCATCATGCGCAACACACAATCGAAATCTCGCTGCAGTGACGTGTCCAATATATATCTCGGAAAACGTATGTGATTCATGTTGCTAAATACAGTTCTATCAGATATCAATTTGGATGTGTACCAAGTGTAGAAAAGTACATCTTGAAATGCACAGAGATATTCTACTGAAACATAACCATGACCAAGATTGTAACTGGGGTCGACAGCGTCGTCGCCTACCATCTTGACAACTCGAATGGTGACAGTGCTCGGCCGGTTACTTTCGTTGACTGATATCAATGGTGCAGAATAAAAACACAAAAATGTTAATAACTCGCAGATCATTAACTTTGGAATCCATAGAAAAGTAAAGCAGTCACTAGTCAGAAGACTGGTTTGAACACGACAGTGCTTTAATAGGCACGGTCTTGTTGGAGGTGGTATGCAGTTTCTTTCCTCCAACATTTGAGTTGACTTACCTAGCCAGTTAATAGGGGAACCTACAGCTTAACGTGGCTTTCGAACCATAGTGTAACTCGGCATTTTTGTTATAAACAAACCCTTTCCGTTGCGAAATTAGTGTAAAACGGCACACAGAAAACGTGGGACTGATCAGGATCGAAACCGAGACCTTTATACACTCCTGGAAATTGAAATAAGAAAACCGTGAATTCATTGTCCCAGGAAGGGGAAACTTTATTGACACATTCCTGGGGTCAGATACATCACATGATCACACTGACAGAACCACAGGCACATAGACACAGGCAACAGAGCATGCACAATGTCGGCACTAGTACAGTGTATATCCACCTTTCGCAGCAATGCAGGCTGCTATTCTCCCATGGAGACGATCGTAGAGATGCTGGATGTAGTCCTGTGGAACGGCTTGCCATGCCATTTCCACCTGGCGCCTCAGTTGGACCAGCGTTCGTGCTGGACGTGCAGACCGCGTGAGACGACGCTTCATCCAGTCACAAACATGCTCAATGGGGGACAGATCTGGAGATCTCGCTGGCCAGTGTAGTTTACTTACACCTTCTAGAGCACGTTGGGTGGCGCGGGATACATGAGGACGTGCATTGTCCTGTTGGAACAGCAAGTTCCCTTGCTGGTCTAGGAATGGTAGAACGATGGGTTCGATGACGGTTTGGATGTACCGTGCACTATTCAGTGTCCTCTCGACGATCACCAGAGGTGTACGGCCAGTGTAGGAGATCGCTCCCCACACCATGATGCCGGGTGTTGGCGCTGTGTGCCTGGGTCGTATGCAGTCCTGATTGTGGCACTCACCTGCACGGCGCCAAACACGCATACGACCATCATTGGCACCAAGGCAGAAGCGACTCTCATCGCTGAAGACGACACGTCTCCATTCGTCCCTCCATTCACGCCTGTCGCGACACCACTGGAGGCGGGCTGCACGATGTTGGGGCGTGAGCGGAAGACGGCCTAACGGTGTGCGGGACCGTAGCCCAGCTTCATGGAGACGGATGCGAATGGTCCTCGCCGATACCCCAGGAGCAACAGTGTCCCTAATTTGCTGGGAAATGGCGGTGTGGTCCCCTACGGCACTGCGTAGGATCTTACGGTCTTGGCGTGCATCCGTGCGTCGCTGCGGTCCGTTCCCATGTCGACGGGCACGTGCACCTTCCGCCGACCACTGGCGACAACATCGATGTACTGTGGAGACCTCACGCCCCACGTGTTGAGCAATTCGGCGGTACGTCCACCCGGCCTCCCGCATGCCCACTGTACGCCCTCGCTCAAAGTCTGTCAACTGCACATACGGTTCACGTCCACGCTGTCGCGGCATGCTACCAGTGTTAAAGACTGCGATGGAGCCTCGTATGCCACGGCAAACTGGCTGACACTGACGGCGGCGGTGCACAAATGCTGCGCAGCTAGCGCCATTCGACGGCCAACACTGCGGTTCCTGGTGTGTTCGCTGTGCCGTGCGTGTGATCATTGCTTGTACAGCCCTCTCGCAGTGTCCGGAGCAAGTATGGTGGGTCTGACACACCGGTGTCAATGTGTTCTTTTTTCCATTTCCAGGAGTGTATTCGTAGTCGGGCCCTTCAACACTTTGAAACCACGTAGTGGCTTCTGCTTGGCATTAAACTTCATGATTTGTCGTATGTGCCTGCATTGGCAGTTGCGTGTTCCTGCACCGAAGTAAAGAAAACTGAACTGAATGTAGTGCCTTCATGTTCGCATAAACAGAAAAGGAGAAAAATGAAACAACATAAATTGTCTCTCTTTGATGCCTCATTCTTCATTACCATCATGCGTCTTAAGAGAAAACATACTCTTCATTAAAATAAACATCTTCGTTTCGTTGTGCAAATATTTATCATGTGTTTTACATTAAAATTATACTAACAAAAATGAAATAGGAGAAGTTTCTCTTTTGTTCGCCGCATCTTAATCACTGAAGAGAAGTTAAGATGAAATTAAACAATATGTGCTTTAAACAAAGTCTTCTTCCTATTAACGCAGTAGACTCATACAGTTCCCCTCCTCCTCTACAAGTGCACTTAATCGATGGGGAACAGAGGCAACAAGCATTGTGATGAACCTGTCACTCTGTGACATCTCTTCCCACGCAGCGTGAACTGCGTCCGACAACGCTGCCTTGGATGTTGGTGCAGGTCTTTTGCTACTAATAATTTTCTACTGGTAGAGGTCAGAATATGTCAGGTTCTTTTTCTGATTTATTTTATGGAGCTGCGAGTTTCCAGAAAAAATTCTGTAACGAAATCGGAAGAAAACCTTTACACACAAAGTCCTCTTGGAAACTCAACTCATTAAGTTGTGTTAATGGTCATAGATCTCAGTTTTGTGACTGCCAGGCTGCTCCACAGTACAATCGTCTCCGAAAAAATTCGAATCAACCATAAACGGTACGATTTTCAATATTTTTCTTCACTTAAGACTTATATGCCAGGGTGATAAGTATGAAGGAAATGAACCTTTTGGTTACTACAGGGCTTCTATGGAAAATTTCCACAGTAGCAATTAGGAACTCTTTGCAGACATTTTCCAACACCAGCTCTAGCAACTTACTTTTTCTCTGGGTAACTTCAAATATGGGCAACTTTGTTGCCTTAAATCCAAATGAATATTTTCAATATCACTTTTGAACAGCATTCACTTCTCCATTAATTAATGTATGGACCTCAAAACAAGCAATTTGCATGAGTCCTTATAGACCAGGTTTGGAAAGATATTGAGACAATGTTTTGAATCAAAAAAAGAAACCAAATACATTACGTTGCATTTACTCTCTGTGTCTTGATTATCACATATGTATGCATGACAAAAATAAATTATTTGAAGAATCTCCTGTCAAAGGAAAAAGAACAGGATGTGATGCTTTAATTATAGTGCACTGGATCAGAAACAATGAAATTAATTCTGTGCCACACTGATGTATTACTTACTAGTGTAATAAAATATTCATCTAATAAAACCAGTTTTGTTCCTCCGTAGCTAGAGAGTGTGAAACACAATTGATAGAAAGGTTTTATGGGTCACAAATCAACAACATTAAACCATTTTACACCATCGAGAGTGAGGAGTGGAGCAGACGTTGTTGGCAGAAGGCGAGGCAGTGCAGTGCAGTGCCAGTAGGCACATAAACAGCGAAATATATTATAAATTCGCTTTAATTACACTCATAGCTTCAGCACCGACAGGAAAGGGGCGATAAAAATTTGTCGACGTGACCTTTCCGTTGCCAGATGTTGTATTAGATAATTTCACGTTTTACCTCGACACTACCGTCGTAGTCAACAATGATGTACTCAGATTGCAGTCAACACTTCCTCCGGTAAGTGCCGCAGTCTACAATGTTGCCAGATCGAGCACAGTGCCGGAAATAGAATTCTGAGGGGAGCACGACTGTATTGTCCACCTTTTGTGAACGACTCGGAGGTAATTTTTTTTCTAAGACTGTATCTACAACATATAATTTGCGCCGAAGACACAGAAGAATTAAAAAAAAATAGTTTATGAGAGCTACGTTAACTATAGCGTTCGAAGCATTCATAGTATTTTATACGTGTGTGTAAACACCTTCCAATGCCCACTCAAGGCAGACAAGGATTTGTCTAGCTCCAATATTATAAATACACCTCAGTTTGTGGATGAACTCAGACTTAGGTTCATAATCATTTTGAATATTTAGCAGTACTGTACCCATTGGTGTTAAAATGGTTTTCAACCAATGATTACTACAGCTACAGAAACACTAGTTGTGATACGTCTTAGACAAAATACTTTCGCAGTGCTATCAGACGAAAAAATCAACCTGACAAAACCTGTGGAAAGTTTGTTATACAACCTTCATACCTGGATAATGAGCTTTTTCTATTTGAGATATCTGTGAACGTTGCTGCATAAGATGATTTAAGAAGAAACTAAATTCCTTCAGCTATGACAATGTTTAAAGAAATCGTCTTAACGGCACTAAATAGTGGTTTGTGAATCCTTTACCAGCCGTAAACTGCTGCATGTCGCTCGTTGGAAGGCAGAAAGATTACTGGCAGATTTCACAGAAGGAAAAGGGGGTGAAATGTCTCCCTCTGGAAGGTAGTGTTGTTTTATTTATTTGATTACGAAACCATGTAAAAATAACACTAAGGTCGTCAGAATAAGCACATTACTGTTTTCAGTATGATGTTGCACTGCCCAGAGCCTGTAATGATAAAGGGCCCGTTTAGGTCAGGCATATTGTATACAGAACTGGAAGAGAGAGCACCACTAAATTCTACAATCCGTAAGCATTGCATACACACTAAAGTTACTGTTACAGTGTACTTACGGAGCCCAATGAGTGAATTGCGTATTTTCCGGTGAGAAAGGTGCGACGGTACGTCACATCAATGGACATTTGGAGGAAAGGAAAAAAAGGATTTTGCTTGTATCACGTGTGAATTATAAATTATTTCCAGTTGTATAAGAAAGATTAAAAAAGTTAAATAGTACCACCAAAAATTACTAACAGCAATGTGAGACAAAAAAAGAACATTTATCTATCTGTGTTATGAAAATAACATGAACAGAGGCTGTGACTTTATTTATATATTTTGTTTTGTATGGGGTTAGGCCACCATTGTAGTGGTGTCTGAAAATTAACGTAAGATTTATCTGTATTTTTGAAAAATATAATACAAACTGCTATTAGAAAGTGTGTATTATTGCGTTAGTTGTCTCCTCTCTTCGTCCCTACCTTTAATTCTCATTAACCATGTTTTTACAGAACTTCGTAGTGCGGGGAGCTATTCTTCCCTAGCAGCATTTGGTCGGTCAATACGCTGACGATTCATTTTATTAAATGTAAATGCGAGAGACATCCCAATTTTGATCTTTTATTAATTTCAACGTTAAATAGAGTAGTGATGGATCTCATTTACCAAAATTCACAGCACTAAATGAGTTCTGTATGTTTCATTTGGGCCGCCTAACGGCAGATGTGGTTTTCTCCAGTTTTGCCTTGCATATGATGAACAAGAAATATTGAAAGTCATTCCATTCAATAAGCTCCGCAATATCATAGTTAATCTTTGTGACTTTTGGTACATTACTAACCAGGAGCCCCTGAGACCCATATTAATAGTTAAAGTTTGCGTAAGATTACGCATATTTTATTTTCTAAATAGCAGCGCTCACGCAAACTATTTATTAGAAGGCAGTGAGTCGCTCGTTGTGTTTAAAACAAATTATATCGTACGTACTTTGGGGCAGCCGATGGCCCTACGAGTGTTATCGCTGTATAAGTTAATTAAAAGACTCATGTTAGCCCACAATATTTAAAGACACCCCCAACCAAAATCATAAAATATAATTATAAAAATAAAAATATATAATTATCCCGTGATAACTGGTTCCCCACATACATATATACAATTATATTGTGTCGTACCTGCCGTCTGCTTCACATCTGCTGTGCCGCAAGTTACGTAAATTTAAGTATTAACTGTGTTTTTCTTACTTGTTACTTCTTTTTCCGTGAGTTTTTGCTCTTAGCAAACTTTAATTTTCAAGTACTAGTAATAGTGTTCCATAGAGTTAGTGTTTGTTTTAAATACTGTCGAGGGATGTAGTGCTTATATTCATAGTTTCCAACAAGAAGTTTTAGTCAGCTATCAAGCAGCCTTTAGTGAATTAGTAGTCTAATTAAAAGATGATTAACTCTCTACAGTAAATTGTTGATTTCTTAGGATGGATAGGATGTGTGACTGCTTTATACGGACACAGGAGAAACTGGCCACTGTTCGCGAACAGCTGAACTTGCTGATGGCCGCGGTCAGCCGTCTTCAGACTGCTGCCTCGGAGTGTAGCGGTTGTATGGAGTCCGGTGCGTAGCATGGTACACCTCAGGTGTTACATGCGTCACCCACTGTCCCTACTGACGATACATCTTCGCGGGTACCAGGAGTGGTTGGGCTATCCTCTCCCAAAGGGGAGTGGCGGGTTCAGTGGCGTTCGCGTCGCACGAGGCAGAGGGTCCACGTGGACGCTGGCCGTGTGGCATCGCCCGCTCGGCTTGTGAGTGGACATGTGGCCGCTCCTTCAGCAAGGTCCGAGCAGGCACACGGGAGGAGGGGTTTCTTAGTTGTTGGGAGCTCCAACGTTAAGCGAGTGTTGGAGCCCCTTAGGGAAATAGCGGAAAGGTCGGGAAAGAAGGCCAGTGTTCACTCTGTCCGTTTCCCGGGGGATCTCATCCGAGATGTGGAGGAGGCCTTTCCGGCGGCGATAGAGAGCACTGGGTGCACCCAACTGCAAATTGTTGCTCATGTCGGCACCAATGACTCCTGCCGTCTGGGTTCAGAGGTCATTATCAGTTCATACAGGTGGTTGTCGGAGCTTGTGAAGGCGGAAACCCTCGCTCGCGGGATTGAAGTTGAGCTAACTACTTGTGGTATCGTTCCCAGAACCGATCGTGGTCCTCTGGTTTGGAGCCGAGTGAAGGCTTAAATTAGAGGCGCAGACGATTCTGCGGAGATCTGGGGTGCAAAATTGTCGACCTCCGCTATCGGGTGGAGAAATGCAGGGTCCCCCTGAATAGGTCAGGCGTGCACCAAACGCAGGAAGCAAATGTAGCGGCATACGTGTGGATTGCACATGTGGTTTTTTTTAGGTTAGCTGAGAAGCGACAAGGTAGTAGTAGGCTAAACGCAAGAGGGAATAACAATATTATTGTGGTAATAGTAAACTGCAGGACCTTCTATAGAAAGGTCCCAGAACTGCTCTCATTAATGAATGGTCACAATGCCTGCATAGTAATAGGGACGGTAAGTTGGCTGAAACCAGGTGTAAACAGTAATGAAATACTAAAATCAGATTGTAATGTATACCGTAGAGACAGGCTGGACAGTGAAGGGGGCGGCTTGCTTACAGCGATAAAAAGTGCAATAGTATCTAAGGAAATTGACGGAGATCCGAAATGTGAAATAATTTGGGTTAAGGTCACAGTGAAAGCACGCCCAAACATGGTAACTGGATGTCTCTATAGGCCCCCTGGCTCAGCAGCTGTTGTGGAAGAGCACCTGAAGGAAAATTTGGAAAATATTTCGAGTAGATTTCCCCACCATGTTATAGTTCTGGGTGGAGATTTTAATTTGCCGGATATAGACTGGGAGACTCAAACGTTCATAACAGATGGCAGGGACAAAGAATCCAGTGAAATTTTTTAAAGTGATTTATCTGCAAACTACCTTGAGCAGTTAATCAGAGAACCGACTCGTGGCGATAACATATTAGACCTTCTGGTGACAAACAGACCCGAACTATTTGAAACAGTTAACGCAGAACAGGTAATCAGCGATCATAAAGCGGATACTACATCGATGACTTCAGCCGTAAATAGAAATATTAAAATAAGTAGGAAGATTTTTCTGTTTAGCAAAAGTGACAAAAAGCGGATCTCAGAGTACTTGAAGGCTCAAGACAAAAGTTTTGTCTCAAGTACAGATAGAGTTGAGGATCAGTGGACGAAGTTCAAAAACATCGTACAATATGCGTTAGATAAGTATGTTGCCAAGCAAGATCGTAAGAGATGGAAAAGAGCCAACATGGTACAACAACCGAGTTAGAAAACTGCTGCGGAAGCAAAGGGAACTTGACAGCAAACATAAACATAGCCAAAGCCTTGCAGATAAACAAAAATTACGCGAAGCGAAATATAGTGTGAGGAGGGATACGCGAGAGTCGTTCAATGAATTCGAAAGTAAAATTCCATGTACTGACTTGGCAGATAATCCAAAGAAATTTTGGTCTTATGTCAAAGCTGTAGGTGGATCAACACAAAATGTCCAGACACTCTGTGACCAAAATGGTAATGAAACACAGGATGACAGACTAAAGGCCGAAATACTAAATGTCATTTTCAAAAGCTGTTTCACAGAGGAAGACTGCACTGCAGTTCCTTCTCTAAATTGTCGCACAGATAACAAAATGGTAGTTACTGAAATATTTGGCAGAGGGATAGAGAAATAATTAAAATCGCTTAAAAGAGGAACGACCGCTGAACCTGATGTGATACTAGTTCGATTTTACACAGAGTACTCGAAGGAACTTGCCCCCCTTCTTGCAGCAGTGTATCGTAGGACTCTAGAAGACCGTAGCGTCCCAAAAGAATAGAAAAGGACAAAGGTCATCCCCGTTTTGAAGAAGGGCCGTCGAACAGATGTGCAGAACTATAGACCTATATCTCTAACGTTGGTCAGTTGTAGAATTTTGGAACACGTACTATCTTCGAGTATAATGACTTTTCTGGAGACTAGAAATCTACTCTCTAGGAAGCAGCATGGTTTTGAAAACAACGATCGTATGAAACCCAGCTCGCGCTATTCGTCCACGAGACTCAGAGGGCGATAGACACGGGTTCCCAGGTAGATGCTGTGTTTCGTGACTTCCGCAAGGCGTTTGATACAGCTCCCCACAGTCGTTTAATGAACAGAGTAAGAGAATATGGACTATTAGACCAATTGTGTCATTGGATTGAAGAGTTGCTAGATAACAGAACGCAGCATCTCATTCTAAATGGAGAGAAGTCTTCCGAAGTAAGAGTGATTTCAGGTGTGCCGCAGGGGAGTGTCGTTGCACCGTTGCTCTCCACGATATATGTAAAAGAAATTAATGTAGGTTGATTCTTACAAATAAGAAAACAGCAACCAGCCACTATTAATACCGCTATTTATTTAAGTGAATAGCGCCGTAACCGGTTTCGAACTGAAGAGTTCATCTTCAGACGGCTGTTCACAATATTTATAAGACGCACTTTACATAATTATCAGTTTTTGATATTTACGCTTCCACTGCAGCGAAATATTCTTGGTGTGTTGGTGCAGTGGAAGCGTAAATATCAAAAACTGATAATTATGTAAAGTGCGTCTTATAAATATTGTGAACAGCCGTCTGAAGATGAACTTTTCAGTTCGAAACCGGTTACGGCGCTATTTACTTAAATAAATAGCAGTATTAATAGTGGCTGATTGCGGTTTTCTTCTTTGTAAGAATCAACCTACATTAATTGTATACAGCCACGGTCTCACCATGTCAGTTTTAGACAAAATAGCTATATGTAAAAGACCTTGTGGATAACATCGGAAGTCCTCTGAGGCTTTTAGCGGATGATGTAGTACATCGAGAGGTTGTAACAATGGAAAATTGTACTGAAATGCAGGAGGATCTGCAACGAATTGACGCATGGTTCAGGGAATGGCAATTCATTCTCAATGTAGACAAGTGTAATGTGCTACGAATACATAGAAGGAATGGTCCTTTATCATTTATCTACAATATAACAGGTCAGCAACTGGAAGCAGTTAATTCCATAAATTATCTGGCAGCAGGCATTAGGAGTGATTTAAAATGGAATTACCGTATAAAATTAATAGTCGGTAAACCAAATGCCAGACTGAGATTCATTGGTAGAATCCTAAGGAAATGCAGTCCGAAAACAAAGGAAGTAGGTTACAGTACACTTGTTCACCCTCTGCTTGAATACTGCTCACCGGTATGGGATCCGTACCAGAAAGGGTTGATGGAAGAGATTGAGAAAATCCAACGGAGAGCAGCGCGCTTCGTTACAGGATCATTTAGTAATCGCGAAAGCGTTACGGAGATCTCTGCAAGAGAGGCGCTCAGTAGCTCGGTACGGGCTTTTGTTGACATTTCGAGAACCTTCACCAAGGACTCAAGCAGTATATTGCTCCGTCCTACATATATCTCGCGAAGAGACCATGATGATAAAATCAGAGAGATCAGAAGCCACACAGAGGCATACCAACAATCGTTCTTTGCACGAACAATACGAGACTGGAATAGAAGGGAAAACAGATAGAGGTACTCAAAGTACCTACCTGCATACACCGTCAGGTGGCTTGCGGAGTGTGGATGTAGACGTAGATGTAAATAAATAGGAGTGGGGCAAAGTCTTCCCTAAATTAGGTTACTTAATCTGGTGTCACTGTGAGATAGAATTTATGGTCAGCGACTAAGTGCAAGGTCAATGAGTGGGATTTGGGTTTTGCAACTGTGAAATACTGCATTATAGAAGAGAGTATTAGATCTGCACTAATATTGCGAAAATTTTGAACTTCGATAGTTAGAATGAAAATCCTTATGTTTATTGCACAGGAGAACAATGGATTTTCTAAAACATTTTCTATCATACACAACTTCAAACAGGTCACGTCGGCCAAAACATATGGAAGAACTAACAGAGATTACGTGTTGGTTTTGTATCTCCGTAACAGAACTTCACATCATGTGCCTTATATAAGTGTGAGTGTGGGTGGGGTGCGGGTGGGCGGGAGGGTGGTTGGGTTTGTGTGCGCGCACTGAAGTCCAGTAAAGTGATTGGACCCTGACAGACTGACATGCCATGGACGCTGCACCCAGCAGAGCGACTTGTGTCCAGTACACACAGCCGTTCTCACCTCAGCTGCCTGGAGAGAGCCACGTAATTGTCGGCTCATACCTACTGCTGCTTAAGGTAGCAGCTCACCCCTTTGTGACTGGTTCCTTGCCACGAGTGGCAGCTCACTCCACTCGACTTGAGACCCCGTTGCACCGCTGCTGCTTATGGCTTGCTCGGCCCATTTACGACCGCCTCGTGCCAACCATCTGTCAGACAACGAGGTTGTGCTTCAGAAGTTGTCCAACCTATGACTGTGGTTATAACTGAGTGAATGAGCCGTGCGGTTCTAGGCGCTACAGTCTGGAACCGCGTGACCGCTACAGTCTCAGGTTCGAATCCTGCCTTGGGCGTGGATGTATGTGATGTCCTTAGGTTAGTCAGACGTAAGTAGTTCTAGGTTCTGGACTGATGAACACAGCAGTTAAGTCCCATAGTGCTCAGACCCATTTGAACCTTTTTTTTTTTTTTTGAGTGAATGATTTGCTATTGCTATATTATGACTGTGAATGGAGTAATTAATTGTAGATGGATGTGAGTATCTGTGGATTTTGATAACAAGCCACCCATCAACGCACTGCCTTCATTCATGAATATTCTCAGAACGTTCAGATTTTGTGTAATATTGTGCGCCTGGTGTTCTTCTTTTTATTATATATTTCCTGAAATAAATTTACCGGTACACCAGTACGTAAACACGAATGTGAGGAGGCTTGTAGACAGGTGCGCTTGTGTATCATCTTGTAATTTACTTTGGATCCAGCTTTACCCTTATAATCCAAGGCATGATATTCATCAGACGATGAGTACATAAAAACCGAAAATAAAAAATGAAACCCATGTGCTAGTTAAAATGTCCTTGACGCACTTAGGTACAGGTGCTCGGGTTGTGTAGAAATTGGGACTTTGCAAGGGTGCTGATGACCACGCAACTGAGCCCCCCCCCCCCCCCCCCCCCTCCCAAACCAAACATCAAATTAACCAGCACAATTTCATCAGCATCCATTTTCTTCACAGCAGTTTATCCCTAAACTCTTACGAAGCGTTTAATGTCATATGCACATCCTCATGGTCAATGTAGTCGACACTTTAATGCTGTCTAATAAATGCAGATTTTATTTAGTATTGCCAGTGACTGCACAGCTAATTTAACTCTTTCCTTACATTCCTTTTATAACAGTTAAAGCAGTTATTTTCTGCAGTAATGGCGAGCTTTTTGTAGGTGTCTCACAATAAGGGAGATTATGTGAAGGATGAAGCAGAGTAAAAAATTCGTTCAGTGCTGAAAACTACCCTTGAATGCAGGTAAAGAACGTAGAATTCTCTTGACCCAACTACCCTGACGGGCGGCTATCTGCATAAAAGGCAGTCTTGCACGAGGCACTGGGAGGATTCCTTTCAGGAAAGATTGAAAAATAAGCCAGCTCCAGCTTTCAGAGAAAGTAGAACGTTGTACAACCGTTTGTCTCAGCAGACGTGCTAAGCAAGGATGTTAGTTTAAAACACTCGCAACCAATTTTATGACTGGAGAGCACGTCCTTTCTTGTGTGTACCTACGTGTACCAATTCGTGAGCTTCAGAATCCTGTTGTGGGCTGGGAGAAGATTTCTCTCTTCCTCCCCACTCCTTGGAATTATTGATTAATGATAATAAAATTCACAGGAGTACGAGATCATTTAACTTATGTACAAAACCATTACTGAACGGAACTCACGGCGTCCGCTGCAATTTTCCAGTGCTTTTCCTACACTTGTACAAAGAGGCAAGTTACAGGTGGTTAAAATTGATCACACTTATTGCTAGCAGAATGAAGAATAAATATTTGTGGACACGCGACTGGGAAGAAAACACTTGCTGCCAGATAACATTTGCACCCATATAGATGTTTCCTTTGTAGTTCCAACTGCAGGCGTCAAGCCAGACTCAACTGTCACCACCGCTGCCTACTGTATTCATGCTGTATGAGAGTGGTAAGAATTAGCTTTCTATAGAATCACCAGGTTGATCGTAGTTAACTTCCATGAGGGCCTAGCTGCACAACCTTAACATTCATGCATACAGTTGCTTGTGTCACGCACTTTAATGATTCAGCTAATATTAATTCTTCTTTTTTCAGTTTCTTGCAATTAACCACGTTTTATTGATTTTCTCTGAGGGGCAAGGGTTCGTTCGTGGGAGTATATATTTCGTATATCACTCAAAAGGATACAAATGAAATCTATGTCATATAACGATAAAGCTGCCATCAACCTGAAAAGTGGTTCGAACTCCGTAGTAATTCTCTAGCCATGGTCCATTTGCTTTCTACGACTTCTCAACTCATTTATCCAATCTGTTGTGAGCGGCCCTGCAGTTTAACAGGGAATAAGAGTCATAATTCGACGTCGCATTACTAATTTTAACAAATCATTGTCAAACGTGAAAGAACAGTTACGTGTGGAAAAAGTCTTTGGACCAATCCCGCACTGGTACTTGGACCGCCGTGATCTGTAATTTGACACTCATCCACTGTACCGTGAAGCAAACTGGAAATTATAACATTTACACTTTTATTAGTTATTGAAACAGACCATCGCACATTAATATAGTCAAAAACTCTTGTCAATTTTGCAAAATAAAGTTTTGAAGGTATTTTGTGATGAGACTGAAGCATTTCGCTGCAGGCAATTGATAGCAGAACGTCTGGTTTGAAAGGATAAGCTTGAGATAGGACGACAAGCTTAGGGTTGCCACGGTTCGGGATGCCCTCACTAGTTCACATATCCCTGTTATCATTTAGGACTGCTGTGGCAGTGGTGCTGTGTTACATAACCTGGAAGAGATGGCAAAATTATCTTAACTGCGTGTCGACACCTCTCTCATTTTATTCTTCTCCTCTTGCCAGGCGCCGACGGGAGGTCGTATTGGCAGTTGGTTCCCTTTCTTCATAGTAGATAGTCAAATGAGTTACTCCAAAGAGCGAAAAACTGTCAAAACACGACCCACCATTTGAAATGACTAATCTTTTCTAATAGTATATTTGTCACATCTCTCAGTTGCTGGCGGTTGCTATTGCTATTGGTATTGGTTGCTGTTGGTCGGCTAATACACAGACGGATAATCCTGGTTGTGGAATGAGGCTGGAATTGACACCAGATGACGTCCCATACTGCTCGACTGGAGATAAATTTGGTGATCGAGCAGGTCAAAGCAACGTGTCTACATTTTGTAGAGCACTTTGGGCTACAACAGCGGTATGTGGCAGAGCGCTGTCTTGTTGGATAACACAGGCCGGAATGCTGTTCATGACTGGTGTACAGTAGTGCAGTCAAGGTTCATGGGATGACCACAAGAGTGTTGGTGTTCTCATACGAAATCGCACAGCAGACCGCAATATCGCAGAAGGAACATCCAGCTTTGTGTACCCCTATTACACTATCTCATTCTTACTGGTCGTAAAGCTGATAAATGTCCCTTGACTAACATCTACTCACCTCGTTCAATCTCGAAGGTGACTATCGCTCACTAAATTTTCAGTGTGTATTTCAAAAATACATGATCTGCATTTTCATAGTGGCGCTAGTGGGTGGTTCCAGCTTTTTTCCGTCAGTGTATGCGGAATAAAAGTACGTATTCCTCATGTGACCCGTCTCAGTGACAAATCTTCCATTTTCATGACGGAGAGATTCAGCAAAAGATATAAGAAAATATGTTTGTGGTATTACACAAACAGACATAGAAAAATGGTGACTGTTCGCTGCGCTGAGAGAATTAATTTTTGAGCGTGTGAAAACATTTAAACATATTACGTGAATGCGGGATCGAGGACACGAGCGTGCGACGTCGATTCGAATCGATGCTATAATCTGAAAAGCTTGCAACATATATTTAACTTATACAAAGTTTTATTTCAGTGGTCGTTTAACCATTTCTGTGGTCGTTCCTATACAATTTTGTGCTCTCTTGCCTCTTGTGATGGGTCATAGGGTATACTAACAACAATGCTATGTCACCTAAACTGTCGAGGACCGTTGCCTAGCAATTACTTCCGTATTCTCTCGAGTACTAGAAGCGCGTATCCGAATTCGCTGTTTGAGTTATTGAGTGAAAGAAGCTTCAGCTTTGATTCAAGTGCTGTAGAGTGAATTTTGTGTTTCGAGAACAACTATCGAAACTTTTCAAAGTTCTTAGGGAACTTAAGAATTTTTGAGCGAAGCGAACACTCAGCTTCAGAACCGAGGAGCATTGTACGTGCAAGAGGTATGAGCTATTCACGTATCAGTCAATTATTTATTCACCTTTCGGAATCATCTGTACTTAGAATATCGTAGAAGCTTTTAATTATCTGTGTACTTAGTGGAGAAATACTAGCAGTTTGAAGCATGTGGTAGAGTCTTATGTGATTACAGAACCTGATGTTACTAACACTATATCATGTGAACCACCATTTTGTTTTAATTTTTCATGGATATTCAGATATTAAGTGCTTGCTTTTTGGACAGATATTGATACGTTCTGTGTGGCGTAGTTCATGCACTTTCATTTTGTGTTCTCAAACTAATTTCTTAGTTCTTCAATGGCAAACGTGTCAAGCGCATTGGCCTTTTCCACCCGTTTTCTTTGACCCATGACATCGTATGTGACGTCATGGATTTATGTTGAATTGGATGTAAGCGGACTGTTATTAAAAGTTAGCCTGTGGTTGGGATCAGATTAGATTTACTTTCATTCGAATTGATCCGTAGTGAGGAGGTCCTCCAGGATATGGAACATGTCAGAAAAACAACAATACATGACAAATATTTACAACTAATACAAATTAGCTAATGTACCATTCCACTGGCCCCAAGAGGAATGATCGTCATGTTTTAATGAACACCATATGAAAGAATCATTTTACAAATAGCAAAGCACTGAATTTAAAATTAAAAAGTTTATTTATTTATTTATAAGGTAATAAATGTGTAATACAACTACTATAATACTTATTTACAATGAACACATTACTGCACTGAAATGCTACAGACGTTAGAGTGTACTTACACACACACACACACACACACACACACACACACACACACAGACATACACATACACACTTATTTACAATGAACCCATTATTGCACTGAAATAGTGCAGAATATATATATATATATATATATATATATATATATATATATATATATATATATAAGTCAGTAGGTTCTACTGAGAAATTCATGAATGGATTAGAAGGAGTTGGCCACCAATAAATCCTTTAGTCTTCTCTTAAACAAGACTAAGTGACTTTAAATCCTTGTGAAGATTATTCTTATTTCTAGTATTGATTCCATGAACTGAGCTGTTGGTTAGAAAAAGTTATATATTTTTAATGACAAATCTCATTAAAGAATAAATGTATTGGGTTACTTACCAGTGTAGTTGTGCTGTCTGTAAGCTATGCTGTTATTCCAAACACGTCGCGACATACGAGGGTTTGGTTTAGGTTGAACCTGAGACCATAGGTACTGCCGTGGTAGATGCCAGTAACGATTATACTTTTATTCTGTTTTCTGACAAATGTTTGTATCTCTCTGCATATCGCACGATTTCCCAAGGTAAGGGTGGGCAGGACGTTCAAAGCATAAGACAAATTTTCGTGAGTGAAAGGTCTAGTGTTTATGATTATCATTTGACTCTTATAGTTATTTAGCTGTCTTTTTACTGTGGGAAGTTCATAGAGAGTGCAGTTACCCTAACGAAATTGCATTACTGCTGGTAACGTCATTGATAATGTTTTAATTTAGAAATATTTGGCCGTTTTTCGAGTGTGACTCTCTGAGACGCTGCGCGTATGAAGTCCACTGTTCATAGGAGGCTCAATTTGTTTTTACAGGTCGCTCACTCTCGCGCTGCATAATTGTTTGGTTTTTTTGTGGTATTTATTTAGCTGAATTGGATTGAGTTTTAGGTATTTATTGGTGAATGATTTGTTTTCGATTTTTGAGCTGTTAATTTCGTTTGTAGTGTGATTCCAAGTCTTTGTACTTATTTTCTTTCGGATTATTCTAAAGGAATTGAATATATAATTTTTCGATTAAATTGATATTATGTGTGTGCTGTTTTATGTCTCTGTCCTCGAATTAGGAATAGAGTTCACACGAAATACGATAACAACCGTCCATGTGTATCTTTTTCTTTTGTTCGCTTTATTCTGGAAAAATTCATGTGCGTCATCCTTGCATGATGAGTTTCGTGTGTGTCGTGTTTGTAGATACTGCGATACCATTAGTGAGTTATTTTTTTATATTTTTAGGTTTATCACGGAAAAGTTCCTATGCGATTATTTTCGATTATCTCGTTTTGTGGAGCTGTGTGTGATATCGCTGTCTTACTTTGAGCTACAGGTCAAGCGAAGAATTCAATTCCAGTTCTTCCAATTTTCCAGTTTTTTCTTTTTATGTTAGACACATTTAAAGGGGATCTGTTATCACTGTCTGTTAAAGCTATATAAGTACAGCGTACTCTGCGATTAGGCTTGTTTTGTTACGTTTTCGTTTGCCTCATTCCTGAAGAATGTGTATATGTGTGTGTGATTTTCAAGTTACGTTGTTTTGTGGAGGTGTCTAGTATCACTGTCTTCATTATTCTAATCCAATTTTGTGTTTACTATAAATTTTCGTTCGGTTTATTCTACAGAAGTTCTTAAATGTTCTTTGGTTTAATAACCATTTTGGTAAGTCCCCATCCACAACTCTCCCATTCCTGCGATTGTCCCGATAATTTCATTTCAAATGGTGATTCAAATAATTCCCATGTTTTTTTTAAAAAAAATGCGTTATACAATACACAGCGGGATATTTTAACAGAAACGATCGATTTCGGTCCAGGGCAAGACCATCATCGTGTACAAAAGCCGTCTCAGCTATCCGTCTGAGTAAATGGAATCGCAGTTTCAGATGTACATTGTTCCGTCATGGATACTAGCTGTACATTCATAACATTACGTCCATTTAACCTCGACAACGTTTTTTCCCAGTATTCCGTATATATAGTTAATATCAATGATTGAGCTTTGTACTTCTCTGACTGCTGTTACAATTAAAGAATCGCAAAGGAGAGATGCTTTATGGACCCGATAATTTTCTGGTTCTAGACCGAAATAGATTGTCTTTAATAAAATAGGCCGTTACAGCTGCGTGCTGCATATGGCAGATGTTAGCATTCATTAAAGATTTTCATCACCACCTACACAAAATGTTTGGTGTTTGTTTTTGATTGTAATGTTCTATATTACTGTCGCCGTCTTGAAGAATGTCATCGGGCTCTTATTAAATATTATCTGTGGTTGTCGTAGTATCTCGTGTAAACTATCCATTTTACTCCAATATATGAGTCGTGAGTCAGAGCAAACGGATAGAATTGTAGCATGCTCTATTTCTTTCAGTTGCTGAGATTCACAACTACAACGATGTTAGCGATCTTTCTCGCGTGTCGATTACACATACATAGTGTCTGTAATCATAACAGGGTGATGCTGCTGGAATTTTCTTCTGTCTCTGCAAGCGAACACATTTTGGAAACTGATGAAACGGTTTTGTGCCATACTTAGCTGACCCTCCACAGTAAAAAAGGAGTATAACTCTCTTATTGGTTAAAGAAATTGAATTAACAGCTTAGAGTATTTTTAGTTGGTAAATTCTTTGTGGATTTATTAGTTATTCGGGCGTTTTCATTCTTTAGACACTGCTGTATACCTTTCAACAGCAAGGCTTGATTATTTCATCTGACATATATTTTAATTACTAAAATTTTACTGCAGTGCTTGTTTACCTATTGTTATCGACGATCCTATAAAATAATGTGCTCTGTATTGGCTGGGATTGCTATTAGTGGGATTGCTATTTAATGTTGATCACAGGGTATGCTTACAACAATGTTATGTCACGTAAATCGTCGAGGACCGTTGACTAGCAATTACTTCAGTATTCTCTCGAGTACTAGAAGCGCCTATACGAATTCGTTCTGTGAGTTATTCAGTAAAAGAAGCTTCAGCTTTGATTCAAGAGTTGAAACGTCGAAGTTTGTGTTTCAAGAAAAACTAAGGAAACATTTTAAAGTTCTTGCGGGGCATTAGAAGCTTTGAAGTAAGCTAATGCCCAGCTTCAGAGGAGAGGTGCATTGTACCCGCAAGAGGGACGAGCCATTCACTTAAATCTAATCTATTTATTTACCACACAAAGCCATCTGTAGTTACAAGCATTTAAATGACTGCGAATTTAGTGGAGAAGCACTGGCAAGTTTAAGTTTTACGACGGCCTTGTTATGATTTCAGAACACTTAATTAGTACAGTGTAACATGTGAAAAATCACTTTGTCTTAATTTTTCATACAGATTCATAAGATAGGTGCCTGACTTGTTGAGACGAACCACTTTATTGAGTTTCTGGCGAAGTTCACTTACGTTTGTCATACCTTCACAGTTTAATCACTCAGTTTCACAATGATAAGTGTTACCAACCTCCTTGGTTCACAATTGTACATGCATGTTGACTCTGATCATATCACAATCGTTCCGCTGGTACTTTCTTCCGTCTGTGAAGAAGAAGAAGACGTTTTGGAAACTGATGACAACTCTGTAGAGTAACATTTAGTCGATCTGGTTCTATAACAAAAGAGTTTTCTTCTCCTGTTGCTTCAGGAATTTGAAATAATATCTTGGAAAGTAGTTAGCAGTTAAATCCATTGGGAGTTGATTAGCTATTCAGGTTTTTTCATTAGATACTGCTGGATACCACCCAGTCGCAAAATACCATTAATTTTGTGTTTCATACAACGATTTATTTTAAATTTTCCCATTCCTATCGACGTTGCTACACAGTACAGAACTCTGAAGCTACTGGCGTTGTTGTTTACTGTTGTTCACAGAATATGCTACGAACAATGCTGTGTCACCTTAAACGTAGAGAACCGTTGCCTAGCAATTACTTCCGTATTCATCCGAGCACTTAAAATAACGATAAGAATTCGTCATGTGGGTTACTGAACTAGAAAGGACCCAGTTTTTAATCGTACACTGTATTGTTACACTCTGTGTTTTGAGTTCAAATAACGAAACATTTTAAAGTTGTTGAGTACTTCTAGAAGCATCGAACGAAGCGAATGCCCAGCTTCAGAAGCGAGGTGAATGTATCCGGGAGAGGTATGAACTACTGATTTAAGTGTCTTCTGTTTACTTACCGTATAGAATCAGATGTAGTTTCAATATCGTATAAGCTTATGAATGACTGCATGTGTAGCGGCGAAGTACTGGAACACTGAAACGTTACGACGTAGTGTGATGTGATTTCGCGGTATGGAAAATAGAAAAAAAAGACAGTTCCATTCATATTCCAGTACATTGTTTCAATACGTCATGCAGCTCCAAAGGTTACAAGAGAACGGGACTTACAGGGACAGATCTCTTTGATGAGTTTTTCACAATTCTAGTTACTGGAATCGTCTACTCTTAAACTTCTTAATATCAGAACGAGAGCGGTGTCACCTATTTGTCACCAAATCTGTTACATTCTATCTTCTCTGAAGAAGAAGGCAATACGTAAACAAGTTCCAGCTGCGTGCAGTCATAATGAGTTGACATGGCACCATATGAAAAGTATTTTCTCTTTCTGTAACTCAAAGAAATTAAATGAATACCTTTGAACATGGTTAAACGTCAGTTCCGTTGGGATTTTATAAGGTGTACTGGCGTTTTCTTAATTCAAATGTCGCTGGTTAAATTTCAATCGTAAAATGGATTGTAGAAATTATAGACGGATATCGCTATTAGCAGTACGTTCCAAAATATGCTCGAATGTTCTGCTGCCGGCCGCGGTGGTCTTGCGGTTCTAGGCGCTCAGTCCGGAACCGCGCGACTGCTACAGTCGCAGGTTCGAATCCAGCCTCGGGCATGGATGTGTGTGGTGTCCTTAGGTTAGTTCTAGGCGATTGATGACCACAGATGTTAAGTTGCATAGTGCTCAGAGCCATTTGAATCATTTTTGAATATTCTGCTAAGCAGGCTTACACCATATGCAAATGAAATTGTGGGGGATTACCAAGCTGCCTTTCGGAGGAACAGATCAACTATAGACCAAATATTCACCCTGCGTCAAATTTTGGAAAAGAAACGGAAATACAATTAAGCAGTTGATAATCTTTTCATAGATTTTACAAAAGCATATGATTCAGTATTGCAATCAAAATTATATAGAATTCTTTTGGAACTTGGAATACTAAAGAAGTATGTTAGACTTATAGATCCGAGTTTGAAAAACACAAAAGGTAGAGCACGCGTGGGGAAATTGGAGTCAGAAGAATTTGTAATAAAGAACGGACTTAAGCAGGGAGATGCGATGTCTCCGTGACTTTTTAATTTAGTCCTAGAATATATTGTACGAATGGTAGCAGATAATACAGAGGGTGTGGAGTTAAATGGAAATATTAAGATATTAGGGTATGCAGATGATCTAAACATCATTAGCGATAGGAAAGAATCTGTAGCAGCAAATGCGAATGCGTTAATCGAGGCTAGTGATGATGTAGGTCTAAGAATAAGTGATGAAAAAACTAAATACCTGGTTACTACTAGAATGCCTACAGCAGTAGATCAGGAAAGGTTAAGAGTTGGAGACATGCAATTTGAAAAAGTGAACACATTTAAGGATCTAGGCGTGGACATCACTTCGAGAAATGAGATTGAATGCGAACTGAAGAAGAGATTACGGGTGGAAAATGTGTGCTACTTCTCACTTAATGGATTACTTTCATCACTGATATTGGCTAGGAATTTAAAGAATAGAATATACAAAACTATTATTCTATTATGTTATATGGGTGTGAGACCTGGTCTGTCATTGTGCAAAATGAAAAGCCGTTCCGAGTATTTGAAAACAAAATTTTGAGGAATATTTTCGGAGCAAAAGGGGATGACATTAGTGGATAGTGGCGAAAACTGCATAACGAAAAAGTTCACGAACTCTATTCAAGCCCTGGAATAATCAGCATTATTAAATCACGTAGGCTGATTTGAGGAGCCTAGGTATTGAAGGTGAAATGAAGGAAATAGCCCAAGTCAGGGACATGTGGCGAAAATACGTTGCTGCGGTAATGGACTCTTGAGTCCGGAATGACCAGTGAGTAAGTAAGTAAATATGGTTGTTACGTCGTACGTGTTGTTGAATAGTTCACATGGCGCTGATGAGTGGTTTCTAGGTTTAAAGTTGAACTTACGTTCTTGATGACTCTGCCTAAAAGAAGGAAAGGCGCATCCCAGTGAGAATACACTGATTCAGGCAAAAGGTATTTGTAAAAATAGTAATCTCCTCAGACACTGCGGAGAGATTAGGGATTTAAACCACCACACTGTCGCATAGATTATTTACTAGTACCTTCATATCACCAGCAAGATGTTGCCTTAAGTTCGCACTAATTAGGTTACCGATCCTGTCTCACGGTGCCATATTGAACGAACGGATGGTAGTAACCAAATCACGGCCTAATGTCTCCTCAAATGCGACGATTAAATAACCATACTTGGTGTATATCTGAAACTAGCGCAGTGATGCAATGTCTTGCTCATAATATTGTCTGTCTGTCTAATAGTGATAGCCTTAAACATCTGCTATCGAAACAAAATTATTCACTGCAGAATAAATGTAACTCGTGATGAACACATCTTTTGCTGTCATCGAAGAACTACTGTTATTTTAATTCATCTGTTAGGATGTAGTACAAGGAAATTAAAATAATGAATTCCTTACCAGTCATAAATGGATAATATTCTTCAAGTAAATCAATGATATCTAATCGATCTGAATGTTACAGATACTTTGTAACACTGACAGCTGTTATTATTACATAAGTCAAATTTACGACATGACATCACATCCTTGCGATTCACTTGTGAGGCATCTAAATAAGATTTACTTGTGGACACGGTATGGTCGTATCTAACGTGCTGCAGCAATGTTCCGAAGCATCAAGGCGTTTTTCTCCCGGTGTGTGGGAGGGGAGAAAGACGAAGGTGTGCGACTGGACAAGACCTTGGTCGCTGCTCGAGGTAGCTTTGAGGTGAGCCACGTCACGTTACTGTACTGTTATCATAATAAGCAAAGCACTAAAGTTTGAGAGCTACTTCATTGTCGATAGGGTGGTCAAAATATATTACAGACTGTCACGATTTACTTTAAATGAATATGCGGTTCGATATAAACATCCCATGTGACAATTCTTTATGAATAATACATCTAAGACAGGAACCCCTACTAGACTATTGACTATGACGATTGTGTGATTGAGCAGTACGTTTACGGGAAGAGTGACGTTCAGTGTCCTGAAACACTAAAAATTCAACAAAGAATTAGAATGTAAAAAATGTCTAAAAACCTTACTCACACACGCATACACACGCAAGCACGCGTGACTACACACACACACACACACACACACACACACACACATAATTACAAAAATTATATTTAATTCAGTTTCGATACCTGACAATAAAAGTTATTCTCTTTCACTGTTTAGTAGAATGATCTGAACTAAGAAACTTATTACGTCAGAACGAGCCTCTGAAGGGCGAACGGTATCGACCGACCGCCACGTCACACTAAACAGATATCCTTCACTGGCAGCAAATATGGACGGATCATTGTCAGGTTTCGTGACCGTATCTAAAATAGAGCCACAGATGAACACTACTGGTGAATAGATGGATTTCTTCATCACTGGAGGGAAATGGAATTTGCTGGTCACTCAATAACACACCAAAGCTTCCAACCTCGTCGCCAGAGATACACAAAATTTTTAAAATTTACCATATCTCGAATTCAAGTAAAATAAATGGCTGGTCTCCTCTTAAAGTCAGTTCTGCCTTCTGATTAAAAGATAACGTGCACAGAAAATATGGCGTATAATAATATTTACACCTCAGACTTTACGGATTTAACAGTCTTCTCACCAGACTATGAAGACATTACTTAGAAATGAGACATAAGCTAGAAATGTAGCCTAGGCAGAAAGTAGTCAGGGTAACCTAAGTGTGTGAAAGAGATACACATGTGGTCAGACTTGGTCTGATGATCGGACAGCCACGCCTATTCCCACAGTCGTATGTCTTTCTCACCTGCAGGATAATGGCACATTGTCTCGATGGGTTGGTTGTTCACAGGCCTCCTTTGCTGCATGATATGCGTGATCTTTTCCCCACATCCCACAGGCTCCTGCTTCTCTCCTCCATGTTACGAACCGGGAAGTTGTGTCTGGACTATGATGCTGATACAGAGGTGCTCGAGAATGGAAGAGACCCTAATAAATTGTAGAGAATTATACTGAAATTTCTCGTAAGAGCAGAGCTTCACATAATATGCGTCCAAGACAAGTGACTGGCTGAAGACAACGTTGCAAATCCATTTGGCTACGAGTTAGCTGCTAACTGGGATTAATACCTGATGCCCGGAGGAAATGTATTCCTGAAATTCAGACTTCGCAGCCTAATGATGTTTTCCGATTAGTCAGAGAATAGAGAAACTGAAACAATCAGCAAAATTGTCACAGACTACTTAATTCCTTTCCAGAGAAAGAACACGCCAGAACAGAGAATAAAAAGGTTAATGGCGACGCTGTACCCTGAATGATTCCTCTGTAGCCTTTTGTCGTTCCACCTTAACATTCCGCCCATAGCATAATGGTAGCTATTACAGCCAAACAATGTATACTCACTATCGTTATCTATAGGCCTATACATTCTTAATAAGTGTTAAACTTCGTAACGCCTGTACATATTAAGAAGTGTCACTATGTCTGAAATATAAAATTATTCATTATGATAAAACTAATAAGTTCGTCTCCAACAGGAGCGTAAGTTTACACTTGACGTGTTCTTTCTCGAGCTTCTGCAGAAACGGCTGCAGGAAGAAGAAGAAATCCGTGTTGCTCCGGTGAATATAAATTAGTTCAGTATAGGGAATAATGGCATTAGATTTCGAAGTGTGCTATTCGTTTCATGTTCAGATCAATATTCTCTTATGGAGGTGACAGTAGTTAGTGCCCTGCTTAAAGTGTTTTGCCGAGTTGTAAGGATTTGTGTAAAATGCTTCGGTGACCGTGACTGGAGTATAGCAAGCTTTGCCGTTATGTGCACTCGATCCCAGGACTCCATCTACTCAGAGAATGTCATACGACCTGAAGGACTTGGCTCGTGTCGGTCGTTGAAGTATTCTGCATACAACAGGAACAACAACTCGGCGTAACTCCCAGAAGTACTTCAATAACCAATGGCACAAACAAAAAAACTTGTACACTATAAACATTAGTATTTGATTAGTATTATTACGTGGTCAGACGTAGACTGAGAAGTGATAATACTTTAATATTAAAATCGTTCACTGCATAAATGTTATTAATAAATGTAGCTAGCAAAATTATTGATAAATGTAGCACTTCGTAAAAAGCGGCCTTGTTAGAATCTAGCACATTTTCTGTATGCCTCCACATGTTGGATATCAGAAAAGTAATAAGTTCTTCTCCAACAGGAGCGTCAGTTGACCCTTAACGAGTTTTTTGAGTAGCTAGTGCAAAGACGTCTGCAGTGAGAAGAGGAAAGCTATACTGCTGCGGTGAGTGAAACTTCGATCTGCAGAGTTTAATTTCTAAGTGTATTTTGGTTTCATGGCCACATCTTAACTCCAAGCAGAACGGTAACCCGAGCTTGCGTTGTTTTTCCGCGTCTACAATTCTACGTTTTTAATATCACTGAAATGCTGTCAACTTCGGTACAGAAACAAGCCTACAAAATGCAAAATTCTGTTCTCTAACCAAAATTCTGCTCTACTGAGCAGTGGGTGTTATCACGATGCTTACAATACTGTTCTTCTGTAACTGTTTTGAATTGTGATCCACAGCCTTTTTCGACAGTTTATTATTTCGCCCTACTGTTGCTAGGTTCTACGTAATCTTAAGAATGAACGGTACAATATGCTATCCTACCCTTTCACAGTATCGAGTGAGTTTCAGAAAACATTGTTATTTTCTCCCTTCATGAACGAGTTATCAAGTTTTCAAAATAGTTTCACGTTGATCAACGTATGCTGGGCTTTCGGTTCTGATTTACTTTTCTGTCATATCACTATACGTGACACCCTCGGAATTTCAATTCAACATTTTGGCAACTTGTTTTAAGAAACACAAAGTTTCTGACCAACAGTCTCAGTTGCCTTTGTTGCTTTATGCGTACAACGTAGTTCAGTCTAATGGTCAGTATAAAGGCAGAAATATTCTCATACTTGTGACAGCTACCTGCAATCATGATATAATGAGCAGAAGAAACTGTACTCAGGGAACAGGGTAGAGGCAACAAGTCATTGCTGGTCGTTTTCACATTTAAATTCTTGTTTATAATACTTAGAAATCTTGAGTTGATGAGTAGGGGAGACAGAAACATTCCTTCACTATACCCGTTTCTGGGAGGCAAAACAATTGAAAAAATATATTGGCATTGCACTATTTTACTTCACTTGTGCCAATATTTATAAACTAGTAAATCAATTTCGTGTCTATTTTACAATCTCAACAATATGGATACAGAAATCGACCCTATAATATCCTCGGCCCCTACAGTAATTTTGCAGTTTACTTTATATTAATCAAACCACCATAATGAGATCACGTATTTAATTCAGAAATTTAAATTTGTCGACAGGTGACTCCAGTGGCTTCCCGGCAACCCACGGAGGCTCAACACTCCACATCACGCAGCTGTTCATAGCCACCAAATCTTATGCTGCCCGTTGTGGTCGCCGCCGTCAACTCGGCGACTGGAGAAGAGTCACTCCAGTGTTCTCCGCGCCAACCCACGGAGG
Organism: Schistocerca gregaria; assembly: GCF_023897955.1. NCBI lineage: Eukaryota > Metazoa > Arthropoda > Insecta > Orthoptera > Acrididae > Schistocerca > Schistocerca gregaria. The sequence continues at coordinate 517,170,140 of NC_064924.1, forward strand.
CTCAACATTCCACATCACGCAGCTCTTCATAGCCACCAAATTTATGCTGCCTGCTCGGGATGCCGTCGAAAACTCGGCGCGGGAGAAGGCCTCTGGCTGCTAAACTATTCCACCACGATACCGCGGCCAATACCACCAAAGTTGCCGATTCAATAAAACTTCGGCTTAATGAGATAATATAGTCTCCTTATTTATTTTCCTTCTAGTGAGGTGGCATTATGGTAACACACGGGCCTCGCATTTGGATTGACAGTGGTACAAGTCAATAATTCGTCCATAAACATCAATGGTTTCGGTGGCTTCTTTAAGTAGATTAAGGGAACTGCAAAGATGTATCCCTCGTAATTCGACTCCTACGATTTTCTCCACAATACGAGCTCCGTATGTTATTATATCTTCTTCGATGGAAGTTAGGTCGAAATAATTCCTACATCTGTTCTTTATTGAATAAGAGATTCATTTTAGTATTTTCCTATTGTAATATCGGTGCAACAATACGAGCATTTAGAACCCACAGAACTTCCCTTTCAAAATTCGCTAAGTAAGTACATCAGCATCTTCATTCAAACTAATAACACTTAAAACAGTAGTGTGACTACAAGACCTCTGCATCTAGGGATAACAAGTCAGTGCCTGTCATCCCGACGGTTCCTTATTAACTCAGTCCGCCGCGTGTAATATAACATTAACTATGCAGAAACTACGCCATAATCAACATTTGACGTCGTCAGTATACATTGTTATCGGAACTCGGTTAGTTTGTTTTCATTAATGACCCCATACGCGTTCCTGCAAACCAAATGGGTGCGAAATAGAAGGTCCGTTGACACACTAAGCAACTTGTCATAAACGTAGCATTGGCAACTAAGAAACATGAGTTACAGCACTGTAAGTGTAATCTAACTGATGCTGCGTTTCGATGTACTCTATTGTGCGAACAATAATTGGTTAGCATAGTAATGCAGCTACAAACAATTCAACGAAGCATTTATACTACCAGTGCATGACTCGGCCGTAACAGTTGTTGTTGTTGTTGTGGTGATTAGTGTTTAACGTCCCATCGACAACGAGGTCATTAGAGACGGAGCGCAAGCTCGGGTTAGGGAAGGAGTGGGAAGGAAATCGGCCGTGCCCTTTCAAAGGAACCATCCCGGCATTTGCCTGGAACGATTTTAGGGAAATCACGGAAATCCTAAATCAGGATGGGCGGAGACGGGATTGAACCGTCGTCCTCCCGAATGCGAGTCCAGTGTGCTAACCACTGAGCCACCTCGCTCTGTTTGGCCGTAACAGCTATACACAATTCACAGATCATGCGTGACCATTACCGCTTATAGCACAGACGTCGCTTCTTATCACGTACCCGTTTCCCTGTGATTTCTAAATCTTTACCTTTCACTTTGAGCACTGCAGTAGTGTCAGAGAAGAAACGTCTGTAGCAGGGGACACATTTTTACTTTTTCTTTTCATTTCCCCGAAAGTAATGACTAGGTGCACGTATCACGGAAAATTGCAAATATCAAATGAAGTGGGAAAATGAATATGCATTCGATCTGCGCAAGCTCAGTGAACAAGTGAATGAATGTTAATCACAAGGTAGTTGCACGTTCGATATATCAACATTGACCCACATACCTTTTCCATATTCTAGTTAAAAAATATTGATCAAAATATTTCATTCCATGATCCAAATGAAAAAAGTGAAAAGAAACAAAACCTTGATATACACATACCTCCCATAACTTAGTTAAAACACATTGATAAACTTACTGAGTGCGTTCACACATATCGATTGCGTAGCAATAGGGGGCACAGAAATATTTCACCACATTTTCTTGTATTAGTTGTGACGCTGTCCTTTCTTTTCAAATACTAGCACAGTTTCAATAGCTACGACTCAAATAAGGATCACATAAATCTATAATCAACTTTTACAGCAATGTTTCGCCCTTTCTTCCGAAAGTATTACTTCGAAACACTTTGTCTGCCTGCTGGTCTCTCGTTCGCTGTGTAACATGAACATCTGACACGCCTTCTTTTGCTCTCATGGTACATGACGGCAAGCACTGGCAACATTCCTGCTTGAAGCACGTAAGAACGCCACTGGTCCTATTCTAAACTTTTCCTGAAACATCAGTCGACGTATATAACTCAACTGAAAAACTAGTCATCAGTACAAAGATCAGAATGTGATACCAATACAGAAAGCCAAAAATTGGTGCCATAATACACTGCCAAAAGTCGCTGAAATTGACGGAACGCGGTAACAAGAACAACAATTGGAATGTTCATGACATCCAGTCTTACAAATTTATTGTCTCCGCCGTCTCACTCCCCATATATACCACTGCAGGCGGCTCACCTCCAACTGCGCAACGCTACGCGCTGTTAACAGCCAACTGTCCAATACTACAATAGCAAATTTCAACATTATAAACCAGCCACAGACTGCACACAGCACAGTCAGTGATTTTCATATAGAGCGCTACATGGCGTTACCACCATAAAAACTTACACAGCCTACTTACAAACCAACCAAAAAGAATAAGAAACAAACAATTGGAATAGAATGTATTTCTAGACCTATGTAGGTCAGACGAAGACAGGTATAACAACCCCCGCTCCCTCTCCCACCCCACTCCAAAGAAGGAAATCCATTCTGATGAGTATCGGAAATTTCACCTGACATACATAGCTGAAACGAAGACAGTGATGTAGACAATTCTTCACCAACAAAGCTAATTACGATAACGAAACTCACTACATCTATACAGTGTCAATGAAGACATCGGTTCCATAACTCACCTCCCACCCAACCCCACCCCCTTCAAATACCAAACACAAATCTAAGAACCTCATTAAAGAGAAATGTCCCTTCCATAAACAAACTACAATTTAACACTAAACAAAAAAATCATAGAAACGTTGGTACCAATCATAGTCCAGTACTGCTCTGTAATTTCTTGGTATCAGTATGTTTGCTCCTGCAAGTCAAGTCGTATTTTGATATTCCTGACACGTTCTAACCATTATTTAAGTAATGACAAATGTTGGGTTGCGGGTTTAACTACTTTAACCGTTATCCGTGAAGATGGCTGATGACTGAAACCAGTCGAGGTATATGGATTTAAAACAAAAGCAGCTGAAAGTCAAAGATTTTATACATTACTTACGGCCGTTGATGGTCAACTTCCAAAAGTGTATAATCAAAGTTGGCCCCCTCCCCCCAAAACACACACACACACACACACACACACACACACATACAAACCATACAGTAAAAACAAAATTATTTAAACGCAACTCCAAGGCAAAACTCAAACATACAAATTTTACTCTATAATACCAAACTGTAAACTAAAAGCAACAGTTCAAAACCCAGAAACAGTTAGAGAACGAGTAATTACTAAATACTAGTTCTCATTCAACTGTACTATAAACAGAATCACAAACCTAAACATCCACCAAAAAGACTCAGCAACTGCCTACAACACGTCTCTTACAAAAATAATCCATTTTGAATGTGCCGCGGTGTTCCTACGTTCGTACCTAACATCTCCATCGACAAACTTGCCAAATTCAAAAAACAGCTAAATATTTGTGAGAAGCATGGTGAAAAACATCACAAACCGTCTCTCTCGCAACAATTGAAACCCTGCCCTTCGTTTCCTGCCTAGCCTTGCAGTCGGAACTCGTGCCACATACAGAAAGAAACAGCCAGACATTTGGGGACTGGCGCATGATCTGATTCCACAAGTCGGCACTGATCCATGACTTCTTTGGAATAAACAGCATCTACGTTTTACACCAGCCACTAGCGCCTAACCGCTCACATCCTTCGCATCCTAAACTCAAAGCGCGGTATCGAAAACATGGCTTCACACACACAGAGCAATTTAAAACAGAAAAATCAATTAGAGGGGTGTTGTACGCCCTGATCAGGACTTGCAAATGGTGAATTAACTTATTCTATCGCTCTTTATCGTCTTATCAGCTGCCCAACACAGGTAAGTCCATTACACCCATATCGAACACTTTCAGTTATTATTATCACGTGTTTTAAAGTTACGATAAAATAGCCAATTATTATTTAGAATTAAATTTATGCCGACTTACACATTTCGTAATCATCGAAGTATCACATTTCCTTATTTGAGTGGTATTACGATTAATGTTCATTAAATAAATTGATAAAAATAAATTCCGACAGGAAGATGCATTTACAAGTAATTCCAAGTACACATATGCTGTTAATCATTGCTTACTGTCGTTACTAAGATAATAATAATAAGATCAAAGATAATGTTTAAGTACTGGCTGATTGGGAGTGTAAGCAGAGTCACAGTAGAACATATACAGTTGCGACACTCCACGTCTTTTCTGTTGCCCACCTCGACCTGCAACGCGCAAAGTGGCCAGGAATTTATATTGTGGAGTTCACCGAATTTTGTAAGAGCGAAAGTTAATCTTAACTGTTGATATTGGTCTGTACAATGGTTTTTACAAACAGAGACGTCTGCACCGCAATAAATTACATCGACAAGAGTAAGAAAGCAGTATATTTGCCATTTTTTAGGTTTCTTAGCATAAATAGTAGGTGTGATTCGCTATGTCACAGAGCTGTTTATTTAGGAATTTCTTCTAACCTAAAGATATTTATTTGAGAATATGGTGTTCCTTAAGAACCGAAAAAGTGCTAGTAAACAGCAACAGACCAGACCTTTTGCAGAAAGGCGTCGTATTATTGCTCAAAAACGTAAGTTTTCTTCGCTACACTTCCAGTCAAATCAGTGAATATGGAACGAAGGAAACCAGTGTGGAATGCAATACCTACATTATTGTATGTTGCGGACAAGCTAATACAACTGTAGCTGGAGGAAAACCCCACACGGATGTGATAATAAAAGAAAAAATAGCAGTAAAACTATTTCCCAACACAGAAGAAACCAGTTCCACAATTATTGCTGCATCTGAGCCACAAATGGCAAGAATTATCAACACGTCCGCCTTTGGAACTAAAGTAATTACATTTACAAAGATATTTATGTGTTAAAAAGTCGATGAAGTGTAAGACTGTGCAATACATGAGGCTCCATAAACAGTTGTTAAGTGTCAAGGAAAGTGTCTGGCATATTACGAACAGACAAAAAAAATTATTCTTATGCATGAAATGTGTGTTTGTATGGTCTTGTTTTCAGTGGAGTAAGCTTCAATTATACACATATTCGAAAGTATTTGGCTCAAATGGCTCTGAGCACTATGGGGCTTAAAATATAAGTTCATCAGTCCACTAGAACTTAGAACTACTTAATCCTAACTAACCTACGGACATCACACGCATCCATGCCCGGGGCAGGATTCGAACCGGCGACAGTAACGGTTGCGCGGTTCCAGACTGAAGCGCCTAGAACCACTCGGCCAAACAGGCCGGCTCGAAAGTATTTCTTTAAATTTATGTTGTAGCTTACGTCGCTGAATCAAGAAGATTCGGTTGTTTTTACATGTATCTCATGATCATAATAATGATATAATTATTTAGCTAATTAACCAGAAAAATGATTAAAAACGAACTATTACTTTACCGCTGCTTTGTTTCCTCTTGGGGCGCTGAAGTTGCACTAACTTTCAGATGGTAACACTTTTCTCAGCAGTGATTGTCGTGACTGTATGTATTAGACTGTGGTAGAGTGAAGCGTAAGCTCATTATTTTCTGTTAACTAAACTTGTGGATTCAATTAAGTGCCCATACCATCATAATTTGCAATGCTCTCTATGAACCCAATTCAAATTACAAGCGTGGCATAAGCCGACACTACTAGCACGTCAAAACAAAACAATCCATCGCTCTGCACACGTATGTCATTAGCCACGCCAGTACATCACAACACAAACCCGACGGGCGGTATCGAAGTCCCAAGCTGAGCCAATTACTATGCTGTCGTATTGCCTGCATCCTATCCTTTCTACGGCAAATCATTGTACTACTCAAGCTGAGGCTAAAATTCTGTAGCTCAGCACTGCAATGACTTTGATGACTGCTGCCTGTCGACGGCAGGTTCTGTCCTGAAACAACCCCTATTCTTTGCAGTTCACACACTTTCTCCTTTCAGACCGCTGTAGACAGATATCTCCCTTGCTTTTGAATGTTTGAAGATAAAGGGAACCAAGTGATGAGAACGATGTGTCCCGGTGAAATTCATATGGCGGTCCGTACAATTTTGCCATTCCCGTCGTGTTGCTGTTTCTCCGACCATTTCTAATGTTGCCAACTTACTAACAAGTAAGGAATTCGAAAATCAGTAAACCAATATAAATTTTCTAGTTTTATATAATCGCTCTGCTTCACTATAAGCTTCCTCATTGGATCAATTTCTTACAACAGCGCAGAGCTTACTCCACTGAAAACAAGACCATACCAACACACATTTTGTGCATGAGAATTTTTTTTGTCTCTTCGTAATAAGCCAGACACTTTCCTTAACACTCAACAACTTTTTATGGAGCCTCATGTAATATATACAGTCACGACACTCATCGCTGAAAAAATTGTTACCATCTGAAAGTTTGTGCAACTCTAGCGCCCCAAGAGGAAACAATGCGGCGGCAAAATTATAGTTCGTTTTTAATCATTATTCTGGTTAATAGGCTGAATAATTATTAAATTATTATGATCATGCTAGTACAGATTCGAAAAAATCGTGCTGTTACTAGTGCTGGGAAACGGAAGAAGAACAACAGCTGCGGAATTTCTATTACGTATTGGAGTACACGTAAACAAACGTAAGTGTAATACAACAATGGAATACGTCAAAATAGTCAAATGCAGCAAAGTTAAAAAATGGAAGACTGGAATTACCACACAGGAACTTCTTAAAAGAAACGAAGCTAGCCTAGAAAGACATCAACAAAAATCACATACCCTCATACACAACAACAAAAAATTACGAAAACACACATATTCTAAAAACACACACACACACGCACACGCATAGGCACACACATTCACCCCTCCCCCCCCCCCTCCCCCCATCCTAATGTGAAATTAGCTAACATATTTCGGATGGTACATTTGCCCAACACGTTTACTGAAACATTTAAATGGTCAGTATGTTTGGGGAATTCTACGCTTCCATGAGTATTTGTCTAAGTGACTTCATAATGTGGAAATCCGGTGTTACCCATTCCCTACCTTAACAAATAAAAATAAAATAAAATAAAATAATATATAATAATAATTTGTAATAATAAGAATTATTACTGGAATTGCTCTTTTGGACGAGTAATTAAGAGATTAAAATTTACGCCGTGAATTTATCGAGCTTCGCACGCCCAAAGATGTACGGAACGTAGCCAGGCTCATTATATATTTTTTGTAGACAACGTCTGACATCTGACCTCATCTTCGATAGTGAAAATGGAGTGACTAAAACTACTAAAACAATGAAAAGCATACGATTAAGTAAAACATATATTCATTTTAACATATACATTACGATATAAGTGACACTTACGGAAAATTCTAAGTAAATAATTGCAGATAATTCACAAATGAGGGCGACTTATTAATTCTGCGCGTCTTTTCTGCAAATAAATATCAATATGGCTAACTGTGGAGCCACACGAAATATTACATCCTTCTAGGACAACGAATGACATAAGAGTGTATATTTTGCATTCTCTTGTGTTAAAAAATCGACAGTTATACTGTGAGTTCAGTAAATTAAAGATCGTCTGTGTTCGAGTGCAAATGGTTCCTTAAACTGCCCCCCAAATTGCGAGAGCAAAGGTGTACCACCTGCAGCTAAGCAATTTCTTGACGTATTTTCTTTATTTGTCATGTTATGAATCACAAGTTATTATGTATCATGTTTCATAGATTCAACATACATAAAATATCATAAATCTATACACACACATAAATAATGTTTACATACATGTTAAATGAAAGTGAAAAGAAAAAATAAAAGCATTTGATCCCAGGCGGAATTAAACCCGCGAACTTGAGTTTCATACACCAGTGCGCTAACACGTAGCTATTGGTGCTTCTCTGAGTGTGTTTCACAAAAGAGCAGTACAGATAGACTGTAACAATCATTTCACAGTTCGTATTCACTTGTGCTTAGTCACTTTGTTAAAAGTTGTTGGGTATATAGTCCATTGTTCTCTTTCGCTTCTAAATGTTATTACACATGTTCATTCAATAAATGAAATTAATTATTGTTTTGTGTATATGTAGAGATATGTGAACGTATTCCCTTTAGAATGTCACTTGTTAGAAATGGTTTTTACTGTGCTAAAGTCTTTGCACTTTAAAATAAATATCACGTGTCACACGGTTTGTTTACGTTGAGACGAAAGTTCTTGAAGAAATAAGTTGGAAATCAACAATCCCGCAATGAAGCGTGCTTTAGAAGACGTAGTTAAAATGTGGTTTCGTCTTGGTAGGAATACATGGTGTCAGTGGTTCCATACTGACCAGTCCGTGTTACATCTACTCAGTAACCTCCATATTTTGTCTTCCAAAAGGCGTATGTCGTCTCTTGGATATTGTGTCTTCGTTTTGCCGAAAAGTGTGTCGTGGTTTTGCGACTCACGTCACCTATAGTGGCCCATCATGAACGCAGTGAACGGTTTTTTAAAAATTTGCACACAACTTGTGCATACATTGTTCGCTGCAAAACAAAATGTTCGTTCACAACAGAGAGCACAAAACATAACAAATATCACTTCACATTGAGTAAAGTGTTCTATTACATATTTACTTAGATATAAAAAATTTTCTGTGAAACATATACCTATACGTTTACATTTCATTGTTTCCTAATACATATACATGTTTTACATTTTTCAGTTGCATTAAACTAGATATTTACAAATACATATGGGTCAGACATATAAAAAATTATCTTATGGATACAGTGTATTGTGATACATTAAGAAATTCCATTTCCTTTTATAGGGCTCTTCCTTTACCTTTTTTAATGAAGTTTTCCTTTTAAGTATATTTTCCTTTACATCAGTACTACATAATAAGTGTTCATCCTCATGAAATGTTTCCTGCAACATAAACTTTCATAGTAGGTTAGAAAACATCTTGGAGAAGATCTGTGCTGCAAAGTCATGATTACAATAAGACACGACATGACACATCACATCCACAATCATTTCCAAATTAGCAGATTACAATTAAAATAAAGTATATTGCCTTGCTCAATTAATCTCACTTGTCATATCCTGTAGAGTGTTTTTTGTGGATGTTGTGTTCATGTGGATTGTGGTGTGAGTGTGAATAGAAAATCAAATGTCTATCATGCCAATTAACATATCAGGTTCAGGGCAGAAACTGTCTCCGATCATTTAGTATGTCAGCTTGTCTGCAGGGTATTAATAAATATAATCAGTAGCTGTGCTTTGCATGAATTATCTTCTTACTGCTGCTGCTGCTGTTATTGCTGGTGCTGTAAAATTTAGATAATTAAGATTATAGCTTATATCTCCTTCTTCTTCCAGCTTGAAGTACTAGATGTGACTTACCTTGTTGTTGTCTCAGCATACTCTGCTAAGGGCTAAATGTTTTCAAATCTTTGTGAGGGTACAAATCTAAAGCTCTCTTATTCTTGGGGTTTTGTTGAAGATATGCTCCAGGGTGTGGTTTATCAATGATTGTGTAAGGACCTTAATATAATGGACGCCACTTAACATTACGTTTTAGAGGTGATGACGATTTGTAGTGGGTCTTAAGTAAAACTTGCATGCCTAATGCAAAGTTTTGCCTTCTTTTAAGATTAGCACCATAGTTCTTATTTCTAATGTCAGCTTGTTCAGTAATTGCAATGAGTACTTCCCTTACCTTTTCCTCATGTGAAGGTTTGGTGTCAGAAAATTTTGGTAGTGTGTTGCTCCATTCATTAGTTTCCTTTGTGTCAAACATGATTTCATGGGAGTATAAGGTATGCTGTATATATTTAAATTGTTGTGTATTTCCTCAAAAAATGCTAGGTAATGTAACCAGTTTGTCTGCTGTGTTGAGGTGTAAGTTCTCATGAATCTGTTTAATTCTCTAAAAATTCTCTCACAGGGTTTGGCTGATGTATGAAACTTTGAAATATACTCTTAATGTTACTGTCCTTTAGAAATTTTCTCCAGGTGAATCCTGCATAATACGTGGCGTTATCTGATAGAATGGCTTTAGGTTTTCCACACTATGGCATGTAATCATTTGTGAATCTCCTGATTATGGTGTTTGCTGTGGGTGACATAATGGCAAAAAGTTTGATGTACTTAGAAAGAATGTCATAAAATGTTAGAATGTATTTATAACCACCGATGCTAGTTGGATGAGGTCCGCTAACATCTGTACAAAGTATCTCTCTAGGTCCAGTGGGTAAGTTAGAGTGCAAATCTGTTTCAGTGTATTGATTTTCTGGCTTGGATTATTGACATATGAGACATTTGCTGATAACATCATGTATTTTTCTTCTCATGTTTGGAAAATAGCAATATGTATGTAACTTGTTCAGTCATTTCTTTGTTCCATAGTGTCCCCAAACTGTGTGAGTGTGTGAAATGAGATTGTGTACAGAATCTAGTGGTATGCAAATGCACCAGTTAGTAGCATTTGTGTGTCTTTTGTAGAAAAGTATGTTGTTGTGTAGCATGTATCTGTCTTGTAAAGTGTTGTTGTGTTGTTGTACTATGATTTGTTTTATTTTGTACCAGTGTGGGTCTGAATCTTATAGTGCTGCCATGTTGTTGCATAGGTCTTTGTAGTATTGTGTAAACTGTTTGTCTTGCATGAGTAGTATTCTGTAATCGTGTGTGTTCTCAAAGTTTGTATTCTTATGATGTAATCGTTGTGGTAGTCTTGAAAGTGTGTCAGCTATTATGTTGTCTTTTCCCTTGATGCACTTGATTTCGAAAGAGTAATTCTGTAACGCAAGTGCCCATCGTCTAAGTCTAGGATGAATGAGTTTACATGACAAAAGGAAGGTAAGCACTTGATGGTCAGTGTACATAATGGTGTGTCTTCCAAACAGATAATAATTAAACTTTTTAAATGCCCATACATTAGATAATGTTTCCAATTCTGTGGTGGAGCAGGATCTTTCACATTCCGTTGAAGTCCGACTGCCAAAACCAATGATCTTAATATGTTCCGAAGTTTCTGTTTCAACAAGTTGAAATAAACACATCCCAAACCAATGTTTGATGCACCACAAGCAATACAAAAGTTCAAATTGAAGTCTGGATGTTCCAGTATGTTAGAATTTACTAAGGCTTCTTTGATTTTAGTAAAGTCATTTTCACCATCTTGGTTCCAAATCCATACCTGGTTCTTCTTTAATAAGTTTAGTAAGTATGTGCTATTGAGTAACTGTTTAGGTATGAACCGTCTGAAAAATGAGCATAGACCGAGAAATGATTTTAAATGTTTCTTTGAAGTGGGACTGGGGAACTGTCTGATAGCATCTAATTTTGAAGGGTGAGGTTTAATGCCTTGTGTGTTGATGATATGTCCTAGGTATTTGATCTCAGAACAAGCAAATCTAGATTTACAAAGATTGGCAGTGATACCAGCTTGTGTGAATGTGCATAGTAAAGTGTTCAGGGTATCAGTGTGTTCCATCCATGTTTTTGAGGCAATCAGTATGTCATCTACATAGTGTGTAACAGTTTCTAATAAATCATCACCGAGTACAGAGTTTAGTGCAGTAATGAATACTCCTGAGCTTACATTTAGGCCAAATGGTAATACACAAAATTGATAAGTTCTACCACCAAACATAAAGGCTGTATATTTTCTAGATTCTTTGCTTATTGGCACCTGCCATAACAAATTTTTAAGGTCTATTGTAGAGAAATATTTTGCATCCAAGAATTTCTGAAGTTGTTCATCAAGATTCTCTCGTTGTGTCCTCACGGGTAAGATAATTTGGTTGATAGCTCTTGCATCTAATACTAACCTGATACTTCCATTGTGTCTTTTCACTATATGCAAAGGTCTACAATACGGAGATGTTGATGGTTCTATAATATTCCATGTAACCATTTTCTTTAGTTCTTCCCAAACCGCAGGTCGCAGAGCTAGAGGTACATTGTATGACTTGTGGTAACAGATTTGGTGAGGCTTGGCTTCAATCGTATACATATATGTGTTGATCCTACCTGGCTTACTAGTGAGAGCATTCTTATTCTTAAGTAAAATATGTATGAACTGGGACCTCTCCTCTTCATTAATAGCATCACATTCTGATAACTTAGAATTAATTTGTGTCAGTACATCATTCACTACCTCTCTGTGTGAAACAGGTTGTTGTGTGGAATCTGCGTCAGTCTCGTGCATAATCTGTATTTTGTAACCAGAACAGTGCTTGTTAGGTCTACTAGTCGAGTGTCCAAGTACAAAACTATGTCTCTGCCTTCATAGTTAAAATAACAAATGCCTTTGGAGACGTCTATAGTGCAGTCATTCTCGTAAAGAAAATCAATGCCCAATATACAATTGGCAGCAAGGTTTTGGACATTTAGGAAAGGCCATTGTACGATTCCATTTCCCATACAAACAGTCACAAATAGCTGCTTATTAACTCCACTTGACTTATTACCTAGTGCGGTTAATATTAAACAGTTTTAAACTGGGATCTCTGGTATCTTAGAAGTTTTCTTCATCATAGTATAAAAACTGTGAGAAACCACACTGACAGCAGCTCCTGTACCAATAATTATGTTAGTAGGTATACCCCCTACAATGCCAGAGGTGGAAGACAGTACAAATCTTTTCTTTATATTGTGACATCGTGTGGTGTCATTTATCAGATCATCAGCTAAGTTTCCACTTTCATTATATCTTAAGAATTGTGTAGGCAACTCTTGTTGTGTAAATGTTAATTCTTCTTGTTTCACAGTTTCATTAGCAAGTGTATATTCAAACATAGTTCCTAAATTGAAGTTGCCCTCCAAATGTTCCTCAGTCACAACCTGGGGCTCAGAAATTACTGATTCTAGTTTACCTGGTTTGTCTGGTCCTTGGCAAGTGTAGTTGCAATTTCATTAGCTACCTCAATAATACGAGGGTCGGTCAAAAAGTAATGCCTCCCATTTTTTTTCTACTTAAAAAAATTAAGTTAAGTGAAAAATTTGAATTTGGCGCCATTCCTCAAACCTTCTTCTGCAATCCACTGCAGTAGTAACTTTCTGTGTCAACAGGTGGCAGCACAGCAGAAGTTTGTAAGATGGCCGACATCGATGTTCGTTTGAGACAGCGTTGTGTGATTGAATTCTTGAATGCAGAAGGTGAAACGCCCATACGCATTCATGAAAGACTGAAGAAGGTGTATGGTGTTGTGACAGTGGATGTCAGCACTGTTAGACGATGGGTTCGTCGTTGTAAGGAAGCTGAAGGGCAAACACCGTTGACTGACGAAAAGCGGAGCGGCAGGCCGGTGAGTGCAGTGACTCCACACAACATTCAGCAAGTTGATGACATTATTCGTGGTGACCGTCGGGTGACTGCATCTGTTCGGGCCACTAAAAGAAGCTCATCGTGGAATTCATTTTGAAGATGAGGAGGCCGTCAAAACATCCGTGCGTCAATGGCTTAGGAAGCAGAGCTGTGATTTTTACCGTGCTGGGATACATGCCCTTGTTCAAAGATGGACCAAAACTGTAGAGATGGGTGGAGATTACATTGAAAAATGACAAAATGATCCTGAATGTTGTGGTTTTCAACCTATGTAATTGCATTTAAATTTCCTGACAATTAAACGTAGAAAAAAAATAGGAGGCATTACTTTTTGACTGACCCTCGTATTTACATTGGGATATTGTCTTTGCCAATGCCTGTCTGTTTTCGGTTGGCTGATGTCACTTGTTGGTTTGTGTTGATTGTTTGTGCAAAATTCCCTTGTGGCATCTGAATATGATTTTGTGGTAGCGGTTGCTGTGTTTGCCACTGTCTCACATTATACTGGTTGTCGTTCTGGTTAAAGTGCGGTGTAGGAGTTCCATTTCTTGTGTAATCTGTGTTGTTGTCTCTTTGCCAGTGTTTGTGTTTGGCTTTGTGTCCGTTGTTGTTTCCGTTATTCCTGCTTGAATTAAAATTATCGTTTCTTAGTTTTTTGTACGGGTTATCTCCCTGTGTATCGTTACAGTTGTTTGTGTGCAGCTGTGAGTTGTGGTGACTGTTTTGCACGTTTACTGTGTGTTGTGAATTTTACTGCGTGTTTGGTAATGTAGCAATGTAGACATGTTGATTCCTACTGCGTGAGTTATGTGTTGGCTCTTGTTCTTCGTACAGTAAATCAACAGCATCTAACTTTTGCAAAAAATATTCAGGATCGTCGTCCGGTAAGTACAGTAATTTCTCTTTAATACTAAAAGGAAGTCTTGGTTTCAGTCATCGGATCACATCTTTTGGTTTCACTAGTTGATTAAGGAAGTGTTTCATGTTTAGGTGCTTCTCGAAATATCTGCGCAGGTTGCCGTTTTTAGGATTGAAGTGTTCGGGTTCAGTGACTTGTTTGCGGATACGTTCCTGCACAGTGAGTGACCAAAACGTATTCAAGAAGGCGCGTTCAAACTGCTCGTATGTTACACGTCTGTCACTTTCATGGTAAGCCCAGACAGCAGCGTCCCCTTGAATGTAATCCACAACGTACGCAATGCGTTTGTGGTCGATCCACGAAAGTGGGAATGCGTTTAAGAAGATGACAGGGTGTACAGTGTTTTTGCCTGGTATAAAAGGTTGCAATTTACGGTGCTTGAATAGACTTTCTTCTTCTTTGTTACGTGTTCATCTGTTTCTTTCCGTGTAAATATTGAATTCTTCCCTGTGTGTACATGGTTCTTCATCAGAATGATAATTGTACTGTATCTGTTGCTATGCGCGTCAGTGTATTGTGTATTTGAGTGTTGAAATTCGTGTGTGTACATGTGTTCATTTGCGAATCGAGATTTTCTTCTGTGTGTGTTAAAATGCGAAGTGGGTATACTATTTTGTTGTGCTTGGCATTGAGTTGTCTTTGTTTGCATATCGTCATCGATTACTTGTCTACTGTTGTTTATGTATTCCACTACAGAATCGTGCACAATGTGTGGCAATTTGTTTTGTATACATTCTTCAAAAATTTCGTCTTTGTGTACTGTCCATTCTTTAAATTGTGAATGAATGCTAGAGAAAAGGGGTTCAGCCTCTCTCAGTATTGTTGTGTGAATCTGTTTGTGAATGTCAGCTACATTTGTTTCTATTGTATTCACCTTTAAATTAATTTCGTCACATACGTGTGTGTTTGATTCTAACTTGCAATTAATAGTTTCACAGGTTTTTGTCAAGTCGTGGATGCGATTGGCATTGTCGCTTTGACGTAACTCTAAATTTTCAAATTTTTCTGTAAGATCGTCGACCTGTTTGGAAAGACGTGTATTAATTTCATCTACCTTTTGAGTCAGTGTGGTGAAGTCTGATTTTATCTCATTTCTGAAAGCTGCATTGTCTGTCATTAATTGTGTGAAGTTTTCGTCATTATCTTGCTTAATATTGGATATGCCTTCCAAAATGAATTCAGTATAGCGGTAACATTTTGATTGCAAAATGAGCTTGCCCCCGCCGCGTCATTAGACGTGACGTGGTCTTTCAGGTTTGGATCTTAATTGCTCCTTTCGGCGTTTGTTTGTGTGTGTAGCGGGTTATTTTGATGTGTTTGAGTGTCTGTATTAGTTTCTGTGTCTGAATGTGTGTGTATCCATGTTTGCGTTACTTGATTGTTGTTCCATTGTGTACTGGTGTCGAGTTTTTACCATATCGTCAATAAATTGAGTGCAAGAAAAAAAAATGTTTAAACGCGTAGTGTGAAAATGTACTGCCTATATGTTTGTTTAAATGACTGGGAATGATTGAGAGATGACTTTAAAGATCGAAAGTAGCATACGTGTTAATGGTGACTAGCCATGTTGCTTTAATCTTGTGCAATGTCGGCCATACTGTGCAATGTAACTGCGTATTGTTCGATCGGAATGTAATCGTCTGAATAATGAGATTTCGCGGAATTTGGAAAAAATTACTGAGTGGAAACTGAATATTGAATTTAATGCTGAGAAAAATAATTAGGAACGAAAAATGAATGACTGAGAGATGACTTTCAAGATCGAAAGTAGCATACGTGTTAATGGTGACTAGCCATGTTGCTTTAATCTTGTACAATGTCGGCCATATTGTGCAATGTAACTGCGTATTGTTGGATCGGAATGTAATCGTGTGAATAATGAGATTTCGCGGAATTTGGAAAAAATTACTGAATGGAAGTTGAATATTGAATTTAATGCTGAGAAAAATAATTAGGAACGAAAAATGTGCTTGGAATCAATTGTGGATGCGCGAGTGTTGCGTCTTACCGGATATGTGGTCTTGATGCGAAGATTGCATTTCCATTCCAAATTGTCTCCAGATTTTATTCCTTTTCTTTAATACTCTCCTAACATAGGTTTTTGCCGGTCAGGATGTACATGAAAAAGAACAATTAGTTGTAGTACAGATACAACAATGACTCCTGTCACACAGTCGCCAGTTTAACGAATAAAAATAAAATAAAATAATATAATAAACAATAATAATTTGTAATAATAAAAATAATTATTGTAATTGTTGTTTTGCATGAGTAATTGCTGTTTTGAGTGAATAATTGAGGGATTAAAATTTACGCCGTGAATTTCTCAAGCTTCGTATTTCCGAAGATGTACGGAACGTAGCCAGGCCTGATTTTATATTTTTTTTAGACAAAGTCTGATATCTGACATCAGCTTCGATCATGAAAATGGAGTGACTACAACTACTAAAACAAAGAAAAGCCTACGATTAAATAAAACATATATTAATTTTAAAATATACATTATGATATAAGTGACACTTACGGAAAATTCTAAGTAAATAATTGCAGATAATTCACAAATGAGGGCGACTTATTAATTCTGCGCCTCTTTTCTGCAAATAAATATCAATATGGCTAACTGTGTCCTTCTAGGACAACGAATGACATAAGAGTGTAGATGCCTACTGGCTGCGACAAGAGAGCGGTGTTACTTCCTTTATTTTGCGTTCTCTTGTCGTAAAAAATCGATACATTACAGTAAATTAAAGATCATTTGAGCTCGAGTGCAAATGGTTCCTTAAACTACCCTCTATGCTGTTTCTGCAAGCCGCTTTGAATAATGATATGAACTCAGTATTGCGATTAACTACGTGGTGCTGGTAACCCTCTTTCCCTAAATCCCCATATTAAGAATAACTGTCTGAAATTACAATGGAACCCTCTGCAACGTGAGTTTCAATTAAACTGACCAAAACTTCAGTCCTTCGATTGGGTACTAGTTTAAACACTACAACGTCACACTCTTGACCTGAAACCACAGCCCCCCAAACCCATAATCCCACCGGAGGTTCCCCCCCCCCCCCCCTACCCCCCTGTTGTACTTCCTTTTGCCAAAATGCGACTCGTCATTTCGACCGTAACACCCGGTCCCCCCAAAGGCCTCCTATATTTCATGTATTCCCCACAAACTTCCCAACAGAAAGAGTACCAATCTACAACTGTACGCTTACTCACACGACATTCATGGACACGCAGCCACAGTACGTGATTTTCATAATGTCTCTCAAGGTGTGCTTAGATTTTTCGAACCACGTCCCTCGTCTAATGGATCGCCACAACTGATCTGTGCTGCTGCGCCATACGAATAAGTCGTGAGTACGGTGACGAGATACACTTGTGAGGCGCATATGTTCGCCGCACTCATGACATCGAACTTACTCGGACGAGACCACACATTTGTAAAAAGCTAAATAGTGGCCAACGTCTATACGCCCATAGCCTCTCTCAAATCATCCATATTCATCGGAACAGATAAATCTATACCTACAAACGAAAATGAGATACTAAAAATTGTCCTAAAATAAAAAACTAATATTCTAAATTACCTCAGTATCACTAAGAATGCATTTAAGTACCGAATGAATTGCAAACAACCAAATATCTAAATAAATACAAACGAAAAATATTTTGAGCAACACGTACCTGTGTTGGACAGCTGATAAGACGGCAAAGAGCGATAGAATAAAGTAATTCGCCATTTCCAAGTCCAGATTAGGGCGTACAACTCCCCAATAAATTGATTTTGCTGTTTTAAATTGCGCTGTGTTGATGAAACCATGTTTTCGATACCGCGTTTTGTCCATTGCTTTGACCAGTGACGTCTTGATTTTAGGATGCGCAGGATGTGAGCGGTTTGGCCTTAGTTACTGGTGTAAACTGGATATGATGTTTATTTCAGAGTAGAAGTCATGGATAATGCCGACTTGTAGAATCAGACCATGCGCCAATCCCCAAATGTCTGACAGGTCCTTTCCGTATGTGGCACGAGTTCCGAGGTTAAGGCTAGGAAGGAAACGAAGGGTAGGGCTTAAATTGTTGCGAGAGAAACGGTTTGTGATGTTTTTTACCATGCTTCACCCAAATGTTTAATTGTTTTTTGAATTTGGCAAGTTTGTCGATGGAGATGTTAGGTACGAACCTAGTGACACAGCTTAGATTATTACGACAGAAACAAGTAGTGATCATATTTACAATATTGATTCTAAAAGATTTTTTTTCGAATGTAACGTCGTGCAGATGTGGTACATTCGAAATAAATATTTTTTTTTGGTAAGAGACGTGTTGTAGGCGGTTGCTGAATCTGTGTGGTGGACGTTTAGGTTTGCGATTAGGCTTACAGTAAAGGTACAGTTGAATGAGAATGAATCTATAGTAGTTACTGGTTCTCAAATTGGTTCTGGTTTTTGAACTGTTGATTTTAGTTTACAGTTTGGTGTTCTAGAGTGATAGTTGTGTGTTTGTGTGGATGTTTGCCTTGGAGTTGTGTTTAAATAATTTGTTGTTTGCAGAATGGTTTGTGTGTGTGTGCTTTTTTTTTGCCAATTCTACTAAACATTGGAAGGTGACCATCAAGTAATGAATAAAATCTTTGAACCTCAGCTGCTTTTATTTTAAACTCATCTATCTCGACTCGTTTCAGTCATCGACCATCTTCACGGATAAGGGTTAAAATGGTTTAACCCACAACGTAACATTTAAAACATTACTTAGATAATGGTTAGAACGTGACAGGAATATCAAAATACGACACTTGACTTTCAGAAGTAAACAAACTAATACCAAGAGAATACAGTGTAGTACTGGACTATGATTGGTAAGAACTTTTCTATGACTTTTTTTGTTTAGTGTGAGGTGGTAGTTTGTTTAAGGAAAGGATATTTCTTTGAAATGAGCTTCTTAGATTTGTGTTTGCTTAGTTTTATTTGAGGGGAGTTGGGTTGAAGGGGGGGGGGAGGGGAGTTGTGGAACCGATGTCTTCATTGGCGCTGTATAGATGTAGTGAATTTCGTTATTCTTATTAGCTTTCTTGGTGGGGGATTGTCTGCAGCACTGTCTTCGTTTCAGCTACGTATGTCAGGTGAAATTTCCAATTCTGATCAGAATGGATTTCCTTCTTTGGAGTGGGGTGGGAGAGCGTGGAGGGTGGTATTACTGTCTTCGTCTGAGTTAAATAGATCTAGAAATACATTCGATTCCAGTTGTGTGTTTCTTATTCATTTTGGTTGGATTTATTCTAGAGGAATTCGTGACAGTTATTTTCGATTATGTGACTCTCATGGAGTGATTTTTTAGTTTACCCAGCCATGAACTCCCTAACTACCATGGTTGTCTCATTAGTTTCATTTTATTAAGTGACTGAAATATTTCGCAACTTTTTTATGTTCGTTTGCGACCATAATGGTCTATCGTGTGGTAGTAATCTTGAAGTACGCCAGAGGCCTGCTATTAAATCTGTAGTTGTCATATTAAATAATAGTACGCTTTATATTCGCAATATAACGTCATAGGTTAACGTAGACGCGTGGAAGCGGAACGTACGGTAATCCCAAATGTTGTCCTTGTTACCGCGTTCCGTCAATTTCAGCGACTTTTTGGCCGTATGTATTGACATCAATTTTTGGGTTTCTGTATTGGTATCACTTTCTGCTCTTTGTACTGGTGACTAGTTTTTCAGTTGAGTTATATACGTCGACTGATGTTTCAGGAATAGTTTAGAATAGGACCAGCGCCGTTCCTACGTGCTTCAAGCAGACATGTTGCCAGTGCTTGCCGTGATGTACTATGGGAGCAAAAGAAGGCGTGTCATCTGTTCATGTTACACAGCCAATGAGAGACCAGCAGGGAGACAACATGTTTCGAAGTAATACTTTAGGAAGAAAGGGCGAAACATTGCCGTAAAAGTGGATTAAGGATTTATCTGCTCCTTATTTCAGTAATAGGTATTTAGACTATGCTAGTATGTGGAAACCAAAGACAGGGTCACAGCTCATGATATACAAGAAGATGTGAAATATTTCTGTGCTTCCTACTGCTACGTAAACGATCTGTGAGTGGCTCAATGTTTGTTTAATTAAGGCATGGGAGGAACAGTGTAGGTGAATGTTACACTTCTCTCTTTTTCTTTTGGATAATGGAATGAAGTATTTTCACCAATAAATTTAATTAAAATATGGGATAAGGTAAGTGAGTCAATGTTAATACATCGAACCAGTAACTCCCTTGTGATTAACATTGATCCACTTATTGACTGACCTTTCGCAGATCGGTACCATGTTCATTCCCCCGTCTCATTTAATATTTGCAATTTTATTTGAGACGTGCACCAACTCATTAGTTATCGGGGAATGGAAAGATAAAGTAAAAATGAGTCTTCTGCTACAGACGTTCCTTCTCTGACACTACTACAGCACTCAAAGTGAAAGGTAAAGTATTAGAAATCACAGGGCTAAGGGTACGTAATAAGAAGCGACGTCTGTGCTATAAGCGGTAATGGCCGCGCACGATCTGTGAATTGTGTATAGCTGTTACGGCCGAGTCATGCACTCGTAGTATAAATGCTTCCTTGAATTGTTTGTAGCTGCATTACTATGCTAACTAATTATTGTTCGCACAATAGAGTACATTGAAACGCAGCATCAGTTAGATTACACTTACAGTGCTATAACTCATGTTTCCTAGTTGAAAATGCTACTTTTATGACAAGTTGCTTAGTGTGTCAACGGACTTTCTGTTTCGCAGCCATATGGTTTGCAGAAACGAGTATGGGGTCATTAATGAAAACAAACTAACCGAGTTCCAATAACAATGTATACTGACGACGTCATATGTTGATTATGGAGTAGTTTCTGCCTAGTTAATGTGATATTACACGCGGACACTGAGTTAATAAGGAACCGTCGGGATGACAGGCACTGACGTGTTATCCCTAGATGCAGAGGTCTTTTAGTCACATTACTCTTTTGAGCGGTATTAGTTTGAATGAATTTGGTGATGTACGTACATAGCGAATTTTGAAAGGGAAGTTCTGTGGGTTCTAAGTGCTTGTATTGTTGAACCAATATTACAATAGGATTAAAAAAATTACTAAAATGAATTTCTTACTCAATAAATAATAGATATAGGAATTATTGCGACCTAACGTCCATCGAAGAAGAGATAATAACATACGGATGTCGTATTGTGGAGAAAATCGTAGAAGTCGAATTACGAGGGAAACATCTTTGCGGTTCCCTTAATCTACTTAAAGAAGTCACCGAAACCATAGATGTTGATGGACGAATTATTGGCTTGTACCACTGTCAATCCAAATGCGAGGCCCGTGTGATAACACAATGCCACCTCACTAGAACTAAAATTAATAACGAGACTATATTATCTCATTAAGCCGAAGATTTATTGAATCGGCAACTTTGGTGGTATTGGCCACGATATCGTGGTGGAATAGTTTAGCAGCCAGGCGGCCTTCTCCACGCGCCGAGTTGACGATGGCACCCCCAGCAGGCAGCATAAGATTTGGTGGCTATGAAGAGCTGCATGGTGTGGAGTGTTGAGCCTCCGTGGGTTGGCATGGAACCCACCGTAGTGACTCTTCTCCAGGCGCCGAGTTGATGGCGCGACCACAACAGGCAGCATAAGAGTTGGTAGCTATGAACAGCTGCGTGATTTGGAGTGTTGAGCCTCCGTGGGTTGCCGGGAAGTCACTGGAGTGACCTGTCGACAAATTTAAATTTCTAAATTAAGTACATGATCTCATTATGGTGGGTTGATTAATATAAAGAAAACTGCAAAATTACTGTAGGGGCCGAGGATAATATAGGGTGATTTCTGTATCCATATTGTTGAGATTGTAAAATAGACGCGAAATGGAGTTACTAGTTTATAAATAATGGAACAAGTGTAGTAAAGTAGTGCAATGACAATATATTTTTTAAATTGTTTTGCCTCCCAGAAACGGGTATAGTGAAGGAATGTTTCTGTTTCCCTTACTCATCAGCTCAAGATTGCTAAGTATTATAAACAAGAATTTAAATGTGAGAACGACCAGCAATGACTGTTTGCCTCTACCCTGTTCCCTGAGTACAGTTTCTTCTGCTCATTATATCATGATTGCGGGTAGCTGTCACAAGTATGAGAATATTTCTGCCTTTATACTGACCATTAGACTGAACTACGTTGTACGCATAAAGCAACCAAGGCAACAGAGACTATTGGTATATGCACTTCTGTCAGAAATGTTGTGTTTCTTAAAACAAGTTGCCAGAATGTTGAATTGAAATTCCGGGGGTGTCACGTATAGTGATATGACAGAAAAGTAAACCTTGATGCAGTGTAATAAATCAGAACCGAAAGCCCAGCATACGTTGATCAACGTGAAACTATATTGAAAACTTGATAACTCGTTCATGAAGGGAGAAAATAACAATGTTTTCTGAAACTCACTCGATACTGTGAAAGGGTAGGATAGCATATTGTACCGTTCATTCTTAAGATTACGTAGAACCTAGCAACAGTAGGGCGAATTATAAACTGTCGAAAAAGGCTGTGGATCACAATTCAAAACAGTTACAGAAGAACAGTATTGTAAGCATCGTGATAACACCCACTGCTCAGTAGAGCAGAATTTTGGTTCGAGAACAGAATTTTGCATTTTGTAGGCTTGTTTCTGTACCGAAGTTGACAGCATTTCAGCTATATTAAAAACGTGGAATTGTTGAGTCGGAAAAACAACGCAAACTCGGGTTACCGTCATGCTTGGAGTTAAGATGTGGCCATGAAACCATAAATACACTAAGAAACTAAAATCTGCAGATCGAAGTTTCACTCACCGCAGCAGTATAGCTTTCCTCTTCTCACAGTAGACGTCTCTGCAGTAGCTCCTCAAAAAACTCGTCAAGCGTCAACTGACGCTCCTGTTGGAAAAGAACTTACCACTTTTCTAATATCCAACATGTGGAGAAATACAGAACATGTGTTAGATTCTAACAAGGCCGCTTTTCACGAAATGCTACATTTATCAATAATTTTGCTAGCTACATTTATTTATAACATTTATGCAGTGAACGATTTTAATATTAAAGTATTATCACTTGTCAGTCTACGCCTGACCACGTACTAATACCATATCCATGGTGTACAAGTTTTTTGTTTGCGCGATTGGTTATTAAAGTACTTCTGGGAGTTACGGCGAGTTGTTGTTCCTGCTGTATGCAGAATTTTTCAACGACCGACCAAGCAAGTCTTTCAGGTCGCATGACATTCCCTGAGTAGATGGAGTCTTGGGATCGAGTGCACATGACGGCAAAGATCGCTGTACTCCAGTCACGGCCACCGAAGCATTTTACACAAATCCTAACAACTCGACAAAACACCCGAAGCAGGGCACTAACTACTGTCGCCTTCATATGAGAGTATTGATCTGAACATAAAAGGAATAGCACACTTTGAAACCTAATGCCATTATTCCCTATACTAAACTAATCTATACTCACCGGAGCAACACGGATTTCTTCTTCTTCCTGCAGCCGTTTCTGCAGAAGCCCGAGAAAGAACACGTCAAGTGTAAACTGACGCTCCTGTTGGAAACGAACATATTTGTTTTATCATAATGAATAATTTTATAATTCAGATAGAGCGCTATTTCTTAATATGTACACGTTTTACGATGTGTAACACTTACTAAGAATGTACAGGCCTATAGATAACGATAGTGAGTATACATTGTTTGGCTGTAATAGCTACCATTATGCTATGGGGGAACTGTTAAATTGGAACGACAGAGGGCTACAGAAGAATTATTCAAGGTACAGAGTCGCCATTCACCTTTTCATTCTCTGTACTGTTGTGTTCTTTCTCTGGGAAGGAATTAAGAGGGACTGTGACAATTTTTACAGACAGTTTCAGTTTCTCTATTCTATGACTCCTCCAAAAACGACATTAGGCTTCGAAGTCTGAAATTCAGGAATACATATCCGCTGGACATCAGGTATTAATCCCAGTTAGCAGCTAACTCGTAGAGTAACCAGGTGGTTTTGCAATGTTGTCTTCTTCCAGTCACTTGTCTTGGACGCATATTATGTGAAGCACTACTCTTGCGAGAAATTTTAGCGTAATTCTCTACAATTTATTAGGATATTTTCCAATCTCAAGCACCTCCGTAACAGCATCATAGTCTAGGCAGTCTTTACTAATGAAAGGCACAACCCTCCGGTTTGTCAGTGTTATTTTAATGGCCGTCAGTAGAGTTATTGCAACCATTTAATCGGCTTTCGACTAGACTATCAACTTCGTTTTATCTTATGCCAGAACTGGGGATATAATATGGTAGTAACATGAAGGAGAGAAATAAAACTGGCGTTCTACGGGTCGGAGCGTGGAATGACAGATCTCTTAATCGAGCAGGTAGGTTAGAAAAATTAAAATCCATTTAATAATTAATAAAAAAATAGGAGTGCGGGTAAGCTACTACAAACAGCACAGTGAACGCGTTATTGCGGCCAAGATTGACACGAACCCCACGTCTACTACATTAGTACAAGTTTACATGCCAACTAGCTCTACAGATGACGAAGAAACTGAAAAAAATGTATGACGAAATAAAAGAAATTATTCAGATAGTGAAGGGAGACGAAAGTTTAATAGTAATGGGTGACTGGAATTCAGTAGTAGGAAAAGGGAGAGAAGGAAACTTAGTAGGTGAATACGGATTGGGGCTAAGAAATGAAAGAGGAAACCGCCCGGTAGAATTTTGCACAGATCACGACTTAATCATAACTAACACTTGGTTGAAGAATAATAAAAGAAGGATGTATACATGGAGGAAGCCTGTAGATACTGACAGGTTTCAGATAGATTATATAATGGTAAGACTGAGATTTAGGAACTAGGTTTTAAATTGTAAGACATTTCCAGGGGCAGATGTTGACTCTGACCACAATCTATTGGTTATGAACTGTAGATTACAATTGAAGAAACTGCAAAAAGGTGGGAATATAAGGGGATGAAACCGGGATAAACAGACTAAACCTGTTGTTGTACAGAGTTTCAGGGAGAGCGTAAGGGAACTATTGTTAGGAATGGGGGAAAGAAATACAGTAGGAGAATAATGGGTAGCTTTGAGAGATGAAATAGTGAAGGCAGCAGAGGATAAATTAGGCAAAAGACGGGGGCTTGTAGAAATCCTTGGGTAACAGAAGAAACGTTGAATTTAATTTATGAAAGGAGAAAACATAAAAATGTACTAAATGAAGCAGGCAAAAAGGAATACAAACGTCTCAAAAATGAGATCGACACGAAGTGGAAGATGGCAAATCAGCGATGGCTAGAGGACAAATGTAAGGATGTAGAGGCTTATCTCACTAGGGGTAAGATAGATACTGCCTACAGGAAGATTAAAGAGAACTTTGGAGGAAACAGAACCACTTGTATGAATATCAAGAGCTCAGATGGAAACCCAGTTCTAAGCAAAAAAGGGAAAGCAGAAAGGTGGAAGGAGTATATAGAGGGTCTATACAAGGGTGATGTACCTGAGTACAATATTACGGCAATGGAAGAGGAAGTGGTTGAAGATAAAATGGGAGATACGATACTGCGCGAAGATTTTGACAGAGCACTGAAAGACCTGAGTCGAAACAAGGCCCCGGGAGTAGACATCCCATTAGAACTACTGACGGCCTTGGGAGAGCCAGTCCTGACAAAACTCTATAATCTGGTAATCAAGATGTATAAGACAGGCAAAATACCCTCAGACTTCAAGAAGTATATAGTAATTCCAATCCCAAAGAAAGCAGGGGATGACAAATGTGAAAATTACCCAACAATCAGTATAATAAGTGACGGATGCAAAATACTAACGTGAATTCTTTACAGACGTATAGAAAAAAACTAGTAGAAGCCGACCACGGTGAAGATCAGTTTGGATTCCGTAGAAATATAGGAACCTGTGAGGCAATACTGGCCTTACAACTTATCTTAGAAGCAAGATTGAGGAAAGGCAAATCTAAGTTTCTAGCATTTGTAGAGTTAGAGAAAGCTTTTGACAATGTTGATTGGAATACTCTCTTTCAAATTCTGAAGGTGGCAGGGGTAACAGACAGGGAGCGAAACTCTATTTACAATTTGTACAGAAACCAGATGGCAGTTATAAGAGTCGAGGAATATGAAAGGGAAGCAGTGGTTGGGAAGGGAGTGAGACAGGGTTGTGGCCTCTCCCCGATGTTATTCAGTCTGCATATTGAGCAAGCACTGAGGGAAACAAAAGAAAAATTCGGAGTAGATATTAAAATCCATGGAGAATAAATGAAAACTCTGAGGTTCGCCGATCACATTGTAATTCTGTCAGGGACAAAAAATGGCTCTAAGCACTATGGGACTTAACATCTGTGGTCATCAGTCCCCTAGAACTTCGAACTACCTAAACCTAACTAACCTAAGGACATCACACACAGCCATGCCCGAGGCAGGATTCGAACCTGCGAGCGTAGCAGTCGCGCGGGTCCGGACTGAGCGCCTAGAACCGCGAGACCACCGCGGCCGGCCTGTCAGGGACAGTAAAGGACTTAGAAGAGGAGTTGAACGGAATGGATAGTGTCTTGAAAGGAGGATATCAGATGAACATCAACAAAAGCAAAACGAGGATAATGGTATGTAGTCGATTTAAGTAGAGTGATGCTGCTGGAATTAGATTCGGAAATGAGACATTTTAATTAGTAAAGGAGTTTTACTATTTGGGGAGCAAAATAACTGATGGTGGTCGAAGTAGAGAGAATATAAAATGTAGACTGGCAATGGAAAGGAAAGCGTTTCTGAACACGAGTAATGTGTTAACATCGAGTATAGATTTAAGTGTCAGAAAGTCGTTTCTGAAAGTATCTGTATGGAGTGTAGCCATGCATGGAAGTGAAACGTGGACGATAAATTGTTTGGACAAGAGGAGAATTGAAGCTTTCGAAATGTGGTGCTACAGAAGAATGGTGAAGATTAGATGGGTAGATCATATAACTAATGGGGCCGTATTGAATAGGATTTGGGAGAAGAGACGTTTGTCGCACAATTTGACTAGAAGAAAGGATCGGATGGTAGGACAAGTTCTGAGGCATGAAGAGATCACCAACTTAGTATTGGAGGGCAGCGTGGAGGGTTAAAGTCCTAGAGGGAGTCCAAGAGATGAATACACTATGAAGATTCAGAAGGATGTAGGTTGCAGTAGTTACTGGGACATGAAGAAGCTTACACAGGATTGAGTAGCATGGAGAACTGCATCAAACCAGTCTCAGGACTAAAGACCACAAGAACACCAATGGAGAGAAGCAGAAGCTTGTGGGATGTGTTGTAAAGAGCAAGTATATCATACAGACAAGGAGGCGAGTGATCAACCGACCCATCGAAACGACGTGCCATTAACCTGCAGGTGTCGGCCGCGATGGTCTCGAGGTTCTAGGCACGCAGTCCGGAACCGTGCGACTGCTATGGTCGCAGGTTCGAATCCTGCCTTGGGCATGGATGTGTGTGATGTCCTTAGGTTAGTTAGGTTTAAGTAGTACTAAGTTCTAGGGGACTAATGACCACAGCAGTCGAGTCCCATAGTGCTCAGAGCCATTTGAACCATTTTTTGAACCTGCAGGTGAGGACGACGTACAGCTGTTGGAATAGTTGTGACTGCCAAATCATCAGACCACGTCCGACCTTATATATATATATATCACTTTCACACACTGAAGTTACCCTAACTCCTATCTGAATAGCCTACATTTCTAACTAACGTGTAATTTCTAACTACTGGCTTCGTAGTCTTAAATCTGTGATGTGGCGTAAATATTCTGTGCCATATTTTCTGTGCACGTAATCTTTTGATATGAAGGCAGAAGTGAATTTAAGAGGAGTCCAGCTATTTATATTACTTGAAGTTGAGATATGGTAAGTTTTGTGTATCTCTGGAAACGAGGTTGAAAGCTTTGGCGTGTTCCTGAGTGACCAGCAAATTCCGTTTCTCTACAGTAACGAAGAAATCCATCCATTCGCAAGTGACGTTCATCTGTGGCTCTATTTTAGATACGGTCACGAAAACTGACTATGATCCCTCCATATCTGCAGCCAGTGAAGCCTAACTGTTGAAAGTGACGTGGCGGTCGGGCAGTACCGTTGGGCCTTCAGAGGCTCGTTCTGACGTAATAAGTTTCTTAGAAGGTACTTCAGTTCATTCTACTAAACTAGTGAAACAGAATCACTTTTATTATCGGGCATCGAAATGGTATTAATTATAATTTTTGTAACATGTGTGTGTGTGTGTGTGTGTGTGTGTGTGTTTGTGTGTGTGTGTGTGTGTGTGTGTAGTCGCGCGTGCTTGCGTGTGTGTGCTTATGTTAAGTAAGGTTTTTAGACATTTTTTACATTTTAATTCTTTGTGAATTTTTAGTGTTTTAGCACATTGAACCTCTCTCTTCCCGTAAACGTACTGCTCTCTTGCACGGAAACCAAATCACAATCGGTATAGTCAATAGTCTAGTAGACGTTCCTGTCTTACATGTATTATTCTTAATCAACTGTCACATGGGATGTTTATATCGAACCGTATATTCATTTACAGTAAATCGTGACAGTCTGTAATTCCATATCGACCACCCTATAGACAATGAGGTATCTCTAAAACTTTAGTGCTTTGCTTATTATCATAACAGTAAAGTAACGTGACGTGGCGCACCTCAAAGCTACCTCGAGCAATGACCAAGGTCTTGTCCAGTCGCAGACCTTCGTCTTTCTCCCCTCCCACACACCGGGAGAAAAACGCCTTGATGCTTCGGAACATTGCTGCAACAATAACGGGAAGCACGTTAGATACGACCATACCGTGTCCACGTGTAAATCTTATTTTGATGCCTCACAAGTAAATAGCAGGAATGTCTTTAAATTTAACTTACGTAATAATAACAGCTGTCAGTTTTACAAAGTATCTGTAACATTCAGTTCGATTAGATATCATTGATTTACTTGAAGAATATTATCCATTTATGGGTTGTACTAATTCCTAACAGATGAATTAAAATAACACTACTTCTTCGATGACAGCCAAAGATGTGTTCATCACGAGTTACATTTATTCTGCAGTGAATAATTTTGTTTGGACAGCAGTTATTCAAGGCTATCACTATTAGACAGACAGACAATATTATGAGCAAGACAGTGCTTCCCTACGCTAGCTTCAGATGTACACCAAGTATGGTTATTTAAACTTCGCATTTGAAGAGACATTAGGCCGTGATTTGGTTACTACCATCCGTTCGTTCAATATGGCACCGTGAGGCAGGATCGGTAATTTAATTAGTGAGTACTTAAGGGAACATCTTGCTTGTGATATGAAGGTACTAGTAAATAATCTATGCGACAGTGTGGTGGTTTAAATCCCTAATCTCTCCGCAGTGTCTGAGGAGATTACTATTTTTACAAATACCTGTTGTCTGAATCAGTGTATTCTCACCGGGCTGCGCCTTTCCTTCTTTTTGGCAGAGTCATCAACAACCTAAGTTTAACACTAACCCTAGAAACCACTCATCAGCGCCATGTGAACTATTCAACATCACGTACGACGTAACAACCATATTTACTTACTTACTCACTGGTTATTCCGGACTCAAGAGTCCATTATCGCAGCAACGTATTTTCGCTATCTGTAGCTGACTTGGGCTATTTCCTTCCATTCACTTTCAATACCTAGGCTCCTCAAATCAGCCTTCACATTGTCCTCCCATCTACGCCTCGGTCTCCCCACAGGACGTTTTCCCTCTAAGTGCGCTACCAGTACTCTACGCACTGCCCTGCCTTCAGCCATTCGAGCTTCGTGACCCGCCCATCGCAGCCTACGGGATTTAATAATACTGATTATGTCAGGGCTCGAATAGAGTTCGTGAACCTCTTCGTTATGCAGTTTTCGCCACTCTCCACTAATGTCTTCCCTGTTTGCTGCGAAAATTTTCCTCAAAATTTTGTTTTCAAATACTAGGAACGGATTTTCATTTTGCACAATGAGAGACCAGGTCTCACACCCATATAGCATAATAGTTTTGTATATTCTAATCTTTAAATTCCTAGCCAATATACGTGATGAAAGTAATCCATTTCGTGAGAAGTATCATACATTTTCTACCCGTAATCTCTTCTTCAGTTCGGACTCAATCTCATTGCTCGAAGTGATGTCCACGCCTAGATCCTTAAATGTGTTCACTTTTTCAAAATGCATGTCTCCAACTCTTAACCTTTCGTGATCTGCTGGTGTTGGAATTCTAGTAGTAACCAGGTATTTAGTTTTGTCATCACTTATTCTTAGACCTACATCATCACTAGCCTTGATTAACGCATTCGCATTTGCTGCTACAGATTCTTTCCTATCGCTAATGATGTTTAGATCATCTGCATACCCTAATATCTTAATATTTCCATTTAACTCCACACCCTCTGTATTATCTTCTGCCATTCGTACAATATATTCTAGGACTAAAGTAAAAAGTAGCGGAGACAGGGCATGTCCCTGCTTAAGTCCATTCCTTATTAGAAATTCTTCTGACTCCAATTTCCCCACGCGTGGTCTACCTTTTGTGTTTTTCAAACTCGTTTCTATAAGTCTAACATACTTCTTTGGTATTCCAAGTTATAAAAGAATTCTCTATAATTTTGATTTGTAATGCATATACTTTTGCAAAATCTGTGAAAAGATTATCAACTGGTTTATTGCATTCCCGTTTCTTTTCCAAACTTTGACGCAGGGTGAATATTTGGTCTATAGATGATCTGTTTCTCCGAAAGCCAGCCTGGTAATCCCCCACAATTTCATATGCATATGGTGTAAGTATGCTTAGCTGAATATTCGACAATATTTTGAAATATACTGGTAATAGCGATATCCGTCTATAATTACTACAATCCATTTTAGGACTGAAATTTAATTTAGCGACATTTGAATTAAGAAAACGCCAGTACGCCTTATAAACTCCCAACAAAATTGACATTTAACCATGTTCAAAGGTATTCAATTAATTTATTTGAGTAACAGAAACAGAAAATACTTTTGATACGGTGCCATGTCAACTCATTATGACTGCACGCAGCTGGAACGTGGTTAAGTATCACCTTCTTCTTCCAGAAGATAGAATAAAACAGATTAGGTGACAGATAGGTGACACCGCTCTCGTTTTGAAATTAATTAATAAGTTAATGAATAGACGATTCCAGTAACTAGAATTGTGAAAAACTCAACAAAGAGATCTGTCCCTATAAGTCACGTTCTCTCGTAACCTTTGGAGCTGCATGACGTATTGAAACAATGTACTGGAATAAGAATGGAACTGTCTTTTTTTTCTATTTTCCATACCGCGAAATCACATCACACTACGTCATAACGTTTCAATGTTCCAGTACTTCGCCGCTACACATTCAGTCATTCATAAGCTTATACGATATTGAAAGTGCATCTGATTCTGTACGGTAAGTAAACAGAAGACACTGAAATCAGTAGTTCATACCTCTACCGGATACATTGCACCTCGCTTCTGAAGCTGGGCGTTCGCTTCGTTCAATGTTTCTAGAAGTACTCAACAACTTTAAAATGTTTCGTTTTTTGATCTCAAAACACAAAGTGTAACAATACAGCATATGAATCAAAACTGGAGCCTTTTTCATTCAGTAACTCACACGACGAATTCTTATCGTTATTTCAGCCGGCGGTATAATGGCCTGCGCGGTTCTATGCACTACAGTCTGGAGCCGAGCGACCGCAACGGTCGCAGGTTCGAATCCTGCCTCGGGCATGGATGTGTGTGATGTC
This sequence comes from Schistocerca gregaria, assembly GCF_023897955.1. Taxonomy (NCBI): domain Eukaryota; kingdom Metazoa; phylum Arthropoda; class Insecta; order Orthoptera; family Acrididae; genus Schistocerca; species Schistocerca gregaria. Next base: position 517,202,372 of record NC_064924.1, read on the forward strand.
CTTAGGTTAGATAGGTTTAATTAGTTCTAAGTTCTAGGCGACTGATGACCTCAGAAGTGAAGTCGCATAGTGCTCAGCGCCATTTGAACATTATCGTTATTTCAAGTGCTCGGGTGAATACGCAAGTAATTGCTAGGCAACGGTTCTCTACGTTTACGGTGACACAGCATTGTTGGTAGCAAATCCTGTGAACAACATTAAACAACAACGCTGCAGAGTTCTATACTGTTTAGCAACGTCGATAGGAATGGGCAAATTTTAAATAAATCATTGTATGAACCACAAAATTAACGGTATTTTGCGACTGGGAGGTATCCAGCAGTATCTAATAAAAATACCTGAATAGCTAATCAACTCCCAATGGATTTAACTGCTAACTACATACCAAGATATTAATTCAATTTCCTTAAGCAACAGGAGAAGAAAACTCTTTTGTTACAGAAGCAGATCGACTAAATGTTACTCTACAGAGTTGCCATCAGTTTCCAAAGTGTCTTCTTCTTCACAGACGGAAGAAACTACCAGCGGAACGACTGTGATACGATCACAGTCAACATGCATGCACAATTGAGAAGCAAGGCGGTTGGTGACACTCATGTCACACAACTGTGAAGGTATGACAAACGTAAGTGAACTTCGCCAGAAACTCAATAAAGTGGTTCATCTCTACAAGTCAGGCACCTATCTTATGAATCTGCATGAAAAATTAAGATAAAGTGATCTTTCACATGTTACACTGTACTAATTACGCGTTCTGAAATCATAACGGGGCCTCCGTAAAACTTCAACTTGCCAGTACTTCTCCACTAAATTCGTAGTCATTTAAATGCTTGTACGATATTATAACTACAGATGGTTCAAATGGCTCTGAGCACAATGGGACTTAACATTTATGGTCATCAGTCCCCTAGAACTTAGAACTGCTTAAACCTAACTATCCTAAGCACAGCACACAACACCCAGTCATCACGAGGCAGAGAAAATCCCTAATCCCGCCGGGAATCGAACCCGGGATCCCGGGCGTGGGAAGCGAGAACGCTATCTCACGACCACGAGCTACGGACGAACTACAGATGGCTTTGTGTGGTAAACAAATAGATTAGATTTAAGTGAATGGCTCATACCTCTTGCGGGTACAATGCACCTCGCCTCTGAAGCTGGGCGTTAGCTTACTTCAAAGCTTCTAATGCTCCGCAAGAACTTTAAAATATTTCCTTAGCTTTTCTTGAAACACAAACTTTGAGGCTACAACACTTGAATCAGAGCTGAAGTTTCTTTTACTGAATAACTCAGAGAGTGAATTCGTATAGGCACTTCTAGTACTCGAGAGAATACGGAAGTCATTGCTAGGCAACGGTCCTTGACGGTTTATGTGACATAGCATTGTTGTAAGCATACCCTGTGATCAACATTAAATAGCGAACCCACTAATAGAAATCCCAGCCAATACAGAGCACATTATTTTATAGGGACGTCGATAACAATAGGAAAACAAGCACTGCAGTAAAATTTTAGTAATTTAAATATATGTCAGACGAAATAATCATGCCTTGCTGTTGAAAGGTATACAGCAGTGTCTAAAGGATGAAAACGCACGAATAAGTAATAAATCCACAAAGAATTTACCAATTAAAAATACTCTAAGCTGTTAATTCAATTTCTTTAACCAATAAGAGAGTTATACTCATTGATACTGTGGAGGATCAGATAAGTATGACACAAAACCGTTTCATCAGTTTCCAAAAAGTGTTCGCTTGCAGAGACAGAAGAATATTTCAGCAGCATGACCCTGTTATGACAACAGACACTATGGATGTGTAATCGACAAGCGATAAAGCTCGCTAACATCGTTGTCGTTGTGAATCTCAGCAACTGAAAGGAATAGAGAATACTACAATTCTATCCGTCTGTTACAACGCGCGACTCGTTTTTGGAGTAAAGTGGATAGTTTACACGAGATACTACGACAACCACAGATAACATTTAATGAGAGCCCGATGACATTCTTCAAGACGCGACAGCTATATAGACCATTAAAATCAAAAACAAACATAATACATTTTGTGTATGTGGTGCTGTACATCTTTAATGAACGTTGTGAACTGCCGTATGCAGCGCACAGCTGTAACGGCATCTTTTATTACAGACGATCGATTTCGGTCTAGAACCAGAAATTCATCTGATCCATAAACCATCTCTCCTATGCGTTTGTTTAATTGTAACAGCAGTCAGCAGGTGTACAAAGCTCAACCATTGATATTAACTATATACAGGGTGTTTTAAAAATGACCGGTATATTTGACACGGCAATACAAACTAAACGAGCAGCGATAGAAATACACCGTTTGTTGCAATATGCTTGGGACAACAGTACATTTTCAGGCAGACAAACTTTCGAAATTACAGTAGTTACAATTGTTAACAACAGATGGCGCTGCGGTCTGGAAAACTCTATAGTACGATATTTTCCACATATCCAACATGCGTAGCAATAATATGCCGTAGTCTCTGAATGAAATTACCCGAAACCTTTAACAACGTGTTTGGCGGAATGGCTTCACATGCAGATGAAATGTACTGCTTCAGCTGTTCAATTGTTTCTGGACTCTGGCGGTATACGTCGTCTTTCAAGTGTCCCCACAGAAAGAAAGAAGTGACAGGGGTTCATGTCTGGCGAATAGAGAGGCCAATCCACGACGCCCCCTGTATGTTTCGGATAGCCCAAAGCAATCACACGATCATCGAAATATTCATTCAGGAAATTAAAGACGTCGGCTGTGCGATGTGCCCGGGCACCATCTTGCATAAACCACGAGGTGTTCGCAGTGTCGTCTAAGGCAGTTTATACCGCCACAAATTCACGAAGAATGTCCAGATAGTGTGTTGCCGTAATCGTTTCGGATCTGAAAAATGGGCCAATGATTCCTTTGGAAGAAATGGCGGCCCAAGACCAGTACTTTTTGAGGATGCAGGGACGATGGGACTGCAACATGGGGCTTTTCGGTTCCCCATATGCGCCAGTTCTGTTTATTGACGAAGCCGTCCAGGTAAAAATAAGCTTCGTCAGTAAACCAAATGCTGCCCACATGCATATCGCCGTCATCAATCCTGTGCACTATATCGTTAGCGAATGTCTCTCGTGCCACAATGGTAGCGGCGCTGAGGGGTTGCCGCGTTTGAATTTTGTATGGATAGAGGTGTAAACTCTGGCGCATGAGACGATACGGAAACCCGAGGCCGCTGTTGGATCACCTGCTGCACTAGCTGCGCGTTGCCCTCTGTGGTTTCCGTACGCGGTCGCCCTACCTTTCCAGCACGTTCATCCGTCACGTTCCCAGTCCGTTGAAATTTTTCAAACAGATCCTTTATTGTATCGCTTTTTCGGTCCTTTGGTTACATTAAACCTCCATTGAAATCTTCGTCTTGTTGCAACAACACTGTGTTCTAGACGGTGGAATTCAAACACCAGAAAAATCCTCTGTTCTAAGGAATAAACCATGTTGTCCACAGCACACTTGCACGTTGTGAACAGCACACGCTTACAGCAGAAAGACGACGTACAGAATGGCGCACCCACAGACTGCGTTGTCTTCTATCTCTTTCACATCACTTGCAGCGCCATCTGTTGTTGAAAACTGTAACTACTGTAATTTCGAAAGTTTATCCGCCTGAAAATGTACTGTTGTCCGAAGCATATTGCAACAAACAGTGTATTTCTATCGCTGCTCGTTTAGTTTTTATTGCCGTTTCAAATATACCGGTCATTTTTGAAACACCCTGTATATGGAATACTGGGAAAAAACGTTGTCGAGGTTAAATGGACGTAATGTTATAAATGTACTGCTAGTATCCATGACGGAACAATGTACATCGGAAACTGCGATACCATTTACTCAGACGGATAGCTGAGACGGCTTTTGGACACGATGATGGTTTGGCCCTAGACTGAAATCGATCTTTTCTGTTAAAATATACCGCTGTCTATTGTATAACGCACTTCTTAACAAACAGCAAACCATGGGAATTATTTGAATCACCATATGGAATGAAATTATTGGGAAAATCGCAGGAATGGGAGAGTTGTGGATACGAACATACTAAAAAGATTGCTAAACCTAAGAACATTTAAGAACATCTCCAGAATAAAGCGAACGAAAATATATAGTAAACACTAAATTGGATTCGAATAATTCACTTGACCAATACAGATGAAATGAAGGCAGTGGTTCTAGACACCTCCACAAAACAACATCACTGGAAAATAGCACACACAAACACAAGCACACACACACACACACACACACACACACACACACACACACACACACACACACATTCTTCACGAATGACGCAAACGAAACATAAAAAAACAAGCCTCACCGCAGCGTATTCTGTACATATATAGCTTTGACAGACAGCGATAACAGAACAGATCCCCTTCAAATGTCTCTAAGATAAAAAGAAAAAACTGCAAAAATAACATAACTGGAATCGAATTCTTCACTTGACCTGTAGCTAGAAGGAAGACAGCGATATCACACACAGCACCAAAAAAGAACATAATCGAAAAGTATCGCGTAGGAACTTTTCCGTGTTAAACGAAAAAACATAAAAAATAACACACAAATAGTATCGCAGTATATAGAAACAAGATCTCCCCCAAACACACACACATACACACACACACACACACACACACACGAATCTCATTATGCAAGGATGACGCATATGAATTTCTTCAGAATAAAGCGAACAAGAAGACATACACATGGACAGTTGTTATCATATTTCGTGTGAATTCTATTCCTAAACCGAGGACAGAGATACAAAACACCACCCACATAACATCAACTTAATCGAAAAATTATATACACAAATTCCTTTAAAATAAACCGAAAGAAAAGAAGGACAAAAAACTGGACTCACACTACAAACGGAAATAAACAGCTCAAAAACCGAAAACAAATAATTCACCAATAAACACCAAAACCTCGATCCATTTCAGCTAAACAAATACTATAAACCACAAAAAAACAGTTATGCAGTGCGAAAGTGAGCTACCGGTAAAAACAAATTGAGCTTCTTGGGAACAGTGCATTTCATAAATGCAGCGTCTCAAAGAGTCACATTCGAAAAACGGCCAAATATTTGTAAATTAAAAAATTATGAATAACATTACCACCAGCAATGCAGTTTCGTTAGGGCTAACCTCACTCCCGACGAACTTCCCACATTAACGAGATAGCTAGATAACTACAAGAATCAAATGATAATCATATTCACTAATCGTTTCACTCACAATAACTTATCATCTGCTCTGCTCTGAAGGTCCTGCCCACCCTTACCCTGGGAAATCGTGCGATATTCACAAAGAAACAGACAAATATTTGTCAGAAAACAGAATAAAAATATAATCGTTACTGGTTTCTCCACGGCAGTTTAATCTGTGGTCTTAGGTTCCACCCTAAGCAAACCCTCGTATATCGGACGCATTTGGAATAGCGGCATAGTTTATAGACATCACAGATTACACTGGTAAGTGACTCAACCACAGGCTAACGTTTAATAACAGTCCACTTACAAGCAGTTCGACATAAAGTCATGACGTCACATAGCATGTCATGGGTAAAAGCAAACGGATGGAAAAGGCCATTGTGCTTGACCCGTTTCCTATTGAGGAACTAAGAAATTAGTTTGAGAACATAAAATGAAAGTGCATGAACTACGCCTAATAGAAAGTATAGAAATCTGTCTTTAAGAAAGCAAGCACCTAATATTTCACTTTCCATGAAAAACTGAAACAAAATGGTGCTTCACGTTATATACGGTTAGTATTATCAGCTTCTGTAATCACATCACACTCTACCACATGATTCAACCTGCCAGTATTTGTCCACTAAGTACACAGACAATTAAAAGCTTCTAGGTTATTCTAACTACGGATGATTCCGAAAGCTGAATAAATAACTGACATATACGCGAATAGCTTATACGTCTTGCAGGTACAATGCTTCTCGCTTCTGAAGCTGGGTGTTCGCTTCGCTCAAAGCTTCTAAAGCTCCCCAAGAAATTTAAAATGTTTCGATAGTTGTTCTCGAAACACAAAATTCACTCTACAGCACTTGAATCAAAGCTGAAGCCTCTTACACTCAATAACTCAAACAGCGAATTCGGATAGGCACTTCTAGTACTCGAGACAATACGGAAGTAATTGCTAGGCAACGGTCCTCGACGGTTTAGGTGACATAGCATTGTTGTTAGCGTACAAAAAAAATGGTTCAAATAGCTCTGAGCACCATGGGACTTAACATCTGTGGTCATCAGTCCCCTAAAACTTAGAACTACTTACACCTAACTAACCTAAGGACATCACACACATCCATGCCCGAGGCAGAATTCGAACCTGCGACCGTAGCAGTCGCGCGGATCCGGACTGAGTGCCTAGAACCGCTAGACCACCGCGGCCGGCGTTAGCGTTCCCTATGACCAACATAGACAGGCAAGAGAGCATCAAATTTTATACGAACGACGACAGAAATGGTTAAATTACCACTGACTTAAACCTCTGAATAAGTTAAATATATGTTGCAGCTTTTCAGATTATAGCATCGCTTTTCAGTGACATACACGTTCGTGTTCTTGATCCCGCATTCACGTAATATGTTTAAATGTTTTCACACGATCAGACATTAATTCTCTTAGCGCTGCGAAGAGTCACCATTTTTCTATGTCCACATGTGTAATACCACAAACACATTTTCTGGTGTATTAAGTTCCTATATCTTTCGCTGAATCTCTCCGTCATGAAAATTGAAGATTTGTCACTGAGACGGATCACATGAGCAGTAGGTACTTTTATTCCGGCTACAGTGACTGATAAAAGGTGAAACAACCCAGTATCACCACTATGAGAATGCAAAACATGTTTATTTTAAATACTCACTGAAATTTTCGTGGGCGATGGGAGATTGATCGAGGTGAGTTGATGTTAGTCAAGAGACATTTATCAGCTCTACAACCAGTAAGAATGAGTCAGCGTAATAGGGTACGAAAAGCTGGATGTTCCTTCTCTGATATTGCGGTCTGGGGTGCGATTTCGTATGAGAGCATGAACACTCTTATGGTCATTCCATGAACCTTGACTGCAATACTGTACGCCAGTCACGAACAGCATTATGGCCTGTATTAGCCAACACGATAACGCTTTGCCACATCCGCTGTGGTAAACCCCAAGTGCTCTACAGAGCTTTGGCCTGCTCGATCACCAGATCTGTCTCCAGTCGAGCAGTATGGGACATCATCGGGCGTCATTTCAAATGGTGGGTCATGTTGTAACAGTTTTCCGCTGTTTTTAGTAACTCAAATGATTATCTACTACGAACAAGGGGAACCAATTGCCAATACGACCTTCCCTCGGCGCCTGGCAAAGGGAGAGGAATACGTTGAGAGAGGTGTCAATACGCAATTAAGATAATTTTGCCATCACTTCCAGCTTACGTAACGCAGCACCACTGCCATAGCAGTCCTAAACGCTTAACAGGGATATGTGAACTAGTGAGTTCATCACGCAAATATCTACGTCGACTGCTGCAGCAAATACTATGCAACTGCTAAATCTTGACAATATGTACATAGATATGTAGAGCTTTCCAACTGCAAGGAGACGCCGGGAAAATATAACGAAGTAATCCTTAAAAGCCATCGAAAACAAGAAACGTGTTTTCATCTGAAACACTCTGTGCAGAGATTATTAATTCTAAAACAGATTCAGTTAAGTAAGGAAAGGTGGAAGTAACTGAATGTAAAGCCCAGTTCTAGAGAACATCTACAATGTGAACAGTCGATCATTAGTCGCATTCACCCAACCTCAGTAGAATTACAGCTTCATCGTGTAACGACGAATTTTGAACCTTTTAGACTAAGAAGTTATTAAAAATAGTAGTTGCCTACACAGCTGATGCAAATCGTAACTGTAATTGGATAAGAACAGAAAAGCCTACGTGCCTACCACAGTGGTATATAGAAAAATGTTTCGGCTTGTCAAGCCCAAATTCTCCTGCTGCCTCACCATTGCGACCCTAAGCTTATTATCCTATCTGCAGCTTATCCTTTCAAAGCAGACGTTCCACTATCAATTAACTGCAGCGAAGAGCTTCATTTTAAAAAATTCACAAGATCTTTTAACTTCATTAATGTGCAACGGTCCAAGTACCAATGCGGGATTGGTCCAAAGACTATTTTTACACGTAATTGTTCTTTCACGTTTGACAATGGTTTGTTAATGTTAGCAATGCGAAGTCAAATTATGACTCGTATTCCCTGTTAAACTGCAAGGCCGCTCACATCATACTGGATAAATGAGTTGAGAAGTCGCAGAAAGCAACGGAACCATGGCTAGATAATTACTGTGGAATTCGAACCACTTTTCTGGTTGATGACAGCTTCATCGTTATATGTGTACATAACATAGATTTCGTTTGTATCCTTGGGTAACAGTATTAACTAATTTTGTGTGATATGCGAAATATATAACCGTACTAAGCAACCTTTGCCCCTCAGAGCAAATGAATAAAATTACACTCAATAAATATCCTTATTTTCTGAAAATACGGATAAAATAATATAACTGGTATGTGCATTAGATAATACACCAGAAATATGTGAAAACTTAATTGTGTGTTCTGAGGGTTATGCAACACGAACACACTTATTCACTTGCTAAATTGTTAGTAATATAGCAGACATATTATCGTTAACAAACAACAGAAATAAACTCATTATTAGTGTAAAATAAACAATTATTTGCACCAATACATTTACAATCAGGAGGAAGGATGAAGAGGAAAGTGACAAGTGAAGGATGTCAGTAAAACCACGAATATTAATTTGACAATGATGGTCGTTCTTCACTCTATTCCGCTACATTTTAACTAATATCATTTTTATGATCTGACATTTTAAAGCCAGATAAAATATTTCATATTAAATCTTTCTCAAATAGAAATAAATTTCATTTAATCAAGAAAGTAAATGAAAAATACTTTTGTGCTTCCATAGGTACCACACTACACATGCATATATTACTGAGAGGGGAATTTTTATCCGTAAAGGACAGAGCAGTCACTGTAAGTCTCAAATTTATTATCATGAACCATCAACATATATTTCACTGAGATAATCAAGTGAACATTATATGAAAGAACGAAGGATTGTATTCTTGAATCTATTTTGGTGTCAGGTGAGTGAGCACAGTAAAGGTATAATCACAAGAATAAGTCGTGGATACTGCAAGAATGTGATGTAGTTAAAAGCAAGAAATCGGATTAATAAGAACGAACATCAGCAGAATCAATAAAGTGCGTGACACAAGCAACTGAATGTATGAATGTTAAAATTGTGCTGTTAGGCCCCCATGGAAGTTAACTACAATCATCCTGGTGATTCTATTGCAAGCTCATTCTTACCACTCTCATACAGCATGAATGCAGCAGGTAGCAGTGGTAGCAGTTGAGTCGGGCTTGGCCTCTGCACTCGGAACTACAATGGAAACATCCATATCGGTGCAAGTGTTATCTGGCAGCAAGTGTTTTCTTCCCAGTCGCCTGTCCACAACTACACTCCTGGAAATTGAAATAAGAACACCGTGAATTCATTGTCCCAGGAAGGGGAAACTTTATTGACACATTCCTGGAGTCAGATACATCACATGATCACACTGACAGAACCACAGGCACATAGACACAGGCAACAGAGCATGCAAAATGTCGGCACTAGTACAGTGTATATCCACCTTTCGCAGCAATGCAGGCTGCTATTCTCCCATGGAGACGATTGTAGAGATGCTGGATGTGGTCCTGTGGAACGGCTTGCCGTGCCATTTCCACCTGGCGCCTCAGTTGGACCAGCGTTCGTGCTGGACGTGCAGACCGCGTGAGACGACGCTTCATCCAGTCCCAAACATGCTCAATGGGGGACAGATCCGGAGATCTTGCTGGCCAGGGTAGTTGACTTACATCTTCTAGAGCACGTTGGGTGGCACGGGATACATGCGGACGTGCATTGTCTTGTTGGAACAACAAGTTCCCTTGCCGGTCTAGGAATGGTAGAACGATGGGTTCGATGACGGTTTGGATGTACCGTGCACTATTCAGTGTCCCCTCGACGATCACCAGAGGTGTACGGCCAGTGTAGGAGATCGCTCCCCACACCATGATGTCGGGTGTTGGCCCTGTGTGCCTCGGTCGTATGCAGTCCTGATTGTGGCGCTCGCCTGCACGGCGCCAGACACACATACGACCATCATTGGCACCAAGGCAGAAGCGACTCTCATCGCTGAAGACGACCACTTTTTTCGCTTTGTGATAGATAGCGCTGTAATAGTCACTAACATATGGCTCACAGTTTTAGACGAACAGTTGGTAACAGGTATGTTTTTTAATCTAAAATACAGAACATAGGTACGTTTGAATATTTTATTTCGGTTGTTTCTATGTGATACATGTACCTTTGTGAACTTATCATTTCTGAGAACGCATGCTACTGCAGCGTAGTCATCTGTGAATACCACATTAATGTAACAAATACTCAAAATGATGTCCGTCAACCTCAATGTATTTGGCAAGACGTGTAACGACATTCCTCTCAATAGCGAGTAGTTTGTCTTCCGTAATGTTCGCACATGCATTGACAATGCTCTGACGCATGTTTTCAGGCGTTGTCGGTGGATCAAGATCCTTCAACTTTCCCCACATAAAGAAATCCGGGGACGTCAGACCTGGCGAATGTGCGGGCCATGGTGTGGTGCTTCGACCACCAATCCACCTCTCATGAAATATGCTATTCAATACCGCTTCAACCGCACGCGAGCTTTGTGCCGGATATCCATCATGTTGGAAGTGCATTGCCATTATGTCATGCAGTGAAACATAATAACATCGGTAGAACATTACGTAGGAAATCAGCATACATTGTACCATTTAGATTGCCATCGATAAAGTGGTGGCCAGTTATCCTTCCTCCCATAATGCCGCACCATACATTAACCCGCCAAGGTAGCTGATGTTCCACTTGTCGCAGCCATCGTGGATTTTCCGTTGCCCAATAGTGCATATTATGCCGGTTTACGTTACCGCTGTTAGTGAATGACGCTTCGTCGCTCAATACTGGCAACTAATATTAACTACAACACGCAATTCGTGCATTGCAAGGCAAACGCGTCCTACGTCTCAAACAATACTCTCACTGACTTTCAGTAGGCCTCAAAAGTTGAAAATCACGAACAAGTACTCCACATACATTCGTCTCCTTCTTCTTCGTTGTGCACAGGGCCCAGAATTATCAAAGTGGTTAACATCCATTAAACGAATCTCTTGAGGTCTGGTCCACCTTTCGAACTGCAACTACTGACGGTCACACTCTCATAACGTTGCCATGAAAAAATTTTCCTCTCTCTGCATGTACTACAGTGAACGTAAAGAACTTTTATCTTACAAATCAACATCAGGTGTGTCATTTTAATTTTATATGTCTTTAGTATCGGCTACTTGCTACACATTTGTCAGAGAGTACCCATATATACCACTGACATGCAGTCGCGCTCAAAAATATCCGGACGTGAATTGCATTACGCCTGATTAGAATGCAACCCGCATAACGCAGCTGTTTAGCAGGTCCTCTAAACGCTCTTCAGTACAATCTTTTGACTATTGAAAATGGTTCCAATAAGTCACCACTAGGAAACACTGCTCTGTATCGCTATAACTCAAGGTGTAAAGTAATACCACGATACTAAAAATATCAAGGAACACCTTATCACATATAAGACTGTCCTCAAGGCTTGTAAGCTCACATTTATTACAATAAATGACATACCTGGAATGTTACCACTTCCATTATTATGTCAGATAGGTAATGCACCTAGTAAGTTCTTCATATCCATATCACTTAACTGCTACCTACACAGAACTGTCTACAGTACCAGTTTTTTGTTAGACACAATTTCTTCAGGTCTAGTTGTCCCAAAGATGTTTTACTCTTCAGTGCCATGCATTTGAAAATTATGTGTGATGAACTTTCTTCATTCTCATCACAGATCCTACATGTAGGGTCCTCTTCCGTTATACCCATTGTGTGTAGGTGTTTTTTGAATTTCCCATGGCCGGTCACTAGTCCACTCATGAGTTTGATCTCTTTCCTGTTCAATCCCAGGACTACAGAGTTCCTTTTAAAACGTGTCTTGGCACATCATTACCTTACCATGTTTTTGTTTATAGGCCTTGGTCCAATATCCTAAGTGCTCTTTCCTAAGCCAGTTCCATAGTTCTAATTTGATCATAGCCTTAGTGATTGTCAGGACAGGTTTCGCTACAATAAATGGAGTTGTTGCCCCCATCCTAGCCAATCTATCGGCTTGTTCTTTGCCACAGATCCCTGAGTGGCCAGGAACCCACACTAGGTTCACCCTATTGCTTCCCCCCAGCTCCACCAGAGCCTTGTGGCAATCTGCAACAATCTTGTTGCAGGAGATGCCAATGATTTCAGTCTGAATATATGTAGATGCTACGGTCATTGTAGCCCCTATGCATATTCTCCCCCACACATGCCCTGGTTGCAGTAATTTCAGCTTCGAATACAGAGGCCAGTTTCTCTGGGGAGAAGATGCTCTCCAGTCTTTGCTGAACTCCGTAAAACCCTGCCCAAATAAAGTGGTCTGTTTTCAACCCATCGGTGACCGAAATGATGTCCCCCGTATGGTGTCAAACTGTTTTTTCCCGCTGCTGCCTACTTCTAATTATTATGTTGTAAGGCTTGTCGAAGCAGTTGTGAGTTATTATTTAGTCGGCAGGCGTTTCTTCGGCCGTTCCTATATTTACCTCACTCACTATGTTAGTATGAGATTCTGGATATTCGGATGAGACCCAGTTTTTGCCAGTTTTTAGGCTGTGTGCCCCAGCTGCTGCCTCCATCTTGACCCAAAAGTGAAGTGGAGGCATATTCAGCATGGCTTCCATATTAGCGGTTGGTGTGGTGCTGATTCCTCCCGTTATGGCTAAGCAGGCCAATTTCTACACCTTAGCAAGCTCCTTAACATCAATCTGCTGTTCTATCTTCTTCCACCACACTACAGCCCCATAGGAAATCCTAGGTCTAACCACTGAGGTGTATATCCAGTGCATATCCCTGTTCTTAGGCCCCAGTTTTTGCCACATGCCCTCCTAGTCTCCTAGTACTCACTAAACTACTTTCTGCCTTGGAGCAGATGCTATTAATGTGAGGCGTCCAAGCTAGCTTCTCATCCAAAGTTACCTCTAGATATTTCTCTATCCCCTTCACAGGTAGAGTTTCTTGGTGCTGAATATGTCTCTTTGTAAATGGCACCAAAACAGTCCTCTTAGGATTAACTCTCAGATGCTGTTCAGTGCACCATTTTTGCACAATCTCCAACCCTCCTTGTGCCATATTCCTGACTGTGTCAGTGAATTTGCTAAGTATTACTATGAGAAGGTCATCGGCATATCCTTGACAGAAGCATTGCCTGGAATTTGGTTCCTCAAGAGTTCGTTCCCCACTAGATTCCACATTAGAGGAGACAAAACTCCTCTATGTGGGCAGCCTCTAGTGATCTTAATTACCACCTTTTCATTCATCATGGTAGCCGCTACCTCTTACACTAAGCATGGCCCTGGCCCACCTACATGTAGTGGTCCTCAGGTCATGCACCTCTGCCGCCCTTACCATGGAATCGAACGTCGTGTTATTGAAGGCCCTCTCGATTTCCAGGAAGATGCAGAGGGCTATTTCATGGAAGTAAAGTGCTTTCTCCACCTTCTCAATGACTTTGTGGAGAGCTGTCTCACATGATTTACCTGGTTGCCATGTGTGTTGGTTCGGGTGTAGAGGGACCCTACTTAGCCTCCTCTCCCCAACACATACATTAACCAGTTTTTCCAATGTTTTGAGAATGAAAGGGGACAGACTGATTGGTCTCATATCCATATGATCAATTCTCCCTGGCTTTGGAATGAAGACAACCTTCACTGCTCTTTAAGCACTGGGAATGATTCCTAGTGCTAGGCTAACCTTGAATAGCCCGCATAGGACACTTATAAGATTTCCTCCTTCCTGTTGCAGGAGAGCTGGAAAAATTTCATCTGGCCCAGGTGATTTGAACTGTTGCAACGTTCACACCGCTCATTGGATTTTATTGAAGTTCACACACTCCTTGGCCGATTCCCTGTCCTGAGAACAATTGTCTCTCTGGGGTCACATACTGGTCTGTGTTGTCTGGCAGAGCATATTGAGGAAAGTGAGTTTTTAGGAGCAATTCCAGTGCCTCATGTGCTGTTTTTCTATATTCCCCATTCTTCTTCCTCAACATACCTCCTGGATTGGTTGGTAATCTAGTGAGAATCTTGTGAAGTCTGGCTTCTGCAGCTGTGCCCTCCACTTCCTCACAGAATGCCTTCCAGGATGCCTCCTTTACATGCCTTATTGCAAGATTGTAATTGACAAGGGCCTCATGATATTTAGCCCACTGTCCTTTATGTCTCGCAATATTAAACAGTATCCGTACCTCTTTTCTTTGCGTTTCCAGTTTGTTATTCCACCAAGAAACACTCCTATTTGTGCACTTTCTGGTGATTGTGCAGTTGTCCATATACACTCCTGGAAATGGAAAAAAGAACACATTGACATCGGTGTGTCAGACCCACCATACTTGCTCCGGACACTGCGAGAGTGCTGTACAAGCAATGATCACACGCACGGCACAGCGGACACACCAGGAACCGCGGTGTTGGCCGTCGAATGGCGCTAGCTGCGCAGAATTGGTGCACCGCCGCCGTCATGTCAGCCAGTTTGCCGTGGCATACGGAGCTCCATCGCAGTCTTTAACACTGGTAGCATGCCTTGACAGCGTGGACGTGAACCGTATGTGCAGTTGACAGACTTTGAGGGAGGGCGTATAGTGGGCATGCGGGAGGCCGGGTGGACGTACCGCCGAATTGCTCAACACGTGGGGCGTGATTTCTCCACAGTACATCGATGTAGTCGCCAGTGGTCGGCGGAAGGTGCACGTGCCCGTCGACCTGGGACCGGACCGCAGCGATGCACGGATGCACGCCAAGACCGTAGGATCCTACGCAGTGCCGTAGGGGACCGCACCGCCACTTCCCAGCAAATTAGGGACACTGTTGCTCCTGGGGTATCGGCGAGGACCATTCGCAACCGTCTCCATGAAGCTGGGCTACGGTCCCGAAAACCGTTAGGCCGTCTTCTGCCCACGCCCCAACATCGTGCAGCCCGCCTCCAGTGGAGTCACGACAGGCGTGAATGGAGGGACGAATGGAGACGTGTCGTCTTCAGCGATGAGAGTCGCTTCTGCCTTGGTGCCAATGATGGTCGTATGCGTGTTTGGCGCCGTGCAGGTGAGCGCCACAATCAGGACTGCATACGACCGAGGCACACAGGGCCAACACCCGGCATCATGGTGTGGGGAGCGATCTCCTACACTGGCCGTACACCTCTGGTGATCGTCGAGGGGACACTGAATAGTGCACGGTACATCCAAACCGTCATCGAACCCATCGTTCTACCATTCCTAGACCGGCAAGGGAACTTGCTGTTCCAACAGGACAATGCACGTCCGCATGTATCCCGTGCCACCCAACGTGCTCTAGAAGGTGTAAGTCAACTACCCTGGCCAGCAAGATCTCCGGATCTGTCCCCCATTGAGCATGTTTGGGACTGGATGAAGCGTCGTCTCACGCGGTCTGCACGTCCAGCACGAACGCTGGTCCAACTGAGGCGCCAGGTGGAAATGGCATGGCAAGCCGTTCCACAGGACTACATCCAGCATCTCTACGATCGTCTCCATGGGAGAATAGCAGCCTGCATTGCTGCGAAAGGTGGATATACACTGTACTAGTGCCGACATTGTGCATGCTCTGTTGCCTGTGTCTATGTGCCTGTGGTTCTGTCAGTGTAATCATGTGATGTATCTGACTCCAGGAATGTGTCAATAAAGTTTCCCCTTCCTGGGACAATGAATCACGGTGTTCTTATTTCAATTTCCAGGAGTGTATGTCACTATGGTAGAGGTAACAGCCTCTGCTACTTCCTAACATTCCCTATTGAGGTTTTAATTTCCGATGAACGTAAGTCAAGGTCCTTCCTATATGTCTCCCAGTCTGTTTTCCTGGGATTCCTATAGGTCATGGTCCGTCTTATTCCCATTTCAACTTTGAATTTGATGTATATGTGGTCCAATGAGGATAGCTCCAACACCACATGCCATTGTGTAACATAGCTACCCATCGTCATGGAACCAAATGTTATGTCAATTACTTGTTCCCTTCTGATATTCCTGAATGTAGTTTCATTGCCTCTTTTCAGGACCTCTAAGTTGTTAGGTAAACGAAATTCAAGAAGGTGCTCAACTCTACTGTTGCTGTCGTTGCTGCCCCACACTAGGTTGTGGGCACTGGCATCGCATCCCACCAGCAGTTGATCACCTTGCTGATGGCAAGTCTCTACCAGTCTCCTCACCTCCAAGAGAGGAGGAGAGCTGTCTTCGTAAGGAAGGTATGCTAACGCCAGAATAGTTTCCCTCGTGATACATTCCTCACATTGCTCCATATTAATGGTAACTAAGTTCGTAGAGCAGAAATCCATCATTGGCATGCATGTTCTGGAATTTCTCAGATTCCTAGCATAGTTCAGCTTACCTCCAGTGCCACCGAGGTCCGATACACCTCCTTTGTATAAATAGGGTTCTTGTATCAGGGCCACGTCCACTTCCTTTCTCCCCAGGCAGCGGCTCAGGGCAGCAGAGGCCCTTATACTGTGCTGCAGATTAATCTGCAGTACCTCCAGGCTCCGTCTTACTGCCGTGTTTGAGGTCTTCGAGAACACTGACGGTGATCTGCGAGAGCCCTAAAAAACAGTTTCACGTCCTGCTCCCGCATCGCCTTCAGGGACTTCTCACCAACCTACACCACCAGGGTTCCTTCCAGAGCAGCCTTCTGGTTAATCATTCTCCAGTCTTCTGTCGAGACTTTTGGGTCCTGGGCAACTATTTTCCCGAACAGTCTTGGGTGAGACATCCTTAAGGATCTTAGGTACCCATAATAATATCTTTGCTGCCTTAAGAAGCTCCGCTGCCGTCTTGACCAGCAGTTTCACATCATCCCACGGGGATTTCATGGGCACCTTGTCCTTGAGCCATTCTTCTGTGTGCACCATCTCACAGCCAAAAATGACTGCCAGATTTTGTAATCATTTAAATAAAACAATATAACCTTCCAGTGGGAGACATTTCGTCCCCCTTTTCCTTCTGTGAAATTTATCATTAAGCTTTCTTCCTTCCAACCAGCGAAATGCGGCAGAGTACGGCCCATAAACGATTCACAAACCTCGATTTAGTGCCGTTAAGAGGATTTATTTATACAATGTAGTAGCTGAAGGAATTTAGTTTCTTCTTAAATTGTCTTATGCAGCAACGTTCACAGATATCTCAAATAGGAAATGCTCTTTATCCAGGTAGGAAAGTTGTAAAATAAACTTTCCACAGTTTGTGTCAGGTTGATCTTCTTGTCTGATAGCACTGAGAAAGTATTTTGTCTGAGAGGTATCACAAGCAGTGTTCCTGTAGCTGTGAGAATCATTGGTTGAAAACGAGTTTAACACCAATGTGTACAGTACTGCTAAATATTCAAAATCATTATCAACCTTAGTGTGAGTTCATGCACAAAGTGAGGTGTATTTATAATACTGAAGCTAGACTCTGTACCCTTGTATTCCTTGAGTGTGTATACAGTACTATGAATACTTCGAATGCTATAGTTAACGTTGCTCTCATGAACTAATTTTGTTCTTTTAATTCTTCTGGGTCTTCAGTGTGCAGAATGTGTTGTAGATACAGCCTTAGACAAAAAACTGACCGCCTAGTCGTTCATGTACGGTGGACAATACAGTCGGCTCCCCTCAGTGGTCTAGCAATGTGATCGATCTGGCAGCATTGAGGTAAAACGCGAGACTAGCTAATACGACATCTGGCAATCCAAAGCTCGCATCGAAAAAACTGTTATCGCCCCTTACCTCTGGGTGATGAAGCTATGAGTGTAATTCAAGCGAATCTACAATAAATTTCGCTTTCTGTCACAATGGTAATTAGAGTTTGATTCAACAACATTTTAGCGGGAGATTTCTTGGCCAACTATCTGCCTCTGTACACCGTATGTGTCTGAGTTCTCTGAGACCCGTTTGCTCCCTGCCAAAGGAGGCTGAGGAACTGTGCTGCCTCGCCTTGTGCTAACAACGTCTGCTCCATTCCTCACTCTCGACGGTGTAAAATGCTTTAATGTTGCTGAGTGGTGACCCATACAATCTGTCTACGATTTGTGTTTCACACTCAATAAAAGAGGAAGCCCAAAGCCATTTTTATTTTATGAGTATTTTATTAAACTAGTAAGCAATACACCAAATTGTCACAGAATTAATTTCAATGTTTCTGATAGAGTGTGCTATAATTAAAGCCTCACATCCTGTTCTTTTTCCTTTCACAGAAGATTCTTCCAATAATTTATTTTGGTTGTGGATTCATATGTATTAATCAAGGCACAGAGAGTAAATGCAATTAATGTGTTAGGTTTTTTGATTCCCTACATCTACCTTTACATTTACATTTATATTCCGCAAGCCACCCAATGGTGTGTGGCGGAGGTCACTTTACGTGCCACTGTCATTACCTCCCTTTTCTGTTCCAGTTGCGTATCGTTCGCGGAAGAACGACTGCCGGAAAGCCTCCGTATGCGCTCGAATCTCTCTAATTTTACATTCGTGATCTCCTCGGGAGGTATAAGTAGAGGGAAACAATATGTACGATAACTCATCCAGAAACGCACCCTCTCGAAACCTGGGCAGCAAGCTACACCGCGATGCAGAGCGCCTTTCTTACTGAGTCTGCCACTTGAGTACGCTAAACATCTCCGTAACGCTATCACGCTTACCAGATAACCCTGTGACGAAACGCGTCGCTCTTCTTTGGATCTTCTCTATATCCTCCGTCAAACCGACCTGGTATAAATCCCACACTGATGAGCAATACTCAAGTATAGGTCGAACAAGAGTTTTGTAAGCCACCTCCTTTGTTGACGGACTACATTTTCTAAGGACTCTTTCAATGAATCTCAACCGTGTACCCAACTTACCAACAATTAATTTTATATGATCATTCCACTTCAAATCGTTCCGTATGTATACTCCCAGATATTTTACAGACGTAACTGCTACCAGTGTTTGTTTCGCTATCATATAATCATACAATAAAAGATCCTTCTTTCTAGGTACTCGCAATACATTAAATTTGACTATGTTAAGGGTCAGTTGCCCCTCCCTGCACCAAGTGCCTATCCGCTGCAGATCATCCTGCATTTCGCTACAATTTTCTAATGCTGCAACTTCTCTGTATACTACAGCATAATCCGCGAAAAGCCGCATGGAACTTCCGACACTATCTAATAGTTCATTTATATATATTGTGAAAAGCAATGGTCCCATAACACTCCCCTGTGGCGCGCCAGAGTTTACTTTAACGTCTGTAGACGTCTCTCTATTGATAACAAAATGCTGTGTTCTGTTTGCTAAATACTCTTCAATCCAACCACACAGCTGGTCGGATAATCCTTAGGCTTTTACTTTGTTTATCAGGCGACAGTGCGGATCTGTATCGAACACCTTCCGGAAGTCAAGGAAAATAGCATTTACCTGGGAGCTTGTATCTAATATTTTCTGGGTCTCATGAACAAATAAAGCGAGTTGGGTCTCACACGATCGCTGTTTCCGGAATCCATGTTGATTCCTACAGAGTAGATTCTGGGTTTCCAGAAACGACATCATACGCGAGCAAAAAACATGTTCTGAATTTCTACAACAGATCGACGTCAGAGATGTAGGTCTATAGTTTTTCGCTTCTGCTCGACGACCCTTCTTGAAGATTGGGACTACCTGTGCTCTTTTCCAATCATTTGGAACCTTCCGTTCCTCTAGAGACTTGCGGTACACGGCTGTTAGAAGGGGGGCAAGCTCTTTCGCGTACTCTGCGTAGAAATGAATTGGTATCCCGTCAGGTCCAGTCGACTTTACTCTGTTGAGTGATTCCATTGGTTTTTCTATTCCTTGGACACTTATTTCGATGTCAGCCATTTTCTCGTTCGTGCGGGGATTTAGAGAAGGAACTTCAGTGCGGTCTTCCTCAGTGAAACAGCTTTGGAAAGATTTATGGGTGTCATCCTCTGTTTCAATGCCATCATCATCCCGGAGTGTCTGGATATGCTGTTTCGAGCCACTTACTGATTTAACGTAAGACCAGAACTTCCTAGGGTTTTCTGTCAAGTCGGAACATAGAAATTTACTTTCCAATTAACTGAACGCTTCACGCATAGCCTTCCTTACGCTACCTTTGACATCGTTTAGCTTCAGTTTTTCTGAGAGGTTTTGGCTGCGTTTAAACTTGGAGTGATGCTCTGTTTGCCTTCGCAGTAATTTCCTAACTTTGTTGTTGAACCACGGTGGGTTTTTCCCATCCCTCACAGTTTTACTCAGCACGTATCTGTCTAAAACGCATTTTATGATTGCCTTGAACTTTTTCGATAAACACTCAACTTTCTCAGTGTCAGAACAGAAATTTTCGTTTTGATCTGTTAGGTAGTCTGAAATCTGCCTTCTATTACTCTTGCTAAAGAGATAAATCTTCCTCCCTTTTTTTATATTCCTATCTTCCATATTCAGGCATGCTGCAACGGCATTATGATCACTGATTCCCTGTTCTGCACTTACAAAGTCGCAAAGTTCGGGTTTGTTTATTATCAGTAGGTCCATGATGCTATCTCCACGAGTCGGTTATCTGTTTAATTGCTCGAGGTAATTTTCGAATAGTGCACTCAGTATAATGTCACTCGATGCTCCGTCCCTACCACCCGTCCTAACATCTGAGTTTTCCAGTCTATACCTGGTAAATTGAAATCTCCACCTAAGACTATAACATGCTGAGAAAATTTATGTGGAATGTATTGCAGATGTTCTCTTAGTTGTTTTTGCCGCTAATGCTGTTGAGTCGGGAGGTTGGTAAAAGGAGCCAATTTAATCTAGATCGGTTGTTGAGTGTAACCTCCACCCATAATAATTCACAGGAACTATCCACTTCTATTTCACTACAGGATAAACTACTACTATCAGCGACAAACACGCCACCACCGGTTGCATGCAATCTATCCTTTCTAAACACCGTCTGTGCATTTGTAAAAATTACGGCAGAATTTATCTCTGGCTTAAGCCAGCTTTCCATACCTATAACGATTTCAGCTTCGGTGCTTTCTATCAGCGCTTGAAGTTCCGGTACTTTACCGATGCAGCTTCGACAGTTTACAATTACAATACCAATTGATGCTTGATCCCCGCATGTCCTGACTTTGCCCCGCACTATTTGAGGCTGTTGCCCTTTCTGTACCTGCCCGTGGCCATCTAACCTAAAAAGCCGCCTAATCGACGCCACACAACCCCTGCTACCTGTGTAGCCGCCTGCTGTGTGTAGTGGACTGCTGACCTATCCAGCGGAACCCGAAACCCCACCACCCTAAGGCGCAAGTCGAGGAATCTGCAGCCCACACGGTCGCAGCATCGTCTCAGTCTCTGATTCAGACCCTCCACTCGGATCTGTACCAAAGGTTCGGAGTCAGTCCTGTCGACGATGCTGCAGATGGTGATCTCTGCTTTCATCCCCCTAGCGAGACTGGCAGTCTTCACCAAGTCAGATAACCGCCAGAAGCCAGAGAGAATTTCCTACGATCCATAGCGACACACATCATTGGTGCCGACATGAGCGACCATCTGCATATGGGTGCACCCTGTACCCGTCATGGCATCCGAAGGACCCTTTCCACATCAGGAATGCACACGGAGTACACATTGGTTTTCTTCCCCTCTCTTGCTGCCATATCCGTAAGGGGGCCCATTACTCGCCTAACGTTGGAGCTCCCAACTACCAGTAAGCCCACCCTCTGTGACCGCCCGGATATTGCAGACTGAAGGTCAACCTCTGGAATAGGACAAGCAGTCATGTCCGGCCGAAAATCAGTATCAGCAGGAGACAGATCCTGAAACCGGTTCGTCGGACAAAATGGAGAGGCCTTCCGTTCAGCACTCCGGAATGTCTTTCGCCCCTGCCACACCTCGAGACGACCTCCCACTCTACCACAGGTGAGGGGTCAGCCTCAATGTGAGCAGTATCGAGGGCAGCCACAACCGTAATCCGATCGGGGGATGCGTGGGACGAGCTGGCCGTCCCAAACAAACCCCCATCCGGTCCCCCACAGTGATGCCCATTCACAACAGCTTCAAGCTGTGCGACCGAAGCCAACACTGCCTGAAGCTGGGAGCGAAGCGATGCAACTCAGCCCACATCTGAACACAGCAGTCACAGTCCCTATCCATACTGAAAACTGTTGTGCAAAGAACGTTTGAACTAATATACAGACCACAAACACTTCGACCCAAAATTTAAACGGTTATTAAAATACAAGATTGCCTAGTAAATGCAGTAATGCTGCTACTTGCGCACTGCTACACACTGCTCGGCAGCAGAAGGAGACTACGCGATTTTACACTATTGAGGTACTAAAGCGCGATGCTACAACTCTCAAATACTACACTCCTGGAAATTGAAATAAGAACACCGTGAATTCATTGTTCCAGGAAGGAGAAACTTTATTGACACATTCCTGGGGTCAGATACATCACATGATCACACTGACAGAACCACAAGCACATAGACACAGGCAACAGAGCATGCACAATGTCGGCACTAGTACAGTGTGTATCCACCTTTCGCAGCAATGCAGGCTGCTATTCTCCCATGGAGACGATCGTAGAGATGCTGGATGTAGTCCTGTGGAACGGATTGCCATGCCATTTCCACCGTTCGTTCTGGACGTGCAGACCGCTTGAGACGACGCTTCATCCAGTCCCAAACATGCTCAATGGGGGACAGATCCGGAGATCTTGCTGGCCAGGGTAGTTGACTTACTCCTTCTAGAGCACGTTGGGTTTGCACGGGATACATGTGGATGTGCATTGTCCTGTTGGAACAGCAAGTTCCCTTGCCGGTCTAGGAATGGTAGAACGATGGGTTCGATGACGGTTTGGATGTACCATGCACTATTCAGTGTCCCCTCGACGATCACCAGAGGTGTACGGCCAGTGTAGGAGATCGCTCCCCACACCATGATGCCGGGTGTTGGCCCTGTGTGCCTCGGTCGTATGCAGTCCTGATTGTGGCGCTCACCTGCACGGCGCCAAACACGCATAGGACCATCATTGGCACCAAGGCAGAAGCGACTCTCACCGCTGAAGACGACACGTCTCCATTCGTCCCTCCATTCACGCCTGTCACGACACCACTGGAGGCGGGCTGCACGATGTTAGGGCGTGAGCGGAAGACGGCCTAACGGTGTGCGGGACCGTAGCCCAGCTTCATGGAGACGGTTGCGAATGGTCGTCGCCGATACCCCAGGAGCAACAGTGTCCCTCATTTGCTTGGAAGTGGCGGTGCGGTCCCCTACGGCACTGCGTAGGATCCTACGGTCTTGGCGTGCATCCGTGCGTCGCTGCGGTCCGGTCCCAGGTCGACGGGCACGTGCACCTTCCGCCGACCACTGGCGACAACATCGATGTACTGTGGAGACCTCACGCCCCACGTGTTGAGCAATTCGGCGGTACGTCCACCCGGCCTCCCGCATGCCCACTATACGCCCTCGCTCAAAGTCCGTCAACTGCACATACGGTTCACGTCCACGCTGTCGCGGCATGCTACCAGTGTTAAAGACTGCGATGGAGCTCCGTATGCCACGGCAAACTGGCTGACACTGACGGCGGCGGTGCACAAATGCTGCGCAGCTAGCGCCATTCGACGGTCAACACCGCGTTTCCTGGTGTGTCCGCTGTGCCGTGCGTGTGATCATTGCTTGTAGAGCCCTCTCGCAGTGTCCGGAGCAAGTATGGTGGGTCTGACACACCGGTGTCAATGTGTTCTTTTTTCTATTTCCAGGAGTGTATAATACGCCCAAAATTTATGAATTAAACACTGCAAGTACACAAAAACACGCAAAGAAATTAAGAATTATACTATGTAACAAATAAGTAAGCTAGGAGTATACGTCTTGATGCTGGCAGCTGCTTATCCAACGGCGGCAGGGAGCACACTGGCTGTGACCAACCGAAATTTATGAATTATTCATTGCTTTCGTAATGATTCTCTCTTGTTTAGTCTTCTAGTGATGAACCTGGATCCACACCCATGAGTTTGATTGTTTCTTTGTATCCTTCCATCTACTATCTTTGTGTGTTATTGCTCGGTTTTCAAAAAATTAAGTATTATGCATGCTCACTAGAACGAGGTCGCAAGAAGTCTAACGAATTACAATCCAAATTCACTGAGACACCAGTTTGTCTGTCATCATGGTGTTAAGTCAGAGAAATAGATGGGTATTATGCCCTCATCCCTGGCATCCCATTAGTCGTCTTCTCTTACTAAGATTTTCATATTACCCTGAACACATGACGCCGAGATAAATGTGTATATTCTCCGTGACGAAACATCCCACATTCAGTTTATCCTGATCCATATGTTACCTGCATCGGCAGCAATGAGAGACAGGAAAGACGTTTTGAGGTGACGAATACAATAACAATGGTAGTAATAACAAATAAGTAATCAAGGATATTTCCTGCATCACAGACAAGTGTTGACGATTAACAAAATAGCCAAGAAAGGTTTAATTGGCGCACTGCATATGTGTTCATACCATTTTGTTACTGAATTCTGTTCTGGTTTTTTGGAGAGAGAAAAGAATGAATCCTGTTGCCATACATATCGCTAGTACAACGAGATATTACCTATGAACTATCCTTGCTTTACATCACGAGACGAACATGGCGTCAACGACCTGATATTTGAAATACATTTCTGTATTCTCTCTCTGTCTCTCCCTCTCTTTTTTTTTATTTTTTGAGGAAACCATGGAAAAGCACTAGTAGTAAGCAGGAAGGCGTATAATCTACTGTATTTCTTACGGTGGGCAAGAGAGCCAACACCGTTTTACTAAAGGAGGCCGAAATGCACGCATTTTAGCTCACGCAGGCTGGCGTGACGTCTGGAACCGGACAAAGAAATTAGAATTTAGAAAAACGGAAGTAGCTGGTGGAATACTTAACTTTAATCCATTAATGATGAACGTCGGTCTTGACGGTACATGATTCGCAATATCAATAGTAACTGATAATGGCGCCTTGCTAGGTCGTAGCAAATAACGTAGCTGAAGGCTGTGCTAAACTATCGTCTCGGCAAATGAGAGCGTATTTTGTCAGTGAACCATCGCTAGCACAGTCGGTTGTACAACTAGGGCGAGTGTTAGGAAGTCTCTCTAGGCCTGCCGTGTGGCGGCGCTCGGTCTGCAATCACTGATAGTGGCGACACGCGGGTCCGACGTATACTACCGGACCGCGGCCGATTCAAAGGCTACCACCTAGCAAGTGTGGTGTCTGGCGGTTACATCACACTACTTACAGTCATTTTCATTGGGATATATAATGCAAAAAATACACATTTTAAGAGTATTATTGAGTAATTCAAATTATTGACCGCCTATTCGTGAGCTTGCTCGCATTCAGTGGGGTGAACCTATCACAGAAGCAAGCAAAACACAAATATTTCTTGCACCATGCGCAACACACAAACAAAATCTCGCTGCACTGACTTGTTGTCCGATATACTGCTTGGAAAACATATCTGATTCATGTTGTTAAATACAGCTCTATCAGATATAAAATTGGGTGCGTACCAAGTGTAAAAAAGTACATCTTAAAATACATAGAAAGGCACATAGAGGTATTCGACTAAAACATATCCATGACCAAGATTGTAACTGGGGTCGATAACATTGTCGTCTACCACCTTGACAACTCGAACGGCGACAGTGCTCGGTCGGTTACTTACGTTTACTGGTATCGAAGCCATAGGACGAAAACACAAAAATGTTAATAACCCGAAGATCATTAACTTTCGAACCCATAGTAAAGTAAAACAGTCATCAGTTGGAAAATTGGTTTGAACGCCACAGTGCTTTAATAGGCACAGACCTGTTGGAGGAGATATGCCGTTGCTTTCCTCCGACGTTTGAGTTGACTTACATAGCCAGTTATTAGGGGAACCTACAGTTCGACGAGGCTTTCGGATCACAGTGGAACTCGGATAGCTTAGTATGAAAATGTTTATTGTAAAGGAAAACAATTGATTTTCTAAAATGTTGTCTGTCATACACAACATGAAACAGGTCACGTCGACCAAATCATATGGAAAAACTGACAGCGACGATTATGGGAAGGCAGTAAGATCCTTTGGCTTTTGGTTTGACAGTATTCGACAGCCATTTCTAGGCGCAAGTAAATGAAGAAAGGCAGCGCGTTTTTGTTATCAAGTAACGTCTTCATCAATTACTTTAGTTTTAATGTTATCTACGAGTAATTGCTGATGTTTGATATTAAGATAAAAAGGATTCCGTAGATTGGGAAAGAACCTGTTCTTGGGAAAATACTTCTATAATTACCGAAAGGCATTAAATGATCTTCAAGCACATGTTTTCCAGCAGCGGTATGAAGAAAATGATAGTAATAATATCGGTAATAACCGAATTATCCGGCAACTTCACACTTCACAGTGAGTTTTCTCGAACTAGGAAATTTGCTGAATTAGTGAAAAATTCAAAATGGCTTCACATCGAGGCTATGATGCCTAGAAGAGTCCTGCTGACAGGACAAGAGGGTTATTTGGGGGCCAGAAGCTTGCTTCTACTTAACCATTTAATAGAGTAGCATTTTTTCCACCTTGACTAATTTTGTAAGCTTAGCACATCATCCGTTACAGCACACTCTTGAGGCTGGGAAATGTGTCCACAATGGTGTGGTGGAACGAATGCTCACATGTGCTATGCATGTGTACAGTCATTTACTTTTAAGAGGCACAAACAGATTTATTTTACCTCTGGTAACCTCAAGAGAAACACGTTAAAATTCAGAATGCGCATTAAACATCACGTTCCTTCATTACCAACGAGGCAGAGCCAGTTTACGTTAGGAAATGACATAGGCGGAAGTCATGGTAAACAGAAATACTGTTGCCAGTAAACATTAGAAAATTTTAGTTTATTTGATCAACCGATAGCCATTTAAAGGAATAGGACTCTTATTTTACTTGTACTTGATTGAACTAGAGACGTTGAAAAATTTGCTGCTGGACTATGATTCGAATTCGAATCTTATCTTTCGTGAATCTGAATCTCTCGGAACAGTATAGTTCAATCATTTCGTTCCTTTTCCCAAGACTGCAATCTTCTCTAGGTGTCCTACAAAGGTAAGTATGTGGGTCCAAATGCTGATCCAGTACAAAAATATTCATTTCAAGCCCTATCACGTGGACACTGGCCTGCTAGAGAAAATTAACGTGAATTTTTAATGTTTGATCATGTGTTGCCAAGAATCACTATAGGTGTCGTTATTTCTGATCAACCACGGACACAACTTACTGTTGGTGAGTAAGCAATTGACACTTAAGCTATATTCGTGGACGATAAAGGAGGACGGTAGGTGCGCGTTTCGATTGTCGCTCAGGCAGAAAAATTTATATCCTTATTTAAGATTCAAACACCTAGCAACTGGTTAGAAAAACTGATAACTAACATTTGATTTTACTAAGTTAACAATCCGATTACATGTTGGGTTCGTGTCTCCGTCACATAACTTCACATCATGTGATTGATCTTTAAATGCATGCACGCTTTGTTAATTCTGAATGGAGATATATCAGACCCCTGTCTTGGTTAGTAACAGAGACGGAATGGTCTTGATAGGAGTCCCACTGTATTACAAAACTGTCGTCGTTTATTTTCAAGTTTAGATCTGGTTACTGATATAAGTGAAAACTTCGGTAACCCATGACTCTTCATGGCTAGTCAGGAATATGGTTAGATTAGACTAGATTAATACTTGTTCCATAGATCATGAATACGACATTCGTAATTACGTGGAGCGTGTCGTTTTAATCAAATATTTCTTCACATACCACGATTCAGTTTCTTTAAAACAATTTCTTAGTGTTTCTCACATTCTTTTCTATATTTATCTCACTCATTCTCTCTCTCTCCCTCTCTCTCTCCCTCTCACTCTCTCTCTCTTCCTCTCTCCTCTCTCTCACACACATACAGCATACACCCCCCCCCCCCCACACACACACAAGAGTAACTGATTTATGATGCTTAGTTAGCAGACAGTTCTGAGTGTTATTAGTAACTACGGTCCAGTCACTAAACCTAGTTACAGAAATGCGAATCAGAAGCATTATGTATTCCAGGCCGTGGCAGCCACGTCTTTGAGACGCCAGCTATGGTCACTTCCCAGCCCGCTGTAGGAACACATAGGTTCTTATTTTTCCTGCTGGTACTGTAACTGAGATTTGGCAACAAGGCAAGGTATGTTTGGCAACTCTGTAACGGACGAGCTACTTCCTGGTGTGAACGGAAGTAAGCCTCAAAGTTAACTTGATTTTTCCTGTCATTTTCATTGAATTATCTGAGTTATTGTCGCTTGAGGTGTAAGAAAAGATTGTAAATCTACGGTTGATAGCCCAGAAAAGTCGTTTTACGTGGAAATCGCAACTAATCTCGTCCTTTATCAGCGGTTTACGAGTTCTAGCCCCTATTGGCCTCGTAAACGTAGCCAAGACACGTACCTCTTCTCGAGCTCTATGGTAACGTGGTGACCCATAAAACCGTCTCTTATTGTTCGCGGTTTCAGTTTCTCTGACTGTTCTCTTTTCATCCCTTCTGTGAAAGAACTACAAGCAGTCAGATCAAACATCGATAAGGAAATCGTAAGAAAATACTTTCGGCTCATACTGCAATGGTGAAAAACTGATCAACAGGTAAAGCCTCTTTCCGCTGCTGGCAACCATATTTTGGGTTTCTAGGAATACAGAACTTTATTTATGAAATGCCACATTTGCATACCTCTTGAGCATGACTTTGTTAATTTTACTAATTCGTGCCGATAACGTTATCTATAACAGTCTAACAATGCACATGCAGTTTATTGATTACATGCACGTCGGGAACTTATTATGATTTGAAGCTGTCAAAGCTAGCAAGCGACAGCTAATGTAGAAAATACTTTTCTGACGTATTTTGGCAGGATGCGCTCCCCCCATTCCATGATACAAAAGTTTCGAGATGCATCTGCGGCCTGGAAAGAACAAAATGTCGCAGAAGTTAGCCCTTTTTCCACATGCGACTATTTTAGGTTGAGAACTGAAGGGAATTATGTTCAAAATTTCATTAGATTGATAATTTTAGCTACTAGCTCCAGAAGTGAAGAACAAGTCCTCCGAAACTTCCCTATTCCACAGTGCTGTGAGATAATGCATGTGGCTGGATCTAGACTTCTGAGAGAAAGGCAGTTACAGCACTTCTTTTGCTTTGCATGAAGTTTTCAACAAACAGATAGCGCATTAGAGTAGCTCAAGTGGAAAAGAACTCTTCCTATTTAAATTTCTGCACCCTACACTGTTTGCAGTTCTGTGTAGGTGGCAGTTACGTGATTTGATTTCGGTAATTATAAATATAGAGTCGAATACATGCACTGGGTAGTCGAGGCATCTAGTTCATGGCGATACGGTCAACCAAGTAAATGAATGACTTAACATGCGGCAAACCACTACAGGGAACCTGTGTGTAAGAATTTACACCCACTGTGGCGCAATCGCGCTATGAAAGAAAAATGAGTCACAGAGATGAGAATTTGGTCTGTTTCATTGATGATAGGTTCGTATACTTACGGTGTGGGTTCGATTCCGACTTCTACTGATGATTTTTGATAGGGAGAGGTAGATTCTATTCTCTTCTGGCTACATCAAGCGAAGAAGGCATAATGGCATTGTGGTCTGAAATTCACATTAAACATGATATTCCTTCTCTACCAAGTAGACGTTAGGTTGAACCACAATAAAGTGAGGAGTGGCAACATGCAGAAACTCTATCACCAGTAACTTTTCGTATAGTAATTATTTATTTCTAGTGGCGAAACAAACTCTATGTAGTGTCACAGGACACGTATTCAATCTTTTATTTGAGTTTCTGGATGTTGATAAATTTGGTTCTGAACTGGGAATGCAACTCAGACCACCCTCGTCGCGGAATTTGATCCCTTCGTGACAATACAGCTCCACTACAAATTGTTGTTTGTTCAAAACTGCAGATTCCTCAACATCTCCAGATATTGAACTTGACTGGGTGCGAATTCTGGCCCGGCACTATAGTTTTCATTATGTAGTATCAAGTTATAGCATGGGAATACCTATCTGCTGGTGGATAATGATTTTGATTTTTAATGTATTTTCATTCGTTGTCAACACTAACGGTATCCGTCGTTTGTGACTCCCAGTGAGACAGAACTATTTGCGAGATCACTGTAAGTTCAAGGATGTTGTTCAGAGATGCTGGTGGAGAAAAATTCGGTAGCTGACGTCTCTTTGTGTGTAGTCAACAACGATATGGGTCGTGTTCGATTCCCAGTCAGCACTGAAATATTCGTCATATTATTTCTAGTTTAAACATGCTCACATGTCGCTTCTGGTGTAACAAACCCATATTTAACGTTCGTTTTCTCTAGAATATAACAGCGATAGATGCCGAATTCGAGTCTCGGAAGGAAAAAGATAATGTTTCATCTCGTCATTTCAGTTAAAACAACTAGCTACTGCCGGAAAATCCGATATGTCACAGTTGATTGTGCTTCCATAACAATCCGATTAGGTTCTGGGTTCGAATTCCTGTTCAGCACAAAGCTTTACATCAAGGAATTCGAAGAAAATTACTCGTGAAGGGGCAATATTTAACATCCCCCGTAGTTCGTCAACAGGGTCAATAGATGGTGCATCCGTTAAAAATGTTTACGTTATGTAACTTGAAATTGATATTTGCTAACTGATAGTGTCTAAAATCGTGGCCTGTCACTCTCTGTATGCCTAGTCAGGAATGACTGTTAGTTTCCGTCGGTCATGAAATCTTTGCTTAGTCTGCATTGCCTGGGTTTCAATGCATATGTAGAACGAGGCGGTTCGTCGTATCATTTAAAGTCCATACATATTCTGAACTAGCTCCTAGTGAAATTAAATTTTTAATGTCATTTTGTGTTAAATAATAAGTATGGTATGTCACTTTGAAGAGGAAATCATGAATATGGCGAACTTACTACGTGCATTACCTATCTGACGTAATACTGGGTGTGGTAACACTTCAGGTATGTCAGTTATTGTAATAAATGTCAGCTTAAAAGCCTTGAGGACACTCTATATGTGATAAGGTGTTCCCTGATATTTGTAGTATCGTGATATTACTTTATATCTGAGTTATTGCGATACAGAGCAGATTTTCCTAGTGATGATTTGTGGGAACCATTTTCAATAGTCAAACAACTGTACCGAGGAGTAATTAGAGTACCTGCTATACAGCTGAGTTATGCAGGTAGTATGCGACTCAGGCGAAATGCAATTCAGGTCATTCCGATACTTTTGAGCAAGACTGTGCATGTGCAATATAAACAACGAAGCAATTATAAAAATCACAGAAAATAAAACACAGTACCAATGTTTTGTAATCTCGCAGAGCTTGTGGGTTGTGAAATGTCCTACACTTAGTGGAACAAAACTGCGTATTGGAAAAATGCGTAGATGTGAGTTTATCTTAGTCATACAGTAGAGATCATCGAAGCGTTTTACAAGGAAATGTTAATTAATTTCAGGGTGCGAGTAACAAGAACCACGACAATTAAAAAGTTAAGATCCTTGTGCAAACGTCGATAGACGTTGCAGGCGCAAAGGAAGGAAACGAAAAGCAAATGTGGAACATAATGTGCAGCTGAGAAATAACAGGTGAAAGTTTCGAGCAAACATGGTTAGTCACTTAATTTAATGTGAAAATTGCTGGTCAGTTTAACACAGTCTGTCAGTAAAATTGACTCAGAACGTGAGTGTATGCTGCTCCTATAAATTATGCCCAACTGTGGCAAGTATCCGGATCGTTGTAAATCGAAGGCTACGAAAGGCAGTGCTCTTGGTGAGTCACCTGACGGTTCGTCCTCACAGCTTCACTTCTGCCAGTATATATCTCCTTCCTTCTTTGTAAACTTGCAGACATTGTCTCGTATACCTCCCTGAACTGGCACTTCTAGAAGAAATGACGACGGGTCGGGATTCGTGGAAACACACCACACTCAGTAACAGCATTGTCTGCAGAAAGAAAGGTACCAGGTACGCGTCGCTGCCCGGCATATTGTTTTATGCTGGCAGTGACCTTCAAGTCAACCTACACTTGGTAGCGTAGTGAATATTCATTCTGATGACAGAATATCCTGAATATATCGAATGCAAAATTCAAGAAATGCTGTTTGAGGCAATAAAAGTGAGAGCAAAACGATACAGAGTCCTGAGTTGGGTTGGAACCAAATTTGGTAAGCAGCAAAACAATCCAAATAAGCCATATAAGCACTACAAAACTTCTTTAAGCGTTCATATCGGTCATTAGAGAAACTACAATCACGTAACACTGAAGATTATGACCATCCAAATATAACGACTGGTGAGATGAATAAAGCCATTAGACGAAAGACGAAGTCACCAGAGATCCTGTCCACTGTCTACGTAAAGACTGAACTACGAGGGGTGTTCAGTAATCGATGCAACACATTTTTCTGAAGGGAGACGAGTTTTATTCAAGATTCAAATACACTTATTCATCACTCTTTTGGATACAAGACCATATTTTTCCGCAAAATCTCCTTCCAATGGGACGTCCTTACGCCACCATACTGGAAGGGCCTGCTTGCCTGCATGGTGTCTCTCTACTGGTCGACGTTAGAGCCAAGCAGCAGACCGTATTATTCGTTTCGGACCTCTTGATAAGTATGGAAGTGCGATTACGCATGTCAATCACATTGCGATTACGGGCAGCATGGGGTTCACGCCTGAGCCTCAGGACCTGCGCTAGCAGCGCATGTCGGGTGTTTCAAGCGTCAACGTCGCGTCTTAATATCTCGGGATGTAATGGAAACATTGCGATGCAGTCAACGCCTTTGTGTATGTGCTTTGTCATGCTATGGATTGTTGAAGAAAAAATATAGGAGATCCATTTAAAAAAAAAAAAAAAACATAAGTTTGTGTTAAAAAACACATATGCTTTCGTTTTAGAATGTTTCCAAATATGTACATTCATGGGCCCCAGCCCTACATTGATACCGATGAAAGTCGTTTTCCAATACCTGTTATTGTTCCAGAGATATTTTGGGTGGACATGATAGCTGGAACACCCTGTATATGCGGTGTCTATTCTTTTGGACTTCTAAGCCCACCATTAGTTTCGTCAATTCTCATTACTTTCCTCAGTTCCTGCCACGCTATCGTCATCAAAATACCTAATTCAATCGATCTTGTAGGACAATTCTTTTAAACATTTTGGAAGGTTTGGACAATTGAGCAAACATGATATGCGACTGCTGTACTGGGTTAATTCTTTCTACAATGTTCAATACAGTCTTTTCCTTCCTATATGAATGACACAGTACTTGAGATAGCCGACAAAATATCACATAGTATTATCACTAGAACGACGGACGTGGTCAAAATGACCGATTTCATACTTATTTCCTTCCTTGTCATATACAATTTATTTACTTGGTTCATGAAATCATATGAATTTTCCTACTTTTTTTGGATTTACAATATATTTATATTTTCTTCCCCATTGGATTCCACATACCTAGAACGGCGAAAGGGGTGAATCTGACTCTACTGTAATTTATCTTCTGAGTAAGTGTAATTTATCCATCAATGAAGCAGCAACAGACAACAGACATTTCGAGCAGTTGCTCATCACTCTCGAACCTCAGCATGTCAAAATTCTGATCTCTCACCGTTTATGTCATGTCATTAAGGCAACAGTCTTTGTCCATGAAACACGGTTTCGAAAATGTGTCGTCAGCGTGGACTTTCTGATGAAGAAGTGTTATGTCTCTTAGAGGATTCCGAGGTTGAATCGAAAATTAAGTTGAATTGAAAATTGACTTCAATGCTGAAGATGATAACTATTTACCTGACACAACTGAAGATGAGGACGTTGTGAACGAGGAGCGATTAGTGGAAGACGATCCATATGAAGATCTTTGTCAATCATCAACTCTTCTATCACAGCAGGCAAAGTTGGAAGCGTCTAGTAAGATTTTTGCTAGGGATGGAATCGTGTGGGAGATTGCCAGTTTTCATCTTCCGGAAGGAGGGCGGCTCTGAACATCCAGAAGGAGAGAGGAGGTACCACTGCTTACGCTTGCCAAAAAGCACGTCTGTCACCAGTGCCTTCCGTGTTATTTTTCACGAAACAATGCTATGTATCTTGAAGAAACACATAGAATCAAATGCACGAAAATTACTCAAATAAAATGGCTGGACTGTGTCATTTGAGGAACTGGTGGAACTGCTACCCATCATGTATGTTTGGAGTGTCATTTGTAGCAATGGTTTGTCTGTGGGTGATCTGTGGTGGCACTCTCGGAAGCCTACTTTTATCGAGGACATTTCGCCAAGGGACCGATTTCAGAAACTTCTAAGATTTCTCTTTCTCGATGAAAAATCAACCCATGCTGAACGCCTCTTATATCTGAAATTAGGGGGAAAATTATTTGAAAACAGTTTTCGTTCTTACTGTCCTGGAGAAAATCTAACGATTGATGAGCAACAGTTACCAAGTAAAAAAAGATGAAAGTTAACTCATTTCATGTCCAAGAAATAAAACATGGTCCCATATTCTAGTTGGCTGGCGACAAACGAAATAGTATACATGTACTGCTTTTCCATACCTCAGCAAAGAGGACACGCATAGAAACAAGCAACCACTTGAAGAGTATCTCTGTTGACCCACTGTAGGTAAGGGATAACATCCGGTCAAATATTTACCAAAGGAAATCGCCAACACACCCGTAAGAAGTTATTTTATGGAGACAACCAGCTTCATCACCTCAGTAATACCATCGTCAGACCCCTATGCACTCCACGTATACAAATGCATATATATTGATACTGGCGTAACTGAAGCCCTCGATATCTGGATTCTCGTGAATTCGTTTGTGGAGTGTTTACCTCGAAGACTTGACAACAACAAGGCACAACTGCAATGTGCTGTAAATACTTGGACAGTATGTCATTCTGCATCTTAAGGAGATATTTATAAACCAAGGAAGAAACGTGATGCCGGATAACTTCTTTACGTCTCTTCAACTTGCTCAGAAACTCAACGAAAGGAAAACTTCATTAGTTGGTACAATCAACAAGATCCGTCGTGAAATCCCCAATGCAGTTTGGTACCCCATGCCGAAACACGCTCCACCACCACATTGCATCATAGTGACAACACAGGCTGCACCATGACTGTACACCAGGGAAAGAAGAATAAAAATTTTATTCTTTTGAGTAAACTGCATGATGAAATAGCAATAAGCAAGGAAAGAAAGAAGAAAGCTGGATCCATAACATTGTACAACGTAACAAAGTATGGAGTGGATGTGGTTGATGACTCATAAATATGCAACAGAGATTGCATGTATGAGATGGCGAATGCATGTCTTCTACAACATCTTTGACAGGTTGTACAACGTAATGACGAACAAGAAAATGGAAAGGAATAAATTCAAACTTCAGCTGGTGAATGAACTCAAGGGAACGAAAGAGCAAGACATCAGTAAAAGGAAGAGAATAAGGGACAGAAATTAAAATGATCCTAGATTGGGTCTTAACGACTAGCCCAGTGGCAGTTCATAATGGTTCTTTAATCCTTTCAGCGTTGTACACAAAGAACAATAATTACTCACAAACTATCTACCACTCCTCATGCCGGATGACACATACATTAAACATCTTGATCCTGACTAGAGCCCAAGAGTCGGTCAGAAAACAAACAGTCTACACAATATAAATGAAGCTTCAATTTCGATTGTCACCTACTTGGCTGCCACGCCGACAAGAGCTACTGAAGGACTGTAGTGCAGCTGCCGCATGTGGTTTCCAACTCGCAGTGACGAGAACAGCCCACTGTGCTTTCTTTCTTCTTTATTGTAATTTTATTCCTCAGCCCAATATGGGCAGGGGAGGGCTGGCAGTGGCGCAATACGCTACTCTCCATCTGAGTGATAGATTTAATAAAAAGATGAAAACGAGACATATAAAAGGCAATCATTTCGTCTCTCCTAAATGTGATGTGTTCACTGGGTCGCCAAGGCATATGCTACTGTGGCTAGAATGATGCCACCAACAGGCTTAGCCGTCCGTCCACCAGGCGGCAGCACTACTCTGTCTCATGCATCCTGCTTTGTCTCTCCAAATAGCTGTTCTCATGCAATAAACTGCTAGTAGAGTCCTGCTTCACTGGTCCTTCCGAAGTTCTAGGATCCACCAATGGTGCCTATCCAGTGGCCAAAGTGCCTGACCTATCCTCCATGTAAACAGAGCAATGCTGGCACAGGCAACTCCCTTGGCCAGCCCCACCAATACATAAAAGAAGATTGCATGCTACACAGTGTGTGAAAGGAAATTAACCGTGTCGTGAATAGCTAAGTCATAATCATCCCACTCAACTTACTTTAAGACTAATATAGAATGTTAACCAAGTAAAACTCACTTTGACTATCAAAGCACACATCCCGGAATGGTCAATATCTCCAGTTGTTTTAATGTCTTCTCTCCTTTGTGCTTATAATATCTTACAGAGCAGCGCTGTGGCTAGTGTTGGTGCCGTGTGTAGGTTTCTGGCAGAGGGTATCGTTTTGTTTGCATGATTGCACTGTTTGTCTTCTTCTCGTGTTCACTGGCGCCTCTCGGTTTCATAAGCGTTCCCTGTCTGCTGGTGGCTGCTGCGGCGTCTATCGATATGTAGTTCTGCTGCCCTATCTTTGCGGCGACCTTGTACTTTTTCCGTGTGGTGTGAGTGTGGAGTTCGGTTGGGGACGTGGGAGTAGCCAAGTCCGCGCAGAGCGACAACACGCCGGGACCACTGGCGGCCTGTATGGACTGCCAGATAGAAGGGCAATGGTCACGAGGGTAAACGACCACGTCGCAACCTGCATGCTTAAGTTGAGTGCATTGCAATTAGCGTAGAGGAACCTCCACCATTGTGAAATCTCGCGATTTTCCAGTGACTGGGTTAGTGTTGCAGCTCGTAGTGTCGCCGAGGCGAGAAGCAGCGAATGGATTAACTGGGGAAGGCAGATCTGATTAACTTTCATGAGCTTCTAATTACTATTTACTATTTTCAGCTTCATACATTACTAAGTTCAAAAAGCGGTTTCTGTCTTGTGGCCGCTAACGCCCCAGTTACCTGCCCTGGGGTTTTGTGTATGTAACAGCAGTGCACATTTCCTCGCCTTGCTGCCACTGTCCGGTGAGGAGTGTATTTGACAGCTTCTTGATTGTAGGTTGGCTGGCGTTCTTCTACCTTAGTGGTAGTCATTGCCTCTTGTTCTGGGTGCTCTAAGTACAGTATTCTGCAAGCAGAGCCCAGACCCCCAGTCCCGGCTTTAGGTAATTGTACATCTTGCATTTGTTTTGTTGGATGTCAGGTAGCCTCACCAAGATTATCATTAGTCGCTCGTTTGACTGCCACTAGTGCGAGTTTCGTTTTTGTGATCTGAATGCAAATCTTGGGTGCCTTTCTCTTCGCTCACGAAAGTGTTTGGTGTGTGACCTTCTCAGAGGTCAATTCCTGGAGCACCGTCTGTCACTGGCCCTTGTGTTTTATTTTATTATTGTATTATTAAGTTACTATCATTTGTCTCACCTGTTTGGTGGTCTTTTGATTGTTTTTTTATAATTAACTTTTGCTGTGCCATTCACCGTTTGACAGTATATTTGTAACTTTTTTTTAATGCCATTTTGGCGTTTAAGGCCTTTAGCCGTGATTGTGGTTAATTGCTTAAAAGTTGGCTTGTTTTCAAAAAAATGGTTCAAATGACTCTGAGCACTATGGGACTTAACTGCTATGGTCATCAGTCTCCTAGAACTTAGAACTACTTAAACCTAACTAACCTAAGGACATCACACACATCCATGCACGAGGCAGGATTCGAACCTGCGACCGTAGCAGTCCCGCGGTTCCGGACTGCGCGCCTAGAACCACTAGACCACCGCTGCCGGCGACTTGTTTTCAAAAAAATATTATAAAAATAAGTGAGTGATATGGCAAAGCAAACCAATATTAATTGATTCGGACCCCGTCCACAATCGTAACCCAATCCTGCCTTCCTTAATTATCAGGTTTCAATTACCTTGACTCTCACACAGAATGAGGCAGTGTTTTGTCTCGTTATTGCCTTGGTATGGCGCAAAATACTACAATCAAGTATCTAAGGCACTCTGTAAAAGATCAACAGGCGCTTTCTATTACGAGTGAGATCGCAAACAGCAATTATAGTTCCGCTTCTGATGAAGAATATTTAAGAATAAATTAACGTTTGTGCCAAATCAATATTTGAACTTGAATATCCTGCTTGTTCTAAGCGGTTATCTTAACGACTTCGGATATCTGAGAACGCTTCCAGGTGTGGCCCAAATCTCCAGCTGTCTGATCTCTACTTTCCCATGATCTCGGACTTTATTACCGTGGATCCCGCAAAGAGTGTGGCATTGTTTTCTCTCGACATTGCCTTGCTACCGTATGAAATTCTGCAGTGAAGTCACTGCACTGACGATCAACAAATTTTCGCCTTGTTAAAAATATTCTACAGCTAATGTGTAACCATAACCGCAATTTGCGAGATTATTCTCTACTGAATACGGTTGCTGATCGGCACACAGTTTTCAGACACTTCACTGCAGTATTTGCTGTCATAATAATTTAATGTCGAGGGAAAAGTGTATCTCACTCTGCGAGGGATTCGCGGTAATCAGTGTGAGCAAAAGGAAGAGTACATACTAGGTTAGATGGGGATTTGGGCCTTTGATGGAGGCTTGCTCGGATAGCCGAAGTGGTTAAGGTGACTGTAAGTGACAAGAAGGAAATTCGGGTTCGATTCCCTTTCCCGCACAAATTTTCATGTGTTCTGTAGTATTCTTCAGCTGATTCAGAAGCATAATCACAGTTTGCGAGTTCATTCTCAACTGAATGCGACTGTGGAGTGTCAATACAGTGTCTAATACACACAACTGCAGTTAATAAGACTGAGAGGAACTCAGTGCTGTTAATGTCTAGGAGAGAGCCTCACATCACAGAAAATGTTGGAATACATGATTTCAGTGCACCAGTCAGTAGTTCTCACATGTCTGCATATGCGATTTTCTAAAATGGTGTGTCTCAAGTGTACCGTGCATCATTACGTTTGAGTGAGTGGTGTTAAAAAACTACACTCTTGGAAATTGAAATAAGAACACCGTGAATTCATTGTCCCAGGAAGGGGAAACTTTATTGACACATTCCTGGGGTCAGATACATCACATGATCACACTGACAGAACCACAGGCACATAGACACAGGCAACAGAGCATGCACAATGTCGGCACTAGTACAGTGTATATTCACCTTTCCCAGCAATGCAGGCTGCTATTTTCCCATGGAGACGATCGTAGAGATGCTGGATGTAGTCCTGTGGAACGGCTTGCCATGCCATTTCCACCTGGCGCCTCAGTTGGACCAGCGTTCGTGCTGGACGTGCAGACCGCGTGAGACGACGCTACATCCAGTCCCAAACATGCTCAATGGGGGACAGATCCGGAGATCTTGCTGGCCAGGGTAGTTGACTTACACCTTCTAGAGCACGTTGGGTGGCACGGGATACATGCAGACTTGCACTGTCCTGTTGGAACAGCAAGTTCCCTTGCCAGTCTAGGAATGGTAGAACGATGGGTTCGATGACGCTTTGGATGTACCATGCACTATTCAGTGTCCCCTCGACGATCACCAGAAGTGTACGGCCAGTGTAGGAGATCGCTCCCCACACCATGATGCCGGGTGTTGGCCCTGTGTGCCTCGGTCGTATGCAGTCCTGATTGTGGCGCTCACCTGCACGGCGCCAAACACGCATACGACCATCATTGGCACCAAGGCAGAAGCGACTCTCATCGCTGAAGACGACACGTCTCCATTCGTCCCTCCATTCACGACTGTCGCGACACCACTGGAGGCGTGCTGCACGATGTTGGGGCGTGATCGGAAGACGGTCTAACGGTGTGCGGGACCGTAGCCCAGCTTCATGGAGACGGTTGCGAATGGTCATCGCCGATATACCAGGAGCAACAGTGTCCCTAATTTGCTGGGAAGTGGCGGTGCGGTCCCCTACTGCACTGCGTAGGATCCTACGGTCTTGGCGTCGCTGCGGTCCGGTCCCAGGTCGACGGTCACGTGCACCTTCCGCCGACCACTGGCGACAACATCGATGTACTGTGGAGACCTCACGTCCCACGTGTTGAGCAATTCGGCGGTACGTCCACCCGGCCTCCCGCATGCCCACTATACGCCCTCGCTCAAAGTCCGTCAAATGCACATACGGTTCACGTCCACGCTGTCGCGGCATGCTACCAGTGTTAAAGACTGCGATGGAGCTCCGTATGCCACGGCAAACTGGCTGACACTGACGGCGGCGGTGCACAAATGCTGCGCAGCTAGCGCCATTCGACGGCCAACACCGCGGTTCCTGGTGTGTCCGCTGTGCCGTGCGTGTGATCATTGCTTGTACAGCCCTCTCGCAGTGTCCGGAGCAAGTATGGTGGGTCTGACACACCGGTGTCAATGTGTTCTTTTTTCCATTTCCAGGAGTGTAGTTTAGAGACTGGTTGAACGGATATCCAGCGATGTACAATGTCGAGAGTTGTGTGAAACTCAGTTTGTGGACAACTGTGCAGAACTGTTTGCGAAAGAGTTTTGAGACCTTAAGTCTAGAATGCAAAACATAGTAACAAATAGGCGCGAAACAGTCTCAGTAGCTCATAAAAATCATAAGTACCCATAAAGACTTGGAACAATAGAAAATATTGCTCGATTCTTGTATGGGTCTATATTTTGCGTG
Organism: Schistocerca gregaria; assembly: GCF_023897955.1. Classification (NCBI taxonomy): domain Eukaryota; kingdom Metazoa; phylum Arthropoda; class Insecta; order Orthoptera; family Acrididae; genus Schistocerca; species Schistocerca gregaria. Next base: position 517,243,565 of record NC_064924.1, read on the forward strand.
TCAGATTTGTTGCACCTACCGTATACACAGCACTGCCGAAGTAATTAACTGTCCCACAAAACGATACCGACCGAGGTAGAGCAGGAATTCACACACTGAATTCGCTTTCGGGAAGACGATGTTTCAAAAACATCCGCATCTGACCATCCGGATTTAGGTTTCCAGTGATTTCACCAAATCGCTCCAGGGAAATGTAGCAGTGGTTCCTTTAAAGGACGCTACTGATTTCCTTCCCCATCCTTGAACATTTCGAAGTTGCGCGCCGTCTCTAAGTGACCTCCTCCTGAAAACGTTCCTAAATGCTAGGGGCCCTCAAATGAAAACCGAACACTGGCCACAACGAGGCCAAGCAATGGCTACATTCCAAAATAATCACCACATGTGTTAAGACATTTATTCCACTGGGAGAGAAGAACATAGTTGCTTTCGGCCGCTGACACATCCACAACCGCACCCACGCTTGCAATTCCTCGTCGACGAATGTCTTTCTTCAAAGCCGTGAAAAAATCGCCAAAGCCGTGAAAATCGCACTGTGAAATATCCAGACTCTAAGGAGGATATTGTTGTATTTCCCAAACAAATCGGTCAACTGTAGCCTTAGTCAGATTGGAAGTGGGAAGAGGGAAGATGGGGGCTCTGTATCGTGCAACAGGATTATACTGTCCGACAGCATTCTTCGGCGTTTGTGCAAAATTTCTTAATGGCGCTGCGCCTTGGTTGGGTTCCGCACTGAAGGAACTCAATCACCATATGGCCCCTGCCCTCAAAAAAGAAGGTCATAATGACATTACCGGAACTTGAGTGAAATCTACGGAACTTTCTGTGGTGGGAGATGTGGAACGTTTCCACCGTTGGATTTGCCATTTGCACTCGGGCTGTCATCTTGTTGCACGACAACGCACTACCTCACACTTTCTATTGGAAGAAGGCTACGCTGAAGCGATTTGGTTGGGAGACACTGCAACATTCTCAGTACAGCCCGAATCTTCCGCAATGTCATTTTCACATCTTTGGCGGCCTGAAGAAAGACGTGAGTGGATATCGGTTTCAGTCGGACGAGGAAATGTAAGAGGGGGTGCGGTTGTGGATCCGTCAACAACCGACCGCGTCCTGCAAAACAGAAATTTATCGTCTCGTCTTCCAGTGGGGTAAATATCTTGACACTTGTGGTGATTTTTTTTGGATGCAACTATCCCGTTGTCCCGCTGTGGTGGGCATTCGGTTTTCATATGACTGCCCCTCATAGACTAAAAGAACTGAAATGCCTAAATGGAGACTACACGTTTCCAACAACATTCAAACCTACCAAAATTGTACCCGATTGATCGAAAACACCTATCAACATTGCTTGCATTTCAGCACGACGAAAATTTAATCACCTCCTCGTTCCTTGATCGCCTCGCTTATTACCTCACTTTGAACATCCATGTAGCGTTACTGAGAAGCATACTTCAGCCGTGAATTAAGTTCACACTTCGTCTTAATCTCCTTGAACAACTACCACGCCATAAACTGGTTCCGCGAAATTATCTCATGTCTCCATTTAACACCCATCCTCAACTGTTGTCCCCCCCCCCCCCTAATATCACAAACATCTTTCAGCTCTACACTCTTTATGTTATGTCCTCTTGATAATTTTAATTGACTCCTGTGTTGGAAATCAGTGCACATTTATCTTTCATGTCAGCGACAAACCTTTCGTTTCATATCCCCTATAGAAACTAAAATTCTCTTATTCAGTTCTCCGTGTGACAATCCAAATTCCTTCCAACCTCCTAGCATCCATCCATTTCGTACTCCAGATCCTCCCGCAGGACTAACATTGAACTATTAATATCCACATTTTATCACTTCCCATGATTTCATAAATTCACGATCTACATTTATCATGCTCAGTTAATTCTCCACCAGCACCATATGGACGTCTCATTGTGAATATAACCACATTCATCCTCACAGTTTATATGCTGTACCCGTCTATTTTAATATTGTTAATATTTCTGTAAATTAAAAGAAATGGTGAAGGCTGAATAGAGCGATAATGGCACTTGATAATTGGCTGCAATAGCGGACGGTGAGAAGGTCTGTGAGGAAAATAATATGTTCAAACGTACTGTTCCTGGGTTTCCCTTGGAAGCCGATGAGCTCAAGAGGTAAGTCCAAATCTTCCGCGTGGGATCACTAGGACAGCAGAGGAAACAAAAATCAGACTTGATGAATAACAGCTCCAATTGTCGGAAAGGTCTTTATTTTACCTCTTTTACTTTTCATTTCCATATAATACAATTTAAAATTATGAATATTTTTGATATAATTCCTTTAAAACTGAATCAATAATGCACAAAAGTGTATAGTTTTTATAATCATGGCAAGTGGGTTTCTTTTATGATATTACTGAGCTCATCACTTTTAAATACACCCGACTTTCACTTTCGTAATCATCTGACTAAGCTTCATCACAACATAATTTAAGCTATAAATTTTTCTGTACTGATATTGTACGTGTACAAACTTCAGTTTTCTTCATGTCGAAACTCCTACATTTGTGTTATGTAAAGCATCAAAACATTCATTACATCGTTATGGACATTTTGTTTTTTTGTACAATATCTGTTCAGATTCCGCCAGAAAATGGGTCAGTACAAATGCCGGAACAAGTCCGAGTAGCAGCGCTCTCCTAGCACGGAGAAAGTAATAAAGAGGTCTGACAATTTACGTAACGTGCTTAATACAGTCCATGGAAAGACTTATTCTTCTGTTCAGCATCAGATTAACCGGATCTTGCAGAATTTAGACTTAAAGATCACCTTAAATGGTGACAACGTAAAGTTTGACATCTACGGAAAAGAGTCTACTCCTGATATAGTTCTGAATGTAGAGCAAACCACCCTTTAAACATAAAACTGCTGCCTTCTGGTCCCTCGTAAACTGAGTAATGTTCCTCTCATAAGGGACGAATGTGAAAGAGACTTTCGTATAATCAGGTATATTGCCGTGAGTAATAAGAATCTGGGGTTCACGATTGAGAAATTGAGTAAAAAAAAATGCTAGCGAAGCATGAGGGAGCGGGGAAAGGAAACACTCTGCAACAATAGAGAGAAAGAACAAGTTTTATATGATTGCATATCGTGGATACGGATCAGAGAGGACTGGAAAGAAACAGCCGAGATACTTCCGGCATTTTTCATGCCAAGAAAAAGGCTTCAAAACGGATTCTTTCTCCTGTTCTGTAATGTTTCATATTGAGTGCGATACAAGCCATTCGTGTAAGATCAGATACATTGACGAGACAGCCAGGAGATTTTATACAATATTAAACACCATAAAGACCTGGCAGTTACAAGTCAGCTCTGAGAATGCATTCAATTGACAACCCGCATCACCTGCAACAGGTGAGTGATAACTTAGCTGTCCTAAATGCTGCAGAGAAATGTCGGATACTCAATGCCCTGGAAGAAGTTGAAATTTTAAAAATTCTTCATTCCTGTCCTCTCGATGGAAATGGTGAACGAACTGGCCCACATATTTTAAATGTGAAGCTGCTCTTCGCTCTTCATGTTGTGATAATTCGATCTCCTGTCTGCTTTCACTAACCGCTTTCCTAGTTTAAACATGTCACGAATCACATATCTGTTTCGCACCGCGCCTGCGCTCTGGGTCGCATACGGCCGCAGTACTCACTGCTAGGTTTTACTGTTACATAGTTTACCTGTTCATGATCCCGGTAGAATTTAAGTAATTTGATGGAATATTTGATCTCCCCCTCCCCCGACAGCCGTCCAGTTGTGTTGCACTTTACATGTTTCAAGATGGTGGTGACTTTTGGTGTCCGCTCGTGATGTCCATTTTACCGTTTTTTGTGAGACCCTTTTATCCTTCTGACAAGGAACGTTCGGTTCCATTATGACATTGGGGCGGGGATTTTATTTGCAACTGACGTCCTGTTCTCTCTCTTATTTTTTAAAATGCAGAAATCTAAGCCACACCATTCGTTATCTGATATTTGAGACTTGATGATCCTCATCCAGTCTCGAGTAACTAAATATTTTCATTATTACAGTTTACACCAGATGATGGAAATTTAAGTGTTCCGAAACTGGCCGTGTACACAATACAAGATTGCAGGATCAAGCAACTGTTGTGTGGTTTCTTTATTTTACAAAAAGGGTTGTAAAGATTTTTTCAATTTCTCCTAGCTGGGATCATCCATAGGTCACAGCACTGAAGGAGATATATGAAATTTTGTACTAGTCTGTGGTTTAGAATCACGTCATTTAAGCAACAATAATCAACTGTAAGCACTAAGAAACTGTGGGATTTTGGTAATCAGCAGTCAAGGTCGTGAATTTAAGCGAATTGTACTTCGGGATTCGTAAATAAAGTCTAGGAAGTCCCTATCCTTATCCTCCATTATAACATCGTGTTAAAATACAGGGTGACAATTATTGATGAAACAAAATCCTCACAACTTGTGAACAATTTCAGTTAGCACGTTCAAACTGCGCGGGGCATGATGGGTATTAGTATGCGCATGCATGGTTTGGTTTAGCGACGAAGCACAATTTCATTTGGATAGGTTCGTCAGTAAGCAAAATTGCCACATTTGGAGGACTGGGAATCCGAATTTTGCGATCGAGAAGTCTCCTTACCCTCAACGTTGACTGTATGGTGTGCAGTGTCCAGTCACGGAATAATCGGGGCGATATTCCTTGAAGGCACGGTGACCACCAAACGGTACGCGCTGGTTATGGAAGGTGATTCAACCAATATTATCCAAAGTACCCCTGATTTCGACAAGATGTGGTTCATGCAAGACGGAGCTCGATGCCATCCAAGCAGGAGAGTGTTTCTTGTCCTGGAGGAGCGCTTTGCGGGTTGCATTTGGGCTCTGGGCTACCCAGAGGCCACTGGCATGGGCCGGCATTGGCCGCCATATTCTCTTGATCTGAACACATGCGAATCCGTTTTCTGGGGCTGTATTAAGGACAAGGTGTATAGCAATAACCTCAGAACCATCGCTGACCTCAAAATAGCCATTCACAAGGTCGTCCTGAGCATCGATGTTCCGACACTTCAGCGAGTCATGCAGAATTTCGCTATTCGTCTCCGCCACATCATCGCTAATGACGACAGGCGTATCGAACATGTCACAACGGAAGCCAGAATATCTGTATGGACGTTTACATGTTGAATATAAGTGTGTGTACGGCGAAGTTTGTAGCTAATTTACGTTTTTTTCTATATAGTTCAATAATTGGTACCTTCTACATTACTCCCCTAACACCGCGTGTCTCTACTAAGAGTCGTCAGACGTATTTTTCTGGCGTTTCGGCAGATTTTTGCAGTTTCGTTTTTTCGTTCTGTAGCTCGAGTCAACCCATACACTGCTCGTTACGTTTTCATGCGACGCGCAGTATCAACAAAAAGCGCCGGTTTGTTTCCCATTATAAAACGAATTATTTTTTAATGTTACGCGCCCATTCGAAAGAGCGGTCACAAATTATTGTAGTCCGACGTTCGTTTCAGCGATATATATTGAACAGAGGCGGTAAAATACGATCTTATCGACGAAGTGGGGAAACATTACGCGAACTAAATGGCGCGGTAAGGGAATAAATGCAAGATAACAGACGTGTATTACGCAGCTGTTCGTCGGTTCGCGTCTGAGATGCTCGATGTAGGACCCCACGCAGCTGATAAAGCACTTTTTAAAAAATGGTGACTTTGCGCCAAAAGCTTTGTAGAAATTCGGGAGTCTCGGGGATATGAAAATAGGCGTTGTTACGATTTCTACCAAGGGACTGGAGGAAATGATTACAAATATGGAAATACATGTTCTTTTGAAGTGCAGTGCGGCAGAGGGAGGAAAGCAATGATCTGAAGTCTGTCGATGCATTGAAGGAAGCGTCGAGCGATGGTTGTATGGAGACATATAGTGCACGAGGAATTGCCTGAACATTCGAAATGCCTGTGAGGACGCTGCAAAAAATTCTAAGAGACGTCCTGCAGTGCTATACAAGCAAAATTACCCATGTTCAGGTGTTGGTTTATGCCCACCTGCCGATAAGACAAACATATGTCCTAGTATTTCTTGCTCATATGGAAGTGGATAATGAGTGGCCATGGAGCATTCTGCGAACAGATGAAGCCCATTTCTATCTCCAAAGACACGTCAAAATAGAGAAAATGAGCTACGGAGAATTCGCACACGCATCGGTCGGTGCCGCTTCATTCTGCAAGGGTGAGTGGGTTATACGCGTTAATGCCACCGTTTACTGCAGGGCCATATTTTTCGAAAAGATGCTCCCTTCGGTTCCTATTACCTTAGCCGCCACAAGCAAAAGGTCTAAGAGACTTTTGCTACAACTTCATCCCAATACTTCAACAGCGTAGTTGCGTGGGTACGATCATTTTTATCCAAGATCGCGCTTCTCTGCACATCCCACATCCATCTGGCTGCTACAGCGGCATTTCGGAAATGCTAGAATTATCATCGGTTATTTCCCTACAGCCTGGTCGTCTAGATCACCTGATCTTAAACCCTGTGGCTTCCAGCTGCAGTGTTATCTGAAAGATAGTGTGTTCAGTGCTCCGATTACAAATGTAACTAAACCGAAGACAGGCGTAGAGTAAAGCATTCCAAACGTGACCCCTGAGTCACGCCGATCTGTGGTGGAACATACTTTTTCTCATTTAACTCGTGTCATGAAATGGTGTACAGCATACTAAATATGTCTTTCGCCAGTCTCACAATAGCTAAAAACAGATTAAATATGCTGATTTCGGCGTCAGTATTGTTAAAAACGGTTTTATTTTTGCGTTTATTGTCGTTTTTGGCCTCAGGACGTCCCACAACAGTTTAATACCAAACTTGTTCATCATAGCAAACTCCACAGTACAGTCGATGTAACGTGCAATTCACCTCACAGCCATCTTGTTGCAATTCATCTGTCATTTGTAGCTGAACACATTTATCTTATGACGCTTAAAATACCACAATGCGTATCTAGTGCGAGAGGTTTTATACTTTTCATTAGAAAACATTTTCTCCTTCGGTAATCTTTTGAAACTGCAACTTTAATTATAATCACCATATGTCTCTGCATGTGTGCGTGGGGGGGGGGGGGGGGGGGGGTCGTACGCACAGAGAGCTTTGTGTGTGGAAAAGTGGCGACGAGTGGAAGACTAAGATCGGAGTGCTCGGAGTAAGAAATGTATAAGACAAGGATGTAGTCTGTTCAACGTACACTTCGAAGAAGCAATGACGGAAATAAAAGAAAGGTTCAAAAGTGGAACTAATATTCAAGATGAAAGGATGTTAATTATAATATTCACCGATGACATTGCCGTCCTCAGTGAAAGTGAAGAAGAATTACCGGATCTTTTGAATGGAATGAAGAGTCTTATGACACTGGGAATAAATCGAAGGAAAACAGAAGTACTGGGGATAGAAGAAATGAAAACAACGAGAAACGTAATATCAGGATTGGTGATCTCGAAGTAGATGGAGTTAAGGCAGCAAAATAACCCATGAAAAACGGAACAAGGAGGACATAAAAAGCATACCAGTAGTGGCAGAAAGGGCGTTCCTGGTAATCAGAAGTCTACTAGTATCAAAGATAGGCCCTAATGTCAAGAAGATATTTCTGAGAATGTACATTTGGAGCACAGCGTTGTGTGGTAGTGGAACAGGGGAGAAAATCGAAGCACTTGACACCTACTGCTACAGAAAAATTTTGAAAATTAGGGAAAGAGGAAGTTCTCCTGAAATTCGGCGAGGAAAGAAAAATTTTGCAAAAACTGACAAATAAACAGAACAGGAAGCTAGGACAACTCTTAAGACACCACGGAATAACTTCCATAGTGCTAGAGGGACCTGCAGAGCAAGAGAGAAATTGGAATACATCCAGCAAACAACTGAGGACCCATGTTACAAGTGCTACTCTGAAACGAAGGGGACCACAAAGGAGAAGAAATCGTGCGGGGCGAATGAAACCATTCTGAAGAGCGAAAATAAATAAATTCAGGCTATAAAATGATCCCATTTTGATGGCAGTCTGATGTTTGTCACGATTCGAGACATGTGGTGTTGATTTCTTTTGTGCAGTGACTTCACGTAAAAGATCAAAAAGGTTGAAGTTTTGTTTACAAAACGGAATGGCTACTGAGAAGAAGGGCCATGCACTGTTGCTAAAGCTGTTATAGCAGAGCAGCAGCAATGGCAGAGTTGTACTGTTGGACTGTCGCGGACACAAACAACTGCGAAGAGACCTAATATCATCGAATGGAATATGATCAAAAATATGAAGAAACAGCTTAATCCTGTATTGCGGCAATGAGAGGGAGGCGGCACATTCCCATGGAAACTAATTGTGCAGTTGCTGTACGTATAGTCGATCTTGCAGCACGTAAGACAAATTTCGCAACCAGTCCTCGAACTTTGTCACTGGAGTGGTCTGTTACCTGGCCTACATCTCAAACTATTTTGCGGGGTATTTTACACTGTATTCAGAATATGCACCAAATGAAGCCCCAAGACAGGCTATAACATCAAGAGTACGCCCTTCGTTTTTTGGCAAGCACGGATGTGGAAGACATGTGGCCGGCGAATATTCTATGGACGGGCGAGGCACACTTTAGCCTGCACGGTTCTGAGAATGCACAGAACTGTCGCATATGGGGCCCTACTCCGCAACATATTGTCCAGCAGTGTCCACTGCACTCAGATTAGGTGATCGTGTGACGTGCTCTCACAAGCTCCCTCATTCTTGGTCCAGTTTTCCTTCGAGGAGTCCGCAGCTCGTGGTCGTGCGGTAGCGTTGTCGCTTAACGGGCCCAGGTTCCCTGGTTCGATTCCAAGCGGGGTCAGGGATTTTCTCTGCTTCGTGATGACTCGGTGTTGTGTGATGTCCTTAGGTTAGTTAGGTTTAAGAAGTTCTAAGTTCCAGGGGACTGATGACCATAGATTTTAAATCCCATAGTGCCAGAGCCACTTGAACCATTTGAAACTCGGAGGAGATGAAGCATTGCGGGCCTTTGAGGAGCACATCAACATCAGCACACTATTAAAACCTTCTTGTGCAACACGAGATTCCAGATTTGTATGATCACAACTGTGTTCACACCATTATTTTCGCAAGGCAGGTACATCAAATATCGCTTACCAGGTGAAAGACTTGCTTCGAGAAACTTATGTAATGATCGCATCGTCTCCAGACTCGAAACAGTTGTAGACGAAGACTGAGACTGGACTACATCCAGGAAGTGACTGAGGACCCATGTTACAAGTGCTACTCTGAAATGTAGGGGATGGCGCAGGAGAGTAATTCGTGGTGGGTGAATCAAACCATTTGTGGCTTTCCAGATACCCCAACTTAAATCTTAAATCAATGTGGCTTCTGGTTGTGGGGATATCTGGAATATCGTGCCTATCAGGTATGTAACCGGACTCTTCTTGATCTGAGGTATGGCAAACAATGAATGTCGCTCTGATTACACCAGATATACTGCGAGCAACTGTCGAAAAAGTCGTGTTATGGTTCAAAATGTTTCAAATGGCTCTGAGCACTATGGGACTTAACTTCTGATGTCATCAGTCCCCTAGAACTGAGAACTACTTAAATCTAACTAACCTAAGGACATCACACACATTCATACCCGAGGCAGGATTCGAACCTGCGACCGTAGCGGTAGCGCGGTTCCATACTGTAGCGCCTAGAACCGCTCAGCCACCCAGGCCGGCTCATATTGTGGATGCAGCATGTTGCTGGGTGGGGAGACCATACAGAAAACCTGTTGTAACTTGTGATCATGTCCCAATAAACGTGGCAGAAACACAGTTGTTATATGTTTGGCCTTTGCTCGCTTTTTCCTGCATCTAGCCAACATTCTGACTTCTTCCAATGCCATATTTTCATCTGGTGGAAGAAAGAGGAACTATTATTCTTTTTAGCATACTCCAAAAGAACACTGGTTAATGAACAATTGTACGGTCTTTCACAGTCCGGTGATCCGCACTCAGTGCATACTGACAGGGTAGACACCCACTGCATCTTCCGTGGTAGGATTTACGTGTGAACGACTGACGTGTAAAAATAATGGAAAGCGATTTATGTTAAAGTGAAATTATCTTTTCGGGGCTACTGAGTTGACTCGCGACAGTCTTGATAGCATTTAACCCCTGGGGGAGAGGGCGCCGGTAGTAAGGTGAAATAGTTAAGGCATACCTTTGGAACGTGTGGAGAAATTTGAACCAAACTGGTAGAAGTTAACCCTGTAAAAGAAAATACTGAGGGTCTGGAACATTCCGAGCACTTCTAGAGATGGGTATGGAGGTAATTCTCGTATAATCATAGTTGTGGAAAACTTGGAGAAATTTGAACCAAATTTATTACACACACACTACTGGCCATTAAATTGCTACACCACAAAGGTAACGTGCTACAGACGCGAAATTTAACCTACAGCAAGACGATGTTGTGGTATGTATATGATTACCTTTTCAGACCATTCACACAAGGTTGGCGCCGGTGACGACACCTGCAATGCGCTGACATGAGGAAAGGTTCCAGCCGATAGCTCATACCCAAACAGCAGCTGACGCCGTTGCCTGGTCAAAGGTAAAACGTTGTTCTGATGCCTCGTGTAACGAGGAGAAATGCGTACCATCACGTTTCCGACTTTGATAAAGGTGGGATTGTAACCTATGGCGATTGCGATTTATCGTATCATGACATTGCCGCTCGCGTCGGTCGAGATCCAATGACTGTTAGCAGAATATGGAATCGGTGGGTTCAGAAGGGTAATACGGATCGCCGTGCTGGATCCCAACGGCCTCGTATCACTAGCAGTCGAGATGACAGGCATCTTATCCGCATGGCTGTAACGGATCGTGCAGCCACGTCTCGATCCCTGAGTCAACAGATGGGGACGTTTGCAAGACAACAACCATTGCACCAACCGTTCGATGACGTTTGCAGCAGCATAGACTATCAGCTCGGAGAGCATGGCTACGGTTACTCTTGACACTGCATCACAGACAGGAGCGCCTGGGATGGTGTAGTCGACGATGAACGTCATTTTTTCGGATGAATCCAGGTTCTGTTTACAGCATCATGATGGTCGCATCCGTGTTTGGCGACATCGCAGAGAACGCACGTTGGAAGCATGTATTCGTCATCGCCACGCTGGCGTATCACACTGCGTGATCGTATGGGGTGCCATTGGTTACACGTCTCGGTCACCTCTTTTTCACATTGACGGCACTTTGAACAGTGGACGCTACATTTCAGATGTGTTACGACCCGTGGCTCTACGCTTCATTCGAGCCCTGCGAAACCCTACATTTCAGCAGGATAATGCACGGCCGCATGTTGCCTTTCTGGATACAGAAAATGTTCGACTGCTGCCCTGGACAGCACACTCTCCAGATCTGTCAGCAATTGAAAACGTCTGGTCAATGGTGGCCGAGCAACAGGCTCGTCACAATACGCCAGTCACTACTGTTGATGAACTGTGGTATCGTGTTGAAGCTGCCTGGGCAGTTGTATCTGTACACGCCATCCAAGCCATGTTTGACCCAATGTCCAGGCGTATCAAGGCCATTATTACTCCCAGATGTGGTTGTTCTCGGTAATGATTTCTCAAGATCGTGGACCCAAAGTGCACGAAATTGTATTCATATGTCAGTTCTAGTATAATATATTTGTCCAATGAATACCCGTTTATCATCTACATTTCTACTTGGTGTAGCAATTGTAATGGCCAGTAGTGTATTTCTTACTGTCTACAAAGAAATATTTTGAGGTTAAGAAACCTCCAGCATCCCTAATTTTGGATGTGGTTCAAATGGCGACTTAACATCTGTGGTCATCAGTCGCCTAGAATTTAGAACTAATTAAACCTAACTAACGTAAGGACATCACACACATCCATGCCCGAGGCAGGATTCGAACCTGTGACGGTATCAGTCGCGCGGTTCCGGACTGAGCGCCTAGAACCGCGAAATTTTGGATGTGATTTAGATGGAGGTGAAATGTAAAAATATTCAGAGACGAAGGACTCTAGTGGCGGCTCCAAAGTTTTCTTTCTTGATATGCTGACCAGCGTCGGTCCGCTAACGATACACAGCATTCGGCGCTGCTCGGCTGATTCCTACGTTTTTTTACACCTATGGGGGTCAGTAAGGATGGGTGTGACGTGAAAATAAGCAATCAATTGTCTTCGGGATTAAATGCTTAGTAATGACAGTACCGATGTCCACTGATCTACGGGAACCGGACTTAAAGGAACGAAAGTTAAATTCGGAAGTACCCGAAGGATGTGTGATACGACAGTTAATGTTTACAGTAGTGGACGTTGCCATTTGCATAAGGCTGTTCCCAGATGCTGCTGTTGTCTTTGAGAAGGCAGTCACGGCAGAAGACCATAGAGGGATTGGCAGAGGATTTATGAACGGTGCGTGGATTCGTGGATGAGCCTGAAAGTAAATAATTGTAGTGTAAGGAGCGTAAATAAGCGCGGAAATGAACTGGTGTGCGATTACGCTGTTGGCGATCAATCACTGGAAGCATTAACTACCGTAAGGAGCAACAGGCCGAGAAATCTCAAGTGTATTGACAACAAAGCAAATTTCAGTAGAAACAGATTCCAGGACGAGATTAATTGAAAGAAACCTAAAGTTCTTTAATTCATTGACGAAAGAAGTTTCTCACAAAACACTGGTTCGACTGATTCTAGAATATTGTCCATCAGTATGGGAAGAGGTTGTAGATGAAGATGAACTGAGAGATATGATACTGAGAGAAGAATTTTACAGAGCACTGAAAGACAAAAACAGAATCACGTCTCCGGGGGTAGAGGACATTCTGACAGCCTTGGAAGAGCCAGTAATAACAAAACTCTTCTATCTAGAGAGGAAGGCGTATGGGAAAAGCGAAATACCCTCAAACTTTTAGAACAATGGCAATACCAAAGAAAGCAACTGCTGACAGGTGTGGAAATTACCAAACTATCAGTTTTATTACGACACGTTTTCATAACTGCAAAATACCTAACATGAATTCTTTGTAATAAAATGGAAAAACTGATAGAAGCCGACCTCGAGGATGGCCAGTTTGAATTCTGGAGAAAATAGGAATACACGAGGCTTAGACGATAGATTAGAGGAAAATTTGACAGTGTTGACTTGAGTACTCTCTTTGAAATTCTGAAAATAGCAATGGTAAAATACAGGTAACGAAAAGCTATTTCCATCTTTCACAGTAATCAGACGGTGGTTGTAAGATTCGAGGGACCTGAAAGAGAAGCAGTGGTTGAGGAGCAAATGAGACAGAGTTGTAGCCTATTCCCGACGTTATTCAATCAGTACAACGAAAAAAAAAATAATAAAGAAAGACCAAAGATACATTTCTTGTAGGAATTAATGTTCAGGGAGAGGAAATAGAACTTTGAGGTTTACCAATTGAAGTAATTCCGTTAGAGACAGCAAAGGACTTGGAAGAGCAGCTGAGCGGAATGCAGCGTGTTTTGAAAGAAAAACGGAAGATGAACATCAAGGAAAGTGTAAAAATGATAATGGAATTAAGGCGAATTAAATCAAATGATACTGAGGAAATTAAATTAGGAAACAAGACACTTAAAGTAGTGGAGGAATTTTGCTATTTGGACAACAAAATAACTTATGATGCGCAAAGCAGATTAGCAATCGCAAGGAAAGCTTTTCCGAAGAAGATAAATCTGTTAACATCGAATATAGATTTAAATATTAGGAATTATTTTCTGGGGTATTTGTATATAGTATAACCCTGTGTGGAAACGAAACATAGGTGACAAACAGTTCAGGCAAGAACACAATAGAAGCTTTTGAAATGTTGTGCTACAGAAGAATGCTGAAGATTAGATGGGTGGATCGTGTATCTAATGAGAAAAGTAGGCGAGAAAACAAGTTTGTGGCACTCTCTGAATAGATGAAGGGTTTGGTTGATGGGACCCATTTAGAGACGTCAAGGTATAACTAGTTCACCAATTTGGTATTGGTGCGAAGTTTGGCAGAGACCAAGAGAAGCATAAAGTAAGCGGGTTCAGAAGGATGTAAGTTGCAAGAGGCTCGGACAGGATAGAGTAGCACGGACACCTGATTCAAATCAGTCCTCGGACTGAAGACCTCAATGACAACATGGGACACTTACAAGGTTGGATTAATAAATATTCAAATATGCGTGAATTCTTAAGGGAACAAACTTCTGGAGTCATCGGTCCTTAGACCTACACACTACTTAAACTAACTTACGCTAGTAATAACACACAAACCTATGCCCGAGAGAGGACTCGAAATCTCCGGTGGTAGGGGCCGCGCATTCAGTGACATGGCGCCTCAAACAGCGCGGCCACTTCGAGCAGCTTGGATTATTAGAAGAGACAAACAAGTCCGAATGTAGAAAGGCTCGTTGTGTGTCGAAATCGTTTAGTCGGTCTGAGAGCGTTACGAAGATGCTCGACGAACTCAGTGGCAGATGCTAGACTGGAGGAGTTGTGCATCGAGGAGGGGTTCATTACTGAAACTCCTAGACAGTACTTTCCGGGAAGAGCTGGGCGACATATTACGCCCTGCCACGTAAATCTCGCGGAATGACAAGAACGAGAACAGTCGAGAAATAAGACCTACTACTGGGCTTATCGACAATAATTTTTCATATGCGCCTTCCACGAAAGGTCCAGTGGAGGGATGGGGGTGTGAAGTACCATCTGCCACACGGGGTAAGGTGGTTTGTTGAGGGTGGTGCACAGATAACAGTTGTGTATGTAGAATGTGTGTGAGTTTGGGAGTGGGGGTGGGGCTGCAAGAAGCAAACGAGCACCACAGTACCATGTGATATTCCATCTGTTACGAGAGTAGTAACCGATTCCCATTTTAAAGCATGAAACTCAATTAAAAAACATTTTTTTTAAGGTGTACCTGAAGAAGTAGCATGTTTTAACAAGGCGGAATTCAATTTTGAGCTGAAGTTGTAAATATTCATCTGGTTTTTGGTGTTGCCTTCCACTACGGTCTGGGGTTGTCTCACCTACTCTTCGCTGCCTGGAATACTCCTGTGTGTTAAACTACTATTCTAGATAATGTAGACCACAAGAACTTTTCGGTTAACTGCTTCTGATGTTTATTACAATCACATTTTTTTTAAAGAACGTTGAAAATACTCGTGCCTCGGGCATGGATGTGTGTGATGTCCTTAGGTTAGTTAGGTTTAAGTAGTTCTACTTCTAGGCGACTGATGGCTTCAGAAGTTGAGTCGCATAGTGCTCATAGCCATATAAACCATTTTTGAAAATACTCGGTAAAAACAAGAGTAATCCTGACATGGAGCAGGACCATATTCTAACCTGTATACAGGAAACCCACCGACTGAACCTGTAGCTCTCACTTATGCAATCAACAACGATTGTTAAAGTTAAGAATTAGTGTTGGGCTCATTGAATAAGAAAATTACAACTAAAAAAGTCGAGTTTTTACTACTTTGATTATGGCATTTGACTAGAGGTGCGTATAAAATACTGCACGTAGTGCTTTTTGTGACGAAACCTAAATTTCTTGGGGAGAATTGCTTCCTAAAAAACTGTTTAACAATGCACAGTATTGATGGTCAAATACACTCCTGGAAATTGAAATAAGAACACCGTGAATTCATTGTCCCAGGAAGGGGAAACTTTATTGACACATTCCTGGGGTCAGATGCATCACATGATCACACTGACAGAACCACAGGCACATAGACACAGGCAACAGAGCATGCACAGTGTCGGCACTAGTACAGTGTATAACCACCTTTCGCAGCAATGCAGGCTGCTATTCTCCCATGGAGACGATCGTAGAGATGCTGGAGGTAGTCCTGTGGAACGGCTTGCCATGCCATTTCCACCTGGCGCCTCAGTTGGACCAGCGTTCGTGCTGGACGTGCAGACCGCGTGAGACGACGCTTCATCCAGTCCCAAACATGCTCAATGGGGGACAGATCCGGAGATCTTGCTGGCCAGGGTAGTTGACTTACACCTTCTAGAGCACGTTGGGTGGCACGGGACACTTGCGGACGTGCATTGTCCTATTGGAACAGCAAGTTTCCTTACCGGTCTAGGAATGGTACAACGATGGGTTCGATGACGGTTTGGATGTACCGTGCACTATTCAGTGTCCCCTCGACGATCACCAGAGGTGTATGGCCAGTGTAGGAGATCGCTCCCTACACCATGATGCCAGGTGTTGGCCCTGTGTGCCTCGGTCGTATGCAGTCCTTATTGTGGCGCTCACCTGCACGGCGCCAAACACGCATACGACCATCATTGGCACCAAGGCAGAAGCGACTCTCATCGCTGAAGACGACACGTCACCATTCGTCGCTCCATTCACGCCTGTCGCGACACCACTGGAGGCGGGCTGCACGATGTTGGGGCGTGAGCGGAAGACGGCCTAACGGTGTGCGGGACCGTAGCCCAGCTTCATGGAGACGGTTGCGAATGGTCCTCGCCGATACCCCAGGAGTAACAGTATCCCTAATTTGCTGGGAAGTGGCGGTGCGGTCCCCTACGGCACTGCGTAGGATCCTACGGTCTTGGCGTGCATCCGTGCGTCACTGCGGTCCGGTACCAGGTCGACGGGCACGTGCACCTCCCGCCGACCACTGGCGACAACATCGATATACTGTGGAGACCTCACGCCCCACGTGTTGAGCAATTCAGCGGCACGTCCACCCGGCCTCCCGCATGCCCACTATACGCCCTCGCTCAAAGTCCGTCAACTGCACATACGGTTCACGTCCACGCTGTCGCGGCATGCTACCAGTGTTAAAGACTGCGATGGAGCTCCGTATGCCACGGCAAACTGGCTGACACTGACGGCGGCGGTGCACAAATGCTGCGCAGCTAGCGGCATTCGACGGCCAACACCGCGGTTCCTGGTGTGTCCGCTGTGCCGTGCGTGTGATCATTGCTTGTACAGCCCTCTCGCAGTGTCCGGAGCAAGTATGTTGGGTCTGACACACCGGTGTCAATGTGTTCTTTTTTCCATTTCCAGGAGTGTATCTGGGTAATTACAGAGAGGAGTTTGTTACTAACATTTATATAACTTACTGGTCTCGAGTACAAATAAACTACGCAGTTAGTTTTAGGTGGAAAATCTGGAATAAAAGGAAACATCTGTACAGATGTATGTTCATATCATTTCTAACTTGAATGCGAAAATAAAATGAAATGAGCGTATTGCATTGTTGTCCGGGAGGCCGCATTCAAGGAAGTTTGGCTGCCAAGTGCAAGTGTTACTTCGTTCGACGCCACATTGGGCGACTTGCGCGCCGGTGATGAGGACAACACAACACTCAGTCGGCGAGTGGAGAAAGTCTCCAATCCGGCCGGGAATCGAACCCGGGCCTTTGCGCATGGGAAGTAAGCACGTTACCACCCAGCTAAGCAGGCGGACTGTGAAAAACCATATACTACTGATGCTGTGTGGTCGACTATCGATAACTTCGTCCCAGCAGTAGACCACCACAGAGAGGCTGCACGTCAACGCAGGATCAGCGGCGGCGCCAATGCAGATGAGGCTCGCGCCACGCCTCTCGGATTTGCTAGGGGCCACAGCTATGCAGCCTGCTACGAAATACAGCCGCAGAAGTCACGCTGACAGTTCTAGTTTCACTCTACTTCTACTAATTGCTTGTGTTCAGAGTCATTGAATCCTCGTTGTGCCGAGCTCACGTCGGACTAGTGTGTAACGAGTATATAGTTGATGGCCTATTCATGAGTGTTAAACAATGGTGGCGCATAGAACATTAATTGTTCAAGCACTACGGATTTTCACTATCATGCACCGAACTGTTTCGTAGTTTTTCTTTGTATATTTGTGACGACTTCAGAGTTACGTAATCCCACACCTTTCGTATCCAATTACAGACGATTGGAGAACTTCGAATGGTAAGTGTTCTTTCAGAGCTAAATGAAGCAGAGTGTTATGACGGTGGTTTGATCAGTTTTATAAATTTATACGAAAGAATGTGACATATTTGTTGTATCTCCATGATTGGTAAGCTTGATTATTCCAAGGAACGTATACAGAATTTCAACAACAGACAGTCTCTAGTTCATTGTTGACAGTCGTCTGAATTGGTCAATGTATCGATTGTCATTTAAAATGGAGAAAAAAAAGTTTCGTGTTGGTTTAAACATTTTCATTTGAAATGCTAGACTGGCACACAGATCAAAACTGAGCTGAATGAAGTTCACGTGGACCCTGCACAATTACTGAGACCCATCACTTTCAGATTAATGAATTTCAAAGAGGTCGGACGAGCACCAAAAACGAAGCGCAATCCGACGGTTCAACTGTGGTCAGCACAAAGGAAGCCACGGACAAAATGCATGATGTGGTGATACAACGTAGCAAAATAAAAATTCCTGAGGTCGCTGAGACTGTAGACATTTAATTGAAGGAATTAGTATTATTCTGCACGGAGAAATGATTGTGAAGAACCAGTGTGCGATGTGGTTGCCACGATTACGCACAGTCGACCAAAATGGCATCTAGCCCAAAAATTCAAAACAATATCTGGCGATGATTAATCGTAATCCGCAAGACTTTTGGTGACGATTTTTTTTTTTTTTTTTTTGCGGTTACCAGGGAGCAGTTCCAAAGATTAGTTGAAAGCAGGCAGAACTGTCAATGGGTCCTACTATACATCAAAGTTGAATCGATTAAAATTTGCGTTGGCTGAAAAAATAACAATATGCTGCGAAAGAAGTGCTCTTTCACCACATAAAGCACGAGTCCACAAATCAGCGATAACAATAGCGAAAGTCAATAAGCTGGTGCTTGAACTTCCTTCTCATACAACCTTTCCACCAGGCGTATCTCCAGGTGACTTCTATGTGTTCCCTAACTTGTAACTTTGGCACCCTCGGAAGAAAGTTTCGCCCAATGAGAAAGTACCAGTTGGGGTCAACGAATTTGACAGAACCTATTACTCTGATGAGGTGGAAAAGCTAGAGGATTGTTGAACAAAGTGTATATCCTTCAAAGGAAACTAGGTCGAGAAAGAAGGTGAGTTATTTAGAGTACAAGCAATTTTTTTTGCCGTACTTGTCAAACCACTCTCGCGTTTACTAAATTTATTATTTCATTGACTTTTCTCTCTGCCCAAGTGTTAGTGATTTTATACTTCACAACCTAGTTTAGAGAAACATCTCCCCCAACCTACATTCCAAAAATATGCAATCTTGGTATAGACCAAGCTTCTCGAAAGTGGTATCGTACGATACGCTATATCTATCCTCTTCCGCCATATTACAGTCATAACAAAACAAAGTGCTGCACGGAAGATGAAAATTCTTCCGTTAAGTGCCCAGAAACAAGGTAGAAGCCTTGGACCTTTTCGCCTTTCGGCATCACCGTAGAAGGTGGTTCCTGTTCCACGGCGGTGCCGGAGAGAGGTTTGGGGTGTGAAGCGTGGGGAGGGGTGGGGGGGAGGGAGGGGCAGCGGTGTCTCGAGCGCCGCGCCGCGCCGGGCCATTAATTCGGCCGGCTGGCTGGCAGCCGGTGTCGGCGGTTGGCTGCCCTGGCCTACCCCGTGTTGGTCGTATTGATCTTATTGTCTTGCAGGAATGCGCCGCCCTGCAGCCTCCGGTCGCAGCCGCGGGTCCTCCGGCATTCAGGGACTTCCTACTGCCTCCTGCCTTCTTCCGTCCGCGGCCGCCGCAGACGCCCACACCTGCTATCCAGAACTGCCACTCCTGCGAGCACTAAGGACCGCCGGTGTCAAAGGAGCCAGCAGAACTGTTTTCAGACATCTTTATTCTGCTGGGCCAGCAGCATATATGAGGTGAAAATGTGACTTTTTATATAATAGCCCTTCACGGACGGAATTGTCACAACTAATAAAATTTTCCGACCACTGACGCCGCGATCGAATGGACTGTACATCCGCGGAGGGTATTTTCAAGGGGACTTGTAGCTTCAAAATTGGTTCAATTGGCTCTGAGTACTATGGGACTTAACATCTGTGGTCATCAGTCTCCTAGAACTTAGAAGTACTTAAACTTAACTAACCTAAGGACATCACACACATCCATGCCCGAGGCAGGAGTCGAACCTGCGACCGTAGCGGTCACGCGGCTCCAGACTGAACCTCCTAGAACCGCGCTGCCACAGCGGACGGCACTTGTAGCTTCTTTGAGTGTCATATTGATATTCTGGCTCCCAGCTGACTGCAACAAAATTACACTACTGACCATTACAATTGCTACACCAAGAAGAAATATAGACGAGAAACGGGTATTCATTGGACTAATATATTATACTAGAACTGCCATGTGATTACATTTTCACGCAATTTGGGTGCATAGATCCTGAGAAATCAGTATCCAGAACAAATACCTCTGGCCGTAATAACGGTCTTGATGCGCCTGGGCATTGAGTCAAACAGAGCTTGGATGGCGTGTACAGGTACAGCTGCCCATGCAGTTTCAACACTATACTACAGTTCGTCAAGAGTAGTGACTGGTGCATTAAGACGAGCCAGTTGCTCGGCCACCATTGACCAGACGTTTTCAGTTGGTGAGAGATCTGGAGAATGTTCTGGTCAGGGCAGCTGTCGTACATTTTCTGTATCCAGAAAGGCCCGTACAGGACCTGCAACATGCGGTCGTGCATTATCCTGCTGAAATGTAGGGTTTAGCAGGGATCGAATGAAAGATAGAGCCACGGGTCATAACACATCTGAAATGTAACATCCACTGTTCACAGTGCCGTCAATGCGAACAAGAGGTGACCGAGACGTGTAACCAATGGCACCCCATACCATCACGCCGGGTCATACGCCAGTATGGCGATGACGAAAACACGCCTCCGAAGTGCGTTCACTGCGATGTCGCCAAACACGGATGAGACCATCATGATGCTGTAAACAGAACCTGGATTCATCCGAAAAAATGACGTTCGTTGTGGACTACACCATCCCAGGCGCTCCTGTCTGTGATGCAGTGTCAAGTGTAACCGTAGCCATGCTCTCCGAGCTGATAGTCTATGCTGCTGCAAACGTCATCGTACGGTTGGTGCAATGCTTGTTGTCTTGCAAACGTCCCCATTAGTTGACTCAGGGATCGAGACGTGGCTGCGCGATGCTTTACAGCCGTGCGGATAAGATGCCTGTCATCTCGACTGCTAGTGACACGAGGCCGTTGGGATCCAGCAAGGTGTTCCGTATTATCGTATTGGTTCCATCGATTCAATATTCTCCTAACAGTCATTGAATCTCGACCAACGCGAGCAACAGTGTCGCGATGCGATAAACCGCAATTGCGGTAGGGTACAGTCCTCCCTTTGTCATTCGCAGTCGGAAACATGATGGTACGCATTTGTCCTCCTTACACGAGGCATCACAACAACGTTTCACCAGGCAACGCCGGTCAACTGCTGTTTGTGTATGAGAAGTCAGTTGGAAACTTTTCTCATGCCAGCACGTTGTAGGTATCGCGAACCATGTGAGAATGCTCTGAAAAGCTAATCATTTGCATATGAAAGCATCTTCTTCCTGTCGCTTAAATTTCGCGTCTGTAGCATGTCACCTTCGTGGTGTGGCAATTTTAATGGCCAGTGGTGTACGTGCACGTCTGCTCCCTCGTAGTGGCGTTACGTCACATGCTTCGAATTTGAGAGTGCAGTCAGTCGTAGTCGGTTGCTGTCGTCCGCTGTTACCATCATCCGATGGTTGAAGACTAGCAGAGACACATCTTCTTCAACACAGAGCTCCAGATATCATTCTATTTCACGCCTTCTCCGTCCTACTGAAATTCTTGGGGTGTTTAGCAATCTCTGTCGGTCTCGGAAACTGATTTACGGCCGGGAGAATGGTGTGCTGACCACATGCCCCTATATATCCGCATCCAGTAACGTCTCTGGGCTAAGGATGACACGATGGCCGATTGGTATATTTAGATCTTTATGGAGTTTAGTTTACCTTAACAGTTTTGTCTCTATAGCCTTTCATGGTATCTGCTTGTGGCTGCCAAAACTTGGGTCCTATCAAAATGAATGTGGTGGTTCCAGGCTGCAAAACATGTTCCGCAAGAGCTGATCTGTCAGTCTCCACCCTTCTGCAATTGCCCTTGTACTCTTGCAGTCATTATTTCGTCACGGAAAAACTGGAGGGGCAGGCATTGGAAACTGCCGACAACAAAACGAATAGCTGGTTCCGCCTCGTGCATGATGCGTTTGTTTTGGGGAGGTATGGCAGAGAGGAACTAGGTGGTTTCCATAAGCATGTCAACGACGTTCATCCGAAAGTACAGTTTACTACGGAGGAGGAGGCAAACAGAAGATTAAATTTTCTTGATTCGCTAGTTTTCAAGAAAGAAAATGGTAACATAGAAAAACACAGTTTATCGCAAACTCATGAACACAGACGTTACGTACAAAAGAATTCGAACCACCACCCACTACAAAAAAGGAAGCAGGATTAAAACGTTGGCCAACAGAGCAAGGAACATCTGCGAACCAGAGCTGCTTGACGCGAT
The DNA here is from genome assembly GCF_023897955.1 of Schistocerca gregaria. NCBI lineage: Eukaryota > Metazoa > Arthropoda > Insecta > Orthoptera > Acrididae > Schistocerca > Schistocerca gregaria. The sequence goes on from NC_064924.1 coordinate 517,266,119, forward strand.
TTTAAAACACCTCACCAATCCATTGCTCAAGAATGGTTTTTCAACCGCTGAAGAAACAAGATCACCTAAACTTTCAAAGGACGCTCACAAACCGAGAAAAATGCAGGAATATATAGGTTTCCTTGTAGTTATGGGGAAGTGTTCGTGGGTACTACAAAAAGAACTAACAAAAAACAACTGGAAGATCTCGAGGGGAATTATAGGTGGGTGTAGGTTGTCGAGCTGTTGTGAAGCGTGCTTTGCAGTCAAGAAACCTCCATATTCATTTCGATAGGACTGAAGTACTGGCAGCCACAAGCGGATGCCTTCAAAGTCTATACAGTGAGGCAATAGAGATTTTGAAACACACCAGGGATTTCAGTAGTAAGGAGGAGGGCGTGAAATCGAATGACATCTGGATCCCAGTGCTGAAGACGATGTGTATCGGGTGATGGCAACAGTTGACGACGGCTGTCGACTATGGCCGATTGTAGTCACGTATTCAAAGCATGCGACGTCACGCCACTGCACGGGAGCATCCGCAAATTGAATTTTGCTGCAGTCAGTTGCCGGCCAGGGTATCAACCGGACACTCAAAGAACTTACGAACCCCCTTTAAAATGTCCTCTGCGGATGTGAATGAAACGTTGGCTCTTAACGTGAAATCTGTTCGACCTCTGCATTAATAGCCCGGAACATTTTATTAACTGCGATTTTTATATAAATTTATTCACAGTTAGCTGGAGAATATTTCCTTTTAAAGGACGACTGATAACTGAAATCTATTAATTACAATATAACAGTCGCTGCGTGTAACAGCCTTCTGAATGGAAGGTAACCGGCAGAACTTAAATCGTCGGAGTGACGAGGAGCGTTGTAGTTAGAGCGTGCTCCGACTCCTTGCTGCAGGACCGGCAGGCTGCAGGAGTGGTTGAAGCTTTAGTGAAAGCACAACCGATACACTGTCGTAGCATCGCCGATTCGCTCCGGCGCTGTGACAACCGGGGTTAATCACTCCTACCGTTTCGAGACAGAAATGAAAACAACGAGGGACATAAAAGTGGAGTACACAAAGCACTTGGTAAAAGCTACCGTACAACACTTGCACAAGTTGCCAGCGTTGTAAAAGTCAAAGTTCAGGCCCGGGCTCTCCCTTAAGGTCTCGTGTATGTTGCAGCCTGGCGCCTCGCTCGCTGCTCGCTGCTGCCATATAGCGTCTCGCTGATGATGATGTTGGTTTGTAGGGCTCTCCAACATCGTGGTCATCAGCGCTCGTACAAGTCCCCAATCGTTCCATTTCCAGTTTCGCCAAGTCCCGAATGATGATGAGATGATGTTGAGGACAACACAAACACCCAATCCCGAGGCGGAGAAATCCCCGACTTGGCAGTGAATCGAACTCGGGACCCCGTGATCCAGAGGCAGCAACTCTAGATACCAGACCATCGCGTCTCGCTGTCCGCCACGAGCTTCGTCCCATTTACGCTGGTCGAACATCACTGGTCGATCAGGCATTATGCCTTTCTCTATGAACCTCTCCACAGCGGCTGGTCACGTCGGTAGTTGAGTGGATTATTTGCAGTGCGTAAAAAAAAAGGCCACCACCATTATTGCCTCTTTTTGTCATCCGTTTAAGCACAAATTAGTATGGTCTTGCTGCTATAGCCCGTAATAACGTAAATTGTATAGCGGTAATTGACGGATATAAGCAAACCTTGTGCAAAACCTTTATAATAATAAAACACGCAAGATATACATCCCTCAACGCTTAGCAGAAATGGCCTTACTATTAAGAAATACACTACAGTTCCATTTCTAGAAAACGTTTCATATCCTATAACCAATTTATTTAAAAAAATTATGACAGCACTCTGTACTTTCGAGTAATAATGCCACCAAATTGCTCTTTATACACAATGAGAAACCTCCAACTGACAAATTTCTCATATCTAGGGTATTTAATAAACAACGTATATCAGAGTCCTTACGTTGTAGTGACAGGGAGGGCATTTACGACCCGCTTTCATGAGCTTTTGCTCAATAAAGATGACGAAAACTCTTGTAAGTCAACTTTTGCAGGCCATCCAAGAACAGAGAAACATAATCCTCCTCAGTCCTTAATTAACACGTAAATTTTATATATAATTGACAAGGGCTACACAATAAACCTTTTCGAAGAATTTGTAATATATAAATATTCTCACCTAAATTCCAAGTATTTGTTGAATGATCAGCTTACATTAAAAAAACAGACTTTATTTTACTTGCATGTCATCTTTTACAAAATGTGAAAATTAGCCCATCACTTTCATATATTTGAATTATGTGTCATGTTTTTTCAACTCCCTTAAATGCCTTTGTTATATTTTATACATGTTTTATATATGTTCTTATTTCCTGCGACAACAGATACATAGGAGTGATTCTGATATTGTAAATTGTCAAGCCGTGTTTAAAATTATCACGTACAATATGTGAATACCTGTACATACCATGGCATTATTCTTCTATGAAGAATATACTGATTTTCTGCTAAACTAAGTAAGTTTCTGTAATACACTTTAATACTTCACATAAATGTATAGAAAAGGTATAAAGATTTGTAACATAACTAATTTTATTAACTTCTGAACTTGACAATTAATTTGTCGAAACCAGTAAAGCACAATAAAATTTATTTGCAACTGATGACTAAAACTATGTCCTGGAAACTATGTCCAAGGTGGAAGAAGAAGAGGTATGAATGTATCCTTTCAGCATACACCGGTCATACTGTACGTATTTTCACCAGTTGTAACAATAGCTCAAAAATTATTCAGAGCAATTTTTCAAACAGTTCGCATTGCCTCAAGAAACTTGTAGATTTTAATCCTGATATTCCATCGAACAATTAAAAAATTACTTCACGTAATATTGTCCACCACGATGTGGTTGTGATCATCTGTATGCGTCGGGTACCTGATAGCTTGCATTCAATATCGGCTGGAATAAGTGAATGTTTAAAATCCTACTTCCACTTTTGAAATTATCTCGTAAGTTTAAGACAAACTTTACTGAATGCATATGGTGGTTTCTGAGGTAGAATACGGGGAAATTGGATCATACTACAAAGGACATTGCTTACAAAACAGTCGTGCACCCCAGCGTAGGATACTGCTGAAGACTGTCAGCAGAAATTGAACGTGTACACATTGTTGTTCAATGAACGGGAGAGTATCCCCGAAATTCAGAAAAACCGCAGCCGGCTAATACTTGAAGACAGACACAAACATTTTGTGATAAATATAATGTTTCAAACACCACTCGTACTAAGTGACGAATCTAGAACTATACCGTAGTCCCCTACCGTTTCAGAAGTCAGTCTTCCCGCGTTCCATGTGACTGACACGGGAAGAAACATTAATATGTGATGCAATGTATTTGGCTTCTTCCTGAAAGACAGAGGTAAATGCAGGTCACGATGATGGCAGTGGATTTAGATCAGCCCTCTCTCCAAAGCAGACCACACTGAGCTCTTGTAATGACTTTGGCTGGGGGAAATGCGATACTTCATTCTTGTCGTCATGAAACATGTCCTGGACAATAAGAGCTATGTGAAAAGGGCCCTGTTGTCTTGGAACACGTCATCGCCGTTGGGGAACAACACTGTACTACTGGATAGACCTTGTCAACCAAAATTGTTCAAATGGCTCTGAGCACTATAGGATTTAACATCTGAGGTTATCAGTCCCCTGGAACTTAGAACTACTTAAACCTAACTAACCTCAGAACATCAGACACATCTATGCCCGAGGCAGGATTCGAACCTGTGACCGTAGCACTCGAGCAGTTCCAGACTGAAGCGCCTACAACCGCTCGGTCACCGCGGCCGGCGCCAACCAAAATGATCAGATAATCGCTGGGAATAATGCGATCTTGCAGAGTGACGCTATGTCTAATTGAATAACCACGATGTGGGTGCCCAAATCGTCACCGAATTCTCTTGGTACGTAAACTCTACCAGAAGTTGAAAACAGTCTGAAACCAGAGTCATCCGACCAAACGACTTTATTCTGTTGCCCCATAATCCAGGTTTTATGCCTTCGGCACCACGTTTCCTGTTACGGCATCTGCATCAGTGACGTGTATTTTGGATTTGCAGCTCGCCCTGGAATTCCTTATTTATGGAGTTTCTTTCGTGTTGTTTTGCTGCTGGGATGGTTCTTGAGTGCGCCATTCAGTTCTGCAGTGACTCTTTCTGCTGTTGTCCTCCTACATTTCATGCCAATCTTATTCAGTATTCAGTGACTGTTTATCACAATCACCTATGCTACATTTACGTCCATATTGTGAGTTAGCGGATGATGCTTTTCCGCTTTCCATGTACGCTGCATAAATATGGTGCCTTTTGAAACACCAAACACTTCGGTACCATTGTTTGCTGAAGCCCACACCATACGTGAACGACGTTCTAATTCACTGACCTCTGACAAAACGCCCTCACCACCACACAGGACATTGTCCTCACCACGACTGACACTTGCAAAGTATGGAGGACATTTCACAGGTGCTGGTCGTGGTCAAATACAACTGTGCAACCTGCAGGCTTGGCTAGCACCTGCAATCATTTTCATACATGCAGTTTTCGAGGTGTGCCCATATTTTTGTGCACGCCCTGTAGAACCAAATGTATAATCTGCTAGTAACCGCTTAAAGGAGGAGCATTTCCCTCACCAACAGGACGGCTAGAGTTTCAATACAGCAACCAGTCACAGCTGTAGATTCAGGACTGATCACGATGGTCGCCGCTCCCAACACAGACCACTTTCTACAATGAATTTTCACACTCTGCACCACAGGGCGCGCTGATTTCAAACCTCCTGGTGGATTAAAACTGAAAACTGTGTGCCGGACCAGAACCTGAACGTGGATCCTTTTCCTTTCACGGAGAAGTCCGCAGGCGACTGAACTATCCAAAACGACTAACAAGCCTCCCCCCCCCCCCCCCCCAGCCAATCCCTCCTACCGCTTGGCCCAATCTTTACTTCTGCCAGTAGTTCGTCTCCTACCTCCTACCTTCTAAACTTCACGGAATTTCTCCTGTATGCCTTGGGAGAATAGCACACCTGGAAGAAAGGATATTGCGGAGACGTGGTTTAGTTACATCCTGGGTGATGTTTCCAGAGCGAGTTTTCGCTCAGGAGCTGAGTGAGCGCTGTTTTTAAGCTTACTGGCAAAAGTTCCAGGTTCGTATCCCATTCCGGCACAAAGTTCTAATCTAACAAGAAGCAGGAAGTTTCAAACCACTTCAGAGTGGAAATTTACTTTGGAACAATGCCCCAGGTGGTAGCTAAGCCATGTCCCCGTAATATTATTTATCCACGTGAGGTAGTGCCGCAAAGAACGCAGAACGTCTGCCAGATTTAGAAGGTAGAAGGTGAGGTACTTAAGTAAGGTTGTGAAGGCGGGTCGTGAGTCTTTCTGTGATAGCTCAATAGTTAGGACACTTGCTCTCGAAAGAGAAAGGTCCCACATTGGAGTCCCAATTCGGCATACAGCATTAGTCCTACATAAAGTTTTGCTTTGCGAGGATAGCAGAGGTAGGCAGGACAACCAACGATGGTACTGGTTAAACGCGCCGGTAAGATTATGTTAGATGACGACCAGTTTCCCTTTAGAAAAGGTAAAGGCATCAGAGAGGCATTTCAGATGTTGAGGTTGATCATGGAAGCATGACTGAATAAAAATGAAAATACTCCCATACCATTGTTGATATAGAAGGACCATTCGTCAGCGTGAAATTGTGCGAGATGTTCGATATTCTGAGAACAGCAGCAGTCACCTACAGGGAAAAACGGGTGATGTACAATATGTACAACAACCAAGAGGGAGCAATCACAGTGGAAGACCAAGAACGAAATTCTCGGATTAAAAATGGTGTCGCCCCTACTGTTGTATGTGTATGTCAAAGAAGCAATGACAGAAATAAAAGAAAGATTCAAAAGGAAGGTTAAAAAGATTCGCTGATGACATGGCTGTACTCCATGAAAGTGATAAAGAAGTACCAGGTCTGTTGAATGGAATAAACAAGCTAATCAAAATGGTTGAAATGGCCCTGAGCACTATCGGACTTAACTGCTGAAGTCATCAGTCCCCTAGAACTGAGAACTACTTAAACCGAACTAACCTAAGGACATCATACATATCCGTGCCCGAGGCAGGATTCGAACCTGCGACCGTATACAATCTAATCAGTATAGAACGTGGACTAAGAGTAAACCACGAAAAGACAAAAATATTAACGAGTAACATACACGAGATAAATGAGACACTTAATATCAAAATTGATAATAACGAAGTAGACGAATATCAGGAATTTTGGAAGCAAAAAACTCATGACAGGAGAACGGAGGACACCAGAAGAACACTAGCACAGGCAGAGAGGGCATTCCTGGCGAAGAGAGCTCTACTGGTATCAAATATAGGCCTTAATTTCAGGCTGAAATATTTGAGAATACAGATTGGAGTACAGAATTGCGGTAGTAAATTATGGACAGTGTGAAAACCGGAACACAACGGAATCGAAGCATTTAACATGTGCTGCTGCAGAGGAATGAACTGATAAGGAATAAGGACGTGCGTCGCAGAACCGGCGAAGGAAGGAACACAAAGAAAACACGGAAAACAAGAAGGGAGAGGATGACAGGACTTGTTAAGACATCAGGTCATGGTACAAAAGGGAACTGTAGAAGACAAAGCTGTAGAAGAAGACAGAGATTGGAATACATCCACCAAATAACTGTGGAGGTAAGGCGTAAGTGCTGTTCTGAAATTAAGGGGTTGGCGCAGGAAAGGAATTTGTGGCAGACCACATCTAATAACTCAGAAGATCGAACAATAAAAAAAAGTTGCCAACTGCGAGTAGGACCCAAGCTCCGACGGTTTTGTGCCACTTAAATTATGAATATAGTTCATGCATCCTGAGAATCGAGAACCTCAACGATTTCTGCTTCTTTTCGATATGGACACTGGCAAGATATCGTTCCCGGGAATTCCAAGACTATCAAATTTTCTACAGTAGTTCCTCAGATTAGCCTGGACATAGAAAATGAATGGAGCAAGGGACGTCAGTCTATATGTGCTCATATGAATACAATATATGTTGTAATGGCAAAATATATATTTTGATGTGATATAATTACAGTTTTCATATTCCTTTACTTTACTTGTATCCAAATGCGTGACACATAATTGACCGAATCTTTTTATTGAATTGACTTACAAGCTCAAAATCTTTACACCTCCAAGGGACCATAGACCTCAGAAATGGTATAAATTTGAATTCGATTCCTGTTTACAAAAAAAAGAGGGATCTCAACTGACGGACATACAAAGAGACAGACGGACAAAAAAATGAAAATAGAATTTTCGTGTTATTTAATTACAAATTAACAATTTTCGGAGTTTCAACTTTACCTGTACTGTGAAACTTTTCTTCTTCCCGAAAGTCATGGGAAGTACCCAATAGGTTCTGATGAATGGATTTGCGAGTTTGAAGATACGTAACTTAAATGGCCGAAGATTTTGGTTTACTTGACTTAAGAAACTTAAATGTTTTACACCACTAAGAGATCATAGACTGTAGTTGTAACATAAATTTCAAATCGATAAGCCAACGTATTCCATAGAAAAATGGGTGTTGGCAGTGTGACAGACACACAGACAGAGAACAGTGAGATCCTGCTAGCGTTCCGTTTTTACAGACTGAGGCCGAAAGCCTAAGAAAAAGGAAAACGTGACCTAAACGCACCCCTGCAGCCATACTTCAGAACTGTCCTCCACCTAAAACGACTACGTTAGAGTGTCAGCATGCTCGCATATTATAGGATTCTCGAAAAACCAGACTTCGACATGGCAACTGTTTCCTGGCGTCTCAAGCTGGACGGGTAAGGTAGGCTGTACCGGGAAGCGCGCGACGAACGCGGTCGCCTCAACGGCCGGGGGCGAGTTGAGTCTAGTCAGCGGCCGATTCGCACAGGACGCATCAAAGCCGAGCATCAATCAGGGGCAGAGCCAGCAATCCCGCTAAGCGCGGCGCTGCCGCCGTGACGTCACTTATCGGCAGGCGCGCCGCCAGGCCTCTCGAGTAATTCGTGACGACAGAGGCCGCTCTCCCCGACCGAGTGATGGACGGGGAGCGGCCGAGCGGGTGCGCGTATATCCCCGCGGGCGGTGCTCATAAGCGGAGCGGCACGGTGTGGCGTGGCGTGGCGTGGCGTGGCGTAGCGTAGAGGGCGAACACACGCGAGCCGCTAGCCGCGAGCCGCGGGCTCTGCTTGTCAAAGCCGCCCTCGCACTGCAACGCTACAATGGAGCACCTGATACCCCTACAAACATAATAATGCGTACAGAGATGAGACTTCTAATGCTATTCAGTTAATTAAATTTCTGTTATTACCCATCTGTCATTGTTTGTTTCCCGTATTTATTTCTACAGGATGTGCCTCCTACGAGTCATCAGGCACATTTTCTCTGTGTTTTTTTTTGTCAGTTATTTGCAATTTCACTCTTGCTGGAGTAATCCTAAACAAATAATGCTTATGGCGTCTTTCAAACGAAATGCATGCCGACTGGAAGCATGGGATTGTTTATCACAAAGACAAAATGGTTTTTAAAGCGAAACTTTTGGTGCCCGTTCGATAGAGCGGTGTCAAATTGCCATATTTGCTTAATCAAAATGTATCCCATAAGGTCAATAACGCTAAGAGTAACCAATATTTAAAGTTGAATTAAAGTACGCTGTTTTCGTTCTAGCGACTTTTTTTTATTTCAGACTAGGTCTCGACCTACTGGGTCATCGTCAGGAAACAACTGCCTAACCACTGAAAGGGACACTAGTTCTCAGGTAAGCAAATATTATAACAAAGATACAACCTAGTTCCACATACTGTTGTACATGAAACTTGTTTCTTAACGTTGAAACTACACTTTCACCATGGACAATATCAAGAACAATAAATAGTTGCCGGCCGCTGGTGGCCGAGCGTTTCTAGGCGTTTCAGTCTGGAACCGAGCGATCGCTACGGTCGCAGGTTCGAATCCTGCCTCGGTCATGGGTTTGTGTGATGGCCTTAGTTTAGTTAGCTTTAAGTAGTTCTAAGTTCTAGGGGACTGATGACCTGAGATGTTAAGTCCCATAGTGCTCAGAGCCATTTGAAACATTTTTTTGAATAAATAGTTAAACTACACAATATTACAGGTTAAATGGTTACGTTGCTAATGTTTGTGCGGTCTTGACACTTTATGACAAACTGTTACCCTGAGCACTCTTTATTTACGCTGTGCAATGAACATGTTTTTTAACATTGTAAACTTCAGGCAATGGACAATGTTGTTGTGAAGATTTGTGGGTATGTCATTGCGTCATATGAAGCTTAAAACTGGGGATGAGCTCTCCTGTAATTGATCATTTAGAACCAGCTGGGGATTTTTAGCTAAACGTCTTCTAACAAGCTTAGTGTCCTTCCTCCGTTGACTATTTGTAGTACGTCTGTGCCTTCCTTAATCACAGGTTCCGCAAAAGTAGAATCTGACTTACGTAATCTCCACTGATTTCATGTTTAATAAGCCTAATTGTTATGGCCCCGCCAGTCTGACGAATATAGAGGTTGGTGCAGTCATAGCGACTGATTTTTTAAACACCATAGTTTCTCAATAAAACTGTTTTATCCCTACTGTTGAACAAGATGTTGGCTGTGGTGCATCTTGCATAAAATGAAGTTTTGAAATTTGCAGGATTTTCGCATTTTGAATAATTCGTGGGATAGCATTCCTAAATATGGGGTAATATACCGATTGTTTTCAGATTGCTGCAGGCAGGTGGGGCCACACACATGACTAGTAGTCCAGCAACAACAGCTCCGCTCTTGCTCGTGATGCCTGCTGCCACCCCACAGTAGCAGTGCCGCTCAATCGCTACTGGAGTACTGACTATTCTTCGTCTTGGCTCTGAGCACTATGGGACTTAACATCTCAGGTCATCAATCCCCTAGTACTTAGAACTACTTAAACCTAACTAACCTAAGGACATCACACACATCCATTTCCGAGGCAGGATTCGAACCTGCGACCGTAGTATTCTTCGTACTGAACTGTTATTGACAAATGTCGGTAACACGAATATTGCACCTGACTCTTTGTTTCCCGCCTGGAAGGCGGCTCGTGGGTCTGCTCCTGAGATCTGCAAAATAGGCCGAATGAAGGAAGCGAGTAGGAGCAGGTGAGGTAAAGCACCTCGGTACTGCAAGTAAAGTTAAAGCACATTTACTGGTGTATAAACATGTACAAACACAATACTTAAGCCGTCCGGGGTGACCAAGCGGTTCTACGCGCTACAGTCTGGAACCGCCTGACCGCTACGGTCACAGGTTCGAATCCTGCCTCGGGCATGGATGTGTGTGATGTCCTTAGGTTAGTTAGTTTTTAGTAGGTCTAAGTTCTAGGGGACTGATGAGCTCAGGAGTTAAGTCCCATAGTTCTCAGAGCCACATTACTTAACTTTTGGTAAAGATGAGCACGTAGGTGCGAAGCCGTTCATGTATCAAAGCTAGCAGTTACTAAAAGTTACAGAGGCAAAGTATGTAATGGCTAGCCCCCTATGAAGTAGAAGCTAAGTTGCTAGGTCGTGTGCTCTTGGCCAACTGGGCAGGAAGAAGGGCGGCGCTCGTTGAGCTCCACAGCGTCGGCTTGAGGGCGCTGTGGTCGGCGTATTTCGTCCGCTCTTGTAGTGCCACTTTCGAGCGTGCACCTACGATGTAGAATCGGATTTATCGATACCACAAGACTAATCTTGGAAAGACCTATCTAATGGGCACACAAAACTGCTCTTTAAAAAGCTTTCACCTGTAACTGGAAGCAAACCGACGATTTTCGTTGACATTGGACATGATGAGCAGTGTTTTTTGGGCTGACACCAACTGTACATTGAAAAATGCAGTTGCAAATATCTGCCAAAACACCAGAGAAAATGCACTTGAGGACTCTTATTAGAGATATCCTGAATTATTTCAATGCAGTAACAGACCAGCAAGGATATTTGCACTATACCAATCTTTGCAATGGAAACCGCAACGAGACACAACTTTGTACGCTGGAAGACATGTGTTGTTTTAAATTATTCGTTTTGGTAACTCTTTGACTGCACAGTAATAAATATGCCATGACGTTTCACGATATCAGCTGGACTGAGCGAGACGAAAAAAACTAAATCACTCAGACAATATTTTCAATAATCATCGCAGTGACGGTGTATCCTCTTTCTGTCAATACTCTCAGTGTTCTAACTTTCGCCTTATGAGAAACATGAGTGCATCTTAATGGTTCAGTGATCCAATGTAACGTACAATGCAGAATTCAAGATGTGCATTGACTGTATTGGTTAGCAAGTAATATCGTACAGGGAAACTCCGTCGTTGAGTGATGCCATGCTGGACGTGAAAATGTGTGTTCAAAAAGTAAGATCCATGTCGATTTTGTTAACTCCATGCTGTGAGAGTAACTGATTTGTATATTTTTTTGTAAGCAACTTGATCTCCGTGGACGCGAATGATTTGGTTTATATCATTTGTACAAGGAAAGTTACCTTATTATTTTTCTGTCAGAGAGATTAACCTACATGTTTTATTGCACCAACTACTGTGTCTAGATACATACATAGGTAATTCTGTAGGAGCTTTTCATAGCAGTTAGTGATGGAAATAGGCGTAGCTGCGTGCTAATGGGTATTCTTAATGAAGTCTATCAGTATTCTTACTGTCTGCAGAAGCAATATTTATTGTCCTTTCCTGTCTATGACCAAGAGCCACATATTGTAACTATCATTATTGGTGCCCGATTCTGTGTGCAGAGACCAAGTTTACTTTAATGCTGTTTCACTGAGTTCTGTTTCATTGCAGTTAAGGAAGTTTAATTGTTATTCTCCTGTTCGAGCCCTGCTTTCTAGAATTATATTGAGCTACAAATTGAGTTCTGATTAACTATTATTCTTTCTGTTGTCAAGAAGATTTTATGTTTAACAAAACATCAACCTGAACTTTCTCCATATAAGCCCTATTCTACAGCGCTTCTTCCATGCGCTGGAGGGGGCCGCTGTTTTGCTTCTCTGTCGCCATTTGATCCGATCTTTTGCCTGACGAGGTTGCAGGACTCAGATCTCCTCGTATTTTTACCAGCAGGTTTACCGCCCAGCATAACAATGTCCTTCAAATACACTTATTTTATACACACAGTTACGGGCACCAGTATTTCTGGAAGTCTTCCATTAATCTACGTATTACAATGGCTACATCAGTAACCGGCTAGATCACTTTGAAGATCGGTGCCTGGATCGTCCTTCTGAGTGTCTACTATATCGTATCATACTAAAACCAGTCTTTGCTACTCTTGTTGAGTCTACACTAAGAACATGGTTTTACCACTGTAGCCGGCTTTCTTTCATCTTGTCTACTATTGGAGCTACTCCATATAAATCACGAACGTCATCATTTGTTTCTTGATCGTGCAGTGTTAATCCAGATCTTGTCCTGAGGACCTTTTTATTCCATGACACTAAGCAGTTGTTCCGATTATTTTGTTTATGGCCACAATTTTGGACCACACAGTAAAACCGGCCGGATTACACATCTGTATACTTTCGCCTGGAGCCTTAATGGATTCTTCTGGTCACAAAGCACACCAGTTACACAATGCCATCTGAGTCCAGTGCTTCGCAGGCTGTTAGAGATATCTGTGCTGAGGTTTCCATCAGCAGTAGTTGTTTCGACTAGGTTTTTGAGAGTCTAATGCCATTTACTCTGATGGTATATTGTTTTCTTTATATATATTTGTATTGATTTGTATACCTACTACTCCAAGGTGGTCGTTCCCGTCTTGGACATGACACCGCCGTTTAGTAATATCTTCAGAAGCCAGCAGCACAAAATAAGCATACAGTAACGTCGAGGGTCATAGTGCCTTGTGACTGTATCCATGACTGGGATGAAAACGAGAAGCCAGAGAGCAGAACTCTGTGGCACTCCTTTAGAAAGAAGACAATGGGACGATAGTTCAGCAATTGATTGTATCCAACTATTCAGGTCATGGTACAGCACTCTGGCCCATCTTATTAGTTCTTCAGATACTCCAGCTCTCGCTGGGCAAGCTACATCAACTCGTGCGGCACACGGTCAGGACAGGTGCCTCGACTTCTCACGGTATTTCTCAATAATCAGCGTGCAGCAAAATTGTCGTAAGATCTTGAGGGAGCAAACTGCTGACGTCATCGGTCCCTTAGCTTACACACTACTTAATCTAAGCTAACTTACGCTAAGGACGACACAAACACCCATGCCCGAGGAAGGAGGAAGGACTTGAACCTCCGACGGGGAGGGGTGGGGGGGGGGGAGTGGAGCCGCGTAGACAGTGACATGACCCCTCTGACGTAGCGGGCAGCGTGCAGCATGAATAGCACTGTCGTTCCACAACCTTTCATCAATCAACATTGATTGGTGGTGAGACTCACAATTTGTCGGATTCTACTAGGGATTATATGTTCAAAGACCGTCAATAGGTCGAGAGCTGTTAAATTCATCCGGGCTACCGTCCCGCTTGCAAAATGTAGGATCTATTACATATCCAGTCTTGTGGAATCCTGCCGTCTTCAATTATTTCGTTGAAGAGATGTATCACTCATTTAGCTGAACCCCAGTGCTTTAATTTTCGATTATCTGTAGTTATATCGTCTGGTCACGTCGCCTTTCAATTGCTCTGTTCAATGCAGTGCTTGATGCAGTGAATTCCTGTCAATGTGTTGGTAATTGAATTGTGGCATGTGGAAACTCCCTGCATATTTTCTCGTAGTGTTGCCGCCATCGCTCTGATACTTCCTTCCTATTGGTCTCAATCTTGCCTTCTTCATCGTTGATTCTGCAGAATTTTTTGTGTGTGCCGTCTGTGGCGTTTTTCCGCAAATCCGTAGATTTCTCACTCTCTAGTGGCTGTTTGAAGGTTTTGTCTGAAGTGGACCGATTTCTCCAACACAACCACCTTATTTATTCTACTCTTAACTTCACGATAATAATTCCAGTTTTTATTTATCTTCCGCGCAAAAAACGTTTGAGGGAGTTGCTTTTTAATAGGCACAGTTTTCATCGTTTCTGCATTTCACGGCCATGCCTAGCGATCGATTTTACGTCGTATGCGTATTGTGGTTCCTATTTTTTCATGAATTTCTTCTATGGCGCATTCTTTCAGGGCATGCTATGTTGTTTCTGCTTCAATAACAGATGGAAGTACGATAGCTGAAATGATAACATTTTCCAATTCTGCGAATCTCCAACTGAAAGCTGTCTTTCTTTGACTTGAAGGTTTGATGTTCATCTTGTAAAATGTGGGGAGGTGGTTTGTGACAACTGTTTCATCGGGAATGACTTTTGCATCAAAGACGACTTTTAGGTCACATCGCTAAATAAGAATGAAGTCAATCTGGCACCTATCTTACCACTGCAGTTAATCCAAAGATGGGAAATCGTTTCTTAAAGTAGGTGCTCGTCACCACTAGGTCGTGCGCCTCAGACGAGTTCCGTATTCCCACCCCATTCTTGTGTGTAGCATCATTGTTACCTGTGGCATGGATATCCACCTCCATTCGAACGAACATTACCGTTGAGATCACCAGAGACGACAAGATCTCCTTCATATGACACTTCCATAATCCTTTCTTCAAGTATCGTTCCAGAAGTCATTTTTTGTCTCTTCTATACAGCTTTTTCGTGTTGCAAAACAAGACAAAATATTAATCATCCACTCACCTTCAACCAAAATAACTTTTATTGAGTCATCATTGTATCGTTCTTCTTTCGCTGTGATTATCCAATATAATTAATTTTCAAATCGTAAAAATATCAGAGCTATCAATAGTATTTTTGATTTTTGTACAGCCTTCTAACGAAACCTGGTAGGACAGCGGTGCGTCATAAAGTACCGGTTCTGGGACGGAAAGGTGCGCCAGCCCCGCATGCAATACACCAGGCGTGCTAATTATGAGCGTGGGTGTGCCGACCAGACTCGATGTGGTTTTTAGGCGGTTTCCCACATCGCACTAGCTGAATACCGAACTGGTGCCCAGTCTCGCCTCAGTTACACGATTCGCAAGTGCACACGGCCGCCCATTAGGTTAACCATACCAAATCCGTTGATAATCATGCCTAACCCACGCCGATGCGGGACAGACACATAAGAAGAATAAGAAGAGAGAGGTACAATCGGCTTATCATGTGTAATTTGTTACGATTTATTTATTTTTATTGTTTATTTACATAGTACTAGGTACCTCTTATAAAGAAAAATGCAGTATTAGTAGTCCATGAAAGAATCTTCGTTACCATTAATTCATAACGCAGAAGTAGAGGTAGGCAGAGTAATAAATGGGTGGAAGCCGAACAAAGTGGCCATTGTAAACCTACTGGCTATAAGATGCTGATACGGTGCTGGAAATGCTTCAGCTTCTCCCTGGAGATCCCAGTTGCCCCACATAGTCTAACGTGGATGCTGTGCCGCTCCTCAGAGCCATAGTAATTTTTGTGGGTTTTAGTTATCATGATTTAAGGTAACTGATGAGTTTGTGTGTTTATTGTGGAGAGGGAATATGACTTTTGTCTTTCAAATGAAATTGTGTTGGAAGTGTCAAGATCATAATACTAGTTTACCTTTTGAAATTTCCGTTGTGCTATTAGAGGGTGTACAGCTTTTATGTAACTGAGTCTATACGGGCAAAGGAGCCATCTGTGTGGTGGCTTCTGTTCTCTTTTTGTAGCAGGAAAACATAAAGCAGTGGCCGAGAACAGGGCTCCGCAATTATAGATGCAGCAAGGCCTTATGAGCAGTGGTAAAAATTGCGGTTACGAATAGCGCGCCGCGGCGCGTAGTGTAAAGCAGTCGCCCTCCGTTTCTGGTGGTAGCGCCGCTGTGGCTATCTCAGCTTTGGTGTCTCCCTCTGGTGGAAAAGTGGAAATGTAGCCTGTTCACGTACTTTTAAGGGGCGCGATGAGCTCGCTAGGCGCAACCGCCTGCAAGGGGAATTTCGACAGTTTCTTCTTGACGAAGGAGTAGATATCTGCCTCCTGAGCGAATCCCATCTTAATCCGAGGGTCAGTGTCTGGGTCCCCAACTTCTGCTGCTACCGGACCGATCGGTCAACTGCATTCGGTGGAACCGCTGTGTATGTACGCGCCTCCCTCCGCCACCACCCGATTACCCTCCCCGCCCTTGCCACCCTTGAGGACACCGGTGTCGGCGTGCATACTGTGCGAGGTCCTATAATCTTTGTGGCCCTCTACCGTCGGCCCCGCGGCCTCCTTCATGCCCCTGACTTCGCCACAGTCCTGTCTTTAGGCGGCGAGCTCTTCGTTGAGGGCGACTGCAATGCTAAGCATACTGCCTGACACAGCCACCTCACGATCAACCATGGCCGTCGCCTCCTTGGACTTGTGGGGCATCAACTGGGACTCCTATCAGCAATGCATCGAGGCGGCTCTGCCCACCATCCCCGACGCCACCAGGGTGGGGGCTGAACTCACCCACGCCCCAATTCACGGAATGCCGTCATAGCTGCTGCCGTCACTGCCACGCCTGCTCATCCCCCTCATCCGCCATCCCACTTGCGCCCTCTACCCCCGGCCATCCGTGCTCTCATCACTACTAAAAACCGGGCTATCCGTGACTGGCAACGCACCCGCGACCCTGCCACCAAGCGCCTCATGAACTGCATGCAATGCAAGATACGGGCCGCTATTCAAGCCTATCGCAGCAAAGCCTGGAGGCAAAGCGCTCTGCACTCAACCTCCACGAAGCGTCTGCCTGGCGCCTGGTCTCCCAGTTCCTCTGTAAGCGTCCCCATATTCCCCCACTCCTTGTCGGTGCCGAGGCTGTGTGCGATCCTCACGCTAAGGCCAATGCCTTGGCTGATGTTTTCACACGCGGATTCACGCCGCCATGACCCTGCCTATGTCCACATGGTCGTTACCCAAGTCCACCAGTTCCTCGGCCCGCAGGTCTGAAGACGTAATCACCGCCATCATGGATGAGGAGACCGCCCGGGAGCTTCGGTACCTCAATCCTCGGAAAGCTAGCGGCCCCGACACGATGACCAACCAGCTTCTCAAACACGTTCCCCCACCGTCCATTCCCATCCTTACCTCCATCTTTAATTCCATCCTCTCCACTGGGCAATTCCCTTCCACTTGCAAACATGTGGAGGTGATCGCCATCCCTAAACCTGATAAAGACCCTCGCTCCCCTCAGCCTCCTTCCCGCCCTCTCCAAGCTGTTTGAGCGACTGTATCTAAAGCGAGCCCTTATCCTTGTCGCCCATGAGCGCGTTCTCCCCGACGTTCAATTTGGCTTCTGCCATGGCCATGTCACCACGCACCAGCTCCTCCACCTCATCGAGGAGGCACTGGACGCCATTGAGTGTTGGGAGTACTTCGGAGCCATCTTCCTCGACGTCTCTCAGGCCTTCGACTTAGTCTGGCATGAGGGTCTGCTGTATAAGCTCCTTGACCATGGCTTCTCCACCTCCCATGTCTGTGTCATGGCCACCTACCTTGAAGGTCGCAGTTTCCATGTCTGAATCCCAGGAGGTAATCAGGAGGCGCATCATGGCAGGTGTTCCACAAGGGAGTGTGCTCGGCCCTGTCGTCTACAGCCTTTTCACGGCCGACACAGCCACCATTCCGCGGGTTCATCTCCCTCGGTATGCCGATGATACGGCTGTCTGTGCTCGCTCCTGGAACAAGGCCCTCCTCCGACAAAATCTTTGCCATCGACACTCTCGTGGAGTATGCCACAAAATTGCGCCTCGCCTTTGACCCTGTCAAAACACACTCGCTCATCATGTGTCAGCTGCCATCAGTTACCCTCCCGTCACTGTTCTTGGTACCCCCGCCCCATAGGCAGGGACTGCCAAATATCTGGGGGTGACCCTAGACAGGGCCGTCACCTGGCATCCCCACATTGAGGACATACGGTGCAAGGCCTTGGGGTGCCTAGGTCAGCTCTATCCTTTAATCAATCCATCTTCCTCCCTTCCCCAGCATCTTAGTGTCCTCCTCTACACATCCCTGATCTGTCCCATCCTCGAATATGATTCAGTTGTTTAGGGGAATGCCGCTACTACACAATTCCACTATCTCCAGACGGTGCAGAACCGTGCTCTCTGGCTTGCCCTCCAACTCCTGTACCGTTTCCCCACCTGTGAACTTCACTTGCTTGCTGGTATCCCCCTCCTGCATGACCGTGTATGCTCCTCTGCCATTTCCTTTTATCACCACTCCCGCCAATCTGCAAATCCTCTCATCCTTTCCCTTGGCACCCGCCTCCATCGCCTGGCCACCATCGATGGCCTGACCTCCTTGCCACTGATCCCTGTTCGCCCCTTCTCCCCTCCCCTCCTCGCTCCCCATGTTCTCTTCCTGTCTTTCTCGCCCCCTCCCTGCCAGCTGTTCCACGTTCTCTCGTCCTTCTTTCCCTCCTTGTTCTAGCCCTCCACTCCCTCCATAGACTCCCCCCCCCCCCCCAGGAACGCTCCCCTCCCCCTTATTGGTTCTCCCGCGCCTCATTTTACTAATGTCTGCCTCACCTTCCATGTCAGCGACCGGCTAGGTTGGCATTCGTTTTTCTGATATTCTTCTTCTTCTTCTTTTCAAAATACCTGCTTGCGGCTTGTCACTTGACCCTTCCGTTTTCCTGCTTCTCTTACTGTCCCTTCTACTATCCTTTTCCCATTCAAAAAAAGAAAAAGAAAGAAAAACACCACTGGGCCAGCCACATGAGGCCTTTCGTTTTCCTCCCTTCTCCTGTCACACTCTCACTCTCCTGGCTTCCTTGGGTATTAATAAAAAAAATGAATATGCACACCGCCATGCCATTCCCTACCGCCTCGACTCCGCTCACCACACCGCCACGATGAAGGCGAAGTGCACCAGCGCTAGAACTTCCTGAATTTTGTAAGTAGCCTTGTGAGTTCCACATCTTCATCTACATACGTGGTTCCCAAGCCACCGTACGGTGCGTGGCGGAGGGTATCCTGTACCACAGCAAGTCGACACCCTTGCTGTTCCACTCGCAGATAGAGCTAGGGAAAAACCACTATATACCTCCGTACTAGCCATAATTTCTGCTGCCTTATCTTCACTATCCCTACGTGAAATATATGTTGGCGCAAGGATCGTTCTGCAGTCATCTACAAATGCCCGTTCTCTGAACTTTCTCAGTAGTGTTCTTCGAAATGGGAGTCTTCTTCCCTCCTGGCATTTACACTTGACCTCTCGAAGTATATCCGTAACACCTGCATGCTGAGTGAATCTACCGGTAACAAGTCTAGCAGCTCGCCTCTGAATTGCCTTCACGTCTTTTATCAATCCGACCTGGTGCGGATCCCAAATACTGGAGAGTACTCCAGAACAGGTCCCACCAGCGTCTTGTATGCTGGTTCCTATACAGAGGAACTACACTTTCTCCCGATAGACCGAAGCCGACCATTCCCCTTGCCTACCACTACCTTCATATGCTCGTTCCATTTCATATCGCTTCGCAACGTTAAGTCAAGGTACTTAGGCGTTGTGACTGCGTCAAGAAGAACCCTACTAATGCTGCATTCGAAAATTACAGTTTTGGTTTTCCTGATCATCTGCATTAACATACATTTTTCTACATTTAGAGACAGCTGACATTCATCACACCAAATCGAAATTTTGCCTAGGTTATCTTGCACCAACCTATAGGCACTTATTTTCGACACCTTTCCTGCATACTACAGCATCATCGGCGAACAACCGCAGACTGCTGCCTATCCCGTCTGCCTGATTATTTATGTATATAGAAAATAGTAACGGTCCTATCACATCTCACTGGGGTACTCCTGGTGTTACCCCTGCCTCCGATCAAGACTTGCACATATCTGGCAGCCTATTCCGTATCCACGTAGCTTCTTTAACAGCCTGCAGTGGGGTACCGTGCCGAATGCTTTTCTGAAATCTAGAAATATAGAATTCGCCTATTCCTTTCATCCATAGTTTGCAGTAGGTCATGTGAGAAAATGCCGTGCTCATTCGTGAACATGAGCATTTCGATCTATAGTAAGAGGCCGAGGTATACTTGGAGAAGGCCGGGTGATACAGGAAGATCTCACTTAGATTACACCAGGGTCAGACAGAGATTCCGAAATCACCTACTGGATTGTAAGACGTACACAGGAGCAGATATAGACTAAGATCACAATATCGTAGTGATGAAGTTTAAGACATTAGTCAGGAAGAATCAATGGGCAAAGAAGTGGGATACGGAAGTACTAAGGAATGAGGAGAAGGTAACTGCGAACAAGCCATGGGTAACAGAAGAAATACTTCATTGATCGATGAAAGGAGGAATTAAAAAAGAATCCCGGGAAAGTGAGGAATGGAGAAACACAGGTCACTCGGGAATGAAAGAAATAGGAAGAGGAGGGAAGCTAAGGCGAAGTGGCTGCACGGAATATGTGAAGACATCTAAAAAGAAATGATTGCCGTAAGAACTGACTCAGCATACTGGAAAGTCAAAACAACCTTCGGTGAAATTAAAAGCATGGGTTATAACATTAAGAGTGCAACGGGAATTCCATTTTTAAACGCAGAGGAGAGGACGGATAGATAGGAAGAATACATTCAAACCCTCTATGGGGGTGGGGGGGGGGGGGGGGAAGACTTGTCTGATGTGTTAGAAGAAGAAAGAGAAGCCGATTTAGAAGAGATAGGGGATCCAATAATAGAATCAGAATTTAAAAGAGCTTTTGATGACTTAAAATGAAATAAGGCTTAAGGAATAGATGATATTTCATCAGAATTTCTAAAATCATTGTGGGAAGTGGCAACGAAACGACTATTCACGTTGGTGTTTAGAGTATATGAGTCTGGCAACATAGCATCTGACTTTAGGAAAAGCATCATCCACACATTTCCGAAGACAGCAAGAGACAAGTTTGAGAATTATAGCTCTATCAGCTTAACAGCTCATGCATCCAAGTTTCGGAATTGTATACAAGAGTATAGAAAAGAACATTGAGGATGTGTTAGACGACTATCAGTTTGGCTTTGGAAAAGGTAAAGCCACCAAGAGGCAATTTTGACGGTGCGACTAATAATTAAAGCCCGGCTAAACAAAAATCAAGACATATTCATAGGATTTGTCGACCTAGATAAAGCGTTCGACAGTGTAAAATGCTGCAAGACGTTCGAAGTTCTGAGAAAAGTAGGGGTAAGCTATAGGGAGAGATGGGTCATATACAATATGTACAACAGCCAAGAGGGAATAATAAGACGACCAAGAACGAAGTGCTCGTATTAAAGAAGGGTGTAAGGGGAGGATGTAGCCTTTCACCCCTACTGTTCAATCTGTACGTCGAGGAAGCAATGATGGAAATAAGAAAAAAGGTTCAGGAGTGGAATTAAAATTCAAGGTGAAAGGATATCAATGATACGATTCGCTGATGACATTGCTGTCCTGGGTGAAAGTGAAGAAGAAATACATGATATGTTGAACGGGATGAACAGTCTAATAAGTACAGAGTATGGATTCATAGTAAATCGAAGAAAGACGAAGGTAATGAGAAGTAGTAGAAATTAGAACAGTGAGAAACTAAACATCAGGATTGATGGTCACGAAGTAGATGAAGTTAAGGAATACTGCTACATAGGCAGTAAAAGAACCAATGACCGACGAAGTAAGTAGGACATCGAAAGCAGTCGAGCAATGGCAAAAAGGAGATTTGTGGCCAATAGAAGTCTACTAATATCAAATATCGGCCTTAATGTGAGAAAGAAATTTCTGAGAATGTACGTCTGGAGTACAGCATTGTATGGTAGTGAAACACGGACTGTGGGAAACCGGAACAGAACAAAATCGAATCGTTTGAGATGTGGTGCTGCAGACGAATGTTGAAAATTAGGTGGATTCATAAGGTAAGGAATGAGGAGGTCCCTTGCAGAATCAGAGAGGAAACGAATATATTGAAAACACTGATAAGGAGAAGGGCAGGATGATATGACATCTGTTAACACATGAGGGAATGACTTACATGGTACTAGAGGGAGCTGTAGAGGGAAAAAACTGTAGATGAAGGCAGAGATTGGAATACATCCAGCAAAGAATTGAGGACGTAGGTTACAAGTGCAACTCTGAGATGAAGAGGTTGGCACAGGAGAGGAATTCGTGGCGGGCCGCATCAAAACAGTCAGGAGATTGATAAGAAAAAAAATTATTATATTCGAGCACAGTATGTGATCACAAATTCTACAGAAAACCAATGTTAAGGATATTGGTCTGTAATTTTCCGGGTTCGCTGTTTTAACCTTCTTATATACAAGAGTAGTATGCATTTTTCTCCAGTCGCTTGTCCCTTTGTGCTCGCCGAGAGATTCGCGATAAATGCAAACTGGGTAAGGGGACAGTGACGTAAAGTACTCATTGTAAAACCGACGAGGAGGTATGGAACCGGTTTTCCGCAGCAGCCACGGGAACCAGAACATGATTGGTTCCACAATGGATGAAGTTAATAAACTAATGGCTGCTGGAGTATATGTACTACGTTGTGAAGTTGGAGATGCCTTTATAGGGGAAACAAGGAGACTAGGTAACACACGAGTAGCAGCATGAACGTTTTGTGTCATTAACACAACTGTAGCGGGTCGGGGTTTAGCGACACAAAATGTTAAGCGTCGGTGACAAAGGGGAGCAAAGGTCATTATTTGGTCAGGGATGGACTCTTTCCTTGGCTGAGGTGTGAGGTGTGAGTGAAACATTGGTATTTCTACTGACAGTCATTTATTGACACTTAAGACCCTTTAAAGAAACAGAGTAACACAATGTGTTTTAACAAGCTCAGTTCCTCGACGCTGCGGAGCGGCGGAGGTGTAGTGTGCAGACTGCCGTGGCAGCTGATACGGCGACAGCTCGTGATGCAGCGGCGCGTCAGCGGCGTATTCTTCCATTCAGTGACCGAGGTCGCTACGGTGGAGGAGAGGCCTTCTCCTTGTAAATTCGATACTTGCGTTATTAACAAGCGGCTACAGCTTGGCGCGAAGTGCACCGTCCTGGAACAGAACCAGCGACCTTCTGCTTCGGCGTTTTCTGGTGTTCATCAAAGCATAGGTTCACCAGTGACCCATTTGGTCAGTCCGCATTCCCTTGATCCTCACCAGCCACCTGGTTGGTAATACACGAATTTCTTTCTGGTAATATCTGCTTTGGTATCCTCTACGCTGACCTACTGACTCGGTACCGTCATCTTCTTCTGTCGAGGAGCATAGCAGCTAAGTCGTTGTAGAGAAGTATGACGTCCTGCCGGCCGAGGTGGCCGAGCGGTTCTAGGCGCTATAGTCTGGAACCACGCGACCGCTACGGTCGCAAGTTCGAATCCTGCCTCGGGCATTGATGTGTGTGATGTCCTTAGGTTAGTTAGGTTTAAGTAGTTCTACGTTCTAGAGGACTGATGACCTCAGAAGTTAAGTCCCATAATGTTCAGAGCAATTTGCACCTATGACGTCCTCTGACTAACCATCGGTCCGTCCCTCCAGGCGATGTTTGTTTCACTCTTCTTTCTGCCCTCGAAGAGCCTCATCCAAGACCCTTTTGTCGGCGGTATTTATTCCGTGTTTTCACAAATGTCGTGAAGTTCTAGGGCGGCGACTGACTTTTGGGTTGTTGATCTGTGCTTCTCACGTTGGGTGGAAACGTGACAGGTGACGGCTTTACATTGTCTTACGTCTATGCTGGCGTAGTCGTCCATAAAAGGGGATAAAGAGATGCCATCAAACTACACCTTTGCGAGCATTCTCAAAAATTTTAGAAAAGGTAATGTACAGGCAGATTCTCAACCATCTGACCACAAATAACATATTACCAAGAACATAGTTGGATTTCTGAAGGGTTCTGATATCGAAAAGGCTATTTATACCTACACTGAAAATATACTTAATTCATTAAATAACAAATTACAAGCAGCAGGTATTTTCTGTGATTTGTCAAAGGGATTCGATTGTGTAAACCACAACATCCTTTTAAATAAATTAGAATTCTATGATGTCATGGGCAGTGCTGCAAAATGGTTCAAGTCAAACCTCACTAACAGGAAACAAAGGGTGTCAGTGCAAGGGACTAGTGAATTAAGTCATCAGTCATCATCAGAATGGGACGAAATTACATGTGGTGTCCCATAAGGATCCATCTTAGGGTCATTGCTTTTTCTGTGTACATTAATGATCTCTCATCAGTTAAACTGCCCGAAGCAGAGTTCGTTTTGTTTGCAGATAACACAAGTATTGCAAAAAATAGTGTGTCGAGTGTAGTTCTAGAAAGATTTGCTAATGATATTTTCATGGATATTAATAAATGGTTTAAAGCCAACTCACTGACATTAAACTTCGAAAAGACTCACTGTATGCAATTCCGAACCTGTAAGAGGTTTCCACCCAGCATATGCATAAAGTACGAAGAAGAGTAGATAGAAGAGATTGACAGTCTTAAATTCCTGGGATTAAAACTTGATAATAAATTCAGTTGGGAGGAGCACACCACAGAACTGCAGAAAAGCCATAACAAATCTGGATTTGCAATTCGAGTGTTAGCAGACATAGGTGACATAAATGTGAAAAAACTTGCATAATTTGCCTACTTTCATTCCATAATGTCATATGGTATAATATTTTGGGTAACTCTTCAAGTCAAACAAAAGTTTTCAGAGTCCAAAAGCGTGTAACACGCATTATTTGTGGAGTAAACTCACGGACGTCTTGTAGAAACCTCTTCAAAGAACTGAGTATACTAACTACTGCCTCTCAGAATATTTACTGCTTAATAAAATTTTTCCTAAATAATATATCTCTTTTTCCAAGGTACAGCTCAGTTCATACATACAATACCGGGAACAAAAATGATCTGCAAGTACGTCACGCACGTGAGATCAGTACGCTGACAGTTCCTGGACCATTGGCCGCTGATGTGACAACGGACCTGGTCGTTGTTCTCCTTGAAAGCCCGTCTGCCGAAGTGCTGACTGCTGCTGCGCAAACTCCGCTGGTCATAGACACTGTCACGTTGGGCAAAAACAAGACCAATGTCGACACACGAGCCGTCATTCCTTGTTCGACTGCTGCTGCCTCCGAATATTGTGGCTTAACGTGTCAAACTGTTTCAAATGTTGACTTAACATATAAGAATTTTTCACGTTGAAAAACCGTAAATAACACATAATTATTAAACACAATTATTATACACCCTAAACAGCGTAAGAGAACAGCGGTAGCGAAACAGCACCGTCGTTTGCAGAGGAAGCCTGTGTACTCACGAGAGTGTCGTGGAGGAGCCAACGCGGAGCTGGAGAGCCGCCTGAAATTATTAAGAAGCCTGACAATACCAACAGAGTGGTCCGGTGTCGTTGCTGGCGGTGATCGCTGGCAGGTTGGTCACGAGCGGTCGCGGGGCAGAAGCCGCACCGGACACGGATGCGACAGCCTCAAAAAACAGCTACACTGCATTTCCGCGCATACCAGGAAGAAAACGCGTCCACCAGAAACGAAGCGCAGATCTGCTGGCTGTCACCAATCGCTGACAGGCCGTCTAGCCCACCGATAGCCTCTTTCCTATCTTTGCCCTTCCGTCATGACCAGCCTATTATACTCTAGCCCCACCGAAATTTCAAAAAATGGATAACTGAGGCCGATCATCTGCAATAAATAGAGCCGCCTTTCCTCTACCAGAAGCAATCTTACCCTGAGGAAGGCCGTTGTAATACCGTCGAAACTTTTATTTTAAAATTATAAAAAAAAGTATTTTATACTATGACGCAGTACGACACCCGGAAGAATTTTAACCATCACGACAACGGCCGCGGAAGCCTACGTACTTATGCCAAATTACAAATTGATTATTAATCAGTTTCGAATCAGAAAAATCCTTAGAGCCCATTTTCACACACAGTTTTTCAAAAAATTATCTAATCATTGTCGTCACGTACTGCGGACCACGGTCTCAGATGTGCTCGCTACTTGCACTTCAGTTCTGTACTACTGCGTAAACACAATTCGTTTTTTAATTATGTAGATTAAAACTGAAGAAACTGCAATTGACAGGAATGGGGGAAAGAAATACAGTAGAAGAAGAATGGGTAGCTTTCAGGGGTGAAATAGTGAAGGCAGCAGAGGATCAAATAGGTAAAAAGACGAGGGCTAGTAGAAACCCTTGGGTAACAGAAGAAATGTTGAATTTAATTGATGAAAGGAGAAAATATAAAAATTGGGTAAATGAAGCATGCAAAAAGGAATATAAACGCCTCAAAAATGAGATCGACAGGAAGCGCAAAATGGCTGAGCAGGGATGGCTAGAGGACAGATGTAAGGATGTAGAGGCTTATCTCACTACCGGTAAGATAGATACTGCCTACAGAAAAATTAAAGAGACCTTTGGAGGAAGGAGATCCACTTCCATGAATATCAAGAGCTTTGATAAAAACCCAGTTCTTAGCAAAGAAGGGAAAGCAGAAAGGTGGAAGGAGTATATAGAGGGTCTATACAAGGGCGATGTAATTGAAGACAATATTATGGAAATGGATGAAGATGTAGATGAAGATGACATGGGAGATATGATACTGCGTGAAGACTTTGACAGAGCACTGAAAGACCTGAGTCGAAACAAGGCCACCAGAGTAGACAACATTCCATTTGAACTACTGACAGCCTTGGGAGAGCGAGTCTTGACAAAACTCTACCATCTGGTGAGCAAGATATATGAGACAGGCGAAATACCCTCAGACTTCTAGAAAAATATAATAATTCCAATCCAGAAGAAAGCAGGTGTTGACAGATGTGAAAATTACCGAAGTATCATTTTAATGAGTCACAGCTGCAAAATACTAACGCGAATTCCTTACAGACGAATGGAAAAACTGATAGAAGCCGACATCGGGGAAGATCAGTTTGGATTCCGTAGAAATATGGGAACACGTGAGGCAATACTGACCCTACGACTTATCTTAGAAGTTAGATTAAGGAAAGGCAAACCTACGTGTCTAACATTTGTAGACTTAAAGATAGCTTTTGACAATGTTGATTGGAATACTCTCTTTAAAATTCTGAAGGTGGCAGGGGTAAAATACAGGGAGCGAAAGGCTATTTACAATTTGTACTGAAAGCAGAGGGCAGTTATAAGAGTCGAGGGGTGTGAAAAGGAAGCGGTGGCTGGGAAGGAAGTGAGACAGGGTTGTACCTTCTCCCCGATGTTATTCAATCTGTATATTGACCAAGCAGTAAGGGAAAGAAACGTAAGTTCGGACTAGGTATTAAAATCCACGGAGAAGAAATAAAAACTTTGAGGTTCGCCGATGACATTGTAATTCTGTCAGAGACAGCAGAGGACTTGGAAGAGCAGTTGAACGGAATGTACGGTATCTTGAAAGGAGGGTATAAGATGAACATCAATAAAGCCAAAACGAAGATAATGGAATGTAGTCGAATTAAGTCAGGTGATGCTGAGGGAATAAGATTAGGAAATTAATCACTTAAAGTAGTAAAGGAGGTTTGCTATTTTGGGAGCGAAATAACAGATTAAAGTCGAAGTAGAGAGGATATAAAATGTAGACTGGCAATGGCAAAGAAAGCGTTTCTGAAGAAGGAAAATTTGTTAACATTGAGTATAGATTTAAATGTCAAGAAGTCGTTTCTGAAAGTACACTCCTGGAAATTAAAAAAAGAACACCGTGAATTCATTCCAGGAAGGGGAAACTTTATTGACACATTCCTGGGGTCAGATAAATCACATGATCACACTGACAGAACCACAGGCACATAGAAATAGGCAACAGAGCATGCACAATGTCGGCACTAGTACAGTGTATATCCACCTTTCGCAGCAATGCAGGCTGCTATTCTCCCATGGAGACGATCGTAGAGGTGCTGGATGTAGTCCTATGGAACGGCTTGCCATGCCATTTCCACCTGGCGTCTCAGTTGGACCAGCGTTCGTGCTGGACGTGCAGACCGCGTGAGACGACGATTCATCCAGTCCCAAACATGCTCAATGGGGGACAGATCCGGAGATCTTGCTGGCCAGGGTAGTTGACTTACACCTTCTAGAGCACGTTGGGTGGCACGGGATACATGCGGACGTGCATTGTCCTGTTGGAACAGCAAGTTCCCTTGCCGGTCTAGGAATGGTAGAACGATGGGTTCGATGACGGTTTGGATGTACCATGAACTATTCAGTGTCCCCTCGACGATCACCAGAGGTGTACGGCCAGTGTAGGAGATCGCTCCCCACACCATGATGCCGGGTGTTGGCCCTGTGTGCCTCGGTCGTATGCAGTCCTGATTGTGGCGCTCACCTGCACGGCGCCAAACACGCATACGACCATCATTGGCACCAAGGCAAAAGCGACTCTCATCGCTGAAGACGACACGTCTCCATTCGTCCCTCCATTCTCGCCTGTCGTGACACCACTGGAGGCGGGCTGCACGATGTTGGGGCGTGAGCGGAAGACGGCCTAACGGTGTGCGGGACCGTAGCCCAGCTTCATGGAGACGGTTGCGAATGGTCCTCACCGATACCCCAGGAGCAACAGTGTCCCTAATTTGCTGGGAAGTGGCGGTGCGGTCCCCTACGGCACTGCGTAGGATCCTACGGTCTTGGCGTGCATCCGTGCGTCGCTGCGGTCCGGTCCCAGGTCGACGGGCACATGCACTTTCCGCCGACCACTGGCGACAACATCGATGTACTGTGGAGACCTCACTCCCCACGTGTTGAGCAATTCGGCGGTACGTCCACCCGGCCTCCCGCATGCCCACTATACGCCCTCGCTCAAAGTCCGTCAACTGCACATACGGTTCACGTCCACGCTGTCGCGGCATGCTACCATTGTTAAAGACTGCGATGGAGCTCCGTATGCCACGGCAAACTGGCTGACACTGACGGCGGCGGTGCACAAATGCTGCGCAGCTAGCGCCACTCGACGGCCAACACCGTGGTTTCTGTTGTGTCCGCTGTGCCGGAGGATATGGATATAGAGAGGGGAAGCAGGAAGGAAGAGATGGATAAAAGAGGAGGAGGTGAAAAGATGCAAAGGAAAGGTGAGAAGGTGGACAAAAGTGGAGGGAGAGGAGAGAGGCAGAGAGAGGGTAGAAATTTCACTACTGGCCATTAAAATTGCTACACCAAGAAGAAATGCAGATTATAAACCCGCATTCTTAGGATAAATATATTACACTACAACTGATATGTGATTACGCAATTTGGGTGCATAGATCCTGAGATCCCAGTACCCAGAACAACCACCTCTGGCCGTATTAACGGCCCTGATACGCCTGCGCATTGAGGCAAACAGAGCTTATATGGCGTGTGCAGTTTCAACAAGATACCATAGTTCATCGAGAGTAGAGACTGGCGTGTTGTGACGAGCCAGTGGCTCCGCCACCATTGACCAGACGTTTTCAATTGGTGAGAGATCTGGAGAATGTGCTGGACAGGGCAGCAGTCGAACATTTTCTGTATCCAGAAATGCCCGTACAGGACCTGCATCATGCGGTCGTGCATTATCCTGCTGAAATGTAGGGTTTCACATGGATCGAATGAAGGGTAGAGGCACGTGTCGTAACACAGCTGAAATGTAACGCCCACTGTTCAAAGTGCCGTCAGTGCGAACGAGAGGTGACCGAGACGTGTAACCAATGGCACCCCAAACCATAACGCCGGGTGATGTGTCAGTATGGCGATGACGAATACACGCTTTCAGTGTGCGTTCACCGCGATGTCGCCAAACACTGATGTGACCATCATGATGCTGTAAACAGAACCGGGATTAATCCGAAAAAATGACGTTTTGCCATTCGTGCACCCAGGTTCGTCGTTGAGTACACCATCGCAGGCGCTCCTGTCTGTAGCGCAGCGTCAAGGGTAACCGCAGCCATGGTCTCCGAGCTGTAGTCCATGCTGCTGCAAACGTCGTCGAACTGTTCGTGCAGATGGTTGTTGTCTTTCAAAAGTCTCCATCTGTTACCTCAGGGGTCGAGACGTGTCTCACTATCCGTTACAGCCATCCAGATAAGATGCCTGTCATCTCGACTGCTAGTGATACGAGGCCGTTGGGATCCAGCACGGCGTTCGGTATTACCCTATCGAACCCACCGATTCCACAGTCTGCTAACAGTCATTAGATCTCGACAAACGCGTGCAGCAGCGTAGCGATAAGATAAACCGCAATCGCGATAGACTACAATCCGACCTTTATCAAGTCGGAAACGGTATGGTACGCATTTCTCCTCCTTACACGAGGCTTTACAGCAACGTTTCACCAGGCAACGCGGGTCAACTGCTGTTTGTGTATGAGAAATCGGTTCAAATGACTCTGAGCTCAATGGGACTTAACGTCTATGGCCATCAGTCCCCTACAACTTAGAACTACTTAAACCTAACTAACCGAAGGACATCACACAACACCCAGTCATCACGAGGCAGAGAAAATCCCTGACCCCGCCGGGAATCGAACCCGGGAACACGGGCGCGGAAGCGAGAACTCTACAACACGACCACGAGCTGCGGACGAGAAATCGGTTGGATCTTTCCTCATGTCAGCACGTTGTAGGTGTCACCACCAGCGCCAACCTTGTGTGAATGCTCTTAAAACTAATCATTTGCATATCGCAGCATCTTCTTTCTGTCGGTTAAATTTCGGGAACTGTAGCACGTCATCTTCGTGGTGTAGTAATTTTAGTGGCCAGTAGTGTAGGATGTAGATCCAATTCTCATACATGTTACTGCGAATCAGAATCACAGTTAGTCATCCATATGTATATTTTCTCTCTAATGTGGAAAAATCTTAGGGTACCATAAAAGAAATTTGTTCCGCTAAGCCGTAAACTTGTACCGAAAACTGACGTGAGACTGTGAATTTTGGGATATGTACTATGTTGTACTGAAATACGGACAGTTAAAAAATTGGAAATTTATCGGTCCATCGTTATAAAAGTTGGGGCGTTAGCTTATGAAGAAAGAATGCCTACAATGTGGGATGAACTATTCCTGTGGAACGACCACGAGAAAAGCCCCTGTGGTTCACGTGCCATACAGTCAATGATATTTCAAATTGTTGACTATCGTCCATGAATGATCCGGTGACGCTTTTATCTCAGTTCTTGAATCTGGCGCCATTACTCTGCTGTAATCACCATCTACCTTGAATCAATAAATCTGCGTATATCATCTGCAAACTGTGTATATTTTAACCTGCACCTTTACAGTTCTTAGTTAGTAAGGTATTTTGTTTCCGAGGAGGAGCTGGCGGATCACCCATTATTTGCTAAATGTTAGAAACCGATGGAAAGCCACACTTGATCTGGTTAATGTGCCAGACCAACGGTCGTTAATTCGGAGAGCGGGTGTGATCCTAGACTGCTAATCCTCCATGCTCTCTCTGCTTCAAGCTGTACCAGCAGATAGAAATACTCATCCTCTATTCACATTATGAATGTTACCTCAAAAAGACACATTCATTGTACCCGTCTGAAACGGATAGCTTCCTGGTTCATTATTTATTTATTAGTAGTATAATTACTGCTTTATAATACAATTACTGCATGATAATATAATTACTGGTTGCCTTTTTTGAAAATAAGTTCGCTTGAGATTAATTTTGGAACAGAAAATTAAGCTTCAACAGTGCGTACATGTACGCCTCCCTCTCGGTCTGTGTCACTCTTCATTTCTCCGTAATCAATGATGAAATTAACTCTGACAAATCGGAGATTATTTCAAAGATACAAAGTAGCAAAATTGGGCAGGATTACACATATCAGCGTTAGCAGTGAGATAACTCAATTGTCTCCATCCCTTGCACGAAATGAGTAGCCGATTTCGCCACAGTCAAAGAATTTTCTGCAGTTAGCCTCAGAATCGCTTTTAATCTCTTCCATTTTATTCTATATATATAGAATATAATATCATCAACATATCACGGAATTATAAAATATATGCAATACCTAGTTGTTCCTTTATTGAGACTTTTTGAGGTTGCTGTTAACAGAGCATTTACGTTATATAAATCATGAATAAAATAGTTAAATTTGAAGCCAGAGAGCTCTGTGAACCACTCAACTTGGTACCTATTTTTTTGTATGTTTACAAGTAAATTTTGTCGACTCCACTGCAGAGGCAGTTTCTGCCTCCCCTTCGCTTCCTGTATATATCACCAACACATTGAAAATGTGTTTTTTATACTACTAAAGATGTTTGAAAAAAGAAACTTCTCATTCGATTGAAAGTATACGCTTCATTTCAACCTATTACTCGTTCCTTCAAGGAAAATGCTCTTACAGAATGAGCTATCCCAGTGCTAATAAGTACGGCTGTTCTAAAACGTTGAACAACAGCTGTTTACGTACATAACTCTGGAAAAATGCTCCTTTAACATTCGTAACTTTTTCTTGTACTCTCCAAATTTACCTACGCTGTCATCTCTGTCGGAAGGACCGACAAACCACATAGGAAAATGACTCTGAGCACTATGGGACTTAACTACTGTGGTCATCAGTCCCCTGGAACTTAGAACTACTTAAACCTAACTAACCTAAGGACATTACACACATCCATGCCGAGGCAGGATTCGAACCTACGACCGTAGCGGTAATGCGGTTCCAGACTCTAGCGCCTAGAGCCGCACGGCCGCTCCGGCCGGCTAAACCACATAGGAAAGTTAGAACAGCCTTCGGTGGAACTGAAAGAAAGGGTGGTAACATTAAGACTGCAACGAGAATTCCACTTTTATCTCCACAGGGCAAAGCAGATAGATGGAAAGAGTACATTGTAGGTCTCTATGAGGGGGAAGATTTGTCTGATGTGACAGAAATAAATAGGAGTCGATTTAGAAGAGATGGAGATCCCATATTAGAATCGGAATTTAAGAGAGATTTGGAGGATTTAAGTTTAAATAACGCTGAAGGCACAGACAGCATTTTATCAGAATTTCTAAAATCAATGGGGGACGTGGAAACAAAAAAAGTGACAACATATGAATGTATGACGTGGTGGCATACCATCTGACTTTCGGGAAAATATCATCCACATAATTCCGAAGGCTGCAAGAGCTGACAACTGCGAGAATTATCAAGCTATCAACTTAACGTTCCATCCATCAAAGTTACTTACAAGAATAATATACAGAAGAATGGAACAGAAAATTGAGGATGTGTTAGATGACAACCAGTTTGACTCTAGGAAAGGTAAAGGCGCCAAAGAGGCAATTCTGACGTTGCAGTTGATACTGGAAGCAAGACTAAAGAAAAATCAGTTCACGTTCATAGGATCTGTTGCTATGGAAAAAGCGTTCGACAATGTAAAATGGTGCAAGATTTTCAAAATTCTGAGAAAAATAGGGTTAAGCTACAGAGACAGACAGGTGATATACAGTATATAAGAGCAAAGGGAGAATAATAAGAGTGGCCGACGAAGAACGAAGTGCTCTGAATAACAAAGGATATAGTCTTTCGTCCCTATCGTTCAATCAGTACATCGAATAGGCAATAATGGAAATAAAAGAAAGCTTCAGGAGGGGGCAGCAAAATAATCAATGAGCGATGGAGGACTGAGGACATCAAAAGCAGACTGGCACTGTCAAAAAGACGATTCCTGGCCTAGAGAAATCTACTAATGTCAAACACTGGCTTTAATTTGATGAAGAAATTTCTGAGACTGTACATTTGGATCACAACAGTTCATGGTAGTGACACATGGACTATGGGAAAACCAGTACAGAAGATAACCTAAGCATTTTAGATGTAGAGCCACAGAAGAAAATCAGGTGGACTAATAACGTAAGGAATGAGGAAGTTCTGTGCAGAATCGGATGGTGAAGGAATATATGGAAAACACCGACAAGGAGAAGGGATAGGAAGATAGGGCATATGCTAAGACATCAGGGAATGACACCCACGGTACTGCAGGGAGCTGTAGAGAGTAAAAACTGTCGAAGGAGACAAGGATTGGAATACATCCAGCAGATAATTGAGGATGTAGTTTGTAAGTGCTACACTGAAATGAAGAGGTTGGCTTGGAAGAGGAATTAGTGGCGGGCCACATCAAACCAATCAGAAGAGTGATGACTCAAAAAAAGAAATCATAATTATCTCTACAGCCATATGGGGAATCCCAGTTAGATTCCAGGTATTGTCAGGAACCTTTCCTTGGTGGAAGGACTGGTAAGCGGTGAATCAGTTTCGTGACGCCAGTTGAGGAACTAGTCGACCAATTAATACCGTTTCTAAGGTCAAGAACCCGACAACGACCAAGAGAGAGGTGTCCTGATAGCATACCCGTCCATACCTCATACGATGAAATCACTGGAAGAGGATGACACGGTGGTCGGTTGGGCCAAAAACGGCTCGTCTATGGTCAGAACACGGAATTTTACCATAGAGTACTTTATCGTAGCTACAACGATTACTTTCAAAACCGGCATTCTTATCAAAAAGGGCAGTTATTTATTGCATGGGGCTTATGGTTTAAATGGCTCTGAGCTCTATGGGACTTAACGTCTTAACTAACCTAAGGACATCACACACATCCATGCCCGAGGCAGGATTCGAACCTGCGACCGTAGCAGTCCCGCGGTTCCGGACTGCAGCGCTAGAACCGCACGACCACAGCGGCCGGCCATGGGGCTAATAACATATTTAATAAATACACGAAGAAAAGTATGGAATCAATAAATGTCCTCTTTATAGGTAATATGTGATAGGTCTTATCATGCGTTAGCTGTAAATAACACCGTGCAAGTCTTCTGTGTAGAGTCACGTTACTTACAGTCACAATAATGTTTTCGTAAGGCTGAGACAGACTTGTCTGTGAAAGAATAGCCAGGTGTTCTACATGACTACAATTCACACTTAAGAATCTGGCAGAGGATTCTTCGAACCACCTTCAGACTATGTCTCTAACGTTCAACTTTGTAACATCATGTGGGAAAAATGAACTCGTTAAATTTCTTATTCCTCTTATTATACTATGATAATTATTTCTCCCGATGTAGAATAACAACAGCAAAATACTTTCACATTCAGAGGAAAAAGTTGGTGATTGAAATTTCGTGAAAAGATCTCTCAGCAAGGGAAAATGCCTTTGCCATCCCAATTCGCCTATCATATCCGTGGCACTATCTCTCCTATTTCGCGATAATACAAAACGTGCCACCTTTCTTTGAGCTTTTTAAATGTTCCAGTCAGTCCTAACTGACAACGATCCCACACAGAGCAATATTCCTTTAGGAAAAAAACAAGTGCTGTGTAGGTATTCTCTTTAATAGACTTATTGCGTATTTTAAGTGTTTCGCGAACAAAACATAGGTTTTGGTTTGCTTTCTCAACAACATTATCAATGTTAGCGTGCCCACTTCACTTGTTCATAGCTGTAATTCCTACGTATTTAGCCGAACTGATTCCTTTTAGCCTTGTGTGATTTATCGTGTAACGGTTTTTTGTGCTCATGAGGATGACCTCACAGTTTTCCTTATTCAGAGAAAATTTCTACTTTTCACACAATTTAATGTCGTCTCTAAGTAATTTCGCAATTGGTTTCGATCTTCTGGTGTCTGTACTAGACGGTAAATGACAGAATCGTCTACAAACTATCTAAGAGAGCTGCTCATTTTACCTCCTAAGTCGTTTATGTACTTAGTACCAGTAGAGGGACTACAGCACTTCAACACTTCTTTGGGGAACGCCGGATATCACTTCTCTTCTACTCGATGATGGTACTGTGACCTTTCGGAGAGGAAAAGTCAGATTCTGTCGCACAGCTGAAACGATTCTCCACAGGCACGCAATTACATTAGAAGTTTGCTCTGAGAAACTGTTTCCAAAGAATTCTGGTAATCTAGGAATGTAGAATCAAGTTGAGATACCTTGTAAACAGCACTCATTACGTAGTGCGAGCAAAGAGCTGGTTATGTTAAACAAGGATGATATTTTTTAAATCCTTGCCGACTGTTTGTCAGCAGACCGTTACGTTCGAGAAATTCATAATGTTCGAACACAGCACACGTTCCAAAATCGTACTGCAAATCGTCATAAAAGATATGGGTCTGTAATTCAGTGTATTACTATTCCTTTAGTTGACCTGTGCTGTTTTCCAGTCTTTCGGTACAAAACTTTCGTCGAACGATAGGTATGGTTGCTAATTAAAGTACTATTACATCAGAATACTCTGAAAGGAACACTATTAGTATCCTATCTCGAGCGAAAGACTGCTTCACTAAGTGTTTTAAGCTGCTTCTCAAAGCCGAAGACGTCTGTTTCTAAGTAACTCACTTTCGCAGTTCTTCTCGATTAGAATTCTGGAATATTTACTTAGTATTCTTTGGTGGAATACTTTCGGAAAAGTATGTCTAATAACGACACTTTACTGGCGCTGTCATTCTTAATATTACCACCGGTATCGGACAGTGAGGCTCTTGTTTGTGTCTTGCCGTTTGTATACGTTACGGATGACCAGAATCCCTTTGGATTTTCTGTCAGATTTCAAGACAGGGTTCCATCGTGGAAGCCACTGAAAGCCTCTCGCATTGAAGTCCGCACCAAGTTTCCAGCATTAGTAAAATATCGCCAATCTTGGAGATTTGATGTTCTTTTAATTTGGGATGCGATTTTTTGTTGCTTCTGAAACAGTGTTCTGACCTGTTTTGTGTACCATGGGCGATCAGCAGCATCTTTTATTAATTTATTTGCTATAAATCCCTCAGTTGTCTCAGATAGTATTTCTTTGAGTCTAAGCCACATCTGGTCTTGACTTATACAGTTAGCTGGGAAGAACTGGAACCTGTCTCTCAGAAAGTCGTCAAGCGAATTTTATTTGTTTTTCTTGAACAGATACATTTCGCATTTACTGTTGGATATAACTGGGTGTTGCTTGGTCAGTCTCGCTACAATTATCTTGTGGTCACTAATCCCTATATCCGTTCTGATGCTCCCAGGTTGCTCAAGAATCCAGAATGAGATTTTCATTCTGCAGCGGAGTGTGCACTGATATCTAAGTTCCTTACATATTAAAACTGTAATCCGGACAGAGACTCGAACTCGGGATCTTTGCCTTTCGCAGGCAATTACTCTACCAACTGAGCTACTCAAGCACGACTCACGACCCAACAGGATGTGGCTAAGCCGTGTCTCCACAAAATCCTTTCTTCCAGGAGTACTAGTTGTGGAATGTTCGCAGAAGAGATTCTGTGAAGTTTGGAAGGTGGGATACAAAGTACTGGCAGAACTGATGATTTGAGGATGGCTCGTGAGTCGTGCTTGGGTAGCTCAGCTGGTAGAGCACTTGCCCGCGAAAGGCAAAGGTACCCAGTTCGAGTCTCGGTCCGGCACACAGTTTTAATCTGTCAGGAAGTTTCATATCAGCGCAAACTCCCCTGCAGAGTGAAAATCTCATTATGGAAACATCCCCCAGGCTATGTCTAAGCCATGTCTCCACAATATCCTTTCTTCCAGGAGTGCTAGTTCTGCAAGGTTCGCAGAAGAGCTAATGTGAAGTTTGGAAGATGGAGACGAGGTACTGGCAGAACTGAAGCTGTGAGGACGGATGGTGAGTCGTGCAAACATATTTGGACATTCCTATTTAACGCGGAATTGAGCAATACTTGTAAAGAGAAACAGGCTCGTAAATATAAAGAAAGTGGGGGGGGGGGGTAGCAGTGTCCCTAGAGAAGCAGTAACAGAAGAAAGGGTCAGTCAGGAGAGCTTGGAGACTTCGAACGTCAACTACTCACAGGATATCACCTGAGTAATAAATCAATTATAGAGATTCAAACGCTTCTATTGCAAGCCGAGACGACTACTGGTGATGTGATTGTGAAATGAAAAGGAGAAGGAACAACAGGACTTAATCTAAGACCAGGCACACCTCTTGTATAGGCGGACGAGGACGGTCAAGTATTACGGAGGGTTGTATCCATACCGGGTCTGCAGCCAGAACATGTCATCTTGACACAATATTTCGGCGGTCCACCTGGCCACCAACTTCAGGTGAGTAGGCTAGCTCACTAATTCGCCCCAAACCAAAGTCAAACACTTCATCTGCAACTTCATGCATCAAATATTTATCCATCGTACCATTGCGATGGGGTTCTATGTACATTGGTAAAAAGAGCTTTGGCCATCTCTGATGCAGATAGTCTGACAAAAGAACTGGCTTATCTAAAAGCTGTGTTCAAGCAGATCGGTTATCCAGGCAATCAGATACGTCGTGCTCTACAGACTGAAACTTCGCGGGAACCAACACCAAATCGGTAGCATTCCTATCTTTTGCGGGCAGCATATCTTCATATCTAGGAAGAATTTTAAAGAAATTTGATATTAAAAGTGTATTCCATCCGCCAGCTAAACCCACAGCTGTGAAGGATGACTTTAGTTTGAGAAAGCCCAGGGTCTACAAGATTTCCTGCCATGGCGGGAAAGCCTACGTTGGACAAACGGTTCGTACGCTCCAGGACTGATGCGTGGAGCATCGTCGCCACACGCGTTTATTTCAGCCAGAAAAATCTGCAGTGTAGGTTATTACTGAAGAACATAAAATATTGTACGATGAGAAACAAGTGTTTGCCCTTGCGTATTGGGACTGTGTAGTGAAAGAAGCCATTGAAATCCGGCTACCTGACAATATTATAAAAAGAGATCAGGTGTATCCTTTAAGTAAGAGTTGGAACCCTGTTCTGTTTGACATTAAGAAAGAACGGTCCCTGTTTCGATCACCAAAAGCTGTCTATAGTGTTTTAAATGAATTTATCGTTTCCGCGAGCTTTCACCACCGGTGCGCTGTTGTGCTTTGCGCTACAGGGCAGTTACGTTCTAGCACGCGCGGTGGACCCACGATCTGTGTATCAAGGAGCCGCCGCGGCGTTTTTCACTTCAGTTCTGGCGAGTTAGTGCCACGGCCGACTCATCTGAAGATGGCAGCCAGGTGGACCGCCGAAATACTGTGTCCAGATGATAATATGTTCCGGCTGGAGACCTGACATGGATACAACCAATTGTTACGCCGGGAAATTTACGGAGCCACATTACGGAGGGTTGTTGTACAAAAAATAAATCGCACAAAATCAGCGGCAGGAATCACACATGAGTTACAAACTGCTATCAACACTCCAGCTAGGACAATGACTGTAGGCAAGGAGTTAAAAGTTAAGGGGGAACAAGGGTCGAGCAGTTTATCATAAACCACGCTTTTTTGTTGTTAATAAAACTTGAGGGGGTGTAAAGCGCTACGCCATTGGACTGTCGATAACTGGGAACGAGAGATTTGGAGTGACGAAACACGCTGTATCGTGCGTCAATCCCATGGAAGCCGTTGGGTTTGGGACATTTCTAGAGAACTTTACATCGTTGCTTACGGCCAACAGTAAAGTATGGGGCAGGTGTTTTTCTATGAAAACTTTGACACCGTCATTTGACTGTTTTATTGTTTATTTAAGGGCAAGTAGGGTTTCAGCCTTCTATCCATTTCCAAATATTTGATTTAATGTCTTTAACATACACTGTAGGACACTTAACATGTTATCAGGCTGAAAGTTGGCCATAAATTAAGAAAAAATTTTAGCTCCCCACGAAATTCCAGGAATCACTACCTTGCAGCAGATCGGTAAATAATTGTGTGGGTTCGTCATATTATTTACTGATCCGTTATAAGATGGACAATTTACGTCTGGAACTTCGTGGGGAGCCAATATTTTCCTTAATATATGGCCTACTTTGAACTAGACTATACCCCGCAATACATGTTAAAGACATAAAATCAAATACCTGAAAATGGCGTAAGAGGCTGAAACCTGGGTTGTATTTACATATACAATATAACAGTCAAAAGGTGGTTAAAAATACTGTATAGCTCTAGTTCGGCAACATTCAAAATTGTTTACGGAGCAGGTGGTTTTATGTGTGGGGGTTAGAATGTGGTTCCGTTATTTCGCTTAAGGAAACGCTAAATGTAGAAAGATAAACACAGTTTACAGCATTGTATTCTGATTGACGTAGAGTAGAAGTTCAGAGACAATATGAATCCTTCATGAAGTGGCATGTGTGAGAAAATGGTTTGTGGTCAATAACATTCCTGACCAACGGCCTTACCGCAGTTGTAACACCAGTTCCCGTCAGATCACCGAAGTTAAGCGCTCCCGGGCTGGGGTGAGTGACCATCCGGTCTACCAAGCGCTGTTGGCAAGCGGGGTGCACTCAGCCCTTGTGGGGTAACCTGAGGAGCTACCTGATTGAGCAGTAGCGGCTCCAGTGTCGTAAACTGACATACTGCCGGGAGAGCGGTGTGCTTACCATATGCCCCTCCATATACCCATCCAGTGATGCCTGTGGGCTGAGGATGCCACGGTGGCCGGTCGGTACCGTTGGCCCTTCCAAGGCCTTTTCGGACGGAGTTTAGTATAGTTTTAGTAACATTCCTGAGATGGACTGACATACCCAGAATCTGGTTACGATATGTACCATACCGCGGCTGGGATCGATATGTCTCATTCTCAACCGCTCCCTTGTGTCAGGGAGGAAGTCGTACAGTCTACGTCCCTTATCACTTACCCCCAACTCACTTTGCCATGTATCCAAACGCCAACTTTGAAGGTGACGTATCGTCTCTATCGGCCCACCGGTTATTGTGTGTACCTTATCTAGTCTCCCCACCTATAAACAGTACCTTGCAGCTCTGTATTTGATCGTGATATCTATGGGGCATATTCCAAGCACCACACACAGTGCATCCGCTGAGGTGGTAACGAAGGCTCCAGATAGCCTACGTAGGACACTTCTATGCCCTCGTCTGACCAATGCTTTGTTGGTGACTACGTTCAGTCTATGTGCCCATGTGCTAGCTGCGAAGCTGAGTACTGATTCGAAAAGTGGTATGTCCGTATGACTGGTAGAGGTAGTCTGTACTGTTTTGA
The DNA here is from genome assembly GCF_023897955.1 of Schistocerca gregaria. Classification (NCBI taxonomy): domain Eukaryota; kingdom Metazoa; phylum Arthropoda; class Insecta; order Orthoptera; family Acrididae; genus Schistocerca; species Schistocerca gregaria. The sequence continues at coordinate 517,307,115 of NC_064924.1, forward strand.
ATTTATCGACACTAGTTTGTGTAGCATTTTTTCTGCTTTGTCTGTTGTTAGCCTTATGTGTTCGTGTAAATTCAATTTTGCATCTATGTGTACCCCAAGATAGCGCGTAGCGTGTGCTCGTTTGATGTTTGCGTCCCCAGTTTTAACCGAAGGATTCCTTTGGAGTGATCTTTCCAGTAAAGTGTATGTTGTTTTGTTTTCAGCTATCCTGAGTTTGTTGTTGTGACACCACTGAGTAATTGTTTGTAGTATTCCACTGGCTTTCTCTTCTAACTGGGCTCTGTTGTTTGCAGCGACTACAGCTAATAGGTCATCTGCGTAGCCGACAATTCCGTCTGACCTGTCATCCCCATCCAGAAGTTGTACGAGGGGTTCGATTGTTACTTCCCAGAAGATGGGGCCGCAGATCGACCCGTGAGGACTGCCTTTGGCAATTCTTTTAATTAATTTCTGGCTGTCCATCTGCCATTCGAACACTCGGTCTTTACAGTAGTCTATAAAATGTTGTACAGTGACTGCGGTACTTCCACATGTCTTAGCCTCTGAAACTGTGCTGGCCACCAGAGATTATCAAATGCTCCGACAACGTCAATCATTACTGCCATGTCGTATTTCTGTTTTGTGGTGTTAAATATGTGCAGGGCCTGGTTGATGGCATCATCTATTGATCTGCCAGCTCTGAAGCCCAATTGGTGTTGGCTCAGACCCCTGAGAGCTCTGTGTGTTTGCAGGCGCTTACACAGTAGCTTCTCCTGAATCTTTGCTAGGGTATTTATTTGGCATGTTGGCCTGTAAGTCTTTGGATCTGAAGAACTCCTATCCGCTGATTTCTTAATAATGACTGCTTTGGAGGCTATCCATACTGTAGGTACCCTGCTCAGCTGTAAGCCATCGTTCAGTAACGTTGTTAGAACCCTGTATACGTTGCTACAGGTCCTTCCGTAGGCACTACATGTAATTGTGTTTCTTGTATTAGGTCGGTGATTATACGTCCTATGCCATCTGTTCTGTCTGAGTTCCAGAGGGTCGATCTGGAATTAATGTCAGCACTTATCACTAATTGTTTGCCTCTGGCATACATTACTAAGTCTCTGATGTATTCTGCGTACGGCTGTATTTGATGGCTGAATTGGGCGTACATGGATGCAATGACTCATGTGACGTTCCCATTAGTTATGTCTATGGTAACCAAGTGTTGATTGCATAGCCGTGTTACCTTAATTATAAGTTCTACCCTATCAATGTCTCATTAATTATTTTATAAGTTCTACCTTATCCCACGCACTTAAACCACGTAAGTCTTAGGCAGACACCTACATGCACATGCGGGGAAGAAGGTTCCCCGAACACACTGTCTTTTTCTGCGGGCAGTACACGAAAAATAGACATATACTACACTTAGGCGACACAGATACAGACACAGAATATACACAGCAATAAGAGACGAAGAACAATGGGCACAATTAAAGGCACTGGCAAACAGTATTTCAAAAACAACACATGAAGAATACATGCTGACATGACATAACAGACATTCTTTGTGCAACGTAACAACAATCTCCAGAGGGTCGCCGGCCGCGATGGTCTCGCGGTTCTAGGCGCTCAGTCCGGAACCGCGCGACTGCTACGGTCGCAGGTTAGAATCCTGCCTCGGGCATGGATGTGTGTGATGTCCTTAGGTTAGTTAGGTTTAATTAGTTCTAAGTTCTAGGCGACTGATGACCACAGATGTTAAGTCGCATAGTGCTCAGAGCCATTTGAACCATTTTTTGAACCAGAGGGTCGACAGCGATACCCACAGTGACAGCGAAAACAGTGACAATGAGGAGGAAAAGGAGGAGAAGACTGAGATATGACAGTGAATAAGCATAAGGTGCTGGCGATCCAGCCAAGAAAACACCAAATGCTGTACATGGATGGACACCTAAAGTAGTTAATACATAGGATTAGTAATAAATAGGATACGCAATATTAATTCTCTACTAATAACCATTTCTCTCTCTCTCTCTCTCTCTCTCTCTCTCTCTCTCTGTGTGTGTGTGTGTGTGTGTGTGTGTGTGTGTGTGTGTGTGTGTGTGTGTGCGTGTATTTCTGTGTGTGTGTGCAACTCGCGGTCAACGGTTCAACGAAACCATTCCGAGGTATTCACCGTCAGTCACATCCGGTGATGGTACCAACAAATCTCTCCTCCATCCTATCATCTTTTTATATTCTTCCTAAAAACCAGCAAAATTTTATTTATATTTAAACCTTAAATTATTGTTATTTTGAAAAGTATCATTCTTTGTAAATTCTGTAGATAAAGCTAAAGAAAAGAAAAGTTTAAAATATGAAAAAACGAAAATTGTAAGATGTACGACCTGTTTTACACATCAGATAACAGGTCTATAATGTGGAAATAAATAAATAATACATACCCAGAGTCCCGACCTGAACCCAATGGAATACCTTTCGGATGTCGTAGAATGTCGACTTCGATTCAAACCACAGCATCCAACATCACCGTCGTGTCTGGTTTTGGCTCTTGAGGCAGAGTGTGCTGCCATTCTTCAGCCCACCACTGAAAGTGTTCCAACAGAGTTCAAGTGGTTTTAAAAGCAAGGGTGGAGAAATCGCATATTACTGTCCACTAATTGGTGTTCAGATGCTTTTTGTTGGGCAGTACTCTACCTAATAATACCCAACACTTTGAATGGAATATACCGTCGTCTGACCAACAGACTCCAACATGTACGACACAGCAATGGCATCCATGGCGTAGAGAAGCAACTGAGAGAGTTAAAAGTAAATAAGTTACCAGGCTCAGATGGAATCCCAGTTCCGTTTGACAAATTATACTCTACGGCTTTGAATCCGTAGCCCAACGCAAAGTTCCAAGCGGCTAAAAAAAGCGCAGGTGACTCCTGTATATAAGAAGGGTAAAAGAACGGACCCCCGATATTACAGACCAATTTCCCTAACTTCTGTATGCTGCAGAATCCTTGAACATATTCTCAGCTCCAATGTAATAATTTTTTAAGACCAAGAAGCTTATCCCCACGAATGAGCATCGTTTTAGAAAGCATCACTCATGAAACTCAGCTTGCCCATTTCTCACATGATATACTCAGAACTATGAATGAAGGGCAACCGGCAGATTCCACGTTTCTAGATTTCTGGGAAGAGTTAGAAATGGTGCCCCATTGCAGGCTTTTAACAAACTCACGAGCACATGGAATAGGTTCACAGACGTGTGACTGCCTCGCACACTTCGTAAGATGTAGAACTCAGTGTGTTTTCTTCAACGACCAATGTTCATCAGAAACAAGGGTATCGTCAGGAGTGCCCCAGGGAAGTGTGATAGGACCGCTGTTGCTGCCTAGATACAAAAACTATTTGGTAGACATGGCGGGCCGCAATCTGGGGTTCTTTGTGACGATGGTGTGGTGTACGTTAAGGTCCCGAAGTTGAGTGACTGCAGGAGGTTACAAGATGACTTACACCGACCCAATGTCTGTCTTATCGTCAACCGTACACGGGCATGACATTTTGAGCGTAAAATGGAACAATTAGTACAAAATTAGGAGTGGCTAAACAAAGTGCTTTGGTGTGGGTGATAACCTTAAATTGCTTTTGCTGGAAAAATTTTATTTCTTTTATCGCTACTGTTCGATTCCAAATGGCTTTCAATACATTGACAACAATCCATTCACACTCAGTGGCTCGAGACGGCCTCAGTTTGAGCTCTGTCTCATTATGACGTTTCCAAGACTATTCCCACTCGTGCCTCTAATCAGTGATCAACATTATCCACAAAATCAGATGTAAATGTTTCAGTATAATATTCCGCACTCAAAATTAGCGACATTACCGCCGCTCATACAATCAAAAGACCGCCAGTCACCCCATCACGAGTTCAGATGTTTGCATATGCCCTCGCTATTCTGTCTCCTCAAAGGACGACTGAAGCGATTCCCAAACATCAGTGCCACTGAGCCCATCTTACTGCGTGTCAATATACAAATCTTGAATCAGTAACATTAATCTCCAGACACGGTAACACTCACGTTGGATGCGAGATGACGTGCCGACCTAAATGGTATGACGATTATACTTTTATGGTTAAATTAGTTTCTAAAATCCTTAATCATAGATTTGTAAAACTGTGCCAACAATCACACGAGAAAAAAGATGTAATAATTATTTAATGAATGCTTAATACTGTTTTCGCTCGCTGATTTCACTTGCATGCTCAATTTCTGGGTCATTCCTCAGTTCCACTGATTCTTTGAGTAATGAAACTGTAGAGGTACAAAATGTATTTAACTCATCGGAAAACATTAATATCTCAATACTTTATCCTGAAACTATCGTAAGCCTACTTCATTCTGTTTATAATTTACATAGTACTGATTAAACTATGTGCTAAATAGTTTATGACAGCTAATTGTAAACATTTGCCTATGGAGGTTGTATATACTTTTGAACAGTAATTGTGTACAAATAGACTCAAAGTACACCTTAAAGGCTCTCATTTGAACTCTCTCGTAGCTTGTTGTAGCATTCGTTTACAGATTGTTATTACTTTACAAGACTAGGTAACTTTAGCAAACGTCACATTGTGTAATGTTCAGAGTACATTAATCATGGAAGAAGCGTTGGTAACGCAAAAATTATATTTAAAAGAGCTTCAAAACAGTATCTCTGTTTCCTGAATCCGTTTTCTCCCAGAGACGTACCTGCCCAAAAAATTCTCCCCTAAAACTCGACTTTCCTGTGGTCTCAGCCACAGCCTCTATTACTGCCAGGTCGGCGATTTCAATCCCGCACGCTCCAGTGGATATCTGTACCTGACGACCTGTCAAACTCTGTGGGACCACCTATTCTGCTTTGACAAAGTTCCATAGCACTGCCTACGCTCTTATCAGTAATGTCGTACAGATATGAAGGGCCGACTGTATGAAGCAGTTCACCTTTTTAGATTAGCACAAAACATGAACTCCTATGAAGATGAACTAGGAAGTCTGGTTGCATAAACATTAGTCTGAGATTATTTCGCCGTGAACCTGGATCTCCCTTAACTAGCAAAATTTCGCAGATCAAGACGAACAGCAATAGTCAACAAAAATTTATTTTAGTGAGTGTCAGGCAGAATGGATTATGTTTAGCGCGAGTACATGTTAACGAGAAGTAAATAGCAAAAATGTAGTTACAAACACTTACACACTGCTTAAGTTCAAAATAACCGATATGTAATTTGACGTTAAGGAGCCTATATGCGATACAAGAAATGAATGTGGATAATAATGGCTCTCATTCTTGAATATGACACATAATTCAGTGAAAAAAGTTTAGAAGCATTTCATATACATTTAGCGGCAGAGTAAGGAAGGGAAATCCCAATTATTTGGAAAGTAGCCAATAATGACAGAAAATATCTTACAAAAATGCTCTCTAGGTGTCTATACAAGAAGCAAAAAGCCTCGTATTAAATTTTTAAGTGCCGAACACGTGCTTAATTTGCTATAGCAACTGTGAGCGTGTTAAATGGAAATCGTAATCACTTGTAAGTCTGTTAGCAAAATTTTCTTTATCGGACAACGATTAATTTATGTACCCTGTGGGATCAGCGGTTATGTACTGGAACACGATTCTGAAGGTCAGGTTGTCAACCAGGATGTTAGTTCCTGCTCTTGTAATTTTTCCACTTCTGGTAACGTTTGTTAATGTGCGAAATATCTAACTGCATCGTGGTTCGGAGTGCACACTAAACCATTGGGCCCCGTATCACTGGATGGCTTAGTCTGTTTTAAAACGCTTTGCCAGTAAATAACTGTCGTGGTAAAATCAAATTTCGGGCTAATGGCAGATCCACCTAAGCGGACAATTTCAGTGTTCTCCCTGTGTCGGTAGTTTTCCGTCCACAAAGAAAGCAGCAAAAATTCGTGGCCAACAATATGCAATACATGGGTTCCATCATGCTCGGAGAACTTTTGAAAGCCCGATGTGATGCCACAGCCATCTATAGTTTATATTTGCGTCCAAATTGTGCAGTCCACAGAATGTCCAAGTGGCTCGTAATTATTAGCTATCGAACGATGTAACGATATGAAGATAATTATGACAACGCTACACGATGAAACCATGACTTCTGGATGAGACACTTGCTGGTTTCCTAGCATTCTGGGCCATTGGAAAGGGCGGAATTCTGTGTTCAACATCGTTAAGCACTGCCATTTATATGTATCTAAGCAGTGCGAATGTTGGTACCTATACCTGTCGCTCATCACGTTTCTCTGTACTTCGCGTCACAGTGAAGGAAGCGGGAGTAGGCAACAATCCGTTAGAACTACTGACTGCCTTGGGAGAGCCAGCCATGACAAAATTCTTCCATCTGATGAGCAAGATGTGTGAAACAGCGAAATATCCTCAGACCGCGAGAAGAATATAATAATTCCAATTCCAAAGAAAGTACCTGATGATAGGTGGGTCATTCCATTTCAAGTGTCCCGGTTTAGAAGATGATGCCAGCTCGACCCTCTTCAATTTTAATGAAATTTATGCAGGACGTACCTGTGGACCCTGCATGAACTTATGCACCTGTAACTTGGTTGCGATGCTAGAACCATTTGACCACTTTTACAGAGACCGAAAAATCTTGAATAAATTGTCAAGTTTGGTATTCCACTGTTCCTAATGTAAAATATATAGAATCTTGCTTCTGAGTACAGTGGTACAACATTGTGTGCTCTACACACAAATGTTGCCAGTAGAGTTCAGAAAGCAATGCGTTTGGCACAATGTCAGTTCAAAGTGGGCAACAAACCATGTCGCCTGAAATTTGCTCCATAGTTTAACGAGGCATAAGTACTGGAGAAAGTGCGCTATGGATCTAGTCTTTTACCAAACTACTGACTGTCTGGGTGTTTACTACATCACAAATTTTGACCTGGCTTGTGTGTTTAATTACTGTGCTGCCATCTTGTAAATATGTGTTCAAAGTCATGTATCTCAAGACACCTACCACATTACATTCGTTAACACCATTCAACAGAGCTCCTTTCATTCTATTAGAAAAACTTATTTTCATTTTGGTGTCTCTTTGGGTAAGGTGCAAAAAATTCGCCCAAAGTATTGAATTTTTTGGTAATTCGGAAAATCCCTGCGTTGGTCCATGGTGGCTATGCCATTACCCATCTCAAGACTGGTAACTCCATCTCCAAGGGGCCTCGCCCGATAGCCACGTGTGAGTTTCTTTACTGCAGGTTCCCAAGCCTGAAAGTGGGAATCTAGCAGGTTCCCCAGCCTGAATGTGGGTATCTAGCATGTTCCCAAGCCTTTTTAAGGCCTCCTTATGGTTCCAAAGCCGTAATACAGAATTCTTCATTTGTTAAATGTTTCAAATTTTTTTGTTGATGTCCAAGACTATTGCTTCCGGCAAACTGTATTGCCTCCCCCCCCCCCCCCCCCAAACATTGAAGCAGCTGGTACTTGTATGACTGCAAGTGTCTGTTGTTCTGGGATCCAGCATATATCTCTTCTTAGTAGGCCAATGAAATGATTGAGCAGCTCAATGAGGATGCAAGAAATTAATCAAGGCATCTTTTTCTTATCATGACACTTCACAGATATTTCCTCTCCACCATTTTTCATCATAAACGTAAGCAACATACTGGCCAGGCTATAGTTCATTAATGGCAACATATTTAGTAGCAACTTTAGCATGTCGGTTAACATTTTCTATAAAGGACAATGCATCATTTGATACTCTGCGAATCTTTTCATCAATTGGCAGAAAACGGTGATGGTCTCTTGTACCAGACATTGTACATCCATCCTCAAAACGTTTTTCTTGAACAATTTTTGCATCTTCAATAATTTCTTTTTTAATATTCAATGCCATGATTTGGTTGTTAGGCATTGAAGGCTTGCCCTTGCTGCTAAACGCTTAACTGTGCCCCCAGTTCCGTCACATGGTGATTTCCCATGGTTTGTTCCGAACAAATCCCATTCTACAGCAACGCCAAAATCTTTTTAATGATGGCATAGATTTAGGGAGCTCTTAAAATTTTTCTATTGTGCTGCAGAACCGTCGCTAAAACAACGAATATGCTTAATTTCTTTAAAAATGCACTTAAAGAATTTGATCAAGTACGTTAAAAACACATGCACTGCAACTGTGTCATGTCGGATGCAATCACAGATTATGCAGTAGCTGACACTCATTAGGTTATCATTACCTTTGTAGTAAATGGCAAATGGATGTATTGTAGCTTGACTGTTTTCCCAATGGAATCCCTGCACTGTGTCTTGGACAATAAAGGAGTAATTTTCTGCGAAATCCATTAATATAATCAATTTTCCTGGTTTGAGGCCTTCTTTAGTGGACTGTAAATGCTTGCTCTGATGCTTTGCAATGTAGTGGTGAGAAGAAATGGCCAACACTTTTGTAACTAATAGTTCAATGAATTCTTCAACTGTCATTTCTCTGGTTTCAAGTGTATCTCTATCAGTGTGAATCCAATGCTTGAACTGAAGTGTATCCTCAGGATCAATGTCTGCAAAAGCGGTTTCCAAATATTCATTTAGAGCTTCTGTTACTGGACATACTTCACAGCGATGAAGGATGCAATCTTTTGTTTCCAAATTACAATATTGCTCAGTAAAATTTTGTAATCTTCTTTTATTGGGCTATATGCCAACATTAGTTTGACATTTTGATGTATTGTGCAGACACAAACTGAATTTGAACCAGCTGTGCCTACAGTCACACACCACTTTCGCCTTAATTCACAAAATTTGGAAAATCTAATTACCGGTCCATTTTTATTGCGGTAAGCAACAAACATTTCTTTTAAGTTGCTCAGTAATAAGTATTTCTGTTTTTTAACCTTTTCTCCATCTATCCACACAGTAATACAGTCGTTTTTTCTCAAATCCGACTAAACTCTTCATTATAAAAATGTTCTATGACTCTTGCCTTCACATACCCAGAAATCTTTTTCCTACATTTACCTTTGTGCTGTGCCATTATTCCCTGTTCAGCTTTTAACTTTCTAGCCGTCCTTACCATTCTTTCTGAAACACAAAATATTTCCAGTCTTTTTGGAAGACTATCTTTGGGGAACTAAAGTCAAAATTAGAATTTTCTCGTTATTATTTGATATATGTAATTTTTCTTTCGATTCTTGGAACAGCTCAATGTAATTTGAACAAGTCAAGAATTCCTTGCTTGTGAATCGTTGCTACAATTCACTGGGATCAAGCTCTCCCACTTCTGCAATTTTCTTAATAATTGCACTTTCAACTTGATGTATTTTGCGCTTTGCATATCCTTTTGTATCCCTTGCACCAATTAGTTGAAATTTTAATGGTGATATTCCAACAGATGTGAAGCTTGTATTCAAATTGTGACCAACATTAGTCTCATCATCTTTATCTGACTTATATGTAACGTCCATTTGTGAATATTTCAGTGTATAAAATTGTTTTCTACAGGAAGGGCACATGTTTTGGCCTGGTTTAATATCAGACAACATGGTTATCCTTTTTAGTAGGTCAGCTGTTTCTGTGTTGGTAGAGCGCAAGTTTTTTCGTGAAGTGTGGTTTTTCTTGCCAAATAAGTTTGAGCATGATCTTTGTAAAAATTCAAATCTTTTTATTAGTACAGCTTCATTATGGAAGCATATTTGAGTATTTTCAGTAGAGTGTAAACCACTCCATCTAGTAAGTAATTCTTGTTCTTCTAACGAAAGTAGCTTTACAGCTTTCAGTTCTTTTAAGGCACTATATGTCGTTAAATGGCATGGGGAATCAGTATTTCCAAAACTGCATACATTAACTTGATCTTCTTCTTCCATTTTAGCAACGTGATATGCTTCAGACACTAAAATCAAATTGTCGACTCCTAAATAAAGAAAAGAAATAAAATTAATAAGCATTCAGATTCCTAAAAATTATGTAGCAGTCTCTAGTACAGGTAAATAGTTAAATTTAGCAATGAACCTGCCACAAACAGGTTTAAAATCACCGAATAAACAGCAAAATGAATATTTAAACAATGAAGAGATAATCAACAAATTTCCAAATTTTAGGCGACGTTTTTGCACCTTACCCAAAGAGGCACCATTCTAATAGAATGAAACGTGGTCTGTTTAATGGTGTTAATGAATGTAATGTGGTAGGTCTCTATTTTGAGATATATGACCTTGAACATGGGTATATTTTGATACATTCATGTTTTGTAGCATATTTACAGGATGGTAGCGCAGTAATTAAACACACAAGTCAGGCCTAAATTTGTGATATAGTAAACACTTTGAACTGAGATTGTGCCAAACGCATTGCTTTCTGAACTCTACTTGCAAAATTTGTGTGTAGAGCACAGAAAGTTGTACCACTATACCCAGAAGCAAGATTCTATCTCTTTTACATTAGGAACAGTGAAATGCCAAACTTGACAATTTCTTCACGATTTTTCGGTCTCTGTAAAAGTGTTCTTCACGAAAATGGTTCTAGCATCTCAACCAAGTTACAGGTGAGCCTGAAACTTTGCATACGTTCACGTAGGGCCCTCAAGTACATTCTGTACAAATTTCATCAAAATAGAAGGTGGTAGAGCTGGGAGCAGTAGGACATTTCACGTGAATGACCCAAGTGTGAAAATTACCAAACTATCAGTTTATTAAGTCACGGATGCAAAAAACTAACATGAATTCTTTACAGACGAATGGAAAAATGGGTAGAAGCCGACTTCGGGGACTATCGCTACGACTTATCTTAGAAGATAGCACTTGTAGACTTAGAGAAAGTTTTTGACAACGTTGACTGCAAAACTCTGTTTCAAATTCTGAAGGTGGCATGGGTAAAATAAAGGAAGGGAAAGGCCATTTACAGTTTGTACAGAAACCAGATGGCAGACTGCAATTATAAGAGTCTAGGAGTTCGAAAGGGAAGAAGTGGTTGAGAAGGAAGTGGGACAGGATTGTACCCCATCCTCGATGTTATTCAATCTGTATATTGAGCAAGCAGGGAGATGAAGTAAAAACCTTGAGGTTTGACGATGAAATTGTAATTTTGTTAGGGGCAGCAAGGGACCTGGAAGAGCAGTTGGAAGGAACAGACGGTTGTTTTGTAAGGAGGAAATAAGGTGAACATCAACAAAAGCAAAACGAGGATTATGGAATGTAGTCGAATTAAATGACGTGATGCTGAGGGAATTGGATCAGGAAAGGAGAACTGAAAGTTTTGCTATTTGGGCAGCAAAATAACTGAAGATGATCGAAGTTGAGAGGATATAAAATATAGAGTGGCAATGGCAATCAAAGCGTTTCTGAAGAAGAGAAATTTGTTAACATCAAATACAGATTTAAGTGTCAGGAAGTCTTTACTGAAAGCATTTGTACGGGGTTTAGCCATGTGTCGAAGTGAAACATGGACCATAAACAGTTTAGACAACAAGAGAATAGAAGCTTCTGAAATGTGGCTCTACAGAAGAATGCTGAAGACTGAACGGGCAGATCACGTCACCAATGAGGAGGTACTAAACAGAAATGGGGAGAAGAGGAATTTGTTGCACCAGTTGACTAGAAGTAGTGGTCGGTTGCTATGACGCGTTCTGAGATATCGAGGGATCACCAGTTTAGTTTTGGAGGACAGCGTGGAGGGAAAAATTCTAGAGGGAGACCAAGAAATCATTACACTAAGTCAATTCAGAAGGATGTAGGTTGCAGTAGTTACTTAGAGACGAAGACGCTTGCACAGGATAGAGTAGCATGGAGAGCTGCATCAAACCGGTCTTTCAACTGAAAACCACAACAACATCGTATCATAGTGACAGCTTTGCCGGCATCTCCCAGAAGGCAGTGTAGCTGTTCGCCTATTGCCGGCGCGCGCTCTTCGCTGGGAGAGTTTTCCTTGTCATTGCGCTTAGGGACTAGGATTCTTCATCGAAGACGGAGCTCCAGTTTGTTGTGTTATGGATGGTGATCTTAACTGTGAATTGCTTACCTACAGGATTCAGAGAATTGTGCCTTCATGCTACCTTTGAGTTCGCGAGGTTGCATCTTCAGGGACGTCACGTTCCTCATTTCCACTGCTTCCGTTTGCGTTTGCCTGGCTGCCAGTATTTACTATACTGACGTGGAAGGAAAACAGAGAGCAGTTTTTTACATGTTACTAAAGTACTGGTTGGCGACTCGTAAATATCTCTTTTCTATTTTTCTTGTAATAGAAATTTATTTTGGGTTCTCGCGTACAATGCTGTCTAGCTTTAATTGTTGACTGCTATGTTTGTCTTACTTATCTTTACTTTTCATTAAAATTGTAATTGCAAACGTTGTTTGAAGGCTACTGGTGCAAAGGAGGGGGGAAATAACTGTCGTAAAGAGCTTTTTCTTTCTGGCAACATTGAGTTCAGCACTTTATCACTTCTACCTCCATGCTTCCTGCCACTTCTGCTCTGATTCCATGGACCCTGCAAGTCAGCAGGGGACTGTTCAAGCTTGTAGAGGGTCAGTAGTGCTGTGGGGCGTGTGCAGTTGGAATAATATGGGACTCCTGATACTTCTATATACGCCTCTGACAGGCGACACTTACATAAGAGTCGTGCCTGATCACCTGAAACCACTCATGACCACTGTGAATTCCGACGGACATGGGCAATTCCAACAGGACACAGCGACACCCCATACATCCAGAATTGCTATAGCGTAGCTCCAGGTAGACCCTTCAGATTCCTCTGTCCACCATTTCCCCAGATGTGAACATTACGTCTGGGATGCCTTGCAACGTGATGTTCAGAAGAGATCTCCAACCTCTCGTACTCTTACAGATGTATGGTGTCAATTCCCCCAACACTATTGCACACATTATTCGAGTCCATGCCACGTGGTGTTGCGGGTGTTCCACATTCTTTCACTCTACATTGTGTAACCATTTAGAAACAAGCAATTTAGTTAAAGAATTAATCAATTAAAGAAGACTACTTGAAACTACCTGTTACTATAGGCTTTATTTTATGAATCTCAAAAGGATGGAATGTGACAAAGTAGTAGAATCAGAACCAAGATTCACAAGTTGGTTAATTCTTAGGATAAATTTGTAGGTTAAAATGTCTTTAGAAAAAGATAAGGTTCATGCGCCGTGGGGAACTAGACTCTGTGGCACGACTAGACAAATAAAAAATATTGTACCCTTTAAGAAATTTAACTTGATCAAATTTACAAGAATAGCAATCATTTGACCAATAATATTTCCGTTGAGAAACGTGAACCAGAATAACATATTAGCAAGGAGAAAAGACTGGTTGCATAAAACTATTAATCAACACTGTAACAGACCAGATACAAGAGCGTGAAACAATACAGTAAACAACTTCATGATAAATGAAAACTAAGGTATAAGTTATTACATGAAATGTGAAATGCCATAGGCCAGCTTCAAACCACATTGAAGAATAACTTAACTTTGTCGGTTAGTTGCCTGGAGTAGATGCAAGAAGCACGATATACAAGCGGAGCCACCGGGATTTTCCACAAGCAACAAGGCGGGTCGTACGATGTCTAGCAGGTGTCCCTTGAGGTTCGCTGGTGTGCGGACTGCGTAGTGCGACCCTGTCGACAACGCAGCAAGGCACGCGTGGACGATTAATGCAGCCGAGGTCGCCACCCACAAACAAGTACATAACTACTGTGAGACGCAGACTGTTTACCACAGATCCAGCAGTTTCCGCGATTAAGTAACTGATAGATACACCCAGTACAGCAACCGTCCAGTGACATAACCACAGATCGAACATAGCAGTCCACTTGAGCAGTACTTCGGCTCCAGAAGATCGTCTTCGTTCTCCGCAGATAAGGCTTTCGTGGACAAATGAAAGACCTCCAATATCAGTTCTTCTCGTCGGTCAATGTGTATCCAAAATACGGCACCATCCCCAGGACAGTGGCCACAGCATGATACTGTCACGCCCGACAGCCTGAGGAGCTACATCCGGCGTGCTACATGCCCAATAGAGCACACTTGCAAGAGGCTCGGCGAACTCATCACTGCCAACTCCCCATCGCTTCGCTGGCCTTCGGCCCTGGAGCGCCAGCAAGTCACGCCGCGTGACACCTAACCAAAGATAAGCCAGCAGCGATGGATAGACTTAGCAAGAGCCGCCACGGTTCAAGAAGTTTCTTAAACAGGTTTGACAAGTTCCTTCCGCTAAATTAACGTAAATGTCGTGTGATTAGGACCTCCCGTCAGGTAGACCGTTCGCCGGATGCAAGTCTTTCGATTTGACGCCACGTCGGCGAAATGATGATGATTAAAACAACACAACACCCAATCCCTGAGCGGAGAAAACCTGCGACCCAGCCGGAAATCGAACTCGGGCCCTTAGAATTGACATTTTGTCGCGCTGACCACTCAGCTACCGGGGGTTGACTTCCTTCCGCTTATCTACATCTACATCTACTTGTATACCTTGCATAACAAACCTAAGTATCTCGCAGAGTTAATTCTCTTTTATTCCACTGTCGAACACAGCGAGGAAAAAACGAATACCTATGTCTTTCCGTGGGAGCTCTTAGTTCCCTTACTTAATTATGATGATCGTTTCTCCCTGTGCAGGTCAGCGTCAACTCAGTATTTTTGGATTCAGAGGAGAAAGCTGGTGACTGAAATTTCTTGAGAAGATTCCGCCGCAACGAGAAACGCTGGCTTTAATTACATCCACCCCAAGTGCTCTATCATATCCGTCACACTCTCTCCCCTATGCCGTGATAATACAAAACTTGCTGCTCTCCTTTGAACATTTTCAATGTACTCCGTTAATCCTATCTGTTAAGCAGCAGTACTCCAAACAGTACTCAGCGTCAACTCAATATTTTTGGATTCGGAGGAGAAAGCTGGTGACTGAAATTTCTGGAGAAGATTCCACCGCAACGAGAAACGCTTGCTTTAATCGCATCCACCACAAATGCTCTATCATATTCGTCACACTCTCTCTCCTGTGTCGTGACAATACAAAACGTGCTGCTTTTCTTTGAACATTCTCAATGAACTCCATTAATCCTATCTCTTAAGCAGCAGTACTCCAAAAGAGAACAGACAAACGTAGTGTAGGCAGTCTCCTCAGTGGATCTGTTGCACCTTCTAAGTGTAAACGCAGTCCTTGTCTTGCCTTCCTCACAGCATTTCCTGATTGTTCATTCCAGATTAAGTTGTTCGTATGTCTAATTTCTGGGTATTTAGTTGAATTTACAGCCTTTATATTAGATTGATTTGATTGTGACCGTAGTTAAACGGTTTCCTTATAGCACTCATGTTAAATACAGCCTAGTCATCAAATATGGGATGTCTAGGAAACCTGCTTTCTCCGATCGCGAGATAACATTCAAGCAAATTGTATTGATGAGTTTTATTACAAACGGAAAATATTTCAATACTTAACTTTGACTATTACACAGAAGTGTCGCAAGCAAGGGCGACATGCAAAATAAGCATTGTTATTCAGTATAAATTATCATAAGTCGATGCTATACAAGTGCCTAGTCTTGAAGCTACTCTTCAACTGGTCCGCGACCAGCCGGGCGCGGCGCTTATGTCCTCTTAACACAGGGTCCGCTGCTGTGGCGTTGTCTTCCTGGAGAGGGGTCGGTCAGTATGCGATTAGTTGTCGTCTTCTCACAGCCCTCTCCTCTCTCTTGTTCCCGACTAGCGTGCCGGCGCTTGACTTTACACCAAAACATCTCATGTAGATGACTTCTCACTTTTTATTATTTAAAGTCATTTGCCAATTTTTCCACTATACAGATATTTTTACTAAATTATTTTGCAGTTTGTTTCGATAAAAGACAGCATCATCTGCAAATAACCTAAGACGGCTCCTGGGATTATCTACTAAACCGTTTATATAGGTAAGGAACAACAGAGCTCCTATAACTATACATTCTGCTTTGCTCAACGACTTTGCGTCAATTACTGCGAGTTATGAGCTCTGTGACAGCAAATCACGAATCCAGTGACATATGTTGTTGTTGTTGTTGTTGTTGTTGTTGTTGTTGTGGTCTTCAGTCCTGATACTGGTTTGATGCAGCTCTCCATGCTACTCTATCCTGTGCAAGCTGCTTTATCTCCCAGTACGTACTGCAACCTATATCCTTCCGAATCTGCTTAGTGTATTCAACTCTTGGTCTCTCTCTACGATTTCTTCCCTCCACGCTGCCCTCCAATGCTAAATTTGTGATCCCTTGATACCTCAGAACATGTCCTACCAAACGATCCCTTCTTCTAGTCAAGTTGTGCCACAAGCTCCTCTTCTCCCCAATTCTATTCCTATTCTATTCTACTCCTCATTAGTTATGTGATCTACCCATCTAATCTTCAACATTCTTTTGTAGCACCACATTTCGAAAGCTTCTATTCTCTTCTTTTCCAAACTATTTATCGACCATTTTTCACTTTCATGCATGGCTACGCTCCGTACAAATACCTTCAGAAACGACTTCGTGACACAAATTTATACTCGATGTTAACAAATTTCTCTTCTTCAGAAACGCTTTCCTTGCCACTGCCAGTCTATATTTTATATCCTCTCTACTTCGACCATCATCAGTTATTTTGCTGCCCAAATAGCAAACCTCTTTTAATACTTTAAGTGTCTCATTTCCTAATCTAATTCCCTGAGCATCACCCGACTTAATTCGACTACATTCCATTACCTTCGTTTCGCTTTTGTGGATGTTCATATTACACCCTCCTTTCTAGATACTGTCGATTCCGTTCAACTGCTCTTCAAAGTCCTTTGCTGTCTCTGACAGAATTACGATGACATCGGGGAACCTCAAAGTTTTTATTCTTCTCCATGGATTTTAATACCTACTCTGAATTTTTCTTTTGTTTCCTTTACTGCTTGCTCAATATACAGATTGAATAACATCGGGGAGAGGCTACAACCCTGTCTCACTGCCTTACCAACGACTTCTTGCCTTTCGTGCCTCTCGACTCTTATAACTAGCATCTGGCTTCTGTAGAAATTGTAAATAGCCTTTCACTCCCTGTATTTTATCCCTACCACCTTTAAAATTTGAAATAGAGTATTCCAGTCAACATTGTCTAAGTCTACAAATGATAGTAACGTAGGTTTGCCTTTCCTTAATCTTTCTTCTAAGATAAGTCGTACAGTCAGTCCCTGAGATGATATTCTATAAGCAAGCAGACGTACGCTGTCAAAAGCCTTCTGGAAATTTAGAAATACGGAATCAGTTTGAAATCTCTGGTCGACAGCACTCAACGCTCCGAGTACGTAAAGAGTTAGCTGTGTTTCGCGAAAACGATGTTTTCTACATCTTTTCTAACTGTTTGTCACTAGAACGTTTTCTTCAGGGTAATTCGTAATGTTCGTAGACAGTATATGTTCCAGGCTCCTGCTGCATTTCGACATTAATGATATGGAGCAATAACTTAGAGGATTACTCCGTTACCTTTCTTGAATACACTTCTTCATCGTTACAACATGACCATATAGGATTAATCGCCGGGTTCGAAGTGATAGTTGTGGCAACAAATGGTTCAAATGGCTCTGAACACTACGGGACTTAACAGCTGAGGTCATCAGTCCCCTAGCACTTAGAACTACTTAAACGTACCTAACCTAAGGACATCACACACATCCATGCCCGAGGCTGGATTCGAACCTGCTACCGCTACGGTAGCACGGTCGCACGGTTCCAGAATGAATCGCCTAGAACCGCTCGGCCACAACGGCCGGCGCTGTGACATCAGCTGACTTAGCTGTATCGATAATTGTGTCTCACGCTCGTTTAAGTCAGCACTGAACGTGCTTCAGATAATCGAAGTACCAGGTGTAGAAGTATGAAACCGGTACTTGGCTGCAATAATTTCACGTCTGTTGTTTGAAATCATTAAACAATATTTTATTCAAAATAATCGTCCTTGCTATTTATATATTTCGCTCACCTGTTCGGCAGGCTATGAACGGCCCGCCAAAAAAAAACAGTTCTTCTTTTGAAGCAAAGAAGTCAGCGTGCCATTTTCGTACATTTTCATACGAATTGAAACATTTTTCAGTGAGAGCGCGTCCCAGCGATCCAAATAGAATGTAATCGGACGAGACAAATATGCAGAATAAGGCGCATGCCCTAAAATTTCCCAGCTGAAGGCCTCGATCGTTTCCTTGACCTGTTTTCCTGTGTGTGATGGGGCGTTATCATGGAGCAATATGACTTTGCGTTGCCTTTTTCCATTTTCCGATCGTTTTTTTCTTAAAATTCGATTTGAATGGATCATTTGCTGTTGATAGGGATCAGTGTTAACGGTTTCACCAGGTTTTAGGAGCTCATAATAGATGACAACCTTCTGATCCAACGAAACGCAGACCATTGTCTTCTTTCCAAAGCGATTTGGTCTCGCAGTGGATGTCGATGGTTTGCCTGCATTCACTCATGATCTACAACACTTAGGATTCTCAAAACTTATCCATTTTTCATCGCCTGTCACTATTCGACTTTCTCTTGTATGTGATGAGCAGCATTTAAAAAGTGGTCTTTCGATTCAATTGCTGTCTTTCATTCAGTTCACTCGGAACCCATTTTCCCACTTTGTGCGCCTTTCCCCACAGCTTTCAACGGAACAGAAACGTTTTGTGAGTCACAGTCAATTGTTCCGCCAGTTCCTGTTGAGTTTGAGCATCATCTTCATCCAATAAAGCCTGCAATTCGTTGTGTTTGAACTTTTTCCGTGGTTTCCCACGCTCGTCGTTTCTCACGTCAAAATCAACACTTTTGAACTTTTGAACCACTCGAAACATTGTGTTTTCCCATGAGCATGTTCGCCGAAAGCTTCGACAAGTATTCGACGCGATTCTGCAGCAGTTTTCTTCAAATGATAACAGAAAACGAATGCCGTCCTCAAATCGCAGTTCGCAGGCACAGAACTCGGTTTCATACTTCTACATCTGGTATAGTGTTCTGCAACGTAACTAATTCGGAAACTGAACTCATTTTCTGGTAGCAGATCATACTTGTTTCCAGTCAATGTCGTTTGGCACTCCTCTTGTAACGTCACATATGGACAGCTTATTTCACGCCACAGATCATGGAAGTCTTCCTCATAGCCTTTACACGAAGGATAGTAATGACATCACATAATATCATAATTTATATATAATAATTTTTTCGTAATATGTGGCTACAGTCATAATATATTTCTTTGATGTCATTACCACCATTAGACTGTTTTTTGTTCATTTTTCTTTTTTTGCAGTGTTACACTTATACGATCAGGATTTCGGCTTAAAATGTCGTTATCAAGTGTTTAATGTCATACAGTGATTAAGATGGCGTACTGTCGTATTTAAAATGTACTATTTGACACATTGTCTAATAGTCAGTATTCATGGCAAAATGATACTGCTATGTGTGATAAAACAAAGCAGTATGATTTTACCAGAAATATTGACCCTTAGACACTGTGTCTAACTGTGTATTTTAAATACGACAGTATGCCAACAATAGGCACTGTATAACATTAAAACACTTGATAATGGTAGCCAGGAGATGTGGCCGAGCGGTTCTAGGCGCTTCAGTCTAGAGTTTTCTTTAAATCCTTTTTCGTTCTTCAGTTCCTACTGTCTTCCTTCTTTCTCCAATCTTACCCTGCACTGTCTTGACCCATACTTCTCGTGGAGATTGCTTACGGTTATGTCGCATCATCACCGATTTCTCGTTTGCACTCTCTTCTTTGGGCCCTCCATCCCATTTTGACGTAAACGTGTTTTCCAACTCAGCATCCTTTTCTTCTTCCTTTAGTCTCTCTATCTCAAATATCTCTCTTGGTTTCCTGCCTCTCACTCTCTTCAATCTTATTTCCAAGTCCGTCACCATCCACTTGTCTTCTGAATCTATGCCTCCTCGGGGCTGTACTCTGGCATTCTTCATGCAGTTTTTGTACCTACTCTCGGTTCTAGGCGCTTCAGTCTGGAACCGCCCGTCCGCTACGGTCGCAGGTTCGAATCCTGCCTCGGGCATGGAATTGTGTGATGTCCTTAGGTTAGTTAGGTTTACGTAGTTCTAAGTTCTAGGGGACTGATGACCTTACATATTAAGTCCCATAGTGCTCAGAGCTATTTGAACCATTTTTTTTTTTTTTTTTTTTGATAATAGCAATTTAAGCCGAAATCATGATCGTGTAAATGTAACATTGCAAATAATAATTAAAAAAACAGTCTTATGGTGGGGCTGACTTTAAAGACATAATTGATACCTTTCGAGGCAGGAATTTTAGTGTCACTTCGGAGCCTCTCTTCCACTTCGTCGGCCAGAGATGTCCGCGAGGCTTTACGAGCGGCCAGCTGGAGCGGTGCGTGGCAGCGCCCGCGCGCCCTGGCGGCAGCAGCAGTCCAGGTAATTACCGCAGGCGGTCCGCCGCGCCGTGGGCCCGCCGCCGCCCTTAAGAGAGCGATTATTCCAATTTGCAGCTGATGTAGCGCCAGACACGCGCAGCGCGACCGCGCCCATTATCGAACAATTTACGCCCGCGGCGGTAAACAGCAGCGTGAGTTACTGCGGTTCAGCGGCGCCGTCACGGGGGCGTCAACACGGCACATCGTCCCGCCTGTCGCTGCGGCTGCAAGTCTCGTGTCGAGACGAAGACCTGTAAGCCTGGCAAAAAGTGGCTTCTACGTCAAAATAATTCTCTTTCTTGTATCAGTTTGCATTTTGTTCAATAGCCTAAGTGTCGACTAGATAAGCGTAATTGGTACTTGCGCATGTACACTAATGGAAATTGAAATAAGAACACCGTGAATTCATTGTCCCAGGAAGGGGAAACTTCATTGACACATTCCTGGGGTCAGATACATCACATGATCACACTGACAGAACCACAGGCACATAGACACAGGCAACAGAGCATGCACAATGTCGGCACTAGTACAGTGTATATCCACCTTTCGCAGCAATGCAGGCTGCTATGCTCCCATGGAGACGATCGTAGAGATGCTGGATGTAGTCCTGTGGAACGGCTTGCCATGCCATTTCCACCTGGCGCCTCAGTTGGACCAGCGTTCGTGCTCGACGTGCAGACCGCGTGAGACGACGCTTCATCCAGTCCCAAACATGCTCAATGGGGGACAGATCCGGAGATCTTGCTGGCCAGGGTAGTTGACTTACACCTTCTAGAGCACGTTGGGTGGCACGGGATACATGCGGACGTGCATTGTCCTGTTGGAACAGCAAGTTCCCTTGCCGATCTAGGAATGGTAGAACGATGGGTTCGATGACGGTTTGGATGTACCGTGCACTATTCAGTGTCCCCTCGACGATCACCAGAGGTGTACGGCCAGTGTAGGAGATCGCTCCCCACACCATGATGCCGGGTGTTGGCCCTGTGTGCCTCGGTCGTATGCAGTCCTGATTGTGGCGCTCACCTGCACGGCGCCAAGCACGCATACGACCATCATTGGCACCAAGGCAGAAGCGACTCTCATCGCTGAAGACGACACGTCTCCATTCGTCCCTCCATTCACGCCTGTCGCGACACCATTGGAGGCGGGCTGCACGATGTTGGGGCGTGAGCGGAAGACGTCCTAACGGTGTGCGGGACCGTAGCCCAGCTTCATGGAGACAGTTGCGAATGGTCCTCGCCGATACCCCAGGAGCAACAGTGTCCCTAATTTGCTGGGAAGTGGCGGTGCGGTCCCCTACGGCACTGCGTAGGATCCTACGGTCTGGTCTTGGCGTGCATCCGTCCATCGCTGCGGTCCGGTCCCAGGTCGACGGGCACGTGCACCTTCCGCCGACCACTGGCGACAACATCGATGTACTGTGGAGACCTCACGCCCCACGTGTTGAGCAATTCGGCGGTACGTCCACCCGGCCTCCCGCATGCCCACTATACGCCCTCGCTCAAAGTCCGTCAACTGCACATACGGTTCACGTCCACGCTGTCGCGGCATGCTACCAGTGTTAAAGACTGCGATGGAGCTCCGTATGCCACGGAAAACTGGCTGACACTGACGGCGGCGGTGCACAAATGCCGCGCAGCTAGCGCCATTCGACGGCCAACACCGCGGTTCCTGGTGTGTCCGCTGTGCCGTGCGTGTGGTCATTGCTTGTACAGCCTTCTCGCAGTGTCCGGAGCAAGTATGGTGGGTCTGACACACCGGTGTCAATGTGTTCTTTTTTCCATTTCCAGGAGTGTATTTTTGGTCGTGTCGTTGCCACTGTAGAGAGGATGTTGTTTGGTGGTCGGTATCCTCTTTGTACGCCGCACGGGATAGCCGCGCGGTCAGAGGCACCTTGTCACCGTCTGTGCGCCTCCCCTGTCGGAGGTTCGAGTCGTTCCTTGGGCAAGGGTGTGTGTTGTCCATAGCGTAAATTAGTTTAACTAAGTAGTGTGTGGGCTTAGGGACCGATGACCTCAGCAGTTTGATCCCATAAGACCTTACCACAAATTTCCAAATTTTTGCTCTTTTTACAACAAAACTGCACATCGCCAAACATCCTTAACCCAAACTTCCTGGCAGATTAAAACGGTGTGCCGGACCGAGACTCGGACTCGGAACCTTTGCCTTTCGCGGGCAAGTGTCCTACCAACTGAGCCACCCGAGCACGACTCTCGCCCCGTCCTCACAGCTTTACTTCAGCCAGTACTTCGTCTCCTACCGTCCAAACTTTACAGAAGCTCTCCTGCGAACCTTGCAGGACTAGCACTCCTTAAAGAAACGATATTGCGAAGACATGGCTTAGCCACAGCCTGGGGGATGTTTCCAGAATGAGATTTTCACTCTGCAGCGGAGTGTGCGCTGATATGAAACCTCCTGGCAGATTAAAACTGTGTGCCGGACCGAGACTCGAACTCGGGACCTTTGCCTTTCGCGGGGAAGTGTTCTATCACCTGAGCTACCCGAGCATGACTCACGCCCCGTCCTCACAGCTTTACTTCTGCCAGTACATCTTCTCCTACCTTGGTAGAGCACTTGCCCGCGAAAGGCAAAGGTCCCGAGTTCGAGTCTCGGTCCCGCACACAGTTTTAATCTGCCAGGAAGTTTCATATCAGCGCATACTCCGGTGCAGAGTGAAAATCTCATTCTGGATCCTTAACCGAGTTCATCTCGGCAAACATCATATATTGCGCTAGCCAAAAATCTGATATTTTTGAATTCCAAACAGACCGGATCACACATCAAAATCATATGCTAGCTGGAAAATCTGTTGATATACCCCGCTTCTCGCCAGGGTCGGACCACGTAGCAAATTGCTGCCTCACGGCTCCGGCTGCCCACCAGATGTCTGCTTGTTGACTACTCGACGGGAACTGAGGCCGTCTCGGAAAGCCGTACCGCCTAGGAGGACCACGGAGGACCATTCCACCAGCTGCGGCCGGCGACAACATTCCTCCAGATCGGCGCGCGCGGACTAAGCTACAGCCGTTGGGCGTGTAATCAAAGCGGCAAGAACCCACCTTTAATAGTTTCTACTTCGAATGATCGACCCTGAATTCTGCGACTTCAACAAAACGTGATCGTCTCCAAGGAGTGCTCATATATATTTCAAATGCTCTGATACGTAATTTTAAGTTAAATCAATTACCATCGAGCCTCTTGAATACACACACCCTTACTGAGTTGCAAGTTGTGTGGCGGCGGCGCCGTCTATTACGACAGCCCCTAAACCATTTTTGTGGTCTGCCAGAAAGCGATGCAGGACATACTGGCTATAGTTTCCAGTCTCCAAGTCCACATTCTTGCCCAGCACACTGAAAGAAATATTTCTACTCTCTATTTGCACTGCCGTATCAAGATCTATGACTATAAATTAAAATTTGGAGTTCATTTTGAAAGTCATATTTGATAAGTTTCACACATTCAACATAGTAATATTCCTGGTGATAATAAGAGGAATGCCGTCTACCATAAACCACACTGTTAACAGTTCAGAAGTTACATCTACGGTGAATTCCCAGTAAATGATCTTTCACCCCGACTTCTGATAATCAAAGTTAATTGCTCGCAACAAAAGTCAAAAATAACTATCACCACTTGCCACGCGGTTTTGTTGACATTATGGGGAGCACACAAACAGGTACTTCTGCGAAATCTAAACAATCGACGACGGTGTACAGTCCCCTCGAGTTCAGTTTCCATTTTCACAGAAAATATGTGTTTTGTGGTAACCAGGTTGTGACGTCACCCGAGGCAGCGCGTAAGCCTGCGTTTGTCTAATGTGGACCGATTGGTAGGTGGGTGCGAAGCGCAGTGAAGTCGTTGCCTCTCAGACAACCTGTCATCATCAGCTGTATGGCCCGGTGGTAGCCTCTACATGGCCGCTTTCTGGAGCAAATAATATCTTATAACACTGTTTTGTATTAATTTAGAATCTCCAGTATGTTTGTACGGATTTAATTAAGATGGTTATAAACACAAAAGATTTAGCTCGCCTGAATTTAAATTTTTCGGTCTAGAATTTTTAGAACGGAACTGACAGTAGAACATGACCTCTGAACTACAACTTTAAGAGCTCTTGTATTGATTGTTATTTACATCAAAGTCTTGAATCTTGTTATATCTTAAATATTTAAGGTGTTGAATCATGTGCTGTAATCAGAACTTTCTAGCATTAATATAGCAGATACTTAAGCTACTACAAATAAGCACGTTTTTGTTCCAAATTTAGTTTTCAGTAAATTACTCGAAAACATGAGAGATAGCTTAATGGGGTCACTTACTCCAGGTTTTGATATCAAACCGATGCTTCATACGTATTTTCATCATTCTAAGTGTAATATATAGCACCTTCAAGTTTCCTCAAATACATGGATTCTGAACAAAATATTGCCCTAATCAAGTTGAGACTTGTACCAGTTATTTTTGACATACGTTTGCACATTCTGGCTCATTTTTGGCTTTCTTTCTTCATTATTTATCGCTCCTTTTTTTATCTAATACATGTATTTAGGGTAGGGTATTTTCTGATTACTCTGAAATCTGACAATTTAAACATTAATACACCGAAGTATATGTTGACAAAATTTGGGAAAGCTATTTTAATTTTTAATTTCATTCTTAGATTGTGATGCACTCGTTGTATGCTACACACAGACGCTTTATGGTGACGTGGCGCTACTAGCAGTAAACTGGGGTAAGTCCCGGCATACTCGCTCACCTCTGTAGCTCTCCAGTGATGCAGCGCTTGTTTCGTCACAATTCCACACAGATAATGTAGAGAGAATAGCGAGCGATGATCATACATCTTACATTGTTGGGAGTGATAATTCAAGTAAAAAGTTAATATTAGTTATAAACAAGTGTCTTTGTCGCATTGGAAGAGAGACGGGTTTTCCTATTTTCCTGTTCAAACAGAAAATATGTGTCTCAGGCAGAGAAAATTAGAGGCGAGATTTTTCCAGTAAACATGTTCAGTTCTGCCGCGACAGAAAAATAGTACTAGATTTGGGGAGTTTTTCTATATTTCGCACTGCTATGACTGGAAGGCAGTAGTTAAGGGACCGAATGGCACATCGGATGGCAGGCACGGGCAATGCAGATATTTAGCAAACGATCCTGCGAGACAGGTTTCCGACACCATTCGCAGGCGGGGAGGCACGATCCGGAGGGCACCGTATACAAGTGTGAAGTAATCGGGTCAGCACAGGGCACTGAAGTGCTATGGAGAACCATACGTTGCAGTGGCAGCGCCTAGTGACCTGTGTGTAGGGGCCGAAGCGGGCTGAGGAAAGCTGACTTTGTAATTTTTAAAGAGCACTCCACTTGTCCCCTCCAGAAGGACTACGTCGGAGGCATTGGAAAAAAAAACCTTATAAATAGGCGAGCCCAGAGGCTCAAATCAGACAGTCGTGTTACCATTCTGTCTGTGTCTAGTACCGGAGAGATCGATGTTGGTTAAGTTGCAGGCCAACCACGACGATCGTTAGGTGATGTATGTTGACGGCCAACCGGCTCGCTGAAACTACCTCCAATCACCGCTGCACGGACGCGTCATTGCTGTGGCGGGTGCTTCGTGGCTAGGAGCTGCACCGGCGCGAGTAACGAGAGGGCTGCTGGCGTGCGCTCTCTGGGTGACATCGTCCGAGGGAGTCCAAGCTGCTGTCCGAAGGTGCGGGGCCCGGGCGCGAACTCGCGGCCTCCCGGGTGCAGAGCTGTGTGCGGTCACTGACCGAGCTGCCTTGGGTGGACGGTCAGAACTGCTAAGGCCCACTACAACGACGGCGGTCGGTTGCTCCCCTCTGGCGTTCTGCGTGGAGTCCATGAGCCGTGCTTGAGGGAGCAGTCAGCCCTGCTCCGAGCCACTGGCGCAGCTAACGCTCGCGGCTGCCGCTTAGCCGTGGCGTGAGCAGGAGCGCCGTGTCTGCAAGGCTGGCCGACCGGATGCCGACGCTGTAGATTGGTATTGGCGCCGACCCAGGCACGCCCGTTGTGCGGCGCCATGGCCCACTTCAATAGAAGGCCCAGTGTTCCTTCGATGTAACGAAGTCAATGACACACTTGCCTATGTTTCTCTGCACGTTTTGGCGTGTCTCACCACTCTCTCCCAAACCATTCTTCTTGGTCGTTCTGATATATTACAACCCCTGAGCTAGAGGGACTGTAACAGTTCCATTCTCGGTTGAAGTATTTGAAGATATTGGCCACATGTTCCCGTCAAGCAACCTTGTCAACAGGTAGGAGGCATGGATTTTCTGTAGTACTATGTGCAGCCTAATCGCAAACAATGATATTTACTTTACTGTAAAAATTATGTTTTCGTTGTCACACTGATAGTGAAAAACATTAATGCGTCCACTGTTAGAGCTCCACACATCAGTCGGAATCCTTACAATATTAGTTTGTTGTCTGTCTGTGTGTTCGACTGTGAAAAACCCTTTTTCTCAGGAACGAGTTGAGCTTTGAAGTTGAAATTAATGTCACACGCTCCTTTGGTGGTGTAAAACATTAAGTTTCTAAGTCACTGCAATCAAAATACCCTACTATTAATGTCATTTATTTTGATACTCAGAATTCACTCGTCAAAACAAATAGAGCATTTCCCGTAGATCTAGAATCCTTAAATTTAGCAAGCAACAAGGCTTCACACTACAAGCAAGAAAAAAATTCCGAAAATTCTTAATTTGTGATTATAACATACAAAGAAGTAATTCTTTGTCATTTGTTATCTGACGTCTGTCTGTACGTGTGTTAAGACCACTTTTTCTCAGGAATTACAATAGAAAACACGCAATTACACAAAGAATTTGAATTGAATGCATAAAATTAAGACACTCAAATGTTTCTATCTATTTCTTGTTACTGTCGATACTAATAATAAGCAAAAATCATCGTTATTCTCCATTCTTGGGATGGATGAACTACCTATTTACATAATTAAGTTTGTACGGAAACCTCAGAGCGCTAGTTCTACTCGAACTGGGTCAATTTTCAATAAATTTCGCTCTCTGAAGATTTTAGTAACCTGCAAATAGTCATAATGAAGCCATAAACACATATACACAACCCTATATATGGTCCGTGACCTGACAGGTTCCACAAAACTTCGATATAAATCGTACAAATCACATAAGGAATGTATAATTACCTAACCAACCAACTCTCTAGAGAGTGCGAAATATCGACTGCCCCAGAGATCGAGTACGCCACGTGCTTTACCCCACTGACACAGTTCCGTCAATGATAGGCGACAAGACGAAGGCAAGACTGCGTCAAGTAATGATGTCTCGCAGTTGACAAATAAAAGTCACCCACAATTTGCGAGGTCTTCTGTAAGCACCATCTTGAAACTAATCGTGTTCGTCCACAGCCGTAGCGAAGTTTCTGTAAGTTAAAAACAACTTACCATCTACGGTAATTTTAATTTGTGGAAGTGCAAATCTCTAATTAAAATAAAAAGCAGCGTATGGAAAATGAGGTCGTCTGTGTGGCAGGATCGAAGAGTTTCCAGCAAACAGAAAACAGCATGTCATACTGAACGTATAGACGCCTTTAGACGTAAAAGTCTATACCCCAAGGGAGTATTAAAGGAACATTACTTTTCAGAATGTACATACTCAAGCGCCAAAGAAACTGGTATAGGCATGCGTATTCAAATACAGAGGTATGTGAACAGGCAGAATACGGTGCTGCCGTCGGTAACGCCAATAGAAGACAAAAAGTGTCTGATGCAGTTATTGGACCTGTTACTGCTGCTACAATGGCAGGTTATCAAGGTTTAAGTGAGTTTGAACGTGGTGTTTCATTCGGTGCACGAGCGATGGGACACCGTATCTTCGAGGTAGCGATGAAGTAGAGATTTTCCCATACGAGCATTTCACGAGTGCATCGTGAATATCAGGACTCCAGTAAAACATCAAATTTCCGACATCACTGCGACCGGAAAAATAACCTACTAAGAAGGGACCAACGACGGCTGAAGAGAATCGTTCAACGTGACAGAAGCGCAACCTTTCCTCAAATTGTTGCAGATTTCAGTTCTGGGCTGTCAATAAGTGTCACAGTGCGAACCATTCGACGAAACATCATCGATCTACATCTACATCTACATCCGTACTCCGCAAGCCACCTGACGGTGTGTGGCGGAGGGTACCCTGAGTACCTCTATCGGTTCTCCCTTCTATTCCAGTCTCGTATTGTACGTGGAAAGAAGGATTGTCAGTATGCTTCTGTGTGGGCTCTAATCTCTCAGATTTTATCCTCATGGTCTCTTCGCGAGATATACGTAGGAGGGAGCAATATACTGCTTGACTCTTCGGTGAAGGTATGTTCTAGAAACTTCAACAAAAGCCCGTACCGAGCTACTGAGCGTCTCTCCTGCAGAGTCTTCCACTGGAGTTTATCTATCATCTCCGTAACGCTTTCGCAATTACTAAATGATCCTGTAACGAAGCGCGCTGCTCTCCGTTGGATCTTCTCTATCTCTTCTATCAACCCTACCTGGTGCGGATCCCACACTGCTGAGCAGTATTCAAGCATTGGGCGAACAAGCGTACTGTAACCTACTTCCTTTGTTGTCGGATTGCATTTCCTTAGGATTCTTCCAATGAATCTCAGTCTGGCATCTGCTTTACCGACGATCAACTTTATATGATCATTCCATTTTAAATCACTCCTAATGCGTACTCCCAGATAATTTATGGAATTAACTGCTTCCAGTTGCTGACCTGCTATTTTGTAGCTAAATGATAAGGGACCTATCTTTCTATGTATTCGCATCACATTACACTTCGCTACATTGAGATTCAATTGCCATTCCGTGCACCATGCGTCAATTCGCTGTAGATCCTCCTGCATTTCAGTACAATTTTCCATTGTTGCAACCTCTCGATACACCACAGCATCATCCGCAAAAAGCCTCAGTGAACTTCCGATGTCATCCACCAGGTCATTTATGTATATTGTGAATAGCAACGGTCCTATGACACTCCCCTGCGGCACACCTGAAATCACTCTTACTTCGGAAGACTTCTCTCCATTGAGAATGACGTGCTGCGTTCTGTTATCTAGGAACTCCTCAATCCAATCACACAATTGATCTGATAGTCCGTATGCTCTTACTTTGTTCATTAAACGACTATGGGGAACTGTGTCAAACGCCTTGCGGAAGTCAAGAAACACGGCATCTACCTGTGAACCCGTGTCTAAGGCCCTCTGAGTCTCGTGGACGAATAGCGCGAGCTGGGTTTCACACGATCGTCTTTTTCGAAACCCATGCTGATTCCTACAGAGTAGATTTCTAGTCTCCAGAAAAGACATTATACTCGAACATAATACGTGTTCCAAAATTCTACAACTGATCGACGTTAGAGATATAGGTCTATAGTTCTGCACATCTGTTCGACGTCCCTTCTTGAGAACGGGGATGACCTGTGCCCTTTTCCAATCCTTTGGAACGCTTCGCTCTTCTAGAGACCTACGGTACACCGCTGCAAGAAGGGGGGCAAGTTCCTTCGCGTACTCTGTGTAAAATCGAACTGGTATCCCATCAGGACCAGCGGCCTTTCCTCTTTTGAGCGATTTTAATTGTTTCTCTATCCCTCTGTCGTCTACTTCGATATCTACCATTTTGTCAACTGTGCGACAATCTAGAGAAGGAAGCACAGTGCAGTCTTCCTCTGTGAAACAGCTTTGGAAGAAGACATTTAGTAATTCGGCCTTTAGTCTGTCATCCTCTGTTTCAGTACCATTTTGGTCACAGAGTGTCTGGACATTTTGTTTTGATCCACCTACCGCTTTGACATAGGACCAAAATTTCTTAGGATTTTCTGCCAAGTCAGTACATAGAACGTTACTTTCGAATTCATTGAAAGCCTCTCGCATAGCCCTCCTCACACTACATTTCGCTTCGCGTAATTTTTGTTTGTCTGCAAGGCTTTGGCTATGTTTATGTTTGCTGTGAAGTTCCCTTTGCTTCCGCAGCAGTTTTCTAACTCGGTTGTTGTACCACGGTGGCTCTTTTCCATCTCTTACGATCTTGCTTGGCACATACTCAACTAACGCATATTGTACCATGGTTTTGAACTTTGTCCACTGATCCTCAACACTATCTGCACTTGAGACAAAACTTTTGTGTTGAGCCGTCAGGTACTCTGTAATCTGCTTTTTGTCACTTTTGCTAAACAGAAAAATCTTCCTACCTTTTTTAATATTTCTATTTACGGCTGAAATCATCGACGCAGTAACCGCTTTATGATCGCTGATTCCCTGTTCTGCATTAACTGATTCAAATAGTTCGGGTCTGTTTGTCACCAGAAGTTCTAATATATTATCGCCACGAGTCGGTTTTCTGTTTAACTGCTCAAGGTAGTTTTCAGATAAAGCACTTAAAAATATTTCACTGGATTCTTTGTCCCTGCCACCCGTTATGAACGTTTGAGTCTCCCAGTCTATATCCGGCAAATTAAAATCTCCACCCAGAACTATAACATGGTGGGGAAATCTACTCGAAATATTTTCCAAATTATTCTTCAGGTGCTGAGCCACAACAGCTGCTGAGCCCGGGGGCCTATAGAGACATCCAATTACCATGTCTGAGCCTGCTTTAACCGTGACCTTCACCCAAATCATTTCACAATTCGAATCTCCGTCAATTTCCTTCGATACTATTGCACTTCTTATCGCTATAAACACGCCTCCCCCTTCACTGTCCAGCCTATCTCTGCGGTATACATTCCAATCAGAGTTTAGGATTTCATTACTGTTTACGTCTGGTTTCAGCCAACTTTCTGTTCCTAGTACTATATGGGCGTTGTGACCGTTTATTAATGAGAGCAGTTCTGGGACCTTTCTATAGACGCTTCTGCAGTTTACTATTAGCACATTAATATTGTTATTCCTTGTTGCATTTTGCCTACTCCTGCCTTGCCGCGTCTCAGAAGGCGTCTTGTCGGGCCTAGGGAGGGAATTCTCTAACCTAAAAAAACCCCATGTGCACTCCACACGTACTCCGCTACCCTCGTAGCCGCTTCCGGCGTGTAGTGCACGCCTGACCTATTCAGGATGACCCTACATTTCTCCACCCGATAGCGGAGGTCGAGAAATTTGCACCCCAGCTCTCCGCAGAATCGTCTGAGCCTCTGGTTTAAGCCTTCCACTCGGCTCCAAACCAGAGGACCGCGATCGGTTCTCGGAACGATACTACAAATAGTTAGCTCTGATTCCACCCCGCGAGCGAGGCTTTCCACCTTCACCAACTCCGCCAACCGCCTGTACGAACTGAGGATGACCTCTGAACCCAGACGGCAAGAGTCATTGGTGCCGACATGAGCAACAATTTGCAGTCGGGTGCACCCAGTGCTCTCTATCGCCGCCGGTAGGGCCTCCTCCACATCTCGGATGAGACCCCCCGGCAAGCAGACAGAGTGAACACTGGCCTTCTTCCCCGACCTTTCCGCTATTTCCCTAAGGGGCTCCATCACCCGCCTAACGTTGGAGCTCCCAATAACTAATAAACCCCTCCCCCCGTGTGCCTGCTCGGACCTTGCTGAAGGAGCAGCCACATGTCCACTCACAGGCAGAGCGGGCGATGCCACACGGCCAGCCTCCACATTGACCCTTCGCCTCGTGCGCCGCGAACGCCGCTGAACCCGCCACTCCCCTTGGGGAGAGGGTGGCCCAACCGCGCCCGGTACCCGCGAAGATGTCTCGACAGCAGGGACAGTGGGTGAAGCATCTAACACCTGGGGTGCACCATGCGACGCACCAGACTCCCCACTGCCGCTACACTCCGAGGCAGCAGCCTGAAGACGGCTGACCGCGGCCATCAACACGCTCAGCTGTTCGCGAAGAGTGGCCAGCTCCTCCTGCGTCCGTACACAGCAGCCACACATCCTAGCCATCCTAAGAAATCAATTTACTATAGAGTGTTAATCAGCTTTTAACTAGACTGCTAATTCACTAAAGGCGGTTGATTATTGACTAAACTGTGATTGCTAACCACTTCTTGTAGAAACAAGGAAAATAGCACTACCTGTCTCTGGACGGTATTGAAAACAAACACTAGCACTACGAGCACTATGGCTGACTAAAGGGACTCTCTGACTGTATTCGAAACACACACGAGATCTATGGAACACTTAATAGCACTCTACTATTAAAGCTTCCTAAAAGCAAAAACACGCAGAAGAAGAAGTGACAAGTAAGAAAAATACAGATAATACTTAAATTAAGGTAGCTCGCTGCACAGCAGACGTGAAGCAGACGGCGGTTAGGGCGACACTGACACTACTGGCACTATGGCTGACTATAGGGACTCTCTCTGACTGTATTCAAAACAAACACGAGATCTATGGAACACTTAATAGCACTCTACTATTAAAGCTTCCTAAAAGCAAAAACACGCAGAAGAAGAAGTGACAAGTAAGAAAAATACAGATGATACTTAAATTAAGGTAGCTCGCTGCACAGCAGACGTGAAGCAGACGGCGGTTAGGGCGACACAATCGATATGGGTTTCCGGAGCAGAAAGCCCACTGGTCTACCCTTGATGACTGTACCATACAAAGCTTTACGATCGCCTGGGCCCGTCTACACCGACGCTGGACTGTTGATGACACGAAACATGTTGCCTGGTCGTACGAGTCTCGTTTCAATTTGTATCGAGCGGATGGACGTGTACAGGTACGGAGAAAAGCTCACGAATCCATTGACCCTGCATGTCAGCAGGACACTGTTCAAGCTGATGGAGGCTCTCTAATGGTGAGTGGCACGTTCTGTTGGAGTGATACGGGACATCTGATGCAGCTAGATAATACTCTGACATATTGCCTAATTACCTGCATCCATTCAGGTCCATTGTGCGTCCTTACAGATTTGGGAAATTCCAGCAGCTCAATGCAACGCCCCCTACTTCCAGAATTTCTACAGAGTGGCTCCAGAAACCCTCTCCTGTGTTTAAACACTTCCGCTGGCCACCAAACTCCCCAGACATCAACGTTATTGAGCATATCTCTGATGCCTTGCAACGTGCTGTTCAGAACAGATCTCCACCCTGTCCTACTCTTACGGATTTGTGGGCAGTCCTGCAGTATTCATGGTGTCAGTTCCCTCTAGCACTACTTCAGACATCAGTCGAGTCCGTGCCACGTCGTATTGCTGCACTTACACGTGATCACTGGGCCCTACACGATATTGGTCAGGTGTAACAGTTTTTTGGCTCTTCACTGAATATGACCTAGCAGATAATATCGTAAGTTCCATGGGCAGAGACGTTGCAACGCTAGAAAACTATAGTGAAATGCTGGAAGACCTACAGAGGACCGGCGCTTGATGTAGGAACTGTCAGCTGACTATGATCGTAACATTAACAAATGTAGCGTACTGCGGCGTTTGATGTAGGGACTGTCAGCTGACTATCATCATAACATTAACAAATGTAGCGTACTGCGAATGCATATAATCGAAGCCCATTTATTGAGTGATTGCACGGTTGCAGAACCATAACTGGAAGTAGTTAGTTTCATAAAACATCGAGAATTATGTGTGCAGAACGATTTGGAAAGTGGAAGTACCACGCAAGATTAATCACTGGCAAGGTGGCTGCCCAGACTGAGATTCGTTGGAAGAATACTCAGGAAACGTAGTCAATCAACACAGGAAGAAACTTAAAAATAGTTGTCCGACAAATACCCTGAATATTGCTCGACAGTCTTGAATCTGTAACAGACAGGATTGATGGAGGAAATGGGTCGAAAGAAGAGTGGCATGATTTGTTAGAGGTTCATTTATTAAGCACGAAAGTCTCACGGAGACGCTCAATCAACTCGGTGACAGACGCTGCAAGAGAGGCATTCTGCATCACGGTATGGTGTACAGTTAAACCTCCGATAGTGTGTTTCCAGGAGAGTGAACCAATACAATACTGCTTCCTACGTGCATCTCACGAAAAGGCCATGACGATAAAATTGCAGAGATTTTATCCCGGTCGGAGGACTACGAAGCGCACGAGACTGGAACAAGATAAGTGGGAAATACAGTGGTGCACAAAGTACCCTATGCCACACACCGCAAGGAGGATAGCATTATGAACTGATTGAAAATGCCCTGAAATATCTAGAACAGACAGGAATATCACTGGCATAGTAGTGATAAAGAAGACCTAGAAAGAATCCGCAACGTCTGTTGTGGTTGGCAGGAGAGCCAACACAGGGTTACTAAAGGAGCATGCGTTTTAGCTCACGCAGGCTGGCGTGAGGTCTGGAACATGACAAGGGAATTACAATTGAGAAAAACGGACGTAGCTGGTGGAATACTTAACTTTAATCCATTAATGACGAACGTCGCTCTTGACATTACATGATTCACAGTATCAATCGTAACTGATAATGGTGCCTTGCTAGGTCGTAGCAAATAACGTAGCTGAAGGCTATGCTAACTATCGTCTCGGCAAATGAGAGCGTAGAAGTCAGTGAACCATCGCTAGCAAAGTCGGTTGTACAACTGGGGCGAGTGCTAGGAAGTCTCTCTAGACCTGCCGTGTGGCGGCGCTCGGTCTGCAATCACTGATAGTGGCTACACGCGGGTCCGACGTATACTACCGGACCGCGGCCGATCTAAAGGCTACCACCTAGCAAGTGTGGTGTCTGGTGATGACTCCACAACATCATCATTAAATAAAGTATTTTTTTGTATTTTCCTTTGTTTTTGTTGTGGCTCCGTCTTCAGTCTACAGTTTCACCAACACGTATCCCACGAGTCTTCATAATTCATGGCCACACAGGCCAACTTGCTGCCTGCGAAATTACGCTGGATGGGCCAGACTAATAACGGGGTGGCTTCGCCTGGAGCAGTGGTGACAAGGTACCTAATGGTACGCTGCGTCGGCCCCTCTACATGCCCAGAAACGACTGTTTGTCATAATAAATCCAGCGAGAGTAAATATTATAATACTAGCTGCTCCGCCATCGCTGTTTCTACTGTTGTCTGTTGCCTACGCCGAGAAGTAGACGACTCCAGCTGTAGACACGATGTGGATCATCTTGTCTCGTCTTCAACTAACTGCCGTTTACGCCGGTTGTTGGTTTAGGGCCTGATGCTGGTGGTGCCTGAGCTGGCGTCATCCAGCTGGAGACTCCTCCAAGCTGTCATAAGCCTACTCCTGGACGTCTCTGAGGGGCCCCGGGTTATCAACCTGTGCCAGGGTGTCTCCCACACCTGACCCGTGGCTAGGGCTGCCAGCTTCCAGCGCTTCCTTGCTGCCAGAGGGACGCCCGGCCTGCAACGCCCTCTCAAGGCTGCACGCAACGACCCTCCCTGGCTGCATAGCTGCCAGCTGGCCACCGTGCAGTGATGACACACTACCTAACGTTACACTCACAAGGACCAGCTACCTATTATCGATGTATATCACTGAGAAGCACCAGCTACTAATGATAACGTTATTCCTAAACAAATTGTGATATTAATATCGCACCACTGCTGATTCTACTGCTGCTGTGGAACTGGAGCTTCGCTTTCACTGTCGTGATAGCTAACCTGAGCCGTCTCCCAGATATATTTTGGTATTACTGACTGTAGGACCATCCTGACACTAAGAGAGCTGCCTGCCGCTGGTCGGAAGTATAAGCCGGCAACGCTGAGACTGTTGGTACTGGCGTTGGTGATTCTGACGTTCACTGGTTGACGGGACTCTGAGTGGACAGCCTTGTTTCCGCTCACGACGGCATTAGAACCATTGGTCAGCAAAATCTCAGCCCATGAACTGTAGTAACAGCTTGATTTAATGTATTGCTACCTCTTGTAGCCTCATTCGAAATTCTCGTCAGCTACTTCAATTTGTGCTATGGGTATTGCCAACCGCCAGTACTGAACAATTTCCTAAGTAGTGAAATGTCAGTGTTTTGATGGTTTATCAAGTGTGGTTTTTTTATTATTTTATTTACTGGACCACCTAGTTGCTTGACGTTTTCGAGGTTATAGTTTAAATTGTGATTATTGTCTGACCTGTATTCCCTGAAACACGTATAAACATGTTTTTGAGGCTTGTTGAATTAACACCATCTGTTTGTGTGTTTTAGAAGCTTGTCTTGTTACTTTATGTCCTCTACAGTGTGTACAACGACCTGTCTGAGGAAACGGGCGAGCTGGGCCTGATGATGGTTTGAGAGTAAAGGTGCTCGTACCAAGAGTGGCAGTTCATGTGTAAGGAAAGGAAAACTGTGTAATCCTGTTTCAAGTATACGACTCTTATTATAACGCCAATCTCTTGATGCATTTGTAGTTGCGTGAGTGGTGGCTTAATTTTAAAACCACGAGTTTGTTTAATGTTGTTTAATGACCCTGTGTTGAACTATTGCAGAAGTTCACTCTAAAGTCATTTACTTGTCAGCTTGAATTTGTTTTTGAGATTTCTATATTTAATTACAGTAATGTTTTTATGAGAAACTTTGTCTTAAAATTGTATACTGTCTGCCTTTTTGTTATTTTTTAATAAGTGCCATGGAATGAAACTTGCTCAGAGGGTGGTATTGTAATATAGTCAATCATGTTTGAGAATTGCGGCCTACTCCTTTCATTAACTGAACCTTTCCTGTGCCAGCGTGAAGTTGCTCTACAAACGACTGCTGCCAGAAGTGACTCGGCAGGTTCAAAAGTGGGGTCAGAAGATCCAGTGATGTCGAACAGTGTTGTACGTCAGCAAAAGGTGTCATCTTCACATCGCAGTGAGTGACCACAAACAGTTCCGGCTGTTGGCTGTCCCATTTAGACTGGCGAATTGCCTGCAAAAGCTGGTTTGTGGTGAGTGACACTCGTACAGATTTGAGAGACTTCAGAGTGAACACTGAAGACAGGTATGTTGGTTTGCTTCGAGTCAGATGTATGCACTGACAATTTCGTGGGGCATAGTGTTCTATGTACTCGTCTCCTGTAACTTCTGTCAGACGAGGCAACGAGTACATGTGGTTGGGGCTTAGGTATAAATACTAAATAGTTTTAAAATTGTTAATATATTGTTAAGGTCGTGTGTTTCCCTGTGTTTCGTCCTATTATATTTTGCTGTATTGTTAGACACGGCCATTACAATGACTAACAGAGGGTTACTAACCCAGAAGCGGTTCAGTCTTCATTACGTCAAGTCGCTCAGAAGAAAACAGATCATATTGACATTCATAGGCAGTTAGAACACCTCAAATAGTACAGATCCTTGTCTAGTTTATCGGCATCAATCTTAAATATTATTGCTACTACATTGGTTTCTCCTTTTATAGTTCCTCCTCCCCACTTAATAAATAATTAAACGTTGTTTGTTACGTATAATTGTCAAAAAAGAAGAGAAGATACAATTATCGTAATGATGGGGACGAATTTTCGCTAAAGGTTTGTCATCTACTGATAAATGTGATGAATGGCCGTGCGAAATGATGTAGGTACTGGAACGCTAGTATTAGTTGAAAAGATGTATCGGGCCTCGAAAACCAAATTCTGAAAAGGTACTTGTTCTTTTATTGATCATGCAACATGTGTTTAATACTGCAGAAATGGTTATCTATCACCATGTTAGTAACACCAACGTCGTCCTTTTCCTTCTATTACAGTTATTCTACTATTCGTGCAGATAAATAAGGCGTTAATAGAAGTAAAGTAAAGTGGATATAAGTATTTCGGGGCAGTGTTTGATTTCTGAGGTACCGGCAGGCTACATCTGACGAAAAAACATCAAAACCGCTTTCTCAGCAAAACTTTTGCTGCGGTTGAAGAGATGTAAGAAAAATGTTGTATACATCTTTAAAATACTCAGAAAGCGTTAAAAATAACGTTTTAAGAAGTCTAAATTTCAAAAGCAAACTCTGGATCGTCACAATACCGGAATCTTGGATTTTTATTTATTTACTTACTTTAAATCAAGCTCTGCTCCGGAGTATCAAATATTTTCAGACAAAAATATCGTGAAAAAATTGCAAAGAATATAATGCCTTAATAGTCATAGTCTGTTATACTTTGCTTGGCTGTGGAAATTTTTACCAATGTTTTATTGTGCTGTTGTAGTCTCTTGGATGACTCTGGGGAGGATGGCACAGCTTTTGTGGACAATCTGTTGACTGCCGCAAAGCTGGGATGTTTCGCATGCTGAAAAGTTGTTACATATGGCCAAATTACGATTAGTATGTGATTCTAAAACATATTTTGATATGAGAGGGCCTATGAACTGCACAGACACTTTATATACTGAGGAAAGGATTAGAACAGCGAAACATTAGACAAAGTAGTTGAAGGTAAATGGGGAACAATTAAATCGTGTGTCGCAAAGACATAGCTAATACGTCTAACGTTTTATGAATAGAATATTGAAACTCAATGTTGTACCTAAGAATCAACTAAGAATGATGACACGAGTAGAATCATTCTCGAGGAAGCAGCGAAAGAGGCATAAGACGCAGTTCTACACTGGGTGTGTCGAGCAATGTATGCTCGAAGTTTCCTAACGACTTAGCTAGAACCGTAGACAAAGCAATGACTTTATATCAGAAACTTGCTTACATACATTTGTTCATAGGCCTAATTCTCATAACGTTTTTGGAGAATCAAACTTAAAGTATCCCGTTTAATTGTCCTTTTTTCATTCCATCGAGTGAAATATATAATAAATAGCGTATACCTTCATTGTTTTAATACGGATATCAGAAAAACAGCGGAATTTTAAATCAGAAACTTGCTTATATACATTTGTGAATAGGCTTAATTATTGTAACGTCTTTTTAGATTTTCGGTAATGTAACTGATTTATTCTAGCTAAAGTATTATTTTTGCCATGAGTGAGAAGTGCCTGACATGCCGTAGGATTGTTAGTTCCTCGGTTTGGTGTGATAGATGCAGTAGTTTTTTTTTTTTTTTATTGGGATGACGGTGACTGCAGTGGCGTGAGTGTCGGGAACGTTGATCAGGCTCATCAGTGGTTATGTAGGATTTGCAGCAGAGATAGAAAGATAGTGGAACAGGAGGGGGAAATTGCTGCCCGTCAGACTGAGTTAGATCAGGCTAGGGAAGACCTGAACAGGTTAAGGAGGGAGAAGGGCAAAGAGAGGTGGGAAGTGGTAACAGGTAACAGAAAGAACAGGCCTCGAACTAAGTCTGACAGTTTTGTGACGAATGTCAAAAATAAGTTTGGCCTGTTGCTTCAGTTAGAAACTGATGAGCGTCAAGCAGAGGTGGTTGTAGACAGGACACAACAAACTTTCAACAGGAAATTGAAATAGAATGTAGGAAAGTCATCGAAAAGGAAGAAAGTTTTGTTGTTGGGCAGTTCTCATGCCAGAGGTGTAGGCCAACTTCTGCAGGAGGAATTAGGACCAGAAGACCATGTCACAATTTTTTTCAAACCAAGTGCTAGTTTGGATCAGGTGACAGAGGATTTAGGTTCACTGTGTAAAGGATTTACCAGGGAAGACACCGTGTTTATTGTGAGAGGGCCAGGGCACAGTATCGACAGAGATCCTGGTAAGGATTGCGTCGGCATCGAGAAACACTAATGTTGAATTTGTATCTGTCCTGAGAACCCATGATCGGTCTCATTTGAACTCTTCTGTTGGGAGAGTTAATTTCGAGGTGGAACGGCTGCTTGGGTCGGGTGCGGGGGCTCATATTGGTGTGGTTCCTGTTGATTCTCTCAGTAGGTGGGACTATAACGGACACGGCCTACATCTCATCAAGGAAGGGAAGAGCAAACTGGCTGGGGTAATAGCATGAAATTTAATGGGGGGGAGGGGGGGAGGCACTGGCATGAATGGTAAAGTACCAGTGGTTACAGGTGTTGGAGCAGCACCTTTTTTAGAATAGGTCAGACAAAAAGATGTCAAGTTCTACTAGAGGCCAGGATTGAAACAAATCTTCAGTTTAGGAAAGAAATTAAACAGCACAATTCTATCACGTTAGATCACCAATCACAGCTGTCAATTATAAATTTTCACCAATCACCAGATATTTTATCTCCAGCAAGTTGTATCTCATTCCTAGGGAACTGCATTGATGAATTGAAGTCACCCAACCCAGTTGACATAATCTGCCACTCTGAACACCATGTGACCACTGGTATAGGAACTAGGCCTACGCACAATGAGAAACTCAGACAGGAGAGTACTGCAAATGTTAGAATAAGGAAAGGTTCTCATAAAAGTATAATTAAAAATAATGTAAGTATATTGCCTCAAAATATTGGGAGTTTAAAGAATAAGATTTCAAAGCTTAGGATGAAATAGGTATACTATACCTGTCTGAGCATCACATTGTTACTGATATGGATAACGAGGAGGAGGAGGAGGAGGAGGAGGAGATTAGTGTTTAACGTCCCGTCGACAACGAGGTAATTAGAGACGGAGCGCAAGCTCGGATGAGGGAAGGATGGGGAAGGAAATCGGTCGTGCCCTTTCAAAGGAACCATCCCGGAATTTGCCTGAAGCGATTTAGGGAAAACCTAAATAGATATGGATAAGGTAAACGTAAGTGGATATAAGCTCTCTGCACATGTCATTAGGGAAAATATGGAGAAAGGAGGAGTTTCCATATATGTCAAAAGTTATCATTGTGAAAAAAGTATAGAAACAAAAAAGTTTTGTCTAGACAAACATATAAAAGCCTGTGCTTGTGAGCTTAAATTAAACAAAGGCACATTTATAATTGCAACTGTATACAGGTCCCCATCGGGAGATTTTCATCTATTTCTGAAAAATTTGGACTCTATGTTGTGCTATCTGTCAGACAGGGGAAGCAAATTATTATTTATGGGGACTTCAACGTAGATCCTCTGAAAGCGGGTAATAGGAAAAATGACCTTGAAGTATTACTCGGTTCTTTCAATTTGACACCTGTTATTGATTTTCCTAATCGGGTGGTAAAGGATAGCAGCTCACTGATAGATAACGTCTTTATAGACCAAGATAAGGTTAACCAGGTAAATGCTCAGCCTGTTGAGAATGGTCTTTCTGATCATAGTGCACAGCTAGTTACAATGTATGACATAGCTCCATTCAGCAGTACTAAGCATTCCTCCAAAGTAGTACATTCAGTCAACGATTTAACAATTGCAAATTTCAGGGAAAGCCTACAGCAGTTAGACTGGGATGAGGTGTACCTTGAACCTGATACTAATCTAAAATATAATTTATTTCATGACATTTTTGTAAATGCATTTCAAAACTGCTTCCCCAAGAAAATAGTTAAATATACTCGTAAGAAACCATGTAACAAACCATGGCTTACTAAGGGTATAAAAATATCTTGTAACCAGAAAAGGGAAATGTATCTGTCAGCAAGAAAGAGTAGTGACCCAGAAACTATCAAACATAATAAAAACTACTGTGCTACATTAAGAAAAGTTATTAAAAAATCCAGAAGTATTTGTATCATGTCTGTAATAGGCAAGTCTGATAATAAAATTAAAACAATTTGGAATATTATTAAAAGAAATACAGGTCAACCATGAGCACAGGAAGCCAGTATTACCATCAAATTGAATGAAAACTTTACGAACAAAAAGTCATAAGTTGAAAATATTTTCAATAATCGTTTTATAAATGTTGTCGATAGGTGTTCATTAGAAGATGCTAGGCTGTTAATGGAAGAGGCCATACCCATGCAATTT
This sequence comes from Schistocerca gregaria, assembly GCF_023897955.1. Classification (NCBI taxonomy): domain Eukaryota; kingdom Metazoa; phylum Arthropoda; class Insecta; order Orthoptera; family Acrididae; genus Schistocerca; species Schistocerca gregaria. The sequence continues at coordinate 517,349,180 of NC_064924.1, forward strand.
GATACAATTTAAATCTCACCTACTTCTCTCTCTGAAATTAGGAAAATAATATACTTGCTTAAAAGCAAAAACTCACATGGAATTGATGGCATTTCCAGCAAAATATTAAAAGCTTGTTCTCAACAGATAAGTAAGATTCTCAGCCAACTGTGTCATAGCTCTCTGAAACAGGGCATTTTCCCTGATAGACTGAAATATCCTATTGTTATATCTTTGAATAAAAAAGGGATGATCTGATGACAACAATTACCGTCTAATCTCCCTTCAAACAGCTTTATCCAAAATGTTTGAGAAAGTAATGTATTCAAGAGTAGCTTCAAATATCTGTAAAAATGAGGTACTAACAAAATGTCAGTTTGATTTCCAGAAAGATTTTTCAACAGAAAATGCTATATATGTTTTCATCAATCAAGTTTTGAATGACCTGAATAACCAAACACCACCCATTGGGATTTATTGTGATCTCTCAAAGGCTTTCGATTGTATGAATCATGAAATTCTGCTAGACAAGCTCAAATATGAGAGGGACAATGCACAAATGGTTTATTGCAAGAGCGCAGAAGGTTGAAATAAGCAGTTCTCATAATATGCAAATATCAGCACATTCCTCAAACTGGAAAACTATCAAGAATGGGGTTCCACAAGGGTAGGTCTTGGGTCTGTTGTTATTCTTAAAATACAGGGTGTTACAAAAAGTTACGGCCAAACTTTCAGGAAATATTCCTCACTCACAAATAAAGAAAATATGTTATGTGAACATGTGTCCGGCAATGCTTACGTTCCATGTTAGAACTCATTTTATTACTTCTCTTCAAATCACATTAATCATGGAATGCAAACACACAGCAACAGAATGTACCAGCGTGACTTCAAACACTTTCTTACAGGAAATGTTCAAAATGTACTCCGTTAGTGAGGATGCATGCATCCACCCTCTGTCGGATGGAATCCCTGATGCGCTGATGCAGCCCTGGAGAATGGCGTATTGTATCACAGCCGTCCACAATACGAGCACGAAGAGTCTCTACATTTTGTACCGGTGTTGCGTAGACAAGAGCTTTCAAATGTCCCCATAAATGAAAGTCAAGAGGGTTGAGGTCAGGAGAGCGTGGAGGCCATGGCATTGGTCCGCCTCTACCAATCCATCGCCACCGAATCTGTTGTTGAGAGCGCCGGCCGCGGTGGTCTCGCGCTTCTAGGCGCTCAGTCCGGAACCGCGCGACTGCTCGGTCGCAGGTTCGAATCCTGCCTCGGGAATGGATGTGTGTGATGTCCTTAGGTTAGTTGGGTTTAAGTAGTTCTAAGTTCTAGGGGACTGATGACCTTAGAAGTTAAGTCGCATAGTGCTCAGAGCCATTTTTTTGTTGTTGAGAAGCGTACAAACACTTCGACTGAAATGTGCAGGAGCTCCATCGTGCACGAACCACATGTTGTGTCGTACTTGTAAAGGCATATGTTCTAGCATCACAGGTAGAGTATCCCGTATGAAACCATTGAGCGTAGGTGGAAGAACATGGAGCCCAATCAAGACATCACCAACAATGCCTGCCCAAACGTTCACAGAAAATCTGTGTTGATGACGTGATTGCACCGAAGTCAACATTACCTTCCTTCAACTGGGCCAACTGGCGGTGAATCAAGGAAGTACAGTATATACTGAAGAAACTAAAATGAGCTCTAACATGGAAATTAAGCGTTTCCGGACACATGTCCACATAACATCTTTTCTTTATTTGTGTGTGACGAATGTTTCCTGAAAGTTTGGCCGTACCTTTTTGTAACACCCTGTATATTAATGACTTGCCATTCTATATTCATGAAGTGGCAAAGTTAGTTCACTTTGCTGATGATACAAGTATAGTACTGACACCTGAAAAACAAGAATTAACTGATTAAATTGTCAATAACGTCTTTCAGAAAATTACTAAGTGGTTCATTGTAAACTGACTCCACTGAATTTTGATAAGACTCAGTACATACAGTTCAGTACATTAAATGGTATGACACCATTAATAAATATAAGCCTTAATCAGAAGCAAATAGCTAAGGTAGAACATTCAAAATTTTTAGGTGTGTCCATTCATGAGAGATTAAATTGGAGGAAACACATTGATGATATGTTGAAACGTTTGAGTTCAGCTACTTATGCTATTGGGTAGACATCACCAACAATGCTTGCACAAACGTTCGCATTGCAAGTTTTGGTGATAAAAATCTTAGTAAATTAGCTTACTAGGCCTATTTTCACTCATTGCTTCCTTATGGAATCATATTTTGGGGTAATTCACCACTGAGGAATAAAGTATTTATTGAACAATAGCGTGTAATCAGAATAATAGCTAGAGTCCACCCAAGTTCATCCTGCAGACATTTATTTAAGGATCTAGGGATATTCACAGTAGCTTCTCAGTATATATACTCTCTTATGAAATTTGTTATTAACAACCAAAACCCAATTCAAAAGTAATAGCAGTGTGCATAACTACAATACTAGGAGAAAGGATGATCTTAACTATTCAAGATTACATCTAACATTGGCACAGAAAGGGGTGAATTATACTGCCACTAAAGTCTTTGGTCACTTACCAAATAGTATCAAATGTCTGACAGATAACGAACAAGTATTTAAGAAGAAGTTAAAAGAATTTCTGAATGACAACTCCTTCTACTCCACAGAGGAATTTTTAGATATAAATTAAGGAAAGAAGGAAAAAAAGAGTTGTTATATTAACTTAATTATGTTGTTGAATTAACTGAATTATGTCATGTATTGGAAAATTTGACTCGTTCAACATCATTACGAAATATCGTATGCATGATCCATGGAAGTAGTATTAATCTAATCTAACCTAATCTAATCTCTGTATTAAATAGACTTGGTAACCCGTCTCGGATAAGAGATGTATTACTTCCATTGACATAAAACGTTAGCATTGTGGATGCTTGGTCCACATACGCCTAGACTGCCCTCAGCCAACCTGTGAAAGGGTGGGAAAGCAGGACACACTGAACGAGACTCTTGACTAAATAAGGGTCATGATAAGAAAATACGAAATCTTATGACGCATCCGTTCGGTGGGAACAGCACACTAAGATCCGCCAGGCGGAACTTGCAGTTAATTTCAGCGTAAGAGAAATATGTACGGAGGCAGAACTTCGCTTGACTGGCAAGAAGGTAACACAACATTTATTTTTTTATTTTTATTTGTTTATTTATTTATTTTGTTTTTTGTACGCAGGAGTTCACACGTCTTTGACGAGATTGGACCTCGTGGGAAAGCGCTATTAAATTTTCAGGTGAGGGCAAAACATTGATGAATGGTAGGGTTAGATTTCTTATAAACATGATGTTAAACCCGACTCTGGTCAACAAAGAGTAGAACTTAATGGAACATTTTTCTATCTGGAGGAAACTGTTATCAGTGGCAGCTTACCACAATGATTGTCTTACTGGAAAGATGAACCGTTTAAACTGCGTTTAAGAGCAGTAATGATCTACTGTACTATAAACAACGTCACGTTACGAGGGAACTGCTTTCGATGTACATGGTTAATGGGTCTGCCACTAAATATGTTACATGTGACAGGGCTACTGAGGGAAAGTTATGAGTTACATATGACATGCTGTTATTTGCTCAGCAGTAGTATACACAAATTAGAACTAGAAGCTGACCAGGCAGGACCCTTCAGTACAGATAATTTGGCACTGAAGACATGCATTTGTCTAAAGAGTTTCCAGTTTGATGATTGGATGAAAATGATTCACAAGAAATCTATTCGAACCCTTACCATATGCAAGCCACCGGTGTAACCGCATCACGTGAGAAAGTGAAGCATTGAGAAGGAACAGAGGTACTATCAGTGAGGGAATTGTGAGGGATGGCACTCTTTAAATCTCCTAACAGTGCATCACCAGGTGACACCATTTTTCCATCACCCACTGTCTCTGGTGGAGCCATATGCGTACACATCACCACAGGACGTGGTATTCACATGGCCTCACTGCCTGTGACTAATTGCGCCAGCGCATCTTTTCAGAGGTTCTCCCCCACATTCAGTGCATATACTAACTTATCAACACTAGTATGGAGGACTGCAGTGAGGACAACACATCAATGTAGCACGACTGTACTAAACAGTACTGCATCTCAGTACGCTATCGAAGTACTTCGGCATTCAAAATTATTTGCTACTGTCAAGAAAACTTTTCTTCCTGTATTTAACTCGGCATCATAGGAGGACCTACAGCATCTCCATGTTATGTGTATCTAAATTATTAAGTTCATAATTCTAAATAAACCTATCAATGTGTTAGCCTTTATAGAAGTCTATAGATTTCTGATTGTGTTTATTGGCCACCTCAACTACCGATAAACCAGAACTCACCTTACCTTTGCCTCGATCACACACATCATTTCAGTAATTTCACTAAATCAGAACATGTATCAAAACGTAAAACAATTGAACTGAGGTGTCAATGTGCCACAAGTTAGCTGGGTAGTTACATGTTCGATAGATCATTTCAACGATTGTTTTATCCAAATGATGTGAAATGACTGGTTGGGTAGTTATCTGTTCGATAGATCATTTCAACGATTGTTTTATCGAAATGATGTTGAATGACTCAATTTGCAGGACATGAATACATTATTAGTGTTAAAATTAACGATCACATTATCTTTTAGCGCTATTCATGCAACTGCATTTAGAAACAAGGTTTTTTTTCCTTCTCTCTCTCTCTCTCTCTCTCTCTCTATCTCTGACTGTCTCATTCTTCTAGTTTTGTACTCATGGATATTAGTGTTCTTCTCCGTCTGCGGATGGATTATTTATGACGAATTTCATTAGTGACACAGTTACAATGCCTGCTTCCTTGAAGATGTTCCTACGTGACGTCAATGGGCGAACATCACACGTTATATTTGAGAAGTTCAGCCATATGCTTCTTCCGGTTCAAGTTTTCGTCAGTACGTAAACCCATATATTTGGCGCAGTCTGTCCTATTTACTGACGCCTTCATCTGCGTCATCTGCAAATAATCCACATGCCACCTAATGGTGTGTACTTTCGGTACCACTGTTTGATCCCTCCAAACCTGTTCCACTCGCGAATTGTAAGTGGGAAGAATGAGTGTCGGTAAACCTCTGCATTGGCTCTAATTTTCTTCCCATGGTGAATAAGCGAGATGTATGTGGGGTGAAGTAATATGTTTTCTGACTCCTCCTGAAAAATGCTGTCGCGAAATTTCAATATTATATCTCTCTGTGACGCACAACGCCCCTCTACTAACGTCTGCTGGTGGAGTTTGTTTAGCATCTCCGTAACGCTCTGTCAGCAGCTAAACAATCCCGTGACGAAGCGCGCCGCCCTTTGTTGGACCTTCCCATTTCTTCTATCAGTCCTGCCTGACAGGGATCCCAGATGGATGATAAATTATCAAGATTCGGGCGAACGAGCGCCTTATAAGCCACTTCTTTCGTCGATGAGTTACATTTCCTTAAGATTCTTCCGATGAATCTGAGTCTGGTATCTACTTTTCCTACTATCTGTTTTATATGGTTATTGCACTTGAGCTCGCTATGGATAGCTGCGCCTGGATGTTTTACGGCAGACGCAGTCTCCAGCTGTTTGTCATCAATAGTTCAGCTGTAGAGTAGTGCACGATGAGATACATCAACTATTGCTATTGCTCTGTTTATTGCACAGACTGAATCTAGTGCGTTTCTATAATTTAGCTTTCAAAATTAAGGGAAAGTCCGTTTTTCGAGAAACACATCATAGTTCTTTGGAAAGTATCATTTATAATCTGTTTTGATTCTTTTTCTTAACTGGGATTTGTTGTAACACTAGTATCATACAAAAACAGTGGCAGTTATGCTCATTTAATGTCAAGTGGAAGGGCCCTGACATACACAGGGGGTAGCAGTGGCCCAAAAATCGAACCCTGAGGGACTGTCTTTGAGATTTCTGTACAGTCACTAAAATTTTCCACCCTCCCAACATTGTTCGAATTGTTCCGGACAACTTTTTGCATTCTCTTTACTCTGTACGAGATTCCGCGGAGTGCCTGAGCTGAGTAGATGAGACGCCCCGGGAGAAGCTGCCAGCCACTGGTGCTGGCCCCACAGCGCCACTCGCGCCGCCTCAGCGGGTCTTCCCCTGCGACTGGGCCGCCGTTGCGTCCCCGTGTCTCTCCTCGCCTCCGGGACAATCCATCAGGCCACGCCACGCCACGCCATCGCGCTGCTGCTCGCTACTTGCAACTGCTGGGCCACGTCGAGCTGCTGTGCTGGCCCCACACCTACTTGCGAGGTTTCTGCCGTCGTTGAGAACCAGTGAAACAAGGTTCAAACAACTTACCGAAATTCAGCCAGGTAATATTTACAGATAACGGCGATATTTCGACGGGAGAACACCCCCCCCCTTTCTTATGGCATAAACTGCAACTGACAGGCGATGTACAAGCATATTTAAACCCTCGGTTCTTAGACTAAGTACGAAAAGATAACTGACACCCACTGAACTTTAGTGCCACCAAAGATGACCAAAGCCGGAGATATAGATAGTGAAAGACTACGAACTATCAGGTGAGATGACATTGACTCTGTCCCTCTGATTTTATGATAACGGAGGGAGCAGGACTCCAAGCGTGTTTACAAGGTTGCTCGATAATTTAATCTCGACAGCTTCATTAACAACATTATCCCAATACCTGAGTCCGCAGCTCATGGTCGTGCGGTAGCGTTCTCGCTTCCCGCGCCCGGGTTCCCGGGTTCGTTTCCATGCGGGGTTAGGGATTTTCTCTGCCTCGTGATGACTGGGTGTTATGTGATGTTCTTAGGTTAGTTAGGTTTAAGTAGTTCTAAGGTCTAGGGGACTGATGACCATAGATGTTAACTCCCATAGTGCTCAGAGCCATTTGAACCAGCCAACCCAATACCAGGACGTGCATGCCAATATTTCAGTACTGTTATATAACATAGGGTGACCAGTATCCAAACAATGTTCGGCCATAGCAGATCTACTTGGCTGCTGTAACCGTGTGTGCCGTTTATGCTCAGTACATCGGCCCCGCACGGTACTGATAGTCTGATCAATGTATGCCACGCCACAGCTACGAGAAATGCGATATACACCCGCCTTATGCAAACCGAGATCATCCGTAACAGAACCCTAAAGCACTCTAATTTTAGGTGGAGGTCGGAAAACTCATTTCAGATCTTATTTCTGTAAAATACTACCTATCTTTGTTGTCGACTCAGTATTACCCATCTGTCACCCTATGCACAGTGGTCGATAGCGCAACGCACTCAAGAAATGTAGCTTCAAGATGGGCCAGCTATGCTGGCAAAGTCTCAGTGCTGGAAATAACAAGGGCCCAGTGCGCCAAGGTACGAAGTACCCCTTCACGCTGGATGGTGTGAACTATCAGCCTGTAAATAAAATTCAATGTGAGTACGTTTCCGCTAAACTGCATGTCCCAATGATCCATCAACCTTCCCCCTAACCAAAATGTCAGGAAAGGGAAGGCAACCATTCTGTTCCACCTCCATCGTAAAACGAATGTCCGGGTGGATCAAGTTCAGATGTTCTAAAAAGGCAGTCAGATTCTCTCTACCATGAGGCCAAACAACAAAAGTATCATCAACATATCGGCGGTTGCTCGAAATATTACCTGTATGTATTCCGGTACTTGATGAAAATTGTATACACCAGAAGAAACTCAGGTCTCACAATGAAACAAGAGTCGTGCTTTGCGAACAGAGTATTTCTGCACTGGCTTCCATAGACGGCAGAAATAACGGGATGCTCAGGGTTACTCGGCGTGATGATTAATAGTGCACTCCTGGGTGTTAGGTCGGGTTACTGTACCTGTTTTACAAGTGTGCTCAGAATTTGAACGAGCGAACCATACGCTGTCTACAGATGCTGCGAATTTTTCTGCCACGAGTGCTCGCAGCCTGGACACTGCAAACAGACTGTGAACTACTGCTGGTCTCTCGCAGCTACTAACACACGTGTTGGATTCCCGACGCTCACTACGCCTTTGGTGCCCTTTTGTTTTACAGAGCCGCCACATATATTCCATGAAACCCAAATTCACTTAGCGGCTCTCAACATTGGTGGATGTGGTGCAAGTTTGGTGTAGCACGGTAGATATTATATAATTAGAAACCGTCGTCCCTGTTTGTTACGATCTGTGACGTCTTGATTTCGACGGACCCCTCAGTTGTGCTGTTGTAGAAATTGGTCTCATCGTATTTCACTTCGTGATTGTAGTGGAGGGAGTGGTCCATCTAGCTGAAACCAAGGTGGTTCTTTTAGTTACGGCCCAAAGTCAGCGCCGGCATGCCAGTCGGGAACGACAGAGAAGAGACGGCTTTCTGAAGATGTCAGCCAATTGCACGCTGGCTGACCTCTCTCCAGGAGGACAACGCAACAGCAGCGGCCCCTATGTGGAAAGGACATAAGCACCGCGCGCCCAACTGGTGGCAGCCCACTTCTATAGAGCAGCTTCAACGTTAGCCATGTCGTTACCCGACTCATTGTACCATCTTCATTAGCAATCTCTGCGTAGATCAGACTTGTGTTTGTCTATTCTGAAGAAGACTTGCTTGCGTCACATCTCTCAAAGTTAAGTATTTCAACTTATTTTGTTATAATGAAACTCATCAATACGAGTTGTTTGATTGTTTGTCTAGCGAACCGACTATGCAGCATTCCTAGACACTACACGTTTGGTACGTGAACGACACATTTGTAGTGTGGCCACATGGAGCGCAAACGCTCGAAGAGTTCTTGGAATAATTAAACTATCCACGCAATTGAAGATAGAAACTGAAAAAAGAGGGTGAGCCACGTTTCCTCGACGCTTTAGAAGAACGGATGCATCTGTGAGTAACAGTGTATGTAGGAAACCTACGCCCACTGACCTCTATCTCCAAGGCTTGAACCATAACCATCAGTCACAATGAAACTCTGTGCTAAAGACCCTGGTCCACTCAGCTTGAAGACTTTCAAAGACAATCACATCGAAGAAGTACAGGACCTAAGAATAGTTTTCTGAAAGGATGGGTACTCAACTCTTTAAAATGAATGAGTGATTCACTCAAAATCAGGAACGCCTCAGAAAGAATGATAATTAGTTGAAACCCTCAGCTGTCGACAGGTGCTGTTCATATAGCTCGATGGAGACAGCTGAAAATGTGTGCCCCGACTGAGACTCGAAACCGGGATCTTCTGCGTACTAGGCAGACGCTCTATTCATCTGAGCTACCTAGGACACAGATGAATAGCGTGACTGCCGGAACTTATCCAATGCACGCTTCCCATGAGACCCACATTCCTAACCGTGCACAATCTACATACGTAAAGTACTAAATAGATATTTGTCTGAGAAAGAGGTTGACACTAAGACCCACGAAAAGAAAGTAAAAATCACATTTTCATGTCCCAGTATCCTGAACCATCGGTAGACTCCTATGGAAACAAGGCGTAGAAATTATTTCGCTCCCTTTAACTAAGATTAAATGTATTCATTGTAACGTTAAAGGTTATCTAGGTCTCCGAAAAAAATACGTTTGGCAGGCTACCAGAACAGAGGAGGACAGATGCGAAAAATGTCAGCGACACGCCTGACTATAAAGAAAGCTCGTAAATCGGCTGTTACCGAGCACTACCTCCAAATAAATCGTGACATGAAATGCCATCACATCAGTATCGTGATGCAGACGCCACCTCTCGGAGACAACGAGGACACACAACAGCAAAACCCGCAGCATCTGAAGGAGATGGCTGTATCGGTCGTCGAAATAATGTGCAGAAAATGGAAACACCTATTCGGCATGACACCTAGAAACTCACTATTACATAAATAACAGTAGCAACTAAAGTAATGTTTTAAATGTGTCCATAACTACCAAGAGGATGGAACAGATGGCATTGCACATGCATTAACAGCGAAAATAGAGTACGGGCAATGTCTCATTTCAAATTCATTGACTCAATTTTAGTGTGGCACGAGCGCTGTAGGGATGGCGGCTATCTCTGAAACTAACGATTTTTGGTTATTCCGTTCTTTTTCATATGCTATTTAACCGGCTTCTGAATCAACAGATTTTAAGTTTTTTATAACTCTGCGGGCGGATTTTTAGGTTATAAAGTCTTGGGAAAGAACGAAATGAGCTTTAGTCTCATAGGATGTAGGTAAAATATAGGACGAGACTAGATCTAAGAACCATAGGCATTATAGTTGCAAAGTGACGTAGCTGTGTTGGGAAGGAACCTGACTTCCAACTGATAATAGAAGCACTGAAACTGAAATAGTTGTACATACTGAAAACTGAGTAAAACTGGAGATATGTTCAGAAGAAATATTTACAAAAGACCTAACGCTGTCCAGAAAAATAGATTAAATGCAATTGGTTCAAAAATGGTTCAAATGGCTCTGAGCACTATGGGACTCAACTGCTGTGGTCATCAGTCCCCTAGAACTTGGAACTACTTATACCTAACTAACCTAAGGACCACACACAGCCATGCCCGACGCAGGATTCGAACCTGCGACCGTAGCAGTCGCACGGTTCCGGACTGCGCGCCTAGAACCGCGAGACCACGGCGGCCGGCTGCAATCGGTGGTGGCATTTTGTTCCCGACAGAAGTAGTTTATCTTGCAGTGAATCTGTAGTCTATAGTTTCTGTGAGTTAGTATGGACAGAGGCTACGCTTGAGAAAAGGAGTTAATTAATATTTGGTTTCTTTTGCCGACTCCCTGACTCAGATGATATAGTTGCTGAGAAATGGAAAGAAAACTCTGGTGTCATCTCAGACATTTAGCCCACTCATGCAGCTATAGTTAGTTGTGATTTCAGTCAACCCTCCATATCTTGGCGAAAATACACGTCAAAACCGGTTTTAGGTATAAGATATCGTCCGAAACTGTACTAAGTTCTTCCCCCTAAAATTATTTTGATCGATTATTTCATGTTCCTACTCAGAGTATAAATGGTTGCGAAAAAACGGTTTACCTCTTAGGAACAAATAATCCTAAGCAAATTGGGATCATGGTGACGGATAAAGCGATAGCAGTTTAGCAAGAGACGGTACTGATACTCCATAGTACACAATACAGGTCAAACAGGGTTGCAAAAGCAATGAAGAAGGAATAACCACTTTAAAAGAACGCAGGATTGCTAAGGTTTATGAAGTTTTATTAAAGCCTAAAATTTAGAGCAGACTTCAATGCAAGTTGCTTTTAATACTTTCCACGACAAAACAGTCCCGTAATCTTGCAGAAAATCCAAAGAGATTCTGTCCGTATGTACAGTACACCAGCAGCAAGACACAATCAATACATTCACTGCATGATAGTGATGCAAATGTTGCTGAAGACAATGGCTCTAAAGTGGAGTTTCTAAATATGGTTATCTTAAATTCCTTCATCAACGAACAGGTAATAAACATCACAGAATTCGAACCAAGATCAGCTGCCAACATCAGTAACTTACAAGTGAATAACCTTGGTGTAGTGATGCAAATCAAACCTATTCTAACATAGGAAGGCAATTGACTAATTCACTTCACATTTTGACTCAGTGCAGTAATGAATGACTCGTGGTCTAGATATAGCGTCTTTGATTCACAATCAAAACGTCGTAGGTCATGGGAACGAATCCCACCGCTGCTTAAATTTTGATTAACAATCATCATTGGCGGTCGAAGACTTCCGTCATAAGAATCCGCCCCCCCCCCCCCCCTCTCATTCGCCAACGAGTTTGTCAAAGAGAGCAGAGGAGCGGACAGAGGTTCAGAGCACTCTCTTGTCATAGGAGTGGGAAACCACCCCTAAAGGTGGAAGAATCACCAATGATCAACGGCATGACGATGCAGAAGGCAACGGAAACCACCGCATTAAGGACGCGTAACCTGTATCCACAGGACATGTGGCCGGTAACTGAATAAGTGTCTTGGCGATATTACCATTGGCAAAAGATTCCGGAATAGTCCCCCAATCGGATCTCCGGAAGGGGACTGCCAAGGGGGAGGTTACTATGAGGAGAAGATTGAAGAATGAACGAAAGAACAACGTTGTATTGGTCTTGGCTTGGAATATCAGAAGCTTGAACGAGGTAGGGAAATTATAAAATCAAAAAAGGGAAATACAAAGGCTAAATCTAGATATAATAGGGGTCATTGAAGTGGAGTGGGAAGAAGACAACGATTTTTGGTCAAATGAGTATAGGGTAAGATCAACAGCAGCAGAAAATGGTATAACGGGAGTTGGATTCGTTACGAATGGTAATGTAGGGCAGAGAGTGTTCTACTGTGAACAGTTCAGCGGCAGGGTTGTTCTTATAAGAACTGACGGCAAACCAACACCGACAACGATAGCTGAGGTATACAGGCCGACGTCGGAAACTGAAGATAAAGAAATAGAGAAAGTATATGAGGCTATTGAAAGGGTAACACGTAATGTAAAGGGAGATGAAAATCTACGAGTAATAGTCATGGGGGACTGGAATGCAGTTGTAGGGTCTAACAAGCCTACCACAACAAAGGTCAAAAATTGATTATGATTATAGTGTTCCTCACGCTGCTAAATATTGCATTTTCGGGCAACAACAAAGTTATATTACATGGCAGGTGTCATTACAGCACAGTTAATAAAGTCATTTCTTGAAACAATGGATAAACTAGGCACTCATCTTTTCGTGTCTCCCACGCTGGTCTCGTTGTGAACTCATGGCCCAATCGTCGAAAATCTAGGTATTGATGATTCCAAGCTCGGATGCAAAGAGGCTAAGGTGTATTTCTGCGATATTGAAAAGTTTTATAGATGTGTTTCATAAGCCATTCTTGAAGATTAAACTTTTGCAAGTTAGGACAATGGTGATGTAAAAAAGTAATGAGCACACCGAATTTAAGTCACAGTTATTTTTTATTACTCGTTCCAAAACATCACTTCATAATATAAAACATACTTGAAAATATTTTCCTCACTCTTAAAGATCACATTTCATAAACTGACTTCAATTTGCGTCTTTTTATCATGACGACCAAAGCTTAACTCTCTAATAACCGCTTACACGTCCAAAAATCAAAGTTACAAGTATGTCAAAGATCATTGTGACAAAAGAAAGAAAACACATAAGAATAATATTATTGCAATATACAGGGTGAATCAACTAACCTTACCGCTGGATATATTTCGTAAACCACATCAAATATTGACGAATCGATTCCACAGACCGAACTTGAGGAGAGGGGCTAGTGTAATTGGTTAATACAAACCATAAAAAAGTGCACGGAAGTGTGTTTCTTAACACAAACCTACGTTTTTTTTTAATGGAACCACGTTAGTTTTGTTAGTACATCTGATCATATAAACAAATACGAAATCAGTGCCGTTTGTTGCATTGTAAAATGTTAATTACATCCGTAGATATTGTAACCTAAAGTTGACGCTTGAGTACCACTCCTCCGCTGTTCGATCGTGTGTATCGGAGAGCACCGAATTACTTAGGGAACGGTGATGGACCTTAGGTACAGAAGAGACCTCATGGTCCTCACTTCATTGCAGGGGCCCAAACAGCTGCAACATACATCGCGTTTCTACAGAATGATCTGCCAACGTTGCTCGAAAATGTCCCACTGGAAACGCGTCGACGTATGTGGTATGAGCATGATGGTGCACCTGCACATTCCGCAATTAACACTACGCTGACCCTTGACAGAATGTTCGACGGGCGTTTCATAGGACGTGGAGGACGCATAAATTGGCCAGCCCGTTCTCCTGATCTTACACCTCTGGACTTCTTTCTGTGGGGTACGTTAAAGGAGAATGTGTACCGTGATGTGCCTACAACCCCAGAGTATATGAAACAACGTATTGTGGCAGCCTGCGGCGACATTATGCCAGATGTACTGCGGCGTGTACGACATTCATTACGCCAGAGATTGCAATTGTGTGCAACAAATGATGGCCACCACATTGACCATCTATTGGCCTGACATGTCGGTACACACTCTATTCCACTCCGTAATTGGAAACGGAAACCACGTGCGTACGTGTACCTCACCCCCCCCATGGTAATGTGCGTCAGTGAAAAAGACCAATAAAAAGGTGTTAGCATGTGGACGTGATGTGCTGTTCCAGTCTCTCCTGTACCTAAGGTCCATCACCGTTCCCTTTGGATCCCTACGTAATTCGGTGCTCTCCGATACACACGATCGAACAGCGGAGGAGCGGTACTCAAGCGTCAACTTTAGGTTACCATATCTCCGGATGTAATTAACATTTTACATTTTTACAAACGGCACTGATTACGTATTTGTTTATGTGTTCATATGTGCTAACTAAACTAACGTGGTTCCATTTAAAAAAACGTAAGTTTGTTTTAAAAAACATACTTCCATGCCATTTTTTATGGTTTGTATTAACCAATTACACTAGCCCCTCTCCTCACGTTCGGTCTGTGGAATCGATTCGTCAGTATTTGATGTGGTTTACGAAATATATCCAGCGGTAATGTTAGGTGACTCACCCTGTATACATACCGATGTATCGAAGTACCTCTACATTAATGAAATCAAATCTGAATGTTGTCACAGAAATATGTTACCTATTTTACAGAATCACAGTAGAATATTACTGGTATCGAGAAGCTGAGGTGAGGTGCCGTAATGGTTACGTAATTCAAGTACCATTACAAGGGGAAGGAGTAGAAGAAAAGGTTACAGGAGAATATGGGCTTGGGAAAAGGGATGAGAGAGGAGAAAGCATAATTGAGTTCTGTAACAAGTTTCAGCCAGAAATAATGAATACTCTGTTCAAGAATTACAAGAGGAGGCCGTATACATGGAAAAGGCCAGGTGATACGGGAAGATTTCAGTTACATTAAATCATGGTCAGACAGAGATTCCGAAATCAGATACTGGATTGTAAGGTGTAACCAGCAGCAAATATATACTCAGATCACAATAAGTAGTGAAGAAGAGTAGGCTAAAGTTTAAGACTTCAGTCAGGAACAATCAATACGCAAAAAAGTGGGATACGGAAGTACTCTGGAATGACGAGATATGGTTGAAGTTCTCTAATTCTATAGATACCGCAACAAGGAATAGCTCAGCAGGCAGTTCAGGTGAAAAGGAACAGACATTTCTAAAAAGGACCATCACTAACGTTTGCGAGGAAACATAGGGACAAAGAAGGTAACTGCGAAGAAACCACGGGTAACAGAAGAAATACTTCCAACGACCGATGAAAGGAGGAAGTGCAAAAATGTTCCGGGAAACTCAGGAATACGTAAATACAAGTCGCTGAGGAATGAAATAAATAGGAAGTGTAGGGAAGCTAAGACGAAATAACTGCAGTGAAATGTGAAGAAATGTAAAAGGAAATGATTGTCAGAAGGACAGACTCAGCATACAGGAAAATCTAAACAACTTTCAGTGACATTAAAAGCAAGAGTGATAACATTAAAAGTGCAACGAGAAGTACACTGTTAAATGCAGACGAGAGCGCGGATAGGTGGAAAGAATACACTGAAAGCCTCTCTGAAGGGGAAGATTTGCCTGATGTGATAGAAGAAGAAACAGCAGTCGATTTAGAAGAGATAAGTAATCCAGTATTAGAATCAGAATTTAAAAGCTCTTAGGAGGACGTAAGATCAAATAAGGCAGAAGGGATAGATCACATTCCATAAAAACTTCTAAAATCATTGGGGGAAGTGGCATAAAAAGGACTATTCACGTTGGTGTGCAGAATGTACTAGTCTGGCGACATACTATTTGACTTTCGGAGAAATATCATCCACACAATTCTGAAGACGGAAAGAGCTCACTAGTGCGAGAATTATCGTACAATCAGCTTAACAGTCATACATCCAAGTTGTTTACAATATTAATAGACAGATGAATGGCAAAGAAAATTGAGGAAGTGCTTGGCTTTAGGAAAGGTAAAGGCACGAGTGAGGCAATTCTGATGTCGCGGTTAATAATGGAAAGAAGACTAAAGAAAAATCAAAACACATTCGTAGGATTTGTCGACCAGAAAAAAGCGTTTGATAGTGTAAAATGGTGCAAGACGTTCGAAATTCTGAGATATAGAGAAATGTAGGGGTAAGCTATAGGAAGAGGGTGGTAATATACAATATGTACAAGAACCAAGAGGGAATAATAAGAGTGGACGACCAAGAAAGAAATGCTCGGATTAAAACGAGTGTAAGGCAGGGCTGTAGTATTCCGCCCCTAGTGTTCAATCTGTACATCGAGGAAACAGTGATGGAAATAAGGAAAGGTTCAGGAGTGGAATTAAATTTCAAGGTGAAAGGACACCAATGATACCATTCGCTGATGACATTGTTATCCTGAGTGTAAGTGAAGAGGAACTAAATGATCTGTTGAATGGTATGGATAGTCTAATGAGTACAGAGTAAGAATTGAGAGTAAATCGAAGAAAGACGAAGGTAATGAAAAGAAGTAGAAATGAGAACAGCGAGAAACTAAACATCAGGATTGATGTTCACGCAGTAAATGAAGTTAAGGAATTCTGCGACCTAGGCAGTGAAGTAACCAATGATGGACGGAGCAGAGAGGACATCAAAAGCAGTCTCGCAGTGGCAGGAACGGCATTCCTGACCAATAGAGGTCTACTAATATCAAATATCGGCCTTAATTTGAGGAAGAAATTTCTAGGAATGTACGTCTGCAGTCCAGCATTGTGTGGTAGTGAAACATAGACTGTGGGAAAACCGGAACAGAAGATAATCGAAGCATTTGAGATGTGGTGCTACAGATGAATGTTGAAAATTAGGTAAGGAATGGGGAGGTTCTGCGCAGAATCGGAGAGGAAATGAATATGTGGAAAACACTGATAAGGAGAAGGGACTGGATAATAGGTCATCTGTTAAGACGCAAGGTAATGACTTTCATGGTACTAGAGGGAACTGTAGAGGGCAAAAACTGTAGAGGAAGACAGAGATTGGAATACATCCAGCAAATAATTGAGGACGTAGGTTGCAAGTGCTACACTGAGATGAAGAGGTTGGCACAGGACGGGAATTCGTGACCGGCCGAATCAGACCAGTCAGAAGACTGATCATAAGAAAAAGACCGTAATAAATGTTCAAACTGACATAGGCTACATATTGTTTTAATCTGTATGGCACATAAAAAAATAACAATAATCTCGAAAAGTTCTTGAGTGATTTATTTCAAATTTTCCCACAATGCTTTACTAAACATTTGGACGGACCTATGTTGCAGATGTTTGGTAGAATATCGTGTAAAAATTTGAAATAAATCACTCAAGAACTTTTCGTAAAATTACTCCATTATATAAAATTATATCTACTTTTACTTGCCATATGGGTTAAGACAATATGTAGCCTACGTCCGCCTGAACGTTTAACAGAGTACAGAGTATATATATATGAAAAATTGGAACAAAAATCTCAAAAAAATTCTTCACTCATCTGCTTTGCATTTTTTCACAATACTCTAATAAATCTTCGGACAGACATTTGTGGATTATATGTGTTATTGGCAGAGTGAAAGAAGTAAAACTGAAATGTTAAAAGACTTTCATAAGACCTGTAGGAATTCTAAACTAGAGGTAAAGTGAATGGTGATTAATGACAGAAAAGTAGGAACAATTATAATCTTAGAACAGGAAGATATAGAACAAGCGAGTGTTTTCAGATGTCTAGGCAGCATAACTACAGACGATGTGGTACGTAATAAGAAGGTGAAAACGAGTACAGCAATGGCCAAGGAGGCATTTCATAATAAGAGGTGGCGTCTATGTGGGAGCATGGACAGGGACATTAGTAAGGGACTAGAGAAGTTCTTTATATGGCCTGTGAGATTATACAGAGCTGAAACATGGACGAGGAAAGGCGAAGAATGAATAGTAAAAGCATTTGACACGTGTATTTGGTGGAGGATGGAAAGGATGAAATTGATAGTCAACGTGATAAATGAGGAGATATTGAGAAGGGTATGGGCAGAGAGAGAAGTATTAAACGTAATCGGGAAGAGAAATCACAATTATCTTGGACGGTGGATGAGAAGAGATTATTTACTGCAGAAAGGCTGTGGAAGCAACGGTGAATGGAAAAAGAAGAGGACGCAGAAGATACCACAAGATGGATAGTTGTTGTTGTTGTGGTCTTCAGTCTTGAGACTGGTTTGATGCAGCTCTCCATGCTACTCTATCCAATGCAAGCTTCTTCATCTCCCAGTACCTACTGCAACCTACATCCTTGTGTATCTGTTTAGTGTATTCATCTCTTGGTCTCCCTCTATGATTTTTACCCTTCATGCTGCCCTCCTATGCCAAATTGGTGATCCCTTGATGCCTCAGTTCATGTCGTACCAACCGATCCCTTCTTCTAGTCAAGTTAAGCCACAAACGTCTCCTCTCCCCAATCCTATTCAGTACTTCCTCATTAGTTATGTGATCTACCCATCTAATCTTCAGCATTCTTCTGTAACACCAAATTTCGAAAGCTTCTATTCTCTTCTTGTCCAAACTATTTATCGTCCATGTTTCACTTCCATACATGGCTACTCCCCACACAAATACTTTCAGAAACGACTTCCTGACACTTAAATCAATACTCGATGTTAACCGATTTCTCTTCTTCAGAAATGCTTTCCTTGCCATTGCCAGTCTACATTTTATATCCTCTCTACTTCGACCATCATCATTTATTTTGCTCCCCAAATAGCAAAACTCCTACTTTAAGTATCTCATTTCCTAATCTAATTCCCTCAGCATCACCCAATTTAATTCGACTACATTCCTTTATCTTCGTTTTGATTTTGTTCATGTTCATCTTATATCCTCCTTTCAAGACACTATCCATTCCGTTCAACTGCTCTTCCAAGTCCTTTGCTGTCTCTGATAGTATAACGATAGAAAAAATAGTGAGAAATCATAGAGTGTAGCAAATGACAGTACTGTATGGAGAGTTACACGTGAAAACCTGCCTTAGGCAGAACCGTGATGATGATAGTGATACCAGTACAACATCTGCACAGGAGAAGATGGGTCAGATTAAGGTTTTGTAGGTGTGAAGGATTGCAGAAGGGTGTAAATCCTGAGTTCGGGCAGTTAGCAGTTGTTGCCTATTGTGGGCTTACGTGATTGTGTATTGGTTGATTGGGTAGGAAGATTGTAAATAGTAAGTTAGCACTCATATAGGCGGAATTTTGGATGTATCTTACCATAATTATTGCCTAGGTATCTGCAGGATTGATACTGAGGCACTATTGTTTGCACCGGGAAGTAAACTGTCAGAGTTAGAAATGGAGGGATCGTTGGGTTTTCTGGAGTGTAGAATACAGGGCTAGGAATGTGCTGTTACCAGCCTACTAAAGGAGGTAGTCTCGTTGGGATGGTTTAGGCATACCGGCCGTACAGTTGGTATAAAGGAGAGGTGAGAGGACACGGTCTTGAGTCAAGCCTGATGTGGGATGGAAGAAACAGAACCTGGAATTGCTAATGGTAATAAAGAATGAGCAATTAGATAGGAAGATGCGATAAGGCGGACGTAGTTAATTGGAAGGGCGTAAGTCTAGAGTTTGAAACGAAGATAAGAATGCCATACTCACTTACAGGCTGTCTCCAGGAGGAGGGATGCAAGAAGTGCGGTTATTTAGTTGTTGAGTTGATGGTATATAAGACCATTAAGATACAGGAGTTGGTCATCTGAGAAGGAGTTAAACAAATGCCACACTGTTAAACAGGGAGTAGTGTTGGTGCAGGTTTTCATGGAAGCATTGGGAGTGGATAGAGTGTAGGACTTTACCATACAATGAGGTGACACTGGAAGGGTAAGAATCTGTAGAGGGTCTGTGCAGCTTGTGGAAAAGTAGCATTTTAGAGGTATCCCACAGTTCAGGATAGCAATCTGTCGGGATGATCGTTTAAAGGGTTGCAGTGTCATTAGAGAGGAGATGTGCTATTATTTTTCATGTTGACAGGGAATGCCACGGTGATCGAGGAGTTCTGGGATCCAGGTTCGAACCCAGCCTCTCCTTACATTCTGAATCAAAATCACCAGCAATGGCGGCGGAAGACTTCCATCAATAGACGTCACCCACGTTCTTCTGGCGGTCGTGACAGAGACGCCGAAGGAGCATAAATACATACAGATCTCTCTCTTACCCTAGGGGTGTGAAACTGTCTTTAAAAAGTAAATGAATCACCAATGAACAATACCTTGAAAAAGTACTAGACAATGGAAACCATAGCATTAAAGACATGTACGTCGTACCAACAGGTCCCGTGGCGCGAAACTGAAGTATTACGATCATCTCTCCACTAGCACAAGTTTGTGGATTAGTCCCCCAGTCTGATAATCAGGAAGAGACTCTCCAGGGGAACGTGACAATGAGAACAATGGGAAACCAACAAGGTAACATTCTGCGAGTCTGAGAGTGGAATATCAGAACTTTGAACGTGGTAGAGATGCAAGAAAAATCTTAAACGGGGAATTATAAGGCTCAATCGAGATGTATTTGGGTTCACTGGAGTGAAATGGATATAAGACAAGGTTTTTATGTAAGTAATCCTTCAATGTATAAAATGTAATGCATAACAGGTATATTTTAGCTGCCTTTTTAAATAAGTGTATTTTTGCAATTTCTTTAACTTGTTTTGGTAATGTATTGTACAGTTTTATTCCTTGGTAGAAAATGCTGTTTTGTGTTTTATGTTCATTTTTTCTTGGTAAATGTAAGTTGAGTGTAGCTCTTGTTTCATGGTCATGGAGAGAGCTGCTTGTGTAGTAAGTATCAATGTTATTTCTGATGTTTAGAACTGACTAGTAAATGTATTCACATGGAGCAGTCAAAATCCCCAGTGTTTTGAACAGATCTTTACAGTGAGATCGACTACTATTTTTCGTTATTATTGTTATGGCTCTTTTCTGGACTTTGAAAATCGTTTTCATGTTTTGTGCATTTGTTCTCCAAACACGAATCCCATAGCTAAGAATTGAGTGTAAATATGAATATTATCCAACTTGAAGATATTGCATGTTACAGGAGATTAGTGTAGGAAGAAATTAGTGTTTAACGTCCCGTCGACAATGAGGTCATTAGAGACGGAGCGCAAGCTCGGGTTAGGGAAGGACGGGGAAGGAAATTGGCCGTCCCCTTTCAAAGGAAACATGCCGGCATTTTCCTAAAAGGATTTAGGGAAATCACGGAAAACCTAAATCAGGATGGCCGGAGACGGGGTTGAACCGTCGTCCTCCCGAATGCGAGTCCAGCGTGCTAACCACTGCGCCACTTCGCTCGGTTTGCATGTTACAACCGATGACAAGATTCTAAGCTCATAACATACTGATGACATTCTGTTTACAAGTGCCTTTGTGTGTTCACACCACTTCAGCTCAGAATCAATATTTGCATTTGCATTTGTAAGACTGTATATAGAGGTGCCATCTACATTTAATTTAACATTGTGATTTTCCCTCTTGAAACTGAAATTCATGAAATTAGTTTTCTTTATGCTCAATGTCACTGTATTGTTTATTGGCCAATCTTAAATTCCTAGAGAGTTTCATTTGCTTTCTCTACAAGGAGACCTCTTGTTTTCTCACTTACTATAATACTGCTGTCATCAGCAAAGAGAATTTACTCACCATTAGTAGCACTAGTGGGAAAGTCATTGATGTATATCAGGAATAGTATTGTTCTTAATATGCTACCTTGCAGACCCCTATATTAATGTACTTTGGTTATGATGGGAGTTTTACTAAATGTTTAGATGTATTTGAAGTATGCTCTTTGTACCCTATCTGGTATAGGATCTAAGCCAGTCATTAGCTACATCTCTTATTCCTAATGCTTCTAATTTATTTAATAGAATCTAGTGTTCTACCGTATCAAAGGCCTAAGAAAGATCCAAAAATATGCCTCTGACACACTCATCTTTATCAAGAGCATCAAGTACAACTTTTTTAAATTCTGCTATGGCTGACTCCGTATTTTTTGCCACTTCAGATACCAAACTGTAATTCGCTTAAAACATATTTATTTACGTAATTCATTAATCTGTCTCTCATAATTGCTTCTATTATTTTTGTAAATGGGCCAGTAATTTTCTATGTCTCCTGCATTATCTTTCATAAGCAAAAGTACAACTCTTGCCTGTTTTAACTGCTCTGGAAATTTCCTTGATGTGAAGCATTCATTTACTACATTTGTTAAGAGGTCTTGTATACTCTCTATACAGTGTTTCATTACACATATTGGTACTTCATCTTAACCTACTGACTTTTTATGTTTTGAACAGATTTTTTGACTTTATTCTCTGTGGATGGAAGCAATATCATTTGTATTCAGTGCAACATTATTTACAAGTGTTTCATTATTTTTGGGGAAGTTTTTGCTGTAACTTCTCTGCAATACCTGAAAAATGCTTGTTTGCCTTATGCCTCTCCCTTAGCAGTATGTTATTCTGCGTTTCTTTGCCTTTCTCCTTTACTTTTCATAACATACGAGACTGCTTTACTTTCATTCTCTGCATTATATATTATTTTGTCATTAAAAGACATTTTTGTAGCTATCCAGCACCTCCCTATACATCTTTTTGTATCAATGGTAGAAATTTAAGAATTCTGGATCATTGCGACTCTTTTTCATGGAAGTGAGGGATATAAGTGTTTCGGAGGATTTCTTAATACCTACTGTTATCCATCTGTTTCTATGGGACGTTTATACAGACATGTATACTTTTGGAAATGCCTTTGAAAAATCATTTTTTTCTGATTTATGATAGATGTCGTTTGTATGCTTGTAGTTTAAGGAATGATTCGATGCCTGATTTTACTGTTGTTATTTGACAGAGATGGTCTGACATTCCGAGTTACATCATATTTTTCCCTGTCTATGTTTGTGGCCACATGGTCAATTACCGATGCAGTCATAGTAGTACTCCCTGCTGCACTATTGACGAATAGGAAGAAGCAAAGTCTTTGAAGGATATATATGAGAGTGCGTGAAGTAAACTACAACGACAACAGGGAGTCAATCCATGATGTTTGTGAACCCATTGAAATTTCATACAGTGCAGGTCAACTCCTTCCATGTGATAAATACATATGTAAGGCACACCAGTGGCAAGACGCAGGTAACACTTTCACTGTGCGATAATTACGGTGAAGTCACTGATGACAGTGCCACTAAAGCGGAGTTTTTAAACACGGTTTTCCGAAGCTCCTTCACTTAAAAAGACGGAGTATATATTTCTGAATTCCAATCAAGAATAACTGTCAAGATGAGAAAAATAGAAGTAGATATCATCGCTGTAGCAAAGCAGCTTAAATCACTTAATAAAGGCAAGGCCTCTGGTCGAGACTGTATACCAGTCATATTCCATTCAGCTGTGTGTGTTAGAACAGCTACATATAACCACTCGCTAACATAAAGATCGGTACCTAAAGACTGGAAAATCGATCAAGTCACACCAGTACCCAATAAGAGAAATAGGAGTAATCCTCTGAATTACAGGCCCATATCACTAACGTCGATTTGCAGCAGGGTTTTGGAACATATACTGTGTTAGAACATTATGAATTACCTCGAAGAAAACGATTTATAGACACATAGGCAGCACGGATACAGGAAACATCGTTCTTGTGAAACACAGCTAGCTTTTTATACTCGTGGAGTAATGAGTACTATCGAAAGGGGATGTCAAATTGATTCCATATTTTTAGATTTCTAGAAGGCTTTCGACACCGTTCCTCACAAGAGTCTTCTAACCAAACTGCGTGTCTATGGAAATCGCCTCAGTTATGAGATTGAATTCTTGATTTCCTGTCTGAAAGGTCACAGTTCGTAGTAATAGACAGAAACTCATCGAGTAAAACTGAAGTAATATCCGGTGTTCCGCAAGGAAGTATTGCAGGCCCTCTATTGTTCCTGATCTATTTTAACAGCATAGGAGACCGTCTGAGTTGCCCTTTCAGATTTTTTGCGAATGATGCTGTCATTCGCCGTCTTGTAAAGTCAGCAGATGATCAAAATTAATTTCAAAAAGATTTAGATAAGAAATCTGTATGGTGCGAAAAGTGGCAGTTGACCCTGAATAAAGAAAAGTATGAAGTATGAAGTACTTAAAGAAATCCGCTAAACGTCGATTACGCGATAAGTCACAGAAATCTGAAGGCTGTAAATTCAACTAAATGCTTAGTGATTACAATTACAAATAACCTAAATAATTGGAACTATCACATAGATAATGTTGTGGATAGAGCAACCAAAGACTGCGATTCATTGACAAAACACTTAGAAGGTACAACAGGTCTACTAAAGAGACTGCTTACACCACGCTTGTCCACCCTATTCTGGAGCGGGTTCTGAATCAGTTGTGGACTGTTCAAAAAAAGGGAGGCTCGTTTTGTACCATCGCAAAATAGGGGAGATTGTGCCACATACATGATACGTTAATTGGAGTGGTAATCATTAAAACAAAGGCGGTTTTCGTTGTGACAGGATTATCTCATGATATTTCAATCACATTTTCTCCTCCGATTGTGAAAAAATTCTCTAGACACCCACCTTCATAGGGAGAAATGATCATCACGATAAAATAAGAGAAAGCAGGGCTCGCACAGGAAAACTGAAGTGCTCGTTTTTCCCGAGCGCCGTCCGAGAGTGGAACGGTATAGAGACAGCTTGAAGGTGGTTCATTGAACGCTCTGCCAGACACTTTATTTTGAATAGCAGAGTAATCAAGTAGTTGTAGATCTAGATAAATTGTACAACAGACGAATTGCAGTGAAATTCCTGCCTTGCATTTGTAAAACGACGAGGAAGACCATCGGTTTCAAATGTGCACTGAACTGCGTACAACGGTTCGAGACGATTCGGATTTATTTTTCAGAGTGGTAACTGCCGATGAATCGTGTGTGAATGCCTATGCACCGGCGAAAAGCAGCAGTCCTCAAAGTGGGAGGCACCATTCCCTCCGTTGGCTGCAGCGTCAACTCTTTGCTTGTTAGACAGCGCTACTAGTCACAAAATTTGTTGGCTACTAAGTTATTCAGCAACCTTTTTTCGAGGTGACACATCATCAGGCTATACTGACGTTACAGAAACATTTCTCTACGTGGCTGTTGTGATTGTACTCTAGAGAGAGAGAGAAAGAGAGAGAGACAGAGAGAGAGAGAGAGAGAGAGAGCGGGATAACCTAGAATGAGGTGATGTATGTCTGTATATTGATCTGTTGTTCACATGACATATTTTACAAAACGCTCACTTTCTTCCTTTTTTCTGACCTTTTTCTTGCGAGGTGCAGACATATCCCTATTCGCGTGGGTTGTCTTGGATTTCTCCACCATTCTTCACAAACTTCACAAGGCTGACCGTATGACACGATAGTACAAAGCAAATCAGCAGTACAGAAAATAATATGGTTGTTAAAACAAGGCTAGTTTCGATGTGACTATCGATCTGTCGATTCTGCTGTTGTCAGTAACAATGGCTTCTGCAAATCTTGCTGTTATGTTAATGACGTTGGTTGGCGTAACATACTACAAAATGAGCGACTGTGTCAAGTTTGTAATACAAATGACATTATAAAAACATTTTATTTTAAGGATTACAAAGATATTTACGGGGTTTATACTCATATAGAACTGTAATGTTTTGTACATACTATTGTAAGAGTACTAAACTCAAATTCGTAAAGTAATGTGAATATTTGAACTATGTCATTGCAATTAGGATCTGGTTTTTCGACTTATTCCCCTAGATAAATATTTCCGTTTCTTCCAAATTGCACATTTTCCAGCTCTTTTCCTAAGTATGTGGTGCTTAATGGTCAATATCGCTTCCAAAAGTTTTATTTTTTTCCTTCCATGTTGCCAGATAATCACAGGGAAGGGCTACTGCAATGCTGTGAGGAAACTGAGGTAAAATGTTAGACAGAAACTGCCTGCGAGATGGGAGAAGGAAGACTGGTTACTTAGTCATTACAGTCCGCCTGCACACTGTCATATTAGTAATTTTCGCCTCACAAACATTAGTATACGCTCAATAGTAAACGCCTGATGGCCTCAAGGTATCGAACAATTGTAAAGTAATAGAAATGAACCATCGCGTAGCAGCGACAGAATCTATTATTCTTTATCTTTTGCCGTTCTTGCGCGGTGCCTGTAAATCTCTATGTACATGTATCGATTAATGACATAAAAAATAATTCTGTAATTGATTACGAACAGACAGCATCAAGAGGACATTTTGACTGTTACGTACAAAGTATTTAACCACGGTGGTCATCTTTTATAATTTAATATGAAAAGGTACGTAGCATTAAAAAAGGGTGTGTTAAAGATAAGTGTCATTACTTTTGTAAATTAACCTTAATGATTTCCATCTCCTTATTTACATGAATGATAATTATTTTGTGTTAGTTCTCCACCATAAATTACGATCACGCTGATAGGCCGAACGTGGTATGAGGCAGAAGAAACATTATCGTTTTCCTACTGTTTCTGAACCAACCCTTTTTTTAATTGTGTTGTGTTTCATTTCTTTTAAAGTCTATAATTCTTCTGGTCCCGTAGTGTTGTTCCGGGTATGACTACATAGCGACTATAAAAATGCATAGAAATGATAATGTTTCTTCCGAACGATCTCAAATATATCAATATGCTGTTCTTATTCACGTATTTAATGCTCAACTTATGTTATTATAATAGTGTAATCAATCCTGATCCTCATTCGGCTGCCAAGTGGCCCACCAAAATATTCACTTAGAGCAACGCTACAACACAGCTCGTTTATTGTGAGGGAATTACTGGTAAAAGGAAAAGGAATTATGCCCCGAACTCCCCACTCGCCTGATCTAACCCCTTCCTATTTCGTCCCCTTCCCAGAAATGGAACGGCGGTGTTTTCACTCTACAGAAAACACTCTAGTGGAACGACCTCTAATTATGAATGTGATTCGACCAGCAAACATCCAGCAATGCTTCCATGAATGAGAATATCAGTGGAAGCGTTGCACACAAGCACAGGAGGACTACTTTGAAGGTGACAGTGGAAATTTAGATCTAAAAGAGGTTTCCTGATTTTTACGAGGCTATTCTCGGAAATTTTGGGTGGCACCTCATACTGTTGTGTCGTTTATTGCCTTAAGCGGCACAAACTTGGCTACGAAATTGGGGTGCTTGCTTCATTTG
The DNA here is from genome assembly GCF_023897955.1 of Schistocerca gregaria. Lineage (NCBI taxonomy): Eukaryota > Metazoa > Arthropoda > Insecta > Orthoptera > Acrididae > Schistocerca > Schistocerca gregaria. Next base: position 517,376,385 of record NC_064924.1, read on the forward strand.
TTTGTTGTTATTTTTAACACACATTTCACGATCAGAGCCAACGTACTATATTACGGAAATCCTGTACGCCAGATTCGCGGCGTAATCTGCAATTTTCACAGTACTGTGACCGTTTCGCCTGCAGAGCGGCTTCCACTGCGAGTTAAATTGCTACACCCCGACGGACGGTAAACTGTATGTCCAAATCAATTTGAGGAGACTGAAGTTAACAGCAGGTAAACAAACGCATTTTTGCGCTCGCTCATAATCGTCAAAACAAAGCTAATAGATTTTAATGTACTCCCGCTGGCTGCTGTTCCGTCGGGTATTACAGCATTTTAGCTTTGTACTCGGACGCCTAAGCTAAAAGCACCCGCGGCGGCAGCCGTAACATGCAAGAGCAAATCCCGCCTGTGGCACGCCTCGGCTGTGTGCAAAGCCAAATCAAATAACAGAACATATCAAAGCCGCGAGCAAATAGCAAAATTTTAGCATTCGTCGTAAAACTTGCGTTGAGTCATCAGCATTGCTTCCATTGCGACGAGCCCTCACCGTAACATTACGGCGTGTTCGGAGTTTGACTTGGCTCTTTCTATCCTTATAGCGTATTATTTACAACTGCTTTCTTGGACGAAGAAACAAAGACTAACACATAGAAATTGACTGAAACGAGAAGCCTGTGTAAACATGTCTAAGTTATTCAGAGTTACAGAGAGCAAAATATTCTCACTTTACGTGAAATTAATGCTAACTTTTTAAAGTTAATGAGCAAGCAAAGGGTAATTTAGGCCAGTGGAGAAGAAGGACTAAAGGACAGAAATAGTTTACGAGTGAGAAGAACCCGGCAAGCCAAGACAAGAAAAAATTTGAAAAACAGTGACTCTGACATGGATTAGGTAGAAACAGAACTGGCTTTTTCCATACTTTCTGCCAATAATATGGGACGTTCCACACTATTTTCTTCTGAGGTTGCAATGTGTGTTGTGTTGGGAGTTTACTAAAGAGGATCAGGTAGTGATTGTGGGTATGGCTGGTAATAGTATTGACAGGGATGAGGAGTATGACGTAGATGGTGACCTGGAAAATATAGCCACTCAGACTGGCAACACGAATGTGCATTTCGTGGAACTGTTTCAGCGTCACGATCGGCCTCGTCTTAATACAGCCGTCAGGCGTAATAACATGGGGTGCGTACCTTTTTTAGATTGAAGTCAGCTGATAGGTATTCCTGCTTAAGGGAAGTCTCTCTAACAAAGAAACCACTTTCAACAAAGCTTAGGTATCCGATTAATGAGGGAATTAATATATTTCATCAAAATATACAAGGTATTAGAGATAAAGTTAGTCAACTGCTTATAGATGCTGACTCTGAAATTATTGGTATATTTGAACACTTCTTAAATAAGGAGATAATTCAGAGGCTACCTTTACCAGGATACAGGTTGGCTGGCAGATTTTCTTGGAACTCTTTGTGGTGTGGGGGAGTAGCCATGTACGTAAAAAACGGTATCCCATTTAAGTCAACTGATGTTCAAAGTACTGCACTGAAAAGGTGTTTCAATGTTGTGCAGGTGTGGTTAAATTCAGTGGAGCTAAACTTCTAACTGTTGTTATTTATAGAGCCCCAGACTCCGATTTCACATCATTTTTGCTAAAACTAGAGGAGGTTCTTGGTTCACTTTATAGGATATACAAAAAGTTAGTTATATGTGGTGCCTTCAATGTTAATTGTATAAGCGATGGTGCAAGGGAAAGGATGCTGGTAGACCTCCTTAATTCATATAATCTTATGCAAACCGTATTATTTCCATCGAGAGTGCAAGGGAACAGTAGAACAACCATAGACAACATTTTTGTTCATTCCTCATTACTAGAAGGGCATTCTGTTAGCAAAAATGTGAATGGCCTTTAAGATCATGATGCACATATTTTAACTCTAAAACATTTTTGTGCTGCAACACATGTTAAATATAGTTATCAACATTTTAGGAAAGCTGATCCAGTTGCTGTAGAGACCTTTGTAAACCTTATCAAGGAACAAGAGTGGCAAGATGTTTATAGTGCTGATACAGTAGATGATAAATATAATGCTTTCCGCTTTCCTCAAGATTGAAAGTTGCTTTACGTTAAAACGTTTAAAACAGGGTACTAGCACAAACAGGCAGCCTGGGTGGCTGACTAGAGGGATAAGAATATTCTTTAGAACAAAGTGGCAGTTATATCAAAACGTTAGAAATAGTCAAAAACTAATTGCAGCAGCCCATTACAAACACTATTGTAAGGTGCTTAAAAAGGTTATTAGGAAGGCAAAAAGTATGTGTTATGCAGATAGAATAGCTAAGTCTCTGGATAAAATTAAAACCATATGGTCAGTCGTAAAGAAAGTGGCTGGTTTGCAGAGACAGGTCGAGGATATAGAATCAGTGCGTAGTGGGAATGTCCTTTTTACTGATAAGTCGCATATATGTACAGTATTTAATAATCACTTCATGAATATAGCAGGTGAACTAAATAGAAACCTAGTCCCAACAGGGAATCATACATCACTCATAGAAAAAGGTGTTCCAAGACTGTTACCCGAAATGCTCCTCCATGATACTGACAAGACGGAGCTTGAGTTAATAATTAAATCACTAAAGACCAAGAACTTTCATGGATATGTCGGGGTATCTACCAGACTAGTGAAATATTGTTCTATGTATGTTAGCCCAGTACTTAGGCATATCTGTAACTTTTCCTTTACGAGTGGTCAGTTTCCTGACCAATTAAAGTACTCGTTAGTGAAGCCACTTTATAAAAAGGGACTCAGGGATAATGTTGACAATTATAGACCTATTTCTATGCCATCGGTGTTTGCTGAAATTATCGAGAGGGTTGTACATACAAGGTTACTGGAGAATTTAAATTCACATAATTTGCTGTCAAATGTACAGTTTTGTTTTATAAATGGTTTAACAACTGAAAATGCTATATTCTCTTTTCTCTGTGAGGTTTTGGATGGATTAAATAAAAGGTTGCGAACGCTAGGTGTTTTTTTATTTAACGAAGGCTTTAGACTGTGTTGACCTCAAAATATTACTGCAGAAGTTGGACTATTATGGAGTAAGGGGAGTAGCTCCCAATTTATTCGCCTCTTACTTGAAGAACACAAAGCAGAAGGTAATATTGAGAGTGGTAGTGATGTTCAGTCCCAATGGGGCTCTGTTAAATGGGGCGTTCCACAAGGGTTGGTGCTGGGACCACTGATGTTTCTTATGTATATAAATAATATGCCTTCTAGTATTATAGGTGATTCAAAAATATGTCTGTTTGCTAATGATACCAGCTTGGCAGTGAAGGATCTTATGTGTAATATTGAAACAGAATCAAATAATGAAGTTCATGAAATAGTGGGTTGTGGAAAATAATTTGATGGTAAATGACAGTAAGTCTCAGTATTTACAGTTTCTGACTCACAATTCAACAAGAACTGATATGATCAGACAGAATGGGCATATTATAAGCGAGACGGAACAGTTCAAGTTCCTAGGCGTTGAGATAGATAGTAAGCTGTTGTGGAAAGCCCATGTTCAGGATCTTGTTCAGAAATTAAATGGTGCTTTATTTACCATTAGAACAGTATCTGAAATAAGTGACAGTTCAACCCAAAAAGTAGTCTACTGCACATATTTTCATACGCTTATGTGATATGGTATTATTTTTTTGGGCAATTCTTCTGATTCAAAAAGGGTATTTTTGGCTCAAAAACGGGCTGTTCGAGCTATGTGTGGTGGAAGTTCGAGAACCTCTTCAATTCAATTCAATTCAATTCAATAGTCTGGAAATTCTGACATTGCGCTCACAGTATATTTTCTTTAATGTCGTTTGTTGTTAGCAATATTAACTTATTCCCAAGAATTAGCAGCTTTCAATCAGTTAATACTAGGCAGAAATCAAATCTGCATGTTGAATGCACTTCCTTGACAACTGTGCAGAAAGGAGTACAGTATTCTGCTGCACCTATTTTCAATAAGCTACCACGAGAACTCAACATCTTACCAGTAGCCCAAACACTTTTAAGTCTAAACTTAAGAGTTTCCTCATGGCTCATTCCTTCTATTCTGCCGAGGAGCTCCTGGAAGAGCTGAAAAATTAAGCAAATTCCAGTGTTACATTGTTGATTTCCTTATCAAAACTTACGAATTGTCGCCTGAATATGTTACTTATATTTCATTTTAACTGTTTCTACTATCGTGTTACAATTTCATGTATTGACTCGTTCCATGATCATGAAGACTTCTTAATTTGGTCCCACAGAACAATAAATAAATAAAATAAATTATGATAGTTATTATATGGAGCATTTTTCATAATTAAACTTTTGTGAAGCTATTATCACACTCTAAGATACTTCTACGTCCCTATACTCAAACAGTTAATTGATCATTTGAAACTAGTCTAGATGTAGAAAGTGATTCCAACAGTAAATTAGTTTCCATCCCACTGTAACTGCTTTTTCATGAAGCTAAATATAACGTCTGTGTTCTGGCTTTATAAAATTACCATTCGCATAAAAAAGAACTGCACATGTTTGCTAAACAGTGGCGTACATATCTATTGTATCTGAAATATGGATAACCATTTTCTTGAAATGAAATATATTACACAATTGGAAAGGACTTACGGAATAAACACAGCAGAAAATATAGGCACATTTTTAAATTAGATTTCCCAGGTTCAGCCTTGCTATTTGGCGTAAAATAATATTTAGAAAGTAGTTATTTGAGAAAGTCATTTTCTTACAACGCAGAAACAGACAAAATTTATGCCGTAGAAGGGACGGGCTCTGGAATAAAAAGTACCTGCCATTTGTTTGCTTCCACGTTCATTTCAATTTCACAACACATTGATGTCAATGAAAGAAATGGGGCGGGTGAATCAGAGTCTATGACGCGAACGAAGTGGGGTCTATGACGTGATGTATACATATATTGCAAAAATTTATATAAGCGACGTGTGATTACGTTTGAAATACGATTAAGTATTCGCGTATAACGTGTTTGGTATTAATTTGTGAAATTATCCAAGTAAACGTAAATGCTAGTATTTCTCTTACTAATTTTAATACTAAGAGTGCCGAAGCGAAAAGCAATGGTTAGGGTACTGTTTATTAAAGCGAATAATGTGTATATACTGGACCAATTCGATGCATATTTAATGTATTTGTGTTCAAAGATTTTTCCGCTATCATTCCAGAAATCGCTACCAGTACTGCAACCGGTCACTTTTTCCTACAAGTAAGCGTAAAAGAAAATCTCGGGGAACTTTAATGGGAGTAACCATGTGGGACAAATGTAAAGAGTTCGTGCTTAGAGACGTCTTGTAACGGGCTTACACTTTCTGCCCTATTCACTGGAATTAAAATACAGATTCAGAATAACAGATTGCCCTTGCACTTAAGGGTGGTTGGTATTGTCTACTAAAATTAGTTAATCACTCTCGTTTATTTTAAATATACAGTCACCTTTACAAAGTGGTTCTGAAGAAACATTTTGTTGGGTAATAGAAAAGTAGTACTGTTAATTCCTTTTGGTTAAGAAATTAATAATTACACAAGACTTGCTGTTTCGCTACTCAGTGACTAACCAGATAACTACAGAAACAATTACAGGATGCCTAGACGGTGACGTAGCTGAAGTACAGGCAGGCAGTGTGCGAAAACAGAAACCACGCCGCAAAACGGTCGTTAATCAAAATTATGACTACCTACCTACCCCCACCCCCTTTTACTTCTACTGCTCTACTACAAGTTCTGACAGTAGTTTAGACACAACTAAGTCAGAATTCGTTGCTTACCATACGCTTTCCACCTGAAGGTCCCAAAAAAATGGTTCAAATGACTGAGCACTATTGGACTTAATATCTGACGTCATCAGTCCCCTAGACTTAGAGCTACTTAAACCTAACTAACCTAAGGACACACACTGCCCGAGGCAGGATTCGAACCTGAAACCGTAGCAGCGGCGCGGTTCCGGACTGTTGCGTCTAGAACCGCTCGGCCACAACGGCCGGTGAAGGTCCGATTAAGATAAAAAAACTGCCAGGTTTCCTGAACAGATAGGAGTAACTGTGCCAGAATCTGAATGTAGAATTTAACTTTCATTTCGAAAAATCATGCCTATTTTGTGTGAACAATGATAAACTGACAACTTTAGACAACTGTAATCTTGTTTTAAAGTAAAGGAAAACTTTTTTACTGTTGTTTGTATGACATGCAAGAGTGTGTCAAAACAGTGTGTGTTCTTTACAGTTATTTTCCAGCATATAATAAATTGTGTAGTTACTGACAATGCAAAGAATGTGAAGCTACAAAAACGGTTAAAATTTGCAGTCTAAAAGGGAATTACTACAGATTGTCTAGTATAAGCCAAGCTACAGTCATTTAATATGGAAATGTACACCAACTTTAAATGCGCTGGCCTAGTGACTGTCAGTCTGCATTGACTAGAGGAGAATCCCTTCATTCCTTCTCCGTGGTATTCCATTTCAAATAGTAAAAATATTACTCCAATTCACTAGTTAACTGTGCATCTGTCCTGACTTTCATTAGATACTATGAACGGTGAAGTATTCACGCTCCCTGTAACAACAGTAATGTAATTGATAACACATTTTCTGATAGAACCTTTGAACAAAGTACTTATTACTTATCGTATTGCCTGACAAAGTTGTAACTGTGTAAGAATAAGCACTTTTACATAGTCTTAATAAGTGATATCACGCTGTGTGGCTGAAGGCCTTTAGTATATTAACAAAGCTGATAAACATGTACAGGCAATCACTCATAGATTTACCCACTACCCACTACTACCCCACTAAATTTAGTTTGTTATTTACGTAAATAGATTTCACTATAATCAGATAAGATTTACTTGAACTGAAAGTATGAACATAGTAACTTGGGTTAAATGACGAGCACTATATCTGGCTTTATGTTACTCAAATAGGAACATCGTTCCTTAATTTCACGCTGTAGCACAGTTACCCTCCCCCCCCCCCCCCCTCAGCTTCCCCTCCTCCTAGAATCATGGACCTTGCCATGTATAGACGCGCTGTAGGTACGATCTCATCGGAGAGATGCTTGCTACGGACGCTAGACAAAGGCATGCTCCCTCAAGAAGGACAGTAGCCTTCTCGCCAAGAGTGTGGATGACTGACTGATATGACCTTGTATCTTCAGCGAACATTGCATTGCTACGCCGGTACTGCGAAGAGCTGAAACCAAGGCAAGTTATATGAGATCTACTGTATGGTTAAATGATGATGACATTCGCTTAGGTAAATTACTCTGGAGGGAATAGAGTCCTCGTCTGGATTTCCAGGCGGTAATTACCCGGGAGAATGTGGTCATCAGAAGAAACAAAATTGTCGATCTATGAGTCGGAGTTTGGAACGTCAAATCCGTTAACCAGGCATGCGGATTGGATATTTGTAAGGAAAATGTATATGCTGAAGTTAGACATGAGGAGGGGGCAGAAGGGGGTGAATAATTAGTGAGGTTCGGCGCCAGGATGAATAGGACTGCGGTCCAGATGAGTACAGGCTAATAAATACATAATAAAGTAATGGTATCGAAGGCGTACATCGTACCTGACCCTTGGTCTGTGGGAAGCCTCTCTGAGTGTGTTACCCTAGGTCTGAGGGAAGTCTGACTAATAATCTAAACCTCCCTGTTCGAAACTTGCCACTGCTTAAAATTTGAATAAACATCATCTGCAGTGCCGGCCGAAGACTTCCGTCTTATGAAGTCACCATCGTTCTGCCAATGGCCGTGCCAAAGGGGATGAAAGAGCGGACAGAGGTTCAGGGCACTCTCTTGCCCTCGAGGTGGGAAACAGCCCCTAATAAATGACAGAATCAGTGATAATCAACTGTATGAGATTGTTTAAGGCAATGGAAAACACTGCATTAAGCACACAGTATGTGTATCTACAGTACATGAGGCAATTTCTACCGTCTTCTCTCTCTTCTTCATTAGAGCAAGCTGTGATAGTGTAGTGCACGCTGTTAAACAGCAGTGTGTACTCATCATTACACTTGCAAATCAAATGTTCGATTAAGTTCAAAATACTTCTGAATTTCCTGATCTGATGAGGATAACAGTGCCAGGATCTGATTGTACAATTTAACTTTAAACCTGAAAAGTAATGCTAGTCTAGTGTAAACAAGCATAATTTCTGACAACTTTCGAGAACTGTAATTGTGTCTCAGAATAAGGGAAAACGATGTTACTATTGACTGCGTGATATCCAACACTATCTCAAATAAAACAGTGTGTGTGCTGTTCAGTTATTTCTCAGCATCCGTTTAATAACTTACTATAATAATGTAGTTATTGACAGTGCAAAGAATGTGAAGCAACAAAAAGTTAAACCTTGTAGTCTCACAGAGAATCACGACAACTTGTCTAATATAAGCTAAGCTAAGTTACACATTAATTGTAATATGGGGATGTACATTAACTTCAAACGTGTGGGCCTATTTAATATTAACCATCATCGAGTAGCAGAAAATCAGTTCATTTCCTCTCGTTGATGTTCCCTTTCAAATACTAAAAGCAGAATACCAAAATGTTACTTGGGGGCCTCATTAGCTAATATAATCAGTGAACTCTCCACTTTTATGTAACACCAATAATGTAATTTAAAACAGATTTTCTATTAGATACTTTCGCCAAATTACTTGTTACATGACTTGCTACCTGACAAAGTTTTAATTACTTAAAAATAATTACATTTGTTTTTAATGAATTTGAAAGGGCGAAAGCATTTTGTTTATGAACCAGATAGATATACACGTATAGATAATCACTCAGAAATTTGCACACTATTCTCACATGCTGTAAAAAAGGATTAAAGCTTACTTCGTTATTTAGATCAATAATCTTCACTGTAATCAGATATTTACTTATCTGTAAGTATGAACATGGAAATTTTCTGTAAATGACAAACACTAATGGGCCTTAAGATTTATGTCATTCAAATGAGCAAAGTGTTGCTTAATTTCATCGTGTAACACAGTTACTTGTACAAATAATAGATTTTCCTATGAGGTGGTCATAGCCAATGAATTTTGGACTCAGGCAGTAGTTGGTCTCAACAGCAGCGCCATTTATTAATAATCAAGTACCAATAAGCATGTTATACTCTTGCAGCAATATTACATGCCTTAATACTCCTCTTGCTGTATGTGATATATACCGTTTATTGCAAGCTGGTAACTGTTACTGAGAGCAGGAAACCCTGAACAATGCCTGTGCTATAATAGTCTTCTTGCTCAGTTTACAGGTAAGCCACACCTGTGAAAAGCGTAGGGGACAGAACTTTTCAGCAGTAAGAATTATTTTTAAGCACAAAATAAACTCACAGAGCACAGGTCAGTATTTCACGATATGCTAACTATCTCATTACGAAAAGAAAGACTCAACTGCTTACAATTCTGACTTTGCATTACGAGCCCGTTCACTAAATCTTACTAAAGAGACTGCATAATGAATGTGTCTTATCCACTATCTGCTCTGACGCACGCAAAGTTTCACGCCTTCAACGTCATCGGTTCTTCCAGCGTCGTAGATACATTTTCTATTAACCCAAACGCTAAATTAAACAGTTGTCATCAATCTGAAGATATCATGAAGTAAATTAAGGAAGACAACCGTAAATTTCTAAAAACATCAAAGAAGAAATTAAAGATTTTCTGGTTTTACATGGTGACCGAGCATAGTCCCGTTACAGATTGTGAAAGCATTGTGTTACCAACTTGTGCATTTTGCGTGAGAATCATTGGAATAAGATGAAAGATATTGGGCACATTAAAAGTCATAAGGACTGTCATTTTTTCATTTTTCAGTAATCAAAATGAATAGGAAAGAAAGTAGATAGTACTGGGAGGCTGTTCTTCTAGCTATGTACGATACTGTGGCTACAGAAATAAATGCAAATATGTAGACGTGGAAACATGAAACTATGTTTGACGACATCAGTGACAAAGGAATGGCTATCTTGTATCTTCACCTAATTTCTACACGAACTATAATACAGGTATCGATATCGAGACACTACAAAAGATGTGATGTTGAAAATCTGTCCGAACATTGTTAGACTTTTTTAGACAATGTGGGAAATTATATTGCTGCTGATTTATTTATCTTTTATGTTTCTCAAATTGAAATCTAATTTCGCAGGACAGAGCGAATCAGGTTATGGTTGTGGAAAGGGGCCAAAGTCAGTTACTGTCAGTTGCACAGAACACACAAACTATATTTTCCTAAAACACATAATCGCTCAGGCCCTTAAAAGGATTCAAAAACAATACGGCTGAAAGCCCGAACACAAGTTGTTATATCGCTTTAAGGAATATACACGTCTCAATGCCTTAGTTAAAGAAAACTTTACGCATATACTCGGCTGAAGGCCACACACATATCATATAAGAACTGAGGGCTTAAGGCCTGGATAGCAAGGATTTCCAAAAAATTGCTTTAAACAACAATCTTCAAGTTTTAGTTTAAGATTGCTGATGACCTTATCTCACAAGTATTTCACGTAAAAGCTCGACTGAAGGCCACATACTCAAGACGAATAATTCGAGGCTTAAGGCCTGGATAACAAAGATTTCATATGGAGGCTAATCTCCTTTTTAAAATAGTTTTAGACAAACAAATCTTGAAATCTCAGTTTAAGTCGGCTGAAGGCCTTATTTTAAAATTAAAACAAACTAAACACAGTACTTCAGACTAAAAGAAAATTACATTCTAAAACCAACAGAACAGTGGTGCTCAGAAGTGTTCCAAGGGTAGGCCTGAGGAGGCAATTCAGGTGAGACAATCCGCCAAATGTAAGGCTAAATAATCGGATGGCAACCCGACCCAGGGATGGCTGAAGGACCGACAAACAAAATAATGAATTCCCTTCCGCCCGACCAACGGCACGACAACGAAAAATGTCGGTGAGGACGAAGATACCAGCATCACTACGTCTTGAAAATTATCATCCAAAAACAGTCAAGGCACAATAGGCACTGAAAAATATGAACAACAGGAAAGGCTGTCGAACTACAGGCCGTGCCGGACTCTGTCCCAACCAACCGACTGACAACTCCAGTACGTAGACAGCTTTAACATAACTACTCAGTCGAAATTACACAAGCTAGACACAGTTCCACGAAAACACTTCCACAAGAACTCAAACAATCTTAAAAGCAATCACTTTGGAACAGCCAGGACGAATGACAAGTTGACACACACAGAGAACTCGTAGCGGTCAGCGACCAAATATACGTCGTTTGATGAGACGACCGACCGAACGACCAACCACGATCGTCCCCACTCAAGTCATGTGTGTCAGCAACAGTCGGGCGAGTCTTGGCTGTCCGGACCTCACTGCAGCTCCATCCCGACTCAACTCCATTTCCGTTCGGAACTCGGAGTCACGGCGACCCAGGCAGAGGTAACACTTCCCCATTAGCCACCCGACATCTCTGCCCAAGGAAGGAACTTACCAACATCCAGCAAGATGACCAACTGACGAGGCCCAGAACCGGTCAAAGGTGCAAATACACATCGCCCCATGTGATGACCGACCGAACGACGAATCAAAGGTCGTTGCCATTCAAGTCTTCTTCCGTCGGACAGTGCATGTGCGTCGCCAGCGGTTTATTTTATTGATTTTCAATTCCCCCCGAAGAGGAGTGGGCTGGCAGCAGCTTAGTACGCTGCTCTACAGCCTACAGAAAGAATAAAGAAAACAAGGAAAAACAGGCGATAAAATGACGACTTAAAGCGTAAAACGGCAAAAAATGCGGAAAATTAAAACAGAAAGCCAAAGGGGTTCGCAATGTCGGTAAAATACACTGGAATCGGACAAGTAACATAGTAGACACACAATTAAAAAAAACATGACGACAGTCTGGTTTCTGTTCGCAAGAGATAAGAAAATCACACCCAGCGACAGTATGATCGCTGTTCGCTACACACACCGCGGAACTCTCACTGGAAAACACACTGGAAAATACTGCACGAAAAACGGTGGCACAAATACCACACTCCCTAGCCAAAGGCACATGGGGGCGGGACATGGAGCAGGGGAAAAATACAAGGAGGGAGGAGAGGAGAAAACGAAAGGGGGGAACCAAGGAGGGAGAGGACTCATAAGGGGGAAGAGGGGCAGGGCAGACGCGAGAGGGAATAAGAAGAGGCAGAGGAGGGAAATGCAAAAGGACTCAGGGGAGAGAAGGGTGCAGTGAGAGGGGAGGTGGGGAAAAAAGAGGAAGGAAGGGGAGGAGAGGGAGCCCAGGAATAGGACAAAGGACAGGACGGGGAGTGAGGATCAGAGTTGATAGGAGGGATAAATGGAGGAAGAGAGGGCATCATCTGGAAGCGGGAGTTGATGAAAGCCACCTTAGGAAAGGAGATGTAGGGTGTAGAGATGGAGGGTAGAGGGGATATAACAGTGAAGACGTGGGAGAGAAGAGGAGCAACCAGGGGTGAGGGGGTTCAAGGCGGCGGGAGGTGTAGAGGAAGTAGATATGTTCGAGGAAAAGGAGCAGTTGGGGGAAAGGGATGAGATCATAGAGGATCAGCGTGGGAGACGGGAGGCGTATACGGAAGGCGAGGCGGAGTGCATGACGCTCAAGGATCTGGAGAGACTTATAGAATTTGGGAGGGGGGGCAGATGTCAATGCAGGACTTGCATAGCAGAGGATGGGACGGATTAAGGATTTGTAGGTGTGGAGGATGGTAGAGGGGTGCAACCCACATGTCTGCCCAGAGAGGAGTTTGAGGAGTCGGAGGCAGTGGTGGGCTTTGGATGGGATGGAGCGGAGAGGAGGGATCGAGGTGAGGTGATGGTCAATGGTGAGGCCAAGTTAGGTGAGGGTGGGGGTGAGGCTGACAGGACGGGCGCAGACAGTAAGGGAGAAATCCAGGAGCTGGAAGGGAAGGAGAGAGTGGTGTGACTTACGATGATTGCCTGGGTCTTGGAAGGATTGATTGTCAGGAGCCACTGGTTACACCAAGCAGCAAAAAGGTCTAGGTGATTCTGGAGAAGGCGTTGGGACCGTTGGAGGGTAGGAGCGAGGGCGAGGAATGCGGTGTCATCGGCATATTGCAAGAGGTGTTGGGTCATATCTGCCATGTACAGGAGGTGTAGGAGAGGGGAGAGGACAGAGCCCTGTGGCACACTGGCAGAGGGGTAGAAGGTGTGGGAAGTGACATTATGGATGGTAACATAGGAGGGGTGGTGGGAGAGGAAGGAGGCTATCAGACGGATGTAATTAGTAGGAAGGGCGTAGGTTTGGAGTTTAAACAGGAGACCGGGATGGCAGACATGGTCGTATGCCTTTTTGAGGTCAAGGGAGAGAAAAATGGCGGAGCAACAGGAGTTAAGCTGGAGGGAGAGGAGATGAGTGAGGCAGAGGAGTTGGTCATCAGCAGAGAAGGAAGGTCGAAAGCCACATTGGGTGGTGGGGAGGAGGTGGTTGTGGCTGAGGTGGTGATGGATGCGCCAGGAAAGGATGGATTCCAAGAGCTTGCTGAACACCGATGTGAGACAGATAGGACGATAGGAAGAGGCATCAGAGGGAGGCTTGTTGGGTTTGGAGAACATCAGGATATGGGAGGTTTTCCACAGCTCGGGATAGAAGCCAGTGGCAAGGATGACATTGTAGAGGGCAGCAAGGATTTAAAGGAAGGAGGAAGGGCAGTGTTTGAGGTGGCGGTAGGTAATGCAGTCGTGTCCAGGAGCAGTGTTGCGTTTAGTGCGGAGTGTGAGGCCAATGTCCTGTGTAGTGATGGGAGTGTTAAGTTCAGATGGTGGTGTGTGGCCCAAGTACTGGAAGCTAGGAGCAAGGGGAGGAAGAGAGGTATTCGTACGGTCCATGACGTCAGGGAAGAGGGAATAATCAAAGTGGGGATCATCTGGAATGGAAAAAACATCAGAGAGGTGAGAGGCAAAGTGGTTGGCCTTACTCAGGTTGTCAGGAAAGGGACGGTCATTAAGGAGGAGAGGGTACTAGGGGGCGGGACGGTACCCAGTAACGCGGTGGAAAGCAGACCAATACTTGGAAGTGTTTATGGGGAGCGTGGTGTTGAGTTGGGTACATGTCTGGCGCCAGGCACGGCGTTTCTTCACTGTAAGCAGGTTACGGAAGTGTCGCTGTAATTGCCGGTGGCGGGTAAGTGTATCCCGGTCACGAGTGCGGAGAAAAGAGCGGTAGAGGCGGCGGGACTCTCGAAGGAGGAGGACAGCCTGTGGTGGCAGTGCGGGGCGGTGAGGGTGGATAGCTTTGGTGGGGATATGGGTGGCGACGGCGTCAGACAAGGTCTGGGGCAGGAAGGCAGTAGTGCGAGAGACGTCATCAGGAGATTTGAGGGTAAGGTCGTGGCCGGCAACCTTGATGTGAATGGAGTCCCGGTAGGCATCCCAGTTGGCACGGGAGTAATCATGGACAAGTTTAGGAGGGACGTCAGGGCGAGGATCGTTGCAGGAATGGTGACCATTAGAGATAGTGAGGAGAACAGGAGCATGGTCACTGCCAATAAGTTCAAGGACATCTGGGGTGATGCGCCCAAGAAGGTTGGGAGACGCAAGGACCACATCGGGAGTGGTGTTGGATTCAGGTTGGGTGTGCTGAGGCAGGGGAACCAGGTCTCCCTGGAGGGTGGTGAGAAACTGATGCCACCGCTGGAGGTCGGCAGCAATCACGTAGGTGGAAAAGGTGTGGTCAATGTGGGACAGGAAATCGTATGGGATGGGGGTGCGACGGCGGACATAAATGGTGGCACAGGTGATGGTAAACGTTTTAACGCTATGTTAGAATACAATTGCATATAACAGTGCTCCTCCATTGTCACAGTCGTGGCCAAGAGGATGATGCTCAACATCAGTGACGATGTAAGCTATACTTTCCTTTGGAACGATCTTCCTGGACTCAGAACCATAATTTTGTTACATTTGTGTCATCCCCTAAGTGACATAAATTCAGAATATTAAACCTAAATTACAAGAAAATATCGAAAGAAAACAGCGAGTGAACTAATCATGATAATTCTGAGGTAAACTAAGGCGTAATTCGACCATCACATAGTTACCAAACCTATGCTACAGAGCTGCCAATTCTCCATTCTCAGTCGTTGTGAATCTTGAGCTCGCTGGTATCAGGGAAGTTCACGTTTCGCAGTGTCGCCGGCTACCACTGACCTGTCTGGGAATAGATACATCCAATATAGAGCGATGAATTTTATTCGCAATTCTGTAACTATGATTTTAATTTAAACCATAGTTACGAATAACATCCACAGACACATACGGCACCTTAAAGATCATAAAAAAATAGCAAGGAAAATTATTTCAGTAGTCTCCTCTTCTGTAGCTGTAGTAGCTCCTTTGTTTAATGACTTAACCGAACCGGAAACTGAAAAATCTCATTATTTGGAAGCGATTAGATTTTTTTTTGCCTCGCCATTTGCTGTTAATATTTTGAGTAAATATAACAAAGCACTACAAAAATAAATTTTCTTGTTACTAGGGACATTTGAAAGTATACTGGGTATATTTGGTATGCTGAATCTGAATCTGAAAACGGACTTCCACAAATGGCTCTATTTTCTTGGACACAGGCTATCTCTGACGTGTTAGAGTTAATCGCATAATTAACAGTAAATCAGTTGTGAATTCTGTGTGCCTATTCATTTTATATATTGTGATTGAATACTTACAAATGCAATACCTTATATGTTACACGTTATAGAGGATAAAGTGAGATTATGGGACGTGGTAGTAATTTGAGACACCCTCTTGTGCCTCACAATTTCAAAGAGATTAAGTTGGTCACACTGCAGAATTAAAGGTCAGGGTCCCACATCCTCATGTTTGTGCTCAGAGTGGCAGTCGAGAATGTGAGAGGACGAAATTTGTGTAATAGCTGTTGAAAGATTTTGTTAGTGAAAATTATTACGTAATTGTTGGTTAAATGTAATCTATAGATCATATTGTGATAAGTATGGTCTTATTAGTCCCACGTTATCATATTTATAATAATATCTGTTTGCAAATATAATTTTTATTTTATTTCATTCTTTTTATAGATATATATGAGATCTTCGTGTACACGTTGTTTCAACTCTCCTGATGTGTCCTTCTATATTTTTGGAGAATACACTCTGCAAGAACAATGGAAAAAGGTCATTGTCTTTGTGAAACAGGCCTATCTTACGTATTTTGGAATTAATCTGGGAGACAGAGGTAAACATTGGACTCCTCGTAAAGTTTGCAAAAGATTTGTCGAGTCTTTACGACTGTGGACTAATGTTAAACGAAGGACTTTAAGCTTTGGAGGGCCAATGGTGTGGAGAGAGCTAAAAAACCACCAAAATGATTGTTATTATGCATTTTCAATGTAAAGGATTTCATTCGCTACAAGAAATATAAGTGGCAATAACCCCATTTCGAATCAGCAAGGTGGCCTGTGCCACGTAGCGATGACATTCCTGTACCGGTGTTCATCACTCTGCCGAAACGTCTTCCCTCAGATGATGACAATTTGCAGGACTTGAACAGTAGTAGTATTGAATCTGAATACGAAGGAAGTTCCACAGGATATCAGCTCTTCAGTCAGGAGGAGCTTAACTATTTGATAAGAGGTCTCTGTCTTTCTGAGCGCTCTTCTGAACACTTGGCACCTACACTACATGAGAAGAATTGGCTACAACCAGCAACTAAAATCCCAGCTTACCGGACAGGAGAAGAAGATCTACTTCCATACTTCAGTCAAGATGATGCACTTCTGTGCTGCCGTAACATCCCTGGTTTACTACTAAAATTGGGACTACCAAAATATCAGCCTCATGACTGGAGGCTTTTATCGATTGCTCAACCACAAGCTTAAAATGTGTGTTGCTGCATAATGGTAACTGCTATGCATCCATTCCAATTGACCATTCGACGGAACTTCATGAGGAAAACGAAAATATCAAGATGATTGTCCAGAAAATTCGTTGTAGTCAACAGCAGTGTTGTATCTGTGTTGATTTAAAAATGGTTATCTTTTGCTTGGGCAGCTAAGTGGATACACAAAATTCCTACCGTTATTTGCATGTGGGACAGCAGAGAAAAGCATGATCACATGGCCATCAAGAGGTAGCTTTACTGTAGGAGCACCTGGTATGCGAAAAGAACGATTAGTTGACAGAGAAAAAATCATGTAAAATTTAAAATTTTCCCGGCGAATCAACTGTTCAAAAAGATTTCCGGCTTGCAGCCAGACGTCGTAAACTTCATTATAAGATAAACTTCGTAATACGATATTTCGGCTGAATAACTGCCAGCCATCTTCTGGTGAGCCGAACGAGGACTGATGAAGACGTTCTCCGGTACGTCTTATATAGTGCGCTGATGGTACTGCCGCGCAACTCGTTGAAGTCACGGAGACAGAAGGGCCACACCGCCCAGCGGCAACGCCTTCGCTGGTGGAACTGCAAGACTAAGCTGCCGTCGGTATTGTTACTGACCACAGTTATCGAAGTCTCCTGGCGTCTTCGTTTCGAACAAATTTCGGACATAATGGGAATCCACGCGTAATTCAGTTGGTAATCACTGTCACAGTTCATTAGATTTTCCGCAATCCGTATTTCAACGGATTCTTTGATAATGGAATCCCAAAATTGAAGTTTTGTCATACTCCATTGAATTCCCCAAATGGAGACTTACATGGTTGAAGTAAGCGAGCGCAACGTTGATGTTCTGTACAATTCTCTTCCACTGTACGCGTTGTCTGTCTTATATAGACCATACCACATTGAAAGGGTATTTTATAAATTCCCGCCTTCCGCAGTATCAAATCATCCTTCACCGACTTCACCGGTCCCAGAAAATCAGGAATCTCAGAATGTGGACGAACACCTACTTCCACATGAAAGTTATCAACAATCCTCGCTATTTTGAAGGAGATATTTCCAATGAAGAGATGAAAAGCCAGGGACTTGGTTGGCACGTTCTCCTTTTCATCCACTTTCAGGTTCCTGGCTGTAGTTGAGAAAGCCTTGTTAATTTGCCGGTTCGAGTATTCATTGTCTCTGAACACTGTCCTTAACAGTGCAAGCTCCTTAGGCAAATTCTCTGCATCCGACACCGTATGTGCCCTGTGAACAAGGGTTTTAAGCACACTCATGGTTTGCGATGGGTGGTGGCAACTTGAAGAATGCAAGTACAAATCAGTGTGAGTGGGCTTACGACAAACAGAATGTCCCACCGAGCCGTCGCTCTTCCGTTTAACAAAATCATCCAAATGGAAGGCAACCATCTTTCTCTAGTTCCATAGTAAATCCAATATTCTAACGGATGGAGTTAAGATGATGAAAAATCTCCATTAACTTTTCTTCTCCATGGGGACACACTATGAATGCATCATCGTCGTATTTCAAAAAAATACACTCCTGGAAATGGAAAAAAGAACACATTGACACCGGTATGTCAGACCCACCATACTTGCTCCGGACACTGCAAGAGGGCTGTACAAGCAATGATCACACCCACGGCACAGCAGACACACCAGGAACCGCGGTGTTGGCCGTCGAATGGCGCTAGCTGGGCAGCATTTGTGCACCGCCGCCGTCAGTGTCAGACAGATTGCCATGGCATACGGAGCTCCATCGCAGTCTTTAACACTGGTAGCATGCCGCGACAGCGTGGACGTGAACCGTATGTGCAGTTGACGGACTTTGAGCGAGGGCGTATAGTGAGCATGCGGGAGGCCGGGTGGACGTACCTCCGAATTGCTCAAGACGTGGGGCGTGAGGTCTCCACAGTACATAGATCTTGTCGCCAGTGGTCGGCGGAAGGTGCACGTGCCCGTCGACCTGGGACCGGACCGCAACGACGCACGGATGCACGCCAAGACCGTAGGATCCTACACAGTGCCGTAGGGGACCGCACCGCAACTTCCCAGCAAATTAGGGACACTGTTACTCCTGGGGTATCGGCGAGGACCATTCGCAACCGTCTCCATGAAGCTGGGCTACGGTCCCGCACACCGTTAGGCCGTCTTCCGCTCACGCCCCAACATCGTGCAGCCCGCCTCCAGTGGTGTCGCGACAGGCGTGAATGGAGGGACGAATGGAGACGTGTCGTCTTCAGCGATGAGAGTCGCTTCTGCATTGGTGCCAATGGTGGTCGTATGCGTGTTTGGCGCCGTGCAGGTGAGCGCCACAATCAGGACTGCATACGACCGAGTCACACAGGGCCAACACCCGGCATCATGGTGTGGGGAGCCATCTCCTACACTGGCTGTACACCTCTGGTGATCGTCGAGGGGACACTGAATAGTGCACGGTACATCCAAACCGTCATCGAACCCATCGTTCTACCATTCCTAGACCAGCAAGGGAACTTGCTGTTCCAACAGGACAATGCACGTCCGCATTTTTCTCGTGCCACCCAACGTGCTCTAGAAGGTGTAAGTCAACTACCCTGGCCAGCGAGATCTCCGGATCTGTCCCCCATTGAGCATGTTTGGGACTGGATGAAGCGTCGTCTCACGCGGTCTGCACGTCCAGCACGAACGCTGGTCCAACTGAGGCGCCAGGTGGAAATGGCATGGCAAGCCGTTCCACAGGACTACATCCAGCATCTCTACGATCGTCTCCATGGGAGAATAGCAGCCTGCATTGCTGCGAAAGGTGGATATACACTGTACTAGTGCCGACATTGTGCATGCTCTGTTGCCTGTGTCTATGTGCCTGTGGTTCTGTCAGTGTGATCATGTGATGTATCTGACCCCAGGAATGTGTCAATAAAGTTTCCCCTTCCTGGGACAATGAATTCACGGTGTTCTTATTTCAATTTCCAGGAGTGTAGTTGGTCTACGAACAGCTGAATCAAGTGCTCGTTCCGTAAAATCCTCCATAAAAAAAAGTTTGTCAGTAAAGGAGACAGTGGGCTGTCCATGGCGACACCGTCCGACTGTTCAAAATATTCCTGGATAAACATAAAATAGGTTGAGGAAAAGCGTGTCGAAACAAAGCAGTAATGTCCGATTCAAACTGTTGACCAATTAACGTAAAGGAATCCGCAACAGGTACTTAGATGAAAATGGAAACTATATCAAAACTCACTAGAAGATCCGAACCACTAAAGCGGAGAGCCGTCGGTCTGTTGATAAAATCAGCACAGCTTCGTAAATGGTGTGAACATTTGCCAACAAATAGTCTCAGGAAAGAAGCTAAACCGTATGTGATTGCGTCAGTATTACTCACTACAGGCCGTAAAAGCAGACATTCTCTATGTATTTGGAAACATAATAAACCACGTAATAATGTAGATAGAGGGCTAAAAATTGACACATGTGTTTGGAATGACATGGGGTTTTATTAGAACAAAAAAAACTAAGTATTGCTAGAAGCGTGAAAGATCTCTTGCTCACGTCGTTTGGTGATGATCGTGTACTCAGCCGCCGCTTTCGTCATGCTTGGACTCCCTGTTCCCTAGCCCTTAGTCCGTGCGATTATTCGCTTTCGGGTTAGCTGAAGTCGCAAGTGTATCGTGATCGACCGATATTTCTGTTGTTGTTCTTGTTGTGATCTTCAGTCCTGAGACTGGTTTGATGCAGCTCTCCATGCTACCCTATCCTGTGCAAGCTTCTTCATCTCCCAGTACTTACTGCAACCTTCTGAATCTGCTTAGTGTATTCATCTCTTGCTCTCCCTCTACAATTATTACCCTCCACGCTGCCCTCGAATGCTAAATTTGTAATCCCATGTCCTACTAACCGGTCCCTTCTTTTTGTGAAATTGTGCCACATACTCCTCTTCTCCCCAATTCTATTCAATACTTCGTCATTAGTTATGTGATCTACCCATCTAATCTTCAGAATTCTTCTGTAGCACCACATTTCGAAAGCTTTTCTAATCTCTACTTGTCCAAACTATTTATAGTCCATGTTTCACTTACATGGCTACACTCGATACAAATACTTTCAGAAACGACTTCCTGACACTTAAATCTATACTCGATGTTAACAAATTTTTCTTCTTCAGAAACGTTTTCCTTGCCATTGCCAGTCTACATTTAATATCTTCTCTACTTCGACCATCATCAGTTATTCTGGTCCCCAAATAGCAAAACTCCTTTACTACTTTAAGAGTCTCATTTCCTAATCTAATTCACCCGAATTAATTCGACCGCATTCCATTATCCTCGTTTTGCTTTTGGTGATGTTCATCTTACATCCTCCTTTCAAGAGACTGTCCATTCCGTTCAATTGCTCTTCCAAGTCCTTTGCTGTCTCTGATAGAATTACAATGTCATCGGCGAACCTCGAAGTTTTTATTTCTTCTCCATGGATTTTAATGCCTACTCCGAATTTTTCATTTGTTTCTTTTACTGCTTGGTCAATATACAGATTGAATAACATCGGGGAGAGGCTACAACCTTGTCTCAGTTCCTTCCCAACTACTGCTTCCCTTTCATCTCCCTCAACTCTTATAACAGCCATCTGGTTTCTGTACAAATTTAAATAGCTCTTCGCTCCTTGTATTTTACCGTGCCACCTTCACAATTTGAAAGAGAGTATTACAGTAAACATTGTCAAAAGCTTTCTCTAACTCTACAAATGCTAGAAACGTAGGTTTGCCTTTCCTTAATCTAACTTCTAAGATAAGTCGTAAAGTCAGTATTGCCTGACGTGTTCCAACATTTATACGGAATCCAATCTGATCTTTCCCAAGGTCGGCTTCTACCAGTTTTTCCACTCGTCTGTAAAGAATTCGCGTTAGTATTTTGCAGCTGTGACTTATTAAACTGATAGTTCGGTAATTTGCACATCTGTCAACACCTGCTTTCTTTGGGATTGGAATTATTATATTCTTCTTGATGTCTGAGGGTATTTCGCCTATCTCATACATCTTTCTCACCAGATGGTAGAGTTTTATCAGGACTGGCTCTCCCAAGGCCGTCAGTAGTTGTAATGGAATGTTGTCCACTCCCGGGGCCATGTTTCGACTCAGGTCTTTCAGTGCTCTGTCAAACTCTTCACCCGCTATCGTATCTCCCATTTCATCTTCATCTGCATCCTCTTCCATTTCCATAATATTGTCCTCAAGTACATCGCCCTTTCTATAGACCCTCTATATACTCCTTCCACCTTTCTGCTTTCCTTCTTTGCTTAGAACTGGGTTTCCATCTGAGCCCTTGACATTCGTACCAGTGGTTCTCTTTTCTCCAAAGTTCTCTTTAATTTTCGTGTAGGCAATATTTATTTTACCCCTAGTGAGATAAGCCTCTACATCCTTACATTTGTCCTGTAGCCATCCGTGCTTAGCCAGTTTGCACTTGCTGTCGATCTCATTTTTGTATTTTCTCCTTTTATCAATTAAGTTAAATATTTATTCTGTTACCTAAGTAGTCCTAGTAGCCCTCGTCTCTTTATCTACTTGATCCTCTGCTGCCTTCACTACTTCATCCCTCAGAGCTATCAATTCGTCTTCTACTGTACTTCTTTCCCCCATTCCTGTCAATTGTTCCCTTATGCTCTCCCTGAAACTCTGTACAACCTGTGGTTCTTGCAGCTTTTCCAGGTCCCATCTCCTTAAATTCCCACCTTTTTGAAGTGTCTTGAGTTTTAATCTACAGTTCATAAACAATAGATTGTGGTCAGAGTCCACATCTGCGCCTGGAAATGTCTTAGAATTTAAAACCTGGTTCCTAAATCACTGTCTTACCATTATATAATCTATCTGATACCTTCTAGTATCTCCAGGATTCTTCCGTGTATACAACCTTCTTTCATGATTCTTGAACCAAGTGTTAGCTATGATAAAGTTATGCTCTGTGAAAAACTCTACCAGGCGGCTTCCTCTTAGCCTCAATCCATATTCACCTACTATGTTTCCTTCTCTCCCTTTTCCTACTCTCGAATTCCAGTCACTATTAAATTTTCGTCTCCCTTCACTACCTACATAATTTCTTTTATCTCCTCATACATTTCTTCAATTTCTTCATCATCTGCAGAGCTAGTTGGCATACAAACCTGTACTACTGTAATAGGCGTGGGCTTCGTGTCTATCTTCGCCACAATAATGCGTTTACTATGCTGTTTGTAGTAGCTTACCCGCACTCCTGTTTCCTTTTATTCATTATTAAACCTACTCCTTCATTACCCCTATTTTATTTTGTGTTTGTAACCCTGTATTCACCTGACCAAATGTCTTGTGCCTCCTGCCACCGAACGCCACTAATATCCACTATATCTAACTTAAACCTATCCATTTCCCTTTTTATATTTTCTAATCTACCTGCCCAGTTAAGGAATCTCACGTTCAATATTTCTTCTGTCACCCAAGGAGTTCTATTAGCCCTCATCGCAAGGGATGCTGAAAGACAACATCTGACGCCAATGCTTCACCATAACTCCGGACATGCTTTACAGTGTTGTTCACAACATTATTTCTCAACTATAGCTATTGTTGAGGAGTGATGGTGGACATGTTGAGCATTTCCTGTAAAGAACATCATCTTTGCTTTGTCTTACTTTGTTATGCTGATTATTGCTATTCTGATCAGATGAAGCGCCATCTGTCGGACATTTTTTGAAGTTTTGTATTTTTTGGTTCTATTATAACCCCATGCCATTCCAAGCACGTGTGTCAATTTGTACCTCTCTATCTTCCTTTTTCTAATTTATACTGACTTTTTAATCACCCGGTACTTTAGGAAGACCATATAGTCTCGTTGGTATACTGCCATGAGGTCTTAACCGCTTGATAGTCTCTGGAGCTAACATGAAGAGTTCAAAAGTGCATACGTCTTCCGTTGCACACGTGCTGTTGGGTCTTGACCAATCTTCCTGCACATAGTATCACTAAGTAGATTATACATCTTCTCGAAATACAATCTACGACGTAGAAAAACGGCAGAATGACCTTTATCAGCCTTTAGCATCACTGTTTCCGGATCTTATCGAAGGTACCTTAGTGCAGCCCTTTCTTCAGCGGTTATATTACCGCTTTGGGGAGGAACTTTCAGGAGATCCTGATCAGTTCCCCTTGTCATTTCTTCAGTAGCGTCCATAGAAAGGCGCTTTTAACAAGGAAAAATCATCATTCCACCACTTCATATGAATCTTGGTCTATTCAAGCAATTCCTGACAGCACTGGACAAAATCATTGAAGTTATGTAATCGTTAAAGTTATGAATTGCATTGAAGCATCTGTCTGGAGCAGTTTTGTCATCGTTATCAAGAACCATAAAGCACATAATTATGAGGAACTGGTGCAAAACACTCTTACAAACTTCAAAGGCTTTGGGGCTAATATGAGCATTAAGATTTACTGCTTCCACAGCCATCTTGATAGCTTTCCGGATAATCTTGATGACTACAGCGAGCAACAAGGTGAAAGGTTCCATCAAGATTTTCATGTGATGGAAAACGATATAAAGGTAGGTGAGACAAGCACACGATGGCAGACTACTGCTGGAATCTTCAGTGTGACTGTCCTGACGATCAACACAAGAGAAAATCACATAGGCGGAGTTTTTCCATATGCTAATTGTGATGTTTTTAAAAGGCTGTCTGTTGTTTCCTTTCTTCTCCTATTACATGCTGAATCAAGAAAAAAATGGTTCAAATGGCTGTGAGCACTATGGGACTGAACATCTGTGGTCATCAGTCCCCTAGAACGTAGAACTTCTTAAACCTGACTAACTTAAGGACATCACACACATCCATGCACGAGGCAGGATTCGAACCTGTGACCGTAGCAGTCCACGGTTCCGGACTGAACGCCTAGAACCGCTAGACCACCGCGGCCGGCGCTGAATCAACAATGAAACTGCATTTTTGTGATCGTTTTCGTGTGTTTTATCATTTTCATTTGATTGTGTACACAATATATTTCATTCAATAATTTGAATTTTTTGTTTGTTTGTTTATCTACATGTTGTACGTTACCATAATAAATAGAGCTAATCAAGAAAACGAGTTATACATTCAAATTCAGGCCCATAAAGTTACCCTAAATTCGCTGTCAATTAATGGGCCACAAAATCACTGCTGACCAGTGTAATTTACTTAAATAATACATGAAAACATTTTTCCTGGTGAATGCTTCCATTGGCTACACCTCTAATACCTAATAAAACCAGTGAAAAGACATCATATAACTGACTGTGGATGGTCACGTTTGGTAATCAAATTCTATATGCTCTGAATAACACACAGTTTCAAAGGCAAACACTGCAGGGGGATTCTTTGCAATTTTGCAATGTCGGAGAAAGAGGACTCAGAAGCCCTGAAGATAATTAAACAAGTTGCTCAGTTCAGAATAAGTTCAAATGGCTCTGAGCACTATGGGACTTAACTGCTGAGGTCATCAGTCCTCTAGAACTTAGAACTACTTAAACCTAACTAACCTAGGTACATCACACACATCCATGCCCGAGGCAGGATTCGAACCTGCAAGTGTAGCGGTCGTGCGGTACCAGACTGTAGCGCCTAGAACCGCTCGGCCATCACGGCCGGCCAGAATAAGTTGAATTTCAGATTCTGATAACATAAAGGGGAAGCGGTTGTGGTGAGAATGCGAAAGGAGGAACGGAAATCGCAGACAGTAATGTGCCAAATATGTCAGTCTGAAGCAAAATTGCCATTTATTCTATTATAACGAGATACGAAAAATATCGTCTAAGTGCAACCATTGCAATGTAATTGCTCTAACAAGAAGTAATTACCATAGGTATGGAACAGAATTTATACACAATGTCTTACAGTTAACGCATTTTGCTTGTAGTTTATTTGTCGGTCGTTTCACGCTAACGATGCCTGTAGGCTGTCACAACATTCATATCTGGATAATTCACGTATAACTGTTAAAAGAGATTGCTGTTTTAAATATTACAGTACTTGTGGCCCGATCTGACTCTGTGAACAATGATAACTTTTATTTTACTCCGTGTTGAACACTACTGGAAAGGGTTAACAGTGCTACCAAGATACTCACTTTACACATTAACTTGTCGTCCGAGAAAACTGCTCGTCAGCTCTTGCTTTGCTAAGAAGTTGATAGTCGCATAAAAAAGATAAAACCAGAAGGATAAACAGGCTTCGAAACAAAACACCTCATTTTTGTAGGAGTGTGGAATAACTCGAAAAGTTAAGGCAACGAATTTAGATTAAATGAGATTGATAAAATAAATTAAATATTTCGAGATGAATTTTTGTCTTTCATTTTCAAATTCAAACTTACGATGATACTTTTGTCTTTTTCTCTTGTGGAAGTAATTAAGATGAATGGCATCAATAACTTCGTGTCATCCAGAAATACATATGAATTACTCAAAATAAATTTGCATTTCAAATCGTATTATAATTAGATGTTATCATGACAAATGTTATATAACCTTATGTGAAATAATAATCTCGTGTGACTCGATGAACTGATACAACTGTCTCAATAAGACACCAGTTTGGCCACTTGCGTGCCCCAACCTATCCCAATTGTCTAACCATAAAGTATAACCTACAGTTTAACGTGGAATCCGAGTCACGTGTTGTTTCTGGTTAGTTCCCACATAACCGAAGAGGTGAATGCGAGGTTAAAACAAAGATTAGAGAAGCTTTAGTCTCACCGAGATACGGCCCCTCGTCCTCTCGTGTTCCAGGCAAACAGTTTGCACTCTTTTTTTTATTTGGTCTGCTTGAACGTCACATGACTCCCCTTCGAGTTCACCGTTGACAATTTGTCTTAGTTCTTTTCTCACAGAGGGCAGCCAGGACTCTGACCAGACATAATGGGCTACCGTGCCACTGCCATTACGTCGCCACGTCTGACTGTAACATTATGAAACTAACAGTGATTCAAAATGAAAAACACATAAATTCTAGTATATAAATTTTTGGATGGTTTTTACTTTTATACTACAAGACATCCAGTGTATTCCCCAGAGAGACATCGATCATAAAATCATTCATAGCATAAAAATAGAAACATCGTCAGCAAACTGCGAAGGCACATATGCCACAGTAATCATATCTTTAGGAAAAGCAAATTCTGTAACGTTCTAAATACCTCGCGATCTCGCGATTATGCCGCGGCAAACCAAATACATGAAAGCACCTTCTCGGAAGCTGCAGCCTGCAGTTGATTCTGGATCCAGGGGTATACTTTCTTAGTTTGATCAGTCTTAGGGTGATTTCAGTTTGCTGTTCGGTAGACACAGGGCACTTTCGCAAACTGCGAACGGAATTCTTCATGTATCAGTAAAGATATACACCAAGTAATCTAAAAGTAACTGGACAACTGGCTGAAAATGAATTACAAGTTCGTTGCGCCCTCCATCGGTAATGCTGGAATTCATTATGGTATTGGCCTACCCTTAGCCTTGATGGCAGCTTCCACTCTCGCAGTCATACGTTGAATCATGTGATGGGAGGTTTCTTGGGGAATGGCAGCCCATTCTTCTCGGAGTGCTTCACTGAGGAGAGGTATCAATGTCGGTCGGTGAGGCCTGGCACAAAGTTGGCTTTCCAAAACACCCCAAAGGCGTTCTATAGGATTTCGGTCATGACTCTGTGCTGGCCAGTCCATTACAGGGATATTATTGCCTTGCAACCACTCCGCGCACAAGCCGTACATTATGAATAGGTGCTCGATCGTGTAGAAAGATGCAATCGCCATCCCCGAATTGCTATTCAACAGTGGGAAGCAAGAAGGTGGTTAAGAAATCGATGTAGAGGTTTAAGCCCCCTCCATGAAAAACACCCCCGCCTCCGAATTTTAGTTTCGACACTACACACTCTGGCAGGTGACATTCACTGGGCATTCACCATACCCACACCCTGACATCGGATAGCCACATTATGTACCGCGAGTCGTCACTCCGCACAACGTTTTTTCACTGTCACTCCTTACACCAAGCGAGGCGTCGTTTGGCATTAACTGGCGTGGTGCGTGGATTATGAGCAGCCACTCGAGCATGAAATCCAAGTTTTCTCATCTCCCGCCTAATTGAACTTGCAGTGAATCCTCGAGCAGTTCGGAATTCCTGTGTGATGGTCTGGATAGATGCTTGCCTATTACACATTATGACCCTCTTCAACTGTCGCCGGTCTCTGTCAGCCAACAGTCGAGGTCGCCCTGTACCTTTTTGTGTTGTACGTATCCCTTCACGTATCCAATTCACTGTCAAATCGAAACGGTGGACCTTGGTGCGATTAGGGGTGTGAAAATCTCGCGTACGTACGTTTTTTTTTTTTTTTTTTTTTTTTTTTTTTTTTTTTTGGGCTTCCGGATACTTTCATCACACAGTGTAGGTCAGAGTGTTGATATAACGGCATGCAGTTGGGCGGAATTACTTGTAATGAAAACCTCGACTTTCCGATTTCATGACCATCCAGACAGTCTTATAAGAAGGGACAACTTTACACACCCAACGAGTCAATAATGAACAGACACGACTCCATTTTTTTAAGGTTCAATGTCTCAATCGGTAAAAACGCAAACCAACCTTACCGGATCACTTTCTTGTACGTCCACCGTCCGGCCGTATGCCAGTATCTTTGACATTTAACACCTCTTTTTTTAGGAACGCGGAGGGGCCACAAGTTGATATTTATGCAAGATACTAAGATCTGCGGTCAATTGGGGATGTAAATAAGTTAAGCTTCCAAGCCAATGCAGTCGGAAGACAGGGAGATATATGTTAAATATTGTGATACTCGCAACCTCAGTCATCAAAACCTGTAGATTAATAATCCTTATATGTGTCAAACGTGGAGGTCATTTCTGCTAGCGTGGTAGTTCAGATTGTTCGGTCGGAGGGTTGTCTGCCCTCCGTAATAAGAGAAATGTGTGAAATTTAAAAAAAAAAGAAGAGAGAGAGAGAGAGATGGCTATAGTACGTGCGCGAAAATCGGGAGATTATGGGATCGAATTTCGGTGAAATGACGGGTTTTCGGTCTTCGTTTTGACCTTGCCTTCCTCTCTCAGAGATGTCAGAAGCCGCGAGAAACAACATGTGGTTCGGACTCCACGTGGAACTATAGTGGTACGTGCTATTTGCGTCCAATTATACGACAGTAAGCACCAGGGCATAAATAAAAATACACAGTTTTGTTAAACAATGTTTATTAGCTTGCAGAATTTACATACAATAAAATCGAAAAATTTAACAGGCACAATTAAAATTTTTCTTAAATCCCTGTTGAAACCGGCATAACAAATGCATAAGGCATTACGAAAGTTTCTGTTAATGTCAATACTTAATACAATCAAGACTTGTCAAACTGCAAACCAACGAGACTATCCTGTACAATGACATACCAAAGTATAACATTAAGGCATCAAATAATGTACAAAAGTAACAATAAGGCAACTTTTAAAACTTGAACGCCCGGCATTGAAGACACCGGGCACCCGAACTTCGTAGGAATAATCCAGTTGATGCCAGTACAGGTAGGCGTTAGTTAAATAACAAAAATTTAATAAGAAAACAGCACCTCGGCATCTAAACATTCCCTGAGAACATACGCAAATAAAACCGTTTTTTATAAAAGTGAAACTTCACAATTTGCATAGAAGGTACAATTATGATAAAAAGGGCTGATAAGGGAATAAATAATTAATAAGGCGGAGGCTCCAGGAATCTTATCGAGCACTAATTAAAGAGTTCTAAACATTCATGGTGGTGTCTGTTTGTTCTATATCGTGTCTCCCTACCACTTTCGCGCAACGACGCTCTGAGCGTTTTTTTTTTTTTTTTTTTTTTTTTTTTAGGGAATTGACTAGTTTGAACCTGGGACCTGTTGCTGGTAAGGAGACGCCAGACCACACATGACATGTAGAATTCAGAAGGGTTCAGTGAGACTAGCGATCATATAACCAATTACTAAATGATCACAGCGTCAGCTCCACTGCACTCCCTGTAAAAGAATCTTAATACTAACTAAATATAGTGGAAAGGGTTCAAGGCTTTCCTATTTTTAGTTAGCTGGTAAAATAACGAAGAAAAAGCAGTTAAGTTTACCATTGATAATTTTATTCTACTCACAAAACATCGTTTATAAATTGCAATATTGATAAAAGGAGATTATTTAATATAGGATGGTAAAAACCAACTGCGTTCAACAAAAATGTGAACGAATATTCCCTGAATGGGTTTCCAAGTTCTACAATCGATCGAAGGATGACCTATGCAATATTACATCTATAATCTAGGTTCAATTTAAGTTTCACCAAAGAGAAAACTATCAAAATGGTCTACAGTGACCCTCAATTATCTTTAATTACTTACCTAACTCGTCGTAAATTACAGTGGCTGATGTGGCTTCTCAATAACTATATAAAAGAAAAATCATCGCGTTTCATATATGTTCTTCAAGCGGCAAATGTGAACACCATGAGTTTTAATTAACGATCCACACTAGTATTACGCAAAAAAAGGGTGTAACAGATGAGTCTTCTGCAGTTCTGAGTGAAGCCCTATGCACTCAAAAATGCGGCATCGCGTGTGTTCATTACCTTGTCGGTGTTTAGGCAGCGTCAGCCGGCACAGCAGCCATCCAGCTCGCCGTCTCGGAACCAACTCTCCTCTCACTTCTCCTTACTACAATTTACCGAAGTTAGTTTAAAAAAAACTATCTGGCTATGTTTTCATCTGACCAATCAGTGTATCAATGTTAACCTTAAGCTCCGCCTACAAAAATTCTGTCTATCCATTGAGAAACGTTATACTTTTCGTGGTGGGGAAATGTTTTTAAAGTTTGCTACGTAACAGAGACGCGAAAAACTCTCACGCTAAAAACTGCAGCTGGTGTGGTCGTTTTAGCGTTATCGTAAGATCTATACTGTTCTTCTGGAGGGCTCTATCTTTTAACATGGGCTGGGGAATGGTCCTAATGTAACAGACACGGAATAGGCTCACGCTAAAACTTGCAGCTGTTAGTGGCCCTTTTTGTGTTATCGTAAGATCTCTACTGTTTTTCTGGAGGGCTCTAGCTTTTAACAGGGGCTATGGAGTGGTCCTTGACGTAACAGAGACGCGAAAAAGTCTCACGCTAAAACGTGCGGGTGGTAGACTTTGCGGTAGGCAGCCGACGTGGGTGTCCAGTCCGTCCGTTATCGTAGGGCATTCTAGCTTAACACGGTTCTGCTCTCAGCGTCTGTCCTCGTTTCTCCCCTCGGAACTGCGTCTACCTCACTGTGGGAAGGTACGACATGCATTTAGGTATTCTTGTGTTAGTCTGTGGTATTCCATTTGCTCACTCGTTACTCGTATTACTTTGGTTAATTTAATGTCACGATTTATTCCGAGCTATGTGACATACTACTGGATTTGCTTATGATGTCAGGGTGTTCATGGAAGGTGTTGTATTTGCCAGACACCTTACAGAGTGACCCAGTTTTACAATTTTAAATCCATATTTAAATCGAAATGTGCATACGCCAAGGCGGTGGAGGACCGAGCTACAAAGCTTAACGACCTGATAGAGCCAGGAACAAAGAGAACAGCAATACTCAGCTTAAGAACGAGATCGAGACAGAAGGCCAGGAACATGGAGCCCGGTCTGACGAATCACAGTTCCTCTGGCAACGGCCAAGTCGTCAAGCTCTGGTGCCATGTCCTACAGTACCGGAGGAAATACACTGCGCTCAGCCCAACCAAAACAAAAATAAACTACAACAGCACACTTGCGATTGCACATTCAAATTACATAAAAGAATAAAACATAACATTGAAACAGGAAGCCGCGTGATTTTATTTTCCTTTTATTTTTTATTTTTAACGCAACCGTTGAGAATTCATTTAAACACTGCAGTACACTCGTAAATAAGATTCTTCTTTGAAACGTAACAGCGACAGCTGATTATTACCTTAAACTGGCAACAGCCCATCAGAACTAAACTTTTATTGAATATTATTTCGTTACTCGTCAATTAAGGCGCCAATTTTGGTACTTAACCACCAAGGTTACCACAGTTTCAGATATACCATCACTCAATAATGAGGAGTTTACCGTGTTTCCGTCTGTCTAGCTGCTGATCCGTCATCAAGTGGTACGAAATTAAGATGGAAAGACCAAGCTTCGTTATCATGTCACGTGTGTAATAACTTTGACACATCAGACTCGTCACTGAAGGCAACATTAGTCAACCATTGACAAACATACACTCCTGGAAATTGAAACAAGAACACCGTGAATTCATTGTCCCAGGAAGGGGAAACTTTATTGACACATTCCTGGGGTCAGATACATCACATGATCACACTGACAGAACCACAGGCACATAGACACAGGCAACAGAGCATGCACAATGTCGGCACTAGTACAGTGTATATCCAACTTTCGCAGCAATGCAGGCTGCTATTCTCCCATGGAGACGATCGTAGAGACGCTGGATGTAGTCCTGTGGAACGGCTTGCCATGCCATTTCCACCTGGCGCCTCAGCTGGACCAGCGTTCGTGCTGGACGTGCAGACAGCGTGAGACGACGCTTCATCCAGTCCCAAACATGCTCAATGGGGGACAGATCCGGAGATCTTGCTGGCCAGGGTAGTTGACTTACACCTTCTAGAGCACGTTGGGTGGCACGGATACATGCGGACGTGCATTGTCCTGTTGGAACAGCAAGTTCCCTTGCCGGTCTAGGAATGGTAGAACGATGGGTTCGATGACGGTTTGGATGTACCGTGCACTATTCAGTGTCCCCTCGACGATCACCAGAGGTGTACAGCCAGTGTAGGAGATCGCTCCCCACACCATGGTGCCGGGTGTTGGCCCTGCGTGCCTCGGTCGTATGCAGTCCTGATTGTGGCGCTCACCTGCACGGCGCCAAACACGCATACGACCATCATTGGCACCAAGGCAGAAGCGACTCTCATCGCTGAAGACAACACGTCTCCATTCGTCCCTCCATTCACGCCTGTCGCGACACCACTAGAGGCCGGCTGCACGATGTTGGGGCGTGAGCGGAAGACGGCCTCACGATGTGCGCGATCGTAGCCCAGCTTCATGGAGACGGTTGCGAATGGTCCTCGCCGATACCCCAGGAGCAACAGTGTCGACGCGAACATCCGGCTGGATTCCCGAATATCCAAGATGCCAACAGATCGCCGGGAAAGCATGAAGAATTACAACAGTGTCCCTAATTTGCTGGGAAGTGGCGGTGCGGTCCCCTACGGCACTGCGGTGGATCCTACGGTCTTGGCGTGCATCCGTGCGTCGCTGCGGTCCGGTCCCAGGTCTACGGGCACGTGCACCTTCCGCCGACCACTGGCGACAACATCGTTGTACTGTGGAGACCTCACGCCCCACGTGTTGAGCAATTTGGCGGTACGTCCACCCGGCCTCCCGCATGCCCACTATACGCCCTCGCTCAAAGTCCGTCAACTGCACATACGGTTCACGTCCACGCTGTCGCGGCATGCTACCAGTGTTAAAGACTGCGATGGAGCTCCGTATGCCACGGCAAACTGGCTGACACTGACGGCGGCGGTGCACTAATGCTGCGCAGCTAGCGCCATTCGACGGCCAACACCGCGGTTCCTGGTGTGTCTGCTGTGCCGTGCGTGTGATCATTGCTTGTACAGCCCTCTCACAGTGTCTGGAGCAAGTATGGTGGGTCTGACACACCGGTGTCAATGTGTTCTTTTTTCCATTTCTAGGAGTGTATTTCTGTAACTTAACCGGCTCAAAAAGATAACATACTCATATTAGAGGTGTGATGCAATCAGTTTACTGTATACGTATAGCTAAATCAGTGTTGACTTCTATAATTGCAGTGGATGTTTGAAGTTGAAAAAAGGTAACTGCTAACAATAACTTATCAAATGTAAGTTTTTCATTGGTGCTGATGTATGCCGTGGTACGGCGTTACCCAATTCTGTTTCCCCTTCAGTGAATCACATCAGGTATCTGAGGCTTTGAATTCTAATTCTTACAACAGCAATGAGGCTGCTGCAGCCATTGTCCACTTGATATGTATCCACATTGTGAGCTAACTATTGGCTTAGCTACCTCGTTAGAATTTGTGGAACATATGTGCCTACAAATTTTAAGAAGTTAGTAAGATTTTTTGATTACAAGAATTGAAAGAGACTTGGTATAGGTAACACTGGTCTTCGTTACCTAGATACCTAGTTGTTGCTCTCACGTGTACTGGGGCATACCCGCATCCCACGTTCACAACCAGGGAA
Source organism: Schistocerca gregaria (assembly GCF_023897955.1). NCBI lineage: Eukaryota > Metazoa > Arthropoda > Insecta > Orthoptera > Acrididae > Schistocerca > Schistocerca gregaria. Next base: position 517,410,584 of record NC_064924.1, read on the forward strand.
GATTGACTTATATAGTCGTTAATCAGGTCTACCTATTCAGGAAGTGGCCTCCACAGGGAAACCCCGGAAAACCTGAAGGCTTAGACCCAAACTACGTATAATGGGTGATAGGAAAGACAGAATAATATAGAAATTTGAGAGATATTCTAGAATTCATAGAAAAGATAAAATCTGCCTCATAGCCAAAAAAAACCTTTACACATGCAAAATTTTAACGTTCTTCTGAAAAATTTTCTTCATCGATGTCTTGCTGAAATGCTGTGAAGACTTACGGATTATCTGTCTACACGATGATCACCAAAGAAGCTTGTGCGAGTGAAGTAATATACACTCCTCAAAACGGAAAAAAGAACACATTGACACCGGTGTGTCAGACCCACCATACTTGCTCCGGACACTGCGGGAGGGTTGTACAAGCAATGATCACACGCACGGCACAGCGGACACACCAGGAACCGCGGTGTTGGCCGTCGAATGGCGCTAGCTGCGCAGCATTTGTGCACCGCCGCGGTCAGTGTCAGCCAGTTTGCCGTGGCATACGGAGCTCCATCGCAGTCTTTAACACTGGTAGCATGCCGTGACAGCGTGGACGTGAACCGTATGTGCAGTTGACGGACTTTGAGCGAGGGCGTATAGTGGGCATGCGGGAGGCCGGGTGGACGTACCGCCGAATTGCTCAACACGTGGGGCGTGAGGTTTCCACAGTACATCGATGTTGTCGCCAGTGGTCGGCGGAAGGTGCACGTGCCCGTCGACCTGGGACCGGACCGCAGCGACGCACGGATGCACGCCAAGACCGTAGGATCCACCGCAGTGCCGTAGGGGACCGCAAAGCCACTTTCCAGCAAATTAGGGACACTGTTGCTCCTGGGGTATCGGCGAGGACCATTCTCAACCGTCTCCATGAAGCTGGGCTACGATCGCGCACACCGTTAGGCCGTCTTCCGCTCACGCCCCAACATCGTGCAGCCCGCCTCCAGTGGTGTCGCGACAGGCGTGAATGGAGGGACGAATGGAGACGTGTCGTCTTCAGCGATGAGAGTCGCTTCTGCCTTGGTGCCAATGATGGTCGTATGCGTGTTTGGCGCCGTGCAGGTGAGCGCCACAATCAGGACTGCATACGACCGAGGCACACAGGGCCAACACCCGGCATTATGGTGTGGGGAGCGATCTCCTACACTGGCTGTACACCTCTGGTGATCGTCGAGGGGACACTGAATAATGCACGGTACATCCAAACCGTCATCGAACCCATCGTTCTACCATTCCTAGACCGGCAAGGGGACTTGCTGTTCCAACAGGACAATGCACGTCCGCATGTATCCCGTGCCACCCAACGTGCTCTAGAAGGTGTAAGTCAACTACCCTGGCCAGCAAGCTCCGGATCTGTCCCCCATTGAGCATGTTTGGGACTGGATGAAGCGTCGTCTTACGCGGTCTGCACGTCCAGCACGAACGCTGGTCCAACTGAGGCGCCAGGTGGAAATGGCATGGCAAGCCGTTCCACAGGACTACATCCAGCATCTCTACGATCGTCTTCATGGGAGAATAGCAGCCTGCATTGCTGCGAAAGGTGGATATACACTGTACTAGTGCCGACATTGTGCATGCTCTGTTGCCTGTGTCTATGTGCCTGTGGTTCTGTCAGTGTGATCATGTGATGTATCTGACACCAGGAATGTGTCAATAAAGTTTCCCCTTCCTGGGACAATGAATTCACGGTGTTTTTATTTCAATTTCCAGGAGTGTACATTCAGGGAGTGTTAATCTTCAGTGATAATAAGTTTACTGAAGCTATATGATCGAATACGGCGCTTGCGTGTGAAGTTAGTGTTTGTAAACTGACAGTTCACAGGAGAACAAATGAACCGCGTTAGGAAATTAAAATCGATTGCAACTGTCCACTGACATAAAGACTCGCTGTCACGGTCGCCAAATTTAATTTTTTTGTGGTATTCAAAAAATTTAAAAACCTCTCTCAAACCGGCCTGATTTAGCTTCACTGATCAGGATAGTAAAAACATGCGTATGTTAAGGGAATCTTCATTTACAAAGCAGGCTTATCACATTCACACAGTTAAATACTGTTCTATCCTGATTAAATTGAGCTTAACTTAAATTCCATAAAGCAGCGAAGCAATTTCAAAGTCTCGGTGCGACGAAAATTGTCAGTCGATCTCCTGAAAACATTTGTAATAATTATAAAATTTCGGTGATCACATGGGGAAGACCGGAGATATGCTGGTAAGCCCGTGTTAGCCTATTTATTTGAAGTAACTGGATATCTTGAGCATACAAAACGGCAGGTTCTTCCGGTGTAAATCAGACGTTCCCCATGGATCTCGTGCAACACAGCGTAGTAAGCAGACACTGTCAATAATAATCAGTTAAATAATACGCGAACACACTTACTTTACTTTAGTTCATGTATTAAATTTCTTCTCATACAGAATCTCATCAAGCTGGCGACTAGCTCAACAATACATGCATATACATCCTCCTTCTTTCACGGCTAATCGGCAAGATCCCTCATTCTTTTCATAAGAGAAAACATAGATAGCAGTGAAACTATTCCATGGAGTAAATGGACTCTCCAAGGAATAATAGGGCTTGAAACTACTTTGCATTGATAATCATCGTATATTAAAGTTAGGAATCGGCAAGATAAGAAGAGATATTTCGAGATATGTACTGAGTTATATAATTTGTAAAATTTCTGAAAATATCGCGGAGAGACCGCTGCAAGAGACGTTATACCCTGCCACAATGCTTGTGTAGCGACCCCACATCCATGGTTTCTAGCCTCTGTAAAACGATCGAAAACACACGAATCGATATTTTCTATTTATGTCGAGTCGATCTTCCTCTTGTCATCCGGATCCTCCAAGTAATAGCTGTTTCGTAGTTGTGAGCTTGCGCACTCGTACTCAGCCCATTAAGGATTAAGACTTTCCGGAAAAACTGCTACGAACGGCTTCGTTTGTCTGAAAGAAGTCAGTGGTAAATTTCGCCCTAGAGTCCAAAAAGACATAAACCAGCCAACTAAATGGCGTCATAATCCGGAAAGCTCACAAAAGATACCTATCACCAGTTTCCTGCCAAAGTTTAGTGACCGTACATAAGAATGGAGCCGTTTATATACATTATTGACTCGTGGGATTGGCGAGGGTCAACTTCCTTATTGGATGGGCGAGATATCGATGAAATCTAAATAACGATGTTTTCATTTATAGTAATTCCTTCAGAGAGTATGCCTTTGTATCAACCCGAAGACGCGCACCTTCACTAACAGGTGAAGAATTACATTTGCTCATTGTATAAGTGTTCTATTCTCCGTCGCACTGCAAACGGAAATCATAGGTAAAAGTGATGAAATTAATAAAATATACTCATGGATCCATAATCAATTGCAGGCCCTAGCTTTTTAGAAAGTGCTTTGATAAGCTTGGTTTTCAGCGAAATAGTCGCTAGATTGTGAGTTATTTAGAGCTTTAACGAAGTTGCTTTTCTTAACGACTGTCGCATGTCTGCCTTCACAAGTTACTGGTGGTGCTTCTATTGTTTCGTGCTTCGAACGTTTTTGTGATAGATATCAGCCAGGGGAACACATTGGTTCTCTTGAAACATAAAAGTAAAACTCAAGCAAAAATCAGTGTCCTAGACTCATTTTTTTCAGTTACTGTTAGTCATGGAATGTTATATTAGATTTACGATGATAAAATCTAATTTTAACTAATTTTAATAATATTTGAGACGTTTATTTATTTTTGAATAATTCTATTGTGTTTCTGACGCAACAAAAGTATTGATGTCATTCATCTCACACACATACGCGACAACAAAAGGAAAAATACAATGTCATAAGATTCAAACAAGGAGCGCCCAAATTCGAACCTGTGCTGTTAGCCACTACGCTGTGAACATGCTTGAGATTGCATCATCTGTGAGATGTTAATTTCACGGGAACTATTGAGTATTGGTAACTAAAGCAAAATATGCCATCACTTATTTTCGCCCTTCTTTCACCAAGCGAAGATTCGACAGCGTCCGAGAGCGACTTGTTGGAGCTGGGTCTTGTAACACATAGTTTCAGGAAATTGCTGATGTAACTTTAAGCCTGCGTGCGGAACATCGAGTTCTTGCAGGATATCCACACCAGTAACATAGTTCGCCCAATCCCCAGGGTCTCCACACGTTGCTAAGGAAAAACCAATATACTATCGAAAGTAGTCACCACTTCCTGCATCTATCAGAACTGCTATGACGCAATTAATCCTGTTAAGGTACGATTAAACCGTATCGTTTATGTGGAAACTGATATGTTTCATTTGCTGCAATTACTGGGCTTCTTTATTCTCTCATTTTAAGTCTCTTCCTGAAACTACATCACTCCTGAGCTTCTCGATGGGGTTGTAGCCGGCCGCGGTGGTCTCGCGGTTCTAGGCGCGCAGTCCGGAACCGTGCGACTGCTACGGTCGCAGGTTCGAATCCTGCCTCGGGCATGGATGTGTGTGATGTCCTTAGATTAGTTAGATTTAAGTAGTTCTAAGTTCTAGGGGACTAGTGACCACAGCATTGAGTCCCATAGTGCTCAGAGCCATTTTTTTGGGGGTTGTAGAATGGTAAAATGGATTACATGATACTGGGAAGGAGAGACAGCAGTATTTGTTAACGGATGCTTCCAGCTGTGGCCTAGAGTAACCGAAGCCCTTTAAATGACTCGGAGAGATCTTCAGTTGGCCATATTTGGTGTTTGTTAGGTGGGTAGAGGTGATTTTAAAACAAAACACTTATACGAGAAGTGATTCAAGCTTCATTCTGAAATGCTCAAGTTATTTTGTCAACCACATTTCATCCAAATTCCTTGCCTTACAGTGCTTGAATTTTTTACGTTATTACACAATGATGTAGAGAGTAAGGTGCCTACTTGTTATTCTCGTTTCACCCTGTTTGTGTGACCCTCAAGTTTTCAACCAAACAAGAGCCGATGAGCAAGTGTCTCCGGAGATAATTTAATGTACACAGTTAGTATCTTTAAAGCGTTGTTACCCCTTTAAAATAGTCTCCAGGATGAAATTAAATTGCATTTAGCATTGCCCATTGAGTCAGATCCGGCCACAAGTACACTTTGATAGTTAAATGGTGATTCTGTCATTTACTCTCTTATAACAACATCAGATGATCAAGACATATGTGTGGTGCAAAAGTAATGGAAAGTTTGAAGTCATCCATGTGAGTACTAAAACAAATCCACTAAATTTCTGTTGCACTATGAATCACACAAATCTAAAGGTAGTCAATTCTACTAAATACTTAGGGATGACAGTTATGAATAACTGTAATTGGGACGATGACACTGGTAACGCAGTGGGGAAAGCAAACAAAAGACTGCGATTTATTGGCGGAACAGTTACAAAATGCAACAAGTCCACCAAAGAGACTGTTTACACTTCGCTTACCCGCCTTTTTCTGGAGTATTACTGTGCAGTGCGAGTTCACATCAGTTATGATTGACGGAGGACATCAAAAAAGTCCAAAGAAGAGTAGCTCGTTTCTATTATCGCTATTCCAAAAGTTGTAATTCTTTTATATTAGCACAGTGCGTACTAATAGCGTTTTCTCGTAAGTGTATTGAATATATCTCGTAAACACAAGAGAGAAATAAATCAGCAGCAGCGTTCCACAGATATGATACACGAATCAGTCATTAAAATGTAGGCGCTTTTCGTTGTGGCATGTCAAGCAGCTACTTTCTGTGCAGAGTGTGAAAATATCTTGTTGGCAATATCCTACATATGGAGAAACTATCATTATAAAAAAATAAGAGAAATCGGAAGCAAGTACTGAAAGAGTTAAGTGTTAATTTTTCCTGCGCGCTTTTCGAGAGTGGAACGGCAGAGAAATAGGTAGAAGGAATTTCGATTGACGCTCTTCCAGGCACTTAATTGTAATTTTCAGAGTGGTAAGGTAGATGTATAATTCACATAAAAATGCTGTTATGTCCTAGAGGGGTCCTTAGCGTGAAACAGCTAAGAAATAAAATATAAGCAAAGTGCCCCAACTGAGGGATATTGCATAGAATCCATCCAGTGCTTAGGAAGGGTAAAATCTTCGTGTCACTTTGGTTTCTGTGTGTCTTAAGCTGTCTGGGAACTGAAAAGCTCAAACGTCAGGTACTTTTTGCTGTTATTGACACAGCATCGCCAGCAGTTATATTGTAATCATTACGGCTAGATAATTTCGTCTCTTTCACTTTTACGGAATGAATGAAAGTTTTACTCAAGAATTACATATTTGACAAATTACAGTGTTTCTGTTCCTTGTCTCACATTCCCATGTCAACTGCTTCTTCTTTCATGTTATAAGAAACTGGGATCGAACTTGCACTGCAATGATTTCTTCGGAGCTTGTGAGTCCTATTTTTCGGTCATTGCGAATAGTTCTCCCTTTCATGCTTCCGTCCTGTCGTTTGAAGATATATGATATTCACAGCATATGAAATTTGAACACAGGAAGCAAACTTCCACAAACAGCGTTATGTTGTCACTTAATTTGTGTTATTCATTTGTGTTATCCGTTTTAGAGGTAGTGCCAACGGAAGCATTCGTTAGGAAAAATGTTTACAAGTATACACGTAATATAAAACAAAATGTTACGTATCCATAATGTTAAGAGCATCTGGTGTTGTTACAAAAAGCTAATCCCTCATAGTGAATGAGTTTTTTAGTTTCCAGGCTGTAAACAAAAATACCTACGACAGCCACAGAAGAGGAGAATGCAGAAATATTTTCCCTTGATATTTATTTATAATGTTCGATTTTTCGTCGTGCATTTGGACAGCGTTCATAACTAAGATTTAGATCCAAATGATAGTTACGAAAATGTTGGCCTGTGCTAGGTATTTCTGTTCCTAGTCAACGCATAGAAAGCCGGCGATACCGCCTCTTTCAAAGACGAACTCTCCGATGTCAGCCAGCTCAAGTTCATCATCGTCTGAGCAGTTTTATTCTGCCTGCCGGTAGTCTAATGGAGAACTGGTTAAATTGTAGAATACTTCGGGCAACTATGTGGCCGTCGGCTTATTCCCTTCTTGAATTCAGAATTAGCCTGGTAAATTCACTCTATATTTTATTCACACTTGCATTAAATATTCTAAATTATTGTCACGGGATGGAAAACATAGTCGTAGCAAGTTAATGGTTTTGAGTCCAGGTATCTCGTTCGAATATAAACTGCTGTTTACTTCGCAATTTACTCGATGAATTCTCAGTCTTCATCATGATTGGAACAACAACGATTATTGTCACATGCAGCTGCAAGCTAGCATAGCGGTACGCAGTTTGCCCTACAAGCGTAAGAGTGCATTAGTTTTTGGTTCTAATCTCATTAGTGTCAAGACCTTCACCTCATTTGTGGAAGAGTTACTAGCAGGCAGGTCGACAAATAATAAAGAAGTACTAAGACATCTGTTCTCTCATAAGTTTGGTCCTAACTTGAGCCTGGAACCTGTAGATGTAAAGGTGAAAATCTTGCTGAGTTACACACTTGTTACTGCCTGCTTTTTCAGCTTCTGTCAATAGTATTATCTTAATTGCGAGACTAAATAGTTTGTTACTAGAGTTTGTTATATATATTCCCCTATTGCTACGTTTTCCTTTTTCAGTGGTAGCCCTGCAACGCTACTTTAATATGACGCGGAATAAAAGTAGAGACAGACCATTTCGGAGCAGAATATGCTAGTTATCCTGCTGATTCGCGACAATTTGATATACTTTGCTTTATTAGAAATACATTTTCCATAACTTGTAATTCTTTTATATTAGCACAGTGCGTACTAATAGCGTTTTCTCGTAAGTGTATTGAATACATCTCGTAAACACAAGAGAGAAATAAATCAGCAGCAGTCTAGTGTGCCACACTGCATAAAACAGTCTTCCAATATACGGACAGTTTTTTTCGAATTCGCGTCTAAAGACAATATATTGGTAGCATTTCGTTTCCTTGTGTGCTTTTCAGTGTTAACAGGGAGTAAAACTGCCCATTTCAGCAAGATTAGAATGATTTACCGCGTAACCTAAGTTTAACTATTCCCTTCAGTACTCACGTGGATAACCTCACTCTTTTCATTATTAGGGTCGATTGACAATTTTCTCACCATTCAGATACGTTTTCTAAATCGTTTTGCAATTTGTTTTGATCTAACTAGACGATAAACGAACGATAAATAACAGCATCATCCGCAAACAATCTAAGACGGCTGCTCAGATTGTCTCCTAAATCATTTGTATGAATAAGGAACAGCAGAGTGGCTGTAATTCTACCTTGGGGAACGCCAAAAATCACTCCTACTCGATGACGTTCCTGTTTCACTCGATAACTTTTCGTTAGTTACTAAGAACTGTGACCTCTCTGACAGGAAATCATGAATCCAGTCACATAACTGAGACGATATTGGATAAGCACGCAATTTCATTACAAGCCGATTGTGTGGTACAGTATCAATAGCCTTTCGGATATCTAGAAATGCGGAATCAATTTGAAATCCCTTGTCAATAGCACTCTCACTTAGTGTGTGTAAAGAGCTAGGTGTGTTCACGAGAATAATGTTTCCTAAATCCATGTTGCCTGTTTGTCAATAGACCTTTCTCTTCGAGGTGATTCATAATGTTCGAAAAACATATATATGTTAATGATATGGGCCTGTAATTCAGTGGATTACTCATACTACCTTTCTTGAATATTGGTGTGACCTGTGCAACTTCCATGTCTTTGGGTACTGATCTTTTGTTGAGCGAGCAATTGTATATGGTTGTTAAGTATGGCACTTTTGCATCAGCATGCACTGAAAGGAACCCAATTGGTATACAGTTTGCACCACAAGACTTGCTTTTATTAAGTGATTTAAGTTTCTTTACTGCTCTGGGGATATCTACTTCTAAGGTACTCATGTTGGCAGCTGTTCTTGATTCGAATTCTTGAATATTTACTTCGTCTTCTGTGCTGAAGGAATTTCGAAAAGATCGGTATTTCCACTGCTATCGCGCAGAGAAGACATTGACTGTGTCTCGCCTCTAGCGTACATTACATCTATTCGGATTTTCTGCAAGGTTTCGAGACAAAGTTTCGTTGTTTAAACTATTAAAAGCATCTGGTATTAATGTCGGCAGTAAATTATGAGCTTATGTAAAGGATCGGCAATCTTGGAGATTTTGATTTCATTTAAATTTGGCTTGCATTTTTCGTTCTACTGCAACAGTATTCAGGCCCGCTTTTTGTATTACGAAAGAGGATCACCTCTGTCATTTGTTAATTTATTTAGTACAAATCTCTCAATTGCTATCGATACTATTTCTATGAATTAAAGCGACATCTGGTCTACACTTTCATTATTAACTCGGAAGGAGTGGAGATTGTCTCTCAGGAAGGCGTCAAGTTAGATTTTTTTTCTGCTGTTTTAAGTAGGCATACTTTTCGTTTCTTTTTGGAACATTTGCGGGTTGCAATATTCAGTTTCGATGCGACAACCCCTTTTTCACCAATCAGAGTATCCATTTTGATGCTCTTTACTATCTCAGGGTTGTTTTCAGGGGTATTTTCACAACCGTTTACTATTCGCGGCAATCGTAAACTAACCGTTCGAAATTATTTTCAGAGAATGCGTTTAGCACAGTTTTCGATGACCTTTATGTGTACTCCGTATTTAAACATGTATTTTCAACATATCGAGAGTAAATTCAAGCACCAACAACTATAATCGTATGAGTCAGGTACGTATTTGAAATTAAATTCAAGTTTCCTTTGTGCCATTCAGCAATTGCATCATCTGCGTTGGGAGGTCGGTAAAAGAAAAGATCCTGTTATTATTTGATTCCAGTTGCCAAGTATGACCTCTGCCCATACTAGCTCTCAGCAGCTATCTGCTTCAATTTCGATACAACATACACTACTTCTAACACCAACAACCACGCCACTGCCATCTGTGTTTAACACGTTCTTACTGAACACCGTTAGGTTCTACCCAAAAACTTCTGCTGAATATATTTCAGAATTTAGCCAGCTTTCAGTGCCTATAACGATCTAAACATCAGTGCGTTCTATGAGCGCTTGGAGATCTGGTATATTTCCAACACAGCTACAATAATTTACAATTGTTATGCCGATGGTTCCTACATCTATGTTCTTCCTATGTTCGACCTGTATCCTTTGAGACTGTATTTCCAGGAGATCCTGTAACCTAAAAGGCCGCCCGGTCCATGCCACACAGCCCCTGCTACTCGTGTAGCCACCTCCTTCGTGTAGTGGACCCCACCACCCTATGGAGCAGGACGAGGAATCGGCAGCCCAAACGGTCGCAGAACCGTCTGAGCATCTGATTCAGACCCTCCAATCGGTTCTGCACCGAAGGTCCGCAATCGGTTATGTCGACTATGTTCTAAATTGTGAGCTCCGTTTGCATCTCGCAAGCAAGACTGGCAGCCTTTATCACTTCCGTTAGCCGCCTGAAATCAGATAGAATCACTTCTGATCCAAAGCGATATACCATATTGATACCGATGTGAGCCACCACCTGACGCTGGCTACACCCTGTGCTCTTCAAGGCATCCCGGAGGACTCTTTCCATGTCTTGAATGAATCCACCCGGCATGCACATGGAGTGCACATCAGCTTTCTTCCCTGCTTGGCACCTTCAAGTAAGGCGATTGGCGAGCATAGTGGATGTGACAGGAACGATCATTCGAAACAAAAATGTCTAGTATACATGGGCTCTAAAATGAACACTTGGTTATCTTCGCTATTGTTAGACACATTTCCTCTATAGACCAAGTGCTCATGGCTCTTAGAGTATGCATTTTAGAACCCACATCACTAGTCCCCCCCACCCACTGCCAAATGATCGTTCCTATTATATCTCTGAATATTGACCGTTCGTCCTGGGAATACATCAGCCGTGCAATGGCATTTCGGATCATTAAGCAGCCGGTTAAATACCCTAAAGAGATAGAGGAAATCTGCCACCATATGTGCTCTAGGATTTATGCTGCATAGCTGCACTGGAGGGCTTCATGATTACATACGATGACTTGCCTTTTTATCCTCTGTCACTGCAGCTGGACGATAATGTTTATTTGTCAATAATGCTACTAGCTTGCTTCTGTTACCAACTTGCTGCTTGGGAAACCATTTGGGAAAAAGAGTTCAATAAACTTTAGCCAGTGAGCTCACACGTCCACCTGTACGAACAAAAGATTGGAATTGAGTCTGTGCCTCCGAATGTGTGGCTGAATTTATAAGAGTTCATTACACTACAGTCTAGGGATCAACAAACAGATTTGTGGAGTTTACCCTAAACAAAATTTAGTCACAAAATTCAAAACATTTTCAGGCAGGAGTTTACGCTGCAGAATAACGTTCACAACTCACAGAATTATTATATCTGATCTTTTCGAAGATATCTCTCAGCTTAATAATTGTTTATCAGTGAATCAATGGATCTTGTGGCGTCGCAACTAGTGTGCGATCGCCCATTTGTCTATTAAAAGCTTTACTTCAGAATGTATGTGGGCTGCAGTGTAAGCCGGTAGAGTATTATACGGTCAGTAACGGACGAGTTGTGTCCTGCAGACTGACGTCACGACCATCTGTTGCAGCTGCACGTGTGAAAGCAGTGGAGTAGCGCAGGCAGGCCACTTACATTATACGAAACTAAAAATATTAATAACTATTAAAGGAATAATCCGAGGAACGTCATATTTGACGTACAACCTTCTGTTGTGGAAACAAACAATATGTCAAAATCTGGAATCAAAAATAGTTGTATTTTGGAAGTTAGTAAAATTACATAAAAAGAAAACGTAATTTTCTGACAGTCAAGAATTTAAATAAATACAGTGATGTAATAGTTCACCTTCAGTGACTATGAACGATGATCTGATAACACTTTCAATGATCATATACAAAATTGGAAAGTTTTTAGTTTCAGAAAACCTCTGTCACTTTTCTGTAATAATAATTTCAAGAATTCCAAGTATATATGTGTATTGTGTGTTAGGGTGGGTGTGAGTGAGAATGCGTGCGTGAGAGTAAGTGGGACGTTCGGCATTATTAAAAATCATTCATGTGATTATCTACAGGAACTGGCAAGTGTTCCAACTCCGCTAACGTGGGAACGAATCCACTAGTGGTTCCCCTACTAGTGAATGTCGGATGTCCAAGTATGGGTGCTTATGTATAAGACAGCCAGAACATTCGCGACTACATAATAAATTTCCAGATGTAGAGTAAAGCTTATAGTTCATTTTGTTTTGTTTATTGAATTAGAAAGTTTTGTGTTACTTAATTTGATGACGTTAATGAGCCTAGAGAAGTGCTTGCTGCTAGCTAGATTTGGGCGCGAGAAGTGAGTTCTCATTGGTCGTAAGTGCTGACAGCCAATGAGAAGCGAGACGGTTGGCCGCCTGGCGAGGAGATATAATTTTGAGTGTGGGAGAGTGAGATAGAGTCGCGAGCTAGCTTTGATTGGAGGTGGTTATGTTGGATGTGGCTTTTCGCATTATGTGTAAGATGAAGTCTTGGGGCGTCTTCCGTGTTATGGTCCATTGTTAATGGTATCTGGTAGTGACCAGAAACCGTTTATGAAAACTTTAGAGTGTTGTGATAATTCGTTCCGACGAAAATCGCCAGTGAACTTTGAATTATATAGCGTGGCGGTATTGAGTATATTCTTACTGAGAATTTTATGGCGAGCATAAACTTTTACTAAAGACAACCACTGAATATCGTGTGCAGAAGTAATTGGCCGATCATTGACTGCGTTACAAGTAATTGGTTTCGGAATTTGGGAAGGTAAAAGTTCTGGCTGTTTTAGGTATGGTGATAACTGTGAGCAGAAACTTAAGTAACTTTCGTAAATGTGGGCTGATGATCATGCTTAATGGCAACAAAGATATATTGAAGGTTTAAATTTGAACTTCATGTTTAAAGTACGAGTGACATCCCCTTTCCGAAACATTTCTTTAAAGTACACAGACAATTTTCAGCAAATTTTACTTGTAGCGGCCTCCGGCGTCTAGCTATGAGGTTACAGTTTCCTCAACACTGATTTTTTGTGATCTCGTAAGTAGCTGCAGTCAGGAGTTTACGTGCGAAGATCTACCGCTGTAAAGAGGTAGGTGAACAAAAATTATAAAAGAAATTGCATTGCAGTAGCAGCAACGTATAAACCGCTGCAATTGGTCCACCGCACGCACGCACGTAAAAAACCCGTCGCAATCTTTAGTCTAGAACCAAACTAGAGCAGTGTCTCACGTTATGTATCCCGTACTCTTCCTAAACAATCTCGGAAAATATATCATAATTCATTTAGGTTCAAGTTTAAAGTACGGCAATTATGAATTAGTTGAAAGTATAACTACAGATAACTTACAAATACCGTTTTAAAGTTTTAGCTTTCATACTAGTTCACCTAATGCAGAATATTCAAAGTTGACGAAATGAATATACATGGTGAAATAGCTGCACTTAACTCTGTCGCTTTATGCAACCAGCAATGTTGAATTTCGCCTTCATAAACCATAAGCGAGTTTTCGATTAGCTCTGGCTCGATATGCGTTAACTATTAGTCCTACACAACAAAAAGGTGGACCTTTCTGTAGGAAATGCAATGTGGTTAAATTTCGTACTGGGATACGTTTTTGCTGGAGGGTACGATATTATGCTATACCAAAAAAAAAACATACAAAAGTGACCTTCAAACGGATATTCACCCACACAATTATCCCTCAGCCATTAGGATTTCTAGTATGTTGTTCGTGACACTCCCTCCAGTCACTGCACAAAAACTTCCAACTATAGCTACTATTCCCGATATTCGAGTTTTCCTTTGATTGGGCTACTACAGCACCAGCACACCAACTACATCATTAACTCAATCAATTTAAACGTGCATATGATAGTAATGAACAGAAAACAACCTTCGTAAAGGTTACGCTAAAATCAATTACGTTGACAATTCGATCCGAAGTTCACACTTAACAGGCACGCTAGTTTCGTAGCCAGAACACCGGACGAGAACAAAGCTGCAATTGTTTATTTTATGCTGTTAAACTAGACAAAATTGTTAGGCGAAATTTACGCAAACATCAGTTTGACAATTTGTAAGTATTCGACTGAACCGGTCGCATAATAAAGCCAACCAATGAAGACCAAAATAGGTCTAATGTGGGAAATAATTCGTGCAGTCCCAAATTTTGTACAGTGGTAGGTGGAAGAGCCATAAGCAACTTGCTAGAAATCCCGAACTGTGGGAGCTGAGTGTGCGAGAGCGGTGACGTTGGAAGATCACTTTTGTACATTTTACTTGAATAGTTCGAAAACATATCTCAGAACAAAATTTAATTACGTTAAATTTCCTACAAAAAGGTACAATTTTTTTTCTGTAGGACTTATAGTTTCCACGTACGGAGAAAGAGAATATTAAGTTCCCAGACGCGGTTTATGAAAGCTAGCTACGAAATTTCAGATTACATAAAATCACAGCTGGACGGGCATTCTTCTGGCAGATTAAAACTGTGTACACTGCACGAGATTCGAACTCTTGACCCTTGCTTCTTGCAGGAATGAGGGGGGGGGGGGGGGGAGTGCTCTACTATGTGAGCTACACAAGTATTCTAAATAAGATTTTGTTAAGATAAACTCACATTTACGCTATTTTGTCGCTCATAAATATAATAAGTTAAAAACTTAAGCATTTGTATACTTCTGCTTATGTTTATTTCGTAATGCTGCAGCTATTTGGATAAAAATTCAGGTTGTTAAGCGCAGAATTACATATTACGGCCTGCGATTTAAAATACGCAACGTGTGTACGACATCTACTATGGTATTGCGATAGTGTTCGATGCGACCTATCGCTAGACACTGTATCTATAAAAATCTCTTCAGATACTGCCGACATGCTAATTTTCAAACATTTTACACACAAAACCTTTGGTACTAGAGAACTGAATTACTCTTACGGTCGTACTAGTGTTTTGACACACACACTCGATATCTTAGTTTTGTCTTTAGAGGTTACTGACTTCTCAGTAACTAGTCGGACCGGCCAGAGTGGCCGAGAGGTTCTAGGCGCTACAGTGTGAAACCGCGTTCCGCTCCGGTCGCGGGTTCGAATCCTGCCTCGGGCATGGATGTGTGCGATGTCCTTAGGTTCGTTAGGTTTAAGTAGTTCTAAGTTCTAGGGGATTGATGGCCTCAGAAGTTAAGTCCCATATTGCTCGGAGCCATTTAACTAGACGGGTTCAGTTTTCATTGAACTTAGTCTTGTTTAATATTCATGTCGGTCACCCTACCACAACAAAGGTCAAAATTTAATAATGATTGTGCTGTTACTCACGCTGCTAAATACTGCATTTTCGGGCAACAACAAAGGTATTATGTGACAGGTGTCTTTAGAGTACAGTTAATAAAGTCATTTCATGTAATAATGAATAAACTATGCGCTCATCTTTTCGTGTGTCCCACGCTGGTAAAATCCTGGCTCAATCGTTGAAAATCTAGGTGGTGATGATTCCAAGCTCGGATGTAAAGAGGCCTAGGTTTTATTCTGCTATATTCAAAAGTTTTGTAGATGCGCTTCACCAACCAGTCTTGAAGATTAAACCTTTCAAATTTAACACAATGGTGATGTAAAAAAAGTAATCAGCACTCCGAATTTAAGTTCCACTTCCTTTTTAATGTTTGTTGCAATATCACGTAACACACAAAACATTACTTCACAATACAAAACATACTTGAAAATATCTTCCTCACAATTAAAGTTCACATTTTATAAACTGACTACGTTATGCGTCTTTCCAACAAGACGTCCAAGAATTGTCTTTGTCAAGGTCCGACTCTCTAACTCCCTCTACTTACGAGCCCAAAAATCAAGAGTTACAAGTACGTCAAAGGTCATAGTGACAAATGAAAGAATACACATAAGAATAACATCATTGCAACATAAACATGGCGATGTATCAAAGTGCCTCTACATTAATGAATTCAAATCTGAATGTTATCTCAGAAACATGTTAACTACTTTACAGAAACACAGTAGAGTATTGCTGGTATCGAGAGGTTAAGGTGAGCTGCCGTAATGGTTACGTAATTCAAGTACCATTACAAGTACAGCTACACGGTTTTCCTCTGCACGTGTCTCGCCAGAGCATGCGTTTACTTGCTAGCGTTTTTACCGACTCGATAACTGTTTTACTAACAGAGTCGCCAATCACTGAGGCTTAAAGGTTACCGCCGTCAATTGATGACACGCGAGACTCTTGCGTGTCTTGTGAAAGGAGAGCCCCACAGCGGTGCAATCGACTTTTTGAAACTATATATACAGTGATGCAGATTAAGATCCCAAGTATCACATACTGCAGCCATTAACCCTGGTGAGTGATTGAGTGATAGGAAGGGAAAAAACAGCTTTACATGCAAGAGGGTGTGGGTGCGAATTTTGTCGAAGGCACATTTTTTTAAATTTTTAAATCTGTGTCAAAATTGCTCCAATCGTCATTTTAACCATTTAATTGATTTACATTTAACTTTTTAATTCCATTCGTTTGTCACGTAATTTTAATCATAACATCAACTTCATTTGCTCTGATTTTGCTTTCTATCATGATTTCTGCACTTGAATTATTTATTCGTGTGTTTCTAATTCATTTTATATATTAATTTCGATATAATATCTGTTGTTTTATAACCCTGTTTTTTCGTCCACATTAGTCCGTTCATTGTATCCATTTTTCATTTTGCTTCAGTTTCGAATTACTTCTCAACCGAACTTTCATTCAAATTTTCATCTGCATTATTTCGTGCATAGTGCAATTGGTACATAGGTTATGTTTTATATGTTTGTATGACGATTATCGTGTAAAAAGTTATACATCTGGTAACGAATTCTCCCAACGACTGTAACTGTGGAGTTAACTCTTCCTGCCTTTCTAACGACGGTGTTGTCATGTACGCTTCAATGTGCACTCTGCTGCTGACATTATTACCTTTTTGATGATTCTTGATGCTGTGACGATTTATTTTATTACACTTGGCGCGCCATGGACGGTATTCTCTATTCTGCTATTGCTTTTACATTGTTTCCGTATCACTTTTACACATACCTATTCGTTACCAACTACTATGAAATTCGCCCAAAAATATACTCGTCCCACCATATGTAGCAGAGCCCAACTCTACGCCCCTTACCAGTGCTGTTCTTGTGTCATAACCACTCCACTCACATCTATGGCTTGGGTCGGAACCTACCCCTCATCACCCTTACAAATTCCTCAAACACCCACCTACGTACGAGGGCTATTCAGAAAGTAAGGACATATCGGTCGCTGAATGGAAACCATAGTGAGTATCAACTGTTTTAGTTGCAAGAGCTAGCTACATCTTCCTCCCACATAGTCGACGCTCCAATCTAGACATTTGAGGTATCGTTGTACCAACTTTCAAATACACTCGCCATAAAATGCAGACTCTTATGCGTCCGACAGTTTTCTATTCTGGGCTGCTGCTTGTTGTCCGTGTCAAAATGTTGCCTTCATAGCCAGAGATGTAACTCGGAGGGAGCCAAGTAAGGGCTGTGTGGTGGGCGATCAGACACTTCCCATCGAAAACGCTTCCGGAGCGTCCTCATAGCCCACACAGTGTGTGACCGAGAACTGTGATGAGAAAGGCACTGCATGACAATTATGTCATGTGTGGTGGCCTGAAATCAGACGAATCTCTAGGCAGCCACACATACTTGGCGGGGAACACTATTTTCTAGGCACCTTTATGCACTCACTCTGCGCTCCGAAATGAGAAGAGCGACTTGGTGCTGTCTACGGGCATACTTCAGACATGCCCAGAGCTTAATCGGATTTTCCCTGTTGTTTCCACTTTGTGATTGATCACTACTTACTTTCCGATCAGCCCTCGGGCAACTGATACTACACACCGAGTAAAACGTACATTTCCAATAAAACCGTTACCCTTGAGAATCTCTGTAAATTCATCAGTTCCTTCGTCTTTAAGAAAGTAATTTAAACGAAAAGGAAATCATCAACATGAACTACGCTTAATTTTTGAGTAAATATGAAATCTTAAAACGATTTTAAAAAAGTTGATTGTATTTCAAATTTTTAAAATCATTTTGCTGTAGATCAGCAAATTCTGAACGCTGACAGTCCACCCCCAGCTCGTCTGTGGCGAAAGGGATGGTAACAAGAAAAAAAACTGAAGTTTTTTTTTGCCCCCACAATCTCTGGCTCGGAAGCGTGGTTGTCTGTCCTCGTACACGTCAAGTAAGTTTATATTTGTTCATTGTACTGGTGGAGCGTCACCCCCTGTAAATTTGTCATTTTTAGTCAGTGTTGTGTATAACGACTGTTCCTTTCTGACAGTCATATGACTGACCAATACTGAAAAGTAATACTCGTACATTTGATGGTGGAAATCATGTCACAACAGTTAATGTTTTATAACTGAGAGACTTGCATTAGTTGGAAATCCAGAAGGTAGGACTTTGTTGTTGTAGTAGTCTTCAGTCCCAGAGACTGGTTTGATGCACCTCTCCAAGCTACGCTATCATGTGCAAGCTTCTTCATCTCGAAGTACCTACTGTAACATTCATCCTTCCGAATCAGTTTAGTGTATTCACCTCTTGGTCTCCCTCTACGATTTTTAATAACCACGCTGCCATCCAATACTAAATTGATGATCCCTTGATGCCTCAGAAAATGTCCTTCCAACCGATTCCTTCTTCTAGTCAAGTTGTGCCACAAATTTCTTTTTTCCTCAATTCTGCTCAGTACCTCCTCATTAGTTACGCGATCTATCCATGTAATCTTAAGCATTATTCTGCAGCGCCACATTTCGAAAGCTTCTTTTCACTTCTTGTCTTAAATATTTTTCGTCCATGTTTCACATCCATACATGGCTACAATAAATCGATGTAAACAAATTTCTATTCTTGAGAAACGCTTTCCTTGGCATTGCCAATCTGATTGTATAGCCTCTTTACCTCGACCATTATCAGTGCTTTTGCTGCCCAAATAGCAAAACTCATCTACTACTTTTAGTGTGCGATTTCCTAATCTAATTCCCTCAGCATCACCTGATTTCATTCTACTATACTCCATTGTCCTCGTTTGGCTTTTGTTGGTGTTCATCTTATATCCTCCTTTCAAGAAACTGCCCATTCCGTTCAACTGCTCTTTCAGTCCATCAGCCAACCGCAAACCTCAAACTATGACTTTACTAAAGGGATGAGAAAGGATGACCAGAGGCTCGCCTCTGGAATGATCACAGTAGGGCAGTTACGATACCTAAAGATATGCACAGACAGACCTCGCTCCTTTCAGTCGAGTGCAGTACATCATCTCGTTAGGTGGAACTTGTCTGTCTAAATAAGCACTGAGAAGGTGGCCCTATAAATCCTTCACTGCTCTCTAACGTAGCTCCCGAGGACTCAGGGAGAGACAAGTGTTTGGCGAGCAGGGGTTGGGGGACGAGGTGTGGGTGGAGGGTGGAGGGTGTGGGTGGCACCCGGCGCGGCTATCGACCAGCGGCACCTGACGCCCCCAGGCGAGGCGACACCGGAAAACTCTGGCCGTGGTCGCCCGGAAGAAGATCAATAGGAAGCGCGCTGGCGCTGGCAGTGGCGGTGGCGCCTGCCGGCGGCGGAGGCGGCGGCGGGGGCGGCGGAGGCGGCGGCACAGCCACAGCCCCCCACTGACCGCCGCCCACCGCAAGCGACAGCCGCTGGCCAACTCCAGGCAACGGGCAACCAGTGTTGGTGTCATCTCTATGTGACTCTTCCTCATGTAACACTTGGTACCGCGTCTCTTTGTTCGACCTGTGACTATAGTGGAAGTCTTAGTCTGTTCCCTTGTCCAGGATAGGAGACCTTCTCCAGGACTAAGATGATGGGCCATTCATCTGTTGTCCACCAAAATAGGCTATGGTGTAGGTCTACAGGGCAAGCTTAAGCGCCAGTGATTGGCCATTGGCACAGTACACGGTCTGGCAAAAAGGCCTTCAGTATTTGGACAGGCTCCTGTCTGAGATGTGGTGGTGTCACTGATGTGGAGGGATCATCGATCGAGAGCGGTGTACCTACCATTTCCAGAAAGCACAATGCGTCTTCTAGGTGACCATGCTGCCTTTGTTGTGGTGCACTAAATTCGAAATGGTGGTTCTATGGTTACCACTCAGCGAGCATTTCGCATCCGCTTCGAAAATGATTCTCTTCCTGATAGAAAAGTTTGGGTATCTAGAACATGAGGTTCTTCACTGAATAGAAAAATTACTGGTCGATCTCGGATTGTAACAATGCCGGAAAAATGTGGCGCGTTTGGCAGCGTCCGTAGAGAAGTCTCAAAAGCGATCAGCTGCTCTGTAGGAATGTATCAGGAATCCTGAACAGAGATCTTCACATACGCCCACACAAGATGATTACCCAATAATGAATAAGAGAGAGTTTGAAACTGATGGAGCTGTGTGTGATGAAAGTCTTGAGAACATTCCCCCAGGTGCTGTTTTCACTTCTCCTGATGAGGGGAACTTGTCAGTTGGTGTAAATAAACATAATTTCCACCACTCGGCAGCAGAAAACCCTCAGGAGCTTCATCAACGAGAGCTTCACAGCAAAGCGACCGTTTAGTGTGGTCTTGCTGAATTTGGTGTTGGGGTCCATATTTTGGCAAGAATATGACTTATTTGCTAACTGAAATTGTTACTGTCACATGATACAAACATTCCTTCAACTTATGTTAAACCAGTTTGTGGAGACTATCAAGAGGGAGAATTCCGGTCCCAACAAGACGGGACCACAGCTAAAACTTCTCGACAATCTCTAGAAGTTTAGAGAGTCGTGCAGTAGACGCCATTTCACGAGGAGACATGGCCTGGTCCACAAAATCACCCGATTTATCACCTTCTAATGTTTCGTATCATTTCTTTCTTTGGAGACACTTGAAGGCTAAAGAGTGAAAAATCACTCTACAAACCCACAAGGGTTTAAGGAAGCAACCCCCCAGGAAGTGGGTGCAATTCCACCGGAAACGTCACGAAGAACTACGCCCAACTTCCGGGAAAGACTACATCAATGTGTCAACAGTGGAGGATACCGTTTACTACAGATAATTTTTTAAAGTAGCTAATGTACAATGGCCTACTATCTGTTGTTCAGAAATCATTATCTTTGTTTGTGATTACTTCTTGAAGCACTGGGCTTCTTTTACTGGACCCTGTATGACACAGGTAAAAGCAAGCGTTAAAACTTCTAAAATATAAAAATGATCGAAAAGTCGAATAGTCCACAGGAGCTGTATTTACTGAAGTCGATTAGAGTTCAACACAACAGGTATCGCAATTTTTAGCTTATTATCGGTAGTATATAGCGCTGTGTAGGACGCTATTAAAGAATGCCGCAGAGTAACAGCTGGCGTGGCTAGACAAAGTTTCAGGCATCTTCAGTTAGTAAAACCGTCATCAATTACGAATGTCCTGTCTATGATAAAATCACGATGAACCGTCATCATTTGACGGATTAAAATACGTTCCAGTGGGCTTACATCAAGCAACGGACTATGAATCTCATAAATGTTATTCAGGAAAATACTGGGTCCGGAAGCCGATAAACTTACGTGTGTGTATCACCAACGTAACCGTAACCACAGCGTTTGACAACACAAGCCGGAGTGTGTTGCTGGAGCATGTGCGGTGGCTGCCGTCCGGGTACAGACGGTAAAGTTGTCTTTAACGACTGATTTTTCCAGTATGGCAGCGGGTTAGCAGCACCTCTTAGGAGAGTGACTTCTGGAAGTCCTACCACCTCACAGCAAGTACAACAAGCGCAAGCGCGAAAGAGCCAATTGAAATGTTTGGGTACTGTAATGAGGCTGTATGGCTGAAAGGGATTATAAATGGCGATTCAAAACTAGTGTCACACAGGAAAAAAGACTACTCTCGCGATTCAATAGTCTTGATCCATAGGCCAAAATCGTATTCGGGGATGTGAGAAGAACGATATTTCGAAGCAAAAGTCTAGAAAGCATAGGTTCTAAAACGCATACCTTAAGAGCTACGAGAAACTTATTCACCAGAAGAGATGTGTTTCAAACTAGGGTAAATAAACAATTATCATAACTCTTAAGGTATACACTTTGGAGCCCAGTTTTACAGACCCTTTCCTGTTCTATTGATTCATTTCACCACTTCTCAAAGTACGAAAAGCAAACAGCCTCCAGTAGAATATATCTTTGACAGTTGCACCTGGGACCACCCGAACTACACCGGCAAAACTTTCACAGAAGGCAGTACGGACGAAAACCTGTGCGTATGACTTTTTTTTTTTTTGTTCCGTACTGCCGCTTCTAAATTTCTGAATACGAGTCATGACAAATTCCGCACTTCGCACCGAATGTCTAAGAAACACCGTCAGAGTCTCATCACCCAATATGTCCAGGTTACATGTTTTAGTACGGTGTAACAAACCTTTTACGGCTTTTACGTGTAACTATCTCCTGAACCCATTCACAAAATCGTACCCGACGTTCTGGGTCGTCGGCACTTAAGTCTTACACCAGCCGTGGAATGTACACGCAGAAATTACCTTTCTTCAGAATGCGCAGCACAGTACCAGCACTTATACCTCTCTCACCTGATCCTGGTCTTGAGGTTTGCTTTGTGAACGGTGAAACAATTCCAGCATCGTAACAGATGATTGGTCACTGGTGCCCGTCACACATTGATCCCCGATCCTCATATTTGTCTCGTAGGCGTGTAACTGTTGACTTCGATGATGGAGCTGCACTACACTCACATACTCTCTATTCAAAAATCGGAGCGACGGCTTTCAGACATCTGTTTCGACTCTTGGAAAGCTCGAATGTTTGTCCATTATGGCACAAACTGGGTTGCATAGCTAGCTAGATAAGACGTCTCTGCTACCAACTATTGACGAAATATAACACTACTCCTTCTTAAAAATCAAATTTTCTAGGCAGAAAAATAAATTTTCTAACACAGTTCAGTGATTATACATATATATCCCCGTATAGAGGATGCGTCATATATATACGGGGAGTTCCGAAACTATTCGTTCAAATTAATGCGACCATCAAAACACAAATATTTAGTTATGTTACATATGATAACTGACTGCAGTTTCTGATGGTAGGGACGATGTACAAATAACGTAGTTTTTAATGCCATTTGCAGCAGTGGCATTCACAGGAACTTCCCGAACTCCTGAAAGCATGCAGTACATCGTCGGACTATTGGTTGAGGTGTCCGTACGAAGATTCCTGGCACGTTTTTAATGACACCAGCAGCTGCTGCAAGACGAGATCGCCTCTTTCCACAACGGTTGCATACACCAGCTGCTTCATAGGCCACCAGTGGAAGATTTGTACCAAAATGCACGTAAAATATCCTTATACAACTTTCGAAATTTTGTCCCGGCAAATTTTCAGAGGTTATTTAGGGAAACGTGAATATTCTGGGATAATAGCACCACGGTTCCCATTACATGGTTACAGCTACTTCATTTTGCTGATTTTTTTGGGTGTCTGCACTGCAGTAAAAATAAAGCTCAGCAACGCAACTGTCGACGGTACTATAGTGAAGCGCCAAAGAAACTGGTATAGTCACGCGTATTCAAATACAGAGATATTTTAACAGGCAGAATACGCTCTGCGCTCGACAATGCCTATATGAGACAACAATAGCGAGGCCCTGGTTTTAGATCGGTTACTGCTGCTACAATGGCAGGTTATCAAGATTTTAGTGAGTTTGAAATTGGTGTTATAGTCGGCGCACGAGAGATGGGGCACAGTATCTCCGAGGTAGCGATGAAGTGGGAATTTTCCCGTACGATCATTTAACGAGTCTACCGTAAATATCGAGAATCCGGTAGAACATCATATCTCCAACACAGTTGCTGCCCGAAAATGATCCTGCAAGAACGGGAGCAACGACGACTGAAAAGAATTGTTCAACGTGACCGAAGTACAACCCTTCCGCAAATTGCTGCAGATTTCAATGCTGGACCATCATCAAATGTTAGCGTGCGAACCATTCAACGAAACATCATCGATATGGGTTTTCGGAGCCGAAGCCCCACTCATGTACGCTTGATGATTGCAAGACACAAAGCTTTACGCCTCGCCTGGACCCGTCAACACCGACACTGGACTGTTGATGGGTGTAAACATGTTGCTGGTAGGACGAGTTTTGCTTCGAACTATATCGAACGAATGGACGTGTACGCGTATGGAGACAACCTCAAGAATCCATGGAGCCTGCATGTCAGCAGGGGACTGCTCAAGCTGGTGGAGACTCTGTGATGGTGTGGG
Source organism: Schistocerca gregaria (assembly GCF_023897955.1). Taxonomy (NCBI): domain Eukaryota; kingdom Metazoa; phylum Arthropoda; class Insecta; order Orthoptera; family Acrididae; genus Schistocerca; species Schistocerca gregaria. The sequence goes on from NC_064924.1 coordinate 517,434,970, forward strand.
GTGTGTACAGTTTAAGTGATATGGGACTGCTGATACGTCTACATACACGTACGTTAGTGTCCTGTCTGATCACCTGCATCCATTCATGTCTATTGTGCATTCCGACGGAGCTGGAAAATTCCAGTGGGACAATTCGACACCCCTCACGTCCAAAATTGCTGCAGAGTGGCTCCAGGAACACTCTTCTGAGTTCAAACACTTCCGCTGGCCACCAATCTCCCGCGACATGGACATTATTGAGCTGGAAAGCATTGCAACGTAGTGTTTAGAAGAGATCTCCACTACCTCGTGCTCTTAACAATTTATGGACAGCCTACAGGATTCATGGTGTCAGTTCCCTCGAGCACTACTTCAGACATTAGTCGAGTCCATGCCACGTCGTGTAGCGGCATGTCTGCCTGCTCGAGCAAGCCCTGCATGTTATGAGGCAAGTGTATCAACTTCCTTGGCTCTTCGGTGTATATGTACAGGGTGATTCAGATGTCCCTAGCTGTTGGTGTTATACTGCCCACAATGCCTTCGTAAACCACCTGAATGGCTTTCGTAGTCTCTCGCTCGTTATGCGCAAACAATTAGCCCTACAAAAAAATTGAATACTAACTTTTTGTTGGAAATTTAATGCACCTAGGTTTTGTGCCCGGACACGTTTCCGCAGGAAGTCACGGTTTTCGAGGTATTTAAAGAAATTCATTTCAAATGTCAACTTTTTATATGTTGTTTTAGAATAAATCGATAACAATGGCCTCTAGCAAAAATGGATCCCAGCCCAAAAGACTACAAAATTTAATATATACCTGCTTTATTAATTGCATCGTACGTCGAATAGGTTTGACACCATATATGGACAAGGAAAATATAGTCTCTGAAGTCAACTTCTGTTGTTAAAGAACTCTGACATAGGCTGTCACTGGCTGGGACTGTGAAATTATATTCGAAACTGATCTATGTGTTGATGGTTGACTCTGATGCCTGCTTGGAGGCAATGGATGTACTCCAACGTTATGGTACGGCAGCCTGTTTCAGCACTGCCTTTGGTTTTGTTTTCGTGAAATACTTTCACAACAGTAAAAAAGATCGTAATACGCAATCACCAAACCATAGCAACACGAAAGGGTCTGCCTACTCGTGGTCTTCCATGCACGTACGCAAAACAACTGAAACTTTGAGAGATTCACCATGAGTGGGTAATTATAAGTAAAAGCTATATTTCTCTTCTTGCCATGTTAAAATTGTCCTCTTTTATCAAAACGCAACCGAGTTTACACATTGACACCTTACTACCATGTTCTGCAGATGCAATTACAGGAGAATTCTGAATCTTTGGTTCATCAAGTGAGTGAATGAGGAAAAGTGAGGTTAATAGCTCTCGAAAAGGCACATCCTCAGTACGAAAATTAAAGTGTAATGTCTTCACTTATGCTGTTCCAAAAGCAGCATCATTTCACGTTTCACCAGCTATCGATGTTCTTGAAAATTATATTTATTCATCGAAAAAGTCTGTAGTTAGTAGAATAACATGGTAATAATGAAGTTTTACGTAAAAACCACATGGAAAAATATTGTTATGTTTGCGAACTATCATTTGCCAAAGTCTCATTTCAGTATGTCAAACCGTTTGCGAAACATAAGGAATGTTATGAATGTTTTATTTTGACTTTGTTGCTAATGCGTGCTATCGCAAATGAGGGAGCTACATCAGATTAATTTCCTTGAGATTGGTGACAGACGGAAACCCCTACCCAATCTTAAAGAAATAATTTAGTACCTTAGTTAAGTTTCCTATGAAGCATAATTTAATATAGAGTACACTAAACGCAAAAATCATAGCGAACCCTGTAATTCATTGCAAACTTTGTCGAATATCAACTGGCGTCTCACTGAATCGCAAAGGTGACAATAATTTTAACGTTTAACGAAATAATGAGCACGTCATCATGAGGCTGACGTACAGAGCTATAAGTAACATAAAGATGAAAATTTTTACCGAATAGTTTCTAAAAAATCGTTGGCAACCTCGATCTCTCATCGCTGCACATTGCCGATGTGTGGAAAGGTGACAAACAATGTCGTCGTTCCCTTCCGTAGAAACGAATGAACTCTCCCAGTGCTCTGGACGAAAACTGGCCACTGCACATCGGCCACCGTACCCTGTGCAGACTCTACAGCAGGGAATGAGTAATGCAGATGCTTGGTGGTAGCAGACAGTGCGGGCATATCAGCTCACTTTGTTGAATGTGAGAGTAAAATTCGGCATCAAAAATTATTTTGTTTCCAACTTGATTGAAACTGACGCTTTCCGCTGAAACTAAATATCGCATGAAAGGCGTGATGAGCAGTATCTGATTGGCCTGGACACTGCAAAAACGAAATTGCAAATTTACATGTTACAGCGTTCCATCTATACTCCCGGCAACCCATCTGGCTCAACAACGTCACGGGGTGCATAAATTCCACGCAATCGCCCTGCATAAGGAAACAGTTCTACAGCTGTTCCACTTGGTGACCCTAGCAGCGCCACCAGTGGTCACGGAAAAGAGAGCGTCCTATATGTATCCATGACGCATTTGACCTAAAACAGTTCCTTCCTGCGAAATCCTGCCGTGTGAAGGTATTTATCCCGACGCACCGCCATGCAGAGTCAAATCACCTCGATCAACAGCTACAAACGGGCATCCACTCCACTACGACGCTAATGCCCGATGCCCTCCTGCTGTCACCTCCACGGACACCATCAGACCTCTGCAGCTCATCCGACGGTCCAGTCTCTGTGGTTGGACGTCGTAACTTGGTTCACACACTTTGCTAGAACATTTTCTACATTCTGTTTCTCTGAGGACCTTCAACAGCTATTCCTAAAGTAAGTTCCGATCGGTCGAGAAATGGAAACTACTGCGTAATTTTTTTTTTTATTTTTTTATTTTTTGTGCTGTAGTTAGCTACACCTTACAGCTGCTTTTCTACATAGCCGCCGCACCGACTTAGGCATTTGTCGTAGCGTTGTACCAACTTTCTAATACCCTCGTCATAAAAGGCAACCGCCTGTGCTTTCCACCATTCCTCTACGCTCGGTTACAGCTCGTTGTGTGTGCCAAAAAGGTTATCTTCATAGCTAGCGGTTGATTTGAGCAGAGCTGAAACTCAGGAAGACGAGATTATGGGCAATATTGTGGATGATGAAACACTTCCCATCGAAAACGCAGCAGTAGGATCCATATTGCCCCTGCAGAGTGCGGCTGAGAATTGTCATGAAGAACGAAACGCATGACAGCTATGTAATGTGGGCTGCAGGACATCAGGCGAAATCTCTTACCAGATCCTCTACTTGGCCGGGTACATTATTTTCTAGGCATCTTTACATGCTCACTGTACTCTCAGAATTGAAAAGAGTGACATGCTCCGATCGACAGGCATACTAGAGACACTACCAAATACATCTGTGTAAAACTTCATAATGGTTTCCATTTCGCCACCGGTCAGAACTTACTTTCCGAATAGCCCTGGTATATTACTGTGCATGTAATAAAAGTAAACTCTTGTGGAACTTAGTTTACGAGTGAAGCAGTAGAATTTTATAAATATTAGTTTGTCGAAAACTCGACCAAGTATGATACTTTGAGTTGTTGAACAAAGGCCTTCAGTTTGTGTCAGTTTTGAGTGTTAATTGTGTTTAGTTCATCGGAGCATACTAGCATACTATATATTTTCCAATAAACTATATTTATGGAAAATTGGTGACTTTAATTCTGCCTCCAGTGCATTCTCTACAAATATCTACCGACACACCGACACACTGTGTGTGTGTGTGTGTGTGTGTGTGTGTGTGTGTGTGTGTGTGTGTGTGTTTGTGCAGTAGTAGTAGTTGTTGTTGGTGAAGTTGTTTCTACCACATCGTGGTGCTCACTAAGACCTATTCTCTCTCTGTTGCATCAAAGGGAAAAGTTAGAGATTGTTAAATGGCGCTCTCGAAATCTACGAATATTTTCGGCACTTAACAAATGTTATCAACTATTCTAGAATGTTCTCGAATATTTTATAGTATTCAAGATTATTCCAGAGTTTCCTTTAAGTTTTCAAATGTCTCTCATGACCTGGAATATTGTAGAGTATTTTCTAATGTTCGAAAATCTTCCGAAGTTTTCTTGAATGTTTTAGAATGTTCTCGAATCATTTACAATATTATGGAATGTTGTGGAGTAATAATTATCTCTTTGGATGCACAGGAAGTCACAGTAAAACTGTTTTCATAAACTTTATTTTAGTCAAAATGCGAGTGAATAAACAAACTTTGACGTCATCTGTATCTACAGCCCTGTTAATGGAAGGTGGAAATATGGCACATTGTGCCTTAAAGCAGCCGGTTAATGTAGCCGAACAGGAAAATGCACTTTGTGATAGAAAAAGGGTTCTACGTGTAACCATATGATAAAAAGTCATAGTTCGATACGAATGCACGATAAAAAGTCACTTGAGGACCCGGACAGAATGTTTAAGCATCTTCTGAGGATCAACAGACAGATGGGAGTTGTATTACTGATGCTGTCAATGGATTTTCGACAAACGCTATCAGGGATTCCAAAAATAGTACCGGCCGATGAAATAAACACATTTTTAAAGAAATCCGGCATTTCGAATCACATAAAAACTTGTCAATAACGGAAAACCTGAGTGCCATAATATCAGGCAATCCAAACACAAAATTACTGTCCGAAAACCTTTTAAAACTTGTAAACAGCACATTTCACATTGATGCGCACTTCAGGGTAGTTGTATTTTCCAAGTAGTTCTGCAACGTAGTAAAGACAATGGAATAATGCACTGAGTAAGTGTGTCCATATATACAGAGGAACTGCATAAATAACACAGTTCAACAAAGAAATCAGCGAATACCGGATGTGATACCAAAGGAAGAAAAGATATATAAATCCACTGGCACTTTTTTGAAGGAAGAGAAAACCGTAAGCGTCTCACTGTTTGGAATTGAAAACTGAGCCGATAACAATACTGCCCAAACTCACCAGATTAGTCTGATGATCAAGACTGTACATCATAAAGCCCCTAAAAACAACATACAAGCGGCAATACTAGTCGGAAAAGAGAAAGACAAGTAGAAATTCACATCACGAATTTCACTTATTTCAACTCATTAGTCATTCAGGTTCAAAAGGCTTCAGTTTTCAGTAAGATTTGCGTAAGGTATGACAATCGGGAAAGCTCAAGGCAAACATTACTATGTTGTGCAGTGCAAAAGAATCGTGCTCTCTAACAGACAACTGTGAATTGAGTGTTATTGTGTTTGACAACCACAAAACATATTCGTTTTTGCACCTGAAGACAATACGCCAAATGTAGCTTTTGAAAACATGCTTTCAATAAGCTTTTCCTTCTTCACAGACGGTACGACAACAATGAGTCACTAAATGAAGGTGGAATTTTCCACTTCGCTGTATTCATTTTCTTTATTCGCAATTTGGTTAAGCCTTCTAAGCCACTCTTATGGTACTTTGTAGTTATATTAAAATGTCAGCGTCTTTAATTGCGTATTTTCTATTCGTTTTGGTTCAGGAATGCTGTCTTCTTGGTTTCACAGCTTGACATTTACTAGAGTATTATAATGACCAGTGTAATATCCTTGTAACTGTCAAGCAGTCAAACCAACAAGTTAGTATTACTGATCAGTATAATGTCCTTCTACATGTCACGCTGTCAAACCAACAAGACAGCATTTGTGAACCAAAACGAATAGAAAACAAACATTTAAAGACGTCCACATTTCTACGCAACCGAAAAATCACTTGAGAATGACCTAGAAGGCTGAAACTAGTTGTAAACAAATAAAATTAATACTACGAAAGTGGAAAATACCACCTTCTTTCAGTAAGTTCGTGCTATTGTACTGAATGAAAAATCTTTCATTTCTTGAAAATGAGATGGTTAATCGGATTCCGGAAGCAAATGAAATAATTTTTGTGTGCCGGGTTCGGGAGCGCCACGTAGATTTATCGTAAAAACTTGCAAATAAATTCATAATAAGCGTTTCGCATTGCTATGTAACTTCATTTTAAGTCTGTTTAACACAATGGTTACATAGACTAGTATATTGGTTACAGAATAAATAAGACGAAATATTGCTTTGCCGGATTATACATCCTATTTTCAATGCTGCCTTAGCTCTAGAGTTCAATATGAATTGTACTTTTCAAGCTTTTTGGATTGTTTTCGCAACGAGCTTGCCTCTGATTTGTTTTTCTGTTGTTTAGAGTATAATCATGAGTCATATTAGACATCTTTCATTATTTTCTAATTTTCAGTTTAATAACTGTTTCCACTCATATTCCATAGAATTTCTTTAGTGCATAACTTTGGATCCCAGTAGTTCTCCAGAAACCAATCACAGTGGCACCCGAATCGATGTCATCTCAAGGGTTGGCAACCGGCGGCCAGCGGGCTCGATACGGCATGCAATTTATTTCAAACCGCCCCGTGGAAACAATTCGAGGGGAGGAAGAGCGAGGTGGTCGTTTGTATTTATTTAGTGTTACAGAGTCAATTCATGTCCCTGCGATGAGTCATCATAAGCATTTTGGACAGATATTTAAAAATTGCTTGCTAATAGTGTTCGCGGATATTAACAGAGTAACTTTCAAACACTTGAATAAGCTGCCTGTATTCAAAAATTGGAAAGTTAATCCTAATTGCTTATCGACTGGAAATGCCTAACTCATAGCCGTATTCCGTTTTACTTTCTTTTCTCCTGTTAACAATTTTCGCCCGTTGTGAGCGTATTACAACCCTGCGACTGTTCAAACTAAAGGTAATTTATGATGAATTTGCTGCAACCAGTAGCTTTTACAGACGTTAATTTTCCATGATGACACTTCAAGGTCCATAGCATCCGATCCTCACATGTTTACATCTATTTCTTGTCGTGAACACCTCTGTACTAACGGCTTTGTAGAATTTAGCAACGGAACTTTTAAAAGAGGTAGTGTAACACGTCATAAGTAAAGAAACATTGTTCACGACGCATTAATAAATGTAAAGATCTCGGAATAGGGTGAGCACAGAATCGAGTGTACTCGCAAGAAAGGTGTTTTTGGGCATAATTTGTTGGCGTGACGTGGTGCTGGGGTGACATTCATATCAGTGTATTTATATGACTGCGTTACGTCATAAACATTAACGTAACGAACGCTATAGTTCTGATTCTATGGACTGGAAGCGCTACTATCGCGTCACGTGACGAGTGACGAGGCTGCTAGAGAGCTGAAGTAAGCATGTGTATCAGGCCCGCAGGTCCGCAATGGTTTCCCATGCCTGCGTCTTAGTAAACGCGATTCCACGCTATAGCAATTAATACCCTAATTCATAAAAATCATGTGCACGCATCAACATTGGTACCACGACGTCGCCGGCAGTACAAATACTTCCCAACAACCACGTGTATGTCCTTTATGGGCTCACCCAATTGTTTATACGTTATTAGTCTCTTAGTTAACAACGATTGAAGTCAGACTGCATTTTGTCACCAAAGAAGTTTTGACCGACGATTTAACAAGTATTTGCGTGTCAAAAAATAAACTACGAACGGGTCGTCTTCAGCTAGTGTTAAAATTTTTATATTGGATATTGGTATTCCGGTTGCCATAGACTTATTTATCGATTACAATTTTTTTTTATTATAGCTCACTGTTGCACTTTCAGTTTACATAGTGCCATTTTGTCATTTGGAGATACTGAATGGAGCTGCGGGCGCTAGAAAACGGAGTGCCAAGAGGAGAAATCGGAACATTTCCGACATGTTGTTCTGTTTCAGTTCAATGGAGGATTTGTAATCTCCACCTTCTTAATCGTCCTATTGGGTTGCGACGTAAATGACAATGAACGCGTTTGGCTAATGAACTTTTACAATGAGTTAGGCTATCGTTACTGAAGAAAGATACCTTTTCGTAGGTGGAAAGTGTACAACAGACACTTCTGAAGGAAAAACCTATTCTAAATCTAAGTACTGGTAATAGTTGTGAAAGGGATTGAAATTAGTGCAATTTCTCATGCACCACACAGGGTGAAAGAGTACCACGTAATATTTAATACAAAATTACTGATTTCCGAAAAAGAGATAATTAAACGATCGCCAGTCCACTAGGGCAATGAATATCCAAAATACGAAAAAAACGCAATGAAAAAATCATGCAAATCACAACATAACAGTTCACGAGAAAATAAATGAATCAGATAGCACTGAGTTTGCAGTTGCTCATTCTGAAATGCTAAATTTAGAAAGTAAAGTTAAATGAATTTGCTGGTTAAATAAATGACTCTGAGTAATGTAATTTGAAATCTGGAAAAAGGCAAACATTTTACTTTTAATTAATGAATGATTGAATTGAATTTACTTTAAGCAAATGAGCAACTAATTTACTTTTAACTTTTTTTTTAATCATCAGTCTTTCGACAAGTATGACCTGTGCCAACCTCTTTTTCTAGTTTTTGCACTCTACAGCTCCCTCTAGTACTATAGAAGTCATTTCCTCATGTCCCAACAGATGTCGTACCATCATGTTCCTTCTTCTTTTCAATGTTTTTAAACATAGTCCTTTCCTCTCCGATTCTGCAAAGAACCTCCTCATTCCTTATCTTATCAGTTCACCTAATTTTCTGTTCCAGTTTTCACAAGGTCCATGTTTCACTACCATACAATTCTGTGCTCCAGACGTGTGTTTTCAGAAATTTCTTCCTCAAATTAAGGCCTATGTTTGATACCAGCAAACTTCTCTTGACCAGGAATGCCCTCTTTGCCAGTGCTATTCTGGCTTTGATGCCTGGCTACTCTGTCCATCATTGGTTCTTTTGCTGCCTGGATGCCAAAATTCCTTTTCATTTACTTCGTAACCATCAATCCTGATTGTAATGTTCTCGCTGTTCTCATTTCTGCTACCTCTCATTACTTTTGTCTTTCGTCGATTTACTTTCAATACACTCATTACACTGTTTATTCCATTTAGGAGATGACGGCATTCTTCTTCACTCTCACTCAGGATAGCGATGTAATCAGCGAATCGTATCATTGATGTCCTTCCACCTCGAATTTTGATTCCACTTCTGAGCATTTCTTTTATTTCCTTAATTGCTTCTTCGTTCTAGAGTTGTAACAATAGGGGCGAAGGAATACATACTGTCTAACATCCTTTTCAATCTAAGTGCTTCTTGGTCGTCGACTCGTAATATTCGCTCTTGGGTATTATGCATACTGAATATTACCATTCTCTCATCGTACTTACATCTATTTTTCTCAGAATTTCGAAAATCTTGCACCACTTTACATTGTCGAACGCTTTCTCTAGGTCGACAAATCCTACAGACATGTCTAGATTTTTCTTTAGTCATGCTTCCATTATCAGGCGCTATCTCTTACCGTTACCCTTCCTAAAGCCCAACCAGTAGTCATCTTTCAACATTGTTGTTGTTGTGGACTTCAGTCCTGAGACTGGTTGGATGCAGCTCTCCATGCTACTCAATCCTGTGCAAGCTTCTTCATCTCCCTGTAACTACGGCAACCTACATCGTTCTGAATCTGTTTAGTGTATTCATTTCTTGGTCTCCCTCTACGATTTTTACACTCCACGCTGCCCTCGAATACTAAATTGGTGATCCCTCGATGTCTCAGAACATGTCCTGCCAACCGATCCCTTCTTCTAGTCAACTGGTGCCACAAGCTCCTCTTCTCCCCAATTCTATTCAAAACCTCCTCATTAGTTATGCGATCAGCCCATCTAATCATCAGCATTCTTCTGTAGCACCAAATTTCGAAAGCTTCTATTCTCTTCTTGTCCAAACTATTTGTTGTCCATGTTTCACTTAGATACATGGCTACCTTCCGTACAAATACTTTCAGAAACGACTAACTGAGACTTAAATATATACTCGATGTTAACAAATTTCTCTTCTTAAGAAACGCTTTATATCCTCTCTACTTCGCCCATCATCAGTTATTTTGCTCCCCAAATAGCAAACCTCCTTTACTACTATAAAGGTGTCATTTCCTAATCTAATTCCCTCAGCATCACCTGACTTAATTCGACTACATTTCATGATCCTCGTTTCGCTTTTGTTGATGTTCATCTTATATCCATCTTTCAAGACACTGTCCATTCCGTTCAACTGCTCTTCCAAGCCCTTTGCCGTGTCTGACAGAATTACAATGTCATCGACGAACCTCAAAGTTTTTATTTCTTCTCCATGGATTTTAATACCTACCTCGAATTTTTCTTTTGTTTCCTTCACTGCTTGCTCTATATAGAGATTGAATAACATTGGGGAGAGGCTACAACCCTGTCTCACTCCATTCTCAGCCAATGCTTCCCTTTCGTGTCCTTCGACTCATATAACTACCATCTGGTTTCTGTACAAATTGCAAATAGCCTTCCGCTCTCTGTATTTTACCCCTATAACCTACAGAATATGAAAGGGAGTATTCCAGCCACATTGTCAAAAGCTTTCTCTAAGTCTACAAAGGCTAGAAACGTAGGTTTGCCTTTCCTTAATCTAGCTTCTAAGATAAGTCGTAAGGTCAGTATTGCCTCCCGTGTTCCAACATTTCTACGGAATCCAATCTGATCTTCCCCAAGGTCGGATTCCACCAGTTTTTCCATTCGTCTGTAAAAAATTTGCGTTACTATTTTGCAGCTGTGACTTATTAAACTGATTGTTCGCTAATTTTCACATCTCTTAACACCTGCTTTCCTTGGGACTGGGATTATTATATTCTTCTTTAAGTCTCAGGATATTTCGCCTGTCTCAAACATCTTGCTCACCAGATGGTAGAGTTTTGTCAGGACTGGCTCTCCCAAGGTTGTCACTAGTTCTAATGGAATGTAATCTACTCCAGGGGCCTTGTTTCGACTCAGGTCTTTCAGTGCTCCGTCAAACTTTACACGCAATATCATATCTCCCATTTCATCTTCATCTACATACTCTCCCATTTATATAATATTGTTCTCAAGTACATCGCACTTGTATAGGCCCTCTACATACTCCTTCCACCTTTCTGCTTTCCCTTCTTTGCTTAGAACTGGGTTTCCATCAAAGGTCTTGATATTCATGCAAGTGGTTCTCCTTTCTCCAACGGTCTCTTTAATTTTCCTGTAGGCATTATCTATCTAACCCTTAGTGAGATAAGCCTCTACATACTTACATTTATCCTCTAGCCATTTTGCACTTCCTCTCGATATCGTTTTTGAGACGTTTGTACTCCTTTTTGCCAGCTTCATTTACTGCATTTTTATATTTTCTCCTTTCATCAGTTAAATGCAATATTTCTTCTGTTACCGAAGGGTTTCTACTAACCCTCGTCTTTTTACCTTTTTGATACTCTGCTGCCTTCACTATTTCATCCGTCAAAGCTACCCATTCTTCTTATATTGTATTTCTCTCCACCATTCCTGTCAATTATTCCCTTATGCTCTCCCTGACACTCTGTACAGTCTCTGGTTCTTTCAGTTTATCCAGGTCCCATCTCCTTAAATTCCCCCCTTTTTCAGTTTCTTCAGTTTTAATCTTCAGTTCAAAACCAATCGATGGTGGTCAGAGTCCACATCTGCACCTGGAAACGACTTACAATTTAAAACCTGGTTCCCAAATCTCTGTCTTACCATTATATAATCTATCTGATACCTTTTAATATCTCCATGGTTCTTCCATGTATACATCCTTCTTTTATGATTGTTACACCTAGTATTAGACATGATTAACTTTTGCTCTGCGCAAAATTCTATCAGGCGGCTTCCTCTTTAATTTCTTTGCCCCAATCCATATTCACCTACTATGTTTCCTTCTGTCGCTTTTCCTACTGATGAGTTCCAGTCACCCATGACTATTAAATTTTCGTCTCCCTTCACTACATGAAAAATTTCTTTTATCTCTTCAAACATTTCATCAATTTCTTCGTCATCTGCAGAGCTAGTTGGCATATAAACTTGTACTACTGTAGTAGGTGTGGGCTTCGTGTCTATCTTGGCCACAATAATGAGTTCACTATGCTGTTTGTAGTAGCTTACCTGTACACCTATTTTTTTATTCATTATTAAACCCACTCCTGCATTACTGGTATTTGATCTTGTATTTATAACCCTGTATTCACCTGACCAGAAGTCTTGATCCTCTTGCCACCGAACTTCACTAATTCCCACTATATCTAACTTTAACCTATCCATTTCCCTTTTTAAATTTTCTAACCTACCTGCCCGAATAAGAGATCAGACATTCCACGCCCCTATCTGTAGAATGCCAGTTTTCTTTCTCCTGATAACAACGTCCTCTTGAGCAGTATCTGCCAGGAGATCCGAATGGGGGATTATTTTACCCCCGGAATATTTTACCCAAGAGGACGCCATCATCATTTAATCATACAGTGAAGCTGCATGCCCTCGGGAAAAATTGCGGCTGTAGTTTCCCCTTGCTTTCAGCCATTCGCAGTACCAGAACAGCAAGGCCATTTTGGTTAATGTTAGAAGGCGAGATCAGTCAATTATCCAGACTGTTGCCCCTGCAACTACTGAAAAGGCTGCTGCCCCTCTTCAGTAATCACACGTTTGTCTGGCCTCTCAACAGATACCCCTCCGTTGTGGTTGCACCTACGGTACGGCTATCTGTATCGTTGAGGCACGCAGCATAGAGAACGCATTATTGTGGCGAAGATAGATACGAAGCCCACGCCTACCACAGTAGTACAAGTTTATATACCAACTAGTTCTGCAATTGGGGAAGAAATTGATGAAATGTGTGATGAAATAAAAGAAATTATTCACATAGTGAAGGGAGACGACAATTTAATGCTCATGTTTGACTGGAATTCGCATTAGGGAAAGGGAGAGAAGGAAACATAGTAGATGGATTTGGATTGAGGCTAAGAAATGAAAGAGGAAGCCACATGGAAGACTTCTGCACAGAGCACAACTTAATCATAGCTAACACTTGGTTCAAGAATCAGAAAAGAAGGTTGTATACATGGAAAAGCCTGGGGATACTGACAGGTTACAGATAGATTATATAATGGTGAGACAGAGATTTAGGAACCAGGTTTTAAATTATAAGACATTTCCAGGGGCATATGTGGACTCTGACCACAATCTATTGGTTATGAACTGTGCAGTTCATAACCAGTAGATTGTGGTCAGAGTACACATCTGCTCCTGGAAGAAACTGCAAAAAGGTGGGAATTTAAGAAGATGGGACCTGAGTAAACTGACTAAACAAGAATTTGTTCAGTATTTCAGGGAGAGCATAAGGGAACAATTGACAGGAATGGGGGAAAGAAATACAGTAGAAGATGAATGGGAAGCTTTGAGGGATGAAATAGTGAAGGCAGCAGAGGATCAAAGGTAAAAAGAAGAGGGCTAGTAGAAATCCTAGGGTAACAGAAGAGATATTTAACTTAATTGATAAAAGGAGAAAATATAAAAATGCAGTAAATGAAGCAAGCAAAGAGGAATACAAATGTCTCGAAAATCAGATCGACAGGAAGTGCGCAAAATGGCTAAGCAGGAATGGCTAGAGGACAAATGTATGGATGTAGATGCTTATCTTACTAAGGGTAAGATAGATACTGCCTACAGGAAGATATAAGAGTCCTTTGGAGAAAAGAGAACTACTTGTAGGAATATCAAGATGGAAACCCAGTTCTAAGCAAAGAAGGGAAAGCAGAAAGGTGGAAGTAGTATATACAAGGGCGATATACTTGAGGACAATATTATGGAAATGGAAGAGGATGTAGATGAAGATGAAATGGGAGATATGATACTGCGTGAAGAGTTTGATAGAGCATTGAAAGACCTGAAACGAAACAAGGCACCGGGAGTAAACAACATTCCATTAGAGCTACTGACAGCCTTGGGAGAACCGCGCTAACATAACTCTACTATCTAGTGAGCAAGATGTATAAGACAGGCGAAATATCCTCAGACTTTAAGAAGAATATAATAATTCCAGTCCCAAAGAAAGCAGGTGTTGAGAGATGTGAAAATTACCGAACTATCAGTTTAATAAGTCACAGCTGCAAAATAGTACCGCGAATTCTTTACAGACAAATGGAAAAACTAGTAGAAGCCGACATCGGGGAAGATCAGATTGGATTCCGTAGAAATATGGGAACACGTGAGGCAACACTGGCGTTACGACTTATCTTAGAAGCTAGATTATGGAAAGGCAAACCTACGTTTCTACCATTTGTGGACTTAGAGAAAGCTTTTGACAATGTGGCTGGAATACTCCCTTTCATATTCTGTAGATTACAGGGGTAAAATACAGAGAGCAAAAATCTATTTGCAATTTGTACAGAAACCAGATGGCAGTTATAAGAGTCGAGGGACACGAAAGGGAAGCATTGGCTGAGAAGGGAGTGAGGCAGGGTTGAAGGCTCTCCACAATGTTATTCAATCTGTATATTGAGCAAGCAGTAAAGGAAACAAAAGAAAAGTTCGGAGTAGGCATTAAAATCCATGGAGAAGTTATAAATACTTCGAGGTTCGTCGATGACATAGTAATTCTGTCAGAGACACCAAAGGGCTTGGAAGAGCAGTTGAACGGAATGGACAGTGTCTTGAAAGGAGTATATAAGATGAACATCAACAAAAGCAAAACGAGGATAATGGAATGTAGTCGAATTAAGTCGGGTGATGCTGAGGGAATTATATTAGGAAATGAGACACTTAAAGTAGTAAAGGAGTTTTGCTATTTGGGGAGCAAAATAACTTATGATGGTCGAAGTAGAGAGGATATAAAATGTAGACTGGCAATGGCAAGGAAAGCGTTTCTGAAGAAGAGAAATTTGTTAACATCGACTATAGATTTAAGTGTCAGGAAGTCATTTCTGAAAGTATTTGTATGGAGTGTATGGAAGTGAAACGTGGACGATAAATAATTTGGACAAGAAGAGATTAGAAGTTTTCGAAATGTGGTGCTACAGAAGAATGCTGAAGATTAGATGGGTCGATCTCATAACTAATGAGGAAGTATTGAATAGGATTGGGGAGAAGAGGTGTTTGTGGCACAACTAGACTAGAAGAAGGGATGGGTTGGTTGGACATGTTCTGAGGCCTCAAGGGATCACCAATTTAGTATTGGAGAGCAGCGTGGAGGGTAAAAATCGTAGGGGGAGACTAAGAGATGAATACACTAAGCAGATTCAGAAGGATGTAGGTTGCGGTAGGTATTGGGAGATGAAGAAGCTTGCACAGGATAGAGTAGCATGGAGAGCTGCATCAAACGAGTCTCAGGACTGAAGACCACAACAACAACAACAACAAAGTTAGTCACTAATATTTGTTAAAGAAATTCCACTGGGTAATGCCAGTACAATATTAGTTACACTCCATCAGTTTACAGTCTTACCATATTGTAGCTGTGCGGACGATGAAGATTGTTGCCCACGATAATGCTGAGCTGTTGCTGCTGCTGGGCGGTTGAGACCACGAGTTGTCTCTAAAGCCACGGATAATTACCCGATAGGCAATAGTTAGAACTGCAGCTTCCTCCGCCTTTCCACTCCGACCATGCTCTCAATACTCGCCGGTTAATAAAGTAGGTGCACCTACAGTGGTGCTATCATAACCGCGTCTGCGGAACGCCCAACAAACACTTCAGCACTCCCTCACCACTCAAGCTGCTGTGTCCCATCTCAGTTCGCAGCGAGACTGAGACTCTCCATACGCAAATATAAACAACGGCAAAGCTACTGCCATTTCGTCGTTGCTATCGATACATTCAAACAAACTTCTTTTAGCAATTTACAATATTTACATCCCAATCAATTATATACGTTCACAAATAAATGCACCATTACATCCATTACGTATTAAATATTGTTTATGTAACGATGCTTGCAGATTCATATTTATGAGTATATTAGAATTTATCGCCGGAAATTAAACATCGAAAATTCAATTTCACAAAAATGAGCATCTCTGCTACCTCGACATTAATTGGCTCGTAAACAACACCGACCATTCCTATCCTGTGTCGTTAATGATAACAAGTGATGCGTGTCTATGCGAAGATAAGGAAACGAAAGGGACGTTGGAGCCCGAACAAATCAGAAACTCACCATAAAAAGATCTGCGCTCATGCACATAAGGTAACGTTATGTGTCTGGTAGAACAGCGATAGTGTGGCGTACTACTAATCGCTTTCCCGAGGTGTAACCATCACTTCTGAAATTTGTCAACAACTGAGAAGCCTTGTAGACGCAGTCCAGGAGCAACGACCAGGAAGACTGCGTGATGTGATGCTACTCCACGTTAACGCCCGCCCGCATTCTGCTGGACAGACAAAAACACTACGTAGGTGTTTGGATAGGAACTGATTTCACACCCACTTTAGTCACGTGATCTCATATATTCAGATTTACCTCTCTCTCTGTTGAACAGCCTTCAAGAAAGTTCCTTCCCGCATGCAAACGCCCTCCGAAAATGGTTCGTCTGAAAAGCAAGTGACTTCAGTAGTAGAGGAATTCCCAGTGTTGGCAGACTGTTGTAAATAGTGCAGAAGAATGTATTACTGATGACTCGAGTCTCTGTTATGTGAATCTATTGTGGTGACTTCTGTAGTAGAGGAATCCCCGGTGTTGGCAGACTTTTGTAAATGGTGAAGAAGAATATATTACTGATGAC
The DNA here is from genome assembly GCF_023897955.1 of Schistocerca gregaria. NCBI lineage: Eukaryota > Metazoa > Arthropoda > Insecta > Orthoptera > Acrididae > Schistocerca > Schistocerca gregaria. Next base: position 517,451,631 of record NC_064924.1, read on the forward strand.
CCGAGCCTCTGTCATGTTCATCCATTGTGCTTATTAAACTTTTCCAAAATTTCTGCGCACTTATGTCCCAAACTAATAATTCGTTTGAGCTGCGTAGACCTCGCGAAATCGAGAACCTCTCTCGTCAACCCACGCGATGTTACGAGGCGAGCAGCAGTTACTGTGGGACGAGGCAGGTGTTTTGAAAAGAATACTGAGTGCATCGAATCGAGCGTCATTGGTCTCTAGGTATCAGCAAGTTCCTTCTGTACGTACAGAAAGCTTCCAAAATGTTTCCCTGCTCGCTCACGTCCCTGCCTGTGAGAACTGGCTCTGTAATTTCCCGGTTTTCCGGGCAAATACTATATGTTAAAGAGCGTGCACGTACACTACAGGACTTTAAAATCTCTACACCACGAAGGTGACGTGCTACAGCCACGAAATATAACCGACAGGAGGAAGACGATGTCATGTGCAAATGATTAGCTTTTCAGAGCATTCACACAAGGTTGGCGCCAGTAGCGACACCTACAACGTGCTGACATGAGGAAAGTTTCCAACCGATTTCTCATACACAAACAGCAGTTGACCGGCGTTGCCTGGTGAAACGTTGTTGTGATGCCTCGTGTAAGGAGGAGAAATGCGTACCATCACGTTTCCGACTTTGATAAAGGTCGGATTGTAGCCTACCGCGATTGCGGTTTATCGTATTGCGACATTGCTGCTCGCGTTGGTCAAGATCTAATGACTCTTAGCAGAATATGGAATCGGTGGTTTCAGGAGGGTAATACGGAACGCCGTGATGGATCCCAACGGCCTCGTATCACTAACAGTCGAGATGACAGGCATCTTATCCGGATTGCTGTAACGGATCGTGCAGCCACGTCTCGATCCCAGAGGCAACAACCATCTGCACGAACAGTTCGACGACGTTTGCAGCAGCATGGACTATCAGCTCGAAGACCATAGCTGCGGTTACCCTTGACGCAGCATCATAGACAGAAGCGCCTGCGATGGTGTACTCAACGACGAATCTGAGTGTACGAATGGGAAAACGTCATTTTTCGGATGAATCCAGGTTATGTTTACAGCATAATGATGGTCGCATCGCCGGTCGCGGTGGTCTCGCGGTTCTAGGCGCGCAATCCGGAGCCGTCTGACTGCTACGGTCGCAGGTTCGAATCCTGCCTCGGGCATGGATGTGTGTGATGTCCTTAGGTTAGTTAGGTTTAAGTAGTTCTAAGTTCTAGGGGACTGATGACCACAGCAGTTGAGTCCCATAGTGCTCAGAGCCATTTGAACCATTTGATGGTCGCATCCGTGTTAGGCGACATCGCGGTGAACGCACATTGGAAGCGTGAATTCGTCATCGCCATACCCGCGTGTCACCCGGCGTGATGGTATGGGGTGCCAATCGTTACACGTCTCGGTCACCTCTTTTTCGCATTGACGGCACTTCGAACAGTGGATGTTACATTTCAGATGTGTTTCGATCCGTGACTCTACCCTTCATTCGATCCCTGCGAAACCCTACATTTCAGCAGGATAATGCATGTTGCAGGTCCTGTTCGGGCCTTTCTGGATACAGAAAATGTTGGACTACTGCCCTGGCTGGCACATTCTCCTGATCTCTCACCAATTGAAAACGTCTGGTCAATGGTGACCAAGCAACTGGCTCTTCACAATACGCCAGTCACTACTCTTGATGAACTGTGGTATCGTGTTGGAGCAACATGGGCAGCTGTACATGTACACGCCATCCAAGCTCTGTTTGACTCAATGTGCAGGCGTATCAAAGCCGTTATTACTGCCAGAGGTGGTTGTTCTAGGTACTGATTTCTCAGGTTCTATGCACCCAAACTGCGTGAAAATATAGTCACATGTCCTTTCTGTTATAATATATTTGTCCAATGAATACCCGTTTATCAATTACATTTATTCCTGGTGTAGCAGTTTTAATGGCCAGTAGTGTAGAATGCTCTGGATCGTCTAGTCCAACTTAACCGATAACTAACCGTAAATGGTTTTGTTCTGCTGTTTGGAGACCCCATTTGGAGCCATTCATAAACTTAATGTTACCAAACGACTATGCGCCATGTCACAGGGCCCCAACTATCCGCAATTGGCTTGAAGATATTTCTGGACCATTCAAGCGAATGATCTAGCCAGCCAAATCCTCCGACATGAATCAAATCGAACATTTATGGGACATAATAGAGAGGTTAGTTCGTGCACTAACTCCAGCACCAGCAAAACTTTCGAAACAGTGGACGTCTTTGAGACAAGCATTGCTAAACATTTCTTCCGGGGAATTCCAACGACTTGTTGAGTGCATGTCACGTCGATTGCTGCACTACTCACGACTAAAGGAGGTCCGTCACGATATTAGTAGGTATCCATGACTTTTGTCACCCCTGTGTGAATTCCGTTTGCTCCATTGCGCCATTTCCCAACTAGTGATCCACGATCGACCAGTGTTCCGCAACGGCTGAAATGTGGACCACGAGGATTTAAAACTTCAAACTTTGATTCGTTTATAATTGTTAATTCTTTTTAAAGCGGGAACTGCAGCGCCCCACATCCTGTAAGTGCGTGCATAGTTGGCCAAGGGAGGGTGGAGGGGGAGGAAGGAATGTACGTCACAGCATGTCACGAGCGGGTCAGTTAATCGTATCACCCTTTTATGTTAGTGATTCAGTTTGAATGTCTAGTGGTTAGACGGCATCAGTAGTTAAACTGCCTATTAGTCCTCAACATTCTTATCAGTTTAAGACTATTTTCTATGTCAATCGCTTATAATCAAAACTGCGTTCTACAAAACGGAACGTACGTGCAAGTATACAGTTTATACAACAGTTCGCTACATTTCGTTGGCTACATAACCAGAATATCATATTGCACAACAATATGCGTTTACAAATTAAGATAACAATAGTTCTCTTATTTATTTATTATGTTATTTATTTATTTTATTATGAAAAATGCGCAAATATTACGCCTTTGCTTTGTTATGCTTACATTCAATTGCATTGCTGTTTGCTTTCCAGAATATGACGCCAAATACAGAACGCGACAATAATTACATTAATTTCTGATTTACTTCAATAGAAAGTAATGGAAAAATAAAATCACAGTGTATCATACATCACACCGTTCTAGCAAATGACAGCTTTAAGCCAGAGAAATTGAAATACCGTATAGAAACTGTCCATCCTAATTTCTCTGTCCGACCATCAGAGTTCATTGAAGGAAAAATATAGACTCTGAAAAAAAGTGAAACTCTCCCCAAGTAGTTACTAGATTTGCGTCATCAGAAGAAACATTAGTAGCGTTGTCTGAGACATCTAAACTGATAGCACAGTGAAAATGGCCTCCCACAACAGGTAAACATTCATGAAATCTTGTTGCTCAGATCAAATTCAAGAAGATTTAAGGTTAGAAAAGAAATGTCTAAATCTAACAACGTGATAGAAGTTGGAATCGAATAATGTTAAATCACATCGAGAAGCAACTTGTTTCATGAGTTAGAGAATCACCATCTTTCGCCTTGCTGTGTTATGAATCGACTGATATTTCTAATAGTTGTCAGTTACTCGCCTTTGTCCGTTTCCTGTGAGACGACGACATAATCAAAGAACACATACTGATATCGAGGGAGATAGAAACGACGTCGAAAGGTACAAACTTAAGAAATTAATAACTGCGTGTCTTCAAATGGCTCTGAGCACTATGGTATTTAACATCTGAGGTCATCAATCCCCTAGAACTTAGAACTACGTAAACCTAACTAACCTAAGGACATCACACAAATCCATCTCCGAGGCGGGATTCAAACCTGCGGTCGTAGCGGTCGCGCAGTTCCAGACTGAAGCGCCTAGAACCGTTCGGCCACGCTGGCCGGCGTGGTGTCTTCAGAAAAATAATATTTTGTGGGGAAAGCTCTTTGGTTTCTGTACAGATCGCGCTCCAGCTATATTGGGATCAAGCTCCGGTGTAGCGACATTAATAAAACAGAAGAATCCTTCGGCGTTAACAAAGGATTGTAACATAAACTGCCAGGAATTAGATTACAACACACTTCTCGGACACTTTAACAATACAACGCAGTTGATCATGAATGTTTCGTTTAGCAAAAGTAGACTCCGCCTGCTTAGCTGATGCCGGCACGGTACCTCAGCTTGTTCGGTCAGTGTTAGCTACCCTCTGTTACAAAAAACTGAGTCAACGGATCAACGAAGAACCTGAACGGGTCACATCGGACGTCTGCCTCGTACAAAATCAACGACAATATACAACAAAATGAGATAAAAAAGATAGTGGTAACGTACTTCCTTCCCATGGAGCGGGCCCAGTTTCGATTACCGCCAGGGCTGGAGAATGTCTCCGCTCGTGGACTGGGTGTTGTGTGGTCCTCATCATCCTTTCATACTCATCAACGGCACTCAAGTCACCCAATGTGGCACTGACAGAAATAAGACTTGCACTCGGCGACCGAAGCTCCCCGAATGGGGCTTCCCGTCGAACAATGCCATATGATCATTTCATTTTTTATCAAAAGCAGCGCATTAAATAGATGACTTTAACTAAAACTATGCACCGAAATCGAGCCAGACCATGAGATCATTCTCTTTCACACAGAAGTTCGTTGTCTGTAACACACTGAGAAGGGTTTACCAACTAACAGGAGAAGATGAGTTGTTTATAGGTTATAAAAAAAATGAAACATTTAATAGAGCAGTTTTCTGATCTGATATCTCAGCTGCATTTAGCTTATCTTGTGAATATTTTCACACTATTCAGTAAGCCGTTGGAAATATGAAAATTTTACTGTTCACTGGTATGCCATACAGATTGTTTCACAACATTTCCCAAAACTATCATTTCTTTATGAACGAAAATATAAACATGGTCTGATTATTAAGTTAAACATCGAAATTGAAAGTTAAACTTGCCTCTAGTTGTAAGCTGGCGGTTAGTGTCATGTCGTCATTTATACGAATCTCCCCGCTGCAGATTGATCGCCCGCTTGCTCGTTCATTATCCCTTTTGCGAGCGCTCGATGTGGCGCAAACACAGCAACATCCGCGCACATCCTTCATTTCAAAAGGCGCAGTTCAGTTACAACTGTGAAACGCGATTTTCGCTTTGAGAACGACTTTGCACCTTGTACAGCTTAAAGCATTCGACGATGGCATCAGGAGTTTCGGAGTTGTCTGGTCTCACGCTGTTTGATTTTTGTCGTGCTTTGTACGAGTTCGTGTGTAGGAACGGTACCTAGCGGTTACTGCTGCTGAGTTGCTCTTCCAAACAGCATCCCATACGAGCAAACCAGTTGCGTCTTCACCTGCAGTTGCTTGTGCTTTAGGTACTTGAGTTGTACATTGTTCTGTTTAAAAATAATAGTTAGACGCAGTGAAAAGGTCGAACTGCGCAAATCTGCTTTCATGTCCTGCAACTAACTCGCTGCAAATAATAACCTGTAGCTGTGACGGTGCAGTTAAATAGTCTGTGCATCGGCTAGAACTGCGAGTTAACAAAATACACAGAAATACTAAATAAAGTTAAACGAATAATTAAATAAAGAGGTTTCAGCCCTAACGTTTGTAATTGATGCAGACGACAGAGAATTATGCTGCATAACATTTATTCAAGAAAGAACATGTTAACTAAACGGGAAGTGGTACTACAATATTCAGTTGAAATACAGACAGAAAATACCCTCATCAAATGCATTACGGTTACGTTGAGAACGTTACGTGAATGGTAGGAAAATCCAAAACTGAACAGTGGTCGAATACGCGAAACCTAGGCCCATTTTGTAATCACAATACACGGAATATTCGCTGTCAGAACAGTTCAGAGTTCAATACGATGATTTACAAATTCACACTCGACGCAAAGAACAGTAACTCAAACTCTGTCTATCCTCACTTCCGTAAAACAAGTGGAGTAAGCTAGACTCCTATTCCGGAGCACATTCAGGCCACTCGAAATACAAAGTTAGGGCACTGTGGTGGCCGTTCACCGCCCAGAATCAATCACCTATACGACTGAATCACGTACGATGCTATAGTCAGGTCTATCTTCTTCCAGTACTCGACACAATGTGTGCGGAATCACTCCCTTGAGTTCTTCACCCGAGAATCCCAGTCTCTACTTGATTCCCGGAGTGTTTCGCTGCTGCCTGCTTTCCCATTGGCAGAAGGCCATCCCCATCAAACATACATCTCTTACAGCTCTACAAAAATGACCTGCTTCACGTTGACCACTTCCTGGACTAAACAAGTATATTACAACAATAATTAAACAAATTAATGTCATAAACATTCGGTTACATCCGTTATTTTCCAATAAATATAATATATGTAATAAATATGTATAGAAACAATCCAGCATTCTTGCGCAAGTGTGCTTGCGATAAACGACAACAGACTGACTTTTGTATTATTATTTAAATGATTATGTATGAATTTTTGTCAGAAGCATCTTGTGGTTCTCTTTTCAACTGTAGTGTCCGCTTACACATGCGACTGACCACTTCTAAGTTAGCACAGTTTTTTAATAGGACATACAGTAGCCATTTAAATATCGTTACTGACGAAATAGGAAAAACACAACTTTAACAAACGCAGGTATGACAAAATATGAGGTACTGATGCTGTGTTAATTTACTGAGTAAATGCGGAGAACACGATGTACTAACAAACATTTGCGTAATTAAAAAGGTGTATAAGACGTGATAAATAAAGATATAAAATAGATAGAGGTACACAACTAACACGAATGATAGCTATAGTACAATGCTGTCATATGAGGTTTTGTTTGTTGAAATCGCCCGAAGCGATTAAAACTTGTTCATTTAGAGGTCCATTGAGTAAATGTTTATTCATTGGGCAGAAGGGATAGATAACATTCCACCAGAATTTCTAAATTCGTTGGGGGAAGTGGCAACGAAACGACTATTGACATGGGTGTGTAGGCTGGATTTGTCTGGCGACATATCATCTGACTTTCAGGAAAATGTCATCCACACTTCCGAAGACTGCAAGAGCTGACAAGTGCGAGAATTATCGTACAGTAAGCTTAACAGCTCATCCATCCAAGTTGCTGACAAGGATAATATACAGAAGAACGGAAAAGAAAAATGAGTGTGTGTTAGATGACGATCGGTTTGGCTTTAAGAAAGGTAAAGGCACGAGAGATGCAATTCTGATTTGCGGTTGATAATGGAGACAAGAGTGAAGAAAAATCAGGGCACATTGATGGGATTTGTCGACGTGGAAATAGTGTTGAACAATATAAAATGTTGCAAGATGTTCGAAATTCTGAAAAAAGTAGGGGTAACCTGTAGGGAAAGATGGGTCATATACAATATGTACAACAACTGAGAGGGAATAGTAAGAGTGGACGACCAAAAACTAAGGGTGTAAGACAAGTATGTAGCCTACTTGTTCAACCTGTACATCGAGGAAACAATGATGGAAAGAGTGTAATTATAATTCAGGTTGAAAGAATATCAACTATACGATTTGCTGATGACATTACTATCTTGAGTGAAATTGAAAAAGGATTACATGATCTGATGAACGGAATGAACAGTCTTATAAGTACAGACTATGGATTGAGAATAAATCGAAGAAAGACGGAGGTAATGAGAAGTAGTAGAAATGAGAACAGCGAGGAACGTGATCCTACAGTCTTGGCGTGCATCCGTGCGTCGCTGCGGTCCGGTCCCAGGTCGACGGGCACGTGCACCTTCCGCCGACCACTGGCGACAACATCGATGTACTGTGGAGACCTCACGCCCCACGTGTTGAGCAATTCGGCGGTACGTCCACCCGGCCTCCCGCATGCCCACTATACGCCCTCGCTCAAAGTCCGTCAACTGCACATACGGTTCACGTCCACGCTGTCGCGGCATGCTACCAGTGTTAAAGACTGCGATGGAGCTCCGTATGTCACGGCAAACTGGCTGACACTGACGGCGGCGGTGCACAAATGCTGCGCAGCTAGCGCCATTCGACGGCCAACACCGCGGTTCCTGGTGTGTCCGCTGTGCCGAGCGTTTGATCATTGCTTGTACAGCCCTCTCGCAGTGTCCGGAGCAAGTATGGTGGGTCTGACACACCGGTGTCAATGTGTTCTTTTTTCCATTTCCAGGAGTGTTTGTAGGTGTGTGTTTTTTATTATTCTTGGCCATAAATGACCTCCTGAAAGCTTAACCTGCTTTCTGTAAGCAACTGAAGTAAAAGTGAGGATAACTATATGAGTAAACCATTATACAAGCGGCGCTTATCTTCTAATCAGCAGCATGGTTGACTTACCGTAGAGTTATAAATCATCATCATCATTTAAGACTGATTATGCCTTTCAGCGTTCAGTGTGGATCATAGCCCCCTTATAAAATTCCTCCATGTTCCCCTGTTAAGTGCTAACATTGGTGCCTCTTCTGATGTTAAACCTATTACTTCACAATCATTCTTAACCGAATCCAGGTACCTTCTCCTTGGTCTGCTCCGACTCCTCCTACCCTCTACTGCTGAACCCATGAGTCCCTTGGGTAACCTTGCTTCTCCCATGCGTGTAACATTACCTCACCATCTAAGCCTGTTCGCCCTGACTGCTACATCTCTAGAGTACATTCCCACTTTTTCTTTGATTTCCTCATTGTGGACACTCTCTTGCCATTGTTCCGATCTACTAGTACCTGCAATCATCCTAGCTACTTTCATATCCGTAACCTCAACCTTGCTGATAGGAAACCTGAATCCACCCAGCTTTCGCTCCCATACAACAAAATTGGTCGGAAGATTGAACGATGCACTGATAACTTAGTCTTGGTACTGACTTCCTTCTTGCAGAAGAGAGTAGATCGTGGCTGAGCGCTCACTGCATTGGCTTTTCTACACCTTGCTTCCAGTTCTTTCACTAAGTTGCCATCCTGTGAGAATATGCATCCTAAGTACTTGAAACCGTCCACCTGTTCTAACTTTGTTCCTCCTATTTGGCACTCAATCCGTTTATATTTCTTTCCCACTGACATTACTTTCGTTTTGGAGATGCTAATCTTCATACCATAGTCCTCACATTTCTGATATAGCTCTGAAATATTACTTTCCAAACTTTCAATCGAATCTGCCATCACAACTAAGTCATCCGCATATGCAAGACTGCTTATTTTGTGTTCACATATCTTAATCTCACCCAGCCAGTCTATTGTTTTCAACATATGATCCATAAATAATATGAACAACAGTGGAGACAGGTTGCAGCCTTGTCTTACCCCTGAAACTACTCTGAACCATGAACTCAATTTACCGTCAACTCTAACTGCTGCCTGACTATCCATGTAAAGACCTTTAATTGCTTGCAAACGTTTGCCTCATGTTCCATAATCTCATAGAACAGACAATAACTTACTCCTAGGAACCCGGTCATATGCCTTTTCTAGATCTATAAAGCATAGATATCATTCCCTGTTCCACTCATAACACTTCTCCATTATTTAAGCTATTTAAGCTAACGATCTGGTCCTGACAACCTCATAAATTAATAAATAAAATTATAGCGACCCCTCATACTGAGTATTCGTTGTGAGAGGTACCGTATGTACGTTTACATGAAATTTAAAGCGTAATTTTTGTAATTCTCGATATGGTAGGATCCTAAATTTAAAAAAAAGTAGTTTCAGAGGGATCCCCAATGTCGTCTAAATCGACTCCTGTTTCTTCTTCTATGACATCAGACAAATATTCCCACTCAGAGATGCTTTCAATGTATTCTTTCCACCTATCCGCTCTCTCCTCTGCCTTTAACCGCGGAATTCCCGTGGCACTCTTAATGTTATCACCCTTTCCATTAATGTCACTGAAGGTTCTCTTGAATTTCCTGTATGCTGAGTCAGTGCTTTCGACAATCATTTCTTTTTAGTTTCCTTCACGTTTTTCCTGCAGCCATTTCTTTTTGGCTGCACTTCCTATTTATTTAATTCCACAGCGACTTGTATTTCTGTATTCCTGAGTTCAACAGAACATTTTTTTCCTTCCTACTTCTGCACCATACCGTCACAATTATGGGATTTTGACATCAGTCATCTTTACCAGCGAAGCATCCTTTACCAGAAATGGCATTTCAGTTTATTTAATCGTCATCTACGGGCTGCAGTCAATTCTTGTGGAATGGTTAAGGCGTCTTATCAGTAGTGTTTCAGCATCAATGTGTGGGCAGGGATTCTTAGCAACCACTTACGTGGACCAGTTATTATTCCACAAGGCCTCGGCGGAGGGACGTTACTGGAATTCCTGCGAAATACTCTGCCTGGGCTGCTCGAGAATTTGCCTTTGACAATACGATAGGTTATGTGGTTTTATGGCGTGAGGAAGCACCACCCCATTTCCTCATTTTAGTTCGTCGTCACAACATCTTCACGGGTCTGTGGATAGGCCGCGGAGGTCCTGTAGCGTGTCCTCCTAGATCAATGGACTTGAACTCCCTGGATTTTTACTTCTGAAAAGCATTCTGTATTCCGAACCAGTTGCTGAAGTGCAGTCTCTTCAACAGCATGTTCACGACGCCTTTGACGCTATTCGGAGAGAGGTCGGAATTGAAATAAGAACACCGTGAATTCATTGTCCCAGGTAGGGGAAACTTCATTGACACATTCCTCGGGTCAGATACATCACATGATCACACTGACAGAACCACAGGCACATAGACACAGGCAACAGAGCATGCACAATGTCGGCACTAGTACAGTGTATATCCACCTTTCGCAGCAATGCAGGTTGCTATTCTCCCATGGAGACGATCGTAGAGATGCTGGATGTAGTCCTGTGGAACGGCTTGCCATGCCATTTCCACCTGGCGCCTCAGTTGGACCAGCGTTCGTGCTGGACGTGCAGACCGCGTGAGACGACGCTTCATCCAGTCCCAAACACTGTGTGCTTCGGTCGTATGCAGTCCTGATTGTGGCGCTCACCTGCACGGCGCCAAACAAGCATACGACCATCATTGGCACCAAGGCAGAAGCGACTCTCATCGCTGAAGACGACACGTCTCCATTCGTCCCTCCATTCACGCCTGTCGCGACACCACTGGAGGCGGGCTGCACGATGTTGGGGCGTGAGCGGAAGACGGCCTAACGGTGTGCGGGACCGCAGCCCAGCTTCATGGAGACGGTTGCGAATAGTCCTCGCCGATACCCCAGGAGCAACAGTGTCCCTAATTTGCTGGGAAGTGGCGGTGCGGTCCCCTACGGTACTGTGTAGGATCCTACGGTCTTGGCGTGCATCCGTGCGTCGCTGCAGTCCGGTCCCAGGTCGACGGGCACGTGCACCGTCCGCCGACCACTGGCGACAACATCGATGTACTGTGGAGACCTCACGAGCCACGTGTTGAGCAATTCGGCGGTACGTCCACCCGGCCTACCGCATGCCCACTATACGCCCTCGCTCAAAGTCCGTCAACTGCACATACGGTTCACGTCCACGCTGTCGCGGCATGCTACCAGTGTTAAAGACTGCGATGGAGCTCCGTATGCCACGGCAAACTGGCTGACACTGACGGCGGCGGTGTAGAAATGCTGCGCAGCTAGCGCCATTCGACGGCCAACACCGCGGTTCCTGGTGTGTCCGCTGTGCCGTGCGTGTGATCATTGCTTGTACAGCCCTCTCGCAGTGTCCGGAGCAAGTATGGTGGGTCTGACACACCGGTGTCAATGTGTTCTTTTTTCCATTTCCAGGAGTGTATATGTTTACTGAGAAGAGAGGAAAATTTCTAATACACATTATGCTGACTTAAACAGTCGTCACTGTTCCGACGTATTCGAATGTGGGCACTGTGACTGCGGCGTCTGCTAGACAAAGCTGCATGGTGTCGGATGCCAGCAGCAACGGCCAGGTGCATCCGGCCTCCGACCTATAAGGACTGAGCCTGCTTGCCACAGGACACCGACTCCATGCACTGACGTTCTTGTCTCACTGGCCCTAATCATCAACAGCAACGCTTAACGTGGAGCGTTACGGTTGCATGCTCGACTTGCGTTTACCGGCTCTCAGTAAGTTCTCCGGTGGTGGTCTCTCCGAAGTTATCGACCAAAGTATGTACTTCTCTAGCTGCGTAGTAGCGCTGGCTGGCCTGATTCTTTTTCAGAAAGAAACTGGTGCCGTTGGCTTAAGAAAGACGATTGTCTCAAGAGTGTTTAAGCCCGGTGACTCCATTGTTGTCGGTTTCGTATATTTAAGTCGTGCTCAGCTGGACAACTCTTAACCAATGCAGTATAACTTTTATATGCCTGGTGATTTTGGCCAGGGATTACCGAGATGATACCTGCTAATGATTTTAATTGTAAAATTTTAAACGTAAATTTTTTATAGAGTTTGTCACTCATTTCTCTGGTGGTAGTGTCGATGCATGGTTAATAGGGGATTTAGAGATTACGAATTTTAAGCATACGCTTTTATTAAAGAGGCAATGATTGCTGTTATGGTGCTTTCCCTAAAATTATTTTAGCTGCCGTTCTTGTGTACGGAGCAAACTGTGAAGGTGCATGTTTGTAATTGTTTAAAATTATTTTGGTCTCTACACTATAATATCGTCCTGATTATATGAGAGTTTCCTTTTTATGAACATTTTTGCTTTTTTTGTGGCGGCCTTTTGCTGTAATCAAATTGAGTTGGCAATGTGCTTGTCATGAAACACAGTTTGGAGGATATATATCATACCCAGTTAGAAGTAGACATTCCACTCACTTAAAATGTATCAAATATCTCAGATATGCAGGAAATAAGGCCACTACTTAAGTCAAGAATGCAATGCAGCAACTGAACTACAGATGTGTCCTCGTGCAGAATAAAAAGGAAGGGAGCTCGTATATAGGTGTAGTTGTGGTTTTCAGTCCTGAGATTGGTTTAATGCAGCTCTCCATGCTACTCTATCCTGTGCAAGCTTCTTCATCTCCCCGTACTAACTACAACCTAAATCCTTCTGAATCTGCTTAGTGTATTCGTCTCTTGAACTTCCTCTACGATTTTTACACTCCACGCTGCCCTCCAATCCTAAATTTGAGATCCCTTGATGCCACAGAACATGCCCTACCAACCGGTCCCTTCTTCTTGTCAACTTGTGCCACAAACACCTCTTCTCCTCAATTCTATTCAATACCACCTCATTAGTTACGTGATCTACCCATCTAATCTTCAGCATTCTTCTGTAGCACCACGTTTCGAAAGCTTCTATTCTCTTCTTGTTCAAACTATTTATCGTCCATGTTTCACTTCCATACATGGCTACACTCCATACAAATACTTTCAGAAACTACTTCCTGACACTTAAATCTATACACGATGTTAACAAATTTCTCTTCTTCAGAAACGCTTTCCTTGCCATTGCCAGTCTACATTTTATATCCTCTCTACTTCGCCCATCATCAGTTATTTTGCTCCCCAAACAGCAAAACTCCTTTACTAATTTAAGTGTCTCATTCCCTCAGCATCACCCGACTTAATTCGACTACAATCCATGATCCTAGTTTTTCTTTTGTTGATGTTCATCTTATATCCTCCTTTCAAGACACTGTCCATTCCGTTCAACTGCTCTTCCAAGTCCTATGCTGTCTCTGACAGAATTACAATGTCATTCGTTTCCTTTACTGCTTGCTCAATATACAGATTGAATAACCTCAAGGAGAGGCTACAACCCTGTCTCACTCCCTTCCCAACCACTGCTTCCCTTTCATGCCCCTCGACTCTTATAACTGCCATCTGGCTTCTGTACAAATTGTAAATAGCCTTTCGCTCCCTGTATTTTACCCCTGCCCCCTTTAGAATTTGAAAGAGAGTATTCCAGTCAACATTGTCAAAAGCTTTCTCTAAGTCTACAAATGCTAGAAACGTAGGTTTGCCTTTCCTTAATCTTTCTTCTAAGATAAGTCGTAAGGGCAGTATTTCCTCACGTGTTCCAACATTTCTAAGGAATCGAAACTGATCTTCCCCGAATTCGACTTCTACCAGTTTTTCTATTCGTCTGTAAAGAATTCGCGTTAGTATTTTGCAGCTCTGACTTATTAATAGTTGGGTAATTTTCACATCTGTCAACACCTGTTTTCTTTGGGATTGGAATTATTACATTCTTCTTGAAGTCTAAGGTTATTTCGCCTATCTCATACGTCTTGCTCACCAGATGATAGAGTTTTGTCATGACTGACTCTCCCAAGGACGTCAGTAGTTCTAATGGACTGTTGTATACTCCCGGGGCCTTTTTTCGACTCAGGTCTTTCGGTGCTCTGTCAAACTCTTCACGCAGTATCGTATCTCCCGTTTCATCTTCACCTACATCCTCTTCCATTTATATAATATTGTCCTCAAGTACATCGCCCGTGAATAGACTCTCTATATACTCTTTCCGCCTTTCTGCTTTCCTTTCTTTTCTTAGAACTGGGTTTCTATCTGAGCTCTTGATATTCATACAAGTGGCTCTCTTTTCTCCAAAGGTTTCTTTAATTTTCCTATAGACAGTATTTATCTTACCCCTAGTGCGATAAGCCTCTACATCCTTACATTTGTCCTCTAGCCATCCCTGCTTAGCAGTTTTGCAGTTCCTGTTGATTTCATTTTTGAGACATTTGTATTCCTTTTTGCCTGCTTCATTTACTGCATTTTTATATTTTCTCCTTTCATCAATTAAATTCAATATTTCTTCTGTTACCCAAGGGTTTCTACTAGCCCTCGTCTTTTTACCTACTTGATCGTCTGCTGCCTTCACTATTTTATCACTCAAAGCTACCCATTCTTCTTCTACTGTATTTCTTTCCCCCATTCCTGCCAATTGTTCCCTTATGCTCTCCCTGAAACTCTGTACAACCTCTGGCTCTTTCGGTTTATCCAGATCCCATGTCCTTAAATTCCCACCTTTTTGCAGTTTCTTCAGTTTTAACCGACAGGTCATAACCAATAGATTGTGGTCAGAGTCCACATTTGCAACTGGAAATGTCTTACAATTTAAAACCTGGTTCCTAAATCTCTGTCTTACCATTATATAATCTATCTGATACCTTTTAGTATCTCCAGGGTTCTTCCATGTATATAACCTTCTTTCATGATTCTTGAATCAAGTGTTAGCTATGATTAATTTATGCTCTGTGAAAAATCCTACCAGACGGCTTCCTCTTTCATTTCTTACCCCCAATCCGTATTCACCTACTATGTTTCCTTCTGTCCCTTTACCTACTCTCGAATTCCAATCACCCATAACTATTAAATTTTCGTCTCCCTCCACTACCTGAACAATTTCTTATATCTCATCATACATTTCATCAATTTCTTCATCATCTGCAGAGCCAGTTGGCATATAAACTTGTACTACTGTAGTAGGTGTGGCCTTCGTGACTATCTTGGTCACAATAATGCGTTCACCTTGCTATTTGTAGTAGCTCACCCGCACTCCAATTTTTTAATTCATTTTTGAACCTACTCCTGCATTACCCCTATTTGATTTCGTATTTATAACCCTGTATTCACCTGACCTAAAGTCTTGTTCCTCCTGCCGCCGAACTTCCTTAATTCCCACTATATCTAATTTCAATCTATCCATTTCCCTTTTTAAATTTTCTAATCTACCGACCCGATTGTGGGATGTGACATTCCACGCTCCGATCCGTAGAACGCCAGTTTTCTTTCTCCTGTTAGGTACCCCAGTGAAATTTCCACACCAGCTGTTCTAAAGTAGTTTTCTAAGCAGCCAATATCTGGTATACGATCTTCCTTGACAACTCCTGAAATTGTTTGTTTACTTGTCTCTTCCCAAGGCAAAAGTGTCATACGAACGGCGAACACAAGATATAAATGACAGGGTGTGATATGCATTCCATTAGCTTGATTAACGAGTGAAAATTCCGGCTGGTAACGCTGACGATCTCACTGCGTGGCACTAACATCAAATCACAACTTTTCTGGAGTGAATTTGACTTTTTAGGCAGTGTAGATATGCAAACAGCTGCTTTTATACTCAACTACAAAGTGAAACGTCCCTTGGAGAAACGAGGATTTCAAATATTTGCCTCTCATGTACTCTAAACTTTGGGAACACCAGAATATGTGTTACGTCACTTGTCTCCCTCCTATCGTAGTAATCAATAATTTTTCACAAATAAGTACAAAATACAGAAATTTGGCGAAGATTTCCATGTATGGCCAACACTTACAATACATTTATAATGCGAATCATTGCTAAATTATAGAGCTTTCGGAAGAAAAGAGTATAGAAGAGTCTGTTTTTCAAACTGCTCGAAAAAGAGGTCGAGAATAATTGTACTGTTAAGTGAATCCCACGGCTCATACTACGGCTCACTTAAGCAGTGTTTACGTGTCTATGGAAGTAGTACTACATTGATAAAGTGTCTTATCTTTCTCCCACGGGATGCAGACGTATACTCTACAACCACTGATGTGCATGCAAAAGTACTTTCCGTTGTACAACTTGTTAAGGTTTTTTGTTATTCCCTTTCTAGTCACGTATGAATCGAGGTAAGAACGCTCCAGTGCGGCCAGTAATTAGGCTCATCTTTACATTTGATCAGTAGCTACATCTTAATAAGATAGGTATTTGACATATGGAAGTTTGTATCTGTCCGGGGAGCGTGCTTGTATAGCCTGAGTGGTAAGGCTATTATTAACGATATGAGGAAAATCTGGACTAGAGTCCCTGTCCGGCAGATATTTTCATGTGTAGCTTTAGGTACCTCATCTATACGTATAACAATTAAGTTAAATTTCATTAATATATTTCAGTTGTCTCATCTTGTCTCGGTGATTTCTACGGGAGCGATACGTAGTAGGGATGAAGACGAGGGGAGGGAAGAGGAGTTCGTAGTGTGTACATAGATTCCTCATCCATAGCTGGTCCTAAAAACCATGTAAGCACTCTTTCAAGACATAGTGCGTCTATCGGCAAGTGTCTCCCGACTCAGTTCTACCAGCATCTCAATGAAGCTCTACCATGAATCAGATGAACTTCTGTATCTACATTCAAACCATCGTGAATTGCACGGCAGAGACTGCGTCCCATTGCAACAATTACCAGTATTTATTCCCGTTCAATTTGCTTATGGAAAGCGGAAAGAATTATTGTTTGAATACCTCTCTGTGTGTTGTAATTATTCCACTCGTGTCCTCACCATCCCAATGTGAGCGATAGCGAGTTGGAAGAAGAATATAACCAGAGTCATCGTTTAAAGCCGGTACTTGAAACTTTGTTAATAGACTTACTCGGGTAGTTTACGTCTATCTTCAAGAGTTTGCCAGTTTTGTTCTATCAATAGCTCTGTGACACTCTCCATGGATCAAATAAACCTTTGCCTATTTGCGCAGTCTTTCTCTGTATACGTCTAATATCCCCTGTTAGCTCTATCTGGTCCGGCTCCCTCAAATTTGAGCAATATTCTAGAATGGTTCACACTTGTGATTTGTAAGTAATCACCTTTTCTAAACTGATTGCGCTTCCCCAGTATTCTACTAATAAATTGGAGTCTACCTTCTGCTTTACCCACGGCTGAGCCTACGTCATCATTCTACTTCACATCCTTACAAAGAGTTCCACCCAGGTATTTGCGTGAGTTGGCAGATTCCAACTGTAACTCACTGATATTATAGGATATGGGTATGGTTTCTCTTTTTTTCGTTTTGTGAAGTGCACAGTTTTATATTTCTGAAATTTAAAAGATAGCTGTCAGCAACTGCACCAATGTAAACTCTATCAAGCCCTCAGTGAATTTTTTTACACCTTGTTTCAGACAGTGTTCCATTACTGACAGCTACATCTGAAACGTCCCCTTAGAAAAATTTATACAAGACTGTGCTTAAACTGACACACAATATTTTTAGCGCAACGCAATCTGACTTTCAAAACTCCCTACAAAAGGATGGCCCTGACTAACATTAACCTATACGTTTCACATATCACTTACCTCACAAAAATCTTGGTTACTCGAACTAATGCAATACAGCGAGCGCCACTACTGCCAGCTAAATAAAAGATTCAAACTACGGAAGTCACTAACTACTGAGGCACAGTTAGCAAATGAAAGATTTTAATAGAGAACAAACAATGTATTTACCTTAATAGTCATAATATATATATCATCAGTTCATGACACCAATTCTTACAAATTTCAAAACTCCGCCATCTCTCTCCCCACGTCCACCACTGATGGCGGCTCACCTCCAACTGCGCAACGCTACGCGCTGTTAGCATCCAGCTGCTGCTGCCCACCACTACAATGGTAGACAACAACGCAAACCAGCCACAGACTGCACACGGCACAGCCAGTGATTTTCATACAGAGCGCTACGTGGGGTTACCAATAAGAAAACCTAAACAGCCTACTTACATAGCCCCCATGCTCCCAACAAAAAAAATTTACAAATTGTTTTGGGCAGTGGCCAATACAGATTTGAAAATTTTTTTCATAATTACAATAACAAAGAAATGAAATGCACACACTTATCGATACAATGTTGGTCAAAAGCTAAAATTTTCTCACAGTCCATAAAGACAGTCCTGATCATTCATCAAAGTAAAATTGCAGTGTTTTCCTCAAAGTCTGTGTAGTAAAAGAAAATGCACACGGAAGTAGTGGATTTCCATGCAGTCTTGAAGAAGTAGTGTTGTCCTTCCAACGGAAAGACAGTGCTGACTCTTGACATGCAGATAGGTAATGGGCCACAACAGAGCAAACCCACAGCAGAGTCAGTCGAAATTTTGAAGAATATTGGTAGGTAGGTCAACACAGAGCAGACCCCTTGTAGTCCTGGTAGACATTACAGTATTGGTGGGCCACCAGAGATGCAGACCCACTGTAGACCTTGTAGAAATAATGGTATTGGTGGGTCATCAAAGGTGTAGACCCACTGTAGTCCTTGTAGAGATGGCCAGCAGCCATCTGTTTGACTGTGCAGGCGCACAATCACCATTGAAGAGTCTTGCGGATAATATAGCAAGTCCATAACCACCACTTGTGCACTCACAAAAATTGTTTTTGAAATGTCCTTACAACCAGCAATGCTGTTATCCAGTCCCTTGCTGAATTATTAACACACGTGCAAACACTACTTCTCACATATTATCCATATACTATGACCAACAGAAACGTGTGCAGTGAAATGTAATTTACAAGTTACTTAATTTGATGAACTGGTGTCAATTACAATTTTATAACATGAGAATACAATAACAAAGGTACAAAATATATTATTAAAGAACATTACAATACAGATAACATTTGCAGTAATACAGGCTTTACAAAAGAATCGAAATAACAAATACATCAGTGTTACAAAAATTATGACATAAGTACATACAAAAAAGATAAAAATAACTTTTGAAACATCAACTTCACACATGAGCAACAAAACAGAACAGATAAATAATGTCTAAATATCTTTACAAAGTAAATAACATATTATTAATGCAAATTATATTTGAGGATAACAGTATTCCTCATCATAGTTCATGTAACTGAGTATTAGAAAAATTCTGCAACATACGTCTTATCAGATAAACATATAAAGACCGGAAGAACATAAATACACAAGGGTACACAAACACATAGCAGGATAACACAAGGAAAGGACAGGGTTTGTTTTCAGTGTAACATTTGGTACTGCAGTCCAACCCAAATGTCATTCTGTAGATCTTTCGTCTTATCTCAACATTTGTTTCCACCAAAATATCCTATCCAAGCATGCTTTCTGTATTTTGTTCACATCCTCTTTCAACAATAGTTTTCCTCCACTGTACACTACTTTTTTGGCCAAATCATTTTCATATAGCTTCTCAATGCATTTCTTCCAATTCATCACAACTCGTTCTCTTTTATAGCCTACCCCATCTTAAGCTAACTTAAATCTACTGAGCTCAGATGCTTAACTAAGGGACGAGGCAATGCAGTGGCACAAAACAATTAATACAAACAGCAATGACAAAGAAAAATGCAAGTAAGCATAGCGAGCAGCAATAAATGTAATAATTTATATCTAAACATGACAAAGCTGAAGCAGAAAAAATATTACAGTAAAAATGTTTAATACCTATGTCACATCTTAACACTAGAGTGATGCATCACGAGAACATACGGTAGCAGATAAGTTACCAAATCGTAAAAAAATTATTTTTGCAATTCCTGTGAAGGGAAATGTCTATTTGTGCTCTCTTTTCCAAGAAAGTACATCATTAAATGATTCTTTACTGGGTCTGTAGACAGAAAATGGTGATATTAGTACATCCATATGCAACGTCCCCTTCGCAAAATTTATACACGACTGTGCTTAAACTGACACACAATATTTTTAGCGCAACGCAATCTGACTTTCAAAACTCCCTACAAAAGGATGGCCCTGACTAACATTAACCTATACGTTTCACATATCACTTAACTCACAAAAATCTTGGTTACTCGAACTACTGCAATACAGCGAGCGCCACTGCCGCCAGCTAAATAAAAGATTCGAACTACGGAAGTCACTAACTACTGAGGCACAGTTAGCAAATGAAAGATTTTAATAGAGAACAAACAATGTATTTACCTTAATAGTCATAATATATATATCAGTTCATGACACCAATTCTTACAAATTTCAAAACTCCGCCATCTCTCTCCCCACGTCCACCACTGCTGACGGCTCACCTCCAACTGCGCAACGCTACGCGCTGTTAGCATCCAGCTGCCGCTGCCCACCACTACAATGGTAGACAACAACGCAAACCAGCCACAGACTGCACTCGGCACAGCCAGTGATTTTCATACAGAGCGCTACGTGGCGTTACCAATAAGAAAACCTAAAGAGCTTACTTACACATCTTCTGCAAAGAAATTAGGGGTTGTTATTAATATCGTCCAGAGGGGCATTAATATACAACATGAACAGCAAAGATCCAACACACTTTCATGGGTAACTCTCGAAATTATTTATACATCTGACGGTTACTCTTGCCCATATGATAGTGCATTTGACAATGAGAGTAGGAGTGGCTGGTTCTGCATTCCTATGTATACGTTCCCGTTTCGTATCCAGTGTGATTCACAGCTCTTTTTGCATGTGGGTTCTGTAGGCCCCAAGTTCGAACATTGTTCTTCACCAACGAGCACCACGCGTTTTACGAAAATGTTATCATTGTCAATAGCATTCTGAAGCTCGTTACAAAATGTCACACTTTTGCATTCGTCGTCATGACTGAGAATCTACAAAAGCAGTAACTTGTATGTCTTTATAACCAACCGACGTCTGAAATCACGTTAAATGGTTATTGTAAGTAGTTGTTACTCTCGACTCTCACGGCCAGATCATTTTGTAGGACTACATTGAAAAGCTGTTTGACTTCGTGCGACACTTTCGTCGGAAGCAGGAGGGCAGGTAGGACTGTTTCCTTTTCGTATACATCCTGTGTCCACAAACTGTCGATGCCACCTGCGAATATCCCATCCACTCGGAAGATCAGTTTGGTACGTCAGGCTGCAACGTCTTTGTATTGTAATTACGGAATTACGCTTCACAACCGCGAGAACACAGAGTGATTTCTGCTGCTATGTGGCCATTTTGCAACATGTCACGCAAACAAAGCAAACATAAGACAACCGACATTTAGGTGCAATGAATATAAATGAATCTATTCATTCCTCCAACAACCGAGGCATGTCACACAAATCAATAGATTTGACAACGTAACACTTGATCCACCAGTCTTCCGACTGATTTGATGGGGCCCGCCCAGTATTCTTCTTCTGTGCTAACCTCTTCGTCTCAGAGTAGCACTGCAACATGCGCCCTTAGTTATTTGCTTCACGTATTCCAGTCTCTGTCTTCCTCTATAGTTTTTACCCTCTACAGCTCCCTCTAGTACCATGGAAGTCATTCCCTCATGTCTTGGCAGATGTCTTATCATCCTGTCCCTTCCCCTTATCAGAGTTTTCCATATATTTCTTTCCTCTCTGATTATAAGCAGAACATGCTCATTTGCTATCTTACAAGGCACCAATTTTCAACATTGGTCTGTAGCGCTCTGAAATGCTTGTATTCTGTTCTTCTCCGGCTTTCCCACAGTCCTTGTTTCGCTACCACACAATTCTAAGCTCCAGACGTACATTCTTACAAATTTCTTTCCCACATTAAGGCCCATGTTTGAAGCTAGTAGATTTTTTCTGCACAAACAATACCTTTTTTGCCAATACTAGTCTGCTTTTGATATCCTCCTTGCTCCTTCCGTCACTGGTTACTTTGACACCTGTTGTTGTTGTTGTGGTCTTCAGTCCTGACACTGGTTTGATGCAGCTCTCCATGCTACTCTATCCTGTGCAAGCTTCTTCATCTCCCAGTACCTAGTGCAACCTACATCCTTCTGAATCTGCTTAGTGTATTCATCTCTTGGTCTCCCTCTACGATTTTTACCCTCCACGCTGCCCTACAATACTAAATTGGTGATCCCTTGATGCCTCAGAACATGTCCTACCAACCGATCCCTTCTTCTGGTCAAGTTCTGCCACAAACTTCTCTTCTGCCCAATACTATTCAATATTTCCTCATAAGTTATGTGATCTACCCATCTAATCTTCAGCATTCTTCTGTATCACCACATTTCGAAAGCTTCTATTCTCTTCTTGTCCAAACTATTTATTGTCCATGTTTCACTTCCTTACATGGCTACACTCCATACAAATACTTTCAGAAATGACTTCCTGACACTTAAATCTATACCCGATGTTAACAAATTTCTCTTCTTCAGAAACGCTTTCCTTGCCATTGCCAGTCTACATTTTATATCCTCTCTACTTCGACCATCATCAGTTATTTTGCTCCCCAAATAGCAAAACTCCTTTACTACTTTAAGTGTCTCATTTCCTAATCTAATTCCCTCAGCATCACCCGACTTAATTCGACTACATTCCATTATCCTCGTTTTGCTTTGTTGATGTTCATCTTATATACTCCTTTCAAGACACTGTCCATTCCGTTCAACTGCTGTTCCAAGTCCTTTGCTGTCTCTGACAGAATTACGATGTCATCGGCGAACCTCAAAGTTTTTATTTCTTCTCAATGGATTTTAATACCTACCCCGTATTTTTCTTTTGTTTCCTTCACTGCTTGCTCTATATAGAGACTGAATAACATCGGAGAGAGGCTACAACCCTGTCTTACTCCCTTCCCAACAACTGCTTCCCTTTCATGTCCCTCGACTCTTATAACTGCCATCTGGTTTCTGTGCAAATTGTAAATAGCCTTTCGCCCCCTGTATTTTACCCTTGCCACCTTTAGAATTTGAAAGAGAGTATTCCAGTCAACATTATCAAAAGCTTTCTCTAAGTCTACGAATGCTAGAAACGTAGGTTTGCCTTTCCTTAATCTTTCTTCTAAGATAAGTCGTAAGGTCAGTATTGCCTCACGTGTTCCAACATTTCTACGGAATCTAAACTGATCTTCCCCGAGGTCGGCTTCTACTAGTTTTTCCATTCGTCTGTAAAGAATTCGTGTTAGTATTTTGCAGCTGTGGCTTATTAAACTGATTGTTCGGCAATTTTTACATCTGTCAACACCTGCTTTCTTTGCTTTTGACACCTACATAGCTGAATTCCTTATATTGATCTATTTCGTGACTATCAGTCCCGATGTTAAATTTTTTGCCGTTCTCATTTCTGCCACTTTTTATTACTTTCGTATTTCTTCGATTTACCCTTATTTCATATTCTGTACTCATTAGGCTGCTCATTCTATTCGACAGATACTGTAATTATTCTTCACTCTCACTGTGGATAGCAAAGACGTCAACGAATGTTGCTATTGATGCTCTTTCATCTCGAATTTTAATTCCAGTCTTGAAACTTTCTTTTCTTTCCATCATTGCTTCTTTGGTGCATAGTCTGAACAGTATGAGCCAAACACTTTGTCCCTGGCCGGCCGGAGTGGCCGTGCGGTTCTAGACGCTACAGTCTGGAGCCGAGGAAACCGCTACGGTCGCAGGTTGGAATCCTGCCTCGGCCGTGGAAGTGTGTGATGTCCTTAGGTTAGTTAGGTTTAATTAGTTCTAAGTTCTAGGCGACTGATGACCTCAGAAGTTAAGTCGCGTTGTGCTCAAAGCCATTTTTGAATTTCGTCCCTCTCTTACACCCTTTTTAATCCGAGCACTTCGTTCTTGGTCCTCCGCTCTTATATTCACTCTTGGCTCTTATATATGTTGTATATCACTCACCTTTCCCTACGGTTTACCACTATTTTTCTCAAGATTTAGAACATCTTGCACCATTTCACATTGTCGGACGCTTTTTCCAGGTCGACAAATTCTACGAAGGTGTCTTGATGAATAAGTTAATAGCAACAATAAATATTCAGATGTACAATACGAGTAATAATTATCTCCAATCTATAAAATAAAGAGAACTTACATGCCATCGCTCCACTTTTCTTGGTTTTTGTTTATTCTGGTGCTTCAGTATGTGCTGCAAAAAGCAGCATGCATAAAAATATAGCTCCTTTGAGTAATATCGCATGTGTGGCAGGTATACAGACTAGCCGGTAGTGAGCCCCACCGCAGAACACGGACGCCTAGTGTCGACATACTGCGGATGACAACCAAAGGGTGTCGTAACGAAAAGATATGGCCGCCCAAACCATTACTCCTGGTTGTCGGGCCGCATAGCGAGCGACAGCCACGATGGTACAGGCAGCAGGTCTTAGGGTTGGAATTTCATGGAGGAGAATAGAATTGTCTTCAGTGTTGAGTCCCGACTCGAACTGACCCGATGACCAGCAAAGACATGTCTAGATATCGGTGGTATACCAGTCTGACTGTTTCCCGATATATAGCCCGACAATTAGGTGTGATGGTCTCGGTTGCAATGACTTTTCACAGCAAGACCTCTTCTCTTACAGCACAGCGGAAAATCGAGTATATTCTGGAACCCGTTTTGTTGGCTTGATAGAAAGCCTCCTGGGCTTACTTTACAGCAAGATAATGCTCGCTGGCACAGCTTGAAAGTTTCTACTGCTTGTCTTCGTGGATCTCCCTCCAGTTGAGAACGTTTGGATCATTATGAACAGAACCCTTCAACCAAATGGGATTTTTACGATCTAACGCGTCAGCTGGACAGAATTTATCATGATGTCTCTCATGAGTATACAACTCTTTCAATCAGTGCCAAGCCGTATAGGTGCTTGCATAAGGACTAGAGGCAGACCGACACATTACAGACTTGCTTAATTTGTTAAGCCCTTCCTCTTGAGTAAATCGTCAAATATTTCTGAAACTGTAATCACATCTACCGATTTTCGTATTTTTTTTTTCTTTTTCTGGGAGTGTATGTTGGGATGTACATTGAGTGTATTTGATATCATGGTTTTCATTCCCTTCTACATAAGTGCTGATTCTTCTGCTTTCTGGGGTGTTTTCCACCCCTAGCTTAGGAGAGTGCCCTGAACGTCTGCTCGCTCCTCCGCGGTCTTTGCAAAGACAGCAGCAGAATGAGGGTGACTCCTTATACCGGGAGGCTTCGGCTGCCATTGTGGATAATTTTTATTTAGATTTTTAAGCAGTGTCTGGGATCAATACTGGGATCAACGATGTTTCAACTAATGGCCTACAGACGCTACTCCCAGAAGACTGCTTTAGTAATGAGGATATATTGAAACGAAATGGGGAAAAATTTATGACACAATTTGGCTAAAAGAAGCGATCGGTTGGTAGAACACATCCTGAGGCATCGAGGAATCGTCATTTTGATAATGGAGAAATGCGTGATACGATAGGGAAAAACGATAAGCTGAGACCAAGGCATGGTTAAGGTAAGAGAGATCAAATTGATGTATGGCCCTGTAGTTATTCAGAGTTGAAGAAATTTGCACAGGATAGACTAATGAAGAGAGGTGCATCGAACCAGCTTTCACACTGAAGACAACAACAGTAGTCTGTAATATCTTTTATACGCTCCTTAGGTTACAACTTCCTGCCATGAGTACTGGCAGGAGTTTTATGAAATTTTCTGTGGAACGTTTCATCCACTTTGGGAAGTCAAAATAAAATTTTGTTAAGAAACACCATCTCATCATACATAGTGCTAAATGTTTCTTAAATGTACTTTATTGCAAACATTCTTATAGTAGGGCATCCTTAGCTAAAATAATTATACATGCTGACAGAAACACTCACACAAATTAAAATACTCAAGTGTTCAAATGCTGGTAAAATTGATTGAGAGTCCAATTTTGGCTCGTTATGTGTTTCACTGTAGCTGCTCAGAGCCTGGAACAGTCGCTTTAGTACCATGCAGATACAACCTCAGGTGTATTTAAGTTCTAATGTCCCATGTTATCTAAATGGCTTAAAGGGTGTTCCAAGGAGAATGAGGAATACTGCTGATGTGACCCCCAACGGAAGTCAAACTTTGCAAAGCCTGTCGTCACCGATAACTGACGTTTGGAAAGCACCACATGTCCATGAGGTAGCAGGAAACTGTCTAGACTGTTGAACATTGAAGTATTGTGATGACATCAGAGAATACAGCATTGTCTACTGCTCCTATTTGACAGCACCTGTATATCTGTGCTGGCGTAAGCTGGCGCCAGCACACCAGGTGGCAAAGAGGTTGTGAGAGTATCGATAGAGGCTAAAGACAGACTTACAGGAAACGTGCCACCAACGACCTCTTGGCCGCCAGTATTTAGATCGTCAGCGTGGAGTGGAGGGAAAATCTGTCGCACTGAGTGAGTTCTGTCTGTCATCAGTCGCAGCCCAGTGGGAATCGCAATAACAGTTAGCTCAGCCACTAGCTCAGAGACAGGCAGTACGTAGCTACCAAAATTGTGTGCATAGCGGACTTGTACTTCATCAGCAGTGAGCCTAACGTGGACTATTACGGAGAGCTTATACCACAACAACTATCTTGAGTTAAGTAATTTTGCATGCTTATGAATAAAGAAGGCAGTTAATATATGTATGTAGTTTATTTTACAGAAAGAGGATACCGGCCACCAAATAACATCCTATCCTTGCATCCCATGGCAGAGCTCTACAGAGACAACAATACGACATCAAAATATCATCAGAGATGGTAGATATAGTACGGTACCGCGTACCAGAGCACTTCCAGAATGTAGTGGTCTGCTCTTACTGGGACTCCACATGTTCGTCATGGAGGCTAAGTCGTCCTTTAACCCAGGAAGCCAATTCTGAGGCCCCTGCTGCTACACGAAACGAATGTTAATCCGTCAGACACTTGTAAAGCACCAGTTTCTGCAACACACCTACAACGTTTTTAAGATATATAGGTGTTGTCAAAATGGAATCATTAAGCACTGGTGTGTTCTTCGATGTAATCTCAGTATTCAGAATTTCATCAGTAGACGATTTCCCGTTACCATATGGACGGTTCAAATGGTTCAAATGGCTCTGAGCACTATGGGACTTAACATCTATGGTCATCAGTCCCCTAGAACTTACAGCTACTTAAACCTAACTAACCTAACGACATCACACACATCTATGCCCAATGCAGGATTCGAACCCGCGACCGTAGCGGTCGATTGGTTCCACACTGAAGCGCCTAGAACCGCTCGGCCACCATACCACATGGACGTCTGGCCCTCTCCTAACGTAAGTTACCAGTGACAACAGGCTATATTAAGTTTGACTTCCGTTGTTGGTTGCATCATTAGTGCTCTCAATCCACTCTGGAACACACATTAAGCCTTTTAGATAACAAATCTTCAGACTTTAAATACACCTGGAGATGTACTTGTATGGTACGAAACCGGTTTTACCAGTCTGTGAGAGACTACAATTACACAGGTAACGCATTAAATAACACCCTCAATCAATTTTACTTTCATTTCTATACGTAAGTATATTTCGATTTGTTTGAGTGCTCCTTTCAGTCTATCTATCTACATCTACATCCATACTCCGCAAGCCACCTGACGGTGTGTGGCGGAGGGTACCCTGAGTACCTCTATCGGTTCTCCCTTCTATTCCAGTCTCGTATTGTACGTGGAAAGAAGGATTGTCGGTATGCTTCTGTGTGGGCTCTAATCTCTCTGATTTTATCCTCATGGTCTCTTCGCGAGATATACGTAGGAGGGAGCAATATACTGCTTGACTCTTCGGTGAAGGTATGTTCTCGAAACTTTAACAAAAGCCCGTACCGAGCTACTGAGCGTCTCTCCGGCAGAGTCTTCCACTGGAGTTTGTCTATCATCTCCGTAACGCTTTCGCGATTACTAAATGATCCTGTAACGAAGCGCGCTGCTCTCCGTTGGATCTTCTCTATCTCTTCTATCAACCCAATCTGGTACGGATCCCACACCGCTGAGCAGTATTCAAGCAGTGGGCGAACAAGCGTACTGTAACCTACTTCCTTTGTTGTCGGATTGCATTTCCTTAGGATTCTTCCAATGAATCTCAGTCTGGCATCTGCTTTACCGACGATCAACTTTATATGATCATTCCATTTTAAATCACTCCTAATGCGTACTCCCAGATAATTTATGGAATTAACTGCTTCCAGTTGCTGACCTGCTATTTTGTAGCTAAATGATGAGGGACCTATCTTTCTATGTATTCGCATCACATTACACTTGTCTACATTGAGATTCAATTGCCATTCCGTGCACCATGCGTCAATTCGCTGCAGATCCTCCTGCATTTCAGTATAATTTTCCATTGTTGCAACCTCTCGATACACCACATCGTCATCTGCAAAAAGCCTCAGTGAACTTCCGATGTCATCCATGTACTTTAACTCGTCATGACGTTAACTCACGTTAAAGAGCAACACTGCCCAATACATCAAGCGTTTCGTTGTGTATTTGTCAATATCTTAACGGGAACTGTTAGGAGATTCGCTTATATTCCGAAAGTTATTTATATCATATATGATACACCAACAGGAGTCAGACTAAGAAACGAAGTTTCCAGTGGAAGCAATGCCCTATAAGAAAATTCATGTAGTTTTGCAGCAGTGTTCTTCCATAGCGCAAGTGATGTAAACAGAACAGGAATTACTCAGACGTAAGGCAACTACTAACTACTGGCGCGACATAAGCAGGATGTGCTTGTAATTGTGCGGAAAGCCATCAATAACAACACGCCTGCATCTTCGGCCGATGCAGATCTCAACATTTCATCTGTCCTCTCCAATACCTTAAGCATTCACGGCAATATAACGCCATATCGACTCTAATGGGCAATAACATTGACTTAAAACAATAATGTGTATTATCATCGATCGCTTGTAACGGGAGCAGACGATTATCGAGTTGTTGATACCGCTCTCGTGCAGAAAGTATTTATTATCGCCTGGAGATAGCTGCACAGAGGAAGCCTTTTACCCGCAAAGTACTTACTGCACGCTTTTATGACCGTAATGCTGGGTCTTTTCTTTTCAAACATCCTATAATTCTGTCGCTAGCGACCACGGTAGCTTCCCTAGTGAACGCCGTCCGAAGGTACGTGGCAAAAGTTGCATACTGTAGCACTTTCTTCGTCAACAGAGTGCAACACTGTTAATGCAGTGTCCGAGCATACTGCGCCACACTCTGCCACGAATTAACTGTCTGCGAGGTCATTTCCAAGGGCCAATTGGCGTTTAAACTGAACAAATTGCACTGGGACAGCGAGACTGTAGGGGGGCAGAAGCAAGCGCTAGGGTGCAGTGGGGGTGGGGAGGTGGGGGCGGTCCTGGGAGCGGGTGTGGGGGCGACGTCGCGTCGGCCAGGCTGCCACTAGGGGGACCGATCAATGAGCACCCACGTCGACCGCGGAAGTGCGGAAACGCGATTACCACTCCGACGCGCCGCCACATAATTTCGAGTTAACCCGTGGCGCCCGCTGCGGGCCGACTGATACTGCCGTGCCAGCGTTCCCAGGGCTTCAACCTCCTCGCTGCAGCATCTAGGCTCGTCGCTGCCGTAAACAACAACGCGTCACCGCAACTGCTCAACATACAGGGTGTTACAAAAAGGTACGGCCAAACTTTCAGGAAACATTTTTTACACACAAATAAAGAAAATATGTTATGTGGACATGTGTTCAGGAACCCTTAATTTTAATGTTAGAGCTCATTTTAGTTTCGTACGTATGTACTGTACTTCCTCGATTCACCGCCAGTTGGCCCAATTGAAGGAATTTAACGTCCACTTCGGTGCTTGTGTTGACATGCGACTCATTGCTTTACAGTACTAGCATCAAGCACATCACTACGTATCATCAACAGGTTAGTGTTCGTCACGAATGTGGTTTTGCAGTCAGTGCAATGTTTACAAATGCGGAGTTGGCAGATGCCCATTTCATGTATGGATTAGCACGGGGAAATAGCCGTGGCGCGGTACGTTTGTATCGAGACAGATTTCCAGAACGAAGGTGTCCCGTCAGGAAAACTTTCGAAGCAATTGATCGGCGTCTTAGGGAGCACAGAACACTCCAGCCTATGACTCGCGACTGGGGAAGACCTAGAACGACGAAGACACCTGCAATGGACGAGGCAATTCTTCGTTGACGATAACCCTAATGTCAGCGTCAGAGAAGTTGCTGCTGTACAAGGTAACGTTGACCACGTCACTGTATGGAGAGTGCTACGGGAGAACCAAGGGTTTCCGTACCAAGTACAGCGTGTTCAGGCACTATCAGCAGCTGACAGGCCTCCACGGGTACACTTCTGCGAATGGTTCATCCAACAATGTGTCAATCCTCATTTCAGTGCAAATGTTCCCTTTACGGATGAGGCTTCATTCCAACGTGATCAAATTGTAAATTTTCACAATCAACATGTGTGGGCTGACGAGAATGCGCACGCAATTGTGTAATCACGTCATCAACACAGATTTTCTGTGAGCGTTTGGGCAGGCATTGTTGGTGATGTCTTGATTGGGCCCCATGTTCTTCCGCCTACGCTCAATGGAGCACGTTATCATGATTTCATGCGGGATACTCTACCTGTGCTGCTAGAGCATGTGCCTTTACAAGTACGACACAACATGTGCTTCATGCACGATGGAGGTCCTGCACATTTCAGTCGAAGTGTTCGTACACTTCTCAACAACAGATTCGGTGACCGATGGGTTAGTAGAGGCGGACCAATTCCATGGCCTCCACGCTCTCCTGACCTCAACCCTCTTGACTTTCATTTATGGGGGCATTTGATAGCTCTTGTCTACGCAACCCCGGTACCAAATGTAGAGACTCTACGCCATTCTCCAGGGCTGCATCAGAGCACCAGGGTGGATGCATATATCCTCGAAAGTGAGGACATTTTGAACATTTCCTGTAACAAAGTGTTTGAAGTCACGCTGGTACGTTCTGTTGCTGTGTGTTTCCATTCTATGATTAATGTGATTTGAAGAGAAGTAATAAAATGAGCTCTAACATGGAAAGTAAGCGTTTCCGGACACATGTCCACATAACATATTTATTTATTTATTTATTGTGAACATGTTTCCTGAAAGTTTGGCCGTGCCTTTTTGTAACACCCAGTACAGGCTGGTCCAGGAGTAGTAATAAATACTCTCCCTGAAAGAAAGGGCGTGTGTGGGGGGGGGGGGGGAGAGAGAGTACCTAGAAGTGGAGCAGGAAAGGGATTCTAACATCACTGCTTGAGAGGGTCTGTAAAGTTCCTGCAGCCGGCCGGGGTGGCCGAGCGGTTCTAGGCGCCACAGTCTGGAAACGCGTGACTTCTACGGTCGCAGGTTCGAATTCTGCCTCGGGCATGGATGTGTGTGATGTTCTTAGGTTAGTTAGTTTTAAGTAGTTCTAAGTTCTAGGAGACTGATGATCGCAGCAGTTAAGTCCCATAGTGCTCAGAACCATTTGAACCTGAAATGTCTCAGGGAAACATTAAATTATAAGATCTGTAAGCTCACCAACAGTACAAGGACGTCCCGTTACGTCCAATGCTGGGGTGCTTACCAATATCGGAGAGCCCTAGCAGTAGTGACAATATGTAAGGGATAAATAAAGTGTAGTTTGTGTTGGGGAGGGCACTCAGTGTAGGTAGTTCTTGCAGCAGCTTGCAAAATCGTACTGCGGTGGTGTAATGGTTAGCATTTCTGCCTACCAACGAAGAAGACCGGGTTCAAGGCCCGGTTGCAGCACGAATCTTAATTCCTTTCGTCTGCTTCGGTCATTATCGTCGATAATAAAAAGTGACTTAGATGTCTCGGGGAAACATTAAATTATAAGACAAAAAAGATTCCGAAATGTGCCCGTATACCGTTACATGTGGCTGCAGTTTACTAGAAAATGCTTCACAGTCCTACCATATCAACCCGATGCGTGTCACAAGAGACAGACGTATCACGTGGATCATCCGGAGGAATACCCCACCTTGGCCTGCCGTCTGGTTGGGGGCGAGGCTTGCCGTCCAGGTCACCAGATCTGTCAGTGAGGAAATGCTTTTTGTGGCAAGTGTAACTCTAAGGTGTAACCATTTTTTAAAGTTATTGCAGTGTTTACAGAGCCGAGTCAAATTTACAACACTTTTCCAATTAAGTATGTCCGGCTTATTAATCCTTCAACCAGGCCACCTCCTTCATTATGCTGATAGCACCGTTTTCCTCGACCTCTACCGTACACTCCAAAATTCCCAACGGTCTCTCCAAACCCACCTCAATCAGTTCGCCTCCTGTTGTAACCAATGCCTCCTCACGATCAAATCTTCCAAAACTCAGGCAATAATTTAGGACGAAAGACCTGCACCTTCTTCCTCCATGACTTTTACTTTACCATATACAACCATCCTAACCAGCTAACTAACAAAGTGAAGCATCTTGGACTAACCCTCGACTGGAAACTAAGTTGGAAGCCTCACCTAATAACTGTCCAGTTTCTACTACACAACAGATTAAAACTACTAACAGGCTCAACTTGGGGATTACACCCCTCCATTATTCACCACACCTATAAAACCCCGACCCGACCCAACCTATACGAATGAAACACCGCAAGGATCCGCCCCACCAAAGTTCTATAGAATGCGGCGCTTAAATCCGGACAAATTTCAATTTGAATTTTCCCCATTATCATTGTTCCGCCGGAGTTGGCGAATGGCGTTCTTGAAAGACACAGGCATCTCGTAGTCAGCCAGAACCACAAAATGGCCGAGATGTTACGGGCATGTGCTGAGTACAATCGAAGAGCTGAAATTATCGGAAGTCTTTGAGCTGGGCGTTCGCTCACTGAAATAGTTCGATTATTGGGGTACCCGAAATCAACTGTTTACGATATTATGGCCAAGTATAATGCTTCATAAAAGTCTGGGGACGGTTTCACTAACCCGGTGAGGAAATGCGTGTCGCGAATTTTCAACAGTCATCGTAAAGGCTCAGGCGCTGATTTCTGGGGACATGAGGCTATCGATGAGGAAATTTGCGTCAGTATTGACTGTCACCGAGCGACCAATGAGGCGGATTGCCGTGAAGGACCCCCTATGAGTGCCATTTAGTCCAAAACTGGCTCTCGGATAACGTTGAAATGTTCTGGTCAAAAGAGTTCTGGCCCCCGAATAGCCCGAATTTGAAGCCCCTCGACTACTATGTTTGGACCGTAGTCATTATGGTTACCTATAAGACGAGGCACCCTGATGTCGCATAACCATGCACCGCTATCGAAGCAGCATTCGCGAATGTGGACAGTGCTGTTTTAAAGAGTGGTGCGATGGCTTCAGGACAAGAAGGAAGGCGGTCACTGCGGCTGAAGAGGGTTACATCGAGTAATGGTACTCTTGAAACATACTGCTACTTATTTCTAAAAGGATTTTCATTTTCATTTTTACTTTTTTTGAGAATATTTGCTTTTACAAAACGGTTTACGAGTATAAGTCCGGATTTAAGCGCCGCACACTGTACAATTCCCTCCAAATCCTTGAACGCCATGCACTTCGTTTCACTTTCCATAGATTCACCTTCTCCGCCTGAATCTTCTACTATCTCATCAAATTCTCACCCCTCCTCAACCACATCAAACACCTCCACTTCTCCTATACTGTCTACAAACTATATTCCAAGCATCCCACTGTCTCTCCTCTGATCACCAATCCTGGTACACTCTGCGCTGCTCAAACACATCCCTTCGCCTAAACACCTACACACACTCCACATCCTATCCCAATGCAACTTCTACCAGATCCCTCTACCAGATAATGAGACAGTCACTTATTTAACTCCCCCTCCCCTCCCAATTACCAACTTTAACTGTTCCCCACCTATCCCACTCTACGTTAGGTGTCCTCTCTCCTTTCCCTATCCATCCAATCAGATTCCTTTCCTCTTGCAGCCACTGCCCTACCAACATGACACACACTGCTCCTCATCCTCTGACCTTATCTACCGGCGGTCTTTTACAGTATCCACCTCAACTCCAACCTCTCATGTCGTGAGTTTTCCAGTATAATAGACCACTATCTTTCTACCCACATCCCTCAACACAACGAAACGTACTCTCTACCCTGGCAATATATCTCACCCTAGTGCAGGTCCTTCAGATTTTAAGTAAAAGTGCAGTGCTTCAGTGGTTTTAGCAGAAGATTTTCACCTTCCTGTGACACGTTTTTAAAACGTATATATTTCTGTTTTTAACTGTCTGTCTCTGATATTTAATTCAACTTAAAAATCAGCCTCAAATTTTGTTCGTATTTCTCATTAGAAATATGTTCTTTACTTCGTGTGGCTGGAGAGCGAAAACTGTCCCGCTGACAGCCCACTCTCCGACCATAAGGGGCTAGGGGCATGAAATATCAATTTAAAAAATATAAGACACTTGGCAGTATGAACCCATTTACCTGTATAGCTTCACACCTCTCCGAACTATATTCATGGCATGATTCGTTTGGGAACTGCGTCATAAAGCTGTTGTATCGTCAACTGCAGTAAGCTGTCTCACAACGGTAGTAACTGGTTCATGACGTTCTAGATACATCGAGGCAGCTGACGTCCAAGGATAGATCTCGGAATCTTGCTGGAAACGTGGCTACCTCAACATCACGCAGACACTTCATAGAACACGTACCATACGTAGACGAGCGTTGTTCTGTTGAATCACGGCTCCACGATATTGTTGCATGAGAAGTCGTAACGACCGGCCTCTAC
This sequence comes from Schistocerca gregaria, assembly GCF_023897955.1. Lineage (NCBI taxonomy): Eukaryota > Metazoa > Arthropoda > Insecta > Orthoptera > Acrididae > Schistocerca > Schistocerca gregaria. The sequence continues at coordinate 517,486,718 of NC_064924.1, forward strand.
TCACTCTCTCGTTTTACCGAATATTCTTAAGATATCTGTAACGGCCCTATGCCTATTTTCGTCCATATATTTTCGCTACTGTAACAAAATAGCTGATCTGTAATGACATATGTAACAGTCTAATATTCTGTACCCTTTATTTGGATATTAATAACTTCATCACTGTCTGTTACGATTCGCTCTGTTATCGACACTCAATCTATAATCGGCCTTCACTCACTAATACACGTAATGAATAATTTATTATTTTCTTGTCAGTAATTAACTCATCAAAAGAAAATCATTTTTACAGAATGATCTGCAATTAGTTTTCGAGATGATGAAACACACGGGGGCTATTTTAATCCACCTTTGTACAAAATAGCTAAACAATCCAACCACTTAAATGCTTTCGAATGTGCCTAGACCCTGAACTGATTCTAATGTAACCAAACGGAATCATTTGTCGTCACTTAACACCCCACTTTATACCTGCGTTTCAGTCTTCAAGTTTCACATTAGGGACAGAGCAGTTTAAGTACATCCAGCAGAGGTAAGAGATGGCACTTAACATTAAATGTTTCACCGGTATTTCAGTAGAGTTTGAACTTGCAGAGCGTAGTAGTTCTTGAACTTCAGAGACTAAACTCACCTGCACCATAACTTGGAAACAACTGGCAATTCAACTATCACTATATAAATTTAGCAGAGCATTTTCCCTTGGAATAAGTTGTAGAGCTTTATTTACAATTTACTTTCGTAAATAGCACTGTAGATTTTAACCAGTTGCCTGAGAAGACAAATAAAGTATTTTCAGACTTCTCTTAAGTTGTGCTGTGATTTAGCTCACGTACATTACCATTAATAACCATTAATTACTTTTACAGTGTGATCTTAGAAAGAACAATTTTTTCTGATGTTAGCATTCAGAAAAAATGCATAGCGTTCCTTAAAAAAGAACTTCCTTGTGTATTTTGTTAATTTTTATGGTTGAAGGCCGTAGTACGTGAAACTCTTCTGTACTTTTTAAAGTACATCAACTCAGTAAAATTCACACTGCTGTCTAGTACTGTGAAGCAGCAACGACTGTAATTTCAGTATACAAATAATTACTTTTCTTTAATTGCAACCATTAAGTTAATGTGGGTGAATATCTTGCTTTCATAAGCAAACAACACTAGTTACACCGCAGTATTACAGCAAATTAAAAATTACGTTATTTCACCCAGTTTTATTAAATATAAATACAAAATATCGTTGTAATATGTAGATCTTGTCGTTTCATATCTGTGGTCGAATATTTTATAGGAATATATTAAATACTTTGGTATGTTGTCTCATGTGCTTTTGTGCATGTAATAAGATAATCTCATTCCTCTGGCTACAAAAATGCCGAGATTTGCAACTCCTCTTCGTGGAGCGAGGTGGCGCAGTGGTAGGACACTGGACTCGCATTCTGGACGACGATGGTTCAAACCCGCGTCCGTCCATCCTGATCTAAGTTTTTCGTGATTTCCCTAAATCGTTTCAGGAAAATGCCGGGAGGGTTCCTCCGAAACGGCACGGCCGATTTCCTTCCCCATCCTTCCGTAATCCGACGGGACTGACGACCTCAGTGTTTGGTCCCTTCCCCCAAACCAGCCAACGAACGAACCAACCTTAAGGCAAATACCGTTATGGTTCCTTTGAACGGGGGCAGAGCTTTCCTTCAGAATCCTTACCTAATCCGAACATGAGACCTGTTTCTAATGACCACGTTGTCGACGGGACGTTAAACACGAATCACCTCTGATTACCTACTCAAATTCCACTTGATGTACGTGAACTAAAACGTCAATTAAGAGCTGAAGAATTACATTTAGAGCAGAAATCCCGTTTCTTAAACTCTCCTCTCGTTTTCTTCTCGATTCAGTCAATTAGCAAGCCACACACTTATGACGACACACATCATTAAGCTTTGCACAATTAAATAACACTTTATCCACGCAACACTGCTCTGTACTTTACAGACTCTATAACAATTTTGATAAATTCAGACTGAAATTTGAACACAGTTCTGCATTTTAAGTTTGTCTACTTGAACTAGCTGTTAAGCACATTTCGCCATCCTTCCACCGTATCTTCTTTCTTTTCCACGCAATGGTGTGCGCGTACAGCTTTGGCCGCTCCACTTTATCAGTAATTCACCGTCATAGATATTGCACTATCGACAGTATTCGGGTGAAATGGTGCAGCAGTTTTTTAAGAAAATGGAGTTAATAAATTTCTATCATGAAACATTTACAAAATTACATAAACGTCTACATAGACAGATATAAAGGAAATACATTGACGAGTCTGAAAATTATGACCACCAATCTATTTTCGATATAAACACATCCAGGCAATAACAGGACGACCTGGATAGGAATGACTGCAAGTCAGATACACATACAGAGCATGTGATACGAATGAAGGCGCTGTCCGTATTTACAATGGGCAAGTTAGTTCAAATGGCTCTGACCACTATGGGAATTAACATCTGAGATCATAGTCCCCTAGTACTTACAACTACTTAAACCTAACTAACCTAATGACAACACACACATCCATGCCCGAGGCCGTAGCAGTCACGTGTTTCCGGACTGAAGCGCCTAGAACCGCTCGATCACTGCGGCCGGCTACAATGGGGAAGACGCACAATTTATCTGAGTTTTTCTGATGGCAGATGGTGATTCCCCAGGCATCGGCACGAACATCTGGAAACTGCATGAGTTGTCGAGTGTTAGAGAAGAGACGGCAAATCATCGAGTAAAACTGAAGTGATATCAGGTGTTCCCCAGGCAGGCGTCCTTGGACGTCTGCTGTTCCTGATCTACATAAATGACCTGGGTGACAATCTGAACAGTTCTCTTACATTGTTCGCAGATGATGCTGTAATTTACCGTCTAGTAAGGTCATCCGAAGACCAGTATCAGTTGCAAAGCGATTTAGAAAAGATTGCTGTATGGTGTGTCAGGTGGCAGTTGACGCCAAATAACGAAAAGTGTGAGATGATCAACATGAGTTCGAAAAGAAATCCGTTGGATTACTCGATAAATAGTACAAATCTCAAGGCCGTCAATTCAACTATGTACCTGGGTGTTAAAATTACGAACAACTTTAGTTGGAAGGACCACATAGATAATACTGTGGGGAAGGCGAGCCAAAGGTTGCGTTTCATTGGCAGGACACTTAGAAGATGCAACAAGTCCACTAAAGAGACAGCTTACACAACACTCGTTCGTCCTCTGTTAGAATATTGCTGCGCGGTGTGGGATCCTTACCAGGTGGGATTGACGGAGGACATCGAAAGGGTGCAAAAAAGGGAAGCTCGTTTTGTATTATCACGTAATAGGGGAGAGAGTGTGGCAGATATGATACACGAGTTGGTATGAAAGTCATTACAGCAAAGACGTTTTTCGTCGCGGCGAGACATTTTTACGAAATTTCAGTCACCAACTTTCTCTTCCGAATGCGAAAATACACTCCTGGAAATGGAAAAAAGAACACATTGACACCGGTGTGTCACACCCACCATACTTGCTCCGGACACTGCAAGAGGGCTGTACAAGCAATGATCACACGCACGGCACAGCGGACACACCAGGAACCGCGGGGTTGGCCGTCGAATGGCGCTGGCTGCGCAGCATTTGTGCACCGCCGCCATCAGTGTCAGCCAGTTTGCCGTGGCATACGGAGCTCCATCGCAGTCTTTAACACTGGTAGCATGCCGCCACAGCGTGGACGTGAACCGTATGTGCAGTTGACGGACTTTGAGCGAGGGCGTATAGTGGGCATGCGGGAGGCCGGGTGGACGTACCGCCGAATTGCTCAACACGTGGGGCGGGAGGTCTCCACAGTACATCGATGTTGTCGCCAGTGGTCGGTGGAAGGTGCACGTGCCCGTCGACCTGGGACCGTACCGCAGCGACGCACGGATGCACGCCAAGACCGTAGGGTCCTACGCAGTGCCGTAGGGGACCACACCGCCACTTCCCAGCAAATTAGGGACACTGTTGCTCCTGGGGTATCGGCGAGGACCATTCGCAACCGTCTCCATGAAGCTGGGCTACGGTCCCACACACCGTTTGGCCGTCTTCCGCTCACGCCCCAACATCGTGCAGCCTGCCTCCAGTGGTGTCGCGACAGGCGTGAATGGAGGGACGATTGGAGACGTGCCGTCTTCAGCGATGAGAGTCGCTTCTGCCTTGGTGCCAATGATGGCCGTATGCGTGTTTGGCGCCGTGCAGGTGAGTGCCACAATCAGGACTGCATACGACCGAGGCACACAGGGCCAACACCCGGCATCATGGTATGGGGAGCGATCTCCTACACTGGCCGTACACCTCTGGTGATCGTCGAGAGGACACTGAATAGTGCACGGTACATCCAAACCGTCATCGAACCCATCGTTCTACCATTCCTAGACCGGCAAGGGAACTTGCTGTTCCAACAGGACAATGCACGTCCGCATGTATCCCGTGCCACCCAACGTGCTCTAGAAGGTCTAAGTCAACTACCCTGGCCAGCAAGATCTCCGGATCTGTCCCCCATTGAGCATGTTTGGGACTGGATGAAGCGTCGTCTCACGTGGTCTGCACGTCGAGCACGAACGCTGGTCCAACTGACGCGCCAGGTGGAAATGGCATGGCAAGCCGTTCCACAGGACTACATCCAGCATCTCTACGATCGTCTCCATGGGAGAATAGCAGCCTGCATTGCTGCGAAAGGTGGATATACACTGTACTAGTGCCGCCATTGTGCATGCCCTGTTGCCTGTGTCTATGTGCCTGTGGTTCTGTCAGTGTGATCATGTGATGTATCTGACCCCAGGAATGTGTCAATAAAGTTTCCCCTTCCTGGGACAATGAATTCACGGTGGTCTTATTTCAATTTCCAGGAGTGTATTTTGTTGAGCCCAACCTACACAGGTAGGAATGATCATCAAAATAAAATAAGAGAAATCGGAGCTCGAACAAAAGGTTTAGGTGTTCGCTTTTCCCGCTCGCTGTTCGGGAGTGGAATAGTAGAGAGATAGTATGATTGTGGTTAAATGAACCCTCTGCCAAGCACTTAAATGTGAATTGCAGAGTAGTCATGTAGATGTAGAAGTGAGTGTGTTCAACGGGTGCCGAAGCCAAGGTTACACCACGTCCAGACATACTAGGATTGGGCAGGTACACCTGATCTCAAATGTCAGACGTCGTAGGCTGGGCACACTGGTAAAGAACGGTGGCCAAACTAACTTCAGAATTTAATGATGGGGAGAACACAAGTCTGTTTGAACACACCGTGCACCGAACACACCTAACGATGGGCCTTCGCATCGGAGGACTCACGCATGTGCCAGTGTTAACACCACGACATCGACAACTACGACTGAAATGGGAAAGTGACCATGGCACTGGAAATAGGCACAGTGACAGAGCGTTGCATGGTCTGATGAATCCGGAGACCTTCTTCGTCATGCCGATGGAAGTGCGCGAATCAGTCATTTTCCAGGGGAACAGTTCCTTGACACCTGTACTGTGGGACAGAGACAAGTTCGTGATGGCTCCATTACGCCCTGAGGAACACTCACCTCAGCATCCGTGGGTCAAGTAGAACTCGTGCAAGATACCATGATGGCCAATGTGTATCGTACATGGATGCAGACCATGTACACCGCTTCATTACGACCATGATTCCCGACGGGAGAGGCATTTTTCAACAAGACAATGCGCTATGTCACGAGGCCAGGAGCGCGATTAAGTGGTTCGGGGAACATAGTTGTGAGTTCCAATTGGTGTGCTCGCCCCCCAACTCGCTAGATATGAACCTGACCGAACACATCTCTGGTGTGATTCAACAAGGAATTAACGAGAATCATTTGACTCGTGTGTGTAAATGGGGTGCCAGCTGCCTCCAGTTGTGTACCAAGGCCACAATGCTTCCATGCCACGACTCGTCGCTACTGTTATCCTTGGCGAAAGTGGACACACCGGCTATTGGGTAGGTGGTCATAACGTTCTAACTGATCAGTGTAATCTCATAGAAGTTATGAAAAAAATTTCTAAAATATATCGCAGTATTTTAGGTAGCGGATTGGTATATATGCTTTACAAGGGAACAAATAAGGAAGCAGGATGTTCGTGACTGCCGTCAGAGTTTCCTCAATGACTACCAGCCGCGACATGAAGCTATATCCGATGGCTCCCCACACCTTGACGCCACGAATAACACCACCGAACCTCTCCAAAACATTGGCAGAATCGGACCCACCCTAGGTGGCCGCCATACTTGCCGATGATGGCCATCCGGGACACTACAGAACCGCAGTTCATCGTTGAGGACACTGCGATATCATTCAGCAGCAGCTCATGTTCTCTCCGGTTTATGGTGCGAAACGACACAGATATTTTTAGGATGTCCCTTACTTGTTCTCCAAGGCAGCCACAGTTGTGAAGAGTTTGCGATGTTGTTGGCGCGCAATACGGCGATCCTCATGTTTCGGGGAAACTTGGCTGTCAGTATGCCTTCGCTCACGTTCCCACGCAGTCTAGCATCACATCTTAATGCCTCACAAATCTGGATCTTGCACGATTCAACGAGCTGGTCAAATGCAGACCCTGAAAGAGTCCCCTTCCAAACACTTTCAAGCCCTAATAAAACTGTTGGTTGGTTGATTTAGGGGAAGGGGACCAAAAAGCGAGGGCGGCGTGCCATCGGAAGGACGTCGGCCGTGCCCTTTCAAAGGAATCATCCTGGCATTTGCCTGGAATACTTTAGGAAATCGCTGAAAACCTAATCAGGATGCACTGACGCAGGTTTGAACTGTCTTCCTTCGGAATGACTGTCCAGTGTGCTAACCACTGCGCCACTTCTCTCGGTAATAATACTCACAGTCAACATGCAATATGGTGTCTCAGTACTCGTCAAAGCAAGAACGCCTGCGTGCAGCCCTGTGGCCAAGGTTGTTATCATACTGGAAGACGACTCTACAGAATGACAGTTACAGAGTTGTGAACGAAAAGACAACACATTGTCATCGGTGTACCAGGTCCTCCTTTTTCTTGCCAAAGTAGTAGAACGGTGGTGAAAATTTATGTATGTAGTTCTTGCTGAGGATGAGGAGTTAGCTATCGTATTTGTAGAACACTTTATTTGTTTCCAGTTGGATTACTAATGCCCTGAGTGATTATCTGCCTCGTATATCTAATAATGGGCAAATTAATGATCGTACGAAATGAAATAATGGTTATCTCAGCTAGCTTGACCAGAGATTCTAACTGTTATTCCTTCCGATAATCAGTCAAACAATAGACTGTTGTTAACGTAACATTTGCTAAGTTAAGAATTTCAGATAACAGATACAAAGCAAAATCACTTCAGTGCTGTTCACTGTCAATATTTTTTACCTGTTAATAATTTGAAGTCTGTTTAGGTATCTCAGAAAATAAGTCCCATTTCTTTGACTAATTTATCAGATTTGGGAAAAAATGTGATCTTTGGAATCAATGCCAACCGTATTTCGAATTCACTTTTTGGAATAAAGCGAGTGAAACTTACTTCTAAGAATACGGATATATTTTTTAAGTTTCCACACCACAATCACTCATCACGTCGAATAGGCTTCTGCTAAGGTTCTTACAGAACACATCTGAACATACAGAGAGCGTACAATGAGTGTTTGGGGCTGATATAACATAAACAACCTATGCCGTTGAGCTTTAATTTCTTATAGTAACGGTACCTTTACTCTTAGTTACTATCGTCCTCCTTTTAATACTTTTTATTGTAATTTTATTCATATAGCTCTCCGAAATGTTGTGTTAGGAGAAGTAATGAATTAAAACTCCTATTAATTACTCACCGAAATGAGCGAGAGGTTTTACCGAGAAAGTCCATGTTCGTGGTGATTTGTATCACTGGTCCTATGACATAGTACGATGAGCCCCCGATATATCATAGAATCATCTTCAGCCAGAACTAACCTCCAACACAAGATGGGTTAAATGACTCGTAGGGCCTTGCATCATTTGAAAGTAGCTAAATGGCGACTCTGTCGACCGCACTACCCGCCTCCACTCAGCTACTGTCCAGGTTGTGTCCTATTTCTTCTAAGAGATACACGCTGATTTGTGTACCGCTACCAACAATTCTCGAGGAAACCGATTTCAAATGTCCATTGTATGCTGTTTGTAACGCTATATGGGTATATTAATGCTTTATCATCAGTAAATCCACCCTAAAATACTAACCCTTCGACAGCATTTGGGTAACCGTGATCGTGTGACAATCGGAAAGGTGTATGGACTTTATTTCGTATTCTACTTCAGCTATATATTGAAATTATAATTGGAATCGAACCCACGATCAGTAGCGAAAAGCAGAAATGTATGGATAAGAAAAAGAATACGGTCACCAGCCATAAATGGACGAAATTAATTTCAATAAAATTTACAGTAATGGTTCCCTGGTGTGAAACAGCTGCTAACCTATACCATATTTCAGGAAGAAAAATGATTGTTATCAGATACGAACACAGTATCAGACTGTTACTATAGAGACAGTCATAAATTTACTTCCTATCCGATAATACTAACGCGACAAATTGTGTCACACAAACTTACACTAACCAATTGAGTGATGAATGGTATTATCTGCAATATTAATAATCGCTCTTTTCGTTTAGTAAGCTGTTGATATTTGTTGTAGTGATTATATAAATCAAAAGAGAGAAAGGATAGTTACAATAATGAGGTGAAGAACGAAAGCCAGCGAAGGCCATGTTGTTGCCCATCTTCAACACGGTTATGCCAAATCGGGGAAAGATGAATAATAAACTTTGAAGGTCAGAATTAACTTTGCAATAAATTGACGGTCAGCAATCAGCATCTGATTTCGTTATCACGTAATTCAGAGAAGATTGGTGCGTTTTCTCGAATGTGCTGTGACAATAGCAGCCGATTCAGTGCATTACCCTATTAAGTAGACGATCAAAGAATATTTGTTGAAAACCATTAAAAATTATTAGATGAGGACAAGGAGAAAAATAAATAACAAAATTGAATAAAGTAAATTTTCATATACACTCCTGGAAATGGAAAAAAGAACACATTGACACCGGTGTGTCAGACCCACCATACTTGCTCCGGACACTGCGAGAGGACTGTACAAGCAATGATCACACGCACGGCACAGCGGACACACCAGGAACCGAGGTGTTGGCCGTCGAATGGCGCTAGCTGCGCAGCATTTGTGCACCGCCGCCGTCAGTGTCAGCCAGTTTGCCGTGGCATACGGAGCTCCATCGCAGTCTTTAACACTGGTAGCATGTCGCGACAGCGTGGACGTGAACCATATGTGCAGTTGACGGACTTTGAGCGTGGGCATGCGGGAGGCCGGGTGGACGTACCACCGAATTGCTCAACACGTGGGGCGTGAGGTCTCCACAGTACATCGATGTTGTCGCCAGTGGTCGGCGGAAGGTGCACGTGCCCGTCGACCTGGGACCGGACCGCAGCGACGTACGGATGCACGCCAAGACCGTAGAATCCTACGCAGTGCCGTAGGCGACCGCACCGCCACTTCCCAGCAAACTAGGGACACTGTTGCTCCTGGGGTATCGGCGAGGATCATTCGCAACCGTCTCCATGAAGCTGGGCTACGGTCCCGCACACCGTTAGGCCGTCTTCCGCACACGCCCCAACATCGTGCAGCCCGCCTCCAGTGGTGTCGTGACAGGCGTGAATGGAGGGACGAATGGAGACGTGTCGTCTTCAGCGATGTGAGTCGCTTCGGCCTTGGTGCCAATGATGGTCGTATGCGTGTTTGGCGCCGTGCAGGTGAGCGCCACAATCAGGACTGCATACAACCGAGGCACACAGGGCCAACACCCGGCATCATGGTGTGGGGAGCGATCTCCTACACTGGCCGTACACCTCTGGTGATCGTCGAGGGGACACTGAATAGTGCACGGTACATCCAAACCGTCATCGAACCCATCGTTCTACCATTCCTAGACCGGCAAGGGAACTTGCTGTTCCAACAGGACAATGCACGTCCGCATGTATCCCGTGCCACCCAACGTGCTCTAGAAGGTGTAACTCAACTACCCTGGCCAGCAAGATCTCCGGATTTGTCCCCCATTGAGCATGTTTGGGACTGGATGAAGCGTCGTCTCACGCGGTCTGCACGTCCAGCACGAACACTGGTCCAACTGAGGCGCCAGGTGGAAATGGCATGGCAAGCCGTTCCACAGGACTACATCCAGCATCTTTATGATCGTCTCCATTGCTGCATTGTTGCGAAAGGTGGATATACACTGTACTAGTGCCGACATTGTGCATGCTCTGTTGCCTGTGTCTATGTGCCTGTGGTTCTGTCAGTGTGATCATGTGATGTATCTGACCCCAGGAATGCGTCAATAAAGTTTCCCCTTCCTGGGACAATGAATTCACGGTGTTCTTATTTCAATTTCCAGGAGTGTAGATGTAATTCAAGATCATTAAACAGTCGTAACAGGCCATCATCTTTTATCACATCCGTTCACGAAGACGGTTACGACGGAACAAAGAGAATAAAAGGCAATTTTGAGACACTAGCATTTATTATAAAACTTAGATCGTATGGGAAATAATTAACGGAGCATATTTATGAGGTCTGTAAAGTGTGATTATACTAAAAGTTTTTGGAATTACATATTCCATTTAACTAGGGTAAACATCATTCTGTACGATACGGGGATCCAGAATATTTGCTCAAGATAATCCGTACATTTAAATTCATTACAGAGTAATTATTCCACCTATAGTGAACACAAGTTATAGTCTCTAAGTACCGTAGTGTTAATCTTTTGAAATTCACATTTAAATTCCTTCAAGTAAGAGCCCTGAATTTGTTATTACCAGGATTATTATCTCAGTTCAAGCTTGTAAGTGTACATAGACCTCAATAATACATACATAAACTTTCAGTGGTAATTTATTCGTAGAGTGTTTATAGTATGGGAGGAAACAACGGATTGTGCGGTCGTGTAACTCTCTCTCTCTCTCTCTCTCTCTCTCTCTCTCTCTCTCTCTCTCTAGTCGACACATTTAGGAATCAACACTAGCAACATATACACAACAATATACGTAAATAGCTCTGATTACAAACCTATGTATGTACAATTATTCTAGGTCCAGAATCTCTTACGATCAGTAACCTACCTTGTAATAGTTGTTTGAACTCAGAGTTTTTATTGCTTGCGAGATAACTTTAATATCAGTTTGCAAAAATATTAGTTTCAAGAATGAAAAGATGCTCAAGTTGTTACTCAGTCCTTCCACTTAGCTTCTACTACTAAGTTAACTGATGATTTTTAATTAACACATGGCGTAGCTTGAGTTAAGACCTATTTACCAATCCATAAAATAGCTGCAGTTACGTACACACATTCACTTAAATAATTTTAACTACCTATTTCAGCTCTTTAATTTTGCTTCAGTGCTCGGACTATTCACGCAAAGGAATAGGAGCCTAACGAAAACTAAGAATACAACGCACTCTTGAACGTTAAAACTTATGTTTAAGAAAATTCGGCGAACACTGTTTCATACTGATACAGCCTTATCAAGGACATTTATTAATTAAAGGATGTACTCGACAGGTCCTAATGGAAGGACTGAGTAACAACTTGAGCATCTTTTCATTCTTGAAACTAATATTTTTGCAAACTTATTACTACAATGCCGCAAACCGATATATTTCAAATTTTTTAACATTAGCTAGATGCAACAATTAACGTATTTCTATAAAACAGTGCAGTACTAGAAACGTTTAATCCACTGTGAGAACCCATATTTCGTGTTATGTTCCATGAGTATTACAAGAAGTAGTTAACTAATTGTAGCCATTAAATCTTTTCTTACTGAAATCGTGCAACTTTACAAGAAGGCCCATTTACATTAACAAACCAAATTCGCATCATCTTCCAAAAGTTTTGTAAAGACCTGTTTTCTAATTTCAGTCATTAAATCATTTCTTAATAAAACAGTACAACTCTGCAACAAGGCTAATATCCATTAAGCAACCAAATATTCATCATGTTCAATACCATTGCAAATGCAGTTTACTCGCTTCGGGCTTTAAATGTTTTCTTACTAAGTAATACACTTCTTTATGCTACCAAAATTGCAAGTGAATCAATTTATACAAGCACAACACATTAAGAGCAACTTCAAAATGACTCAAATGGCTCTGAGCATTATGGGACTTAACTTCTCAGGTCAATAGTCCCTTTGAACTTAGAACTATTTAAACCTAACTAACCTAAGGACATCACACACATCCACGCCTGAGGCAGGATTCGAACCTGCGACCCTAGCAATCGCGCGGTTCCAGGCTGTAGCACCTAGAACCGCTCGTGCACTCCGTCGGCTTAAGAGCAACTGGCCCGGTGTGAGATGAAGGTGCAAGCTCGCAGACGGCACGTAAGAGGGAGGTAGGTAGACCTCGGGTGCCCGATCTGCGGTGACAAGGCCTGGAGTTAACACTGGTACAACCGCAAAATACATAAAACATCTTTTAAGAAAAGCAGGGACAGAACAATAGTTCATTCGTCCACCTCAAAAAATCACTGTACCCAAGGCTAGAGCAGAAGCCAGCACGAGAAATTTAATAGCGTCAAAACAGAAACATTAAACTCCCAAAAAATATCATATTGAAGTTAATGAAGCGTGTCCAACAATCCAAAGACTCTGTTAATGGTGGAACCCACCTACAACCGGTTAATTCGACCGTTAACAAACGTTCGGCTGTAGAATTTTAGTTAAGGACGGCAACAAGTAACAAGCACTTCAGTACGTCAGAAGGATTACTCAGGCAACTACTAATTAAAACTTGATAGCCGCGGGGAGTTGCCGCGCTGTTTGAAACGCCATGTCACGGATTGCGCGGTCCCTCCCGCCGGAGGTTCGAGTCCTCTCTCTGGCATGGAAGTGTATGTTGTCCTTAGCGTAAGTTAGTTTATGTAGTGTGTAAGTCTGGGGACAGATGACCTCAGCAGTTTGGTCCCTTAGAAATTCACACACGTTTGAACATTTTTTGATCAGAATTGAATCATTGATTGGAAAAAAGGAATAAAGTCCAATCAAGTCTGTTTAGAGAAATCTAAGAAAAACTGTTTCATACAGTTTTGCGATCCTTTAAAACTTGTAGAAATAGGTTATCTGTATACAGTGATGAGTCATTCCACTGCATTCGATGAGTATTTTTGAAGCTATCCTCTTTGGAAGTTGGCGGATATTCATCCCTTCTCCAATAAATGATTCTCTTGTGTGGAGTTTGCAAATAATGACACAGTAACATAGGTCTACACAGCTATTTATTTTTATTTATTTTGCTACCTAGTTGAAAACATTGACATTTATTTAGTAAAACGTCTTAAAAATAACAATGTATTGTGATAGAATATAAAAAAATTAATTAACCATATTCTTTGACAATTTGTAATCCTCTTCATCAGATTGTACTATTTTGTCTTTCTGGAAGTCCTAATCTTCTCCATCAGACTGGACATAATTATTTCCTGTGGGTCACTGAAGAAGGTTGTAAAAAAAACTCTTGATACTGTAATGGAATGTACTTCATTACCTTATTAAGATCTTGCAGCTTCTTCGTATTTATAGGAATCTTATTGCTGTATGCCGTAGTTCTGGGATGTTCAGATATTTCTTTTCCTTTAAAAAGCCTTATGTATTCCGAACAACGACATACCATGGATTCTGTACTTATAAGTCAAATGCCGAAACTTAGCAAGTGAAAATCTTTCCTTTGATTGACAATTTATGAAAAATGAAGATTTTTTAAAGTGGTGTGGCCATCATTTCTGAATGTCAATAATATCTTATGTTCAATAATCTTGAATTCATACGAATTCAGTGTTTTTCTTGAAGTTACTATTACTGCAACGTACTGTTTGACAGAGTAAATTCTGTCTTAATGTTGTATGACTCTCCTGATTACGGAAAAATCCCTATCAAGTGGGACGAATGAGTGACCTCGAACAGGAAAATAATGCTGAATTATCTGAAATTTCCCAGTCACTTCAAGATGCATCAGGTACCGTACAACAGTTTTGTTTTAATTTGCCCGCCACAAGAATCACTGAACTCATGTAGTTCTTTCAGTAAGTCAGGTAGTCCACTTATGTAGTCACTATGAAATGTGCACACTTCATTGGGACCCCGATTGCTTTGTCCTTCATGGCTGCAGTAAAACTGTGCTGTATTGTCTTTCAGCTTATGGCTTCTAAATACAAAAAGCCACAGTCTTCGTAAGTAGAACATGTCCTCTACACGAAGACAGGGATGGGAACATTTTGTATAAAATCAAACACCAGGCCGACTACATCATTCCTTCCAGCACATGAAGTGTTAAACCACTGCATAGAAAAGGGGATACATCTGATGTCAACAACTACTGTCCAATCCCTTTTCTGACTGCCTTATCCAAAATTCTTGAAAAAGTAATGTATTAAGAGTAGCTTCACACCTTTGTAAAAATAAAGTTTTAACAAAATGTCAGTTTGGTTTCCAGAAGGGTTTTTCGACGGAAAATGCTATATATACTTTCACTAATGAAATATTAAATGCTCTGAGTAACCGGAAGCCCCCACTTGGAATTTTTTTGTGATGTATCAAAGGCTTTTGATTGTGTAACTCATGGAATACTTCTAGATAAGCTCACGTACTGTGGTATGAATGGGACAGTGCTCAAATTGTTTAAATCATACCTAACTGGAAGAGTGCAGGTAGTTGAAATAAACAGTTTACATAATATGCAAAAAACTGAAGATTTCTGAAACTGGGGAACAATTAAAAATGGGGTGCCGCAAGGTTTGGTCTTGGGTCCTCTGCTGTTCTTAATATATATTAATGATTTGTCATTCCATATTCACGAAGATGCAAAGCTGGTACTTCTTGCCGATGATAGAAATATAGCTATCACACCCAATAGACAAGAATCAACTGGTGAAAATGTAAATGATGTTTTTCAGAAAATCATTAAGTGGTTCTCTGCAAATGGACTCTCATTAACTTTGACAAAACACAGTATATACTATTCCACACAGTAAATGGAATGACACCATTAATAAATATAGATTTCGATCAGAAATCGGTAGCTAAGGTATAATATTCAAAACTTCTAGTTGTATGCATTGATGAGGGGTTGAACTGGAATAAACACACTGAGGGTCTGTTATAACGTTTGAGTTCAGCTATTTATGTTGTTAGGGTCATTGCATATTCTGGTGATATACATCTGAGTAAATTGGCTACCCACGCCTATTTTCATTCTCTGCTCTCGTATGGCATCATATTCTGGGGTAACTCATTATTGAGTAAAAGAATATTCATTGCACAAAAGCGTGTAATGAGAATAACTGCTGGAGCTCATCCACGATCATCCTGCAGACACTTACTTAAAGAGCTAGAGATCTTCACTGTAGCCTATGAAATTTGTTATTAACAATCCAAACGAATTCAAAAGCAGTGTACATGGCTACAACACCAGGAGAAAAGATAATCTTCACTACTCAAGGTTAAATCTAACTTCGGCTCAGAAGAGGGTAAATTATGCTCCCACAAAAGTCTTTGCTCACTTACCTAATAGCACCAAAAGTCTGACAGACAGCCATATAGCATTTAAAAGGAAATTAAACGAATTTCTTAATGGCAGCTCCTTCTACTCATTAGATGAATTTTTGGATATAGTAAGTGGGTAATTTCCCAAACCCCACCAAAAATAATTTAAAAATATTGAGTGTCATGTAATATTTTGTGTAATGTAATATCTTGTATAGTCACCTTTTATTAACCTGACACGTTCCACATCATTACGAAGTGTCGTATTCATGATCTACGGAACAAGTACCAACATAATCTAATCTCATCTAAACACCTCTTGTTGTTTTTTGTAAGACTTGTCGCTTGTGAACCATCAATTCTGCGACAACCACTCGCTTTGCAACTTCATTCAGGAGCAGAGATTTAATTTTGGATAGAAGCTCCTCAAGGCAGAACAACCATCTATTTGTGGGCGACCGAATCTATAGTGAAAATTTTCATCTAAGTATTTGAGATAATATAAGTACTTCAGTGTCAATTCCGGGTTTTTATCACAAAACAAGTTGTGAATCTTTTTCAGTTTTAAGTTGGAATCCAAATATACAATACTTTCGACACTATAGTGTGACTGGTGGGTTGAGAAAGGTCGAATATGAGCATCAATCTTAGCAATGACATCAGATACAACTGTATGTCCACTGTTGATATTCTTTCCTCTACGGTCATCAACGTAGAAGCTGGCCATGTGTCATCGCCCACTCTGCCTGTGAGTGGACATGTGGCCGCTCCTTCAGCAAGGTCCGAACAGGCACACGGGGGGAGGGGTCTATTAGTTATTGGGAGGTCCAGCGTTAGACGGGTGATAGAGCCCCTTAAGGATATAATGGAAAGGTCGGGGAAGAAAGCCAGTGTTCACTCCGTCTGCCTGCTGGGGGGTCTCATCCGAGATATGGAGGAGGCCCTGCCGGTGGCGATAGAGAGCACTGGGTGCACCCGACTGCAAACTGTTGCTCATGTCGGCACCAATGACTCCTGCCGTCTGGGTTCAGAGGTTGTCCTCAGTTCGTACAGGCGGTTGGCGGTGTTGGTGAGGGCGGGGTGGACTCTGAGCTAACTATTTTTAGTATTGTTCCCAGAACCGATCGCGGTCCTTCTGGTTTTGAGCCGAGTAGAAGGCTTAAACCAGAGGCTCAGAGGATTCTGCGGAGGTCTGGGATATAACTTTCTCGACCTCCGCTATCGGGTGGAGAAATGTAGGGTCCCCCTGAATAGGCCAGGCGTGCACTACACGCAGGAAGCGGCTGCAAGGGTAGCAGAGTACGTGTGAAGTGCACATGTGGTTTTTTTTAGGTTAGAGAATTCCATCCCTAGGCCCTACAAGACGCCTCCTGAGACGCGGAAAGGTAGGAATAGGCAAAATGCAACAGGGAATAACAATATTAATGTGCTAATAGTAAACTGCAGAAGCATCTAATGAAACATCTACATCCACATCTTATGTTCGAGTTAATGACTTTTTAGAGACTAGAAATCTACTCTGTAGGAATCAGCATGGGTTTCGAAAATGACGCTCGTGTGAAACCCAGCTCGCGCTATTCGTCCTCAAGACTCAGAGGGCCATAGACACGGGTTCACAGGTAGATGCCGTGTTTCTTGACTTCCGCAAGCTGTTTGATACAGTTCCCCACAGTCGTTTAATGAACAAAGTAAGAGCATATGGACTTTCAGACCAGTTGTGTGATTGGATTGAAGAGTTCCTAGATAACAGAACGCAGCATGTCATTCTCAATGGAGAGAAGTCTTCCGCAGTGAGAGTGATTACAGGTGTGTCGCAGGGGAGTCTCATAGGACCGTTGCTATTCACAATATACATAAATGACCTTGTGGATGACATAGGAAGTTCACTGAGGATTTTTGCAGATGATGCTGTGGTGTATCGAGAGGTTGTAACAAAGGAAAATTGTACTGAAATGCAGGAAGATCTGCAGCGAATTGACGCATGGTGCAGGGAGTGGCAATTGAATCTCAATATAAACAAGTGTAATGTGCTGCGAATACATTGAAAAAAAGATCCTTTATCATTTAGCTACAATATAGCAGCTGAGCAACTGGAAACAGTTAATTCCCTAAATTATCTGGGCGTACGCATTTCAAATGGAATGATCATACAAAGTTGATCGTCGGTAAGGCAGATGCCACACTGAGATTCATTGGAAGAATCCTAAGGAAATGCAATCCTAAAACCAAGGAAGTCGGTTAAAGTACGCTTGTTCACCCACTGCTTCAATACTGCTCTGCAGTGTGGGATCCGTACAAGATAGGGTTGATAGAAGAGATAGAGAAGATCCAGCGGAGGACAGCGCGCTTCGTTACAGGATCATTTACTAATCGAGAAAGCGTTACGGAGATGATAGATAAACTCCAGTGGAAGACTCTGCAAGGGAGACGCTCAATAGCTTTTTTTAAAGTTTCGAGAACATACCTTCAACGAAGAGTCAAGCAGTATATTGCTCCCTCCTACGTATATCTCGCGAAGAGACCATGAAGATAAAATCAGAGAGATTACAGCCCACACAGAAGGATACCGACAATCCTTCTTTCCACGAACAATACGAGACTGGAATAGAAGGGAGAACCGATAGAGTTACTTAAGGTACCCTCCGCCACACACCGTCAGGTGGCTTGCGGAGTATGGATGTAGATGTAGATCTGGAGACTGGCCATTAACAAGGAGAGATGTTAACTGTACACAAGTCTTCTCACACATGGCATACAAACAGCAAAATGCTTTGTGACGTTCCTGTATGCTTTCGGTCTGTTTCATAACAAAAAATCTGTATGTACTTTTGTTCTCTAATGTTGGAATTTCTTTTCTGTCCCTTCTTCTTTGTACAGGTGAATGCTCTATCAGTACCATTAAATACAGATCTTTCTCCCCCTTAGTTTTACCATCGTACAATCTCCTAATTATTTTAATTTGATACTCATCTTTGAAATGTTCAAAACACATTTTGGGAGAATTACAATAAAACAGCATGTTGAAGCAAGATATAATATACCTCACTAAAATATTTAGCAGTAAAATGAAGACAAATATCATCTGAAAACATTTATATAAAACTTACTTGCATGGTGGAGCAGACCGTTTTGCTGCCACAACTAATCCTTCAGAGGTTATGTATTCCTGTCCTAGTGATGTAGCTCTCTTGCGTCTCTCTTTGACATAATCATCTATATGTCTTACACCTTTTCTTCTCCCGTTCACTTTTTCAATTTCAAAGTCACTTTCACTCATACAGCAACTGAAGATAATGTGGGACAGTAAGACTGAAATACCCCTTAATAGCATTATTGTACCATTCTTTGCCTGACATCTGGTGATGCTGCTTACACTAGTGAGTGCAAAACAGAAGAACATCCGGACGTTCTTCTCTACTCCACCAATTACAAACTTTAAAGGGTTGTACTTTCTGTAGTAATACTGGACTTTTCTTCCCATTTCCACTCATCAATGAGTGGACAGCTCCAAAATTATATGTATATTAAATGTATTTCTCAGCTTATGTCCAAAAAATTCGACTTTCTTTCTTTCTCCAATCGGTGATTCAATTACAAATCACTAATACTTCCGCGCAATGGTGAAGAAGTCGTGTGACTAGGTCCTCCCGTTGGGTAGACCGTTCGCCGCACGCAAGTGCTTCATTTTGACGCCACCTCGGGACTTGCCCGTCTATGGGTATGAAATGATGATGATTACGACAACACAACACGCAGTCCTTGAGCGGAGAAAATCTCCGACCCAACCGGGAATCGAACCCGGGCCCTTAGCATTGCCTGTCTGTCGCGCTGATCACTCAGCTGCCGGGGGTGGACCGCACAACAGTCGTTACTTGTAGCAGGAGAAGCTCCGTACTTGATGAATAAGGTTGAATAGTTAAAAAAGAACAACACAAACAGGTCATAATACCTTTTAAGAAAATTAAACACGAATAACACCAAAAAGAAATAACCCAAACTGATCTCTTTTAGTTTGAGAGGAAATAGCCATAATAGGTCCAGTAGTTTGATACGAAAGATAGTGTTGAGCATTCGTGACCAAAGCTCATAAATACACAGTACCCAAATAGTGCTGCAAAATGGGTGGTGGAGAACTGACCATCGAGCAGCCAATAATCACTAACCCGGTGCAGCGCACTCGAGAGGAGCCGGTCCGAAAGACTGTCACAGAAATGTCAAAGAACGCTAACTATTAAAATAGGTAGCGATAGATTCCAAGCTCTGTCTTCGACGAAGTGTGGCAAGTAAGACGGCAAGTGTCCTCTCGAACTACTTATCACATCGCTGGTGCACAGCAGTAAGTGTCGTAGAGCTCTATACCAACTGCACCAGGACAAGGTGCTCACTGCTGGAACTTGTGTATGCCGGGAAAGCTGGTTACGCTAACCCAGAGAAGGAATGCGCTCTGACGCGTTAGCCGTCCTGTCCAAGATTCCCCAACCCGACTGTCACCTCCACCTCTCCTCTGCCAGAGACCGCTGGCGCCACTGATGCCCAGGACCGCCAGACATGAGGTATCGATCCCGCCATACGGGGGTGACATCTGAAAGTACTCAACTAAAACATCACTTTTCCTCAAGATGCATGTGGAGATGATTTTCTTGGCGATGATGTAATGCAGTGTGGCATAATCGTGGGTCTTGTTCCAACATGTTCTATACCTTCTTGCTGGTGTCGGAATTATAAATTTAGAGCAGACCGTTGAATGCCAGCGGATCCTTTATGATCTGATTCCCTTCCCCCATCTCCTCCTGTTCCTAGAACGAATGTGGATCCTATATGTCTCCCACAAACTGGATCCCCCAATTCTTCGGTTTCCCGCATCCTCCCCCACCCTAGCCCACTACCACGCCTGTACGACAGTGTCCTACCTGGTCTCCATCTCCACATGCTCCACACCCTCTCCCAAGGTGGCTTCAACCAACTCCCCCTCCCATATGAGGTCCTCATGCCTTCCATTTACCCCTCCTATCAGATTTAATCCCTCCTCCTTAACCCTCCTCAGGGCTCCCTCTCTCCCTCCCTCTCCCCCTTCCCTTCTTCCTCCTTTTCCCCTGCCACACACCTTCTTTTTCCTTTTCACCCACCTTGGGCTTCTAGCTCCTTTCCTCCTCTCCTCCACCTACCTCCTCCTACCCCACTCCTGGTTTCCCACTTCCGTCACTCTCCCCTTTCCTCCCCTCTTCCTCCCTTCACCTGTGGTACGTCCCTTTCAGTGCAGAGATTTTTAACGTTTTCGTTGTGGTGTCAGTGTTACTCCAGTGCCGTGTGCAGTGCTATGTTCTACCGACACCAGCAGTATCTGCAGGGTCATTCATTTGTGTTCCCACTGTGGTGTTTCTTTATTTTCATGTCGACTCACAGTGTTCATTCTCTGCATGTGTGTATGGCTGTCGTCTATGATGTTTTTAAATCTATTGTTTCTACTCATCTGATTTTGTTCTTGTTAATTCATCAATTTATACCATTCTATGTTATGTGTTATTTTCTCATTTGCCTACGTTTTCTCTGTAACTCTCTTGGCTAAAGAGTGGCGTACTGTGCCACTAGAGCCTGTCCCATATTGGGGAGTGAAATAACAATAAAGAAAAAAGAATGAATGCCATGTTGTTGCTGCTAACAGCCATTGGGATCTGAGGTATTTTAATCCTCTTTCTTAACAATTTTAGTCTCACAGAAAACTTGGGATATTCACACTGAAAACGCTCTTTTCGTACTTTATACAAAACTGTAGTCTCTATGTATGAACCAGTTATATTAATTAATAAACGTCAGATGTATCATGCAAAGGACATAGGTCTAAAAATGACATTTACAGAAAAATACAAAATTATAGAAATTTAGAAAACTGAGAAAATTTTCGTTTTCATCTTTAGAGATGGTACATATCGACAATGGAATATGTAAATTGAAGATAGTGCGAGGAGAAAAGAAAGGAAGGGGATGGGATCTTTGATGTCAGATTCATTGGGACATTACGCGGAACAGCGGGTAGGAGCGGGAATGTGTACCGGACTGGGATTATCTCGTGTTTGCTAGGCTGTAGCATTAACCCCTGATCCACCCGGACACTGTGTTTATCACGATTGCGCGGACTACCACAGCACGCCTCTCGGCCAACTCACACTCCCATCTAGCGCCACCGACAGAGTCCCTGCGATGTCCTCCGTGCTAGCTACTCAGATTCCCGCAGGAGGTCGGACGTATTTGATACAAGTTCTCTTTGCAATGTTAGATCAGAAACTTGTTGAGATTGATCGGCATTGATTGGCAGCAGCAGTTACTGTCTAGCATTTGGTACAGATTACGCCAAAGGCCTTGCAATGGTGGAGACACAGGTTCCAGTTGTATCACCAATGTTAAGCACTGTATATCTTGGCTAGCACTTGTTTGGGTGACTGTCCGGTTCACCCGAGTGCTGTTGCCAAGTGAAGTGACCCTAGTCGTTTTGAGGCGAACTGAGGAGCTGCATGACTTAGTAGCAGTGGCTCCAGTCTCGAAAACACAACGCCCAGGAGAGCGGTGCGCTGACCACATCCCCTCCATATCCGAATCGAAGGGCTATTGGCTCCCCATCGGTTAGGGTACTTGGTTGTGACTGCTACACCATTCGTTATAGACACGTCAGACAGTCCGCATTCAGACACCAACATATTGGGCAACTTCATTTGCTTCCAGACACGATACAGCCTTTCTGCCAGTCAACCATGTCCCCACGTCGTCTGAACCTGCTACTTTGCATCTGTACAACCGACTGACTCGTACGCATCATTTCACTGCAGTGATTTAATCCCAGAGCTGTGAGTTCACATGAGAAGCCCACATCAGTTGTACACCATCTATGGCGCTTCAAGGCGAATTCTGTGTTCCTTTAAAGTGGTGACTAACATTTTGTGTGGCTGCTTATCTTGCAGCAAGAGTATGAAGCGATGTGGAAAGGGACAAACGTTACCTGCTGGCATATCGGAAGGCGAATGGAACACTTCGATTTGCTCGAGTGAAGGAAATCATATACACCTACACTAGCGCGACCATTTCTAGAGTACTCTTCCTGCGTTTGGAATACCCAGAGACTGGCAGCTAGGATCGTATCAACACGCTATACCGACACGAAAGAATAAGAGAGGTGTTTGAAACGGTTGAATGGAAGTATCTGGAAGAAACCTGTTGGGTAATCTTAAAGAAACTGTGTTAGAGGAAAATTGTACATTTCCGCTGAGGCCGTCATAAGTCTTCCGTAAAGTTGATAAGAATAATACACACTTGAAAAAAAGTATTGCGTCACCCCGGTTCCCAGAGCACCTGAATATAGAAGCTGATTGTGAATATTGTACCACAGACACAATCCCTTTGACTGTTCAAAGATGTCACTACATCCGCCAAAAACGTAAAGAACCACTCATAAGCAGCGCCTATTAGACAGAGAGGGCCCGACAGCTGATCTGTTCCAGACATTCTACCATGAAGGAGATACACGGCTCGTATTGTCTGTAGTTCAACCATGCCTAGACGGTCAATACCGCGATTCGATTGCGTCCGCGTTGTTACTTTGTGAAACGGAAGGGCTCTCAACAAGAAAAGTGTCCAGACGTCTCGGAGGACGTGGAGGAGATACAGAGAGACAGGAACTGTCGATGACATGTCTCGCTCAGCCTACCTCAGTGCTACTACTACAGTGGATGACGGCTACATACGGATTATGGCTCGGAGGAACCCTGACAGCAACGCCACCATGTTGAATAACGCTTTTCGTGCAGACTCAGGACGTCATGTTACGACTCAAACTGTAGACAATAGGCTGTATGATGCGCAACTTTACTTCCGGCGTCCACGGCGAAGTCCATCTTTGCAACCACGACACCATGCAGTGAGGTACAGACGGGCCCTAAAATATGCCGAATGGACCGTTCAAGATTGGCATCACATTCTCCTCACCGATGAGTGTGCCACATACCTTCAACCAGACAATCGTCGGAGACGTGTTTGGAGGCAACCCGGTCAGGCTGAACGCCCTAGACACAATGTACAGCGATTGCAGTGATGTGGAGGTTCGCTGTTGTTTTGGGGTGGCATTACCTGGGGCCGGCGTTCGCTGCTGGTGGTTATGGAAGACGCCATAACCGCTGTACAATACGTGAATGCCATCCTCCGACGGATAGTGCAACCATATCGGAAGTATATTAGCGAGCACTTGTCTTCATGGACGACAATTCGCGCCTCCATCGTGCACATGTGAATGACTTCCTTCAGGATAATGACATCACTCGACTAAAGTGGACAGCATGTTCTCCAGATATGAACACTATGGAACATGCCTGGGATATATTGGAAAGGTCTGTATATGGACGACGTGACCCACCAACCACTCTGTCGGATCTATGCCGAATTGCCCTTTAGGAGTGGGACAATATGGACCAACATTGCCTTAATGAACTTGTTAATAGTATGCCATGACGAATACAGGCATGCGTCAACGCAAGAGGACGTGCTACTGGGTATTAGGAGTACAGCAGTCTGGACCACCACCTCTGAAGGTCTCGCTGTATGGTGGCACAAGATGCAATGTGTGGTTTTCATGAGCCATAAAAAGGACGGAAATGATGTTTATGTTGATCTCTGTCCCAATTTTATGGACAGGTGCTTGTACTCTCTGGACCGAGGTGATGCAAAATATTGTTTTGATGTATGCATAAGAGAGATTATGGCGTTTCCATGGCAGATAGACTTACGTCACAACTCACTCTATCAGGAACCATACTACATGGGAACCTAACAGTACGACTTCCAAGTGTGCTGACTCTTTTGCTCCACCGCTGAAAGTAAGGTTGTGTTCAAATGTGTGTGAAATCTTACTGGACTTAACTGGTAAGGTCATCAGTCCCTATGCTCGCACACTTCTTAACATAAATTATCCGAAGGACAAACAATCACCACCATGCCCGAGGGAGGACTCGAACCTCCGCCGGGACCAGCCACACAGTCCATGACTGCAGCGTCTTTGAGAAAGTAAGGTCGTCTGAGGCGGAACAGTAGTTTATGGGTGAATATTTCACTCCAGCTTCGTGTCTAGGAATATATTTACTGGCAGTAAAAGCCAGGAACCTAGATTCTGTGTAATCCTAGACACGAAATGGGAGGAAAGTACTCAGACATATATCCTTTGACTAGTCCTTCGTTGAGTAAGATATTTGCAGTGTTCAATTTTCTTAATCAAAAAGTGTATTTTCTATGGTGCAATGAGTTGTTACTTTCGTGCTCTTATTCACAAAATATATACTTCAGTCGAACCGCACGTTCAAAGCATAGTTGCGGTGCACACTAACAGGAAGCGATGTCCCCAGCACCTTCTCCCATTTCCTCCTTACTATTGTTGACTAATGGGGAAACGCAATTTCGTGATACAATGAGAACACACTACTCTCGTTTGTATCGGTCTCGATGCACACTGAAGCGCCAAAGAATCTGGTGCAGGAATGCATATTCAAACACAGAGATAGGTCAACAGGCACAATCCGGTGCCGTGGTCGGCAACGCCTATATAAGATAACAAGCGCGTGGCCCAGTTGTTAGATAGGTTACTGCTGATAGAAAGGCAGGTCCTCAAGATTTTAGTGAGTGTGATGGTGATGTTATAGTCGGCGACGAGCGGTGCGACACAGCATCTCCGAAATAGCGTTGAAGTGTGGATTTTCCCGTACGACATTACACTGGTGTACCGTAGACATCAGGAATCCAGTAAAACATCAAATCTCCGACACCACTGCGGCCGGAAAAAGATCCTGCAAGAACGGGATCAACGACGACTGAGATGAATTGTTCAGTGTGATAGAAGCGCAACCCTTCGCCAAATTTCTGAAGATTTCAGTGCAAGGCTATCAATAACTGTCAGCGTATGAACCATTCAACGAAATATCATCAATAGGAGCTTTCGGAGCCGAAGGCCCACTCGTGTACCCTTGATGATTGTACGACGCAAGGCTTTACGCCTCGACTGGGCTTATCAACACCGACAGTACTCAGTTGATGACTGGAAACATGATACCTGATCAGACGAGTCTCGTTTCAAATTTTATCGAGCGGATGGACGTGTACGAATATGGAGACAACCCCATGAATTTATGTACCCTGGTGTCAGCAGGGGACTGTCCAAGCTGGTAGAGGCTCTGAAATGGTGTGGGGCCTGTGCGGTTGCTGAGATACGGGACCCCTGGTAAGTGTAGATACTATTCTGACAGCTGACACAGATGAAAGCATCCTGTCTGATCACCTGCATCCATTCATGACCATTGTGCTTATCGACGGACTTGGGCGATTCCAGAAGGACAATGCTATAGAGTGGGTCCAAAACACTCTTCTGAGTTAAAACGCTTCCGCTGGCCACCAAACTCCCCAGACATGAATGTTATTGGGGATGTCTTCCAACGTGCTTTTCAGAAGAGATCTCCAACCCCTCATAGACTTATGGATTTATGGACAGCCCTGCGGGATTGGTGATGTCATTTCGTTCCAGCACTACTTCAGACATTAGTCGAGTCACTGGCATGTCATGTTGCGGCACTTATGCGTGCTCGCTGGGTCCCTACACAACATTAGGCAGGTGTACAAGTTTCTTTGGCTCCTAAGTGTATTATGCTATGTCTTGTATCAAAGGTCGTCACCATCTGTGAATGTCTTGGATGTATGTAACAAAAACAATGAGCAATAAAAGTAAAATAGCACATAAGTAAATCAAAATAAAACAAAGACGAGGAAAAATCTCAATTTCTTGTCCAAGGCAATTATTTAGATTCCTTAGTCTGTAATAATACACTATAACGTTTAACCCCTTTTGGGAATGGTTTATAACTCTGTAAATATGTAATATTATTAATTAATTGTCTGACGGCTGCTGCATTGGGGTAATTATTTCACCAGACTAGTTTCTGGCGTTTCCAACATCAGTGGTGTCTGTATTACACAGAAGATTTCTTTTTTACAATAACTTACTTACACTATACATTACTAGACAGCAAAATCTTGTAAAATATCCTATCTCTTACCAGATATCTCCCACAGCGAATGAAATAAATCATATTCCTGTATTCACACTATGTCGTCCGGTGACACCACAGTGGTGGCGTGCTCGAAAAAGCGGTCAACGGCCGGCGACCCCACAGTGGTATCATCTGCGTAGTATCGCGCAGTGGCTGGCGGTAGCACGTTAGTACCTTTTTCATTCTGTTGGTGTTTTGTGTAGGTAACAATAAGTTACACACGTCCACAAGTTTTTTGTTTTTGTAATTACTTGTGCCCTTTCATGATGGTGATCGGAAGAGACAACAGAATTATTTTCGATGAATGTGTGGACGTCTTGTCTGACCTTCCGGACGACTTGGCCGACTGCGAAGAAGACATTGGATATCGAAAAAATGAAAGTGAAGCAGAATCGTAGGAAGATAGTGAAATCCGTCCAAGAAGAATTCGGAGAACACGTCGATTGCCAACTGATTCGGCTGAATCAGATAAAGAAGACAGTGCACAGTAGTCGGATTTTGATTTACCTAGGACCAATAATAAATTTGAAGGATCCCCGGGTCCAAACACATTTCCCAAATATACACAGAGCGTCGAGGATATCGTACAATTATATACCGTGAACGATGTATTTGAATATATTGGCAACGAAACCAACAAGTACTACAGTCAAAATTGCAGTAGAAGGAAACTGGATTAAAATTATGCCAAATTTGTCGACGTTACGGGTTTGGGAAATGTAAAAAAAGCAAGGATTGATGATTATTGGTCAATGAATCAGTTGATAGACACACCGATAGTTCGCAAAACTATGGCACGCAATCGATTCAGACTAATATAAATATTTTTTCGTTTTTCCGACAGCAACAATAAACCGGATAATGCCGACCGGCTTGTTACAGTGCAATTTGTAATTGATTCTTTTTCCAAAAAGAAACGTTTAAACTAAGTCAAACCTCTCAATTGATGAAGGAATGATACCGTGGCCAGGACGGTTAAATTTTGAAGTTTACAATCCGTCGAAAATTACGAAATACGGCATACTCATTCGCGCTGGACAACCTTAAGCAAAAACAATGATGGAACTACTGACACCTTCTGATGGAATGTGGCATCACCTCTGCATGGATAATTATTATAACAGTGCAGAAATGAAGAGAAGTTATTTGAAAAGAAAATTAGAGTTTGTGGAACGATACGGCAAAATAGAGGAATTCCAGTAACAAAAGCGCGCAAAATTCAATGTGTTCGAAGCTTGTCATCAGCGGAAAGGTGACAAGCGGCCGGCGACAAGCTAAGTAATCCGAATTATCGCTGCCGGTGCCAAGCGAATAAATTTGTACGAGACGTGAGGACGGCAAAGTGTTAATAAACCCCTACACCTACTCCTACATTTACTAATAATTATTGGAGACTATACAGAACTATTTATCAGAACCATTCTTTCCCACAGAGAAAATATCAGGAAGATAGTAAGCAATTCGAGACTCTCGATTTACTTCTAAAGTTAAAAATGGAGGTTGTCGCTTTTCAAGATAATACGTGTCAGATAATTTTTTGATTATATTATTCTTTTATTGGAGTCTCTTGAAAGACATTTAATTTATGCTCTTATTTCTTGCAACACAATAGTTCCCTCTAGATGGGAAACTCGGAGTGATGATCCAATCTGGTGACCGATAGGAGTCTCTCCTGTCACTGACATACCCAACAGCACAGAATGCTTTTAACATCGCGATGAAGATCACAGTGCCGATAAAAGAGGAAAAAATTTCCCAGTAATGTCTTGTCAGATATTGTATACAATGTCAAGGTCATAATATTCGAAAATTACGTAAAAATTGTTCTATGTACCCATTCAAATATATTCACTATTACTCACAACACCGTGAACTGATAATGTAATGAACTGTAAGAGAAAAACAAATATAACAATAGAAAAATATAGTAAAATGAAAGATGCAACGAAAATACGTGAAAACATATATGTTTACATTCCTTAAGCTAGACTGGTTGATCAGACTTCCAATTTTCCTACGCTCATACAGCTAATGGACGGGACAAGAAAACCGATATTATTTTGACGAACCCTCCGCTGCGCAAATGTACTATATCATGAGGATGCGAGTTGTTTACGTAAGAGTGTATAAAAATTTAACAGGAAATATAGACTGCTCCACTGAACAGTTTGCGGTAGGGAGTCAGTCAAGCGTGCCTAAGCAGATAATAGGAAGAAAATCCCACTAGTGTGTATTTTTTCATTTACATTAGTTACAGTTAACTGTACGCACCATCATTGACACAATGAAAGTACGGTTTATATTGTATCTTACAAAATGTTAAGTCCCATAGTGCTCAGAGCCATTTGAACCATATTCACAGTAAAATGTGCTTGATGGTGTGGCTCTGCCTCAGCGTGAGGGTTTTCCTCACCCCACACTTGGCTGTTCCAGCTGTTCCAAATACCACCTAGATCAAATGGGGCCTCGTTAGTAAACAGTGCGCTTTGGAGGAAGTCTTGTCGATCAATCCATTTTTGGAGCAACCACTTGGTGCAAAGTCAGTCACAAGTATTGCATGGACCCATAATGGGTGATATGGGTGTAATTGAGTACTTGCCACACGCCAGTGTGTGCAGCGCCAATTTCTACATCTACATCCATACTCCGCAAGCCACCTGACGGTGTGTGGCGGCGGGTACCCTGAGTACCTCTATCGGTTCTCCCTTCTATTCCAGTATCGTATTGTTCGTGGAAAGGATTGTCTGTATGCTTCTGTGTGGGCTCTAACCTCTCTGATTTTATCCTCATGGTCTCTTCGCGAGATATACGTAGGAGGGAGCAATATACTGCTTGACTCTTCGGTGAAGGTATGTTCTCGAAACTTTAACAAAAGCCCGTACCGAGCTACTGAGCGTCTCTCCGGCAGAATCTTCCACTGGAGTTTGTCTATCATCTCCGTAACGCTTTCGCGATTACTAAATGATCCTGTAACGAAGCGCGCTGCTCTCCGTTGGATCTTCTCTATCTCTTCTATCAACCCTATCTGGTACGGATCCCACACCGCTGAGCAGTATTCAAGCAGTGGGCGAACAAGCGTAATGTAACCTACTTCCTTTGTTTTCGGATTGCATTTCCTTAGGATTCATCCAGTTAATCTCAGTCTGGCTTCTGCTTTACCGACGATCAACTTTACATGATAATTCCATTTTAAATCACTCCTAATGCGTATTCCCAGATAATTTATGGAATTAACTGCTTCCAGTTGCTGACCTGCTATTTTGTAGCTAAATGATTTCACGTTCAATACGACGAGACATTGTAGTGGGGTCCGCTGCAACATGTTAAAGCACCTCCTCTTCAAAATAAGGTGTGCGAGTTGTCCTCATGTTGCGAGATGCCTCGTTTCTTCCTTCCAATGACCCAGTCTTTCGCATTCATCGTTCGAGAGAAATAAACACTCGTTGTATCGCATGATGCCTGTAAGTAAATCGTTCGCTATACAGTCCTTCAGCACCGAGAACATTGCAACGTCCTACCCAATACGCAAGGTGTATTCAGTGAGTTCTGCGCAACTGTAACGGTACTTTTCCATTGTAGCAACTGGAAGCAGTTAATGGCGTAAATTATCTGGGAGTAGGCATTTGGAGTGATTTAAAATGGAATGATCATATAACATTGATCGTCGGTAAAGCATATGCCAGACAGGTTCATTGGAAGAATCCTAAGGAAATGCTATCCGAAAACAAAGGAGGTAGGTTATACTACGCTTGTTTGCCCACTGCTTGAATATTGCTCACCAGTGTGGGATTCGTGCCAGATAGGGTTGATAGAAGAGATAGAGAAGATCCAACGAAGAGCAGCGCGCTTCGTTACAGGATCATTTAGTGACCGTGAAAGTACATCTTGCGAAGAGAACATGAGGATAAAATCAGAGAGATTAGAGCCCACACAGAGGCATACCGACACTCTTTCTTTCTAAGACAAATACGAGACGGGAATAGAAGGGAGAACCGATAGAGGTACTCAAAGTACCCCAAGCCACGCACCGTCGGGTAGCTCGCAGAGTATAGTTGTAGATGTGGATGTAGATGTATTTTACTGTACGTTTCTGAAAAGCACTGAGTACTGCATGGGTCTGTCGCTGATTCATAGCAGGTTCTGTCATTGGATAATGTAAATACGATACAACACAGCCATCTTATGGACATGTAAAATAAACAAAACCTGCTTCATGACTTCCTAGTAAACAGGCGCGTTCTCTTTGTTTCTTTGCAGGGAATAAAGAATGTACATGTAAACAGACAGTACACTACGTGTAAACTTGTACTAATGTTAGTTGTAAATAAGCTGGAAAACAGAAATGCTAGACAAAGCGATAGACAAGTTTACCTTCATATCTGCTTAAAGTGGCTTCTCCGATTCCACGTTTCCTACCTAAAAGTATTCGGCGGAGCTTTCTCTATATCATGCTACATTTTTCCACGATCGTACGGAAACACCCTGTACATGCTGATGTAAAAACGTTTCGCTAGAAGCAGACTACATCGCATCAGCATAAAACAAGGCATAAAAACTCGACATTGCAATCAGTGAGAAACAAAACGACATCATAAACACCAAGTGATATGTCGAACATTAATGACTGGTGGTACGCATTTCCTTAGTATCTCTGCAACGTTTGGCGACAATGGCACGCATCCTCTCTCCTCCACGAGTGTGTGAGTTCTGCAGGCCCCAGAGCGGCAGCGGTTGCAATGAGAGGGCAGAGGACAGGGAATGGGGGCTGCGAGGGGGTGCGCAGAGCGCATGCTACCTGCCTTTATTGTCGCGGAGACCAGAGGTTATTACGCCGCCGGCGTTCAAAAGGACCAGCGATGCCTTACAATCGACGGCGCGGCGGTCGCATTGGAAAAGAAAAACTCCCTAACGGCCGACGGCTGCTATTCAGGGACGCGGAGTTCTATTTTTCCTCGTTAGAGGGAGCTTCAACACATTTTTTTTTCTTTCCGCTGCTTACATTCTTTGCATTATATGACGACTGAACAAAAAAAAGGAGAGAAAGAAGGGGAAAAATATTCTCGCGTACGCACTTGTACGAATTCCGATAGCGGAGAGAGATAGAGAGAGACAGAGAGACCGTGCATAACAACCAGGTTGTCAAATAATGCGAGATACTTCTCGAAGACTCGCTACGGTGACGAAATTTCTTTGTTCTTATGAACGTTGGTCCTTTCTGAAAACCGCTCTGAAGTGAGCAATGGCAGAAAAGAAATTGTAATTCCATTCTTTGAGTAAGTCAGAGTTTTGATATTCAGACAGAAACCTTTTCTACATCTGACATGCTTTCATAAGTGTTAGGAGCATGTAAGTGCACCCACGTGCACTAAAAATATTTATAACCTCTAAGTATATTATACAACCGAAATTCGATATTTACCAGTATTTAGACGCAACTGCTTGCTTCTGCACTAAATAACTACGCAACGCAATAAAAAAGTCACTTCTTTGAAATACCACAACTGCCTCCCACTGCGAAACAGAAGTTTCAAATTTGACTCAAGAGTGCCTACAACACTAAAACTTTCCTTGGTAATGTCACAGGAACTCGTGCGACGCTTGAAACAAAACTAAAAAACAAAACAAAAAAGAAAAATAAAGAGAGAGAGAGAGAGATAGAAAGTCAGAGCTCAGAAGTTCATGAGTGGTGTGAGGCGGGTTAACGATCTCATATTGGTTCCAAATTTCATCACAGTTCTATCCACTATCCAAAGCCATCGTTGATGTGTCAATTGATGGGAGACATCGCCACAACCCCTCCTACCCAAATTTCACTCCTTCTTTTCACGCCTCTGCGATGGATATTATAACCGTGACGTCGAGCATTGGAATCCCGTGGTTTTCTTGCAGGTGGCCTAGGGAAAGTCCTCAGGCACATCGCTGATCAGTATAAACACGAAAAGACCTCAGCGGTGCGATGAAGAGTGTCAATCAAACCACCCTTTCTCTGAAGGCGTTCATTTTCACAAAATTTGCAGTTGGAAACAACAGTTTGTAGAGCAATGTGCAACATGACGATGTTTTCAACACCCTTTTGCGCTTTCTGACATCCCCAGACGATCACTTTCCTCTAGGGCTGCGACGCTCTGGAACATGATGTGACCTCTGTGTAGTATAGTGTGACCGCAATTTATGCTCTGGTAAACAGGGTGGAACAACTTGGGCGATTGAAAACCATTCGACGAAATCTCAGAGAGATCGAAGCAGAGAAGGATGTCTGTGCTTTTTCAGCATTCCATTTGGCGCCCTCGTGTACCGCGAGGGAAGAGATGCAGTATTCACATGTGGGTGCTATGCAGATCGATGCAGCCTTAATTTGAGGCCATCATGGAGCTGCAACTGCACTGAATGTGACCAGACACCTTTGGAGTGTAGCGTGACTGCAGTTTTTGCTCGGCTCTGGTATACAGAGAGGAACACTACAGACGGACCATGCGACCCTAAGCAGCGAAGGGTGTTAAGGAGGGGGGGGGGGGGGGGGGGGTTAGGACGTCAAACGGGCCGACTTGGAGCAGGAGAGGCACCGCAGGGCTATTTAATTTCCACTATCTATGCATGTAGAAGTATATTTATAAAACATTGACAACATGACCAGGAAGGATTCAAGATTCACATTCATAGCAGTAGAAGTTCAAAAACATAAACATAGCAAAAAAAATTTTACGTGTGAAATGTCATCACTTTTTCACTTACCATTGGCTGCATTTGTTGTATTTTTTCTTTTTCCTTTAGTGTGTAAGTCTAGGAACGGATGGCCTCAGCAGTTTGCTCGCTTAGGATTTTCTTTTTAAATTTTTTCCACTCAGGATGTGAATACTGCGATACGCATTGTCACAGCAGGCAATTCAGTTGAGGAAGAGTGGACTTCACTAAAAAGAGCAATCACAGGTGTTGGATACTCAGACATCGTACAAGGAAGGTAAATGCGAAAAAATCGTAGGCAATAGAAGAAATACTTCAGTTTATAGACGAAAACACGAAGTACAAAAACGTTCAGGGAAAGACTGGAATACAGTAACATAAATCACTTGGGAGTGAGATAAATATCAAATTCAGGATGTTCGACGTGAAATGGCTTCAGGAAATACACTCCTAGAAATGGAAAAAAGAACACATTGACACCGGTGTGTCAGCCCCACCATACTTGCTCCGGACACTGCGAGAGGGCTCTACAAGCAACGATCACACGCACGGCACAGCGGACACACCAGGAACCACGGTGTTTGCCGTCGAATGGCGCTAGCTGCGCAGCATTTGCGCACCGCCGCCGTCAGTGTCAGCCAGTTTGCCGTGGCATACGGAGCTCCATCGCAGTCCTTAACACTGGTAGCATGCCGCGACAGCGTGGACGTGAACCGTATGTGCAGTTGACGGACTTTGAGCGAGGGCGTATAGTGGGCATGCGGGAGGCCGGGTAGACGTACCGCCAAATTGCTCAACACGTGGGGCGTAAGGTCTCCACAGTACATCGATGTTGTCGCCAGTGGTCGGCGGAAGGTGCACGTGCCCGTCGACCTGGGACCGGACCGCAGCGACGCACGGATGCACGCCAAGACCATAGGTTCCTACGCAGTGCCGTAGGGGACCGCACCGCCACTTCCCACCAAATTAGGGACACTGTTGCTCCTGGGGTATCGGCGAGGACCATTCGCAACCGTCTCCATGAAGCTGGGCTACGGTCCCGCACACCGTTAGGCCGTCTTCCGCTCACGCCCCAACATCGTGCAGCCCGCCTCCAGTGGTGTCGCGACAGGCGTGAATGGAGGGACGATTGGAGACGTGTCGTCTTCAGCGATGAGAGTCACTTCTGCCTTGGTGCCAATGATGGTCGTATGCGTGTTTGGCGCCGTGCAGGTGAACGCCACAATCAGGACTGCATACGACCGAGACACACAGGGCCAACACCCGGCATCATGGTGTGGGGAGCGATCTCCTACACTGGCCGTACACCTCTGGTGATCGTCGAGGGGACACTGAATAGTGCACGGTACATCCAAACCGTCATCGAACCCATCGTTCTACCATTCCTAGACCGGCAAGGGAACTTGCTGTTCCAACAGGAGAATGCACGTCCGCATGTATCCTGTGCCACCCAACGTGCTCTAGAAGGTGCAAGTCAACTACCCTGGCCAGCAAGATCTCCGGATCTGTCCCCCATTGAGCATGTTTGGGACTGGATGAAGCGTCGTCTCACACGGTCTGCACGTCCATCACGAACGCTGGTCCAACTGAGGCGCCAGGTGGAAATGGCATGGCAAGCCGTTCCACAGGACTACATCCAGCATCTCTAGGATCGTCTCCATGGGAGAATAGCAGCCTGCATTGCTGCGAAAGGTGGATATACACTGTACTAGTGCCGACATTGTGCATGCTCTGTTGCCTGTGTGTATGTGCCTGTGGTTCTGTCAGTGTGATCATGTGATGTATCTGACCCCAGGGATGTGTCAATAAAGTTTCCCCTTCCTGGGACAATGACTTCACGGTGTTCTTATTTCAATTTCCAGGAGTGTATGTGAAGAAATCGAAAAAGGAATGATCACTGGAAGGATTGACTCAGCGTATGGAAAAGTAAAAACAATTTTCCATGAATTTAACAAAAAGGGTCATAACATTAAGAGTGGAATGGAAATTCCACTGCTAAGCGTAGAGGAAAGAGCGGATAGGTGGAAAGAGTACAATGAAGGAAGGCCTCTACGAGGAGGACGCCTTGTCTGATGACTTGATAGAGAAATAGGTAGATATAGGTAACCCAATAGTAAAGTCACAATTTAAAAGAACTCTAGAGATCAAATAAAGCCAAAAGGCTAGATATCATTAAATCGGAGTTTCTAAAATGATTGGGGGAAATGGCTACCAAAAACTATTCAAGTGGGTGTGTAGAATCTTTGAGATTTGCACCGTAATATTATCCACGCTACCGTGAAGAGCTCTCATGCATCAACGCGGCTGAAATGAACAATGTCCAGAAGAATGGAAAAGATTGAAGAAATGTTACATGACGACCAGTTTGGCTTTAGGAGAGGAGGAGCCACCAGAGGGGCACTTACCACCTGGCGTTTGATGATGGAAGCAAGTCTGAAGAAAAATCGAAATACGTTCATATGATTAGCGAATAGCGAAAAACGTTCGACTATGTGAAATAGTGTAAGGAGTTAGAAAAGTCCGAAATTCTGAGAGAAACACCAATAAGCTATAGAGGAAGACCAGTGATTCACAATATGCACAGAACCCAGAGGGGACGATAACACTGGGAGACTAAGAACGAAGTGCTCGGATTAAAAAGTTGTAAGGCATGGATTCTTTTGCCACTATAGTTTAATCGTTCAGTCTTCACATCGAAGAAGCAATGACGAAAAAAAAGGTTCAAGAATGGAATTAAAACTCGAGATGAAAGAATATACATTATAAGTTTCGTTGATGACATTGCAATCCTCAGTGAGAGTGAAGGAAACTTACATAATCTGTTGAGTATAATAAACAATCTCATCAGTACAGAATAGGACTCGACAGTGAACTGGAAGAAAGCAAAAATAATGAGAAGTAGCAGAAATGGGAATAGCGAGAAACCATCATAAATGGTGGTCAAGAAGTGAACCAAGTTCAGGAATTCTGCTACGTTGATTAGATTAGATTAGATTAGATTTACTTTCATTCCAATTGATCCGTAGTGAGGAGGTCCTTCAGGATGTAGAACTTGTCAGAAAAACATCAATACATGACAAATATTTACAACTAAAACAAATAAGCTAATGTACCATTCCACAGGTCCCAAGTGGAATGATCGTCATTTAGTAATGAGCACTATATGAAACATAGGTCTTAATTTGAGCAATAAAGTTCAAAGAATTTACGTTTGGAGCTTAACATTGTATGTAAATGATTCATAGGCAATGAAAAAAGCGGAATAGAAGATGAGATGTGGCGCTACACAAGAATGTTGAAGATCAGGAGGACTGATAAGATAAGGAATGACGACGTTCTTCTCAGAATCGGCGAAGAAAGGAACATGTGGAAAACACTGACTGCAATAAGAGACAGAAAGATACGACACGTGTTAAGGCACCAGGCAACAACTTCCACGATACTAAAAGGAACTGTCGAGGGTAACAACTGTAGGGGAAGACAGAGATTGAATTACAACCACCAAGCAATTCATGGCTGCGTGGTTTTCAGAATAAAAACAGCGATGAAATTCGCACAGTCACTTTTAAGAGGAAATTAAAAACAATAAATAATAGTAAAGAAGACTACTAAATGCAAAAGACAAAACAAATAGATATGAAACTGTCTTGAGCCGAAACTATGCTGTGATGAATCGATCCGACCAAAACACTCTAGCCGTATGTCTTACGACGATCAAGATAATTGCCCAGCGTCCCACAAACTTATGCCAC
This sequence comes from Schistocerca gregaria, assembly GCF_023897955.1. Lineage (NCBI taxonomy): Eukaryota > Metazoa > Arthropoda > Insecta > Orthoptera > Acrididae > Schistocerca > Schistocerca gregaria. Next base: position 517,523,834 of record NC_064924.1, read on the forward strand.
AAAATGACTCAACTTACTCCTGTACGGAAGGCCTTTCCCTCTCCCTTTTGTTTGAAGAATCAACGGGCAATACCTGCCAAATGTAACTACGCAGACCTCACACTTCACTCAGAGCCGCAGTTACGCAGGGTCAGCCATCGTTAATCGCATTTGGCATGTTAATGTTTAAGGGGTGGCCGGATGTCCTTCTTGCCGCCACCCCGTACGCTGCGATATGGAATTAGTGTATCCCAACTGTCTGCGTCGAGTGTAAAACACGGAATAGTGCGAAAGTGTTCAGATGTCTGCGAGCCGTATAGCTGAGTAGAACATGGGAACCAGCCCGGTATTCACCTAGTGGGGTGTGAAAAACCGCCTAAATACCATATCCAGGCTGGCCAGCAAATCAGCCCTCGTCGTTATTCTGTCGGGCGGATTCGATACGGGGCCGGCGCGCCTACCCGATTCCAGGAAGCAGCGCGTTAGCGTTCTCGGTTACCCTGGCGGACGATGATTGTCATCCCGTCTCGACTGTATCCAATTCTTGTCACGTTCCTGTCTGCTGCCATGTCCGCTTACCTCAAGTAGACGAAACTGAAATGCGTGACGTTTGCACCTACTGCTGATTGTGCATTAAAGGTGACTGAACTTATAAGGTCATCAGCGCCTAAAGACGGAATCAGCTTACCCCATCGTTCTGCATCTAGAGTAAATTCTAAATGCAAGAATGTAATCTGAAGTGGGAATTGGATACATGCCGGGTATTCATTTGTTGGGATGTGATAAATACGACGATACTGGACACTTACTGCTGAGTAGTTGCTCTTTTAAACAGCAGTCAAAACAAGCATATCATCTGTGATTTTGTCTGATATTGCTTGTATCTTAGATAATTGGACTTTGCACGGCTACATTTGAAAAGAATAGCTCCATTAGTCTTAGGGTCGTGCCACGCATGTCTGCTTTCATGCCCTGCAGTTAGGTGGCTGTAATCCTGCAGCTAAATACACTCCTGGAAATTGAAATAAGAACACCGTGAATTCATTGTCCTAGGAAGGGAAAACTTTATTGACACATTCCTGGGGTCAGATACATCACATGATCACACTGACAGAACCACAGGCACATAGATACAGGCAACAGAGCATGCACAATGTCGGCACTAGTACAGTGTATAACCACCTTTCGCAGCAATGCAGACTGCTATTCTCCCATGGAGACGATCATAGAGATGCTGGATGTAGTCCTATGGAACGGCTTGCCATGCCATTTCCACCTGGCGCCTCAGTAGGACCAGCGTTCGTGCTGGACGTGCAGACCGTGTGAGACGACGTTTCATCCAGTCCCAAACATGCTGAATGGGGGACAGATCCGGAGATCTTGCTGGGCAGGGTAGTTGACTTACACCTTCTAGAGCACGTTGGGTGGCACGGGATACATGCGGACGTGCATTGTCCTGTTGGAACAGCAAGTTCCCTTGCCGGTCTAGGAATGGTAGAACGATGGGTTCGATGACGGTTTGGATGTACCGTGCACTATTCAGTGTCCCCTCGACGATGACCAGAGGTGTACGGCCAGTGTAGGAGATCGCTCCCCACACCATGATGCCGGGTGTTGGCCCTGTGTGCCTCGGTCGTATGCAGTCCTGATTGTGGCGCTCACCTGCACGGCGCCAAACACGCATACGACCATCATTGGCACCAAGGCAGAAGTGACTGTCATCGCTGAAGACGACACGTCTCCATTCGTCCCTCCATTCACACCTGTCGCGACACCACTGGAGGCGGGCTGCACGATGTTGGGGCGTGAGCGGAAGACGGCCAAACGGTGTGTGGGACCGTAGCCCAGCTTCATGGAGACGGTTGCGAATGGTCCTCGCTGATACCCCAGGAGCAACAGTGTCCCTAATTTGCTGGGAAGTGGCGGTGTGGTCCCCTACGGCACTGCGTAGGATCCTACGGTCTTGGCGTGCATCCGTGCGTCGCTGCGGTACGGTCCCAGGTCGACAGGCACGTGCACCTTCCGCCGACCACTGGCGACAACATCGATGTACTGTGGAGACCTCACGCCCCACGTGTTGAGCAATTCGGCGGTACGTCCACCCGGCCTCCCGCATGCCCACTATACGCCCTCGCTCAAAGTCCGTCAACTGCACATACGGTTCACGTCCACGCTGTCGCGGCATGCTACCAGTGTTAAAGACTGCGATGGAGCTCCGTATGCCACGGCCAACTGGCTGACACTGACGGCGGCGGTGCACAAATGCTGCGCAGCTAGCGCTATTCGATGGCCAACACCGCGGTTCCTGGTGTGACTGCTGTCCCATGCGTGTGATCATTGCTTGTACAGCCCTCTCGCAGTGTCCGGAGCAAGTATGGTGGGTCTGACACACCGGTGTCAATGTGTTCTTTTTTCCATTTCCAGGAGTGTAGTCTATGCATTCGCTAGAATTGTCAATTAATAAAATACAAAGAGCCAAAGAAACTGGTACACCTGCCTAATATAATGTGGGGCCCCCTCGAGAATGCACAAGTGCCGCAACACGACGTATCATGGACGCGACTAATTTCTGAAGTAGTGCCGGAGGGAACTGTTACCACGAATCCTCCAAGACTGTCCATAAATCCGTAAGAGTACGAGGGGGTGAAGATCTCTTCAGAACAGCATGTTGCAAGGCTTCCCATACATGCTCAATAATGTTAATGTCTGAGGAGTTTGATGGCCACTGGAAGAGTTTAAACCCAGAAAACTGTTCCTAGAGCCACTCTGTATCAATTCTAGACGTGTGGGGTGTCGCATTGTCCTGCTGGAATTTCCCAAGTCCGTCGGAATGCACAATGGACATGAATGGATGCAGGTGATCAGACAGGATGCTTATGTATGTGCTACCTTTCAGAGTCGTTTCTTGACGTATTAGGGATCCCATATTACTCCAACTGCACGCGCCCTACACAATTACAGAGGCTCCACCAGCTTGAACAGTCCCCTTCTGACATGTAGGGTCCATGGATTCATGAGGTTGTCTCCAAATCCGTACGCGCCCATCCGCTCAATATAATTTGAATCGAGACTCGTCCGACCAGGCAACATGTTTCCATTCACCAACAATCCGATGTCGGTGTTAACGGGCCCAGGCAAGACGTAAAGCTTTGTATAGTCCATATCGGTGATGTTTCATTGAATAGTTTCTACACTGACATTTGTTGATTGCCTAGCGTTTAAATCTGATGAAAGTTGCACTTCTGTCACGTTGAATGTTTCTCTTCGGTCTTAGTTGGTCCCATTATTACAGGATCTTTTTTCGTCGCCAGCGATGTCGGAATCTTGGTGTTTTATCGGATTCCGGATAGTCACGGTACAATCGTGAAATGGTCATACGGGAAAGTCCCCACTTCATAGCTACCTCGAAGGTGATGTGTCCGATCGCTAGTGCGCTGACTATAACACCACTTTCAAACTCACTTAAATCTTGATAACCTGCCATTGTAGCAGCAGTAAACGATCTAACAACTGTGCCAGACACTTGTTGTGTTACATAGGCGCACTCTGCCTGTTTACATATCTCTGTATTTGAACATACATGCCTATAACAGTGTCTTTGACGCTACACTGTAAAATAAAAGAATAATTTGACTTCAGGGGTTCTATTCTAAGATCTGTAATTGATGTAGAAGGTAGAGAATTATGTTGAATAATGGATATTCAAGGAAAGACATTTCAAATAAACTGGAAGTGGTCCTACGATATTCAGTTGAGACACAGACAGAAAATATTCTTATGAGATGCAATAACATCAAAGATAAGTGAAAACTAAATCTGTTTCTTGATCACAATACACGAAATATCCACCAACTCAAAACAGTCCGAAGTTCACCATGATAATTCACACATTGATACACGTGATACAAAGAGCATTAACTCATACACTATCTAACCTCAGTTCCGCAAATCAAGCGGAAATATAGCCCTACAATTAAGCAAATTCAGACCTCTCGAAATACAAATCCCCTTCAGAAGTTAATGCGCCCAGAATCGCTCCCTTGAGATCTTCAATCCAATAGTCCCTGTCTCCACATGACTCCCATAGTGTTCTGCTACTCAGGCTTTCCCAGTGGCTGAAATGTGTCACTATCGAAAATCGTCGTTGTTAACTTATTCAGACACATTTTGACTCAACTTGACCACTTTTCCTCACTAAACTAATATATTACAACAATACTTAAAAAGAAGAAATGTTATAAACATTCGATTACACCAGTATAATTTTCAATAAATTTAAGCAATTTTTTGCGCATGTGAGTCACCGTAAAGGAAAAAAGACTGTCGTTAAATATTTTTAATCAATTATTTATGCCTTCTTGACAAAAGTCTCTTCTGGGTCTCTTTTCAATTACGCTAACAGCTAACACTAGCGATTAACTACTATTAAGCCTTTACTTACCATCGGGCCTCAAAGCCCTGTTCATGATGTTTAATATGTTCTCTGTTAGTCACTACACTCCTGGAAATGGAAAAAAGAACACATTGACACCGGTGTGTCAGACCCACCATACTTGCTCCGGGCACTGCGAGAGGGCTATTACAAGCAATGATCACACGGACGGAACAGCGGACACACTAGGAACCGCGGTGCTGGCCGTCGAATGGCGCTAGCTGCGCAGCATTTGTGCACCGCCGCCGTCAGTGTCAGCCAGTTTGCCGTGGCATACGGAGCTCCATCGCAGTCTTTAACACTGGTAGCATGCCGCGACAGCGTGGACATGAACCGTATGTGCAGTTGACGGACTTTGAGCGAGGGCGTATAGTGGGCATGCGGGAGGCCGGGTGGACGTACCGCCGAATTGCTCATCACGTGGGGCGTGAGGTCTCCACAGTACATAGATGTTGTCGCCAGTGGTCGGCGGAAGGTGCACGTGCCCGTCGACCTGGGACCGGACCGCAGCGACGCACGGATGCACGCCAAGACCGTAGGATACTACGCAGTGCCGTAGGGGACCGCACCGCCACTTCCCAGCAAATTAGGGACACTGTTGCTCCTGGGGTATCGGGGAGGACCATTCGAAACCGTCTCCATGAAGCTGGGCTACGGTCCCGCACACCGTTATGCCGTCTTCCGCTCACGCCCCAACATCGTGCAGCCCGCCTCCAGTGGTGTCGCGACAGGCGTGAATGGAGGGACGAATGGAGACGTGTCGTCTTCAGTGATGAGAGTCGCTTCTGCCTTGGTGCCAATGATGGTCGTATGCGTGTTTGGCGCCGTGCAGGTTAGCGCCACAATCAGGACTGCATACGACCGAGGCACACAGGGCCAACACCCGGCATCATGGTGTGGGGAGCGATCTCCTACACTGGCCGTACACCTCTGGTCATCGTCGAGGGGACACTGAATAGTGCACGGTACATCCAAACCGTCATCGAACCCATCGTTCTACCATTCCTAGACCGGCAAGGGAACTTGCTGTTCCAACAGGAGAATGCACGTCCGCATGTATCCCGTGCCACCCAACGTGCTCTAGAAGGTGTAAGTCAGCTACCCTGGCCAGCAAGATCTCCGGATCTGTCCCCCATTGAGCATGTTTGGGACTGGATGAAGTGTCGTCTCACGCAGTCTGCACGTCCAGCACGAACGCTGGTCCAACTGAGGCGCCAGGTGGAAATGGCATGGCAAGCCGTTCCACAGGACTACATCCAGCATCTCTAGGATCGTCTCCATGGGAGAATAGCAGCCTGCATTGCTGCGAAAGGTGGATATACACTGTACTAGTGCCGACATTGTGCATGCTCTGTTGCCTGTGTGTATGTGCCTGTGGTTCTGTCAGTGTAATCATGTGATGTATCTGACCCCAGGAATGTTTCAATAAAGTTTCCCCTTCCTGGGACAATGAATTCACGGTGTTCTTATTTCAATTTCCAGGAGTGTATATCGTCCATTTTAATGAATTTTTGTGTCTTTTCCTTGTATCTCAATTTATTCATAATTCTGGGAAAAATTATGAAAATTAACCTATGGATTTTTGTTAAAGTTTTGGTGAACTTTTCTTCCCGTATAGGCCTCCGCTATCCCGTGCGGTTAGAAGCACTTCTTTAACAACCAGATGTCTCTCTGTGCAGCATCTGTTATGTCATTTGCCATCGGTCTCTCGAGCTGTTATTGTTTCAGTGTTCAACAGCAGTCTTTGTGATAGGCACATGTTTATTTTGGTGGATTATTTCATAAAATTTGTCTATTCTACCAACTGAGAATGTTACAGAGAAGAGGACTTTCAGATGATGAGATAAGGAATTGTTGGAGCAGTCCTCTTGTTCTGAAAACCCACCTAGTGAATATAATTCTTCCAGTGATGATGATAATGAGAGAGGTGTCGTTGAAAATTTAGAGCTACACTGAGGTGCTGACGGTGAAGAACCCCTTTCCGAAGCTGGAAAAGAAAAACTTGGTGCAAATTCTGTTGAGTGTTACCTGTTGCTATTTCGCAATGGGAATGGAATATGCTCTACAGCCCATCAAACTCGGATTTAGGGTAGGTGGACCGAAAAGGAAGTATCGAAAGACAGCCAAGAACACACAAGTTATTCGATTAGGAAATGTGGCAATGAAGAATCTTTTTTTACTTTCTTCTTCCGTGTAACGTTCATTGACGTAGTACGTGTGTGAATCAACAGCGAAGGTCTAATCGTTTACGAGAAATGGGTGGATACAGATATGCATTTATCGGTGTTCTGATCGTGGCTTGAGTTTATAAGTCAAGAAATGAAGATACGAGTCGCCTTTGGAGTGTTGAGAATGACCGACCACTGTGCAATGAAATTATATCCCGCAACAGCTTACATACTATTCTGAGGGTGTTGTGCTTTAACAATGCAGCAGCCCGAAGTAAAAAAGATATAAAATAAGTAATAAATCAAGAATTAAAATAGATATAGATGCTTCACTTCTGAAATGATAGATATAGTTCATTGCTATCATCTGACATACTGTTTGTTGAAATCGCATGAAGCGATTAATAGTTGTTGATTCCTGTAAAATATTAACTTCTGCAGCTGTAAAGATATTGAAATGAACCACATCGAGGCTGGCCAGCACCAGTTATTCACACCAAGGCCGGCACGGTTGCCCCTTCGTACTCGAACGTAACGCTCCTTAGGCAGTACAACATGACTCCTTCAATCAAATACTGGGTGGGACCCTCCCAATCTGATGTTGCTGCCTTTTATCAAAATTGAAAATATGTTATTTGTGTTACAGAAAAGTAACGGAAGTCATTCAAGAGGACAGGGAGAGAGAATTAGACATCATTAAACAAATGTTAGTGGGTAATGACGTCCCGAGCTGAATGATAGACAATGTGCAGAAACAAAAATGTAGAAAAAAAAGCAATTCCTGGCTCTTTAGAAGAACCCAATTACAAAACCAAAAGTGTGGCCAGCATACCTACGTAGGTAACGTTGCTCAAAACATAACGTAACTACTTAGGTCACAAAAAGTGGAAGTAACGTTCTCCACAAATAACAACAGTAATTATTCCACACCTCAAATAATAAAAAATTAATTCTGAGACTCACTTGTATACTAAATCAGTAGTAAAACTTGCTCACGGTACTAGATAAGACAAACCGCCAGGATATTAGGAATTAGATACTCTGAATTGAGCAACCCTTAAACACATATAACCAGCTTACAAAATCAGCTGCAGTAACACGCATACAAGACACAGTACACCATTAAAAACAAAGAATAAGATCTTACGACACTCCATCATTTACAAATAATCACATATAATACATTTAATGGAGGCGTTGGAAATTTTTAAACACCACAAATAGCAAGGACAAAAATTTTTTAATGACAAACCAGATATCGAATCAATTAGTTTTTTCAGAAGTTTCTTCTGGAACATATGGTTTAGTAATTTGCATAAGTAAGTACATTTCATCATAGAGTCTGCTCAACATTCACAACAAAATAGAAGTATAATCGGTAATTCAACAGTCAGTATTGGCAAAATAAATGTTATAATTGTTGCATATAACGTAATCCCCAGAAAGTGTAGAACTCTTACTGGATGCAACCTCTTTGTAAAACCATACTGTTGGAATAAATCTGTAGCGTGTTTTGGTTACATAAGTGATGGTTAGCATGTGTGTGATTTTTTTGTGTAGAATAACCTCAAAAAGACAACTACGGCACAAGAGAGGCAGAAAATCATACATTTAAACAGCACAAAAACATTTACATAAGCAAGTGCACTTGAAAATGGCAATAAATTCTCGTTGTACTAAACATGAGAAAGTAAGCAAATGGTGCACCTTTTCATTATTTCAGTCATGGAGGCCATTCATATACGCTGAGTTTCCCAATAAACTCGGTTCCCTTTATAAATGGTATGCGTCTTTCATGTTGTAGCCATATTTATTGTGGAATGACGTACACCACTAATTAAAGAAATACGTCAGATATGGGTTCCATCCTGTACATGTACTTCAACTGCAGCGACAGACTGAGAAACTAAGTTTTACAACAATCCTTTCCTTTTGGTGACGCCGATAACCTCCCGCCTCCCTTCCACCGAAACGTTTCCCGCGGGATTTCCCGGTCTGAAAAGTAGGGAGGATCTCCACAGATTTAAGACGTAAGGGCAAGTAATGGAACACTGACGCTTTCAGCCTGGATAAGAGGCGCTCCTGGATAGTTCGAGCGAAAATAAGTGCCCCGAGAAGACATGGATCCGGTTTAGAGTCACGATCGAGGACACTAGTATACTGCGACAACTAATATGGATTACTGTTTTTGAACATTGGGTGGTGAGGAGGGGAAAGTGGTGCGTGTGTTGATGCAAAGCAACTAACCGCTTTGGTAGGCCTAGTGATAAATGACTAATCGTCACCCAGCGTCCTTGTAACTGTCACTTAAATTTCGTATCGAAGTACAGCGGTTACCATATAGCACGAGTTCAAAGCATTAGTCTTCAAGTAGTCTAGGGAAATTAGGAAAAAGGGAGAAAATTTTATAAAGTTTTAAAACTTTTGTAAAACACTCTTAGGGAATGAAGAAGCAAAAACAGAAAAGTTTCCTCCCTATCGGGGCAGCTTCCCCCTCCCCCCTGCCGTTAATGTAATTTCTTTTCCTTTTTCCAAACTTTACGAAAAATGGTTCATTTCACGGAGTTATATATATATATATATATATATATATATATATATATATATATATATATTAACTTTTCTGTTTTTGCTTCTTCATTCCCTAAGAGTGTTTTACAAAAGTTTTAAAACTTTATAAATTTTTCTCCCTTTTCCTAATTTCCCTAGACTACTTGAGGACTAACGCTTTGGACTCGTGTTTTATGGTAACCGCTGTATTTGTATGGAACAATTTTACTATATAGTTTTTTTCTATAGATTTGTGCAACTCAAATTATTGGAATGAAAATCATTTTCCATGACAATTAAGAATTACTGCAAAACTAATCAACCATAACTTTTGTTGTAATATATTTACCATCATATGTACTGCATGTAGAAAATGAAAATAACACATCATCTACCAAACAAATAAATTCTTGTAATTCTTTTTTGCATAAAACCGGTAACCAAATCTTCTGTCACATCACTGCGAGGCACGTTAGTGCAGCTTTGTCCATGAGAGTTTTTGCACACTGTTGTGCAAGTAGGTTAGCCATCACACATCAGCGACTTTCTTCTGCAGCCTGAGTGTAGCCGCATGAAGTCATTAACAGTATTTCTCTGGAGAAGGTGGTCGTCTCATGTGAATTGGGAAGACGGATGAGTTTGATTCCCTCCAGCCCCAGTATTTGGGATCCAAGTTGATCCCCACCAACAGCTAGACTTGTAGGTAAACTTGGTAAGAGTGGAGGCGTCCTGATTCAGTAGTTGGTGGCAAACAAGAGAGTATAACAGCATTGTCTGCTTGGCCCACAAGCACATTAAAACATTTAAAACGAACGGCAGTTACCTTATCTTCAGGCTTCTCTGGTGTTTTTGTGTAAAGAGAGAGTATAAATTTCTCTCTTACTTTTGCAATGGTATCAGGAGAAGAAGCAGGATCGTTAAATATTTGTGAAATATTAAGAAAATAGTTATACTGGTTGAAGAGCTGGAAAGCTTTCAGCTTTCCTTTCCCAAACAAGGCTGAAGTGCTGTCACCACCACTTCATGAAGAAACAGTATTGAATTTTTGTATTCATGAACGGGTCATGAGTTACGTGTATCTTTAGAACTGTAACAACTTGATCTGATGCAATCTTTACTTTCCTTCATCAGGATTATGTATGAGTCGTCTGGAGCAAAAGCGATAAGCAGCAGAAGATGTAAGTCTTGACCCACTATAATTACTTGTTGGTAAAATTTTGAGCGTTTATTGGTTTTGCGACAATTTCAACATCTTCATCGTCACCAGTAACCCTGGTTTCAATACCAAAACGATCTAGTTTTTACATACTCTGTGCAATAAACATTTCCTTACTGTTGAGGTTACTAAGAAAGGAAGTTGTGATTCAACGCATGACGTCTCGCCATTACAGAAAATTTCTGGTGAGGTCCGCTTCATTTTTCGCCTTTGGCTTTCAATAGTTTTTATGTTCGGGGAGCTTTCTGAATATCCGTGAAGTACAACAGCAACAAAAATTTAATGGTGTCACTGAATATAGTCTATTAAGGTTTTATAAATGTCACCAAAAGTTCCATTACCGGGCCACACGACGTAGTGGATAATAAACCCTCCATCTATAACAAAGAACTTCTCAGTTCAACCTGTTGATCACTCGAAACCGAATGTAAACTGCAGAACTGTTCTTTAGCTTCACACTTGTGATGGGCTATTGGTATACCGCAAATCCATCGGTTCCACACACTCTCGGTGAAACCTCTTCTGTGTGAAACACCTCCAACCCCTTTAGGTTCTTCATAAGCGTATGTTCTATCGTCATATCGAACTCCGTGGGTTTCATGGTTTCTTTCAGATTTTCCATGTCCTGGAGGTACAAATGACACACTGTAGCGTAAGGAAAGTGTCCAGTTGCATGGATGAATGGGAGCATAGCTCTCACACATTCTATATGGAGCTCCCAACTCCCCTTACGCTCTGCTTGGATGAAATTCAATGCGAGAATGACAAGCTGAATGTATTGAATCCGTAACTGGGATGTTAAGTTCTTGCTTAATATCATCCAGTGTGTTGACAAATTTATTTTTCAGGTTTTTAACCACTTGATATTTTTCAAAATCGCCGAAAAATGCACCGTTTCCACTCATATAAAAATATCAGTATACGGGCAACAAAAGCTGCAGCATATACAGTCTCCAAAAGTTGATCTTACTGTCTCCCATTAAGAATCGTATTACTCCCAGAAAAGATATTATGAATTGAAAGCCTCCTAATGGAATAACTACATTTGTGAATAGCTCATGTCCTCCATTAGCCCTCACTGCAACTGTATCTTTAGCTTTGATGTAGAGTGGTTGATCAAACGTCACAATACATGTGTGGTCTGTTTACTCTCCGTGATGGCATATGTTAAAGCAGTTAAAATAGTGCTATAATCTATGGGCAGGTTGTTGATGAATGCAAGCGCTAGTGTATTTGATTGCGTATGAGGTTCTCCAGTTGTGATTTTCTTCATGAAACCTTTCTATACAGGAATAGAATGCAGTAAAAGCCTTCCAATCATCCAAGTAAAATCGTGATTGGTAGGCACTGTTCCTTTAGTGAACGATTGTTCTGAGCAGACACCTTGCTGAACAATTTCTTCAATTCCATCTCTGCTCTGCCTTCTGAATGTTAGCGGACTAGTTTTTTGGGAACTTGCTGTTTCAGTAGCGCTCGGAATGACAGACAGTTTCGTTACTTTCTGTGGTTCTATCGCTCTATCTGGTGTCACACACCTGGAATGTACCTGTACCTGTCAGTGTTTCAGTATTGAAGTCAGCATTATCGATAACGAACTGTGAGAACAAATCATTTGAAATATGTGGTTTCCAGAAGCCTCAAATAAAGCCAAATGGCTATATGAAGAGCCAAAGCCCATATTCGAGACAGTTTCAACAATGGTTTTGATCCCACTTTACCAAATAAGTACACTGGAAGACCGAGCTGCAGTGGGGAGATAAATGAACGGGGCGGGGCAGCTGACACAATCGCGTGGCATATTTCCCTAAGTTGTTTTTATAGGGGAGTGTTCACTTACTACCTTTCTTTTTGATAAAACCACACCCTTCACAAATTAGTGTAAAGTGTCGGGAACCACAACTTAAACATTCTCTGTCAAGTTATTGATATCTGGTTAATCGGCAATACTGTAAGGAGTCGTTCTTATATCTTCACAGATGATAGCTGCTGGTGCTTCTACTATTCTCTTTCTCTCCTCTTTTTCGTTAACAGCTCGTTCATTGTACCACTGATTCAAAAGTTTGTGGCCACTGCTACGAAAACTTACAACTGGTACCTTTTTTTGGCACTGTGGTAAACAAGACTCCATTACCGAAGTGTTCAATCAGATAATTTTTCAGAGTTTTTATAGTCATTGTCACTCCTTCTGGGAGACATTCATTAACACTCTGCAAAAAATCGAGCAGTGAAAATTGACATTACTCTGAACCATCTATATGTTTACGTAATTCTTGAAAAGCGGTATCGAAGTCGCTATCATGAGGACGGCCTCTTTTTAGAAACAGAGGAGAGAGGAGGGGTTCGACACTAATTTAGCATAGCAATCTTGATGGTAACGGGCTTCTGCATCACTGTTGATGCAACCTTTCTACCGAAATCATCATCGAGTTTCTCTGCTTTCTCAAGCAATGTATGTTTTAGAGTTAAAGAGCGAACTTCAAACTCTCCATTGCGTTTGTGGAGTGGTTGTTTTTGTTTCCGACTCTATGTCGCAGTTTTCAGCATATATGATACAGTCTTTTTTGAAATTGAATGGATAAGAGCAAGAAGATCTCAAACTTTTATCATCTGCTTGTGCAGTATTCTGTTTAATTAGTTTGATTAAATTATGTTCCTTAACACGTTCACGTCGACATACCTTATGCACTTCAGAGTTCTGTGGAAGATTATGAGTCATACTTCCGTTTCTTGCTGACGCATATCAGAATTTCCAATCCCTTCGTCACTATTGATGTTGTCCTTCCGAATTACATTTGCCACTATAAAACAGGTAGTAGGGTGCAGCATTATTGCTTTTTTAGTCCAGACAAAGTAAATGAGACTAAGAAGAAGCACTTCATAACACCTCAAAGTGATGAATACTGTCACAAAAATAGAACTCTCTGACACTACTTTGACACTTCACAACATTAACTCAAATGAACTGGACACTGGGTAGAAAGAAACGGTGGCGGCGATACTGGTAGGATAGCACTGAGTGAACGGGAAGGGGAACTTCACGTTTTCGTTGTGGGCACGTACTTCTGATTCCAACAATTCTGACGGCAAAAGAAATATCATCAAGAGAAATATGTCCATGAACTTAATCACACTTCTCATTTAAATACTTTCCTGAGCAACAAAAACTACAGACTATTACATTAATAGAATTCTATTCCAATTCATCTGTATAAATGAGAAGATGTAGAAGATCTTTTTCGTGTACAGTTTTGGGAGGAATATATTTACTAATAAGAGCTCTGTTCGAAAAATCAGCCTTTTTGCATATAAATTTAAAATGTGGTACAAACTAACTTTTGGAGGGGATAAAATGGGGATGCGACCCTCCCCCCCATCCCCCTCCCCCCTAACTTTTCTGTTTCTTATTACTGTACTCCATATGAGAATTTTCCCGAAGTTTAAAAACTTTGTAAATTTTGTCCCTCATCTGCTGATTTTCTTACTAATTTGCCTGGGGTAAAGCGGGCATGCCGTTTTTTGCAACACGAACCGGCGCGCGGCGTACTTCGTACGTTTGTAAAGAATAGCTTTCTTCATGTTACCAAGGTAAACATGTATGAGCAAAATCACAGTTTAATTTTAGTTTGATTCAACAACGATATAGTAAACTCATATTACATGGGCTGCAGCATTCTCTAATTAAACAGTAACAATATATACTTTCGTTATATCACTCTGTTGCCGGGTAAAAAGTGTTACCCCACAGTAACGACCCACTCGATGCAGTAAACAGCGCAGTTGCAGCACATCCCAGCAAACCGCTTACTCGAACACTATTTATCTCTTAGACATATGGTGTATTGCGAAACTGTAGTGCTACCTTTTAATCCGAGTCATTTTCTTGAAGTGACTTAAATTTTTTGCTCACGTAGCACGCGGCCGCTAGAAAACATCGAAAAAGTGCGGTGGCTATTGTGGTGTCACCGCCAGACACCACACTTGCTTGGTGGTAGCCTTTAAATCGGCCGCGGTCCGGTAGTATACGTCGGACCCGCGTGTCGCCACTATCAGTGATTGCAGACCGAGCGCCGCCACACGGCAGGTCTAGAGAGACTTCCTAGCACGCGCCCCAGTTGTACAGCCTACTTTGCTAGCGATGGTTCACTGCCTGCATACGTTCTCAATTGCTGAGAAGATAGTTCAGTATAGCCTTCAGCTACGTCATTTGCTACGACCTAGCAAGGCGCCATAATCAGTTACTATTGATATTGTGAACTATGTACCGTCAAGAGCGACGTTCATCATTAATGGATTAAACTTAAGTATTCCACCAGCTACGTCCGTTGTTTCTATATTCTAATTTCCTTGTCCTGTTCCAGACCTCATGCCAGCCTGCGTGAGCTAAATCGCGTGCCTTTCGGCCTCCTCTAGTAACACGGTGTTGGCTCTCCTGCCAACCACAAAAGCTATTCACTGATATTTTGATACGCGGTATCCGTTGTCAGAGGTGGCTAGTTACACAGTAATGGCGTTTCTGTCCATTTCTTACTTCCACCCCCTCCCTCCCCATTTATATCTACATCTGCATTACACTCAATACCTGCGCAAATGTCGACCGCATGAGCTGTGTGTCTTGTTTGTAAACAAACTTCTTCCGTTCACTGAAGGTTCTTGCTGTTGAGAAAGACAACTCCCACTTTTCTCTTCGCCCTCAAGTTTGCTTTCAGTACTGCTCGAGTCTCGGGTTTGTTTTCCCGGCAGTGTTCGTTTACGTTAACGCTGATACACATCAGTAGAGGTAGGTTCTCTGATGTAGAGATAGCCCGTGCGCACTTGGTGTAGCGGTTCACCGAATGCAAAGCAACAGCGGCAATAGGACACCACACTGAGCTGTTCCCGAAGTGACGTCAACCACATAAAAAACACACGGTGTTCGTAAATTCCGGTTATCATTTAAAAATAATTTGATGACGATTAGAGACAGGCCATCGTCGTTTGTTGTGCAACATTTAGCATGTTCCATTTTTTTCTGTTATGCCAGGTAACACGAAGAAAGGAACAGGTCGCCAATTTAAAAAACAAAAATGACACGAAATGGAACAGTACCTAAAGAATGGAAAGAACGAAAATAAGGTACATCTTGCAATTTAAGCGAATTCGAACATGTGTTATGATACCAGCCTTTGAAAACTACATGGATCAGAGCAAACACGAACGTATCCACATATTGGTAAAGCAGATCAGCTAGTCCACTACGGTCAATAGGAGAAGCTAATACCAGTCACGCGGGTTCCATTCCAGTCGCGGCCAAACGTACCGGCGCATCGTAGTTGTCAGAATCAGTTTGTACTTCTGTGCTTCCTCGTAATAATATTGCACAGCGCTAATATTAATAAGTTTTATGGCGAGTACAGAGTTACCTACCTGCTGACCGCGTTTTCAGTAGAGAAACGTCTACGAAAAAAGCCAACAGTTGTAAGAAAAGATGAATATAATGAGGTCTACCAGTCAGTGGGTGAAGTAAGAAATCATGATGAAGATGGGAGAGTGACAGAAGTAAAATCCCCAGCTAATGGCCTACAGAATTTAGATCACATGAAAGAAACGAAACGAATTTTCGTATACGAGAACGAAGCTTTGCGAAACACTGATATTGATGTGGAGGCAACTGCATTCTACAGGTTCCAGAAAGATGTACAACAGGGTGCGATGAGTGGATACGATTGGACGTGAACCTATGCATATAACCACATCCCTTGACGCGCACACCACATGTACGCCCGCCACCTCATCCACACCGTTGTGCCAGTATGAGTGGAGCCGTGCAAAGGGGACAATGGTACTCACAGCGGAGACGCAGGTGTTCGTTGTTGCAAAGCTACGTCACAACAAATTCATGGAAACGGTATGGTCAGTTGTTCGTTGAGAAGTTTAACGGTGTCAAAGCGCCAGCAGTAAGTGACATACAGAGCTTAGTCTGATAATGGTGTCTGACAGGATCCGTTTAGAACCAGTCAAAAAACGATAGTGATCGAAGCAGACGAAATGAATTAAAACTTTTGCTGTGGACGGGACTCGTAATGACAATACGTAAGGGAAAAATGAATTGAAGTTTGTGCTGGAGAGGGTACTCAGCGTAGGTAGTTCGTGCACCAATGTTGACTATTGTACTACGGTAGTGTATTGGTTAGCATTTCTGCCACGCAAGCAACACGACCTGTGTTTTAGTCCAAGGCGCAGCACGCATTTTAATTCATTTCGTCTGCTTCGATCATTATCGTAGATAATAAAAAGAGACTTAAATGCCTGCCTGCAAGAGTGGTCGAGCGATTCTAGGCGCTACAGTCGGAGCCGCGCGGCCGCTGCGGTCGCAGGTTCGAATCCTGCCTCGTGCATGGATGTGTGTGATGTTCTTAGGTTAGTTAGTTTTAAGTAGTTCTAAGTTCTAGGAGACTGATGATCGCAGCAGTTAAGTCCCATAGTGCTCAGAACCATTTGAACCTTAAATGTCTCAGGGAAACATTAAATTATAAGATCTGTAAGCTCACCAACAGTACAAGGACATCCCATTACGTCCAATGCTCGGGTGCTTACCAATACCGGAGAGCCCTAGCAGTAGTGACAATATGTAAGGGATAAATAAAGTGAAGTTTGTGTTGGGGAGGGCACTCAGTGTAGGTAGTTCGTGCAGCAGTTTCAGAATCGTACTGCGGTGGTGTAATGGTTAGCATTTCTGCCTACCAACCACGCAGACCCGGATTCGAGGCCCGGTTGCAGCACGAATTTTAGTTCCTTTCGTCTGCTTCGCTCATTATCGTAGATAATAAAAAGTAACTTAAATGTCTCAGGGAAACATTAAATTATAAGTCAAAAAAGACTCCGAAACGTGCCCGCATACCGTGACATGTGGCTGCAGTTTACTAGAAAATGCTTCACAGTCCTACCATATCAACCCGATGCGTGTCACAAGAGACAGACGTATCACGTGGATCATCCGGAGGAATACCCCACCTGGGCCTGCCGTCTTGTTGTAGCCGCAGCTTGCCCTCCAGGTCTCCAGATCTGTCAGTGTGGAAATGCTTTTTGTGGAAAGTGTAACTCTAAGGTGTATCGCAGCAACCCTCACAGTCTTCAAGAAGTGCATCAGAACACGTCGGGTGAGGCAGCAGCAATATCAGAAGTCCAGGTTCCATCCTCCTTCAGCAGCTTGTTGATCAGGGTCCAAAACTGCCAAGAGATGATTGGTAGTCACTTTCAACATCTGCTATAATCAAGTTAGTATTCTATTTTACTTTCCTTTACTGTGTTTCTTTGTAACCTGGAACTCTTTGCTCCGGGCCACTACATTTGCCCCACTCTGTACAAAACCGGAAGTCTTCTTTGGAACGCGGATGGACTATCACGAAACTCTTTTTCTTAACTACGAGCTCAAGTATCTCTCAGTCGCATAATCTCAAATGACAAGAACAAAGATCTTGTTTGTTTACTGTAAACTATTTTTGCAGATGACTAGTGAAATCAGGAGAAAGTACGTATATATACATGCATCACTGACGACATACGCATGTTGTTTAACACAGAATTAGAAGAAAGTGCTTGTGATTGTTTATAAGATGATTCTGATTCGTATGTATAGGTGTAACAGTTACCGACAGAATCTTTATAATGACACGTAAAGCTATTGTTGCAACAACGTATTCTGTGGTACTCCGAAATATTTTAAATAATCACTAAGCAACAACACAGTCAGAACTTTCGGCAACACACTGAAAAGGAATATGTTTTACAGCTGTAAATTTATAATTTTTTCAGTACTTAACTGTTAAAAATGCGTAACATGATATATTACAGCAAGCGTTAGATTTCAAGGTGTCAGGCATATCGAGATGGCAAAAAAAAAAGGTATTTGCTTTTGAAAACATTCAAAGGCGAATATGTCCAAATGGTTCGAAAAACTAAAAACTAAACTCCTCCCGGACAGGCTATGAAGGCCCAGCGGTACGGACCGGCCGCCGTGTCATCCTCAGCCCACAGGCGTTACTGGATGCGGGTATGGAGGGCATGTGGTGAGAACACCCCGCTCCCGGCCGTATGTCAGTTTCCGAGGCCGGAGCCGCTACTTCTCACTCAAGTAGCTCCTCAGTTTGCCTCACAGGAACTGAGTGCATGCCGCTTGCCAACAGCGCTCGGCAGACCGTATGGTCACCCATCCAAGTGGTAGCCCAGCCCAACAGCGATAACTTCGGTGATCTTACAGGAACCAGTGTTACCACTGTGGCAAGGCCGTTGGCCCAAATGGTTCAAGCAAATGAGAATATGTCCATACTGCACTTAAATCCATTTTAATGCAAATTATTGTGAATTGCATTTTAGCACACTAAAGGCATTTCTATTGCACTATGTTATTTTCATCCACAGGTATACCTGAATACGATTTATGTTGACTGCGAATACCTCATGCAAACCCACAAAAAGAAGTCTGGTGAAATGACATCGGCAGACTATGAGAGCCATGAGATTAGACCATCACAATCCATCCATATCTCAGGTAATGTGTCATTCAGAAAATCCCACACATCAAATTGCAATGTGGGGGTGCGCACCATTGTGCTGGAAGTTAATTGGTCGTTACAGCTATTCTATATATGTCAACGGAAACTGTTCAAGCAAGTCCACGTGAACGTTTCCCATCATAGTTTTCAAAGGTTTCGTTAGGCCTTCTTTTTGCAGATGGTGACATTCCATATTGGCGACGATATTTCGTCAGTATCCTTGTCACGGATTTGGATTCTGACGCATTGCGCCTTTCCTTGTCTGTTGCCATTTTGATACTGTCGATCTTCAACAAAGAACAAACAAAAAAAAAGACTGAAATTTTATTAGCTGCCAAACGTTTCACACCAAATACGATTCTCTAACGGTTTCCATATTATGACTGTTAGAAATGATAGCAGGACTTCGTGGACACCCTAAACGACACATAAGGAATTATAACCATGCTGCATGAAGTCAGTTCCAGTCGAATGACTAAGCCACCTTGTAGGAATTGCAACACCTCCTGTTTGGAAAGAAACAGCACCAAATGTGGAAAGAACGGAAGTAGAGCAAGAGAAAACGCATCCCGTGCATGGGCAATAATCCTTCTTACAACCATTTAGGTCAAGGAAAAGTTTCCTCGGAACAACGGAGAAACTAACAACCACTGTTGAAGAAGCCAGGCTGTACCTATGGAGGCCGGCCGGTGTGGTCGAGCGGTTCTAGGCGCTTCAGTCTGGAACCGCGTGACTGCTACGATCGCAGGTTCGAATCCTGCCTTGGGCATGGATGTGTGTGATGTCCTTAGGTTAGTTAGGTTTAAGTAGTTCTAAGTTCTCGGGGACTGATGACCTCAGAAGTTGAGTCGCATAGTGCTCAGAACCATTTGAACCACTTTTTGAAGAAGCAATGATAAAAATAAAAGAAAGGTTCAAGAGTGGAATTAAATTTCAAGGTGAAAAGACACCAATGATACGATTCGCTGATGACATTGGTATCCTGAGTGAAAGTGAAGAAGAATTAAATGATATGCTTAGTTGTATGGACAGTCTAACGAGTACATAATATGGACTGAGAGTAAATCGAAGAAAGCCGAAAGTAATGAGAGTTATCAGAAATGAGAACAGCAAGAAACTTAACGTCGTGATTGATGGACACGAACTCGATGAAGTTAAGGAATTCTGATACCTAGGCAGCAAAACAACCAATTACGGACGGAGCAAGGTTAACATCAAGCACAGACTAGCACTGGTAAAGAGGGCATTCCTGTCCAAGAGACGTGTACTAGTATCAAACAGAGGCCTTAATTTGAGGAAGAAATTTCTGAGAATGTACGTCTGGAGCACAGCATTGTATAGTAGTGAAACATAGACTGTGGGAAAACCGGAGAAGAAGAGAATCGAAGCGTTTGAGGTGTGGTGCTACAGATGAATGTTGAAAATTAGGTGGACTGATAAGTAAGCAAATCCACGTGATATGTTTCACAATCGTAACGGAATAGAATGGCGAGCACTGCTGTAAAGGAAGTCCTCTGAATCGACCGACTGTTTAACTTGCCTGAAGTGGTTGGTCAGTAACTGTTTAGCTCGTGAATAATATTCGTGTCGAACTTCCTGAAATCAGACTGCTTCTGCTTGGCGATGTGTGGCAAGTCTTTATAACTGTAAAGTTGCAGGAACAATATTAGTGTAGACACTAAAACGAACTTGATAATCGTATCATGAGCCTTAGCGGCAACAAATAGTCAATAGAACTTTAAACATCTTGCTACAAGAAGGTAATCCGAACGCCCGATATTTGTCATAAACTTTCAGGGACTGATTTTTAACTAGGGTTTTCGCACTCTTTGTGGTAGTTATTTGGTGTCGATTTCCTTAACGCTTCTTTGCACCACCAAGATAGCACCTGTAGCGACAGAGTGAAGGGACAATGTGCACACAAGAAGCATATCCAGGTAGGTGGATTGAACTGTCTGAATGTGAAAACAATACCCCCCCGTCGCCACAAACGCTCATTGAAATGGTACAACGTTAGACACGTTAATTGTATTGGAGTTGGTGACACAAGGGCATTCCAGGAAATTGAGGAAATAATGCTCTATAGAAACAATATGATTATTTTCAAAGTAAAGTGTTCTGGCCACGTTCAGGGAATGATGAGATCAAAACTTCGACGGCTCAAGGCTAGCTTGAAGGAGTATTGAGCGGCGGAAAGCCTTTATATGGGAAAAAAAACAGACTGACAGACGCTGCTACACACTATATTTCTACATCTACATCTACATGACTACTCTGCAATTCACATTTAAGTGCTTGGCAGAGGGTTCATCGAACCACAATCATACTATCTCTCTACTATTCCACTCCCGAACAGCGAGTGGGAAAAACGAACACCTAAACCTTTCTGTTCGAGCTCTGATTTCTCTTATTTTAGTTTGATGATCATTCCTACCTATGTAGGTTGGGCTCAACAAAATATTTTCGCATTCGGAAGAGAGAGTTGGTGACTGAAATTTCGTAAAAAGGTCTCGAAGCGACGAAAAACGTCTATGCTGTAATGACTTCCATCCCAACTCGTGTATCATATCTGCCACACTCTCTCCCCTATAACGCGATAATAGAAAACGAGCTGCCCTTTTTTGCACCCTTTCGATGTCCTCCGTCAATCCCACCTGGTAAGGATCCCACACCGCGCAGCAATATTCTAACAGAGGACGAACGAGTGTAGTGTAAGCTGTCTCTTTAGTGGACTTGTAGCATCTTCTAAGTGTCCTGCCAATGAAACGCAACCTTTGGCTCGCCTTCCCGACAATATTATCTATGTGGTCCTTCCAACTGAAGTTGTTCGTAATTTTAACACCCAGGTACTTACTTGAATTGACAGCCTTGAGAATTGTACTATTTATCGAGTAATCGAATTCCAACGGATTTCTTTTGGAACTCATGTGGATCATCTCACACTTTTCGTTATTTAGCGTCAACTGCCACCTGACACACCATACAGCAATCTTTTCTAAATCGCTTTGCCGCCGATACTGATCTTCGGATGACCTTACTAGACGGTAAATTACAGCATCATCTGCGAACAGTCTAAGAGAACTGCTCAGATTGTCACCCAGGTCATTTATATAGATCAGGAACAGTAGAGGTCCCAGGACACTTCCCTGGGGAACACCTGATATCACTTCAGTTATACTATATTTAGAAGCGATATGTTCTTGCCATTAGACAGAATACAGCAGATGTAAAATTAATGAGAGCAGTATTCTAGGCTCTCTCTTTTCAAACAGCTTCTAGCAATGAGAATACCCGACGCAGGCTATGTCCAAAAGGAGAAGATATTTGGTGCAAGTAACTCAGCAACAACACAGTCACTCTCATTATTTGACATGGTGACGTATTGGACGAAACGGGACCCATATTCTGAGAACTCGCAGATTTGTCTACTGAATAAATGCCTTCACAGCCGGGCTCAAAATCCAAATGTTTGTGTGAACCTTCTGATATGGAACACACTACCTCAAACTGTGTTTGTGGCTATAAATACTCTTCGCTTTGGCGTTTATGATGATGTTTCATTATTCAATATGGGCAATACAACAATGTGAGAAGTTTTGCGGAAGAGAGGCTTTGCGTAGATAACAAATTGTAGCAGCAATGCTTTGTTTTAGACCAAGAATGGCTCAGCTCTTCAGATAATTAAGTAAAAATATATTCAAATATTGCTATACAGCATTAGACAGCCATCAAGAATAAGTTGTTGGACAATTCTGATGATTCGAACTGTGCAGCAGGTATTCATTGAAGCAAAAACTTTGTAGCTCATTTCCTGTAACTTTAACTTTTACGTACATATGGTACATATTCTCAGAGTCTATTCATAGTGGAAATATGAAATATTCCAGAGTTGTTCTTTAATGCTTTCTAACGTATCTGAATTAAAAGACTTAGGAAATTATTTTCTGTTAAGTGATTTGTGTTTAAAAACACCTGTTAAAATGTATAACATTTTTATAATTTAGAGAAAATAAATTCCTCGAAGACTAAAATTTCTTTTTCCAAAATGAGTAATTCAGTAGAAAAACAGAAAAATACCGGTTTTCTGTCAAAATTTGAAGAGTATAGTGCCAATAACTCACGAGAAAATGTTCCTGCCATTTGGCTCAATTTAACAATGTAAATATAGGGCACTCTGGGCACCCTCGAGGTATCCTTAGAAATAACGTGCGATAGAAACACTTATTTCTCTTCATAAAACTGGAAATAAAAACTTAAGAGTTCGGAAAAAATTGTCTCTGTTATGACACTGAACCACGCCCAGAAACCTTTTACATTAACTGACTCTGGCCATGGAAGCCTACGCAGTTGTAAAAGATGTAAATAATTATTAAATAAAAACTTTTAATGCGAATGATTGTTACAAACAATAAAACTTTTCGAGTTTTCTGACCGCTCTGTCAATCTCTAAGACTACTGATTTTTTGTTCACTATTCCAAGTGACATTGCCCGAAGTGTTTTTGTTTATTCCTGAATGACGCTGACGCTATACATACGGGCCTATGTCCTTGGCCCGAGGTTTGGAGTCTAAGCTGTGAATAGCTGTGCTTCCAAGATACTTACGGGTTGGATTAGTTGTGCCTCTCGTTGTGGATCGTCCTTGCGTGATATAGGTGATAAATCCTGGTTGCCACCATGCAGGCATGCTAGCGGTGGAGTTGCCTGTTGACGTTGTATTAGTTCTTCTTCCCATCGCGCTTGATGTAATTCAGTGCAGACTCCAGCTCGGGTGAGAGCTTCCTCTCTCCATCTCGGACCTTTTTCCTCAGCCGCGCTACCGCATCCTCCAAGATGAAGCCCCAGTCGCACGGCGTGAAGACTGGGTTCGATTTGATTGTGTGAATGTCCTTCTTCGTGACGAATTCGAGCATAATTGTCCGATATGCGCCACGAAGCTCGAACGTCCGGTGTCGAAGTGGTGGCTTCCGTTTCCCTTCCGCTTGCGCGAAAAGGTAAGGGTTTCTCTGGACGTCGTACCGCCCATCTCGCACTATGATTGCGATTTTCTTGAGTATCGCTGGCAGGTTCGTGATGGGAAAGGTATGACTTCAGAGTGCATCCCTCCTCCCTCTTGGTCTTGTTTATCCTGCTGCGTCTTCTTCTCCACATCTGGCGGCGGCGGCGGTGGGACGAACTGCACCACGTCCATGGGCGTCTCCCCTGTTTCCTGTATTGCTAGAGGCTCCGGGGGGCGTCCGTTTGTGTAGACACATCCACCCCAGCTTGTCGTACCACTGTGGGGGTGACATCAGGGGCAGGTGTCTTCTTTTGCAGCGTCCTGAGTTCTTCCCGCAACTCTTGCAGCTGCCGGCGGAGACCGACGATCTCCTTCTGCATTGCCGCCCTCTCTGCCGCCATCACGGCTTTGGAGGCGGCCACAGCGTCGTCGCAGAACAGGGAATCAGCGATCATAAAGCGGTTACTGCATCGATGATTTCATCCGTTCATAGAAATATTAAAAAAGGTAGGAAGATTTTTCTGTTTAGCAAAAGTGGCAAAAAGCAGATTACAGAGTACCTGACGGCTCAACACAAACGTTTTGCCTCAAGTACAGATAGTGTTGAGGATCATTCGACAAAGTTCAAAACAATCGTACAATATTCATTAGATAAATATATACCAAGCAAGATCGAAAGAGATGGAAAAGAGCCACTGTGATACAACAACCGAGTTTGAAAACTGCTGCGAAAGCAAAGGGAACTTCACAGCAAACATAAACATAGCCAAAGCCTTGCAGACAAACAAAAATTACGCGAAGCGATATGTAGTGTGAGGAGGGCTATGCGTGAGGCGTTCAATGAATTCGAAAGTAAAGTTCTATGTACTGACTTGGCAGAAAATCCTAAGAAATTCTGGTCTTATGTCGTAGAGGTAGATGGATCAAAACAAAATGTCAAAACACTCTGTGACCAAAATGGTACTGAAACAGAAGATGACAGACTTAAGGCCAAAATACTAAATGTCTTTATCCAAAGCTGTTTCACAGAGGAAGAGTGCACTGTAGTTCCTTCTCTAGATTGTCGCAAATATGACAAAATGGTAGATATCGAAATAGACAACAGAGGGATAGAGAAACAATTAAGATTGCTCGAAAGAAGAAATGCCGCTGGACCTAATGGGATACCAGTACGATTTTACACAGAGCACGCGAAGGAACTTGCCCCCTTCTTGCAGCGGTGTACCGTATGTCTCTAGAAGAGCGTAGCGTTCCGAAGGATTGGAAAAGGGTACAGGTCATCCCCGTTTTCAAGAATGGACGTCGAACAGATTTGCAGAACTGTAGACCTATATCTCTAACGTCGATCAGTTGCAGAATTTTGGAACACGTATTATGTTCGAGTAAAATGACTTTTCTGGAGACAAGAAATCTACTCTATGGGAATCAGCATGGGTTTCGAAAAAGCCGGTCGTGTGAAACCCAGCTCGCGCTATTCGTCCACGAGATTCAGAGGGCCATAGACACGGGTTCCAAGGTAGATGCCGTGTTTCTTGACTTCCGCAAGCTGTTCGATACAGTTCCCCACAGTCGTTTAATGAACAAAGTAAGAGCATATGGACTATCAGACCAATTGTGTGAGTGGATTGAAGAGTTCCTAGATAACAGAACGCAGCATGTCTTTCTCAATGGAGAGAAGTCTTCCGAAGTAAGAGTGATTTCAGGTGTGCCGCAGGGGAGTGTCGTAGGACCGTTGCTATTCACAATATATATAAATGACCTTGTGGATGACATCGGGAGTTCACTGAGGCTTTTTGCGGATCATGCTGTGGTATATCGAGAAGTTGTAACAATGGAAAATTGGAGAATGGCAACTGAATCTCAATGTAGACAAGTGTAATGTGCTGCGAATACATAGAAAGAAAGATCCCTATCATTTAGCATAATGTAGCTGGTCAGCAACTGGAAGCACTTAATTCCATAAATTATGTGGGAGTACGCATTAGGAGTGATTTAAAGTGGAATGATCTTATAAAGTTGATCGTTGGTAAAGCAGATGCGAGACTGAGATCATTGGAAGAATCCTAAGGAAAAGCAATCCGGAAACAAAGGAAGTACGCTTGTTCGCCCGCTGCTTGAATACTGCTCAGCAGTGTGGGATCCGTACCAGATAGGGTTGATAGAAGACATAGAGAAGATCCAACGGAGAGCAGCGCGCTCCGTTACAGGATCATTTAGTAATCGCAAAAGCGTTACGGAGATGATAGATAAACTCCAGTGGAAGACTCTGCAGGAGAGACGCTCAGTAGCTCGTTACGGGCTTTTGTTGAAGTTTCAAGAACATACCTTCACCGGAGAGTCAAGCAGTATATTGCTCCCTCCTACGTATATCTCGCGAAGAGGCCATAAGGATAAAATCAGAGAGATTAGAGCACACACAGAAGCATACCGACAATCCTTCTTTCCACGAACAATACGAGACTTGAATAGAATGGAGAACCGATAGAGATACTCAAGGTACTCTCCGCCACACACTGTCAGATGGCTTGCGGAGTATGGGTGTAGATGTAGATGTAGATGTAGAGGTGGTGGCGCTGGGCGATATTGCAGCCTCCTTTGAGAGGGGGTGGCGGGACCGCTGCTTCTTCTCCAAGTAAAGCTTTCTTGGCGGTTGATGTGCGCTGTTTCAAGTATGTGCACCTGCGAGCGTTTGCAACGTGCGCGCCGCCACAGTTAACGCATGTTGGCACGATGTGTGGTGGTTTTTCGCAATCGCGTGAGTCTTGTGCCTTGGCACATTTCAAACACGCGACTGCGTCCTTGCACGTCATTTCGACGTGTCCGATCATCTGGCAGCGGTAGCACTGCCTCTTGTGCTGCGGTCGGATGCGCTTCTTCTTTTGCCACGACCATCTCCTGCCAGCGTGAACAGAAACTTCGCCACAGCAGCAAGCTTGCCTCCTAATCCACGTCCCGACATGACGTTGGGCTAGTGGCGTTGGCGAGGGCGAGCGACGGTAAGAAAGTGAGCCGCAGTGAGTCGAGCAACGGAGTGCGTGCGTGTATTGATGAATGAGAAAACTGTTTCTTAAATACCTGTCGACTTGGCTGTTACCTCTGATAGGCTGTTATGGATAAAGGAGAGGAATGTTAGAAGTTCTATATTGGTGTTTTTTTAATTTCTTTTCATTGGTGAAAACCCGACGTTTTGATTGGTGTTTCCATTACTACTTGTGACCAGTGGAAATCGGCGAATGGAAAACCCAAGCGGTAGTTGTGAGGTGGTGTTGTTTTCCTGCATTGTAGCGCCGGCTGAGGCGCGCCAGTGTACCTGCGGCCGCCGCGCTCTCCGGCGCGCCTGTGTGTATTTCTTCACGTGAGCTGTCCACACGTAACGATGTTATTGCTGGCAGCCAAGACGTCGGAAGTCGATACCCGTGTTCTCTGTTCATGTTGGCGGGTCACTTGCTTATTTCTATTGCTTCTCTAATCTTCCTCCTGGAAATTAACGGCGTGTTAGGCAGTACGCGAGCTTCACGAAGATGAAACTGCTTGCCGCACTGATTCTGGTGGTCTTCCACCGCTGACTTGATGTCTTGTGTTAGTCGGATACATCTTTCGTGTTGAGATATCCGTGTGCTGTTGGGTCTTCCCTACATACACTAACCCTCATTCGTACCAGATTTGGTAGTTTGTCGACTGTATCTTTCGTTGTACGAAGAACATCTTTTATTCTGTTGCTGCTTCGGAAAATCGGCTTGATACCTGCTCAGAGGAGACTTTTGCCCACCCGTTCAGTGCCACCTTGAACATATGGTAGTAGTATGTTTTGTGCTTCCTTCTGCTCTCCTCTATTGCCTTCATTCTTTATCGCTATTGTTTTATCCATCAGTTTCGTCCCATAATCATTAGCAGCAACTATCGACACAAGCTTTTGTAAATCACCCATTAATATCCCTTGTCGCTGTTCTTGTGAGCCCTCTTGGTTAAAGGCTTGTAAGTAGGTACCTGTCAGTACTGGTTGGCTTCCTATATACTCTATGGCCCAGTTTACCACCAGACTTTCTGTAAACTTCCACATCGAGGAAAGGCAGTACCCCATTCTATCTCCATAGTGAACTGTATCCCGTTGTGCTGCTTGCTAAGGTTTTGGTGGAAATTTTGAAGCTCTTCCTCCGCATGTGCCCATATAATGAAGATATCATCGACATATCTGAGCCAACATTCTGGGCATAATGATGCGGACTGGAGTGCTGTTTCTTCTAATGCTTCCACGAAGATGTATGCTGCAATAGGTGAGAGAGGAGAGCCCTTAGTTACACCATATGTCTCTTCATACAGTTCCCCTTCCCGCTCGAGATACGTGGTCGTTGAACAGTGGATGACTAGCTCGCAGATATCGCGTGTCATCCGTTCGTCTATGATGTTTATTGTGTCTTTTATTCGTACATTCGACAATAAAGACTTCACGTCGAAGTTAACCATCAGACCGAGACACACTTTTCTTTTGGAAGTTCTGAAAAATGGTTGGAGTCCTTAAGGTACAAATTTGTGTGGCTCACCAAATGTCGGATCTTTGGAGACAGTTCCTTTGTTAGACTGAACGTTGGTGAATTAATGGTACTTACAATTTGCCTTAAAGGAAAGGCTTCTTTATGGACCTTCGGTACACCATATGTCCTTGGCGACTGTGGAACATGTGGGATGTTTCATTTTACCCTAATTCAACTGAAACAGAGCCAAAGATGTATGTTACAAGGAACAAATTAACTAACACGTTAGTTTTTCTTTTATGTCTACATGACGTATTCAGGATGCACCATGTAATTCCAATTTGTTTCACTAAGGATTTTAAATTCCTACATTCTACGACTTCTTGTTTTTTTGTAATGGTGTGCAAACATATACTCTGAGGCGAGACTTTTTTTTAACAAAGCACGTCAACATTTGTGTGCGAAATGTCAGTCTAACCTTAGATCCAGTGTTCTTCTATTTCTTAATTAAAGGCTTTATATTTCATCGAGCCCAAATTACGTTAACTGTCACGCTACAATCTATCACCAAATCCGTAACATCGTGGGACGTGCAGCTAAGGCAGAGAAGCTCCTAACCGGATGCCATCGCGATTTTTCGCTTCGGTCGGTTATGCTTTGCAAGTATCAGCATGGACAGTCTGACGACTTCCTTTAAACTTTACAACCCATCTCCTTAGCATTTTAGCACTCATTATTCTCTCGCAGTTAACCAAGCACAAGTGGCTGTGAACGTCTACTGATCCGGTAATTTATGGGCCGACGAAACCAAGAGTAAACCTTCCGTCAACTTTCTTTATACGAAATTACGCGTATATTAAAAATACGCGACTGTAACGAACGTAAACCTGCTGTAACACAACCCTGTCGTTATACGTCACTCTTCCCTAACTACCGAACCTTTAGTTTTTTCACGGGAAAAACCACGTATAACGTTAACTTGCAGTGAAACAAGTGAATGTTACTCTCTGAGAGTATTTTGGAATTTTGACCGTGCGTGTGTCTAATGGACAGAGGTATCGGACTATAATTAAAAATATGATGAAATTAACATAAAAACTAAACAGACTTTAACCTTTGGAATTATTGAAAGTGGTAAACTTCATATGTGAATGAAAAAAATGCGAAGAGTTGCCAGCCAAATTGGGCACATTAATTTGGAAATAAATGTATAAGGTCACTGAATGTTGTTTGTTGAAGTTACTTTCATCGATATTTCCCTTTGAATTACACACAGAATACAAACTGACGCAGGGCACTCTGAGCTGTGTGTAGTAGCAGTTACCAATAATGCACACACCAGTAATCATAGAAAGCAAATTTGCCCCAAGCTCATACTAACAATAGCTACAGTCAAGATCATTACTTCAACCAATACTGAAATGTTACTGCATGAAATGCAGAACTAAACTGGGAAATGTGGCGCTTCTAGCTCAACTGACATGTAAAAACACCAGCAAAGATAAATAATCACACTATTTACACTATATATAATATGCGAAGAATATGATGGGGACCCATAAACCAGTATAGTGTCACTAGCCAACCTCTATGATTATTTCAGTAGAAAAGACTAATTAAAAACAAAGCTAATTCTTAACATCACTTGGAAACGTTTATATTTTACTTTGCAAGGCAAAATATTCAACATTGAGCTCAGTTAACTTTAATAAAAGCAATCATTGACGATAGTAAGAATGTCCACGTAGTTTAAAATGAGCTTCACTTATTAGCCTTTTTATCACCTGTGAAGCAGGTATTTTAGACAATAACATTTATACACTCTGGCAGTGTATTCTTGCCAAACTATACTTTGCAATAAACTGAGAGTACTTTAACAAAATACTATCTGACTTCACTTTTGTGGTTTTAGCTTTAACTTTTGCTACTACTTTCACATTTTATAAACAAAAAGAAACTAGAATGAGATTTTCACTCTGCAGCGGAGTGTGCGCTGGTATGAAACTTCCTGGCAGATTAAAACAGTTTTAATCTGCCAGGAAGTTTCAAAAAGAATATACTTTGAAACCACTTGAAAGTAAGAATAGTTCATTTAAAACAGTATACTCGGTTTTATTAACACTTAGGAGAGGACCCTGCATAGGTTAGTGATAGAAGATATGGATCCGATCACAGATTTATAGCATTTAGATTATTATTAAAACCAATCACACAAATTAATTGTTCCATAGCCATATGCATACGTGGATGTACGAAGTTATTGAAGCTGTGGCGAAGTTTTGGTGGCAAGCGACATGGGGCTAACTGTACTCACGGTTCTTCAGGTTCGAATGCTCTATAAAACTTCTTCTTGGAGTCGGATTTTAACCATATTACAGCCATTCTTTTTTGCCGAGAATACCAAATAATAGCCATATTGACATCCGGAGCAAACCCATTGCAAAGCTGCTTACAACTGTCAGTCTTGACACCGTCGAAGTGTACCGTGCTACGGCTGGCCACTCAATGGGTCCCGTTCCCACCAACGAGCCGCCCAGTTCGACCACCAAAACTACCTTTTACTTCGCGCCATGTCACTTCCGTTGCTGAGTGACTTCACTACATTGTTTTATATTTCATAATACATGTGCCCTAATCATGAATCAGCTTCCAATTAACATTGTCTTTCCTTAAAACATACACATATTATAAAAATTCGTTATTTTAACAAATCATTTTCCTTCTGTCATATATACACTCCTGGAAATGGAAAAAAGAACACATTGACACCGGTGTGTCAGACCCACCATACTTGCTCCGGACACTGCCAGAGGGCTGTACAAGCAATGATCACACGCACGGCACAGCGGACACACCAGGAACCGCGGTGTTGGCCGTCGAATGGCGCTAGCTGCGCAGCATTTGTGCACCGCCATCGTCAGTGTCAGCCAGTTTGCCGTGGCATACGGAGCTCCATCGCAGTCTTTAACACTGGTAGCATGCCGCGACAGCGTGGACGTGAACCGTATGTGCAGTTGACGGCCTTTGAGCGAGGGCGTATGGTGGGCATGCGGGAGGCCGGGTGGACGTACCGCCGAATTGCTCAACACGTGGGGCGTGAGGTCTCCACAGTACATCGATGTTGTCGCCAGTGGTCGGCGGAAGGTGCACGTGCCCGTCGACCTGGGACCGGACCGCAGCAACGCACGGATGCACGCCAAGACCGTAGGATCCTACGCAGTGCCGTAGAGGACCGCACCGCCACTTCCCAGCAAATTAGGGACACTGTTGCTCCTGGGGTATCGGCGAGGACCATTCGCAACCGTCTCCATGAAGCTGGGCTACGGTCCCGCACACCGTTAGGACGTCTTCCGCTCACGCCCCTACATCGTGCAGCCTGCCTCCAGTGGTGTCGCGACAGGCGTGAATGGAGGGACGAATAGAGACGTGTCGTCTTCAGCGATGAGAGTCGCTTCTGCCTTGTTGCCAATGATGGTCGTATGCGTGTTTGGCGCCGTGCAGGTGAGCGCCACAATCAGGACTGCATACGACCGAGGCACACAGGGCCAACACCCGGCATCATGGTGTGGGGAGCGATCTCCTACACTGGCCGTACACCTTTGGTGATCGTCGAGGGGACACTGAATAGTGCACGGTACATCCAAACCGTCATCGAACCCATCGTTCTACCATTCCTAGACTGGCAATGGAACTTGCTGTTCCAACAGGACAATGCACGTCCGCATGTATCCCGTGCCACCCAACGTGCTCTAGAAGGTGTAAGTCAACTACCCTGGCCAGCAAGATCTCCGGATCTGTCCCCCATTGACCATGTTTGGAACTGGATGAAGCGTCGTCTCACGCGGTCTGCACGTCCAGCACGAACGCTGGTCCAACTGAGGCGCCAGGTGGAAATGGCATGGCAAGCCGTTCCACAGGACTACATCCAGCATCTCTACGATCGTCTCCATGGGAGAATAGCAGCCTGCATTGCTGCGAAAGGTGGATATACACCTTGTCACAAATCAGTTTATTAGGTAATACAGAATACACACTCCATAATTGCAGCTACAAAGTTGCATAATATAAACCTGCTTCTAGTCTATGTAAGTGTTACACTGTAATTGCAATATTTCAGAGAAATACTTGTTACTATAATAAGATTAAAAGTAAAAATAACAAACATACGACCAACAGCGGCACTTTTTATGTGCAGCAGTTGGTTTCAGTTGGTTTGTGGACGCAATTGAAGGTGGTTTTTATACAACATCACAATATTGTCGAGGTTGGCAACATCGTGTAAATTTGTGTCAGCATTGACGAAATCAAATTTCAAACAGAACCTAAGTGTGGCAAAAGAAACAGCATTCAAATGTTTTATAAATGGAAATGTGTACCGAAAATCCAAATTACTACAGGAAGTACTGACACATCTGAGAAACGAAATGCGCACTGAGTTTAAGATAAGTATTACTTTATAATTTTGTATGATTCAATTACAAGAGTCTTAAAGCAGCAGAAATGCAGGACGACGCTGTGATTCTTGTTTTCTGAGAGGAAGCATCATTACGATTCTGGAAAGTTATATTATAATTCCATTTACCATTGTTCATTTGAAATTAAAGATCAGTTCTTGAAAGGGAGACGTATGAGTCCTGTTACATGAGCTACCGGAAAATATTTGTAATCGATACGCGTTTTTAAAATGTTGATCCTTCGCCATTTCCACTCTTCGTCATCATATGAAAATTTGAGTGAACTGTTGTAGTATATTCAATTTATTACTATAGAGAACTGCAATTTATTGAAAGTACTACAAGAGATAAAGTTGCCTGATACTATAGAGTAGTGGTAACACAGAGAGCTAGTTTTCTGTTATATGAAACGCAACAAGCATTTATGAGGAGCAGGTTTCCTTTCGTAGTGCAGGCTTTTAGATTTACGTCTTCCGTTATCCCTCTAAACTCACATCAGGCGAATGCCACGACGATTCCATCACCGTGAATACCGGGCTGATTCCTTCAACAGTTCGAACCTATTTCCTTCTCCATTCAGTGTTTCGTTTCGGATGACCACAATGTCTATGAAGCGTCGAAGTATAACCTTCCTTCGAACCATTAAATGCTTGTGTACTATTGACACACATATGTCTACAGCCACATCTAAACGTATGTTCTCCCATGTTACATTACAGCGTGCTGTGGGGGGTACGTCTAGTACCACCATCATCCCCCCCTCTCTCTCACTCACTCCGCTGCCCTTTTGGGAAAGGCTCTCAACAAACTTCCATGTAAACTCTCAATTTATCTGTTTTTATCATTGCGGACATTTCAAAAGACGAACGTATCGGAGGTTAGAAATTGCCCGAGTCTTCTTGAAAAGTACGTTCTCGCAATTTCAACAGGAAATCCCGTTGTGATAAACGACGCCTCCCTTGCAGCATTTGCCACAAGAGTTTCTGAGCATTTCCGTAACGCTCTAACGCTTACAAAACTAGCCCGTGACGAAACGTACTACTTTTCGTTCGGTATTCTCTAGTATTTCTATCAGTTCAATCTGGTAAGGGTCCCAGATACACGACCAACACTCAAGAACCGGTCTCGCAATTGTTTTATAATCCACTTATTTCGTGGATGAATTATGTTTCCAATTATGTTTCCTTAACGTTTCTCCGATGAATCTCGGCCTAGCAGTTACTTTCCCTGGAATTTACATATGTCTAGATGGCTATTCCTACGGATTTTATGATTGTTACAGTTTCCACACGTGAGATGTCGTTTGAGCATTTAATATACCCCTGTCATGCTACGACTTCTGAACCTCGTGATCTACAGCATTCACAAATCGCTCCTCAAGGGTGCATGTGAAGTCAAAAAGCAATGTCGTGCAAAGGGTAATTAATGAAATATCCTAAGGAAACAGGGATGGTCGAATGAAACATTAAATACGGGTACCACAACTCGCACAGAGTTTTGCATCAAGCTGTTATACGAAAATAAAGGTCACAATAACAGTTCGATTTTTTGCTGGATGCATTAATGTAAGTCTAGACACTGAATAAAAAACACAAAAGAATACAAAAGGGCGCAGAAAAAGTACGAAAGACCTTGGGACAAGTGGGTTTATTTGAGAGAGAAATTGTACAAACTATGTCGAAAAAATGTCACCAAGAATTGCTAGTTATTAGGAAACACGTTTAGTATAAAAGAAAAAACTTATTAAATAATATGCGCGTTTTTTTAACTTTTTTCTAAAAGTGACTTGAGAGTCCCATCAGGTCACGACGTTACAGACAGTAACGAACATTACTTCATGAAAAGTGGTTCTCGTAAAAACAGTTTTTTCTTTCATTGACACACACAAATACTTCACAGTGAGGACTTTTAGAATGAGGCCTTGATTCTATATTATGAATAACACAGATTTCATATCTATCACGATTTGCAACAAAATTTGGCAAAGAGCTCCGAGATTTTGGGTTCGAATATCATTTGAAGGTGAAAAAGCTTTCTTCCTTCTTTTGACATGCTTTTATTCAGTAAAGAGCTGGGAGAAATTTCTTGCTTTGGTCTTCCTCTTTTTTCCAAAACTGTTTTACCTTCTGTCAGAAGTCTCTGAGTTACCATGTGCTTGAACTGAAGGAAATATATTCTTCCACTAAAATAACGTATGAATTCACAAGCCTTATATCGATGGCAGCGAGAAACAGGCGGTGCCACCAATTTCTAGTATTACAATTTCTGTTCGTAAAGGATCTGCTTTATCAAATCCACCCATATGTGAATTATAATCCCTAACCACTAGTGGGGCCATCACATAAATTTTTGTACCACCTTTTTGTTTCCGTGTTTTCAGTTCCATGAAAATTAGACAAGAGATATACACTTCTATTGTCTTTCCATTTGATAAATGTGATTCCTTCTTCCGAAGTTTGACTGTCAAATTCACCTCTTAATAGCTCTTGATTCTGGTTTTGATAGGCCAAGTCTATTGGAACACTCAGTTCCACACGCATATTCACCATGCGCTTTTAGATATTCAAAAAATTCAATACAAGTGAAGTAATTGTCCGTCACAACTACATAATTATTGTAGTGAAGACGGAATGTCAGTTCTGTACTACACTTCCACCAAATCCGAACTTTCCTTTGAGGCTATCAGATGTTTTACTCCGATAGACATCAAATTCGTAGATGTAACCTGTCATATCTGCACGAGACCAAAGTTTGTATGCAAGTTTCACTGGCTTCATCGTATTATATTGTTTTAGGGAACACCGTCCTTTGAATCAAACAATACTCTTGTAGATACTCTGAATCTGATCTCGAAGCCGTAGATTCTGCTAATTTTCATCCAACGCTGTAATTAGCGGGCGTATTTTATACAGTTTGTGTTGTTCTTGGGTGTAGAAAGAGTATTATTCAGGGAATCACAGGCAGAATTTCGATGTATCTCTCTCCTGTCATTGTTTGTCTTACAACCGAGCGAGGTGGCGCTGTGGTTAGCAAACTGGACTCGCATTCGGGAGGACGACGGTTCAATCCCGTCTCCGGCCATCCTGATTTGGGTTTTCCGTGATTTCCCTAAATCGTTTCAGGCAAATGCTGGGATGGTTCCTTTGAAAGGGCAAGGCCGGTTTCCTTCCCAATCCTTCCCTAACCCGAGCTTGCGCCCCGTCTCTAACGGCCTCGTTGTCGACGGGACGTTAAACACTAACAACTAACAACATCCAATGTTTGTGTTACAAGTGGAACGTTCAGATCACTATCACAACACCATTAATGACATTTTTGTGGCAACCGATGATAACTGCAGAAGAATTCATGACTAAGAAATACGTAAAGCCCTTCTTCAGTTATAGGCTCTATACGTTTCTCATTTTGCACAATATATAGATTACTTTGAAAAATAAAGTTTTCTGTCAGTTTGCTCGACGAAACAGTCAAAAGGATATCTGTCGCACAATCGTTTTGAGAAAAGTATTGCTCGATCACTCCCTTCTAGACCGCAAATTTGGGAAAATCTGTTACACAGTTTTATCTCCAAAATTTGAGAGAAAGTTTTAGATTACGATTGACAATTTAGGCAATTCTTTAATTTACAGCAGAGGGAGAGTCTGTATCGCGTTCGTGACTAGCAGCTTGCTTACTGTTATTTACCCCTTGTTGCGCTTGTACATTGTTGCTTTCTTGTTCGTCATCTGTCACGTCATGTTCAAAATCACTACTGTCTTCAAAATATATTTCTTCATCTTCTTGAGAACAAGTGGAAATATGCTCTTGTCGGCTAGTGGATGGCGTGGCATAATTTTTTGCTCTTTGCACTTGTATATTGTTGAGTTCAGGTTTTTATAAATTTTGTTCTGTATCAGAATCACTACTTTCCTCATCAGGCGTATCGATGTCAGATGGAAAATCCTCAAGGAGTAACTCTAGTATCTCTTCATTTTTCAGCTTTTTGACCATAGCCTGTCATGCAAAAACACATAACCGTAAGCCTAACGGGACTTAACAAGAACCAATTTATCTTTAAAAATTTACAATATATTCTAAGTCTAGCCAATTATTAGCGTAAATTGGCTTACCGCCTAACAGGAAAAAAATCATGAAGATGGGATTCTCACAGGAATCTGAACGATCACCCTGCAACTGCGAATAACCAAATACTGCGAGGAATGCGCGCGGTGAAATTCAGATAGCTGCGGCGTCACATATAACACACCCATGACAGAACTGCGATGCAGTAACGATGTACCAAAGCAAGAATAAGAGGCGCGCTACTTTTCCGCGACAATTCAAATGACTAAGAATGTTTTACACTCATTCTTATAAAATGGGTCCTTGAAGTCCCGTCAGATCATAAAGAGTTAACTCAGAAAAAGAAAGCCGTCACGTGAAAGAAAGAACTTCTCCGTAAGCTCGTCACAATGTATGCAAATGCGGTCCATGCTTACCACTGCGGTGATACCCAGGTGCAGCATCGATGATCAGCTCTAAGAGGGAGGCATCTCCGTTTGCAGTACTAAAGCGTAGTGAACTCCCCCTAAAGATCTAGTACAAAGTGGTGTACTGTGACATGCCCTGAGACGTAGTGTCTTACCTCTCACCTCCACAACATCTGATTCTTCCAGTCCCGGAATCTCGCTGACTGATAGAAGTGTACTTTCCAAGTTTCAGCCAGTTAAAAGTTTATATAACAATTGCATCTGTTTCCCTCCTCCTAACGAAACTCACATCGGTAACCAATACTGATCATTTATCTCTTAGAGTGTGGCAGTAGATAGAAGTTCTCTCGCACTAGATGCGTGTTTCATATTGGTCCAGTTCAAAAGCCTGCAAATCTGCCTTCATGAATCTTCGACACCACTATGAAATTAACTTTCATGAGCCAGTCACTGGTCTCCTTACAAAATTTATAAATTTACACCTGAAAATTCGTCTGTCCCACAACAGCTATATCCCATGCTGAGTGAAACGTGTTTTTCTCTTCCATTCGCACAGGTTTTCTTTTGTATTAAAGCATTATTTAAGCTCCTCACTCAATGAAAGTTTACAAAGTGCTGGGCACTGTCGGTCTTGTACACCATGGTGACCGCCCAAGCTCTTTGCAGCTGTCAAAAAACAGTACACGATCTACATCTACATCTACATCCATACTCCGCAAGCCACCTGACGGTGTGTGGCGGAGGGTACCCTGAGTACTTCTATCGGTTCTCCCTTCTATTCTAGTCTCGTATTGTACGTGGAAAGAAGGATTGTCGGTATGCTTCTGTGTGGGCTCTAATCTCTCTGATTTTATCCTAATGGTCTCTTCGCGAGATATACGTAGGAGGGAGCAATATACTGCTTGACTCTTCGGTGAAGGTATGTTCTCGAAACTTTAACAAAAGCCCGTACCGAGCTACTGAGCGTCTCTCCTGCAGAGTCTTCCACTGGAGTTTATCTATCATCTCCGTAACGCTTTCGCAATTACTAAATGATCCTGTAACGAAGCGCGCTGCTCTCCGTTGGATCTTCTCTATCTCTTCTATCAACCCTACCTGGTGCGGATCCCACACTGCTGAGCAGTATTCAAGCATTGGTCGAACAAGCGTACTGTAACCTACTTCCTTTTTTGTCGGATTGCATTTCCTTAGGATTCTTCCAATGAATCTCAGTCTGGCATCTGCTTTACCGACGATCAACTTTATATGATCATTCCATTTTAAATCACTCCTAATGAGTACTCCCAGATAATTTATGGAATTAACTACTTCCAGTTGCTGACCTGCTATTTTGTAGCTAAATGATAAGGGACCTATCTTTCTATGTATTCGCATCACATTACAGTTGTCTACATTGAGATTCAATTGCCATTCCGTGCACCATGCGTCAATTCGCTGCAGATCCTCCTGCATTTCAGTACAATTTTCCATTGTTGCAACCTCTCGATACACCACAGCATCATCTGCAAAAAGTCTCAGTGAACTTCCGATGTCATCCACCAGGTCATTTATGTATATTGTGAATAGCAACGGTCCTATGACACTCCCCTGCGGCACACCTGAAATCACTCTTACTTCGGAAGACTTCTCTCCATTGAGAATGACATGCTGCGTTCTGTTATCTAGGAACTCCTCAATCCAATCACACAATTGATCTGATAGTCCGTATGCTCTTACTTTGTTCATTAAACGACTGTGGGGAACTGTGTCAAACGCCTTGCGGAAGTCAAGAAACACGGCATCTACCTGTGAACCCGTGTCTAAGGCCCTCTGAGTCTCGTGGACGAATAGCGAGAGCTGGGTTTCACACGACCGTCTTTTTCGAAACCCATGCTGATTCCTACAGAGTAGATTTCTAGTCTCCAGAAAAGACATTATACTCGAACATAATACGTGTTCCAAAATTCTACAACTGATCGACGTTAGAGATATAGGTCTATAGTTCTGCACATTCCCAGCATCTACCTGGCTGAATCCTGTCTTTCAGCAGAAACATTTTTATGCTCTATGCACCACTCCCAATCGGAGCTCTTGCGTGTTTCCACAGTTGGCTAGCTGTCCCAAGTTGCAGAAAAGCGAAGTGTAATAACCCATTAACATACTGAATTAAAGGAAACAGTACTACTTACATTTGCAGTCATTTCTGTTGCACTTAATTGTGTGCATATTTTCATGCAATGTTGATAGTTAAAATGGACCTGGTATCCTCAACAGAATAAGTAAGGTTAATAACTAAGGTTATGGAGCAGTTCTGGAAAATCTGTCCCATAACACAGTAATTTACTACCCAACGCAGTAAATTTTCTCAGGTCCAAAGTCAGCTGCCATTCCCAGCAACAAGCTTCTATCCTCCTTGGGTCTTCCAGCATTTCTCAAGTCTTCTGGCACTGCAATCTTCCTATATATAACACTATAGTTTGCAAACAGCCTTTTGAAAATTCTGGCGTTATTCACAGCAACTGTCATTTTGCCAATTTCCTTGTCGCAGTCGTAACACCAGTTCCCGTCAGCTCTCTAAAGTTAAGCGCTGTCAAGCTTGGGTAGCAGTTGGATGGCTCATTGGCTGGGTCTGCTGAGCGCTGTTGGCGAGCGGGATGCACTCAGTCTTCGTGAAGCTAATTGAGGAGCTACTTGAGTGAAAAGCAGCGGTACGAAAGCTGACAGTGGCTGGGACAGCGGTGTGCTGGCCGCATGTTCCTTTATATCCAGTGACTCCTATTGCCCGAGGATGACATGAGGGTCGGTCGGTACCATTGGGCCTTCCCATGGGGTAGTATTCCTGGAATAACCCATGGCTCTTCTTGCCATGCTCTTGTCCTGAACCCATCTCGTCACTATTTATTCTGCAGTCAGTGTGCTGTATCCAATTGCATGTGTGATCCGTCCATATGATACCCTCATATGTCTCATATCAATAATTCTGCCTATCTCAGTCTTCGAAAGATGATGATTAGATGAACGTGCACATTGTTTGGGTATGCTGTGTTGTGCTCTCCATTTCAAAAGTTTCAATAACCAGCTTGTCAGTAGAGTAGGGCTTGAATCCTGCTTGAATCCTGCCGAGTTTTCAAGTAACCCAGTGTACATCATGTATTTACATCACTCCTCCGCTGTTTGAACGTTTCTATTTTATGTGTAATGGAAAAAAAAGTTTCCCGTTTTTGCATCAACATGCATTTTTAATCAACATGTCTTACAGGCATGGGAATTCCGAACAATCACTTTGATAGTTTTCGTTCCAGGTGTTTTTGGTGTAATACTTTCCATTTTTGGACAGAGATGAAGTACATAATTACAAGAGCCAAGATGGAACAGCAAGCGTGGAAGGTCAGGAAGTCAGGAAGCAAGTGCTTGGATTACAAAGGGTGTAAGACAGGGTTGTTGTCTTTCCCCCCTATTGTTCAGTCTACGCATCGAAGAAGTGATGGAGGAATTAAACGAATTGTTCAAGAATGGAATTAAAATTCAAGGTGAAAGGATATCAATAACAAGATTCGCTGCTATTCTGAGTGAAATTGAAATAGAAATATAGGATTCGTTGAACGGAATGGAGAGTCTAATGAGTGCAGAATTCGTGCAGAGACGAAAGTAATGAGAACTAGCAGAACTGAGAACAGCGGGGAATTTTTCATCAGGATTTGTGATACGAAGCAGATGAAGTTAAGTAATTCTGCTACCTACACCGCAAAATAACCTGTGACCAACGGAGCAAAGACGACGTAAAAATCCGAGTGTCACTGGCAAACAGTCTGCTAGTATCAAACATTGGCCTTAATTTATGGAAGAAATTCCTGAGAATGTACGTCTGGAGCACAGCATTGTACGATACTGAAATATATACTATAGGTAAACCGGAAAAGAAGAGAATCGAACCATTTGAGATTTGGTGGTACAGAAGAATATTCAAATTTAGGTGGACTCTTAAGGTAAAGAATGAGGAGGGTTTCCGGAGAATCGCAGAGGAAAGGTATACGTGGAAAACACTGACAAGAAGAAGGGAGAGGATTGTAGAATATTTGTTTAAGACATCACGGAATAACTTCCATCATACTAGAGGGAGCGGTAGAGGGCAAAAACAGTCGGCTAAGACAGAGATTGGAACACATCCAGCCAATAATTGAGGACATAGGTTGTTAGTGCTACTCTGAGATGAAGAGGTTGGCACAGAAGAGGAATTCGTGACGGTGACATCAAACCAGTCAAATGACTCAGAGATCCGATGACTCAAAAAAAAGAAAAAGATGAAATCAAGAAACCAAATCATTTTATGTGCAGTGTAGCAACAAATATTTCTCAAGAAAGGGAACCTCGATCACTCCTCCAGAAAAATAAAGGTGTGTGACTGAAATTGGGAAATGTAAAGAGAAATTCTGATTAATAGATACTTTGGTCTGAGCTGTGATTTACACTGGAGACGGACATAAGAGCAAATGCCCAGACAGCGCTGGCAACTGTCAGCATGCATTCAGCATCCCAGCATACCTCCGTACAATACCTCCGTACACCTCAGTTCAAAGATCAGTGGCGTAAATTAAACTGTTTACCGGACAGACCATTACGTCTAGCCTATGTCTTTCTGACGAACTGGTTGAGTACGAGGCCTAACTGAAACTCAAGCCAAAGCTTGACGCATGGGACATCCTATTTCAAAAAGTCGTTAAGTAATTCGACATTCCCAGATCCACAGTGTCAAAAGTGTGCCGAGAATAAGTTTCACTCCCCACGGACAATCCAATGGCCAATGGCTTTCACTTCACGACCGAAAGTGCGGCATTTACGTACAGTTGTCAGCGCTATCAGACAAGCACATTGCTTTATGCAACCGCGAAATCAATGTGGGACGTACGATGAACGTATGGGTTACGACAGTGCGGCGAAATTTGACTTTAATGGGCTATGGCAGCAGACGATCGACACTACTGCCTTTGCTGACAGCATGACATCGCTTGCAGTGGTCTCCTGAGCTCGTGACCGTATCGGTTGGGCTGTAGAGCTGTAAACCTTCGGCTGGTCAGATGAGTCCCCATTTCAAGTGGTAAGAGTGAACGATAGGATTTAAATGTGGCACAGTTCCCCACAAAGCCAGTGACCCAAGTCGCCAGCAAGAAAATGTGCAAGCTGGGGGTGAAACTGTAGTGGCGTGGGCTGTGTTTACATGGAAATGACTGGGCATTCTGGTCCAACAGCACCAATCATTGACTGAAAATCATTATTTGCAGCCATTCATGTTCCCAAAAGACGATGGAATCTTTATGGTGACAATGCGCCGTGTCACTGGACCACAATTGTTCGCGATTGGTTTGAAGAACATTTTGGACAGTTCGAGTGAAGGATTTGGCCACCCTGATCGCCCGACATGAATCCTATCGAACATTTATATGACATAGTTGAGAGGTCAGTTCGTGCACAAAATGCAAAAAATGTTCAAATGTGTATGAATTTCTAAGGGAGCAAACTGCTGAGGTCATCGGTCCCTAGACTTACACACTTCGTAATCAAATGTATGCTATGAAGAACACACACGCCCATGCCAGATGGAGAACTCAACCTCCGGAGGGAAGTGGGCGCGCAATCTGTGACGTGGAGCCCCAAAATGCTTGGCAACAATTTCCCAATTATGTACGGCTATAGAGGCACCATGGCTTAATTTTTCTGTAGGGGACCCCCAAAGGCCTGTTGAGTCCATGCCACGTCGAGTTGCTACACTATGCCGAAAAAAAGAA
This sequence comes from Schistocerca gregaria, assembly GCF_023897955.1. NCBI lineage: Eukaryota > Metazoa > Arthropoda > Insecta > Orthoptera > Acrididae > Schistocerca > Schistocerca gregaria. Next base: position 517,566,864 of record NC_064924.1, read on the forward strand.
GTTCGACACTATGTTAGGAGGTATCCTACGACTTTTGTCACCTCACTGTAGTGAAAATGTCGATGGTATGTGTAGTGTGTTTTGTTTCCATTCACTGGCGACAACAGTCGGAACAGCATGACAGAAACATACGTTCCCATTATAATAAAATTTTCTCTGTTCCACTGCATCGCTCAGTCACCTCCTCCAAGTCATTTACAGTAGCGGGAACCCGACTCTGAAATAACCTCCCTCGTTATGTTAGAGAACTTAAAAACAAAAAACAGTTAATGACGTATCTACTCAAGCAACAGTAATGCCTTCCTCTGTACATGAATGCACTTCACCTCATTACTTCCCTCTTTCCCCCTCCTTAAATCTCCCTTCCCCCAAAACTCGCTATACTAGTAAACATCTACTTTACACACCAAGATATGAATGTACATCTGCACAAATCTTCATTACTGTTGCCAATTTTTCTCATGTTTATCATTATTATTTGATTTTTTTTACTGTTACTATTGTTGCTTTTATCGTAATTTGTATGTAGAGCACCTTTTGTAAAAATACTGCCAGTACTTACTTTATTAGGTCTTAGTCATTACTCTTTACTCATATTGTGACTAGAGTAATCTAATTTTCTTGTTTAAACTATTGTCATGATGTGACTCTGACGTGTGAAATGCTGCATGTGTGAAACACTGGTCCGATCTACGAGAGGACCGATGGCCCTAATTTGATCAGGTTAAATAAATAAATAAATAAACAGTAATGTCCTCTTAAGCTCTTTGCTCTCAAGTCTGCATTCAGCACCGCTCGTTTGTGTCTAGGATTTTGTTTTCCGACAGCGTCAGTTCTGCGCCAACCATGACAGACAGCAGTACTAATGACAGGTTTACAGACGAAGAGTTGGCTGATATGCATCTCGTGTGTGGGTTCACTGAATGCAATGGAGGAGCAGTACAACGGCCTGAAGCTGACTGTACCCACACGGACGCCAACAACATGAACTGTACCTTGCAACAACCGACTACTCACAACTGGATCCACCCAGTGCTTTCGGTGTATTTTTCTCTTTTTCAGTATTTTTAACCCTACGTACGTCACTACAGCAGTGTCGAGCATCCATCACGACTACCAGCGACTACGAAGCGAACTATCTTCATTCTAAGAACATTTCGCGCTGTAATGAAAAGTGTATTTTTTTCTCGTCTCTATTGTCATTTAATCGCAAGTAAACAGTTACAGGGTCGACTTTACTTACTATCTTAAAAATTGTGTTGATAATAGTTATTTAATGTTTCGTGAATGAAACAGTGTAGATAAGAAATAATGACACATACGCCAAATAGCTAACTCTGCAACTGAATCTGCAAATGTCTTTTTCTACTTTTAATATGATGAACCTCTTAAAGATGCAACATTAACATAAAGTGTGAGTGTAAATGCTTTCATAGACGACATGCGGAAAGTAAACACGGCACAACTCTGCATTGTGGGCGAGAATTGCCTCCAGCGTGGCGCGCCGTAGGTAGTTGCGGCCAAGTGCCAATATATATCACTCGATTACTCGAGACTGGAAAGAGATATAGCTCTCCTTCCAGTGTTAAAAACAATTTCGATATCTTAGCTACAGTTCGTGCCCAGCATTATACGACCTCAAATGCATCAAACGAAAAGTAGCCAGCGACGACATTTTTTACTGCAAACTTTTCAAAATATGCGCTGTATTTTACTTAATTATGAAGTTTCACGATAACCATGGGCAGCAGCGAAAAGAAAACCAGTTCATTATCAAGCTGTGATATCAGGCTATAATATGAGTAACAATAAATTTTTTTCGTCGAACAGTTTCCTCACAATCGAATGTGAGAGATTGCATAGCGCAGAACACAGACGAATTCCAAAACAGTGGTTTTTAATGTTTTACACGAAAAGTATAAGTTGTAATGAGAAACTAAGTACATGGACGGATGTAGCTTTCCTTCGTTTACATGAAACAATTTTTTTCGAGACAAAATAGATGACTAGATATTTGGCTCTCCGCACGAACATTCCGCAGCTAGCCGCGTGGCTACAGGACTCTGTGTCTAACCGCACGCCGTCGACCATTGCAGAAACAATCCTCTCGTGTGGCCCCGGCCTAACCGCCTACGGGAAGCCAAATCCTGTGTTTTGTGTTGTACGTTTTAGCGAATACCTACTACAGGCTTCTTCAAGGATCCGAAAACATTATGTCAGAATCAAAAGTAACTGGCGTAATAAAGTGAATAAAACATAATTACGTTATTACTCTGTAGCGAGCTGCCAGAGATGGTTGGTCCCTAATACGAATCAAACAGAATTTATTCCTGACCAATCTCTGAAATCTTGGCATTTGAGTTCTGGTTCATCCTGCATATACAAAGTGTGGTCAGAAACAGTCTGATATACTTACAAGGGTGGTGCAAAGTATGTTGTGCTGAGAAATAATTGTTAAGAAAAATATTCGATATGTTGCACCGTTTCCGATTTAATTAACACCTAAGTTAGCCAATCAGGCCGCTGCGCGCGCAAATTCAAGCGGTGTGCCAGATACAATTAGTGTTGGTGATTTCCATGGCGTAGATGATGGCGCACGATACGGTTAAGCTTTTCGCTCGCCTTCGAACTTTAGTACCGACCCATATCCATTTTTTGTATCGTTCTCTTGTTTGGTTTGAGGAAAGCAAACAAGGAACACGTTTAGAGACGCCGTCTCTGGAGTGCTGCATTAATTTAAAAATTTGCGGGTGCAGGAGCCTGACCGGCTAACTTTAATGGTAAATAAATCAAAACGGTGTAAATTCATTTTGTTTCTGACCATCCTGTATAAAGAAAAACACAGAATGAGAGAGAGAGAGAGAGAGAGAGAGAGAGAGAGAGAGAGAAGAGCCAACAGAATGTATTATATTGTAAACGAAATAATTTAGCTACGTAAATGACATTAAAGTTTAATTTGATGGGTGAGTGTGTTTCGGTCGCAATATTGGGAAGAGAAGGAAGTATTGTAGGAGAACATAGACTGGGAGAAGGTAATGAAATTGGCAACCGCCTAATAGAATTTTACACAGTGCATAATTTAATCAAAAATGGTTCAAATGGCTCTGAGCACTATGGAACTTAATAGCTATGGTCATCAGTCCCCTAGAACTTAGAACTACTTAACCTTAACTAACCTAAGGACAGCACACAACACCCAGTCATCACCAGGCAGAGAAAATCCCTGACCCCGCCGGGAATCGAACCGTGAAACCCGGGCGCGGGAAGCGAGAACGCTACCGCACGACCCATAATTTAATCATCGTTACCATTTGGTTTAACATAAGTGGGAGAGCTGAAGAAAAAATGGTTCAAATGGTTCTGAGCACTATGGGTCTTAACTTCTAAGGTCATCAGTCCCCTTGAACTCAGAACTACTTAAACCTAATTGACCCAAGGACATCACAAACATCCATGCCCGAGGCAGGATTCGAACCTGCTACCGCAGCGGTCGCGCAGTTCCAGACTATAGCGCCTAGAATCGCTCGGCCACACCGGCCGACAGAGCTTAAGACACTGGAAGGTTTCAGATCGTTGATACAGGGAATCGCAAAGGCTTTGGAACCACATTTTAAACTCTAAGACATTTAAAAGTGTGGGTGAGAACTCTGAACACAAATTAATTCGAGGAAATTAAGTAGATGGGGCATGGATAAAGTGAAGGAACCAGATGTTGTAGTTTCAGAGTTAGCATTAGGCAACTTTGGAATGCAACAGGTTAAAGGGTAGAGCAATAGAGGAAAACTGGTTCGGTATCTTTGACAGATGAGACAGTGAAGACAGTAGACGAACTCAAAGCTAAAAATACAAGGCCTAGTAAGATATCTTTTGATAATTCAGAAGATAATCTAACTGACGAATAGAGAGAATATAAAAATGCAGCAAATGAAGCAGGAGGCATTAGCTGAGAGATGAGCTATACATAAAGCGCAAAATGCTAAGCAGGAATGGCTAGACGCCAAGCGCAACCCTGTAGAAGCATGCGTAACTATGGGAAATGTAGATGCTGCGTATTGAAAGATTAAATGAACCTTTGGAGGAAAGGAAAATAATTGCTTCAATATCAAAAGCTCAGATGGCAAGCTACAACAAAGCATGTGCGGGAAGCCGAAAGGCGGAAGATGTGACACGACATACTACAATCTGAACTGAAATGATCGGTTCGGTAGAGCCCGATGGTTGACACAGAGGCTAGCGCTGAACTGTTCTCAAATCCACGCGCTACCGGTATGTGACGTCATATCCGCTCTGGGCGCAGTCATAAAGAGGTGAATGTCTTTATTTACATTAGTGCAAGTGTAGCGCAAATTGTTGTTATAACAGTGAAACATGCTTTGAAGTTTCAACAGTTGGAACGGAAGAATTTGTCGGTATGCAGTTATGCTATGGAGATAATGTGTGAAACAAGTTCCCGTGCAGAGAAATTTCTTTAACGAAAATTTACTAAGTAATTTTTTTGCACAAAACAGATTAAGTTATTAACTGGTAGCGCTCTTCGACATATGCCAAGTGAGTTATTACTTATACTTTTTTTAAATACTTAACCTGTGAGACACACATTAATTCAATATTTGACGACATCAGCATATTTTATAAACCAAGACAGTTCACTACCAATACGGCAGATGTATGTACAAACTACCAACAGCATGTACCTTATAAGATTTATGTGAGTAATTGTGTTTTTAATTAACTGTTTATCACTTTGCGTAGTTCTTCCATTGAGTAAAAATGATTAGAGCTACGTAAAAACCGATTCTATCAGTGGAAAAAGCAATTCAATTCCTGTAAGAAAGAGATGTCATGCATATACATACCATAATTATTCAAGAAATAGAGAGTATAAACAAAATTTGACCACCCGAATCAAAAATATGAATTTTTTGTGTGAAATATCGTTTTGTTTAGATTTTTTGTGCCAATGTAATGGTTCTTCTAGATTTAAAACTGAATTATTGTATAAATCATTGCAAAATCAGGTTGGTGATTGCTCTAAGCCGTTAAATGATGTAGATGGTTGGAATTACCAGGAACGGGGATGCCAAACTTATTTAAGATGGTGCCCACATTACCTCTTGCCCACTGTTCTGGACAAGGCTGTGGAGCAAAGACCTAGGTCGGTGTGGGCGGTGGTATAGCCTCTTTCTTTTCCAAGACGACGGTCGTGATATTCCGCAACAGTTCAATGGGACATAGAGAAATCGGTAGTGGTCAGCCTTCTGATTTTATTGTACGAGTAGTTCAGTGGATCTCATATCTATCGCGAGTTAAGCCAGGTGAGAATCTGAAATATTTGCACTCAGTATAACTCAGATAGATAGTAAGACTGTTGATTTCAGCGCTGGCCAACAGTTACGCTCGGTACTACATATGGTTACGAGCCTTATATTTTATTGTAATAGTGTAGGTTTGACTTTGAAAATTTAAGCAGTGAACATTTGATCTCTCTCTCTCTCTCTCTCTCTCTCTCTCTCTCTCGCTCTCTCCCTTTTCTTCTTCTTCTTTTGTAATTTTAATTACATAGTGCATTTGACAACCACTACATTGGTGGCTCGAGCTAACTTCGATTTCCTTAACTACGTAGTGGAGTTTAACCAGTAGTCTCATTCAGTACGTGTGATGAAGAACAACAAACGTTTTACTGAACTCTAGCAATGTGTGACAAAGAACAATAAGTACCGTATTGAACTGTAACGCTTTGTAGTGGAGGAACTTTATTTAGATAGCAGCACCTACATTCATCCATTTAAATCTGATTTATACATCCGAAACAATTTAATAATTTTTATTAGCTAAAACGATATAAATCTAAGTTTACTTATCATCCCGTCGACAAACGTGACAATAATATTATATATTGAGAAGACGAAATAAATGAACATGGGACTGGAGGTAACATTATTTGACGGAAAACTGAAAGACCTAAATGGAAACGTGGCTCTTGGGGTATACAACATTCCATCAGGGTTATGGGATCCTTGGGTGAGATAGCCACGACAAAATTATACCATCTGGTTGGAAAATACCCTCTAGGAAAAGAATACACACCACAAAGGAATTACTCAAATAGGACAGATAAACAAATGATTACAATTTCATAAAACAAGATAATTTACTTAAGGAAAAGGGCTTCATAAACTTAACAAATCAGTGTCGTGTTTGTCCATCTCTGGTCATTGTGCAAGAAGTTATTTGGCCTGGCGTAGACTGATTGAGTTGTTGCATGTCCTTCTGAGGGATATTGTTCTGTAATCTGTCCAATTGGTGCGAGGTGCCTTAGATCGGCCAAACCCTGAGATGGCTTGAGGTCCCTGCTCATAACGCTCTAAACGTCCTCAATTGGGGTTGAGATCTGGCGAGCTTGCTGGCTAAGACAGGTTTTGACAAGCAAGGAGACAAGCAGCAGAAACTCTCCCCTTTTACGAGCGGGCATTATCTTGCTAACTTTCCATGAATGGCAACAAAATGGGTCATACATCGACGACGTGCCGCTGTGTTGTTAGGGTGTCGGGGATGAGAACCAAGGAGGTCCTGCGATGAAATGAAACGGCATCCTAGAGTCCTAGTGGTCAGGTTGTATGACGAGCGACAGTCAGCTTGGTATCCCAGCGCTGTTAAGGGGGCTTCCAGCCTTGTCCTCTCTCTGGAATGTCATTGACAGTAGTAGAATTGTCCTGAGAGTTGAGTCCCATTTTGAACAGAGACGCGATGAACGAAGTGTCTCGCGACGCCCTTGACAACTGAGGGAGACCAACGTGAATGTCGAGCGCCGTACGGCCCCACAACCACCAGTGATGCTCTGGGATGCCATTTGATTTAATGGCTGGACTCCTTTCGTTCTCTTTCGCCGCATAATTACAGCACAGCGATACGTCGACGATATTCTTCTACGTCTTGTTTTGTTACCCATCATGGAAAAACAGTTAGAGGTCGACCTTAGGGAGTATCACTTTGGATTCCGGAGGAATACTGGAAAATGGCAAGTATTATTGATCCTACGAATTATTTTACAAAATAGACCGAAGAAAGACAAATCTACGTTCATACTATTTGTCGCCTCAGAGATAATTTTTGACGATCTGGACTGGACTACAGTCTTCGAAATTTTGAAAGTAGCAGGTGTATAATACCTGGAGCAAAAAGTTATTTACAACTTCTACAGAAACCAAACTGGCGTTATAAGAGTCAAAGGATATAAAAAGGAACTACTGATAGGCATAGTTAGCAAATGAAAGATTTTGATAGAGAACAAACAATGTATTTACCTTAATAGTGTTCATCATCTTTGCAAATTTCCCTCTTCTGGCGAACACACGTCCGTTATGAGTAAAACAGCTTTGTGCTTCGCACAGGAAACTGATATAACTAAACAGAATTCCTGAAGTGTCCCACCATGTAAAATATTTAAGAAGTAATATCCACCACTTCTGGCGGCTCACCTCCAACTGCGCATCGCTACGCGCTATTCGCATCCAACTGCCCAATACTACAATAGCGAATATTTCAACAATGCCATCAGAGCGTTATGTGGCGTTACCAAAATAAAACCCTAAACAGCCCACTTACAAGGGAAAAATATTACTTACAGTCGTGTGTATTCTTTAGATATCATTAGTTACATTGCATATTCAAATAATTAGTAAAAGTGGCTTATACGTTTTGTAAGCGATAGGGATAGCAGTGGTTATAATAACTGAAGATATCGTGGTAGAAACTTTTGGTAGGCTTCACAGTCAATTCGTAAGTCAAATTAACCTGAAAAATGGAATCAGCACTTTTTCCAAATTACATTAAAGAAGCCCGATATTTTTTTTCCTACCAGTGACACGATGACTACTCATTTCGTAATTTCAAAAGGAATCCCACAAACCGAAATTAGTTGAACTTTGGCTTGGAGTGGACCTGTTAGGCACAAAAGGATGTAACTTTCATAATTTAGTGGAAGAAAACATAGTGTGACAGTTATAAATAGTATTCAAAATTGAGAAATATTTTTACTTCATAGGGTCTCGAAATAGCCAGAGATCATAGTTATCTGTAAAACAGCTTTGTGCTTCGAACAGGAAACTGATATAAAAAAGTACTCCATCTTCAGGCCACGAGTGGCCTACCGGGACCATCCGACCTCCGTTTCATCCTCAGAGGATGATGCGGGTAGGAGGGGCGTGTGGTGAGCACACCGCTCTCCCGGTCGTTATGATGGTATTCTTGACCGAAGCCGCTACTATTCGGTCGAGTAGCTGCTCAATTGGCATCACAAGACTGAGTGTACCCTGAAACATGGGAACAGCGCATGGCCGCTGGATGGTCACCCATCCAACTGCCTGCCACGCCCGACAGCACTTAACTTCGGTGATATCACGGGAACCGGTGTATCCAGTGCGGCAACGCCATTGCCGGAAAATTTTTGTAACTCAACAAAATTCCTTAAGTGTCCCATCATGTAAAATACTTAAGAAGTAATAACAGAACCACTGTTATTTTTGTTTATAGCTACACCTACCAATCAGAAGATCGCCATAGGCAAGTAGTCGCGAAACAGCCCAGCGCAATAGGCAGCCTAGCATTCATATTCATGCTGGAAACATGATGTTGCCTCGAGGCATTATTTCATATTATGAAAAGTGAAGTACAGTTCTGCCTCGCGAAACGTTTGTAACCCCCATCCCGTCTATGACTAGATTTGTGGCAGGTAACACGTTCGTCACGAATGTCGTTAATATGTTCGCATAACAGTCATTTAATGTTTAAACCTGCCATCAAAATCATGTGGAGACCGTCTAGGAGAATTATTAGGGTGCCCTGTGACTTGTAATTAGACTGTGCGAATGTTAATGCAAACGTTGATTCAGACTGGACCTCAGACAGTGTTCATTATAAAAAGTCTTTTCCCGATTCTGAGATTGGAGCAGTAAATCGAGTGTCATCCGATTATTTTGAGATTTTCACTGTAGGAGTTTTCGGTCTTTTGAACACATGTTAGGATCTCCGGCCGACAGAAAAGACACACAATGGGGACATCGAGAACAACATTAAACGAAACACGGTAAATATACTATCTCATGTGGAGCTTCAGAAGAAACTGGGGAAAATTGCTAGAGCTCTTACTTACAAAGTGTTCAACGGAGCACTCCAATGCAAACATTCTCAAAGAACAACTTGGATGGTTAGCATGCCCCATGCAGTAAAATCTCATAGCAGGAACATTCCACATCTGGCTATAATTAATTAATTCGTTGAAAATGGGTTGGGACTGCTACAACAATTAAAGATGATGTGGTCGAGTATTCCACGAACGCACTGACAGGTGTAATTGCCTTGTCTCTTGAACCTGTACAGGCAAACTGGATACAGGCAAAATCCCATTAGATAACTGTAAAGCCCTCACTGGAGTGTACATAGCCAAAGACCCAGTGTTCGCAAATGTACAACGTATGTCGATGGACTCTTTGCTACATTTCACTATCACCCAGTCATTCTGCCATGTAGTGCTTTAAAGGGCACTAGAATACTTGACAGGGACGTAACACTGAATGACACAAGAAACCATTTCTATTCAGTTAATGACAATGTTCTACAACATTTTAGAAAACATGGACGTGAATTACATTGTGGATACAGAAGGAAGCGATCCTATTATCCATTGCTTGGTGGCTCTGTCTTCCATACTATACTGATCTTGTGGAATGTACGACCATGTACGTTATTGTAGTGGCGATTTCTGCCACTCATTGTATCAGGATACCAAATGTAGGGGGAAGGCACCAAATGTAGTGGGTGGGTGCCAAGAAGGTGCCGTATTAAAACTCGGCGAGAACTTTCCAAGTGATTTATTGTTTTTTTAGCTACAGTGCCCTTATACCTCTTGGTCTGCATCACAGGGCTCCGCAATGCTGAGGAAGCACCCCATTCCCCCTTGTAATGCAATGCTGTGTCGAGCCGGCCTTGTACGCCAGCGGAGTTGCAGCGTCGTCAGGATTGGTTCAAATGGCTCTGAGCACTATGGGACTTAACATCTGAGGTCATCAGTCTCCTAGAACTTAGAACTACTTAAACCTAACTAACCTAAGGACATCACACACATCCATGCCCGAGGCAGGATTCGAACCTGCGACCGTAGCAGTCCCGCGGTTCAGACTGCAGCGCCTAGAACCGCACGGCCACCGCGACCCGCTCCGTCAGGATTCCACAGTTGACTCAGTGGTCTGCGTCCCTGCCAACTCATCTGTCCTCGATCCTCCTTGCCTCCACGCCGCTCCGAGGAGCTGCCGAGAGGCCCGTTGACAACTGCAAGATGGTCCACGACGTGTTCCTTCGCGGCAGTGGCTTTGGACGCGGCGATTAAAGGAAGCCGCGATCCGCAGCCGAGTCGGCGACCGTCGCCCCGGTTGTCACCGGCGCGTGTTGGAAGCCAGGACGACTGCCCGCAGTAGTGAGCCCTGGAGTGGCCCCCCACTGGCTGGCTACAGACCCTATATCGGCCTCAGGGGGTCGAACCAACGACCCGCCGTGGACTAGGACGCTGGCGCCCCATCTGCTGCTGTGTGTAGCCGGTGGTGTGGTATGCCCCGCCGTTCAGGAGAGCTGCCACTCTGGAATGAATCTCATTAGAAAACGGCACCTATACTCGACTGTGTGCCTCTGTTTTGCCAAGTGCGTCACTTCACGTCACGTATTCATAACACTTAGGTTGGCCAGTGGCCCCTTCTGTCTGTGACTTGTGCCATGCAAACTGCTGTGTGTGTTTGTGTGTGTGTGTGTGTGTGTGTGTGTGTGTGTGTGTGTGTGTGCCTTCTACGCCGCTGTGGCCTCTGCCTTCGTAACTGCTCGTATTTGTAGCTCACTGCAATCCGCCCGCACCTGGCTGTATCTTGTGCTCAGAATATCACACAAAACTAACTTTCCGTATCCTGAACGGTTGTGCTGCTACATTATGTTACAATCACTTGTTGGTTTTAATCGCTGATGTGTCAACAAGTAACGTTTAATTATAACAAGTTTTGCCAACAACAATGCGTTTTTTTTATGGCTCTACAAAGTGTTGTTGCCTTCAAACGGCTTGCTTTAATAGCACGTATGATATAATACGAAAAATTTTTACTCACCAATACGGCTTTTACCAACATTTTATTACAAAAAATCGAAGGAGATCCTTACTGCTAATGGTTTGAAACTGCATATATGCGGAGAATATAAATTATAATACAGGGTGTTTCAAAATGGACTTACCGGTTTTACTGTATTGTACCATTGATTACGTTCAACTTACGATTGTAAATAATACACCAAATAAAAGAGCAGCTCAAACAGTTTTGTTTGTATACCTGTGCGAAATGGGAAGAGTACGGAACGACAAAGAGTGACTAAAGTGTTGTACGAGTGCGAGTCTTTCACGCTTAGCCCCAAAAAATATCCCCGCGGAAAGTTTAAGGGCCTTTCTTTTCGGTGAATCAACTGTGACCGATGTTTCTTGTCTCGATGTGCTACAGCTATGGCCCACGCCTCAATGCGAAGAAGCTGAACAACACACCTTTATCTGGGAGCAAGAGAGTGCACCATCTCACTAGCATAACTCAGTACGCGACTGCTTAAACGACATTGTATCCGACCGGTGGACTGTGCGTAAGGTGCCGGTTGACACAGCATTTTATACATGACCTCCACGTTCACACACGATCTGACGCGATCATGTGTATGTGCCTCCGATACCAGCTGATATACCCGACTTTAGAAACAGTGTTAATGCAGCAGTGACTCCTTACACATTCATCAAGTTTTGAGAACAACACGTCCATTGATTCGATGTGTGATCGATGCTCACACTGCATAATTGTAAGAAAAACTGTTTGTGTTTCTCTTTCATTTTATATGTTATTTATATTCGTAAGGTCAACGTAATATGTGCTACAATACCTTGAAACCTTGTATTCATTTTGAAACACCCTGTATAAAACCCACCATTTTTGTGCTTCACCTGAAAACGACAGAATCCAGTATGGTGTCTCTCAAGTTGTGCTTGTGATGTAACAGCGGTCTTGCCAATCATTGGTTCAACGTTACGCAGCGCGTTGCAGAAATATCGCAGAATTTTTTTTGTTTTTTGTTTTTTCGTTTCACAAGCGCCAATGCCTTGTCATCGTGAAATAACGGGGAATAAAGCCACGAATCTCCATGTTAATACCAGCTAACACGGCGTGTGTGAGGACGGCTAAAGCATCGTTACTCTTTCTCTTAAACTAGTCATTTTTAGTAAATATGACGTCAGAGACAGCAAAGGACTAGGAAGAGCAGTTGAACAGAATAGACAGTGTCTTGAAAGGAGGATATAAGGTGAACATCAACAAAAGCAAAACGAGGATAATGGAATATAGTCGAATTAAGCCGGGTGATGCTGAGGGAATTAGATTAGGAAATGAGACACTATTTGGGGAGCAAAATAACTGATAATGGTCGAAGTAGAGAAGATATAATATGTAGACTGGCAATGGCAAGGAAAGCGTTTCTGAAGATAAGAAATTTGTTAACACCGAGAATAGATTTAAGTGTCACGAATTCTGTTCTCAAAGTATTTGTATGGAGTGTAGCCATGTATGGAAGTGAAACATGGACGATGAATAGTTTGGACAAAAGGAGAATAGAAGCTTTCGAAATGTGGTGCTACAGAAGAATGCTGAAGATTAGATGGGTAGATCACATAACTAATGCGGAGGTATTGAATAGAATTAGGGAAAAGAGGAGTTTGTGGCACAACTTGACAAGAAGAAGGGATCGGTTTGAAGGACATGTTCTGAGGCATCAAGGGATCAAAAATTTAGCATTGGAGGGCAGCATTGAGGGTAAAAATCGTAGAGGGAGACCAAAAGATGAATACACTAAGCAGATTCAGAATGATGTAGGGTCCAGTAGGTACTGGGAGATGAAGAAACTTGCACAGGATAGGGTAGCATGGAGAGCTGCATCAAACCAGTCTCAGGACTGAAGATCGCAACAACAACAACAATGACGTCAGTGAATACTGACAGACAAAATTATATGTATCTTCGGGGAATTGTAAAAGCGAGTTTGGAGGGGGATAGATTTTCCAATTCATTGATTAATTACCACAAATGGTAGAATTCATGAATAGTGCTGTGACACCCATTCTGGACCGGCCCACGCCTCATCTGTAAATACTCCGCTGAGCGCTGCATATGAAGTGTAGAACGGAAATTCGGCATTCACGTACAAGGAGAGAACAAAATAGCTCTAATGCTGCGGTCACGGAGGAATAAAGTACAGAATAGCGCGCAAGGTATTCCGAATAGAAGTTTAACGTCCGCTTATGCACCGTACAGTCCTTTAACGTTCCTTACCTAAGTAATAACGGTCCTGGAACAGGCTCATTTTTGGCCGCGCGTTATGCAGCTACGACGTCGTAAAAGCGAAGCTGTAACATAAAGTAGCGATGCAGCTCTCTGGCGGGGCCTCCCCTTAATATCCCTTCCGCGCGGCGAAAAATCCGCCATCATCGCCGAAAAATATTGGCCGATCGCGGCTTAGCGTCGTATGGATTTCGCCTGCGCCAGCTCTTGCGGCGGCTGCAAACGGCCAGAGCGCCACGTTTATTTCTTTCCACAATCGAGTGCTGTGCAGAGAAGAGTATAAAACATCTTTACGACAAGTTCTTTACGCCGATGTAAACGGCACTCTTCGTCCCGTCGATCCCGTTCCAGGTGTTCAAGGCTGAATCGGGTAGAGTGCTGCAGCTGCAAGATATACAGGGTGTCTTACAACTTTTAGGTCAAATTGAAAAAAGGTGACAGTGGGTCCACGATCGATAATATTGCGATGTGGAACTAATGGTCGTAAATGCATGTTTATTGTGTTACGTACATAAACAGCGTGCACTGCTTAACAGCAACATATCTCATAATAATTGAAACTTGCAGGCAGAATCCAGTGATGACGGTACTTGTTCATCAGGTGCTCGCAGACAGTAAGATCGTAGTGGGCTGGCGCACCGTCGTGTTGAAGCCACATCCTTTGGCGAACAACAGTGGGTACAGTCTCCAAGAACTGTGACAGCACGTAGGACAGTCAACTGATCAGGAAGCAAATACGGTCCTATGTTGACAGAGAATAGTTACTGTTGGTCACCGACGTGAGTGGCGTGGGGATTGTCCTCACTCCAGTCGTGGCTCTTGAAGCCGTCGAAAACCCCGCCAAAGGTGAATGAGGCCTCATCCGAAAACGACACCAACTGTACAGAGCTGTGTGCCGAACAGAGACTCAAACTCGGGACCTTTGCCTTTCGCGGGCACGTGCTCTACCATCTGAGCTACCCTAGCACGACTTACGCCCCGTCCTCACTGCTTTACTTCTGCCAGTACCTCGTCTTCTACCTTCCAAACTTTACAGAAGCTCTCCTGCGAACCTTGTAGAACTAGAACTCCCGAAAGAAAGGATATTGCGGAACATGGCTTAGCCACAGCCTGGGGATGTTCCAAGAATAATAAGCATTTCAGGAGTGCTAGTTGTCCAAGGTTCGCAGGAGAGTTTCTGTAAAGCTTGGAAGGTAGGAGACGAGGTACTGACTGAAGGAAAGATCTGAGGACGGGGCGTGAGTCGCGCTTGGGTAGCTCAGAAGGTAGAGCACTTCTCCGTGAAAGGCAAAGGTCCCGAGTTCGAGTCTCGGTCCGGCATACAGTTTTGATCTGCCAGCGAGTTTCATATCAGCGCACATTACGCTGCAGATTGAGAATATCATTCTCATAATAATTGTTCAAAGTGAGGCCCGCCAGTTTCAATGCATGCTTGGTAGCAGTGTATGAAGTTCTGCCACACTCTCTGAAAGATCCGTGGTGTATGTTGCATCAAGAGGAGGGTGGCTTTGGCCCTAGCAAGCAGTTCTTCATCCATTCCTACGGGGGTTTCACATACCAACGTCTTGCCGTAACCCCAGAGGAAAAAGCCCAGATGTGTGAGACACGGCGATCGTGCAGGCCGTGCGACAAGACCTCCCCTTAGAATCCAGTGATGACGGTACTTGTTCATCAGGTGCTCGCAGACAGTAAGATCGTAGTGGGCTGGCGCACCGTCGTGTTGAAGCCACATCCTTTGGCGAACAACAGTGGGTACAGTCTCCAAGAACTGTGACAGCACGTAGGACAGTCAACTGATCAGGAAGCAAATACGGTCCTATGTTGACAGAGAATAGTTACTGTTGGTCACCGACGTGAGTGGCGTGGGGATTGTCCTCACTCCAGTCGTGGCTCTTGAAGCCGTCGAAAACCCCGCCAAAGGTGAATGAGGCCTCATCCGAAAACGACACCAACTGTACAGAGCTCGTCACTACAACACTGTGATCGATAATCCATTCGCAGCAGTGCACGCGGGGCTCAAAATCCGTTCGTCCCCGTGCTGGCACGTGTTCTTTGTGATAGGGGTGTAATACCTGTTCCACCAGTACTCTCCACACTGCATCCTTCAAGGAAGGTCGAGGAGCAGGTAAATATTTAACGTCCCGTCGACAGCAAGGTCATTAGAGACGGAGCGCGCCGGCCGGTGTGGCCGCGCGGTTCTAGGCGCTACAGTCTGGAAAGGCGCGACCACTACGTCGCAGGTTCGAATCCTGCCTCTGGCATGGATGTGTATGATGTCCTTAGGTTAGTCAGGTTTCAGTAGTTCTACGTTCTAGGGGACTGATGACCTTAGAAGTTAAGTCCCATAGTGTTCAGAGCCATTTGAGCCATTCGAAGCACCCCTCCCTCCATTTGCCTTAATCGATTTAGGGAAATCACAGAAAATCTAAATCAGGCTGGTCTAAAGCTGATTTGAACCGTTGTCCTCCCAAACCGAGCCTGTGTGCTAACCACTGCGCCACCCCACGCGGTGTATCCTTCGATGTGTGAGTTTCACGGGAAAGTTGGCGGGTGTTTATTGCTGGCTGGTCGGCCACACGATCCAAAACCATCTCCTCGAAGTGTGTTGTTACGACATGCTTTTGGCGGCACCTTGGCCGGCTGTATACGGCGTGAACGACCTCGCTTCTCGTAGCTCGTAATTTGGTATCCAAAGAGATAAACTTCTTCCAATTAGGACGACGCCTGTTGGTGAGACGTGCGCTGTACATTCTCGCTTCTTTACCAGGCACTACATCCTGCCGTACTGCACATTAAATGCTTGGTTGCCAACTCTCGTGACGAATAACGTTCTGTCTTTGACTGTACATCATGCACTGTACTCTGTAAGGCACCTCACCGTGGACTCATCACAAGCTTTCTGGTGTAGTGGACAACTGACACCGGGAGTGATATGTGTGAGTGTGTGTGTGTGTGTGTGTGTGTGTGTGTGTGTGTGTGTGTGTGTGCGGCACAGCTTAATAAGCTGGTGCAATGCATACGGTCGTCACGTGAAGCATGTGCAACGAGCTAAGTTGTGTACAATATTTCTGCTTGGTTGTCAGGGCTGCACGCTGTTTCTCACCCTCTGCCTGTTCCTTTGCACAACAGGCACTAGGATCTTTGCAGTAGTGCGGCAGAACTGCATGCTCAGTTGGAATACATACATAAAGACAGGCGGTCGTCGCTTTCAACAGTTACTATGAGCTACGTTGTTGTCATGCGGTATACGCTGTGTATATCCATAACAATAAATATGAATTTCCGACCATTGGTTCCCTATCTCAGTATAATCGGTTGTGGACCACCCTATCTCCTGTTTCAAATTGACCCCAACGTTTGAGACACAGCGTGCAAACCTAATGATATCATTGCTAGATTCCATCTTCAAATTCCAGACTTATTTTGCATATCTCAAGCTCATCAAACTGCAGGTGTAAGGTTGTACATTTGCCCTCTTCCGTCCACATATTCTCCACATTTTAACAAGGCAAGTGAGTTTCGGACTGTTGCTCCCGTTGAAATTCTCTGTCCAAAGAGTTTAATTTGTTGTATACGCTAGTCTATCCTGTACAAATCTCTTAATGTAGTTAGTGAATCTTTTCTTACTTGAGCCTTTCTTATACTTTAAAGTCTTCGTCTCGCTCTACATTTTTTGAACCTGTGTTTTCCTCCGTCACCAAAATACACTCCTGGAAATTGAAATAAGAACACCGTGAATTCATTGTCCCAGGAAGGGGAAACTTTATTGACACATTCCTGGGGTCAGATACATCACATGGTCACACTGACAGAACCACAGGCACATAGACACAGGCAACAGAGCATGCACAATGTCGCCACTAGTACAGTGTATATCCACCTTTCGCAGCAATGCAGGCTGCTATTCTCCCATGGAGACGATCGTGGAGATGCTGGATGTAGTCCTGTGGAACGGCTTGCCAAGCCATTTCCACCTGGCGCCTCAGTTGGACCAGCGTTCGTGCTGGAAGTGCAGACCGCGTGAGACGACGCTTCATCCAGTCCCAAACATGCTCAATGGGGGACAGATCAAGAGATCTTGCTGGCCAGGGTAGTTGACTTACACCTTCTAGAGCACGTTGGGTGGCACGAGAAAAATGCGGACGTGCATTGTCCTGTTGGAACAGCAAGTTCCCTTGCCGGTTTAGGAATGGTAGAACGATGGGTTCGATGACGGTTTGGATGTACCGTGCACTATTCAGTGTCCCCTCGACGATCACCAGAGGTGTACGGCCAGTGTAGGAGATCGCTCCCCACACCATGATGCCGGGTGTTGGCCCTGTGTGCCTCGGTCGTATGCAGTCCTGATTGTGGCGCTCACCTGCACGGCGCCAAACACGTATACGACCATCATTGGCACCAAGGCAGAAGCGGCTCTCATCGCTGAAGACGACAAGTCTCCATTCGTCCCTCCATTCACGCCTGTCGCGACACCACTGGAGGCGGGCTGCACGATGTTGGGGCGTGAGCGGAAGACGGCCTAACGGTGTGAGGGACCGTAGCCCAGCTTCATGGAGACGGTTGCGAATGGTCCTCGCCGATACCCCAGGAGCAACAGTGTCCCTAATTTGCTGGGAAGTGGCGGTGGGGTCCCCTACGGCACTGCGTAGGATCCTACGGTCTTGGCGTGCATCCGTGCGTCGCTGCGGTCCGGTCCCAGGTCGACGGGCACGTGCACCTTCCGCCGACCACTGGCGACAACATCGATGTACTGTGGAGACCTCACGCCCCACGTGTTGAGCAATTCGGCGGTACGTCCACCCGGCCTCCCGCATGCCCACTATACGCCCTCGCTCAAAGTCCGTCAACTGAACATACGGTTCACGTCCACGCTGTCGCGGCATGCTACCAGTGTTAAAGACAGCGATGGAGCTCCGTATGCCACGGCAAACTGGCTGACACTGACGGCGGCGGTGCACAAATGCTGCGCAGCTAGCGCCATTCGACGGCCAACACCGCGGTTCCTGGTGTGTCCGCTGTGCCGTGCGTGTGATCATTGCTT
Source organism: Schistocerca gregaria (assembly GCF_023897955.1). Lineage (NCBI taxonomy): Eukaryota > Metazoa > Arthropoda > Insecta > Orthoptera > Acrididae > Schistocerca > Schistocerca gregaria. The sequence goes on from NC_064924.1 coordinate 517,585,305, forward strand.
GTACAGCCCTCTCGCAGTGTCCGGAGCAAGTATGGTGGGTCTGACACACCGGTGTCAATGTGTTCTTTTTTCCATTTCCAGGATTGTATATACAGGATGATTTTTTTCCACCGTGTACAAACTCTAGGAATTCATCGATGAGAGGATACGGAACTAAATAGGTCTGTTGAGCTTACGTCCTGAAATTGATGTTTTTGTTGCTAGAGACCATTTGTTCAGTCATACATTGTTACAGGAACTACAATCCAAAACATGCTGTAGGATGCAACCACAGTTACAGAATGAATGGTTTCCTCCTAGAGGGTGATACTATTCCTCATCGACATGGCTTATCGCCAGCTCCTGCCATAGTAATTTGTAATGTTCTGTCCGATTCACTACCTTGCTGACTAACCTTGTAGAGGATGTCATATTGCATTGTACACAGTGGTTGCGTATTCGAATCGTGTGTTTGCAGACGTGGTGTTTACTTACAGAAAGGCAAATGGCAACGGGCGGCTGGCAGAAAGGTTTTATCATGAGAGCTATCCCCGCTGACAACAACGACAGTATTCAATGTTTGCTACAGTGTTTAGCCATTTATATGACACTGGGTCGTTTCAGGAAGCAGGAAATCATGCAGGATGTGCCCCAAATTTTCGGACACCAGACATGGATGAAAATGTAATTAACTCCGTGGAGGACGGACGCAGTGTCAGTACCAGGCAGTTGGCCCGCCAGTACAGGGTAAGCCAGACGACATTGTGGAACATTCTCCATGACAATTGTTACTACCTTTATCATTTACAGTGAGTGCAAGGCTTACTAGCGACAGACTTTCCACATCGGCAGCTGTTTCTTCACGAGGCAACCATGATTCCGGGATCTGCGTCATCCATCCTATTCACAGATGAGACCACTTTACGCAGACTGGTATCATCATCTTTCATAACAGTCATCTGTGGGGTAGTATGCAGAACCCCCATGGTATGGTAACAGCGAATCATTAAGACCGGTGCAGCCAGAATGTGTGGGCTGGGATAACTGACGACCGTATTCTGGGACCAGTCTTCCTTTCACATCACCTAAAGGCGAATCTATCATCCTCCTTTGCTGCTGGAAGCTTTATCGACGATTCGAAAGGTTGTGTGGCTGCTACATGGTGGTGCTCCAGTCCACTTTGCCGTTAAAGTCCGGATGTATGTCAGTCGTGTCTTCTCTGGCCGATGGATCGGAGGGGGGGGGGGGGGGGGGCAGTTGCATGGCCTGCTACTTCTCCGGATTTCTGGTTATGGGGTGATCTCAGAAGTATCGTGTATGCAGAGAACATTCCAGATGTAGAGACACTGGAGCAGCGTATTCATGCTGCCTTTGACAATGTTCGGATGCAGCCTGACCGATGTGAAAGTGTGAGACAGAACATTCTACAGCGCGTACACGAATGCGTCGAGGCCCACGGTAATCGTTTTCAACACATACTGTAACTGTGGCTGCATGGTGCAGCGAGTATTAGACCAAAGTCTCTATGATAATGTATGATAGAATAAATGGTTGCTGCGCGAGATTAGCGGAGCGGTCTGAGGCGCTGCAGTCATGGACTGTGCGGCTGATCCCGACGGAGGTTCGAGTCCTCCTTCGAGCATGGGTGTGTGCGTTTGTCCTTAGGATAATTTAGGTCAAGTAGTGTATAAGTTTAGGGACTCATGACCTTAGCAGTTAAGTCCCATATGATCTCATACACAGCTGAACAGTTGAATAAATGGTCGCTATCACGGAAACAATGCGTTTCCGGAAATAAGTTCATTAGATCTTTTGTGTTCCATATCCTCTCAACGATCAGTCCCTAGGACTTGTACACAGTGGAAAAAATCAGATTTTGTGTCCAGCTCCAAATTTCCACATGTTGTAAATGTACGTTTTCTTTCTTCAGTCTATCTCCTAAGATTATTATACTTCCCCTTCTGCTCTGCTTCTTACTGTATAGGTTGCAAACGTATAAATCATTAATAAATGCTGGAGCATACAGTTGTTGGCCACAGCTCTTCCCCGAGTGTATGCGTTTTACATCTTTCGATAAATTTCATTTCTGAATATGTTTCATATGACTATAAATTTGGTTTCATCACGAAACGTGCGAGGGCGTCCAGTGCACTGACTTTTGAGAGACAGTCTTGGAAGACTGATCCTATAGGGAACGCGCGCACGTTAGCACTCCGTTTTCGTGATGCAGGGAGGAGGTCGCCGGCCATGGATCTAATTCGCCCGCAGCTAACGACGATGGCCAGTGTGGATGTGGCTTTTCAGCTGTTTCCCACGCCCGACTAGGTCCTGATAGGCACGTATCGCTTCACTTACAAAAGTCTCAGACATTTTGAAAATATTCTTACGCTTTAACATGGATAACATTGGGCACAAACACAAGGGGACAAAGTCTCCGTCGCAGGTGGGGGAAAGGGGTGGTGACAGGAATGCCACCAGCAAGTGTGGCCGAGCGGTTCTAGGCGCTTCAGTCTGGAAACGCGCAACCGCTATGGTTGCAGGTTCGAATCCTGCCCTGGGGATGGATGTGTGTGATGTCGTTAGGTTAGTTAGGTTTAAGTAGTTGTAAGTTCTAGGGGACTGATGACCTCAGATGTAGTGCTCAGAGACATTTGAACCACTTTTGACAGGAATGCCATCTGGTCGCATTGACAAATACAGTTTAACATACCTAATTCGATACGAGATAAAAGCCAGGAAATATAAAAGAGTTGTGCAAAACATTCGGAGAGCTTCATCACTCCTTGCCCTATATATGCGTGGTACCTTTTATTGCTACGTATCGTAGTAGCTTTCTGTCCTAACATGCGGACAACGCTATGGACTAATCGGGACAGATTTGACGATCTTTTGCAAGTTCTTCCTGTATGTATTACTTGATATCATTTTTATTTTGTCTGATGGATTTACGCTACAGCTACAGCGTTCATCCAATTAGTTCCGAGACTGGTTTCGTTCTTGTCATACTAGTGACAAGTACGGTGCGGGCTTGAGATAAAAACAGTGCTGTACACGAAACATGTGCTTTGCATCAGACAGTTGTGAGCGGAAAGCGTTAAGCACTGGACGTGTGACTGTAATCGGCGCTGTTGTGTCATAAATTGCGATCGAGCGACATCTCTAATTCAAGTGTACAACACGTTCTCCAGAAATTTTTGAAGAACAGAATAGTGTGTGCAAAGCTTGACCCATGTGCCTTGACTCACGATCAAAAACGACAATACGTGGATGCGTGCCGCGGTTTAACTGAAATACAAAACGTGGAAAGTTCTTCTCTCAAAAGTCAATAAATAAATAAAAAATAAAAATTGAATAATACATCACAGGTGACGAGACACACTATGTCATCAATTGGAACCTACCACGAAACAACCAAATTCAGAAAATTCACATGTAGGGTTAACACTTTGACAACGTAACCGACAATCAAACTACTGTGAGGCTCGAATTGTACAACATCCCAAATAAGAACAAATGGTTCAAATAGCTCTGAGCACTATGGGACGCAACTTCTGAGGTCATAAGTCCCCTGGACCTTAGAACTACTTAAACCTGACTAACCTAAGGACATCACACATACCCATGCCCGAGGCAGGATTCGAACCTGCGACAGTAGTGGTCGCGCGGTTCCAGACTGTAGCGCCTAGAACCGCTTGGCCACTCCCGCCGGCCCAAATAAGAACATTTCTAAGAGTTTCACATGGTTCTATGAACGTCCTGTGCGCTTTATTCAAGTAGGGGGATACAATGTGGAACACAGGAAGCATTAAAACCACCCTGTCACATTGTCTCTATTTTTTATTAGCCCCGTCTCGAAACATTTTGGACTGGTTGCGTATTCATCTATCGATTCTGCAATTGTTGTTTCAGTTTCGCGGAAATTGGTTTTTAAGCTCCATTGGTTTTTACACTCCCTTACTCTCCTGCCCATAGTGACTTGCTGATTGCAACGCCGTACATTAGACAAGAACATGCGATTTAAATTACCTTCTAATGTAGAGTCGAACACGCTGCTGAGTCCCTGGTGGCTGGGAAGTATCCAGCGAAACCTCACGTTGGTGGTCGGCTACCGCCTACTGCACGTCCGGTTCACGTAAACTAAAGCTTCTCCCCATATATTACATGCCCCTCCTCGCGTCCATGGTCGATTCCACTAGATACCGGCAAGGATTTGAGTGATGGAGGATGGTGGAGGGGGGGGGGGGGCGGGGGTAGGTGTCGAATAAGGCCGTCAGCACACTTAGAACGTTGGAGAGTCTTTCCGAACGAGTTCGCAGCTAGTGGTGTAGTGGCTAGCGTTGCTACCTCTGAATCATAGGCCCCGGGTTCGATTCCCTGCCGGGTTGGGGATTTTCTCTGCCCAGAGACTGGGTGTTTGTCTTATCCTCATCATTTCATCAACCTCATCATCATTCGTGGCAGTGGCTAGATTGAAGTGTGAAATAAAATTGGACTGTACGGGCGCTGATGACCGCGCAGTTGAGCGCCCTACAAACCAAACATCATCATCATCATCTTTCCGAACGTGCTGGTCAGTATGTAACACGTCACATATTCTGAAAATGCGTGAGAATGTAGTCCAGTCAGATGGAAGAACATAATCTATGTCAGATGGCGCCATCTCTCTTTATTACAGAGTCGTGAGACGCCAGTTTTGGCTTCTGTTGAAGCCCGTGTGAATATATGCCGTTTCTAAACATCAGCGAATTGCGGATGTCTAGAAAAACCCGTCGTTAATTGTACGATTTTTTTTATAATAGAATGACGGGAATCGTCGTATTGGTGGTTGAGGAATTATTGTAACTTGCGTATTATGAAAGTATGCCGTTTCAAGGCAACGGAATATTGAGGATCCATCAAAACCGTATTGTTCTTAGTAGAATTTGTTATAATTAAATGACATTTAATTACATACCTACTACCCTTAAAGCCTTCAGGAGATGGTAAGATGCAAAGCATGATCGTAAAGTATTTATGGTGGGAGTAGCGCAATGAGGAGCGACACAGATTTACAGGTATGTAACACATGATGTGTTTGTACATTTTTATGTAGCGATTTATAAATTCAGTGTAAATAGATAAAATGAATGAGTTTGTCATTAAACAGATACTATAGCTCTATTTAATTACTAACATAATTGTTATGCTGTAAAGCTGACACTCTTAACGTCAAGTAGATTTGCATGAGTTGCAGTGTTCTTCAACGTGACTGCCATGATTAGATTGCACATCGAAAATCGTTATCTTCATTTCATTTCACAATAATTCTTCAGTTCTTTTTTCTGTACATAAAACAGCTTAAAAATACCAATACAAGGATGTTGTTAAAATAACATTGAACTTACATTTGCGTGATTTTGATATATTATGTATTCGTCTTATTTATCTGTTTTTCTCGTAAAATAATGTGTGTACATGGACACAATTTTAAAACATGTTGGGCAGACATCACCCAACTCACTTCTCTTTGCACACTTTCAACATCACACAAATAGAAGGGTTTCGGTTGTAATACAGCTATAAAATGCTGGGTGTTTGAAAACTGTACATTCAGAAGATCGTAACTGCAGTCTGCTAGAATTATGGCCACGTTTTAGCAGGGTATCGAATTCAGGGCCTAATATCTTGCAATTGTTCATTTTTTTCTTTAAAATATCGGCTCAGGTTAGTGATGTTTCCTTGTAGGGAAGATAAATGTATGGCAGTACTTTTAGGACCTCGTTAAGGGCAGGATCGTAGCGTATCGACACTGCAATTTATTGCTCCGTGATATTGCTGTACGCGTTGTTCGCGATTCCTCGGCGTCATGCAGATACGCATATGATGGGTTCAATAGTTCACACTCAACGCCATGCGTCATCTCAACGGGTTCAGGCGCTTAGTGACAAAAGGAGAGGCATATGGTCCGCTCGGCCGTAAAAGACCCTTCATCCTCGCCACTTCCTCGTCAGAAAGTGGACCTGTTTACAGCAACACTAGTCGCCACATACAGGGGCACAACTCTCTTGTGCTGTAGCATAGAGGGATGTGTCAACAGTGGTACCTCTAAGAAGCGGACCGCGCCTACTGGTGATCATTGATTTCGTCCAGATTTACGCCATATGTTGCACTTGGTCAGAAATGAATGACACCGATGTGAGAGCTCCAGATTGCCTAGCGTAAGGGAAACATTGTCATATGTTGGGCTTGGTCGGCAATGAATGTGACAGACGTGGGAGATCCACAATGCCATGCCTGTTGAAAACAATTTGCATTTTTGGCGCAGGTCGGTGAGGCATGAGACATCTATGTTACCATAGTATGCAAACAGCCACTGGAAAATATAATTGCAAATCGAGGTTCATGTGGGCGGGGCGCTATGGGGAATCTTTTTGCTTTATTTTTTTCCTTATTTCAGTTTCAATATTTGCTTTAATTACACTACAAATTAACTCCAATGATGTGCAGTGCACTTTATTTATTAATACATTCATGAAAGGCATGTGAAGGAAACGCCAAGGGCAATTTGGGATTGAAAGCAAAGTTCCAAGAAAGGATTGCACTTACAGCACTTACAGGGACTCGGCAAATAGCTTTCGAAGAAGGGGCCGCAGTTAAAGAATACATGACTTCGTATTCTGTTAGTTTCATTTTCACATTCGAGCAGCCCTCAGCACATGCACGCGAACAATAGTTCAAAAAATGGTTCAAATGGCTCTCAGCACTATGCGACTTAACTTTAGAGGTCATCAGTCGCCTAGAACTTAGAACTAATTAAACCTAACTAACCTAAAGACATCACACACATCCATGTCCGAGGCAGGATTCGAACCTGCGACCGTAGCGGTCGCTCGGCTCCACACTGTAGCGCCTAGAAGAGCACGACCACTCCGGCCGCCACGACCAATAGACTCTCGGGGTTGTACTAGGCTGCCTAAGGCCGTGGAGCTCAATCGTTTGCTTGCTCTCGACAGAGTGAACTTCTCTGGAATATCTTGAGAATACTATTGCGAAAAATACGGAGTCGACCGAAATCTGATAGCACAAGTCGAAATATTGATGTACCTCGAACATCGGTAGAAGAACAGAAGCCACACGATGATAGCATCCATAGCAAAGCTCGAAGCAACAATTTCTAACGGTATTGGAATTGAGTTTACACCATTTGGCAAAAAGCGATCTGATCACATAATAATGTTCCGCGGTAATAAGCGAAGAATGTATGAGTACACTGAAATTAATAAAAGTTGCTCGGGATTCCAGCGGCGTCAAATGCTTTAAAATCCACGAGCTTAGCACAGCGAAGGACACGGCCATCGGAAAGCTGAAGCGGGCCCGGCGGCCGCACAACGCAAACATTACCATATATGGTGTCGGAGCAGGTACCAGTGACGTCACGGAATGCAGCGCAGCTCTGTAAGGACCTTAGCAGTAACCAGAAAACAGTCACCACTTGAGGAAAAATCGGCCGAAAGCTCTTGGCTTTTAAACCACTTGACGCCGTGAAACTATGCAGTCCTGTATTATATTGAAATGCAAAGTAAAATACACGAGAATGTAGTGGAAGTTATATCAGAGTTTATGTTCGTGCGCGACCATTAGTTCGCTCGGTCCAAATAAAAGAAGATAAAAAATGTACCGCATAGGCATTCGATCCCACTACCGTCGGGTTACCGTTCTGCAGTTTTTCTGCTCTTACAGCCTTTGCTTGGAAACGAGTAAACAGCTGATGCCTCGCCCGACCAGCTTAAAAAAGGTAATATTAAAAAAAATTGAGCATCTGGAGCTCCCATTCCTATGAGATACATTTCTGGCAAAGCCTTGCATATACAATAAATATGGAGCAAATCGGTGGATGACCAAAAGACACGGTCCGCTTTAAGTACATCACGGGAGTGATTACACGTCATATTTTCCAGCCGAATACCCGTTTTCCCATCAGTAAGTACCTCTATGAACGTTTCCGTGTGCGAACGATCCGAGAACAACGAACTTTGCCACGTTGTGTTCATTATTGGCTACCGCACCTAGCATCTCAGGTGATAGCAGGGGGTGCCGTTGGATACACAACATCTGTCTCCAATGAATCGCATAGCTGATCATTTGGACAGATCTCTTTACGTGTTAAGACCGGTGGCTGTGCCGTATTTTCGAGGTCTCTATATCATCTATCAACAGGAGAGTGCAAGAGTGCTATTTGCCCATACTGTCCTGAACTGCTCGTATACAGGGATGTTAGGATGTTACAGTGAAGAGAACTTTCTGTAGATTACTTATCCATTCAAAACATCCGGTTGTGTGCTGCCTCCAGTTGCTATCCATTACGACTGATGCACTGAAGCAGCCTGGATCTGTTGTCGCACCTCAGTTCGAATTGATGGTTAGCGGGGTTTGAGCCTCTGTTGCTGCCAAAAGTGGCAACTCGTGTGCTACATTTCACACCCCGTATACCCCAAATGACCTAGAAACTTAATTATGAGATCTTTCTGCTATACTGCACGTGCACAATAAGCGAAATTTCGTTGTTTGCGATCCACCCTGTATGTTGAAATTTTATTGGGTAACTGTATAAACTGTGTAAGCAGCTTTTGTAAATGAAGTGACAGACAGGGGGAAGGAGGAATTGGAAAGAGGTAAAGGCGAGGCATCATAAAACATGAGAATATTGAAGTTCTCATGCCTTATATAAGGGAAAGAACCAACATTGATCGGAGAAGTGCTGTCCAACAGAGTGGAACATGAAACGAATAGATGTTCCCACTTTTTTTTGTAATATGGCTGTATTGTTATGGTGATGAAATATAAAATGCAGCCTGTCGCGTAGATAATTGTAATACATCTGGATCTGTCCACATGGTTCGTTGCGAAGTAAACCTGACCATGTGCCTAATACGTACATCACTCTCGTATACATGGTGGTGCACGAAATATCGGATCCGAGGAGGAGGTTCGTGTTCAACGTTCGGTCGACAACGAGGTCGTTAGAGACTGAGCCCAAGCTCACATCATTAAAGGATGAAGAAGGAAAGCGGCTGTGTCTTTTCTAAGTAGCCACACTGGACCCTATCTTAAGCGACTGAGGGCAACTACGGAAAATCTAGATCAGGATAGCCGGACGCGGTTTTTAACCGCGAACCTGCCGAATGAGAGCCCAGGGTTTCCGGGTTCCGCTAAATAGGTCAGGAGACCACTACACACAGGAAGCGGCTACACGGGTAGCGGGGACTGTGTGGAAGGGACTGGGCGATTTTTTAGGTGACAGGGTCTAAGGAAACCACAGAAAGGGCGTCCGTCTAAAAGGGGTAGGTAAAATGCAGTAAAGTAGTTGTATAAACGATCGGTATTGTAGTTGTAAATTGTCCAAGCTGTATTGGGAAAGAACCAGAGCTCCATGCCCTAATAGAAAGTACTGAGGCTCAAATAGTCATAGGTACGGGAAGCTGGCTAAAGCCGGAAATAAGTTCAGCCGAATTTTTTTCAAACCACCTAACAGAGTTCAGAAAGAATAGATTAAATACAGTTGGTGGAGGAGTATTTATTGTTGTCAGAAGTAGTTTACAATGTAGCGAAATTGAAGTAGATAGTTCCTGCGAAATAATATGGGTAGAGGTTATACTTCACTATAGGACTTAACTATTAATTGGATCGTTTTACCGACCCCCGACTCAGAAGATATAGTTCTTTAACAGTTCAAAGAAAACTTGTGTCTCATTTCAAATAGGTACCCCAATCATACAGTTATGGTCGGTGGTGACTCCTATCTACCCTTGATATTCTGGAAAAACAATACTTTTAAAGACGCCGGCAGTTATAAAATGTCATCAGAAACTGTACTGAATGCTTTGTCAGAAAATTGTTTTGAACAATTAGTACATAAGTCCATTCGAAGCGTAAGTGATTGCGAAAGCATGCCTGACCTCTTAGCGACAAATAAAGAGTATCATGACGATTACATGGATTAGGGACCACAAAGCAGTTGCTTCTAGGCTGAACACCGTCGACCATCAAAAAAGAAACGCAAAATACATCTATTTAAAAAAGCTGATAAAAATGCTCTTAACGCCTTTTTAAGAGACAGTCTCCAGTCCTTCCGTTCTGATCATGTAAGCGTAGAAAAGATGTGGAATGATTTCAGGGAAATAGTATCGACGGCAATTGAAAGATATATACCACGTAAATTAATGAGTGATGGTACCGATCCCCCATGGTACAGAAAACGGGTCAGATCGTTGTTGCAGAAGTAACGAAAAAAGTATGCCATATTTAAAAGAACGCAAAATCCCAAAGATTGGCAAAGTTTTGCAGAAGTTCGGAAGACAGCGCATACTTCAATGTGAAATGCTTATAATAATTACCACAACGAAATTCTCTCTCAGAATTTGGAAGAAAAAACCCTAAGAGACTCTGGTCTTACATAAAGCACACCAATGGCAAGACGCAATCAATGCCTTCACTGCGCGATAACAACGGTGAAGTCACTGACGACAGTGCCACTAAAGTAGTTATTAAACACGGTTTTCACCAAAGAAGACGAAGTAAATATTTCTAAATTCCAATCAAGAACAACTGCCAAAATGAGAAACATCGTAGTAGATATCCTCAGTGTAGCAAAGCACCTTAAATCACTTAATAAAGGCAAGGCCTCCGGTCCAGATTGCGTACCAGACAGGTTCCTTTCAGAGTATGCTTTTAAAATAGCTTCATATTTTGCAGCTATATACAACCGCTGACTCAGAGAAAGATCCGCACCTAAAGACTGGAACGTTGCTCAAGTCACACCAATACCCAAAAAGGAAAATAGGAGTAATCCCCTGAATTACAGGCCCATATCACTAACGTCGATTTGCAGTAGCGTTTTGGAACATATAATGTGTTCGAACATTATGAATTACGTCGAAGAAAACATTTTATTGACACATAGCACGGATTCAGAAAACATCGTTGTTGTGAAACACAACTAGCTCTTTACACTCATTAAGTAATGAGTGCTATCGACAGGGGATGTCAAATTGATTCCATATTTTGAGATTTCCAAAAGGCTTTCGACACCGTTCCTCATAAGTGTCTTCTAACCAAACTCCGTGCTCATGCAATATCGCCTCAGTTGTGCAACTGGATTCTTGATTTCCTGTGAGAAAGGTCACAGTTCGTAGTAATAGACGGAAAGTCGTCGAGTAAAAGAGAAGTAATATCCGACGTTCCCCAAGGAAGTGTTATAGGCCCTCCGTTATTACTGATCTATATTAATGACATAGGAGGCCATTTGAGTAGCCCTCTTAGACGGTTTTGCAGATGATGCTGTCATTTACCGTCTTGTAAAGTCATGAGATGACCAAAACGAATTGCAGAATGATTTACATAAGACATCTCTCTGGTGCGAAAAGTGGCAGTTGACAATGAGTAAAGAAAAGTGTGAAGTTTTTCACGTGAGTACTAAAAGAAATCCCCTAAATTTCGATTACGCTATAAGTCACACAAATCTAAGGACTGTAAATTCAACTAAATACTTGACGATTACAGTAACAAATAACGTAAATTGGAACGATCACATAAATAGTGTTGTGGGTAGAGCAAACCAAAAACTGCAGTTTTATCTGCACAATACCTAAAAGGTACAAGAAGCCTACTGAAGGGACTGCTTACACCACGCTTGTCCGCCCCAGTCTGTAGTACTACTGTGCGGTGTGCGGTCCGCATCAGGTGGGACTGACGGCTGACATTGAAAAAGTGCAAAGATGGGCAGCTCGTTTTTTATTATTGCGAAATAGGGGTGATAGTGCCACAGAAATGATACGTAGATTGGAGTGGCAAAAATTAAAACAAAGGCGTTTTTCGTTGCGACAGAATCTTCTCATGAAATTCCAATCACCAGATTTTTCCCCCGATTGAGAAAACATTCTGTTGCACCCACCAAGATAGGGAGAAATTATCATCACGATAAAATAAGAGAAATCAAGGCTCACACAGAAAAATTTAAATGCCTGTCTTTGCAGCGCGCCGTTCGAGAGTGGAACGGTAGAGAAACAGCTGGAAGGTGATTCACTGAACCCTTTGCCAGGCACTTTATTGTGAATGGCAGAGTAATCACGTAGATGTAGATGTAGTGTGCTAATCACTACGCAAACCCGCTCGGTATCGGCCCAGAGTATTAGACCGCTCATTGTCTCCTGTCAACGGTCATGTATTGTTTTCTAGTTGTTGCGACTAGGTTTTATATTATCAGCACGAAAGCCGTTGTGAAACGGTACAGAAATGTGAAGCAAGTATCTCAGTGAGACGTATCGCTTTCAAGAAAGAACTGCAATAGCGGAGGCATGAATGTCTACCAGTTTATTTAACGAAAAGCAAGACCTTTTAACAAATCAGGTGCCATACCAGGAAAGAGCAGTGTACAGAATTTTGTGACAATGTGGCGTACTACTGGGTCACTTACAGACGTAGAGGAATTGAGCCCAGTCCGTTCGTACACCTGCAATGATCGCGAGTATTCGAGCCTGTATGATGCACAGTCCAAAGAAGCAGACACGTAAATTGTCGCCGGCCGCGGTAGTCTCGCGGTTCTAGGCGCGCAGTCCGGAACCGTGCGACTGCTACGGTCGCATTTTCGAATCCTGCCTCGGGCATGGATGTGTGTCATGTCCTTAGGTTAGTTAGGTTTAAGTAGTTCTAAGTTCTAGAGGACTGATGACCACAGCAGTTGAGTCCCATAGTGCTCAGAGCCATTTGAACCATTTGAACGTAAATTGTCGCAACAAATGAACGTTTCACGTACGTCTTGTCAACGTGTTTTGTACCTTTTCCAGATGAATCCCTAAAATTGGTATATATCCACGAAGTGAAGGAGGAAGGTAAGATAAAACGTGTGAATTACTGTACGTGGCTACGTAAGACGCAACTCAGAGAGGAATGCTGGATCTGCTGCTGTATTTCATGAGTGATGGAGCCTGGTTCCATCTGGTAGGACATGTGAACTGCCAGAACACCAGATACTGCTCAGCAAATAATCTGCATACGATTTATGAGGAACCTCTTCTCGGTATAAAAATTGGAGACTGGTACTTTGCGTCAGGACACCTATTTTTTGAAACAACAATAAACATTGCTGTGTATATGCGAGTATTTGAGATACTGCACACACCGGTGAACCGTCATGAACTTATATGTGCTGCCTTTCGGCGGAGTGGGGTAACCTCTTGCACTTCACGCAGTTCAGTCCCACTGATGCATGAAAGTTTCACAGAAGAATGGACTGTCAGTAAAGCACTGTGGCCGCTGTGTTCGTCGGACCTAACAATTTATGACTTTTATCAGTGAGTCAGTCTAAAGGGAAAAGTGTACGTCAATAACTCGACGACGCTAGAAAAGTTGAAGGTCAGTACTTTTAATGAAATTTTGGGAACTGATGATGGAGAGGTGCACAGTGTGTATGTTAACAATTAAGGCGCGCGCAAAAGTGCATTGAAGCACAGTGAGGCCATTTTTAGCACCTACCGTAATGTAATATAAAATATAAGATCAATTCAGTAAATAAAGACCTTTGCATCAGCTTATTTGTTATATCACAGTTACGTAATTAATACATGTATATCTATTTGTTATTGCATCCGCTTGTGGCGGGCAACAATACATGTTTAATTGACGAGCAGTCTATACACGTGGCCGGTTCTTCAAGCGCCATCCTGTACTTTTCGAACATTAAAGGTGCGCGGTTGAAACATGGAATATGTCGCTTCGAAATAATAACAGCGCAAGTCAGATTACTTTTTTTATTGTCCTTTATTTCTTTTTTTATTCCACAAAAACAGTAACAAAATGGCTGCAATGAAATTACGTAAATAAGGTGACAGATAATTGCACTCATAAATTACAGCATTCAAAGAATGAGGAATCATATTCAGTCTTTAGCAGTATCACCCATATATCTCTTTTGTATTGTCACCTTCAACTGGTGGCAGTTCAGCATGCACATTTTCTTCTTTTGCAGCCTAAGGTCCCTCATTATCATTTCCCAGACCCAAATTAATCATTCAGTAAATCCCTAATGTGTGTTCCTTCCAGGGTAAATTACGTGGACAGAAGAGCAGTCCCCAACAGAGACATCGCAAAATCCTCCACTGCCTTGTTATTTTTGTCAGCTCCGGCCTTCTAAACGCATCCTTAGGGAATTCAAGATCTTCCTTTATATCAGACACCAGATGTTTGCCGTCATATTCTTGTGTCTGCTGTCCTACTGATTTATTTTCCATGTGTGACTTGCAGGTGAGGTTAGGGTCGGGAACGTGACCCAACCCATCTCCTCTCTACGAGAAATCCAGTTCCTAACCTATACCCATTCTGTTGAAGACAATTCGAAGCATAGTACAGTATTTTTTATTGTGATTCTGATACTTAAGTGTTTTCTCGAACTCATTTTCCATATAAATCTTGTCACGCGACATAAGGCCAGAAATATATAGACGCATCAAGCTTGGCTGACAAATATTTGGGAAGAATTCAACAGTATTCAGATCAAAAATTCCAGTAAATCTGAAGAAAGCAGTATTTGATTAATGCATTCTTCCTGTGATGACGTATGGCTGCGAGACATGGACACTGAACTCATTTACAGAAGAGAAACTTAGGACAGCACAGAGAGCCATGGAGAGATCAATGCTGTGCTATACAATAAAGGATAGGAAAAGGGCAGATGACATCCGGTCTGTGTCGAAGGTTAATGACATCTTAGAGAGAGCAGGTTCCTTGAAATGGTAGTGGGCTGGCGACGTCGCAAGAAGAAAAGACCACACTTGGACTAAGCTAGTACTGGAGTGGAGTCCGAGAGAGCGCCAGAGGCCCAGAGGAAGACCACCAGAGAGATGGGACAAAGACATCAAGGAGATCGCTGGTAACACCTGGCAGAGAACTGCCCAAGACCCTCCCACTTGGAGAAGACTGCTGAAAGCCTACCTGAATCCACGACTCGAAGAGGCCACATCATTTAATGATTGAATTGGCTGCTGCTGATGATGATGATACATCTTGTATTCAATATGTTCCCAATATTGTTAAAAACGTATATTTACCCATTAACCAAATTACTGCGTTATTTTTTGCCTGGGTGTAGTAACGTTCTTCTGGTCTGAAGAAAATGTTAGTCGGTATATAGTTTGCAGAAGTTCTTGTTATTTGAGCAATTTTCGCCCTGGTCAACCTCCAGTTGACAATCCGATCTCCACATGTGTAACGATGAGGCACACTATCAACGAGGTTGCATTTGCTGCAGAGGTTAGTGTCACTTAAATCGATGCCAAAGAGACGGTCCATTAGTGCTGATGATGATATTGACTACCTTGTACCACGCTGTTCTCACGTCAGACGAAAGAACATCATTACTGATGTTTTTCCAGACAACATTCCATGCTGTTCCAGCATATTGAGTTGGTATGTTATTTTTCCTTTCATGTTTCCGTCTTTCAGCTACAATCGCCTTTGCTGTAACGTTTTTGGAGTTGAGCACGTAACACACTTCCCTAACAATGCCTAAACTCATCCAGTCTTATGTTAACAGTTACGCTCTTTTCAAACTCACCCTGCAGTAACTAATGGTGCGTTGCGTTTTGTACATTGAGTAATCACAGACCGCGGAAGCCCTTTTTATTGACGTTCTACTACTAATATGTTCTTTCACGAAAGTTACTGATTGACATAAACGATATTGCTTCAGTCACAAGTCTTACAACTGATACCGCACGCGTCTCCACGAAATAACTGACTTACTGAAACACTTTTATCCTACGAACCGACGCAGCACTTTCAACACCTAATTCTTCATCCCATTTGTACGCAACGCGCCTGCGCGTGACCGCTCCTTGTTGACGCCCATCGGCCAACAACGACTCCATCATATCTTGACGCATCTGGAAACAATCACACTAATCAGTGTCTCACCCAACAGCGCTGGGGCGTTGTTGACTTTGTGCAGCAAGACAATACTCACTACAGGGAGAAGCCACGCCCAGCTTCGATCATTCTAGAAGCCATCGATAAGTAAAGATTACAAAATCGATACGTCATAATCTCAAAGAGAGCAGTGCTCGTTAGACTCTTTTAGAATATTGAAAAGTTCGGGCTACATAAACCAGCAGTGGACGTGACGTACAATGAGGGTGAATAAAAGCAACAATAAATTTCTTAAACACTGAGATACTCACTATAATGAAATAAACTTTTGAAACAGCAGACGTATAAGCAGATGTTCAGTAGAAGACTATCTCCACTCTTCTGAAGGTATTACGCTTATGGAACAAGCAAACTATCATAAAGCCGGTTTCGCATCATGCACCTGGAGTAGAGTAATAACCAGAATAAAATAACCGAGAAAAGACTTGTTAGTTTCCAGAAATAGTGTGCGTTTTGCACAAGTAATTACGACATCATGTGGAACACACGCAGTATTACTGAAAACCAAGCCAAGATATTTTTCTGATGGTCGTAAATCGAAAATAATCTCTACTAACGTAAAGTGCAAAAAAAACTGTTTCCAAGACAATGTGGGACGTTTTTGTAACGAGAAGACTAGTTTACAGCATCCAAGAAACGAACTACGCTGTATTGCGCTATCGTTTTACAGGACATCTGTTTTCCGAACGCTCGGCTAAGGCTCTAATGAATTGTTTCTGTGTCACGTGACCTGTACGCTTTTCTTCCAGCTCTTGATACCGGCATTCCAAACTGGAGATGCTATTTTTTCTCTAAGGATGGCTTTTCAGTCGACCTCAAGGTGGTATGCACCGCGTTCGATCCCCGACCTACTTCCCTCCCCGAACCGTAAATTCCTTTGCTGTATCGAAGATCGAAACCTGTCCGTTCGCGTAGCCGTCATCCCCGCTTATTGCGTCGCCAAACTGGGGACGTACAGAAAAGAATAAAAAATTGTAGGTAAGAAAGAAGTCATGCAAATAAAGTAAGTAAGACAAAAAAACTGGGATTTATCACTAATGCTGTCTAGTAGATTTCGTGGTTAATAGTCAATAGAAGTAGAAGATGCATTTAAAACAGAAACAAAAAACAGTTATATCTCAGTAAATGATTAAGACCGGCACAAAATTGTGTAGTTGGTGAGGTTCTGTTCTTACACTAATAATGCAATGAGTCTCCCGGCTTCTGGCTAGTACGTACTTAGAAAATACGTTTCATTCATACGACCGTGAAATCCAGTGCAGTTCAAATAGAAAACAAATCCTCCGTCCTAAGAACCTTCTTTTGTTTATCTTTGAAATGGCTCTTGTTATATTCGTCTGCGACTTCAAAAATTTCCTCCATTCTTTCTTGCTCAGTAAAAGACTGTAGGCTCTAACGTTAACTCCAACTATCCTGCGTTTACACATTGATCTTGTACTAACCGTATTTTTGACCTTAAGTAATTTCTCTTTCGGCGCCCTTGATTACTGAACTAACAAGAGAGACATACAATGCAAAAGGCAAGTGGATAAAGAGAAATTCGAGGAAACAGATAATATAGAGAGTCAAGGATCTTACGGAATAATACTCAGGTAAGCCAAAGAAAATGTCTGTGAAGGCAACAAGAGAATTAAAAGCAAGATGACAGTTGATATTAAGAACGGATCTCTAGTTAGTGACCAACAAGAAATATTGGACTTTGTGGATATTGTACACAGAAGAACAATGTAAAATAAAAATCACGAGGTATGCCCACTGAAAAATGAGCTGGCAGCGAATGAAGATGAAAAAGATCACCATGTAAATGGAGAAGAGGAGGAAAGGGACTCAAAGAAACGAAAAAGGCGGAAGCGACCGAAGTTGTTCAACTGCCAGCAGAATTATTTTAGAGTCTAGGAGGAAAGGAAATTAAAGATGCTTTATGCTTACATAATGGAATGTGTAAATCTGGAGAGAGACCAAGATTTCTTGAAGACTATAATGGTACTCACTGAGATAAAGAAAGACGTCAAGAATTCGCGTCTATCAGCCTAATAATACCTGCAACGGAAATGTAGCTGAGATTGTTTAACAGGAGAACATACAGGGAGACAATTATTGAACTTAATGATATAAAAGCATCATAGCTTGTGAACGGTTTGCGTTAGGACGTTCAAATTGCACGGCGGGCAGCGGGCATGATAGGAATTAGTATGCGCATGCATGGTTTGGTTTAGCGACGAAGCCCACTTCCATTTGTAATGGTTCGTCAACAAACAAATTTGGCTCATTTGGGGGACTGAATGTTCGCATTTCGCGATCGAAAAGGCTCTTCACCGCTAACGGGTGACTGAGTAGTGCGCAATGTCCATCCACGGAATAATCGGTGCGATATTTCTTGATGGCACGGTGGCTACCACACGGTACGTGAAGGTTTGGTAAGATGATTTCGTCCCAGTTACCCAAAGTGACCCCGATTTCGACAAGATGTGGTTCATACGAGACAGAACTCGACCCCATCGAAGCAGCAGAGTGTTCCATGTCCTGAAGGAGCACTTTGGGGACCGCTTTCTGGCTCTGGGACAACCACATATCACTGGTATGGACCTCGATTGGATGCCATGTTCTCCGGATCTGAACACACGAGACTCCTATCATCGGGCTGTATTGCTGACAAAGTGTACAGTAATGAGCCCTGAGCTGAAGGCAGCCATTCAGGAGTTCGTCGACAGCACCGATGTTATGTAAAATTATACAGCTTCATAGATAATGAGCAATATGGTTTTAGATGAGAAATGGGAACATGAGATGGTTGCTGTAAGATCACCAAGAAAATTAGAGATGTGTGTGCCGATAAGAGCACAGAAGCTTACATTGGATATGTCTATTGAAAGTTATTTGATAGAGTACGGTGGTACAAATTCTTGCTGATTTCAGGAGGAAGGTGAGTGGATTGAAAGTATCGAGAAGGCAACGAAAGAAGTTGTAGAAGAAGCAGAAAGTAAAGCTACGGATTGGACAAAAGTCAACAAACGAAAAACTAATACGTAGAAGGATCAGACAAAAATTCTGCTTCTCTCGCACCTCGTTCGCTTTCGCTGTGTTTTTTTGAAAAACGTCTGTTGCTTTTTATGGCATAGTGGAAATGAAGTGTTTTGATTATATATGCTCGCAAACTCCGAAAATCGGATATCCTGCAGTACATAGAACAATGACATATTATTTCTGAGAGACCCATATGTGATAACGAGATCTCAAAAAAAATCATCAGTGATGCTTCGTAAATTAAAGGAAGGGAAAACCCTAAGGAATAAACACAAACTGTCGTTTATTTACGGCTGTATAGCAATTAAACTGTTTTTGTTCTAGTGAATGGTTTACTTGTTATTCAACCTTGAAATTGGAATTGTTCTGCCAAGAAGTGACGGAAGAATTCAGTGCATGGGTGGACCAAAATGACTATGTACTCATGTATACATCAGAAGAAGAAGGGTTTATTTGTCGGTCGGAAAAGATCAGTAATTTCAAGAAAACCAACAGTACGGTCATTAGTAGAAAGGAAACGAAGACAATCATTGGTTTAGAACGAACCACTACTGAACAACTAAAAAAATTTAAAAATTTAGGCATCTTAGTTAAGGAATATATGGATACACTCAAGAAATAAAAATCAAAATAGGAAAGGATAAACAAGCACCCAGCAAGAAGAAAAGCCCACTAGGCGGAAAACGTAAGAGACACATGAGAAAAACGCTGGCTAATACTTTGTATGGAGTCTTGTTTTATACAGTACAGGAAAGAAAGTGAACTGTAAGTAAAAGATATAAAGAAATACAGGACTCTTGAGATGTGAACACGGATGAGCCTGGCAAAGAAAAGACAGCAGGAAGAGTTAAGACTGAAGAAATATTAAGAAGAGCTGGTGATGGAAGAAAAATATTACAGATGACTTTAAAGACAAAATAGAAATAGTTAGGACAGACACTGAAATGACAACACCTACTCTTTAGGAGGGACGTGAGAGGAATCAGGAGAAGTCAGAAGAAAATATTTCAGAACACAGATGAGATCAGAGAACAAAGCAGTTGTGCAACGATGAAAACAGATGGCAGAAAACAGGAAGAAATGGTTCAAATGGCTCTGAGCTCTATGGGACTTAACATCTGTGGTCATCAGTCATCTAGAACTTAGAACTACTTAAACCTAACTAACCTAAGGACATCACACACATCCATGCCCGAGGCAGGATTCAAGCCTGCGACCGTAGCAGTCGCGCGGTTCCGGACTGAGCGCCTACAACCGCTAGACCACCGCGGCCGCCAAACAGGAAGAGTTTATGTGAACACTTACCTAAGAGACAGAACACTAAAATGAAAAAAAATGAAAGAACCAGAAACAACATTATTAAACTCTTAGAAGCAATTAATTAATATTTAATGCAGACATTGATATTTACCAAAAGATTTAATGCAGACATGTGATATTTACCAAACGAGGATCTACACACAGCCACTACAGTACAATATCTACCTATTCTCAATATTTAAGACCATAAAATCTCTGAAATTCATATACATTATCTCCTTATAGTATTCTCTGTTGAATTTTGCAGTTACAGTATCATAGCCTTTGATAAGTCGCATTTTCGAAACAGTTTAGGAGTGGGTGGGTTTTGAGAGCTTCATATTACTCAGTATTGTCTCTGTAACAAGGATAAAATGAGTTTAGGATCATTTTTCCTTTACAAAATATTCTATTCAGTATAAGGGCATCCACACAAAACTCAAGTTTCGTAAAATGTGCAGTTGTTGGAGCTTGTAAATCTGTGCAGTTACGTCCATGAACTACTACGTAACACTGTGAATACTGTAAGTGCTGGTTTGCCATGTATGTCACGCCCACAATGAGAGATATTGTTCAAGACACGAAATTCACACAAGATGAAAGCTACACAGAAGTGCCAAAGAAAATGGTATAGGCATGTGTATTCAAACACAGAGATATGTAAACAAGCGGAATACCGCTCTGTGATTGGCAACACCTATATAAGACAACAAGTGTCTGGCGCAGTTGTTAAGACTGGTTACAGCTGCTACAACGGCAGGATGTCAAGATTCAAGTGAGTTTGGACGTGGTGTTGCAGTCGGCGCTCGAGAAATGGGACGCAGCATCTCCGAGGTAGCAATGAAGTAGGGATTCTCCCATACGACCATTTCACGAGTGTACCGTGGATATCAAGAATCCGGAAAAAGATCAAATGACAGACATCGCTGCGGTCGGAAAAAGATTCTGCAAGAACGGGACCAACTACGACCGAAGGGAATCGTTCAATGTGACGGAAGTGCAACCGTTTGCAGATTGCTGCAGATTTCAGTGCTGGGCCATCAACAAGTGTCAGCGTGCAACTCATTCAACGAATCATCATCGATACGTGCTTTCGGAACCGAAGGCCCACTGGTGCACGTTTGACGACTGCACAACACAAGCTTTACTTACACCTCGCCTCGGCCTGTTGACAGCTACATTTGCCCGCGTGGGGTGGCCGCGCGTTCTAGGGCGCAGTCCGCGGGGCTTCCCCCGTCGGAGGTTCGAGTCCTCCCTCGGGCATGGGTATGTATGTGTGTGTGTGTGTGTGTGTGTGTGTGTGTGTGTGTGTTGTCAGCGCAAGTCTGGTTAAGTACTGCGTGATCTTAGGGACTGATGACCTTAGCAATTTGGTCCCATAAGACCTTACCACAAATTTCCAAA
Organism: Schistocerca gregaria; assembly: GCF_023897955.1. Lineage (NCBI taxonomy): Eukaryota > Metazoa > Arthropoda > Insecta > Orthoptera > Acrididae > Schistocerca > Schistocerca gregaria. The sequence goes on from NC_064924.1 coordinate 517,606,968, forward strand.
AATTTCCAGCTACATTTGACTCTTGATGACTGGAAACATGTTGCCCCGTTGGACAAGTCTCGTTTCGAAATGCATCGAGCACATGGTCGTGAACGAGACAACGTCATGAAGCCATGGAACCTGCATGTTAACAGAGAGCAGTTCAAGCTGGTGGAGTCTCTGTAATGGTGTGGGGCGCGTCGAGTTGGAGTGATATGAGACCGCTGATACATCTAGACACGACTCTGGCAGATGACACGTATGTAAGCAACTTGTCTGATCACCTGCATCCATTCATATCCACTGTGCATTGCGAAGGACTTGGACAATTCCAGGAGCACAATGCGACATACTACAAATCCATAATTGCCACAGAGTGGCTCCAGCATCAGCACTCTTCTGGGTTTAAGCACTTGCGCTGGCCACCAAACTCCCGAGAGGTAAACATCATTGAGCATATCTGAAATGCCTTGCAACGTGCTGTTTAGAACAGATCTCCACCTCCTCTTACTCTTACGGATGTATCGGCAGCGTTGCAGAATTCATTGTGCCAGTTCCCTGCAGCTCTGTTTTAGACGTTACTTGAGTCCATGTCATGTCGTGTTACAGCACGTTTGAGTGATCGCGGGGGCCCTACATGATATTAGACAGACGCACAAATTTCTTTGGCTCTTCAGTGTACTTTACAAAGACGTGTGTTGTGTCTGTCAGTGTTATGAGTTGGATGAACACTCTAGATCACATCACACACTATACAAGGATTTCAACATAAATGTTTGCCGTTTGCGTGTGACGTCCTTGGCGTCCTACTATCATCTGTGTCTGCCCTGCGTCTGTCTGGTCTGTTGCTAGGAGACCAGTGGATGTCTGGCCGGAAGACGTTCTGTAATCAAATGGTAACTGGGACATAGATCCCTTGACAACTAGCAATTGGGAGGTGACTTGCTGGCAGCAGAGTGTAGTTGGAGGTTCGGTCTACCGAAGACTTGTGGGCGCTCTGTTGGGCTGAACAATTAGGAAGGCGGCGACCTGACATGTGGAGTATTATGGGCGCCATCACCCCGTTTGGCCTTCAACTGTGAGTTACTCGACCGTTTGAGGAAACGGGCTTCTTCATGGATATCTTGCGTGCTCATATTGTGGACTCTATGATGAGGTCTTTCTGTAATCGACAGTAATCTTGTACCCAACCTTCGTGTGAGCCACTGCAGCCTACTTGATCTTTGTGTCGTTCCTTCGATCCACTGTTGTGAGCCAAATGCCCTAGTTTGTGTTTTCCTACTAACCTGTGTTTCTAAATTTTCTGGACATGTAGTCTTGATTTGTGGCAGACGTGTATTTGATTTTCATTTTGTTATGTACTCGCCACATTATTGAGTGGCATGGCCAGTTTTTTTGTTTGTGTAAGAAGAGATTTCTGCCAAATCACAGTACATGTTACCTGCCTGGCTTATTATTCCCTATTACCAGCCTTTTTTTTTAAGTTTCTTGTATTTTACTGAAGTAATGCTTAACGTATTCACTGTCAAGTTTAACTGTAAACTACCTGCCTGACACATTATCTAGTGCCATCTATTTTATGAAAATAGTGTTTATTCAATGTTCACCAGCCTTCGCCATCGTAGATATTTATCATTCGGCCGTAAGCTGTTTGAGGAGTTGTTAATAAAATTTATTGTTTGATTTTGACCTGCAGTTCTTTATGATAAGCAATTATACTGCAACTGTTGGCAAAGTTTAATCATATTGGTTTCGTTGTCGAAGAGATTTATCATTGTATCTTATGTCGAGTCTAAGTGTAGTCAGTTGATGTTCACGAATTATTTGTTAATGAGCAATGCCGAAAGGCGATTAGTAATTTGTTTGGAACTCCTTAGTACTTGAATCATTGGATAACTTTGTTATGCCCCTCCAACGTGGGGTCACCTTCGTTGATTTTTAGTTATCATCTTTCTAACATGTATTTCAAGGATTGTATTTAAATGTGTAATTCCTCGCTGTAAAAGGTTCGATTTAAAGCACACATGACGTTGCGGTCTTTCTTTCCCCTGTTCCACTAGGCCTCGTTATCAGTGTCCACGAGCCGTGACAGTAGCACTAGTGTCATACTGTGTTTGTAAAGATCTCGCTGACTTCTTGATACCATCGTTAGATCTCTTGTTGATGGTAGGCACGGTGGGCAGAATTGTATTGTCTGGTATGTGAGGTAGCACGTAAATGGGCTGTGTACTAGAAGGTGCGGCGTTTGTAACGAGCAACGATAAATACGCACGTGTGCCAATACTTCTTCGTGCGATTGTAGCTCCGACTACCGTTACGCGTTCAAATCTGTTAATTCCCGTCGTGCGGCCGTAATCACGTCAGATACCTTTCCACATGAATCGATTAATGACGGCTCTGCCAATGCACTGCCTTGTGTACCTTGTGTACGCAATATTACCGTCATCTGTATGTGTGCATATCGCTATCCCACTTGTCACCTCCGTGTACTGTAGCGCCTCGCGATGGCCGATCGAAAGTTTCTTCTGTGGAGATGAGAGTGGCGCGCGGCGGTCGACAAACAGTCAGTTAGTACCCCAAAGTGGACCCAAGATATCATTAACAATACACAGTGTTATTTCATTTATTTAAAAATATGGTTGCCGAAAACTTTTTGTTGCTCCCGGGCCAATTTAGTTACTACTGAGAAAAACACTTCAAAAGCGACACGAAGTTCCGCAGTTGTCAGTTCATGATAGAAATTCTGTACAATATCAATAACTCTTGGGAGCATGTAGGAAGTGTTCGAAACATCATCCACTTGCTTTCGCATACACATCATTGAGTGTCGTCTTTTTTAAAGAACCACAACTTGCTTAAATCGTTTTCGCTGGTTCCCGTGAAACATTGCTAAAGAGTCGGTGTATTTGGAATATCCGTTGCCTACATCAATCCTTCTGTGTGTCTCCACATATAGGGCGTTTCAGCACGACTCACGGAGTACCGGCCGTGTGTTGTGCTTCGGTAGCTCAGATGGTATAGCGCTTGCCCGCGAAAGGCAAAGGTCCCGAGTTCGAGTCTCGGTCGGGCACACAGTTTTAATCTGCCAGGAAGTTTCATATCAGCGCACACTCCGCTGCAGAGTGAAAATCTCATTCTGGAAACATCCCCCAGGCTGTGGCTAAGCCATGTCTCCGCAATATCCTTTCTTTCAGGATTGCTAGTTCTGCAGGAGAGCTTCTGTAAAGTTAGGAAGATAGGAGACGAGATACTGGCAGAAGTGAAGCTGTGAGTACCGGCCGTGAGTCGTGCTTCGGTAGCTCAGCTGATCGCCGGCACGGTAGCTCAGCGTGTTCGGTCAGAGGGTTAGCTGCCCCCTGTAATAAAAAACTGAGTGAATGGATCAGTAACGAACTTCAATGGGCGTCAGGTGACGTCCGCCAGGTACAATTGAAACGAACAATAACGAACAAAATGAGATTACAAAAAAAAGAGAGAAAAAAAAGATGGTAGAGCACTTGCCCGCGAAAGGCAAAGGTCCCGAGTTCGAGTCTCGGTCGGGCACACAGTTTTAATCTGCCAGGAAGTTTCACAGTATATTTATTGATTTTCCACTACATTACATCAACGATTTATAATTTTCGTGTAGTTGATGTGTGTAAACCATTATGATGTATGAACGCAGCAATCAGTCGTGTATCTATTTGTACTTAATTACAATGACATTTAGATTTCAGCTACAGTATAGTAATGATCTCTGATAAAAGGAATAAGAAACGTAGGAATCAGAAAAGTGGACTGGTTACATCAAGAACTGGTTATAGCATTAAGCGGTTGTACAGATTGACGATTCCGTGATAAGACAAATATGCTTTTTAATAGCGAGTCATATAGACCCAAAAGCATGTATGTACATACGTTGTTAAAATGTCCTTAACTGTACATTCATTCTAAAGCTGCTGTTTAGAAGCCTACACAGCTAGCGATAGTGTACGTAATGTAAAAACAAGCGAGGTTCTGTCTGCCACGGAAACTGACGCGGAGTACACATGGCACACGCATCCTATTAGTATGTTGACATGATGCTGATGCTCGCCGAGTAGCCAACTGTTGCCAAAGAAGTAGCCTTAACTTATGCCGTGAGGTAACCTCGTCGAAGACCACGGTCAGCCATTACGTTTTTCATACAAAAAATGAGCACTTGTTTCAAAACGTTAATGAACATTTCACCACCAAAACGTCCACCAAAACAAAGGCAAGTACGGGGGCTGCACAAAAATATGGAAACACCTCAGAGATGCTTGCTTGAACACAAATGCCGAGGCTAGCCTAGCCTTCTGGTTGTGCTGTTTTATTTGACCACGAACGGGACATGCACAATGTCCTCATTATGTTACGAGTGCCAATCACGGTTAGGACAGTGTCTTGTGTAATTGTGAGTGATTCATTTCGAAGCTCACTCAATTGAAATATGGGCAAACGGTTGCTGCTCGTGTGGTGGGTGTTTCCGTAACCGGGGGTGGCGAAGTGTTTGCTGTTTCAAGAGGCAGCATATCGAGGATGTATACCACATGCGGGGGAAATGGAGAAACAGCATCGGCTAAGACACCACACGAACGGCATTGTGTGTTGACATCGTGGCAGGTGGTCATTGAAGAGGATTGTGACAAAAAATAAGGGAACGACAACTGTAACAGTCAGTGCAGAACTGAATATTGCACCTGTCAACCATGTCGGAACCGCAGCAACAGGAAGGGGACTCCAAAAGCAGGGAATTGCACGGCCAGCTGGAAATTTGAACACATTCGTCGTTGATGCAAATGCCCATAAGAGGAAGACGTGATTCCGAAGGCGTAAAATCTTAACTACGGAGCAATAAAATGAGTCCTGTTTCACACTGTTTACAACTTCTGGCTGTATTTACGTCGCAAGGGTGAAACATGGCGGGACGTCGGTGATGATTTGGGCAGCCATGTAGTGCTATTCCTTGGGCCGCGTGCTTGCTCTGCAAGATCGGAATCCTACTAAGGATTGTGTGACAATTTTGGATGATCAGGTCCGTCCCTTGTAGAACGGTGACCCTATGTTTCGAGACGGCCGTGCTACTTTTCACACAGCTCAGATCGTCCGGAAGCCACATTGTGTGCACGAGGAAGAATTTCCGCATCTCCCCTGGCCAGTATTAGTGAGCGTTTGTGGTCTACTTTGGAGAGAAGAATGTGTGATCGGTATTCACTTGTATCATCTTTACCTAAAACTTGCCACGATTGTGCAATAGGAATTGTATATGATTCACTTGAAAAACAAACAGGGCCGAGCGAGGTGGTGCAGTGGACTCGCATTCGGGAGAAAAAATGGTTCAAATGCCTCTGAGCACTATGGGACTTAACATCTGAGGTCATCAGTCCCCTAGAACTTAGAACTACTCGAACCCAACTAACCTAAGGACATCACACACATCCATGCCCGAGGCAGGATTCGAACCTGTGACCGTAGCATGAGCGCCGTTCCGGAGTGAAAAACCTAGAACCGCCCGGCCACAGCGGCCGGCGCTCCCTCTTTAGTGACCTCGTTGTAGACCGGACGTTAAACAGTAATCTCCTCCTCCTCTTCCATACAGGACCTGTATTTACCTGTTTCGGTACGACTGTCAGATTTTATGAATGCAAAATGGTTTCAGGTATGGTTGTTTCGGTATTTTTGTTCAAGTCCTGTCATGTGCAGCGTGTTGCGTATACACCCAAAACTTCCAACGTTTTCAGCTCCGTGATTGACATTGACGGAAATTTCATTCCTATTGATTTGTACACAGCAGATTTAAAAATACCAGTTATATAACAAAGAAAAATGATATTCTATTAAAATTATTAAAATTCGTTGCTGCAAGCCTCTAGTAAGTTAAACTGTGATCATAACTCCACAGAGAGAAAGTTTTCAAAGCTTGTGGGAAGTTCCTATGGGGCCAAACTATTGAGGTCATCGGTCCCTAGAATTATACCCTTTTTAATCTAACTTAAACTTCCTCACGCTAAGGACAACACACACCCAAGCCCGAGGGAGGATTCAAAACTCCGACGGGGGGTGGCTCAACAGAGAAGGAGTAATGTTTCTTTTGCTTATATATCCAATTAAATATTTCTTTCGCTTATTGTTTGGTAAGGCAGAGAGGAAAACGCCTTACCTGGAACCCCTAGTACTGTCGTCAGAAGTACGCACAATCTCCATGGAAATGGTTCGCTTATGTTATTCGTCTGTCATTGTTTTACTTATTATTATTATCATATGCATCAATTACATCAAATTCAACACACATTTAAACCAAAAAGTACACAAGTGCAACTATGAAAAGGATGATATATTTGTGTATATCCTCTATTTGATGTCAAAATTATACGTGAAGCGTGTTCTGAGAGAGTTAGCCTAACTAAAACAGTCCAGCTAGCTACCCTGTCACCACCGCCAATAATCAACAAAAAAGTGCACGGGTTGGTCTGTCGCTTGCTGCCCGTCTCTCCTGATAGGCATATGGAATGATGTGGATAAAGTGTGCTGTAACCTCCTAACACATAGCAATTATGAACTCTTTTTTCCTTCTGCTAACTCACTAATAGCTCTCTAGAGCTCTTCAGTATGTCGTGTCGACTCGTATCGGAAATATACTGGGGGTACCACTTTGATTCCGACATCTTTTCTCGAAGTTCGACGCTTTACGGTGAGCATCTTACAAAATATTTACGTTTCAAAGTATTGGCCATCGCTGGCCACTACTTTCTCCCATCTTTCGGACAGCATAAGAATACAGCCGCGGAAGAACTGGGCGTCTTTCGAGAAGATCCATGCATCGATCCAATTTTGCAATTGTTCATGTGACAGGAAGCGCTGGACAGCCCTGTCGTGTTCCATTGTACTAAAAAGTTGATGGACAAAGGGAACAATGTGTGGAGACTGCAGCAGGTGGCGTAGGACTTAACGTTTCAATGTTTACAGGTGTGTTTTGACGGGTTTTGTGACATGGGTTCGAGCACTGCCACCTTGCAGAATCACGTTTTCATGTACGTCGCTGTATTGTAGCCGTTTGTCTTTCAGTGATCGGTCCAAACACATCAATTGCTTTCGATAACGATCTCCTGTGATTGTTCTCGCTGGTTGCAGTAGCATCGAAAGCTTTCTCTCTTTCACAACCATACCGGTCTTCAACGCCAAAATTAGCGTTCTTGAAGAATGGAAACAATTTTCCGCAAACTTCTGTCAGTAACAGGCGTCTCATCATAGGTCCTACCCAGCTTTTTATGAGCCTATTTCTTCATATCAAAGCAGAAAATTAGAACCTCAGGCAGATGACCAGAACTGTGCTCGCAAGTTGACATCTTCAGCCGAGAACAACTTTCAGATGCAATCAAAAATCAACTAATATTTTAATGAAGTTATGTTTTCAAATGCCTAAGCTTACTGTGTGACAGTTACGACATACGACTTGCGCCACTTCTTTCCACTAATGCCGTATACTGCAAAACGGCGGAAGCAAAGTTCTAGACCTAATATATTTTTCAATAATTACTTGAAAAAGAGGAGTTTACATAAACTTTTTATTTTCTATTGCAACAATTCCTTTTCATTTCTATATCTGTGACAAAATTAGTGACAGAATCTTAGGAGGATTCATGAAGTAGAACAGCAAATGTGAAGCAAGCAGCTGCCAGCCTTGATTGGGGAAAAAATTTCGGCAGAACCATGTGAGAAGCCTGTCAGTTGCAATCAGGAAAAGGACGCAACAAAGAGAGGAGAGACGTGAGCCACGGCGACTGGGGGAAACCTCTCATGGCCGGCACGTAATGCTGCTGGCCGGCCGGTCGCTCTACTGCTTCAGCGCCCGGCCGTCCATCGCGTCCTCCTGGTCATTGTCTGATCCCCATCTGGCGGCGAGGCGCGGCGGCACCAGTTACGGCTTCGCGACCCACTCTGGCCGCATGTGCTGACCGCTTTGTCGCTTCTGTCCAAGTCGGTGCTCCCTGACGGAAAACGTGGCACGTGGCTCTCTGGAGATGATGATGATGCGCAGTCATCAGCGCACGTACAAAGTTCCAATTTTCTCACAGTCCAATTTTGTACACAGTGCACTCTATTCACTGCCACGAATGATGATGATGAGGATGATGAAATGATGAGGACAACACAAACACCCGGTCCCCAGGCAGAGAAAATCCCCAACCAGGCCGGGAATCGAAACCGGGACCTCGTGATCCAGAGGCAGCAACTATAGCCAGTAGACCGTCAGCTGCCGACCCGCTCTGGGAACAGCAGACATGCACCTCATATACATTGATGAGCCACAACATTATGACCACCCATTTAATAGCTTGTTTGGCTATCTTTGCAACGAAATACATCACTGATCAGGGATCCGACAGTTTGTTGGTAGGTTTGTGGATGTGTGATATTAGATGTCTACACACAGGTTATGGAATCCGTACAGCCGGCTGCTGTGGTCAAGCAGTTCTATTCGCTGCAGTCCACAACCGCGCTGCTGCTACGGCCACAGGTTCGAATCCTGCCTCAGGCATGGATGTGTGTGTGTATTGTCCTTATGTTAGTTAGGTTTAAGTAGTTCTAAGTCTATGAAACTGATGGCCTCAGATGTTAAGTCCCATAGTGCTCAGAGCCATTTGAACCATTTAATCCGTGTAAATAAGGGGCCGCTGATTTGCGTACGCGGTGATGGCACCCCATGACGACCCTGATGGATTCCATAGGATTTAGATCAAGCGAATTTGGCCGCCGAGTTGTTAACGTGACTTCACTATAATGCCCCTACGGTACAGTTCTGGCACGGACAATTATGCTACTGAAAGATGACATCGCCGTAGGGGAAGACAACAAGCATGAAGGGATGCAGGTGTTTCGCAGTTGTCAGCGTGTCTTGGATTACTGACGCAGGTTCCATGCTAGCGCAGGAGAATGGCTCCCACAATACTATTGTTCCCCTGAGCCGGTGTCCGTGGAGCGCTGCACGTTTCGAGCCACCGTTGACCTCGATGTCGCCGTTTGTGGAGATGACCATCTACCTAGTGGAGCAAAAATGTGATTCAGCCGAAGATCCGACAGGTTTAAATTGATCGAAGATCGAATCCCAATAGCACCGTCGGCACTGCAATTGTAATTGACGATGTCGTTGGGGCAATATGTGAACATGTAGGGGTGGTCTGCTGAGGAGCTCCACGAATGGTGTGATCCGAACCACTTATGCGTGCACCAGCATTCTGTTCTTTCGGTAGAGATGCCACAGACCACCACCTATCCTGTCTTACAAAGCAGAAAAGCCTCCGAACCCCATGTTCTGTGAAGAGTGGTGAACGTCGGATCATTGAGCGGCTAGTGGTACTTTCGCTGTCCTTCAACTTCTTTCCGTAGATGCTTGCAACAGTAGCACGTGTACATTCGACCAGATTCTTTATTTAAGAGACACTCTTTCAGAGGCTCTAAGTGATAATAATCTGCCCTCTGTCAATGTCGCTTAGCTCAATGTATTTCCCCATGTGCAGCCCATATCCTTCGCTGGGGTGATCCCCCGTCCGTTTCTGCACAGGTAGATACAGGCGGCCCCACCATCCCCCAACAAGCTCTTAAGCAACTGTACCGGCTTTCTTCGGTTTTCCACTGCCATTCATCTTACTTCTCGTATGTTCTAGGAGATAAATGCATTTTCGAGAGCACTGACCTTTCCGCTGCGTTTCGAGTTTGCCACTATTTTTCAGTTTTGTGTTTATAGTTCGACACGTGGACTGTGAAATTTCCTCCACGTGAGAAATACGTTGTTGGTTGTATTGACAGCGTGACAGGAGAGACACTTCGCTTAAAAGTGTAAAAAATGGTTCAAATGTCTCTGAGCACTACGGGACTTAACATCTGAGGTCATCAGTCCTCTAGAACTAACGTAAGGGCATCACACACATCCATGCCCGAGGTAGGATTCGAACCTGCGACCGTAGCGGTTGCGCGGTTACAGACTGAAGCGCCTAATCCCGCTCGGCCACACCGTCCGGCGCTTATAAAAGTGTAACGAATTATGTAAAGTTCGATAGTAAATGAAAAATGTAGGACTCTTCTGGATGTAATGCGCTATATGTCACGTTACAAAGGTGGTTCTGACAGCCACAACTCTTCAGTATCTGAGCAAATATTGAAGTAACATCCTAAATACGTTATGAAATGGCCACATATTATTGTGAAAAATCAATATGACCTTATTTAAAGTTCTACAATTCTGTAGAAACAATAGGAGTCATGAATCGTTGTTGAGTGTAGAGTACTTCCATACCAAACTTCAAAACTTGCTTAACAACTTAGTGAGTATATCAGTTTGGCACCCCACTCTGGTGTCTCAATGATAAGATATCTCATACAACAGTTTCCTTGTGGGGCCATGAGACGTCATATGTATAATCACATTTTACACCTCTAAAGGAATCTATTTAAATACCTTATTAAAGATAGAGAGGGCAACGATAATCAGTGTAAATCTTGCATCAATGCTGTCATCTGCAGGGGTCGGTGGGAAAGTCCTTCCGATTTCATTGGAAGTTGGACTTCTTTTCCCTTGAACTCGAATAACTTACAGCGTAGCCCATTCCTCCTTTAACTATAGCCAGTATACTCGCTTTACAGGAGATGATTTGTAGAAAACGTGTAATGCTGACCATCCATCAGTAGCCACCCAGCGAACATTGGTGCACTTACAGAGACCGCAGTCGACTGTTCATTTAACTGTTTATGTTTATAGCAGTGCTGACAGCAGTCTTCAGCGACTTTTCATGTCCTCGAAATGTTGTTCCACCAGAATTTAAAGAGTTCTTCAGGTTGATGTGATGTTTGAAATTTTCCCGGAGTACTGTTTGTCCATAAAAACACGGGGGAAGTGCCGTAAGTCAGTAACATCTTGCCACGATATTTCGGCACAAAGTCTTTTGGCCATCATCAGGTGAGTACAGCTGGGGAAGTACTGGTAAATACGCTCTGAGCTCTGCTATTTAAAGCCAAAGGGGGCCGCATTGCGCATGCGCTGCACATGTACTGTTAGGCGTGCGCGTTCACAACTCCGTGCGCTGCGCCTGGCGCCCTCCGCGGTGAAAACTTTGCATTTCGATATCAGATCGATCTTCATCTTTATACCGATAACTACGTTGACCTCGAAGTTTCTCTACAACGGGATTCCAAGCGGAATTTAACTGGTAACCGCTATCTCGATTGATAAATTCTCGCTGTCTGACAATTTTATTTCTATGGATTCATTTATAATTGAACTCCAGAAATTTGATGTTTCAGCCACAATTTTTATATTATTGTAATTCATTGAATGGCCAGTAGAAATGCAATGTTCAGCGATTGCGGATTTGGTAGGTCGTAGAAGGCGAGTATGCCGCTGGTGTTCCACAATACGTTCCTGCACCATTCTTGTTGTCTGCCCTATATATGACTTGCCACAATCACACGGAATCTTGTAGACACCTGATTTACGTAAGCCCAGGTCGTCCTTAACTGATCCCAACAGTGATGATATTTTAGGAGGATGCTTTCTCAATATTCTACCTATCTGTGACGAGATGTTCCCAATAAAAGGTAGATAAACCGTTGACCTGAAGACCACTTCTTCTTCCCTGTTGCGTCGTTTGTAGGACTGCATAGCTCTAGTTACTTGCTTAGATGAAAACCTATTCATCAGGAATATTTTTTGCACGTGTTTCAGTTCCGCTTGAAAACTGTCGACGTCAGAAATAGTATGGGCACGGTGGATTAAAGTTTTAGGGACACCCATTGTTTGTGCCGGATGGTGGCTACTGGTAGCTTGCAGATACAAATATGTATGGGTCGGTTTCCTATACACCGAATGACCAAGTGTGCCATCATTCTTGCGCCGTACCAAAACATCTAAAAATGGCAAACAACCATCTTTTTCAGTTTCCATTGTGAACTTAATATTTTCATGTATGGAATTCATATGATGTAAAAATTCCTGGAGACGGTTCTTCAGCTTAATGAAGTCATTACGTAAATAAACAGAGAACTTGAATGAGAGTCAACAAAAAGTTGATATTTGCACTGCAGAAGCTATATATTTAAGCAAGCAGAAACTTCCAGCGAAAGATCTACTGACGAAGATTCGTACAAATGGAATAGGATCTCGTTAGTCGACAGCCATGAAAGTTAAGACAAAGGATACCAGAGTGAGAATGCGAGAAAAATGTTAAGTTTGAGACCACCACTGAATGGGGCACTGTAATGTCTCTACGAGACGGATGTTCTTTGAAGGAGGCCCTCTAAACCTACGTGACGTCAGATTTAATGTGACAAGTACTGGTTGCGATATCATAGGCAGTGCGTAAACATTGTTAGACCGAAGTTTTGAGGAAAAGTAGAAACTAAAATGGTGATGAACTTAACATGAGACCTCACATCAGTCGAACTGAGTGAATAACGCTACCTTGTATGGAAAATAACACACGGCGGAAGATGCTAGGAGAATGTCAGAAGTAGAGTACTGCATGTCAAGTGAGTATTCCTCGCCACCAGGTCGACTCGTACAAATTTTTGCTTTAATTTGAGGAAGAAATCACTGAGAATGTACGTCTGAGGTGTAGTACTGTCCGGAAGTGAATCTGGACTGTAAGTTAACTGAAAGAAAACAGAATCGAAGCATTTGAGATATATTTCTACATGAAGGTGAGAGGAACGGAGTGGACTCGTAAGATAGAAATTGTGAGATTCTCTGTAGAAACGCCGCAGGAAGGAATGTAGGGTACACAATGACCAGGAATAAGGATGAGAGGCATAGTGTTGAGAAATCTGGAAATACTTTCCACAGTACTGGAGTGAACTGAAGATGACAAGAATTGCAGCAAATGACAGACACTGGAACCGGTATGTGAACAAGTACAGAGCAGTCCCACATTTTTACGATGCCGTTGATGACGTCGTAAAGCTCAAATAGAAATGTCGGGAGGTTTATGATCACTCTGATACAAGCGACAGCCAGAGGACCCAGAGAACGATGACTTGCTGACTAGGCAGCAATCCAGAACAAGATTATTTTCTAAAAGAGATCGTATTTGGTGATGACTGCTAGATCTCTGATTCACTTAAGGCCTCGGTGGTTTGATAACATATGTAAGTGGCCTGTTTGTATGTTGGCAGGGCTATAGACAGTTTTAATATCGCTGACGGCGCTCTGCGCCCTCGTCAACGGATTCTGTTGTTGAACGGACTAACAGTTAGCGAGTGGATAGGGAAGTGCATGGACATGACATTCTTAGTAGTCACTCTGTGTTGGTAGGACATGCATTGCGAAATGAGATGAAATGTTTGTAAGAAGATACACAAGGAAATGGATGTGGATGGATGTGTGGCTGATAATCTTTGGGCAGTGGAATCATTTTTAAATGGGAATATTTTAGGTTAGGCTTTACCGTGACTGTTGTTGACATTAAGTGAAACAACAAGTTTATCTCGACGACGCATTTCAAAGGTTTAAACCTCCATCATCAGGTGCATTTACATTCGTGAGTATGACATTTGTGTGTGTTGTATTTCGATTTTTTGGAGGAATTTGTGACACTGTCTCCAGTGGTCAAGGTCCCTTTCACTGTCGTAACACATCACATTCACATTGTCATATTCCGTAAACAAATCTTTGTTTACAGAATAGTTGTTTACAGAATATGACAATGTACATGTGATGTGTTACGACAGTGAAAGGGACCTGTGATCACTGGAAACATTGTCACAAGTTCCTCCAGAAATCGTAACACAACATTCTAACATTCTGTGTGGTGTCTGTTTGTTCTACGTCGTGTCTCCCTACCACTTTCGCGCAACGACACTCTGAGTGTGTTTTTTAGGGAATTGACTAGTTTGAACCTGGGACCTGTTGCTGGTAAGGAGACGCCAGACCACACATGACATGCAGACTTCAGAACAGTTCAGTGAGACTAGTGATGATATAATCAAATACTTAATGATTTCAGCCTCAGCTCCACTGGACATACTGTAAAAGAATCTTAATACTAACTAAATTTAGTGGATGGGGTTGAAGGCTTTCTTATTTTTAGTTAACTGGTAAAATAATGCCGAGAAAGTAGTTAAGTTTACCCTTGGAATTTTTACTCCACTCACAAAACATTGTTTATAAATTGCACTATTGATAAAAGGAAATATATTAATACAGGTAGCGTTCAACAAAAATGTGAACGAATATTCCCTGAATGGCTTTCCAAGTTCTATAATGGATCGAAGGATGACCAATGCCATGTCACATCTCTAATCTAGGTTTAAGTTAAGTTTCATAAAAGAGAAAACTATCAAAATGGTCTACGGTGGCCCTCAATTATCTTTAATTACTTATTTAAATTGTCCTAAATTACAGTGGCTGATGTGGCTTGCCAATAATTATATAACAGAAAAATCATCGCTTTTCAGATTTTACCTTCTAATAGCAAATGTGAATACCACGAAGTTTAATTGACGATCGACACTAGTATTACGTAAAAAGGGGGTGTAACAGATGAGACTTCTGCAGTTCTGAGTGAAGCCTTATGCACTCTTATGCGGTATCGCGTGCGTTCATTACCTTGTCGTTGGTTAGACAGTGTCAGGGGGAGGAGGGCGGCGCAGCTCCACACACCTCGCCGTCTCGGAAGCAACTCTCTCTAAGTTCTGCTTACTACAATTTAGCGAAGTTGGTTTAAGAAAAGCTATCTGGCTGTGTTTTAACTGGCCAATCAGTGTCTCAATATTAACTTTAAGCTCCGCCTACAAAAATTGTGTCAATCCAATTGGAAACGTTATACTTTTCGTGGTGGGGCAATGTTTTTAATGTTTGCAACGTAACAGAGACGCGTATAGTCTTATGCTAAAACTTGCAGCTGGTGTGGCCCTTTTAGTATTATCGTAAGATATATACTGTTCTTCTGGAGGGCTCTATCTTCTAACATAGGCTGGGAGGTTGTCTCGGCGATCGGCTGGCGACGTAGGTGTCGGTCCCTTATCGTAGGGCCCCGTAGCCAACACGACTCTGCTCCGGGCTTCTGTTCTCGTTTCTCCCCTTGAAACTGCGTCTGATTCACGGTGGGAAGGTATGACATGCATTTAGGCGTTCTTGTGTTAGTCTGTGGTATTCCATTTTCTCACTCGTTGATCGTATTACTTTGGTTAATTTAATGTTAGTATTTATTCGGAGCTATGTGACATATTGCCGGATTTGCTATCATGTCAGGGTTTTCATGGAAGGTGTTGGACTTGCCTGACACCTTACAACACGCACAAATGTGATACTAACAAATTAAATCCACCTGATTATGGAGGTTCAAACCTTTGAAACGTGTCACGGAGATAAATAAACAGTGACTGGTAACAGTAAACTTGTTTCACTTAGTGGAATTTTTGACAACTGTATAATTTTTGGAACTGGATGTCACATAAATCAGGTAAAAATTTTTAAATACATTGTTTGCTCTTCAACAAAATCCTTCCTTTTACTAACCATATACCTACCAGTAGTTACAGTCTATAGCAGTTAGAATCTTTTTGTTTACTGGCCGTTATTGTTACTTGCTGTAATTGCTGTAGTTCGTGTTAAGAAGGTGAGGTTAGTGAATTATGAAAAAAATAACGGTGTTTCCACTATCACGATTCGTGATTGGAATGAGATTAGCAAATTAACAGAGTTGGAGGTAGTTTCACATTTCTTTAGCTTCATATTTTTGTGATTTTGGGTTATTGTTAGGATTTCATGTAATTCAGGGCCATTCTTTTGCTTTGAGCTTGTATATTGTGGGTAATAAATGAATAGGGTAAGTCTGAGTTGCCTTTGTCAGGGAAAACTCTGTAGGTCAGTGTTTAATAAAAAAAATTAAATAGAAAAGACTGACATTCTGAGAAAGAAAACGAGGAAATGCTTTTGAGAAATACTGTCTGAAGCAAACGTGCCTGTGACGAACATGTATTACATGAGTGACCACTGTCATAGTGGTAAGGTATCGATCAACATTTAAAAAAAGGTAATAAAAAATAAAAGATTGTAGTATTGTGCGTAAATATCATGTGAGTGGCAGTTCATCTGGCGGAATGTTCAATGCTCTCTTCCCCAACCCCACGAACACCCAACACTCTTTCTTGCATCATATGTGCCACCCATAAAAAGAGTAGATATGGTTGTGAATTACTGAAGCACATCCTAGAGCCCACACGTTGCGCTGTTAAAATATCTATTTGCCCCAATAAACAACTTCCCGCATAGCCAATTGTTCACTCCATAATCAAGAAAGATTATTTGTACTTCCAAGAAAATTTTGCGACTAGGGTTTAGAGAAAAGTGTACCACTTCTCTACTTCCATGACAGAAATATATGTGAATGGTGATGAATACAGAAGCGAAGCAATTCTGTCAGCGAGTAATTCTTTTTGCCATATACAGCTGATATTCCTGAGACATACTGAATCTCAGCGTTATCTACGATAATGTGTAAGCCGACTCAATGAATTAAAATTATTCACATATATCATCTGTAGCGGCACCACCCTTTAAGATATTATAAAGTTAGATTCGGTGCAATTTTTCTAAATCCACAAGTTATAGCCAGGTGCGGGCCTGTTGACAGTAAGTTACACTTACCAACGGTTGAAAAGCAGAATGGAGGCCACAGGGCCATAGAACTGCTGAAAAGAGTAAACGCAGCGGTTTGCATGGCGCAAGTTACAGGCAGAAGGGGCTCACTGGCCCAACCTAGGTGTTATGAGTGCATGGCTCAGAGCAGTGCGGTAGCAAAACAGGGGCGCACAGCAGCGTATAAATAGGTGCTGGTTTTCTAAAGAGGGGGATTCAAGTGTGACAGCTCTACTGGACGGCGAGGAGTGTCACACCACGGGTTACACGCAGCAGAAGCTGAGGCACCAGCTTTCCAGTCCATGGCAGGTCGCTTGTTCGGCCCTCTGAGGCCAAAGCGGCGTCTGTAGCCAGACAGCAGTGTGCCACTCGACGTCTCGCTGCTGCGGGATGTCTTGTTGGCTCCCAACACACACCGGAGGCATCCCGAGGCGAAGGTTGCTGAGTCGGCTGCCAGTGGTCCCTGACGTCATCGAAAGACCGTGGCCGTAGACGGCCAGCACACCACCATAAGTAGCATGGGTTGCTGAGCTAGCCTTTCTGCACCAAGGTGTTTTGCAGACAGTGAAGGGGCGTCCTTGAGGAAGGCGGCACTGTAGCTGGGAATAATAAAACACTTGATGATCATGGCCAAGTTTTAATATGGCGCATCTTGACAGTTTCCATCCACGTCCAACATTCCGCCACCGCATGCCAACATCTACATTTGGCAGTGACAGCTCCACATATATGTCTGATGCACAAACAGGACTAAACCAATTTCCCTTAATGCTAACGTGACATTCCAATGTTGGAGAGCTTTTGCAATTCTGAGGTGAGTTTAGAAGGGGTATGGCTACGGGCTGAGGGTTGATTTGAATTTGTACTGCGCAGGGAAGTGTAATAGGGTACTCTGCGGAGCTGTGGAAGCCAAGTGCCACTGTGGTGCAATGGTTAGCGCAGTTGCCTAATAAATAGGGGACCTGGACTCCTGCTGCTGGTACACATTTAAAATTCATTGCTTCGCCCTAAATCATTATCGTGGATTCTATTTTCGTTCTAGGTGAGTAGAGACACTATACGAAAGGCTGGACAAGCCGCAGAATTTAGTGACAAAAATCACAAGGTAGCAGACATGAGTACAAAAATTACCAATTTTAAGTATGTCTACGAGGATAGAATAGGGTTCAAATACTTTGTGTGAGGAAATCGGCAAGGAAATAGATGGTGAACTACAAAACCTTGGTGATACCACAGAGCTAGATGAAGACAGGGAAGAGATCCATGTGGGTGCAAACGCTAGGACAGGAACACATTGACTGTTTGAAGCCACAATTTTAGAAGGTAATGGGGATGTACGCAACCAAAGAAGAAAACTAGAAAACAGCTCATACTCAGCGGAGAAGCTAGTCTATCTTCTCTCTTGTCCATCGATGGTGCTCTGGTGGTATGCTTCATTAGTGCACACACGTGGGGTGTCGTACGACTCATTGTGTGACGAAGTATACGAGATCTGTTGATTAGCTACATTCGCGCGAAGTGGATGCTGTTAGCGGTGTCTGTTCCAAGTTACAGTGTCTGAAATATTTAACAGTGCTGTTCAAGAATGTTGTGTATTGTGAAACAAGAGAAATGAAAGTTATAATAATCAATTTAACATGGTACAGTAAATGAGTGGAAGTTACTAAAGTAATTGGTACTGGATGAAAGTACGTCTAAGACATTTATTAAGCCATTTCGTTTGCATTCTTTGTATGGCATTTTGTCCATATATAACTAAACATTTTTCTTCACTTTAATGGCTGCTCACGATGAAGCATTATATCCCTTTGAAAGATAGTCTTGTGAGTTTTTTGGTGTGTTTAGACATATATTCCAGAAAATACCAACCACAACCTCATTTATTATTTCTGTACACATATGATGTTGTGTAAAAAGTTATAGCTTTCACGATATGTACTGAATTTTGTATACTACTTTCGACAAGTTTCTGCAGAATTGCAAACTTTTACGTTATACAACCAGAAGAAACGAAAGTAATAGAAATGAACAAATGCTCTTCCAAGAAAGAATTATAAGAAAATGTAGATTAGGTTACCTAAAGTTTGTGGCGCTGCTTATGATGAGTTTTGTCAGTCTCACAATCACACAGAAAGTGTCTATTCACAACAAAGCTTTACACGCGTTTCTGTGCCAGCGAATGTTCTCGTTACCCTTTTCAGAACAACGCAATGGAAACTCATGAATTTCTAGTTCCCAAAGAGATCCCGCTTCAGTAATATCGATGTTGACACTGTACCTTTCCTTCAGCGAGTACTTCGTCTGCTGAAGGCTGACTACGTACTAAAGGAGTAATGAAAGTAAGTGTGATTAATGTTGGTTGTTGATCATACAGGTAACACAGTCAACTTTCAAATGTTCCAGTAAAAAGTCCGCAAACAAGACGTTACCGAGATCTGCCACTGAAAAATTGTCTTAGTTAATGCAAATGTATTGGAAACGTAAGCACTTCCATGAATTCCCTCTCTAATTCGTCTAAAATTTCTTAGCTTACGTTCCACAACGTTATGTTACTGCTGATATAACACGATATCTAACACCCAAATATGGGCCAAGATGGACACATTAAACGCAGCCTTTCCGTTAGCCCCCAATATCAGCTGACTGCAAACCTCTGGAATTTTCTGTCAAGTGTCGTCAAAAACGTTATGTCTACACCTCTAATTTTGATAAGGTTGAGGAACTGGTGCAACGAATTGTACAGTCTGATCGAGATTTACGAAATGCACCGGGAATGTTCGAAACAACTCGCTGCAGAGACGAGTGCATGACTACATCCAAAAGTGAGGGCGACAGGCACAGAGTCGGCAAAAAGACCTCCCTCATTTCAAAAGGTAGTTGCATAGAAGCAAACGAAGGTACGGGGAAAATACTTTTATTTACGTCCAAATTACTGTCTCATTTTACATTGGTTAGTTTTAAATTTTATATCCGCTCCGAGGTATCTTCCATTGTTGACGCAGTGACGAAGTCTTTCTCGGAAGTTATTTTAACTCCTCCGTGTCATTTGCGGTGGAATGGCAACGTCTTCCTGTGTGATTACCTCCGTAACAGCTTCCAGGTTTGTGGGCGATGATTGTACACTTGAGCCTCTAGGTGTACTCAAAGAGAAAATCATAAGGTGATTAATCAGGTGAACTTGGGTGCCCGGAAGTGTTTGCTCTTGAAGGGAGAAGACGTCGAGGAGACAACTCTCTCAAAATATCTAGAGAATGCGGAGAAGTGTGAGCTGCGGTTCCGCCTTGTTTGGACCAGACTTCTCCCTCTTCATGGCCCCCAATCAGTCGTAATCTGAATGCACTGTTACCGATGCGTCACCTTCTTAGAAGAAATGCGGACCCCACACACAGCACTCAGCAATGACGCACTAAACTGCCACAAAATGGCTGTGAAGCGGTAGCTGGTTAAGTTCCCGATGGTTTTCTGATGACCAGTAGTCGAAGAGTTTTTATTGACAGTACCCGATAGTTAGAAGTCGGTCTCATCAGAATAAATCAATACAGCGCCAGGCGTAAGGTTGTGAATAATTTCCTTACACAAAGCTCTGCGAGTTTCCAGTTCTCTCTTGTTTAATTCTTAGGTAACCATCATTCTGTATGATATCGTGTGAAGATCTCTGTGCAGGATTATTCGTACACTCGTATCCAAAAATCACAGAGCAGCTGCGTGTTCCTGAACACTTTGAAGATTGCTGGAGCGACGCTCTCACATGCGCTACTTTTTCCGGAGTTGTTATAGTGCGAGATCAGTCAACAGATTTTCTTTCCAGTGCGGAAACTGATTCTCTAGAGTTCGATACCCAAAGTCGAAAAGTTTCTCTATCAGGAACAAAATAATGTCGGCCAAGGTCGAACCGAATGCGAAATGCTCCCTCATCAGTAATCACAGAATCATCGTTAGGAACACACCCCTCCACAACAAACGCACAATGTTTACGTAGTCACGCCATTGCGCCTACTAAAAACGTCACGCACGCCGCTGTCGATCAGTTCCCCCATGCACATCAGTATCCCCACCGTGACTCAAACAGTGGGATCTCCAAATACGAGAAGTCTTTGGTAGATCCTGTATAGCACTTCGTTTAACAGGTGCAAGTGTGTAGTACTCGATTCCGCGTTAAGGTACACCTCATGTGAAATTTAAGCTCAGTTAAGCATGGAATTTTTCAAAAATTTTATATTTCAAATAGATAACTGTGAATTTGATGCTGAAGTGAGTACTGTCATCTCACTACATTTCAGCAGCTGCAAGTATTTTGTGTCCTGCATACAAATTTTGCACTTGACACCACTGGCACGTATTTCACGTTGGTACCCAAGGCGGCCACTTACGTCGCTGGAACCTTAAACAGTCCCTCAGGCCGTCTCTAAAAAGACCATGCCTAGTAGAGCACTATCTTTTTCAAAGCAAACTTCGTATTTTCACTAGCTGATCGACATACATACATGTAGATCGAAATGTATAGCGTAATAACTAACAAAACAGTTTTGGGGTATCCTTCTTAGAAACAGGTTTATCTCAGTTATTACACGTCCAGAACAGATTTTACTTGCAACCTTAGCAGTGTACGATTTACGTAAATTCAACTTGTTTCTAAATTATGACAAACTACGTACAATCGCTTCAAGTTTCTTATTCGACAGTCATCACAAAACTAATATTTTATGACCTATTGGTGTTATGAATGTTTGTTGCATACGTTAATCCGTTTGAATGAATCCGGTATGGTCCAAACATTTATGCTAAATATACAAAAACAGAAATCGAAATTTAGCCTTCGTAAAAGTTACCAGTAAACACAAAATAGTTGCCCTATCACTCACTAAAGTATAATTGATGTATTTATTACAGCAATTAACGATATTACTGTCATCTTAGTTTATAAGAGGGATCATTTATATAATAAACGGATTGTTCTTGGATACGTAAGGTCATCGACTACTGACTAGAAAGTAACTGATGAAAGTATGGCTCTAGCCTAAAATTCACTCCCTGTTCAAAAACACTGCCTTCTTCATAGCTTTCAGTATCGTTTTCACGGTGTGAATACATCTATCCGTTGAACAGTTCATGTGGTATGTGCAGGGAAAGAGAAGATTGTGTTTTACCTTATGAAGCCCTCTGAAATAAATATTGCATCTAGGTTCACACTGTCGCCCAGCTGTGAAGGACCTAATTTAATTTTAACCGATTTTGAAATTTTCTGAGAATTTAGCGCAAAAGTTGTTAACGGTATTTTGTACTCAAAACTCTTAGATGGAAGTAATCCAGACTGATTATAAATCCATATTCTGGCATCACCGTTAAACTGTTTCATGGAATTAATACGCACTGAAACTTATTAAATGGATTGTGAACTTTCAATTGGTAACATTTACGCCAGAAAATGGAATATCAAAGACGATAAATAGTATTATTAGAACAGAATTGTGAAAAAATGTAACAGAGTATATCGTTACGATTCTAGAGATCGTAATTTTTACACAAGCCATTGTTATTAATGAATGTCAAAAGATTAATGATAGCATATTAACGGACTGACCAAATAAAAGTCTAATTCACCTCATTAATAAATTATATGCTCAAAGAAGTTGTTGTTTCACTTTGATGTAATGTGACTGATTCTCCTTTAAAGAAGTAGTTTCTTCAAGTCTCTGACAAAGTTTAAACATGGCAAGCAACATGAGGCTTCCCAGAGTCATTGTTTAGCGGCAGCCATGGCTCTCGAAACTTTCACGGCGTCCTAAGTCCTGACTTTTTGTATCAACAACATAATGACTGCAGGGGCGACTTACTGAAAAGCCACACTTCTTTAATGGAGATCCGATGCACCTTCAGCACCAGAATAATTTTACATTCGTGGCCATCGACAATGCGTCTACACTGTTCAAAGCCCCACCACCATCCCCTTCTTCGGCAACGGTAACACACGGCACTACCAAGCACTCCAAGACAACCGTCCGATTGATAGATTTTCGCGGTATAAATTTATCTCTTAATTAAAGCACCATTTAAATCAGTGCAGTAGAGCAGTTTTTTTACAATTTGATAAATAGACATAATATTGTTTTCATCTTTTTAAAGTAATAGACATACACTCCTGGAAATTGGCCGGATGGTATTCAGCCGAAATATTAGAAGAAGAATTCAGATTTATGCGGCTGCACGCCAGAAATTTTATGGATAAGTATTTGCGCCGCGAAAATATGAAGATGCACAGTATCACCTTTGTTTTCCTCTGCCTTTTCCTTTCTTCGTTTCCCTTCTCCTCTCGTTCCTCCGCTTCGTCGTGTGAGGATCCTTTTCTTTCACCTTCGTTCCAGTGCACTCCTGAAGGTCAGCTTACAAGTCCGCCGTGCAACAGCAGACTGGGTAACGCGTAATTCTCAGCCCCGGGTCGACAGGTCGACAGGTAGGGTTCGCACGTACCCCCTGGTACAGGCCAGGTCCAGGCAGGAGTGACTGCCTGAGATGTGATCTTCCCAAATTGCCGATTGGTCCCTCTGTAAGGAGTTCGGGAGGTGTGACCTGAGGTGTGCAAAAACACCTAAGGCTGGTGTGACCTCATGTGAAGCCGGCCCCCAGTTGGATGGAGCACACCTTAGGAGACGCTGGCAATGAAGGTAGGTTTTCTGTGCAATGAGTCAATCATCTTCTCACTCAACGTCTACAAGACGCAAACGTACTGAGGCTAATGTACAAACATCCTTCCTACTGCACCATGGTTCCTCGTGGTCTCACATAATGAAGGCAGTCAATCCAACGCGACGGTAAATCCGTTAATTATTCAGAAAGGTCTTGATGCAATTACTGGCCCTGTGAAATCCTGTTCTCGTTTATGGGATGGCGCTTTGCATTTGGAGACCACTTCTGATTCTCAAGCACAACAACTGCCTCACTTCTCCCTGTTTACCCTGTTCGTGTCGAGGCCCATAGAACTTTGAACTCCTCTCATGGTGTAATTTACAGCAGGCTGCTAGACGGTCTAACTAAGGCCGAAATCCGATCTTACCTCTCTTACCGAGGTGTCATTTCCATCCACCGTGTAATGAGAAAGGTTGATTTCTCCTTAGGGCCCATTCGCGCACGGAGACGTACTCTCCGCGTTTTTAACTGTCATCCTAAAGTTGCAAACTGCATTCATTACAAAATGGTGGGTGCAAAGTGTCGACGCGTTCATCGGGATAGCCAACGAGCTAGCTGGATTTCATTCACTAGTTCTGTTAACAGTTCCACCCCTTACTCTGGCATGTGGGCCAACCTCCAATAGCTCTCTGGGACCTAGAATCATTACCCCATTTTCGGCCTCACAGTAGCTGGCAATGTTATTGTGGACACTATTGCTATCTGCAACATCTTGGGCAACAATTTGGCGGAAGTTTCGAGCTCTTCCCACTATCACCCTTCCTTCCTCCATCGAAAACGAGCGGAGAATCCTCGGACGATATCCTTCTCTTCTCCGAATAGTGAGTGCTACAATGCCGCCTTTACTATGAGGAAGCTCTATCATTCTCTCAATTCATCCCGATACTCCGTCCCGGGACCGGATGCCATTCACACTCACATGTTGCAGCGTCTTTCTCTTATGGTCAAGCACTTTCTGCTTAACACGGACAACTGCATCTGGACAGAGAGCACATTTCCCAGACGCTGGCATGAAGCCACCGTCATACCCGTACCTAAGCCCAGTAAGGACTAAAACCTTCCTTCTAGCTACCGCCCTATCTCTCTTACCAGCTGCGTTTGTAAGTTGATGGAACACATGATTCATGCCCGGTTGATATAGTGGCTTTCGTGCGCGGTGTTCTGCATTTGTCCATCTCGTTAATTTTCCACCCAGGTCAGGAATGGTTTTCTGCGGAAATCTCAGACTGTGCCCGTGTTTTTCGATTTGGAGAAGGCCTAAGACACCTACTGGAGAACTGGTATCCTCCGTAGTCTTTACACGTGGGGCTTCTCTGGTCTCCTTCCTCGTTTTCTTCAGGCATTTTTAAAAGATCAGTTTCTCAGTCTGCGTGTGGGATCTGCCTTGTCCGACAGCTTTATCAAGGAGAACGACGTGCCTCAGGTTCAAATGGCTCTGAGCACTATGGCACTTAACTTCTGAGGTCATCAGTTCCCTAGCACTTAGAACTACTTAAATCTAACTAACCTAAGGACATCACACACACCCATGCCCGAGGAAGGATTCGAACCTGCGACCGTAGTGGTCACGCGGTTCCAGACTGTAGCGCCTAGAACCGCTCGGCCACCCAGGCCGGCCGTGCCTCAGGGTTCCGTCCTGAGTGTCATCCTCTTTGCTATCGCCATTAACCATTTCATGGATTGTCTCCCAACTTGCATCTCCAGCTCCTTTTTTTACGATTTTGCTATTTATTGCAGTTCTTCGGGGACCTGTCTCACTGAGCGGCGTCTTAAGCTGTGTCTGTATCGTCTTTACTCCTGGAGCATTGACTATGGCTCTTTGACAAAAGCGTCTGTATGAATTTCTGGTGACGCAAGTTGTTTCTCCCATTATCTTTACATCATTCGCCTATTGCCCTTCCGTGCGTTAAAACTACGAAATTACTGGGGCTCATGCTCGATAGGAAACTCTCTTGGTGCTTCCATGTCTCTTACCTGGCAGCCCGCCGTACGCAATTCCTCAGTGTCCTACGTGTCCTCAGTGGCACTTCCTGGGGTAACGATCGAACCACCCTCCTCCATTTGTACCAGTCCCTTGTCCAATTGAAACTCGACTATGGATCCTTTGTTTATGTGTCTGTACGCCCATCCCCCTTATGCCATCTCAACACTATTCACATCATGGCATCCGCTTGGCCACGGGTGCCTTTTACACCAGCCAGATTGAGAGTCTCTACGCTGAAGTTGCTGAACTACCACTGCCCTACCGCCGTGACTTTCTTCTCAACAGGTATGAAAACCGTTTGTCTGCCATGCGTGGCAACCCACCATATGCCTCCTTGTTCGATAATTCCTTTCATTTTCAGTATGGGGCAAGTCCCTCTTCTCTATCTCCTGGAGGCCGCTTTTGGCACTTGCTACAGCGGCTTAATTTCACACTACCTGCCCCTTTCCAGGTGGGTGTTAACCCTTGACCACCTTGGCTTCGTGAAACGGCCCATGTTAACCTTGGCCTTCATTCGTTTCCTAAGGACACTACTCCAGCCTCGGTCTGTCGCCTTTACTTTCACGACCTTCGGTTGGATCTTAGCGGTAGTATCTTTTCATATACTGAGGGCTGTCAGACTGACTGTGGGATCTGGTGTGCCTTCGTCATTGGCACTCATGTCTTTAGATATGGGCTTTTGCCACACTCCTAAGTATTTACAGTCGAGATCTTTGCCTTGTATCAGGGCACAGAGTAAATCCAGCGATGTAACTTTTCCAATTGTGTCTTCTGCTCAGACTCATTCAGTGCCATTCACACTCTATGTGTATTGTACAGTGCCCATCCCTTAATGCAGCGGGTTCAAGAAAACTGTCGACTGCTCACTCTTGGTGGAGCGAGGGTGATGTCTATTTGGGTTCCTGATTATGTCTGTCTGCCAGGAAACGAGGCTGCTGACGCTACAGGCAAAGCTGTAGGCCTCGTACCTCAGCCTGAGAGTCCCTACATTCCCTCCGATGATCTCTGTGTTGCCGTCTGTCAGGAGGTGATGTCCCTTTAGCATCGCCTATGGTCCTCCCTTCACAGGCATAATCTCCGTTTTATTAAGTCTCTCCCAGCGGCTTGGACGACCTCCTGTCAGCCCTCCCGCCGGGAGGAGATCATTTTAACTCGGCTGCATATTGGGCACTGTGTTTTTGGCCATCGTCATTTGCTAATGGGCGCTACTCGACCACATTGAACACATTGCGCCCAAGTTTCAACTATCCGCCGCTTCCTGATGGAATGTCCAGTTTTTGACCTTTTACGTTCCCGTTTGGGTTTGCCGTCTGAGTTATCGGTCGTTTTAGCAAATGACGCTCGGGCTGTTGATTACGTTTTACTTTTTATGTGACAAAGAAATATGGCAAAGTCCATTAAATTTTTTGTTAGGACCCCCATTTCTGTATGCTGTCTTTTTCTTGTCTGTTTTCCATGTGCCTGTTTTCAGTTGTCTTCCATTACGTCGGTTGGGATTGACGCATAGTCGGTGTTTTAACTCCTCTGTCGTCGAGTTCTATAGTTTTGACTTGGGCGCGTATGACCCCCGATGTGTTTTGCGCCATCGAGCTCGAGCAAAACACAAACACAACAAAACCTTGAACTTTAATTCCACTCCTAAACATTCATTTTATTTTCATCATTGCTTTTTCGATGTGCAGATTGAACAATAGGGGCGGAACTACATCCCCGTCTTACACACTTTTCAATCCGAGCATGTTGTTCGTGGTCATGGGGTGTTATTATTCCATAATGCGACCTATTCTTGAGTGCTGCTCGAGTGTCTGTGATCTGCACCAGGTAGCATTAACAGGAGATTGCATTAATGGAAACGTCGAAGCAGTTCAGAGGCGGGATGCTAGATTTGTTACTGGAAGGTTCGAACGATATGTATATGTTATGGGTATGCTTCGGGAGTTCAAATGGGTATCTATGGAGCGGAAGTGACTTTATTTTGCGGAACACTATTGAGACAATTTAGGGAACTCGAGTGCAAAGCTGACTGCTGAGCTATTACACTGCCACCAATGTGCATTTCGCGTAAGAGTCGTGAAGATCAGATTAGAGAGATTACTTCTCATACGGAAGAGTAGAGACAATCGTTTCTCCCTCGTTCTGTTTTAGAGTGGAACACTAATAGTGGTACCGTGTACCCCCTGCCACAGACCAGATGGTTGCTTGCTGAATATTCCTGTAGTTGTAGATGTATATGTATGAGGACTGTTCCGAAAGTAAGGTCCAATCAGTCGCGAAATGAAAACCAGAGTGAAAAACAAATTTCTTTTTATTCGCAGCAGTTAGCCACACCTTCCAGCTACCTCCCTACATAGATGCCGTTCCGACTTAGACATTTGTCGTGGCGTTCTACAAACTTTTCATTACCCTCGTCACAGAAAGCAGCCGCCTGTACTCCTCGTTAGTTCTCTAAGGTGGTCTACATTTCGTTGTTTGGGCCAAAATACAGCTAGCAGTTCATGTGAGCAGAGATGAACAGCGGGGGGAACCAGTTAAGGGCTGTATTGTGGGTGATCAAACACTTCCCATCGAAAACGCTGCAGAAGCGTCTTCATTGCCCCTGCAGAATGCGCCTGAAAATTTTCTTGTAGAAAAACACGCATGATTTTTGTTATGTGGGCTGCATAGCTTCAGGCGTAACCTCTCACCAGATCCACGTACTTCGCGGCAGACACTGTTATTTTCCGCACTTCTGTGTGATTAGTTTGCGATCTGAACTGAAAAGAGCGACGTGAAGCGATCGACAGGCACACTAAAGACACTGCCAACCACATCTGTGCCAAGTTACATCGGATTTTCACAGTAGTTTCCATTTCGCGCTTAATCGGACCTACTTTCCGAATACGCTTCATAGAAGTGTGGACGCACTCTGTTTGAATGTCCGCTAATAGGCGACAGGATACCCTCGAAAAGTGTGGTTTTCAATCGCATCTTATTTTTATTTATTTTTTGTTGCTTTTGATAGCAATAATCTGTCGACCTGCCCAAAATATTATCTTTTCTACTTCTTCTAGGTTCCCCATCCTCTTTCCTCATTTTAGTATATTTTATGCCTTTTCGTTCTGAGTCCTTCAAATTTCTGCAACTACTCGCTCACCGCCACCGTCCTCATATCCACCTGCGCACACACACTCACGCACAAATGTTGACACACCGGAGGCGTCACGCTGCGCTAGTGGTTCTTCCTGCTACTGCAGGCTCCGCCGCAACCGCACGCTAAGTAATGAGCCCTCAGACCGCACGGCAGCAGATGCTCCGCGCTCGTCCGCGACGCAATACGCGGCCCGGATCGTAAAGAGCGCCCTTGATAACGGCCGCAGCGCTGTTCCGAGCTGTCCCTCAAGTTTAGGACACGCGTAACCGCCAGCCGCGATTGCCAGCTGGATGCCGCCGGCAGCTCTGATTGGCCCTACCCCTCGCGAAGCTGCGCCAAGTCACCACCGGCTCCTGGATGGCCAGTTTCCTTACTGCCCGCTGTCCGCCCTTCTCCCCATCTCTCTGGCATAAACGCCTTAATAACGCTTATCGTTCTGTCTGCAGCCAGCCGTCAGCTAGGCGGTAATAGCTTCTTCCCGTCGGAGGACGCTGTTATTTGCGGACAGTTAAGGTTAACTACTGCTCTTCATACCCATTCGACCTCAAATAAGGCTCTCACAGCACCATTTTTTCGCGGTCTAATGCAGACCAATTGCTGTGACTAACAAAAGAGGGAGCTCGCGTGACAGATGCATAAATGTTCAAGCTGTAACTTGAGCAGTTCTGCGGGCGCATAAAGAACTATACGAATTAATTTTTAAATTTGTGTAGGGAATTGCCTTAACATTCAGTTACCGTAACAAAATAAAGACTTTGCAAAAGTAATGCTAAACTGTCTAAAATTTTAATTTCGTGAATTATCACCAAGATTTGTGTGTAGAATGGGAAGCAAGGAAGGGAAGAGTAATCGCTTGGCAAGCTGTAAAACAGCGAGGTGAAGAATTATTGCAATTCAGCGACACACATTTAATTTCGTTAATTATCAAATGCAATCAAGCTATTATCTGTAATGATTGTAGCCCTCACTTTCACCACCACGTAATCACACAAGACTCAAAAACTGTGTAAAATTATTCCCTTCTAAATACTGCCTACAAATATACATAAAACAGCCCAAAATATTTTTCTAATGCACGTTTTGTAAAATGGGCAAAAGTCTTTGCAATGTCGACCCACAACGCCGATTTACTCACAACACACAAGTTTAACGAAGAATGAAACGTAGCAATAAGAACGAATTCACCTTTACATTCGATCAGCGCAATCACACCGTATTCATATTCACCCAATCATACTGCACTGACGGTAAATAATTTGAACAGTTCCGCGTATGTAAAATGCAAATGTTCTCCCAAATATATATCTTAATTCTACTGTACATGTTGCCAGGTGCTATGCAACAAAACTATTCTGTATGTAATTTCGGGCAATACTTATGTGAATAGAGTCTGACTAATCTTACCGGTGACTAAAAACTGAAACCATAATGATTTGTGACTATGGCTATAATTCAGGACGGAGTTATGGATTTAGGATCGGAATAAAATATTCCACAATGGCAAATACACAGCTAAATGATATTTAAAGCACCATTAATGGACTGGAAATAACAGCCAACCAGTTGCAGAATACAAATTTATTATCCCCTAAACATGGTTTCGACGTTTTCAAAACTGTCGTCTTTAGAAGGTATTTCACTTACAATCACATATTGTCCACTGTATATCCGATGCGGGAGTCATTGACTGTCTAGTAAATGTATGTTCATCCATTCATTCGCCATTCAAATTACGTGATACAACAGCAGTAAGTATCTACCGCAGAGCTTTGTCTTAAAACTTTTTAAAATGCAAGTATGTCACGTACAGTGATAGTCAGATGCGCCAACGCGGTAAACCTGTATTTCGTAGCTAGTTGCAAGCTATTTCCAATCCATTGAAGCTCTTGCATGCACAGTTGCTGAAGTGCAGCATAAAGCGCTATATTCTCAACAGTAACGAGTATGAAATTACTGAATGGTCAGCCTACGAAAGTTAAAGTTAAGTTTCCTTTTTTTTCTTTTTACTGTGACAACTGACATAGAGACATGTTGCCAGCGCCTCCAACTTCCTCAATGAGCAAATCCACATGTGCTTAATCGTACCGTGTATCCTGGCGTACTGGTACGGACATCTTCACCACACATATAATCCTTTTGGTACTGCTAATTTATAGACATCCAGCACACAGCCACCCATCTGCTTATGTTTCTAGCCACATCCAAATAGCCGCGAGACCGTCAATGGAAAACAGTTGTTTCAAAAGTGCTAACAGTGGGCTACTGACCACTCATAAAATAAGTGTTGTTCAGAAAGATTTGTAATACAAAAGCTTTCGTTGCGCTACTACACATTAATGAGAAACTATTCCCCATGTATGAACATTAAAATAAACTAACATGATAATTTGCAAAAACTTTGATTTAGGTATTTCTACGAGCTGCAAGGCAACATATACTTCAGAAGTAGCGTATGTGCACACTCAGTACACAAAATATAATTCAGAAAAAGGAAAAAAATCATAATACATGTTTAGCCCTATTGTTATAAGTTACATTAGTTGACGACTACAAAGATAAAGTTATATGAAATTCATATGCCATACACATAAACACTATTTAAGAAAAACCGCTATCGGTTCAAATAGCGCTCGATAAATCTTAAAAATATGTGTGGAAGTTACTAAAATATATATCTTAGTAAATTTGTGAAACGTATTAATTTATATACACTCCTGGAAATGGAAAAAAGAATACATTGACACCGGTGTGTCAGAACTACCATACTTGCTCCGGACACTGCGAGAGGGCTGTACAAGCAATGATCACACGCATGGCACAGCGGACACACCAGGAACCGCGGTGTTGGCCGTCGAATGGCGCTAGCTGCGCAGCATTTGTGCACCGCCGCCGTCAGTGTCAGCCAGTTTGCCGTGTCATACGGAGCTCCATCGCACTCTTTAACACTGGTAGCATGCCGCGACAGCGTGGACGTGAACCGTATGTGCACTTGACGGACTTTGAGCGAGGGCATATAGTGGGCATGCGGGAGGCCAGGTGGACGTACCGCCGAATTGCTCAACACGTGGGGCGTGAGGTCTCCACAGTACATCGATGTCGCCAGTGGTCGGCGGAAGGTGCACGTGCCCGTCGACCTGGGACCGGACCGCAGCGACGCACGGATGCACGCCAAGACCGTAGGATCCTACGCAGTGCCGAAGGGGACCGCACCGCCACTTCCCAGCAAATTAGGGACACTGTTGCTCCTGGGGTATCGGCGAGGACCATTCGCAACCGTCTCCATGAAGCTGGGCTACGGTCCCGCACACCGTTAGGCCGTCTTCCGCTCACGCCCCAACATCGTGCAGCCCGCCTCCAGTGGTGTCGCGACAGGCGTGAATGGAGGGACGAATGGAGACGTGTCGTCTTCAGCGATGAGAGTCGCTTCTGCCTTGGTGCCAATGATGGTCGTATGCGTGTTTGGCGCCGTCCAGGTGAGCGCCATAATCAGGACTGCATACGACCGAAGCACACAGGGCCAACACCCGGCATCATGGTGTGGGGAGCGATCTCCTACACTGGCCGTACACCTCTGGTGATCGTCGAGGGGACACTGAATAGTGCACGGTACATCCAAACCGTCATCGAACCCATCGTTCTACCATTCCTAGACCGGCAAGGGAACTTGCTGTTCCAACAGGACAATGCACGTCCGCATGTATCCCGTGCCACCCAACGTGCTCTAGAAGGTGTAAGTCAACTACCCTGGCCAGCAAGATCTCTGGATGTGTCCCCCATTGAGTATGTTTGGGACTGGATGAAGCGTCGTCTCACGCGGTCTGCACGTCCAGCACGAACGCTGGTCCAACTGAGGCGCCAGGTGGAAATGGCATGGCAAGCCGTTCCACAGGACTACATCCAGCATCTCTACGATCGTCTCCATGGGAGAATAGCAGCCTGCATTGCTGCGAAAGGTGGATATACACTGTACTAGTGCCGACATTGTGCATGCTCTGTTGCCTGTTTCTATGTGCCTGTGGTTCTGTCAGTGTGATCATGTGATGTATCTGACCCCAGGAATGTGTCAATAAAGTTTCCCCTTCCTGGGACAATGAATTCACGGTTTTCTTATTTCAATATCCAGGAGTGTATTTTAATTAAATTCGTCACCAAGCGAATTTCAATTTGTTCCTTCACAACTAAGTCCCAGAATAATGGGGTCAAGGGTAAAATTTCGACGTTATCGTACACCATAGAGTGCCCAGTGTCAATACAATGCTCGCTCACCGCAGATTTAGTAGGTTGTAAGAGCCGAGTGTACCTGCGGTGTTCTGTGCATCTCTCCTGGGTAGTACGTGTTGCCTGTCCGATGTATGAACGGCCACACTCAGAGGGTATCTTGTAAACCCCAGGCTTCCAAAGCACCAAATCGTCCTTAACGGAACCCAAAAGTACTGCTCTGCTGTCTGTGGTGGAGGGCGAAAAATCACTTTCACTTCATGCTTACTTAGGATCCGTTCTGTTTTTGATGATAGGCTTCCCACGTATGGCATAAAAGCCATCGATTTAAAAGTCCCTTTTCTTTTTCTGATTTTCGTATACCCACAGTTGGTTTCATTCGTAGCACCTTATGTATCTGCTGTGGAGAGTACCCGCTGGCTTCACTCTCTCTTCTCAACTGTATGAGCTCGTCCTTCAGACTGCTCTTGTCAGCAATGACGTGTGTTCTGTGTGCTAGAACCCTGAGTACACTCATCGTCTACGAAGGATGGTGGCAGCTACTCGCACGTAAATATAAATCCGTAAGGGTTGGTTTTCGATATACTGCATCTCCCAAAGTGCCATTTTCTTTGCGGCGTACCAAAGGGTCCAGAAATTGAACGCATCCATCTTTTTCCATTTCAATCGTAAACTGAATTTGTCTGTGGATGAAATTCAGGTGATTTAAAAATTGTTTTCACTTTGCTTCACCATGGGGCCACACTGAAACGTGTAATCAACATACCTTCAAAACAATGCGGTATACAAGCTAACAGATTCAAGCGCCTTCTCCTCGAAGCCCTCCATAAAAAAGTGGGACACGAAGGGAACAAAGGACTACCCATGTCCTTTCTGTTCATAAAATTCGTTGCTGAATAAAAAAATATGTCGAGGTCAAAATACGTTCAAACAAACCCGAAATCTCTTTAGCGAAGGATTTGCCAATAAGAAAAAATGATTCTGAAAGAGGAACATTTGTGAACAACGACACTACTTCGAAACTGACTAACATATCTGAATTGTTCAGTTTGAGTGGTTTTAGTTTGCCAATGAAGTCCACTGGGTTACGTATTTCCCGCCAGAAGCCTTAATAACGACACGAAGTGTTTGGCACAATCATAGCTTGGAGTGCCAGAGGTACTCACTATCGGACGCAGAGGAAAACCATTCTCATGCCTCTTTGGAAGTCCATAAAGCCTTGGAGGAACCGTGTCAATTGGTTTCAACCTCAGCACAACTTCTGGTGAAAAAGGGGAGGCGTTCAGAAGCGAAGTAGTCTTCCTTACCATCTGGTTGATGGAGTCTTTACTGATCTTCCGCTATGTGCTGTCACTCAGTAAACTGTTTATTTTATTATGATAGTCATCACGTGTCATTAAAACGGTATCGCTACCTTTATCAGGTGGAAGAACCACCGTCTCGATATTCTGTCAAAGCTTACGTGGTGCAGCCCTCTCATCCACAGAAATGTTACTCTTTCGTGGGTGAGCCATCATAACTGCTCAACAAGTTTCACGTCTTATTTCTACTGCCAGAGATCTGATTCCAAACATACATAATACCTCTTTTCCACCGATCAGAGTCCTCGCACTTTGTGTGTCTGTGGCTGTATGCGCAGTGGTGTTGTCCGCGGGTTTATATGGACGGAGCAAGTGCTGCAGCGTCAGTGATCTCGACTCACTCTGAAGATGGCTGGACGGTATACAATCGAATTATTAGAAGAATAAGTGAAATTTATGCGGCTGCACGCCCGAGATTTTATGGAAAAATCGTTGAGCCGCGAAAATATGAAGATGCACAGTAATGAGAAAGACTTTAGTGAGAGAGAATTTAATTTGGCTGCTATGACAGTGGGAGCCATAGGTAACGATTCCATAGGAACTGAAATGGAACCCCACTCCCAACTCACCCCTCGCAGATGGCAGCTTCCGGCTACAGTAGGTACTAATTTCAAATTATTAACGCAACAACAGTTGTCTAAAGTTGATGCCAGTTTCAAATTATTAGCTCAAAAGCAATCTGCTCGAATAATTAATCACTTTAAAAGCATTTAAACAGAGATTTGTAAATGAAAGAAGCATACAGAAATATACCACAGGCAATCAAGCAGTTATTATCTGACGCCCAGTTGTTTCAGACGGATCAAACAGATATCTTGCATTCTGTTTACCAATAATTAAATGGAAGAGTTAACAGTCTCGTGACTGACTAATACAATTAGTTGTAGGAATGATTTAATTCCCAGCAAAAGATGTTTAAGGACAGATTTTCGAAGTGGATTGATGATAAAGACGCCGAGATAATGAAGAAGTAGGTACTGAACAAAAGGTTGTGGTACAAATGGCTAACTTACAAGTGATATCTGACCACGGTACTGCAAGGGAGCATTTAATCATGCCTTTAATAAAACAAAAACTGTCTTAACCAAAGACCTTCAGCGGCGAGCTGAAATGACCGCACAAATGAATGACATATGCTGGGAATTGTCAACAGTCTAGACTAGTGTACGCAGCCTACTGCCTGTAATTGCCAGGACAGATGACATGTATACCTCCAGACGTCCATATGACAGCACAACGTGTAACAATTTAGTCCATCGTCCAAACATTTAGCTTGCACATTTGGGGCGGCACCTACATTGTTTTCCGTGTTAATGATGGGAAGCCTGCTAAAGCACAACAAGTTTCCTCTCCAGATTAGAAAACCACACATCCATCGTATTATTTCATGTACTGGAAACCAACCTAGAATACCTGCTGTCGATATTAGACTCTGTAGACCTGAATGATGGCAACAGCAGGGTGCAGTCTACACATTCGAACAGACATGCAAACAATTATGGTTGTAAAGATTACTGTGGTCGATGTGGCACAGCACTGCATGGCAGATCGGTGAATCAAAACACATAGCAAAGAGCACAGAATTCATCTAATTTCAGTATGCGCAAAGAAATTACAACAGATTACCAAATTGGTAATCCTCATTCAGTGACAAAATCAATTTGGAAATCAGTGGCATCTCAACTTCATGAATTATCCACCACCTAATATAGCCCTCAAACTCAGGCAACAGACAAACACAGGACCATGAAGTCCCTCCATATTGGCAATGACAACAGAATCGTCTGGTGCATGTTGTGGAAGCGACAAAAGAACACCCCTCCATTCCAAGTAGTACGTCAAACTAATCACGACTGCATAGTGCTTTTTGATGCAGTTGCGGTATGGGGATGAGCCACTAACGTAAACCAAATGATTCACAAGCTAAATTACAAAGATGGCATTAACACAATAATTGGTAAAGAAGTGACTGGTGAAATTATTCTGGTAGCTATAAATGGGCTTCTGCAACGTTTAAAGCAATAAGTCAGTAATTTTTAAGACGATAATTGAGACCTCTAAAGTATACAATCTACCGGTAAAAATTTGTGTAACTTCTGATTCTATTGGTGCTAGATCTTGAGGTGTAAAGGTGCGGGCATAGAACAGAGCAGGTTTTGAAGTGAAGCCATATGTTAAATGTTTCTTATTGTAAAACTGTTTTCTGTGAACTGTATTTTGGGGAAAGTAGAAATACACCCCCTCGCGGAAAGTGTCATCCAATAGTTGTAAGGGAAGATATCGTCTTAGTTTTACGGATATCTAAACTCAGCTTGGTAGAATTTGCCAAATGATAAGTCCTAAGGTACTGTAAGCCTGTAGTAAGTGTCAAGTCGGTGTGACGCGACAAAAATATGCGCGTGAAACCTCGAATCATTCTCATTTATTAATAAAGGTGTAGGACCGTTCCACTGTAGAACTATCTCTGTCTAGGGGTCACATTTCACGTTCCACGGGAACTGCTAGAAATCAAATTGCTGGCCTATGTCGTATGAGTAGAAGTGTATGCTCTGTCGTAGGTTTGTGAGTAGTGGGTTATGGTGTAGGATTTATTCAAAGTATTTTCATTGAAGGAAATGCAGCGTGGAAGCCTGTGGGCATTCTAGCGAGATCCTCTCCTGCGAATGCAGGATCTGTAGTAGAAATAAGTTGATAGAGGAGCAGGAGCGTAAGATATGTGATCTTGAGATGCAGTTACAACACGCGAAGGAGGAACTAGATGGTTTGAGGAGAGTGGAGGGTGCAGAGGAATGGGACCTGGCAGTTGGCAAGAAGTCAGCTAGGAGGAGGAGGAGGTATTCAGACAGTTATATTTTGCTTGTATGCAGTAGATTTGACCAAGTGTCAGAGTTGAGTGGAGAGGCGCCTCCTGTAGCTGTAGGTGTAGGGAACATACAGCACCTCAGCAGTTAGGCGGCGTAGGTCAGTTGCAAAGTCTGACAGAAAGAAAAAGGTTCTCCTGCTAGGTAGTTCGCACGGTAGAGGTGTGAGCGAGCAGTTGCTGGAATTGTTGGGGAATGAGTACCAGGTAACCAGCATTGTAAAGCCTAGTGCAGGGTTGGCTCAGGGTACTGAGAGCACAGGGGAGTTATGTACGAATTTTTATGAAGGAGGATCAGACAGTGAGTGGAGAAGGGAACAGTATTGACAGGGACAGGGAATATGAGTAGGTGGTGACCTGGTAAATATTTCCACTAAATCTGGTGGCACTAATGTGCGTTTCGTGCAACTGTTTCAGTGTCGGGATTGGTCTCGTCTTAATGCTGCTGTTAGATGCGTTAACATGGGGCTCGGTAAGGCACCGATGGAAGAGGGCATGGGTAACATTTCAGAGGTGCCAGTTGAGTCTATCAGAAGATTGGGTCTCAATAGACATGGCCAGCACCTCAACAGATATGTGAAGGGGAGGCTGGCAAAGCATATAGGTGACAGTGTAGTGGGTGGTAGTGGTATTACTCATGGAAAAGTTCCTGTAGTAGTTGATGTTAGAGTTGCACCTTCATTAGGTTGAAGTCAGCTGATGGGTATACCTGCTTAAAGGAAGTCCCTCCAACCAAGGGCTCACCTTCAGAGGATGTCATGTTTCCAGGTAGAGAAGGAATTAGCATATTTCATCAAATGTAAGAGATATTGGAGATGAAGTTAGTGAACTGCTCATAGATGTTGCCTCTGAAATTATTGGTACATCGGAGCACCACTTAAATAATTTGACAGTCCAGAGGCTTCCTTTTCCAGGATACAGATTTGCTGCCTGTTTTTCAATGAGTTCTTTGTGCGGTGGGGGAGTGGCCTTGTACGTAAAAGACAGTATTCCATTTGAGTCCATGGACGCATCATGGCACTGCACTGAACATACCTTTAATATTGTGCAGGTTGTAACGGCCCCATGCCTTAATATGATGAAAATTCAGTTTTATGTTAGTAAATAAAATGTCACGTGCTTTAGGAGAATATAACTTCTCATCAAAACATTTCAAAGATGTTCGCAGGGTGATCGTCAAAAGGCTGAATAATACTGTTTCAAAGATAAAGTTTATGGCTCTTGACTTTCGTTGTCTAGGGTATTATATATTTATAAGAGGTCCGGATTTTTAAAAAATGTAAGGCTGGAGACATCTAGTAGTTTTATAAAAGTCATCACACGTTTTTATTCCTCTTTAAAAAACACACATAAAGTTTACATGGCGTCTCTGACAAAACAGTTACATCTTGTGCATCAACCTCTTGGGTTCTGCGATCCACACATATTTACATGCAATAGAATTATTCGGCACTAAAAATACTGACCGACGTGCCTTTCACAACTACACTGAGCGAACTGCCTACCGGTCTTCGACAGTGCTCGTATTTATAACCTTCCAAAGAGATCAACAAATTATCTCTTATTTTACAGTCAATTAAATTGTTATTAAATGAATTATTTACATGAAATAGTTACAAATGATTCTGGTGCTCAGGCGTTTAGGTGCATTTTACAAATAATTACAAGTGTCAACGAAGTGAAATACACTCCCGGAAATTTATATAAGAACACCGTGAATTCATTGTCCCAGGAAGGGGAAACTTTATTGACACATTCCTGGGGTCAGATACATCACATGATCACACTGACAGAACCACAGGCACATAGACACAGGCAACAGAGCATGCACAATGTCGGCACTAGTACAGTGCATATCCACCTTTCGCAGCAATGC
The DNA here is from genome assembly GCF_023897955.1 of Schistocerca gregaria. NCBI lineage: Eukaryota > Metazoa > Arthropoda > Insecta > Orthoptera > Acrididae > Schistocerca > Schistocerca gregaria. The sequence goes on from NC_064924.1 coordinate 517,645,690, forward strand.
AGGCTGCTATTCTCCCATGGAGACGATCGTAGAGATGCTGCATGTAGTCATGTGGAACGGCTTGCCATGCCATTTCCACCTGGCGCCTCAGTTGGACCAGCGTTCGTGCTGGACGTGCAGACCGCGTGAGACGACGCTTCATCCAGTCCCAAACATGCTCAATGGGGGACACATCCGGAGATCTTGCTGGCCAGGGTAGTTGACTTACACCTTCTAGAGCACGTTGGGTGGCACAGGATACATGCGGACGTGCATTGTCCTGTTGGAACAGCAAGTTCCCTTGCCGGTCTAGGAATGGTAGAACGATGGGTTCGATGACGGTTTGGATGTACCGTGCACTATTCAGTGTCCCCTCGACGATCACCAGAGGTGTACGGCCAGTGTAGGAGATCGCTCCCCTCACCATGATGCCGGGTGTTCGCCCTGTGTGCCTCGGTCGTATGCAGTCCTGATTGTGGCGCTCACCTGCACGGCGCCAGCCACGCATACGACCATCATTGCCACCAAGGCAGAAGCGACTCTCATCGCTGAAGACGACACGTCTCCATTCGTCCCTCCATTCACGCCTGTCGCGACACCACTGGAGGCGGGCTGCACGATGTTGGGGCGTGAGCGGAAGACGGCCTAACGGTGTGCGGGACCGTAGCCCAGCTTCATGGAGACGGTTGCGAATGGTCCTCGCCGATACCCCAGGAGCAACAGTGTCCCTAATTTGCTGGGAAGTGGCGGTGCGGTCCCCTACGACACTGCATAGGATCCTACGGTCTTGGAGTGCATCCGTGCGTCGCTGCGGTCCGGTCCCAGGTCGAAAGGCACGTGCACCTTCCGCCGACCACTGGCGACAACATCGATGTACTGTGGAGACCTCACGCCCCACGTGTTGAGCAATTCGGCGGTACGTGCACCCGGCCTCCCGCATGCCCACTATACGCCCTCGCTCAAAGTCCGTCAACTGCACATACGGTTCACGTCCACGCTGTCGCGGCATGCTATCACTGTTAAAGACTGCGATGGAGCTCCGTATGCCACGGCAAACTGGCTGACACTGACGGCGGCGGTGCACAAATGCTGCGCAGCTAGCGCCATTCGACGGCCAACACCGCGGTTCCTGGTGTGTCCGCCGTGCCGTGCGTGTGATCATTGCTTGTACAGCCCTCTCGCAGTGTCCGGAGCAAGTATGGTGGGTCTGACACACCGGTGTCAATGTGCTCTTTTTTCCATTTCCAGGAGTGTAGCTGGCTTACAAAGTGTTGAATATGACCTTTCTCATTTCCATAATATTGGGGTTAAAAATTTTAAGTCTGTAAATTACGTGAGTATACAGTACAAAAGTATTATTAAACTTATTTGTTTTTCATACTAAGTGTAGTGAATAATCGGGTTTTTCTGGCTAAATTTTATAACAAGTAGTTTGGTAGTCATGTATGTTAACACAATGAATAAGCCTATGTGAGCTAAACGTAACAGTTCCTAATGAAATAGTAGTGTTAAAACAGTTTAAATAAAAGTGCCTTGCTTTTGCAATCTCTTTTGGATCCATATATTATATACTAATGACACTGAAAAACATGGTATCATAATTGCACCCATACAAAATTTAACTAATTTGAGTTTCATTTAATGAAAAGTCGTAAGTTATCCTCAGTATCGTATACTTACATACTTCTTTTCCCTACTATCGGGATCATTACGAGGGGTACTTGAATTTAGTGAAACTAAACTTCTAATTGTTGTTGTTTATAGGTCCCCTAATTCTGACTTCAGAGAATTTCTGCTCAAGCTAAATTCACTTTACAGGAATTACCAGAAACTAGTTATATATGGTGACTTCAATATTAATTCTGTGTATGATAGTGAAATAAAAAGGATGGTGGTAGATCTCCTAAATTCATATGATCTGATGCTGACTGTGTTTTTTTCCAGCTAGGTTGTAGGGGAACAGTAGCACAGCCATACACAATATTTTTATTCATTTTTCATTAGTAAATGAGCATTCTGTCAGTAAAAAGGTGAATGAGCTTTCATACCATGATGCACAAATTTTAACACTAAAAGACTTTTGTACTCAAAAGAATGTGACATATAGTTTTTGAATGTATGTAGGAAAGATAATCCAACAGTAATACTTTTTTAAACCTCATCAAGGAAAACGAGAGACAGGATGTTTATAGTGCCAATAAGATAGATGACAAATTTAATGCTTTCCTTAACACATTTCTCATGCGCTTTTTTGAGTTGCTTTCCGTTAGAACGCTCTAAACGGGGCACTATCGGCAAAAGGCGGCCTGTGTGTCTGACTAGTGGGATAAGGATATCATGTAGAACAAAGCAGGAATTATATCAAAATGTTAGAAGTAGTCACAATCAAGCTACAGTAGCTCATTACAAACAGTACTGCAAGGTGCTTAAAAATGTTATTAGGAAGGCGAAGAGTATGCGGTACGCAAATAGAATAGCTAATTTACACGATAAAAGTAAAACCACATGGTCAGTTGTGAAGGAAGTGTCTGGTGAGCAACACGAGGTCGACGATATAAAGTTAGTTCGTAGTAAATATATTTCTGTTACTGATAAATCAGATATATGTAAAGTATTTAACAATCATTTTGGGAGCACTGCTGTTGAATTAAATAAAATTTTAGTTTCTACGAGAACGGAGAGAATTTGGCAAATGCCCTTACGAGATTGCTGTCTTAAATACTCCTCTGTGGTCAGACATGAGGAAGATTGAGTCAATAATTAAATCACTGAAGACTAAGGACTCACATGTATATGGTGGACTGCCTAGCAGAATATTAAAGTATTGTGCAGCACATGTTGATCCTGTATTTACCCATATTTGTAATTTTTCCTTTAGGATTGGTCAGTTTCCTGAACGATTAAAGTACTCAGCAGTAAAGCCGCTTCATGAAAAGGGAGGAAGGGATAATGTAGACAATTTGAGACCTGTCTATATGCCATCAGTGTTTGCTAAAGTTATTGAAAAGGCTGTGTGTGTAAGGATAATTGATCATTTTCTATCACACGATTTACTCGCAAATGTACAGTTCGGCTTTAGAAGTTTAACAACTGAAAAGGCTATAATCTCGTTTCTCTGTAAGGCACTGGATGGGTTATACGAAAGGTTTCGAAGGCTAGGCGTATTTTTTAATTTAAATAAGGTGTTTGATTTTGTTGATGACAATATATTGCTCCAGAAGCCGAACCATTACGGGATATGGGGAGTAGCTCACAGTTGGTTCACCTTTTACTTGAGCAACAGACAGAAAAAGGTCATTATTCATTGTTGAGAATGGCTGAAATGGGGGTCTGAGAGGGGGGGGGACGCTCAAGTGGGGGGGGGGGGGGGCAGGGACTAGTGTTGTGGCCACTCCTATTCCTTACTTGTATAAATAATATGCCATGCTCTCTAGTATTACAGGTAACTCTACAATATTTCTGTATGCTGATGGCACTAGCTTGGTGGCAAAGGATGATGTGTGGAACATTGGCTCGGTTTCAAATGACATAACTTCATGACTTCTAGAAAATAAACTAACGCTAAATCGCAGTAAGACTCAGTTTGTACACTCTGTAACACACACTTCACCAAAACCTGCCGTTTTTAATTTTAACAGAATGGGCATATTTGAACTGTTCAGTTTCAAATTTCTACGTGTTCAGATCGGTAGTAAACTGTCATGGAAAGTTCAAGTTCAGGATCTTGTTCAAAGACTTAATGCTGCCATTTTTACTATTCGACTGGTATCCGAAGTCAGTGACTATTCGACTCGAAAATTAGTCTACTTTGCTTATTTTCATTCGCTTATTTCATATAGTATTAATTTTTCGAGTAACTATTCCCTTTCAAAAACGATACTGTTGATTTGAAAACGGGCGCTCCGGGCAATAATTGGTGTAAGTTAACGAAACTCTTGTCGACCCCTGTTCACGAGTTTGGGTATTTTGACTTTGGCCTCTCAATATATATATATATATATATATATATATATATATATATATATATATATATATATATATATATATATTCCTTCCTGTCATTTCTTGTTAATAATATTAGAGTAATCCCAAGAATAAGCAGCATTTACTCAGTTAATACTCGGCAGAAATCAAACCTGCTTTTGGATCTCACTTCCTTTAATCTTGTGCAGAAAGGCGTGCAGCATACTGCTGCATCCATTTTCAATAAGCTGCCAGTAGAATCCAAAAATCTTAGCAGTAAACCACGCGCTTTCAAATCGAAACTGAAGAGGAGTTCCTTGAAAAATTAAGCTGATTTTTGTTGTATGATTGCGTTTAATTGAACTTACGGTATGTCTATTTTCGGGTTCATGAACATTTTAATTTTATCTGTTATTACTTTTATGATGTAATTTCATATACTGGCACGTTCATTGACCCTGGAGATTTGCTCCTGAATTTGGTTCTACGTAATTTGACGTGCAAATATATATAAAAAAACATCTCAGTTATGGAACTGCGTTTGTAACGTCCTGTCAGAAAGGCGATATTCGTAGTAATTGACGGAAAGCAGTCTGGTGAAACCGATGTGATACACGGAGTTCCTCAGAAAAGTTACTGGCTTTCTCCTATTCTTAATCTATGTAAAAGCTTTAGGAAACAATCTGAGTACTGTGTGCAGATGATGCTGTAACTTACCGACCAGTAGCGTCACTAAAGGAACAAAATTAATTAAAAATGTATTTATAGAAGATGTCCGTATGGTGCGAAATGTGGAAATTGATGCGAATGAGTGGTAAAAATTTTCTTACATTCCGGTTAACTGTAAATCACACGTATTTTAATGTTGTCGATTCAACGAAATACGTAGGGCTTACAACTGCGAACAACTTAAATCGGAACCATCACACAGAAAATATTGTGGGGATGACTAACCAAATATGACCTCTCAGAAGCAGAATACTTGATGATTCAAGAAATCTACTAAAGAAACTGCCAACTCTACACTTGTCCGTTCTCGTCTCGAGTGTTGCTGTGCGACACGGGATTTGTACCAAGCAGTATTGACGGAGTACGTCAAAAAGGTCCAAATAAAGGGCGTGTTGCTGTGTAGCCTGGGATCCTTATCAGTTAGGATTGAAGGGGGATGTCGAAGAGGTCCAAATGAAGGGCAGCTGGGTTTGTATTGTCACGAATAGGGGAGAGAGTGTCACAGTTCCGATACGCGAGTTGGGAGGCAATCATTGAAACAAAGACTTTTTCGTCACGGCCAGATATTTTCGCGCAATTTAAATTACCAGAATCCTTCGCAGAAATCGATTTTGTTGACTCCCATCTACATATGGAGTAACAACCGTCGTAATAAAAAAAAGAAATCACAGTTCGCTCGGAAATGTTACGTGTTCGTTTCTTCCCAGGCGCTGTTCGAGAGTGGGAAGGTTGAAAAATAGTCTGACAATGGTTCTATGAATCGTCTGGCAAACGCTTGAGTGTCAGTTGTAGAGTTATCATGTAGATTTACCTCTAATGTGTAATAATTTTCTTAATTTGTAAGAAGGCTTAAGAAAACCTCGTATTACTTTTCTCCATCTACACCTCGCGTAATTACCACTTGAGAAAAATTTGCGGGAGTCAGCAACATCCAAGAATGGAGTAGAAACGTGTGGAAAATTATTCTATTACGCCGTTCTCTGTCCACCATACATCGCAGTATGTCTTGCGGAGTACAGACCAAGAGGCCGACGATATATGGTTTCATACCTGTACGGTAGTATGTGCATGGTCTCACATCTCCTGGAGATGGAGCTCCGCAGTGGTAGAACCAAGGCCTGTTTGTCTTCCTCGGCTCCTTCGATGCATGTTTCTGTGTATCAGAACAGCTCTCTGGATTCCTGAAGATGATAAACATCGTAGCCAGAATACATTCTGAATCACAATGTTATTGTAAGCCGCTAGTAACTGACTAGGTAAAGTTTATTAGGTGAATACACTGAAGGAAAAATTTCTAACGCAAAAAAAAAAAAAAATTCTGTAGAGTAATGAAATTTTGGAAATATTATTTTTGTCCAGGCAACATATTTAAGTTATTAACCTTGCAGGACCACAGGTTAACGTAAGCGCGAGATTAGACATTGCAAATGTGAAACGCTGGTACATTAATAACCGACGCAACGGCCAGAATGTTCTATGCACGCATGCAAAAGTGTAAACATTGTGTTGTGCGAGTGCGGCATGTCAGTGTGTGGGATAGAGTTCCATCCCTGTTGCAACTGGACGGTCAATACAGGTACGGTTAATGATGTCTGTGGATGACGCTGGAGTTGTCGTCCGGTGATGCTCCATATTTGCTCGATTGGAGACGAATCTGGCGATCGATCAGGCCAAGTAAACATGTTTATACAACGCAAAGCATGTTGGGTTACAAAAGCTGTACGTGGACGAACGTTATCCTGTAGGAAATCACCCCTGGAATGCTGTTCATGAATGGCACGACAACAGGTCTAACCACCAGACTGGTTGATTGCAGGCCCTCAGCTGGTCCCTTCTAACCAACACACGAAGTCACTGGCACCGAGGCAGAATCAGCGCCGGCCGCTGTGGCCGAGTCGTTCTCGGCGCTTCAGTTCAGAACCGCGCGGCTACTACGGTATCAGGTTCGAATCCTGCCTCGGGCATGGATGTGTGTGATGTCCTTAGGTTGGTTAGGTTTAAGTGGTTCTAAGTCTAGGGGACTGATGACCTCAGCTTTTAAGTCCCATAGTGCTTGGAGCCACTTGATCCATTTATTTTATATTTTTTGCAGAATCAGCTTTCATCGGAAAACACAAAAGATCTCCGTCCTGCCCTCCAATGAGCTCTCGTTTGACACCACTGAGCCGCAAATGCCGGTGGTTTGGGGCCAGTTGAGTTCACGTTACACGGCGTCTGGCTAGGAATTGTCCATGAAGTAAACGATTGTAAGAGTGAGACCCGTCACAGTGGTGCCATCTTCTGCTGAAAATGCTGCTGCTGCTGCTGCTGCTGCAGTAGTACGATTCGCCAGAGCCATACGCCAAACGCAATGGTCTTCCGTCTCGGTAGTGACACATGGTAATGACATATGGCGGTCCGTAGCCTGATCTTCTTGCGATCGTACATTCTCGTGACCACCACTGTCAGCTACATTGGCTACATTGTTTTTCTGCAATATCACAGAAGGAACATTCAACTTGTCGTAGCCCTATTACACCGACATTATTGAAATTCAGTGTTGTGTTGATAATTGCGTCTTTGTGGCCACCAAGGCATTTTTTGCTAATGCCAACTCACCACATCAAATCCCAAAGATAAATAACGGTCACGAAAGTTACAGCGTGTATTTAAATCAAACCTCATTTTCAATTTCAGAGCGGCGCTACTGGCGTCACTCTTATGCAACTGACTCGAAACTGGAACAAACAAGATCTTCATATGTAAAAACACGCCTACCAACTTTTGTTTATGTCGCAATACTCCTTCTTCGGGTTGCTCTTTTTTCTATCAGTATAGATAAACACGACCTTATTCAAATGATTAACGTTACTACTTAACAGTGCTATTATAATTTAACATTTATCTTCAGAAATGAGCATAAAACACTCCTTGAGTTAAATATTTTCGTCGCACTGTTAATTATTATCATCGTTTATGCTATTTTCCCGGTTGTATATGAAGTACTGGAAGAAAAAACTTCTTTATAAGAAGTCTCTATAAATATAAATCTATACAAGGTGAACTAGAGCTCCACCGGAAAATTTTCAGAGCAATCAAGAGGAAAAAAAAGTATAATGTTTATAGTAATAAAGGTTCTCTAAAAAGCGTACCTTAAGAACTAAGAGCACTTATTTAGTAGAAGAGACGTGTTTCGCAATAGCGTAGACATAATAGTTTCGGTTAACCCTCTATATTATAACATTAGTAGGGTTAATTCTCTGTCACCGACAGTCCATCACAGATACAATTTAAAACGGCAGATATCACTACGTGAATTCGTACTAGTTTTAGTAGCTAAAGAAGCAATGCCGAATTCGTCTGTAAACACAGAAGCCCATACCTTCGGCAACTAATAAAGAGACGAGGCATTTTACGGTATAAATCGTCTACAATTTTTGTAACGGAAATTGTTATCCTAAGTTCTAGACCCTTAGTAAATCGTTAGTACTGCACGCCATCTCACTAGCAATCAGTTAATAAGTAACGTACACCGTTAAGTACTTCATTAGACACAATTAAATGAATGGAAAATTTCTGACCTCAATAATATTACCGAATTAATAAACGTCTACTATCGAGTAATTTAGATCATCACACCCTTCGTAATTTTTGAGTAAAACAGTCAGTGGAACGAGACTAAGCATCAGATTTCATCGTTATGAGATTTTCGTGGAACACTAATCCTGTACACGACCGTAAAGTAATTATTTGGACAGAAGTTAACCGTAAATTAAACAAATTATCCGTTCCTGGAGAGACAGACTTTTTGTCTCGGCGAAGGTTCTCGAATTACTTCCGGAATGTATGCTGCACTCAAATATAAAGAACTGTTAATCGTGTTGGGAGTATTCATTTCGTTGAGTAATTCTGGGAAAGAGACGCAGTAAGCCTGACATTTCAGACAGCATATAATAGATTCAGTAATGGGTTACGCCATTAGTAATAAATAAAATGTTGTAACCCACTTTAAGCCGAATAGTTCGTTGCGCATGTAGTCTTTCGTCGTTTCACCGGTAATATTTGATGAAATGACTCCTCAGACAGCCCTTTGTATGGCTAAAGAAAACGATCGGTCAACTACAACAATTATTAAACAAATTGTTAAATTAGTAACTCAAAATAAACTAAAACTGAAACTAACTCCACCAGAACTGGCCATGAAGGCTCAACGATACCGAATGGCTGCCGTGTCATCCTCGGTCCACAGGGGCACTGGATGCCGATATGCCCTGACATGTGGTCAAAAAAAAATGCTCAAATGTGTGTGAAATCTTATTGGACTTAACTGCTAAGGTTATCAGTCCCTAAACGTACACACTGATTAACCTAAATTATCCTAAGGACAAACACACATACCCATGCCCGAGGGAGGACTCGAACCTTCGCCGGGACCAGCCCCACAGTCCATGACTGCAGCGCCTTAAACCGCTCTGCTAAACCCGCGCGCCCATGTGGCCAGTATACCACTCTCCCAGGCGTATGTCAGTTTACGAGACCGGAGCCACAATTTCTCAGTCAAGTAGCTCCTCAATTTGCCCCACAAGGGCTGAGTGCACCCCGCTTGCCAACAGCTCTCGGCAGCCGGATTTAAAATACATAGGTGTCCAAAATTAAAACAACAAACGGAAATTTTGCAAGGTTGTTTTTATTTTGCCACGAAACATAGTGAAGTAGGAACAATGTAAAGGATACCGAACATAAATAATTGCTATACGCATAACGGCAAACAAAAATATTCTTCGTTTTTTCCAACGATGTACAGCCAAATTACGATAACTGCTTAATGTGCTCTGGTAGAAATACAGGCCCGACACTGACAGGGCATGTTGGGAATGATGCCATCAATCTCATGTTGAGGCAATAACGCCCATTCTTTCTGCAGAACTGCTCGCATGTTTTGGAGGCTGGCTGGTGGATGCTGACATGATGTAACCTGTCTCCCTTGTGCACCCCAGACAAGCTCCACGTGATTCAAAACTAGGGAGAGAGCAGGTCACGCCATGCGTGCAACATTTTCCGTTTACAAGAAAATGTCAACCATCCCGTCTCTATGAGGTCGAGCATTATCATCCATCAGTACGAAGTCTGGGTCCACACCACCTAGCAACAACCACATGTGAGGACCGCAGGTCTCTTCAGGTTGCCTGAGAGCAGTCAAACGCTGCAGATTAACATGTATAGTTTGGTGAAGAGTTGTTCGAGTGGTGCTCATAATGCCTGCCCAAAACAATTTAGGGATCCTCCTCGATATTGGTCTCTTACCACAATGCTTGAGTCCCGAAATCGTGTTCCATGTTCCTTCAGATGCAAATGCTTGGAGAATCACTTTCTGGACGAAATCGAGACTCATCTGTGAAATGAACGTTGGTCCACTGTTTGACGTCTATGTGTGTGTTGACGATTGCACTCCCGTCATTCCCTTCTGTGAAGATGCATCAGAGTTTCTCATACAGCAGATCTCCGACATTAAGGAGCACTTTGCTGAAACCTTTCTGACACTCCACTCCTATTCACGTGTTCCAGAGATAAGCAAAAACACCTTGTGAGTGCGTTAGCGTCAGTAGAATAAATGCTCAGGAGTGGACCCTTATTAGCTGTAAGATTGGTTCAATTTCTCTATCACCGTCAAAGAAGCACAAGAGTTTACGTAGTCTGTCACGTGACAACTTCAGGACAGTTGTCAATATAACGCATTACATCCTGTTTGGCAGCAATGACGCTGAACACAACAGCATCAAATATACTATTGGTACTATTTGGGATGACAATCTATTCTACGGAGGATGGTTAGTTTTTTTGACAAGATGAGCAAAAGATCACTGACGGTTGCTTGAGTTCACAGTGGATACAAGCTGGTAATCCAACAAGTTTCCACCTCTACGAGTGGCACTTACCTTTAGCTGCGACGTGCTGCCAGCTGCATGGCTGCTCTCGCCCTATCAAAATCCTATAAAAACTAACCAAAATCTTTACTGATTTCACCAGCTGAAACTTTCCTACGTTTCTTGTTAGGCGAGAAAACATGAATTCATCCGTAGTGTGGAAACTACGGTTATACACGTGCTTAGGTGAAACAGCGTGTGTAATTCAGTGCCCTATCAGTTCTCGCAAGAACAAGTAACTACATGGCGGTTTCGTTTCTCCTCTATCGGAGCTCAACGACTCTTCCTCTAATTTCTAGTGAATGTCAGCCAAAGTGAACGAGTATTCACACAGAATTCCTCTTTTGGCGTTGTACAGAGCGTGATGCACCCTGTTCTAAACTTGAGACGGGTTCACAGGAAAGTCTCCGAAGTTTTCCAGTATTGTGTCTTTCGTAGCAAACTGTCCCCCACCTGTCTTCTTTCGAGCTTCACGGAACTGCTTTTTTTCAGATCAATGGGAGCATTCGTTTCGTCTTGTGGAAACGACACCTGCCAATCACAAAGGGCCTACCTTTAAACTGAGTCGAAACATCGCCCCTTTTTCTTCTCCTGAGTTTATTTCAGCGAATCGGACATTTTATGCCCACTCTTGACGCCTAAAAGTTACACACGCATATCACGAGTATACCACAGGCCTTTCATGTGATCAAGTGCATCACTGGTCCGTTTGTGTCCATCTCGAAATTCCCCGACGCTGTTTTCTAAAGAACAGCGCAACTCGCGTCTGCCCCCAAACTAAAAAGTTTCTTCCAGCACCTTTTTTCTCCTTTTGCTCATTGTCGAGCAGGATTTGGGTTTGGTATGTTAATACCATTGAATAGAGTGTCACCCTTTTGGAATTATCTACTGTACGTTTAGATAGACAAATCTGCTCACTATCACTGAAGTATGTCTTGTGACGTATCCTTCTACTTGTTACGATGTGTAAAACGTCATGGAAGGTGCGAAATTAACATCCATTCAAGCTGCCACCTTACACTTTCTGTCACCGTTTGTCTCAATACAACACGTCAAGTGGATCGTGCAAGGTCAAATAGCAGTTGCTGTGTAGTACTAAGACTGCACCATCGGGCACTTACAGCCAAATAACACACCTCTCTGTCTGATATCACACGTGGTCGGTCCTACCCTGGTTTTCAGGATACAGTTTCGGCCTCTACAAATTGTCGCCCCATTAGAGAAACAACAGAACGATTCACATGAAGCCATCAGGCCACATCAGTTTGTGACTGCGCTGCTTCCATTATTCTTATGGCTTTCCGCCATAGAGAGTCTGGCATGCATCTCCATTGTGCCTGACTGTAGTGACATCTGTTGACAGTTTTTATGATGATACCAGGAATTAGGCACAAGATGGGTAAATAGATGTTTGTTGCTTTAATTTTGGACACCAGTGCATTTGGACCAAAAGTCACTGACTATCACTGTGAATAAACATTCAGCAGCCTACATTATAATAGGTAGTGAAATGGATCTGAGGACGTTATGCTTCGTTAACATACCAAATTTGCTTAATACCTTCGTTTATAAATGGATATGAGGCAGGTTATGCTTCGTTAACATACCTTATACACGTCCACATAACACATTTTCTTTCTTTGTGTGTGAGGAATGTTTCCTGAAAGTTTGCCCGTACCTTTATGTAACACCCTATATATATATATATATATATATATATATATATATATATATAAGTAGGCTGTTTAGGAATTTTTATTGGTAACGCCGCCGCCACATAGCGCTCTGTATGAAAATCACTGGCTGTGCCGTGTGCAGTCTGTGGCTGGTTTGCATTGTTGTCTGCCATTGTAGTGTTGGGCAGCGGCAGCTGGATGCTAACAGCGAGTAGCGTTGCGCAGTTGGAGGCGAGCCGCCAGCAGTGGTGGATGTGAGGTGAGAAATGGCGGAGTTTTGAAATTTGTAAGAATGGATGTCATGAACTGATATATATATTATGACTATTAAGGTAAATACATTGTTTGTACTCTATTAAAATCTTTCATTCGCTAACTATGCCTATCAGTAGTTAGTGCCTTCCGTAGTTTGAATCTTTTATTTAGCTGGCAGTAGTGGCGCTCGCTGTATTGCAGTAGTTCGAGTAACGAAGATTTTTGGTGAGGTAAGTGATTTGTGAAAGATATAGGTTAATGTTAGTCAGGGCCATTTTTTTAGTGATTCTTGAAAGTCAGATTGCGTTGCGCTAAAAATATTGTGTGTCAATTTAAGCACAGTCTTGTGTAATTTTTAAAAGGGGACGTTTCATATGTCGACCCTTAGCCGAAGATACCTCCCTAGAATCTTCTGATTTTTTCTTGTAGTTTGTGTAGTTAGTGTAGCCTTTGTTTAATGCTAGCGCGTAATTGTAGAAAGAATCTCCTTTGTAGTTGCAGTTTTTCATTGTTGTACAGTAAAACAGTTGTGGCATGCATGTAGGTTTGCACCAAGTATTTTGCAGCTGCGCTTGCAATTAACTAGATATTATTTTCAGTGCTACGTTAATGTGTTCACTTATTTTTCCTCTTCAAATTGCACTTTTCTGTGTTATCGTGTGATAATGGTGTGTGAGAAACATAGCACTAGGTTCCAAAGTAAACTGAAAAATGACAGTGAAGACGAAAGCAGTGTGTTAGCGCCACCATGTAATGAATTAACTAATGTTCAAAATAGTAATTTGGTAATTGTGCATAGGGAAATGGATCGGGCTGCAAATAATGGTGTAGGCAGTGAAACAGTTAGTGAACAGGGAAGCATTATCGATCGATTGGTAGGCAACAGCTCGCGTCAGGAATCCGAAATGACAGGACACAATCTTGCAAATATTGTACATTCAGCTTTTGCGTCCTCACCGTTTTCTCAAATAAGTCAAGACACATTTTCTGCTTGTCAAAATGTGAATGTTGCCGGTGCAAATGCACTGCCGAAAAGCATAGAGGAACAGATTCCACCACTAATACATTATTATTGCAATTAATGCAAGAAATGAAACAAAATCAGAGACAAACACAGCAACATTTTGACACAATGGAACAAAATCAAAAGTTAGACACAATGGAACAACACCAGAGACAAACACAGCAAAGGCTTCAAAAGTTAGACACAACGGCACCATAGACAAACACAGAAACAGTTAGACTCAATGGAACAAAATCTTCAAATGTTAGACACAATGGAACAAAAGCTTCAAAAGTTAGACTCAGTGGAACATACGCTTGAACAAACACATGAAGATTTAACTACTGAGTTGCATAAAATCGAATCGAAATGTCAAAAAGTCTGTAATGATTCGGTTACGCAACTTCCAAAAACTCAGCAAAAGGTAAAGGCCACAGTAGATACGATTTCAACACAAATGGACACTCTGAAATTTGTTTCAGAAAAACACACTGAGGAAATAAGTACACTATCGGAGAAAGTAGCCGTACTTTCGGATCAGTTCATTAACTTATCTGCAAAAGTAAATGATGATCTGAATGATACAGAAGAGTGCGAACAAATTAGGAAATTCAAACAAAATCAGAATCAAATTAATACGCAACACCAAAGAGAAATCCGGGAAGTACAAGATCTTCTGTCACAGGTAATACAAGAATTACGTATTTCAGAGGACACACGCGCTCCAACACAGGAAGAGGGACTTAGAAATACGGAAAAGCCACAAAATAATAACACAGGGCATTTCGGAAATTATGAAAGAACCGCAAACACGACGTAACAATGACCGATATGCTACTCGCCGACACGATGATTTTGACTATAAGCTGTTCCTTACTGCACGTAAATTCAAAACATTTAAGAATTCTGGCAGCGACATTCATCCAAAAGCGTGGCTCCATCAATTCTCTCATTGTTTTCCTCCCAACTGGTCATTAGAGCACAGATTAGAATTTATGTGTGGCTACTTGGAGAATGAACCAGCTGTAAGAATGCGATCGGTCATTCACGATTGTCACAGTGAAGGAGAATTTTATCATGCCTTCCTCTCAGCATATTGGTCTCAAGCTACACAAGACAGAGTAAAACATAGCATCATAATGATGAAACATTTCGAACAATCAGAATTTTCCAGTCTTGTCAAATACACTCCTCGAAATTGAAATAATAACACCGTGAATTCATTGTCCCAGAAAGGGGAAACTTTATTGACACATTCCTGGGTCAGATACATCACATGATCACACTGACAGAACCACAGGCACATAGACACAGGCAACAGAGTATGCACAATGTCGGCACTAGTACAGTGTATATCCACCTTTCGCAGCAATGCAGGCTGCTATTCTCCCATGGAGACGATCGTAGAGATGCTGGATGTAGTCCTGTAGAACGGCTTGCCATGCCATTTCCACCTGGCGCCTCAGTTGGACCAGCGTTCGTGCTGGACGTGCAGACCGCGTGAGACGACGCTTCATCCAGTCCCAAACATGATCAATGGGGGACACATCCGGAGATCTTGCTGGCCAGGGTAGTTGACTTACACCTTCTAGAGCACGTTGGGTGGCACGGGATACATGCGGACGTGCATTGTCCTGTTGGAACAGCAAGTTCCCTTGCCGGTCTAGGAATGGTAGAACGATGGGTTCGATGACGGTTTGGATGTACCGTGCACTATTCAGTGTCCCCTCGACGATCACCACAGGTGTACGGCCAGTGTAGGAGATCGCTCCCCACACCATGATGCCGGGTGTTGGCCCTGTGTGCCTCGGTCCTATGCAGTCCTGATTGTGGCGCTCACCTGCAAGGCGACAAACACGCATACGACCATCATTGGCACCAAGGCAGAAGCGACTCTCATCGCTGAAGACGACACGTCTCCATTCGTCCCTCCATTCACGCCTGTCGCGACACCACTGGAGGCGGGCTGCACGATGTTGGGGCGTGAGCGGAAGACGGCCTAACGGTGTGCGGGACCGTAGCCCAGCTTCATGGAGACGGTTGCGAATGGTCCTCGCCGATACCCCAGGAGCAACAGTGTCCCTAATTTGCTGCCAAGTGGCGGTGGGGTCCCCTACGGCACTGCGTTGGAGCCTACGGTCTTGGCGTGCATGCGTGCGTTGCTGCGGTCCGGTCCCAGGTCGACGGGCACGTGGACCTTCCGCCGACCACTGGCGACAACATCGATGTACTGTGGAGACCTCACGCCCCACGTGTTGAGCAATTCGGCGGTACGTCCACCCGGCCTCCCGCATGCCCACTATACACCCTCGCTCAAAGTCCGTCAAGTGCACATACGGTTCACGTCCACGCTGTCGCGGCATGCTACCAGTGTTAAAGACTGCGATGGAGCTCCGTATGCCACGGCAAACTGGCTGACACTGACGGCGGCGGTGCACAAATGCTGCGCAGCTAGCGCCATTCGACGGCCAACACCGCGGTTCCTGGTGTGTCCGCTGTGCCATGCGTGTGATCATTGCTTGTACAGCCCTCTCGCAGTGTCCGGAGCAAGTATGGTGGGTCTGACACACCGGTGTTAATGTGTTTTTTTTTCCATTTCCAGGAGTGTATTTTGAGGTCATGTTACATAAGAATCAGTATCTTTCAAACCCATACAGCCCCGCAGAACTCATCCGCATTTGCTTAATCAAATTACCTGAACATTTACGACAGATTATTTTAGCAGGACGATGCAAAGACGACATTGAAGCTTTTCAGGGACTGTTACAAGAACTGGAAATTGACACTGACAATCGCGGAACGCTAAAACAGAAGCACAACAATTACAGGTCACACCTGTCACAATTCCGCGATGACAGAAATAAAACACGACTAGGCTATTCGTACAACGTAAATCGTGACCAAAACAGACACCACCCGTATGACAACCGTTGGCAGAGTAGTAATAATTACAGGGAAAGATCACCTCTCCGCGGTAATGACTATCACAGAGACAATAAGAGAAACAGACATTATGGAAACCAAAATAATTATTATCAAGGGAGACAGAATAACTTAAGACACAACGGTCCAGCGCGCAGTTACGATCCAGGGAGAAATTCTCCACCACGTGACCGACAAGAAAGAAACTATGGAATATACCGACATGACGACACACGATATGATCGTAACGACAGACCTGAATTGCAGCAGAACTGGCGGGATTCAAACAGAGCAGGGCCCTCTCGACAAGGTTAATTTGTAGAAGTTAGGTCTCCAAATCCCATTAACGACGCGCGCCAACAAAGACACAATAGGCAATGACTCATACCGCTGGCAGCCACAAAACGTTTTTATGAAACTGACGACGCAGCTGCCGTAGCTAGTAATTACGTAAAAATGGAAGACATTAATGACATCTTACTCCAGGAACACGACGTAAAGCATAACAACATTGCATATCCTGTGATTCACATTACAGGTAAATGACGTAAAATTTAAGGCAGTACTTGACTCCGGCAGTCCCATTTCTGTAATTAGTGAAACAGCTTTTAGCAAATGCAGCAAATCGAACGATTGCCCCACACTTCCGTTACGCAAGATTAAATTACAAGGTGCAGTCATTGGAAAAAGTGTAGATGTACGCCAACAAACCAACTTAGAATTCTTTTGTCAAAGCCACAGCTTCTCTATGAAATTTCTTATTGTTCCATTATTGTCGACGGAAATTATACTGGAAGTAGACTTTTTGAATGAATACAAAGCAATCTTAAACTTTCATGATGCTGAAATAAGTTTAGAGGAAGAAGGTAAGTCAGTAGCTTTGAAATTTGAAGATTGGCTCTCAAACCATGACGAGGAAATTAATCGGCTTTACCTTCTGTTAGACAACAGTTCAGAATTTTCTACGGAACTAGACACCAACAATCACTCTGTAAGTACTGACAGGGATGATATCGACGGCATATTTGAAACTAATGAGTTAATTCAGAATAAAATTAAAAAATTTGATATTTGTAATGACACAGATAGGCAGGACCTTTTTGAGATATTACAAGCACATTCCACAGTTTTTACTCACAAAACAGGAACAATCAAGGGATTTCAATACCAATTTCGTGTTCGTGAGCATACTAAATTTTGTGTTAGACCATACGTAATTCCAGCACATTATAGGGACCGTGTTAGAACAGAGATACAATCTATGCTTGACGAGGGCATTATTGAGCCTGCAGTAAGCTCACACAACAATCCATTACATGTTGTTGGGAAGAAAAATGGGTGGATCAGGCTTGTCTTAGATTAGAGACAAATCAAAATTATCATTTTTCCTGAAACAGACAGGCCGCAAACTTTGGAAGAACTTCTTCAAAATTTTAATGGTGTAAAAGTGTTGTCTTCCGTTGATCTCAGATCCAGCTTTTATCAGATCGAACTTCATCCAGAATGTAGAAAATGCACAGCTTTCCTTTGTTTTGGCGTTTGTTATCAGTTTCGGAAACTTCCTTTTGGCTTGAACATTTCTTCGGCAGCATTCATTCGCGGGCTAGATTCCATATTACCTGAGTTCTTAAAATGTCACATCACCTTATATGTGGACGATATTCTGATAGCAGAAGCCTCATGGGAACAACATAATCGTATTCTCAACAGCGTGTTACGTATTTTTGCAGAATCTGGAATTACAGTTAACTTGGAAAAGTCTGAATTCGGTAGGACAAAGGTGAAGTTTTTGGGACATATTATTTCTTCTGAAGGCATTCAGCCGGATCCTGAAAAGTTAGAAGCAATCAGAGCCATTCCAGTTCCATCCACAAAAATCAAGCCCGCAGTTTCCTAAGTCTCGTGAACTTTTACCTTCGTTTTCTCAATATGCAAATTCTAGTTACACCAAAACTTTGTTCTCTCACTGGAAAAAATACTATTTGGAACTGGGACGAACAAGCACAGTTGGAATTCAATTCTTTCAAAGAATCGCTACTTAACGCGCCAATACTAGCTCATCCAGATCTGTCACAAGATTTCTGCCTTAGCACGGATTCTTGTAAAGTCGGTCTTGGAGCCCATTTATTTCAAGAAGCCATAGAAAATGACACTACCGTTCAGAAAACCATTGCTTTTGCTACCCGAGTGCTAACAAAACCTGAAAAAAATTATTCCGTTACTGAATTAGAAGCTTTAGCTACCGTTTGGGCATTTAACAAAATCCGTTTTTTTCTTTATGGTAAGCACGAAAAAGTATACAGTGATCATCGTGCATTACAATTTCTTATGTCTTCAAAATTAAATGATGACAGGTTAGAACGTTGGGCATTGTTTCTGCAAGAATTCCACTTCACAATAATCTACATTCCCGGCAAGGAGAACATTGTTGCGGACGCACTGTCACGCGCACCGGCTGGGCTTGAGAAAAGTAACACAGAAAGCAACCTCGAGGAAAATTTCAGTATTCTTTACATTCAGAAAGTCGCCTATGAAAACTTCATCACCACATCGTTAAAGGACATTGCTCATGAACAAGATAAAGATCCGATTTGGAAAGACATCAAAAGTAAATGGTATGAAAAGACACACACACAGATTCGGCATTATTATCTGGTTAGAAACAATATACTGTTCAAACGCTGCACTGTTGATGACAAGCTATGGGTACTTTGCATTCCAGACGATTTCGTTAATAAGCTCATTTGGTACATTCATTTCAGCTATGAACATTTTGGTCCACGAAAATGTTATCATATTCTTCGAACGACTTGTCATTTTAACAATATGGAAAAGAGAATTCGAAGAGTCTTGTCTATTTGTAAACTTTGTCAAAAGGCGAAACCATCTACTGTCTCGCATCGTGCTCTATTGTTTCCTATCATTCCTTCTAAATTAAAAGAATTTGCTGCTGTTGATCTCTTGGGACCGCTTGTCAAAACATCTAGTGGATTTTCGTACTTTCTAGTCGCTGTTGAACTTACTTCAAAATTTGTTTCTTTCACTCCGTTACGTAAAGCCACTGGACGGTCTGTATCCAACGCCTTTGTTAAAAATTTCTTACGTGAAGTTGGACACATTAGTAAAGTCATTTCAGATAACGGACCGCAATTCAGATCTGCTATTTAGTCACGCATGCTTCGTAACCATAAAATCAAATCTGTTTTTATTTCATTGTACCCACCACATTGTAACCCGTCTGAATGGATTATGAAAGAAATCAATAAGCTTTGCAGACTTTATTGTCACAGAAAGCATCAGCATTTGGACAGATATTTACACTTATTTCAAAACGTGCTGAATGAAATGCCTCATGACTCCACTGCTTTACCACCTGTTCTTGTACTGAAGAATAAAGAACCACCAAACGGAATCAGAGAGCTTGTACCTTTTCCGAAACTTCGACACAAAGACATAATTGATTTGGCTATTAAAAATATAAATTCTGCTGCAGACAAAAGGAGAAAATTACACGGTAAAGCAAATGCAAAGAAATTATATATTGGTCAGAAAGTTCTCATTGAAGCTCATTCATTGTCACATAAGAAGAAACACTTGAGACACAAATTCTTTCTAGTTTACAATGGACCTTACAGAATCCGACGTATACCACATGATAATTGCGTTGAAGTTGAAACTCTGCGTACTGGGAAGAGTAAAGGTTTACACCACATTTCACATGTAAAACCGTTTATTGAAAGATAATCTGCTTTTTAACTTTGTCTTTGCCATAAAGCTGTTCACTTCACGTTACCAGTATGCTTTGGCAGACTTATAAACTGTTACTATGCAACAATGTTTGAAGTTTACTATCCAGTCTAGAACCTAGGGAACATTTTTAAACAGAAATTACAAATGCATTGTTATAGTGAACTGACGACACAGTGTTGTTATTTGTACATTCTTGCTTGTTTGTTGCACGATTACGTAACGACTATAAGGCTTACATACTTAGAACATATACTGCCAATGAGATTTTAATGCAACATTTTGGTTTACTTGAAAAAATTCTCTTTATTTGAAGTACATTCGGTGAGATTAAAGATGACTTAGCATTTGGTTTCTTTGATAGCTAAACGATTATATCACGACGCTACTAATGTGTGACACAATTTACATTGTGCTTTTGTGGTGGATCTGTTTTATATCTGCACAGTTTTTCTGTATTATTCTGGAAAGTAAAACATGTTTTAGTAGTAACTTTTGTGGTATAGCTACAATGAGACAGCCTTTATCGTAGCACAACAGTACGTTACATTATAGTACTTTCTTGATCACGGTTAGGTACGTAATAACTACGATATCTATACGGAAAGCATTTCACTTTCGTTTATGATGAGGTAAGTAAATTGACTTCAGCAGAACTTTGCTTACAGAGGACGATAACTACGACAGTTCCACAGAATTATCTTACAGCAAAATGCAAATTTAGCACTACAGGGCACGCATTTGAATGATTAATTTGGTGCTTAAACCATTTATTTTTCAAGATTGTTGAAATAGAAAGAAAGTTTTTCGTGATACATTTCATTCCATTGCTGTAATCTGTAACACCTGAGGGTATAATTACATTAATCCTCAGGGGGGTACACGCTTACTTTGTGTACCATGTGTTTGGCAAGCACAAGGAGCCCTAGCTAATATAGTATTTGCTTATACAACTTTACACATCGGTACTATATTTTTCTGACACAGAATTACACAGCTATCTGATCATTTAACTGAGAGAGACAAATATATATTTTACTACATCAGTGACAGAGATTTACATAATTACACTGTTGGATAACTTCACACTTATGAAATTGTATTTTGTCTGTACTTTGTGAAATGTTCTTATTAATTCGGAACCATTGTGATACTATGAGAGCTCTGAATGATGTATTTGGTATGAGATCATGATGTATGTTTGAGGTAGATGACACTTTTTACATGAGCAGAGAATTTTATTTAGGTTTTGAAATTATTGCACAAAGCTATGACGTTTCTAAGATTTGACTGAGGTGTTATGATTTTATTATTACGATGATGATGTGAATTATGCTGCTGAGGTATGTTTAAGCTGATGCTATATGAGTTATTTGGTTATGCTACATATCTGTTATGATGAAATATTGAAGAGGTGTCGACGAATATGTATATGTGTAATAAGGTAAGGAATAATGATTAGTGGTTAGGGACTCAGGTTTGTTAAAAAGGATGTTGGAAACCGAGAATCGTACTTTAAGAGTTATGAAATGTGTGTATATGCGTGAATGTATCACAATGCTGGCGAAAATTTTTTGGACACTAATATATTGAAAGGATTTTGTTTCTACAGATGTGTAACGCAAATTCTTGACCTGTTTTTTGATATGAGACTGCCACTGTAGCGGAAACTGGTGTCGTAAATATTTCGGTAAGAAAGTTAAGTGACCACCTGCACGTAATGCGTCGTGGGCGCCCAGCTGGGCGACATCCACCTGGAAACAAACCATTAGTGTGTGCCTTTCAGAGGCACAGGTGGAGAAAAAGAGAGGCCATTATCCTCGGTATTGACATTCCTTTGTAGAAAGCACCGCAAATACGACACGCTCATTTCTTGGTAACATTCTTACATCTGCGCACCTGATTATGACAAGTGTCTTTGTACAAGATTTGAGAGAACTTCTTCTGACTTATGGAATGCCACATAGCTATTGAATGATGTTTTTATTCTTTACTTTGCATAATTGCTTATTTGCTTTGATATCTGTTTTCCAGCTGTGTTACAGCCTTGGTTTTATAAAATAAAATTAAATGCATTTGCTAATGTGAAAACTTTCTGTCAACAGATCTGTTAAATAATAATTTTATGATCCACATTCTTCAAAAAAAGGAGCACTTGAAAAGGAAAGAACAATAAGAAGGGACTAGTAACAGTAACTGCATACATAATTTTCCTTTCAAGTACTTGGTAATTTATTTCATAGAATTAGATTTGTGGTGCACCACTTTCATGACATAGATATAAATATGTGACTAGACATTTCCCTTTTCTGCATTGTTGTCTTTACTATAATATTTTTTCTGTTTGAGCTTTGTCATGTTTAGATATAAGTTATTACATGTGCTGCTGCTGTTTGCTAGGCATAGTGTTACTAAATTTCACTTTGTATTACTCTGTTAAGCCAGTTTTACTACTGGTTTATTTTTCTTGTTCCAGCACATTGGCTCATATTAGTTGTAATGTTGCACTGCTTGGTAATTTAGATTTACTATAGCTTGCTTTGCCAATTTCCATTTTTTTTGTCATTGCTGTTTAGGTTAATTATTTTGTGCTGCTGCATTGCATCGTCCCTTAGTTTACCACATGAGCTCAGTAGGTTTTAGTTAGTTTAAGAGGGGGTAGACTATATAAGGAAGTAACTATGATGAATTGGAAGAAAAGCATTGAGAAGCTATAAGAAAATGGTTTGGTCAAAAAAGTAGTGTACAGTGAAGAAAAACTATTTTTGAAAGAGGATGTGAACAGAATACAGAAAGCATGCTTGGATAGGATTTTTTTTGGGGCTGGAGCAAATGTTGAAATAAGAGAGACGATCTATGGAATGAAGTTTTAGGTTGGACTGCAGTACCAAATGTTACACTGAAAACAAACTCTGTCCTTTCCTTTTGTGTTATCCCACTATGTGTTTGTGTACACTTGTGTATTTATTTTCTTCCTGTCTCTGTGTACTGTTTCATAGAATTTTTTCTCTTCTAATACTAAGCTACATTCACTATGATGAGGAATACTGTTATCCTCAAATATAATTTGCATTAATAACATGTTATTTACTTCGTAAAGATGTTTACACATTGTTTATTCTATTTTGTTCTAATGCTCATGTATGAAATTGATGTTTCAGAAGTTATTCTGATCTTTTATGTATTTACTTATGTCATAATTCCTGTAACACTGATGTATTTGTTATTTCGATTCTTTTGTAAAGCCTGTATTACTGCAAATGTTATCTGTACTATTATGTTCTTTAATGATATATTTTGTACCTTTGTTATTGTATTCTTATGTTATAAAATTGTAATTGACACCAGTTGATCAAATTAAGTAATTTGTAAGTTAGATTTCACAATATGTGAGAAGTAGGGACAGATAGTGTTTGCACGTGTGTTAATAATTCAGCAAGGGACTGGATAACAGCATTGCTGGTTTTAAGGACATTTCAAACAAATTCTTTGTGAGTGGACAAGTGGTGGTTTATGGACTTGCTCTATTGTCCACAAGACTCTTCGATGGTGATTGTGCACCTGCACAGTCGCAATAGTTGGCTGCTAGCCATCTCTACAAGGACTAAAATGGGTCTACACCTCTGGCGGCCCACCAACACCGTAATCTCTACCAGGACTACAATGGGTATACCTTGTGTTGACCTACCTACCAATATTCTTCAAAACTTCGACTGGCTCTGCTGTGGGTTTTCTCTGTTGTGGCCCATTACCTGTCTGCATGTCAAGAGTCCGTACTGTCTTTCTGTTGGAAGGACAACAGTACTTCTTCAAGACTGCATGGAAATCCACTACTTCTGTATACATTTGCTTTTATTGCTCAGTCTTTGAGAAAAACACTGCTATTTTACTGTGATGAATGATCAGGACTGTCTATATGGACTGTGAGAAAATTTTAGCTTTTGACCAACATTTTATCAATAAGTGTGTGCATTTGATTTCTTTGTTATTGTAATCACTGGCCAAAACAATTTGTAAATTTTTTTTGTGGGGAGCATGGGGGCTATGTAAGTAGGCTGTTTACGTTTTTTTATTGCTAACGCCGCCGCCACATAGCGCTCTGTATGAAAATCACTGGCTGTGCCGTGTGCAGTCTGTGGCTGGTTTGCATTGTTGTCTGCCATTGTAGTGTTTGGCAGCGGCAGCTGGATGCTAACAGCGCTCAACGTTGCGCAGTTGGAGGTGAGCCGCCAGCAGTGGTGGACGTGGGGAGAGAGATGGCGGAGTTTTGAAATTTGTAAGACTGGATGTCATGAACTACCATATATATTTTGACTATTAAGGTAAACACACTGTTTGTTCTCTATTAAAATCTTTCATTTGCTAACTATACCTATCAGTAGTTAGTGCCTTCCGTAGTTTGAATCTTATATTTAGCTGGCAGTAGTGGCGCTCGCTGTATTGCAGTAGTTCGAGTAACGAAGATTTTTGGTGAGGTAAGTGATTTGTGAAAGGTATAGGTTAATGTTAGTCACGGCCATTTTTTGTAGGGATTTCTGAAAGTCAGATTGCGTTGCGCTAAAAATATTGTGTGTCAATTTAAGCACAGTCTTGTATAATTTTTCAAAGGGGACGTTTCAATATATATGTATATGCATCAAAAGAGTTTGCCTTCACCCCAGTTCCCTGAATTCCTGAAGGTAGACGTTGACTATGGCTATTATATCAAAGACACAGTCCCTTTGACTGTTCAGAGTTGTCACTAAACCCACCCAAATATGCATGAGCAGCACCTACTAGACGGAGGGGCTCAGACAGCCGATCAGTTCCAGTCATTCCACCAGGAAGGAGGTACACGGCTCGTGTTGTCTGTACTTCAACCATTCCTAGACGGTCAATACCGCAGTTCGACCGCATCCGCATTGTTACTTTGTGCCAGGAAGGGCTCTCAACAAGGGAAGCGTCCAGGCTTCTCGAAGTGAACCAAAGCAATGTTGTTCAGGCGTGGAGGAGTTACAGAGAGACAAGAACTGTAGCCGCACATGCCTTGTTCAGCCCAGCAAAGGGCTACTACTGCAATGGATGATCGCTACCTACGAATTATGGCTCGGAGGAATCAGGACAGCAACGTCATCATGTTGAATAATGCTTTTTGTGCAGCTTCAGGATGTAGCATTACGACTGTGTACAATAGGCTGCATGATGACCAACTTCACTCCTGATGTCTATGGTGAGGTCCATCTTTGCAATCATGACACCATGCAGCGCAGTACAGATGGGTACAGCAACCGGCTGAATGGACTGCTCAGGATTGGCATCACGTTCTCTTCATTGATGGGTGTCGCATATGCCTTCAAGCAGACTATCGTTAGAGACAAGTTTGGAGTCAACCCAGTCAGGCTGAACTCCTTGGACACACTGCCCAGCGAGTGCAGCAAGGCGGAGTATCACGATATGTGAATGGCATCCTCCGACCGAAAGTGCAACAATATCGGCAGCATATTAGCAAGCCATTCGTCTTCATGGACGACAATCACGCCCCCATCATGAACATTTTGTGAATGGCTTCCTTCAAATTAACTACATCGCTTGACTACAGTGGCCAGCAAGGAACCCTATCGAACATGCCTGGGATAGATTGAAAGGGTCTGTTTATGGACGATGTGACCCACCAACCACTCTGAGGAATCTACGTCGAATCCCCGTTCAGGAGTGGGAAAATCTGGAAAAACAGTGCTTTGATGAAATTGTGGATAGTATGTCGCGACAAATACAGGCATCCCTCAAAGCATCCCTTTCTGGACCACCACCTCTGAAAGTCCCGCTGTATGGTGGTACAACATGCAATGTGTGGTTTTCATGAGGAATAAAAAGGGCAGAAATGATGTTTATGCTGGTCTCTACTCCAATTTTCCGTATAGGCTCTGGAACTCACGGAACCGAGGTGATGCAAAACTTTTTTTTTATGTGTGTAAACAGGGTGAGGCATTTAGAAATGTTTGTGGGAATAGGTAGCAAAATACACATCAGATTTAAAAAGTGGTAATGAACGATGTTCCCTCAAAGAGAAGCAGCCATCACAACAACGCTCGATCCTCCTGCACTCCCCTCGGGGGAGGGAGGAGGAGTGAATACACATCGCAACTCTGTGTCTGAGCAACAATCCGACATGTATCAGTGTCACTGTTCTAACGTTTGCACATTCATTGCAAATGCGCTGCCGCATATCTTCAAGGGGTTTTGGTATGGAACTCTCTTTTAGCCACCCCAAAAGGAAAAAAAATCGCCAATAGTTAAATCGGGTGAACGTGCGGGCCACCTCCTCGTCTAATCCATCGACCCAGGGAGTTTCGGTTCAAAACTTCTCAAGCTAGTAATGAATAATGTGGCGGCCATCCATCATGTTGAAACCACATTTCCATTCTTGTTTGAAGTGCAACTTCGTCCATTAGTTTGGGTAAAACATTGTCCACATTGTTGCTGTACATTCGACCAGTGAGATTACCATCTATGAAGTATGGACCAACTACCTGCGCACCTAAAACACCGAACC
Source organism: Schistocerca gregaria (assembly GCF_023897955.1). Taxonomy (NCBI): domain Eukaryota; kingdom Metazoa; phylum Arthropoda; class Insecta; order Orthoptera; family Acrididae; genus Schistocerca; species Schistocerca gregaria. The sequence continues at coordinate 517,672,399 of NC_064924.1, forward strand.
AAACGTTGACACCGCATGGGCGTTGATGTTCAACTCGGCTTACCGATTGGGGATTCTCCCCTGACCAATAATGCATATTATGTCGGTTCACTTGACCACGACATGTAAAATTTGATTCATCAGTGGCAAGTATCTGCGATATGAAGTTATCATTGACTGCCAGTTGTTCTTGTACCCAGTTGCAGAAATTCAGGCGATTATGAAAATCGTCACCATGCAGTTCTTCATGCAGCGATAAATGAAATGGATGCCATTTGTATGCATGCAGTATGCATAGAACATTCTTTGTGAAATTCCTGAACCTCGTGCAGTTTACCGAGAACTAATGTGAGGATTTACAGTAACAGCAGCTAAAACATTCGCTGTGTTATTTTCGTTTGTCACAGGCGTCGATCGGACTATTTCTCAAGGTTTAACACTTTCCGTTTCAGTAAACCAATCGACAATACTGCGAAACGTCGTTGCAGACGAAACATTCCTATTGGGGAACAGAGTAGCAGACCTTTGACGAACTTCGTCAACATTTCTATCAGCCTCAAAGCACGCGGCAATGATATCGACCCCCTCTGCAACGTTAACATCGTCGAACAATTGAAACGAGATGTATAGAGTCCGAATCTCCGAAATAACATGCACAGTCTGAGCACGGTCTGAGCCCATGATCACAGTCTGGGCGTCATTCGACTGTGGGAGGTAGCATTATCAAAAATATCACAATTGTACTTCTATTGTCCTAATCGGATGTGTATTTATTTGAGATAGTATCGCTTTGCAACAATTGTCACCTCATTTCCATGTTTGCCAATTACAGCGCTATCTATCATGAAACGGAAGAAATTTTTCATACGAGAGGTACATTTTTTTCACAGAGAATTCAAATCTGCAATATAAATAGGGATTCCTGTTTACGATTTCCAGCCCCCCCCCCTCTCCCGCCGCCAACCCCTCCCGCCACTATCGGCGATGCAGTTCGCCAAATATTCCGACAAACAGCTTTTTATTGTTGACTGGGGGCAGTATACTAAAAACAAAAACATCAGTATTTACTAAATTTGCAAACTGTTAGGAGCAATATGTTTTTAGATTGGTTAGTTTATCCAAATAAGAGTGCTTCGTGGTTCAAGCAAGCCATTGATGTTTATTTTTCCTCGAGAGCAACGGAGGCGTTACTGGAGGATATAAGACAGAGTGGCAAGCCTCGCGATAGTGAATACTGTGGTCACAAAAGTATACCAAACTAATAACAAATGGAGAAATCAGTCATGGTTCCTACATACTCTAATGATCGTTCATTGACGCACATACATGCTTCGTGTGAAAAGATAACCGTTTATCAATCATTCTTGTGTTATGTACATTTTCCAACACCAAAAGGATGTTTAAATAGGTATAATTAATGCTTAATGCTTATCTTGATATTCCCAATGCTTATCCTAGCACTGTGAATTTTAAAGTGTATAATAGTGATGCATTATGTAAAATTACGAAACACAGAAAAAACATAAATATGTGGCAGACAATGCTGAAATACTGCACGATCTGGAGTAAAGGGTTATTCTGTAATCTATGGCTCTCAAAACAACCAAAACCTAGGGGATTAACGCTCTTTTGAGCTTCCGCACACGATTATCAACCCCCAAAACCTATCACTTCCTTCAAAGCAAATGTTAGAACCGTCCTCCTTCAGCTGCGTGTGAAGCTTAAAGGAACGATATCACCAAGTGCAACCCGTCCCCATACTCTAGCCTCAGCTCTATTGGTTATGATAGTTTCCTGTAATCTTATTGAGTTAACGTCCCAGTGGAGTAGCTCATTGACACGCCCCCAGTAATAAAAATCCAGTCGTTTTATATTGGGTAATCTAGGAGGACAACAAAAAAGTCTTCCCAATCACCACCTGTTTGAAAACATGCGATATAAATACGGCAGGGGTAGATGCCCCACTGTGTATAAACTACATCTAGAGAGGTTCTCTGATATTATCCAGAAACACTGGGAATGAAAACTATAATAGATAAAAATAACGAGCACTAGGTAGACTCATGGACAACCAGTCCAATATGGTAGACATAGTATTTAAAATCTGGAAAGAAATGAGGGTTAAGACAACCGACCTCCTATTGAACTCAATGTGATGCCTCGGAAAGAGAAGGAAGGAGGAAGATATGTCAGACAGTGAGGAGAAAGCAGAAGATGGGCATGGCTAGGACAGTGGAGGAGATGGAGAGACATATGGGAACGGCAATGGGCAGAGAGAGCGGAGAGGAGGAGATGGACAGAGAATGCAAAGAGGAGGCGATAGAGAGAAGCTGGAGAAAGAATAGACAGGCAGGTAGAAGGGGGGAGGAGGTGAACAGAGAGAGGAGGATAGGAAATGGTCAGAGAAAGGGAAGAGGAGATGATGAACAGAGAGAGGGGGGAGAGGAGATGAACAGAGAGAGGGGAAGGAGGAGGATGGCAGAGCAGGAGTGGAGGTGGCGGACAGGGAACGGATGAAGAAGGACACGGGTAGAGAGCAGAGGTGAAGGTGGAGGTGGTTGACAGAGAAGGGGTGAAGGAGGATATGGACAGAGAAAGGGAGAAGGAGGAGATGGACAAATATGTTGTTGTTGTGGTCTTCAGTCCTGAGACTGGTTTGATGCAGCTCTCCATGCTAATCTATCCTGTGCAAGCTCCAGCATCTCCCAGTACCCACTGCAACCTACATCCTTCTGAATCTGCTTAGTGCATTCATCTCTTGGTCCCCCTCTACGATTTTTACCTTCCACGCTGCCCAGCAATGCTAAATTTGTGATCCCATGATGCCTCAGGACATGTCCTACCAACCGATCCCTTCTTCTAGTCAAGTTGTGTCACGAACTTCTCTTCTCCCCAATCCTATTCAATGCCTCCTCATTACTTTCGTGATCTACCCATCTAATCTTCAGCATTCTTCTGTAGCACCACATTTCGAAAGCTTCTATTCTCTTCTTGTCCAAACTATTTATTGTCCATGTTTCACTTCCATACATGGCTACACTACATTCAAATACTTTCAGGAACGACTTCCTGACATTTAAATCTATTCTCGATGTTAACAAATTTCTCTTTTCAGAAACGCTTTCCTTGCCATTGCCAGTCTACATTTTATATCCTCTCTACTTCGACCATCATCAGTTATTTTGCTCCCCAAATAGCAAAACTCCTTTACTACTTTAAGTGTCTCAATTCCTAATCTAATTCCCTCAGCATCACCCGACTTAATTCGACTACATTCCATTATCCTCATTTTGCTTTTGTTGATGTTCATCTTATACCCTCCTTTCAACACATTGTCCATTCCGTTCAACTGCTCTTCCAAGTCCTTTGGCGCCTCTGACAGAATTACAATGTCATCGGCTAACCTCAAAGTTTTATTTCTTCTCCCTGGATTTTAATACCTACTCCAATTTTTTTCTTTTGCTTCCTTTACTGCTTGCTCAATATACAGATTGAATAACATCGGGGAGAGGCTACAACCCTGTCTAACTCCCTTCCCAACCACTGCTTCCCTTTCATGCCCCTCGACTCTTATAACTGCCATCTGGTTTCTGTACAAATTGTAAATAGCCTTTCGGTCCCTGTATTTTACCCCCGAAACCTTTAGAATTTGAAAGAGAGTATTCCAGTCAACATTTTCAGAAGCTTTTCTCTAAGTCTACAGATGCTAGAAACGTAGGTTTGCCTTTCCTTAATCTTTCTTCTAAGATAAGTCGTAAGGTCAGTATGGCCTCACATGTTCCAACATTTCTACGGAATCCAAAGTGATCTTCCCCGAGGTCGGCTTCTACCAGTTCTTCCATTCGTCTGTAAATAATTCGCGTTAGTATTTTGCAGCTGTGACTTATTAAACTGATAGTTTGGTAATTTTCACATCTGTCAACACCTGCTTTCTTGGGAATTGGAATTATTATATTCTTCTTGAAGTCTGAGGGTATTTCGCCTGTCTCGTACATCTTGCTCACCAGATGGTAGAGTTTTGTCAGGACTGGCTCTCCCAATGCCTTCAGTAGTTCTAATGGAATGTTGTCTACCCCCGGAGCCTAGTTTCGACTCAGGTCTTTCAGTGCTCTATCGAACTCTTCACACAGTATCGTATCTCCCACTTCATCTTCATCTACATCCTCTTCCATTTCCATAATATTGTCCTCAAGTACATCGCCCTTGTATAGACCCTCTATATATTCCTTGCACCTTTCTGCTTTCCCATCTTTGCTTAGAACTGGGTTTCCATCTCAGCTCTTGATATTCATACAAGTGGCTCTCTTTTCTCCAAAGGTCTCTTTAATTATCCTGTAGGCTATATCTATCTTACCCCTAGTGAGATAAGCCTCTAAATCCTTACATTTGTCCTCTAGCCATGCCTGCTTAGCCATTTTGCACTTCCTGACGATCTCATTTTTGAGACGTTTGTATTCCTTTTTGCCTGCTTCATTTACTGCATTTTTATATTTTCTCCTTTCATCAATTAAATTCAATATTTCTTCTGTTACCCAAGGATTTCTACTAGCCCTCGTCTTTTTACCTATTTGATCCTCTGCTGCCTTCACTACTTCATCCCTTAGAGCTACCCATTCTTCTTCTACTGTATTTCTTTCCCCCATTCCTGTCAATTGTTCCCTTATGCTCTCCCTGAAACTCTGTACTACCTGTGGTTCAGTCAGTTTATCCAGGTCCCAACTCCTTACATTCCCACCTTCTTGCAGTTTCTTCAGTTTTAACCTACAGTTCATAACCAATAGATTGTGGTCAGAGTCCACATCTGCTCCTGGAAATGTCTTACAACTTAAAACCTGGTTCCTAAATCTCTGTCTTACCATTATATAATCTATCTGATACCTTCTAGTATCTCCAGGCTTCTTCCATGTATACAACCTTCTTTTATGATTCTTGAACCAAGTGTTAGCTATGATTAAGTTATGCTCTGTGAAAAATTCTACCACATGGCTTCCCCTTTCATTTCCTAGCCCCAATCCATATTCACCTACTGTGTTTCCTTCTCTCCCTTTTCCTACACTCGAATTCCAGTCACCCATGACTATTAAATTTTCGTCTCCCTTCACTACCTGAATAATTTCTTTTATCTCATCATACATTTCTTCAATTTCTTCGTCATCTGCAGAGCTAGTTGGCATATAAACTTGAACTATCGTAGTAGGCATGGGCTTCGTGTCTATCTTGGCCACAATAATGCGTTCACTATGCTGTTTGTAGTAGCTTACACGCACTCCTATTTTTTTTATTCATTATCAAACCTACTCCTGCATTACCCCTATTTGATTTTGTATTTATAACCCTGTATTCACCTGACCAGAAGTCTTGTTCCTCCTGCCACCGAACTTCACTAATTGCCACTATATCTAACCTATCCATTTCCCTTTTTAGAGTTTCTAACCTACCTGCCCGATTAAGGGATCTGACATTCCACGCTCCGATCCGTAGAACACCAGTTTTCTTTCTGCTGATAACGACATCCTCTTGAGTAGTTCCCGCCCGGAGATCCGAATGGGGGACTATTTTACCTCCGGAATATTTTACCCAAGAGGACGCCATCATCATTTAACCATACAGTAAAGCTGCATGCCCTTCCACTTGCTTTCAGCCGTTCGCAGTACCATAACAGCAAGGCCGTTTTAGTTAGTGTTACAAGGCCAGATAAGTCAATCATCCAGACTGTTGCCCCTGCAACTACTGAAAAGGCTCCTGCCCCTCTTCAGGAAACCACACGTTTGTCTGGTCTCTCAACAGATACTCCTCCATTGTGGTTTCACCTACGGTACGGCTATCTGTATCGTTGAGGCATGCAAGCCTCCCCACCAACGGCAAGGTCCATGGTTCATGGAGGGATGGACTGATAGAAGACTGGAATATATACATACCTGGTGAATATCTGGTTCTCAAGGTACGACCAAACATTCAGGAAACATTCCTCACACACAAAGAAAGAAAATATGTTATGTGGACGTGTTCCGGAACGCTTACTTTCCATGTTAGAGCTCATTTTATTACTTCTCTTCAAATCACATTAATCATGGAATGGAAACACACGGCAACAGAACATATCAGAATGACTTCACTTTGTTACAGGAAATGTTCAAAATGTCCTCCGTTAGCGAGGATACATGCATCCACCCTCCGTCGCATGGAATCCCTGATGCGCTCATGCCACCCTGAAGAATGGCGTATTGTATCACAGCCGTCCACAATACCAGCGCGAAGAGTCTCTACATTTGGTACCGGGGTTGCGTAGACAAGAGCTTTCAAATGCCCCCATAAATGAAAGTCATGAGGGTTGAGGTCAGGAGAGCGTGGAGGCCATGGAATTGGTCCGCCTCTACCAATCCATCGGTTACCGAAACTGTTGTTGAGAAGCGTACGAACACTTCGACTGAAATGTGCAGGAGCTCCATCGTGCATGAACCACATATTCTGTCGTACTTGTAAAGGCACATGTTCTAGCAGCACAGGTAGAGTATCCCGTATGAAATCCTGATAACGTGCTCCATTGATCGTAGGTGGAAGAACGAAACTAAAATGAGCTCTAACATGGAAATTAAGCTTTTCCGGACACATGTCCACATAACATACTATCTTTATTTGTGTGTGATGAATGTTTGGCGGTACCTTTTTGTAACACCCTGTACACAGGGTGATCCATTGTTACTGATCTGGCCAAATATCTCACAAAATGAGTATCAAATGAAAAAACTACAAAAAACGAAACTAGTCTAGTTTGAAGGAGGAATCCAGATGGCGGCATGATTGGCCCGCTAGATGCTGACATAGGTCAGACTGATGTTAACTGCGTTTTTAATAAAATAGGAACCCCCATTTTTATTACATATTCGTGTAGTACGTACAGAAATATGAATGTTTTAGTTGGATCACCTTTTTCGCTTTGTTATAGATGGCGCTGATGTATGGCTATTATGATCAAAATGTCCAACGGGCGTGTGCTATGTATGCTGCTCGGTATCCTGGACGACATCATCCAAGTTCCAGGCCGTTCGCCGGATAGTTACGTTATTTAAGGAAGTGTTCAGCCACGTGTGAAACGTCAACCACGACCTGAAACAAATGATGACGCCCAAGTAGATATTTTAGCTGCTGCCGCGGCTAATCCGCACATCAGTAGCAGAGATATTGCGAGAGAATCGGGAATCTCAAAAACGTCGGTTTTTAGAATACTACATCAACATAGATTGCACCTGTACCATATTTCTAGGCATCAGGAATTGTATGGCGACGACTTTGAATGTCGTGTACAGTTCTGCCACTGGGCACAAGAAATATTGCGGGACGATGACAGTTTGGATTCGTTCTATTTAGCGACGAAGTGTCATTAACCAACAGCGGTAACGTAAACCGGCATAATATGCACTATTCGTCAACGTAAAATCTACGATGGCTGCGACAAGTGGAACATCAGCGACCTTGGCGGGTTAATGTATGGTGCGGCATTTTGGGAGGAAGTATAATTGGCCCCCATTTTATCGATGGCAATCCAAATGGTGCAATCTATGCTGACTTCCTACGTAATGTTCTACCAATGTTATTACAAGATGTTTCGTTGCATGACAGAATGGCGTAGTACTTGCAACATGATAGATGTCCGGTACATAGCTCGTGTGCAGTTGAAGCGGTATTGAATAGCATATTTCATGACAGGTGGGCTGGTCTTCGAAGCACCATACCATAGCCCGCACGTTCACCGTATCTGACGTCCCCGGTTTTCTTTCTGTCGGGAAAGTTGAAGGATATTTGCTATCGTGATCCACTGACGACGCCTGACAACATGCGTCAACGCATTGTCAATTCATGTGCGAACATTAGGGAAGGCGAAGTACTCGCTGTTGAGAGGAATGTCGTTACACGTATTGCCAAAAGCATTGAGGTTGACGGTATTTACAGGTAATCACGCTGTAATCACATGCGTTCTGAGAAATGATAAGTTCACAAAGGGCATGTAACGCTTTGGAACAACCGAAATAACATGCTCAAACGTAACTACGTTCTGTATTTTAAATTAGAAAACCTACCTGTTACCAACTGTTCGACTAAAATTGTGAGTCCTATGTTTGTGAGTATTACAGTGTAACCTATCACAAAGCGAGAAAAGAGGTCCAACTAAAACATTCATATTTCTTTGCGTACTACATGAATATGTAATAAAATATGGGGGTTCCTATTGAGACAAACGCAGTTAATATCCGTTTGACCTATGACAGGACCATCCAGGGGCCAACCATAGCGCCATCTGGTTTCCGCCTTCAAGGTAGATAAGTTTCGTTCTTTGTGTTTTTTTTCGTTTGACGCTTATTTGGTGAGATATTTGGCCCGGTCACGATCAATGGACCATACCGTATACTATGTTATCAAAAGCAGCCGTACACTCCCAAAACAAACGTTTTTCATATTAGGGTCATTGTGCTGCCACCTACTGCCATTTCCACATCGGCGACCTCAGTAGTAATTAGACATCGTGAGAGAGCAGAATGGTGCACTCTACGGAACTCACTGACTTCGAACATGGTCAGGTGATTGGGTGTCACTTCTGTCACACGTCTGTACGTGAGATTCCCACGCTCCTATACATCTCTAGTCCACTGTTCTCGATGTGATAGGGAAGTGGAAACGTGAACGGATACGCACAGCTCAAAAGCGTACGGGCTCACCTCGTCTGTTGAGTGACAGAGATTGCCGTCATTTGAAGAGGGTCGTAATGTGTAATATGCAGACACCTCTACAGACCATCACATACTCCAAACTGCATCAGTCACTGTAAGTTACGCGGGAGGTGATTTTATGTTTGAGCGGCTCCTCATAAGCCGCACATCACGCCTGTAAATGCCAAATGACGGCTCGCTTGGTGTACGGAGCGTAAACATTGGACGACTGAACAGTGGAAAAACATCGTATGGAGGGACCAATCACGGTACACGATGTGGCGATCCGATGGCATGGCGAATGCACGCGGAAAGTCATCTGCGAGCATGTGTAGTGCCAACAGTAGCATTCGGAGGATGTGGTGTTAGGGTGTGGACGTGTTTTTCATGGAGGGCGCTTGCAACCCTAGTGATTTTGCGTGGCACTGTCACAGCACAGGCCTACATTGATATTTTAAGCACCTTCTGGCTTCCCCTCTGTTGAAGAGCAAATCGGGGATGTTGATTGCATCTTTCATCACGATGGAACACCATTTCATAATGCACGGCCTGTGGTGGAGTGGTTACACGACAATAACATTCCTGTAATGGACTGTCTGCACAGAGTCCTGACCTGAATCCTACAGAAGACCTTTGGGATTTTTAGAACGCCGACTTCGTGCCAGGCCCTCTGACCGACATCGATACCTTTCCTCGGAGTAGCACTCCGTGAAGGTGGGCTGCCGTTCCCCAAGAAGCCTTCCAGCACGTGATTGAACGTTTGCCTGTGATAGTGGGAGCTGTCATCAAGGCTAAGCGTGTGCAAAAACCACATCAAATTCTAAGATTAGGGAAGGTAAACCTTCCCTAGTGGATGTACACTATCACTTATACGGTCAGTAGGAGCTTACCATAAACTGAAAAAGCACATCCACTAGTGAAGGTGAACCATCACTGTACGCGGCTAGGGAAAGTGTTCAGCAGCGTATTATCCAGTATAAAGGTGTGCCATCGCTGCTCCGGGTTATTAACGGCGCGTCCAGGCATGCTACCATGCATCAGCATGAATGTAACTGTTTTCAGTTCGTTATTGTTATGTTATACAGCAGTGCAGCTAAGGTCGACAGTACTGCACTTACAGTTTATAGTAGTGCAGCTGTGGATGACAGTAGAGCAGTTACGGTTCACATCACTGCAGCTATGGTTAAATCAATGAAGTTCTACGAACATGTCAGAGTAGAACGGGAAAATCTCAGTTATAATTCTGTCTTGATGGACAGAGAAAATTACGAGTCAGCAAGACTAAATCATTAAAATCTGGAAGAAAGAGGGGAGCCAACGACTACAAGTTTCTGAAGAGATATGAAGTGATGGAAGTGAATGTAGTAAATATATTAATACAACCTGTAACTGAAGAAGGTAAGATTAAATACTATGTTTATGATGATATTCTGCATGATTCTCATGTAATGACTGGCCATGTTGGACGCGACCGAATGATGAAATACTCGAAGTCAAAGTTATGTAACACAACATTCAGAGATGTCCAAATTTATCTTAGCTTTGGAACCCTTGTTTACAAAAGCAGAAAGGTCAGAAAGAAGGGATAGTAGTGAAGCCAGTATTGTCCAAGGAGCTAAATTCCAGATGTCAAGTTGATCTCATCGACTTCCAATCGGAGCCATATGCAGATTACAAATTCGTAATGGTTTATCAAGACGTCACTTAATTCGTTGTTCTCAGGCCACTGAAGTCCAAAACAGCTGAAGAGGTATGCGATAACATATTGATATTTTTATGTTGTTAGGCGTTCCGTCATTATTGCAGTCTTGACATTGGCAGAGAGTTCGTTAACAAAATAAAGAGCAGCTCAACTGGACTATGGCCCAATTTTAAGATAGTCCACGGTAAATGTAGACACAGAGTCGAGCCGTGCATTAATATTTGTTCAGATAATGAAGAACATCGCTGTAAATTTTGGAATTAAAAGATCTCTATACGAAGTGATGTTAGGCTGCCCTCCTAAACATGGTTTTTCTTCAAGACGTTTACGTCCTGAAGCATTGATGAACGTTCACTCTGAGATTACCTTGAAAATACAGTTAACCAAATAAGTGTTAGCGCTGAGACAGCGACTGAAGCATTGCAGGATTAAGGTCACAGTAAACCTCCATTGCAAGAGGATGACATATCAACATGAACAGAGTTTGAGAACAGAGAGAAAGGAAGTATTCCTGAAAGTAAAGACTACTGCCTGACTGATTTAGACGAGTCAGCTCGTGCTATTAAGAAACACAGAACTGAAGGGTACAAGTACTTAGAAGAACAAGCCCTAATAATGCAGAAGTGTTAATATCGCTGCTCTCCAACAGTGGAAAATGGCGGCACTGTGAGAGTTCGAGGTCTCGACTTCGACAGAGGAAGAGGAGAGGCTAGGTCGATCTTGGGTGCCGTTCTCGAGACAACGGTCGATGGCTCATACTTAATCGGAACGGGAGACGGTGTGCTGAGCCTACTATACACGGTATAGTAAATGTTTTTCTTTTTCTTCAAATATTTATGGAAGGGATGATACGACTGGCCACTGCGGCTACAACTGCAACATGTCATTTCAGGTCCCAGTTCAGTACTTGCGCTCTAAGTGGAGTAAGTTGCAGCAGCGAAAACTGTTGCCCTGAGGACAGTAGCGACGTCTCAGTCGATGGAAAGTGGCCACGGATTCTTCAAATGCAACTGCCAGCAAAAATGTCATACTCAGATGCTTTTGCAAAAACAAAAATGTATTGTGCAACTCAAAATGCCATGGTGCACGTCCTTGCTGCAACAAATGAATTTTACATAATAGGACTATGTTTCCAAACTACAGGTGATAAATACAACTTTCCAACTACAACTGTTTTATAATGCGTTTGTTGGCGTGGCCATCTTCCGCAACAGCTGTTAACATCTGTTACTATAGGTTATCTGTCTTGAGCTGACTGCAATCCGATTAAAAAGACTTACACAAGACGCGTTTCGCTTTCCAGAATGCGTTTCGCTTTTGTTTACAAACCATAGTTTTTGGTTATTGGTGTTTTTTTTTTTTTTTTTTACATAATCTGCTCCTCCTCCTCTTGCTAGAAGTGGTTGCTATCGACAGCCTTCATTTCGCATCTGCACTTGGGAGTTTTTGGCGACGCCAATCACGGCTAGCAAGAGGGGAAGAAGCAGATTATGTAAAAAAAAAAAACCACAACAACCACACAAGATGCTTTGTAAACAAAAGCGAAACGCGTCTGTTGTAATTCTTTTTAATCAGATTGCAGTCACTTCAAGACAGATAACCCACAGTCGCAGATTGACTGTTTGATTATTGCAGCCACAGTTAACATTCCTTACCTCTTGGCAGTGAAGGCATACATTCACTAGTGGCAGTGCACTATCCCTAGTGCATGTGTATTGTTTGACAGAACTGGAATCAGTAATCCACTTTTATTAAGTGGAAAAGTAAAGATGCACTGTCACCTGGAGTGGTATACTTGCCCTGAAACTTCCACTCTCCTCCTAAAGAACTGGATCGATTTCAGCTGAAAATGGTATGCATGTTACTCATCATCTGAAAAGGAATATTTTGGGGGATAAGAACCATCTACCACCCACAGAGTTGGAGGTCAGCGCAGAAAGTGGATGCATGAAGGATTAACTCAGGAACTTCTATAGAAATTTCGACCAAATTTTGTATTTACTTGACTTCAACATTTGCATAAAAATACAGTGAGTGTGATACATCCCTCCCGCTCCAAAACGAGGCATGAGGAGCCTTCACATGAAAAAAATATCCGATAACGAACCATATTGCTAACGGATCCATAGTCTTCGGGGTAGCAAGGCTGAATGGTGACAGTCCTGGTGATGTTTCTTTTGTCTCCCGCCAGGATAGGATGCGCGTGGATGTGCTCCTGTGAACTGCATCTGAAGTATTGGCCGAGAGTGAATGAAGGAGACGTTAAGCACTTCGGTTATGCATGTAACTAACACTTTTTTACTACAGTCGAAAACACAAGTAAATAAAAAAGGCTTACATAAGGTGAGCAGCCGGCTGGAGTGGCCGAGCGGTTCTAGTCGCTACAGTCTGGAACCGCGCGACCACTACGGTCGCAGGTTCGAATCCTGCCTCGGGCATGGATGTGTGTGATGTCCTTAGGTTAGTTAGGTTTAAGTAGTTCTAAGTTCTAGGGGACTGATGACCACAGAAGTTAAGTCCCACAGTGCTCAGAGCCATTTTGAACCAGCTGTAAGGTGAGCATCTAGGTGTGAAGCCGTAGTCCATGTCGGATCAGAGTCTCAATAGCAAGCTAGCCCATTCGATAATAGAAGCGATATTTCCAGGCCGTCTGCTCCTGATGAAAATGGGCAGAAACCAAGACGTCACTCGCTGAGCCAGCGTCGGCCAGAAGGCGCTGTGCTCGGCGTAGTTAGTCTTCTCTCGTAGTGCCAACTTACGAGAGCGTGCACCTACGTTGTGGCATCATAACTATCGCCGCTACAGTTTCTTCTCTATGTCGGGGTGGGAAGAGACGTGGGGAAGGGTCAAAGACAGTGACACATAGACATAACTGTTATAGACTCTAAAAATAATGGGGTGAGGTAATGCTACTAGCCCTATGGGTGGGAGTGGGAATGAGAACAGATGTCTCGTAAAAATGTTCTAAAGCGACCTGCTGGTAATTCTTTCCAGGTAAATTGTTGACCTGGAATACTGTAAATGTATGAAGCGCAATCTGACTTTTATTTGTGTTGTTCAGTGCATTAATAACGGTCGCGAGAAGGATCACTGCAGAAAATCAATAGTTTTGTCACCATCAAAATCATACTACACAAATGAATACGACAAATACATTTAAAGTATTCTCTGGAGTCATATGGTGTAAAACCGCGCAGAAACTGAAAGTTGGCAGTGTGTAATATGAGTGACACATGCACTCAGGGATATAGCCACGAGCAAGTCGAGGGGAGATAACTGACAATAAAGGGTAATGCGGCAGGTGTGTGGTGTGCAGTTAGATACACACGAAGCCAATAAAATTTTTTTAAACCCTCTGACACAAAGATAAAGGGTGAGGAAAGGTAATTAGTACTTCACAATATACATCATTATTAAAGCATTCGTTCACAGATTTGTGAATGTACTTCTCAGATCTGTGGACAACAACTGATTTAGAAATGTAGTAACAACAAACTCCCTCAACTTTGACAACAAGGTAATTTGTACAATACAAAATCGTAGAACATTTCATCTACAACTTCTTTTGTGAAACAGATCTGTAGAATATGGCTATGTGAACGTGATAATGAGTTCAACGTTGTTTCTTTCCGTCTACATCCGTAAACATACACTACTGGCCATTAAAATTGCTACACAAAGAAGAAATGCAGATGATAAACGGGTATCCATTGGACAGGTCTATTATACTAACACTGATATGTGATTACATTTTCACGCAATTTGGGTGCATAGATCCAGATAAATCAGTGCCCAGAAAAACCACCTCTGGCCGTAATAACGGCCATTGAGTCAAACAGAGCTTAGATAGCGTGTACAGGTACAGCTGCCCATGCTGCTTCAACAAGATACCACAGTTCATCAAGACTAGTGACTGGCGTATTGTGACGAGCCAGTCACTCGGTCACCAGACGTTTTCAATTGCTGAGAGATCTGGAGAATGTGCTGGAGGGCAGCAGTCGAACATTTTCTGTATCCAGAAAGGCCCGTACAGGACCTGCAACATGTGGTAGTGCATTCTCCTGCTGAAATGTAGAGTTTCGCAGGGATCGAATGAAGGGTAGAGCCACGGGTCGTAACACATCTAAAATGTAACGTCCACTGTTCAAAGTGCCGTCAGTGCGAGCAAGAGGTGACCAAGACGTGTAACCAATGGCACCCCATACCAAAACGCCGGGTGATACGGCAGTATGGCGATGACGAATACACGCTTCCAAAGTGCGTTCACCGCGATGTTGCCAAACACGGATGCGAACATCATGATGCTGTAAACAGAACCCGGATTCATCCGAAAAAATGCCGTTTTGCCATTCGTGCACCCAGGTTCGTCGTTGAGTACACCATCGCAGGCGCTCCTGTGTGTGATGCAGCGTCAAGGGTAACCGCAGTCGTGGTCTCCGAGCTGAAAGTACATGCTGCTGCAAACGTCGTCGAACTGTTCGTGCATATGGTTGTTGTCTGGCAAACGTCCCCATCTGTTGACTCAGGCATCGAGACGTGGCTGCACGATCCGTCACAACCACGCGGATAAGATGCCTTTCATCTCGACTGCTAGTGCTACGAGGCCTTTGGGATCCAGCACGTCGTTCCATATTACCCTCCTGAACCCAGCGATTCCATATTCCGCTAACAGTCATTGGATGTCGACCAACGCGAGCAGCAGTGTCGTCTTCATGGTTTAGCAATTTTAACGGCCAGTAGCGTATTCACTCTCTCGCTCTCTCTCTCTCTCCCTCTCTCTCTCTCTCTCTTTGTGGAGAGTCTTTTTTTCTGTCTTTCTAAATTCGAATTTCTATGGTTCACTACGTTGAGCAAACTGTAACGGAAAACTTTGGAAAGGGAATTAAGGTTCAGCGAGAAGAAAAACTGTGGACTGTCGATGACACTGCAATTCTGTCAGAGACAGGAAACGATATGGAAGGTTCAAAATGGCTCTGAGCACTATGGGATTTAACATTTATGGTCATCAGTCCCCTAGAACTTAGAACTACTTAAACCTAACTAACCTAAGGACATCACACAACACCCAGTCATCACGAGGCAGAGAAAATCCCTGACCCCGCCAGGAGATATGGAAGGGCAGCTGAACAGAATGTGCAGTGATCCAAAAGGATGACAGAAGATGAACAATAACAAAAGTAAAAGAGGTAACGGAAAAATCAAAAACTGGAAAATCCGCATTGGAATAACCGCAATATTATAAAAAGGATAGATTTCTGCCTGCCATATACAGGAGATGTTGAGTCGCTGACAGGCACAACAAAAAGACTGATGTATATTTGAATATTTGGAGGAAAGGTCTTCTTTTGACACAAAACACACACACACACACGCAAACACACACATTGAAGAAACCACAACTCACACACATAAGACCACTTGCCCGCTAAGGCCACACCATCAGCAACTGCCCCTGATGGTAGAAGTAATCTGTGGGTGGCGGGGGGGGGGGGGGGGGGGGGAGGTAGGGAGGAGGCAGGGGCGAAGAGAGAGAAGCATAGCAGTGTAAGGGTAGCAGAAGGTGTAGTACTGCTTTTGGACGCATGCAGAGCATGGTGGGAACAGAGCATGGCTAATATGGGCAGCCTGGAGGAGGGGAAGGAAGTGAAAATGCAGAGAAGAAGAGGAGTGCAAAAAAATACTAGTAGGTGTGTTGGTCGAATAGAAGGCTGTCTAGCGCTGGTGCGGGAGTAGGGAAGGGGATAGTTGCGTAAAGGACAGGGCCTAGCGAAGCATGATTCTAGGGGGTTACAGGAATGTAAGATGCATTGCAGGGAGGGCTTTCACCTGCACAAACACCAGAAAAGCTGTGTTACCACAAAGGATCGAGATGGCACAGGTTGAGATGCAGTCACTGACATGAACCATGTTGTGATGGACAGTATGCTTAGTGACTGTGGTGTACAGCTCTCTCTTTGCTACAGTTCGTCAGTGTTTGTTGAAGTGGACAGACAGCTTGTTGTTTATCATGCCAACGTAGAAGGCAGCACATTTGTTGCATCTTAGTTTCCAGATCACATGAGTGTGTTCACAGGTAGACCTACCAGTGATAGGAAAGATGACTCCTGTGACTGGACTGTAGTATATGACGATGGGAGGATGTATGGGACAGGTGTTGCATCTAGATCTATTGCAGGGATTCCAGCCATGAGGCATGGGGTTGGGAGCAGATGTAAAGTAGCTATCCTTAAGTGTGTTCCATAGGTTCGGCAGACAGATTCTAAACATTCATGGTGGTGTCTGTTTGTTCTATATCGTGTCTCCCTACCACTTTCGCGCAACGACGCTCTGAGCGTGTATTTTAGGGAATTAACTAGTTTGTACCTGGGACCTGTTGCTGGTAAGGAGACGCCAGACCACACATGACATGTAGAATTCAAAAGAGTTCAGTGAGACTAGCGATGATATAACCAAATACTTAATGATCTCTGTGTCAGTTCAGCTCCACTGCACTCCCTGTAAAAGAATCTTAATACTAACTAAATTTAGTGGAAGGGGTTCAAGGCTTTCCTATTGTTAGTTAGATGGTAAAATAACGTCGAAAAAGCAGTTAAGTTTACCATTGGAAATTTTATTCTACTCACAAAACATTGTTTATAAATTGCACTATTGATAAAAGGAGATGTTTTAATACAGGATGGTAAAAACCAACTGCGTTCAACAAAAATGTGAACGAATGTTCCCTGAATGTGTTTCCAAGTTCTACAATCGATCGAAGGATGACCTATGCCATATCACATCTATAATCTAGGTTTAATTTAAGTTTCACAAAAGAGAAAACTATCAAAATGGTCTACAGTGACCCTCAATTATCTTCAATTACTTATCTAACTTGTCGTAAATTACAGTGGCTGATGTGGCTTCTCAATAACTATATAAAAGAAAAATCATAGCGTTTCAGATCTGTTCTTCAAGTGGCAAATGTGAACACCATGAGTTTTAATTAACGATCGACACTAGTATTACGCAAAAAAGGGTTGTAACAGATGAGTCTTCTGCAGTTCTGAGTGAAACCTTATGCGCTCAAAAATGCGGCATCAGGAAGCAAACCAGTTATCAGCTGAAGACTACAAGAAAAAGAAAAAAAACAACAACAATTATTGACTCACGATCCAAGTCTCAATGCAGTATAATAAATAAAAAGACCGCTTTGCGTTATCACTGATCCTTTTATACTGATGAAATTATTTTTCTTTGCTTAGATCATTAACTTGATTCCAGATAAAATGAATTTAATTGCTCAATGTTACTGCAATAGCACTAGTAGCAAATATTTCATTTCAGTGTTAATCACTTGTTGTGTGGTTGTGGTCCTCTGTCTCAAGAATGGTTTGATGCAGCTCTCCATTCTACTCCATTCTGTGCAAGACTCTCCATCTCTGAATAACTACTGAAATTTATATGCTTCTGAACCTGCTTACTGTGCCGTCTCTTAGTCTTCCTCTACAATTCTTACCCCTCACATTTCACCGAGCGAGGTGGCGCAGTGGTTAGCACACTGGACTCGCATTCGGGAGGACGACGGTTCAATCCGGCCATCCTGATTTAGGTTTTTCCGTGATTTCCCTAAATCGCTCCAGGCAAATGCTGGGATGGTTCCTGCGAAAGGGCACGGCCGACTTCCTTCCCTGTCCTTCCGTAATCCGATGAGACCGATGACCTCGCTGCCTCGCTGTTTGGTCTCTTCCCCCAAACAACCAACCAACCAACCTCACACTTCGTTCAAATGCTAAAAGGGTGATCCCTTGATATGTTAGAATGTGTTCTATCAGTTGAGCCCTTCTTCCAGTCAATTTATGCCACAATTTATTTTCTCCACAAATCTATTCAGTATCTCCTCAGTAGTTGCGTGATCTGCTATCTAAACTTCAGCGTTCTTCTGTATTACGACATTCCAACACTTCTATCCTCTTCTTGTCTTCACTGTTTGAAGTTCATGTTTCACTTCCAGACAAATACTTTCAGAAAAGACTTCGTAACACTTAAATCTATATTCCATCTTAACAACTTTCTCTTCTTTAAAAATGCTTTTCTTGCCATGCCAGTCCACATTTTATATCCTTTTACTTCAATCGTCATCAGTTATTATGCTCCTCAAATAACAAAAAACTCATCTACTACTTTTAGTGTCTCCTTTCCTAATGTATTTCGTTCACTATCACATGATTTAATTCGAGTACATTCCATTACCCTTTTTTGTTGTCATCTTATATCATCCTTTCAAGGCGCTGTCCATTCCGTTCAGCTCCTGTTTCAAGTACACTGCTGTCTCTAACAGTATTACAATGTTACTAACATGCCTCAAAGTTTTTGTATCTTCTCTCTGAACTTCAATAACTATTCAAAATTGTTCTTTTGTTTCCTTTACTGCTTGCTCAATACACACATTGAATAACATCGGCTGCAGGCTACGACCCTGTCTCAATACCATCTCATCCACTACTTAACGTTCATGCCCCTCGACTCCTATCTCTTCCATCTGGTTTCTGTACATGAGTTAAATATCCTTTTGCATCCTTTTACTCCCTTTCACCTGTTTCGTTAGCGGCACTTTTATATTTTCCCCTTTCATAAATTAAATTCAATGTCTCGAATGTTATGCAAGGGTTTCTATTAATCTACGTCTTCTTACCTATTTGATTCTCTGCTGCTTTCACTATTTCATCTCTCAAAGCCACCCATTCGTCTTCTACTGCTACCGTTTTCGCTGTTTCAGTCAATTGTTACATAATGTTCCCTCTGGAACTCCCAAAAACTTGTGGTTCTTTCAACTTATCCATGGCCTATCTATTCAATTTCCCACCTTTTTGCAATTTCTTCAGGGTTGTTCGACAATTCATAGCTTATTAATTTTGCTTAGAGTCCACATCTGTAAGTGGTTCCGAAATCTCTTTCTTACCATTATATAATCAATCTGAAACCTTCTAGTGTATCCAGGTCTCTTCCACGTACACAAACCTATTTTACAATCCTTAAATCAAGCATTAGCGATGATTAAATTGTTCTCTGTGTAAAATTCTACTAGGCAGCTTCCTATTTCATTCCTTTCCCTCAGTCTACCTTCAATTTTTCCTACTATCAAATTGCAGTTTCCCATCACAATTAAACTTTTTTTCTCCCTTAACTATTGCCATAATTTCTTTTATCTCATCATACATTACTTCAATCTCTTCATCATCTTCAGAGGTAGTTGGCATAAAAACTTGTAGTACTGTGTTGAGTGTTGGCTTCTATTTTACTTTGCTGCAATAATACATTCACTATGATGCCCATAATAGCTTGCCCATATTCCCATTCTCTTACTAACCATTACTGAGCCGTGCATGGCTCGCGCTCATGCCATCTCTTATTTTACATCCTGTTTTCTTCGTGTGTCCACCTCTTCATGTTAGTTTCGATTCCCGTTGTCACTGAGTTGCTGCTTTGTGTGCCCGTCAGCGGCAGCAGCAGCGCCTATCGATATAGCCCTCACATGTTATCTTTGCTCCACTGCTATTACTTCCCGGTTGTCCTGTCATGGAGTCAGTTGGAACGTGCCAGGAGTGCAGTTCGGACCTGCCAGTCGGGAGTTGGAACGCGGAACTTGTTCAGTCGGGTTGGAGCAGCAGTGAGGCCTCGATGTCGATGGCTCGCCCAACCTTTGCCGCCATGCATCACTTGAGCCGGTGACTGTCTTCGAGGATCGGCGGTCGATCGTCCTAATGGACGAGGTGAAATGGCTCGCCGATAGCTAATGGGTTGGCTCTGTGTGTGTGTGTGTGTGTGTGTGTGTGTGTGTGTGTGTGTGTGTGTATCGACTCCCGATTTGTCTTCATGATTACACAGCCACTGTCGATTGTCGTTCTTGCAAGTGTTGTCAAACTGTGTGTGTAGTTGGTGTCATTTCCACTGACAGCTTGTTTTAAATGTCGTCGGCGTACTGGCAGTGAGTTGGCCGGTTGGAGCGGAGCAGCCAGCAAGTCTCCAAGCGGCACATTTGGCCGGGCCCGCTAGCGGTCTCTATGCAGTATCGGAGCATGTGGGGGCTGTTCCGAGTGCTACGAGTTTCGTGGTTCACCGACCCAGGACATGAAAGTTGAGTGGTGACTTAATTACCGAAGACATATCTGTTCTCGATGTCTCCTTGGTTGGCGGTTCGCTGTTGGCGGAATTCCTGGGAGCAACAGCGAGTGTTCAAGTTGGTGAAGATTAGCCGCTGTGTGGTGGAATTAACTATATTTGTCGGTTTGAAATTCAAATCCACCAGCGGAATTTTCTGCCTTGTGGCCGTTAGTGTTCCGTTTACCTGCACTGGTCGCTGACGTATATTCAGGCAATGTCCTTTCCTCACCGCTTGTCGCTGTCCAACATGGTGTTCAGTTTTTGACAGCTTAATGTATGTTTCGTTGAGGGTGGCTATATCTGTAACGTCTTGGCTTTGGAATTCTCGTATACTGGTCGGTGGTTAGCACGTCGTCTGGTCGGTGGGTCCCTGACTGTCTCTTGGTTGTGTTTCCGGCGGATCAAGTATAGTCGGGACAACTTCTTGTCTCACCTAAGCGAACGTTAAGATTTCAAGGGCAGACCGAGCCCCCTGGAAACTTCCGTGCGCCGTTGCCCATACTTCCTTTCTTGTTGGTGTTTAATTGTGTATTTTTAATGGCTCATAGTCAATGGTTGGAATTTGTATTCTTTTAAGAGTGTTTTAAAAACAAAGGCCTTCAGGCATTTTAAAAGTAAGTTTTTCTAAATTGGGCAAGTCTTACATTGTCTGAAGGTAAAGCCTAGGCCTTCTGCCAGTTGAAAATTTATTTTATTGTTTTAAATCATCGGCCTTCAGCAACTTTAAGTTTTAAGAAACTTACTTATCAAGTATCACCTTTTGGAAGATAAAGCTGTGGGCCTTCTGTCTGTTGAAAATTTATTGTAACGTATTGTTGTTAAAAGCATCAACCGTCAGCCGCTTTATGTTTTAAGGATCTTACTTATCAAGTATTACATTCTTTCCAGATAAAACTGTGGGCCTTCCGCCTGTTGAAAATTATTCGTAGTTGTATTGTTCTCAAAATGATGGGCCTTCACCGCTTTAAAATGTTGGATTCTTACATACCAAGTCTTACATCACTTGGGATTAAATACTATTTAAGGTTAAAATCTTTGCTCCTCCTACCTTGGAAAATTGGCTGCAGATATTTTTAAACAAAGGCCTACAACCGTTTTGAAATAAGGTTTCTTATTGGTCATAAAGCTTGGGCCTTCTGCCTATTGAAAGGTTATTGCAGTTATGTTGTTTTAAATTTATCGTCCTTCAGCCGCTTTTTAAAAACTTAATCTATCTGACTAGTCTTACATTGCTTGGCCTTTAGTACTTTAAGGTTAAAGCCTAGAGCCTTCTGTCTCAATAAAAATTGTAGCAGTTGCATTAAAATCATTAGCCTTCAGACGTTTTAGAATTAAAGAGTTTTCTGTCGAAAGTCAAGCTTAGAAGTTGCGCTGTAATGTTTGGACAGCCGCTCATTCTAGTCCACTTCCACATTTCCGCCGGCCGCGGTGGCTATGCGGTTCTGGCGCTGCAGTCCGGAACCGCGGAGCTGCTACGGTCGCAGGTTCGAATCCTGCCTCGGGCATGGGTGTGTGTGATGTCCTTAGGTTAGTTAGGTTTAAGTAGTTCTAAGTTCTAGGGGACTTATGACCTAAGGTGTTGAGTCCCATAGTGCTCAGAGCCATTTGAACTATTTGAATCCACATTTCCTACTACTTGCCCTGCCTTGCGGGTTCAGCAGGGCGTCTCAGTTATCCCTATTTGAAGTTGTCTTTATAACCCTGTATATACCTGACGAAAAGTTCCTGTTGCTCCTGCCACCGAACTCCACTAATTCTCACTGTCTAACTTCATCTATCCATTTCGCTTTTTAAATTTCCTAATCTAACTGTGTGATTAGTGGATCTAACTTTCCACAGCATCCTGAGTGCTACCCTCATAGAGATTCGAATGGGGCACTATTTTACGTGTAGAATATTTTACCCAAGAAGATGTTATCATTATTTAATCATACAGTAGAGCTGCACGCCCTCGAGAAAAATTGTGACTGTAATTTCCCCTTGCTTTCAGCTGTCACAATTCCTGCACAGTAACGTCATGTTCATTGATGTTAGATGGCCATATAAGACAATCATCAAGACTGTTGTCCATCCAACTACTGAAGAGGCTCCTTGCTGCCCTCTTGAGGAGCCACACGTTTGTCTGTGTTCTCAAGAGATACCCCTCCAAAAATCAACGCCACCCATGGGAAGGCTCATGGTATGTTACACACTTAAATCTCGAAAATCGTTCTGAAGCTGTATGTGTGAGTCTTGTAGAAAATCCATTAAATCTGAAAAGTGTCAAATGTTTAGTTGGCCTTAGATGTGATCAACCAGTGAACATGCTCCTTTTATAGTACACTACTGGCCATTAAAATTGCTGCGCCAAGAAGAAATGCAGATGATAAACGGATATTCATTGGACATATATATATTATACTAGAACTGACATGTGATTCCACTTTCACCCAATTTGGGTGCATAGATCCTGAGAAATCAGTACCCAGAAATACCACCTCTGCTCGTAATAACGGCCTTGATACGCCTGGGCATTGAGTCAAACAGAGCTTGGATGGGGTGTACAGGTACAGCTGCCCATTCAGCTTCAACACGATACCACAGTTCATCAAGAGTAGTGACTGGTTTATAGTGACGTGCCAGTTGCTCCGCAACCATTGACCAAAAGTTTCCAATTGGTAAGACTTCTGGAGAATGTGTTGGCCAGGGCAGCAGTCGAACATTTCCTGTATCCAGAAAGGCCCGTACAAGACCTGCAACATGCGGTCGTGCATTATTCTGCTGAAATGTAGGGTTTCGCAGGGATCGAATGAAAGGTAGAGCCACGGGTCGTAACACATCTGAAATGTAACGTCCACTGTTCAAAGTGCCGTCAGTGCAAACAAGAGGTGACCGAGACGTGTAACCAATGGCACCCCATACCATCACGCCGGATGATACGGCAGTACGGCGATGACGAATACACGCTTCCAAAGTGCGCTCATCCCGATGTTGCCAAACACGGATGTGAACATCATGATGCTATAAACAGAACCTGGATTCATCCGAAAAAATGCCGTTTTGCCATTCGTGCATCCAGGTTCATCGTTGAGTACACCATCGCAGGCACTCCTGTCTGTGATGCAGCGTCAAGGGTAACCGCAGCCATGGTCTCCGAGCTGATAGTCCATGCTGCTGCAAACGTCGTCGAACTGTTCGTGCACATGGTTGTTGTCTGGCAAACGTCCCCATCCGTTGACTCAGGGATCGAGACGTGGCTGCACGATGCGTTAGAGCCATGGCGATAAGATGCCTGCCATCTCGACTGCTAGTGTTACGATTCCGTTGTGATCCAGCACGGCATTTCATATTACTCTCCTGAACCCAACGATTCCATACTCTTCTAACAGTCATTGGATCTCGACCAACGCGAGCGGCATTGTCGCGATACGATAAACCGCAATCGCGATAGGCTACAATCCGACCTTTATCAAAGTCGGAAACGTCATGGTACGCATTTCTCCTCCTTACACGAGGCATCACAACAATGTTTGACCAGGCAACGCCGGTCAACTGCTGTTTGTGTATGAGAAATCTGTTGGAAACTTTCCTCATGTCAGCATTTTGCAGGTGTCGCCACCGGCGCCATTCTTGTGTGAATGCTCTGAAAAGCTAATCATTTGCATATCACAGCATCTTCTTCCTGTCGGTAAAATTTCCCGTCTGTAGCACTTTATCTTCGTGGTGTAGCAATTTTAATTTCTAGTAGTGTATATCATACAAACGTATGTATGTATTGTCTGTATGAGTGTACGACATCTCCTCCTAAGCCAATGGATCTCTTTCAACAAAACCTGGTACACATGTCATTTGATATCTTGAAGGAAGCTGTGTGTGAGTTATGGCCACCTACTTTTCATAGGACTGAGGATGGAGATTAAAACGTGGTCATGTATAAGCATAACTCAGAAATTTGTGGACCAGTTTCAATCAAATTTCGTGTATACATAACTCATTATTTGTATAGAAGTACTTTCTGGCACCGTGGATTGCGACGATGGAAGTGGCTGTGTCATCAAGAGCTACTGCAACATCAGGCGTGGCCGCCTCTTCGCTGCTGTGCATGCTGAGGCGGTCGCCAAGTCAGCATTGAGTGCATGCATGGTGGCAGGTGAGGAAAGGACAATTTCGCCCTTGTAGGTAGCTAACGCATGATCAGAAGCAGCAGTGTGGACAGGAGCGTCATCTTTTCATGCTCGTTGGTGTATCCACATGCTTAGCTTTTCAGTTCTTTTCTCATAGCTAGCATATCATTGATTCTAGCAACCCCTGTGGGTGGGTGTGTAGATGATAATCTGCGACATGTGAAAACATTAGGAATTGACCTAGGTAGTTACTAATCCAATAGTTTTTTCGGTAGCAGGGCTCTTTCTCGATAGCCCTGACAGCCCTAGTGACGTTTCGCTCCTTCGTGAGGGTGTGTGCAAGTCGGTGTGTGGGGGAGGAAGGGTTGTGCAAAGACAGTTACGTATCACCCCATGTTTGTAACTCCTGAATCAATTTCTACCCTTGAAACATCGAAAAAAATTACTGTGGAAGTAAGATCCCATACTGAAACACTTATATCGATTAGAAGTAGGTTTATATTATGAAACTGTATATCTGCAATTACGGAGTGTGTTTTCTTTGTTATTTAAAGTCCTTAATTTGTGACAGGAAAATTAGAGTTTTGTAACGTATGTATTAAAAAAGCAAATTGGTATGTTAAAATGATAAATTATAATAATATGTGCACGTTCGTAAAAAGAAAATGTTTTCTGAAAGCTGGTTCATGCTTAGGGCACTTTTATTTGCAGTACATAAAAGATGTACCGTCCTCACCTAAATGCTACTAAAACCAAGTATCCTGATTTAAAAGAACAATTCTTGCATCCAAGTGTTTTAAAGTGATTTTTGTCCAATGTAAAAGGAGTCATACAAGTTAAAGTTAAAATGGCAAAAGTGAAGTTGATAGGATTTTGCTAAAATATCCTTAGTTTATGAGAAAATATAGTTTTGTAGGAATACAGTTCAAGATTGAGTAAATATTATTGTCCAAAATACCTGCTTAACAGATGATAAAAAAAGGCTAATAAGTTAAGCTCATTTTAAAAATAATGTGGTTTTTCATTTCGATCATGAATGGTTCCTTTTGTTTAAATTATGGAAGTCCAGTGTTGTATTTATTGTCTTGCAAATTAAATTATCAACTACTCCTAGTAAATTGAATGATTACCTTTTTGAATCAGTCTTTTCTACTATGATAATCAGAGAGTGAAACTGCACTAGTTTATGGATCCCCATCATGTTCTCCACTTATTAGGAAAAACTGGAACTATTAGTGTTGCCTAGGAAACTGATATACGTAGAGTTTAAACAGTTTATATATGATATTATTCATCTTTATTTGCTTTTTATGTCAGTTAAGATAAAATCCCCTCATGTCCAAATTTAGTTCTGCACTTCTTGCAGAAAAATGACAGTATTTGACTAAGTAATGATCTTGAGGCGTAGGTGCCTTTAATATGAGCTTGGTACAAATTCGCTCTATAATTGACTGGCGTGTGCGTTATTGATAACTGCTTCTACACACAGTTCAGAGTGCACTGTATCAGTTTGTTGAAAAAAATATGGTTCAAATGGCTCTGAGCACTAAGGAACTTAACTTATGAGGTCATCAGTCTCTTAGAACTACTTAAACCTAACTAACCTAAAGACATCATACATATTCATGCCCGAGGCAGGATTCAAACCTGCGACCGTAGCGGTCGCTCGGTTCCAGACTGTAGCGCCTAGAACCGCTCAGCCACTCCAGCCGGCTATCAGTTTGTATCCTGTGTGCTGTTTAAAGGGAAATATCAACGAAAGTAATTTCAGTAACCAATACTCAATTTTCTCAAACATATATTTCCAAATTAATGTGCCTAATAGAGCTTGTGACCGTTTTATTTTTTTATTTTATTCAGTTATGATTTTATCACTTTCATTAACTCCCAAGGTTCGTTTAGTTTTTCTTTTAATTTCACTATATTCAAAATTGTAGCGCGATACCTCTGTCCATTAGAAACACTCACCGTCAATTTTCGAAATCCTCTCACAGGGTAACATTAGCTTCTTTCACGGCAAATTAGTGATATAATACCATCTTTACAAACTGAGGATGAGTGTGACAGATGAATTGCAGAACTATGGCTATGGTCTGAGTTGCACATTACACCATGCATACTGCTAAATGTACATGACTGAACAAGTTTGGCAGTGTTATTTAGGCATGCCCATCCAACACGACAATATTGTACCATATGAAATGGGAAAAATCGGATTTTAATTGTGCATAAAAAGCAAAAAGACATTGGTTTCTAATTGTTTTGAGACTGGAGCAGGATACATTCACTATGCCGTGCACCGTTTCCTGCCTGAAGTTTAAATAAAGAGACAGGATGTTTCACGACATATCGGCGAGTTTGAGAGGCAACCTTCAGAATGCGTTGCTCTATGAATGCCTTCAATTCAGCTACGCTCGTAACTGCGCCACTGAACACACCACGATTCAGGTAACCAGAAGCCAAACAGATTAAGATGAGGTGGTCTCAACAGCCGGGCTTCAGGGAAGTGACGGCTGATTATTCCAGTATTTCCGAAATACCACTGCAACACAGCCACATCGTTGGCTGTGCAATGTGCGGAGTAGCGCCATCTTTCATAAAAGTTATCCTACCCACACATACACGCTGTTGAAGGGTTGGAATGACGCTGGTGCGCAAAAGACTATCATAGGGTTCATCAGTGACGGTACAGGTAACAGGGCCCGCAGGATTCATCTCCTCGAAAAAATAAGGCCGCGCGATAAACGACGCCGTCAACCCCCATCATACTGTCAACTTTGCAGAATGAAGTTGATGTGCGTGTGGATATTCCGGTGTACATATTTTGCAGTTCTGCGCATTAACATATCCTTGGAGATTTCAGAGCGAACTTTTGTCTTGCTGGAAGTTGTACAAGAAGCAACTCCCGAACAAGAGTGGTTTTGAATGGATAGCAATGCAGGATGTATCGTAGGAATTTATGCACTCTGCCTGCAGGCGTATGCAGCGGAACTCCGCCCGCACTGCATGTTGCACACCATAACTTGACACCTCCTGTGGTCACTTCTTCGACAGACGACGGGTCAGCTTCTTTCCTCCCTTTGCCGCATTGCACTTCAGAAGAATCTGTATTTTAGGATTTTGTAATCATTATCTCGAGATCCTTAGCAGACATGGGACCAGTGCCTTTTTTCATACCACTGCGTGTAGAACGGGGCTACTGGAGCACGTTCTTTTAAAAGAGCTTTACAAGCAACCCTGAGGAACAGACGTGTGCAGCGCGTCTGTTCATGTGCAGAATCTGCACTTACAGAGCCCTCTATTGGTCAAATTTCCGTTAATATTTTTCCCATAACCTTTTCCCATACGTTAATAACGTGATGTTCAAATGTGATGTGAATCTGAGAAGTGGTTCTCTTCATACAGCGTTTCCAAACTGCAACTCCTGTATTTTACGGGCTACAAGTCGCTACGGACTCTAAGACGCACTTTAATTTTCAAGCTATTTTTTAAAAACTAATTGTTCTACCATTTTTATTATTAGTTCGAAAAGTAGGACTAAAAAGATAAGATATGCTTAGTTTATAAAACCGAAATCACTTTTAAAATCCGTAAAAGTCGTCATCTGCACTTCCATCTGCTTCTTCTTCTTCCTCTTCGTCGTCATCGTTCTCTTATTCAAATGTAAGATGGTCTTCACTGCCATCGTGATGGTTACGTATGGCGCACTTCATGAAAGATTTAACAATAACGTCTTCTCTCACTCTAGACCACGACTGTTTTATCCACTGACACACTTGTTTGATTGTAGGTCGTATTAAAACTCCCTTCGGCGAAAAATTCATGTTAGGTTTTGTCCATCACCCAGACGGTATTAGCAAGCTTGTGAATTCCCGCAGCTAATGTTCGTCGCATCGGTACACAGCTGCTGCCGTCTGAACCCAATGTTGCAAAATAAAGACAAGTTTCCCGCCGCATCAAATATATTTATACAACTGGGGAGAGTTTTAAATCAAAAGCTGGATATTTTTATATTAACCTCGAGTATAAGACGATCCTGAATGTTAGAGGCAATTTTTCGACGGAGATATGCGTCTTATAGCCCGTAAAACCCTGTAATTAAGTTAGTCATTGATTTTAGATCTATCATGAACTAGAATTGTGACTAAGGGGCTGCATTGAGAGATTAATATGGTCTACTTTACGGCACAATTTGATTCCTTATATCACTCTGGGTAAGTGACCTGATTGTTGTAATGATGGTTCAGGTTCTACTACTTGAAGGCTCTCGAACATTGGGGCATTGGTATTTCTTCTAAATCCTTAGTTTGTGGTGTAGTTTTCTACGAGGACACGCCTTTACCACAAGACTGGGACCGCGAATCAGTGCTCTGAGGTTTTTGTGTTTTTCAAGGGCTCTACTAAGAGTACAAGTAGAAGAGGACTGGCAAGGTGCAAGAATGAACTTCATTGAGTTTCCGAGGAACTTGGAGACAAAAGCAAATTCCAAATAGTATCTGCTGACGAGCCAACAGAGGCTCTACATAGGGACACGTTCTGGTTTTGAAGAAGGAAAGCATTCTAGATGAGCCTTCGACGGAAATTTTCGTGCTAGCGTCCACATCGTTGAGATGTGGCTCACTATCAAGATATTCGGAGGTTTATGTTTCCTGAAGCTGCAGGGAAACTGCTGCACTGCTGCGTTATTCTTTCACGATGTATTACGCTGAAGGTAGCTCCAGCCATGTGAAGAACTCCGTTAGCTGTTTATTGGCCATTGGACTGGTGTACGTTTTCTGCACCACTAGCGAATCTAGATGTAGTTTGTAATTCTATATTTTCACATCTGTGCCTTGTCGCAATCCGGGTAGACCCAACACTCAGCATACGCAGGAACTACAATGCTGGCCATTAAAATTGCTACCCCAAGAAGAAATGCAGATGATAAACGAGTATTCATTGGACAAATGTGATTGCATTTTCACGCAATTTGGGTGCATAGATCCGGAAAAATCAGTACCCAGAACAACCACCTCTGGCCGTAATAACGGCCTTGATACTATTGGGCATTCAGTCAAACAGAGCTTGGCTCGTGTGTACAGGTACAGCTGCCCATGCAGCTTCTACACGATACCACAGTTCATCAAGAGTAGTGACTGGCGTATTGTGCCGAGCCAGTTGTTCGCCCACCATTGACCAGACGTTTTCAATTAGTGATAGATCTGGAGAATGTTCTGGCCAGGGAAGCAGTCGAACAGAAAGGCCCGTACAGGACCTGCAATATGCGGCCGTGCATTATCCTGCTGAAATGTAGGGTTTCGCAGAGATCAAACGAAGGGTAGAGCCACGGGTCGTAACACATCTGAAATATAACGTCCGCTGTTCAAAGTGCCATCAGTGCGAACAAGAGGTGACAGAGACGTGTAACCAATGGCACCCCATACCATCACGCCAGTAAGGCGATGACGAATCCCCGCTTCTACTGTGCGTTCACAGCGATGTCGCCAAACACGGATCCAACCATCATGATGCTGTAAACAGAACGTGGATTCATCTAAAAAAAAAGACATTTTGCCATTCGTACACTCAGGTTCGTCGTTGAGTACACCATCGCAGGCACTCCTGTCTGTGATGCAGCGTCACGGGTAACAGCAGCCATGGTGTCCGAGCTGATAGTCTATGCTGCTGCAAAAGTGGTCGAACTGTTCATGGATATGGTTGTTGTCTTGCAAACGTCCCCATCTGTTGACTCAGGGATCGAGACGTGGCTGCACGATCCGTTACAGCCACGCGGATAAGATGCCTGTCATCTCGACTGCTAGTGATACGAGGCCTTTGGGATCCAGCACGGCGTTCAATATTACCCTCCTGAACCCACCGATTCCTTATTCTGCTAACAGTCATTGGATGTCGACCAACGCGAGCAGCAGTGTCGCGATACGATAAACCGCAATCGCGATAGGCTACAATCCGACCTTTATCAAAGTCGGAAACGTGATGGTACGCATTTCTCCTCCTTAGACGAGGCATCACAACAACGTTTCACATGGCTACGCCGGTCAACTGCTGTTTGTGTATGTGAAACCGGTTGGAAACTTTCCTCATGTCAGCACGTTGTAGGTTTCGCCACCGGAGCCACCCTTGTGTGAATGCTCTGTAAAGCTAACCACTTGCATATCACAGCATCGTCTTCCTGTTGGTTAAATTTCGCGTCTGTTGCACGTCATCTTCATGGTGTACCAATTTTAATGGGCAGTAGTGTAGCAAAACGTCATTGTAGCCACAGGATCCCTACCGCAAGTGCTGTTATGATACGACTGTCCTTTTCTTCTTTTTATCATAACTGTGACATCTCATTTGGAACACGTAATTTACATATTTTTATGGTGTCTTGGTTAAGTCTTACGCAAATTATTTGCACTAAAATGGTTGGGCCGTGAACTGATCCTGATTAGCAAGAACCAACGCCAATGGAGCAGGGTAACCGATATGGGTGAAAGGAGGTTAGTATGCCAATTGATAGAACTAGAGGGCTGTAGCTGTTGTATTTTAGACACAAGATTTTTTTCCGAAACTGGTGAATGTTGTAATTCTATGCATCGGTTTTTTTTAAAGGTAAGGAGAAGTATCTTCATACTAGTACTGTTATTCAAGTAGTGTAAAGTAGAATTAATGTCGAATAAACCTGCCAGTGAGAATCCAGTGAAGTGGCCCGAGGCTGCAGTGAAGCAAGCAGTTTAAAGTGTTTTGGAAGTCGAAATGAGGGTATGATACGTGCGTTCTATGTACAAAGCGCTCGTAGCTCAAAAAGTCTACCTTCTGTATATATATCTGTCAGTGGACTCTTTGATTTGGCGGAGGTCTTAAGTGGGAGCCATCATGCAGTTGGAAGAGGGCCTGCAGGGGAACTGGTGGACAGCAGTGTTGGCAAGCGACATACAGAAGGCAGAGGTGGCTGCCGGCAGCAGAGTAGCCTGATTGAGGCAGTGGAGGGGCTGGGCGGAGTTGCCACCGGCAAGAAGCGCGGCCGGGCTGCAGTTGCGAGTTCGGACCTGCCAGTGGCTTTCGGAGACCCACGCAGGAGGTACGGGTCGCATGGAGGAACTGATTTTCCTCAGCTGGTGTGTCACGGAATTACTTACAGTATTGATTCCATGTGAACCGTTTTGGTGGCCGCTACCTTCATTGGTGAGCCGCTTTGTTTGAGTGTTAATTGTTTGGAAATTGTTCTCAAGGTAAAGCTCCCTGCCACGGAGTACTGTGTTTTTCTACACCACGCTGGCAGAGTTGTTTGATCTGGGTTGGCTGTGCTCGCCTTCTTAGTCCCCTCCAGCACGTCACGTCCTACAGAACTTCTTGCTCGATGATTAATAGGTGGAAATTGTAATTCCGTAACTTCTGCCCCTGAACTGAGGCAATCTGGAAGACTGTATATTCACCGTGTGAACGTAGCTCAGTGAAACTTTGCATCTGTGGACGTTGTTTAAAGTTTCAAAAATTTTAACTTCCGTTTAAAGAAACCTCATTGTAACTTTTCAATTTTCAATTATTGAACGTTTGCTAAACATAGAAAAGTCTACCTACTCTATGAAAGCAAGTTTCAAGGTAATTTACCGTTTTAAATATTTGCCTAAGCTTCTGAAATTTTTTTCCATCTTAAAGGCACCACAGCATCATTTTTTCTCTATTTTAATCCACGGTTTAAAGCTGATTTAGAGTAATTTTCACCTAGTATGAACATCTGCTTAAAGATTTGAAAACTTTTTCATCCACCCCGTAAACTTCGTTCACCCGACTTGTTCTCTTTCGTAAGCATTGGCTTAAACTTAACTTTAACGTTTCATTTTATGCTCTTGCTAGTGATTGTTTTATAGTCAAGCGTAAGTCTTGATCATCCGCTTCACACTGGCTTCTTGGTCAGCAGAAGTAACAGCATGATGAGTTAATTACCATCTGGTGTATTTAGGTGAACTAAACCAGTTTGTGTAACATTGCTGAAGTTATTCCGCTCTTAGCTTGGTGCCTAGTTGTGTTAAGAAGACCAACACGTAATTACCATGTCGTGCATTGTTATTAATATTGTGAGAAAAGTTTGTTTCATCTAATAGTTGAGCAAATAATTGGTAGGCATTAGAGTCTTCTTCTGCGGCAAGTTGAGCCGCGTAAGATTGATACTGTAAAAGTGAAGCAGACTGCCATATGTTGATGAATCCCAAGTAGAGTCAAGGATGTCGTGTGCACGTACACTCACTTTCAGAAAAAAACAGAACACCATGATCGTCTAGAGACAGGACGTTCATATTCATAGGATTTGTACTTGATTAGTATGTTCTTCAGAAATGATTGGGATTTGTATCATGTCGGCCCGCGAGTCCAAAGTCATCCATCCACAACACCATCTACAGGTGAAATGCTCTCGCTGCTCTCGTCACTGTACAGCGAAGGTAATGGGTCAGTCTGACTTGTGCAGACATGCAGGATGCTTCGCAGATGTACGCACGAACCGTACCGGCAAATCAGTGAGTTTTAAAGAGGGCGCATTATTGATGTGAAACAGTGTGCTGCATCCATCCAGCAAATTTCTGCTCGTGTGGAACGAAGTGTTTCGGCAGTGCAATGGGTGTGTGCTGAATGGTTAACGGAAGGCCGTACAAGACGACGAAGTGGGTCAGGTTGTACTACCAGACCACCACCCAACAGCTCATACGACTGACATTGCAGGACAGATCTCCGTCCTCCTCACATCTGGCGCAACAGTTGAGCAGTACAACGCATTGTACACTATCAGGGGTGACAGTCCCCTTCACAGTTTATTACTGCACGGGTCTCGTGCGCGCCGTCCATTTTTCCGCCTACCTTTGACGAATGTGCAAACACATACTAGATGGCAAAGGTGTATGGAACGACGTCACTGTGGACAGGAATGGCATCAGATAGTATTTTCGGACGAATTCAGGCTATGTTTCTTTGAAAATGACGTCCGCATTTTGGCTCGCCGAGGACAGGGGAGCGGCATTACACTGAGTGCAATCGCGCAAGACATACAGCGTGAACTCGAGGCCTTATGATGTGGGGTGTTAATGGGTGCAACCACAAATCACAGCTGGTGCGTCCCCAGGGCACTGTCGTCAGTGAGATCTATGTGAATGACATCTTGCAACCGTAACCAAACCCTATCTGCACAACAGCTCAGACGCCATTTTTCATCAAGACAATGCACAGCCACGTGTTGCTGCCCGAATACGTGCCTTCCAGGTGTCACAGACTTCTGCCCTGGCCCACCAGATCATCGGCCTTGTCACCAATCGAAAATGTGTGCTATATGGTGAAACAAAGGATGCAGCGCTGTGACCCATTGCCAACTACCACAGATGAACTTTGGAACGAGATAAATGCAGCATGGTTGGCTATACCACAGAACGCCATTCGGGCGTGATACGCGTCGGTGCCTCCACGCCTGGAACAGATTATCAGACTGTTATGCTGTTTTCGTACCCGTGGTCTAGGGGTAGCGTCTTTGATTCATAATCGAAAACGTCTTCAGACCCGGGTTCGATCCCCGCCACTGCCTAAATTTTGATAATTAATCAGCACTGTCGGCCGAAGACTTCCGGCATAAGAAATCAGCCTCACTCTGCAGACGGCCTTGTCAAAGAGGGCGGAGGAGCGGATAGAGGTTCAGGGCACTCTCTTGTCCTAGGGGTGGGAAATTGCCCCTAAAGGCAGAAGAATCAGCAATGATCAACGACGTAGTTGAAGAAGTGTCATGATGATCTCTCCATTGGCAAAAGATTCCGGAATAGTCCCCCATTCGGATCTCCGGGAGGGGACTGCCAAGGGGGAGGTTACCATGAGAAAAAGATTGAATAATCAACGAAAGCATAATGTTCTACCAGTCGGGGCGTGGAATGTCAGAAGCTTGAACGTATTAGGGAAACTAGAAAATCTGAAAAGGGAAATGCTAAGGCTCAATCTAGATATAGTAGGGGTCAGTGAAGTGAAGTGGAAGGAAGGTAAGGACTTCTGGTCAGATGAGTATCGGGTAATATCAACAGCAGGACTTACGGTCAAATAAGGCAGAAGGGATAGATAACATTCCATCAGAATTTCTAAAATCATTAGGGGAAGTGGCAACAAAACGACTATTCACTTTGGTGTGTAGAATCGCCGGCCGGTGTGGCCAAGCAGTTCTAAGCGCTTGAGTCTGGAACCGCGCAACCGCTACGGTAGCAGGTTCGAATCCTGCCTCGGGCATGGATGTGTGTGATGACCTTAGTTTAGTTAGGTTTAAGTAGTTCTACGTTCTAGGGGACTAATGACCACAGATGTTAAGTCCCATAGTGCTCAGAGTCATTTGAACCATTTAATATATTAGTCTGGCGACATACCATCTGACTTTCGGAAAAGCATCATCAACACAATTCCGAAGACGGCAAGAGCTGACAAGTGCGAGAATTATCGCACAATCAGCTTAACAAAACATGCATCGAAGCTGCTTACAAGAATAATATACGGAAGAATAGAAAAGAAAATTGATAATGCGCTAGGTGACGATCAGTTTGGCTTTAGGAAAAGTAAAGGCACGAGAGAGGTAATTCTGACGTTACGGCTAATAATGGAAGCAAGGCTAAAGAAAAATCAAGACACGTTCATAGGATTTTTCGACCTGGAAAAAGCGTTCGACGATATAAAATGGTGCAAGCTGTTCGAGATTCTGAAAAACGTAAGGTTGAGCTATAGGGAGAGACGGGCCATATACAATATGTACAACAACCAAGAGGGAATAATAAGAGTGGACCATCAAGAACGAAGTGCTCGTATTAAGAAGGGCGTAAGACAAGGCTGTAGCCTTTTGCCCCTACTCTTCAATCTGTACATCGAGGAAGCAATGATGGAGATAAAAGAAAGTTTCACGAGTGGAATTAAAATACAAGGTGAAAGGATATCAATGATAAGATTCGCTGATGACATTGCTACCCTGAGTGAAAGTGAAGAAGAATTAAATGATCTAATGAACGGAATGAACAGTCTAATGAGTACACAGTATGGTTTGAGAGTAAATCGGAGAAAGACGAAGGTAATGAGAAGTAGTAGAAATGAGAACAACGAGAAACTTAACATCAGGATTGATGGTCACGAAGTCAATGAAGTTAAAGAATTCTGCTACCTAGGCAGTAAAATAACCAATGACGGACGGAGCAAGGAGGACGTCAAAAGCAGACTCGCTATGGCAAAAAGGGCATTTCTGGCCAAGAGAAGTCTACTGATATCAAACACCGGCCTTAATTTGAGGAAGAAATTTCTGAGGATGTACGTCTGGAGTACAGCAGTGTATGGTAGTGAAACATGGATTGTGGGAAAACCGGAACAGAAGAGAATCGAAGCATTTGAGATGTGGTGCTATAGACGAATGTTGAAAATTAGGTGGACTGATAAGGTAAGAAATGAGGAGGTTCTACGCAGAATCGGAGAGGAAAGGAATATGTGGAAAACACTGGTAAGGAGAAGGGACAAGATGATAGGACATCTGCTAAGACATGAGGGAATGACTTCCATGGTACTAGAGGGAGCTGTAGAGGGCAAAAAATGTAGAGGAAGACAGAAATTGGAATACGTCAAGCAAATAATTGAGGACGTAGGTTGCAAGTGCTACTC
The DNA here is from genome assembly GCF_023897955.1 of Schistocerca gregaria. NCBI lineage: Eukaryota > Metazoa > Arthropoda > Insecta > Orthoptera > Acrididae > Schistocerca > Schistocerca gregaria. Next base: position 517,708,662 of record NC_064924.1, read on the forward strand.
TGAGATGAAGAGGTTAGCACAGGAAAGGAATTCGTGGTGGGCCGCATCAAACCAGTCAGTAGACTGATGACAAGAAAAAAAAATTACGCTATTTAATTGCGAGTTCTGGAGTCTGTAAAGAATTGCGTGTGATTACAGTATGTTCACCAGGTCTCCAGCGTCTCTCCAAATGCACATCAACGTAGGTACGTGTATGTGGAACTCTCCAGATATTTATGAGAATGTAATTGTAGAAGAAGAATTAATTTCCAGTCTTACCTATTAATGAGTTGAGATGAGCTCTTTTATTTCCGCTCATATAGTACAATATATCTATAGAGCTGTAGTAGTTTCAAGATAATCTTAACCAGAACAATAGTCAGAAGAACAATTGCCAGAATATTAATATTCCAGATAACGACAAATATTACACGTAAATCAGAGATGATAGTATTGTTTTTATCTCTCTACAAGATTATAGCGTCTTTGATTGGTACATACATTTCACAGTGTGAAACAGTCGTATCACTAATAACATTGTTCATATTAAATTGTGAGATTACAAAGGCCCATGGAAGACGCTGTGTCTACAGGGAACAGGACACATGCTGAACTGCAGTGATTGAAATGCTAATTATTTCTGCAGAACATACTAATGTAGATGTTATGCGAATATGAACAGCCTATCTCTAGTCGTTCAAGGTGTTCTGTGTTTTTCAGAATATGAGTTTATATTTTCATGTACCTGAATTTTCTCTGTTTTTTAAATTGAAAATTTTTTATTATTTTTAGATTTCAAGCGAACGAAATTTTGCTTTAGTTAAAGACCGTCTAAACATTTGTTCTGCGTTTCTCATTTACGTCTCAGGTTGCTGAGCCTGTATATAAGTTAAACTTTGCGTTGCAAGCTACCAGTGTATACTTTTAGATTTGGCGAGGAAAACCGAGTGTGTTCAGTCCTTCCATTCCAACAGCCAGTGTCCCGCTTATCTCCCATATCAGGTTCGTGCCGATTGTTTAAATTTTTATAACAGTACACTGCAAAGGAGATTAAAATCATTGTAAGAAATCAGCTGGCATATATGACGCCTCGGATGAGGTTTTTAAACTAACATTTGAAGAACGCACCAGAGTTTCACACTCCAGGTTTATGTCGCTAGCGAAGATTGGATTTCAGAAGTTGGCTTAAGATTTGTCAGATAATTTAAAACTACCTCACAGATTCAATAGAGAAAACGAATTGGCAAGTAAAGATTTTATGAAGGATCACCAAGAACTCTCTTGCAGAAAACCTGAATCTACAAATCTAGTCTGTTGTCTGGTTCAGTCGAACACAAGTTAAAACGTTCCTTTACTCAACTGTTTTTTTATAATCTTTTACTTTTGATGTATAGCAGATTATGTTGTTTGTGTATCACAAAACACATGTTTGTTTAGAAACCTATATTTTGTTGTATGGACCATAATAGCCGACATTTTTCTTGACATCTCCATTTCTAACAGCTACAAAATCTTTTCTTGCTGTGTTTCATTGTGATTAGAGATATTCTTTTCACCATTTAAACGATGCCCTATTTCAAAACAACAACAAAAGTTTTATACTCATTTTGGCTTCAGTTGTCCCCTACTAACGACGTTCCGCTACCACAGTACTCAAAGCTATCCACCAGCTCACAAGTGTCGGTGATGACATCTAGCACGTCTGCCACTAATGAGGGCCCAGGAAACGGCTGGTTTTCGAGCAAGGTCATCTCCAGGTGCCAACCAATCAGGTAGCAGCACTTCTCTCCACGCTGCTTCAGCTTTTAGTATCATTTCATAGTAACTGTAGCTTTAAGAGTGTAATTATTCTCCTCAGATGATTTGGTGGAAGACAAACCGACTCTACCTATAAGTCTTGCGAATTTCCATTATTCGTGCGTTTGCCAGAGGTCTCCAGCACCTTAGATGCGCAAGGTAAAGTGAACCATTGCTTTGGGGATCGCTGGAGGCCTGGTGCCATCCCATTGGTGGAATTTGCCACATCCCATCATTGATCAGCGCTACTGTGCGTCTCCAGGTCCTCACCACGTCTGGTGGCATCCTCTCTAACTCCAGTTAACGAGATGTAGCACGTAATACCTATATTGTGAAGCCAAGACTAGTTATGAGAAGCACTATAAATCAGCAATCGATTCTGAAATGTAAAAAAAAAAATTTCACTAACCTGATATTGCGAAAGGAGGCCAGGTCGTTTTGGCTCTCTCAGCGTTGGTGCCAGGCTCAAGTGTAGCTGGGGAAGGGGTTTTCTTATGTTACATTGTAGGAGGCCACTACGCTTCTAAAAAGGGAAACTCCCCATCGCCGGCCGCTGTGGCCGAGTGGTTCAAGGCTCTTCAGTCTGGAACCGCGCGACCGCTACGATAACAGGTTCGAATCCTGTCTCGGGCACGGATGTGTGTGATGTCCTTAGGTTAGTTCTAGGGGACTGATGACCTCAGAAGTTAAGTCCCATAGTGATCAGAGCCATTGGAACCAAACTCCCCATCGCTTCCCCCTCAGATTGATTGAAAACAGGCCCCAGTAGACAGCCCATCAAAAACTGAACACAGATCAAGCATGAAAGCAAAACAGAAACAGTGAACGTTCCAATAATAAGTGGAACATAGAGCAGCTCGAGAGAACCATCACATCGTGGTTAAGTGGTCATGGTGTTGAACTATAAAGAGGGCGAAAAGTGTTCAAAGCTTTTTCGTACAAATCTTTTTTGCTCTGTTCGCTGTATTCAAATTTTGTGTTACAGCTTTCTATAAGAAAGGCACGTATAATTAAGGTTAATTCTTCACAACTACTCTGTTAGCAGCCGAAAGGAAGTGGCTTTGGGATGGGAACCGTAAACACTTTATGACAAGGCGACAAGTCGATCGAATCTTCCACCGGAAAGCAAGTCTGGTGTATCATAAACGGCATTAGTGACAGTACTTGTGTCACACGACCGGAATCTATTGTCGACGCACCTAATCTGTACGCCAAGTGAGTGAGTGATATATGCTTCCTTGCCCGATTTAGATGTTCGTATGTATGGACGTGATCACTTCCGAGGAAATGATGCAAACATAATAGTTTGTCACATAAGCTGCAACAAATGAATGCGTCACTTTCTCAATCACAAAGTTTCTCTGTGCTCTGTTAAAACATACCATTTTAATGTTTCTAAAGTTGCTTTGACTCTTGAATTCCTTTGTTGTAATATCGTTCAGGCCCGTTTATTTGTTGTTTTCATTTCTGTGAGACGTATATGTGGTATCTCGCGTGCTCTCACAACTCCTCACACTTACTTGCGACGGTAAAGTATTTTGCCACATGATTCTTAGTCTAGAACCAATGTATAGTATGACAGCTACCAAGAGACAGAAAGAGGACAAACATACCCATGACCGGTAGGAGTGGTCATAATGTTGTGAAAACAAAAGAAATAAAAATAAATGAGAGGTGGGAGTTTTGAACATAGCTCCACTGCTTTGTAGTTCAATACCATGACCACTTACCCACGACGCTGTGGCTCGACAGCTTCGCTTGATGCTGTAGTTATCAAGTTTGGACTGCCTCTGCTTTTATTTTGCTTTTTTCCACAGTTCAGTACATACTCTTCATGTTGTCGTGCTTGACCTGCGTTCATTTTATGACGGACTGTGCGCTCTGCCCTCTTACCAATAAATCTGATGGTGGGGGAGGGCATGGGGATGATGCGATGGGGTGGGGGGGGGGTTGCCCTTGTAAATAAATAGTATTCCGTTGCAAATTATAGTTCAGTTCTCCTTGTTCAGCCAAAGTACACACCATTCTAAAATCAAGCTCCTGACTTCCCTGATTCTTACGTGTATCAGTGAGAGCACCTCGCGAGATCGCGAGCTCGTTTTTGCGACGATCGACAATTAGGTAGCTGTTGCCGAGCTCCATGATTCAAGTCAGTGGAAAGTTAAGCAATATTAAGGAAAGAGGCTTCAGCAGAAACGTTATTTGCACACTACCTATGCACCAGCAAGAAGGAGGTGGCGCAGGAATGTCTTCATCACTCGACCCATCTCAAGAGCAGAAGGACGCCACGATGCTATTGATTACGAAGCCTTTTTTGTATTGGAAACGCACTGAGCCCAGATAGTAGTCGCAGATATCTTTCTGCAGGATCGTCCCCTTGGGTAAGTTAGTTTGCAGAGTGGCAGCTTGGTCAGAGTTGGTGTAGGCGTTGGAGCGGGCGCCGCTGCCCCGATTAGCGGTGTTTAGCAGGTGCGGGCTTTAGCGGCGCACGTGCGCCGGCCGGCTCCACGGCAGATTATTCCACATCGGCTCCACAGCACGTTCAGCCGCACCCGGGCTCAAAATCCTCGCTTCCCTCTACCCCTCTCTCTCTCTCTCTCTCTCTCTCTCTCTCTCTATCGCTCTCCCTAGCCCCCACCGCAGGCAGCACTGCTAGTCCACTCAATGAAGGCCACAAAAGGTTGAATACGTGCAAAAAAGTGTCTAGTCGCAAGTTTTTGTACAGTAGTAGACAGGTGTGTCACGAACAACACACAAAAATCTCCAGCGGAGAGGTGTGAGTGAGGGGGTGAGTGGGTGGGAGGGGTGGTTTAAAGACCAATTCTGGGATTTTCCTTTTTTTATATATGTATTAACACGAACTCTGTGAAGTCTAGCAGAAATGTTTTCCAGGAGAAATTTAAACTATATTTAACTATATTTAACGTCCTACAAAAGAGTCCTATTTTTTATTCTATTATTTGTTTTTTTTTTTTTTTTGTTTGACTTTAGGGCGCAATGAACAACTAGGGTCATACGCGCCCAAGCCAAAACTACAGAACACGAAGACATAGAGGAGTTACGGTGTGTCCGAGCGGTTCTAGGCGCTTCAGTCTGGAATTGCGCAGGTTCGAACCCTGCCTAGGGCAGGGATATGTGTGATGTCCTTAGCTTTAAGTAGTTCTAAGTTCTAGGGGACTGATGACCTCAGATGTTAAGTCCCACAGTGATCAAAGCCATTTGAACCATTTGAACAGAGAGGAGTTAAGAAATGACTAAACACACATAAATTCCAATGAATGTAATAGAAGACAGCTAAAAACAGTCACGTGGAAAAAGGGCTGAAAAAAGGCGCCATACAGAAACGGAGGTCCAATACTAAAAATTAAATGCCCTTCGCCATGTTGCTTTGGCGGATAACAAGTAAATCGTGGTCGATAGACGACGCGTCGTTAACTAAAACGGCCCATAATTCAGACGGCAAACTTCCATCAGGAAGTGGCGGACACTTAAAACTTAGGCCTAATATCTGCAAAGTGGTGGGGTAGCGCCACTTACCACGTGAGGATGGCTAAAAAGGCAGTGCCCAATACGCAGCCTACTGAAACTGACCTTCTCCAGGCGGGAGGGCCCACAGGAAGTTGTCCAAGATACGGGGAGAGGCTTAATAAGCGAGTCCCATGGAGCGAGGACCATTGGCGATGCCAAAGGGATACCACCTAAAGACAGACGGCAACACTGAAATCATCGGAGGGCTGAGGTACGAGGACTGCAGCCTTGTAGAAGCGTCAGCAGCCTCGGTTCCTGGCTAGAAACCCACAGAAGCATCACACTGGCTCCACCATGAGTGAGCAAGTGACAGTTTTCCTGGACCTGCTGCACTAGGAGATGGGCAGTGTACAGTGCACATAGACTTTGAAGAGCGCTGAGTGAGTCTGAGCTGAGGACACAATCGACAAGTCGGTCTCGCCGGCCTGATACAGGGCACGAGCTCGGCTGTAAGCACTTAGCAGTGCACTGGAAGCTGATATCGAAAGACACGGGTGCCAATGACGAAGGCACATCGGACCACATGGTCAGTCCATCCGTGTATACAAAGGTACTATCGCGAAGTTCCATGCGAAGGTCGCGAACATGTACGCGATAGACCGAGGCTGGAGAAGTGTCCTTAGGAAACGAATGAAGGTCAAGGTTAACATGGGCTGCTTCACCAAACCAAGGTGGTGAAGGGTTAACGCCCACAGGTAAAGGTGCAGGTAGCGTGAAGTTAAGCCGCCGTAGCAAGTACGAAAACGGACTCCAGGAGGTAACAGAGAGGAGGGACGTGCCCCATACTAACGACCAAAGGAATCATCGAACAACGAGGTATGTGATGGCTTGTCACGCATGGCAGACGAACGGCTTGCACACCTGCTGAAAAGAAAGTCACTTCGGTAGGAAGTGGTAGTTCAGCAGCTTCAGCATACAGACTCTAAACCGGGCTGGTGTAAAAGGCGCCTGTGGCCAAACGGATGCCATGATGATGGACAGTGTTGAGACGACGTAACATGGATGGACATGCACACGCATAAACAAAGCACCCATAGTCAAGTTTCGACCGACAAGGGACTGGTACAAACGGAGGAGTGTCGTTCGATCAGCACCCCAGGAAGTACCATTGAGGACACGTAGGAGATTGAGGAATCGCGTACAGCGGGTTGCCAGGTAAGATACATGGGAGGATCAAGAGAGTTTCCTATCGAGAAAGAGCCCCAGCAATTTCCTAGTTTCAACGAACGGAAGGGCAACAGGCCCAATATATAAAGATGGTTGGAGAAACCACTTGCAACGCCAGAAATTCATACAGAAGGTTTTGTCAGTTGAAAAGGGAAAGCCATTGTCGATAAGCCAGGAGTAAAGATGATCAAGACATTGCTGAAGGCGCCGCTCAGTGAGGCAGGTTCGTGAAGAAATGCAATAGATAGCAAAATCGTCAACAAAAAGGTAGCTAGAGATGCCCAGTGGAAGAAGGCCATTATAGGCTTAATGGTGATATCAAAGAGGACGACGCTCAGGATGGAATCCTGAGGCACACCGTTTCCTGGATAAATGTGTCCGACAAGGCAGAACCCACACGCACCTTGAAAACTTTTTAAAAAAGCCGGAAGGAAACAAGGCCCATTCCCACGAGAGCTCACGTGTAAAGAGTACAGAGGATACCAGTTCTCCAGCAGATGTCATAGGCCTTCTCCAAATCGAAAAACACGGTCACAGTCTGGGATTTCCTCAGAAAACTATTCATGACATGGGTGGACAAAGCAACAAGATGGTCAACCGTAGAACGACGCGCTCGAGATCCACACTGTGCAGTCGTCAGTAAATTGCTAGACTCAAGTCACCATACCAGACAGGCATTAATCATTTGTTCCATCACCTTGCAAAAGCAGCTGGTAAGAGGGATGGGGCAGTAGCTAGAAGGAAGGTTTTTGTCGTTAACGGGCTTAGGAATGAGTATGACGACGGCTTCACGTCAGCGTCCGGCAGATATGCTCTCGGCCCAGATGTAGTCATACGTGTTAAGCAGAAAGTGCTGCAACATCTGAATGTGGACAGCGTCTGGCCCTGGGGCGGAGGAACGGGATGAACAGAGAGCATGATCTAGCTCCCTCACAGTAAAAGCTGCATTGTAGCACTCACGATTCTGAAAGAGAATTGTATCGCCCAAGCATCCTCCGCTCGTTTCCAATGGAGGAAGGCTGGGTGATTGTGGGATGAGCTCGAAACTTCCGCAAAATGGCCGCCCAAGGTGATGGAGATAGCAATAGGGTCCACGATGACATCGTCTGCTGCTGCCAGGCAGGTAATTAGGGAATTGATCTTGGTCCTAGAGAGCCATTGGAAGTTGGCCCACACGACAGAGGAAGGGGTGGAACTGTTAACTAGCTAAATCCAGCTAGCTCTTTTGTTATTCCGGAGAATGCGACGACACTTTGCACGCGTCTGTTTTTAATGAATGTAGTTTGCCATTGTAGGATGGCGGTAAAAAACGCGGAGAGCACGTCTCCATGCGCGAAGTGCGTTGCGGCATGCCTCAGTCCACCAAGGCACTGGAAGACGACGTTGTAAAGAGGAAGTGCGTGGGATGGAGCGTTCTGTTGCAGTAAGGATAACGTCTGTGAGATATTCCTCCTGGTCATCACAACTGGGGAAGTCTTTTCCTTCGAAGGTCGCCAGGGAGGAGTAAGCCTGCCAGTCAGCCTTAGGAAACTGACATTTGGCGTGCACGTTGATGTGGTAGGAGTCAGCAAACGGATAGCACACGTGAAATGGTCGCTAGAGCAGATGTCAGAAAGAATGGACCACTAAAGACGAGAGGCAAGCTGGGCAGTGCACAACGGTAGGTGACAATGGGAATAGGTGTGCGAGGAGTCGGAAAGGAAAGTTGGTGCTCCGGTGCTAAGACAGAAAAGATTAAGTTAGTTAAGGTCAGCCAGAAGGCACTTCCCTGACAGGACCTGGGAGAACCCCAACCCCCACGCCTCAAACGCTGAGGTGGCGGAACGAGAGGAGAAGGGAAACAAAGAAAGGAAAGGAAGCGAGAAACAAAGTTGAGACTGTTCTGACGTCAGTGACAGAATTCACAGCATTCCCAATAACACCTCAGACAGGGGTAATAGAATAGCAAGAGGATAGACATGCATCAGAGAAGGGAAAGTACGCTGCAAAAGGCTGGGGCTCCTTGGCAGCCAAGCACGAACCCGCCCAAGAGTGACGAGCCCACAGGGGTGGGGAGGAGGGTGGGGGAGGAAAGGAGTTGAACTATATCCTGACCCACGAGCGATGTCGAGGCACGGACGGGGATTTCATCGTTGCCAATTCCAAACGACTGTTGCGGTACGATGATGATGATGTTTGGTTTGCGGGGCGTTGAACTACGCGGTTATCAGCGCCCGTGTAAATTCCCAACCTTTTCTCAGTCCAATCTCGCCACATGCATGAGTGATGATGAAAGTCTGAGGACAACACAAACACCCAGCCATCTCGAGGCTGTTGCGGTACGCGCTTGTGCATGCTCTGCGCTTGAAGAAAGCGTATAATCTTGCAAATTATGTATCTTGCTTCTTTATGCAGAATTGGCCACAGGCTATCCGTATCAGCGATGCAACTCGCAACAAATGGAATAGAAACTATCTAAACAACTCACTACGATCGCATTTAATTGGCTACGGCATTCGCAGCAGAGCGCTCAGAACACTACCGACCGCTGATATGCTGTCGAGAAATGCGCGATGTCGGTGCGCAGAACAAGCCTAAACTCGACTGCCATCGATCGCGACTCCAATTATAGTAATTCTCGTGATGCAGGGGATAGAAAACTAGCAAATTATTAAAGATAGTGAATGAATTCTTCCTTTCTGTGGCCGTATTTTGCATAGTCGCGATACAATGCTTGAGGGTATTATTGTTCTGTCTTTGGAATTACAAAAATTCGTGATGGTTTCCACCAGACGCGTTTCACTTTATTGAGGTAAAGCACCATCAGAGGTCTGTAATGAAGTTATTTACACTTTGATTTGCTTTGAGATCGAAAAACAGTTCGTTAAGAATATGTTGATTTGTACTTGTGGTGATTTTCGCTTGATGTCTCACTTACATCGGGAAATGCCACCTGTTAGCACATCGTTATTTTTCTGCATTGGACACTGATAATTTTGGTCTAATTTTTAATTGTTCTGCAGTGTCAAAATGGTTCAAATGGCTCTGAGCACTATGGGACTTAACATCTGTGGTCATCAGTCCCCTAGAACTTAGAACTACTTAAACCTAACTAACCTAAGGACATCACACACATCCATGCCCGAGGCAGGATTCGAACCTGCGACCTCTGCAGTGTCTATTGTGGAAAAATAACGATATGCCATCAGACGGCATTTTGCAACAAGAGGGATTAATCAAGCAAAGATCATCATAAGTACAGATCAACATATTCTTAACGTACTGTTTTTCGATCTCAAAGCAAATCAAAATATAAATAACTTAATTACAGACCACTGATGATGTTTTACATCAATAAAGCGAAACGCATCTGGTCAAAAAATCATGCATTTTTGTAGTTTCAAGGACAGAAGAAAAATGTGCTCAAGAAGTGTTTTAATGGTGTTAAATTAAAGTTTATTGTTAAATCAAGTGAATTAAGAACAAATACGAAATACGTGTACCACTGTAAGTGCAGTAGAGCCGTATTAAAAGGGAGAAATTGTGGTCTGGATGTGTAACAGGGTGACGAGAGGAATGGGTGAAGGGTAGAAGGAAGCTAGTTGGCCGCATTGTTGTTACGCAACTGCCTCCTTCAAAGGTCTGTGTTCTGAAGAGGGAGCATGTGATTCCCCACTCTATCCACCACACAACGTCAGAACTACAAGTTGTCTCACAAAGCTACACCGACCCCCATAGCGTCACTTACGAACCACTGGCGACGCAGTATGTAAACATGCTCATGTGGTGTTTATTTTCCAAAGTGCATTGTCACTATTTGCAATACATATGTGAATTACTAATAATACAAACGCAGGAGACGCAAATGAGCAGAATCTGTGCACACAGTTCTGCACTGGTAGAGGAAAAGTTGATTTTTAGTCAACCGATTCGGCAGCTGCAGCGTACTTCCAGGAAACGCAACGCCCCCGATCACTAGTGCTGCTCGGTTTTCAGTTTACATACAGAACATACCTAACCCATCATTTTCTGTCCATTGCTCATATGGGAACAGAGCAACTTGTGTTTAAATACTGCAGTTTGTAGTGGGACGCGAAATTGAAGCTTCACCTACCCACCAGTGTCAGCCCAGTTTGCAGGTGAATGTAAGTTTGATTTAGTGTTTTGTTTAGATATTTTGTAATATTTGTAATTGTTGTGTATTATATAAAGTTTTTGTACTTATTTTTATGTTTAATGCACGGAGAGGGCGGCGCAACGAACGTAGACAGCATCTTCGCTGCCGGACCAGAGAGAAAATTGCTGGCCACTATACGTCGCGGGTCGACAGCCAAACAGCAACAGAAGATCCTGAAACCGAGTTGTTGCGTCGTGCTTCTAAAACCTGAAAAAATATGAATTTGTAATGATTCTACAACAATGACGTCATAGAAAGTTTAATCATGTTGTAAATGTTCAGTCCTATCTTGTCAAGGCTCAGGTTCACGTCTATATGTAGTATATAGGAAGATAAAAAACTAGTGTATACTACAAAAGTTTAAATATGTGTTCCGAGAATTTCTTTATGAAGAATTATGTTAAGGAAGAGGTATTACTAATTTATTTGACAAGATTATTGATTTTTGACAACGTTCATCGCGAGTTTGAATCTTGAAAGTTTATTCAATGTGGTTCTAATATTTATTAAAGCAGATAACTTGCATGAATATAATTTCTGAGAAGAAACAAACGACATCTAAATTGAAAAAAGTTTGCGCAAACTAACTGGACTGAGTGACGTATTTCTGCGCATACGACTCAAATGATGATGTTTTAATTATAGTTTCGTTCAAGAACCATTTAGCGACCACTTATAAAAAGAGTTTAAATAATTCCGAAGTGTTTTGTAACTGACGTTGGTGACGAAGTCTGCACATGGTCATATGTCAAAGGAAAATCATTTATACAAAACGTACATCGTTACACTACAAGTTATGTTCCGGAAATCTATTATATTAGGGAAAACTATTAATCATGTGTGCAGTATGCTAATTAGCACTCCTCCATTCAAATTACTTAAATAATATTTTATTAGGATCTCAATAAAGTAATAGAAATATTTTCTGGAAGCAGACATTATGGCAATACTTAGAGAGAGAATGCTCGTTATTGGTATTGGTTGCAATTTGCTTTTGTGTCGTTAAAAGGAATTAGTTTCAAAGGACATCCTTCGTCACTTATAAATATTACACAAAACATATCCCCACTCTTCAAAAAAAAAAACATTTGCATTTTCACGCATTGCACTTTTGCTTGAACAATAATTAATAATTTTGAAAAGAAAACCAGAAAATAATTTGATAAAATATCAACATAATAGGGAGTAACAATAAGTAGGTAAACTGCTGCGCGGTGATTTACTTCAGCTCACCATTTCCATTGCAGCCTGATCAGAGTCAACTTATCCGTTGATGGGTAACAATTAGCTGTAGGACATAAATGAACATGTTTTGAAAGAATATTAGTAACGGTTTTCAATCTATGAAACTTTATGTAGATTCAACAGATGCGGACGTTTCTGTAATATTTGCAAATTTAAATTACGCAACAGTTAGTCATTCTGAGTATACTTGTGAATCGCTCATTTCTCCAGCCTAATTTACAAATATATGCATCTCAGAATAATTAAAACCACATCACTAAGAATTAATTTGCATAAGTAAGTTCATGTTTAGAAGTTGCTAAGCCGATACTAAATCTGAACCTGTAACTGGAATTCAGAAATCAGACAGTTTTCAGATTGTTAAAAGGGAAATTCAGCTACACACAGTTTCAGCATACAACCACGAATGGACATAATTTTAACCAACATAATAAGGACGTAACAGCGATCTGTTCTTATAGTGAAAACATTCAAGATCGCAGAATATCTCATCTATTAAAATGATCGGTTCAGGCAGGTTTAATCAGACATCTTGACCTTAAGAGCAGTGTAAAGATATGAAAACACCTGTTAATCATGGAAGTCAGCCTTTACATAAAATACACAAAACATCACAAGTACTACAGCCTGGTATTTGGCTGAAGAAGCGTAACCAGCTAGTGTCCAGTGATGATAAAATAGTTTCTATTGATGTTTCTATTTTAAAGTCTTTCATAATTTTATAGCAAAATTATTAAAGACTTGTACTACTTGTTTGAAGAGTTACTTTTGTATGATGCTATACTGACAGTTTTCCTATTATTTTACATTTTATCCACAAGTTATAATACTTTTTACAGAAGTTGATTTCCCTCCGGCTGCGTAATGCAGGAAATGTGCGCACCTTTGTACGCTATTTAACCCCTGTCAGAATACCCGCTAGCAGCAGTTACCATTCCGCCCACCCGCAGCTATTCACCACGCAGCCAGCTCCAGCCAAATAGCTGAGCACCACGCTGTGTTTTTCTGATTATTTGTATACCTTATGTAAACTACAATGTTTCTGATTCTCTGCGTTTTTTATGTAAAGGCTGATTTACATAGTTAACAAGCACTTTTATGTCTTTACAGTTCACACAATCCGATGATGACCGATGAAACTTGGCGAAGCCTGTCATTTCAATGAATGAGTTATTCTGCGATTCTGACAGTTTTTCTTCTAAATGATCAACAACGAACAGATAACTTCCACTTTGCATATCAGTATCATTCTCTCTCCACCCCGCCCTTAATTCGAGCAATATCGCCGCTTACTTCCAAACTCGAGAACGGTTCCCATTGGCTGATGGCTTAAACCAGATACAGTGGAGATACAAATATATTGCCTAGAGAAATTGTTTCGACTAGTCAAAGCTGTTATTGAGGTAACGCGCAAAGCACTGCAGAAATAAACTGGAAATACTGTGAGCAGAAAATGAAACTGAAAATGAATACGCAACTTTAAAAGGGAGCGGAGGAACGCCGGTACCCTCCTCCGAGCCTTCAGCTGGGCCTTGCGTCTCCATCCTACAGACGGATCGCCATAGGCAGTGTCACACGTCCACACTCCATGAGGTGCTGATAAGAGGTGCGTAACTTATTCCAGGTCAGCGTCGTAAGGTGTAGTGGTCAGAAATTTAAGGTAATCCCCTCGCCGGCAAATGTTGATGGTAAGATATATTGTATCGCCAAGGTTCGAACTGGCAACATCTGATTCTACGGCTGGACACAGGAGTGCGTTAGTGGCCTGCGTTACGGATTTAGGTAGTTATTTCTACAAATTCTTCCAAGAGAGTGTAATACGTGTCAACCTCTAGCTGAACAGGCATCTGATTTGTTACACTCCTGGAAACTGAAATAAGAACACCTTGAATTCATTATCCCAGGAAGGGGAAACTTTATTGACACATTCCTGGGGTCAGATACATCACATGATCACACTGACAGAACCACAGGCACATAGACACAGGCAAAAGAGCATGCACAATGTCGGCACTAGTACAGTGTATATCCACCTTTCGCAGCAATGCAGGCTGCTATTCTCCCATGGAGACGATCGTAGAGATGCTGGATGTAGTCCTGTGGAACGGCTTGCCATGCCATTTCCACCTGGCGCCTCAGTTGGACCAGCGTTCGTGCTGGACTTGCAGACCGCGTGAGACGACGCTTCATCCAGTCCCAAACATGCTCAATGGGGGACAGATCCGGATATCTTGCTGGCCAGGGTAGTTGACTTACACCTTCTAGAGCACGTTGGGTGGCACGGGATACATGCGGACGTGCATTGTCCTGTTGGAACAGCAAGTTCCCTTGCCGGTGTAGGAATGGTAGAACGATGGGTTCGATGACGGTTTGGATGTACCGTGCACTATTCAGTGTCCCCTCGACGATCACCAGAGGTATACGGCCAGTGTAGGAGATCGCTCCCCACACCATGATGCCGGGTGTTGGGCCTGTGTGCCTCGGTCATATGCAGTCCTGATTGTGGCGCTCACCTGCACGGCGCCAAACACGCATACGACCATCATTGGCACCAAGGCAGAAGCGACTCTCATCGCTGAAGACGACACGTCTCCATTCGTCCCTCCATTCACGCCTGTCGCGACACCACTGGAGGCGGGCTGCACGATGTTGGGGCGTGAGCGGAAGACGGCCTAACCGTGTGCGGGACCGTAGCCCAGCTTCATGGAGACGGTTTCGAATGGTCCTCGCCGATATCCCAGGAGCAACAGTGTCCCTAATTTACTGGGAAGTGGCGGTGCGGTCCCCTACGGCACTGCGTAGGATCCTACGGTCTTGGCGTGCATCCGTGCGTCGCTGCGGTCCGGTCCCAGGTCGACGGGCACGTGCACCTTCCGCCGACCACTGGCGACAACATCGATGTACTGTGGAGACCTCACGCCCCACGTGTTGAGCAATTCGGCGGTACGTCCACCCGGCCTCCCGCATGTCCACTATACGCCCTCGCTCAAAGTCCGTCAACTGCAGATACGGTTCACATCCACGCTGTCGCGGCATGCTACCAGTGTTAAAGACTGCGATGGAGCTCCGTATGCCACGGCAAACTGGCTGACACTGACGGCGGCGGTGCACAAATGCTGCGCAGCTAGCGCCATTCGACGGCCAACACCGCGGTTCCTGGTGTGTCCGCTGTGCCCTGCGTGTGATCATTGCTTGTACAGCCCTCTCGCAGTGTCCGGAGGAAGTATGGTGGGTCTGACACACCGGTGTCAATGTGTTCTTTTTTCCATTTCCAGGAGTGTATTTAGGCCTCAACTAGTTAGGTCCCGTTAAAAATTAGACTGTTTCAGGCAGAGGACAAGCGATGATTAGGGAAGGATGGGGAATTCAATCGGCCGTGTTTGTTTCAAAGGAATCTTGCGGCAATTGTCTTAAGATAGGCTGCTAAAGAAAATCACAGAAAATCCAAGAATGGACGAGTGGACGAGTATTGATGCTGGCGTCTTCCCGAATGTGGCTTCTTTGCCTTACGCACTGCACAGCTTTTCAAGAATATCACTCCTAAAACGTCATTATTAACATGTCTAAGTGTGGGTGGAAATAGTAGCTAAGGTATGCCGAGCAGTTACTCCACTTATGCTGTTATGTAGCCACAAATAGGAAGTGATTGTCTTATTATTTCAAATGAGGTACGCGATTGCACTGAAGAGTCCATAGAAAAATGTGAGTCCCTAGATGCTATTCAAGGGGAGAGATCTCCACAGTAGAAAATATCGCCGTTCATGCAATACATCAGTTACTGATCTGAAAAAAGACTGAACTCCTCCCGAACAGGCCATGAAGGCCCAACGATATTGATCGGCCGCTGTGTTATCTTCAGGCCACAGGTGACAATGGATGCGGATATGGAGGGTCATGTGGTCAGCACCCCGCTCTCCCGGCCATATGTCAGTTTACGAGACCGGAGCCGCTACTTCTCAATCAAAATGTTCAAATGTGTGTGAAATCTTATGGGACTTAACTGCTAAGGTCATCAGTCCCTAAGCTTACACACTACTTAACCTAAATTATCCTAAGGACAAACACACACACCCATGCCCGAGGGAGGACTCGAATCTCCGCCGGGACCAGGCGCACAGTCCATGACTGCAGCGCCCAAGACCGCTCGGCTAATTCCGCGAGGCACTTCTCAATCAAGGAGCGCCTCAGTTGTGCCACACAATAGCTGAGTGCGGCAGACCGGATGGTCTCCCACCCAAGTGCTCGCCCAGCCCGGCAGGGCTTCACTTGGGTGATCTGTCAGGGACCAGTGTTACCACTGCGGGAAAGCCGCTGCCTCAATTACTGATGATTTAGAACATAATTCTGGCACCTGCCTTTGAAGATGTTCGCGTGAGACTCGTGGGCACAAATACTGAGTTGTGAAAGAAGGTATACAAACTACAATAGTTTCGTAGCGTACGCTTTATGATCACAGAGTTTGAACAAGTATATAAAAACACCGTGAGAAATTTATGATTAGAGATAAAATACAGATGCCAGCCAGGCTTTCAAGTAACGCTGTTGTATTTGTCGACGAATGGCACCTTTGCAATGTCCTCAATACTTTGCAAGCGTCACTCGTAGTTAAAAGAGTGTTGTTTGCGGTTGTGAGTGGTGTACGTTTGATAAGTGCTTCCTTAACGAAAGTCGCATTTATGCTAAGGTTACGTAATCGTCTTGGCTGATCAGGTGCATTCCATGGTGCAGTGTTCGCTTCCCAGTGGTGATGCTGTTCGCCAGACAACAGGGCACCTATTCACACAGGGCTCACTTTGTTAGCACCAGGATGAACTGCCACGTCTCTCCTGGCCACCACACTCACCAGATCTTAATATTATTGAACCTTTGTGGTCTGCTTCCGAGAGAAGGATGCGTGATCACTGTCTACCTGCATCATCTTAACCTGCTCTTGCCCCTGTTTTGCAGGATGAACTGTATAAAATACCCTTGAAAAAAATACCGTAATTATCTTTATCCATTCCGAGATGACTGGAAGCTGTTTTGAATGCCAACTGTTTACCTACTCGGTATTAGACGTGCTAATGTGTTTTTCGTGTTTCCATATTTTTCTTCATGCCCGGAAGTCTCACTATGGTTGCACATCTACATCTACATCTACGTGATTACTCTGCTATTCACAATAAAGTGTCTGGCACAGCGTTCAATGAACCACCTACAGGCTGTCTCTCTATCGTTCCACTCACAAACATCGCGCGGAAAAACGAGCACTTAAATTTTTCTGTGCGAGCACTGATTTCTCTTATTTTATGGGATGATTGTTTCTCCCTATGTAGGGCGGTGCCAATAGAATGTTTTCGCAATCGCACGCGAAAACTGGTGATTGAAATTTCATGAGAAGATCCAGTCGCAACAAAAACGCCTTTGTTTTAACGACTGCCACTCCAATTCACGTATGATGTCTGTAGCACTATCTCCCCTATTTCGTGATGATACAAAACGAGCTTCCCTACTTTGTACTTTTTCGATGTCATACGTCAGTCCCACCTGATGCGGATCCCACGCCGCACAGCAATACTCCAGAATAGGGCGGACAAGCATGGTGTAAGCAGTCTCTTTAGTAGACCTGTTGCACCTTCTATATGTTCTGCCAATGTATCGCTGTCTATGGTTGTCTCTACCCACAACATTATCAATGTGATCGTTCCAATTTAGGTTATTTGTAATTGTAATCACTAAGTATTTAGTTGAATTTACAGCCTTCAGGTTTGTTTGACTTTTGGAGTAATCGAAATTTAGCCTATTTCTTTTAGTACTCATGTGAATAACTGTACACTTTTCTTTATTCAGGGTCAACTGCCACATTTCGCACTATACAGATATCTAATTAGTTTTTGTCATCTGATGACTTTACATGTCGGTGAATGACAGCATCATCTGCAAACTATCTGAGATGGCTACTGAGATTATCTCCTATGTCGTTAATATAGATCAGGAACAATAGAGGGCCTATCACACTTCCTTTGGGAACTTCTGCTTTACTCGATGACATTCCGTCTATTACGCCGAACTGTGACCTTCCTGACAGGAGATCACGAATCCAGTCGCACAACTGAGGTGATATTCAATAGGCACGCAGTTTGGTTAGAAGACGCTTGTAAGGAACAGTGTCGAAAGCCTTTTGGAAATCTAAAAATATGGAATCAATTTGGCATCCCGTGTCGGTAGCACTCATTACTCATGAGTATAAAAGAGGTAGTTGTGTTTCGGAAGTACGATATTTTCTGGACCCGTGCTGGCTACGAGTCAATAAATCGTTTTCTTCGGGGTACTTGGTAACGTTCGAACACAGTATGTGTTCCAAAACCCTACTGCAAATCGACGTCAGTGACATAGGCCTGCCGGCCACTTGGCCGAGCGGTTCTAGGCGCTTCAGTCCGGAACCGCGCGACCGCTACGGTCGCAGGTTCGAATCCTGCTTCGGGAGTGTATGTGTGTGATGACCTTAGGTTAGTTAGGTTGAAGTAGTTCTAAGTCTAGGGGACTAATGACCTCAGATGTTAAGTCCCATAGTGTTTAGAGCAATTAGAACCAATTGATATGGGCCGGTAATTCAACGGATTATTCCTACTTCCCTTTTTGGGTATTGATGTGACTTGAGCAGTTTTGCAGTCTTTAGGTACAAATCTTCTTCTGAACAAGCGGCTGTACATAATTGCTAAATATGGATCTATTGTATTAACATACTCTGAGAGGAAACTGACGGGTATACAATCTGGACCGAAAGCCTTGCCTTTATTAACTGATTTAAGCTGCTTTGCGACACCGAGGACATCTATTTATATGTTTCTCATGTTGGCCTTGACTTTATTCAGGAATATTTAATTCGTCATCTTTGGTGAACGAGGTTAGGTTCAAATGGTGCAAATGGCTCTGAGCACTATGGGACTTAACTGCTGTGGTCATCAGTCCCCTAGAACTTAGAACTACTTAAACCTAAGGACATCACACACACCCATGCTCGAGGCAGGATTCGAACTTGCGACCGTAGCGGTGGCGCGATTCCAGACTGTAGCGCCTAGAACCACTCGGCCACTCTGGCCGGCTGAATGACTTTAGGAAAATAGTGTTTAATGCCTCTGCTTTAGTGTCACTGTCATCAGTGGCTTCACCGTTTTTATCGCGCAGTGAAGGTACTGATTACGTCTTGTCACTGGTGTACTCTCCTGGAAGGCAATGTGTGCTAGTGGTGGTGAGTTACGAATAGTTAATCCACTTTGGGCGTCAGCGCACTGCACGCTGTCAGATGCGAAAGGAGTACTGACATGCGATATACTATTTCTTAACTACTACGATTTGAGCACCGTATGTGGCTTATGTTGTAACTTACTTGTCCTTTTAGAGGGCGTTCTGTCTTTGCTTTACGTACACGTTGTGCAGGACGAGCTAATATTGAAGTTGCTACAGGCATAATGAAACGTTTCTTTCGTCCGAGCCTCAGAACCTCCGTGGCTTTGGGGGAAATCGCGTTCGTGGCTGTAGCAAGATCCCATGCATTTTTGACGATGTGCGGCGAGCAAGGTTAATCACTCAACGTACCGCTTCACAGATTTAATCGGAAACGTTTTTTAGCGGATGTGGATTAATAACTTACGCTGCTACTTAAGTCAGATCAGTCTAAATATGGATCGCCAGTCTCTCTTTGATCCGTGGAGCAGAATCAAACACTCTCTACTCTAAAGTCAATTATTAATATCCTCCAGTTATATCTAAATGCTCTCAGGAACATTCCAACATGGGACCACTAGAAGGTACTGAGTGGTGGCTAACGATTCATGCACAGCCTTCATCTGGCTCCTAGCAGCAAACAACAAATCAGGCATACGAGGCAAAATCATCAGAGAAAGTCGCTTTAATGATAACCCCGTCAAGTCTGTCTTGTTCACTAACAACCACCGTCAAGCTAGCTGCTTTGTTTCACAACTAGATTTAACATCTCTGCCTACTGAGTGTCAGCACACTTGTTAAACGTTAGTACTCGCCCGGAAAAATGGAATGTTTAGTGGAACCAGGTACTTCACCAAAGGAAACCGATTTTTACTAAATAAATCCATCTATTATTCACTGCCATTTTACAAGGTTGTAGTTTTACATCTGGCATTTCCTGGGGAGCCAATATTTTTTTTTTAATTTATGGTCAATTTTCAACTTATGTTCTTCAATATCTATTAATGACATACTCAATCACTTGAAAATGGCATTAAAGGCTGAAACCTGGGACAAACTAAGTAAAAACCAATACAGTCAAGAGGGGGTTGGTTCATTTAAAAATTATTGTATGGCTGTTGCTCAGCAACATCAAAAATCGGAATGGTTCAACCGAAAATACACGTCCGAGTACGGTAACGTACTAGCGGTATCTCCGAGTTTTCAGATTGCACGATCTCCGAGTTTTCAGATTGCACGATCACAAAAGATCATAAGGACCCTGTGACTCTCTTACCTGTTAGTAAATACTGTGTTTTCCTCACTTCTGTGCTCATGGGAATCTGGTCGCGTCTAAGAAGCAGAGTGACCTTGGTAAGACTCTTTCTGTCTAACATCGCATCTAATTTCGGACTCGGGAACGGAAACAGCAATACTAACACTTTGACACTATGTCAGTTTATCTTGTACTCTTTGACTAATGCCTGACCTCGTGTGTACCTGACTGAGCTTTAATTGCCAAACGAACTACTTCTGAATATTTTAGTAAACAAACAATTGGGCTATAAAAAAAGAGCATTCACTGCACTTTACAACTTACCTTGATTTATCTTTTTGATTATGTTCTTCACCAAACATAATAACTGCAGTTATTTATCTTTTCATAGAATTACAGCTTGCTTTTTAGAACCTAAATGATACTCACAAGATACACACTAAGGGCTAAGAGATGACACACCGCGAATGAATTATCCGAATGAGACGGAAATCGGTAGATGTAATGCACATGTATAATCAAATAAATAATTAAAATTTCATAAAAATTTGCTGATTTATTCAAGAGAAACAGATTGGCAAATTGAGCAAGACGTTAACGGTCCGGTCTGCCTTTGGCCCTTACGCAAGCTGCTGTTCGATTGATAGAGTTGTGGAATTATCTCCTGAGGGATATCGTGTCAAATTCTGTTCAAATGGCGAGTCTGCACGTCAAAATACTGAGATCGTTGGAGGGCTCTATACATAATGTTCCAAACGTTCTCAATTCTGGAGAGATCCGACGACCTTGCTGGCATATGTGCTGTTTGGCAGGCACAAAGACAATCCATAGAAAAAAATCTCACCGTGTGCAGTCGGATATTCTCTTGCTGCAACGTAAGCCCACGACGATCTTCCTAGAAAGGCAACAAAACCGGGCGTAGAATATCTCCGACGTGCCGCTGTGCTCCAGACCGCCAGACCTGGTTGTCGGATCGTGTGGCAGACAACAGGCAGATTAGTATTCCGTCACTGTCTGTGGCATCTCCAAACACGTTTCTCGTGGTCTTTGGGCTTCAGTTCCAAGTCTCTGAAGGCAATTCTAATCCAGTCAATAAGATTCCATGCCGAAGACGAGTCTGGAGACGCCCTGTACTGCGGTGGGATACCAACGTGACGGTTGCCTGCCATACAGCCCGTCAACCAGGAGTTGTAGTCGTGGTGTCAATTATTTTCTTTTTTCGTTGTCTAAAGTATCCAGCGTCCCCTACGACGTATCTCTCGAGACCGAGTCCGAGGCCGACTCTTCGGTATCGCCTTAGGTTGAGACATGTGGTGGAGTTCCGTATTATATCGGCAGACCCGCCGGATATCCTCGAGTCTGTAACATATTGCCACCCACTTCTGCGCCCCGTATTACGAACGTGTGCCTTGAGTCGCTGCTGATGAGACCCAGATCGGCACAAGTGTGCCCCTGGAGGACGCGGTGACTCTAAAAGGCACACCTTTAGTTTCAATTTCCGTTGATTCTCAGGATACGCACCGCCTATCTCTGGAAGAGTGAGGTGTGTCCTCTGCAGTTGATACTGATTTCTGCAGCATCCCTCCACGTCATTATATTTCTGCATCTAAATCTAAGCAGCTACTTTGCAAATCAAATTCCTGGTTTTCGCATTCGGAGGAGAAGGTTGGTGATTGAAATTTCGTGAGAAGATACTGAAGGAACGACAAACGCCTTTGTTTTAATGACGGCCGTCCCAAATCCTGTATCACGTCCGTGACACACTCTCCCGTGTGCCGCGAATGCAAAATGTGCTGCCCTTATTTGAACTTTCTTGATGTACTCCGTTGATCGGCCGGCTGTTGTGGCAGTGGGGTTCTAGGCCCTTCAGTCCGGAACCGCGCAACCGCTACGGTCGCAGGTTCGTATCCTGCCTCGGGCATGGATGTGTGTGATGTCCTTAGGTTAGTTAGGTTTGAGTAGTTCTGAGTTCTAGGGGACTGATGACCTCAGATATTGAGTCCCATAGTGCTCAGATTCATTTTGAACTCCGTTGATCTTCTCTGGTAAGGATCCGACACCGCGCAGCAGTACTCCATAAAGAGGACAGACAAGCGTAGTGTAGTCAGTCTCTTTAGTATACCTGTTGCACCTCCTAAGCTTTCGGCCAATAAAACGCAGTCTTTGGTTCACCTTCCCCAGAACATTTTCTATCTGTTCTTTGTTGTTCGTAATTGTAATTCGTAAATAATTAGTTGAATTTCTAGAATTGGTATTTGACCGATTTATCGTGTAACAATGTTTAACGGATTCCGGCTAGCCTCATGTGGATGACTTCATACTTTTCATTATTTAGGATCAACTGTCAATTTTCTAAATTTATTTGTAATTGGTTTTGATCTTCTTATTGCTTTACTAGACGACGAACGACAGCATCATATGAGAATAATCTAAGACGGCTGTTCAGATTGTCTCCTAAATCGTTTACATACATAAGGAGCAACAGAGGGCCTTTAACACCGTGGAGAACACCGGAAATCACTTGTGTTTTACTCGATGATTTTCCGTCTTTTAGTAAGGACTATGACCTCTTTGAAAGTAAATCACGAATCCACTCGCGTAGCTGAGACGATATTCCACAAGCACGCAATTTGATTACAAGCCGCTTATGAGGTACGGTGTCAAGAGCCTTCTGGAAATCTAGAAACACAGAATTAATTTGAAATCCTTTAATGCTAGCAATTAACGATTCGTGTGAGTGAAGAGGCAGTTGTATTTTACAAAAAATCCGTTTTGACTACTTGTTAATATACCGTGATCTTAGAGGTAATTCACAATGTTCGAATACAATATAGAATGCTGTTGCATACCGACTTTAATGATGTAGGCCTGTAATTTAGTGGATTACTTCTACTTCCTTTGTCGAATATGGGTGTGATCTGTTTAACTTTACAGTATTTGGCTACGGACCTATCGTCGAACGAACGGCTGTATATGATTTTTAAGTAAGGAGCTAATGCATCAGCACAATCTGAAAGGAACCTAATTTCCTTACCTTTCTTACCTTGAATGTGAACTGAATTAGTTCCGATCCTAGATTTATAGCTCTAAGACAATTTATTTACTGTTGAAGTGCGACGTGGTATTTTTGCGAGATGTGTTACTTGGTCATTTTTCTACTCCTTCATTTTCTAATTCCTCTAATGCAGCTCCTGAACTACGAGGGTCAGTCAAAAAGTAATGCCTCCTTTTTTTTTCTACGTTTAATTGTCAGGAAATTTAAATGCAATTACATAGGTTGAAAACCACAACATTGAGGATCATTTTGTC
The DNA here is from genome assembly GCF_023897955.1 of Schistocerca gregaria. NCBI lineage: Eukaryota > Metazoa > Arthropoda > Insecta > Orthoptera > Acrididae > Schistocerca > Schistocerca gregaria. The sequence continues at coordinate 517,732,304 of NC_064924.1, forward strand.
ATTTTTCAATGTAATCTCCGCCCATCTCTACAGTTTTGGTCCATCTTTGAACAAGGGCATGTATCCCAGCACGGTAAAAATCACAGCTCTGCTTCCTAAGCCATTGACGCACGGATGTTTTGATGGCCTCCTCATCTTCAAAATGAATCCCACGATGAGCTTCTTTTAGTGGCCCGAACAGATGGAAGTCTGATGGTGCCAGGTCAGGGCTGTATGGGGGATGAGGCAAAACTTCCCATCCAATTTTGACAATCTTGTCAGAGGTGTGACGACTGGTGTGTGGTCTTGCATTGTCATGCAAAAGAAGAACATCTGCCATTGATTTTGTTGGGCGAACTCGCTCAAGACGTGCTTTAAGTTTTTTGAGGGTTGTGACGTATTGAACAGAATTTATTGTGCATCCCTGCTCCAAAAAATCAACCAGAATCACACCCTCTGTATCCCAGAAAACTGTTGCCATAATTTTCCCTGCCGATCGCACAGTTTTGAATTTTTTCTTCCTCGGCGAGCTTGTGTGGCGCCACTCCATTGACTGCCTCTTTGATTCGGGTTCAAAAAAATGCACCCATGTTTCGTCCCTGGTCACAATTTTTTTCAGAAACTCATCTCCCTCCAAACGGAAGCGCTGCAAGTGTTGGGAGGCTATTGTTTTCCTTGCCTCTTTATTCTGATCGGTTAACATTCTTGGAACCCACCGTGCACAAACTTTTGAGTACCCCAATTGTTTAATAATCGTGATCACACTGCCTTTACTAAGAGAAATAATGCGACACACTTCATCTGCAGTCACCCGACGGTCACCACGAATGATGTCATCAACTTGCTGAATGTTGTGTGGAGTCACTGCACTCACCGGCCTGCCGCTCCGCTTTTCGTCAGTCAACGGTGTTTGCCCTTCAGCTTCCTTACAACGACGAAACCATCGTCTAACAGTGCTGACATCCACTGTAACAACACCATACACCTTCTTCAGTCTTTCATGAATGCGTATGGGCGTTTCACCTTCTGCATTCAAGAATTCAATCACACAACGCTGTCTCAAACGAACATCGATGTCGGCCATCTTACAAACTTCTGCTGTGCTGCCACCTGTTGACACAGAAAGTTACTACTGCAGTGGATTGCAGAAGAATGTTTGAGGAATGGCGTCAAATTCAAATTTTTCACTTAACTTAATTTTTTTAAGTAGAAAAAAAATGGGAGGCATTACTTTTTGACCGACCCTCGTATTAACTGATACTGCGTTATTGTACAGAGCAGGAATACTACCGGCTGATTTCGAAGTTCATGGTAACGGCCGAGGTATTGGTTGCACTTTTTGTGACCTCACTTCAATTCTTATTGATGCCCTTCCAGGATCTGGGCATTACACAAATCGAGCGCGTTTTTACAAAAAGGATGTAGCGTATTCACTTCGTAAACTCCACAGAAACTTCTATGAGGAGGAGACCATAATTGCGTCTTGTGGTTCGGATCTCCAATTTTAATTTCAGTAGACAAATAAACGATTTGGTACGCTCTTCGCAAATACGCGATACATGAATCTGTCAACATCTCACTCGCGTCAGTTGTATGCATATTAGAGCTACTTCCAGTAGTTGACTCAATCATTTTTATCTTTCTAATTCTCTATGTGGGCAACTGTTAGCGATAGACGTGATACTCACTTCTTTCACTGATCACTGTGCCGTAGCTGTAACCTTACATCATGTGCTGCACGTGTTATCATTCTCGTATGGATTGGTGGTCAGGGCATGCAAATCCTTTGCGTCGGAAAGCGTTAAGGAGTTACGGCTGTGAGAGGGCGAGGGATCTCCGGCAGACTCAGAAATTTTTATATTACGTCTTTTGAAAGCTTTACGAAGGTGCCAGACAAGTTCACTTGCGCATTGTCGATGTTCACCGCGTTAAGACGAAGCTTCTTCATTTAAAGAGACAACAAATGGGAGGACTGATGATACGATCAAAATCCCGCACAATCCTATGGGATCAAATGGCCACCTTCAATCATCTTATTCGGCTGCGGGTGGGTCGAAAACGAGGGCTTGTCGCGTCCCTGACTCATACTGGTGATCACGCACTGACGTTCCAACATGGCATTTTCCAGAGCGATCTTCACTGGAGAGCCAAACAAACTGGTATAGGCATGCGCATTCAAACACAGATATATGTAAACAGGCAAAATACGGCGTTTCAGTAGCCAACATGTACATGAGACAACAAGTGTCAGGGGCAGTTGCAACATCGCTTATTACTGTTACAGCGGCAGGTTATCCAGATTTGAGTGAGTTTGAACGTGTTGTTATAGTGGGTACACGAGCGATGGAGCACAGCATCTCCGAGGTAGCGATGAAGTGGAGATTTTCCCGTACAACAATTTCACGAGTGTACCGCGAATATCAGGAATCCTTAAAGAAAGGGACGAAAGACAACTCAAGATAATCGTCCACCGTGACAGAAGTACAACCCTTACGCAAACTGCTGCAAATTTCAATGTTGGGCCATCAACAAGTGTCAGCGTGCTAGCCAGTCAACGAAACATCATCGATATGGGATTTAGGAGCTGAAGGCCGACTCTCGTCCCCGTGATGACTGCACGACACAAAGCTTTACGCCTCGCCTGGGCCCGTCAAGACCAACATTGGACTGTTGATGACTGTAAACGTTGCCCGGTCGGACGGGTCTCGTTTCAAATTGTATCGAACGGGTGGACATGTGCGGGTATACAGACAACCCTATGAATCCATGGAACCTGCCTATGAGCAAGGGATTGTTGAAGCTGGTGGAGGCACTGTAATAGTGTGGGCGTGTGCAGATGAATTGATATGGGACCCCTGATACGTCTGGACACGACTCTTGCAGGTGACACTATCGTAAGCATCCTGTCTGATCACCTGCGTCCATCATGTCCATTGTGCATTCCGAAGGGCTTGCGGATTTCAGCATGACAATGTGACATCCCACTAGTCCAGAATTGCTAGAGAGTGGCTACAGGAACACTCTTCCGAGTTCAAATACTTCCACTGGTCACCAAACTCCCCAGGCATGAACATTATTGAGCATATCTGGGGTGCTTTGCAACTTGCTTTTCAGAAACATATCTCCACATCATCGTACTCTTACGGATTTAAAGACAACCCTGTAGGACTGATATTGCCAATTCCCTCCAGCACTACTTCAGACATCAGTCGAGTCCATGCCACGTAGTGCTGCGGCACTTCTGCGTGGTCTTGGTGTCCTACATGACATTAGGCAGATGTACTAGTTTCTTTGGCTCTTCACTGTACAATTACTTTATCGACATTTATGAAGTCTGTGATTCTGATAAGATTGTCTCTCATTCATTTACTCCTCTCCTTGATTGCGTGGTTACTCCTTCATTAAATGATGAATTTGAAATCGACTCTACACGAGATGATATGTATCGCCTTTCTGTTGGTTGCCCATCGCAAAAATCACTGGAAGTCTAAGGTACTTCTATGTATTTTTTTGGTAAATTTTTGGTATCTTATTGGTGATCAGTTTGGATTCCGTAGAAATATCGGAACATGTGAGGCAATACTGACGCTACGACTTATCTTAGAAGCTAGATTTAGGAAAGCCAAACCTACGTTTCTAGCGTTTGTAGACTTAGAGAAAGCTTTTGACAATGTTGACTGGAATACTCTCTTTCAAATTCTGAAGGTGGCAGGGGTAAAATACAGGGAGCGAAAAGCTACTTACAATTTGTACAGAAACCAAATGTTAGTTATAAGAGTCGAGGGACATGAAAGGGAAGCAGTGGTTGGGAAGGGAGTAAGACAGGATTGTGGCCTCTCTCCGACGTTATTCAATCTCTATATTGAGCAAGCAGTGAAGGAAACAACAGAAAAATTCGGAGTAGGTATTAAAATCCATGTAGAAGAAACAAAAACTCTGAGGTTCGCCGATGACATTGTAATTCTGTCAGAGACAGCAAAGGACTTGGAAGAGCAGTTGAACGGAATGGATCGTGTCTTGAAAAGGAGGATATAAGATGACCATTAACAAAAGCAAAACAAGGATAATGGAATGTAGTCGAATTAAGTCGGGTGATGCTGAGGGAATTAGATTGGGAAATGAGACACTCAAAGTAGTAAAGGAGTTTTCCTATTTGAGGAGCAAAATAACTGATGATGGTCGAAGTAGAGAGGATGTGAAATGTAGACTGGCAGTGGCAAGGAGGGCGTTTCTGAAGAGGACAAATTTGTTAACGTCGAGTATAGTTTTAAGTGTCAGGAAGCCATTTCTGAAAGTATTTGTATGGAGTGTAGCCATGTATGGAATTGGATCATGGACGATAAATAGTTTAGACAAGAAGAGAATAGAAGCTTTCGAAATGTGGTGCTACAGAAGAATGCTGAAGATTAGATGGGTAGATCACAAAACTAATGAGGAAATATTGAATAGGATTGGGCAGAAGAGAAGTTCGTGACACAACTTGACTAGAAAAAGCGATCGGTTGGTAGAACATGTTCTGAGGCATCAAGGGATCACCAGTTTAGTATTGGAAGGCAGCGTGGAGGGTAAAAATCGTAGAGGGATACCACGAGATGAATACACTAAGCAGATTCAGAAGGATGTAGGTTGCAGTAGGTACTGGGAGATGAAGAAGCTTGCACAGGATAGAGTAGCATGGAGAGCTGCATCAAACCAGTCTCAGGACTGAAGACCATAACAACAACAACAATGTGTGATACCATTACGGCATTGGGTAAATGAAGTGATACGGGCAGAATTTGTTCCTGAACCTTCCAAGGCTGGTAAAATAGTTCTAATTCCGAAGAGTCCGCCGCTCGTGGTCTCGCGGTAGGGTTCACGCTTCCTGAGCACGAAGTCTCTGTTTCGTTCTCCGGCGGGGACAGGTATTTTCACCTGCCCCTATATGGCTGCCCCCTTACAGTCGGAGTAAGGCAACAGCAAACCACCTCCACAAGGACCTTGTCTAGTCTGGCAGTGCGGGTCTCCCGCATCGCACCCCTGCGCTCTGTGAAGAAGCATGGGACTTCATTTCCCTTTCCGAAGACAACCGGACGTCCAGAAATTGATAAATCCCACCCAATCACACTAATTCATTTTGATTACAGAACTGTCGCATGGGTGGTTAATAGCCGTTTGTCGATACTGATAGAGAAGATCTTGGCCGCTCATCAAAGCTTTCTGCCTTCCAAGCTTTCTGACTTCTGTAGTCTAATGCCCAAACGTTTTCTCTGGGGCTGCAGCGACTTTTGTCTCTGGAGCCTTGGTTTTAATTGGTTTTAATGAGGGTCAGTAACGGTTTCTTGATGAAAGTGCTCAAGGAGGCCTGTCTGAGTCGTACTGCGTGTCAGGTATTATCCAATCTTCTTCAAGGTATTCACGCTTCTTTAGTAGTGAGTGGATAACTTACTCCCCACATCACCATCCGGCGGGGCTTACCACAGGGGAATCCCTTCTCCATGTCGCTTTTTGTCTCGTCCTAAGAACCTCTGCTACGCCTTATTGCTGATCAATTATTGTATGTGGCTGGAAGAAATTAGGAGGAAAGTTCTCGGTATGTGCGTACGCAGATGATGTTATGGTATTCCTATGTCATATCCATGATATACCCATGCTCAAGGATATATAGGATTCCTTTTGTTCTCTCTCTGGGCCAAATTAATAAATGGAAATGAACCCTATTGCTAATCCAGGGGCTTCAACACGTTGTCATTACATGGACAACGGTGGCTGCTCGCCACAAATCGTTGGCGATTACCATGGATCGGTACCCTATGAAAATAGCTGTACTCAATTGGCGGGAGGTGACTGATCAAATTCAACGGGCCCATTCGTGAACACGAAAGCCGTTGCCTTAGCCTTCTTCACAAAGTAAGCATCTTAGATTCCCACATCTTCAGTAAGGTTTACTTTGTTGCACAAATATTTCCTCTCCCCGTAACGATTGATGCAATTATCCAGTAGTTCCTTTGGAAAAGTTATATTTTTGGACTCAGATACGAAGTGTTAGCAGGCTATGTCCCTTTAGAGGGCTGCAATTTCCCGATACCAAAGTGAAGACTTCGATACTGTTCATACGACGTAAGGTTTCAACGTGTACTCGAGCTACTCATTCTATTATATCTCGCTTATTTACGTGTCTCCGATCGACCAGTCTGACTCACCCTGTCGATGTGGGCCGTATCAGTTCTAAATTGCGGCACACACGTGAATTTTGTATTATAAGTTTTCTGGGAGTCAACATTTTATCTCTTCTTTCTAGGTGGAGAGTACGACCATCCCTCTCCTCGTTGAAATGGCCGCGCCATTGTTATCCTGGAAAACACTATGGTTTCACAGTAGTTTTCCTACCCTCCATATGGAAGTCACCTCATCGTGGTATAGGGTCATTCACAACCTGATCCCGACCAGCGGAGGTCTCCACTGTTTCTGGTCTTTGCGTCACATGTCATCTACATGACACATTACGACCCAGACTTGTCTCCTGCGGACGAGAACAGTGCACTGGATTCTCCGACAGCTGGCTTTTCTTACACGATCAGCTGAAGCAGCTTTCTCAGTTGAACTTCTTCTCTGTCCGTATTTTTCTGTTTCCCTTCGGGCGAAGACTTATTCGATCGTATGTCAACTCGAACACTACTTCCACTATGTAGCCGCATGCAACAGCGATCCTTGCCGCCATGTTTTTCGTCAATATATGGTGAACGACCTTGTATTTAACTGTCAAGAAATTGGATAGTTTTGTTTGTTTGTCTTTTCTTTTTTCCTCCAGTTCTGTGGCCTTCTCTCATTGTGTTCTTCCCAGAGAAAAAAATGTTTTCTTTTGATCCCCGAATTAAGGAATTGATCTATGAAGTTTTATTTTCATAAAAAATAAAAATAAAGAAGAAATAAACACGCAGCCTAATACCATGTGAGGAACCAGCAAAGTGACGAGAGGATGACAAGCATCGTGGACAGGCTTTCTGGATTCGACCCCTGCCCACCTTGTCTCAAACCAGCCTGGAGTTGACTGTGTACATTTTCTCTTGTAATGAACCAAAAAATAAATAAAGCAATGAGGCAAACAGAGACCTAGTTTTATATATCGATAGTGATTAAGCACTTAGTTTCACAAGTAGCAGGCCATTAGAGCGATTCTCGCTGCTGGTACTTTTTCTATTTCCCTGCAGTTCTAATAACGTATTTATTATAACTTCGCAGATTATCAATATTTAATTATTCCTTTATTATTTGTTGTTGTTGTTGTCTTCAGTCCTGAGACTGGCTTGATGCAGCTCTCCATGCTACTCTATCCTGTGCAAGCTGCTTCATCTCCCAGTACCTACTGCAACCTACATCCCTCTGAATCTGCTTAGTGTACTCATCTCTCGGTCTCCCTCTACGATTTTTACCCTCCACGCTGCCCTCCAATGCTAAATTTGTGATCCCTTGATGCCTCAAAACATGTCCTACCAACCGATCCCTTCTTCTAGCCAAGTTGTGCCACAAACTTCTCTTCTCCCCAATCCTATTCAATACCTCCTCATTAGTTACGTGCTCTATCCACCTTATCTTCAGTATTCTTCTGTAGCACCACATTTCGAAAGCTTCTATTCTCTCCTTGTCCAAACTAGTTATCGTCCATGTTTCACTTCCATACATGGCTACACTCCAAACAAATACTTTCAGAAACGACTTCCTGATACATAAATCTATATTCGATGTTAACAAATTTCTCTTCTTCAGAAACGCTTTCTTTGCCATTGCCAGTCTACATTTTATATCCTCTCTACTTCGACCATCATCAGTTATTTTACTTCCTAAATAGCAAAACTCCTTTACTACTTTAAGTGTCTCATTTCCTAATCTAATTCCCTCAGCATCACCCGATTTAATTTGACTACATTCTATTATCCTCGTTTTGCTTTTGTTAATGTTCATCTTATATCCTCCTTTCAAGACACTGTCCATTCCGTTCAACTGCTCTTCCAAGTCCTTTGCCGTCTCTGACAGAATTACAATGTCATCGGCGAACCTCAAAGTTTTTACTTCGTCTCCATGAATTTTAATACCTACTCCAAATTTTTCTTTTGTTTCCTTTACTGCTTGCTCAATATACAGATTCAATAACATCGGGGAGAGGCTACAACCCTGTCTCACTCCTTTCCCAACCACTGCTTCCCTTTCATGCCCCTCGACTCTTATGACTGCCATCTGGTTTCTGTACGAATTATAAATAGCCTTTCGCTCCCTGTATTTTACCCCTGCCACCTTTAGAATTTGAAAAAGAGTATTCCAGTCAACATTGTCAAAAGCTTTCTCTAAGTCTACAAATGCTAGAAACGTAGGTTTGCCTTTTCTTAATCTTTCTTCTAAGATAAGTCGTAAGGTCAGTATTGCCTAACGTGTTCCAACATTTCGACGGAATCCAAACTGATCCTCCCCGAGGTCTGCATCTACCAGTTTTTCCATTCGTCTGTAAAGAATTCGCGTTAGTATTTTGCAGTCGTGGCTTATTAAACTGATAGTTCGGTAATTTTCACATCTGTCAGCACCTGCTTTCTTTGGGATTGGAATTATTATATTCTTCTTGAAGTCTGAGGGTATTTCGCCTGTCTCATACATCTTGCTCACCAGCTGGTAGAGTTTTGTCAGGACTGGTTGTCCCAAGGCCGTCAGTAGTTCTAATGGAATGTTGTCTACTCCGGGGGCCTTGTTTCGACTCAGGTCTTTCAGTGCTCTGTCAAACTCTTCACGCAGTATCGTATCTCCCATTTCGTCTTCATCTACATCCTCTTCCATTTCCATAATATTGTCCTCAAGTACATCGCCCTTGTATAAACCTTCTATATACTCCTTCCACATTTCTGCCTTCCCTTCTTTGCTTAGAACTGGGCTGCCATCTGAGCTCTTGATATTCATACACGTGGTTCTCTTCTCTCCAAAGGTCTCTTTAATTTTCCTGTAGGCAGTATCTATCTTACCCCTAGTGAGATAACCTTCTACATCCTTACATTTGTCCTCTAGCCATCCCTGTTTAGCCATTTTGCACTTCCTGTCGATCTCATTTTTGAGACGTTTGTATTCCTTTTTGCCTGCTTCATTTACTGCATTTTTATATTTTCTCCTTTCATCAATTAAATTCAATATTTCTTCTGTTACCCAAGGATTTCTAGCAGCCCTCGTCTTTGTACCTACTTTATCCTCTGCTGCCTTCACTACTACATCCCTCAGAGCTACCCATTCTTCTTCTACTGTATTTCTTTCCCCTATTCCTGTCAATTGTTCCTTATGCTCTCCCTGAAACTCTGTACAACCTCTGGTTCTTTCAGTTTATCCAGGTCCCATCTCCTTAATTTCCCACATTTTTGCAGTTTCTTCAGTTTTAATCTACAGGTCATAACCAATAGATTGTGGTCAGAGTCCACATCTGCCCCTGGAAATATCTTACAACTTAAAACCTGGTTCCTAAATCTCTGTCTTACCATTATATAATCTATCTGATACCTTTTAGTATCTCCAGGGTTCTTCCACGTATACAACCTTCTTTCATGATTCCTAAACCAAGTGTTAGCTATGATTAAGTTGTGCTCTGTGCAAAATTCTACTAGGCGGCTTCCTCTTTCATTTCTTAGCCCCAATCCATATTCACCTACTATGTTTCCTTCTCTCCCTTTTCCTACTCTCGAATTCCAGTCACCCATTACTATTAAATTTTCGTCTCCCTTCACTATCTGAATAATTTCTTTTATTTCATCGTACATTTCTTCAATTTCTTCATCATCTGCAGAGCTAGTTGGCATATAAACTTGTACTACTGTAGTAGGTGTGGGCTTCGAATCTATCTTGGCCACAATAATGCGTTCACTATGCTGTTTGTAGTAGCTTACCAGCATTCCTATTTTCCTATTCATTATTAAACCTACTCCTGCATTACCCCTATTTGATTTTGTGTTTATAACCCTGTAGTCACCTGACCAGAAGTCTTGTTCCTCCTGCCACCGAACTTCACTAATTCCCACTATATCTAAATTTAACCTATCCATTTCCCTTTTTAAATTTTCTAACCTACCTGCCCGATTAAGGGATCTGACATTCCACGCTCCGATCCGTAGAACGCCAGTTTTCTTTCTCCTGATAACGACATCCTCCTGAGTAGTCCCCGCCCGGAAATCCGAATGGGGGACTATTTTACCTCCGGAATATTTTACCCAAGAGGATGCCATCATCATTTAATCATACAGTAAAGCTGCATGTCATCAGGAAAAATTACGGCTGTAGTTTCCCCTTGCTTTCAGCCGTTCGCAGTACCAGCACAGCAAGGCCGTTTTGGTTAATGTTGCAAGGCCAGATCAGTCAATCATCCAGACTGTTGCCCCTGCAACTACTGAAAAGGCTGCTGCCCCTCTTCAGGAACCACACGTTTGTCTGGCCTCTCAACAGATACCCCTCCGTTGTGGTTGCACCTACGGTACGGCCATCTGTATCGCTGAGGCACGCAAGCCTCCCCACCAACGGCAAGGTCCATGTTTCATGGGGGGCTTTATTATTTACATAACATTTATCCTCAAAGGGAGAGACAAAACCCTTTCTATAATGTTACTCAAAAATCGTCTTGATTGCATTTTTTTTTATTCATATGACCGGTTTCCATGTGAAAATTGCTGGATTTGGACGGGTTACTCCTGTAACTGAAATATCAGATCTGAAGAAGGTTCTGAATGAACCGAAACCGGTCATATGAATAAAAAAAAAAATTGCAATCAAGACGGTTTTCAAGTAACATTATAAAATCACTGATTGCTGTTATCCCATAAGACATTATGTTTGTTTTTGCAAAACCCTTTCTTTTCTTGAGGAAACTGGGAAAAATTGATACACATAAACTATGAATCAGATCAGTATAGTCGTTTCATTTATATTATTGTACCTACACGTGTCAAAAAAAGAAGATGGCGCAGTAAGAAGGAAATCTATGTTCTAATCCTGGCCTAGCGCAAATCATCATCTTTCCCCAGTGGTGGTAATGTCTTCAATTCCTTTGTATCTTGATTCATAGTGGCTGCAGGATCAAAACCGTTCTTAAGGATATGTCCTAAAGAACAAACACCACGAATTTATATAATTCGGCGGTAGTGTTTAATAGAAATGAAATAGGTACCTGAAGTTAAAGAGTAAGAAGCTGTAGATATAAATGTCACTATAGTGACCAAAACTCACACTTGGTAACAATACATGTTGAGTTAACTCTGGCTCTCATTTTACGAGAGTAGGAAGTAAATAGCGTGTAGCTGGCTTTGTATCCGCGATGCAGGACAGACTTGGTGCCACAAACACTTCTGCAAATTCTTCACGTCTCTGATTGAAACGGCAGGCCAAAAGCGTCGTGGTAGCTGCCTTCGGTAAGCCTGCTTGCAGCGAAGCGGTGCAGTCTTTACATCGCCGTTATTTAGCGACGTTATAACTACAAATAGTAATGCCCTGCGGTGCGCACCTGAACATCACCTCTCCCTGTGGCTGAGCAGCCAAGCCGCAAGCCGCTCAGCGCTGCTCAGTCTGTCAGCGGTGAACTTTTTTTCCACGTAGAACGTGTTCTCCGAAATGGGACGAGACAAGGCCACCCTCTGCCCCTACCTCAACCCGTCCACCTGGTCTGTCTACAGCGTCTTTTACCTTGTAGAAAAGACGTTCACCGAACGGAAAAGCAAGGTTATAAAAGCTTTGCCTACCTCCGGCCTAATGGCGTCCTTCTTTCTTCGCCCGAATTTTATACTTTAATAATAGCAAATAACATCCAGTTTAGGAGGAGCTCAGGCCACGCAGAAATGATTTGTTTTATATTCTTAGTTATAAGAACAATAAAATAATTGTGCGTTTCTCATCTTACTTAAAGTTTTACAAAATCGCTAAACAAACACGTCGGATGTTGACAACTCACTACGTGCATGGAAATTAACACAGTTCCATTACATGCTGATAAGCCAATACATTATGACCGCTGCCCACCGCGACGTGGGAAGCCACCTGGTGTGGCATTGCGGGCAGGTGACGCGGTAACAAAAGTACACTAAGGGAAATTAAAATTTCTACACCACGAAGATGACGTGTTACAGACGCGAAATTTAACCGACAAGAAGAAGATGCTGTGGTATGGAAATGATTAGCTTTTCAAAGCATTCACACAAGGTTGGCGCCGGTGGCGACACCTACAACGTGCTGCCATGAGGAAAGTTTCCAACCGATTTCTCATATACAAACAGCAGTTGACCGCCATTGCCTGGCGAAACGTTGTTGTGATGCCTCGTGTAAGGAGGAGAAATGAATACTATCACGTTTCCGACTTTGATAAAGGTCGGATTGTAGCCTATCACGATTGGGGTTTATCGTATCGCGACATTGCTGCTCGCGTTGGTCGAGATCCAATGACTGTTAGCAGAATTTGGAATCGGTTGGTTCAGGAGGGTAATACGGAGCGCCCTGCTGGATCCCAACGGCCTCGTATCACTAGCAGTCGAGATGACAGGCATCTTATCCGCATGGCCGTAACGGATCGTGCAGCCACGTCTCGATCCCCTAGTCAACAGATGGGGACGTCTGCAAGACAACAACCATCTGCACGAACAGTTCAACGACATTTGCAGCAGCATGGACTATCAGCTGGGAGACTATGCCTGTGGTCAACCTTGACGCTGCATCACAGACAGGAGCGCCTGCGATTGTGTACTCAACGACGAACCTGTGTGCACGAATAGCAAAACGTCATTTTTTTCGGATGAATCCAGGTTCTGTTTACAGCATCATGATGGTCGCATCCGTGTTTGGCGACATCGCGGTGAACGCACATTGGAAGCGTGTATTCGTCATCGCCATACTGGCGTATCACCAGGCGTGATGGTATGGAGTCCCATTGGTTACACATCTACACATTTCAGTCACCTGTGGTTCTCATTGACGGCACTTTGAGCAGTGGATGTTACACTTCAGATCTGTTACCACCCGTGGCTTACCCTTCACTCGATCCCTTCGAAACCCTACATTTCAGCAAGATAATGCACGCTACATGTTGAAGTTATTGTACGGGCCTTTCTCTATAGAGAATATTTTCGACTGCTTCCCTAGCCAGCACATTTTCCAGACCTCCAACCAGTTGAAAAAGTCTGGTCAATGGTGGCTGACTACCTAGCTCGTCACAATACGTCAGTCACTACTCTTGATGAACTGTGGTATTGTGTTGAAGCTGCTTGGGAAGCTGTACCTGTACACGCCATCCAACCTCTGTTTCACTCAAGTGTATCAAGGCCGTTATTACGGCCAGAGGTGGTTGTTCTGGGTACAGATGTTTCAGGATCTATGCACCCAAATTGCGTGAAAATGAAATCACATCTCAGTTCCTGTACAACATATTTGTCCAACGAATACCCGTTTATCATATGCATTTCTTATTGGTGTAGCAATGTTAATGGTCAGCAGTGTATGTAAACGGAGAGGGCAGGTATGATGATATGGGACGCAAAAAGGGAAAACCATTGAGATAAACCACTCTGACAAAGGGCAGATTACTTTTCAAATATATGTGCATTCCTAAGGGAGCGACTGCTGAGGTCATCGGTCCATAGACTTACACACTGCTTAAACTAACTTAAGGCTAAGGACAACACTCACACCCATGCCCGAGGGAGGACTCGAACCGCCGGCGGGAGCGGCCGCACGATTAGTAACATGGCGCCTCTAGCCACCCGGCCACTCCGCGCGGCTGGCACATTACTTCTACGCAGAGCTTGTCAACGAGTGTTACGGAAACGGCGAAGCTGGTGCAATGCTCGCATGTTACTGTCGTGAGCATCTACAGAAAGAGGTTAAGTAGTGAAACTATCACTAAGCTCTAAATAGTGGGACGTCCTCCAATCTTTACAGAACTTGGGGTTCAGAGGCTTATCTGCCCTGTGAATTAGGACCGTGATTTGTGGCGGCTCCGTCGTAAGGGCACAATGCTGGTGGACGCACAAGTTTTCGGAGAACACTGCTCATTCTACATTGTTGGACTTACAGCACCGCAGCAGACCGGACGTACGTCTTCATACACTCCTGGAATTGGAAAACAAAACACATTGGCACCGATGTGTCAGACCCACCATACTTCCTGCGGACACTGCGAGAGGGCTGTACAAGCAATGATCACACGCACGGCACAGCGGACACACCAGGAACCGCGGTGTTGGCCGTCGAATGGCGCTAGCTGCGCAGCATTTGGGCACCGCCGCCGTCAGTGTCAGCCAGTTTGCCGTGGCATACGGAGCTCCATCGCAGTCTTTAACACTGGTAGCATGCCGCGACAGCGTGGACGTGAACCGTATGTGCAGTTGACGGACTTTGAGCGAGGGCGTATAGTGGGCATGCGGGAGGCCGGGTGGACGTACCGCCGAATTGCTCAACACGTGGGGCGTGAGGTCTCCACAGTACATCGATGTTGTCGCCAGTGGTCGGCGGAAGGTGCACGTGCCCGTCGACCTGGGACCGGACCGCAGCGACGCACGGATGCACGCCAAGAACGTAGGATCCTACGCAGTGCCGTAGGGGACCGCACCGCCACTTCCCAGCAAGTTAGGGACACTGTTGCTCCTGGGGTATCGGCGAGGACAATTCGCAACCGTCTCCATGAAGCTGGGCTACGGTCCCGCACACCGTTAGGCCGTCTTCCGCTCACGCCCCAACATCGTGCAGCCCGCCTCCAGTGGTGTCGCGACAGGCGTGAATGGAGGGACGAATGGAGACGTGTCGTCTTCAGCGATGAGAGTCGCTTCTGCCTTGGTGCCAATGATGGTCGTATGCGTGTTTGGCGCCGTGCAGGTGAGCGCCACAATCAGGACTGCATACAACCGAGGCACACAGGGCCAACACCCGGCATCATGGTGTGGGGAGCGATCTCCTACACTGGCCGTACACCTCTGGTGATCGTCGAGGGGACACTGAATAGTGCACGGTACATCCAAACCGTCATCGAACCCATCGTTCTACCATTCCTAGACCGGCAAGGGAACTTGCTGTTCCAACAGGACAATGCACGTCCGAATGTATCCCGTGCCACCCAAGGTGCTCTAGAAGGTGTAAGTCAACTACCCTGGCCAGCAGGATCTCCGGATCTGTCCCCCATTGAGCATGTTTGGGACTGGATGAAGCGTCGTCTCACGCGGTCTGCACGTCCAGCACGAACGCTGGTCCGACTGAGGCGCCAGGTGGAAATGGCATGGCAAGCCGTTCCACAGGACTACATCCAGCATCTCTACGATCGTCTCCATGGGAGAATAGCAGCCTGCATTGCTGCGAAAGGTGGATATACACTGTACTAGTGCCGACATTGTGCATGCTCTGTTGCCTGTGTCTATGTGCCTGTGGTTCTGTCAGTGTGATCATGTGATGTATCTGACCCCAGGACTGGTCAATAAAGTTTCTCCTTCCTGGGACAATGAATTCACGGTGTTCTTATTTCAATTTCCAGGAGTGTATGTTGACCCAATGAAAACGTCAATTACAGCTACAGTGGGCACGCGACCATCGAGATTCGACCGCCGATCAATGGAAATATGTCGGCTCTTCGTGCCGATGGTCGTCTCCGCGAACGCCGTCATCGAGATGAACTGCGGCCCGAAGCTTGCAGTGCGCCACGGACGCTGGCTGATGGGAGCAGTATTATGCTATGGAAGACATTAATCCTGCGCTTGCATGGGACCTGCAGTAGTAATCAAAGACACGCTGTCAGCTGCGAATCACCTGAATCGCTTCATGCATGATGTCTTCCCCGACGGCCATGTCATCTTTTAGCAGAATAATTTTCCTTGTCCCGGAGTCACAACCGTGCGACAGTGGTTTGAGGAGCATTACGGTCAACTCAGGTTGATGCTTCGGCGATCAATTACGCCTGATGTAGATCCTATGGAGCGCATCTCGGTCGCTATCGGACGCCATCACCACGGACGCTTATCAGCGGCCTGTTATTTACTCGAATTACATGAATTGTGCGTAGACGTCTAAAGCACATACCTTCACAAACCTATCAACAAACTGCCGGATTCATGGTATGTAGAATAATCATGTATTTCGTTCCAAAGACGGAGAAACAAACTATTACACAGGTGGTCATAACGTTTTGGCTCATCAGTGTAGGATCACTTCCGATCGATTTATGAAATACACAGCCACTACATTCCCCTTCCCCTCGCCCCAGAGGCCACGTGATTTTACACTCCATGAGCGCTGCACGACGACTTCTCGTTTCGCGATCTCCATACCGCTCCCCGAATGTATTTAACAACTAGGGCATCCAGCCAGTCAGAGTCTAGAGCAGAACGTAGGCACTTTTTACTGGACACCACCCACTCTTATTTGAGCCCTTCTGTCGAGCGGTGTTTCCTCTCAGGATCTATCCAAGTTTCTCGATAACCGATATCGGAAAACGCCGTCCATCAATGAAATTAGGCTAGTTGATTGATTCCTACCCACACACATTTAGGTGGAGTGGGGAAAGACCGACCAGTCACTTCCATCAAATGAATTTGGAATTGCGAATACTAATCACTTTCATCTTTGTAATGGAATCCGTGTCGGACCTTGACTCGAACCTGGATTTCCCGCTTTACGCCGACCGGTCCCCTTAACCGCTTCATGTACTCGAACACGATTCACGGCCAGACAGAAAATTCCCCATGTCGTCATCCGTGTACTCGTGCACACTGGACTCGCATTCGGGAGGACGACGGTCCCATCCCGCGTCCGGCCATCCTGATTTAGGTTTTCCGTGATTTCCCTAAATCGCTCCCGGCAAATGCTGGGATGGTTCCTTTGAAAGGGAACGGCCGATTTCCTTCCCCATCCTTCCATAATCCAATGAGACCGATGACCTCGCTGTTTGATCTCTTCCCCCATAAAATCCAATCCAGTCCTTAACGTTATTCCCGTACGGCGCAGGCATTTTTTTTTTAAGTCGCAGGCCCGGTATCGGCCAGAAACTACGAGGGTCGGTCAAAAAGTAATGCCTCCCATTTTTTTTCTACTTAAAAAAATTAAGTTAAGTGAAAAATTTGAATTTGGCGCCATTCCTCAAACCTTCTTCTGCAATCCACTGCAGTAGTAACTTTCTGTGTCAACAGGTGGCAGCACAGCAGAAGTTTCTAAGATGGCCGACATCGATGTTCGTTTGAGACAGCGTTGTGTGATTGAATTCTTGAATGCAGAAGGTGAAACGCCCATACGCATTCATGAAAGACTGAAGAAGGTGTATGGTGTTGTGACAGTGGATGTCAGCACTGTTAGACGATGGGTTCGTCGTTGTAAGGAAGCTGAAGGGCAAACACCGTTGACTGACGAAAAGCGGAGCGGCAGGCCGATGAGTGCAGTGATTCCACACAACATTCAGCAAGTTGATGACATCATTCGTGGTGACCGTCGGGTGACTGCAGATGAAGTGTGTCGCATTATTTCTCTTAGTAAAGGCAGTGTGATCACGATTATTAAACAATTGGGGTACTCAAAAGTTTGTGCACGGTGGGTTCCAAGAATGTTAACCGATCAGAATAAAGAGGCAAGGAAAACAATAGCCTCCCAACACTTGCAGCGCTTCCGTTTGGAGGGAGATGAGTTTCTGAAAAAAATTGTGACCGGGGACGAAACATGGGTGCATTTTTTTGAACCCGAATCAAAGAGGCAGTCAATGGAGTGGAGTCACACAAGCTCGCCGAGGAAGAAAAAATTCAAAACTGTGCGATCGGCAGGGAAAGTTATGGCAACAGTTTTCTGGGATACAGAGGGTGTGATTCTGGTTGATTTTTTGGAGCAGGGATGCACAATAAATTCTGTTCAATACGTCACAACCCTCAAAAAACTTAAAGCACGTCTTGAGCGAGTTCGCCCAACAAAATCAATGGCAGATGTTCTTCTTTTGCATGACAATGCAAGACCACACACCAGTCGTCACACCTCTGACGAGATTGTCAAAATTGGATGGGAAGTTTTGCCTCATCCCCCATACAGCCCTGACCTGGCATCATCAGACTTCCATCTGTTCGGGCCACTAAAAGAAGCTCATCGTGGGATTCATTTTGAAGATGAGGAGGCCGTCAAAACATCCGTGCGTCAATGGCTTAGGAAGCAGAGCTGTGATTTTTACCGTGCTGGGATACATGACCTTGTTCAAAGATGGACCAAAACTGTAGAGATGGGCGGAGATTACATTGAAAAATGACAAAATGATCCTCAATGTTGTGGTTTTCAACCTATGTAATTGCATTTAAATTTCCTGACAATTAAACGTAGAAAAAGAAATAGGAGGCATTACTTTTTGACTGACCCCCGTACGAAACTGCAATGCCTATGTTGTTAAGAAGTACGATGCTGTCGTCCTTCGAACGAGCATGCCAGTCCGAAGAAATACTGCTTCGTATTTTTTCACAACACCTCTTCCGTATTGCTCTTGGACGCGACTTCGCCAACTTGCATGTTCCAAACCTACACCAGTTGTGTCACGGGGAAACGGTACCTACAGTTTAATGTGAAATCCCAACATCTCGCTTCTTGCAACTCCTCAAGGCTAGGCTAAAACGACTAATGAAAAATCCATCGGACGACCGAGTTTCCACTGGGCGTCCTCTGAATTTCCAGGCAAGCATTTTACAACGAGATCACCATGGACGACTTGTGTACAAAACGTTCATCTACAGATTGTGATGACGGTAGCTTACATTTTTTTCCAGCGCCAAGGAGCTGTAGGCTTAAGTATTTGACATGTACTTCATCTTGATATCTCTATCTCTGTCTAAGAACAAGGGGTCTTAGCAGACGTACAGGCGGGCGCACAATGAAGTGATCCGATATGGGTTCCATTTCTACTGACTAACGTAAGGAACCGTAAAATATACACTTGTGTGTAAAAATGCAGCAAACACAATGCCGTAACATTGTGGGTGCACAGAGGGAGCATTAGCGGAAACGTTAGTTAATATAACAACATAAGAAGGCTGTAACACACCTGGAAAATTACATTTCTGACAACAACGACCGTGAAAGTCTGCTCTCGCACAAATAAAACTAAATTAGCCGTTCGGATGAAGTATGGAAGGTACATTCAAGAGCAGAATTGTGTGAGAAAGTGTAATTAATTCAGAAAATACGTTAACCAAACATTTCTTTTCCGTCTGATTTATTTAGTCATTCTGGTTCTCTTGATGAACAGAATTCACTTTTAAGAAAAAAATGTTGAGAGAAGAATCTTTGTTTAGTGGCAGATTATCACATTAACACTCCAGTAGATGGCACAAGTGCAGTGTTGACCATGTTAAATTTTACTTCTAGAAGTCCTTGAGTAGAAAGTGCAGTATTAGGGAACAAATATCTTGCTCTGTCCCACATGTTAGTTCACTTAGCTAATAATCATGACAGAGTTTCGGGATGATAGGAAGGTAGACTGGCTCACGTTATCGATGAGAACTGTCTTCAGACAAACACAAAGGAGGAAAAGAAAACGGAGAGAGGAGGGGAGTTCGTCGACACTGGTAAACTACACACTGGTATGCTCCACAACACAACCGAACGTCTACCTGCGGGCTGCTACAGTGATGGAGACCACCAGCGAATCCCTTTGTAACTTTATTCCACGACGCCAACAGAACGTAATGAGCTGACTGATTCACTTTTAAGTTCGTAATCAGTTTTGTCTTGCTCCTATTGATATTAGACGCGTAACATACGGAAACAACTATTGGAAAGCGTAACGTACCAAAAAGCTGTTGGAAACGAAGAGTTCCAAGAATATCCCAGAAAAACTTTATGGTTTTCTGACAGACCTCATAGACAAAGTACGAAGTATAGATAAAAATACATAGTGTACCGAAATGTTTTTCCCCTTCATCTTAAACACATTTTCGCGAAAACAGGTATTCAAGACACCATTGGGCTTCAGAACTGACACGTGATAAAATTTATATATAAGTGCCCCTTTTGCAGTAGTAATGAAGACCACGCACTTCGAAAAATTTGTAAATGTTGTCCGACCTTCAGGCTATCGTGAAATGCCGGTTTTCGTCAGTTTGTAGACAATTTTCTATAATAGTTCTTTGCTGACTAAAGACGGATGGCCACTTGTGTAACCTTCATGAACATCCCTCTTTCATCACTTAAACAACATTTATTGTCACACATAACGTTCAATCATCACATCCTATCCGTATATAGTAGGGGAGATTGTTGCACCTAGAACAGGGCAGGCACGTGTGCCATAGCGCTCAGCCCATATCCGACTTGCCCACCAGCTGAGCGTGAGGAGGGTGAAACTGTGAAACTTCCACATTTAAATGGCAATGCAGCCGCACTGCATTCTCAACTTCATAGATACAAACTAAATATATTTTCAGTATTGTATAATTATTTTTGATGTGATCAAGACATAATATAGTTTTTAACTGTCATGAACTGTCGTAATTCGGACAGACGCGGGCAACTTCACAGATTTTCACGCTCAGGTTGCTACGTTATCGTGACTTATTTTGTTTCATAATCGAAGAAAGGTCTTACACGCTCGTATGTTGATCGCAAAATTGTGCCATTCTTGCGCCCTCATGGTGGTGATGTGAAACTCTGCCTGAGGAAAGTCATGTACATGTCCTAGACAATTTTGACATAAAGTATCTGTATTTTGAGCCGGTTTGGTGCTGGCACCATATGCAGTACGATAGCTCCATTTGATTATACGTGTGTTGCCTTTCGCGTAAACTTGGCAGCCAGTGCTCTGGTGGTGCTACCTTGGGTTTTGGTGAAGCTTCTGCCAATGGTGAACTGAGAGCTTGCGACGAGTCGGCTCAGGAAGTAAAGTAGTTAAGTCCTGCCCCATGGCTGTGACGTACTGTCGGCGGCAGTCAGTGTTTATCTGTGGAGATGCGCGCAGAGTCTCTAAGGAGTGTAGCCGCAGCCTGCTAGGAGCAAGGGGCCAACTTCATTATCACTCAGCCACGTGCAGTCTGTGTACCTCCGTGCCCGGAGTCACTTGAGATTTGCATGACGCTATGGTGTCTTGGTGTAGCTGAGTCATATGCTGGATATCCAACGTAGTTGGTTATTTTGGGGCGAAGAGTGACCTGGTACACTTCGCTGTATGGTGGCTGCTTGCGGAAACTGCTGAGCCAAGCCGCTGGAAATGTCGTTTGGCAGGACGCTGTTTCCAAAAGGTGAGCATCGCACGCACGCGACATCACTTTTTGTTGCCCTGGAAACGAGGTGTTTGCCTGTGCCACTTAGTGTCTTAAAGAATCATCTTCAATACCATTTGTATATTTCATTGAGGTTTTAATTGTCACTGCTTTTCAAAGTTGTTGACCACTAATCTTGCCACGAACTGTAAGTTGAGGACCTCAAGTTTCTTTTTACGTCATTGTGAACTGTTGTAAAATATCGCAAGTACGTAACCTGTGGTCCAGCAACAGAGCTATTTAGCTTCCTGTAACGTGTACCTTACTTTTTGTGTTTTTCAGTAGATCACTTTCTCTGCTTGAAGTTTTTTCAGTAGATCAGCGTTAATTAAAGGTTCTTTAAGGATCCATTACCTACATTTAAGATCACAAGTCCTAAATTTTACTTTCTGCTTGGTTTTTTTAAGGTTCGTTGTTTTAAAGATTTGTATTATGTAGAGCTAAAATTAAATGTTTTATTATTCAAGATATTGTTGCTCAGTAGTTAAAAGGAATACTTAGAGTAGAATGTAGGTTATGTCTGACTGTTTCTGGCTGGCCTTAAGATGTTTTGCACCTTTTTTTCTGTTTTACTTGTGCTTAAACTCTCCAAGGAGCCAATATCAGAATCTGTTCCGTGTATGTTGCAACTGCACGATTGTAAAATTACATTTGAAGTGCTCGTATTGTGATATGCTAAATTTGTTTATGAGATGTTGCCCTCGTTGTTCTTTGCTTCACTTGTGGCGCATGTATTAAATATTCTCAAAGATCAATGAAGAGACAGTTTAATTTTGTTAGATAGTTTTGTGACCTAGACGCTTACCGCTCATTTAAATACTTGCTCCGTACCATCTTAAAAACTGAAATTTTCACGGCAGGTCAGTCAGTTATATCTTCACATGCTCATGGGCGCTTTCAACTGAAACAGCAAACGGTCCCGAAAACAGCTCGAAAAGATATGTAACAGTGACAGCAACCTCAAACATTTGTAATACTGTCGTTGTTATTGTTTCAAGCCCACAATGAATTCTTCAAACTGTGAAGAAAATTACTCATCAGTTTAACATAATTAAGCCATAGGAGCCATAACAGGCTGTGTCATTCAGTGTAATCACGAACTGAGCAGTTTGTGAAGAAAACTTCTCAGAGATCTACTTTATGTAATTTTAACCGTGAGTATTGATTGTTTGGACTCCGAAACATCGATTTTATTTACCAACTTAAAGAAAGTAGTGACGGCAGGCTTTGTGAATAACTTCAAAAAAACATAAAACACACAAAACATCCATCAAATAATTTCGTAATAGACAATGAAACGAACTGTTCAGTTAGAAATAGAAAGCCAAACAATCTTTCACTCGGTCATTAGTGCGCCGTAATGTCACGTTCTACTCAACGTGAACATAATTTACGAAGCTGACAGCTTCCAATATCAAACTACACGCCAGTAGCGTGCCTTTCACAACACCAAGCGAGCAGCTTTGTTAGATTGGTCGGCGTCCGGAATCTAAAGGCTGATACGGCAATTTACGCGGTCTGACACGTACCACAACAGTTACTTAAATTCACTTGATGAAACGATATACACATGCATGAGAACACATTCCTCCAGCAGAACACGCATAATACATGAAACAACAGCTACAATACAACACAAATATAGATGTAAGTAGTAAAAAGTAATGACTACTGTTTATGGTGAAGTGAACGTCAGTCCTGATTGCAAATCCACATTACAAAAAAATTAAAGAACGTAAATACTGGGAAAATAATGACTTTTGGAACTATTTGAAATGTTTTTAGTCTTTAAAGAGGAGAGCGCTTGACACTGCAGCTTATGTTTTCGAAGTGGATGCGTTATAGCGTCAGCCGTAGCTTGACGGTGCTGGCGGCGTACTTAAAAAGCGGTTTGCGAAATGGCAGAAAATACGTCCTCTTGCTTGGAATGTGTTTCTCAAGGTCTCTTATTCCATTCTTCCTTGCATTTTTTATACCACAAACCGGTAGGACATACTTGTTTATTTGTAAACTCATGTTAGTACGCGTACGATTACAGCTTTCCTTACTCACGAGTTTCTGTTTCTAACTTCCCGTACACGGTTTTAAAACAGCATAGTATTGAATTCCACCTGCTGATCGCGATATTACACTCCGTACATTTTCACGGTCGCGCATTCACAGTTCTGGGGAAAGCAGTCTCACGCTTCACAATCAGATTGTAGGTATCCAGTTAACATTTTAACGCACACAGGAATTATCGAGTAGCAAAAAGATCAGTATTTTAAAGTTCATTAGTTCCTGCAACTCAGTTAAGTGCAAACTGTTCAATTCTCACAAACACAATCACAGTCCATTCGCACATACATTGTCACTGCTGTTTATAGTACTTCACGAAGCTCACGGTACTCTCACAGTGTAACACTTAGCTTCATAACGCCCACGTCGAACTTAAGGTTAATAAGAACTAAGCCCTGAATTTTCGTATGATTCTCTCCAGCATTAGTACACAGTGAAAGCCGCACGACAGCCACGACATCGCACACCGTCTGAATGTCTTCACCGTCCAACTGCAACTATCGACATAGCTATCGCATCTCACTTCATACAACAGCTGCGCATTTTAGGACGGCACATTGCACATAAACATTGCAAAGAAAATGAAACACACATTGAAACGTTTGCATATTCAGTTAAAGGAGTTTCATGTAGCAGTAAAAATTAAGCAAACACAGTAACGTTTCATACTACAGAACAAAACAACTATTCTAGACCAACAAGGATACAAGTACAGGACAAACAAAGATATTCATCGTAATTGGTATTAAATTCACCAAACCTCAATTTTTCTTTAGTGTCAATGCACAAAGTGGAGTTTGTTTCACAGAATTTTTCCATTCCATAACGTGATTTCCTTTTTAAATGCTTCCCAATGAAGTCGAAAATTACTTGTTTAACACCTTGCAATGTCTTGTTGTACACAGTGTGCAATGAAGACTACTTAAAACGAGTGGTCTGTAGTTTATTCCGAATGTTCTAATTTACGTTCCTGCACACGTTTTCCTTTCATATATTAAAAAAAAAAACAGATTTTAAATCGAAAGATCGTTCTATGCATGTCCCATGACTTAACCAACGTACTTTGAAACAGTATACGTATAAGGTCTCCATACTCTTTGTTCAGTTCCACTGAAAACTGTTGGAACTGACAGTGGAATAACGCCAACCACTTGAGAAATTTTACTACTGATATCACAAATTTATTCACGTGCTCTATTCCTGAAAATTTAGCACAAAGCGCTTCTTGATGATTAGAGTTGTGAATCGCGTCTAGTGACCACTTTCTGCGTGGTACTGAAAAGTCGTTTCATAACAAATTTTCAGAACACGTCGATTATACTATTGCACAGAGGCCGGCCGCTGTGGCCGAGCGGTTCTAGGCGCTTCGATCTCGAGCTGCGCGTCCGCTACGGTCGCAGGTTCGTATACTGCCTCGGGGTTGGTTGTGTGTGATGTCCTTAGATTGTAAGGTGTCAGGCAAATCCAACACCTTCCATGAAAACCCAGACATGATAAGCAAATCCAGTAGTATGTCACATAGCTCCGAATAAATCGTGACATTAAATTAACCAAAGTAATACGAGTAACGAGTGTGCGAATGGAATGCCACAGACTAACACAAGAATGCATAAATGCATGTCATACCTTCCCACCGTGAGAAAGACGCTGTTCCGAGGGGAGAAACGAGGACAGAAGCCGAGAGCAGAACCGTGTTAACCTAGAAGGACATACGATAAGGGACGGACTGGACACTCCAGCTAACCACTAGGGCCGCACCACCCGTAAGTTTTAGCGTGAGACGTTTTTTGCGTCTCTGTTACGTCAAGGACCACCCCCCAGCCCATGTTAAAAACTAGAGCCCTCCAGAAAAATAGTATAGATCTTACGATAATACAAAAAGGGCCACACCACCCGCAAGTTTTAGCGTGAGACTTTTTCGCGTCTCTGTTACATTAGGACCACCCCCCAGCCCATGTTAAAAGATAGAGTCCTCCAGAAGAACAGTATAGATCTAACGATAACGCTAAAAGGCTCACACCAGCTGCAAGTTTTAGTGTGAGACTTTTTCGCGTCTCTGTTACGTTGCAAACTTTAAAAACATTGCCCCACCATGAAAAGTATAACGTTTCTCATTGGACAGACAGTATTTTTGTAGGTGGACCTTAAGGTTAACATTGAGACCCTGATTGGTCAGATGAAAACACAGCAAGATAGTTTTTTTAAACCAATTTCGGTAAATGGTAGTAAGGAGAAGTTATGAAAAAGAGTAAGTTCCAAGCCGGCGAGCTGGATGGCTGCTGCCCCGGCCGCTGCCTAAACACCGACAACGTAATGAACGCACGCGATGCTGCATAACTACGCATAAAGCTTCACTCAGAACTGCAGAAGTCTCATCTGTTCACCTCTTTTTTGCGTAATACTAGTATGGACCGTCAATTAAAGCTCATGGTGTTCACATTTGCCACTTGAAGTAAAAATCTGAAGCGCGATGATCTCTCTGCTACATATTTATTGAGAAGCCACATCAGCCACTGTAATTTACGACAAGTTAGATAAGTAATTAAAGATAATTGAGGGTCACTGTAGACCATTTTGATAGTTTTCTCTGTTGTGAAACTTAATTTAAACCTAGATTATAGATGTGATATGGCATAGGTCATCCTTCGATCCATTGTAGAACTTGGAAACCCATTCAGGGAATATTCGTTCACATTTTTGTTGAACGCAGTTGGTTTTTACCATCCTGTATTAAAACACTTCCTTTTATCAATAGTGCAATTTATAAACAATGTTTTGTGAGTAGAATAAAATTTCCAATGGTAAACGTAACTGCTTTTTCGACGTTATAACTAACTAAAAATAGGGAAGCCTTGAACCCCTCCACTAAATTTAGTTAGTATTAAGATTCTTTTAGATGGAGTGCAGTGGAGCTGACGCTGAAATCATTAAGTATTTGGTTATATCATCGCTAGTCTCACTGAACTCTTCTGAATTCTACATATCATGTGTGGTCTGACATCTCCTTACCAGCAATAGGTCCCAGGTTCAAACTAGTCAATTCCCTAAAAAACACGCTCAGAGCGTCGTTGCACAAAAGTGGTAGGGAGACACGATATAGAACAATCAGACACCACCATGAATGTTTAGAAAATGGCTACCCTGCCAGGATGGTAAAATACCATGATTGAAGGTCGACCACATGCCTAAGTAGGTCAGAAAAATATTCTGTTGAAAAAATTTTCGTAGTAAACATTTTTTTCCTAATGTTACAAACAGTCGAAAACAGTTGCTGCAGCGATAGATAGTAATAAAGTATTCAATAGATAGACAGACTAGCAGAAACAATAGCATAATTAAGTTATGAATTTTAATATTGTTAGAATTAAGTTTTCTCTCCAATGCAAGCGCACAGGTGGCGGATACATCGTTGACTTGTTGGTTCTAACCCAACAAGTAAGTGAACGGTTTGTCAAGTCGTATGAAAAAAAAGTTTATGGAATGCGTGAGATCGTATGAGCACATGTTGACGCGAAGTAAGGCACGTGAATTGCTTTTAAAACAAAAAAGTAAGGGATTCGAAAAGATTAGCAATGGCAGATCGAGACCTTGACCAAATTGAGGTAGAGACCCAGCACGAAAATGGACAGAGAATAGAGGACAATACAACAGACGATGCAGTATCGCGAGAAGTAGGACAAATAACGCACCATAACGAGGATAATGTACGCCAAGCACAGAAAACCTAAGTTAGCATACGACAGAGGAGCAGGAAAGTAGTGAGACAGTCGATGAGGATTCTAACTTGCGTCTTGAATACGTAGAACCCATAATACAAGTAATCAGAGCTCCCTCACCACAGAGTACAAGGAATGCGGGCAGAAACGTGTCACAGCACAGTTCAATGCAATCAGTTGCGAACCAACACTTGGGCGAAAACACAGAGCATAGGACGTCGGAACAAAACGCAATAGGGCCCACCAATCTGGCAGAATTATTACAACAAATTACGGAAAGCATGACAAGGCAAAATAGAGAAATAGTGAACCAAATTAAAATTCAGAATGCAGAAACCACGAGACAAATGCGTGAGATTAAGGAACAAAACAAAAACATTCAGTTACACCTAACTTATATTGAAGACGAGGTAAAAGAATCGCGAAAAATGATAGGAAACTTAATAACAGGTCAAAATCAATTGAGAACAGACATTGACAAGGTACAAGAGGACGTAGAAACATTGCGTAATGGCATTCAGGACGAGATCAAAACATTACGTAACAACACCCACGGAGAAGTGAAGAAATTAGAGAAACAGATAAAAGAAATTACTAGACAAACAGCAGGTACAGCGTGTGAAATTGTTGAAAACATTGTGTTACACAAACGTATCACAAAAGATATGATAACCACATAGTTAAAATAGAAGCGCAAACAAAGCGACAATTTCAGGAATTGCGAACAGAGTTGTTGCAAACCATTGAAGAGTGTAGTGAACAGGATCGAACAAGCACAGAGTCTGCAACCACATCCGTATCTGTAACAGCACCAGAAAATCAAGCAATTAACGAAGATATTACGCATTTGCGATTCCAATCACAGGCAAAAAGTAGCATATGTGAAATCAGACAACCTTCACCGCGGGTACGCGAAAGCTACAGTGGACAATACCCAATGGATCTACCACAACAGGAAACAACGAAGGGAGTAATGATCAGAAACAAAAGTGGCGAAGAATCGCGAATTTCATATGGAATTATGACAAAGTACGACAACGATCATTTCCACACAGTCAGAAAATTTCAACACTTTCGAGAAGGAAACTCATTACATCAACGGACTTTTATTGATCAATTCCGAGTAGGGTTACCAGAACACTGGACGCTAGCACACAAATTAGACTTTATATGTGCACACATGTCAGGAACCGTCCCAGAAACCATACAGAATGTTGCAGCGACATGGCGATACTACGAAGATTTCAGAGAGAAGTTTCTCTCACGATATTGGTCCAGCGAAGCACAGAACAGAGTGATGTACGAATTATTGCAGAACCCATATATTGAAAATTCAGGAGAGAAGAGTCCCGTGAAATTTTTCGAAGTAATGGCAAACAAAAATCAATGCTTAGATGTACCATACAGTGACGGAGAGTTGATTAAATTATGCGTGATGAAGCTACCATTGAAATACCAGCAATCATTAGTACGTCGAGGAGGCAATGACGTAGAAGCATTTAAAGGTATTCTGAGGGAACTAGAGTTCATATTTTCGGAAGATGACGCAAGAAAAAGACGAAGGGCACGTGAAAACGAAAGGAAAAATGCAGTGGAATCCACAAGACACAGCACAAAGAAACAACAATTTCGAACCATGTGATAACTTCGCACCAAGAAACGACAATAGATTTCAACAAAGAACCGGTTATGGATTTAGAAGAGAATATGGAAATAACTATAATTCACCCAGGAACAGCAACAACCATTACAGAGGGAATAACGACAACTGGAACGGGTACTGGAGAACCAATAGACCAACAAATTATCAACAAAGAAACCACTAACAACAAGCTTAACAATAAAAGCGAATACAGATAGAAGAGGTGGAGCTAAGACCACCAAACCCCTATAAACGTTCGAATTGACAGCTAAGTGCCCATGCCAAGAGGATGACGCACCAATCCAGGACAATTGTAGCACCTTAAACAGAGAAGTAAAAATCTTATCACGTGAAGAGAAGAAGGAAGAAACTAATCCACAGGGACCAGATGAACACGAAGACAAGAAAATAACAATATCGTGTTGGGATGAAATTAATTGGTAGAATACTGACGAAGAAGATGAATTACCAGAGGCATGCACAACGAATGTGGGAGGAAAGGATGAAGTAATGAGTATTGCAGAGCTATTTGAGATGGAAACCAGGGAAAGCGAATTCAATGAGGATAATGCGCAGTCGACAGAAGTTGAAAGTAAGTTACAAGTGGGTACACAACCCAGCGTATATAATGAAGGAAGTTATGAAGCGATAATTAGAGCATTTAGATGCGATTATGTGGAAGTAGGGACTAAGAAGGAGAAAATAGACGAGGATGAGGAAAAAGTAGAGGATGTAGAAGAAAGCGTAAATGAAGGAAGAAATAGAGAAGAGGAAATAAAAGACAGAGAAGTAGCAGTCGAACCTTATCCTACAGAAAGTTCGAATTCACAAGGGACGTTCCTAAAAAGACTCATGTATAATTCAGTGGAGGATTCGTTGATGCAAGAAGAAGAAAAACAGAACCAACCCTTTCAAATTCAACCAATTGTGAAGGCCGTGGTAAAGCATATCCCAGTCAATATTGTAATTGGTAGCAGAACTGAACTGACTGCGATCTCAGAAAATTTATTCATGCAGTGTAATGCCAATGAGGAATTGCCAGTTCTGAAAACATGTAAGATTAAAGAGGGGGTCCTATCAGAAACAATGATGCAGAAGTTACGAGACAAACAAGGTTAACTCTTTCGTGCCAAAGTCAAAAGATCAAAGCCAACTTCGTGATTATACCTAAACTAACTGAAGATTTCGTTATAGGTGCAGATTTTTTAAATGAGATACAGGCGATTATAGATATGGGGAAAGGTAGCGTAACATTCTGGAATGTCACACTTATCTTTGAGCAAAAGCTAAAATTAGAAAAAATACCAGTTATAAACAAACAATTAAGAATGACGTGAGATAAAGAGGATGAAGAATTAGAATGGTATGCACAAAATATAGAATCGCCTCAACTCATATTAGAAGTCCATAAAGAAATCGACGAAAAATTGCAAGAAGTTCAAGGTATTTCGGAACACAGTAAAAGAGAATTAGAGGGTATTTTACGAGATAAAGCAGAGGTATTTTTACCTAATACTGACAGTATTAAACACTTTCAGTACAAGTTTGAAGATTAATTTTATTACTGGTAAATAATCAGCATTATATTTCAAGATGATGTTGCAAATAAGATCGTCAGGAGAAAGAAGAATGAAGAGGCAGTAAGGTGGGAAAAAGAAAGTAGTTTCAATAATAACACCAATAGTACCATAGATTAAGGTGAACGGATAAAGTGTAGATAGTCTAACAGCATGAATTAATAAAATGCTATACACCACGACACTACAAAAAAATAAAAAAGGAATTTGAGGATTTTTGAGTAGACGTTAAGACTCCAAATATCTTAGAATTGTAACATGGAAAGGGCGACGAAATTTGTAAAGCTTTTTAAGAAGGCGCAAAACAATGTACATATTAGACATATGTTAGATGATTACAAGTAAAACTGTTTATAAGAACCATTGTAAAAACTCCAGCAATGAAGAGATGCAACGACCCACAAGTTCCAATGCGAGATTTATCAAGAAAGAAAAGGACGTAATTAATAAGACACGATAGCTACAAAAGCAGAAGCGTCGAAAGAAGGGAAAGGACAGCGAGACCAGCAGAAGGTCCTTGTAGCTGAAATAGGCTGCTGTATATCTACCAATCGGAACCACAATGTGTCGGAGCCCTGCAGCGACAGGACGCCGAACGACGGGACGCCGAACATTAGAATGGACTGGTGCAGGGACAGACAAGCAGACACCTGACTTTCGCCACTCGTAAACCCCGGGGCGCCCCCGACTCACCGGGGTGAGCAAAAAACGGCCCGACGAGAAAACCGCTTGGGCAAGCCACCGCTGACAAAAAATATGTGTAAAAGTCACAGTACTGCTATTAAACAGCACGCTGATGCACGAAACTGAAGAAGAACTTCCACAAATTAAAAATGAAATGCCCAAACAATTTATCAAACTGTTACTAGGAGGAGAACTTCAAAGCGACTAGTTATCAATTAATATTTCCGTATCCTGCCCAGAGAAGAACAAAGAAGCAGAGAAAAAGCAGGAAGAACAGAAGTTGAAGATTCGCAAGATTGAGACCAAGAAAGAAGATGGGTGAAGAATAGACGACATAACTTCCCAAATCCCTATCCTATTGTAAACTAGTTGTCTGCGAAGAATTACAACGAAAAACGACCGCTTTCAGCGACACATAACGATGACTTTCACGCATACAAAGCCAGTAAACCACGAAATTCTGCACTCACACCTCCATTCCATTATGGGGCCTCCACAACCGCAACACACACTTGCAAAGCCAACAAGGAACGACGAACGAAGCTGTACATCAAATATTTGCCCACATCCATCTCGCTCATGTCCATCACTTTCGTGCATAAACATTCGCCAACCTCTTGCTTAAACATTCATAGGGTTGTGTGAATGTGTGAAATCAAATTATGTGATGCAGGAATTGTGCAAAAGAAATATGTGAAAAAAAAAAATAAGTTAAGCACACCAGACAGCTAATAAACTACAAAATAACAGTCATTGACTATGGACTTAAGTAAAAAATAGACTATCGATAAAAACAGGTCATTAGTTCTGAAATGGACATTATATAAAGGAACAATATGCCACTTATTTTCTCATCATAAAAATAAAAGAATAACTATATTTAACTAATGTTCTCCTTATAAAAACAAAGAATAAAAAATTATCTTGTTGGATGTTTTCCCTTTTTTTAACTTTTGTACCATTTGTTAGGACAATATCTCAATACTTGTGTATGAATATTTCTTTGCCAAAGCAATTCTTGGAAATAATTCTAATTTGATAGTGTAAAAATGTTGAAATGAGTGTCTAGAAACAAAAACATTTTACTTGCACATGATATTTAGAAAATGTGTTAGGAATAGAATTTACTTAATTACTACATTTATAAAAACGATATTTCCAAGAAAATAGATGTGAAAGACTCCTCACTTTCGATAAGAAACATCTTAAAAAACAAACTTCACATTTAAATAAAGAAAGAAAATAATTAAAAATTAATAATAGCATAAAAATATTCTTCTCTTGTCATTTTTAGTTATAATGTGGAAGAATATAAAAATATAAATTAGTAATACAAACTAGTATAGAACAGAATAATGTGGCTGAACAGTAGGCAACAAAATTTAGATAAATTAGAAAATTTTTGACTGACTTAGACAACGATTCAATCATTGCCTAAATTCAGTGCAAAAATTAAGTTCGAAGAGTGGTGATTTGTAAGGTGTGAGGCAAATTCAACACCTTCCATGAAAACCCTGAAATGATAAGCAAATCCAGTAGTATGTCACATAGCTCCGAATAAATCGTGACATTAAATTAACCAAAGTAATACGAGTAACAAGTGAGAAAATGGAATACCACAGACTAACACAAGAATGCCTAAATGCATGTCATACCTTCCCACCGTGAGACAGACGCAGTTGGGAGGGGAGTGCAGTACAGTGCAGTGGAGCTAACGCTGAAATCATTAAGTATTTGGTTATATCATCGCTGGTCTCACTGAACTCTTCTGAATTCTACATGTCATGTGTGGTCTGGCGTCTCCTTACCAGCAACAGGTCCCAGGTTGAAACTAGTCAATTCCCCAAAAAAACTTGCTTAGAGCGTCGTTGCGCGAAAGTGGTAGGGAGACACGATATAGAACAATCAGACACCACCATGAATGTTTAGAAGATTAGTTAGGTTTGAGTAGTTCTACGTTCTAGGGGACTGATGACCTCAGATGTTAAGTCCCATAGTGCTCAGAGCCATTTGAACCATTTTATTGCACATTAGATACTGAGGAATCTCATCCCTTTGTCCTGTCGTTCCCACTCATTTTTATGACTTATTGCGATAGATCACTAGATGGCTTCCTTTTGTGCAAACAGCCATTCGATCTGTGAATGTCCTTCATACCACCAATAAATAGAGAAGGGTAACAGCTCTGACACAATTCTACTGAACTGAAGACAGTTGTGTCAACTGAAAAATGTCATGTCGCAGTAATGAATGAAATATCTCGCTTACCGCGTACCCTCGAGAAGCATCGAACAAAGCCGAAGCAGGCCGAGCGTTGCCCACAATACACCTGCTACGTCTGTGGATGGACATGCCGCAGTTGGCCCTCATCTAGCGGATGGTGTGCCTAGGAACTCGCGATGCTTTTTCGTCAGTACTTCAGACTAAGGACTGATTTCAGAATAAAAAGGAGGAAGACACATTAGAGACAGCCACAAGTAGTTTCCGCCATTTTGTACAGTTTTCGTTGTTGATAGACCCGAAGTTGTATTTTGCGCAGCATCTGTAAATATTTCGCGCTCTACACAATCAAGTTCCGTATAATACGTGTAATATATTAAACCTATTTGAAATATATTGTTAATATTTCAGGTACATAATTTTATTGTGAGTAAAATGCAACGCATTTGTAGAACTTGTTATTGAGCATGTGGACAGCTAAGCCACACTTCCTGGTGTTGTGCGCCCTCTTATAGCGAGAAACATGCGATACGTGGACATTAGCTAACTTTAACTTTCTTTAGTGACTAAACAATTTACCTAGTCTTGAAATTGGAAATTTCTGTTAGTTACTCGATTTTGTTAATACTCCTGCCTAACTTGATTTCATTCACTGATTATTGGACTCTTCTAGAGAGACGTTGTAACAGGCAGACTGCTAAATAAAGTACTGGCAAAACTGTCTCGGTTGCAACGCTTTTAAATTTCGATTGACCATTTGTTTCTATGTACATCATCATGTTCTCCCTTGCAACATGTTCCCCCATTTGGGAAATTCTTAATTTTCCGGAGTAATGATTGTAGTTTTAGGAAAATACTGCACTACATGAAAATTGAATGTCATCATCTAAAAATGAAGTAAGAAAATGTACTAAATTAAAATGTAATGAGAAAATGTGTTAAACTAAAGTTAAAAAATCAGTCAAGGAGAGTGTTTTTGCTAGTAAGAGCACATAAACAGTTGTCAGCATCTCACTTAGACACTGAATTGCCATCACATAGTTCCATTAAGATGGACGTAGACCAGTTATGGGCAAAGTTTAAACAGACTGTAAATCGTAGTCTGGAGTACTATGCGCCAAGTAAGTGCATTAAAGGACAGAAAAGATCCACCATGATATAACAACGAAATACGGAAAATGCTGAAAAAGCGAAGGTTGTTACAATCTCAGTTCAGAAGAGAATACTCAAATGGTGACAGGCAAAGGCTATTAGATATTCGTGCGTCTGTGAAAAGATCTATGCGCGAAGCATACGACAACCGTCGTCATACTTTACCAAAAGATCTGGTTGAGAGCCCGAGAAAATTCTGGTCCTATGTAAAGTCACTCACCGGGTCTAAGGCTCCCATTCAGTCAGTCGTTGACCCGTCTGGTGTGGCAGTGGAAGAGCGCAAAAAATTTCGCTTTTAAGAAATCGTCCATGGAGGAGAATTGCACAAACATGCCGTCGTTTGACCATCGAACGAACTCCCATATGGACGACATAGTAATACGCATACCTAGCATAGAGGAACAACCGAAAGAGTGGAAAACAAATAACTCGCCACGTCCGGATGGAATCGTAATTCGGTTTTACAAAGAATACTCTGATGCTTGGCCCCTTACCTAGCTTGCATTTGTCGCGAGTCTCTAACCCAGCAGGAAGCCCCGAGCGACTGGAAACAAGTACAGGCGACTCCTGCATATAAGAAGGGTAAGCGAACAGACCTTCAAAATTATAGACCAATATACTTAACATAGATCTAATGCTGAATCTTCGAACATAATCTCAGTTCAAGTATAATAATTTTTCTGAGGACCGAGAAGCTTATATCCAGGAATTAGCACAAAAGCTTCGCTATTTAGAAACTGAACTTGCCCTTGTCTCATACGATATTCTGCAAACTATGGGTGAAGGGTAACAGATAGAATTCATATTTCTAGATTTCTGTAAAGCATTTATCACGGTGCCCCGCAGCAGGCTCTTAAACGAAGGTACTGGCATATGGAATGGTTTCCCAGACGTTTTCAAAGGTGTCTAACGGGGTTGCAAAGATACCAATGCAAATAAAATGAAATTATTATATTACAAACGATGTATGTCCCTGATGGTTTCTATAAAGCAGATCGCTGACTGTGCACGACCGAAGAGCCAAAGATACTGTTTCTGGTCGGAGATTGTTGAGTTAGAGTAAGACAGTGCTTGGCGCACAGCAGTGGGTAGGTGTCTGTGAGTGGAAGAGGATGGGGTAGGCAGTTTCTGTGGTGTGCTCTGTGAGATCACCAAGTGTTATATTATAATGTAGGAATTACGAGTGCAAGTATTATTGGAAATATAAGTGTGCAAGCAGAAGTCTTGTTGCAAGTAAGATAAAGAAGTCAAAATTTTATTACTTTCGTTTTGCCAGTGCGTTACTGTAAATAAGTGGGCTGATAATTGGTAACAATGAGTTCTGTGTTGAGTAACTCCAGAATATACGTAAAAAGATTTGATGTATAAGCTAGTTAGATGTTTCCCTCTTGCAATGTTTCTAAAATCTGTTAACACAGGTCCAAGTAATTTGATGATTTGTCTTTATGCTTCTTAGCGAGGTTAGATAATGTCTGCTGTGTAAATCTCATTGTGACTCGGTTAGGGTGTAATTTTTTTCTGAGTAATGTAATTACAATTGCCAGATGTTTTGAAAAGACGAACTTAACTTCGAAGACAATTTCACTATTGAAAAATCAGTATTAGTGATTCACTACCGCCACCCTCTGTTGGTAATATGTTTTTCAAAGTCATTGAATTTCTCTTAAATACTCTCCTGGATATTGAAATAAGAACACCGTGAATTCATTGTCCCAGGAAGGGGAAACTTTATTGACACATTCCTGGGGTCAGATACATCACATGATCACACTGACAGAACCACAGGCACATAGACACAGGCAACAGAGCATGCACAATGTCGGCACTAGTACAGTGTATATCCACCTTTCGCAGCAATGCAGGCTGCTATTCTCCCATGGAGACGATCGTAGAGATGCTGGATGTAGTCCTGTGGAACGGCTTGCCATGCCATTTCCACCTGGCGCCTCAGTTGGACCAGCGTTCGTGCTGGACGTGCAGACCGCGTGAGACGACGCTTCATCCAGTCCCAATCATGCACAATGGGGGACAGATCCGGAGATCTTGCTGGCCAGGGTAGTTGACTTACACCTTCTAGAGCACATTGGGTGGCACGGGATACATTCAGACGTGCATTGTCCTGTTGGAACAGCAAGTTCCCTTGCCGGTCTAGGAATGGTAGAACGATGGGTTCGATGACGGTTTGGATGTACCGTGCACTATTCAGTGTCCCCTCGACGATCACCAGAGGTGTACGGCCAGTATAGGAGATCGCTCCCCACACCATGATGCCGTGTGTTGGCCCTGTGTGCCTCGGTCGTATGCAGTCCTGATTGTGGCGCTCACCTGCACGGCGCCAATCACGCATACGACCATCATTGGCACCAAGGCAGAAGCGACTCTCATCGTTGAAGACGACACGTCTCCATTCGTCCCTCCATTCACGCCTGTCGCGACACCACTGGAGGCGGGCTGCACGATGTTGGGGCTTGAGCGGAAGACGGCCTAACGGTGTGCGGGACCGTAGCCCAGCTTCATGGAGACGGTTGCGAATGGTCCTCGCCGATACCCCAGGAGCAACAGTGTCCCTAATTTGCTGGCAAGTGGCGGTACGGTTCCCTACGGCACTGCGTAGGATCCTACAGTCTTGGCGTGAATCCGTGCGTCGCTGCGGTCCGGTCCCAGGTCGACGGGCACGTGCACCTTCCGCCGACCACTGGCGACAACATCGATGTACTGTGGAGACCTCACGCCCCACGTGTTGAGCAATTCGGCGGTACGTCCACCCGGCCTCCCGAATGCCACTATACGCCCTCGCTCAAAGTCCGTCAACTGCACATACGGTTCACGTCCACGCTGTCGCGGCATGCTACCAGTGTTAAAGACTGCGATGGAGCTCCGTATGCCACGGCAAACTGGCTGACACTGACGGCGGCGGTGCGCAAATGCTGCGCAGCTAGCGCCATTCGACGGCCAACACCGCGGTTCCTGGTGTGTCCGCTGTGCCGTGCGTGTGATCATTGCTTGTACAGCCCTTTCGCAGTGTCCGGAGCAAGTATAGTGGGTCTGACACACCGGTGTCAATGTGTTCTTTTTTCCATTTCCAGGAGTGTATTTCATTTATCAACCAAAAGGATTCATGTACATTTCAAAGTATTACGGCCAGCATTGCACACTGCTGAGCTTTCAGCTAGTCTATTTCATTCTTCTTCATGAGAGACCAGAATATATCGCGATCCACCGTTGCTGCCTTATAGGTAAGACAGTTGTATTTATTTGTTACATTCGCATGGACCAAAGTTATCGGTTTTGAACAGCGCCAGAGGATTCGATACCTAAGTGGCTGAATGTATTTT
This sequence comes from Schistocerca gregaria, assembly GCF_023897955.1. Lineage (NCBI taxonomy): Eukaryota > Metazoa > Arthropoda > Insecta > Orthoptera > Acrididae > Schistocerca > Schistocerca gregaria. The sequence goes on from NC_064924.1 coordinate 517,769,897, forward strand.
GCAGTGACTGTATTTCTTTATTTGGAGTTGCATTGCCCAATCAGTTTGTATAAAGCTTTTGTTAACAATAACACAGAGTAAGCACACCACTTATAGTTACAACACGCTTCACGGTAACTCCAGTTCTGTATGCATTCCCAGTTGGGGGATTCATTCAATGTATTACAAATAAACGTATAAAAAATGTTACAATGTGAGTGACTGGAACATCACTTAAGTAACAGAACAGTATTCCTTACAGACAAGAGTATCGTCATGAGTGCCCAGGGATGAGTGATAGGACAGCTATTATTTTCTATATACACAAACGACCTGAAGGGCAGGCTGGTCAGCAATATGCGGTTGTTTGCCGATAATGGTGCGATGTGCGGTAAGTTGTCGAAGTTGAGGGACTGTAGGAGGATACAAGATGACTTAGACAAATTTTCTAGATGGTAATAGCAGCTGACTCTTAATGCAGACAAATGTAAATTATTTCACTTGATCAAGGGAAACGAATCTGTAATGTTTGGATACAACATTCCAGTATGTTTGGATACAACATTCCAGTAGTCAAGGAATCCAGTATCAAACTGGGAGCAGCTCTCCTCGACACAGAGCGATCTGGGTACCAGATGGTCTCTGTTTGCGATTTCCATGTTGTTTTCCTTACGGGATATTTTCGTCCTCCAAAAACTTCATATTAAGTACTCGTGAAACTTAATCTAGTTCAGATAAACGCCAATTGTATTGGCCTATAAATACGTGCATCCGTTTTACTATCTTTCTTGAACACTGCAACGACCTGGGCTTTTTCACTGTCGCTACATACCATTCGTTTTGCCACGACGTACAATAAAGTACTGCGAGAATGGGAGCAAGTACTTTCGCACATTCTCTGTAGAGACTCACTGGTATCTCATCCGATCGAGACTCATTTTCACAGCTGAGTGGTTTTAGTTGATTTTGAATTCCGTAGACATTTATCTGAGTCCAGAATGAGATTTTCACTCTTCAGTGGAGTGTTTGCTGATATGAAACTTTCTGGCAAATTAAAACTGTGTGCCGGACCGAGACTCGGACTCGGGACCTTTGCCCGCGAAAGGCAAAGGGAATCTCGGTCCGACACACAGTTTTAGTCTGCCAAGAATTTACATTTATCTCAGTATCTGCCACATCAGAGGTGTCTGCAGCTCTGAATAATGGATGATGTGAACTCAACCATTTCCCAGAAGACAAGTGAGGGAGCACAGCGATTACTCTTATACCTGCGCCCGGAAACCCACTACCAAAGAACAACAGTACGACTCTCACATGAGAGCCAAACGATATATTTGCCATTTAGCCCAGCGTGGAGAAAACCTATCGTGCATAAATGAAACCTAGTTTTTTAATTACAGTAGCGCGAGTGGGACTGTAAAATAATACACTCTACGTAAAAAAGAGAAAAGAAAGAAAACTCCCCACGAGGAAATTATCCAAATGAGAGGGAAATCGGTAATCGTACACCTAGTCAGCAGCTCGTGGTCTTGCGGTAGCGTTCTCCCATCCCGCGCACGGGGTCCCGGTTTCGAGTCCCAGCAGTGTCAGGGATTTTACCTGCCTCGAGATGACTAGGTGTTGTTGTGTCGTCTTCATGATCATCATCAATCATCCCCATTACTGTCGGAGGAAGGCAATGGCAAACAACCTCCGTTAGGATCCTACCTAGTACGCTGGTTGGGGTCTCCCGCACCGTCCCCTACGCTCCTCGGACTATGAGATCTCATCATCATTCATCACATCTAATGGTACCGTAGATCAGACCATCGGTTCTGGTTGCCGGGCCGTATGACGACACAGTCAAGTTGGTGTCCCGCCACTGTCTGGGGCGTTTCCAGACACGACTTCTCTGATCACTAGGGCTCATTTCAACACCTTAATCACCGGAAACGTTTCCATTCCAGTCAGCGATATTCTAGACCGAAGACATGTCTGTCCCGGACAGCGGTGTGATGCCAGCCTGACTGTCATCCACCATACGACCCGACAACCAAGAGAGATGGTCTCTAGTGCTATTTCTTTACATATCAGGATCCCTTTGGTTATTATCCGCGGCACCTTTACAGTACAGCTGCACGTGACGATATTCCGCTCCCAGTTTATTGCCCTTCATGGGTAGTCAGCCTCGGCTTACGTTTCAGCAAAATAATGCCCTTGGCCATCTTGGTAGTCGGCTCTCCCATCAAATGGTTCAAATGGCTCTGAGCACTATGGGACTTAACTTCTAAGGTCATCAGTCCCCTAGAACCTAGAACTACTTAAACCTAACTAACGTAAGGACGTCACACACATCCATGCCCGAGGCGGTCTCGCGGTTCCAGACTGTAGCGCCTAGAACCGCTCGACCTCCCCGGCCGGCGCTCTCCCATCAGCTGAGAACGTTTGGAGCATTATGAGCAGGGCCCTCCAACAGTCTCGTGATATAAAGCGACAACTGTACAGAATTTGGCAATATATCCCTTAGGAAAACATCCGACAACAGTATGAATCTATTTCAGTCCGAATAACTGTTTTCATATGGGCCAACGCGTTGCTGATTTGCCCGATGCTTTATGTTCTTTCTCTTGAACAACTCAACCATTTTTTTTTAGAAATTTTAAGTCTTTTGTCTTAGAGTGTATGTTCAATAGTGTTCCAACAATTCAAAATTTTCCCATTCCATCGTGGCAGGCTGTTACAGCAACGGGTTTAAAAGTGTTTCAGAACAAAAACAGTCTCTGTTGGCGTAATTACTTAATCTCAATGGTGCGTTTAATCCTTTTGATGCGTCATCAGATTGTGTAACACTAGCTGGATACGTGACCCATCACTCATAAAACCACATACAATGTGAAATACCTTAGTTTGGTGTCTACTTCACGCCATATGTGGAATTATGACTGATGGGTGATGTATCCAGCTACTTTACACAATCTGATGATGCCCCAAAATGATGAAACGCGTCACTGACATTAAATAATTTCAGAACAGAAATTGTTTTTGTTATGAAATTCAAACAAGTCATTCGTACACATCCTGTAAAATGGCTTGTCCTGCATCATTTCGATAAAAGTCTCCATCAAGTGATGAGTGGAATATGTAACTTAAATAACGCCTTAACACATGCATACAGCAAAGACGTGCAAGATGACAAAAGAGAAACAAATGTGTAGACTACTATCAAACGCAGTGGCTGTTTCGTTCTGCTCACTATTTTCCGTGATACATGAAGACGAATGATACATACGCTCGTATAATTTCTCTAGGGACCTCCCCTGCTTCAACGGTCGAACGGCTCTTCCGGCGTAAATTAAATAGTTGCTGAGGAATTCCGTGCTAGGCAATGCACCTTTGTAGTTTGTTTTCACGCAGACATGTTTCAGAATTATTTTTTTTACAACCTTATGTAGGTTTATTTGTTTATGGTTCTTCTTCAAAATTGTTGCTACATGTTAATCTTTAAAGAACCGTATGGTAAAAATATTTACATTTTCATAATAAGCTATTATTGTCAAATATGTTATAGTGGTTTACATACATTACAGAGTTGAGACATATATATCACTTAGTTGAAGCATTCTAATTGTTTATTTATAATACCTCTAAAGGTGCTAGTTTTTGAATTTTTCGACTCAGTGGTACCTGTGTCAACCCTGTACTATGTCTACACCGGTGTAAAATATTCGACAATAATAGCTCATTTTATAAATGCAAATAGTTTCATCAAAAGTTTTCTTATTGGTTAATGTTTAATAACAAATTTGCAGAAGAAAAATAAAGAAATAAACCCACTGAAGATAGCTCAAAAAGTGCTGAAACATATATGGATGAGAACAAAACTACAAAGGTGTCTCGCATAAGACGAGATTTCTCTCCGCTTTTCTTCGTAAGCAGGAAACAAGAACTGCAACATTTACGAGATGAGCAAATTTTGTAAAAAAACCTTCCTCGTTAATCAGCCAGTCTATTACTGAATACGCGGCGGAGGACGGTAAGTTACAATGTGTGTAGACGTACGTGGCTGGAATGGTGTAGTAGGTTGAACACTAGCCTGTGGCTGTGGACGTGCAGGGTTCGTACCCTGACCGGGGCGAGGACTTTAATTCCAGGACGTGTGGAGATCCACTCTATCTGCTGCCAAACGACTACCAACAGTCGTTTCTGGGAGTAAAAGGCGGCTGGGGCTTTGGGCGTTGGGCCTGTCCCCCCTTCTCGTAGTGCTAAGGCGAAGAAAGGCTGCATTCTACCCACACCACTGTCAAGAGTTTGCTAACAGATTTGCGTCACAGTCCTCACTGCTGTATTTATGGATATGCAGATGACTGAAAACTTCTACGAGGGAGAGCACTTCCCCAATGGCGTGACGGAAGAAGAAATAGGAGCCGACACGGAAGAGAGGAGATACAGCGTTAGAATATAAAAGAACTTTTGAAGGCTTTGGATCAAGTAAGGCAGAAGGGACAGACGAAATTTCATGATAATTTCTAAAATTCCAAACAACCGTTCAAGTTGGCGTGTAGAATGCATGAAGCTGGCGCCCTACGATCAGACTTTGGGAAAAATATCATCCACACAGTTCCGAAGACAGCAAGAACAGAAAAAGTAAGAGAAATATCGCTGAAACAGCGTAACAGCCCTTGCATCTAGGCTGCTAACAAACATAATATACAGAAGAATGAAAATGAAAATTGAATTCTGTGAGATGCAAATTGTCGTAGCTGTGTTGGGAAAGTACCAGAGCTCCAAGCGCTAATAGAAAGCACTGATGCTCAAATCGTTATAGGCACTGAAAGCTGGCCAAAGCCGGATATAAGCTCAGCCGAAATTTTTCCAAAGAACATAACGGTGTTCCGAAAGAATAGGCTAAAACACGGTTGGCGGTGGCGTGTTTGTAGCTATCAGAAGTAGTTTAACTCGTCGCGAAATTGAAGTAGATACTTCCTGTGAGTTAGTATGGGCAGAGGTCATTGTTGGCAACCAGAATAAAATAATAATTGGATCATTCTACCGACCTCCCAATTCAGATGATACTGTTGCTGAAATGTTCAAAGAAAATTTGCGTCTGATTTCAAACACGTACCAAATTCATACGATGATAGTTGGTGGTGACTTTGATTTACCCTCAATATGTTGGCCAAACTACATGTTTAATTCCAGAGGTACGCATAAAATACCATCCGAAATTGTGCTAAACGCATTCTCTGAACATTATTAAGAGCAGTTAGTTCATGAGCCCACGCGAATAGTAAACGTTTGTGAAGACACACTTGATTACGTAGCAACAAATAATCCTCAGTTAATAACGGGCATCAAAACCGATTCAGAGATTAGTGAACACAGGGTTGTCGTAGCGAGATTGAATACTGTAATCCCCAAATCATCGAAAAATAAGCGAAAAATATACCTATTCAAGAAAGCAGACAAAAATTCACTTGACGCCTTCCTGAGAGACAATCTCCACTCATTTCAAATTAATAATAAAAGTGTTGACCAGATGTGGCTTAAATTCAAAGAAACAGTATCTGCAGAAATTGAGAGGTTTATACCAAATAAATTAACAAACGACGGAGCTGATCCTCCTTGGTACACAAAAAGGGTTAATACACTGTTGCAGAAACAACGAAACAAACATGCCAAATTTAAACAGACGCAAAATCCCCAGGATTGGTGATCTTTTACAGAAGCTTGAAATTTATTGTGGACTGCAATGGGAGATGCCTATAACAGTTTCCACAACGAATCTTTGTCTCGAAACCTGGCAGAAAATCCAAAGCGATTCTGGTAGTATGTGAAGTATGTTAGCGTCAAGAAACAATCAATGCCTTCTCTGCGCGATGGCAATGGAGATACTATCGAAGACAGTGCTGCCAAAGCAGAGTTAGTAAACACGGCCTTCCGAAATGAATTCAAAAAAGGCGACGAAGTAAAAATTCCAGAATTCGAATCGAGAACAGCTGCCAACATGAGTAACGTAGAAGTAAATATCCTCGGAGTAGTGAAGCGATTTAAACCACTTAAGAAAAACAAGTCTTCTGGTCCAGACTGTATACCAATTGGGTTCCTTTCGGAGTATTCTGATGCGTTAGCTCCATACTTAACAATGACATATAACAACTGGCTCGACGAAAGATCCGTACCCAAAGACTGGAAAGTTGCACAGGTCACACCAATATTCTAGAGAGATAGTAGGAGTAATCCACTAAATTACAGGCACATGCCGTTAACGTCGATATGCGGCAGGATTTTGGAACATATATTGTGTTCAAACATTATGAATTACCTCAACGAAAACGGTCTTTTGACACACACACAGTCAACATGGTCTAGAAATCATCATTCCTGTAAAACAACCATAGCTCTTTATTCACATCAAGTGTTGAGTTCTATTGACAAGGGATTTCAGATCGATTCCGTATTTCTGGATTTCCGGAAGGCTTTTGAAACTGTACCACGCAAGCGGCTAGTAGTGAAATTCCGTGCTTATGGAAAATCGTCTCAGTTATGCGACTGGATTTGTGATTTCCTGAGCCGGCCGTTGTGGTCGAGCGCTTCTAGGCGCTACAGTCTGGAACCGCGCGACCGCTATGGTCGCAGGTTCGAATCCTGCTTCGGGCATGTATGTGCGTGATGTCCTTAGGTTAGTTAGGTTTAAGTAGTTCTAAGTTCTAGGGAACTGATGACCTCAGAGGTTAGGTCCCATAGTGCTCAGAGCCATTTGAACCATTTTTTGTTATTTCCTGTCAGAGAGGTCACAGTTCGTAGTAACTGATGGAAAGTCATCGAATAAAACATGATTGATTTCTGGCGTTTCCCAAGATAGTGTTATAAGCCCTTTGCTGTTCTTTATCTATATTAACGATTTTGGAGACAATCTGAGCAGCTGTCTTCGGTTTTTTGCAGATGACGTTGTCGTTTATCGACTAATAAAGTCATCAAAAGACAAAAAAAAACAGCAAAACAATTTAGAAAAGATATCTGAATGGTGCCAAAAGTGGCAGTTGACCATAAATAACGAAACGTGTGAGGACAATCACATGAGTGTTGAAACGAGTTCGTTAAACTTCGGTTACACGATAGGAACACATAGAAAGTATTGTGGGGAAAGCTAACCAAAGACTGCGTTTTATTTATAGGACACTTAGAAAACGTAACAGATCTAATAAGGAGATTGCCTACACTATGCTTGTCCGTCCTCTATTAGATTATTGCTGTGCGGTGTGGGATCCTTACCACACAGGACCGAAGGAGTACATCGAATAAGTTCAAAGAAAGGCAGTACTTTTTGTAATATCGCGAAATATGGGAGAGAGTATCACGGAAATGATACAGGATTTGGACTGGACAACATTAAAAGAAAGGCGCTTTTCGTTGCGACGGAATCTTGTCACGAAATTTCAGTCACCAACTTTCTCTTTTGGATGCGAAAATATTTTGTTGACGCCGACTTACATAGGGAGGAACGATCACCAAGATAAAATAAGGAAAATCAGAGCTCGTACGGAAAGATAAAGGTGTTATTTCCTTCCGCGTGCTATACGAGACTGGAATAATAGAGAATTGTGAAGGTGGTTCGATGAACCCTCTGCGAGACACTTCAATGTGATTTTCAGAGTATCCATGTAGATGTAGATGTAGATGACGATCCTTTTGGCCTTAGCACCATTCTGAAGCTGCGACTGATAATGGAAACAATCATGAACAAAAATGAATAGAAATCCATTGGCTATATCGGCCTAGACAATGCTTTCGGCGAACCAATATGGGGCAATCTGTTAAAAATTCTGACAAAAAGAGGAGTAAGCTATAGGGGAGGCAGGTAATATAAAATATGTACAAGAATCGAAACGGAACAGCAAGACCGGAAAGCAAGGGTGAAAGAACGGATGCAACCTGTCACTCCTACTGTTCAGTCTATACATCGAAGAAGAAAGTAATCGAAATAAAAGGAAGGTTCAGGAGACGGATGAAAATTCATGGAGAAAGAATATCAGTGATAAGATTCACCGAAGACATTGCTACGTTCAGCGAAGGTCAACAAGAATTAAAGTATCTGTGGAATGGAATGAACTGTCTGATATGTATAAAATACTGATTGAAGGTAAACCGAAGAAAGACGAAAGTAATGAGAAGTAACAGCAATGAGAATAGCGAGTAGCGTAACATCAAAATTGGTGATCACAAATAGACAAAGTTAACGAATACTGTTGCCTCGGAAGTAAAATATCCTATGACGGGCGAAGCAAGCAGGTGATGAAAAGCAGTCTAGCGCAGGAAACGAGGGCATTGCTGGCGAAGAGAAGTCTACTGATGTCAAACGTAGGGTTTAATCTGAGGAAGACGTTTTTCAGAAAGTACGTTTGGAGCACAGCATTGTGAATCATGAACCAGTGAAATCTGGAACAGAAGACAATCGAAGCAATTGCAATGTGGTGCTACAGAAGAATGTTAAAATTAGCTGGACCGATAAGATAAGGAATGAGAAGGTTCTCTGCAGAATCAATGAAGAAAGGAAAATGTAGAAGTAGAAGGAGGAGGAGGAGAAGGAGGACGAGGGGGAGGAGAGTCAGAATGATAGGACATATGTCAATACATCAGTGAATAATCTCCACAGTACTAGTACCAGCTGTAGAGGGTAAAAAATGAAGCAGAAGACAGATATTGGATTACATCCATCTCCATACAATAATTGAGGACGTTTGCAGTTGCTACTCTGAGATGAAGAGATTGGGGCAGGAGTGGAAATTCTCGTAGGACGCATAAAACCAGTCAGAAGACTGATGAATGAGCAGAAAACAAATTAAGTGTAGATTAAGTGTAGATTCTGATCAACCATCGCTACTCTCAGGAAATGCAGCAGCTGTTTACTGCTTTCACGCCTCTGCAGGTAATCAGCTCGTAGCACCCAAATGCCACGCGATGTCGCTCTACAAGCCAGTTAAATTTGGGACAAATAATACATACATACAGTGTGTGTGCCAGTTCCGTTAGGACTGCAACTGCGAAAGCTGATAGACATGGAATATGTTCACAAAATTACTGTATTTATTCGAAACAGTCTCCCCGTGGGTCAATACACAGACAAAACCTTTTGAAACAATCACTGTAGTCCTTTTTTGGGAGTGCATTAAACACTGCTGAACAATTCATTTGCTTGTCCTTAACTGCGTCATAACTGTATCCTTTTATTGCCAGCTTCAATTGGGGAACAACCAAAACTCAGCTGGGCCCAAATCCGGCCAATAGGGTGACTGATCGAGGACTGTACTCCGTTTGCTGAACAAAATTCGTGCGCACTCTTCGCTTTGTCGTCTGGGGTGTTGTGCGCCTGGGCATTGAGTCAAACAAAGCTTGGATGGCGTGTACATGTACAGCTGACCATGCAGCTTAGAAACGAGACCACAGTTCATCAAGAGTAGTGACTGGAGTATTGCGACGAGCCAGTTGCTCGACCACAATTGACCAGACGTTTTCAATTGGTGAGGGATCTGGAGAATGTGCTGGCCAGGGCAGCAGTCGAACATTTTCTGTAACCAGAAAGGCCCGTACAGGACCTGAAACATGCAGTCGTGCATGCTGAAATGTAGGGTTTCGCAGGGATCGAATGAAGGGTAGAGACACGGGCCATAACACATCTGAAATGCTACTTCCACTGTTCAAAGTGCCGTCAATGCGAACAAAAGGTGACCGTGACGTGTAACCAGTGACACCCCATACCATCACGCAAGGTGATACGCCAGTATGGCGATGACGAATACACGCTTCCAATGTGCGTTCTCCTCTATGTGCCAAACACGGATGCAACCATCATGATGCTGTAAACAGAACCTGGATTCATCCGAACAAATGTTTTGCTATTCTGCACCCAGATTAGTCGTTGAGTACACCATCGCAGGCGCTCCCGTCTGTGATGCAGCGTCAAGGGCAAACCCAGCTATGGTCTACGAGCTGATAGTACATACTGCTGCAAACGTCGTCTAACTGTTCGTGCAGATGGTTGTTGTCTTGCAAACGTCCCCATCTGTTGACTCAGGGATCGAGACGTGGGTGCACGAACCGTCACAGGCATGCGGATAAGATGCCTGTCATCTCGACTGCTAGTAATACGAGGCCGTTGGGATCCAGCACGCCATTCCGTATTACCCTCCTGAACCCACCGATTCCATACTCTTCTAACAGTCATTGAATCGCGACCAACGCGAGCAGAATTGTCGCGATACGATAAACCGCAATCGCGATAGACTACGATCCGAGCTTTACAAAAGTCGGAAACGTAATGGTACGCATTTCTCCTCCTTACACGAGGCATCACAACAATTTTTCACCAGGCAACGCCTGTCAACTGCTGTTTGTGTATGAGAAATCTGTTGGAAACTTTCCTCATGTTAGTATTTTGTAGGTGTCGCCGCCGGCGCCAGCTTGTGTGAATGTTCTGAAAAGCTAATCATTTGCATATCTCAGCATCGTCTTCGTGTCGGTTAAATTTCGCGTCTGTAGCACGTCATCTTCGTGGTGTAGCAATTTTAATGGCCAGTAGTGTACTACGTCTGATGTTGATAGCTCGCCACAAGATAGCATCGCAGTGTGGGATTTTACATAGGAAGTCGTAAACGAACTGATTGTATAACAATAATTTTGTGACCAAACGATTTTATGCATATAGACTGAAGCGGAGAGTGATAATTTGTGCCAATGCTAGGAATCGAACCCCGTCCTCCTGCTTACTAGGCAGGTGTGTTAGCCATTTCTTTTTCTTTTTTTCTTTTATTTTAGTGACCCTTTATTTTGGTTATCTCACGATCTTATTTTATAGAATATCCTGATTAAAGGTCAGACTGTGTGTCTGGTTAAGCTTGGATGGTTTTAAAGAAAATGATGGAAGATACATTTTAACTATGTGTCATTGTTGTTGTGACTGATCAGTAAAATGCTTAGAAACTCGACGATAAGGTTCAGACGACAGTGGAATACAGCCCAACGCCGTTTATGATTCGAAGATATTACTAATAGCACAGTGACTGCACCACAAATGGGAACCAATATTGCACTAGTATGTCACGTACGATTATCAGGAACCAAATGTCGAAAGCAAAACGCAGAAAACGAGCTACCTCGAATGGCTTCTTCTCGCATCACCACTAGGCCACCTTGATACAGCGGTTCACATACTGAATGAGTCACCGTGGCACGCTTACCCTTCCTCAATCCAAATTCTCTACGAGCATAAAACCATATCTGTATGACACCAGTGAAGTCTGAAATGGCGCTAATGACCATTGTAGTTGTGCGCCCTAAAACCACAAAAAAAAGTCTGAAATTTTCTTTTCCCGTATACAGAGTGGTTCATTGATCATGACCGAGGCAAATATCTCACGAAATAAGCATCAAACGAAAAAACTAAAAAGAACGAAACTCGTCTAGCTTGAAGGGGGAAACCAGATGGCACTATGGTGGGTCGGCTAGATGGCGCTGCGATAGGTCAAACGGATATCAACTGCGTTTTTTTTTTAATACGAACCCCCATTTTTATTACGTATTCTTGTAGTACGTAAAGAGCTATGAATGTTTTAGTTGGACCACTTTTTTTCGCTTTGTCATAGATGGCGCTGTAATAGTGACAAACGTGTAAGTAAGTGGTATCACGTAACATTCCGCCAGTGAGGAAGGTATTTGCTGCGTGATACATTACCCGTGTTGAAGTGGACCGTTTACCAATTGCGGAAAAGGTCGATATTATGTTCATGTATGGCTATTGTGATCAAAATGCCCAACAGGAGCGTGCTATGTATGCTGCTCGGTATCCTGGACAACATCATCCAAGTGTCCGGACCGTTCGCCGGTTAGTTACGTTATTAAGGTAACAGGAAGTGTTCACCCACATGTGAAACGTCAACCACGACCTGCAACAAATGATGGTGCCCAAGTAGGTGTTTTAGCTGCTGTTGCGACTAATCTGCACATCCATAGCAGACAAACTGCGCGAGAATCGGGAATCTCTAATTCTTGAGTGTTGAGAATGCTACATCAACATCGATTGCACCTGTACCATATTTCTATGTACCAGGAATTGCATGGCGACGACTTTGAACTTCGTGTACAGTTCTGTCACTGGGCACAAGAGAAATCACGGTACGATGCCAGATTTTTGTACGCGTTCTATTTAGAGACGAAGCGTCATTCACCAACAGCGGGTACGTAAGCCGGCATAATATGCACTATTGGGCAACGGAAAATCCACGATGACTGCGACAAGTGGAAAATCAGCGATCTTGGCGGGTTAATGTATGGTTGAAACGTCCCCTTAGAAAAATTGTACACGACTGTGCTTAAACTGACACACAATAGTTTTTAGCGCAACGTAATCTGACTTTCAATAATCCCTACAAAAGAATGGCCCTAACTAACATTAACCTATACCTTTCACAAATCACTTACCTCACAAAAAATCTTCGTTACTCGAACTACTGCAATACAGCGAGCACCACTACTGCCAGCTAAATAAAAGATTCAAACTACTGAAGGCACTAACTACTGATAGGCATAGTTAGCGAATGAAAGATTTTAATAGAGAACAAACAATTTATTTACCTTAATACTCATAATATATATATCAGTTCATGACACCAATTCTTACAAATTTCAAAACTCCGCCATCTCTCTCCCCACGTCCACCACTGCTGGCGGCTCACCTCCAACTGCACAACGCTACGCGCTGTTAGCATCCAGCTGCCGCTGCCCAACACTACAATGGCAGACAACAATGCAAACTAAACACAGACTGCGCACAGCACAGCCAGTGATTTTTCATACCGAGCGCTAAGCGGCGTTACCAATAAGAAAACCTAAACAGCCCACTTACATAGCCCCCATGCTCCCCACAAAAAATGTTTACTAATTGTTTTGGGCAGTGGCCAATAATGATTTGATAAAATTTTTCATAATTACTATAACAAAGATATCAAATGCACACACTTATTGATACAATGTTGGTCAGAAGATAAAATTCTCTCACAGTCCATAAAGACAGTCCTGATCATTCATCATAGTAAAATTGCAGTGTTTTTTTTTTTCAAAGTCTGAGCAATAAAAGAAATTGCACTTGGAAGTAGTGGATTTCTTTGCATTCTTGAAGAAGTAGTGTTGTCCTTCCAACGGAACGACAGTGCTGACTCTTGACATGCAGACAGGTAATGGGCCACAACAGAGCAAACCCACAGCAGAGTTAGTCGAAGTTTTGAAGAATATGGGTAGGTAGGTCATCACAGAGTAGACCCCTTGTAGTCCTGATAGAGATTACTGTATTGGTGGGCTACCAGAGATGCAAACCCACTGTAGACCTTGTAGAAATAATGGTATTGGTGGGTCATCAAAGCTGTAGACCCACTGTAGTCCTTGTAGAGATGGCCAGCAGCCATCTGTTTGACTGTGCAGGCGCACAATCACCATTGAAGAGTCTTGCAGATAATATAGCAAGTCCATAACCACCACTTGTGCACTCACAAAAATTGTTTTTGAAATGTCCTTAGAACCAGCAATGCTGTTATCCAGTCCCTTACTGAGTTATTAACACACGTGCAAACACTATCAGTCCCTACTTCTCACATATTGTCCATATACTATGACCAACAGAAACGTGTGCAGTGAAATGTAATTTACAAGTTACTTAATTTGATGAACTGGTGTCAATTACAATTTTATAACATAAGAATGCAATAACAAAGGTACAAAATACATCTTTAAAGAACATAACAATACAGATAACATTTGCAGTAGTATAGGCTTTGCAAAAGAATCGAAATAGCAAATACATCAGTGTTACAAAAATTACGACATAAGTACATACATAAAAGATCAGAATAACGTTTGAAACATCAACTTCACACATGAGCATTAAAACAAAACACAATAAATAATGTCTGAACATATTTACAAAGAAAATAACATAGTATTTGAAAAATTCTACAACATAAATCTTATTAGCTAAACACATAAAGACAGGAAAAAGACAAATACACAAGGGTACATAAACACATAGAGGGATAATACGAAAGGAAAAGACAGGGTTTGTTTTACTGCAGTATTTTGCATGGAGATCTCCCTTAGTTCATCATTATTCCCAAAAAGTCCTATCTAAACCTGCTTTCTGTATTCTGTTCACATCCTTTTTCAATAATAGTTTTTCTCCACTGTACACTACTTTTTTGGCCAAACCATTTCCTTATAGCTTCTCAATGCTTTTCTTCCAATTCATCATAGTTTCTTATATAGTCTACCCCCTCTTAAGCTAACTTAAAGCTACTGAGCTCAGATGCTAAACTAAGGGACGAGGTAATGCAGCAGCACAAAACAATAAATACAAACAGCAATGACAAAAAATGCAAGTAAGCAAAGCAAGCAGCAATAAATGTAATAACTTGTACCTAAACATGACAAAGCTGAAGCAGAAAAAATATTACAGTAAAAATGTGTAATACCTATGTCACACCTTAACACTATAGTGATGCATCACTAGAACATACGCTAGCAGATAAGTTACCAAATCGTAAAAAAAATAATTTTTGTAAGTCCTGTGAAGGGAAATGTCTATTTGTGCTCTCTTTTCTAAGGAAGTACATCATAAAATGATTCTTTACTGGGTCTGTAGACAGAAAGTAGTTATATTAGAACATGTATTAAATTTTAATTTAAACAATGCTGCGTTGCAACAAGTCACTAGATATTAAACAAAATAGGCAAAGCAAGGCGTGAAACGTCATTCGCTAGCCATAAGGCATTTCATAATGCAGTAAACAATCTTCCAGCTAGCAAGACAAAAGACATGAAACGTTTCTCATCATTTCATTTAAGTAAATATCATAAATTAAGAACTCTACAGTGTAATAATGTTTTCAAGTTTGAGGGTGTCGTACTTACGATGCTTTCTACAAAGGAATGTCAGTAGCGAGGATAATGGCCTCTTTTTTTTTCTCCATCTGTGCCTCTGACAGGCACACACTAATGGCTTTTTTTCCAGGCGCCTGTCGCGCAGCTGGGTGCCCACGACGCATTACGTGCAGGTGGTCACTTACCTTTCTTACTGAAAAATTTACGACAGCAGTTTCCGCTATAGTGACAGTCTCTTACAAAAATATTTTCACAGGTTGAGAATTTGCGTTACAAATCTGTAGAAACAAAATCCTTTAAATATAATAGTGTCCAAAAAATTTTCATCGGCATTGTAATACATTCACGCATTTACATACATTTCATAACTCTTAAAGTAAGATTCTTGGTTTCCAAAAACCTTTTGCACAAACCAGAGTCCCTAACCACTACTCATTATTCCTTGCTTTATTACACATATACATATTTGTCAACACTTCTTCAATATTTAATCATAAGAAATACATAGCATAATCAAATTCCTCACATAGCATCAGCCTATTGATCATAAACATACAGCAACAGCATAATACACAGAGTTATCTTAATAATAATGTCGTAACACCTCAGTCAAATCTCAAAAACGTCATAGCTTTCTGCAATAATTTCAAAACCTAAAAAAAATTCTCTGCTCATGTCAAAAGTATCATCTACCTCAAACATAGTCTAAAAATCGTGATCCCATACCAAATACATCATTCATAGCTCTCATAGTATCACAATGGTTCTGAAAAAATATGAACAGTTCACAAAGTAGAGACAAAATACAATTTCATAAGTGTGAAGTTATCCAACTGTGTAATTACGTAAACATCTGTCACTGATCTAGTAAAAAAAAAGTTTGTCTCTCAGTTAAACTATCAGATAGCTATGTAATTTATGTGTTAGAGAAATATGGTACCGATGTGTAAAGTTGTATAAGTAAATACCATATTAGCTATGGCTCCTTGTGCTTGCCAAACACATGGTACACAAAGTAAGCGTGTACCCCCTGAGGATTAACGTAATTATATCCTAAGGTGTTACAGATTACAGCAATGGAATGAAATGTATCACGGAAAACTTTCTTTGTAATTCAAATATGTTGAAAAATAAATAGTTTAATGCGTGTCCTGTAGCGCTAAATGTGTGTCTTGCTGTAAGACAATCTCTGTGGAAGTGTCGTAGTTATTGTCCTCCGAAAGCTAAGTTCTGCAGAAGTCAATGTACTTACCTCATGATAAACGAAAGTGAAATGCTTTGCGTATAGATATCTTAGTTATTACGCTTATTGCCGTGATGAAGTAAATACTGTACTGTACGTATTGTTGTGCTACAGAAAAGGCTGTCTCATTGTAGCTATACCACAAAGTTAACACTAAAACATGTTTTACTTTCCAGAATAATACAGAAAAACTGTGCAGATATAAAACAGATACACCGCAAAAGCAACAATGTAAATCGTGTCACATATTAGTAGCGTCGTGATATAATCGTGTAGTTATCAGAGAAACCAAATCCTAAGTCATCATTAATCTCACCGAAAGTACTTCAAATAAAGAATGTCTTTTCAACTAAACCAAATTGTTGCATTAAAATCTCATTAACAGTATATGTTCTAAGTATGTAAGCCTTATAGTCGTTATGTAATCGTGCAACTAACAAGCAAGAATGTACACACGCAATAACACTGTGATGTCTGTTCACTATAACAATGCATTCGTAAATACTGTCTAAATATGTTCCGTAGGTTCTAGACTGGATAGTAAACTTCAGACATTGTTGCATGTTAACAGTTTCTAAGTGTGACAAAGCATACTAGAAATGTGAAGTGAAATGTTTTATGGCAAAGACAAAGTTAAAAAGCAGATTATCTTTCAATAAACGGTTTTACATGTGAAATGTGGTGTAAACCTTTACTCTTCCTAGTACGCAGAGTTTCAACTTCAACGCAATTATCATGTGGTATACGTCAGATTCTGTAAGGTCCATTGTAAACTAGAAAGAATTTGTGACTCAAGTGTTTCTTCTTATGTGACAATGGATGAGCTTTAATGAGAACTTTCTGACCAATATATAATTTCTTTGCATTTGCTTTACCGTGTAATTTTTTCCTTTTGTCTGCAGCACAATTTATATTTTTAATAGCCAAATCAATTATGTCTTTGTGTCGAAGTTTACGTGTATTCGGAAAAGGTACATGCTCTCTGATTCTGTTTGGTGGTTCTTTATTCTTCAGTACAAGAAAAGGTGGTAAAGCAGTGGAGTCATGAGGCATTTCATTCAGCACGTTTTGATATAAGTGTAAATATCTGTCCCAATGCTGATGCTTTCTGTGACAATAAAGTCTGCAAAGCTTATTGATTTCTTTCATAATCCGTTCAGACGGGGTTACAATGTGGTGAGTACAATGAAATAAAAACAGATTTGATTTTATGGTTACGATGCATGCGTGACCAAACAGCAGATCTGAATTGCTGTCCGTTATCTGAAATTACTTTACTAACGTGTCCAACTTCACGTAGGAAATTTCTAACAAAGGCGTTGGATACAGACTGTCCAGTGGCTTTACGTAACGGAGTGAAAGAAACAAATTTTGAAGTAACTTCAACAGCGACTACAACGTACGAAAATCCATTAGATGTTCTGACAAGCGGTCCCAAGAGATCAACAGCAGCAAATTCTTTTAATTTAGAAGGAATGATAGGAAACAATGGAGCACGATGAGAGACAGTAGATGGTTTCGCCTTTTGACAAAGTTTCCAAATACACAAGACTCTTCGAATTCTCTTTTCCATATTGTTAAAATAACAAGTCGTTCGAAGAATATGATAACATTTTCGTGGACCAAAATGTGCATAGCTGAAATGAATGTACCAAATGAGCTTATTAACAAAATCGTCTGGAATGCAAAGTACCCATAGCTTGTCATCAACAGTGCATCGTTTGAACAGTATTTTGTTTCTGACCAGATAATAATGCCGAATCTGTGTGTGTGTCTTTTCATGCCATTTACTTTTGATGTCTTTCCAAATCGGATCTTTATCTTGTTCATGAGCAATGTCCTTTAAAGATGTGGTGATGAAGTTTTCAAAGGCGACTTTCTGAATGTAAAGAATACTGAAATTTCTCTCGAGGTTTCTTTCTGTGTTACTTTTCTCAAGCCCAGCCGGTGCGCGTGGCAGTGCGTCCGCAACAATGTTCTCCTTGCCGGGAATGTAGACTATTGTGAAGTGGAATTCTTGCAGAAACAATGTCCAACGTTTTAACCTGTCATCATTTAATTTTGAAGACATAAGAAATTGTAATGCACGATGGTCACTGTATACTTTAACGTGCTTACCATAAAGAAAGAAACGGAATTTGTTAAATGCCCAAACGATAGCTAAAGCTTCTAATTCAGTAACGGAATAATTTTTTTCAGATTTTGTTAGCACTTGTCTAGCAAAAGTAATGGTTTTCTGAACAGTAATGTCATTTTCTGTGGCTTCTTGAAATAAATGGGCACCAAGATCGACTTTAGAAGAATCTGTGCTAAGGCAAAAATGTTGTGAGAGATCTGGATGAGCTAGTATTGGCGCGTTAAGTAACCATTCTTTCAAAGAATTGAATTCCAACTGTGCTTGTTCGTCCCAGTTCCAAATAGTATTTTTTCCAGTGAGAGAACAAAGTTTTGGTGTAACTAGGATTTGCATATTCAGAAAACGACGGTAAAAATTTACGAGGCCTAGAAAACTGCGGACTTGTTTTTTTGTGGATGGTACTTGAATGGCTCTGATTGCTTCTAACTTTTCAGGATCTGGCTGGATGCCTTCAGAAGAAATAATATGTCCCAAAAACTTCACTTTTGTCCTACCGAATTCAGACTTTTCCAAGTTAACTGTAATTCCAGATTCTGCAAAAATATGTAACACGCTGTTGAGGATGCGATTATGTTGTTCCCATGAGGCTTCTGCTATCAGAATATCGTCCACATATAAGGTGATGTGACGTTTTAAGAACTCAGGTAATATGGAATCTAGCCCGCGAATGAATGCTGCCGAGGAAATGTTGAAACCAAAAGGAAGTTTCCGAAACTGATAACAAACGCCGAAACAAAGGAAAGCTGTGTATTTTCTACATTCTGGATGAAGTTCGTTCTGATAAAAGCTGGAACTGAGATCAATGGAAGACAACACTTTTACACCATTAAAATTTTAAAGAAGTTCTTCCAACGTTTGCGGCCCATCTGTTTCAGGAATAATGATAGTATTGATTTGTTTCGAATCTAAGACAAGCCTGATTGATCCATTTTTCTTCTCAACAACATGTAATGGATTGTTGTATGAGCTTACTGCAGGCTCAATAATGCCCTCGTCAAGCATAGATTGTATTTCTGTTCTAACACGGTCCCTATAATGTGCTGGAATTACGTATGGTCTAACACAAAATTTAGTATGCTCACGAACACGAAATTGGTATTGATATCCCTTGATTGTTCCTGTTTTGTGATTAAAAACTGTGGAAATCTGAAAAAGGTCCTGCCTATCAGTGTCATTACAATTCTCAGTTGTTTGAATTTTATACTGAATTAACTAATTAGTTTCAAATGTGCCGTCGATATCATCCCTGTCAGTACTTGCAGAGCGACTGTTAGTGTCTAGTTCCGTAGAAAATTCCGAACTGTTGTCTAACAGAAGGTAAAGCCGATTAATTTCCTCGTCATGGTTTGAGAGCCAATCTTCAAATTTCAAAGCTATTGACTTACCTTCTTTCTCTAAACTTATTTCAGCATCGTGAAAGTTTAAGATTGCTTTGTATTCATTCAAAAAGTCTACTCCCAGTATAATTTCCGTCGACAACAATGGAACAATAAGAAAGTTCATAGAGAAGCTGTGGCTTTGACAAAAGAATTCTAAGTTGGTTTGTTGGCGTACATCTACACTTTCTCCAATGACTGCACCTTGTAATTTAATCTTGCGTAACGGAAGTGTGCGGCAATCGTTCGATTTGTTGCATTTGCTAAAAGCTGTTTCACTAATTACTAAAATGGGACTGCCTGAGTCAAGTACTGCCGTAAATTTTACGTCATTTACAGTAATGTGAATCACAGGATATGCAATGTTGTTATGTTTTACGTCGTGTTCCTGGAGTAATATGTCCCAAATGTCTTCCATTTTAACGTAATTACTAGCTTCGGCAGCTGCGTCGTCAGTTTCATGCGTACGTTTTGTGGCTGCCAGCGGTATGAGTCATTGCCTATTGTGTCTTTGTTGGCGCGCGTCGTTATTGGGATTTGGAGACCTAACTTCTACAAATTCACCTTGTCGAGAGGGCCCTGCTCTGTTTGATTCCCGCCAGTTCTGCTGCAATTCAGGTCTGTCGTTACGATCATGTCGTCTGTCGTCATGTCGGTAGATTCCATAGTTTCTTTCTTGTCGGTCACGTGGTGGAGAATTTCTCTCTGGATCGTAACTGCGCGCTGGACCGTTGCGTCTAAAGTTATTCTGTCTCCCTTGATAGTAATTATTTTGGTTCCCATATTGTCTGTTTCTCTGATTGTCTCTGTGATATTCATTACTACGGAAATGCGATCTTTCTCTGTAACTATTACTCTGCCAGTGGTTGTCATATGGGTGGTGTCTGTTTTGCTCACGATTTGTGCTGTGAGAATGGCCTTGTCGTATCTGTCGTATCCAGTTATTGTTTCTTTCATCGCGGAATTGCGACGGATGTGACCTGTAGTGATTGTTATCCTGTTTTCGCATCCCGCGACTGTCTGTGTCAATTTCTAATTCTTGTAAGAGTCCCTGAAAAGCTTCAATGTCGTCTTTGCAACGCCCTGCCAAAATAATATGCCGTAAATGTTCAGGCAATTTGATTAAGCAAATGCGGATGAGTTCTGACGGGCTGTATGGGTTTGACAGGTACTGATTCTTGTGCAACATGTCTTCAAAATATTTCACAAGACTGGAAAATTCAGATTTTTCAAAATGTTTCATCATCATGATGCCATGTTTTACTCGGTCTTGTGTGGCTTGGGACCAATAAGGCATGGTAAAATTCTCCTTCACTGTGGCAATCGTGAATGACCGATCGCATTCTTACAGCTGGTTCATTCTCTAAGTAGCCACACATAAATTCTAATCTGTGCTCTAGTGACCAGTTGGGAGGAAAACAATTAGAGAATTGATGGAGCCACGCTTGTGGATGAATGTCGTTGCCAGAATTCTTAAATGTTTTGAATTTACGTGTAGTAATCAACAGCTTATAGTCAAAATCATCGTGTCGTCGGGTCGCATATCGGTCATTGTTACGTAGTTTCAGCGGTTCCATCTCAAAATTCGGTGTACTTTGCCAATTTCTTTCATAATCTCCAAAGTGCCCTGTGTTATTATTTTGTGTCAGTTCCGTATTTTTATGTCCCTCTTCCCGTATTGGTGTGCGAGAGTCCTCTGAAATACGTAATTGTTGTATTACCTGTGTCAGCTGATCTTGTACTTCCCGGATTTCTCTTTGGTGTTGCGTATTAATTTGATTCGGATTTTGTTTGAATTTCCTAATTTGTTCGAACTCTTCTATGTCATTAAAGACTACCGGTTTTGTGTCATTCAGATTATCATCTACCTTCGTAGATAAATTATTTAGCTGATCCGAAAGTTCAACTACTTTCTCTGATAATGAACTAATGTCCTCCATGTGTCTTTCTGAACCAATTTTCAGAGTATCTACTGTGTCCTTTAAGTTTTCTTGAGTTTTTGCAAGTTGCATAACCGAATCGGTAGATGCAAGTGAGTCAATTTTAGCTTGCAAGGTCTCATGATTTTCATGAACAATTGTTTGCAGTTCTTTTATGGCTGCTTCGTGATTCTGTAATGCATTTTCATGCCGCGAAAAAATAGGTTGGAAATGCTCACAAATTTGTGTTTTTACGTCATTACAGACTTTTTGACATTTCGATTCGATTTTATGTAATTCAGTAGTTAAATCTTCACGTGTTTGTTCAAGCGTATGTTCCACTGAGTCTCACTTTGGAAGCTTTTTCTCCATTGCGTCTAACTTTTGCTGTGTTTGTCTCTGATTTTGTTCCATTGTGTCTAACTTTTGAAGCTTTTGCTGTGTTTGTCTCTGATTTTGTTCCATTGTGTCTAACTTTTGAAGATTTTGTTCCATTGTGTCTAACTTTTGAAGCTTTCGTCGCATTTGTTGCATTAATGGTAATAACAATGCACTGGTGTCTGAAACATGTTCCTTAGTGCTATTCGGCAATGCATTTGAACAGGCAATATTCGCAGTTTGAAGAACAGAAAATGTGTCTTGACTTATTTGAGAAAGCGGTGAGGACGCAAAACCTGAATCTACAGTATTTGCAAGAATATGTCCAGTCATTTCGGAATCCTGCGGCGAGCTGTTGCCGACTGATCGATCGATAATTGTTCCCTGTTCACTACTTATTTCACTGTCTACACCATTGTTTGCAGCCCGCTCCATTTCCCTATGCACAATTACCAAATTACTACTTTGAACAATAGTTAATTCATTACTCGGTGGCGCTAACACAGTGCTTTCGTCTTCACTGTCATTTCTCAGTTTACTTTGGAGCCTAGTATTACGTTTTTCACACGCCATTATTGTCACAATATTTCACATGACAACACAGAAAAAAAACAATTTGAAGAGCAAAGATAAGAGAATACATTAACATAGAAAATGATATCTAGTTAATTGCAAACGCAGCTGCGAAATACTTGGTGCAACTCTACATGCATGCTACAATTGTTGTACTGTACAACAATAAAAGACTACAACTACAAAGGACATTCTCTCTACAATTACGCGCTAGCAATAAACAAAATCTACATTAATTACACAAACTACAAGAAAAAATCAGAAGATTCCAGTGAGGTATCCTTGGCTAAGGGTCGACATATGAAACGTCCCCTTTGAAAAATTGTACACGACTGTGCTTAAACTGACACACAATAGTTTTTAGCGCAACGCAATCTTACTTTCAATAGTCCCTACAAAAGAATGGCCCTAACTAACATTAACCTATACCTTTCACAAATCACTTACCTCACAAAAAATCTTCGTTACTCGAACTACTGCAATACAGCGAGCACCACTACTGCCAGCTAAATAAAAGATTCAAACTACTGAAGGCACTAACTACTGATAGGCATAGTTAGTGAATGAAAGATTTTAATAGAGAACAAACAATTTATTTACCTTAATACTCATAATATATATATCAGTTCATGACACCAATTCTTACAAATTTCAAAACTCCGCCATCTCTCCCCCCACGTCCACCACTGCTGGCGGCTCACCTCCAACTGCGCAACGCTACGCGCTGTTAGCATCCAGCTGCCGCTGCCCAACACTACAATGGCAGACAACAATGCAAACTAAACACAGACTGCGCACAGCACAGCCAGTGATTTTTCATACCGAGCGCTAAGCGGCGTTACCAATAAGAAAACCTAAACAGCCTACTTACATGGTGCAGCATTATGGGAGGAAGGATAGTTGGCCCCCATTTTATCGATATCAATCTAAATGGTGCAATGTACGCTGATTTTCTACGTAATGTTTTACCGATGTTACCGTAATATATTTCAGTGCATGAGAGAATGGCGATGTACTTACAACATAATAGATGTCTGGCACATGGCTCGCCTGCGGTTGAAGCAGGTGGATTGGTCGTCGAAGCAGCATTCCACGGCCCGCACATTCACCGGATCTGACGTCCCCGGATTTCCCTCTGTGGGGGACGTTGAAGGATATTTGCTATTGTGATCCACCGACAACACCTGACAACATGCGTCAGCGCATTGTCAATGAACGTGTGAGCATTACGGAAGGCGAACTACTCGCTGTTTAGAGGAATGTCGTTACACGTATTTCCAAATGCATTGAGGTTGACGGACATCATTTTAAGCATTGTTTGCAAAAAAAAAAAAAAAAAAAAAAAAAAAAAAAAAAAAAAAAAGGGCAAATGGCTCTGAGCACTATGGGACTTAATTGCTGTGGTCATCAGTCCCCTAGAACATAGAACTACTTAAACGTAACTAACCTAAGGACATCACACACATCCTTGCCCGAGGCAGGATTGCAACCTGCGATCGTAGCGGTTGCGCGGTTCCAGACTGTAGCGCCTAGAACGGCTCGTCCACCCAGGCCGGGCCTACGATCTGAATTTTAATTGAAAAAACCTACCTGTTACCAACTGTTCCTTTAAAATTGTGAGCCATATGTTTGTGACTCAAAGCGAAAAAGAAGTCCAACTAAAACATTCATATTTCCTTACGTTGTACATAAATATGTTATAAAAAATGGGGGTTTGTATTTATAAAAAACGCAGTTGATATCCGTTTGACCTGTGGCAGCGCCATTTAGCGGGCAACCATTGCGCCATCTTGTTTCCCCCTTGAAGCTGGACAAGTTTCGTTCTTCGTAGTTCTTTCCTTTGACGCTTATTTCGTGAGATATTTGGCCCGCTCACAATAAGTGGATCACCCTGTATAGACAAAACGTTTGCGTAAACCTATCGGTCGTGAAAAGTGCATGAAAATCCTAAAGCAGATCCTGAGATGAGTCTTCACATGCAGACGGCGGGGTACTTTGACAATATGTACAGGTGTCACTCTGATCTCGCTAAGAACTGCCGTAGCTATCGGAGAATGGAGCTAACCAGCTGGATGCTCCCTGCAGACGGTGCCTCGGACGAGCCGAGAAGTCCCGACCGCTGCTCGCAGTTCGGCGCCGCTAATGCCAGCTAATTGTGGCCTCACTCGGGCCGCCTTATACTTTGCAAGTGGCTCTCGGAACCTCGCGATAATCCTGCTCACCTCGCCTCACCGCGCCGCTCCGGCGGTTCTCTGCGATGCGCCCCAGGGCCACTCGTCCAAACACGGAGCAGTGGAAAGACGCGCCGAGGAAGCTCTGAGAGGTGGGGGAAAGCCGGCTGCGAGGCTGCAAGCCGCCAATCCCGAGCGCGGCGCTGCCGGAGGAAGACGCGAGGAAGAGCAGAGAGCGGTCTCAGGAAAGCTGGAGGAGGAGAGAGAGAAAGAAGGCGGAACGAGCCCGGTTCTAATTGCTCAGCGTCGCGACCGGGGAGGCCCGAGACGCGGGATTAACCTCCGGCGAGTTATTCTTTCAAATGTCGCCTCTGATTTCTCGTAATGCACGAGAGCAACAGCCGCGTAAACAAGGGGCGGCGAGGATGCGCGCGGTTAGTCCGAAGAGCCACCGCAGCGGTCTCGAGCACTTGTTACGAGGGCGGCGCAAAGCTTCCGTACGCCCCCTCCCCCCACCGCCTACCCCCACCGCCCACCACCCCACCACAGTGCCGTCGCGGTTTCTTTTCTCGCTTCCCGCGGCAGTAATTCCAGAAGCGCAGCCGCCGGCTCGCCCGGCCGCCTTTCGTAATCCTAGTCAACCGTCGGGGAGTGAAAGCAGTGTTGCGCGGAAGAGCGACTTTGTGGCGTCGCCCGCTAAGTGAAGAGAGAAAAACCTCGAAGGGGCGGGAGGGAAAGCAAGGAGCGTCGGAGCGGAGCGGAATGCCGAAGGGCGCAAAGGCGACATTTGAGAGATGCTGTGTACAAGAAGCAGGAAAGAGGTTACAGCGCATCGCAAAGAGTTCAGCCGCGTTGTGTGGCCACGGCGCAAAAGGCATCTGCATTAGAATGGACAGAGAGAGCGACAGAGGGTGACGATTTCTGCGAAAGAAGACCGTCACGGACAAGACATTGGATGCATCCACAGCCACATCTTCGCTCGTAGCTTCCTCAATGAAGTCTACCTCGGTGCAAAATACTCCATAATTCTGAATAATGCTGGCAGATGAAAACTGTGTTCCAGACCGACACTCGAACTCGGGACCTTTGCCTTTCGCAGGCAAGTGCTGCGAACCGCACAGGAAAGCTTCTGTAAAGCTTAGAAGGTAGGAGACGAGGTACTGGCAGGAGTAGAGCTGTGAGGACGGGGTGCGAGTCGTGCTTGGGTAGCTCAGTGGTAGAGCACTTGCCTATGAAAGGCAAAGCTCCCGAGTTCGAGTCTCGGTCCAGCACACAGTTTTAATCTGCCAGGAAGTTTCATATCATCGCACACTCCGCTGCAGAGTGGAAATCTCAAAGATATAACGTCTCTCCTTTTGCTGCATTATGTATCTCGGCTATTGTGTCGTTGACCAAGAGTAAAAGATTGCATAATCAAGGAAAGGATAAAGTTCTACGTGCCGGGGCTTGCTATGTCAGAAGTTGGAATGTGTTGGGGAAGCTAGAAAATATGAAAAGGGAAATGCAAATGTTGAATCTAGATATAGTAGGGGTCAGCGATGTGAAACAGAAAGAAGACAAGGATTTCTGGTCAGATGAGTATATGGCGATATCAACAGCGACAGAAAATGTTGTAACAGGAGTGGGATTCGTTATGTAGGATTAGTTATGAAGATAAGCCAGAGAGTAAGTTACTGTGATCAGTTCAGTGATAGTGTTCTTCTCACCAGAATCGATAGCAAACCAACACTGACCCAAATAATTCAGATAAACATGCCAACATCGCACAGTTACAAGACACATTTGTTTGTATACAATTATTTTTTCATTACTCAAATATGTCTGTCAGCTCCATTATTTTACTTATGTTTCTTACCTCGTGAGGTAGGGAAGTGCATTCTCAAAAAATATCCCTACTGCAGACACAGGTTCCCTAACCGTTAACACCCAAACATTATTCATCATCTTATTATTTTATTATTGCTTCATTAACTAATAAATACATGCCTGCTCTTTTTATTTATTACACAATTGATTCTACAGGAAAACACTACACAGTAACAGATCCTTACACTAAGGCAAACATAACTCTCATTACCGATCAGGCAAAACTATCATTTAGAAAGACTATTATTTGCTTGACATTCTAGCCTGATGGGCTGTATATATATACAAATCTTTCTTATTCTTTCCGCACACTTTACTCCAGGCAACTATGATTAAAGCTGTAATTCCTTCATGTTAAAAAAAGGCTGTACCATGTCACATTTGTATGCGTAGATAGTTATCTCCATATACTGACAGCACAGAACACAAACACTTCGTTATACCACAATTAATATCAAGATGTAGTAGTCAAGAAGGTTTTACTGCATATTGCCGCTGCTGATGTATCAATTAGCTTATTATTTTAGATATTAATTATTCTCCACACATGCTGATACCTTTTATTTTCTGTTTACCCTACCTCTTTGTTCTACAGAAGTTCCTTAACCATGTTACCACTTTATTTTCTTCCATCCTCTTATGATTGCATTACTTATCACTAAAACAACATTAACTATATATATATATATATATGTATATATATATATATATATATATATATATATAACACTGGAGAAACTTTTCCTAGCGTATTTATGTACTAAAGTATCTTACTGCACAAAATTACATGAAAGTTGGAGATTCACTTATGAACTACAGATAGGATAGGAGAAGCGTTTGACTGTCCCAGGAAACATGCAAAATGAGACAGACAGGTGGGGTAAGCATTATCATCAGATAATTAATCCAACACAGAATGTTGAACCCGCTACTTGCTAAGCGCACAAGAAATTAGTCCCAAATAGTACATCAATGCTGAGATTTTGAATCACCAACAAATTGCACTCAAACAACTGTCCTGCTAATTCCTCAGTTAATAGTACCTCTTGTTTCACACCTTTCGATAGCTTACCAGTAGCGCCTTTAATTTTTATTCCAGGAACATGCATTACTATATCCTCTGTGTTATTAATGCATTCATAAATTGGCTGTGGAATACCATTCGAGTAACTACCACTGTCCAGTAAACACTTGACATGTTTACCTTGTACACTTGCTGTTATTACAGGTTGACACATTTCCTTCTTATGTACCATGTGATCATGTCTATCATGTCTATGTGATCATTGTCTATCTTTTCCCTCGAAAAACTGTCACCTTGATTATCAAAATGATTATCAGATCCACTGTCACTTTCTCCATTCCTTAGATTTTGTACTTTTTCAACCTTTTCCTCAGTTTCGGCCAGTTCTGAATCCACATTTTCAGTTACTGTTACTAGTTTTTACTCTACCACTACTGCACACTTGCTTTCCACCTTAGTTACTAAATCTTTTTAAAAATGATCGATTTGGTTCTCAAGTTAGCCCTATTTTCAGCATAAAATTTCTGAGAAGTCTCAAACTTTCTACTACTGTCTCCACAAAGCTTCTTCCTCTCTTCCATACATTTACTACTCAATGTTAATTTCCCATTAGTATTATCGTAATCTTTAACTACCAAATCACACTTCTTATTTAATTCTAAAAAATTATAGCAGATTACCTTGATATGCTTTTTAATTTCTTTCTTCAGTTCATCCTTTAAGTGAACCATGTCAGTTATAATACCATCAGTTTTCTTTTCCACCCTATTAATGTCTTTTTTCATAATACTTCATACTTTCTTCTTTCATACTACTAATGTCTTATGTTGTACTCATATTACTATAAATCTGCCTTAACATAGCTTACAAATTTCCGTCTGCCATAAACTTTTGCCCTTGCTGACTTTTGCTACTAGATTTGTTCTCCTTAACCTTAACTATGTCGTCACTTCAGTACTGTTTTCGTCCATTTCACTCTTTACAATAGGCTTTTAGTCCCCATACTTCAAAGTTACATTCATGTTTGATTTATGATCACCATTATCTTCAGAAACAGTCGCACTTAAGTCCTACTGTTCATTTAATAACTTAACCTCTACAGCTCTGTCCTCAGGCACACTGACTTGTTCGTTAAGCCCCTCTTTATGTATCACTTAATACAAAACAGCTTTTGCTTTTAAATTACTTTATTCTCATTCACTCTCCTTATGCTGCTCTGCTGCTGCTGTTGTTGCAGTTGTCATCTGGTTATGCACAGCTACAGCAAGTTGTAATTCTCCCAGCATGGCGTCTTGTTTATCTCCAGTCAGCTGTGTTCACCTGCATGGTGAATGGCTGCTCCTGTACTCAATGGTTGCTTCCATAGAATCATCTTTCCGATTGGTTACTGTCATACTGTGGCCATGAAACCCATGTATTGATTGGCTCGTGCATCACTGCCCAAAGAGCACCACCTCCACAAATCAAAACTTCCTTACAGTCGCTTTCTGAGAAATCAAAACCCTTTCAGTCCGTGGCTTTCGATTTAGTTGGGCCACTTCCCATAAGTACACAAGGAAGGAAATATATTCTATCTAGTATTGACCACTTTTCCTGATACTTCATTTTGGTACCCATTGCTGACATGCCAGCTGAAACAGTAGCACGAGCTTTTGTCGATCATCTTGTCCTTCTTTTCGGAAGCCCTGAAGCCATTATAACAGATCAAGGAACCAATTTTATGCCCGCCTTATTTGTACAAGTTTGCAAATTGCTGTCAATTAGAAAATGGAGAACCATCCCTTTTCACCCTCAGGCAAAACGCCGCATTGAGTGTGTCCTTCGCACTGTGGAATGAATGGTTTACTATTGTGTCGACTCAGCCCACAGTAACTGGCAAAGATACATTCCATACGTGGCAAGTGCATGCAATAGCTGTTTCCACGAAGCCACTGAACATACCCCTTGTAAGATAGTCGCCGCCCTGTGGAGTATTCCTTTGAGATCGATAAATTACCACCAGAAATCTTTCACACGGGCGTTAAGGGGCTAGCCCACCGCCTTAAGGCCATTTTGAAGAAAGTGCAAGGTAACAACCGCAAAGCAACCAGGAAACAGATGGAAAAAAGTAACAAAATTGCCACCCTCCTCCCTATGAACTTGGTGACTAGGTTTTTCTATTATAAAGAAAGGGAGCGTGAAGAAACTTACCCCTCTGTATGACGGACTAACTTCAGTCATTCGACTTTCTTCCCTTGTCAATACAGAATTGCAACTTGCTGACCGCGAGATGGTCGTCCGTTTTGATAGACTAAAACACTATTCAGGAACTATGCCTCTCCTACCGCCTTCTGAGACAAGTGCCGGGCGCTCAGCAGGTTCTGCCACCTGCAAAGTGGAGGAAAAGGGAAGTTCCACCACTCCCAGCTCGTCCAAGATACGCTCTGAGATCTAAACACCCATATGCCCTTAGGTCCAGGGACTAAACACCAAAGTACTGTTTCTTACTTAGGAGATTCCCAGTTATATCAACAAAAAAAGAGGGGGGAACAAGACTTAAGGAAGAAACTTATACTTTCCTTTGCATATGAACACTCTACCTATACTATATGTATTTTATGCTCCCATGCTATGATAACTAAGATGTCACCCTAGCCTCCCGTTCTGAAAGAGGTTATCAGAGCTTTCCCCAACCAGCCTGTTCTAGCATAGTTAATCCCTAGTTATAACCAGTATTTTTATTATGTTCCCATGATACACCTAGTGGTCAGACAACAGCTCTGTTTTGAATAGCAATATATTTAATTCTAAATAAAAGAATTTTATGGAGAAGTTACGGATCAGTACCAGCATACTATATGAAGTAATGAATCTCATTCCGAAGACGTTCTCCCTGAAATGTTTCAATAAGTAATTTTCCCACTTGAACATCCAGAGTGACAATTAATAAAACGCAGTACTGAGAAACTTGATCCTACTGAAGAAAAATAGCTTATCGCCAAAAGAAATTTTAGATAAATCAATGATTATTCTTCTACCACAGCCGCGTGACCTACACACAACAGTGACACTCTAAATTCCTCCCACTCATGGACGCACGTGCTTTTTCAGGTTAACTGAGAAGGTAGGTACAGCCGCTCAGCGGTACTGCGAAATTGTAAACAAGTGTACTCCGCCTGTCAGAATGAGGTGAAGCTGTACTCCACCTGTCAGAATGAGGTGAAGCTGTCAACAAGGAGTTGCATGTGGCGGCCCTAATGTGAAGGGCGGAGTCACTTCAAACACCTGGTACTGCATTCAGATAGCGAGGGGAGACGAAAATTTAATAGTCATACAGAGCGGGGTAAGGTATGAAATAGGAAGCCGCCTGGTGGAATTTTGCACAGAGCATAACTTAATCATAGCTAACACTTGGTTTAAGAATCATGAAAGACGGTTGTATGCGTGAAAGATGCCTGGAGATACTGTAAGGTTTCAGATAGATTATATAATGGTAACAAAGCGATTTAGGAACCAGGTTTAAAATTGTAAGACATTTCCAGGGGCAGATGTGGACTCTGGCCACAATTTATGGGTTATGAACTGTACACTAAAACTGTAGAAGCTGCAAAAAGGTCGGTATTTAAGGAGAAGTGACTTGGATAAACTGAAGGAACCAGAGGTTGTAAAGTTTCAGAGAGAGCTTTAGGGAACGATTGACAAGAATTGGGGAAAGAAGTACAGTAAAGAGTGGGTACGTTTGAGAGATGATGGCAGCAAAGGCTGAAGCAGGTAAAAAGATAAGGGCTAGTAGAAATCTTTGGGTAACAGAAGAGATATTGAATTTAACTGATGAAAGGAGAAAATATAAAAATGCAGCAAATGAAGCAGGCAAAAAGGAATACAAACGTCTCAAAAACGAGATCGACAAAGTGCAAAATTGCTAAGCAAGGATGGCTTGAGGACGACAAATGTAAGGATATAGAGGCATATATCAATAGGGTAAGATAGATACTGCCTATACGAAAAATAAAGATATCTGTGGAGAAAAGAGAGCCATTTGTATGAGTATCAAGAGCTCAGACGGAAAACCAGTTCCAAGCAAAGAAGGGAAAGCAGAAATGTGGAAGGAGTATATAGAGGGTCTATACAAGGGCGATGTACTTGAGGGCAATGTTATAGAAATGGAAGAGGATGTAAATGAAGATGAAATGGGAGATATGATAGTGCATGAAGAATTTGATAGAGCACTGAAAGACCTAAGTCGAAACAAGGCCCCAGGAGTAGACAATATTCCATTAGAACTACTGACGGCCTTGGGAGAGCCAGTCCTGACAAAACTCTTCCTTCTGCTGACCAAGATGTACGATACAGGTGAAATACCCTCAGACTTCAAGAAGAATATAATAATTCCAATCCCAAAGAAAGCAGGTGTTGACAGATGTGAAAATTACCGAACTATCAGGTTTAATAGGACACAGCTGGAAAATACTAACGCGAATTCTTTACAGACGAATGGAAAGGCTAGTAGAAGCCGACCTTGGGGAGGATCAGTTTGGATTCCGTTGAAGTGTTGGAACTCGTGCGGCAATACTGACCCTACGACTTCTCTTAGAAGATGGATTAAGGAAATGCAAACCTACGTTTCTAGCATTTGTAGACTTAGAGAAAAGCTTCTGAAAATGTTGACTGGAATACTCTCTTTCAAATTCTGAAGATGAAGGGGTCAAATACAGGGAACAAAAGGGTATTTACAATCTGTACAGAAACCAGATGTTAGTTATAAGTGTCGAGGGGCATAAAAGGGAAGCAGTGGTTGGGAAGGAAGTGAGACAGGGTTGTAGCCTTTCCCCGACGTTATTCAGTGTGTATAATGAACAAGCAGTAAAGCAAACAAAGAAAAAATATGGTGTAGGAATTAAAATCCTGGGAGAAGAAATTAAAATCTTGAGGTTTGACGACGACATTATAATTCTGTCAGAGACAGCAAAGGACTTGGAAGAGCAGCTGAACGGAATGGACAGTGTCTTGAAAGGAGGATATAAGATGAACGTCAACAAAAGCAAAAAGAGGTTAATGGAATGCAGTCGAATTAAATCGGGTGACACTGAGGGAACTAGATTAGGTAATGAGACGCTTACAGTAGTAAATGAGTTTTGCTATTTGGGGAGCAAAATAACGAGTGATAGTCGAAGTAGAGAGGATATAAAATGTAGACTGTCAATGGCAAGGAAAGCGTTTCTCAAGAAGAGAAATCTGTTAACATCGACTATAGATTTAACTGTCAGGAAGTCATTTCTGAAAGTATTTGTATGGAGTGTAGCCATGTATGGTAGTGAAACATGGACGATAAATAATTTACAGAAGAAGAGAATGGAGGCTTTCGAAATGTGCTACAGAAGAATACTGCAGATTAGATGGATAGATCACGTAATTGATGAGGAGATACTGAACAGAACTGGGGAGAAGAGTAATTTGTGGCAATACTTGACTAGAAGGATCGGTTGGTAGGACATGTTCTGAGGCATCAAGGGATCAACATTATAGTATTGGAGGGCAACGTCGAGGGTAAATATCGTAGAGGGACACCAAGAGCTGAATACACTTAGGAGATTCAGGAGGATGTAGGTTGCAGTAGGTACTTCGAGACGAATAAACTTGCGGATGATAGGATAGCGTGGACAGCTGCATCAAAACAGTCTCTGGACTGAAGACCACAGCAACAACAACCTTTTCAAGCCGTAAGGTTTCATTTCTTTACCTCCTACGTCTCTGGGTGCTTCACTTTTTTTTGTCAGGCAGTGCCTTTCAGGCAGCAATACTCACAGAGCACAGACACTCGTGAAATGGAAGGCAGCTAGAGGAAATACTGCATACCCGGAGCTCGTCTCATCCCTCGCAAGCATTCTTCTTACCTGTGTGTACCACAGGCGTCTTTATGTTGGAATAATGTAAGGTAAGATACATTTTCACGACTGTAATATTTCGGCCAAGTTGGTCAGGCTCGATTTCTTTGAAGTTGGACCTGCGGCGAAGGATAAGGGAGGGTAATAAACGTTTCGGGACATAGCTATGCCGGGATTTTCCTAGAATCTTTTCTTCTTTTTTGCGCAGCAGTGGCAGTGACGATTTTTCAAGTAGAAACAAAACTTGGCGTGAAAAGGACGAAATATAAATAGTAGAATATATAAATAATACACTTAGTGAGTGGCCTATAATTGATGTGAACTTGCCAGAATCTATCGCAATAAACGTCGGATCAATTAGATATTTGCAGAAGAAAAAATTAATCTTAATTGAGCAGTGCATAACACCGACTGGCTGAACCTTAATGCTAAGTGGTTACAGATCTAAAGTGCTGGAAGTATAAGTCTACTTCTAGATATCGCACCAGTGTCCTGGTTATTTGGGGTTTTGACTTCACATGCAGCACGATGAGTGTTGGAACCCGTAAGCTGATGATTTATCTTGTGGGGGGGGCATTAAAAGCGATGTGACAGTCTAAGTAACTGATAATGTTTTACCCTCCGCTGAGCACGTGATATCTTTTGCCACACTTACAATTCTTGCACTTCGTTATTTACTGGACTAGCAACGCTCATGGTCAATGACATTGCTCTCGTAGTTATGATAGAAATGACTGATATGTAGAAATACCATTAATTCATTATTTCTTTATTTTATGATGACTTAGTGTAGGAATCAACGAAAATCGGGACTTACGGTCTTCAAACACCCCAGCTGGTTTAACTG
Organism: Schistocerca gregaria; assembly: GCF_023897955.1. Classification (NCBI taxonomy): domain Eukaryota; kingdom Metazoa; phylum Arthropoda; class Insecta; order Orthoptera; family Acrididae; genus Schistocerca; species Schistocerca gregaria. The sequence continues at coordinate 517,804,175 of NC_064924.1, forward strand.
ACTCAGTGTTGCCAGAAAATGGCAGAAGTTGGCAGAACTTATTAAAAATGTCGGTTACTCACTTTTTAAACTTCCGACAGCATTGTTGATGTGGGGGAAGTGGATGATGGCTGGCTTTATTAGGTAAGCACAGTATTTGTTTTCAAATCTTAGACTTTTGCATACATGTATGATATTATTCATGTAAAGAAAGGAATGTCTGTTCATTATAACGTAAGTCAAAATTATGAATACTGTACGAACTGCAGGAAAAAGTATTTTCTTGTAACTCAGAATTTAAATAAGGATTAGTCTATTGTTTAGGGTAGATCGAAAACTTGTTCGAACTAAAGAAGCTGATCCGATTCTTCTTCAGATGTGGGATGATGCTGATGTCACTAATGAAAGTATTTATGACCTGAATGATGATAAATATTTGCCATCAGATAGTGAAGAGGAGGAAGGCAGTGATGTAATGGAAGTGGAAGATAATAATTGTGACGTAATTCAAAGTGAAAATGATGTAACTGTAAGTAATGACAACACGATAAAATATTATTGTATTGGAAAAATTGGAATGATATGATACAAAGAGCTTCCAACTAAGTGCCAAACTCCATCTCATAATCTAATTCGTGATAGACCTGGTACTAAGGTGGTACCTCATAGTTAAATAAAAGAACCCCTAAAGCTCCTAATTACCCCAGAAATAATGCCCGTCGTGGTAAGGGAAACTAACAGAGAGGTTAGACGAATGTACAGAAAGTGGAATGAAGATTATCCTAGTAGAACAACTAAGGTGTGGAAAGAATAAGATGCGGAAGAATTAAGGGGCGTACATTGGTTTGCTTGTATATTCAGGTACCTACAGATCAGGGAGGGAGGACTAGAGTGAAGAGTGGAACGAAGAAACTGACAGGCCTACTTTCTGAGCGCGTGAAAAGGTTTCAAGCTATCACACGTTTTCTCAAATTTGACAATAAAGAAACAAGGGAAGATCATAGGAGTCATAACAGATTATTTGCATTTAGAAACATCTGGAAAATGTTCATATATCAGCTTTCTTCCATATACAGTCCAGGCTTTGACACAACGGTTGATGATCAGCTACTTGCGTTCAGAGGGAAATGTCCATTTTGACAACACATGTAAAACAAGCATGCTAAATATGGTATAAAATATGGTGGGCTTTCGATTCTGGAAATGCTTTTACATTGAATGGACAGGTTTACTTGGGAAACAGCCCCGCCAACAGAGAGAAGTAAATCAGGGTACCAGAGTCCTAAGATATCTAACTGCAAAACTGTTCAATAAGGGCCGCAGTATTGCAGCTGAAAATTTTTTCAGTAGCATATCTTTATTGAGAGAAATTCTGGCGGTGAAAAGCACCAATGTCGGAACTCTAACGAAAAACAAGGTTGAAATTCCTCGGGAGGTGCAGCCACATCGTTCGAGAGAAGTAAATTCCTATGTGATTGGATTCTCTCATTACATATCACTAGTGTATATGTAACAAAGAAATCATTAGCAGTAACAATCGTCTCCTCTCTTCACTCATTACGAACTGCAATTGGTCACGAAAAGAAGCAAGAAATAATAGAGCATTACAACAAACAAAGGGAGGTGTTGACACCATGAATCAATTTGTGGACACCTATAGCGTGAAACGCAACAACAAGCGCTGGTCTCTTGTACTCGTCTACAATGTGATCGACATTGCTGTAATCGCTTCAGTGATTATATGGTTGCATCATCACTCACAAAGCCTGACTTCAAATCAGAAGAGGTGGCAGTTCCTGCTGCAGTCAGGACGACAGCTTGTGCATCCTTTCATCAACAGAAAACTATTTGTAAGAGGTGTCTTCAAAAGGGATCTAAAAGTTGTCTCATTGCCCTTGGATATGACAGTCTCACGGACTCAGTACACCTGTGAATCACCAACCCACCAACAAACGACAAACGTGTTCTTCGTGTCCAAGAAACCTATACTAAAAAAGAAAAACAATTTATAACTGCTGTGGAAAAATTGTATGCAGTTCTCATTCCAGCCAGACTGTGATATGCTTAGAATATGATAAAAATGAGTAAGTGTGTCCTGTTGACATGGCCATTTCTATCACAGTAAAATTAAAACAGGTGTTTCATTGTACTGAAGTTTTCATTTTTTTATGATCTCTATAGATATAGCAAAAACTGAAAAATAAGGAAACATACATCAGTTGTCTTCAAAAAGATAAAATAAAAAGTTATGTCCTGATAATGTTTAATATGTCACAATGTATATTGTAAAAAAAAGATGTTATTGTAACAAAAAGCAATTTAAAACAAAATATGAGCAAATTATTCTGTCGTACAATATAAAAAACAAATTTTCATTTGATGTATATGATCCACTGATAATAAAAACAGTGTACAATATAACAATTTGATGTTACGACGAGGAAATAATGGTAGAAACCAACCATAAAAAAAGTTCTAGCTAAATGAACTGGGGTCTTGAAAGTCCCCAGGTGCCAAGTCATGTAACTTTTCCAACATGCCCAGCGGAGAGTTAATTATGTGTAAGATGGTCTTTGATGGCATACAATAGATTTCGTTGTAGCTTCGTGTGTTTCTCATGCAACTGTTGCTGAGTCTCACAAGACTGCCAGTCAGTTTACTATGAATTTAAGCCTATTCACAGGCATACCATACAAATAAATTCTTGTAATTATTTAAGTTGCATCGTAAGTTTCGATATGTCCCTAGGCACGAATCACTTCTACTTGCTTAATGAGCGCTGACAAGTGATTTGTACGAGGAGAATTCAATAAGTAATGCATATTTTTTTTCTGTAAACAGATGGGTTTTATTTAGGATTCTATGCTCCATATTGTCCGCTCCCTTTTGTTACAAAACCCTGTTTCACAACATAAGCTACGTTCAATGCGACAGCCTTAACGCAACCTTACTGGGAGGGCTTGTATGCCAGCATGGCACCACCCGACTGAACGAGTCGGAGTCAACGTCTTGCTGCATCAATAACCTCCCCATCATCAACGTACTGCTTTTCTTGGAGTGCACGCTTCATTGCCCCAAACAGGTGGAAGTCGGGAGGTGTGTATGAGGAAGAACAGTCCCTGGAAGTTCTGTGAGCTCCTCTCGGGAGTGCCGACTTCTACGAGGCTTGCGTTGCCATGGAGAATGAGAAGTTCGTGTGCATTTTTTTTTTTTTTGGCGACGCACACTCTAAAGTCGTGTCTTCAATTTACTGAGGGTAACAGAAAACTCTTCAAAGTTGATCGTTGCGCTACGAGGGATAACGTGAAAATGAACCCTTCAGGGTCCCAAAAGGCCTTCTCCAGACTTTACCACCTGAGAGTGCAGCTTTGAACATTTTCTTCGGAGAAGAGGTGGTGTAGCGTCAAAAAATAAAGAATCTGCTGAATGAAATAAACAGTCCTATTATCACAGAATATGGATTGAGAGTAAATCGAAGAAAGTCGAACGGAATGATAAGTAGCAGAAATAAGAACATCGGCAAACTTGACATCAGAGTTCGTGTTCACTAAGTAGATGTACTTAAAGAATTCTGTTGCGTAGGGATGTTGGCCGCGCAAATAACCAGTGGGCAGGGCGTTTAGAAATGGGCATTTTGCCAAAGAAGTTTTAAATGCCCAAACTCTAGGCATTTGGAAAAAACTACTTTTAAAGTCTTTTTTGCTAGAATGTAAAATTTACCAATTAAAGTAAGGGGTGAGACGACACTACCGATATTAAAAGTTAATAAATGTTTTCATTAAACCTACTTTTTTTTTTTTTTTTTTTGCTAAGGAAGAGCTCGTGTTGCTGACAGCTGCTTATCATTTATTATGCAATTTTTCTTTTTACCAGTTCTACTCTACACCCTTAATCTTTCTCTCTCACACTGATAGCCAGTAAATATATGACAGTGTCGTTAGGTCATTACTTTGTAATGTAACACATTTTATAATCCATGTCAAATCTCTGAATATTGTTGAAGAGTCATATTTGATAGCACAGTAATTACTGAATGTATTAAAAGCTGGCATATGTTTTTTGGTGATAAATGTATGCTTAAATATTAAACTGTTTCCAGTGAGAAAAATGCTTTATTGTCAGTTGTAGCGACATTTGAGACAGACTACAGTTTTATATTCTGCTCCTTTCTTTGTCTACTTCCGTATGACTCCACTACTGTGAAGCTAAAATTGACCTCGTCAAACATGCTTGCAGGCCAATTTCCAATTTATTTCCCCTCATAACTCACCCCCGTAACTCACAAGCAGCTTTTCCAACGCGGTTATCCAACCACTACAGAAGTAGTAAATTCCCAGGCTTTATGAATTTTCGAGGTTTGCCCAAGCATTTATCCTGGGAATTTTTCGAAATTTATAAATTCCCAGCCATTTTACACCAATAATTTTAAACATTTACCTATAATATTTGTGAATGCCGGCTCCAAAACAGGCGTTGTATGAATCATAGGTCAGTATTTTGCTGAAGCTGGAGAAACACATTTCCTCAAAAGGCTTTTCTTTTGCTAAAGGCACAATGACATACAACGTAACCACCATTTCTAAGCAAGTCCAAATGGGAATGGAAGTTTATAAAATGATTCTTCATGTATTCTTTAATATAGTAGACCTCCTTTTATCCATTTATTTCAGTAAACTCCCCAACATACGGCCAGTTTCCATTTGTATTTATAGTAAATGCTGTTATCTGGTATTCCCCAGACAAAGAGTTTTCATGCACTATGTTTAAAGTAATATGTAAGCAGTGCTTGCGCATCTGTAATGGTTTCTTCTTCTTCCATTTGTAGTTTATATTATTCCATTATGACAATCATTTTGTTAAACACACCAGTTTTCGTTGTTTGACTTCAGCCTCTTCCATTTCCAGTTTTCTTTGGCATATGCATGATACATTATCTGAATTTAAGGAGTAATACCTTTAATAAGGAAGGGTTTAGGTCTGTATGATACATTTATTCCTTTTCTTAAGACTTGTGGAATAACATCATCCATGGGAATCAATTCTAATTTGGCAAAACCTATAATTGACAGTACTGTGGAAAACAGTGTCCCGGATTGAGAAAAATATGTTTCTCCATCTTCAATAAAACATTTCTCTATGATTCTTACATCGCCTTTGTCGGAGCCTGGATTATCAATTTTCACATAGATTACAGGTAAACAACTAAAGTAGTAGACAGGCAGAATATACACTCCTGGAAATTGAAATAAGAACACCGTGAATTCATTGTCCCAGGAAGGGGAAACTTTATTGACACATTCCTGGGGTCAGATACATCACATGATCACACTGACAGAACCACAGGCACATAGACACAGGCAACAGAACATGCACAATGTCGCCACTAGTACAGTGTATATCCACTTTTCGCAGCAATGCAGGCTGCTATTCTCCCATGGAGACGATCGTAGAGATGCTGGATGTAGTCCTGTGGAACGGCTTGCCATGCCATTTCCACCTGGCGCCTCAGTTGGACCAGCGTTCGTGCTGGACGTGCAGACCGCGTGAGACGACGCTTCATCCAGTCCCAAACATGCTCAATGGGGGACAGATCCGGAGATCTTGCTGGCCAGGGTAATTGACTTACACCTTCTAGAGCACATTGGGTGGCACGGGATACATGCGGACGTGCATTGTCCTGTTGGAACAGCAAGTTCCCTTGCCGGTCTAGGAATGGTAGAACGGTGGGTTCGATGACGGTTTGGATGTACCGTGCACTATTCAGTGTCCCCTCGACGATCACCAGAGGTGTACGGCCAGTGTAGGAGATCGCTCCCCACACCATGATGCCGGGTGTTGGCCCTGTGTGCCTCGGTCGTATGCAGTCCTGATTGTGGCGCTCACCTGCACGGCGCCAAACACGCATACGACCATCATTGGCACCAAGGCAGAAGCGACTGTCATCGCTGAAGACGACACGTCTCCATTCGTCCCTCCATTCACGCCTGTCGCGACACCACTGGAGGCGGGCTGCACGATGTTGGGGCGTGGGCGGAAGACGGCCTAACGGTGTGCGGGACCGTAGCCCAGCTTCATGGAGACGGTTGCGAATGGTCCTCGCCGATACCCCAGGAGCAACAGTGTCCCTAATTTGCTGGGAAGTGGCGGTGCGGTACCCTACGGCACTGCGTAGGATCCTCCGGTCTTGGCGTGCATCCGTGCGTCGCTGCGGTCCAGTCCCAGGTCGACGGGCACGTGCACCTTCCGCCGACCACTGGCGACAACATCGATGTACTGTGGAGACCTCACGCCCCACGTGTTGAGCAGTTCGGCGGTACGTCCACCCGGCCTCCCGCATGCCCACTATACGCCCTCGCTCAAAGTCCGTCAACTGCACATACGGTTCACGTTCACGCTGTCGCGGCATGCTACCAGTGTTGAAGACTGCGATGGAGCTCCGTATGCCACGGCAAACTGGCTGACACTGACGGAGGCGGTGCACAAATGCTGCGCAGCTAGCGCCATTCGACGGCCAACACCGCGGTTCCTGTTGTGTCCGCTGTGCCGTGCGTGTGATAATTGCTTGTACAGCCCTCTTGCAGTGCCCGGAGCAAGTATGGTGGGTCTGACACACCGGTGTCATTGTGTTCTTTTTTCCTTTTCCAGGAGTGTAGTTCATAATTTTTTATCGTCTTGATTGTCTGCAAAGTTAATCTGCACACCAGTAAATTTTCAAGTATTCTTATCGACTTTAAAACACAACACAATAGCTGTTCTGTGAGTTTTTATTAGTTGATTCCATGTGGAAGTAATTGGCACAGAGTACAGCGGAGCAAATTTTAAGTACTGCTTGTTTGTGTGAAATCAGTCGGAAGTTTTTGGAATATGATAAGAAAGAGTGGGTTGTGAAATATGATAAGAAAGAGTGGGTTCATTAAGATATAATCGCAAAGTAGGTGACCTAGGTAACAAATGTCAATGGTGTGTACAAGGATCTCGGTCAAGGTCATTGACTTACGTCACAATTATAAACAAAGGGCCCCAGGTAGTTGGTAGTCCAACAACAGGATTATAAATTGTATGGGGTTATTTTCCTGATGTTTGATCATATGGTTAAAAGCACTATGTGACTTAACTTCTGTGGTCATCAGTCCCCTAGACTTAGAACTACTTAAACCTAACTAACCTAAGGGTATCACCCACATCCATGCCCGAGGCAGGATTCGAACCTGTGAGAGTAGCAGCAGCGCGGTTCCGGACAGAAGCGTCTAGAACCGCTCCACCAACGCGGCCGGCTCTGCTTTTTGTGAATGAGTGGTGTTATACACCCACACTTCCCAAGGAACGACATTTGTATCTGCTGCTGATGAATATTAATGTTTTCTTAATAATAACTATAGCTAATTTTTAATTTCTCAAGAACTATTTTCGGCCTGCAGTTATTTTTAAATAATGTGAATTTTATGCTGATTTGTCACTGGCACTTATGCTCACATATCGTTTATAACAGCAGCAGGAGCGAGCACAGTGCACTTAAACAGCCTTCAGGTGGCATACTATATTCTTCTCTTATATGTAATTTTCAGCGAAACAAGGTAAGAGTGAGTGGCAGAGAACTTCAAGAAACCTGATGCAGCAATGAGTGCGGCGAGATTTACCATTTCAGATACGTTGCACGAAATGTGAGTGGGTACGGAAATGCTTTTATACTGATCTGTTGTATTAGTACGGTTGAAGATCATGGTTGCAATTTTTCTTCCTTTAATTTGCCCGCTTTATATGCCTCGTTGCTCTAAGTAAGTTTGGTTGCTACCTCGTATTTCATTAACTATAGTCAGATCTCTTTATTCACTCATTAGTGAAGTTGTAGGAAGTTGATATGAGAGTCGTAACTCGCTATGCTCCCAGGTTAAAGTATGACAGGTAGTAGTGGCTTTCAACTATTACCACCCACTAAAAACACCCCACTCGTCACTCTGGAACATTATAGGTGGTACGAGGACTACACGGTCGACGTAAGTCACCGTACTGACGTGTGTTTGAGTGTGTGGTAGTCTGCATGGAATCACCCCACAAGGGAAGCTCCCAGTGGCACCCCGTCAGATTTAATAGCGAGGTGACGCAGTGGATATAGCCAGTTAAAAAGCAAAATAGAAACAGTGAAAGATCCAAGAACAAGAAGTAGGATAAAGAGAAGATTCTAACAGTAAGAGCGTCGTGGGTTACTGGTCATGGTGAGTGGCTGCCAAGCAGGTGACCGTGTTCAGAATTCTCTCATGCCATTCTTTTTTTACATTATGAACTGTCAGTCAGGTTATTGAAATGTTTGTCCTCTTACAGTGGACTTGGCATGTCATACTATAAATTGGTTATAGGATATGAGTCATGTGGTAAGAATATGTTCCCGTGACGACTAAATGTGAGTCATAGCAAGGGCAGGAGACATACCACATTGATGCCTCACAGAAATGAAAACGACAAGTAAACGGGTGTGAACTATGTTACAAAAAAGGAATTAAGGAGTCAAGACTTCCCAAACGGAACGCAACTTCAAAAATGTTAAAAGCATATGTGTGATTGTGAAACTGTTGCGTTCATTTGTTGCAACTTATGTGACAAACTATTATGTTTCCATCATTTCCTTAGGAGCGGTCACATTCACATTTGTACGAACACCAATACCGGAAAGGTGGCATATCTTACTTACCAGTCTTACAAATTAAGTGTGACGATAAGATCTTCCCGTCATATGACACATGTACGGTCACTAATGACGTGCTACGGTCGCAGGTTCGATTCCTGCCTCGGGCATGGATGTGTGTGATGTCCACAGACGTTACGTCCCATAGTGCTCAGAGCCATTTGAACCATTTGAACTAATGCCGTACTGATACACCAAACGTGTTTTCCGGTGGATGACTGAGATGACTTGTCGCCTTGTCATGAAACGTTTGCGGTTCCTATTCGAAACCCTTTTCCTTTCGGCTGCTAATACAGTATTTGTACAGAATCAACTGTCATTATAGGTCCCTAGACGTTAAACCACGACGTAGACAAATTTGGAAAAAGCGTATAGCGGAAAAGTTTTTGCCACGATGTAGGTTTGAACACAGCTCGCCCACTTGGTAGTCCAACACCGCAACCAATTAACCGCTGCGTCCTTACTCTTCCTGATCGCTCTACATTGCACTTCTTTTTATCGGACCGTTCACTGTTCGTATTTTGGTTTCTTTTCACAGTCCAATACACCCTCTTCCTGTTTTCACTCTTTATCTGTGTTTTATCTGGGCCCTCTCGTCACTAAATCTGAGGAGGATACAATGGGGAGTTTCCCTTGTCAGTAATATGTTTTGACACATATGGCTAGTTTAATATATTATTATTATTTAGTTAATTAAAATATTTATTTATTATTAATAAATATTCTTTATGCGCGCTTTTATTTTAAATTTTTGGTTGGTTTAGCTTAGGTCCTTATTTCCTTTTATCTTTACTCTCCTGAAGACCTGAAAAAATGTAAATACCACAGAAGAGCAAGAGATGTATTCCGCAGCGGCGATCTTGCGGAAATTCCTCATCAGCAATTTCTCCACGTGAAATCTCTAAAACCTTTATTTGATGAGTCTGGATGATAGGTCCAACAATTTAGCAAGTTAAAGTTTATTAATTCGGAGACAATCTCTCCACGAATTATGACAGTGGAAAATGCAGGTTCGCACTATCGTTCCAAACTTTACCTCCGAGCGATCTACGTCTCGTAATACCTGTACCGTGATAATGAACTAATTTCGGTATGGAGATATACACACCTTGAATACTTGATGTTAGTTATTAGATTTTATTTTGTGCAAAAACCGATTTGAACATTTACTATATACCATAACGGCGTCTCACAACGAAATCTCTGTCCTCCTCTCACAAATCTGATCTCTCCATTTCCTTCACAAAGAGTCTCTAAACCAAAATCTTCGGTTCGGCAAGACACAGAGATACGTTCAATATGAATCCGTCGCACCCAAATTAAAGTTTTTGCTGCATTGTTACATCATACCACATAGGATCTATCTGATTCGACGAGCCAAACACCGCCAATGAGCGTGCCTGGGAAAAGTTTACCACTTTCAACTATGTGACTTGGTATGAGACAGTCATCGTGAGCATATCCTAAACGAAGAGACTGAGGCCGAGTGTCGCATCTTTCAGTGTCAGTCGCTTTCAAACCCGGCTCGGTCTAATGCTGCTAGTGAAGGTGATAGTGTCGGCTACTGTGGAAATCAGCACCGACACAAAGATGGAAGGAGAGAAGTTGCGATGGCCGGTGGCCGCAGTTCAAGATGAACTTTACATAACTGTTTATTCCCAAAAAGAAAAGAAATATAACGAAAATTCCTGTTACGGGGTGGCTTGAGGTGATTGAAGCGTTTCCTGTGGATCCTACACACAATTATTGTTCATTATTACTATTTGCAAAACACAGACTAACTACCCTCTGCCTGGAGGTGTGGAGCAGTCCGCTGTTTCCATTGGAGTGCGGGTCAGCGCCTTCTTCATGCCGTTCCGCGGCGCTGCGCTGGTCAGTTTGCAGTTGATATATTTAGGACTGCACAGTCCTCTCCCTCCCTCCCCCCCCCCCCCCGTCCCAAACTGCCGCACCGTTGTCGTGTAGGGAGCCACTGCACGACAACGGGGGTTGGGGTGGGAGGGGGCGGTAAGGTGGATGGCGTGAGAAGCTGGGAGCTGCAACTGGGACCGATACTGAGCCTCCGGCTGCACTCCGACATCCGTCCTGTGATCTGAAGGGAACGGTGGTTGGCAAACCCCCTAAAAGACGCCATCCACTTCCTGAGCCAGTGTGACGAAAAACGGAGAAGGCGGTCATGATGACGACACGGTGCCGGGTGCACGGCGGGCGACTCAACAAGCACCGGGAAGACGAGCTGCTGCGGCGATGGGTCCAACTCCGTCAGTTCCGCAGGAGGTGCCGAAGAAGGACCCACGGACAACCACGCCTAGCGTAAGACCTGGTAGGATGCGAATCTGGGGTCACAAAATCTGCGGAAGTATCTCGTAATCGACAACCACGAATCTGATTCTGAGGGCGGCGCAGCAGCCCAGTAGGACCTTGAATTAAATACGTGCAAGCGCCCAAATTTCGAAGAATCGTTGCTCTCTCCCAAGGTCCTTGTGAGAAAAGAGACTCTGAGGAGAATAGAATCATTAGGGGCAACGCGACACTTGCGGAGCGAGGGAGGCGCCTTGCGCTGCGGTGGGTGCAGCAACTGGAGCAGTGTGTGGTGGCGCCGACCGTGTAGAAACTCCGCAGGCGACGGACCTACGTGTGGCTGGGAGCGGTGTGTTGCAAGGAAGAGCAGCATCGCTTGCTCCCATGTGTGGGAGGCACGAAGTTTGTTCGTCTGTTGCTTCAACATATGCACATATCGTTCAATTTCTCCGTTCAACTGAAGATGAAACGCAGCACTTGTACGGTGAGTGATACCACTAGCGGTACAAAACTGTTCAAAGTTCTGAGGCACACACTGTGGTTCGCTGTCTGTAGCCAACACTTCAGGCAAATATTCCAAGCAAAAAATAGATGACCAAGCCTGAATGGTAATACGTGACGAAGCCGAGTCCGCAACTATGAGCCAGCCAGTGTTCAAAAAGGGGCCAGCAAAGTGAACATGCCCTCGGTGGCACAGCGATTGAGATTTTGGCGAATCTCAAAACGATTAGGGTGGGGCCGATAGATTTTCCTACAAGCGCGACACTGTGACGTCATGTGTTCAGCATGTTAGCTCATACCCGACCAAGAACAATGCCAACACGCTAACTGCTTTGTGCGTACTATTGCCCAATGTCCTTGGTGGAACATTCTAAACACGTCTACTTGCAAAACCTTAGGAATAAACACACGTGATTCTGTAGAATCATTCTGCAATAAAATCATACCGTACTGGACAGAGAAGCCATGCCCACTGGCAAAATATGGTGAACGAAAAAATTCTGAATACGTTTCACTGAATGAATCCAAACAGTACGGATACAGTGCTACAAAATGTTCAGGACAGCGTCTACTTCTTTGGCGTGCGCAATTTTCCTATAGTGCAGTGGAAAATCAGAATCTTGTGCGTCGATCTGGCAAGAAGATGAGGCAGTGATATCGAATTCAGAATCAGGAGCAGGACGGCGAGAAAGGCTATCAGCATTTGCATACTTCGTCGTGGTTCAAATGGCTCTGAGCACTATGCAACTTAACTTTTGAGGTCATCAGTCGCCTAGAACTTAGAAGTAGTTAAACCTAACTAACCTAAGGACATCACACACATCCTTGCCCGAGGCAGGATTCGAACCTGCGACCGTAGCGCTCGCTCGGCTCCAGACTGTGCCGCCTAGAACCGCACGGCCACTCAGGCCGGCACTTCGTCGTGGGCTGATACAATATTTCTTACTGATACGTCACGATAACTGAGCTCAAATCTGCAGCTTCTGAGACGTGCGTGGTAGAACAGATTTGGACGGATGAAACAAAGACTGAGGTGACTTACAATACCTTACTACGGAATATTCCGCCCAAGGAGGTAATGGTGAAATTTTGTCACGCCATAGATAAAAGCGAGCGCTTCTTTCTCGATTTGGGAATAATTACAATGAGTCTTCGTTAATAACTTGGAAGCGGAAACAGTCTTCTTATATTGTGAACCGAATCTGTGTGAGTTCACAGCCACGATTCCGCACGAGGAAGCGTCCCCAAACAAAACCACACGCTTAGGGCAATCGAAGTGAACAAGGCATTGATCACTCAACAAGGCATTTTAAAGTTTCTGGAATGCATGCTGAAACTCTTTGGTAGAAGCAAAAGCCACATTGCCGGCCGCGGTGGTCTCGCGGTTCTAGGCGCGCAGTCCGGACCCGTGCGACTGCTACGGTCGCAGGTTCGAATCCTGCCTCGGGCATGGATGTGTGTGATGTCCTCAGGTTAGTTAGGTTTAAGTAGTTCTAAGTTCTAGGGGACTGATGACCACAGCAGTTGAGTCCCATAGTGCTCAGAGCCATTTGAACCAAAAGCCACATTCTTCAGGCGTAAACCATACGACGGAGCCGCGATCCGGGCTGCGTGGGGTATGCACCGGATATAACATGTCGTCTTCGCGAAAACTGACTGCAATTCCTTCACGTGCAGGAAGGTCCCTGGTGGACAGAAAACGTGACTGAACACTCTGGCTATTAAGAACATGGCCTAAGTACTGAATTTCAGTTTGAAAAAGGTACATTTGTCTAGGTGACACCTCCAACCTACAGCTAAAAGTACTTGAAACAGCGTAAAAAGGTTAGTGACACGTTCTTTAGGTGAACCTCCTAACGATACAATATCGTCCAAGTAATTTGAACAGAAGGAACTTTTGCAGTAAGCTGTTCTAAGTAGAGTAGGAATATGACAGGTGCGTAAACGCTGCCAAACGGTAAGCGCAAAAATCTGAACAACCTTAAATGTTTGTTGACTACAAACACTTTCTGAGACAGCTCATCTAACATAATTTGCAAATATGCCAAATATGCATCACATAACTAAATTTTAGAAAGATAGCGGCCTGTCTTTTAATTCCTCAGGGCGAGGCAACTGACAAGTATCAAATATTGTTGTGGATTCCCAGTGAATAAGTCAACAAAAAGACAAAGTCTTCCAGAAAGATTTGGTAAGATTACCACTGACTAGCCTGGATAGAAGCAAAACACTTTAGGACATGGTGTAAAAAAGATCTGAGGATGGTTATTACGGACTGAAACTGGTCATCGTCGAAAGAATTGATATTGTGATCAAAGACTGAAATTAAAAAAAATTGATAGTATTGGATCACGTTTCATATACGCGGCTATGTCGCAGCTGGTGTAACTGTTCATAAGTGGCACGATTAAGCGCTGTAACGGAAGCGCCAGTGTCTAACTGAAGTCGCACACAGCGTCCAGCAATGACTAAGTTCACGAACAGTTTGTTTGACTGTCGTAGCACAGCACTTGTATGGGGTGAAAGGACATCCTGAATTTGGTCATTACTAGTAACGGTAGCTGGTTTAGAAGAAAAGACATTCACTCAGTGTGAAGGTGCACCGCGCTTACGAGAGCTTACGAAAGCACACGGATTGTATATGACCTGGCTTTTCAGAAGTAAAGCAAGTCGCGTTCCGCGAAGGGCAAGTTTGTCCTTTATGCACGGAAAAGCAGTAGGGATATGATTTCACAGCAGCCATACGTGTTAACACTTGTTTACTCATTTCACGGTGCGGCGCCCTGTATGCGAACGGTGGTCGGTCGCATAGGCGTACCTGTTTGCCACTTTGCATTACACCGCAAAAGGGAACTACCTCAAAGTTTTCGACAGCGCTATCACACGAGTCCTGATGTTCAATAATTTGTAACACTTCTTTCAAAATAGGATCAGTATGTTTGAGAATTTTTTCATGAATCCTACTGTCCAGCTCAGTGCATGGAATTGCAGCACAAATCTTTGCGTCAATGTAGGTAAGTTGTAAAAGACACTGTCGTGTCAAACAGCGAAGTTCAGTGACACACTGATGTTATGTCCGTTCCGGCTTTTCCCACAATCAAAAGAACTTGTAACGAGCAGCAGCAACCTGTAGCTGATCTTCGTAATACATAGTGAGGGCGCAAATTGAACCTTCAAAAACTAGAAACTCTGGTCTACTAGTCAGGAACAACTTCTGAGTAAGGCGGTAAACTTCTGTCTCCGCCGTTGACAAGAAATAAGGGACTTTCACAGTACCTTGTACTCGATGTGTAGAACAGTGAGCGTTGAACTGAGTATACCACTCGTTCCATTCCTCTTGTTGTTCATTGAAAGCTTGGGACGGTGGAACGCACGGAGGCGATGCAGAGGATGTGGCTGGCTATTGTTGCGGAGTTGTTCCAGCAGCGGCTTGTGCATTCATGCTGGACTGCCGTCAACAACTGCGATATTTGGTGGTTCTGAAACTGAAGCAGTGATCCCCTCCCTTTCCATTCCTTTCTCTCTCTCTCTCCGCCTTCAATTTACATATAATGTATCACAGCTGCGGATTCTATGTGGTGTCTGTCCTTCCGGATATATTCGAAGGGACAGACTTCAAGCATTCATATAAATCAATAAACTGCGTTATATCAAAGCCAGTAACAACCGGAGGCGTGGGAGCGGGTGGTATAGGAGGCGTGTTAGAGGCCATTTTAATAAGAGGACCACAGCAACAAATTATAAGCAATGTAAATACACAAAGAGTGAAAGCGTTGCGCCTAGTCTGCGAGAAAGAACAAAATTAGTAGCAACGCTACTCTGAAAGAAGAATGAGAAATGTTAGTGATTCACTGTGATGAAATTAATATTAATTTCAGTGTGCAAGGCCAATCAATGTCAAACAAACTCTTAAAGCATAGTATAAATATGAAGATGGATTACAGGGCTTTAAGAAAAGTGTAGTGAGTGTGAAATTCGTAATCGACACTTTGAAAGCTGCAAGCCTTGAACAGAATAGGATCGCACTAGCAGCAAACGAAGTTATCATTGATAAGTCTAATAAATCTGTCAAATATAGTATCAACGGAAAGATATTGTAGGCAGTAGAAACCGTGAACTGTATGAGGCTGAAGCAGTTATTACGAAACTGGACTTGATAGCGGTCGTGGGGAGTGGTGAATATATTACGGAACCTAAGAGGATAAAACTAACATTGTAAAAATTGATAAGGACTTGGCTGCAGAAGCATATAAAAAGGTAAATGATAAACTTAAAATGTGTAGGGAAATGATTTCTCCTAGGAAAAAAAACAACAACTAAGGGCTATGAATATACATGCTACTTGAAGAGCATGACTTAAGGTTCACAAGGACAACACAACGACGGGACTGATTTTTAATGGTATGGGGAGCTCCGTCCGAATAGTTACTGAAAAATTTCGAAATTTCTTGAAGATGTGAGATTTAAAACTTTCCCTGCGTACGTATTGTTCCATAAAATTTCGGGAGAACTGCCGGATGTTTGTAGCTTCGTACCACAATATTACGGTACAGAGTCTTCTGGCCATTTTCAGATGATGCATTACATTTATAGCCATCACTACACAGTACAAAAGTTACAAATTCGCCAAATACATCGATGAACTTCCAGTAACTACCAACATGAAACTTGTGTCTCTGGATATCGAGATTCTATGTATTAATATTTCGATTTATAATACTACTGACACGATTAGGGATAACGTAGTAGCTCAGAGCAGGTTATCATATTATGAAACAAACAACTTTCTAGTTTTCTTTGCTTTGCTCTTGAAATAAAATTACTTTAAATTTAATAAGGAAATTTATAATCAAAAGCATGGCACAAGTAGGGGAAGTGCTCTCTTAGGTCTACTGGACCATATTTTCATTAACCACTTTGAGAACAGTTTATTTGTTTAGAGCTCTAACTTAGATAAGAAAACTCTGTATTATTTAAGCTATGTTGATAATACACGTCTGATAATAAATGGAAATGATGATGAAATGAAAGAGGTGATGATTTAATTTAATGAATTATATGAGAAAGTAAATTTTCAAAGTGAGATGAAAATTGTGGTTATATTAAATTCTTTACTTCAAATATAAGAAATGTAATTCCCAAAAACAGTTTTTGGATTTTCTGTAAGAAAATCTACCGAGATTGCATAGCCAATCCGAGGGCGAATTGTGATGGCCCTCAGCTCAGCACGATCATTTCGGAAACTGCACGATTTGTCAGATGTTTGAGGAGTGCTGATGTGTGTGTCCCGAACAAGTGTCGGAATGAATATGAAACCACCTCCAGATGTCGTGGCATTGGGGGGCCAGCCCTTATTACAGACGCTGCACGTCGTAAGATGGGTAGACTGGTATGAAACATGGCAGGCGGTGAACTGTGGCGGATCTAACATCAGACTTTAACGACAGGCAGAGTACAAATGTGTTTGAACACAGAGTGCATCGAAAACTCCAAACGATGGGCCTCCACGGCCGACGACCCATGCGTGCGTCAGTGTTAACACAACGACGTCGGCAACTACAACTGAAACGAGCACGTGACCATCGGCACTTGACTTTGGAGAAGCGGCGGAGCGTTGCATGCCAGGGGGACCGCTCCTTGACTCCTGTACTGCGGGACGGAGACAAGCTGGCGGCGACTATATTATGCTGGGGGAACATACACGAGGGAATCCATGGGTCTAGTGGAGCTCGTGCAGGCCGTCATGACGGCCAAGGAATATCGTGCGCTGGTTTCAGACCACGTACACCCCTTTATGACGACCACGTTAACCGACGGCACTGGCATTTTTCATCAAGATAATCCTCCATGTCACAAGACAGAATCGTGATGGAATGGTTCGAGGAAGACAGTGGCGAGTTCCAATTGATGTGCTGGCTCCGAAGCTCGTCACATCTGAATCCGATGAACACATCTAAGATCTGAACGTGGAATCAGAGCTCATCGCCCCCTCCCCAGAATTTATGGGAATCAGGTTACTTGTATGTTCATGTGTGGTTGCAGCTCCCTCCATCGGATTACCAGCGCCTCACTGCTTACCACAGTGAATGTCATAATCAACATTTTAAGGTTCAGGACGTTACTTATACGTCAACATCTCTTTTAGAAATTCAACAACAACTAACAAAATTTGCAATTTTTAAATTGTTTTGGGGTGGCCATAAAGTACGCCCAGTTTGATCGTATACGATTCTGAAAATGGGTAGATATTTCTGAAAGCGGGTGCAAAGATATTTTCAGGTTCTGGGCCCTACTTACCAATCAGTGCCTCCTTTAACGGTATTTTGTTGACAGAAGTCAACAACAATTAACGAGTGTACGAGATACCATATTAGTGTGGCTGCAACTACGTCGGCCAAACATTACGCACTGGGGAGCAACACCGGACGAAACGCGAGAGGTGCTTACACCTCCGATAACGTAAGAAATCAGCCGTGGTAGGACACGCTTTACAAAAGTGACACCGAATTATATTCAACGAAAAATCTGTCATTGTGAAGACTAAGGGATTTTGGGATAGCGTTGTAAAAGGAGCAATAGAAATAGAAATATCTGAAAACGCCATCAATAAGGACGGCCGCTTGCAGCTCAGCACAGCCTGGTACCCGGCCCGCGGGAGGTTGACGTGGGCTGCGATGGACGCGGGACAAAAACACTACCATGTTCAGCGATGAAGAGGGCACCAGTGACGTCACAGCCAGTACCGTGGTTGTCTAACGACGATATAACGGCGACGCGGCAGTGATTTACCACTTAACTATGGCAGAGGAAAGTACGGTCGAAATCTCGTAGGATTTTAATTACCTGAGATGGCTATAGGCACGAGATGATTTTATTTACAATTAACGAATTTTGTTTATTTTTTTATTTTTATTTTTTTAGAATGTGTATAAAGTACGCCCCGCTCCACCCACACACGCACCCTCGGTAATGCACGTTACGGAAAATGTGTTGGTAGTGCTAGGAACGATCAGTAAATCAGATGGCATGCGTACAAGTGATGGAGCGTGGCTTTACCGAAGGAACAATATGGCTTCACGGTTGTTTCAATTCTGTATTTTCCAAATGTTTGTTCTAGGTCTTTGAATGGAAATACAGAGGCCTTACTAGTTTTCAATTCTCCGTCACAGATCACAGCCTGCGCCGCACATGCTGACGAAGGGGTTAGTTCTAAATAAAATGAAACGTAATGAAAACTTAAAAGGGATATTAGGGTTTAACGTCGGTTCTACGACGACGTCACTGGATTTTAAGTATAATATTGCGTTTGGGGAGCCATCCCTGCTTTAACCTTACGCGACTTGGAGAAATTGCGAGAAATCTAAAGCCGGATAGCCGAACAGAGATTTGAACCGTCGTCCTCCCAAATGAGAGTCACGAATCGTACCAATATGTTATCTCGATTAGAAAAGGCGTGGTAATATACAATCTAAGACAAAAGAACGACGCACCACGAAGGAGTTATGCAAACTGATCACAAATTGGTATCACCGAAGAATGCGAAATTGTAAAGTTTGGGGTGGCCGAGCGGTTCTAAGCGCTACAGTGCGGAACCGCGCGACCGCTACGGTCGCAGGTTCGAATCCTGCCTCGGGCATGGATGTGTGTGATGCCCTTAGGTTAGTTAGGTTTACGTAGTTCTAAGTTATAGGGGACTGATGACCTCAGAAGTTAAATCCTATAGTGCTCAGAGCCATTTGAACCATTCCTTTGTAAACTTTGGCTGCCGATGGATGAATGTGTGGCCATGCAGCCCAATCTCGCCACACATCTTGAAAGGACAATTAACAGGGGACATGTCGATTCCAGGGCATAAAGTCTTTGCGAATTTCACCCCGTGTACTCAGTTGGACAGTTACTGTGCCTCGCAGACAGGCGAGTGGATGATATGTGCAGATGTCATTATTTGAGAAAGAGTGTGTAGTAAGGGTCAAAGAAGTTGTTTGAAGTTAACGACGAATCACTCGACATTTGATTAAGAGAGATACCACCGTTCGACACTGTCGTCAGGAGTGGGCTAACCATGGCTGAACACAGCGTCAAGAAGGCAGCAGTCGGCCAAGATAGATGACAGAACGAGTTGACCGAGAAATCTTCAGAGAGGCACGCGGAACATTATTACCATCGATTCGGTGACCACAAGGACCATTAACAGTCGGGGTACAGAAATGGGGCAAAAATCACGGCGCCCCTTGCGCAAAGTACCATTGACCTCAGTAAAGCTGCAAGCGCGTTCGACGTGGTGTCAGGTACAGTCGGCCTGGAATTTCACTAACTGAGTCAGAATTTTCTTTAGTGACGAGGCCCGATGACCGGCGAAGCTGTGTGCTTTGACGCCCAGCACGGAAGTGGACATCAACCTGACTGTCGCCCGTCTTTCGGGCGTACAACCAAGGTGCTGTTTCGTTTCAGAGCAGAACCTCTTTGGTTGTCGTCCGCAGCGCCCTTACAGCACATACTTGCCTTAGTGGCAAGCCATCCTGGCCTTACATTCCAGCAAAATTATGCCCGCCTGCACAAAGTGAGAGTTTCTTCTGCTTGTCTTCGCGCTTGCCAAATCCTACATGGCCAGCAAGGTAGCTGAATCTCTCGCCGATTAACAACGTTTGGCGAGTTTTGGGGCGGGCCCAACAACCATGTTGGGACTTTGACTATCTAATACGCCAATAGAACAATTTGGCACGATGTCTACCAGCAGCATATCCAACAACTCTATCGATCAAAGTCAAGCCGAATAACTGCTTGGATAAGGGCCAGAAGTGGTCACTGCGTTATTGACTTGCTCAATTTGTGAATCCCTTTCTCTGGAATAAATCAAATAATTCCTTTAAATTTTTTTCTTTTTCGAAATGTAATCATTTGTTTTCCTGTACGTCTACATAGAATTTGTCGATTTGCAGCCTATTCGAATAAATCCCTCGAAGTGCGTCGTTTTCTTTTCCTTCTTTGTATTAAAATGTATTTTGATGAGTTCGTAAGTAAATACAGGCTCTCCACAAAGTGGCTACACAGGTGGCAAGAAGAAGAACTAAGATAATGAAAAAATGCGTCACAATCATTATTAGCTAGTTTTGAATATTAACAGAAAACATAATCAGTTCATCCCAGTATAAGAGATGGGTGCTAGGGCTGTTGATAAAATATTGATATATCGATATTTTTCCGAAAAATACCGATAACTAGCGGCGATATTTTCATTCCCGATATATCGACGTGGAAATGACAATGTTGGGTGTCGATATTTTTATTTTATATTGTATAATATCCCAAATTCCCGGTAAATATTTGAAATTGTATTGTATTGTATGTTAACCGGAGACCGAGAAACGACGGAGAGTCTCCGTCCCCGCCACAGCCGCAGTGGTCCACAACCACACGACGACAACCAAAAAATGGTTCAAATGGTCTCAGCACTATGGGACTTAACTTCTAAGGTCATCAGTCCTCTAGAACTTAGAACTACTTAAACCTAAGGAGCTGAAAATGATGAACAAAAATCTAAATACGGTACTATATCCATATAAGTACATTGTTCTGGCATTACCGGCCATGACCTTCTTCTTCTGTGCGGATGCACACGTATTCCCCGAACTCTTACGGGACTTGGTAAGAATGTCTTCCACGAGTAATGAGTGTGTTGGGGTGGGTCACTGCGAATGTAGTGTGTAGACATACAAGGTGAGAATGTGGGTCTCGCGGGAGGCGTGCGCGACATAGACCCTGCAGTAGCACTATCCTCTGTGCCCTCGTTGGCTCAGACAGATAGAGCGTCTGCCATGTAAACAGGAGATCCCGGGTTCGAGTCACATTTTCACCTGCCCCCGTCACAACACCCGTCACCAGCTGAAGGTATTAAATTAATTCCAAAAATCTAAATGACGAGTACAGTCTTTGCGACGGGCAGAGCCATGAAAGGGAAAGTCGTAATCGGCGCTCGGCGCTGCTAACAGAAAATGCAATGTTTAAAATCACCACGTAATTTTGACACTGCAACTGCTAGGTCGTTGGCGTTTGCAGAAATGAAAAAACGGGGAAGTCGACGTGAAGTGTTCCAGACAAATCCGATATGAGACGAAACCGAACGACGGACCCATTGGACATCTTTTATTGTGCCACTTACATGCATTTACCATTGTCAGCATAGTGGTTATCGCCAAGCGTTAATGTGCCACGTTTTCCTTTCAAGTATTCCTCTAAGCGGTGTAAGCAGGGTTCTAGCTTGTTGATGTACAGAATATCTAATGTTGTTGTTGTTGCTGTCTTCAGTCCTGAGACTGGTTTGATGCAGCTCTCCATGCTACTCTATCCTGTGCAAGCTGCTTCATCTCCCAGTACCTACTGCAACCTACATCCTTCTGAATCTGCTTTAGTGTACTCATCTCTCGGTGAATATCTAATAATAAATCATTATTGAATATCTAATAATAAATCAATACTTAAATATGCAGCTCCAAAACCGGCATTACATTTACAATGCGCAGCCGATATTTTTATAGGCCGGTACGTCGATAGTTTTCGGCAGATATATAAATTCATCAATACTTTCTTCGATATATCACTGGACGATAATGATACTTTTTAAAACGCCGATATATCGGATTTACGATATTTTTAAAAATATCAACAGTCCCAATGGGCACACATCCAAGTAAGACATCGTACTGCTAATGGTTCTGAGACTATATGCGTAGCATTCTGCGGCTATAGAAAGTTTAGCATTGCATTGATGCAGGAAAAATTCTTAAGGAGAACAGTATATTAACAACTGGATTTCAACGACAAAAGAAAAAATAAAACATATAGAATAGATACACAAAAATTAAGTTGAGACAAAGGTCCCAGCTCTCGCTGAACACAAACAAAAAATTGAATGCGAGTTATGACTGAAGCTTCTTGATCCCGCTACCAGCTAATTCGATGCGAAATTGGTCACTGCCTACCAGCTGCGTACCTTCATAAAACCAGAACGCTTGATAATCATGTTGCTTCCATAGCACTGGAAATTAGGGAAACGTCAACCGTGAAATATTTTGTTATGCAGACAGTAGGCTATTCGACTACTGCTTACCTTCCACTCAGCTGTGTTTATTGTTTTCGTTTATTTGCAATCTATTTCTCAGCACCTAGGGTTTCACCTGCACTCATCTTAGCACTGTTAACGGTGTGATAGCCACCGCTGTCTTGTCCTGTTAACATACATCGGACGACTCTAGCGTGATAGCTATAAATGTTACAGCTACCACTCTAGAAGTTGCCGGGCTACAACAGCAGGATTGAGTAGCGGTGGTATACACCAAGGTAGGAATACTATATTGCCTGAATGTTAAATCGTAGTTGCTTTGAAATCGATTAAAATGAATTAAAACAATAAACGCAGCTGAGTGTCACAAAGTAGCAAAATAAGAGCCTTTGTTCTTCATAACTCAATGTAGTAAGGAGTCGGCGACAATGTTAGTACGACTTATCTCTATCCGAAGGCGCTAGTCATCGAATAAAACAGAAGTGATTTCAGGCGTTTCTTAAGGTAGCGTTATAGGCTCTTTGCTGTTCCTTATCTATATAAACCACTTGGGAGACAATCTGAACAACCGTCTTCGGTTGTTTACAGATGACGCTGTCGTTTATCTACTAATAAAAGTCATCAGAAGATCAAAACAAATTGCAAAACGATTTAGAAAAAATATCAGAATGGTGCGAAAAATGGCAGTTAACCCTAAATAACGAAAAGTGTGTGGTTATCCACATGAGTGCTAAGAGGAACTCGTTAAACTTAGGTTACCCGATAAATCAGTCCAATCTAAAAGCTGTAAATTCAATAAAATATCTAGGTATTACAATTACGAACAACATGAATTGGAAAGAACCCATAGAAAACGTTGTGGGGATAGGCTAACCAAAGGCTGCGTTTTATTGGCAGGACACTTAGAAAATGTAACAGACCTATTAAGGAGTCTGCCTACACCACGCTTCTAGAATATTGCTGCGTGGTGTGGGATCCTTGACAGCCGCGGTGGTCTAGTGGTTCTAGGCGCGCAGTCTGGAACCGCACGAGCGCTACGGTCGCAGGTTCTAATCCTGCCTCAGGCATGTATGTGTGTGAAGTCGTTAGTTAGGTTTAAGTTTTTCCAAGTTCTAGGGGACTGACGACCACAGAAGTTAAGTCCCATAGTGTTCAAAGCGATTTGAACATACTTTTTTTTTGTGGGATCCTTACCAGATAGGACTGACGGGCTACATCGAAAAAGTTCAAAGAAAGGCAGCACATTTTGTATTATCGCGAGATATGGGAGAGAGTGTCATAGAAATGATACAGGATTTGGGCTGGAAATCTTTAAAAGAAAGGTGTTTTTCATTCCGACGTAGTCTTCTCACAAAATTCCAATCGACAACTTTCTCCTCTGAATGCGAAAATATTTTGTTGACACTGACCTACATAGGGAGGAACGATCACCATTATAAAATACGGGAAATCAGAGCTCGTACAGAAATATATAGGTGTTCATTCTTTCCGCGTGCTATACAAGATTGGAATAATAGGGAATTGTGAAGATGGTTCGATGAACCCTCTGCCAGGCTCTTAAATGTGATTTGCAGAGTATCCATGTAGTTGTAGATCGAGGATATTAGAGAGAAAACCGGAATTTCCGAGCAGACCTATCCGATACCTCTTGAATGATAACGCACAGGTAATAATCAGAAGGAACATAGAAAAACGTGCAACAGATACTATTATGACGATATGTTAGCTCATTACCATACAACGAATGTGATAAAGCAGCTTATAAAATAAAATACATTATAGCTTACTGCGGAGTATGTTTTCTTTTAATCAACATCTAG
Source organism: Schistocerca gregaria (assembly GCF_023897955.1). Lineage (NCBI taxonomy): Eukaryota > Metazoa > Arthropoda > Insecta > Orthoptera > Acrididae > Schistocerca > Schistocerca gregaria. The sequence continues at coordinate 517,828,515 of NC_064924.1, forward strand.
AGGTTGTACAACCACACAAAAACAAAATTCTGAAAGCAGTTTAACGCGAGCAGAGTAAGTCTGCCATAATAAAACGAGAAACTCCAAGCGTCTAAATATATAGATATCTGAATGACAAATGTCATCCATAAATTTTACAACAGTTAGCACTGATGGTTCAAAAAAATGGCTTTGAGCACTATGGGACTCAACTGCTGTGGTCATTAGTCCCCTAGAACTTAGAACAACTTAAACCTAACTAACCTAAGGACGTTACACACATCCATGCCCGAGGCAGGATTCGAATCTGCGACCGTAGCAGTCGCACGGTTCCGGACTGCGCGCCTATAACCACGAGACCACCGCGGCCGGCTAGCACTGATGTTAAAGATCTAGAAAAACACATAACATCAGTCAGGTCAGGCGAAATATACTAGATTCCCACCTGTCAGAATTGTACCGTTGTGTGTATGCCATTCGGCAGTCAATCAGCATCAAGTGCGCGAGAGTTAACACCTGTTAATAGCTGCTCACAAGAATTTTTGAGACCACAGGAATTTTTCAATGGGTGAAATAATCATTTTTTTGAAGATATCCTCTTTCTAGATATTTTGGAAGTAAACACTGCGAGAAATTGCTGTTAAAAGTCTTGAAGCAAACAACAGTGTTTAACATGGAGTTTATGTGTTATTATTTCTGATTACCTCATACTAGAGTTACTTAGTCAACTTCTTTAGACAGAAGTTAATTCACGATCCCTATATATTTACTTTTCTTTTAAATGTGCCCTTTAGATTTTGTTATCAAAATCATCGTACCTTACAGTACACTTGCGAAATACCTTCCAATTGTGCTATTTGTGTGATGCAGTTTATTGTTTTGACTAGTTAATAGAATTATAGTACTTCTAATGTAGGTGATTTGACATCAAGTTTGCCCACTAAACACCACAGAAAAACCCTAACGTAGTCAGCTGTGAAGAGGAATATGAAGTTTTCCCAGCTGTGACTGTTTAGCTTACAGAATTTTCTTGAGTTTGTGTAACTTGTAACTGCGCTCATTTTCGCGCCGGAGCATGTTAGGTTGAATGCTTACACATTCTAGAGTTCGTCACTTATCTTTGCGTCAACTTGTCTACTTCACTCTTACTTTTTTTCCTGCATCCTACATGAAAAACGACTAAATTTCGGCAGCGCCACAGCAGTGCTTTTTTATTTGTGCTGGAATTCTTTGTTATAACTCTCTGTATCACGTGATGGAAATCAGAATATAAAGAGTAAACAATTCGTCAACCTAGCCTTGAGAGTCCCCGACGAGACTGATGGGCGCTGTTGACGCACAGCTACATGTCTTTGATTCCAGGATCTTTAACAAGGTGTAATTTAGACAATACGTTAAGAACACGCTTTGCTTTTCACCCAAGCTGACAAAGATGAAGCCAGCGTTGAAATATCAGGTGCATGATTGTTTATCAAATAGCTAAAATATGACCGCCTAAGAGACTCCCATTACGAGTAGACACTACGATCAATTTTGTGAAGTTAGTATTTGTAGTTCATTTGTTTCTATGTATGTCTCTATATTGGTAAGTTGGTTTATCTCAGCTGACAGCGAGGAACAATGTACTATGCCACAGCCTGCATGCCTAAAATAAATAGGACAGGACGGTAAACGCGGGAGACAAATCTGGAAATTACACCTGACCGAGCGTACAACGAACGCTGCAGAAGCCAGTGTTGACGGGAGAAGCAGCCACGTTCACTGTCCAAACATTTACCTTGAAAACAGTCCATATTATTGCAAAGCGAGGTGCATCTGCTATACATCAGAAGGTAAACACCACGACATACAAGCACTCTTCGTTCCTATTCACGAGAAAGAAAAATGTTTGCAACAGGCTCAGTTAAACAGTAACAAACTACTTTTACACGGAAACCAAACGACAGCAAGTACAAACGATGCGCTTCGTTCGATATACAATACGAGCTGGCAGTTCTCTTACGAATAGTTTGGAACAAAACCCATCGTTTCAGCTGCAAGTGAAGCGACATAACATCTGTGTATAGATAATATTCTTGTTTATAAGAAATGTAGATGTATAGGTATCACTTTTGATGGCTAATGAAAACATAAGCTACTGATGTCTGAGTGCGTGTTGCGTACATTCGTAACTAAAACTAACACACACATGCATACTCGTTGTGTTAACTGTTCATTTTGTTCCTTTTTAAATAGTGGATATTATCGTAGTTTGTTCCACACTGCTGTGAAAGGAATGCCCACATCACAATCTTCTCCCTCAAATCCTGCCTTCAAATAAATGAATATTTTTACATTCCCTTAAACTTTGATACATAGCTCTTACAAGTGTTCCGTCGTATTGTGCTGAGGAAACTGAAATATGTTGATTTGGTGCCCACAACGAATTCCTCTCCTGTGCCAACCTCTTCATCTCAGAGTAGCACTTGTAACCTCCGTCCCCAGTTATGTTCTGCTGTATGTATTCCTATCTGGGTCTTCCTCTACAGTTCTCGCTCTCTACAGCTCTCTTTACTGCCACCTGGTGTCTTAACAGATGTTCTATCATCCTGTCCCTTCTCCTTGTCAAGTGCTTTCCACATATTTCTTTCCTCTCCTATTCTACAGAGAACCTCCTCATTGCTTACCTTATCAGTCCACCTAATTGTCAACATTTGTCTGTAGCACCACATATCAAATGCTTCGATGCTCTACTGCTCCAATTTTCCCACAGACCATGTTTCACAACCATACAATTCGGTGCTTCAAACGTATATTCTCCGACATTCTTCCTCAAACTAAGATCTGTGTTTGATACTAGTAGGCTTCTCTTGGCCAGGAATACACATCTTGCCATTCTTAGTCTGCTTTCGATGTCGTCCTCGCTCCGTTCGTCATCGGTTATTTTGCCGCGTAGGTAGCAGAATTCCTTAACTTCATCTACTTTGTGGTCATCAGTCCTGGTGTTAAATTTCTCGCACTTCTCATTTCTGCTACTTCGGGAGGACGACGGTTAAATCCCGTCTCCGGCCATACTGATTTAGGTTTTCCGTGATTTCCCTAAATCGTTTCAGGAAAATGCCAGAATGGTTCCTTTGAAAGGGCACGGCCGATTTCCTTCCCCATCCTTCCCTCACCCGAGCTTGCGCTCCGTCTCTACTGACCTCGTTGTCGACGGGACTTTAAACACTAATCTCCTCCTCCTCCTCTGCTACTTCTCATTACTTTCGTCTTTCTTCGATTTACTCTCAGTCCATATTATGAACATTATTAGAATGTTCATTCCATTCAGCAGATCACGTAATTCATCTCCACTTACACTCAGGATAGCAATGTCATCAGTGAATCGCATCACTGATATCCTTTCACCTTGAATTTTAATCCCAATCTGAACCTTTCTTTTATTTCCATCATTGCTTCATAGACGTCCAGATTGAACAGTAGCGGCGAAAGATTACATCCATTCTTACACCCTTTTTAATCCGAGCACTTCGTTCCTGGTCGTCCATTCTTATTATTCTCTCTTAGCTCTTTTATATATTGTATATTACCCGTCTCTTCCTGTACGATACCACAATTTTCTCAGAACTTCTAAAACCGTACACCATTTTACGATATCGAGCGCTTTTTCCAGGTTGACAAAACCTATGAACGTGTCTTGAATTATTCTCTAACATTGCTTCCATTATCAACTGCAACGTCAGAATTGTCTCTCTGGTGCGTTTACCTTTCCTTAAACCAAAGTGATCGTCATCTAAAACCCTCCTAAGTTTTCTTTTCCATTCTTCTGTATATTATTCTTGTCAGCAGCTTGGATGCATGAGCTGTTAAGCTGATTGTGCGATAGTTCTCGCACGTGTCATCTCTTGCAGTCTTCGGAATTGTGTGGATGATATGTTTCCAGAAAGTCAGATTCCAGTATGAAAATAATGTTTCAGCCGGGGCGAACTCTTGCATTTCCTGTTTCAGCATGGGTGCTTCTGTACTTGATAACAGCATAAAAGCCGAAAACTAGGTAGTACGAAACGGAAGACAAATACAACAGCACTCTATCACGTGTTGCTTTGTTCTAAAAAAATTAAAATAAATAAATAAATGTCGATGTCTGAGGTGCTTGCTTGATTCAGCAATCTACCAGCGTACTAGAAGGCCGCCGCTTTAAAACGGTGGAGTTCTACCGTGTGCCTCTTTGTGCTTCTCTGTCAGAGGTAATGAACAGTAAAAAGACAAGGGGACTCGAGGTAGGTACCACCTGGAGCCGCATGCGATAACCGTTGGCGCCTTCTGAACGCGCCGTCTGACAACACCCGCTACTATCGAACAAGGAGTATGGTTGAGAGAGTCACATTTCAGAGATTTATGACCTCGAAGTGACCGGTCTTAAGTTCGTATCTGAAACCCAAATAATTGACCTGTCACCTGCTGGGAAAGCGAGAGGCCAGACTTCACCTGCTCATACGTAGAAAGCAGATAATGTCTTCGTTCCTGAGAAGTTTCACAACGGAGGCAAAGGAGCACGGACTCTATGTTAAGGAGCACTTTTACGAAGAAGGATTCGTTCAAAGTTTCAGAAGGCTCTAAGGTTGTCCGTATTTGGATAAATTATGAGGGCATGCTGAAACGTTATTACCATTCTGTATCTTTATACTTCACGTTCAAATATTTATGGTTTGACGTAGTCATACCAGCGACGAAAACATCTCTCCCAATGAGATTCCATTTTGTTGATTTTGAACTGTAAAACATTTGATTTTGTTGACGGAGGCACAACCTCACCCCTGCTTGCACCGATTCATCAATATCACAGTGAAGTCCTCGCATGTGTTCTAGAAGCAGATGAAAATCGAACGGGATCAATTCGGGACAGTATGGAGAATGAACAGTGACAGTGAACCCAAGGCGTCTAATTGTTGCAGATGTCGCAGCGCTCGTTTGTGGTATGGCATTGTCATGCTGAAGGGAGTGCTCCAAGTGCGTCCAACTCTTCTAATTTGAAACTCGACTACATGCTGTTTCTCACGCACCGTCGCAGTTACGTTACACACAGCCATACGGTGTTATTCGTAGCTCTCTAGCGGCAGAGGGTTGCGTATATGTTTATTTAATAAGCTTTTTAGAGTTTACACATAAAAATTGGGAGACGTTACTTTACAGAATTACCTCGTACATTATGTAAACGGTTCCAAATCAAGTACATATAACACACAACCCATGCGGTATCCGAGAGAAGTGTGAAATTGGATATGGCAGCAGTCACATAAATTCAGTTGTTCGAACAGCTTCCACGAAATCACAGGATAAAATAAATTTAGGGAGACAGTCATTCAGTTGACTCCGAAATGTTTCAGATCAACCAACAAGAACACGTTTCTGTAACTGAAGTCACAAGGGTGCGTAATTTTCGCACATGGCTACCGGCTTACTTTCATAATTCGTACCAAGTTTAGCACACGAAATTTGAGGAAAAGGTGAATCGTGGAATGCGAGAAACATACCACTTATTTAATAGGAAATCTTGTCTATCAGCAACCACTTCGAATAACACAATAAATGGAAGATTCTCATGAATACTGCAGATTATAGACCTTGTGTCTGTACGACGTTTTGTTAGAAATAACCTAACTGAGTCGATTCCTGGTTATTTCACCCCAGACAAACTCGTCTTACTTCCGAATTGTGTGGATGTGTAGAATATGATTCACTCTTGTCGTTAAATTCTGTAAATCACACTCAGTTCTGTTACTCATGCTGTAAATACTGTAGAATTTGACTAAGCATGTGTTCAATTATCACTGTAGTCATCAGTGATCACGTTATTATTCGTGACAGTGTGGTATCGTGACTCTAAGTACGATGTGAACAAAATCTGCATTGTTTGACAGCTGTCACATTCAATTTACCTTCGCCGTGAAGCTTAGGTCAATAGCGAATAAGCAGCTTTAATACTACTGGTCGGTGCCCGGAATTTAATGGTGGATGCCGCGATAAAACCGTGTGACCGTATCAAAACTGAAAGTGTGCCAAGTCCCTTTGAAAATAACATTGCACATGCATTTGTAACGCATCCTTTCAAAAAGGCATACAAAATGCAAGTAATTGCAGTTGCGTTAATTTAAAAAAGATAGATTAAGAAAAGTAAAATACTAATTTCGGGTCAACAATGGTCATTGAAAGTCAATGATTCCCTTCAAGCAATTTCATTTACGTAGCGAAAGTCAACCCTTATCTCGCGTGGTGACTTTTCTGCCGGCCGAGGTGGCCGAGCGGTTCTAGGCACTACAGTCTGGAACCGTTCGACCGCTACGTTCGCAGGTTCCAATCCTGCCTCGCGCATGGATGTGTATGATGTCCTTAGGTTAGTTAAGTTTAAGTAGTTCTAAGTTCTAGGGGAATGATGACCTTAGAAGTTAAGTCCCATAGTGCTTAGAGCCATTTGAACCAACCATTTTTGTGACTTTTCTGTAACGTATACTACGAGGCGGGGTCTCTGGGCCCCCTACGTTTAAACCAAGATTTAAGGCAAAAATCATTCGAAATTTTTAATTTATGCTATATAACATTTATTTTTACAATAATTTAAGTGTTGTTTAAATGCTTCTAGTTTATTTTATTGCACTAAGCATAGCTTGCAGCACTTTACTATTTATCACACAAAAGCAAATAATTTTGTGTAGTTCTTTTAAATAGTACTCATAAACAGACGGTTAAAATACTGAACATTACGTTCTGAAAAATTATACAATCTCTGTAGCAAATAAATTACCAGATATAACTAAATTCCAGGGTTTAAATTTGCGCATAAAAATTTCACTAAAAGAAAGTCTGTCAAATTGATATTCACTGCTGGGAACTACATTTTTCTTATCACCACTCAGAATTCATTCGATATTAACAGACACTTTAAGTGAAGAAACAGACATTTCCCCATCACAACTTTCCTGAAGTTCTTCCTCTGAACGATACTCTTGTTCGACAACAGAACTGTGATCACTGCCTAATGTAAAACCGTCGTCCTTTTTGTTTATTTCTTGATCTATATCACTGACACCTTCCTTCATAGACCGACTAACAATTACATCAAACTCGGGAAAGCAAAAAATTACACATTCGAGCCAACACATTTTGAGCTATACGGTACCGTACTGAAGAAATAGGTGAGTAGTTCACGAGGCGCAGTCTAGGAGACTCCAATACCTATCAATAACACGTGTCAACAATAAACACAGAAGGCGATAACGCAACCGACAGCAAAACATCGTAGGCTTGGCAATTTATGGAGGGTAGGAGGAGTATATTCCACCACAACTGGCCTTGGCGAGCGAGTTCCAGAATTTTCACGAGGTCTGAGAGACCACACCTCGTCGCTAACGGTTACGAAAAGAAAAAGAAAAAAAAAACAGTTCTATAATGAAACAAACCATTCACAGTCTGATTCGCTAAATTCTGTTAGTCTTCAACTGGGGAGAACGCACAGCACTGCACTGCAACTTATCTGTTGGTGAGACGTGGTGGCGAGATCGTGATGTTGCAAATGAGATTATTACAGAAACTCCATTTGTCGTACTTCCACAGCAAAGTGTACTGGTGAAGTCCGTCCTTGGTTTGGTTACGAAGTCATCCGCTGTGGCGTTTGATAGGACGTTGGCTGAATAAACGTAAGGCCTGATGTTTAGTGATAATCCAGTTGCTTAGCATGTACACGTTAATTACTCTTTATACACATTCTTTTCGCTTTCAGTACTTTATACGCTGTCCGTGACAATTTCCAACCGCGACGTAACTCATAACTGTTCGTCACGTTTGCGCATGACTACCGCGATCGCTAATTCACGGTCAGTAAATCCGTTGGTATAGCAGATCCGCAACTGTAATTATGTCCATCGCGACAGTTACGGCTTCAGACACTCGGCTGTTCTTAAAGAAGACAAATGCAATAAAAAAAATACAATACACAGTTTTATGGAGCCTTGGCTCTCGCGATGCGCTTAAATGTATAAACAGTTGCAGTCACATGGTAGAAATAATTATAAAGTCTGCTCGCGAAAGAATTGTCAGTATCGGTTGACACACAGTCCATATTCAAACAGTACGACCTTTTTGTTCATAATGGTCACTTCAACTTCCGACAGCGTTAATGCGAATCGTCAGTCGTTAAGGTCCACGACTCACCGTCTCGGCAAGTTTCTGCATCTCGAATCAACAACGTGCATCTCGCCATATTACCTAACTGTCCCTCACTGTCTATCAGTGCTCCAATGTTCTTTCGATATCGGCCTCAGTACTTTCGTGTCTTTCGATTTACGTAGCAGCTCTTCACAACTCAGCAAATATTATAAATGAGGATACAATAAACAAAACAATTTAAAGTCTTTCTATATTCAAGTCACATTACGAAAATATATTTGTCCATTAGTGAAAACGAAATAAATTGCAGTTACATTGTAACACTATTAGCAAGCACAGCTATGCTACACCATATGAATAGTTTGTGTAAGAAAGCATAGATCTCTCGTTCGAGACCCGGCGGCAGCAGAGCTGCAGCCAGGCCCGTATCTCGGGAGGTGGACTGAGGTATCTGCCTGGGGCGGCAATTTCAGGTGGCGCCAAATTCATATCCGTGAAGGAAAATGTATCTGGTCTCATAAAACGCCTAGCATCTAGCGCACGTTGCACGATTTTGGCACGCGTCCCAGGTTGTTTTCGAATATTTTTCAACATATTCCAAGTTGATTTCTCAACCAACCTCAAGTTGAGTTTTTAACGCATGCACAGTGTACGAGACGTCTCTGGCAGAGGAATACCCGTCGCATTTACAAATAAAAAACTATCCCGCAGACTAAAGGGTACGGCGCTACACAAGCTGAGCCGAATAAACCCGAACATGTGAATACCAGTTGCTATTTGTTGTTTGTTTAAGTGGTTGACTGGGTGAGCAACTGATCAGCGGTGTTAAAATTGTTAGCGCAATCCATAGATTCAAATTACCAAAGTGGAAGTAAGCGACTAACAGAAATGACAGGTAAGAAAGATTACACATTATCTTTTCGATGTATTCAAGGAAATGAAATTATGACGGAAAATTTTTGCCAGGTCGCTACACTAGCAGTTGAGCAGTACTCAGTTAGCAGCCGCTTTAAGTTCTATTCTAGGAACAGCACGGAAAACGCTTCGTACGAACACGTAACAACACGTAAAAGTACAGTGAAAGCGGGATAACTAAACCGGTGATTCTGGAAGGGTTAGTGAAGCTAAACGGACGATATGTTTTGACTATGACAGGAATAATTACAAAAGTAGTGATGACAAGATTTTTTATAGAACGAAGAAGCAAAAGAAACGGGGACATAACACAAATTAGGTGGAAGAATATGACGATTCCAAATTTATATAAGAATTTCGTACTACTACTTTTCATCCCACGTCTGAGAAACTGGAGCCTATTAATGAAATGTGAAACTGCTTCCCAGCATAAAATTTTTGGAATGTAATAGACCTCATACGCGTTTGATATTGTTATTCCATGAAATATGTTGTCTCGTTTTATTCAAAAAAATAAGATACATAAAAATGACCATTTGCGCTAAAACAGTCTAGATTATTTGGCGTGTGTTAGAACTTCTGAAATATTAGAAAGACCTATTTCGTTTTATCTAGAAGACAGTTATAGAACAGACCTAATCACATCGAGAAACCACTCTAGTTTTGGGTGCTATTCGCATTAACAGCTATTTCAATATTAGACAACGACATTATAGTTTTTCGTGTAGCAAAACGTTTGACGAACTTTGAGGTTATCGATTCTTTCGCGGAAAGGAAGGCACGCCGTCTAAAATTGTAGCAAGGTTGGAGAGAAAGCAATACCGGGAAGGATTGAAGAAATGTGTACCCTCTTGCTTGTCTCTTGTATTTATCGGTTTTATGTTTCTTATATTTAATTTTATGTGACACAAAAGAGAAAATTATTAGGTAATAGGCAATAAGGAGTGCAAATACTCTAAAGAGTTCCCCCTGTCACAAATAATCTCATCCAGTATTAATTGTGGCATTTTTAAAGGAGGTAGGATGTCAGACTGGCCGACAGGAAACAAGAGAGGCACCATAGGGCATTTTAATTTCCACTGTCCTAAATACAAGTTTGATAGCTTCCATTACAAAATATACACCTTTGAATTCCACAGGGAGAAATACAGTGACGTGCGATAGAATAACACTGTGTGAAGAGGCGTGGCACTGCACTTTGACATACTTAAGACCGAATAACATGCCTTACAGTTCTTCGAACATATATCTTTTATATATATACTACAAAATTAACTGCTCTCAACTGTGAATTCTTCTCTCTGCTGTCGAACATGGAATGACGAGTAGATGGCTAATGAGATTGCCCCACATAAGGAGCCAACAACTGCTTATTCTCAATAATGAAATGAAATCAAACACAAATGGTTCGTTATTAAGGGGTTCATGTATGAATGTAAAAGATTGCTCATATGATCAAAACATGAAAGGAATGTATTTATTTCCATGCTGTTTACACAAACCAAAACAAAATTATAGAGCTCTCGGGAGGTTTGATTGGTCGTGGATACGACTCGGTTATTGAGGGGAAGGACGAGGGGACAAATCGTCTCACCATTATTCGTTATCGTTCTTCTATTACTGCTGTCGGTGACAGGTGCTGCGGCGGTGCGGCACGTCGCCTCGGAGCTGTGCTGTGCGTGTTGTCTGCCCTCATCAGCAATCGCGGTCTTGGGGCTGGGCTCAGATACGATCTCCGCGTTGCCTGACAGTTGTCGGTCGCGTGGCCGATGTTGTGCTATCACTGTGTCAGAAGGCGGATTGTGGCGATGGGTGAATGAGCACCCATGTCCTCTCGCTTCCGCGGTGTCTCCACAACTCCCCTTTTTTCGCTTCTCCTCCGCTTCTCACCTCACCTCCTCTCGTCTGGAGCGTGCCTCGTGAATTGGCATTTTTCTCACGATTTCACATTCTCACGATGATTTCCTGCATTCCAAGGCTGCTGAGTGAGCAGCTATGCAACACTTCTCTGTAACTGCTCTCTCTGCGAGAGGCCTGGAGAGACTCATGTTTTGGGCTTCCTCTCAGTCAGCCGGCGATTGTGATTTATAAGGAATGTCCTTACCATCGAGAAAATCATCTTTTTAAAGACGCTTATTTCTTTCACACACCACCCTGCACCGATTCCCCGCGCTTTGTGTGCGCTCCTCCTTGTTCCCGTGGCGTGCTGAAACTGTCGGCACATGCCTGCTTTATAAGGCAAGTAAAATGACTGCCACCAGGCCAGAAGAACTCACATGCATTCACGCATACATTTTTGGCTTTCCAGGTGAGCATCAGTTCTCGGCATGCTTCTCATTGTCACACAGGCCGTTCGCAATGTGTGCCCCCCTTGAGCGAGGCAAGGGCGTCCACCTGGCTTCCTGCTGTGTGCTTGCAGAATGACTGCAGTGTTCTCTCCTCATGGGCTCGACCCAGAGTAATCGGCTCCTCCCTCCCACACCTTGGCCGCTCTGGCGAGTTGGCGAAAGTGTTCATTGTCAGACACATCACAGAACATACACTACTGACCATCAAAATTGCTACACCATGAAGGTGACGTGATACAGACGCGAAATTTTACCGACAGGAAGAAGAGGCTGTGATATGCAAGTGATTAGCTTTTCAGAGCATTCACACAAGGTTGGCGCCGTTGGCGACACCTACAACGTGCTGACATGAGGGAAGTTTCCAACCGATTTCTCATACACAAGCAGCATTTGACCGGCGTTGCCTGGTGAAACGTTGTGGTGATGTCTTGTGTAAGCAGGAGAAATGCGTACCATCACGTTTCCGACTTTAATAAAGGTCGAATTGTAGACTATCGCGATTGCGGTTTATCGTATCGCGACATTGCTGCTCGCGTTGGTCGAGATCCAATGACTGTTAGCAGAATATAGAATCGGTGGGTTCAGGAGGGTACTACGGAACGCCGTGCTGGGTCCCAACGGCCTCGTATCACTAGCAGTCCAGATGACAGGCATCTTATCCGCATGGCTGTAACGGATCGTGCAGCCACGTCTCGATCCCCGAGTCAACAGATCAACAGATGGGAACGTTTGAAAGACAACAATCATCTGCACAAACAGTTCGACGACGTTTGTAGCAGCGTGGTCTATCATATCGGAGACCATGGCTGCGATTACCCTTGACGCTGCATCACAGACACGATGGTGTGCTCAACGACGACCCTGGGTGCACGAATGGCTAAACGTCATTATTAAGGATGAATCCAGGATCTGTTTAAAGCATCATGATGGTCGCATCGGTGTTTGGCTACATCGCGGTGAACGCACATTGGAAGCGTGTATTTGTCATCGACATACTGGCGTATTACCCGGCGTGATGATACGGGGTTACACGTCCCGGTCACCTCTTGTTCGCATTGACGGTACTTTGAACAATGGTCGTTTTATTTCCGATGTGTTACTACCCGTGGCTCTACCCTTCATTCGATCCCTGCGAAACTCTACATTTCAGCAGGATAATGCACGACCGCATGTTACAGGTCCTGTACGGGCCGTTCTGGATATAGAAAATGTTCGACTGCGGCCCTGGTCAGCACATTCTCCAAATCTCTCACCAATTGAAAACGTATTGTCAATGGTGGCCGGGCAACTGGCTCGTCAGAATACGCCAGTCACTACTCTTGATCAACTCTGAAATCGTGTTGAAGCTGCATAGGCAGCTGTACCTGTACACGCCATCAAAGCTCTGTAAGACTCAATGGCCAGGCGTGTCAAGGCCGTTATTACGGCCAGAGGTGGTTGTTCTCGGTACTGATTTCTCTGGATCTATGCACCGAAATTGCGTGAAAATGTAATCACATCTCAGTTGTAGTATAATATATTTGTCCAATGCATACCCGTTTATCATCTGCATTTCTTCTTAGTGTAACTATTTTAATGTCCAGTAGTGTATGTTTGAAAAATCGATTTCTTTTAATTTTTGACTTCCTGTCTCCAACGCTCTAGGGGGGGGGGGGGGGGGGCACTACTCTCAGGTTTTTGCCCCGATTCGGAAATATTGTAGATCCAGGGCTTGTTACAGCGACGCACAGCAGGCGCATCATGTGGCTTTGACATGCACAACGTGACACACTTGTCTGGATGAGAATTTAAATGCTAATTCTCGGTCCTGAATTCGCGGAAGGACTTTGTTTGTGGACTATTGCGAACCACCTGGAACAGGACAACGACCGGGGTCTGGGGTAATCGTCAGCGCGCGTCGACGGTGCGGAAGTCTGCCAAGCTGGAGTGGCTTCTGAAAGGCAGGCTCCAGGGCACTGACACACGGAAATGTCACGAAAGTCTTGCTGCTGCTGACGGACGCTGATCAAGTGCGGGCAGCAGCGAGATGCTTCCATTGCCCATGGCTTGTGATACGACCTCAGCACTCTTGGTCTGTCTACACAGGAGCCGGTCAGGCAGTTCTTTCACCAATACCTACTGTCCTGCATGTGACGCCATTGCAGTTCTGGGTTCTGACTTCTGCTTCAAGTTCTACTATAGTTTCGTCCCGTTAGAGCACCTATCTACATACAAATACACTAACAGACACCCAGACACACGCAGCATGGTTCTGCCAAGTGTCACGATGTTAATTAGTTAGCTAGTTTTATGTACCACAGATCACTTTGCGCGATAAATTATAATGATGTGGAACGAGTCATTTTACGTTCACATAGCCACTTAGTTTCTAAATAGCGGTACGTGCTGAAAATCTATGGTTTTTTATTTCATTTTATTATATTTTTAATATTTAGATGAAAGATAGTAGTTTCTACCAACCACCTTTTACACATTAAAATTATAGAATTTCTTCTACAGAATTTCTTCTACGAGAATTTTTTTCAGTAGTTTTCACATTTTACTTTGCTTTCTGTCAGACATTTTATATCATTGGGTAAGTGGTCACAAACTTGTGTGACAGCATTGTGCACCCCCTTCTCTTGCTAACGACTACCGTAATGGATGTCAGTTTTCTTGGTGGTGTTGTAATTATGTATATCAATGTTCTTTTTGAATTGTAGTGGATTATTTACAACAAACTTCGTAAGGGAATAAACTTACTGTCAAGCAATAGCCAGTATGCCCAATTGCGCAAACAGATGTTTACAACATGAACGTGGGTGAGCACCACATATTATTCTTACAGTACAGTTTTGAGCAATGAAGACTTGCTATCAAAAACATGAGTTACCTCAGAACACCTTTACATATGACTTACTGAACGAAAATATGCAAACTATGTCATCTTACTGATCTGTCTGTTTGAAGGATTCTAAATGCAAATATGGCTGAACTGAGGTGATTTAGGAACTCCAAACATGTGCATTTTAAAGTTTACTTTCTCATCAGTAAGGAAACCTAAGAATTTTGAAGTTTCCTCCCTATTTATTGTTTCTTCACAATGTGTTACTCTTATCTTTGGTTTAGTACGCCTAGATGTGCAGAACTGAATATGTTGCGTTTGTTTAAAATTGAGAGGTTGGCCATTCACAGAAAACCAGTCGATGATGATTTTAAGAACACTGTCTGCGATTTCATCTGTTTCTGTATCTATGTTTGGCATGATTATAATGCTGGTGTCATCTGAAAAAAAGGATCTCATTCTGATTATTGTTTATTAGACAGAAGATCGTTTACTTATGTGAGGAACAACAGTGAACAAAAGTCTTGGAGAAACTCATACGTGATTTCTTCCCAGTGAGAATTGCGTTCTTGGAATATAGTGGTTGAGTTATTAAATATGACTTTCTGTATTCTTTTCGTTAGATATGGCATAATCCATTGGATGGCTATACCATCACTCTAATAAAACTTCAAACTTATGTAGGAGAATACTGTGATTTACATAGATGGTTCGCAGAAAATACTAACTGGCGCTATTTTACTATTTAACACTTATAAAGTTTGGTAAGTGAACATGTAAATGGCGTTCTCCGTAGACCAACTGTTCTGAAACCGAAACTATGACCTCCTGATGATTTTACTTTCGCTTAGGTGAGTTAATATTCTAGAATACATCACCTTCTAAAGATTTTGGAAAATGAGGTCAGCCCTGAAACAGGTCGATAAGTCGGTAGTTATTGACCTCTCTCTCATTGTTTTAACAATGTCATATTTCAGTGTCTCTTTAAAATGCCTTGAGTCGGTAATGTGTTACAAATTTCAGGAAAGACTATCCTCGTTATATCTTTAGTACTCTGTTGGAAGCATCACCAGAACCATATGAGCTTTTATTTTTGAGAGAATGCATAATTTTCTTTATTTCAGAAGGATAAAGTGGTGATACATTCATATGAAGGAATGTTATGAGAGTTCCTTTTTCCACATATCGGTGTGGTTTATCCACTTGAATTGTTTGTACCTATGCTTTCTGCGATATGTAAGAAATGATTATCGGATGTATTTGCTGCCTGTGACTCACCATTTAGAGCCATGCTGTTCAGTTCAATAGTGATGGTATCTTGTTCTGCAACTGGTTGTCCTGCCTATCGTTTCACTGTGTTTCATATAACCTGTCTGTTGTCAGAATTACTGGTTTTTGACATAGTGTACACGTTGCTTGACTTTTTAATAACATTTGTTAGTAATTTTGAATAGTTTGTGTTGTGTGCCTCTACTGCAGAATCTGTATTTGTTCTTACCAACAGATGCATTAACCTCCCCTTCCTCATGATATTTTAAACCCTGTAGCGAACTTTTTTTAAAAAAAATGGCTGTTTAGTATCCTTTCTGAGTAGTTTATGTGGAAAGATATTTTCAAACATAAATCTCTATGGAATGCATTAAATTCTATGTTAGCCTATGGTTCATTATAAATTTTGTCCCAGATCATCTCTTGTAAACTATTCTTAAAAGTATTGCTCCCAGAGTCAGTTATTCTGATTTCCACTGAAGAGTATCAATATTGTAAGGTATTTTGTTATTTATCATAACTAACTGTGAATCACATTCGGAGAGAGAATTTGTTAGTGGGTGAACAGGCATGAGGGCTAAGTTAGTACTACGAAAAGTACCCTCCGCCACACACAATTAGGTGGCTCGCTGAGTGTGACATAGATGTAGAAGTTTCTTGCTTTGAACTTCATCAAGGAAAATATTATATATACACTTTGGAACGTTAATTACTGAGATCAAATTTTAGGATCGAAGTAAGATTTACATATCATTTTTCCTATCAGAGTTCCTTAGAAAATCTACATTGAAGTTACAACAGACTATTAACTACTATTTCCATTGCTTGCCGTTAATTCCGCATCTAAAATATCCACCCAAACTGATACCGAAAGTATGACTGTGGCCTCTCAAATCAAGCTCCCAATGCTATATCGTGGGAAAAGTGTTAAAAGCTTACCTGACTAAAAATAACATACCAAGCAGTTACGTGACACTCCTTTTTCAGAATTAAATGAGGCTACATACCACAATAAACATGTCCAAGCTTATAACTGTACAAAACACATGTTATGTAAAATACTACGCCGAGTCTGATATTAAGTGCCCCAATGCTATTTCCACGGATAAATCGTTAAAAAAACACGTGTGGCTAACATCTATATGCTAAGAAGGTAGTTCACACTTGCTATTTAGATCTAAATGAGGCTCTGTAAAACGACCGTGACCACATTATCTGATCTATAAGGGAATCAGAATTCTGAAGGTGTTTTATATATGAAAGTCCGAGTCTTTAAAGAAATAGGGGTTATTGCTGGCTATTACGATGCATGATATTTCAACATCCCGTAATATTTTTAAAAATGGCGGTTGGACTTTTTATAATTACATAATATAGTTATATAGAGATCACAGAAAATTTAATGGACCTTAAAATGTACTGTTAATTGAATTTATTTGTGTGTGTGTTTGTGTGTGTGTGTGGGGGGGGGGGGTTATTTCAGTCGATAAAAACGGAACCCATTTAGAATCTCTTTGCTGTCCGTCTGTTAAAAATCCTTTCTGTATGCAATGGGTGCACATATCAAGTTGAAATTTATATTGATAGTAAGGTATGTAGTCCCTTGGCAGTAATAAATATAAGCTTCTAAGTCAATGCAACCGAAAGACACGGCCTTTTAGGTCACGATTTTGATACTCGAAAACTGACTCATAAAAACCTGTCGAGTTCCTCCTGTTAGCCTATAAACATGACATTTGGCAAGAATCAAGCATTCACACTACACACACACAAAACCACGAAAAAATTTGATCATTTGTTGTCGGTCTGTCTGCCCGTCCATCCCAATCTTAAGATTCCTTTCTCTCAGAGACAGGTATAACTATCACATAGAATTTTTACGTCACCTACTAAAATCTATGTTTCCCTGACCGTATAATAAACGTTAGCTATAAAAGTCATAGCTCTCAAAACGTGCGACGATTTATGTCATATATTTTGATACTGTGAAACTCACACATAGGGTACTTCTCGGTGACCTATAATCATGAAATTTGGCAAGAAGCAAGGTTTCACTCTACAATTAAAGGGAAAACAATTATAAATTTATCAATTTGTAACTATACCACACGAAAGAAAACATTTCTTTTGTTATTTGTTCTCCGATGTGAAACTTGAAATTAAAACAGCCAGTAGCTCTGCATTCTGCCTGAGTCGCAGTGGTAAAAGTCAAACATCAGGCAAGAAATGAGTTTATTAGAGGTATGACGCGTTTCAGAATTTAACTCTCATCAGATGTATAGGAGTGATTATTACACATGTATATGGCGTTTCAAGTTTTATGTGAAAAGCCATACCTACGTAGAGTAATAGTTCCGGGATATCTGATGAGGGTTAAGGCCCTAAATGTGCTGCATGAGCAAAATATCCATTCCTTGTCTGATGTTCGACTTTTACCATAGCGACCCAATCTGCCTAAATGGAGAACTACTGATTATTATAGTAATGTTCGCCTGCCTCCTGCGTTACTTTATGTTACATTTATATTACTGAAATTAAAACATACGCGAAAATATTGGAATCCCTGGTAGATTCCCGAAATGGATTGACTGTTTATTTATATGGTGCCAATTATTTAACTACACGAAAAAAACGTAAATCAGTTACACAGGTCCCGGCGGAGGTTCGAGTCCTCCATCGGGCATGGATGTGTCTGTTTGTCCTTAGGATAGTTCAGATTAAGTAGTGTGTAGGCTTAGGGACTGATGATCTTAGCAGTTAAGTCCCATAGGATTTCACACACATTTGAACATTTTTTTAAGTTACAGACTACAGCGTACAAACATTTTATTCAACATGTAAACGTCACTGCAGATATTCAGCTCTAGGTTAGGACGTATTCGCTATGCCTGCCATGCCTGACATAATTGGCGATGATGAAGCGCAGACGAACAGCGAATTTCTGAATGGCCCGCTTACTTGTCGAAAGTTCGATGTGCCTCCTCCTAGAGGGCTTTCTTCAGTTCAGCAATGGTGTTTGGGGTTGTTGCTGTACACCTTGTCTTTAATATAGCCCCACAAAAAGGAGTCGCATGGGCTCAGTTGCTCAGTTCCGGAGAATATCGCGGCCCATCGAGGCCCATACCAGAGGCAGAATGCGGTTCCCAAAGTGCTCCTCCACGACATGAAACACTCTCCTGCTTCGATGGTGTCAAGCTCCGTCTTCCATGAACCTCATCTTGACGAAACCAGGGTCACTTTGGATAATGGGGATGCAATAATCTTCCAAAACCATCACGTAGTCACCATGCCATCAAGGAATACAGCACCGATTATTCCGTGACTGTCCGCCCTAGGTAGCGTGGTCAGCGTGATAGGATGTCAATCCTAAGGGCCCGGGTTCGATTCCCGACTGGGTCGGAGATTTTCTCCGCTCAGAGACTGGGTGTCGTGTTGTCCTAATCATCATCATTTCATCCCCATCGACGCGCAAGTCGCCGAAGTGGCGTCAAATCGAAAGACTTGCACCCGGCGAACGGTCGGCCTGATGGGAGGCGCTAGCCACACGACATTTATTTATTCCGTGACTGGACATTGCACACCACACAGGCCCTCTTTGAGGATGAAGCGACTTCTCAGTTGCGAAAGGTGGATTCTCAGTCCTCCGAATGCGCCAATTTGCTTATGGAGGAACCCATCCAAGTGGAATTGGGCTTAATTGCTAGTTGCGCGTACTAATTCCCATCATGCACCCCCTCGCCCCCATCCCCCACCGGCAAACCATGCAGTTCGAACGTCTTAAGGCAAATCGTTCAGAAATTAGGACGATTTTATTCAATAATTGTCACCGTCTATCTAGAAATGTAACGCATCCGTCATAAAGCCATATAAATAGAAAATGGATGCAAAAGTCACTTGATATGTAATCCATCAGTCATAAAAATTGGTTTCTGTAACTCCCTGCCACAATGGAACGGAAATTTTTTTATGTCGTTATAGTGTTTATAGTTTCTGAAGAGTTAGCTTTTCTTAGTTCAACCTGAGGCATCATATCGATGACCGTTGTTCCTACGCAGTATTCGTGAACATAATGGCTCCACGGAGAGAGGTAAGTGGAAACTTTAGTGGTAACGATATACCCTCTACCCCACCCCCCACCCAAAATGCTGTGAGTTGGCTTGCAGGGTATTAACACAGAGGTGTAGACAGGATCGCAGTTGCTGCCGATGGAAGTGCGCAGAGGTGTCCTCAGAGGGCGCGGTGACAGGGAGCCGGTGTTTCCGGGCGGTCGTGGCTGCGGGTGATGGATAATGACGGCCAACAGGCGTGTGTGGCTCTGCCCGGCCTGCATGTGGCGTGTGTGCCTCTGCTGCTGTCGGTGACGGCTGGCGGTGCAGTGGGGGGGGGGGGGGGGGGGAGAGGAGGGGGAGTAACGAAGCGGCTGGCCCTTATCAGGGGCCCGCAGTCGCACGCCCGCCAATACACGCCCAATCGACTGGAAACACATTTTATACCCGAGCGCGCGGCTGAGCACAAGTGTTGGAGCCGCACCCGCGCAGGCGGAAGGTGGGTGTCAGGGGCTGGCTACCAGCTGACTGCCGCGCGGAGCGCTAAACCTGCCGCTGACGACTGCCTAATCCAGCCTTCACCCACGTCTCCTGCCGAGGTTACCAACAATACTCTGAGGTAGCTGCAGGGCTCTGAGCCGGTCGATTATGCATGTCGTCTGTGGTGACACCAATACCACACCTTCCTCATCAGCACATTATCGTCTCAGCAACTGTCGATCACACAGTTAACGCCAAACGTTAATGGGCAGCGACACTACAGAATTTTGGAAAAATCATTTTTATTGGCTTAAAAGATATTTTCAACCATCTAAGAGAGGAGCAGCCAACGCTCAGGCAAGAGTGTCAAAGAGCTTAGCCTCGCTGCACATTTCCTCCACCGCCACGCCACGCTGCCTGAGCGCGAAGAGAGTGAAGAGGGGAAAGCTGCGAACGGGCGTCATTTTTAATGGCACTGCAGCCGCGCTACATAGGACTTGATTTTATACACACATCAGAAAAAGCTTTGCATCACCCCAGTCCCCAGAACTTCTGAAGACAGACGTTGGCTGTGGATATTGTATCACAGACAGTCCCTTTGGCTGTTCAGAGGAGTCACCAAAACTGCCCAAAGATGTAAACACCCTTGCAAGAGCAGTGTCTAATTTGACAGGGGGGAACCGACAGGCGATCAGTTCCAGTCATTCCACCAGGAAGGAGTCACATGGCTAGTATTGGATAATTCCTAGATGGTCAATACCACGGTTCGATAGCGTCCGCATTGTTGCTTTGTGCCAGGAAGGGATCTCATAAAGGGAACTGTCCAGGCGTCTCGGAATGAACCAAGGTGATTTTTTCGTTCATGGAGGAGATACAGAGTGACAGGAACTGTCGATGAAATGCCTCGCTCAGGCCGCCCAAGGGCTACTACTGGAGTGAATCACCGCTACCTACGGATTACGGCTCGGAGGAACCCTGACAGCAACGCCACCATGTTGAATAACGCTTTTCGTGCAGCCTCAGGACGTCGCGTTACGACTCAAACTGCGCGCAATAGGCTGCAAGGTACGCATCATCACTCCCGACGTCCATGGCGAGGTCCATCTTTGCAACCACAACATGATGCAGCGCCCAACAACATGCCGAATGGACAGCTCACGACTCGCATCACGTTATCATCGCCGATGGTTGTCGCATATGCCTTCAACCAGACAAACGTCACAGTTGTGTTTGGAGGTAAGCCTTAACGCCTTAGACACACTGAGCGAGTGCAACAAGGTGGAGGTTCCCCGTTGTTTTCGGGTGGCATTATGTGGGAACGACGTACGGCACCGCAACGGCTGTACTATACGTGAATGCCATTCTCCGACCGATAGTGCAACCATATCGGCAGCATATTGGCGATACATTCGTCTTCGTGGGCGACAGTTTGCAACCCCATCTACATCTACATTTTTAATCCGCAAGTCACCCAACGGTTTGTGGCGGAGGGCAATTTACGTGCCACTGTGATTACCTCCCTTTCCTGTTCCAGTCGCGTATAGTTCGCGGGAAGAACGGCTGCCGGAAAGCCTCCGTGCGCGCTCGAATCTCTCTAATTTCACATTCGTTATCTTTTCGGAAGGTATAAGTAGGCGGCAGCAATATATTCGATACCTCATCCAGAAAAGCACCCTCTCGAAACCTGTACAGCAAGATACACCTCGATGCGGAGCGCCTCTCTTGCAGATTCTGCAACTTGAATTTCCTAAACATCTCCGTAGCGCTATCACGGTTACCAAATAACCCTGTGACGAAACGTGCCGCTTTTCTTTGGGCACATCTTGTGAATGACTTCCTTCAGGATAATGACATCGCTTGACTAAACTGGCCAGCATGTTCTCGAACATGTCTGGGATACATTGAAAAGTGCTCTTTATGGGCGACGTGACCCACCAACCACTCTGAGGGATCTACGCCGAATCGTCGTTGAGGAGTGGGACAATTTAGACCAACAGTGCGTTGATGAAGTTGTGGATAGAATGCTACGACGAATACAGGCATGCATCAATGCAAGAGGACCTGCTACTGAATATTAGGTGTACCGGTGTGTACAGCAATTTGGACCACCATCTCTGAAAGTTTCGCTGTATGGTGGTACAACATGCAACATGTGGTTTCCATGAGTAATAAAAAGGGCGGAAATGATGTTTATGTTGATATCTATTTTAATTTTCTATACATGTTCCGGAACTCTCGGAACCGAGATGATGCAAAACTTTTTTTTGATGTGTGTGTTTCACATTTCTCTATAACATAGGTCACGAACGAAACAGCTTTTCAGTATTAGCTATTTATTTATTTTTGGCGCGCTGAAGACATAACACAATTTTTATCTGGTACAAATGTGTCCATATACGGACAGACGATGTCAGTTTCACGTAAGTTCGCACTCAAGCAATCGTCACATAATTAGATTCATAAATGGAAAAAGATTTTTGATACAATCATGTCGATTGAAATATTGTAGCACTTTTGCAACCTCATTATGAAGACTTCGAAACTCTACCTGATAAAAGCACTGTAGATTTCATGGAGAGTTTTAACGTAAAAAGATTCGTCACTAATACTGGAGTTACCTTGCAGGTTAGTCAGTTACATCTGGCGGGGCAAATGGGCGCTTTTCAAGTGAAATGGCAAACGGTCAAGAAAACAGGTTGAAAATAAGTTGTAAGATTGTCAGCGTCCTCAAAATCTTCATAAAATAATCCTTACGATTCATTCAAGGTCACAATGAATTCTACAAAGCTCGCGTTTTCTGTAACGCCACTGAGCTTAGGGAACTGGACTGTCTTCGTGAGAATGGGCCCTTTACGTCATCGTTTTCTTTTTAAAGGGTTTCCTTTGATATCAGAAAGAATTTACCGTGGAGTGTCTTAAAATGGGCAGCGCGCATTGAAGTCCACTCAAAATGCAAAGCCTGCAATCCGTTACGAATGTCCCAATATTCGTTCTTACATTCCTTTTTCCTTCATAAATTCAAAAATAGCGAGTTTTAAACATAAATATCGTTCCAGGCATATCCCTTCACACACCAAACGTACTTTGCAGTAATGTATGAAGTCTCCAAACTCTACGTCTAGTTCCATTGAAATCTGATGCAACATAAATGGAATAATGCACGCGATTTCAGAAATTTTACTATTCATACCACCAATTTTTTCACATGCTCCACGTCTAAAAATTTAGCACAAATTGCATTTTGATGTACAAACCAATGAATCCTGTCTGTCGATAGTTCAAATTGTTTTCCTCTTTAATTGTCATATAAATCTTTAAATTCCTTCTGATTCGTATTGTAACGTCGTTTCATAGCAAATATGCAGCACCTGTAGCTTACGCGAATTAAGAATTCTTATTCCTCTCTTCTATCGTTCCCACTCATTTTAAAGGACTGCTACGAATAAACCACTAGACTGCCTCTTTTTGTGTAAACAGCCAATGGTCATGTGAACGTCCTTCACACGACGAATAAATAGCGAAGGTTAGACAGCAGCGACAGGAGGATTCTTCAGAACTCAGAGATTTGTGCAGACGGAAAAATACCGCACCGCAGTGCTAAACGAAATGTGGCGCTCTTCCGTGGACTTCAGAGAAGGACCCGCCAAAGCCGTTTGAAAGTTCGCTCCCTGGCCTGCATGCGACTCGCACGCCGTGGCCGGCCCTGGCCTAAAATATGAAACAGAAAGTCTAATTAAAAAAAAAAATTCCCTGAAATTCCGAGCTCCTTCTCCGACACCTCGGATGTCCCGAAACGGCCTACCTGCGCCAACTCGACATCCCCTGCAGTACTTGTATATAGTTAGAAGCATTTCACAACATCGCTCCAGCCATTATCAGTACGTGTACGAAAAAGACAATTATTTCGAGTCTAATCTTGATTATTGTGTGCGGTATTGACTTCTGATAGTGTTTTTACGACCTTCCAGTACATAGTTTTGTCTTTCAAGTAAAAATGAGTGATAATGAAGAGTACTCGGGCAGAAAAGGTAAGCAAACATCGTATCCAACGCGGCGTCGGAGCAGCACGTCATCAAAGCGTCCGAAGAATGGATACGAGAAGAGCACTTCGAAAGCACTTACTGCATCAGCTAAGGAACCGACAGGCAGTGACTAAGATTTTGATGTGAGTTACGAATTGAGCTGTATGGTTATAAATTTTCTTGCCGTTTTATCTGTTATTTCTTAACACGTGCAATGTAAAACTTTCACCGGGACATCACGTAGCAAGAACAAAGATCCTGAAGGTAAGCTTCACAATAATTATTGCTTGTCCAAACTGTCAAGAAGTTATTACACCAAGTAGTGAGTTTACACGGAACGTATATGAAAGCAAACGTCGAATCGTCCTAGCCTGTTTGGAGTAGGTCCGAACGGAATTGTATAGTTTTTGTTCATTAATTTATTTTTCATAGTACAGCCTATTATCTGAAAAACCAAAATATGCCATACAAACCACTTTTCCTTGGGCAGTAATAAATTGTTAATTCTGATATATATATATATATATATATATATATATATATATATATATATATATATATATATATATATATAAGTACCAATGAAACTGCTCTAGGCATGCGTATTCAAATACAAAGATATATCAACAGTCGGCAATGCGTATATAAGGCAACAAGTGTTTGTCGCAGTTGTTAGATCGATTACTGCTGCTAGAATGGCACGTTATCATGATTTAAGTGAGTTTGAACGTGTTGTTATAGTCGACGCACGAGTGATGGGACACGGCATTACCTAGGTAGCAATAAGTGGAGATTTTTCCGTATGACCATTTCACGAGTGTACCGTGAATATCAGGAATCCGGTAAAACGTCAAATCTACGACATCGCTGCGCCCGGAAAAAGATCCTGCAAGAACGGGGCCAACGACGACTGAATAGAACCGTTCAATGTGACAGAGGTGCAACCCTTCCTCAGGTTAGTGCAGATTTCAATGCCGAGCCATCAACAAGTGTCATCGTGCGAGGCATTCAACGAAACATCGTCGATAGGACATTTGCAGCCTAAGGCCCACTCATGTATCCTTATCACTGCTCGACACAAAACGTTACACCTCCACTGGGCCCGTGAATGCCAACATTCCTGATCGGACGAGTCTCGTTTCAGATTGTATCGAGCATTTGGACATGTACGGGTATGGAGACAATCTCATGAATCCATGGAACCTGCGTGGCAGAAGAGGACTGTTCAAGACTATGGAGGCTCTGTAATTGTGCGAGGTGTGTGCCTGTTCGAGTGATATGGAACCATCATACGTCTAGATACGACTCTGACAGGTAACACATATGTAAGCCTCCTGTTTGATCAATTGCATCCATTCATGCACGTTGTGCAGTCCGACATTTGAGTAGGACAATGCGACACCCCACGCATCCACAATTGCTGCAGAGTGACTTCTGAGTTTAAACACTTCCGCTGGGCACCAGAGTCCCCAGACGTGAACATTATGGAGCACGTCTGGGATGCCTTGCAACGTGCTGTTCAGAAGAGATATTCACCCCCTCGCGCTCTTACAAATTTATGGACAGGCATGCAAGATTCATGGTGTCAATTCCCTCCAGCACTACTTCAGAGATCAGTCGAGTTCATGCCACTTCGTATTGCGGCACTTATACGTGCTCGTCGGGGCCCTATACGATATTAGGCAGGTGTATCAGTTTCTTTGTATATACACTGCTTCTACTACCATAAAACTACATTAAATTCGTAACCTAGTACCCAGCTATTAATCTAATAAAAGCACTACGGAATTTGTTCTCTGTTTCTTCATTTACTTTGGTGCATTTAACTTGTAGATGGTTGTCTCCGCTAGTGTATCCGCCCTCATGGTACCTCTAGTCTTCTCTATTCCTTGAGTGTCGGCCAGCACGTCAGCAGCGTTTCCATTATAGCAAGTAACTCCACCGATCACTGTTACTTCCTAAATTCCACACTTCCATCATCACTTGCAACAACGCACTGTAGATTCTTGGGACAGTATATCACCCCGTGGTCGTCGACGTCAGTCACCTTCTTTCCATCTGCAAATTATGTTGTCTAGCCTGGACGGCAGCATGATTACTTATGGTTGAATGCCTCGTTAATTTTTCCTTTGTCTTCCTGGACACTGCGGCTGCAGTATACTCCAAGATACGCCGATTCGCTCCTTAGCGCCGCTGTGGATTCCAATATCGTTAATATGTGACGTCCGTTACCCGCAGCACCTTCATAGACCGCGCAGACCCACAACTTGTCTTATTATGTGCCCACACTGGCGCAGGCAAGGCTATCATTCATCTGTCTTCTGTTTTTGTATAGATACGTGGCATAAGGGCCTTGGCCAGTCAGGTAATGTATCAATCCAATCGATGGGTTAATAAATCTCATTTCTAATCTCTGCCTGATGTTATGAAGAAATTCGAATGTTCTCCTGTCCATGCCTGAAGTGTCCCATTAATTTCGTCACAGTTGTAGTACGCGATCTTTTATTGCTTTTTTGGAATTTGTTTCAGTTCCAAGCATCGTACGTACTTCGATTTGATTGCCCTCCTTTAATCAGCAGAAGACGCCCCTTTCAGTAATTTCCAAGTCCTGTGCGCATATTAGTAGAATTACCAACAAAGCATCATTCGGGGTAGTGCAGCAGGCACCCGTTAATCTTAGTAGCACGCCTCGTTGTTCTCACCATTGCGGGTGGCTTCACTGGCTGCAGTCTACGACCCCAAACGCTCGCTCCATATCATCCGGATTATGTTAATATAGATTGGTGGTATACTCTGTTTTCAGGGGAAGCTGAAATTGACTATTTGCAATGGTTATAATTTGATTCAACATGTTTGTAACTTTTCTGCCTGCTTTCTCTACGTGATGTGCAAAGCTTACACGTTCGACCAGAAATACCCTTAGATGTTTAGTTACTGCGCTTCTCCTAATCGTGACATCATTTAATTTTATTTTAGGGTATCTTATTAGGGTCCCTTTCAGCACGAGGTACGATGTTTTGTGAGGTGCTGGTGACAATTGAACACTTCGACACCAGCCCTCAAGTTCGTGGAGCGCCGGTCTTATGTAACCGCTGTCGTGTAACTTCTGTAATATGGGCTCCAGTGTTATATTACAAAACTCTGGACCACACACTGACACCTGCGGACAGCCTTTTTTTTATTGTCTTCGTTATTCTCTTTCCTGGCCATTTTGAAGAAGCATGTCACCCTTAGCAATAATGTCTCTTGGACACTCCAAATCCCCAAGGTGACCAAAGAAAGACGGCCATCATAGGTAATCGAAAGCTCCAGTAATATCACTCATCATCGCTAGAGCGTACTACATAGAATGAGTATCTGTCGCTAGCAAGATCGCGTTATTAATTGCTTCTTCGGTTGACTTGCCCCTCGTGAGCCTGTACTGCTGAGGGCTCATTCCGTGTAGCAGTCCCTAATCTTGTAATCTTTTGTTTAATAGCTTTTCAAATATCTTACCGAGAACGTTCAAAAGACAAACTGGTCTGTAGGACATGGGCATCATTGGATGCTTTTCCCTTCCTTGCAAGATACTCGTTGTACAGATCGCTCAAGTAACTATCTAATCGGTAACACAAGGCTCGTACGACTTCGGTAGGTATCCAGTCCGGTCATGCATATATTTTTCTTTTTCAGACTTAATATTATTTACCTATTTTATTCTTATGCGAAGGGTATTACCCGTAACTTGCGGTGATCATCTGTCTTGTTTTCTACTCCATCGTCAGGAAGTAGTGTTTCCATAAGCTGACTGTTCCCAACTTTCTGTTAACGTCCCATCATTCTTTTTGGAGCGTGGATAAAACTATTGGTGGTCGTATTTTCTCGCACACTATTTTATTTACCAGATTATTTTATATAAATCAGGGATCGGTTTCCAAGTCGGTCCCCACGAATTGCTTCCATCATTCCATTTTGCTTTCCACAACTCTTTATTAAAATGTTCCACCACTCCAGTCTGCTTTACACAACTCTTCCTCAAAACGCTGTTTAAAATATTTGTGTCCCTGTAACCTTCAGACTCTTTCTACTTGAGCCATGATGCTTTGGCATAGGTTCCTGCCTCTTCTTGTTTCAAATACACTCCTGGAAATGGAAAAAAGAACACATTGACACCGGTGTGTCAGACCCACCATACTTGCTCCGGACACTGCGAGAGGGCTGTACAAGCAATGATCACACGCACGGCACAGCGGACACACCAGGAACCGCGGTGTTGGCCGTCGAATGGCGCTAGCTGCGCAGCATTTGTGCACCGCCGCCATCAGTGTCAGCCAGTTTGCCGTGGCATACGGAGCTCCATCGCAGTCTTTAACACTGGTAGCATGCCGCGACAGCGTGGACGTGAACCGTATGAGCAGTTGACGGACTTTGAGCGAGGGCGTATAGTGGGCATGCGGGAGGCCGGGTGGACGTACCGCCGAATTGCTCAACACGTGGGGCGTGAGGTCTCCACAGTACATCGATGTTGTCGCCAGTGGTCGGCGGAAGGTGCACGTGCCCGTCGACCTGGGACCGGACCGCAGCGACGCACGGATGCACGCCAAGACCGTAGGATCCTAAGCAGTGCCGTAGGGGACCGCACCGCCACTTCCCAGCAAATTAGGGACACTGTTGCTCCTGGGGTATCGGCGAGGATCATTCGCAACCGTCTCCATGAAGCTGGGCTACGGTCCCGCACACCGTTAGGCCGTCTTCCGCTCACGCCCCAACATCGTGCAGCCCGCCTCCAGTGGTGTCGCGACAGGCGTGAATGGAGGGACGAATGGAGACGTGTCGTCTTCAGCGATGAGAGTCGCTTCTGCCTTGGTGCCAATGATGGTCGTATGCGTGTTTGGCGCCGTGCAGGTGAGCGCCACAATCAGGACTGCAGACAATGCACGCCCGCATGTATCCCGTGCCACCCAACGTGTTCTAGAAGGTGTAAGTCAACTACCCTGGCCAGCAAGATCTCCGGATATGTCCCACATTGAGCATGTTTGGGACTGGATGAAGCGTCGTCTCACGCGGTCTGCACGTCCAGCACGAACGCTGGTCCAACTGAGGCGCCAGGTGGAAATGGCATGGCAAGCCGTTCCACAGGACTACATCCAGCATCTCTACGATCGTCTCCATGGGAGAATAGCAGCCTGCATTGCTGCGAAAGGTGGATATACACTGTACTAGTGCCGACATTGTGCATGCTCTGTTGCCTGTGTCTATGTGCCTGTGGTTCTGTCAGTGTGATCATGTAATGTATCTGACCCCAGGAATGTGTCAATAAAGTTTCCCCTTCCTGGGACAATAAATTCACGGTGTTCTTATTTCAATTTCCAGGAGTGTATTAACTTCTGCGGCGTCTAGGTCGAGATGCAAGGTATTTTTCTTAGGCTGACCTCTGCAGACAGGTATCAATGCCTCCATTGCTCTCTCTCTATATATGTGGTCTGCCAGTTCTTGTGCTTTAACATCTGCATTATCACCCAACGATGGACTACTTGGACACTGAAATACTCTTCTTAGTTCTTTCAAGTTAGTGTACTTGATCTTACATTAGGGTCTTATGTTTATGTTTTCTGTGGCGTCTAGAATTTCCCTTCTTGTGACGGTATAGCGTATGTTATTGTGGTCACTCGATGTTATTCCACTCGTATCATTCCACCCTTTCAAACGTCGCTGCCCTGCCGTATTTGTTAAAGCGACGTCAATATTTGACGTTGCTCGGACCCTCCCTTCGTAGGTCGGCGGATTGGGGGGTGCATTCAATAGCTGTAGGTTGAGTTCCATGATGGTTTCTTCTAGTTTTGTTTCACACCCATCAGGCAGAGGCATATGCCACAATACTGATTTCGCATTTGCGTCAATGAAGTACACAAGAGGCTTAGATCGTCCTAGGTGGCTCATATACCTCGGTCTTAGCAGATACTCGTGATGTCATCTCTAAACTGAAAATACATGGAAACCAGGATGCAACTCTCCATTCCGATTGACTGTTCCCCACAGATTACGTGTTCCGAACAATATTGTGATATGTTTGTCATTGTTATGTGCTTGTTAAATACTACTATTGCTGCCATAGGACGTTGCCCTTGTGCGACTACCTGGGCTGTTATTGGCATACTGGCAATCTTTCCTGCTTTCGTATTCGGCACTTTAATGCAAAATACAACTAACTGAAACTATTATCGCACTTTGTGCTTTCATGGAATTGCAACGATCGATATTTCAATGTTTCTATGATAAATTATTGCATATGATTTCGCTAGCAACGGTAATAGTATGACAGACCAGTTCTGCGATACCAGACTACGGCTAAGAGGTTTTTTTTTTTTCATTTTTTCCAGTCTAAGACACATTTCAAAACTTCAAACGTGTTTTTCTTGGAATATGATTTTTCAAATCGGCACGCAACGTAACACCAACAGTTTTCAGTCCTTTTATTTTAAAGTTCAAAAAGACAACTCCCCAACTACACAAAAAATCAATATTTCTAAAATCCCCCAGGTGGTTCACCAGCTGCACTATAGATTACGTACCTTTTTATTCTTTTTTCCAGATTAAAAGTGGCACCAGTTATAGTGCGTGCCTCTTATTCAACAGGCTTTAGGAGATCTGCTGCGGTGTCATAATTCTGTAACGTTTCCTGACAAAAATGTTTTAATATTTTTAAATGTCTGTTCAATAACTTCCCAAAGCATTATTTCTCTACCATCTGTCCTCCCGCCCAACGTACTCTCAAGAATACACCTTTCTTAGGCTATTACAGTGGTGTTGTAACGTCCCCTTAGAGAAATTAATGAATTACTGAGCTGGTAAACCCCTTACGTTATTTGATTTTCAAACAGCTGAGAAAAACTGAACGTACTCAGACATTTCGCTCTTTACTTATTCTGATCATCACTAAACTGATACACAATATTTTTAGCGCAACGCAATCAGACTTTTAATAATCCTCACAAAAGAATCTCCCTGACTAACATTACCCTATGTTGTTGTTGTTGTGATCTTCAGTCCTGATACTAGTTTGATGCAGCTCTCCATGCTACACTATCCTGTGCAAGCTTCTTCATCTCCCAATACGTGCTGCAGCCTACATCGTTCTGAATCTGTTTAGTGTATTTATCTCTTGATTTCCCTATACCATTTATACCCTCCACGCTGCCCTCCAATACTAAATTGGCGATCCCTTGATGCCTCAGAACATGTCCTACCAACCGATCCCTTCTTCTAGTCAAGTTGTGCCACAAACTTCTCTTCTCCCCAATCCTATTCAATACTTCCTCAGTAGTTATGTGATCTACCCATCTAATCTTCAGCATTCTTCTGTAGCACCACATTTCGAAAGCTTCCATTCTCTTCTTGTCCAAACTATTTATCGTCCATGTTTCACTTCCATACATGGCTACACTCCATACAAATACTTTCAGAAACGACTTCCTGAAATTTAAATCGATACTCGATTTAAACAAATTTCTCTTCTTAAGAAATGCTTTCCTTGCCATTGCCAGTCTACATTTTATATGATCTCTACTTCGACAATCATCAGTTATTTTGCTCCCCAAATAGCAAAACTCCTTTACTACTTTAAGTGTCTCATTTCCTAATCTAATCCTCTCAGCATCGCCCGACTTAATTCGACTACATTCCATTATCCTCGTTTTGCTTTTGTTGATGTTCATCTTATATCCTCCCTTCAAGACACTGTCCATTCCGTTCAACTGCTCTTCTAAGTCCTGTGCTGTCTCTGGCAGAATTAAAATGTCATCGGCGAATCTTAAAGTTTTTATTTCTTCTCCATGGATTTTAATACCTACTACGAATATTTATTTTGTTTCCTTTACTGTTGCTCAATATACAGATTGAATAATATCGGGGAGAGGCTACAACTCTGTCTCACACCCCTCCCAACCACTGCTTACCTTTCATGTCCCTCGACTCTTATAAATGCCATCTGGTTTCTGTACAAATTGTAAATAGCCTTTCGCTTCCTTAATTTTACCCCTGCCACCTTCAGAATTTGAAAGACATTATTCCAGTCAACATTGTCAACAGTTTTTTCCAAGTCTACAAATGATGGAAACGTAGGGTTGCCTTTTCTTAATCTAGCTTCTAAGATAAGTTGTAGGGTCAGTATTGCCTCAGATGTTCCCTTATGTCTACGGAATGAAAACCGATCTTTCCATTCGTCTGTACAGAATTCGCGTTAGTATTTTGCATTCGTGACTTATTAAATTGATTGTTCGGTAATTTTCACATCTGTCAGCACCTGCTTTTTTTTTTTGGATTGGCATTATTATATTCTTCTTGAAGTTTGAGGATTTTTCACCTGTCTCATACATCTTGCTCACCAGATGGTAGAGTTTTTTCAGGACTGGCTCTCCCAAGGCTGTCAGTAGTTCTAATGGAATGTTGTCTACTCCGGGGGCCTTGTTTCGCCTTAGGTCTTTCAGTGCTCTATCAAATTCTTCACGCAGTGTCATATCTCCCATTTCATCTTCAGCTACCTCCTCTTCCATTTCCATAATATTGTCGTCAATAACATCGCCCTTGTATGGTCCTGTATATACTCCTTCCACCTTTCTGCTTTCCCTTCTTTGCTTAGAACTGGGTTTCCATCTGAGCCCTTGATATTCATACAAGTGGTTCTCTTCTCTCCAAAGGTATCTTTAATTTTCCTGTAGGCAGTATCTATCTTACCCCTAGTGAGGTAAGAATCTACATCCTTACATTTGTCCTCTAGCCATGCCTTCTTAGCCATTATGCACTTCCTCTTGATATCATTTTTGAGACGCTTGTATTCTTTTTTGTCTGCTTCATTTACTACATTTTACATTTTCTCCTTTCATCAATTAAATTCAATATTTCTTCTGTAAGCCAACGATTTCTATTAGCTCTTGTCTTTTTACCTACTTGATCCTCTCCTGCCTTCACCACTTCATCCCTCAAAGCTATCCATTCTTCTTCTACTGTTTTTCTTTCCCCCATTCTTGTCAATTGTTCCTTTATGCTCTTCCTGAATCTCTCTACAACCGCTGGTTCTTTTAGTTTATCCAGGTCCCATCTGCTTAAATTCCCACCTTTTTGCAGTTTCTTCAATTTTAATCTGCAGTTCATAACCAATAGATTCTGGTTAGAGTCCACATCTGCCCCTGGAAATGTCTTACAATTTAAAACCTGGTTCCTAAATCTCTGTCTTACCATTGTATAATCTATCTGATATCTTCTAGTATCTCCAGGGTTCTTCCATGTATACAACCTTCTTTCATTATTCTTGAACCAAGTGTTAGCTATGATAAAGTTATGCTCTGCGCAAAATTCTACCAGGCGGCATCCTCTTTCATTCCTTAGTCCCAATCCATATTCATCTACTACGTTTCCTTCTCTCCCTTTTCTTACTCTCGAATTCCAATTACCCATGACTATTAAATTTTCGTCTCCCTTCACCACCTGAATAATTTCTTTCATCTCATCATACATTTAATCAATCTCTTCGTCATCTACAGAGCTAGTTGGCATATAGACTTGTACTACTGTTGTAGGCGTGGGCTTCGTGTCTATCTTGGCCACAACAATGCTTTCACTATGTTTGTTGTAGTAGCGTACCGGAACTGCTATTTTTTTATTCATTATTAAACCTACTCCTGCATTACCCCTATTTGATTTTGTATTTATAACCTTCTATTCACCTGACGAAAAGTCTTGTTTCTCCTGCCACCGAACTTCGCTAATTCCCACTATATCTAACTTTAACTTTTCTATTTCCCTTTTTAAATTTTCTAACCTACCTGCCCGATTAAGGGATCTGACATTCCACGCTCCGATCCGTAGAACGCCAGTTTTCTTTCTCCTGATAACGACATCCTCCTGAGTAGTCCCCGCCCGGAGATCCGAATGGGGGACTATTTTACCTCTGGAATATTTTACCCAAGAGGACGCCATCATCATTTATCCATACAGTAAAGCTGCATGCCCTAGGGAAAAATTACTGCTGTAGTTTCCCCTCGGTTTCAGGCGTTCGGAGTATCAGCATAGCATGGCCGTTTTTGTTAATGTTACAAAGCCAGATCAGTCAATCATCCAGACGGTTGCCCCTGCAACTACTGAAAAGGCTGCTGCCCTCTTCAGGAACCACACGTTTGTCTGGCCTCTCAACAGATACCCCTCCGTTGTGGTAGCACCTACGGTACGGCTATCTGACCTTTCACAAATCACTTACCTGACAAAAATCTTTGTTACACGAACTACTGCAATACAGCGAGCGCCACTACTGCCAGCTAAATAAAAGATTCAAACTACTGAAGGCACTAACTACATATATATATATCAGTTCATGATATCTAGTCTTACAAATTTCCTTTCTCTGACGCACACACGTCCAGATCGTCCGCTCTCAAAACTCCGCCATCTCTCTCCCCACATCCACCACTGCTGGAGGCTCACCTCCGACTGCGCAACGCTACCCGCTGTTAACAGCCAACTGCCCAACACTACAATAGCAAATTACTACAATGAAAACAAGGTACAGTTTGCACAGAGCACAGTCAGTGATTTTCATATAGAGCGATACATTGCATTACCAACATAAAAACCTTAACAGCCTACTTACAGCGTTACCTCTTAAGAAACACTCTGCTTGGCAAAAAACTATCGTAGCACCCAGAAGAGGAGTGGGGTGGGATTAAACGAAATGGAACTTCTCAGTTTGAGAGAGAACGTGATACTATTTCAGTGGTTTCAAAATCGAGTCAAATTTACAAAAACTTGACAATATGAGCCCACTTAGAAAAACGACATTCCATGCTCAACAGCCTGATTCGGTTGAGAAGGATGTCATAAGGCCCTTTTATCCTCTCCCGAGGCGAAATGCTCCACACCTGTTGGAACTAGTGCTTTATACCTCGAATACTGGTAGTGAGACGGAGTTGACGTCCGAGCTGTTCACACACGTCTTCTACCGGTGTCATACCTGGAGACCATGCTGGTTACAGAAGCACCACTACATCGTACAGACAGTTCACACAGGTCCTTCTCAACTGAGGACGAGCACTGTCCTGCTAGGATACGACACGATGATATTGGTACGCGAGAGGCAGTACTTGAGGACGCAAGACGTTCATGAAGTACCGTTATTGTGCTGCCAGAGTTCCCACAGTCACTCTCAGTGTGAAGTAAAGCTGTAACAGATGGCTGCCCACGTGATGACGTCAGAAGTTATACCACTGTGCCTCTGCAAAACATTTGCAGAACGTGACATAGCCCCAGGACACCAACATAATCGCCAACTACACTCCTGGAAATTGAAATAAGAACACCGTGAATTCATTGTCCCAGGAAGGGGAAACTTTATTGACACATTCCTGGGGTCAGATACATCACATGATCACACTGACAGAACCACAGGCACATAGACACAGGCAACAGAGCATGCACAATGTCGGCACTAGTACAGTGTATATCCACCTTTCGCAGCAATGCAGGCTGCTATTCTCCCATGGAGACGATCGTAGAGATGCTGGATGTAGTCCTGTGGAACGGCTTGCCATGCCATTTCCACCTGGCGCCTCAGTTGGACCAGCGTTCGTGCTGGACGTGCAGACCGCGTGAGACGACGCTTCATCCAGTCCCAAACATGCTCAATGTGGGACATATCCGGAGATCTTGCTGGCCAGGGTAGTTGACTTACACCTTCTAGAACACGTTGGGTGGCACGGGATACATGCGGACGTGCATTGTCCTGTTGGAACAGCAAGTTCCCTTTCCAGTCTAGGAATGGTAGAACGATGGGTTCGATGACGGTTTGGATGTACCGTGCTCTATTCAGTGCCCCTCGAAAATCACCAGAGGTGTACGGCCAGTGTAGGAGATGGCTCCCCACACCATGATGCCGGGTGTTGGCCCTGTGTGCCTCGGTCGTATGCAGTCCTGATTGTGGCGCTCACCTGCACGGCGCCAAACACGCATACGACCATCATTGGCACCAAGGCAGAAGCGACTCTCATCGCTGAAGACGACACGTCTCCATTCGTCCCTCCATTCACGCCTGTCGCGACACCACTGGAGGCGGGCTGCACGATGTTGGGGGCGTGAGCGGAAGACGGCCTAACGGTGTGCGGGACCGTAGCTCAGCTTCATGGAGACGGTTGCGAATGGTCCTCGCCGATATCCCAGGAGCAACAGTGTCCCTAATTTGCTGGGAAGTGGCGGTGCGGTCCCCTACGGCACTGCGTAGGATCCTACGGTCTTGGCGTGCATCCGTGCGTCGCTGCGGTCCGGTCCCAGGTCGACGGGCACGTGCACCTTCCGCCGACCACTGGCGATGTACTGTGGAGACCTCACGCCCCACGTGTTGAGCAATTCGGCGGTACGTCCACCCGGCCTCCCGCGTGCCCACTATACGCCCTCGCTCAAAGTCCGTCAACTGCACATACGGTTCACGTCCACACTGTCACGGCATGCTACCAGTTTTAAAGACTGCGATGGAGCTCCGTATGCCACGGCATACTGGCTGACACTGACGGCGGCGGTGCACAAATGCTGCGCAGCTAGCGCCATTCGACCGCCAACACCGCGGTTCCTGGTGTGTCTGCTGTGCCGTGCGTGTGATCATTGCTTGTACAGCCCTCTCGCAGTGTCCGGAGCGAGTATGGTGGGTCTGACACACCGGTGTCAATGTGTTCTTTTTTCCATTTCCAGGAGTGTAAGTTGATTTGGGGTAATGTAGAACCACGATTGATCGATGAACACAACTCGATGGTGTACATCAGAAGTCTATGCATCCCAGTCACGGCACCCCTCCAAACGCAGCCGCTTTAGTTGTGGTGTTGACGGCATTCTACAAGTCAGATGCCAGTTCCCTAGTACGGCTGCTGTTAGCGTCTGACCACTGGTGTGGGATGATGCAGAATGTTGCTGGGACTCAATCCACTACTTTTCTTAGGATTGCAGATGCACATGTGAGGAGGTTCTGATGGGCTCGGTGTACACTACCTTGTGGTGCAGACGTGGTCGAGTATGTCTCTCCAAAGGTTCCCATGCAGTCTAACACGGGCCACTG
The DNA here is from genome assembly GCF_023897955.1 of Schistocerca gregaria. Taxonomy (NCBI): domain Eukaryota; kingdom Metazoa; phylum Arthropoda; class Insecta; order Orthoptera; family Acrididae; genus Schistocerca; species Schistocerca gregaria. Next base: position 517,865,609 of record NC_064924.1, read on the forward strand.
ATACATCCGAATTCATCACAGATCTGCACGAATTGACCAGTCGGTTAAATGGAGACCTGTCATGAGGTTCCTTTCAAACACTGTCAGTTGCTGATAATGTTGTCTCTGTCAGTTGCTGGTAACGTAGTGCTGTATCTCAGAGCACTCAGCATCTGACACCGTTCACGTCCCTGACCAGCCTTACCTGGTCTGATAATATCACTAAACATGAACAACACTACTGACATGATGACTGGGTGTTGTGTGATGTCCTTAGGTTAGTTAGGTTTAAGTAGTTCTAAGTTCTAGGGGACTGATGACCATAGATGTTAAGTCCTATAGTGCTCAAAGCCATTTGAACCATTTTGAACACTACTGCGTTGTAGCCGCCGTTCTACCTATCACACTGAAAAGGCACCGGTGATGTGTATCGATACGAAGTTACGTTCGAATTGGACCATCTCTTTTGGGTTTTTCACGTCTTTTGTCGGGCAGTGTGCACTGCTAACGTGAGAAAATAATGCAGCTAGGCGTACTGCCTTAGAAACAATACTGTGCGTCTTGTAACATGTTTATACAAGATGATTCAGCTAAGCTCATAATCGCAAATATTTCCCAATTTATTTAAGATATTGTAACACTGTTTTCGTTAAGACATATGGTGACTTATATTCTTTGAGCCGTGCGTGGCTCTTGTTCCCGCAGTCATCTACACTCCTGGAAATGGAAAAAAGAACACATTGACACCGGTGTGTCAGACCCACCATACTCGCTCCGGACACTGCGAGAGGGCTGTACAAGCAATGATCACACGCACGGCACAGCGGACACACCAGGAACCGCGGTGTTGGCCGTCGAATGGCGCTAGCTGCACAGCATTTGTACACTGCCGCCGTCAGTGTCAGCCAATTTGCCGTGGCATACGGAGCTCCATCGCAGTCTTTAACACTGGTAGCATGCCGCGACAGCGTGGACGTGAACCGTATGAGCACTTGACGGACTTTGAGCGAGGGCGTATAGTGGGCATGCGGGAGGCCGGGTGGACGTACCGCCGAATTGCTCAACACGTGGGGCGTGAGGTCTCCACAGTACATCGATGTGGTCGCCAGTGGTCGGCGGAAGGTGCACGTGCCCGTCGACCTGGGACCGGACCGCAGCGACGCACGGATGCACGCCAAGACCGTAGGATCCTACGCAGTGCCGTAGGGGACCGCACCGCCACCTCCCAGCAAATTAGGGACACTGTTGCTCATGGGGTATCGGCGAGGACTATTCGCAACCGTCTCCATGAAGCTGGGCAACGGTACCGCACACCATTAGGCCGTCTTAAGCTCACGCCCCAACATCATGCAGCCCGCCTCCAGTGGTGTCGCGACAGGCGTGAATGGAGGGACGAATGGAGACGTGTCGTCTTCAGCGATGAGAGTCGCTTCTGCCTTGGTGCCAATGATGGTCGTATGCGTGTTTGGCGCCGTGCAGGTGAGCGCCACAATCAGGACTGCCGATCTCCTACACTGGCCGTACACCTCTGGTGATCGTCGAGGGGCACTGAATAGTGCACGGTACATCCAAACCGTCATCGAACCCATCGTTCTACCATTCCAAGACCGGCAAGGGAACTTGCTGTTCCAACAGGACAATGCACGTCCGCATGTATCCCGTGCCACCCAACGTGCTCTAGAAGGTGTAAGTCAACTGCCCTGGCCAGCTAGATCTCCGGATCTGTCCCCCATTGAGCATGTTTGGGACTGGATGAAGCGTCGTCTCACGCGGTCTGCACGTCCAGCACGAACGCTGGTCCAACTGAGGCGCCAGGTGGAAATGGCATGGCAAGCCGTTCCACAGGACTACATCCAGCATCTCTACGATCGTCTCCATTGGAGAATAGCAGCCTGCATTGCTGTGAAAGGTGGATATACACTGTACTAGTGCCGACATTGTGCATGCTCTGTTGTCTGTGTCTATGTGCCCGTGGTTCTGTCAGTGTGATCATGTGATGTATCTGACCCCAGGAATGTGTCAATAAAGTTTCCCCTTCCTGGGACAATGAATTCACGGTGTTCTTATTTCAATTTCCAGGAGTGTATTTAACACCTTATTTTTAACGTACTTCCACTCACTACGTTAATTTAAAGTACTACTGTCACTAAGTTGCTACTTTGCCTGACCATCACCGGCGCTAGCAGCGAGTATCGCTGTATCGATATCCCCTCTCGTAGTATCTTTGCTCGACTGCTATTACCTCCTGGTCTTTGTCTGTCATAAGGGAGTTCGGGTCATGAGTTCTGGTCTGCCAGTCAGTTGGAACGCGTCTGGAGCGCATTCCGTACGTGCCAGTCGGGGAGCTGCTATGCGGCACTAGTGCAGTCGGGTTGGAGCAGTGAGGTCTGCATCGACATGGTTCACCCGACCATTGCCGCCACGCATCACTTGAGCTGGGCCACAGTCTTGGTGGATAGTCGGTCGGTCGTCATACTGGACGACGCGTTTTGGATCGCCGATCGTTCATGAGTCGGCTGCGTGTGCGTGTGCGTGTGCGTGTGTGTGTGTGTGTGTGCGACTCCCGGTTTGTCTTCGTGCGTGCTTAGTTGCTGTTGGGTATCGTTCAGGTCTCCGTGCTATTGTTTGTCATTGTGTGTGTGGTTGGCGTTATTTCCACTGATGACTATTTTACATGTTGTCGGCATTCTGAGCGGAGTCGTTAGGTTGCGGCGGACCAGGGAAGCGATATCGGCGCGGTGCAGTCGTCTGGATCTCCTGGCAGTCCCTGCACAGTGTCGGAGCTGTCCGATTGCTATGAGGTTCGTGGTTCACCGACCGAGGACTTCAAAGCTGAGTAGTGGTTCAAGTACCCAAACCACGTCCTTTCATGTTGTGTGGTTCGTTTCGGTGGTTCGCTGCTTGGGGAGGTTTTCCAGTGAGCTGAAATTTAGCCGCCATGTAGTGCAATTAACTATATTGGTTAACTACAATTCGAGTACACCAGTGGTATTTTCTGCCTTGTGGCCGTTAGTGTTCCGGTTACCTGCCCTGGCCACTAACGTAATTTCAGGCAGCGTTCTTTCCTGATCTGTTGTCACTATCCAACATGGTGTGTAGTTTTGACACCTAATACATGTTTCGTTGTGGATAATCACGTTCGTAACCCTTTGTGTTGGAGTTCTCATGTAGTTATTGGTGAAAAGCAAGTCGTTCTGTGGGTCGGTCCATGGCTGTCCCCTGTGGGTTGGATTTCCGACGGATCAAGTGTAGTCTGTCTCACCTAATTGAACGAGGGCAAACCGACCTCCCCGAGTGCTTCTGAGTGCCGTTTTCTTTATTGTCCTATTCACCGGTGTTGAATTTTGGAAAATCAATTGTAGGCCTTAAGCCGCCGAAAACTTTATTCTTGAAATTACCATTCAAGCAAAAACTTTGCGGACTTCTACCTTAAAAAATTATGGTAATATATTTTAAAGATTTCAAATTTAATTGTGGCCCTCAGCCGCTTGGATTGCACCTTGCATATGTTTGTTCTATCTGCTTTTGCCTTGAGGCTTTCCAGCCTAACTGTGATACCATATATATTTTAATTATTTTATTTGCTGTTTTAACTGCATTTTTATTTCGTTGTCTTTTAAGATTTTTTGTTTGGAGGCCCTCAGCCGTGAAATAATTGCCTTTTCGAAACTCGTAGTTGTAACGGTTCGGCTATGTGCCGTTTTGGTTTAAAGGTGTTATTAAATTACAATAAATTACAAGTTTGAGTGGACCGGACCGACACGTTATTTGCCCCTTTCCACAATCCTAGTCACCTGTTTTGCCCTGCGGGTTTAGCGGGCGTCTCATTCGCAGAGATTTCGGTATCAACTTCGCTTTTCCTAATGGGACTGTAGTCATTACTGCTGCAAGTATTGTTGTTCTAAAAGAGACGAATTCAAAGGCGTTTCACGCTTCAAATTCTGATTGCTAGTTTAGAAGTATTTACAGTATTTATAACTTAGAATTTATCTGTCTGGAACATTAAATCAGTGCGGAAGTTCGTACGTTGCGCTTACGGGGCACTCCAGTTGGCACAGCTGAGACGGTGTATTTTCGATCCGGAACGATGGGAAGAAGTTTAATCTAAAACTGATGCTAATAACATTTGGTTAGATATGGCAGGAGCGATGCACCAACTGGAAGGCAACTGACGTTTCACCTAAGAAGGATTCGCTAGTTAACTGCGGTAACAGTCCTCCTTAAGTTTGTTCCAGGGCCTCGAAAGAAAGATGCGAATCAGTAATTTAATGATTTTTTAAAACAGGGAATAATAAATCTGGCCAGTGTCGACTAGGGCTTGAACACGGGGGCTTCCGTTCAAACTTAATTATGCATATAGACAGTCCATCTGTTCCATAAATAGAGAATCTCAACTTTTTTGCCTGTTATTGACATTGTTAATGGCAAGATATCGCTCCCAGGGAGCCAAGACTTCTGAGAATTTTTTAAATTTCAACTTTGAAGTCGGTTAATATGTGACAAAAGAAATACTTTTTGGTGTGATATAAGCACAAATTAACAATTTCCAGATTTTTCTTTACTTGTACAGTGATACCTTTTTTCTTACCAGGTTTTATGATTCTACACTAAGGGGAAATACCCATAAGTCTTTCATGACTGAGTTTGCGGGTATCAAAATATGTTAAATAAAAGGCAGTGTCTTTGATCAAACATACCTACAAGCTAACGTTTATTATATCGTCCAGGTACCATAGACCTGAGTATATAACAAAAATTTCAGTTTCATACGTTCTTCTTCCTTGAGGAAACAGACGGCCAGATTTTTTTTCTTTTTTCTTTAATGTGATTTTAATAACTGTATAACAGGTAGGCAGGCTGAAGCACACTACACCGGTCTTCAGCCAAAGATAGTACAATGATAAAACAGAGAAGACACATGATTTGGAACAACACGGCGGGGAAAAAAACAGTAGACACATGAGAGGGGAGAACAAGGATGCCAATGGCTGAGGAGATGGGGGGAGGAGGAGAGGGACAGGGGAGGGGATGCCCAGGGGAGGAGTGGTTAGAAATGGAGGAGGGAGGGAAGAGGGAGAGAAGGGAGGGGAGGTGCCCAAAGGAGCAAACACAGGAAGAGGGAGGGAGGATCAAAGTTGGTAGGAGGGGTAGATGGAGGGGAGGAGGGCATCATCAGGGAGAGGGAGCTGGCGGAAGCCACCGTGGGAGAGGGTAAGGAGAGTGGAGAGATGGAGACCGGTTGGGACGTGGGAATACAGACGCGGCAGTGGGTGGGGGCAGGAGAGGATGGGCGAGACAAGCGGGTGAGGAGGATCGAGTTTGCGGGAGGTGTACTGGATCCGTATCCTTTCAAGGAAAAGGAGGAGGTGGGGGAATGGAATGAGATCGTACATGATCCGCATTGGGCGAGGGGAGACAGATGCGATAGGTGAGGCGGAGAGCATAGCTTTCAAGGATTTGAAGGGAGTTATAAAAGGTAGGGGGGCGGAGATACAGGCCGGATGGGCATAACAAACGATAGGGTGGAAGAGGGATTTATAGGTATGGAGGGCGGTGGAGGGGTCCAGACTCCACGTACGGCCAGAAAGGAGCTTGAGGAGACGAAGACTGGAGCGTGCCTTGGCTTGGATTGTCCAGAGATGGGGGGGGGGGGGGGTCCAGGAGTGTCAACGGTCAAGGGTGACGCCAAGGTACTTAAGGGTGGGGTTGAGGGCGATAGGACGGCCATAGACGGTGAGATTGAAATCAAGGAGGCGGAAGGAAGGGGTGTGCTTTTGCCTACAATAATCGCCTGGGTTTTGGAGGGATTGACCTTGAGCAGCCACTGGTTGCACCAAGCGGTGAACCGGTCAGGGTGGGATTGGAAAAGGTGTTGGGAGCGCTGCAGGGTGGGGGCAAGGGCAAGGAAGGCAGTGTCATCGGCAAACTGGAGAAGGTGGACGGGGGGTGACAGTGGTGGCACGTCCGCCGTATATAAAAGGTACAGCCGGTTTCGGTCATTAACCACCATCCAGGATGTAACGTACAACAAATTAGTTAAAAGCATATCATAATCCTTTGAAGCTGAACAACATCGAACCATCCAGTGAATTTCATCTGATTACCATTTGCGTGAATGTGGCCAAATGCGTTGTACAGGTGGAAGCTCGTGAGGTATTTTAATTTAATTTCCAAAAGTACTTTAAAATTAGTTTTCTTTCATTTCTCGCGCTTTGCATTATGAACAACCTGCTTTTAACGTTATTTCCGAAGTCTGATTTTCAGTTAAAATAGCACAGTTATCTCTGATTTATCTTTATGTTAAACTGCACTAGCAGAAGTTGCATTAACTTTGGCTTAAGCCTGACGAGGTAAGATCTCAGAATTTAAAAAAAAATTCAATTTATTTAATATCCATAACAGAGACAATTTTTCTTAGCAGTACGATATATCTATGATCTCAGTCTAATAATTCCTAACATCACGATATTTTCGCTTTATGTAAAGCACATATGTTTGAAGTTCAATTTCTGCTATTAAACTTAGGAAGAGACGTTAATAAGGGATTTGTTCTTGCTTCCCCAATAACTGTGTAGAGAGCTACTTTATCAATTTCCCGCAATAAAATCACAGCCATTGTTCACACAAGGGGGTCCTCAACTCTTTTGTGGATACGTGCGTGGTGAGCACCAGACCCCGAGCTAGTGCAGCTCTCTTTCCTTTCCAGGCTGCATACCTTCCCTTTCCACATCCCTTTGTCACAGACCCTTCCCCCACCCCGATCCTTCCCTTCCCCTTCTCTCTCTCTTTCGGAGTATGTTTTGCGCCTACGTCTGGAGACGGATGCTTGTGAATGTATGACGTGGTTTCTCTTATCTCTGTAATGGAAAGTGTCTGTCCTTACTTTGTCCTTCTCTTTTCCTTGATTTTTCTCTTACCTCCTTCTCCGCTGCGGCGTTTGAGAATTCTTCTCTTCCTTCCTTTTCTTTGTTCATCCCTTTCTCTTTCACTCCTTCCTATGTTTGTCTGAAGGCCGATCCATGCGTTTCCACGCATAGTGGGTGATGGGGTAATGCGTAATTCCTCATCTTGGGTCGACAAGTAGGACACTTACATACCCCCTGGTAAAGGCCACGCCCATGGAGCGGTGATGACCTGAGCTAGTACCGTCGGAAAGTGCCGATCGCTCGCTCCGTCCGTTTCTTGGGAGGTGTGACCTGAGGTGTGGAAAACCACCTAAGGAGGAAGTGCCCTCATAGAGTGCCCCCACTGGGAAGGAGCGTGCTGTAGGATGTGAGATAATTGCAGTTCACCTTTACATGCCCAACCCTATGCATTGCTCTCGGTGTCAGTGGTTTAATCATACCAAACAGTTGTGTTCCAATACGGCCAAATGCGTTACCTGTGGCAGGGATCCCCATGAGGATAATTGCCCACCCTATCCCCACGCTGCATCAACTGTATGGGTGACCAAACTGCTTCCTCTAGAGATTATCCTATTTTTAAAGATGAACGAATTGTTCAGGTAATCCGAGTGCAGAAAAATGTGTCTACCTTTGCTGTTCGTACTTTATCCGCCAGCAGAAAGCCCACTGTGCTCCCACCGGGCAAATAAAGTACTGTCCTCGCCTCTCCTCGACCTACTAAGGAGGTGGCCACACAGACATGCGATCTCACATTTAGCGCCACAGTCATCAGGTCGAACAGCCCAAAGATCGCCCATTCCACCTCCCCACTATTACGCTCTCACTCTAAGGTTCAACCTTCATAGGCTCCTGCTAAATCACAGGCCCCAAAATTGGGATCCCAGGCTTCCAAAAATGAGCCTACGTACCCAGACCTCACAACTCTCCACTCCTCCTTCGTGTCAACGTCCTGCTTCCAAGGAGGCTCATAAGAAACACAATTCCTCTCCTTCTACGCCATGGCACGTCTCTACTACAGCGCCACCCATTGGTAGCTGCCTTCGGCTGTCTTCCGTGTCACAGAGACGCAATGCTGGGGGCCGATGAACCAGCCGATCACTGGCGGCAGGAGCTGCTCCCGAACAACCTATGGATCAGGATATTCAGCCTCTGGCTGAATGACACTTCACGCCGTCGGCCACCTGCTCTCGGCGGTCGTTGAGTTGATATTTTTCCTGTTTTCGTCCACTCTGTGTCAATTATCCATTGGAATATCTGCGCATTCGCTACAGTCGTGATGGACTGTCGATCCTCTTACGATCCTACTCCCCGTTATTCTTCTGTCTTCATTTCCAATCAGTCTGGTTTGATATCACCTCTGTTCGCGGCGTGACGGCACACAGGGGCTTTTGATTCTCCTCCATGATATTATCCCTTATCACCCAATTCATTTACAGAATTCCTTCCAAGCTGTCGCTGTACATATCTCCGTTTCTGGATTCAAATTCTCTCTGTGTACCATGTACATTGGATCGTCCACACCAGTGGCAAGAGCCGATCTTTTTCGTCTTCGTTGGCAGCTTTCACCCTCCTATTTGGTGGTTGGGGACTTCAGCGCCCACCACCACTTTGTGGATCTTCCTATATTTGTCTGAGAGGCTCCCTATTTATTGACCTCTTCTGCCAAGCGGATCTTGTTTGTCTAAACACTGGGGAACCTACATTTTTGTCTGCCTCCACATCAACCTACTCTCATTTGGACCTTTCAGTTGGTATTGTTCGGCTAGAGCGGGGCTTAGAACAGTTCGCTCTTGCTGATACACACTCGAGTGACCATTTTTCGTGTATCCTTCTATTACAGCTACGACTGACATCTATGCGCCCAAGATGCTGGAAGTTTTCCCAACCGGACTCGACACTTCTTTCCTCTATATCAACATTTGATGACCGTCAGTTTCCTAGCATCGACGATCAGGTCACTCATGTTACAGAACTTATTCTTACAGCCATGGAACGTTTAATACACCACAGCTCCACTTTACCGAAGCGCCCCCAAGCTCCTTGGTGGAACGATGCATGAGTGGAGATGTGCTCTTCGCGTTTTCTGCCATCATCCTCTGTTGGCCATATCCACTATAAGCAGTTACTTGCGTGACGCCGTCGCATCATAACCAATAGCAAGAAGGCAAGCTGAGACTTCTTTACCAGCTCCTTTAATACCTTTCTCCCTCATCAGTTGTTTGGAATCGAATCCGACGGCTACCAGGCAGATCCCGTCCAGTTATTCCCCGTTGTCTGGGCTAACTGTTGCGCCAGATACCTTAGTGGACCTAGTCACAATCTCTAACTCATTGGGTCAACACTTTGCTGAGATTTCGAGCTCTTCTAATTACCCACCAGCCTTTCTCCTAAAGAAACTGGTAGCGGAAGAGGGCCCTCTTGCTTTTCCTCTCAAAATCGAGAATGCTATAATGTCGGTATGCAGGAACTCAGACAAGCACTTTCCTCCTCTCGCTCTTCTGCTCTGCGACCGGATGGTATCCAAGTCCAAATGTTGCTGCATCCATCATACCGTAGTCTTCACCTTTATAACTGACGTTGGGTCGACAGTACCTTTCCCAGAAAATGGCGGGAAGCTATCGTCATTACCGCTCCGAAGCCTGCAAAGGGCAAACATCTCACCTCCAGCTATCGCCCAGTCTTTCCCACCAGTATAGTTTGTAAGGTTTTGGAACATATGGTTAACTGCCATTTAGGCTGCTGGCTGGATTCGCGAAATATTTTAACCACTGCCCAATGTGTTTTCCGAAAGCATCGTTCTGCAGCTGACCATCTTGTTGCTCTCCCCTCTTATAACATGAACAACTTTCTCAGGAAACGACAAACGGTAATAATGGAGAAGGCATAAGATACCTATTGGAGGACAGGCATCCTCTGCACACTCTTCTCTTGTGACTTTCGAGGTCGGCTAACCACTTTCATCTGTGAATTTATGACTGAGCGCACATATATGGTGGGGGTGAACACTACTCTACTCCGCACCTTCTACAAGGAAAACGAGTTGCCTCAGGGCTCCATGCTAAGTGTTGTACTGTTCGCAATCTCTGTAAATTATGGATTCTTCCCGATGTCTCTGGCTCTCTCTTTGACGACGATTTTGCGATCTGCTATAGCTTTCAACAGACCAGCCTTCTTGAACGACGCCTTCAAGAATGTCTCGATCGCCTCCACTCATGGAGTATCGAAACCGGCTTCCGATGTTGTCCCTGTAAGACCTTCCGTGTGAATTTTTGGCGTCGTGCGGAGTTTCATCCGCCTTTCCTACATCTAGGCCCTGATGCCCTTACATTCGCGGACGTCGCCAAATTCTTGGGACGTACGTTTGAGAGAAAACTTTTCTGGTCTTGCCAAGTTTCATATCTTCGGGCTCTCTGTTTGCGATCCCTCAACACCTTCCGTGTTCAGAGTGGTACCTTCTGGGGAGTGGACATAATGGTCTTCCTCCACCTATATCGCACCTTAGTGCACTAGAAATTGGACTACGAAAGCATAGTTTACTCCTCTGCACGTCTAGTCTTTGGCGTCTAGACTCTGTCCGCCACCATGGATTGCATTCAGCGTCTGGAGCTTTTTAGACCAGCCCCGTGGGGAGCCTTTACTCTGAGACTGATGAACTTCCACTGTCCAATCGGTGAGCTGTCCTTCTGAGTCGTTACGCTAGTTATCTGTCTTCCATGCCTGCTCATCTGGCCCATGCCCTCTTTTTCGACACCTCCTTGGATTTGGGATATACAGGCCATCCTTCCTCTTTTCTACCACTGGAAGTCAACTGCTATAGTGACTCTCCTTCCATTTTCCTAAAAATTTCTTGACAAATGCGGTTATGACGCCACCTTGCTTCGATCCCGGACCTGTCTTCTCCGTGACCTTTGTCAGCTTCCCAAGGATAGTATCCCCCCCCCCTTCCTATTGTTTATCGTCGGGCATTTGCTTCTCTATGCGCACAAATGGACGACGCCATATTTTTTTACACTGACAGCCCCAAGAGCACTTCTGGGGTCGGGAGTGCCTATATTGTTGGCAATACCCCTATTAGATTTCGGCTTCGCGACCAGTGTTCGGTTTTTACTGCGGAGCTTTACGGTTTTATCCAGGCTGTCCAACAAATCCATCGCCATTATCGGATACAGTATATTATATTCTCAGCTTCGCTCAGCTCTTTTCATCTTCCAAGCTCTTTATTCCGTCCATCCTCAGGTCCACCAGATTCAGGACTGCCTACACATACTCCACTTGGGGGTCATGTCTGTATCATTCCTCTGGGTCCTAGGGCATGTTAGTATCCGCTGAAACGAGAAAGTCGATATAGTGGCAAAGGCTGCTGTCTCTGTTCCTCTGCTCGCTAGTCCCATGGTTCCCTTTGTTAATTGTATTAATTCGATGTGATTATATCGAAGTGCTATGTTAATTGTTGTGCTTGTTTGCAGCTTCTTCAGTGTCTTACACTGATCTGTACCTAATTTTTACTTCTGTTTTCACATGATGTCTACGAATGTTCTTGCATGAGGTTGGCGACGATCGTCTTTGGACGAAGTTGAAGGACTTGTGCAAGATGCTTGTTGGCAAACTTTTGGGTGCGCAGAGTCATTCTTCGTCGAATTTTGCAACAGGATGTTGCCGTAGTTTTGTGTGGCTCTCAACATAAAGTAGAATCTTTACTCCGGAATCTCGTGGAATATTGGCTTTAAAACCGTGTATTTTTCTTCTCAAGACATTGCTGAAGGTATTTATATTTTTGTAGCTCTTCGCAGACGTCTAGTTTACAATAGGGTGGGTACTTGGAAAGGTGTACCTTGAAATATTGTAGCCCATCTCCTCCCTTCAACATCAATCTTGGAACTCTTCATCTTCTGTTCTTCCAAGCATCTTTCTTTCTTCAGACTTGAACCGTCTCTTCTTCTCTGGGCAGGATGTGGTAAATTAATGTCTACTAGTTCCTTTGAAGTTTTACATTCGTTAGTGTTACAATCGTTTATTAGGACGTGTAGTTCAGCATTGATTGACTGATTTTCCTTTACCACGTAGTTCAATAGTAGTTGAATCGGTAATTGTAAAAGCAACACTTGTCCACTTTTTGGCAAAAATTAGATATATATGGAGATAGCCTTGAGGATACTTAGATGCAGCATCTATGGAAAAATCACACTTGTCCTAGGCATGTTAATGCTTTTACAGGCATACAGTTTTTGGTGTTCTTTGCAGTAATAACATGAGTCCTGGACTAACGTTATTATTGCAAGAAATGGCAGATGGCAGCATCAAACGAACATACTCGGATCTTGTTTCATGTAGTGAATAGAATGCATGCCAGACGGTAGCACATCAGACTCTGTGATTGTTACCTGTGTGCATTGTTGTAGCAGCTGCGTATACATTGTCGTTTAGTTTTGTTTATAGAACACGTTTCTTTGGATTATCTACGCACAATGTCGAAGAAGAGAGGTGCGCAACCGGAAATATATAAAAGAAATGTCATACAAGGTGCCAGAACAAAGGGAATTGGTTACGTGAATCACAGTGGAAGAGAAATTAATGCTGTAAAAATAGGACCTGACTGTGGGTAAGTTTAAAGGCTATGTGAAGTAATCTCTTGTCTGTGTATTTTTTACTTCTTAGAGGTTCTCATCTGTTCTAAGTTTTATGGTAGGTAAATATCATATGGATAATTTACTCTATCAATAAAAAGTTATTGATTGTACTTAAATAATTTTTTTGCGACTCTTTTACATTTCCTGACATAGGTATTCGTGTATTACTGTTTCAGATGTTTCAGATGTAAGAAACTGTGTTTTAAGACGATCTCTGAACATGAGCAGATAGATATATTCACTAAACTTCACGATTTTGAGAATAAGAACACACAAGATGGTTACCTTGCCGAAGACTCCGGAAAAGTGATGGCCAATCTAAGCCAAGACCACTAAATTATCGATATCACGTGGTAACTGGATGCTAGGTGGGTCGAAGTGTGAAAAAAGGCATTTTGTAGCCTTTTTGGCATTACAAATGAACTTGTGCGACGAATTTGTAATTGTGTGAAAAATTAGGGTCGCTCATGTGACAGTAGAGGATGTACTGCTTCACCCAATACAACACCACGGGAAGCCCTAGCGATAATTGAGGAGCATATTAAAACATTTCCTACGAAAATCTCACATTATTAAAGCAAAGAAATGTATTACTTAAATCCAGAATTATCTGTAAAAAGTATGTATTAACTGTTCATGAAGTTATATCCTCATACCAGAGTGTCATATTGTATATATTTAAGAGTTTTCAATGAGTCTTTTAACTTACGCTTTGGGTGGCCGCAAATCGAAACTTTTTGCTCTTGTGAGTCACTTTCAGTGAAGATTAAGGGTCCATCATTAAACGATACTGCAAAGCGTGTAGCTGTAGCGGAACTCATGGTACATACAAGAAGCAAAAAATTCTATTTAAAGATGGATGCTGTTAAGGAGAAGTGTGCAGAAAATGAGCATGTGCTAGCATTGTGTTTCGATTATATGCAAAATCTGCAGTTGCCTAAGCTCCCAGTACAGGAAGCTTTTTATTTAAGGCAAATTAACGTTAATGCATTCTGTATAACAGAACTAAAGAGCAACCAATCCAAGGTATATCTGTACCACGAAGGTACTGCCCACAAAGGACCTAACGAAGTACGCTCGTTTTTGGTTGATTACATCAACACAGAGACACCTGATAGCGTTACTGAATTACACCTGTTCTCTGATGGGAGCTCTGCGCAAAATAAGAACAACACAGTGGTTAGGGTAATGAACTGCCTTGTAAGTTCTGGCAGTTTCAAAGATGTATTCCAGCATTTTCCTGTAGGTGGCCATTCATTTTTACCATGTTACCGTACATTTGCTTCCATAAAGCGGGTGATATGAAGAAAAGACAGAATATATTCCTTGTATGAGTATGTTCAATGTATGGTGACATCATCCAAAAAACAAAATATTAATGTAAAGCTTGTTGCCACAGAAGACATTTTGGGTTACAAAAAATGGTGGCCCAAATTTATAAGTGATCCTGTTTGTCTGACGACAGTTATGGGACGAATGTGGACAAATGCAGTAAAGTGAAATTCACAGTGTCCTCATTTAGAGCTTCCATCACAGCGAAATGTTTCCAGGTAAAGTTGACTGTTATTATCATATTGATGGTCTCGTAAAACACCGCTTTTCATGCGACATGCATTACAGACACAACAATAGTTGCATGCAGAAAATGCATATTAATAACAAAGTTGCAATCAATGTCAAAAAATTGAAAGATGTGGGACAATTAAAGCAATATATTCCTGATGAGCACAAAGTCTTTTTCTGGAATTGACACTCCTGAAGTGATTCATAATAAATTTTTGGAGTAAAATAACCTGTATAGTGTAGTGTTAATCTTTCATTGACCTGTTAGGTGAAATAAGAAATTTAATTCCTAATGTCACCATTTACATCGTCATATCTTTAGTCTTTCCATACAGTGTGAGCATACATTAACATAATTTTTCAGTTTGTCTGTAAAACAATATTAGACACTGTACAAGTAATATTGTATATTAAATTTATACAATAAAGTAATTTTTGACAACATAAACAAATGTTGATGTTAAAATGTCAGTCCGAAATATTCATCCTGCAATTACAACGTAAGTCCCTACAATTAAAACAAGTCGTTCATGCAAAGTTATTACGTTTAAAGTACTTTGTTTTATTCTTATATCTTACGTAAACTACACAGTCAATATTAAAATTAATGGATTTATCCTACTTTCCATTGTTTAGCCTGTATACAGTTTTTTGATACTCCTGAAAAATTTACTTTTTTGGATTAAATTGTTTTTACAATTACTGATTCAGTTCAATAATAAATATCGTAATCTGGAGGAGACACTGGGATTCCACATCTAAAGTTTTTTTTTTGCAAAATTTTGCCTCAGCCAAGCTGGGGTTTCGGCGAGGCGTTTTGTGTTTACACCGCACTCTGGATGCTGTTTCATTTTGCTTTTCTTTTTTTGTAATCCATCATCCCCTGTAGTCCTTCTGACTTGAGTATCAGCCGGAAGAGAATTTTCCAAAGCCCTGGACCCAACGTCGATCTTCTGCTGCTCATCCACCCCCCTTGTACTTTGTTTGTCACGACAAGGCTGCTACAGCAGTGAGGTACAAGGGTTGCCTCGGTTACAAATCGCCATCCTTCTCGTGCCCTTGCTGGCGCCTCCGCATCGTAACAAATCTTTGATCTCATCCATTCACGTCCCATATAAATTTTCGGTTGTCGTCCGCCGCATTGTCGTAGGCAGTTGACGATTGTTTCTCGCAGCAGGTCGAGTACAAAAATTTTAAAATCTACCTCATGCCTAACGCTTAATTTAATAGCAGTTCCTCTTATCAGGTTCGAATTTGTCCCTGCTATTTTAAGCAAATGAGACTGTTTATGTTCGTAATTGCGGTGTCATGGTGTAGTATGTTAGTATGTCCTGCTATTACATCACCACCATTGCAAACTCTACCTATCGTGTTAATTGCTACATATAAGAATTTAAGGTACTTCTCAGTTCTCTGTCTCTTCTTTTCCTCAGACTCCTGGTCACGTCCTGTCTGAAACATACTTCATGGCTTCTTTGATAATATTTACTGGTGCCTATAAGTGACTATTCATCATCCCTTTCAATATGGCTTACATCTTTCTTTTTTTTTTTGTCATCAGTCTACTGACTGGTTTGAAGCGGCCCGAGACGAATTCCTTTCCTGTGCTAACCTCTTCATCTCAGAGTAGCACTTTCAACCTACGTCCTCAATTATTTGCTTGACGTATTCCAATCTCTGTTTTCGTCTACAGTTTTTGCCCTCTACAGTTTTCTCTAGTACCATGGAAGTCATTCCCTCATGTCTTAGCAGATGTCCTATCATCGTGTCTCTTCTCCTTATCAGTGTTTTCCACATATTCCTTTCCTCTTCGATTCTGCGTAGAACCTCCTCATTCTTTACCTTATCAGTCCACCTAATTTTCAACATTCGTCTATAGCACCACATCTCAAATGCTTCGATTCTCTTCTGTTCCGGTTTACCCACAGTCCATGTTCCACTACCATACAATGCTGTACTCCAGACGTACATCCTCAGAAATTTCTTCCTCAAATTACGGCCGGTATTTGATATTAGTAGACTTCTCTTGGCCAGAAATGCCTTTTTTGCCATAGCGAGTCTGCTTTTGATGTCTTCCTTGCTCCGTCCGTCATTGGTTATTTTACTGCCTAGGTAGCAGAATTCCTTAACTTCATTGACTTCCTGACCATCAATCCTGATGTTAAGTTTCTCGCTCTTCTCATTTCTACTACTTCTCATTACCTTTGTCTTTCTCCGATTTACTCTCAAACCATACTGTGTACTCATTAGACTGTTCATTCCGTTCAGCAGATCATTTAATTCTTCTTCACTTCCACTCAGGATAGCAATGTCATCAGCGAATCGTATCATTGATATCCCTTCACCTTGTATTTTAATTCCACTAATGAAACTTTCTTTTATTTCCATCACTGCTTCCTCGATGTACAGATTGAAGAGTAGGGGCGAAAGGCTACAGCTTTGCCTTACAACCTTCTTAATACGAGCACTTAGTTCTTGATCGTCCACTCTTATTATTCCCTCTTGGTTGTTGTACATATTGTATATGACCCGTCTCTCCCTATAGCTTACCCCTACTTTTTTCAGTATCTCGAACACCTTGCAGCATTTTATATTGTCGAACGCTTTTTCCAGCTCGACAAATCCTATGAACGTGTCTTGATTTTTCTTTAGCCTTGCTTCCATTATTAGCCGTAACGTCCGAATTGCCTCTCTCGTGCCTTTACTTTTCCTAAAGCCAAACTGATCGTCACCTAGCGCATTCTCAATTTTCTTTTCCATTCTTCTGTATATTATTCTTGTAATCAGCTTCGATGCATGAGCTGTTAAGCTCTTGCCGTCTTCGGAATTGTGTGGATGATGCTTTTCCGAAAGTCAGATGGTATGTCGCCAGACTCATATATTCTACACACCAACGTGAATAGTCGTTTTGTTGCCACGTCCCCTAATGATTTTAGAAATTCTGATACAATGTTATCTATCCCTTCTGTCTTATTTGATCGTAAGTCCTCCAAAGCTCTTTTAAATTCCGATTCTAATACTGGATCCCCTATCTCCTCTAAATCGACTCCTGTTTCTTCTTCCATCACATCAGACAAATCTTCACCCTCATAGAGGCTTTCAATGTATTCTTTCCACCTATCTGCTCTCTCCTCTGCATTTAACAGTGGAATTTCCGTTGTACTCTTAATGTTACCACCGTTGCTTTTAATGTCACCAAAGGTTGTTTTGACTTTTCTGTATGCTGAGTCTGTCCTTCCGACAATCATATCTTTTTTGATGTCTTCACATTTTTCCTGTAGCCATTTAGTCTTAGCTTCCCTGCACTTCCTATTTATTTCATTCCTCAGCGACTTGTATTTCTGTATTCCTGATTTTCCCGGAACATGTTTGTACTTCCTCCTTTCATCAATCAACTGAAGTATTTCTTCCGTTACCCATGGTTTCTTCGCAGCTACCTTCTTTGTACCTATGTTTTCCTTCCCAACTTCTGTGATGGTCCTTTTTAGAGATGTCCATTCCTCTTCAACTGTACTGCCTACTGCGCTATTCCTTATTGCTGTATCTATAGAGTTAGAGAACTTCAAACGTATCTCGTCATTCCTTAGAACTTCCGTATCCCACTTCTTTGCGTATTGATTCTTCCTGTCTAATGTCTTGGACTTCAGCCTACTCTTCATCACTACTATATTGTGATCTGAGTCTATATCTGCTCCTGGGTACGCCTTACAATCCAATATCTGATTTCGGAATCTCCGTCTGAACATGATGTAATCTAATTGAAACCTTCCCGTATCTCCCTGCCTCTTCCAAGTATACCTCCTCCTCTTGTGATTCTTGAACAGGGTATTCGCTATTACTAGCTGAAACTTGTTACAGAATTCAATTAGTCTTTCTCCTCTTTCATTCCTCGTCCCAAGCCCATATTCTCCTGTAACCTTTTCTTCTACTCATTCCCATACAACTGCATTCCAGTCGCCCATGACTATTAGATTTTCGTCCCCCTTTACATACTGCATTACCCTTTCAATATCCTCATACACTTTCTCTATCTGTTCATCTTCAGCTTGCGACGTCGGCATGTATACCTGAACTATCGTTGTCGTTGTTGGTCTGCTGTCGATTCTGATTAGAACAACCCGGTCACTGAACTGTTCATAGTAACATACCCTCTGCCCTACCTTCCTATTCATAGCGAATCCTGCACCTGTTATACCATTTCCTGCTGCTTTCGATATTACCCGATACTCATCTGACCAGAAATCCTTGTCTTCCTTCCACTTCACTTCACTGACCCCAACTATATCTAGATTGAGCCTTTGCATTTCCCTTTTCAAATTTTCTAGTTTCCCGATCACGTTCAAGCTTCTGACATTCCACGCCCCGACTCGTAGAACGTTATCCTTTCGTTGATTATTCAATCTTTTCCTCATGGTAACCTCCCCCTTGGCAGTCCCCTCCCGGAGATCCGAATGGGGGACTATTCCTGAATCTTTTGCCAATGGAGAGATCATCATGACACTTCTTCAACTACAGGCCTCACGTCCTGTGGATACAAGTTACGTGTCTTTAATGCAGTGGTTTCCATTGCCTTCTGCATCCTCATGTCGTTGATCATTGCTGATTCTTCCGCCTTTAGGGGCAATTTCCCACACCTAGGACAAGAGAGTGCCCTGAACCTCTATCCGCTCCTCCGCCCTCTTTGACAAGGCCGTTGGCAGAATGAGGCTGACTTCTTATGCCGGAAGTCTTCGGCCGCCAATGCTGATTATTTATCAAAATTTAGGCAGTGGTGGGGATCGAACCCGGGATCTAAGACGTTTTGAATCAAAGACGCTACCCCTAGACCACGGGTACCCTGGAATGGCTTACATGATGAATTCCTAAACTTTTGCCTATTTCATTCTATGTTCGGTTCGGTCTGGCTATACCATTTGGTTTGAGTGGTAGAACATTGTTCCTTAGGTCTGCAAGGCTCTTGCTCTTCCACTTATGTTTGAAACTGTACAGCCCTGGCTCAATCAGAAGTGTAATGCTCTCAGTTAATACGAACTGTGACCTTCCTGTCAGGAAATCACGAATCCAATCACACATAGGAACGAAGGTTAAATATAAGTTGCTTATGCGGAATGGTTTCAAAAGCCTTCTGGAAATCTCAAAATATTCAAGCAGTTTGACGTCCCCTGTCCATAACAGTCATTACTTCGCGAAAATAAAGAGCTAGTTGTGTTTTAGAAGAACGATGCTTTCTGAACCCGTATTGGCTATTTGTCAATAAATCATATTCTTTGAGGTGCTGCACAATGTCTGAGCATAGTATGTGTTCCAAAATCCTACTGCATGTTGACGTTAGTGATACGAGTCTGTAATTCAGAGGATCACTCATAATTTCTTTCCCAGTATTGGTGTGACTTCTGCAACTTTCCAGTCTCTGTGTACAGATCCTTCTATGAGCGAGCATCTGTATGTGATTGCTAAGTATTGAGCTATTATATCAGCATACCTTAGAAGGAACGCGACTTTTATACAATCTGGAGCGAAATCTTTCACTTTCACATGTGTTTTTTAATCTGCTAGCTAAACCAAGGATATATACTTCTAAGTGCCCGATGTTGGCAGTTTTTCGTGATTCGAATTCTGGAATATTTAACTCGTCTTCTTTTGTGAAGGAATTTCGGAAAACGGTGTATAGTAACTCTGATTTAGTGGCGCTGACATCAATAACATCACCATTGTTGCTGTGCAGTGCAGGTATTGATTGCGTCTTACAACTGGCGTACTTTACATACCACCAGAATCTCTCTGATTTTCTGCCATATTTCGAAACCGTTTCATTGTGGAACCTATTAAAACCGTCTTGCATTGAAGTTCGCGCAACATTCTTAGCTTCGGTAAAACTTCGTCAATCTTAGGAATTTTGAGTTCTTTTAAATTTGGCATACTTTTTTCTTTGCTTTTGCAACAATGTCCTCACTGTTTTCTGTACGATGAGGGATCGGTACCATCTCATGTTAATTTATTTGGTATATATCTCTCAACTGCTGTCGAAATTATTTCTTTGAACTAGTTGTTCAAAATAATTTCTTGAAAAGGCATTCAGTATGATTTCAGACAACGTTTTATGCTTACCACCTATTTAGCATATATTTTAGCCAAAATATCTAGGGTAGATTGAAGTCACCACCAACTATAATTCTATGAGAGGTGATGATGATGATGAGGTTCCATACTCCGAGGAGCGTAGGGAACGATGAGGGAGACCCGCACCGCCTACTGGGTAACGTCCTAGCGGAGGTGGTTGGCCATTGCCTTCCCCCGACCCTAATGGTGAGTATGAATGGGGTACCTATTTGAAATGACACTCAGGTTGTCGTTGAACTGTTCAGTAACTGTATCATCTGAGTCGGGGGTCGGTAAAAGGAACCAATTATTAATTTTTTCCGAGTGTAACCTCACCCATACTAACTCACAGGAACTACGTACTCGTAATTCACTTATACTACATGGTAAACTACTTCTAACAGAAATAAATATTCCACTACCAATTGTATTTGATATATCTTTTCTGAACTTATTTCCGGCTTTAGCCAACTTTCTGTACGTATAACGATTTGAGATTCAGTGCTTTCTATTAGCGCTTGGAGCTCTGGTTCTTTTCCAGCACAGCTCTACGACAGTTCACAATTACAATACTGGTTGTTGCTATGTCTACCCTCTTCCTGTTTCGTTTTGCACCCTTTGAAACTGAAGCGTTTTCTCCACTTGAAAGCAGTCGCTCACTTTAATCACAAATATCTGTCTGAAAACACGGTGAATAGTAGAGGGGGTATAAATGGAAACAGTGGCGTATTTAGAGTTACAAGATAATGACAAGTTTTATTAAACCAGTAGTAACTAGAACTAGCTGATAAATCTTACACAAGAAATGACAAACACAGATCAGATAAGGAATGGTGTTTGACAGGCAAAGGATGCATTGACGTGGAAGCTACATACATTCTTCCCTGAATTAATCCCTTTTACAACGCAGTCTGACGTCGTTTACATGAAGCCACATTGAGGCGCAACTCTATTCAAATGGAGTCAACTACAATCAACTATGCCTCAAACAATGGTTCACCTGAGAGCAGGGAGCTGTGAATATCATTTAACAACTCTACGCAGAAGCAGCAGTACTTTACCCTTTGACCTCGTTTCAGGCGGCAGCAGAAAAGCTGTGGGCGAGGAGCGGTCTCTGACGCGTCCACGATAATATCCGAACAACGCGGTCTGGCGTTCTGATTATCAGAACGCGGGAAACTTTGCTATGAGAGCCCTGAAATCCTATCAGATTTCAGTGTGAAGTGCACCCGTTCGTGTCTGGCGAAACCAAATTGACTCACAGACATGAGGGTACGTGCTGGAATTGTCAGACGTCAGATACCGACTGAGGACGAATAAGTTAACTCTTGTGACACAAGATATGTCCGAGATGGTACACAGTTGCTCTGTCGGTACAGTTAGACACGGCCACAGGCTCTTAGTCCACCACAATATACAAATCACAAGTCTCACTCAGGAGGGGAATACCTGAAGTTCTCAAATTCAAATGGTTCAAATGGCTCTCAGCACTATGGGACTTAACATCTGAGGTCATCAGTCCCCTAGAAGTTAGAAGTACTTAAACCTAACTAACCTAAGGACATCACCCACATCCATGCCCAAGGCAGGATTCGAACCTGCGACCGTAGCGGTCGCGCGGTTCCACACGAAGCGCCTAGAACCGCTCGGCCACACCGCTC
Organism: Schistocerca gregaria; assembly: GCF_023897955.1. Taxonomy (NCBI): domain Eukaryota; kingdom Metazoa; phylum Arthropoda; class Insecta; order Orthoptera; family Acrididae; genus Schistocerca; species Schistocerca gregaria. Next base: position 517,887,443 of record NC_064924.1, read on the forward strand.
GGCCTCAAGTTCTCAACCAAGCCTCGGTACCGTAGCCGAATTAGCAAAACGAAATTGCCCCCAATATTCTACAAACCATCGAGTCTCCCTCTACTCATTGAATCTCCCCTCTTGACTGTTCGGTTGGTCTGGTAGCCAATCCAGAAACAACACCAGCGTTCCCACGCTGTGGGTGCAAGCCCCTGCTTTCCATATCCTGAGAAAAGCCAATCGGCGCCTCCAAATGTCTCTTCTCAGAAAAAGTAGGTTTTAGACTACAGAGACATCGTTCTCACAGTAAGCATGGCCTTGTTTTGCCAGGAAACATTTACCTAAATCGGACAACAGTCCCTCATTTAAGGAGCGATCTAATCTTCCCGGGCCGACAATTTCCAATTTCTGAAACAAGGCTGATAAGCTTTCCACACAATTGTGCCCATGAAATGTGTTTTTGCCGCTCATTAAAAGAACCTGGCGACTTCATGACGTCAGGGGAGGTACAGTCTTGCCTCCACTAAAAGCGTCCACCAGCCACTCTGTCCGTATCGTCACATCCTCTAACGCGAGAATTCGTGGAGTTTTATGAGATTACCACCGCCTGCACAAAAGCCCAGTTTATAGCAATCTCTCTTAAATGACTTCCTCCAGCCACTTTCAGCCGTCTGGCCATCTTCCTTGATTGACTGGGGCCGGTTCCAGGTACAATGTATTGCAAACCGGCGTCCTTCCATCCGATCCTAAGCGGAAGAAGCAGAGAGCTTCCCACCAGAACACACTCTGCTCCTGACCTACTTAGCGCATCTGGAAACCCACCACCCTGTGGCGCAAAGAGTAATTATGATGTTTTATTTATGACAGAATCCTCATCTCTTTAATACATCTACATGACTGCTCTGCAATTCACATTTAAGTGCTTGGCAGAGGGTTCATCGAACCACAATCATACTATCTCTCTACTATTCCACTCCCGAATAGCGAGAGGGAAAAACGAACACCTAAACCTTTCTGTTCGAGCTCTGATTTCTCTTATTTTATTTTGATGATCATTCCTATCTATGTAGGTTGGGCTCAACAAAATATTTTCGCATTCGGAAGAGAAAGTTGGTGACTGAAATTTCGTAAAAAGGTCTCGCCGCGACGAAAAACGTCTATGCTGTAATGACTTCCATCCCAACTCGTGTATCATATCTGCCACACTTTCTCCCCTATAACGTGATAATACAAAACGAGCTGCCCTTTTTTGCACCCTTTCAATGTCCTCCGTCAATCCCACCTGGTAAGGATCCCACACCGCGCAGCAATATTCTAACAGAGGACGAACGAGTGTAGTGTAAGCTGTCTCCTTAGTGGACTTGTTGCATCTTCTAAGTGTCCTGCCAATGAAACGCAACCTTTGGCTCGCCTTCCCGACAATATTATCTATGTGGTCCTTCCAATTGAAGTTGTTCGTAATTTTAACACCCAGGTACTTAGTTGAATTGACAGCCTTGAGAATTGTACTATTTATCGAGTAATCGAATTCCAATGGATTTCTTTTGGAACTCATGTGGATCATCTCACACTTTTCGTTATTTAGCGTCAACTGCCACCTGACACACCATACAGCAATCTTTTCTAAATCGCTTTGCAACTGATACTGGTCTTCGGATGACCTTACTAGACGGTAAATTACAGCATCATCTGCGAGCAGTCTAAGAGAACTGCTCAGATTGTCACCCAGGTCATTTATATAGATCAGGAACAGTAGAGGTCCCAGGACGCTTCCCTGGGGAACACCTGATTTCACTTCAGTTTTACTCGATGATTTGCCGTCTATTACTACGAACTGCGACCTTCCTGATAGGAAATCACGAATCCAGTCACACAACTGAGACGATACCCCATAGCTCCGCAGCTTGATTAAAAGTCGCTTATGAGGAACGATGTCAAAAGCTTTCCGGAAATCTAGAAATACGGAATCAACTTGAGATCCCCTGTCGATAGCGGCCATTACTTCGTGCGAATAAAGAGCTAGCTGCGTTGCACAAGAGCGATGTTTTCTGAAGCCATGCTGATTACGTGTCAATAGATCGTTCCCTTCGAGGTGATTCATAATGTTTGAATACAGTATATGCTCCAAAACCCTACTGCAAACCGACGTCAATGATATAGGTCTGTAGTTAAATGGATTACTCCTACTACCCTTCTTGAACACTGTTGCGACCTGCGCAATTTTCCAATCTGTAGGTACAGATCTATCGGTGAGCGAGCGGTTGTATATGAGTGCTAAGTAGGGAGCTATAGTATCAGCGTAATCTGAAAGGAACCTAATCGGTATACAATCTGGACCTGAAGACTTACCCGTATCAAGCGATTTGAGTTGCTTCGCAACCCCTAAGGTATCTACTTCTAAGAAACTCATGCTAGCAGATGTTCGTGTTTCAAATTCTGGAATATTCCATTCGTCTTCCCTGGTGAAGGAATTTCGCAAAAGTGCGTTCAATAACTCCGCTTTAGCGGCACAGTCGTCGATAACAGTACCATCGGCACTGCGCAGCGAAGGTATTGACTGCGTCTTGCCGCTTGTGTACTTTACATACGACCAGAATTTCTTCGGATTTTCTACCAAATTTCGAGACAATGTTTCGTTGTGGAACCTATTAAAGGCATCTCGCATCGAAGTACGTGCCAAATTTCGCGCGTCTGTAAATTTTAGCCCATCTTCGGGATTTCGCGTTCTTCTGAACATCGCATGCTTTTTCCGTTGCCTCTGTGCATCACATAGTTGCACCTTAAAGCTGTCTTCACTCTACTTTGCATGGAATGGTATTTTTATGAAAGTTGTGTGTATTTGAGAATTCTTTTGCTGTAAAAGTAACATAAATGTTATGACAACCTTGTACACAGCGAGGAACAGGTGCTGTTCATCAACACAGAATTCAGATAATAAAGTATTACACCCCTGATATCAAACAGTAAAAATAATACTTAGCTTTGTTGCTGTTGTTGCAGCGTCAGTTGCTAACAGTGGATCTGATGGTTCAAATGGCTCTGAGCACTATGGGACTCAACTGCTGTGGTTATTAGTCCCCTAGAACTTAGAACTACTTAAACCTAACTAACCTAAGGACATCACATACATCCATGCCCGAGGCAGGATTCGAACCTGCGACCGTAGCAGTCGCACGGTTCCGGACTGCGCGCCTAGAACCGCGAGACCACCGCGGCCGGCCGGTTGATCTGAATGTAGAAATATATATATATATATATATATATATATATATATATATATATATATATATATATATATATATATATATATATATATATATATATATATAGATACAAAAGATTTGTAAATCTGTCACTCTTCAGTACAGTATATATTCAGAGGACGTCGAATCCTGGGCACTATGAAAGTATGTAAATGATATTCAAGTGACAAACGCAGCAAATGGGCTCTTTTCGTGAATGTTCGAACTTAAGTAGACCCGCCTGGAGCTCTGGAGAGGGTATGCTGCAAGACCTGCATGTATGGAAACACGGTGGCGTAACTGCCAGCGCTCTTATTTGAACTAGCAGCTGACCGGGTAGCGGCCGACAGCGTAATTAATAACAGTGTAGATACTGGTGTCGCAATGAAAAATGTTCCTATCATAGCACAAAAAAGAGAATATGTCCTGGGCAGAGTTAGGGTTGTAAAAGAAACGAACTAGCTTCGCGACTTATCTGGCAGCTTCAAATACGAGGGTCACTCCGAAAGAAATGCACACTATTTTTTTTAATCCATCTTTTATTCTACGTTTTTGAAAGTTTGACAGTGTCTAGAGTCAACCTTTAGGAACAATATTATCTTTTCTCCACATAATTTCCATCCATCTCAACTGCCTTACGCCATCTTGGAACCAGCGCCTGTATACCCGCACGGTAAAATTCTGGGCCAACCTGTTGGAGCCACTGTTTGGCAGCGTGCACAAGGGAGTCATCATCTTCAAACCATGTTCCACGCAGAGAGCCTGTCAGTTTCCCAAAGAGATGATGCTCACATGGAGTCAGGTCAGGACTGTAAGGCGGGTATTTCAGTGTTGTCCATCCGAGTTTTGTCATCGCTTCCATGGTTTTTTGACTGACATGTAGCCGTGCATTGTCGTGCAACAGCAAAACCTGCTTTTGCCGATGTGGTCGAACACTACTCAGTCGAGCTTGAAGTTTCTTCATTGTCGTCACATACGCATCAGCATTTATGGTGGTTCCACTTGGCATGGTGTCCACAAGCAAGAGTCCTTCGTAATCGAAAAACACCGTAGCCATAACTTTTCTAGCAGAAGGTGTGGTTTTAAATTTTTTTTCTTGCGTGGATTTGCATGATGTCACTCCACTGATTACCTCTTCGTCTCTGGTGAAAACTGATGGAGGCATGTTTCATCACCTGGCACAATTCTCCCAAGAAATTCATCTCCACCATTCTAGTACTGTTCCATAAGTTCGCTGCATACCGTTTTTCTTGTTTCTTTTTGAGCCACTGTCAACATCCTGGGAAGACACCAGGCACAAACCTTTTTTAACGCCAACACTTTCAGTATTCTGCAAACACTTCCTTCATCTATCCCAACGTTGTGTGACAATTCGTTCACTGTGATGCGTCTGTCAGCAGTCACCAATTCGTTAACTCTCTGCACATTATCTAGTGTGTGCAGTACGAGGCCTGCCACTGCGAGGACAATCCTCAATATTGCCGTGCCCGCTTTCATAACGTAACCTGCTTGCCCACCGACTAACTGTACCGCGATCGACAGCAGCATCTCCATACACTTTTGTCAACCTTTTGTGGATGTTTCCCACTGTCTCGTTTTCACAGCACAGAAATTCTATGACAGCAGGTTGCTTCTGACACACGTCAAGTGTAGCATCTTGAAAACATGCTCTGATGGCGCCACTCACGGGAACAGGTTGAACTAAGTTTGAAAACAAGCGGGAAGGATGTACCTTCGCATTGTAAAACTTTCACGCATGCAGAATAAAAATTTTATTTTTACAAAAATAGTGTCCATTTCTTTTGGAGTGACCCTCGTACATTTTAATCTTCGCCCTTTTTTACTTGATAGTACCGGTACCCATCTCATGTAACACAATGCATCGTGTCAAGTAAAGTAACGTGATATACGATGTCATGTTCTATAACATGGCACATGCCATCATGTCATCCAACATATCATTTGTCAAGTCGTGTAATATGAGACAACGTGTCATTAAAATTTCCAATACTTCCAATTATTCATGCACCACCTTCTCGGATAATTCGTAATGTAGATGGATCTCACACTCTAGAAATACATAAAAGTTTTTCTGTTTGTTGTTGCACCCCTCACCATACATGTAACAGGATCTAGGTCTGGGGGATAATTGGTTCCCTTAGGAAAAAAAATCAACCCTTCCCCCCACCCTGAAATGAAAAATCGTTTCAGCATCCATCCACCAACAAATCGCCCTCCAGGAAATTTGTACGCACAGAAAAACTTTTTTACCTGTTACATGTATGCTCTTTAGTAATATGATGTGTTATATATTGTTCTGTACGGCTGGCAAATCTTCTGGAATTTGGGTGTAGGATCAAGACTATTGCCTATAAATTGGAAGATGCATTTGTGCCCACACCTTGCAGTTAAGGGAGCTCACTGCACTGGCGAAACAGAATTAACACATAAAAAAGTGCTAACTTATCAAGAAGTTTTGATTTAAAAGTCTTCGATACTGCCAGATAGGTCGAAATGGTAGTTCCCATCTTCTACATTCCAATCTCTACCCAGGACATATTCCCCTTTTTTACGCTATGATAGGAGCGTTTTTGAACTTGGTTCCCAGCTTTTGCTCTACCATTATGTTGACATCAGATGGTCATAGCTTGCAACTAATGTAGATTTTTTGTTCATTCGAGCTACGACTGATTCGGTGTAGGAAATTTTATATCTTTCGAACCATGTTGCTTATGTCGTGGATACGGGTAAAGCTCACAAAACAAGAGGACGACCATTAATTACAAAATTTCAACCTTCGCACACAGCTGTGGACCAAATTTGAAATATCACTCTCATTCCAGACTGGAGCTATTTAAAGGTGACTGTTTTTGCACGTAAAATCTGAATGGTGCTTCTTTTAGCCTTTTTATCATTTTTCGTTATACAACATTATTCCAGAAAATAATCTTTCTTATTTTACCAGTTTCAATTCCTCACTCAATTTCTTGTGAAGGGAACAGAGATTTAAACAGACTGAAATCCCTACTTATTATGTATTATTATAATACCAGTGAACTCTTTGTCAATATCTATATATCTTTTTCTCCTTCTTTGAAGAGGCTGGGCAATGGAATGTTTATTAATTTGAGGTACAGCGTTTAATGTTTCCTCTTTTACTTTATTTACCAAAAAGTATATATTTAGTTGTTTTATACTTACTGAGGGGCTTACCCTCCTATACCAAACTTGGACAGCATTCGTGGTCCTGTGCCGTTGCTTAAAAACATTTCTCATTTCACTAAGTATATTAGGATTCTCCGTCCACTGATTGACCATATAGTCTGCAAAATCATGCCTTTCTCCACAGGGCATTTCCTCCATTATTACTACCTGTACATCATCAGTATTGTTCGGTGGAAGATTTGCTACTGCAACACACATGCGGCAAAATAGTTGGACTTCTTCTTTACCCCTCTGTTCCTCTGTTAATCCTCATTCTTTTATTTTCTTCAACAGACACTGGATGAAGTGAAAACTGCAACAGGAGAAGCGTGTAATCATGAACACTGTTTTAATAGCTTTATGAGGACATTTCAAAGTCTAGCACTGCGGTTTTGGTGACCACCCAGGCGTCTTATTTTTCAGTCCATAACAAAGCGTCTGATACATATTTTAAATTTTGTCTGGGGGCAACATTACATAAAGCAGATAACACCTTTTTCTCTCCTTTCGTACTTCCAGTGTGTAACGGAACATATTAAAGGCTTTACTTTACCGAAGTATGCGATACCCTCCAAATTCAGCCAGTTTAACGAGTACTTATGATTATAGAAAAGTTATTGTGTATGTTAACAATGATTGCAAAATATGTCTCCATAAAAAGTCAACCCATTAAATTATACTGAATAACTGACCCACACAAAAGTTAATATCACTTGATCACTGATACAGCAAATGTCATCATGTAAAAACCCTAAGTTCATCTTAAATAATTAATATGAAGTACGAAAAATAGTGGCCAACTTAGGTATTTTGGATCTCCTTAAATAAAAATCACCCAGTTAAACCGATTTGTTCACTAGGAGCGTTTTCACTCAGTATTCACGTAATCAATCCTATTTTAGACGAAAACCAATGTAATTCTTAATAATTCATGTTATTTACTTATTTATGCAAATTAGAGAAGTCAGTTGACAAACTTCTAAAAAACGGCCTTTTTGTAATCTGTCAAGTCAACAACTCTGTCTGTCATTTTAATAACATGTTACATTATGTCACTCGATGTAAATTAATAACTTTTCTGCACAAATTATGATAACCGATGTACATGTGACTTATAAACTATATCTCTTTTTAGTAGTTCTTTGGCAATGTTATAAATAGAAGCAGCAAGAAGGGCCGGGGGCGCTGTCGGAATGTCACTTTGGTAAAGTGTGTAGTATGTGTGTTATTGTTCGAGGTGGATAAACAATGCAAAAAACATGTAAAAGAAGTACTACTTTGTGTTGTGTCATTGTCTTTGGTGGACAGTGGAATTAAGATGGCCACCAGAGTAATAAATATCTGAAGTTTAAATATTTGTTGGTTTCGCTCTTTATATATCATCAAAAGCACTTCAAAAACACGCAACCTAATCTTTTTAACCCTAGAAAAACAGATTTAGAGCCAGCATCAGCATCGAGACACAGCAGCGATTCAGCAAGCAGCAGCGATTACTACAATGCATTTTAATGGCGCCAACCTAACATCAAATGCTAACAAGCTCCGTAAATGGAAGTGAAATAGTGCGATTATAGCAATTAGCAATATCTACAACTACGCGACCATTACAAGTGGCAACGTATATGGTGTACAGTTGTTCAATTATTTCGAACAACTGTTAGTTGTCCTGTACATGAGAACAGTTGCATTTTCACATAAGATCTTCACCGCTTCTTCAGAAACCGACACAGGACTGTTTCGTCAGCAACACATCCATTGCCAGTTTCAAAAAATTAATAATTTAAGTTAATTTGAAAGTGTTTCCGCTTATTGAATCTCCGAACTAGTGCCGCCCTGGACACTTCCCTTCTTAGCTTTACAGCCGGCCGCGGTGGTCTCGCAGTTCTAGGCGCGCAGTCCGGAACCGTTCGACTGCTGCGGTCGCAGGTTCGAATCCTGCCTCGGGCATGGATATGTGTGATGTCCTTAAGTTAGTTAGTTAGGTTTAAGTAGTTCTAAGTTCTAGGGGACTGATGACCTCAGCAGTTGAGTCCCATAGTGCTCAGAGCCATTTGAACAATTTTTTTTAGCTTTACAAAGTTCAGTATTGGTGTTCTCATTATTTGGCGTATTTGCAGGAACTGTCTTCTCTTCATGGACTTATTTGCTGTTGTTATAATTTTTTTGTGAAGCTGCATATCTGTTTCGTCAGGTGGGCAAGAATTTCGCTGTTCAGCCACGATTCTACCAGTTGTAATTTTTAAACGACCTCGACGCTTATCCCGTTCGGAATTCATGCACTACAAATTTGCAAACTCAACACATTTTCAATTCAACAGACAGCGATGACCATCCACGGCAAGACACGGCTTCCCTTTCGTTGTAATTATTTCCATTATTCACAGCGAATTAACTCAAGTAGCTTAGGCCTATGAAACTGTACGGAAAGGAAGGCTGTCGGCAAGGGCACTGCCTGATTGACGGTGACGACGCAACCGCTGCTGGTGAATGACTGCCATAAATCAACAGTGGAGGAGACTCTGGTCAAAAATTCCACGCTGGTACAGAGTCCCTCATTGTAACCGCAACACCTACAGAAGGGTCGAAAACACCACAATCGGAAAACACGCATCCATTACCCAGCTGTCGGCACGACTCGTTACCGAATTCCCTTACCTGTTGCAGTCGCCGTCGTACGTCGGCTTACAACATGATACAGATTTCATCCCTCTTTCAATGAAAAATAGATAGCGGATGTTTCTCTAAGAGACTTCAGCCGAATTTTCTCTGGTGTTTCGGCAGATATTTGGAATTTATGTTTTGCGGTGTGTATGTGAGTATGCCCAAACAAATGGTGGTCATCAAGTCTTTGTTGCGACGTTCAGTGTCGACGGATAACGTCGGTTTCTTTCCCGTTCCAAACAAAATTAAATCAAAGTTTAACATACCTATTCCAGAGGGTGTTTGCAAATTAGTCTAGTGCCATATTCGTTTTGCTCATTTGTGTTAAGAGGGACATTAATATGCGAAGAATAACCTGGACTCCAGCAACAACTGAGCAGCGCTGCAGCTTGAGGGTAGCAGTCAGAGTGACCCAGGGCGGTGCTGTCAGTGCTGCAGTACTGATGATTCTTGGTGTTTTAAGGTAGATACCGAAAAACGAATACTGAGCTAGACTAACTTGTGATGACTCTATTGAGTGACTGAGCCGTGTGCGCCTTGCGTTTTGCTGTTTGCTTTTTGGCATTTCGTCACATCGAGTGGCGTCTTGTTTCTTCCTTACTTACTGGCGTAACGAAGTTGTTGGCTTGCCTCCTTTAGTGGCGGCAGCAGCGCTTATCGATACTAGTACTGCCGTACTATCTTCGGTGTGACCACTAGTATTTTCCCTGTGGTGGTGGTGTGTGTGGTGCTGAGTCGGTTGGGACAGAGCAGCGAGGAACTCTACATGGCGCAAGGCCAGGCCGGTACCGCTGGCGGTGTGCACGCGCTGTCAGATCATGAGGCGCTGGCTGCGAGAGCGACAAAGTTCGTTGCCCACCTAACCTGGACGCTGAAGTTGACTGATCAGTTAACCTGTTATGAAGCTTCAACTATTGTGACATCTCTTCGTTCATTTGCAGGTTGTTGCTCCCTGGGCTGTTCGGGCAAGCAGCAACGTATGATGTGTTGGAGTCGGCTAAATTTTGCAGCCTATATTGCGATCAATTATTAAGTTGACTGTTACTGTTACTTGCCAGTGAAGTGCAGCAGCGGTATTTTCTGCCCTGAGGTCGTTAACGCCCCAGTTACCTGCCATGGTCGTTAGCGCAGTTTACCAGCAGTGTGCCTTTCCTTCGTCATGTTGATGCTGTCTGGCATGGCGTATAGTTCGACAGCCTATTAAGTTGTTTGGTTCATATTTTGCTTAGAGTGGTTAGTGTTCCCTTCGCTGTTTTTAGACGCTAATTTCTGAAGACGTAGAGCTGTTCGTGTCCTCGTCCTCGGCTGATATTTTCCATCATTGTGCCTTTGGTCAGACAGAAGGGAAATGGTTAAACTGTTAATCGGTCATTGGGCGTCCTTAGTATGGATTGCCAACCGATTACTTACCTTCAACTCTTGGCTACCTGTGTCACCTCCCCTTACGTTTGGGCTACCTTCTCAGGCCGACCCTTGGAACACTTGTTCTGTTTGTCTTAGATTGTGATTTTAATTTTAGTTTGAAGTATTGTGCGAGGCCTTCGGTCATGTATTAATTCAGTTCTTTTTTAAATTTTACATAAAGGCCTTCACCCGTGTTAAATTAAAATTTTGAAGAATGATTTTATTTTAGAAAAGTATTCTTTCCTTAATATTTGTTCTAACTGGAATTATTTGTAATCCAGGCCCTAAGTCGTTAGATGTTCGATGTGTTATGTGTGGCCTTCAGCCGAGGATTTACATGAACCCCTTTTAATGAGGTCTTCAGCCGTGTGTATTCTGTAAAGGAATTTTTTTTTATAAGAAGGAAGGGGTTGATATTGAATTGTTTCTCTGGTTTGTTGTTCAGGCCTTCAGCGCTTGTTTAAAATTTGTTTGTGACTTTCAGCCGTGCAATAAGTTAATATTTCTTTAATTAGGCTTTCGGTCGTTCTGTTGTAAGTTTAAAAAGAAATTACTTGGTTAGAAAAAATGGTATATTAATGTGTTTTAATTATAGTTGTCCTTCAGCCGTGTAGTGTAGGCCTTCAGTCGCTAACTGTATTCAGTTACATGTTTTTTTTTAATTTTACCTTCTATTTTTAATTGCTTTTGATTCCTAAGCCAGGTCTTCAGCCGTTCTTGTATTTGGTGTGGTATTGGACCTTCATCCCAGAAAGCATCTCAAGCTCTCTTTAACTGTGCCTTCAGTCATATTGTCTAATTGTGATCTTTTAAACCAATGTGTAAATAACTTTCTTAGAAAAATACAGTTTTGCGTTTGATTGGGAAACTCAAAGTAAACGTTTACGACCCCATACACAATCGTAACCTTATCCTGTGCGCTCTCTTAGTACCTACGAACCAGGTTTCGGTTGACATATAAAATTACACTTTAACAATCATTTTGTTTGTAACAGGAAACAAACAGACGGTTTCCGTCACTAAAGGGCGTCCCATTAGAGGCACGAAGAGCAGCAGTTGTATGGGCTGATTCCAGCTATATACTGCAAAAATTTCAGCTATCTGCCACGACACGAGAGAACGTGCAACTGACGACTCTTAGGAGAGACACCTGTATACAGGTAGTTCCAGAAATGGTGCGACAAACATCGAGGGGCTCTAGAGGGTATCTTGAGGCACAAATCGAGAATAGGAGCCCGTGTCCGGAAACGTCATCCAACGACGCTGCAGAGCGTCAGATCTGTAGCCGTCAGCGCCTGCTGCTAAGCTACCCCTTTCGCACCAAACGTGACTCTGTACGCTGATGCACTGTAGGCAACACGTCTGGCAATGCTGTTCGTTATTCAGTGGTCGTAACTGATTACCACGATGGGCAGAGAAGAAGACGGAGCTAGCAGCTGCGTAGATGGGACTTGTTGCCCATGAATGCGATGTTCTGTTGCCTCGCTGTATGACGGGTTTGAATACTGGTTCCAATTTGCAGTTTATTCTTCTCCTTTAACCGTCCAGGAGAGTACTTTTGAAAACAGTAGCATGATGATGTGCACGACGACGACGCCCGTAGCACAGCATGGCTCATTTGCTCCACTGAGTGCAGTTGTGTGTGCAGCAGCCCTGTCTCATGCAGACTGGCTGGGAGACCGAAATTCCCACTGCTTATATAGCCTCTTTCCTCATCTAACCGCAATTCCATCCGGCAGAGTAATTTTTCTGCCCCCGGCGCTTAGTAAAACTAGAGCACAGGATTGGTGGTGGGGGGGGGGGGGGGAGTGTGTTTGGGAAGGGGGGCGGTGAGATAGCAAGTCCTAAGTAGCCAACCCGCAAGGAGTCGTGATTTATCATGCAACTCGATGTTCTGCTATCACGCAATAGAGCCACGTGGAGCTACTGCTTCTGTTCAATGTCACGTAGATCTCACGAGCAGCCCTCTAAAATCTCCAATATTTTTGGTACATATGAGATAAAGAAACTGCACATGGAAACCTCTGTTCAATACCGTGATCCACCAAGGCTACAGAACATCACTTTCATAGGAGGCCAGGCCTGTTACTTAGCAGCTAGCTCCATCTTCTGCACTGGCGGTTGTGGTAATCAGCCGCGTTCAGTGAATAACATCTTCGCGAGACGCTATATCTACAGTCCGTCATCGTACAAAATCACGTTTATGGCAATGCTGCAGGCGCGAGCGCCTGTAACTTCGACGCTCTGCAGCGTCGGAGCATGACTCTTCCAGACACGGTTTCTTGTCCGCGATTTGTTCCTTAAGATACCTTCTACAGCTCCTTAAGTTTGATGCAATGTAACTGTGTCACCTTGTATATGGCCTACTACTTGTGATGTCACAAGGCGAAGTCATGTTGGCCATGCTGTACTAACAAGGGAATCTCCCCATCGCACCCCCCTCAGATTTAGTTACAAGTTGGCACAGTGGATAGCCTTGAAAAACTGAACACAGATCGATCGAGAAAACAGGATGAAGTTGTGTGGAACTATGAAAAAATAATCAAAATACACAAACTGAGTAGTCCATGCGCAAGTTAGGCAACAAAACGACAGACTGAACTCAGGAGTGCCGTAATCCCGTGCTTAGCGTGAGCAGCGGCGGAACGACAGCTCCTTGGTTCAAATCTTCCCTCGGCTGAAAATTTTACTATATTTTCGCAAAGTTCTGTGCGTTCGTTATTTTGACGTCTCTGTTCACTGTAATAAGTTTAGTGTCTGTGTTTTGCGACCGCACCGCAAAACCGTGCGATCAGTAGACGAAAGGACGTGCCTCTCCAATGGGAACGGAAAACATTCGATCGCAAGGTCGTAGGTCAACCGATTCCTGATATATTCTATACGACACTGGTGACGGCATGTGCGTCACATGACAGGAATATGTTGTCGACCCACCCAACTAGTACACTTGGCGAATGCGTAAAAAGATTCTTCTACCTTGCCCGATTTAGGCTTTCTTGTGGATGTTTCGGTGTTTGTTTAGGTGTAACGTCCCCATACTATGGCGCAGTTATCTCGCATCGGACGTACGGACAGATAGTAATTGTCTAAAAATAGTCTAGTTTCGCAACTGCTCACGCTAACCACGGGACCACGGCACTCCAAAGCACACACATCTCCTTGATGTTGCCTATCATGCGCATGGACTACTCAGTTTGTACATTTTCTCATTTTTTTCATAGTTCCACACAACTTCTTCCTGTTTTCGCGATTGATCTGTGTTCAGTTTTTCAAGGCCTATCCACTGTGCCAACTTATAACTAAATCTGAGGGGGGGTACGATGGGGAGCTTCCGTTGTAAGTTTGTTGGCCGTCCCTCCTTTTCTCTCTCTCTCTCTCTCTCTCTCTCTCTCTCTCTCTCTCTTCCTCCCATCCTGCCTCTCTCTCACACAGCGAAGTGTGGACCACGTGGATAGGGCACGCTCCTGCAGTGCTCTAACCTCTACCCGTTTCTGATTGAGATAATGGAAAGCAAAACATACAGGATTAATTTCAGGTCGTCCGGACGTTAAGAGAATAGGCCTAACTCGGCATTAGCACAAACCCGCGCGGCGATTAGCTGGCAGGGCAGCTGCAGGCGGAGGTAAGCCGGGCGGCAGCCTTTGTGCGGCAGACGTATTGTGGGGGTGGACCGCGGGGCTAATGGAGCAGCCAGCAGGTAGCGGGCCTGCTGGCGAGGTGTCCCGCTCACGTAAAGCCGCGCGCCGCCTGCGCTCCTCGCCCTGGACTGGGCGCGGCCCGGAGTCCGCCCGTCCTGGCCGGCTTGCAGTAATTAACTAATGGATCCGTGATCCCCTTCAGCGGGGCGAGGCGCGGGGGGTGGGGATCGGGGGTGGGGCTGGGCCACGACAAACAGTCGCCCCCGCACGGCGCGGCGATACGGCGACGCGGACATCGACCGCCGCGAAACACCGCGGCCGGGGCAAAGTCTGCCCTGCCCGCCACTGGCCGCTTGAGAACGCGACGCCGACCTGCTTACGGTCCACCCTCTCAGCCCCATCGCCTTCCTCCGCCATCGGGCAACCACTACCAGGGTGTGGCCTAAAGTACACTAAAGTCCATTAAAGTTGCTACACCAGGAAGAAATGCACATGATAAACTGCTATTCACTCGACAAATGTATTGTATTATAACTGACATGTGATTACATTTTCATGCAATTTGGGTGCATAGGTCCTGAGAAATCAGTACCCAGAACAACCACGTCTGGCCGTAATAACGGCCTTGATACGCCTGGGCATTGAGTCGAACAGTGCTTGGATGCCGTGTACAGATACAGCTGCCCATGCACTTTCAACACGATACCACAGTTCATCGAGAGTAGTGACTGGCTTTATTGTGACGAGTCAGTTGCTCGAAAACCACTGACCAGACGTTTTCAATTAGTGACAGATCTGAAGAACGTGCTGGCCAGGGCACCAGTCGAACATTTTCTTTATCCAGAAAGGCCCGTACAGGGCCTGCAACATGCTGTCGTTCATTTTCCTGCTGAAATGTAGGGTTTCCCAGGGATCGAATGAAGGGTAGAGCCACGGGTCGTAACACATCTGAAATGTAACGTTCACTGTTCAAAGTGCCATCAGTGCGAACAAGAGGTGACTGAGACGTGTAACCAATGGCAACCCATACCATAACCAGTATGGCGATGACGAATACACGCTTCCAATGTGCGTTCACCTCGATGTCAACAAACACGGGTGCGCCCATCATGATGCTGTAAACAGAACCTTGATTCATCCGAAAAAAATGACGTTTTGCCGTTTCTGCACCCAGGCTCGTCGTTGAGTACACCATCGCAGGCGCTCCTGTCTGTGATGCAGCGTAAAGGGTAACCGCAGCCAAGGTCTCCGAGCTGATAGTCCATACTGTTCCAAACGTCGACGAACTGTTCATGCAGATGGTTGTTGTCTTGCCAACGTCTCCATCTGTTGACTCAGGGATCGAGACGTGGCTGTGTCGTGCTCTTAGCAAGGGCACCCGAGCTGGTCGTCTGCAGCCACAGTCCATTAACGCCAAATCTCATCGCATTGTCCTAACAGACACGTTCGTCGTACCCCCCCCCCCCCCCCGCCCCGCCCCCACACACACACATGTTTTTTTGCTGTTGTCCGACGCCGCTGCTCTCGGCCGTTATGTGAATGCCGTGGGCCACTGCTTTGTCGTTAATGTTTAAAATTAGGTATTCTCGGCCCACTCTTGACACTGTGTCTAGGTGCAACTACCATTCCACATTGAATGTCTGTTATTTCCCGATTCGCGGCCATAATCCCGTCGGAAACCTTTTCACATGAATCATATGAGTACAACCTCCGATGGGGGATTTTTTACTTTTTTTTTAGTTGAGAATTTCTTTGAAAAATGAGAAGCTAACACAACGATGGGTAACCAATATAAGATGGAGCAAATAAGGTCTGTTCATTGTAAGTAAATATGTTTTTCTCTTCTTAGGGATGCTGATAAACTGTGTTTTTCCAAGAAATGAAGATCCTAGCCCAATATGAGATGAAACATGCCAGTCCCGACATCCATCAGAACTACTGAAATCCACACAAAAAAACTCCACGTCAGTAGAAAATAAAATATCTAGTCCACTTATGTGGAATTCTGTTCAAAAGCAACGATAACTATGCCTTTGAAACATGTTTTAAAATGTTAATTTACGCCTACTACCGGATAATTTTGACCACATACTGCAGCTACCAGAGTGCAATCCCTGGAATATGGTATTCTCACGGCCACAAGGCTAAGTGTGGTGCAAACGTTTGAAGGAAACGGACAACCATGCCACCGAGACGGCTTTGTGCTTGCTACAGCCAACTGAGCTTATTTGGAATGGGTCAAACTGCGGCTTTTCGAGTGACGCAATGGTCGTTTCGTAGCATTGCCGCACAAGTTGGACGTGCCGTCTCAGTTTTGCAACGATGCCGGTATCAGTAGCCACATGAACATTCTGGCACCCAAAGACGAGGTTCTGGACGTCCACGCAGCACAGACGCCCGCCAGTTTCGTCATACTGCGAGGGCAGCAGTGACACGTCGTACAGCTGCCACAGCACAGATAAGAGGCCTTGGGAGCCCAGACGTGTCCATGGGAACTGTTACCAGCCTGTTATTATCAGAGGAACTAAGGTCACGCACAACTCTAGGCCGTCTCCCATTCACACCACAGAATCGACGTGCGCGGGTTGAGTGGTGACATCAGAGGATAACTTGAAAGGTGAAATGTCGCGCCGTTGTCTTCAGCGATGCCTGCACGCAGTTGATGGTCGTTTGCGGGTATGGCGTAGACCTGGCGAATGCTGTCTCGTGGAGTCCATTCGTCCAAGACACACTGGTACTCCCACCACCACCCCCAACCTCCCAGGTCTTATGGTTTGGAGTGTGATATGTTACAACTCCCATTCACTATTGGTATATCTGGAGGGGATGCTAACACATAGGTCATAATGCTCACCCAAACAAAGCCCATGAAACTCGACGTACTCTGCAAGACATGGAGCAACGTCTCTGTCCAGCACAATATCCGGACCTGTCTCCAGTCGAACATATGATTGGACGAGAAGAGACTCGTCAATAAACAACTCCTAGCGAACTACATGAACAAGTCGAGCAGACGTATCCTAGGACATTATTCGCCTCTGCAAGTTCGACTGGATGCCAGAGTAAACTCGTGCACTGCCCCTCATGGAGGATACACCATGTACCAACATGATGGCTTCAGCATGGCTCGAAACGTGGCACCGTGGAACCGTTTGCTCTATTGATCTGTAAATCTAATCATTTCAAGTATTACATATCTTGTACCTCGCGCTGCGGAATTTGAATGCCCGCCAGATGTCATGGACGTCGAGGAGCCCTAGAGGTATCTGCATCATCACGCCGTAAGCTGTGACGGCGCGCGCGTACTGGCCTGCATGTAGTTTGAGGGAGCCACAGTGGAACACGTGGTTCCAGCGGCCAATAGAGGCTCCCCCGATAGAGTACCGGCCTCTCGCTCTGACAGCGAGTATAATCGTTGCGTGAATCTCGACACATCGCCTCGACAAGACAGCGTGTTTATCATACTTTGATCTCGTTAATCGTGGACGTCTTGGTTGTCTCTGTCACTCCGTTGCGTCTTGCGTCTTGTCGTCGTAAGTTCTTCCTCCATCGTCTGTGGTTGTTTCGGGTCCGTCCTTCCCGTTCGTTTGTTTGTGCACTGCCCGCTCTGCGTTTAGTCCCGCCGCGCTTTCTCGGCCACGCCGCGACCGCAGGTTACAACAACAAATTATGTTGTTGTTGTTGATGTGGTCTTCCGTCCTGAGACTGGTTTGATGCAGCTCTCCATGCTACTGTATCCTGTGGAAACTTCTTCATCTCCCAGTACCTACTGCAACCTACATCCTTCTGAATCTGTTGAGTGTATTCATTTCTTGGTCTCCCTCTACGAGTTTTACCCTCCACGCTGCCCTCCAAAACTAAATCGGTGATCCCTTTATGCCTCAGAATACGTCCTACCAAACGATCCTTTATTCTAGTCATGTCGTGCTACAAACTTCTCTTCTCCCCAATCCTATTCAATACTTCGTCATTAGTATATGATCTACCCATCTAAACTTCAGCATTCTTCTGTAGCACCACATTTCGAAAGCTTCTATTCTCTTCTTGTCCCAACTAGTTATCGTCCATGTTTCACTTCCATACATGGCTACGCTCCATACAAATACTTTCAGAAACGACTTCCTGACACTTAAATCTATACTCGATGTTAACAAATTTATCTTCTTCAGAAATGCCTTCCCTGCCGTTGCCAGTCTACTTTTGATATCCTCTCTACTTCGACCATCATCAGTTATTTTGCTCCCCAAATAGCAAAACTGATTTACTACTTTAAGTGCCTCATTTCCTAATCTAATTCCCTCAGCATCACCCGACTTAATTTGACTACATTCCATTATCCTCGTTTTGCTTTTGTTGTTGTTCATCTTATACCCTCCTTTCATGATACTGTCGATTCCGTTCAACTGGTCTTCCAAGGCCTTTACTGTCTCTGACAGAATTACAAAGATTTTGTTTCTTCTCCATAGATTTTAATACCTGCTCCTAATTTTTCTTTTGTTTCCTTTACTGCTTGCTCAATATACAGACTGAATAACATCGGGGAAAGGATACAACCCTGTCTCACTCCCTTCCCAACCACTACTTCCCTTTCATGCCCCTCGACTCTTATAACTGCCATCTGGTTTCTGTACAAATTGTAAATAGCCTTTCGCTCCCTGTATTTTACCGCTGCCACATTCAGAATTTGTAAGAGAGTATTCCAGTCAACATTGTCAAATACTTTCTCTAAGTCTACAAATGCTAGAAACGTAGGTTTCCCTTTCCTTAATCTAGCTTCTAAGATAAGTCGTAGGGTCAGTATTGCCTCACGTGCTCCGATTTTTCTACGGAATCCAAACTGATCTTCCCCGAGGTCAGCTTCTACCAGTTTTTTCATTCGTCTGTAAAGAACTGAGTAAGTATTTTGCATTCGTGACTTATTAAATTGATTGTTCGGTAATTTTCACATCTGTCAGCACCTGTTTTTTTTTTTTTTGGATTGCCATTATTATATTCTTCTTGAAGTTTGAGGATGTTTCACCTGTCTGATACAACTTGCTCACCAGATGGTAGAGTTTTGTCAGGACTGGCTCTCCCAAGGCTGTCAGTAGTTCTAATGGAATATTGTCTACTGCCGGGGCCTTGTTTCGACTCAGTCTTCCAGTGCTCTTTCAAACTCTTCAAGCAGTATCTTATCTCCCATTTCATCTTCATCTACATCCTCTTCCATTTCCATAATTATGTCCCCAAGTACATTGCCCTCGTATATACTCCTTCCACCTTCCTGCTTTCCCTTCTTTGCTTAGAACTGGGTTTCCAGCTGAGCTCTTGATATTCAGGCAAGTGGTTCTCTGTTCTCCAAAGGTCTTTTTAATTTTCTTGTAAGCAATATCTATCTTAACCCTAGTGAGATGATCCTCTACACCCTTACATTTGTCCTTGCTTAGTCATTTTGCACTTCCTGTCGATCTCACTTTTGAGATGTGTGTATTCCTTTTTGCCTGTTTCATTTACTGCATTTTTATATTTTCTCCTTTCATCAATTAAATTAAATATCTCTTCTGTTACCCAAGGATTTCTATTAGCCCTCGTCTTTTTAACTACTTGATCCTCTGCTGCCTTCACTACTTCATCTCTCAAAGCTACCCATTCTTCTTCTACTGTATTTCTTTCCCCCATTCTTGTCAATTGTTCCCTTATGCTCTCCTGAACCTACAGTTCATAACCAATAGTTTGTTGTCAGAGTCCACATCTGCTCCTGGAAATGTCTTACAATTTAAAACCTAGTTCCTAAATCTCTGTCTTACCATTATATAATCTATCTGATACCTACTAGTATCTCCATGCTTCTTCCATGTATACAACCTTCTTTCACGATTCTTGAACCAAGTGTTAGTTCTGATTAATTTGTGCTCTGTGCATAATTCTATCAGGCGGCTTCCTCTTTCATTTCTTAGCCCCAACCCATATTCATCTACTATGTTTCCTTCTCTCCCTTTTCTTACTCTCGAATTCCAATTACCCATGACTATTAAATTTTCGTCTCCCTTCACTATCAGTATAATTTCTTTTATTTCATCGTACATTTCTTCAATTTCTCCGTCATATGCAGAGCTAGTTGGTATATAAACTTGTACTACTGTAGTAGGCGTGGGCTTTGTGTCTGTCTTGGCCACAATAATGCGTTCACCATGCTGTTTGCTGTAGCTTACCCGCACTCCTATTTTTTTATTCATTATTAAATCTACTCCTGCATGACCTCAGAATTGATTTTGTACTTATAACCCTGTATTCGCCTGACCAAAAGTCTTGTTCCTCCTGCCAGCAAACTTCAGTAAGTCCTACTGTATCTAACTTTAACCTATCCATTTCCGTCTTTAAAATTTCTAACCTACCTTCTCAATTAAGGGATCTGACATTCCACGCTCCGATCCGTAGAGCGCCAGTTTTCTTTCTCCTGATAACGACGTCGTCCTGAGTAGTCCCTGCCCGGAGATCAGAATGGGGTACTATTTTACCTCCGGAATATTTTACCCAAGAGGACGCCATCATCATTTAACCATAAAGTGAAGCTGCATGACCTCGGGAAGAATTACGGCTGTAGTTTCCCCTTGCTTTCAGCCGTTCGCAGTACGAGCACAGCAAGGCCCTTTTGGTTAGTGTTACAAGGCCAGCTCAGTCAATCATCCAGACTGTTGCCCCTGCAACTACTGAAAAGGCTGTTGCCCCTCTTCAGGAACCACACATTTGTCTGGCCTCTCAACAGATACCCCTCCGTTGTGGTTGCACCTACGGTACGGCTGTCTGTATCGCTGAGGCACGCAAGCCTCCCTACCAACGGCAAGGTCCATGGTTCTTATATAACGGTCAATTCACCGTTATTCACCTGCCTCAACATGTGCAAAGAAAGCTCGTCATGTAAAGACAATGCAGACCCGACATTTTTTTTTTTTTTGCGCTAGAATGATCATACAACTAAAATATCGTAAACGGAGGGTAGGTAACAGTTTTGTTTGGACTTTATAAAAGTCTACACAGTAATTTGGAGCGACAACGTTCAACTTTGTGGATTTCTGACGAGCGGTTCCTGCTTCACGACAACGCTACCGTGCACGCAGCTCGGAGTGTTCGCCAGTTTTTGGCCTCAATGAAGACGACTGCGTCGAATTCCGCGACCTGTTTGCCGAATTTAGCTGCCTCAAACTTCTTCCTGTTCCCTGGGATGAAAAGGGCTTTCAAAGGCAAGCGTTTTCGCTATGCCGAAGACTTAAAAACGCAGTTTCACAACGGCGCTAGCCAATATCAAAGAGGACGAATTTAAAAGTTCTTCTTACGCTGCAATGACGTTTGACACAACTTCGTTAGTGCTCATGGAGAGGGCTTTGTAGGAGATTAAAATTTTACTTGAAAAAAAGAGTACATGCTTTCTATGAATAACCCAGGTTATCCCCCCCTCCGCCCCCCCCCCCCCCCCGCCTCGCCCCCTCCCCCCAACGACTACGAGGTCTCTTGTACACGTCTTCGTGCATTAGGCTTTTCAGTTACGTTAATACTGCTGTGGGTAATTGCCACAATGCTGAGACCTAACAAATCTGAAACGTGATATTGGTTTGTTAGGAGACAAACGTTTCAGTGAAATAATGCCAATAATGGAAACTGCAATGTTACGCAGCATAGCATAAACTCAACTAGACAATACTAATTGTCTCGAGATCACGCACTGGGTGCATCATCAAACAAATGAAAGGACACGAAAACGTGTTTCTCGTCGCCCACTGACTATACATAAGACACCATTATGAGGCCTTTTCTGTGCTCCGATTTGCTAGGATTTGAGAAAGAAAGGAGAGCAGAGAGAAACAGAGCAGAACGGCGTGGCGCTAAGGATGGCTAAGTAATCTGACGGTGAAAATGCATATAAAAAGATGTACATAATGTAGACACTTCTTGTAAATAGTATTGATTTTAGTTCTGTTTTGTTTCAGTCGTGTGTGATGGTTCTTCAAAGTGATTGTTAATAAGAGTATTACACATTCCACAAGAGCATTTGTTGTGATGAGTAAAGATTGTCTTGGCGTCACTAAAAATGCTTGAGTACTCAATTCAGTAACTAAACAGCCTACTAATCATACATGGTGAGAATTATTGAACTATATGAAAAAACGTACATTAATTACAAACTACTGCATGCACACACTTTACTCAACTTGTAAGCGTCACTACGGATATTCGGATTTTAGTTACAAGATGCTCGATACGACTGCCATCATTGGCGATGATGTGGCGCAGACAAACAGCGAAATTCGGCATTATCCGCTGAAGTGTCGTAACATCGATGCTGTCGATTACTTCCTGAATGGCTGTTTTCAGCTGAGGAATGTTTTTGAGGTTCTTGCTCTACACCTTATCTTTAATATAGACCCACAAAAAGGACTTTCGTGTGTTCAGATACGGTGAATACAGCGGCCAATCGAGGCCTATGCCAGTGGACTTTGGATATCCCAGAGCCACAATGCGGTCCCCAAAGTGCTCCTCCAGGACATCAAACACTCTCTTCCTTCGATAGGGACGAGTTCCGTCTTTCATGAACCACATATTGTCGAAATCAGGGTCACTTTAGGTAACAGGGATGAAATCATCTTTCAGAATGTAATGGTACTTGAATTACTTAACCATTACGGCACCTCACCTCAACCTCTCGATACCAGCAATATTCTATTATGTTTCTGAAAAATATTTAACTTATTTCTGTGACAACATTCAGATTTGATTTCATTAACGTAGAGGTACTTCGATCCACCGATATGTATATATTACAATGATATTATTCTTATGTGTATTCTTTCTTTTGTCACTGTGATCATTGACGTACTTGTAACACTGATTTTTGGGCGCGTAAGCTGTTATTAGAGAGTAAAGTTTTGGTCGTCATGATAAAAAGACGAAAATTGTAGTCAGTTCACGAAATGTGAACTTTAACAGTGAGGAAAATATTTTCAAGTATATTTTATATTGTGAAGTGATGTTTTGGAACGAGTTACGTGATATTGCAAAAAAAGTAATAAAAAAGAAGTTTAACTTAAATTCGGAGTGCTGATAATTTTTTTACATCACGATTGTTCTAACTTGCAAAAGTTTAGTCTTCAAGAATGGTTTATGAAACACATCTATAAAACTTTTGAATATCGCAGGATAACACCTAGTCCTCTTTGCATCCGAGCTTTAAGTCATCACTACCTAGATTTTCGACGATTGAGCCATGAGTTCACAATGAGACCAGCGTGGGAAACACGAAAAGATGAATGCCTAGTTTATCCATTATTTATTAACTGTCCTCTAATGACACCTGCCACATAATATAACTTTGTTGTTGCACAAAAATGCAGTATTTGGCAGCGTGAGCAACACTACAATCATAATAAGTTTTTGACCTTTGTTGTGTAGGGTTGTTAGAAGATAATTGCAGAATGTGGTGCCACACAACGTGGCACTACACAAAACTGGCGCTTATAGCATAGGCACTTAGGGAACACACATGACACAGATCTGTAAGTCCACGGTATTGGTGATAAGTTGACAAAACCGTCCCGAAACACATGTGCTACAAAACTCCACTGTTTACTCCGCATGTATCCCGACATCAGTACGGGATATGATCACCATGAACGGGTTGGCATACTCTGGAACCGGTGGTCGAGCAGCTGCCGGGGTAAAGCCTCCCATTCTTGCACCAGTGCCTGTCGGAGCTCCTGAAGTGTCCTAGGGGTTTGAGGACGTTCAGCGATACTTTGACCGAGAGCATCCCAGACGTTCTCGATGGGGTTTAGGTCTGGAGAACAGGCAGGCCATTCCATTCGCCTGATATCTTCTTTTTCAAGGTACTTCTCCACGATGGCAGCTCTGTGTGGCCGTGCGTTATCATCCATCAGGAGGACGGTGAGACCCACTGCACCCCTGAAAAGGTGGACATACTGGTGCAAAATGACGTCCCGATACACCTGATCTGTTCTGCAGGGGTGTACGTGCACCAATCATAATCCCACCCCACGCCATCAAACCACGACATGCATAGGGGTTCAATGACATTAAGGGGTTGGTATCTAGTTCCAGGTTCACGCCAGATTAAAAACCCGGCGAGAATCACTGTTCAGACTATACCTGGACTCGTCCGTGAACATAAGTTGAGACCACTGATCCAAAGACCATGTACTGTGTTCTTCACACCAGGCTTTACGGGCTCTCCTGTGAGCAGGGGTCAGTGGAATGCATCTTGCACTTCTTTGGGCGAATAAACCATGTCTGTTCAGTCGGTTGGAGACCGTGTGTCTGGAGACAACTGTTCCAGTGGCTGCGGTACGGCCACGAGCAAGGCTACCTGCTATACTCCGTGGCCGTCTGCGGGCACTGATGGTGAGATATCGGTCTTCTTGTGGCGTTGTACACTGTGGATGTCCCGTACTGTAGCACCTGGACACGCTTCCAGTCTGCTGAAATCGTTGCCATAATCTTGAGATCACACTTTGTGGCACACAGAGGGGCAGTGTTTGATCATCTTCCAGTCGCCCTAGTATTCTACCCCTCATAACGTCATCAATATGTGTTCTTTGAGCCATTTAAAATTCACAGTCACCATTAGCACGTCTGAAAACGTCTGCACACTTACTCGCTGCTCCGTACTCTGACATGCACCAACACACCTCTGCGTGTGTGGACTGCTGCCAGCACCACCGTACGACGACCGCAGGTCACATGCACCACATAATCATACCCTGAGGTGCTTTAAACCCGCAAACCGCCCACCAGTGCGTTGTTTCGCCATGTATCAGCATTGTCCTTAATTTATGGTCATGATAAGAATACGACTAAGGATATCTTACTTTAATGATGTTGTCTAAAAAAATGGCTCCGAGCACTATGGGACTTAACTTCTAAGGTCATCAGTCCCCTAGAACTTAGAACTACTTAAACCTAACTAACCTAAAGACATCACACACATCCATTCCCGAGGCAATATTTGAACCTGCGGCCGTAGCGGTCGTGTGGTACCAGACAGTGGCGCCTAGAACCGCTTGGCCACCCCGGCCGGCGATGTTGACTAAATCAGATTCTCTAGAACATTACCGAAATGATTATTTTAAATAAGCAACAAGCATGTGTGAATGGTGGCCTCAGATCAGATTAATGAATCAGCTGTACAATATTCAAAGCAGCAAATCAAAATATAGTTACACAGCGTAAAGAAGCATTTACAGTCGCGTCACTGAGCTTTCAAAGGTCGTGGGATACCTACCACTATGGTGTCGGACCTTATTTCTTCGTGTAGTGCAGGAACGTGACGTGGCAGAGACTCCATAAGTCGTTGTAAGTCCACAGCAGGAATACTGAGCCATGCTGCCTCTGTAGCCGTCCATAATCGACGAAGTGCAGAATTTTGGGCACGAACTGATCTCTTGACTACGTTCCGTGATGGGCGGTCTCCATAGCAAAATCATTCCCTAGAATAGTCCAAATCAACTGAGAACAATTGCGCGTTGTCATCCTTAAAAATTTCATCGTTGTTTGGAAACATGAAATTCTAAACATTCATGGTGGTGTCTGATTGTACTATATCGTGTCTCCCTACCACTTTCGCGCAACGACGCTCTGAGCGTGTTTTTAGGGAATTAACTAGTTTGAACCTGGGACCTGTTGCTGGTAAGGAGACGCCAGACCACACATAACATGTAGAATTCAGAAGAGTTCAGTGAGACTAGCGATGATATAACTAAATACTAAATGATCTCAGCGTCAGCTCCACTGCACCCCATGTAAAACAATCTTAATACTAACTAAATTTAGTGGAAAGGGTTCAAGGCTTTCCTATTTTTAGTTAGCTGGTAAAATAACGTCGAAAAAGCAGTTAAGTTTACCATCGATAATTTTATTCTACTCTTAAAACATCGTTTATAAATTGCAATATTGATAAAAGGAAATGTTTCAATACAGGATGGTAAAAACCAACTGCGTTCAACAAAAATGTGAACGAATATTCCCTGAGTGGTTTTCCAAGTTCTACAATTGATCGAAGGATGACCTATGCCTTATCACATCTACAATCTATGTTTAAATTAAGTTTCACAAAAGAGAAAACTATCAAAATGGTCTACAGTGACCCTCAATTATCTTTAATTACTTATCTAACTTGTCGTAAATTACAGTGGCTGATGTGGCTTCTCAATAACTATATAACAGAAAAATTATCGCGTTTCAGATTTTTACTTCAAGTGGCAAATGTGAACACCATGAGATTTAATTAACGATCGACCCTAGTATTAAGCAAAAAGGGGGTGTAACAGATGAGACTTCTGCAGTTCTGAGTGAAGCCTTATGCGCTCAGAAATGCGGCATCGCGTGCGTTCATTACCTTGTCGGTGTTTAAGCAGCGTCAGGGCGGCAGCGGCCGGCGTAGCAGCCATCCAGCTCGCCGTCTCGGAACCAAACCTCCTAACTTCTCCTTACTACAATTTACCGAAGTTATTTTTAAAAAACTATCTGGCTATGTTTTCATCTGACCAATCAGGGTCTCAATGTTAACCTTAAGCTCCGCCTACAAAAATTCTGTCTATCCAATGAGAAACGTTATACTTTTCGTGGTGAGGCAATGTTTTTAAAGTTTGCAACGTAACAGAGACGCTAAAAAGTCTCACGCTAAAACCTGCAGCTAGTGTGGTCCTTTTAGCGTTATCGTAAGATCTATACTGCTCTTCTGGAGGTCTCTATCTTTAAACATGGGCTGGGGAGTGATCCTAATGTAACAGACACGCGAAAAAGTCTCACGCTAAAACTTGCGGGTGGTAGTGGCCCTTTATGTGTTATCGTAAGATCTATACTGCTTTTCTGGAGGGCTCTAGCTTTTAACATGGGCTGGGGGTGATCTTTGACGTACCTGAGACGCGAAAAAGCCTCACGCCAAAACGTGCGGGTTGTATAGTCGTACAGGTAGGCTCGCGGCGTGGGTGCCCAGCCCCTCCCTTATCTAGCTTAACACGGTTCTGCTCTCGGCTTCTGTCCTCGTTTCTCCCCTCGGAAATGCGTCTGCCTCTCGGTGGGAAGGTACGACATGCATTTAGGCATTCTTGTGTTAGTCTGTGGTATTCCATTTGCTCACTCGTTACTCGTATTACTTTGGTTAATTTAATGTCACGATTTATTCCGAGCTATGTGACGTACTACTGGATTTGCTTATCATGTCAGGGTTTTCATGTAAGGTGTTGGATTTGCCTGACACCTTACAAAATTCAATAATGACTAAAAATCGTTTCCAAGTAACCGAAAATAACCATTTCCTGTCAATGATCGGTTAAGTTGGACCTGAGGATCCAGTCGATTCCATGTAAACATGGCCCACACCCTTATGGAGCTACCACGAGTTTGCATAGTGCCTTATTGACATCCTGCGTCTATGGCCTCGTGATGTCTGCGTCACACTGTAACCCCACTATCAGCTCCTACCAACGTAAATTTAAACTCATCTTACTACGCCATTGTTTACCAGAGGGTCCAACCTATACGGTCACGAACTTAGGAGAGAGGCTGCAGGTAATATCGTGCTGTTAGCAAAGGCGCTCGCGTCGGTCGTCTGCTCGTACACATTGACATAAACTTTCACCGCATTGTCGTAACGAATATGTTTATCGTTCGTTTCGTATGATTTCTGCTGTTATTCGGCGAAGTGTTGCTTGTCTGTTAGCAGTGACAATTCAACGCAAAAGCCGCTGTTTTCGGCCGTTACGAGAAGGCCGTCGAACACTACATTGTACGTGTCGAGAGATAATGCCTGAACTTTGATATTCTTGTCACACTCTGGACACTATCTTGGAATATTTACAATGCTTTCCGAAATGGAATGCCCTCTGCGTCCAGCTCCAACTACCACTCCACCTCCAAAGTCTGTTGACTCCTATCTTGCGACCATACTCACGTCTGAATTCTTTTCACATGAATCTCCCGACTACAAATTACGGCTCCGCCAGTACATTGATGCCAGCCGGAGTGGCCGAGCGGTTCTAGGCGCTACAGTCTGGAACCGCGCGACCGCTACTGTTGCAGGTTCGAATTCTGCCTCGGTCATGGATGTGTGTGATGTCGTTAGGTTAGTTAGGTTTAAGTAGCTCTAAGTTCTAGGGGACTGGTGACCTCAGAAGTTAAGCCCCATAGTGCTCGGAGCCATTTATGAACCAGTACATTGCCCTTTTATACCTTGTACACGTAACACTACCGCCATCTGTATATCTGCAAATCGGAACCCCCTGACTTTCGTCACTCTCACTGTAAAAAAGTTACTGTTACCTCAATAGGATTTTCTTGTGCTGCACACCGCATCCTTCTTCGGCAGAGAACCCCCTTCCTGAAACCAGGCATCGTAGTAGTGCCATTGTAACTTATGGTGCAAATGCCAGCCACTCACTGTACTGTTACAACAGAAACGCGATGTTCACCGAAAATATGCAAAATAATTCGCAGACATGCTACGACACAATTACATATAGCTTTTGACGTGGCTGATGAGATCACTGCAAATTAAACATTGCTTGTAAACACGGTATTTAAATAGTTGTTAAAATTTACAGTTACAATTATTTACAAAAATTGTGTCAAGCAAATGACACTTGATGCTTAACCAAATGTGTGTACAACAATGCAGAACTATTTTTGTCACATCTTCCTGATATAAGAGTAATTTATACCTTTTACTACAAGTACTCCAAAGACAACTATGGATACACCTATTAGGGGGACTACAGACCGATGTTTGCTCGAAATGTGAAGAAATAAATGTAAAACTGAAATACATTTTACTGAATGAAAGGGCTAGTGTTACACGGCAGTTTTCGCGAAAACTGTTAGCAAGATGCTTCATGACATCATACGTTCATCCCCTGATAACAATATCTGCAGACAATATTCAGTACTTCCAGTGATTGCCCGCCTTATTGCCTCTTCTCTTTCTTTTTCTTCTACTACTGTGAGGGCTTGTTATTTCGTGCAGAGTTGAGAACTTTCAAGCTGGCTGATACGAAACAGGTAGGTTACTTTAAGGTAAGGTGTCATATAGTTGCAAAGCTGAAAACTGAGTCCCATTGCAGGTAGAAGATATAATTCGCTTCACCCATGCCGTGCACTCCGCACCGTACATAGGGGCCAGCTATCTTCCAAAAAACAGTGCTGTCCATAAAATTCTTTTACAAAGATAAAAATCTTACCCAAGCAAACTAGGCTTTCAGATGCGCTGGGGCATGAGAAACAATACACAAGAACGATCAGTTTAACCTTTTAGAAACAGGTTACACATCGGTTCGTAAGACTAATTTCTATAACGACCATACTTTTTGTCCATCTCTATGTGCTCGTCATCCTATTTGTCAGCTTCAGAATCGTATCGTGGAGTGGAACAGGTTTTCTGACATCCTGCCCACACCACAGCGCCACTGATTAACACTTACAAAATCCGCAGTATTAGAAGTTTCTACAACTTTATTACAAAACTATTACTCGATGGACATCACAGTGTCTGCTGCAGTTGGCTGGCGAAATTCCTGCTGTGGAAGAAACACCCAGGTTTCACATTGTTAAGTTAGAAAATTCACTACTGGCGATTGAAATTGTAACACAAGAAGAAATGCAGATGAGAAACGGGTATTCATTGGACAAATTATACTATAACTGACATATGATTACGTTTTCACGCAGTTTGGGTGCATAGATCCTGAGAAATCAGTACCCAGAAGAATCACCTCTGGCCGTAATAACGGCCTTGATACGCCTGAGCATTGAGTCAAACAGAGCTTGGATGGCGTTTACAGGTACAGCGGCCAATGGAGCTTCAACACGATACTACAGTTCATCAAGAGTAGTGACTGGCGTACTGAAACGAGTCATTTGCTCGGCCACCATTGACCAGAAGCTTTCAGTTGGTGACAGATCTGGAGAATGTGCTGGCCAGGGCAGCAGTCGAACATTTTCTTCATTCAGAAAGGCCCGTACAGGACCTGCAACATGCGGTCGTGCATTATCCTACTGAAATGTAGGGTTTCACAGGGATCGAATGTAGGGTAGAGCCACGGGTCGTAACATATCTGAAATGTAACGTACACTGTTCAAAGTATCATCAATGCGAACAAGAGGTGACCGAGACGTGTAACCAATGGCACTCCATACCATCACGCCGGTTGATAACCAGTATGGCGATGACGAATACACGCTTCCAATGTGCGTTCATCGAGATGTCACCAAACACGGATGCGACCATCATGATGCTGTAAATAGAACCTGGGTTCATCCGAAAAAATGACGTTTTGCCGTTTCTGCACCCAGGCTCGTCGTTGAGTACACCATCGCAGGCGCTCCTGTCTGTGATGCAGCGTCAAGGGTAACCGCAGCCATGGTCTCCGAGTTGATAGTCCATACTGCTGCAAACGTCGTCGAAATGTTCGTGCAGATGGTTGTTGTGTTGCAAACGTCCCCATCTGTTGACTCAGGGATCGAGACGTGGCTGCACGATCCGTTACAGCCATGCGGATTAGATACCTGTCATTTCGACTGCTAGTGATACGAGGGCGTTGGGATCCAACACGGCGTGCCGTATTACCCTCCTGAACCCACAGGTTCCATATTCTGCCAACAATCATTGGATCCTGACCAACGCGAGCAGCAATGTCGCGATACGATAAACGGCAATCGCGATAGGCTACAATCCGACCTTTATCAGAGTCGGAAACGTGATGGTACGCATTTCTGCTCCTTACACGAGGCATCACAAGAACGTTTCACCAGGCAACGCCGTTCAACTGCTGTTTGTGTGTGAGAAGTCGGTTGGAAACTTTCCCCTTGTCAGGACTTTTTAGGTGTCGCCACCGGCGCCAACCTTGTGTGAATGCTCTGAAAAGCTAATCATTTGCATAGCACAGCATCTTCTTCCTGTCGGTTAAATTTCGTGCTGTAGCACGTCATCTTCGTGGTGTAGCAATATTAATGGCCAGTAGTGTACTTGTTGTGGCTTCGAAGAGTAAACACATGCCGCTGGACGATCGGGAAGAAAACGCTTGTGGACTGGTGACGGAAGGGTAAAATGTTGCTACCCGATGAGGCTTTGGATCCCAGAGGATGATGACTTCACTTTAGTACTGATTACACACACCAGGGTGAACTCACAATCTCCAGCCGCTATCGCTACTACCGGCTCACATTCGTGCTACACGAGTGTGGTCATAATGGAACCGCGTTGCCTTCCTTGATTCCATAGGGGTGCAATGTTATTATCAACCTTCACGAGCCAGTTGCATTGTTTTAACAACTTCCAGCCATCCAGTTGCTGTCATCACGTGCTTTGACTATCATACTCATGTTCTTAGTTATTTTCTTTCTTTGTGGAAGAAGCATTCTTGCAGTCGTTGACCTTATCCGTGATTTATTGCCATAATCATGCCTTTATTATGGTCACCCGCTTGTACCAAGGTTAGTTTCTACAGTTATAATTCCATGCCCAGTAAATAAATGTTCATTTAGTTAAATCAATGGGTAATTCAATTGTTAATGCTTTACGGTAATAAATCAAATTATTAGAGGCCAATTGTTTCTGTTGTCAGTAGATGATTTCCCACTCATTAACATATCCATGTGTGTCGAGTGTTACCCATATTTTCATGCTTGATTGGATCACCCCTACTAATTATAAATCAATATCATGTTTCCGTTTGTGTGACAACTTTATGTCCTTAAAATTAATTTTTATGATATTATGGGATGCTTACAATCTCTGTCGTTCACCAGAGTTCACATTATAACAGCTTAGGGTTATACTAAAAAGCACAATCAACATCCCACACTAAGATGGTCAATGTGGCTGAACTACAAGTTAATAAGATGGGAGTTCAGACCTACCACTCCCTAGAAATAGAGGACCTCTTTAAATCCAAAATATTCACGTGTGGCATATCAGGTCCATAATTTAAAAGAAAATTGTCTCACTTAATTTAAAGTTACTTGTTTATTGTTCTGAAAATTATTTCACCAGGCACGATGCATCCCCATTATGTATTCTCCTCTCAGGATGTGTTAGTTGTTGTTCATAAGCAGCTGGAACTCGTTCTGACTGCTGTCAGGCGATTGAAGGCTGCTGCAAATGTGTGGTGCAAGCTCGAATTTTCCATTATGAGAGTATGAAAGGAGATCTGTTTTAATTGTTAAATACCATTCAAAAGCGATGGTCGCACCAAATATTTTTTTATTCAAGACAACCGCTTTCAACAGTATAGCTGTCATCTTCAGTCTTTTTTTTATGTTTGTAATGTGCTGAGTTCTATCCCCTTGATATCTTGTGCATCAGGTCAGCTTAAAATGAACATGCTTTAATACAAGGAGTGGGTAAGGCCTGAAAATGACAGTTAAGACTGTTGAAACCAACTATCTTGAAAAAAAAATTTGTGCTATCTTGGCTTTTGAATGCTTTTTAACAATGTATTAGAAGGGCTACCGAGAGTCGAGTTCACCAAGTACTGTTTTGCAGGAAGCAAAGGATTTATCACTATTGTACACTTGACTGTAAGTGGCGTGTCAATCGTAGGTCCTGGCATCATGCTAAGGAGAGACCGTGACCAGGAATAACTCTGGATGTTACATCCATACCCATAACCAACAAGTTGTAGGCACTGTCGTCAAGTGAAACCAAAACTGAGAGGCAGGGGTAAAATATAGGGAGCGTAAGGCTATTTACTGGCACTCACTTCACCAGCTGGGAAACGTTCTGAGCCCTCTGCCACGAGGAGGTAAAGACAAAATTTTAGGGTTTTATCAATCATCTGCAGTTCAAACGTCTGACGTTACTTAACGGTTACTGCTGTGTAATTGCTCTTCCCACACAGCAGTCCATGTGAGAAAACCAGTTGCGCCTTTACCTGCGGTTACTTCTACTTATTTACTGGGGCTATGCACTGCTCTGTTTAAAAACAATAGCTCTATGTAGTTATAAGGTCGATCTCTGCACATCTGCTTTCATGCACCGCAGCTCACTCACGTGTAGCTGTGATGCTGCAGTAAAATTGTCTATACATTGGCTAGAACTGCGAATTAATCAAATGTACGAAAATATAAAGTAAAAGTTACATGAATAATTTAATAACTAGGGCTCTATCTAAAGTCTGTAATTGATGTAAATAACAGAGAATGCTTGATAATGATCATTCACGAGAGAGCATCTCGAAAAAATGGGAATTGGTCCTAAGACATTCAGTTACAGCACCGGCAGAAGAAATCTTCATCAAATTCCATTAAGTTACATTAAGAGCGTTACGTGAATTGTAGCAAATTCCCTAGACTAAATAGTCATCGAAGGTAATCACAAACTGTGTCCATTTTGTAATCCAACACACGAAATATTTACCACCTCACCAACAGTTTCGAGTTCAACATTATGATTCACGAAGTAGCCACGCAATACAAGGAATGGTATGATTGTAACACAGGCGAAGAAGTTATAGCCGTACTCTGAAGCACATTCAGACCTCTCGAAATACAAAGCCGATTCAGAAGTTAAACAATGGTTGCGGCCGTTCACCGCCCAGAATCAAACGACTCCACGATAGAATACCACTCATTATCTTAGGCAGGGCTGTCTCCCCACAGAACTCTGAATACGTCCAGAACGGCTTCCTCGAGCTCTTCCCGCGAAAAGTACCAGTCACCGCTTGAGCCCGTAGTGTTCTGCTAATATCTGCTTTCCCATTGGCTGAAGGCCATCCCCACCAAAAGTACAACGTCCTTAGGCTCTGCAGATATGATTTCATTCAGGTTGACCACTTTCTGAAATAAACTAATACAGTACAACAATATTTAAGCAAAGAAATATTATAACATTCGGTTACACTCACATTTTTTACAATACCTATAAATAAAAGTTTCTTCATTAATAAATAAACCAGCATTGTTGCGCCAGTGTGCTTGCCTTAAATGACAACAGACTGTCGTTAAAAATTGCTTAAACAATTATTTATTCCTGCCTGACAAAAGCGTCTTTTGGCACTCTTTTCAAAGGTGGTGTCCGCTATCACATGCGACTGACCACTTTTAAATTAGCTCAGTTTTTAATATCACTTGCAACTAACATTTAAAGAATGTTACTGTCAAAATAGTAATTGTTTCCAGAATGAAATTTTCACTGTGCAGCGGAGGTGCGCTGTTATGATACGTCCGGGACACAGTTTCAATCTCCCAGGAGGTTTCATATCAGTGCACACTCTGCTGCGGGGTAAAAACTTCATTCTGGAAACATCCCCCAGGATGAGGCTAAGGTATGTCTCCACAGTATCCTTTCTTCCATGAGAGGTAGTCCTGCGAGGAGAGGTTCTGTGAAGATTGGAAGATAGGAGACGAGGTACTGGCAGAATTAAAGCTGTGGGGATGGTTGGTATGTCATGCTTGGGTAGTTACCTCGTTAGACCACTTGCCTGCGAAAGGCGAAGGTCCCGAGTTCGAATCTCTGTCTGGCACACAGTTTTAATTTTGCAAGGACGTTTCATTTTAGTAAACTGTTCATTAAATAAAAATACAAGTATAACAATGTGTGTTCATTTGCTGTGTAAATGCAGAAAATATGATGTTCTGCAAACATTTGCATAACGAAGAAGATATAAAAGGCGTCGTAAACGAATAAATAGAACTGATACAGATACCAAGCTTTATTGGATGATAGCTGTAGAATAATGCTGTCATATGAGATATCGCGTGTTGAAATTGTATTAAGCGTTTAAATATTGTTAATTCAGTGGTTCACTGTGGAAATGTTTATTCACTATGAAATATTAACTTCTTTAATTTTAAAAATATTGAAATACTGTTGTGTCATTGAATGCGTCTCATCATTCTGTGATGGCATATGTATTCAGTAATTAATTAATGTGAGTTATTGTCGACTCTCAGAGAGCTGTAACTTGGCCATTTTTAAGATGTACTGACACTCCGCCATTTTCTGGAGCACATTCTGCACAAAGGCAATGCGAACATCAGCAAGATGTAGTGAATAAGGTGGGTGCGGAATGACTTCCCAAACCAACTCCTGTACAGTGTTCTTTGTCAGTCTAGAAGACCGCGGGAGGGCGTTTTCGTGATGTAGCATTACTTTACGCAGTATTCCTGGCCATTGTTGTTGGACTGAACCTGCAAGGCGTCTCTGTTTTTTACAACAAATGTCAGCAGTGACCGTTACACCTCGGGGTAGCAATTCGTAGTTCATCACACCGTCGCTGTTCCACCAGTCCATAACATTATCTTTTGCGGAAGCTCACACGATTCTGCTTCGTTTGGACTCATTCATTACTTTCGTTTCCTTACGTTAGCACAAGGACACTATTTTTCATCACCAGCAAAGATACAGGATAGGAATGATCCGTGTTGTTCACGAGCTAAAGGGTGGCGAGCAAACAGAGATGCAAATATGGCCACCCGCTGATTTGAGTGAGTTTGGCTTAGAGCATGCTGTGCCCATACACCCGATTTTTGATCCTTCGTCACTGCATGCAGATGTCGCACGAGGGTGGAGTGATCGCAGTTCATCACGTTTGCCAGTTCTCGAGTACACTGCCGTGGATTATAGTGCATTAATGCGTTTAACCGATCTTCACCAAACTTCGAAGGTCTTCCTGAACGTCGAGAGTCACTAACGTCAAAACGATCCTCGTTGAAAACGAGAGGAACGTGGTTTCTCCAATGGCATCGTCCCGACACACTGTGCAAATATTTCTGGCTGCCTCCCCCGCATGTTACCCAGCTATGGAACTCGAACAGAGGAATATGTCGGAAATGTTCCGTTTTCTTCCCTTGGTGCTCCATTTCCTAGCGTCCATAGCTCCATTCATTGTCTCCAAGTGACAAAATGACAATATCTAAACTGGAGTACCGACAGTGAACTATAAATATAAATTATAATCGGTAAATAAAGCCACAGCAACTGGCATATCAATATTCAAAACGAAACCCCTGCGAACCTATAGACCGACCTACCGACCTATTAATTACAGCTTTCACAGAGGCGTTGAAGCAACCATTCTTGTAACTCATCTTGCGGGAAACCGTCGTAATAACCGGTACACTAGGAAGTACCCTATGCCATGTATTCCACATCAGAATAAAAGTCAATGTAGATGACTGCAACCAAACAAGCACATCTTCTTTAATCTAGACCTTGGAGTTGTATTCATTTTGTCTTCCACTTTACGCACGAAAGAGTCCGTATCGCATATTATTAACGGTTGTGACAGGTTTCGATCAGATTACCTCATCTTCCGATCTAACACTAAAATAGCAGACTGTTGCTGTCACCAGCGTCACCTAGTGCGTGTCATTATATCTTTCTTTAGATCGCTTGTATTATTTGCTAATTTTATAAACAGTTTTTCCCTTAATCGAATTGGGGAGAAGCACTAGCTGAGTAACAGAAGAGATCAGTGGAAGCGGCACATCCCAGAGGCATCTACCAATTGTGAATTTGGTAATGGAGGGAAGAGTGGGTGGTAAGAGTTGTGGGACAATATCAAGCCTTGTTTATAATAGTATCGATAGTAATAATAACAATAATAGTAATAGTAATAAACGATGTAGGATGTCGTAGTTACGCAGAAATGAAGAGACTTATGCGGGATAGAGTAGTGTGGATTGCCGAATCACTGATGGGCACAAACCCCCACTACAAGCTGCTTTTGAAAACAAGAAAAAAGGAAAAATATACGCCGTGTAAATCTCGGCAACAAATGTACAGTGCGACTTCAGTGTACTAATTTTTCGGGAAGGCAACACAGGCATCCGCAATATGACGAAACAGTGTAGCTATGCTGTCTTAGTTGGCAATGTTAACCAACAGTGTCGGCAAGCTGCAGCTGCCACAAAACTAAAGACAATGCGCCAGTGAACGTAATAATCATATTTTAGAACAAGAAAGTCTCATTGTTCCACATTTGAAAACTTTTGTGACTAAAATGCGACGCGTTGTGCAGTACCTTAGTAGTACAAACTGAAGCAGGGTGTGTTAAAGGGCGCTGAGTAGAGCAAATGCTGTACTTTTTCTCTCTATTAGGAAGTCACCCTTAAAGTTGTAACGCTATTAGTACACCTGCAGTAGAGGACTCACAACTGTCTCTGTTCAGACAAGACGATAACTGATCTCTGTGAGCCAGCGGTCAGTTTTCAATACGCAGGACGGTTCAGGTAAACGCTTAAGGCTTTCCATATTTCTGTACAGCACTATTGAGTCAAGTCGTTCGATGTACAAGTGAAAACACACTAAATGGAGTAGTTCTTCGTAGAGTTATGGCCTCAAATACCGCGTGATTAGCTCTTCAGTATACTAAAATGGGTATTTTTTACCGAAATGAAATAGTATTTGTGTTTCGTCATGATAAACAGTCTTAAAAGTAGAGTTTCATCAATGAACAATATTAATTTATCCTTCACTAGTCCTACGAGTTACCTCATACAATTTTTATACAAGATATTCTTATCAATATTTGCAAATTGTTCATCATTTAAAATAATGCAGAGTAGCCTTTCGCAGTAGTTTCAGTACGACATTTTCACTATAGTAGCCTTTCCATAAATAATTAATCGTTGTGTAGCAAGGGTGCACTTGTATACAAGTATGGGAGAATAAAGTGCTACGCGCTTGACAGAAGTCTGTTATAGTGTTGTACCCGTTTTCTATTGCTGAGTGCCAAGCACTCGAGTTAAACGATTTCTATCTTTAAAACTCACACGTAAGCACGTTCTTTCCGGAGGTACCCTGCAAGATAAATGCGAAGTAACATTCATACCTAGAACTTTCAATTCCATTTCCCTTT
This sequence comes from Schistocerca gregaria, assembly GCF_023897955.1. Lineage (NCBI taxonomy): Eukaryota > Metazoa > Arthropoda > Insecta > Orthoptera > Acrididae > Schistocerca > Schistocerca gregaria. The sequence continues at coordinate 517,925,402 of NC_064924.1, forward strand.
GGAGGTCAGCTATCTTAGAAAATTAATATTTAAATTTTCTCTCTCGCAGATTATATATTGTAATTGTTATATAGCAATATAAAATATTACTTCCCTTTCAATTACGTGAATATTAAATTGTAGAATTAATTTAATTTTTTGAGGGCCAGAAGCATAAAATGTACCTGATAATGACCTGATTATTACAACGTTTCACCGAAACAGCTGTCTATAATAACTAATCCTTACTCACAACAGATAATTCCGGCATTCATCGCCGTTGTGAACTTCCTGCCAATACAATTTTGGTGAGAAAGTGTATAAATGTGAATGACATTTACGTTACAGTGGCTATATTATATTCACGTCTAGACTGACGTTTCGTCGTTAGATGCTAAATGACGTATATATATTGAAAATAAAATGTTAATTAAGGTGTAACAGTAGTATGATAGTTCCATTCTTACCACTCTGTATGTTTTCAAAGATTGTGCAAATAAACAGCGATATTATGTTATTAACTAAAACGTGTTACGGTTGTCTTTCTTCGTGGCATATGTTGTTGTTGTTCTGGCCTTCAGTCCTGAGACTGGTTTGATGCAGCTCTCCATCCTACCCTATCCTGTGCAAGCTTCGTCATCTCCCAGTACTTGCTGCAACCTACATCCTTCTGAATCTGCTTAGTGTATTCATCTCTTGATCTCCCTCTACGATTTTTACCGTCCACGCTGCCCTCCAATGCTAAATTTGTGATCCCTTGATGCCTCAAAACATGTCCTACCAACCGGTCCCTTCTTTTTGTCAAGTTGTGCCACAAACTCCTCTGCTCCCCAATTCTATTCAATACCTCCTCATTAGTTATGTGATCTACCCATCTAATCTTCAGCATTCTTCTGTAGCACCACATTTCGAAAGCTTCTACTCTCTTCTTGTCCAAACTAGTTATTGTCCATGTTTCACTTCCATACATGGCTACACTCCATACAAATACTTTCAGAAACGACTTCCTGACCATTAAATCTATACTTGATGTTAAAAAATTTCTCTTCTTCAGAAACGCTTTCCTTGCCATTGCCAGTCTACATTTTATATCCTCTGTACTTCGACCATCATCAGTTATTTTACTCCCTAATTAGCAAAACTCCTTTACTACTTTAAGTGTCTCATTTCCTAATCTAATTCCCTCAGCATCATCCGATTTAATTTGACTACATTCCATTATCCTCGTTTTGCTTTTGTTGATGTTCATCTTATATCCTCCTTTTAAGACACTGTCCATTCCGTTCAACTGCTCTTCCAAGTCCTTTGCTGTCTCTGACAGAATTACAATATCATCGGCGAACCTCAAAGTTTTTATTTCTTCTCCGTGAATTTTAATACCTACTCTAAATTTTTCTTTTGTTTCCTTTACTGCTTGCTCAATATACAGATTGAATAACATCGGGGAGAGGCTACAACCCTGTCTCACTCCCTTCCCAACCACTGCTTCCCTTTCATGTCCCTCGACTGTTATAACTGCCATCTGGTTTCTGAACAAATTGTAAATAGCCTTACCCCTGCCACCTTTACAATTTGAAAGGGAGTATTCCAGTCAACATTGTCAAAAGCTTGCTCTAAGTCTACAAATGCTAGAAACGTAGGTTTGCCTTTTCGTAATCTTTCTTCTATATGTCGTAAGGTTAGTATTGCCTCACGTGTTCCAACATTTCTGCGGAATCCAAACTGATCTTCCGCAAGGTCCGCTTCTACCAGTTTTTCCATTCGTCTGCAAAGAATTCGTGTTAGTGTTTTGCAGCTGTGACTTATTAAACTGATAATTCGGTAATTTTCACATCTGTCAGCACCTGCTTTCTTTGGGATTGGAATTATTATATTCTTCTTGAAGTCTGAGGGTATTTCGCCTGTCTCATAAATCTTGCCCACCAGATGGTAGAGTTTTGTCATGACTTGCTCTCCCAAGGCCGTCAGTAGTTCTAATGGAATGTTGTCTACTCCCGGGGCCTTGTTTCGACTCAGGTGTTTCAGTGCTCTGTCAAAATCTTCCCGCAGTATTGTATCTCCCATTTCATCTTCATCTGCATCCTCTTCCATTTCCAGTACATCGCCCTTGTATAAACCTTCTATATACTCCTTCCACCTTTTCGCCTTCCCTTCTTTGCTTAGATCTGGGTTTCCATCTGAGCTCTTGATATTCATACAAGTGGCTCTATTTTCTCCAAAGGTCTCTTTAATTTTCCTGTAGGCAGTATCTATCTTACCCCTAGTGAGATAAGCCTCTACATCCTTACATTTGTCCTCTAGCCATACCTGCTTAGCCATTTTGCACTTCCTGTCGATCTCGTTTTTTAGACGTTTGTATTCCTTTTGTGGCATATGCTACTTCCGATTTATTCAGTTTTGTGTCTTAAAAGTTCTAAGTTTTCGAGGTACTAAATGTGTCTAAACTCTGTACACTCGTTTAATATTTCTTGTGGGTATTGTTTCGTGTGTAGACAGATTTCCAGTTTTTCAAGAATGTTCACTGTAAATTCTTTTGGTATTCCGTGCAGAATCTGGAGTGTATTTTCGATCGTGTCGGCAGTGTGGTTTTGATTTTTCAATGTGTTACTTATGTTTTTCTCCCTTCTTGGACATTGTAAAAGCTATTGCAGCTCCTACATGTGATTTTATATATCTATATTTCTAGTATTGGCGCAAAGTAATTTTTTGAAAGGCTGTTATTGGTTTGAAAGGCTAGTTGAATATTGGAGGCTTTCATATGTGCGATAATTTTGATGGAGACTCTACCAAGGTGAACTGCTGGTACATATCTTACTTTCTCCGTAGGTAATGTTTTCGATATAGGCATATCTCGCTATGTATTGTGTCTTGATTTGTTGTTTTACACTCATAGTATAATTTGTTGATTATGTTGGGGTCAAAGCCAGGTGTATAGGCTATATAATGAAGTGTTATAAGTTCTCTTTGAATGCTTCAAATGGCTCTGAGCACTATGGGACTTAACATCTATGGTCATCAGTCCCATTCTCTTTGAATTGCTGGTTTTTCTAATAGCAGATTATTTAATCTACTAAACGTTGAAATGGAAAAATGCTAGTTTATGACACACTGGATAAGAGGAATTGGCATTTATAATGATGTCAGAAGTGGTATTCTTTCTATAGATATTAAATGTGTGGTTATGATTATTTTTTTAAAAAAATCCATTGAATAATTAATAGATTAAATAACCTACCACTGAAAATAACAGCAATTCCAAAAGAACTCAAAAGACTGTCGTGAATAAAGAATAGTTCTTGTAAGCAGCTATTTTGGTGCCTCTTTCTAATAATGTATTTGACATTGAAAAGGAACCACTTAGCCCCTGTGTTGTAGGAAGCTCCCTGGCACATTGGAACTGTGTGGCGGGTAGCGGTCACAGGCAGGATGTATTACTTTCACGGTAAATCTCCATGAGTGGCTTCACAGGCCAACTGAAACATTGTAGTGTCAGTTCCTGTCTCTCACATTCCCAATGCCCGCATACATATAGACCGTGGAACACACTCAGGATGAAATGCGGATTCTGAAACACAGTTTTTTTCTACTCAGGGTCGTTTATATCCGAATTGGCTGGGCTGTAAGGCACCAATTTCAGATCGATTTGTTCTTTAAAGGTTCTGTCAAACATCTACATGATACTCATAGGATATCTCACGCAATATATCAACGACCGTTAATCCAAGGTTCGTAAACAATTCTAGTTCAAACTCCATGTTTCACTGTTGAATTTGAATATAAGGTACTGGATTCTCCGTGTGTACAGGCGGATATTTCAGAAAAGGACTTTTAGAATATTGAGCTGCAGAGGATCACAATGATAACACTTAGTAAGCAATTCCTAATGGCTTAGGCAATAGATATGACGATTACTTATAGTCAAAAAAAATTACATTCAGCTCACTCAGACATTTCCAGTGCATTAATGAAAGAGCTTTCGCCGTCGATTTTCACACTCTGTTTCCTTCTATTATGCCTGTTGCCCTAAACAGGTTCGGACTCTTGCTCATTATGAGTACAAACTGAGTATAACTATGATGAAGGTATTAAGCGCCACCCCCCCCCCCTCAGAAAAGGTCGGAAATGAGCCTTCTGTTTTGATAAATGTGGATGAAAACGTGGACGCAACGTGTACAAAATGGACATATACCACTGAGAGAGAGAGGGAGCAAAGTAGAGGGGTGGGGTGTGTGGGGGGGGGGGGGGGGAGGGAGGCAGGGGTAGCGTGTAAACATCGGTTGACATGAAATAACTCGCAATGAAACTGAGAAATGGAAATGTCAAACTCTCTGCCGGTTTGGTTAGGTAATGAAGGAATTAAAATACCAGCCCAGAGGACGTTGAAACTCGTTATTTGAAACAATCATCGTTTCATGTCAGAGTAGCATACAGAAACACTGGACTGTCTGTGGCTGCAGAAAATACACAGTGGACAAAGCACATATTGCGTTGTGTGGTCAGAAAATTTAGAGGAAAAGGAACAGTTATTTTGCCTGCAGAGTGCATAATTTCATTGTCACTGAAGGAATAAAGCAGGCCTCGTATGTATCGAATTTCGCTCTCTATGAATATTGTTTGGGACATTTAAAAATCTGAACATGACGACGTACACTATGTGATCAAAAGTATCCAGATACCTGGCTGAAAATGACTTACAAATCCTTGGCACCCTCCATCGGTAACGCTGGAATTCGATATAGTGTTGGCCCACTCTTAGCTTCCACTCTTGCTGGCATACTTTCAATCAGGTGCTGGAAGGTTTCTTGGGGAATGTCAGACCATTCTTCACGGAGTGCTGCACTGATGAGATGTATCTATGTCAGTCGGTGAGGCCTGGCAATAAGTCGGCGTTCCAAAACATCCCAAAGGTTTTCTGTAGGATTCAGGTCAAGATTCTGTGCAGGCCAGTCCATTACAGATATGTTATTGTCATGTAACCACTGCGTCACAGGCCTTTCATTATCCCCGAATTGCTCTTCGACAGTGAGAAATAAGAAGGTGCTTAAAACATCATTGTAGGCCTATGCTGTGATAGTGCCACTCAAAACAACAATGGGTGAAAGTTCCCTCCATGAAATACACGACCACACCGTAACATCACCGCCTCCGAATTTTACTGTTGGCTCTAAACACTATGACAGATGACGTTCACCGGGCATTCGCCATACCCACACCATGCCATCGGATCGCCCCATTGTGTTCCGTGATTCGTCACTCCAAACAACGTCATTCCATTGTTCAATCCTCCAATGTTTACGCTCCTTAGACCAAGCGAGGCGTCGTTTCGCATTTACGGGTGTGTTGTGTGGTTTGTGAGCAGCCGGTCAATCATGATATCCAAGTTTTTTCACCTCCCACCTAACTGTCATAGTACTTGCAGTTGATCCTGATTCAGTTTGTAATTCCTCTTCAACTACCGGCCATCTCTGTCAGTGAACAGACGATGCCGGCCTGTGTGCTTTTGTGCTGTGCTTGTCCTTTCAGGTTTCCACTTCGCTATCTAATCAGAAACAGTGGACCTAAGAGTGTGGAATCTCACGTACAGACTTTCTACGCCTTTAGACGATAAGAAGCGATGTGGAGTTGGTTTTGCAAACTTCCCACCTCTCTCCCATAGGTTGACTTACTTGGCGTGCACAGCCGACCTTCTTGTCTGGATAGCCGGCCACGTCGATCTCCAAAACCTTCTTCCCCGAAGAATAATGCTGGTTAAGGAAATCAGACTCTCTCTGTACTCTTGAAATAATATGGTACTCGAAGAATACTTTCAGTGTCATGGTATATTTCAGGTTCCACAGAAAACAATTTCACCACTTCTCATACAAAAATTCGTACTCGTGCAAGTCAACCTAGCCGTCAAACATTAGACTCTGTTATGATACATTTACAACAGGGTTGGTTTAATAACCACCAGAAAATATTAACATGTCTTTCTACTAGCAAGTCCAACACACGAATTACTCAAAAGTCTAGTCTCATTCCTTCATTTGTTCTTAACAGTCATCACAGTCACTAAACCAGCAAAAAATAGCATAGGCCCTTCTCTACACATTCACTGAAACTCTATGAATCGTGCTGCAGGTACTTGTCGGCCACCGTTCGGCCGCCACGTCCACATTTTGCTCGTGACTGTTTTTAGACCAGCACACACAATGCGTGGTAGGTCGGATTCGTCTCTCTCACACTTCTATTTAAAATATCGTGGGTTCGAGACGGAGGAAGGCCAAGTGGTTCTAGAATTTACACGGAAATTCCCGAAGCACTACAATGTATGTATTGACTCAAGTGACATCCAATCAGTTGACCCCGTGCGAAGTCCATGAGTTCCGCAGAGCGCTTATTCTGCTCTCTCAGGGTGTCTAATACTACTGAGAGCGCTGATATGAGGTACCTGGCGGTAGCTGGCAGCACAATGCGTCTCATATGAAGAATGCATGTTTTTGGGAGTGTCCGGATGATTTTGCTCATATAGTGTACCTTACTCTGGCAACGAGTTTGGCAAAAAGTAACGATCACTTTTGCATGAAACTGCTGAAATGACCATAACTGCCATCGAAATCTTACACAGTTGTGTAATTATAACTCCTCAGATCTCCGTTTGAACATTTTCCCTCAGATGGCAACAAAAAAAGAGCTACTCTCTAGACCGTTAATTAATTTCTATAACGAAATGCCATCGTTCAAGAGTACTTCGCTTCTTTACAATATTGAAACCGCTGTAACTAGCACCCTGCATCTTCGGAAAGTCTTCGACAAATGTGTCTCGCAGCTTATGAATTTGGGACAAATAACTTAGGGCTTAATATTTATTGACGATAGTGTCCAAATTCCGTAACTATGAAAAACAAAAAGGAAACTTAATCCTCTTGAAGAATATAAATGAAACTTGGCGTGCTTTTTAGAGTCCTCAACTTCGATTAAGGAACATGGTATTAACAAAACTGGCACACCAAGGCCAAGAAATGTTATCACAGTGAAATTTATACCATCGATTTGGAATATGATACTATATGATTAGCGCTATGGACCTGTACATGCTCTGTGAGCGTGGAAATTCAGTGTGGGTTAGCGCCGTCACATACGAAAATCAGATCCGTTAGACGTCGTGACATGGAATCAAATAGCGCTCGAATACGCTGCTGAGGAAGCCTCTGCAAGCTGCTTGTAGGGGCCTCCACAGAACATCTACTGTGGCTGCATGAGGACCTGAACGAGCAAGTTGTCGACGGATTATAATCCAGACATGATCTATCGGTGACGTGACAGGCAAATGGGCAGGCCAGGGAAGCAGTGGTACCCGTCGTTCAAATGGTTCAAATGGCTCTGAGCACTATGGGACTTAACTTCTGAGGTCATCAGTCCCCCAGAAAGGAAAACTACTTGAACCTACCTAACCTTAGGACATCACACGCATCCATTCCCGAAGCAGGATTCGAACCTGCGACCGCAGTGGTCGCGCGGTTCCAGACTGTAGCGTCTAAAACCGCTCGGCCATCACGGCCGGCGTACCTATCGTTCTTCGCATAAGCCTTGCACGTTCCTGTTTAAAACTACAATTCACGGACCAGCAGGAACTTGAGAGAGGAGAGTGTAGAAACAATAATGAGAATAGAGCACAGTTCAGGCCAGACCGTGAGCAGATGAATGAAATTAACAGTAAGATTGATTCTAAATCTAGAAATCTAGGAAACATATACAGGGTGGTCCATTGATAGTGAGCGGGCGAAATATCTCACGAAATAAGCGTCAAACAAAAAAAGTACAAAGAACGAAACTCGTCTAGCTTGACGGGAGAAACCAGATGGCGCTATGGCTGGCCCGCTAGATGGCGCTGCCATAGATCAAACAGATATCAACTGCGTTTTTTTTTTTTTTTTAATAGGAACCCCCATTTTTATTACATATTAGTGTAGTACGTAAAGAAATATGAATGTTTCAGTTGGACCACATTTTCGCTTTGTTATAGATGGCGCTGTAATAGTCACAAACGTATAAGTACGTGGTTTCACGTAACATTCCGCCAGTGGGGACGGTATTTGCTTCGTGATACATTACCCCTGTTAAAATCGACCGTTCACCAATTGCGGAAATGGTCGATATCGTGTTGATTTATGGCTATTGTGATCAAAATACCCAACGGGCCTGTGCTATGTATGCTTCTCGGTATCCTGGACATCATCCGACCGTTCGCCGGATAGTTACATTATTGAAGGAAACAGTAAGTGTTCAGCCACATATGAAACGTCAACCACGACCTGCAACAAATGATGGTGCCCAAGTATATGTGTTAGCTGCTGTCGCGGCTAATTCGCACATCATCAGCTGGCAAACTGCGCGAGAATCAGAAATCTCAAAAACGTCGGTGTTGACAATGCTATATCAACAGCGATTGCACCCGTACCATATTTCTCTGCACCAGGAATTGCGTGGCGACGACTTTGAACGCCGTGCACAGTTCTGCCACTGGGCACAAGAGTAATTACGGGACGATGACAGATTTTTTGCACTCGTTCTATTTAGCGACGAAGCGTCATTCACCAACAGCGGTAACGTAAACCGGCATAATATGCACTATTGGGCAACGGAAAATCCACGATGGCTGCGACAAGTGGAACATCAGCGACCTTGGCGGGTTAATGCATGGTACAGCATTATGGGGGGAAGGATAAATGGTTCAAATGGCTGTGAGCACTATGGGACTTAACATCTGTGGTCATCAGTCCCCTAGAACTTAGAACTACTTAAACCAAACTAACCTAAGGACATCACACACATCCATGCCCGAGGCAGGATTCGAACCTGCGACCGTAGCAGTCGCGCGGTTCCGGACTGAGCGCCTAGAACCGCTAGACCACCGCGGCCGGCGGGGGAAGGATAATTGGCACCATTTTATTGATGGCAATCTAAATGGTGCAATGTATGCTGATTTCCTGCGTAATGTTCTGCCGATGTTACTACAAAATGTTTCACTGTATGACAGAATGGTGATGAACTTCCAACATGATCGATGTCCGACACATAGCTCGCTTGCGCTTGAAGCGGTATTGAATAGCATATTTCATGACAGGTGGATTGGTCGTCGAAGCACCATACCATGGCCCGCACGTTCACCGGGTCTGACGTCCCCGGATTTCTTTCTGTGGGGAAAGTTGAAGGATATTTACTATCGTGATCCACCGACAACGCCTGACAACATGCGTCAGCGCATTGTCAATGCATGTGCGAACATTTCGGAAGGCAAACTACTCGCTGTTGAGAGGAATGTCGATACACGTATTGCCAAATGCATTGAGGTTGACGGACTTCATTTTGAGCATTTATTGCATTAAAGTGGTTTTTACAGGTAATCACGCAGTAACAGCATGCGTTCTCAGAAATGATAAGTCCATAAAGGTACATTGGAACAACCGAAACGAAATGTTCAAATTTACCTACGTTCTGTATTTTAATTTAAAAAACCTACCTGTTACCAAATGTTCGTCTAAAATTGTGAGCCATATGTTTGGACTATTACAGCGCCATCTATCACAAAGCGAAAAAAGTGGTCCAATTAAAACATTCATATTTATTTACGTACTACACGAATATGTAGTAAAATGTGGTCGTTCCAATTAAAAAAAAAACGCAGTTGATATCCGTTTAACCTAAGGCAGCGCCATCTAGTCGGCCAACCATAGCACTATCTGGTTTCCCCATTCAAGCTAGACAAGTTTCTTTCTTTGTAGTTTTTTTTTTTGTTTTGTTTGACGCTTATTTCGTGAAATATTTGGCCAGGTCACGATCAATGGACCACCCTGTATAATACGGTCAGGCAAGAGATGGTTCTTGCACTGTAAATTTGATGTAATGGAACATAGACCATTTCGGGTACTTCTTTATGCCATTCCATGGTCACACCTGGAAAAGATTCTCGTTGAACTACGAAGAATTGACGACGCAGGCGTAATTGAGGCAGCAAGACCTGAGTATAATAGTCCATGACACATATTAGACAAAAAGGAAGGTGGAATTCGACTGATTTTAGACTCACGGAAAATAAATATCGTTATTGTGCCAGAGTCGGATCACCCTGAAATACTTGAGGAGCTCCTTCAAAAATTTCACGGTGTTTCGGTGTTTTCCTCAGTCGATTTGCAATCAAGCTATTGACAGATAGAGCTCGATCCTGGCTGTCGATTACGCACGGCCTTTATTGCCTTCGGTAGATGTTTACAATTCAAAAGGCTCCTTTTTGGATTGAATATATGTTCAGCTGCATTTATCAGGGTTTGTAGCAAAACATTGAGTGATGAATTAAAAGATAAGATCACGTGCTGTGTAGACGATATATTGATAGCGGAAAATACCTGGGAAAGACATAACAAACTCTTAGAGGAAGTGTTAAGCATTTTCAAAAGGTATGAAGTGACCGTAAATATTGAAAAGTCTTATTTTGGGAGCAGTAGGGTTAGCTTTCTAGGACACGTGAAAACAGGAAAAAGAATTAATCCCGACCCAGTGAGGATGGCAGCAATTGAAAATTTACCACTCTTACGACCAGATAACAACTGAGAGGGTTGCTAGGAAAAATAAATTTTTATAAAAAGTTTATCTATGTGGAAACATTGGCTAGACCCCGACTCTGCCAATTGGAAGGAAAAGGAACACCCTGGGTGTGGTATGAGCGTGCAGACCGAGAATTCAATAATTTGAAGGCGGCATTCATCAATGCTCCTATTTCATCACATCCTGGCTTATCACAAGATTTTTGTATGGCCACTGACAGCGCGAAGACCGGTTTGGGAGTTATGTTGCTTCAGGAGCGTGAACAGGACGGCAAATTAGGATACAAACAATCGCCTATGGTAGCAGGGTACTATCCAAAAGTGAAACGAATTACTCTGTTACCGAACTTGAAGCCCTTGCAGTAGTATGGGGATTTAAAAAGTTTAGATACCTTCTGTTCGGTAGAAAAACAAAAGTCTATACGGACCGTAGGGCCCGAGAATGTCTCCTAACCGCCAAACGTCCACGTGGAAGACTAGAGAGATGGGTAGCTGTGCTTCAAGAATACCAGATTTCAACAGTCTATGTGCCTGGTCCGACAAACATCATTGCTGATGCCCTCTCCCGCTCAACTATTGGTATAACAGAAGAAACGGCTGAAGCATCAGATCAAGAGTATTTTTCGTTGTTCTGCCTCAAAGGGGTTGCATTTGAAAAATTCGTCCCTGTAACGATGCGGACAAGGACGAACAGGACAAGGACCAAGATTTAGACAAAATAAAGGAAAATTGGAAGGATCTGACCCAGGCCCACGTAAGACAGCACTACATCTTGAGTAAAGGGATTGTGTTTTATAGGACAAACCAAGATTCCTTGTGATGGTGTGCGTACCAAATGACTTAATAAATAAGCTTATATGGAATACGCACCTAAGATATGCACATTTTGGTCCGCGAGAATGTTTTATGGAAATGGGGAGTTTCTGCTAATATAAAAACATGGAGAATCATACAGGCAAAGTACTAGCCATCTGTAAAAACTGCGAAAAGGCGAAATCCACAGCTGTAGGGACCCAGGCTCCTTCATACCCAATTATTCCTGAGAAACTAAGGCATATGGCAGCGACAGATTTTATGGGACCATTATCTTACACACCGAGTGGCCATCAATATACACTCCTGGAAATGGAAAAAAGAACACATTGACACCGGTGTGTTAGACCCACCATACTTGCTCCGGACACTGCGAGAGGGCTGTACAAGCAATGATCACACGCATGGTACAGCGGACACACCAGGAACCGCGGTGTTGGCCGTCGAATGGCGCTAGCTACACAGCATTTGTGCACCGCCGCCGTCAGTGTCAGCCAGTTTGCCGTGGCATACGGAGCTCCATCGCAGTCTTTAACACTGGTAGCATGCCGCGACAGCGTGGACGTGAACCGTATGTGCAATTGACGGACTTTGAACGAGGGCGTATAGTGGGCATGCGGGAGGCCGGGTGGACGTACCGCCGAATTGCTCAACACGTGGGGCGTGAGGTCTCCACAGTACATCGATGTTGTCGCCAGTGGTCGGCGGAAGGTGCACGTGCCCGTCGACCTGGGACCGGACCGCAGCGACGCACGGATGCACGCCAAGACCGTAGGATCCTACGCAGTGCCGTAGGAGACCGCACCGCCACTTCCCAGCAAATTATGGACACTATTGCTCCTGGGATATCGGCGAGGACCATTCGCAACCGTCTCCATGAAGCTGGGCTACGGTCCCGCACACCGTTAGACCGTCTTCGGCTCACGCCCCAACATCGTGCAGCCCGCCTCCAGTGGTGTCGCGACAGGCGTGAATGGAGGGACGAATGGAGACGTGTCGTCTTCAGCGATGAGAGTCGCTTCTGCCTTGGTGCCAATGATGGTCGTATGCGTGTTTGGCGCCCTGCAGGTGAGCGCCACAATCAGGACTGCATACGACCGAGGCACACAGGGCCAACACCCGGCATCATGGTGTGGGTAGCGATCTCCTACACTGACCGTACACCTCTGGTGATCGTCGAGGGGACACTGAATAGTGCACGGTACCTCCAAACCGTCATTGAACCCATCGTTCTACCATTCCTAGACCGGCAAGGGAATTTGCTGTTCTAACAGGACAATGCACGTCCGCATGTATCCCGTGCCACCCAACGTGCTCTAGAAGGTGTAAGTCAACTACCCTGGCCAGCAAGATCTCCGGATCTGTCCCACATTGAGCATGTTTGGGACTGGATGAAGCGTCGTCTCACGTGATCTGCACGTCCAGCACGAACGCTGGTCCAACTGAGGCGCCAGGGGGAAATGGCATGGCAAGCCGTTCCACAGGACTACATCCAGCATCTCTACGATCGTCTCCATGGGAGAATAGCAGCCTGCATTGCTGCGAAAGGTGGATATACACTGTACTAGTGCCGACATTGTGCATGCTGTGTTGCCTGTGTCTATGTGCCTGTGGTTCTGTCAGTGTGATCATGTGATGTATCTGACCCCAGGAATGTGTCAATAAAGTTTCCCCTTCCTGGGACAATGAATTCACGGTGTTCTTATTTCAATTTCCAGGAGTGTACATTGGTGATGTTGGAGCTGAAATACAAATTTGTGACGGTGACACCACTAAAAAGGGCGACTGGTGCCACTGTGAGTAGAGCTTTGTGCAGAGATTTCATAAACCAAGTGGGAACTGTAGATTGCATTATCTCAGATAACGGGCCTCAACGTAAATCTGAGGTATGGAAAAGATCACTAAGAAGGCATAAAATAAAACCCATATTTATTAGTAGATTGCATGCAATGAATGATTGCCTATAGTAGTAGAGGTTGGAACGCCAGTGGAAATGAAACAGCAGGCGTAACTCAAGCCCTGGGTGGCAAAGTCCGCACAGGTATGTTGGTCCTGCTTGACACAGGAAGTAGTCAAGACAGACAGTCGGGGCACCTGAGCGCTTAAGCGCAATACAGTAGGGTCGAAAGGATAACCGGATAACACTTCAGAAACTCTGAAAATCTTAGACTCCACAGAGAGTAACGAGGAAGCGTTACCTCAGAAATCACGCAGCCTGGGTTATTTCCGAGGATTTTTACTCTGATAAGCGTTCCATCTTATGTATACCTAATTACTTGAGATAGGTATTTCCTCGCAAACTTCCCGTGCTGGGCGAGAATGGACTAAAATCTGGTTGGTCGGCGTTCGGAAAAATCTGCAGAGAGGGAGAATATTTCGTGGTTTCGAGAATATGATTCGCTTTCTGCAGTTACAAGGGAGGGGAGCTGAGCTTTGCTGGGAAGCCAGCTGTGGAGAGAGAGTAGTCTTCTGTTTTGAGCGCCCGTGTTTGACAGTCGCTCAGTATCAGCTTTATTGCTACAGACGGACAAGCTGTCTTTGCTCTCAGCAGATTTTATAATTAGGACGGTTACGCACTGTACTGTTGAGATCTTAGACGATTATGGACTTCGTCGCCAGGTAGGAAGCTGTCGTCGAGTACGCAGCGTTCAGTTATTGAGAGCAGTTCTTATACTTATAATCAAATTCAAACGTTATGTGAAATCCGTCCTTGTAACTGGGAGTAGGCGTTTCTCGTCTGTAGAACACAGAGAGGAGAAACACTATTGAATTATACTAGTCAAAGGACAGTTTCTGCCATCCTAGTGTTTGAATGAGTTGTTTTTTATATTTTGTGGCTGTAGTTCTTTCGTCGTTGCAGACGTGTACGAGAAACATCACTCCGACGCACCGAATGCAGTACATACGGTGATATTGATAATTGCTTCGGCTTATTACTGCTAAAAAGCTAAACAGCTGTGATCACGTAACTTTATTTTTACTGAGATTGCACACCACTGTAGATCATCATTGAAAAATAATGTCTTCTAGTGTGTGGTACGTAGATGATATCAGTCGTCTCGAGTTATTTGTATTAAATCGTGTAGTCATTAAATGGGCAATCATATTAGTTACGAAATTCATTTGTAGGTCTTTATGCCCATTGGACATTGATACATAAACACTTGTAATATAGAAAAGCGTATTAATCTGCAAAATCAGAAGACTCCAGTGAGGTATCCTCGGCTAAGGGTCGACATATGCCAGACTGTGCTTAAACTGACACACAATATTTTTGGCGCAACGCAATCTGACTTTCAATAATCCCTACAAAAGAATGGCCCTGACTAACATTAACCTATACCTTTCACAAATAACTTACCTCACAAAAATCTTCGTTACTCAAGCTACTGCAATACAGCGAGCGCCACTACTGCCAGCTAAATGAAAGATTCGAACTACTGAAGGCACTAACTACTGATAGACACAGTTAGCAAATGAAAGAATTTGATAGAGAACAAACAATGTATTTACCTTACTAGTGTTCAAAAATCATAATGTATATAGCAGTTCATGACATCCAGTCTTACAAATTTCAAAACGCCGCCATCTCTCTCCCCACATCCACCACTGCTGGCGGCTCACCTCCAACTGCGCAACGCTAAGCGCTGTTAACATCCAGCTGCCCAACACTACAATGGCGAGTATTACAACAATGCCAACCAGCCACTGACTGCACACAGCACAGTCAGTGATATTCATATAGAGCGCTACGTGGCGTTACCAATGTAAAAACCTAAACAGCCTACTTACATAGCCCACATACTCCCCACAAAAATTTTACAAATTGTTTTGGGCAGTGGCCAATACAGATTTGAAAAATGTTTTCATATTACGATAACAAAGAAATGAAAATGCACACGTCGATACAATGTTGGTCAAAAGCTAAAATTTTCTCACAGTCCATAAAGACAGTCCTGATCATCATAGTAAAATTGCAGTGTTTTTCTCAAAGTCTGAGCAGTAAAAGAAAATGCACACAGAAGTAGTGGATTTCCATGCAGTCTTCAAGTAGTGTTGTCCTTCCAACGGAAAGACAGTGCTGACTCTTGACATGCAGACAGGTAATGGGCCACAACAGAACAAACCCACAGCAGACTCAGTCGAAGTTCTGAAAAATATTGGTAGGTTGGTCATCACAGAGCAGACCCACTGTAGTCCTGGTAGAGATTATGTTATTGGTGGGCCACCAGAGGTGCAGACCCACTGTAGTCCTTGTAGAAATAATGGTATTGGTGGGTCATCAAAGGTGCAGACCCACTGTAGTCCTTGTAGAGACGGCCAGCAGCCATCTGGTGCAACTGTGCAGGTGCACAATCACCATCGAAGACTCTTGCAGAGCATATAGCAAGTCCATAAACCACCACTTGTCCACTCACAAAGAATTTGTTTGAAATGTTCTTAGAACCAGCAATGCTGTTATCCAGTCCCTTGCTGAATTATTAACACACCTGCAAATACTATCGGTCCCTATTTCTCACATATTGTCCATATACCATGACCAACAGAAACGTGTGCAGTGAAATGTAATGTACAAGTTACTTAATTTGATGAACTGGTATCAATTACAATTTTATAACATGAGAATACAATAGCAAAGGTACAAAATATATTATTAAAGAACATAATAGTACAGATAACATTTGCAGTAATACAGGCTCTACAAAAGAATAGAAATAACATATACATCAGTGTTACAGGAATTATAACATAAGTACATACATAAAAGATCAGAATAACTTTTGAAACATCAACTTCACACATCAGCAATAGAACAAAACAGAATGTGTAAACATCTTTACAAAGTAAATAACACGATATTAATGCAAATTATATTTGAGGATAACATTATTCCTCATCATAGTGAATGTAGCTTAGTATTAGAAGAGAAAAAATTCTATGAAACAGTCCACAGAGACAGGAAGAAAACAAATACACGAGGGTACACAAACACATAGTGGGATAACACAAAAGGAAAGGACAAGGTTTGTTTTCAGGGTAACATTTGGTACTGCAGTCCAACCCAAAACTTCATTCCATAGATCATCCCTCTTATTTCAACATTTGTTCCAACCAACAAAAAAATCCTATCCAAGCATGCTTTCTGTATTCTGCTCACATCCTCTTTCAAAAATAGTTTTTCTCCATTGTACACTACTTTTTGGCTAAACCATTTTCTTATAGCTTCTCAGTGCTTTTCTTCCAATTCATCATAGTTAGTTTCTTATATAGTCTACCCCCTCTTAAGCTAACTTAAACCTACTGATCTCAGATGCTAAACTAAGGGAAGACGCAATGCAGCAGCACAAAACAATTAACACAAACAGCAATGACAAAAAAATGCTAATTGGCAAAAAAAGTCAGCAGTATAGGACCTAGCAAAGCAAATGCAACATTACAACTAATATGAAGCAATGAACAGCAACAAGAAAAATAAATCAGTAGTAAAACTGGCTTAACAGAGTAATACAAAGTGAAATTCAGGAACGCAATGCCTGGCAAACAGCAGCAGCAAATGCAATTACTTATATCTAAACATGACAAAGCTCAAGCAGAAAAAATATTACAGTAAAGACAACAATGCAGAAAAGGGAAATGTCTAGTCACATATTAATATCTATGTCATTAAAGTGGTGCACCACAAAACTAATTCTACAAAAGATATTACCAAGTAGTTGAAAAGAAAATTATGTATGCAGTAACTGTTATTAATCCCTTCTTATTGTTCTTTCCTTTCCAAGTGATCCTTTTTCAAAGAACCTGGATCATAAAATGATTATTTAATAGATCTGTTGTCATAAAGTGTTCACATTAGCAAATGCATTTAATTTTATTTTATAAAACCAATGCTGCAACGCAGCTGGAAACCAGATATTAAATGAAATAAGCAACTGTGAAAGGCAAAGCATAAAAATATCATTCAATAGTCATGTGACATTTCATAAGTTAGTACAAATTCTCTCAACTCTGGTAGAAAGACGCTTGTCATTATCAGGTGTGCAGATGTAAGTATCTTTCCAAGTAATGAGCGTCTCGTTTTTGCGATGCTTTCTACAAAGGAATGTCAATAGCGAAGATAATGGCCTCTTTTTTTTCACCTAATGGCTTTGTTTTGTCAGATGACTATCGCGCAGCTGAGTGCCCACGACGCATTACGTGCAGGTGGTCACTTAACTGTCTTACCGAAATATTTACGACACCAGTTTCCGCTACAGTGGCAGTCTCATATAAAAAATTTCACAGGTCAAGAATTTGCGTTACACATCTGCAGAAACAAAATCCTATTGATATAACAGTGTCCAAAAATGTTCTTCGGCATTGCAATACATTCACGCATTTACATACTTTTCATAGCTCTTAAAGCACGATTCTTGGTTTCCAACAACCTTTTTCACAAACCAGGGTCTCTAAAACACTACTCATTATTCCTTACCTTCTTCAATATTTCATCATAACAGATACGTAGCATAATCAAATAACTCATATAGCATCAGCTTATTGATCACAAACATACCGCAACAGCATAATACACATAGTCATCGTAATAATAACATCAAAACACCTCAATCAACTCTCAAAATCGTCGTAGGTTCCTCCAATAATTTCAAAACCTAAAAAAATTCTCTGCTCATTTCAATAGTGTCATCTGCCTCAAACGTACTTTAAAAATCATCATCCTATACCAAATACATCATTCAAAGCTCTCATAGTATCCCAACGGTTCCGAAAACATATGAACATTTCACAAAGTACAGACCAAATACAATTTCATAAGTGTGAAATTATCTAACTGTGTAATTGAATAAATATGTGTCACTGACGTAGTAAAAAAATGTTTGTCTCTCAGTTAAATGAGCACATAGCTGTGTTATTCTGTGTTAGAGAAATATGGTACCAATGTGTAAAGTTGTATAAGCAAATACCGTATTAGCTAGGGCTCCTAGTGCTTGCCACACATGGTACACAAAGTAAGCGTGAACCACCCTGAGGATTAATGTAATTATATCCTCAGGTGTTGCAGATTACAGCAACAGAATTAAATGTATTACGGAAAACCTTTGTATCATTGTAATTCAAATATTTTTTAAAATAAATGTTTTAAGTACAAAATTAGTAATTCAAATAGCTGTACTGTAGCGCTGAACTGTGCGTCTTGTTGTAAGATAATCTCTGTGGAATTGTCGTAGTTATCGTCCTCCGAAAGCTAAGTTCTGCAGAAGTCAATGTACTTACCTTATGATAAACAAAAGTGAAATACTATGCGTATAGATATCGTAGTTACTACGTGCCTTATCGTGATCAAGAAAGTACTATAATGTAACGTATTGTTGTTCTACGGAAAAGGCTGTCTCATTGTAGCTATACCACAAAAGTTACTGGTAAAAGATGTTTTACTTTCCAGAATAATTCAGAAAAACTGTGCAGGTATAAAACAGATACACCGCAAAAGCAACATTGTAAATTGTAACTCATTAGTAGCGTCGTGATATAATCGTGTAGCTGTCACATATACTAACCACTGTGTCATCTGGTATCTCACAGAAAGTACTTTAAATCCAGAATGTATTTTCAAGTAAACCAAAATGTTGCATTAAAATCTCATTAGCAGTACCAATACATGTTCTAAGTATGTAAGCCTCATAGTCGTTACGTAATCATGCAACTAACAAGCAAGAATGTACACACACAATAACACTGTGTCGTCTGTTCACAATAACAATGCATTCGTAATTTCCGTTTAAATAAGTTCTCTTGGTTCTTGACTGGATATTTAACTCCGAACATTGTTGCATGTTAACAGATTCTAAGTCTGACAAAGCATACTAGTAATGTAAAGTGAAAAGTTATATGGCAAAGACAAAGTTAAAAAGCAGATTATCTCTCAACAGACGGTTTAACATGTGAAATATGGTGCAGTCTTTTACCGTTTCCAGTGCGCAGAGTTTAGGCTTCAAAGCAATTATCATGTTGTATACGTCGGTAAAGAATACTGGAATTTTTCTCAAGGTTAGCTTATGTTATTTCTCTCTGAGCCAGACGGTGCACGTGACTGCCTGCGGTGGAAGTCATTGTATGTTACCTTTGTTGTCGCGCGTCTTTACTGGGATTAGGAGACCTAACTTCTACAAATTCGCCTTGCCGAGAGCGTCCAGCTCTGTTAGAATCCCGCCAGTTCTGATGAAATTCACGTCTGTCGTTATGATTATATCGCCTGTCGTCATGTCGGTAGTTCCTGTAGTTTCTTTCTTGTCGGTTAAGTGGTGGAGAATTTCTCCCTGAATTATCACTGCACGGTGGACCGTTGCGTCTGACCTTATTCTTTTTCCCATGATAATAATAGTTCTGGTTGCCAAATTGTCTGTTTCTATGATTGTCTCTATCATATTCACTACTACGGAAATGCGATCTTTCTCTGTAACTATTACTCTGCCAGTGGTTGTCATGCGGGTAGTGTCTGTTTTGGTCACGATTTGTGTTGTGAGAATTGCCTTGTCGTGTCCAGTTATTCTTTCTTGCATCGCTGAATTGTGACCGATGTGACCTGTAATTTTTGTGTTCCTGTTTTCGTGTTCCGTGATTGTCAATGTCAATTTTCAGTTCTTGCAACAGTCCCTGAAAAGCTTCACTGTCGTCTTTGCAACGTCCTGCCAAAATACTGTGTCGTAAATGTTCAGGCAATTTGATTAACCAAATGCGGATGAGTTCTGAGGGGCTGTATGGGTTTGACAGGTACTGATTCTTGTGCAACATGTCTTCAAAATATTTCACAAGATTGGAAAATTCAGATTGTTCGAAATGCTTCATCATTATGATGCTATGTTTTACTCGGTCTTGTGTAGCTTGAGACCAATATGCTGAGAGGAAGGCATGATAAAATTTTCCTTCACTGTGACAGTCGTGAATGACCGATCGCATTCTTTCAGCTGGTTCATTCTTTAAGTAGACACACATAAATTCTAATCTGTGCTCTAATGACCAGTTGGGAGGAAAACAATGAGAGAATTGATGGAGCCACACTTGTGGATGAATGTCGTTGTCAGAATTCTTAAATGTTTTGAATTTACGTGTAGTAATGAACAGCTTATAGTCAAAATCATCGTGTCGACGGGTAGCATATCGTTCATTGTTACGTCGTGTCGGCGGTTCCATCTCAAAATTCGGTGCACCTTGCCAGTTTCTTTCATAATTTCCGAAATGCCCTGTGTTATTATTTTGTGGCTTTTCCGTATTTCTAAGTCCCTCTTCAGTGTTGGAGCCCTAGTGTCCTCAGAAATATGTAATTTTTGTATTACCTGCGTCAACTGATCTTGTACTTCCCGGATTTCTCTTCTGTACTGTGTATTGATTTGATTTTGATTTTGTTTGAATTTTCTAATTTGTTCATACTCTTCTGTGTCAGTGAAGGCTACGGGTCTTGTGTCATTCAGATTATCATCTACCTTTGTAGATAAGTTAGCGAACTGACCCGAAAGTTCGGCTACTTTCTCCGATAGTGAACACATTTCCTCAGTGTGTTTTTCTGAACCACGTTTCAGCGTGTCCATTTGTGTTGAAATCGAATCTACTGTGTCCTTTAAGTTTTCCTGAGTTCTTGCACGTTGCGTAACCGAATCGGTGGATGCAACTGAGTCCATTTTAGCTTGCAATGTGTCATGATTTTCACGAACAGTAGTTTGCAGTTCATTTATGACTGCTTCGTGATTCTGTAGTGCATTTTCATGTCGCGAAAAAATAGGTTGAAAATGCTCACAAATTTGTGTTTTTACGTCATTACAGATTTTTTGACATTTCGTTTCAATGTTATGTAACTCAGTAGTTAAATCTTCACGTGTTTGTTCAAGTGTGGTGTCTAACTTTTGAAGATTTTGTTCCATTGTGTCTAACTTCTGTAGATTTTGTTCCATTGTGTCTAACTGTTGCTGTGTTTGTCTCTGATTTTGTTTCATTTGTTGCATTAATTGCAATAATAATGTATTAGTGTCTGGAATCTGTTCCTTTATGCTTTTCGGCAGTGCATTTGCACCGGCAACATTCACATTTTGACAAGCAGAAAATGTGTCTTCACTTATTTGGGAAAACGGTGAGGACGCAAAACCTGAATGTACAGTATTTGCAAGATTGTGTCCTGTCATTTCGGATTCCTGACGCGAGCTGTTGCCGACAGATCGATCGATAATGCTTCCCTGTTCACTAATTGTTTCACTGCCTACACCATTATTAGCAGCCCGCTCCATTTCCCTATGCACGATTACCAAATTACTACTTTGAACATTAGTTAATTCATTACATGGTGGCCAACACACTGCTTTTGTCTTCACTGTCATTTCTCAGTTTACTTTTGAGCCTAGTATTACGTTTTTCACACGCCATTATTGTCACAATATTTCAACAACACAGAAAAACACAATTTGAAGAGCAAAAATAAGAGAACACATTAACATAGCAAATAATATCTAGTTTATTGCAAGTGCAGCTGTGAAATACTTGGTGCAAATCTACATGCATGCCACAACTGTTTTACTGTACAACAATGAAAGACTACAACTACAAAGGAGATTCTCTCTACAATTACGCGCTAGCAATAAACAAAATCTACACTAATTACACAAACTACGAGACAAAAACCAGAAGACTCCAGTGAGGTATCCTCGGCTAAGGGTCGACTTATGCAAGACTGTGCTTAAACTGACACACAATATTTTTGGCGCAACTCAATCTGACTTTCAATAATCCCTACAAAAGAATGGCCCTGACTAACATTAACCTATACCTTTCACAAATCACTTACCTCACAAAAATCTTCGTTACTCAAGCTACTGCAATACAGCGAGCGCCACTACTGCCAGCTAAATGAAAGATTCGAACTACTGAAGGCACTAACTACTGACAGACATTGTTAGCAAATGAAAGGTTTTGATAGAGAACAAACAATGTATTTACCGTACTAGTGTTCAAAAGTCATAATGTATGTAGCAGTTCATGACATTCAGTCTTACAAATTTCAAAACGCCGCCATCTCTCTCTCCACATCCACCACTGCTGGTGGCTCACCTCCAACTGCGCAACGCTACGAGCTGTTAACATCCAACTGCCCAACACTACAATGGCGAATATTACAACAATGCCAACCAGCCACTGACTGCACACAGCACAGTCAGTTCTTTTAATATAGAGTGCTACGTGGCGTTACCAATATAAAAACCTAAACAGCCTACTTACAAGTTTTGCATACCAGTAATCTTCGTTTTTTTGGAAGTTTCTTTACAGTGACCGTATGCCATTGAGGGTCCCATTCATCACGAACTATTCTTCTGGGTACGTATCTCTCCAGTGCATGGTCATTTATTATTTTAAACTTTACCTATCCTTTCTCTACATCTACATCTACATCTACATCCGTACTCCGCAAGCCACCTGACGGTGTGTGGCGGAGGGTACCCTGAGTACCTCTATCGGTTCTCCCTTCTATTCCAGTCTCGTATTGTACGTGGAAAGAAGGATTGTCGGTATGCTTCTGTGTGGGCTCTAATCTCTCTGATTTTATCCTCATGGTCTCTTCGCGAGATATACGTAGGAGGGAGCAATATACTGCTTGACTCTTCGGTGAAGGTATGTTCTCGAAACTTCAACAAAAGCCCGTACCGAGCTACTGAGCGTCTCTCCTGCAGAGTCTTCCACTGGAGTTTATCTATCATCTCCGTAACGCTTTCACGATTACTAAATGATCCTGTAACGAAGCGCGCTGCTCTCCGTTGGATCTTCTCTATCTCTTCTATCAACCCTACCTGGTGCGGATCCCACACTGCTGAGCAGTATTCAAGCATTGGGCGAACAAGCGTACTGTAACCTACTTCCTTTGTTGTCGGATTGCATTTCCTTAGGATTCTTCCAATGAATCTCAGTCTGGCATCTGCTTTACCGACGATCAACTTTATATCATCATTCCATTTTAAATCACTCCTAATGCGTACTCCCAGATAATTTATGGAATTAACTGCTTCCAGTTGCTGACCTGCTATTTTGTAGCTAAATGATAAGGGACCTATCTTTCTATGTATTCGCATCACATTACACTTCGTCAATTCGCTGCAGATCCTCCTGCATTTCAGTAC
The DNA here is from genome assembly GCF_023897955.1 of Schistocerca gregaria. NCBI lineage: Eukaryota > Metazoa > Arthropoda > Insecta > Orthoptera > Acrididae > Schistocerca > Schistocerca gregaria. The sequence continues at coordinate 517,948,929 of NC_064924.1, forward strand.
AATTTTCCATTGTTGCAACCTCTCGATACACCACAGCATCATCTGCAAAAAGCCTCAGTGAACTTCCGATGTCATCCACCAGGTCATTTATGTATATTGTGAATAGCAACGGTCCTATGACACTCCCCTGCGGCACACCTGAAATCACTCTTACTTCGGAAGACTTCTCTCCATTGAGAATGACGTGCTGCGTTCTGTTATCTAGGAACTCCTCAATCCAATCACACAATTGATCTGATAGTCCGTATGCTCTTACTTTGTTCATTAAACGACTATGGGGAACTGTGTCAAACGCCTTGCGGAAGTCAAGAAACACGGCATCTACCTGTGAACCCGTGTCTAAGGCCCTCTGAGTCTCGTGGACGAATAGCGCGAGCTGGGTTTCACACGATCGTCTTTTTCGAAACCCATGCCTTGCCGTTGGTGGGGAGGCTTGCGTGCCTCAGCGATACAGATGGCCGTACCGTAGGTGCAACCACAACGGAGGGGTATCTGTTGAGAGGCCAGACAAACGTGTGGTTCCTGAAGAGGGGCAGCAGCCTTTTCAGTAGTTGCAGGGGCAACAGTCTGGATGATTGACTGATCTGGCCTTGCAACATTAACCAAAACGGCCTTGCTGTGCTGGTACTGCGAACGGCTGAAAGCAAGGGGAAACTACAGCCGTAATTTTTCCCGAGGACATGCAGCTTTACTGTATGATTAAATGATGATGGCATCCTCTTGGGTAAAATATTCCGGAGGTAAAATAGTCCCCCATTCGGATCTCCGGGCGGGGACTACTCAGGAGGATGTCGTTATCAGGAGAAAGAAAACTGGCGTTCTACGGATCGGAGCGTGGAATGTCAGATCCCTTAATCGGGCAGGTAGGTTAGAAAATTTAAAAAGGGAAATGGATAGATTAAAGTTAGATATAGTGGGAATTGGTGAGGTTCGGTGGCAGGAGGAGCAAGACTTCTGGTCGGGTGACTACAGGGTTATAAACACAAAATCAAATAGGGGTAATGCAGGAGTAGGTTTAATAATGAATAGGAAAATAGGAATGCGGGTAAGCTACTACAAACAGCATAGTGAACGCATTATTGTGGCCAAGATAGATACAAAGCCCACACCTACTACAGTAGTACAGGTTTATATGCCAACTAGCTCTGCAGATGATGAAGAAATTGAAGAAATGTACGATGAAATAAAAGAAATTATTCAGATAGTGAAGGGAGACGAAAATTTAATAGTAATGGGTGACTGGAATTCGAGTGTAGGAAAAGGGAGAGAAGGAAACATAGTAGGTGAATATGGATTGGGGCTAAGAAATGAAAGAGGAAGCCGCCTAGTAGAATTTTGCACAGAGCACAACTTAATCATAGCTAACACTTGGTTTAAGAATCATGAAAGAAGGTTGTATACGTGGAAGAACCCTGGAGATACTAAAAGGTATCAGATAGATTATATAATGGTAAGACAGAGATTTAGGAACCAGGTTTTAAGTTGTAAGACATTTCCAGGGGCAGATGTGAACTCTGACCACAATCTATTGGTTATGACCTGTAGATTAAAACTGAAGAAACTGCAAAAATGTGGGAAATTAAGGAGATGGGACCTGGATAAACTGAAAGAACCAGAGGTTGTACAGAGTTTCAGAGAGAGCATAAGGGAACAATTGACAGGAATAGGGGAAAGAAATACAGTAGAAGAAGAATGGGTAGCTCTGAGGGATGTAGTAGTGAAGGCAGCAGAGGATAAAGTAGGTACAAAGACGAGGGCTGCTAGAAATCCTTGGGTAACAGAAGAAATATTGAATTTAATTGATGAAAGGAGAAAATATAAAAATGCAGTAAATGAAGCAGGCAAAAAGGAATACAAACGTCTCAAAAATGAGATCGACAGGAAGTGCAAAATGGCTAAACAGGGATGGCTACAGGACAAATGTAAGGATGTAGAAGCTTATCTCACTAGGGGTAAAATAGATACTGCCTACAGGAAAATTAAAGAGACCTTTGGAGAGAAGAGAACCACGTGTATGAATATCAAGAACTCAGATGGCAGCCCAGTTCTAAGCAAAGAAGGGAAGGCAGAAAGGTGGAAGGAGTATATAGAAGGTTTATACAAGGGCGATGTACTTGAGGACAATATTATGGAAATAGAAGAGGATGTAGATGAAGATGAAATGGGAGATACGATACTGCGTGAAGAGTTTGACAGAGCACTGAAAGACCTGAGTCGAAACAAGGCCCCCGGAGTAGACAACATTCCATTAGAACTACTGACGGCCTTGGGAGAGCCAGTCATGACAAAACTCTACCAGCTGGTGAGCAAGATGTATGAGACAGGCGAAATACCCTCAGACTTCAAGAAGAATATAATAATTCCAATCCCAAAGAAAGCAGGTGCTGACAGATGTGAAAATTACCGTACTATCAGTTTAATAAGCCACGGCTGCAAAATACTAACGCGAATTCTTTACAGACGAATGGAAAAACTGGTAGATGCAGACCTCGGGGAGGATCAGTTTGGATTCCGTCGAAATGTTGGAACACGTGAGGCAATACTGACCTTACGACTTATCTTAGAAGAAAGATTAAGAAAAGGCAAACCTACGTTTCTAGCATTTGTAGACTTAGAGAAAGCTTTTGACAATGTTGACTGGAATACTCTCTTTCAAATTCTAAAGGTGACAGGGGTAAAATACAGGGAGCGAAAGGCTATTTATAATTTGTACAGAAACCAGATGGCAGTAATAAGAGTCGAGGGGCATGAAAGGGAAGCAGTGGTTGGGAAAGGAGTGAGACAGGGTTGTAGCCTCTCCCCGATGTTATTCAATCTGTATATTGAGCAAGCAGTAAAGGAAACAAAAGAAAAATTCGGAGTAGGTATTAAAATTCATGGAGAAGAAGTAAAAACTTTGAGGTTCGCCGATGACATTGTAATTCTGTCAGAGACAGCAAAGGACCTGGAAGAGCAGTTGAACGGAATGGACAGTGTCTTGAAAGAAGGATATAAGATGAACATTAACAAAAGCAAAACGAGGATAATGGAATGTAGTCAAATTAAATCGGGTGATGCTGAGGGAATTAGATTAGGAAATGAGACACTTAAAGTAGTAAAGGAGTTTTGCTATTTAGGAAGTAAAATAACTGATGATGGTCGAAGTAGAGAGGATATAAAATGTAGACTGGCAATGGCAAGGAAAGCGTTTCTGAAGAAGAGAAATTTGTTAACATCGAATATAGATTTATGTATCAGGAAGTCGTTTCTGAAAGTATTTGTTTGGAGTGTAGCCATGTATGGAAGTGAAACATGGACGATAACTAGTTTGGACAAGAAGAGAATAGAAGCTTTCGAAATGTGGTGCTACAGAAGAATACTGAAGATAAGGTGGATAGATCACGTAACTAATGAGGAGGTATTGAATAGGATTGGGGAGAAGAGAAGTTTGTGGCACAACTTGACTAGAAGAAGGGATCGGTTGGTAGGACATGTTTTGAGGCATCAAGGGATCACAAATTTAGCATTGGAGGGCAGCGTGGAGGGTAGGAATCGTAGAGGGAGACCGAGAGATGAGTACACTAAGCAGATTCAGAAGGATGTAGGTTGCAGTAGGTACTGGGAGATGAAGCAGCTTGCACAGGATAGAGTAGCATGGAGAGCTGCATCAAACCAGTCTCAGGACTGAAGACAACAACAACAACAACATGCTGATTCCTACAGAGTAGATTTCTAGTCTCCAGAAAAGACATTATACTCGAACATAATACGTGTTCCAAAATTCTACAACTGATCGACGTTAGAGATATAGGTCTATAGTTCTGCACATCTGTTCGACGTCCCTTCTTGAGAACGGGGATGACCTGTGCCCTTTTCCAATCCTTTGGAACGCTTCGCTCTTCTAGAGACCTACGGTACACCGCTGCAAGAAGGGGGGCAAGTTCCTTCGCGTACTCTGTGTAAAATCGAACTGGTATCCCATCAGGACCAGCGGCCTTTCCTCTTTTGAGCGATTTTAATTGTTTCTCTATCCCTCTGTCGTCTACTTCGATATCTACCATTTTGTCAACTGTGCGACAATCTAGAGAAGGAAGCACAGTGCAGTCTTCCTCTGTGAAACAGCTTTGGAAGAAGACATTTAGTAATTCGGCCTTTAGTCTGTCATCCTCTGTTTCAGTACCATTTTGGTCACAGAGTGTCTGGACATTTTGTTTTGATCCACCTACCGCTTTGACATAGGACCAAAATTTCTTAGGATTTTCTGCCAAGTCAGTACATAGAACGTTACTTTCGAATTCATTGAAAGCCTCTCGCATAGCCCTCCTCACACTACATTTCGCTTCGCGTAATTTTTGTTTGTCTGCAAGGCTTTGGCTATGTTTATGTTTGCTGTGAAGTTCCCTTTGCTTCCGCAGCAGTTTTCTAACTCGGTTGTTGTACCACGGTGGCTCTTTTCCATCTCTTACGATCTTGCTTGGCACATACTCATCTAACGCATATTGTACCATGGTTTTGAACTTTGTCCACTGATCCTCAACACTATCTGCACTTGAGACAAAACTTTTGTGTTGAGTCGTCAGGTACTCTGTAATCTGCTTTTTGTCACTTTTGCTAAACAGAAAAATCTTCCTACCTTTTTTAATATTTCTATTTAAGGCTGAAATCATCGACGCAGTAACCGCTTTATGATCGCTGATTCCCTGTTCTGCATTAACTGATTCAAATAGTTCGGGTCTGTTTGTCACCAGAAGGTCTAATATATTATCGCCACGAGTCGGTTTTCTGTTTAACTGCTCAAGGTAGTTTTCAGATAAAGCACTTAAAAATATTTCACTGGATTCTTTGTCCCTGCCACCCGTTATGAACGTTTGAGTCTCCCAGTCTATATCCGGCAAATTAAAATCTCCACCCAGAACTGTAACATGGTGGGGAAATCTACTCGAAATATTTTCCAAATTATTCTTCAGGTGCTGAGCCACAACAGCTGCTGAGCCCGGGGGCCTATAGAGACATCCAATTACCATGTCTGAGCCTGCTTTAACCGTGACCTTCACCCAAATCATTTCACAATTCGAATCTCCGTCAATTTCCTTCGATACTATTGCACTTCTTATCGCTATAAACACGCCTCCCCCTTCACTGTCCAGCCTATCTCTGCGGTATACATTCCAATCAGAGTTTAGGATTTCATTACTGTTTACGTCTGGTTTCAGCCAACTTTCTGTTCCTAGTACTATATGGGCGTTGTGACCGTTTATTAATGAGAGCAGTTCAGGGACCTTTCTATAGACGCTTCTGCAGTTTACTATTAGCACATTAATATTGTTATTCCTTGTTGCATTTTGTCTACTCCTGCCTTGCCGCGTCTCAGGAGGCGTCTTGTCGGGCCTAGGGAGGGAATTCTCTAACCTAAAAAAACCCCATGTGCACTCCACACGTACTCCGCTACCCTCGTAGCCGCTTCCGGCGTGTAGTGCACGCCTGACCTATTCAGGGGGACCCTACATTTCTCCACCCGATAGCGGAGGTCGAGAAATTTGCACCCCAGCTCTCCGCAGAATCGTCTGAGCCTCTGGTTTAAGCCTTCCACTCGGCTCCAAACCAGAGGACCGCGATCGGTTCTCGGAACGATACTACAAATAGTTAGCTCTGATTCCACCCCGCGAGCGAGGCTTTCCACCTTCACCAACTCCGCCAACCGCCTGTACGAACTGAGGATGACCTCTGAACCCAGACGGCAAGAGTCATTGGTGCCGACATGAGCAACAATTTGCAGTCGGGTGCACCCAGTGCTCTCTATCGCCGCCGGTAGGGCCTCCTCCACATCTCGGATGAGACCCCCCGGCAAGCAGACAGAGTGAACACTGGCCTTCTTCCCCGACCTTTCCGCTATTTCCCTAAGGGGCTCCATCACCCGCCTAACGTTGGAGCTCCCAATAACTAATAAACCCCTCCCCCCGTGTGCCTGCTCGGACCTTGCTGAAGGAGCAGCCACATGTTCACTCACAGGCAGAGCGGGCGATGCCACACGGCCAGCCTCCACATTGACCCTCCGCCTCGTGCGCCGCGAACGCCGCTGAACCCGCCACTCCCCTTGGGGAGAGGGTGGCCCAACCGCGCCCGGTACCCGCGAAGATGTCTCGACAGCAGGGACAGTGGGTGAAGCATCTAACACCTGGGGTGCACCATGCGACGCACCAGACTCCCCACTGCCGCTACACTCCGAGGCAGCAGCCTGAAGACGGCTGACCGCGGCCATCAACACACTCAGCTGTTCGCGAAGAGTGGCCAGCTCCTCCTGCGTCCGTACACAGCAGCCACACATCCTAGCCATCCTAAGAAATCAATTTACTATAGAGTGTTAATCAGCTTTTAACTAGACTGCTAATTCACTAAAGGCGGTTGATTATTGACTAAACTGTGATTGCTAACCACTTCTTGTAGAAACAAGGAAAATAGCACTACCTATCTCTGGACGGAGCACTATGGCTGACTAAAGGGACTCAACATGCTCCTGATCGGAGCTAAGAGTTCCGACTTCTGAACTGAGTTATGAGACTACTGCTTCTTTATCTAGGTCACTGAACACATAAATCTTTCTACTTTCTTTTGTTGCTCTTTGTACTTGGGTACTGAATGTTGCTACAGATGCTACACTGTCACTGACACCAGTTACGATGTGGATACCCACAAAGAGGTCAGATCAGAATGCTGCCATTAGATTCAGATATAATATATTTCTTACATGAGAGCCCTTTTCCTGTTTTTTTCTTTTATTTTGAATCATCCATCTTCTGACTGGCTTGATGCGACCCGCCACGAGTTCCTCTTCCGTGCCAATCTCTCGACATCAGAGTAACACTTGCAACCTACGTCCTCAATTATTTGCTGGAGGAATTCGAATTTCTGTCTTCCTCTACAGTTTTTTCACTCTACAACTCTAGTACCATGGAAATTATTCCCTGATGCCTTAACGGATGTCCTATCATCCTGTCCCTTCTCCTTTTCACTGTTTTCCACATATTCCGTCCCTAACAGATTCTGTGCAGAACCTCCGCATTCCGTAACTTATCATTCCACCCAATTATCAACATTCCTCTGTAGTGCTATATCTCAATATCATCGATTCCCTTCTGCTTCGGTTTTCTCACAGTCCATCTTTCGCTGCCATACAATGCTGAGCTCCAAACGTAAATTCTCAGAAATTTCTTCCCCAAATTAAGGCATATGTTTGTAGTCATGATTATAAAACACTTAGCCATCTGACATCTTCTCTTGGCCAGGAATGATGTTTTTGCCACCGCTAGTCTGCGATTGATGCCCTCCTTGTTCCGTTCGTCATAGTTTATTTTGCTACTTAGGTAGCAGAGTTCCTCAACTTCATCTACACTCATGCTCATACATTAAGTATAACTGCAGAATATGGTGCCACACAACGTGGCACTACACAAAGCTGGCGCTAATAGCATAGGCACATAGGGAACACACACGACACAGATCTGCAAGAAACACATGTGCCACATAACGCCACTATTTCCTGCGCATATACCCCGACATCACTATGGGATATGATCACCATGCACACGTACACAGACCGCACAACGGGTTGGCGTACTCTGAATGGAGTGGTCGAGCAGCTGCTGGGGTATAGACTTCCATTCCTGCACCAGTGCCTATCGGAGCTCCTGAAGTGTCTAGGGGTTTGAAGACATGCATCATACGTCGAACGAGAGCATCCCAGACGTGTTCGATGGGGTTTAGGTCTGGAGAACAGGCAGGCCACTCCATTCACCTGATATCTTCTGTTTCAATGTACTCCTCCACGATGGCAGCTCGGTGGGGCCGTGCGTTACCATCGATCAGGAGGAAGATGGAGCCCACTGCGCCGGCCGGAGTGGCCGAGCGGTTCTAGGCGCTACAGTCTGGAACCGCGCGACCGCTACGGTCGCAAGTTCGAATCCTGCCTCGGGCATGGGTGTGTGTGATGTCCTTAGGTTAGTTACGTTTAAGGGACTGATGACCTCGGGAGTTAAGTCCCATAGTACTCAGAGCCATTTGAACCATTTTTTTGGGACCCACTGCATCCCTGAAAAGGCGGACATACTGTTGTCATATGACCTGTTGCAGTTCCTCTGTCAAACACATGCAGGGGTGCACCATCGTAATCCCACCTCACACCATCAAGCCAAGACCTCCATACAGGGCCCTTTCAAGGAATTAAGGGTTTGATATCTAGCTCCTGATTCACGCCATATGAAAACCAGGTGAGAATCACTGTTCAAACTATAACTGGACTCGTCCGTGAACATAACCTGGGACCACTGTTCCAATGACCATGTATTGTGTTCTTGACACCAGGTTTTACGGGCTCTCCTGTGACCATGGGTCAGTGGAATGTATCTTTTAGGTCTCCGGGCGAATAAACCATATCTATTCAGTCGTCTGTAAACTGTGTGTCTGGAGACAACTGTTCCAGTGCTGCAGTAACGTCCCGAGCAAGGCTACTGCAATACTCCGTCGCCGTGTGTGGTCACCGATGGTGAGATATCGGTCTTCTTGCGGTGTTGTACAATGTGGACGTCCCATACTGTAGCGTCTGGACACGTTTCCTGTCTGCTGGAATCATTGGCATAATCTTGAGATCACACTTTGCGGCACACGGAAGGCCCGTGCTACGACCTGCTGTGTTTGACCAGCCTCCAGTGGCCCTAGTATTCCACCCCTCATAATGTCATCAATACGTATTCTTTGAGCCATTTTCACCATTAGCACGTCTGAAAACGTCTGCACACTTACTCGCTGCACCGTACTCTTACATACGCCAACACACCTCTGCATATGTGGACTGCTGCCGGCGTCACTGTGGGACGACCGCAGGTCAAATGCACCACATGGTCATACCCCGAGGTGATTGAAACCCGCAAGCCGCCCACCGGAGCATAGTTTCACCATGTTTCAGCATTACCCTTAATTTATGAGCATGAGTGTACTTCGTGACCATCAGTCATGATGTTACGGTTCCCGCTGTTATCATTTCTGCTACTTTTCATTGCTTTCGGATTTCTTAGATATACTCTCAGTCCATAATCTGCACTCATTGGGCTGTTCATTCCATTCAGGAGATCGTGTAATTCTTCTTCACTTTCATTCACGATACGAATGTCATCAGCGAATCGTATCATTGATATCCATTCATCGTGAGCTTTAATTCCACTCCTGAATGATTCTTTTGTTGCTATCATCTCTTACTCAATGTTCAGGTTGAGCAGTAGGGGCGAACGACTGCATCCCTGTCGTACACCCTCTTTAATCCGAAAACTTCTTTCTTGGTCGTCCACTTTTATTATTCGCTCTTGGCCCTTGTATATATGGTATATCACCCGTTTCTACCTATAGCTTACCCCCATTTTTCTCAGAATTTAGAACATGTTGCGCCATTTTACATTGATTGACGCCTTTTCCAGATCGACAGATCCTCTGATCGTGTCTTGATTTTTCTTTAATCTTGCTTCTATTATCAACCGCAACGCCAGAATTGCGTCTCTAGTTCCTTTACCTTTTCTAAATGAATTGTATCGACAAGCCAATTGTGGATTTATAGAGACCCTGGCTGCGCATATCGTGTAGTTGTATCGAAAGTAAAGCACAAAGTTACTTTTCGTGCAATGCACTTGGAAACCGTAGTAGCCATAGTGGAGCGGCCGACGCCGCTGCAAGTAGACGAACACAAACAGACAGTAGTAAGGCGCAGCAGAGGCGCCACGACTCACTCGGCAGACGGAGCAGCACTAACAGGGAAAACTTCACACAAGCGACGCTGCCCAGGTGATATAGACAAGAATCTTCCGCTCAGCGATCGAAGCCGAACTGGATTTTTCTTTAGTCTTGCTTCTATTATCAACCGCAACTTCATAATTGCATCTCTGGTGATTTTACTTTTCCTTAAGCCACACTGATAGTCTACCAACACATCCTCAATTTCCCTTTCCATTTTTCGGCATATTATTCTTGTCAGCAACTTGGATGCCTGACCTCTCAAGCTGATTGTGCGATAATTCTCGCACTTGTCAGCTCTTGCAGTCCTCGGAATTTTGTGGATGATATTTTATAGAAAGTAAGATGGCATGTCGCCAGACGCACACATTCTACACATCAATTTGAACAGTCGGTTTGGTGCCACTCTCCCCAACGATGTCAGAATTTCTGATGGTATGTTATCCATCCCTTCTGCCTTATTTGATAAGTCCTCCAAAGCTCTCTTATATTCTGATTCTAAACTACATCCCATATCTCTTATAAATCGACGCCTGTTTCTTCTTTTATCCCATCGAATAAATCTTCCCCCTAATAGAGGCCTTTAGTATCGTCTTTTCACCTATCCGCCCTATCCTCTGCGTTTAACCGCGGAATTCCCGTTTCACGCTTAATATTACTACCCTTGCTTTTAATTTCACAGAATGTTATTTGACTTCCATTTATGCTGAGTCTGTCCTTCAGACAATCATTTCTTTTTCTGTCTCTTTACATTTTCAAGCAGCCATTTCCTCTTAGCCTCCCTGCACTACCTATTTACGTCATTCCTCGGCCGCTTGTATTTCTGTATTCTTGAGTTTCGCTGAACATTTTTGTACTTCCTTCTTTCGTCGATCAACTGAAGTATTTGTTGTTACCCATGGTTTATTCGCAGTTAAGCTCTATGTACATATGTTTTTCTTTCCAACTTCTGTAACTGCCCTTTTTAGAGATGTCCATTCTTCTTCAACTGTACTTACTGGTGTGTCTATAATTTTAGATACTTCAAGCGTATCTCGCCATTCCTTTGTACTTCCGTATCCCGCTTCATTGCGTATTGATTCTCGCTGACTAATCTCTTCAATTTCAGCCCACTCTTCATCACTATTTCATTGTGATTTGAATCTACATCTACTCCTTGGTAAGTCTTGCAATGCAGTATCTGATTTCTGAATCTCTGTCTGATCATTATGTAATTTAACTGAAATCTTCTCGTATCACCCAGCATTTTACAAGTTTACCTCCTACTGTTGTGATTCTTGAACACAGTTTTCGCTATTATTAGCTGAAATTTATTACAGAACTCAGTTAGTCTTTCTTCTCTCACAGTTATTGACCCAAGCCCATATTCTACTCTGACCTCATCTTCTACTCCTTCCCCTGCAACTGCTTTCCAGTCCCCCGTGACTATTAAATTTTCATCTGCCTTTACATACTGCATTACTCTTGCAATATCCTCATATACTTTTTCTGTCTCTTATTCTTCCAACTTGCAACGTCGGCATATATAGCTCTACTATCGATGTCGGTGTTGATTTACTGTCGTTTCTGAAAAGAAATACCCTATCACTGAACAGTTCACAGCAACACATTCTCTGCCCTACCTTCGTATTCACAACGAATTGTACTCCCCTTATACCGTTATCTGTTGCTGTTCATATCACCCTGTACTCATCTCACCAGAAATCCTTTTCTTCTTTCCATTTCGCTTCTTTTCATTTCCCTTTTCAGATTTTCTAGCTTCCCCATCACGTTCAATCTTCAGAGGCTCCACGCCCCGACTCATAGAACGTTATCGTTTCATTGGTTATTGAATCTTTCTCTCATGGTCACCTCCCCCTTGGCAGTCAGCTCTCAGAGATCCAAATATGGGACTTTTCCGGAATCTTTTGCCAATGGAGAGATTGACAAGATACTTTTTCAGTTATAGGCCACATTACGGCAAGAAAGGAAAAATGAATTGATTGTTGGCGTTAATAACGATCATCCTCCTTTACCTCCTCTGCATTACTGCAGATGAAGTGTCACTGAGCACATTTGTTCTGTGCATGCGGCACACGTGAGGCGCCTACTTGTTTCCACTGCACTGTGTGGAATACGAATGTTCTGTTATAGTTCACTAATCTCCTGTCTTCAAGTTGATGTCCCCAGCTCAGAGAACAGCACGCAGGTCGTAGGTTCTGTATCTTGAGGCTGAAACTGACTTTTAGCGAGGTTCTGTTCTGAAATAATGTATCACTTCTTTGGGATGCCACTCGATTATTTTAATATAGCCACATGAGAAGACTACATGATCTTTATACAACACCTTCTGATACAGGAAAGTACATGATCAAACACAATGTTTACGAAAACGGATCTTTACACTATTTGTGGCACGTATCTGTGCCTCATGACTACCGGAGTGAATCTTTTAATACTGAATACTGGTAAACACATCCTGCCACAAACAACGGGACTGTACATCTCGACTGCCTAGTCCAGAGTGACGAACAGGAACTTAAATAAAAATTGGAAAGATCCTACAACAGACAACATGTCTGTTCTTCTCGACTGCCTAATCCAGAGTGACGAACAGCCCGAGACACTTCGCGCGCCATACCAGGAAAGGCGTTACCCAAACGCTTCCGAAGTGCTTCGTCTGCAATTTCGCCAGTCTTTTGTTTTTGATTTAAATTGTTTTTAATAATTCTAAAATGACTGATTCATAGTCAGCTGTTGAGAGATATCTATATTAAAAAGTGAAGTCATTCCAATGAGTAGTTTAACTAATAATAATAACTATACTATAACGTTTTGGCACCCTTGCTCCGAACACAGCAGCCAATCACAGAGCAGTAGCATTATGCAGGCGGTCTTTCTCACGGGAATGGTACCGAATCTAACATCTGTTACGGGTACCTCACACCACATTTCGTCATCTATATACTTCTTGCATTTCCACTGCTCTGGAAACAGCTTCTTGGAGCCTAATGTGATGGGTGACTAAGCTAGAAATATTACAACATGTCACCTGGATACACATTAAGTGATTTCCATTGCCTTCGGCTTCCTCGTGCCCTTGATCAGTGCTGATTCTTCGCCCTTAGGGCCAGTTTCCCATCCCAGGGACAAGAGAGTGCCCTGTACCCCTGTCCGCTCCTCAGCCCTCCTTGACGAGGCCGTTGCCAGAATGAGGGTGACTTCGTATGCTGGCCACCGACGCTGATTGTCAATCAAAATTTAAGCGCTGATGAGTTTCGTGCCCAGCACCGAGAACGTTCTAGATTACTTATCGACGACGCTACCCCTGGCCCACGGCTGCATTTGGAACACGATGCCAAATCATAATTTTCATTTCAGTGGTGGCTGACTGAATACACTGATGATTACAGTATGATTGAGGAACTGAGGTTTTCTGTAATGTTTTCGGTTGTATCATGAGGTGAGACTTGGTGGTCCATAGAAGTACACAGTTTAAATTTTACGTTCACCTTTGATAATGAGTCTTGCTCAAATTATCTCACATATAGCTTCAATTATTTTACCGGTACGTTTTTCTTGTCTTCTGCATCTAAAACAGTATCTCAGTTCCCATTAGCCTATCCTTTCGATGTAAGCTTCAGTTTTACAAATCTCACTGCTGTCAGCTTCGGGTTTAACTATTTTTCTTTGCCTAGTATTATGTGAGAGTCAGAGCATTTTAGTAGCTCATCAAACTCCGACACTTTGTTTCTAAATGGACTTGTTTCTAAATATTTAGCATTTCACCACTTGGATTTTAATACTCTTGTCTGTACGCAGTCAGCAGGTATCTGGGTAGCAGCCTCTGGTGTGTAGTGCATACCCGATCCATTTACTATGAAGAGCCAAAGTAACGGGCTGATATCGTGTAGGGACACAAGAGCACACGGAAGAGCCGCAACACGACGTAGCATAGACTCAGCTAATATCCGAAGTAGTATTGGAGGGAACTGACACCACGAATTCTGCTTTGCTGACCATAAACTCGTAAGACTACGAGGGGGAGCATCTCTTCTGAACAACACGTTGCAAGACATCCCAGATATACTAAATAACGTTCATGTATTGGAATTCGGTGGGCAGCGGAAGTGTTTTAACCCTTAAGAGTGTTCCTGGAGCCACTCTGTAGCAATTCTGGACACGTGAGGTGTCGCATTGTACTGCTTGAATTGCCCAAGTCCTTCAGAATGCACAATGAACATGATTGGATGCAGGTGACCAAGCAGTATGCTTACGTACGTGTCACCCGTCAGAGTCGTATCTAGACGTATCAGGGGTCCCATACCTCTCCAACTGCACACCATTACTTGGCCTCCACCAGCTTGAACGGTCTTCGGCTCAGATGCAGTGTCTATTGATTCATGATGTTGTCGCCTTACCAGTACACGAACGTCCGCTCAATACAATTTGAAACGAGTCTCGTCCGACCAGGCAACCCGTTTCCAATCAACAATAGCCCCATATCGGTGTTGACGTGCCCAGGAGAGGCGTCAAGCTTTGTGTCGTGAAGTTATCCAGGGTACACGAGTGGGCCTTCGGCTGCAAAAGCCCATATCGATGATGTTTCGTCTAATTGTTCTTAGGCTGATACTTGTTGATGGCCCAGAATTGAAATATGCAGCAATCTGCAGAGGGGTTGCACTTCTGTCACTTTGAACGATTCTCTTCAGTCGTCGTTGGTCCCTTTCTTGCAGGATCTTTTGCCGACCGCAGCGATATCCGAGATTTGATGTTTTAACGGATTCCTGATATTCACGGTTACACTCATGAAATGGTCGTACGGGAACATCCCCACTTCATCGTTACCCCCGAGATGTTGTGTCCTATCGCTCGTGAGCCGTCTATAACACCACGTTCAGACTCTCTTAAATCTTGATAGCCTGCCATTGTAGCAGCAGTAACCGATCTAACAACTGTGCCAGACAATTATTGTCTTACATAGACAGCGCCGTATTCTACCTGTTTACATATCTCTATATTTGAATACGCACGCCTATAACAGTTTCTTTGGCGCTTCAGCGCAGGAGGACCTCACACTTCTCAAGCATATGGCACCTGTCTTCGAAATCGCAGCCTATCTTGTCACCGAACCTTAGCAGTCTCTATTTCGAGCCTTCTATTATCTATGGACAATGCTGAACTGTGAGCTTTGTTTTACCTTCATGAGCAGGGCTGTTGTTCTCTATCAAGGAACGTATTTTCCGTATGAAAATGAGCTCCTATGATGGATGGGCGAAATCTTCACCTGATATGGTGGGAAACGTATCGAGCTTGTGTTAAGTAATTTCGGGTCCATCCTAGCCACATGTCCGATGCGTTTCAATTTCAATGAACACCTTTTTTAGGTGAACCTCTATTATCTGTTGTATTTTAGGCAAACACATTCATCAAATGTTTGAGGACTACCTATTTGCAAACTCTTTTCTGAGAACCTTTGAAGAGATTTTCATGTAACTTTAAATGGTGACATATTATCTTGCTTCTCTTATTGAAGTTTGCTGTAAATGTTTCAACAATAGTAAATATAGACGCACAACATTTGTATATTTTTTGAAAGAGAATAATTTTTGTTGTAAATTTAAAGCACTATATTCCATGTTCCCATGAATGACTTTTGGAGAGTTGGGAGCAAGTATTTGAATTAACACCATGATCTTTTGCCATTTGATCTCACTCAAATACTTGATAAAATGTCATCGATTATGAGTTTTATCTTAATACGGCAAAGAACCGTTGGCCTAATTAGAAAAAATATTTTGCTGGCAAGCGTTAGTGGAAATCTTCACACAAATAACGTTCAACCCTTATTTCTTATTTGGCCCACTCCTTCCACTCCCAGCAACCTTATGATATATATATTGCGTCTAGCTAGGTGCAAACTGTTAATTTTTGGCTTTGGGTTTCAGGTGCATTGGCCTGTTGTGTAGCCTCGGGTCGTGTTAGGGGTGGGAGATATGAGAATAAAACCCGAGGATTGGCAGAGGATGGGGAAGTCGTAGAGGTATGGGAGATCTTCGCGCAGTTATGGGGCCTCCAGAGTAGATGACGGCAGAGCGTACCGGGCAGATAGAGTGGCCATCGAGCAGTACGTCGCTCCACAGTCAGAAATAGAGCAGACATTAAAGTTTCTTCTGTTTGCGCCGTATCACGCGCTCAGTTGTACCGCATGCACTCGCAAATTACGCTCTGCTTGCCTAGACTTGCAGGGCTGGCTTCAGTAGTCACGGATTCTTAGTTAAAATCTGAGTTTCATTAACTACCAAATAGAGGGATAAATTTGCCAATTAGTTTGAGCACCTTAGAGTAGGAGACTGCGTCAATGGCTTAGTGAATTCGAAAATCCGGTGGTTACCGAAATTGAAACTATTTCTCTGAGTCCCAGAAGCGGTGACATACAGAACCTGTAGTCCAGGTTTGCTAAATTACCTAATCCCTTGTTGATTGTATAAGATTTAGAATGCGGCTGATGTGATTGTCTAACACAGGGTTGGCCAAGAATTCGGCTCACGAGCTATGCCGTGGCACATGTGCCATAGGGCTCAGCCTGGCTGCTCACTTCCACCACCACTACAACACAGTGTCTGAATGTGTGGAAACTGCAAACATACTGCATTTAAATGGCTGTGCAGTCGCATTACATATGACTTGGTATTATATTTCACATTTCTCGACAATACAGATCAAAACGAAACAAATTTTCTGAATTATTTAATTAATTTTGGTATTCTGAAGATATAATGCTACAAACTGTCCGCATACTGAGAGACAGAGACAATTTCACAAATTTTCCCTCCAGGTTGGCACTTACTGTGACTCATTCAGTTAATCGAAATATAACCGTACCACAACTATTATAATTTAGTATGCTTTTACCTAAACCACAGATATTCTGTCTCTATGTTGCCAAGTATAACACTCGTACTAAAATTTAATTTAGTTTCCAAATAAAGTACGCTATGGGAGGATAGTGCTGTTAATAGAAAAAGCTAATCAATAGAGTTGCCCTTTTTACATGATTTTACTGTTAGTTGTGTCAAATGGATAAGTAAATCAGACTACCCAATTCTTTTCCTAACATCTTACCCAGTGGTTTGATAGAAACGCAGCACGAATAGTATGATATTGAAGCTAGAACAAATCAGTTCCAAGTTCATTTTGAGGTTTAAAACATATACTAACGGTCGCCAGCCTATTCTGGCAATGAAACAGTGAAATATTGGAAACGCAGAAGTATGAATTTCCTTTCTTTCTTATTACTGTTTAAGTTGATTCTTCAATTAAATTTTACTCCACGTGAACAATGTTGGTGCATACACTGGAATTATTTGCTACAACACCCTTATATTTTACGTTTTTAAAAGAGAAAAAACCTAGCAGATAACTTCAAGGAAGCTAAAAAGAATTTGGCCTGGGGGTACCTGTAGACAAGTACTTCCCATAATCAAAAAACTTAAATAGTAAAATACTTAGATACTAAGGCACACACTTTTTATACTGAACTTTCCACTTCAAGAAAACCTATTTCTTATTGGAATTTACTTTCGAAACCTATTGCTCTTTGTACTCTGTATAGTCATTTAACAGATTCTAATAACTTGGCTTCACTCTGATTGAATTTCATGTAAGCAAACTTTTACCATAACGCGTTGCAATAGTGAAATAAAACTTATAAAACAAGAACAGTTTCACTCTATTTCTCTGAAGAGAATGTTTTTAACTACAAAATGTCATCAGAAAATTATTGAACATAAAAAAAATTTACATAGTATTTTCATACATTACTCGCATACAAAGCAAAGCACTTCAACATCTGGTATAGCACACTTTACTTTACATAAACAGAATATACACCAATAAGTGAAAATTTTAGAACAAAAAAAATTATAAAAATGTTGATGAGCTGTACTAAAATATTGTTATATAAATATTGTAGCAATTTTGCAACCTCATAATTGAGACATGGAAACTCTACTGAGGAAATCAATGAAGATATCCTGGGCATTTTTAAAGTTAAAACGATTTGTCTGTAAAACGGTAACTGCCTTGCAAATGAATCTGTTACATCCGCTCATGCACAGGGGCGCATCCAACTGAAACGTCCAATGGTCTCGGAAACAGATGTCAGATTGGCAGTGTACTCAAAAAGTTTAGGAAATTATTCCTGTAATTCTTTCGAGGTCACAAAGAATTCATGTAATCTCACTTTTCCTTCAACACCAGCGAGCTTAGGGAACTGGACTGTGTTTCTTCAGAGAATGTTTTGTTAATTTCGTCTCCATCATAACAGAAATAAGTCCAGAATGGAATTTTTCACGCTGCAGTGGAGTGTGCGCTGATATAAAACTTCCTGGCACATTAAATCTGTGTGCCGGACCTAGTCTTGAACTCGGAACCTTCGCCATTCGCAGGCAAGTGTTCTACTGTCTTCAGAACTAAGTCGTTTCCACCCTTGCAGTATCATACTGTGGGCAGCGTGCACTCAAGTCCACTTAAAATGCGAGGTTTTGAAATCCAATCCGAATGTTCCAATTTTCGTTCCTGTACTCCTTTTTCATTCACAAATTCAGTAATAGCGAGTTTTAAATCAAAAAATTGTTCCAAGTATGTCCCTTGACTTTAAAGTCTCTATACTCTTCGTTCCTTTCTATCGTAAACTGTGGCCACCGACAGTGGAATAATGTGTGCAACTTCAGAAATTTTACTATTCATACCATCAGTTTTTATTCACGGGCTCTTTGCCTACAACTTTAGCAAAAAGCCCGCATTCATGTAGACAGCAATGAATTCCGTATGTCGATGGTTGTAATTTTTTGGTCTTTCATTGTCATACAAATATTTAAATTCTATCAGCATGGTATCGTAATGTCGTCTCATAGCTAATTAGGCAGCATAGGCAACATAGTTTACACGACTGCTAAATATATATTGTGATTTGTTATCCTTCTTCCTATTCATTTCTAAAGGCTTGTAACGGTAGGTACTGAAGCGCCAAAGAAACTGGTATAGGAATGTGCATTCAAATACACAGGTACGTAAACAGGCAGATACAGCGCTGTGGTCGGTAACGCCTATATAAGACAATAAGTGTCTGGTGCAGTTCATAGATCTGTTACTGCTGCTACAATGGTAGGTTATCAAGATTTAAGTCATACTGAACGTGGTGCTATAGTCGGGGCACGAGCGATGGCACAAACTTTCTCTGAGGTAGTGATCAAGTGAGGATTTTCCCGTACGACAATTTCAAGAGTGTACCGTGAATATCAGGAATCCGGTGAAACATGAAATCTCCGACATCGCTGCGGCTGGAAAAAGATCCTGCGGGAGCGGGACCAACGACGACTGAAGAGAATCGTTCAACGTGACAGAAGTGCAACCGTTCCGCAAACTGCTTCAGATTTCACTACTGGACCGTCAACAAGCGTCAGCTTTACGCCTCGCCTCTGCCAGGTAACACCGACAATGGAGTGTTGATGATTGGAAACACGTTTCCTGGTGGGACGAGTCTCGTTTCAAATTGAATCCAGTGGATGGACATGTGCGGGTTTGGATACAACCTCATGAATCCTTGGACCCTGCATGTCAGTAGGGGACTGTTTATGCTGGAGGAATCGCTGTAATGGAGTGGGGCGCGTGTAGTTGGAGTGATATGGGACCCCCGATACGTCTATATACTACTCTGACAGGTAACACGTACGTAAGCATCATATCTGATCACCTGCGTCCCTATCCATTGCGCATTCCGACGGACTTGGGCAATTACTGCGGGGCGATACGACACCCCACATGTCCAGAATTGTTACAGAGTAGCTCCAGGAACGCTCTTCTGTGTTTAAACACTTCCCCTGGCCACGAGACTCCCCATACATGAACATTTTTCAGCATATCTGAGGTATCTTGCAACGTGTCGTTCAGAAGATGTTTCCACCCCCTCGTACCCTTACGGATTTATAGACAGCCCTGCAGGATTTATGATGTGAATTTGCGGCACTTTTGCATGCTCGCGGGGGCCCTGCACGATATTAGGCAAGTGTATCAGTTTCTTTGACTCTTCAGTGTTGAATGTCACTCTTTGTTCAATCAGCTACTGGAATGGTGAACAACCTTCGTATCACGAACAAACAGAGAGGAGTAAACAGCACTGATACAGCGATTCTGCGCAACGGGAGAGGGTTGTGCGGACGGAAAAATGCCACATCGCAGTACTCGATGATACGCCTAGCTGCACCGAGTACTTCCGAACAGAACCGAGCAAAGCCGATACAGGTCGGGTCTTGGACCGTATGCGGCCCACACACCCCGCAGGAGTGAAATTTGGCACCCCGAGGCGATCCATATGACACTACTGGCCATTAAAATTGCTACACCACGATGACGATGTGCAATAGACGCGAAATTTAACCGACAGGAAGAAGATGCTGTGATATGCAAATGATTAGCTTTTCAGAGCATTCACACAAGGTTGGCGCCGATGGCGATAACTACAACGTGCTGACATGAGGAAAGTTTCCAACCGATTCCTCATACACAAACAGCAGTTGACCGGCGTTACGTGGTGAAACGTTGTTGTGATGCCTTGTGTGAGGAGAAATGCGTATCATCACGTTTCCGGCTTTGATAAAGGTCGGATTGTAGCCTATCGCGGTTGGCGTTTATCGTATCGCTGGTCGAGATCCAATGACTGTTAGCAGAATATAGAATCGCCGGTTTCCGGAGGGTAATATAGAACGCCGTGCTGGATCCCAGCGGCCTCATATCACTAGCAGTCGGGATGACTGTCATTTTATCAGCAACGCTGTAACGGATCTTGCAGCCTCGTCTCGAAGCCTGAGTCAACAGATGGGGACGTTTGCAAAACAACAACGATCTGCACCAAAAGTTCGACGACGTTTGCAGCTGCATGGACTATGAGCTCGGGGACCACGGCTGCGGTTACCCTTGACGCTGCATCACAGACAGGAGCGCCTGCGATGGTGTACTCAACGACGAACCTGGGTGCACGATTGGCAAAACGTCATTTTTTCTGATGAATCCAGGACCTGTTTACAGCCTCATGACGGTGGCATCCGTGTTTGGCGACAACGAGGTGAACGCACATTGGAAGCGTGTATTCGTCATCTCAATACTGGCGTATCACTCCGCGCGATGGTATTAGGTACCATTGGTTACACGTCTCGGTCACCTCTTGTTTGCATTGACGGCACTTTGAACAGTGGACGTTACATTTCAGATGTGTTACGACCCGTGGCTCTACCCTTCATTCGATCCCTGCGAAACCCTACATTTGAGCAGGATAATGCACGACCGCATGTTGCAGGTCCTGTACGGGCCTTTCTGGATACAGAAAATGTTAGACTGCTGCCGTGGCCAGTACATTATCCACATCTTTCACCAATTGAAAACGTATGGTCAATGGTGGCCGTCACAATGCGCCAGTCACTACTCTTGATGAACTGTGGTGTCGTGTTGAAGCTGCTTTGGCAGCTGTACCTGTACACGCTATCCAAGCTCCGTTTTACTCAATGCCCAGGCGTATCAAGGCCTTTATTATGGCCAGATGTGGTTGTACTGGGTACTGATTTCTCAGGATCCATGCACTCAAACGGCATGAAAAAGTAATGACATGTCAGTTCTAGTATAATACACTCCTGGAAATGGAAAAAAGAACACATTGACACCGGTGTGTCAGACCCACCAGCGGACACACCAGGAACCGCGGTGTTGGCCGTCGAATGGCGCTAGCTGCGCAGCATTTGTGCACCGCCGCCGTCAGTGTCCGCCAGTTTGCCGTGGCATACGGAGCTCCATCGCAGTCTTTAACACTGGTAGCATGCAGCGACAGCGTGGACGTGAACCGTATGTGCAGTTGACGGACTTTGAGCGAGGGCGTATAGTGGGCATGCGGGAGGCCGGGTGGACGTAACGCCGAATTGCTCAACACATGGGGCGTGAGGTCTCCACAGTACATCGATGTTGTCGCCAGTGGTCGGCGGAAGGTGCACGTGCCCGTCCACCTGAGACCGGACCGCAGCGACGCACGGATGCACGCCAAGACCGTAGGATCCTACGCAGTGCCGTAGGGGACCGCACCGCCACTTCCCAGCAAATTAGGGACACTGTTGCTCCTGGGGTATCGGCGAGGACCATTCGCAACCGTCTCCATGAAGCTGGGCTACGGTCCCGCACACCGTTAGGCCGTCTTCCGCTCACGCCCCAACATCGTGCAGCCCGCCTCCAGTGGTGTCGCGACAGGCGTGAATGGAGGGACGAATGGAGACGTGTCGTCTTCAGCGATGAGAGTCGCTTCTGCCTTGCTGCCAATGATGGTCGTATGCGTGTTTGGCGCCGTGCAGGTGAGCGCCACAATCAGGACTGCATACGACCGAGGCACACAGGGCCAACACCCGGCATCATGGTGTGGGGAGCGATCTCCTACACTGGCCGTACACCTCTGGTGATCGTCGAGGGGACACTGAATAGTGTACGGTACATCCAAACCGTCATCGAACCCATCGTTCTACCATTCCTAGACCGGCAAGGGAACTTGCTGTTCCAACAGGACAATGCACGTCCGCATGTATCCCGTGCCGCCCAACGTGCTCTAGAAGGTGTAAGTCAACTACCCTGGCCAGCAAGATCTCCGGATCTGTCCCCCATTGAGCACGTCTGGGACTGGATGAAGCGTCGTCTCACGCGGTCTGCACGTCCAGCACAAACGCTGGTCCAACTGAGGCGCCAGGTGGAAATGGCGTGGCAAGCCGTTCCACAGGACTACATCCAGCATCTCTACGATCGTCTCCATGGGAGAATAGCAGCCTGCATTGCTGCGAAAGGTGGATATACACTGTACTAGTGCCGACATTGTGCATGCTCTGTTGCCTGTGTCTATGTGCCTGTGGTTCTGTCAGTGTGATCATGTGATGTATTTGACCCCAGGAATGTGTCAATAAAGTTTCCCCTTCCTGGGACAATGAATTCACGGTGTTCTTATTTCAATTTCCAAGTGTGTATATTTGTCCAATGAATACCCGTTTATCATCTGCATTTCTTCTTGGTGTAGCAATTTCAACGGCCAGTAGTATATATGTCTTTACAGCTTAATAAACACGTTATTTGAAAATACGTATATTCTTCTTGGAATAACCTGTATTGCAGTGTTCACGGTCGGAGACTCCGATGACCTCGTTACGGACGGGGCGTTGAACCCTGATCCTCAGCAGGGTGCGTACGATGGCAGACAGAGTGAGAGCGGCGAGACGCTGGCCGCTGGCTCGGCGCCCAAGACGGCGCGGGAGGAGAGGCACGTGCCGGCGGGCTCAGGAGTCAGCCCTGTGGGGAGCACGCGGCGCCGGCTCACGTGTCCGGCCACGGGCCCGCCTGCAGCGGCGGCGGCTGGGTCGGGCTGCGTGTGACGGCCGCACAATGGCGCGGGCCCGCCGCTGCCTGCCACTGACAGCGCTTCCGCTGCCGGCCCGGCTCCTCTTCTGCCGCCCGCTCGGAAACTAATCGACTGCAGCGACCACCCACCGGCACGCCGCGCAGCGCCGCGGGCCTCCCTACACCTGTCTCGAGATACGCTGCCCGAGACGCGACCCGCCTGCCGGTTATGCAACCCGTCTCGCGACACCGTGTGGCGGGTTCTGTATCTCCCAGGGGCTACCAGTTTTCTTTTGTAGACATTGAACGGCGGATCGCAGACAACTGCGTCTGTTACGCTCCAATAACGCGTTCAAAATAGGCTCCTCTACGTGCTTTGCTGTCGTAGCCCCACGACAGTAATAGAAACTCCTGGCGAGCTAGAAAAGAATGTTTTCCCCTTAAAGGCCAACGCACATTTTTAATGGTAAGGAACATGTTAGGGAAGGTGACAAAGATCTGTTTTTGATAATCAATTAGTAAAAACGTCAAGATCTCAGAATATCTCAAGTATTAAAATTACTGGTTTCGGTGAGTTTATTCGGTTATTGTCAGTTTCACTTATCCTATAGTTCCAACTCATTTCTTATAAATTTTCTACCTTCAAAAATTTATATTTTTTTATTCACTTTATTAAGCTTGAACTTTTATTCAAATCCTTCATGCTATACAGAATTT
Organism: Schistocerca gregaria; assembly: GCF_023897955.1. Taxonomy (NCBI): domain Eukaryota; kingdom Metazoa; phylum Arthropoda; class Insecta; order Orthoptera; family Acrididae; genus Schistocerca; species Schistocerca gregaria. Next base: position 517,972,794 of record NC_064924.1, read on the forward strand.
ATTTCATCCTATGGCTTATTTGGAATTAACATTTTTTCTATGTTTCTTCCACCCAATTAAGACTTCAACGTTCTCTCAAGTGTCCTGGTACAAGTAACTTCAAGCAGCATATGCCGGCGTCTACGTACATATGCAGTGGTGTTTTGTGTTGTCACGTCGTTTTCTACGTACGTTTCAGGCGGTGGGCGGCTACTGCAACCGCAATATCACGGTGGGAAAATCGTCTCATAAATAAATCTTTAAGCATTAACGGCTACCTGAACGGCGTCTCCATGTTAACAGCGCGCTCTGCATTGGTCACCTACGGCCGTTATAAGTGTGTCCATGGAAATGGCGACTTACAGCATAATCTTTGTCTACCAATAGCCACGTTGTCTATATTTCCATGGTAACGGCATCGCTAGTAGTATCAAGAAGAGTCACGATCTGGCGTTCAGCCACCACACAACTGTTTCTATTGGTGTTTCTATTTTAAAGTCTTTTGTAAACTTATAGCACGATTATTCAAGACTGCATTATTTGTTTGAAGTTACCTTTGCACAATTCTGCACATGCAATTGTCCTATTATTTTTACAGTTTTATTCACAAGCTATAATGTATTTTTACCTGAGTTGATTCCCAATTGGTAGCGGTAGACGTAATGCAGCAAATGCTTGCGCCTTCGTCACTGTTCAGCTCGTTGCAGAAGAGCCACTAGCAGCAGTTACCGTTGTAACAACACGCAGCTGTTAACCATGCCGACAACTGCAGCCAAATAGGTAAATCTCAAGGTATGGCATTCCTGATCTTTTGTATATATCATGTAAAAGCTGACTTCCTCAACTAACAAGCGTTAACATTTATTCATAGTGCTCATAATCGGAAGATTGCCGATTAAACGTACCGAAAACCCTCGTTTTAATAAACGGGGTATTCTGCGTTCTTGACTACTTTTACTAATCGTTCAATGCATTTTGACCATCCTCTGTCCATGAAGTACTTTCCTCTTTACACTGAATTCTGCAAGGATTCTGTGGTAGGCGTAGCATCTATTTATGGCTGCCTCTTACTGATCAAAACGTTCTTCAACCATAAAGTTCTCCATGGAGAAAGCATAAGCTACAAAATAAGCATACTGTGTGCTTACAGGTTAACTTCTGTTGTTTATTAACATCTCTTTTCTACACTTCTTTACTTCCCTCTCACACTGCCCCGTCCCTAGTCAATATGCGAGTTCATTTGCCCATGCTATAGAGCAAGGGGTGACGTTGGAAAATATTACAAGCAAATTACTTATTGCTCAGAAGGGTCGCAACTGCGTTCCATCACACAGAAAAGAATGGAACTAAGTTCGGACGGTTTTCATGTACAAGTCATACCAGTGAAGCTGCACCTCATTATGCCTGTTATTATGATTTTCATCCTTTCAGACACTTTAATATACTATTTAGCAGTTAAAAAAGTTAAAAACCTGTTTACTTATTTAAGAGGCTCCGTAAAAGTTGAAATATTGAAATTTTTAATTGATCTTAATCCAAGGAATTTGCCCATTTCCACTGATATCTATGACTGCATTATTAGTGGTTTATTCATTCATTTGAACACAACGCTGTGTGGTCGTCAGTTATTTACGATACGGTAATTTAAAACCTTTAAGAATAGTTGAGGAAGATAACATCAAAGTTTTAGTAGCGTAGAAGATATGAGAAAAGCTGTAAGCACAGTTTTGTTTCATCTCTGTTCACAGACGATAAAGCCATTCATGTACTATGTCCTCCGGGAAGTAATTCATGGTAAAAATATAACAGAATATAAAAATTGTGATGATTTTAATCAGGAACCAGCTACTTGCAGTAATTTTTTCAGAGTTACAGGATAAAGCAATCTGTGTACTGCGCATATTTCAATACAGGGACTTTCCTACATCGTAAACCTCAAAGAAGTTAGAGCGTTATGCAAGCAGAAAAATGTAGACAGTCTCTTATTTTGGTGTTCAATTTTTACAAAAATAATTATTTTAAAACTAATCAGTATTTTTTTAGAAATCTCCCTGTTAATGTGATAAGAAATGTGGAACATACAAGCCTGTTTCTTACAATATTTTATTCCTAATAGTTTCTGCTAAAATGTACCTTTCATATGAACAAATTTTACATTATTTAACATATGAATTGCCAACCTACTCAGACCTGCTAAATTATAGGTTTTTTATTGTTTTAAGATCACATCATAGCACTTTAGTATATAGATATACATTTAATTAAATAACTAAACAGGCGTAACCACGCTATAAATGGTTTTGTATCCTAATTAATAAACACATGTCTAGCTAAGCCTATTTACATGTCTTTGGTTGCTACCGCCGTTTCACGGAACATGACGCAAAGTTCGAGTTGTGCAGCGCCTGGGCCACGTCCGACGACTCTCAAGATTAGTCTCAGACTAAGTTCCAAGTTTACTGTTGTTAGAAGGCTGCGTTCACATTGTCTACAATGTCATCAATAGGTGACCTCCAGATTCTCCACCATGAGCCAAGCCTCTTCCTCTTGCAAATAAACTAAATTATTTTTATTAATTTTTACATGAGGTGTATGGCTCCCTTCATTGAACATCTATATCTCACTTTTTTATTTAGTAAATTAGATCATTCACTGTTCTTATTACTTATACGTAAAAAACACAGGATTTCCTGTCAGCGGCTGTTCCCACAGCGTCGTGTGTCCGTTTTAAAACCTCTCCTCTCGAAGGGTGACAACTGGGAGGAATGTCTCGACGGTGCCACAACGATCGTCACAATCATTATGTAAATTTTTGATTGAGATGTATTTCCCAGTTCCGAATCCGAACAGTTTAAAGCAGATCACACTATCTTCTTTGTGCTCGTATTATCCTTCTAACCATGTCTCTGTAGTTATAGGTATTCCTTGGTTTCTGGCTTTGTTGCATATAAAGTAGATGGTCGTACCATTCCTTTTAACACTATTGGATCTTTTCTACTTTTCCAAGATCATAGAGCTGCCCTTGCAACTGTCGTTACCCTTTCTCGTCTATATTGCATTGCACTATTCTCTATCGACTCGACTGTTAATGTTTAGTTAATAATTTTGAAAGAGTCTCTAAAGAACAGTTACCTAACGGCCCAGTGTGCCATTAAAATGCAGGTCTCTGTCATAACGTTACGAAAACGGTTACCTTGAATAACAATTTCTCTCGGTGTACATGCCACGTAAATTCAGGATAAAACTCCAAGCTTTCGACCACTGCCTCCGTCGTCGTCGTCAGGGCTAAAACTGACTATCGTGAACTATCGAGGCTACCACTTTTATATCCAAAGGATGGCTTCTGATTGGCTGGAATACATCATAGCAACAGCGATAGTGAAATGGTGCCCTCTACTTCTATAGATGTCGTTTCTATCCCGCGTTGCTTTCTGCGCCATCCCTTGAATCAGGAGGTAAAGTGCGGGAAGTTTTCTCTGCGATTTTTCTTTACCCAGTGCACTCTTCCAAGTGTTGCTACGTGCGTAGCCGTTGTCTCTGTTAAAGTTATTATCGCTAAGTCTAATTTCGAGTGCTTCTCGGATCACAGACAGAATAACCATTCCTCTTGAAAACAGTCGTCAAATGGTTAATCTCGGGACCAGGTGGTCCTTGTCGGAAATAGTCCTGGCTCTGTGTACTAAAGTATTCAGCATAGCTCTCTTCTGAGACGGATGATGGAAGCTGTGGCTATGCAGATATAAGTCTGTATGGGTTGGCGCCCTCTACGCAGAATGGCCCAGTTGTCCATACGGCTTTCGCTCCACCAACACATCTAAAAACGGTAACTTCCCTTCCTGCTCTACCTTCAATATAAATTTTATGTGTGGATGTACACCATTTAAATGTACGACGAACTGCTGCAGCGTGTCACTGCCGTGTGACCAGATTGAAAAAGTATCGTCGACGTATCTGTAGAAGCATGATGGGCGGAGGTGAGCACTGCTCAACGCTCTTTCTTCAAAATCCTCCATGAAAAAATTCGCTATTACTGGTAACAGTGGCGAACCCATGGCTGTTCCATCCGTCATTTCATAATAATTTCCACTGTATAAGAAGTAAGTGGTCGTCAAGGTATGCCGGAACCACTTAAAAATTTTTGAGGAAAAATGAGCAGCCAACAGCTGTAATGTGTCATCCACAGGTAGTTTGGTGAACAGAGAAACCACATCGAGACTGACCATGATATCATTTGGGCCCATCTTCATTTGTTTTATGATATCAACAAACATTTTTGAATTCGTAATATGATGTGGGCAGTGACCAACTATAGGCGCCAACAATCTAGTTAAGTGTTTTCCAAGCCTGTACGTAGGAGAGCCAATAGCGCTAATAATCGGTCTAAAACGGGACGTTCTCCTTATGAACCTTTGGCAAACCGTACAGTCTTGGTGGCCTAGGTGCTCTCGAGCGTACGTTCTTCACCAGTTCGTCGTAGAGGCCAGAGTTTTTTAGTAGCTCCGTTGTCTTCTTGCTGAGCGCCGATGTAGGATCCCGTCTGAGAATCCGGTATGGGCTGTCCTCAAGTAACAATCCAACTTTCTTGTGGTAATCTGTAGCATTAAGGATTACCGTGGCGTTCCTCTTGTCGGCAGGTAGAACAACTCGATCTTCATCCTTCTGCAACAATTTCAGTTCTTATCTCTCCTCTCTGCTGATGTTTGACTTAGGCGGCTTGGATGTCGCTAAAATCCGGCTGGTAGCAAGCCTTACATCATTCGCTGCTTCTTGACGAAGATGACGAACTGCTTGTTCCACTCCACTAATAATCTCAACCACCGGTAACTTACGTGGAGCTGGGGCAAAGTTCAATCCTTTACTGAGAGCCGAGATGGTAGCTTCATCAAGTTCCTGGGCCATTCTGTGTACAGGAAGCCAACCCATACAGACTTATATCTGCATAGTCACAGATTCCATCGTCCGTCTCGGAAGAGAGCTATGCTGAATACTTTAGTACACAGAGCCAGGACTATTTCCGACAAGGACCACCTCGGTCCCAAGATTAACCATTTGACGACTGTTTTCAAGAGGAATGGTTATTCTGCCGGTGAAATTAAATCAGTGTTGTCCAAGAAAGTAAGACACGATGCCGGCCATGTACAAGAAGAGGACCAACACATAGCGCGGCTTCCTTTTTTGCGGTGCTACAACAAGCAAGATAGGCAGAGTCCTAAAGAGGCAAGGAATAAAACCAGTTTTCCGACCACCCAGGAAAATTAAGGAAATGTTGAGACCAGTCAAAGATAGTCTCGGCTTAAGAGTGCCCGGAATTTATACTATTCCTTGCGAATGCGGCAAGAATTACGTGGTCCAGTCAGTAATAACCGTTGCCGACCTCTGCATCGAGCACCAGCGCCATCTGAAATACAGGTATTCGAAAAAAATCAGCGGTGGCTGAACATAGCATTCTTAACAAGCATAAGACTTTATTTGAAGAAACCAGAGTAATAGCTCACGCATCGAATTACTGGGACTCTGTGATCCGAGAAGCAGTCGAAATTAGACTTAGCGATAATAACTTTAACAGAGACACCGGCTAAGCACTTAGCAACACCTGGAAGAGTGCACTGGATAAAGAAAAATCGCAGAGAAAAACTTCCCGCACTTTACCTCCTGATTCAAGGGATGGCGCTGCAAGCAACGCGGGATAGAAATTACATCTATGGAAGTAGAGGGCACCACTTCACTACGCGCCATATCGCTGTTGCTATGATGTATTCCAGCCAATCAGAAGCCATCCTTTGGATATAAAAGTGGGAGCCTCGCTAGTTCACATATCCGCACACTATATATTGTCCGCCTCCTTGATCCCCCTCACCCCCTGGTGTCTCCCTTCCTCTCCACCCCCAACCAGTTGTCGCGCCTTTACCGTTGTGTCCCACCCCCTCTCCATCTCCACACCCTCCATATCCTTTCCCAACACAACTTCCACCACATACCCCTCCCGGATGATGAGCTTCGCCCTGACATCTACCCTTCCTACCAACTCTAACCTCCTCTTCCTGCCTCCTCCTCGGGGCTCCCTCTCCTCCCCATCCCTCCTCCTGAGCGGCTCCTACTCCCCCTCCATCTCTTGCGCCTCCTTTCAGTGTCTCTGCGCTCCCTCCTGCCCTGTCTTCCCTTTTCCTCTCCCACCCCACGTGTCTCCTGCCTCTTCGTGAACCCACGGATGCCCCTCCTCTCTTCATCCCGCCGCTTCCCCAGCTGCCCCATGCTCTCCTCCCCGTTTCCCATCCTCTCTGAACTTTCCCTCGGCAGGTCCCACCTGGTGGTTTTATTCTTCGTCGTGTGTGCTAGAAGTGGTTTTTAAGTGTGTTGTTTCGGAGTGTTTTTAATGATGTGGCCGACTTTTAACCTGTGTATGCGCATTCAGTGTCTTCTCTGTGTTTTAAGGATTTCCAACTATGTTTTTTAACTTTCTGGTGACTTTTTTAACTGTCCCCCATCAACGTCTCCATGTCAGTGTATTTTACCTCCATTTCCTCCCCTTACACTGTTTTATGTTCCCCTTTTTTATCTCCTTATGTATGTATCATTTTACTGTTGTTTTAGTTGTCGTATCACTCGGCTGAAGAGTGGCGGATTGTGCCGCTGACAGCCCTCCCCTGCCTGTATGGAGCAGGGGAATGAAATCACAATAAAGAAAGAAAAAAAAACCTCGCTCGTTCACGACAGTCAGTTTTAGCCCTGACGACGACCATGGAGGTAGTGGTCGAAAGCTTGGAGTTTTATCCTGAATTGATGCGGCATGTACACCGAGAGATTTTTATTCACGAAATACGTCGCGAAAGACTTCGTAGCCAAATGGTTACCTTGTTTAGATTTGTTTACGCACTATACTTTTGTATGCAAAATAAAAAATAGTAGCCCAGAGAACTTCTGTTATTTAGTGCCTGACCAATGACACTACTGATATTTAAAGCAGCAAATCACACAATCACTAACGAATTAATAACTGAACATTACAGCTTGTCTTGACTGTGACCTGGCTAACAAATAGGCTACCAGAATCCGAAGACCTTGTACACTGTAAAATGACAGTTGAAGTTTCACTCATTTCACACCAATATCACTTCCTACCTGCCCATTAATGTCTTCTTCAGAGCTCCACTTTAATGATGGAGCAGCCACAGCCTACACGGGACCAATTACTCACCATAAGTTTTTCCAACCAGAAACATGAGAGCCATAAGCTTTCTAAGTGTTTTTGTTAAAAAGTTTTGCAGTGTCTGAGTGTAGGTTTACTGTTAAAGCTCTTTGATAGAAACAATACGTTGTTGTACAAACAAGTATAAACTCATAGGCTTTCAAGGAGAGTTTTACCTGTGTTAAAACAAAGCAAGTGTTACTAAATTCAGTTGTGAGATCAAGAAACTAACATTGCTTTATTGTAAAGTCTGGGTACTTTATTTCGTAGTGACTAGATATTAGCTACCTTGCTGTCAGTTTGGTTCAGCTGTCATGAATGCTAAGGAAAACTATACGCAATCTAGAGTTAAGCAGTGCTTTTTCTGTAATGTAATGTGTAATGATGTAATGTGGACAACTTTAAGGCTGTGTAGATCCATAGATTGATTTTGTAAAATTCTGATACTAAATACTGAACTAGCAAAATGTATGTTATATCAATATTTTTTGAACCATATCAAGTTACTACAGTATAAATACTTAGAGTAAATTGCAGCTTGTGACTGAAGTTATGAACTAAAATCACATTATGCCAACATTTAATTAAGTACGATAATTACTAATTTATTGTTATGACTGTTACATTCAAGTGTAATGAAGTTTCTATCTGCAAAATCCTAAACTGCGATTTGCTTGCCGTTCGGTAATACCAGCATTCTGTGAGTTTAGAAGTTAATGTTGTTACACTCGTAAATGTCCCTGTAAAGAATCTGTACAATGCACAGTGCATTTTTAACAGCTAGTGCACTCTAGTCTACACAAGTGTCTGTCCCGTATCCAAAGAGCACGTTTCATTGCTTAAATATTTCAGAAGATAACGACGTTAATTTGGCCAAGAAACCTTTACATAGTTAAGAGGAGTTCTAATTAAGGTTGCTACTACCTAACGAAAGACACAACCTTTGACTTTAAATTTTCCAAAGAACAGCTATTGCGGAAATGAAATCCACCTTTGCAATTAAATAAAACAAATTTCTTGCCTGTCTGCTTGTGTGATGTTTCACTATACTTCTCAGCAGTGCTCACGTAACGATGAAGATTAAACTTAGGACTGCCCGATGTGAAAGCTACAAATGTTTCACTCATGTTCCTCGTGATGTACCACCTTTACCATTTACATTCCTCTTTATTCTTACGCAGACGTCCATTTACAGCTGGTAAATATTAGTTACATAGCATAACGCCTAGTCGTGTAATCTTCAACTTACAAAAAACCACGCTAGTGCGTAGTTATTCTTTACACAACTTCACTGAATTTCACTTCACAATCAAAATAATTACTTTTACGACTGCCCAGATACGTACTGACACTTTACACGAAGTTTTCTGCGTTTCACACACCACAGTTCTGTTTAAACTATGCACATAAAGTGAAATGACGTTGACGCAACCTCGCCATATTAGATATTAGAAACAATATTCGCCTTATACACACACACACACACACACACACACACACACACACACACACACATATATATATATATATATAATTTTGTGGATATAACTACATCAAAACACAAATAAAATAACAGTATATTTATAATATTCTGAGCTTTTCCTCATTACAGAGGCTTATCTCCAACATAATAATTTACTCGGAAATTATAATACAAAGAATAAACGTTCTTAAACTATATTTTCAAAATATTCCTCCAGGTGTTTCGATCTTGTGTGTCCTCTTCCTCTGCGCCCATTCTCCTCATTGTGTGATGTACATTTTAGGGCCAGGTGGTCATAGGTCGTCCTCTTCTTCTTCTCCCTCCGGTTCCCATTCCAGTATCAATTTTGGTATTCTGGTTTTCTCCAATAGTTGCACATGCCCGTACCACTGTAATTTCTTCCTATCCATTGCGTCACATATTCTTTCTTTTATTTCCATTGTCCTTATTATTTCGGTGATCCTTATATTCTCTTTCCTGGAGATTCTTGCTGATCTTCTCCAGTGGTCCATCTGTAGAGCTTGTAATTTTTTATGTGCTTCTAGTTAATTGTCCAGGTCTCCATTCCATACAGAACCACACTCTCTTATATGGAATTGTATATTAATTTTTTAGTTCTGCTCACTACATTCCTGCTGCATAAGACTGAGTTAAGCATCCCAATGCCCTTCCATCCGCTACTAATTCGTTTATTGATTTGTGACTTTGATTTTCCCTCGATTTCTAAAATGGATCCCAAATAACAGAAAGTGTTTATCTTTTTGAGTTTCTTTCCTTCAATGTATACCTCATCTGAATCATTAGTCAAGTATTCTGTTTTTTGGTAATTAATCTTCAAACCCCAAGTTTTGGGTGCTACTTCTAGTTGATTGCTCATGTAGTTAGCATCCTCCCCGTCTTGTGCCACGACCACTTGATCATCAGCAAACAATAAATGATGTAGGTAAACTCCATCTCTTATTTTTAATCCCATACTATTACATTTACAAGACCATGTTCTGAAGCTAAAATCTACATATGTTTTAAATAATGATGGTGACATGGGACAGCCCTATGAAAGGTCTTTGCTTGTTCTAAATTTCTGTAAAAGTCTATTACCAACTTCCATTTGGCAAATGTTATCTTTATATATCTGTTGTATTATTTTAATCAAGGAAGGGTTTATGTTTGTCATATGTAATTTTCTTGGAACAGTATCATACGCTTTTTCTAGATCTATGAAAATTAATCCTATTTTTTAATTTTTCCCTATGTTTCTCCAAAATCGGTCGTATGTGAAAATATTGTCTACACATGATCCCCCAGCCGTGAATCCACTTTGTTCTTCTTGGGTTCTAAAACTTTTTCCAGTTTATTTTTAATTACTTTCTCAAAAATTCTCATTAATGTGTTTGTAACACAAATTCCTCGATAGTTTGAACAAATTTTGTGATCCCATTTCTTAAATATGGTATTAATGTAACCTAGCTTCATCTCATTGGGTATTGAATCGCCATGTATCATATTGTTGAAGAGCTCAGTTACCATTTCCATAATTTTATTACCACCATATTTCCGGCACTCCAGATTGATATTGCCTGGTCCTGATGATTTACCATTCTTTCCTGTTCTCAACGCCAGGAGTACTTCACTTTTCCAAAATCTGGATCTCATCATCTTCATCTTCTCTTTCTTCCACTGTTCCTTCTTCCGCATATTATTCTCTGTCCTCATTTAATAATTTTTGGAAATACTCTTTCCAGCCCTTGTGTGTTATCAGTTGGAGATTGGTTTTGCTTCTTGTGCTCTCCCAAATCCTAATTTGCTATTCACCTTGGCACATGTTCTTTCCCATGCTTCATTTTTTGCGATTTTTTTCATCACTTCATTCTTCTTTTAATTGTATATTGATCTTGTTTCTTCTGATTTATCGTTCAACCACTGAAGGCAAGCATTTCGTTTTTCTCTAACAAGGACCTCTATTTCCTCTGTCCACCACTCTGCTGCACTGTTGTGGTTGCTATCTTTTTTACCCAACACCTCTGTTGCTATGGTTTTCACATTACTTTTTATATAGTCATATATTTCCTCTGTACTTCCATCAAATGATTCAACCAGTTTCCTTTCCATCCTGGCTGCAAAGATTGTTCTGATACTTTCGTTTTGTAGGCTGTCAATATTAAAAGGTAAATTTTCATCTTTCTCAGTCTGGTTCGTTTTATTTATGTTATTTATATCATTCCTTGCATTCTTCCATGACCAGAAAGACTTCATTTTTACTAGATAGTGTCTAATCCACACTGGGCTTCTCTATCAGATCTGATGTCAACTGCCTTGAGAAATTACTTGTTTCCCTAATGATAATATAACACAGATAATATAATACAGTTATTATAACCTCAAAAAACTACATAAAATACCTTAGAACAAAATTTAAAAAATTTCTAGGCATAAAATGCAGAAAATTTTCATATTACCGTTACATCCTCTTCTCACTTAACCATTTACAATCTTCTAATTTGGATTATTATTTGACGTGGCTAAATTTAGAATTAAGCCATCAGTTGCGTTCAGTTGTGGGTTCAGGAAGTGATTTTACTGTGTCTCAGTGAAAGCAGTAAAATACTGAGACAGTTCAAATTTATTAACATATAAACAAATCCGTTTACTTAGACAAACACAAATTTTACTCCAAAAACTAGGCTGAGTTAAGCTTAAAACACATTAGATAAGAACAACACATAGCACCATGTTTTATTTATATTGCTTTATAGAAGTGTTCTGGTAGCGAAACTTATTAAAAACCACAACACAGAAATTTATTGATGCCAGTATTAAGCAACACTGCCAAAAGAATTTACTGTTGTAACTCCAGAAAAACATCTGTTGGCATAAAAAATTTGAGTCAGAATTGGCCAAGAATTTACTAAAAACTTCAGGCACAGTCAGATTAACTCTCACAGATTCAAGAAACCAGCAGTCGGCAGTTGTAATAAAAACAATTGCTGACTTCAGTCTTAACGAGATGTACCATCGCAACGTAAGAAAAGAAACTTTTGGACACCCTATATGGGGAACCATCGCCAATAGAATATTCTCACAAAGACTTACGAAAGGGAACTGTTGATAAAATTCAATGGAGTCGTCAAATGAGCAGAAGTTAAATAGCAACTGCCAACAATATTTACAATTACAACTTAAGAATGACAAATGTTGGCGAACCTAAAACTTTGATGAAATGAAGACAAAGTTTAATACCTACTGCCGAAAAGAGAACCATTAAGAAAAAAAGAAAAAACATTGGTACCATTAAAATTTAGCTCAGCGTTGTCAAATGTAACTGAATGTTAAGCTTAATACAGGGTGGGAGTCTACCGAAACACGGGAACATAAACTACTGGCCATTAAAATAGCTACACCAAGAAGAAATGCAGATAATAAACTGGTATTCATTGGACAAATATATTAGACTAGAACTGATATGTGATTACATTTTCACGCAATTTGGGTGCATAGATCCTGAGAAATCAGTACCCAGAACAACCACCTCTGTCCGTAATAACTGTCTTGATAAGCCTGGGTATTGAGTCAAACAGAGCTTGGATGGCGTGTACAGGTACAGCTGCCCATGCAGCTTCAACGCAATACCACAGTTCATCAAGAGTAGTGACTGGCGTATTGTGACGAGGCAGTTGCTCGGCCACCATTGACCAGACGATTTCAATTGGTGAGAGATCTGGTGAATGTGATGGCCAGGGCAGCAGTCAAACATTTTCTGTATCCAGAAAGGCCCGTACAGGACCTGCAACATGCGGTCGTGCATTATCCTGCTCAAGTGTAGGGTTTCGCAGGGATCGAATGAAGGATAGAGCCACGGGTCGTAACACATCTGAAATGTAACGTCCACTGTTAAAATTGCCGTCAATGCGATTAAGAGGTGACCGAGACGTGTAATCAATGGCACCCCATACCATCACGCCGGGTTATACGCCAGTATGGCGGTGACGAATACACGCTTCCAATGTGCGTTCACCGCGATGTCGCCAAACACGGATGCCACCATCATGAGGCTGTAAACAGATCCTGGATTCATCAGAAAAAATGACGTTTTTCCATTCGTGCACCCAGATTCGTCGTTGAGTACACCATCGCAGGCGCTCCTGTCGGTGATGCAGCGTCAAGAGTAAACCGCAGCCATGGTCTCCGAACTGATAGTCCATGCAGCTGCAAACGTTGTCGAACTGTTCGTGCAGATGGTTATTGTCTTGGAAACGTCCCGATCTGTTGACTCAGGGATCGAAACGTGGCTGCACGATCCGTTACAGCCAAGATTATAAGATGCCTGTCATCTCGACAGCTGGTGATACGAGGCCGTTGGGATCTAGCACGGCGTTCCATATTACTCTCCTGAACCCACCGATTCCATATTCTGCTAACAGTCATTGGGTCTCGACCAACGCGAGCAGTAATGTCGCGTTACTAAAAACCGCAAACGCTATAGGCTATGATCCAACCTTTATCAAAGTAGGAAACGTGATGGTACGCATTCCTCCTCCTTACACGAGGCATCACAACAACGTTTCACAAGGCAACGCCGGTCAACTGCTGTTTGTGTATGTGAAATCGGTTCGAAAATTTCCTCATACCAGCACTTTGTAGATGTCGCCTTTTGGCGCCAAGCTTGTGTGAATGCTCTGAAAAGCTAAAAATTTGCATATCACAGCATCTTCTTCCATCGGTTAAATTTCACGTCTGTAGCACGTGATCTTCGTGGTGTAGCAATTTTAATGGCTAGTAGTGTATATGTGTTAAAGTACAAGCTCACCAAGGCCCTTTCAAATAATGAAAGCTAGACCAAACGGTACGCACTTTCAACCAGACAGCTTATTACATAATTTACTCTCATATTTTAGCGTAACTAACTTAATAGCTTTAGTCACCTCTGAAAAACTACAAAGCTCTGTCTGTAACATGGGACAGTCAGATAACATCGTAATCAGACCCAACACAGAAGTTTACCTCAGCAGCACTAGGCTGGTTGGCCAGCCTAACTAATTCTTTAGTTCAGCTCTACGAGTGCAGCTAATGGAGAACATAAAGCTTTTCGTAGCAAGTCAGCCAGCTGTTCCAGTATACTCGTAATCTTCTGGCACTGGTTCCGAGCTCCATGAGTGCAAAAATGAGCAGACAGAATAACAGTGTCCTCTTCCTGTAGAACACGAGATGCAGAGACTATTAGCAAGCGGGCCATTTCACAATACAAGTGTTGTTGAAGCACCAACAGGACGTATTCCACAGGCAGCCATTCCGATCAAAGATCGAAACGGACTCACAGGTAGCAAACCAGCCACCACAGCTGACACCCTGACCTATATACAGATCCCAAGTAAAAGTCCAGCCTTCAGGTCGGAACAAATTTATCACCGGGCAATAATGACTGGCTAAAAAGCCTACCTTTTAAACGTTCGTGCATTCCAAGCGTATCGCCGATCAGGAAGCCACTGCCCTTCCGGACAGTTCACTACGTGCCTGGTACTGACTGAGAACACGGTTCATCGCAACCGCGCTTTTTGTGTGTGTGTGTGTGTGTGTGTGTGTGTGTGTGTGTATGTGCAAGTAAGATGGATACTGAACCAGAAAACGTATTGGGAGTATGGCTTTAACCACCTTATAAAGCCCCCCCCCCCCTCGAATTTACGAATTTTGGTAACATTTTCGAGACAACCAAATGGGCCACTTCTCTTAGTGACCAAAAGTTCTCCAAAAACATCATACTACACACCCGTGACGGGACAGAACGCCTCCCGTGATAGTAGCGAAAGGCGTCCTTTCTATGGGACAGATGAGTGTTTTTCTTAGGAGCCTCACAACTTTTTTATTACACTGAGGTGACAAAAGTCATAGGATACATTCTAACATTGTGTCCGATCTTCTTTCGACCGGTTTTGTGCATCAACTCGACGTGGGATGGAAATCCGCTGCAAAAATGCTGAGCAATGTTGCCTCCATAGGTGTCCACAATAGCGAAAGTTTTACCGGTGCAGGATTTTTGTGCACGAGCAGACCTCTAAATTATTGTGGTATCAACGTTCGATACCACACCTTTTAGGGGTTGCAGCTATCGACCGCGGGCAGTATTAATATCGTTGGACCCGCGAGTCACGACCAGCGCCGCTAGCGCCGCTCCACGGCTTGTATCAAGTTTCTAGCGAGCTCTCGTCCACTCTTGTTCGGGACTTCAAGTACTAAAGTAGCATAGCCTTCAAATGATAGGAAGCAACCTCTAACAAGGCACTTAGTAACGTATGGCCTAAGTGAGGCCTCAATAGCTATCTGTTTATATATATGCAACTAAGAAGAATCCTTTACCACCAGTTAAGTACAATATGTATTATTTTTTACCAACGACTTCTAATAAGTTTAGTCGTTGCAGATCCAGACCATGCATCCAGCACCTTATCGATGTTACTGACAAACCTGCTGTGATTTATATGTTTCTACTTAACATTGGCCACCAGTCAACATTGGCGACGACTCGTTCGTCGTCATCATAACAATTATGTCTCATACATATACGGTCTGCGTGGCCAAATAATTCGCTTGAACCAATAAGAATTGTCTTCAGAACAAACACGAACAATTGGGGGCCGGTGTCATAGCACACTGTCTTCCATAATAATTTCGTCGTTTTTTGGAAACAGGAAGCCCACGAATTACTGAAAACGGTCCTCAAGTAGCTTAACATAACCATTTCCAGTCAATGGTCGGTTCATTTCGACCAGAGGGCTCAGTCCATTCCATGTAAATACAGTCCATAACATTATGGAGCCACCACCAGATTGCGCAGTGCCTTGTTCACAACTTGGGTCAATGGCTTCGTGGGGCCTGCGCCACACTCTGAATCTATCATCAGTTCTTACCAACGGATATTGGGACTCATCTGACCATGCCACTGCTTCCCAGTTATCAAGAGTTCAACGGACTTGGTTAGGAGTCCAGGAGAGGCGCTGAAGGCGATGTCGTGCTGTTGGCAAAGGGACTCGAATAGGCCGTCTGCTGTCATGGTTCATTAACCCCAGATTTCACTGCATCGTCCTAACGGATAGGTTCATCATATCTCTCACATTGGTTTCTGCGGTTATTCTACGCTGCTCTCGGTCCTTAAGTGTAGGCTGCACGCCACTGTGTTGTCCACGGTAAGAGGTAATACCTGAAATTAGGTATTCTCGACACACTCTTTATACTGTGGAGAGCGAAATATTGAATCCTCTGACGTTTCCAAAATGGAAAGTCGCAAATGTGTAGCTCCAACTATCATTCCGCGATCAGAGCCTGTTAATTTCCAGTCCGTTAATTTTCATCATTCGACCATGATCACATCAGAAACTTTCTCATATGAAGCACCTGAGAATAAATCACAGCACTACCATTTCAATGCCTTTCTATACCGTATGTATGTCGCACTATCCCACCATTTATGCCTTTAGGTTGGTTGGTTGGTTTGGGATATAAAGGGACTAAACTACAGTGTCATCAGTCCCTTTTTCTTGATGCAAGCAAGGAGCAAGGTACAAAAACAGCCAAAGTACGTTTGAGAAAGCAAAAGGGGGAAAAGGAGTGGGGGAAGCACACCTAAAAAGTAAACGAATGGAACGAACATAAAACGGTGAAAACATACGTTACAAGGAAAAGTAGAAGAAGGTATTAAAACCATAGAGCAGATGGTCTGGGCTCGCTGATATAGTGTCCCTTTTGAAACAGTCAAGGCGATATATTTGAAGTAAATAATAAAAGGACTGTGAATAATATTATATGGACAGAAACGACAAATTAATTATGAAAATGTATTAAATTAGCTTCCCACAAAGACTATATCGATTACAATGTAATAAGAAGACATTATTTATATTAGAGAGTTCGTAGTGCAAACGTTCTCGAAACTAACATTATTATCTTTGTCTTTATATATAAGAAAAAAACATATTTAAAATCACTTCGAGTCAGATCATTTCTTTTGCTGTATGTACGGTACGCTTGCTATTGTAAAGCAGTAGCATTTGTTCTATTTGTTCTCGTACGTAGCGAATAATTCAAGTGTGTATTCTGTGCTTAGTGTAAATATATTTAAAAAAGTGAGTTCATTGTGTTACTTAAAGAACCCATGCAAACAATTCATCCTGAATTAATAATACAATAAGTTAGTAGCATTTTTTCAGTCTCTGCGAAGCGAGCAGCGGTGATCTTTGACTGGCAACAATTGGTCGCCATTACGTAGCGTATTTAATTTAATTTATTTGGGTAACATATCACCACATCCGGAGCAGAAAGAATCATTTCAAGTTATTCAATTGACTAAAGTGCGAAGCTTCACTAATTTTTTTCGTCAGAATTGCATACTTTCAAAGATAAGATTTATTCTAGGTCAGAGAACATAGCCTGCATTACATTTCGTCGAAAGCATTTGAAATAATTTGTAGGGTGCCTGGCGCTCATTTGAAACATAATTTAATGTTTATCTTTGGCCACACACCCACACACACACACACACACACACACACATATATATATATATATATATATATATATATATATATATATATATATATATATATTCTCTTTCTTGTGTTTCACTTAATAATAATAATAATATATTGACCACAAGAATAAAAGAGGATTGGCCAGCCACGCTTCAACAAATTAAAATGTCCACCCCAAAAACACAAGACGAGATGAACACATGTAGGGAAAAGACGACTACCAAGACAAATAAATGCACAGAAATTGCGACAAGTTAAAATAGATTGAAGGTGGCGGCCCCGGAGAGAAGGCTAAATGCCCACCTTTAGATGGTGCGCTAAAAAAAACCTCACGAATAAAACGTAAAACTAAATCTGCTGTTGAGGCATTACCACTCAACGCCGAGGGTAGGATGCTGGGAAGTCAGCCGCAGAGGGGCTAAAAGTGGGCAGTCCAGCAAGATGTGGACGACAGTCGTATGTGAGCCACAGCGACACCGAGGCGAGATAACCATGTGGTAGCCACGTATCGCCAATTCGGAGCCGGTAGTGAACCACGAAGTCCCTGCGAGAAGCCTGCATGTAGGACTTGCACGCATTCGTAGTCTCCTTAATGGCACGCAATTTGTTTGGAGTACTGAGATTAGGCCTTTAGGTAATTAACTTGTATCGGTATGTTGATGCCCAATAAAGACTAGAAACTACCATTTTTTACGCGACGATTTTTTCATTAACGCTAAATTATTTCTCTACAGACTTCGAAAGGGTGGCGGAATACTGACACTGTAATTTAGTTTTGTGACCAGACGAGATACTCAAGTAATTAATATCAAAGTTACCATAAATTCTATTGTTTATTATAAATCCTCACATAAAACGCTTGCAGTAGTTGCACTGAAGTATAACATGAACATCGTGTATACTTACAAATTGTCACAAGAAAATGAAACAGTTACAAGTAACTAAGGTTGGCGGATATTTAAGACAAGGAACCGATAGGTAGGGTAATACATTATTAGCACGCTGATCCGTTTCCGCGGTCTGACGACAGCCTTGCAAAAATTTGAGTTCGTAAAATTATGCATCCCAAAAGGGCGTCTTCGTCCCACTCATTAACACTCTAACCGCTACTGAATGTATTGCGACCAGTTGTTGGTGTGTTCTTCAGTCCTGAGACTGGTTTGATTAAGCTCTCCATGCTACTCTATCCTGTGTAAACTTCTTCATCTCCCAGTATCTACTGCAACATACATCCTTCTGAATCTGCTTAGTGTATTCATCTCTTGGTCTCCCTCTATGATTTTTACCCTCCACGCTGCCCTCCAATACTAAATTGGTGATCCCTTGATGCTTCAGAACATGTCCTACCAACCGATCCCTTCTTTAGGTCAAGTTGTGCCACAGACTTCTCTTCTCCACAATTCTATTCAATACTTCCTGATTAGTTATGTGATCTACCCATCTAATCTTCAGCATTCTTCTGTAGCACCACGTTTCGAAAGCTTCTATTCTCTTCTTGTCCAAACTATTTATCGTCCATGTTTCACTTCCGTACATGGCTACACTCCATACAAATACTTTCAGAAATGGCTTCCTGACACTTAAATCTATACTCGATGTTAACAAATTTCTCTTCTTCAGAAATGCTTTCCTTGCCATTGCCAGTCTACATTTTATATCCTCTCTACTTCGACCATCATCAGTTATTTTGCTCCCCAAATAACAAAACTCCTTTACTACTTTAAGTGTCTCATTTCCTAATCTAATTCCCTCAGCATCACCCGCCTTAATTCGACTACATTCCATTATCCTCGTTTTGCTTTTGTTGATGTTCATCTTATATCCTCCTTTCAAGACCCTATCCATTCAGTTTAACTGCTTTTCCAAGTCCTTTGCTGTCTCTGACAGAATTACTATGTCATCGGCGAAGCTCAAAGTTTTGCGTCCTATACATGCTGAAACTGATGCAGATCTCGCCTTTTTTTGTAACACGATCATTGTTGTGTCTGCCAGTTCTGTAGTCAGTGGCCACTGTGTCGGACGATGCTATGAATCCCGAAAAGCTATCTATCCCAAAGCCACTTTATGTCCCAGTTGGAGCCACAAAGTGAAATGACTATTTCTCACACCTAACTCGGTGAGCAGAATTCTAAGTGATTCTCTCACCAGCACCAGATGGAGTGTCTCCTCAGTTCCTTCGGTCTTCCTCTTAACATTCGCTCCTTCCTAGAGAGCCAATCCTAGCCTCTTACTAGCCTCCTCCCATTTCTTAATAATGTTACAAAATTCCTGTGTGAGACCAGTTTGACCAATGAAATTCCCTCATTTTCACGTCCAGAGGCCTACAGCTAAAGAAAGGAATGCGTTTTGAGGGAACTGACACCATAGATCCTGCAGGACTGTCCACAAATCCATAAGAATAGGAGGGGTTGGAGATCTCTTCTGAACAGCACGTTGCAGGGCATCCCAGATACGCTCAATAATGTTCATTTCTGGGGAGTTTGTTAGCCAGCGGAAGTGTTTAAACTCAGAGGAGCCACTCTGTAGAATTCTGGACGTGGTTGGTGTCGCATTGTACTGTTGGAATTGCCCAAGTCTGTCGGAATGCACAATGGACGTGAATGGATGCAGGTGATTAGACAGGATGCTTACGTACGTTGTCACCTGTCAGAGTCGTATCTAGATGTATCAGGGTTCCCATATCACTCCAACTGCACACGTCCCAAACCTTTATAGAGCCTCCATCAGCTTTAACAGTTCCCTGCTGACATGCAGGGTCAATGGATTCATGAGGTTGCCTCCATCCACTCTCTGCAATTTGAAACGACTCGTCCGACCAGGCAGCATGTTTCCAGTCATCAACAGTCCAATGTCGTTGTTGACGGGCACAGGCGAGGCGTAAATCTTTGTGTCGTGCAGTCATCAAGGGTACACGAGTGGGCCTTCGGCTGCGAAAGCCCATATCGATTATGTTTCGCCGAATGGTTCGCACGCTGATACTTGTTGATGGCCCAGCATTGAAATATTCAGCAATTTGCGGAAGGGTTGGACTTACGTCACGTTCAACGAGTCTCCTCAATCCTCGTCGGTCCTGTTGTTGCCGGATCTTTTGCAGGTCACAGTGATGTCGGAGATTTCACGTTTTACCGGACTCCTGATATCCACGGTACTCTCGTGAAATGGTCGAACTGGGAAATTTCTACTTCATCGCGACCTCGGAGATGGTGTGGCCCATCGCTCGTGCGCCGCCTACAACACCACGTTCGAACTCTCTTAATTCTTGATAACCTGCCATTGTGGCAGCAGTAACCCATCTAACAACTGCACCAGACACTTTTTGTGTTATATAGGCGTTGTCGGACGCAGCGCCGTATTCTGCCTGTTTACATATCTCTGTGACCAAAATGGTACTGAACCAGAGGATGACAGACTAATGGCCGAAATACTAAATCTTTTTTTCCAAAGCTGTTTCACAGAGGAAGACTCCACTGTAGTTCCTTCTCTAGATTGTCGCACAGACGACAAAATGGTAGACATCGAATTAGACGACAGAGGGATAGAGAAACAATTAAAATCGTTCAAAAGAGGAAAGGCCGATGGACCTGATGGGATACCAGTTCGATTTTACACAGAGTACACGAAGGAACTTGCCCCCTTCTTGCAGCGGTGTACCGTACGTCTCTAGAAGAGCGTAGCGTTCCAAATGATTGGAAAAGTGCACACGTCATCTCCGTTTTCAAGTAGGGACGTCGAACAGATGTGCAAAACTATAGACCTATATCTCTAACGTCAAGCAGTTGTAGAATTTTGGAACACGTATTATGCTCGAGTATAATGATTTTTCTGGAGACTAGAAATTTACTGTGTAGGAATCAGCATGGGTTTCGAAAAATACGATCGTGCGAAACCCAGCTCACACCATTCGTCCACGAGACTCAGAGGGCCATAGACGCGGGTCCCCAGGTAGATGGCGTGTTTCTTAATTTCCTCAAGGCGTTCTATACAGTTCCCCACAGTCGTTTAATGAACAAAGTAAGAGCATATGGACTGTCAGACTAATTGTGTGATTGGGTTGAAGAGTTCCTAGATAACAGAACGCAGCATGTCATTCTCAATGGACAGAAGTCTTCCGAAGTAAGAGTGATATCAGGTGTGCCGCAGGGGAGTGTCGTGGGACAGTTGCTATTCACAATATACATAAATGACCTTGTGGATAACATCGGAAGTTCAATGAGGCTTTTTGCGGATGATGCTTTAGTATATCGAGAGTTTGTAACAATGGGAAATTGTCCTGAAATGCAGGACGGTCTGCAATGAATTGACGCATGGTGCAGGGAATGGCAATTGAATCTCAATGTAGACAAGTGTAATATGCTGCGAATGCATAGAAAGAAAGATCCTTTATCATTTAGCTACAATATAGCAGGTCAGCCACTGGAAGCAGTTAATTCCATAAATTATCTGGGAGTAGGCATTAGGAGTGATTTAAAATGGAATGATCACATAAAGTTGATCGTCGGTAAAACAGATGACAGATTGAGATTCACTAGAAGAATCCTAAGGGAATGCAATCCGAAAACTAAGGAAGTAGGTTACAGTACACTTGTTCACCCACTGCTTGAATATTGCTCAGCAGTGTGGGATCCGTACCAGATAGGGTTGAT
Source organism: Schistocerca gregaria (assembly GCF_023897955.1). Classification (NCBI taxonomy): domain Eukaryota; kingdom Metazoa; phylum Arthropoda; class Insecta; order Orthoptera; family Acrididae; genus Schistocerca; species Schistocerca gregaria. The sequence goes on from NC_064924.1 coordinate 517,994,601, forward strand.
AGAAGAGAGAGAAAAGATCCAACGGAGAGCAGGGCGCTCCGTCAAAGGATCATTTAGTAATCGCGAAAGCGTTACGGAAATGATAGATAAACTCCAGCTGAAGACTTAGCAGGAGAGACGCTCAGTGTCTCGGTACGGGCTTTTGTTGAAGTTTCGAGAACATACCTTCACCGAGGAGTCAATCAGTATATTGTTCCCTCCTACGTATATCTCGCGAGGAGACCATGAGGATAAAATCAGAGAGATTGAAGCCCACACAGAAGCATACCGACAATCTTTCTTTCCACGAAGAATACGAGACTGGAATAAAAGGGAGAACCGATAGAGGTACTCAAGGTACCCTCACCACACACTGTCAGTTTCCTAGCGGAGCATGGATGTAGATGTGGGTGTAGATGTAGATGTAGATATTTGAAGACGCATGCCTATGCCAGTTTCTTTGGCGTTTCAGGCTATACAGGGTAAGTCACCTAACATTACCGCTGGATATATTTCGTAAACCACATCAAATGCTGACGAATCGATTCTACAGACCGAACTTGAGGGGAGGGGCTAGTGTAATTGGTTAATACAAACCATACAAAAATGCACAGAAGTATGTTTTTCAACACAAACCTACGTTTTTTTAATGGAACACCATTAGTTTTGTTAGCACATCTGAAATACAAACAAATACGTAATCAGTGCTGTTTGTTGCATTGTAAAATGTTAATTACATCCGGAGATATTGTAACCTAAAGTTGACGCTTGAGTACTACTCCTCCGCTGTTCGATCGTGTGTTTCGGAGAGCACCGAATTACGTAGGGATCCAAAGGGAACTGTGATGGACCTTAGGTACCGAAGAGACTGGAACAGCACATTACGTCCACGTGCTAACTCCTTTTTATTGGTCTTTTTCACTGGCGCACATGTACATTAACGTGAGGGGTGAGGTACACGTACACACGTGGTTTCCATTTTCAGTTACGGAATGGAATAGAGTGTGTCCCGACATGTCAGGCTAATAGATGTTCAATGAGGTGGCCATCATTTGCTGCACACAATGGCAATCTCTGGCGTAATGAATGTCGTACGCGCCGCAGCACATCTGGTGTAATGTCGCCGCAGGCTGCCACAATACGTTTATTCATATCATCTGGGATTGTAAGCACATCACGGTACACATTCTCCTTTAACGTACCCCACAGAAAGAAGTCCAGAGGTGTAAGATGAGGAGAAAGGGCTGGCCAATTATGCGTCCTTCACGTCCTATGAAACGCCCGTAGAACAACCTGTCAAGGGTCAGCCTAGTGTTAATTGCGGAATGTGCAGGTGCACCATCATGCTGATACCATATACGGCGACGCGTTTCCAGTGGGACATTTTCGAGCAACGTTGGCAGATCATTCTGTAGAAACGCGATGTATGTTGCAGCTGTTTGGGCCCCTGAAATGAAGTGAGGACCAATAAGATGGTCGCCAATGATTCCGCACCATACATTTACAGTCCACGGTCGCTGTCGCTCTACCTTCTGGCCTCGTACCAGTAACGCATATTGCGTAGATTCACTGCCCCGTGGTTTGCGAAACCCGCTTCATCGGTAAACAGGTAGAACTGAAACGCATTATCTGTTAATGCCCATTGACAGAATTGCACTCGATGATTAAAGTTATCACCATGTAATTACCGATGTAGCGACACATGAAACGGGTGAAAGCGGTGACGATGCAGTATGCGCATGACACTACTTTGACTCAGTCCACCGGCTCTCGCAATGTCTCGTGTACTAATGTGTGGGTTCATGGCAACAGCAGCTAACACACCAACTGCACCCGTTTCTCCTGTGAAGGGCCTGTTACGAACCCGTTTGCGTGCTACGACCATACTTGTTGCATCAAGTTGGCGGTAGATGTTTTGCAATGTGCGGCACATTGGATGCTCTCTGTCCGGATACCGTTCTGCATAAACCTTGCAGGCTTCAGCTGCATTTCGTCGACACTCGCTATAGATGAGTATCATCTCCGCCTTTTCAGAGTTCGAATACACCATGGTCACAGTTCCTACAACACTACACTACCACAGTGTCTGGTAACACGGTGTACTACAGTTGGTCTGCGTGCGGAGACGAATGCAGAATAACAATAGCAGCAAGCGCTACATGCGGACACTGCAACAGCTAGACCAGACCACAACAGTGCACTACAGCCACACTCGTAAGCACGGTCGTCATCGTAAACATGTCCCAGGAGATGCTGCTCGCCGACCGTGGCCCATGATTGTTACAACACCCAACTGAACGTCGGAGGTTTCAAGCGTCAACTTTAGGTTACAATATCTCCGGGTGTAATTAACATTTTTCAATGCAACAAACGGCACTGATTACGTGTTTGTTTATATGTTCAGATGTGCTAAAGAAACTAAGGTGGTTCCATTTTAAAAAAAACAACGTAGGTTTGTGTTAAAAAACATACTTCTGTGCATTTTTGTATGGTTTGTATTAAACAATTACACTAGCCCCTCGCCTCACGTTCGTTCTATGGAATCGGTTCGTCAGTATTTGATGTGGTTTACGAAATATATCCAGCGGTAACGTTAGGTGACTCACCCTGTATATCAAAGACCAGCGATAGGTGTTTATGGGACAAAAAAGGTGCAGTCTCACACGTATAGAATCCTCACACCTCGCCTGCCATATTCTGCCGAGATTATAGAGCCATAAATACCTGCAGCTTTCACAGAACCTGCGAAGTGTTCACCAGTATATTGCTCTCCTATCGGCAGGCTGGCGCCGTCTTCTCTTCATCGTCCGCGCAAGACTCATTGTTGAGCACCTTTGGGATCTATACTGTACTTTATAACGCCCTCGCTGTAGAAAAACGTTGTAGGGATATGGGAGACACGATCATCTGGTGCAGGATTCCAAAGACTCCTTTGCGGCCGTCCGGATAGACGTAGCGTCACCTGTTGCCCACATTGTGTCAACTTGCGACAGGCAACACTTCATCCTGTCCAGTACAAACAATGTCATTTGGCAAGTGCTGTCCTACCTGGCACTGGCGTCGCCTTTTAGAACCTGCGTAAAGTTAATTGTGCCTTTTGGCCCACATTGATCTCCTGTCTGTCTGTGAAATTACCACTCCATCATTGCGCCATTTTCAAGAAATGAAATGCCTACAAGTATTTCATGTATTGGCAATCTTTCATAAAGGAATACGCTATATATCGATAATCTGAAAGCGTCAGTTTCGCCGCCTTTCAATGCGATACTGCCTCCATCTGTATATGTGCATATCGCTATCCCACGTCTTTTGTGTCCTCAGCGAATATTGGGATCACATTTTGTATCTCTTGGGAAAACAGCTGACAGACACTCGCCTCCCACTGCGCGAGTAAATTGTTTGAACAAGTGAGTAAGTGTTCATCAATAATACGTTTGGCGTAGTCTCCCAATTATTACACTGTATGAAATGCCTTTAACAAGCCAACTAGTAAAACATTGGACTCACATTCGGAGGACGAGTGGTTCAAAATTCACGTCCACTGATTCAGACCTCACGGTCAATGGGACAATAAATGCCTAATCTTCCTTCCTTCCAGACGTCAAGCAACACGGATTTGCCATGAACCCCAGCCTCTACAACTTGCTGTGTTGGTTGTTCGTATGGAGGTGTAATTTCCCTATAATCGTGGCTTACTGATCCCATTCTCATTCCTACAGATGAACACTACAGTTTGCAAAGAATGCGTAATGAGTGACCACAACACATATTCTGTTATTCTAAAACAGATTGACTTAAACTACTAAGGTCTATACAGTCAAGTACTTCTGTCCAACGACTCTCTTTGTATACAGAAACGACCTGTGCGTCTCTCAAATTTGTCAGAACGCTTCATTGGTTCAATGAACTGCGAAAAACTGGTAACAGATGGGGTGCGAGGTACATCATACCGTAGATCAAGCAAACAAGAACATCAAGTGTTCTCTCTTTGAATGAGTGATTATAGTTGCATGATCATTTGTCATTTAAATTTTTGCGTAGCAATTGAAGGGAGGAACTGGAGGATGACCTTTTCAGTGAAACAGCTTCACGCGACAGAATTCACTTTTTCAATTTTTCTCTGAGGTGCAACCTTTCGGTGACAGTGCGATCAATGAACTATCGAAGAAGTGGCTTTGATCAGTTGATTGACTTTATGCAAAAGGTAAGCTTCTTAAGACTCTTCGGCAGTTTCATTCAGAAAACGTAAATTTGCATTTCATCAAGTTGTTTCATTTGCACTACGTTCGGCTAATTTCAACCGTTGTTTGCGAAGAATGCTTGCAGTATACTCATCCTCTTACGTATCTCTGGCAAGTCTCGTCTACTTGCAACACTAATGGAGTGGAACAGAAGAGCAGGAACAGAAGCAACATTACTGCAAGCCTTTACCGCCTCAGCTTACTCCTCTTGACTGAACACAAACCGGAGGAAGTTGGTAACATAAAACTACTTAAAACTACGCAAAGAAAATTGTAGAAATATTAGTACATAGAGTCAAACTGGGATTCGGTAGCTTTGGCACAATACTTAAAATTTTCTGTTTCTTTGCTTTTTTGTTTCGCACATAATTCGAAACGTACATGGTTGATTGTTGTTGCACTGTGTATTTTATACAAAATATAAATTGCATTTTATAAATAATAAGAATTAGCTGCTCGCTTACCTTCTGCGATTTTATGTAACCAAAGCAACTGCTTCTTTTGCAAGTACAGTTTATAATGCACAGAAACATCTTTGGAACTATTGTTATTATTTTGTACTGTATAGAACTTTCTTTATCATGATCGAAGGAAGACATTCCTGTTATTATTGATAGATGTGAAAGTTGTTTAGCAATAACAGAAACATATTTTATATGACCTCTATGAAGTATTAAAGCGATGTCGGTTGCGTTTTTTACTTTCTTGCATTTTTAAAATTTTTCTTTTCTTTGGAAAATAGCGTTTTCTAGCGCTATTTGAAAAATCTGTGTGTTTTTTTTAGTTAATTTTACAATATCCTTCTGTTTCACGTTACAAGTCAATAAATTTCAAGTAAAGCCTGGATCAAACAAGATAATTTCAATTTTACCATAAATATTGTTTATTTTTAAGTAACAGACAGCAGTATAACTACGTAACAAAAATGTCCGGTAGCTTACATTGTTTCTAGGGGAATCTAGTAAGACACTGATTGCATGCGCAAACAAAGTGATAGAAATGCAACACGCCTAATGTTCTGGCAACGCGGTTGCGATCTCAACCGTCCAAAGCTACTAGAAAACTAGCGTAGTCCACGCTCATTTTTCATTTCTACCGTAGCCTCCAACAGTTGATGTATATACTCATCTATTTAAAAAAAATCTAAGATCTCCTAAAAATATTGATCACACTGTCGTTTGGCCTAGTAATTATTACCTCTGGGAGACCATCAGAGCGGAATGTGACTGTCAAATACACTCCTGGAAAAGGAAAAAAGAACACATTGACACCGGTGTGTCAGACCCACCATACTTGCTCCGGACACTGCGAGAGGGCTGTACAAGCAATGATCACAGTCACGGCACAGCGGACAAACCAGGAAACGCGGTGTTGGCCGTCGAATGGCGCTAGCTGCGCAGCATTTGTGCACCGCCGCCGTCAGTGTCAGCCAGTTTGCCGTGGCATACGGAGCTCCATCGCAGCCTTTAACACTGGTAGCATGCCGCGACAGCGTGGACGTGAACCGTATGTGCAGTTGACGGACTTTGAGCGAGGGCGTATAGTGGGCATGGGGTAGGCCGGGTGGACGTAACGCCGAATTGCTCAACACGTGGGGCGTGAGGTCTCCATAGTACATCGATGTTGTCGCCAGTGGTCGGCGGAAGGTGCACGTGCCCGTCGACCTGGGACCGGACCGCAGCGACGCACGGTGCACGCCAAGACCGTAGGATCCTACGCAGTGCCGTAGGGGACCGCACCGCCACTTCCCAGCAAATTAGGGACACTGTTGCTCCTGGGGTATCGGCGAGGACCATTCGCAACCGTCTCCATGAAGCTGGGCTACGGTCCCGCACACCGTTAGACCGTCTTCCGCTCACGCCCCAACATCGTGCAGCCCGCCTCCAGTGGTGTCGCGACAGGCGTGAATGGAGGGACGAATGGAGACGTGTCGTCTTCAGCGATGAGAGTCGCTTCTGCCTTGGTGCCAATGATGGTCGTATGCGTGTTTGGCGCCGTGCAGGTGAGCGCCACAATCAGGACTGCATACGACCGAGGCACACAGGGCCAACACCCGGCATCATGGTGTGGGGAGCAATCTCCTACACTGGCCGTACACCTCTGGTGATCGTCGAGGGGACACTGAATAGTGCACGGTACATCCAAACCGTCATCGAACCCATCGTTCTACCATTCCTAGAACGGCAAGGGAACTTGCTGTTCCAACAGGACAATGCACGTCCGCATGTATCCCGTGCCACCCAACGTGCTCTAGAAGGTGTAAGTCAACTGCCCTGGCCAGCAAGATCTCCGAATCTGTCCCCCATTGAGCATGTTTGGGACTAGTTGAAGCGTCGTCTCACGCGGTCTGCACGTCCAGCACGAACGCTGGTCCAATTGAGGCGCCAGGTGGAAATGGCATGGCAAGCCGTTCCACAGGACTAGATCCAGCATCTCTACGATCGTCTCCATGGGAGAATAGCAGCCTGCATTGCTGCGAAAGGTGGATATACACTGTACTAGTGGCGACATTGTGCATGCTCTGTTGCCTGTGTCTATGTGCCTGTGGTTCTGTCAGTGTGATCATGTGATGTATCTGACCCCAGGAATGTGTCAATAAAGTTTCCCCTTCCTGGGACAATGAATTCACGGTGTTGTTATTTCAATTTCAAGGAGTGTATTAATGCAATGACACCGTCGTAAATTGAAGAAAAGTAAGTTACTCCGACTTCGCCAGCGTATTCCCTCAATGACGTGCTGCCACGCATTTTTACTTGAAAGTTATATCACGAAAAACGTAGGTCACAGTGCTCCCACCTACGCAAATATTTCTAGCAATTCGCCTGTCGAGTTAGTGTCGAAAGCGGACTTTTGTAAGGACTAAGAGTGGGGAAGCAGTTTTTCTCTAATTGTGAAACCGGCAATCGGAACAGGCTCTGCCCCATCTAAATATGGTGAACTTTGGTTTATTGTGGCGGTCAATGGGGATATTGAGCTATTGATGCTGGATATGGCTTTGTTTTGAACAGTGGCTAAGATTCTGGGAGCTCTCCTCTTGATCGTCTTTCTGTGATCAGCTTATTCTTCTCCAATGGAAAATGATTAATTGTTGACCAAAAACATAATTTCGGGCTCATCTGTTACTTATACATCATATTTACTATTCCAGCAGAACAATTTTTCACGTCACTTATCCATTATACATACACCACACAACGCCAAGTACGCACCAGAAACTTCCGAAGAATTAGGTGTGTTCAGAAAGTAAGTGCACTAGACATTCATAGTTTTTTTTTTACAAAAAGTGTATTTGAAAAAAAATTACATGATGTTGTTGATGCACTTGTTGACTATGTTTTCACATAAACGCCATCCCGGCCACTGCATGTGATTAGCCGTGGCACAAGCTTCCTTATGCCCTCCTCGAAGAATTTTCCCGCCACCTCTATCCCCCACATCAGAACCTCTTTGTGCACCTGTACCACTTAAATACGCTCATTATGTACATAAAGCTTTCGCCATAGGCCATTCTGATTCACGAAAAAATTTCGGCAGGTGTTATTCGTCCATAAAGTGGGAAGGGAGTCACAGCACACGGCTCGCACTTGGCGGGATATCTTAGCGACATCTTTTACGCAACAGGACACTACAACTTCACTTTACGCACTACCGCATTCGTGCGATGCTCGCTGTGGCCAGGGAATCCAACTATACTACTTAGTGTTGCCAACTCTCAGAAAAAAGCACATTCCGTTATCATCACAATACACTTACTTTCTGAACATGCTTCGTATCTGCGTCTAGATGTCCGTGTCACCAACGCCACCAATGGAAACGTACTGAATAGAAATTTGTTTTAACATATTATACAGGGTGTTCGGAAATGCCCGCTACGAACTTCTAGTACTCGTAGAGGGCAGTGAGTACTGTGAGCGTACGAGGTGTGCCAGGAGATGAGAGCAGCAGTTTCCCTCCGCAGAGCAAGTGGCTGGCGGTCGCTACAGTGCCGCGTCGAGCGGGTAGCATTTACGCGGCCTTGGAACAAGCCGAGAGGACGCTTGGCACGGGCGCAAATGGCCGTGTTTGCGCGCTAGCAGAAATTTATACGCCAGAGGAAAATTGATAAAAACAGAACTAAGAGTGACACGGAGGTGCGAGTTGGCACTCATGGACAGAAAAATGACGTAAAACTAAATTATCTAGACGCGCCACGAAAATAAATAATATTTGCAAAGTTATTGTTCTCTTAAGAATTGTAAATTTATGAAAGTTCAAAAGCTAACATCTCGACAATGCTTTGGCCAATTAATATGAACAAAGCGTCTACGGATGGGGCTAGTAGAACTGCATCGAGAAAGCATAGCCGATTTAGCATAGTTAGTACCATTATTGAATGAGAGGTCGGAACATGGGATTCGACTTAGAAAAACTGTGTTTTTGGTAATAAATAAATTCAAAGAGACGAAACTAGCGTCAGAAACCTAAGATTTAAAGAGGTAGATGCGTCATTAAGTATGTATTTTTATTTGTTTATTTATGTTTAATGTCAAAAATCCAGGAAAATCAAAAACACACCACAACAACAGTATTTGCGAAGAAACGGTGGCAGATACAAAAAAAAATGGACTTTAAATTGTTATTGCGCGGAAAATTTCCATATTTTTCAATAGTCTATTTAGTTTTAGAGTATTCGAAATTTTTGTCAAACATTGTTTTGAGTTAGGCAGTCGTTTCGAGTGTGCATAGGGCGGCCATGTTTGATGACTGGGCAGTTGGTTCTGATCGACGCTAAGAGCCGAGTGCGCCGCGCACCTGAGGGTTGTGGGTTGGTAGCCACGTTCGAAGACAAGTATGTATTTAACGACGTTCGAAAGCGATGAAGTGGAGCGCTATATAGTCGTTTAGGACAGCAGACAACAGTGTATTCTGTGAATTGTGAGCAGACTGTCGAGTGCCGTGATCGCAACATAAGAATTTTATAGTGAAGTGTTGTAGCATCAGTTATTAACGATCGCCCTTACGTAAGAGCCCCTCAGACTGCATTTTAAGTGTTTAGTGAATATATTGAAGAAAAATAAACTACTTGTTCAAATTATAAATCAACGGGAGTGACTCAATATTTTAAATTTCACAGCAATACCAGTCTGCATTGTTTTGTTATATGTTATTTCAGCTTAAAAACTGAGTTAACGAAAGGTGTGAGCTGGCACTCTGTGACGAAAACCGTAGCTAAAGATTGAGGCGAGACATATCTCTGGGCCACTCAATTAAGCTGAGTGTGCATTCTCGCTTCCCGCGCCCGGGTTTCCGGGTTCGATTCCCGGCGGGGTCAGGAATTTTCTCTGCCTCCTGATGACTGGGTGTTGTGTGATGTCGTTAGGTTAGTTAGGTTTAAGTAGTTCTAAGTTCTATGGGACTAATGACCATAGATGTTAAGTCCCATAGTGCTCAGCGCCATTTGAACCATTAATCTGAGTGTAAGAAATATATATTTTTTCGTGCCAAAGCACGTGGCGTCTCGAGCCAAACTATTCATACTTCAGTGTGTAGTGTCCAGTACAGTCGTTGCACACAATAGTCTGAATAGGAACACACGTCCGGAAACATACCGTTTCCGTGCTACAGCCCTTTGAAAACATGTTTTGTAGGTAGGAATGCAACAAGGTAGTCATGGTGGGAGGTGATTACGCCGGATTGCCTGATGTCATTTGACGTCTGTGCTACCTCTGTGATCTGGTTCGAATCTGGTTCACGTGTCTGTGAGCGTTAAAGTAACATGGGTGAGGACACGTTTGCAGAATACACCGACATGATCCTTCCGAATGGCGAAGCTTACGGTAATGGAAGAGCTGCTCGTCACCTTTATCAAGATTGTTCTCCACAACAATATCCGACTCCATAGCACACCCTTTTCGCAAAGGCTTCGAGCTAAGGTACCTTCATCCTCAGCAGGCATGAATGTGGTGCTCGAAGGCGACGCCGTACACCCGAACTGCACGAGGCCGTACTGCAACACGTTGAACCCCAACGATTACACGAGCAGTTTCTTTGGCTGTTAGTGAGTGGAGTTGTAAAGCAGGTGACGTACTGGGCCACATCTGATCAATTACTTTTAAAAGTGGTCGCACTAGCAACATGTTTTCAAATGGTTGTAGCTCGGAAAAGGTGCGTTTCCGGGTAGGTTACACTGTGAAGTGTTATCTAGCCACTCCTCTGTACAAGTTCCAGTTTGTAATAGGAATTCTCGAATACCCTGTATAAACTCAAGGCATTCGAATCATTCATTCTCTTTCACAAAGCAAAATAGTTTACAATATATTTATAGAAACTGTAACATACACTTATTAATAATTACAATGTATTCTTACAAAATAAAGAACTAAAGTACTTCCATCGAATTCTTGTGGTTTTTTATGTTTATGGTACCAGAAATTCAGAACTCAGATACCAGTTTTCGAAAGCAGTTAAATGCAACTCTCGAAAATTCTTGAGTTAATACACTTTGAAACTTTAAAGTAAGATTTTTCGACACGTGGTGTGGTTCTGTTGTATAATGCTCGCTTGCAATGAGGACAGCGTGAGCTCGGATTCTGGCTGTGTCAGGTTTTTAAAACAAAAAATGCACGTTCTGCGAGCGTTTCCAAGAAGAATAAGACGCTTAAAGTTGGTAAAATTTAATTTTTAAGTTGTTTTATTTTGAAGATATTCGTTAACGACGGTTTATAAAAGATCGGTAATTAAGAATTTATGTTTGCAATGAAAACTGGAGTTTTGTGGGTGATATGGATTATAAACAAGAAGACGAGTATGTTTTTATAAAAATGATAATTAGCTATGTATTAATATTTTTGATGAACTTTATCTTTAAATGAAGTACATTTTCGAACAAATGGAAGAAAAACGAAAAACTAATGAGCGAATCGACACTAGAATCAACGATCCAGCATTTACCAGTCTTGAGGACTACCGACATTTTTCCATGTTTAGGTACTTTACGCTTAACGGCAATGCTTAATTACTTAACTTTTGTTTGAAAATATGCATCGTAGAGTAACTGAACCAATAAAACCCACAGGACAGATCAACACTCTGCCGCAAAGCCACTCTGCTTGCCGAGAAACTGATATTACCTTAGTGTATTAAAGGCGCTCGAAAAATTTCTAAGTCGAGTTTTTCGACAATATTTGGGAGTTGCATAGCACTGCTTTCACTAATTGACATTTGCGTTCTGAATTTCTCGTATCACAAATATAAAATATTAAAAAAATATCCGATTGGCCTCTTATCGTCTTGTGGGTATCATTTAGGTAAGTCAGCCTAACAATATACAAGTAGGTCCATATAGCAGACTTGTACCATAGTCGTAGTACCACTGTAAACCGTGAGTAGGTGACTGTGCATTTGCCCTTCTTACTGCAATGTATTAGTTTAATAAACATACAATTGGTGGCCCTTGATAAAGCTCCCAGACGCTACAGTTGTAATTCTAACGTTTTATATCCCGTTACGTCACGATACATAGTGCCCTAATTTAACTCACATGTACTGCGAACTGTGCGCTGTAAACCTCACATTTAACAGAGGGCTAACAATGTTACACGACACTGTATTTAATGAGATACTCACCCAAGAGAGAGTGATCCCTGTTCTAGCTTAATTTGTGCCATTACGTAATCAACCCTGATTTAGAAGTACGCTACTAAAGTGATGAAAAGGAACCCTTTGAGTGCGTGGTCGCAAAAGACTAATGATGTTTATGACATTCGACGGCCCACACATTGTCTACCATGCAGCCACAATTTCGGTTGTTAAGGCTACAGGGAGCGGCATTGGAGGTGTCCGGAGGTGAGCACACCATGGGGCTACGAAGCGTAGTTGAAATGCTTAGTCAACGAGCAGCTCACAGCAGTGCTAAAGTGCCTGTGGTGTTGATAAAAAACAGAGTAATGGGAACGACAAACAAAACAAACATTGCTTTGCATAGACAACAACAACAATTACTGAAATTGACATTTTGTCAGGAAGGAACCCAAGGATTTTTGCAGAGTAAGAAATGAGTGGTAGATGAAATATTAGCGTTTCTGCAAGTTGAATCAGTGAAATGTGTGGTGTCGTATACGCTCTACTGTAGGGACAATTTACATGATTACAATGACGACGATACGTATATAACAAATGAAAGTGATACTGAAACAGGTGCCGCGCCATATAGTCGGACAGATAGCCACAAATTCTCCGCAACAATTATGAATAGATTTGAAATAAGTCCACAGCAATATGACCATGTAGTGCATAACAAAAGCTATGAATATTCAAGGGAGGACAAGGGGCACTCGTTGCAAAAACTTAGTCTCTGTGTTCCTCTACAGTTTTTCCCCTCACAGCTCCCTCATATCTTAACAGATGTCTTATCATCCTGTTCCTTCTCCACATGAGCATCTGTGACATTTTCCTTTCCTCTCCGATTCTGCTCAGAACCTCCTCATATCATACCATACCAGCACCTAATTTTCAACATTCGTCAGTAGCACCGTATCTCAAATACGCCGATTCTCTTCTGTTCCGGTTTTCCCACAGTCCATGTTTCACTACCATACAATGGTGTACTCCAGACGTACATTCTCAGAAATTTCTTCGTCAGATTGAGGCTGATGATTGATATTAGTAGACTTCTCTTAGCCAGGTAAGCCCTTTTTCCAGTGCGAGACTGCTTTTGATGTCCTCCTGGCTCCATCCGTCATTGATTATTTTACTGCCTAGGTAGCAGAACTCCTTCATCTACTTCGTGACCATCAATCCTGATGTTAAGTTTGTCACTGCTCTCATTTCTGCTACTTCTCATTACTTTCGCCTTTCTACGATTTACTCTCAATCCATATTCTGTACTCATTAGGTTGTTCATTCCATTCAGCAGATCATATAATTCTTCTTCACTTTCACTCAGGTTAGCAATGTCATCAGCGAGTAGTATCAGACATCCTTTCACCTTGAATTTTAATTCCACTCCTGATCCATTTTTTATTTCCATCATTGCTTCTTCGATGTACAGATTGAACAGTAGGGTGAAAGACTACATCCATGCCTTACACCCTTTTTAATACGAGCACTTTCTTCTTGGTCGTCCACACTTATTATTTCCTCTTGGCTCTTGTCCATATTGTATATTACTAGCTTACCCCGATTTTTCTCAAAATTTCGATCATCTTGCACTATTTTACATTGACGAACTCTTTTTCCATGTCGACAAATCCTGTGAACGTGTCTTGATTCTTCATTACTCTTGTCTCCCTTATCGATCGCAACGTCAGAATTGCCTCTCTCGTGGTTTTACCTTTTTTAAAGCCAAACTGATCGTCATCTAGCACATCCTCAATTTTCTTTTGCATTCTTCTGTATATTATTCTTGTCAGCAACTTGGATGCATGAGTTGTTTGGATGATTGTGCGATAATTCTCGCACTTAACAGCTCTTGCAGTCACTTTTCGAAATTCTGAGGGAACGTTATCCATCCCTTCTGCCTTATTTAATCTTAAATCCTCCAAAGCTATTTTAAATTTTTATTCTAATACTGGATCCGCTATATCTCCTAAATTGACTCCCGTTCCTCCCTCTGTTACATCAGAGAAATTTTCCCTCATGGAGGCTTTCAATGTATTGTTTCCACCTATCCGCTCTCTCCTCTGCATTTAACAGCGGAATTCCCGTTGCACTCTTAATTTTATACCCCTTGCTTTTAATGTCACCGAAGGTTGTTTTGACTTTCCTGTACGTTGAGTCTGTTCTTCCGAAAATCATTTCTTTTTCGATTTCCTCACATTTTTCTTACAGCCATTTCGTCTTAGCTTCCCTGCACTTCCTATTTATTTTATTCCTCATCGACTCGTATTTCTGTATTCCTAAATGTTCCGCTACATTTTTTACTTCCTCTTTTTCACCTCCGAAGCAGTTCGCCTTCGATATTGATGGTGCTAACGTTATTTTTATCAAGAAGGCGGCCCATTTTTTATTCCGTGTCTATGGTGCAAGTTGATGGTTCGTTTTGAACATTTCTTGAATGTCGCCGGTGCCCACTTTGTGAAGTGTAATACACATATCCAATAGGTTGATCTCTGCATCTCCTGGACACTAATTTTCTGTTGTCCTCCTGATGCACATGGTGAGTCATTAACAGCTAATATTTCTCCTGCATAATTGTTAACACATCACTTTCAAATTATCCTTACTGAAGATTGAACTTGCGACCTCGCACTTGTGAGTGAGATGAACCGTCATAGGTATCAACTTTGCTAAAGAAGAAAAGCATATAATGAAGCAAATGGTATGTTCACCTCTGAGTCTAATCCAGAATCAAAGTTGTTAAAGCTGGAAACATACAGAAGTAATTTCATTGCCTACACTGACAGCATAAAGTAGAGTCTGACATTCAGGGAACGAGTGTAGCGAAGCAGTTCCGGGAAACCTGCATTGCCCTCCTGGACTAGATCCTGGTGGAGATGGTTTGACGTTGTCTACTTCCGACCTGTTATGAAGTATCAGACGTGTATCTGCGTCGCGTGGATGACTGAAATGAGTGCTTTACAGTGCAGTGTTGGGGTTGTGTTACGGTTGAAGGGAAGAGAAACAGTGAAACCCAGTCTTGACACGTACCCAGTTATTTCGAATAGTACTAAGGAGGCCACTGAGGTTAATGTCCACAATCAACGAACGGTTCACCATCGACAGTTTCAGATGCCTTCACTTGATGGGAGACTGGCGAGTGGTTAATCCAAGATATTGGTGCAAACAGTGGAAATGAGGAACACTACCACCTCTACTCCCCTAACAGCTGGAATGCAGGCAGTAACAGTTTCATCCACCACCAGCACTCACACTGGCGTACCTCGCTAATTAGCATTGTAATTAAATACCAATGTGTGAGATGCAACTGAGTGTGTGGGCGGCTAGCGGTCATGAATATTTTAAATTTGCTCCTACTTAGTAAAATCCCGAGGCAATTGGGACTTGGAGTCAGTGAGTTAATAGGAAGTTTATCTGTGAGCGTTGATCATAATAGGTGCTTCAAGGAACTCTGACGTGAACCCTTGCTGTTCTGGGATTATCAGTGCGTAGTTCAAAGCATGGGAATGCGTTATTTTGGCGAACTAGTGATGATTTATGGATTTCTGGTGAGTCTACTACCATTTAGATTACGCAGATTTACGCAATCTGAACTGTAATTTAATATTACCACTTGTAAGGTGGCGTGGTGTCCTGACCTTAATTTCATACATATTCTGTCCTTACAGTCGTATATTGCACGTCAAGACGCTTCTTTCGAACCCAAACTTGATAAGGTAGAGTCAATTTTGTATGAATTCAGGTAAGTGATATGCAAATCTAATAAGTAAATCGCAAGTGCGCACCGATGTTGAAAAAGTCGAGGCTGGCGTACACAACATGACGGCCACAGGAATTTTCGTTCTAGGGAGGCGACCGGCCCACTGGGACGGCCGTCCCTTCAGACGGGTGGGTTGGTGCAGACCTACTTCGGCGAGAACGACTGCCCAAAGAGAGGACAGCTTTTGCCAGAGTGAAGGGATAGCGACCCCCATGTTCGACGTAAAAGCAAATTCTGCTACGTTGTTTGGGAGCGCCCAGTAGATGCATTTTTTGACGGACTGACTGCGCAGTTACGGAGTCTCACAGGAGAACAGTGTACACCTAACGGAGATGCTACATATCTCCGCATTGGTCGACTTAAACGAAACTTATCCTGTTTAAAAGAGCAATGCTGATTGGCAGAATATTTCTGACGCAAAGAGCCAGAGAAGTGAGGGAAGACAGCAAACGATATACCCTTGCAACTTTTCCAGAAAAAAGGGCTGCTCCGTTGTCGCTCTTGGAACAGCAACACGTAACAAGAGCAAATGCGCTCGTATGTGTATACAGAGAGCGAGGAACAAAGTCTCTCCTCAGTACTTCACTGGGAGGTCACCTTTGTCGTTAGTGAATGGAATGATACTCTATATTGAGTTGCTCGTGATTAAGCATTGTTCACTGTGTTGGCCGCCACACTTACTGTGCGGTGTGAACACGGATAGAGTACTAGTTAAATGCCTGTGAGTTAATATTGAGTGGCATCATAGTGGACTGGTTATCTGACCAGTGTAACACGCCAATAGTTAGACTAGGGGCGGACAGGAGACCTTGACTTCGTCAAGGCGTAGGGAGAGTTTGATTGGTGTAGGCCAATCCAGATAGAAAGAGACAGTTGTGTTATTCATCAGCAGTGAGCGACGCAGGCAGCAGTCGTCGCAGCTCACGGTATTGTGCGCTACAACGTATGCGAGCCCCATCTGGCCTCCACAACAGTACACTCCATTACATTTCTCAGCCTTGACCGAACCTAGAAAAGTTATTCAAGTTGTGTAGGCGCGGCTCTCAGCTATTCTGTCAAGTAAATAACATTCTTAAAGAAAAGGGAGAAAAGAACCTTTCCATACTTCGTAAAATAATTCCTATCCATAAGAGGCAATCTACTGTTCCGAAAAGGACCAGGAAATTTATTATTTTACAAGAAAACGTTTCACTTGATTTCTCCGAATTTTTTGCACTAAATAATATTTTTCGTTCGTTTAATGGTTTTCTTACACTAACTAGCAACACTCCAGTACCCAAGTATTCCACTAGTTATGTAAGAATATAGAATATTTTTGTGTCTTTTTCCTTACAGCGGACGACTCCAAAAGATATTTGTTGCTTAATGTTTTTCAAGCAGTTTTTGTTGGTATATTATTACCGTCTGCTGACTTCTGTAGTAGTGTGAGGTGGAAATTGTTTCTTGCAGGAGCCAAAGGGTAGTTCTTGAATCAATCCATTGAGCCACTTGACAAAATAAAACCCACACACTCACACAGTGTGTATCTCTTAAACTGACTTATTGTAGGATCACTTTTTCTAGATGTTCTTTCATGTAAGTTTTAAATAAATAACCAATTTATTCAATATAGATTTGTGGTGTCGTCTTCATCAGTTTGTTGTCAGCAGATAATAATCTTTCACTGCAATTTATTATTACTCACTCAATCGAAATTAGTATTTGTTTACAGTATCACTTTAACTTGCCAGTACTTTAGTTATTTTACCGGATGATCTGTAAATGTTATTTCAGCTATCTTAGCTTGTGGTAATGAAAGCGGACGTGCACAGCTTGACCTAATGACAAAGTTGAACCACATTTTCTGAAAACACCGTGCGTAGCCCAAATACCAACCGACGACCAATCCCTTAATTTTGGCACTGCACAAATATGGTTTCTCGTCAGGGGATCTGAGTAGGAAAACTGCACATAGTCCTTAACAGTGGGTATTCACAATATGTTCATACGATTTGTAGATCTGGAAAAGGCGTTCGAAAATGTAAAATGATGCAAGATGTTAGAAATTCCGAGAAAAGTGGAAATAAGCTCTAGGGAAAGACGAGTGATATACAATATGTACAACAACCAAGAGGGAACGATAAGAGTGGAAGACCAAAAACAAAGTGTTCAAATTAAAAAAGGTTTAAGACAGGCATGCAGTCTTTGGCCCCTACTGTTAAAACTGTACATCGAAGAAGCAATGACGGAAATGGAAGGAACGTTAAAGAGTGGCTTTAAAATTCAGGGCCATAGAATATTAATGTCAAGATCCGCTAATGACATTGCGGTCCTCAGTGAAAGTGAGAAAGAATTAAAGGATTTGTTGAACACGATTGACAGTTTAATGAGTAAGAATATGGCTTTAGAGTAAGCTGGAGAAAGAAAAATTTAATGAGAAGTAGGAGAAATGAGAATAGTGAGAAACTAAACATCAAAACTGCTGGTCGTTAAGTAGACAAAATTAAGAAGCGACGCTTGCGTGGAAGGAAAATAAACCCTGATGGACGAAGCAAGGATGACGTAAAAAGCAGATTAGCACGGGCAAAGAGTGCATTCCTGTCCAAGACAAGTTTTGCTTGTATCAAACAGAGGCCTTAATTTGAGGAATATATTTCTGAGTGTGTCCTTTTGGAGCGCAGCATTGTATGGTAGCGAATCGAGGTCTGTGTGACGACTGGAAAAGGAGGGAATCGAATCATTTGAGACATGATGGTGCAGAAGAATGTTGAAAACCAAGTATGCTGATAATATAAGGAGTGAGGAGGTTCTCTGCAGAACGGCGTAGAAAGGAATATATGGAAGACACTGACAAGAAGAAGGGACAAGTGCAGGTGCTTTATCGATCAAAAAATAGGGGTTGGTACATTTTTAAACCGTTATGAACAACTGCTGATAAAGGCCATGTTCTGAGTTCACAGAGTCGGCTTTGGTATTTCCTGTTACTCTTTGAAGTTATGGAACCAGTAGCTCACACTTAACAAATAGTGTTTAATGTTCGTTACGGCAGCACTATTAAATTATTGTCCCCCTTGTTTGTTGCATTCTTGCTCAAGTTTCCTCTCCTCATCACTGATATAATCAGATCACTTTATTCTTTAAAATTGTTTCGTATATCCGGGGCACACTTCAGATCATAAATAATTCTTCAGAACATATATATATATATATATATATATATATATATATATATATATATATATATATGCAAGCACTATTTCACAAGATAGAGATGCTTACAACAGGCCTCTGGAAAAATTACCAGTCGATATATCACGTAGTCCTAGAAACTTGATAAGTGTCTGTCTAGTGATAAAACACGAACAGGGATCTCATTTTCTGTATTTAGTTTTGCAATCATAGCTAGAAAAAACAACAATAATAATAATTTAACAATCGGTCACCGTGCTACCCTAAATCGCCAGTACACCTACTGCGCTTTCGAAAGTCAACTTTGGGCTAGCCGTCCGTGTTCAGCGTGATGCCGAACGCTGAGAGACAATGCGACTTGGCAAACGGTGTGCGTGCCTCAACGCGGTATACGCGATCGCAGCGCGCTCCGGCACCCTTGTCGGCTGTATCTGGCTCGCAAATCGCATTGTTTACAAAATGGACGGGAGTAAAATTCCTACGTTAAGTCTATTAAAACTCACATTTTTCTCCCTCGTCCATATACTACTCATGTTGCTTTGTCTATAGTAAAGATAAACAAAAAGTTCAAAATCCATTAGAGTGTAAGAATGAAGAAAGGAAAGTACAATGGCCAGTCAGTAAGGACATACTGCGGTACGCATTTACAGTAATTCTCCATATAAGATAGAAATTATTTCATCATTGTCACTTTTTAGTAAACTCTTAAGGTTATTCTTACTTGATCACTTTTCCTATTCAGTAGCAGAATATTTGCAACAACAAAACTTAAAACAAGGAAGTGTAAAGTATCTTACTGGAAGAACTGCAAGCTGTCTTGTTGATGCAGCCAAAAATGGTTCAAATGGCTCTTAGGACTATTGTACTTAACATCTGAGGTCATCAGTCCCCTAGACTTAGAACTACTAAAACCTAACTAACCTAAGGACATCACACACATCCATGATCGAGGCGAGATTCGACTCTGCGACCATAGCAGCAGCGCGGTTCCTGGCTGCAGCGCCTAGAACCGCTCGGTCACATCTAGCCGGCTAGGATCAGCCAACCGAACGAACTCGTTCCTCAGAAGGAGGGCACATATTTATGCAACAACGAACATTTTAGAATATATTTCTATTAAACTAATAAAGTTTCAGGTCCTATTAGAAAACGATAAGGTTAGAAAAAAAGAGTTTCGACCCAGTCAGATGTGAGCCAGAAACAAATCAGCCAACATTTTTCACTTACGCATCTCTACTCGTCGGGCTACATCGACCACGGTTTCAGCCATGCGTCTTACCACTTCTGGAAGCTTTAATTTTAGATATTTTAGAAACTGACGTTCAATTACAACAAACTGTACCGAAAGTGACGCACTTTTGATGGGTCCTCAATCTCCCGTTGTCTTCAAACGGCACACTTTCATAATTAGCAACTTACAATAATTATTTATCCACCAGTATTTCGTTTCCCATCATTTTATTGGTGCAAGCCGTTCAATTAGCGACGTGTTTTCGGGAGATCCTCAATTTCTTGTGCATAAAAACGATATACATCGTGTAAATTTTATGTTGACAAACCAGAATAACTCGAAAAATAAGCTTCACACGAAAAAATGTGTAGACTCCAAAGTTGATTATTTTTAAGGGGGACATCTGCTGGTGCTAAAATTAATCCGCCACCCCAGCCCCATGGGGGTGGAGCGGGAGGCACTTTTAAAATTTCAAATGAGAACCGCCATTTTTTATTGCAGATTCAGATTCTGCATAAAAAACTACGTACATTTTGTCTTAAACATTTCTTTGACTCTTGGTAGTTGGCGCTGTAATTAAAGAAAATCCATGTTCTCATTTCTGCATGGAACTGGTTACCGATAAATAAAAAACGAGTTCACTCGTTAGTAAGTAGCATGTCTGGTTAGTTAGCTGGCTAGTCAGATGATTTGTTTGTGTGGCCTCATGACCACGAAATAATCTAAACGTATCCGAATCTGCGAAAAAATTAATATTTGGATCAACATTTCTAAAACTCTAATTCCTGTCTCTCAAACCCGACCCTATGGGGAGAGAGGGAGAGTTTTAGTTTTAGCGACTCAAAAATTAGGAAGTAAATAAGTATTTTTTATTTATCCGTAACAATTTTCCACCCAAAAATGAGAACATGGGTTTTCTAAAATTAGAGCGCAAAATACTAAGAATCAAAATAAATTTTCAAGACAAAATATACTTAGTTTTTTATGTAGAATCTGATTCTGCAGTAATAAATGGCGGTTCCCATTTGAAATTTTAAAGTTGCCTCCCGCCCCACCCCCAGGGGGCTCGGGTGCCTGGCTAATTTTATCACTAGCAGATGTCACCCTCGAAAATAATCAACCTTGGATTCTGTACATTTTTTCGTGTGAAGCTTATTGTTCGAGTTATTCTGGTTGGTCAACTTAAAATTTACACCCTGTATATACATCTGGCCAATACGGCATCTCGCTACTCTGCAGTGGAAAGATATGGCGTCATGTGTCGTAGGTGGCGTACTTCCATCTCATTGGCCTACGTTCAAACTTCACTGTCCGTGTGCCGACGGCTTCAGGCAGCATGCGTAGCGTCTATCGTCGCCGCCGTACAGTTTCACACCACAACATCTCTAATCCGCAACTCGAGGAATCGCACTGCGCTCCAGCAGGCCTAAAATGGTCGCCGTAATGCACCTCGTCGTTTCGGGAATCGGATTAATGCAAGCACTCCGGCGGAGAGCGCAGCGGTGGCGGGACACGTCCGCAATTACTCGGTAATGCGCGTGTAGCGTGGCCGGCCGGGGCGCCCATTCTTCAGGTCTCCTAATAAAGGTCTGCTCTCTTTAATTAGGCGCCGCCCGCGGCCGCGGGATTTGTCTGCGTCCGGCGCCGGCCGTCTCGACGCTCCGTGACGTCGGCAATTACGGAGGGCACAGCGGAGGGTCCTGCCCTCCCTGGCTCGCGTACCCTCTCATCCGGTGAGGCTTTCACGAGTGGCTAAGGAGGAGATGAATCGCGAGGCGATTGCAAAACATATCTCGAACGTCCATAATTACGTGGGCTGTTCATAAATTAACCGCTAATTTTGCTATTAAAAAAGGAAAAAAGTGGCAATTCCTTGCAGACAATCTGCAGTTACATGATGAAAGCAATCTTTTTGAATTCGTCTTTCATACCATTTATCTTAAGGTGAGTTGTAAATTGCTGGTGAGATGCAAAGATTCTCTAAGCGCTATTTTCGTATGCTGGGAAAGACACAAACTATGGATGCGTAGCGTAAGCGTATCTGCATGGGTACCTTACAGAGCAGTGTGGGAGCAGGGCAATTAATATCAGAGTTGCCTTACCCATATGGACGAGGACACAAAGCACATTTGTGTTTCCGCCAACAATCGCTGGGGTTGTCACATTGTATGGACGCTGCCTGCGATTTTCATGGTTATACGCTGACGGAAGAAAAGTCGCAACACCAAAAAACAACTAATGTAGAGTAATGTAATTTTGGGAATACATTTGTCTGGGTAACATAAGTAAGTAATTAACATTGCAAACATGCATGCGCTGTCTTGTACTGGCGCAGGACGTCAATTTGTGGAATGACTTGGTCTGACATTACATGGATGGTTAACGCTGGTTGTTGATGACGCTCCAGTTGTCGTCCGATGATCTCCCATTTGTGCTCTATTGGAGACAGATCTGGTGCTCGAATAGTCCAAGGCAACACGCCGACATCCTGTAGATGAGGTCTGGTTAAAACAGCAGTATGTGGGCGAGCGTTATCCTGTTCGAAAACGCCCCGTAAAATTCTGTTTGTGAATGGCAGCAAAAGAGGCCGAATCACCAGACTGAGGTAGAAATTTCCGGTCAGGTTTCGTAGGATAAACAAGTGTGAGGTAACGGGCGAGCTGTGGCGTCCTGGAAATATTCTATGTTTGCAGTTGAGGCGGCCGCACAGGACGCTCGTTAAAGCCGCGACTCGTTAGCAACCCCATGATGCCGCACAATAGCTGGACCACGTGGTGCCAAACGTTAGCCAGACGAGAGGGGTAGCCCCAGCGCATGGTCCAGCCGTGTGGCTGGGAATTCCGCTGTGACGAGGACGGTGCTTTGTGTCGATGAAGGAGATGTCTACGCCGGGAGTGCCAAAGATGGTGGACATTGTGAAATCTTAATGGCAGACATTTCACAGTTCGTTTAGAAATTAATAGTAGCCAGATGAATCATGATACCTCAAAAAGAAGTAAGTATATTACTATTATTTGCACGACGATTCTGATGGTGTAATCAGATTTTCAATATCTTTATTAGTTTAAAGTTTATTATCTGACAGTAAATTATACAAGTAGCACCCAACAACGAAATTGCAAAATATAAACGCTTCATCCGATTTTGTCGATCGACGTGTCTTTAAAACGCTGTTGGTGTAAACCTAAATTGGTATGAATTACAGGCATGTAACTTGAATAGTATATGAGTTATTGGAGGTCAAAGTGGCCGATTACTATCGATCGCGTCAGGCCGTAGGTACTCCACAGTTACACTAAAAAACGGTAGCATCATGCTTATAAGTATACTTATTCATCTATGTCTTTGTTTATATCCGATATAAACTATTAATGGAGAAATTGGTTAAATATTTACTGTGTTTGAGAAAACACAAAGACATTAGGCAACTGACCTACCTTTTGCTTCTTTTCTTTTGATATATGTTTATTTCATTTGTTTATGTATTTAATGATGTGTGTGAGAGCGTGTTTATGGTCCAGCCTTAGGAATATTTATTTAATTTCAAGTTATTTAAATGTAAATCCGGTATTTCGAATATGTTTCAATACGTTTGTGAGTGTACATTTGTTTGGAGACATGGAGGGAGCGCTCTGGAAGCGACTACAGAAGTGAATGGAGACAATTCGGGAGACTGCGGAAGTTCGGGAGTACGGCACACGGCACGGGAAGTGCTGGACGAGACGACGCGACGGACGTACAGTCGGCAGAAAGACATGGACAGTGGAGCAGATTGCAAGTGGTCGCGGCAGATAAATACTTGGGACTGCCGACTTGTGCACTTGAGAGTTTTTCGTGGCTTCTACAGTGAGGACGTAGTGTGCGTTTAGAAGTGAATATCTCGTGAGCTATGTTGTTGTTCATAACTAATTACGTGCAGAAGGAATCTATTGTTCCCTGTTATTCAACTTATATTTTATTTAATTGCTGGACCGTCGACGCCAAAAAGTGTTTTGCAGAAATATACCGCGTTCTCAAAAGTACTACTATCGTGGTCATCATTTAAAGTCGTTAAGATACTACCTGCAGATTTGATTTAATTGCAATCTTTCATTTATAAATTTATATGTTACTTTCATAATCCGCAATTTCCTTGTGATAGAAACCTTCGACCATTCGATTCATGTATGTACACTCCTGGAAATGGAAAAAAGAATACATTGACACCGGTGTGCCAGACCCACCATACTTGCTCCGGACACTGCGAGAGGGCTGTACAAGCAATGATCACACGCACGGCACAGCGGACACACCAGGAATCGCGGTGTTGGCCGTCGAATGGCGCTAGCTGCGCAGCATTTGTGCACCGCCGCCGTCAGTGTCAGCCAGTTGGCCGTGGCATACGGAGCTCCATCGCAGTCTTTAACACTGGTAGCATGCCGCGACAGCGTGGACGTGAACCGTATGTGCAGTTGACGGACTTTGAGCGAGGGCGTATAGTGGGCATGCGGGAGGCCGGGTGGACGTACCGCCGAATTGCTCAACACGTGGGGCGTGAGGTCTCCACAGTACATCGATGTTGTCGCCAGTGGTCGGCGGAAGGTGCACGTGACCGTCGACCTGGGACCGGACCGCAGCGACGCACGGATGCACGCCAAGACCGTAGGATCCTACGCAGTGGCGTAGGGGACCGCACCGCCACTTGCCAGCAAATTAGGGACACTGGTGCTCCTGGGGTATCGGCGAGGACCATTCGCAACCGTCTCCATGAAGCTGGGCTACGGTCCCGCACACCGTTACGCCGTCTTCCGCTCACGCCCCAACATCGTGCAGCCCGCCTCCAGTGGTGTCGCGACAGGCGTGAATGGAGGGACGAATGGAGACGTGTCGTCTTCAGCGATGAGAGTCGCTTCTGCCTTGGTGCCAATGATGGTCGTATGCGTGTTTGGCGCCGTGCAGGTGAGCGCCACAATCAGGACTGCATACGACCGAGGCACACAGGGCCAACACCCGGCATCATGGTGTGGGGAGCGATCTCCTACACTTGCCGTACACCTCTGGTGATCGTCGAGGGGACACTGAATAGTGCACGGTGCATCCTAACCGTCATCGAACCCATCGTTCTACCATTCCTAGACCGGCAAGGGAACTTGCTGTTCCAACAGGACAATGCACGTCCGCATGTATCCCGTGCCACCCAACGTGCTCTAGAAGGTGTAAGTCAACTACCCTGGCCAGCAAGATCTCCGGATCTGTCCCCCATTGAGCATGTTTGGGACTGGATGAAGCGTCGTCTCACGCGGTGTGCACGTCCAGCACGAACGCTGGTCCAACTGAGGCGCCAGGTGGAAATGGCATGGCAAGCCATTCCACAGGACTACATCCAGCATCTCTACGATCGTCTCCATGGGAGAATAGCAGCCTGCATTGCTGCGAAAGGTGGATATACACTGTACTAGTGCCGACATTGTGCATGTTCTCTTGCCTGTGTCTATGTGCCTGTGGTTCTGTCAGTGAGATCATGTGATGTATCTGACCCCAGGAATGTGTCAATATAGTTTCCCCTTCCTGGGACAATGATTTCACGGTGTTCTTATTTTAGTTTCCAGGAGTGTATTTTTATCGTATACTGTAGACAGTAGTATTTGGCCTGTAATGCGGCAACTACGTATCCCAGCCCCTAGACAACGAAACCAGCCAAAACTTTTAATATTTCAACTCCGTGTCGGAGGGTACGCAGTTATTTGAAAGCCCGCACAAGACAGATCTCCTGCTGTCTTGCGAAATCGCACCGCAGACCGTAACTCCAGGCATTAAGTCTAGCACGCATACAGACCGGTTGCAGGTCTTCAATTAGCCTCCTTGCAACCAACAAATGGCCATGACTGTCATCGTGGCAGAACGAATTTCCATCGGAAAACAGACAGATCTCCAACCTGCCCTCCAATGGGCTCTCACTTGTCGCCACTGAAGTCACAAATGGCTGTGGTTTGGGGTCAGTGGAATGCACGCTACTCGGAGCTGTCCTTTAAGTAACTGATTTTGAACAGTTCGTCATAGCACTGTGGTGACAACTGATGCTCAAATTGCTGCTACAGATGCAGTTCGATGCACCAGAGGCATACGCCGAATACGTTGGCCTACCCTAGCTGTAGTGTCACGTGGGCGTCAGAAGCCCTGTCTTCTTGTGACCGTATATTCTAGTGACCAACGCTGCCAGAAATTATGACCGTAGCTACATTCCTGGCAAGTCATTACCGAAGAAGAAACATCTAGCTTCTCGTAGCCCTACTACACGACCTGGTTCAGATTTCGTGACGTGCAGTTAACGGCGTGCTGGCCGTTGTGGCCGAGCGGTTCTAGGCGCTTCTGTCTGGAACCGCGCGACCGATACGGTCGCAGGTTCGAATGCTGCCTCGAGAATGGCTGTGTGTGATGTCCTTAGGTTATTTAGGTTTAAGGAGTTTTAAGTTCTGGGGGACTGATGACCTCAGCTGTTAAGTTCCACAGTGCTCAGAGCCATTTAAACCATTTCATAACGGCATCCTTTTCGCCTCAAAGGTATTCTTGACTGTCATCATCCCATCACGTCCAATTTCTAAGATAATTAATGCTAACGACGGTTTCAGCGTCTATTTTAAGCAAACCTGATCTGCATCCTCTTAGTGGAGCGACTAGTTCCGCTGTTATGCGAATGGCGTGAAATTTTAATAGACATCATCTTTCAGATGTACAAACACGCCTGCCAACTTTCGTTTATGTCGCACGGCTCCTTCTTGGTGTGGCGATTCCTTTTCCGTCAGTGTATTCGTTCAAAGGCAACGAAGTCGTCTGACGTTTTACTTAGATGACCATATCTACGCTGAAATATACAATGCAGCTTGCGATCGAATATTGGCGTAATATTTCATCGTACACGATGTTCACCTTTATTGCTGTGCTGCCTTTGCGACCAAACTTTAAGCTGTTGACCTGACTGAGAGACCTCGTTGCATGTTCAAGGATCAATATCAGTCTCTCATTAACTCATCCGTGAATATAGTCCACGGCTTACGATATCAAACTGTAGTGGTTGTTGTGGTCTTCAGTCCTGAGACTGGTTTGATGCAGCTCTCCATGCTACTCTATCGTGTGCAAGCTTCTTCATCTCCCAGTACTTACTGCAGCCTACATCCTTCTGAATCTGCTTAGTGTATTCACCTCTTGGTCTCCTTCTACGATTTTTACCCTCCACGCTGCCCTTCAATACTAAATTGGTGATCCCTTGATGCCTCAGAGCATTTCCTACCAACCGATCCCTTCTTCTGGTCACGTTGTGCCACAAACTAATCTTGTCCCCAATCCTATTCAACACTTCCTCATTAGTTATGTGATCTACACATCTAATCTTCAGCATTCTTCTGTAGCACTACATTTCGAAAGCTTCTATTCTCTTCTTGTCCAAACTAATCATCATCCACTTTCACTTCCATACATGGCTAAACTCCATACAAATACTTTCAGAAATGACTTACTGACACTTAAATCTATACTCGATGTTAACAAATTTCTCTTCTTCAGAAACGCTTTCCTTGCCATTGCCAGTCTACATTTTATATCCTCTCTACTTCGACCATCATCAGTTATTTTGCTTCTCAAATAGCAAAACTCCTTTAGTACTTTAAGTGTCTCATTTCCTAATCTAATTCCCTCAGCATCACCCGACTTAATTCGACTACATTCCATTATACTCGTTTTGCTTTTGTTGATGTTCATCTTATATCGTACTTTCAAGACCCTATCCATTCCGTTTAACTGCTCTTGCAAGTCCTTTGCTGTCTCTGACAGAATTTCAATGTCATCGGCGAACCTCAAAGTTTTTATTTCTTCTCCATGGATTTTAATACCTACTCCGAACTATTTACTTAATATTTGTTATACGAATTTTTCTTCAATTTTTGTTGATCTGTGGCCCGTATGACGCATGGTCCCGTGGAGGATATACGTTGTATCAAAATACAGACTTTCGTCTGTTCTGTATCTAATTCACTTCAATTATTTTTCATTCCGAAGCCCTTTGTAATTTATTACGTTTCCACAGTCAGTTCCCATGTGCTAACTTATATTTTGCCTCCACTCGTAGCTCAAGTGAGTTCACTGAATACATCCTGCCTTCATTGTTAAGATAGACTGTCTTCGGGAAATTGTATATTATTTCCTTTGCATGCATATTACAGCATGTAGAAGCTATGCCTGCGCCGCTGCTCATGAAATATCTTGTATTTTTTCAAAATTCCTCTGAGTTTCCAGAAACAGTTAACATAATTTTGCGGTTCAAAAGCGTCTGGTTGAATTTTTTGGGCTTATTCGAAGAACGAGTGAGCATCCAGTGTATGGACTGTTCTTTAGTTTCATTCTCGTACTGCATCCTAGTCTCGTCCAAAGCGACGTTTCTCTTCAGAAATTCCGCCCCCGTTTCATGGTAGCGCTGAAGGAATTTCAACGCCTAATCCATTCTTTCAGTTTTGAGAATGCAGCTAGGCATTCTGGTACCGACTTTGCACAAAACTTTTGGGAACTTAACCTCTCTGTGACTGTTACAGACGCCTTACCTGAGGCACATGTTCGAAAAGTTCAGAAGCTGTCAGTCGACACCTCACACCACAATTTCATCATTGTGTTGCATTACTCTATCAGCAGCATGTGAATGTCCTCTTCGACCATTTTCGCCATGCATATCTGTGCGACCTGCCTTGAATTTTCTGCACTACTCCGTCACATTACCATCACCTATAACCCCAACTTCATACAAACGACACAATAGATGATGGATCTCACCGGTAGTGACTTCTGCTGCTTGCAGGAAGCGAATGACAGAACGACCCTAGCAACTGGCGGAAGATGCAGTGACACCACTAATTTTGGTCTCTAGCTGCTACACAATTAGAAACACAACTGACGCAATGTGATCTGCAAAGACAGCTTTTCAAACCACGTAGTGCACCCGTGTGAAGAAATCGAAGCTTGTAGTGCGCTACATTACCTAACGGTTTTCCGCTGAGTAGCTGCTCTGTAAACAGCATCCCATACCACCAAACCAGTTACTACTTTGAAATGATAATTAAATGAAGACCCTAAGTTGCCGACAGGCGTTGATATACACCAACGGGGACAGTTGAAAATGTGTGCCCCGACCGGGACTCGAACTCGTGATCTCCTGCTTACATTGTAGACTCTCTATCCATTTGAGCCACCGAGGGCACAGAGGATAGTGCGACTGCACGGATTTATCCCTCGCACACTGCCCGCGAGACCTACATTCCCAACTTAATACTCACAGACTGAATTCCGAAAGACCAGACACTATCTTCATATAGTTAAGGCTAACAAGACCATTGACCTTCTTCTGCTGTGCTACTCTTACGGGACTCGATAAGATTGTCTGTAGCGACTAATGAGTGTAATGGGCAGGGGCACTACGTATGTAGTGTGTGGACATTAAGTTGAGAATGTGGATCTCACGGGGAGCGTGAAAGGGATAAGTCCCTGCAATCGCACTATGCACTGTGCCCTCGGTGGCTCTGATGGATAGAGCGTCTGCCATATAAGCAGGAGATCCCGGCTTCGAGTCCTGGTCGGAACACACATTTTCAACTATCCCCATTGGTGTATATTAACGCCTGTCGGCAGCTTAGGGTCTTGATTTAACTATCATTTCTCTGTAGAGAGCTGCACGGTCACCGATGCTATCTGTTCTTTCGGACATCAGACAATATCAGAAAGAACAGATACCATGTTCAAATGGTTACGATTTTACCTGATGTTGCTCACACTTTATGTAATTTGGACTACATACGGCTCTGTTTAAAAGAAGCTCCCCGATGTAGTCATAGGGACGAGCCTCACACGTCTACTTTAATGCCTAGCAGCTACTCCGTGCAAGTAAAAACCTGTAGCTGGGATCCTGCAATCGAATACTCTATGCATTGGCTAGAATTGTGAATTGATAAAACACACATGGACCTTGCGGTCCGTGGCGTAGCTTGCGTGCCTCAGCGTTACACATATTCGTACCGTACGTGCAACCACAATGGAGGAGTATCTGTTGTAAGACCAAACGTGTGGTTCCCGAAGAGGTGCAACAGCCTTTTCGGTAGTTGCAGTCTGGATGATTGACTTGAAAGCAAGGGGAAACTACAGCCGTAATTTTTCCCGAGGGGTAGCAGCTCTACCGTACTGTTAAATAATGATGGCGTCCTCTTGCGTAAAATATTCCGGAGGTAAGATAATCCCCATTTGGACCCTCGGGCGGGGACTACTCAGGAGGATGTCGTCATCAAAGAAATAAAAATCGTATTCTAACGATCGGAGCGTAGAATGTTAGACCCTTAAGCGAGCAGGTAGGTTATGAAACATAAAAAGAGAAATACATAGGTCAAAGTTATAGTGAGAATTAATTAAGTTCGGTGGCAGGAGGAATAGGACTCCTGTTGAGGACAATGCAGGGTTATAAATACAAAACCAAACAGAGGTAATGCAGGAGTGAGTTTAAAAATAAATAAGAAAATACGAATGCGGGTAAACAACTATGAACAGCATAGTGTACGCATATCGTAGCCAAGATAGACACGATGCCCACAGCTGCCACAGAAGTAAAATTTTATACAACAATTAGCTCCACACATGACGAAGAGACTGATGAAATGTGTGATGAGATAAAACAAATTATTCAGATACGTAAAGGAGATGAACATTTAATTGCGATGGGATACTGGATAGTGGGAAAAGAAAGAGATGGATAAATAGTAGGTGAATATGGACTTGGAGAAGCAGCCTGGTAGAATTTTGCATAGAGCACAATTTAATTATCGCTGCTACTTGGCTTAAGGATCATAAAAGAAGGCTTGCATACGTGGAAGAGACCTGGAGACACTGAAAGGTTTGAGACTGATTATAGCAATGTTAGATTGTTATTTGGGAACCAGATTTTAAATTGTAAGCCATTTCAACGGGTATATGTGGACTCTGACCAGAATTTATTGGTTATGAGCTGAGGACATTGCAAAACAGTAGGAAATTAAGGAGTTGGGGCCTGGATAAGTTGAAAGTACCAGAGCTTGTTGAGAGTTTCAGTAGGAGCATTATGCAACAACTGACTTTAACAGGGGAAAGGAATACCGTGGAGGAGGAATGGGTAGCTTTACGAAATGAAATAGTGAAGACAGCAGAGGATGAAAAAGACAAGGCCTAATAGAAATTCTTGGATAATACAAAAGATATTGAATTTAATTGATGAAATGAGAAAATCTAAAAATGCAGCAAATAAACCGGGCGAAAGGGAATACAAACGTTTAAAAAGTGAGGTAAAAAGGAAGTGCAAAATGGCTAAGCAGGAATAGCTAGAGGACAAATGTAAGAATGTAGAAGAATACGTCACTAGGGGAACGATAAATTCTGTCTACAGCAAAATTAAAGATGCCTTTGGGGAAAAGAGGAACGTGTGTATGAATACCTAGAGCTCAGATGGAAAACCAATGCTAAGCAAAGAAAGGAAAGCTTAAAGGTATAATGATTATACAGAGCGCCTTTACAAGGGAGTTGAGCTTGAAGGCAATATTATAGAAAGAGAAGTGGACGTAGATGAAGATGGGAGATTTGATGCTGTGAGAAGTATTCTGAAAGATCTAAGTCGAAACAAGGCGGCCTGGGGTAGACGATATTCTGTAAGAAATACTGACAGCCTTGGGAAAGCCAGTCATGACAAAACTCTTCCATCTGGTGTATAAGATGTATGAGAAAGACGAAATACCCTCAGACTTCAAGAAGAATGTAGTAATTCTAATTCAAAAGAAAGGAGTTGCTGTAAGGTGTGAAAATTTAATAAGACATGGTTGCAAATTACTAACACGAATTCTTGACAGAAGAATGAGAAAACTGGTGACAGTCGACCTCGGGGAAAATCAGTTTGGATTTCGGATAAATATAGGAACACGCGAGCCTATATTAACCCCACGACTTCTCGTAGAAGATAGATTACGCAAAGACAAACGTACTTTTATAGCATCTGTAGAAGTAGAGAAAGCTTTTGACAGTGCTAACTGAAACACTTTATTCGAAATTCTGAAAGTAGCAGGAGCAAAAGGTAAAGGACTATATACAATTTGTACAGAAATCCGACGGCAGTCGTAAGAGTCAAGGGATATGAAACGGAAGCATTGGTTGAGACGGAAGTGAGACAGGGTTGCCGCCTGTCCCCGATGTTATTCTGTGTGCACATTGAAGAAGTAATAGAAGAAATCAAAGATATTGTTGGAGTATAAATTAAAGTTCAGTGGGAAAAAATTAAAAACTTTGAGGTTCGACGATGATTGTAATTCTGTCAGTGACGGCAAAGGACTTGGAAGAGCAGATGAATGCAATGGACAGAGTCTTTCAAGGAAAAAAAAACGTGATCATCAACAAAAGCAAAACAAGAATAATTGAATGTAGTCGAATGAAATCAGGGGATGCTAAAGAAATTATATTAGGTAAGGAGACACTTAAAGTAGTAAAGTTTTGTTATTTGGGCAGAAAAATAACTGATGATGGCCGAAGTGGGGAGAATATAAAAGGTAGACTGACAATGGCAAAAAAGCATTTCTCAAGAAGAGATATTTGTTAACATCGAATATACATTCAAGTGTTAGTAAATCTTTCCTGAATGTGTTTGCATGGAGTGTTGCCGTATATGGAAGTGAAACATGGACGATAATAAGTTTAGCAAAAAAGAGAGTAAAAGTTTTCGAAATGTGATGCTATTCTAAAACTTGGAAATTAGATGGGTCGATCACGTAACTAATTATGAGGTACTGAATAGAATTGGGAAGATAAGAAATATGTCGTATATCTTGACCAAAGAAGGAATTGGTTGATTGGACACATTCTGAGACATCAAGAGATCGCCAATTTAGTATTGGGGGTAAGTAGTGGGTTTACGGGGGCAATTATAGAGCGAGACCAAGAGATGATTATGGTAAGCAGATTCAGGTACACTAGTTATTCGGAATGAAGAGGCTCAAACAAGATAGAGTAAATGGAGAGTTCCATCGAACCAGTCTTCGAACTGAAGACCACAACAAGAAAGTACACAAACATATAAACTAAAAGATAAATTAATAATTTAATAAAAAGGGTTCCATTCTAATGTCTGCAAATTCATGTAGATGATAGAGAATTATGCTGAATAATGTTTATTCATGGAAGTATGCTTCAACTAAACAGGAAGTCGTCCCACGATATCCAGTTAAATATGCACAGAAAATAACCTTATCAAATGTGGTAAAGTTGGTTGAGAGGATTGCGAGAATGGTAGCAGAATCGTGTAGCTAAATAGTCATACAAGAGGCATGAAAACTAAGTCCATTTGGTGAACACAATATACGAAATATACATCAGACGAAAATAGTTCAGATTTGAAATAATGATTAACAAATAAACACCCACAAGACAACGAGTAGAAACTCATTCTCTGTCTATTCTAAATTTTGTAATCCAGTCATGAAAAGTTCGAATATTGTAGGGTCTATTCACTGTCCATAATCAATCACCTACAGGATCAAGTAAGACATATCACATCAGGTAGGTCTGCATTCTTGCACAAGGCGACATCCAGTACTAAAAATTAAGGTATCATATCGGAAGTTCGCTACCCAGAATATATCACTTACACCATCAAATATTATACGATACGACAGGCAGGTCTCCCTTCTTAAAGAACTAGCCATAAAGTGCTCCTTGAGTGAATCACTAGAAAAAACTTTCTCCAGTACCTCCAGTGCAACTGCCTGCTTTTCCATTGCCTGGAGGCCATCCTCAGCAAAAATACATCGTTTTTAAGTTCTAAAGACATGTTTAGACTCAACCTGACCACTTTTTTTGCTAAAGTAATCCATTGTTGCAAAAGTGTGCACATGAAAATTGACAGCTAATTGTCGTTACATATTATTTAAACAATTACAAGGTCTGCTTGACAAATACATATTTCTGCCCTGTTTTCAAAGGAATGTCAACTAACACATGCAACTGACCACTTTCAAATAACTATAGCATTTAATATTACTTATAATCAACAGTTAAATAAATAAACTTGTAAAAATAGTAATACATTCATTACGTAAATACGAAAGTATGACAAGACATAAGGTGTTCCTGCTCCATTTATTTTCTGTGTCATTGTGGAGAATACGATGTTCTGAAAAACATTTGCATAATGAAAAAATATTTCAAACATAACAAATCAAGAAATAAAATAAATACAGATATTTAGCTTGCAAAAAATTGCTATAGTGTAATGCTACAATCTGAGATTGATGAAATGACATGCAGCATTTAAAAGTGGTTAAACCAGAGGGTCATGGTGAAAATATTTAATCACTATTGGATATTAAAGATACTGAAACAATTGTTATGTCATCGTATGTGCCTCATTTCGCTGAGAGCACCGATATATTCTGATTTCCTTTATTATTTGGCTGTGAATTATTACAGATTTTCTAAGAGCTGTAAATTAACCATCTTTCTGACTGTCTCAAAGTTCACTGTTGCTGACACATTCCCCATACTGCTAAGTGAGCGACCACTGTCATATTCCCCCTTCTGGGATTTTCCTCGTTTCCAGCAAAACTGCTCGCCTTTGTATCTGACTAACCGTTACCAGTAGCTCAGCTGGACCATCTATGTCGTGCCCCCAACCCTCTGGCTGTATAGCTTCACAAAAAAATTTACCGCACCATGTACCAATTCTAGGTGGCCAATTAGGTCACCTATATATGCGTAACATTACAGATCACTACTTAATGTGGCATATTAGGTGACTGACTTGGCACATTAAGTCGCACTTAGTTTTACATACTTATAAATGAATACATAACGCAGTTAACATAAATAATCTTCGCCTCTCAGAGCAGTAGTGCAAGTATCTTTCTGGTGGTGGGTGAAACAGCACATTTGTCCTAGATATGTCAAAATATTGTCAACACAAATTTTCTTCATCTGACAAAAATTATAAAAATTACAGTATATTAATTAAATGTCAGAAGAAACAGAAACTTTAATTTAAAGAAACTTTCGAGTCAACTAGATTTGTACAAAGGTTTTAGCGCTGTTGTGCTCATTTGATTGCAGTTTGTGCCTTGATCACATCATAGCAGTTCGCTATCACATAACACAGCAAAAAATCGATGTTCTGCCTTCTCCCTTCGTCAGTGTTGGAGGACAATAGCTCACGAAATACGATTGTAGTTGCCAATAATCATATGACTTCGAGAATCACCATAGATCAGTCTCTGAACGCCTTACCCAGTGGAAGCAGTAAATTAAAAAACAGGATAGCACAATAGGCTTGATTCAACTCGTCTCTAAACACTCAGTCTGTGTTCCTACCAGGAAGCACATGAAATGTTTTCGACACTATAACTAGTATTTTATCATTCCTTTCAGTCTTTTACCGCGTCTAATCAGTATCTCTAAAAAATACCGAATACTACATTGCGCAGAGATTTCCCATTTAATTCTTCTGTTCTCAGCAGATAACCTCTACTATAAAATCATCGACATCTTATTAGCATGATAAAACACTTATTCCTACAATTATTATCATGACCTTTATACAAAGCTACTCCCAACATTTACTTATATGAATATATTCAGGACCTGTCCAAAATAACATATATTATAGAATTAATCCACATAATATACTTCCAAAAATTGAGATTATACTTTGCACATAACTACACATTCTATTCCCAGAACCAATAAAAATTTTAATGAGTTCTGATGACTCCCTTGCACCTAATTTTTTTGCGGACAATAATTACTAATAAACTAGATCTAGTACTTGAGAAACACACCCAGAACCTAATTTAAATAGTCCCTTGGAATCCCTCCGCCCAAAAATTCTTACGTGCAAACAATTCATATCCCTCTCTTACGTAAATAGCGAAATTAATTACGTTCCGCTGAACTCTGAGCACCAAGATTTGTGTGGCTAATATTTACTCTCTTCTAGTACTAAATTATGTTTCCGTACCTTATTACGTACATATTAAGTTCATCTGAGACGCGGCGATCTCTAGTTTCCCAACATCGTATTCTGGCGTTATATATCTCGAGACGCCTGCCACTCAGATTTCATTTCCTAGTTCTGATTTCCATTATGATTTTTCCCATTTCCATATCCTCTTTGAAAATTAGTCTTCCAGTATTAATTATTTCTGTTATTATTGTTATTATTATTTTAGGTATTACTTCTTTTCCCGTTCTGGTACCCCTATCGACTATCCCCATTATGTGCCTTGAATTTCAACGCCTGTTCAAGGTTCTCAATGAAATCTAAAAGTCCGTCAATGGAATTTGTTGGACTGTGGACATGATCGGTAAGCATCTCTTGAGCATCTTGATTGCTGTTAATACTTCCAGCCCACAACTTGTATGCATCAACGTAGTCAGCTGACGCCCACAAATGTCCTACATCAATCCACTGGTGTACCTGAAAATTCTTCACCTTAGGAACTCATTCTAAAGTAACGTTTGCTTTGCTTAACTACAGAATTTGTTCAGGAAATAACTCTCAAACACTTCGTAGGTAGTAAACGAAGCACCCCTTAAATTTACCCACGATTGTGCGTTACCCTCGAGACGCCTTTTTGTGAATTTAATTTTCATCTCTTACAACTTCCTCCGCACAAAACTGTCTCTATATGCAGGGAAAAAATCAACTGGATATTTTCCATCATTAGCAAAACAATTTTTCGTTTCTGAGTTACCAACCGAACAGTTGTAATATGATTTGCTGCGAAAGAATTAAATACCACCCTCACGCTTTAAACAGCTGTTCATGCTGCACAGCTTCTATTTAATCTTGTAGGAAAATACTTTCTATTTTTAAACATGTCATTTTCACGTTCCAGTACCTTACCTGACAAATGGTTAACAGATTTAGTAGTTACTTCTTCAGGTGCATTTTGTCTCAGCACACAATGTTTAAGATCGTCAGCCAGCGCTTCCTGTATCTTCTCAGACTCTTCCTCGAAATCATTTTCCACTGTGTCGACTCTGGTGTTAACCACTCTAACCGCCTTAGAAATTTTGCCTGCATTTTCCTCTATAGCTTCCAATGTTGACTCGCTCATGTCTTCTGTATCAAATTTAATTTTATTCACCTCAGCTTTTACACTTTCTGCTACACTTTTCACTGCTGAACCTATTTCTGTTTTATCGAATCTGTCTCTGTACCATTTTTGACTTCAAATTTGTCATAGTTTGGTTTAAGCGCGGCACTGAATCAACTACAATTACATCGCCCATCACTGATTTCGGGCTGCCTGTCCCAGGAGTATTGTTCCTATGAACAGCATCAAGTTCAACTTTTGGGCAAACTGGTTCACTAACATTATCTGAACTACACATACTGTGTGATTCCTTAATAGCTGGAAGCTGTGTCACTGACTATAACCCTACCTGTTCACTCATATTAACGCTATCGGAGCAAGTACTTAACTTATTTTTTTTATTTATACGTCAAGTTCCGTAGGACCAAACTGACGAGCAAATCTTAAAGATCATGGAACGTGTCAGTTCAACACAGAAGTAATAACAGATAAAATAAAATTTTTATCAACCCAGAAATGTCAAGCCATAAGTTTAAGAATACGCAATCAACTTAAATTTTCAAGGAACTCCTCAACAGAATAGAAGGAGTGATCCATGAGAAAACTCTTGAGTTTCGATTTGAAAGCGCGTGGATTACTGCTAAGATGTTTGAATTCTTGCGGTAGATTATTGGAAATAGATGCAGCAGCGTACTGCATACCTTTTTGCACTAGAGTTAAGGAAGTGCGATCCAAATGCAGATTGTATTCCTGCATAGTATTAACTGAGTGAAAGCTGCTAACTCTTGGAAATAATCATATATATAGAGGTCAATTTCAGAATACCCAGATTAGTGACCAGGTATCTACAAAAGCTTCGCGAACATACATCACTTTTTGCTCGAACTGCCCTTTTCTGAGTCAAAAATGTCCTTTTAGAGTGGGAAGAGTTCACCCAAAATGTAATACCATAAGACATAAGCGGATGAAAATAAGCAAAGTGGACTAATCTTCGTATCGAACGATCACTTATTTCAGACAGATTTCGAATAGTAAAAATGTCAGCATTAGATCTCTGAACAAGATCCAGAACGTGGACTTTCCACGACGGTTTACTACCTATGTGATCACCAAGAAATCTGAACTGTTCAGTTTCACTAATCATATGCATGTTCTGTGAAATTAAAACTTCGAGTGTTGCTGAATTGTGTGTTAGAAATTGTAAAAACTGGATTTACTCTAATTTAATGTTAGTTTACTTTCTTCAACCCATTAACTTATGCCATGAACTGCACTGTTTGAAACCGAGCCAATGTTGCACACAACATTCTTTACTACCAAGCTAGTGTCATCAGTAAATAGAAATACCTTAGAATTACCTTTAATACTAGAGTGATATCATTTATATGAATAAGGAACAGGAGTGACCCCAGTACTGATCCCTGAACTGTGCCCCACTCAGACTCCACATCATAGCCATTCTCAACGCTGTGGAAGATGACCTTCTGTTATCTGTTATTAAAGGAAGAGGTGAACCAGTTGTGAGCTACTCCTAGTGTTCCATAATGGTCCAACTTTTGGAGCAATATTTTGTGATCAACACGATCGAACACCTTAGTTAAATCAAAAAAATATACCTAGCATTCAAAAACTTTTGTTTAAAGCATCCAGTACCTGACGGAGAAAAGAGAATATAGCATTTTCGGTTGTTAAACGACTTTTAAAGCCGACCTGTATATTTGACAGGAAATAGTGTGATATATAATGATCCATTAGCCTTGCATACACAACTTTTCAATAAATTTAGCAAACACTGATGGCATAGAAAAAGATCTACAACTGTCTACATTGTCCCTCTCTCCCTTTTTATAAAGCGGCTTGGTTGCTGAGCATTTTAATCGTGTGAGAAACTGACCATTCTTAAAGGAAAAATTAAAAATAGGGTTAAGTACAGGACCAACATGTGCAGCACAGTACTTTAATATCCTCCTAGGATTCCATCACATCAGTGAGAGTCCTTAGTCTTCGGTGACTTAATTACTGACTCAATCTCTCCCTTGTCAGTATCTCAGAAGGAGTATTTCAGACATCAATCTCGGAAATGCATTTTCGGTGAGAGTTATGTCACCCTCTGTAGGGACTAAGTTTTTATTTATTTCATCAGCAATGCTCAGTGGCCGCGTGGTTTGAGGCACCAAGTCATGGTCTGCACGGCTTCTGCCGCCGGAGGTTCGATCTTCCCTAGGGCATTTGTGTGTGTGTTGTGCTTAGCGTAAGTTACTTTAAGTAGTGTGAAAGTCTAGGGACCGAAAACCTCAGCAATTTTGGTCCCTTAGGGATTCACACACACACACACACACACACACACACACACACCAGCTATGCTCAGGGAATGATTGTTAAATACTGTAAATATCTGACTTAGCAGTAACAGAAATATTTTTACTGCGAACTGACTTTATATCGTCGATCTTGTGCTTCTAAAGGGATATTTCCTTCACAACTGACCATACCATTTTATTTTTATCCTGTGAATTATCGATCACGCTGGCTGCTGCTACCGAAACTGTAGATGCTGCAGATGTCGTAGTCAACACTGATGAACTTGAAGTCGCCGTCGTAGGCCGATTCGCCGTGGCCACCACTCTGCTCTGCTGGCCGCTGTAGACTCGAACTCGGCACTCCACTGTAAGGTCTTCTTCTTCTTTCTTGAAGTTACAACTACCCCACGCCTAATTTCTGCTTCTGATTCTCACACATACAACTGCCGCAAAATCTTATGCTCGAATCCCCAACCCAAACTGCCTACCATTCAAAAGATTTGGGACCTGGATCATAGAATATTGCAACGTCTTAAAATTACAGTGGCAGGGATTCCGATTAAGACAAACCCAAATTTCGACGTTACCGCTGAGTATTTTCTCTCTTATCAGCATCTTATACGAGCAAGCCAGTGGCGATTTTATCTAATGTTGTTCACACTTTAGGTAATTGATCTATGCACAGCTCTGTCTAAAAGGAATAGCTGGATATAGTCGTAGAGTCAGGCGGTGCATGTCTGCTTTCATGTCCAGCAGCTAACTTGCTGCTATCCTGCAGTCAGGTGGACTATGCGTTGGCAAGAACGGAGACTTAATAAAATACTCAGAAATATATAATAGAAGATAACGAATAATTAAATAGAAAGGGTTCTGTTCTAACATATGTGATTCACGTGGACGAAAGAGGATTACGTTGAATAATGTTTGATCATGAAAGTTTATCTCAGTTAAATGCAAAGTGATCCTACGATATCTAGTGAAAAAAAAGTTAAAATTTATGCAGAACACAACCGTATAAAATGCAGCAAACTTGCGTTCGGAACATTACGAGAATGGTAACAGAATCGCCAAGCTAAACAGTCACACAGGACATGCGAAAACTAAATCTGTTCAGTGATCACAATACACGAAATATTCAACAGCTCAGAGTAGTTCATTTCAACATGATGATTTAAAAATTAACACCAATGTGATAACGAGTAGAAATTCATACTCTGTGTTTTCTCAATTCATTAATGCAATCGGAAAATTTACAGTACTCTAGAAGCCGTTAACCACCCGGAATCAATCTCCTACATGACCGAGAAATTCACATACTTCAGGCAGGTGTGCCTGCTTCCAGAACTCCACATAAAGTCTCAGGAATTAAAGAGTCATAGCAACATTTTACTGCTCAGAATTTACCACCCATGCGACCGAAAAACACACAATATCACTGGCACGTCTACCTTCTTCGAGAACCTTCAAAAGTTAAAGTCATAGAAGGAATTCACCATCTAGAATAAATATCAATTTGTTCATAAATAAATTAGAAAGCATTTTTGCACTTTTTGCGCAGAAATTAAATGAAAACTAACTTTCTTTAAATGTTGTTGTTGTGGTCTTCAGTCCTGAGACAGGTTTGCTGCAGCTCTCCATGCTACTCTATCCTGTGCAAGCCTCTTCATCTCCCAGTACCCACTGCAACCTACATCCTTCTGAATCTGCGTAGTGTAGTCATCTCTTGGTCTCCCTCTACGATTTTTACCCTCCACGCTGCCCTCCAATACTAAATTGGTGATCCCTTGATGCCTCAGAACATATCCTACCAACTGATCCCTTCTCCTCGTCAAGTTGTGCCACAAACTTCTCTCCTCCCCAATCCTATTCAATACTTCCTCATTAGTTATGTGATCTACCCATCTAATCTTAGGCATTCTTCTGTAGCACCACATTTCGACCATCATCAGTCATTTTGCTCCCCAAATAGCAAAACTCCTTTACTACTTTAAGTGTCTCATTTCCTAATCTAATTCCCTCAGCATCACCAGACTTAATTCGACTACATTCCATTACCCTAGTTTTGCTTTTGTTGATGTTCATCTTATATCCTCCTTTCAAGACACTATCCATTCCATTCAACTGCTCCTCCAATTCCTTTACTGTCTCTGACAGAATTACAATGTTATCGGCGAACCTCAAAGTTTTTATTTCTTCTCCATGGATTTTAATACCTACTCCGAATTTTTCTTTTGTTTCCTTCACTGCTTGCTCAATATACAAATTGAATAACATCGGAGAGAGGCTACAACCCTGACTCACTCCCTTCCCAACCACTGCTTCCCTTTCATGTCCCTCGACTCTTATAACTGCCATCTGCTTTCTGTACAAATTGTAAATAGCCTTTCGCTTCCTGTATTTTACCCCTGCCACCTTCAGAATTTGAAAGAGAGTATTCCAGTCAACATTGTCAAAAGCTTTCTCTAAGTCTACAAATGCTAGAAACGTAGGTTTGCCCTTCCTTAATCTAGCTTCTAAGATAAGTCGTAAGATCACTATTGCCTCACGTGTTCCAACATTTATACGGAATCCAAATTGATCTTCCCCGTGGTCGGATTCTACTAGCTTTCCCATTCGTCTGTAAAGAATTCGCGATAGTATTTTGCAGCTCTGACTTATTAAACTGATAGTTCGGTAATTTTCACGTCTGTCAACACCTGCCTTCTTTGGGATTGGAATTATTATTTTCTTCTTGAAGTCTGAGGGTATTTTGCCTGTTTCATACATCTTTCTCACCAGATGGTAGAGTTTTGTCAGGACTGGCTCTCCCAAGGCCGTCAGTAGTTCCAATGGAATGTTGTCTACTCCGGGGGCCTTGTTTCGACTCAGGTCTTTCAGTGCTCTGTCGAACTCTTCAAGCAGTATTATATCTCCCATTTGATTTTCATCTACATCCTCTTCTATCTCCATAATATTGTCCTCAAGTACATCGCCCTTGTATAGACCCTCTATATACTCCTTCCACCTTTCTGCTTTCACTTCTTTGCTTACAACTGGGTTTCCATCTGAGCTCTTGATGTTCATACAAGTGGTTCTCTTCTCTCCAAAGGTCTCTTTAATTTTCCTGTAGGCAGTATCTATCTTACTCCTAGTGAGATAAGCCTCTACATACTTACATTTGTCCTCTAGCCATCACTGCTTAGCCATTTTGCACTTCCTGTCTATCTCATTTTTGAGACGTCTGTATTCCTTTTTGCCTGCTTCATTTACTGCATTTTTATATTTTCTCCTTTCATCAATTAAATTCAATACTTCCTTTGTTACCCAAGGATTTCTATTAGCCCTCGTCTTTTTACCTACTTGATCCTCTGTTGCCTTCACTACTTCATCCCTCAAAGCTACCCATTCTTCTTCTACTGTATTTCTTTCCCCCATTCCTGTCAATTGCTCCCTTATGCTCTCCCTGAAACTCTGTACAACCTCAGGTTCTTTTAGTTTATCCATGTCCCATCTCCTTAAATTCCCACCTTTTTGCAGTTTTTTCAGTTTTAATCTACAGGTCATAACCAATAGATTGTGGTCAGAGTCCACATCTGCCCCTGGAAATGTCTTACTATTTAAAACCTGTTTCCTAAATCTCTGTCTTACCATTATATAACATATCTGAAACCTGTCAGTATCTCCAGGCTTCTTCCATGTATACAGCCTTCTTAAATTACTTAGGTCTGCTTGACAGAAGTGTCTTTTGGTCCTGTTTTCAATGGAGGTGTCAGCTGACGCAGCCGACTTGTAATCAACGGTTAAGTAAATATCTGACAAAAGTAGTAAGATATTCATTAAGTAAATACATAAGTTAGGCACGATACAAGGTATTCATGCTGCATTTGAGCCAATCGTGCTCTGACAAACATTTGCATAACGAAAGAATATAAAAAAGTAATAGATCAATCAACAAAATAAATACAGTTCCGCAACTTTCCGGGAGTGATAGCTATAGTGCAATACTATGATCTGAGATATCGTATGCTGAAATCGTATGAAGTGTTTAAAAGTTGTTAATTCGAAGTTTCACTATAAAAGATTAACTTCTGTAATTTCAACAGTACTGAAATTATTATTTTGTCATTGTGTACGCCCCATTTTTGTGAGATTGCAGATGTATTCAGATTTGCTTCTTGATTTTACAGTGAATTATTACAGATTTTCTAAGAGTTGTAGCGTACCCATCTTTCTAATTGTCTCAGAGTCCACCACTGCTGGTGCAGTCTGCATTCTGCTAAGCGAGTGCCCACTGTTCAACTCCCCTTCTGGAATATTCCCCATTTCTGGCCACGCTGTTCGTCTTTGTACCTGACTAGGTGGTACCAGTCGCTTAGCTGGACTGGCTGTGTCATGCACTCTGCCCTATGACCATATAGCTTCACAAACAAATTCACCTCGCCTTGTAGGAATTCCTGGCAGCCGATTAGCTCACCTTCAGATGCGTAACGTTACAAATGTTTGGAATGAAACACATACATCAATCCGACATTTGTTAGAACATAAGTGATGTAGTTGTTCAGTATGTGTCACAAAAAAAATTACTTTTCCTTAGTATAAAAGGTGTTGAATGGCGTAATTTTCATTACTGGTTGTATTGCCGAAGTTAAGTAGTAATATTATCGTACTAGTATTAATACTTACGTAGTTTGATATGGATGGTATTATATGATGAAATTCCGTTCGCTGATGCTGATTTCTGTTTCCGCCATGTTTCAATGTGCAATGTCAGTTGGATAGTATGGCCTACGGAAGTTGGGAGGTACGGCTCACATAACTTAATCGTTTCTTGTTTTTACGGCGCGATGCCAAGTTTCAAAAATCAGTTTGGCAGTAAGGGCTGGGGTAGGTGGTATGACACTGCCAAGTGTTTTCAAAGGTGAAATGGCTAAAAGGGTCGCTGACAAAGGTTTTAATGTTCCTACAATTTTACTGAATAGAAATCAGTTGCAGGATTGTAGGGAATCTGCTGAAATCTATGACTGCTCGAATGGGGTCTTTCTGACCATTATTTTTTGTGCAGACCGTTTCAAGAAAATTGTATTCAGTCTGAAAGATGTTAGGGCTGGACACATACACTTTGTGCAGACACTGGGGATTCATTGTAACTTGTATCGTCTGAAAGAAGTGACAGGGTGAAAATAATATTTTTCACAGTAAAACTTACGTTTCTGGTGCATTTTCTTACTTTATTTTTTTATTGTCTTGTTCTTTTTATGTACAAATAGATAATATTTCTTTTTGAACTTAAAACGTCTTTTTCGTTTAAAAACCTGTATTTTGTTGTATGGCCAGTACAACTCGACAGTTTCGTCAAATCTCGAATCGTAACGCTTAGAAAATCTGGCATTTTATACGTTGTTTTAGTTAGAAA
Source organism: Schistocerca gregaria (assembly GCF_023897955.1). Taxonomy (NCBI): domain Eukaryota; kingdom Metazoa; phylum Arthropoda; class Insecta; order Orthoptera; family Acrididae; genus Schistocerca; species Schistocerca gregaria. The sequence continues at coordinate 518,039,373 of NC_064924.1, forward strand.
CCGTTTTACCACCATTTGAACAAAATCAAATGTTCAAATAAAGGTTTTATGCAGTTACACCTCATATGAAAATGACAACAACGGTTTTATACCGATTTTTTCCTAAGCGCTCATGCTAACTACCACACTCCTATTTTATTATTTTTTGGAGGTTAATACATTCACAGTACTTGGATGTCCACCTTTCATACCTCATATCATTTGTCAAGAAGAAAATTATTATTATTTTTCCTGTCAGTCTTTTGACTGATATGGGTCCCGCCACCATTCCTCCCCTGTTCTAACCTCTATTCTCACAATTTGCGACAACAGTCGCCAGTAATAATGAGGGAGAAATCGAGAGGCGAAACCAGAAACGCAAACTGACATGGATGAGCAAACAGCACAAACGCAAACGCTCTCCCTGTGAGACCCACAGAACAAAATGTCTTCCCTGAAACAACCTAGCTGGAGTGCCCAGCTGTACTTGCTGGAGACAGCTCTCACCATAAACCAGTATTCCCAAACTTTTCCTGTGATGGAAACCTCTCAAAAGTCTCGTCCTTTAATAGAAACATAAGGTTGATACAATTTTAAAAAATGAAAAAATCCTGTTTTATTCAATGAATTCTTCAGTTTCAAATCATAACTGATAACACAGAAATAATAATAAACATTTTCAAAAAATTATTAGTACATAAAAACGCAAAAAAAGCATTGTTATTTACAGTATTTCAAAAAACACTTATTCACCTGTTTCGGGGCACCATTACCTACAGCATACAGTTTGAGGAACGCTGGCTTAGACAATGGCCATCTGTCTATTATATTGGGGTTTCCAGTAACTGGGTTGTTAGTCTCCACCCATGTGAACTCATAACACAATAGCCCTCTAGGCTTGGGTGTTTGTAGCAAAACCATAATTGCAACAATAGTCAGCCCCAACGTGGGATTGTCCAAGGATAGCAGTGTCACACCAAAGTCAGCAACGCACATGTTCACCACAGCCATTAGCAGTATCTCGTGGCAATCGGCAATGACGAAAGGGAGACGCTACTGAAGATTTTCCCTCTTAGCACTGCAGCGCCATCCCACAGAGGTCGATATAGAGCCGAGCATGGGCTCGGTCTCTCTCAGTTCATGACCTCAGCTGAAGGAATCAACATCAGCTAGTTAGAACACCAGTGCTATTCAAGTCTCAGATGAAACAGTACTTTTGCTAATGTTGGACTTCAAGTAAAGAGTTTGTAATTATCTTCATCAAATGACGCTTTACTGTTCCAAGAAAGTTGTAAATGTTTAACTCATTCCTGTGGCTATGGTTGGTATAAAGTTAAGGACATTTTCTTATCACACTTGTAATAAAGTGAGTTAACGTTTCAAATGTTGTACTTCTAGTCAGCCATCTCCCAAAGCAATCAGAGAACCCACAGTGATAACCAGACGATTGTAGTTTGTTCAGGTCGCAACAACCGGTACACCAAACGTCGTATACTCGACAAACGCAAAACAGGCACACGAAAGGACACGTATAGTTCCGTGATGTTCCCAGAAACACATCACGTGAGATTAGCCACCTGTCTCTCCATCTCAGGAGAAGTTGGAAAAGAGATCTAATACCATAAAACCCCATTTTTATAAAACAGATTCTCTCTACGTTGGTTATAAGTGCACCGAAAGTGTGACGGTCAGTTTCTGATGAGTGATGTCGATCATAGCTTTACAGTTAGTACTGTTACACTTATTACTGTCTGTTAGTTCCACTTAGTACTGGTAGCACTATACGGCCTTTTTTGTGCAGTTTTTCGCCCTAAAGTATTAAATTAAACCGAAAGATGTTTTACGAAAAATTAATCAGTTTTTGACCGATGAAAAAGGGGACCAATGGGGGAAATTTCTATTATGCGTCAGTGATTCATGCTGCTAGCAGCCAAAGAATCTCTGAGCGGCCACCCACCGTCGCACACCTGAGAAATGAGTGCCTGCTAATTTTTGCGAATGCGGTGGACGTGCCGAAGAATGGCCACAGAATACGATGAGGCAAAACCTGCAGTCTGTTTTTTCTGTGTAAGAAGAGACTACAGTAATGTGGCAAGTCATGGAATATCTTCCAATCTCGCGTCAGGTCTGCTTTTGGCCGTCGTAGTGTAGCAACTCGACGTGGCATGGACTCAACAAATTTAGGAAGTCCCTTCCCGAAATGGAGAGAATCTCTACACCTACAGCCATCCAAAATTGCAAAAGCGTTACTGGTGTAGCATGTTGTGCACGAATTGATCTCTCGATTATGTCCAATAATTGTTTGATAGGATTCTCGTCGGGCTATCTGGGTGACTAGATCATTCGCTCGAATTATCTACACTCCTGGAAATTGAAATAAGAACACCGTGAATTCATTGTCCCAGGAAGGGGAAACTTTATTGACACATTCCTGGAGTCAGATACATCACATGATGACACTGACAGAACCACAGGCACATAGACACAGGCAACAAAGCATGCACAATATCGGCACTAGTACAGTGTATATCCACCTTTCGCAGCAATGCAGGCTGCTATTCTCCTATGGAGACGATCGTAGAGATGCAAGGATGTAGTCCTGTGGAACGGTTTGCCATGCCATTTCCACCTGGCGCCTCAGTTGGACCAGCGTTCGTGCTGGACGTGCAGACTGCGTGAGACGACGCTTCATCCAGCCCCAAACATGCTCAATGGGGGACAGATCCGGAGATCTACTGGCCAGGGTAGTTGACTTACACCTTCTAGAGCACGTTGGGTGGCACGGGATACATGCGGACGTGCATTGTCCTGTTGGAACAGCAAGTTCTCTTGCCGGTCTAGGAATGGTAGAACGATGGGTTCCATGCTGGTTTGGATGTACCGTGCACTATTCAGTGTCCCCTCGACGATCACCAGAGGTGTACGGCCAGTGTAGGAGATCGCTCCCCACACCATGATGCCAGGTGTTGGCCCTGTGTGCCTCGGTCGTATGCAGTCCCGATTGTGGCGCTCACCTGCACGGCGGCAAACACGCATACGACCATCATTGGCAACAAGGCAGAGGCGACTCTCATCGCTGAAGACGACACGTCTCCATTCGTCCCTCCATTCACGCCTATCGCGACACCACTGGAGGCGGGCTGCACGATGTTGGGGCGTCAGCGGAAGACGGCCTAACGGTGTGCGGGACCGTAGCCCAGCTTCATGGAGACGGTTGCAAATAGTCCTCGCCGATACCCCAGGAGCAACAGTGTCCCTAATTTGCTGGGAAGTGGCGGAGCGGTCCCCTACGGCACTGCGTAGGATCCTACGGTCTTGGCGTGCATCCGTGCGTCGCTGCGGTCCGGTTCCAGGTCGACGGGCACGTGCACCTTCCGCCGACCACTGGCGAGAACATCGATGTACTGTGGAGACCTCACGCACCACGTGTTGAGCAATTCGGGGGTACGTCCATCCGGCCTCCCGCATGCCCACTATACGGCCTCGCTCAAAGTCCGTCAACTGCACATACGGTTCACGTCCACGCTGTCGCGGCATGCTACCAGTGTTAAAGACTGCGATGGAGCTCCGTATGCCACGGCAAACTGGCTGACACTGACGGCGACGGTACACAAATGGTGCGCAGCCAGCGCCATTCGACGGCCAACACCGCGGTTCCTGGTGTGTCCGCTGTGCCGTGCGTGTGATCATTGCTTGTACAGCCCTCTCGCAGTGTCTGGAGCAAGTATGGTGGGTCTGACACACCGGTGTCAATGTGTTGTTTTTTCCATTTCCAGGAGTGTAGAATCTTCTTCAAACTAGTCACGAAAGGTTGTGGCCCAGTGACACGTCTGGGAACGTGAAGCCCACATATGGCTGCAAATGTTCACCAAGCAATGGTCGCCGATTTCATGAGATACAACATGTATAAAATAACACTGACAATGAGTGCTCCATACCAACCAGGGAAAAGATGTCTGTAAGAGAGTACCGAAGCCAATCAACCAAGACAAAAACGATTTTTTAAAACAATTTAAAAGTGTATTATATCTGACAGAGAAGTGTTGATACAGTCTGAGAGAGTACTAAATATGCGTTGTTATATTATAACAGAAAATGTGTAATACTAATAACCTCATATGCCTGTAAGTTTTAATTCTGTTTTCTTTATCAACCTTTATCGTAAAATTATTGAACAGATTGCAAAGTAACATGGTAAATGCAGTCAGAACACAGACTTCCGTCTGTCCTTGTCTAAGTGAATAACACAACCTATACTCTAAGCTGAAAGGTATCAGCTAGAGTCCATTGGCAAAGAATAAATACATAAGTACATAAATTTTTCCTATTCAAACTCGCATACGAAATTCGGTACCCTGCAATATGAATTTATCAAATATGTAATCAATTTGCCATTGAACACGTAGGATATTCTCAGTTGTTGGCATAATTTACTCAGTATAAACTACGTTAGCAATAATCTGAAAGAAACAAATTAGCGAAGAATCATGGAACAAAAATCTAATATTACAAAGGTCACGGTACGCTTTGAAATCACATACTGCTGAGTGGTACAAGATTTATAAGTTGAACTAGCTTTCCTTACTCCAATAATCAACCTTTGTTCCATGCTTATCGGCTGCTGAAAGTAGTCATACAGGGACACTATTCATTACACCATTAACAAGATAATCCAAGGTATCTCTGTTCATTCTCGTGTACGTGTATTTAAAATGAAAAAAACAACAACATTGGTTAGTGATAGTCGTAACTGATGCTACAAAAGTTGGAATTCCCCATCCAGATTCCTCGCTTTGTAGATTTCACATACAGCGTTCCTTTGGTACTCTATTTCCTAAATAACGTTAATTTTTCTGCTACACTCCTGGAAATTGAAATAAGAACACCGTGAATTCATTTCCCAGGAAGGGGAAACTTTATTGACACATTCCTGGGGTCAGATACATCACATGATCACACTGACAGAACCACAGGCACATAGACACAGGCAACAGAGCATGCACAATGTCGGCACTAGTACAGTGTATATCCACCTTTCGCAGCAATGCAGGCTGCTATTCTCCCATGGAGACGATCGTAGAGATGCTGGATGTAGTCCTGTGGAACGGCTTGCCATGCCATTTCCACCTGGCGCCTCAGTTGGACCAGCGTTCGTGCTGGACGTGCAGACCGCGTGAGACGACGCTTCATCCAGTCCCAAACATGCTCAATGGGGGACAGATCCGGAGATCTTGCTGGCCAGGGTAGTTGACTTACACCTTCTAGAGCACATTGGGTGGCACGGGATACATGCGGACGTGCATTGTCCTGTTGGAACAGCAAGTTCCCTTGCCAGTCTAGGAATGGTAGAACGATGGGTTCCGTGACGGTTTGGATGTACCGTGCACTATTCAGTGTCCCCTCGACGATCACCAGAGGTGTACGGCCAGTGTAGGAGATCGCTCCCCACACCATGATGCCGGGTGTTGGCCCTGTGTGCCTCGGTCGTATGCAGTCCTGATTGTGGCGCTCACCTGCGCGGCGCCAAACACGCATACGACCATCATTGGCACCAAGGCAGAAGCGACTCTCATCGCTGAAGACGACACGTCTCCATTCGTCCCTCCATTCACGCCTGTCGCGACACCACTGGAGGCAGGCTGCACGATGTTGGGGCATGAGCGGAAGACGGCCTAACGGTGTGCGGGACCGTAGCCCAGCTTCATGGAGACGGTTGCGAATGGTCCTCGCCGATACCCCAGGAGCAACAGTGTCCCTAATTTGCTGGGAAGTGGCGGTTCGGTCCCCTACGGCACTGCGTAGGGTTCTACTGTCTTGGCGTGCATCCGTGCGTCGCTGCGGTCCAGTCCCAGGTCGACGGTCACGTGCACCTTCCGCCGACCACTGGCGACAACATCAATGTACTGTGGCGACCTCACGCCCCACGTGTTGAGCAATTCGGCGGTACGTCCACCCGGCCTCCCGCGTGCCCACTATAAGCCCTCGCTCAAAGTCCGTCAGCTGCACATACGGTTCACGTCCACGCTGTAGCGGCATGCTACCAGTGTTAAAGACTGCGATGGAGCTCCGTATGCCACGGCAAACTGGCTGACACTGACGGCGGCAGTGCACAAATGCTGCGCAACTAGCGCCATTCGACGGCCAACACCACGGTTCCTGGTGTGTCCGCTGTGCCGTGCGTGTGATCATTGTTTGTACAGCCCTCTCGCAGTGTCCGGAGCAAGTATGGTGGGTCTGACACACCGGTGTCAATGTGTTCTTTTTTCCATTTCCAGGAGTGTATATTCTCGAGAAGTAACAACATTCTGCGGTTTATGGGTGTCATCTTTTTAGAAACGGCTGGTCGGCTCTTGCAGCGGTAGTTTGTCACTCTAGTGCAGGACGGACACGCAAACCACTCGAAGGAGCTGCTTGTGGCAAGAACGAGGAGATTCCAGGTGCTGCGTGCTGTCAGCCCTTGTGTCGCCGACGTATATGAAGATGGTATCGGTTCTTTCGGACATGTCCGAAAGAACAGATGCTATCGGTGACCATGCAGCGCCTTAGAATGAAATGATAATTAAATCAAGACCCAAGATACCATCTTTATATAGTTAAGGCCAACCAGCCGTTGACCTTCTTCTGTGCGGATGCACGTGCATTGCCCGAACTGTTACGGGACTCGGTAAGATTGTCTGCCGCGAGTAATGAGTGTAATGGGCAGGGGCAAATACGAATGTAGTGAGTAGACATTAAGTTGGAAATGTGGGTCTCAAAGGGAGCGTGCAAGGGATAACTCCCTGCAGTCGCACTATCCTCTGTGCCCACAGTGGCTCGGATGGATAGAGAGTCTGCCATGTAAGCAGGAGATCCCAGGTTCGAATCCCTGTCTGTGCACACATTTTCAACTTTCCCCGTTGATGTATATCAACCCCTGTCGGCAGTGTAGGATCTTGATTTAATTATCATTTCATAACCGAGAGGTAGTCGTCCGCCTATGTGGCAACACTGAAGCGGTACGTAACAGACGGCAACTATCAAGTTATTTTAATCGGACTATAGTTGTGTACGTAACAGATTCTCGCAGTCTTTGCTGCAGTGGAACGAACATGGAAATTGATGACATAATTTCAACAGGGACTGGAGGCGGCGCACTCTTCTCAGTTTGCTTGTGTACCGGGGAGTGGGAGATTTGAAAGTTATCCCATCTTGAAACCTATTTTGTGTCCAAAGCGAATATTTCTTGACGTAAGTCCCTTATAGAAAAGCTATTTGCCAACTCCTCTTTACAACCTTTAGAAGCCTGTATTAGGAATTGTGAAACATCCCATATAAACTGTGACATCTTTCAGACGTACAATGTAATATCACTGTCCGATTTCTTAAAATTAAGTGGCTTCCGTAACACACGATCTCCTCCAACTGTCGACTCACTACGAAACCTACTAATATAGTTCTGTGGCTTCTTAAAGCCAGAGCGAAGAAATGAGCGGCCACGTTTGTAGGATATTATATCTGTCTCGTAAATTTACCAAAATGCTCTCGCACGTGCTTATTGGCCAGTTTAGACGACTGGCATTGCAACTAACACTTTAAGTGACTAAATGTATTATCCAGCTTACAATGAACTACAAGTCAGTATGTGATCTTTGGGAATGGTAAACAATAAATAGCTCGAATTCTTAGGTATTTCTAAATCCACAATGTGTTATGGGGTGGTAAAAATTCATTTCATTGTATCAGGAGCACAAAACATGTGCTGAAAAAGCCTGAAAAAAATCTGCAGTAAATTAGAAATGTCAACTTCTGTTCGTTTGTAGACAGAATGTCCTCAGGAGGAAGATATTTCCCAAACGACTGGAGCTCTCAATCAACTTTAGACCATGCATATAAATCCGTCTTTACAGCCGCTTCAGTATCAGGGTTAACTTCACCACTACAAAATGCATCTTCAAGCAGAGGAAAACAGTCTGCCGTACCTGCTACAATCTCTACTGGACGATTCACCCACTGGTCCACTGGGCACTGCGTTACCAGTTTACCAGCAGTTACTGTGATAGGGTTTTAATCTGCAGGAATAATAGCTACATCATCTGCACCAGAGTCTCCTCCGAATTTTGAATGTTTTACAAGCTCTCCCACCAGTGCAGAACACGATCAGTCAGCACCTTATATCTGCCATAAAACTATGACGACTACACGTAGTCATTTTTATATATATCTAAAAGAAACACTCACGAATGTCAATATGATCGACCTAGCTGCAAAAACAACCAAAAATGAGAAAATGTGAACCAATTACATTCAAATGTGTGCACAAACTGTTTTCATTATCTTATGTATTATTGAGGCATAGCGAATAGTGGGACATTCGGCAATAGATATAAAATATAGGACTGTCAGGATGCGGTCACAGTATTGTACATGGGAGCGTACATTCTCCGAGCATTTAGAAGGCTGTGAAAGCTAGATGGCTGAATGATTGTCTGGATTATTGAAATTGTGACTCTCTGCAAATTTTACCACGCCTGTCGTAAGGATTCTTCTTTTTATAGATACCAAATATTAAAAATGAAAGTACTTATTATGGGTATTGTCTCTTCATTCCATGTAAAATGCAGAATTATAATGTCTGTGACTGAATGAATGTGGGTAATTGTTTGATGGGATCTGGGGCAGACTGAGCTGGTGCCCGGTGAGCATATCTGCGGAAACCAAAATCGTTCACTACAGAGAGAGAAAAACTGCTTTTCGTCTAACACTCGTTGAAAAAATGAAGAAAGCTGTGAATAGCGAAACACAACAGCAAAATAATACAACGCCTCCAAACATACTCTTGAAATGTTGGTTATCTTGACTGTATGATGGTAAAATAGGAGCAGTAGTTGGAAGCGTACTAGTAAATACTGTTAACTGTACCGACTGTAACGCAAGCACTACTTCAGATGTAAGTCTGCCAACAGACAGCAGCATTTTAAATGGTTCAAGACATTTGTAACCACCGAAGGAAACTTGACCTCTTCCAGAAACAACGACTGTTAAGACAAAAGTTCGGTATGGAAGGAAAAGGGGAGGGAAAAACAATAATTCTTAGTGATAGCGCAGAGAAGCCTTCCAGAATGTGAAAATAGGAATGAAAAACTTGGCCAAACACTCAAAATTAAATTTTAAAAAAGCCCATTTCTAAAAGTGTCAGGTGGCAACTTCAGCCAGAGAGCTGCTCATGAATGCTCGGCTATTCTTCAGATGAATGACAGTGGTGATAATTCAAGTTTTCTGAATGAAAAAGAATTTGACGTAGAAGATGAGCTCGAAGAGAACCACGACGATACTGTGAAAGTGGCACCAAATGAAAAGAAATACCATTTAGCTGTTTCGTAGCGCATATCAGTTCAGTTAATAAAAATGAAAAAATTGAGATTTTAACTTATCTGCGGAAGTCATATAAGCCTGACAAACATTTTTCGCCTGCTGCAGATGCATATGCACTTTAAAATAGCTTCACGGTATAGTCTCCTGCCTCACCAGGTAATTAGGCTTTTCCATGTGACCGCATACCTAAGCTTCCTAATCCGTGGGAAAAAGGCGTCTACTCCGAAGAATAAGGCAAAGCAGAGAGAAGTAGATTAAGTTGTAACCGAATCGCCAATGCTCAGTACTTTAGCAGTGACGATTAGAAAAAAAGTTTGATTAACTTTATATATTCTTATTCCGTAAATTAGTTTTTAACTAACAGTATTTAGTGGAAAATTTGGCAAAAATGGTTTTCAAAGTTTTCATTAACGAAAAGCACCAACGATTGCCAATTCCTCACCGGAACAAGAATAATTAAACTGAAACTGAACTTTACATTAGAATATTTATTGGCGTCATAACTAAGAACAGTAGCTAACGCACACTTGAAAGTACTTCATACCACACATGTCACAGTAGTCAAATAATAATACAGTAAAAACACATACAACATACACTCCTGGAAATTGAAATAAGAACACCGTGAATTCATTGTCCCAGGAAGGGGAAACTTTATTGACACATTCCTGGGGTCAGATACATCACATGATCACACTGACAGAACCACAGCCACATAGACACAGGCAACAGAGCATGCACAATGTCGGCACTAGTGCAGTGTATATCCTCCTTTCACAGCAATGCAGGCTGCTATTCTCCCATGGAGACGATCGTAGAGATGCTGGATGTAGTCCTGTGGAACGGTTTGCCATGCCTTTTCCACCTGGCGCCTCAGTTGGACCAGCGTTCGTGCTGGACGTGCAGACCCCGTGAGACGACGCTTCATCCAGTCCCAAACATACTCAATGGGGGACAGATCCGGAGATCTTGCTGGCCAGGGTAGTTGAATTACACCTTCTAGAGCACGTTGGGTAGCACGGGATACATGCGGACGTGCATTGTCCTGTTGGAACAGCAAGTTCCCTTGCCGGTCTAGGAATGGTAGAACGATGGGTTCGATGACGGTTTGGATGTACCGTGCACTATTCAGTGTCCCCTCGACGATCACCAGAGGTGTACGGCCAGTGTAGGAGATCGCTCCCCACACCATGATGCCGGGTGTTGGCCCTGTGTGCCTCGTCGTATGCAGTCCTGATTGTGGCGCTCACGTGCACGGCGCCAAACACGCATACGACCATCATTGGCACCAAGGCAGAAGCGACTCTCATCGCTGAAGACGACACGTCTCCATTCGTCCCTCCATTCACGCCTGTCGCGACACCACTGGAGGCGGGCTGCGCGATGTTGGGGCGTGAGCGGAAGACGGCCTAACGGTGTGCGGGACCGTAGCCCAGCTTCATGGAAACGGTTGCGCATGGTCCTCGCCGATACCCCAGGAGCAACAGTGTCCCTAATTTGCTGGGAAGTGGCGGTGCGGTCCCCTACGGCACTGCGTAGGATCCTACTGTCTTGGCGTGCATCCGTGCGTCTCTGCGGTCCGGTCCCAGGTCGACGGGCACGTGCACCTTCCGCCGACCACTGGCGACAACATCGATGTACTGTGGAGACCTCACGCCCCACGTGTTGAGCAATTCGGCGGTATGTCCACCCGGCCTCCCGCATGCCCACTATACGCCCTCGCTCAAAGTCCGTCAACTGCACATACGGTTCACGTCCACGCTGTCGCGGCATGCTACCAGTGTTAAAGACTGCGATGGAGCTCCGTATGCCACGGCAAACTGGCTGACACTGACGGCGGCGGTGCACAAATGCTGCGCAGCTAGCGCCATTCGACGACCAACGCCGCGGTTCCTGGTGTGTCCGCTGTGCCGTGCGTGTGATCATAGCTTGTACAGCCCTCTCGCAGTGTCCAGAGCAAGTATGGTGGGTCTGACACACCGGTGTCAATGTGTTCTTTTTTCCATTTCCAAGAGGGTATTATATTAATTTATTATATTAATTTATTAATTTTCAAACCTCAGTCGTGGACAGAAACTTTTTAGTACGTTACTCACCGTAACACTGACTGTCATAATTGTAGCAAGCTGAAAGATTGTTTGAATTTACTCATTGGTAAGTACTGTCATTTACCTAGCAGTTACTCTGATAGTTCTTTGTAATAAAAGTTATAAATTACGCCAAAAGCTATAAATTATAAACTGTGCTTTGACAGTAAAATTCATTGTCCAAGTTACGTAATGTTTTACCACCAATTTTTTATTGTGAAAGTTACTCTATTTTTAGCAAATGAATTAATACTGGCTTTTCCATCATGTATTTATGACATTATTGATACTAGAGATAAAGATTTCATTCTTACTTAATTGTCCAAAAGTTGTAAAAATCATGTTTTGATAATCTAATAAATTAATGTTCACTTCATTTTCAGTTCATTTTCTGATTATGTCGGTTCATACAAAGGGATAGAATGGCTAATAGTTGGATGATGACTTAGGAAAATTATTTACGTGACAACATGCCCGAAAACAATGTTATATAAGCAATAAAATTCTAACTAGGATGGTCAGCCTATTACACTTCTAGTTATAAAAAGTCTAGACCTTATTTCACTTTATGATGCACTTGGATTGTCGAGTGGCTTCATTTAGCGGTAAAATAGAGCACTGGTTGATCTTGCCATACCATAGCCAGTAACAAGGGCCCACACTACCCGTGATTTCACATGAATTACTGTTGCTGCATTTGTACTGCGCCTAATAAATGCCATAGCTTGCCCATATTAAACATCTGTCAAACCAACCATCTCAGTTTTCACTGCTCCGTACTTCAGAAACAGACTTTTTATCTCCGCACTTTTGCACAGCCACACCTGCGAATACACTCAACCAACGGCACCAATCGTCTCCTCGCTACTCCTAACTGCTACTTCTTTGACACCGGTGTCAATGTGTTCTTTTTTCCATTTCCAGGAGTGTATGAAACTGGTGTTCATACTCACCAGACAATCTTGTCTTAATATATTAATGTCTTCACTATTGAGATAGAAGAATTCTTTGGAAATTTCTCTTCTCGCATTTTCCAGCAAACTAATAAATAAGCAGGCCACAAATGCCAATGAAATATTTTTTAGTGATTCACTAAGTGGTAAATGGAGTACCGGTACCACTTATATCGACCGGAAGTCTCACTTATTGTGAAAACGTACTAGTATTTTCTTTGTACAACCTTTCACGCTTCTTCACAGAAAACATTTTACTCAGAAATGTATATATTTCATTTGAAAGACCAAATTGTATCTGCTTATCACACAGAAAATAGGATACTAAATGTTAGTATTTTTGAGTATATGATCTCCAAAACAGGTTTCTGGTGATGCTCCAAAACAACGTCAGAAATGCGAGAAAATAACAATCGTACAGTAATTTCTGGCTAGTAATAATTTGCTACTGCCACTAAATACATCTGGCTCGGTATTATAAACGTCACAACAGTTATTTTTCGTAATACATAAAAACATGCCGCAAATAATGTACATCTCTTATCTTGGAACTGGAGCTAGGTTTGCTGAATTTGAGACATTCCTTGCCTCAATAGATATTGGTAGTTGGTCATCACAGTAAAATCTAACTTCTGAAATTGGTTGCAGCACAGCTCTCCGTGGATTTTTATTCGCATTTTCTACATAGTAGACATCTTCACCGTCAGAGGAATTCACTGTTCAAGAATGTCTATTTCTCCAAGATTCCTGTCACATCTTAATATTCTTATTGTTTAACAGTCAGTCTCATTGAGCTCAACAGGAAAATCTTCAGTCAAAACGAGTATTCATCATCTTTCCAGTCAGGTAATTCCGCATTATTGTCATTAGGAAGAGTTTCTAATTTCCCATAAATTAATGTTTCATACATTGCTGTAGTGTGTATAAATGACTGTTATTTCAGTATTTCACTATCGAAGACTAAATTGAAATGAGCAAATATGCATTATGACCTGAGGTCCATGACCGGGAACTGTCAGAAAAAGGGTTATTTCATAGTAAAGAACAAAATTTATTAAAATTTGAACAAATTCTCAACATCTAGAATAGTTATCGAAATTTAGGTAAAAACACAGATTCTCAGTCTAAAAATTAAGCATAATAATTATTTTTGTACCTTTTAGATTTGTAGAAGTAGCCATTTTCTGCATACGACGAACTGTGAACTTACACATGAATTTTTTCTTGAAAGATACTGTGCTGCTCTCGTTTTAAAACTAAGAACTAACAGGTCCACACTCGCAGACCATCGGTCTACAAGCGAGAAAATGAGCCTATTTATGGAGGAGAAAAAATAGTGAAGGAAGGTCCACACGTGTGGACCGAAGGAATGAAGAGGTCAGTACCAATACAGTCAATTGTTTGACTGGTTTGATGCAACTCTCCATGCTACGCTATCCTGTGCAAGCTTCTTCATCTCCCAGTACCTACTGCAACCTACATCCTTCTGAATCTGCTTAGTGTATTCACCTCTTGGTCTCCCTCTAAGGACATCACACACATCCATGCCCGAGGCATGATTCGAACCTGCGACCGTAGCGGTCACGCTGCTCCATACTGAAGCGCCTAGAGCCGCTCGGCCACTCTGGCCGGCTGTTGTTGTGGTCTTCAGTCCAGAGACTGGTATGATGCAGCTCTCCATACTACTCTATCCTGTGCAAGCTTCTTCATCTCCCAGTACCTACTGCAATCTACATCCTTCTGAATCTGTTTAGTATTCATCTCTTGGTTTTCCTCTACGATTTTTACCCGCCACCCATGCTGTCCTCCAATACTAAATTGGTGATCCCTTGATGCCTCAGAACATGTCCTAAAAACCGATCCCTCATTCCAGTCAATCTGTGCCACGAACTCTTCTTCTTCCCAATTCTATTCAATACCTCCTCATTGGTTATGTGATCTACCCATCTAATCTTCAGCATTCTTCTGTGGCACCACATTTCGAAAGCTTTTATTCTCTTCTTGTCTAAACTATTTATCGTCCATGTTTCACTTCCATACATGGCTACACTCCATACACATTCTTTCAGAAACGACTTCCTGACACTTAAATCTATACTCGATGTTAACAAATTTCTCTTCTTCAGAAAAGCTTTCCTAGCCATTGCCAGTCTACATTTTATATCCTCTCTACTTCGACTATCATCAGTTATTTTGCTCCCCAAATAGCAAAACTCCTTTACTACATTAAGTGGCTCATTTCCTAATCTAATTCCTTCAGCATCAACCGACTTAATTCGACTACATTCCATTATCCTCGTTTTGCTTTTGTTGATGTTCATCTTATACCCTCCTTTCAAGACGCTGTCTATTCCGTTCAACTGCTCTTGCAAGTCCTTTGCTGTCTCTGATAGAATTACAATGTCATCGGCGAACCTCAAAGTTTTTATTTCTTCTCCATGGATTTTAATACCTACTCCGAACTTTTCTTTTGTTTCCTTTACTGCTTGCTCAATATACAGATTGAAAAGCATCGGGGAGAGGCTACAACCCTGTCTCACTCCCTTCCCAACCACTGCTTTCCTTTCATGTCCCTCGACTCTTATAACTGCCATCTGCTTTCTGTACAAATTGTAAATAGCCTTTCGCTCCCTGTATTTTACTCCTGCCACCTTCAGAATTTGAAAGAGAGTATTCCAGTCAACATTGTCAACAGCTTTCTCTAAGTCTACAAATGTTAGAAACGTAGGCTTGCCTTTCCTTAATCTTTCTTCTGAGATAAGTCGTAGGGTCAGTATTGTTTCTATTAAATAATCTAATAAACAGCTTTTAAGACTAGAGGTATGTAATATTTACCAGTGCCACTTAAAATGTTAATGAAGTGATCAAGATCCCTTGTCATATATCTTGAATCATAGTCATGAGGCACCAAAACCAAATACACTACGTAAATTTTAGTAGTAACATAAAAGAAAATAAAATTATAATTTGTGTTATGTTCCCTTGTGCCGCACACTAAACATTAACTTTGAGGGAGTACCACAGTCTTTAAATAACATTCGCGACACACCGTCTCGTGTTTCTGTGGTATCCACAGAGATACCAACGCCCCAAGCAGCCAGCAAGCAACACGTCTGAATACTATATCGGGCTAGTCCGAATGCTAACCTTTCTATTAGTTCTGAACACATTTTTCACAAACAAGAGCACATTTAATGCCATAAAAATTGACACTAACTAAAAAATGACATCACGTTTCTCATTCTTTAGTTTGCTAAGGATCCTGGCATCCTGGCAGATATGGAACGGTATCTTACTTGACAGTTAATTTACGCTTCTCTCGTATCGTACAGATATTTTCTGAATAATGCCGGATTGCTTCAATAACAAAAAAGTGCTACTGCTGTTGAACATCAGAAGACCCAACCTTTTGCACAAAGACGTCATATGTCTACGTAACGAACTAGAGGTTTGTTCGCTACAATTCCAGCCAAATCAGTGAATATAGAACGTAGGAAACCTATGTGAAATGTAATACCTTAATTGTTTAGCGTTCCAAATAAACCAACACACATATAGTTGATGAGAAAAATCACAAAGACGTGATAATAAATCGTCAAAAGCAATAAAACTTTTTCCCACCACAGAAGGAACCAGTTCCACAATTGTTGCCGTCTCTGTGGCACAAACGTCAAGAATCTTCAACACATCAGTTTTTGAAGCAAAAATAACTACATTTACATGAATATTTGTGTATTATAAAGTCGGAGTAGCAGGAGATTTGTATCTAGCTGCCTGTCGAAAACGAGGTCATTATAAACGGAGTAGATTATCAAAACATAATTTTTACAACTTTTGGACAATTAAACTCGGTTCAGGGAAGAATGGGGAGGGAAAACGTCTGTGCCATTCCGGCGTGTGCCTGAAGAGACTTATGGAAATCACAGAAAACCTAAATCTGGACAGGCGAACGAGGGTTTGAACCGTCCTCCTCCCGAGCAGCAGTGGGACGAGGAGGGGGAGGTTAGCGTTTAATGCCCCGTCGACATCAAGGTCATTAGAGATGAATCCTCATTCCAAAACCGAGTCTGGTCCCGGCGGAGGTTCGAGTCCTCCCTCGGGCATGGATGTGCCTGTTTGTCCTTAGGATAATTTAGGTTAAGTAGTGTGTAAGCTTAGGGACTGATAACCTTAGCAGTTAAGTCCCATAAGATTTCACACACATTTGAACATTTTTGAAACCGAGCCCAGTGAGTTGACCAGTGAACCATCTCGTCCGGAATATTAGAAAGTCGAGTGAAGTGTAAAAATGGGCGAATTTATGCATTACATAAAACATTTTTACATGTCAAGGAAAGTGCCTGTCATAGTAACAGACATGTTTTTGTATTCTCTTGCTTTCAGTGGAGCAAGGAGCGAACTATATCTCTCCCTTTCATACAGAGAGGGAGAATCGTATGGGCAAAAAACAAACACTGTTAATTATTGTAATTCTTAGACTGAGATATCTAGAACCATTGTCCGCTGCCGAAATAATAGGCTCCCAGTTTCCAAGTCACGACCGCGTGGTTAATAATTATTAAAAGAGCGTCAATTTTTTGGCGCTAGGACGTCAGACTCCTTAGAGAATTAGTAACTTCGGGCCTAAAAAGTTAGCTACCGTTAGTAGCTATCCGTGTGAGGTGCAAAACATGGTCGTTAATTGTTCGTCGGCAAGCTGTAATTTCTAAAAGTGTTACAAGTGCTTATAAAAACTCAACACTTGGTCCGGCAGCTGTGAAAATGGCGATTATTGTTCTTTGAAATAAAAACAGTTTCATGTTAATGTACTTATTATTAACGAACATTACAATCGCTTAAATACGCAGTGGCCAAGACAAGAGAGAGAGTGAAGTGTCTGTCTCTAAAGAACAAGTGAAACAGGATTATAAAAACAAGCGCTGAACAACTTACATGAATTCAGAGATAGCATTTAGTTCATTTTATCGCAATGAGTGATGTATACTAAGTTTGCTTTCTCGTGGCCATGAAAAGTCATCGGATTACATGTTTTAAATAGCATCTATAATACAAAATACAAACCACCTGACGTAGCCTTTCAGAAGCTACTCATACTCGAAAGTATTTCTTCATAAATAAGTTGTAGCTTATAGTATTGACTCCGTGTGATTCGGCTGTTTTTGCGTTTATTTCATGAGAACTCTTGTCTTTTGGCAGTTTACTAACGCATGGAACGTAAAAACGTATCAACTATTTCGTTTAATAGGTAGAAATATGATTAAAAACAAATATTATCCTTGCGAAGCATCTGAGAGGCTGCTTTTTCGCCGCCTGAAGCGCTAGTGTCGCTTCAGTAGTCAACGATAGCAAATTTCACTCCAGAGAGATTCGTGATTGTATTTATTAGACTGTGGGGCGGACTCTGGATTTATTCATTATACAGTAACGTGCGAGCCACACTGAAAATATGCCCGCAGACACGTTCGGTATTAATATAGAAGAGAACAAATATCAGAAAGAAGGCCAGCGCGTGCGAGGAATGGACGGCAGCGCTAATGGGCGGACCGACGCGCATACGAGAGCGCCGAATTAGGCGCACGTGCGATGACCGACGGAATCAATAGTGACCGCCGTATCACATGGCGCAGAATGCAGCTGCGGATTCGTTAATTGTGGGAACGGCCCAGCTGAAGAGCCACCCATCAATCACCGTCGTTGTTTTTCCGGCTGCTCGCGCACCAGAAACCAATATCTGTCGATTAGAGGCGAGCGGTCGGGTGGCGCTGAAATTAAGCGTCTCTATAGGTCGCTTCCGTTTCTCTGCCAGGCCGTATCTATATAGACCGAACGTATTTGACGACGCTAGGATCGGTGAGTCACTGGTGAAGCGCAATCCCCACAATCGATTTCGGGTGGAACGCTTCATCTCTTGAGAGTCTACTTTGAAATATGAGCAGCTAATGTTGGGGTACAGCTACTGTAAGTCTAAAGTCTAGAATGAAATATTGTCCCAGGCTATGCCGGACTAATTCGGGATCAACAGCAGCATAAACGTTAGGTGACACCCAGAACTTTGGAGATTTTACTAGTTTTTCAAAATTGAAAGGTAAATTGAGCTCTGTTTAGTGTACGAAATATTTGCGAATACAGAATTTCTAGCGAATTTCGGAAATGGAACCTTCTCGGCTCGTGGTGTAGTGTTCTCACAACGTTTCGACGAGTTTCCTGCACGTCATCCCGGGCTAACTGTTGGTCTCACGTCAGTTTCGTTCCCTGATATGCACGGAACCGCGCAGTAGAGGGCCGAAAAGGTGGGCTGACCATACCTCGCCAGAAGAGAGGCTGTGACTAGGGGAAACCCCCGGTGGGTTAGTGGGCGGGTGGGAAGCGGGAAGTGCGAAGGGCACAGTACTCTTGTCCGTTCAGAAACAAACATGCGGCCTTCCATGGTGCGTGCACTGCAGACTTGTTGGTTTCGTTAAGGCGCCCCCTGCATGTTCTGAGTAGTGTTGCAAGATGCTTCGTTACGTCTGTCCCATGCACTGGATGCCACATTTGTAACTTGTAGACAGTAGACATTAATAAATAAATTTTAAATTTTACACAACAGTCTATACGTGTTTCTGTGACTAGGTGGAGGTGACCACATCATCCGCTGGAAAAGATACTGTTTCTGAATGATTTTAATTCGGAAGCAACTAGCACCACTTTATAGTCATTAGTTTACTTCCAGATAGCCGTGATCGTCAAGTGATATGAAGGAAGACGCCGGGGGAGCAGGGACACCTCCAGTGTGAGGCAGTTGGCAGTCTGGGCAATCCCCTCTAATGTTGTTGTTGTGGTTCAAATGGCTCTCAGCATTATGGGACTTAACAGCTGAGGTCATCAGTCCCCTAGAACTTAGAATTAGTTAAACCCAACTAACCTAAGGACATCACACACATCCATGCCCGAGGCATGATTCGAACCTGCGACCGTAGCGGTCACGCTGCTCCAGACTGAAGCGCATAGAGCCGCTCGGCCACTCTGGCCGGCTGTTGTTGTGGTCTTCAGTCCAGAGACTGGTTTGATGCAGCTCTCCATACTACTCTATCCTGTGCAAGCTTCTTCATCTCCCAGTACCTACTGCAATCTACATCCTTCTGAATCTGTTTAGTATTCATCTCTTGGTTTTCCTCTACGATTTTTAGCCTCCGCGCTGCCTTCCAATACTAAATTGGTGATCCATGGATGCCTCAGAATATATCCTACCAAACGATCCCTTCTTCTAGTCATGTTATGCCACAAAATTCTCTTCTCCCCAGTTCTATTAAATACCTCCTTATTAGTTATGTGATCTAACCATCTAATCTTCAGCATTCTTCTGTAGCACCACATTTCGAAAGCTTCTATTCTCTTTTTGTCTAAACTATTTATCGTCCATGTTTCACTTCCATACATGGCTACACTCCATACAAATACTTTCAGAAACGACTTCCTGACACTTAAATCTATACTCGATGTTAACAAATTTCTCTTCTTCAGAAACGCTTTCCTAGCCATTGCCAGTCTACATTTTATATCCTCTCTACTTCGACTATCATCAGTTATTTTGCTCCCCAAACAGCAAAACTCATTTACTACTTTAAGCGTCTTATTTCCTAATCTAATACTCTCAGCATCACCCAATTTAATTCTACCACATTCCATTATCCTTGTTTTGCTTTTGTTGATGTTCATCTTATATCCTTCATTTAAGACACTATCCATCCCCTCTAATAGGCAGACTCAAATTTAACCTCGTATGTTTCCGTAAACAGCTTCACACGCTGCAAGCTTTAGAGACTCCTGTGCTCCCTGCCGCCGTTGGATAAGCAGCTGCAGCAGCAAGTCGTATACCCCTAGCTTACTTATTTGCTACATAGTTTAATTCTTAATTTCTTTGCGTGTTTTTGGGTACTTGCAATGTTTAATTCACATATTTCGGGTGTCTTATAGTATTTGAGAGTTGTAGCATCGCGCTTTAGTGTTTACTGCGTAGATTCTTACTTAAATTGCGTGCGAGTTTCGTATAGGAGGTGTAATTTCGAGTTTTAGTTACTGTAATCGTAAATTCAGGCAGATTGAAACGCAGTCCTTAGGCATCTGTACAGGTTAGTTAATACATTCTTTGCGTGTTTCCCTTGCGTTATCTAGGCACAGACTCGTGTTTCAGTAACTGTTGTTGAAAAACGATGAGAATGGACAGGGACTGTGATTGCTGTGTTCGAATGAGGGCTGAGTTGGCATCCCTTCGCTCACAGCTGCAAGCAGCGCTGACTTCGGTCGAGCAGCTTGAGGCTGTTGCCAATGGGCACCACTGTGGGGAGCCGGACTTGGGTATCACGGGGTTGTCAACCTCGTCCCGACTGTCCCCAGATCGGTCTGCCGCTGTGGTTGCCCCGGTTGCTGCCCGCAGTGGGGCTGAGCCCTCGCCTGTGGTTGATTGGGAGGTCGTTCCAAGGCGTGGCAGGCAGCGAAAGACGTCGCTGGAGGCTGATCAGAGATAGCCTTCCCGGTGCGTCTGACAAACAGATTTGAGGCACTGTCTCTGGCTGAGCCAAATGCAGTTGCCTGCTCTGTTTCAGAGGATGATTCTCAGCCTTCAAGGTCCGGGAAATCACAGAGGGTGGGCTTATTCGTAGTTGGAAGCTCCAATGTGAGGCGCGTAATGGGGCCTCTTAGGGATATGGCGGCTAAGGAGGGGAAGAAATCCAGTGTGCACTCCGTGTGCATTCCGGGAGGAGTCATTCCTGATGTGGAAAGGGTCCTTCCGGATGCCATGAAGAGCACAGGATGCAGCCAGCTGCAGGTGGTGGCACATGTCGGCACTAATGACGTTTGTCGCTTTGGATCTGAGGAAATTCTTTCTGGATTCCAGTGGCTATGTGATGTGGTGAAGGCTGCCGGTCTTGCTTACGAGATGAAGGCAGAGCTCACCATCTCCAGCATCGTTGACAGAACCGACTGCGGACATTTGGTGCAGAGCCGGGTGGATGGTCTGAATCAGAGGCTCAGACGGTTTTGCGACCGTGTTGGCTGCAGATTCCTTGACTTGCGCAATAGGGTGGTGGGGTTTCGGGTTCCGCTAAATAGGTCAGGAGTTCACTACACTCAGCTGGTGGTTACACGGGTAGAGGAAGCTGTGTGGCGTGGACTGGTGCGGTTTTTTTTAGGTTAGAAGGCCTCGGGAAAGTACGGGGTGGGCTGAAATCTCAAAGGGTGCATGGCAAATACAGGACGTGCTTGGATCAAGGAACAGTCGGAATTGTAGTCGTAAATTGTTGCAGTTGTGCTGGGAAAGTCCCTGAGCTTCAAGCGCTAATAGAAAGCACAGAAACTGAAATCGTTATAGGTACAGAAGGCTGGCTAAAGCCTGATATGAGTTCTGCAGAAATTTTTACGAAGTCTCAGACGGTGTTCAGGAAAAAAAGATTAGGCAGAATTGGTAGTCGAGTGTTTGTGTCTGTCAGTAGTGGTTTATCTTGTAGTGAAGTCGAAGCAGATACTCCGTGCGAATTGGTATGGGTGGAGGTTATACATAACAGCCGAACTAAGTTAATAATTGGCTACTTCTACCGACCCCCAGACTCCGATGATATAGTTGCTGAACAGTTCAGAGAAAATTTGAGTCTCGTAACAAATAAATACCCCACTCATACGGTTGTAGTTGGTGGGTACTTCAACCTTCCCTCGATATGTTGGCAAAAATACTTGTTCAAAACCGGTGGTAGGCAGAAAACATCTTCCTAGATTGTCCTAAATGCTTTCTCCGAAAATTATTTCGAGCAGTTAGTCCACGAACCCACGCAAATTATAAATGATTGCGAAAACACACTTGACCTCTTAGCCACAAACAATCCAGAGCTAATAGAGGGCATCATGACTGATAAGAGATTAGTGATCGCAGGGTCGTTGTAGCTAGGCTCAATACCGTTTCTTCCAAATCCACCAAAAACAAACACAAAATAATTTTATTTAAAAAAGCGGATAAAGTGTCACTAGAAGCCTTCCCAAGAGGCAATCTCCATTTCTTCCGAACTGACTATGCAAATGTAGACGAGATGTGGCTCAAATTCGAAGAAATAGTAGCAACAGCAATTGAGAGGTTCATACCTCATAAATTGGTAAAGGACGGAACTGATCCCCCATGGTACACAAAAAGGTCCGAACGCTGTTGCAGAGGCAACGGAAAAAGCATGCGAAGCTCAGAAGAACGTGAAATCCCGAAGATTGGTTAAAATTTACATACGCGCGAAATTTGGCACGGACTTCAATGCGAGATGCCTTTAATAGGTTCCACAACGAAACATTGTCTCGAAATTTGGCAGAAAATCCGAAGAAATTCTGGTCGTTTGTAAAGTACACAAGCGGCAGGACACAGTCAATGCCTTCGCTGCGCAGTGCCGATGGTACTGTTACCGACGACTGTGCCGCTAAAGCGGAGATATTGAACGCAGTTTTCCGAAATTCCTTCACCAGGGAAGACGAATGGAATATTCCAGAATTTGAAACACGAACAGCTGCTAGCATGAGTTTCTTAGAAGTAGATACCTTAGAGGTTCCAAAACAACTCAAATCGCTTGATACGGGCAAGTCTTCAGGTCCAGAGTGTATACCAATTAGGTTCCTTTCAGATTACGCTGACACAATAGCTCCCTACTTAGCAATCATATACAACAGCTCGCTCACCGACAGATCTGTACCTACAGACTGGAAAATTGCGCAGGTCGCACCAGTGTTTAAGAAGGGTATTAGGAGTAATCCATCGAACTACAGACCTATATCATTGACGTCGGTTTGCAGTAGGGTTTTGGAGCATATACTGTATTCAAACATTATGAATCACCTCTAATGGAACGATATATTGATACGTAATCAGCATGCTTTCAGAAAACATCGTTCTTGTGCAGCGCAGCTAGCTCTCTATTCGCACCAAGTAATGGCCGCTATAGACAGAACTATAACTCCGACCATTTTTTATAGACACTGATCACAAAGCCTAAAAATAGTCTCATATATCTGTGTCACTCTGAAGTGTAGAGCAGCATTCAAAAAAAGTGATGTGAACTTTATGGGCCTGCCTCGCCAGTTTGCCCCGAGATTTTTCCTTCTAAGTCTTTTTTTTATGAAACTGTTTTGTCGAACTGGGTGTTCAATTAATTTACTTTCTTCCTCTGTACATGTTAATCAATGACTATTTCTCTTTAATTTTTGTTTTTGCATTTGATCTTAAGATTTCCTTTCAGTCCGGGATATTTATGTGACTTACCACCACCCACATCTGTTACTTCCAATTTTTTTCTGTTCTTGTTTCCACAGGGACCCACCTTTGCAACCGTAGCTTAAAATAACCCAAGTGAATTTATCTCTTGTTTCTGTATGTAGGTGATTGTTTTCTTATTTCTGAATGCTTGGTTAGTCATTGCAATTCTTCTTCTAATAGCCATTGTCCTCCTGTTGTCATGGGCTATTGTACTTCATAACCAGCAAAAGTAACTTACTTGCATTAATATTTTATTTGCTATCTAACTCTTTGGCCTTATTTGTCTGTTAGATCTATCTGTCTCAATTATTCTAGTCTGTTTCTGTTAATTTTCAGTTTGGAGTTGTCCAAGGCATCACATAAAATTTCTAACATGTAGTGCCTAGCCTGATAAAACCATTGTACCATCAGTAAACTTAAACAATTAATTTGTATACTACTGAGTTTCATCACTCTGGCACTGCTTTCCATTATTTTACTGCACTTTTTTTTAATAAATTATACTATTTAGTAGGTACACCTATGGAAATCTTAATATGTCGCTCCTTGATACAAGCCTGTAAATAAGTCCAAGTACAATGCTTTGAAGGCTA
This sequence comes from Schistocerca gregaria, assembly GCF_023897955.1. NCBI lineage: Eukaryota > Metazoa > Arthropoda > Insecta > Orthoptera > Acrididae > Schistocerca > Schistocerca gregaria. Next base: position 518,063,599 of record NC_064924.1, read on the forward strand.
CTCTTAACTGTAGGCAGGAGGGCGGGGGCGCACACACACACACACACACACACACACACACACACACACACACACTCGTCTGCCAGACAAATTATAGAATAATTCCCGTTTACGTTACTTATCAATGATTTCGTGGGTAGTGACAGCTGTAATCGCAAATGTTTTTTATAGGGAATACAGTTACCCATAGTTATCGACAATAAAGTGAAATATGATAAAAATTACAGTAATTTCCAGTGAGGTGTGGACTAAATATCAGTCTGTGCCAACGTCTGGCAGCTAGATCTCAACACGGAGAAATGTATATGTCTGCACTGCGTGAGACGTAAAAAGTAGGTCACTTTTAGAAGATTAATGGTTAACAATTGTTTTCATTCATATCATACACACTTAAAGAAGGAATAGGCGATGGAGATCATGAAACTGAATAATAGTATTAGCTCGGGAGTAGACAAAGGACGGGCAGGTTTCAGTTTAGAGAACACTTCTATGACCCATAATGGATAGAGCTAAAAGGTGTGTCATCCACATAGCATTCGGTGGTATTCAGTCATCAAAATAATGCAATGAAGGGCGGCACGAATGGTCACTGGCGCATTCAAGTGACGAGTAAAAGCAACAAATAAATTGGAAACGTTCATTTTCCAAATAGTCTAAATAATGGGGCACTTATCTCATGAAAACCTCGTTGATATGTTCGAAAACAGTTCCGCACTGTCGCCTAATGAACAAAATGCAAGCGTTCGGAAGATGACAGCAACTGTGTGACTGGACTGAAAAGTTTCTATCGAACCGAACATAGCGCATCATTCTGAACAGAGAGGAGTCTTCAGACTCTAAACTAACTTCGGGTATGTATAGGGCCATTAGTCTTTGAAGAGTTTTGTACCGCAAAGAAACAAGGGAGAGGATGTTGTTGTAGGTGGTCGGTATCCTCTTTCTACAACACAGATGCACACGTGGATTAATATTGGTTTATTTACATGAACATATACTTAACATTAGTAGAGTCCAGGTGTTCTGGTACAAGCTCATCAGCAATGGTTCTCTTGCAGACAATATAGGTAATCTTGCTATTTTAGCCTCACTGCTGGTAAAGTACGTGTCCCATTATAGTCACAGATCTGGTCGCTATCTGCTGTCGTAGCCTGTTGTGTGGACTGAGACTGCTCTGAAAATGTACCGACAGACGCCAAACTAGGTGAGTGAGTCAGTGAGGCCCTCCAGTGAGCGGCGGCGGCCTAAGTACGTGCTGTCGAGAGCGCGTTGGCGGCATGTTGCTAGTGAGTGTGTCTCTGGCCTCTCTCGTCACAAGCGCACTTAACCCCGCCTACTATCGGTCTTCATGCTACAACTTTTCTGACGGTGTGCCGGCGACAGCTTACACTAGGATGGTCTTCACAATATATGTCAAAAGCTTAGCATATGAAATGGTAACTTCCCTGGTGGTTTACATAGATGATACTGTTACGTATTATGCTTGGTGGAAAGAGTGGCAACAGACCCTCAACATAAACAACGTATTGAGAATACAAAGACATAAAGACCCATTATTTCATGATTACACGAGTGCAGAACAATCACTACAAGCAGTTACTTTCATAAAATATCTAAGAGTACGCATACAGAGCGATGTGAAGTGGAACGACCACACAAAATTAATCACGAGTAAGGCAGATGCCAGACTGAGATTCATTGGCAGAATTCTCAGGAAGTGTTGTCAATCAGCATAGGAAGTAAGTTACAAGACACTAGTTTTACTGATACTGAATATTGCTTCTCATTCTGGGATCTGTACCAAAACGGCTTGTTGGAGGAAGTATAGAAGTTACAAAGAAGAAATGCACGTTTCGTTGGAGGTTCATTTACTGAATACGAAAGGGTCACTGCAACACAGGGAAGCTGTATTGAAAACTAAACGTGTACAATACCAACCAAAACTTTACACAGTGCTATCGAGTTATGGCCCCACTCATATCACGACATCGACTTGTTACAGGTACGGACACTGCAGCCGCCCGGTCCAGCAGTACCTCTCCTCGACAGGACTGACGTTCTTTACGACAACCTAAGCTGTGACAATGGCACGGAGCACTGCACGATACCCGAAACTAACAACAACCTCGCCCTTGCACGATATGTAGCAGGTAGCAAGAAAATTCGCCACTACTCTTACTACCCGACCAGACTATTGCCGAGGGTTCTTTTTTCCCTTGCTTCTTGCCTTGGTACTTTTTTTTCCTCTGCCCTTGAACTCGCTACGCTTCGTTTTTCGTCCACTATCTATCTATTCGATGCGTCCTTGGTAGTGGGTAATCCTACCCAAACGAACGGATGACATAACGGACCCACATTCCTCAAAGTCCTCGATTAATAATTAACAAATACAGGTGATAAAAGGTGTAATTAGATGGTCACCACGTCGCTGTGAGAGTGAAGGGGCTCCACACTTATAACAAAAAATAGCGTGATTTCTGAGCGAGGAAGGGGCTCCACACTTATAACAAAAAAAAAGCCTGATTTCTGAGTGCTGATTACTGACTACCCAGTCAGTTTCATCCAACTGGTTTGAGGGGATGCTATGCAGGTCGATCCTCAGCACTCCTAGCTGACTTCGATCGTCCTTGGAATGATGATTCCGGCTGGAAGGATGCTGTTGTTGCTAGTTGCATTGCCAACTTCCTGGGCCACACTGAAGAGGCGCAGAGTCCGCCATCACCGTACATGTCTGCTGGAGGCTTTACGTGCATGACCTGGATGCTCTCCGTCATCTGCCATCGAGTGGGTAGACACCGCTGCTGCCCATCCCATTCCTGTGGCAGACACCAGTGCTGCCGGCTACTTTTACTAAATGGGAGCTGAGAGTCGATCTCTGCATGCCACATGCTCAGGTAGGGCTACCCACAAGAGCATTTTAGATATCGATACGCAGGGCTAGAGACCGCCATATTCCACGACCAACGGCCGCTCGTAACATAGCAGCCACCACCCGATGATTCGCTGTGCTGGCTATACTGCGAGATGAGCAGTCACCGGCTTACCGCAACTGACGAGGAGCTACTTCGCTGGAGCGGATGTGGCGCGGTACTTTGGAAGTCAATCCTGTATTACAGTCTAATAAATATGTTACTGTCGGTGATGTTTTCTTGGAGCTCCTTGGCGTAAGTAGGTCCTAGACACGGCATCTCACCCAGTTCCCTTCTGACGACTGTAGGCGTCTGGGACTAGACCCAAATATCTGGAGTCAGCAAGGATTGCCACTGGTAGAGACGTCTACGACTGGTCTCAAACCCATACATATAGAACAACATCAGCCTACCGTCTACGCAGCTCAGACAAGAGCGCAGCAGCAACGAGTTGAAGTTAGTAACAATGCGGTGTGGTGACTAACTAACATTGTTTGCTTCCTTGTTCTATATTTTCTTATGGCCATGTTGAGCCATAGGGACCTTCACAGTTTGCTAAATGTTTTGTTGGTTAGACTGCAGGAAGCTACAGACATTTCTCAGGAACACTAGAACAGTTTACTTGCAGCCAGTAAGGTATCTGCACTGTAATATATCTGGTCATGACTTACCACTTCTTCAAGCTGTGTCAGCTACCTGTACTACGTCCTATGTATAGAAGGCTTGATCACGAAGCACACTGGTGAACAGCTTTTCTGGTATAACGGAAGATGGAAAAAACACGAGCAGCGACTCTGAGTGAAACGGGGGAAGCTTTGAAGGGGCAGATAGCTTCGTTGTTACAAACTGCAACACAACAGGGCCAAGACAATGAAGCATTGTGTAGGAGATTGGAGCAATGGAAAGCCATTGGGAGGCAACGACTACTTGATTCAGGAGAAAATAAAACCGTGTTCTATATAACCGCCCATGCCTTCGATCCCACAACAGCTAACCTCATAAAGCCATTGTCGCGGAAGGTAACCGAGGATGTACCTGTTTTTATTAGTGATGTAAAGGCTGTCACCAAATTGGGAAAATAATCGGAATGAAGTCTTTTAATATGGTTACATTAAGGTTAGTGGGTGAAACGAAAACGTATGTTATGTACCACAAGAGTTTCACTAAGGCCCAAACGTTTGGTCAATTGGATAATGGGCTGATAGAGCACTACCGAAAGCGGCAAATTGCGAGATTCTTTACGTAAAAACTCAATGGACTGTCACAGAAGCGCAACGAATCAGTGGAATCCTTTTCTGACAGGATTAGGAAACTCAATTCACAAACATGTGAACTTACGCAGAGTGCGGCGGCCGATAGAGTGATTCTGTGTGAGGCAGAGAATAGGGCTCCAGATGTATTTCTAGGAGGTTATTCTGCTGTTATCTCAAGGAGGGTCACAGTGGGGAATCCAAGTGATTCATGTGCTGCCATTAAAATTGCTACATAATTGGAAGAGATCAACACTGCTGTACGAAAATGGAGTGATCGCGTTGTTTTTCTATTGAAGTGAAGTTTTTTAGATGTGGGCATGCGGGCCACGTAAAGAAACAATGTCGCCGGTCCAAATATTATGAATGTAGGCACTTGGACCATAAAGCGTGTGATTGTCGGAAGAAAGCAAGGAAAAGCAACGTCCTAATAATTGGTCGTTAAACGGGAATTGGGGTGCCACATTAGTCACACGGCATTCTAAGTAGAACACGAAACTGCAATAACTTATACAGAGGCGGAGTGTTTTTTGCTAGGCAAAGTAAATTGTTGGGAGCTAAAATTTCTGGTGTGCTCAGAGGCTCAAGTATCAGTAGTGAGTCTGGATCTCTTGAGCAGAAAAAGTTTGCAGTCATCACAGTACAGCTTACATGGAGTATTTGAAAATGACGTGAAGTCGTTGGGGACAACTTTGTCAGTTTTAATTTGGGAAATAGGTGGTTTAGAGAGTATGTGGGATTATTGGCACGTGTTACTGAGGCGTGTTATGTGATCCTGGGTTTCGACATTTTGCTAAACAAGACGCAAAAGTTGACCTTTTGCAGCGTACAATTTAAGTCGATGGGACACAGTTTCCGTTAAGAACAACAGCTACAAGCGTTGAACTGTCTCAAGGTTCACCATGCATGAAAATGGTACCCAATAAACTGAACACACAGGCACTATTGGTTATGACCTGTAGATTAAAACTGAAGAAACTGCAAAAAGGTGGGAATTTAAGGAGATGGGGCCAGGATAAACTGAAGGAACCAGAGGTTGTACAGATTTTCAGGGAGAGCATAAGGGAACAATCGCCAGGAATGGGGGAAAGAAATACAGTAGAAGAAGAATGGGTAGCTTTGAGGGATGAAGTAGTGAAGGCAACAGAGGATCAAGTAGGTAAAAAGACGAGGGCTAGTAGAAATCCTTGGGTAACAGAAGAAATATTGAATTTAATTGATGAAAGGAGAAAATATAAAAATGCAGTAAATGAAGCAGGCAAAAAGGAATACAAACGTCTCAAAAATGAGATCGATAGGAAGTGCAAAATGGCTAAGCAGGGATGGCTAGAGGACAAATGTAAGGATGTAGAGGCTTATCGCACTAGGGGTAAGATAGATACTGCCTACAGGAAAATTAAAGAGACCTTTGGAGAAAAGAGAGCCACTTGTATGAACATCAAGAGCTCAGATGGAAACCCAGTTGTAAGCAAAGAAGGGAAAGCAGAAAGGTGGAAAGAGTATATAGAGGGTCTATACAAGGGCGATGTACTTGAGGACAATATTATGGAAATGGAAGAGGATGTAGATGAAGATGAAATGGGAGATACGATACTGCGTGAAGAGTTTGACAGAGCACTGAAAGACCTGAGTCGAAACAAGGCCCCCGGAGTAGACAACATTCCACTGGAACTACTGACGGCCTTGGGAGAGCAAGTCCTGATAAAACTCTACCATCTGGTGAGCAAGATGTATGAGATAGGCGAAATACCCTCAGACTTCAAGAAGAATATAATAATTCCAATCCCAAAGAAAGCAGGTGTTGACAGATGTGAAAATTACCGAACTACCAGTTTAACAAGCCACAGCTGCAAAATACTAACACCAATTCTTTACAGAGCAATGGAAAAACTAGTAGAAGGCGACATCGGGGAAGATCAGTTTGGATTTCGTAGAAGTACTGGAACACGTGAGGCAATACTGACCTTACGACTTATCTTAGAAGAAAGATTACAGAAAGGCAAACCTGCGTTTCTAGCATTTGTAAACTTAGAGAAAACTTTTGACACTGTTGACTGGAATACTCTCTTTCAAATTCTAAAGGTGGCAGGGGTAAAATACAGGGAGCGAAAGGCTATTTACAATTTGTACAGAAACCAGATGGCAGTTATAAGAGTCGAGGGACACGATAGGGAAGCAGTGATTGGGAAGGGAGTGAGACAGGGCTGTAGCTTCTCCCCGATGTTATTCAATCTGTATATTGAGCAAGCAGTAAAGGAAACAAAAGAAAAATTCGGAGTAGGTATTAAAATTCATGGAGAAGAAATAAAAACTTTGAGGTTCGCTGATGACATTGTAATTCTGTCAGAGACAGCAAAGGACTTGGAAGAGCAATTGAATGGAATGGACAGTGTCCTGAGAGGAGTATATAAGATGAACTTCAACAAAAGCAAAACGAGGACAATGGAATGTAGTCGAATTAAGTCGTGTGATGCTGAGGGAATTAGATTAGGAACTGAGATACTTAAAGTAGTAGAGGAGTTTTGCTATTTGGGGAGCAAAATAACTGATGATGGTCGAAGTAGAGAGGATATAAAATGTAGACTGGCAATGGCAAGGAAAGCGTTTCTGAAGAAGAGAAATTTGTTAATATCGAGTATAGATTTAAGTGTCAGGAAGTCATTTCTGAAAGTATTTGTATGGAGTGTAGCCATGTATGGAAGTGAAACATGGACGATAAATAGTTTGGACAAGAAGAGAATAGAAGCCTTCCGAATGTGGTGCTACAGAAGAATGCTGAAGATTAGATGGGTATATTGCATAACTAATGAGGAAGTGTTGAATAGGATTGGGGACAAGATTAGTTTGTGGCACAACTTGACCAGAAGAAGGGATCGGTTGGTAGGACATGATCTGAGGCATCAAGGGATCACCAATTTAGTATTGGAGGGAAGCGTGGAGGGTAAAAATCGTTGAGGGAGACCAAGAGAGGAATACACCAAGCACATTCAGAAGGATGTAGGTTGCAGTAGGTACTGGGAGATGAAGAAGCTTGCACAGGATAGAGTAGCATGGAGAGCTGCATCAAACCAGTCTCAGGACTGAAGACCACAACAACTGGTCGCAATACATTCAGTAGGGTTTAGAGTGTTAATGAGTGGGACGAAGACGCCCTTTTGGGATGCATAATTTTACGAACTCAACACAGGCACTAAAGATCATTTCCCGTGATTATTATACCTAAAGGTACATGAAAGTTGATCATGGTGAGCATAGATGCGGACCTACCAAGGATTTGTGTATAGCCATTGGCAACTAACGAAGAACTGGATGTCACACTATTTTGTACGTACAAGTATAGTATGCGGCAATGATATGGAAGGAGATTTTATGGTTCCGCCCAGTCTTGATAATTTTGGCACGGACGAAGTGAGTCTGTGAAAGGGTTTACTGTTTAGTTATTTGGATGTTTTGGATGAAGATGACTAGGATAGACGAATGAGGACCTCTTCTATAAACAAACCGTCAATGCAACTGCACTGCGTGAGAAAGTGAAATATGTACAGGTAAATGGTAGAGAAGCAATGGAAGCTTTGTTACTGTGGTTCATGGATCTGTCTAATCCGTGTTCCGATACCAGCAACGCTACAAACACGCACCTCAGAATACCAAAAGGGAATAATGCTCCATAGTCCAAGAATCCATATCGAGTTCCAAAGTGTACGCGAACGATACCGAAGGAATTTATCGACCAGCAGATAGGTGACGGTGTTATTGAGTATAGTGATAGTAAAATCGTTTAAATGACTGTGAGCGCCATGGGACTTAACTCCTGAGGCCATCAGTCCCCTAGAACGTAGAACTACTTAAACATAACCTACCTAAGGACGTCACACTCATCCATTCCCGAGGCAGGACTTGAACCTGTGACAGAACCTAACAGAAATATCCGTACCTTAAGACTGGAAAATATCCAAAAAGGGAAACAGGAGTAATCCGCTGAATTACAGGCCCACATCTCCAACTTTGATTTCAGTATGGTTTTGGAACATATACTGTATTCGAACCTTATGAAATGAAGAAAACGCTTTATTGACACATAGTAGCACGGATACAGAAGATATTGTTCTTGCGAAACCAACTACCGCTTTATGCTCATGAAGTAATAAGTGCTATCGACAGAGGATGTCAAATTGATTCATTATTTTTAGATTTCCAGAAGGCTTTCGACACCGTTCCTCACAAGCGTTTTCTAACCAAACTGCGTGCCTATGGAATATCACCTCAATTGTGCGACTGGATTCGTGATTTACTGTCAGAAAGGTCACATTTCGTAGTAATAGACGGAAAGTCATCGAGTAAAACAGAAGTAATATCTTACGTCCCCCAAGGGAGTGTTATAGGGTCTCTATTGTTCCTGATCTATATTAACGACCTAGGAGACAATCTGAGTAACCCTCTCAGATTGTTTGCAGATGATGTTGTTATTTTCATTCTTGTAAAGTCATCAGATGATCAAAACTACTTGCAAAATGATTTAAATAACATATCTGTATGGTCCGAAAAGTGGCACTTGACCCTGAATAAGTAAAAGTGTGAAGTTATTCACATGAATACTAAAATAAATTAGCTAAATTTCGATTAAGTCACACAAATCTGAGGGCTGCAAATTCAACTAAGTACTTAGGGAGTACGATTACAAATAACCTACATTGGAACGATCACATAGATAATATTGTGGGTAGAGCAAACCAAAGACTCCGATTCACTGGCAGAATACTTAGAAGGTACAATAGGTCTACTAAAGAGACTGTTTACACCACGCTTGTCCACCCTGCTCTGGAGTATTGCTGTGTGGTGTACGATCCGCATCAGGTGGGACTGACGGATGACATCGAAAAGGTACAAAAAAGGGCAGCGCGTTTTGTATTATCGCGAAATAGGGGAGATAGGGTCACAGATATGATACGTGAATTGGAGTGTCAGTCATTACAACAAACGCGTTTTTCGTTGCTACGGGATCATCTGATGAAATTTCAATCACCAGTTTTCTCCTCCGATTGCGAAAACGTTCTGTTGGCACCCGCCTACATAGGGAGAAGTGATCATCACAATAAAATAAGAGAAATCAGGCTCGTACAGAAAAATTTAAGTGCTCGTTTATCCCTCATGCCGCTAGAGAGTGGAACGGTAGAGTGACTGCTTGAAGGTGGTTTATTGAACCCTCTGCAATAGCAGAGTAATCACGTAGCTGTAGATGTTGATCGCGGACACACGGGCAACGGCTAAGATCGTGTCGTATTCGTGTTGACAGCCGAAATCAGCTTGACAGGAGCATGTGGAGAGCCAGTTTCCCAGTATGTTCCACACTTGGGGTTGTCTCTGCACTTCCACCGCCCGCTAAGGTGACCGCGTGACCGCGAAAAACCGTCCGTTGGGTAGCTCATTGGCTACTCATTTCTCATGGCCGCTTTTCGGGCTCAGTGCAAAATTAAAACTTACCCCACAGTTAATTGATACTGAATTATTTGTGTCAGTAAAGGGCCATTAGGCACGTTTGAAGCGGAAACGATTACGTGTGGGAAGACGCCCATTCGCTATGCACGTTAGTTTATAAATTATTGTAAGTTAAACGTTATAAATAATTCCTAAACTGTAAAAGTAAATATCTTGGCAACTCGATATGCGATTACAACAAAGGAGATCCTACGGATACATCTCGCAAAGCTGTATAGTACTGTGGTACGAGATTTACTGAAATTATTCAGATTTTTAAATGAGAAGCCGAAAAGTGGATTTATCACAATTAGAAACAGTTTTCTTACCAAACATATAGAGAAATATTTAAAGTAGCGGGAGCACTGTAAACATTACATGTATAGCAAGTTAGTTAACGTATAATTTAAATTGTTTGTTAATATTTACACACACAAATCCTAAAATGGAGAAAAACAAAAGAAATTATTGTTTATAAATAAGCTATGGCAGATAAAAGGAAACTAATAACAGCATAATATTTCTCGGAAACTTTCCGTGTGACCTGATGTATCATAATTGTATATAGGGTTAAAATTAAGAATTTCAGAAATTTTCACGTTCAGTAGTTTAACTGATTTCAGGGGCGCTTTAGAGAGGTTTTCTGAGTGAACAATGGAAATTTGGAGGGAAATATACGTTCCGAAGCCGTTGGAGGTCCTCAGACTGTGCTAGTCTGTGTTCGGATATGGTTTTATTTGATGAGCGGTGAAACAACCGCTAGTTCGCATGAGTGAATTGTTCAGAGTTGCTACTCTCGGACTAGATATATTTCAGCATTTGATGAACTTGTTTTTGTAATCCCTCTTCGCCAGTTTTGCAAGGGCCTCGTCGCTACTGCTGTGGAAACCGAGTTGCCGCAGTTGTTACGGTAGGTTGAGTTTGTGAGTTCGTGGAAAACCTTTTGATGCAGTACACCGCTAAGACAATTTCTCCCTGCCACTATTACACAGCTATGGCCCAGAGTCAGGTTGCGGGACAGGAGAGCGAAGGTTCTACAGCACTTCAACAAATTAGTAACAAAGTCACAGAAATGAAGTAAAAAGGTTTACTTATGTATGTGACTTGTTGAGTAATGTAGTCTGCAACGCTGCATGTAATAAAACACAAGATAAGGTCCTCAATGGCTAAGTGCAAACAATCATAGGTAACCTTCACACTACATAGCAAATGTAATTTAAAACAACTGTCTGTTCACTTCTAATAGTTCACTAAACGATGTTCCCTGTTGAAGTCAGCCGTGGACGATGATGAATAACCAAGTGGGCGAGAGCTGCTCTTCTACCTTCCCAGTGTAATTCCAAGCCTATATTTTATTCAAAATAAATTTCACGAATCTATTGTACGCGGAATGTGACTGAATTTTGATCCTGTTCTCGTAATATTAATAAAAGGGACTTCATCGTTAACAAAATAATAAATAATTAGTGTCAACGATATAATTTAATATTTTGTAAAACATTATCTCAGGCAATAGCCATGTAAAAAAGATAATGAAAATCTCAATCTTTTGTTATCTATGACTTCTATAGAAAAATCCTTCTTCTTGTTTAACTTTTTTACTTAAAGGATGTCTCGTAACACGGAGGTCTGTAAAAAAACTGTATTATGTTGCTAACTAATATCTGAAAATAGAGTTTATGTGTTACTGAGACGAATCTTCTTTGTTTGGTGTTTCATTTTATTTTATTCCCGTCCTGTATAAATGTTAAGTTTTCTGCTCAATTACAAAAGGGAACAGCCATTAGCACTATTGATGTACAGCGCGGTTTATTAGTAAATGGTGAATATTAAGCCATTATCATTGAGAAATATTTTCAATTGTTATTGCATGTAGTGTAGGTGCTTTAGTAGGAGTAAAACACGGTTGTCTTACGTTGGCTGCCATTTTAGTGAAATATTGCAGCGGCAGTTTTAAATTGATGTTCTATACAGACATAAATGTTGTTGGTCATAACTGCGATAACTGTGTACTGGTGGTCGAGGACCCACTCTGAGGTAATAAATTCCAGTTAGACTGTAAATACATTTAACTTATATTAACGGAAACAGCATCTTACATATAAATTCTTATCTGCTGATATGTAAAGCCTGGTTATTTCGTAACAACTTTTATGAAATATTTTGAAAGGAAAATACATTAGTATTGTGTACGTGTTATTGTGTGAGAAAACTGTCCATTTTGTTTGAAGAAAAGTGTTGCCACCTCGAATAACAGAAGCGTTAAATTTGGTAAACAATCTGCAACTAGCAAAGAGTCTTTTAAATATCTTCACTGAAATTACTAAAAATCATTAGTATTGTTTAATTTAGATTACTTATCATACATTTGGCTTGTTTGCTGGCTATATATGATTAGTTTTGGGAATGAACTTTGTGCCACTTACACGCTTGACAGACAACATTGCTATACTTTCCCAGGTGGAGATTTCTTTAACAAAATAACGATCATTAGACGGAAACGGCAATGATGAAATAAAACCTCATGCTACAATAATAATAAGTAAATAGTCTTACTGCAATCTTGCTGAACTTGTATAAGACGAAACACCAACTACACCACACGCCACACCAGTATGATTCTGTCCGCTGTCGTTAGGTCATTAGCGGATTGTACTCGGCCGGCATTTGGCAGTGGCGAAGTCGGTATCTTCATCGTCAGTGCCGACAGTGGCGCTGGTGGAATTCACGCAAGTGTCGAGTCTCTATGGCACTGTCACCAGCTCTCATCTCTGCGCCAGTGGTGCTTTTGACCTGGTTGTTTCTTGTTCGGACGACTCAGCACTTGTTACTTTCCGGGTTGTGTGTGATACAAGAGGCACTTATAAGTTATGTAGCCACTGTAGAATTAATAGTTTTATATGCCGTGGAACTTTAACCGTTTTCCTAAAGTTCAACTCTCTCCAAGTTCTTAAAAAAACTCAGTCAGGCTTTGAAATTAATTTATTGTGAACTGTGATTTTAGATTTTGCTACGTTTTAATTGAAAATAAACTCGAATTTGCACGTGAGTCCGTACGTGGTTTTTGATACGAAATCATGCCTGCATTAATATTCAATACTTTCGTGGAACATTTGGTACATTGCGACGAATGTGAATTGCCACCCAGTAGACGAAACATAGCCAAACTTGTAAGTTCATTCACATTTACGGGGAGCTTCGAGCTGATATAGAACTTGTGAACAGTTCAGAATTTCAATTTACGGCGAGTTGATAAGAGAGAGTGTTTTTAATTTTGACATCCACGCTACATGCACATTCCCATACAACCGGTATGGTCGCAATACAATGAATTTCTTTACTGCTAATTCTTACTCTAAGTACTGGATATCCTGGAATGGAATGTCCACGTCATCTTCCTTCCTTAATAGCGCTTCGCTAAACTCTTTGAAACCAATATGGAGTGATATGGGAAGCTGTTCATTACTCACACTATTGACTGGCCTACATTGCTCCAATCAACTCCTTTCGTTTTTAGTTTCATTATTTATAGGACTGGCCTTTCACAGTTCTACGATTTCTGCTGGCACATCATGACTCTCGCCTCTCTCGTATCGTCCAGAGTGAGTACCTCTCAGAGACCAGCAGCCATGCCTGTAAGCGCGATTCCACCTCTTCCCAGTTCTATTTGGAACACGTAATTTTATGGTTTTGCCATCCACAACTTTCATTTTTTTAATTCTGTTAAAAAACTATTACAGTCTTCCAAAAACCCTTTGGTAGCCACATTACCTGTTAGTAGTTCCTTTATTACAAGATCATATACAGTCGGTTTCGCGATGATTTAATCGCGTCCTCAGGAGTATACATATAACAAATGTAACATTAGTTTGTTAAAAAAATACAATGGACCTGGCCTTCCGGCTCTTCAAACAAAGTCACGTTGGAGACGATGAGAAGGTTGGTTAAGCATATCCTCACTAACTTTGCTGGATCGTATGGTGTGTCCAGATATTGGTTTTATTCTATCTTTTCCTTGAAATATTGGATAACTCTGTTATAATTTGACTCACAGAATGCCTCTTACATCAGACTTTCTTTATTTACCCAGTTTTGGATACTCTTTGACCAGAAATCTGATTAAAATACCCATCTGAAATCCAGATACATCTTACAATATCGCATTATTAACTACGTTCGCGTGGCCAACTTCTGTCACAAATGCCCACATTCGAAAGAATGGGAGTTCCAAGATATGGAACAGTCTGATTCATTTTATTTTGAAGATAAATTGGATTGCTGCGCTGATGTAAACGCCCCTTCAAATTGGTCCTGTCACATACGTGGGCGTGGATAATCTGTACGGTCAGGGAACAAGGTATACAGATATTTCTGACCTGAGATAAGATGAAGATGATTTTAATCCTTGTCTAAATCGATTAACATATCTGGTTCATTTGGTATAACCTGCATGGACGTCCCACAAGGTGTAGTATTTCCTCCAATTCATTTAGTTCGCCTGACTCAGTATGCACACTCTTGTTTCCTGTGCTCAACGAAGCATTTCTACCATTACCTCCCATAGTTTAGCTGCAGTCCACGACCCAAGGCCATTGAATATGATGCAACTATTCCTTTTTCCTTCTATTTATCTCAATATGATTAATTTAAATTTCAAGAGCAACTGGATTGCTGAGCTGTCGTAACCTGTGAGAGGACGAGTGCAATTAGTGTCCTCGCCTCTGCAAGGCGAAAGTTGTTTAACGACATGGGTTAGTAATTCCAGCCTATCCTAAACTATTACTGCTTCCTCTCTCCATAGTTTTAACGTTTCATCGTGCTACACAATGGCCGAGCCACATTCTGCTGCATTTCAGGACACTCTCTGCTAATTTCATTTTGACTTTGCAGACTTGGACTTGGTCAAACGTTGCAGCATCGTTTCACAAAGCCAACTCTTCTTCCAAGAAAATCATTCGATTCTCTATCCCTATGGTTCCCATGGCCTGGTTTTCTGCCACCTCAGCTAGTTTTTGCCTACTTCTTCACGCCAGTGATTCACTGTTTGTAATTATGATCTAACTTCGCTAATTTCCCTCCTAATTTCCCTCACGGTTTCTTTGCTTTTGGCAATATATGCATTTAATTTGGCGTCTTATGCCAGAATCTTTTTCCCTATCTTACTCTCTGTAGTACTCAGACTCGTTTCCACTTTCTCACTCTGTTCTTCTACTTTCTTCTCTAAATCAGTATTCTGCATTTCAACATTCGTTTCCAAGTTCTTGTTAGGTCCTTAAGAGTTCCTAAGTCAAACACAGGCATAATAGGCAAGGATGCTCTCCAACTGGCGCTTCTAACTGCACTTCCTCCTCACACACGTTCCATCTTGTCAGAGACTTTAGTTTGAGACTGAATTCATCTATACACATGAAAACAAATAATGTAAGAAAATGACAAAACTCAAATGGAAATCGAAAATAAAATTGTTTCCCTTTTATTTACACCACTGACAGTCATGAAAACTGTACTTAATGTGTCTTTTCCATGTTCACTCACTGAGAATCAAGTTGCATAAGAAGTCACGCTCATATACACAATCCCCTAAAATGCAACAAACAATGAAGAAATACAACACCGTCTCTCAGTACTGTTTTACACTAGTCACAATTACGTTGACTTCTGCGAGAGATATTTTATAGACTAGAGTCTTCACTACATATAACGTTTAAATAAAAAATTTCGTGATATCAAAAAACCTGGCTGGATCACAATATAAAAGATACTCGTTGTTCTTTCTATAATATTTACTTCAGGCATTGATTCTATCTATAGTCTGATTACTGGGCGATACTGAATTTTGAATTTATTAAAGCACGTTATATAGCTTTTAACACATACTTTGGAATTTATATAGCCACTGTTTTTTATTTTTGCAATGAGCAAGCAATGACTCTCTATACGCAAGTTCCACTGAGTGCGTTATTGTATGTCATTCAGAGAACGTAATGAAATTTGCTGCAATGATTTATCTCTGATCTGCAACGGATTGTGTCTTCAGCACAGATGATCATGAAATTAATTTCATTTCCTATTTCAAAACGCATTTCTCAGGCAGGGCAGCTGTTGTCAGTAATCATAGGAAGTGGAATGCATGTGAGGAAAAAGACTAATGAACAACATCCTCTTAAGGGCATTAACATAACAAACTCGTGATTCCTTATGGAGAGTCGCTTCCTAAGCAATCTTTTGACATAATACTTTCAACAAAGGCTCATACCATCATAAGGCCACGAAATGGGTGCTCTGGTCAATGAAACATTCACTACAGGTGGGTAAATATGTCACTCGAAGATAAGTTCACCATATCAAAAAGAAACCTAAAAATTTCTACGAATTGCAAGCTGTTGCCACAAAATCTATCTTGTGATCAAACATTCTTCTCAAGATATTCAACAAAGCAGAATGGAAAGATAACAACATGGGTGATTAATAAAATGCGTTCGTCCTTCGAAATACTAAATTGAGATCTATAAAACAATAGTGCACGAAATATAGTTACATAAATCCCTTGATAAATGAATTTATATACTGCAGGGGCTGCCTACATTAGGAAACGAAACGACTAACTCGCATCATAACCGAAATATTCTATCATAAATTTGCTCGAAAGCATCACGTCTTACTCAGCACACTGCTAGACTTCGACACAATACCTCAGAGAATTTCTAGAGTTTCCCTAATGCTGACGTCTGGTGCAACATCACTGAGTGCAAGCGCAGGACAGATCATAATCAAAAATTAAACTCTGGCACCAGGCGCTTTGTACAATCTCGTCGATAAAAAAAAAAATGCCAGCACATATTGCTCAACTCACCCATCGACTCACCATTCGAACATTGTACAAGGATTCTGTGGAATTTTCCGCGACTCGCATGTTGGTCAGCCTGACCAACCGGAAATCCACGTTTTTAAAAAGAGCGGGACAAACGTTGAACAAAGGTTCTGTGGAAATTTCCAAACTTCGCTTGTTGGTGAGCCTGACCAACCGGGAATCCACTGTTTTAAAAAGAGCAGGACAAACCTTCTGCTCTGGCCGAGCAACGCCAGAAGCCAGTTGTGAAAAAAGAATTTAACAGACATTATATTTTGAAACATTCAGGTCTGACTGAACTTATACTTTCCCTTGCATCTTGCACACAAAGGTGACAAAAGTCACGGGACACCTCTTACTACAATGACGCACCGCGTTTTATAGGTCGTAGTGCTGCAGCTCGACATGGCATGGAGCCAACAAGACGTTGCAAGTCCCCTGCAGAAACATTGAGCCATGCTGCCTCTATAGCCATTCATAATGGCGAAAGTGTTGCCTGTGCAGGATTTTGTGCGCGAAGTGATCTCTCGATTATGTCCCATACAGTTTCGATTGGTGACCAAATCATTTGCTCATAGGTTCTTCAAACCAACCGCGAACAATTGTCGCCCATGTGACACGGCTCATTATCATCCACAAGAAACCCATCGTTTTTTGGGAAGGTCCACACACTGTTTTCAGTGCTGCTTATCTGTTAGCACTGACACCTCTACGCAAACGTCGCTGCTCTCTGTGTTAATTGAAGATCATCGGCTATTGCGTTGTCCATGCTCAGAGATAATGTCTGAAATGTACTATTCTAGTCACAACTGTGGTTGCGGAATATTGAATTCCCTAACTATTATCGACATATACTGTCCCAAAATCTAGCTGCAACTAGCATTCCATGTTCAAAGTCTGTTTATTCCCTTCTTGCGGCCATAATCACACCGTAAACCTGTTCACATGAATCGCCTGAGTATAAATAACAGCTTCGCCGATGCACTACTCTTTTGTACCGTGTGAACGCGATACTACCAAAATCTGTATATCTGAATATCGCTACTCCATCACTTTGTCACATCACTGAATCAGGTCGGAGCGCGCTTCTTGAAAGTTACCTGAGTGTACTGGAGTGTACTGGAAAACGCAAATTAAAGAGGAGTACGTGACGCCTCGCACAGAGGGACAGCCCTGTTGAAGATGTTTGGCATTTTGAGCTTGTACAACGCATACGGCTGGGGAGTCATAATCCTATTATTTTCTAAGCTGAAGTATAAAACGAGATTTGGAATGTTATGAAGTAATAGATCTACAATCACGCCTGATAGACCGGTTGAGACTCATCGTTAAACATTATTTCGCAACGTTTATGAAAGGCTGCTAAAAGCGCGACGATATTTGTGTTCTCCTAAAACCTCCTAAGAGCTTATTATGTTCATAGAATAGTTTTCATTTAGTGCAATTCAATCAAAATTGGATGAATTAAAATTGAAGTACCAAATTTGTTAGAAATGAAATAAATCATCTTCGGCTACAATCAAACATTTGGTGAATCTAAATTTATGTCCACACGGATGTAAGATTTTCAGTTATTTAGAACCGATCATTAATACACAAATCAAAAAAAGGTTTTGCATCACCTCTGTTCCGAGAGTTCCGGAACCTGTACAGAAAACTGGAATAGATATCAACATGCTCATGAAAACTACACATTGCATGTTGTACCACCATACAGCGAGACCTTCAGAGGCGGTGGTCCAGATTGCTGTACACACCGGTACCTCTAATACCGAGTAGCACTTCGTCTTGCATTGATGTATGCCTGTATTCGTCGTGGCATGATATCCACAAGTTCGTCCAGGCATCATTGATCCAGACTGTCCCACACCTCAACGGCGATTCAGCTTAGATCCCTAGAGTGGTTAGTTGGTCACGTCCTCCATAAACAGCCCTCTTCACTCTATTCCAGGCATATTCGATAGGGTTCATGTCTGGAGAACATGCTGGCCACTCTAGTCGAGCGACGTCGTTATCCTGAAGCAAGTCATCCACAAGATGTGCACGACGGGGTCGCGAATTGTCCTGCATGAAGACGAATGCGTCGCCAATATGCAGCCGATATGAGTGCACTATCGATCGGACAATGGCATTCACGTACCGTACAGCCGTTACAGAGGGTCCATGACCACCAGCGACGTACGTCGGCTCCACATTTTGCCACCACAAAATATCAGGGAACCTCTACCTTGCTACACTCGCTGGACAGTGTGTCTAAGGCATTCAGCCTGACCGGGTGGCCTCCACACACGTCTCCGACGACTGTCTGGTTGAAGGCACGTGCGACACTCATCACTGAAGAAAAAGTTATACCAATCCTGAGCGGTCTATTCGGTATGTTGCTGGGCCCATCTGTACCGTGCTATATGGAGTCGTGGTTGCAAAGATGGAACTCGCCATGGACGAGATGTTGCACATCATGCAGCCTATTGCGCACAGTTTCAGTCTTAACACGATCTCCTGTGGCTGCACGAAAAGCATTATTCAACATGCTGGTGTCAGGATTCCTCCGAGCCATAATTTTGGTAGTGGTAATCCACTGCAGTAGTAGCCTTTGGGCAGCCGGAGCGACGCGTCATCGATAGTTCCTGTCTCTCCGTATCCCCTCCATGTCCGAACAACATCGCTTTGGTTACTCCGAGACGCCTGGACACTTCCCTTGTTGAGAGCCCTTTCCTGGCACAAAGTAACAATGCGGAGTAACAATGCGGACGCGATCGAACCGCGGTACAGACCGTCTGGACATGGTTGAACTGCAGACAACACGAGCCGTGTACCTGCTGTCTGGTGGAATGACTGGAACTGATCGACTGTCGGAACCCCTCCGTCTAATACGCACTGCTGATGCGTGGTTGTTTATATCTTAGGGCGGCTTTAGTGACATCGCTGAACAGTAAAAGGGACGGTGTCTGTGATACAATATCCACAGTCAATGTCTATCTTCACGAGTTCTGGAAACCGGAGTGATGCCAAACTTTTTTTTAATGTGTCTATATTGTGCTTCCCAGCGAGTTACCCACAGGAGACGAGACGCAACAAATTGTAAAATTTAGTTTCAAATTTACCTTTTAAATTCTTTAAAATGGTCTAGCAATCCCCCTCTCAGGTGACTATCTAACGGCTTGCAAGGGCAACAAATATTTGATTTTCGGTATTTCATATGATTAATAACGTAATTCAAAAATTTAAAATTCTCTCACTAACTACTCATTAAAAGTCAAGATTTTAAGTTAAAACTGTAACGCAAAAAGTCTAATATTAAAGCTAGAAACTGTGCTGGTCTTTACACGGCGTAGCTCACGGCGTATTCGTCCAGTAGTTGAAAAGGCGAGCACTTAGCAACTGTCAACAAATTAATTTTTTTCATTTTCAATCATGAAGTATTACGTGTTTAACATCAAATATTTAAGAAATCAACTCATTTTTAACTAACTGAATGATGCTGTTTTGTGCAAGGGATTCCGATTCTTTAAGGAACTGGGATGCAGCTACTGGTCTTTGCATATTTCCAGAACACTTAATGCAATATTTTGTACAGAGTGTGCTACACAGCTTAAATGTATTTATGGAGTGGCATTAAATAATCACCAAAATCAGTTCTAATGTATAGATATTGGCAGACAACTAGCTTCAGTCAAGTGAGCATCTGAAAGTCACGGATTAGCACTACATCAGGTGATAGTTGAAGTAGACTAATCAATGAGTTTATAGTAATAAAATATCTGCAATCACTAGAAACTGATTACCAATTAGTTTTATTTCAGTTAAAGGTTGTACCCCCAGTTTCTTTACTTATTCTTTAATTTCTTCTTCTGTGCAGTCTTTTACTGATCTCAGGAAACTCGGAACTGTAAGAACATCTATTGCGTACGTCACTTCAGAGAATCCCTCGATAGGTAGTGGAATACAATTTTGCCTGAAGAAGGTGTGTGGGAAGTCCGAGGAAGAGATGGTGAGGCCAGAAAAGACCATCTAGCTTAAATCTGGATTGGCAGAAGAATTAGTTTTATTTTAGGTTCAGAAGCAGTTTGCTGTATATGCAACGTTGATTATCAGTGTCAAATATTTGGTGCTACACAGAACAATTTTGTACTTAACGGGTGTAGACCAGTAACAACACGTGGCCTGTAGTGAAAATACTATAAACATGTCTGATCATTGTGGTTGATGTGACTAAATTACGAGATGGTGTTTTGCTCGGCCAAGACTTTTTTTGTTCGAATCCCGAAGGGAAAATAAACTTCATCACCAGGAAGTTGTACGCAAGGGTAAGGGACCAAGGCATGTATAGATTTAAAAAAATGGTTCAAATGCCTCTGAGCACTATGGGACTTAACATCTGTGGTCATCAGTCCCCTAGAACTTAGAACTACTTAAACCTAACTAACCTAAGGACATCACACACATCCATGCCCGAGGCAGGATTCGAACCTGCGACCGTAGCAGTCCCGCGGTTCCGGACTGAGCGCCTGAACCGCTAGACCACCGCGGCCGGCTATATATTTAAACTCTACAGTGCAATGGGTTGTATAGCTTCAGATCACATACTTACTTCGAATGCCTCACTGAAACAAAAGTGTATTAACTGCTGACGGTTACCTCGCTGTCTTAAGTGATAATTCAGTACACTCCATGGGAAATACAACGCACCATGAAGGAATTATTCGCATGAGATGGGATGTGCAATTACAGACAAACAAATGATTACAGTATTGGAAAACTTGCAGGATTTATTCAGCAGAAAAAACTTCTAAAATTGAACAAATCAGTAACGCCTTGGTCCACCTCTGTCCCTTATGCAAGCAGTAACTCGGCTTGGGATTTTTTCATAGAGTTGTTGGATGACCTCCTGAGGGATGTCGTGCCAAATTCTGTCCAATTGGCACTTTAGCTAGTTAAAATCCCGGGTTGATTTCAAGACTTTGTCCATAATGCTCCAAACATTCTCGACTGCGGACAGATCCGGCGACCTTTCTGGCAACGATAAAGTTTATACAGCACGAAGACAATCAGTAGAAACTCTCGTGGTATGCAGGTGGGCGTTGTTGTTGTTGTGGTCTTCAGTCCGAAGACTAGTTTGATGCCGATCTCTACTCTTGTCTATTCTCTGCAAGCCTCTTCATCTCTGAATACCTACTTCTACCTACATTCTTCTGAATCTTCTGACTTTATTCGTCTCTTGGTCTCCCATTACCATTTTTACCTCCGACACTTCACTCGAATATTAAATTAATGATTCCTTGGCATCTCAGAAAGTGTCCTGTCAAATGGTCACTTCTTTTAGTCAAGTTGTGCCATGAGTTTCTTGTGTCCCCAGTTCTATTCAACGCCTCATTACTGATTACGCGATCTATTTATCCAATCTTCATCATTCTTCTGCAGCAACACATTTCAAACGCCTCTGTTCTCTTTTTGTCCAAACTGCTTACTGTTCATGTTTCACTTCCATACATGGCGATAGTCCAGACTAATACCTTCAGAAAAGACTTCTTAAGACTTAAATCTATATTCGATGATGACAACTTTCTCTTCTTCATAAACGTTTTCTTGCCATTTCCAGTCTACATTTTATTTCTTGCACTACCTTGCTGAAGTATCGGCCCAGGATGTCTTGCTATGAAGGGCACGAAAATGGATAAAAATACCGTCGACGTACCGCTGTGATGTAAGGATGCCATGGATGACAGCTAACTGGGTCTTGCTATGAAATGAAATCACACCACGGACCATCACTCCTGGTTGCCGGGCTGTTGACGGGCGACACAGTCAGGTTGGTATCCCACCGCTATCTGCAGACGTCTTAGGCCAGGAATCTCACTGACTGAATTAGAATTGTCTTCGGTAATCAGTCGCGCTTCAGAATGAGCCCGGATGGCCAATTCTGCCAATCAGTCAACACCGTACTGAATAATTGCTTGCATAAGAGTCAGAACTGGACCATTTAATTACTAACTTGCTCAATTCGTGAAGCTCTTTCTCTTGAATAATTCATCCAGTGTCTTTTTTCACTTTTTATTTTTTTTACTTCGAGGGTACTTAGGCCTTCTTTTTGCTTTGTATGAATTGAAATATACTGATTATTCATTGCTACTGCAGTGTTATCTTGAGGCTGTGAGAAAGGAGGACAGGCGCTCCAAGGCGCGGAACCAGAGATGATGCTGAGGGCAGACGAAACTCGAAGAGATATTGTTACATGAAGTAAACCGTAAGGGGAGAGCCTTGCGAAAAGGCAGACGAACCGAGACGCGGTCCCAGGGCGCTAGTTACTCTTCAAGGAATTAACATATAACTTCATATGTCGTCTGCACTCTGTGGTAGGTTGCCACCGTAGAACTTTGTAAGCAACAGGCACTTATTAGCGTATGAAGCCAGCTTGATATCAGACCTGAGAACAGCAACGTCAGTAGGCTCACAAGGGTTAGAAAGAGAGCGAAAACGCCAAAAAATTGTTAACCTAGCAGTCCCTACTCTGGGGAGCCCGAGGGGTTGCACTAAATGACGTATAACAATAATGTTGCAAGCCTTATTTGGCAGAGCAGTTACGTTTAGCTTTCAGCTGAACAATGTGGATACCAAATACTGACTTGGTTAGTGCAACTGCATTAACATCCCCACCTTAGGAGCAGTAGAGGGGCCTAACTAAACCGTGATTGGCAGGCTCCTGCAAGAGATCTGCGGGATTGGCTGGGTGGCTTTAAGTGGGGAAAAACAGTGCCCCCACGCTACTCTTTCAAACCCCTAGATTCCGCGGAGTTCTCAGTCAAACGATCTGGGCGCAACATCCGGGTCCGTCGACTCGAGCCTCGGTCCAGCTCCGCGTAAGTCTGCTCTCTCACTTGGAGTGCGTCAGTGAACAGTGTCACATGCAGTATGTTTTGTTTTGCAACTACGTTGTTGCGTCCAGATGTTGCTAGTGTTTGCTACTGTGGCTGGCATCCACTGCTCGGACTTCTGCACTGGCTTCTGTTGTAACAGTGTTATTCATGCTTTTTCTAACTCTAGAACAGTGTATTAGTTAGCCCTGTCTGGAATATACAACTATTTCAAAACCCTGTTTGCCGAAGAGTCTCCACGAGTTCCCTACCAAGTCTCACCACCTGCATTTCTAGTAAATGCCTGTACACCGTTGGCTCAGATATAAGAAAACAATCAAATGCCTTCACTGTGAATTATCCTTCTTCCTTCTGTTCTGTACCGCTCGGGAGCGCAGACTGACCAGTAACAGCATTTCTCCGTCTCCCACCTATATCAGGACACGACAGAGTGTGCTGATAGTGAAGGAATAAATTCAGAAGTATTAAGAAAACAAAATACTGTTTTCTTTGATAGTAAATAAACTTGGCGGTATCGATCGAGCTCTTCTTGGAGCGAAGACCAGTTGATAGTGGTTGGTGGCCGAAGAGAGGATGACAATGATGTGTCGTCTGCTACCGAGCGCGGCTGCCCTCAGGAGAACGGCTGTTGTGTCCCCGTCTGGCCATCCATGTCCAGGCCTACCGTTGTTACCCTGACCCATTAAGGCGCTGCTGGAGTGGTTCATCCGAAAAGACACGCCCAATGTCCTTCCCTACCTTCCTCCAGTCCGAGCTAGTGATCCATCCCTCACGACACCGTCAACGACGTGAGCAAAACGCTAGTCTCGCATCGTTTCTGTCCTTCACTGCTGCCGTTTCATCGCGATAAACGCAGACTGGTGACATTCCGGTAGGGGTTACGTTCAGGTATCCTGGCGCTCCTAACAAGTTGAAGTCCCTTCATACTAGATTCACGCATGCTGCTTCGCCTCATTGAAGACATTCAGGGACAAGATTTCTCACAACGATGCTGTGCTGTGGATACAGACCATTCTTTGCGTCCGACTGTAAGTGTCGTGGCAAACTCGCTTTACTGATGGAAGTCGGAGTATAGATATACGAGAATTTTTGATTACCACCTCGAAGAAATCTGGCTGTGACAACGACATTTGGTGATGGTGTTTGTTCTTCTCTACGTCTTGACACTTCAGTTCGATAAGTTTTTACCATATATTGACGATCTGGCGGAGACCATGGTTGTACAAGCCTGTATTTGGGCCATTATACAAACGGGTCACCTCAAAATTCACCTCGTAGTCATCCTGAAAAAGCCCGTCATGCAACGGTTTCTTCACCCAAGGATAGAAGAAGAAGTCACAGGAAACCATGTCAGGAGAATATCGGCCGAAAGACGAAGAACGTTACTGCGCATGGGTGTCCGCAGAAATTTTGCCAAACGAATGCAAGATTCAAAAACTGCCATTTTTGATGCAATTATCTCTGACAGTTCCAAAAAGACGACCTGCCCCAAAAACTTACTTTCGAAAGAAGTGCGTAACACCTATTGCATTTCAATGATTAATATCCACTAAGTAATTTTGAAGGTAGATTTCTTTGATAATAAATATTAACCACACGCAAAACTATCCAGAAAGTAAATCTTTTTACATGATTAATATGAGTATTGATGTCATTTTTGTCATTCAACTGTCATTAAACCCAAGGGACCCAACAAGTCATGAAATAAAGCTAGAAAATATCACAAAACTGTTTATTCCTATTCTTATAACGTTATGTCGAAACTGTATTTCAAAAACTGAAACAGAAAAAAAATTAAATCGAAAAATTTGTGTGATATATTCACAAAAATAACCAACAGAAGACACTCTTCAAACTGTAAAAACTAGAAACAGAGCGTAGGAATATGGTGCTGCAATGATTGTATTGTGCTGGCAACCCGCACATCAGAATGTTGGATAAGTCACTTTGTACAGCTTGATATGACCGTTACGCGGACGTTCCAGGGAAAATATTGAGGACTCTATTTCGGCGCTAATGATTTTATCATCACAGACGGACCACAGTTATGTAGAAAGTTTTTAAAGAAAGTTAATTTGAAAGTAAACTGTTAGTATTTAACATCATCAATATTTCAGTTTTACAGCCACTCTCAAGTTCAAATTGAAATGTCACACAGGTCTTATAGTATCATGGGCCTTGCTGACGTGGGGTGGCTTGCGTGCCTCAGTGATAGTGATAGTCGTGCTAAAGGTGCAACCACAGCGGAGGGGTGTCTGTTGAGAGGCCTGACAAACGTGCTTTTTCTGAAGAGGGGAGGCAGGCTTTTCAGTTGCTGCAGGTGTGACAGTCCAGATGACTGGCTGATCTGCCCTTGTCGCATCAGCCAACATGGCCTTGCTGTGCTGGCAGTGTGAACGGCTGAAAGCAACAGCCTTTAATCTTCCCGAAGGCATGCATCTCTACTGTATGGATAAGCGACGATGGTATTCTCTTGGGTAAAATATTGCAGTGGTAAAGTAGTTCCCTATTCTGATCTTAGGGCGGGAACTACTCAGAAGGAAAGCCACTTCAGGAAAAACAAAACTGTCATTCTACGAGTCGGAGCGTGGAATGTTACATTCCTTAAAATGTGGGTAAGAAAATTTGAAAAGGGGAATGGACAAATTGAAGTTAGATGCGGTGGAAATTTGTGAGGTCCGATGGCAGGAGAAACAGGGCTTTTGGTCAGCTGAGTACAGAGTTATAAATAAAAAATGAAATAGAGATAATACTGGAGTAAGTCAAATAACGAATAAGAAAATAGAAATGCGGGTAAGCTACTGCGAACAGTATATCAAAGCATTATCGTTGCCAAGAGAGACATGAAGGTAACACTCACCACAATAGTACAAGTCTATACACAGCTAGCTCCGCGGATGATGAAGAGTTCGAAAATATGTAAGAAGGGAAGAAATTATTCAGATATTTAAGACAAAGGAAAATTTAACTGAGGTGGGGGACGGGAATTCGACAGTAGGAAAAGGAAGTGAGTGAAAAATAGTATGTGAGCTTGGACTGGGGAAAAGGAATGAAAGAGGAAGCTGCCTGGTAGAATTTTGCACAGAGCATAGTTTAATCATCGCTAACTCCTCCTTAACAATCATGTAAGGTGGTCGTACCCGTGGAACAGGCTTGGAGAAGCGGAAGGTTTCAAATACATTATATAATGGTAAAAGAGAGAATTCGGGGCCAGACATTAAACTGTGAGACATTTACATGCGCAGATGTGGACTTTGACCACAGTGTATTGGTTATGAACTTTGGGTTAAAACTGAAAAATTTTCAGGAAATCAGAATATTAAGGGGATAATTTGAAGGAAGCGCGGAAGTTGCTGAGAGTTTCAGACGGTGCATTAAGCGACGATTGATTGAAAAAGGGGGTAGAAATACTGTTGAAGAAGAATGGGTAGGTTTGAGAGATGAAATAGTGAAGGCAGCAAAGGATGAGGTAGGTAAAAATGCAAGGCCTACTAGAAATCTATGGATATCACAGGCGATATTTAACTGATAAAAGGAAAAAATAAATAAATAAATATGCAACAATTGAAGCAGGTGAAAGGGAATATATACCATACGTCGAAAAATGAGTTTGAGAGTAAGTGTAATACGGCTAAGCAAGAATGGCTAGAGGACAAATGTAGGGATTTATAACCATACAAAACTAGGGGGAAAGGTAGATAACAGTTAAATTAATGATACCTTTTGAGAAAAGAGAAGGGGCGTGTGAATATTAAGAGAGCAGTAGTAAGCAAAAAAGGGAAAGCTGAAAGGTGGAAGGAGAATATACAAAAAAATGAACTTAAAGGCAATATCATTGGAAGGGAAGATGAAGATGAAATAGGAGACATGATACTGCGGGACGGATTAGACAGATTCCTGAAAGACATAAGCCGAAACAAGACTCCTAGAGTAGACGCGTTAGAACTACTGATAGCCTTGAGAGAGACAGCCATGACAAAACTCTCCCATCTAGTGAGAAAGATTTATAAGATAGACGAAATACACTACTGGCAATTAAAATTGCTTCACCAAGAAGTAATGCAGATGATAAAATTGGAAAAATATATTATAATAGAACTGATATGTGATTACATTTTCACGCAATTTGGGTGCATAGATCCTGAGAAATCCGTACCCAGAACAACCACCTCTGGCCGCAATAAGGCCTTGATACTCCTGGGCATTGAGTCAAACAAAGCTTGGATGGCGTGTACAGGTACACCTGCCCATGCAGCTTCAGCACGATACCACAGTTCATCAAGAGTAGTGACCGGCGTATTGTGATGTCGTCGAACTGTTCGTGCAGATGATTATTGTATTGCAAACCTCCCCATCTGTTGACTCAGGAATCGAGACGTGGCTGCACGACCCGTTACAGCCATGCTGATAAGATGCCTGTAATCTCGACTGCTAGTGATACGAGGCCGTTGGGTTCCTGCACGGCGTTCCGTATTACCCTCCTGAACCCGCCGATTCCATATTCTGCTAACAGTCATTGGATCTCGATCAACGCGAGCAGCAATGTCGTGATACGATAAACAGCAATCGCGATAGGCTACAATCCGACCTTTATCAAAGTCGGAAACATGATGGTACGCATTTCTCCTCCTTACACGAGGCATCACAACGACGTTTCACCAGGCAACGCCGGTCAACTGCTGTTTGTATATGAGAAATCGGTTGTAAACTTATCTCATATCAGCACGTTGTGGGTGTCGCCACCGGCGCCAACCTTGTGTGAATGCTCTGAAAAGCTAAACATTTGCAGTGCGACTGCTACGGTCGCAGGTTCGAATCCTGCCTCGGGCATGGATGTGTGTGATGTCCTTAGGTTAGTTAGGTTTAAGTAGTTCTAAGTTCTAGGGGACTGATGACCACAGCAGTTGAGTCCCATAGTGCTCAGAGCCATTTGAACCATTTTTTAATCAGTTGCATATCACATCATCTTCTTCCTGTCGGTTAAATTTCGCGTCGGTAGCACGTTATCTTCGTGGTGTAACAATTTTAATGGCCAGTAGTGTATATTCAGACTTCCTAAAAATATAACAATTCTAATTCCAAAGAAAGGAGGTGCTGACAGATCTGAGTATTATCGAACTATAAATTTAATGTCATGGTTGCAAAATACTAAAACGAATTGTTTGCAAAAGAATGGAAAAACTGGTAGCAGCCGACCTTGAAAAAGATCGGTTTGGATTCTGGAACACGAGAGGCAATATTGACGCTATTTTGCCTCAGAAGATGGGTTAAGGAAAGGCAAACCTACGTTTCTAGCCTTCTTAGAATTGGAGAAAGCTTTTGACAGTGTTAACTGTAAAACACAATTTAAAATTCTGAAGGTAGTGAGCTGCAGGTTATAAATATCTTGTACGGAAACCAAACGGCAGTTATAATAGTCGAGGGGCTGGGAAGGAAAGCAATGTTTGAGAAGGGAGTGAGACATGGTTGTAGTCTAGCCCCAGTGTTGATCAATCTGAACACTGAGCAAGCGATGAAAGAAACCAAAGAAAAGTCTGTAGAAGGAAGTAAAGCTAAGGGAGAACAAACGAAACCTTTAAATTTGCTGATGGCACTGTATGTCAAAGAAAACAAATGACTTAGAAGAGCAGTTGAACGGAATGGACACTGTCTTGAAAGTGATCAAGGCTAATGAACTATTGTAAATCACATGAGGTGATGCTGGGGCATTAGATCAGATAACGAGATATTAGAAGTGTAGTAAATGTTTTTCCAATTTGGGCAGTAAAATAACTGATGGTGGCTGAAATAAAGAGAATATAAAATGTACAGAGGCAAGAAAAGCGATAATTAATAAGAGGGCCGCTCGGGATTAGCCGAGCGGTCTCAGGCGCTGCAGTCATGGACTGTGCGGCTGATCCCGGCGGAGGTTCGAGTCCTCCCTCGGGAATGGGTGTGTGTGTTTGCCCTTAGGATAATTTAGGTAAGTAGTGTGTAAGCTTAGCGACTGATGACCTTAGCAGTTAAGTCCCATAAAATTTCACACACACAACAACAACACTTAAGAAGAGCATTTTTGTTAATAGCAAATGTAGATTTAATTGTTAAGGAAGTCTTTTCTGAAGGTATTAGTCTTGAGTGTACCTATACATTAGGTAAAACATTGGGCGATGAAGAGTTGAGACGAGAAAGGAATAGTAAGTGTTCATATGTGATGCTACAGAAGAATGCTGAAGATTAGATGAGTAGATCGTGTAACTAATGAGCAGGTACTGAACATATTGAGCAGAAAATAAATTTGTTGCTTATCTGTTGGTAGGACACACACTGAGACATTAAAGGGTCTCCTGTCTACTGTTCTAGGAACTGTAGAGGGCAGAGATTGCTGAGGAAGACGAAGAGATGAACACAGCAAATTGTTCAAATGGCTCTGAGCACTATGGAACTTAACATCTGATGTCATCAGTCCCCTAGAATGTAACTTAAATCTAACTAACCTAAGGACATCACACACATCCATGTCCGAAGCAGGATTCCAACCTACGACCGTTGCGGTCGCGCGGTTCCAGACTGAAGTGCCTAGAACCGCTCGGTCACACCGGCCGGCTAAACACAGCAACCAGATTGAAAAAGATGTAGGTTGCAGTACATATTCGAAGATAAAGAGGCTTGCACAGGATAGAGTAGCATGTAGGGCTGCATCAAACCAGTCTTTGGACTAAAGACCACAGCAACAATAACAATCATTCTGAAGAGCAAGTTGAAACGCCACATTTCAACTTGCACTCGTGAATGCCTATGAAGCCGCGATCCCAGCGGACGGTAACCTTTTTCACGTTCATAAAAGTCGTGCAACATATTAGAAATTGACCTGTGAATTGTTTCATCTCGGTTATAATACGCCAGTCTCAGTTCTCTCAACAGGGTTACAACTTAACTCACGATTTCCATTTCTTCACGTAGAGATGGTCTACAACTTAATTCTTGTCGAAGAATCAGACTTACCTGATTGCGCTGTAATCTTGTCCAGTACTCAACCTCCGTATGTAGCATTATAGTCTTCCACCAATTTCGCGTGGATTGTTCAAACGTTGTTCCGCTTCCGACCCAGGAAACGAATCATTACACGATACTCCCACATTACCAAAGGGCTACGACACTGTGGTGTGGGGATTTCAGTTTGTTCCAGGACTCCAAACTAGTCTCCACAAACAGACGAAAAATTTAAGTATATAACTTAATTTCTTCGAGGTAATAAATGAAACCTTACAGCTACAACCACCCCACGTAAATACGAGTACCAGCGCACAGCTAACACATCGTGATCGAGATCGCATAGTTTCTTAACTTGCTTGTACCAACTCCCTATTCAGCATTCAGCTGTTTTCACTGCCTCTTTAAGAGACATTGCTACCGTATTTCACGCCAAACACAATACAATATCACGGGATGAAATGGAAGTCTTTATCTGCTCTGTGAAGCGTGCTCAGATAGCCGAAGCTGCTAAAGCGACACATCGCCTGAAGCGAGAAATTCGGTTTCGAGTCCCGCTCTGGCACAAATATTCATTTGTTTCCAGTAAAATGTATCACTGTAGTGGTACCGTATTTGCAATATGCAAATACATTCCATGATTTAATACGACTATAGATTGTCAGCAGTATCTCTTCATTCGGACATGATTGGATGTCTGAAGGAACATTCCATCGAAGTTGACAGACAGTATCAAATACAGGCACTGCACTAATGTATGACACATGTCGGTTTTTAGCTAAATCTAAGCTACTTGTTGAGGACATTTTATTGAAACCAAACCATGTTAACATAATCTTCCGTCGGTTCTTGGTAGAACAACATTATATTTCATGAAAAGCACCAGTTTGCTTTTGTTCTAGGATATTACTTTTATTGTGTTAACCAGTTTTCGGCTTACAAGGCCATCTTCAGACATTTACTGAGTATTATCACCAAAGAAGTTACAATGTTGGCGGACAACATTGGAAGAGAAGTAACACGCCTAGACTGAGGTAGAAACATACAGTAAGTAACATCTTTGACAGTGTGGTGGTAATGCAGTGAATGTTAATGACAATGCAGTACTACCACACTCTCAAAGATTGCATTCACTGTACGTTCCCTCAAACGCCTCTATTTTCCTGCTTTTATTTATTTTTGTTTATCTTATTGATATTGCTTAAGTTCCTTATGCGTTCTGTAGTAAAACTGATAATTGTCTCTTCTTTTAATTGGTTTGTGTATCACTCTCCATGTTTCATACCTCCTGATGTAGCCTTGTCCAGTACTAATTTTATTTTATTATGGTTCAAATGGCTCTGAGCATTATGGGACTTAACTCCTGAGGTCATCAGTCCCCTAGAACGTAGAACTACTTAAACCTATCCAACCTAAGGACATCACACACATCCACGCCCAAGGCTTGATTCGAACCTGCAACTGTAGTGGTCTCGCGGTTCCAGACTGTAGCGCCTAGAACCGCTCGGTTACTACGGACGGCTTTTTTTCAGTTTTGTTTATCAATAGAAACTGTTATGTAGGCATGCTATTCCTATTTTCTGTTAAAGGTTTTCCTGTCTACTCCATTTTTATTTATGTACTGTTTAAGTTTTACTTTTTCATTGCACTACCACCACACTGTCAAAGATGTTACTTACTGTATGTTTCTACTTCAGTCTAGACGTGTTACTTCTCTTCCAGAGTTGTTTGCAAAGATTGTAACTTCTTTGGTGATAATACTAGGTAAACATCTGAAGATGGCCTTGTAAGCCGAAAACCGGTTAACACAATAAAAGTAATATTGTAGAACAAAATCAGAGTGGTACTTTTTATTTATCAAACCAAATGAGGTAACTCAGTTGTTAAGAAAACTGAATCACGTTCAGGAAGAGTTTTATTCTAATACCTGTCAGTGTATTTGGATTTACATTAACACAACGGCAATGAAAAGTTTAACTGGATCTTTCTTTCATTCCCTACTGTTTTTTTTTTTTTTTTTTTTTTTTTTTTTTTTGTACCAGACAGTACTCTATCAAACACGTCTACAGTACGAGATCTCCTCTTTCTTCTGTGAGAACCTTCACTTCGATCGCTTGACGTCACACTGCAAGACAGCTCTCTCCTGCGAACAGACTTCTCTATCTTATTATCTTAAAGCGCGAACTAACTTGATTCATGACTAGGTATATCAGCGTTCCCAGCGAAAGTAGTGTATGTTGTTATTTGGCAGGAACAGAAAAGACATACGAGCTGTATGAAAGCTTTCCAGCTTTTGTCATACACAACTAGACTTCGAGGCAAGCAAGGAAACTCAGAGGATTAATGTTCTAGATATTCGTCTCGGTTTGTAAAAATGTCAGAATAAAGAAGAGTTATGTGAGAGCGAGATGTCGTTGCTTCTGTTACGATGTAAAGTCAAGCGCCGGCACGACGGTCGCGAACGAGAGAGAAGAGACGGCTGTGAGAAGACGTCAGACAGTTGCACGCTGGCAGACCCCTCTCCAGGAGGACAACGCGACAGCAGCGGCCCCTGTGTGAAGAGGACATAAGCGCCGCGACAGACAGGTAGCGGCCCACTGCTACAGCAGCTTCAAGACTAGCAACTTGAATACAAGTGTCAACTTCAATCACTTGCTTATAATGTCTATGTAACACAAGACTTGGGAATTGTTATGCTGAAGACATTGCTTATTTTGACTGTCGCCTTTTGCCTCCGGCACATCTGTGTAACACAAGGTTAAGATGGTATTGTATTTGTTCATTTTGTAACAAAACTCATTAATACGCTTTGTTTGAATGTTGTCTAGCGATCTGAGAAAGCAGGTTACTAGACACACCATACTCGACGACTAGGCTGGACTTAACAGTTTCGACAAATACACTCACGTTCACGCACATTACACACACATAAAAGCGCAGGTCACTGTTAAATTGATAAGGCCATAAGTACTTAGACCTGTGTGTGACAGTGGTCTACTAGTGAGAATAGGGGAATGTGGGATACTGCAACCTTACTTTCATGTTTCTCTGGCATAATTACGACGGTGCTGCCACCCAATTCAGATCGCAATTTCTGCTTACCACCTAATAGCGAAAAATATATTGCATGACAAAAAAATAATAAAGCTCCCAGCAGACATGGTTGGACGTAGATGTAACGTTGTACAAGCACACACCAGTGTTTGGTGTCCGTACCACATCGTATTAAAGGAGGACATCAAAGCAATTCGGAGGCGGGCAGCGAGACTTGTTACCGGTAGGTTCGAACAACACGCAAGCGTTACGGATGTGCTTCGGAAACTCAACTGGATATCCCTAGATGGAAGGAGATCTTCTTTTCGATGAACACTACTGAGCAAAATCAGAGAATGGCATCTGAAACTGACTGCAGAACAGGTCTTCTGCCGCCAGCGTGCATTACGTGTAAAGACCACGAAGATAAAATAAGGAGGCACACATATAGTCGTTTCTCTCCGGGTCTGTTTGCAAGTGGAACAGGGAAGAAAATGATTAATAGTGGTACAGGATACCCTCCGCCACGCAACGTGCAAGGGCTTGCGAAGTATGTATGTAGAAATGTAGATTAAGCTTGATTGTGTTTGCCCTTTCCATTCTGTGTGTTTTACTTTCTCTTGAGAAAGCGTATGTTTATTTCTATGTCGGGACGCTATGCTTACCCTTCCTGTCCGGAGGGAGAAGTGGATTTAGAGGACATTTTTGTTCATCGATCCACTGACGTTCCACGAATTACGCAACGAAGTATAGTAACTGATTCGGGCAGATGATTTTCTCTTCCGTGACAATCTTTCCGGAAATTGGCGTCCCTGTTACGACACTCCAGAGCAGGAGACGCCAGTTTACAAAACAGAACGTCGCCAGCACAACTTTTGTACACAAACAGCGAACTTTTTCGTTGCAGGATCGAGTAAGAGAAGAATTTACTCCCAAGTATTTTCCGCTAATCCAGAGATACGCCTCTGCGCCCCCGGCTCAAAGTCGGACGAACGGCGGAGGTGGAGGAGGGGGGAGGGGGGGGGGTGACGGGGAGTGGTGTGGGGTGCGGTGGGGTGTGTTGCCTCGTCATTACGTCAGCCGAAATCCGTCTTAATTAGCTCGATACGGCGGCCGAACTCGGCTTACAAACAACACAGCAGCAAGTGCGCGGGCGGGCCGGAACGGAGGAGCGCGCCAAAAAGAAACAAGAAGCGGCCAAGAAAAATACGGCGAGCGCCGACGGGCTGTGACGGCGCTTGTTTACGTGCGCCTGCGACGTCCACCTGCCACGCCCACACTCTCTTACACGCCGGACGGCGACTTCTTTGTCTTCGCCGGCTGCCGGCGGCGACAGCTTATAATCCGTGTTTATTGCGAGCCGGAGCAGGCGGCGGCGAGAGACGGAGGAGGGCGTTCCCTCCCTCGTTACCGGTGCACACAGGCCTCAACCGCCCCTTTTTTATCCACGACCATAATGAGGCAGCGGACGTGACAGCTGGGGTAGTGTCCGTGCCGGCTTCACCGCACCGTACACATCCTTCCCATCATTCCATAACCACCATTACATTTCTGCCTCTATGTCTACGGGGCGAACGAGAACTCCACCTACGAAATATCGGAGAAAAAGTTTTCCGTTACCTTGAGCCACAGTCATGCAATATTTTTTTAAGAGCAAACCGCCATTTGACTGTATATTCTTATACAGGGTGTTACAAAAAGGTACGGCCTAACTTTCAGGAAACATTCCTCACACACAAATAAAGAAAAGATGTCACGTGGACATGTGTCCGGAAACGCTTATTTCCATGTTAGAGCTCATTTTAGTTTCGTCAGTATGTACTGTACTTCCTCGATTCACCGCCAGTTGGCCCAATTGAAGGAAGGTAATGTTGACTTCGGTGCTTGTGTTGACATGCGACTGATTGCTCTACAGTACTAGCATCAAGCACATCAATACGTAGCGTCAACAGGTTACTGTTCATCACGAACGTGGTTTTGCAGTCAGTGCAATGTTTACAAATTCGGAGTTGGCAGATGCCCATTTGATGTATGGATTAGCACGGAGCAATAAACGTGGCGCGGTACGTTTGTATAGAGACAGATTTCCAGAACGAAGGTGTCCCGGCAGGAAGACGTTCGAAGCAATTGATCAGCATCTTAGGGAGCACGGAACATTCCAGCCTATGACTCGCGACTGGTGAAGACCTAGAACGACGAGGACACCTGCAATGGACGAGGCAATTCTTCGTGCAGTTGACGATAACCCTAATGTCAGCGTCAAAGAAGTTGCTGCTGTACAAGGTAACGTTGACCACGTCACTGTATGGAGAGTGCTACAGGAGAACCAGTTGTTTCCGTACAATATACAGAGTGTGCAGGCACTCTCAGCAGCTGATTGGCCTCCACGGGTACACTTCTGCGAATGGTTCATCTAACAGTGTGTCAATCCTCATTTCAGTGCAAATGTTCTCTTTACGGATGAGGCTTCATTCCAACGTGATCAAATTGTACATTTTCACAATCAACATGTGTGAGCTGACGAGAATCCTCACGCAATTGTGCAATCACGTCATCAACACACATTTTCTGTGAATGTTCGGGCAGGCATTGTTGGTGATGTCTTGATTGGGCCCCATGTTCTTCCACCTACGCTCAATGGAACACTCTACCTGTGATTCTAGAACATGTGCCTTTACAAGTACGACACAAGATGTGGTTCGTGCACGATGGAGCTCCTGCACATTTCAGTCGAAGTGTTCGTACGCTTCACAACAACAGATTCGGTGACCGATGGATTGGTAGAGGCGGACCAATTCCATGGCCTCCACGCTCTCCTGACCTCAACCCTCTTGACTTTCATTTATGGGGGCATTTGAAAGCTCTTGTCTACGCAATGCCGGTACAAAATGTAGAGACTCTTCGTGCTCGTATTGTGGACGGCTGCGATACAATACGCCATTCTCCAGGGCTGCATCAGCGCATCAGGGATCCCATGCGACGGAGGGTTGTTTCATGTATCCTCGCTAACGGAGGACATTTTGAATATTTACTGCAACAAAGTGTCTGAAGTCACGCTGGTACGTTCTGTTGCTGTTTGTTTCCATTCCATGATTAATGTGATTTGAAGAGAAGTAATAAAATGAGCTCTAACATGGAAAGTAAGCGTTTCCGGACAAATGTCCACATAACATATTTTCCTTATTTGTGTGTGAGGAATGTTCCTCAAAGTTTGGCCGTACCTTTTTGTAACACCCTGTATTTATATACTGTAGTATCTAGATTTCGGTTTTTATGTCATTATCGAGTACAGTGTTAAAAAATGTTAGACCATTTATTATGTCATATCTGTTAAGAAAGTCTAAAGTAGGTAAACAATACTAACACATGACGTTAAGATGTAACTGCCAAAGAATGTCATTTGTTATCCGACTGTCTGCCTCTCCGTCTGTCTGATGCGATACCTTTTTCTCAGAAACCGGTAGACTTGTTGAGGTGAAATTTCTGTATACAGTCGTTTTGTGGTGTAATAAATATTAAGCTTCTAAGTCAGTGCAATCAGAACATACGGTCATTTATGTTAGCATATTGTAATACTCGCGCGCTCACTCATTTAAACCTATGAGGCACTACCTGCTGACGAACATTCACGAAATTCGGCAATGAAGCTAGGTTTCAAAGAACAAGTAAACAAAAGAAATTCAGAAAATTGTTAATTCTTACATACATCACAATAAAATATTCTTTTGTCAAAATTGAAATTAAAACATACTCGGATGTTTTGGAATACCTAGAATCGATGTCTTGTCGATAACAGACAAAAATTGTCGAGATCGTGAATGAACTGTGTACTTACATAATGAAGTCTGGATGGAACTCTTAGTGTGCGACTCTAGCTCGCTCCTGTCGAGTTTCCACATAACGTCCGTTCAGTGCGAGAGCCTTACGCCGCCTTACTGGGAGGGCCTGTATGTTCTAATGTTACCACTCTACTGGTCTAAGTCGGAGCCATCGCCTTGCTGCACCAGTAAACTCCCCGTCGTCCCCGTACTCCCTCCCTCGGGCCAACCTATGGAAGTCGGAATGTGCGAGATCCGGCCTGTAGGGTGGATGAGGCAAAATATTACAACGAAGTTTTTTGAGCTTCCCTCTGGTACACAGATTTGTGTGAATCGCTGCAGTGTCATGGAAGCGGAGAAATTCGTTTGTAATTTTGTGGCGACGAACACACTGAAGTCGTTTCTTCAGTTTCCCTTTGGAAGCACAGTATACTTCAGAACTGACCGTTCCATCATGAGAGAGAACTTGAAACAGAATAACCCCTTCAGAGGCCCAGAGAGCTTTAGCCACTTCTTTCCCGGCCGAGAGTGCGGCTTCGATTTTTTTTTTTTTTTTCGGAAGGGAAGTGATGTGGCACCACTCCAAGGGCCGCCGTTTTGTCACTGTTAGCCTCGTAATGAGCCACGGTAGGTGGTCCTTTATTGCTGTTTATGGTCTTTCGTCAGGCGGCTCGGAACCCAAAGGCTCACACATTTGAGCACCCGAACCGGTGTCTCAGCACTACGAACAGAGACGTCCAGTTGTGCAGCGACGTGTTTCTGATCCGTGAGTCACTTCGAGAGAGTCCGCACGTTCCGACGTCGCAGGAGTCAGAGCTGTGCGCTACCGGCCGGCAAGTAGGAGATCGGACAGGTCAGAGCGACCTTGTTCCGATGATGACAGACGTGCTTTTGTTCACTGTCACGTCTCTGACGTCCCCATAGATATTGTGCAAGCGTCAATGAATATCTACGATACTCTGGTTTTCCACCAAAAGAAATTCAATGAGAGCTGTGTGCTCGGAACGCGCCTCCGTTACGGACGTCATTCTGAAGGCTACGTATAGCACCGCCAACTGTCGGAACTTCATGAGATTATACGGGCTGAAGCGGAAATATTTCACTATGTACCATAAAAAATTCCGCACTTTTTCAATTCAAATGGCCAAGAAAAAGAATGTGTTGTGTTACTTATTGAGTGCCCCCCGTATCTATGTTAATTCTTAAGTAGTTCACTGCTGTTACGAAGTACAGGTGAGTCCTGTTCAGGCATTTGAGTAACACTGGAATGGGATGCTCAGTTAATTACAATATACATTTGCATATGTTCTGTTGCCAAGCGTAATCTTCTGTCTGACAATATGTTTCTTTTTTTTTTTTTTTAAGCAGAGAAATATCGCTCAACTTTGCAAGAAGTCAACGGTACATATTTAAACAGAAGGATTGTGTTGGGAATAATATTCTCGGGAAGTCTATAATTTCACCACTCAATAAACGAGACAAAATAACAAGAGTTTCAATGCCCAGGGTCCTTATTGAGCTCTGACTGCGATCTACTGGAAACTACACCACCCACATCACCTGGCACAACACTGACCTTCCGTACTCAATATTCCATTATACCCACAGCACTCTGCAGAGACATGTTTGAAGTCTCCAGTTTCTTGTTACTGTCGGCAACCCATCTAAAGTGACTTGAAGGAAACTGAACTGAAGCTCTGCTGCTTCTAGCTTTGTTCACGATAAGGACATTTGAAGAAAATTTTCGTTGCTGATACCACTGTATTTACTTCTGGGAAATGATTAATTATCTCTTCCACTCGTTACAATGCATGAGCCGTTGATGTTTTACATGCACTAAGTTCAGATAAAATACATTAAGCGATTTCTCCGTTTCAGTATGTATGGAGCTGCATCTGTGTACATCAGTAGCATTGGCCATAGTACATTAAGTTCATCATTAAGGAATCTAACAGTTGAACTGTTTGTTGCCTCCAAAAGTTAACAATAAATTAGATGGAGTTTAGATGCAGCCTCAGGGTCCAACTTACCCACAATCAGGTTAGCGATGAAACGGCCTACAGCATCCATCGTTTCATCGGCAGAAACCCATGCAGGTAATCTGACAAGGCCAATTAGTCAACATAGCAAAAAATCTGTTTAATTTTCCTGATAATGGACTCGTCGGGAATGTTGCGATTGCAGTGTTTCTTTGTTCCGAGGTATGTTCCTGCAACCAATGTAAAACACAATTATTTGTAAAATTAGATGATGTAGGCTGTCCCTGCAAATGTGTAAGTAGAACGTGTTTCTTCAAGAAAAATCTGTTGATTATTCCGAATACGCAGATTTCTTCGCAAATGTTGTTCTGTTGGAGATTTCATCGTCCATCCGAAACGTTAATCACAAGTTTGTAAGGGGATTATTTTTTCGCCGGCAGGTGTGGCCGAGCGGTTCTAGGCGCTTCAGTCTAGAACCGCGCGACCGCTACGGTTTCAGGTTCGAATCCTGCCTCGGGCATGGGTGTGTGTGATGTCCTTAGGTTAGTTAGGTTTAAGTAGTTCTAAGTTCTAGGGGACTGATGACCTCAGATGTTATGTCCCATAGTGCTCATAGCCATTTGAACCATTTTTTTTATTATTTTTCCATCAGTGGTTAAACCGCGGCCAATAGAAATACAAGTTTTCAGCTTTGATGACAGCGTGGGTAACATAAATGCAACTGACTGTTGCGTTTAAAACAGTCTTTGTTGTCCGCGACGAACTTGTGCAATTTAGCTTTGACTGTAACAGTATGAGAAACACAATAATTTCCCCATTTTCTGTATGTTACGAAAATGTATGGGACTTATGAAAATGTATAAATGTATTAACGTATGTAAAATTATGAAGTGTAATGTGAAATACGTATTAAACTTCAAAATGTGTAAATATATGTAATTTAAAAGTTTGAAATAAGCGTTCTTTAAGTGTAATTCGTCGACAGTTTAGTTTCTCCTACAACTAGATATAAAGGAACAGAAAAGGTAATTTCATAAATTCTGTTGTTGTTGTTGTCTTCAGTCCTGAGACTGGTTTGATGCAGCTCTCCATGCTACTCTATCCTGTGCAAGCTGCTTCATCTCCCAGTACCTACTACAACCTACATCCTTCTGAATCTGCTTAGTGTACTCATCTCTCGGTCTCCCTCTACGATTTTTACCCTCCACACTGCCCTCCAATGCTAAATTTGTGATCCCTTGATGCCTGAGAACATGTCCTACCAACCGATCCCTTCTTCTAGTCAAGTTGTGCCACAAACTTCTCTTCTCCCCAATCCTATTCAATACCTCCTCATTAGTTACGTGATCTATCCACCTTATCTTCAGTATTCTTCTGTAGCACCACATTTCGAAAGCTTCTATTCTCTTCTTGTCCAAACTAGTTATCGTCCATGTTTCACTTCCATACATGGCTACACTCCAAACAAATATTTTCAGAAATGACTTCCTGACACTTAAATCTATATTCGATGTTAACAAATTTCTCTTCTTCAGAAACGCTTTCCTTGCCATTGCCAGTCTACATTTTATATCCTCTCTACTTCGACCATCATCAGTTATTTTACTTCCTAAATAGCAAAACTCGTTTACTACTTTAAGTATCTCATTTCCTAATCTAATTCCCTCAGCATCACCCGATTTAATTTGACTACATTCCATTACCCTCGTTTTGCTTTTGTTGATGTTCATCTTATATCCTCCTTTCAAGACACTGTCCATTCCGTTCAACTGCTCTTCCAAGTCCTTTGCCGTCTCTGACAGAATTACAATGTCATCGGCGAACCTCAAAGTTTTCACTTCGTCTCCATGAATTTTAATACCTACTCCAAATTTTTCTTTTGTTTCCTTTACTGCTTGCTCAATATACAGATTGAATAACATCGGGGAGAGGCTACAACCCTGTCTCACTCCTTTCCCAACCACTGCTTCCCTTTCATGCCCCTCGACTCTTATGACTGCCATCTGGTTTCTGTACAAATTGTAAATAGCCTTTCGCTCCCTGTATTTTACCCCTGCCACCTTCAGAATTTGAAAGAGAGTATTCCAGTTAACATTGTCAAAAGCTTTCTCTAAGTCTACAAATGCTAGAAACGTAGGTTTGCCTTTTCTTAATCTTTCTTCTAAGATAAGTCGTAAGGTCAGTATTGCCTCACGTGTTCCAACATTTCGACGGAATCCAAACTGATCCTCCCCGAGGTCTGCATCTACCAGTTTTTCCATTCGTCTGTAAAGAATTCGCGTTAGTATTTTGCAGCTGTGACTTATTAAATTGATAGTTCGGTAATTTTCACATCTGTCAGCACCTGCTTCCTTTGGGATTGGAATTATTATATTCTTCTTGAAGTCTGAGGGTATTTCGCCTGTCTCGTACATCTTGCTCACCAGCTGGTAGAGTTTTGTCATGACTGGCTCTCCCAAGGCCGTCAGTAGTTCTAATGGAATGTTGTCTACTCCGGGGGCCTTGTTTTGGCTCAGGTCTTTCAGTGCTCTGTCAAACTCTTCACGCAGTATCGTACCTCTCATTTCGTCTTCATCTACATCCTCTTCCATTTCCATAATATTGTCCTCAAGTACATCACCCTTGTATAAACCTTCTATATACTCCTTCCACCTTTCTGCCTTCCCTTCTTTGCTTAGAACTTGGTTGCCATCTGAGCTCTTGTTATCATACACGTGGTTCTCTTCTCTCCTAAGATCTCTTTAATTTTCCTGTAGGCAGTATCTATCTGACCCCTTGTGAGATAAACTTCTACATCCTTACATTTGTCCTCTAGCCATCCCTGTTTAGCCATTTTGCACTTCCTGTCGATCTCATTTTTGAGACTTTTGTATTCCTTTTTGTCTGCTTCATTTACTGCATTTTTATATTTTATCCTTTCATCAATTAAATTCAATATTTCTTCTGTTACCCAAGGATTTCTAGCAGCCCTCGTCTTTTTACCTACTTTATCCTCTGCTGCCTTCACTACTTCATCCCTCAGAGCTACCCATTCTTCTTCTACTGTATTTCTTTCCCCTATTCCTGTCAATTGTTCCCTTATGCTCTCCCTGAAACTCTGTACAACCTCTGGTTCTTTCAGTTTATCCAGGTCCCATCTCCTTAATTTCCCACATTTTTGCAGTTTTTTCCGTTTTAATCTACAGGTCATAACCAATAGATTGTGATCAGAGTCCACATCTGCCCCTGGAAATGTCTTACAACTTAAAACCTGGTTCCTAAATCTCTGTCTTACCATTATATAATCTATCTGATACCTTTTAGTATCTCCAGGGTTCTTCCACGTATACAACCTTCTTTCATGATTCTTAAACCAAGTGTTACCTATGATTAAGTTGTGCTCTGTACAAAATTCTACTAGGCGGCTGCCTCTTTCATTTCTTAGCCCCAATCCATATTCACCTACTATGTTTCCTTCTCTCCCTTTTCCTACACTCGAATTCCAGTCACCCATTACTATTAAATTTTCGTCTCCCTTCACTATCTGAATAATTTCTTTTATTCCATCGTACATTTCTTCAATTTCTTCGTCATCTGCAGAGCTAGTTGGCATATAAACTTGTACTACTGTAGTAGGTGTGGGCTTCGTATCTATCTTGGCCACAATAATGCGTACACTATGCTGTTTGTAGTAGCTTACCCGCATTCCTATTTTCCTATTCGTTATTAAACATACTCCTGCATTACCCCTATTTGATTTTGTGTTTATAACCCTGTAGTCACCTGACCAGAAGTCTTGTTCCTCCTGCCACCGAACTTCACTAATTCCCACTATATCTAACTTTAACCTATCCATTTCCCTTTTTAAATTTTCTAACCTACCTGCCCGATTAAGGGATCTGACATTCCACTCTCCGATCCGTAGAACGCCAGTTTTCTTTCTCCTGATAACGACATCCTCCTGAGTAGTCCCCGCCCGGAGATCCGAATGGGGGACTATTTTACCTCCGGAATATTTTACCCAAGAGGATGCCATCATCATTTAATCATACAGTAAAGCTGCATGTCCTCGGGAAAAATTACAGCTGTAGTTTCCCCTTGCTTTCAGCCGTTCGCAGTACCAGCACAGCAAGGCCGTTTTGGTTAATGTTGCAAGGCCAGATCAGTCAGTCATCCAGACTGTTGCCCCTGCAACTACTGAAAAGGCTGCTGCCCCTCTTCAGGAACCACACGTTTGTCTGGCCTCTCAACAGATACCCCTCCGTTGTGGTTGCACCTACGGTACGGCCATCTGTATCGCTGAGGCACGCAAGCCTCCCCACCAACGGCAAGGTCCATGGTTCATGGGGGGGTCATAAATTCTATGGTCTAGTAAAATCGTAGAGGTGCATTCAAATATAACACCTCCCACGTTTTTCTGAGGACTAGAAACAGCTAGAAACATGTGGACACTCGTGCACTCGTTGTGAATATGAGGCAGAGATGGCAACCCTGTGCAGCCCGCAGAGCTCTATCGGCAGCGACAACGGTGAGGATTGTTTTTGATACCGGAAATGGTGACGTTTTGATTGCTAGAACAGCGTGTTATCTTTCATTTCCTCCACTTGCGTCATGTGACACCGAGTGAGATTGATCGCCAGTTCAGACATGTTGTGATGGTGTCATGGACGCGTCTAATGTGCGTTGGTGGGTGCGACAGTACAAAGAAGGCAGAACGTCGTGTGGAAATGAAAGTATACGGACAGGAAGCCTTGCCTTTATTAACTGATTTAAGCTGCTTCGTTACTCCGCGTATATCTACTTCTATGTTTCTCATCTTGGCAGTTGTTCTTGATGTGAATTCAAGAATATTTACTTCGTCTTCTTTGGTGAAGGAGTATCGAAAAAACCGTGTTTAATAACTCTGCTTTCGTGGCACTGTCATCAGTGACTTCACCGTTGTTATCGCGCAGTGAAGGTATTGATTGCGTCTTGCCTCTGGTGTGCTTTATGTATGACCAAACTCTCTTTGGGTTTTCTGCCAGATTTCGAGACAGAACTTCGGTGTGTAAATTATTAAAAGC
Organism: Schistocerca gregaria; assembly: GCF_023897955.1. Lineage (NCBI taxonomy): Eukaryota > Metazoa > Arthropoda > Insecta > Orthoptera > Acrididae > Schistocerca > Schistocerca gregaria. The sequence continues at coordinate 518,107,796 of NC_064924.1, forward strand.
TTCTCGCATTGAAGTACGCGCCATATTTCCAACATTTGTAAAACTTTGCCAATCTTGGAAATTTTACGTTCTTTTAAATTTGGCATGCTTTTTTCGTTGCTTCTGCAACAACGATCTGACCCGTTTTGTGTACCATGGGGGATCAGTACCAACACTTAATTTATGTGGTACTTACCTCTCAATTGCTGTCGATACTATCTCTTTGAAAAAATTCTACAACTTTTCTACACTTACATGATCAGATCGGAAGGAATGTCAACTATCTCTTAAAAAGGCGTTAAAAGCATTTTTATCAGCTTTTTTTTTAATAGATATACTTTGCGTTTCTTTTTTATTGTTGTAGGTGTTACGGTATTCAGCATAAGAGCAACTGCCGTGTGGTCGCTAATCCCTGTTGTTTGTTGTTGTGGTCTTCAGTCCTGAGACTGGTTTGATGCAGCTCTCCATGCTACTCTATCCTGTGCAAGCTTCTTCATCTCCCAGTACCTACTGCAACCTACATCCTTCTGAATCTGCTTAGTGTACTCATCTCTCGGTCTCCCTCTACGATTTTTACCCACCACACTGCACTCCAATGCTAAATTTGTGATCCCTTGATGCCTCAGATCATGTCCTACCAACCGATCCCTTCTTCTAGTCAAGTTGTGCCACAAACTTCTCTTCTCCCCAATCCTATTCAATACCTCCTCATTAGTTACGTGATCTATCCACCTTATCTTCAGTATTCTTCTGTAGCACCACATTTCGAAAGCTTCTATTCTCTTCTTGTCCAAACTAGTTATCGTCCATGTTTCACTTCCATACAAGGCTACACTCCAAACAAATATTTTCAGAAATGACTTCCTGACACTTAAATCTATATTCGATGTTAACAAATTTCTCTTCTTCAGAAACGCTTTCCTTGCCATTGCCAGTCTACATTTTATATCCTCTCTACTTCGGCCATCATCAGTTATTTTGCTCCCCAAATAGCAAAACTCCTTTACTACTTTAAGTGTCTCATTTTCTAATCTAATTCCCTCAGCATCACCCGATTTAATTTGACTACATTCCATTATCCTCGTTTTGCTTTTGTTAATGTTCATCTTATATCCTCCTTTCAAGACACTGTCCATTCCGTTCAACTGCTCTTCCAAGTCCTTTGCGGTCTGTGTCAGAATTAGAATGTCATCGGCGAACCTCAAAGTTTTTACTTCGTCTCCATGAATTTTAATACCTACTCCAAATTTTTCTTTTGTTTCCTTTACTGCTTGCTCAATATACAGATTGAATAACATCGGGGAGAGGCTACAACCCTGTCACACTCCTTTCCCAACCACTGCTTCCCTTTCATGCCCCTCGACTCTTATGACTGCCATCTGGTTTCTGTACAAATTGTAAATAGCCTTTCGCTCCCTGTATTTTACCCCTGCCACCTTTAGAATTTGAAAAAGAGTATTCCAGTCAACATTGTCAAAAGCTTTCTCTAAGTCTACAAATGCTAGAAACGTAGGTTTACCTTTTCTTAATCTTTCTTCTAAGATAAGTCGTAAGGTCAGTATTGCCTCACGTGTTCCAACATTTCGACGGAATCCAAACTGATCCTCCCCGAGGTCCGCATCTATCAGTTTTTCCATTCGTCTGTAAAGAATTCGCGTTAGTATTTTGCAGCTGTGACTTATTAAACTGATAGTTCGGTAATTTTCACATCTGTCAGCACCTGCTTTCTTTGGGATTGGAATTATTATATTCTTCTTGAAGTCTGAGGGTATTTGGCCTGTCTCATACATCTTGCTCACCAGCTGGTAGAGTTTTGTCATGACTGGCTCTCCCAAGGCCATCAGTAGTTCTAATGGAATGTTGTCTACTCCGGGGGCCTTGTTCCGACTCAGGTCTTTCAGTGCTCTGTCAAACTCTTCACGCAATATCGTATCACCCATTTCGTCTTCATCTACATCCTCTTCCATTTCCATAATATTGTCCTCAAGTACATCACCCTTGTATAAACCTTCTATATACTCCTTCCACCTTTCTGCCTTCCCTTCTTTGCTTAGAACTGGGTTGCCATCTGAGCTCTTGATATTCATACACGTGGTTCTCTTCTCTCCAAAGATCTCTTTAATTTTCCTGTAGGCAGTATCTATCTGACCCCATGTGAGATAAACTTCTACATCCTTACATTTGTCCTCTAGCCATCCCTGTTTAGCCATTTTGCACTTCCTCTCGATCTCATTTTTGAGACGTTTGTATTCCTTTTTGCCTGCTTCATTTACTGCATTTTTATATTTTCTCCTTTCATCAATTAAATTCAATATTTCTTCTGTTACCCAAGGATTTCTAGCAGCCCTCGTCTTTTTACCTACTTTATCCTCTGCTGCCTTCACTACTTCATCCCTCAGAGCTACCCATTCTTCTTCTACTGTATTTCTTTCCCCTATTCCTGTCAATTGTTCCCTTATGCTCTCCCTGAAACTCTGTACAACCTCTGGTTCTTTCAGTTTATCCAGGTCCCATCTCCTTAATTTCCCACATTTTTGCAGTTTCTTCAGTTTTAATCTACAGGTCATAACCAATAGATTGTGGTCAGAGTCCACATCTGCCCCTGGAAATGTCTTACAATTTAAAACCTGGTTTCTAAATCTCTGTCTTACCATTATATAATCTATCTGATACCTTTTAGTATCTCCAGGGTTCTTCCACGTATACAACCTTCTTTCATGATTCTTAAACCAAGTGTTACCTATGACTAAGTTGTGCTCTGTACAAAATTCTACTAGGCGGCTTCCTCTTTCATTTCTTAGCCCCAATCCATATTCACCTACTATGTTTCCTTCTCTCCCTTTTCCTACACTCGAATTCCAGTCACCCATTACTATTAAATTTTCGTCTGCCTTCACTACCTGAATAATTTCTTTTATTTCATCGTACATTTCTTCAATTTCTTCGTCATCTGCAGAGCTAGTTGGCATATAAACTTGTACTACTGTAGTAGGTGTGGGCTTCGTATCTATCTTGGCCACAATAATGCGTTCACTATGCTGTTTGTAGTAGCTTACCCGCATTCCTATTTTCCTATTCATTATTAAACCTACTCCTGCATTACCCCTATTTGATTTTGTGTTTATAACCCTGTAATCACCTGACCAGAAGTCTTGTTCCTCCTGCCACCGAACTTCACTAATTCCCACTATATCTAACTTTAACCTATCCATTTCCCTTTTTAAATTTTCTAACCTACCTGCCCGATTAAGGGATCTGACATTCCACGCTCCGATCCGTAGAATGCCAGTTTTCTTTCTCCTGATAACGACATCCTCCTGAGTAGTCCCCGCCCGGAGATCCGAATGGGGGACTATTTTACCTCCGGAATATTTTACCCAAGAGGATGCCATCATCATTTAATCATACAGTAAAGCTGCATGTCCTCGGGAAAAATTACGGCTGTAGTTTCCCCTTGCCTTCAGCCGTTCGCAGTACCAGCACAGCAACGCCGTTTTGGTTAATGTTGCAAGGCCAGATCAGTCAATCATCCAGACTGTTGCCCCTGCAACTACTGAAAAGGCTGCTGCCCCTCTTCAGGAACCACACGTTTGTCTGGCCTCTCAACAGATACCCCTCCGTTGTGGTTGCACCTACGGTACGGCCATCTGTATCGCTGAGGCACGCAAGCCTCCCCACCAACGGCAAGGTCCATGGTTCATGGGGGGGCTAATCCCTGTATTCGTCACAATACTCACTATTTGTGCAGGATTATTTGTTGCTAAAAGGTCAACTATGCTTTCGCAACCATTTACGCTTCGAGAGGGCTCATGAACTAACTGCTCAAAATAATTTTATGAGAAAGCATTCAGTATAATTTCGGATGGCGTTTAATGCCTGCCGCCAGATTTAAACGTATAATTTTTCCAGCATATCGAGGGTAAAGTCACCACCGACGATAATTGTATCAGCGGGGTACTTATTTGAAATGAGTCTCAAGTTTTCTTTGAAGTGTTCAGCAACTACATCTTCTGAGTCGGGGAAACGGTAAAACGATCTAGTTAATAGTTTAGTCCTATTATCAGGTAAAACCTCTACCCATACTATTTCACATCAACTACCTACTTAATTTCACTACAAGGCAAACTACCTCTGACAGCAATAAATACTCCACCACCGACCGTATTTAAAATATCCTTTCTGAACACTGTTAGATCGTTTGAAAAAATTTCGGCTGAACTTATTTCCGGCTATAGCCAGCTCTCTGTACCTACAACTATTTGAGCTATAGTGCTTTCTATTAGGGTTTCGAGCTCAGGTTCTTTCCCAATACAGCTATTTACAAATACAATACCAATCGTTTCTACAACTACCTTCTGTGTTTTACCTGCCCACTTTTAGACTGACGTATCTTCCGTAGTTCCCTGAGACGACCTAACTTAAAAAATCGCTCCACCCCTTCCACACACGCCCGCTACCCGTGTAGCCGTCTCCAGCGTGTAGTGGACTCCTGACCTATTAAGCGGAACCCGGAAATCCACCACCCGATGGCGCAAATGAAGGAATCTGAAGGATACACAGTCACAGAACCGCCCGAGCCACTGATTTCGCCCGAGCCTCTGATTCAGACCCTCCACTCGGCTCTGCACCAAAGGACCACAGTCAGTTCTATCGACGATGCTGCAGATGGTGAGCTCCGCCTTAGTCCCGGAAGCAAGACTAGCAGCTTTACCATTTCTGCTAGCTGCCCGAAACCAGACAGAATCTGCTCCAATCCCAAGCTACACGTGTCATTGGTACCGACATGAGCAACCACCTGCAGTTGGCTTCACCCTGTACTCTTCATGGAATCCGGAAGCACCCTTTCCACATCCGGAATTACTCCCCCTAAAATGCACATGGAGTGCACACTGGCTTCCTTCCCCTCCTTGGCAGCCATGTTCCTAAGGGGCCCCATTACGGGCCTAACGCTGGAGCTCCCAACTACCAGCAAACCCACCCTCTGTGAATGCCCAGACCTTGTGGGCCGAGAAGCTTCCTCTGGAACAGGTTGGACGACACCATCCGGCTCAGAGACTTCTTCAGACACAGATAACGCCCAAAACCTGTTCGTCAAACGAACCGGGGAGGCCCTATGATCGGACCCCCGAAAAGGTTTTCGCTGCTTGCCAGACTTTGGAATAATCACCCACTCAACCACGGGTGAGGGGTCCACCTCAGTGTAGGCAATACCTGGGGTGGCTATGGCAGTGGACCGATCGGAGTGCACGTGTTATGTGCTCGACGTCCCCTGCATCCCCACTTTCTATCCTCCACAGTGACGCCCCTTCGCAGCAGTATCAAGCTGTGTGACAGATGCAAAAGCAACCTGGCGCTGTGAGCGAAGGATCGCCAACTCAGCTTGCATCTATACACAACAATCACAGTTCCTATCCATTACTGCAGGCGCTCCTGTTTGAAGCTCGTAAAAATATGTCACAATCGAACGGTGAACTCGCCTTCTTAGTAGCAGGAACAAGCGGAGCCACCAATACCCAAAAAGGGAAGTAGAAGTAATCCGCTGAATTACAGGTCTATATTAGTAACTTCGATTTGCAATAGGATTTTCGAACATATACTGTATTCAAACATTATGAAGTACTTCGAAGAAAACGATTTATTGACACATAGTCAACACAGTTTCAGAAAATATTGTTCTTGTGAAATACAACTAGCTCCATATACTCATGAAGTAATAAGTGCTATCGACAGGGGATATCAAACTGATTCCATATATTTAGATTTCCAGAAGGCTTTCGACACCGTTCCTCACAAGCGTTTTCTAACCAAACTGCGTGCCTACGAAGTATCGCCTCAGTTGTACGACTGGATTCGTGATTTCCTATCAGAAAGGTCACAGTTCGTAGTAGTAGACGGAAAGTCATCGAGTAAAACAAAAGTAATATCCGGCGTCCCCCAAGGAAGTGTTATAGGCCCTCTATTATTCCTGATCTATATCAACTACGTAAGAGACAATGTGAGTACCCTCTTAGATTATTTGCAAATGATGCTGCCATTTACCGTCTTCTGAAGTCATCAGATGATAAAAACGACTTGCAAAGTGATTTAGATAAGATATCTGTATGGTGCAAAAAGTGGCAGTTGACCCTGAATAAGGAAAAGTGTGAAGTTATTCACATGAGTACTAAAAGAAATCAACTAAATTTCGATTACACGATAAGTCACCCACATCTAAAGGATGTAAATTCAACTAAATACTTAGGCATTACAATTACAAATAACCTAAATTGGAACGATCACATAGTTAATATTGTGGGTAGGGCAAACCAAAGACTGCGATTCATTGGCAGAACACTTAGAAGGTGCAACAGGTCTACTAAAGAGACTGCTTACACCAGACTTGTCCGCCTTATTCTGGAGTATTGCTGTGCGGTGTGGGATCCGTATCAGGCGGGAATGACAGATGACATCGAAAAAGCACAAAGAAGGGCAGCTCGTTTTGTATTATCGCGAAATAGAGGAGATAGTGTCACAGACATGATATGTGAATTGGAGTGGCAATCATTAAAACAAAGGCGATTTTCGTTGCGACGGGGTCTTCACATGAAATCCGATCACCAGTTTTCTCTTCCGATTGTGAAAACATTCTGTTGGCACCCATCTACATAGGGAGAAATGAGCATCACGATAAAGTAAGAGAAATTAGGGCTCACACAGAAAAATTTAAGTGTTCTTTTTTCCCGCGTGCCGTTAGAAAGCGAAACGGTAGAGAAACAGCCTGAAGGTGGTTCATTGAACTCTCTGCCAGGCACTTTATTGAGAACAGCATAGTAATCACGTAGATGCAGATATACTTCAGAAAATGAACATCGTCGACATTCAAGAAATGTTCAAAATAAATCATTAACTTGCACTATGAACACTGATTTAAAAACGGTGCACCACAGTCATTACAAAACATCGCACCATCAAGATGGAAGGCGAACCCCTTGGAAGTTACAAACTGTGCAGGACATTCAGTTAGGTATCCCCTCTTAAAGAAAGCATATAGAATCATACCGGCGTAGCGGAGTGATGAGAACTGTGGAATGTGACGGCATGGAAATGAATGCGAAACAATCTGTCGTGCAGCTTATCGTGAAACTGGCTATACGTCAAGCCGCATCTGCAGATAGTGCGATAATATGTTTTAAAGGCACGGAATAAACAAACATTCAGAGGCTGACATTGTCCAGTAGTTCCAGCTGGTACGAACTGAAATGTCACAATTTTCAGGAGGGATAACTTGCTCGAAAGGAGAATGATTTTTATACGCAGACCAGAAATCAAGCAAAAATAAGTTATTTTGACCTACTATTAGCAAAACGAAGAGATCATACTATAGCCGTAGTCCTCTGATGCCCATTTTCCACTCTATTCTTCTGTGACACACAAATTCCCTGCTCCCCTTGCAAGATCGCGCACACGAAGAAGAACCGTAGGGGAAGAGCACCTCCATCTTCTCGCAAGACAATAAATAACTTTCCAGCTAATTTACCATCCAGATTAACAGTCAGCATAATTCTATACGAATGCATTAAGTCATTTATGTTAATTAAGTCATTTATGTTGATTTTCAGGCTTCCTTTCATATGAATTTTCTCTTCAAATTCAGATTGGTCGAAGTTGAAAACAAATTCCTTACTCAACGATGGGTTAAATTCGTTTGCTTTATCTTTCGTTCTGGTTCTGCAGTTTGTTGTGCATCGTCAAGTTGACCCTTTGTTAGAAATTTCGTTATTTTACGCATTCCAATTCTGTATCACTGTTTGACGTTATGCAACCATTCACTGCTTTCTTAGAAATCATTGTAATCTGTGTCGAGCGTAACTTGATGCGCTTAACGTAGTAGTTCAGCATCATGCACATCCTGTAAGTTCTATCGAGCATCCGTTAAACGCACAAACACCAGTTTTTGTAACAAGTGGGCCTTGTCCACCCTTGAACATCCCTAGTTTCTCTTATGCAGTACAAGATCATATTGCTGCGGACTTATTCGAAATCTGTTCATAGTTGTTTTCTTTACTATGCTGCAGATGAGCTTCCATGTAGGTAATTATGTTTAGTACCCGTTCCTTGGACAATGATTGCACTGGAGACAGATCTGTGGCTCCCACTCCGACAATACGTGGTTTGTCGTCTGTGTTAATATAACTTCCACTTGTTAAGAATGTATCGTCATCATTGTACTTCTCATGTAAATTGTCCGCACCTTCGGGTGTATAAAACAACACATTCCACTGACTTCCCTTCCAGAAACGCTAATATTTCACCTGCCTCTTCTTTCTCACTCTGTGAAATTCCGTGGGTTCCTTCCTAATGAAATGACAGCTTCGTTAACTACACACATGAAAAAGAATTTTGCATCACCCCGGTTCCCAGAACTCCTGAAGATAGAAGTTGACTGTAGATACTGTATCCTGACACAGTCCCTTTGACTGTTCAGATATGTCTCTAAACCCGCCAAAAGACGTAAACAGGCATGCATGAACAACACCTATTAGACGAAGTCCGACAGCCGATCAGTTCCAGTCATTCCACCAGGAAGGAGGTACACGGCTCTTGTTGTCAGTAGTTCAACCATGCCTACACAGTCAATACCGCGGTTCGATCGCTACCTACGGATAATGGCTCGGAGGAACTATGACAGCAACGCCACTATGTTGAATAATGCTTTTCGTGCAGCCACAGGACGTCGTGTTACAACTCAAACTGTGCACAGTAGGCTGCAATATACGCAACATCACTCCCGACGTCCATGGCGAGGTCCATCTTTGCAACCATGAAGCCATGCATCGCGGTACAGATGGGTCCAACAACATGCCGAATGGACCGCTCAGGACTGGCATAACGTTCTTTTCAAAGATCTCGCATATGCCTTCATCCAAACAACCGTCGGAGACGTTTTTGGGGGCAACCCAGTCAGCCTGAACGCCTTAGACACATTGTCCAGCGAGTGCAGCAAGGTGGCGGTTCCCTGCTGTTTTGGTGTGGCATAATGTGGGGCCAATGTACGCTGTTGCTCGTCATGGAAGCTCCGTAACTGCTGTACGATACGTGAATGCCATCCTCCGACCGATAATGCAACCATATCGGCTGCATATTGGCGAGGCATTCGACTTCATGGACGACAATTCGCGGCCCCGTCGTGCACATCTTGTGAATGGCTTCCTTCAGGATAACGACATCGCTCGATTAGAGTGGCTAGCATTTTCCCAAGAAATGAACCCTATCGAACAACCCTGGGATAGATTGAAGAGGGCTGTTCATGGACGACGTGACCCACCAAAAACTCTGAGGGATCTACGCCGAATCGCCGTTGACGAGTGGGACAATCTGGACCAACAGTGCCATGATGAACTTGTGGATATTATGCCACGACGAATACAGGCATGCATCAACGTAAGAGGAGGTGCTCCTGGGTATTAGAGGTACCTCTGAAGGTCTCGCTGTATAGTGGTTCAACATGCAATGTGTGATTTTTATGAGGAATAAAAAGAGCGGAAATGATGTTTATGTTGATCTTATTCCAGTTTTCTGTACAGGTTCCGAAACTCACAGAAGCGAGGTGATGCAAACTTTTTGTGATGTGTGTATTATTGCAGATATAATACAATGTTTGCTTTGTTTATCGTTGCCATTGCTCTGTCTTGTATCAACACCATTAGCACTGTATCGCTTTTGTGAGTTACTGTCGACTAAGCAGTTCAACTAGTCTCTCTAGCCTCATGCTGCGCTCACCAATGGATACCTCCAGTCCTGCTCCCTTGTTGCCATTAACAGCCAATATTGCAGTCGCATGGTAGACAATACGTGAGGCGTCGAATGTCGTAAACGTCTTTGGCCTTTTGCGACCTCACACGCAACAGTTTCTTTGTCGGAAAACACCCCAGAAGGTCTGCTCACCTTGTACATTGTAAAAGCCATCTTACGGTGTATGACGGCACCACTTGTAAACCTGAGGCTTTTCATGATGTATGATAGACAGGTGAAGACTCATCGACTGCTGCACCGGGAGAGTGTTAATTGATAACAGTACAGTAGATTATTATATTATTCCAGTGACAGTAATCACGGGAAAACTGCATGAATAATTACCAAGTCCGTAAAGACAATCGGCAAATTGATGCATTGTATTGTATTGTGTGGAACTGGGGGCCGAGAAACTACATAGAGGCTTAGTCCCCACTGTAGCCCGCAGTTGTACACTACCCCACAACAGGCTACAGCAATCCACTCACACCACAGCCTCGCCACACTGAACCCAGTGTTATTGTGCGGTTCGGCCCCCCAGTGGACGTGTTTACTTGGGATGACATGTTGCTCCAGATAGGTCTGTCATCCTCTCTAAACGGCATATAACACATGAATCCACTAACCCATCACGTATATCACCGTTTATTCTAGTACAGAGCCCTGCAGGCGACATTTACTCTGAAATGCTGCCTCGTCTTCTGCAGCCATTCACCAGCTCATTTGTCGTGCAGCGGCGGACTGTTCGCTGGTCTGCTGCTCATATATTTATGTTTATCCTAACTAAGTCGTTAAAATCAACTATCGATGTCGTTGCAAAGCTTATAGTATCTGCAGAGTTTGGAAGTATCAAATGTGTGGGTGGAAATGGTTTGCTCCATGGGTCGTGACATCACGGAACTTCCGCCATCAGAGCAGAAAGAGACTTGAATGTCACAAGCTCTCAGGTACACAAGCCTCGCAGAATCTTGAATTGGTCGGGCGGCAGAACGAATCATATGGTTAACTTCCCGAGACGCTTGGCGCCGCTAACCAACATGCGTTAATTTCAAACACAGTGTTACCGATGATACCGATAAAAGAATATGCGTATTTGCACTAGAGCTGCAGCGAGCACATTATACCGTGATTTGATCCTGTGCTTTTTGTTTTCTTTTCAGGTTGACACCGTTTCATGAGACGTGGGTTCTCTTTGTGTTCCTTTCAGTAACGCGTGATTTTTCTTGTAAAAACCCATTGCTAAGAGCATTGCCTAGCGCGATAATTAGCTCAGTGATTGTCTTCCACTTATATTTGTCTTGAATGACTTAGCAGTGAGTTGCATAACCCTCGGCTCACGTGTTTACCATCTAAGGCCACTAAACGTGTTGGTTTACTGGGCTACAACAGACTGTGATCACGTGTCTTTATAACTTTTATCATACCTATGCTGCATAAAATGTATCCCGAAAATTATTAGTCGACGTTAATATGGCAAGAGTCCACTCTTCGCCTTTATGATTACATGAACTCTGCTGGTGACGCGTTCAATGTCGCGTTTGAATGTCTGTGGACGAATAGCAGCCCATTCCTCCTCAAGAGCGAAACCAGAGAAGATAGTAATGCTGGACGCTGTGCTCCAGAGCGAAGCCAGCGTTCTAGCTCATCCCACAGGTTTTCTATTGTGTTTAATTAGCAGGATAGCCCACGAATGTTATTATCCACAAACCATTGCTTCACAGTCTTTGCTTTATGACCGAGTGCATTGTCATGCTGTTAAAAACAGAGTTCGGTTCCATATCGATTGTCCACTGTTCGCAGAGTTCACATCATTCCGGTATTATCGTCCTCTTAGGCGCAGTAAGGGGGTGATAATACAGTCACGAAAAACACTACCACACTGGTAGACCACCTCCTCCGGAACTTTGCTGGTAGTCACATGATGACTGGTAACGTTCTACAGGTATTCTTCAAACCCAAGTCCTTGCTTCGTATTTTTATAGGGTATTATGTGATTCGTCACTCCAAATCACTCATTTCCAGTCATCCACTGTCCACTCGCCTCGCTCTTTACACCACTCTTAAGTGTCGCTTACCACTGATTATAGAAATTTGTGGCTTATGAGGAACTGCACTACCATTGTACCCTGTTCTTTTTAAGTCCCGAAGTGAGATCTGTCTGCTCTTGATGTAGCTTTATTTATTCCTTCGTTCACTATCACATCACCAACATTCCAATTGGGTATCTTTAAAAATGGTTCAAATGGTTCTGAGCATTATGGGACTTAACTTCTGAGGTCATCAGTCCCCTAGAACTTAGAACTACTTAAACCTAACTAACCTAAGGACATGACACACACCCATGCTCGAGGCAGGATTCAAACCTGCGACCGTAGCGGGTGTGCGGTTCCAGACTGTAGCGCCTAGAACCGCTGGGCCACCACTGCCGGCTGGTATCTTTAGATGGGTAGAAATGTACCTGATGAATTCGTTACTCAGGTGATATCCAGTAGCTAGCCCACGTTCGAATGAGCTCTCCTGACCGACCCAGTCTGCTATTGACGCTTGTCTACCGACAACATAATACTCTATGCGTCATTTAATACTTGGGGGAGGGGGGGGGGGGGGAGACTTCCGCCTCTCGTGACGTCTAATGGTAAAGAGGATAATGTTAATTTTTTTTCATGTGATCTTGAATAAAAAACATCACTTCTCCAAACTTCCAAAGCGCATAAATACATTATCTCGTATCTTTCTTGCTTTAAAATTAGACACTTGGTTTCTTTCGTATATGTATTTCAGTGAATGGCTAAGTGGCTTTCATCAGCGTGGTAATTAACAAAAGATTTACTTTTTGTGTCGACTCTAGGTGGTATTTTGCCTCACCTATAGCCATGATGGTACATTTGGGTAATTGACGTATTTTCTATAAAACAATCTGTTTTGCGGGAACCAGTAATTTAGTGGCACATAGCTCTTACACTCGGCCACTTGCTTGCACCGAAGCCAACAATATACTTTTACAATATCGATCACGAACTCTGTCAGGTGTCAGTGGCCTGTTGGCAGGCATCTGGGTACCTGAATGATACCCATCCCCGCTTCCACATGATAAACCTATTCACCACACCTGGAATTTCATCGGACGATATTATGCAACATGGACCAGCTCTGACTAATCTCCTTGAGTTGTAGGTAGCGTTTAACCAGTCATGGATCAGATGTGATCCTCTACTATTTCGTTATCCTTTGAACTAAACAGTACGACCTTTTTTTGCCATCTTCTGGACTAAATGGGATGATTCTCGTTACTAGATATCTGTGCATAATTCAGCTGCCTGCGCGGACGGGCCCAAAAAAAGGCTGGGGGATGAAAGATCACTGTTTATGGTCCTATCGACGACTAGGTCATCAGCTTGGGTTTGGGTCGTGCATACCACTTCCAAGGAGTCATTCCTGTATTCACTTTAAGCAACTCAGGGAAATCACTGAAAAGCTAAGACGTGGTGGCCTGAGGGGAAACTGTGCCGCTTTGCTCTCGAATACCTATGTGCTACCCCGCTAGGTGCATTACTCGCTACGAACTCTTGCCACCCAATGGAAATTTGCAGTATTTCTGCGGTTCAGTCAGAATTCGTAGAAATTAACGCTTTGTTTTTAGACTTCCGTGTCGAGGCGCGTATCATATTGGGAAGAGCGCACTTTCAGATTACACTGCCCAACATAAATAATGAAGTACCTAGAAGAGGAGGAGGAAACAAATCTAAATTTCACGGCTTGAGAGGGTGTGTGATGCGGTTCCGTGATTACAAAATTAGACCAATTATCTGCATGACGTTGCACCGTCTCTGGCCGGATGCATGCACTGATTCGGTTGGGAAGGGCGTCATGGGCCCGTTGTATCCTTTCCTTAGGCAGTCTGATCCTGTAACTGGCGTTTCCTTGCTAGGACACTGACACTGACACAGAGTCGGCATCGAAGCTCGTCTCACGTGTGTTTTATCGGAGTCAGATCTGGACATCTTACTGGCCACTGGAGCACCTCAACATCACGCAGACTGTTCACGGAGACCTTATCCGTGCGTAGACGATCATGGTCCTGATGAAAACATCCATGAAGATACCGTCGCACGGGAGTTAACACATGCGGAGCATGACGTTCGGTACCTGACGTTATAACATTACATTTCCCTCAATTACTACCAGCCGTGGTCCCCCACCACACCATGACGTTGGGATTAACGACGGTCTCCAGGTCACCGTCGTACTGGCCTACGATGGTGCTTTTAGAGAGAACACAACCGCGATTAGTCGGTGAACACGTGAACACAATGCGACGCCATTTATCAGCAGTACATGCTTCCCGGTCACTGCACCAATCCAAACACAGCCACTTGCTCTAAGGCGTAAATGAAAGCCTACAAATAGAAAGAAGTTTCCCTAGTCCGGCTGCTCCTAGTCTGCAATAAATGTTCCAGGATGACATGGAATACATTACCTGTTATTCAACAGCTGGCGCAGATTTGAAGGTTTTATGATGTGCTTGATGCACAATATAGCCATCTTTCCATGTGGTCAGTCGGAGCCTTGACGACGAGTACTCTCGCCTTCGCTTTTCCATGCAGTGCAACATCGGCCATCAGTCACATCTCCATACTGCACGATGCGACCAACCGCCCCAGATGGACACACACGATGTGGCCCCTTCCAATCACCGATAGGTGCTGATTGCACTGTCTCAGACAAGTAATCGGCACCTCTGTGTGCCTCACGGTGTTCACTCCACGTTTTACGCTGTTCACGCGACTTATACAGGGTGTTACAAAAAGGTACGGCCAAACTTTCAGGGAACATTCCTCACACACAAATAAAGAAAAGATGTTATGTGGACATGTGTCCGGAAACGCTTAATTTCCATGTTAGAGCTCTTTTTAGTTTCGTATGTATGTACTGTACTTCCTCGATTCACCGCCATGATTTCATACGTGATACTCTACCTGTGATGTAGAACATGTGCCTTTACAAGTACGACACAACATGTGGTTCATGCACGATGGAGCTCCTGCACATTTCAGTCGAAGTGTTCGTACGCTTCTCAACAACAGATTCGGTGACCGATGGATTGGTAGAGGCGGACCAATTCCATAGCCTCCACGCTCTCCTGACCTCAACCCTCTTGACTTTCATTTATGGGGGCATTTGAAAGCTCTTGTCTACGCAACCCCGGTACCAAATGTAGAGACTCTTCGTGCTCGTATTGTGGACGGCTGTGATACAATACGCCATTCTCCAGGGCTGCATCAGCGCATCAGGGATTCCATGCGACGGAGGGTGGTTGCATGTATCCTCGCTAACGGAGGGCATTTTGAACATTTACTGCAACAAAGTGTTTGAAGTCACGCTGGTAAGTTCTGTTGCTGTGTGTTACCATTCCATGATTAATGTGATTTGAAGAGAAGTAATAAAATGAGCTCTAACATGGAAAGTAAGCGTTTCCGGACACGTCCACATAACATATTTTATTTCTTTGTGTGTGAGGAATGTTTCCTGAAAGTTCGGCCATACCTTTTTATAACACCCTGTATAGGAGCATCGCTCCGAAAGTAATTTCTCCTGTTTTTATTCATGGAAGCTACAGGAGAAACGTAAATCACAACAGCACAGCTAAATAGAGAAATATTTTAGCTACAGACTGTCATTTTTCAGCAAAGTCCCCACCATTCGTTACGCAATTTTGCCAACGATGAACCAGAGCCTGCACGTTGCGCTTGTAAAAATCGGAAAAAGCTTAGGCAAAAACATCCGAGTCTTGAAAATGATCGCCACGTAATCCGCCTTTCAGAGGCCCAAAGAGATGAAAGTCTGAAGGCGCTAAAACAGGACTTTACGTTAGATATGGTAAGACAATCCAGCCTAATTTTTTAATGAGCTGCATGGTCGCAAGACAGGTATGGGGCCTGGCGTTATCAAGTTGCAGATGAAAGTTGGTCTCCTTCTCTGCCTTACCCTGGGAATTCGGGCTTTCATCTTAGTCAGTGTCGTCTTTTAGCGTGCTAAATTGACGGTTTCTCTAGGCTCCAGGACATCCAAAAGAACCACACTCTGACTATCCCAGAAGATAGAGAAACCGCATGTCGCCTTTCCACAGGTTCCTGCTCGTAATGGTGTAACCACATCTCATCTCCGCTGATGACGCTATTGTCGCCTTCAGCTTCATGTTGGTCCAGCAGATCCTGATAAAATTTCCAATCAATGAGTTTTTTGGTTTTCTTTAAGCATCCGCGGGACCCATATCGCACAGACGTTTCGATAACCAAGATGTTCCAACATTGTTTCTAAGGTATTGCAGCCGACATTCAGCTTTGCACGCAATTCTCTGGTCGTTATCCACCGATCAGCACGGATGAGTTGATGAAGATGCTCTTCGTTGCTTGAGATGACGGGTGTGCATTGTCGATCGGGCCTTGACTTGTCACGCAAACCCTTTTCACCAATTTGAAAATGCTGCATCCGCTGCCTCACATTGCTCAAGTGCATTGTATCGTCTCCATACGCCTTAAGCACGCGTCTATAGATTTCAATCGGCGCAATTTCTTCAGCAGTGGGAAATTCAGTCACACATCGCTGTTTTATACCCTCATCCATATCAGCCTCAATTTTGGAACACTCCTCCGCTGGTGCCAACTCCCGCAGAACAACGGAACCACTTGCAATTGAAGGACGAAGGCTCAAGCATTAGCACTACGAAAACGACATCTCGCGCGGTCATCCAAAGTTACCAAAAAGAAAGAGGCATTACTTTCTGAACAACCCTCGTATAACCTATATGTAAAACCTACAAGGTCTGGTAACATCACTAAAGACGAATAACACTGATGTACTCTGGCGGCCGTTCTACCTGTCAGTGAGACTCGTCACTCTAAACACTTGCATACCAACCAATCCCGTGTACATGTGCGACTTTAGAATGGCATCCGACCATGTCTTCTGGGTGTTCCACTTGTTCGTCAAGAAGTTTATTTAGATTCCCCTACAAGAAAATTATTACACGCATGGTGATATTACGTAAAGGAATTAACGAAAAAAAATTCTTGCGGAGTAAAATGAATCAAATAAGTGCAAGAATATTTTTCAGAAGACTGATCATCACAACCAGTACCACGAGCTGCTAGATGTTTCGGCTGTATTTCATTTCATTTATGTGCGAGTACAAAACTAATAATCGAATAGCACAACTTTGATTAAATACAGTAGACCGATCACGCATAAATACCATGTTATTAAAGGGAACAACCGTTAATCTAGTACAGGGACTGAGGAAAGTTAATAATCACTGGAAACTTCACATATGCAACATTTAGCTGATAAAGCGTAGAGCGTGTACAAAAACTTTTTCGGCAACTGAGTCGACATGCAACACAAAACAAAATTATTTCCATCTCTGATAGAGTGTTTTGTGGGACAAAGTGTGTGAAGACTTCAGATAGCTTCAAATCAGTCACCAAGCGCTACAGTTATAACATAAAATTGCATAAAAGCGTACTGAGGGATACAGATCTAAGGTGAAAATTAAAACTGATGAAGTTGAGTTACCTCTCGTTTCTGCAAGTTTGACAATTTGACTGCACACTTCACTGAGTTCCAGTATGGAAATAAGTTGCTATTCTGAATTTATGGAACGGAACAAAAGTTGCAAAAGATAGTTAGTATTCGTAGCCCGAAATTTAGTTCATATAACTTGACTAGCAACTTTGGATTATTACCAATGAATTCAATATTATGAAAATTACGGACTCGGCAGACTGTAAGCTAATTACAAAACGACGTCGAATGTTAGACACGCTAACTGAATTAAAGCTCAAATGGTTATAAAATAAAGTTCCGTAGCACATCATATATATGAGTTATTCACCATTTAGTTTTGAAGTTGTGGCAGCAGCCAAATTTGCAGAGAATTACTTGAATATTCAGGTCTCCCTCTTGTGGAAACTACAGTTTCTTCAAATAAATCCAAACGTTTCAGCACCTTTGTGCCATTATTCGTGGGTACCTTCCATTCATTTCTGTAAAATGTAAACATATTTTAAGTAATAACCATTCCAACGAACAGACAACTTTCTGAAGAGAGCTACAAAGCTCGGAGACATCATGAATGATAATAACAAAATTCAAAACTCAATAACCTTTCAAGTTATCATAAAAATTACAACAATTAATAAGTCAAGAATGATGAGGTGTTTCCAAAGCCTCACAGCTATATGAAGGTGCGTTATTCGCAACTACCGGTTTCACGTCAGTATAGACGCATCTTCAGGTATATAATGGTTATATTTCCATAATGTATGTGGACAGTTGCGGAGTCCCAGCTTTCTGGAAATTATCCATGTTAAAAGTAAAACCACAGTGGTAGGGTCTCATAATAAATTTGGGTACACTCGAAAGATATTTGTAAAAACGTACAAAGCAAGACTTCTGAATGAGTCAGGAAGGATAACACCGCATGGGACATATAATGATACCCGCTAGACACCAGCTCTATCAAACCAATGAAGTAAAACTTAAAATTCCTCATAATTTGTGTACTCTCGTCGTATTGATAACCGGCCCATTATGGTCTAAGCAGGCCATGGACGCTAGCAGTATACTCATTCAGCAGTCATGCTTTGCACATTTTCCAAGTATCTTTCTGGTTGTACTCAATTTTTATTGTGACAACCCACCATTTTAGAGTCTGACTTTTAACGTGGATAACTTCCAGAAAGCTGGGACTCCATTATTGTTCTCATACATTATGGAAAAATAACCATTATAAACCTGAAGATGCGTCTCTATTGACGTGTAACAGATAGTTGCCAATAAAGCACCTTCGTACAGCTATGCGGCTTTTGGAAACACCTTATTATTCTTGACCTATTAACTGTTGTAATTTTTATGGTAATCTGGACTATTACTGAGTGTTGAATGTCGTTATTGTTATATCAACGAAACTATGCCTTCAAATAATTTGTCTTCAGTTCTCGTTAGCTTAATTTTTCTACGTTTTAGGGTTGTGAAAGACATTCTTTTATTTAGCGTATAATGATAGCAAGTCATCTGCAATTAAATGATATTACTGTAAGTTTGGCTGGCGAGTTAGCAAACCACTTTATCTATGTACCTAACTTTCTGTGCGAAAATATTTGGTGACTGTAATTTGTAATTACTCACAATTAGTTTTGAAATATCCGTACTCATTCGCTCGCTCATCTGTTGTTGAAATGCACACAGAAATTCAATACACGACTTTTAACGAGTTCAATCACAACTGATAAATTTTTCAGTATAAGAAACACAAATTTTATGTTGTTATGAGTAGGATAGTTCACTGTCTGCGACAGTTGAAAGTAATTGTAACACTGAAGGCTTGACTGCACTTTAATAGTTAATTTTCTAAGTACTGGTCTCTGCTGCTAACGAAGTGTATAAGTCATCTGATAGTCATGGCCGCAGAGTCAATAAGCGCACCTTTTGAACGGAAGTGGCGAGGCGAGGATGGGTGTGAGTACAGATGCGATCTATTTTAAAGATTTTTAATACGTGAGTTACTGGATAATGATTGAAGTTCTATGACGTTTTGAGAGCTACAGTAGAAAATTGTACCGAAATGCAGGAAGACCTTCAGATGATCGATTTCTTGTGCAGGAATGCCTGGTTTCCCCTCAGCGTAAACAAATGTAAAATATAACACTTACATAGGCAGTGTATGGCTACACGATTGCAGAAAAAACAATGGAACCACTCACGTCACTTAAATTGTTGGGAGTATGCATACTGAGTGATTTCAAGAGGAACGATCTCGTAAACGTAACCGTAGGTAACGCTGATGCCGGACTGAGATTCATTGGAAGAATCCTCGAAGAGGTTAGTCCATCAAAGAGGTAGTTTGAAAAGAGCTGAGTGTTGCCTGTCAGTCTGGCGTCCGTTCAAATGGCTCTGAGCACTATGGGACTTAACTTCTGAGGTCATAGTCCCCTAGAACTTAGAACTACTTAAACCTAACTAACCTAAGGACATCACACACACCCATGCCCGAGGCAGGGTTCGAACCTGCGACCGTAGTGGTCGCGCGGTTCCAGACTGTAGCGCCAAGAACCGCACGGCCACTCCGGAAGGCAGACGCTGCAAGGTAGGTGTTTTGTATCTCTGTGTGCTTTACTGTTCAGAAAAGTCACGAATGTATTGCTTCCTCCCAAGTACATCTTGCTAAAAGATCACAAAGATAAAGTTATAGAGACCTCACCTGGAGGCTTACCAAAGGTTTTCCTTCCTGCAGGCCATTCGCGACTGAAAAAAGAAAACAAAGAAGTGACAGTGGAACAACATATCCTCCACCACGCACCATAAAGTGGCTTGCGGAGTGTAATTATTGATGTAGATGTAGTAACACTGGCTCAGTTGCCATCGCCTTTTCATTTGCTCGGAAGAGGCTAGCATTAACGTATTTAACAGAAATAACCTCTTTAACTAAAAGTAATCGTCATCATCATCATCATCATCATCATAACCAACCATTATTAGTCAATTTAACATCCATAACTGGATAAAGTTGTCATGTGGAACTTTCCTTGCATTACGGCCTTCAAATATTCGCATGAATAAGGCTGACTCTTATGTTTCAAACATTCCTTGATGTCCTCATCTCAATTATATTACTTGGAATCCTGAAAGGGACTTTCTTGATCCGTCTATCTCCTGTCCCCAACTAGTATTTTATTTTCATTGCAGTCATAATTACGTCTTCTACACAAGTCTACTACTTGACCCATTTGCTAGTCATTCTGTCTCTTCGATAAAACGCGTCTATGTTGCTGGCCGTTAAAACTGTAATGCCACAGAGGGCAGGAGGTAACGCAAGTTTAAATAGTGTTTGTGCACGCTGTATGAGAAGAAAATACATAGTAATACAAAAAAGACGTAGCACAAAGGAGTTATCCGAATGGCTCGGAATCTGTATTTGTGATTTTGTTGTACAGACAAATGATTACACTTGCAGAAATACTCGATGATTTATTGGAACGAAAGAGTTTCACAAATTGAGCAAGTCAATAACCGTTCGTCCACCTCAGGCTTAAAGCGAGCGGTTATCCTGCTTGGCATTGATTGATAGAATTATTGGACATCGAACCATATTCTGTGAAACTAATGCGTTAGATGGGGTTGTTTAGAGGGCCTCGCCCTAATTCTGCAAACGGAAAAGGATATCCCATACTACAAACTGTACATTGTGGTACAGTAGTCCAAATATACAAGAAATGAAGTGCTATAATGCACATTTGCCACAAAAAACAGGTCATCAACAAAAACCATAAACAACGTCATGAATAAATCTACACTTTCCTTCAACAAATGTATTTAGAAGAAGATAGAGCTATAACCTAAATCACCCATCACCACGCACAGTACCTATTAGAAGAATAGCGAACAAGAGACCAATACTTACCATGTAACATTCCAACACGAAACCAATCTAGTAAGGAAGAGTGCGTAAATTGAATGTATCTGTGAGGATAATTTCTCTGTTAAGAATACCCACGACTTTGTAGTAAAATTAAAGACGTTAAAATTAAAGACGTGGAAATTCCGTATTGTTACAGGTGGGTATCTTTAGATATGACTAATTTATGCAATAATATGTCAGTTGTGGGAACTGTTAACATTGTCAGGAGCAATTTCCTTAGATATAAACATCTGACCTTAAGAGAAACTGATGAGTCTGCCCAACTGCTTGAACGAGATTCTCTCTTACAATTACTTTTATTTTAATGGTGAAATGTTCCGATAACGCCGGCCGGAGTGGCCGAGCGGTTCTAGGCGCTACAGTCTGGAACCGCGCGACCGCTACGGTCGCAGGTTCGAATCGTGCCTCGGGCATGGATGTGTGTGATGTCCTTAGGTTAGTTAGGTTTAAGTAGTTCTAATTTCTAGGAGACTGATGACCTCAGAAGTTATGTCCTACAGTGCTTAGAGCAATTTGAACAATTTTTTTTTTCCGGCAGCAGTACGGACTGACTATGGGCTGTTACATATCTGTCGCATTGACTGTCTTTGTACATTACCCAGAACTGAATGACGAAATACTATACCACTATCGTTACGTGGATGATGCTATTATGTTGTATAAGGATCAAAATGATTGTCTTGGTGAAATATTAATGATTTTGACAACTTGAACCGGAAAACTGAATTCATGTCTGAACTACAGGTTAATAATAAAATTAATTTCCTTGGCGGTTCTATTATGAGTAAGAGTGCAGCCCATTGTTTTGCTGTTTTTAACTCACAACTTCAGATGTTATTATACCTGTCGATTCTATGCATATTCTGTAGTCTTGTTAGAAGTCCCTTTAGACGCTGTAGAAACTGAAAAAGGAAAGAATATACTTACAGATATTTCTGTGAACAGTTGCCACCAACCCGGGGTAATCGACCGAATTCATGAAAAAATTGTTAGAAAAAATTTTAATTTGCTGCATGAAATTACTCTCAACCGAGTAGAGACCGGTAGAAAAGAGCAATCAGGTATGGATTTCAAAGTTCCTATTTCCTACGAAGTTTCACAGGGTTTTCGCAAAATCAATACTAAAGTTGATTTTACAAGTATAAAAATCCTGTCTAATTTGCTCTTTCATCTTGTCGATGGACAATCCTTTAATAAGATCTGGGATATAAGATTAAGTGCGGTGACAGCGATGCAATGTACATTAGTCACACTGGCTGGACTTTTAAAGAAAGGTTTCGAGAACACAGAGGGCTGCTTACCATTAAGGATTCTACCTTTAAAGAACACCTATGAAAGACGAACGTAAGGTCGTTAGTACTGAAGATAACCTAGAAGTACCGCACTTTGTTAATAAGGTGGAACAATTCATGTTTTGGAGGACTAGGAAATCTATATTCATTTGGAAGAAGAACAATTCAAAGGAGTAAACAGAATGATAGACAAACTTTTTTTAATTTTTCATAATTTTTGTGGTTTTAATAATGGTTTTTTGACGCTGGGTTAACTATCTTGGTTCTCGTCGTTATTTCTGTAATCTGTCATCACAGGCCACGCAAGCTGGTCAGCTTTCTCATTTGGCTTTTCGGTCCCTCTCTTTGATGGACTCAAGGTTAATGGTTCTAATCCGATACTTAATACTCTACGGTGTGTGTAGGTTGTTCCGAGATTTCGTTTCGCTGTTAGGTTATATACCGGTATTTTACACGTTATTTTTCTTCGATATCGCTATGTTATATAGATATATGACAGCGACGGTCAATATTCATTTGTTATTTGATCTAATGTTATCGTCTTTGAACATCGTCTATAGAGTTGTTGTCTAAGGATTGGAGTACTCACTTAAGAAAATCACATTTGTTTTTAGCATGTTTAATGTTAGATGCGTGACTCAACTTGTTACTTATTACCTGACTTATTTGTTTTTGTCTAGATATCCACAGAATCCACATTTATTTCATAACTCCTTTTGTATCACACCAAGCTTTGTGGTACATTGGTTCGTAGTGTGCATAGGTGAGTGGGTTATATATTCCATTTTTATCTGATTGTATGACTAACTAAAGGTGATATTGCATTTTTGTTAAATCTTTTACGCATGTAGTTTTACCGCAGGACTTGTTTGGTAGTAATTTTTTGTTATGTTACTTGTTGTGAGACTTTTTTCACTCTTCCTCGCTAGACTGTTTATGTTGGAGCGATAAGTAAGGGTGATTCGCTGACTTTTCTCCTAATTCGCACTGTGCATGGTGGTGGTGGCGGCTGTTGTGCGTGCTTTAGACTATACCTCTATCTTCTTCTTCTCCTCAACGCATCTGTTGAAAGAAATTGCGGGTTACGTCACGACGTTGTTTATGGTTTTTGTTGAGGATATGATTTTAGTGGCGCTTGTCCTCTACAGCACTTCATGTGTTGTAACTCCCATTGGATTGCGGGTCGGTCGTTCTCCTCACCCACAGGCTGCATCGGTCGGATTAATTTGTTCAAATGACTGGTTCAGTGTTGTTACATTTCTTTTAAGCGCTCTTCATAGGGTAAGCTTCATCTTCTAATGGCATGACAGACAGTATCTTAATGTGTTTCTTGACTAAGCTACATTCTATTTTTGAGTAGTTTGGCTTGGTGCCACTATTTTGTCTTCTTACTTCAATTTCCCTGATATTTTAGCGTTTTCAGGCTTTATAGCAAGGCCGTCCTGGTGACTACGATATATCTAGCCTTTTACCTACATAGTATAGTTCCCTCTCTGCGAATTTGGTTTTCAGCACAATGCTAACGACTTTCGTTTGCCTTGCATTATCCTGTTGATGTTTCTGGCTTACTGTATTTTTAGGTTTTGCCTCTGCATTTTTTACATCTGTTTGAAGACGCCATAGTTTTTTCTTGACTAAATAGTGTGTTATTGGTTTTATTAGTCTGAATTTACTTGCATTCCTTGTTTCTAATGTTTAACTTGTTTTTCCTCTGATTGGTGTACTTTCCTCTCGATCCATTTTCTTATGCTTTTTCACAAATAGAGTCCGTTTTCCTACGCTAATCCGCTCTCTAGGGACTTCATGGTTTTTGAATCTCAGTTTGTGTGTGATATGAAGCAAGATTTTCGTGATTTGGTTTCGTCTAAGGTTTATGGTTTTTGTCCATCCCCCCGCCCCCCCTTTTGAGGTGTATAAGTACATCCTCTTTGATCTTAGATACTTATTTCACTTTCTGAAACTTATTAAATATCGCCTTACGATACTGGAATGTCTCACGTGCTTTCACTCATTGACAGTTTTTTTTAATATTTTGTCGATGTGGTTCTGCTTACTTAAGTACAGATTATTGCTTTCGGTTATGATTTCTTTAAAGGATTCGTTAGGACAGTAAGTTTCTTGTCTATTATCTTGACGTACTGACTTGTTTTAGTAAATAACTGCGTACATCATTCCTCAGTGTGTCTTATCTATTAAGTATTGATGTGTATCTCAAATACTGGGTAGAGTATTTGGTGTTTCGGACTGCATCTTGTGTAACGTATGCTATAGCGTGTATTTCGTTGCTGCATGATTTTCATGAAGATATACTTACCATATTGTTGGTTTGTATGACTTCTAGTGGTTTGATTGCCTAGTACTTCTCTATGGTTATTTATGTAGTGAAAACTGTTAGGTACTGTTGCTTGTTAAAAAATCACAATCTTGCACAGAGACTCTTGGCTGATGGAGTTCCGTCTTTATTCATTACTTACCTTTGTTTTTAATCCTCTTGACTTAGCTTTCATCATTAACAAGCTTCTATGGTTTTAAGATATATTTCGATTTTATGGTAGGTTTTATGCTATATGACTCATTTTTTTCTTTGGTGTTTTGATTTACATACATGCCGGTTGTTTAGTTTTGATATTTACTTTGGTTAGATATTGTGTTGGAGTTCAATAACTTTCCTCTTTAAACTCGCATAAGTGGTTCCTTTTCGTATCGCAGTGGTTCTGTAATAGTATTTGTGTTTATAGTATACTTCTGTTGCTTCTTAGATACCCCTCCCCCCAAATTCATTTATTCTTTTCCTTGAGCATAACGCTATTTTGTCAACTGCATAACTTTTAGCTCAAGTTTCATCGTCTACAAAACATGTTATTTTTATGACTGTATGGCCCAAGGTAAATAATAACTACAGAAACACCCCACCGCTCTGTAACAATGTGTTTTAAGTGATTTTACTCTCTGATTAATGTGATGTCAGGAGCTTCTCGTTAGCTCATCGTCAGTATTTGTCGTCTGGTTAGTTTAGATAACTCGATGTTGAAGGTATGCTTAGTGTATAACTATCATCCTGGTGTAAGGTTTTACGCCATTTCAGTTTATGGACTCCTCTGCAGTAGTTCACTGTATGTCGTCCCTCGCATAATAATATGACGATAATTGGCTTTACCACTGAATACGTTTTCCTTTATAGTATGACTGCAATTTCAGTTATTTCATGACTCGTGCACAATACATGGGTGATGGGTAACTAGCACCCTGATGTACTTCATAAGTTGCAACTTAACAGTTTACATGAAGGAAAGTGGTTTCCTTTTTAGAAATAGGCATGGCTTGAAACTGTCTCTCATTTTGCATATTTAAAAGTGCACCCCCTAGTATTGTGTGTTCTGATTTATGATCGTTTCATGTATTTGATTGATTATGTCATATCTCCTATTTTTTGTATTTTGTGTTAGATGTATTTTATGTATGATGTGTTTGTTTGTTGGTGTCAACCACTAAGTGAACATGTTCTGGTACAGTGTGGTTCGTTTGCACGTTTAACTCTCTACATCCCTTTATGTTACATTTGGTATAGTGTAGCGACCTCTGCCAGTCTTGCTTTGTGTCTGTAATACTATCTTGTTTTGTACATCAGACGTATACCACATTTTATACTTCTTGATATACTAATATACAGGATCTGAGGATGACACCAACGAAGTGCCGAAAGTGGTAGCTTACCTAAAAATAAATAAGAACTGATTGAAACGTGGCTGTTGTTTGGTTTCTGTTCTACGCACTGGTTGATGAGCCGCCTGTCCCGAATCAATGATGGGTCCAGGAAAACCACAGGGTTGGTGCGATATTACATACGCTCGTATTTTGTTCATTACTTGGCAGAGCGTAATTGTGTAGAACGCCTTCCGGGTGTTGAGGAAGGCGGCATCTGACTGAGCACCTGCATGCAGGGTGATTCTTATTGACGTCTAGAAATCTCAGAAGCGACATAGATGACGCAGAGATAAGTAATTTAACATAAGACAGACGGGGTCACAAACGCCAGGAAATTCACCAAAAGTAGATAACAAATGCTGAACACAGGACTGCTGCACCTGATCATCTCAACCCATGTATTCATGTCGATGTGGCTGCTGGCTCATGTACGCGACTTTAGCCCGTGGGGTCCAGGTTTCGAGTGTTGCGCCTGGCAGGCAGTATTTTCTTCATTCCGTTAGACAGTTATGAGTTTACATTTTGGTAAGACTTTTTTTTTATTTACCCGTCTCCGCCAGTTTATTGCAGAGTACAGTAAAACAAAGAACTACTCTACTACAACACAAGTAAATGAGTATAAACTTCTGAATAGCGTCCTAAAGTAAATGACCTAAATTGTGTTTCGTACATAATGTCTGTAAACGAAAAAAGAAGATACAAAAGGGAAAAAAAACATAAAATAATATCATATTTTTCTTGCTTACATCGAGAACAATAAAACTGTAATTTCTACGCTTACAACAAATCAGATTTATTTACAAAGAGTGTTCAATATATGCAGCGCTTGCTCGACTGTAAGTATTGCATCGTTCAGTCATCCCTTCACGCATAAGCCGAACCGCTGCATGTGTGGCGAGGTATGTTATCTCTTGACGTGATATGTTCAACATTCCTTATCCAGTTTTGGGGTATTTCTCGACATCTGAGAACTTTTTTCTTTATTGTTATCTCATCTCCCTCGCCCGATATGGGCAGGAGGGTGGGATATCAGTGGTATAATTATCCACTCTTCAGCCAACAGAATTTGAAAGAATTACGAGGAGAAATACAAACAAAATCTGGGGATGTTTTCTATTTTAAATTAAAAATCAAAGACGAACAGTTAAAAAAAACCGAAAATATATACATTTTAAAAACACATCACATATCGGTAAAATTCTTCTGATAACAACACAGAAGCACTGCTCTTTCACTTGAAATCTAAAGTACCTGTTCTAACATGATAAGTATTGCCAGAGAAAACAGTATGATCTATGGGGTTGAGAGGTGTGGATAGAAAGATAGGGGTCTGTTAGGCAGGAAAACTATGGAGGTGAGAGGTAGGAGTTGAGGTAGATAGTGGGAAATCCGGTCGGTGGGAAAGACAAAAGGTGACGAAAAGGATGTCATGTGGGTAGAGCAGTGGTTGTGAGAGGAGATGCAGGAGGAACGGAGGGGGTGGATGGAGAAGAAAAGGAGAGAAGTGCCCTCATATAAAGTGGTATAGGCGGGGAAGAGTTAAAGTTGATAAAGAGGGGTAAATATTGCGAGGAGAGGGTTCAAAATGGTTCAAATGGCTCTAAGCACTATGGGACTTAACATCTGAGGTCATCAGTGCCCTAGACTTAGAACTGCTTAAACATAAATAACCTAAGGATATCACACACATCCATGCCCGAGGCAGGATTAGAACCTGCGACCGGTTCCGAGCTGAAGCGCCTAGAACCGCTCGCTTACTGCGGACGGCGCTGGGAGAGGGATATGGTTGAAGTTGTGATAAGATAGGATATGTAGTACGTGAAGGTATAGCGACAGAGGGATGTGTTTGTGAAGGGATGGCAGCATACCAGGGTTGGTGATCAGAGGAAAGACAATGGGCTGATCGTGGACAATATAAAAGGTGGGGAGGTGTTTAATGTCGGAGAGGAGGGGTGGGAATTTGATGAGCTGGTAGAAGATGCAGGTGGGGGAAGTGGATGAGGAAAACGAGGCAGAGTGCAGGCCGTTTGAGGATGGGGAGGGACGTGGTTGGGCAGAGACCTATGCAGCATCTGCATAACAGAGGACTTGTCGGATGAGGGTTTTGTATGCATGGAGGATAGCGGAGGGCTGTAATCCCCAAGTTCCACATGTTAGTACACTACCTGCCACTAAAATTGCTACACCACGAAGATGACGTGCTACAAGTGCGAAATTTAACCGACGGGAAGATGATGCTGTGATATCCAAATGAATAGCTTTTCAGAGCATTCGCACAAGGTTGGCGCCGGTGGTGACATCTATAACGTGCTAACATGAGGGAAGTTTCCAACCGACTTCTCATACACAAATAGCAGTTGACTGGCGTTGACTGGTGAAACGTTGCTGTGATGCCTCGTGTAAGGAGGAGAAATGCGTACATCACATTTTCGACTTTGATAAAGGTTGTATTGAAGCCTAACCCGATTGCAGTTTATCGTATTGCGACATTGCTGCTCGCTTTGGTCGAGATCCAACGATTGTTAGATGGAATCGGTAGGCTCAGGATGGTAACACGGAGCGCCGGGCTGGATCCCAACGGCCTCGTATCACTAGCAGTCGAGATGATTGGCATCTTATCCGCATGGCTGTAACGGATCGTGCAGCCGCGTCTCGATCCCTGAGTCAAAAGATGGGGACGTTTGCAAGACAACAATCATCTGCACGAACAGTTCGACGACGTTTGCAGCAGCATGGACTGTCAGCACGGAGGCCATGGCTGCGGTTACCCCTGACGCTGCATCACCGACAGGAGCGCTTGCGCATCGCATCCGTGTTTGGCGACATCGCGTTGAACGCACATTGGAATCGTGTATTCGACATCACCATACCGACGTATCACCGGCGTGATGGTATGGGGTGCCATTGGTTACACGTCTCGGTCAACTCTTGTTCGCATTGACGGCACTTTGAACAGTGGACGTTACATTTCAGATGTGTTACGACCCGTGGCTCTGCCCTTCATTCGATCCCTGCGAAACACTACATTTCAGCAGGATAATGCACGACGGCATGTTGCAGGTCCTGTACGGGTCTTTCTGGATACACAAATGTTCGACTGCTGCCGTGGCCAGCACATTCTCCAGATCTCTCACCAATTGAAAACGTCTGGTCAATGGTGGACGAGCAACTGGCTCGTCACAATACTCCATTCACTAATCTTGATGAACTGTGGTATGGTGTTGAAGTTGCATGGGCAGCTGTATGTGTACACGCCATCCAAGCTCTGTTTCATTCAATGCCCAGGCGTATCAAGGGCGTTATTATGGCCAGAGGTGGTTTTTCTGGGTACTGGTTTCTCAGGATGTATACACCCAAATTGCGTGAAAATGTAATCACTTGCCAGTTCTAGTATAATATATTTGTCCAATGAATACTCGTTTATCATCTGCATTTCTTCTTGGTGTAGCAATTTTATTGGCCAGTAGTGTACCATTAGTTGCCAGTCGAAGATTAATCCATGTGTCTTAAAAAAAATGGAAAAAAGTCAGTAAGAATCACTGTTTATAGTGCTTTCTGGGTCTGGGTTGCACTCTGTTTTTAAGACACAAACACCAAAGTCCCGATTTCGTGCCAACACCACTTGGAGTTCTCATATGCAGGGTACGGGCTGGCGAGATCGGATCTTTGAGGCGCCGGCAAGTCGGCGGCCCCGCCTAGTGCGGTCTTCCTCCGCCAGAGCGCTCCGCTCGTCCGTCGCTCGGTCGTCGACAGCGCACGTCTGGGGGGCGGCGGCCGCTGGGGGTGGCAGTCCAGGGGCTGTTGGGGTGGGGGCGGGTGGTCGTGAGGGGGGGGGGGGCGGGGAGGCGGGCTGTGGGACGAAAATTCAATAAGGCCGGCGCGGCACGGCCCGCCGTGGTGCGGCGCTCCAGCTCGCCGCCGCCGCCGCCGCCGCCGCCGCCGCCGCCGTCCCGTCGGCACCGGCCGGCCGAGGCGCGCGTCCCGCCGAGAATTTACGAGATCGCCAACTCAATTAGTCCGAAATGAAGAAGTAGGGCCGGCGCGCGCGGCGTTGCGCGCTGCGGACAGCGCCTCGCCTCGCCCTGCCTCGGCGGACGCCTATCGCCTCGCAGTGGGACTGCCGACGCAGCGGCCGTGGCCGCCTCTGGTGAGACGCGCCGCACGTTGAGTGCACGTGCCACGGCACTAGCAAGCGGAGGGCGGCCAGACTGTACGACGGCAGCACCAAGACGATGGATAACGTTTTGGCCACAGTGCACGTTCCTTTCGGGACCTATGCATTAAGCCATACTTGTAATTTTTTCTTTAACAATGGTTAGGTTCCTGAGTAGTTAAAGTACTCACTACTAGAGCCGCTGTACTAAAAGGGAGAACGGGAGAACGAATACAATTTTAGACCTATTTCTATTGAAAAGGCTTTGCATGTAATGATAACTGATCATTTTATTTGACATAATTTGCTCTCAAGTGTACAGTTCGATTTTAAAAGCCGTTTAACAACTGAAAATACAATATTTTCTTTTCTCTGTAA
The DNA here is from genome assembly GCF_023897955.1 of Schistocerca gregaria. Classification (NCBI taxonomy): domain Eukaryota; kingdom Metazoa; phylum Arthropoda; class Insecta; order Orthoptera; family Acrididae; genus Schistocerca; species Schistocerca gregaria. The sequence goes on from NC_064924.1 coordinate 518,138,550, forward strand.
TGTACTGGATGGATTAAATGAAAGGTTTCGAAGGGTAGGCATATCTTTTTATATAACTAAGGCGTCTGATTGTGTTGACCACAAAACATTGCTCTAGAAGTTGCACCATTATGGAATACGGGAAGTAGCTCACATTAGTTCACCTGTTACTTTAACAACAGACTAAAAAAGGTCATTATTGACAGTGTTGAGAATGGCAGTGATGTCGTGTCTGAGGGGGGAAGGGGTTACACCAGGGATGAGTGTTGGGGCCACAGCTGTTCCTTATTTATATAAATGATGTGCCCTCTAGTATAACAGGTAATTCTAAAATATTTCTGTTTGCTGATGACACTAGCTTGGTAGTAAAGGATGTTTGCGCAGAATGCCTCCGTTTAAAAAGTACATTTTATGATATAAGTTCATGCCTTGTAGAAAATAAACTAACGCTAAATCACATTAAGACTCTTTTTACACTTCCTAACACACAATTCAATGAAACCCAACGTTTAAATTTCACAGAATGTGCCTACTATTTTTGAAATTGAACAGCTCAAATTTCTACGTGTTCAGATAGATAGTAAACTGTCGTGGAAATCTGACGTTCAGGATCTTGTTCAAAGATTTAATGCTGCCATTTTTATTATTCGAACGGTATCTGAAGTAAGTGATCGTTCGACGCGAAATTTAATCTGCTTTTCTTATTTTCGTTAGCTTATGTAACGCGTTACAACATTTTGGGGAAACTCTCCCCATTTTCAAAGAATATTTTCGGCTCAGAAACGGGGAGTTCGGGCAGTGAGTAGAGTAAGTTCGCGAACCTCTTGTCGACTCCTGTTCACTAGTCTGGGTATTCTGAAACTGTCCTCTGAATATATATATATATATATATATATATATATATATATATATATATATATATATATATTCTTTATTATCGTTTCTTGTTAACAGTATCAGCTTATTCCCAAGAAATAGCAGCTTTCGCTCAGTTAATAGTATGCAGAAATCCAATCATCATTAGGATCCCACTTCCTTAATTCTTGTGCAGAAAGTTGTCCATTATATTGCTCTCTCCATTTTCAATGAGCTACTACAAGAATCCCAAATCTTATCATCAGTACAGGCGCTTCCGAATCGAAACTGAAGAGTTTCCTCATGGGTCACTGCTTCTATTCTGTTGCAGACTTCCTTGAAAAATTAAGCTGATTCCAAAGTTATATTGTAGATGGCTTGACTTTCTTTTTGGATTCGTAAACGTTTTGTTTTCTTCTTTTCCTACTATTACGTTGTAATTTCATGTACTGAGACGTTCAGTGACCTTGGAGATTTGCTCCTCAATCTGGTTCAACGGAACCAGACACCTAAATAAAATTTAAAAAAAAAAAATTAACCACCGAGACCTTTATCAACTATTGTATTTTCTGTAAACTTGGTCACATATAAACGAAAAAATGCGTGGTACGGTCGATTCTTAATAATTCGAACATCGATAAATCTAATTTCTCGATAAATCGCACTTGTTGTGACATTCTTTGAATAAACTTCGACATCATTTTCGATTCCATATCTGTCTTCGTATAACACTTGACTCAGCAGCATAAAAATCGGCAGTCTTCTACCGACATGTTGACGATACGGTCACCGTTCGGCCTCGCCAGAAAGGTGAGCTTGAAGTTGTCTTGCGACACCTGAAGTGTGGCCACAGCCAAGTTTAGTTCACCAAGGAGAACGAGCAAGCCGATCAGCTGCCATACATGGATATTGTTGTACGGAGAAAACCCGACGGAACACTGGGGCACATCATATATCGGAAGGAAATCCAAACAAATCAGAACCTCCACGCCTCTAGTTTTCGTCACCCGTCACAAAAAGAAGAATTGCTCAACACTCTGATCCTCAGGACTCGTATTATCCCCGACAAAGAAAGTACAAAACGGGAACTGGACCACCTCAAAAAAATGGCTATAGCTACCGCTGAATCTGACGTTCCTTCAAGGAAAAGACAACACCACTGCTAACAGCCGATGAAGACGAACCGAAAAAGACGGACTACATTCCACACGCAGCAACGTATCTGGAAAAATCGGTAGAATTTTACGACGACAAAATATCAAATGTGTGCCCCGCCCTCCGGCAAAGACCAAACACTTTTAGGGACAGTAAAAGGCAACCTGGAATAGGGAACTCTGAAGTGTATTACACACCATGCGAGTGCGGGGATTCGTATATTGGGCAAACAATTTGCACAAGGTAGGCGGAACACAAACAGCACTACGACCTGCGGCAACTTAAAAAATTGGCAACTGCTGAATAGCGCCTTGAAACCAACCACAACATGAAATATGAAAATACAAAAATTTTTCACAACACATCCCACCCAATATTGAGACTGTTAATACGACGAGACTATCGAAATCCGGCTACATGAAACATCAAGAAGGACAATGGATTTCAACTCAGTCAAACGTGCGCTCCGGTACTGAAAATTCCCCAGACACAGCGGAAACGCGACACCGAGCACGGCGAGGGCGCAGCGCAGACTGAGGACCGCCGCTCGACTCCCGAGTGCCAGCTGCGCCCACCACCTTGGCCGGAACACCGCGCGGTCCATACGTCGGTCGGTGGACGGGAGATACGTCGGAAACATGCCATAGATAGTGGTCCAGGACGTCAGTCAGAAGGAGCAATCTTCTGATGATGGCACGTTTTACCGTCTAAAATATGTACTTCAATAGACAATGCACGAGAGACTTTCAAACGGCATATTCTATAACTTTTAGCAAATATTTGATCCTGAAAGCGAGACTAACCATATATTTTTTTTATTTATTAACACTCTTAAACAGCATTATGTAGCAACTATTGTTAGTTCACGCAAAAATCACGACACCGACCTATCAGTGAAAGGATAGCGAGTGCCTTTTGAACAATACACATCTCAGCTACGTTGAAGAGCAGAAGAAAATGGCACACCTGCCTAATATCGTCTAGGGTCACCACGAGCACGCTGAAGTGCCAGAAGATGTCGTGCATGTACTCGACTCATGTCTGAAGTAGTGCTGAAGGGAAATGAGACCATGAATCCTGCAGGGCTGTCCATAAATCCGCAAGAATACGAAGGGGTAGAGATCTCTTCTGAATAACACGTTGCAAGGCATCCCAAATATGATCAATAATGCTCATGTCTGGGGAGTTTGGTGGCCATCGGAAGTGTTCAAACTCAGAAGAGTGTACCTGGAGTCAGTCGGTAGCAATTCTGGACGTGTAGGGTGTCGCATAGCCCTGCTGGAATTGGCCAAGTATTTCGGAATGCACAATGGACGTGAACAGATGCAGGCGATCAGACGTTATGCTTACGTGCGTGTCGCCTGTCAGAGTCCCATCTAGACGTATCAGGGGTCTTATATCATTCCTACACACGCCTCACACCATTACAGAGCTTCCTCCAGCTTGAACAGTCCCCTGCTGACATGCAGGGTCCATGGATTCACCCGCTCGATACAATTTGAAACGGGACTCGTCCGTCCAGGCAACATGTTTCCAGTCGTCAACAGTCCAATATCGGTGTTCTCGGGCCCAGACGAGGCGTAAAACTTTGCGTCGTGCAGTCATCAAGGGTACACTAGGGGGCCTTCGGCTCCAAAAGCCCATATCGACGATGTTTCGTTGAATGGTTCGCACACTGACACTTGTTGCTGACGCAGCATTGAAATCTGCGGCAATCTACTGAAAGCTTGAACTTCTGTCACTTTGGACGATTCTCTTCAGTCGTCATTAGTCCCTTTATTGCAGGGTCTTTTATCGGCCGCATCCATGTCGGATATTTCATGTTTTAGCCGATTCCTGATATTCACAGTACACTCGTGAAATGGTCGTACTTTAAAACCTCACGTCATCGCTACGTTGGAGATCCTGTGTGCCATCGCGCGTGCGATGATGTCATGAAATTCTGACACTGTATCTTGGAGTGCATCTTCTTGCTGCCAAGTTCGTCGCACGGCTTATGAGTCAAGACCAGAAAGACCTTCGGTTCGTAAACTGTGAACAACTTTTAGATCGCGAAAATGAGAACGAGATGTTCCTTACGAGAATCATAACTGGTGAGTCTACGGTCATGATGTTGAGACGTTGAAAGGACGAAGAATTGCAAAGATAGACGAGATAAAAAGAAATTCGCAGACGGCGCTTCGCGCGATCCAGCGGATGGCGTAACCAGACTGCTTCAGAAGTGAAAACGGCTTTGGGAGCAGTGAATCAAGTGTGGAGGAGAGTATTTCGAAGGACACCATGCACAGTAAGTAAAAAGTAAAAGTAGAAAAATTTTGTGGACAAAATTCCGGACTTTGTTGAACAGACGTCGTATGATTTCCTACACGCTGCAAATCGAAGCAATTTTCATGACAGACCACTCAGCAGACACTATATAACTCGAAGTCAGAGGCTACCTAACACTCGGTAAGTACTTACAGTGTTCTGGGTTACAGTTAGTAACAATGGTGTTAAGGACTTAGCTACTGATTCTTTAGTAAGTGTGATCTGAGTTACAGTGTTCGTCCAAATTTATGGTATATGCAGGACTTGGTCAGAAATCAAAGTAACAAAAGTGGTAGCTACAGATGGCCAAGGAAAATAGCGGTTTTGGCGCAGGTTATCAGCATTTGGCGCAGTGGAAAGAGTACAGAACATTAATCTGAATATCTTGGGGTTCACTCGATACGCAGAAACACCTTTCCTTTTGTATTTTTAATTTTTACGTTACTTCCATTGAAAATGAACATTGCTCAATTCATTGTACTTACTAATATTTTTATAAAAGAATGAGAAGAAAAGGAAACGGAAATGGAGACTGAAAATAAATACCCACGAACAGATTGTAAGACGTACTTGAGAACTTCGTATATAAAATGAGATACTTTTATTATTTTGCAATTTATGATTTGTACATGCCGGGGTGATGTTCGTCCTAAAAACCGAGGAAACAGTAATTTTCTCGGGCTCTGCAAAAGGAACCTAAAGTTCCTATGGAGCTCGAAGATCCAAACTGAGCTAATAGAAGATGTACTCCTGTAAGCTTAAGTTATTTGCAGAATATTCGTAGACGCTTTAAGTACAAGCCTTTCTTGGATACTTATTTTTAATCCCGCGTTTTCCTTTGCCTCTGTTTTTTCATCCTTTTCATGAAAATATAAATAAATAAAATATATTCAGCATTATTTATGTTTATTTGTAGCGTCAACAACGTAGAAATTGAAAATTAAGAAAACATTTTGTTTAGGGTCTCAACCCACGACCTTCAGTTTACCGTTCTGTACTTATTCCGAGGCGCTAATCGCAGCTTGAAAACTATGCTAACATTAATGACTCATGTCTCGCCGTACAAGCGCCAAAAATGGTTTTCTCCCCCTAAATGCTTGGTTATCTGGTTCAAATGGCTCTGAGCACTGTGGGACTCACTGAGGTCATCAGTCCCCTAAAACTTAGAACTACTTAAACCTAACTAACCTAACACACATCCATGACCGAGGCAGGATTCGAACCTGTGACCGTAGTGCGTAGGTGCGGTTCCTTTCTTAAGAGCCATTGTAACTTCTTACCATCTTACTTCCTTCCATCTTATTTCCTTCCTGCTCATTTTCTATTCCCTGTTTTTGCTCTTTGTAAGTTTTGACTCCTTTAAGTTATTGTAAAATAATGAAAATTACAATTCAAAATATTTAGGATGATCAGATAGAACATTATGACCACCTATCATGACATGGAAGTAACGAGACCTTGGTAGATCGCCGGAAGGAGCTGGCACCACATCTTCACGCACACACACATATGTCACCTGATTCCCATAAATTCCGTGGAGGGGGGCGACGAGCTGACGCTGACGCCACGTTCAATCACACCCGAGATGTGTCCGATCAGGTTCAGGTTTGGCGAGTTGGGGGGGGGGGGGGAGGCAGCACTTGAATTGGAACTCGCTACTGTGTTCCACGAACAACTTCATCACAGTCCTAGCCTCGTAACATTGCGCATTATCTTGCTAAAAACGCCATTGCCTTCGGGAAACATGATCGTCGTGAAGGTGTGACCATTATCTGCAACCAGATATTTGGCCGTCATGGTGCCTTGCACAAGTTCCACTGGATCCATGGATGCCCACGTGAATGTTCCACAGAACAACAGTACAGGTGTCGAGGAGTTGTTCTCCTGGAAAACGACGGACTCGTGCCCTCCCATTGCCACGGTATTCAGCAGACCGTGCAACGCTCTGCCGCTGCGCCAAGGTCAAGTGCCGATGTTCACGTGCCCATATATTTAAACGAAGTGAATGCGTCAAGCATGACACTACTAACACTATATCATAATAGTACAGGTTTGTTTTTCCTATTCATCCGCATTAACTTACATTTTTCCACATTTAGAGCAAGCTGACATTCACCATACCAACTAGAAATTTTGTCTAAGTCATCTTGTATCCTCCTCCAGTCATTCAACTTCTACATCGTCCCGTGCACCAAAGCGTCGTCATCAATCATCCGCAGACTGCTGCCCACCCCGTCCACAAGATCATTCATATTTACAGAAAATAATAGCGACCCTATCACAGTTCCCTGGAGCAGACCTGACGATTGCCCATCCTTCTTGAATCAAAGTTTGTGATCTGTCCTTATGACCTCTCTGTTTCCTTAACCCTCAATTTTCCTTCCTTCTTTTTTCCAGAGTGCAATAGCATTTTGAGCATCAGCGAGAGAGAGAGAGAGAGGAGAAGGGTAATCAAGCCCCTGACAAATAGCTTCTTTGCCTCGAATAAGATTGAGGGAGATAACATTCCCATCCGGTGGCAGAGGTAGCATCAACAGACATTACAAAGAAGTTGGGGATTAACGCGAGGACTCTATAGAATCGTCTTATCATCAAAAAATTTAAGAGACCATCGCTGCTCCAGTTATCAACACAGTGATGGTGGTGGGTATTTATTCTGCTACAACTTGTTTTTAACTGGCTACATCTGGATCGAAACTCATTACTCTCCTATAGACTATGGAGCTCGAAAGCAGAGCCAAGTGTCGTAATAATAGGAGATGGAAGCAGGCCTGAATTTACTGACTACGATTCAGTAGGTCTTCACTCCACCCGCCCGTGCACCCTCCACGTCGCCCCCCCCCCCCCCCCCTTCCGCCTACTACCACTGTTTGTTGCTAACGTTTTTAATTTTCACATACCGTATTATTGTCCTACAAATTAAGACTCCATATTATGGAAAGAAAACTCTGTGTTACATCTCTTAAATTGCTCGTGCGGATCAACGTCCACCCTCGGTAGCTGAGTGGTATTCGCTGCTCGGCCGCCGATCTGGACGGACGTGTGGCGGCAGCGCTAGGAGTGCTGGCGTAAACATCGGCTGTGTGGCTGTTACGAAGGTCAGTAGAGCGCTTTGTTTACTTTGCATCTTTCAGTGACTTAAAATGACAAAATGAACGAAATTAACGGTGAAAGAAGAGATACGGTTAGATTCACTGGACCTGCAAACGACCAAAGGCATTTGAGATCAAAAGGTGGCTTTCAGAAACAGTTAAGATCACAGAAAACGAAATTATTGGCGTTCATCTTTCTTTTGCTTCCAATTCTGTCTTTTTGAAATTGATTTCCTTTGATTTGTGCTCCGCGATAGTTGACAAGTGTGGTGACAAAATGAAATTTAATCATGCACACGGAACCGTTAGTGACGTTCTTGTTTCCCATGCTGGGCTAGGCGTTCGAACAGTGAGAGTTTTCGAACTGCCGTTCTAGGTCCCTGCCGGAGCAATCAATGCTGCTCTTCAGCCCTATGGTAGGGTTATATCTAATATTGCAGAAAAATGGTCGGAGCAATATATGTTTCCGGTTTTGAATGGAGTTAGACAGATTAAGATTGAGCTCTTACTACATATCCCTTCTTACTTGAATATCTGTGGCCATCGCGCTCTCATAATTTATGATGGGCAGCCACGGACTTGTGCGTTATGTAACGCCAAAGGGCACGTCAGAAGTGAGTGCAGTAAAGGCGTGTTCCTCAGTTACCGACTAACGAGGCGGCTGTCCCAGGACATGTTGTTAGCTTGCAAGTGACGTACGCTGCCGTGGCAGCTAGTCGGGCCCCCTATCAACAGAATATGGCCGAGCAGGCGGGACCATCCGACCAGTGATGGGATGGCGAGGCGCGGCGACTCGAGTCTCTAGTTCTCAAGCAATTCTCGAGAAGCTCACGAGAAATGGCTCGGCAGCGTGTGCCGCTGCGCGCCAGTTGGCTGCAACATACGCCGCGCCGCTGTTTTATGAACTGAATGCCGTCGCTAGACAAACACGTTCGCTGTGCTCGTAAGTAGTATGTCTCAGGTTTCACTCGAGTAATGTTGTTATTCAAATCAATATGGACACTCGAAAACGAACGTCATGGCGCTGGCAATACTTTACGGAGGATGGAGATAACGTTACTTGCAACATTTGTCGTACAAATCTCCGTAATATATCAAAAAATACAACGGGCATGATTAGACAGCTTAAACTGCACAATTTATCGAGCAATAAAACAGCGACGTCCGTGGATACATAGGCTCATTCTTCCAATAGAGCGAGGCAGACGAAATATCCAGGTACGTGTAGTACAAAAGGTGAATTCCGTGCAAAAGTTCGGATAGTGCCCGAAGCGGTCCGCCACGCTTAAAAAAACATTGATTTTTTAATCGTACTCCGATAACAAACAACATACCCCAATATCAAACGTATACTATTCTAGCTTTTGCACGATACGATATGTAATTTTATTGGACTAGTTTCGAGCATAAGGTATCCCTTCGCAGGACCACTGATCTAAATCGTACGTTTCTCTTCATAGAGGGAAGTAAACGGCAACAACAGCTAGATGAAGCACTAGTGGCCATGATAACAGACGATTCTCAACCACTTTCAATCGTCGAGGACACTGGTTTTCGACGTATTGTTTCACTGTTGGACCCACAATACTCGATACCAAATCGAAAAAAGTTGCGCCTCATGATTAAGAACGATTACCGTAAACAGAAAGAGGCTGTAAACTTGGCCGTGGAAGACTTGTGTTTCTTTAACGACCGATATTTGGACCTCACGCAGTAGTGAAGCGCATATTGCTGTAACTGGTCATTTCATTAACACTAATTGGTGCCTGAAAGCTTTAGCTCTCGAGACATTCCGTTTCCCGGAAAAGCATGCAGCGCTAAATATTAGTGAGGCGTTAGGTAACGTGATTTCAAAATAGAACATTGAAAACAAAGTTGTAAGCATCACAACTCACAACGCCAGTAACATGACGGCAGCCGTACAACTTATTCACAGTGGCATCATAGATATGCAACACGTGCCTTGTTTAGCACACACCATCAATTTAGTTGTGAAAAGTTCTTTGAACAGCAACAGTGACCTCTGCATAATGCGGGAAAAGGCCAGAAAAACTTATAGCTATTTTAAAAAAATGGTTCAAATGGCTCTGAGTACTATGCGACTTAACTTCTGTGGTCATCAGTCGCCTAGAACTTAGAACTAATTAAACCTAACTAACCTAAGCACATCACACACATCCATGCCCGAGGCAGGATTCGAACCTGCGACCGTAGCGGTCGCTCGGCTCCAGACTGTAGCGCCTAGAACCGCACGGCCACTCCGGCCGGCAGCTATTTTAAAACAAGTTGCAATGCTAATGAAAAACTCCATGAGATCCAGGATCTAATGAAAACACCTGTTCATAAATTGATTCAGGAAACCGAAACCCAATGCAACAGTACGTTTTATATGCTACAACGTCTAGTGGAGCAAAAGGAATGCATTGCAGCCTGTTTATCAACTTTGTATTCAGGTGTAGAGAACCTCACACCTGACGAGTGGCGAATTTTGAGCGAATGTTTACTAGAGTCATTTGAAGTGGAAACAACCTCTCTTTCGAAAGCTATTCCAATAATCAGACAGCTAATCCTAACCGTATGCAATGGGAAGTGGGCTACCACGACAGCGCAAGAGCTACACCAACATCTGCACAACTCACTAATAGCCCGGCTAGGATTAATAGAAACAAACAAAGTACATGCCGTTGCCACAGTTCTCGACCCAAATTCAAAACGTTACCATTTACGAATACCATTCATTCAAAACATGCCGCTGCAAGCCTAATTGCAGAGTGCACAAACGTGGTAGAGACCGTATGATTTACTCATTCGGCTGCTAACGACACTAGCCACGAGTACCATTTCGTACAAAACGCCAGTAGTTCCTTATGGGCTTCTTTCCAACAAAAATCTACTGAAAAGCGGTTGCGATAGCATAGACCTGGAGGTACAACGGTATTTGGAAGAACCGTACCTACAACGCACGGATGATCCTTTACACTACTGAAAAAAAATTGAAACAGTTACCCAGTTCTAGCTGTCGTGGCAAAAAAAAATATCTTGCAATACCTGCAACTTCTGTTCCCTGTGAAAGAATATTTTAGAAAACAGGGCTACTTATAAACAAACAAGAAAGCAGACTGAAAGGCCAATCGGTTAATAAAATTATATTTCTAAACAAAAATCGACGGCAGTGTAGCAATGGGATGTAAAAATGCCTTCTGCTCAACAAATTTTGTTTCCTTTCTTTCTTCAGTAAGTAAACGCATGTACGCAGTTTCTGTATATAAAAGGCTATAGCACTTCTCTATTACGTATAAGCAAGCATGCATACGTGCAGAATGTACAAGGTAATTTATTTTGTAAGAATAAAGCTTCTGTTTTATGCGAATTCTGTGCTTTGTGTTAAACAACAATTCTATGATTTTTGTCTTTTAGACATACACTAATACTTCAGTACACGTTAACAACGGTAGTACAGTTGATATCAGTCATAAAATTTCAAAGTTTTCCGAGCACGTACGTACGACTTGTACGGCCGCTGCGGCTCAGTGCTTCGTGTACTGAAGGTCTGCGCAATGTCTCAGAGAGCGCAGCACTGTCAACTTCTCCAGCGTACCCGAGAAATTCTCGAGAAATTGCCTTCGCGTCGCGCGTTTCTCGAGTGCGATCATAGCCCATTCCTACTGCCGACGCGCGCACGGAAACGGGAAGCACCGCGGAGTTGACTAACGATGACAGTCAGAATCTGGCCAGTAATGACGTCACTGAGGGCTTACCGCACTTGCCCTCTGAGTCTGACAACTCTTCCAACGAGCGACAAGCTTCATCGCTAATACCTGCTGTAGACATGGGAGAGTACGAAGCGGTAGTTACATACGAAAGGGGCAACGTCCCAGAGGGAACGACAGTGGATGAACATAAAGAGGAAGTGATGCAACAAATGACTGACAACCACACAGATGACAGAACACCACAGACAGGTTTAGGAAACGTCAGAGGAAAAGGGGGGGGGGGGGGAGTGCAAGAAGACGAACCAATGACGCCACCCATCTCACGTGTTGTAGAATCAGCAGCAAAGGCCGACTCCGAAATTAATGGAGCTCAAAAATCTTCCGCAACGTAGGCAGGCCAGATGACTTCTCCTCGACCTTCCATGGAGTCTCCATGAAGTTCACCTAAGGTTTCACCGACGATTTCACCGAAATCATCAAAAAAATAAAAAGAGACGAAGAGCACATCAAGCTGCAGAGAACTTGGCCCCTCCATTAAGAGAGCGGCTGAGGAAGATACAGGAGACCGAAAAGAAGGACGAAGATACACAAAAGGAAGCGGTCGGCGAGTCTTCGGATCGGAACAAGAAACAAGAACGGGCTGACACGCCACAAGGAACATTTGAATCCTTGCATGACTATACGACATCAGATATGGACAACGAAACCCGACTCGGACAAGGACATGGACACGACATCACCGTGCCACGATTTAACTTGGCGGACGAAAAGGAGGATCAGAGCGATGCAATGGGCGCGGAAGGGGTTTCTGAGGAAGAATTTTTTTTATTAAAAATTGTCACACTGAACTCTAAGAAGGAAGAAAACAGAAAAAATAAGGAAAGCCGTCAATGGAATAAAAGTAAAATAAACTAACACTATATATATCTAAACAGAAGTTATTGTAAGCGGCTCCAATAATATGTCCTCTATTTACTGTCTGGTACGTCTCACAGTGGAACATACATATAACGTGACCACCCTAAACATAAACAAAATTCAGTCAAGCAAGGGTAGCTGCACTGAAGGACTTTCTGTATCAGTCAAATACAGATATCACCTTCCTGCAGGAAGTTAATGTCAAAGAATTGTATGTTTCAGGTTACAAAGAGGTGTTGAATGTGGCTCCAGAAAACGCGTGTGGAACAGCCATCCTTGCTAAAGAAGGGATCGAGATGACAAAGGTGTGCTTTTTAGAGTCGGGTAGGGGAATGAGGTGCAAAATTTTTAACACCACTTTCATAAACCTTTACGCACCATCAGGCAACAATGCGAGGCGCGAGAGGGCAGCCTTTTTTAAAAGTGACATTTTATTTCTACTCCAAGAAAACACTGCAGAAATTGTCATTGGTGGAGATTTTAATTACGTTTTAAATAAAAAGGATCAGCGACAAAATTTTAACTTCTCCCAAGGACTGCAGGCGTTAGTCACCAACATGAAGTGGTCTGAGGCGTGGGAAATAAAATATCCGACGCTGGTTCGCTTCACATATATCACTGGTGCTACACAGAGTAGAATCGACAGATTATATGTTACCCCACTTTAGCCAGCAAAGTCAGTAGTTTCGAGGTGATACCAGCTGCCTTCTCTGACCACCTTGGTGTGAGGTGCAGCATCAAATTAACCAGGAAAAAGACATATTGGGCTCGCCCACTATGGAAATTAAATATCAATACTCTCTCTGAAAACGCTCTAGCTTTAAAGATGTAAGAAACTTGCCAGTCTGTCTTAAGGATGCGTACTAAATATAGAACAACTATTGAATGGTGGACTATGGACGCTAAGAAAAAGATAAGAGCAGCGCTGATATCTTACGCCAAGAAAGGGCAATGTGGTCAAGACACACAATGGAGTTTTACTACTGTTGCTTAAGAGACCTTTACGACCAACCAATGTATCAAGACGTCTTTATCAATATTAAAAACGTTAAAGCCAAAATGATCGCTATCAAGAGGGTACATTTGGAGGGATGACAAATCAAATCACACACTAGAACGACGGTGGAGGCAGAAAACACCTCCATCTACCACTTGATACAACACACAAAAAACAGAAGAAGAAATTTTGTTGCCAGCCTCAGAACGGAAGATAACAGAGTCCTGACAGAACAAAGGGATATCTTAAATGAAGCACATCGATTTTTTTCAGCAATTATATTCAGGAAATGCTACTGACGACAATTTAGTACAAGAGAGTTAACAGGACTCCGGAATAGAGGCAGTTGTTACAGAGGAGGAGAACAGAGGTTTAACGTTAGAAATTACGAATGACGAGGTTTTTGATATACTCAAATCTTCACCTTCACGGAAGTCTCCCGGGCCCGACGGCCTGCCTGTGGAGTTTTATAGGACCTTTTGGTACCTAATAGGTTCCCAATTCACGGAAGTAGTAAATGACGTCTTGGAGGGAGAGGATATTCCTGCTGCTTTCAAGGAAAGTGTAACTGTACTACTTCCAAAGGGAAGCAGTGCGTACACGAAAGATATTACTAAAATGAGGCCGATCAATCTAATGAACTCAGACTATAAGGTAGTTGCACGTGTAATTAAAGAACGAATGGGACCGATATTAGAAAAAGTCATTGGATGCCACCAGACATGTCTCCCTCGACGTACCATTTTTAAGACTGTATGTGAATATCGAGACATTATTTCTATTTTCTCATCATCGTCAGCGAATGGAGTCTAAAGCGTTTGACAGAGTCAACTATGGATATCTGTTCAGAACCTTGAAGCACATAGGTTTCAATGATGGCAACTTAGCGGTTTTAATGAACATCGTCAGAGACATACAAACCAAAATCTCGATCAATGGACAATATACTAATGAAGTATTGATATATAGTGGAGTTCCCGAAGGAAGTCCCCTGTCCATGTTGTTTTATGTGGTTTCTCTGGAACCCCTTTTACGGCTTTTGAACACAACCTTAGAAGGCATAACAATAGCTGGGCTGAAGACGATTACAAATGCATACGCTGACGATGTGGGAGTTCTAGCAAGTAGCGATGATGACTGTGCGCAGCTAACGGACAAGTTATTGCTTTATAGCAGGGTAAATGGTGCGAGGATAAATGAAACGAATAGTTCCTTTTTAAATTTACAGGGTCTTGACAATGTGCAGCTACCGTGGGCAAACAGGGTGGACCGTCACATTGCTTTGGGCATAACTTTTTACAGTTGCCCATTAAGAACAACGCTGCTAATTGGAACCAAGTGTTAGGAAAAATCAGAGGCTGCGTAATACTACATGAAACGAGGGACTTAAATATCAAGCAAAGAATTAAACTAATAAACTGTGCAGTTCTTTCGAAAGCTGCATATGTCGCTCATATTTTACAAACATCTACAGACACGGCGAAATCTATAATGAGCACAATCTGTCGATACGTATGGAAAGGCCATATTTTTAGAGTAGCAGTAGGAACGATTACAACGAGACCCGGAAACGGAGGCCTAGGGCTGGCAGACCTTCGGAGGAAAAACACTGCCCTCTTCATTAAAAGAACGCTAAAACTTATAGAGACGCAGCCGAACAGCAGAACTGCAGCTCTATTTGACCTTCTTACATGCAGCCGCCAGTAGATGTTCACAACATAAATTACAACCTAAAGCATATTAAGGATTTTTATATAGAATTAAGCTACTTGACATGCATTTTCACAGACAAAAATGAGAGGACAAGTATATATATAGTAGAGAAGTTACGATCACGCGAAAACCAAAATAAAATGGAGCTGAAGCATCCCAACAAAAACTGGGAAAACATATGGATTAATATAAATAACAAAACACTGACTACGGAAGCGCAAGTGTCATGGTACAGAGTTGTCAACAACATAATTAGTACCAATGAAAAATTGTATTCAGTAGGACTACATGCAACCAATGTGTGCCAAAAATGTCACAATCTGGACTCCTTAAAGCATCGCTTCATCTGTAATGGATACAAGAATATTTGGAATGACACTGATTTGCAAGTCGCTTTTCTCAAACGGACCGATGGAAGAGAGATCTTACTACACGATATTCTCTTCCCTGAAGAAGTTTCCTTTCCACTACAAAAAAACAATGTCATCTTGTGGCTATTCGGAAATTTTGTCAATTATGTTGTCAACAACAAAGGCAGTGACAATCTACTAGAATATCGAGAATATATAAAAGATGAATACTTCAAAATATACCGGAACAAAGACCATAAAAAGAAGTTCGGGAATATGATGCAACAAGGCATCGGTTAATACCTAAATAATATGAAAGTGACGGAACAAGAGAGACTGCCAAAGTAGGGGATTGCTGTTGAGGGTGAAGTACGGTGGGACTTCGTGTGCCCCGGGGCCGATACGGTAGCCGTGAAGGGCTCAACAGAACCCCGAAAAAGCATATTTTCCCAAAAAGTAACGGAGTCATGCCACAGCACAAGAGTAGTAGTGAAAAACTATTATAATGCATAAGACGTGCATCACTAAAGAAGTTTAATTTCCTGTCTTAATTTTTCTTTTGCTTCTCTCTCATTTTTGTTTAATTTCCTATGGAAGAATATTTTGCGTTCCGTTAATGCAGTCAGCAGTAGAGCGAGTTATTTTCACGGTAATCTATTCGGATTACAATTTTATAACATTGTCTTGAAGACGCGATTCAGTTTCCTAACCCATAAAAAAAAAAAAATGGTGCATTCAAGCTCGCCGAAGAAGGCGCATGAAGGAGAGTGAATAGAAGGGCTAAAAGGGGAGATGGGAGGCCCTAAGAAAAAATCCAAAAAGGAAATAAAAACGAAAAACAGTAAAGAAAAGTGGTCAGTGCCGCAGGATGTCAGCCCGGGTTCGATTCCCAGCTGGGTCGGAAATTTTCTCCGCTCAGGGACTGCGTGTTGTGTTGTCCTAATCATCAACATTTCATGTCCATCGACGAGCAAGTCTCCCAAGTGACGTCAAATAGAAAGACTTGCACCCGGCGAGAGGGCTACCCGACGGGAGGCCCTAGTCACAAGACATGTTGATGTCCAGGTCAACACCACCAGTAATGTCACGTCCGCTGCTAACTCTACCATCACTGTCATCACACATTTCACAGCCATCAACGCTTTCATTATGTGCTGAAATTCGACATGGAATGTTACTACTACCCATCAGTCTCTTCATATTAACATTTTCATGGCTAAAAATATTCACCTTATCTTTTAGCTTTTGCGTTCAGTAGCTCTTTTCATATTTTGTGCACCACTTTGTTTCCTCACGCCGTGTTGCTCGTGGTCTCTCGGAAAAAAAGGAAGAGACAGACAACATAAAATAGTCTGTATTCGGCTGTGGTATGAGCATGAGCACTGGCAATCTGTACATTAATGTGATGTTTTGTATATACAGTTATTTTTATTATGGTGATCCTACATCCTTTGTGTTTCAAGATTCTTACACATACATCTGTGATGACAGGATCCATAATAGTACCTAAAAGAGCTATCAACGTGGTACAGTGTCTAAAACTCTAGATAAGCAGTTGGAGAGAAAGAGCTTCACGTTACCTTCCAACCATCATGATTTACGTGCCCCAGGGATGCCACGGACAACTGCCCTGTGACCACTGCCCAGCCCTTTATAACCCTAAGTGTATAATGACCTAACTGAACACGATAAATTAAATAAAAAATTCCTTCAGCTCCATTTTCTACGGATATCTGCTTTTTGTATCATGCTTGAAAGAAGAACAGATGTAACAAAATATTTCCGCTTCGACGGTAATGCGACTTTTCAGAGCTCACTTGTTAATAGAAGAATTTGATACATCAATTGGTCCACATATGTTATATTCTATTTTCTTGCAATAGTTCCAATAACTCAGAAGTTACCAGAAGGAAAATTGGCAACAAGTTACATCCGAAAAAACGAAACATTCTACTTCGTTATTTAACCAGAATCACAAACCTTGCATTTATCTTTTCCTTTTTGCGTAAACCATAGCTTCTATGCACAAAAGTTGAATTTATATTCTTAAATAGTGATTTTTGGGCTAGTTTGCGATTTATTTATTACTTCAAATGTCGCTTTAACTTAGTAAATTAAGTAACCTCTGTAAGTATTACTTCATTTGGCTTACTTATCGTACAGATTAGAATGCTACAGAAGTCATTTGTTTGACAGCACTTCCTTTGCTTTGTTGTACACATCATTGGAAAGCTTATTTTATTATAAAATATCAGTACTTTATGATCTGTATTTCTTAACAAATTTGTTAGATTTTGTAGTCTGTATTTATCATTTAATTGGCCATCTGCCTTAAGCAAGACTAAACGCATCTCAAACCTTTTTATGAGATGTGAGGGAAATTACTCATCAGTTTTCCACCATTTAACCATATATGTGAGCCTAATGACTTCATTTCTCCTGTCCCTTCCCATTTTCATTTATACATATATTTCGACGCTTCTTTTCTCTTCGTCATCCTACTGACCTCATTATTTACTTGTACATTTGGTGTGATCCTCACACCACTTCCATACATCTCCTTTAAATCATATTCAACCCCTTCGGATTGTCTCGAGGGGCACCACATTGTTACCCTTTCTTACCTTCAGACATCCTAATTGCCAACTGAAAATTATTGCTTTATGCAGAGTCTATTGGATCAGATATTAGGAGTTTCCAGCTTCAATAACTTCTCTTAATGTAAAGTGTCTCTCTATTTTCGTAGTTAGTAACCCTCTTTATGGATCATATTCATTATTTTTTTTATTTTAGCTATGCTTTTTTTATTATTGGTGCCCAATGTTACCCATTGTTATTTTCACCTGTAGAATTTACTCCTGCAAACTACCTCTCACATTCTTTTGTAAGCCGTCATCAGGGTAAGGTCATTTTTGGGAATCATTCTTATTCACTAGGAAGACATTAGCCTAACTAATAGCCTACATACAACATGAAGGAATAAGTTCCTTACTTACTATGACAGGATAGAAGAAGGGAATGAAACTTGAAAGGGAAATAAAGTTTTATCCAGCTGGGACCACACAGTACGCCAAACCATCTATCCACCAAAGAGGGGCACACTCCCTACGGTATTTAGTTACGGTTATTTTAAAATTTCTTCAGATCTACAATATTTCGTAGATCTAGTTCTTTCTTAGTCTTTGGGTATTCCAAGCGGTGTGCGTTCTCATGAGGCTTACATTTTACCCTTATTGGTCTCTAATAGACATGCATAAATTTCTTTATTTCCGCTGAAATTATCTTAGATTTTTCTTTAGCCTTGACCAATACTATTTCGCTACTGCGAAAACTAGTGGGGGAAGCTTTTTTATCATCCCTTCTTTTTCTATCCAAGGCCATTTTACATATGTTTTCCCTCACCTTCCATGAAAACCCTGACATAAAAAGCAAATTTAGTAATATATCACATAGCTCTGAATAAATCGTGACATTAAATTAACCAAAGTAATACGAGTAACGAGTGAGCAGATGGAATACCACAGACTAACACAAGAATGCCTAAATGCATGTCGTACCTTCCCACCGTGAGACCGACACAGTTCCAATGGGAAAAACGAGAACAGAAGCCGAGAGCAGAACCGTGTTAAGCTGGAAGGCCCTACGATAAGGGACTGAACACCCACGTCGCCAGCTAACCAGTAGGGCCACACAACCCGCACGTTTTAGCGTGAGACTGTTTCGCATCTCTGTTACGTCAAGGACCACCCCCAGCACATGTTAAAAGCTAGAGCCCTCCAGAAAAACAGTATAGATCTTACGATAACACAAAAAGGGCCACTACCACCCGCAAGTTTTAGCATGAGATTTTTTCACGTGTCTGTTACATTAGGACCACCCCCAAGCCCATGTTAAAGATAGAGCCCTCCAGAAGAACAGTATACACTCCTGGAAATTGAAATAAGAACACCGTGAATTCATTGTCCCAGGAAAGGGAAACTTTATTGACACATTCCTGGGGTCAGATACATCACATGATCACACTGACAGAACCACAGGCACATAGACACAGGCAACAGAGCATGCACAATGTCGGCTCTAGTACAGTGTATATCCACCTTTCGCAGCAATACAGGCTGCTATTCTCCCATGGACACGATCGTAGAGATGCTGTATGTAGTCCTGTGGAACAGCTTGCCATGCAATTTCCACCTGGCGCCTCAGTTGGACCAGCGTTCGTGCTGGACATGCAGACCGCGTGAGACGAAGCTTCATCCAGTCCCAAACATGCTCAATGGGGGACAGATCCGGAGATCTTGCTGGCCAGGGTAGTTGACTTACACCTTCTATAGCATGTTGGGTGGCACGGGATACATGCGGACGTGCATTGTCCTGTTGGAACAGAAAGTTACCTTGCCGGTCTAGGAATGGTAGAACGATGGGTTCGATGACGGTTTGGATGTACCGTGCACTATTCAGTGTCCCCTCGACGGTCACCAGAGGTGTACGGCCAGTGTAGGAGATCGCTCCCCACACCATGATGCCGGGTGTTGGCCCTCTGTGCCTCGGTCGTATGCAGTCCTGATTGTGGCGCTCACCTGCACGGCGCCAAACACGCATACGACCATCATTGGCACCAAGGCAGAAGCGACTCTCATCGCTGAAGACGACACGTCTCAATTCGTCCCTCCATTCACGCCTGTCGCGACACCACTGGAGGCGGGCTGCACGATGTTGGGGCTTGAGCGGAAGACGGCCTAACGGTGTGCGGGACCGTAGCCCAGCTTCATGGAGACGGTTGCGAATGGTCCTCGCCGATACCCCAGGAGCAACAGTGTCCCTAATTTGCTGGGAAAGGGCGGTGCGGTCCCCTACGGCACTGCGTAGGATCCTACGGTCTTGGCGTGCATCCGTGCGTCGCTGCGGTCCGGTCCCAGGTCGACGGGCACTTGCACCTTCTGCCGACCACTGGCGACAACATCGCTGTACTGTGGAGACCTCACGCCCCACGTGTTGAGCAATTCGGCGGTACGTCCACCCGGCCTCCCGCATGCCCACTATACGCCCTCGCTCAAAGTCCGTCAACTGCACATACGGTTCACGTCCACGCTGTCGCGGCATGCTACCAGTGTTAAAGACTGCGATGGAACTCCGTATGCCACGGCAAACTGGCTGACACTGACGGCGGCGGTGCACAAATGCTGCGGAGCTAGCGCCATTCGACGGCCAACACCGCAGTTCCTGGTGTGTCCGCTGTGCCGTGCTTGTGATAATTGCTTGTACAGCCCTCTCGCAGTGTCCGGAGCAAGTATGGTGGGTCTGACACACCGGTGTCAATGTGTTCTTTTTTCCATTTCCAGTAGTGTAGATCTCACGATAACGCTAAAAGGACCACAACAGCTGCAGGTTATAGCGTGAGACATTTTCGCGTCTCTGTTACGCAGCAAACTTTAAAAAACATTGCCCCACCACGAAAAGTATAACGTTTCTCATTGGATAGACAGAATTTTTTAGGTGGAGCTTAAGGTTACCATTGAGACCCTGATAGGTCAGATGAAAACACAGCCAGATAGTTTATTTTTAAACCAACTTCGGTAAATTGTAGTATGGAGAAGTTAGGAGAAAAGAGTTAGTTCCGGGACGGCGAGCTGGATGGCTGCTGCGCCGGCCGCCGCCCCCCCTGAAGAACACCGGCAAGGTAATGAACGCACGCAATGCCGCATAACAGCACATAAAGCTTCACTCAGAACTGCAGAAGTCTCATCTGTTACACCTCCTTTTTGCGTAATACTAGTGTCGATCGTCAATTAAAACTCATGGTGTTCACATTTGCCACTTAAAGTAAAAATCTGAAACGCGATGATTTTTCTGTTATATTGTTATTGAGAAGCCACATCAGCCACTGTATTTTTACGACAAGTTAGATAAGTTATTAAAGATAATTGAGGGTCACTGTAGACAGTTTTTCTCCTTTGTGAATCTTAATTTAAACCTAGATTATAGATGTGATATGGCATAGGTCATCCTTCGATCCATTGTAGAACTTGGAAACCCATTCAGGGAATATTCGTTCACATTTTTGTTGAACGCAGTTGGTTTTTACCATCCTGTATTAAAACACTTCCTTTTATCAATAGTGCAATTTACAAACAATGTTTTGTGAGTAGAATAAAATTTCCAATGGTAAACATAACTGCTTTTTCGACGTTGTTTTACCAGCTAAGTAAAAATAGGAAAGCCTTGAACCCCTTCCGCTAAATTTAGTTAGTATTAAGATTCTTTTACAGGGAGTGCTGTGGAGCTGACGCTGAGATCATTTAGTATTTGGTTGTATCATCGCTAGTCTCACTGAACTCTTCTGAATTCTACATGTCATGTGTGGTCTGGCGTCTCCTTACCAGCAACAGGTCCCAGGTTCAAACTAGTCAATTCCCTAAAAAACACGCTCAGAGCGTCGTTGCGCGAAAGTGGTAGGGAGACACGATATAGAACAAACAGACACCACCATAAATGTTTAGAATCGTGTTTAATGTTATTGATGATTTGTTCAAAATTTTTACTATGATCACCCCAATTCGAATGCTTCTTGCGACAGTAAGTTCTACACAGTCTGTTTAATTCACGCACAGCACTCTCGCTCATATTCCCCTGCGGAAAATACGCTGAGATTCTTATATGGCAAATTCCAGCCTTTTCATGACACGCCTTATATTTTTCAAAGGCTGATAATTTGGATGGATCAGGTAATATACCATCCCTGCTAATTTCATGGCCCAGGAATTTTATTTTGTCCCTTACACATTCAGTCTTTTCTAACTTCAATTTCATTCCTCCTTCCTCTATAGCTTTTAGCATCCTGTCCAATAGACCGATAAGTTCTTCCCATGTTGCAGTTGCCAACCGTATATCATCTACATAAATATTAGGAATAAGAGGGGTAGCTAATGACTGGTTTCGATCATACCTAACAGATAGGGCACAAAGAGTAGAGATAACACATACTTCAAATAGATATAAAAATTTAGTATTACACTTATCAGAATCAAAATACATTAGTGGAGGGGTTCTGCAAGGTAGCATATTAGGACCAGTACTGCTCCTGATATAGACCAATAACTTTCCCAGTAGTGTTACTCATAGTGAAAAAATTCTCTTCGCTGATGACAGCAATATTATAGCCACTGAGAAAACAAGAGAACTCCTTGCTGGGAAAGCAAATGAAACTCTCAAGTAAGTCATTAAGCACTGAAGTGACATTGAACGTAAAGAAAACTAATGCTATGAATTTCAGTTTGAAGAGTAAAAATTACAATGTTAAATTAAATGTAGATGGCACCTCTATAGACTGTGTAACAAACGCAAAATTTCTAGGAATGAATATTGATTCTCAGTTGAAGTGGTGTGAACACACAAAGGTTTTTCCAAACAGAACGTTATCAGCATGTCGTTCGATTAGAGTCCTATCATCAGTGTGTAACGTCTAGTGTCTTTTAGTTAAATTGTTCAAATGGCTCTAAGCACTATGGAACTTAACATCTAAGGTTATCAGTCCCCTAGACTTAGAACTGCTTGAAGCTAACTAACCTAAGGACATCACACACATCCACGCCCAAGGCAGGATTCGAACCTGCGACCATAGCACCAGCGCGGTTTCGGACTGAAGCATCTAGAACTGCTCGGTCACATCGGCCGGCTGTCTTTTAGTTACATATTATTCATATGTATACTCAATTCTTAGCCATGGCATTCTTTTTGGGGGAACAAACGCATAAAATATGAACACAATTTTCAAACTCCATAAGAATAATAACCAAAAATACTAGTCGAGCTCATTGTAAAGGTCTGTTAAAAACACTGGGGATTTTAAGTGCTCCATGTGAGTACATTTACCAGTCAGTTGTACACATCAAAAACAGCATAGGTAATTACTGCGCAAATAGCTCTGTCCATTACCATGCAACAAGAGATAGAGTCAACTTATATTTACCAAGAAAAAATAAACAGTATTTTCTACCAAGGAATAAACTGTAATTAAATTACCAAAATATATTAAAGAAACTGCAAAAAAAACACTTATTTAAAAAGGCAGCTAAAAAGTACTGTTAAGCAATACATGTTATACATTGAAGGATTGCTTAGAAAAAACAGAGTAGTGGTTTGATAGAAAATGTTGTACAAATAAATAATAATAATAATGATTATAAAACACCCAACATTCCACATAACATATTCACTTTTTTCCTTATTTTTTCCTTTCTAGAAATACTTACCCCCAAACTATGCATAGCACAATACTAACACGTCTTCCTCTTCTGAGTTCAACATCTCACCCAGGGATGCTGACTCAGTTTTTCAGGATAGCAAATGGGAAGTTTCGATACAGAAAATGGCCCAGAGATCACCTTTGTGTGTGTGTGTGTGTGTGTGTGTGTGTGTGTGTGTGTGTGTGTGTGTGTGTATGTGTGTGTTTATGTAGTGTGTGAAGTGTTATGAAACAATCTGTGTATAGTGTGTGCAGTGACTGACAATGAGATATGAAAGAACAGTGTGGCATTAAATTATTTAATAAGTTATTTTTTAAAAAAGTATTGTATACCAGGAATAAATCTAATGACTGTCTGTAACAAGAGGTCTGTAAATATATGTGTATGCGAATTAGCTTATTTTAAATTGATCTAAACTTGTAAATACTTAACATGTCCTATATCCTTGTAAAAAGAGATCAACAGATGAATAAAGCTACTACTACTACAACAACTGCTGTTGCTGCTGCTGCTACCTAATCTAGCAATTCCTGTCCCAATACATAAGCACACACATGCAGAAACAGAAATACACTCCTGGAAATGGAAAAAAGTACACATTGACACCGGTGTGTCAGACCCACCATACTTGCTCCAGACACTGCGAGAGGGCTGTACAAGCAATGATCACACGCACGGCACAGCGGACACACCAGGAACCGCGGTGTTGGCCGTCGAATGGCGCTAGCTGCGCAGCATTTGTGCACCGCCGCCGTCAGTGTCAGCCAGTTTGCCGTGGCATACGGAGCTCCATCGCAGTCTTTAACACTGGTAGCATGCCGCGACAGCGTGGACGTGAACCGTATGTGCAGTTGACGGACTTCGAGCGAGGGCGTATAGTGGGCATGCGGGCGGCCGTGTGGACGTACAGCCGAATTCCTCAACACGTGGGGCGTGAGGTCTCCACAGTATATCGATGTTGTCGCCAGTGGTCGGCGGAAGATGCACGTGCCCGTCGCCTTGGACCGGACCGTAGCGACGCACGGATGCACGCCAAGATTGTAGGATCCTACGCAGTGCCGTAGGGGACCGCACCGCCACTTCCCAGCAAATTAGGGACACTGTTGCTCCTGGGGTATCGGCGAGGACCATTCGCAACCGTCTCCATGAAGATGGGCTACGGTCCCGCACACCGTTAGGCCGTCTTCCGCTCACGCCCCAACATCGTGCAGCCCGCCTCCAGTGGTGTCGCGACAGGCGTGAATGGAGGGACGAATGGAGACGTGTCGTCTTCAGCGATGAGAGTCGCTTCTGCCTTGGTGCCAATGATGGTCGTATGCGTGTTTGGCGCCGTGCAGGTGAGCGCTACAATCAGGACTGCATACGACCGAGGCACAGAGGGCCAACACCCGGCATCATGGTGTGGGGAGCGATCTCCTACAGTGGCCATACACCTCTGGTGATCGTCGAGGGGACACTGAATAGTGCACGGTACATCCAAACCGTCATCGAACCCATCGTTCTACCATTCCTAGACCGGCAAGGTAACTTTCTGTTCCAACAGGACAATGCACGTCCGCATGTATCCCGTGCCACCCAACATGCTCTAGAAGGTGTGAGTCAACTACCCTGGCCAGCAAGATCTCCGGATCTGTCCCCCATTGAGCATGTTTGGGACTGGATGAAGCGTCGTCTCACGCGGTCTGCACGTCCAGCACGAACGCTGGTCCAACTGAGGCACCAGGTGGAAATGGCATGGCAAGCCGTTCCACAGGACTACATCCAGCATCTCTACGATCGTCTCCATGGGAGAATAGCAGCCTGCATTGCTGCGAAAGGTGGATATACACTGTACTAGTGACGACATTTTGCATGCTCCGTTGCCTGTGTCTATGTGCCTGTGGTTCTGTCAGTGTGATCAAGTGATGTATCTGACCCCAGGAATGTGTCAATAAAGTTTCCCCTTCCTGGGACAATGAATTCACGGTGTTCTTATTTCAATTTCCAGGAGTGTATTTAATCCAAATGGGACTACTTTGTAATGGTAGCACACTCCTTCATACAAAAAGGCTGTATATTTATCTGATTCCTTCTGGAGCGGTAAATTCCAGTACCCACAACTTATGTCCATAGATGTAAGGTACCTAACTCCTCGGAATTTTTGAATTAGCTCGTCCATATTCTGGAGACGGTCACTCTCTCTTATTGGAATTTCATTTAACCAGCGCGCATCCGGTATTGATCTAACACTTCCATCACACTTAAGCACAACAACAAGAGGATTATTATATTCACTAACTACTTGCTCAATGGCAGCTCATGACAACATACGTTAAATTTCTTTCTTAACCTCTTGTTTTCTTGAAACACGCATCTAATAAGCTTTCTTGAAAAATACCTGCCCTGGATTTATATTGAAACTGCATTCACATTCTTTAACTTCACCAGGTATGTTCGAGAATATATTTTGATGCTTGGTTTCCTTAATTCTGCTCTTCATTAATCAGAAATTTCATTTGTTGACTGTACCTTTGTCCCTATTTCTTCTAGAATATAGCTCTCTTCTGCATTAGCATCTTGAACCCTATTACTGAATTCAGTATTTTCCTGTAAGTATACTTTATTCTTCATCACCATAATAGGCAGTTCCCAGGTTTCATTATTACCGCCTATATAACTTCCTATAAACAAACTGTTGTATTACCTGAGAGTCAGCTAAGCTTAAAACGAAGTTGCTATGGTCAAAATCAATCCTCACCTGATACTTCGTAAAAAAATTTCGACACTAAAACCGCGCACGAATAAATAAGGATGATCTGTTATCACGTCACCTATACCAGTGGGTGTCAAAGCTTCATGCTGTACTCGTCTAGAAACTTTCCCAGTAGCACCTATTATTTTCAGACCACTTACTTTCATGACAATTAATTCACTCTTCTTAGGAATAGAATCAAAAAAATGCTTGGTAGAAAGCACTTGCTTCACCGACACTGCCAAGAAGACACCGTACTGTTACTCCTGAGATGTTAGTTTTAGTAATATAGTTCTATTTTACTCTGAACAATTTTCTCATAAATATTTTCTAATAAATCCTTCTCAATTTGTTTACAGCTAAAGTAGTGTTGTTCAGATGCAAGTACATTCACACTTAGATTCTTGGGTTCATCGATCTACATATTTTTAATTGCCCTTTCAAACCTGTCCATCAATTTTAAATCAAAGCACTTGTCAACTTCCTCTACTTCCGTTTGCTGCACATCGGCTAAACTATTCTCTATCTCTGAGCAACTGCGTCCCTGGACAACATTGCTACCTATAATACTGTCGTCAGCTTTTACAGTTTTCGGAAAGTCAATATAGCTATCAGGTTCTATGACCTCATTATTATTACTACTCCCTTTGTTCATCAGTTCTTCCACTTTAAAACTTTGCAAAACTGACGTTACTTCCTGTATCGCAACTTAAGACTTCAGACTGCCATCATTCTTGAAAATATAAGCTTTTACCTAATCTTCGTCCTTATCAGACTCAAACCCGTTAAATTCTTCCTCCTTATATCTATAGCGTTTTCTTGCTCTTCTTTGACCCATTTTTCCAAAGTATCAAAAATCCTGTTAACTATATCATGAGAGTGGTTTAACACATCACTGCAACTATATGTTCATATTTCATCATCCATGTTTTCTGTTTGCGTGCGTTGCCTGACTGTGGCCTGTATTTTTGTTAGTGGCTGTGTTGCTGTTACCGTCTTGTGACCGCCAGTTTCCTCATACACGGCATTTAGTTTCCCAAATGCCTCCTGTTATGTTCATTTAATACAGAATTAGATAGGATAGCACTTTTCCCTCCGTCTTGTCTCAATGGTACATTATATAGTTTTATTCTTTCGTCATAGTAACTGTTGCAAAGCATGGTGACTGCCTACCCACTCTTCCCTTACCATGGCCTTGATTACGATAGTTACACCTTGTATTACTAACCACCACACTTCTAACATTCACGTCCCAACTGTCATTATTTCTGTTGTTCACATGACTGTTGGAAGATCTGTTATTATTTTGCATATGCTCCTTAGCAACAGCTATTCTTTCTACTCGCTCAAAATATTCAATGAACCTATCCACATTATCCCTAGGTGAGGAAATGATTCTCTCCTGCCAGTACCAAGACAGCTTACCTTCTTGTCCCATTAAAATCATTTCCGATTTCATCTTTTCCATAAGATGAGGTAGCCGTGAAACTCACTTCCTAGAGAACACTTTTACTGACTATGTCCTGGAGCAAACTTTTTAACGCTTAAAACTCTTTCAAGACATCGTTTTGTTTGTTGTGTGGCCAGTATTTATTAAATTTAAATTCAGAAAGAGTTTTTCATCTTATCATTACGTCAGCTGACACCAGCAAAGCATCTCCTGACAAATGACTTGTTGTTGTTTTTGTTGTGGTCTTCTGTCCTGAGACTGGTTTGATGCAGCTCTCCATGCAACCCTATCCTGTGCAAGCTTCTTCATCTCCCAGTAACTATTGCAACCTACATCCTTCTCAATCTGCTTAGTGTATTCATCTCTTGGTCTCCCTCTACGCTGCCCACCAATACAAAATGGTGATCTCTTGATGCCTGAGAACCAACGGATCCCTTCTTCCAGTCAAGTTGGGCCACATACTTCTCTTCTCCCCAGTTCTATTCAATACCTCCTCATTAGTTATGTGATCTACCCATCTAATCTTCAACATTCTTCTGCAGCACCACATTTCGAAAGCTTCTATTCTCTTCTTGTCCAAACTATTTATCGTCAATGTTTCACTTCCTTACATGGCTACACTCCATACAAATACTTTCAGAAACGACTTCCTGACACTTAAATTTATATTCGATGTTAACAAATTTCTCTTCTTGAGAAACGCTTTCATTGCCATTGCCAGTTTACGTTTTATATCCTCTCTACTTCGACCATAATCAGTTATTTTGCTCCCCAAATACCAAAACTCCTTTACTACTTTAAGTGTCTCATTTCCTAATCTAATTCCCTCAGCATCACCCGACTTAATTCGACTACATTCCATTATCATCGTTTGGCTTTTGTTGATGTTCATCTTAAATCCTCCTTTCAAGACACTATCCATTCAACTATTCTTCCAAGTCTTTTGCCGTCTCTGCCAAAATTACGATGTCATCGGTGAACTTCAAAGTTTTTATTTCTTCTCCATGGATTTTAATACCTACTAAGAATTTTTCTTTTGTTTCCTTCACTGCTTGCTGAATATACAGATTGAATAACATCTGGATAGGCTACAACCCTGTCTCACTCCCTTCCCAACCACTGCTTCCCTTTCATGCCTCTCGACTCTTAATCTGCCATCTGGTTCCTGTACAAATTGTAAATAGGCTTACGCTCCCTGTATTTTACCCCTGCCACCTTCAGAATTTGAAAGAGAGTATTCTGGTCAACATTGTGAAAGGCTTTCTCTTAGTCTACAAATGCTAGAATCGTAGGTTTGCCTTTCCTTAATCTAGCTTGTAAGATAAGTCGTAGGGTCAGTATTGCCTCACGAGTTCCAATGTTTCTACGGAATCCAAACTGATCTTCTCCGAGGTGTGCTTCTACTAATTTTTCCATTCGTCTGTAAAGAATTCGCGTTAGTATTTTTCAGCTGTGACTTATTAAACTAATAGTTCGGTAATTTTTACATTTGTCAACACCTGCTTTATTTTGGATTGGAATTATTATATTCTTCTTGAAGACTTCTTATGAAAAAATGTTCTCTCGCTCTGACCATGCACTAGGCAAAACATCTTCAGAATCATCCCAGACCTCTAATGAGTGAATTTTTTGTCTGGATCAAAAGGTAAAAACTGACGACATCCAATGAAAGCAGCGTCAACTGAAGCCACATACTGCACAGTAGCATTATTATAGTTACTAGAGATTAATCTATATTATATGTTAGTAATTCTAGTACTTACTACTAGTATTTCTTCTGCTTCCACTCTGTCAGAAA
This sequence comes from Schistocerca gregaria, assembly GCF_023897955.1. Taxonomy (NCBI): domain Eukaryota; kingdom Metazoa; phylum Arthropoda; class Insecta; order Orthoptera; family Acrididae; genus Schistocerca; species Schistocerca gregaria. The sequence goes on from NC_064924.1 coordinate 518,167,851, forward strand.
ATCTTTTGCTCACATCCGCACAAAATTTCTCACAATTAGACTTTACTTTCTTAATATTTTTTTGACAGTCATTTACTTGACTAGTTACTTCTTCAAAATTAGTATTCGTTGCCTATTCTTTCTGAAAACCTCCCTTCCAGATGTTCATTTGCGTCTCTGAAATCTTTGCGAACTTTATCAATTTCGCTTTTGAAAGTACTTGGATTGGATTGGCTTGTTTTGGTCGAAAAGACGAAACAGCGAGGTCACTGGGCTCATCTGATAAGAGAAGGATGGGGAAGGAAGTTGGCCGTGTCCTTTCAAAGGAACCATCCCGGCATTTGCCTAGAGCGATTTAGGGAAATCACGGAAAACCTAAACCAGGATGACCGGACGCTGGATTGAACCGTCGTCCTCCCGAATACGAGTCCAGTGTGCTAACCACTGCGCCACCTCGCTCGTTTTGAAAGTACTTGGAAGATCAGTTGAACGGAATGGACAGTGTCTTGAAAGGAGGATATAAGATGAACATCAACAAAAGCAAAACGAGGATAATGGAATGTGGTCGAATTAAGTCGGCTGATGCTGAGGGAATTATATTAGGAAATGAGACACTTAAAGTAGTAAAGGAGTTTTGCTATTTAGTGAGCAAAAAACTGATGATGGTCGAATTAGAGAAGATATTAAATGTAGACTGGCAATGGCAAGGAAAGCGTTTCTGAAGAAGAGAAATTTGTTAACATCGAGTATAGATTTAAATGTCAGGAAGTCGTTTCTGAAAGCGTTTGTATGGAGTGTAGCCGTGTATGGAAATGAAACATGGACAAGAAGAGAATAGAAGCTTTCGAAATGTGGTGCTACAGAAGAATGCTGAAGATTAGATGGGTAGATCACATAACTAATGAGGAAATATTGAATAGGATTCGGGAGAAGTTTGTGGCACAACTTGACTAGAAGAAGGGATCGGTTGGTAGGACATGTTCTGAGGCATCAAGAGTCGCCCATTTGGTATTGGAGGGCAGCGTGGAGGGTAAAAATGGTAGAGGGAGACCAAGAGATGAATACACTAAGCATATTCAGAAGGAGGTGGTTTGTAGTAAGTACTGGGAGATGAAGAAGCTTGCACAGGATAGAGTAGCATGGATAGCTCCATCAAACCAGTCTCAGGACTGAAGACCACAACAACAACATGCAGTTTATTTAAAAGTTGCCCTACTTTATTTTGCAGATCATGATGTTTAACATCAATTTTATAATTTAAACTATTCATTTTTGAAGTCATTATGCTTTATACCAGACACAGTCAGACCCAATCCCACTATTTAGATCTTTATTACAATCCTTTAACTCTTTATGATGCGATTCAAGATTGGCAGACAATAACTGCATCCAGTTTTGAGCCTCTGCACTCCCACTTGTGCATTTCCACTGATTTTAAAGAAGTGTCTCACATTTCCTCACCTGGCTGAATTTCAGGCATATTGAGTTCAGTTTCATGATTTTAATTCTATCTTCTCCTTCTTGACCTCTATTTCAATTACTCCGTTATCAGAAAATGGTTCTAACTTTGCAGTATCATTGAAATTCTAATCAGATTTTCTTTTGACAAATCACACTCTGCTTTTCGATGTATTGTTTCGATTGAACCATCCTAATTAAACTCAGTTTGTGATTCTGAGGGTTCATTGTCAGAGACTGGCTCCATCTTAACTTGCACATAGTTCTCCATTTTTAGTAGCCTGTTAGCTGCAACTAACATATACTTTAAATATTCTTGACTTACCTAAATTGCTTGACTTCGAATAACAGTGCCGGCGCGGTGAACCAGCAAACATGATGCGAGATATCGCGACATAATGCAGGCATCAGCAGCAGCAGCTATGGCGCTGAGGATGACGGCGGGTATCGCATACTGCAGTAGCTGCAGGAGAGGGCTAGGCACCGGTGAGCGCGCGCAGCAGCTTACAGGTGTCTCGCAGGTCCACGCAGCTCTTTGACAACCGTCTTCTTCTACCCTCAGCGCCGGTGGCAGCCGTGATCTAGTGTTCTCTTCTTCGCGCCTTTCGTCGCGATCAAGGTTACTGTGGCTAAGTTTCATAGTTTATTTACCACATTCGCGAGTAAATCTTAGCACTGTTCTCGCACTGGTTTCCGCCTATTTCACTTCAGTATCCTGCTGGTGCCTTCAGAGTTCGTTGTTTTCTACCAACCACTTTCACTGTCCAATTTCCCAGACGATATGCACCAAATGTTGGGCGGCGGGTTGATGAGAATAATGTTAATAATAATCATAAGTCAGAGGAGGAAATTGTAACTGTTGTAAATATTGTTCGCCCTCTTTTACGAGAGCCTGGCAACTATTTCTGTGATCAGCCAGAAAGCGATGGGGAACATACTGACCACCGTTCCCAGTCTTCAAGTCCACATTCCTGTCCAGCCCACTGAAAGAAATGTTTCTGTTCTATATTTGCTCAGCGGGATCAGGACTATGATTATAAAAGAAGATTTTGAGTTCCAATTGATTCAATAGTTGGTAACGTTTCACATACACAAAACTGTAATATTCATTATGCTCATACTGACAGTAAATCTCTCTGTCCTAAACAGCACTATGAGAACTTCAGAGGCAACCTCTAAGGTAAGTTCCTACTAAATTGACTTTCTCCTGGACTACTGATAATCAAAATAAATGCTCACCACAGAAGTGGAAAATAACTACCACCACTTGCCGCGCGGATTTGTTAGCATTGAGGGCGGCACACTAACAGTTAATTTTGCGAAATCTAAGCGACCCAGGACGGTGAACAGTCCTCGCGATTTCACTGTGTATTGTTACTGAAAATAAGCGTCTTGTAACAGCCTCTTTCTGAAGTCATCAGAGGCAGCCTGCACTCCGGCATTTGACTGACGTTGATCTGACGGTGGCTGGGTGCGAAGTGAAGCCTCGACTTGCGTCTCAGGCTGTATTTATATATGTGGTGCAACGGTCGGACGAGGTAACATTTGCTGCCATCCGCCCTATGCACACGGTAGCAGTCTCTAAAAGGGCTGCTTTCTCGGACACACAATATTTAATAACAGTTTTATGAATCAATTTAGAATCTTCATTTTTGCATTCATTTACGTAAGTTGCTTAAAATCACGGAAAAGTTTTAGCTCGCCTGCATTAAAACTTTGCCTTCTAAAATTTTTAGAACGGAACTGACAGTAGAATATGACCTCTGACCTGCCACTTTAAGAGATCTTGTGTTGGTTGTTATTAACAACAGGGTCCTAAAACTTGTTATAGCTGTATCATTTACTAGGTTTCAATACGTGCTGTAACCAAAACTTTCTAGCATTAGTATAGCAGATACTTAATCTACTACAGATAAGGACTTCTTGTCCCAAATTTATTTTTCCGTAAATTATTCGAAAACTATTACTGGTAGCTTAATGTGGTCATGTAGTTATTATTTTTACGTTGAACTGAAGCACCAAAATATTGCTTTCACCACGTTGAGATTTGTACCAGTTAATTTTGACATACATCTGCACATTATGACCAATTTCTGGCTTCCTAGATTTATTATTTAGTGTCACTTTTTTTTCTTAAAACTATGTCGGCTTCAAGTTTTTAACGTCATGACAGTTCACTGTAGTTTTACCTCTCTTGTTTCACACATGGAGGTATAAAGGAGCCACGGACTTAAGCTGTAAGGTGGTTCAAAGCTATGTTAGAAGCCCCAAAACATTAACAGGTTACCGTTTACTATTTCCTCGTGTTCTTAAGTTGTGACGTGTGCACGCACCAGCTATTTTTAATAGATAATGTTACTCTGCTTTCTAGAGTAACATAGCACTGTGAAGGCATCTTCAAATGAGTATTTAATTCATATTTGATATCCAGTAATACGTTGCATTCCTCCTTGTTAATGTAGCTTTATTTTTGTTAGACGTTTCAGATAACTAAGAACAGAATTTATAATCCTCCTCCTGTTTGGTAAATGATTAAATGGTGTTTGTTTTATATGATTAGCAAAAATAGGAGAGAAAAAGGAATTAACTTAATGATGAATGTGAATTTTCTCAGCATCATCAAAATCTCCAATTTCTGGCCCCTAATAATAAAGTGATGCGTGACCCCGGAAAGTAATGTAGTTATTGCATCCCTAGTATTGGCGTAGAAGAGCAGTACTTTTTTAAATGGATAGTACTCGGAATACAAATTACGAAAAGGCGCAAGTTCTTTTATTGATTATTCAATGTGCATTTAAGGCCGCACCAATGTTGTCGATCATTAGCGTCACAGTATTAGTAACACCAACGTCGTCACTTTCCCCCGCTTGCTGCTCTACAAATACATTCAACATCAAGGTTATGACAGGAAATAAAAACAACATTATACATTATATCACCTTTAAATCAAATGGAATTAATCTAAACAGCTCAAAGTCATCAACCTCAACTAAAAGCGCAGACAGCTAAGGCGTCAAGAGAAGAGTGAAGTGGGAAAAAGTCCGCCGGGAGTATCAGATGTTTTCAGATATAAACATAACGAAAAAACTACAAAAATATAATGTCTTAATATAGTGTATGATGCTTCGGGAGATGTAGACGTATTTTTCTCAGTTTTTTTTTTAATGTCACGTTATAAAGTGCGTGACGTGAATAGCCTGCTTTCTTAATCCAGCAGTTTCATTAATACGGACTGACGAAATTGATGTTCGGTCCATGTCCTCTTCCCAAAAATTCGTAGAACATATTTTGCTGTGTTTGGTTTCCAGTCTCTCCGTCTCACAGCGATCACCCAGAGGTTTTTTATTGTTAGACTTATAGGAAACCTAAAATGAAATGACAGAAATAAGACCACTACAGTAAAAGGAAGCAGCGCAACCAAAATTCACTATATAAAAGAATAGATGACTTCAACGAGTCTACTTACGAATGAAATTTGATTCCTTTACACTTTAGACTCTAATCAGAATCATTAGTACAGCTGTAATTCATGAAAACTGGCATTTCTCATCAAAAGATTTCCACCTGAAGATAATGTCTTCTGACAACTGTCACGGTGAACGTAAGCTTAAAAATTGTGACGTCATGAAAATTTCCCGAATTATACCGCCGTTTTTATGGAATCAACTTAATCTTCGACATCGGTGAAGTAATCAGTGAAATATTTTAAAAGTAAATTATCATAATGTTCATTTAATATTTTATGTCAATTTACGATTCCATATTGCAATGCTTTCTGCATTCCAGAGTGTAAATTCCACAGTCTCTGACGATGATATTGTTAAAATGAGTGAAAGCGTTCATTGAAATAGTACTGATTACAACTTGTGACTGTTCTACAAACTTAATTCCAACTGTTTCCCCTGGAAATAATGCCTGCTCTAGCGAAAAATATACATTTGGAACAAAACGTTTGATATGTGGGAGGTTCTAAATGAGAAAAAAATACGGGTATGATGTGATGGTGGACTGCTGTACGGAAGGCTGCCAGTGATTTTATGGAAGGTAGGAAAATTTAGCCCTGAGGACACATACGAATATGTAGACCTGGAAACATGTCACTGTTGCTGATCTATATGGAATTAGGTATTTTCAGTTTACAGGTGATATAGAAAATGCAGATATGTTCTAAGAATTTAACAATTTATTATACTCTGAAATAAGCAGTGACGAAATAAATACAGTTAGCTGAGTTCCTGAATTGATCTTCCGACCATATACGAAATTAGGTCATGTAGAAGAAAAACGTACCGCAATGCTGTATTTATACAGCAAATGGTTCGATTGCAAACGTGTGAAATCTTAAAGGTCAAACTAACATAGCAAAGCTTTGTAATGTTAGCGATAAAGCGCAAACGGGAAACTGCGTGGGTTGGTGGATTGTCCCTTAACATGATGGAATGCTGTTATTTCAGAATTCTGGGCTCTCTTGTGCCCAAAGTATGGAACTGACTATGTCACAGCCTCATTTCTGTGAAAAATATTCTCCTGGTAACAAAAAAATCTGTAAATCGAATGTTCATGTTCTCTATCGTCATAAAATACAAAATGTTTGATTCCAGGTGTTCGACCTTAAAAGAGAAGTCTCTGACGCGAAATGAATTTTCTGATACGTCAAAGCATCTGGTTGACAACAAAATGTCACATAATGTATATATGACCACCCGCGAAACAGAGCATACACTTTATTCTAAAGGCTCAGTCCTTTGTTTGATAAGAGTGGATCAGTGCCCATATGATCAAGAAATATACTACTGATTTTAGCCACTTAGCCACTCCGACGAAATGTTGATCATTTATTGGTATGACTTCGAAAACAGACACGTAATAATAATAGTTTAATACGTGTAGAAAGTCTGCAAGACGAGTGAAAGAATTTTGAACTCTCCAGGATTCGATACCCAAAGTTTTCTGATCCAATACCAAAAACGCGAAATACAAAGGAAATGATTATTGTACTGACTTTCAGAAGAAAAGCATCGAAACAGATGACTCTGGTCTCCGCTAAGAATAAAACGAGAGTACGTATGTGAGCATCTCTGTAGGACAATGTTATATAACCATTAACTCTCTGTGAAATTTTAGTTTCATTCCTCCCTCTGTTTGTCATCATTCATTCCCCTGTTAACTCCCACTTCCCAGATGTCATGAAAATATTGTTAATCATTTATTACTGTTAGATGGCGTAAATGGAGCCTAGTAAGAAATGTAGATCTGCTAATTGTACTAGATATTATTGTAATTATTTTCATCCATCATTAATTTCTTAGCCTTGTACGTAACAACACTCTCGAAAGGAGCTTATTCTGGACTTGTCTCCATTTACTTATTTCTTTCTTTCGTTCCATACTACCGATCTGACACTGTCTTTCGATGATGGAACGTTTCACTAACTTAAACACAGAACAATGAATAATAGTAAGTAGTAGGAAGATCCAAATATCTGCACGAAGATACAATCAAAACACATTATAAAAATGTATGAATGTATGTGTGAACGTGCAACATCGCTCCCTAAACTGCTGGACAGATTTCAAGCAAATTTGTTGCACATATCCCTTATTGCCAAGCAACAGTCACTGAGGGACGTAATAACCGTCTATTATCATACTTCAAGAGGTATGGCGTTATGAACAATGAAATGCCTGAAGAACCTGCCGCAAATATATCATTGTACGAAACATAGTTCAAGAGGTCTCTAGTAAACACTGAGCTACTTGAAAAAAGCGGTATCGTACGTGAAATCTTAATACATTTATTCTTTACTAATAAGACATTCGAACGGTAGGGTCGACTTAGGGAAATCACTAACTGCTGCCTGCGCGTTTTACAGTGTTAAACTGCGAAGCTCAAATGGCTGCAGGCGAAAACTACAGCCGTCTATAGAGTTAGATATTTGTACACTACACATACTTCTTTGTATGACGCTTTCAAATATCAAAAGTGTTTGCACGAACGCACGGAAAAGAAAATTTTTCGATAGTACACTACAAAAACAGTTCTTTTTTCTTATTTCGTTTCTAATCGAAAATTGGCAAAATTAATACCTGGGCAAAGCTTCATTTGTTAGTTCGTTGTAGCATAAATGGGTAAATTTGAAGGATTCAAACAAAATTACTCTTTCAAAATAGTTTAAAAGATTTGGAAATGGGAAACATGGTAGATGTCTGACAAAATTCAGAAATCTAACAATTTCACGACGAGGGAGAGACAAATAGAAACGAACAATGTAAAGTCATATTGATTAAAATTCTTCTTGATGCTGTACCACGTCATTGAGTAAAATACTTCAATGAAAAGGAAGTAAATAAGTCATATTAAAAACCGAAAATAAGGAAATCAAAAATAAATGCCTTCTTTTTTTCTTATTTTATTATTTTGAGTTTTTCCTCATTACAGCGGCTAATCTCCAATATAATAATTTACTTGGAAATTACAGTACAAACAATAACCGTTCTTAAACTATATTCTCAAAATATTTCTTCAGGTGTTTCGATCTTGTGTGTCTTCTTCCTCTGCGCCCATTCTCCTCATTGTGTGCTGTACATTTTCGATCCAGGTGGTCATAGGGCGACCTCTTCTTCTTCTCCCCTCCGGTTCCCACTCCAGTATCAATTTTGGTATTCTGGTTTTCTCCATTCGTCGTACATGCCCGTACCACGGTAATTTCTTCCTATCCATTACGTCATATATTCTTTCTTTTATTTCCATTCTCCTTATTACTTCGGTGTTTCTTATCTTTTCTGTCCTGGAGATCCTTGCCGATCTTCTCCAAAAGTTCATCTCTAGAACTTGTAATTTTTTAATGTGCTTCATGTTAATTGTCCAGGTCTCCGTTCCATACAGAACCACACTCTCTAATATGAATTTGTATATTAATTTTTTAGTTCTGCTCATTACATTCCTGCTCCATAAGACTGAGATAAGCATCCCAATGACCCTCCGTCCGCTACTAATTCTTTTATTGATTTCTGATTCAGATTTTCCCTCGATTTCTAAAATGAATCCCAAATAACAGAAAGTGTTTATTTTTTTGATCATTAGTCAAGTATTCTGTTTTTTGGTAATTAATCTTCAAACCCCAAGTTTTCTATGCTACTGCTAGTTGATTGCACATATAGTTAGCATCCTCCCCATCTTGTGCTACGACTACTTGATCATCAGCAAATAATAAATGATGTAGGTAAACTCCATCTCTTATTTCTAATCCCATACTATTACATTTACGAGACCATGTTCTAAGGCTAATATCTATATAGATTTTAAATAATGATGGTGACATGGGACAGCCCTGTAAAAGGCCTTTGCTTGTTCTAAATTTCTGTGAAAGTTTATTACCAACTTTCACTTGGCAAATGTTATCTTTATACATCTGTTGTATTATTTTAATCAAGGAAGGGTTTATGTTTGCCATATGTAGTGCTCTCTAAAGTAATTTTCTTGGAACAGTATCATACGCTTTTTCTAGATCTATGAAAATCAGTCCTATATTTTTTGATTTTTCCCTATGTTTCTCCAAAATCTGTCGTAATGTGGAAATATGGTCTACACATGATCTCCCAGCCGTGAATCCACGTTGTTCTTCTTGGGTTCTAAATTTTTTTCCAGTTTATTTTCAATTACTTTAGCAAAAATTCTTATTAATGTGTTTGTAACACAAATTCCTCGATAGTTTGAACAGATTTTGCGATCCCATTTCTTGAATATGGTATTAATGTAACCTAGCTTCATCTCGTTGGGTATTGACTCTCCATGTGTCATTTTGTTGAAGAGCTATGTTATCAGTTTCACAATTTTGTCACCACCATATTCCAGACACTCCAGATTGATGTTCCTGGTCTCGGTGATTTACCATTCTTTCCTCTTCTCAACGCCTGAAGTACTTCACTTTCTAAAATCTGGATCTCATCATCTTCATATCCTTCATCTTCCCCTGTTCTAGATATTCTTCTCTGTCCTCATTTAATAATTTTCTGAAATACTCTTCTCATTCCTTTTGTGTTATCAATTGGAGATTAGTTTTGCTTTTTGTATCCTGTCGAAGCCCATTCAATACTGACCATGCTTCTTTTGCTCTCCCAAATCCTAATTTGCTATTCACCTTGGCACATGTTCTTTCCCATGCTTCATTTTTTGCCATCCTTATTTTTTTCATCACTTCATTTTTCTTTTCCTTGTATATTTATCTTGTTTCTTCTGATTTATCATTCAACCACTGAAGGAACGCATTTCATTTTTCTCTGACCACCACTCTGCTGCACGGTCGTGGTTGCTATCTTTTTTACCCAACACCTCTTTTGCTATGATTTTCCCATTAGCTTTTATATAGTCATATATTTCCTCTCTACTTCCTTCAAATGATTCAACCAGTTCCCTTTCCATCCTGGCCGCAGAGAGTGTTCTGATACTTTCGTCTTGTAGGCTGTCAATATTAAAACGCAAATTTTCGTTTTTCTCAGTCTGGTTCGTTTCATTTCTGTTACTTGTACCACTCCTTGCATTCTTCCATGGCCAGAAAGACTTCATTTTAACTAGATAGTGGTCTGATAAACACTGAGCTCCTCTATAAGATCTGACGTCTACTGCTTTGAAACTACTTGTTAGCCTGATGATAATATAATCTATTATAGACCGAAGTTCTTTGGTGTTCTTTTGCCAAGTATAGTTACGAATGTCCTTATGTTTGAAAAATGTGTTGGTAATTTGTAGATCAAATTGTTCACAAACTGCAATCAATAGTTCCCCATTGTCATTATATTCGTCCTCTCCATGTTTCCTATTGTTCTACAAGATTCTCTAATTCCTACCCTTCCATTCAGATCTCCCATGATAATCAGTTCCTTTCTTCTTGGGATTTTTTCAATAGTCTCCCTGAGGGTGTCCCAAAATGTATCCTTCTCCTTATCTTTTGTGTCGTTCGTGGGTGCATATACGCCAATAATCACAACTTCCCTAGCAAATAATGTCATTTCAACAGTTATAACACGTTCAGTGATGAATGTCGAATTTGTGATTCTTTCTTCTCATGATTTCTTTATCATAATGAAGACTCCTGCTTTGGGTCTTACTGTTTTTGATACCCCACTCCAGATATGTACATAATTATCCAGTTCTTCTTCTCCTTGGCCTTTCTTCTTTGTTTCAAAGAGTACGACCACATCCGTGTTGAACATCTCGAGTTCTGCAGGTAGTAAATTTATTCTAGTGGAAATACCTTGCACATTCCAGCATCCAAACATATTCTTCCATTTCTCATCGCCATTTCATCGTCCAAAGTTCCAATTTTTCCAAGGCATATTATTAGGTTTTTCAGCATTTTAATGTTTTTATGTGAGCTGGCCCACTGCACAACCCCCAACCCGGAGGACCAGTAATTTTTACTCAAGGTTTTCTTCCTTTAGCCTCTGACAAGCCAATACCATACTACAAGGCAGCAGTTGCTAGTTTTGGTCCACCCCGGGTATTTTATTTCCCCAGTACCCACCATATCTGGTGAGCATTCCCCTATCCGCCACCTGGAGAGGCGCCCGATGGGAGACCATCAAACTCCAAACGGGGTTCTTTTTTTCAAACGAACTAAATATTTGTTGCATAAGTTTGTCCATCACTAAAGTTTGCTTGGAGAACGATTGCAAATAATGTAGGGTTTCAAAATTATACATCCTGAACAGAATACACAGCCAACATGAGTACTCTGTAATCAGGAAACAATTATTTTAGAAGATATAATACAGTTGAAATATTTAATACCTTGTGTCAGATATAAATATCCATTAAAAATCTTGAATACATAGGATTTATGTTCCACAGTACTGTCTACTCATGTTTATAATATTTCTATGTTCTTTCAAGTATCGATAGAACAATCCATAAATATTAATGAACAATTGTTAACTGAACATGAAAATTGTTCCAAGACCAGAAAGCTTGAGGTTGTCCACATTTCTATAAGGGACACTGCCATGAAAAATAATCTTCATTAAAATAAGAGTCAAAATCCAAAATTTGGTACTAAAATCCCGAATGCTCTACATGCAAAGTGAGTCGATGCAGATAAAAAAGTAAAAAAAAAATCTTAAATAAAGGCAATGTTCAGACTGAAAATACAGACGTCTCTGATTTCAAAACCGATGACAATGTGGAAACTGTAGCAACAGGGAGTCCCGAAGGAAAGCGTCATAAAACGTTGCTTCGTACAAAAGAGTCTGTCAGATGTATGACAACAATTTCAATTAAAATTTGGCATGAAAAGTTAACACATCAGTGTGTCACATAGACAAGAGACGTACTAACAAGAAATGGCATTCATCGTATTGATGACTGGAATCAATATGTAGGTGTTGGATGTATTTACAGGCAAACAACATCAGAAATCTCATAGAACAAGTAAGAAAATTGCTGAAAAGGTTATGAATGTAGCTCGTGTTGATTTTTACGAAATGAATCTTACGGTTTTAGGAAAAAGGGGGTATTTTTTATTATTTAAAGACGATTTTCTCCCAACTTCCGAAGAGGAAAGCTGAATGTAAAAGAGGTTGTGGCTTTTGATTATGTCATATCTGACAGAAAATCGTTCAAACATCTCTGAGCACTATGGGAATTAACTTCTGAGGTCATCAGTCCCCTAAAACCTAGAACTACTTAAGCCTAACTAACCTATGGATATCACACACATCCGTGCCCGAAGCAGGATTCGAACCTGGGACCGTAGTGGTCGCGCGGTTCCGGACTGTAGCGCCTAGAACCGCACGGCCACCCCAGCCGGCATCTGACGAAAGAATCTAAGATAAAGGTGGAGGTACTGTAGTCAAGATTCTCACAATAGAAAAGAAGGGTGAACTCTAGTATTCACAAGTCAAACAGGTATCTAACGATTTGCTCTGGGCTGTCTCTGAAGACTGCAGCGTGTCATCTCTTTGCATAACTTAAAACAGAATCTCGTCACCAAACTTGCGTGATAGAAGAAACCTTAGACCACCTGTCAGATTCGCAGAGTAAGAACTAGAAACTGTGCAACGCACCAATAATGCAAATTTCGGCTTGATAGGTGAAGTGTAAGGCATTTTTATTTCAAATGCTTGAAAGACAAAAACTGGTGTCTGATCAAGACGAGTACCTAATAAAATTGAAAATCTGGAGTCTTGTAGAGCCTCTACACATTGTGAAAGTTTTAACCTGTCGCGGTGTGTTGCGGAAAGAGTAAGTCGGTCGTTATAATGCCAGACTACTTGCAAGAGTCTTTGAGCAAGAGAAAGGAGTAGACTGTTCAGAAGCTTTTAGTCCTGTGGCAATTTATGAATCAGTCAGACTGCTTCGTAGTCTTACAGTTACGAATAAAATGAAAATAAGAAACTTTTGAGCTAAATACAGCGTTTCTGTTCAGAGATCTGCAAGAGGAGGTTTACATGAAGGAATTTGACAGAGTCTACAATGATAGAAATAGATTTTATAAGCTGAGTAACAGCTTATACGGCCTAAAACAAGCTGCAAAGAAGTGAAACAAGAAAGTCTCAATTATCTGATGACACTGGAATTTGTAAATACTTATGATTATCTTTGTATCTATTACAATGAAGACAGAAGCATTATTAAAGCACTGTTTGTTGGTGATAACTAGCTTTTGAAAGGAAAGCAGACAGCAGTTCTGAATCTTGAAAACTTCTCGGGTATTCAGCCGGGTAGCGTCGTCCAAAACGCGCCTGCAGGTGGCGAGATGTCGGCTTGTGGAAATATCGCTCCTTTTGGACGACGTTACCCGGCCGAATACCCGAGAAAGTTTCAAGAGTTCTGTACGCAGGGGAAATCTTCAGATCACACAGCAGTACTGAATATTTTAAACAGTTGAAGCAAAGGTTTCAAATAACATTAAACAGGATAGTTAGAAATGAAATGTCTTTTAATGAAATGGAAATTAAAACGAGTTCACAGGGAAATTTCGTAAATCAGACTAAGTGTACAAAGAAAATTTTAAGACTTTTAAGTTCGGTGATTTAAACCCAGTAGCTACGCCTGTGGAATGTGGACTGGTGACAGAAGCAGAACATTTTGTCAATGATGTTCCACTGGGAAGAACTATTCAGTGTTGAGACGCTACTGGCAGTCTACTGTACCCTGTAACAACATCTCGTCCGTATATTACTTCTGCTATTAATCACTTACACAGATTTAGTAATAAACAATGGTTGGTCACTTGCAAATGCTAACAAGCAATTTTTAGTACGTAAAACGAGCTACAGAGTCTGGTATGCTCTTTGGTGGAGCCTCAATACTGTCTGTCTATGCTGATTCTGTTTAGCGAGGTGATATCTCAGCTACATGCTCTACCAACGGAGTTATTACCATGCTAAGATGCCCCAATATCTGATGTGATGGAAAGCAAAGATTTGTGACTTCAACAGTTGAAGCAAAGTATCCAGCCACCCACTCTTCGATCTAAGTAACGATGTATGTTGGATACGACACTCTGGAGAAGAATTTGTATTTTCAGGTTTGAATCACTGACAGAACTGTGAATACACATATATGCTAAAGAATAGTTATGAAGGAAAAATAACAAGAGCCTAGAATTTTACTAAAATTTTACGGAAGTTCATTCAGCAACACATTGGTAAGACTGTCAAATTAAAACATGTTGAAAGCTCAAATCAGCTTTTTTATCTTAATGACCAAATCATTGACTCACAGTGTTTGAAGACCTGAGAAAATTATTAAGGAAGAGTACAGAGAGTTAACTATTTTTCTTATTCATGTTTTGCTGTTACTTGGCGTGCATGTTGTTCACGCATATATGCTCCAAGTCTATTCAGGTAGTAATGTGATGATTACACTTTGATGGGTCAGCTGGTTTGTCTTGCCAAGTTTGTGGTATGAAACTATGATCTGTTAAAGTTTACTGTTTTAAGCGTTGTTAAAATATCAGTAAAGCACACTGCATAAATGATTCTGCAAGTGAATTATCATGTGAACGTCAAACTGTTTGAACATGAAGACACAAAGGAAAAAAAAAAAAAACAGGAAATCAGCCAACAGGAGGAGCAATTATATCGATCGTTTTAATACGCGTGTACAGCGGTATCACATCTGCTAATCTCGCGACTAGCACACGAAAGGGTGATCTTCGTCAAGCGTGCAGCTCAGCCACACTGCAGCTCAGGTAAAAAAAGGAAACCTCAGGCTCAGGCCCCGAAGACCACGGGATAGTCGACCGACCGCCATAACATCATCATAATTTATCATCGGATGCCATATGGAGGGACATGGGGCCAGCAGACAGCAATTTATGAAATGTGCATTCTGTGTTGTTTCAACTTTTGATGTATGGTTAGAAAATTAGAGTTTTGTAATGTATATATGTAGAAAGCAAGAGAATATGTTGAAATTTTAAATTCTTGTAATATGGATATGTTTATGAAAGACGTATGTTTTTTAAAAGCTCGTTCATGCTTAGGTCATTTGTATTTGTAATACGTAAAAGCTGTAGGCAAGTCCCTCCACAACGAAAGTGGCAAGGCGCGATGTATAATGTGGATTTGGTGGTTGAACTGGACGGCCCCTTTGTGTGAACTGTACGCAGGTGTGGCTAGCCTTATCACAGTACACCTCGACGGTGCTAGGAGAGGTAACTGGAAGCTGCGTTACAACGGATTTGCCTCGGATGTGGATCTGGCTATAATTTGGTATTCACGGAATAATGGAATGACTCTAATATGTTGAAAATTCGACGCCAAGAAAAATTTTATACAGCATTCGCCCATCAAGGGCCGTGAGTACAGTTAGCCGCCATTTCGCCTCGCACTAAACTTCGCCACTTCTTCAGGGAGTTCATACACTCAGTTACGTAATGTATATTGCCATGGATCAGTTAATTTGTGTTTTGTTTCAGTAATAACGTCAAATCTTGTTCGAAAGTATAACTTAAGTCGTGATCACGAACCTACGCGGTGCCCTCACCTAAGTGCTACTAAAACCGAGTATCCCGTGTTAAATGAACAATTCTAACATTCATGTGTTTAAAAGGGATTTTTTGTCTAAAGTAAAAGGAGTAGCAAATGTTAAAGTAAGAGCAAAATTTGGATGCTTTGTTTATGGACTACTCCAATTGGAATTGTTAAGGTAGGACGTTTAAGTACAAAAATTTTATGATCAATCAACAGGAAAGTGAAAACCTTAATTATTTAAAAGCTAAAACCGTGAAAGTGAAGTTGGATAGCCTTTTGCTGAAGTATCCTTTTTTATTATAAAATATAGTTTTGTGGAATTACTGTGGAAGATTGTGTAAATATTATTGCCAATTATACCTGCTTCACAGGTAATTAAAGTACAAATACATACAAATATTTAATGAACCGATTTGTGGTAGTACTGTCAGAAGTAACGTTATGCACATTTCAGAATGTAGTGTAGTTTTGGTACCCATCATAAATGGTTCCTTTTGAAGTTAATTGAGCCCAGTGTTGCATTTTATTACCTTTCAATGTAATTTAAGTGAATGATTAGCTTTTAGACATAGTTTTTACTTTACCAATAATCAAAGAACCTTGGCTAGTGAAACTGTACCAGTTTGTGGTCTTCATCGTATTCTTCTCTTATTGAAGAAAAATGAACTATTACTATTACTAAGGAAAATTGCTGTATGCAGAGGAGCTTAAACAGTGTATTTGACATATTATTAATCTTTATTTGTTATTCATGCCAGTCAAAATAAAAGCCCCTCATGTCCAAAATTAGTTCTGCACGTCATGCTTCGATGTTTCAGTATTTTGATTAAGTAATACTATTGATTGTGGCCGTCATTACTACGAGCTCGGTGCAATTTTTCTCCCCATAATTTACTGATGTGTGCGTTATTGGTAATGCTGCTACACACAGTACAGAATGCACTGTGTCATTTTCTCTCCTGTTTGCTATTGAGAGGGAAATCTCGACAAAAATGACTCCAATAACTAATATCCACTTTTCTGGAATATATATTTCCAAATTAATGTGCCTAATTAGACTGGCGACCATTCATTTTTTTTTTTCATTCACTTATAATTTTACAACTTTTGCTAACTCCGAAGGTTGAGGCCCATTTGGTTTTACTGTTAACTTCACACAATTAGCAATTATAGTCTGATACCCTTCTCCATTAGACACAAGCACGGTCGAACTCTGAAGCCCTCTCAGAGGGTAACACTGGCGTGTTTCATAGCATGTTAGCGTTATAGCCTCTCCATATCCGCATCCAGCGACGCCTCTGGGTTCACGATGACACGTGACCCATTGGTACCATTGGACATTCATGGATTGTACTGGCGGAGTTTAGTTTCCAAATATGTGTCAAACTTTAAACGTGTTTTACTCAAAACCATATTTTTCTACGTGGTTGTCGTCGTGCAAGCAATAATTTTCATCCGATTTTTATGATTTTTGGTCTTCCTTGAAGCAAATTAAATTCTCTTCAGTTCATCGTAGCCGATTTCTTATGTTGATATTTATTATTATTTTCGGCCAAAAAATATAGGTCCAATAAATGGCCATTTCTTTCAAATATCTATAATTTCGCCAAAAAAGTTTTTTTTTACAAATCCCTTCGATGAACTAAAATTACATTTGTAAGGATGAGGCTGATTGGTTAATTTCGTGTTTCAGATAACCAGCACTACAGCGACAACCGTCGATCTACCTCCTTTCAGAGCTGCCTCGGATAATCCCAATTACACAGTGCGGATAGTAATATTTTTCAATAAGAAATATTAATGCAAACTTCAATGTATGATTTATTCATTGCATCAAACCCAATTTGTCCACTACATTCCAGTACAGAGAAAATAAATACTTCAGCGGTGACCCTCTCGTTCCCCCTTAATCATTCTTCTTACCAGCATATTCTTATTATTCAGTTATGTGAGGCATGCTGCACGTATGCTCAATTCACATAGACTCATTATTTTCAGTTTATATGGACAACGAGAGCCTCAGGCTCATTTTACCAGTAGGTGCTGTTGCGCCAGGATATCGTTGTCGACGTCGAACCCGAGCACCGATATGGTTCAAATGCTAATCATTTCTGCATAACACACTTGTGATGTACAGACGGTAGCAGAGCCAGGATGGGGAAGGTGTAAACACATTTATTTGGTCCAAGCCTTGTTGACACAAATTTATTACTTAACAATAATTGGTTATACATCCAAGTTAATACAATTAACAATTTAAAAGGAAATTTTAGCAATAAATTTTTTCAAAAAAAATTTTAGCAATAAATTTTTTAAAAAAAATTTTTTAGCAATAAATTTTTTCATTCTCTAGAAGAACATGCAGCCCCATTCTGAAACATTACATAAAGGTGCTGTTAGTAAAAGGTTTATTTTATCGTACAATAGTGCAACATGTACAAATATTAACAATAACACCAGTAAAAAATATTGAACTTGTGATTTGCACTACATGTAAATCAAACCTTCAAAAAAATCCAATATGGCAAAAGTGCAACAAATTCCCTACATTTTTTTTTTAACCTCGTGATTTCACTTAAGCTTACGTAAACCCTACACGAATGTCAATGTCATGTGACATCGGTTCACCTTTCGTGACAAATACACAACATTTCTAAATTATTTTGTATCAGTTAAGTAAGCTACAAGACAGAAATAACATTAACGACTGGTGAAATGACTAAACACTGTCAAGTTTTCAATTTCACGACGGTTGTGTTACCTAGCTCATTTTCATTTAAATACTGCCCCCACGTGTTCCAAAATCAGTTCAGTCAGGCTCGCGAAGCAACACAACTTAATACACAATTATGGCAATATCACGAAATAGATGGGTTTATCCCAAGCAATATTAGTAGAATTAGGAAATTTGCAATTTAAACGCACCAATTTTAACAAAGTCTAAGGTAATAATAATTTGGACAGAACTTTCATAAAATGATCAGTGATAGTGGATACCGTGCCATACACTATGAAACAAATTAAGAATTATTCACAATAGACACCTGGCAGAGGATGATATTCTCTGAAGTATTTCAAAACACAAAATGTTGACTGCAAGTACCAACCCCATAATAAAGTAATGATCATGAAATATAATGAAGTATATGAAAATTTCGGCCTTAGCCAGGTAACGAGAGCCACACCAATGCAGTTTCCTGCTACACTCGAGTGCTAGACCCAACAAACAACAGCTGGTCATGGAGAACAACGCTAAGCAAGCGAGCATTCCGTCCTACCCACATGCTCACAAACAGCCACACTCATCGCAGTCCTTAATCGGCAGGCACCAGTTGACTCCCCGCCGCTTCCGTCCTGTCGCCATATACCGACCGAGCCGTCCCCTCAAAACTGTTACTTCGGGCACCAGCGCCAACAGCACCAGCGATCACGCCCCCTATCGCTGCGGCGAAAACAAGTGAAATAAACTCGCGGCTAAATCAAAAATGCTGAGACGTGAAACTGCTCAATACCATTATACTTTTACCGTGAACATGAGTGTATATACGGGGTGAGTCATAAATGAGGAAAAAATGTCGTCAAAATTGTCACACACTGAGCTACAAACATAAATTCGTTTCCTGCATGTTCCTATGTCAATAAATGACAATACAATTGAATGGTAAAACTCTGGAAATATGAAGTGGACTTTTGGGTGTTACTGTGCGCCGACATTGGCCAAGGGGACAGATCGGCAACAGGGCACAACTTACGAGTGTTGCAGGTAGCCTAGCCGCTCACGAGAAGGCGAGGCATGCGTGAAGCGAAGGTCTGCGCGACACTGCGAGCAATGACAGCGCCCACATCTACACTACTGACCATTACAATCGCTACACCAAGAAGAAATGCAGACGATAAATGAGTATTCATTGGACAAATATATTATACTAGAACTGACATGTGACTACATTTTCACGCAATTTGGGTGCATAGATCCTGAGAAATCAGTACACAGAACATCCATCTCTGGCCGTAATAAAGGCCTTGATACGCCTGGGCATTGAATGAAACAGAGTTTGGATGGTGCGTACAGGTACAGCTGGCCATTCAGTTTCAACACTATACCACAGTTCATCAAGAGTAGTGACTGGCGTATTGTGACCATTGACCAGACGTTTTCAATTGGTGAGACATCTGGAGAATGTGCTGACCAGGGCAGCAGTCGAACATTTTCTGTATCCAGAAAGGCCCGTACAGGACCTGCAACATGCCGTCGTGCGTCATCCTGATGAAATGTAGGGTTTCGTAGGGATCGAATGAAGGGTAGTGCCAAGGGTCGTAACACATCTGAAATGTAACGTCCACTGTTCAAAGTGTCGCCAATGCGAACAGGAGGTGACCGAGACGTGTAACCAATGGCATCCCATACCATCAGGCCGTGTGATACGCCAGTATGGTGATGACGAATACACGCTTCCAATGTGCGTTCACCGCGATGTCGCCAAACACGGATGCGCCCATCATGATGCTGTAGACATAGCCTGGATTCATCCGAAAAAATGACGTTTTGCCATTCGTGCACCCAGGTTCGTCGTTGAGTAAACCATCACAGGCACTCCTGTCTCTGATGTAGCGTCACGGGTAACCGCAGCCATGGTCTCCGATCTGACAGTCCATACTGCTGCAAACGTCGTCGTGGTTGTTGTCTTGCAAACGTCCCCATCTGTTGGAACAGGGATCGAGACGTGGCTGCACGATCCATTATAGCCATGCGGATAAGGTGCCTGTCATCTCGACTGCTAGTGATACGAGGCCGTTGGGATCCATTTCTCCTCCTTACACGAGGCATCACAACAACGTTTCACCAGGCAACGCCGGTCAACTACTGTTTGTGTATGAGAAATTGGTTGTAAACTTTCCTCATGTCAGCACGTTGTAGGTGTCGCCATTGGCGCCAGCCCTGTATGAATGCTCTGAAAAGTAATCATTTACATATCACAGCATCGTCTTCGTGTCGGTTAAATTTCACGTTGTAGCACTTCATCTTCGTGGTGTAGCAATTTTAATGGCCAATAGTGTATCTCGTACCGGTTACGCTGGCCAGTATAATGTATGGTTGCTCGTTGTCATGGGGAAAGGTATGTGAGGAGGGGCTGCACTACTGTACATGCATATTTTATAATTTGGTTTTGGTGTCCCAGACTTAGTTTTAAGAAACGAGTACACAGACGCAGAATACAATATACAACTACAGTGGCAGTTAACACAAACGAATATAATACAGCTGTACAAATCGAAACTAATATAGAAACACATGACCAGAAGGTGCAGTGGTAGTTTATAAGTACTGTTTGAAATGACGCCTACGATTTGTTTGGCGAAGTTGAAATTTTCGCAGGAAGGATTGCTGAACGCGATCCAACATGTCTGTATCGCTTTGCGTAATATCACAGGCATGTTTTATTTTACGTTGAAGGGTGTTGACATCAACAAACTCTCCTTCATAAATCACAGATTTCAGATGGCCCCACAAAAAGAAATCCAGTGGATTCATGTTTGGCGATCTTACTGGCCATTCTACAGGGCCTCCTCGACCGATCTATTTCGAAGGGAAGGCATTGTCCAAGTGGCGTCGCACTGTGCCGCTGAAGTGAGCGGTGCCACAGGTTCACACGAGAGTCCAGACTAACGTCTTCCCACAATTCCGGTAATGTAGCATCCAAGAAACGCAGATACCGCTCTCCTATAAGCCTTTGTGGTAGCACCTGTGGCCCTATGAGATGGTGATCAATAATACCACAACAGATATTGACACCGCATCGTTGTTGGTACCCTCGTATCACTGTGCTGTAGGAATTTTTGTTCCGCCCACTAGTGCCAATTATGGGAATTCACTATACCCACCTTCGTGAAATGGGCTTCGTCGGTGAACAGTATTGTCCGTGAAAAATGTTGTTTGTGGGTCTGACGCCTTAGGATAAAGTTGTAGAAGTCCAGCCTCCTCTGGTAGTCTTCCGGCAATAATGCTTGTACTTTCTGCATGCGAAAGGGATGGTAATGGTTTCTATGGAGCACTCGCATAACAGTAGATTATGACGTTCCGACCGCAGTGGCGAGAGACCTGGTGCTTATTGTTCGGTCCTCCGCAACAGTCTGTAACACTTTTTCTACGTCATGCACACTGCATGTCGACGGTCGGTCACGACCACTAAATCCTAGAGGGCTACACATGCACCATACTCCCTCAAGGGCCTGTCCACAGAGTAAAACGTTTTTGCGGACGGAAGGGGCCGGCTAGGAAGCCTCTCGTGATACAGTTGCCTTGCAACGTCAGCTCTTCCATCCGCAAATACATAGGTGAGGTGGATGTCGGCTTATTCCTCGTTTGTGAAACTTGCCATGGTACTGTAGTAACGCTGCGACGCGGCCGTTAGCAGCTGTCGACACGGCGAGTATCGGGCAGAGTGAGCAGCGCAGAGGTGTTTTTTTTTTTTTTTTATTGCGTATGGCAATACAGCGACAATATTTTATATAAGTGCAGCAATATGTACTCGAAATGTATAAAACAAAACAATGTGTAAATAGTACATGTGTTAAAAAAAAAAACAAGAAATAGCACAAAAGGAAAAAGTACAAACACTCAAGACAAAATAACTGTATGTTAAAAGCTTGGCAAGCCTGACTAGAAACTCACTCATATATTTAAAGCTCAATATCTAGATTGCACAGCCAATCTAAAGCAGAGGGTTTCACATATATAACCTCAGAGAGAGGTCTGGCGCTTTTTCTTAAGGGACATTCCTCAATAATATGGCGGACGTGACTTCAAGCGGGTCGATGGTATTCCGTTCAAAACACCATGGATTGGTAGATTCTGTGGGTAATCTGAATCATGAATTTTTGACCACTCTCTTGCTGCTGTTTCTTGCCTTCTCAATTGTGGAGGTGGGATATTGCTTTGAGTATGCAGAGAAGGGACTGGGGTGGATTTAATAGTACCCGTTAATATCCTCACACACTCGTTCAACTGGACGTCGATTTTGTTTTAGAGGTTGTCAAAAGTGCAAAGTGATTTAGCCAGTATGTGGTATAGCCGCTCCGATACCAAGCTTAGTTGAAAACGAACCAAAATACTGCCTCTAAGGAAGAGACTGCTTCTAAAGGATGTTGTGATGCTGGCCAGAAGAAAACATTTGCATACCGGATGCCAAATACATCTAGATGCTATTTAATTCCACCTGGTAATATTGGCAATACGGGAATTTTAATAATCTAAAGTTATTCTTGACGGTCTTCAAAGACATATCTCCCTTCTTTCCACTTTTATAAAAGTAGCTCGTTTATACACTCTCCTGTTACAAAATTGGTTCAAATGGCTCTGAGCACTATGGGACTTAACATCTGAGGTCATCAGTCCTCTACAACTTAGAGCTACTTAAACCTAACTAACCTAAGGAGATCACACGCATCCATGCCCGAGGCAGGATTCGAACCTGCGATCATAGCGGTCACGCGGTTCCAGACTGAAGCACCTAGAACCTCTCGGCCACACCGGCCGGCTCTCCTGTTACAGACAGGGGTAAAGTTTTATTCGATGCTACTACACGTTCTCAGCAGTTCTCATCATAAAATCCTTTCTCCTTTTCACATCCCTGCCCCTCTGCAACGACGACGCATACGACTGATGATTCGGCATCATCATTACGTAAAGAGGTTTCGAACGTCAGTCCACTATTTTGCTCTGTACGTAGCACATCTTCATCCGTGAAGTTGCCTATGACTGCTCAAACAAAACTGAAAGGTATAAATAACAGCACAAAGAAACCCCATACGCTTTCGTCTCGTATAGAAGTTAGTAGAATATCCGCGTATGACGAGGCTTAGGAGTCACGACTTACAGGATGTCTCGTTCTTTGAAGTTTAAACGTCGCAGTTTGAGCGTCATTCCGCATCGCTCCTGCTAATGCCGCACTATCACATGCTGGTTCACAGAATATGAACACGAACCTCTTGCTCATTCCACTGTCTGCACAGTACTTCGTTTTCTGGTATTACGTAATTACAGTAGGGCGGAGCGAGCGTCAGACAACCTGTAAGTTTAGAATCTGCACTTTCAGAAGATCATCACGGAGTACTATCAGAATAATGACCCAAATTTTCCAGCGGGATCGATTGCTGAAGCTGTAATCTTGAAAGCGCGCTTTTTGTCTCCTTAGGATAAGAGGTCAGGTCGGTGATGTTTCCTTGTCAGTGCTATTATTACACAGTCAGTGCAATTTGTTGGTCTGAACTTTGGAAGACTGTACTATATGGAGTTTTATAGTCTACTTACCTCTTTCACTTGCGTCTTTGCAGAGTTCCTCTCCTGTCACGCACTCTTATGCTGTATGTATTGGTCATTGAGTCTTTGGAAGACTTATAGTATTATAGTTGTATAGTCTATTTACCGCTTTCATTTGCTTGTTTGAAAACTTCCTCTCCTGCACGCACTTCTATGTTGTATCTGTTGTTCATTATGTCTAATGTGATATGGCAGAAGTACTAGGCATACCTTCATCTCACAAACAGGAAACGAAATCTGATACTTTGTTGCTTCATTGTCAGAGTCCTGATAAAAGATTTTCAGGTAGATTCCGACTTTAGCAGTAGCTGGGTGAGCACTCCATCTTCAGGCCACAAGTGGCCCATCGGGACTATCCGACCGCCGTGTCACCCTCAGCTGAGGCTGCGGATAGGAGGGGCGTGTGGTCAGCACACCGCTCCCCCGGTCGTTACCATGGTTTTCTTTGACCAGAGCTACTATTCGATCGAGTAGCTCCTCAATTGTCATCACGAGGCTGAGTGCACCCCGAAAAATGGCAACAGCGCATGGCGGCCACACCCGACAGCACTTAACTTCGGTGATCTCACGGGAACCGGTGTATCCACTGCGGCAAGGCCGTTGCCCAGCTGGATGAGGGCAGAAGATAATTTAGTTGCTATTGCGATAGGGCATTTTCACAGTATGTGTTTCTTTCGGAGCTTTTTTTATGAGCCTTGTGACAGATACTTGTGTTGACAATACTCATTTCAGTTATATTTTTGCATACTATTATTTATTTATTTATTCTCGACAATTACGGCCCGTTTTCTGGAAAGCTAACAACAACAACAGTTTACATAAAAAGAGTTGACGCTTTCGAAATGTATTATGGAAGAATTCTGAACATTAGATGGGTCGATCACGTAACTAATGAGTAAGTACTGAATATAATTTGGGAGATGAGGAATTTGTGGCACAACTTGAGTAAAAGAAGGGATCGACAACGACAAGAACTTACTCCAAGCCACTCACAGTTTTATGTATAACATGAAGTGTACATAACGACTGTTTATACCCGGTGTTATGCAAAACATCTCAATACTTTAAAAAAACAATACCACAACAAAGAAAAAACTTCTCTCTGCTATTACAAAACCCGTTGAACAACTACCCAAATATGTGTGCTACTGTTTGAACACTACTGCTTTTGTTTATTCATTAGAGTACATCCAAATTGCAGATGGCTGTTTCTGTTACTGGATCCTTCCTCATACTATGCCAGTCTACAGCCATTATCTGTCCACTGGATTCATTGGACTTGGGGCCACATGTCAGCAGCGTTTTCACCAAGACAGTTGATTCCAAGATTAAGTGTAACTTGTTAGTATCCACGTTTCCAATTCTTTAGAACAGATTGAAACGTCCCCATCGAAAAATTGTACAAGACTGTGCTCAAACTGACACAATATTTTTAGCGCAACGGAATCTGACTTTCAATAATCCCTACAAAAGAATGGCCCTGACTAACATTAAACTATACCTTTCACAAATCATTTACCTCACAAAAAGGTTCGTTACTGAAGCTACTGCAATACAGCGAGCGCCACTACTGCCAGCTAAATAAAAGATTCAAACTACTGAAGGCACTAACTACTGATAGGTATAGTTAGCAAATGAAAGATTTTGATAGAGAAAAACAATGTATTTACCTTAATATTGTTCAAAGGTCATATATATATATATATATATATATATATATATATATATATATATATATATATATATATATATATATCAGTTCATGACATCCCGTCTTAAAAAGTTTCTGTCTCTGTCCAGATCATCCGCTCTCACAACTCCGCCATCTCTCTCCCCATATCCACCACTGCTGGCGGCTCACCTCCAACTAAGCAACGCTACGCGCTGTTAACAGCCAACTGCCCAACACTACAATGGCAGACAACAATGCAAACTAGCCACTGACTGCACACACCAAAGCCAGTGATTTTCATACAAAGCGCTACTTGGTGTTACCATTAAAAAAAACTAAACAGCCTACTTACAAGATTTGTATTTTCTTTTCATTTTTATATCGTCTTATGCCACTACTAGGATATATTTATGTTTCCAAGGCATAAATACGCACATAACGTAAATTTAATTTACGGCTTGTTCCGCGCGTTGGCCAGATAAGAAACAATCACAAAACCTGAAGAGAACTTGAAAACCTGCATCACTAGACGAGGTACCAAGGCTAAAAATCTAATGGGTAGATACATTCGTCACAAAAGTTGTGGATTTGTCGGTCTATTTATTCATATTCACGGCGGCTAGGAAAAATTATTAAGGAGCATTTTAATAAGTGATAAGGTTTAGTCAGATTTCATGTTTAACCTGGAATTGGACGACGGAAGCAGAATTTGAATGCAGCTCTTGTCCATTAAGCAGCGAGTTCTCTCGTTACGTCACGCCGCTGGGAGTCGGACAGTGGTTGTTGTCAAGATGTACGGCACGGACAAGGCCGCGCCGGTGGAGACGCCCCGCGGCCGGCAGAGGAAACAATTCGTCGCCAGCGATCTAATTGGACAGCCTACCGCCCCGCGCCCAGCCAATTAGGATACTTTGTCGTGTCCCGCGGTGATGGCTGCGTAAATGAGCCAATTCACGAGACGACCGCCGCGATGCCATGTTACACCACGACGCGCCGAGCGCCAAATTGCGTTATCCGATACGGGCCGATATTCCCTTTGCAAAACGTATAAAAAGCAGCCCAGCCATCTTTTCATGTACTCTGAAATGAATCGTTAATCCGGCTCGAGGCGACGGCACGAACCTCGGTTTTCTTTGACGTAATCAGCAGATTCGGAGAACTCACCAGCGCGTCGATCCGGGCTTAGATGACAGCGTTCCGCTAACAGGATTAAGTGGCGCAAAGAGTACAGCTTTTAGTTTCGGAAAGAAGTACGCCGCGAAAATAAATGCGCTGCGCGAGGGGATCTCCTTGCTTCCGTGGCCAATATCTTGTAAGGGATTATATTGATAGAACGTTTCATATTAAACTGCTGGCACTGAAAAGCGGAGCAACCACGTCACTTGGCCGGGTGTAATATCGACTTTCTGTGCTTCTGCGGCAGTTTTTAGATGGAATGACAACAGCTTTGCAGCAAAGCAGACAAGCGGAGAAAATAAATGACACTGGAATGAGGACAGCTTTACAACCAAGTATACACTCCGGGAAAGACAAATGTCTTCGTAACATACATTATTTTTGTTAAGCTTGACGAAACGTGACAAGAATAAGTTGTGACAGAACCGTTCATTGCTTGCTTAGGCCCAACTGTGCCTATAATGCCCAAAATAAACTCGTTTCAAACTGGTTCAAATGGCTCTGAGCACTATGGGACTTAACTTCTGAGGTCATCAGTCCCCTAGAACTTAGAACTACTTGAACCTACAGGGTGTTTCAAAAATGACCGGTATATTTGAAACGGCAATAAAAACTAAACGAGCAGCGATAGAAATACACCGTTTGTTGCAATATGCTTGGGACAACAGGCGGACAAACTTTCGAAATTACAGTAGTTACAATTTTCAACAACAGCTGGCGCTGCAAGTGATGTGAAAGATATAGAAGACAACGCAGTCTGTGGGTGCTCCATTCTGTACGTCGACTTCCTGCTGTAAGCGTGTGCTGTTCACAACGTGCAAGTGTGCTGTGGACAACATGGTTTATTCCTTAGAACAGAGGATTTATCTGGTGTTGGAATTCCACCGCCTAGAACACAGTGTTGTTGCAACAAGACGAAGTTTTCAACGGAGGTTTAATGTAACCAAAGGACCGAAAAGCGATACAATAAAGGATCTGTTTGAAAAATTTCAACGGACTGGGAACGTGACGGATGAACATGCTGGAAAGGTAGGGCGACTGTGTACGGCAACCACAGAGGGCAACACGCAGCTAGTGCAGCAGGTGATCCAACAGCGGCCTCGGGTTTCCGTTCGCCGTGTTGCAGCTGCGGTCCAAATGACACCAACGTCCACGTATCGTCTCATGCGCCAGAGTTTACACCTCTGTCCATACAAAATTCAAACGCGGCAACCCCTCAGCGCCGCTACCATTGCTGCACGAGAGACATTCGCTAACGAATAGTGCACAGGATTGATGACGGCGATATGCATGTGGGCAGCATTTGGTTTACTGACAAAGCTTATTTTTACCTGGACGGCTTCGTCAATAAACAGAACTGGCGCATATGGGGAACCGAAAAGCCCCATGTTGCAGTCCC
Source organism: Schistocerca gregaria (assembly GCF_023897955.1). NCBI lineage: Eukaryota > Metazoa > Arthropoda > Insecta > Orthoptera > Acrididae > Schistocerca > Schistocerca gregaria. Next base: position 518,195,831 of record NC_064924.1, read on the forward strand.
ATCGTCCCTGCATCCTGAAAAAGTACTGGTCTGGGCCGCCATTTCTTCCAAAGGAATCATTGGCCCATTTTTCAGATCCGAAAAGATTACTGCATCACGCTATCTGGACATTCTTTGTGAATTTGTGGCGGTACAAACTGCCTTAGACGACACTGCGAACACCTCGTGGTTTATGCAAGATGGTGCCCGGCCACATCGCACGGGCGACGTCTTTAATTTTCTGAATAAATATTTCGATGATCGAGTAATTGCTTAGAGCTATCCGAAACATACAGGAGACGGCGTGGATTGGCCTCCCTATTCGCCAGACATGAACCCCTGTGACTTCTTTCTGTGGGGACACTTGAAAGACCAGGTGAACCGCCAGAATCCAGAAACAATTGAACAGCTGAATCAGTACATCTCATCTGCATGTGAAGCCATTCCGCCAGACACGTTGTCAAAGGTTTCGGGTAATTTCATTCAGAGACTACGCCATATTATTGCTACGCATGGTGGATATGTGGAAAATATCGTACTATAGAGTTTCCCAGACCGCAGCGCCATCTGTTGTCGAAAATTGTAATTTCGAAAGTTTGTCCGCCTGAAAATGTACTGTTGTCCCAAGCATATTGCAACAAACGGTGCATTTCTATCGCTGCTCGTTTAGTTTTTATTGCCGTTTTAAATATACCGGTCATTTTTGATACACCCTATAACTAACCTAAGGACATCACACGCATCCATGCCCGAGGCAGGATGCGAACCTGCGACCGTAGCGGTCGCGCGGTTCCAGACTGTAGTGCCTAGAACCGCTCGGCCACTCTGGTCGGCAAACTCGTATCTGCATGATTATGATTGTAAGTTCGCATCAGAGCAACCCAATTCATATTTATCGCAGAGCTGGTTATCAGTTTTAACTATGAAAATATGTTAGCTCATGAAGTCAAAGTCGTGCGTCTACCCCCACTTTCACTACTCGGGTTGTATTACGTGAGGATGTAGTCTTCTCGGAGGCAGATGAGAAAGATATACGAACTCCGCTCCTTGCATTGTATCGGTACAAGAAAAAAGCTATTTTTTTAACTGCAAAATATTCAGTGAACTTTTGACCAGTGTTCTTAATTTGATAAGGTACTTTATACTACCGAACTTTGTCAGCAAAACCCAGAGTTGATCAGACGGTTCGAGCCGTGGTAGAGTACTGTTTTAATTGTTACGTGACATCACTGCGCCTACATTACACACTTGGTGGTTCCAGTCAGCCGGCCGCTGTGGCCGAGAGGTTCTAGGTGCTTCAGTCCGGAATCACGCGACTGTTACGGTCGCAGGTTCGAATCCTGCCTCGGCCATGGATGTGTGTGATGTCCTTAGGTTAGTTAGGTTTAAGTAGTTCTAAGTTCTAGAGGGCTGCTGACCTCAAATGTTAAGTCGCATGGTGCTTAGAGCTAATTGAACCATTTGTTCCAGCGGTGGTTACTTTAACTTGAGAAATCCTCTGAAGATCTAACTAAAACTACGAAGATTGGTCACCAGATTTGAAGGAGAAAATGTTATTCAATGTTTCTGAAGGAAATGTGAAAGTAATAAAATGTTTGATCTTGAATTTACTCGAGTTCTTTGCTTTAAAGGTTAGGTTAGGTTAGTGTTGTTTAACGTCCCGTCGACATCGAGGTCATTAGAGACGGAGCGCAAGCTCTGGTTAGGGAAGGATGGGGAAGGAAATCGGCCGTTCCCTTTCAAAGGAACCATCCCGGCATTTGCCTGAAACGATATAGGGAAATCACGGAAAACCTAAATCAGGATGGCTGGAACCGTCGTACACCCGAATGCGAGTCCAGTGTGCTAACCACTGCGCCACCTCGCTCGGTTTTGCGTTAAAGAAAATATTAGTACTTTTCTGAAACGTTTACGTATTTTTACTTTAACTTTCTGCAAAAGCCCAAGATAAAAAAGTAAATTTTACTTGTAGTACATTCGCTATTAACGCAAAATTCCGCTGTACAGTGACCAAAGAAGTTATTATGTTACTAGTAACTTCAGTATTAATCTATTGTAAAAATTACTTTAATAGAAACGTATTTTCAGAAAACTTAAATTAGAAAACCGACCATTCAGTCCATTTATCGTTCTTAAGATCAGAGGAAGTGTTCAATGTCGTATTTTCAAATTATTTATGACGACAAGATATAACTTCAAAAAAGCACATATATATATTTGTTACAGAAGGTGCTTGAATAACAGAAAGAGAAAGTTGTTTACACAAATATTTAAAACCATTAGCTTGAGTTGCTTCATTGTTCTAGTTTGCATCACATATTTTTCAATATCGGCTGAAATCTCTACACTTCTGATACTGTAGATTAACGTGAGATCTTCTATGCCTTGAATATGTAGACGGTGAGGTGCTGCTGTTTAGACGGTGTGGCAGATGAACGATGTCTTCAGGTCTCAGTATGGGTGCACGTTACTAAAACAAACTTTGCGCCTGTGGGCGTCATAACGCCCTTAGGACCTGCACCCAACGTTGGCATCAATTTTAGTTTGGAAACTGTTGTATTCCAGAACTTAAACGATAGAGACGACTTTTCCACTTTGTTCCCCGACGCCGCTTCCGAGTATTGGCCTTGGTCGCACTAAATCACCACTCTCAACTTCGCTGACTTACAGAACGTGCATTGCATCCACTCCCTTGGCTAGTCTGCCAACAACTGCATTGTCCCCTCACTTTCTTCACGGCTCAGCCATGAAATGCTATCTTAGTCGCCAACAAGAAAGCCCAAAGTGGTACCCCTTCATAAGTTCATTTCCTTTATTCTACTGGTTGACAACTTTTAAACTTGAGATAGCATCAGTCATTTTCATTTACAAAATAAGAATTAGTAATAAACTTGAACTACTAACAGTTATAGCACTTAAATATGTTATATGCTGGCACTTTCTAGCTGTCACGAGTCTCCCCCCCCCCCCCCCCCCCCAGAAATACAAGTTTATTGTTGTTCCTCACAAAGCATGACAAATAATTGCGAAAAATACTTCACATCCGTAGATATGCACCACTTCTTCATGAAACAGCCTTCTGCGATTGCCGGCCACAGTGGCCGACCGGTTCTAGGCGCTCAGTCAGGAACAGCGCGACTGCTGCGGTCGCAGGTTCGAATCCTGCCTCTGGCAAGGATATGTGTGATGTCCTTAGGTTAGTTAGGTTTAAGCAGTTCTAAGTTCTAGGGGACTGATGACCGCAGATGTTAAGTCCCATAGTGCTCAGAGCACTAGGGGACCATTTGAGACTTTTGCGATTGCATTGTAAGAAATATTCTTCTTATGCTAACCTCTTTTCATCATATAGTCAACCATTACACGACTGTGTTCCTCAGTAGAACAACATAACCTAAAAAGCCCGATTTTCATATACAAACATAGTTATTATCTTATTCTATGCATTTATATATTTGTATCTGGTACACAAATTCTTACTTTATGCTTTGTAAACATGTATTTTACTTCCAATTTGGGGAATGTTTGTGTCAAACTCAAACTATCAGAATTTTTCTTAACTAAACCACAATTTTTTACATTCATTTATGTAATAAAACACTTTATAATTTAATGCTTTCAACTCATCATTCAAGTGTCACAAGTAAGTGAAGCACTCTATGAGCGTCCTTTGCATTTATGCCTAATCTTGTCTTTTCATATTACTTTCACTACTTTTAGTGAGTCTTCTGCTCACCCCTCGTACCACTATATATTTCGCATTCTATGGAGACAAGGCTTCCCATGAAGTACAATTCCTCAGAGCTATATATTTGGTTTGGAAGGCTTTTGTAACTTACAGAACTCTTTTACTATGTGATGTTTATATGAAGTTTACTATAGAATAACAGAAACTAAATACATACACATATTATATATTCTTAGTTTCTTGTTAAATCACTGTAATTAGTTTTCTAGAAGATTATTTCCTCAGATCTAAGATAAATCTGAATTGGATTTCTTTGAACCCCAGGTACATCGCCTTTTTAGTCAGCTAGACCTCTAACACCCAAGGCTTTGCCTTTATTGAGTATCCAAGACACTAAGATTTTACATTTAGAACATATACCATTTCAAATCTTCTATTGTAAACGAATATAAATTTGCTGATTTCATTCTTTATTTGCTTAGAATCCTTGTGTGTTTTCATATGTTTCAAGATTGCCTATGTAAAATTTGGATATCATTGTTCTTTTGTTGTGTTGACGAATGCTTCCTCAGCATGCGTTTCCGATTTGTCTTTGAGCATCGACTATTTTTAAAGCTGACACTTAACCCATAGAGGAAACTCTAGTAGCTCCTCTACCAAACTCCTACTTTGTCATCTTTTAGGATCACTTCTGGAGTGAACCAGGCGCTCTCATTCCTCAACGAATTCATGCTTTCTTCAAAATCATTACATATGTGTCCCATTTTTTATGGTTCCTGTGACATTAGGCCCTACACAAACAGCCTATTTCATAGATATGTCGTACTGCCGTATTGCTCGAACCGTCTATTCACACTCTGCCTTGGCCCTACATTCCCTGAAGTGTCTTGTCCTGATATCCATCTGCGCTTTACACTCAACGTCTTATACGGAGGTTTTTTTGCTCCTAATCATCTCAACATTTTCCCCAATGTTTTCCTGTAGCCTGATATCTATGTTTCCAGTTTCCACATCCCCTTCTTCTGTATCTGTCTGGCCATGGTTCTCTGTCATGCAATCAGAAACTTCTTCTTCTTCGCCATCTTCATTGGTGCACTCCGCTGATAATGATGCCCGATCATGTACTCATTCTTCTAGCCCCATCTCTTCTTCAAATTACTAATGCAGGTTAAAATCGATGTCTTCTACTTTTTTAGCCATAAAAATGAAATAATCATCACTACTGTTTTCATGTTCCTGCAGATGCTGTAATTCGTTCAAAACATTTGCAAAAATACTGTCGAGCTTACAATTTTCTATAACGTTGGATATTTCCTTCTTCTTTTCTACATGATTCACTACCTTGTGTGTGTGCTACGCCTGTCACCAGATACCTAGTGAAACTGGCATGGGTTGAAAGGTTTATATGTTAAATTAAAAAGTAGCAAATCACAGTTACTTTGGTGTAGTACCACCTGGTACATATTTGAATGCAAATATAATTAAAATTATCTATCTATTCTAAATATAGTCGTTTCAAATATCTTTTCATGTTAAACACAGGAGATACATAGTCTCTGGTGTCCAGAGGTTGTATTATTAAGAAAAGCATGGGAAACCTAGTCGGTAAAAGTCGGGTCGAGTTGCAGGAATGGCCAGTATTAGTTGTGGAGTCGTGGGCAGAGGGTCTTGGATCATAGTGGAATGAGCAGATTGGATAGCAAACGCGCTGCACAGAGATTTCCACTGGAGATGTCCGATGATGTGTAACCTGAAAGGCAGGATAAATCTTGAGATCATTGTATAAGGAGACAGCATTTTGTGGAAAAGACACTTACTTTGAGTTTGTTATCTCCAAGCGCGAATTGTTGTTTTTTATTATTTTGAGCTTTTCCTCATTACAGAGGTTTATCTCCAGCATAATAATTTACTTGGAAATTACAATAAAAACAATAACCATTCTTAAACTATATCCTCAAAATATTTCTCCAGGTGTTTCGATCTTGCGTGTCTTCTTCTTCTGCACCCATTTCCCTAATTGTGTGCAGTACATTTTGGATCCAAGTGGTCATAGGGAATCCTCTTCTTCTTCTCCCATGCAGTTCCCACTCCAGTATCAATTTTGGTATTCTGGTTTTCTCCATCTGTCGTACATGCCCGTACCACTGTAATTTCTTCCTATCCATTACGTCATATGTTCTTTCTTTTATTTCCATTCTCCTTATTACTTCGGTGTTCCTTATCTTTTCTATCCTGGAGATTCTTGCCGATCTTCTCCAAAAGTCCATATCTAGAGCTTGTAATTTTTTAATGTGCTCCATGTTAATTGTCCAGGTTTCCGTTCCATACAGAACCACACTCTCTAATATGGACTTGCATATTAATTTTTTAGTTCTGCTCATTACATTCCTGCTCCATAAGACTTAGGTAAGCATCCCAATGACCCTCCATCCGCTAATAATTCTTTTATTGATTTCTGATTCTGATTTTCCCTCGATTTCTAAAATGGATCCCAAATAACAGTGTTTATCTTTTTTATTTTCATTCCTTCAATTTATAGCTCATCTGAATCATTAGTCAAGTATTCCGTTTTTTGGTAATTAATCTTCAAACCCCAAGTTTTGTATGCTATTGCTAATTGATTACACATATAGTTAGCATCCACCCCATCTTGTGCTACGACTACTTGATCATCAGCAAATAATAAATGATGTAGGTAAGCTCCATTTCTTATTTTTAATCCCATACTATTACATTTATGAGACCAAGTTCTAAGGCTAATATCTATATAGATTTTAAATAATGATGGTGACATGGGACAGCCCTGTAAAAGGCCTTTGCTTGTTCTAAATTTCTGTGAAAGTTTATTACCAACTTTCACTTGGCAAATGTTATCTTTATACATCTGTTGCTTTATTTTAATCAAGGAAATGTTTGTTTGCCATACATAGTGCTCTCCAAAGTAATTTTCTTGGAACAGTATCATACGCTTTTTCTAGATCTATGAAAATTAATCCTATATTTTTTGATTTTTCCCTATGTTTCTCCAAAATCTGTCGTAATGTGAAAATATGGTCTACACATGATCTCCCAGCCGTGAATCCACATTGTTATTCTTGGGTTCTAAAATCATTTTCCAGTTTGTTTTTAATTATTTTTGCTAAAATTCAGCAGTTATTACTCATCAAAGATTGTATTTTGTCCAAGAATATCTACATGTTGGTAATCAGGGACAACTACTAGTCATGTGTCCAGTATTCTAATTAGCCCTCCTTCATTTATATTAGTTATATAGTACTGCATTACTACTTCAAGAAAACAAATTTTTGTAATAGAAATATTATGTAGAAACAGACTCCTAGTACGACTGTCAGAAAGAGTGAGAATGCTGTTTACTCGTATTTGTTACTATTCACTTTTATGACATTAAAATAATTTAAAAATACTTGATTTTGTCATTTCTAGTTATTTCACAAAGCATATCCCCACAATTCAAAGAAACCTGTTCCACAAAATTTTTATTGTCACATCTTGCACTCTTGCAAGAACAATAACTGATAATTTTGAAAAGAGAATCAAAAATTAATTTGGTAACACATCAGCTTAAAAGAAGAAAGAATGAGAAGGATGACAACTGAGGAGTGGTTTATTTCAGCTCATCATTTACAGTGCACCCAGAGCAGAGTTGGTTATCTGTTGCAAGGTAAGAATTTGCTGTAGGCTGTAAGTGAGAAATATTGACATAGTATGAGGAACAGTTCTCAATTAGTAAAATTTCGTATAAATTCAACAGATGTGTTTTGTAATAGGTCAAATTTAAAGTATGTAACAATTAATCATTTTGAGTATTCTTATGAATCATTCTTTTATGCAATCTAATTTACACTCAGATGCATTTCAAACCAATTACAATCATAATCATGAAAAATAATTTCCATAAATAAGTTCATATTTGAAAGTGGGATAGCTATGCCAATTCTTGATCTGAATTTGTAACCGGAAATTTAGAACTCTTTTCAGTTTGTTAGCGAGAAATTCAGTTATACACAGTTTCAGCATACAGCCTCCAACTACACAGGTATCTTTCAGGGTCTCTGTTAACTACATTTCTGGGTCAGAATCATTCTCTTTGTTGGAAGGCCCCTTTTCCTGAGCAGGTCGATGCTCGATCTGATGAATATAGTCTGCGAGCACGATAATATCTAAATAAGCTTTGTCTCTGTGCTACACTCTGTTTTACTGCTCCTCTTCTCCTCTGTAATTCCTCCTTCTCCGAGTTCGTCGAATTTTCCATAGAATTCTATATTCCATTCATCATCACTTCCTGCCCTGCTTGTTTCTTTGTTGACGTCTTCTACGACAATGTGCTCCATAATCGGCACTTCCTTCTCTAATTCAGCTTCCTGATCCCGCAACCCTTCTGGTTCAATACTTGTAGCCTCTAACTCCACTCGATCAACTTCCGTCTCCACTTGTCCACTAGCGATTGTTTCTTCTATTCTTTCCAATTTCTGTATCAGGACTTCAATCCCTTCTTAGTTTCGGTTTTGAACCTGCTCCTTATTCTAACAGTGATTGATGTTTCTGCCACTATTATTTCTTTTCCAACAGTTTCCTTTACTTATTTTATTGTTTTTTCACCATTTCTTCTTTCCCTCATGCGTTAGGACCTCGACCCATGTGCAACTAGTTTTCTGCTTCTTCTCTTCTTTTCTGCTTCTTCATGAAAGGTTCCTCTTACCTGGTAAGAACGACCTCCTCAACCTCTTTCTCACTGATCTGCAGTCCATTTTTTTAAACTCGTCCAGGTCCATTTGGATTCCTTAAATCTCTTTCTTAGCGGGTTTCTTGCCGTCTATCCTCGTCCTCTACTTTCTCCTAAAACTCATCAAAAATATGATGATTATTCCCCACATATCGCATCCGAGCAGGACAACGTCGACAACGATGTCACTAGAGAAGGAGCACAAGCTTGGATTAGGATAAGATGCAGGAGGAACTCGGCCATGCCCTTTCGAAGAAACCGTCCTGGCATTTGCCTTAAGGATGGCATTCGTCCATCCGAATGCGAGTCCAATGTGCTGACCACTGCGCTGCCTCATCTGGAATCATCGACCAGCTTTCACCAAAGTTCCCATATGATCTCAGATTGCGACCTTCTACTCTTCAAATTCTCCAACCTCTTGAACCCCTTTTATGGGCCTACTTTCGGCACCTGGCACCTTCAAGAAGAAGTTCGGTTTGTCAACGACCTCTATCGTTGCCGTGTACTCCGCCTGATGACCGTGTCGAAGCACTGTTGAGCTGGTTGCTGAATACAGGGGTTGGGAAGTCGTGTATTGTCTGAACTGTAGGGCCTGAGCATGATGTACACATAGCGTGTGGTGTTGTCAGCATCTGCTGTCTAGGGTGCCACAGCAGTTTGCTTCGATCCGATAAATCTGCATCACGACAGCGTTTAATGGTGCATACACGCTGGCAATCGCCTGCCATCCGAATGTCCAAAACAACAAAAACTGCAAGGTGTCAAGTTTGGGCCAGAGAAAGGGTCCCTCAGCAAGCATATTTTTCATTCTGTTAATATGCTCTGCACACCTCATCCGAGGATAAAGCAACAAGGCTGCCGGAGGTGTTGCATGTGCGCCAGAACGCTCCCGGCGTGATGGTCTATCCACTCATACGACACGCCAGAGGCACATCACGTCAAGTGATGGGATCCTGTGAACAGCACTGCAGGATATAGGAGAAGTGCTTCAGTGATGTACGAAGCGCCGTACTGTTAAAATACCATACAGCTAATGCAAAATGGATGTTGTTTACCTCTCTTTGATCGGGCCTGTGGCCTAGCTGGAATGTGTACTGGAAAACAGAAAGGCCATCGCATTGTATCCCAATCCGACCGCGGATGTTTCATTCTGCGTTTGAGACCCGTGGTCTAGGGGTAGCGTCTTTGATTCATAATCAAAACGTCTTCGGTCCCGGGTTCGATCCCCGCCACTACCGAGCGAGGTGGCGCAGTGGTTAGCACACTGGATTCGCATTCGGGAGGACGACGGTTCAATCCCGTCTCCAGCCATCCTGAATTAGGTTTTCCGTGATTTCCCTAAATCGTTTCAGGCAAATGCCGGGATGATTCCTTTGAAAGGGCACGGCCGATTTCCTTCCCAATCCTTCCCTAACCCGAGCTTGCGCTCCGTCTCTAATGACCTCGTTGTCGACGAGACGTTAAACACTAACCACCACCCCGCCACTGCCTAAAGTTTGATAGGATTCGTTATGAATAGGAAGGTAGGGCAGAGGGTGTGTTACTGTGAACAGTTCAGTGACCGGGTTGTTCTAATCAGAATCGACAGCAGACCAACACCGACAACGATAGTTCAGGTATACATGCCGACTTTACAAGCTGAAGATGAACAGATAGAGAAAGTGTATGAGGATATTGAAAGGGTAATGCAGTATGTAAAGGGGGACGAAAATCTAATAGTCATGGGCGACTGGAATGCAGTTGTAGGGGAAGGTGTAGAAGAAAACGTTACAGGAGAATACGGGCTTGGGACAAGGAATGAAAGAGAAGAAAGACTAATTGAGTTCTGTAACAAGTTTCAGCTAGTAATAGCGAATACCCTGTTCAAGAATCACAAGAGGAGGAGGTATACTTGGAAAAGGCCGGGAGATACGGGAAGATTTCAATTAGATTACATCATGGTCAGACAGAGATTCCGAAATCAGATACTGGATTGTAAGGCGACCCAGGAGCAGATATAGACTCAGATCACAATGTAGTAGTGATGAAGAGTAGGCTGAAGTTCAAGACATTAGTCAGGAAGAATCAATACGCAAAGAAGTGGGATACCAAAGTACTATGGAATGACGAGATACGTTTGAAGTTCTCTAACGCTATAGATAAAGCAATAAGGAATAGCGCAGTAGGCAGCACAGTTGAAGAGGAATGGACGTCTCTAAAAAGGGTCATCACAGAAGTTCGGAAGGAAAACATAGATACAAAGAAGGTAGCTGCGAAGAAACCATGGGTAACAGAAGAGATACCTCAGTTGATTGATGAAAGGAGGAAGTACAAAAATGTTCCGGGAAAATCAGGAATACAGAAATACAAGACGCTGAGGAATGAAATAAATAGGAAGTGCAGGGAAGCTAAGACGAAATGGCTGCAGGAAAAATGTGAAGACATCGAAAAAGATATGATTGTCGGAAGGACAGACTCAGCATACAGGAAAGTCAAAACAACCTTTGGTGACATTAAAAGCAACGGTGGTAACATTAAGAGTGCAACGGGCATTCCACTGTTAAATACAGCAATAGTTCGGTAGGCAGTACAGTTGAAGAAGAATAGACATTTCTAGAAAGGGTAATCACAGATGCTGGAAAGAGAAACAAAGGTACAAAGAAGGTAACTGCGAAGTAACCATCGGTAACACAAGAAATACTTCAGCTGATCGATAAAAGAAGGAAGTACAAAAATGTTCAGGAAAACTCAGGAATACTTAAATACAATTCGTTGAGGAATGAAATAAAACGAAGTGCAGGGAAGCTAATACGAAATTGCTGCGTGAAAAATGTTAAGAGATCGAAAAAGAAACGTTTGTCGAAGGGACTGATTCAGCTTATAGGAAAGTCTAAACAACCTTCAGTGAAATCAAAAGCAAGGGTGGTAACATTAAGAATGCAAACAGAATTCCATTGTTAAGTCAAGAGGAGAGAGCGGATTGGTGGAAAGAGTATATTGAAGGCCTCTGTTAGCTGCAAGATTTGTCTGATGTGATAGAAGAAGAAACAAGAGTCGATTTAGAACAGATAGGGGATCCAGTGTTAGAACCAGAATTTACGAGAGCTTTGAAGGACTTAATATCAAGTAAGGCAGAAGTAATCGATAACTTTCCATCAGAATTTCTAAAATCATTAGGGGAAGTGGCAACAAATCAACAATTCACGTTGAAGTGTAGAATGTATGAGTCTGGCGACAAACCATCTGACTTTCGGGAAAATATCATCCGCACAATTCCGAAGACAGCAAGAGCTGACAAGTGCGAGAATTATCGCACAATCAGCTTAACAGCTCATGCATCGAAGCTGCTTACAAGAATAATATACAGAAGAATGGAAAAGAAAATTGAGAATGCGCTAGGTGACGATCAGTTTGGCTTTAGGAAAAGTAAAGGCACGAGAGAGGCAATTCTGACGTTACGACTAATAATGGAAGCAAGGATCAAGAAAATTCAAGACACGTTCATAGAGTTTGTCAACCTGGAAAAAGCGTTCGACAATATAAATTGGTGCAAGCTGTTCGAGATTCAGAAAAAAGTAGGGGTAAGCTATAGGGAGAGATGGGTCATATACAATATGTACAACAACCAAGAGGGAATAATAAGAGTGGACGATCAAGAACTAAGTGCTCGTATTAAGAAGGTTGTAAGGCAAAGCTGTAGCCTTTCGCCCCTACTCTTCAATCTGTACATCGAGGAAGCAGTGATGGAAATAAAAAAAAGTTTCATTAGTGGAATTAAAATACAAGGTGAAGGGATATCAATGATACGATTCGCTGATGACATTGCTATCCTGAGTGAAAGTGAAGAAGAATTAAATGATCTGCTGAATGGAATGAACAGTCTAATGAGTACACAGTGTGGTCTGAGAGTAAATCGGAGAAAGACGAAGGTAATCAGAAGTAGCAGAAATGAGAACAGCGGGAAACTTAACATCAGGTTTGATGGTCAGGAAGTCAATGAAGTTAAGGAATTCTGCTACCTAGGCAGTAAAATAACCAATGACGGACGGAGCAAGGAGGACATCAAAAGCAGACTCGCTATGGCAAAAAAGGCATTTCTGGCCAAGAGAAGTCTACTAATATCAAATACCAGCCTTAATTTGAGGAAGAAATTTCTGAGGATGTACGTCTGGTGTACAGCATTGCGTGGTAGTGAAACATGGACTGTGGGAAAACCGTAACAGAAGAGAATAGAAGCATTTGTGATGTGGTGCTATAGACGAATGTTGAAAATTAGGTGGACTGATAAGATAAGGAATGAGGAGGTTCTACGCAGAATCGGAGAGGAAAGGAATATGTGAAAAAGACTGCTAAGGAGAAGGGACAGGATGATAGGACATCTGCTAAGACATGAGGGAATGACTTCCATGGTACTAGAGGGAGCTGTAGAGGGCAAAAACTGTAGAGGAAGACAGAGACTGGAATACGTCAAGCAAATAATTGAGGACGTAGGTTGCAATTGCTACTCTGAGATGAAGAGGTTAGCACAGGAAAGGAATTCGTGGCGGGCCGCATCTAACCAGTCAGTGGACTGATGACAAAAAAAAATAAATAACTGGGGTAAGTTAGGGGTACACCAGTCGCCAAAGTGGAATCCAATTGAAATATTTGCAATAGGCCACTGAACCAAACGAAATTAGTATTATTACGTCGAGTTGGACTTCTTCGATATTATTTAGAGACGTGCTGCTTGCAGCGGAAGTGACTATGTTCGTGTAGTGTTTGGTTGTTGTGTCACAAGATTCATTGTGTATCCTGCGTATTCCAGTTTGCAAGGATACAGTACTGTGGAGAAATGGGGGAAGCGGCGACTGCGCGTATTTGCAACTTAAAAACAGCTTCCGTCCACAAAATTATTTATGTTTCAGTAGCACAGCACAATAGACTGTAACTCTACAACAAAGATTTTCTTCCAGTTAGGTGCCAATCTGATTGCAAAAACTTGAGCACACAATGTGCTTCACTCTTTCGGAGAAACCCGCTGCCAAACAGCTGGTGGCACAAGGCTATGATGTCATACGTATTATCTGATAACCTAACCAAGAAGTTTAAATAAGTGAATGAATGCGAGATCCATGTATTTTTCCGAACCTCTACTTATCAAACCACCCTCTTGAAAGTGTTTATTCACTTCAGATGTGCTACTCATTTTTGTAATATTGTTTAAAGGCTTAAAACGTACAGTCCAGGAGTAGTGATAAATAGCCGTAAAATTGCTCTGTGTGAATGTAGCAGAATTTTTCATTGCATAAAAATAGACAAGCATTCTGCAGAATTCGCTTCCACACTACTGGCAATAAATCGTTGTAAATAGTAACAAAAGTATATTATCTAGGAGTAGCTTACAAAACATTCGTCCAACAGTTCTTGAATGTTATTTTTTAGCTTGGAGCCATTACCAGGTAGCATTAATAGAAGAGGTAAGGAAGATCCAAAGAAGAGCAGCTTATTTTGTCGATGGTTCGTTTAGTGAGCATGAGAATGTTACTATTGTACTCACCAAATGTCAGACGCTACAAGAGAGATTTTGTGCATTGTGGAGAAGTTTACTATTGCAATGCTGAGAGTGTGTATTACAAGAAGAGATAAACAACACATTAATTCATCCCACATGAAGAGGTAAAGGTATCATAGATCTGAAAGTCGGTTTGGGCATGACAGTGCTTTATGAGACACAACCCTGGTGGAGGTCGTATGTCAGTACCTCATTAACTGATAAGAAATGGTTAAGTAAATAATTCGATTATGCGTGGTTTCCAGTGTGTTTCAGTGTTTGCGTGATAAACAAAGTGTGAATGCTAACTTTCCAAGGCCGGGATCGAAACCGGGACAACCAGGTTTTGCTGTGCACTCTAAGGAAGAAAGAGAACCACATGGCAAAGGGCCACATGAGAAAACACAGAAGGTGAGGCATTTTGGGATGACGTCTCTCAAGAAAAGGTTACTCAACCTTCTGCAACCGAAAAATTTCCAGAACCACAAGATGAATTAGTAGCTCTCTCAAAGATTTTTAAAATAACATTGGAGAGATTGATTGTGGTTGCTGGAACTCCTGGTACGCCATTGACATTCTCTGTGTTACCGAATCTTTTAAAGCCTCCTCCACAGGTTGACTTGGCACGAAAAGCAAAGAAAACTTTCAGCAGAAAAAAGATGAAACACTAATACCGACATCTTCTCCATACAGAAATGATTTGGAAGCTGAAGAAAAAACAAGAAAAAGAAGGGGGAAAAAATAAAAACGAAAAAAAAATTTTAAAAAAATAAATAAAAACGAAAACTTTTATAAGAGACGATCAAAAGGCCAAGCCGTAAAGAGGACGAAAAGCAGAAAACGACAGCTGTAAACGCGAGACACCATCAAAATAAAATTGAAGAAACAACATTCATCAGCTTAACCAGGTGAAGAAGGGGCTGCCAAAGCATACATATTTTGTAATACTCAGACTCACAATCAAAGGAAATATATATTCAGTGCCTGTCTTGTGGTGGCTGGAGTTGTGAACAATGTTCCAATGCTAAGGAAGAAGACAACTATTCTATGTGTGATCATTGTTCTTAATTATGTACATTTGTCGTTTTTTTATTAGGAACAGGTATTGAAAACTTTGCCTGTACTGTGTAATATTTGTAAAATTTGAAATTCTTTGCGAAAAATCAGTTTTGCTACTTATAATAGATTTTTGACATCTCTTGGTAGTATTTTTAAGAATTTTTTTTTCATATATTTTTGCAGTAGAATACTTCTTTTTTTCTTGTTTTTCAAGTTTTTTTCCATTCAATTAAGTGGGTACGCCATTTTAGCCCACAGCTGCGGCAAAACTTGGTATTTTTCACCTAAGTTGGTTTTTATTTTTATACTCAGGTGGTTATAAAATAACTTAAAGTGGACTAGTATCATGTTGAATACATGAGAGATTTGACTAACCTTCGATTGCGAACTAAATAAAATTTGTGTGATTTAGAAGTTAGGATACCACGTTTTGTCTTCCTTTTTATCATCATAAATACATGCGGAGTGCAGACGTGGGTTTATCACCAGCAGGTGTGTAGTTCCTTCCCCTGAAATGGCAGCTACCCCAGCGTTTATGTTTGCCCGTGCTCTGTGACGAACGCGGCCAGAGCTTGTGGGTGGCGGAAAACATGGCGTAGAGGTTGCAGGCGGTGGCTGTGAGTGTCAAGATGGCGCTAATTGAGCCACAAGGGAGCCGTCCTCTCCTGTGGCGCCGGAAGCGGAAACGCGACGCTGCCCGGAAATAGAGAGCAGGCGCCTGGGGGCGGCTACCCCGCAGCACACGGCACCGCTCTGCTGCGCACCCCACGTACAGTGGCGCTCCAGAACACCTCGCTACATCGCTGCCAGCTCGCAGTCGGAAGTCTGCACGCGTGCAACAAGCGCTACTTTTGTGGTGAAACATCCTGTTAGAAAAATTTGTAAATGACTGTACCGATAAACTGCTATGTTATTTGATTTTCAAACAGCTGAGTAAAACTGAACGCACTCTGACATTTCTCTCTTTACTTATTCTAATCAACACTAAACTGACACACAATATTTTTAGCACAACGCAATCTGACTTTCAATAATCCCTACAAAAGAATGGCCCTGACTAACAATAACCTATCTTTCACGAATCACTCACCTGACAAAAATTTTCGTTACTCAAACTACTGTAATACAGCGAGCGCCAATACTACGAGCCAAATAAAGACTAACTGCTGAAAGCACTAACTACTGATAGACATAGTTAGGAAACGCAAGATTTTGATAGAGAGCAAACAATGCATATACCTTAATAGTGTTCAAAAGTCATAATGTATATATCTATCAATTCATGACATCCATCTTTACAATTTTCTTTATTCTGAGGGACACAAGTCCAGATCGTCTGCTCTCAAAATTATGCCATCTTTCTTCTCACATCAACCACTCCTGGCGGCTCACCTCCAACTGCACAACGCTATGCACTGTTCACATCCAACTGCCCAACACTACACTAGCAAACATCCAACAATGCCAACTAGCCACAGACTGCACGCAGCACAGTCAGTGATTTTCATACAGAAAGCTAAGTGGCGTTACCAACATAAACATCTGAACAGCCTAATAACATGGCCCCCATGCTCCCCACAAAAAATTTTGCATACTGTTTTGAGCAGTGGTCAAGACACATTCACAATTTTTTTATATTAACGCTAATAAATATATCAAATGCACACACTTATCGATACCATGTTGGCCAAAAGCAAAAATAGTACTCATAATGACAGTCCTGATCATTCATCACAGTACTAATTGCAGGTTTTTTCTCAAAGTCTGAGCAGTAAAAGAAAATTTACACGGAAGAAGTGGATATCCATGCAGTCTTGAAGAAGTATTGTTGTACTTCAACGGAAAGATAGTGCTGACTCTTGACATGCAGACAGGTAATGGGCCACAACAGACCAAACCCATAGCAGAGTCACTCGAAATTTTGAAGAATATTGGTAAGTAGGTCGTCACAGAGCAGACCCACTGTATTTCTTGCAGAGATGATGGTATTGGTGGGCCACCACGGGTGCAGACCCACTGTAGTCGTTGTAGAGATGGCTAGCAGCCGTCCATTGCGACTGTGCGGGTGCGCAATCACCGTCGAGGAGTCTTGCGGATAATATAGTAAGTCCATAAACCACCACTTGTGCAATCACATTTTTTTTTAAATGTCCTTAAAACCAGCAATGCTGTTAACCAGTCCCTTGCTACATTATCAACACACATACAAACGCTAACAGTCCCCTTTTTTGTCAACTTCTCACATATTATGAATGTACTATGACACACAGAAACGTGTACAGTGAAATGAAACTTAATTTGAAGAACTGGTGTCTATACAATTATAAATTTGCAACATAAGAATACAATTACAAAGGTACAAAATACATCATTAAAGAGCAACTGCCGAACACTACAACAGTAAATATTCCAACAATGGAAACCAGCCACAGACTACACAGCACAGTCAGTGACTTTCATACAGAGCGCTACGTGGCGTTACCAACAGAAAAATCTAAAGAGTTACAGTGGTAACGTCTGTAGCTGAACCACTGGAAAATGAAATGATTTATCCGATGTCGCAAGACTAGGTCTTCTACACGAATGACGACAGAAATTTGGTCCGGCTTTTACCTGAGAGCGAAACTAAAAGTTTACCTTGGCACCAGTCGCAAGCTGGCGCTTCACGTGGTTGCCAGAAGCTGTCTGCCTGGTGTAGCCAGCTCGTTCATTCATTAGCCAATGTGCTTGAAGTCAGGACGGCTTCAAACACAGCCAACGTGGGGCATTTTGCGTTCTCCATGTCAAGAGGTGCAATCCTGCTGGCGTAATTTTCGTAGGAAGTGCGGCTCTGCTCGTCCTACAGTTCATAGCATTCGAAGATGGCACTTTGTAGTTCCGAGAAATGGGTCGTACGTATAAGAGGTAGTAGTGCTCTATTCAATCGGGTGAGAGGGGGTCTCATCAGTAAGCAATGAAAACCCAATCACCTGTCAGAGTAGTACAGGCATCTACACCTACATATAGACACCATAAGCCACAGTATGGTGCGTGGCGGAGGGTACCTCGTACCACTATTAGTCATTTACTTCCTTGTTTCACTCGCAAACAGCGCCTCTGTATGACCCCTAATCTCTCTTATCTTCGTGGTCCTTATGTGAGATGTGTGTTAGCGGCAGCAGAATCGTTCTGCAGTCAGCTTCAAATGGTGGTTCTATAATTTTTCTCGATAATCTTTCACGAAAAGCGCGTCGTCTTCTCTACACGAAATACCACTTGAGTTCACGAAGTATCTCTGTAATACTCGCATGTCGATCGAACATATCATTAACAAAGGCAATAGCCCGTCTTGGAATTGGTTAGATGTCTTCCTTTGTAAGTAGGCTGTTTAGGTTTTCTTATTGGTAACGCCGCTTAGCGCTCGGTATGAAAAATCACTGGCTGTGCTGTGCGCAGTCTGTGTTTAGTTTGCATTGGTGTCTGCCATTGTAGTGTCGGGCAACGGCAGCTAGATGCTAACAGCGCGTAGCGTTGCGCAGTTGGAGGTGAGCCGCCAGCAGTGGTGGACGTGGGGAGAGAGATGGCAGAGTTTTGTAATTTGTAAGACTGGATGTCATGAACTGATATATATATTATGACTATAAAGGTAAATACATTGTTTGTTCTCTATTAAAATCTTTCATTTGCTAACTGTGCCTATCAGTATTTAGTGCCTTCAGTAGTTTGAATCTTTTATTTAGCTGGCAGTAGTGGCGCTCGCTGTATTTCAGTAGCTTGAGTAACGAAGATTTTTGTGAGGTAAGTGATTTGTGAAACGTATAGGTTAATGTTAGTCAGGGCCATTCTTTTGTAGGGATTTTTGAAAGTCAGATTGCGTTGCGCTAAAAACTATTGTGTGTCAGTTTAAGCACAGTCGTGTATATAATTGTTCTTAGGGGACGTTTCATACCTTTAATCCCATCTGGTTGGGATCCTGCACACTGGCAGAACTCAAGAATGAGTCGCATTGGCGTTTTGTAGTCGGTCTCCTTTACAGATGAACCACGCTTTCCTAAAATTCTCCCAATAGGAAAAAATACTGGATTCTATTATTTAACAAGTCTTTGGGCCATACTCATTCTGAGAATCTATTCCATACGCTCCTAACTTCGTTAACAGCCTGCAGTGGGGCTCCATCTGAAACACTCTCCGGAAATCCAGGAATTTCCAAAGCGCGCTTTGTCCTTCATTCATGGACTGCAGAACATCTAGTAAGTAAAGGCAACCTGGGTTTCACAAAAGCGATGGACATCTACATCTACATCTGCATGGCTACTCTGTAAAACACACTTAAGTGCCTGCCAAAGGGATCATCGAACCACCCTCACATTAATTCTATATTACTCCACTCCCGAAAAGCATGCGGAGAAATATATACCTTTCCGTGCGAGCTCTTGTTTTCTTTGCTTTGTTATGATGACCATTTCTCCCTGCGAGGATCGGCGTCAGTAACATATTTTCGCACTCGCATGAGAAACTGTTAGAAGTCTCGTGAGAAGATTCCACCGCAACGAGAAGTGCCTTTGATTCAATGATCGCCACCCCAAATTCTCTAACATGTCCGACAGACTGTCTCCACTATTTCTCAATAATACAAAACGTACCGCTCTTTTTTAAGCTTTCTCGATGTACTCCGTTAATCCTATGATGTTTTCTAGGCGGACGATGTTTTCTAAATCGGTGTTGACTATTTGTCAATAAAACGTTCTCTTCACAGTAATTCATAATGTTCGAAAACAATACATGATCCAAAACCCTTCTGCGTATTGAGTTAATGATATGGGCCTGTAATTTAGTGGGTTATTCCTACTGCCTTTCTTGAATACTCGTGTGACTTGTGTAACTTTGTGCTCTTTCGGTACAGATCTTTCGCCGAGTGAGGGGTTCGTAAATGATTGTTAAGTATGGAACTACTGCATCAGCAAACTCTGAAAGGAACCTAATTCGATACAGTCTGTACTGGTAGACTTGCTTTTATTAATTAATTTAGATTGCTTCACTACTCCGAGGATCTCTACTTGTAAGTTACTTATGTTGGCATTTGTTCTTAATTCGAATTCCAGAATATTCACTTCGTCTTCTTTAGTGAAGGAGTTTTGAATGGCTGTGTTTAGTAACTCTGTTTTGTCAGCACTATCAAAAGTATTTCCATTGCTTTTGTGCAGAGAAGACATTGACTGTGTCTTGGCGTCAGCATACTTTACATACGACCAGAATCTCGTTCTGCCGGGTTTCGAGATAAATTTTCGTAGTCGAAACTAATATAATCATCTCGCATAGAAGTCAGCAGTAAATTTCGAACACTTTCAAAAGTTCCCCAATCTTGGAGATTTTGCGTTCGTTTAAATTTGACATGCCTTTAGTTGCTTCTGCAACAGTGTTCTGACCTGTTTTGTGTACCACGGAGGATCAGCTCAGTCTTTTGGTAATTTATGTGGTGTATAGCACTCAGCTGCCGTCGATGATGTTTCTTTGAATTCAGGCCACATCTGATCAACGTTTACACTTTTAATTTGGGAGGAGTTTAGATTATCTCTCAGAAGGGTGTCGCGCTAATTTTTGTCTGCTCGTTCCAAAAGATATATTTCTCGTTTATTTTTGGTGAACTGAGGAGTTACGATATTCAGTCTCGCTACGACAACTCTGTGTTCACTAATTCCTCTAGCCGTGTTGATGCTCGTTATTAGCTCCGGATTATTTGTTGCTAAGAGCTCAAGTGTGTTTTCACGATCATTTACTCTTCGAATGGGCTCATGAACTAATTGCTCAAAATAACTTTCAAAGAATACGTTCATCTCAGCACAATTTCGGATGATGTTTTATGCCAAACTCCGGAATTAAACATGTATTTTCGCCAACGTATCTAGGCTAAATTGAAGTCAGAGCCAACTACAATCGTGAAGTGTTTGAAATTAGACTCAAGTTTTCTTTGAATCTTTCAGCATCTGTATCATCTGACTGTGGAGGTTGGTACAAAAATCGAATTACTGTTTTATTTCGGTTGGGATGGATGACCTCTACCCATAATAACTCAGAGGGGCTATCTACTTCAATTACTCTACAAGATGAACGACTTCTAACAGCAACAAACGCGACACCGCCAACGGTGTTTAGCCTATACTTTCTGAACATCATTAGACACTTCGAAAAAATTTCTACTGAACTTATAGCCAGATTTAGCCTGCTTTCAGTGCCTATAACATTCAGTGCTTTCTATTAGCTCTCGGAGCTCTGGTACTTTCCCATCACACCTATGTCAGTTTATAATTGTTATACCGTTGGTTCCTAGTTCTAACTTCTTCCTGTGTTCTATCTGCACACTTTGAGACTGAAGCTGTTCTTGGGTTTAACGAGACCCTGAAACCAAAAAAACCACCCAGTCCATGCCACACAGCCCCAGTTACCCATGTAGCCGCCTCCTGCGTGGAATGTATTCCCGACCTATTTAGCCGAACCTGAAACCCTGCCACCCTTTGGTGCGAGTCGAGGAACCTGCAGCCTACAATGTCGCAGAACCGTCTGAGCCTCTTACTCAGACCTTCCACTCTGTACCACAGGTCTGCAATTGGTCCTGTAGACTATACTGTAAACAGAGAGCTCTGATTTCATTTTGTAAGCACGAGTACTTCAGGCAGCTGCTCGAAACCAGAGAAAATCCTTTGCGACACAAAGTGATACACATCATTGGTACGGACGCGAGCAACACCTGCATTTGTTTGCTATCTGTGCTCTTCATAGCATCTGGAAGGACCTGTCCCATGTCTAGAATGACTCCATCCGGTAAGGACGCAGAGTGCTCCCTGGCAGCTCCATAACGAGCCTAACACTGGAGCACCCGATTACCAATAAGCCCACCTTCTCTAACTCCCCGGGTCTTGCAGGCTGAGAGGTTCCCTTTGAAACATAACAAATGACTGCATCTGGCTGAGGGCCGTTGTCAGGCAAAGGTAGCACCTGGAACCAGTTTGTCAGACTAACCGGGAAGGCTTTACGATCGGCCCTCCGTGCAGTTTCAAAGTCCGTGCCGAGATGTGGACAGAAGCTCTTTCACCTCAAGGAAATGGAGGAGAATAGCCTAACGTGTAACCATCGCGCCATAGCAGTCTTTACTGCGTATTGTCCAGTGATATTAAAGAATGTGATATATGTGGTCACCTGACAATTAGAATATAACAATATATAATGGAAGACCAACACCACACTCCACAAGTTAGCTGGCCCGATGGGGACTGTTGCATATTCGGTCGTAACGTCGGCATTTAAGTTCTTTTAGTGCTCGATAATTACGTGGCCTAATACCCGAAATATCTTCGTAATCCGATGACAGTGATGAACTCTGGGTTCAAAACCTTTTGGGCACATTGCTTAAACACTTCGTGGCCTAGTATAATCCTATTTGAACAATGATTACGCCGGTGCTACAATGTTCAGTACCCCAAAATCTCCCTGCTGTAGAGAATACTGACAAGATACCACTAAACAAGTAGTATTCGATGTCGTGTGTTGTATCCAATGTCGCACCAAACAATTCTCTTTGCGTTTTCCACTATACCATTCTACAATGTATGCTGCCAAATTGATGGCACCAAGGTACCGTTCAACACTGGCACTGAGCCACAGCCACCTTTACAAGACAGGTTGAAGCAGAACTCTTGGATGTTTTCGCCATTCACAACTCTAGAAGGATCAATTACACCCCCCGTTAGAGGTTTCTGGGCAAAGGAAACTAGCGAAATGGTGCGGTTGCCTCCTACACAGATTCAATCAAGTTAATACGAACCGTCGACACCGACTGTTTTTCTCCCAAAGAACTAATAAAATTAGCTAAAAACAGTCTTGATCACATAAATATTTTACACTCCTGGAAATGGAAAAAAGAACACATTGACACCGGTGTGTCAGACCCACCATACTTGCTCCGGACACTGCGAGAGGGCTCTACAAGCAATGATCACACGCACGGCACAGCGGACACACCAGGAACCGCGGTGTTGGCCGTCGAATGGCGCTAGCTGCGCAGCATTTGTGCACCGCCGCCGTCAGTGTCAGCCAGTTTGCCGTGGCATACGGAGCTCCATCGCAGTCTTTAACACTGGTAGCATGCCGCGACAGCGTGGACGTGAACCGTATGTGCAATTGACGGACTTTGAGCGAGGGCTTATAGTGGGCATGCGGGAGGCCGGGTGGACGTACCGCCGAATTGCTCAACACGTGGGGCGTGAGGTCTCCACAGTACATCGATGTTGTCGCCAGTGGTCGGCGGAAGGTGCACGTGCCCGTCGACCTGGGACTGGACCGCAGCGACGCACGGATGCACGCCAAGACCGTAGAACCCTACGCAGTGCCGTACGGGACCGCACCGCCACTTCCCAGCAAATTAGGGACACTGTTGCTCCTGGGGTATCGGCGAGGACCATTCGCAACCGTCTCCATGAAGCTGGGCTACGATCCCGCACACCGTTAGGCCGTCTTCCGCTCACGCCCCAACATCGTGCAGCCCGCCTCCAGTGGTGTCACGACAGGCGTGAATGGAGGGACGAATGGAGACGTGTCGTCTTCAGCGATGAGAGTCGCTTCTGCCTTGGTGCCAATGATGGTCGTATGCGTGTTTGGCGCCGTGCAGGTGAGCGCCACAATCAGGACTGCATACGACCGACGCACACAGGGCCAACACCCGGCATCATGGTGTGGGGAGCGATCTCCTACACTGGCCGTACACCTCTGGTGATCGTCGAGGGGACACTGAATAGTGCACGGTACATCCAAACCGTCATCGAACCCATCGTTCTACCATTCCTAGACCGGCAAGGGAACTTGCTGTTCCAACAGGACAATGCACGTCCGCATGTATCCCGCGCCACCCAACGTGCTCTAGAAGGTGTAAGTCAACTACCCTGGCCAGCAAGATCTCCGGATCTGTCCCCCATTGAGCATGTTTGGGACTGGATGAAGCGTCGTCTCATGCGGTCTGCACGTCCAGCACGAACGCTGGTCCAACTGAGGCGCCAGGTGGAAATGGCATGGCAAGCCGTTCCACAGGACTACATCCAGCATCTCTACGATCGTCTCCATGGGAGAATAGCAGCCTGCATTGCTGCGAAAGGTGGATATACATTGTACTAGTGCCGACATTGTGCATGCTCTGTTGCCTGTGTCTATGTCCCTGTGGTTCTGTCAGTGTGATCATGTGATGTATCTGCCCCCAGGAATGTGTCAATAAAGTTTCCCCTTCCTGGGACAATGAATTCACGGTGTTCTTATTTCAATTTCCAGGAGTGTATTTAAAGTGGTGACTGGTTTCGATTAATTGTACGTAGACCATTTCGACATCTTTTGCTCCATGATGGTGACAGGAGCTTGGCTAGCAGCCTAAGTACAATAGATCTAAGTTTAAATAAAATATTCCTGCAATTAAGATTGTTCTTAGTAAATTTTATTGATATACCTAATGTCACTGTTTTTCTAGAACAGTGTTCTACAAAATATTTACCCAAAGAATTATTTCTCTTGCATCATTGTCAGGATTAGAAAACATAGATACAGAACTACTTGGAGACAGCTCAGGCAGACTAGTTGTCCTCGACGCACCATATTTACTGATGACTCTGTTTTTGCCGCTGAAAAATGGTTAAAATGGCTCTGAGCACTATGGGACTTAACATCTGAGGTCATCAGTCCCCTAAAACTTAGAACTACTTAAACCTAACTAACCTAAGGACATCACACACATCCATGCCCGAGGCAAGAATGGAACCTGCGACCGTTCCAGACTGAAGTGCATAGAACCGCTCGGTCACAGCGTTCAGCTTTTTTGCCGCTGTACTGCTTATTAGTGCTATGGATGTTTTACTTTGCAAGTTTTATAAATCAGACAAACAAACGTGGAACGGTATTATTATAACTGGAGCACATTCTCAGTATGTCGACGAGACTGCTGGGTAATTATATTTCTGCGTGGTCTGAGAACCCGAGGTTGAAAGCTAGTTACCGTCTACACTGACCATGAGAAAAATTACTTAACATCAGTCTATCTTGGCTTCTAATATTGCAAATTATAAGATTAGATCGCCCAACAACATTTGTAAATTATGTTTGTGTCACAATGTTATGGAGGTTTCCAAACACGAATTGCGACAGAAAGAAGAAAGTTGTAAATTAAGGAAAGCTTAAGTCGGAGCGTCGAAGTAGAAGGCCAGAGATCAAAGTCTAATAATCACGCGTAATCTTTGTCTGTAGGAATAGCTGTAGAAAAAACTAGGAACTTGCACAACTGTGTGACAAAACCAAAAAACGACACAGAAACACGACAGATCTGAATATATCGGCCGAAGCTTTGAGCGGAACGTCACAACCTTTTCTGGAACACAATCCACCAACCCCGTAAGCACATCGCATTTTAATTATTGACGTTACCAGAGAAAATCATAACGGAGTAACATGGTTCAATAATGTCATTGCTGGGCTTTCCTGTCCACCCTCCGGGATACTGAGCATGATATTAGGATTACTGTATTAAGTTTCAGCACTACTCGTATGTTTGATCAATCGAGACCTTCCTGATTTTGCTGAAATCAGAGGAAACAAAGAATGCTATCCACAGAACGAAGGTGGCTCATCTTGTGATGCTTATGTCTTTATTGATTTAAAAACAACTTCCAATGCTGCAGATACTTCACTATGTGTGAAATAATGTCACCATGCTCAATTAATCTGCTGGCTGTGAACTTTCCACTCTCTAGATATGAGCGAAGTGAAATTGCATCCATATTGTACGTGTTCTGTAAAGAGTAGTAACTGTGAATCATATTCTTCATTTGTCTAACGACCATGATGCTGACAAATAATTTAACCACGACGTTCGTGGGTTTCACTTACAAAGTTCAGCATGCACGAGATGGACAAAACTGTTTGATTACCTGACCGACAGCATGTACTTGACAGACGAGAGCTACCTTAATCTTTCTGGATACCCGAACAAGCGATACTTTTTTTTCATTTCTTGGGACAGCGCACGAGACCCGGATAGCAGTTCCGTCGGAGCCAGCAACCGGAAGACCTTCACCTATGCTGTGCCAAGGAGTGAGCTGCCACACTGCACTGTTGTTCCACGGACTTACAAGATAAGATCAGACAGAATGTTTTCTATCCATTTCAGACATGCAAATTTTCGTTATCGTAGGACCCGCGATACTTCAGTAAGTGAAGAACATGCATACGATTTCATCAAGTGTTTGTTCCTTCTGTAATCTGAAGTTGACTGTAGTCTTGTTTACCAAAACTGAGCAGAGGTAAGCCTTTTTCTGTTCGAGATTGCCTTATTTTGTTACATAAATTGATTGGCGATTTCAAATTATTTTGTGAACTTGGAACTACAACAGAATTTTTTGGTGTAGAATTTTCATTTATTTTGTTTTTGAAGACTACTGTATTGTTGAGACTCACAAGAACTTGAGAAGTGTTGGAACCGTGTTTATCAATAAATTTGTGTATTCGTGACTACTCGCCTTGTCTTGTGGTTGTCTTTCTGGAACAGAAGGCATCACAGTGTTCAGTTTTTTTGTTTTTTTTTATCTGATGAAACAAATTTGTAGTTACACAAAATGAATGTTTTCAAAAGTATTGAATACTACAGATGACAAGTTCTTGTGGAATACAGCTAGTCAATAAGAGATTTCATACCTTGGAAATTACGTGTTTGCTTCTGAGTTTATCCCGAAAACAGGCCTGTCCCTTCACAATGAAAAATTAAGCTTTTTCATTAATTGAAGCAAGTTATACAGGACTATCACTAGTGAAACAAAACCATAACTCAACTATGATTAAGAGTGTGCAGAAATTAAATGCAAGTGTTTCTTCACGGATCTGATGACACAATCAATATTAATAATTGCACAGTAAGATACCTGGAAGATGTCGAAGTAAGGCTCAGTAGCTTGCGCACCGATTAATCCTGCTATGAAACATGCGAGCACTATTCAGTCATTATGAACTCAGGATTCCTCATATATTCGGACCTAATACTTGGCTCACACACATAACGGAAACTTGTCACCCTGAAGCAACATTTAAAAATGGAGCTGATTATACGTCGGTCGTTCATTAAGTAATCCCCTACTTTTTTTTCTCAGTGCAGACTATATACATCAACATGTCTTGTCCATGTCCTATTTGCCGGCCGCGGTGGTCTCGCGGTTAAGGCGCTCAGTCCGGAACCGCGTGACTGCTACGGTCGCAGGTTCGAATCCTGCCTCGGGCATGGCTGTGTGTGATGTCCTTAGGTTAGTTAGGTTTAAGTAGTTCTAAGTTCTAGGGGACTGATGACCACAGATGTTAAGTCCCATAGTGCTCAGAGCCATTTGAACAATGTTCTATTTTTCTCTCCATCACGTTCTACGGCCGTAGGCCAATGTTGTGGAAGAGCATGTATTTCCAAGTATTCCCTGCTAGTAAAATGTCTTATCCTGTTGGCGTAGCTATGTTTTCACTGCATGACTGACACTCTCGTCATCTTCAAAACGTGTTCCCCGAAGAGAATCTTCAACCAACCCAAAGAGATGGAAGTCCGAGGGAGTCAATTATGGACTGTAGGGTGGATGAGGCAATAATGTCCAACCAAATTCTGCTATGTGTTCCCTGGTTCTCAGACTTGTGTGTGGAAGTGCATTATCGTGTTGGAGTAAGATGTCTGCTGGATTCTTGTCCGCTCACCGTAACGACCCGTGACAGAAAGGCCTCTCGGTCGGCCTCAAAACGCTCCAACAGTTCAAATAAAACGGCCTTCCTTTGAATCTCGTGGTCCGCTGTGAGCATTTGTGGAACCCATCGTGAGCACCTCTTCGAATATCCGAGAGACGCACTTCCAATGCAGACACACTTCCAATGCTTACCGACAAATGTAGAGCCAACTGTCGAGTTATGATGCGCCGGTTGGCACAAATAATAGCATCCGCACGATTCAGCATGTCTGGAGCAGTGGCTGTGACAGAACGTTCCGAGCGTGGCTGATCATGGAGCTCTGGTTCTGCACTTCATGAGACTGTATCTTTCTTTACCCATCGCCCAACTGTGCTCCTATCAACTGCAGCATCGCCATCCACTCCACACAAACGTTTACTTATGTTGAACACGGTTTCTTTTTCTGCTCACAAGAATTCAATAACAGGATGCTGCCTATAACGTGAGTCGTATGTAGACCCTATTTTGAAGCTGTACTACGGCTCTGGCATATGCCAGAATGGTTCAAAACTTAACCGGCGCACAGGACAAACATCAAATGTGAAGCACCAACAAGGACGTTTGTCTATGTATATTAATGGCTTTGTAAAAAGTGTGGGGCATTACGTATTGAACGACCCTCGTATTTGTTATTGAAGGGTCTCCTAATCAGGGGCAAGTTGTAGGAAATTAGGAATCTGAACATGTAAATCAGTATCGTGAATACAAAACTTTTATTTGCTCTAGTAAAATCGTCAGTTGTTCAAAACCAATTGCCAGTTGCCGGGTGCGACGGCTAGAGAGACCCCGCCTGTTGCGAAAGGTTAGTGACAAGATGTGACCACAATATAATTTCGGGAAACAGAACCTCATCACGAAAACTAGGTGCCACCAAGGAGTCAGTGTCTGCCTTTCCTTTGCTGACCAAATGCTACACTGCTGAGCATCCACATCTACATCTACACACATACTCCTCAAGCAAGCGCATGGTGAATGGCAGAGAGTCCCTTGGACCACTACTAATTTCCTAGGCCCTTCTCTCCGGAACCGCGTTGCTGCTACGGTCTCAGGTTCGAATATTGCCTCGGGTATGGATGTGTGTGTGTGTTAGGTTTAAGTAGTTCTAAGTCTAGGGGACTGATGACCTCAAATGTTAAGTCCCATAGTTCTTAGAGCGATTTGAACCATTTTTGAACCACTACTAATCATTTCATTTTCTGGTCTACTCGCAAACGAAGCGAGGGAAGAAGGTCTCTCTATATTTATATGAAATAGAGAATAGGGAAAGAAACGTAGGGGATGGGTGGAAATAAGTGACTTTCAGCCACAGAGGACATTGTGGTGATGCAATGGTGGAAGTTGAAAATTTGAACCAGATCACAGTTCGAATTCTGATTTGCCGTTTCTCATAAGCGGTTGCCTTAACGGCATCAGCAACCGGGCCCGATCCCTGACCGTTTCAAATTTCCAACTTATCATTCTGCAATGCAGTGTCCCTCGTCTATTAAACTCCTACTCAAAAATTATTGATTCCCCTAGGATTCGGACTATATTGGTACGCCCGCACTGAAACAAACGTCAGTGATTTGTTGCGCTCTGACAGAAATGTGTATATTTCTGCGACAGCGACTCACCTTCCCGTGAACAACATCGTCATCAGCAAACAGCGGCAGATTGTTACTCATCCTCACCCACGGTACAGATCATTTATGTATAGAGAGAACTCATTTCCCTAGGTTACTTCCTTCCTGTGAGAAATCAAATAGCTTTCAACTCCCAGAGAGGTACCACGCTCACAGAATAAATGATCATGTAATAGAGCCAGAGCTGAAACAAAAATGGTGATACGATATTTGACAGACATGCTACAGTCTTATATTACGAATCATACACTACCATGATAGTTTTATACTGCTCTAAAGAGGCAATATTTCTTTACAATATGTATTCAAACGTTACTCAAACACTGCCACTGTCAATACAAAATGAGCAGCTGTGTCATATAGTCAGCTAGATCAAATGATACATCTGTCCAAGCATATCAGCATAAATTTAAAATGGGTTTCACAGTCTCAAAAATTAGATTCATTTAAGTGATGACTGAAGTCTGGTAAATTAAGACCTTGAAATATACATAACGTTTATTTCTTTGTTTCATTCACGAAAACTTCACATTTATAGTCAAACTCAGTGCATGTGATGAAAGTTTTGTTCATCAAATGCCATATGTCACCGGTACCATCTGAAGATGACGAAACTATGTCGAAACTGCTTGTGATTGTCCCATAAACTGTGAGTATGTCTCAAAGAAAAAGTAGGGCCCATTTTGAAAGATAGTAGGTATGACATTTCGGGTTTGTATGACATTTTGTTCGACAAAGTAAAATCGTGCAATACTGAGTAAAAGAGGTGTAAGCTCTGGGAAAAGACGGGCATTATAGAAAATGTAAAAAAAGCTAGAGGTAATGATAAGACTTGAAGACTGAGAACGAAATTCTCAGATTAGAAAGGAGATACAGCAGGGATATAGTTTTTCGTCCTATTATTCAATCTGTATGTCGAAGAAGTAATGGTGGAAATAAAAGAAGGGTTCACTCGTCAGATTAAAGTATTCGCTGGTGGCCTTGCTATCCTCAGTGAATCTGAGAGAGAATTGTAGGACCTGTTGAATGAAATGATCAATCTAACGAGAATACGCTTTGGGTTGAGAGTCAACCAAAGAAAGAGGAAAGTAGTGGGGAGTAGCAGAGATGGGACTGACATCAAAGTTAACGTCAAAGTTAAGGATCACGAAGTAGACGAAATGAAGGAATTCTGCTGCCTTGGAAGCAAAATAGCACATGACGGATGAAGCAAGTATGACATAAAGAGCATACCAGCGCCGACAAAGGGGTCATTCGTAGAGAAAAAGAACAATTCCAGCAGTATTATACATAGGTCTTCATTTTAGGAAGACATTTCTTAGAATGTACATTCTACGTACAGGATTGTATGGGAGTGATTCACGGAGAGTGGGGAAGCCAGAGGAACAAAATGGAAGGGTCTGAGATGTGGTGAAGGACAGAAGGATATTGAAGATCAGGTGGACTGATAAGATAAGAAGTACGGAGGTTCTGCACAGAATTGAGTGAAAAGGGATATGCGGAAACCATTGATAAGAAGAAGGTATTGGGTGTTAGGACATGCGTTAAGACATCAATAAATACTTCCAGGGTACTTGAGGGAGATGTAGAAGATAAAAACTGTAGGGGAAGACAAAGACTGGAGTGTGTCTAACAAATAAACTGAACGTGTTGTGTGTTAAGTGTTTTTCTCAGAGAAAAAGGTTGCCATAAGAGAGGTTTTCCTGGCAGGCACCACCAAAGCAGTCAGAAACAGGTCACCCAAGTCTCATACACTACCTAATCAAAGGAATAGGACGCCTAACAGTGGACATTAATACAAAGTGTATCCACTGCCTATGTGACGGCTTTCGGTCTACTCAGGACGCTTCCACGCTGAGGCCTGGAGTGAATTCGATGTTCTAACTCATCCAAAAGGTCTTCCATTAGGCTTATATCGCGAATCTAAATAAGCCAAACTGTTTCAAGAATGTTGCTCACAAAGCATTGGCTCACAGATGCCGGTTTATGACAGGGTGCATTATCATGCTGATACGAACAGTCATCGTCTCCGAACTGTTCTTCTATTGTATGCAGAACACAATTCTGCAACATGTGTTCTTTTCCTTCTACATTTATCATTCTTTAAGCGCAATAAGAGACCATACACTCACCACGAAAAACACAGACACACCGTAACACCACCCCCTCTGTACAGTTGATGGCACTGCACTTGACCGCAAGTAACGTTCTCCAGGCATTCGCCAAACCCAGACCCTTCCATCCACAGGGTATAGCGTGGTTTATCACTCCATTCGCACGTTGCCAGTCATCCACTTTCCATTAGCGTCGTCTTATACACCACCACAAGCGTCTTAGCATTGTCAACTGAAATATGTGGATTATGAGGAGATGTTCGACCGTTTCACTTCATTCTTTTTAATCTACCAATAAAAGTCTTTTTACTAGATGTAGGTAGTAGTTTGAAAGTCACGGGTGGTTCCTTCCGCTAATAATAATAGCGACGTGTGACGAGGGCCTCCCGTCGGGTAGACATCCTGGTGCAAGTCTTTCCATCTGACGCCACTTCGGCGACTTGCGCGTCGATGGTGACGAAATGATGATCATTAGGACAACACAACACCCAGTCTCTGAGCGGAGAAGATCTCCGACCCAGCCGGGAATCGAACCCGGGCTCTTAGGATTGACAGTCTGTCGTGCTGACCACTCAGCTATTTGGGGTGTACAGTTCCTTCCGCTGATTCCATGCGATTATGTACAGCCATCCTCTGCAATGGTGGACGGCAAATGGCTGTCAGCACATGAGGTCTGGCTTGTCTCCATTTAGTTGTGGTTGTTCCTACTCGTTTGTACTTCACAATCACATCATCAACAGTCGACTTGATCAGCTTTAGAAAGATACAAATGACGCGGATGGATTCATTTCTGAGGTGAAACCCAGTGAGAAGTCCACGTTCGAAGCCGCTGACCGACCGACATTGGTTGATTGGTTGACTCGGGGGGAGGGTACCAAACAGTGAGGTTATCGGTCCCGTCGCATTGGGAAAGAAGGGGGAAGAAATTCGGCCCTCCCCTTTCAAAGGAACCAAAATGAGGATGGCCAGATTAGGGTTTGAACCGACGTCTTCCCGAATGCGAGTCCAGTGTGCTAACCACTGCGCTCGGTCCGAGCTAGATGGTGCGGGATCAGCACACTGGAATGGCGTTCGGGAGGACGACGGTTCATTCCGCCTCCGGCCATCCAGATTTGCCGTGATTTCCCTGAATCGTTCCAGGCAAAGGATGGGTTGGTTCCTTTGAAACGGCACGGCTGACTTCCTTCCCCATTCCTGTAACAAACCGAGCTTGTGTTCCTTCTCTAAAGGCCTCGATGGCGAAGAGATACTGAACCCTAATATTTTTTTAAGTTACTAAGCAATCCTGACCGACCTATTTTGCTGTTATTGCTTCTCAATTGACAGTACTCCTCGCGTCTTCTGTAATGGCAGGCCAACCTTTCGTGACACCTAATAAGGGTGTCCGGATACTTTTGATCAGATAACGCATATCAGCATCATCAGATTCTGGTAGTATTCGTGGATAAACCATGATGTCAGGAAGTAGATTAGCTCTAGGCTTGTCATATGTCCAGGGTTAGCGCTGACAATAATAGTTTTTTTAAAGTTGTTGTGTTCGGATTAGCGTTTTTAAACATTTTCTTACGATCGGGCCTCTCTCAGCCGAGCTTGGGGCGAACGTTGATGTTTGTAGGAAGACGTGGCTAATGGCTCCACCACAGCTTTTCACTTGCATGTTAGCCATTTGGCAACGCAAAAAGGGTCACGTTATGTTGTTTTTGTGAGTAAAGTACACTCATCAGTCAGAACATTATGACCACCTGCCTAATAGCCGGTATATCCACCTTTGACACGGATAACAGCCGCGACGCGTCGTGCCATGGAAACAATGGGGCCATGGCACTACATCTGCACATACAAGTCACCTAATTCCCATAAATTCCGAGGACTATGGCCGATGAGCTCTAACACCAAGTTCAATCATGTCCCACAGGTGTTAGATCGAGCTCTGATATCCCGAGTTGGTGGGCCAGTATGTCAATTGGAACTCGCCACTGCGTTCCTCGAACCACTCCATCACACACCTGGTCTTGTGACAAGGCGCATTATCTAGTTGAAAGACGCCACTGCCGTCGCAAAACATGATCATCATGAAGGGATGTATGTCAATACTCATTGGCCGTCGTGATACCTTGCACGAGCACCACTGGACCCATAGATGCCCACGTCAATGTTCCCCAGAACATAATCATAATGGAGCCAACGCCAGCACGTTTCTGTCCCGCTGTACAGGTGTCACGGAGCTGTTCCCCTGGAAGACGACGGATTCGCGCTCTTCCAGCGGCATGCTAAAGAAGATACCGGCATTCATCAGACCGTGCAACGCTCTGCAACTGCGCCATCGTCCAGTGCCGAAGGTCACGTCGCTGTCTCCAGGCCTGACAAGGGAACAGTCCAATCCGACATGTCGAAACATGCCCTGCAACTTTTATACAGGCCTTGTTAAAATTTTGGCTGCTAAGACGCATTGGAAGTAGTTTTGAAAAAGAAATGTTGAAAAATGTGAAATTCGTAGCTCGGCAGGTGTCCTCAGATATGTAAGTTCCTGCCGGAACTGTAGAGGATTGCGCGTTGCAACATGGCTGACATATAGCCTTGGTTGACGGCGCATCGGCAGACAGATAACACGACCCTGCGCGATCGCAATTTATAACAGCGAACTTCAGTTTTCTGATGGTTTCTATAAAACAATCGTTCACAGTTACTGTTCACTCATACTTGCAACTCATTTAATATCCACAATAATTACCAAATGCTTTTGTGGTAGTGTGTTAACCATGGAGATGAAAGTAATTTAATGTTCATTGTATTTAACTCTCAGTGTTAAGCAGTGTTCAAACCAGGTATTGCCTCGTAAAACAAACAAGTGAAAAAAATACTTACATGAAATAATACAAACGAGCTACAATGAAACTCGCAAAACTGGGGAAAAAAATCTATCAAAAAAATTTACTGTACAGAGTAGCTACAAATTCCCGTTACTCATCGTTAGCTGCCAACAAAAAACCCTAAACTTGAATGAATAATATGAACAAGAGTTTTTAGAGGCGTTTTCATGAGATGCTTTAGAGAGGCAGTGACCATCACCAATACAGTTCTACGAGACTGATCCCTCCGAACAACAACTGAGATGAACTGTGCTGATTTCAGACCTTCTTCAATCTGGTTAAGCAGATTCAAGAAATCATACAGTGTAGAAAGACGGAAAACAGCGAAGTTTACTCGAAGTAAAATTCTAGATGGATGCTATTAATTCGTAGCTAAACGGAAGACGAACCTTTCTATCATCCCCACATCTGCTGTGTCATTTTGAGGTGAAAAAAGACAGAGTCTGTTGTGCAATCGATTATTGCTGGCAGGCCGCGGTGGCTGAGCGGTTCTTGGTGCTTCAGTCCGGAACCACGCGGCTGCCTTGGGCATGGGTATGTGT
Source organism: Schistocerca gregaria (assembly GCF_023897955.1). NCBI lineage: Eukaryota > Metazoa > Arthropoda > Insecta > Orthoptera > Acrididae > Schistocerca > Schistocerca gregaria. Next base: position 518,230,711 of record NC_064924.1, read on the forward strand.
GATGTTCTTACGTTTAAGTAGTTCTAAGTCTAGGGGACTGATGACCTTCGATGTTAAGTCCCATAGTACCTAGAGCCATTTGATTATTGCTGTGACACATTCTTATACAACAATGACACTGGTAAGTATGAGAGGACTAAAGAATAATTTTTAACATTTCCTTACAAACTGTTTCCAACCAGTTGAAGAAATTAATTCATTGCTTTTGTTGGACTCTTGGCGTGGCCATAAAGATACATTTGTCTCTCAGGAGGACGCAGAAAAGACTATTGGTATAACTGACATTCCACCCGAAACGACCAATTCGATTCTAGATGAAGAATTTTCTCGACTCTGAGAAGTATTTTTGAGGAAATTGTGGGGAAACATAATTTCCGTTATCTCAGTGCCACTTGAGATTTATTGGGGGAACGGGATTCTAACATTTGAGTCAACTGTGCATTACCAGTTTGCACTAGCACATTTTACGAATTGCTTTAAGATGGCTCGCTATGAAATACAATAGTCCGAGCAACGGCCAGGAACATTTATCACACCACCGCAATTCTGTCAAAATAAAAGTAGTAATTACTGTGACACTTCGCTTTATTATGACAACTATGCGGAATAAACAAGGAACTGTTCCAGTGTTACCAAAATACACATTATACAAAAATTGTCATCAGAACTGTGCTACAGGAATTGTTATAAAATAATGTATGCGTAAGAAATTTTCCATTTGAATAAAAGAAAGCCATGATTGGTGAAAGTTACCTGTAATGTAACATAAAACACTGCCTTGGTGTACTTTCCTCGGCTAGTCACATTTGTAAGAATTACGTATGCTGCAGTTTAGTTGTCGATCCGAATAGTGACTTATTGAAAACGTTAATCATTCGTGACCTAATATCCATTCTATCAAAAGTACTAGAGCTCAGCATGTAACTCCAAATCCATAAGCAACTATCTACCAACAATATTTTTAGTGATTCTCCGTACGAATTCAGAGCTAGGTTATCAACAGTGAAAGCAATGAAAACATTATTTCTTTCAATATTTTTGTATTCGAACCTAAATTTTCTGTAAATGTTTAGATCTGAGTAAGGCTACTGTCTCTGTCAGCCACAGAATCCTATTAGGAAAGCTCTACTTTAAATATTTTAAAATCAAAGTTCTATCTCTGATTACATCTTATCTGAGTGAGAGGAAACAAAATGCACATTACAATAAAAACAAATAAGAGACTGTGGGTGTAACACGAGGTGTCCCACATGATTACATACTTGCCCCCTTGTTTTCATAATTTATATAAACGGTTTGGCCAATACGCTGCCATGTAAGTCTATATCTCCTGCAGACGATACCACGTTTATTACATTTGTTAGGATTTTGGACACACTCAAGCAGAAATGTGCAGAACAATCCTGCATACCCAGCGTATTGTTCAGACCAAATTAATTACAAGTTAACCAATCTAAAACTGTAAATATTCTTTTCGGCCTATGTAACAAGAAAAACTGTAGTGGCTCAGTTAAAATTCTTGGAATTCATGTTGATCAAAAATTGACTTGAGAAATCCACACTAACTATGTATGTAAAAAGTTTGCTCCAGTCACCTATCTGCTAACTAAACTTACTACTTCTACGACAGACAAACTACTGCTGAACTCCTATGATGTCATTTTATACAGGCACCACATGTATACAATGCAATTATGGGGCACTTCCTGTGGAGCAAAAAAAAATTTTTTTTTCACTGATTAGATGCTGGAGTAAGAAGCCGTGTATCATGTACAGAATACCTTAAAGAACTCAAAATATTGACAGTTACATAATTGTTATTCTCAGCTACTTGGTGCATATCAAGGAAAATCAATATAGGTATAAACTGCAAGAGTCTGTACATAACCATGACACATCTCAAGGGCAAATGATAGACATCACATTTACCAGAGCTAAAAAACCAAAATAGCTATGCATTCATAGGGATAAAATTATGTAATATGTTAACATCTACAGCACACAGTGGATCACTGAATGTTGTCAGAAATATCAAAAATATTATACAAAATATGATTTGAATTTAAAGTCTTCCATGCTGCAGAAGGATTTAAAATATTTAATAAAAATTATCTAATCTACTAAAGCTGCTGCATGATATAACGACTATGTTACTAGAGCTTTTCCAGCGTCATAGTATTGTGCTTTATTTTCATAATGCACTTAAATTTAATGATTAACATGTATCAAGTCTATCTCATTTAAATTTCTTAAAAAGTTTTTTCTCAGCATGTGGATTGTTTTTCTCTTGTCGCTATTCTGCATGAAGCATTAGGATTTAGTAATTAGTAAATGCGTCCAGTATAAACCATGTATATTCATTCAGCGTGTTAAAAATATATGACTTATTATGTAGCTATACAATGTATGTACAATGAAGACATCAGTTGCATGGAGAATGCTTGAAGATGGATCAATAAATCAAATCAAATCAACATTTCTCTATGGTGTAGGTGCTTAAGATTCACTTGTGTCACTTCAGATGTTAGCAATATGCACGACTGTGCTCTCTTGTCAGAACTGATCGCGCGTTAGGCAGGGAGGGCTGTACAAAACGAGTAATTTCAACAATTTTTAAATAATACTTGTAGTACGCCTTCACAGCTAAAATTTTCACATCGCATTTCTTTCATTGTATTCTTCCTGCACAAAATACTCACGGTGGGTTTCGACATGTCGGACTGGATCATTCCCTCGTGAGCTTTGATTAGCGCGAGGACGCGGCTACCCGTTGGAGGAAGGTGCGCGCCGTGCGTTGCGGGGCGGCCGCCCTCCAAGGGGCAGAGCGGGCCGCGGCCTCTGGCGTGGCCAGGCACCAGCGCCGGCGCCGCTCCCGGAATGTTTAATAATCGAGTTACGCTGTTTTCGGTGCGCCGGGGCGCGCCGCCAGCATCCCAAATGAGCGCAGCGGCACCGGCAACGCCTTTCAGAATATTTTGGCCAAGTCTTCCTCGCACCCTCCGTTGGGGGCCCGGGGGAGGGGGCTGCCGTGTGCAGTTTTCTTTGCCGCCTTTTCTTAATCCGGGAGAGCGAAATACAATTGCCGCCCGTCATATTTTAAGGGACAACGTCGTTCTTGACTCTGAAGCAAAATTTAATTCTGCTATTCAGTGCCTTATGGAGGAAATCAATTTTTGTTACAGTGAAGTGGTAGACAGAGTGGCAGTAACTAGAAAAGAAACGAGACTGATAATTTCATTCTCCATTTGCTACATGTGTTTTATGATCTGATGATGGCCTCTACTTGCTAAAACCGGGTACTTCGCTGGAAATTGTGGTCACAATAGCTGACAGTAAGTTGCATTCAAAACATTCAATCGCTGTACGTCTTCATGCCAAAAGAAACATCCTTCTTTCCAAAAATTGAGAAACTAAATTATGTGTAGTCATTGATATCGATTTGTCGACAATGTTATGAACGCATAGTAGCTGTAGCCAACTAAATCATCAAATTCAAATAACTACAAAATTACAACAGAGAGCACGGCTCGATGAAATTCACATGCTTGTCTCAGTTACATGCTTTCAGGGTCATAATTTCTCCACCGGTTCACTCTGTGACACACTTATAGGATATCTAGTGGGAGCAGGAAATTAGGGACCAAAACCGAGATTGTTTAGTATGCATGATATGTATAGATTTCAAGGAGAAAAACGTATCAAGGTGCAGAAATGCCCATTGATCATATCTGAAGTTTAGTTTTTGGGTTAATGTACATGCTTGTAATTTTCAGGACCTTCTGTTCTAAATCGCCATTTGAACTGATTATTGTGTAGCTTCGAATAATTATTAACTGCGTTTCTTCTTGCTTCCATCCCCAGTAACATACTTCTGCGTTCTCGTGCTGCCTGAGCGGAAACTAATATTACTAGCTTTGCTATCCTTGTGCTGAAACTTTGTAACTCTGGCGTTAACAGCCCCTCATACACCGGAATGTTCCGAAAATGTGGAATTCAAGATTAAATCTAATTGAATGCGTTAAATATAGATAATCTGGTAGGCTGGGAAGAATCGGCAGATAATGCAGCATAAAGACCAAGCGAACTCGCAGTTGGCCTCTAAATGCCCGTATAAAACGAGCACGACCGTCGTTTCGCTACATAGCTGCCCCCCTTGCGCACCTAAGGATTGATCATATCGTTGCAAATATTTGGAAACATTGCGATGGTACATTTACTTCCATACGTGATCCTCAATTGTTCCGCTTCGATGACAAGCTACATAATCCTTATGTAATATGAGACACTGAGTGAGAAAATTTAATTTTTGGGGTGCAACAATGCCGTACTTGACTTAAGCTACAACTTTTATTATCTTTAAAGTTGTGTTATGAGGCTCAGCGACCATTAATGCGATAAATGAGGCCTGATCCCAGAAACAGCTCGTTAGCTCAGTAGTTTTGTAGATGACTTGCAGTGCAATGGAAGTCTAAGTTGTCAACTACAATCGCCGTGCAAACAAGTGCGCCGAAGGTTATTATTTTCGGATTTATTTGATGGAGCTGGTATATGCAGGAAGAAATTCTTTAATACAATCAAAAGAAAACCTTTACACCTTAAGTCTTTTCACAAGCTCGGCTCAGTAAGCTGTGATGATGGTTCGCAAATACCAACCTATGCCAGTATATAAACGTGTCCGAAGAGCTCTGAGTCAACGATTGTTACGAAGTGAACACAATGACTATCAAAGTTCCTCCGTGCCAAACCTTTGTAATAGTAATTTGGTACCCCTGTAGACGTTTCCCAACACCGGCGTTAGCAGCTTTCTTCCACCCTGTGTAGCTTAATAAATGAACAATTTTGTTTGTTTAAATGTAACTGATTACCTTGAATATCACTTTCGGTCAGCGTTAAGTTCTTCATGAATCCATTCATGGAACTCAAATTGCGCTGCATACTGTTTCACTCTAGAGTTCGTAGTAATAGATGGCAAATCATCGAGTTAAACTGAAGTGATATCAGGTGTTCCCCAGGGAAGCGTCCTGGGACCTCTGCTGTTCCTGATCTATACAAATGACCTGGGTGACAATCTGAGCAGTTCTCTTAGGTTGTTCGCAGATGATGCTGTAATTTACCGTCTAGTAAGGTCATCCGAAGACCAATATCAGTTGCAAAGCGATTTAGAAAAGATTGCTGTATGGTGTGACAGGTGGCAGTTGACGCCAAATAACGAAAAGTGTGACGTGATCCACATGAGTTCCAAAAGAAATCCGTTGGAATTCGATTAATCGATAAATAGTACAATTCTCAAGGCTGTCAATTCAACTAAGTACCTGGGTATTAAAATTACGAACAACTTCAGTTGGAAAGACCACATAGATAATATTGTGGGGAAGGCGAGCCAAGGCTTGCGTTTCATTGGCAGGACACTTAGAAGATGCAACACAGGTCCACTAAAGAGACAGCTTACTCTACACTCGTTCGTCCTCTGTTAGAATATTGCTGTGCGGTGTGGGATCCTTACCAGGTGGGATTGACGGAGGACAACGAAAGGATGCAAAAAAGGGCAGCTCGTTTTGTATTATCACGTAATAGGGGAGACAGTGTGGCAGATATGATACGCGAGTTCGAATGGAAGTCGTTAAAGCAAAGACGTTTCTCGTCACGTCGACATCATTTACGAAATTTCAGTCACCAACTTTCTCTTCCGAATGCGAAAATATTTTGTTGAGCCCAACCTACGTAGGTAGGAAGGATCATCAAAATAAGATAAGAAAAATCAGAGCTCGAAGAGAAAGGTTTAGATGTTCGTTTTTCCCGCGCGCTGTTCGGAAGTGGAATGGTAGAGAGGTAGTATGATTGTGGTTCGAAGAACCCTCTGCCAAGCACTTAAATGTGAATTGCAAAGTAGTCATGTAGATGTAGATGTAAATGTAGATGTAGAGCATGCACGGTAAGTTATTCACATAGTGTATCGCATACATTTGCCGCAAGAAATCAAGCAACCAACAGTAAATCACAATTACTCACGGTGGATTGAGGAAAACATACGAAATCCTGACGAAACAATTGTATGAAGGCTAGCTTCCAAAAGGAAAAGAAACAAAGTATAAAGCATTAATAACAACACTAAATAACGTAGTTAGGTATTCTGGTCGGATGACAAAGAACGTAATTAATTTTGAGACATACTCATGTCTTATATTTTAGTATAATACAATACTCACCACATTAAAACTGGGAATTTGGAACTGCTACCATCGGGGGTGAAATGCAAACCATAGAAATTTTTTGTGGAGCATCACTCAATAACAGTACATGTTTTGTACTATTCAGGGGAGAGGGGGGTGTCTTAGATGTTTGTTAAGCCGTTTTATTCACTCATGTGTCAATGTCTCACCAGTCCGTGATCGCGCAACAGGAGCCCTGCAAAACCATAAGCACTCTTCGCTGCTTCAGATCGCGTGCAGATTTCGTGGAATGGTTTCGAAGGTTCACAGTGATTCCGTTCTGTACACCAGATAAAAAAAAAGCGATCGCACTGCACTCCAAAGGAGTATGATGATATTCAGGCGGGTTGCTTGTCAACGCTAGCTTTAGAGAAGTTGTATCGGCCATGTCCGAGGTTGTCAAGAACTGTGGACTGTCGTTTCCCACAGCGATATGTGTCAGACATATAGCTCTAATTGAAGGGGCGCTTTCATTAACAACCCTTATGCCACCCCAGTCGTTTTCGTGAAGATTCTGAGCGGCGGTCTGTCTGCAATGTTTTCCTAGATCATTCACAAGAAACCGCACGATTTAGACGCTGGGTGTCATAGTTCTAACCTCCATTGCAGAGGCGTCAAAAGAAGGGATGAGATATGGGTAAGGGGGGCTGAGACGACCTTCTCATAAGTGACACATTCACCGTGGCAATGGGAATAATTGTGGTGAAATTTCGTTGGCAATGTGTCATCATTACCCCACCTTACACCTTATAAGTACTTTTGAGCTCTGGCTTTTTTTCGCATTTGTCAGCATCTTACTGTTTGAAGAGTCGCCGAGCCGAGGTTGACGTCACAGGACGACAGGCTTTTTCACCAATACCGAAGAAATACGCCGTTTCAAAAAAGTTATCTTTTATTGTGTTGCGCAGTGTAACTGCATAACTAGTATAGAAGTTCTGCTCTTGCAAATTTTGTGTATGTTACATATTAGTGCGATGAAGTCAGAACACCGCACCACTAACAGATTTAAAAGAATGTTTCGCTTTAAATCGCTTGCTATTGATATTTACAAACCTATGGTGACTATGAATTAGTTTCCGAATTGGTTCCAATGGCTCTGAGCACTATGGGACTTAACATCTGAGGACATCAGTCCCCTAGAACTTAGAACTACTTAAACCTAACTAACCGAAGGACAACACACACATCCATGCCCGAGGCAGGATTCGAACCTGCGACCGTAGCGTCGCGTGGTTCGAGACTGTAGCGCCTAGAACTGCTCCGCCACTCTTATTACAGTTTCCCCTGTATATTAAAGCCACCACGCAGGCTGCTAACAGACAACCAGGCTTCACAAGTACTTGTAAAATGGTCGTAGTGCTTCCGTGTAGTCTAGGGCACACAAAGAAAATGTTATCTGAATCTGTTTCCGCAAGATTTATTATATATTTATTTGCTGTCATTTTCAGATGACCTGCCACCTTGTTACTAAGACATGTCGTACTTTCACAATAGTAAACTATACACGTATGGTATAAGATACTTATTTGTTATTTCTTATTTTTAAAAACCATTAATACTATTGCAGCTTTAAACAAACGAAAGCCTTAAAATTAACGATTTATGAATTCAAGATAGGAATTTATGAAGACAGAGAAGACGTTATCATATATTATAACTGTCAGGCATATTATGAATTCGGAATTTTTTTCTAAAATAAACAAGATTCTTACATTCAAGGTGGATAGATAAAAGACACTAAACATTTATGAAATTAACAAAGTTTTGGAAAATCGAATTATAAACCATAACCATATTTTTAGGCAGAATAAAAACAAAAGATAGGAAAGATGATAGTGAAGAATGTCCCATCACAAGAGCAAAAAATTGTCTCTGCGGTGGGCAGCCTTCAAGATGTTTACGGAAGCATTCGTGGTTAAATTTGAGCCTGACTACTAGACAGGCGAGCAAGAAGGCACTACTTCGAGAAAGCACCAGCCACGTTTCTAAGAACTGACTTCTTGCTCTGTGTGGTGCCTCTCTCAGAGAGCGGAGCAGCGATCGGCAGGAAGCGCAGAAATCGGCTGCCCGCGCGATACGCCGGTACGCTGTACTCCGGGTTGCCGGAGCTGGCGGGGCCGTGAAATACGCCGGCACCTCCGGCAGACACCTCGAGAGGTAATTAGAAAGATAAGGCCGGCAGCTGTGCTCCGCTCCAGCTCCAGGCACCAGGCCCACTCCAGCAGAGCGGCGGCTCTCATTATTAAGAACGTGAAATCACTTTTAATTATGGAGCCGAGCCAAAAGCGCACCGAATATTTCGCTGCGCAGAATTCAGCAGGAAGCAGCAGCGCTCGCAGGAGCTGTCGTCGGATGGGGATGGGGCAGGACGGGGGGGGGGGGGGGGGTGGAGACGTCAGATGGGGATGGTGTGGAAGCGGCGGGGAGGAGAGGACAGGGATGGGGTGATGGCGAGAAATATGAGGTGCGGAGAAGCACATCTCGCTGGTGCCGTCTGCCTGCAGTGTATCCTTCACCGTAGGTCCTGGTACAGAAAGCGGAGAGTCTGTGAGATGTTTCAGTACAAGTATCGAAAGATCTGATCGCTTCGGCTTTTGTGAACTCCGATTTCGTACGAAATTCAGCTCTGTTTTTTGTATTTCGAAATCGAGTGGAAAGAGAGATGATATAATGTTTCTTGATGTCGCGTAAAATTTTCAAAAGAGAGTGTAAGTTGTGTGTTGTGTAAAGAAAATGACCTACTGCTGATTGTTAATGAAGGTACAAGCATTCGGAATAGGTTGCCAGGTATGTGAGTGGTTCGAAGACTTCTTAAGTAACAGAACCTTGTATGTTGTCCTAGACCGCGATTGTTCATCAGCGACAAAGGTACCCTCAGGAGTGTCCCATAAATGATCTGGTGGACAAGGGTAACCAGCAGTCTGAGGTTGTTTCCTGATAATACTGTGATGTATGGGAAGATTTCGACGTTGAGTGACTGTAGGAGGATACAAGATGACTTAGGCAAAATTTCTAGTTATGTAGAATGGCAGATAGCTCATATTGTAGGAAACTGGCTGTTAATTCAGATGAGTAGTTAAAGCAAACCCATAATGTTTGAATACTGTATTAGTAGTGTGCTACTAGACCCAATCCTGTCGATTAAATACGTAGTCGTAAGGTTACAAAGCGGTGTTGTAAAGACTGTAGTAGAGACGGCGAATGGCTATGTGGGAGCATTTTGGGAAGGTGGGGTTCATCTGCACAGGGGACCGCATACAGTGCACTACTGCGACCCGTTGTTGAGTACTGTTTGAGTGTTTGGGATCCGCACCAAGCCAGAATAAAGTAAGACATCGAAGCAGTTCAGAGGCGGATTGTTAGATTTGTTAACGGTAGCTTCGAAAAACACGCAATTATTAACAGAGAATGTTCGGGAACTCAAATGGGAAGCATCAGAGGGAGGGTCACGTTCTTTTCGAGTGACACTATGTGGTAGATTCTTTTATGTGTTTGTCTATTTTTGTCTCTTGTCGATATATTATGCGCGCAATAAAAGGTCGTAACAACGTGATAAAATTGTCTCTGATAGTGCTGTTAAAATAATTACTGTCTGTTGCGCATATGGAGAGTCTTGGGAGAGACGGATGGATATTTTTAGCAATTATGCATACATGAGATTGCAGGTTCGAGTGCTGTTGTCCACGTCTCTTCCCATACACATCGCATTCAATCTGAAACAATTCTGCTATTTCAATACTTCCAAAAATACTAATAAAGGTCGTTATGCTCACCTTTGTTCTCATGAAATAATAACAGATTATTGTGTCTCTTGTACAATTCTCCACATAACATCAAAAGAAGCGAACAGAAAACTCTAGTTACCCTTAGTTATGAGTAAACCACAGAGAGAGTAATATTCCGAGTCAACGATATAATTATCATAGAGTCTCTCAGATAACGTCTTTGCCACTTAGCTTTCTCACAGTCGATTCAGTACATTACATGTTCATTACATTACAACTCGTCGCAAGCTGAAGATGAACAGATAGAGAAAGTGTATGAGGATATTGAAAGGATAATGCAGTAAGTAAAGGGGGACGAAAATCTAATAGTCATGGGCGACTGGAATGCAGTTGTAGGGGAAGGAGTAGAAGAAAACGTTACAGGAGAATATGGGCTTGGGACAAGGACTGAAAGAGGAGAAAGACTAATTGAGTTATGTAACAAGTTTCAGCTAGTAATAGCGAATACCCCGTTCAAGAATCACAAGAGGAGGAGGTATACTTGGAAAAGGCCGGGAGATACGGGAATATTTCAATTAGATTACATCATGGTCAGACAAAGATTCCGAAATCAGATACTGGATTGAAAGGCGTACCCAGGGGTAGATGTAGACTCAGATCACAATATAGGAGTGATGAAGAGTAGGCTGAAGTTCAAGACATTAGTCAGGAAGAATCAATACGCTAAGAAGTGGGACACGGAAGTTCTAAGGAATGACGAGATACGTTTGAAGTTCTCTAACGCTATAGATACAGCAATAAGGAATAGCGCAGTAGGCAACACAGTTGAAGAGGAATGGACGTCTCTAAAAAGGGCCAATTCAGAAGTTGGGAAGGAAAACATAGGTACAAAGAAGGTAGCTGCGAAGAAACCATGGGTAACAGAAGAAATACTTCAGATGATTGATGAAAGGAGGAAGTACATACATGCTCCGGGAAAATCAGGAATACAGAAATACAAGTCGCTTAGGAATGAAATAAATAGGAAGTGCAGGGAAGCTAAGACGAAATGGCTGCAGGAAAAATGTGAAGACATCGAAAAAGACATGATTGTCGGAAGGGCAGACTCAGCATACAGGAAAGTCAAAACAACCTTTGGTGACATTAAAAGCAACGATGGTAACATTAAGAGTGCAACGGGAATTCCACTGTTAAATGCAGAAGAGAGAGCATATAGGTGGAAAGAATACATTGAAAGCCTCTATGAGGGTGAAGATTTGTCTGATGTGATAGAAGAAGAAACAGGAGTCGATTTAGAGGAGATAGGGGACCAAGTATTAGAATCGGAATTTAAAAGAGGTTTGGAGGACTTACGGCCAAATAAGGCAGAAGGGATAGATAACATTCCATCAGAATTTCTAAAATCAGTAGGGGAAGTGGCAACAAAACGACTATTCACGTTGGTGTGTCGAATATATGAGTCTGGCGACATACCATCTGACTTTCGCAAAAGCATCATCCACACAATTCCGAAGACGGCAAGAGCTGACAAGTGCGAGAATTATCTCACAATCAGCTTAACAGCTCATGCATCGAAGCTACTTGCAAGAATAATATACAGAAGAATGGAAAAGAAAATTGAGAATGCGCTAGATGACGATCAGTTTGGCTTTAGGAAAAGTAAAGGCACGAGAGAGGCAATTCTAACGTTACGGTTAATAATGGAAGCAAGGCTAAAGAAAAATCAAGACACGTTCATAGGATTTGTCGACCTGGAAAAAGCGTTCGACAATATAAAATGGTGCAAGCTGTTCAAGATTCTGAAAAAAGTAGGGGTAAGCTATAGGGAGAGACGGGTCATATACAATATGTACAACAACCAAGAGGGAATAATAAGAGTGGACGATCAAGAACGAAGTGCTCGTATTAAGAAGGGAGTAAGACAAGGCTGTAGCCTTTCGCTCCTACTCTTCAATCTGTACATCGAGGAAGCAATGATGGAAATAAAAGAAAGGTTCAGGAGTGGAATTAAAATACAAGGTGAAAGGATATCAGTGATTAGATTCGCTGATGACATTGCTATCCTGAGTGAAAGTGAAGAATAATTAAACGATCTGCTGAACGGAATGAACAGTCTAATGAATACACAGTATGGTGTGAGAATAAATCGGAGGATGACGAAGGTCATGAGAAGTAGTAGAAATGAGAACAGCGAGAAACTTAACATCAGGATTGATGGTCACGAAGTCAATGAAGTTAAGGAATTCTGCTACCTAGGCAGTAAAATAACCAATGACAGACGGAGCAAGGAGGACATCGAAAGCAGACTCGCTGTGGCAAAAAAGGCATTTCTGGCCAAGAGAAGTCTACTAATATCAAACACCGGCCTTAATTTGAGGAAGAAATTTCTGAGGATGTACGTCTGGAGTACCGCATTGTATGGTAGTGAAACATGGACTGTGGGAAAACCGGAACAGAAGAGAATCGAAGCATTTGAGATGTGGTGCTATAGACGAATGCTGAAAATTAGGTGGACTGATAAGGTAAGGAATGAGGAGGTTCTACGCAGAATCGGAGACAAAAGGAATATGTGGAAAACACTGATAATTAGAAGGGACAGGATGATAGGACATCTGCTAAGACATGAAGGAATGACTTCCATGGTACTAGAGGGAGCTGTAGAGGGCAGAAACTGTAGAGTAAGCCAGAGATTGGAATACGTCAAGCAAATAATTGAGGTTCGAGTCCTCCCTCGGACATGGGTGTGTGTGTGTTTAGTTTGTATTGTATAGGTCTAGGGACTGAAGAGCTCAGTAGCTTGGTCCCATACGAACTTACCACAAATTTGCAAACATATGACCTCACGAACACTTAGATGCGTGAAAGAATGCCGCATCATCCATAAAGTTTTAATAATTTTATTCTTTTTTACTACGACACTGCTGCAGTCTAGTCAAGTTGAAGAAAACCCTTACACCAGGTAGCGCTTCACACAGCTTTCAACTGCGAAGCGCTAACAGCTGTACGCAACAGCTGTCGCTATCTATAGAGCTATGAACAGACGTTGCCATAGAGACATTTACAAAATCACGTCGTAGCCACGCGAAGCAGCTGCGCCCATCGCGGAGAAACTGTCCGGGCATTGCACTACAAATTCTGTTCATTTTTTGTTTTCTTTTCTAACACAAAAGTGGCAAAATGATTGCCCGAGCAATGTCGGGTTTTTCAGCTCTTATATGAATATTTATGCTCCAGAAAATAAATTGGAAAAGCTATCTGAAAACGACTGTTTAACAAAATAGTCACACACACTCACTTACCTAACCCGGCGATCTTGATTTAAATTTTCCGTGATTTCCTTAAATCTCTTCAGGCAAATTCTCGGATGGTTCATTTGGAAGGGCACGGCCCACTACCTTCCCCATCCTTCCCTAATCCGATGGGACCGATGAGGTCGCTGTTCGGTCCCTTCCCCCATACCACCCACCAAACAGTAGACGATCATTCATCAAGAACCTTTCCAGAAGTTATACAGTGCGTTGCCAAACCCCGTGCTGTGAGAATGTTCCCTTGTATCTGCAATCGCTGAATTAAAACTTGAAACGAATATTTATTAGAACACTTGTAAGACGCTCCTTCTTTCTAATTGAAAACACTTCCACTAATTTGGCTACGGGTATTATCTTCCGGCGTTGCTGCTGTAGGCATTACCACGTTTACAGCTAAAGCGAGGAGACTGAAGTATATGGTTCCAGTATTGTTCCAAAAATTACGACAGCTAATTTTTTTTGACAACTAAACAATTATTTGGTTAGCTGTTCCCGCCAACTTCGTGAGGGTTTGGGTTTACTTAGAAAATACATCGTGAAAGCAACACAGTCGCAGATATAGAAAGTGATAAACAGTCTCGAATGTAGGACCGAAAAAGGCCCGAAAAATTCCGCCCGCTTGCTAGCGACACAACTGACCATCGTGTGGAATGCGAACGATCAGAACAACGGCCGAAACAACGATGTTATGCAATCAAATGGCGTCGTGAAAACATTCTCTCCTCTGGTTTTTCATGGCCATATCTTTTTGGGTTCGATACCATATCTTGTGGGTTCGAAGTGTTATTACCGAGCGAGGTGGCGCAGTGGCTAGCAAACTGGACTCGCATTCTGCAGGACGACGGTTTAATCCCGCGTCCGGCCATCCTGATTTAGATTTTCCGTGATTTCCCTAAATCGCTCCAGGCAAATACCGGGATGGTTCCTTTGAAAGGCCACAGCCCACTTCCTTCCCCGCCCTTTCCTAATTCGATGAGACAGATGACCTCGCTGTCTGGTCTCTTCTCCAAAACAACCCAACCCCAACCGACATGTTATTCCGGATTTAGTAATGTTAGTGGCAGAGAGTTGCCGGTTGCCCTATCTGTCGCCCCACTCACCTACCCACGGTTGCAATTTGTAAACTCTATCTGTCTCTTTCTTGTGTTATCCTATAGGGAGACAATATTGAACTATATGAAAAAATTAGTTACAAACTACGGCGTGCACACGCATTATTCAACATGAAAACGCTACTACAGATATTCTGATTTACATTATGACATTTTCGATATGTCTGCAGTCATTGGCGATGATACGGCGCAGACCAATAGCGAAATTTTGAGTTACTCGCAAAAGTGTCGGAACATCGATTCTGTGATGACCTACTGAATGGCTGTTTTCAGCTCAGAAATGATTTTATAATTATTTCAGTACACTTTGTCTTTAATATAGCCCCACAAAAACACACCCGGAGAATATGGCGGCTCATGCCAGTAACCTCTTGGTACTCCAGAGCCAGAATGCGGTCCCCAAAGTATTCCATCAGGCTCATCACTCTCCTTCTACAACATGGTCGAGCTCCGTAGTGCGTGAACTGTATATTGTCGAAACCAGGGTCGCTATGGATAACAGGAATGAAATCTTTTTGCAAGAGCTTCACGCACCGTTAAGTAGCCACCGTTCCATCAACGAATATCGCACCGATTATTCCGTGAGTGGACATTGCACACCACACATTGAGGGTGAAGAGATTTCTCCATCGCGAAATGCGGGTTCTCAGTCCCCCAAATGCGGCAGTTTTGCTTATTGGGGAACCCACTTAAATGAAAGTGGACTTCGACGCTAAACCAAACCATGCATGCCCATACTAATTCCCATAGTGCTCCGTGGCCAACCGTGCAGTTTGAGCGTCCGAAAGCAAACCGTTCAGACGTTGTGAGGATTTAATTTCATATGGTTCACTAATTTTCACCTTGTATGTGAAAGTGTGTGAACGTTTTCCTGTATGTCTGCGTATCATCTGAGTCACGAGGGGACCACACGAACATCTTATCACCGATTTGATTCATACTGACAGGCTGTGTGGGGCTAGTAACCGAGTATTCCACAGCCAAGCGAGTACGCTCTTAGGTTCACATGCTCTAGATCTGTGGATCGAATCTCGCTTCTGGTACTTGGTATTTATTTCATCCCCATGCAGTTCTGACAACAGACATGCGTGGAAAGCCGCGAAACTTCGTGATGACCGAGGACCGCTTAAGACCGTACCCAAGTTTGTTTTGCAATAGCCACACTAAAAAGACCATGTACATGCGAAGATTCGGCGTTCATTACAAGTGCTTTATGTCACTGTGTTTATTGTTTCCCTTTTCTTTACGGTGAGGTTCATCCTGATTCGTACAGTGATCCATAGTTCACACATTACACTTACCACAAATATACATAAAATACTTACTTGATTGAAAGTCCTTCTACACTCATTTTCTTCCAATTTCATTACGAATATGTTTTTCTCCTCCCTGCAGCATAAAGATTATGACACCAATAAATGAATCATTCAAACGTGACAGTTTCTGCAGTTATAATAATTACGTGGGAAGAAAACAAAAGTGCAGGAAGGGATATTCGATCCGTGGACCTCGCACTCCTTCAACTACCCGCTTAACAAGCTCTGATGCGGACTTCTTGTGAACTAGCGTCCACACAAAACATATAAACACGCTTAAAATTTGTAAACACGATTTTCTCGAAAAATGTCGTGAGTTGCGTCGTACTGTTCACATACATTGAGGTAGTATACGTGCGCTACACATTCTGAATAAATCAAGCCGGCGAGGAAAAGTATGTACAATCACCTCATCGGGCGAGAAGTGGGTAACAGTCCGGTATTCCCCTAGCTGGGAGTGGAAAACCGCCAAAAAACCACATACAGGACGGCCGGTATTCCGAGCCTCGTCGCCTCACCGAATTCCAGAAGCGGTGCGCTAACGTGAACGACTATCTGGGTTAATATCAATAAACTTTTGAAACTCAAACCGGTTACAGAATCGGTTGGGTTCATACCATTCGCCACTGTGAACCGTGTAATCCACACAGCCTATAACTACATACGAGATCTAAGTGCGAAGAGTGACGTAATCTTGGTTGAATAATATTAACGTTAATCATGTTGTAAGTCTTTTAGTCTTTTACCCGTAAAGCGCAGCCAGGACCAACTGGAGTGAAAGGAATGGAAAGGAAACGTGATGGGAGTAAGATAGGAAGCAAATAATAACTTCCAGCCGCACAAGGCACAGCCGGCAATGCGACGGCGAGGATTAAAAGTTCGTACCGGACCATGATTCGAATTTGGATGCTCCGCCACTTTAAAACGGTTGTATTAACTGTCTCGGCCATCAGGAAACGCTTTCCGTCATACCCAAATTCCCCATTTCCCGCACGCCACAAGGTAATGAAAAAATGTGTGTGTGAATGTCTAAGGGATCAAACTGCTGAGGTCATCGATCCCTAGTCTTACACGCTACTTAAACTAACTTATGATAAGAACAACACACACCCATGGCCGAGGGAGGACATGGCGCACAGACGACTCGGCCATTCCGCTCGGCCACGGTAATGACCACCGCCCATTAACCCCCTGCTGGCAGATACTTGATTCCCTTAGGAATCCGGACGCTGGTTGTGCATCTGCACTAAAACGTTTTCATCAAACGGCTGTCCACCCATAGAATTATTGATACGAGCGGTGCACTCATATCTATAACTTTCTACCACGCTGCTCCTCTTTGCTGTCGGCTTTGAGCAATGACTCACATCGGTTCATCTCTCTTCATCGATGGTTTCTCTAAGGAAGGTCTTCGTATTCCTTCCAAAGTCAAACAACAACTAATGGTTCATATTCTGTCACAATAGCTGTCCTTTCCATTTACCTGTCTGCAGCTCATTCTTGTCAACCCTCTTCCCCCACAGCTGTTCCCTCCCCTTTTATACAGGGTTCTCTATGTAATTCTGTTCTGTCTTAGCTGTAATTTTCTCTGTCATTATTTATTAATACCTCGCCCATACCACTCATGCCTACCAAACACTATCATAGCTTCATGCTGACTAGAGTAGAGACAATTGTCTGTATTTCCTCAATCGTCTTCTCAATCATTGCACTCCCTATTATTTATCTTCAACTCTTACACACTCACTTTATTATTATTTTCGTTTTCTGGTAATACTAACCACGTCATCAAGTGTCCTTAACCAATCAAGATTATTTTTAATGGCACTTATTATTTTTACTATTACAGTTATTAGTGAAAATTCCCAATAAATGTTTAGACATTAAGCAAATAGCTCAATCAACTTTTTTGTAGTTGTTGTGTTCTTTTTCTGTAATTCCCATTTTTCTACGTTGTCTGAAGGTGTTTGTGTTTAAAATGTCTGTTGCTCTTATGTTTGCGTTTTTGAGGTCCTTTAGAATTTCGTTCAGCCAAGTGATGATACGTACCGTAGTCTGTTATCCTTTCTATCAATCACATTTTCTTAGTGTCAATTTCGATGCTTTGAAAACTTTGCTGTTATTTTCATTTGTTGTAGATTGTAACCATGTTGGGTATGTCTTTCTCCTAAAATTTTCCTAATGACCTTTCGTCTCTTTTTTAATTTTTCGAAAGTCATATTTTCTGTTAAGTATCACTGTTAGCCTACGTAGGGAACTGTTGGTTTTACGACTGTATTAGAGTGTCGAATTTCGGTCTGTCCTGACATTGATTAATTGTTGTAGAAGTCTTGGATTAACAGTAATGATTATTTTTAACTTTTTGTAGGCCATTTTACTCTGAGATTTTTTCAAGGTCTGTCAGTTTGATGATTTCCCCGGAGACCAAGAGATGGATACACTAAGCAGATTCAAAAGGATGTAGGTTGCAGTAGGTACTGGGAGATGAAGAAGCTTGCACAGGATAGAGTAGCATGGATAGCTGCATCAAACCGGTCTCAGGACTGAAGACAACAACAACTTAAAGTGTGGGACCCTGTTTATTTTACAGTAATTTATTTTCAGGATCACAGTTTCTATCTTCGAACATAAGAATTCAGTTTTCTCGAACGATATTTGTAATCTTTCCTTTTCTTGACATTATTACTATTATTATTATTATTATTATTATTATGGCCAATTATTCGTATTTTCATTATTACTTTTCTGTACGTTATTACTATTATTATTGTTATTATTATTATTATTATTATTATTATAATGCCAGTTATTCTTATTCCCATTATTACTATTATTATGATTCTTTAATAATGTGAAGGTTTAATAATATGTTTGGTATGTGTTACTCCAGGTCAGATGTAAGAGAAGCGTCTAAGGCCCTGCAGTCGTGGACTGCGCGGCTGGTCCCAGCAGAGGTTCGAGTCCTCCCTCGGGCATGGGTGTGTGTGTTTGTCCTTAGGATAATTTAGCTTAAGTAGTGTGTAAGCTTAGGGACTGATGACCTTAGCAGTTAAGTCCCATAAGATTTCACACACATGTGAACATTTTTTGTAAGAGAAGTCTTAAGCCTCTAATCTGGTCAGGCAAAATATGCAATGAATAAATAAATGTTGTAATATATTCTATCCTTCACATATAGTATCCATATACTGCAAGCTAGTTTGGGTAGGTCAATGACGGTTTAAGTTGAAAAGAAATAAATAAACAAAAATTTAAAAAATAACTGAGCATCATCTCCAATAGTGTATCCTCTGGCATCACCACAGCACTGGCCACATAAATGATAAGACTTTACTTTCCTGAGTATAATGGATCAAGTCATCCATGCGTTTTTGACATTGGGCTGCGATCGCAGGGATGAATTTAGTTAGTTAGTTACGTGCTCCATAGATCACTTGAACGTTGCTATTATCGGAATGATGCGGAACGAGTCATTTTACAAGATATGTATACATGATTAGTGTTACCATTGATGAACACAATATTTTTCTGTCCTACTCACCCAATTATACTTAAAAAATAAGGTTTTTTATGGGGTATCAGTTTTTAAAGAAAAACTCATCTTTGGAATAGAAGGATTTGCCCAGAAGAAATGAATCTAGGTTAGATTTCAGACGTGGTTTTCTACCTGTCAGTTATGTTATGTTACTTGAAAGTGATCAAAAACTTTTGTTGCTGCGTATTAAGATCCTTTCTGAGCCACTGACAGATTTTATAACAGGTAATAAAGGTCATTTTTCCCTCTGCCGTTGTAGGTATGGACATCACTATTCTTCTCCAATTGTAATGGGTTATTTATCACGAATTTCATTAGCAAATATACACTGCAGCGTCAAAGAAACTGGTGTGGGCATGCTTATTCAAATACAGATATATTTAACAGGCAGAAAACAGCGCTACGGTCGAGAACGCCGATATGAGGCAAGTGCTGCTATAATGGCAGGTTATCAAGATTTAAGTGAGTTTGAAAGTAGTGTTATAGTCGGCACACGAGCGATGGGACACAGCATCTCCGATGTAGTGATGAAGAGGGGATTTTCCCGTACGATCATTTCATGAGTGTACTTTGAATACCAGAAATCCGGTAAAACATCAAGTCTCCAACATCGCTGTGTCAGTATGCGAACCATTCAACAAAACATGATCAATATGGGCTTTCGGAGCCGAAGACCCACTCATGTACCCTTGATGACTGCATGACACGAACCTCTGTGCCTTGCCTGGGACCATCAACACCTACATTGGGCTGTTGGTGACTGGACACATATTGCCTGTTCGTATGAGTCTCGTTTCAAATTGTTTCGAGCGGATGGACGTGTACGGGTATGGAGACAACCTCACGTCAGCAGGAGACTGCTCAAGCTGGTGGAGGCTCGGTGTAGGGCGGGTGCGGTTGGAGTGATGTAGGACCCCTGATACGTCTAGATACGACTCTGACAGATGACACGTACGTAAACATCCTGTCAGATCACCTTCATCCATTCATGCCCATTGTGCATTCCGACGGGCTTGGGTAATTCTGTCAGGACAGTGAGGCACGACACACATGCAGAGTTGCTACAGAGTGGCTCCCGTAACACTCTTCTGAGTATAAACATTTCCGATGGCCACCAAACGACCACAGACATGAACACTATTGAGCATAACTGGGATGGCTGTTCAGAAGAGGTCTCCACCTCCTCGTACTCATGGATTTTTGGGTAGCCCTGGAGGATTCATGGTGTAAATTCCCTCCAGCACTCCTTCAGACATTAGTCAAGTCTGAGCCACGTAGTGTTGCAGCAGTTCTACGTGTTCGAGAGGGCCCTACACGGTATTAACCAGGTGTGACAGTTTCTTTGACTCTTCAGTGTATGTATTGTGTTGGTGCTGTTCAAACGCGTAACTCCTTCAAGTGTACCTACATGACGACCGTGGGTGAACAACACATATCATTGTTATTTCTCGCTTCTGTGGAATCAACACTTTCTAAGTTATGAATTTCCCCGGAAAATTATTCCGTAAGGCATTATTCAATAGAAATGGGCAAAATATGTCAGGAGTTTAATTCATTTCTTTCCAAGATTAGCAATTACACGAAGAGAAAAAAAGGCTGAATTAAATTTTGCAACAGGTCAGTGGCATGTTTCTTCAGATTCAAATCGTCATCACTATTTCACGCAAACTACTCTGTTTATTGACTCGATATGCTACATATGTTGTTGATATGATTTTGTTTGTAGTGGAGAAATAAATATGGTGGATTTTCTCAAAATTAAGGGAGAGTCCAGTTTCAGGGAACAACTTAATAATTATTTGAAAAATATCATTAACAGTTTCTGCTATTGCTTTATGTCTAATGAGATTAGTTATTATTTCCTGAAAAAGTACCAATTCTTCTTGATGACTATTAAGTGGAAGGTCATCCATATACTGAGGGTAGCACAGGAAGAACGGCCAGTATTCAGGGATACAACAGGAAAGAACATTCGAAGCAAAAACGTCTAGAATGCATACTTTAGGAGTTTTGAGCACTTACACGCTTTCCATATATTGAAAGGAGGTCGTATGAGCCAAAACAAAAAAATTCCAATAATCATGATCTCTGAAGAACACACCTTAAAAGCTATGAGCAATTGTTAATCTTCGCTGTTGTGAAGCACGTCTGTTCTAATATACAAGCGCTAATAATTCTTAAGGTGTGAACTTTATCCCATATTTACAGGACTTTTTTTTATTTTTTTGGTCCATACCTATCAAAATATGGAGAGCCAAATGTCTGCATGGAGAAGATTTGTTTCACAGTCTCGAAGATAAGAAGTGCTCAAAACTCTTAAAGTGTGCAATTTAGCGCCCATCTTAATTAGACATTTTTGTTTCGAGTGATTGTTCCTGTCATATCCCTGTATGTTGATCATTCCTCCTAGACACACTGTATAAGGAATAGAGTAGATCCAAAATTGAACCATGTGGGACTCCCTTTTGATTTCTTACAAGTCACTAACATTTTATCTCCTTTAAACACTGTTTGAATTATTTAGCACAACTTTACGAGTTCTGTTTGTTAAGTATAATTCAAAACAGCTGACTATAAAACCGCCAATTCCAGAAAATTACAGTGTTTCTAAGAGAGTGGCATGATTTATGCAGTCAAACTTCTTGAAAAGAGCAGAATAAATGCCAACTGTTTGATGCGTTATTATTTAAGCCTTGTATGATCTGATATGTGAATGTATAAACGGCATCTTCACTAGAGCAACGCTTCTGGAAACCAAACAGTCGTGTGCTAAGTAAATTGTATCTGCTGAAATGCGTATCTATGCTCGAGCATATTACTTTTCCGGATGCACTGGAATAAAAACGTTGAAAGGCTCTTGACAGGTAGCTCTTTCGTGTCCTCACAACACATTTTACTAGTTTTTCCTGATTCGTGATATGTATTTCACTACTGTCTTTGACAACTTGCAATAATCATTTTCAGTATACGGTTCCAGATACTTTCGCAAACTCTTTGCTGACTGCTGCACTGGTAACAAGTTTTGGAAAGCCATTTGGTCATCAGCCAATAGGATTTTTGGTTGTTAGCAGGAGATGTGGATTCCTTGTTCGAAGGATGGCAATCGGTATTCGATTTCCTTATTTACCACCGCTATACAGTACTTTGAAGGTAATGCGTGTTCGGATCGGAACCATTTGAGGATGTGTTAAGTTCTGATGAAGTCACCTTCGTCGGAAGGAGAGAAATGCTACTGAACAATCGTTAATACATGCAAGATGGCTGGTAAGATCAATCCGATTTATATTCTTTGCCGAAGTTAAGTTTACCATGTCAGATCATCTAAAGTTGTTTATTACTATTGTTGAATACGTTGGTATCATTCCACGTGATTACGTGCTGTGGAGTAGGTTCGGGCTGGTTGCGAATTATTAAGTCCTTGGAGGGTGGTTGCTGCCAGATCCATAACTTAATTTCATTCTGCATAATCTTAAATTCTTCAGTGTTAACTGTTCATGGAGTATAAGGTTCCTGTCGCTCAGATGTTTCTGGGTTATGTTGAGATGGAACTGGCTGTTCCACCCCACTACTTTCCCTCATGGTGATCTGTGATTTTTATTATTAATGACACACTGGTCAACTCCAAATTGTGGTTCAGATATCCAGAACCTCCAGTAACTGTGTTTACTTATTTATTTCGTAACGCACATTCCCATCTGAATTACGTTGCTGTCAGTTACGAAATGAGTGAGTGTTTTGGTTGCGATCTCGTGAGTTGAGCAGCCCTAGTAAAGAGAAACATATTTTATTTGGTCTTTGGTGCCAACCTCATACTTAGGGTTGGACAGAGATGCAGCTGCGGTGGTAGAATCTTCGGAGTTGGCAGAAGCCTCCTCTCCGCCACCTCACCGATGAGCAGAGTGACCGTCAGCCGGCGCTCCGCTATTTTTCAGCTTTCGGTTTCAGGTTGGCTGAGAGGATGGACGGACTGAGCATGTCTCCATCAGCCTGAAAGGTAATTTCAGAGGATGCTATATATTCTAATAAGATAAATAATCCGTTCTTTTGCAGTACCGTCATAGCCAGGGCTACGTTGCGACTACCTATTGTAAATATTTTTCAAGTAAATTCACTGATTAGGTCATAGTTTTCTAACACGCACATGGTGCTTATTACATTCCAGCAGTATAAAGTTAATCCTGTGGCACCTTCAGAACATTCGGTGTGGGATGACTTGATATAACACTTAAGTCACGATTATTAATCTTCAGGAACATTTTGCAGAGTATTTGCCGCTTTTTCTTCGTGATGTGGAGCTCGCCCATTCTGTATCAGGCGATCATGTGATAGCCACCGTTAGAACAAAGAGCTGTCATTTTCATAATTTGTTCCAACTTAGGTTTACAATCGAGTAAATGGTATGTATTATTTAAGTATTCTTGCTTGTGGAGTTATTTGGTTTTATTTATTTTTGTTGGGTTGGTCTTTGTCTCGATGCTCCCACCAGTCCACGACCGCACGGAGAAAGGACCATGTGCTTCCAAAGTTATTTAACGATAGGATTTGCCTGTGATAAATGTGTAGTTTTGTTATTAATCAAAGAACGATTCAATGAGTATACAATTCTGCCATTGACTTCCAATCACCCACATGATGTTACCTGCACAGTCAATGAGCTCTGATCATTCACGAATAATTTCAAGCCAGACGAAGCTTGTGCTCATGTGAAGGATGTGGTAGGATGCATTATCGATTTATATTTGTTTTATGTCGTATATTTTTGTCTGCTCCTTCCCCACTTGTTTTTTTTATTTTTATTTTAGAGTAACCGAAAAAGTAATATCGTGAAGTATCAGTTTACTAAGTACATGACTGTTTGGATTCTAGAATCATTGTTCTAGTGATAATACTATTTACCCATTCACACATTAAATCATACAAGTGGTATCTTGACATTATATATTCACTGATCCCGTCAAATCTGTTCAGTACCCCATATACGCGTCGTGTGCATAAGTATGGGCAACAGTAGCCATTAAACAGTATACAAGCACCATTGGTATGAAAAACACTTACGAGAAGCACCTTATTCATGTTGCATGGTGGCAACATATTTTCCTCCAAATTACGAAACCGATTACATGTAGGCATTGAGCGCTCTCAGCGCATCAATTTTGTTTCATATATTTTGTTCACCTTTGGGATTGGGTGTGTTCCGTAGTAAATTATGTCTCTAAATGAGAATTACCCTCGAATTGTTCACGCTAGTAGTATCAGTCACCTGACCCCACCTGATAATGCAGCCCTGCACACATTAGTCCCCTAAGTTACATATAGTGAGTCAGTAATTAAAATGCGTTCCCATAAGGAAATTTACCATGCCAGATTTTGATCTAAGGAGTCTTACTGAGCTATCTCCTTTGTTTGTTGTTTCCTCCCTTTCCGTTCTGCTATTTTGTTTAATTGAAGACTAAAGTAACTAATTTGTTATATAAATATTCGCCCCCCCCCCCCCCTCTTACCAGTTATCAACAGAATGAAGCCAGGTAACGAGATGGTGAGCAAACATAGAAGCTCCAATGTACATCGTCAGGCAACGACCAATAAGATTATTCGACAAACACTAGGTCCTCATCTGTCGAATCCTATTCAGTAAAATATAAATAAAAGACAGGTAGTCTTTCAATGTTTGTGATGATAATATAATGGTTGTATAACGAAGAGTGTTGGTTGTATTATCCCTACCAAATGGCCCTGACTAACAATAACCTATGCCTTTCATGAATCACTTACCTCACAAAAATCTTCGTTACTCGAACTACTGCAATACAGCGAGCGCCAATACTGCCAGCTAAATAAAAGAGCCTAACAACTGAAGGCACTAACTAATGATAGTCACAGTCAGCAAAAGAAATATTTTGATTGGGAACAAACAATTTATTTACCTTAATCGTATTCAAAAGTCATTATATATATTGAGGACATCCAGTCTTAAAATTTCGTTTTTTCTGACAGACACACATCCAGATCGTCCGCTCTCAAAATTCTGCCAGTTCTCTCCCCACATCCACCACTGCTGGCGTCTCACCTCCAATTGCGCAACGCTACGCGCTGTTTGCGTCCAAATTCCCATCACTGCTATAGTGCTATAGCAAATATTCCAACAATGCAAACCAGCCACAGACTGAACACAGCAGTCAGTGATTTTCATACAGAGCGCTACGTGACGTTACCAACATAAGAACCTAAACAGCCTACTTACATAGCCCCCATGCTCCCCACAAAAAGTTTTACAAATTGTTTTGGGCACTGGTCACCACATATGTGTTATAAAATTTTTATATTAACGCTAACAAATATATCAAATGCACACACCTATCGATACAATGTTGGTCAAAAGCTAAAATTTTCTCACAGTCCAAAAAGACCGTCCTGATCATTCATCACAGTTGTAATTGCAGTTTTTTTCTCAAAGTCAAAGCAGTAAAAGAAAATGCACACGGAAGTAGTGGATTTCCATGCAGTCTTGAAGAAGTAGTGTTGTCCTTCCAACGGAAATACAGTGCTAACTCTTGAAATGCAGACAGGTAATGGGCAATAAAGAACAAAGACACAGCAGAGCCAGTCGAAGTTTTGAGAAATATTGGTAGGTAGGTCATCACAGAGCAGACCCACTGTAGTCCTGGTAGAGAATATGGTATTGGTGGGCCATCAAAGGTGCAGACCCACTGCAGTCCTTGTAGAGATGGCCAGCAGCTATCTGTCGCGACTGTGCAGGTGCCCAATCACCATCGAAGAGTCTTGCACACAATATAGCAAGTCCATAAACTCACAAACTTTTTGGAATGTCCATAGATCCAGCAATGCTGTTAACTAGTCCCTTGCTGTATTATTAACACACGTGCAAACACTAACAGGCCCAACTTCTCACATATCGTGCATATACTATGACCAACAGAAATGTGTGCACTGAAATGAATGCTTACAAATTACTTAATTTGATGAACTGGTGTCAACTACAATTTTATAACATGAGAATACAATTACAAAGCTACAGAAAACATCATTATAAAACCATAATAATACAGATAACATTTGTAGCAGTGCAGGCTTTACAAAAGAATAGAAATAAACTCATACATCATTGTTACAGGAATTATGACATAAGTATGTAAATAAAATAATGAGAATAGTTTCTGAAATATTAATTTCACACATGCGCATTGAAACAGAACAGAATAAATAATGTCTAAACATCTTTACAAAGTAAATAATATATTATTAATGCGAATTATATTTGAGGATAAGAGTATTCCTCATCATGGTGAATGTAGCTTAGTATTAGAAGAGAAAAAAAATGAAACATCACACAGGAAGAACACAAATACACAAGGGAACACAAACACATAGCGGAATAACACAAAAGGAAAGGACAGGGTTTGTTTTCAGTGTAACATTTGGTACTGTAGTCCAACCCAAAACTTCATTCAATAGATCTTTCCTCTTATTTCAACATTTGTTCCTACAAAGCAAAAAAACTAAAACAAAAATCATATCGAAGCCTGTTGTCCCTAACACCTACTATATTGTTCATATACTCTTTCAAAATAAATTTTCCTCATTGTACAATACTCATTTTTGTCCAAATCTTTCTCATATAACTTATTAATGCATTCTTTCCCTATTCTTCATAGTTAGTTTTTTATATAGTCTACCCTCTCTTAAGCTTATTTAAATCTACTGATCTCAGATATATATATACTTAGGGACTAGGCAATGCTGCAACACATAACAAATTAACACAACCAGCAATGACAAAAAAATGCAAATTGCCAAAGCAAGCAACAGTATATCTAAACTGGCAAATGAAATGCAACTTTACAACTAATATAAGCCAATGTGCAGCAACAAGAAAAATACATCAGTAGTAAAATTGACTTAACGCAAGGTAAAATTCAGCAGGACACTGCCTGACAAACAGCAGCAGCAAATGCAGTAACTTATACCTAAAAATGGTAAAGCTCAAGCAAATGTCTAATACCTATGTCAGATCTTAACACAAGAGTGATGTATCACAAAAACTTACTCTGCAAAAAATTTACCAAATCGTTGAAAAAATTATGTATGCAATCCCTGTGAAGGGAAATGTCTATTTGTGCTCTCTTTTCTAAGAAATTAAATCATAAAATTATTCTTTAAGGGGTCTGTAGACAGAAAATAGTGATATTAGTACATCTATTAATTTTATTTTAACCAATGCCGTAGTGCAACTAGAAACTAGATATTAAATAAAATAGGAAAATATAAATATAAAGCAAGGCATGAAACGTCATTCACTAGCCATATGGCATCTCCTAAGGCAATAAAATATCTTTCAACTAGA
Source organism: Schistocerca gregaria (assembly GCF_023897955.1). NCBI lineage: Eukaryota > Metazoa > Arthropoda > Insecta > Orthoptera > Acrididae > Schistocerca > Schistocerca gregaria. The sequence continues at coordinate 518,258,278 of NC_064924.1, forward strand.
AAGACATTAGTCATAAAATGTTTCTCATCATTTCATTAGGTATTTCAGTAAATGACTGAAAGTACAGCCTCCAAACTGTAATCATATGTTTTCAAGTACGAGCGTGTCGTATTTGCGATGCTTTCTACAAAGGAATGACAACAGAGAGGTTAATGGCCTCTTTTGTCTCCACCTAGTGGCGTTTCCTCCAGGAGACTGGAGCAGCTGGGCGCCCGTAACACATTATGTTAAGGTCACTTAGCTTTCTTACCGAAATATTTACGACAGCGGTCTCAGCTACAGTGACAGTTTGATACCGATAAAATTTCACAGGTCGAAAAATTACAGTAGAAATGCGTAGAAACGAAATCTCATGAATAGCAGTGTTGTGATACATCCACAAATATACACATGTTTCATAACTCTTAAAGTACGATTCTTGGTTTCCAACATCCTTTTTCACAAATCAGAGTCCCTAACCACTACTCATTATTCCTTACCTTATTACACATATACATATTCGTCGACAGTTCTTCAATATTTCATCATAATAAATACGTAGCATAATCAAATTCCTCATATAGCATCAACTTATTGATCATAAACATACATCAACAGCATAATACACATGGTCGTTGTAACAACATCATCATAACACCTCAGTCAAATCTCAAAAACGTCGTAGTTTCCTGCAATATTTTCAAAACCCAAAAAAAACACTCTACTCATTTCAATAGTGCCATCTACTTCAAACGTACTATAAAAATCGTGATGCCATACCAAATATACCATTCAAAGCTCTCATAGTATCAAGTGATTCCGAAAAAAATATGAAGAGTTCACAAAGTACAGACAAAATACAGTATCATAAGCGTGAAGTTATCCAGCTCTGTAATTGCGTAAACTCGTGTCACTGACGTAGTAAAAAAAAATTTTTGTCTCTCTCAGTTAAATGATCAGATAGCTGTGTAATTATGTGTTACAGAAATATGATATCGATGTGTAAAATTGTATAAGCAAATACCATATTAGCTAGGGCTCCTTGTGCTTGCCATACACATGGTACACAAATTAAGCGTCTACCCCCAGAGGATTAATGTAATTATACCCTCAGGTGTTACAGATTACAGCAACGGAAAACCTTTGTATCTTTATAATTCAAAAATCTTTAAAAATAAATGTTTTAAGTACAAAATTAATCTCTCATATGCGCGTCCTGTAGCGCTAAACTGTGCGTCTTGCTGTAAGATAATTCTGTGGAAGTGTCGTAGTTATCGTCCTCCGTAAGCAAAGTTCTGCAGAAGTCAATGTACTTACCTCGTTCTAAACAAAAGTGAAATGCTTTGCTTATAGATATCGTAGTTATTACGATTATTGCCGTGATGAAGAAAGTACTGTACTGTAACGTATTGTTGTGTAACGGAAGAGGCTGTCTCATTGTAGCTATACCACAAAAGTTATTACTAAAACATGTTTTACTTTCCAGAAGAATTCAGAAAAACTGTGCAGATATCAAACAGATACAGCGCAAAAGCAATAATATAAATGGTCTCACTTAATAGTGGCGTCGTGATATAATCGTGTAGCTGTCAAATAAACTAACCACTGTGTCATCTGGAATCTCTCAGAAATTACTTTAAAACCAGAATGTATTTTGAAGTAAACCAAAATGTTGCATTAAAATCTCATTAGCAGTACCGGTATATGTTCAAAGTATGTAAGCCTTATAGTCGTTACGTAATAGTGCAACGAACAAGGAAGAATGTACACACAGTAACACCATATCGTCTATTCACTACAAAAATGCATCCGTAATTACTGTCTAAATAAGTTCCCTAGGTTATTGACTGGATTTTTAACATCAAAACATGTTGTTGCTGTTGTCTTCAGTCCTGAGACTGGTTTGATGCAGCTCTCCATGCTACGCTATCCTGTGCAGGCTTCTTCATTCCCAGTACCGACTGCAGCCTATATCATTCTGAATCTGCTTAGTGTATTTATCTCTTGGTCTCCCTCTAAGATTTTTACCCTCCACGCTGCCCTCCAATACTAAACTGGTGCTCGCTCGATGTCTCAGAACATGTCCTACCAACCGAACCCTTCTTCTAGTCAAGTTGTGCCACAAGCTCCTCTTCTCCCCAATTCTGTTCAATGCCTCCTCAAAAGTTATGTGATCTACCCATCTAATCTTCAGAATTCTTTTGTAGCACCACATTTCGAAAGATTCTATTCTCTTCTTGTCTAAACTATTTATCGGGGACATGGCTACACTCCATACAAGTACTTTCAGAAACGACTTCCTGACACTTAAATCTATACTCGATGTTAACAAATTTCTCTTCTTCAGATACGCTTTCCTTGCCATTGCCAGTCTACATTTTATATCCTCTCTACTTCGACCATCATCAGTTATTTTGCTCCCCAAATAACAAAACTCCTTTACTACTTTAAGTGTCTCATTTCCTAATCTAATTCCCTCAGCATCACCCGCATTAATTCGACTACATTCCATTATCCTCGTTTTGCTTTTGTTGATGTTCATCTTATATCCTCCTTTCAAGACACTATCCATTCCATTCAACTGCTCGTCCAAGTCCTTTGCTGTCTCTGACAGAATTACAATGTCATCGGCAAACCTCAAAGTTTTATTTCTTCTCCATGGATTTTAATAACTACTCCGAATTTTTCTTGTTTCCTTTAGTGCTTGCTCAATATACAGATTGAATAACATCGGGGAGATGCTGCAACCCTGTCTCACTCCCCTCCCAACGACTTCTTCCCTTTCATGTCCCTCGACTCTTATAAATGCCATCTGGTTTCTGTGCAAATTGTAAATAGCCTTTCGCTCCCTTTATTTTACCCCTGCCACCTTAAGAATATGAAAGAGAGTATTCCAGTCAACATTGTCAAAAGCTTTCTCTAAGTCTACAAATGCTAGAAACGTAGTTTTGCCTTTCCTTAATCTTTCTTCTAAGATAAGTCGTAGAGTCCATATTGCCTCACGGGTTCCAACATTTCTACAGAATCCAAACTGATCTTCCCCAAGGTCGGCTTCTATCAGTTTTTCGATTTTCTGTAAAGAATTCGCGTTAGTATTTTGCAGCTGTGACTTATTAATCTTACTCACCAGATGGTAGAGTTTTGTCAGGACCGGCTCTCCCAAGGCTGTCAGTAGTTCTAGTGGAATGTTGTCTACTCTGGGGGCCTTGTTTCGACTCAAGTCTTTCAGTGCTCTGTCAAACACTTCCTGCAGTATCATATCTTCCATTTCATCTTCATCTACATCCTTTTCCATTTCCATAATATTGTCCTCAAGTACATCGCCCTTGTATAGACCCTCTATATACTCCTTCCATCTTTCTGCTTTCCATTCTTTTCTTAGAACTGGGTTTCCATCAAAGCTCTTGATATTCATGCAAGTGGTTCTCCTTTCTCCCAAGGTTACTTTAATTTTCCTGTAGGTAGTATCTATGTTACCCCTAGTGAGATTAGCCTCTACATCCTTACATTTGTCCTCTAGCCATCCCTGCTTAGACATTTTGCACTTCCTGTCGATCTCATTTTTGAGACGTTTGTATTCCTTTTTGCCTGATTCTTTTATGGCATTTTTATATTTTCTCCATTCATCAATTAAATTCAATATTTCTTCTGTTACCCAAGGGTTTCTACTAGCCCTCGTCTTTTTACCTATTTGATCCTCTGCTGCCTTCACTATTTCACCCCTCAAAGCTACCCATTCTTTTTTTACTGTATTTCTTTTCCCCATTCCTGTCAATTGTTCCTTTATGCTCTCCCTGAAACTCTGTACAACCTCTGGTTCTTTCAGTTTATCCAGGTCCCATCTCCATAAATTTCCACCTTTTTGCAGTTTCTTCAGTTTTAATCTACAGGTCATAACCAATAGATTGTGGTCAGAGTCCACATCTGCCCCTGGAAATGTCTTACAATTTAAAACCTGTTTCCTAAGTCTCTGTCTTAGCATTATATAATCAATCTGATACCTTTTAGTATCTCCAGGGTTCTTCCATGTATACAGTCTTCTTTTATGATTCTCGAACCAAGTGTTAGCTATGATTAAGTTGTGCTCTGTGCAAAATTCTACCAGGCGGCTTCCTCTTTTATTTCTTAGCCCCAATCCATATTCACCTACTGTTTCCTTCTCTCCTTTTCCCACTCTCGAATTCCAGTCACCCATGACTATTGAATTTTCGTCTCCCTTCACTACCTGAATAATTTATTTTATCTCCTCGTACATTTCATCAATTTCTTCGTCATCTGGAGAGCTAGTTGGCATATAAACTTGTACTACTGTGGTAGACGTGGGCTTCGTGTCTATCTTGGCCACAATAATGCGTTCACTATGCTGTTTGTAGAAGCTTACCCTTACTCCTACTTTTTTTATTCATTATTAAATCTACTCCTGCATTACCCCTCTTTGATTTTGTATTTATAACTCTGTATTCACCTGACCAAAAGTCTAGTTCCTGCTGCCACCGAACTTCACTAATTCCCACTATATCTAACTTTAACCTATCCATTTCCCTTTTTAGATTTTCTAACCTACCTGCCCGATTAAGGGATCTGAGATTACATGCTCCGATCAGTAGAAAGCCAGTATTCTTTCTCCTGATAACGACGTCCTCCCGAGTATTCCCGGCCCGGAGATCCGAATGGGGGACTATTTTACCTCCGGAATATTTTACCCAAGAGGACGCCATCGTCATTTAATCATACAGTAAAGCTGCATGCCCTCGGGAAAAATTACGGTTGTAGTTTCCCCTTGCTTTCAGCCGTTCGCAGTACCAGAACAGCAAGGCCTTTTTGGCTAATGTTATAAGGCCAGATCAGTCAGTCATGCAGACTGTTGCCCCTGCAACTACTGAAAAGGCTGCTGCCCCTCTTCAGGAACCACACGTTTGTCTGGCCTCTCAACAGGTACCCCTCCGTTGTGGTTGCACCTACGGTACGGCTATCTCTATTGTTGAGGCGCGCAGCCTCCCCACCAACGGCAAGGTCCATGGTTCATGGGGGTAGGCTTTAAAACATAATTGCATGTTAACCGATTCTAAGTGTGACAAAGCGTACTAGTAACGTGAAGTGAAAGATTTTATGGCAAAGACTAAGTTAAAAAGCAGATTATCTCTCAATAAACGGTTTTACTTGTGAAATGTGGTGAAATCCTTTACTCTTCGTATTACGCAATTATCATGTGGTATACGTCGGATTCTGTAACCATTGTAAATCAGAAGGAATTTGTGACTCATGTGTTACTTCTTATGTGACAATGAATGAGCTTCAATGAGAACTTTCTGACCAATACACAGTTTCTTTGTATTTGCTTTACCGTGTAGTTTTCTCCTTTTGTCTGCAGCAGAATTTATATTTTTATAGCCAGATCAATTATGTCTTTGAGTCGAAGTTTACGTGTATTCCGAAAAGGTACCAGCTCTCTGATTCAGTTCGGTGGTTCTTCATTCTTCAGTACAAGAATAGGTGGTAAAGCTGTGGAGCCATGAGGCATTTCATTCAGCACGTTTTGAAATATGTGTAAATATCTGACCCAATACTGATGCTTTCTGTGACAATAAAGTCTGCAAAGCTTATTGATTTCTTTCATAATCCGTTCAGACGGGTTACAATGTGGTGAGTACAATGAAATAAAAACAGGTTTGATTTTACGATTCCGAAGCATGCGTGACCAAACAGCAGATCTGAATTGCGTTCCGTTATCTGAAATGACTTCAGAAACGTGGTCGTCTTCACCTAAGAAATTTTTTAACAAAGGCGTTGGATAAAGACCATCCAGTGGCTTTATGTAACGGAGTGAAAGAAACAAATTTTGAAGTAAGATCAACAACGACTAAAACGTACGAAAATCCGTTCGATGTTCTGACAAAGGGTCCCAAGAGATCAACAGCAGCAAATTCTTTTAATTTAGAAGGAGTGATAGGAAACAACGGAGCACAATGTGAGATAGCAGATGGTTTAGCTTTTTGACATAGTTTACAAGTAGACAAGACTCTTCGAAATCTCTTTCCCAAATTGTTAAAACAACAAGTAGTCCGTAGAATAGGATAAAATTTTCGTGACCAATATGTACGTAGCTGAAATGAATGTACCAAATGAGCTTATTAACAAAATCGTCAGGAATGCAAAGTGCCCATAGCTTATCATCAACAGTGCAGCGGGGAAGAGTATGTTGCTTCTAACCAGATAATAAGGCCGAATCTAAATGTTTGTCTTTTCATGCCATTTACTTTTGATGTCTTTCGAAATTGGATCCTTATCTTGTTCATGAGTAATGTCCTTTAAACATGTAGTGATGATGTTTTCAAAGGCGACTCTATGAATGTAAAGAATACTGAAATTTTTCTCGAGGTTGCCTTCTGTGTTACTTTTCTCAAGCCCAGCCGGTGCGCGTGACAGAGCGTCCGCAACAATGTTCTCCTTGCCGGGAATGTAGACTACTGTGAAGTGGAAACCTTGCAGAAACAATGCCGAACGATTTAACCTGTCATTTAATTTTGAAGACGTAAGAAACTGTAATGCACCATGATCACTGTATACTTTTACGCGCTTACCAGAAAGAAAGAAACGGAATTTGTTAAATTCCCAAACGATAGCTAAAGCTTCTAATTCAGTAACGGAATATTTTTTTCAGATTTTGTTAGCACTCGGCTAGCAAAATCAATGGTTTTCTGAACAGTAGTGTCATTTTCTATAGCTTCTTGGAATAAATGGGCACCAAGACCGACTTTAGAAGAATCCGTGCTGAGGCAGAAATCTTGTGACAGATCTTTATGAGCTACTATTGGCGCGTTAAGTAGCGCTTCTTTCAAAGAACTGAATTCCAACTGTGCCAGTTAGTCCCTGGTCCAAACAGTATTTTTTCCTGTGAGAGAACAAAGTTATGGTGTAACTAGAATTTGCACATTCAGAAAACGACGGTAAATATTTACGATACCTAAAAAAACTGCGGACTTGTTTTTTTTTTGTGGATGAAACTGGAATGGCTGGCAGGGTCGCCATATGAAACATCTCCTTAGAAAATTTTGATAAATGACAGCGCTGGAAAACCTCTACGTTATTTGATTTTCAAACAACTGAGCAAAACTGGACGTGCTCAGACATTTCTCTCTTTACTTATTCTGATCATCAACAACCTGACACAATATTTTTAGCGCAACGCAGTCTGACTTTCAAAAATCCCTATAAAAGAATGGTCCTGACTAACAAAAATCTATACCTTTCATGAATCACTTACCTCACAAAAATCTTCGTTATTCGAACTACTGCAATACAGCGAGCGCCAATACTGCCAGCTAAATAAAAGATCCTAACTACTGAAGGCACTAACTGCTGATAGTCACAGTTAGCAAATGAAAGATTTTGATTGAGAACAAACAGTTTATTTACCTTAATAGTGTTCAGAAGTCATATCAGTTGAGGACATCCAGTCTTACAAAATTCGTTTTTTCTGACGCACACACGTCCAGATCGTCCGCTCTCAAAATTCTGCTATCTCTCTCCCCACAGCCACCAATGCTGGCGTCTCACTTCCAACTGCGCAACGCTACGCGCTGTTCGCGTCCAACTGCTCAACAATATAATAGCAAATATTCCAACAATGCAAACCAGCCACAGACTGAACACAGCAGTCAGTGATTTTCATACAGAACGCTACGTGACGTTACCAACATAAAAAACTAAACAGCCTACTTACACTTGCAATACATATTAGACTATGCAATTATAAGAAATAAGTTGTTGAATAACTTTTGTGCAAATGCCAAAACAACCAATTCTGTACATTAACACAAAATTAGTAGCAGCATGGAAAATTTACCTCATTGTCTCAGTTTATTTCTACGTATTTAATATGAAAATCTGCTAGTATGTTGGCAGATGATTAGTTGATTAAAAGGTCAGTCGAATGTAATGGTAAGGCAGGGACTTGAAGAATAAAGGTGTGAAGCTGAGTAGGCTGTAAAGTAAAATAATCTGTAGAAAACATGATTATAGTTGTGTTTAAAATTTATCGGTGTAGTTAATGGTATTGTAGAGGCATATTTGTTTAAACTGGAGTATCTTAAAAATTTGTAAATATGTTCGATGATGGTCTAGAACATAAGAGCTGACGTGAATGCTGTAGTAGTCTTCACGTGATACAATTGAAGAAGGAGCAAACGTATGTGGTATGTATGTGTCTGTGATGTCCGTAGCTGGTTGAATAAGGTTATTGGTAAGAACTGAGCGGCAAAGTGCTGTATGTGTACAAGTTTATTCGATGTTAGGAATATACATATTTGTAACTGAGTCACTTCTCAGTATATGTTTGCCATTTAGAGATTTTTTTAAACAGTGCATGATAGTAAAGCTAACAGTGACTGAATTTCGCTATGGCACACTACACATTGAATTGGACCTTGGCTGAATTTGTTGAGCATTAGGAATTTATGGAGTCTAGTCGAGATGCGAGCAGTCCATTGCACAACACCCCTGGCTTATATGACAGTAAGTAATTAAGTATCTGCAGTTTTGCTCTAATTGTCATTATGTTGGCTCTACGACTTTATGTGCGCAACAGCTTCCAGCTGGCACCCTTGACTTCGCTTGTGGCTGCTCTCACCGTTATCTCTAGAGTCTGCTTTGCACTGTTGCGACACAAGTATGGCCACTTCTCTCACTGATTGCACCATAGAAGAACAGAGTTCCGTAATCTGTTCTTTGTGGTCTGGAGGTGCATCAGCAGCAGCAATCCGTAAAGACTTTCGTACAATAAGTTGAAAATGTTTTCTCAAAGCTAAATTTTTCTCAGTGGATTAAACGGTTCAAAAGTGGTCGAATGAGCATGAAGGACGAGGAAAGTACAGAGCGTCCAGGTACACCCTCCGTTTCTTAATTTTGAATCGTCCATAAACCGCCGTCCACACTGCTCAGACTCTTCAGCCGTGGCGTTTAGAGGTATTGGAGCATCATGCACACAGTCTCTACCTCTCTCCGTCGGATTACCATCTGCTTGGTCCGTTCAAAGACACTTGAAGAGCCCATCCATTCAGCTCCGATCAACAGGTGAAGGATGTGGTGCGTGCGTGGCTTGAAACGCAATTAAAAACCTTTTTTCAGGTAGTGTCGGTGAGCTTCTCCAGCGATGGACCAAGTGTGAAGTACACTAATACAGACTTCACAAGGAATCGTAGAATCAATATTTCCAAAAGGACGCGGGCACAGTGAACCAGGTATATTTCACACACTTAACTCCATATGCATAAATATAAATAACAGTCCTGATGAATAGACAGTCCACGTCGTATAACACTCGAACACAGACAATCCAATCGATGAACCAAAGAGAGAACCAAATTACGTTTGCAAATGTTCGCTTTAGATTCGGATAGTGCGTAGAGCTCTTGAGCTACTGTGTTGGCACAGGCCAAACGTGTCGTGATTAGCTTCCGGTTAGAATGTCGCTTAGCGCACGTGACTGTGTGCACTGTAGACGTACGTTGGTCTGCATCACGGCTGTTGTCCACTCCATGGCAACGGCTGCGCGCGCTGTACGAGTGTGCGGCCTGAGTTGGAGGCAGAAAATCAGGCGGCAGGATTCGACACCAAATCCACGCCCTCCCCCACCCCTGCGGCCGAATAAGGAAGAGAGCTCAGCCGTATAGACTGCCTGCTAACATACTGACGACGATCAACTGATGAGGCGGACCCCGAGGAAAGAGGGTCCTCGTCCAGCACAGATCAAGCTCACGTGAAGGCATCTGCCTGAGGTACGCCAGGAAATCTGACAAAACTGACGCATCCAGAGACGCCGAGGCTGGCGGCACGAGACGCAATTGCACTGTCAGGACGCAGCGACTCAAAGAAGGTCGCCTGGTGTTGGGCCAGTGTATTGGCATTGGGCGGGGAGCCCATGACGACATCGGGCATATACAATACCCACGACACGGGGGACCGTGGTGGCTATGTCAGAGGCTGCGCTGCTAGCAGAGATGTGTATGGTAATTTCAAGGAGGCATCAGGTGCAGTGATGGTCCTGAAATGCGACTGAGGTTACCACTCTCACGGGGACTGTGGTGGTGACGCCATCATATGTAGTCGTGGCCCCGACCTGCGATACCACTGAGACACCGGGTGCGGCAGCTGGTTGGTGGTGGCGCTTGTGACTGTTACGGAAATGAAGTGGGTGGCTGTGCAGCTGGAGGCGGCGGCGGCGTCATCGGCAGCGGCTTGATCGCACGAGCAGGTGCAGACCAGAAACCCAACTATATTGCGACAGCTGGGCCTTGGCGGTTTGATCCTGCAGGCGGCAGTATCAGAACGAGCGGAATATCTACGGATTTGATGCTAGTGCTGCAGCACCCATCAGAAAGGCCTACTCTTGTCTCCACTATAATGTCGCACTTCTCTGTATGGAAATCGTGATACAGTACGTGTTGGCCAAATGTAAACTTCAGACTTCTTACCAGGGCTCTTCCCAAGACGAAGGTTGCAAGAGACGAAGCAATGTCTGGTGCTGCCAGCTGTACAATAAATCAGCTGGTGATTCCTGCCAACCGGCATCGAACTGTATCAACCTAGAAAAATCAAGGAGTATCCTTCTTTAGTGTGGCTTTCCTTAAGCTTGACCATTCGCTGCCTGAACTTGCAAGCTCGCCATTCGACTGAGGACGGAAGGGAGCGGAATGCATACAGGAAATACCTTGTGGTCCTGCCATGGTCCACCCAGCTTAGGACATGGAAAGACATGTTGCCACAGCATAGTCTGAGTCTGTTGACATAAACCACAGTTCGTCGTCAGTGCTTGAATCTGAAGCGCAATAGCCACCCACGACCAAGTTCTTCTTGCTAGCTGCTTAGTGCGTACCACATCCCAGTGGGACGAGTGAAGCCGTTCGAAAACTCAGCGTTGCAGCAAGGCAGGGATGAATAAGTGAGGCATGTTGTGTGAAGTGTGGAGCAGAAGCACTCTATCGTGAATCGATAAAGAATGTTGACAAGCGAAGTATCTTCTGCCATTCGCGACCAGAATGGCGGCTTCTACAGCTCACCATTCAGTCAAAACAGTGGACATTCCGAAGCATCTCTCCAGTACGTGTCTCCAGGGTCACTTACAAAGCTTCCAGCGGAAAATCGTCCAACTGATGGTATACATCGTTGTCAGTTTGAAGGTATTCGAACTCAGTGCATGCAAACTTGTAGTCACGTCCCACTTGTAACAATCATAATGAGTCCGTCTTGGAGTGCTATTTCGATGGGTGGTGCATGAAGTCATAGTCATACTCGTTTAAGGCCCATGGATAGGATTTGGTCATCGTTATTTCTCATGTCGTTCTGTAAGGTCCGAAAATTGTAACTAGCGGTTCATGGTAAGTAATCAGGGTGAACATGCAGCCGACAAGACGGCACGAGCTTCATACTGGGTGGCATCTGACATTAATACTAGCTGTGAATCAGCAACGTCATTGCAGGAGCACTTCCCTCAGAGTGCACTGCTGTGTCCAGACGAATTTTTGATCTTTACACTGGAATTTTTTAAGAGATGTGGCAATTTGTGCTGCATTAGGAATAAACCCAAGAAAGTCTGAAATTCTTTTAAATTCTTGGAGAATGGTAGATCTCCAATTGCTTAAAGATGTTTGTTGAAAAACCACTTGCAATGACAGATGATGACATTGTCAGACCATTCGATATGCGGCTGGAAGAACTGGCACTTCGACGGTTGCAGCAAAAACCTAAGTCTTCCAAAAACTGATACGGTTTCTGAATATTGGCAAAGTGATCCCGTTGATCATTACCAGACATAATAATGTCGTCCAAGTAGTTGCTACAGCAGAGAACCTTCTCCATGACTTCTTCAAGATATCGTTGAAATATTGCTGGGACTAAAGATCCTCCAAAAGGCAACCTACACTGCTGGATAAAAATTAGTATACCCTTTTAGAGGTTTCCAATTCACCCGACATTTATTGTTCGAAACAGTGCATACTGAGTACATGAAATAATGACATTTACAGGTAAATAATACAAGCGGTTCTGAGGCATCGTCGGCCGCTGTGGCCGAGCGGTTCTAGGTGTTTCAGTGCGGAACCGCGATGCTGCTACGGTCGCAGGTTCGAATCCTGCCTCGGCCATGGATGTGTGTGATGTCCTTAGGTTAGTGAGGTTTAAGTAGTTTCAAGTCTAGGGGACTGATAACCTCAGATGATAAGTCCCATAGTGCTCAGAGCCATTTTTTTTTTTCTGAGGAATCAGGTATCGACCCATCCTGAAGGCCCATATGAGTACATGCGGCAGCCTCCACCGGCGGCTATGCAGGCTCCGACTATGGCATTCAGTCGATCGTACAGATGACAAATGTTGTCGTGGGGTACGTTACTCCACGCCTTCTCGAACTGTTCACGTTGTTCTGTAAGAGTTCTTGGTTGACGAATGGCACGAGCCACTTTTCATCTTATCATATCCCACACGTGCTCGACTGCATACAAGTCTGGAGATTGTGCTGGCCAGGGAAGTTCCTGCACATCTTGGAAAGCATGCTAAGTTTCATTGGTGATGTGTGGGCGAGCATTATATTGTTGGAACAACAAATCACCTTCCTTTTGCAGGTACAGCAAAAAGCAGGACTAATGATGAAACTTCCTGGCAGATAAAAACTGTGTGGCGGACCGAGACTCGAACTCGGGACTTTTGCCTTTTGCGGCCAAGTGCTCTACCGACTGAGCTACCCAAGCACGACTCACAGTTTTAATCTGCCAGGAAGTTTCATACCAAGGCACACTCCGCTGCACAGTGAAAATCACATTCTGGAAACATCCCCTAGGCTGTGGCTAAGCCATGTCTCCGAATTATCCTTTCTTTCAGGAGTGCTAGTCCTGCACGGTTCGCAGGAGAGCTTCTGTAAGGGTTGGAAGGTAGGAGACGAGGTACTGTCAGACGTAAAGCTGTGAGGAGGGGGCGTGAGTCGTGCTTGGGTAGCTCAGTCGGTAGAGCACTTGTCTCCGACAGGCAAAGGTCCCGAGTTCGAGTCCCGGTCCGGCACATTGTTTTAATCTTCCGGGAAGTTTCATATCAGTGCATACTCCGATGCAGAGCAAAAATCTCATTCCAGGTGTGACGATGTTCTGAACGTACTGGGTGCTGGTTAGCATTTGCTGTAGAAACACGAAAACTGAACGAATATTGTAGCTTATCGCGCCTCAGATCATAAGACCTGGGGCGGATTCAATGTGTCTCGGGAAAAATACACTTGCGTGCATGCAGAACGTGCTTTCATCGCTGAAGACCACGGCGCACCACTACTATCTTCCAAGTGATCCTCTGATTGCACCAATCGAGCTGTGCACGTCGATGCTCTGCCATGACTGGAAGATGGGTTTGGGGTGTGTGCGCTCGTAGTTACACAGCTAATAACCGGCTCGGAACAGTTCGTGCTGACAAAACCTGTTATCTGTGCAGTGGTAACTGTACGATCTGCCACTGTTGCCCTCACAATAAGACGCTCCTGGCGGCGTGGACATCCAGAACCTGGTTGTGAAAATATTCAGGCTTCTTGCACAACTGACGCAGGACGTGCGACGTGCGTTGTGAGTCTCCAAAAGGAAAAGCCGCCACATGGAAAGCCGCAATATGACCCCTTTCTCACTCGCTCAGTTGGCTGTAAGAAGAACCAGTGCATCTCCGTGGTATAGCCGCCTGCTTCCTTCACACGTTTGCACCACACGTAGCCTTCTGGCAGTGAACATTCCCTATTAAAGGGTAGGCACAGACAGCGCTCTGCTAACTACGCCACTAAGCTATTTTTTGGCCGACGACGTTGAAACCATTATCATTACATCTACTATCTCCCAGATGGCATATGCCGTAATCGGATCAAAATCGACGTTATCCTTCCTGTTGTACTAATTATTATGTGTATTATATCTGTATAACAGTTGTGATGTGTCAAGCACCAGCTTCTGCTTCGGCACCACAAAGTGCACTCAAAAACCGAGTGGCTACGTCAAAAAATGATGTCAGTAAAAATTGTGTACCCTTGTTGTAATAAATTATAATAAATTAATTGCAGGTACTTAATGACTTACCCTCCCAATAGTCACTGCGTGCGAACGCTCTGCCTACTCTCTCAAGACAGCTATTTCTGATGTCATTTATAGCTCTGTGCATAATATCACCCTGCGCAAGACCACCATTGAAAGTATACTACTGGTCATTAAAATTGCTACATCAAGAATAAATGTAGATGATAAATGGGTACTAATTGGACAAGGGTATTATACTAGAACTGACATGTGATTACTTTTTCACGCAATTTGGGTGCATAGATTCTGAGAAATCAGTACTCATAACAACCATCCTTGGGAGTAATAACGGTCTTGATACGCCTGGGCATTGAGTCAAACAGAGCTTGGATGGTGTGTACACGTACAGCTGCCCATGTAGCTTCAAGACGATACCACAGTTTATCAAGAGTAGTGACTGGTGTATTGTGACGAGCAAGTTGCTCGGTCACCATTGACCAGACGTTTTCAATTGGTGAGACATCTGGAGAATGTGCTGGCCAGGGCAGCAGTCGAACATTTTCTGTATCCAGAGAGGCCCGTACAGGACCTACAACATGCGGTCGTGCATTATCCTGCCGAAATTTAGGGTTTCGCAGAAATCGAATGAAGCATAGAGCCACGGGTCGTAACACATCTGAAATCTAACGTCCACTGTTCAATGTTTCGTCAATGCGAACAAGAGGTGACCGAGTCGTGTAACCAATGGCCGGGTGATACGCTAGTATGGCGATGACGAGTTTACGCTTCCAATGTGCGTTCACCGCGATGTCGCCAAACACGGATGCGACCATCATGATGTTGTTAACAGAACCTGGATTCATCCGAAAAAATGACGTTTTTCTATTCGTGCACACAGGTTCGTCGTTGAGTACACCATCGCAGGCGCTCCTGCCTGTGATGCAGCGTCAAGGGTAACCGCAGCCATGGCCTCCGAGCTGATAGTCTATGCTGCTGCAAACGTCGTCGAACTGTTCGTGCAGATGGTTGTTGTCTTGCAAACGTCCCCATCTGTTGATTCGGGGATCGAATCGTGGCTGCACGATCCGTCACAACCATGTGGATAAGATGCCTGTCATCTCGACTGCTAAACCCACTGACACCATATTCTGGTAACAATAATTGGATCTCGACCAACGCGAGCAGCAATGTCGCAATCGCGATAATCAACAATCCGACCTTTATCAAAGTCGGAAACGTGATGGTACGCATTTCGCCTCCTTACACGAGGCATCACAACAACGTTTCACCAGGCAACGCCAGTCAACTGCTGTTTGTGTATCAGAAATCGGTTGGAAACCTTCCGCATGTCAGCACGTTGTAGGTGTCGCCACCGGCGCCAACCTTGTGTGAATGTTCTGAAAGGCTACTCATTTGCATATCACAGTATCTTCTTCCTGTCGGTTAAATGTCGCGTCTGTAGCACGTCATCTTCGTGGTGTAGCAATTTTAATGGCCAGTAGCGTAAATTTGTATCTTCTATGCAAAAATTTATACAGCAATCTAATAGTGTACTTAACTTATATTAATATGTTGAGGGATCGAATCCCTTGTTCCCCCTTTTTATTTAATGATTTATACTTATGTATGTGTTCTATATATCATCACTCTCTATTTGTTTGCCCGCTGAAGTGGCCGTGCGGTTCTAGGCGCTACAGTCTGGAACCGAGCGACCGCTTCGGTCGCAGGTTCGAATCCTGTCTCGGGCATGGATGTTTGTGATGTCCTTAGGTTAGTTAGGTTTAATTAGATCTAAGTTCTAGGTGACTGATGACCGCAGAGGTTAAGTCGCATGGCGCTCAGAGCCATATTTTGTCTATTTGTTTCGGCCTCTCAGACCACTGTTAGATATTTTAGTAGGATACAGTACAACAGCGCACTGCGGAAACTCAATTCGTGTAAAGGAGCCATTAAACATTTTTTAAGACAACATTGCCCGTCGGTGGAATGGTGTGAGCAAATTTCTCCAGTTGACGAATAATTTGTATATGAAATAAGCACACAGTTAACAAGCGCCAGTGCATGTAATAGGTTTGTCTCTTCCCGCATTAATCAGTGGGAGGCTGTTACGTTGCATAGTACTTACAGTAATGTCAAGTTAAAATCTCCCTGTATAAAAGTGAGATCACGGTAGGAGAAGAAACTTTCATGTTACCTTCTCTGGTGGCTTGTACACGGTGTGACACGGTACTATGGTGTGCCACTATAAGCACATCCGAGTGGTCTCTCTGATCAGGAGGCCAAGATGATGCCGAGACCATGCTAACGGTATAGGTCGCGTCGTCACTCTAGGATGACCTCTATGCCTACGATATTGGATCGGCGTTTCGTAGGTCGTCTGTGGTTCCCCAGTACCAGGACCATGTCCGATACGTATTTCTTGCACCTGTCAGTACAAAAATTCCCCAGTTATTATACAGTCTCTTAATATTAATTGATATCGTCAAGGGCTTGGAAGAGGGCTGTTTTGGTTTATGCATTTATTTGTCTTCGGTTTACTCCATTTCATTATAGCAAGTTTCTTAGTTTTAGAAAGATTAGCCGCTGCCATAAGCCAGCGTTACCAAGGTGCGCCCGATTGTCGAGCAGGCTCTTTCTTTCTTTGCAGTCTGATATTGTATCATGCAAATGGTATTTCATTTCACCCATATGTAGTGATTTTAAACCACTTGTATAGACCTCTCCCACGACCCTTTTCCCAGCCTCCCATATTATACGAGTGTGCCGAAGCACCAATGAAGAGAAGAAACTAAGTTGCGGAAACAAAGAGAGAAGAGTAATCCAAAGCGTTTGCAAGGTCAGACACAGATAAGCGAGATCAAAAATGAATTATTCCGTTTCATTCATTAAACTAGATGGTTGAGAAATTTACTGCGATTTATAGAGTACATAATTTGTTGCATAGTCAAATGCCGAAACGCAGTTTACGTTCGTTTGAGGCGGTCTACTAAAGCCTGTACGAGTTAGAGTCACGTTTTTCCTGCCATTCATACATATTAGCTCCACCTGCAGGCGACAGCCTAGCCTCACGCTCGAATACCTCTGGTTATTTGTAACGTGTGCAGGTCGTGCTCGCAAATAATGTCCTGGGAATGACGTGTTGACGCACAATGAAATAAAAGTTTCCTGTGTGATAATTGCAAACGTACGATAAAATATCTGAACTAAACTGCTATGCGCGATCAATACAAATAGCTGTGACGCAGTTAGAGTTTCAAAAAAAAATTTAATAGTTATTAAATGCAAGAGACTAGAAACGGTCTAGAGGCTTTAAAAACAAAGTGCAATGACAAAGCTTCCTCAGTGAAACGTACCTCCATACGTCACGCTAAGCAGATTAGCAGACACTCGTAAGTATGAAGAGATGTACTGCATCGATAATCAGACAGCCCGTGCAAGATCCAACGGAGGTATTTTAGGCAACAACACGAAAGATTTATAACATACTGTAAACTAGGCACCTGATACGTCTTTGTCACAGAAAGATGCGTTGACCAATTCCGCCTTGGCTGCACTCTGATAAGACGAAACGTTATGACCTCTGCCCACCGTGACCTTGTATGCCGCCTGGTGGCGTTGAGGGACGTGACGCTGTAACAAAAGTATGTAAGCGGAGCAGACACGAACGGGGGATCACCCTAGCGAAGACATCTGCTTCTACATTTATACTCAGCAAGTCACCCAACGGTGTGTGGCGGAGGGCACTTTACGTGCCACTGTCATTACCTTGCTTTCCTGTTCCAGTCGCGTGTGGTTCGCGGGAAGAACGACTGCCGGAAAGCCTCCGTGCGAGCTCGTAACTCTCTAATTTTACGTTCGAGATCTCCTCGGGAGGTATAAGTTTGTTGTTGTTGTGGTCTTCAGTCCTGATACTGGTTTGATGCAGCTCTCCATGGTACTCTATCCTGTGCAAGTTTCTTCATCTCCCAGTACTTACTGTAACCTACATCCTTCTGAATCTGCTTAGTGTATTCATCTCTTGGTCTCCCTCTACGATTTTTACCCCCCACGCTGCCCTCCAATGCTAAATTTGTGATCCCCCGATGCCTCAGAACATGTCCTACCAACCGGTCCCTTCTTCTTGTCAAATTGTGCCACAGACTCCTCTTCTCCCCAATTCTATTCAATACCTCCTCATTAGTTATGTGATGTACCCATCTAATCTTCAGCATGATTCTGTAGCACCACATTTCTAAAGCTTCTATTCTCTTCTTGTCCAAACTATTTATCGTCCATGATACACTTCCATACAAGTCTACGCTTCATACAAATGCTTCCTGACACTTAAATCTATACTCGATGTTAACAAATTCTCTTCTTCAGAATCGCTTTCCTTGCCATTGCTAGTCTACATTTTATATCCTCTCTACTTCGACCATCATCAGTTATTTTGCTCCCCAAATAGCAAAACTCTTTTATTACTTTAGGGTTCTCATTTCCTAATCTAATTCCCTCAGCATCAACCGACATAATTCGACTACATTCCACGATCCTCGTTTTGCTTTTGTTGATGTTTATCTTATATCCTCCTTTCAAGACACTGTCCATTCCGTTCAACTGCTCTTCCAGGTCCTTTGCTGTCTCTGACAGAATTACAGTGTCATCGGCGAACCTCAATGTTTTTATTTCTTCTCCGTGGATTTTAATAACTACCCCGAATTTTTCTTGTTTCCTTTAGTGCTTGCTCAATATACAGATTGAATAACATCGGGGAAGGGGCTACTACCCGGTCTCACTCCCTTCCCAACCACTGCTTTCCTTTCGTGCCCCTCGACTCTTATAACTGCCATCTGGTTTCTGTACAAATTGTAAATAGCCTTTCGCTCCCTATAATTTACCCCTGCCACCTTTAGAATTTGAAAGAGAGTATTCCAGTCAACATTGTCAAAAGCTTTCTCTAAGGCTACAAATGCTAGAAACGTAGGTTTGCCTTTCCTTAATCTTTCTTCTAAGATAATTCGTAAGGTCAGTATTGCCTAACGTGTTCCATTATTTCTATGGAATCCAAACTGATCTTCCCCGAGGTCGGCTTCTACTAGTTTTTCCATTCGTCTGTAAAGAATTCGTGTTAGTATTTTGCAGCTGTGGCTTATTAAACTGATAGTTCGGTAATTTTCACATCTGTCAACACCTGCTTTCTTTGGGACTGGAATTATTATATTCTTCTTGAAGTCTGAGGGTATTTCGCCTGTTTCATACATCTTGCTCACCAGATGGTAGAGGTTTGTCAGGACTGGCTCTCCCAAGGCCGTCAGTAGTTCCAATGGAATGTTGTCTACTCTCGGGGCCTTGTTTCGACTCAGGTGTTTCAGTGCTCTGTCAAACTCCTCACGCAGTACCGTATCTCCTATTTCATCTTCATCTACATCCTCTTCCATAAGTATAAGTAGGGGGAAGCAATATAGTCGATACCTCATCCAGAAACGCACCCTCTCGAAACCTGGACAGCAAGCTACACCGCGACGCAGAGCGCCTCTCTTGCAGAGTCTGCCACTTGAGTTTGCTAAACATCTCCGAACACTATCACGCTTGCCAAATAACCGTTTCCGAGTTATTTAGCATTGAAGTTAGCCAATCAGATCGTCGCGCGCGTAAATTCAAGCTTCAGCTAACGAGAGAAACCACTCATTGCCCAACACCGCCCCTGGCAGGCCGCTTGAGTGTGAGCGTGCGACGCCCCGATTGGCTAAATTCTATGCTAAATAACTCGGAGACGGAGCAACGTATCGAATTTTTTTCTTAACGTTTATGTCTCAGTAGAACCTGCCCTGTATATCATAGCTAGGTTGAAAGCCGAAAGCCGAAAGCCTCAAGGAAAAGGTGGATAGAAAAAAATATGTGTCTTCAGCCACTAGAAATTTTTCTTGTTGATTTTAATATTTCTTTTTTGGAGGCCTTTAGCCGTGAAAGAATTCGATTTTGAAGCTGGTAGTTGTAAACATCTACATCTACATCCGTACTCCGCAAGCCACCTGACGGTGTGTGGCGGAGGGTACCCTGAGTACCTCTATCGGTTCTCCCTTCTATTCCAGTCTCGTATTGTACGTGGAAAGAAGGATTGTCGGTATGCTTCTGTGTGGGTTCTAATCTCTCTGATTTTATCCTCATGGTCTCTTCGCGAGATATACGTAGTAGGGAGCAATATACTGCTTGACTCTTCGGTGAAGGTATGTTCTCGAAACTTCAACAAAAGCCCGTACCGAGCTACTGAGCGTCTCTCCTGCAGAGTCTTCCACTGGAGTTTATCTATCATCTCCGTAACGCTTTCGCAATTACTAAATGATCCTGTAACGAAGCGCGCTGCTCTCCGTTGGATCTTCTCTATCTCTTCTATCAACCCTACCTGGTGCGGATCCCACACTGCTGAGCAGTATTCAAGCATTGGGCGAACAAGCGTACTGTAACCTACTTCCTTTGTTGTCGGATTGCATTTCCTTAGGATTCTTCCAATGAATCTCAGTCTGGCATCTGCTTTACCGACGATCAACTTTATATGATCATTCCATTTTAAATCACTCCTAATGCGTACTCCCAGATAATTTATGGAATTAACTGCTTCCAGTTGCTGACCTGCTATTTTGTAGCTAAATGATAAGGGACCTATCTTTCTATGTATTCGCATCACATTACACTTCGCTACATTGAGATTCAATTGCCATTCCGTGCACCATGCGTCAATTCGCTGCAGATCCTCCTGCATTTCAGTACAATTTTCCATTGTTGCAACCTCTCGATACACCACAGCATCATCTGCAAAAAGCCTCAGTGAACTTCCGATGTCATCCACCAGGTCATTTATGTATATTGTGAATAGCAACGGTCCTATGACACTCCCCTGCGGCACACCTGAAATCACTCTTACTTCGGAAGACTTCTCTCCATTGAGAATTACGTGCTGCGTTCTGTTATCTAGGAACTCCTCAATCCAATCACACAATTGATCTGATAGTCCGTATGCTCTTACTTTGTTCATTAAACGACTGTGGTGAACTGTGTCAAACGCCTTGCGGAAGTCAAGAAACACGGCATCTACCTGTGAACCCGTGTCTAAGGCCCTCTGAGTCTCGTGGACGAATAGCGCGAGCTGGGTTTCACACGATCGTCTTTTTCGAAACCCATGCTGATTCCTACAGAGTAGATTTCTAGTCTCCAGAAAAGACATTATACTCGAACATAATACGTGTTCCAAAATTCTACAACTGATCGACGTTAGAGATATAGGTCTATAGTTCTGCACATCTGTTCGACGTCCCTTCTTGAGAACGGGGATGACCTGTGCCCTTTTCCAATCCTTTGGAACGCTTCGCTCTTCTAGAGACCTACGATACACCGCTGCAAGAAGGGGGACAAGTTCCTTCGCGTACTCTGTGTAAAATCGAACTGGTATCCCATCAGGACCAGCGGCCTTTCCTCTTTTGAGCGATTTTAATTGTTTCTCTATCCCTCTGTCGTCTACTTCGATATCTACCATTTTGTCAACTGTGCGACAATCTAGAGAAGGAAGCACAGTGCAGTCTTCCTCTGTGAAACAGCTTTGGAAGAAGACATTTAGTAATTCGGCCTTTAGTCTGTCATCCTCTGTTTCAGTACCATTTTGGTCACAGAGTGTCTGGACATTTTGTTTTGATCCACCTACCGCTTTGACATAGGACCAAAATTTCTTAGGATTTTCTGCCAAGTCAGTACATAGAACTTTACTTTCGAATTCATTGAAAGCCTCTCGCATAGCCCTCCTCACACTACATTTCGCTTCGCGTAATTTTTGTTTGTCTGCAAGGCTTTGGCTATGTTTATGTTTGCTGTGAAGTTCCCTTTGCTTCCGCAGCAGTTTTCTAACTCGGTTGTTGTACCACGGTGGCTCTTTTCCATCTCTTACGATCTTGCTTGGCACATACTCATCTAACGCATATTGTACTAAAGGTTCTGCTATATGCCGTTTTGGGTTAAATACGTTATTAAATTTCAATAAATTACAATTTTTAAGTGAAAGTTACCGCCAGGATCAAAGAACATAAGCGACATTGCAGGTTGGGGCAGGAGGAGAAATCGGCTGTAATAAAATTCTCCGACACGGAAATTCTGGCTGTAGAGAAGCACTATCACACCCGCTTGTTTAGAGAAGCTGTAGCAATACACAAACACGGGAACAGCTTCAACAAGAAAGAGGGAAGCCTTAAGGTAAACGGGTCCTGGCTTCCCGTACTGCAGCGACCGACCGTCGCAGGTAGCAAGAGGAGAACTGTACCGGAAATGACCGCGGAGAAGCCCTCGGACGTTGGCGCGCCAGGTACATATAGTCTGCGGCCGCGAGCTCGGCTCCAGTTCACCGCCGGCAGTGGAGAGTGAAGCTTTGACAATGCCAGCCACTCGTGCTGGCGAAACGTCAGTAAAATCATCAAACGAACGTCGGCCGAAGAACCCGAGAAAAAAGCAAATAGACAGTTTGTAAACAACTGGCCACGAAAGCCTTAACAATTTTGTATTCCAGTCTCTGTTGCTCCTCTTCTTTCATGTTGTTAGATATCCATTCTCCTAGAAGTTTAAAACACTGTGCTTACTCTAATTTAGATGTTTGTTGTTATTTATTTCAAGCTTTTGAGATATTACATGATATGTGTCATAAACATTTTTTAACGTGGTATTGTTTTTTTGTAATCCTACTTTTGCTGCTTCACGCAGTAGATCTGTGATTCGTTCTTGTGTACTATCATGTAATTCTTTATTATACCTATCTCTCAATATTTTTAAACACATAAAGTAGTCTCTTACTAGTATGATAATCACAATAAAATATTTAGCCCTTACGTATGAAAAGTAACTTTTCTTCTTTTGACGTATTTCTATTTACTTTCGTAAGAGTGACAATTATAAACCATTGGTATTACAAATCTGTTACTAATAAATGAATATAGAAAAGGAGGGCATATATGTGTAATGTTAATTTCAGTCTTACTGCAAAACGTAAGTAAATATTGTTGTACAAAAGTGACATAAATCGCAGTTCGATACTGGTTACGTGCACAATAAACTATGCTAACTTCATAGATATTAGTACTTTGTCGTAGGAGCCAGAGACACTCTTTCACGGTCGTACTCGCAGCTAGCCGCGAATGCTTCTCGTCACTGGTCAAACAGAATTTGCCAAACCATTTCTAACGACGTTTTTACGGAAACATGAATTTTGAAATGCTGCACAACATGCAAAGAAATTTCCTGTATATCAATTCACTGCTGACAGTGCATCATATCTCGTCACGTTCTTTCACGGACTCATCATAAGTTAACGTGTTTCACGGAGGGATAAATTTCAATCATGATAGTGTTCCAACTGAAACGTGACACAAGAATCTGAGTTTTGAGTTAGTTATGGATTTTTACGAAAGAAATTTATTTCTGTGAAACCCTCGTGCTCATGGGAAAGCACGGCGCTTATTTAACTTTGGAAAGGAAGTTAATTACGCTTCATGAGGTCAACAACAAGTTTGTAATAATATGAAACCTTGAAAATTAAGTAACATATCAGTATTAAAAAGGATGTATACAAACAGTTACACTGACATAAAGATATTTCGTTGCACGCATTGTTATTTGAATATCAAATAGATAACGCAAACAAAGTCAAAAGAAAGTGCTGGGAACGATTAGCAAACTATCCCCTAAAATAAAAGGCGTTTATTTATCCTTGCCCTAGTGTATGTAGCTTCACACTTATCACATTACAGGGCAAAGCGATTACTATCGACCACACTTAGCCTTCATAACGTACTAAATATCATAAGTACAAATCTGAAACGCTATTCACATAACGACACTGTCATAAGAACTATGTTAACGATTCTGAAAATAGGGTTGTACATCATAATTAACAAAGAGCCTTACGAACAACAAAATAACGGTATTAAATACGTAAGCACTCAATTTAAGAAAGAAAATGTTAACAGCAGTTTTAAAACTCAATTGAGAAAAGCTTTCAAATACTAGATAAGTGACCACTCATGAACGTTTGTCGGTAAGGGCTGGTTTGAAGCGGCCCGCCACAAATTCCTCTCGGGTGTGCCAACCTCTTCATCTCATAGTAGCACTTGCAACCTACGTTCTCAATTATTTGCTGGATGTATTCCAAGCTCTCTTTCTCTACTGTTTCTGCCCTCTACAGCACCATCTTGTACCACGGAAGTCATTCCCTCATATCTTAACAGATGTTCTATTATTCTGCCGCTTCTCTTTGTCAGTGTTTTCCACCTATTCCTTTCCTCTCCGATTCTGCACAGAACATCCTCATTCCTTACCTTATAAGTCCACCTAATTTTCAGCATTCAACTGTGGCACCACATCTCAAATGCTTCAGTTCTCTTCTGTTCCGGTTTTCCCACGGTCACTACCGTACAATGCTGTGCTCCAGTCGAACATTCTCAGAAATTTCTTCCTCAATTTAAGGATTGTGTTTGATACTAGTAGACTTCTTTTGGCCAGGAATGATATTTTTGTGAGTACTAGTCTGCTTTTGATGTCCTCCTTGCTCCGTCCGTCATTGGTTATCTTACTGCCTAGGTAACAGAATTCCATAACTTCATCTACTTCGTGACCATCAATTCTGACGTTAAGTTTCTCGCTTTGTCATTTCTACTACTTCTCATTACCTTCGTCTTTCTTCCATGTACTCTCCATCCATATACTGTGCACGTTAGTGTTCATTCCATTCAGCGTATCATGCAATTCTTCACTCTAACTCAAGATAGCAATGTCATCAGCGAATCGTATCGTTGATATCCTTTCACCTTGAATTTTAATTCCACTCCTGAACCTTTATTTTATTTCCATCATTGCTTCTTCGATGTACAGGCTGAACAGTAGGTGGGAAAGACTGCATCCCTATCGTACACTCTTCTTAATGCAAGCACTTCGTTCTTGGTCGTCCACTCTTATTATTCACTCTTGGCCCTTGTATATATTGTATATTACCCGTCTCTCCCTGTAGCTTACACCTATATTTCTTTCCAGGTCGACAAATCCTATTAACGTGTCTTGATTTTTTTGGTCTTGCTTCCATTATCAACCACAGCGTCAGAATTGCCTCTCGGGTGCCTTTCCTATTCTAAGGCCAAACTGATCGTCATCTAGCATAGTCTCAATTTTCTTCTTCATTCCTCTGTATATTGTCAGAAACTTGGATGCATGATATGTTAAGCTGATTGTCCGATAATTCTCGCACTTGTCAGCTCTTGCAGTCTTCGGAATTGTGTGGATGATATTTTTCCGAAAGTCAGATGGTTTCTCGCCAGACTCATACATTCTACACTTCAACGTGAATTGTTGATTTGTTGCCACTTCCCCTAATGATTTTAGAAATTCTGATGGAAAGTTATCGATTACTTCTGCCTTACTTGATATTAAGTCCTTCAAAGCTCTCGTAAATTCTGGTTCTAACACTGGATCCCCTATCTGTTCTAAATCGACTCATGTATCTTCTTCTATCACATCAGACAAATCTTGCAGCTAACATAGGCCTTCAATATACTCTTTCCACCAATCCGCTCTCTCCTCTGGACTTAACAATGGAATTCTGTTTGCATTCTTAATGTTTCCACCCTTGCTTTTGATTTCACTGAAGGTTGTTTAGACTTTCCTATAAGCTGAATCAGTCCCTTCGACAAACGTTTCTTTTTCGATCTCTTAACATTTTTCACGCAGCAATTTCGTATTAGCTTCCCTGCACTTCGTTTTATTTCATTCCTCAACGAATTGTATTTAAGTATTCCTGAATTTTCCTGAACATTTTTGTACATATCAGCTGAAGTATTTCTTGTGTTACCCATGGTTTCTTCGCAGTTACCATCTTTGTACCTTTGTTTCTCTTTCCAGCATCTGTGATTGCCCTTTCTATAAATGTCTATCCTTCTTCAACTGTACTGCCTACCAAACTATTCCTTATTGCTGTATCTATATCCTTAGAGAACTCAAGCGTATCTCGTATTTCCTTAGTAGTTCCGTATCCCACTTCTTTGGGTAATGACTCTTCCTGACTAATTCTTAAACTTCACCCTACTCTTCATCACTACAAAATTGTAATCTCAGTCTATATCTGCTCCTGGATATGTCTTTCAATCCAGAATCTGATTTCGGAATCTCTCTGACCATGATGCAATCTAACTGAAATCTTCCCCATCACCCGGCCGTTTCCACGTATACCATCTCCTCTTTTGATTTTTTGAACACAGTTTTTGCTATCACTAGCTGAAATTTATTATAGAACTTAGTCTTTCTCCTCTCTCACTCCTTATGCAAAGCCCATATTCTCCTGTTACCTTCTCATCTACTGCATTCCAGTCCACCAATACTACTAGATTTTCATCTGCCTTTACGTAATGTATTACCCATTCAATTTCCTCATATATTTTCTCTATCTTTTCATCTTCAGCTTGTGACGTCGGCATGTATACCTGAACTATTGTCGTCAAGGTCGGTTTGCTGTCGATTCTGATAACCCAATCACTGAGTAACATATTCTTTTCCCTAGCTTACTTTTTATAACCAATCGTATCACCGTTATACCATTTTTGCTGATGTATATTACCCTATATTCATCGGACCAGAAATGCCTGTCTTCTTTTCATTTCACTACACTGGCCCATTCTACATCTAGATTAAGCCTTTGCATTTCCCTTTTCAGAGTTTCTAGCTTCCCTACCACATTCAAGATTCTGACGTATGACGCCCCGACTCTTAGAACGTTATCCTTTCGCTGATTATTCAATCTTTTCTCATGGTCATCATCACCTTGGCAGTCATCTCCCGGAGATCGGAATGGGGGACTATGGCTTAGCCATATCTCAGCAGTATCCTTTCTTCCAGCAGTGCTAGTTCAAGTTTCGCAGGAGAGTTTCTGTGAAGTTTGGAAGGCAGGAGACGACGTACTGGTGGAACTGCAGCTTTGAGGACGGGTCTTGAGTCGCTCTTGGGTATCTGAGGTGGTAGATCACTTACCCTCAAAAGGAAAAGGCCCAGAGAACGAGTCTCGGTCCGTCACACAGTTTTAATCTGTCAGGAAGTTTCAGTATTCAACACTAATATCCCCATCTTAAACAGCACTGTTAACATTTCAGAAATGACCTCTATGGGAAGTTCTAAGTAAAATGGTCTAATATCATCTCTTCTACTCATCTAACTTAATTGCTGGCCTTATAAGTGGAAATAATCTCGCCACTTGTAGCTCACAAACTTACTTCTTTGAAATCTAAGCGATCCGAGATGGTGTACAGTCCTCATGAATTCAGTTCCTACTTTTAGCGAAAAACACTTTTGGTAGCCATCCACGTGAGACATCATCCAAGGCACAGCGTATAAAGGCGTTTGACTAACGTAGACAGGTTGATATCTATACGTAGAGAGTCTCTCCTTACTGCCCTACTGACTGTATTCATATATGGGGGCAGCGGACCGCCGAACGCAATATCTGCTATCAACAGCTCTAGGCACAGGTAGCAACATCTAAATGGTCCCTTTCTGGGACACATTTTAATTAATGTCTCTGTCGTTTAAAACTCACAATCTTCTTAAGTTTTATAAGAATGAGGTTAAGTTGGCTTAGTCACTGGAAAAGTTTCAGCTAGACTGTATCTCAACTGTGCCAGCTAGAATTTGTTGAAAGGAACTGACAGTAGATGTATGAGTATATGGTGAAAGACTTCCAGGATATCGTAAAATGAAGATTTATTAAAAATTAAAAATATGATACACCGATCGATCACAAGCGTTCGCAAAGACGTTAATTATGAATGCGGGGTAAGGCGCAGACAAATGAAAAAAAAAAACACTTGTTCAATTTTTTGTGAGTAAGCTATTTTGTTCAACGAGGCAAAGGTAGGTCGGCTATGCTAGATGCTTGCATGTTTACGCTTGGTAGCGCCTCTTTTGATGTAGACAGAAACCTTTTCCTCATTATTCGCTAGGACGGCCAGTGTCGCCGAGCCGTTCTAGGCGCTTCAGTCTGGAACCGCGCAACCGCTACTGTCACAGGTTCGAATCCTGCCTCGTGCATGGATGTGTGTGATGTCCTTAGGTTAGTTACGTTTAAGTAGTTCTAAGTTCTATGGAACTGATGACCTCAGATGATAAGTCCCATAGTGCTTAGAGCCATTTGAACCATTTTGAATTATTCCCTTCCTTGAATTTTATTTCAGAGAAATTTACTGGAATTTTTCAGTGTGATACATATTGTTAGAAAACATAACGAATTGCAGAACAATAATTCGAACATCATAATAGACGTAAAACAGGCTTTGACATTACGTAAATTACATTTATCAAGGGTAATAATTAGATTATGAAATTTAAAGTTTTTGAGAATTTTATTTTTTGAATATTCATATAACATGGCCGAAAAATATATGCCCATTGTTGATAGCGATAGCGAAAACACAATCAGCCAAGATGCCATAGAATTGTGTGATCGAACACCTGTGTCACAGGTGTGACAAATGATAGCGACGCTCCACATCAGAATAACCTTGGCGACACAATGTTTACAGTTAACGAGACAATGTCACACATTTCCCAGAGCGACATAACGCTCATGAATGAAACATTGGAGAGCGATTCCAATATGAATTTTGACAACACGTTACAAACACCACTTGTTCACAACACGAATATTAACTTAGAAAGTACAGCTGACGGCAACTATGGTAGTACAGCTACTATGGCAGTTATTAATTAACACAAACGTGAAGTTTGATGATATGAAACAATATAAACACTAATTTCAGTGATATGAAACAAGATATGAATACCAAAATGGATAATTTGACACAGAATCTGAACCCCGACACACAATATATGAACCAGTAAAACAGCAACAAAACGCTGTTACGCAAGATCTAAATACAATGACGCAAGAACAAAAACAATTATTCAAGGATTTGGAAGACACGGTCTCACAAAAATTGGAAGACTTAGCCAAATATTTTCGCACTGGAATCGACGAATGGTATGAAAAAACACGTAAATTATGAGTACTTTCTGAAGTCAACAGTAACATTACGGAGTTAAAACGGAAGGTAGATTCTTATAACGACCATCATAATCGAATAGAGCAACACATAAAGAAAATCATGGACGCTAACACGAACATTGAAGCCACACAAAACCAGTCGGTTTCGGCGATCAAAAAGGTAATCTCTGTCGTTAAGAAACTAAATAGAGACTGCTGAAGAGCTTACTTTAAGGTTAGCAATATTAGGAGTTGACTCAGCATGTGCTAAGAAGGGGAGAGAGAAGATCAATGAAAATCTGATTGATATTATTGGTCAAGCTGAAGCAGGTACGTTAAAGAGTAATACCATTACAGACATGTTAGTAACCGAACGCAAGTTACACAAAGATGTAGTAGAAAAGGCTATTCATAAAAGAGAAAATGGAATAGTGAACAAGGCAAACATTACTCTACACACCGCGGAAAATAGGATCCGCAGTCTTTTAGAAGAAAATATTACCGAATCTCGAAATATGACTGAAAATAATATACAGGCTAAAGTGAACAAATCACAACCTGTTGGTATTTATCCACAAATTGTCAAGAGTACCACAGCAGGTACCAGCGACAGTTGCAGAGCGCAAAATGTAAACATACCCACAACTCCAATACCTGAGCAAATACCAATCGGAATTACAGGTAACTACAATAACCACATAAATACAACTGAAATTGCTATTTGTCTATCAACTATTTTTGCAGACTAAGGTTTGCTGAGACATCGACATTAACCTACGTTCACTACCGAAGGTAAAAGAATGAACCCTGTAGTATTTATCAGTGCTTTTCGTCACGTATTTCCAAGCAACTGGACAGAAGCACAGAAAATCAGATTTGTCGTTGTATATACGGGAGGTGGCGTTCTTTTATCGGCAACTCAACTGGCCGAACGTTGCAGCACTTCTATCCAATTTGAACGAGCGCTCCTCGAGAAATACTGGTCTGAGGCGGTGCAAGAAAGACTCAGACGCGAGATTCTCAACCCCACACCTTTCAGTGGCAGAAACGGTAGCTTACCCGGATATTTTGAAAAATACGGTACTGGAAGACCCAGTAGCACAGGTAGACGTGTTAAAACTTTTGAAAAGTTGTTTACAATCGCACATTGGAGAAAAATTAGTCACAACGTCAGAGTACAACACTGAATATTTTCTGGTAGATCTTGATTCTATCGACCTAATCTACGAGGAAAGACGTGCTATTTTCAAAACAACAGGTGTTATTTCAGCGCACAAGCGAATTACAATTCACCATCACAAGGCCCTATGCCGAACATGAATAGAAACAGTCTGCAGCAGCAGTGGCCGCCGCGCGGCAACAGTACCATGCTTTACGATGTACCGCAGCCGACCTTTAGGCAGAAAAGTAACTGCACAGCAGCTAACGACACAAACTGGCTAAGTATGCACACAGTGCAACTAACCGAAATTACTCCAAGTAAAGAATTAGTCACACTATGCCGTTGGAAAATACCAACCGGTCGTAGTTAAGCCCAGGCTATTTACCTCTCAGGGGGTGGGGCCAAAAAACCTACAAACATATTTCATAAGGTTTGACAAACAAGATGACATCAAGGATGATTTGTGCCAGCATGAGTTAGAATGATATAGTAGATAAACTTTGGGAAGGACAAATACAAGCAATTATTTAGATGAAATTATTTAATATTCACACAATTTTAGATACAGGTTCAACTACCATCCTAATGTAAAATGCATTTTTTTGTGAATTGAAGAAGAGAGGCAGATTCCCAACATTTCCTGTACAAAACTGCAAGGTGCAAACAGCTAAAGGCAGTAAGACTAAACTGGTTAAGCACCAGGTACTTATTCCATTACAAATTTAACATTTTACAGTGAAGTGCAACTTTCTTATAATTGACA
Organism: Schistocerca gregaria; assembly: GCF_023897955.1. NCBI lineage: Eukaryota > Metazoa > Arthropoda > Insecta > Orthoptera > Acrididae > Schistocerca > Schistocerca gregaria. The sequence goes on from NC_064924.1 coordinate 518,289,237, forward strand.
AAGTTATAGTCAGTTGTCTCCTTGGTATGGACACTTTTAGAACATACAAAACACAGGTTGACATAGGTAATGGTAAATGCCACTTTTAAGTAAAGGTCAGGTTTTTCCAATCGATTTAGTCAAAACACGTGATGAAAGAAACAAAAACAAACCAGAGTCAAATGTAATAGTACAATATTCCTTTCCAGCTGTATATTTCACAAACAAATCTGCTACTGAACGAGGAGCAAACGCTGAGATTAGCTACGAAATGGTAGAGCAGAAACTAAGTGAATCACAGGTACTAAATGATATGCAATGACAAGAACTTTCTAACTTGTTATTTAAGTATCCCAATGTTATCAGTAAGGAGCCAGGAGTAACCAAACACTATGAATATAAATTTGTCCACATGAGACACTTTGTGTAATGTCATATCCTGTTCCATGGACAAAACGAGAGGCAGTAAGGGAAGAGATCAGTCATATGATAATATGGGGAATTACACAACCTTCATTTTCACCCTGTTGTAGTCCAATATTACTAGAAAGTAAACCAGACGATTCCCTAAGATTAGTTCTCGATGCTAGAGCTTATTATAGTGCCAGTACGCATAAAACCAGACAATTTGGACAAACAGCTTCTGAAGTTTTACAAAACAAAATATTACAGTAGGGGAGCGAAGGGCTTGTTGTAACAGTGGTAAGTAGTAACAGGCTCTTTTCACTAGGATCTTAAACTTTATTAGCGTATTTCTTTGACTCGATTTCACCTATAAACCGCGCCGCATCATGTTGCCATAGTCAGAGTCCCGCCGGCCAGCGCAGTGAGCGAAAGTGTGCTCGCGCTTCAATTTTGCCAGGTAATATAAAATTGTACTGTCGTAACATTTTGGTTTGCGTTATTATTATCGACTAATCACAAACTTTCTATATCTTATTTTTATTCAAATTTTTCTTTCTCTGATAATGTGTAACAGTTTTCAGATTGCTAAATTGTTTGAATAGTTATCTCGATAAATGTTAATAATCATACCATGGGGTTAGTTGTAACAAAACCCCGGGGCATGTTGTAACGTGTTAGAACATGCCCCCCCCCCCCCCCCCCCGTTATGATGTAGATACCTTTCTCCTAGAATGAGGGTGTATAAAAGAAAGTCAGAGCGGGACACACAAAGCCAAGAAGCGTACGAGTAAGCGGCAGCTGAAGTTGTAGAAAAAAATGCAGTATTCGGAAAGCTAGTCAGACTTTCGGATTATGTCACGTCTCTCTTTATAGATACATAAAGAAAAAGAAGAATAACGAATGTTTAAGAGTTGGTTATGTTAAGCCTAGACACGTATTTACTGCAGAAGAAGAGGGTAAGATGGTTTCCTACCTACTCAAGTGCACCGAAATACATTTTGGACTACTTCCTATAGAAGTAAGGAAACTAGCTTACCAATGCAGTGTGCAGCTTAATGCTAAAACGATCCCTCCTTCTTGGCATCAAAATGACATGGCTGTTACTGACTAGTCCCAATATTTTATGCGCAGAAATCCACAGTTATCTTTAAGGATACCGGAAGCGACGTCTTTACGTCGAGCGACGTCGTCCAGTAAGACTAATGTTAACTCATTCTTTGCAATATATCAACGACTTCTCCAAAAATATCAGTTTTAATGCTTCTCGAATATGGAACATTGATGAAACAGGGGTCACAATGGTTCAAAAATCTAAGAAAATAGTAGCTGCTCGTGGCCAAAAGTAAATTGGAGCTATCACATCGGCTGAGAGGGGAACTCTTGTAACACTTGCTTGTGCCTCTAAAGCTGCGGATAATTTTATCCCACCGATGTTCGTTTTTCCCAGGCTCAAAGATTCTGAAATATGTATTCGTGGTGGACCTCCAGATTGCACTGGAGCTGATAATTCCTCTGGATGGATGACCGAAAAAGAATTTATAATTTTTATGGATCATTTTATCAAACACTTCAAACCCACCAAGGAAGAGCCAGTTGTGCTGCTACTTGATAATCATAGTTCACACGTGAATATTGGAGTTGTTGAAAAAGCCAAACAAAATAATGTCATCATGTTATCGCACTGCTCCCGCAATTTGCAACCTTTAGACGTAGGGGTGTACGGCCCTTTTAATAGTTACATAAATAGGGCACAGGCAGCATGGATGCACAACAATCCGAGGAAAACGATGACAATATATGACATATCAGGTTCTGTGAAAGAGTCATTACCGCTTGCCTTAAACCCTGTTAATATTATGAGTGGATTTAAAGCTTCTGGTGTGTGGTCTTTGAATGCAGATATTTTCCAAGACTCTCACTTTGCGCCATCTTATGTTGCTAATCGTCCAGATCCTATACAAGAGCCCAATGTCGTAAATGTCACACAAAATTTATCATTGAATCTTGAAAATCCAGAACGATTAGATTCTGCCCCTGGATTAGATATCAGCACCATGGAAATAATAAGCCAAATCGAAACTGCGCACGAACCAACTCCGAGTTGCTCCAGTCTACAAAAACCTTTTTCGCCATCGACTACCAAAGGAACCACGAAGAAAAAGTAATCATATAGCAGACTAAAAAGAAAATCTACAGTATTGACGGAAACTCCTGAAATAGAAGCTTTACAAAAGGAATATGATGACAGAATGAAGAAAAACCAGAAAAAAGGCGACAAAATTAAAGGAAAGGGGAAGGGGAAATGCAAAGGTAAATCAACAAAACATAAAACCTGAGTGAACAGAGCTAAAGAAAAAGATTTTATGTTCAGATTCAGAATCTGAATCAGAAGAGTGGTATTGTATGGTATGTGTTGACGCTTACACAGATTCAAAGAAAGAAGATAGGGTCGAGCGTTGCATTTTTAAGATGTAGGCACATGTAGGATGTGTTACAGGAGATACCATCTCTTTTATTTGTATTAATTGTAGCTCACATGAAGACTGAACTTAATTATAATGAAATCCACCAAATGTTGATTCCTATATAAGTGCAATACTTTGCTAGACAGATATTAAAATGAGATAATTACGAAGCATACCTTAGATATAAATAATTGAATTACTTGCTGTGATTTAAAAGTGCCATGATGATTATAAGTAGTGTTTAACTAAATAAAACTGTTAATTACTTAATTTTTAGGTGTTGATTACTTAAAAAGGGTATTTAAGTTGATTTTTGATAAGAATTACATAATACCTACTTTAGAAAGATGTCAATTTTGTTAACAATAAACAAAGATTAAATGAGTAGAGGTATTATTTTTTTTTTGACGTTACATGCCCCGGTAGACGTTACAACTTGCCCCAAGCACGAGGTAAGTTGTAACACCGCACTTCTTCTTGCAAATAATTGATCGTTATTCTTTTTACTTGATTTGGTAGAGGAAGAGTTACAGCATTCATCCATCTTTATTTAATAGGAATTTCATCAGTGGATCTCAAGATATATTACTTTTCATGAAAACTGTTACATCAAGCCCCTCACTCCCCTACACTCGATCCCAACATGTCCTACTGGCAAATAAAGCTACTTGAAGAAAGTCGAAAATATACAGCATTTGTTTGTGTTGGAAGAATTTACGAAGTCCTCGTTTTACCTTTTGGAATGCACATTACCGCAGGAGTGTTAATATCTGAACTGGACAAAGTTTTGTGACCAGAATTGCTTAGCAAAGTCACTGTTCATGTAGACGACATGCTAACATCCACACCCACTTGGTTAGAATATAACAGGTTCATTGAACAGCTGCTTCAACGATTTCCAGATTACGGAGTAACAGCCAATTAAAAAAGTCTAGTTTTGGAAAGGAGCAAGTCGAACTTTTAGGACATGATGTGTCAGAACAAAGTATATTACCTGATCCGAAAAAATGTGATGCCATACGCAACTGTCCAGCTCCAAGGAATAAAAAGCAACTAAAAACTTGTTTAGGACTAGTATCCTTTTTTCGTAAATTCGTACTACAGCAACTGATGAACAGTGATGCATTGCTCAACTTTTTACGAAAAAATAGGCTTTGGTTATGGGATGATAACTGCAAAGAGGACTTTAACAATATTAAGCAGGCATTATGTGCGTCATCTCAAGGGCTGGGGGCACGCTTGTTCCAGATAAGAGAGGAATAAGGCAAGGAAGTACTCAAAGTCATCAGCTTTGCTAGTCGCACGTTATGAGAAGCAGAAAATCTTATTCTGTGTGAGAATTGGAAAGTTTAGAGGTAATATGGCCATTTAACAAGTCTGAATATTTTTTGTGGGGCAAGAATACCAAAGTTTACTTTGACCATCAATCACTGTCATTTCTTTTACCATGTAAACTCTTGCACCGTAGATTAGCTAGGTGGTGTCTATATTTGCAAGAATACAATTTCGAAATCATTTATATTAAAAGAAGTCAAAATGTTATTGCAGATGTCGTATCTAGGTTACCACATGGTTTAGAGGAATTCGGTGAATTAATAGAGCAAGTTGCAGGAATCAGAACGTTATTAATGCAAGGTACAACACAACAGTCTGATTAACATAAGTTTTGTAACCAAATGAAAATCATACAACATCAAGATCGCAGATTGAGGAAGTCATCCAAAAACTTAAGCAGGATGAAGATGGAAAGGTAAGTAAATGGTATAATGAGTACAAGGGCACTTTGTTTCATAGGAAACTTGAAAAATCTGGTCAATGGTGTGTGTGCATTCCTGAAAATTATATCGAGGAATTTATAAGACACACACATGAAGTATGGGGGCATTACGGAGTGGGAAAATGTACAGCAAAAATTGCAACGCTTTCTTATTTTCAAATTTGAGAAGACGAGTCCTACAGGTATTAAGAAAGTGTGCCATATGCCAAAAGTCAAAACAGTCAAATGTCTCAAAATACACTGAGCTCCAACCAATACCCACGAAAAACCCTCTAGGTAGCTGGTCCATATCCAATAAGTAAAGGAGGAGCAAGATACGTAGTAGCACTTGCGATATTTTCTCGAAACATATCAAAATGTATACCATTAAAAATGTAACAGCCACAAATATCAAAAAAAGAAAAGAGGGATACTATTTGAGAAGAGTAGGTAAACCAAAGTTACTACTAACCGATTTTCGTTGGGCAAAAGTGGAAACAATTTATGATCTCACAGCGCAAAAAGCATATATTAGTAACCAGTTTTCACCCAGAAACAAGCCCAGTAGAACGAGTCTTCAAAGAATTTAAAAGGTTTATTACGACGTGCACTCCTCACAAACACAGTCGATGGGTACAGTACGTAACTCCCTTCATGCAAGTCGTCAATAACCTTCCACATTCTTCAGCAGGTTTCACACCTAACGAACTGATGTTCCGGACAAAACAAACGAATGAGTGGGAGTGACCCATACCAAAGGTACCCACTACAGAAATGACACTACAAGACAAAATCAAACAAGCCATGGTTACACTAGAAAACAGGGCCGCATATAGAAAGAAAATTTATAATAAGAAACTGAAACGTGTTCAACAATTTTTTGAAGGGCAACGAGTGCTCTTACGGACGCATCCTAAATGGACAAAAGTTGACAAACTGAATAAGAAGTGGCAATTGCTCGGTTCAGGACCATATGTAATTTCCAAAATACCATATCCTGTGACGTACAGGTTAGTTTATGAGAAAACAGGACGCGACAAGGGTCTCCATTCCCACAACGACATAAAACCTTTTATAGAATAACGAAGCTAGGTAGCATTTTTTTCTTTCTATAACCCTAAGTCTAATTTTTCTTCTGGAGAATATTTTAAGATAAAGTAATATGTATAGGCATAAGTAATTCTTCTGATTTTTACATGGAGGAATAAAATTAACAGCAATGAGAAGTAACACATCGCTTCACTCGAAGTGAAAGTACAAACGAAATTAGCTTATGGCTCAGCTGTCCGCGCTCAAAAATATGCGCTGACGTCAGTAGTAGGAGAGGAGTCATTGACCTGTGCTCTGCGCGACAGGCTGACAGAGGCGCAACCAAATAGGAATGCGATATATACAATAACTTAACTTAAACACAAAGTAAACGGAAATACTACGCAGTTACATCCACTATCTAATAACTAAGGAATCTATTGTTATATCTACACAGAGATTTAATTAAATACTAAGCTATATACAACTTGTTCACAAGCAAAAGGAAGTATTATGAAAAACTATACGAGACGTGTGAGCTAAGGACTAACGACAAAATACCATGACAAATGTCAAATAATTTTCTTTACAGAGTAAATGATTATATGGGTAACTCAATAAAAGAATGTCTACGAATTTACACAAAGTATGGAAATATCTGTGGACGTATGTAATGACCAAATGTATGAGTGGCCACCGTATCATACAAGTGATAATTAATCTTTTACGAAAGAGGACGTTTTTGTTCCAAATTTAATGTTTTTATATGAAACTGAGGCTACACACGAATTTACATCATTCTGAGTCTAATATTTAGATCGTTCAATTTTTCGTAAAACCGCCGATTTTGATCAAAATATTCCTCTGATAAATTTGAGACTTGTATCTTTTGATTGTGACATATCTTTGCATATTCTGAACAGTTTTTGGCGACCTAGCTTCATTATTTAGCACCAATTATTTTTTCCTTAAAATATTATATTTAGCAAAACGTATTCATTAGATCAAAAATGTTAATATTAATATACTGAACCATACACTGATGAAGTCTGGAAAAGTTACTTTAATTTTCAGTTTCACTAGTAGATTATGGTGCAATCGTTTGTATGCTGCGCGCAAGTGCTTTATGATGGCGTGGCGCTGGGGTAAGCGCCAGAACACTTGCTCGCCTCTGTGCCTCTTACAATGATACAGCGCTTGTTTCGCCACATCACCTACTACCATTTCAAGGCTATTGCAGTGTACAATGGCCGACTCTACGTCTGCAGTATGTTACACGCCTAGAGACTACTGTTATGTTTGTTCATTCTGCATCGAATTGTACACCAAGAGACTATTGTTATGTTTAACTCAATGAAATCCATTGTTCCGGCAACCTGGGTTCATTTCTATTAGCTTGTCAGCCCAGTCAGTCACAAATACAAAACTTTTCGTATTCCAAATTTGTCTGAAGAGATATGCAACCAATATAATCATAAAAACTATAGGATATTTAAAAAACAGGACGGTCGTGAAGACACAGGTAGTCTATGTTATTTAGTCCCGGTTACTATACTCCTCATTACGCGTTTCGAGCTCTGCCCATCTACAGATGACCTAATATAGATACAGCAACAAATATAAAGATACATGGTATACATAAAAGACAGGTGTCTTGGATAACCAATACAGTTGCAACAAATTTGTACAACAGTTATTTTTGATAGATGAATACATATTATATAAACATAATTCTGATAAGTACATTAAATCGTTAGGAAAACCATGAAGTTAAACAAAACAGCAGCAATAATTAGGTACAATGACCTAATCCGGATAAATTTTTCAGCTGCACGGTAGGAACGGCCTCTTGTGCGTTCTAGGTAAACGATCTACCAACAGGAACATGACTATAGCGTCGCTGCTTTACACCCTCATTTCATCGTTATCATTAGTTACATACTTGTCGATAACAGAAGTTAGTGTTAAAAATTATGTATGAAATAACTCCTGCATTGGGCAAACTGGGACAGAGCTTAAGATTCAGAGAACACGACTATGTAACAGAAGTGTGTTGGGTTGTCATTTGAAAGAGCAGAAGTCACAGCAACTGAAAATAGTCTTTCCATATTACGTTCTGAGCAAAAGGGCAATATTTGTAACTTGTAATCTTTATCAACAGTTGACTAGCTTCCAAGCTTATTATTAATGAGCAAACCTTTTGTAGTCACAAGTAATTCTCCGTACATTTAACGAAATGTTGGTGAATAAAAAAAATAGACCAATAAGCTGCGTCATTGAACATCTGCTCCACTAATTCTTCATGTCTTCCTTTTCTGAAAAAAAAATATCTACCTGACTTACGTATTTTACTATTTTGTATTATTTTGTGTTATTCACATAATGTGTAGTTTTCTTCTGTTATCCACTTTATATAAAATTTAAGCTGTGTAAATAAAAAAGTAATTACATCCTGTGTACCGTTTTTTCCCGAATAGGTTGACATGAGCAGCCCATATAATGTGTAATTTTCTTCTGTTACTGACTTTATATTAAAAATTACTTTTTTATTTATACAGCTTTATTTCCTTCTATGTACCGCTTTTTTACCTTGTAGGTTGATATGAATAGCTCTTAAAATGTATATATACATATTTTATTTCATATATCATTTTAAGACTATCTTTCATTACGGACAAAGATGTAACTAATGATAATGATGGAACGATATTGTAAAGCAGTACCACTAAAGTCAGATCAACTATTGATAAAGTATTTACCTAGCAGGCACCAGAGGCCGTCCTTATCGTGCTACTGTAAGTTTCGTCCATGTTAGGTCATCGTATCTAGTTGCTGCTACTGTTTTGTTTAACTTCATGAGTTGTAAGTACTTGTTTAAGTTATATTTAACGCTTATTAAACGATATGTATTCGTCTAACAAAAATAATTGCTATGCAAATACGTTACAACTACAGTGCTTATTTAACACACTTGTGTTTTGTGTACACCATGTAACTTTATATTTTGTACTGTATTTTTATTAGGTCATCTGAAGATGGGCAGAACTCGAAACGCGTAGTGAGGCCGTATCATCCAGATTTTTTAAATTCCTTATAGTTTTTGTGATAAAATTTTTCATGTTACATGTATATACTTTTACGCACCTCAGTTACAAACGTATTGGGTCTGAAACCTTCCTGTGCCGTCTCTGTTTATACTTCAATGGACTTAATTGTAGCGGTTTACGAGTTTCATAACAGCCGTAGCATTCTGCCATGCTTGGCTATGTGCATTGTGCGAGTAACTTATTTTGCGTTTTCATTATCTCATCCAATCCTCAACCTTAACGAACATGCTGCTAGCCATGCTTACTGTCGTACCCTTCAATCCGTTATTTCTTGTTCAGTTATCTGTGTCAAATGACCATTGAACTAACTAAATACCATGAGACGTTAAGACTAAATTAACATTTTTTGTGAATTGTATGCTTATGTTAGGAGCTCTATATTCCTTTCATGTGAATAGCCTTAGCAGTTTCAATTGTCTTTCAATCTTAAATAAAGTGCCATTATTTTTAGATGTGAACCACTTTTTTTCGTGATACTCAACACAATTCCAAATTACATCCGTTCGCATATGATCCACCTACTGCACTGAGCTGATTTGCATATTATCATTTTAGAACAGAGACGCAATTTCTTTATAATAATCAACCCTAGGATAAACGTTGTGTTGCCACTTACTACTGAACTTATGTGTCGATAGACCAGAGCTACCCATTGTCATTGTAACAAGTATTAATGCCCTTATTTATCCCATGCAATCCTGTAATCAGATAATTTGCACAAGGCCAATAGTCCATGATCGTGACCTAAGCTGAGTGATAAAACCTTTTTCTTGTCCAAAGCGTCCTTGTGTAAGATTCAATTGATTAATATCTGCAAAGAATTAAAAACACCACATATGGCTCACAAGCAGTAACTCATAGCAAATTTTCTTTAAGCCATACATAATGTGTTGCAACCTCGAAGTGTACCTAGAGACTGGAAAAAAGCGCAAGCCATTCCTGTTTTCGAGCAAGGCCGTCGAACAGATACGCGTAGTTGTAGGCCTGTATCACTGCAGTCAATCTATTCTAGAATCGTAGGTCTTGTTTTATGATCACGCTTTACGACGCTCTCGGACAGCTTAGAAATCTTCTACAAAAATCAACAGGAATTTCGCAAACAGAGACCTTGCGAAACAGCTCGTTCGTCGATGAGGTCCAGAGCCCAGGCTGAAGTCTCGTTCCTAACGTTCAGAAAGGCATTTGACGCCGTTCCGCACTGCCGTTTAGTGAACAAGGAACGATCTCAACGAGAATAGGACCAGGTTTGTGACTGGACTCGGGATTAACTTGCAGCCAGATATCAGTATTTGAGGGTATTTTTGTTCTGTCGTTGCAACTGAAAAAAAGCGTTTTTTTTTACACCAGACCCGTTTTGCTTTATTGAGGTAAAGCATCATCAGTGGTCTATAATTAATTTATTTACATTTTCATTTGCTTTAAGATTGAAAAACAGTTAGTTAACGATATTTTGGTTAGTACTTCCGGTTATTTTCTCTTGATTCTCTCTTACATCGGTCAAGCTAAGCTGTAAATTTGGCTCGATTCTCTAATCATTGGAAGAACGTCAAAATGCCTTTCAACCCACGAAATTAATGATCTAGTGGATAGTGTTGGAGTTTCTGTGAGGCTATTGGCGTATGATGGTGTTTTCTGTAGGAAGGTTGCAAAACCACAAGGCTGTAGGAAATCGCAGGAAGACATGCAGAGGACCAACGGTTACCGCAAGGACTCACAGTCGACACCGAACGTGAATATATGTAACGCACTCCTATTAGTCTATGGGCGACAAATATACGGAAATACTAACCACCGTAAAATAGCCAGAACTAACCATCAAGAACCAAGAACAATCTAAAGTGGAACGACGACATAAAAGAAGTAGTAGGAAAAGCATATGCCTGACAGAGATTCATTGGGAGAATCTTGAGGAAATGTAATATATACACGAACGAAATAGCTTGCGAAATACGAATTCGACCGATTCTTCAGTGTTGTTCACTAGACAGGGAGCCTGAATAACTAGGATTAAGAGAAAAAAGAGAGAGAGAGAGACAGAGAGAGAGAGAGACGGAGAGAAGATCCAACAAAGAGCGACGCATGTGGTCACGGGATTGTTTACTCGGAGGGAGAGCGGTACGGAGATGCTCAACAAACTCCGTCGGCAGACGCTGCAAGAGACATCCGTGCATCACGTGGTCGCGTACTGTTGGTAGATGTCATGCAGACAGTGTTTTCTCCAACTAGGTGCAGGGCAACAGTAGCACAGCAATATATTCATACCTCGTTACTACACTCCTGGAAATTGAAATAAGAACACCGTGAATTCATTGTTCCAGGAAGGGGAAACTTTATTGACACATTCCTGAGGTCAGATACATCACATGATCACACTGACAGAACCACAGGCACATAGACACAGGCAACAGAGCATGCACAATGTCGGCACTAGTACAGTGTATATCCATCTTTCGCAGCAATGCAGGCTGCTATTCTCCCATGGAGACGATCGTAGAGATGCTGGATGTAGTCCTGTGGAACGGCTTGCCATGCCATTTCCACCTAGCGCCTCAGTTGGACCAGCGTTCGTGCTGGACGTGCACACCGCGTGAGACGACGCTTCATCCAGTCCCAAACATGCTCAATGGGGGACAGATCCGGAGATCTTGCTGGCCAGGGTAGTTGACTTACACCTTCTACAGCACGTTGGGTGGCACGGGATACATGAGGACGTGCATTGTCCTGTTGGAACAGCAAGTTCCCTTGCCGGTCTAGGAATGGTAGAACGATGGGTTCCATGACGGATTGGATGTACCGTGCACTATTCAGTGTCCCCTCGACGATCACCAGAGGTGTACGGCCAGTGTAGGAGATCGCTCCCCACACCATGATGCCGGGTGTTGGCCCTGTGTGCCTCGGTCGTGTGCAGTCCTGATTGTGGCGCTCACCTGCACGGCGCCAAACACGCATACGACCATCATTGGCACCAAGGCAGAAGCGACTCTCATCGCTGAAGACGACACGTCTCCATTCGTCCCTCCATTCACGCCTGTCGCGACACCACTGGAGGCGGGCTGCATGATGTTGGGGCGTGAGCGGAAGACGGCCTAACGGTGTGCGGGACCGTAGCCCAGCTTCATGGAGACGGTTGCGAATGGTCCTCGCCGATACCCCAGGAGCAAGAGTGTCCCTAATTTGCTGGGAAGTGGCGGTGCGGTCCCCTACGGCACTGCGTAGGATCCTACGGTCTTGGCGTGCATCCGTGCGTCGCTGCGGTCCGGTCCCAGGTCGACGGGCACGTGCACCTTCCGCCGAACACTGGCGACAACATCGATGTACTGTGGAGACCTCACGCCCCACGTGTTGAGCAATTCGGCGGTACGTCCACCCGGCCTCCCGCATGCCCACTATACGCCCTCGCTCAAAGTCCGTCAACTGCACATACGGTTCACGTCCACGCTGTCGCGGCATGCTACCAGTGTTAAAGACTGCGATGGAGCTCCGTATGGCACGGCAAACTGGCTGACACTGACGGCGGCGGTGCACAAATGCTGCGCAGCTAGCGCCATTCGACGGCCAACACCGCGGTTCCTGGTGTGTCCGCTGTGCCGTGCGTGTGATCATTGTTTGTACAGCCCTCTCGCAGTGTCCGGAGCAAGTATGGTGGGTCTGACACACCGGTGTCAATGTGTTCTTTTTTCCATTTCCAGGAGTGTATATGGGCATTCTGTTAGTAAAAGAATGAACGGCATTTCACACCACGATGCGCAAATTTTAACACTAAAAGCCTTTCGTACTCAAACAACTGTTATTTATAATTACAAATTATGTAGAAAAGCTAATCCAACGGCAATAGAGAGAATTTTAAACCTCGTTAAGGAACACGACTGGCACGATGTTTACAGTGCCGACAACATAGATGACAATTACAATGCTTTCCTTAACACATCACTCATGCTGTTCGAAAGTTGCTTCACATTAGAACGTTCTAAACAAGATAGTAGCAGTAAAAGGTAGACTGGGTGGCTGTCTAGTGGAATAAGGATATCACGTAGAACGAAGTGAAAATTATATCAAAATGTTAGAAGTTGTTATAATCGAGCTACAGAAGCCAATAGGAACAGTGTTGTAAGGTGTTTAAAAATATTGTTAGGAAGGCAAATGTAATAGCTAATTCACGGGATAAAGTTAAAACCATATGGTGAGTCGCGAAGGAAATGTCTGGTCAGCAGCACAAAGTCGACGACATAACGCCAGATCGAAGTAAAAATATTTCTGTAATTGATAAGTCAGAAATATGTACAGTATTTAACAATCACTTTCTGAGAGTTGCTGGTGAATTAAATGAAAATTTAGTTACTACAGGGAATCTACATCTACATCGACATCTACATCCATACTCCGCAAGCCACCTGACGGTGTGTGGCGGAGGGTACCCTGAGTACCTCTATCGGTTCTCATGTAACTCTCTTGGAAAATGCCTTTCCGTGACTGATATCTGAAACACTCCTCTGTGATACTGACAAGGGGAAGATGGAGTCAATAATTAAATCGCCGAAGACTAAGGACTCTCGTGGATATGATACAGTATCTAGCAGAATGTTACAGTGCTGCACTTATTAGCCGTGTACTTAGGCATCTGTAATTTTTTTTAAGAATGGTCAGTTTCCAGAGAGAATAAGGTACTCAGTACTAAAGCCGCTTTATAAAAAGGAAGAAAGGGATAATGTAGACAATTTTAAACCTATTTCTATGCCATTAGCGTTTCTTAAAGTTATTGAAAAGGCTGTTGTTGTAAGAGTAATTGACAACTTTTAATTCACATAATTTGCTATCAAATGTACAGCTCGGTTTGAGAAGAGGTTTAACAATTGAAAACGCTATATGCTCTTTTCTCTGTGAGGTAGTGGATGAATTAATCAAAAGGTTTCGATCGCTAGGCATATTTTTTTGATTTAACTTAGATTATTGTATTGACGACAAAATATTGCTCCAGAAGTAGAGTAGTTCACACGTAGTTCACCTCTCACAATGTTGAGAATGGTTATGATATGGGGTCTGAGTGGGGCACAGTTAAATGAGGGGTGGGGGGGGGGGGTGCCCCAGGAATCAGTGCTGGGGACAGTCCTGATCCTTATTTATATAAATGATACGCCCTGTAGTATTACATGTGACTCTAAAATATTTCTGTTTGTTGATGACACTAGCTTGGTAATAAGCGATGCTATGAGCCACAATGGCACTGTTTCAAATAGTGCACTTTATGATATAAGTTCATGGCTTATAGAAAATAAATCAACGCTAAATCACAGTAAGACTCAGGTTTTACATTTTCTAACACACAATTCAACAAAATCTGAGGGTTTAATTTTACAGAATGGGCATACGATTGGTGAAACTGAACGGTTCAAATTTCTTGGTGTTCAGATAAATAGGAAACTGTCGTGTAAATCCCACGTTCACGATCTTACTCAAAGACTTAATGCTGCCATTTTTACAATTCGAATGGTATCTGAAGTAAACGATAGTTCGACACGAAAAATACCCTACTTTGCTTATTTTCATTCGCTTGTGACGTGTTTTATTATATTTTGCGGTAACTCATCCCAGCTTCAAAGCGTATTTTTGGCTCAGAAACGGGTGGTTCGGGCAATAAGCCGTGTAAGTTCTTGAAACTCTTGTCGACTCTCGTCCACTACTCTGGGTATTCTGACGTTGACCTCTCAATATACATATCCCTCACTGCCACTGCTTGTTAACAATATTAGCTTATTCCCAAGGTAAAGCAGCTTTCATTCAGTTAATTCTCGGCAGAAATGAAACCTGCATTTGGTTTGCATTTTCTTGACTCTTGTGCATAAAGTTGTGCAGTATAGTGCTGCATCCATTTGCAATAAGCTACCATAAGAACTCAAAAATCTTAGCAGCAAACCACGCACTTTCAAATGGAAGGTGAAGGGTTTCCTCATAGGTCACTCCTTGTATTCTGTAGAGGAGTTCCTTGGAAAATTAAGCTGATTCTCTTGTTATACTTTGACTGCGATTACTTAAACTTATAGCATGACGTTTTTTCGGATTGATAAAAATTTTATTTTTGTCTGTTATTACTATTGTGTTGTGATTTCATGGACTGTCACGTTCCATGACCTTGGAGATTTGCCGCTCAATTTGGTCATACGGAACTACATGTGTAAAATAAAAAACAAAAATAAATTCCTCCACTAGCTTGGTTGAAAATTGCTGGATGGTCGTTGGAGCATAAGGCAGTGTGCAAAATGTCTCATCAACGCACCCCAGACGCCCTCTAAGGGATTTACTTCCGTATGGCGAAAGGTGGGTACATGTAACACATCCAGGAACATTGCTGAAAATAATCGTTTTGGAGTTACCGTGTGGGGAGGCATAACGTTGTATGAGCGTACTGTACCCCAAATCTCTGAACACGTTACACTGACAGGTCAACATTATTGTGACTCTGTATTCCTTACCGATGTGCCTCTTTTCAGGGGTACATTCAGCTCTGACTTCATTTTTATGCACGACCGTGTTGAACTGTGCAGGTGGAGGAGCTATTGGAACGAGAGAATATTCGGCGAATGGACTGGCCTTCCCGTCCTTACGACTTAAATTCCACGTGTAGGGTCCGTTGAGTTCATGTATTGCAGCACGTTTACGTGTGCAAACGACCATCCATCAGTTGTCAATCTTGCTGTTGTAGGAATGGAACACAGAACCACAAGGATTCCTTAACCTCCTTGTGCCCAGCATCGGAGCACTTTGCACAGCATGCACCGCTGTCTGAAGTCATACACCTTATTAAGAACCTGCTATTGTAATGTGTCGGGGATCATCAACAATCGCAGTGTCATCAGAGTAATTATTGTCTATCAATAAAACGTGTCATTTCTGTTCGTTTCCTTTCGTATTTCTTTCATTAACCTGCTGTACTTTATTGTGGCAGTTCTTCCTAAATATGATCCAAGTTTCATGGAGCTATGTTCCTTGGCAGTGAAACATCAAGCGAAAGTTACTTTCCTCTGTAAGTTTTGCAAACCAGTGCATTTAAAAGAACAGGCTGAACCGCCGTTGTCAGCAAACGCCATATCAACCAACACGTGAAGCGAAAGCTAACTGCACGTAGCTTTTAATACACCAGTAATGTTAAATGGTACAATATTAAATATACGAGCGCGATAATATCGCAGTTGCATAGTTTCCAAGCACGTAACAATGAATGTTCAATTGCTCTAGAATTTTATACTTTAAGGTGCTGTATAGTTACCTCAGTGTCTAAAATTCTCCGGTTACTTCTAGCTAGCATTGCTAACCGCAATGAAGAGACATCAGTCCGTTGGAGCAGGAGTTAAAAACCATGGAGAAGAAATAAAAACCTGAAGATTTGCCGGTGACATAGAAATACTGTCAGAGACAAAAAAACGGTTCAAATGGCTCTGACCACTATGGGACTTAACTTCTGAGGTCATCAGTCGCCTACAACTTAGAACTACTTAAACCTAACTAACCTAAGGACATCACACACATCCATGCACGAGGCAGGATTCGAACCTGCGACGGTAGCGGTTGCGCGGTTCCAGACTGTAGCGCCTAGAACCGCTCGGTCAGAGTAAGCAAATGACCTGGAAGAGCAATTAAACGGAATGGACAGTGTCTGGAATGGAAAACGAGGATAGTGGAATGTAGTCGAACGAAATCAGATGATGCTGAGGGAATTAGATTAGGAAAAGAGACACTTAAAGTAGTAGATGAGTTTTGCCAATTGGGGAGCAAAATAACTGATGTTGGTCGAAACAGAGGGGATATAAAATGTAGACTGGCTATGGCAAGGAAAGCGTTTCTGAAAAAGAGAAAGTTGTTAACATCAAGTATGGACTTAAGTGTCAGGAAGTCTTTCCTTAAAGTGTTTGTATGTAGTGTAGACATGTATGGAAGTGAAACTTGGACGATAAACGGTTTAGACAAGAAGAGAAGAGAATCTTTCAAAATGTGGTGCTACAGAAGAATGCTGAATAATTAAATGGGTAGGGAACAGAAACCGGAAGAAAAGGAACTTGTGGTGCAACCTGACTGAAAGAAGGGGTCGCCTGGTAGTACACATTCTGAGTTATCAAGGGATCACCAATTTAGTTCCAATGGTTCAAATCGCTGTAAGCACTATGGGACTCAACAACTGAGGTCATCAGTCCCCTAGAACGTAGAACTACTTAAACCGAACTAACCTAAGGACATCACACACATCCATGCCCGAGGCAGGATTCGAACCTACGAACATAGAAGTAGCGTGGGTCCAGACTGAAGCTCCTAGAACCGCACGGCCACACCGGCCGGCACCAATTTAATAGTGGAGGGAAGCGTGGAAGGTAAAAATCGTAGAGGCAGACCAAGACATGAGTACACTAAGCAGATTCAGAAGGATGTAGATTGCAGCAGTTACTTGGAAATGAAGAAGTTTACACAGGATAGAGTATTGCATCAAACCAGTCTCTGCACTGAAGACCACAACAACAGTCCGTTGGAGCTCAAGTTAGGGAATCACTGTTGTAGTCTGTCAGGCGGTTTCATTACAGCGTGAAGCTCATCGCAAAGCGATATTTGTAATCTGAATAACCCACCGGTTATTGATAGACAAGACTTTCATATGGGGTGTTAACTACAGCAGCGATGAACACCATGAATAATTCGTTTAGGGTGTGGGTGAAGTGAGGAGACGCCTTACGAAGACATCCATTCGGCCACACTAACTGGGTGCTTGAATAAAAAAGAAGTTGACGTTGACATACAGGTAACTAATTCATGATCGAAATAATTTAGCTCGAAAAATACCTTAACAGAAGACTTGTCATTATAATTAATAATTTCAAATACCCTCCAATATGGTATTTCCAGACATTACGCCAATGGCAGATGTTTTTACAATAAATAATTCAAATGCAAACTTTTACAGTGACGTAACGACGTGGAATAGTCTTCATCTGCCTTCATGCAGTGATCGCAGATGTGAATATGTGAACAGAAAACTCAAACAACATGTAAATGTTAATGTTCTGCCTCAGCTATAAATGTTGATATTCTTGTACGGTTTGAAGTCATAAGAAGCTGAAACGCACAACATTTAGCCGAACAACCCTCACTGAATCTTTAAGTGCTGGACAACATTACGAAAAACTTGAATTTAAATTTCAAGTAACATTTCAATAATTGTCAGCACGGAACGGCAGCACTTGAAGCTAAGATGGTTGTCTGACGGAATATAGAGCACTTTTAGTAATACGGATTCTAATGTTGAGGGGTGACATGTAGGCTAAATTAAACACGAACTGCAGAATGGGCCACCACTTTGTCATAATGTTACTCCTGGACCCTGTATTGAAAGGCATAGTATCTCATACTAACTTTTCAGTTTGAAACGGTACTACCCACAGTTCGAATAATTTTCCTTGTAACTACTGTTCCCTTTCGAGAATTAATACAGAAAGAACTCTCTACTCTCATTATTAAAACTCTGTAACTCTCATTTATACGCAAGTATTCTGGAGAATATTCGATAACATAATAAAATCAGTTCTAAAATAGAATGTTCCGCGAGATACAAGACTCGCGAAAATACGTCAGGAGCTACAATTATTCGGTTCGTTTCATATCGAAAGTTGCCGAATTATAATCAAAGTATTGGAGAAGAGACGTATTAGACGTAGAAAGCATTTCTGAAAAATAATTCTCGCAAAGAATTTATTCCGGTCCACTAAGTAGCTTCGTTCACATTTTATTGCGCGTTTCCGCGTCTTTTGGCGTGATGTTACACGGACGGGCGTTTCGTTGTGACACATAAAGAATTTTTAACGTTCTTCCCTCGAGCTTGTTATAAAACTTCTCGGACCTCTGGCTGACTTAAAGTTAAAACAAGCTCTCTTTCAACGAATTCTAAAAAAGGGCGCCTTTCTAAGTAATTTTCGATGGACTAATACTGTTGTTTACCATGAAATCGTGTGTCAGAGGTGGATATAGGAAAGGGAAGCGATAACAAAAGTTCAATACAGCACTACCACGAGAGAAGATAGGTGTCTCAATGTTTCCGGTTTCTTATAACTTGAATCATTTCTTCTGCATGTGCAATCAAATTTTCAGTGAACCCTGCAGTGACTGAAAATATCCAAGCAATAGCCATGCTGTTCTGTTGTCATTGTTTACGTGAAGATTGTCGATCACGAATGATAAAATGCACTGTGTCAGTGACATGCAAAAATAAACCTCTTTTCCAAATTTCTTGCGGATTAAGGAAGTAATCATGTAATTTTAACGTTCCATCATATTAAAATGTCCTCAGAAAACTGTTTACAGTTCGTGCAGAGATATTTAAAATATTAACATGATATTGCACGCGCAAAGAACGAATTTCGAAACACGTGATTAATACTTGTTTTTAATTTATTCTGATATTCAAGTTTCAAATCATTATAACAAAACACATAGCATCTGAGAATCCATTTAATACAGTTTAAGACTAATATAATTTTGACTGTGTGTGATATGTACGTTAATGGTAGTACATATTCTATGCGCATATTCCTGAAAATGTAAGTTAAAATTGAGAACTCATAAGTATAGCTGATTTCATAACCTTTTGTGAGTTTTTTTGTAAAATACATTACTACTATCTTGCGTTTACGTCACTGACGATGAGTTTAATTATTTTAGATCTTAGTAAAAGGAGGCAACGGCCTTGCCTCAGTGGATACACCGGTTCCCGTCATATCACCGAAGTTAAGCGCTGTCGGGCGTGGCCGGTACTTGGATGGGTGACCATCCGGGCCGCCATGATCTGTTGCCAGTCTCCAGGGTGCTACTCGACCTGAGGAGCTACTTGACCGAATAGTAGCGGTTTCAGTCAGAGAAAACCATCATAACGACCAGGAGAGCGGTGTGCTGACCACACGCCCCTCCTACCGCATCCTCAACTGAGGATGACACCGCGGTTGGATGGTTCCGATGGGCCGCTTGTGGCCTGAAGACGGAGTGATTTTCAGGAAAAGGATGTCATACACTGGAAAAATAAAGCCTCCAGAAATGAAGGTCAAAATCGCAAGAAAAATTTGCTTCTGTCTAAACATTCAACTGTGATGAAAGCATGCATCATGAAATCGACCTCCTCAGTAACTAACACAATACAAAATTACCCTCATACATGAAACTGTTTCAGAAACTCTGTGCAAAGAGGGTGGGTTGGAATATTTGTTTTTCGTTTTATTACTGTATTTCTGATAAATCACGCTGCCTTTGCGAAGTTAAACTTCAAAATTGCGTAAATGAAATCAAATAATTCCCTCTTCTCTAAAATTTCCATAATTAAAATAGGAATATAAGTACTCAAGAGACAGAATTAAAGAAAGGAAATCAGAAAAGTATCTACATATTTTCAGCATGCCTTATCGAATACATAAACATTATCATTCCCCTTGCCTTCACCCTACATCTACCCCCCCCCCCCCCCCCGCCTCCCCTCCCCCAAAGCCAGTCTTTTATGTGAACAGGAAAATTTATAGTAGTAAGTTGAATCACTTCCTTTAATGTGAACTATAATTTTATTCCAAAAATATACACTCAGGCAGCAGTACCCGGCCGAGACACAAGCAGCAACAGGGAATTAACCGATACTGTGACATTTACGATTTTTAAATCTGGAGCGAATTTTATAATATAATCTGCGTCCTTTAATAGTTTACTTTCTTGAGATTCTGCATGTTAATTTAATATCTAATAGCCGCAGTTCTCGCGTTTTCGTTTGCATCGGAAAGTAGACCCTTTTTGTGACATTTTAAAAGTTCCTAATCAGAGGTAAATCATTTAGTTTCACGTGAGTGCTTCTGTAGTTAGGTTTTTTGAATATCTAATTTATTACACACAGTTCCTGCGTTTTCGTCAGGGTCTACAGTAGAGTTGCGCAGTACATGGCGATAGTCCGATTATCTACACAGTTTAGTTTTCTATGGTCTTTAGAATGGACGGGGACTGCGATTGTTGTGTGCGGATGCGAGCCTAATTGGTGACACTTCGCTCTCAGCTTCAGGCTGTGATGGCTTCGGTTACACAGCTTGAGGCTACAGTGGATGGGCACCACTGTTGTGGGCCGGCCGTGGGGTTCCAACGGACGTCCAGCTCGTCCGAGTCTTCCTAACGATCCTCAGTGGAGGCGAGCCCAGTCACTGCTCTCACTGAGGCTGACCCTTCAC
Source organism: Schistocerca gregaria (assembly GCF_023897955.1). Taxonomy (NCBI): domain Eukaryota; kingdom Metazoa; phylum Arthropoda; class Insecta; order Orthoptera; family Acrididae; genus Schistocerca; species Schistocerca gregaria. The sequence continues at coordinate 518,310,202 of NC_064924.1, forward strand.
CTGTTGTCGGGTGGGAGTTGGCCCTGGGGCGTAGCAGGCGGCGAACGACTTCCCATGCGGCCGCACGTGATGCCTCCCTGGCTTGTCTGACCAACAGGTTCCAGGTGCTGTCTGTGGCTGACATTGTGGCTGAGCCAAATGCTGTCACCTCTCGTGTTTCGGTGGAAACCTTTCAGCCTGCAACATCTGGACAATCACAGAGGGTGGGATTATTGATAGTTAGGAGCTCCAACGTAAGGCGCGTTGTGGGGCCTCTTAGATACATGGCTGACAAGAAGGGAAAGAAAACTAATGTGCACTCTATGTGCATGCCAGGTAGAGTCCTTTCAGATGTGGAACGGGTTCTCCCGATGCCATGAAGAGCAAATGGTGCAGCCAACTGCAGGTGTTTGCTCATGTCGGTATCAATGATGTGCGTCACTTTGGATCAGAAGAGATCCTCTCTGGTTGCGAGTGGGTAACAGAAGTGGTAAAGACAGCCTGTCTTGCTTGCAAGATGAAAGCAGAGCTGACCATTTGCAGCATAGTAGACAGGACCGATTGCCGACCTCTGGTACGGAGCCGACTGGAGGGTCTGAATCAGGGGCTCAGACGGTTCTGCGACCGTATAGGCTGCAGACTCCTCGACTTGCGTCAAAGGATGGTTGATTTTCGGGTTCCGCTGACTGGCTCAGGCGTCCACTACACGCAGGAGGCGGCTACGCGGGTAGCAGGGGCTGTGTGGAGTGGACGTTTGGGTTCGAGGGTCTCGGGAAAACACAAGAAGGGCGTCAGTCACAAAGGGGTTCAGGGCGAACGCAGGAACAACGTAGATACAGGAACCATCAGTACAACAGTTGAAATTGTCGTAGCTGTGTTGGGTATGAAGCACAGCGTCAAGCTCTAATAGAAAGAACTGATGGTCAAATAGTTATAGGCACTAAAAGCTGGCTAAAGCCGGAGATAAGCTCAGCAGTAATTTTTCCGAAGGACCTAATGGTGTTCCGAAAGGATAGACTAAACACGGTTGGCGGTGGCGCGTTTGTTGCTGTCAGAAGTACTTTATCTTATCACTAAATTGAAGTAGATGGTACCTCTGAGTTAGTATGGATAGAGGTCATTATTGGCAACCTGGATAAAATAATAATTGTATCCTTTTCCCGACCTCCCAATTCAGATGGTTCGGTAACTTACATCTTCCATTTAATAATAATAATTTGTTTACATCACTTAAAATCGTCGTGAGGGACAGTTACAATTAAAAAGACGTTGTCTGCCATCTTGTTTTGGTTGTAGGGCATCGCCACCCCAAGGAAGTATCGTCAGGTGAGGAAACAAAAACAGGAAATGTAATGTAAAACGTGAATTAGAAGATGAACATATCGTTTGGAAACCGGTAACGGAGCTGTTAAATAAATCAATAGCATTGTAAAAAGTGGCTGGTTGCTAAAATATTCTGTGTAAGAGTCAACCTATTTCTACATCCCCCCCATGAACCATGGACCTTGCCGTTGGTGGGGAGGCTTGCGTGCCTCAGCGATACAGATTGCTGTACCGTAGATGCAACCACAACGGAGGGTTATCTGTTGAGAGGCCAGACAAACGTGTGGTTCCTGAAGAGGGGCAGCAGCCTTTTCAGTAGTTGCAAGGGCAACATTCTGGATGATTGACTGATCTGGCCATGTAACAATAACCAAACCGGCGTTGCTTTGCTGCTACTGCGAACGGCTGAAAGCAAGGGGAAACTACAGCCGTAATTTTTCCCAAGGGCATGCAGCTTTACTGTATGATTAAATAATGATGGCGTACTCTTGGGTAAAATATTCCGGAGGTAAAATAGTCCCCCATTCGGATATCCGGGCGGGGACTACTCAAGAGGACGTAGTTATCAGGAGAAAGAAAACTGGCGTTCTACGGATCGGAGCGTGGAATGTCAGATCCCTTAATCCGGCAGGTAGGTTAGAAAATTTAGAAAGGGAAGTGGATAGGTTAAAATTAGATATAGTGGGAATTAGTGAAGTTCGGTGGCAGGAGGAACAAGACTTCTGGTCACGTGACTACAGGGATATAAACACAAAATCAAATAGGGGTAATGCAGGAGTAGGTTTCATAATGAATAGGAAAATAGGAATGCGGGTAAGCTACTACAAACAGCATAGTGAACGCATTATTGTGGCCAAGGTGATACGAAGCTCACACCTACTACAGTAGTACAAGTTTATATGCCAACTAGCTCTGCAGATGAAGAAGAAATTGAAGAAATGTGTGACGAAATAAAAGAAATTATTCAGATAGTGAAGGGAGACGAAAATTTAATAGTCATAGGTGACTGCAATTCGTCAGTAGAAAAAGGGAGAGAAGGAAACGTAGTAGGTGAATATGGATTGGGGCTAAGAAATGAAAGAGGAAGCCGCCTGGTAGAATTTTGCACACAGCGCAACTTAATCATGGCTAACACTTGGTTTAAGAATCATGAAAGAAGATTGTATAGATGGAAGAACCCTGGAGATACTAAAAGGTATCAGATAGATTATATAATGGTAAGACAGAGATTTAGGAACCAGGTTTTAAATTGTAAGACATTTCCAGGGGCAGATGTGGACTCTGACCACAATCTATTGGTTATGACCTGTAGATTAAAACTGAAGAAACTGCAAAAAGGTGGGAATTTAAGAAGATGGGACCTGGATAAACTGAAAGAATTAGAGGTTGTACAGAGATTCAGGGAGAGCATAAGCGAACAATTGACAGGAATGGGGGAAAGAAATACAGTAGAAGACGAATGGGTACCTTTGAGGGATGAAGTAGTGAAGGCAGCAGATGATTAAGTAGGTAAAAAGACGAGAGCTAGTAGAAATCGTTGGGTAACAGAAGAAATATTGAATTTAATTGATGAAAGGAGAAAATATAAAAATGCAATAATTGAAGCAGGCACAAAGGAATACAAACGTGTCAATAATGAGATCGACAGGAAGTGCAAAATGGCTAAGCAGGAATGGCTAGAGGACAAATGTAAGGTTGTAGAGGCTTGTCTCACCAGGGGTAAGACGGATACAGCCTACAGGAAAATTAAAGAGACCTTTGGAGATAAGAGAACCACTTGTATGAACATCAAGAGCTCAGATGGAAACCCAGTTATAAGCGAAGAGGGGAAAGCAGAAAGGTGGAAGGAGTATATAGAGGGTCTATACAAGGGCGATGTACTTGAGGACAATATTATGGAAATGGAAGAGGATGTAGATGTAGATGAAATGGGAGATACGATACTGCGTGAAGAATTTGACAGAGCACTGAAAGGCCTGAGTCGAAACAAGGCCCCTGGAGTAGACAACATTCCATTGGAACTACTGACGGCCTTTGGAGAGCCAGTCCTGACAAAACTCTACCATCTGGTAAGCAAGATGTATGAATCAGGCGAAATACCCTCAGACTTCAAGAAGAATATAATAATTCCAAACCCAAAGAAAGCAGGTGTTGACAGATGTGAAAATTACCGAACAGTCAGTTTAATCAGCCACAGCTGCAAAATACTAACACGAATTCTTTACTGACGAATGGAAAAACTAGTAGGAAGCCGACCTCGGGGAAGATCAGTTTGGATTCCGTAGAAACACTGGAACACGTGAGGCAATTCTGACCTTACGACTTATCTTGGAAGGAAGATTAAGGAAAGGCAAACCTATGTTTCTAACATTTGTAGACTTAGATAAAGATTTTCACAATGTTGACTGGAATACTCTCTTTCAAATTCTAAAGGTGGCAGTGGTAAAATACAGGGAGCGAAAGGCTATTTACAATTTGTACAGAAACCAGATGGCAGTTATAAGAGTCGAGGGACATGGAAGGGAAGCAGTGGTCGGGAAGAGAGTAAGACAGAGTTGTAGCCTCTCCCCAATGTTATTCAATCTGTATATTGAGCAAGCAGTAAAGGAAACAAAAGAAAAATCCGGAGTAGGTATTAAAATCCATGGAGAAGAAATAAAAACTTTGAGGTTCGCCGATGACATTGTAATTCTGTCAGAGGCAGCAAAGGACTTGGAAGAGCAGTTGAATGGAATGGATAGTATCTTAAAAGGAGGATATAAGATGAACATCAACAAAAGCAAAACGAGGATAATGGAATGTAGTCGAATTAAGTCGGGTGATGCTGAGGGAATTATATTAGGACATGAGACCACTAAAGTAGTAAAGGAGTTTTGCTACTTGGGGAGCAAAATAACTGATGATGGGCGAAGTAGAGAGGACATAAAATGTAGACTGGCAATGGCAAGGAAAGTGTTTCTGAAGAAGAGAAATTTGTTAACATCGAGTATAGATTTAAGTGCCAGGAAGTCATTTCTGAAAGTATTTGTATGGAGTGTAGCCATGTATGGAAGTGAAACATGGACGATAAATAGTTTGGACAAGAAGAGAAGAGAAGTTTTCGAAATGTGGTGCTACAGAAAAATGCAGAAGAGTAGATGGGTGGATCACATAACTAATGAGGAAGTATTGAATAGGATTGGGGAGAAGAGAAGTTTGTGGCACAACTTGACCAGAAGAAGGGATCGGTTGATAGGACATGTTCTCAGGCATCAAGGGATCACTAATTTGGTATTGGAGGGCAGCGTGCAGGGTAAAAATCTTAGAGGGAGACCAAGAGATGAATACACGAAGCAGATTCAGAAGGATGTAGGTTGCAGTAGGTACTTGGAGATGAAGAAGCTTGCACAGGATAGAGTAGCATGGAGAGCTCCATCAAACCAGTCTCAGGACTGAAGACAACAACAACAACAACAACAACATATATCTATACCAGTTTCTTTGGCGCTTCAGTGTGTAATTATGGGGAAGCTTTTTTTGTGTTTCGTAAGGACTGGCCTCATGCAGCCCCATATCACGTAAACTGTCTGAATAATCTGGTGAATAACTGACTATGAGTTAGAAAGAATTACACCAGTTCGTAGCGTAAAAGTAACTTACGAGTCTGTTCATTCCCGGAAAGGCGTCCAGATTTTTTTTTAAAAATGAAATTTGAGGAAGAGACAGCTGTGGTCACTGGTCAGTACCTTCCGCTAGCGGCTAGTATTGATATCTGAACATAAATCAGAAGACCTCCCTGAACAGGGATAATTGGATAAATTAATACACACTGACGAGCCAAAATAATATGAGCACCCGCTTTATAACTTGTTGGTCCATCTTTGGAACCCAACGCGTCACCGATTCTGCATATCATGGTTCAAATGGCTCTGAGCACTATGAGACTTAACATCAGAGGTCATCAAACCCCTAGAACTTAAAACTACTGAAACATAACTAATCTAAGGACATCACACACATCAATATATATCATGGATTCCACAGTTTGTTGGCGAGTTTTTGGAGGTATGTCGCACCGGATGTCCACGCACAAGTCATGCAGTATCCTTAAACACCGGGCTGCTGATTTGTATACGCGGTGATGGCGCCTGATAGCTATCCAAATGAGTTTCATTAGATTCACACCAAGCAAAATTCGTGGCAAGCCGGCCGCTGTGGCTGAGCGGTTGTGGACACTTAAGTGCGGAACTGTGCTGCTGCTATGGTTGCAGGTTCCAATCCTGCCTCGGGCATGGGTGTGTGTTATGTCCTTAGGTTAGTTAGGTTTAAGTAGTTCTAAGTCTAGGGGACTGATGAAATCAGATGTAAAGTCCCATAGTGCTTAGAGCCATTTGAACTTCGTGGTCAAGACATCAAAATGAGTGCACTATAATGCTCCTCAAACTTCTGTAGCACGGTTCTGGCTGAAGGAACACGGACAGTTATCCTACTGGAAGATAACATCGCCGTCGGAGAAGACATCAAGCATGAAGGGGTGCAGACGGTCCTCAGCTACCAGCGTAGCGTGTCTTAGATTGCTGCGGCAGGTCCCATGTGAGCGCAGCAGAATGTCTCTCATAGCATAATGCTGCATCCACCAGCCTACGTCTTTAGCGCAGTGCACGTTTCGAACCGGAGTTCACGTGCATGTCGGCATCTGGAAAGACGAAAAGAAAATGTAACAGACCTACTAAGGAGGCTGCCTACACTACGCTTGTCCGTCCTCATTTAGAATACTGGTGCGTGGTGTGGGATCCTTACCAGATAGGACTGACGGATTACATGGAAAAAGTTCAAAGAAGAGCAGCACGTTTTGTATTATCGCGAAATATGTGAGAGAGTGTCACAGAAATGACAAAGGATTTGGGCTGAAAATCGTTAAAAGAAAGGCATTTATCGTTGCGGCGGAATCTTCTCACGATATCCAATCACCAACTTTCTCCTCCGAATGCTAAAATATTTTTTTGACATCGACCTACATAGGGAGGAACGATCACCATGATAAAATAAGGGAAATCAGAGCTCGTACGGAAAGATATAGGTGTTCATTCTTTCCGCGCGCGCTATACGAGATTAGAATAATAGAGAATTGTGAAGGTGGTTCGATGAACCCTCTGCCAGGCACTTAAATGTGATTTGCAGAGTATCCATGTCAATGTAGATGTAGATTTAGATGTAGATGAACGCCACCAGGCCACAGTCAACCTCGCGGTGGGCAGGGTCGTAATTTTTTGGCTTAAGACTGCAAATATGCAATGCAGAAATGGTTACTTCAGCATGGAAGTCGAATAATCACAACTGTTAATACGAATGTGGATGAGAGTAAATATTATGAAGCGTGCCTTGCATCTGAATATCAATAAACCGAAGTAATATGTTTTTTCTGTTGTCTTTTCAAAGTTTTTTTTTCATTTTAAAACTGAGTAAAGAATGAAAACCTCTGGTTCATATTAGGCATACGGCCAGGTTCAATTAGTAACGAACTGGGTTCTCTCTGTAATGCTCTCATACTCCGAACCAGTGGTCGTCAAACTGTGGCCCACGGGCTGCACGCATCAAGCATTCATGCGGCCCCCGCTTCTCAGACGCATTTTACAATAGTATCCATCCAGCAACTAACATCCGAACGAAAAACGTTAATAGCGTCTTTCAGACATAGTAATACTTTAAGATGTACCTGATTTTAATAGACACTGGTGAATCCGGCCTGAGATAAGAACAATTAAACGCTTATCTCAGGGGCAGAGGAATAATCGGCGTATGTGCCTTGGGCTGATCAGCTAAATCGCAATGAGAGAAAAAAATGACATTCAAAACATTTAGTAACCATTTGTCATTGTGTCTGAAATGGCATAATTCATTTAAAAGTAAGTAAAGTCACTGTTATGGATCAATTAATCACCGCTCACACGACATATCAACACACTTCGGCGGCAGGCAATTACAGTATCAGAGCTATGGAGTCGCTGAGGGTAGCAGCAATGTGAAACAGAAAACAGCCGACACGAAGTGTTCCAAATGGTGCCGAGTTTTAACGATCAGTGCTTGGGGGAGGCGTCCAGCGTATCGCATCCTTACCTATAGCTAGTATATTGGGGTCTCATAACGTACTAATGTATGTAGGTTACCAATCAAAAATAAAATCGGCATGTATGCTGCCCGAGGTAGCGGCCTCCCAAGGTCGTAATGCTTTTCAGATGCTCTAGTCCTATAGCTACAAAGAACTTTTACAGAGTCATCCAATTTACTGCTCCCTACTACAGATATCTCGCTAAAAAACCATTGGTGACAGGAGTAGGAAAGGGGAAAAATAAGAATGGTACCCAAAATACCTTCCACTACACACCGTAAGGTGACTTCCAGAGTAGGTTTATGTTGTGTCGCTGTAGCAGTTTCATTTCGACGAGCGCACGTTACTATGAGACGGTGGTACGGCTAGCTGCTGTCACGTCCAGCACATGCTCGCGTGAAATTTGCTCGACCACCGCGACGGAGCAGTTTGCGGCAAGGTGTACCACGGGGGCAGCCGACTGGCGCGCTGTTGTGGCGGCGGCCTCATGCACATTCAGCGGCGCCGTCTTGGCGCGCGCGCCCACTCCGGCAAGCACGCAGCCGCCTGGAAAATGAACTGTCATGACCAGTTAAATATTTATTGTGCCCCGCCGGGCAGCGGAGCTGGCGCCAGTGCGGACGGCTGGCCCGCCAGCACCGCCCCTGCTGGCGCCAGCGGCCGCTCCGCTTCATCCGTCTTAGTCCGCTACCCCCCCCCCCCCCCCCCCTTCCAGGGCGCTCGCCGCATCGCCGACCGCCTAGCAACGGCTTCCCTTCCGCAACGACCATTCCATAGTCAACTGGGCTAACTGCTTAAGCCTGCAGTTCCGCCAACGTTTAACACAAGTACCGGGTGGCTATAATTAAACTGACAGACTTCCGAGTGCTGCAGGGCGGGTTGTATACGTCACATGGTGCTGAAACATGGTAGCTACTTTCATTAATCGGAGCGCTCGCGGAGTTTATTGAAGAAATCATATATCACTTTCTACCACCAGGTGAAAATACGGCGCTGTAAGCAGTCGGGACGTGAAATGTTTCCTGCTTAGACGTCAGTGTGTTGTTTGTCGTTTGGTGGCACGTTTTGATTTCTTTTGTGAAGTGACTGTTGGTATAAAAGGTTAAGAACGGTGATGTTTTCTGTATGAAATCCAATCGTTATTGAGAACAAGACTGCGCATTGCTGGTAAAGTTGTGTTATCAGAACGATACCAATAGCAGAGCTGCGTTGTGGGAATGCCGACGACAGAAACAGCTGTGGAGAAGCCCGTGTCAAGAAATGGACTAAAGAATGTTGTTGTTGTTGTTGTTGTGGTCTTCAGTCCAGAGACTGGTTTGATGCAGCTCTCCATGCTACTCTATCCTGTGCAAGCTTCTTCATCTCCGAGTACCTACTGCAACCTACATCCTTCTGAATCTGTTTAGTGTATTCATCTCTTGGTCTCCGTCTACGATTATTACCCTCCACGCTGCCCTCCAATACCAAATTGGTGATCCCTCGATGCCTCAGAATCAAAACTCATTTATTACTTTCAGCGCCTCATTTCCTAATCTAATTCCCGCAGCATCACCCGATTTAATTCGACTACATTCCATTATCCTCGCTTTGCTCTTGTTGATTTTCATCTTATATCCTCCTTTCAAGACACTGTTAATACCGTTCAGCTGCTCTTCCAGGTCCTTTGCTGTCTTTCACAGAATTACAATGTCATGGGCGAACCTCACAAAGTCGCGGTTCTAGGCGCGCAGTCCGGAACCGTGGGACTGCTACGGTCGCAGGTTCGAATCCTGCCTCGGGCATGGATGTGCGTGATGTCCTTAGGTTAGTTAGGTTTAAGTAGTTCTAAGTTCTAGGGGACTGATGACCACAGCAGTTGAGTCCCATAGTGCTCAGAGCCATTTGAACCATTTTTTTGAACCTCACAAAGTCTTTGTCCGCAGCTCGTGGTCGTGCGGTAGCGTTCTCGCTTCGAATGCTCGGGTTCCCGAGTTCGATTCCTGGCAGGGTCAGGGATTTTCTCTGCCTCGTGATGAGTCGGTGTTGTGTGGTGTCCTTAGGTTAGTTAGGTTTAAGTAGTTCTAAGTTCTAGGGGACTGACGACCATAGATGTTAAGTCCCATAGTGCTCAGAGCCATTTGAACCTCAAAGTTTTTATTTCTTCTACATGGATTTTAATTACTACTCCGAATTCCTTGTTTCCTTTACTGCTTGCTCAATATACAGATTGAATAACATCGGGGAGAGGCTAAAACCCTGTCTCACTCCCTTCCCAACCACTGCTTCCCTTTCATGGCTAAAGAATATGATGAAGAAATTTGAAGGAACTGATTTCGATGTGTTTTAAATATGTTGTAAAGGTGCTTACCCTGAGTACCTGGCTATTCGGTTTTTTTTAGCGACGGGTCTTGGTTTTTGAGAAAATCGATTTTGAAGTTCATTGCGTGCTTTGTATACTGGTAACATTATTTACATTACAAACAAGTCAGCGTAGCGCACCGGTAAAGGTTCACAGATACCGCGCTAGAGGTACCGTGTACAAACCCTCCGCGTGTGCATTTTTTTTTTTTTTCAAAATCGATCGCATTTTTTAATTTTATTTCAGATAATATCAACAAACATTGAAATGTGTGAGAAATTATAAAGATATATTCAGTTATTAATTTTCTATGTCACGCAATACTACAAAATCTTATTTTTCATCGTCCACATTGCTTTATGTGCCAGAACAATATTGTGGGTGATACTTATCATAGAAACAACCGAAGCACAAATTTTCACAGCACCACGCGCATTTTTTGAAAGCATCCGTCTTGCAGGCGCTCGGTTTCTTCATGAGCGATACCGGGAAACATAAATCTTTTGCATTCAAAAAGATTTCTCTTTCATTCACTACTTTCGATGCGAACCATGCCTATCTAATTATGCTTTCAAAATTAGGTGCAATGAATTGATGAAGAATTAGAGAATTTAATTTTTTCGTATCTTCCCTAGAAGTGATCTCTGTATTGTCTTTCACAAAGTCGGGATCATTCTGAATAATTTTTGTGAAGATTTTCACCTGTCGGTAAAAATGAACACAGCTGGGCTGGCAATAAGAAGTGCACTCTGGGACCACTTTTAGGGTGCAGGTGCTCGCTTTCCTTTCGTCATTGAATAGATGATCGGATAAAGTTTAATCGGATTGCCCTCCCCACGAATGGCTAATGCAGAAAAAAATTTTCCGTCCCACGTACGGAAGAATTACAGAAAGCAAAAATTCTAGGTAGACCAGTTTCGCGAACTCCAAAATTTCGTGCAGTACTCGACTACATTTCTGTATTTACCACTTAATTCGTCTACTCGTTTTTGAACGTTAGGAGCAAATTTTCCTGACGGTTCTTGCATGCATAAAAAACCTACGGAAGTAGGTTTCGAACTTGGTACCTCTAGCGCGGTAGCGGCTAACCTTTACCGCTGCGCTACTTTGACTTGCTTGGAATATTTGTAATGTTACGGATATACAAACACCGCAATGACCTTCAAAATCGATTTTCTCAAGAGCCAAGGCCCGTCGCTAAAAAGCCGGATATCCAGGTAATCAGGGTAAGTGCCTCTACAAAATATTTGAAGCGTATCAAAATCCGTGATTTACAGTATGTAGAGTCCCCTTCTTAGACAAAATTTCCAGTTGTTTTGATGAATGTGGAAAAATGCAAATTAATGCGGAAGAGTAGGAAGATCAAACCATTAACGTTCGGCTACCGTGTTACTAGTGTCCTGCTTTAGGTATCTGGGCTTAACGTTGCAAAGCGATACGAGGTGGAACGAGGATGTAAGGCCTGTGGTAGGGAAGGTAAATGGCCGACTTTGGTTTATTGGGACAACTTTAGGAAAAAGTCGTTCACCTGTAAAGGAGACGGCATATGCGACGCTGGTGCGACCTATTGTTGAGTACTGCTCGAGTGTTTGGCATCCGTACCAGGTCGGTTTGAAGAAAGACATCGAAGCAGTGCAGAGGGAGGCTGCAAGATTTGTTACCGGTAGGTTCGACAACATGTAAGTGTTACGGAGATGCTTCGGGAACTCAAATGGGGATTCTTGGAGGGAAGGCGACGCTCTTTTTGAGAAACGCTAGTGAGAAAATTCAGAGAAGCGACATTTGAAGGGACTGCCGAACGATTCTACTGCCACTAAACATACATTGCGCTTAAGGACCACGAAGATCAGATACGAGAAATTATGACTCATACAGAGGCACACAGATGGTCTATTTGCGACAGGAACGGGAAGGGAAATGACTAGTAGTGGTACGGGATACCCTCCGCCACGCACCGTACAGTGCCCTGCGGAGTATATAAGTAGATGCAGATGTAGACCTTCGGGTGCCACACTGTCGTCGCGTTGGGTGGTGGCACATGACGACACTGAATGCAGACACCTTACGATTGTTCAGGAACTCCGGCCATGTAACTGGTCACAGGGTGCGCGCCTACATCCAGAGACGCAGACGCTGTGGTTGGGTGAATAGCAAGGGAATGGTCTGGGGTGATGTGATGACCATCCAGGGACGGCGCGTCCACCAACATTGGTTTACGCTGGAGGACGGGCGCTGACACCCGTGACGTCAGTCACAGCGACAGCGACACCGGGGATCGATGCCCATGGAAACCACAGTGGATGCTGCCGGTCGCGATTTACTGAAAGATGGTGGCGGCTGGTAGTTTTAACCCCAGGAGCGTGCTGTGTCTGTGTACAAAAATTCTGTGGCAGAATCGCTGGCATGCTTGGAAGCGAGCTGCTGCTGGTCATGGTGATGCCGATGCAAATTAGTGAGATGTAAGAACAATGTCCAATTGCTTTTGTAATTGACCCTGCTCCCAACGCTGTTTCTCGCCAAACACCTAAAGAACACTTCATCCTGAAGCTGAAACTTGCAAGAGGGCTTATTTAAAAAAAAAAAAGACTAATATTAATGAATAATACTGAATAATAATTTTACTAGCTGCGTGACCGGTTACGAAGCCATTAACACAATTGATTAATTAAGTCCCCTGCAACTATAAAAGCTACGAAACAACAAAGCACAAGTGTAACTGTTCTGTGTGTGGTAGTGTGACTCAACGTACACGTATCTGGCTCGGTTCTTTCTCAATACGACAAAATATTTTAAACACCATTTACAATGAACTAACTGAAAAACCAGAAATACTATAATTGCACATGTTGTTGTTGTTGTGGACTTCAGTCCTGAGACTGGTTTGATGCAGCTCTCCATGCTGTGCACATAGGAACCAGAATTACAAGTCTAATAAATGAACACGACCCAGATGCTTTATTGACTGTACCTGTGAACAAGACAGATTGTTACTAAAGAAAACTGTAAAACCTTTTTACCTCATTATAAATTGACGAAAATATTCATAAATCAAAAGCCCATCTCCTTTCTTAAATATATTCTGACAATTGCATCTTCTTCCATCCATACATTACACCAACCGAACAGTGCAACATTTCAGTCAACACTCAGATCGTCTACTCTCTTGCCCAACAGAACAACGGCTGGCTGCTCTCGACATCCTCTGAACTACTACTGCGCCCAGTGGAGGCGGCTGAATAACAATCTTTGGATCAATCTCTGGCGCTGTGACTCATGGTAGCCACCTTTCAAGCTTTGTCTTACCAGATGGAACGAAATGCTCCAGCGGTGGCCACACAAGATGCAACACGGTTGGGTTACTGCGTCCATGTAATCACTCTGCCAGTGGCTTCCTGTCACTTAGTAAGGAGCGCTAGGAGGATAGAAGACTTTTGAGGTTACCTCCGTGTGACGTTTGCACGTGCGAGCGAGACTGAGGGCGGAACGCTGCGGTGGTGACAGTGCAAATTCCGTTGGCAGTGCAAAACAGCTGAAAATCTCATGACGTCAATTGTGGTAAACAGTCCAAGACAATGACCTCAGGAACACCTTCAAGACAAAAAATAAAAGATGAAGCAAAAAACGCGCTTGTTGTGGATGTCATGAGGCCAACAAAAGTAGATTTACTATATGCGTTTACCACCAACAAACACCACGTTTTCCAGAACGAACTCTGAAATCATTATCCATTCGTTGCCATGGTCCAGACGGACATGTGCAGGCGAAAGGCATTGATTGATGCTCTGCACTAACACTGCAAAAAGATATCGTTTGCTCAATCAAAACTGCCATGGTCTCGCAAGTGCAACTCGTCTGGCGAGTTACTTCGTGTGAACTACGCCCTAGTGACCTCGATGCAACAACGATCACAGAACTTCATGCTGTATGAAATGTGAAATCACAACATGCCGCTACGGTCGCAGGATTCGAATCCTGCCTCGGGCATGGATGTGTGTGATGTCCTTAGGTTAGTTAGGTTTGTGTAGTTCTAAGTTCTAGGGAACTGATGACCTCAGAAGTTAAGTCCCATTGTGCTCAGAGCCATTTGAACCAATCACAACATACGCATTATCATTCTCTGTATGCTGCAGAACAACACCTGACTGCAAGAATAGTGCTTAACAACTCCAGAAATAGCGACGCACTGCTAGGTGTGGAGTGCGAGTATCATTCAAAACATGCGACCACCCATGAGGAACATATTGCAAAACAGCCTGAAGAGCTGAGGTAGAAGCAGTTGCTGCAGCAACACGCCGAAAATCAAGACGAAAATTTTGAAGGCTTCTCAAACTCCAGAGTATCGGTTTGAAAACATAATTCGAACAGAAGAATCAAACACTGTGTCAGGACCGACCGGTAACAAAGACAACGTGCAAGCATTCTAATAGTGGTCTGTGGGCCTGTACAACTCCTACTGATAACTAGACAATCTCAGAGCCCAACGTTCCATTTTTTACGCTGTCCGCGTCGGGACAAGATTGGAAAGATTGAACAAGGCCGTTAAAGGCCGATGATGTGCTACCACATACAACTTCTGCCTTTACAAATATTGTGCAACTTTGTAACAAAATACACTCCTGGAAACTGAAATAAGAACGCCGTGAATTCATTGTCCCAGGAAGGGGAAACTTTATTGACACATTCCTGGGGTCAGATACATCACATGATCACACTGACAGAACCACAGGCACATAGACACAGGCAACAGAGCATGCACAATGTCGGCACTAGTACAGTGTATATCCATCTTTCGCAGCAATGCAGGCTGCTATTCTCCCATGGAGACGATCGTAGAGATGCTGGATGTAATCCTGTGGAACGGCTTGCCATGCCATTTCCACCTGGCGCCTCAGTTGGACCAGCGTTCGTGCTGGACGTGCAGACCGCGTGAGACGACGCTTCATCCTGTCCCAAACATGCTCAATGGGGGACAGATCCGGAGATCTTGCTGGCCAGGGCAGCTGACTTACACCTTCTAGAGCACGTTGGGTGACACGGGATACATGCGGACGTGCATTGTCCTGTTGGAACAGCAAGTTCCCTTGCCGGTCTAGGAATGGTAGAACGATGGGTTCGATGACGGTTTGGATGTACCGTGCACTATTCAGTGCCCCATCGACGATCACCAGAGGTGTACGGCCAGTGTAGGAGATCGCTCCCCACACCATGATGCCAGGTGTTGGCCCTGTGTGCCTCGGTCGTATGCAGTCCTGATTGTGGCGCTCACCTGCACGGCGCCAAACACGCATAAGACCATCATTGGCACCAAGGCAGAATCGACTCTCATTGCTGAAGACAACACGTCTCCATTCGTCCCTCCATTCACGCCTGTCGCGACACCACTGGAGGCGGGCTGCACGATGTTGGGGCGTAAGCGGAAGACGGCCTAACGGTCTGAGGGACCGTAGCCCAGCTTCATGGAGACGGTTGCGAATGGTCCTCGTCGATACCCCAGGAGCAACAGTGTCCCTAATTTGCTGGGAAGTGGCGGTGCGGTGCCCTACGGCACTGCGTAGGATCCTACGGTCTTGGCGTGCATCCGTGCGTCGCTGCGGTCCGGTCCCAGGTCGACGGGCACGTGCACCTTCCGCCGAACACTGGCGACATCATCGATGTACTGTGGAGACCTCACGCCCCACGTGTTGAGCAATTCGGCGGTACGTCCACCCGGCCTCCCGCATGCCCACTATACGCCCTCGCTCAAAGTCCGTCAACTGCACATACGGTTCACGTCCACGCTGTCGCGGCATGCTACCAGTGTTAAAGACTGCGATGGAGCTCCGTATGCCACGGCAAACTGGCTGACACTGACGGCGGCGGTGCACAAATGCTGCGCAGCTAGCGCCATTCGACGGCCAACACCGCAGTTCCTGGTGTGTCCGCTGTGCCGTGCGTGTGATCATTGCTTGCACAGCCGTCTTGCAGTGTCCGGAGCAAGTATGGTGGGTCTGACACACCGGTGTCAATGTGTTCTTTTTTCCATTTCCAGGAGTGTACATAATGGCGAGCGCCTCTTTCTCAAGCTGACTGTAATTGAACTGCCCTTTGTTAACTGTTTTTGAGGCAAAATCAGTACGAGCGAGGTGGCGCAGTGGTCATTTTCCCTCGTGAAAATCATTTACAAGTCGGCTTATGGCTACTTACAAGTCGCTATTCGTCTTTCTAAATATTAGAAATACTCCACACCTACAGGCCTTGCTCCTCCCCCCCCCCTCTTTCCCCCTCCCCTTCTACAAACTATCCTATGAGCGCCCTTGTTATAGAGGAACTTACAATTTTACGAGGAATCTGGAATATGGCTCAACTCAGCATCTGCCATGTCAACAAACTGTTGTCTGACATGGAAGAAAAGATAAATAGCAGTAAAAAAGTAACTGGTAACGACTGTCTATCGAATCCCAGGCCCCCGGTTTTGTAATTCGACGACAAGTTTTCGTGTCACAGGCAATGACTCATAGAAACTGATCATCCTAAAACGGTTAATTTATATCCCGCAGCCAGCAGAATGTTTCACAAAGGTAGTAACTGGCCGGCCGAAGTGGCCGTGCGGTTCTAGGCGATACAGTCTGGTACCGAGTGACCGCTACGGTCGCCGGTTCGAATCCTGCCTCGGGCATGGATGTGTGTGATGTCCTTAGGTTAGTTAGATTTAATTAGTTCTACGTTCTAGGCGACTGATGACCTCCGAAGTTAAGTCGCATAGTGCTCAGAGCCATTTGAACCATTTGAGCCAAAGGAAGTAACTTGTTTCTAAAGAAATTTCATAAAACGTATAACTGTATGTTAAGTAAGCTGTCCCGTGAAATTCTGTATTACGTGGTGCAGTGAACAGAGCTATAATGCGTCACGTCACAGTGCTTGATTTTCAGTTCTAACACACAAAATCTTACAGAATAAAAACTCTACACAAAATTGAAAAGCGATTTTTGAAGGAATAAATAAACAAAATGTTTGTACAGGGTGTCCCATTTATCTTGATCACCCTAAATAATTGTTTGTCCAGATGCAAATTGCAAAATGTTTCAAGCAAATGTTCTTTAGCCGACAGGGGGACATCAGTCAGCATGATTGCCTTCGTTGTAGCTTTGTTTTTTACAGAGATATGGACAGCAGTATGACTTTTTTAAATGGCACCCTTTATTTTTTTATTTGGTAATTCATTCCGTCTCATTGCTCAGCAGCAATAACCGACAAGGGGATGAATTTACCCCACAATAAAACCTGATATGAACTTCATGTACTTTTGTGCTATCAGCACAATAGGAGCCCGCCTCACTACTCGCTTGTGTCCAGGAAATAATTCACTCAGCTGGATGGACGTGAAAGCGTTGTCAGTTGGCCAGGACATTCGCCTGACCTGATGCCACTGGAATTTTTTGTCTGTGGTAAACTCAAACATGAAGCCTATTCACAAGTTACGACAACCCAAGAGAATTTAAAACAACGTATATTTAAAGCAGGTAAAATGATATCGAAGGAACCTCTACAGTCTGCCCAGAAGTTCTATTACCAGAGGCTACAAATATATATTGCAGTACACGGTGGATATTTCTAACAATTGGTGACGTAAGTGGAATTATATGGAACTTTTTATGACTACGTTCTTTTGTTGTTCACTTTGTTGCTGTTGCTGGAGAAATTTTGTGAAAGTGTGCATCTTGACATTGAAATGATGCGAAGTTATTATTTATCAGTCTTTATGCCTCAAGTTCCCGTTTTACTACTCCATTTAACTTTTGACGTGCAAATTTCTTTCGAGGCAGATACAAGTGCATAATTGTTGTCGTAGTTCACTACTAATTTATCTTTCGACTCAACATCCTTTTCCCTCCGATTGATGTCCAAACACAAGTAGCCGAGTGTCATTATTACCAGTCTTAAATTAAACGTTTCTCCACTGTTCCGCTTTTGTAAGTATACTTATAACACGACCAGCAACCTCCCGTATTTTAATGACACGAGTAACGTAATGTACTGTAACTTTCAGGAAAGGCATCTATTACGAACAATAATTTGACTAAAAAGAAGCGAGCGCGTATGCTACTGATGGTTAAAGCACAAATAATTATACTGCACAACAACTTTCGAAAACAAACTGTGTAATCAATTTAATTATTTATATGTAGTTAGTCAAGCTTATAATTAATTGCGTAAATGAAATTGAGTGAAATATTAATTATTGAACGGCAATGTATGCTCGCCTGCTCGAGTCCGAGCAAAAGTTATGAATTTTTGTACATTGGTTTGAAACTGATGTTACATTACAATTAGTGACATGCGTTTAGCAAGCAACTGTAAATACTTACGTGGAAACTCAAATGAAAATGCCATAAAACAAAGTTAACTCTCTCTGTGTTGGACATGGCAGAAGCAGCGAAACCTTTACCGATTAGCTACTAGCAGTATGTGATACGGTATAGATTGAGCTACCTTACTCCCAAAACGTTGAATGCCGTCAAGTTTTGCGAGGCAATACCAACTATTAATCAATATTCCATCCCAGATTTTATAATAGCTAAGCTCAACATGGTTTTACAAAATAGTATCAAACAGTTTAGGCAACACCGACATTATGAGAGCCAAGAATCACACAACGTACATACAGAACACATAAAATACAGTAACTGTTGAGGGTATTTTTGATCTATCGTTGCAAATACAAAAACGCATGATTTTTCCCATCAGACGCGTATCGTTTTATTGAAGTAGAGCATCATCGGTGGTCTGCAATTAAGTTATTTACATTTTGATTTTTTTGAGATCTTATATCGGGAAATGCCGACTGCTAGCAAATTCTTGTGTTTCTGCGTTAGACATTGATAATTTTAGCGTAATTTTTAATTTTTCTGTAGGACTGTGCATTTCTTATCTTTTCACAGCACATTTTTATGCACACCGCCGTATTCTATTTGTTTATGTTATTCTAACTATGTGTTGTGGATTGTGTTTAGCAGTGTTGCTTACACAACCTTTCCACTACTTTGTCTTTGACCTATAACTTCTTTTTATTGGATTATTGTATTTGCATTATTCTATTTAATTACGTTTCTGTGTATTTATGTACTGTGTAAGAGTATGGAAGGAATAGCGATGGAGGGACGTTTTTAAGGGGGAGAGAAACCATGATGAGTGGACGTAACTGTATAGCAGTGTGATGGGGTGTGAGTTAGAGGAGAAGGTGAGGAACGAGAAGTGGAATTAAATTAGGAGAGGGGGTTGTAGGAGAGTGGGAAGGGGTGAAGCATATAAAAAGGCTCTTTCCTTTTCAAAGTCATTTCATGAATCATTTTGTATAGGGTTCGTTTCCAACTTTTATTTGGTCATTGAGCAACTGTTTATTTTCTGTTAATGCTTTTTGTATGTGGAAATTTTCTTGGAAAGGGAGGAGGTGTCTGTCTTTACTGATTTTTATGATATTCATAAAGTTTTCATTGTTGTTTTCCAAGAAAATTATACACTTACATCCACTCATCATGATTTCTCCCTCCACAAAAAGCCTCCATCATTATTCCTTCCCTACTATTAGACAGTACATAAATACGCAGAAACATAATCAAATAGAATTACACATATACAATAACCTAATAAAAAAATGAAAAACGTTGTAGGTCAAGCAAAGTACTGGAAATGTTATATTGGCAACAATACAAAACACAAACCACAACACATAGTTAGCAGTATAAAAACAAACCGAAGCAATGGTGTGCGTAAAAGTATGTTGTGATAAACATAAAAAATGCATAGTGCTGCAGAAAAACTAAAAATTAGACCAAATTATCAGCATCTAACGCGGAAACAGGATGTGCTAGCAGACGGCACTTCCCGATGTAAGCGAGAAATCAATGGAAAATCACCGTAAGTACAAATCAACTCATTCTTAACGAACTATTTTTGCATCTAAAAGCAAATCAAAATGTAAATAACTTAATTCAGACCACTGATGATGCTTTACCTCAATAAAGCGAAACGTGTCTCGTGGAAAAAGTCACACATTTTTGTAGTTGCAACGACAGAACAAAGATAACCTCAAGAATTATAAAGCAACTACGGACACTGTGGCCACAAAAATGAAGAATTACAATAACGGTTGTTAACCATAATAATCACTTCACTATATCAGTATGTTGGAGTTACTTTTAATTTGCACTGGACTACTTTTTTCAAATACTTATAGAATATAGTTAACGTACTACTACCAATTAATTATTTCAGTTACTTACTGTTGGTTCTCTTTTCACGAAGAAGCAAAATTGAAGTTTTACTGACTATTGCATTCAAAATCTTTTATTTTAAATGATATGTGTTTTATTATTGTGGCACTCGGTAATAATAACGATAGGAAAATTGTGCTACAGTTTGTGGATGACTTGAGAAAAATCATTAATACTGAATGTTGACCAGACAGCAGAAACTGATTCTACGACCATGGTAAGACTTTTGCAATAGGTACTACAGTGTTAAATGGAACAATCAACTTGTGGTGAAGTTGCGGTTAGCGAGACATTATGATTTTGTAGCAACAATAATGGCAACAGGCTCTTCTTCCAGCGACGAACACTATGTATTATTTTTGGCCGCAACCAGTACTCTTCTTTCAATAATATATTTTACCAGATCCTTTTGATCAAACAGTGTTTTGTGGACCATGTAGACGCCCGTTCCTAAATTCACAATAACCTATCACATTTTGCATACCTTATCTACAATACGCTGTGCACGCTAGCACAGCCACTTAGCATGCGCCTTCAATCATGGTCAGCTTGCAACAACTCTTTTTGTCTGCTTGTGCTCATGTCTCAATGACGTCTTTGGATTACACATAATGCCTGACTTACCAACGTGTCTACTACATCTCTTTACAATCTTTATTTCAAATGGTTTCTCATAAATATACATTACATCCCTTCAATTAATCACCATTGACTTTAAAAATATAAAATACCTACATTTATACTCAGAAAACATTACCAATTTTCAAACATACATAATATGGGCTCTATTGTAAAGTTATAGACTCTCTTAGCTGCGACAGGCAGAAGCACCGTATTGGCCTCACGTAACAATTCAGTGTAACCATAAACTAATACATACAGCCGAGATCAAGAAGGTAAGAAAAGAATGCAGATGGCGCTACAGATTCACGCCGTATTTTGTTTTGAAGCCAGAGTGGGCGGGCCTGTCGCCATTTTAAGTAGCCCAAAACATTAGCAGACTGCTTGCTCATTATTTCTGTCACGTGCGTGCAACAACTGTTTTAAATACTATAAATGACAGAGCTTGCGAGAATAACATAGGGTCAGGAAGGCAACTTCGAAGGTTTTTGTTTTCGTAGAAGCGTGTTTGCTATAATAATAGGACTCATTGGCGTCGTTAATGTAACTCATTCCTTGTTGACATATTTCGAACAACAAAGAAGTGAAGGATGTAATGTGAAAAGGATGCTTTCGTAATGCATTTTATTCCACTTCATGGGAGAGATTATCACAGAAATGATAAAGGATTTGGGCTGGACATAATTAAAAGCAAGGCGTTTTTCGTTGCGACGGAATCTTCTCACAAAATTCCAATCACCAACTTTCTCCTTCGAATGCGAAAATATTTTCTTGACACCGACCTACATAGGGAGAAACGATCACCAAAATAAAATAAGCAAAATCAGAGCTCGTACTGAAAGATATGGGTGTTCGTTCTTTCCGCGCGCTATACGAGACTGAAATAAAAGAGAATTGAAAAAGTGGTTCGATGAACCCTCTGCCAGGCACTTAAATGTGATTTGCAGAGTATCCATGTAGATTTAAATGTAGTTGTTTAATATATTTGTATCGATTGCGAATGAAGCTGGAACTCCGAAACCAATGCTTATTTGCTGAGTGGTATTGCACTTTTGGAACATTTTCAGCTTTCAAGTCACATACACAACATTGTTAATGTTCACGTTTACAGAAAACTTAGCTACGGGTTCATTGCTAATCCATAAACGTGTGCATGGAGAGAGAAGCAAGACACGCTCTAGTATCTTCTGCTTGTCGACAAAGTGATCGATTATTGAAATGTCAACGAAACAGAATTGCATAGAGGTATACCTACATGCAGAATAAAGCTCTTGTTTTATTAGATTGTCAGTGCTTTAGTCTCACTGTAGTTTACACTTCTTCTCACTTTACAATCTTACCTATGATGTGTCATTCATTGTTTGGACAGTAATAGAAATTTACAGGGTAAAAAAGAACGATATAATTTTTCAGATATCTTCCAGCATTGTAGAATGCTATAAACGTGACTAAGGGGGTGGTCTCAAGCGCTTAAGATACTGTAAAAAGGATATTTTGCTTTAATATATGTATGTGAGTAAATGTTTTAAGAATAGCCTAATCAAAGTGAGATGTAGGCCTACCTTTCCAACAGTAGCCTATTTGCTTCTTTTCCCGGAATATTTCTCGCCAGTAACTCTGTCAGTTTTTCAGAAATAACCAATCATAGCACAACAGCAAGGTACGTCTGTTTTGACCATCTGCTTGATTTTACTTTTCAGTTTTCTTTTGAGGTTTTTGAAGTCGTGATAAGACGTAATGATGTGAAACGAGGCATTATATATTAATATCTATTGATTTTGTAAATCTACCTATATGCTGAACATTGATTAGCTTTCTTTTCGTTTTTTTTAATTAAAGGCAGAAAGATGTTAGTCAGTAGGTCCTACCCACCACTATTTACACATTTAATAATAAATAATATTCTTCGAAATGGGAGGAGTTATCAGAGAGAGACGTTTTCAGTTTAGTCTCAAATTTTACTTTGCTTTCTGTCAGGCGTTTAAGAACAGTAGGTAAGTGATCAAAAGTTTTGGTTGCAGCGTTGTGAACCCCTGTTTGTGCTACAGACAACCTTAAAGTGGCGTAACGAATGTCAATTTTTCTTCTGGTACTGTAATTACGTCAATCATTGTCCCCGTTAAAGTGCTGTGGAATATTTTCAACATACTTCATGAGGGAATAGCTATACTGTGAAACGTATAGTTTGCTAGTCGCATGCCAAGCAGTAGGCAGGCACGATGAAAAGAGTGCTCGTGTAAGTTTTCAGCCAAAGTCTTCTACGGAAATGAATCAAAGCACACAAAGTTTCATACAATCATACACACTAAGCTCATACACACATGACCGCTATCTCCGGCTGTTCTAGCCAAAAAATTTTTAGGGTAGTGCAAATGTTAACAATGAAGGGAGGAAGTTATGGGCATGAGATGTCCCCAACAATCAGCGCGGTTACGCAACGGTGTTTTGCGCAGGGCCGATACCGTTGACACAGTGTGGCACGGATGTCGTAGCGTTTGCGATTTGTAAGGGAATGAAAAACACAGAAAATAAGAGAAAGAACGCACACTGGGTAAAACAAGACAGATAAAATAACTCAATAAAAGTAAACAGAGCAACCATAATTCATGTTTACAAAAGAAAATATTGCGTCTCCTCCACTTACGAAAGAAATGTAATTCCTTTAGGCTTTAGATCACAATGAGATCGACTAGTACACCCGTCAACAACTCGAGGTGTTATTTTTGACGAAACATCTCCATACAATGGAAGCACTCGACACGGTCGAAACTGAGCACGTCAGAGTGAGGTCACGGAGAAGTATTAAAAAAGAAAGTTCAAATGTGTGTGAAATCTTATGCGACTTAACTGCTAAGGTCATCAGTCCCTAAGCTTACACACTACTTAACCTTAATTATCCTAATGACAAACACAAACACCAATGCCCGAGGGTGCACTGGAACCTCCGCCGGGACCAGCAGCACAGTCCATGACTGCGGCACCCTAGACCGCTCGGTTAATCCCGCGCGGCGAAGTATCACTGCGGTGAACCATGGAGGTATGAATGCAATGAACCTACTGTTTTGGGCTACTTAAGATGGGGGACGTCGGCTTCAAATTTGTGACCTACTGACAACTCCCTTCTTTTTTAATCTCCATGGCTGCTACAGTCATTGGTGCGAAAGTTGTTGCCGTTGCAGCGACACTAGCGCTCCAAGTGGCGACAAAGCCAGGCAGTTACCTATGTCGTAAGGGCAATGATTGTTTTAATTATTTTTCTACTTCATTAACGAAATAGTTGTTTTGTGTTCTGTGCATTAGTAAATTACCAAAGGAACATAAATTATCTGGAAAGAAATGTAAAAACTGCCAAATCTCATTGATTCAATGACAAACAGCGACTTACTGATGAAGAAATACTTTCGAAAAACTGGGTAATTGCAGCTTACACCGAAGAAAAGGAGATAATGTAGATAAATATTTCATAGCTGAGAAGCAAATATTTCTGTTGTTTTCCTTTATTATGACAGGGACTTTCTTCGACATGTAATATATATATATATATATATATATATATATATATATATATATATATACACTCCTGGAAATTGAAATAAGAACACCGTGAATTCATTGTCCCAGGAAGGGGAAACTTTATTGACACATTCCTGGGGTCAGATACATCACATGATCACACTGACAGAATCACAGGCACATAGACACAGGCAACAGAGCATGCACAATGTCGGCACTAGTACAGTGTATATCCACCTTTCGCAGCAATGCAGGCTGCTATTCTCCCATGGAGACGATCGTAGAGATGCTGGATGTAGTCCTGTGGAACGGCTTGCCATGCCATTTCCACCTGGCGCCTCAGTTGGACCAGCGTTCGTGCTGGACGTGCAGACCGCGTGAGACGACGCTTCATCCAGTCCCAAACATGCTCAATGGGGGACAGATCCGGAGATCTTGCTGGCCAGGGTAGTTGACTTACACCTTCTAGAGCACGTTGGGTGGCACGGGATACATGCGGACGTGCATTGTCCCGTTGGAACAGCAAGTTCCCTTGCCGGTCTAGGAATGGTAGAACGATGGGTTCGATGACGGTTTGGATGTACCGTGCACTATTCAGTGTCCCCTCGACGATCACCAGTGGTGTACGGCCAGTGTAGGAGATCGCTCCCCATACCATGATGCCGAGTGTTGGCCCTGTGTGCCTCGGTCGTATGCAGTCCTGATTGTGGCGCTCACCTGCACGGCGCCAAACACGCATGCGACCATCATTGGCACCAAGGCAGAAGCGACTCTCATCGCTGAAGACGACACGTCTCCATTCCTCCCTCCATTCACGCCTGTCGCGACACCACCGGAGGTGGGCTGCACGATTTTGGGGCGTGAGCGAAACACGGCCTAACGGTGTTCGGGACCGTAGTCCAGCTTCATGGAGACGGTTGCGAATGGTCCTCGCCGATACCCCAGGAGCAACAGTGTCCCTAATTTGCTGGGAAGTGGCGGTGCGATACCCTACGGCACTGCGTAGGATCCTACGGTCTTGGCGTGCATGCGTGCGTCGCTGCGGTCCGGTCCCACGTCGACGGGCACGTGCACCTTCCGCCGACCACTGGCGACAACATCGATGTACTGTGGAGACCTCACGCCCCACGTGTTGAGCAATTCGGCGGTACGTCCACCCGGCCTCCCGCATGCCCACTATACGCCCTTGCTCAAAGTCCGTCAACTGCACATACAGTTCACGTCCACGCTGTCGCGGCATGCTACCAGTGTTAAAGACTGCGATGGAGCTCCGTATGCCACGGCAAACTGGCTGACACTGACGGCGGCGGTGCACAAATGCTGCGCAGCTAGCGCCATTCGACGGCCAACACCGCGGTTCCTGGTGTGTCCGCTGTGCCGTGCGTGTGATCATTGCTTGTACAGCCCTCTCGCAGTATCCGGAGCAAGTATGGTGGGTCTGACACACCGGTGTCAGTGTGTTCTTTTTTCCATTTCCAGGAGTATATATATATACACTCCTGGAAATTATATATATTGCGTATATTATATATATATATATATATACACTCCTGGAAATTGAAATAAGAACACCGTGAATTCATTGTCCCAGTAAGGGGAAACTTTATTGACACATTCCTGGGGTCAGATACATCACATGATCACACTGACAGAACCACAGGCACATAGACACAGGCAACAAAGCATGCACAATGTCGGCACTAGTACAGTGTATATCCACCTTTCGCAGCAATCCAGGCTGCTATTCTCCCATGGAGACGATCGTAGAGATGCTGGATGTAGTCCTGTGGAACGGCTTGCCATGCCATTTCCACCTGGCGCCTCAGTTGGACCAGCGTTCCTGCTGGACGTGCAGACCGCGTGAGACGACGCTTCATCCAGTCCCAAACATGCTCAATGGGGGACAGATCCAGAGATCTTGCTGGCCAGGGTAGTTGACTTACACCTTCTAGAGCACGTTGGGTGGCACGGGATACATGCGGACGTGCATTGTCCTGTTGGAATAGCAAGCTCCCTTGCCGGTCTAGGAATGGTAGAACGATGGGTTCGATGACGGTTTGGATTTACCGTGCACTATTCAGTGTCCCCTGGACGATCACCAGAGGTGTACGGCCAGTGTAGGAGATCGCTCCCCACACCATGATGCCGGGTGTTGGCCCTGTGTGCCTCGGTCGTATGCAGTCCTGATTGTGGCGCTCACCTGCACGGAGCCAAACACGCATAAGACCATCATTGGCACCAAGGCAGAAGCGACTCTCATCGCTGACGACGACACGTCTCCATTCGTCCCTCCATTCACGCCTGTCGCGACACCACTGGAGGCGGGCTGCACGATGTTGGGTCGTGAGCGGAAGACGGCCTAACGGTGTGCAGGACCGTAGCCCAGCTTCATGGAGACGGTTGCAAATGGCCCTCGCCGATACCCCAGGAGCAACAGTGTCCCTAATTTGCTGGGAAGTGGCGGTGCGGTCCCCTACGGCACTGCGTAGGATCCTACGGTCTTGGCGTGCATCCGTGCGTCGCTGCGGTCCGGTCCCAGGTCGACGGGCACGTGCACCTTCCGCCGACCACTGGCGACAACATCGATGTACTGTGGAGACCTCACGCCCCACGTGTTGAGCAATTCGGCGGTACGTCCACCCGGCCTCCCGCATGCCCACTATACGCCCTCGCTCAAAGTCCGTCAGCTGCACATACGGTTCACGTCCACGCTGTCGCGGCATGCTACCAGTGTTAAAGACTGCGACGGAGCTCCGTATGCCACGGCAAACTGGCTGACACTGACGGCGGCGGTGAACAAATGCTGCGCAGCTAGCGCCATTCGACGGCCAACACCGCGGTTCCTGGTGTGTCCGCTGTGCCATGCGTGTGATCATTGGTTGTACAGCCCTCTCGCAGTATCCGGAGCATGTATGGTGGGTCTGACACACCGGTGTCAATCTGTTCTTTTTTCCATTTCCAGGAGTATATATATATATATATATATATATATATATATATATATATATATATATATATATATATATAGTGTCTGATAATTCGCTCGTTCTTACAGTTACTCGACTTTCTAATGCATGAATATTTTTGTAAATGTAATTACCTTCAGTTCAAAAGCTAATATATTGAAGATTCTTGCCGTTTGTGATTCAAATGTAGCAGCTATTATGGAGTTACTTCTGTGTTGGGAAACTGTTTTTTTTCCTTTGACGTATTGTTACCAAGTCTGTTTGACTTTCCCTTCATCTGTAAGTATGGTGGCTTATCTTGCACGTTACATAACGTAGGTACTATATTCTATACAGGTTTCCAACTTTGCATGAAAGTACAGAGAACAAAGCGTTGTTGGGCAGATATACAACATATTTCTACAATGGGTCAGGTCTGTTGGTGTTTACTACTAAATTTTTTGTTATTGAAGCAGAGAGTCACTCTTCTGTAAATAACTGTACGTTGCGACAGAATCGGAAACAAACTGTCCTGCAAAGTGCCAATTTGTGCCTTCGAGGCTCCTTAAGAAACTAAAGAATGATAGAAATGCTGTCAATTCTTCGTTATTGTCGATTTTTACTGCACTAACTATGCGGTCTATTGTATAAACGATGTTAAAAATCAGTGTAAACGATAGTATTCGCAACTCTTGGGATACTGCATTCAGAAGTGCGCTTGTTGGCCGCTTGGCGCGCTGCTATCGCAGTGTGTAGCAAAAAAAGACGGGGTGTCGCGACTGTAATGTTAGACTGTGGTAGAGCAATACTAACTTCCACAAAAGATAGCAATCAGTTTCACGTTGGAAGCCGATAAATCTTGAATTCTAAGTATTGCAATTACTTCGAAACTATGTATTGTATCTTGAAGAATGAAACGTATTTGAAATTGCCTGCATCGAAACGACGAAACTAGCAGCAGAAGTGACTACAGTTCCATTTGAAAAACCGAGGTTGCTGCCGATCTCTGTAATTATTATAGCTGTGAAAGGAGACTATGAAAAGAGACTTACGTCATTTGGCGAGAACTTCAGCATAATTGATTTGGCTGAAAACAAATATCGTATATCTTAATTGTTTCGGGAAATATCTGAGGTTAACATCTTGGCAGAATGACTCTGCATAAGCCTGACTTCCTACATCCGCAACTCCCGCTGCAGGCTTTCGTTCCTCTGCAAGAAAGTTGTGTTAAAATAGCATCTGGTGCTGGTTTCAGCAATGTGCTTACTGGCAAGAGACCGCCATTTGGATTCGTCCATCCCCAACCCCGAAGTCTATGCCCGCAGCCCAGCTACTTCTGAATCCAGTAAAAAAGTTCAGCAGATGCTGCTATGCTGCTGCTTCAGTGACACAAGTTGTACATGTAACTCACTTGCTTTGTTCGCTTTAGCTATTTCTTCCTAAGCTGTTTTAGAGCCTTTAAAACTGTCAACAATATAACGAATGACCAGCAAACTGCGATACTAGATGTCGCAGACACTGCCCTGCATTGTCTCAGTGATGTCTCAGTACAGGATTCTTCTCACAACATAGACAAATTTTAAAAAAATTTCGAAGCTGATTTTGGGAAATATCACCAGCCATAAAATATTTTTTAAAATATAAAAACCGTCCAAGCCACGTAAAACATTTTATTTTAAGAAACGATGACTGGTTTCGA
This sequence comes from Schistocerca gregaria, assembly GCF_023897955.1. NCBI lineage: Eukaryota > Metazoa > Arthropoda > Insecta > Orthoptera > Acrididae > Schistocerca > Schistocerca gregaria. The sequence continues at coordinate 518,338,958 of NC_064924.1, forward strand.
CCAATATCTGATCATGCTCAGCCAAGACCAGTTATTGTTCCATGCCACCGTCTCCAGCAGTCAGCGAGAAGTATGTAAGGGTCTGAGAATGATCAGATATTGGTCGAAACCGGTCACTGTTTTTTACAATAAAATATTTTAGACAGGGTCTGAGGATGATCAGATATTGGTCGAAACCGGTCACTGTTCTTTACAATAAAATGTTTTAGACATTCTGTCAGTATATTTTTAACTGGTAAATTTGATCTTCACTTCACTCAACAACTCAGATATGAATCATATCCACTCATGACATGTAAAAATAATGGATAGTCCAATACAGTTTTGGCAATAACATTATGTGGGCGATACAACGTTTGAGGCACCTTTTCTTTTCCTGGATTTGTGAAGAAAACGTTATTATTTGTACAAAGACCAAATGTGATGACCAAAGATCAGTATTTACACCGAACAATGTTGATTATTCACGAAACGATGACATGGTGAGAGCCACGGTTATGGCAGTTTCAAAGGTATAGCTTGTGTGTAAGGTAAAATGATAATGCTTCAGTGAGTTTCCAAGGGGTAAGGTTTTCTACACAAATGCTGCTAATCCATTACAGTCTTGTTTTTATTGAGTATCACTGTATCTGTGAGTACACAAAGACTTCCCGGGATGAGCTCATCAGTTTCTTCTTTAAAATAATCAGGTGGGCGTTGGGGGTATCATGTTGTCTCATATGCCTGGTACCACAGGTCTTCAATTATACCAGATATAATCTGAAGGTTCCACCTCCTTTCATCTTCTATGCTTCTTGATAAGATAAGATTTATGCACGTGCAACTCGAGTGCTACAAATTTCTACGAGGAAGTCTTGTCCTCGGTAATTTTCAAATCACGGCCGGAAAGCTTGCCCTTATTGTGATGCAAAATGTACTCAATTCTAGAAAGAGTGAAAAATCTTTTCGTTGGATTTATTTGATTTGCTCAACCAGTGCATCGAAGTCAATGTGTTACAAACCAGTGGTTCAGTGCCCCACACTAGTCTTCCTGACTTGTGTAGTGAAGTGGAAGGAACTATTAGAATCAAGTTTGGGAAGGGCTAAAGACTTTGAAGCATACATGACAGTGAAATATAACGCGCATCCGCGAGTTTTTCGTCCACAGCGTGTCCCCCATGCAGAATGTGAGCAAGTTGCTCAGAGACTGCAAAGATTAAAAGACAATGCGGTTATCCAGCCTATTTCTGCAGGGATTGGACATCACCCTCAGCCATTCTGAAGAAGCCTTCAGGTGGTTTACAAATGTGTGATGACATTAAAACAACATTAAAGTCACAGACTGTCATGGACTCTTAATTGGTAGACTGGGGCAGAGAAGATTCTTTCAAAGGATTAATTTATGCGTATTATACGTACAGTTGCCACTGGGCGTGCAGCCCAAGCGATATTTTGTGATAGAAAGTTTCGATTTGAAAGACTACCGTTTGGAAGTGCTTCAGCTTCTGCCGTTTTCCAACGGGTTGTGGAACAGTTAATGGTAGAAGTCTCTTCTTGTAAGAGCTAATTGGACAATATTGCATTCGTGGTATGTACACATGTTGAAAATTTAGACAATTTAGACTGCTTGTTTCAGGGTTTTTTTTCTGTAGCTTGCCTAAATTGCAACAGGAAAAGTGCTCCTTCTTCCCAAGAACTGGACTACTTGGGTCAAGTAATTATTGCACAGGGTACACATCCTACTAAATCGCACGTGGTTGCAATTAGAGATCTGCCAGCGGCCTGTAACATTAAGGAGCTCCAATCAGTTCTGAGGAAGCTCACAAATTACATTAGATTTATTAATAACGCTGCAAAAATTGCTGCAGTGCTTAGCTGGCTGCACCGGAAAAATGTTCCCTTTGTGTGGTCCAACGAATACCAAACCACATTTCTGCAATTAAGTTAAGTCGTCGATGTATGATTTGATTTGCCTCGACGCAGCTAGGACTGTCAGTTACCGTGGATGCATCTTCAAATGGTTTCGGGGCAGTCCTCTTCCATAAAAGTGGTTCTTCTGATAGATATGTTGCTTTTGTTTGGAAACACTTAAAAACACAGTGTAACTAGAGTCAGCTCGAGAAAGAGACACTCTCCATTAGCTGTGGTGTGGCAAAGTTCCACCAATGTTTGTTTGGTTGGAAGTTCTATTTGCTGACAGATTATCAGCTTTTCACGGCCTTATTCAATCCTGCCAAACGTGTTCCACCCCAGACAGCTCAAAAATTGCAACGTTGGGCTCTGATAGAGTTTGATTATTGGTACGAGTTAATGCACAAGCCCGCTGCCCAACATTCGAACGCTGACTTGCTGGCCTGTTTAGCGCTCGGTACAGCTAAAGGGTTTCATTCTTTAGAGGAATCGTGTTTTCAAATCTATTCTTATGATTTTGAATGTCTTCAAAATTGTTCCCTCTATTGCGGCGTGTTACCGCAGAATGTGCTTCTGATTAGCTCTTCAGGTTGCTTTGCAATACGTGCGCCATGTATATTGATGGAAATCCCCCACCAAGCGGCGCGTCGTTACTTTTACTAGTGCCGCACAGTGTCCGCGAGGTTAGATGTTCTGCTGGTACACACAGAGAACGACGGTCCGCGTGTTGTTGTTCCTCTCTCCCTTCAGCACCAAGTTTTTTCCTAATTGCTAAGGTCACTAGGGTACAGTTTACACAAAGCAACTCTCTAAACGTCATTATACTTGGCACTGAATGGATTCTCAGAATGAACAAATGAGATCTTGTTGGGCAGTTTGTGCGAAACATCAATCAGCCCCACCGTAACGCTTTTTTGAGTAGCCAATTGGCCACGCATTCATAGTGATATCGCGGGTTCGTTCTGTAAATGCAATGATTGCTATACTCCGTTCATCATAAGAATAAACCTGATGTAAACAAACACAAATGCAATGATTGTTCAGAAGTCGTAATATACTTACACTGGTGTTGCTGCGCTCTTGGACGTAGGTCGTACTTACATATTAGATATGTTATTACTAAGTTATGGTAATTGAAACTTTAAGATATTCAAATGTATTAGTATGGAGTGCGTACTGTAAGATGGTTCAAATGTCTCTGAGCACTATGGGACTTAACATCTGTGGTCATCAGTCCCCTAGAACTTAGAACTACTTAAACCTAACTAACCTAAGGACATTACACACATCCATGCCCGAGGCAGGATTCGAACCTGCGTCCGTAGCAGTTTCGCGGTTCCGGACTGAGCGCCTTAACCGCGAGACCACTGCGGCCGGCGTACAGTAAGACCTTCGGTACACACACCATCAGATTATTTGACTTGTCGCTCTAACGAAGTAGGCGAGTGTCAGCAATATGTCTCGTGGTCTTATCGTGGGGTGTTTATCTTCTGCCGTTAGGTCAGACGATAGAAGAACGCGAAATCCTGAAGATGGGCTAAAATTTACAGACGCGCGAAATTTGGCACGTACTTCGATGCGAGATGCCTTTAACAGGTTCCACAACGAAACATTGTCTCGAAATTTGGTAGAAAATCCGAAGAAATTCTGGTCGTATGTAAAGTACACAAGCGGCAAGACGCAGTCAATACCTTCGCTGCGCAGTGCCGATGGTACTGTTATCGACGACTGCGCCGCTAAAGCGGAGTTATTGAACGCAGTTTTCCGAAATTCCTTCACCAGGGAAGACGAATGGAATATTCCAGAATTTGAAACACGAACATCTGCTAGCATGAGTTTCTTAGAAGTAGATACCTTAGGGGTTGCGAAGCAACTCAAATCGCTTGATACGGGCAAGTCTTCAGGTCCAGATTGTATACCGATTAGGTTCCTTTCAGATTACGCTGATACTATAGCTCCCTACTTAGCACTCATATACAACCGCTCGCTCACCTATAGATCTGTACCTACAGATTGGAAAATTGCGCAGGTCGCACCAGTGTTCAAGAAGGGTAGTAGGAGTAATCCATTTAACTACAGACCTATATCATTGACGTCGGTTTGCAGTAGGGTTTTGGAGCATATACTGTATTCAAACATTATGAATCACCTCGAAGGGAACGATCTATTGACACGTAATCAGCATGGCTTCAGAAAACATCGCTCTTGTGCAACGCAGCTAGCTCTTTATTCGCACGAAGTAATGGCCGCTATCGACAGGGGATCTCAAGTTTGATTCCGTATTTCTAGATTTCCGGAAAGCTTTTGACACCGTTCCTCACAAGCGACTTCTAATCAAGCTGCGGAGCTATGGGGTATCGTCTCAGTTGTGCGACTGGATTCGTGATTTCCTGTCAGGAAGGTCGCAGTTCGTAGTAACAGACGGCAAATCATCGAGTAAAACTGAAGTGATATCAGGTGTTCCCCAGGGAAGCGTCCTGGGACCTCTACTGTTCCTGATCTATATAAATGACCTGGGTGACAATCTGATCAGTTCTCTTAGGTTGTTCGCAGATGATGCTGTAATTTACCGTCTAGTAAGGTCATCCGAAGACCAGTATCAGCTGCAAAGCGATTTAGAAAAGATTGCTGTATGGTGTGTCAGGTGGCAGTTGACGCTAAATAACGAAAAGTGTCAGATGATCCACATGAGTTCCAAAAGAAATCCGTTGGAATTCGATTACTCGATAAATAGTACAATTCTCAAGGCTCTCAATTCAACTAAGTACCTGGGTGTTAAAATTACAAACAACTTCAGTTGGAAGGACCACATAGATAATATTGTCGGGAAGGCGAGCCAAAGGTTGCGTTTCATTGGCAGGACACTTAGAAGATGCAACAAGTCCACTAAAGAGACAGCTTACACTACACTCGTTCGTCCTCTGTTAGAATATTGCTGCGCGGTGTGGGATCCTTACCAGGTGGGATTGACGGAGGACATCGAGAGGGTGCAAAGAAGGGCAGCTCGTTTTGTATTATCGCGTTATAGGGGAGAGAGTGTGGCAGATATGATACACGAGTTGGGATGGAAGTCATTACAGCATAGACGTTTTTCGTCGCGGCGAGACCTTTTTACGAAATTTCAGTCACCAACTTTCTCTTCCGAATGCGAAAATATTTTGTTGAGCCCAACCTACATAGGTAGGAATGATCATCAAAATAAAATAAGAGAAATCAGAGCTCGAACAGAAAGGTTTAGTTGTTCGTTTTTCCCACTCGCTGTTTGGGAGTGGAATAGTAGAGAGATAGTATGATTGTGGTTCGATGAACCCTCTGCCAAGCACTTAAATGTGAATTGCAGAGTAGTCATGTAGATGTAGATGTAGATGTAGATGTAGAAATGCCACTTGCACGCTTGGAGTAGCAGATTGACGGTGACCAACTTTAAACAGAAGTTGATTAATTTTCACATACATTTATTAAAAATAATAACAAGCATAAACATTACGTAACTTGATTCTGGATGCTTTTTACAACTGAAGTTCCTTTGGTCTTGGTACGTTGATCTTATTCTCACATATCTCTGATACTTGACAAAGTGTCCATACATTCATCTTCATGGCTATGTACAGTAATATGATAATCTTATTAGGTGCAGACTGAAACTTGACTATAGACTGGTACAGACTAATGCAGACTGGTACAGACTGGTACAGACAAATGCAGACTCACCAATCGGAGGTCTGTACACTCGTTATAATACCTCGCGCGTTCAGGTATCACTGGGCGAGTGTGATCCGCGAGGAGAAAAGTTTCTACGTTAGCAGCAATCTCATTGGCTGCGTTACATATTAATACGCGGATCGGCGGAAGCAGAATTTGGTCCGTCTCTAAGGCAGCGACATCTCGTAGTGTGAAGACGGACGAGCGCTGCGCCTGCGCCGTTGTGCTTAGCGGGGCGCGCTCTAGTGGGAAAATTGTGTACGCGTTGACTACGCGGAACTATGGACACGACAATTAGCCACCATGAACGTGAACGCCGATTATCTATATAAAAATAAGACAAACATTAATAACAACCTATTTCTCTTAATCACGCTGTAGTTATATACTTTTTATTTTAAAAATCATGTATAGTCGCTGTCTCTGCATTGTTGTGCTCTGATTGCCGAGCTGTTGATACGCAGTATGGAAATGGCTGAGGCTGCTCCGTGTTCAGTATTGAAACATGCGTGTGGAACATGGTTAAAAATGGCCGAGAAATAGGTTGTTCTTAATGATTGTCATAAATTTACAGAGATAATCGGCGTTGAATTTTTCCTAGGATTTGTATTAGTTGCACATCAAAGACAAATGCATATTTGAGTATAGCGGAAACGTTAGCGTAGTAACTTGTTAATTCGTTGTGGTGAGTGATTCGCTGGTTCAAGTTTCGCCATCATCAATTTTTATCTCGTTGAATATGAATTACCTACATCTCGTAATTGTAAAATTGATCATCATTTTCTATGAATAACGCACGTCTTCTTGTTTTAAATTACAAATAGCACGCGAAATTCTTGTTTTCATTTCAAATATAAATTCTCAATTATCGATATTTTATGGACGACTGCTAATAAAAGTTGCTCAAATGAGAAAAACATAACAACTTAATTTTTAAGGCAAAACTGAAAAACTAAATGCTCTTTATTTGTGTTATGACCAAGGTTTTATATCACAGATGTAGATATGTGTCATAGAAACATGAAAAACAAATCACAGATGCTGATATGTGTCATATAAACATGAAAAACAATGATTTTCACATCACTGAGCACGCCATACAAATGCTGCATTTTTACATTTGGCACTGTACCATTACAATATGAACCCAACAGCACTGATCTGGAGACAAGCTTCAGGATTTGGCCCGAGAAATAATAAGACTGCTAAGCTGCCAGGCGCACTGAAACTAACGCACGCAGCTTTTTCACATGTCAATGCCGAACGTTGCGGGATATAGAATGGCAAGTCATAAAAGGAAAAAACCCGGCGCCTGAGCGGCATCGTGGACTCGCCATCAACGAAGCAGATGACAGTTCCAGTAATAAACTGTGTTTATCAGTTTCAGATAAGGAAGGAGCTAAGAGATTACCAGACGACTGACTGTAATTAATACTTTCAATGGCTTCAGTATTCGGCAGCATGATGAAATCCCTGCAGTATGCTTTTGCATCACACATAGGTCGCTCAGAAAAATTACCCTGTGTTTAAGTTCTCTCTTGTTTATAATTAGAATACTATGTTAGATAAGAACGAGATCCTTTTATGCTTCCCGTCTGGTCACCTAAGAAGTACGCTGTAGTGCTGGAATTTTGCCGAATATTATTTCATTCTCTTTCAAAATTAAATGACATTCGAAGCTATATTGTTTCTTTGCCCGTCTCTTTTTACGTCTGAACTGAAACTGCTCACATCATTACAGGTTAGTTGGACCGCTGGTTGGCCAGAGCTGTCCAAGTTTAATGCGCCGGTAAAGCTGTTGTCCCGTACATTTTCGCTTCGTCCACTGTTGTAAATGTCTTGTGCAGAACATATGCGAACATTATGTCACTTATCCTGTTTGTATCAAGTGATACTTTAATGGCTCTGAGCACTATGCGACTTAACATCTGAGGTCATCAGTCACCTAGAACGTAGAACTAATTAAACCTAACTAACCTAAGTACACCACACACATCCATGCCCGAGGCAGGATTCGAACCTGCGATCGTAGCAGTCGCGCGGTTCCTGACTGCGCGCCTAGAACCGCTAGACCACCAAGGCCGGCGATACTTTAATATTCGGAAACAGTTGCAAATATTCAGAACATTCCTGTAGAAATAATTATCTACATTTACATTTATACTACGCAAGCCACCCAACGGTGTGCGGCGGAGGGCACTTTACGTGCCACTATTATTACCTCCCTTTCCTGTTCCACTCGCGTATGGTTCGCGGGAAGAACGACTGCCTCCGTGCGCGCTCTAATCTCTCTAATTTTACATTCGTGATCTCCACAGGAGGTATAAGTACGGGGAAGCAATATATTCGATACCTCATGCAGAAACACATCCTCTCGAAACCTGGACAGCAAGCTACACCGCCATGCAGAGCGCCTCTCTTGCAGAGTCTGCCACTTGAGTTTGCTAAACATCTCCGTAACGATATCACGCTTACCAAATAACCCTGTGACGAAACGCGCCCATTTTCTTTGGATCTTCTGTATCTCCTCTGTCAACCCGACCTGGTACGGATCCCACACTGATGAGCAGTATTCAAGTATAGGTCGAACGAGTGCTTTGTAAGCCACCTCCTGTGTTGATGGACTACATTTTCTAAGGACTCTCCCAATGAATCTCAACCTGGCACCCGCCTTACCAATAATTAATTTTATATAATCATTCAACTTCAAATCGTTCGGCACGCATACTCCCAGATATTTTACAAAAGTAACTGCTACCAGTGTTTGTTCCGCTATCATATAATCATACATTAAAGGATCCTTCTTTCTATGTATTCGAAATACATTACATTTCTCTATGTTAAGCGTCAGTTGCCACTCCCTGCACCAAGTGTCTGTCCGCAGCAGATCTTCCTGCATTTCGCTGCAATTTTCTAATGCTGCAACTTCTCTGTGTACTACAGCATCATCCGCGAAAAGACGCATCAAATTTCCGACACTATCTAATAGGCAATTTATATATATTGTGAAAAGCAATGGTCCCATAACACTCCCCTGTGGCACGCCAGATGTTACCTTAACGTCTGTAGACGTCTCTCCATTGAGAAAAACATGCTGTGTTCTGTTAGCTAAAAACTCTTCAATCCAGCCACACAGCTGGTCTGATATTCCGTAGGCTCTTACTTTGTTCATCAGGCGACAGTGCGGAACTGTGTCGAACGCCTTCAGGAAGTTCAGGATAATGGCATCTACCTGGGAGCCTGTATCTAATATTTTCTGGGTCTCATGAACAAATAAAGCGAGTTGAGTCTCACACGATCGCTGTTTCCGGAATCCATGTTGATTCATACAGAGTAGATTCTGGGTTTCCAGAAATAACATGATACGCGAGCATAAAACATGTTCTAAAATACTACAACGGATCGATGTCAGAGATTAGGTCTATAGTTCTGCGCATCTGCTCGACGAACCTTCTTGAAGCCTGCGACTACCTGTGCTCTTTTCCAATAAATTGGAACCTTCGGTACACGGTTGTTAGAAGAGGGGCAAATTCTTTCGCGAACTCTGTGTAGAATCGAATTGGTATCCCGTCAGGTGCAGTGGACTTTCCTCTGTTGAGTGAGTGAGAAAGTTAAGTAAATCTTCATATCTACACACCTCAACAAAAGGTTGGACTACCTTAAAATTTACTACAGTGATTCGTCACAGTATACTCGTTAAGGCCTTTTCAATACCTTGGTAACAATATAAACATTACACCTTCTCAAAATTATAACGATTTTCGTTAGTTACAAAAAATCATTACAAAACAAAGCAGGCTCTCTCCAAAGAGTACATCTTGAAAACAAAAACGGTGAAATCTTTATCTCATGATGATGATTATCAGTCTTTAGTATTAAGTAGATCCTCCCCATATGGATGTTTTCTTCCGCTCTGCGAGACATGCTCAGGCTCTACGTGCCATGCATTGGATGAGACCAACAAATTCACCTCTGGGTATGAGTTGGTACAGATCGACAGACGAATGTTGGAAATTACGTGGACTGATAAGGTAAGGAATGAGGAGGCTCTGTTCACAATCGGGGAGGAACGGAATATGTGGAAAACACTGACAAGGGGAAGGAACAGGATCGTAGGGCATCTGTTAAGAGGTCAGAGAATGACTTCCATGGTACTAGAGGGAGTTGTGGAGCGCAAAAACTCTAGAGGAAAACAGAGATTTGAATACATCCAGCTAATAATTGAGAATGTTGTTGCAAGTGCTACTCTGAGGCTCGCACAGGAGAGGAAAATACGTGGGGGGCTGCATCAAACCAGTCGGAAGAACGATGACTCAAAAAAGAAAAAAGAATGTCCCACTCGTCAATGGTGAAACTTCAGTGAGGTCCTGAAGATTGTCAGATGGATGTAGGCGCTGTGCAATGGTCACTTTCAACAGTCCCGTGCATGATTCATTGCATTCATGTCTGGGAACTGTGCTGGCCAATGTGTACGATTGATGTTGCATCTTTGAAAGTACCGAGACACTGCTAGCGTACTGTTAAGTCGTGCATTGTCATCGACTAGGACGAAGTTGTCACCGACTTCACGTCTGCGAGGCCGTACAATCTTTTGTAGGTCCTTTTGGAGGTAGTGGGGACCAGTCAAATTGCTGTAGATGGGAATTACCGCACAGACCATTACACTTCCATCTGCAAATGGATGGAAATATCGGCGTTCCTGGCGACGCCTAAAGCTTCTCCAAACCCTAACACGTCTAGTGTCCGGTCGCAAACCGATCCTGGTCTCGGCAGCAAACATGGCATTACTCCATTGTGCAATGCTCCAATGCTGATGAGCAAGAGGCTAGGTCCTTCGATTGCCTCGGTTTCATAGATTCACTGCAAAACTCCTCATTGGGCTCCTGGAATTAAGGTCAATCTGATACAATATTCTATGCAATGTTAGGTCAGAGACAAGTCCCTGTTGCCCGGGAAAATTCATTTTCAATATTTCTGTCAGTTGATGTTAGGTGTCTGCTAGCCGACAGTGTAGGAAATGATACTGCATGGACGTTGTCATATGAGGACGACCACTTCGGGGGCTATCGTCCACATTTCCCGTCTCTCTGTGCATTCTCCACACCTCACACGCTTTGAGTGACATGTAACCGATCGGCAACATTTTGCCGTATATGACCTGCTGAAAGTAAAGCCACTACCCTGACTCTATCAAAGTGTGGTATTCCTCTACGTGGAATGTTACTGCAATGCTGTACACAAACTGAATGAAGCTGTTGTTGATACTGGACTGTTCGCGGTGTGCCGCTGCGGCAGCGGTATGTTTACATGACTCGGAAACGGCCTCAAAGCATGACAGTAGCAAACACCATCCAGTATATGTATTGTAACTGGATAATGCATGAAGCGCCTAGGTCAGCGAGACCTATAGTGTCGTCGACTACATATTACAATACTGTTCCAAACTTTTGTTGAGCTGTGTACGTTGTAACAAAGTGAACTAATGTTTTACATGGTACGGCTCGACTGCACCTTCTTCCGGAGCAAACCAAAGAACCCTCTGTTGTGCCGGCGAGTGTACTTTCATGTGGCATAACACCACGGATCAGTCTCGACTTTCGAAAGGCATTTGACTCAATACCACACATACGCTTAGTATCGAAAATGCGATGATACGGAGTGTCAGGGAATATTTAAAAAAAATAAATGAAGTTCAAATGTGTGTGAATTCTTAAGGGACCAAACTGCTAAGGTCATCGGTCCCTAAGCCTACACACTACCTAACCTAACTAACTTACGCTAAGGAAAACACACACACCCATGCACGAGAGAGGACTCGAACCTCCGACGGGGGAAGCCGCCGGGACAGTGGCAAGATGTCTCAGAACGATCGGCTACCTCGCGCGGCATTATTTGTGACTGGATTGAGAATTTCTTGGTGACGAAGTCGCATTTTAGATACTGAACAATCGACAGATGTAGAAGTAACTTCTTGTGTGTCACAAGGAAGTGCGCTGGCACCATTTCTGTTCATGTTGTTTATTTATGACCTTGCAGAAAATATCGATGCAGTTGTCTACAATACCATCAGAAAAAAAGCCCCATTCTGAATGTGAAGTCCATGATAGAAGAGGGTAACGTAATTGTTTACTAAAGAAGAGATGCTGTAATTGTGTAATGTAACTGTGTGATATAGTTCTGCTGGAAATCTCACAGAGCGAGTTATAACAGTGCCAAAAGTAATGGTTATGTATTCAAAGCTGGCGTCGTTCAGATTCCATTTCGATCATACTAATTTACGTCTACTCTTGCTTACACAATTGCGTCAGGCGTTATGCTGGTGTTTAACTACTGGCGCCGTAAGGAGATACGAATTTTGTGGATTATTTCGATGTGTGTGGTTTGTGTGAATGCTTTCCCTAGCTGCAATTCACGTGTCTAAGTTCGCACCTTCACAGTCCCTCACTTCGATTACCACTAAAATTGATTGATATATTAGCTCTCCTTTTTAACAGATTGCTATTTAGCTCTTCTTTCATGAAGAATCGGATGGACCGGCCAGTTCCGTGATAAAGAATACAATTTTATACAATCATAAATAATGTCACCGTGATTTATGAAGTTTTCAGGCTACGGTGTAGAGGGGTATCATTTTCAGAATGAGCAATTTAGAAATGAAAGAGACTGCCTCCCTTTCCAGAAGATATACGAGGCACAGTCGGTAAGCAAGGTGCGATTTGACGCGACATGGAAACTACTGCGAAAATCCGATCGAACTGTGCACAGATGTGTTAGGCAGTGCCTTTAGTGTGCCTGTCGATCGTTTCACGTCTCTCTTTTCAGTTCAGAGCGCAAAGTTATCACGTGGAAATTCCTAACACAACAGTATCTCCCGCCAAGTACGTGGATGTGGTGAGAGATTTCGCCTGAATCTATGTAACCCACTCACATAAGATAAATGGCACGCGTTTCTTTCTTCAACCCAATTCTCAGCCACATTCTACTGGGGCAATGATAACGCTCCTGCAGCTTTTTTCGAGGAGATGTGTTTCATCACCCACAATACAGCCCTTAATTGGCTCCCTCCGATATTCATCTCTGCTTACATGAATTGCTGGCTAGGAAGACAACATTTTTGTACAAACAACGAAAGGCAGACCACGTAGAGAATTGGTGGAAAGCAAAGGCGGCTGCTTTCTGTGACGAGGGTACTGGAAAGTTCGTACAACACCACGAAAATTGCTAAGTCGGAAAGGCGACTGTTTGGAGAGGTAGCTGGAAGGTGTGGCTAACGTTTGCGAATAAAAGATTTCATTTTCACTGGGGTTTCCATTTCGCGACCGGCCGACATTGCTTTCCGCAGAGCGCTCTTACTGAAAATACTGTTACACAAATACATATTACTGTCTGACATACACGCGTGGTGTCCACCCAGAATAACAGCTTAAGGAAATATTAGAATATAGATATACACCGAAGCGCCAGCGAAACTGGTACAGGCATGCGTATTCAAATACAGAGAAATGTAAACAGGCAGAATACGACGCTGCGGTCGGCAATGTCTGTGTAAGAAATGTGTCTGGTGCAGTTGCTAAATCAGTTACTGTTGAGGCAATGAGAGTTTATCAAGATTTGAGTGAGTCTGAAGTGGTGTTATAGTCGGCGCACGAACGATGGGTCACAGCATCTCCAAGGTAGCGATGAAGTCGGGATTTTCCAGTACGACCATTTCACGATCCTGACATGAATATCAGGAATCCGATAAAACGTCAAATCTTCGGCATCGCTGAGGCCAGAAAAAGATCCTGCAAGGTTGGGACCAACGACGACTGGAGAGAATCGCTCAACTTGTCAGAAGTGCAACCTCTCGCAATTTGCTGCAGATTTCAATGCTGAGGCGTCACAAAGCTTGCCGGCCGGTGTGGCCGTGCGGTTCTGGACGCTTCAGTCTGGAAGCGTGTGACCGCTACGGTCGCAGGTTCGAATCCTGCCTCGGGCATGGATGTGTGTGATGTCCTTAGGTTAGTTAGGTTTAAGTAGTTCTAAGTTCTAGGGGACTGATGACCTCAGATGTTAAGTCCCATAGTGCTCAGAGTCATTTCGTCACAAAGCTTCACGCCACGCCTGGGTCCGTCAAAATCGACATTGGACTGTTGATGACTAGAAACTTGTTTCAAATTGTATCAAGCGGATGAACGTGTACGGGTATGCAGACAACCTCGTGAATCCATGGAACCTCCTTGTCAGCAAGGGACTGTTCAAACTGATGGAGGCTCTGTAATGGAGTGGGGCGTGTGCAGTTGGAGTGATATGCGATCCCTGATACGTCCAGATATGACTTTGAAATATGATACATACTTAACCTTCCTGTTTGATCACCTGCATCCATTCATGCCCATTGTACATTCCGATGGACTTGTGCAATTCCAGCAGGACAATGCGCCACCCCCCAGAATTTCCTACAGAGTGGCTCCAGGAACACTCTTCTGAGTTTAAACACATCGACTGGCCACCAAACTCCCCAGACATGGACATTATTGAAAATGTCTGGGATGCCTTGCAACGTGCTTTTCAGACGAGATCTCCACCCTCTCGTACTCTGACGGACTTATGGACAGCTCTGCAAGATTTATGGTGTCAGTTCCCTCCAGCACTACTTCAGACATTAGTCGAGTCCACGCCACGTCGTCGCGCGGCAGTTTTGTGGTGCTCACGGGGGCCCAAAACGATACTGAGTAAGTTTACCAGTTTCTTTGGCTCTTCAGTGTGTGTTCATCTTTCTTTTCTTACATATCTTTTTTTTTAGAACGGGCATGTTTATATGGCATCTTTCCCTCGAACAATGTTCCCTTATTTATTAAATGGCATATAGTTAATGGCTAACCCAAAATAACATCTATCAAAGGGGGTTACTCAGATTGGTACAGTCGAAGGATGTGTGTTCCATCTTTCGTTTCTTACATATCTTTTTTTAGCACGGGCATGTTTATATGGCATCTTTCCCTCGAACAATGTTCCCCTATTTATTAAATGGCATATAGTTAATCGCTAACCCAAAATAACATCTATCAAAAGGATTACTCAGATTGGTACAGTCGAAGGATGTGCTCTTCCAAAAAGAAAGGCGTATGAAAGATGATACAGTCTCAAGTATTTCAAGCAGCGTAGTGCCCTGATATACGTCGAAAAACAGCAAGTGATGGTGAAAAGACGTCGTAGGAGATAGCTTGTAACTTTTTAACCATACGCTCAACCAAAAAAAAAAAATTGTGTGACATCCTCTTGGTAATCACACTCGCACAATGGTGATTTGTCCGCGCGAATACTATGTAAATGCTTCCTGTGAAAACCGTGGTTGAATACGCTAGTGGTGTTCGTGAGTCTTTTTGGAGCGTTGATTTTTCACTTTGGTGTGATTTTTCCCTTTCTATTTGGAGGTCTCCTGCCATTCTGTGTTCCACTCCTCACTAATTGTTCTGTTAGTAACGTTTAGAAGATCTGTAGCTGGTAATTCCACGAGTCCCCTCGCCCTGTCGTAGACAGCTGCTTGGGCTGACTTGTGTTCCACAGTCTGGTTTTAATCAGTACATGGGAACTTGGTGAATCCAAGTTCTGATCTGTGATATCAGAATCATGGTATGACATGTTATTGGGTGGTGGGTTCTACCACTGTGCAGTCGTCCTAATAGTTCCAGCGGTGCTATGGAATCAGAAAGGATAGTGAACTTAGATCTCAAGTATTTCTCTGCGCATGGAAGGACTCGAAGAACAGCCAAAAGCTTAGCTATCATAATCTTGATACGAGCGCTACTCTCCCAGTAATTATGTCTTAAAAAGGCTTCGATATCGACGAATCGTCAAACTGCGACCATTTCCCTTCATATTAGTCGATTTCTTCTATTCATCCCCCTGTTAAATTCATTTTACACGTGGTTCCATTTTACTTTATTTCTTTATGATACTTGTGGATATTTCATTGATCTAAAATGACAAGGTGATCGGCTAGAGAGACCTGTACCGATGGCACTGAGGGCTAATACCGGCCTTTTTGCTACAGAAGACGGCGCAAGCGGACGAATATTTCGTTTCCGGAAGGATGAGAGGCATTAAAACGAGTTACCCCGATGATAAAGTCGATGGCAGGCAAATCCGAGGCCGGCTCTTTGATTTCGCGTTCAAAGGACGGGGACAGGTAATATCAGAGACAGCGGCTCTCCCACAAAGGGCGGGGCGGCTCCCCGCGTGGAATTAGCTTTGCGCGGCCGCCACCGGCGGCGCTACTGTCGCCGCGTGCCACCCTCGTGGCGGGGCGAAGCGAACGCGGTGCGGCGTTATACCGGCGTAAATTGTTCACGGTTCGTCGCCAAAAGCGCATCGGCCATCCAGCATGTCTGCGCTAGACAGTGATTCCCTTTATTTTAATTTTTTTTCTGAAAGTGTAATATCCTAACCACCTCTCTTCTCTCTCTCTCTCTCTCTCTCTCTCTCTCTCTCTCTCTCGCTGTCTGTCTGTCCCCCTTCCTCTGTCTCTCTACCTCTCTGTCCCCTCACTCTCTCTCTCTCTCTGTCTGTCCCCCTCCCTCTGTCTTTCTACCTCTCTGTCCCCTCACTCTCTCTCTTTCTCTGTCTGCACGTGACTCGAATCTGAAGCTCACTTGGCCTTTAACAGCACAGTTGCATTAGTGCACACCATTCCTTCTGATACCTACTTCCACACGGACACTCTTTTTGTATTCTTTCCCCTTCCATCTCTCTGAACACTTAAAAAAAAGAGAAGAAAATGGTAAATTAATTTGAATTATCTGAAAACATTGGCATATTAGCAGATGAAAAAATAGCAAAAAGAAAGTACACTAAAAATTAATGGGAAATGCCCTAGCACTATTCTGTAGCTCAGGTTTTATTTCAGCTCAGTTGTCCTCTTTCTGCAACATATTTAATATTGTAAGGAATAGTAATGAATAAAAGCATGTTTTTACTTTTCTTTTATTTGACAGAAGTGTTCGCGAAATGGTATCCAGTTTGCTATTCAAATTTTATGGCCCAAAAATGTAATAAACATAACATATGTATAAAGTTTTTAAAACAAAGACATGGTAGAGATTGGTTAGAGTTTAGAGAAATAGTTTGAACCATCCTTTTACATTTACAAGACAGAGGTTCGGGTTTGATTTAGTTCTGCTGTTACACTGCTCACTTGGCATGTTCGTGGTGATAAAATATCATCCACTGTGGGCCAGTAATTATATCTATCGTATCGTTTGACCTATTTTTGGGTGAGGCTTGTATATTCTTACCTTTTTAAAGGTTTATTTAGAAAAAACAGTCTCGGTGGCACTAATCACATTTATTGGTGAACAGTTTCAGTCCAGATCGTGCTGTGATAAATAGAATAGTATAAACGTAGGAAGACATACATGTAAAATACAGTGTAAACAATGTAATAAAAATAAAACAATGTTATACCTAAAGATGATTTGTGGAGACGGATCCACTGAGAAGGGACTGCAGAAGTCTCCAGATGCGCCGCGCGGGATTAGCCGAGCGGTCTTAGGCGGTGCAATCATGGAATGTGCGGCTGGTCCCGGCGGAGGTTCGAGTCCTCCCTCGGGCATGGGTGTGTGTGTGTTTGTCCTTACGATAATTTAGGTTAAGTATGTGTAAGCTTAGGGACTGATGACATTAGCAGTTAATTCCCATAAGACATTTGAACATTTTTTTCTCCAGATGGTCTCTATTGCTCGATAAATAACGATGTGTTGTGGTTCAATAGTGGAAGTTCCGCCCCGTAATCCACTCCACATGTCATTCGTAATCAACAGAACGAATGCTTATTGAATACATGACATAGAACTTTGGTTACTAACTTCCGATATCTATTTACAGTATTAGCTGTATGATTAACCACCATTATGTTCGTGAAGAAAAGAATTAGAACATAAAATAGCACACAATAAAAATCAGATGAAGTACAGCACCCTCTATGGGCAGTATATATCTATAAGGCGTCACTGGTCACTTAGCAACGTGTACAACGTGTTTACATTTTTTTCTTTTTTTATCAGCTTCCTTTTGGTATCTAATTATAATGTCGGCTGAAGTTGCTTATTTTCGGTTTTTACTGTAAAATATAACACGTTGAAACGAAAATGAACATAAATTTAAAAGCCGAGACCATCGCTACTTCACTGCCATCTACAGAACCACCTTCACGTGCATCACGCTGTTGGCTACTTAGCAACGTGCAGCATATCGATCACCGTAAAAGATGTTACTATGCAACGAAATATGTCCAGCTTGTTGCTCTGAAGTATTGCTTACAAGTTAACTGACACACAGAAATAGTTTTAAAAACATATTTAGTTGTTACGTAGTGCTACTGAGGTGCTTGTTTTTACACTGTAAAACATAATGCAATAAAAAGTGCACCAACATGAAATGTGAGCCTGTATCATCGCCATTAAGACTGCCCTGTATGGGAGAATGTATATACGTATGCAAGATGCTGCTGATTACTTAGTAATGTGCAGTAACTTGATAACTGTCAGAGATGTTACAATTTAGTGAGAACGTCTAGCTGGTTGCTAGCGGACATAGAAAAACTCTGTTGTTTGTAAGTTAACTGCCACACAAGAATAGTTGTAAAGGCTTACTTATCTGTTATGTAAGGCTGTTCATTATTCTGTCAAGTAGATTAAAATGGGGAGCATTTTACGTAAACAGGTACAAAAAAAATGAATAATGTAACTCTCGAGGTTACCTAGCGACATATGTAGCATAACTGTAGCTACTAATAACAGCGTAATGACAAATCCCTAACTATCTGCTAGTCCTAAAAGAAACAGATATATTTCATTATTTTACTAGCTGCAACGCCCGACGTTTACCGGGATGTCTACTATCTTCCACACGAAATAACTGACCTTGTGCCTTGTTGATAGTCATAACGGCATGTATTCTATTGGCAAGACACAATCAATGCGCGATAGCAACGGAAACACAATCGACGACGGAGTTACTAAACACAGCCTTCCAATATTCGTTCACCATCTGGAAGACGAAGTAAATACTCCCGAATTCGAATCAAGAACAGCTGCCAACATGAATGACTTAGAAGTAGATATCCTCGGAGTAGTGAAGCAACTTAAATCACTCAATAAAAGTAATTCTTCTGGTGAAGGCTGTATATCAGTTAGGTTCCTTTCAGATTATACTGATGCAGTAGCTCCGTACTTAACAATCATATACAACCGCTCCATCGACGAAATATCCGTACCCAAAGATTGGAATGTTTCACAGATCAAACCAATAGTCAAGAAAGGCAGTAGGAGCCATCCACTAAATTACAGGCCCATAACATTAACGTCGATATGCAGGAGGATTCTCGAACATATATTGTGTTCGAACATTATGAACAACCTAGAAGAGAACGGCCTATTGACACTCAGTCAACGTGGATTTAGAAAAATCGTTGTTTTGAAGCACAACTAGCTGTTTACTCATACAAAGTGTTGATTGTATCGGTAAGGGATTTCAAATTGATTCCGTATTTATAGATTTCCAGAAGACTTTTGACACTGTACCACACAATCAGTTTGTAGTGAAATTGCGTGCCTATGGAATATAGTTTCAGTTATGTGACTGGATTCGTGATTTCCTGTCAAGAAGGTCACAGCTCACACAGCAACTGACGGGAAGTCATCGAGTAAAACAGAACTGATTTCTGGTGTTCCCCGAGGTAATTTTATATCCCGTCTGCTGTTCCTTATTTAGTATATAAAGGATTTAGGAGCCAATCTGAGCATCCGTCTTAGGTTGTTTGCAGATGATGCTGTCGTTTATCGACTAGTACAGTCATCAGAAGATCAAAACAAATTTGAAAACGATTTCGATAAAATATCTGTATGATGCGAAAATTGGCAATTAACTCTAAGTAATAAAATGTGTGAGGTCGTCCATATGAGTTCTCTCCATGAACATCGGTCACACGATAAATCAATGAAGGCTAAAGCTCGTAAATTCAAGTAAATAGTAAATACCTAGCAATTATAATTACAAACAACTTATGCTTGAAAGAACACATAGGAGATGTTGTCGGGAAAGGTAAACAAAGACTTAGAAGACACAACATTTTTACTAAAGAGACTGCCTGCACTACGATTATCAGTCCTCTTTTGGAGTACTGCTGCGCGGTATGGATCCTTAGTAGATATGAGTAACGGAAAACTTCGAGGAACCTCAAAGAAGAGCAGAAGTTTTTTACCAACGTGAAATATGGAAGATAGTGTCACTGACATAGCACAGGATTTAGGAGGACACCTTTAAAACAAAGGCGTTTTTCGTTGCGGCGGGATCTTCTGACAAAATTTCAACTTTCTCCTCAGAAAGTGAAAATATTTTGCTGAAGCCAACGTACATAGGGAGAAACGATCAACATAATAAAATAAGAAAAATCAAAGGATGCACCGAAGGATATAGGTGTTCGCTATTTCCGCTCGCTGTTTGAGAGTGGGACAGTAGAGAATTATTGTGAAGTTGGTTCGATGAACCCTCTGCCAGTCACTTAAGTGTGATTTACGGAGTAGCCATGTAGATGAAGATAGCGAATGCAAGCTCCATTGGAAACTTCAATCGTGTTATATGGAAAGGCATATTTGAATCCCTTGGTGCCAACTAAATGCAACGAGTGAATACGTCTCTACCTGTATGAAAAGACGACCAATTGCGTCATCCGTTGCTACATTTTGCGATAAGTATCTAATTGCGTGTTTTTAGAGAAATTCGTTTTCCATTATTGCAGCTCAGTTTTATCTGTTTCAAGAAGGACAGTATTTGAACAGGACTCTAAATGTTCGAAGATTTTACGCCACACTACGATTAATGTGAGGTTCGATCTTTTGATCGGCACGCGACCTTGTGTCTTTTGTTAGTACGATACCCACGAACTGTTTTATTTTGTATGGCATTGTGGATCTTAGAAATAAAAAACCGTTAAACACGGACTAAAATATCGTCTAACTTGTATGTCACATGTCGAACGGTAACTAATCAATAAATAAGAATCAGCAATCGTGTTTCTGTCAGCTTCTCGAGATTTCGCTCTTCCCGCTGTCTATTGCGGTCTGATGCTACTGTCTCCAAGAAGGATATTGCCGCTGTAATTTATTCTCGCGATATGAATTACAGTCAGTTTTCCACGATATCTTTCGTTCGTAAGGCATTTAATTTTCCGTTAATTTTCTTAATTGTTTGATATGAATGTGCACATTTGAAGTAAATCGGCCAAGAACTCTGAAGTAAAACGATCAAGTACTTTTCAAGATGTTGAGTAACAAAGTTTCTCCTTTACATATTTTATATACATATTTATTAGCTGTGTGTATTAAAAACATATATAGCCTGTTTCTATCCAAATGTTCGTTAGGGGACAGTGTAGAAATTTCAAGTAAATCGGCCCAGAACTTTTAGACTTCTTGGTAACAACTTTTCCCGTTTATATGTTACATACATACATACACTCATGTTTCATGTCACATTAGCATATCTTATGTAGACAGAGGTCGTCACCTTGTGTGGAAGGCAAAGGGTGCAAAATTTCATCAATATTGGTATGGAACTATAGATGTATATGAATTACAAACAAACAAAAGTACACTCTTTTATTTATATATGGGTATAACTTAGTTATTAAAAAAATCTTACAAATACCTTAAGGTGCTGGTCCATTTAACAGTGCCTCCACTCTTCCATCCTCCAGTTCCCGTCTGGATAATCCAAAAGAGTCTCTGACAGAGGAAACCCAAATTTGAGAAGCTCCATAATGTTCTTTCTCACCATTCGGTTTTCACAGCGGTGCTCTCTGTAAAGAAACCGGCAGCTGATAACCTAGGTATCTACGAAGTTCATTAAACACTCTCAAAACGGCGCTCAGTACAGAATCCTCTAGCAGAGAACGAATCTGATCTTCTGTTCCACCTCTATATGGTGACTGAGCGAATACACATTCAAGGCGTACATTCAAGGCTAAAGCTGCGCACTAAACGCCTCATTCGCACGATAGTACTAGTAAAAATTTAACACATAATTATTATGCATGGACATGAGATTGCTAATTATTGTCCATAATACAATATTATATATTCATTTCCACACATCCATTCCCAGCAGATCACCGAAACCACTCAGTTTAACGTAATTGCGATCCACCGATACTTTCATCCTAACATAACTCAATTACATATACGAGTGGCAGCATAATCATGAGAAATCTGTAGCGCATAACGTGCACAGTCGTAACAGGTCGGTTAGAAGAAAGGCAAGAGACTCTGTACGCCAGAAAAAAATAAAAACCGAACACACATGATCGTTTGGGTTCGGGCAGAAAGGGCTATAATGATCTACGTGGGAATATATGCGGACTTCCGTAACAATTATTACTTCTTGGTTAAACATTAAAGGTCGGAGTCAATATTACGACGTTAGCTACTTATATACAATCGACAGTAGTAATCGTTATGATTTCAGCTCACTATTTCACTTTCTGGATGGGGTACCATTATGTTGGCTAGAATGTGTCATGGAGATAGTAGATAAATGCGTTGTTATGATCTACAATGGCTAAATGCGGCCACATGCCGTTCTTCCTACCTTTCCGCAAATTAGACGTAGATCCTAACTCCGGAGCACCAACAATCGCTTAATAGCTAACTCATTGCTGTTTCGTTAGCAATAGCATCAGCCACTCATGCAGTAACCGAAAGCTGTCACAAAGAGACTTGAAGGCTATGATAGAACACTCCATCTTTCAGAACCAAAGCTCCATATTCTGACACCTGTTGTCTTTCACGTACAACGTCAACAATTGACAGTATAAAATCAGTGAAAACATCAATAATTCTCTTAGATATATTTACCAGAACACATTGCATTGCTTAGTATGTTAACATGATTTAATATAATAATGAATTAAAGTAAATTTGATAAATGAATTATATATATATATATAACTTTATTACATACATAAAGAGCAGTTAAAACAAAATGAGACAGATGGAAAAATGGAAGGAAAATGATTCTTGTTTCAAAAGTAATCGCCAAACTGTTAATGCATTTATTCGGCTATATGACAAGATGGTCAAGGCCTTCATGGAAAATTGGTTTGAGATTGCCTGCTATAATCCCTTACGATCAAAATGTTCGTAGATGTACAGAAAGTAAATATCTTATATTAAACTAACTATTCTAGTGCTTTCAACGTTTGTATAATTTCGCGCTTGCTCCCAAAATTACATTATGTATTGAAAATATGGCTTCTCTTGCTTTAACAATAGCAAAAGGTCATTATCCAGTGTGTTGAGACTGGCTTCTTTGATCTGGGTCTGGGATCTGAGTGGAGCACAGTCAAATGGGTGGCGGGGAGAGGGTGGGGGGTGACCCAGGGATCAGCGTTGGGGCCACTCCTGTTCCTTATTTATATAATTGATATGCCCTCTAATATTATAGGTAATTCTAAAATATTCCTGCTTGCTGATGGCACTAGCTTGGTAGTCAAGGCTCTCTTTCAAATAGTGCAGCTCATGACATAAGTTCATGGCATGTAGAAAATAAACTAACGCTAAATCACAGTAAGAGTCAGTTTTTACAGTTTGTAATACACAATTGAATAAAACCCGGCGTTTTAATCTCACAGAGTGGGCATATGATTAGTGAAACTGAACAATTAAAATTTCTAGGTGTTCACATAGATATAAATTGTCATGGATAGCTCACATTCAGCATCTTGTTGAAAGATTCAGTGCTGCCATTTTTACTATTCGAACGGTATCTGAAGTAAGTGATCGTTCGTCACGAAAAGTAGCCTATTTTGCTTATTTTCATTCACTTATGTCGTATGGTATTATATTTTGGGGTAACTCTTTCAATTCTAAAAGGATATTATTGGCTCAGAAACGGGCAGTTCGGGAAATAAGTGAGGTGATTTCGCGAACCCCTTGTCGACACTGTTCACTGGTCTGGGTACTCTGACGTTGGCCTCTCAATACACATATTCTTTCCTGTCGTTTCTTATTAATAATACAAGCTTACTCCCGAGAATAAGCAGCTTTTTCACTCAGTTAATAATACTGTGTAGAAATCCAATCTGCATTTGGATTGCACTTTGGCTCTCGTGGAGAAAGGTGTGTAGTATACTGATGCATCCATTTTCAAATTAGCTACCACAAGAATTCAAAATCTTACCAGTAATCAACGCACTTTCAAATAGAAACTGAAGAGTTTTCTCATGGGGCACTCCTATTCTGTCGAGGAGTTCCTTGGAAAATTAAAGTGATTCTCATGTTATATTGTTCATTGTGCTTATTTAAACTTATGGCTTGTCCTTTATTGGAATCATAAATGTTCTATTTTGACCATTATTACTTTTAGGTTGTAATTTCATGTACTTATATGTTCTATGATCTCTGAGATTTTCTCCTCAATTTGTTTAGCCGGCCGCGGTGATCTCGCGGTTCTAGGCGCGCAGTCCGGAACCGTGCGACTGCTACGGTCGCAGGTTCGAATTCTGCCTCGGGCATGGATGTGTGTGATGTCCTTAGGTTAGTTAGGTTTAAGTAGTTCTAAGTTCTAGGGGACTGATGACCACAGCAGTTGAGTCCCATAGTGCTCAGAGCCATTTCAACCATTTGTTTCTACGGAAGTAAATGCGTAAAACAAAAAAAGTACCTCCTGGATCAGGGTACAGTCAAATTATTGTTACTTTTAGGTTGTAATTTCATGTACTGACATGTTCCATGACCTTTGAGATTTTCTCCTCAATTTGATTGCGTAAAACAAAAATAAATAAATAAGAACCTCCTGGAACAAGGTACAGTCAAATTATTATTATTATGACCACCTTAATTAAAATATCTTTTCTGGTATAATTTAAATTATATTTACTGAAAATATTTATATAAAATACGTACACCAAGTAATTAATAATGGAGGCTGTTAATTTTGATAATATATAAACTACCAGATTATTGTCTTTGTATAATTGTCGATTAATTATAGATAGTTATACTAGATAAATTGAAAATGAAATCAGAAATTTTGTTTACATGAAAACTAAAGAATAATAATATTAGTTTTAGTGTAAACTGGTTTTTGACTAATAAGAGTTTACAATTGTGATTACTAAGTTTCATGCTTGAAGATCGATGTTGCTAAGTGCACCAATATGAAAAAATATATTATTAGAAAAATAGTGTTTGGATGATCAACTATGTACAAAACTATTTGCAGATGTAGAATATATAATTGAAGTATAAATATTAACTCATGGCCGAAATTTATACGGAACGGAAAATTTCAATTGAAGTACGAAGGTTCCAACGAGACAAGATTCATTCAGTATGGAATCATGATTGTACCCCGGCACTCACCTCTTCGTCGGAGACAAATCGAAGGCCACTAATGTCTTTCTTCAGTTCTCCAAAAATGTGAAAATCGCATGAGGAGAGATGGGTACTGTATGGAGGACACGAAAGAACTTCCTAGTGGAAGCCATGATGGCCTTCTTCTTTGACTGCAAAGGCCGGCCTAGCATCCCAGTAACCTGCGAGATCAATCCGAAACACATAATCGAAATAGCACTTGGCGACCTACCTTATCTGCAACAGTGAGAAGTTATCATGCAAAGAGAAGCTATTTATTACTAATGTTTTGCGTCTGCAGTTCGGTATGAAGATCTGATACATCAGAATACACTTAACTTCCCAGAGTATCCAAGTGTACACAGGTGTTGAATAGTTTTGTCCTTTTTCATTGTCATCTTACAATTATTTTTACCATCGTCAACCATATATTCTTGTCAGAGAGGCTTTTATTTCTACATTCATTGTTTTAATACTTCATTGATACCATTCTCACTATTTTTATGACCGTCTGTACTGTAGGTAGTGCTTTGATGACAGCGATGGAGTATAGTGGTGTGAAGGAAGTACTGTTTCATGAAGAACTTCTTTGAAACTTCTTGACTGATTACAATGTGTACCGGACCGAGATTCAAACTCCTTTACCTTTCCCACCCAAGAGCTCTCCAACTGAGCTACCCAAGCACGACTCACGATCAGCCCTCAAAGCTTAGCTTCCACCAATTTCTGATCTACCTTCTGAACTTCGCAAAAGTTCTCCTGCGAAACTTGCGGGACTAGCATTTATGGAAGAAGGATGTCGAAGAGATATGGCTTAGCCACAGCCTGAGGTAGTGTTTCCAGAATGAATTTTCACTCTGCAGCGGAGTGTGCCCTGATATGTAACTTTTTGGCAGTTGGGAGAGCACTTGCCCGTGAAAGGCAAAAGTCCCAAGTTCGAGTCTCCATCCGGGACGCAGTTTTAATCTGCCAGGAAGACTCATATCACTCTGCTGCATAGTGAAAATTTTATTCTAAGAACTTCTTTCTTTTTACAAGTAAATTGTTTGGAATAAATCTAAATATGTTCATTGAGAGATTCGTTTTAGAGTAATTGTTATCCATCGGTTCATTTTCTGTTTCTGAAGTGAGTACTTCAGCTGTGGCCATATGGACACACTGTGCAGTTACAGTGTCAAAATGATTCCGTTTCTTTTCCTTTTTTATTTCATAGCAGAAGCCTCGTGGAATCTTTAAAATCAGGTTTGACTATGCAGGATGTCTTAGAGAACCTGTTTGAGGAAACAAACGCTTCTCAAGCTGATGGAATTTACATGCCACCCCCTCAGTTATTCATTTTAACTGATGATGATTCCGGTGTGAGGGTGAAGGGAAAATACGAGATAATTTAAACACTCAACAACTTCGGGTCGAAGCTGATATAAGATTAACAGATATGCAAATAGAAACAAAATTCAGATCTTCAGATTACAGAACAAGACGTAAACAGAAAACATGGGTTCATGGCGCAAAAACTACAAATTTTAAACATTTTCCTGATTTAAGCTTTTGCACGTGTGTTGATCAGTCTGCTGAGAAAATGTACGACTTATTCTTCGATGATGATCTTATAAAATTCCTAGTTGACGAGTTAGAGGAAAATTCACTTTTTAAGAACTTTCCGAATCCTAACAAAACTTATACATAAATGAGAAGTTTCTTTGGCATCCTCATTCTAAGTAGTCATAATGCTCTTCCCAGTAAGAGGTTGTACCAAGATTCAAATTTGGATATCAGAAACGAGTTTGTATATAATACCATGAGAAGAAATCATTTTGAAGAAATTCTCAGAAGTCTGCACTGTAATAAAGATAACCAAATCCATGAAAAGAAGAAGCTGTGAAAAATTTTTGAATGAGTTACAGACAAATGTAGTAAGCTTTCTGTTCCTCAGCAACATCGTCTTGTGATGAATCAGTGATAAAATATTTTGGAATACACTCTTGGAACCAATTTATCAAGAGGAAACCAATACGATTTGGATGTAAAACATGAATATCTTGTAAATTTTTCCTTTTATGAAGGAAAACTACCATATACAAATACACGATATGAAGAACAGTTTGGTAAGTCCATTGTTCCACTCATAGCTATGATACATTACTTGATACTGGAAGTAAACCAATTGTCAGCCTATTTCTTCTTTGACTACATCTTTACAGAATCTGCTGTTCTGTCTTTCCTAAGACATGAATGCTATGGTTGAACAAGCATTACTAGAGAAAACAGAGTTCCCAAACCTTGCCTCATTTCTTAAAAGCGAGAACAAGCTGGAAAGGAAAGGGTACGTTTTGAAGAGTGAGAGTGGATAGGATGGATAAGAATATTGCCATATACAGAATAAATATTCGAAACAAGAAATAGTTGTGGGCTTTACTTTCTTGGATGATTGACATATACAGGGTGGTCCACTGATTGTGACCGGGCCAAATATCTCACGAAATAAGAATCAAACGAAAAAACTACAAAGAACGAAACTCGTCTAGCTTGAAGGGGGAAACCAGATGCCACTATGTTTGGCCCGCTAGATGGCGCTGCCATAGGTCAAACGGAGATCATCTCCGGTTTTTTTTTTAATAGGAACCCACATTTTTATTACTATTCGTGTAGTACGTAAAGAAATATGAATGTTTTAGTTGGACCACTTTTTTCGCTTTGTGATAGATGGCGCTGTAATAGTAACAAAAGTATAAGCACTTGGTACCACGTAACATTCCGCCACTGTGGACGGTATATGCTTCGTGAAACATTACACGTGTTAAAATGGACTGTTTACCAATTGCGGAAAAAGTCGGTATCGTGTTGATATATGGCTATTGTGATCAAAATGCCCAACCGGCGTCTGCTATGTATGCTGCTCAGTATCCTGGACGACATCATCCATGTGTCCGGACCGTTACGTTAGTTAAGGAAACAGGAAGTGTTCAGCCACACGTGAAACGTCAACCACGACCTGCAACAAATTATGATGTCCAAGTATGTGTTTTAGCTGCTATCGTGGCTAATCCGCACATCAGTAGCAAACAAATTGCGCGAGAATTGGGAACCTCAAAAACGTCGGTGTTGAGAATGCTACATATCAACATCGACTGCACCCGTACCATAATTCTATGCATCAGGAATTGCATGGCGACGACTTTGAACGTCCTGTACAATTCTGATACTGGGCACAAGAGAAATTACGGGGCGATGACAGATTTCTTACTCGCGTTCTATTTAGCGACGAAGCGTCATTCACCAACAGCGGTTACGTAAACCGGCATAACATGTGCTAATGAGCAATGGAAAAGCCACGATGGCTGCGACAAATGGAACATCAGCTACATTGGTGGGTTAATGTATGGTGCGGCATTATGGGAGGAAGGATAATTGGCCCCCATTATATCGATGGAAATCTAAATTGTGCTATGTATGCTGATTTTGTACGTACTGTTCCACCGATGTTACTACAAGATGTTTCACTGCATGACAGAATGGCGATGTACTTCCAACATGATGGATGCCCGGCACATAGCTCGCGTGCGGTTGAAGTGATATTGAATAGCATATTTCGTGACAGTTGGATTGGTCGTCGAAGCACCACACCATGGCCTGCACGTTCACCGGATCTGACGTCCCCGGATTTATTTCTGTGGGGAAAGTTGAAGGATATTTGCTATCGTGATCCACCGACGACGCCTGACAACATGCGTCAGCGCATTGTCAATGCATGTGCGAACATTACGGAAGGCAAACTACTCGCTGTTGAGAGGAATGTCGTTACACGTATTGCCAAATGCATTGAGGTTGACGGACATCATTTTGGACATTTACTGTATTAATGTGGTATTTACAGGTAATCACGCTGTAACAGCATCCGTTCTCAGAAATGGTAAGTTCACAAAGGTACATGTATTACTTTCGAACAACCGAAATAAAATGGTCAAACGTACCTACGTTCTGTATTTTAATTTAAAAAACCTGCCTACTACCAACTGTTCGTCTAAAATTGTGAACCATATGTTTGTGACTATTACAGCTCCATCCATCACAAAGCGAAAATGGTCCAACTAAAACATATTTCATTACGTACTACACGAATATGAAATTAAAAATGTGGGTTCCTATTTAAAAAAAACCCTGTTGATATCCGTTTGAACCATGGCAGGTGTAGGAGCGACCAAATCGTTGGAAATTGGGAAATTTTGTGATATTGAGGACCGATACACTGCCCTGATGGCAACGAAATGCAGTGATTGTAGGATACTGATGAAACGTTTGAGTTCAGCTACTTATGCTATTAGGTTCATTGCATATTTTCGCGATATACATCTCAGTAAATTTGCATACCACGCCTATTTTTATTCTCTGCTTTCGTATGGCATCATATTCTGGGGTAACTCACCATTGAGTAAAAGATTGTTCATTGCACAAAAGCGTGTAATCAGAATAATTGCTGGAGTTCATTCAAGATCACCCTGCAGACATTTATTTAAAGAGCTAGGGATCTTCCTTGTAACCTCACAGACCATATATTCACTTATGAAATTTGTTATTAACAATCCGAAAGAATTCAAAAGTAATAGCAGTGTACACGGCTACAACACTAGGAGAATGGATGATCTTCACTACTCAAGGTTATATCTAGCTTTGGCTCAGAAGGGGGTTAATTATGCGGCCACAAAAGTCGTTGGTCACTTACCTAATAGCATTAAAAGTCTGACAGATAGCCATATAGCATTTAAAAGGAAATTAAAAGAATTTCTGAATGGCAACTCCTTCTACTCACTAGATTAATTTTTGGATGTAGTAAGTGGGTAATTTCCCCCCCCCCCCCCCCCCCTCACCCAAAAAAAATTAAAAATTTTTACGAAGTCTCAGACGGTGTTCAGGAAAGATAGATTAGGCAGAATTGGTGGTGGAGTGTTGGTGTCTGTCAGTAGTGGTTTATCTTGTAGTGAAGTCAAAGTAGATACTCCGTGCGAATTGGTGTGGGTGGAGGTTATACTTAACAGCCGAATTAAGTTAATAATTGGCTCCTTCTACCGACCCCCAGACTCCGATGATACAGTTGCGGAACACTTCAGAGAAAGTTTGAGTCTCGTAACAAATAAATACCCCACTCATACGGTTATAGTTGGTGGGGACTTCAACCTACCCTCGGTATGTTGGCAAAAATACTCGTTCAAAACCGGTGGTAGGCAGAAAACGTCTTCCGAGATTGTCCTAAATGCATTCTCCGAAAATTATTTAGAGCAGTTAGTCCACGAACCCACGCGAATTGTAAATGGTTGCGAAAACACACTTGACCTCTTGGCCACAAACAATCCAGAGCTGATAGAGAGCATCATGACTGATACAGGGATTAGTGATCACAAGGTCATTGTAGCTAGGCTCAATACCATTTCTTCCAAATCCATCAGAAACAAACGCAAAATAATTTTATTTAAAAAAGCGGATAAAGTGCCACTAGAAGCCTTCCTAAAAGACAATTTCCGTTCCTTCCGAACTAACTATGCGAATGTAGACGAGATGTGGCTCAAATTCAAAGATATAGTAGCAACAGCAATTGAGATATTCATACCTCATAAATTGGTAAGAGATGGAACGGATCCCCCGTGGTACACAAAAAAGGTCCGAACGCTGTTGCAGAGGCAACGGAAAAAGCATGCGAAGTTCAGAAGAACGCGAAATCCTGAAGATGGGCTAAAATTTACAGACGCGCGAAATTTGGCACGTACTTCGATGCGAGATGCCTTTAATAGGTTCGACAACGAAACATTGTCTCGAAATTTGGTAGAAAATCCGAAGAAATTCTGGTCGTATGTAAAGTACACAAGCGGCAAGACGCAGTCAATACCTTCGCTGCGCAGTGCCGATGGTACTGTTATCGACGACTGTGCCGCTAAAGCGGAGTTATTGAACGCAGTTTTCCGAAATGCCTTCACCAGGGAAGACGAATGGAATATTCCAGAATTTGAAACACGAACATCTGCTAGCATGAGTTTCTTAGAAGTAGATACCTTAGGGGTTGCGAAGCAACTCAAATCGCTTGATACGGGCAAGTCTTCAGGTCCAGATTGTATACCGATTAGGTTCCTTTCAGATTACGCTGATACTATAGCTCCCTACTTAGCACTCATATACAACCGCTCGCTCACCGATAGATCTGTACCTACAGATTGGAAAATTGCGCAGGTCGCACCAGTGTTCAAGAAGGGTAGAAGGAGTAATCCATTTAACTACAGACCTATATCATTGACGTCGGTTTGCAGTAGGGTTTTGGAGCATATACTGTATTCAAACATTATGAATCACCTCGAAGGGAACGATCTATTGACACGTAATCAGCATGGCTTCAGAAAACATCGCTCTTGTGCAACGCAGCTAGCTCTTTATTCGCACGAAGTAATGGCCGCTATCGACAGGGGATCTCAAGTTGATTCCGTATTTCTAGATTTCCGGAAAGCTTTTGACACCGTTCCTCACAAGCGACTTCTAATCAAGCTGCGGAGCTATGGGGTATCGTCTCAGTTGTGCGACTGGATTCGTGATTTCCTGTCAGGAAGGTCGCAGTTCGTAGTAATAGACGGCAAATCATCGAGTAAAACTGAAGTGATATCAGGTGTTCCCCAGGGAAGCGTCCTGAGACCTCTACTGTTCCTGATCTATATAAATGACCTGGGTGACAATCTGAGCAGTTCTCTTAGGTTGTTCGCAGATGATGCTGTAATTTACCGTCTAGTAAGGTCATCCGAAGACCAGTATCAGCTGCAAAGCGATTTAGAAAAGATTGCTGTATGGTGTGTCAGGTGGCAGTTGACGCTAAATAACGAAAAGTGTCAGATGATCCACATGAGTTCCAAAAGAAATCCGTTGGAATTCGATTACTCGATAAATAGTACAATTCTCAAGGCTGTCAATTCAACTAAGTACCTGGGTGTTAAAATTACGAACAACTTCAGTTGGAAGGACCACATAGATAATATTGTCGGGAAGGCGAGCCAAAGGTTGCGTTTCATTGGCAGGACACTTAGAAGATGCAACAAGTCCACTAAAGAGACAGCTTACACTACACTCGTTCGTCCTCTGTTAGAATATTGCTGCGCGGTGTGGGATCCTTACCAGGTGGGATTGACGGAGGACATCGAGAGGGTGCAAAGAAGGGCAGCTCGTTTTGTATTATCGCGTTATAGGGGAGAGAGTGTGGCAGATATGATACACGAGTTGGGATGGAAGTCATTACAGCAAAGACGTTTTTCGTCGCGGCGAGACCTTTTTACGAAATTTCAGTCACCAACTTTCTCTTCCGAATGCGAAAATATTTTGTTGAGCCCAACCTACATAGGTAGGAATGATCATCAAAATAAAATAAGAGAAATCAGAGCTCGAACAGAAAGGTTTAGGTGTTCGTTTTTCCCGCTCGCTGTTCGGGAGTGGAATAGTAGAGAGATAGTATGATTGTGGTTCGATGAACCCTCTGCCAAGCACTTAAATGTGAATTGCAGAGTAGTCATGTAGATGTAGATGAAGTGTCATGTAATATTTTGTGTAATGTAATATCTTGCACAGAGACCTTTTATTAACATGACACGTGCCTGCAAGTGCCTGTGACTACCTGCGACGCTCTGGTTTTCCTCCAGAAGAAACTTAAACACAGCTCTATCCTCGGGACGCACCTCCGTTACAGACGCCATTTCGAAGGCTATGTATAGCGCCGCCACATATCAGAACATCATGAAACTAGAGTCCGAAGCTGGAATATTCTACGATGTTGCACAACAAATTCCGTATTTTATCACCCGAATTCGGACGGCAAAATAATGTTTCACCTGACTTATTGAACTCCCCTCGTATTATTATTATTATTGTTGAGAACGTTTGGTAACATTTTTGGTATGTGTTGTTCCTGGAAAAGATGTAAGAGAAGCCCTTAAGGAAATATTCTGATCAGGATAAATAAGCAATAAATAAATAAAAAATGTTTGTGCATTGACAACCACTGAAGGTAAACTCGAGGATCGGAAAGAATGTGTATCACTGAATATATGAACAAGTCGGTCCATTCCCCTGTAGAGACCATTGGTCGGTTGACCAGTTAAATACACAACAGGGAAGTCAGCGTTCTAGGTGAGATCTCAGTGGACGCCGCAAGATACAACAACTTGAGGGTAGGGAGGAAGGTGCAGGCTGAGTTTAGGAAAAGTCACTGTTACTTCAGAGTAGTTGGTCCCCTTTATTCAACAAGATATACTCCTACGTAAAACATCAATAACATACAATGCAATAGTAGCTATTTCAGACTGATTTCTGGGTGAAAAACCAGAAAGACAAACTTACAATAAAGTAACCCTGACAGAACAGGAAATTTCAGGCATGTTAACACGAGCTACGTAAGGCGATTTAAATACCCCTCGAAGCAGATCCTATTATATAGATATATATGAAAGTAATGCCTCTATAAAATATCGTAAAATATAGCTCGAGAGCGCTTTCGGCACTCGTACAAGTTCAACCAGGCAAATGTGACTCCTCTACAATTACACAAAGAGCATCGAAGAGCATTAGCATAACAATTTGAGAACCACTCGTTAGATAGTAAACTTCAAACAAGGAAAGTGTCCCATACTTAGAAAAATTTCAGGATTACGATTAAAATAATTTGAGGGCGCTTTTGGCGCTAGCAATTTAGAAACCGAAAGATAATCCTTTTTTTTAAAATTCGCGGGTACAACATTTCACAAAACTGGAGGAACTCTTTGTTATTAACAACTTTTCAAACAGCAAGGTAACGATATTCAAAGTTTTACAAGTTCATCGCTGGCCACTGTGGCCCAGCGGTCTTAGTCGCTCCCGTCTGGAACCGCGCGGCTGCTACGGTTCGAATCCTGCCTGGGGCATGGGTGTGTGTGCTGTTAGGTCCCATGATGCTCAGATCCATTTGAGCCATTGTTACAAGTTCACCATTTGACAATCTGAAGCCCTTAGCACTTTCTCAAACAGGAACGGTAACAAAATTTTTAAGATGTACATGTTTCTTATTTCACCAATCTGGAGAGTCTCTTTGCCATTAGCCGTTTTTCAGAGAGGAAAGGCAACAATATTTTAAAATTTACAGGTCCATGCTTACGATAAAGGAATTGGAGAGCCCTTTTTGCACTAAATATTTTGGAACAAGAAAGCAACAACGATTTTAAAATTTACAGGTTCAGCAAGCCACAATTATAGGACTGAAAGATCTTCGAATCAAAGCAAATTTTAAGGCAGAAGTAACAAGACAAGGCAGGCTGGGGGAAGGAAGGCTTAGCTAGGATGGGTTAGCATAACTGACACTTTGATTCAAACCTAAGTCCGAATGCAGTAACATTAAGAAGTTAACTTATAGGCAGATGGCTTAGCAAGCGAGGAGGCCCCGCCGAATCAGTGGCTATCGCAAAAGGGATGGTGGAACACCACGGCGCACACACGTACACAGCCGACGTGGACTAGCCACGTCCGGTGAACGGACGGGTGATGATAATGTAGTGTAACGACGTAAGTTTTGTATAAATGATTTTCTTTTGACATATGACCATGTGCAGACTTCGTCACCAACGTCAGTTACAAAACCCTTCAGAATTAATTAGACTCTTTTTATAAGTGGTCGCTGAATGGTTCTTGAACGAAACTGTAATTAAAACATCATCATTTGAGTCGTATGCGCAGAATTACGTCACTCAGCCCAATTGGTTTGCGCAAACTTTTTTCAATTTAGATGTCATTTGTTTTTCCTCAGACATTATATTAACGCAAGAATCTGCTTTAATAAATATTAAAACCACATTGAATAAACTTTTAAGACTCAAACTCGCGATGAACGTTGTCAAAATTAATAATCTTGTCAAATAAATCAATAATTCTTCATAAATAAATTCTCGGAACACGTATTTAAACTTTTGTAGTATACACTAGTTTATTATCTTCCTATATACTACATATAGACGTGAACCTGAGCCTTGACAAGATAGGACTGACCATTTACAACATGATTAAACTTTCTATGACGTCATTGTTGTAGAAACATTACAAATTCTTATTTTTTCAGATTTTAGAAGCACGACGCAACAACTCGGTTTCAGGATCTTCTGTTCCTCTTTGGCTGTCGACCCGCGACATATAGTGGACAGCAATTTCCTCTCTGGTCCCGGCAGCGAAGATGCTGTCTCCGTTCGCTGCGCCGCCCTCTCCGTACATGAAACATAAAAATAAATACAAAACTTTAGATAATTCACAACAATTATAATTATTACAAAATATCTAAACAAAACACTAAATTAAACTTACATTCACCTGCAAACTGGGCTGACACTGGTGGATGGGTGACGCTTCAATTTCACGTCCCTTTACAATAACACTCCGGGGTCAACGGCCCCAACACTACGGACAACTCGGGAAGCCAGGGCAAAGAAACAGACACAGAATTCATGCAAGACTGAGCAACAAAAATAAGTAAATTCCCTAGTCCATACACAAGAATAAAAATGCAATCTCAGGCCCAGACACCCACTGAAATCTAAGTGTTACAATCACTGTATGATTAAAACAAACGTAATTAATTGGTCACTCCTCTATCACTAATGACCAAACATAATAGTTAATTTGATTCAGCAGGCAACTGTTAACAAGATCCACATAACAAATTTACTTAAATAAACTTAAGAAGTAGCAACAAATGGTTGAACGCTAGTACCTAAGCACGAGACCACAATAGTAATAAAACATAAACAGTAAACAATAAATTCCTTCTTTTAAGAGAAGTATTGAAACTCACCAAGACCTTCCAGCGTGAGTACAGAAAACGAAACAAAATTCATCTGGCCTCTGGCATTTGTTTACGACGACCATGCCCGATGTTAGAATTCCTGCAAGTCGGGCAAGCGAGAATTTGCCACCTGAAAGGTCAGGCTCGATATTCGACCTCAGTGGTCGCTAACATATGTGATACCCTAGAACATATTACAACCAAATTAATTTCACGCCCAAACAATAATGACAAAGATCACTGAAATGCTCAACAAATTGCAATAAAAAGGAAAACACAGGTTTAATATACTCAAATATACTGCAGAGCGAAACAAACTGGTACACCTGACAAACATCAAAAATGGCTCTGAGTACTAGGGGACTACTGAGGTCACCAGTCCCTAGAACGTAGAACTACTTAACCCTAGGACATCACATACATCCATGCCCGAGGCAGAATTCGAACCTACGATCTCAGCGGTCGCGCGGTTCCAAACTGAAGCGCCTAGAACCGTTCGGCCACAGTGGCCGGCTGGCCAAACATCGTCTAAGGCCTCCGCGAGAACACAGAAGTGCCGCAACACCACTTGGCATGGACTAGACTAATGTCGGAAGTAACACTGGAGGGAACGGACACCATGAATCCTGCAGGGCTGTCCATAAATCCGTAGAGTACGAGGGGGTGAAGCACGTAACAAGGGATCCCAAATATGCAAAATAATATCCATACCTCGGGAGTTTCGTGGTACGTGGAAGCGTTTAAAGCCAGAAGAGTGCTCCTGGAGCCACTCTGCACCAATTCTGGACCTGTGGGGTGCCGCATTGTCCTGTTGGAATTGCACAAGTCCATCGGAATGCACAATAGACATGAAAGGATGCAGGTGATCAAACAGGAAGCTTAAGTATGCGTCACATTTCAGAGTCATATCTAGACGTGTCAGGGGTCCCATATCACTCCACCTGCACACGCCCCAAACCATTACAGAGCCTCCATCAGCTTTAACAGTACCCTGCTGACAAGCAGGATCCATTGATTAACGAAGTTGTTTCCATACCCGTACACGTCCGTCCGCTCGATACAATTTGAAACGAGATTCGTCCGACCAAGCAACATGTTTCCAGTCATCAGCAGTCCAATGTCGGTGTTGACGGGCCCAGGTGAGGCGTGAAGCTTTGTTTCATGCAGTCATGAAGGGTACACGAATGAGCCTTCGGCTCCGAAAGCTCATATCGATTATGTTTCGTTCAATGGTTCACACGCTGACACTTTTTAACGCCCCAACATTGAAATCTGCAGCAATTTGCGGAAGGGTTCCACTTCTGACATGTTGAACGATTCTCTTCAGTCGTCATTGGTCCCGTTCTTGTAGGATCCCTTTCTGATTCCAGCGATGCTGAGATTTGATATTTTACCGGATTCCTGATATTCACACTACACTCGTGAAATGATCGTACGAGAAAATCCCTATTTCATCACTACCTCGGCGATTTTGTGTCTCGTCGGTTGTGCGCCAACTATAACACGACGTTCAAATTCACTTAAATCTTGGTAACCTGCCTGTCATTGTAGTAGCAGTAAGTGTAACGTTCCCTGGCAGCACACACAATATTAATAAAATGAAATGACATTTAATTGTACTATGTACGCCGCTATGAAGCAATTCGAATGTACTATAATTGTTTAACAAAAAATGTTATTTAATTTTGTGTAAAGGACGTTGGTTAGTATTGCAATATTTTCTGTAATAATATTCTCGATGTATTTACGATTGTAATATTTTTATACTCATAATGTAATTACGAAATATGTTAATATCTGCGATGAAAAAATGTAAAAGATAGGCACAGAGGAAAATAATGTAAGATTGCAAAGAGACATTCACAAGCAGAAATAATATAAAAAGCCCTACACAATGTGCATTCTTCGTCGCCTTCCTCTAGAGCTGAGAGAGAGAGGAACCTGTGACGTAGCATTATATGAATGAGTAGACTTCGTTTGTCTGTATCTATCTTTAGCCGCCATTAGAGGAGGAATTACAAAGGTGTGTTATTTCAATTATTGTTATGGTCTAAATACATTATAATTTATCAAAATTGTGTATTACTAATGTAAATTAGCTTGCCCATGTCATCTGTAATATTTCTTTAAAGAATTTTCAGCACTTTTGGCGATTATCGTTGGTGTTCCTGGGCTATGCCGCGACCGAACGATTTGCAGATGTGGCACATTTAAAAAACTGTTCCGCTATAAAATTAACCAAATCCGTGAATCAGGAGCAAGTAAAATTAGCAGTGAATTACGAAATATTTTTCTTTTTCAACGATCCTGAGGCTGACTGAATTTATTACTGGTTTTACATTTGTGCATTCATAGGCGGATAATTAACGTTGAAGCTGTTAATCTGTTGCTTCTTTCCATTTCTAAAGCAAATTGCTTAAACGTATAGTGAAGTGTGTTTTGTCAATGATAATTAAACGTTCAGGTCGGCTTGGCAATATTTAACCATTTTATGCTAACAGAGACAGTCTTGTGTTCCATAGCTAACCCCGGAAAAGAATTCAGTAAATATTTAAAAACCCACTGCATCTAGAAAATGTGTGCCAAGGCCGAAATACGTAAAAAAAATTAATTTAAATAAGTTTCAAATAAATGTTATTAATCAGTTAGTTTGAATTTATCAGCATGAGAGGGTTGCTAAGGTTCACGTAATTTTAAATGTGCTTAATTCTGTCTAAATGAATTTTTATTACCACACGTAAATGAGGGGTTCTACAACAATGTTCGTACTGAAAGAGTAAATAACATAAATATTTAAAGCCATTTTTCCCCATTTTTTCATCCATTCACATAACAATAATAAATTTTTTTCTTTCTCGTTAAATAAGCGATCTAACAATTGTGCCAGACACTTGTTATATATAGGTGTTGCCGACCGCAGCACCGTATTCTACCTGTTTACATATCCTTGTATTTGAATACGCACGTCTATACCAGTTGCTTTGGCGGTTCGGTGTATATCATCCATAAAGAGAGTTTACACAGGGAGGGGGCGAATGTAGTAGTTTGAGAACGGAGTGACGGAGAACAGTGGGCAAACCAGCCTAACGGGAGCAAGTCCAGCACCTTAGCATAAGTGGCAAAGTCCATAAACAGAAGAACCTTACCAAAAAATCAGGTAGGGCGGGCGGTTAGCAGAGGAAATCAACGACATCATGATACCCGCATCAGCAGACAGTCACTCCCAAATCTAGATAGTCAATCGGTCGCAAAAGCTTAGAGCCCAAACACTCCACCCCACCACTGCCCCGTACAAGTATCCGCCCACTTGGACGGGCGACCGCTGATCAGGCACCGTAATGGCTCGCGCACAGTTAGTCACACGTTCCTCTTTCTGACTGCCCACAGTCCGTCAACAAGCTGCCTCCAACTCCCTCTAACCAAAGAGCCAACTACAAGAAGACCGAAGTGTCACCTGGTGGTGTGACGAGAAATGGATTGCGTTAGTAAGCAAAGATAGACCAGCCTAGAAAACAAGGCGACATGGCTCAATACGTGTACAAGTTGCTTCTACAGGGTGTTTCAAAAATGACCGGTATATTTGAAACGGCAATAAAAACTAAACGAGCAGCGATAGAAATACACCGTTTGTTGCAATATGCTTGGGACAACAGTACATTTTCAGGCGGACAAACTTTCGAAATTACAGTAGTTACAATTTTCAACAACAGATGGCGCTGCAAGTGATGTGAAAGATATAGAAGACAACGCAGTCTGTGGGTGCGTCATTCTGTACATCGTCTTTCTGCTGTAAGCGTGTGCTGTTCACAACGTGCAAGTGTGCTGTGGACAATATGGTTTATTCCTTAGAACAGAGGATTTTTCTGGTGTTGGAATTCCACCGCCTAGAACACAGTGTTGTTGCAACAAGACGAAGTTTTCAATGGAGGTTTAATGTAACCAAAGGACCGAAAAGCGATACAATAAAGGATCTGTTTGAAAAATTTCAACGGACTGGGAACGTGACGGATGAACGTGCTGGAAAGGTAGGGCGACCGCGTACGGCAACCACAGAGGGCAACGCGCAGCTAGTGCAGCAGGTGATCCAACAGCGGCCTCGGGTTTCCGTTTGTCGTGTTGCAGCTGCGGTCCAAATGACGCCAACGTCCACGTTGTCAAAGGTTTCGGGTAATTTCCTTCAGAGACTACGCCATATTATTGCTACGCATGGTGGATATGTGGAAAATATCGTACTATAGAGTTTCCCAGACCGCAGCGCCATCTGTTGTTTACAATTGTAAATACTGTAATTTCGAAAGTTTGTCTGCCTGAAAATATACTGTTGTCCCAAGCATATTGCAACAAACGGTGTATTTCTATCGCTACTCGTTTAGTTTGTATTGCCGTTTCAAATATACCGGTCATTTTTGAAACACCCTGTATGTGATAATAATGAAACGGTACGTATGATGCCACTGTCGCGTCCCACTATCGAGTCCTGAGAGGACGTAGCAAGGACTGCACGAAGGCGCGTCATGGAAAGCACCGACAAGATACGTCGAGAATAACTTCTGTTAGTAGGCCACCTGCTCTGCACTTGCTTGGCTAAAAAGGAGGCTATTGAGTGGGTTAGAGTACGGAACTTGGCAGGAATCTCGGGGATCCCAGGAGGATATCATAAAGCGGGAGATAGAATTACTGTTACTGGAAGCACCCCTGGCACACTCCCTATGTACAAGTCTATCTACAAAGTGTCCTAATCTTCCCTGAGCCTAAGCCTCGTGGTGCAGAGGCGAGCGTACCGGCGTAAGTGTCGACTACATTGGATTCTTGTAAGTACAGCCCCCATCACACAGTGACACTAACTAACCTCCTCTAGACGACTGTAGAACAACGAGCCTTCCAGTAGGGTGTGCAGCCCTTTTATAGGGGTCTTTGCAAATGGCCTCATCCTTCTGGAAGTTTCTACCCTTACGTATACGGGCGGGGCTGATCACGCGGGAGCCCGTGACACCTGCATGGCGTACACGCATGATATTTCCACACTGGCCATGTTCAAAAGTTACTTTTCCTTGCTTACTCCAAGCCTCTTGATGCTACAGAGTCCGCCCTTGTTGGCAGAACAAATAGTTAATAGTGGCTGCGTCCGCTCATGTACGCGCCTCTGCTGCTCTGGCTACTATACTACTGAATTTAGCTACCTTTCCTTCTATTCACGACAACGTTTCAAGCTAACTTAACCAAGGAAGCAACAAGTATAAAGTATCACTTAGCCCAGAATTTATAAATTTTAAGGAATTTTATGAATCTATCTTCGCAAAATCTGTACTAAGGATCCTTGAGATTTAACAAGGATTTATACAAACAACATTAGTGAGAGAAAACATTTTGGCCACAAGGTTAATAGAGTGTTGCTAATTTGCGGGCGCGGAGCCAGTGCCAAATTCCGTATTAGACGCGTTCCATCGGGTTGAGATCAAGCCAGTTTAGTGGTCGAGATATCAGCTTGAGTTCCCCGTCATGCCCATCGTACTACTGTAGCATGACTCTGACCTTGTGCACGGGCAGTTACACTATGTGATCAAAAGTATCCGGACACCCCCAAAAACATACGTTCTTCATATTAGGTGCACTGTGCTGCCACCTACTACCAGGTACTTCATATCAGCGACCTCAGTAGTCATTAGACATCGGGAGAGAGCAGAATGGGGCGCTCTGCGGAACTCCGGACTCCGAACGTGGTCAGGTGATTCGGTGTCACTCCTAAACGTCCCTAGGTCGACTGCTTCCGATGTGATAGTGAAGTAGAAACGTGAAGGGACACGTACAGCATAAAAGCGTACAGGCCAACCTCGTCTGTTGACTGACAGAGGACGCCGACAGTTGAAGAGGGTCGTAATGTATAATAGGCAGACATCTATCCAGACCATCACACAGGAATACCAAACTGCGTCAGGATCCACCGCACGTATTATGACAGTTAGGCAGAAGGTGAAAAAACTTTGTTTTCATCGTCGAGCGGCTGCTCAAAAGCCACACATCACGCCGATAAATGCCAAACGACGCCTCGCTTGGTGTAAGAAACGTAAACATTGGACGATTGAACAGTGGAAAACCGTTGTGTGGAGTGACGAATCACGGTACACAATGTGGCGATCAGATGGCACGGTGTGGGTATGGCGAATGCCCGCTGAACGTCATCTGCCAGCATGTGTAGTGCCAACAGTAAAATTCGGAGGCGCTGGTGTTATGATGTGGTCGTGTTTTCGTGGAGGGGGCCGACACCCCTTGATGTTTTGCGTGGCACTATCATAGAACAGGCCTACATTGATATTTTAAGCACCTTGAAAAGTAATTCGCGTATGGCGATTGTGCCTTTCAGCACGATCAAGTACCTGTTCATAATGCACGGCCTGTGGCGGAGTAGTTACACGAGAATAACATACCTGTAATGGACTAGCTCCACAGAGCCCTGACCTGAATACTATAGAACACCTTTGGGATGTTTTGGAACGTCGACTTCGTGACAGGTCTCACCGACCTACATCGATGCCTCTCCTCGGTGTAGCACTAAGTGATGATTCGGCTGCCTTTCCCCAAGAAATCTTCCAGCAGCTGACTGAACGTATGATTGCGAGTATTGAATTCCAGCGTTATCGATAGAGGGCGCCAGGAACTTGTAAGTCATTTTTAGCCATATGTGCGGATACTTTTGATCACATATCTCGCTGAGAGATGTCATTGCTTTCGTGGAAAAAATAGACCATGGAGAGACGCAAGTAGTCCGCACTGATATTCACGTCGCCCACGGTTGCCATTAAGCCTTCGATTACCACAACAAACACACGGCATTACATGCCCTCTTTACATACGCCAGAACGAAACAACTACTCTCAAAACACAAAATGACAGACTGCAACGAGCGGATGTCCGATGAGATGTGACCAGCCAATAATAATTTCACATATTCCCTCGTAATTCTCGCTAGTGACATAGCGAACCAGATTACGCAGTGCTAAGTAGCGAGACTCGCTTTCGGGAGCACAGATTTTCTTATCCCTGCCTAGTCATCCGGTTTTTGTGCCTCCGTAATTTCCATGACTCTCGATTAGAAAGCCACGACTGTTCCACGGAAAAGGACACTTCCGATTCCCTTACTCATTCTTCCCCAATTTTCGAACAATTGCTCATGCCTGCAATCATCTCTCCGTCGACGGGAAGTCAAATCCAAATCTTCATTATTTCCTATCGAACCTCTCTAGGTTTATGTTCGAGCCCCGGGAGCAAGTTTCAGTTTCTAATTCGATTCTCGTAAAATAATCGCTTCCCAACTGAATTTGCGCTCGGTAATAATATGTCCTCAACTTTTCATTTGCAGGACTTCTTGGGGGATCCTGCCTGAAACCAAGGCATAGCTACTTTTAATCAAATGAAGCTCTACGGTTCCAGAAACCTTCCCAAGTCTCGAACGTCTGTGATGTATGAACATGAAGGTTGAAGAGGTTTCTGCAATCATATAGTTTCATTTGATTAAAAGCATCTGCGCCTGGGTTTCAGGCAGGATCACCTGTTTCGTTCGATGATGTGTTGCTATTCCAATACAGTCGGAGAACCTCTTTAATGCCATTAGAGTTTAGGGAGGTTACCAATGGGTGAGGCGTGAATGATAATTTTGACTAAGGAGGTAGGCGTGCTAGGGTAGCCCGAGCAGTGTACAAAGCCACTGTGCCAGAGGGGCGTAATGGTTACCACACCTGCCTAATGAGCACTCCCGGGTTCAAATCCGGCTTTGGTACAAATCTTCATTCGTCGCTTCCGTCTGCATGTATACATCACACTTGTTAGAGACTTGAAGATTACTGGAACCATATAGTTTCATTTGATTAAAAAATAGCTTTATTCAATTCTTTCAATGAATGCTCAGCTGATGAAAAGGACATTAAAAGTAAGACCAGTAAGTGCAGTTATGTTGTTCTGCGTTTAGTTATTTATGACCTTACTTCATACAACGTAAATACAGATTTCACTGCTGAGGGAGATAGTCGAAAGATGTCACCGATATTATTGGAAAATACAGATAGACAGAATATCTCGTAAGACTTCTGAGAAGGAAGCTTAAAATACCTTTCGTTTTCTCCTCTCTAGGGTTTTATCTTATTATCGGAGACGCAGCTCCACCCCACGACAAAGATGCTTCAGCCTCTAGCACAAGAAATCACCCCTTCATTGGAGACAGAATATTTGTTGGCGAATTCGTGCCCCTCATCTACCATTGCACTTCGTTACCAATTCTTCTTCCAACTTATTTGACGATATGAACAAGATTACGTCGGTTTCAGCTTTTGCTTATCGGACAGTAAAGTCCTGGTTCGTCTAACTCTGTTCTCGCCAGCTACACGTATGAATAGTTCATGTTAAGGAAAGAAATTAAATACCGGTTTCAGTAGCTGGACGCTGCTGAACGACAGTTTATCGACTGTCAAAAAAGCTCTCCCCCTACTTTGAAGGACTACAAATTCGGACCTTGCTACAGAGACTATAATATCCGTCACATGAGATCTGAGCCGAGAGGGAAATACGAAGAATCTTTCAGATTAAATAATGTCCAAAATCAAATTGGTTCGTGAATATAGGATGGTTATTTGGAAAGTAAGGAACGATCGGTGGCGAAATGGAAACCACACTGAAAATCAGATGAACTTTTGCACAGGTGTGTTCGGCAGTGTTTCTAGTATGTCCGTCAATCGCGTTACGTCGTTCTTTTCAGTTCTGAGCACACAGGGAGCACATAAACATAGCTAGAACAACAGTGTCTCCCGCCTAGTACGATGGCCTGGTGAGAAATTTCGCCTGAAGCTACGTAGCTAACATTACATAACTGTCGTGCGGTTACTTCTTCAAGACAATTCTCAGCCGCATTCTGCAGGGGCAATGAAGATGCTCCTGCATCGTCTTCAATTGGGAATGTTTGATTACCCACAATACAGCCCATAATTCTCTCCCTCTGAGTTTCAT
Source organism: Schistocerca gregaria (assembly GCF_023897955.1). NCBI lineage: Eukaryota > Metazoa > Arthropoda > Insecta > Orthoptera > Acrididae > Schistocerca > Schistocerca gregaria. Next base: position 518,383,754 of record NC_064924.1, read on the forward strand.
CTCCGCTCACATGAACCTCTGGCTATGAAGATAACATTTTGGCACAGACGAGCAGTAGGCCAGTGTAGAGAATTGGCGGAAAGCACTGGCGGCTGTCTTCTATAACGAGGGCATTGGAAATTTGGTACGACGCTACGACAAACTTCGTATAGGCGACTATGGAGATAAGTAGTTGGAAGTTGTAGATAACTGTTGTAAATAAAATAGTTTTGATTTTCACTGTGGTTTCCAATTCACGACCTATCGTTCCTTATTCTCCGAATAGACATCGTATATCGTCTGTCATAGAGGTGAGAGAGAAAACTATCTTGAAGTTTTCTATAATAAATGTTTTACGATAAAATGTCTTTCTCTCGTGGTGTAACTAGTAATGAGGAACACGAAGTATTACTTTTGGAATTAACTGGATTGGTTAAAGGTTCTATCCCAGTGAAATTTAAAATTAAAAACGCGCCACATTATGTTCGCTGTGTCAAATCAGACTTCGTCAAAATAAAGCAAACAGGTTCTATGTAACACATATAAACAGTAATTATATCTATGAGATAACCATAATGGCGGCTAACAGATCGTGATCAAGCCGGTTACTTCTGATCACAAAAACAGATCGCTTGATTCGTCACATGAGCTATTAAGACGTAAAGTTGACATCAAAATGAAGAAGCACAACACAAATAATTTCATTTATCGTTACTTATTACTCAACAAGACTTACATGGACATTATGTCCATATAGATACAAGGGAGAAGGGGATGATAAGAACATCTAACAATAGAACAATAAAACAAACGAAAAAAAATTACAGAGATTCTCCCTTGCACTCATTAACATAAAAATTAAATCAGCGTTATTACGACTGAAATGCAGATATTAAGCGAGATCTTTTCTTGTCATAAAAGTATTGTTCTTTGTTCAATAAATGTCACTCACTGTCCATGTAAGATACGTTAGACGGGCTAAGAAAGAAAAAAAACATTGTGACGTCTCACTGCCCCCTTGACTGAGACACGTGAATGGTCACATTACAGTGCTGAAATCAGTTAAAAATACTGTTCACCAAACTAGAGTTTTCGTACATTAGGAATATTGACGGGGTAAGTAGATTATAACTTCTCCTTTATTACAAATGACTCGATCAGCTTAATATAAAGTTCGTTGTTGTACGATGTATGCGCTAAGACATCCGAATGGACATCAACCATCTTGGCAATCATTTATCAACCACTTCAATCCATTACGTGAAAGTGATAGTGTAACAACAAGACATCGCAACGAAAGGACACAAGTGACAACAGAAGAGGGTAAATTGACGTTCTTGTTTCTGTTGCAGTTGATCCGCGCGTTAGCTCTCGCACAATCGCACGAGGAAGTGCCATGAGTCAGGCAAGTGTCCTACACATTCTTCATCGGCATATATTCCATCTCCGTCAAATCTCTCTCCATCAACAGCAGCATGGAAACGATTATGAGAATCATGTTAACTTCTGTACACGAGCATTAAGGCAGGATACTCCAGGTGTATCATACATCCTGTTTAGTGGTGAAGCCACGTATACTAATCATGGTCAAGTAAACCACCGAAACATGCACTATTGGTCTGTTGACAATCCCCATTGGTTTCGCCATGTGGAACGTCAGCGTCCAAGGAGTGCAAACGCGTGATGTTGAATAGTGAACCATCAGTTCATAATCCCGTTTTTTCACAGTCGGAACACTGGACACACACAAACCGTCTTTCACGGATGCTAAAAGACGTTCCTCTGCGGACTAATAGTAACCTGTGGTACCAACATGATCGCTGTCCAGCCCATAGACCACGAAGTACCACAGCATTTCTTCACGCATTGTTTCCAGATCCTTGGACTGGACGTGGAGGAGTTATACATTGGCCGTCCCGTTACTCGGATTTGACGCCTACAGGCCCTTTTTTTGTGGAGAAAGCTGAAAGACGCTGTCTACAAGGACTTACCAACGGCACCCAATGACATGCAACGACGTATTACTGCAACCTGCTAGGACATCTGAGTGGAAATACTAGCATGTGTGCAGCAGTCGTTCCATATCAGACTGGAAGCGTGTAGCGCAGTCGCTGGTGGGCATTTTGAGCACAACCTGTGATGGTAAGTTGTCTCGTTTCTGGTCAGAATCCACATAACTATTGCATGTACTTATATTGTTCTTCAGTGTTTGCTACCACAGGGATTGTACAAGCGCCTGAGAGGTAACTTTTCGAAATAAAATATCTCATAGAAGACTCGCACTAGAATCCTGCAACAAACACCATTGCCATTCTAATTTAACCTATTTTCAGATTGTTAATATCAACTGGGATCGTTCCATTTTAAAAAGGAATGTTATTCAAAAAATACGCTTTCTAAGTATTACTATAATTTGTTCATTGGCTACCTGTATACTTTGTGAAAACCACACATCAATATCACTTTCCATTTTCATAACAGTTGCGCCGGAAGTTTTAGGTGATTCAAGAGAAAATAGTATGTCAGGTGCTTCACTAAATTTTGTACTTTTCCTCAACCTTTTTAAATCAGTAACATCAAGACCTGGTTTATCACGTCAGTTTCGAATAATTCTAACTAGTGGAATGTCCCAAACGCATTAAAGATAATGCTCACATTTGCTAATTATCATTAATGAACTAAAATCTTTAGTAGACTACTTACAGTCTTATATGTTAGAGTTGAGGTTATTACTTTATCAGGTCGTTAGAAAATATATTATTGGGTCAGGTTCCTATTACTGCTCCACAGTACCACTCTACTAAGTAAAAGATGATTTATTTTCAGTGACTACAAAGATCAAATTTCTTGCCATATTCTTACTATACTACATCCTCCATTAAGATTCGTGTAATGCCAACACAGTTAGTTATGGTATGACCAGTTAAGCTGTAAGATATTGAGTAACACTCACTACAGGTACCTCCGTTCTTTAATTCTTCTTCTGTGATGTGGTCACCTCTGTATTAAACGGAAATTACACCTGCATTAGAGGGTCACTTTTGTATTACGGGTCTAAATCGATGGCACTTTAAGGTTCTACTTCCAAAGCTACAAGCCAAAGCACACATACTTATTTCAATACTTAATACAGTTAAAAGCTTCCACTTCCTTCAGTATTCATTATAACACTACTTAGCCAACCAGATTTCTGATGATGCTAGTACTTAGTTTTTAGTTCAGGTGGAAATATTACTTAATTTTATATCAGATAGCATCTGCCATATTAAGTAAAAATCTTAAAGATTTTCATATACCTATTTACTTATCCATTATTGAAGTACAATGCTTACAGAAAGTTGACTTAGTTGTTCCTTCCTTATTTTGATAGTAGCGACCAGACTGCCACCGACTCAGATCCAATTAAATAAATTTAATTAAAAATTACAGGGGTCGTAATACTTCTCTTCACTCGCCATAACAAGTGCATATCTATTATTGCACATCAACTAGTTACTGATGTTTCCCAGTTACCTACAAAATAATAACATTCACAAAGAAAGACTTCATTATAGCACCACGTATATAAGACAGAATATCACTTATTCTATGAAAGCAGAATTTTGGTTATTTGCTTTTCTTTTATTTTACTTTAGTTATTATCTTAAGATACTCGGTGGTACCCAGTTGTACAGCTAATCATCTCCATATCATTTAAAAAATTATATTACTGAGACGTGTGTCCTCCTTCCACCTCCATTAACTACTTGCATATGCTAATGAAAGAATGTTTTAATACCCCTGTGGGAAAACAGTCCTTTGATTTCCTTACTTGGCGGATACGCCAAAAGATAAATTCCCTCATCGGGAAAAGACCAATAAACATTAACCGTGGATCCAGTATCAAGTGAAATCACAGACGCAATAATTCTCACAACACCATGTTTACAAGCTAGTGCAACGTCTTGTAATCTCCCCGAACATGCATGATAATTAATTGATCGTTCATTTTATACAGGGTGTTACAAAAAGGTACGGCCAAACTTTCAGGAAACATTCCTCACACACAAAGAAAGAAAATATGTTATGTGGACATATATCAGGAAACGCTTACTTTCCATGTTAGAGCTCATTTTATTACTTCTCTTCAAATCACATTAATCATGGAATGGAAACACAGCAACAGAACGTACCAGCGTGACTTCAAACACTTTGTTACAGGAAATGTTCAAAATGTCCTCCGTTAGCGAGGATACATGCACCCACCCTCCGTCGCATGGAATCCCTGATGCGCTGATGCAGCCCTAGAGAACGGCGCATTGTATCACAGCCGTCCACAATACGAACACGAAGAGTCTCTACATTTGGTACCGGGGTTGCGAAGACAAGAGCTTTTAAATGCCCCCATAAATGAAAGTCAAGGGGGTGAGGTCAGGAGAGCGTGGAGGCCATGGAATTGGTCCGCCTCTACCAATCCATCGGTCACCGAATCTGTTGTTGACAAGCGTACGAACACTTCGACTGAAATGTGCAGGAGCTCCATCGTGCATGAACCACATGTTGTGTCGTACTTGTAAAGGCACATGTTCTAGCAGCACAGGTAGAGTATCCCGTATGAAATCGTGATAACGTGCTCCATTGAGCATAGGTGGAAGAATATGGGGCCCAATCAAGACATCACCAACAATGCTTGCCCAAACGTTCACAGAAAATCTGTGTTGATGACGTAATTCACAATTGCGTGCGGATTCTCGTCAGCCCACACATGTTGATTGTGAAAATTTACAATTTGATCACGTTGGAATGAAACCTCATCCGTAAAGAGAACATTTGCACTGAAATGAAGACTGACACATTGTTGGATGAACCATTCGCAGAAGTGTACCCGTGGAGGCCAATCAGCTGCTGATAGTGCCTGCACGCGCTGTACATGGTACAGAAACAACTGGTTCTCCCGTAGCACTCTCCATACAGTGACGTGGTCAACGTTACCTTGTACAGCAGAAACTCCTCTGACGCTGCCATTAGGGTTACCGTCAACTGCACGAAGAATTGCCTCGACCATTGCAGGTATCCTCGTCGTTCTAGGTCTTCCCCAGTCGCGAGTCATAGGCTGGAATGTTCCGTGCTCCCTAAGACGCCGATCAATTGCTTCGAACGTCTTTCTGTCGGGACACCTTTGTTCTGGAAATCCGTCTCGATACAAACGTACCGCGCCACGGCTATTGCCCCGTGCTAATCCATACATCAAATGGGCATCTACCACCTCCGTATTTGTAAACATTGCACTGACTGCAAAACCATGCTCGTGATGAACACTAACCTGTTGATGCTACACACTGATGTGCTTGATGCTAGTATTGTAGAGCAATGAGTCACATGTCAACACAAGCACCGAATTCAACATTACCTTCCTTCAATTGGGCCAACTGCCGGTGAATCGAGGAAGTACAGTACATACTGACGAAACTAAAATGAGCTGTAACATGGAAATTAAGCGTTTCCGGACACATGTCCACATACCATCTTTTCTTTATTTGTGTGTAAGGAATGTTTCCTGAAAGTTTGGCCGTACGTTTTTGTAACACCCTGTATATCTTCGTTATATCGCAACAGGTTACTTTTTGGATTCAAACCGTCTCCAGACCATTCCACGGTCATCATTGCTGGGCTTAATGAGGCCAAATGTTGTTAATCGAATTTACTCTCACAGGTCGTACCTCCTCTGTGACCTCAAAAACAATGACCGTGGAGTTTGATTTCTCCACTGCGGTCCAACTTTATAATTCGATTGTGAATATTGTTGTTGGTAAATAACGTTTACATTAAAGTTTGGCTTATTTCTTTGATTGGTGTGCCCCCAGTTACCTGAATTATCATAATTTACCTTAAACTGTGGCTGATTCCGTGGACTGGAATTTCACTAGTTATTGCCTTTATTATTATTCCATAGACGTGCTCCGTTATTTTGACTGTCAGAATGATATCTTTCACCGGTTCTCCTCCTTCTTTTATAGTCCAAGGAACGACCGTTTGACGGTCCGCCACCTGACATTTGAGGATCAGGGGGCAAAACAACAAAGCCAGAGCGAGAATCAGCTGGCTGCTGATGACTGTTATTGTACTACTGGTACAGGGGTTGCCTGGCCCACGCTATTACCACTTTGATGACTATATTAGCGTTAGGTCTTACATCTTCAATTATCAGAGTAATCTAACAGATGGAAAACATTCCAAATTCAATTTGGGGACTTTTACCAGTTTTTCTGTTATCGATCGGTGGTTTCCCTTTAAGCATGTGTAATACATATCTGTGGGACTGTTCGTCCAGAAACGAATTTTATTTAAATATCTCTCAAAGTATTTGCTTAGATTCCCTTGTTTTTCATTATAAGGTCCAGGATTAGAAGGTTTCTTACGCACTCTCTCCCGTGAACATTTCGATGGATGCTCCGCCAAAAATGCACTCTCCAACTGTTAATATGTTTGACAATATTCTGCAGCTTCGGTTGCCGAAAGGGCGGCCTCAACATGTACAAATCCTATGATAAATTGTATGTTTTGTTGGTCAGAAAGTGTTTAGGTTAACACACCTTTTCATAGATTTAATGAAAATGACTGGATGCAAACTTCTTTTCTGCAGTAAACAATTGAAATTACCTGTGTTTTAAGAGACTCTCTTCTTGCAGATCAGAAGAAGGAGTGGGCTGTGCATATTCCTTGTTCTGAGAAGGAAGCTTAAAATACGTCTCCTTTCCTTCTCTCTAGGGTTTCATCTTATTACTGGAGACGCAACGACACTCCAAGAAAAACATGCTTCAGCCCCTAGCACAAGAGATTCCTCCCTCCTTGCAGACAGAATTTTTGTTGGCACGTTGATACCCCTCATATGCGGTAGTACATTTTTACAAATCGTTCCAGCAGCTTCTTTGACGATATGAACAAGATTACATCGGTTCACCTTTTGCTTTTTGGAAGAATGGAGTATTGCTTCATCTAACGCTGTTCTCGTCGGGTTCACACACGAATGATTCGCGTTAAGGAACGAAATTAAAGAACAGTTTCAGTAGCGGAACTGTGCTGCATGACAGGTTATCGACTGTCAAGAAGTTCTTCCCTTCCCTTAAAGGACTGCGAATTCAGTCCTTCCAACAGTGCACTACAAAGGAAGACAATCACAGTGAAATACAAAATTATATGTAAAGTTAATCACATTTGCAGTGACGTATGGTTGTCCTGGCTCGTAAGGTGACTCATACTAAGTCCATATCGGAGGTAGGTAGCTTAGCCCGAATTTGCGCTCATGCATTTCTCTGATGATGGGCATCGATTCTTCCAAGAATTTACCTGGAGAATAAGAGAGTTCCTACTAGTAAAGGAGGCTATAGAATGAGAGGTTACAGGTTAACGCTTTGCTGATATCGAGGTCGTTAGAGGCAAGCTATTAGTTTTTTGGACAAGGACGGTTAGAACATCAGTTCTAACATTTTTTGGAATACCATGAGAATTCAGATCCCACTCGTGTCTAAGACGAGTCCAGTGGCTCAAATGTTCCGCTATCAGTGGGACGTATGCGCTGTGACGGTACATCTGAGGTTTCGACATACCCCTGTGGATGTCAGAACAAGCTGCATCACTTCGACTGGCTGCAACTCATATTACTCTACATGGACTCATATGGATATAATGAAAAAGGTGTCACACAGTGGCTAACTAATAGTACAAGGGTGGGCCTAGCAAATGTTAGACAGGGGAGATGTACATCAGAAAGTATAACAAACAGTATGTTCATCTATGAACTGCAGTGAACTGAAGATCTCTGTTTATTACGAAAGTCCCTGAAAGCGTACATGAATAACAAATTCTTACAGGATTTGCTCGATCACAAAAAATACAGAGGACGGGTAAGCTATTATTTGTTAACATGAAGCGATCTACATCTACATCTACATTTATACTCCGCAAGCCACACAACGGTGTGTGGTGGAGGGCACTTTACGTGCCACTGTCATTACCTCCCTTTCCTGTTCCAATCGCGCATGGTTCGCGGGAAGAATGACTGCCAGAAAGCCTCCGTGCGCACTCGAATCTCTCTAATTTTACAATCGTGATCTCCTCGGGAGGTATAAGTAGGGGGAAGCAATATATTCGATACCTCATCCAGAAACGCACCCTCTCGAAACCTGGACAGCAAGCTACACCGCGATGCAGAGCGCCTCTCTTGCGCAGTCTCCCACTTGAGTTTGCTAAACATCTCCGTATCACGCTTACCAAATAACCCTGTGACGAAACGCGCCGCTCTTCTTTAGATCTTCTCTATCTCCTCCGTCAACCCGACCTGGTACGGATCCGACACTGATGAGCAATACTCAAGTATAGGTCGAACGGGTGTTTTGCAAGCCCCCCCCCCCCCTTTGTTGATGGACTACATTTTCTAAGGACTCTCCCAATGAATCTCAGCCTGGAACCCGCCTTACCAACAATTGATTTTATATGATCATTCCACTTCAAATCGTTCCGTACGCATACTCCCAGATATTTTACAGAAGTAACTGCTACCAGTGTTTGTTTCGCTATCATATAATCATACAATAAAGGATCCTTCTTTCTATGTATTCGCAATACATTACATTTGTCTATGTTAAGGGTCAGTTGCCACTCTCTGCACCAAGTGCCTATCCGCTGCAGATCTTCCTGCATTTTGCTGCAATTTTCTAATGCTGCAACTTCTCTGTATACTACAGAGCTAACTTAAAACATGTACAAAGATTGTATGATTGATGGGAATAGGTCAAGATCATAATCTGCACATGAATTATGGGCAGAATACCTACGCTGGGTGAGCAGTGATTATGAATCCGTCTGAAGAACCAGTGGAATTTGCTATGTATCAGTGTCCCACTGGTAAGAGAATGTTTTCAAATGGGTTGCACAGTTCTTATAATTACAGCTTGTACCTGTACGTACTGCAGTCTCGAAGTTTTGTCGCCAACCTTCCGCTGTGCGTCGTTCCGTCTTGTCACCTCTAATGAGTTCACGCGTGCAGGTAGACAACCCAGTGGACAGAGCTGCCAAACGGGCTGCTGTCCCGCCTTTCTCGACAGTTTGTGCCAATGAACTGCATGCACATGTTGACGTTTCTTGCATCACAAATGGTACCCCTATTGAGTATCTATCGTGTGAGTTACAAACTTAGAGATATGCTCTGTCCACTGATGCGTGTCTGTTTTCTGTGTGTCTTGCAGCTTTTGTACAGTCGTTTTCTGAACCCTCCGAAGTACTTATAAATAACCCTGTATGTCCGCCCTCCACATGTTGGAAAATGAGACGGTGGGAAATAATTTTTCATATTATTACTTCTGACTATGAAGTTAATTAAAATAACTGTACATTAACGACTTTAACTGTGAAAAAGAATTGGTAGTGAAAGGGATAAGCAACAGTCCACTTAGTTCAGTTCGCACAAGTAAGGAAAGGATGATAATCTTCCCAAGCCTGTTGTGATACAGTTGATCAACAGCTCCGCATCGAAGCGAAAGTTGTAGAGTGAACATAATCTAATTCTCCTTCTCTAACACTCATCCCGTCATTCGAGATCAGCTGTGTTCTTGATTTGGAAACCTTTATTTTGTGGCATGATCCCCTTCCTGTCGGCACAGTCGTGAACCTGAGGGAGGGCAGCCACACACGCCATTTGTCTGTCAATTGTGTGTACTTCTATCTGTGTTTTGTCGTATGTTAACTAATTGTTTGTCTTATTTTCGGAGACCATGATTGAGAACCACCTAGCACATGAACAAACAAGAGTGTAAAACTTCCATAAAACAACCTCCAAGCTGGTCGGTATATTTTAACAACGGTCGACAACTTGCTGAGTGGTTTCATACAGGTATGTCTCACAACTTTGGCTAGCATGATAATGCATTAAGTCGAAAATATAAGAAAAATTAAATAAAGGAAACTTCTGAGATGCATTTCAAAAGTGCGTAAGGTGCATGGCGGCGGGTACCTTGTACCACTAATCCACTAATTGTCATTTCGTTTTCCGTTCCACTCGCGAATGGAGCGAGGAAAAAACGATTGCCTGTATGCCTCTGGCTTTTTTTTTTTTTTGTCAGTAGTCTTCTGAGTGGTTTTATGCGGCCCACCACAAATTCCTATCCTCTGTCAGCCTCTTTATTTTTGAGTAGGACTTCCAATCTACGTCCTCAAGTATTTAGTGGATGTACTCCAATCTCTGTCTTTCTCCAAGTATTGCTCTCTACAGCTCCCTCTAGTTCCATGGAAGTCATTCCCTGATGTGTTAGCAGATCTCCTATCATCCTGTCCCATCTCCTTGTCAGTCTTTTCCACATATTACTTTCCTCTCCCATTGTGCACACAACCTCCTCATTTGTTACCTTCTCATTCCACCTAATTTTCAGCATTCTTCTGTAGCACCACACCTCAAGTGCTTCGATTCTCCTCAGTTCTGGTTTTCCCACAGTCCGTGTTTCACTACCATACTATTCTGTGCTCCAAATGTACATTCTCAGAAATTTCTTCCTCAGATTAAGTCTAATGTTTGATACTCGCAGACTTCTCTTGACCAGGAATGCCCTTATTGCCAGTGGTCGTCTGCTTTTGATGTCCTCCTTGCTCCGTCCATAATTGATTATTTTGCTGATACCATTTCTGCTACAGCACTTCTCTTTCTTTTCGTCTTTTTTCGATTTATGCTCAAACCATATTCCGTACTCATTAGACTGTCCATTCCATTCAGCAGATCATGTAATTCTTCTTCAGTTTCACTCAGGATAGTAATGTTATCAACGAATTGTATCATTGATATACTTTGACCATGAATTTCAATCCCACTTCTAAACCTTTCTTTCATTTCATTATTGCTTCTTCGATGTATAGATTGATTCTTTTACACTGTCGAACACTCTTTCCAGGTCGACAAATCCTATGAAGTGTCTTGATTTTTCTTTGGTTTTACTTCCAGTTTCAAACGCAACGTCAGAATTGTCTCTCTTGTGCCGTTCCCATTCCTGAAGCCAATCACATCCTCAATATTCTTTCCCATTCTTTTGTGTATTATTTTTATCAGTACCTTGGATGCATGAGCTGTTAAGCTGATAGCGCGATTATTCTCGCACTTGTTGGCTCTTGCAATCTACTGAAATGTGCGGATGATATTTTTTTTCCCGAAATTCAGATAGTATGTCGCTAAACTCATACATTCTATAGATGAAATTTAGGAAAATTCTGATGGAACGTTATGTATCCCTTCTGCCTTATTTGATCTTAAGTCCTTCGAAGCTCTTTTAAATTCTGACTCTAGTACTGGATCCCTTACCTCCTCTAAATCGATTCCAGTTTCTTCTTATATCACATCAGATAAAACTCCCGCCCTCCCCCCTCCCTCATATAGTCCTTCAGTGCACTCCTTCCATGTATCTGCTCTCTCCGTTGTATTTACCAGTTGAATTCCCGGTGCGCTTTTTATGTTGCGAACCTCACTTTTAATTTGACTAAAGGTTGTTTTGACTTCCTTATAAACTTTGTCAGTCCTCCCAACAATCAATTCTTTTTCGATTTCTTCGCATTTTTTATGCAGCCATTTTGTCTTAGCTGCACCTCATATCTATTTCATTCCTCAGTGACTTATATTTCTGTATTCCTCAATGTCACTGGACAGTTTCCTACTTTCTTCTTTCATCGATCAACTGAAATATTTCTTCTGTTACCCATGGTTTCTTCGTAGTTACATTCTTTGCGCTTTGCGCCGATGTTTTTCTTTCCAACTGCTTTGAATGCTATTTTACAGATTTCCATTCCTCTTTAACTGTACTCCCTAGTGAGCTGTTCCTTATTGCGGTACCTATAACCTCAGAGAACATCAAGCGTATCTCGTCATTCCTTAGTACTTCTGTTTCCCACTTCTTTGCGTATTGATTCTTCCCGACTAGTCTCTTAAACTTCAGCCCACTCTTCATCACTGCTACACTGTGAATTGAATTTATATCTGCCTTACAATGTAATATCTGATTGCGGAATCTTTGTCTGACCATGATGTAACCCAACTGAAATGTTCCCGTATCACGTTTTTTCCAAGTATACCTCCTCGTCTTGTGATTCTTGAACAGAGTATTCCGTATTACTAGCTGAAATTTACGTATGAGCCCTAATTTCTCGTATCTCATCTTCGTGGTCCTTACGTGCATTGTATGTTGGCGGCAGTAGAATCGTTTGGCTGTCGGCTTCAAATGCCGGTTCTCTAAATTTTCTCAACAATATTTCTCGGAAAGAGCGTCGCCTTCGTCCAGAGATTTGCATTTGAGTTCGCGAAGCATCTCCGTACTGTTTACGTGTTATTCGAATCTAGCGGTAAGAAATCTAACAGCCCGGCTCTGAATTGCTTCGATGTCTTCCTTCAGTCCGACCTGGTACGGATCCAAGACACTCGAACAGTACTGATGAAAATGTCGCACCGGCGTCCTGTACGCGGTCTCCTTTACAGGCGAACCACTCCTTCCCAAAATTCTACTAATAAACCGAAGTCGACCATTCGCCTTCCCTGCCACAGTTTTGCTACTGACACTTTAAATGAAGTGTCTGAATGGAGAAATGGCAGCCAATTATCCCTCTAGAGCGGAAATCAGAGAAGGCACTGACGTTGGATGCTATCTCGAGCGAAGCTTCCCAAAGGATCTCCATTTGGTTCGGGCTAGGAGTGAAGGCGAGTCCATTTCAAGAATGTCATTGTCCACAAACCGTTGCGTCACAGCTGTCTCTTCATGACAGGTTGCATTGTCATGCTGACACAATCAATCATCGTCTCTAAACTCTTTCTGAACACTACGCGGAACACAACACTGTAAAATCATAGTCATCCGCATTTAGTGTTTCCTTAAGTGGAGTATGAGGACCATACTCTAACTATGGAAAAACCCGGTCATTCCGTAACTTAATCTCCTCCAGACTTCGCTGTTGGCACTTGACTCTTTTCAGACACTTTTTAAAAAATTATTTATTCAAATTAATTACAAGGATACATATTAACCCACCACCTTACTACATTAGTGGGTCCTAATATAACAATCATATTACAACTATTGCAGCTTAATTGTTAACCCTACACGTATGCAGATTCTACTCGTACTACTATTTCTCTACGATTGTTATTGTTGATGTATGTGCTTCTGTCTATACCTAGCTAATCTACACTACCAGCAGTGTTACAGGTGTGCCAGCGTTTAACAAACCTATGTTGTTGTTGTTGGCCTTTCGAGCCGAGCTAACCCCAGTGGGCTTGACCGGAGACGTGAATCGCTGCAGTACTGTCCTAAGGGGTTTTCCTAGATTATCCTACAACTAACCAATATCTTATCTATACTGTCATTGTCAGTGCGTATCATGTTCGGTTCGGTGAAAGGTGTGCACCTCCCCCCCCCCCCCCCCAATCCGAGACATGGCGCATCCAGCCGTGAAGCGGCCAACCAAGTCCATGTCCCGGCGAAACAGGATAGGTGCACGGAGTCTAATTCCGGTATGAAATATTATCGATTGTTCCGAAAAAATTCTTTCGGAACTTTACTGTAAATTGCATTTGAAAGTTTATTCAGGACGTGAAAGGTGTTCTCATGTCTGAACAGATGGTGCGTGTCGTTAGGAAAGTTGTTGTCTAAGTTCTTCTGTAACGTCTTCCAGGAAGGGCACTCATACACCACATGGTCTGGAGTGCCTTGCAGGGCACCACAGTCACACGCTGGTGTAGCCCACTTCCCGAACCGACACGGGTATGTCAGGTAGGGTCTATGTCCAGCAAGAAAGTGCAGCGGTCCTCTGGTTGGTTTGAGATATTTAAGCTGTAATCGCTCCTCAATGTGTGGCAACAACCCATACGTTCTTCGCCCCATTTCGTCATTATCCCATTGTCCACAATCCTTCCCCCCTTATTTTTATTACAGGCTTATTCCCGACGTATATTCCCAATTATTTCCACTATCTTGTCCCTCCTAACGTTCTTCACCCAGTACCAGAAGGCCTGTTCCCTGATTTTTATGTCAGTGCGACAGAGCCCCATCTGTACCAACAGTGCCCACACAGGAGTTGTTCTGTATTCTCCTACAGAGCGCATAAGCATGTTTCGCTGCACCCTTCTTACAGCCATAGCAGGCATAACCCTCGTGAGCCTGCCAGTCGAAGTGTCCTTGCGGTTCTAGGCTCTGCAGTCTCGAACCGCGAGACCGCTAAGGTCGCAGGTTCGAATCCTGTCTCGGGCATGGATGTTTGTGATGTCCTTAGGTTAGTTAGGTTTAACTAGTTCTAAGTTCTAGGGGACTAATGACCTCAGAAGTTGAGTCCCATAGTGCTCAGAGCCATTTGAACCTCGTGAGCCTGTGTGCCCAGACCCCTGACCCGTATCCCACAACTGAGGTTAAGATGCTGTTCTGGTATAATTTAATTAGGTCGGGTCCAAGATGGAAGCGTTTGTGGCCAATTACAATTAGGCTATTTAGCGTTTCTAATGATCTTTGTGTTACGGTGTCAATATGTGATCCATAGTTCCACCTGTCGTCGACGACTACACCTAAGTATCGGGCCTCACGGCGCCGACGAAATGGTGAGCCGTTTATCCTAACAGGTAGATTCATAATAAGTTGTCCTTTTAGTAGGAAGTATATGGACTTGCTTGGCGTAGTTCATTTTTGCTTTGTGGCACCATGCCGTCTTCAGAGATTTGCCAAACTGAAGCCCCTCCATCAGACTGCTACAGTGTACAGCGTGATTCATCAGTCCAAATCACTCAGTCATTCACTGAGCAGTGGCGTTGCCCTTTACACCACTTCAAGTGTCTCTTTGCATTGGCTAAAGAAATGTACGGCTTACAAGGAGTTGCTCCACCATTGCATCCTACACTTTTAACTCCCTACACACTGTTAGCGTGCTAGCTAGTCTCCTGATGGGAGCACTTTGGAACTCACGAGTGATTCCTTTCGCTGACATTATGTGATTTTTACAACCACCCTCCTCAGTGCTGGAGGGTTTGTCCAACGATACGTGAGGTCTTCCCGGTCTTGGTTTACCTGCGATTCTTCCTTCATGTTTCCACTTCACAATCGCGTCAATAACAGTCGACTTCGGCAACTTTAGAAAGCATAAAACTAAGGAAAAACAGGCTATGACGTAATGATTATTTTATTTAAAATGCCCGGTTTCGGCCTAGGTTTAGCCGTCTTCAGGGTAGCGTTGTGAAGGCTAGAAATCGCGTTAATTACGTAAAGAAGTCAGTGACTTAAAGAAAGCCATCAGCTGAAGTTGCCGACGTCCAGGACACTCAATAGACCTTAGTCGCAGAGACTGCTTCTGTTGGCTGGGCAGAATTGCGTTATATAGATCTGCACAGGACGCGTTTCTGCTGCATGACATCAATGTCTGCCAGTAACCAGGAAAATTACTCCTACTTTGTATAAACATGCGGTAGCATGACCTGTAATTTGATCAACTCGCTTCTCTTATGCTTTTGGTATGTAGCTTGTGTTTCTGAGTTAATTTTTATTTGATTGTGGTTCGATAAACGTATGTCCGCGAGCTTCATTGATAATGATATCTTGGTTGCTCATTCTCAATGCAGTCTTCCTTTCATTTTTTACCTCTTATGGCGGTAGTGTCACTTTTTGTCAATCTAAATCGCAGTTCAGTTAATCTTGATAACTTCTGACTACCTTCTGTTGGTCTTCAAAGTAAATAAATTTTGGCAAAACATCAGACTTGACTTCCATTACAAGATCCTAAAATTGCAATAGCGAGAACTTACATCTGCGAATGATCAGCAAAGTGTGCGAAACAGCACCAGATTGGCGTCAGTTCCCGTCTCCTCCTAAGCTCCATCCCCGGATCACTCCTCCCTGCTCGGCCGTTCGACCCCCAATGCCCAAAAGATCCTTCCTCCTACCCCACTTACCACCTCTTCCAAATTCAATGTGGAGGGGACGATTCCAATTTACTGCTAATGTAACGCTCGGCAACTGTAACAAAACTTACGAAAAATCGCGGTAAGAACAGCAAACATCCCACTTACTGGAAACGAGATCCACATTTTACCAACCACGTGTCTTGTGTTGGACTGAAGCAGAGTGACTTTGAGTGGTGGGTCCGTGTGTGACGTATGGTAGGTGCGTCGGAACCGTCTCATTGGATAAACCAAATATTTGGACTGAAACTCAATCGACGCTTCCACACTAGCCGATCTGCATCCCGGTATCTGGGACTTTGAAGTAGGACGCAAAAGCAAACGTGTCATGCTCATTATCTCCAGAGGGTGGCAACGTGTGTGCAGTGTTCACTGTCCAGAACATGGAGCGACACCGGCTGTGTTCACACAGCGGCGTCACAGCGGACCGCAGGATGGCTTCTGTGAAAGTTGGTCAACACTGCAGGGAGGCGTGCTAGACCTAATGAGATTCACAGGCTGCCTTCCAATGACAAAGGAGAGCTGAGACTGTACCAGGACCCACTTGCTGTACTAGGAGGGCATGAAGCTTTCTCCCCAAGCACACATTTCAAGCGTCCACAAATGTCATTGTAAAATAGTGGATAAAAAATGAACTAAGATCACATACCGATATGTAATAGGTATATCGCATTTATACGGTGGAATTTTAGTAAATAATGTGACGAAATAATGATGGATTACTTTTTGACTGCAACTGGTTCTCTAAACTAGTAGTTCGCAGAAATATAATTTTTGCAAGCTGTTTAATGAAAACATATCTTTGAAAA
Source organism: Schistocerca gregaria (assembly GCF_023897955.1). NCBI lineage: Eukaryota > Metazoa > Arthropoda > Insecta > Orthoptera > Acrididae > Schistocerca > Schistocerca gregaria. The sequence continues at coordinate 518,400,482 of NC_064924.1, forward strand.
TCTCTCAACAAAACCTCTATAGGTGATTGAACATATTAAAACACTACCAGCTACTGTTACAATTATAGACGTTCGCTGATAATGTTACTCCTTTGTATGCAATTTAGCTTTGACCGTGAATGTGTGTCAATGGCTAAGGTATCAGTCTACATTTCATCATTCAAAAGATTATTTTTGATAGGGTGAAGGAGCTTAACTGAACCAGGTTTATAGCAGTTGTAATATAAACTATAGCTAAACGAGAGAAAGACAGTCGCCAGCCTAATTAGGCAAACTGATACCAAGAGCTTACTCTTTTCACTAAGAAAATTAGCTAGTTTGTACGGCTTCACGTGTTACTAAACTCTCGTTTACAAATAGGACACAAAAGAGGAGCAGAGACTAGAAGTTCCTGGAACAGTAATTTACCATGAGCAACATAGATGGATTCTTAGTATGTTTAATCATTAAACTGGCTCCCAGTAACACCCACTGTCTTTATTCAAATAATAAAACTAATATTTATTACAAGAATTCAATTACTTAGGACGGAACACAATTAATATGGAGACAAGGAGCTTTTTACCCTTTGGTTATTTAAAAACATTGACACAGCAATGATTTTTAAATGGTTAAGTTAACTGATATGATTACTATTTATTCTCTCAGGCAGCGTTTACTTCTTTCCATTAAGCATATCATAAATGAAGCACAGGACCCTGAATCTGTTATCGTCTGAACAGTTATAGCCAGTTAATTTTTAAGGAACACAAATGTTATTGAGACAGATGCAGCTACTTCATTTGTAATTTTACTGTAATAGCAATTATTATACTGGCTCCACCTTTAGTTAGGGGAACTAGCAACTGTTCTTTCATTTGACTGAGCTCACGACCGAACACTTTTTGTTTGACAAAATAAGGAAAAGGTCTTAAACATAAATACAAGACTTCAAACACTTTTATTGTGCAACAGGTATCCATTATGTTGGTGCTTAAACTGCAATGCCCAGTAACTATTTACTATGATCAATGTTTTGTTCAGTTAGTTTTACTACTGACCTTAGATTTTGGCTTGGATGGCTTTTAAGAAAATTAATTAGTACTTTTATTTGGATCTACTCTATTGCAAAATTATAACTATTCACTCATGAAAATTGACATGGATTATTCCAGACATGACTGATCACTTAAGAAATTTACTACTACACAAAAGTTAATGAGCGCTATTCGAGTAACAAAAACTCTGTAGTCCAATAAAATTACGACATTTGGATATATAGTGTCACTAGGAAAGCGATCCCGTCGAGGTAACATCAAAAAGGAGTAGGCCAAGGTTTTCGGCACCAAGATGAACTAAAATTGATTATAATGTGTATACAGAGCAAATAACTGGTCCATGTATGTACGAAGGTTGTTCAATAAGTAATTCAACATTTATTTTCTCGACCTATTTTCGTTGAATGAATGCGGAATTTGTTGGAGACGGTGGAATATTCCCACTTCAGTCCTATAGTTTCATGAAGTTCCACTAAGTGGCGGGGCTATACGTAGTCTTCAAAATGGCGTCTGCAACGGAGATGCATTCCAAGCAGACAGCTGTCATTGAGTTTCTTTTGGCGGAAAAACAGAGCATCGCAGATATTCACAGGCGCTTGCAGAATGCCTACGGAAACCTGTCGACAGTGACCTCAGAAGTAAAGGCCCATAGTGCTCAGAGCCATTTGAACCCTTTGAGACGTGTCAGTCAAAAGAACCACTGACAGTTGCTAGTCTGTCATAAACGTAACAAGGTTGCGCAAACCTGTGGTCGGCCGCACACATCTGTGACTCCTGCAATGCTGGAACGTGCGGACACACTCATTCGAGGTGATCGATGGATCATTATGAAAAACCTAGCAGCACAACTGGACGTCACTGTTGGTGGTGCTGATACATTCGTCCGCCGTTTGGGATACTCAAAGGTATGGACCCGTTAGGTTCTTCGCCGCTTAACAGAAGACCATAACAGCAACGAAGGACCATCTGTGCAGAGTATTGTGCCCCAGTGGAGCCAAACAGCAGCCACACCAACTTATCGACGTCTAGTTGAACCACACTATGCGGTTAATAACTGGGACAATCTGGCCAAGACCCATTTATTGGCTTCCTCTGCTGAGCAACACCTATTCACCCGCAATTCGTAGAAGCGACGCCTTGCTTAGGAAATATCACAAGTTAAGGGAGAACGAGGAATTACCAATACAGGAAGACATACCAAGTCGACGACAAAATACACTCCGTTCAAGAATCTCACCGGTATGGCAAGCAGAACAGCTACATGCCAGTAATATCGAGCTGAGAGACCTGTGGGTTCAGAACTGTCAACTTATGAAAATCCTGAAGAGCGTGAGTGTTCCGAAAGTATAAGATAGGCCGGCCGGAGTGGCCGTGCGGTTCTAGGCGCTACAGTCTGGTGCCGAGCTGCCGCTACGGTCGCAGGTTCGAATCTTGCCTCGGGCATGGATGTGTGTGATGTCCTTAGGTTAGTTAGGTTTAATTAGTTCTAAGTTCTAGGTGACTGATGACCTCAGAAGTTAAGTCTCATAGTGCTCAGAGCCATTTGAACCATTTGTAACTGTGATACTGCTGGCACAGAACTCGAGACGAAACTGTGGGTCAAACAGAGCAGAGCTCGGACTGGGCATGAACGATGCACAGACTCACTTTACAAATGGGATGCTACAGGGTCTCTAGTTCATGACTGTGAGGCTCCGAAGCAGCAGTCAAGCACATTAGAGACGACTGCCCCTTGCGTTCCTGTCAGGGTAGTTGGAGAGTTGGAGCGACCTCATTAAATCTCTTACATGGATTAGGAACTTAGATATAGACATTTAAGTAGTTTTATATGTAGTTTTGTCTCTCTTTATTCTTTTTGTATACACATACTAATGTTATATATCTGTATTTTTACACTGCAAGTAAACCATACGGACAAAACAATAAAAATCTTTTGTGGATGCGCGCAGATCTTTGTTGCAGCTTTGTTTCGGCTCGACCATTCCTTTCTATTCGTCATGTTAGCATACAGACACTATTTCTCGTCACCAGTACAAATTGTTCAAATGGCTCTGACCATTATAGGACTTACCATCTGAGATCATCAGACTTACAAATACTTAAACCTAACCAACCTAAGGACATCACACACGACAATGCCCGAGGCAGCCTTCGAACGTGCGACCGTAGCAGCAGCGTGTTTCCGGACTGAAGCGCCTAGAGCCGCTCGACCATAGCGGCCGGTTCGTCACCAGTAGCGATACATGATGGGAATAGCAGGTGTTGTTCGTGAGCCAATTGATAACGAGCAAGATAACGATGCATATGTTGCCACGCGCTGATTTTTGTGATTTTGGCTCACAGCCTTACGCAAGATATTTCAAGCTTCCCAATTTCATTCAAATGTCGCACGATGTGGGAATGAACACAGTTAATCATATTTGCTAGTTCTTGAGTACACTGATGTGGATCGTTGTGGATTAATGCGTTTAAACGAGCTCCATCAAACCCAAAAGGTCTTCATGAACGCGGGGAGTCACTAATGTCAAAACGTCGCTCCTTAAAATGAGGAAACCATTTCGTTCCTGTGCTCTGCCCAGTGGCGTTATCGCCGTATACGGAGTAAATGTTTCTGGCTTCCTCCGCTTCTGTCACCCGTCTATTGAATTCAAACAGAAGAACATGTCGGAAATGTTCTTATTTCTCCATTTGGCACTCAATTTTCTAGCTACCACAGCTCCACCCACAGGCTCCAAATGACATAGTGACAATATGTAAACTCCGATACCAACAGTGAGCTACAAATACAAATGACATTCGATAAATAATCCCATAGCAACCATAATATTAACATGCAAAACAAAAGCGATACGAACGCTGCAACAATCTAATACTACAACAAATGACAGAGAAACTGAGGGAATGGAATAGAAAAACATACATCCTTGTCCTATATTATATAAAGGGCATTCCATAAAGTAAAGAGTTATTATAAGAGATATAACGATGAAGAGACATATCATTACATATTATACAAGTAATCCAAAAGATCTATAATAATATATGAATTAAAATAATTCTGGATAATGACAACAAATAGACTTATTAATTCAAGAGTTACAAGGTTGCAGTCTTCCGCCACTGTTCTTGTACTGTATGACACTGAAAAATGAAACCACAGAATTACACGTACGATTTTAAAGCTCAAAATTATATAATGACGTTGCAATTTGCAGATGATTAAGTTCTAACCCGAATAGTGAAGACGGACTACGGAGAGTTGCCTAAGAACTACAAAAAATACACAATAATTCAAAAAACGACATATGATGAAGGAATTTTGCGAAATGAATGGAAGTAGTTCGATGTGATGCACCTGTAGAGTCATAAAAATTACAATTTCAGGAAATAAGGATGATTTATTCAACACAACAAGCATCAGGAACTGAGCAACTCAATAGCGCGATGGTCCACCACAGGCCCTTATGTAACCAATTTTCGGGTAGTCACTGACTGACAGACTTGTTGGAGGTCCTCCTAAGGGATATCGCGCCAGATTCTGTCCAATTGGTGCGTTAGAGCTTCAAAATCCCGATCTACTTGGAGAGTCCTGCCCACAATGGTCCGAAAGTTCTCACTTGCGGAGATACTCGCCGACCTTGCTGGCCAAGGTAGGGTTTGATAAGCACGAAGACAATCAGTAGGAACCGTTGCCGTTGCAGGCGGGCATTGTCTTGCTGAAATGTAAGCATAGAGTGATTTGCCATGAAGGACAACAAAACAGGCCGCAAGATATCATAGAAGTACCTCTACGCTGCAAGGATGCTGAGAATGACATCCAAATGGGTCCTGTTATGAGAAGAAATGGAACCCCAGATATTAGTCCTGATAGTCAGGTCATATGGTGGGTGACAGGTTGGTACAATGCAGCTGTCCGGGACGTCTCCAGACATAGTTTGGCTGCTCATTTGGGCTCTTTTCGAAGCAGGACTCATCACTGAAGACAATTTCTTTAGCCAGCGAGATTCCAGTCCGAAGACGTGTTGGCTGGTTGGTTGATTTGGGGAAGGGAGCAAACAGCGAGGGCATCGGCCACATAGGATTTGGGAAGGAAGACGACCATGCCCTTTCAAAGGAACCATCCCAGCATTTGCATGAACAAATTAAGGGAAATCACGGGAAACCTGAATCAGGATGTTGCCATTGACAGCAAGCTATCCTGGGCTTGCCTTTCAACAAGATAATGCCAGACTTTCCACTGGTTGTATTTGTGCTTGTCAACAATGTCGTCTGATCTATCCCCGAGAATGTTCGGAGCGTTATGGGCCAGGCCCTCCAACGTGGTCGATATTTTAACGATCGGAGGCTCCGACTGGACAGAATCTGGCACGATGTCCCTCAAGAGGACACCCAACAACTCTATCAGTCAGTGCCAAGCTGAATAACTGCTCTCATAAGAGACAGCGGTGGACCAATGTGTTAATGACTTGGTCAATTCCAGAAGCTCGTTTTGTGGAATAAATCATCCAATTTTTCTGAAAATTTAATAATTTATTTGTCTGTGCATGTACAACACATCTACCAGTTTCCGTCACATTTGGATAATTCCTTCGTGGTATGTAGTTTTTTTTCCCTTAGAGTGTAACTCAGAAGTTCTTTAACAATATGTCAATCCAAATAGCTGGGGATAAAGAAAAAAGAACAGAGGATACTAACTTAGCAGCTCGACAAGGCTGCAGCCTTTCGCCGTTGCTCTTATATACACTAACGAAATTATATGGCAAAGGAAAGTGTAACTACAGAATTACACATACGACTTCAACGAACAACACTATATATTGGCGATGTTACTTGCAGATGATCGGACAGTGATGATGGACTGTTTATGAACTACACAATATAGCAGACGATGAAAATGCCTCATCAGTTGTAAATAACTTTATTTTCACACGAAATGTTTCGGACTATTGTAAGCCCATCCTCAGGTCAGCTACGACACCTGAGGATGGGCTTATAACAGTCCCAAACCGGTCGTGTGAAAATAAAGTAATTTACAACTGCAGTGGTATTTTCAACCTCTGTTATAATGCTCAGTTGCGGATGTTCTTCCAACAGGATTGTTTGTACACAAGATATGTCAGGTATATAACATGTCAATATCAATTCAAAAAACACACGCAATCATGTTCTGTGCTAAAAAGCCAGTAAGTACAAAAATAAAAATAGAAAACAAGATTACGGAGCAAGAAGATAGATATTAATTTTAAGGGACCGTGTTAACGTGCGGAGGAGACCAAGATCAAAAAGACAAAATTAAGGAGTTAACAACCTAAACGCTTCCATTGTAATACATCTTCAATATAAAGCGAAACAGAAAACTATCTTAATTTTTATGAAGTTATGTCGGTACCAGTATTTCTGTATGCGATTCAATCTTGGGTAATGAAGGGAAAACTCTAAAATAAGATAACAGGGAATGCAGTTAATTTCCTCAGGAACATAGCAGGATATACCATGTTAGATTATAAGAGAAATTGTATATTACAAAGGATTGAATGTATTTGACATAAATGAAAAGGCTGAAGAAATCGTGCAAAAATAGATACCTTATCTGTTGCGAATGGAAGAGGCAACATTACCACTCCATTTTGGCAACACATTCTGCTAGATAAAAGATGTGCTTAATGACAAGCAGTAACACGGAAGGACCAAATACAGGTGCAACAGGGCGAGCAAGGCCTTACTTATGACAAAAGAAGAAGAAGAACAAGAACAAGAAGAAGGAGAAGAAGAAGAACAAAAACCATAGTATTGGAGACATGATCAGAGGCTATAACGACTCGGAGAGCAGTTACATTCTCAAACTCAGCATGTAGAACTGTTTATACGTTCCTACGCAGCGTTCTGGTAATGAAGTCACCACCAGACCTTTGCCTAAGATCGCGGAGTCTAGCCGAAGTGTGTTAGGGATCTTCTGACGCGGAAGAGTTAACTCTATTTGCTTTATTTACCACTGAGGCTCACGACTTCTCCATTTTAATTCTCCTCCTTTTTTTTCTTTTAAAGCATTTTTCTTACTTCTGTGGCCTCTCTGTAGATCCTAGCACAGTAATGACTGGATCTTAATCAAACCGTAGTATGGAATAAACAAAATCGGCGATTCCCTGGTCCCAATGCATAATCGGTACTGCCAATTCAGGCGCGTTGTGTTGTGTTCCTTAAGCCGGGCGTTAATGCTTTTTTTATGATTCCTATGCGCACTTGACCAGATGAGTAGATGTACAAAAGATTTTGAATATCCCTACTGTGGGAAGCTTCGGGCCTACGTCCTTTACGCAATGTTGAAATAGGCATATTTTTTGTTGATTGTGACACTGTGTAAATTCCGTCTCTCTTTAGTATTCTGTTGGTATAATCTATTACTGTTTTTTACGAATGGAAGGAAAACTTCCCTTTTAATCAGTTCTCCTTAGCTCGAGATGTTTTTGGATGCAGTGGTCTCTTAATCTTTCCCCAGACTAGCCATTACTGCTGAAAGTGACTCGTAAATGATCGAGCTCTCTGTCAAATATTGAGGCTCACAAATTCCATTATTCCGATCCAGCAATGTTTCGATCGTACCTATTTTCTACTTGGAAAGGTGACTGTAACTTTTGCAAAGTTATCAATCCGTGTGGGTGAACTTTCCGTAGACCCTGTGTTTTGCCTGTGTAGTAAAATGACTGTAGTGCTGCCATCATGTTGTGGCGTTTATGCCACACCACTGCCCACGTTTATTACATTTTTATTGCTGTGTCTTACCGCACAATCTAGGAAGATTTTGTTGCGGCATGCTAGCAAGCAGGTAGGATAACAAGGCAGATTCGAACTACGCGTCAGATGACCGGGAGAGCAAGAGCCGTATCGCACTGGAGCAGAGAGAGAGTGAAAATACGGGGATTCACCTACAACGCAGGGAGCCAAGAAGCGAATCTTTTATTAGATATGTTTACTGTTTATTAATATACAGTTCCAGCCATGCTGATGACGTTACTTACACCGATAACTTGTTAAAAACAATTTCACTATCACTCAGTTCATCAGAAAATACTAATTACAAATTTTGGTTAGTGCTAATTGATGAAAAGTTGGTCCAGTTGTAACACCCAAAATGCAGATAAAATACCTTCTGCACCATCCAAAATTTTCGCCGTTTAACAGTCGTTGATAACTGTACTTCTGATTCTGAAGCTGTAAGCTGTATTACAGAAACTATCTTTCATACGTAATCGATGCACTAGTGTATTTAACGTTGACAGTCATTATAATGAAAATATTGTAAATTGCTGGGTAATAGCCAAGGGAACTTTATTGGAATGTATCAATAGCTACGACGAAATGGTAGTAGCTGTGCCGTTGTTTATCTTCGTTTGTGGAGAGTTCCTTTAGCGTTGCGAGCATAGAGGAGTCAGAGCAGCTTGAGTTACGAAAGAGTGAGGAAGTGTTTGTTGGGCGCTCCCGCCGACGCGGTGGACGTATGCTCGCGCCAGTGCAGACGCGCCTGAGTCGTTAACCTGCGAATATTGAGAGCACTGCAGCAGTGGACAGGCGGAGGAAGCTGCAATTCCAACTGTTGCCTGTCCCATAACTACCCGTGGCTTTGGAGACGACTTGTGGTTCTTCTCAGCGAGCAGCAACAACAGCAACGGCAGCTCAGCACTGTCGTCGGCTACATTCTTTGTCGCCCGCACAGCTACAGTTTCGTAAGACTGCTAACTGACAATCATAGTAATGTAGAGGCTTTACCCAGCAAAATTTATTCCACAAAGTATGAATAACGTGAATAAAAACTTACAGTAGTTAAAACTTGTAGGGCATCTGTGTTGTCATTGTGCTCAGACATTATTACCAAGCAGGATCCCTTTCCTTTCCACGCACTCACCGAGTGTCGTTATAGCATGAAAACTGATTAAATATTTACTGCCAGTTTGTTGTGTTTGGTACTGACCAGTTTCAGTCTAAATTTTCTGACTTAGTAACAGTTCATTCTTGTATTGTAAACAGAGACTACTTAAAGTAATGTGAAATTTCACTGGTAAAACTAATAACAGAAGATGCACCACAAGTTAAGAGTGCGCAATTTCATTTATTCTCTATTTAGCTTAGCAAGTGACTTATGCTGGCTTGGTATGCATTGTATTGTTGTTATTTTAAAAGTAAAATCAATTGCTCGTTTGCTTGAAGTAAATTCAGTTCAATCTTTCAGTAATCAAAAGTAAATTGCTTGCCTTTTTCGAATTTTTGCATTAGGTTACACTGAGGTTACTGAGAGTTATTTCTTTACGTAAGAAAGCTCTAGTTCAGCCAGTCACTTATTTAACCAGTAATTTCATTTAACGTTATTTTCAAAATTTATTATTTCAGAATGAGTAACTGCAAACTCAGTGCTTTCTGATCCATGTACTTTCTCGTGAACTGTTGTGCCGTGGAAAAGAGCGAAAACCTTCTGTTGCCACGTCAGTATTTGCTTCTATTTCTTTGCCGTTACCTTTCTCAACATCCCTGGAGATTCATTGCCCTAGCGGGCTGGCGACCGTTTGATTATCCCTTTTTTTTAGCTAAACAGTGTTTTCTTTGCGTTGGCAGTCTTTTTGTAGTAAATATTACGCAGTACCCTTTTTCTCGCTGTGCGGTTCGGGAGTGATTGCATTATATTCCACCCACTGAAAATTATCATCTAAATTTAGCTTAAATTTAGAATAGGTCCTTCCTTCAGGAGGCCTGTTGTAGACCTACACTTTCCTTTAACTAACCTGTGTTATTTTCCTTCGGTAACAATAGCGTCATTCACTTAAAATTTCATTTGGCATATACGAACACAGTCAGTCATGTCGCAATCCATTAGGCCGATTAGGAAGGGAGAGGTTACAGGTTGATTATTATAGATATATTTCCTTTCTGTTCTAAAATGTTAATATGCAAATCACCTCATTGGAATAAGTGGGTCATATGGGAACGGACATAATTTGGAATAGCGCTGGGCATTACGAAAAAATGTGGTTCACATTAAGAAAAAAATGGTTCAAATGGATCTGAGCACTATGAGACTTAACATCTTAGGTCATCAGTCCCCTAGAGCTTAGGACTACTTAAACCTAACTAACCTAAGGCCATCACACACATCCATGCCGGAGGCAGGACTCGAACCTGCGACCGTAGCAGTCCCGCAGTTCTGGACTGCAGCGCACAAAACCGCACGGCCACCGCGGCAGGCACATTTAGAAAGAATGGCGGTTTATTGAAGACTGAAAAACATGAAACTGCCATGGCTGTTCACAAGAAGTGAATATAATGCTCCTAACATATGCATAGCATTAACAAAAAAAAATGGTAATACAGACTTGACGTCTGCCCACATCTCGTGGTCGTGTGGTAGCGTTCTCGCTTCCCGCGCCCGGGTTCCCGGGTTCGATTCCCGGCGGGGTCAGGGATTTTCTCTGCCTCGTGATGGCTGGGTGTTGTGTGATGTCCTTAGGTTAGTTAGGTTTAAGTAGTTCTAAGTTCTAGGGGACTAATGACCACTGCAGTTAAGTCCCATAGTGCTCAGAGCCATTTGAACCATTTTTGGAACTTGATGTCTCATGGTATTTAGTTAGTTGAATGGTCCTTTAGCACAATAACAGAACAAGAAATAACGGACTGAAGGGTACGACCGTGAACATGATTGAACTCATATTTATTATGGGTCAGGACTGGATGGGATAATGAAAACGCAATATAAGTTAGTCATACAATACACATATCCAAACATGGCAGTATACTGTGGACGCTATGAAACGTCATAAACCACTAGAGTTAATTGCATTGGTGTATAAGCAGAGACGACACAGGAATGTTTCAGACCCATTATCTTTGTAACTAAAGTGCGTGCAAGTGTACACATGTGAAATGAAAAATTTTGTCACAAAAACTATGCCAGCCGCGGTGGCCGTTGGCCGTGCCGTTCTAGGCGCTTCAGTCCGGAACCGCGTGACAGCTACGGTCGGAGGTTCAAATACTGCCTCGGGCATGGATTTGTGTGATTTGCTTAGGTTCGTTAGGTTTAAGTAGTTCTAAGTTCTAGGGGACTGATGACCTCAGATGTTAAGTCCCATAGTGCTCAGAGCCATTTGAACCATTTTTGAACAAAAACTGTAAGGAATTTAAAAAAAGCTAGATGATGTGGTAACACAGGTGCTAGTTTTTTCTAAGACTCCTTCATTTTATTCCTCAAATGGTGCAAATGGCTCTAAGCACTACGGGCCTTAACATCTGAGGTCATCAGACCCCTAGATTTATATCTACTTAAACCTAACTAACCTAAGGACATCATATACATCCATTCCCGAGGTAGGATTCGAACTTGCGATCGTAAAAGCAGTGCGATTCCGAACTCAAGCGCCTAGAACCGCTCGGCCACAGAGGCTGGCTTTTATTCTTCAATACGCGTTTCGGGCTGTGCCTATGTTCAGATGACCTGATAAAAATAACTGTAAAAATATAAAGTTACATGGTGTACAAAACCCATGTGTCTTACATAAGCAATATAGTTGCAACGTCTTTGGACAACAATTACTTTTGATAGATGAATGCATACAGTTTTGTATCAGCGTGAAATGTAATAGACAAGTACGTCAAAATCGTCAGGAAACATCATGAAGTTAAACAAAACAGTAGCAGTAACTAGATCCGATGACCTAAGCGGACGAAACTTACAATAGCATGATAGGAGCGACCTCTGGTGCCTGCTAGGTAAACAGTTTACCAGTAGTTGGTGTGACTATAGCGGTGCTGCTTTACAACATCGTTTCATCGTTATCATTAGTTACATCATTGTCCGTTCTGTCGCAATCCAGTAGGCCGATAAGGAAGGGGAAAGTTACACGGTCACAAGTGCACCCTGAGCGGGCAGGTGCCGAAGTGCCAAGACGGCTCACTACCAGTCTACCATCGGTTTCCGAGGAGGTAATACACGAAATCGTGTATAAGATCTGATCTCAAATAAAGACGGAACAGTTTGTTGAAAAATTGCCTGGGATGACATACCTGCGAGGAGTTGTATTAATCCAGGGTAGTTTACTATCGGTTATCGAGGTGGCAACATGCGAAATAGTGCGTAAAGAGGGAATTAACTGTTAAAGCTGCCTCGGAAAACATATTTGTGCCATCTCTTGTAAATTCTAAGATCGTGTGAAGCATTTAGTGACTTTTCCACTGCGTGGGAACTAGTGACTACTGACCGGGAATCTTGTTATGAATATTAACGATAGACTGGCTCTAGAAATTGTAAGTAGGCTGTTTACGTTTTCTTATTGGTAACGCCACGTAGCGCTCTGTATGAAAAATCACTGGCTGTGCCGTGTGCAGTCTGTGGCTGGTTTGCATTGTTGTCTGCCATTGTAGTGTTGGGCAGCGGTAGCTGGATGCTAACAGCGCGTAGCGGTGGTGGATGTAGGGAGAGAGATGGCGGAGTTTTGAAATTTGTAAGACTATTGTGACTTTTGATGACTATTAAGGTAAATACATTGTTTGTCCTCTATTAAAATCTTTCAGTTGCTAACTATGCCCATCAGTAGTTAGTGCCATCCGTAGTTTGAATCTTTTATTTAGCTGGCAGTAGTGGCGCTCGCTGTATTGCAGTAGTTCGAGTAACCAAGATTTTTGTGAGGTAAGTGATTTGTGAAACGTATAGTTTAATGTTAGTCAGGGCCATTCTTTGTAGCGATTACTGAATGTCAGATTGCGTTGCGCTAAAAATATTGTGTGTCAGTTTCAGCACAGTCTTGTATAAATTTTTCTAAGGGGCGTTTCATATGTCGACCCTTAGCCGAGGATACCTCACTGGAATCTTCTGATTTTTTTCTTGTAGTTTGTGTAGTTAGTGTAGCCTTTGTTTATTGCTAGCGCGTAATTGTAGAGAGAATCTCCTTTGTAGTTGTAGTCTTTCATTGTTGTACAGTAAAACAGTTGTGGCATGCATGTAGATTTGCACCAAGTATTTCGCAGCTGCGCTTGCAATTAACTAGATATTATTTTCAGTGCTATGTTAATGTGTTCTCTTATTTTTGCTCTTCAAATTGTGTTTTTCTGTGTTGTCGTGTGAAATATTGTGACAATAATGGCGTGTGAAAAACGTAATACTAGGCTCCAAAGTAAACTGAGAAATGACAGTGAAGTCGAAAGCAGTATGTTAGCGCCACCATGTAATGAATTAACTAATCTTCAAAGTAGTAATTTGGTAATAGTGCATAGGGAAATGGAGCGGGGTGCAAATAATTGTGTAAACAGTGAAACAATTAGTGAACAGGGAAGCATTATCGATCGATCGGTCGGCAACAGCTCGCGTCAGGAATCCGAAACGACAGGACACAATCTAGGAAATACTGTACATTCAGGTTTTGCGTCCTCACCGTTTTCTCAAATAAGTCAAAACACATTTTCTGCTTGTCAAAATGTGAATGTTGCCGGTGCAAATGCACTGCCGAAAAGCATAGAGGAACAGATTCCAGACACTAATACATTATTATTGCAATTAATGCACCAAATGAAACAAAATTAGAGACAAACACAGCAACAGTTAGACACAATGGAACAAAATCTTCAAAAGTTAGACACAACGCTTGAACAAAATCAGAAACAAATGGGACAAAATCTTCAAACGTTAGACACAATGGAACAAAGTCAGAGGTAAACACAGCAAAAGCTTCAAAAGTTAGACACAATGGAACAAAAGATTCAAAAGTTAGACACCACACTTGAACAAACACGTGAAGATTTAACTAATGAGTTACATAACATCGAATCGAAATGTCAAAAAGTCTGTAATGACGTAAAAACACAAATTTGTGAGCATTTCCAACCTATTTTTTCGCGGCATGAAAATGCATTACAGAATCACGAAGCAGCCATAAAAGAACTGCAAACTATTGTTCATGAAAATCATGAGACCTTGCAAGCTAAAATTGACTCAGTTGCATCTACCGATTCGGTTACGCAACTTGCAAAAACTCAAGCGAACTTAAAGGACACAGCAGATACTCTGAAAATTGGTTCCGAAAGACACACAGAGGAAATAATTTCACTATCGGATAAAGTAGCCGAACTTTCAGATCGGTTCACTAACTTATCTACAAAGGTAGATGATGATCTGAATGACACAAAACCTGTAGTCTTCACTGACACTGAAGAGTATGAATAAATTAGAAAATTCAAATAGAATCAAAATCAAATCAACACACAATACGAAAGAGAAATGCGGGAAGTACAAGATCAGTTGGCTCAAGTAATACAAGAAATACATATTTCAGAGGACACTCGCGCCCCAGTACGGGAAGAGGGACATAGCAATACAGAACAACCACAAAATAATAACACAGGGCATTTCGGAAATCATGAGAGAAATTGGCAAGGTACAATGAATTTTGAGATGGAACCGCCGAAACGATGTAACAATGACCGACATGCCACTCGCCGACATGATGATTTTGACTATAAGCTGTTCATTACTACACGTAAATTCAAAACATTTAAGAATTCTGGCAACGACATTCATCCACAAGCGTGGCTTCGTCAATTCTCTCATTGTTTTCCTCTCAACTGGTCATTAGAACACAGATTAGAATTTATGTGTGGCTACATGGAGGATGAAGCAGCTGTAAGAATGCGATCGGTCATTCACGATTGCCACAGTGAAGGAGAATTTTATCATGCCTTCCTCTCAGCATACTGGTCTCAAGCTACACAAAACCGAGTAAAACATGGCATCATAATGATGAAACATTTCGAACAATCTGAATTTTCCAGTCTTGTGAAATATTTTGAAGACATGTTGCACAAGAATCAGTACTTGTCAAACCCATACAGCCCCTTAGAACTCATCCGCGTTTGCTTAGTCAAATTACCTGAACATTTACGACGTATTATTTTGGCAGGACGTTGCAAAGACGACATTGAAGCTTTTCAGGGACTTACAAGAATTAGAAATTGACACTGACAATAGCGGAACGCGAAAACAGGAGCACAACAATTACAGGTCACATCCGTCACAATTCCGCGATGAACGAAATAATAACTGGACACGACAAGGCTATTCTCACAACACAAATCGTGACCAAAACAGACACCACCCGTATGACAACCGTTGGCAAAGTAGTAATAATTACAGGGAAAGATCACCTCTCCGCAGTAGTGGCTATCACAGAGATAATCAGAGAAACAAACAATATGGGAACCAAAATAATTACTATCAAGGGAGACAGAATAACTTTAGACGCAACGGTCCAGCGCGCAGTTACGATTCAGAGAGAAATTCTCCACCACGTGACCGACAAGAAAGAAACTATGGAATCTACCGACATGACGACAGACGATATGATCGTAACGACAGACCTGAATTGCAGCAGAACTGGCGGGATTCAAACAGAGCAGGGCCCTCTCGACAAGGTGAATTTGTAGATGTTAGGTCTCCAAATCCCAATAACGACGCGCGCCAATAAAGACACAATAGGCAATGACTCATACCGCTGGCAGCCACGAAACGTACTTCTGAAACTGACGACGCAGCTGCCGTACCTAGTAATTACGTAAAAATGGAAGACATTAGGGACATCTTACTCCAGGAACACGACGTAAAACATAACAACATTGCATATCCTGTGATTCACATTACAGTGAATGACGTAAAATTTACGGCAGTACTTGACTCTAGCAGTCCCATTTCAGACATTAGTGAAACAGCTTTTACCAAATGCAGCAAATCGAAAGATTGCCCCACACTTCCGTTACGCAAGATTAAATTACAAGGTGCAGTCATTGGAAAAAGTGTAGATGTACGCCAACAAACCAACTTGGAATTCTCTTGTCAAAGCCACAGCTTCTCTATGAACTTTCTTATTGTTCCATTGTTGTCGACGGAAATTATATTGGGAGTAGACTTTTTCAATGAATACAAAGCAATCTTAAACTTTCACGATGCTAAAATAAGTTTAGAGAAAGAAGGTAAGTCAATAGCTTTGAAATTTGAAGATTGGCTCTCAAACCATGACGAGGAAATTAATCGGCTTTACCTTCTGTTAGACAACAGTTCGGAATTTTCTACGGAACTAGACACTAACAATCACTCTGCAAGTACTGACAGGGATGATATCGACGGCATATTTGAAACTAATGAGTTAATTCAGAATAAAATTCAAACAATTGAGAATTGTAATGACACTGATAGGCAGGACCTTTTTGAGATTTTACAAGCACATTCCACAGTTTTTACTCACAAAACAAGAACAATCAAGGGATTTTAGTACCAATTTCGTGTTCGTGAGCTTACTAAATTTTGTGTTAGACCATACGTAATTCCAGCACATTATAGGGACCGTGTTAGAACAGAAATACAATCTATGCTTGACGAGGGCATAATTGAGCCTGCAGTAAGCTCATACAACAACCCGTTACATGTTGTTGAGAAGAAAAATGGATCGATCAGGCTTGTCTGAGAATACTATCATTTTTCCTGAAACAGACAGGCCGCAAACGTTGGAAGAACTTCTTCAAAATTTTAATGGTGTAAAAGTGTTGTCTTCCATTGATCTCAGATCCAGCTTTTATCAGATCGAACTTCATCCAGAATGTAGAAAATACACAGCTTTCCCTTGTTTCGGCGTTTGTTATCAGTTTCGGAAACTTCCTTTTGGTTTGAACATTTCTTCGACAGCATTCATTCGCGGGCTAAATTCCATATTACCTGAGCTCTTAAAACGTTACATCACCTTATATGTGGACGATATTCTGATAGCAGAAGCCTCATGGGAACAACATAATCGCATCCTCAACAGCGTGTTACATATTTTTGCAGAATCTGGAATTACAGTTAACTTCGAAAAGTCTGAATTCGGTAGGACAAAGGTGAAGTTTTTGGGACGTATTATTTCTTCTGAAGGCATTCAGCCGGATCCTGAAAAGTTAGAAGCAATCAGAGCCATTCCAGTTCCATCCACAAAAAAACAAGTCCGCAGTTTTCTAGGTCTCGTAAATTTGTATCGTCGTTTTCTGAATATGCAAATTCTAGTTACACCAAAACTTTGTTCTCTCACGGGAAAAAATACTATTTGGAGCTGGGACGAACAAGCACAGTTGGAATTTAGTTCTCTGAAAGAAGTGCTACTTAACGCGCCAATAGTAGCTCATCCAGATCTGTCACAAGATTTCTGCCTCAGCACGGATTCTTCTGAAGTCGGTCATGGTGCCCATTTATTCCAAGAAGCTATAGATATTGACACTACTGTTCAGAAAACCATTGCTTTTGCTAGCCGAGTGCTAACAAAATCTGAAAAAAAATATTCCGTTACTGAATTAGAAGCTTTAGCTATCGTTTGGGCATTTAACAAATTCCGTTTCTTTCTTTATTGTAAGTACGTAAAAGTATACAGTGATCATCGTGCATTACAATTTCTTATGTCTTCAAAATTAAATCATGACAGGTTAAAACGTTGGGCATTGTTTCTGCAAGAATTCCACTTCACAATAGTCCACATACCCGGCAAGGAGAACATTGTTGCGGACGCACTGTCACGCGCACCGGCTGGGCTTGAGAAAAGTAACACAGAAAGCAACCTCGAGAAAAATTTCAGTATACTTTACATTCAGAAAGTCGCCTTTGAAAACTTCATCACCACATCTTTAAAGGACATTGCTCATAAACAAGATAAAGATACGATTTGGAAAGACATCAAAAGTAAATGGCATGAAAAGACACACACACAGATTCGGCATTATTATCTGGTTAGAAACAACATACTGTTCAAACGATGCATTGTTGATGACAAGCTATGGGTACTTTGCATTTCAGACGATTTTGTTAATAAGCTCATTTGATACATTCATTTCAGCTATGCACCTTTTGGTCCACGAAAATGTTATCGTATTCTTCGAACGACTTGTTATTTTAACAATATGGAAAAGAGAATTCGAAGAGTCTTGTCTATTTGTAAACTTTGTCAAAAGGCGAAACCATTGACTGTCTCTCATCGAGCTTCATTGTTTCCTATCATTCCTACTAAATTAAAAGAATTTGCTGCTGTTGATCTCTTGGGACCGCTTGTTAGAACATCTAATGGATTTTCGTACGTTCTAGTCGCTATTGAACTTACTTC
This sequence comes from Schistocerca gregaria, assembly GCF_023897955.1. Taxonomy (NCBI): domain Eukaryota; kingdom Metazoa; phylum Arthropoda; class Insecta; order Orthoptera; family Acrididae; genus Schistocerca; species Schistocerca gregaria. Next base: position 518,418,660 of record NC_064924.1, read on the forward strand.
AAAATTTGTTTCTTTCACTCCGTTACGTAAAGCCACTGGACGGTCTTTATCCAACGCCTTTGTTAAAAAATTTCTTGCGTGAAGTTGGACACGTTAGTAAAGTCATTTCAGATAACGGACCGCAATTCAGATCTGCTGTTTGGTCACGCATGCTTCGTAACCATAAAATCAAATCTGTTTTTATTTCATTGTACTCACCACATTGTAACCCGTCTGAACGGATTATGAAAGAAATCAATAAGCTTTGCAGACTTTATTGTCACAGAAAGCATCTGCATGGGACAGATATTTACACTTATTTCAAAATGTGCTGAATGAAATGCCTCATGACTCCAGTGCTTTACCACCTGTTCTTGTACTGAAGAATAATGAACCACCGAACAGAATCAGAGAGCTTGTACCTTTTCCGAATACACGTAAACTTCGACACAAAGACATAATTGATTTGGCTATTAAAAATATAAATTCTGCTGCAGACAAAAGGAGAAAATTACACGGTAAAGCAAATGCAAAGAAATTATATATTGGTCAGAAAGTTCTCATTAAAGCTCATTCATTGTCACATAAGAAGAAACACTTGAGTCACAAATTCTTTCTAGTTTACAATAGACCTTACAGAATCCGACGTATACCACATGATAATTGCGTTGAAGTTGAAACTCTGCGTACTAGGAAGAGTAAAGGTTTCACTTGTAAAACCGTTTATTGAAATATAATCTGCTTTTTAACTTTGTCTTTGCCATAAAACATTTCACTTCACATTTCTAGTATGCTTTGTCACACTGAGAAACTGTTAACATGCAACAATGTTTTGAAGTTAACTATCCAGTCTAGAACCTAGGGAACATTTTTAAACAGAAATTACGAATGCATTGTTATAGTGGACAGACGACACAGTGTTGTTATTTGTACATTCTTGCTTAGTTGCACGATTACGTAACGACTATAAGGCTTACATACTCAGAACATATACTGTTCATGAGGTTTTCATGCAACATTTTGGTTTAGTTGTAAAGACATTCTTTATATTAAGTACTTTCTGTGAGATTAAAGATGACTTAGCATTTGGTTTCTTTGATAGCTACACGATTATATCACACCGCTACTAATGTGTGACACAATTTACATTGTGCTTTTGCGGTGTATGTGTTTTATATCTGCACAGTTTTTATGAATTATTCTGGAAAGGAAAACATGTTTTAGTAGTAACTTTGAGGTATAGCTACAATGAGACAGCCTTTTCTGTAGCACAACAATACGTTACAGTACAGTACTTACTTCATCACAGCAATAAGCGTAGTAACTACGATATCTATACGCAAAGCATTTCACTTTTGTTTATCATGAGGTAAGTACATTGACTTCTGCAGAACTTAGCTTTCGGAGGACGATAAATACGACACTTCCACAGAGATTATCTTACAACAAGACGCACAGTTTAGCGCTACAGTACACGTATTATTAATTTTGTACTTAAAACACTTATTTTTAAACATATTTGAAGTACAATGATACAAAGGTTTTCCGTGATACATTTCATTCCATTGCTATAATCTATAACACCTGAGGATATAATTACATTAATCCTCAGGGGGGTACACGCTTACTTTGTGTAGCATGTGTATGGCAAGCACAAGAAGCCCTAGCTAATATGGTATTTGCTTATACAACTTTAAACGTCGGTACCATATTTCTCTAACACATTAATTACACAGCTATCTGATCATTTAACTGGGAGAGACAAACATTTATTTTACTACATCAGTGACAGATGTTTACGTAATTACACAGTTGGATAACTTCACACTTACGAAATTGTATTTTGTCTGTCTTTGTGAACTGTTCATATTTTTTCAGAATCATTGTGATACTATGAGAGCTTTGAGTGGTGTATTTGATATGGGATCACGATTTTTAAAGTACGTTTGAGGTAGATGACACTTTTGACATGAGCAGAGAATTTTTTTAGGTTTTGGAATTATTGGAGGAAGCTACGACGATTTTGAGAATTTGACTGAGGTGTTATGATATTATTACGATGACTATGTGTATTATGCTGTTGCGGTATGTTTATGATCAATAAGCTGATGCTATATGAGTTATTTGATTATGCTATGCATCTGTTATGATGAAATATTGAAGACGTGTCAACGAATAAGGTAAGGAATAATAAGTAGTGGTTAGGGACTCTGGTTTGTGAAAAAGGTTGTTGGAAACAAAGAATCGTACTTTAAGAGTTATGAAATATATGTAAATGCGTGAATGTATTACAATGCCGACGAAAATTTTTTGGACACCGTTATATTTATAGGATTTTATTTTCTACACATTTGTAACGCAAATTCTTGACTTGTGAAATTTTTTATATGAGACTGCCTCTGTAGCGGAAACTGGTGTCGTAAATATTTCGGTAAGAAAGTTAAGTGACCACCTGCACGTATTACGTCGTGGGCACCCAGCTGGGCGACAGCCACCTGGAAACAAGCCATTAGTGTGTGCCTTTCAGAGGCACAGGTGGAGAAAAAAATAAAGTGGCCATTACCCTCGCTATTGACATTCTTTTGTAGAAAGCATCGCAAAAACGACACGCTCATTACTTGGAAAGATATTTTCTTACATCTGCATACCTGATAGTGACAATCGTCTTTCTACGAGAGTTGAGAGAATTTGTACTAACTTATGAAATGTGACATGACTATTGAATGATATTTCTATGCTTTGCCTTTCATAGTTGCTTGTTTCATTTGATATCTGTTTTCCAGCTGTGTTACAGCATTGGTTTTATAAAATAAAATTAAATGCATTTGCTAATGTGAAAACTTTCTGTCAACAGATATGTTACATAATAATTTTATGATCCACATTCTTCAAAAAAAGGAGCACTTGGAAAGGAAAGAACAATAAGAAGGGACTAGTAACAGTAACTGCATATATAATTTTCTTTTGCAGTACTTGGTAATTTTTTTAGAATTAGTTTTTGTAGTGTGCCACTTTAATTTCATAGGCATTAAGATGTGAATATACATTTCTCTTATCTGCATTGTTGTCTTTAGTGTACTATTTTTTTCCGCTTGTGGGCTTGTCATGTTTAGATACAAGTTATTACATTTACTTCTGCTTGCTTTGTCAATTTCCATTGGTTTTTTTTTGTTATTGCTGTTTGTACTAATTGTTTTCTGCTGATGCATTGCCTCGTCCCTTAGTTTAGCATCTGAGCTCAGTAACTTTAAGTTAGCTTAAGATGGGGTAGGTTATAAAAGAGAACGAGTTGTGATGAATTGGAAGAAATGCAATGAGAAGCTATAAGAAATGATTTGGCCAAAAAAAAAGTAGTGTACAGTGGTTAAAAACGATTTTTGAAAGAGGATGTGAACAAAATACAGAAAGCATGCTTGGATACGATATTTTTGGTGGAAACAAATGTTGAGATATGACGAAAGATCTACAGAATGACTGCAGTACCAAATGCTGCACTGAAAAAAACCCTGTCCTTTCCTTCTGTTATCCCACTATGTGTTTGTGTATCCTTGTGTATTTATGTTCTTCCTGTCTTTATATGTTTATCTGCTAAGACTTATGTTGCAGAATTTTTCTAATACTAAGCTACATTCACTATGATGAGGAATACTGTTATCCTCAAATATAATTTGCATTAATAACATGTTATTTACTTTGTAAAGATGTTTACACATTATTTATTCTGTTTTGTTCTAATGCTCATGTGTGAAGTTGATGTTTCAAAAGTTATTCTGATCTTTTATGTATGTACTTACGTCGTAATTTTTGTAACACTGATGTATTTGCTATTTCGATTCTTTTGTAAAGCCTGTACTACTACAAATGTTATCTGTATTGTTATGTTCTTTAATGATATATTTTGTAGCTTTGTTATTGTATTCTTATGTTATAAAATTAAGTAACTTGTAAATTACATTTCACTGCACACTTTTCTGTTGGTCATAGTATATGCACAATATGTGTGAAGTAGGGACTGATAGTGTTTGCAAATGTGTTGATAATTCAGCAAGGGACTGGTTAACAGCATTGCTGGTTCTAAGGACAATTCCAAAAACTTTGTGAGAGGACAAGTGGTGGGTTATGGACTTGCTATATTATTCGCAAGACTCTTCAATGGTGACTGTGCGCCTGCACAGTCAAACAGATATCTGCTGGCTATCTCTACAAGGACTGAAGTGGGTCTACACCTTTGATGACTCCCCGAAACCATTATTTCAACAAGGACTGCATTGGTCTGCACCTCTGGTGGCCGACCAATACCGTAATCTCTACCAGGTCTACAATGGGTCTACTCTGTGTTGACCTACCATCCAATATTCTTCAAAACTTCGACTGACTCTGCTGTGGGTTTGCTCTGTTGTGGCCCATTACCTGTCTGCATGTCAAGAGTCAGCACTGTCTTTCCGTTGGAAGGACAACACTACTTCTTCAAGACTGCATGAAAATCCACTACTTCCGTGTGCATTTTCTTTTATTGCTCAGTCTTTGAGACAAACACTGCTATTTTACTGTGATGAATGATCAGGACTCTCTACACTCCTGGAAATTGAAAAAAGAACACCGTGAATTCATTGTCACAGAAAGGGGAAACTTTATTGACACATTCCTGGGGTCAGATACATCACATGATCACACTGACAGAACCACAGGCACATAGACACAGGCAACAGAGCATGCACAATGTCGGCACTAGTACAGTGTATATCATCCTTTCGCAGCAATGCGGGCTGCTATTCTCCCATGGAGACGATCGTAGAGATGCTGGATGTAGTCCTGTGGAACCGCTTGCCATGCCATTTCCACCTGGCGCCTCAGTTGGACCAGCGTACGTGCTGGACGTGCACACCGCGTGAGACGACGCTTCATCCAGTCCCAAACATGCTCAATGGGGGACAGATCCGGAGATCTTGCTGGCCAGGGTAGTTGACTTACACCTTCTAGAGCACATTGGGTGGCACGGGATACATGCGGACGTGCATTGTCCTGTTGTAACAGCAAGTTCCCTTGCCGGTCTAGGAACGGTAGAACGATGGGTTCAATGACGGTTTGGATGTACCGTGCACTATTCAGTGTCCCCTCGACAATCACCAGAGGTGTACGGCCAGTGTAGGAGATCGCTCCCCACACCATGATTCCGGGTGTTGGCCCTGTGTGCCTCGGTCGTATGCAGTGCTGATTGTGGCGCTCACCGGCACGGCGCCAAAAACGCATACGACCATCATTGGCACCAAGGCAGAAGCGACTCTCATCGCTGAAGACGACACGTCTCCATTCGTCCCTCCATTCACGCCTGTCACGACACCACTGGAGGTGGGCTGCACGATGTTGGGGCGTGAGCGGAAAACGGCCTAACGGTGTGCGGGACCGTAGCCCAGCTTCATGAAGACGGTTGCGAATGGTCCTCGCCGATACCCCAGGAGCAACAGTGTCCCTAATTTGCTGGGAAGTGGCGATGCGGTCCCCTACGGCACTGCGGTCCGGTACCAGGTCGACGGGTACGTGCACCTTCCGCCGACCACTGGCGACAACATCGATGTACTGTGGAGACCTCACGCCCCACGTATTGAGCAATTCGGCGGTACGTCCACCCGGCCTCCCGCATGCCCACTATACGCCCTCGCTCAAAGTCCGTCAACTGCACATACGGTTCACGTCCACGCTGTCGCGGCATGCTACCAGTGTTAAAGACTGCGATGGAGCTCAGTATGCCACAGCAAACTGGCTATCACAGTTCTCAAATGCTCTTTCCACCTCATATCGCTTTGAAGTGTTGAGCCCACCTATTTAAACGACATGACAGCGTCAAGAAGGAGACTGGTAATACTGTATCCGAAAATTACAAGTTTGTTGTTCTTATTCATCCCCATTAACTTACATTTTTCCACATTTAGGGCTAGCTACTATTCATCAAAAGTCCGTCAACTGCACATACGGTTCACGTCCACGCTGTCGCGGCATGCTACCAGTGTTAAAGACTGCGATGGAGCTCCGTATGCCATAGCAAACTGGCTGACACTGACGGCGGCGGTGCACAAATGCTGCGCAGCTAGCGCCATTCGACGGCCAACACCGCGGTTCCTGGTGTGTCTGCTGTGCCGTTCGTGTGATCATTGCTTGTACAGCCCTCTCGCAGTGTCCGGAGCAAGTATGGTGGGTCTGACACACCGGTGTCAATGTGTTCTTTTTTCCATTTCCAGGAGTGTATATGGACTGTGAGAAAATTTTAGCTTTTGACCAACATTGTATCAATAAGTGTGTGCATTTGATTTCTTTGCTATTGTAATCATAATTATGAAAAAAAAATTCAAATCTGTATTGGCCACTGCCCAAAATAATTTTTTTTTTTTTTTTTTTTTTTTTTTTTTTTTTTTTTTTTTTTGTGGGAAGCATCGGGGCTATGTAAGTAGGCTGTTTACGTTTTCTTATTGGTAACGCCACGTAGCGCTCTGTATGAAAAATCACTGGCTGTGCCGTGTGCAGTCTGTGGCTGGTTTGCATTGTTGTCTGCCATTGTAGTGTTGGGCAGCGGTAGCTGGATGCTAACAGCGCGTAGCGTTGCGCAGTTACAGGTGAGCCGCCAGCGGTGGTGGATGTGGGGAGAGAGATGGCGGAGTTTTGAAATTTGTAAGACTATTGTGACTTTTGATGACTATTAAGGTAAATACATTGTTTGTCCTCTATTAAAATGTCTCATTTGCTAACTATGCCTATCAGTAGTTAGTGCCTTCTGTAGTTTTAATCTTTTATTTAGCTGGCAGTAGTGGCGCTCGCTGTATTGCAGTAGTTCGAGTAACCAAGATTTTTGTGAGGTAAGTGATTTGTGAAACGTATAGTTTAATGTTAGTCAGGGCCATTCTTTGTAGATTGCGTTGCGTTGCGCTAAAAATATTGTGTGTCAGTTTAAGCACAGTCTTGTATAAAGTTTTCTAAGGGGACGTTTCAAAATCATTTTACTAATTTTGCGTTTGGACAAATAAAACTAAAATAGTTGTAATCCTAACCATTTATGATTCTCTTCATGCTTAGCATTTAAACCTACTTACTTCCCACATTATTATCTACAATTACATCTACATCTACAAAGATACTCCGCAAGTCACCAGACGGTGCGTGGCAGAGGGTATCCTCTACCACTACAAATCATTTCCCTTCCTGTTCCACTCGCAAACAGAGTGGCGCAAAAACGACCACCTGTATGCCTCCGTGATTTTAATTTCTCGTACCTTATCTTCATGGACCTTGTGAAAAAAAAAGATATGAAATGTTTATTATGTAAAAATGTGAATGGATGAAAAAAATGAGGAAGAAATGGCTTTAAATATTTATGTTATTTACTCTTTCAGCACGAACTTTGTTGTAGAACCCCTTATTTACGTGTGGTAATAAAAATTTATTTCCACAGAATTAAGCACATTTAAAATTACGTGAACCTTAGCTACCCTCTCATGCTGATAAATTCAACCTAACTGATTAATAACATTTATTTGAAACTTATTTAAATTAATTTTTTTACGTATTTCGGCCTTGGCACACATTTTCTAGATGCAGTGGGTTTTTAAATATTTACTGTATTCTTTCCCGGCGTTAGCTATGGAACACAAGACTGTCTCTGTTAGCATAAAATGGTTAAATATTGCCAAGCCCACCTGAACGGTTAATTATGATTCACAAAACACACTTCACTATACGTTTAAGTTATTTGCTTTAGAAATGGAAAGAACCAACAGATTAACAACTTCAGCGTTAATTATCCGCCTATGAATGCACAAATGTAAAACCAGTAATAAATTCAGTCAGCCTCAGGATCACTGTAAAAGAAAAATATTTCGTAATTCACTGCTAATTTTACCTGCTCCCGATTTACGGGTTTGGTTAATTTTATAGCGGAACAATTTTTTAAATGTGCCGCCGCTGCAAATCGTTCGGTCGCGGCACAGCCCAGCAACACCAACGATAATCCCTAAAAGTGCTGAATATTCTTTAAAGAAATATTATAGTTGACATGGGCAAGCTAATTTACATTAGTAATATACAATTTTGATAAATTATAATGTATTTAGACCATAACAATAATTGAAATAACACACCTTTATAATTTCTTCTCTAATGGCGGCTTAAGATAGATACAGACAAACGAAGTCTACTCATTCATATAATACTACGTTACAGGTTCCTCTCTCTCTCAGCTCTAGAGGAAGACGACAAAGAATACACATTATGTAGCGCTATTTATATTATTGCTGATTGTGTATGTCTCTTTGTAATCTTACAACATTATTGTGTATGTCTCTTTGTAATCTTACAACTTTATTTTCCTCTGTGGCTATATTTTACATTTTTTTCATCACAGATATTAACATATTTCGTAATTACATTATGAGTATAGAAATATTACAATCATAAATACATCGAGAATATGATTACAGAAAATATTACAATAATAACCAACGTCCTTTACACAAAATTAAATAACATTTTTTGGTAAACAATTACAGCACATACGAATTGCTTCATAGCGGCATACATAGTACAATTAAATGTCATTTCATATTATTAATAGTGTGTGTGCTGCCAGGGAACGTTACATTGCCCCCTGGCAGCATTTGGCAAAGAGTTTCTATACTTTGACACAATGGTGCCAGTAACGTTCTTTAAAATTCTGTTTTTTTTTTTATGGAATGGCTCTTCAAATTAGTCCCAGGGTTATATATGTTCATGGCTCCCACATTTGGGCGTAGGTAGACAGGAAACCTGGGCAAAATTGTGCCGGAGCCCAGCCATTAATTTTGTCTCTTTAATAGCAATTGTTTTGAAATGATTTAGCAGTTGTCATCAACGGTTACATAATATCACAGTCACATACAGTTCAACGAAAGTTTGTTGTGTGGGTTTAACAACTCTTAATTATCATTTTTGCGATATACTGCAAGGTCACTTGTCCTAGGATATATCACTTACTTTTTTGAAATCATTTAGTACAACGTCACTTTCATAATGTTCTCGCTACCTACGTGTTACAAATCCATCTCCTACACTTGTTAGTGTTCATTTTCTCTCGTCAATTTACAGGTATACATAATAAATGTTCAATGTTCGTCAAAAATCGAGTTCATTGACATGTTATGCAGTTTGTGTAAATATTTTTTAATATGTGAATAATGCTGTAGTTGGTGAGCGGTGCGGAGTGATTGCTGAGCGGCGCTCGGGGCGGCGCGTTTGCTCCGTGTAGGTCACCGACCCCGGTGTTGACAGCTACGGCGCGGAGAGGCGTGTGGCTGTCTGGTCTGCTACGGGTTGCTGCGGCCGCTGCATGGCTGAAGTAGCCGGATGGCGTTGTATATCAGCTCGCCCGTGTGACATCTTCTTGCAGTGCTCCAGCAAACATGCAACAAGTTTACAAACATCCTTATGGGCATTTTTTACTGCTGTGGGAAAGAACGCACACAGTTATTGGCAGTTATTATTCAGTAGTCCTTCACTAGTCTGGTTTGCACAATGTTTCGTTGTCACAGTAACGCGTTTTATGGGCACACAATACTTTTTCACCATGTCATGACTTGTCATTAGTCACACACAAGTTTCCACCTTAGAACAAAATGTAATGCGCTTTCCTGGCGTCCCTTGACACACAAAGAATTTTTTTTTTTTGTACACACGCACAGTACACGTTATAGCTTGACACTAGCTTGGTCCACCGTCTATTATCGGCTCACTGTTCGTGTCGTGTTAGCTCCTTGTCCGTTTGCACACACGGCGATGATACAGTTTCTTATTGCTTGTTCGAAACAACCTCGTGACGTATTGCTGCAGTTTTAACAGTCACTGTCTGTCTCTGCCACATAATACTGCACTTTTGTTTAAGTTTTTTCAGTTACAATGATCGTTGTGCAATTTTTTGTAACAGCACATTCGCAACTTCTTTGTACGATCTTTACCAAGGTGTGTGATAATTGCGTACATGGTAACAAATATTAAAATTTCGTATTAGTTTGCCCAAAAATCATCTATATTTATGTTCGAGTAGATTTTATTTGTGCATTCCAGCCGTATTCAGGCATATTGTTCAATAACTCCTTTGAAACTATGTCTCACTTTACTTGCAAGGTCCTACGTAACTACAGTGTAGTCTCTATAGGCTAAAATTGAATTGGACTGTATCAGGCTAGCTCTTTTTAGTGATTCGATCTGCACATGTTTCAATTGAAGCTTCTTTGTGCGTACCTTTGCGTTACTTAAATTTGCAATAAGTTTGCCTCCCATGGTGCCCTCGGGTCACTACTGGGTGCATTACTCTCTTTGATAATACTGGTTTGAAAATAAAGTTCTCAGGGTCTCATATTATTAATATTATTCCGGGTTCGGACCTGTCAATCTTACAGCTACACACATATATATGTATATATACATGTAATAAACCGCGGGTCTGCTACGGTCGCAGGTTCGAATCCTGCCTCGGGCATGGATGTGTGTGATGTCCATAGGTTAGTTAGGTTTAAGTAGTTCTAAGTTCTAGGGGACTGATGACCACAGCAGTTAGGTCCCATAGAGCTCAGAGCCATTTGAACCATTTTTTATACATGTAATAGAAAAGACTGTGCCAAGAAATGTTTCAAGTTTGACACGCATATAGAATATTATGCAGTAGACAAACTAATCACTACTAAAATGTTCCTCCTGACTGATCTCTGTCACAATTTAACACTACAAATAATTGCACTAATCAGATTATCTGTGCAGACACTTAGAGCATGTTTAAGGTAACACTAATTAGAAAGAAGACATAACCCAAATAATCATAAACAAAAGAGAAAGTCAATCATATTCTTATAACTAAAGACTTCTACACTAGTACATTATCTCTACAGATCACATCATTAATGTTCATTCATTTCCAAAAGAATGGTGTACCTTTTTACACATAACACATAGGACTATTAGTCATTTACTGTAGGAATATTTTCACATCCTTACGCGGATACAGTCCCCGTACTCTCCCTGACTGGGGATCTGCTAAGAGATAGCTACTATTTCCTTCTCGGACCAAGGAGTGGAGTATGAGGCTCGTCAGTAGGTTTTGTGAGGCTTCACCTCGATATTGTATTGATATCCCTTAACAATTCCTGGTCGTTCTGAAAAAAACATCTGCATAGTCAGATAATAACTGTACCAAATCCTGCTGTTGCATTGAGTTCAAATTTTCGGGCTGTGATTCTTTGTTCACAAGTGCGTTCACATTTGCTTTTAATTGATCACCTTGTACGTCTGGATAATAGAGATTTTGTCCTAGAGAATGATTGTCTAAATGTAGTATCCACTGATTCCTACATTTTATGTTAATAGCATTACACCACCTATTCCTACATTTTATGTTAATAGCATTACAATTAGGCACAGGTACCTCTTCAGATCTGAGCATGGACAATTCTATCCTCCTACCCGTGTTCATCAAACTTAATTTTCCCCGAGAAAGGTCGATCACTGCGTCCCTTTCTCTCAAAAAATCTACCCCCAAAATGCAGGCTACCTTTAAACCCTTTACTACCAGGAACGAGCACGCTATGGCTTCTTCCCCTATATACATCTCTACCCGCACTTGGAGTTTAATTACTTGTCGCTGTGCACTGATGGCTCCAGTGACTTTGCAATTGTTCACAGGGAAAGTCAACATACGCTTTTCTTTCCCCAGGACTCTGAATAAGTCCATACTCATGACACTGACAGTAGCACCTGTATCTACGATTGCTTGCACATCAATATTGTTAATTTTGATCTCTATTATCGCTTGTGCTCCTTTATGCACGTGGGTGGTTCAGTTATTAATTCATGTCCCATCTGTACCCCTTCATTATACCTGAGGATACAGATTTCCGATGTTTTGTTCTGTGTCGGGCTGCTCTCGCTCCAAACCTAAGCCGACGATGGAGAGCGTATCTCGGCTGAATCTAGTTTGTTGGATTGTTACTGGTGGATGGGTGTGGCTGCTCTGTGTCACTGACCTCCACTATGTGTAAGTTGTGTTGCGTCGGCCGCCACGGTTGCGCAATTGGCGCATTTTGTGGTGGCGGTCGGTTATTGTCATATCTTTCACTGTTTTGCCGGTCCGGACTGGGCCTCTGGTTCTGTAGCCAAAATCGGTTTGCATCGTTATAGGTATTGGTGTTCCACGGCCCTCTGGCATTTTTCCATCTACTATTGCTTGGCGGGCCTGTTTCATATCGGTCATCGAACCTCCTTTTCCGGTCATTGTTAACCGGCGGACTACAGCCGTTCCGGTCTCTACCTCTATTCCCGTTTTGTACATATTCTTGTCTCCTATTGTTACCTCCGCCGTTTCCATTATTTGGTGGAGGCGTGTTATTTCGACCATTTCTGTAACCGTTTCCGTTACTTCTAGCCTGTTCAGAGGCTGCCTTAACATCCTCCTGAATCAGGTCAATTGAGTCCAGAACAGACAAGAAATGTTCCATGTGGTTCTCCGGTACGTGTTTCCTTTACATGTATCGGCAAGTGTGATTTCAACAGTCTGATCAAATCCCGGGATGCAATCTGCTCGTCCCAGTAACGGGTCTTATTAATGTATTTCTCAAAATATTTTCGCAAATTGCCTAATCGTGGAGAGTACGGCTCTGGATTATATACCTCTTTCCGTTATCTCTCCTGAATACATGTTGACCAATATTTGGCCAAGAATGCCTTTTCAAATTGCTCATATGTGTCCCAACTGTCAGCTGCTTCGGTTGCACATAATGCAGCATCTCTTTGTATGTAAGACATAACGTACTGTATTTTCTGTGTATGACTCCAAACACTAGGCAAAATGTTTCTAAATCCCTTGATAAATACTACAGAGTGAACAGATTTCTTCCCCGTTGTAAAGATCTGAAACTGTCGGTTTTTAATCAGGCTTTCTTCAATCACTATTTTGGAGTGACATTTGTTTGTTTCGCTAACATTGGTTGTCTGTTCTGTCTCACAGTCGCAATTTTTCACTGCTGTATTTATATGCCTATCATTATTGGACCTGGCTGGCGTCACACACGCCTGTGCGTCGTCGTGCAACAAGCTATTTTCCAGCTCCGCAAGACGACGGTTGACATACACATTATGTAGCGTTATTTATATTATTGCTGATTGTGAATGTCTCTTTGTAATCTTTCAACATTATTTTCCTCTGTGGCTATATTTTACATTTTTTTCGTCGCAGATATTAACATATTTCGTAATTACATTATGAATGTAGAAATATTACAATCATAAATACACTCCTGGAAATGGAAAAAAGAACACATTGACACCGGTGCGGCAGACCCACCATACTTGCTCCGGACACTGCGAGAGGGCTGTACAAGCAATGATCACACGCACGGCACAGCGGACACACCAGGAACCGCGGTGTTGGCCGTCGAATGGCGCTAGCTGCGCAGCATTTGTGCACCGCCGCCGTCAGTGTCAGCCAGTTTGCCGTGGCATACGGAGCTCCATCGCAATCTTTAACACTGGTAGCATGCCGTGACAGCGTGGACGTGAACCGTATGTGCAGTTGACGGACTTTGAGCGAGGGCGTATAGTGGGCATGCGGGAGGCCGGGTGGACGTACCGCCGAATTGCTCAAGACGTGGGGCGTGAGGTCTCCACAGTACATCGATGTTGTCGCCAGTGGTCGACGGAAGGTGCATGTGCCCGTCGACCTGGGACCGGACCGCAGCGACGCACGGATGCACGCCAAGACCGTAGGATCCTACGCAGTGCCGTAGGGGACCGCACCGCCACTTCCCAGCAAATTAGGGACACTGTTGCTCCTGGGGTATCGGCGAGGACCATTCCCAACCGTCTTCATGAAGCTGGGCTACGGTTCCGCACACCGTTAGGCCGTTTTCCGCTCACGCCCCAACATCGTGCAGCCCGCCTCCAGTGGTGTCGCGACAGGCGTGAATGGAGGGACGAATGGAGACGTGTCGCCTTCAGCGATGAGAGTCGCTTCTGCCTTGGTGCCAATGGTGGTCGTATGCGTGTTTGGCGCCGTGCAGGTGAGCGCCACAATCAGGACAGCACACGACCGAGGCACACAGGGCCAACACCCGGCATCATGGTGTGGGGAGCGATCTCCTACACTGGCCGTACACCTCTGGTGATCGTCGAGGGGACACTGAATAGTGCACGGTACAGCCAAAGCGTCATCGAACCCATCGTTCTACCATTCCTAGACCGGCAAGGGAACTTGCTGTTCCAACAGGACAATGCACGTCCGCATGTATCCCGTGCCACCCAACGTGCTCTAGAAGGTGTAAGTCAACTACCCTGGCCTTCAAGATCTCCGGATCTGTCCCCCATTGAGCATGTTTGGGACTGGATGAATCGTCGTCTCACACGGTCTGCACGTCCAGCACGAACGCTGGTCCAACTGAGGCGCCAGGTGGAAATGGCATGGCAAGCGGTTCCACAGGACTACATCCAGCATCTCTACGATCGTCTCCATGGGAGAATAGCAGCCCGCATTGCTGCGAAAGGATGATATACACTGTACTAGTGCCGACATTGTGCATGCTCTGTTGCCTGTGTCTATGTGCCTGTGGTTCTGTCAGTGTGATCATGTGATGTATCTGACCCCAGGAATGTGTCAATAAAGTTTCCCCTTCCTGGGATAATGAATTCACGGTGTTCTTATTTCAATTTCCAGGAGTGTATATCGAGAATATTATTACAGAAAATATTACAATAATAACCAACGTCCTTTACACAAAATTAAATAACATTTTTTGGTAAATTACTGTACATACGAATTGCTTCATAGCGGCATACATAGTACAATTAAATGTCATTTCATTTTGTTAATAGTGTGCGTGCTGCCAGGGAACGTTAGACTACTAAAAAGTCTTCAATCCAGCCACAAATTTCACTTGATACCACATATGATCGTACTTTTTGCAATAAGCGTAGGTGCGGTGCTGAATCAACTGCTTTTCGGAAACCGAGAAATCTGCATCTACCTGACTGCCTTGATTCAAAGTTTTCAGTATGCCATGTGAGGAGAGTGCGAATTGGGTTTCACATGATCGATGTTTTTGAAATTCGTGCTGGTTGACATTGAGAAGGTCATTCTGTTCAACATACCTCATTATTCTTTAGCTCAGAATATGATCTAAGAATCTACAACAAATCTATGTCAAGGATATAGTTTTGTGAATCTATTACCCTACTTGTAGATGAGTGTGACCGGTGTCTTTTTCCAAGAACTGTGCACTGTTTTTCATGTGCAGGATCTTCGATAGATTATAGTTAGAAGATGGGGTAACTCAACCAGGAATGAGTAGAGAATCTGATAAGGATTCCATCGGGCCTTGAAGCTTTGTTTACTTTTAACGATTTCAACTGTTTCTGGACACCACTGAGACTAGTATTTACACTCCTGGAAATTGAAATAAGAACACCGTGAATTCATTGTCACAGGAAGGGGGAACTTTATTGACACATTCCTGGGGTCCGATACATCACATTATCACACTGACAGAACCACAGGCACATAGACACAGGCAACAGAGCATGCACAGTGTCGGCACTAGTACAGTGTATATCCACCTTTCACAGCAATGCAGGCTGCTATTCTCACATGGAGACGATCGTAGAGATGCTGGATGTAGTCCTGTGGAACGGCTTGCCATGCCATTTCCACCTGGCGCCTCAGTTGGACCAGCGTTCGTGCTGGACGTGCAGACCGCGTGAGACGACGCTTCATCCAGTCCCAAACATTCTCAATGGGGGACAGATCCGGAGATCTTGCTGGCCAGGGTAGTTGACTTACACCTTCTAGAGCACGTTGGGTGGCACGGGATACATGCGGACGTGCATTGTCCTTTTGGAACAGCAAGTTCCCTTGCCGGTCTAGGAATGGTAGAACGATGGTTCGATGTAACCTGCACTATTCAGTGTCCCCTCGACGATCACCAGAGGTGTACGGCCAGTGTAGGAGATCGCTCCCCACACCATGATGCCGGGTGTTGGCCCTGTGTGCCTCGGTCGTATGCAGTCCTGATTGTGGCGCTCACCTGCACGGCGCCAAACACGCATACGACCATCATTGGCACCAAGGCAGAAGCGACTCTCATCGCTGAAGACGACACGTCTCCATTCGTCCCTCCATTCACGCCTGTCGCGACACCACTGGAGGCGGGCTGCACGATGTTGGGGCGTGAGCGGAAGACGGCCTAACGGTGTGCGGGACCGTAGCCCAGCTTCATGGAGACAGTTGCGAATGGTCCTCGCCGATACCCCAGGAGCAACAGTGTCCCTAATTTGCTGGGAAGTGGCGGTGCGGTCCCCTACGGCACTGCGTAGGCTCCTACGGTCTTTACGTGCATCCGTGCTTCGCTGCGGTCCGATCCCAGGTCGACGGGCACGCGCACCTTCCGCCGACCACTGGCGACAACATCGATGTACTGTGGAGACCTCACGCCCCACGTCTTGAGCAATTCGGCGGTACGTCCACCCGGCCTCCCGCATGCCCACTATACGCCCTCGCTCAAAGTCCGTCAACTGCACATACGGTTCACGTCCACGCTGTCACGGCATGCTACCAGTGTTAATGAGTGCGATGGAGCTCCGTATGCCACGGCAAACTGGCTGACACTGACGGCGGCGGTGCACAAATGCTGCGCAGCTAGCGCCATTCGACGGCCAACACCGCGGTTCCTGGTGTGTCCGCTGTGCCGTGCGTGTGATCATTGCTTGTACAGCCCTCTCGTAGTGTCCGGAGCAAGTATGGTGGGTCTGACACACCGGTGTCAATGTGTTCTTTTTTCCATTTCCAGGAGTGTATTTCACTCGTCTTTTTTTTTTTTCGTTGTAAAGAAACATTTGAAGACGAAGTATCGCATTTCAGCTTTTGCTTTGCAACCCTCAATTTCAATTCCTGTCTCATTCGCTAGGGAATGGACACCACTTTGCGTCCCAGTGTACGTATTGTGCCAGACGATATTTCGAACATTCATTGGCCTGCCTGCGGTGATAGTGTTACAGCGTAATCAAATGACAGGTCTGTGTGTGCAGTGTGGTGTGGCTTTGGGGAAGCGAGCAGCTGCACTCCTGCTGGCCCCTCAGTCCGCTTCTCAGTCGACCCGGCGGGATCGCCACCCCCGCCGCCCCCGCCGCCCCCGCCGCCGCTACCGCCGCCGGCACCCTGCCGCTCAGGCGCCGCTAGCATTCGTTTTCATTAGCACTTGATTAGAGTTAACGTGCAATTGTCAGCGAGCCGGGCCGAAGCCCGACCGGTCGGCCCAAATGAACAAATTTCCGGCGTGCTTGCGGGGGTTCCGCAATCGACTACTAAAACCCCGCAGCGCGGCGCAGCCCGATGCGCGCCCGAATTAATTGTCCCTTTACCCCGGCTGCGAGTGTCCCTCCGGTTGCGGGGGAGGCGACTGGCCGGGTGTGCGCGTGCGTTTTCCGGCCGCCCGAGACGTGTGGCCAAAATCGGCCGTCCATTGTGAGCCGGCCAATACCGAAAGCTCACACTACCACTCCGACACCGACTCACGAGGCAGAGAGGCAGGAGTACGAACGTGGAAAGTACTCTCAGTCGTCCAAAGCCCCAAAGCGAAAATCTGCTGCAGTACCATGAGCACTTGGTTATGGTTTCCTTTTACACTACTGGCTATTAAAATTGCTACACCTCGAAGATGACGTGCTACAGACGCGAAATTTAACCGGCAGGATGAAGATGCTGTGATATGCAAATGATTAGCTTTTCAGTGCATTCACACAAGGTTGGCGCCGGTGGCGACACCTACAACGTGCTGCCATGAGGAAATTTTGCAACCGATCCCTCATACACAAACAGCAGTTGACCGGCGTTGCCTGGTGAAACGTTGTTGCGGTGCCTCGTGTAAGGATGAGATACGGGTACCATCACGTTTCCGACTTTGATAATGTTCGGATTGTAGCCTATCGCGATTGCGGTTTATCGTATCGCTACATTGCTGCTCGCGTTTGTCGAGATCCAATGACTGTTAGCAGAATATGGAATCGGTGGGTTCAGGAGGGTAATACGGAACGCCGTGATGGATCCCAACGGCCTCGTATCACTAACACTCGAGATGACAGGCATCTTATCCGCATGGCTGTAACGGATCGTACAGCCACGTCTCGATCCCCGAGTCACAAGATGGGGACGTTTTCAAGACAACAACCATCTGCACGAACAGTTCGTTTGCAGCAGCATGGACTGTCAGCTCGGAGACCATGGCTGCGGTTACCATTGACGCTGCATCACAGGCAAGAGCGCCTGCGATGGTGTACTCAACGACGAACCTGGGTGCACGAATGGCGAAACGTCATTTTTTCGAATGAATCCAGGTTCTGTTTACAGCATCGCGATGGTCGCATTCGTGTTTGGCGACATCGCGGTGAACGCACATTGGAAGCGTGTATTCGTCATCGCCATACTGGCGTATCACCCGGCGTGACGGTATGGGGTGCCATTGGTTACACGTCTCGGTCACCTCTTGTTTGGATTGACGGCACTTTGAACAGTGGACGTTACATTTCAGATGTGTTACGACCCGTGGCCCTACCCTTCGTTCGATCCCTGCGAAACCCTACATTTCAGCAAGGGGTCTCCCGGCCAATGACGCCAAACGCTCATTTCCCTTTACTAAGGAAGTATTCGACAGTTGTTAATTCTATGAAACAGTATGGCCAGTTCATAACATCAAACCGGAATATAACATGGTTAGGGAACGTTTGTCGGAGAATATCTGTAGTTTGGGATGTTTTGTGAGGCGTGCAGCATCCAGTTGAAAACAAGTGTTATTCGGCAACCCTCCTTGGGGCAACTCCAGAATAAGGAAATTCAGCAACATTTTGCAGTTGCGATCGGCATTCACTGTTGCTGCACGTCTCGAATCATCCTCAAAAATTCGGGGTCCAATAAGCCTACGCATTCCAACTGCACATCCTGCCACAACTTTTGGACTCGCCTTTAAAAATTTCCGTGCCATATAAAAACTCTGTCCGAACAGGACTCGGAAGACCCAACGATACCGACCAGCCCCCATGTTATCGTCAGACCACAGGCGTCACTGGATGCGGATATGGAAGGGCACGTGGTCAGCACACCGCTCTCCCGGCCGTGTGTGTTAACAAGACCGCAGCCGCTACTTCTCAATCAAGTAGTTCCTCAGTTTACCTTAGAAGGGTTGAGCGCATGCCGCTTGCCAACCCATCGAAGTGCTAGCCTAGCCCGACAGCCCTTAACTTCGGTGATCCGACGGTAACCGTGTTAACACTGGGGTAGCATTCATCTCACGCTAGGTGAGGAGAGCCCTACGTCATAGGTGAGGAGAGCCCTACGTCATAGTGACATAACGTTACTTCATCGTGACGTAAATAGACCTAAATCGACTTCATGAGTACGTATATCGATCTTTACAGTTGTACCAGAGAGGTGGCTCGGTAACGTGAAAGCTAAATGTAAACAGACGTGTACAAGCGAAGTGACAGCAGTTGTGTGGTATTCTCATCCCAGCTGAATTACTTATTAAGCTGTAATCAATAATTTTTGATGTTATTGTGTGTTTCTTAATGTAATGAATGTCTGAACGAAGGAACCATAACAATAACGAAAGTCAAAAATAGCGTCTAGTCACTTTTTTTAAAAAAATTCTCTTAATTGTGCATAAGTCATGTGGACAGAAACGAGAAATAGAGAGAAATTAAAGTGTTTCATAGTTTAATAAAAGCCAATGGATTTTACATAATTCTTCTGGGCAGAAACGTAAAACTCAGAAAGTAATGTGGTGAAAATTAATATGGTTACAAAGATAATTCCGAATATTCCTGGGATTTTAATTTGGCCTTCAGGCTGTAGATCAGCACAGAAACTTTTGCTCTTCAGAAATAAATTATTGCTGATGATTGTAGAGTACTGACCTGTTGTAACACGTATTATTTTTCTTCATACGTAAGGGCGCTACGGATAACAACCATAGGTGTCCTGCTGCGAAGGAAATGGCACCCCATGCCCTCACTCCCAGCTGTCGAGCCACACGGTCGGCGACAGTCACACTGGTATCCTGCCGCTGCCTGAGGAGTTCTCCAGACATTTCTCCACAAATTCAAATGGCTCTGAGCACTATAGTACTTAACATCTGAGGTCATCAGTCCCCTAGAACTTAGAACTACTTAAACCTAACTAACCTAAGGACATCACACACATCCATGTCGGAGGCAGGATTCGAACCTGCGACCGTACCGGTCGCGCGGTTCCAGACCGAAGCGCCTAGAACCGCTCGGCCACACCGGCCCAATTCAAAGAGGATCTTATTACTAAAGACAATTCCACTCCAATCAATGAGACTGAGATCCAAGACGTATCTGGAAACGCCACGAATAGCGGAGAGATAGATACCAACACGACTGTCGCCCAACGTACGGCCCGACCAACGGGAGTGATGATCTGGGGTGCCGTAAGTTTTCATCCCTTTGGTTGTCATCCGCGGTAAATCTACATCTACATCTACATTACTACTCTGCAATTCACGTTTAAGTGCTTGGCAGAGGGTTCATCGAACCAAAATCATACTATCTCTCTACCATTCCACTCCCGAACAGCGCGCGGGAAAAACGAACACCTAAACCTTTCTGTTCGAGCTCTGATTTCTCTTATTTTATTTTGATGATCATTCCTACCTATGTAGGCTGGGCTCAACAAAATATTTTCGCATTCGGAAGAGAAAGTTGGTGACTGAAATTTCGTAAATAGATCTCTCCGCGACCCTTTCATCAGAGTGGTACGCAGGTGATATTCTGTGCTCTGCTTTGTTGCCCTTCACGGCAAGCCATCCCGGCATATGTTTGAGCAAGACGATGGCTGCCTATTCAATGCGAGAGCCTCTACTACTAGTCTTCGTACTGGCCAATGCCTACCATGGCCTGCAAGGTCGCCGGATCTCTCCCCAACTGAGAACGTTAGGGGCATTATGGGAAGGCCCTCCAATGATCTAATGCACAATTGGACAGAATCTGGCACGATATTCTTCAGGAGGACATCCAGCAACTTTATCGATCAATGCCAAACGGAATAATTCCGCTTGCATAACGGCAAGAGGTGGACCATCGTGTTATTATCTTTCTCAGTCTATATAGGTCTTGATCTTGAATAAATCATCCAATTTTCCTCAAACTGAAATTATTTGCTTGTCTGTACTGTGGCGTGTGTGTGTGTGTGTGTGTGTGTGTGTGTGTGTGTGTGTGTGTGTGTGTGTGTTGGCTCGATGGGGATGGTGGTTCAAGTCTGACACAGGCAGACGTCCGTTTATGGTGACAACTCAGATGTAACTGTTGAAACAAACTCCTCGCTTTGTTTGGTTTGTTTCAGATACTATCTCCCTTTAACAGATATCCGCGTATCGATGGAGCAGCACGCCGGAATGTACGAGGGCTGTTCAGAACGGAAGTTACGATTGATCGCGAAATGAAAATCACAGTGAAAATCAGAAACGTTTCACTTGTAACAGTTAGCTACACCATTCAGCTACTTCTCTACGTAGTCGCCGCTGTGACTCAGACATTCGTCGTAGCGTTGTACCAATTTTCCCAATACCTTCATCATAGAAAGCAGCCGCCAGTGCTTTCCGCCAATTCTATACGCCGGCCTAAAGCTCGTTGTCTGTGCCCAAATGTTGTCTTCATAGCCAGCGGAGAGATGAAAGTCAGTGGGAGACAATTACGGGCTGTATTGTGGGTAACCAAACATTTCTAATTGAAATGCTGCAGGAACATCTTCATTGCCCCTGCAGAATGAGGCTGAGAATTGTCTTGAAGAAGAAACCGCACGACAGTTATGTAATGTTGGTTGCATAGCTTCAGGGGAAAATTCTCACCAGGCCTTCGTACTAGGTGGGAGGCACTATTTTCTATAACATCTTTACGCGCTCACTAAGAGCTCAGGAATGAAAAGAGCGACATAATTCTACCTAGAGTCATACTAGAGACACTGCCCAACAAATCTTTACAAAGCTTTATCGGATTTTCGTAGTCGTTTCCATTTCGCGACCGATCGTAACTTACTTTCTGGACGTCCCTCGTATAAGCGGCCACCGCTTATAACTGAAGCAATGGTGTCCGAAGGATGTCTGTCTTCTTTACTGCTACACACAGTGACTTCACCACTCGGTACCACAACAACTCCCTTTATCTGAAACAACAAACCAAATATCCTTCGCGTGTTTGCGACGGGCTTATAAGCTTACGCGAAACTTGATAATAGTATGTATTCTCTGAGCAACGTACAGAAGGCGTCGTATTTCGATGTAAACTCACTTTGCACGGTTTGCAAATTAACTTTCAAACGTAGATAATATGATATCTCGGATTATAAGTTCCATCATTCAAGCAGATGCCACATTACAGTCTTGCGAAGATGATTTGTGAAGTATTATAGCGTCGTTAATGGGTCGCTAAGGTGTTAATTCAACAACTCCTACGTTGTAAATCCAGAGATAAGGTATTCTCTAAGCAACGTACAGATGGCGTCGTATTTCGATGTAAACTTACTGTTCTCTGTTAATAATGCCACTAAATCACCTTTAACTTCGAAGTTCTCTCAAGAAATAATTCTTTCACAGTTATACAGTAAAGTTCCATTAAATGATGTAGCCGACACGAAGCATTAAAGTTATATCTGAGTTTATTGAACTTCTGAATTATTTAACCACTGCACTGGAAAGCACACCGATCCCTCATTCAAGGAAGTGAAGCTATTTGCATCAGCAATTCTGACACTAACTACAGCTTCCGACAACATGGCGTACCTGTGATTTCTTCATGATCTCATGTAGACGTTTTCTACTCACGGCTATTTATAGAGTTTATGTCGACGGTTCGTGTGTTGCTGTATACTTCAATGTTCGTGACTATCACAGATCATGACGATTAAGTCCCAGAATTGAGTAAGTATCACACGACTTATTTTTCCTTCACGTATAATATCTGTTCCGTTGTTTGACTAAACGGTAATTGTTATCTTACATCTGTTCAGAATGCTGACTAGTACGTCAAGAAGATACTGGAAAAGCTTTAAAATTCCAGATCGGTCTGAAACAAACTAGTAGCGGTCAATAGGCGTACTGTTATCGCAATGTTTACACGAGAGCGAATTAACATCTCCATTCAAGTTCTACATTGTAGTCCCAGCGAACTTACAGCTCGATGCGGCTACAACTCTTTTCTTGGACAAATGTTATCTCTGATCACTTTATCTTGTCTGGGTGTTAATCTTCGTAAGGCATATATTTGAATTATTAATTTAGAATTTCATGCTTCGTATCATCTGATCGTCTTTCATTTAGTTCTTTCCTTGTAATAAAAGTTGTTAGTACATAGTATTTCTGTTTGTCAAACTTTCAATAGTGTTAATATTTTGTTGCCAGTAGCTCCAGTCAAGGTCAGAATAAGTATTTTTTTTATCACTTTTGCTACCAAAGGAATGTCATCAGGGGCTCTAGATATTTGGGGTGTTATAGTATACGTCCATCACACCTACCGTTTCCCATTAGGATGGTTCTTTCATGGTATGTCTATTTTGTTTTTATTTATTTATTTATTTGGTCAATTCTGTAACTTTGTGAAATCAGAAAATCTTTGTACATATCTTTTTTAACCTTAGGTTACTTTATGTTATCTATATACTAAGTTATAATATATGTAGCTGGTTCATGCGAGTTTGTAGTAGTCTTTGGCATACAAAACCTGGGGGGAAGTCCCACTATAACGAAAATTTTTAGGTGGAAATGTAAAAGGTCTATAGGTGCAAAAAGAGCGAGAGACCATTCGTGGCATGTAGTCTATTGCATACAGCCTTCGAAGAGTCAACCTCCCGAGTGCTTAGTGAGGCAAGGATTTGTGGAAAGTGGATTAAAAATTGCCCCAGATGCCATCTGTCGTGGTGTCATGATAGTTGATGGAGGGCTCTAATATCTTAAATTATGACGCCAAGAAGAAATATTTGGAGCATGGTGTTAAAAACTATGATTGTACCATACAACGTTGTTGTACCGCCACAAAAGTTCGCCTCCGTCTCGACTTTCAGGAAAAGTAGTGCTTAGTTTTGTACACTCCTGGAAATTGAAATAAGAACACCGTGAATTCATTGTCACAGGAAGGGGAAACTTTATTGACACATTCCTGGGGTCAGATACATCACATGATCACAATGACAGAACCACAGGCACATAGACACAGGCAACAGAGCATGCACAATGTCGGCAGTGGTACAGTGTATATCCACCTTTCGCAACAATGCAGGCTGCTATTCTCCCATGGAGACGATCGTAGAGATGCTGGATGTAGTCCTGTGGAACGGCTTGCCATGCCATTTCCACCTGGCGCCTTAGTTGGACCAGCGTTCGTGCTGGACGTGCAGACCGCGTGAGACGACGCCTCATCCAGTCCCAAACATGCTCAATGGGGGACAGATCCGGAGATCTTGCTGGCCAGGGTAGTTGACTTACACCTTCTAGAGCACGTTGGGTGGCACGGGATACATGCGGACGTGCATTGTCCTGTTGTAACAGCAAGTTCCCTTGGCGGTCTAGGAATGGTAGAACGATGGGTTCGATGACGGTTTGGATGTAACCTGCACTATTCAGTGTCCCTTCGACGATCACCAGATGTGTACGGCCAGTGTAGGAGATCGCTCCCCACACCATGATGCCGGGTGTTGGCCCTGTGTGCCTCGTCGTATGCAGTCCTGATTGTGGCGCTCACCTGCACGGCGCCAAACACGCATACGACCATCATTGGCACCAAGGCAGAAGCGACTCTCATCGCTGAAGACGACATGTCTCCATTCGTCCCTCCATTCACGCCTGTCGCGACACCACTGGAGGCGGGCTGCACGATGTTGGGGCGTGAGCGGAAGACGGCCTAACGGTGTGCGGGACCGTAGCCCAGCTTCATGGAGACGGTTGCGAATGGTCCTCGCCGATACCCCAGGAGCAACAGTGTCCCTAATTTGCTGGGAAGTGGCGGTGCGGTCCCCTACGGCACTGCGTAGGATCCTACGGTCTTGGCTTGCATCCGTGCGTCGCTGCGGTCCGGTCCCAGGTCGACGGGCACGTGCACCTTCCGCCGACCACTGGCGACAACATCGATGTACTGTGGAGACCTCACGCCCCACGTGTTGAGCAATTCGGCGGTACGTCCACCCGGCCTCCCGCATGCCCACTATACGCCCTCGCTCAAAGTCCGTCAACTGCACATACGGTTCACGTCCACGCTGTCGCGGCATGCTACCAGTGTTAAAGACTGCGATGGAGCTCCGTATGCTACGGCAAACTGGCTGACACTGACGGAGGCGGTGCACAAATGCTGCGCAGCTAGCGCCATTCGACGGCCAACACCGCGGTTCCTGGTGTGTCCGCTGTGCCGTGCGTGTGATCATTGCTTGTACAGCCCTCTCGCAGTGTCCGGAGCAAGTATGGTGGGTCTGACACACCGGTGTCAATGTGTTCTTTTTTCCATTCCCAGGAGTGTATATGAATGCATGGTTCAGTTTTACTGAAGTGTTCACATTATAGGTGATTAACAGTAACCTTGAGTGGAAAAACTTGATATATGCCAAGTCACTCACCTTCATAGGATTCTATTCTTGCTACAGGAATGTTCAGAGTTATTCTGTTAAGAGAGACTTATAGTGACAAACTGAATAATTGCAATAATTGAAACAAGAGTTAACTTTCGTGTAGCAACAGTTTTTAGTTTAGTGAGTTGTCCTTTACATGAACTGGTCCATTTCTTATTTCAAGATCATAAGTTCAACACACAGTAAAGGAACATATAATTAAAGATTTATAAAAGGAGTCTGATGTGATAGAAGAAGAAACAGAAGTTGATTTAAGGAGATAGGGGATCCAGAATAAGAATCAGAATTTAAGAGAGCTTTGAAGGACTTAAGATCACATAAGGCAGAAGGGATCGATAACATTCCCTCTTAATTTCTAAAGTCACTGGTAGAAGTGCCAACAAAATGACTATTCGCGTTGGTGTGTAGAATGTAGAGTCTGGCGACATACCATCTGACTTCCGGAAAAACATCATCCACACAGTTCCGAAGATTGCAAAAGCCGACAAGTGCGAGAATAATCGCACAATCAGCTTAACAACTCATGCATCCAAGATACTGACAAGAATAATATACAGAAGAATGGGGAAGATAATTGAGAATCTGTTAGATGACGATAAGTTTGGCTTTAGGAAAGGTAAAAGCACAAGAGAAGCAATTCTGACGTTGCGGTTGATACTGGAAGCAAGGCACATTCATAGGATCTGACAACTGCCAAAAGCGTCCCACAGTGTAAAATTGTGCAAGATGTTCGAAATTCTGAGAAAGACATGGGTAAGCTAGAGGGAGAGACGGGTAATATACAATATGTACCAGAGCCAAGAGGGAATAATAAGAGTGGACGACCAAGAACGAAGTCCTCGGATTAAAAAGGGTGTATGACAGGAGTGAAATTTTTCGCCTCTGCTGTTCAATGTGTACGTCTAACAAGCAATCCTGCAAATAGAAGAAAGGATCACGAGTGGAATTAAAATTCAAGGTAAAAGGATATCAATGATGCAATTCGTTGATGAAATTGCCATCCTGTGTGTAAGTGATGAAGAAGTACATGATCTGCTGAATGAAAAGAACAATCT
This sequence comes from Schistocerca gregaria, assembly GCF_023897955.1. Lineage (NCBI taxonomy): Eukaryota > Metazoa > Arthropoda > Insecta > Orthoptera > Acrididae > Schistocerca > Schistocerca gregaria. The sequence continues at coordinate 518,445,369 of NC_064924.1, forward strand.
AATGAGTACAGAATATGGATCGAGAGTAAATCTAAGAAAGACTAAAGTAATAAGAAGTAGCAGGAATAAGAAGTGCGAAAAACATCGGGATTGATGGTCACAAAGTAGATAAAGTTAAGGAATTTTGCTACCTAGGCAGTAAAATAACCAATGATGGACGGAGCAAGGAGGACATCAAAAGGAGACCAGCACTGGCAAAAAGGGCATTCCTGGCCAAGAGAAGTCTACTAATATCAAATATCGGCCTTAATCTGAGGTAGAAATTACTGAGAATGTATGTACAACCATGGTTGGAGGGCTGACACATTATCTGTGCATCCAGTAATGCTGGCAAACTGGTGTGTTATGTATGGTGATCATATCAACCTGTACCGCATCAAAAACAGTTTGAAGATGACACAATGAAGAGTTGAAACTAGTAGCGACAAATCAAAATCATAAGGACGACTGTAGGTGTTTTTATTTTATCGCGGCCTCCATCTGAGCTCTTGATATTTATGGAGGTGGTTCTCTTTTCTCCAAAGTACAAATGAAACCGAAAAGAGCGAGCTCACAACCTCAGCAGAAAGATCGTAAGCCGTTTTTGAGCGCAGACGGCGCGACGAATCAAAATTTTCGTAGGATCGCAGTTTTCGCCTCGCAGAGAAGCAGCAGACGCGCGTAGCGTAGCCTTGTGGCCCGAAGTGTTTCCCCAGGAGCCTGGGAGAGAAGAGGAGTCCGGGACCCGCGTAATACCTCTGCATTTCTACTGCAAGCAATTAGCTAGATGGCCCCGCGCCACAGTCTTACTGAAATTACACGAAGTGGCCGCCGCCACCAGATTCCTTGCCAAAGAGGCGGAGTCTCGTTCCCAAATTAATCACGGAAATTAAACGGTCAACAAGCGATTACTGGGCTGCGAAGCCTCGAAAGTAATTTCGTATGAAGATTCTGACAACGTACCGACTAAGAATGTCAAAGAGACATTTTCTTTCCGGCTTTAGATTCACGTCCATGCAGACCGTATCCATTACCACAACTGAACGTTACTTTATTACTTATTTTCAAGAAAGAGCATTAAGGTTTTCATAGAAATTAAAAACTTCTACTTTTTGGTGTTTTTGTTCTTTCACTGATTTGTTATAATTGCGTCTGCGTCTGTAACGTCATAATTGCGTCTGCAACGGAGGTATGTTCCAAACAAAACTGGAGTGTTTATAAGATTCGATGCCTCATTACATTCGAGTATGAACTAGAATCCGTCGTTCGTCGGCAACATAAGTTAAATTTACTCCATAACTTTTTTTACATTATTTTTGGCCTGTTATTGTGTAGTGTGTTTATATTAGAGAGTCACGAAATGGAAGGCAGGCGAAGAAGAACATTCAGTTTCCTTTCGCGGAAAAACAGAGCATTCCAAATATTCATAGAAACTTGTAAAATGTCTATGGAGACGTGGCAGTGTACAAAAGCACGATGAGTCGTTGGGCGTAGCCTCTGTTGTCATCGCAACAAAGTCACGCAAACCTGTGCTATCCCCGCGTGCCGGTCGGCCGCACACAGACATGATTGCTGCAATGTTGAAATGTGCGCACACTTTCCTTCGAGGTGATCGATGGATCACAGTCACACACCTTGTTGCACAGCTGGACGTCTCTGTTGGTAGTACTGACACACTCCTCCTCCACCAGTTGGGGTACTAAAAAGTGTGTGCCATCTGAGTTTCGCCGCCTGGCGGAAGGCCGTAAAGAGCAATGACGAACTACCAGTGTGGAAGTGATGACATTTTTTTGTCAAATATCGTCATTGGCGATAAACCGTAGGTTCATCACTTAGAACCGGAAACTAAGCGGAAATCCATAGTGTGGCGCCATTACCTCTCCCCCGCAGAGAAAGTTCAAAACTCCATCCTCAACCGGTAAAGTCATGGGGGCCATCTCAGAAGGGTTTGCTGCTGGTAAACCTTTCGGGATATAAGGTCATAGTCCACGAAACTCCTCTTTGCGTAACGTTTCGTCCAGAACTGCGCTGGACCTCTTCAGAGACGTTGCTCCACCGTTGAGTCCTGTTGGCAAGTCTTAACGGACGAACAAAGGCTCTGAAGATGTCCAGCGCAGTTCTGGACGAAACTTTAGGAACAGAAGAAATTCGTGGACCACGACTTGATGCCACGAAAGGTTTACCAGCAGCAACCAGCAGCAATTTATCATCCGGTCGTGAAAACCTTCGTTCTATTATCTGAAAGGGATATTCTGTTTGCGGTCCTCCTTCGTGGTGCAACGATCAACTCTGAAGTGTATTGTGCGGCCCTCATGAAATTAAAGAAACGACTTCAGCGTGTTCGTCGCCACAAAAATGCAAACGGACTTCCCCTTATCCATGATATAGCAAGGACTCAGACAATTCTATTCACCCGAGAGGAGCTCACAAAACTTCATTGGACTGTTCTCCTTCATCCAACCTACAGCCCACATCTCGCACCTTTTGGCTTCTATCTGCTTGGCCCACTGAAGTATGCACTCCACTGGAAGCAGTACGTGGATGTTAGAGACTTTATTGGTGTACCAATAAATTCGCTCCAACATCGACCAGTAGAGTGGTACCATGTGGTCATACGGACCCTCCTAGTAAGAGGGCGTAAGGCCGTCGCATTGAACAGAGAATTTAGTTGAAAACTAGGGCTTTGTAGCCAAACGAGTGGGGAATCATATGGTTTATTGGAATACTGATTAAAACCAACCAGCTTTCAGAATGAGAAACGTGGTGCGTTAGTTATTCATCGCTCCTCGAACGATTTTTTTTTTAAATTTTTTTGCCGGCCGCGGTGGTCTCGCGGTTCTAGGCGCCCAGTCCAGAACCGTGCGATTGCTACGGTCGCAGGTTCGAATCCTGCCTCGGGCAGGGATGTGTGTGATGTCCTTAGGTTAGTTAGGTTTAAGTACTTTTAAGTTCTAGGGGACTGATGACCACAGCTGTTAAGTCCCATAGTGCTCAGAGCCATTTGAACCTCTTTTTTTGTTTTTGTTTTTTTTTTGGGGGGGGGGGGGGCTGGGTGGCATCGGTCTTCTGACTGTGCCAACCTCTTCATCTCAGAGTACCACTGGCAACTTACGTCCTCAATAATTTGCTGGATGCATTCCAGTCTCTGTCTTCCTCTACAGTTTTTGCTCTCTACAGCTCTCTCTAGAACCATGGAAGTCATTCCCCTATGTCTTAACAGATGTCCAGTCACCCTGTCCCCTCACATTATCAGTGTTTTCCACATACTCCTTTCCTCTCCTCGTAGGATACAGAATCCCAACTAATGTGCCATTATCAAGACTCGCATCCTACACTGAAGAAGCATTCCAACACGCATATGTAGGTTTCCTAAGGAACTGATATAAGGTGGGTCACAGGGTTACACAAAGAATTCTCTTTCAGAAGAAATAAAATTACGAATAAGAAGTGCTTGCACTGTTTGTTGACTTAAAAATGCCTTTGACAGTGTAACTAGCAATTATTTGTAGCAGACGCTGAGAGAATCTAAACTTAATCTAATTATGAACAAAAAATGATACTTACAGAATCCAAATTAAAATTAGATTACACTTGGCCTTAGTGCCCATGCCGATGTCAGAGAGACTATCAGTAGCTATCTTCAGCTGGGCAGAAGAAGTAGTTGTCCGACACATATGACATCTATACGAGGGCACGAATTTCTTCCTTTTTTGTTCAATTCCGTTGTCTTTCAAGGATCGAGAACTTCGCTCTATCCATTTCTTCTACTCCATACTATGCTCGCCCAATCCCTTATCTCCCACGATTGTTTTTCTCGACCCTGTCCTTGCAAATGATGCGAGGCCTTCCCCGTCCAGCTGCTACGTGCACAAGCATTTCACATATTTGTTTAGCTTTTCTTTTCTCTCCCATTCAGTTAACATGTCTATACCACTTCAGTTGACACTCATGAACCACCACGCTCATTGCTTTCTTTTCTCCAGTCTCTTCTCGAATTCTTTGAAACAATATCTCTTCTGTTCTTTCTCACTAATCTCGTCATAAACTTCATTTCCTAGGGCACAATTTCAAAAAGTAAAATTCCGAATTAGTTTAAATTGATGACATAAGTTTTTTAGAAGACAATAGAAGGGAAATGTTAACTCTCACGCAGCAGTTCATGGATGACCATCACATATTATTATCACGGCGCTTTTTGCAGCAATGATGACTTTCTTTATTAAAGAAGAGTTACCCCAGAAACTCATTTCATATGATATTAGTGGGCGGTTTTTTAGGTTAGATGGCCTCGGACAAGTACAGAAAGGGCAACAGCCTCAAAGGGTGCGGGGCAAAGTAAGGACATGCGGGGACCAAGAAGCAATCGGTACTGTAATTGTAAACTGTCGAAGCTGGAATCGTTATAGGTACGGAAATCTGGCTGAAGCCAGAGATATATTCTGACGAAATTTGTACAAAGGCACAGACGGTGTTTAGAAAGGATAGATTGCATGCAACCGGTGGTGGCGTGTTTGTCGCTGTTAGTAGTAGTTTATCCTATAGTGAAATAGAAGTGGATAGTTTCTATGAATTATTATGGGTGGAGGTTATACTCAACAACCGAGCTAGGTTAATAATTGGCTCCTTTTACCGACTTCCCGACTCAGCAGCATTAGTGGCAGAACAACTGAGAGAAAATCTGGAATACATTTCACACAAATTTCCTCAGCATGTTATAGTCTTAGGTAGAGATTTAAATTTACCAGATATAGACTGGGACACTCAGATGTTTAGGACGGGTGGTAGGTACAGATCATCGAGTGACATTATACTGAGTGCACTATCCGAAAATTACCTCGAGCAATTAAACAGAGAACTGACTCATGGAGATAACGTCTTGGACCTACTGAAAACAAACAGACCAGAACTTTTCGACTCTGTAAGCCCAGAACAGGGAATCAGTGATCATAAGGCCGTTGCAGCATTCCTGACCAATGTAAAATTTGTCACAACCAGGACAGGTGATTTTGTATGGCGTACACTAGCATTTCTAGGTCAGGTGTAACAGTTTGTAGCCAAAGCAGTGAAATCCTGCAAGTATAGGCTTTCCTACTATGTCAGGAACACAACAGCCCAGTGTGTTTTTAATAGCAAAGACAAGATCCAGTTATTAGCCAACAGTGGGGTATAGAAAATCACCTGTTCTGATTGTGACAAATTTCATATTGGTCATTCAGGCAGAGACATATCAACTAGGCTGGCTGAACATGAACGCAGTTGGAGGTTGCAGAATTCAGACTCTGCATTTGCTGAGCATGTACTGAGTGAGGGTCACAACTACCAGCCAGTGTCCCATGTACTTCACTTAGCAAACAAAGGCCATAAACTCAACCTGCTGGAAGCCCTGGAAATTAACAAACGTCTTGCTCACAGTCCAGAACTCATCCTAAATGACCAGACACAAATCAAAACTTCCCCTCTCCTACACTTCATATAATCATCTTTGTTGTTCATTACTTCCCACACTCTCTCTTCCTACATATTCCCATTTTCCTGTATTCTTTAAGTTGTTTTGTTTGTTGAAGTTGTCTTTGTATTCCACATAGACGGTAGTTTCAATAGTTAAGGCTTTCTTTTAACTGGTACTTGTATTACTGTCCATGTTTAACACCCCTTGTAGTTGTCTCATCAAATACTGTTCATATTTTACTTTGCTCATTTATTTAATGAAAACTGGTACACAGCTACTGCTTTGATCATAATGTTAATGTTAAAACCACACTCTCAAATTGTAGGTTCCCTCAACACTTCCATTTTCCTGCATCTATTAATTTCTGTTTATCTTATTGATATTCTTAAGTTCCTTACGTATTCTGTATTTACATTGATAACTGTCTCTTCTTTTAATCGGTTGTGTATCACTCTCCATGTTTCATAGCTCCTAATGCAGCCTTGTCTAGTACGAGTTCTATTTTATTTTATTAGTTTTATTATTAATAGAAACTGTTATTTAGGCATGCTATTCCTATTTTGTGCTAAAGGTTTTCCTGTCTATTCCATTGCTATTTATGTACTGTTCAGTTTTTACTTTTACATTGCTAAGATGTTACTGTTTGTTTCTACTTCAGTCTAGATGTGTTACTTCTCTTCCAATGTTGTCTGCTAACATTTAACTTCTTTGGTGATAATACTCAGTAAATGTCTGAAGACATCTTGCTCACCGGTTAACAATAAAAGTAAAATTGTAGAACAAAAGCAAACTGGTGCTTTTCATTTATTTCAATGTGTATTATTTGCAATAAAGCAATATCAGTCTTCAAAGAATACAATATAAAACGTCATTATGAGACTAAGCACTCTCAGAATTACTCCAAGTTTACAGGATGCGAACGATTAGAAATGTATGAGTCTCTGAGACTCAAGCTAAAAACTTATCAGTCGCTGTTTAAGAAAGTAAATGCTGAACAACATGCAGCAACTCGTGCTAGTTTTTGTGTGTTTCATTTAGAAGCGAAACAGTGTAAGCCATTTACCGACGGTGAATTAATTAAGAACTGCATTATTGCAACAAAGGAAGAAATGTGTCCGTAAAAATTAATTTATTTAAAAACACATGTTTGTCGGCAAACACTGTGGCTCGAAGAATAGATGACATTGCACAAAATATATCAGCACAACTGCGTGACAAAAATTAAGACTTCGACTGGTTCTCTTTGGCCGTAGATGAGTCGACAGATGTATCAGACACTGCTCAAGTACTACTTTTTATTCGAGGGATTGACAAAAATTCTGAAGCGTATGAAGAGCTCCTTGATGTTCACAGTATTCACGGGACGAATACTGGCGAAGATATTTTTAAAGGAGTTGAAAGGGCAGTTCAGAGAAACAATCTTCAGTGGAAGAAATTAAAATTTATTACAACTGATGGTGGCAAAATCATGTGTGGGGAAAAATAAAAGTGTTGTTGCTCTCCGTTCTAAGGTCATAGAAAATGACAGAGGCTCAAACCCATTAGTAGTGCATTGTATTATTCACCAACAGTCTTTGTGTAGAAAACATTTAGATATGTCAGAAGTTTTAAAGCCAGCTATTTCAGTTGTTAATTATATCAGATCCCATGCACTCATTCATTGCCAGTACCACGAATTTCTTGAAGATATTGAGGAAAGCGATTTGCCATATTTTACTGCAGTGCGCTGGCTTATGTGTGGTGAAGTTCTGACCCGTTTGTTTTTTAACTCCGAACACTAAGTGAATTTTTTTTTTTTTTAACCAAAGGAAATCGCCCTCTGCTGAGTTACGAAATGATGAGTGGTTATGGAAGCTAGCATTTTATACAACTCAACATATGAATGACCTCAATTTAAAATTGCAAGGTCAAAACCAGCTTCTGCCTGATTTATACGCGCATGTTAAGTCCTTTCGACAAAAGATTCCTTTGTTTCAATCTCAGTTGAACAAAGTACGCTTCACGCATTTTAATACATGCCAAACATTCAGTCAGCAAACAGAGATTCCGTTTCCTGTAACTTTTGCAATTGAAGCTTTGGGCGCCTTAAAAATTAATTTTGAATCACATTTTTCAGATATCAATGCTAATTCAAACGATATCAAGATATTTCAAAATCCCTTTGACGTCGATATAGAAGCGTTACCCGCAGAACTTCAGCTTGAAATTATTGATTTGCAATGTAGCGACTTTTTTAAAGAAAAACATTCAAAGTCAATTTTACTGGAATTTTATAAGTGTCTTCCATTCACACAGTTTCCAAATTTAAATAAATTTGCCCGTGGCTTTTTTTCCGCTTTTGGCACTACTTATTTGTATGAAAAACTTTCTCCAGAATGACACATGGAAAAAGTAATTACAGATCAAAATTAAGTGATGAGCATTTGAAGTCGCTGATGATTATCTCTACCAGTAAACTTGATCCACAACTGGAGGTAATTATGATAGGAACGTTACAGCTACATAAAAGTCGCTAATTATCACTAAGACGTTAAATTTCTTTACGTGAATACTCTAACACTGTGAGTTCCAAGATATAAATTAATTACAGTTATTTTTATACATCAGTTATAACTAAAATATCCTATATCATTAGGTCCACCGGTTTTTTTCTTTGGGTCAAATGGCTCTGAGCACTATGGTACCTAACATCTGAGGTCATCAGTCCCCTATAACTTAGAACTACCTAAACCTAACTAACCTAAGGACATCACACACATCCATGCCCGAGGCAGGATTCCAACCTGCGACCGTAGCGGTCCCGCGGTTCCAGACTGAAGCTCGTAGAACCGCTCGGCCACATCGACCGGCGTATTTTCTTTAAATTGCCTTTAAATAAAAATATTGTATACGATTTACTTGCTATGTGTATTTTACAACGTAATCAAAAGGAAGTGAAACCTCGCTTAAGAAGCATCTTCCATAATGATTGATTATTATGGCTAGTCGCCGAAGTGGCATCCATTTGAAAGACTTGCACCAGACCCGTGAGTAGAATAAAATGCAAAGAATTTTTTGACTTGAAATGTTTTCGTCAAACTAGTCTGTTAACCGTTCTTTTTTCCACTATTGCACGGAGAATGGTCTGTCTGTTTATTGTGGATAGCCACAAGTTTAACCATGACCTTCCGCTTTGTAAAGGTAGAGCTCGGACAATGTCGCGGTGTATTGGTTGCGATAGGCCTATAAACTCAATCATTGGCAGCATAGGTACCACCTCAAATATTTGACGGGCCGGATACCAGGGTTGTCCGGCCAGCTAACGAGGGCCGGTTTGCCGGTACTCGCGGGCCGATTTCGGCCAGCGGGCCGTAGTTTGGAGACCCCTGGTGTATACGACTTGAGGTAAGCCCCTCAGCGTCTGCTAAGTCGTGAAGATGGTGAACTGAAGCACTGAAATTAGTAACCATACTATAAATAACATTGTAAGGACGGCTATAGGTATTCCATTTTATTACATAAGACACTTCCTTGATCCAGCAACTGTTATGAATTAAGACACAAAGGAATTATAGAAATAGGCTGAGAGCAGGCATTGTTTCAAATCAATGAGGAAAATTGAAAATTTGTGCCGGACCAGGGTTCGAACTACGGTCCTCTGCTTACTAAGGCAGATGCTCTGACCACTGCGCCATCTGGAGACAGTGGCCATCGCAACTGGACGGACTGCCCTAGCACGGTTCTTGCGAGACCCATATTCTCAACTTATCCACACACTGCTAATGCAGTGCGCAAGGGGCACCACAGTGGTGGCGTGGGGAAAAGTTGAGAATCTGGGTGCGACGGGAGGCGTGCCAGGAGACCCCACTTCTAAACCCGGTCTAGCATACATTTTCAACTTTCCTCATTGATTTAAATCAGAACCCACTCGCAGCCAAAGTCCGTGTTCCTTTGTCCCTTATTTGCCTCTCCCCGTGAATTCCAGCGATTCTAAGTGCAAGTGTGACTGAACTAAGTTGTTTTAGGAGTTCTTTTTCCTCTTGGAAAGATCACATCAAGATAACATCAATAGTGGAGCACAGCAGTGTGTGCAAGCAGAGTGCCCTACATAGAGAGAAGGCTTGGTAGAGGACAACAGTAATTCAGCTAAATGTTATTAGCTGATCTTCATACTTAATCCTATGTAATAATAATAATCTTCAAATATAGGAACAAAACAGCAAGCCGGTTTCAAATAACTGTTTGGTACATTGACCAGGGTTTCGACATCAACTAAGAGTGCCTTCGTCAGAATGAAACTTTGATAAACAGTAAAATTCGACTGCTAGAAGCAATGGTCAGAAACAAAATAAAACGCGATGCAGCCTTTGGTACGTATGCCTAGCTAGGAACATCAGCATATCAGCTCGAGATTCTGGCCATTACTTTCTCGCAGTGTAATTTTGCGGTTTCCGAAAATTTTATTCTGGTGAAGACACTCTTAGTAGGTGTCGAAACCGACGTCATTATACTAAACAGTTATTTGCGACCAGTTGGCTGTATAATTCCTATGTTTGAAATTTATATACAGTACTGAGTAACAGCCACGTAAACTGCAATAATACCCGGCCAGAGTGGCCGAGCGGTTCTAGGCGCTACAGTTTGGAACCGCGCAACCGTTATGGTCGCAGGCTCGAATCCTGCCTTGGGCATGGATGTGTGTGATGTCCTTGGGCATGGATGTGTGTGATGTCCTTAGGTTAGTTAGATTTAAGTAGTTCTAAGTTCTAGAGGACTGATGACCTCAAAAATTAAGTCCCATAGTGCTTAGAGCCATTTGAACCATTTGTAATAATAATATTAATAATGATGAAAGCTTTTGCCGCTTGAAATAACACCACTTCGTTGTCAGAGAATCACCTGACATCATCCAACTTTCCTCAAGTTTTTCTAATTTGAATCATTAATAAATTACGGCTGTCAGTCTGCACTTTGCCAGATACTGTAAACTTTGACCTTAGCCTGGAATTTAAAAAATCATTGTATTGGCATCACACACTTTCAACGGAAATCAGGAATATCGCTAGGTGATTATTTGTGAATACTTTCCTTCTCGCACTGTGTCAGCTGGTAAAAAATTGATTGTTTTAGTCCTTAGTGTTACCAATACATGCCAATCTAAAGAAAAGTAAGAAATGGCAGAGTTATAAAAATATTCTATAGAAAAGTTTCCGTTCTCTCATAGTAGATGATATCATAAATGTTGTGGGGAAATAAATGGGCAATGCTTCCGAGCAAATGGACCATAACTACTGAGATAAGCTCAGATGCCATGCCGGCGGCATTATGGAAGAACTAGAGCAAAAATTACAGCGAATACTGCTAAATTCAGGTAATCATTCGTTACAGCTCCACACCGTTGCCCGATAAGCAAAATATGTACTTCGTTCATCGGCAGGACTGCTACACTTACGAATGAAATACATTAAAGGGTTAAAGAAACAAGTTGGTTGTTTGGTTGTTTTAAAAGAGGGAGGAAGGGACCAAACTGCGAGGTCATCGGTCCCTTGTTCCTAATAAAGCAATGCCACAAGCGTGAGAATAAAACGGACAAGACATATAACACAAAACGGAAAGAAAGGAAAAACCACGAGATCGAAGGAAAGGCAACGAACCCTAAAAGGAACAAAAGAGTACAAGAAAACAACAGAGACGCTGTAAACAGAAGATTAAAACAAGAAAACAGATTACAGTGACTGGCCGAACACGAAAGCAACTGGTATAGGCATGTGTATTCAAATACAGATATGTAAACATGCAGAACACGGCGCTGCGGTCGGCAACGGCTATATAAGACAACAAATGTCTGGCCCAGTTGTTAGATCGGTTACTGCTGTTAGAATGGCAGGTCATCAAGATTCAAGTGCGTTTGAACGTGGTGGTATAGTCGGCTCACGAGCGATGGCACAAAGCAGCTCCGAAGTAGCGACGAAGTGGGGATTTTCCCGTGCGACCATTTCACGAGTGTACCGTGAATATCAGGGATCAGGTAAAACTTCGAATCTCAGACATCGCTGCGGCCAGAAAAAGATCCTGAAAGAAAGGGACCAATGACGATTGAAGAGAATCGTTCAACGTGACAGAAGTGCAACCCTTCTGCAAATTGCTGCAGATTTCAGTGCTGGGTCATCAACAGATGTCAGCGTGCGAACCATTCAACGAAACATCGTCGATATGCGCTTTCGGAGCCGAATGGCCACTCGTGTACTGTTGATGATTGCACGACGCAAAGCTTTACGACTCGCCTGGCCCCGTCAACATGTTTTCTGGTCGGACGAGTCTCGTTTCAAATTGTATTGAGCGGATGGATGTGTAAGGATACGTAGACAACCTCATGAATCCATGGATCCATCATGTCAGCAGGGGACTGTTCGAGCTGGTGGAGGCTCTGTAATGGTGTGGGGCGTGTGCATTTGGATCGATATGGGACCCCTGATACGTCTAGATACGACTCTGACAGGTGACACGTACACAAGCATGCTGCCTGATCACCTGCATCCAAGCCGGCCTGTATGGCCGAGCGGTTCTAGGCGCTACAGTCTGGAACGGCGCGATCGCTACGGTCGCAGGTTCAAATCCTACCTCGGACATGGATGTGTGTGATGTCCTTAGATTAGGGACTGATGACCTCAGATGTTAAGCACCATAGTGCTCAGAGCCATTTGAAGCACAGTGTCATGGTTTAGAAGTATCCATCTCTTCGGAAAAAACTCTCGTTCGATTCGGCTTAAATATTTCGCCATTGTCACATGCTCACCAAACTGTATTAGAAGAAACAGAGACGTAGAACTGAAAGCATCAGGTAGACTTGCAGCCATCGTCACGAATGCAGAGGAAGACAGGAATAGTTGCGAACTTTTCATGCGTTTTGGTAGTTAGCGCTAGATTATGATACAAAAAACCGAAAACAGCCAATTGGAGAACGGGAATTCACTATCGTTTACACGCAAAAATGCAAAGTACGTCCTCCAACTTAATCTGGCGCAATGAACCTAATGGAAAAATTTGAGAGTTTCGGAAATATATAGAAGGCGCAACAATCTTTTTTTCCACACACCATTCGTGAATTCAACGGGAACGGAGGTAGAAGGCGGGTAATGATGGGAGGGGGTATACTATTTCCTATACACTGTCTACCCTTTCCCGCATACCGTCCGGGTGTCATGTTCAGTATACAAGTAAAAGTTGCTGCAAATATACAATGCGATATCGCACATCCACATCCCAATATCACGACGAAGACGTACACTGCCCGACAAAAAAGTGAATCACACAGAAATGGAGGGGAGACGAAATCGAACTTCGCAGGATGATACGGTGTATGACGTTACCTCAGTGATTACAAAACTGAGACAAATTTTCGAAGAACTTGGCGGTATTAATTCTCACATCAGTATGCCTTTGCACTCCCGCTGGCCTGGTGCACACACTGATTCGGCTGGTAAGGGTGTAATAAAGCTGTTGTATCCTCCGCTGCGCTATGGTAGGCCACAACTGCTGTAACTGGCCCTCGATATACTGGATACTGGTACTGGGACAGAGCTGGCTTCACACGTGTTTCTATCTGGGACAGATATGGGTGTCTTGGTGGCTGCAGACTCTTCATAGAGTCCCGTCTCAAGTCTGTGCGAGCATTGCCCTACTGAAAAATGGCACCACGATACTGTTGGCACGATACGAAACACATGAGGACGAGGAATGTCCGTGGAGTCCAGTTACGGTGTCAGAATATCCTCAAGTGTTACCAGCCGTGACTTGAAGACATACCCGATGGCTCCTCACACGATGACGTCTGGAGCAACTGCGCTATGTGTCTCTAAAACATTGGAAGAATGGGATGTCTCACCTTGGTCACAGCACTAGCCATGACTCATCGCTCAACATGTGGTGTACTGACAAGAGAAACTACTCTCTATCGCAACCCCCCCCCCCCCCCCTCCCAGACTGACTGGTAAGATGGCCCAGTGGATAGCACGTTAAAAAATGAACACAGATCAAACGTGAAATCAGCAACTGCGAAAAAAGAAGTAAAATAGAAATAGTGAACGTGCCAAGCTCAAGATGTCCGATACTTATCGAATATGAATAACTGCTGTGTCGTGGTTATGACGTCACGGTGTTGGACTCTTCAAATCTCCCTCGTTCCCTTCTTTTTTTTTTCACAAAATTATGTACTGTCCGTCCGGTCACTCACGTGTCTGATCTCTGTCTTCAAATTAGTTTATGTGTCGTGGTGTAACGCCCGTTTGCAATAGCGGGGTGTAAGGAAGGATCTTGCAGACGAACGTACCTTCCATCTGTTCTACGCGAGAACCACGTGTTATAACTCTTGCTCTCCGTTTTGAGAGTCTTGACTCTTGAATTCCTTTGTTGCAAGAACGTATCTTCCATTTGTTCTACGCCAGTACCACGTAACTCTAACGTTCCGTTTTGAGAGTCTTGCCTCTTCATTTCCTTTTTTGCAACATAGTTCACACCAGTTTATTGTTTGTTTCCATTTCTCTGAGAGGTCTATGTGGCATCTCTCCTGCTCACACTAATCATCAAATTTATTTGCGACGGTAATATATTCTTACCAGAAGCTCATATTCTATAACCAATGCATGACAATTACGAAGACTACAGAAGGAGAACAGACACGTCAATGACCGGACGGAAAGTTTGTATTTCGTGGAAAAAAATGGAAAACGTGGGAGTATTGAACACGGATCTCCCACTCTGTAGTCCTACACCGTAACCCCACAACCATGACACCGTGGTCGTGCAATTCTCTCGACGTTGAACTTATTTAGCTTGGACCGTTCGCTCTTTCTTTTTGCTTCTTTTTGCACACTTCAGTACATCTTCTTCCTGTTTTCGTGCTTCATTTGTGTTAAGTTTTTCATAGGCTATTCATTACCAATCTGGGGGCAGAGGGTTGCGACTGGAAGTTTCCCTTGTGAGATACTACAAGAAGGTTTTACAACAGTCGGTACCAGAAATACTGTGGACGTCTGTCGGCAGCAGGAACAACACTGCGCGCAAACCAGTCACGCTTACCACGCGAATCAAGCCCACTGGAGAATCAGCGGCATCAGGAAGAGAGACGCTCGCTTAAGGGGAGGTTTACTATTTTTTGGTTCAAAAATCGATTTTTTAAATTGAATTTTTGGATCCATAAGAGTGTTTAGAATCCACCCCTGAAACGGTTTTTACGAATACGGAACGGAAATGTTTGTTATTCGCGGTTGAACAAAAAAATGCACCTCCCTGAAATCGGCCTTTTTCACGCACCAGTTTTCTTCTTTAGGAGGGCGAGTTATTGTATCGCTGCTTTGGAGGAAACACACAAAATTCAAATTACAGTTTGGAGGCGTGCGTTTGGAAGTTAGTCCTCAAGCATTTGCACTCTGGTGCGAAGACTGTGGAGACTGCGACTTTCCTGGCAGTGAGCAGCTTCAACGAGGGGGAATTCAGCGATTCTGAAGACCATCACAACGACAGACATCACCCTGGGTCTCTATTCGACGCAGTTCGCCAAGCATTCGGACGACCACCGGATTTGAGCGACGAAAACCGCTTGTAACCGGCCGTACGAGTGGTTCTGGAGCAACGCAGGATGGCCCATATCGAGCAGAACGCCCTCTGTGAGGAAGAGTAAGGACTAGTTTACGGACCCGGAAAAGCATATTGAACGTACGTTGCATAATATTGCATTTATATGTTGTCAAAACTTCAAACGCGTTTTTCTCGAAATGACGTCTTTTTTATCGCGCTGTATGGTAACTTCAAATCTTCTGAATCGATTGGCATGATTCATTGTTTCCGACGAAGCTAACTAAATTGCCTAGGAGTTGTACCACTTTTATTCCGATCCATCAACTATAAATATTATTACTTGGCCGACGAAGTCGAAAATCTATGAAAAAAACCCTATTTTTTTCAAATGGCCGCCATTTTGTTTCCTATGGTCCAAATAACTTGAGCGAGGTACAACTCCTAAAGAATCTTATATACTTCACTAACGTCAATTCAATTTTGATTTCAGATGAGGCTGCTAATCTGCGACATACCACGCGTGGAGGTCTACATCGAAATTTTGTTTCGTTCCAACGGCACTTCCGCCTTAGCTCTTCGACATTTCCGATCGAAAAAATTCCAGTTTGTAGGGGAAATATCAATAAACATTTTGGGAAAATTTGACATGAATATCTATAACACATCCCGAGAAACAAATTGTCAGAGAACATGCTTTTTTCAGGCCAAAGATAGTAAACCTCCCCTTAAATAACCGTGCACAAGCAGAATTTGTCAATTGCAAGCTGTAAGTTAATCCGGTGTTGCTAGGGAGTTTCCGCAGAATGCTCGTCATGTCTTCGAGTCTTAAGGTCGTCGAGTGAGATAGAAACGGCGGCCGATAGATGGAAAATGGTTAGTCGTCAGTAGAAACAGAACAGTGATAATAATTATCGTCTGTGGACAGGGACCGTCTGCCTAGAGATGTAACTGAGTACTGTTAGTCCGGAACAGTTCTTCGAGTAGTACTTCGAGACAGAAGATAGTTTTCTTCCGACTTCAGTTCAGAAGACATTATTTAGTTTGTATTCATGGAACTGTAGTCAATACAGGACAAATAGGCTAAACGTGCACTCTACAATGGCTGTAACTAGCGTAACCAAAGATGCGTAACACATTTTGTCATTTATTATTATCAGTTCAGAGGACATTATTTAGTTTGTATTCATGGAACTGTAGTCAATACAGGACAAATAGGCTAAATGTGCACTCTACAATGGCTGTAACTAGCGTAACCAAAGATGCGTAACACATTTTGTCATATATTATTATCTGTTACTTTCATTGTGTGTGTGTGTGTGTTGCCCTAGAACCCACGCATCCGTCCTGCCAGGACACCTTTATTAGTTTTTTTTAGTGGCAGCGAGATTTTCGTCAAAGTGGGGGGCTCCAGTCGACAACACAACACAGTGTGACGCAATTTATCATCAGACCATGCTTGCTGGTCATGGCACCATTCTGAACGCAGTCGTGTGTGTTAGGGTGTCATGGTCGGGACGGTAATTCCATAGCCCTGCTGCTGCTAGTTTCCGATGAATGCTCCGGGATGACAAAGAATGTTGGAGGGAGTCTTCTATGTCTTCTTCCGGATTGTGTATGCAGATGTGGAGAGGTTGCAATGCATGGAGTTTCCTTCCTGTCCAACAATGAGATCGCTCAAATGAATTTACCTGAAGATGCGGCATTGTAATTACATAAAACTGCAACCAGTCACGTTTGGACACATTTATTCATTCAATGAACTAGTTTTCGAACCATTTCAGGCTCATCTTCAAATGGTGTACTGCAAGTGACATGGCTAGGAGTATTTGAAGCATTGTGCTGGGTTCAGGCTCTGTGACAAGAAGATGGAACATGCCAGCACCAGCATTATACTTGAAATATCTATATAACTTCCTGTATACCCTCTGCAGATAAGGCTTTTAAAAGTTTCGAAAACTGGTTCATGTAATGAATAAATATTTCAAAAAAGTGAGTGGTTCCACTTTTATGTATTTACGCTGAATATACAGTTACGGGTTCTTAAACACCCATAATGGATAAGCTTAATAAGAGGTCGCGTTGATTAGAAAATGATAAGTTATCTTTACGTAAATGACTTGCCGCGCTATGGAAGGAAACCGCATTGACGATGGACGTTCGGTTTTATTCGAGTGTGGTATGGCGCAGTTTACTCAATTCCTGTGCAGGGATACGCACATTACCTGCGGGAGTCTATCATCATTTACCCCTTTTTTTACAATATTGCCTGTAAGAGGCCTTTTAGTAGGCTGGGAGACGTCATTGTTCGGAAGCGGAAACCGATCAGATCCACACAGTTGTCACAGTAAAACGTTACGTATCGCAAGGAAAATGATTGCATAAAATATATCTGTGGGATCCTCGCTTTGGAAAGTGAAGCACATGACAAATGAACACGGATCACGGACAGTTCTCGAACGTTGGCCTCCGAACAACGTTCGCCTCTTTTAACTTTCTGCTGAAAGATTTTAAAAATACAATTAATATTATATATGTAATAAGGAGATAGGATGGTTGTTGTTGTTATTGTGGTCTTCTGTCCTGAGACTGGTTTGGTGCAGCTCTCCATGCTACTCTATACTGTGCAAGCTTCTTCATATCCCAGTACCTACTGCAACCTACATCCTTCTGAATTTGCCTAGTGTATTCATCTCTTGGTCTCCCTCTACGATTTTTACCCTCCACGTTGCTCTTCAATACTAAATTGGTGATCCCTCGATGTCTCAGAACATGGCCTACCAACCGATCCTTTCTTCTAGTCAATTTGTGCCACAAACTCCTCTTCTCCCCAATTCTATTCAATACCTCCTCATTAGTTATGTGATCTACCCATCTAATCTTCAGCATTCTTCTGTAGCACCACATTTCCAAAGCTTCTATTCTCTTCTTGTCTAAACTATTTATCGTCCATGTTTCACTTCCATACATGGCAACACTCCATACAAATACTTTCAGAAACGACTTCCTGACATTTAAATCTATACCCGATGTTAACAAATTTTTCTTCTTCAGAAACGCTTTCCTTGCCATTGCCAGTCTACATTTTATATCCCGTCTACTTCGACCATCTTCAGTTATTTTGCTCCCCAAATAGGAAAACTCCTTTACTACTTTAAGTGTCTCATTTCCTAACCTAATTCTCTCAGCATCACCCGACGTAATCCGACTACATTCTATTATCCTCGTTTTGCTTTTGTTGATGTTCATCTTATACCCTCTTTTCAAGACAGTTATTCTCATCAAATAATGAACTCGACAAAATATAGCGAAATAGGTAATCATTTAGCCAGAAAGGTTACAAGATCACCTAACTTACACTGCTCAGCACGAGACCCCAAGAGAGGAAGGTAACCTGGCAGCAAGACAATAGACGAACAGACCTCTATCTTTTATTTCACCAACGCTACGATCACGCTTATAGCCTCTGGAACTATCGATGGATTTACACGGTTAAGAAAAAGGAGTTCTTTGGTTCTTCGACGAGTATGCAGGGTTTTTCATGAATAAAATTACCTTTCTCTAATCACGTGTTATCTCAACATCAGTTAAATGAGGAGAAATTAAACAAAAAGCTAGAAGGAGAAACTGCAGATATGCTCGATGTAAATACGGCGATTCTCCCTCGTGATCCAACAACGGGCCACTGCCACATCCGAATTCTCTACAACTCTGGATGCTGCACGATTAGACCAGACGGCCGAAAGGGGACTCCCAGTGAGGCATCCATCAAACTCCATCAGGTGTTTATAATGCTGTCTCACACGAGAACACGACATCTCCCTGTTCTTCACAGTAATCAGTCACCACCTGATGCTTTTTGTGCCCTAACAGACTTAGTAACAATACTAAACAGGAAAAACGCTAAAGCAATCTGGTTGCGATTCTGCCTATAACAGAGAACTGTAACTCTAACCATTTATATGTCCGCTGACGATGTCTACGGGTAGAAAGTTACACTGATATTTGACCATGTCTTCTGGGTACTTCCTTTCCTCATCAGGCAGTACCAGTTACATAGCTTTCATCGAACTTGTACACTGAGACTCACTTTTTTCCATCTCACACAAGAATTCCGTCAATAAACGAAGATTCTTTCATAAATTCACGACTTTTACATTGCGAAATGTAAAATTCAGATATAGAATTGAGATACTACCCTATCACTGTCGGAGATTCATAAGCAATTGTGGAGAACGTGTCATTGGTTCAGTTCTTCGTGTTATTCCACCTTCTCTGCCGAAATAAATAATATGGAGGCCAAGAGGTCTCACTACTTTCGGCAGTAAATGTTGTTAACTTGACACTACGTGCATTTGTCCTTTTTATTACTACAGAGACCGAGAGATGGCTGTGCTGCTAGCTTCGTATGTCTTCCAAAGATATGGCGAAGATAAATCAATCTCTGGCAGCGTCCGCACTGCTTATTAATACATCTACCTCTAGCACCACTAAGTGTTATGAATTATTACATATGATAACGACATGACAGGAGATGTAACGTACAAAAACAGGAAAAGCACGCTTACAAAATGTACATCTGCATACTTATGAAGATATTTGTATCACAACAGTTATTTTTTAACAGTAAAGTTGAAAAAGTTCATATACTGTTGATAAACACGAGGTTTTATTTCTCTGTGTAAAAGTACATTCCTTGCAGAAGATAAAAACTCCCCGGTGCAGTCAGCCAATGAGAATGGAAATTAGCTACAACCAATGAAAACGTTCGACACGAACTGACTGGCAATTAACCTTTGCGGTTTAGTAAATATTGTTTGTGTCTCAGGATATTACTGGAATGTGTTCGTATGCAGCAAAATAAGCACTCGTTTCATAAACATTTGGTGTCGACCTTAATGACAGCTATTACACATGAGGATGAACTACATATAACGCTAGAAGTCTCAGCAAGTGAAACTTGTTTGTCTGATAATATAATGTGTGTGTTTCGTAAGAAAACTAACGACAATGTATTATCTTTCAACGTTCTTCATAATAAGTTTTTTTAAAAAGCTTAGCCTCCATTCTGCGTGGGTCTATACATTTGTATACATGTTATTTATGTTAGTATAAAGCTTACAGAGCAATGCCTGAACTACTCTCCTTACTTATTTCTGCATGACTTACTCCCATAAGAAAAATTATTTCTCATACTACTTCTACCAGTTCATAACAAGAACTGACCGTAAAGTACACACGTAAGAGAAACTGCTAACGCTGAAGTCTTTTGGGTGGTTCGCGAAGCGTACTTCGATGGCTTAGTCGTAAAGATATCTGCCCTGCCGCTATGACAATTAAATACAGTTTCTCACAAATGAGTGTGATATAACTCTACTAAATGTCTGTGGTTTGTGTTACTATAAGGTTAGCTGTAGTCTCTTAACCTACATCCAATCGATTGCCTCAGATGAAAATTTTTTAGCAAAGTATAGTCTAAAATGTTCTGATGTACAGTAATATATTAGCTACTTGTGACCTCTATGAAATTGATTCCATACCACTCTATTTACTTTTATCTGTTTTATTAGCTTTGTTCATGTTGATCAAGTTTTCGTATTTAGTTTCTCTTTTAGAAATTATCCTCGGCTTTACTAACATGCATTGGACATCAGAACCACGACTTATCGCAGAGACTTAAGAGGTTTCGTGTAGCATGGCTTCTATGAATTAATCCTTCAAAGTTTCATATGAGAACACTACTCATTTTAATTTTGACGATTTTACCTACGAGCCTATGTTTTAAATACTGTTAATTAACTGAAACGTCGATAAAGGAACAACAACAAGTCTCGTAATTCACTGCAGAGACAAAATGGAATTTCATGTTCGTAGTCTTCTCATCAGGCGAAACCGTTTGATGTGCCTCACAATAATATTCTTTGATTTTTATTTTGGCGTTTTCTTAATGATTTTTATTTTTGTACGTTTTTAGGCCTTCCACCCACTTTCAATCCTCTTCAGTTGACATATTATGAACACAATTTCCATGCGAACACATGTGGCACACTGTGCAGACTCCAAATGCCATTGCACTGAATTATCCACATAACTGGTCATCAGCGTAACTCAAAATGCAATGAAACCATGACACATTCGAGGCAGTTCAGTTGAAGATGAATGGACATCTCTAAAAAGCGCAATCACAGAATTTGGAAAGAAAACGTAGGTACAAGGAAGGTAACTGTGAAGAAGCGTTGGACAATAGAGCAATACTTCAGTTGACCGACGAAAGAAGGAAGCTCAGAAACGTTCAGGAAAATTCAGGAATACAGAAATGCAGGTCACTTAAGATGGAAATAAACAAGATGTGCAGAGAAGCAAAGGCGAAATGGCTGCATGAAAAACGTAAAGAAATCGAAAAAGAAATGATTATCAGAAGCACTGACTCAGTACATAGAAAATTCAAAACAACGTTCAGTGAAATTAGAAACACGGGCGGTAACATTAATAATGCAATGGTAATTCCACTGCGAAGTTCAGAAGAGAGAGTGGATGGGCGGAAAGCGTATACTGAAGGCCTCTAGGAGGGGGAGGGGGGGGGGGGGTTGTCTGATGACAGTTGTCGACAGGGAGGAGATAGGAGATCGAGTATTAGAATCAGAATTTAAGGGAGCTTTGAATGACTTGAGATCAAATAAAGCCTTGGGGGGAAGTGACAACAAAAGTACTATTCATGTTGGTGTGTAGAATGTATGAGTTTTGTGATATACCATCCGATTTTTGGAAAAACATCATCCACACAATTCCGAAAACTGAAAGAGCCTAGAAAAGTGAGACTTATCGTACAATCAGCCTAACAACTCATGCATATAAGTTGCTGACAAGAATAATATACAGAAGAAGGAAAAAATAATTGAGGATCAGTTTGGCTTTAGGAAAGGCAAAGGGCACCAGAGAAGCAGTTCTGACGTTGCGGTTGATAATGGAAGCAAGACTGAAGAAAAATCAAGAGACGTTGACAGGTTCTGTTGACATAAAAAAAGCGTTCGACAACGTCAAATGGTGCAAGATGTTCGAAAGTACAAGAGACCAGGGGTAATAATAAGGGTTGAAGACCAAGAACGAAGAGATCAAATATGGAGTGAGAGTAAAACAAAGAAAGACGAAATCAATAAGAAGTAGCACAAATGAGAACAGCGAGAAACTTGATATCAGAATTGGGGATCATATAGTGCACAAAGTTAATGAATTCTGTTACTAGGTAGCAAGGAGGAGACAGAAGCAGACAGAGCAATGAGGAGACAGAAAGCAGACTAGTTCTGGTAAAAAGGGCATTCCCGGCCAAGAGAAGTCTACTAGCATCAAACATTGGCCTTAATTTGAGGAAGAAATTTCTGAGAATCTGCGTTCAGAGCACAGCATTGTATGGAAATGAATCATTAGCCGTCGAGGGACCAGATCAAAGAATTAGAACATTTGAGATGTGATGCTTCTTGAAGTATGTTGAAAATAGGTGGATTGATAAGGTAAGGAGTGTGGAGGTTCTGCGCAGAGGGGAGAGGAAATAAATATACGGAAAAAAGAAGGAACACGATGATAGGCCATCTGTTAAGACATCAGGGAATAACTACCATTATACCAAGAGGGCTGGAGAGGGTAAGAAATGTAGAGGAAGGCAGAGACTGGAATACATCCAACAAATAATTGAGGACGTACGTTGCAAGTGCTTCTCTGAGACGAAAAGTTTGAAGGTTGGCACAGGAGAGGAATTCGGATCGGGTCACAATGAATCAGACAGAAGACTGATGACTAAAATAGTAAGACACGTCGTAATTATAAGGTATGGCTTGTGTGATGTCACAGGAATGTCGTCACGACCCACCAGAAAAAAAAAAAAACAGTTTCCTCAGCTGAATGCGAGCATTAGTCGTGAAGAGCGTTGGCACGATATCTACGGATGCAGCGACGACATATTTTTGGGGATGACAATTAATTGTTCTTGCCTAGAATGAAGGTGGCAACATGGTGCTGCAAGATATTTCAATGCGTCACTCTTGTGTACCTGTTTTTGAGTTGAGTAGTAATAAAGAAATATTACTCATTGTTTGGTTTTTACTAATTGTCAAACACAAAATCTTCGTCCGCATACACTCTGGAGGCTGCCACACACCCTGTACCACTACAGGCCGTTTCCCTTTCTGCTCCACTTGCAAATTGCGATGCCCCACCCTATTCTATTCTTACATGGATCAGTTTCTGCTTTATAAATGACTG
Source organism: Schistocerca gregaria (assembly GCF_023897955.1). NCBI lineage: Eukaryota > Metazoa > Arthropoda > Insecta > Orthoptera > Acrididae > Schistocerca > Schistocerca gregaria. The sequence continues at coordinate 518,468,605 of NC_064924.1, forward strand.
TGGTTGGCGATCGGACTCGTAATTACAAAGGGCGGATACTCACGTGTAGTAAGACCTCAGTACTGATTTCACCAAGCGCTCTAAACACTGCAGAGCTAAGCTTTTACCATACGATCTTTATTTTTGGATAATTGCAACCCATATAGTAGCTTGACAACCAACCAAGGGGGAGGAGAACTCCCAGTATAAGTCACTGTGAAATAACGACATTCACTGCATTTGGACGATATTGATCCTACACATGTATTAATTTCATTATCGTAGCAAAATACACTTTCATCAGTACAGAATAAATCTAATTTAAACTTGAGACACTTTTTTGTAAATGAAACTGAAATATTGAGTGAAAAGACCCTGCTAACCATTAAAGATGCACAGCTACTGTGATGCTGTTATTTGTAGTTTTCGTGACTAGTTAACATCTTTCTTTAATAAATGAAAAGCATTAGCTTGCACTTTTTCTACAGTATTATTTTTATTGTGTTAACCGGTTTTCTGCTTAAAAGGCCATCTTCAGACATTTACTGAGTATTGTCACCAAATAATTTACAATGTTTGTAAACAACATAGGAAGAGAAGTTACACATCTAGATTGAAGCAGAAACATACAGTCAATGGCTTTATTATAGATTACTGAGGCAAAAAGCAAAGTCAACAAAACGCATTTGGTTTAACAAACAGTGTTAACGCAAAATTACGCTAAAATACGTCTCCATAAAGTCAAGAGGAGCATCTGCCGTTGCAAATAAATCCATTGACTGTATGTTTCTCCTTCAATCTAGATGTGTAACTTCTGATCCAATACTGTTTACAAACATTGTAACTTCTTTGGTGACAATACTCAGTGAATGTCTGAAGATGGTCTTGTAAGCAGAAAACCGGTAATGTCTGAAGATGGCCTTGAAAACTGGTTAACACAATAAAAATAATACTGTAGAACAAAAGCAATAAAGTGATACCGTAGAACAAAAGCAAACTAGTGCTTTTCCTTTATTATATAGTTGTTCTACCAAGAACCGACAGGAGATTAAGTTAACATCATGATTCTTCAACATTATCTTTATACATAACTGACCACTGACTGAAAATAATTTTTGCACTGATGTTTCCTGATAATTTTCGATGTGAAGAACCAGTAAAATCGTATGTTCTGGACACCACATTAATAACCTTTTTTGTAGTAATGAAAATGTGCACAGTATCTTTTGTTTTTTTCTGCAGCTTCCTTAATTGTGCTTGTTACTCTAATAAAATAGCTAGCACTGTGTACATAATCTGATGCTTTGCTTAATATGGCAATAATAATTTTAACCACTTTGTATATGCCTACATATATCTGTGATTGTTTGCTCATTGAATAACAGAGTATGTGGAAAGGACACACTGAACATCTACTGAAATAACGACACTGTGATAAAGCTTTTTGCTTTTAAACACTTGTCTTGTATTAACTTGTACAAGAGGACGACGAATGCTGACTTTTACAATATGTTCGTCACTATGAAAAATACAGTATAATAAACACCATCATAGATATAAATACTTCAGTCCTTTTGTGGTGTTGAGCAACGTATCGCCGCCTCTGAAGAGATTTTGCTGTCAGTGCAAAGTTTAGAACGTTTTACACACTGGCGTCCACGTCGTAATTCCCATCGTAATATTTGGCCAGTACAGTGGGTAAGACTCGTACACCATGGATGCATCCTTCACAGGAAACAACGACTTCCCACTGGCCCTCGTAATAACATTGCCACTTCTGCTTGGTCGACAAATAGCTGCTTAATATTGTACAATAATGTGTAGCAATAGTTTCCCGTCCATCCGAGGCCATTTAACAATGATTGTGCTCACTTTAACCACACAATACAGTACGTGGGCATTGTACCACAGGCTACTTCACAGCCCTTCCGACTCACAAAGAAGTCTGTTCTCCTTAGCCGTCAGCTGGGAAATCCCTTTAGATTTTCATTTAAGCCTAAAGCCATGACTCATTACAGCTTTAATTGCAAAGTTTCATAATACTTTTAAATCTAAGATCTACTTAAATTCATATAGAGAATAATACAAAAAAACGTTATCTACAGCCATACATTTAAAACACAGGTACAGATTATTGGTTGCGTACTTTGCAGGCTGGTGGCAGCACCTTAGCGGTAATCTGTCTTACTTTATTCTGCTGCCGTTTGATGGCTTAAGAGCCCTCAATACTGTATCATCCCGCTGCTTGCTTTATATAGTTTTTTTCAACTGCCCCGCTACTGATCATGTTTTTTCAAGTTATGACAAAGAAAAACGAAAACACTTCTAAGAAATGAAATGGAAGAATTCCTACCCTGTGTGACGTACTTGTGTCATTACAAAATACAGCAAGGGAAAGCATCTTCTGTAGACCTACGTACGAGCCCTAGCTTCTCTCATCTTATCTTCCCACTTCTTTGCCTCTTGATTCTTCCTGACTAATGTCTTGAACTTCAGCCTACTCTTCATCACTACTATATTGTGATCTGAGTCTATATCTGCTCCTGGGTACGCCTTACAATCCAGTATCTGATTTCCGAATCTCTGTCTGACCATGATGTAATCTAATTGAAACCTTCCCGTATCTCCGGCCTTTTCCAAGTATACCTCCTCCTCTTGTGATTCTTGAACAGGGTATTCGCTATTACTAGCTGAAACTTGTTACAGAACTCAATTAGTCTTTCTCCTCTCTCATTCCTTGTCCCAAGCCCATATTCTCCTGTAACCTTTTCTTCTACACCTTCCCCTACAACTGCATTCCAGTCGCCCATGACTATTAGATTTTCGTCCCCCTTTACATACTGCATTACCCTTTCAATATCCTCATACACTTTCTCTATCTGCTCATCTTCAGCTTGCGACGTCGGCATGTATACCTGAACTATCGTTGTCGGTGTTGGTCTGCTGTCGATTCCGATTAGAACAACCCAGTCACTGAACTGTTCACAGTAGCACACCCTCTGCCCTACCTTCCTATTCATAACGAATCCTACACCTGTTACACCATTTTCTGCTGCTGTTGATATTACCCGATACTCATCTGACCAGAAATCCTTGTCTTCCTTCCACTTCACTGACCCCTACTATATCTAGATTGAGCCTTTGCATTTCCCTTTTCAGATTTTCTAGTTTCCCTACGACGTTCAAGCTTCTGACATTCCACGCCCCGACTCGTAGAACATTATCCTTTCGGTGATTATTCAATCTTTTTCTCATGGTAACCTCCCCCTTGGCAGTCCCCTCCCGGAGATCCGAATGGTGGACTATTCCGGAATCTTTTGCCAATGGAGAGATCATCATGACACTTCTTCAACTACAGGCCACATGTCCTGTGGATACACGTTACATGTCTTTAATGCAGTGGTTTCCATTGCCTTCTGCATCCTCATGTCGTTGATCATTGCTGATTCTTCCGCCTTTAGGGGCAATTTCCCATCCCTAGGACAAGAGAGTGCCCTGAACCTCTATCCGCTCCTCCGCCCTCTTTGACAAGGCCGTTGGCAGAATGAGGCTGACTTCTTATGCCGGAAGTCTTCGGCCGCAATGCTGACTATTTATCAAAATTTAGGCAGTGGCGGGGATCGAACGCGGGACCGAAGACGTTTTGATTATGAATCAAAGACGCTACCCCTAGACCACGGGTAATTCTTCATACCAACTAAAAATTCTAAGTCGTCCTGTGTGCCCCTACAGTCACTCAACGACGACTTCTTTTTGTAGTCCACAGCGTCACCAGGAAACGGCGCAAATTGTTGCTCATCTTGACCGTCAGATCAGTTATGTGTATAGACAATAATAGCAATCGTATCACACTTCTCTGGGGCACTCCTGAAGATACCTTTGTTTCTCATGAACACTCGCCTTCGAGTATAGCGTGCTGGGTTCTATTACTGAAGAACGCTTCGAGTCACTCACATATCTGGGAACCTAAGCCGTATGCTTGGAACTTCATCAAACGTCTGCAATGGGACACCGTGGCAAACGCTCTCCAGAAATCTGGGAATGTGGAATCAGCTTCTTGCCCTTCATCCATAGTCGTAGGACGCCGTGTGGGAAAAGGAGAAACTGAGTTTCGCACGAGTGATGCTTTCTAAATCCGTGCCGATTCATGGACAGAAGCTTTTCTGTCACAAGGAAATTTATCAGGTTCGAAGTCAGAATGTGTTCAAGAGCTTTGCAGCAAACCGTTGTTGAAGATATTGGCCTGGTCCGTTGTTTTACCTTTATCATATACATGAATCACCTGAGTATGTTTCCAGTCCCTTGGATCCGAAGCCTAGACAACCGTTTATCACTAGATAAGTATATCGACTGTAGTTGTGGATTTTGGATTACATATTACCAGTGGGTGCTTGTACTAACGTCACTTCAAATACAACAAAATAGAAACAAACAAATCTCAGAAATTTCATTATGCGCTAGCCTGGAACTATGTAACGTCTCCTAAAAAAAATAGTTCTACAGAAGGAAGGTAGGAGCAAAATGAAATTCATGACACTACTCTTTACACTCAGCGTCGGATATGAAAGAGACTAAAAAACTCCGCCATCTTGCCAGCTACGGATGTCATTATTTCTCTGCCACACATCTCGTGCGTTACTTTCACGTCTGAACTCTCGACACCGTCGCTTAGTTTATGACATAATGCAGCAAGAAACCCAATCTTACTGTCTTGTCTACTGAGGAACAACATTTCCTTAGAAACCTTCAGAGAAGTCATCCGTCCCTCGAAGCTCTATATTCCTGGAATGTTTCAACAAACTGTACACTCAAATTTATTCAGAGTGTGTTGTGCTTAATTAAGAGAACTCCTTCCCAGAACTGAAACCCGCCATTCAGGAGAATTTTCAACGGTTTCCTTGTTTTAAAAACATTAAAAAACGTGTCACACTACAGTATCACTTTTCCTAACCAGAAAAGGGTAATAACTTAAGAAGTACCAAAAGAATTTTGCGTCGTCGCCCTGCAGACTATGACCTCTACATCTCCATCCGCATCTACGTGATTACTCTGCTATTCACAATAAAGTGCCCGGCAGAGGGTTCAAAGAACCACCTTCAAGCTGTCTCTCTACCGTTCCACTCTCAATCGGCACGCGGGAAGAACGAGTACTTAAATTTTTCTGAGCGATCCCTGATTTCTCTTATTTTATCGTGATGATCATTTATCCCTATGTAGGTGGGTGGCAACAGAATGTTTTCGCAATAGGAGGAGGAAACTGGTGATTGAAATTTCATGAGAAGATCCCTTCGCTACGAAAAACGCCTTTATTTTAATGATTGCCAATTCGATTAACATATCATGACTGTGGCATTATCTCCCCTATTTCGCGATAATACAAAACGATCTGTCCTTCTTTGTACTTTTTCGATGTCATCTGTCAGTCTCACCTGACGCGGATCCAACACCGCACAGCAATACTCCAGATTAGGGCGGATAAGCGTGGTGTAAGCAGTCGCTTTAGGAGACCTGTTCCACCCTCTAAGTGTTCTGCCAATCAGTCGCACTCTTTGGTTTGCTCTAACCACAATATTATCTATGTGATCTTCCAATGTAAGTTATTTGTAATTGTAATCCCTATGTATTTAGTTGAATTTGCAGCCTTAAGATTTGCGTGACTTAAAGCGTAATCGAAATTTAGCGGCTTTCTTTTAGTACTCATGTGAATAACTTCACACTTTGCTTTATTCAGGGTGAAATGCCAATTTTCGCAGTATTCAGATATCGTATCTAAATGATTTTTCATCTCGTTTTGGTCACCTGATGACTTTACAAGACGGAAAATGGCAGCATCATCTGCAAACAATCTAAGAGGGCTACTCAGATTGTCTCCTATGTGGTTAATATAGATCAGAAACAATAGAGGGTCGATGACACTTCCTTGGGGAACGCCGAATATTACTTCTGATTTACTCGATGACTTTCCGTCTATTACTACGAACTGTGTCCTTTCCGAGAGGAAATCACGAATCCAATCGCACAACTAAGACGATAGGCACGCAGTGTGGTTAGAAGACGCTAGTGAGGAACAGTGTCGAAAGCCTCCTGAAAATCTAAAAATATGGAATCAATTTGATATGCCATGTCGATAACACTCATAACTTCAAGAGTATTAAAAGATAGTTGTCTTTCGCAAGAACGATACTTTCTGAATACTGCCTGACTATGTGTCAATAAATCGTTTTCTTCGAGGTACATCATAATGTTCGAATATAGTATATGTTTCAAAACTCTACTGCAAATCGACGTTAGTGATATGGGCCTGTTATTCAGCGGATTACTCCTGTTTCCCTTTTTGGGTATTGGTGTGACTTGAGAAATTTTCCAGTCTTTAGGTACGAATCTTTCTATGAGCGACCAGTTGTATGTAATTGCTAAATATGGAGCTATTGTATCAGCATACTCTGAAAAGAACCTGAGTGGTATACAATGTGGACCGGAGGACTTGCTTTTATAGCCGGCCGCGGTGGTCTCGCGGTTCTAGGCGCGCAGTCCTGAGCTGTGCGACTGCTACGGTCGCAGGTTCGAATCCTGCCTCGGGCATGGATGTGTGTGATGTCCTTAGGTTATTTAGGTTTAAGTAGTTCTAAGTTCTAGGGGACTAATGACCACAGCAGTTGAGTCCCATAGTGCTCAGAACCATTTGCTTTTATTAAGTGATTTAAGCTACTTTGGTACATCGAGGATATCTACTTCTACGTTTCACATCTTGGCAGTTGTTCTTTATTGGAATTCAGGAATATTAACTTCGTCTTCTTTAGTGAAGGAGTTTCGGAAAACCGTGTTTAATAACTCTGCTTTAGTGGCACTGTCGTCAGTGATTTCACCGTTGTTATCGCGCAGTGAAGGTATTGGTTGCGTCTTACAACTGGTGTGCTTTATATATGACCAGAATCTCTTTGGATTTTCTGCCAGTTTCGGAGACTGGGTTTCGTTGTGGAATTTATTAAAAGCATCTCGCGTTGAAGTACGCGCTATATTTAGAAATTCTGCAGAACTTCGCCAATCTTGGGGATTTCGCATTTTTTATTTTTGCATGGTATTTTCGTTGCTTCTGCAACGGCGATCTGACCCGTTTTGTGTAACATGGGGGAATCACTTATTAATTTATGTGGTATCTCTCAATTGCCGTCGATACTATCTCTTTGAAGTCATTCCACATCTTTTCTAAGCTCACGTGATCAAATCAGAAGGAGTGGAGACTGTCTCTTAAAAAGGCGTTAAGAGAATTTTTATCAGCTTTTTTTTAAACAGATATACTTTGCGTTTCTTTTTTATGATTGTAGGTGTTACGGTATTCAGCCTAGTAGCAGTTGCCTTGTTGTCGCTAATCCCTGTATCCGTCACGATACTCAAAAAAACGGTTCAAATGGCTCTGAGCACTATGGGACTTAACATCTGAGGTCATCAGTCCCCTATAACTTAGAACTACTTAAACCTAACTAACCTAAGGACATCACACATTTCCATGCCCGAGACAGGATTCGAACCTGCGACCGTAGCGGTCACGCGGTTCCAGACTGAAGCGCCTAGAACCGCACGGCCGTGGCGATACACCATATTTGTCCAGGATTATTTGTTGCAAAGAGGTCAAGCATGCTTTCGCATCCATTTACGCTTCGAGTGGGCTCATTAATTAATTGTTCAAAATAATTTTCCAAGAAAGCACTCAGTACAATTTCGGATGACGTTTTAAGCCTGCCGTCGTATTTAAACGTATAATTTTTCCAGCATATCGAGGGTAGATTGAAGTCTCCACCGACCATAACTGTATGAGTGGGGTACCTATTTGAAATGAGACTCAAGTCTTCTTTGAACTGTACAGCAACCATATCTACAGCGGTCCAGAATTTGCTCCTCAGCTTCCAACGTACGATCTTCGAGGCGTCTGCCTTTCAACTGGGACAGTAAAGAACCAGTATCTCTCAATCCATGCAATTAAATACGCACACGCTGTATTCTGTCGTGATCTACTTAATAATAAAACGAAAGCATATCAGAACAGACAATACGTTTCGCATACAGAATTAAAGATAACTTTGGTGAACAGCTACAAATGTCGATCGTTGCTGGAGGTCTTGGCTGTAGCAAGCGTTCTCGATAAATTCCTACAGCTGCAGTCGTAAACCTTTTGCCCGTCATAAATTAAATGAAATCGTATAGTTCAGTCATAATAAGTCTCTCTTCCGTCCTAACGTTCAACGGAGTTGCAACAACATCTGCACAGGTGACTCGGCGACTGCCGACGATCGGCGTATTACAGTGACTCAACCATGCAGCTCGTTGTGGCCTACGTGTTTGCGACTCACGCTCGCCATGTCAATACGTGCAGCGGTAATTTCTTCTTTTCCAAAAACGCTCTCCTGAGATGAACCGCTTTTTCCGGGACAACAGTAGGAAATGAACAAACGTGTTACGAAACGTTTTAAATCAATTACTTGTGTTTCACGAACAGGAATTTTTTTGGCATCTTATACCATTTACACCCTGTATATATACACTCCTGGAAATGTAAAAAAGAACACATTGACACCGGTGTGTCAGACGCACCATACTTGCTCCGGACACTGCGAGAGGGCTGTACAAGCAATGATCACACGCACGGCACAGCGGACACACCAGGAACCGCGGTGTTGGCCGTCGAATGGCACTAGCTGCGCAGCATTTGTGCACCGCCGCCGTCAGTGTCAGCCAGTTTGCCGTGGCATACGGAGCTCCATCGCAATCTTTAACACTGGTAGCATACCGCGACAGCGTGGACGTGAACCGTATGTGCAGTTGACGGACTTTGAGCGAGGGCGTATAGTGGGCATGCGGGAGGCCGGGTGGACGTACCGCCGAATTGCTCAACACGTGGGGCGTGAGGTCTCCACAGTACATCGAGGTTGTCGCCAGTGGTCGGCGGAAGATGCACGTGCCCGTAGACCTGGAACCGGACCGCAGCGACGCACGGATGCACGCCAAGACCGTAGGATCCTACGCAGTGCCGTAGGGGACCGCACCGCCACTTCCCAGCAAATTAGGGACACTGTTGCTCCTGGGGTATCGGCGAGGACCATTCTCAAACCGTCTCCATGAAGCTGGGCTACGGTCCCGCACACCGTTAGGCCGTCTTCCGCTCACGCCCCAACATCGTGCAGCCCGCCTCCAGTGGTGTCGCGACAGGCGTGAATGGAGGGACGAATGGAGACGTGTCGTCTTCAGCGATGAGAGTCACTTCTGCCTTGGTGCCAATGATGGTCGTATGCGTGTTTGGCGCCGTGCAGGTGAGCGCCACAATCAGGACTGCATACGACCGAGGCACACAGGGCCAACACCCGGCATCATGGTGTGGGGAGCGATCTCCTACACTGGCCGTACACCTCTGGTGGTCGTCGAGGGGACACTGAATAGTGCACGGTACATCCAAACCGTCATCGAACCCATCGTTCTACCATTCGTAGACCGGCAAGGGAACTTGCTGTTCCAACAGGACAATGCACGTCCACATGTATCCCGTGCCACCCAACGTGCTCTAGAAGGTGTAAGTCAACTACCCTGGCTAGCAAGATCTCCGGATCTGTCCCCCATTGAGCATGTTTGGGACTGGATGAAGCGTCGTCTCACGCGGTCTGCACGTCGAGCACGAACGCTGGTCCAGCTGAGGCGCCAGGTGGAAATGGCATGGCAAGCCGTTCCACAGGACTACATCCAGCATCTCTACGATCGTCTCCATGGGAGAATAGCAGCCTGCATTGCTGCGAAAGGTGGATATACACTGTACTAGTGCCGACATTGTGCATGCTCTGTTGCCTGTGTCTATGTGCCTGTGGTTCTGTCAGTGTGATCATGTGATGTATCTAACCCCAGAATGTGTCAATAAAGTTTCCCCTTCCTAGGACAATGAATTCACGGTGTTCTTATTTCAATTTCGAGGAGTGTACATTTACGGGCGTCAACGTTGGATGAAGTTTGCTGACATGGGTTCCCATTATCTACTAAATCCCCTCTGCAACTTCCAAAGGGCGTAACATGAATTGTGAAACACCCTGTCTGATGTAGTGGTCATGGTAGCTGGAACCACCCAGAGAGCTGTTAATGATGCATCTCTATTTGTAATAGTCCTTTATTCATTTTAATGGGAAACGGAATTAGAGCAAGCGAGCAGCTATTGAACCTCAACGACGTCAGTGGCTGCCAGCGCGCCGGGCGCTGTTGTCAGCAACGGCCATCTAGGGAGCCATCACAGGACGCACTAGGTGCGTGGGGCAGTGGCTTTTTCGAAGCTGTACCCGAAGTGTGTCTGGCGCAGTTTCTGGCACCTTGACTAACTTATAGTCGGCACATACCACTAAAGATACTTTTTACACTCTAACATCCAGCGTAGCGGAAGTGGAAGACGTGTGCCTACACTTGGTGGTGAACAGCGATGATTCATGCCCTCAGAAACCAGTGTATAACAACAGAGAGACTAGGCTGCCCCTAAGCTAGGCTCGAACATGCATAGCACTAGGGAGGTGGTCCCCAGCAGTAGGCAGACACACTAAAGGAGATCCAGCGGTTCGAAGGTGCCGAGTCATCTGCAATATGACCCGCAGCTTTGGGGGTGATTGCCGCTCCTGGAGACAAAGTCCTTGGTAGGTTGGTTCATGTGGAGCCGGCTTCGACCTTGAACACAGCAGCTGATGGAGTCACCAGCGGTCAGCATCACGTACACACATCGATACCATCATCTACAGAGAATGTTGGCAAGCATGTGAGAATACGTGAGTGCGAATGTGATTGTGAGTGAGCGGCAAACCGGTAATAGGAGAGCGTTAATGAGGGTCTGCTGGCTAGTAGCTTTTCAACAGCATGGGGAGCTGTAGAAGCCAGGCGTCGCCCTTGTGTGGCTACGACTTAACTCGTTCCGCTTTTCACGTTTGCTAAGCTCCTGAAGGAGCATTGCCCAACTTCATCCTTTAGTGGTGCTGGCTTGCTTCTAATGTTCGTCAGCGTCCTGAATAAGTGGTCTTTCTTTCTGAATACACCTTCTTGTCATATGGTGTCTGTTTTTCAAGCTGACCCTCACTTTCTTCCACATGACATATTTTGCTGAGCATCGTCATAGCAGCTTACCGCACTCAGCAGAGTCTTGTGCAACACTCCTCCCTCCTTGAATAAAGCTGGTCTCTGGATTGGGACTTATGTATATTTCTGGACATAAATATCATAACATATGTTTCTGAAATTAGTATAAAACATAATGATTTCCTTGTTTTCTTACCCTATCCTTAGCATAAACGGTATGGTTCATTGACTGTTCCATAACTCCTTGCTGTGATTAGCCCAGTCCGATGGCAACTGGTGCACTGGGAGATCAAAAGCTCAGTTGGTTTTCTGCTTGAAGTAAACATAGATCATACTAAGAATGTCAAAACCACATCACTGCCGAAAAAACGGACACTCTGGGTCAGAATCATATTGCGCTGTTCATTGTTGTACGGTTGCACATCCTGGAACATTTGTTGGGTGTATTATGACCTTTCTATTGAGCTATTATTTCATCCAATGAATGGAAGACATCTGGTTTTAGGGTGTTATTTTAATAAGTTAGTTTCTGAATTGACAGTACATCTAACGGTTTTTCTGTCTAATAGAATGGGAGCTGCGCCAGATTAATTACAGTTGTCACAGTGAAATTAGCCGGGAGACGGCAAGCAGTCCCCCTTTGCCTCAAGTTGTACCATTAAGTAATATCACACTACTTTGCAGTTCCAGCCTCATCATTCAGTTGGGTCAACCTTGTTCATAACAATTAAAAATCAGTTCTCTGGAGTGCACAAAGTGTACATCTAATGCATTCCGACCATTTGGAAGTACAAGGCGTCAGAACATACGTTTGACGTGCTGTCGCATCTGTTTCACCTAAGAATAACTATATTTTACATGTTTGGCTGTCGGTCTGTACCGCTAATTCATTCTCCTTGGCGTAATGGGAGCTCATCCATCTACACGAATGCATACCTTCCTTTCTCCATGGGGACCTATACATATTTGCTCCCAGCTCCCCATTTTACCAGATGAGGGTGGAACCTACAATACTTGTAACGTGCATCTGCACTAGTACTGGGAATCGAACGGATATGTGACGTCTGGTTCTGTCAATTGTTGAAAAGTGGAAAACAATGACAACCTCTGTTCTGCAGGTTTCGCTACATGCTGTAGTGTTGCAGTTAGTTCTTGCCGTACCCTTCGCAGGCCAGTGAGCAACTGTCTTCGAGGTAACAGTGTATAACTCAATTTTCTATGTACGACGTTGTGAACTGCCTCCTATAATGCTGTGATTTCCACTCTTGCATCTCCTATGCTCTCAAGTATCGAACAGAGAAGTCTTGCTGTGGCAGTTCTCGCGTCTAGTGAATTTAGTCAGGTTTGTATTGCGTCTAAATCTTGGTCTTCATATACCCTTTTAGTTCGATAGCTAATTCCGTACCACCTGAGTATTGTTCAATATGATTCGCTCTATATTTGTCATCTGTGTAGTATGCCACTCCATAGCTGCCTTGTTGTTTGCTATTTCTCACATTTGCCCCAACGTGCTGTTTAATTCCTTGATATCATCGGTATCAGCCTTTCCGAATACTGTCTTCAATAATTTCCTATCCGCGTCCAGCCATCGCCTCTTTGGACGTACCAATGTCTGTGGTCCTAAATCCGTCATTTGGCGCAAGCGGCCCGAAACCCCCACATAGTGACAGCCACACACAATCTCTGAACTCCCCTTGGAACTCCTCTGCTATTCCGTTCTCTCTGGGTTTAAGATACAGTCCTGAAAACACCTCCTCCAACCTCCACCCATCATTCCTTACTTCCCAGGTGTTGTAACTTAGCCTCAGCGTCCATCGTCTTCATGTTGTTACTTCGGTAGTGCCAATGCTGCTAATCCCACAATACAAAAAGATGTAGAGTCATTAGAATTGCTGCACACGTTTTGTTGTCCTCGGTGGTAGCGACATCTGTGCGAAAGGATTCCGTTCCGCTCTCGTTCCGCCTTTTCATAGCTGGATTTACAAGGTGTCCATAATTAAAATTCCAGTGTCCAAACGCCGTACACAGAGAACCCCTGTTCGGAATGACGTCAGATTTGAACATCATGTTACTGACGCAGGGGGAAACGTCATGGAATAAATAATCAATTATTCAAAATGACAGTCACAATCGCATTATTTATTTTGCCACCAACCGGTTTCAACCAGCGATGAGGTCATCTTCAGGGCACTTTACACTGTAAAGTTATAATATTAAAAATGTTCAGATGCGTGTGAAATCTTATGGAACTTAACTGCTAAGGTCATCAGTCCCTAAGCTTACACACTACTTAACCTAAACTATCGTAAGGACAAACACACACACCCATGCCCGTGGGAGGACTCGAACCTCCGCTGGGACCAGCCGCATAGTCCATGACTGCAGCGCCCCTGACCGCTCGGCTAATCCCGCGCGGCAGTTATAATATTAGTAAGTAGCCATGAACGTAATCTACAAGCAATTAGTCAAAGTTACATAAATAAACAGATTTTTATAACCATTTGGTCACTCGCTGGGGTCGTTACCCTGCCTGTGCACGGCTGGTAATTACGCATGGTTGGCTCTCTGCATAAGCTTAAAAACGGCCAACAGCGCGTCGGCAGAGGGTAACGCCCTCCACGGTGACCAGCGGTAGTTACATGCTTAAGTAAGAAATCGTAAATTTTAAAGTTTGTTCCAGTTGTTATATAAAACGTAATAAATAACAAATAGGCTCTGAGCACTATGGGACTTAACTGCTGAAGTCAACAGTCCCCCTAGAACTTACAACTACTTAAACCTAACTAACCTAAGGACAGCACACACATCCATGCCCGAGGCAGGATTTGAACCTGCGACCGTAGCGGTCGCGCGGTTCCAGACTGTAGCGCCTAGAACAGCTCGGCCACTCCGACCGGTAAATAACAAATAATAATTACAACTAATTAAATCTCGAGAAATTTTCAGTTATTTAAAATTCAGGTAAAGTCATGGAACAAAGGCAAATTTAGCGAAAATTTGACTAGTAGATGCCGCTGTAAGCGTGGGAATATACACACCAACAGGAGCGCGGCACACGGCTGTTCCTCAAGAACAGCGACTGCACGCCAGTAGTCCTGCAGAAGTTCCGGAAAAGGGTATGAAAAAAGGTAACGGTCCGATGTCTGCTTAATCGCCTGGAGAAAATGATTAGAAAATTTGAAAATACAGGTGCTTTTGAAGTGCAATGTGGCAGGGGGAGGAAAACACTGATCTGACACCTATCGAATATGTGGCTACAGTATTGCAGGAGGGTTCGAGTGGTAATGTGTTTAATTTAGTATTCTCCTGGCTATTTTTTATTGATGGTTGTATTAACAGTTCTATGTGTTTACATGGCTCCTTTCTTATTACGTTCCTGAAGTAGATTTTATTATGAAGCACACATCGATGTATCTCAGGGACGTAGAAAGATACCAAACTATACAGGACCCAGATTAAACACAGTTTACGTTTATCGTGAACTAAATGTGGTTGATTTACTTCTCTGATTGAAATTAATCACGGATAAGAAACGTCTTTCATTATCTGCTTTTATAGTCTTGGGCCTAGCAAACTGAAATGTACTTTGGTTATATTTTTAACTACTTTTTCGTAGCAAAAATTATTTTAATGCTTGCTCTCTACAGTGAACGGAGATACCAGTCTGACAGTTAATATTGGCCAATTACTGAACAATGGGCTATCGCTTAGCGTAATGTTCGCTAAGTTAAAATTCCAGAAAACGAATATCAAGTAGTATCTCTTAAATCCTGTTCTCTGCCCATATTCTTCGTCTGTTAATAATTTCAGTCTCTTAACCTATCTCCGAAAATAAGGCTTTCTGTTTCCTTAACTGATTTATCACATTTGGGAAAAACTAGCCTCTTTGGAATCAATGTCGACCATACGGCGTATCCACTTTTAAGAATAAATTTACTCAAACACAATTTTAATAATACTGATATATCGTTTCAGTGTCCAACTCACAATTACACATCACATCGAAGTGATTAGTGCTAACGGACAAGGTTCGTACAGAACAGAACTGAATGTTGTGAGAGCGTGACATTATTGTTTCTGTTACTTATAATTAATGCAAATAAACGAATTTTAATATAGAATATTTTTAATTCTTTACTCTCTTAGGATTATTTTGTATTTCTTTTTTGTAACTAATACGTGAATATTTCAGTTAACTAATTAAAGTTTCTTTTTTATTAAAATTACGACTTAAGGCCGTCAAAGCGTACCTAGAGTGTGCAACATGCAGTGCATGGGGAACTGCCCGAATGTTGGACATGCCTGTGACATGCTGTATAAAATCCTACGAAACATCCTGCATAGTTATCTAAGCAAAATCACTAACGTTCAGAGGTTGGTTTCTGCTGACCAGCCAGCAAGGCAAACGATTACTCTGAGATATCTTGCTCGCATGTAAGTGGACAATGAATAGCCAGGGAACATTCTGTGGGCAGACGAAGCCCATTTCCATTTCCAAGGACATGTCAACACGCAAAACTGCAGAATCTTGGCAACGGAAAATCCGCACGCACATCAACCGAATCCAGTTCATTCTGCAAAGGTGGCTGTGTGGTGTGGTTTGACGGCATGGTTTATCGTAGGGCCGTATTTTTTGGACGAGATAAATCCTGCGGGTCCTGTTGCCAGTACCGTTATTGGTAAAAGCTATGAGAGTGTTTTGCGCACCAGTGCCATTCCAAGCCTTCAACAACATAGGTGTGTGGTAGGATCATTTTTATGCCAGGTGGCGTTCCTCTCCACATTGCACAGCCAGTGAAGTTGCTCTGCAGAGTCACTTCGGAAATCTTAGATTTATCAGCAGTCATTTCCCTACAGTCTGGCCGTCCAGATCACCCTACCTTAACCCGTGTAACCTTAATCCATATCGTATTCAGACGAACGAAGCTGAATTGAAGGCACGCATTGCGCAATCCATTCTGAAAGTGACCCCCGAGACACTACGATTGTTGTGGTACTTGCCGTTTTTCGATTTCAGTTTGTGGCAGAAAACGGCAGGCAGTATATCGAACATGTCTTCCACCAGTCTCGTGACAGTTACAAATCGATGTCATTTTGCTTTCTATGCGGTTTTTGGCCCCATGACAATTAAAAGTCGACATCATTTTGCTTCCTATGCGGCGCACGTCTACGTTTGACTGGGTCTGGCCGTGCACTCGTTCCGTTTCGTTGCTGCCTGAGTACAGCGGAAATACTGCAGTACCTAAGCAACGTATATTTTCGAGTGTCTACTGCACCACAAGATTTATTTTTAGTAAATAGTACGCAAACGAAGTCCCACCAGTGTGGGCGGGTGAAGGCTGTGAGCCCTTATTCGCTCTTACGTATGACGCAGCCATCCGCCATTGGCATCGGTACAAAATTGATGTAACGCCTCTGATTAAATAGCAGAATTCCATTTTATTTTCTAATTTATTTCCACTTGTATGAAAAGTAGCCTAGAGACACGAGTCGACACTTCACATCTGCCAAGTGCAAAGCGTAGACCAAAAGATGAAGAAAAAAAAGGAAAAGAAGAAATAACACGTAAGCTGTGCGATGTTGATAAATCTAAAGAAATTGAAGCAGAAGCCGTAGAAGTTGCACTTCTATGTACTAATAATGCAGTAGACCCATTATAAAACATTTATTAGGCTCTGCAACTCTTTCCGTCATTGACACATTTTCAAGAGGTAATACTGTAGTCGAACGGACATCAAATCCTCCGAATTCAAGCATATCGTCCTCCAACCAAAGAGAAGTTAAAATCACGACCTCTCGCCCAGAGACGCCTTCTTTAAGCCTAAGAGTGGTGAAAAGTACAGGGTGATTTTAATTAAAGTTAAACTTTCAAACCGCTGTAGAAATAACACCATTGGTCAGAATGACGACAAATTGCAACGGAATATTATCGGAGAAGGTGGAAAACGTATGGCAGAAGAAAAATAAATAGTTATAAAATGTAGATATAGATAGCGCTGTAAGCATCATAATTTAAAAGTGGTAGACTACAAACGACAAATGAACATACAACAACGCCTAAGGTGTAAGTTCGACGTTAAACAAAATTTACTACTCACTGTGCACGGGTGTACAGGTGTGATACT
The DNA here is from genome assembly GCF_023897955.1 of Schistocerca gregaria. Lineage (NCBI taxonomy): Eukaryota > Metazoa > Arthropoda > Insecta > Orthoptera > Acrididae > Schistocerca > Schistocerca gregaria. Next base: position 518,485,797 of record NC_064924.1, read on the forward strand.
GTTAGTTACGTAAGCCCATCCACCACGGCAAGGTCATATCACATCGGATGCGAAAAATCGGGATTTAATTGTCCTAAAGCCAAAAACGGCATAAAAAGCACCAATCACGCCGGTTTTTAATTGTCCTGAGGCCAAAAATCGCATAAAAAGCATCAATCCAAATCAAATCGGATTATACCTTACGTGTGACAGCAACAAAACATGTCCAATTGCTGTCCATCGTTTTCTGCAAGAAGTTGAAATCGAGTTACAGCAAGTTCCAGAACTGATCGAAGTGTTTCCGGAGTCACGTTCAAAATGTGTTGCACAATTCGTGCCTTCAAAGCAGCTAAGTTTAGAATCGAAACACCACGTAACATCTTTCAGATAGTCCCACAGCCAGAAGCCACACGGATTAAGATCAGGTGATCGGGATGGCCAGGATGCAGGGAAATGGCGACTGATAATTCCAGTATTTCCGAAGTGGCGCTTCAGCAACTGTTTAACTGGATTTTCAATGTGCGGAGGTGCGCCATCCTGCATAAAAATGGTCTCATCCACACTTAAACGCCGTTGGAGAGCTGGAATGACGTGGTTGCGCAAAAGACACTCATAGTGCTTACCAGTGACGGTATAGGTAACAGAACCCGAAGCATCTGTCTCTTCGAAAAAATATGGCCTTATGATAAACGATGCCGTAAACCCGCACCACACAGTGACCTTTTCAGGATGAATTGGTACCGGTTGATCTGGTGTGGATTTTCCGTTGCCCATATTCGACAATTCTGTGTATTGACGTATCCTGTCAGATAGAAATGGACTTCATCTGTCTGCAAAATCTTCCATGGCAAATCATTGTGCACTTCCAAGCGAGTAAGAAATACTAAAGCAAAGGTCTTGTTCATAGGTCGACAGGAAGCAGCTCGTGCAAGTGGGTAATTTTGAATGGATAGCAACGAAGGATGTTCCGTAGGATTTTACGTACCGTGATCACGGGTAAGCCCAACCTTCGGCCGATTCTCTGTGCACTAGACGTTTTCACACCACCACTCGTCTCCTCCTGAATTGTTTTAGCCACTGCTCCCATTGACGTCGAATCAATTCGTTTCCTCCCTCTACCAGGTTGCACACCAAAAGATCCCGTCTTTTCGAATTTGCAAATCATTTTCTCCAAACCCATGGCAGTCATTGGACCGACGCCTTTTGTCAAACCCTTCAGTGTCTGGAACTTCTGCAGAGTGACGTGTGTACAGTCATCATTCTTGTAATACAGCTTTACAAACAGAGCACGAGCCTGTATTGAGACAGTCATGGCGAACGTCGCAGACGAGAATGGAGGAAAATCGGTCCTGCGTACGACAGATGTTTTCATTTACGTATTCTGACGCTTACAGCGTCCTCTATTGATCAATTTTCAGACTGTTTTTTTTTTTCTTATTCTTTAATACGTTTTCCCCCTCCTCCGATAATATTTCCTTGCAATTTGACCTCATTGTGACCAGTCGTGTTATTTCTACAGCGTTTTGAAAGTTTAATTATAATCACACTGTATATTACATGTTTTAGATGTCTTTCGTACTGTACAAGCCAAAAACGAAAGAAACGTAAATTGTATTCCAACGATATTGGTGAACGGCAGAGTAATTTTTATCAATGTTACTCGATTTCGAAAGAAGATAGCGATGTTCAACACATAAATGCTTTGGCGGAAGGGGTGGGCAGCAGTTTGCGATTGTTTGCCGTGGTGTACGGTATGGTGTCGAAGTTAAGTGTCTGTAGGAAGATACAGGACGACTTAGACAAAATCTCCAGTTTGTATGATGAATGAAAGCTAGCCCTAAATGTGGAAAAACGCTGATGAGTAGGAATAGGAAACCTTTAATGTTCGGGTACAGTATTACGAGCGTCCTGCTTGAAACAGACAAGTGGGTTGAATACCTCGGCCTAACGTTGCAAAGTGATATGAGATGGAACGAGCATGTGAGAAGTGTGGTAGGAAAGGCGAATGGTCGACTTCGGTTTATTGGGAGAATTTTAAGAAAGAGTGGTTCACCTGCAAAGGAAATCGCATGTGTGACGCTGACGCTGGTGCGAGCTATTGTTGAGTACTGCTCGAGTGTTTGAGATCCGTACCAGGATCTGACAGAAGAAAGACATCGAAGCAATTCAGAGGCAGGCTGCTGGATTTGTTACTGATAGGTGAGAACAACACGTAAGTATTACGGAAACACTTCGATAACTCAAATGGGAATTCCTGGAGGGAAGACGACGTTCTTTTCGAGAAACACTATCGAGAAAATTTAAGAACCGGCATTTGAAGCAGACTGCCAAACGATTCTACTGCCGCCAACATACACTGCACCTAAGGACCACAAAGAAAAGATACGAGAAATTAGGGCTTATACTGAGGCAATAACTGGAAGTGGTACAGGGTACCCTCTGCCACGCACTTTGCGATGGCTTGCGGAGTATCTATGTAGATGAAGATGTAGATCAGTAATTTTTTGTCTTCAAATAAAATGTACGATAAAGAAAACAAACCGCGATTCTGTCAAAAGTCGTTTTTCGCATACGGATATAAACTAAAGAATAAAACTCACATGACACATTATTTGTGTTATTTAGAATCTAAAGGGAAACTTTTCTGTTTTGTTTAAAAAGTTACCGATTCACGTGATTTACGAAAGATGGACTCGACGACTGGAGGAAAATAAATACCTGTATGTTGCTGAAAAAGCACGAAGAAAGCAATTCACATAAGCAAGCGATAATTCGATTGTTAGTTCGCAAAGACAAGGATGTGTGTGTCGATTCTCAACTTATGAGTCAAACTGAGACTGAACCAAAGTATTGGCGGACATTTCTACAACGAATCATTGCATAGCTTTTTTAGCACAATGAGGTGTTGCCTTCCGGAGCAGTGATGGAACTGTTGGATCACGTCACAACGGAAATTATTTAAGTTTGTTAGAATTAATAGCCAAATTTTACGTTTTTCGCTGCCCAACATATACTTATTCTTGCAAATAAAGGAAAGGAACATACGTCATATTTGTTATTAACAACATGCGAGAAATTTATACACACAGTTGCATCAAGCCTATGGGATCATTGCTAAATTAAAAGATGCAAATAGTATCCTGTTTCAATGGATTCCACTCCAGATATTTCACACGTAGACGAACTAATTCTGATAGTACCCTAGGTTTTGATAACTAGAATAGTGGAAAGATTTGTAAGTGCTTGGATCTGAAAGCACATAATGTTGTGCAACTCGCCCAAAGCTTACTACATTTCTCAAATGAAAATAACACTGGCATCAGAGATTGTCTTGAGCGAAATTATGACAATGCCAGCAATCTGAATGGGAAGTACAGCAGCTTAGAAGCACGAGCTAAGGAGATAATTAAATACAGAGAATACAGTCCTTGTTCAGCACATTCATTAAATTTGGTTGCCAAGTGCGCTGAAGAATACTATACGGAAAAATCTTTGTTTTCTCGCTTTCGTAGAAAGTTTCTATACTCTTTTTTCTTTTCTTTTTTTTTTTTGCCGCTTCAATCTATCAATGCGCTCTACTTTTGAAAGCACTGAAAGAAACTAGTTCAAAAATCCCGATTTTTCAAAGGTTGTCGTACACTACGTGGTTAGCCCGAACAGGTGCTACGGAGATACTTTTATGCGGTTTTACCACTATCAAGCAAGCTTCGGATGAGATCTCTAATAACATTGATCAAAAGGCATAGAGTGGTAATCAGGTTTCTGGGCTAGTTTCGAAGATGGATAAGTTGGAAAGAAATCTTAGAATGCTAGCAAGCGACTAGCGCGTCTGATTGAGACGTTAACACTGGATACGCTCTTTATAAATCGTTGCACGGGTACATCCAAGCAACAGACTTAAAGACGATGCAAGTAAAAGATCATATTTCACGTACCTTCAGTGCCAGATCAAGGAAGCGTGGGGTCCGTAGCAAATTCTAAGAAGAGGCTCTTGGTTTGCTCTACGCCTCATAGTTTTCGATATGGAATAAAACCTCATTTAAAAAAGTTGTCTATTTAATTTGGGGAAATTTACGACCTAATTCAGGGTCTCTGCTACACTCGGTGAGTTGGGGAAAAGCAAACACCTGGACAACATTTTGAAAATCAGGTGTTTATTGTCATTACTGATAATGTGCTGTCTGCATTAACTAAACGCACGGAGGCATACTATCAAGTGACTGGTGTAGTTGAAAAACAGGGAAGATTTCCGTCATTAAGAGCAGAAGAGATCTTGAAAAGGATTCCAATTATCGTCAGTGCTTAACCAAACGATTTGGAAGAAAGCCTAAGTGACGAACTGGTGCAGTTTTCTGAGTTGCTCAAAACAAATGTGGCTGCTGCTAGTGATAGCAAAGAGCACGAAACCCTGGAATTGCAGTTTTATTAATTTTTAAAGGAAAATTAATTAAAATCGTGTTTTCAAAATGTAGAAATAGACTTACGCAGTTACTTGCCTTTAATGATCACCAGCTGCAGTGGATAACGTTCTTTCCCACCGTTAAAAGGAACACCATGTGATAAGAACGTGTAAACAACCTTGCATTAATGAACACAATGTGATTTTCTTAGGAACACTGTTTTGTCTACTGTTACTGGTAAATTCGCCCAAATTAAATAGAGACCTTTTTAAAATGAGGTTTTATTTCATATCGAAAACTATGAGGCGTAGAGCAAACCAAGATGCTCTTCTTAGCAATTGCTACGGACGCCACACTGCCTTGATCTGGCACTAAGCATACGCTTACTAGCTGACCATATAACTAGCAAGCCTCTCGCCTCGCTTGCTGCGTCTTCTCTAACCGAGGGACGGCTCTTGCTTAATGCTTACTCGTTTAGCTGAGCCACTATGCTGCAACTTACCAGCCACGTATTGCTGAATACAATCTTCCGTACCTAGACTAATACATGTAAATGATGTACTACTTGTAACGTAACAAACTGACACCAGCCACACAAACTGGATGCTTAATGACCCCGAAAATTGTGAATTTGACTGTAATGTCACTTCTTTTCGATTATTTTGTACACATCAACTACTTGCCACATCCAGTCCCACTTGCTGTGGTACTTTGGGGTCTAACCCTACAGTGTACACTCCTGGAAATGGAAAAAAGAACACATTGACACCGGTGTGTCAGACCCACCATACTTGCTCCGGACACTGCGAGAGGGCTGTACAAGCAATGATCACACGCACGGCACAGCAGACACACCAGGAACCGCGGTGTTGGTCGTCGAATGGCGCTAGCTGTGCAGCATTTGCGCACCGCCGCCGTCAGTGTCAGCCAGTTTGCCGTGGCATACGGAGCTCCATCGCAGTCTTTAACACTGGAAGCATGCCGCGACAGCGTGGACGTGAACCGTATGTGCAGTTGACGGACTTTGAGCGAGGGCGTATAGTGGGCATGCGGGAGGCCGGGTGGACGTACCGCCGAATTGCTCAACACGTGGGGCGTGAGGTCTCCACAGTACATCGATGTTGTCGCCAGTGGTCGGCGGAAGATGCACGTGCCCGTCGAACTGGGACCGGACCGCAGCGACGCACGGATGCACGCCAAGACCGTAGGATCCTACGCAGTGCCGTAGGGGACCGCACCGCCACTTCCCAGCAAATTAGGGACACTGTTGCTCCTGGGGTATCGGCGAGGACCATTCGCAACCGTCTCCATGAAGATGGGCTACGGTCACGCACACCGTTAGGCCGTCTTCCGCTCACGCCCCAACATCGTGCAGCCCGCCTCCAGTGGTGTCGCGATAGGCGTGAATGGAGGGACAAATGGAGACGCGTCGTCTTCAGCGATGAGAGTCGCTTCTGCCTTGGTGCCAATGATGGTTGTATGCGTGTTTGGCGCCGTGCAGGTGAGCGCCACAAGCAGGACTGCATACGACCGAGGCACACAGGGCCAACACCCGGCATCATGGTGTGGGTAGCGATCTCCTACACTGGCCGTACACCTCTGGTGATCGTCGAGGGGACACTGAATAGTGCACGGTACATCCAAACCGTCATCGAACCCATCGTTCTGCCATTCCTAGACCGGCAAGGGAACTTGCTGTTCCAACAGGACAATGCACGGCCGCATGTATCCCGTGCCACCCAACGTGCTGTAGAAGGTGTAAGTCAACTACCCTGGCCAGCAAGATCTCCGGATCTTTCTCCCATTGAGCATGTTTGGGACTGGATGAAGCGTTGTCTCACGCGGTCAGCACGTCCAGCGCGAACGCTGGTCCAACTGAGGCGCCAGGTGGAAATGGCATGGCAAGCCGTTCCACAGGACTACATCCAGCATCTCTACGATCGTCTCCATGGGAGAATAGCAGCCTGCATTGCTGCGAAAGGTGGATATACACTGTACTAGTGCCGACATTGTGTATGCTCTGTTGCCTGTGTCTATGTGCCTGTGGTTCTGTCAGTGTGATCATGTGATGTATCTGACCCCAGGAATGTGTCAATAAAGTTTCCCCTTCCTGGGACAATGAATTCACGGTGTTCTTATTTCAATTTCCAGGAGTGTATTTTTCCAGAGGTATTTGAAAGTGCCACACATTGCTAGCCGTGCCTTCTGAAGTATGACTGCTAGATTTATCTAAGGCCGATGCTCATTGGGTCTTGCTAATAAGTGATATATACAGCAAGTTTGGTTGAAATTGTTCTAGGCGTTCCAGGGATAAGAGATAAGTTAGATGTCTTTCCTGTTTGCGATGATACAGGGTATCTGTCGGTGTTAGAAGTCCAGAATCGTGTTACACTCCTTTGAAGAGCGAGATTGTGAACTTGTCTTGGGCACCAAATTCGCCTGATCGGAACCCGATGGAAAACATCTGGGACGCTATTGCGCACCATCACCTCGCGCAGTGTAGGTGAGTCGTTGGCAAAGAAACGGCTCCGAAGGAATGGTTCACTAATACTAATGGAAGGACGGAGAACTGACTTACTTGTATAAGGAACGGTCGTTAACCACTTTCTCTTGCTCTTGGTCAATTTCTATCCATGACTGAAACCTCGACTTCTACCTCTTGAAGTACGGCATTCACTGCCCACCAGTGGTAATTTATAATGTTGCAATACACTGAAGAGCCAGAGAAACTGGTAAACCTGCCTAATATCGTGTAGCGACCCAGCGAGAAGGCAGAAGTGCAGCAACACGATGTTGCATGAACTCGACTAATGTCTGAAGTAGTGCTGGAGGGAACTTACAATATAAAAAAATGATAATATAATAGGATAGGGAATGAATGATAATAAAATGTTGGAATGTGTGGCTTTTTTAAAATGGATGAATTAAAGAGATTAATTCTTTGGCATGAAGGACAAGCACAATAAGCTAGGCATTGCCTGTAACGGGAAAGGAATCATTTTAGTTTATATTTATATAAATAAATCGTCTTCATAGTATTTTATGCGTACCAATTATTAATATTATGTCCGATCGCCGTCTCCTTGACTGTGGCCGTGTTATTATATTCGGATCTTCGTAAATTTTCCGAAGTACACAGGTGGTCTTCCGTTCTTCTTATTGGATTACTACTTGAAATAATAATAACTCTCACAAATATTCTGTTAATAATCACTACTATATTTCTGTTACATGCACATAGAAAATACACACAACGGCGGTCTGCAATTACTCGCTAAAAAATGGCGGTTCTCACTCGTTCACTCACTGAGCGAAACCTTCCTTCCAACAACTCGTACAAGAACAAAAACTGCTCTGTCTTTTAACATCTGAAAGTCAAAAATACCTGACGGTAGGCACAGGCTCTACGCTGGGCTACTACCACCTCATCTTTTCTCTTTGCTTTTAAAGAGGATGAAAACATAAAAGTAAGAAATGCAAAAGGTATATCACAAAATGACACAATGAATCCTGCAGGGCTGTCCATAAATCCGTGAGAGTACAAGGGGATGAGGGTTTCTTCTGAACAGAACGTTCCAAGGCATCCCAGATGGGCTGAATAACGTCCATGTCTGCGGAGTTTGGTGGCCAGCGGAAGTGTTTAAACTCATAACAATGTTCCTGTATTTAGTCTGTAGCAATTCTAAGACATTTCGAGTGTCTCATTTTCCTGCTGGAATTGCCCAAGTGCGTCGGAATGCACAATGGATGCAGATGGTCAGACTGGATGCTTCCGTACGTGTCATCTGTCCGAGTCGTATCTAGACGTATTAAGGGTCCCATATCACTCCAACTGCAAACGTCCCACAACATTACAGAGCCTCTACTAGCTTGAATAGCCATGGTGACATGATTGAGGTTGTCTCCGTACCCGTGCACGTCCATCCGCTCGATATATTTTGAAACCAGGCAACATGTTTCCTCAACAGTCCAATGTCTGTGTTGACGGGCCCAGGTGAGGCGTAAAGCTTTGTATTGTGCAGTCATCAAGGGTACACGAGTGTGCCTTCATCTCTGAAAGCCCATATCCATTATGTTGCGTTGAATGGTTCGCACCTTGACACTTGTTGATGGCCCAGCATTGAAATCTGCAAAATGGCGTTCCATTAATGTCACATTGAATGATTCTCTTCAGTCTTCGTTGGTCCCGTTCTTGCCGGATCTTTTTCCGGCCGGAGCGATGTCGGAGATTTGATGTTTTACCGGGTTCCTGATATTCACGGTGCACTCGTGAAATGGTCCCACGGGAAAATCCCCACTTCATCCCTACCTCGGAGATGCTGTGTCCCATCGTTCGTACGCCAACTGTAACAACACGTTGTAACTCACTTAAATCTTGATAATCTGCCATTGTAGCAGCAGTAACCGATCTAACAACTGCGCCAGACGCTTGTTGTCTTACGTAGGCGTTGCCGACAGCAGCGCCCTATTCTGCCTGTTTACATTTCTCTGTATTTGAAGAGGGGTGCCTCTACCAGTTTGTTTGGCGCTTCAGTAAAATTATACGTTAATTTTAAAACAACAAGTCCCGATTAACTGTAACTCGCTTTTCGATGTGAAAGTTTTTGAGAACAAAGTTCCAATATTTTCCACTGGAGCTTCCACAAATGATAATTAGTAACGGTAAGGTTTAATGAAATTACAAGAATGTATCAAAACAGTTCCCTGTATCACTATTTTCACTTTTCAGCTTGTGAAGCATAGCTCTGAAGCTATGCTTTGTATGTTCAAAAGTCTCCAGATTTTTTAAAGTTTGTGTTTTGAAACTCTTTAATTACCCTTAATATTGACGTACATACGCTATATACGAAATACTTAAATAACTTTTAAATCTGTATATTTGATTTTTATTGAAACAGAGTATGTGTCACGTGAAAAAACGTTTACAATGAAAGCAATTTTTTTAAATTTTCATTTTAAAAAATTTGCCACGTTTTTTGTCCAATACTCTACAACTTCGTTTTTATAGAGCAGCAGGGGAATAAGCGGAGTGCTGCCTTCGGCTGCCTTGGATGCGGAAGCACCCATCGTATGGGCACGAACAATCTGCCCACGTTCGGATTCACTGAGCTCCGAATTAATGCACTCGCAACTACACAGTACACTGTTATGACCACTAATGACACTTGCAACTTATTTAGGATACAACAGCGCAATTTGCAGGAACTTAAGTTCAAGGATACATTTCCATACTTTTGTATATGTGTATACAGGGTGGTCCATTGATAGTGACCGGGTCATATATCTCCCGAAATAAGCATCAAACGAAAATACTACCAAGAACGAAACTCGTCTAGCTTGAACGGGGAAACCAGATGGCGCTATGGTTGGCCCGCTAGATGTCGCTGCCATAGGTCAGAGAGATATCAACTGCGTTTTTTTTAATAGGAACCCCCATTTTTATTACATCTTCGTGTAATACGTAAAGAAATATGAATGTTTTAGTTGGATCACTTTTTCGCTTTGTGATAGATGGCGCACTGGCGGAATGTTACGTGATACCATGTACTTACACGTTTGTGACTATAACTGTTCCATCTACCACAAAACGAAAAAGTGGTCCAACTAAAACATTCATATTTCTTTACGTACTACACGAATATGTAATAAAATATGGGGGTTCCTATTTAAGAAAACGCAGTTGATATCCGTCTGACCTATGGCAGCGCCATCTAGCGGACCAACCATAGCGCCGTCTGGTTTCCCCCTTCAAACTAGACGAGTTTCGTTCTTTGTAAAAAAAATGGCTCTGAGCACTATGGGACTTAACATCTGTGGTCATCCGTCCCCTAGAACTTAGAACTACTTAAACCTAACTAACCTAATGACACACCCACATCCATGCCCGTGCAGGATTCGAACCTGCGACCGTAGCAGTCGCGCGGTTCCGGAATGAGCGCCTAGAACCGCGAGACCACCGCGGCCGGCTTCGTTAAAAACACACATGCTTTCGTTTTAGAATGTTTACAAATATGTACATTCATGGGCCCCAGCCCTACATTGAGACCGGTGAAAGTCGTTTTCCAACAGCTGTTATTGTTCCAGAGATATTTTGGCTGGGACACCCTGTATACTCCTTCCACCTTTCTCCTTTCCCTTCTTTGCTTAGAACTGGGTTTCCATCTGAGTTCTTGATATTCATACAAGTGGCTTTCTTCTTCTCCAAAAGTCTCTTTAATTTTCCTGTAGGCAGTATCTATCTTACCCCTAGTGAGATAAGCCTCTACATCCTTACATTTGTCCTCTAGCCATTCCTGCTTAGCCATTTTGCACTTCCTGTCAATCTCATTTTTGAGACGTTTGTATTGCTTTTTGCCTGGTTCATTTACTGCGTTTTTATATTTTCTCCTTTCTTCTGCTGTAAGTGTGTACTGTTCACAACGTGCAAGTGTGCTGTGGTCAACATGGTTTATTCCTTAGAACAGAGGATTTTTCTGGTGTTGGAATTCCACCGCCTAGAACACAGTGTTGTTGCAACAGACGAAGTTTTCAACGGAGGTTTAATGTAACCAAAGGACCGAAAAGCGATACAATAAAGGATCTGTTTGAAAAATTTCAACGGACTGGGAACGTGACGAATGAACATGCTGGAAAGGTAGGGCGACCGCGTACGGCAACCACAGAGGGCAACGCGCAGCTAGTGCAGCAGGTGATCCAACAGCGGCCTCGGGTTTCCGTTCGCCATGTTGCAGCTGCGGTCCAAATGATGCCAACGTCCACGTATCGTCTCATGCGCCAGAGTTTACACCTCTATCCATACAAAATTCAAACGCAACAACCCCTCAGCGCCGCTACCATTGCTGCACGAGAGACATTCGCTAACGATATAGTGCACAGGATTGATGACAGCGATATGCATGTGGGCAGGATTTGGTTTACTGACGAAGCTTATTTTTACCTGGACGGATTCGTCAATAAACAGAACTGGCGTATATGGGGAACCGAAAAGCCCCATGTTGCAGTCCCATCGTCCCTGCATCCTGAAAAAGTACTGGTCTGGGCCGCCATTTCTTCCAAAGGAATCATTGGCCCATTTTTTAGATCCGAAACGATTACTGCATCACGCTATCTGGACATTCTTCGTGAATTTGTGGCGGTACAAACTGCCTTAGATGACACTGCGAACACCTCGTGGTCTATGCAAGATGGTGCCCGGCCACATCGCACGGCCGACGTCTTTAATTTCCTGAATGAATATTTCGATGATCGTGTGATTGCTTTGGGCTATCCGAAACACCCAGGAGGCGGCGTGGATTGGCCTCCCTATTCGCCAGACATGAACCCCTGTGACTTCTTTCTGTGGGGACACTTGAAAGACCAGGTGTACCGCCAGAATCCAGAAACAATTGAACAGCTGAAGCAGTACATCTCATCTGCATGTGAAGCCATTCCGCCAGACACGTTGTCAAAGCTTTCGGGTAATTTCATTCAGAGACTACGCCATATTATTGCTACGCATGGTGGATATGTGGAAAATATCATACTATAGAGTTTTCCAGACCGCAGCGCCATCTGTTGTTGACAATTGTAACTACTGTAATTTCGAAAGTTTGTCTGCCTGAAAATGTACTGTTGTCCCAAGCATATTGCAACAAACGGTGTATTTCTATCGCTGCTCGTTTAGTTTGTATTGCCGTTTCAAATATACCGGCCATTTTTGAAACACCCTGTATACATATATATAGTGTGTGTGTGGAAGCTTTCGTGTGTTCAGTCTCTACATTAAGCAAGCTGTGAAGGAAACCAAGGAAAAATTTAGAAAGGGGGAAGGAATAAATGAAATGTCTATGAGAACTAGGGGACTGAACTTCTGAGGTCATCAGTAGAAGCAATAAAAGATTGCGTTCGCCCATGAGGTAATTTTGTCAGATATTTCCTCAGCATCGTCTGATTCAATTGCACTACAATCACATACCCTTTTCTCCTTGTCTTTGATGTTTGTCTCAAAGAACTCTTGTCGAGACATTACCTATTCTGTATAATAGACTATTTCCGTTGCCAAATCGGACAAAATTACTTCATGGGCCAACGCAATCTTTTATTCCTTCTACTGATGACCTCAGAAGTTAAGTCCCCTAGTTCTCATAGCCATTTCATTTATTCCTTCCCCCTTCTAAATTTTTCCTTGGTTTCCTTCACAGCTTGCTTAATGTAGAGACTGAACACACACACACACACACACACACACACACACACACACACACACACACACACACACACACACACACATACTGCCCAAGATAGCTGGGACACCCTGTATAGAGGGTCTATACAAGGTCTATGTACTTGACGACGATACTATGGAAATTGAAGAGGATGTAGATGAAGATGAAATGGGTGACACGATACTGCGTGAAGAGTTTGACAGAGCACTGAAAGACCTGAATCGAAACAAGGCCCCGGGAGTATACAACATTGCATTGGAACTACTGACAGCCTTGGGAGAGCCAGTCCTGACAAAACTCTACCATCTGGTGAGCAAGATGTGTGAGATAGGTGAAACACCCTCAGACTTCAAGAAGAATATAATTACTCCAATCCCAAAGAAAGCAGGTGTTGACAGATGTGAAAATTACCGAACTATCAGTTTAATGAGCTGCAGCTGCAAAATACTAACACGAATTCTTTACAGACGAATGGAAAAATTAGTAGAATCCGACCTTGGGGAAGATCAGTTAGGATTCCGTAGAAATGTTGGAACACGTGAGGCAATACTGACCTTACGACTTATCTTAGAAGAAAGATTAAGGAAAGGCAAACCTACGTTTCTAGCATTTGTAGCCTTAGAGAAAGCTTTTGACAATGTAGATTGAAATACTCTCTTTCAAATTCTGAAGGTGGCAGGGGTAAAATACAGGGAGCGAAAGGCTATTTACAATTTGTACAGATACCAGATGGCAGTTATAAGAGTCGAGGGGCATGAAAGGGAAGCAGTGGTTGGGAAGGGAGTGAGACAGGGTTGTAGCCTCTCCCCGATGTTATTCAATTTGTATATTGAGCAAGCAGTAAAGGAAACAAAAGAAAAATTCGGAGTAGGTATTAAAATCCATGGAGAAGAAATAATAATGTTGACGTTCGCCAATGACATTGTAATTCTGTCAGGGACAGCAATGGACTTGGAAGAGCAGTTGAACCGAATGGACAGTGTCTTAAAAGGAGTGTATAAGATGAACATCAACAAAAGCAAAACAAGGATAACGGAATGTAGTCTAATTAAGTCGGGTGATGCTGAGGGAATTAGATTAGGAAGTGAGACACTTAAAGTAGTAAAGGAGTTTTGCTATTTGGGGAGCAAAATAACTGATGATGGTCGAAGTAGACAGGATATGAAATGTAGGCTGGCAGTGGCAAGGAAAGCGTTTCTGAAGAAGAGGAATTTGTTAACATCGAGTATAGATTTAAGTGTAAGGAAGTCGTTTCTGAAAGTATTTGTATGGAGTGTAACCATGTATGGAGGTGAAACCTGGACGATAAATAGTTTGGACAAGAAGAGAATAGAAGTATTCGAAATGTGGTGCTACAGAAGAATGCTGAAGATTATATGGGTAAAAATCGTAGAGGGAGACCAAGAGATGACTACACTAAGCAGATTCAGAAGGATGTATGTTGCAGTAGGTACTGGGGGATGAAGACGCTTGCACAGGATAGAGTAGCATGGAGAGCTGCATCAAAGCAGTCTCAGGACTGAAGACAACAACAGCAACAAGAACAACGGAGGTATAGTTATAGGACCACAACAAAAATCGCATAAAAATGTTGTCTAGTGATCGCTCTCCTCAGATTGAGAGCTTAAGGTTTAGTGTACTGATAATGTGCGGCCCCTTACGGAAGCAGTTTATTCAATGGGCACGGTAAGAACAAATAGTTCTGCGCGCAAGTAAGAGGACACGTTTCGGAACGTTAAACAGGTTCGTTCCCACCAGATCAGCATAAGCCCTTCCATCAATATGTCGCTACTGTCTGGGAGCTCCGTCCTGTAAAGGGAGGATCCATCGATAAAAGCACACAGGAGCGTGGACGAGGCGAGGGGGCGGAGTAACGACAAAGGAATTCGGCATTGCAGAGGGAAGAAGTGTGTGCCTTTTCAACGTGAAGAGTGGTGAGGTGGGGGGTAGGGGAAGGATAAAGGGGGACGGGAGTGTTCGGGGTGCGGGGGGAGGAAACTGCATCGACGGCGAAGGGACAGAGAGGAATGGTGGACAGGGGACAGTCGAACGGGCGATGGAAATGGAATTCCTCGCTGCCGGAATTCAGTGCAGATGCTCCTGCCGGCGGGCCGGGGTTATTGCCAAAAGACAACAATGCCGCGCAGGTCCCCGCAACCGCAGCGCGCCGCCAAAGGCAGAGGCCCGCCTCTCTGGGGCCTAACTCGATTGTCTCCGGCGGCCGTGCGGTCGAGTCGCGTCACGGGCAGCGGCAGCCAACCGGCCGGCTTTCCGCCGAAGCCGTGACGCGCAGAGCCGTACCTGCAGCGGACTGCGGTGCTGCGCCTTTAAAACGAGCAGCCGCTCCGTACGCTGAGGGCGCGTCACCTCTGTTATCCAGAGCGTACTTCGGCGGAATCCGAGGGCGTTATACGTGAAGGTAAAAACGCCGTCCGACGAAGCTTGCGAGCAAATGTAATGCACGACAGCAAACTGGAAAAAATTCTCGCCACTGTGTGAATACATCGCTGGCGTCAGTCACGCGACGTCATGTATTTGAACGAGTCGGGAAACAAAAAAAATTCCTCGCATAGGTGTGGCAAATGGAAACGTGGGTCACCTTTCCCGATATACTGCAACCAGAAATGGACAATAATTATACGGTACTGACCCTCATGCGTTACACTACCGTGAAGCAACAGTGTCATCATCACTTAGCATGCTTTCCCCGTCTGGTCAGCTTTCGAGACCGCCCCTTGATGTACCAAATTTATGTTTCGGCGCGTTGTGGCTGATGTATTTTGCAGCGTCAGTGTACTGGATATTACTCTTGCGTCCAGCTTAGTCTTTTTACCTAATACCGTGCGGTCACCAGAACGGTTCAAATGGCTCTGAGCACTAAGAGACTTAACTTCTGAGATCATCAGTCCCCTAGAACTTAGAACTACTTAAACCTAACTAGCCTATGGACATCACACACATCCATGCCCTAGGCAGGATTCGAACCTGCGACAGTAGCGGTCGCGCGATTCCAGGCTGTAGCGCCTAGAACCTCTCGGCCACTCCGGCCGGCTCACCAGAATGACGGTACTTCTCTCGCTACGACGTTATTTTGGTGCATTGTCGTGTCAAGCCACCCAGCTCATGCGGTTGTAGCAGTTGGCTCATAGTGCGGCCACAATATCTGAAATATCCTTGTTGAATCTCTGCCCATCTGGTATGCCTGGCTCGCTTTCCTCTGCTTCTTGCACTGCCAGAAAAGGTATCTGAATGTTTACTTGGTTGCACCAATATATTTTTTCGCGGCGCGGCACTTCCCTTTCCTTTAAAAGAATGGCCTTCAGGTGTACTTTGAGGTGTTTCTGGAAAAGTCTTGTCATAGATACACAACTCAAGAATCATATACAAGGGATAGCAAAATAATGTGAATACCTGTACTTACTTTGGAATGGTTCATTAAGGGCAGGTTATCTATCTTTGACCCGAAAAAAGAATGTTCTTTGAGACTTTTTTTCTCGGGACGTTTTATAGATATAAATGTCAACTTTGGTCAAAATGTTTATTGATGCTTTCTCTACAAGCTGAAATTTTTTCGATCGAAAATGTCGAAGAGCAAAGGTTTAAGTGCCGTCGGAACTAAACAAAAGTTCGATGTAGACCTCCACGTGTGGTATGTCACAGGTCAGCCGGCTCGTCTGAAATAAAAATGAGTTGACATTAGCGAAAAAATGGTTCAAATGCCTCTGAGCACTATGCGACTTAACTTCTGGGGTCATCAGTCGCCTAGAACTTACAACTAATTAAACCTAACTAACGTAAGGACATCACACACATCCATGCCCGAGGCAGGATTCGAACCTGCGACAGTAGCGGTCACGCAGTTCCAGACTGAAGCGCCTAGAACCGCACGGCCACACCGGCCGGCGACATTAGTGAAGATATGCGATTCTATAGGAGTTGTACCTCACTTAAGTTGTTTGGACCATAGGGAACAAAATGGCGGCCATTTAAAAAAATAGGGTTTATTCATCGATCTTTCGACTTCGTCAGCCAAGTAAAAATATTTATAGTTGATTGATCGGAATAAAACTCCTAGACAATTACCATACCGCGCGATAAAATAAATAAATAAAAAAGTGATTTCGAAAATAACGCGTTTAAAGTTTTGACCACATATAAATGTAATATTATGCAGCTTACGTTCAATCTGCTATTACGGGTCCGTAAACTAGTCCTTCCTCTGCCTCATAGAGGGCGTTCTGCTCGATCTGGGCCATCCAGCGCTGCTCCAGAGCCACTCGTACGGCCGGTGACAAACAGTTTTCGACGGCTTAAATCCGGTGGTCGTCCGAATGCTTAGCGAACTCCATCGAATAGAGTCCCAGGGTCACGTCCATCGTTGTCGTGGTCTTCAGAGTTGCCGAATACTCTTCGTTGAAGCTGCTTACTACCAGGAAAGTCGCAATCTCCACAGTCTTCGCACCAGAATGCAAATGCTTGGGGCTAACTTTCATTTGAATTTTGTGTGTTTCCTCCCAAGCACCGGTACAGTAACTCGTCCTCCGAAAGAAAAAAACTGGTGCGTGAAAAAGGCCGATTTCAGGGAGGTGCATTTTTTTTGTTCAACCACGAATAACAAACATTTCCGTTCCGTATTCGGAAAAACCGTTTCAGGGGTGGATTCTAAACACTTTTATGGATCCATAAATTCAATTTAAGGAAGCGAATTTTTTAACCAAAAGATAGTAAATCTCCCCTTAATAAGGGACTGGACCCTCATTTGCCCGTAATACAGCTGCGATACTTCTTGGGAAACTGGCATTTTATTATTGTATGATCTCCAATGGAATGTTACGTCACTCTTCCATGAGAACCTCTTCTAACTCCTGTAGTGACGAATGAGGCGGAAATCTGCTCCGGAGTCTGCGCTCCAATACCGCCCACAAGGGTTCAATAATGTTCAAGACCGGGTACTGTGCTGGCCAGGGAAGGCGCGGCAGTTCAGTTGCATGTTCCTCGTACCACGATTGCACTGTCCTGACTGTATGAATGGGTGCATTATTGTCCTGAAATATGGCGTCATTATTGGGGGAAACATTTGAAGTATGGCGTGCACCTGATCACCCAAAATGTTCACATAATCGTTGGCTGTAACACGATCTTTGAGAGTAACTACGGGCCCAGCAGGATGCCATGATATAGCTGTCCACACCATGACACTTCCATCTCCATGCTTAACCGTCGGAACCAAGCAATCAGGATTGATTGGTAGGCTTCTTGTGGTGTTCTCCAGACGTAAATCCGGCCCGATGTTGGAAATAACGAAAACGTTGGCTCGTCGGACCATGTGACGTGTTTCCACTGACAAGCCGTCCGGAATTTGTGCTCCTGACACCATGTTTTACGCTTCTTTGCGTTGATTGCCGTCACTAATGCTTTCGGTGTAGCAGATCGTCCATGAATATTCGATTTATGGAGTTGTAGACCGACAGTGTCGACAAATACGGAGTCTCGAAGAGCGCTGCAGTCACTTTAGTCGCCGTAGTTCTGCGCTGTTTTGACACGACACGTGTTAGAGTACGATCTCTGTCATTTAGTTTTGATTTGCGCCCACTATTACTTTTGCACGATGATGCCTTTCCGTGTTTTGTCTAGGCTGTCACGACTGTTGAAACAGTTACTCTTGAATCATTCAATAATTTGGCTGTCTTGGTTAATCGGGTCGCCATAACCTGCCCTCTTTCGAAATCTGTTAGGTCTTTCATTGCTCGTCGACCTCTGCATCTGAATGTAAATACGAAGTGTGCACTACTCGTAAACAACCTGCACTGATGATTAGTCCGGAATGAACTCGCACAGTCCAGCGGCACTTGCCTTGTTGACAGTCAAACACAACAATTTCATTACTACCGTTATTCACATTATTTTGCCTGACCCCTGCACAGTGTCTTTTGTTACCGTCATACTTCACTCTAGCTTGACCCACATGGTACATCAGCTACTCCCTTAATCCTAAAACGTTACATTCCCCATTCAGTGTAGTGAACTTGTATTCCTACAGAAAAGTGTTTCCTCTAAGCCATGACTTAAACACCAGCACAATCAGTTTATCGCAACACAATTCACAAATACTCGATAACTCATAATTCCACTCACTTATTCTAGCTCTAATTTAACTAATCCCTACTTGCTGCTGGTTATCCAATTCTCTCGTTTCCACACGTAAACATTACCCTATTAAATGAATATCTAAAGAACCAGTACAAAAGATTATAAAAACTCTTAGTCCTCAGCAAATCATTCCACAGTAAATGGTTCAGCTACTTACTTCTCACGTTCAGCATCTTCCTTTGTCCATCAGGTTACTTCTTAACCCGCTGTATTGATACATCATCTTGAACTTTGTCTTTGAAATAAAAATCTCCCTTACGTTTTCTCAAAAGATACATCATTATAATTATTCTTACACAACAACGACTTGTGGTATTACCATACTCAACATACTGGTCGCTAGTTTCACTTATTTCCTTCACTTTACAACTAATTACAAGATAACTGTGTCTTGCGATTCAATGTTTTCTTACACCCTCTCTTTTTACAATCAATTAGTGCTCTTTGGCATTTTACTGTGTACATTGAATAATGTTAATGATACCCTACGCAGTGTAGGTGGTTCTCCCTTCATGATTGGTGAACATTGAGATGCTGTAACATCTTCCGCTGTCTTCTTCGGCTGAAACGATGTCACCCCGATTTTGACTGTGTATTTCATAACAATTACGCAAGGTTTTTCTTTTACCAACATTACTATAAGATTGCAGCTATCTTCAATGTTACCCCCATCATCGTGCACACAATCCTGAAAGGATTAAGTCTTGTTGCATCGACCATTAGCTGTACAGAATCCAAGCACATCATGTCGAAACCTATTAAAAGAACTGGGCATATTAACCACAGCTTCTTAGTATATTTATTCCTTAATGAAGTTTGTTGTAAATAATACATCTCTTTTTCCAATTAACTGCTTATCATACAGTATCAATACTAGGAATAAGACCAATATACATAAAAGATTTAAAATCACTTACTTTTGCCCAGAAAGGAGTCCAGTATTCAGCAACGCATATTTTCAATAAGTTACCAGCAACCATTAAGAGTTTAGTTTCAGACAAGGCACAATTTACACATAATTTAAAAGAATTTTTGGTGGCCAACTCCTTCTATTCCATCCACGAGTTTCTCAACAAGTGCAGTAAACCATTTTAATGAAAATTTATCATACTTTAATTTTTGACAATACTTGGTTGTAACAGCCAAGTAACTACCTACTGTGTGAATGATGGATGTATGGAAAGCAGATGTAAGTCTTAAGTCTGTAAACAGTGAAAGTTTAATTTTAAATCTTGTACATAATCTGACTGTTTTCAACTGAGGATCACTGAAATGAATAATTTACTTTAAGTTTTGACAATACTTGGTTGTAATAGCCAAGAAACTAGCAAATGTTTAAATGATGGATTTAATGAAAGCAGATGTAAGTATTAAACCTGTAAATATCAGAAGTTTAAATTTAATTCATGTACATAATTTTACTGTTTATTGACTGAGGATCATTAAAATTAATGAAACTCAAGTTTTTCTAATTACATTTTGGTAATGTGTTTATCTGACAAGTTCCACACCCAGGGGGATTCCCTTTTTTATGGGTCTATGGAATGAATAATTAATCTAATCTAATCCAACAGGCTTTTCTCTTTCCTCTCTGCCTCCCTACCCTCCCCCCCCCCCCCCCCCCTCCGCCCAACCCTTTGGAGTAGGCGGCAGCACACAAGTGGCGTCCTTCAGAAATAAATATTTCTGTACTACTCCATTAACCACAACATTCGCAACACAACTAACGTCGCCAATAGCTTTATATGCACTCTCCATAGTATCAACAATACAACCAAAGTCTGCATTTGCACTCTGAACGACTCAAAAAATCTGTGGCACATGCCCTGTACATCCGGCTCAGGCTCTGCTGCTTCAAAACAACAAGCATTATGACCCAATGGCTTAGATACTGCTGCACCTAAATCAGTGTCACCCGTGTTGCAACTCCCACACTGGCTTATTTCAGTTCAGCACTCACTCACTTCGTCTGATAACACATTTACTTCAGACAGCACATTTTCACAAGATATTGGAACCGATACTTCTCCAATACTCTCCCTAACTTTCACAACGCCAGCACTCAGTGCATCGAACAAACTGCAGCAACTTCCACAACCTTCGATTCATGAAACCCGACGCACTGTCTACTCCCATACAAGCACCTTTTCTCCATAATTCCACTTGCTTCGCCATAGCCCTGGCGCTTATCACTTCTGGGCAAACATAACCCATGTTTTCTTTGCACTAAGTGTCACGTTCTTCATTTTCTTTAGAATAGCAAAACCACAATCTCAATTCCTTTTCTTTTCAGTACTTTTACTCCGCGAGAGGTGCCTGATCCTCTTCCAGACCTTGTACTTCCTTAAACATATTCGTAGTGCATGCTTGCTACTGCGCTGCTTCAGCTGACCAAATTGTCAGTCTTTCCTCCAGAGTAGTCCCCGGTGCTACTGACAACAGCATGTTAACAAACCCGCGTAACCGCTACGGTCGCAGGTTCGAATCCTGCCTCGGGCATGGATGTGTGTGATGTACTTAGGTTAGTTAGGTTTAAGTAGTTCTAAGTTCTGGGGGACTGATGACCACAGATGTTAAGTCCCATAGTGCTCAGAGACATTTCAACGACTCAAAAATCAGTGGCACATGCAGGTTCGAATCCTGCCTCGGGCATGGATGTGTGTGATGTCTTTACGTTAGTTAGGTTTAAGTAGTTCTCAGTTCTGGGGGACTGATGGCCACAGATGTTAAGTCCCATAGTGCTCAGAGACATTTGAACGACTCAAAAATCAGTGGCACATGCAGGTTCGAATCCTGCCTCGGGCATGGATGTGTGTGATGTACTTAGGTTAGTTAGGTTTAAGTAGTTCTAAGTTCTGGGGGACTGATGACCACAGATGTTAAGTCCCATAGTGCTCAGAGACATTTGAACGACTCAAAAATCAGTGGCACATGCAGGTTCGAATCCTGCCTCGGGCATGGATGTGTGTGATGTCCTTAGGTTAGTTAGGTTTAAGTAGTTCTAAGTTCTGGGGGACTGATGACCACAGATGTTAAGTCCCATAGTGCTCAGAGACATTTCAACGACTCAAAAATCAGTGGCACATGCAGGTTCGAATCCTGCTTCGGGCATGGATGTGTGTGATGTCCTTAGGTTAGTTAGGTTTAAGTAGTTCTAAGTTCTAGGGGACTGATGACCACAGATGTCAAGTCCCATAGTGCTCAGAGACATTTTGTGAACGACTCAAAAATCAGTGGCACATGCAGGTTCAAATCCTGCCTCGGGCATGGATGTGTGTGATGTCTTTAGGTTAGTTAGGTTTAAGTAGTTCTAAGTTCTGGGGGACTGATGACCACAGATGTTAAGTCCCATAGTGCTCAGAGACATTTGAACGACTCAAAAATCAGTGGCACATGCAGGTTCGAATCCTGCCTCGGGCATGGATGTGTGTGATGTCCTTAGGTTAGTTAGGTTTAAGTAGTTCTAAGTTCTGGGGGACTGATGACCACAGATGTTAAGTCCCATAGTGCTCAGAGACATCTGAACGACTCAAAAATCAGTGGCACATGCAGGTTCGAATCCTGCCTCGGGCATGGATGTGTGTGATGTACTTAGGTTAGTTAGGTTTAAGTAGTTCTAAGTTCTGGGGGACTGATGACCACAGATTTTAAGTCCCATAGTGCTCAGAGACATTTGAACGACTCAAAAATCAGTGGCACATGCAGGTTCGAATCCTGCCACGGGCATGGATGTGTGTGATGTCCTTAGGTTAGTTAGGTTTAAGTAGTTCAAGTTCTAGGGGACTGATCACCACAGATGTTAAGTCCCATAGTGCTCAGTGCCATTTGATCCATTTTTTTTTGTTAACAAACAACAAGAAAGGAACTACTATGCGGACAGTTAAATACACTACTAGCATATTCTTCTCACAGCCTAACGTTCCACCTGAACGGATGATCATAACCAATACTACCACTTGAATGAGATTTTTAGTCTGCGGTGGAGTGTGCGCTGATATGAAACTTCCTGGCAGATTAAAACTGTGTGCCGGACCGAGACTCGAACTCGAACCTTTGCCTTTCACGGGCAAGTGCTCTACCAACTGAGCAACCCAACCATGACTCACGCCCCGTCATCACAGCTTAACTTCTGCCAGTACCTCGTCTAATACTTTCCAAACTTCACAGAAGCACTCCTGCGAACCTTGCAGAACCAACACTCCTGAAAGAAAGTTTCATATCATTGCACACTCCGCTGCAGAGTGAAAATCTCATTCTGGAAACATCCCCAAGGCTGTGGCTAAGCCATGTCTCCGCAATATCCTTTCTTTCAGGAGTGCTGGTTCTCCAAGGTTCGCAGGAGAGCTTCTGTGAAGTTTGGAAAGTAGGAGACGAGGTACTGGCAGAAGTAAAGCTGTGAGGACGGGGCGTGAGTCGTGCTTGGGTAGCTCAGTTGGTAAAAAAAAAAAAATGAAGTTGGTAGAGCACTTGCCCGCGTAAGGCAAAGGTCCCGAGTTCGACTCTCGGTCCGACACACAGTTTTTATCTGCCAGGAACTTTCTATATTACCATATATTTAAACACTATTATACTCTTTGCCCACAACAAAATACATTGTTTCTTCCAAACGGTACAAGTCAATTAAAAGTATCAAAACAGCATTTGCGTTCACTTTGGTCATGCCGTACATAGAAGTACACTAAGAAAGGGAAAAATCGATGCACATCGAAAGAGTAATGGAAACTGCTCACAAATTGTACGCTTTGGTGGCCGATGGATCACTGTGTGAGGCTGCAGCGCAATTTCACAGCGTCGCAAGGATAGTAAACAGCGGACATGGCGGTACCAAGACATAAAGTCTTTGCGAATTTCATTACGTGTATTCAATTGGACAGTAACTATGCCTCGCAGACACGCGTGTCAACAGTATACTCAAATGTCACTATTTGAGCCAGAACGCAGAGTTGGCCTCGAAAAAGTCGGTTGCAGTAATCGGCGAATTAATCGAGATTGGAATAGGGGCAATACCTACATTCAACGATGTTGGTACGAATGGGTAAACCATGGCCGAACACTGCATCAAGAAGGAAACGGTCGAGCTAGAGAGACGACAGAACGTGACGACCGAGCAAACTTCAGAGTGACTCTCAGAGCCCCGGATTCATCATCATCATCATCGATCCAACGTGCAAGTGGTGCTTCAGTGACTACAAGAACCGTTAATGGGCTGCTCACAGAAAGGGGTCTCAGCTCACGGCGCCTCATGCTCCGATTACCACTGTCCTCAATACGTCAACAAGCCCTTTTGCAGTGGTTTCAGGAATATTCGAACTGGCATCTCATTGACTGGAGTAGAAATGTCTTCATTGATGAGTCCTGCTTCGAACTGAGCCCCGGTGACCGGCGAAGACGTCTCTGGAAACTCGCTGGACAGCAGAGGGTACCAACATGACTATCGCCCGCCAAATGGCCACACAACCTGGAGTATGGGGTACCATTCTATTTCTTAGCAGGGCGCCTTTGGTTGTCATCCGCAGTATTCTTACAGCAGAGCGGTACGTCAGCTATATTCTACTTTCAGTTTTCTCACCATTCATGGATAGCCAGTCTGGGCTTATATTTCAGCAAAAAAAGTCCGCCCGTTCGTGGCGAGAGTTGCTACTGCTTGTTAAATCCTACCCTTGCCAGTAAGGTCGCCTGATCTCTTCCAAACTGAGAATTCTGGAACGTTATGGGCAGGGCCTTCCAACCAGCTCGTGATTTTGACGACCTAACGTGCCAATTGGACAGAACGTGGTACTGTGTCCCTCAGGAGGACATTCAAAAACTCAGTTATTGTTGAATTTCTTGGTGAAAACCTTCAGCTGTCAGCTGCTACTAGCAGCACTGTGCAAAATAAAAGATAGCTGACAGTTTTCACCAATAATTTCAACAATTATTTAGCATCTGATTTGCCCCATCTATTGTTGTTTTTGTCGTCTTCAGTCCAAAGACAGGTTTGGTGCAGCTCTCCACACTACTCTATACTGTACAAGCTTCTCTATCTCCGAGTAACTCCTGCAATCGACATCCTTCCGAATATGCTTACTGTATTCTCTTGCTCTTCCTCCCCCATACTTCCCTCCATCACTAAATTGGTGAACCCTTTATGTCTCAGAATGTGTCCCTTCTTCTAGTCAAGATGTGTGACATATTTCTTTTTCCCACAATTTTATTCAGTATCTCCTCATTAGTTACGTGATCTACCCACCTAATCTTCAGCATTCTTCTGTAACACCACATTTCAGAAGCTTCTATTCTCTTCTTGTCTAAATTGTTTATCGTCCATGTTTCACTTCCATACATTCCTACCCTCCATACAAATACTTCCAGAAAGGTCTTCCTGACATATAAATTTATAGTCGATATTAGCAAATTTCTCTTCTTCAGAAATGCTTTCCTTTCCATTGCCAGTATACATTTTATATTCTCTCTGCTTCAGCCATCGTCAGTTGTTTTGCTGCCCAAACAGCAAAACTCATCAACTACTTTCAGTGCCTCATTTTACAATCTAATTCCTTTCAGCATCACCTGATTTAGTCGACTACATTCCATTACCCTTGTATTGCTTTTGTTGATGATCATCTTATACCCTTTCAAGACACTGTCCATTCTGTTCGCTCGCTCTTCCAAGTCCTTTGCTGTCTCTGAGCGAATTACAATGTCACTGGCAAACATCATAGTTTAAGTTTCTTCTCCATGGACTTTAATTCCTAATCCAAGTTATTCTTTTGTTTCCTTTACTGCTTGCTCAATGTACAGATTGAATAATTCCCTTTCCTGCGCCTCGATTCTTAAAACTGCAATCTGGTTTCTGTAAAGTTGTACATGGTCTTTCGCTCCCTGTATTTTACCTCGGCTACCCTCAGAATCTCAAAGTTCTCCACCCATATGCCAAACAGAATAACTGTTGATAAGGGCCAGAGGTGGAGCAAAACGTTATTGACTTGCTCAGTTTGTGAAGGTCTTTCTGTTAATAGTCATACTCTTTCCGAAAGAAAATAGGCATCATTTCTTTCTATGTACATTATATCACATCTACCGATTTCCGTTCCATTTGGATAATTCCTTCATGGTCTGTTGCTTTCTTTTTTTCCAAAGAGTTTATATGAATTGTGTTAACGGTTCGACAACTCCCAGCCACTTTCCACTGCCAATGTTTGGTGCACCACACGAGTATGATCTGCCCTGCCGGGTCACAAAATGTAATACTATTAAGGAATGTGTTCAGTGACACCGGTATGTAATGTCTACGTACTCGGGGGTCACTGTCGTAGCGATCGCATGGCTCTTAGGACTCCTATCTTTGCTCCCTTAGTTTTGACTCGGAAAGCAGTGACTGTGCTAAGTTTAGAGGGGATCTTTATTTGATAAAATCATTTTAGTGTATAATGATACCCCACCGTCGAGTATGTACTGCTGTTGCACAGCTTTAGCCATTTCAGTGGGGTCGCATTGCGGGTTCTCACGAAGCTGGATGCACATGTTGCTGCACATCTTGGGCACAATGTAGCAGTGTGTGTTTCTGCAGACAGTGGTCTGCAGAACATTCTCTCAACTGCAGAGCACGTTCCGGACGTCCATATAGTACAGACGCACACGAAGATCGAAGCAATCTGCCAACAGCAGTGGCCGACCGAACATCATCAAGCTAGCAGCAGGTGCCTGACAACACGACACCGCCAGACATGGCTACTCTTGTGTCGTGAAAGAGTTGACTGGAGAGTGGTACGGGGCTGTGTTGTCTTCAGTGATAAGATTAGGCTCTGTCTGTATGTGAGTGGTGGAGATCTATGTGGATGGCGTAGACCTGCTGAGGTGCCTCCTCCGGAGCACATTCGCCCTTATACACGGGTCCCATCACAAGGCTCATGACGAGAGGGGGGGGGGGGGGGCAGCAGTTACAATCCGCGATCCCGTTTACAGTTTCTGCAGGGTAAAGTAACCAGTGTCCATTACAGTTTACAGTCTGATATCCTCTTGCTAATGCATTTTTTCAACAGTAAGATGATATGTTTTTTTTTCAGCAGGACAATGCACGTCCACATATGGCTGCTGCGATGCAGTGTGCTTTACGTGGTGTACAACAACTGCCCTGGCCAGCAATATCACCAGATCTCTCGCGAACTGAACACGTATCGGACATGATGAAGCAGGAACGTTCTGCAGGGGGCGCCAGAACCATTGCAGAACTGCGCAAAAGACGCAGACGCAAGATACTTGCGACAGTCTATCCTTCAAAATCGTTTTCATACGAGAATACATGCCTGTGTTGCCACAGGGGTGGGTGGGAGTGGGGGTGGGTGGGAGTGGGGGGAGACACTGTATATTGATGTGACTGTTTAGGTACCCTTTACTGCAATGTGTATGTTTAATTTGGTACGAATTTCTTATCTTATCATATCATTATGAACTACGTGTTGTCTCATTTGCCAATACAATGACTTTGTCTCTGAGGATGTTGTATTTTCTTCCGACAGAGTACTACGGTAGATGGTTGGAAACATCATGCCTCTCGGAGAAGTGACAGACGGTCCATTTTCACCGATACGAGAAGGAAAAAACTGAAATGAGAGTTTGGCGTCATTGGCCGGGAGGCAGGTCCGGCCGCCTTGGTGCAGGTCTTAAGTACATTCGACGCCACATTGTGCGACGGGCGCGCCGGATTGGGATGAAATGATGATTCCAAAGAGTTTATATGAATTGTGTTAACGGTTCGACAACTCCCAGCCACTTTCCACTGCCAATGTTTGGTGCACCACACGAGTATGATCTGCCCTGCCGGGTCACAAAATGTAATACTATTAAGGAATGTGTTCAGTGACACCGGTATGTAATGTCTACGTACTCGGGGGTCACTGTCGTAGCGATCGCATGGCTCTTAGGACTCCTATCTTTGCTCCCTTAGTTTTGACTCGGAAAGCAGTGACTGTGCTAAGTTTAGAGGGGATCTTTATTTGATAAAATCATTTTAGTGTATAATGATACCCCACCGTCGAGTATGTACTGCTGTTGCACAGCTTTAGCCATTTCAGTGGGGTCGCATTGCGGGTTCTCACGAAGCTGGATGCACATGTTGCTGCACATCTTGGGCACAATGTAGCAGTGTGTGTTTCTGCAGACAGTGGTCTGCAGAACATTCTCTCAACTGCAGAGCACGTTCCGGACGTCCATATAGTACAGACGCACACGAAGATCGAAGCAATCTGCCAACAGCAGTGGCCGACCGAACATCATCAAGCTAGCAGCAGGTGCCTGACAACACGACACCGCCAGACATGGCTACTCTTGTGTCGTGAAAGAGTTGACTGGAGAGTGGTACGGGGCTGTGTTGTCTTCAGTGATAAGATTAGGCTCTGTCTGTATGTGAGTGGTGGAGATCTATGTGGATGGCGTAGACCTGCTGAGGTGCCTCCTCCGGAGCACATTCGCCCTTATACACGGGTCCCATCACAAGGCTCATGACGAGAGGGGGGGGGGGGGGGGGCAGCAGTTACAATCCGCGATCCCGTTTACAGTTTCTGCAGGGTAAAGTAACCAGTGTCCATTACAGTTTACAGTCTGATATCCTCTTGCTAATGCATTTTTTCAACAGTAAGATGATATGTTTTTTTTTCAGCAGGACAATGCACGTCCACATATGGCTGCTGCGATGCAGTGTGCTTTACGTGGTGTACAACAACTGCCCTGGCCAGCAATATCACCAGATCTCTCGCGAACTGAACACGTATCGGACATGATGAAGCAGGAACGTTCTGCAGGGGGCGCCAGAACCATTGCAGAAGTGCGCAAAAGACGCAGACGCAAGATACTTGCGACAGTCTATCCTTCAAAATCGTTTTCATACGAGAATACATGCCTGTGTTGCCACAGGGGTGGGTGGGAGTGGGGGTGGGTGGGAGTGGGGGGAGACACTGTATATTGATGTGACTGTTTAGGTACCCTTTACTGCAATGTGTATGTTTAATTTGGTACGAATTTCTTATCTTATCATATCATTATGAACTACGTGTTGTCTCATTTGCCAATACAATGACTTTGTCTCTGAGGATGTTGTATTTTCTTCCGACAGAGTACTACGGTAGATGGTTGGAAACATCATGCCTCTCGGAGAAGTGACAGACGGTCCATTTTCACCGATACGAGAAGGAAAAAACTGAAATGAGAGTTTGGCGTCATTGGCCGGGAGGCAGGTCCGGCCGCCTTGGTGCAGGTCTTAAATCATTCGACGCCACATTGTGCGACGGGCGCGCCGGATTGGGATGAAATGATGATTAAGACAACACAACACCAAGTACCTGAGCGGGGAAATTCCCCGACCCCGCCGGGTATCGAACCCGGGCCTCTTAGGACTGCAGCCCGTTACGCTGAACATTCATGTACTTTTTTTTAATCTCATTTTTTTCGCTTTTGTTCGTTGCATCTGCTCAGGGCGGACATCGTAAGACATCCGTTTAAGTTCGTTGATGATCGATTAACTCAGTTTTTTATTACAGAGGGAACGTAGTCCTCTGATCGAACACGCTGAGCTACCATGCTGGCGTATTGGGGAGGACTCACGAGAAGGAGAAACGTGAAACGTAACTACTGACCAAACCTAAGTCTGTAGCTCTGGGGTCACAGTTCAAAGTAGCTTTCGTAAGAGAACAATATTAGGGCTAGTATCCAGTCGGTGATGAGGTCGCTGATGTTAAATCATTATTGGATAGAGAAACTGACCACGTCCTTTTTGCTGTAGCCAGCAACTCGCAGAGCGAGGCAGTGCACTCGCTCCCATGACCGGTGGCGCCACATACCTGCAGCAGGCTACGAGTACACAGCAGGGAGCCGTAGAAGTGCCTTTGCTCATCACATCACATAGCGTGATCCTGGCCCTCCAGACTAGAGTAAATTAGCCCGCAACAGTGACAGCAACTCAGTCCCAAAGTCCTAACTCCGTGTTTACCAAATATACACCAGCTAACTTTCTGTTAATGACCTGCGTTGTGAAATTGGGCTATATTTGGTGTTTGGCTGAATTTCTCATACCATTATAGCAGCCTTGGGCCTACTCAGGGATCTGCAGTGTTTTGCAACGTTCACCCTTTGCCTTAGCACAACCAGCCAGAAGGCTTTTTTGTGGCCGAACTCATAATCTGTACAGAACTTGTAACTTCGTGTTCAAATAGACCTCAGGGGCTCAGCATTCGTCTGCTGGGCACGAGTTTGGCAACCCCAGGGTTCCTGAACAGGGGACGGTTAAGCGTCACCAGCCTAGCACCATAAGCTCCGGGCATCCTTCAGCGACCACCATGCGGCGTGGCAGTGGAGCGTTGTGTGTCACAGGGTTCAAATGGGACCGCGCAAACTGGGAAGCGACGTGTCAGGTCGCGCGGTGTCGTGGTTGTGGCGCAGTTTCTCGCGTCGATCGCCACGGTAGTACTGCCGAGGGGTGAGGGGGCGGGGGGGGGGGGGGGCGGGTAGGCAGTCGTGCACTACATATGCTCACTTCGACATGGCGCATATGGGCATTGGAAGTATTGGCCAACCGAAAAATACGGCCTTACAGTATACCGAATTTAATTGTCAATGAGTAGTATTTCGTTTTTCACTGTTTACGTGCTCCATCTCTTGTCGTTAGTACATAACGGTTTGCAGTTACATATATCTGTATAGTTTTCTGTTTTGCTTATTCTCTTGTCATGAACAATGCTCAGTTTAATAACCATTAGCCACTGGGAACATTGAAAAATCAAGTGATCTAGAAGCAACGCACGAAAGTAAAACAAGGTTATCTACTTGCTGCCTGTTATGCTGCCGTATCTCTACGACCTCTTACAAAAGTGGAAAAGGCATAATTTCCACAGATATGACCCCTTTGTGCTCCTAGTAGAAAGCGTCCAAGATCTGAAATATATAAATTTCACTATCATTACTTGGGTATGAATGAAATAAGAGACATTATACTACATAAGTGTGGCTATCGCATTCAGATGGTTCAAATGGCTCTAAGCACTACGAGACTTAACATCTGAGGTCATCAGTCCCCTAGACTTAGAACTACTTAAACCTAACTAACCTAAGGACATCACAAACATCCATGCCCGAGGTGGGATTCGAACCTGCCACTGTAGGAGCCGCGTGATTCCGGACTGAAGCGCCTAGAACCGCTCCGCCACAGCGTCAGGCATTTCCACTGCAGACTAGAAACAGTCAGGAAGCCCTCACGAATTACAGTGTTTTAACTGGATCGTCTTGACGAGAAAAAAGCATTTCTGTGGTGTGCATACAAACTATCAGCATTAATAATTATACAACAGGCTACATAAACGAAGAAGTGGTCGGTATTATTCCGAAAGTATGAGTATCCTGAAAGAGTGTGGTGATTTCATACATTCAATTGGTTGAAACATATTGCTGACAAAGGCAGATCTATTTTAATGACAATGTTTTACAAAAGTTGTGAACACTACCTATCACAAAGGGGCACCTGGCTAGCTTCCGCATTTCTGTCATGCTTATTACGAGTATTGTCAGCTGCCGACGATGCTGTTGTGCGACACATCACTTGTTTACTTTTCTCCATAACAACTAATTTATTGGTGAATCACACATCGTCAGTCTAGCATGTCATAAGTGAGTAACCAACATCTCGCAGGCGTGTGTCATTCCACCTGTAGGGTACGCTCATCATTATTTTAATACAGTTCAGATGAAGGAAGGAATAAAATCCTCTGGTAAGTTTCCATGGGTTACGGGGATTCAACCAAAATTCCAACAGAATTGGCGATTTATTTTTTTTCATTCGAAGAAACATCACCATTTATGAGTAACGACTACATTTCTCTTGTTGATAGGTTAACGTACTTTTATTTGTCAAAACGCAGCATAATTTGCACAAACTCATCTTGAGCACCTATTGCGACTGAATTCTGAAACAGAGTATATCATTGAACAAGTAATTGGTGACCATAAAGCTCAATAGCTTACAAAAAAACTTCACTGTTTTGGTTTGCAGTAAGGTAAAAGAAGAAATTGCATGCTTATTTTCATATTATGGAACTCTTGTTTCACTAGCTGACCATGATTCTTAAAAAATTACAGTCAATGGAGTTAAAAAGTTAAAATAGAAATTATAAATTCTGATGTATCTCCATAGATAAGAAAGCTGCGTGTGTTTACCAACTGTCAAAATACTCTCCTCATTGTGTGCTATCATTCGCCAAAACTTCGTTTTCTATGTCTCCTGCGGATTAGGAGATATGAGGTATGTTGTGAATACTTCATTCTCGGGAGCGTGAGATCGGGAGTGAACGTGCTACATAGGATAAATTTTCTCGAGATTGGAGACAGATAGAGACCTGCTCCCAAGTCTAAACAAAAATTCAATATGTTAACTAAGCTTCATACACAGCAACACATGGAGTTATACGTACCAAACGCAAAATCATACAGACCCCTATTCTTCATTGCAAACTTTTAGAATTTTGCCCAGTGTGTTTCTGAAATATGTATATCACAATAAGTATGACTATAAGCAAGATGATGAGCACTTCACCACGAAGCTGATACATAACGCTATAAGTAAGGCAAAAATCAAATATTTTTACTGGCCAGCACATTCTCCAGATCTGTCACCAATTGAAAACGTCTGGTCAATGGTGGCTGAGCAACTGTCTCGTCACAATACGCCAGTCACTACTCTTGATGAACTGTGGTATCGTGTTGAAGCTGCATGGGTAGCTGTACCTCTACACGCCATCCAAGCTCTGTTTGACTCAATGACGAGACGTATTAAGGTTGTTATTACGGCCAGAAGTGGTTGTTCTGTGTACTGTTTTCTCAGGATCTATGCACCCAAATTGCATGAAAATGTAATCACATGTCAGTTCTGGTATAATATATTTGTCGAATGAGTACCTGTTTATCACCTGCATTTTTTCTTGGTGTAGCAATTTTAATGGCCAGTAGTGTATAAAGTTGCGCTCGTGAAGTGTGTCTTCAACTGTGCATTCACTTTCATCTTTTATGTCAGCTCTCCATAATGTCAAGAGGGCGTTTATATCTACTATTATTAAGAGTCTTCTGTTTGTTGCCTATTGTTATCTGTCAGATCATATCTGTGTTTATCATACATGGAAGCAGTCACCCATGTATCCCTATCAGTTATGACCTCTACTGCAGTTACATGCTGTGTGTTGTGCTAGCATAAGCTGTCGCTGGCACACCTGTCGCCAAAGATGTAGCGCAAAGATCGACATTAGGTGCTAGATCAAGTGTGCCTATCATGAGAGAGGCCAGAGACACACCAACAAGCAACATGCCGCCAACGCCATCTCTACGGCAAGTATTTAGGCCGCCGCCGCTGACTGTAGGGCCTCAGTCTCTCTCTCACTAACGAACTGATTCAACTCACTGCTCCAGGTTGGCGTCTATCATTGATTTGAGGAGCAGTATACTTCAGCACAGGCTACGCCAGTATATAGCAACCAGGTTGTGACTGTTGCAGCATTTCTGATATTGGCTGCAAGAGGGCTATTGATGAGCTTGTACTGCACATGGACTCTATTCAAGTTGAGTATCCAGTAACAGTAAATAAAGAATTGTATTAATACGCTTGTGCATTTGTGTTGTATGAAGAGGATCCTGGCCACCCATAACAACATTCTCTCCATTGCTTCCTTGCAGTACAAGACTATATGTGCATAACAGTGCAGCAAACATGATTGAATACCTGACATTTCAGATGACAATGGCTGCCTTGGGGCTGTTGTCACAGACAAGTCGGAGGAAAAGTATGATCGTATCTACATCTTTTACTATTGCGTGAGGTCCTGCGTCATGCTACTGAAATACAGGTATTTTCTATTTTAGATTTTTCTAGTGCAGCCTAGATAATCTGTGAGTAAATTTGGCCCTCCCTCACAAGCGTGAACACTTCAGTATTTAAGGTCTGGAGTCATTTGTTATGAAAGTCAGCTCACTGAGACTTCAAGTAAACACAAGACCATAACGGGTAGTGTGGCGTGCTGAACCCACACTGCAGTCTACATACGGCGATGTATCCTCCACGGCTGCTCAATTTACTTTGACAATGCCTTTCATTACCAGGGAGTCTCCTGGAATAACCAGTTGGTGCTCGAAGTGCTCATATGGCGGCTACTACAAAAAGTTTGATATTTGTAACATTCCACATCATTCTACAATATTTTGCTAAATTACATATAGGCAAAGTTGTTTACGAAATAATCACTCGACAGTTAGCCACATATTACCGCTCAACTGCGGTGCATGACATGAGTGTAACAATAACCTTCACTCTTCCCCTTCATCAGTGTGCTGTTTCACATTTAACCTTGTGGACGAAACATAATATCACGAGCGTGACACTCAGGAAGGGAAGAAAAATATTACGCAGAGACAGTATAACTCTACAAATAGTAGGGACATACAGAAAGACGCGGGGAGTGGCCGCGTAGTTAGAGGCGCCATGTCACGGATTGAGCGTTCTCTCCCATAGGAGGTTCGTGTTCTCCCTCGGACATGGGTGTGTGTGATGTTCTTAGCATAAGTTAGTTTAAGTAGTGTGTAAGTCTGGGAAACGATGACTTCAGCAGTTTGGTCCCTAAGGGATTCACACACATTCGAACATAAAGATGTACAAAATAACGGAAACATCGCCCGAAACACGTGCCTGCAGTTTGCGCTGTTGTATCTGACCACGAAGATCACCTTTCAATGTCCAAAATACCACGCAAGTGTCTGTCGTGTTCAGAACAGTGTTCTCTGTAATTCTGAGTGCAACGGACGAAAGTATGTTCTGAGGGATCATGACAGTCCGTTATTGAAGAGGATTGTGACGAAAAGTAGAGGACGACATCTGCAGAACTGTATGTTGCGCTTGTGAAGCATGTCAGCACCAAACAAAACGAAGGGAGTCCATTAGCAGGGAACGGCAAGGTGAGTTGGAATTAAAAAACCACTCATCAGAGGTGCAAATGCCCGTATCAGGAAAACGTGATGCCAAACCCATGAAAATCTTGCTATTGAGAGACAGAAGAAATTTATTTTGTGAGATGAGTCTTTTTTACCACTGTTTCCAACTTCTGGACGAGTTTACGTTCCAACAGAGATACATAGTGGGGTTTTGGTGTGGATTTGGACACCACATCGTGGTATTCCATGGGCCCCATGGTTACTCTGCAAAGACAAATTAGTGCCAACGATTATATGACCATTAGGGCTGATCAGGCCCATTCCATGGTATGATGTCTGTTCCCAAAAACTGATATTGTATTCCAAAACGACAGGACACCTGTTCACACAGCTCACATTCATAAATTATCCTGGCAGGGTCGCCATGTGTAACGTCCCCTTACAAAAATTTATGAATGACTGTGCTGATAAACCTCTTACATTATTTGCTTTTCAAACAGCTGAACAAAACTGAAAGTACTCAGACATTACTCTCTCTACTTATTCTGATCAACACTAAACTGACATATAATATTTTTAGCGCAACGCAATCTTTTAATAATCCCTGAAAAAGAATGGCCCAGACTAACAATAACCTATACCTTTCATGAATCACTTACCTCACAAAAATCTTCGTTACTCAAACTACTGCAATACAGCGAGCGAAAATACTGCCAGCTAAATAAAAGATTCTAACTACTGAAGGCACTATCTACTGATAGGCATATTTAGCTAATGAAAGACTTTGTTAAAGAACAAACAATGTATTTACCTTAACATTGTTCAAAAATCATAATATATATCAGTTCATGACATCCAGTCTTACAAATTTACTGTCTCTAATGGACACACGTCCAGATCATCCGCTCTCAAAACTCTTCCATCTCGCTACCCACATCCACCACTGCTGGCGGCTCACCTCCAACTGCGCAACGCTACGCGCTGTTAACAGCCAACTGCCCAACACTACAATAGCCAACAACAATGCAAACCAGCCACAGACTGCACACAGCACAGCCAGTGATTTTCATACAGAGCGCTAAGTGGCGTTACCAATAAAAAAGCCTATACAGCCTACTTACAAGACATGTAAACAAGATTCCGTATGTAGGGGTTTCATCATAAAATGTTTACCAACAACAAATTCCTCGAACCGACTGAAGAGTGTAAGTGTGTGTTATGCGGACAACGATGCAAAAAATACCACATTGTAATGTGTGCGTAGAGAACGGAAAATATTACACACTGTAAGAAAGACTACAAGTTGCAAAACTTAAGTAGACCTGTACATGAATGTTTAATCTAAGGACTTTTTTTCATTACTAATAAAAAAAATAAAACCATGGCCAGGGCTATTGGCAACATTCAAAATAATCTGTGTCTTTCATCATATGTTTTAATTGCCTTTAGCTGTGTGTAGCATAATTTCAGTGGTTTTCTGATAAATCCTCGAGAGTTCCCCAATTTTTATTCGTTGATTTGTGCAGTCTTTCGAAAGTAGTTCCATACAGACCAATCAGAAATGCAAGCGACTAGATTTTTCCTTCGACAAAAAACATTTATCGAAGCAAATTTCTATGAACTGGCTTCTAAATGTGGCTTCCCTTTCATTCACGCAAACAGAGACACGTAAAGAAGTTGTCGACCCCAACGAATCAAGTGCCAGCAGAAAATTAACCGATCCCTCGAGCGCTTTCATTTTATTGCGAGAACTGTTTAAAGGAGCAAATTGAGAAACAGTTGCGCTGTACAAGTCCGGCAGGCTGCAGTTTTTTATTGCTGCCCGGCGTTTTCAGTAATTACAGCCCAGGAATAGCGATCTCAGACGGCAGGAGAAATTCTCATCAAGAAATGCACCAGCAGTCTAGACTGGTCTCTCTCCCAGCGAAGGCAATTAGCACGCCTTGCTACGTCTGCTGTGCGAGACAACTACATCCTTCTACTACTGTTTCCCCTCTCGATTACCATCAGTCTAAGGAGAAAGTCCAGGAGGATTTAATAATGTTGAATACAAGTAATGTATAATCCGAAAAGAATAACACAGGTTTCTTTTTCTTTTAGTGACGTTAAAAGACAAGTACACTTAGGAGTGCTTGTTTCTTTCATTGACGTCATTAAAGTGCACTCATTTCTGCTTGCCACCAAGTGGCAGGATAGACGTTTAAGGAGACGTAGGATAACGCTCGGTGGTGTTTTTGGGCCAATGACTCTGGATAATTCGTATTCTATTTTCAATGTACTTAACGATATCATAAATCCAAGCAAATGATTGCAAGGGAATCTGAAGTAAATATACACTGACGCGCCAAAGAAACCGGTATAGGCATGCGTATTCAAATACAGATATATGTAAACAGACAGAATATAGCGCAGCGATCGGCAACGCTCTTATAACACTTCTGGCGCAGTTGTTAGATCGATTACAGCTGCTATAATGGCAAGTTATCAAGATTTAAGTGACTTTCAACGTGGTATTATAGTCGGCGCACGAGCGATGCGACACAGCATCTCCGAGGTAGTGATGAAGTGGGGACTTTCCCGCACGACCATTTCACGAGGGCAACGCGAATATAAGGAATCCAGTAAACCTTCAACTCAGCGACGTCGTATCGACCGGAAAAACATCCTGGAAGAACGGGACCAACGACGACTCAAGAGAATCGTTCAACGTGGAAGTAGTGCAAACCTTCCACAAATTGCTGCAGATTTCAATGCTGGGCCATTAACAAGTGTCAGCGTGCGAATCATTTAACGAAATATCATCGATATGGGCTTATAGTGAAGGCAGCAGAGGATCAAGTAGGTAAAAAGACGAGGGCTAATAGAAATCCTTGGGTAACAGAAGAACTATAAAAATGAAGTAAATGAATCTGGCAAGAAGGAAAACAAACGTCTCAGATCAATGAGATCGACAGGAAGTGCAAAATAGCTAAGCAGGGTTGGCTAGAGGACAAATGTAAGGATGTAAAAGCATGTATCACTAGGGGTAAGACTGATACTGCCTACAGGAAAATTAAAGAGACCTTTGGAGAAAAGAGAACCACTTGTATGAATATCAAGAGCTCAGATGGAAACCCAGTTCTAAACAAAGGAGGGAAAGCAGAAAGGTGGAAGGAGTATTTAGAGGGTCTATACTAGGTCTATGTACTTGAGGACAATATTTTGGAAATGGAAGAGGATGTAGATGAAGATAAAAAGGGAGATATTACATTGCGTGAAGAATTTGACAGAGCTCTGAAAGACCTGAGTCGAAACAAGGACCCGAGAGTAAACAACATTCCATTGGAACTACTGACAGCCTTGGGAGAGCCAGTCCTGACACAACGCTACCATCTGGTGAGCAAGATATATGAGACAGGCGAAATATCCTCAGACTTCAAGAAGAATATTATAATAATAAGACTAAAAATACAATAATTCCAATCCCAAAGAAAGCAGGTGTTGACAGATGTTAAAATCACCAAACTATCAGTTAAATAAGTCACAGCTGAAAACTACTAACGCGAATTCTTTACAGAGGAATGGAAAAACTGGTAGAAGCTGATCTCGGGGAAGGTCAGTTTTGATTCCGTAGAAATGTTGTAACACGTGAGGCAATACTGACCCTACGACTTATATTAGAAGAAAGATTAAGGAAAGGCAAACCGACGTTTCTAGCATTTGTAGACTTAGAGAAAGCTTTTGGCGATGTTGACTGGAATACTGTTTTTCAAATTCTGAAGGTGGCAGGGGTAAAATACAGGAAGCGGAAGGCTATATACAATTTCTACAGAAACCAGATGGCAGTTATAAGAGTCGAGGGGCACGAAAGGGAAGCAGTGGTTGGAAAGGGAGTGAGACAAGGTTGTAGCCTCTCCCCGACGTTATTCAATCCGTATATTGAGCAAGCAGTGATATAAGATGAACATCAACAAGAGCAAAACGAGGATAGTGGAATGTAGTCGAATTAAGTCGGGTGATGCTGAGGGAATTAGATTAGGAAATGAGACAAAGTAGTAAAGGAGTTTTGCTATTTGGGGAGTAAAATAACTAATGATGGTCGAAGTAGACACGACATAAAATGTAGACTGGCAATGGGAAGGGAAGCGTTTCTGAAGAAGAGAAATTTGTTAACATCGAGTATAGATTTAAATGTCAGGAAGTCGTTTTTGAAAGTATTTGTATGAAGTGTAGCTATGTATGGAAGTGAAATATGGACGATAAATAGTTTGGACAAGAGAAAATAGAAGCTTTCGGAATGTGGTGCTACAGAAGAATGCTGAAGATTAGGTGGGTGATCACGTAACTAATGAGGAGGTATTGAATAGAATTGAGGAGAAGAGGAGTTTGTGGCACAACTTGTCTAGAAGAAGGGATCGGTTGGTAGGACATGTTATGAGGCATCAAGGTATCACCAATTTAGTATTCGAGGGTAGCGTGGAGGGTAAAAATCGTAGAGGGAGACCAAGAGATGAATACACTAAGCAGATTCAGAAGGATGTATGTTGCAGCAGGTACTGGGAGGTGAAGAAGCTTGCACAGGATAGAGTAGCATGGAGAGCTGCATCAAAACAGTCTCAGGACGGAAGACCACAACAACAACAACAACATGAGCTTTCGGAGCCTAAGGACAACCCGTGTACCCTTAATGATTGTACGACACAACGCTTTACGCCTCCTCTGGACACGTCAACACCGACATTGGACTATTGATCACTGGAAACATGTTGCCTCAACTCTCGTTTCAAATTGTATTGAGCGGATGGACGTGTACTGGTATGTAGAATCCATTGACCCTGCATGTCAGCTGGGAACTGTTCAAGCTGGTGAAGGCTCTGTAATGGTGTGGGGCGTGTGCAGTTGAAATGATGTGGGACCCTTGATACGTCTGACAGGTGACCCATACGTAAAAATCCTCTCTAGTCACCTGCATCCATTCATGTCCATTGTGCATTCCGACGGACTTGGGCGGTTGCAGCAGGGCAATGCGACACCCCACACGTTCAGAATTGCTACAGCGTGGCTTCAGGAACATTCTACCGAGCTTAAACACTTCCGTGGCCACCAATCATCCCATTCACGAACATTATTGAGTATATCTCGGATGCCTTGCAACATACTGTCCAGAAGAGATCTCCACTCCCTCGTCCTCTTACAGATTCATGGACAACTGAGCAGGATTCATGGCATCAATTCCCTCCAGCACTACCTCGGACATTAGTGGAGTTCATGACACGTTGTGTTGCGGCACTTCTGCGTACTCGCGGGGGCCCTACTTGACATTAGGCAGATGTACCAGTTTCTTTCGCTTTTCAATGTAGATCCATTATTAATCCAGGTAATGCTGCGGCGTGTAGGTACTATGATGTTAGCACAAATATCTTTCTGAATTTATGTCATATAACTATCAACTTCTTCTTCTGTAAAATTTTTCCGTACTAAATGATTACCTTTTACGTTTGCCACTGCTGTTTCTGATCTGATGCTTAAGCCTCTTTCACTGCAGTGAACCAGTCTCTCTTAACTTTCGTCGTCTTCGATTAAAGTTAATAATCGAAGTTCTGTATATGTGGTGTCTGTTCTTTCGGACATGTCCGAAAGGGCAGACACCATATACATGTATAATTAAGGAAAGAACGACGAAAGATTGCGGAGCGCGGAGGCACACCAGGCTCGTACTCTTACGGGAATCGGCGAGATGATGATAATGGTTCAAATGGCTCTGAGCACTATGGGACATAACATCTGAGGTCGTCAGTCCCCTAGAACATAGAACTACCTAAACCTAACTAACCTAAGGACATCACACACATCCATGCCCGAGGCAGGATTCGAACCTGCGACCGTAGCGGTCTCGCGGTTCCAGACTGTAGCGCCTAGAACCACTCGGCTTGTCTCAGAATATCATCAGTAAGGAAGCCGAGTGAAACCTACTGTACTTCGACGTGAACCAGGCTGCAATTTAAGTCACTAATTTACGTATCGGGAGAAAGTTTTCACACGAAATGAAAGGTTGGAAATTTTGTCCTCAGTTAATATATTCTGAAAGTTAGGTGAACAAGTAACATTGCCAAGCCCGTGCTAGTCATAACACAGTCACTCACAATCACTTTCACTCACGTTAGCAAGTTAAAGGTGTTGCATTTCCCGAAAACGTAATATTAAAAAAATACATATTGTTTTTGGTTGATAATGCTCGCCAAATATTAAGTCTGTCGGTACCAAATGCAGTCACAGTTTTTAGGCACCGACCTGCTCAATACGCCTTTGTCTTTTCTCGTCACAAAATTCACTTAAAAATTTCTGCACGCCCATCGGAAAAATTGTGCCGTCACTTTACCGCACTTTTGATGTATGAAACACTGCTAGATCCGGCAACTTATCGTTTCCTTCGGAAGTACTACTACACACGTACGAACTGTTTCATGGTTAGGCCCCAGCTCTTCTCTAGAAGACTCTAAGTCTTCTCTACCAGCAGAGAAAGACGCGGGAAGAATATTGCTTTACCATTGGTCAGTTTACTCAACAGCCAATAGCAAAACAACATTCTCCCGCGTCAGTCCACGCTTTTCATCAATAACCAATCCCAAAGTAGTAAACCTAACGACTGCACTTTTTACCGACGTAATTATCTAATATGCTGATGTTTTGCTTATGCATAAAGTTATTTACTGTTGTTATTTATACCTGAATTAACTTTCCCTTTACCATAAACCTACTTTACAAATCTATTCTACAAAAATCCCCTTTGTCCATATCCACACTTCTTCGAAATGTTCCCACACTAAATCGTACTACATAACTCGTTAAAAAATTATCTTCATATTAACCTTAAACCACACTCACGCATCATTCATATTGCTAAAACACATTTATAACATTTTACATACACAAAAAATCATAATAACACTTTATGAAAATCCTAGAACAGTTTATGAAAAACATTCTATTACTTTAGCGCACTCTAGTGGGCTCAATCGAAACTAAAATCACAGTCCCCCTATCCAATACTGTCCTCTATCGGCTGATACATAAATTACGTGCGCGTCCAGTCTCGCGTCACCATCTCTCACTATCCAGCTCTGAGACACATCTCCCACTTAACCGCCTTCAAGGCAGGATCTGTATATGGCGCTACGCCTCAAGGCACGACATCAGCAGTGTGTGGATACGATAAGTTGGGTCTGACTGGATGGTGCGTGCAGCTGCGATGGTCCATGTGTCCGGATGGCGCAGTGGTCAGCGCATCTGCGTAGAAGCATGAGACCCAGATGAGAATCCCGCATCGGCACATATTTTCGACTTTCCCCGTTGATTTAAATCAGTGCCTATTCGCAGCCAGTTTCTGTAACCCCTTTGTCTCTATTCTCAGTTC
Source organism: Schistocerca gregaria (assembly GCF_023897955.1). NCBI lineage: Eukaryota > Metazoa > Arthropoda > Insecta > Orthoptera > Acrididae > Schistocerca > Schistocerca gregaria. The sequence goes on from NC_064924.1 coordinate 518,527,856, forward strand.
TTATTACCAGGCGGTACTAGCAGGCTGTTTCTGCCTCCGCAGACAACAGCGGCTTTGAAATGTTGGTTCAGCAACCGATAATTGTTATATATTTCGAATAACTGTATTTCTGTGAGACTAAATCCCACGGTTCTTTCCAAATCAAGAAACAGCAAAGAATGTTAGACACGGTCCTTTTAACAAGTCCGTGAGTAGTGTAACCATGTCCAACAGCAGGCATGAACCTTGGATTCGCGCCTGCATGTGACTACTCTGTTCTTCTTGTCTTCTAGCGAGCGTATTTAGAGTGAATTAAAACTTTTTCTCGCAATGCTGTACTAGCCAGAGTAGGAACTACAGGAAATTTTGTATGTATATAGACTGAAGCGGCGAGTGAAAATTTGTACCAAGGCCGGGAATGGAACCCGTGTCTCCTGCTTATTAGGCAACTGCTTTAGCCACTATGCGACCTTGGTAGAGTAGTTCAGACAATCGCACGCCTCCATCCTCGATCCAAATTCTCATTGCAGCCCCAGTAAGTAGTAGACCCGGGTTCGATTCCTAGCCTTAGTTCAAATTTTACCTCGTCGCTTGAGTTTGTCCACATAAAGTCAGGTCTATATGAGACCAGTAAAGTCTATGAATCAATATATAATCATCTGTACAGGAAATGTATTTACAGTTGCGAATATTTCGGCTACATATTACAATAACGCCGAAAAAATTTGTGTCGGGCCGGGATTCGAACCCGAATTAACCGCTTCGGCTGTCCGGCCATACTCAAAATTTCAATATATCGCCGTCCCTTTGTCAAAACCTTTACTCGTACGTTATGTATACTCCCGACCAGGAAGGACATATTAGTTGGGAGTCGACGGCGTGGTACTGGCACACAAATGCGAAATATCAGTGCCTGTCTTATCAAGAATGCATGCATGGATTTACGAAGCAGCATTGCATCCTATTTCTTAATAACAAAGGTACTGCTATTTCGTATACTAGGCATTTTCTACTACAACAAACGTGACATTTATCGACAGGCGATTTACGCAAAGCTCTGATCGTGCGTTTCGGTTTACACATATATACCTGTCGTTCGCATAATGTGATCAAAAGTATCCGGACACCCGGCTGAAAATGACTTACAAGTTAGTGGCGCCCTCCATCGGTAATGATGGTATTCAGTATGGTGTTGGCCCACCCATAGCCTTGATGGCAGCTCCCACTCTTGTAGGCATACTTTCAATCAGGTGCTAGAAGGTTTCTTGGGGAATGGCAGTCCATTCTTCACGGACTGCTGTACTGAGGAGAGGTATCGATGTCGGTCGGTGAGGCCTGGCATGAAGTCGGCGTTCCAAAACATCCCAAACGTATTCTGAAGGATTCAGGTCAGGACTCTGTCCAGGCCAGTCCATTACAGGGATGTTACTGTCTTGTAACCACTCCGCCACAGGCCGTGTATTATGAACAGGTGCTCGATCGTTTTGAAAAATGCAATCGCTATCCCCGAATTGCTCTTCAACAGTGGGAAGCAAGAAGGTGCTTAAAACATCAATGTAGGCCTGCGCTCTGATAGTGCCACGCAAAACAACAAGGGGTGCAAGCCCCCTCCTTGAAAAACACGACCACACCCTAACATCACCGCCTCCGAATTTTATTGTTGTCACTACACACGCTGGCAGATTACGTTCACAGGGCATTCGCGATACCCACAGACTGCCATCGGATCACCATATTGTGTACCGTGATTCCTCACTCCACACAACGTTTTTCCACTGTTCAATCGTCCAATGTTTACGCTCCTTACACCAAGCGAGGCGTCGTTTGGCATTTACCGGTGTGATGTGTGGCTTATGAGCAGCCGCTCGACCATGAAATCCAAGTTTTCTCACCTACCGTCTGTCGTAGTATTTGCAGTGGATCTTGATGCAGTTTGGAGTTCCTGTGTGATAGTATCAATAGATGTCTGCCTATTACACATTACGACCCTCTTCAACTGTCGGCGGTCTCTGTCAGTCAACAGACGAGGTCGGCCTGCACGCTTTTGGCTGTACGTATCCCTTCACGTTTCCACTTTACTATCACAACGCCAACAGTGGACCTTTGGATGTTTAGGAGTGTGGAAATTTCGCGTAAAGACGTATGACACAAGTGACACCCAATCACCTGGCCACGATCGAAGTCCGTGAGTTCCGTGAGCGCCCCATTCCGCTCTAATTACCACTGAGGTCGCTGATATGGAGTACCTGGCAGTAGTTGGCAGCACAATGTACCTAATATGAAAAACGTATGTTTTTGGGAGTGTCCAGATACTTGTGATCACATAGTGTATGTGAGAGTCATCAGTCTTCTGACTGTTTTGATGCAGCCCTCCACGAATTCCTCTTTCGTCAGCCTCTTCATCTCAGAGTAGCGCTACCTTCTCAATTATTTGTTGGACGTATTCCAATCTCCGACTTCCGCTACAGTTTTTACCTTCTACCTCTCCCTGCAGTATCATGGGGGCTATTCCTTGATGCCTTAACACAATATGTCTTGTCATCCCGTCGCCTCTTCTTATCAACGTTTTCCATATGTTCCTTTCTTCGCCGTTTCTGCGGAGAACATCCTCAGTCATTGTCTTACCATTTCATCTGATGTTCTACGTACTTCTGTAGCACTGCATCTCAAATGTTTCAATTCTTCTCTCTTCCGCTTATGCCACTATCTGTGACTCACTACTATTTAATGCTGACCCCCTAACGCACATTCTCGAAAATTTCTTGTTCAAATTAAGGCCTATCCTTGATACTAGTAAATTTCTCTTGGCCAGGAATGCCTTCTTGATTTTTGCTAGTCTGTTTCCCACGTCCTCCTGCCTTCGTCCGTCGTGCTTCAAAGATAGCATAAATCCTTAATTTCGTCTACTTCGTGACCACCAATTTTTATGTTAAGTTTCTAAGTATCTTCAATTCTGCTACTACTCATTACTTTTCTCTTTTTCTGATTTACTTTCAATCCATGTTCTGTACTCATTGACTGTTCATTCCATTCAACAGATCCTGTAATTTTTCTTGACTTTCACTGAGCATAGTAACGTCGTTCCACAATCTTATCATTGATATCCTACTCTTGGTTTTTTGCATTTATTTCCGTCATTTCTTCTTCGGTGTATAGATTGAACAAAAGAGGTGAAAGACTGCATCCTTTTCAATCACAGCACTTTGCTCTTGGTCTTCCAATCTGGTTGTTCCTTCTTGGCTTTGTACCTATAGTATATTGCCCGTCGTTTCCTATTGCCTGCTCCTACATTTTCGAACGCTATTTTCGGGTTGGCAGATCCTAAGAACGGGCTTTACTTTTCTTCAGTCTTGCCTCCATTGTCAAGCGCAACATCGCAATTACTTCTCTGGTCATTTCCTAAAGCTTCACTGATGCTATGTACACGAAAAACCACTGCATCCCAACCGCCAACAACCCAACGTACGCGCATATAATTATAGTCGGTGGCGACTTCAATCTACCCTCGATATGCTGAAAAAGTTATACATTTAAAGCCGGCGGCGGGCATAAAACGTCATCCGAAATTGTACTGAATGCTTTCTCAGAAAATTATTTTGAACAATTAATTCATGAGCCCACTCGAAGCGTAAATGGTTGCGAAAGTATACTTGACCTCTTAGCAACTAATAATCTTGGACAAATAGGAAGTATCATGGCGAATACAGGGATTAGCGACCTCAAGGCAATTGGTGCTAGACTTAATACCACAACACCCAAAACTGTCAAAAAGGAACACAAAGTAAATATATTTAAAAATACTGATAAAAATTCTCTTAACGTCTTTTTAAGAGACGGTCTGATCAAGTAAGCATAGAAAAGTTGTGGAATGATTTCAAAAATGGTTCAAATGGCTCTAAGCACTATGGGACTTAACATCTGAGATCATCAGTCCCCTAGACTTAGAACTACTTAAAACTAACTTACCTTAGGACATCACACTCATCCATGCCAGAGGCAGGATTCGAAACTGCGACCGTAGAAGCAGCGCGGTTCCGGACTGAGGCGCCTAGAGTCCGCTCGGCTACAGCCGCCGGCTGTGGAATGATTTCAAAGAGATAGTATCTACGGTAATTGAGAGACATACCACATAAATTAATAAGTGATAGTACTGTCCCCCATGGTACACAAAACGGGTGAGATCGAGGTTGCAGAAGCAACGAAAAAAGTATGTCAAATTTAAAAGAACGCAAAATCATTAAGATTGGCAAATTTTTGCAGAAGATCGAAATATAGCGCGTGCTTCAATGTGAGATGCTTTTAATAATTTCCACAACGAAACTCTGTCTCGGAATCTGGTCGATAACCCAAAGAGATTCTGGTCATATATAAAGCACACTAGTGGCAAGACGCAACCAATACCTTCACTGCGGCCGGCCACGGTGGTCTCGCGGTTCTAGGCGCTCAGTCCGGAACCGTGTGACTGCTACGGTCGCAGGTTCGAATCCTACATCGGGCATGGATGTGTGTGATGTCCTTAGGTTAGTTAGGTTTAAGTAGTTCTAAGTTCTAGGGGACTGATGACCACAGCAGTTGAGTCCCATAGTGCTCAGAGCCATTTTGAATCTTCACTGCGCGATAACAACGGTGAAGTCACTGACGACAGTGCCACTAAACCAGAGTTATTAAACGCGGTTTCAAAAACTCTTTCACCAAAGAAGACGAAGCAAATATTGCCGAATTCCAATCAAGAACAATTACCAAGATGATTAACATAGAAGTGGATATCCTCGGTGTAGCAAAGCAGATTAAATCACTTAATAAAGGCAAGGCCTCCGGTCCAGACTGTATACTAGTCAGGTTCTTTTCAGAGTATGCTCATGCAATAGCTCCATATTTAGCAATTATATACAACCACTCGCTCGCAGAAAGTTCCGTACCGAAAAACTCGAAAATAGCTCAAGTCACACCAATACCCAAAAATGGAAACAGGAGTGTTCCGCTGAATTACAGGCCTATATCTCCAATTTCGATTTCATTAGGGTTTTGGAACATGTACTGTCTTCGAACATTATGAAGTACCTCGAAGAAAACGATTTATTGGCACTTAGGACGGATTCAGAAAATATCGTTCTTGCAAAACACAACTAGCTCTTTATACTCATGAAGTAATGAGTGCTATCAACAGAGTATGTCAAATTGACTCGATATTTTTAGATTTCCAGAAGGATTTCGACACCGTCCCTCACAAGCGTCTTCTAACCAAACTGCGTGCCTATGGAATATCGCCTCAGTTGTGCGACTGGATTCGTGATCTACTGTCAGAAAGGTCACATTTCGTAGTAATAGACGGAAAGTCATTGAGTAAAACAGAAGTAATATCCGGCGTTAACCAAGGAAATGTTATAGACCCTCTATTGTTCCTGATCCATATTAACGACATAGGAGACAATCTGAGTAGCCCTCTTAGATTATTTGCAGATGATGCTGTCATTTACCGTCTTGTAAGGCTATAAAATGACCAAAACGAATTGCAAAATGATTTATATAAAATATCTGTGTGGTGCGAAGAGTGGCAATTCACCCTGGATAACGAAAAGTGTGCAGTTATTCACATGAGTACTAAAATAAATCCGCTAAATTTCGATTACGCGATGAGTTACACAAATCTAATGTCTGTAAATTCAACTAAATACTTAGCGATTAAACTTACAAATAATCTAAATTGGAAGGATCAAATCGATAATGTTGTGGTTAAAGCAAATCAAAGACTGCGATTCATTGTTAGAACACTTAGAAGGTGCAACAGGTCTACTAAAGAGACTGCTTGCACTACACTTGTCCGCCCTATTCTGAAGTATTGCTCTGCGGTGTGGGGTCCGTATCAGGTGGGACTGATGGATGATATTGAAAACTTTCAAAGAAGGGCGGCTCGTTCTGTATTAACGTGAAATAGGGGAGATAGTGCCACAGACATGATACGTTAATTGGAGTGGCGATCATTAAAACAAAGGCGCGTTGCGACAAGATCTTCTCATGAAATTTCAATCATTAGTTTTCTGCTCCGATTGCGAAAACATTCTGTTGGCACCCACATACATAGGAAGAAATGATCATCACAATAAAATAAGATAAATCAGGGTTCGGACAGAAAAATTTAAGTGCTCGTTTCTTCCGCTCGCCATTCGAGAGTCGAACAGTAGAGAGACAGCATGAAGGTGGTTCATTGAACCCTCTGCCAGGCACTTTACTGTGAATAGCACAGTAATCACGCATATGTAGATGTAGATGTAGATGTAGATCTGTAGGTCCTAAGTGGCTACCCCTAAAAGGGACGGAAGCACTCACAAATTATTGTCACTGATTCTCGAAACGTGGACGCATATTCATTTACACTGTTCCACCAGCATTGTCCCGTCCTAAGTGTATCACGTTGTACAACTAGATACGGCTGGTCTGCCAAGCCTGGCATTCCCACATTTCACGCTATTATTGGTTTTGTTAATTCATGGGAGGCTAGACATTGTACGAACACTGAATTTCCACGCCAGCGTAACAGTACTTCAGTCACTATGTCGTATTAATGAATCCAGTTACTGGATTCCAGCCATAGTGGTCGGTCCGCAATATGGCTGATGTCTACAACATCAACTCATAAGGAAACTACGCATCATTCGCGACTCTTCCTTCTCTATGTTTTGTACAAGGCGGCACTAGCGCTAATACCTCTTTAAAGATTAATTTTCATTACTAATAAAATACAATAGTGTCTTGTAAAGATATATGAACTGGGTCGCGTACCGATTGTACTACATAATTGCTATGCCCAGCCGTTAGTTATCAGCTGTGTTGTCATTTCAAATTTGCCTGCAGCCCCTTACTTAGAGGAAATTATTCACTTGATTGTGAAAAAATGGTCTAGATTTTAAATGCTATTTTTCTTTAAGAAGTTATTTGGTACTGAACTGGGAACTGATAGATTATACCAAGCGTTCGTGGCAACCAAGTGAGGCACTTTCCTCTCTCTGTATAGTTTTAAATATTCTGTTTCTACATAGAATAAAAGTTGAATGAAGGCGTAAACTGCAAAGAACGCACTTCAGCTCCGATGAAACTTTACATGCTTATCTAATACACAATTTCAATTCATATTTTCATTTATTTTATGGTAACTAATAATTGCACATTCTCTACGACTATCGTCCACTTTTTATACATACCTGCACAACTCCTGCCATTATTTTCACGCATATCTATGCAAAACTAATCCGTATATTTTGGTTCAATTTTTATGTCTTAACAGTGTTTGTGTTTTGTTTGGCATGTCACATACCATTAATGATAGCTATATAAATTCTTTTCCTTCTGTCAGTCAATATTGTTTTTTCTAAAAACAACATCCGTAAACAGTTGCTGTTGAGTGTGGCAATACCAGAAGCATTTTTACAAAAACAGAAAATTTTGGAAATTCAGCGTACTAACACTTGCTATGACACAATTTACTTCATTCCATAATTTACTATAATCATTACCACCATATTTAGTTTCTTCACTCGCATTTCTAACCATGCACCATTCCTTGTCTATATACATCTCTATAATCACTCTCCATAAAGTAGGCAAATGTGAAAAAAGCCTTAGTGATTGATCCCATATATTTATTTCTTGATTTTTGTTATTCTGATACTATAGATTTGTAATAAAATCATTTTCAGGGAATATTTGGCGTATGGCCGTGCACCGTACATAAAAACCTCGAAGACATGCTTTTCAACTGCTTACAAATTTTATCTTGTTACTGATCACTATCAATTGTGGCCACTAGTTTTTAACCAAGATACACAAACATATACCATGAAGTAATCATATAATGAATATATTCTACTCGGGTTGCACACAGATGTCTAGAAACCATTTTTACACTGCTCAAATTTTGTCGTGTAACAAAGATAATTCCGTAGTTTCATGCAGAATTAATTTACTGAGGTGGTGAAAGAAGAGTGAAACGAACTATCCAACATCTTATATGAGGGCGAGTTGAAAAGTAATGCCTCCGAAATTTTTGTGTGGAATATTTAAAACGTTTTAAATAAAACGTTAAGCTCGGATTGGCAAAGGATAAGAAAGGAAGCCGGCCTTTCTTTCGCAAAACTGACACAGTTTAAGTATCCTGAAAGTTTTATTTGGAGTTTCTACTCATTCTGAAGTACATAACTAAGGTAGCGATCTAAATAATGACGAGGAAACAGCGGTCTGCTTACTTCAGTGGTTCGCCATTTTCCATTTAACATCAAGTAAGATCAGATATTAGCAACACATGCAACAAAGTTTAGCGTTCTAAACTTGGGGTTGGAAAAAATATCACTATTAATTCTATTGTGACAAATTAAATTATCTTAATTTGAGGGGTTTTTGTATTCAATAAAGAAATAACTGTGTAACCAGACATCAGCTAGTTGTTTATTTCCATCAACTATTTTTTTAGCCTTTTTAGGCTTATCTTCTAACTGGGCATGTAGTATTTACAAGGTTATCCCGGGAACTGGCTTTATGACAAGAAGATAGTAGTGCTAGTTACATTGCAAGTTGTGTCGAAAAGCTAGTTTCTTTACTTCTTGGAGGTACTGTTATTCACATGCACCTGGCAGCTTCAATTTTCACTGTCTATCAGGAACAGAATTATTCACTATAAAAGCTGCCACCACAAATCCAACAAATACCAGCCCACGCCTTCCAGCTGACGCATCCCACAAAGCTCTTCGCTCAAAGATATAACAATTTTTTGTTGGAAAAGTATCTCTAGTTTCTGTGTACGAGGGTTGCCCAGAAAATAATGCACCGATTTTTTTTTCTCAGCCGAAAACAATGCTACAAATGTGAAACGTTACCTATTATTTGGTCTCCTGAGTGAGCGCGCCAAGTTTCCCTCACTTCCGACGGACAGCGTAGCTGCAGTAAAGTTTCAAAATGGCGTCTGTAGGTGTTACAAGCAATGTGGCGTCATTAAATGTCTCACTGCAGGGAAAGAGACTGTGGGGAATATTCACGAACGGTTGTGTTAAGTCTATGGAGCATTTGCTGTCTATAGAAGTACAGTTAGTCGCTGGGCATGGAGGGTGGTGTCTACAGAAGGCGGTTCGGCGGAACTTCACGATTTGCAGCACTCGGGGAGACCATCCACGGCTGCCAGACCTGATATGTTGGAGCTAGCTGATGTCATTCGCGAGGACAGACGTATTAAGACTCGGAGTTGGCACTCCATCTGTCAATCTGCAAAAGAAGTGTGGATGCAATTATCCGCACTCTTGGATATTCAAAAGTGTATGCAAGATGAGTCCCGTAGTGTCTAACGGTGGATCACAAATCACACAGAAAAAACATCTGTCCTGATTTGTTGCAACGTTTTGAAGCTAAAGGAGAGGCCTTCTTGGCCCGGACTGTGACAGGTGATGAAACCTGGGTTCACCACTTTGAGCCCGAAACAAAACGACAGCCGATGGAATGGCGCCATTCCCACTCCTCACAGAAGAAAAAAATTCAAATCAACTGCTTTCGCTAGTAAGGTCATGATCACCGCGTTCTGGGACTGTGAAGGTGTGATTCCTATTTGATGTGGCCCCAAGAGGTACTACCATTAACTTAGAAGCAAATGTCAACATATTGACAAAACTCAAGATGCACTTCCGCGACTTCGGCGCCCAGCAACCCAGGAGACGTTTTGCTGCAACACGATAACGCTCGGCTCCACACAAGTCTGAGGACTGCTGAACACATCGCAAAACAGGGTTCGACAGTGTCACTCCATCCACCCTACAGACCTGACCTAGTCTCACACGTTCTTGTTTCGCGCTAGAGGAAAACCAAAGAACGGGATGGAGATTATGTGGAAAAATAGGGTGTGAAGATAAAACACCATTCTTTCGTATCTGTAATTCTCATTATTTTCGATAAAGAAGTGTTGAAGAAAAAAAATGCGGTGCATTATTTTCTGGGCAACCTTCATACATAACGTAGCCGTTCTGTGGCAAGTAATTGATTATGGTGAACTGAATACTACTGTTTTCTTTACTAAACTCTCATGTTACTGAGCTGATAGTTCGAAAGTAGCGTACATGGTCAGCTTTGGCTTGTGGAAATCAGACATGGACTTAATCTATGGAAGCCATTCACAAGCTGAGGGTTGCTCTATGGTCGTTCGAGAGATGCCTGAAAGGAGTTACTGGGAGAATCAGCAAAACAAACAAATGCAAAAGTCAACAAGCTAGAGTGGAAGATGTCTGCAACTTCAATAAGGCTGGTACCTATTAAAATGATGTGAAAGCAATCGCCAGTTGGGACCAGCTTGTACCTACGTAACCACAAGAGAGCGAGTGCATATCGAAATAATTCTACGTTCCGGCCAGCACTTAACGTTCATACGGACCACCAGCCCCGCAAACCTCCCCAACCGAACCTACCCTCTCAGATACAAACATCACTAGATCTCGAAACCTGTCTCCTCGCCTACTAAAAACCTTTTCGTGTTGTCCAACTGTAGTGCACGTACTTCGCGCTCTTGCCTTGTCTCTGTCTTGAAAATCGATAGTAAAATTGCAAAAATGACGTTCAGGTATCTTCACCGATGTTCGTGTCCACTCGCTGACTACGTGAAGAATTAACACGTATGATGGAAAAGATTCACTTTCATTCTGCATTCGACCATTCGACCATTCCATCATTTCGCGAACTGCCGATTATAATTTGGTTGACTTGTTGAAGTATGAGCACTGCCGTTGTTACGAAGTGAGTTCTAGTGTTTCTAGTGTCTCAGCGTGCAAAATTTAAATAACCTGATCCTGAGATTTTTCGCATTAATAAGAAATTAATGATTGCTATTTTGCTGGTTTGCGAAAGAGAGGAGGTAGTAACCTTATAGTGAGTTGTGCATTGTAATTCTGCCTTTTGTTATTTAGTTTTGACGGTCATTAAATCTCATATTTCCTTTAAGCTAAGATCGAACTTGCGTTTCCGTTACGAAGTCTGTGCCAGACATTAACATTAATTTCATTTACCAGTAAAATCAGATTTATTAAAGAGTATTTACGCCACAAAGGACGAAAAGCGTGTAATATCACATATGCTGATCGGTTAATACCGACATACACTATACAACTACTAAAGTCAGCTGAGCATCTTGCAATGTTTGTAAGACGACTATTTGGCTAACGTAATACTGCGGTGGCAAACTGAAAAGGGATATAACTTTGACTAGCTTTTTGTCATTCCTTTAATGATATATAAATTCTAAATCAAAGCTGATCATTCTGCGACTTTTAGGTGTAACAAGCGATATCTTTCTGCAAATTACACACATCAAAAAAAGTTTTAGGGGCCAAAACTCCTGAAGCCAGACGTTATTTGTGGATATTGTATCACAGACACAGTCCCTTTGACTGGTCATAGATGTCACTAAACCCGCCCAAAGATGTAAACAACCATGCACGAGCAGTGCCTATTAGAAGGAGGGTGTCCGGCAGCCGATGAGTTCCAGTCATTCCACCAGGAAGGAGGTACACGGCTTGTGTTGTCTGCAGTTCAACCATGCCGAGACGGTCAGTACCGCGGTTCGATCGCGTCCGCTTAGTTATTTTGTGCCAGGAATGGCTCTCAACAAGGGAAGTGTCCAGGAGTCGCGGAATGAACCAAAGTGATGTTGTTCGGACATGGAGGAGATAAAGAGAGACTGGAACTGTCGATGACGTGCCTCGCTCAGGCCGTCGATGGCGAGGTCCATCTTTGAGTAGAAAAGTATTCATTGCACAAAAACGTGTAATCAGAATAATTGCTGGAGCCCACCCACGGTCATCCTGCAGACATCTATTTAAGGATCTAGGGATCCTCACAGTAACCTCACAGTATATATATTCCCTTATGAAATTTGGTGATAATAATCCAACCCAATTCAAAAGTAATAGCAGTGTGCATACCTATAACACCAGGAGAAAGGATGATCTTCACTATGGAGGGTTAAATCTGACTTTGGCACAGAAAGGGGTAAATTATGCTGCCACAAAAGTCTTTGGGCATCTACCAAACAGCATCAAAAGCCTGACAGATAGCCAACTAACATTTAAAAATAAATTAAAAGAATTTCTAGATGACAACTCCTTCTACTCATTGGCTGAATTTTTAGATATAAACTAAGTAAAAAAAATAATAAACTTAATCATTAGTGTCATGCAATATTTTGTGTAATGTAATTTCTTGTACAGACATCTTTTATTAACCTGACACGTTCCACATCATTACGAAGTGTCGTATTCATGATCTATGGAACAAGTATTAATCTAATCTAATCTAATCTCTAATCTTTGCAACCACGACGCCATGCAGCGTGGTACAGATGGGCCCCATCAGCATGCCCAATGGACCGCTCACGATTGGCATCACGTTCTCTTCACCGATGAACGTCGCATATGCTTCCAACCAGACAATCGTCGGAGACGTGTTTGGAGGCAACCCGGTCAGGGTGAACGCCTTAGACAAACTGTCCAGCGAGTGCAGCGAGGTGGAGGTTCCCTGTTGTTTAGTGGTGGCATTGATGTGGGGCCGATGTACGCCGCTGGTGGCCATGGAAGGCGCCATAACGGCTGTACGATACGTGAATGCCATCTTCCGACCGACAGTGCAACAATATCGGCAGTATATGGGCGAGGCATTCGTCTTCATCGACGACAAGTCGCGCTCCAATCGTGCACATTTTGTGAATCACTTTCTTCAGGGAAACAACAGTGCTCGACTAGAGTGGCCAGCATGTTCTCCAGACAAGAACCCTACCGCACATGCCTGGGATAGACTGAAAAGGGATGTTTATGGACGACGTGATCCACCAACCACTCTGAGGGATCTACGCCGAATCGCCGTTGAGGAATGGGATAATCTGGACCAACAGTGCCTTGATGAACTTGTAGATAGTATGACACGATGAATACAGGCATGTATCAATGCAAGAGGACGTGCTACTGGGTATTGAAGGTACCAGTGTGTACAGCAATCTCCACCACCACATCTGATGGTCTCGCTGTATGGCGGTACAACATGTAATATGTGTTTTTCATGAGCAATAAAAAGAGCGGAAATGATGTTTATGTTGATCTCTGTTCCAATTTTCTGTACAGGTTCCGGAACTCTCGGGACCGAGGTGATGCAAAACTTTTTCTGATCAGTGTGTATAAAACTGTATATAATGCATGTTTCAAACACGGAAAGTTTATAAATTACACAGGTCGTTCGGAAATTCTCGTTACAAGCTTCTAGGACTTGTAGAGGGTAGTGAGCAGACAATATCTTGATTTGTACCTTTCCGGATATGTTTCTTTTCCGTGCTACAGCCGTTTGAAAACGTTTTCTAGGTAGGTACACAGCAGGATGGGAGGCGGAGGAGGTAGGTGTGGTTACGTCAGATCGGTTGATATCATTCGACATCTATCCTCTCTCTGACCTGGTTCGAGTCACATGCAGATGTGTGTGAGTATTAGAGCAGCATGGTTGAGTGCATGTTTGCAGGAGACAACGACACAATCCTTCTGAATGACGAAGCTCACAGTAATGGAAGAGCTGCTCGTCTCCATTATCAAGAACGTTCCGTCGTTATAACATATCTTTTTCGCCGTAACCACGCAACGGCTTGGATAAGTGGTAGCTCCACCGTCGGTAGGCATGACTATGGTGTTCCAAGGAGTCGGTCTACACCCGAACTGAAAGACGCGGTACTGTATCCCGTTGAGGAGAACGCGTCAACGATTAGAAGAGTAACTTCTTTGGTTATTAATGAGCGAAATTAAAAAAAAAAGTGATGTAATGGGTCACGCCTAATGAATTACATGTAAAAGTGGTAGCGTTACAGACATGGATGTAGCATAAAACGGTACTTTTCCAGACATGGTTCCAATTCAAAACATTATCTACCCACTCTTCTCTACGAGTCCTAGATGTTTGTAAAGAGAATTTTCGAACACCCTGTATAATTTACAATCTTCACCTGTTTCAAACATGCATGATATACAGTTTTATATAGTTCGACATTATATGATGATACGCGTTATACAGAACACGATATCGACCATTCTAATACTGAAAAGAAGGATAGAATCATCACCTCCAATCCCGATTCATATTTAGTTAGTGAAAAGAAAAGTATTAATAAACAAAATACATTTCAATTTTATCCACGATTTTAGCTTCATTACGTAGTCTTGACGTCATGATAAACAATATCTAAGTGAATATTGTCATAATATTTAGCCAACCAATATTGTGGGACATGAAAAATGTAAATGCATGAAATTGTTCTTACAGCGGATGTATAATGTGTGAGTGTGACGAACTATATTGAGAAACTGAACATCCATTACGTACTTGCATGTTTATCTGCGAAAATGGTCCTTGTCGGTACATCAGCATAGAGTTCGAATAGAATCGCTGGAACAATGCAAACCATTCAGATTAATCAAACATCTAAATACGCATAATGCTGGTATCACCAGGATGTGTTCTTTCTTCTCACCCCCGTGGCAGTAATTGAATTAAGAGTCAGACGGGAATAACATTTAAATCAATTGACAACCATTGAGCTAGCGTCACGAATTTTCAAACGTCCACTGCCATGTATGAAGGCGAGTAACACCACGAATGCTAACGTCGATCGAGGGGTGTCGTCGTGATTGTATTGAATGACACTGAGCGATCACACGTTTCTCCTCTACGAGTCTAGATGTTTGCAAAGAGAATTTTCGAACACCCTGTATAATTTACAATCTTCACCTGTTTCAAACATGCATGATATACAATTTTATATAGTTTGCAGGCGGATATAACGTTCTACATGCTAAAAGTCGCAGAATGATCAAGTTTGATTTAGACTTTATACATCATAAACAGAATGGCAAAAAGCTAGTCAAAGTCATATCTCTATTCAGCTTGCCACTGCAGTGTTACGTTACTAAAACAGTCACCTTACGAACATGAAGTTAGTATATTCTCAGAAAATAAAAATAAACAAACTGGGATAATAGAGCAAATCGATCATGCTGATGCGAATCTATGGTGTCTCCGTGGGTAATTCTTTTTTTATTCAGTACATTCTGAACTGCTCAATATTTTATTTTTAAGAAATCTGTTAAATAATACTGTAAATATTTTCATTTAATTGCTGCGTTTAGTATCAGCCCAGCTGGGTTTCGTAAGCATAAAAATCATTTCTGAAAGTTTGTTATTGACTTTATAAACAACTTAAAGCATAAATATTAATAACTGTGTTAATATTCACTGCTTTATAAATGCAGTACTACCTTTATTGAATTCATGTATTTATGATGGTTTCTACACTGTCATTAGATTTTCTCTAAAATATCTGGCAATGGTTTTATGTTTTTAGTGAACATTCGAAGCCTAATTCTTCAGTACAGTCAGAGCTAGACCTTACTGCTCAGCCTTCATAAGAACGCGGTGACACAGCTTACGAAGTGTCACAGGAAATTCCGAGAAGCGGACGCACAGCAGGTCAATTGATAGTTGCTCCACCACAGTTCGCTTCAGTGACTCGGACCGCTGCTTAGTGTCCGGTTACATACTGGAAATTCGTGGTAAGGTGTTATGGGACCAAACTGCTGTGGTCATCGGTCCCTGAGCTTACGCTCTATTTAATCTAGCTTAAACTAACTTACGCTAAGAACAACACACACACACCCATGCCCGAGGGAGGATTAGAACCTCCGACGGGGGCAGCCACGCGGACCGTGAGAAAGCGCCCTAGACCGCGCGGCTACCCCGAGCGGCCTCCGGTTACATACCTGAACCAGCTAGCTATTTTCCATCGAGACGACGCTCAGTCAAACTCACCGTTTCATAATATCCTGAACAGCAGAAACTCCGCTCGTAACATTTCAGTGTGTTACGTCCCCTTAGAAAAATTACTGAATTACTGTGCTGGTAAACTCCTTATATTTGTTGATTTTTAAACAGCTGAGCAGAACTGAACGTACTCAGACATTTCGCACTTTACCTATTCTGATCAACACTAAACTGACACACAATATTTTTAGCACAACGCAATCTGACTTTCAAAAATCCATACAAAAGAATGGCCCTGACTAACATTAACCTATACCTTTCATGAATCACGTACCTCACAAACATCTTCGTTACTCGAACTACTGCAATACAGCGGGCGCCACTACTGCCAGCTAAATAAAAGATTCTAACTACTAAACGCACTAACTACTGAACGGCATAGTCAGCAAATGAAAGATTTTGACAGAGAACAAACAATGTATTTACTTCAATAATGTTAAAAAGCCATTTTATACATATATATATATATATATATATATATATATATATATATATATATATATATATATATATATCAGTTCATGATATCCAGTATTACCAATTTGCTCTTTCTGGTGGACACACGTCCAAAAGCTCTTAAAATTCTGCCATCTCTCTCCCCACATCCACCACTGCTGGCGGCTCACCTCCAACTACACAACGCTATGCGCTGTTCACATCCAACTGCCCAACACTACAATGGCGAATATTCTAACAATGCCAACCAGCCACAGACTGCACACAGCACAGCCAGTGATTTTCATACAGAGCGCTAGGTGACGTTACCAATATAAAAACCTAAACAGCCTACTTACAAGTATAACCAAATAAGAGGGGGATTCAATAAGTAATGCAACACATTTTTTTCTGAAAGTAGGTTGGTCTTATTTGAGATTCCAATACACGAATTTATTGAAGAATAGTTCAAATGGATCTGAGCACTATGGCCACAACGGCCGGCACCAATTTTTTCCCCGCACTTTTGGCTACAAAACACTATTTTCCAGTCTCCGTTCCGTTCGACTGCCGTACGTCACCTAATTGTGAGGACCTGTATGTCGGCATGGCCGTGGTGGCCGAGTGGTTCTAGGCGCTTCAGTCCGGAACCGCGCTGCTGCTACGGTCGCAGGTTCGAATCCTGCTTCTGTCATGGATGTGTGTGATGTCCTTAGGTTAGTTAGGTTTAAGTAGTTCTAAGTATAGGGTACTGATGACCTCAGATGTTAATTCCCATAGTGCTTAGAGCCATTTGATTTTTTTTGTATGCCCGCATGGTACCACTCCCCTGGTCGACGTTGGCGCCTACGTCTTGCCGCATCAACGGCCTCACCACCACCCACGTACTGCTTCCCGTGCAGTGCGTCCTTCATTGGCCCGAACAGATGGAAGTCGGAAGGTGTGAGACCAGGGCTGTATGGTGGATGAGGAACAACAGTCCAGTGAACTTTTGTGAGCCCCTCTCGGGTATGCAGACTTCTGTGAGGCCTTGCATTGTCTTGGACAAAGAGAAGACTCTAAATTTTTGTGGCGACCAAGACGCTGAACTCGTTTCTTCAGTGTCCTGAGGGTAGCGCAGTAGACTTCAGAGTTGCTCGTTGCACCGCGAGGGGAACATCAAACAGAATAATCCCTTCAGAATTCCAGGATACATAACTGGCTGATGGTGCGACTCAACATTTTCTTCGGAGGAGAGATGGTGTAGCGCCACTCCACGGAATGCCGTTTTGAGTTCGAAGCGACGAACCAATGTTTGATTGCCTGTGACGATGTTCGACAGCAAACTGTTACGATCAGCCCTGTAATGCGCAAGAAATTCCTCACAAACGGTCTTTCGTTGCACTTTATGTCTTCCGCTAGGCGGCGAGGAACTCAGCGAGAATACACCGTTGAGTATCCCTACTGGAGGATGAGTGTGTCAGCTCCACCCACAGATAAGTACGGTTGTGCAGCGAGTGTTTGATTATGATCCATCCATCACCTCGAATGGGAGTGTCCGCACATTGCAACACTGCAGGCGTGACAGCCAGCAAGGGCGCGAGATCAGACAGGTTTGCACGACCTTGTCGCGATGACTACAGCGGTTCACCCACCGTGCTTTTATTCACAGCTAGGTCTCCGTAGATGTTCCGCAAGCGCCTGTGGATATCTTCAACGCTACGGTTTTCCGCCAGAAGGCAGTCAATGACAACTCTCTGCTTGGAATGCACCTCCGTTACAGAAGCCATTTCGAAGGCTTCGTATAGCGCCACCACCCATCGGAACTTCATGAAACTATAGGGGCCGAAGCGGGAATATTCCACGATGTCCTACAACAAATTCTGCATTTTTTCAACCGAAATTGGCCGAGAAAAAAGAGTGTTGCAATAGTTATTGAACGTCCCTCGTAAATGGGTGTGACTAGAATATGGAGTCAGGTAAATGGATGTTATGTGGATCAAGATATTGTTCTCTACAGCCCGTGAAACAAGAAAAATCTAATACCAGAAAATATGTAGGAGAAGCATGGATGATCGTTGAATACATTAGCAGTCTAAGGTTCACCTTTTTCCAGAAGTGGACTTGAAATGGTTATGCTGTAATAAATATTAAATTAAGGAATTGTTGTTAGTAGAGATAGTACTGTGAATACATACCACTGGCCATTAAAATTAAAACACCATGAAGACATCATGCAACATATGTCGTATGAAAAGTCCTACATGTATGGGTGTACTAAAGATTAGCACGTCCACATGTCGTAGAAGTAACAGTATCTTGAATCTGTATATAAGAAAGAAGCAGGTTGCTCATTCGTAAGTTGGGTTTAAACGTGGCTTGTTTGTGAGAAGTAGAAATGCTACCAACACAAGTCTGAATTCGACAGCAATAGCATCGTTATCCATCGAGATAGAGGTTTATCGTTCTGCGAGATTCTTGCGTTCGTCACCATCCCATGACAGCCATAAAAGCTCGGCATCCTCTGGTTCAGAGACACAAACTAAACGCCGCGTAGAATTGCAATGGCCTCATGCGACTAGCGCCTGAGAAGACAGACAAGTTCTTCCTCTGCCGAGCAGGATCAAATAGCGACATAAGAAAACGGGCTTCTTTGCACCGAGACAAGTATGCAAACGGGTAGTACGACGACGTCTGTAGCATCAGCGACTCTCCACGGAACGATCATTGTTACAGCTTCTTCTCTTCACACGACAGCAGAGAGGCGTAAGCCAGCTGTGGGAGCACCGTGACGGACACTGGACGCAGAAGTGACGCCATTTCTTCAGTCGAGTCTCTTCTTTGCCAACAGCGTCTTGATGGTCCTATACCGAAGAGACAAAGAAACTGGTACACCTGTCTAATGTCGTGTGGGGCCCCTTCGAGCACGCATAAGAGCCGCAACACGACGTGACGTGGACTCGACAAATGTCTGAAGTAGTACTGCAGATAACTGACACAACCAACCCTGCAGTGCCGTCTGTAAGTCCTAAGAATACGGGGGGGGGGGGGGGGGGGGCGGAGATCTCTTCTGAACAGAACGTTGCAAGGTATCCCAGATATGTTCAATAATGTTCATGTCTGGCGAGTTTGGTGTTTAAGCTCAGAAGAGTGTTCCTGGAGCCATTCAGTGTGAGGTGTCGCATTATCTTGTTGGATTTGCCAGAGTCAGTCGGAATGCACAATGTACATAATGGAGCCAGGTGAAGAGACAGGGTGTTTATGTACATGTCACCTGTGAGAGTCGTAACTAGACGTATTAAGGATCCCATATCACTCCAATTGCACACGTCCCACACCATTACAGAGCCTCCACCAGCTTCAACAGTCCCCTGCTGATATGCAGGATTCATGGATTCATGAGGTTGTCTGCATACCCGTGCACATCCATCCACTCGATACAATTTGAAACGAGACTCGTCCGACCAGACAACATGTTTCCAGTCATCAACTGTCCAATACTGGTGTTGACGGCCCAACATTAAAATCTGTAGCAATTTGCACTTCTGTCACATTAGACGAGTCTCTTCAGTCGTCGTTGGTCTCGTTCTTCCAGGATCTTTTTTCAGCCGCAAGCGATGTCGGAGATTTGATGTTTTACCGGACTCTTCATGTACACTGTACATTCGTGAAATGGTCGTACAGGAAAATCCCCACTTCATCACTGCCACGGAGAAGCTGTGTCCCATCGCTCGTGCGCGCCACGTTCAACCGCACTTAAATCTTGATAACCTGCCATTGTAATAGCAGTAACCGATCTAACAACTGCGCCAGACACTTGTTGTCTTACATAGGCATTGCCGACAGCAGCGCCGTTTTCTGCCTGTTTACATATTTCTGTATTTGAATATTCATGCTGGCCGCGGTGGCCGAGTGGTTCTAGGCGCTACAGTCCGGAATCGGGCGACTGCTACGGTCGCAGGTTCGAATCCTGCCTCGCGCATGGATGTGTGTGATGTCCATAGGTTAGTTAGGTTTAAGTAGTTCTAAATTCTAGGGGACTGATGACCTCAGCAGTTAAGTCTCATAGTGCCCAGAGCCATTTGAACCATTTTTTTGAATATTCATGCCTATACCAGTTTCTTTGGAGTTTCAATGATTTCCATGTTTAATTTCCAAACTGTACGAACGTTGCCAGACTGTTTTCACCATCGTCATGTAGTCCCAGCATCTGACGTGTATGTAGTGTCATTGGCTACATTACGAGATGACCTCTGGTTCTTATATTCTTTAATTATGGCACCAGGAGTTTCATTCCTGACGGAAGGCCAACAGCAATGCCTTGTCTTCGGACTCCCCCTGAAGTCATTTTTCAACAAAATAACACAAGACCAGGTGGAGCGAATCCTCTCTGCTACATTCGGGAAGACGGCAATTCAAATACAGGGCCAACTGTCGAGACTTAGGTTTTCTATTATTTCCGTAAACACATAAGGTGAATGCCAGAAAGCTTCCTTTGGAAAGACATGACAAGTTTTCTTCTCTGTCTCTCTCCTGTTTGAGCTTGTACTCTGTCAGTAATGACCCCATCAGCGATCATAAAGCGGTTACTGCATCGATGATTTCAGCCGTAAATAGAAACATTAAAAAAGGTAGGAAGATTTTTCTGTTTTGCAAAAGTGACAAAAAGCAGATTTCAGAGTACTTGATGGCTCAACACAAAAGTTTTGTCTCAAGTACAGTGTTGAGGATCAGTGGACAAAGTTCAAAACCATGGTACAATATGCGTTAGATGAGTATGTGCCAAGCAAGATCGTAAGAGATGGGAAAGAGCCACCGTGGTACAACAACCGAGTTAGAAAACTGCTGCGGAAGCAAAGGGAACTTCACAGCAAACATAAACATAGCCAAAGCCTTGCAGACAAACAAAAATTACGCGAAGCGAAATGCAGTGTGAGGAGGGCTATGCGAGAGGCTTTCAATGAACTCGAAAGTAAAGTTCTATGTACTGACTTGGCAGAAAATCCTAAGAAATTTTGGTCCTATGTCAAAGCGGTAGGTGGATCAAAACAACATGTCCAGACACTCTGTGACCAAAATGGTACTGAAACAGAGGATGACAGACTAAAGGCCGAATTACTAAATGTCTTCTTCCAAAGCTGTTTCACAGAGGAAGACTGCACTGTGCTTCCTTCTCTAGATTGTCGCACAGTTGACAAAATGGTAGATATCGAAGTAGACGACAGAGGGATAGAGAAACAATTAAAATCGCTCAAAAGAGGAAAGGCCGCTGGTCCTGATGGAATACCAGTTCGATTTTACACAGAGTACGCGAAGGAACTTGCCCCCCTTCTTGCAGCGGTGTACCGTAGGTCTCTAGAAGAGCGAAGCGTTCCAAAGGATTGGAAAAGGGCACAGGTCATCCCCGTTTTCAAGAAGGGACGTCGAACAGATGTGCAGAACTATAGACCTATATCTCTAACGTCGATCAGTTGTAGAATTTTGGAACATGTATTATGTTCGAGTATAATGTCTTTTCTGGAGACTAGAAATCTACTCTGTAGGAATCAGCATGGGTTTCGAAAAAGACGGTCGTGTGAAACCCAGCTCGCGCTATTCGTCCACGAGACACAGAGGGCCTTAGACACGGGTTCACAGGTAGATGCCGTGTTTCTTGACTTCCGCAAGGCGTTTGACAGAGTTCCCCACAGTCGTTTAATGAACAAAGTAAGAGCATACGGACTATCAGATCAATTGTGTGATTGGATTGAGGAGTTCCTAGATAATAGAACGCAGCATGTTATTCTCAATGGAGAGAAGTCTTCCGAAGTAAGAGTGATTTCAGGTGTGCCGCAGGGGAGTGTCATAGGACCGTTGCTATTCACAATATACATAAATGACCTGGTGGATGACATCGGAAGTTCACTGAGGCTTTTTGCAGATGATGCTGTGGTGTATCGAGAGGTTGCAACAATGGAAAATTGTACTGAAATGCAGGAGGATCTGCAGCGAATTGACGCATGGTGAACGGAATGGCAATTGAATCTCAATGTAGACAATTGTAATGTAATGCGAATACATAGAAAGATAGGTCCCTTATCATTTAGCTACAAAATAGCAGGTCAGCAACTGGAAGCAGTTAATTCCATAAATTATCTGGGAGTACTCATTAGGAGTGATTTAAAATGGAATGATCATATAAAGTTGATCGTCGGTAAAGCAGATGCCAGACTGAGATTCATTGGAAGAATCCTAAGGAAATGCAATCCGACAACAAAGGAAGTAGGTTACAGTACGCTTGTTCGCCCACTGCTTGAATACTGCTCAGCAGTGTGGGATCCGCACCAGACAGGGTTGATAGAAGAGATAGAGAAGATATAACGGAGAGCAGCGCGATTAGTTACAGGATCATTTAGTAATTGCGAAAGCGTTACGGAGATGATAGATAAACTCGAGTGGAAGACTCTGCAGGAGAGACGCTCAGTAGCTCGGTACGGGCTTTTGTTAAAGTTTCGAGAACATACCTTCACCGAAGAGTCAAGCAGTATATTGCTCCCTCTTACGTATATCTCGCGAAGAGACCATGAGGATAAAATCAGAGAGATTAGAGCCCACACAGAAGCATACCGACAATCCTTCTTTCCACGTACAATACGAGACTGGAATAGAAGGGAGAACCGATAGAGGTAGTCAGGGTACCCTCCACCACACACCGTCAGGTGGCTTGCGGAGTATGGATGTAGATGTAGATGTACCGGACTTCAAACCACAGTTTTTTTTTTTGCTTCTTTCCTGTTTTGTTTTTACGCTTCAGAAAATATGTGATTGCTGGCAGGGGATAATCACCGCCCATTGACTTAGTCCATCAGCCAAAAAGTTTCGAGAGTTTTAATACTGAAGTGTTCCACATACACCCCCCCCCCCCCCCCCAACTAGGGCACAACGAAAAGGAAGTTCATGTAATCATGTGAAATTATTAGAAAAGCCTTTCTTCGGGATGTTGTTCAACTCACACACCACATTGGCTTGAACATCGGCTACGTTGTTAAAGCACTGAACCTTACTGAAAAATTTTTCATTCTGGCTTTTTCTGGTAGGTTCGTACTGATAATGCCTCATCACCTGTGACGATTTTTTCCATAAAAGAAATTTCCACATTTTGCGTTTCAATAAAGTCACAGCATGCATTCACACACCACGGTTTTTGTTGTTGAGTGAAGGAGTACTTCGCACACACTTTTCTCAGAATATTCCGGAGAATGTATTGCACTATTCATTTACAGATTTGTGGCACAACAATGTTGACTATAGCTGCCACTCGTTTACTAATTAACACTGCCTGCTGTCAACTGACTGGTCACATGCACAACTGTTGCTTACAGCTATTAGTACAAACTGCGCCGACTTCGTTTATTGCGAGGAATGAAATCGGCGTCGGCGTCGGAAGTTTCTGGACGGACGGCATACACTTCGGAGCGGTGCAGGGGTGGCAAGCAGAGAAGGTGCTGCTGCTCCCAACTTTTCTGCTCGCTTCTAAATTCTCGTGTTCTGGTCGTACAGCTCCGTCATCACAAGTCGGAAGCCTTCCGCCCGTAGACCCGCACGGCAACGTGGGATTAGCCGAGCGGTCTCGGACGCTACAGTCATGGACTGTGCGGCCAGTCCTGGCGAAGGTTCGAGTCCTCCCTTGGGCATGGGTGTGTGTGTTTGTCCTTAGGATAATTAAGGTTAAGTAGTATGTAACCCTAGGAACTGATGACCTTAGCAGTTAAGTCCCGTAAGATTTCACCCACAGACCCGCACGTGTGTCTCAAACTATGCCATTCAACAATGTTGTCTGACAAATGTGTGCACAATGCGTTCCATGGCCCCGCATTAAAAATAACACAATTTCACTTTTATAATTTTACTGTATTACACCTTCCACAGTTAAATACTTCCAGCGTTTTAGACTTAATATTTTAACATATTTAATTTAATTTTAGTTACGTCCCATAATTCCATTTTGTTATTATTTTACAGGTTTATACCTTTGCAGTTATATACTTCGATTGTTCTCCGCCCTTAATATTTCAGCGTTATTTTTATATTTTATAACCTTAGGGTAACCCTATCTATCTTCCGTGAGATACTAAATCCATTACGCTAGTGGGATGCCTCCTTCTTCTCTCCTTGCCTTTTAACCCCTGTACCAATCCCCGTCATCCCACTTTTCCTTCCTTCCTCTTCTTTTTCTTCCCTTTCTTCTCCTCTTCCTCCCCCATAAATTACCTATTAAGCCATAGACCACAGCTGCATACCACAGTATTCTGATGTGTTGTTACTGTATACATGGCGTTTCCGTAGGAGAGTGCAAAAATGTAACATGTCGTAGAGAATGCTCACTGAACTATTTGAGGTAGGGAACTTGGGGTCGGAGAATCCAGCTTAAGGAGATATGAAAGTAAACTTGTCTACCGCTTTGTCTAGCATTACTGTATTCCACCTCGTTTACACCTAATATCCATACAAGTTTTCACATACTGTACTGATTATTTGCATGTACATTCTTTATTTACTGCAAGGAAGCAAGGGGCGGCCGGAGTGGCCGTGCGGTTCTAGGCGCTACAGTCTGGAGCCGCGCGACCGCTACGGTGGCAGGTTCGAATCCTGCCCCGGGCATGGATGTGTGTGATGTCCTTAGGTTAGTTAGGTTTAATTAGTTCTAAGCTCTAGGCGACTGATGACCTCAGAAGTTAAGTCTCATAGTGCTCAGAGCCATTTGAACCATTTGAGTGGCCGAGCGGTTCTAGGCGCTTCAGTCCGGAACCGCGCTGCTGCTACGGTCGCAGGTTCGAATCCTGCCTCGGACATGGCTGTGTGTGATGTCTTTAGGTTACTTAGGTTTAAAAAGTTCGAAGTTCTAGGGACTGATGACCTCAGATGTTAAGTCCCATAGTGGTCAGAGCCATTTGAACCATTTGAAACAAGGATGACGAGCCTGATTACTAGGAAGGCATGATGTAGGTTTTGTTTACTTTGTATTGTATTGCATTGTATGTTAACCGGGGGCCTAGAAACGACGGAGAGGCTCCGTCCCCCCAGCAGCCGCAGTGGTCCACAACCCCACGACGACTACTGCAGTCCACTTCACACCACCGCCGCCCCACATCGAACCACTCTTTCAGGGTTATTGTGCGGTTCGTAACTCAGGATGTGTAATAATTCATGCATCTTGTATATGACTTACTTTGTTTGGGTTTGTGTTTTTTATAACAGGGTACCAAACAAACATAGCAACAGTGTGTGATGAAAAGCACAAATCCCATCGAATACGCACAACAGTATCACACAGCAAATACGTAAGCTCGGGCTCGGTAGCAACAATGGTTCAAAGCGTGCCAGTGGTAGCATGAATGAAGCGCAGTGTTGCCGCATCAGACCAGTAAGTGATAGTCAGTCGTGTAGCCGTCACTTCTTATGATGCTACCCGTACGGCAGCCGTGGCAAAAATGACCCTGTGGCAACAGACCACACCTTGAGGCGCAGACCAAACCAGACGAGCCCAAAGGCTCTTCATTGGCAGTTATAAGGTATCCAAGAAAGAACGCCTTGATTTTAAAACTGAATAACTTGAAAACAAAGATCTACAGAAGAACGCAACAAACGGAATGTTTATTGTGAAAGCTGTAAAAGTTTTATATAGAATTTTCGAAGTAGTAGTTACATGGGGAGAAGAGAAGTTTGTGGCACAACTTGACTAGAAGAAGGGATCGGTTGGTAGGACATGTTTTGAGGCATCAAGGGATCACAAATTTAGCATTGGAGGGCAGCGTGGAGGGTAAAAATCGTAGAGGGAGACCGAGAGATGAGTACACTAAGCAGATTCAGAAGGATGTAGGTTGCAGTAGGTACTGGGAGATGAAGCAGCTTGCACAGGATAGAGTAGCATGGAGAGCTGCATCAAACCAGTCTCAGGACTGAAGACAACAACAACAACAGTTACAAAAGCTACTAAAACAGGACGCTATAATCACAATTTGTAGTGCGTGCAAATAATACTCCAAAGCCTGGAGCAAACACTGCCACTGCTGAAACATGAGAGGAGCGATGGAAAAAGGAAGATTAGATTGGAGACGAAGCACAGGCATGGATCACGAAGGGACTGAGAAGGGAATCAGCCACGCACTTTCCAAAGAAAACATCCTGGCATTTGCATTAAGAGATGAAGGAAAATTGTGACAAATCTAGATCTGGATAGCCAGATGAGGATTTGAACCGTCGTCCTCCAGAATGCAAGTCCAATGCACCAACCAATGAGCCACCCTTCTTGGTTTGTGAGAAGGTTAATTTGCCGAACGAAGAGATGAAAATCAAGCACTGTATTGAACAAGGTGTGGAATATCACAGGTTATAATACAGTATTACAGTAATAAGGCGCAATTTTCAGATGTGATTTAATCAATCTAAAAGGATCCAATGCACCAACCATTCTCCAACCTCTTTGCCGAATTCGAACGGACAGGCAGCGTGGCTGATGAGCTAGGGGGGTATGTTTAACCCAGGCGAACTGTAGCTACTCCTGAAAATGTCGCCGCAGTTTGTGGACATATTCTGCGAAATTTAAGGAAATCTGTACGAAGACTTGCAGCAGAAGAATTTCAGCAGAGTAAAATGATGGTACTGAGTCTTCACATGTTTCTATTGAGGATCCAAAGCCACCACGAACAGTGCCATATGTTAGTAGCTTTTGTAGCTACTATTCATAAACATCTATAGAAAATTCACACAGATTTCACAACAAACACATCGAATGTTACATTCTTCTATCGATCTTTGTCTTCTCGGTATTTAATTTTTAAAATCACTCTCTTATGTCCCAACCGGTAAAAACGAGGGGAAGACGAAAGGTAGGAGAACTCACACTCCTCTCCCAGCTGCAGGTTTCTGTGCTCTCTAGTATCGTGGCATTCACTCACTTCACTGGGAACAACTATGATATATCTACACGCATGCTCATAAACGAAGGCTAATGCTGATACGTGGTGAAACAACACTCTGGTGGGCGGTTTGCGGGTTTAAATCACCTCGGGGTATGACCATGCGGTGCATTTGACCTGCGTTCGTTGCACGGTGGCGCTGGCAGCAGTCCACATACGCAGAGGTGTGTTGGTACATGTCAGACAACGGTGCAGCGAGTAAGTGTGCAGACGTTTTCAGACGTGCTAATGGTGACCGTGTGTTGAAAATGGCTCAAAGAACACATATTGATGAATACTAGGGCGACTGGAGGCTGGTCAAACACAGCACGAAGTGTGATCTCAGGATTATGGTAACTATTCCAGCAGACAGGAAACGTGTCCAGGCGCTACAGTAAGGGACCTCCACAGTGTACAACACCATAAGAAGGCCGATATCTCACCAGTGCCCGCAGACGGCCACGGAGTACTGCGGGTAGCCTTGCGCCGGACCTTACCGCAGCCACAGGAACAGTTGTTTCCAGACACACAGTCTGCAGACAGACGACTGAACAGACGTGGTTTATTCTCCCGGAGACCTGCAAGGTGCATTCCACTGACCCCTGGTTACAGGAGAGCCCGTAAAGCCTGGTGTCAAGAACACAGTACACGGTCATTGGAACAGTGTTCCCAGGTTATGTTCACAGACGAGTCTGAACAGTGATTCTCGCCGGGTTTTCATCTGACGAGAACCAGGAACCACAACAAACCCCTTAATGTCCATGAAAGGGACCTGTACAGAGGACGTGGTTTGATGGTGTGGGGTGGGATTATGATTGGTGCACACCTGCATGTCTTTGACAGAGGAACTGTAACACCTAAGGTGTATCGGGACATCATTTTACACCAGTATGTCATCCTTTTCAGGGATGCAGTGGGTCCCACCTTCCTCCTGATTGATGATAATGCATGGCCCCATCAAGCTGCCGTCGTGGAGGAGTACCTTGAAAACGAAGATATCAGGCGAATGGAGTGGCCTTAGTGTTCTCCAGACCTAAATCCCATTGAGCACGTCTGGGATGCTCTCGGTCGACGTTTCGCTGCACATCTTCAAACCCCTACGACACTTCAGGAGCTCCGACAGGCACTGATGCAAGTATGGGAGGCTATACCCCAGCAGCTGCTCGACCACCTGATGCAGAGTTTTTTAGCACATGTGTTTCGGAACGGTTTTCTCAGCTCGTCACCAATACCGTGGACTTACAGATCTGTGTAGTGTGTGTTCCCTATGTTCCTAGTTTTGTGTAGTGCCACGTTGTGTAGCAGCACATTCTGCAATTATCCTTAATGTATGAGCATGAGTGTGGTAACGAGGAGACATCACCAATTTGACCTCGTACCTTATGGGGAGAAAGCACACTGGGAAGTATTCAGTGGTATCACGTATCGATACAATCTACCGGCGTTTGTAGGTTGGCACCAGAATTGCAACTTTCCGTAAGACGCCGATAGCTGTGGTACGAGATTGGCAGACCCAGAGATGCGCACCTGCTGAGGCATGCTTACAGTGGCTCAAGGCTACGAGCGCCTTGTGCCACCGTGATATAAGATGGCCAGCGGCAATCTCTTCGTTACGACACCATTGTTCGTGCTTCATACATCGAAACTCTTCCCTGTTGACATTGTGATAGCTGGACTCTATTTGTTGCTGCAATATTTGTAATGAGTCTTCATACGCTTAGGGAAATACTCAACTGGCGATTAAAATTGCTACACCACGAAGATGACGTGCTACAGACATGAAATTTAACCGACAGGAAGAAGATGCTGTGACATGCAAATGATTAGCTTTTCAGAGCATTCACGCAAGGTTGGCGCCGGTGGCGACACCTACAACGTGCTGACATGAGGAAAGTTTCCAACCGATCTCTCATGCACAAACAGCAGTTGACTGGCGTTGCCTAGTGAAACGTTGTTGTGATGCCTCGTGTAAGGCAGAGAAATGCGTACCATCACGTTTCCGACTTTGATAAAGGTCGGATTGTAGCCTATCGCGATTGCGGTTTATCGTATCGCGACATTGCTTCTCGCGTTGGTCGAGATCCAATGACTGTTAGCAGAATATGGAATCGGTGGGTTCAGGACAGACGCCGTGCTGGATCCCAACGGCCTCGTATCACTAGCAGTCTAGATGACAGGCATCTTATCCACATGGCTGTAACGGATCGTGCAGTCACGTCTCGATACCTGAGTCAACAGATGGGGACGTTTGCAAGACGACAACCATCTGCAAGAACAGTTCGACGACGTTTGTAGCAGCATGGACTATCAGCTCGGAGACCATGGCTGCGGTTACCCTTGACGCTGCATCACAGACAGGAGCGCCTGCGATGGTGTACTCAACGACAAACCTAGGTACACGAATGGAAAAACGTCATTTTTTCGGATGAATCCAGGTTCTGTTTACAGCATCATCATGGTCGTATCCGTGTTTGGTGACATCACGGTGAACGCACATTGGAAGAGTGTATTCGTCATCGCCATACTGGCGTATCAGCCGGCGTGACGATCTGCGGTGCCATTGGTTACACGTCTCGGTCACCTCTTGTTCGCACTGCCGGCACTTTGAACAGTGGACGTTACATTTCAGATGTGTCACGACCCGTGGCTCTACCCTTCATTCGATCCCTGCGAAACCCAACACTTCAGCAGGATAATGCACGAACGCATGTTGCATGTCCTGTACGGGCCTTTCTGGATACAGAAAGTGTTCGGCTGCTGCCCTGGCCAGCACATTCTCCAGATCTCTCACGAATTGAAAACGTCTGGTCAATCGTGGCCGAGCAACTTGCTCGTTACAATGCACCAGTCACTACTCTTGATCAACTGTGGTGTCGTGTTGAAGCTGCATGGGCAGCTGTACCTGTACACGCCATCCAAGCTCTGTTTGACTCAATGCCCAGGCGTATCAAGTCCGTTATTACGGCCAGAGGTGGTTGTTCAGGGTACGGATCTCTCAGGATCTATGCGCCCAAATTGCGTGAAAATGTAATCACATTTCAGTTCTAGTATAATATCTTTGTCCAATGAATACTCGTTTATCATCTGCATTTCTTCTTGGTGTAGCAATTTTAATGGCCAGTAGTGTACAAGTTAATTCTTCTGTTTGCTGATCATTTTATAAGACTCGTACTGCTCCTTACTTACGTTCTGAAACTATTTTGTTAACCAATTATGGCATTTAGAAGCAGTGCAATGTTACCCTCTGAAAGGAATTTTGTGTTTTTGACCGTGATGCGCCTAAAGGAGGTTGCCTATCGAACGTGATAGGCAGAGTTACATAATTATACTACAAGTAACAGATAATATTTTACCTGTTTAAACTGTTCAAATGATAAAGGAAAACGGTCGCCAGCCTAATTAGGCATAAGAATGTGTAACATTCCTGTTCAGAAAATAGATTTAAGTATCTTCAGTGGATAGACACAGCCTATACTTTCCCACACGACGGTGCAATGAACCCAGCAACAAGCATATGTTAACGTTAAAGAAAGTGCTGACAGTTATAGCAGAGCAAACCTATTTGAATAAGCACAACATATAATGAGACACACTTTTGCATTCAGGGCTTGTCAAACCGAATAGTTTTAATAACATTACTATTAAAGTTTACTGTACAATTATAAAATTGGGCACGAATTTTGTCCCTCTTTACCAAATACTTTTCTACTTGACATGAAAATTATATAGATTTCTAGCAAACAATTTCTCTGAAGAAAACAAGTTACCATTTTTATAGCTAAAGCTCTTTCTGTTAATAATTTACTATCAGTGAGCACAAAAGACAGAAAATGGATCCTGTTAAACTGGAAATATGTTCTTTAACGCCCATAAGCATTATAAATCTCAAGACCAGTTAGCATTTTCTTTTATATAGCAACTTTAAGTATACTGATTAACTTTCAACAGCAGGGTTCTTTAAACTTTACCACTGTAAAAAATCAAATTGACACATTTTAGAAAACACTGACTCGCCTCTTGCACTATTTCAATAGACTGCACAATAATTGTTTACTAATAAGAACATTTCAAGCCAAACTTTATTAATATTTACTTTTGGAACTAACCTCAAGGTTGTTAATTGCCTGTTTTTATTACCACAGTCGTTTTACTTTAAAGTCAATGATCAAATGGGTAACTTTGAAAGTCCACAAAACTTTAAATTGAACTATTTCAATCACTGGGAGGCTTTCACAAACTACATTTACTACCTCCCACAATTTTACCAAATCCACAGTAAATATGAATCCCCCCTTCCTACCAAACATCAAACAACATTACTTAATTAACTGTTTGGCTTTGAGGCATTCATTTTTTACAACAAGGGCACTCAGTAATCATAGTTCAAATGGAGAGGAAACTGAGAGGTGTTGTGATAAGGAAAAAAATCAAGGTACATAAATTCATTTATGAGTTACCTTACATTTGAGCACACTAAAACATCCAGTGAGCTGATCCTTCACTTTACAATTCTACAATTCCTCCATTCCGTTGCACAATGTGGTTGCGAGTACGTCTTGGCAGATGGATTTGCAGTAGGTAATGTAGAGCTCTGTCATTTCTTGGTATCGACGATCCTCAGATTAATAAGTATCATTTCCAGAATAGATCCAGCTATTTATCCATCCATCTGAGGCTTTGGCACATTGCAAAACGGCACAAAAAGCCTCTCTCGGCACCAGCACAATACATTAATTTCACATAAGCTGTTGGCAGTTTGGTAGCTCGTCTCCGACTAACTCTTGGTTCCATCTTTCTATCCCCGCCAACCACATTTTGCGCTCGCTGCACGATTCCGTTCTAGAGGGGAACCACAACACCTTTTATGCATATAAAGAACTAAGAACCCTAAGTGAGGATCAGCAAATACAGAGTAACAAGACATTTTGAACAAAACATATCATTTACACATAATGACAATTCTGCATAAAATTAATTAAACAAATTTTCAGTTATGTATAATAAATTTTGTTTCGCTCCAAGTGAGGCAAAGTGTTTTACTAATAAAGGCATTACATTTCATATGTTCTTACCAGGACATCAAAGTTTTTACAAAGAGAAAGTAAACACTTTTATACAGTACCGAACCAATCATACAATAATTACAGAAGTGATGAAATGTTGAACAAAACAGAAAGCCAAATGAATCAGCAAAACGGTATGTAGTGTGCAAGATCCCCTCGCTTCTAAACTGGTACTGTTATTACTCAGCTTAGCCCCGAGTCCATAGAGAGTGGTATATGTGAGGTACAGTATAACTGGTCAGCATTTCCACCCGGAAGCTAATTACCTGAAATTGCTGTCGATCAACTTTGGGGTATCTATTTACTCGAAAGTAACATTCAGAAAGCCATAATATTACTTTTATTCCTATTAGATCGATAATGAAACACTCATGTCACAAACTATTCGTAACCGAGAGCACGGCAACCATCGAGACAGGAAGAGCTCTAAACGCCGACTGCCGACTTTGGCGAGCAGTCCGTATCTGTTACCAGTTTCGTCACAGTTCGTGGATTCCGATCAAGTTCGTACTTACTAAGATATGCATTTGTTAATGAATGGGTGTGAATTTTAACGAGGCAAAACTATGGTAAATAGTTTTAAACATCCAGAGGCTCCTCCTAGTATTCATGTTGTCATAAATGACTTTAATTATTAAATATAAATAAACAAAATCGGTGACATTGGCGCCAAGATGGCGGTACTTCGTGTCATGTATATTTCATAGGCTGACGCTTGTGGCTACGGCCCAGCGCCGAGCCCCACCCCACCACGCGCGACGTATGGTCGCTTCGTCACCTATAGTTCAATTCTTTTATCTTGGCGGTTCGCGCATGCCCGTCCAGACGCGGGAGATTGCTGTGTTGCCAGTTGTACGCGCCAAGAGAAGCAGCCTCATGGTATAGTTCGCAAAGTTACGTTTAGGGGGGAGCGCGCAGTTTATGAAGTGAAGCCACCACAGCCGCATTAACCCTTTCGCTGCTACAGAGACGTGCTCCCCTCATTCTATGATGTGCGCGATTTTGTCATCATTGCACTGCTCGCCTGTGCAGACGCATGGTGTTCTGACTGCTTTGACACACTTTATCATTCGATTTCACAATAACTATTTGGCCCAAAATTTTGATTTTTACAGATCTTTTTGACTGATACCTTCCCCCCATAAATGACTTAATTTTGTTTCGATGTTCAACGCAGTTATTGTGCAGCATTAGATGTAGTAAACCATTGCACGAAATTTTGAAGAGTTTGCAGAGGTAAAAGTCAATAGCGTATACTTTCCATATGGTCGATCTTAGTTGCCACTAGAAATTTCAAAAAACTACATTCAAACGAATAAAATTCATCAAGTAAGACACTTCGATATTGTTTTTAAATATAGAAAATATTAAGCACCGATCAAAGTTTGAACTCAGAAACTTTCACTAAGCAGCCTTACACTTTAACCATTACGCTAACGCAGCTCGTCGTTCAATATATCTCCCGGGGCATTTTAAAATATCACGCAAAATACCGACACACATAGTTGGTATGATTATGAATTACTTACATTTTGTTGAAGTACAATAGGAAATAAACAATTAGCGCTGTTCTTTATTGCAAAAAAGCGATTAGTGAGAATGATACAAACACCTTTCCTTTCTACAGCCTGAATTAGGAGGCTTATTGCTTATTTGGTTTAATTAATTAATAGAATATGAAGCAACTGGTATAAAGAATGCTTTTTCCGAACTCTCTATAAAAGAAAGTCTGCTATCAAGACATTGCTTTTATTCAATTACTTTATTTATGACTGAACGTTTCTAAAACTGAAGACACTCGTCTGTACTCTGCACTGCAGTCGAGTTCTGGCAACGTCGTTCTCTGTTCATTGGCTGACTGTGTTTTGTGACGTCAGATGCGCAGAACGAACCTAAACTCGGCCGCCGTCGTAAATGACGCGCACTTTAGGCAGCGTGGGAAATGCTCTCCAACTCATGGCCGGCTACGGACTACAGCCCTTCCTAGCTATCGTGAATAGATCAATAAGAGATAATAATTTATTAAAACTGGTAAAAATGTCTTCCTCGCGTAAGAGGCACCTTACAAGTGTCTGAGCTATGGTGTTACAATTTCTGCTCCCGTCCAGCCTTCCCGCGACGCCAGCTGCCGCACCACTCAATGACCAACCTCTCCTTACTTTTGTGTGCAAAGTCATACATAACACTATCAAATCCATCAATCGATCTCGTGCGAAATTTTAGACCCTAATTCTACCACAACATCAACAAAAACAACAACGTGATAGAAATTATCGAGCACCGTGTGTGTTTAGAGTTGTCGACCGCATAACTTTACGAAATCTCCGAAAGCTTTGGTAATGATCATAACCTTGTAGTGCGGCCGCCGCCGTGCTCCCAATTACGAGACAGGCTCAGCTGCGGCCAATGGCTGGCCTCAAGAAGTGACTGCGCCCTCGCGTTGAGGGTGCTCGGCCTCAGCCGGCCGACAAATACCGCCGCTGTGGTCTGGCGTTTGGTCTGGTCTGGGGCTAGGCGAGGCTAGGCTACCAGCTGGCCTCACCTCCCCCTCCCCCCCCCCCCGCTCCCTCCTTCCCCTTCCACGCAGTGTGGACGTTCCGGTCAGGGTTGAGAGGCGGCGCTGCACGGGGCGTCCGGCAAAATATTGTCTCAGCAAACACGCGCCGGCGCTTAATACGTTCGGCGCGCTTTATTGCCAGTCCGGACGCCGCAGAGGCGCCCTGCATGCTCGAACCTACTTCGATCCTCGGCCGCTTAGCTCAGTCCAAGGACTTACAATGAAACTTCACCAACATGAACTCATACACTACTGGCCATTAAAACTGCTACACCAAGAAGAAGTGCAGATGATAAACGAATATTCATTGGACAAATATACTTTCCTGAACTGACATGTGATTACATTTTCACGCAATTTGGGTGCATAGATCCTGAGAAATCAGTACCCAGAACAACCACCTCTGGCCGTAATAACGGACTTGATACGCCTGGGCATTGAGTCAAACAGAGCTTGGATGGCGTGTACAGGTACAGCTGCCCATGCAGCTTCAACACGATACCACAGTTCATCGAGAGTATTGACTGGAGTATTATTACGAGCCAGTTGCTCGGCCACCATTGTCCAGACGTTTTCAATTGGTGAGAAATCTGGAGAATATGCTGGCCAGGACAGCAGTTGAACATTTTCTGTATCCAGAAAGGTCCGTACAGTACATGCAACATGCGGTCGCCCATTATCCTGCTGAAATGTAGGGTTTCGCAGGGATCAAATGAAGGGTAGAGCCACGGGCCGTAGCACGTCTGAAATGTAACGTCCTCTGTTCAAAATGCCATAAATCCGAACAACAGGTGACCGAGACGTGTAACCAATGGCACACCATACCATCACGCCGGGTGATACGCCAGTATGGCGATGACGAATACACGCGTCCACTGTGCGTTCACCGCGATGTGGCCAAACACGGATGCGACCATCATGATGCTGTAAACAGAATCTGGATTCATCCGAAAAAATGACGTTTTGCCATTCGTGCACCCAGGTTCGTCGTTGAGTACACCATCGCAGGCGTTCCTGCCTGTGATGCAGCATCAAGGGTAACCGCAGCCATGGTCTCCAAGCTGATAGTCGATGCTGCCCTGCAAACGTCGTCGAATTGTTCATGCAGATGGTTGTTGTCTTGTAAACGTCCCCATCTGTTGACTCAGGGATCGAGACGTAGCTGCACCATCCGTTACAACTGTGCGGATAAGATGCCTTTCATTTCGACTGCTCGTGATACGAGCCCGTTGGGATCCAGTACGGCGTTCCGTATTACCGTCTTGAACCATCCGATTCCATATTCTGCTAACAGTCATTGGATCTCAACCAACGCGAGCAGCAATTTCGCGATAGGCTACAATCCGACCTTTATCAAAGTTGTAAACGTGATGGTACGCATTTCTCCTCCTTACACGAGGCATCACAAGTCCGGCCAACTGCTGTTTGTCTATGAGAAATTGGTTGGAAACTTTCCTCATGCCAGCACGTTGTAGGTGTCACCACCGGCGCCAACCTTGTGTGAATGCTCTGAAAAGCTAATCATTTGCCTGTCACAGAATCTTCTTCCTGTCGGTTAAATTTCGCGTCTGTGGAACGTCATCTTTGTGGTGTAGCAATTTTAATGGCCAGTAGTGTATTTCAAGGAGAAAAAAGCACAGTAGCAGCATAACAGCCCTAGCAGTCGATCGCACCCGAAAATTTGGCCCATAATTCTGAATATGCAGTTTTTAAACTTTCCATATTCCTGTTGTTCGTCTCTCGCTCTGCCCCACTGCAGCCGCCTTATGCTTGATCGCCAAGTACTCTGCAATGGAGAGAGTAGGAGGTGCGTGTTGACTGATAAGTGACAGTGCTTGGTTCGTTCTATCTAAGTGTACAGCTTCCAACCTGTGGCTTATGTCAGACAGCTCTTTCCTTCCTACTCTTCTACGTTGTTATTCACAAATGCATTGTAACTTAATGAAACGAATAAGCGCATCATTAAATGCGCAAAACTATAGGCCTATATCTCTGACATCCATCTGTTGTAGAATTTTAGAACATGTTTTTTGCTCACGTATCATGTCATTCCTGGAAACCCAGAATCTTCTCTATAGGAATCAACATGGATTCCGGAAACAGCGATTGTGTGAGACCCAGCTCGCTTTATTTGTTCATGAGTCCCAGAAAATATTAGATACAGGCTCCCAGGTAGATGCCATTTTCCTTGACTTCCGGAAGGTGTTCGATACAGTTCCGCACTGTCACCTGATAAACAAAGTAAGAGCCTACGGAATATCAGACCAGCTGTGTGGCTGGATTTAAGAGTTTTTAGCAAACAGAACACAGCATGTTGTTCTCAATGGAGATACGTCTACAGACATTCAAGTAACCTCTGCCGAGCCACATGGGAATGTTATGGGACCATTGCTTTTCACAATAATTGTATAAATGACCTAATAGATTGTGTCGTAAGTTCCATGCGGCTTTTCGCGGATGATGCTGTAGTATACAAAGAAGATGAAGCATTAGAAAATTGCAGCAAAGTGCAGGAAGATCTGCAGCGGATAGGCAATTGGTGCAGGGAGTGGAAACTACCCTTAACATACACAAATGTAATGTATTGCGAATACATACAAAGAAGGATCCTTTATTGTATGATTATATGATAGCGGAACAAACACTGGTAGCAGTTACTTCTGTAAAATGTCTGCGAGTATGCGTGCAGAACGATTTGAAGTGGAATGATCATATAAAATTAATTGTTGGTAAGGCGAGTGCCAGATTGCGATTCATTGCCATAGTCCTTAGAAAATATAGTCCATCAACAAAGGAGGTGGCTTACAAAACACTCGTTCGACCTATACTTGAGTATTGCTCATCAGTGAGAGAGCCGTACCAGGGTGGGTTGACAGAGGAGATAGAGAAGATCCAAAGAGGAGCGGCGCGTTTCGTCACAGGGTTATTTGGTAAGCGTGATAGCGTTACGGAGATGTTTAGCAAACTCAAGTAACAGGCTCTGCAAGACAGGCGCTCTGCATCGCGGTGTAGCTTGCTGTCCAGGTTTCGAGAGGGTTCGTTTCTGGATGAGGTATCGAATGTATTGCTTCCCCCTACTTATACCTCCAAGGGAGATCACGAATGTAAAATTAGAGAGATTCGAGCGCGTACGGAGGCTTTCCGGCAGTCGTTCTTCCCGCGATCCATACGCGACTGGAACGGGAAAGGGAGGTAATGACAGTGGCACGTAAAGTGCCCTCCGCCACACACCGTTGGGTTGCTTGCGGAGTATAAATGTAGATGTAGATGTAGAAGTAGCGTAGCCATTTAATAGTGGCAACTACTTATTTACAGCTCGTACAAAATAGATACGTGTTTCAAAGTTTTACTGACCTTCAAAGTAGTCACCCGTTGCCATTGACGTGGAAGTCGTAGGATACTCGTAGCAGTGCCAGTTGTGTTGACAGTTCGAGTGGCGCGGTCTATTGCCCGACGAATTTGTAGGAGTTCTGAAGCGAATGCGGTAAAGTGTTTCCGTCAGTTTAGAAATCAAGTTGAACTCAGTATGGCTTAAGTCAGGGGAGTGCAGTAGGTGGTATAGCACTTAGCACACCCATCAGTAAAGCAAATAAGTAACAGCTTTCAGTGTACGTGCTTGAGCATTCTCCTGCAAAATGATGATCAGGCCCAGCAGAAAACTTTTTAAGGCAATATAGTTGGATATTTCGTCTAAGTGGATGAAAAAATGAGCATTCATCAGCCACATGCCTAGACGACTGGTTTGCGTCTGACTGGTAAAGGGTTTGTCTTGCAGCAAGACAACGACCCGAAACATACATCCTGCTTATGTCAGAACTATAAATCTCTATAAGTTCAGAAAATCTTCAAAAACATGGAATGACCTCGCCAGTCCCCTGATTGGAACCCATCCCAGGAACTATCGGATGAGTTGGCCAGGAGGATCCGAAAACTGGGAATCATGTATGGGACGCACTTGTGGGAGGACCTGCAACAAGAATTGGTATTAATTCCAACTGAAACCCTGGCAAAATTTACTCATCACATGCCGAGAGTATTCAGGGCAGTGATTAAAGCAAAGGGTGGCAATTTTGAGGAATCTAAGATTTAATAGTTGCAATTAATCTGTGTATTGCTTAAACTTAAAAAATATTTAGAAAACAATAAAATACAATTATATAATGTATTCTCTTTGCCTGGTTTACTTGGTGTTTCTAAACTTGTGTAGGGCAATGTCTCCAACTCCCACCATTTTTCATTGCACCTCAATTGAAAAGCTGTTGTTATCTTCTTGTCCGAATTCTTTATCGCCAACATTTCACTTTGTACAAGGCTACACTCCAAACAAATACCTCCCGGAAAGACTTCCTAACATTTAAATTTATATTTCGATGTCAGTCAATTTCTAATTTGCAGAAAAGCTTTTCTTTCATTTTCCAGTTCACATTTTTCTGCTTTGGCCATTGACAATTATTTTCCTGCTCAAACCCATGGATTACTTTTATTATTTCATTTCCTAATCTAATTCCATGAACTTTGCCTGATTTAATTCGACTACATTTCGTAACAATTATTTTACTTTTGTTGGTATACGTCTTATAAGCTTTTTTGAAGAAGTTCATCTATATTTCCGAGTCCTCTGCCATGTCTGACAGAATTACAATTTCGTCGGCAAACCGCAAAGTTTTTATTTCTTCTGTCTGAATAATCCTCTTTCCGAATTGTCCTTTGTTTCCTTTATTGTACAGATCAAATAGATCGAGAAGAGGCTACGACCCCTTCTGCACTATTGCTTCCCTTTCATGCCCTTCGAAGCTTATAAGTGCAATCTGGTATCCGTTCAAGTTGTAAGTAACTTTTCGATCTCTTTATTCTATCCATCTTACCTTCAAAATTTCAGTTGGCACGTTACAGTCAACATCGTTAAAAGCTATTTCTAATTCCACAATTGCTATAAACGTAGAATTTTTTTATTTTTCTACGATAAGATGTAAAGTGAGTATTTTCTTGTGTATTGTTACATTTCCCATATCCAAAATACATCTTCTGCATAGTCAATATTTACTAATCTTTCCACTCTTCTATAGATATTACTTCAAGGAGCCGATGATTTACAACTTTAACGAAATGTTCAAAACTCATTATCGCACACAGCTGTATTACCCCAAAATTTATTATGCAACCAGTTTCAGTTGGTCACAGAGCATTTTCCGGTGTCTGAACATCATAAAAATACTCTTGAAAAAATAAACGTCTTATACAAAGTATCATGAACCTATTTTTTTTTACTTCATAATAGGATTTGATAAAGGTAGTACCGTATTAAATCATCATTACATACGCCAAAATATTCATAAAGCTGAAATGTTGCTGTTGTTGTTGCGGTCTTCAGTCCTGACACTAGTTTGATGCAGCTCTCCATGCTACTCTATCCTGTGGAAGCTTCTTCATCTCCCAGTACCTACTGCAACCTACATCCTTCTGAATGTGCTTAGTGTATTCATCTCTTGGTCTCCCTCTACGATTTTTACCCTCCACGCTGCCCTCCAATACCAAATTGGTGATCCCTTGATGCCTCAGAACATGTCCTATCAACCGATCCCTTCTTCTGATCAAGTTGTGCCACAAACGTCTCTTCTCCCCAATCCCTTTCAATACTTCCTCATTAGTTATGAGATCTACCCATCTAATCTTCATCATTCGTCTGTAGCACCACATTTCGAAAGCTTCTATTCTCTTCTTGTATAAAAACTATTTATCGTCCATGGTACACTTCCATACATGGCTACGCTCCATACAAATACTTTCAAAAACGACTTCCTGACACTTAAATATAATACTCGATGTTAACAAATTCTCTTCTTCAGAAACGCTTTCCTTGCCAATGCTAGTCTACATTTATATCCTCTCTACTTCGACCATCATCAGTTATTTTGCTCCCCAAATAGCAAAACTCCTTTACTACTTTAGGGGTCTCATTTCCCTAATCTGATTCCCTCAGCATCACCCGACTTAATTCGACTACATTCCATTATCCTCGTTTTGCTTTTGTTGAAGTTTATCTTATATCCTCCTTTCAAGACACTGTCCATTCCATTCAACTGCTCTTCCAAGTCCTTTGCTGTCTCTGGCAGAATTACAATGTCATCGGCAAACCTCGGAGTTTTTATTTCTTCTCCATGGATTTTAATCCCTACTCCGAATTTTTCTTTTGTTTCCTTTACTGCTGCTCAATATACAGATTGAATAACATAGGGGAGAGGCTACAACTTTCTCTCACTCCCTTCCCGACCACTGCTTCCCTTTCATGTCCCTCGACTCTTATAACTGCCATCTGGTTTCTGTACAAATTGTAAATAGTCTTTCGCTCCCTGTATTTTACCCCCGCCACCTTTAGAATTTGAAAGAGAGTATTTCAGTCAACATTGTCAAAAGCTTTCTCTAAGTCTACAAATGCTAGAAACGTAGGTTTGCCTTTCCTTAAACTTTCACCTAAGATAAGTCGTAGGGTCAATATTGCCTCACGTGTTCCAGTGTTTCTACGGAATCCAAACTGATCTTCCCAGGAGTCGGCTTCTACTAGTTGTTCCATTCGTCTGTAAAGAACTCGTGTTAGTATTTTGCAGCTGTGGCTTATTAAACTGATTGTTCGGTAATTTTCACATCTGTCAACACCTGCTTCCTTTGGGATTGGAATTATTATATTCTTCTTGAAGTCTGAGGGTATTTCGCCTGTTTCATACATCTTGCTCACCAGATGGTAGAGTTTTGTCAGGACTGGCTCTCCCAAGGCCGTCAGTAGTTCCAATGGAATGTTGTCTACTCCGGGGGCCTTGCTTCCACTCAGGTCTTTCAGTGCTCTGTCAAACTCTTCACGAAATATCATATCTCCCATTTCATCTTCATCTACATACTCTTCCATTTCCATAATATTGTCCTCAAGTGCATCGCCCTTGTATAGACCCTCTATATACTCCTTCCACCTTTCTGCTTTCCCTTCTTTGCTTAGAACTGGGTTTCCATCTGAGCTCTTGATGTTCATACAAGTGGTTCTCTTATCTCCAAAGTTCTCTTTAAATTTCCTGTAGGCAGTATCCATCTTACCCCTAGTGAGATAAACTTCTGCATCCTTACATTTGTCCTCTAGCCATCCCTGCTTAGCCATTTTGCACTTTCTGTCGATCTCATTTTTGAGACGTTTGTTTTCCTTTTTGCCTGCTTCAGGCAATTAAATTCATCAATTAAATTCAATATTTCTTCTGTTACCCAAGGATTTCTACTAGCCCTCGTCTTTTTACCTACTTTATCCTCTGCTGCCTTCACTACTTCATCCCTCAGAGCTACCCTTTCTTCTTCTACTGTATTTCTTTCCCCCATTCCTGTCAATTGTTCCCTTATGCTCTCCCTGAAACTCTGTACAACCTCTGGTTCTTTCAGTTTATCCAGGTCCCATCTCCTTAATTTCCCACATTTTTGCAGTTTCTTCAGTTTTAATCTACAGGTCATAACCAATAGATTGTGGTCAGAGTCCACATCTGCCCCTGGAAATGTCTTACAATTTAAAACCTGGTTCCTAAATCTCTGTCTTACCATTATATAATCTATCTAATACCTTTTAGTGTCTCCAGGGTTCTTCCATGTATACAACCTTCTTTCATGATTCTTAAACCAAGTGTTAGCTATGATTAAGTTGTGCTCTGTGCAAAATTCTACCAGGCGGCTTCCTCTTTCATTTCTTAGCCCCAATCCATATTCACCTACTATGTTTCCTTCTGTCCCTTTTCCTACACTCGAATTCCAGTCACCTATGACTATTAAATTTTCGTCTCCCTTCACTATCTGAATAATTTCTTTTATTTCATCATACATTTTTTCAAGTTGTTCGTCATCTGCAGAGCTAGTTGCCATATAAACTTGTACTACTGTAGTAGGTGTGGGCTTCGTATCTATCTTGGCCACAATAATGCGTTCACTATGCTATTTGTAGTAGCTTACCTGCATTGCTATTTTCCTATTCATTATTAAACCGACTCCTGCATTACCCCTATCTCATTTTGTGTTTATAATCCTGTAGTCACCTGACCAGAACTCTTGTTCCTCCTGCCACCGAACTTCACTAATTCCGACTATATCTAACTTTAACCTATCCATTTCCCTTTTTAAAACTGAAATACAAAAACAAAAATCACGTCTCGTAATTTTCGTGACGAATAACTAGAAGCAACTGAGTTCATATACGCTCTTCAGGACAGAACACATCCTAAAAGATATTGTTTGGTATGAAGAGATCCTAAACCACACCAAAGTACAGTCATATCTTATCAAAGCTCACATAACCATTGAATCATAGTACTTTAATATTAATGATACAATGACGAAGTATAAAGAATATTTGCAAAAAATCATTTTTTGTGTCAACAGGTGTACGGTTTTACTTATCCTCTACCGGTTTTGGTACTGGCTACCATCATCAAAGGAGGTAGTCCAAGGTACAAGACAAGAATAATACACTTATGTAATTTCCTACAATTTTACATCGTGACAGAAGGTACAAAACATTTGAAGCATCGTAATACTTCCATAATGTACATCAGTTGATTAAAAGTGCATCTTTGATGACTAAGGCAACATCATGTATGAAATGTGGCTAATTATCACGATAATTGTTTTAGTGAATTTCCATTGTAGTAGATCTACACAATCGAAGTGTGGTAACATGCACACACTTAATCTAAACATCAAACAATTGATACAGGCTCAGTCAGACCAAGATCTGTACAAGAAACTACTACTCCTGCGGCATATAGTACACAGATCATAACACAGCTCAAAGATAAAGTTATGATATTGAAAGAAGTTGACATTACGTGTTCTGTAAAGAACATCAGTCTACAGTTACATGTTGTGGGTATAACTACTGTATGTACAGATGAAGTGAATAAACATTCAAGTTAATATGTCTTCTGCTAGTGATGATGAAACACTGCATTTTCCAGGACTGTACGCTACTACTGCATACAAAACTAAATAAACCCTCATCACAGGTATTTTTCGTTCATTAACTGGAGGAACAGCATCATAATTGCAATCAGGTACGTGATCTCTTCAAGAAAATCAGCAGCATCACCGGTGAATTTAATCCTCGTACGTGGGTGGCAGATGACGAGAAGGGTAACCCCATCGGAGACAAGGAAGGCGTTCTTGCGAGGTGGAAACAGTATTGTGAAAAGCTGTGCTCTGGAATTAAGAACAGTATGGTCAATCAAGCAGTTGAGCAACTTACTTTGGAACCTATAATTTTACGCAGTGAAATAGAGAATGCGATTCAACATCTGAAGAATTATAATTGAGCGAGAAGAACAGATCCAGCTCACTGGTCGATTAAAGGAACTCGAAGTCGTGCATTCCTTCATCTATCTCGGGTCAACCATTTGCAGCACGGGAAGTTGTGAGGATCATGTTAGAGCGAGTATCTATGAAGAAGCTCACCAAGGTCTGGCAGAGCAGAGCAATAACAAATGCCACAAAGATCCGGCTTGTCGAAACACGCGTGTTTTCCGTCATCTTTCATGGTTGCGAAACAGGGACACTCAAAAAATGGTTCAAATGGCTCTGAGCACTATGGGACTTAACTGCTAAGGTCATCAGTCCCCTAGAA
Source organism: Schistocerca gregaria (assembly GCF_023897955.1). Lineage (NCBI taxonomy): Eukaryota > Metazoa > Arthropoda > Insecta > Orthoptera > Acrididae > Schistocerca > Schistocerca gregaria. The sequence goes on from NC_064924.1 coordinate 518,572,313, forward strand.
CGTAGAACTACTTAAACCTAACTAACCTAAGAACATCACACACATCCATGCCCGAGACAGGTTTCGAACCTGCGACCGGAGCGGTCGCGTGGTTCCAGACTGTAGCACCTAGAACCGCTCGGCCACTTCGGCCAGCTTAGACACTCAAGGCCAGAGACAAACAGCGCACTGATGCATTTGAGCTTTGGGATGGCGTAGGATGCTTCGCATAGAATGGACCGAAAGAAGAACAAATGTGTCCATTATTGAACAACTCGACATCTCCAGACGCCTTTCTCTTCGAGTCACCTAAAAAATTCTCCAGTTCTTTTCCCATATTGTAAGAAGAGATGGAGAAAATCTAAAGAAAATAATCTTGCAAGATACGATCGAGGGTACGAGAACAAGAGGAAGAGCAGCGAGCAGGTGGATAGATCAAATCCAACTCCTCAGCAGGCATTAAGGGAAGCTGGCAACCGTCCAGGATGGAGACGCTAGTTTCATGGGGTCACGACGCTTAGCAGTGAGCGCAACGACTAGTGATGATGATCAACTGGAGGAACCTGCAGTAATCAGATGTTGTGTTGTGGTCTTCAGTTCCGAGACTGGTTTGATGCAGCTCTCCATGCTACTCTATCCTGTGCAAGCTTCATCATCTCCCAGTACCTACTGCAACCTACATGCTTCTGAATCTGCTTAGTGTATTCATCTCTTGGTCTCCCTCTACGATTTTTACCCTCCACGCTGCCCTCCAATACTAAATTGATGATCCCTTGATGCCTCAGAATATGTCCTACCAACCGATCCCTTCTTCTGGTCAAGTTGTGCCACAAACTTATCTTCTCCCCAATCCTATTCAATACTTCCTGATTAGTTATGTGATCTACCCATCTAATCTTCAACATTCTTCTGTAGCACCACATTTCGAAAGCTTCTATTCTCTTCTTGTCCAAACTATTTATCGTCCATGTTTCACTTCCATACATGGCTTCACTCCATACAAATACTTTCAGAAAAGACTTCCTGACACTTAAATCTATACTCGATGTTAACACATTTCTCTTCTTCAGAAACACTTCCTTGCCATTGCCAGTCTACATTTTATATCCTCTCTACTTCGACCATCATCAGTTATTTTGCTCCTCAAATAGCAAAACTCCTTTACTACTTTATGTGTCTCATTTCCTAATCTAATTCCCTCAGCATCACCCGACCTAATTCGACTACATTCCATTATCCTCGTTTTCCTTTTGTTGATGTTCATCTTATATCCTCCTTTCCAAACACTGTCCACAAATACTCCATACGTATTATCTGTTTCCTATGTTACACAGCGCTGTGCAATAAAAATATTTTAATATCCAGTTTGGAAAAACATTTATTAATAAAAATTTCATTAGATTAAAGTAACTAGGTTCTGTAGAAGTTTACACTTAATGAGAATACCTAACTGTCATGAAAGTAATATACAGTTATCTTCTAGTATACTGGAGTACATGATAAATCTAAACAGCAGTAAAGGTGGCGAAGAGTTCTCGGGCTTCCAACCGGGTGGCGGTGTCTTCAAACTGCGACGTTTCGACGAGTGACATACTCATCATCTTCGCCCAAAGTCCTCAAGTATTTGCTAATCAAAGAAAATAAAGATTTACTTTCAAGTATAGGTAATGTTTGCTCTGACAAATTACAAAGTACATCAGCTCAGATTATCTACACACCAAAGAACTAGGTTAAAGTACTTCGTGTATTGAAAAACAAATTATATACAAGGTGTCCATAATTAGAGTTTTAGTTTTGAAACGCTGTAGAGCACCAATGCTCAGATGGCGTCAAATATGAAAAGATCATTATTGACGCAGGGGGAAAAGTTAGGGAACAAAAAAACCTTAACGATAATTTGACCAACAGATAGCCCTGTAAGCGTCAGGATACGGACACCAACAGACACGAAGTACTTTATTTGACATATTTCCTGCATCTAATTGATCCATCACTGTATGTTTATTTCTCGTCCCAACTGTACTAACGTACAAGAACAACTTCTCAAAACTATTGCTGATTGTTTTGGTATGAATACGTAAACAAGTCACAGATGGTATTCGCGTGCAACACAACGCTTCTGTCGAAAAATATTTCTTTGAAAACAATTGCACGTCACTACTGCAAACTGCACGTGCCTTAACGTGAACATCTGCCGTCTTGTTGCTGTCTTGAAACGTAAAATAATTAAAATGCATCACAAATTTTGTAAATCACAAATTCTCTATTAAAAAAGGATTCAAATAAATGAATTCTACCAGTACTGAAGATGAAACTACTGTTCATTGTGGAGTGAGTGAAACAATGGCTTAGCTTGTTTCGTTGTAGGCGATAATATCGAAATTTTAACAACTACCTTTTCGTTTGTATTTAACCGGTTCAGTCTTTGTCTTGTATCTTATTGTTTTATTTAATTATTTCTTGATTATTTACGAAGATTTTGCTCTTTCACTCACGTTTATCTGGACTTCGCATTTTCATTCATGTGATATGGTTACACAATAAAAGTAGACAGTACTGAAATAGATATATCTGTGAATAAAATTACATATACAACATTATAATATTTTTTGTAGCTACTAATCTGGTCTCGATTGCCAGTGTAGCGTAATTAATACACTGACTACCGAGATCAAGTGTTAAAAACACGAAATATTTTGCTTTAGAAGTACTTAGCGTTCTTAATTATTTTGCAAGTGTGAATTTTAAATATTTCAAGTGCACCAGTCTTGTTCACACTGGTGGATAGGACTTCGCGTTTACATAAAGAAGCAGGTTCTATATAAGTATTACATTTAATAATTATCTGAGTGAGATAGATCAAGTTCAAGCCAGCTGATTCTGATCATGAAAAAAACTTACCGACACTTCCAAAAGATTTATGTCGGAAAACCAATGAGTACAACACAATACAACTGTTTGATTGTACCTATTATTATACTTAATAACTTACATAATTGCATATGTCTGTACTAATAAACGCTAGGACTAGAACATATAACGAACAACATAACAACAGAATGTTGCAAGACATAAAAGAAGACATTTACAGAGTTATCAGTGTTTTACGCTTACACATTGTGCAGGTTTCTTTCTACCATAAAAGAAAATATGAACTGTCCACATAAAATAATTCACATAAGAAAACTGCATTCTGACAAAACGTAGTCTTCTTATCTTGCGTCATGGTCTCAAGCATTATTTCTTTAGACCATATCTTTATTTTTATATTTTCCTATAAAGATCATCAACAAATGAAAGGCTGTATCCATGTTTGCTGGCAATGTACTAAAGTGTGGTAAGTTCGTCGTTAATACTCTCTGCATTGAGGAGAAGCCTAAGGATCCTATCAATAATTGCTTGGAATTATGCATGGTTATATTTGAATGGGTGGAACGAGTGCCATGAATGGTAACATATGATATTGTTGTTTGACTAAAAGTATTAAACATATATCCCATCAGTGGCAGAAATTAGCAAACCTAGAAATTTAATGTTCTCATTTACTTCTCTTTCAATGTTAAACTTTACATTAGGATGCAGATGATTAAACTGATTTTGAAGTTCAACTATTTCACCATTGGTTCCATTAATTAAGATGTTCTGTAGTACATTATATTGTTAGCCAATTGCTGCTGCTATCCACGAAAATGTTAGCCAAACTTCCAGCAAGGCAACACCCCATACTAAACCTATTTACTTGATTGTAATAGTTACCATTAAAACAGAAGTAATTTTGGGCAGTACTTTAATAGTATCAGTTAATTCAATAATTTCAGCGTTCCCCTGTTTCCTGTATTTCGCGAGGCTGTTCCTGACAAGGTCTACGGCAGTGGTAGCCAATCTGGCCCAAACTACCCACTAGCGCACGTTCCATCTTTCGCGGTAGGCGGAAGAGATTTTAAAAACATTTCCATTAAGTTTCATAAAATTTTGACATAAATAATTTGGTAAGTAATTATTATTATGTGCTTTAACTTGCTGTAGTGCCGTTTTGTCAATTTTATGAGTAAAAATAGTTCCCTACTTCATAAATCATCATACTGTGGGACTGGTGGGCTATCAGGAAATTTTGCTGTTAACAGTGATACAAAAGTAGGCGGTAGGTAAAAAAGGTTGACTACCCACAGTGTATGGTATCTTTTACGTGCACATTAGTGTACAAATTTGTCAGATAGGAAGAAATAAACTTAGTTCTTACAGCAGTGTCCACATCTTTAATTAATTCAGCTAATTCTATGGAACTATTATCATGTAATTCTGAGAAAAGTCTTGATTTTAATAATAATTTGATTTAGTTTCTGTCTAATTAAGTGTGTATGTGCCAGTCACTTGTATAGAATCAGCAGAATAAGATTAGCTGGTGTGGAAACGAGATAGAATGGCAGAAAGGTGCATGTGATCACAGCGTGAATGAAACTGTCCTATTGTTGTTAAATTAGCTTGTACTGTCCAACGTGGCTACTCAAACCCCAAAGGGATTTCTCTTGTCAGTGAATGCTGATCCATTCCAACCAGCTTCTGAGTGAACACTGCGAAGGGACTTGCAAGCAATGAATGAAACTGTCCTACTGTTGTTGAATTAGCGCGTACTGTCCAACGTGTCTACTCAAACCCCAAAGGAATTCCTCTTGTCAGTGAATGCTGGTCCATTCCAACCATCTTCTGAATGAACACTGCGAAGGGAATTGCAAGCAATGTCATTTGAAGTCGGGCACCTTCCAAAAGGCCTTCGTTCGCAGCGAAACATAAAGCTGCATGTCTTCAACAGGCCAGACAACACATTACGCTCGACCATAGGTGACCAGAGACTTCTAGTGTAGCCCAAGGCATGGCGATTTCACTTCTTCTTAAAAATACATGCAAGGCGCCAAGTGCTCCTAGGACCCAATGAGGTGTTCAGCCAGCGCTAAGTAGAGGATACTGTTTAGGCCAGATGTGGTAATATGATCTTTTGAAGATGTTTTTTTTTTGTAACATGAATTAAGCTCAGCTTCAGATCCCCGTGAAAATGAAAACAGGATGTTTATCTCAGCATCATCGGTGATTTATTTGATGAATATGGTGTGGAGGCTTCGTGCCACCCTTTCTAGCATACGTTCAGTATAATGATTGTCCTATATGGTAGGTGTCCGATACACTTGAGCATTATTGTAGTGTAGGATACGCGTGATTTTTAATCAGTCTACTTTGTAGAGTGTCGCCATTTTCTCGTACCCTGCCAATGAACCAACCGTATGCCACCTGCCTTGAACACGACGGAACCTATGTGACACGTGTCCATAGAAATTGATACACCCGGATTTGTATGAGTTGACTGATTCTAATTATGATTCATTCATGTTGCAATCACAGGATATCACTTTCCTACGGCTTGTGAACGACATAGTTCAATATTTCTAAACGTTTGAAAGAAGCTTCCAGTCTTTGCACCACTTTGAAATTTTATGAAGTTTTGACCGGTTGTTTTTGCAGCTTTATTTAGATGGTAGTTCACTATTTAAAAAATTCTGAACTTGTTATTAATATTGTCTCCAAGGTGATTACTATAACGCAAAAACTAAAAGACGTTCGACAAACGCCCTTCTATTTCTGTCGATGGCACTTCATCCAAGAAAATATACTATGTCCTTCCATTGGTAAAATTTGTTTAGTACCCCGTATGAACCTACTTTTGTTAATAGACAGTGTGACATGAAGTCAAATGCTTTTTGGAAGTCAAGAATTATGTCATCCATCTGATTGCCTTGAGCCAAGACTTTCAGAACGTTATGTGGGGAAAGTGCAAGTGGGTTTCCGCATGTTCGATGTTTCCGAAATCCTTATTTGTTAACATGGAGGAGGTTATCCTGTTCGAGATACCTCATTGTGTTTGAATTCAGAAAATGTTCCAAGATTTTGCAACAAATGTACTTCAATGAGATAAGGCTGTAGTTTTGTTGACCGCGCCGGCTACATTTATTGTAGACGGGTGTCCACTAATCATAGGGCACATTTTATTGTTAGAAGTATCTGAGATATTTTATGGCTAAAATGGTAGCTAACTGTAAGCAATTCCGCATAGAATCTAACAGGGATTCCATCGTGTCCTGGAACTTCGTTTATTGTGAGCGATTTTAGCCGTTTGTTAACGACACTGATGCTAATATCTAGTTTACTCACCTTCGTATTGGCGGAGGAATTAAATTGTGGCCGTAATCCTCATCGCCCATAGTAAAGAAAGGTTTGAAGAATTTCAGCATTACTAATTTTGCTTTGCTGACCTCAGTCTCAGCTGTGCTATCAGTAAGTGACTGACAGCCTTTAATTATTACAACACGGAATTATGCGAAAAGGCTTGTAGAATGGATCTGTTCTGCCTTTATTAGAATTTAACTGGGATTAATCAACTTCAGAGTTTCCGGAAGAAGAAATTAATATCAGTGATGAGGATGTAGCTGTATAGTTTAAGAATACGGAGGAGGTAATCAACGGCTTGTTTATAACATAACGTTAGCAAGGTAGTGCACGTAAATCACCAAGCGACTACGCCACACCATTGAGTATGCACAGTACCTAAAAATGAGATTGGTTCGATTGCTGTTTTCAACTGCAGAGACTACTTAGGGATACAATTTCTTACATCACAGGGTTCCGCACTATTGCTACGTAACATCACTAACAATCAACAAATCACCAACAGAGATCAGGCACAATTACATAGACGCCATCCCGCTGGGATACTCTGTGCACAACAGTATCACCAATGGCCCTCTGTCGGTCAGGGAATTCTGCAGTATCAGCGATCATGTTGAGGTTTCAGTACGCAGAGACATGCCAGTCCTTAATCTCAAGAGACAGTCCTGAGGACACGCCAACCGCCAACCAGCATTGCGTGATGCCGGCGAGGTAGGCGCTAGCTTCTTACGTAATTGAAAACAGGACCGAGGGGGAGTGACAAGCAAGGATTCACCCTTTATTTATTTGTTGGCCGTGGGTACCCAGATACAGCCAGTCCAAAGTTACGATGCTGCCTGTCCTCTGAAGGCATCAGTCTATCGTTGCTACAACTTCTGACAAATTTAAAACAAATTTCGGTGATGTGATGAATAACACGTAAATAAATACATTGGTCTTATGGGTTGACAAACCGATTTCTACTAAATCGACATAAGCACAATTTCACAAATAATTTATAAATGTCTATTTTCACTGTAGTCGAGAGTGTTAACACATGCGAAGGAACCTCTTGATTTCTATGGATCAGTTCCGTAAGTAGGCAGATTCTCTTCTTTATCGAGAGCAGCCAAAGTAGATGTGGTTCACGTCCTGGATCTCCCTATAGTCGCAGTATGGCGATGGTATGATGTGGAGTCTATAGAGATATTATCGGTGACAGAATGATCCACACAAACACTCGCTCGTTCTCTATGCCAGTTGAATTGCATTTCAGAGCGAACTGGTCAGCATGCCACAGGGCCTTCGACAAATGTACCGGACACCATTAAGCAGATCTTCGGTCTCCCACGTCTTGTTCCTTTCGCTTTTGGCCACGTCTCTAACTACAGCAACGACACCATCTACTGGAATACATCTCTCTTGTAGGCCATCTGCCGTTGTCCTTAGCCATTTGGTTAGGTTCCCTATTAATCCAGCATGGCCCTTCATCCAATAGCAGCAGCTATTCTATGTTACAGACAACAACCCCCTTTGTCCCTGCCAACCGATTCCAGTGTTTATACCGCGGAAAGCGTGTCTGTGATTATAACGATATGGTGAGCTGCTACGGCCATGCTGTATCCAATGGGTAGGAGTTCAGCCGTGTAAATTGATGCCTCTTCCGGTAGGCGGAATAGTTCACTGATTTTGTTTTTAATACCTACCTAGGCACGTCCGACGGAATCGTTGTATTTGGAGCTATCGGTATGCATACGTGCAGCACCTGGGTAATTGCTCGAGAAGGCTTTCTGAGTTGCTGTTATTGATTACTGGATTCTCAGAGTAGTCCAGATTAATATGTGAAGTCACCTTGCTGTAGGACAAGGAATAATATATGAAATCATATAAAAAAGTACCTTATGATAAACGATATTATGTCTAGTCCCTAGAGAGAGCAATCAATTGTTGAACCATAATACGTTAGGCATGAGATCTGAATTCCGAAAACATCAGCTGCGGTCGAACGAAAAAAGCCTACCTCATTTGTGAGGTCGCGATTCATGGTCCACGGGATACATCGGTGTAATGATGCGGTAGCAACCAACGGGACTGCTGCAAGTTTCCGAAAGTGAATCATGCTAACCCACACCGACGGCCCTAACACAAGGTCACTCACAAGGTGGTAAGAGACTTCACTTGTATCACAAAATGGCGGCCACTTCCGCATTACTCCAACCGCGATGTGAAGTCGTCTGAAAAGGAACTCTTTGAGTGCGATGTTGAAAATTCAGTCTGTAGTACGGCTCATTTGAAAGTGCTATGCTAACAATTATGACAAGAAAAATGTTCGCTGCTAATGACTCACCATGTGTATCAGGGGGACGACAGAAGATAAGTGTGCGGAAAATGCAGAGATAAACCTGTTACAGGATGTATGTATTACACTTCACAAAATGGACATCGTCGACATTCAAGAAAGGTTCAGAACAAACCATTAACTTGCACCATGAACAACGAATAAAAAACGGTGCACCACAATTATCTCGAAGGTTCGCACCATCTAGATCGAAGGCGAGCTCTTTGGGAGCTACAAACTGTGCAAGACGTTCAGCTAGGGATCCACTCTTAAAGAATTCATATAGAATTATATTGGTGTAATGGGGTGATGAGAACTGATGGGACGTGATGGCATGCAGTCAAATGCGTAACAGTTTGGTCGTGGAGCTGATCGTGAAACTCGTTATCCCGTAAGGCGTAGCTGCAGATAATGCGACAGTATGTTTTATAGGCAATATAGAGAAACTTAATAATTTTTATTGTTGATAAATGTATAGATAATTATTCGACTCGCATACCGATGATCTATTTGACAAGTATTCAACACTGACGGATAAAAGAAGATTTACGCTCTTCGTTTATTAGTTTTAGTAATAGTTACCTTTGGATGTTCTCATGTCCTGGTGATAAGATGTAGAAACGAAGTGCTCGTCAGATTCAAGTGAAATTGTGCTAAATAATGAAAGCAACTTCTGAAACAATACGATTTTCTCATTTATGATACCATGGATCCCAGCTCCTAAAAGTCTGGAAGATTATTATTATTTTAGTTTCATATGGAGAATTTAGATGGATGCGTCGATCTTCACGTCGGCGCTGCTCAACAATAGAGGCCACGCGGAGTGACAGTACTTAGAACGTACGTGCCTTTACCTCGATCGTACGTTCGCATACGACTGAGTGTGTACCGATGTGACTATACTTATGACCCATTTCCCTTGCAGTATTAATTCTTATTTTGAACCACTAACTCGCAAATATACGTGCCCTCGTATTTTGTGTAGTCGGTCGGGTGTTATTTCTTAATAACGTTACTTTTAATAGCCAGTGGCTTAGTTTCCACAACTGACCTGTGCCTTTGTTGCAACGGCGCTTCACGCGAAACATTTATTATGCGACATACACACTAACTCTCATTTCAAAATTACGACACCGGCTGACTAAGCTTTTAACAACTTAAACAGGACGGTTACAGCACGAAAAAAAAAAAAAACATCCAAAGGCTGAATTTGCCCAGTGGTTGCTGGTGGTGTGAATTGCAAAGGCAAACAATTTCCAGGAGGGATAGTTTCCTATGAAAAAATGGTTCAAATGGCTCTGAGCACTACGGGATTTAACATCTGAGGTCATCAGTCCCCTAGAACTTAGAACTACCTAAACCTAACTAACCTAAGGACATCACACACATCCATGCCCGAGGCAGGATTCGAACCTGCGACCGGAGCGGTCGCGCGATTCCGGACTGAAGCGCCTAGAACCGTTCGATCACACCAGTCGGTATTTTCCTGTGAAGGAAAAAGATTTTTATATGTAGATCAATAACCAAGCAAAAGCAAGTTAGTTTGACCTGCTATTAGCCGCAAGCAGTGTTCATAACGTAGTTCTTCTTTCCTTAAAGCACTTTTCCATTCTTACTTGCTGTGACACAGATATTCGCTACTGCACTCGCGAGAGCAGGCGTGCGAGGAAAAATCGTAAGGAGCGGAGCGCCTCCAGCTTCTCGCAGTACAAAAAATAACGTTCCCGTTAGTTACCATGCAGGTTAACAGTCGGCATAATTGTATACGAATGCGTGCAGGCATTGATGTTATTTGATCCTGATACAACTCTCTTGATACCTGTAATTTCCAGGGTTCTTTTCATATGCATTTTCTCTTCAAATCCGGTTGGTCGGAGTTGAAATCAAATTCATTACTGAACGATGGGAAAAGTTGGATTATTTCGTCGACAAACTGTCAGGCCGATTTCGCAGTTTGCTTTGCGTCGTCAATTGTCGCTTTGTTTGAAATTTCGTTATCTTATGTCTTCCAATTCTGTAACACTGAAGTTATGCAACCATCCACTGCTTCCCTTCAAATCACCATAACCCATATCGAGTGCAATTTCATGAGCTATCATGCTTATCCTGTAAATTGTATCGAGCACCTCTGAAATGCGCAAACGTCAGTTTTTGTAACACGTACGCCTTGTTCTCCCTTGAATATCCGTAGTTTTTCTTAAGCACTGCACACTCATATTGCTGCAGACTTATACGAAATCTGTTCATAATTTTCTTTTCTATGCTGCGGATGATCTTCGACGTACGTAATTACGTTTGGTACCCGCTTCTTGCGTGGTCTGTTGATTGTGGAGAAGGGGCCAAACAGCATGGTCAACAATCCCAGCATTTGCCCGAAGTGATTTAGGGAAATCACGGAAAACAATCAGCATGGTCGGATGCGGGTTTGAACCGTCGACCTCCCGAATGCGAGTCCAGTGTGCTAAGCACTGCGCCATCTAGCTCGGCCCCGCTCCTTGAACAACGATTCTGCTTTACTGAGTTGCACTGGAGACGGGATTAGTGGGTTGGGTTGTTTCAGACAGGAGACCAGACAGCGAGGTCATCGATCTCATAGGATTAGGGAAGGACAGGGAAGGAAGTCGGCCGTGCCCTTTCAAAGGAACCATCCCGCATTTGACTGGAGCGATTTAGGGAAATCACGGAAAACCTAAATCAGGATGGCCGGACGCGGGATTGAACCGTCGTCCTCCCGAGTGTGAGTCCAGTGTGCTAACCACTGTGCCCCCTCGCTCGACCGAGCGAGCTCCTTGAACAACGATTCTCCTTTACTAAGTTGCACTGGAGACGAGATTAGTGGCGTCCTGCCCAACAAGGACGATAAACGACATGGGACGACATCTGTTTCAGTATCACTTTCACTTGTTTAGTACGTATCGTCGTCATTGGACTCCTCATACATATTGTCCACACAGTTGAGGGCATACGGCTCCACACATTTCACCGACTCATCATGCACAAACGCTAGTATTTCATCTGCCACTTCTTCCTCGCTCTGCTAAATTCCTTGGGTTGCTTTCTGACGAAATGACAAGTTCGACAACTGTTGTTGTAGCTATACTGCAATGTTTGCTATGTTCATCGTTGGCATTGCTCTGATTTGTATCAACACTACTAGGCACTTTAGCACTGTTGTGAGTTACTCGTCGACTAAGCAGTTCGACTACGCTCCGTAGCATCATGCTGTGCTCACCTTTGGGTACCTCCAGTCCCGTTCCCTGTTGCCCTTAGCAGCCAATGTTGTGGTTGCATTGGAGACGATATGTGGGGCATCCAAAGCAGTAAACAACATTGGCCTTCGCGACTTCGCACTCCAGGGGTTCCTTGTCAGCACCGTAGTAGCCTGCTATAGCCTGCTATACCCCCCTCCCCCCCCCCCCCCCCCAACACGGGGCTACCCCTATGAGCCAGAATCCCTATTGGACTGGTCGCCACAGGTTCGCAACTTCCGAAGTACCAAGTCAATGACAGCCTCCAGTTCTCGCTAAACTGATTGGTTATTGACATTTTCATTCAATATATACGATAAAATCTATGTTACGAATGATACCGACAACTGGCATAGGCATTTATTCTCTTTGTGCCTAAACTGTGAATCCTATGAAAGTACTGCAGTGGAATGAAAGATCAGCTAAAAGAAAGCTTGCAAAGCGAATTATTCGTTACTCAGCTTGATATAGTGCTGTTGCGCGAAACATGATTCAATTCCAAGCAAACTGTTCGGTTTGGAAATTATTTCGTGATAAGGGAGAACCGTCCCGATGGAAAGTTTCGTGTTGCTGCGTTGCTAAAAGAATTTGTTGCCGCATCACCCATAACTGCTCAATGTAAGGCATGACATGGCATTAGTTGCTGTGCAAATACAGTCTGTGCACAAGACATTAACAGATGTCTCGGTGTATCAAGATCCCCACCGTACTATCGTGCAAGATGACGGGAGAGACCGCTCCATACGCCCAGGTGGAGGCCTGGATTCTCGTCAGGTAGCCTGGAGAGGAGATGTGGTAGCTAGAAACGGCAAGGCTATGACGAATGTTGTTGAAGATAACCTAATTATAATCAACGATGCAGCTTCATCTATGGTATATTCGGTATATTCATATTTCAATAGAAGTGCTGCGAGAGACGTACCGCACCCGCTGTTACCGCTGTTACATTGAACTTTCTAATTGGCACGTTACAACATATTCATTGGCTTCTGATAAGTCCCAATAGTGTTTTACATTAACATACGTTGATACTACACGAATATGTTATGCTAAAAGTAAGTGGAAAACTGCGGAACAAAACTGGGGTGAATATAAGGCCACAGTTCGACGGGAATTCGACAACATGCGAGACGAAGTAGACACGTACCAAGTGTTAATCAACTCTATGGAGAACAGCACCGCTAAAAAAAAAAAAAAAAAAAAAAAAAAAAAAAAAAAAAAAAAAAAAAAAAAAACAGTCCACTGTTATGAGGAAACATTCCACACTTTGGTGGAACCCCAAATGTTCTGGAGAAGTTCCAACATGCACACTTGCTTTGCAGATCTGTCGCCAGAACCCTTAGCTTGAATAACATCTTGAAAGTGAGAAACTTAAACGCAAGTGTTAACAAATTTCTGAAAAAAAAAAACAGAAAACAATGAAAGCGCAACGTAAACTCGAGTGTTAACGAATTTGTAGAAAAAAAGAAACTAATGGATTAAATTTTGCTCTTCACTTGATCAAACAACCAGTATGGCAAGCATCTGATATAAAAGAAAGGCTTTCTGAAACATCCGACCGCTGTCCTCTCTATTGACAACCAATAGCTGGTTAGATGAATTCATCGATGCTCTGGCTCCTCCGACGGTCCCATTTCTAACTCATCTGTCTCGTGTTGAAGATGACCATCTTCATATCCTACTTCATCCCTTCTCTAAAGAAGCTAAATGAAGCTGTTAAATCGTCGAGCGATAGCTACCCTGGTATTGATTTCGTTCATTATAACGCGCTTGCGAATCTGCCCGAATATTCGCTCTTGTTCGTTTCCAGTCGGCATTGGATGCAACAGGACCTCATAGAAAAACGGAAGACCCAAGTTATAATTCCAGTTCTGAAAAGTGGGAAGGATCCAGAAATAGCCTCCAACATCGACCGATCGCGTTATTGCCATGCGCTTCAAAAACATTGTAGTGAATAGTTACAAGGAGACTGGAATAGCGGCTTGAAAATAGTTTTTTGATGCCTATGAGCGAACGCGGATTCAAACAAGACAAAGGGACGATGGAAAATTTGTTTCAGGTTGCTATGGATATCGCATCAGTCTTTCAGACGAAACAAGTAGTCGTCAGCGCTTTGCTTGACGTAAGGGAACTTACATACTGAGTCTCTTGCATAAGCAGGCGGTTTTAGGAATTCCTTCGAGGATGGTTTGCATTACCAGTACCGTGGTCGCTCAAACAACAACCTATTTCAGGTTCAAAGGCAACATGTTCGGTTTTTTCTTGTCTCTCCGGGCCAGTCACAGAGTATCTTAAGGTCAAAACAGCATTAGTCACTACCATAGCACACGTCGAGCAATGGCTGTATACTGACGGGCTGAAAATCTCGGCTGAAAAATCTGTGATCGTCCCCTTTTACAAATAGAACGCTGCTCGCACTCATGATATCGCCACGTGTGGCAAGTGTACTTTCCAGGAATTATTCGATATCGACTGGATTATGGCTGTATTCTGTACCACAGTTCAACTGACTTTTACCTCTCCAAGTCAAACACTCTTCAGTACAGAGCACTGTCTCGGAGCCACCCTTTTGACGACACGAATGTAATTAAACTTCAAATGTTTTCACACAAATTTTACATTGGAAACATGCCCTTCATGGATACTTCTGTCTCTAAAAGAAGATTGCGTTTACTGGTTACAGACTGCCACCTACAGAATAAATAAAATTCCAGCTTAGGCACTTGTCCTCCTGACATACATGCTATACTAAGTTCTTAGCATTTGCCCTTATTTGAATACGATCTTTACACACACAGCTTCCAGAATCCAGTCTTTAATACAACGAGTTTGGAAAGCGTTGGTGTAAACTACAACTGTTGAACTCAGTGGCCTGGTTATCTCTTTCTACACGGTGATCAGCTGCCCCTACCACTGGGTTTTATGCAACCCGCAATGCCTTCAAAAATCACGCGCAAGGTTTTCATATTCTCTCGCTCTCTATATGCGAACTATTAGTCCTACGGAGAAAATGAACAGGACCTTTTTGTAGGAAATTTAATGAAGTTAGGTTTAGTACTGGGATACATGTTTGCTGGAGGGTACAGTATTCGTGTTACAAAAGAGAAAAGCATTTCAAGATCACTTTTGTACGTTTTTCTTGACTAATTCAAAAAATATGGCGTCAAGTGTAGTCCTCATTGGTACACAACCACACTGCCAGTCCATTCACCCCACCAACGCCCCACATCGAACCCAGGGTTACTGTGCGGTTCGGCCCCCAGTGGACCACCCGGGAACGTCTCGTTCCAGACGACTGTAACCCCAATATTTGAGTGGTAGAGTAACTATGGTGCACGCATATGTGGAGCCAGTGTTTGCGTAGCAATCGCCGACATAGTGCAACTGAAGCGTAATAAGGGGAACCAGCCCGCATTCGCCGAAGCAGATGGAAAATCACCTTAAATCCATCCACATGCTGGCCCGCACACCGGATCTCGACACTAATCCGCCGGGTGGACTCGTGCTGCGGACCAGCACGCCTTCCTGCACGGGAAGCAGTGCGTCAGACCACACGGCTAGCTGGGCGGCCTTAACTATACTGAACTTTACACAAAAAGGTCCTGCTCAATTTTTCTGTAGGACTAATGTATTGTGCAAAGCAAGCGAGAAAATACAAAAATACTATGCATGGTACATGAGGGTGTTGTGGGTTGCATAAAACCTAGTGAAAGGGGCAGCAGGATCAGCCTGTTTATACCAATGAATCCAAAATTACAGAAAAGGAGTATAGAGTACGCTCTTTTCTATATCTTAAGTTCGAAGTCAGGAAAACTTTCAGTCTGCCTAAAACAGCTTCCAACAGTAGATGCAGTGACACTTTTGGAAGCACTCAAGTCTGTGTCTTCAACTCCCTTCTCAAAGATATTAATCGTGTCTCATTCTTCGACTGTACTCAAAAATATGCAAACCCAGAGATCAGATAATACAACCAACTGTTACATATTGGCCGGCCGAGGTGGTCTCGCGGTTCTGGGCGCGCAGTCCGGAACCGTGGGACTGCTATAGTCGCAGGTTTGAATCCTGCCTCGGGCATGGATGTGTGTGATGTCCTTAGGTTAGTTAGGTTTAAGTAGTTCTAAGTTCTAGCGGACTAATGACCACAGAAGTTGAGTCCCATAGTGCTCAGAGCCATTTGAACTATTTGATTTTGTTACATATTGGATGTGATATTAGAATATATTCACAGTAAAGGAAGGACCCAGACAATCCCTTTACTATGGATGCATTCCCACACCGGCTTCCATGCAGTGGGGAAGTTGACGTATTAGAGAAGCAAGCTGCATCTACCTATAAGCACCGTCCTTTATATGAAATTACCATACAAAGACTGCTTACATGAGGGAAACAGCCGCGGGAAACGTCAGTGCCATGAAATGTGGAACGTGTCCCAGCAAACTGAATGGTTATTATGTGGTGTCACAAGCTCGAATTTCTATATGGTCGTGGTTTCTGAGGACACTATTCGACTGGTCAGCAATTTCTACCAACATTAGACTCCGCTTCAAGCACGCCTCTTTTCCACACCATCTACTCGTACATGGGATCATCATTTACGATACTCCTGTATGTGAATGTGATTCTGAGACGGAAGGTGATGTAAACAACATCTTGTTTTCGTATCCCAGATTTCACCGTGATAGGTTGGATTTCTTGAAAACATTGTTGCGTATGGGATACCGCTTCTCTCAGTCAGCTTCTTCTCTTTTGTTTACCAAAGAAACTCGACTTTATAAACTGACAATTAATTTCTTTAAGAGTTTTGGGAAAAAGCTGTAGCTTATAATGCTATGCGTATTTCATTTTTACACCTGCATCTATATGGATACTCTGTAATTCACAGTTAAAGCCCGCCAGAGGGTTCTTCGAACTACCTTCAGACTGTTTCTCTAACGTTCGACGCTCTAACAGCCTCTCTGCGTAGTTCGGCGACAGTAAAATATTTTTTCATTCAGAGGAGAAACACACTATTTCGTGATAACACAACGAACTGCCCTTCTTTGAACTTTTTCGATGTGCTGTCTGGTAAGGATCACACACATCACAGCAGTAGTCTAACAGAGGACGAACAAGCGTAGTGTAGGCATTTTCTTCAGCAGATCTGCTGCAGCTTCCAAATGTCTTACGAATAAAACATTTCCCTTGATTTGCCTTCCCCAAAACATTGTCTATGTGATAGTTCCAACTGAAGTTGTTCTTAAATTTAATTCCTAGGTATTTAGTCGAATTGATAGCCTTTAAATTTGTGTGATTTATCGTGTAAATGAAATTTAAAGCTTTTTTTCTTTTTACTTGTATAGATGATGTCACACATTTCCTTATAGACAGAGAATTGCCACGTTTCACACTATTCAGATATCCTGTCTAAGTCATTTTGTAATTGGTTTTGATCTGCTGATGACTTTACTGGACGGTAAATGACAGATCATCTGCAAAAAAAAATAGAGGGCTCCTCAGATTATGTCCTATATCGTTTATGTAGATGAGAAACAGCACAGGGCATCCATTGCGCAAAAACGTGATGTAAGAATACCATTTGGTATTCAACCAAGACTATATGTTCCAGACATCTGTTGAAGGAGTTGGGCATTCTGACTACAGCTTCATGGTATATTTATTCCTTCGTGACGTTTGTTGTAAATAATTCATTACAGTCCAAAAGGAATATAGAAGTAGATAATTACAATAGTAGAAGGAAAGATGACGTTCAGTGCTCTTCATTAAGGTCGCCTTTATCACAAAAAGGAGTGTACAATGCCGCAACAAAAATTTTTAGTCGCTTACCCAGTGATATAAAATGTGTGACAGAGAGCAAAGTAGAAGAATTTCTATTATTGTGATGTGTAAAAGGTGGTGGGTAGGACTTACTAACTAACAAGATCTCTAATTTTGTTTTCTTTTCACCGTGCAAACTGATCCATGGAACGTTCCTTGGAGAACGCCGGATATCACTTCTGTTTTACTCGATGATTACTACATACTGTGAACTTTCTGAGGATTCAGTCGCAGGGCTAAGACAATACTCCAAAGGCATGCAATCTGATTAGAAGTCTATTGTGAGTAACAGTGCCAAAATCCTTTTGGAAGTATAAACAAATGGAATCAATTTGAGTTGTCCTATATATAGCGCTCATTACTTTGTGTGAAGTTTCACAAGAACGATATTTTCTGAACCCGTACTGTGTGTGAGCAAACCGTTATCTTCGAGGTTTTGTTATGCTTGTTTTGCTTTTGAAAAACCTGAGAGGTGTTCTGAATTGATAAATCAAAACTGTCTACTTTATTTCTTTTTTGCTTACGAATATATTTTGAAGATAGTGAGAATAAGTAAATTGAAACTGTCTCATTTAGTTGTAAGTCTATTTGTTAACAACTTACGGTGGACAAAATTGTGACAACTTGAGATCTTACATCTATAAAAATGCGTTTCATGTGTTAATACAGTTCAGTATATACTGTAACCATGTGATTTACATGGCTAAATAGAGAACACTGTCATCAGGCCAAATAATATATAAATATGCAGAGCAGTAGGGCCTACGTCGGTAATTTTTCTAGCACGCAGCACAGCGTTAAGAAGCCGTGGTGTCTGGTCGTGGCTGACTCTTGCGAATTCTTAGAGTACGGACGAAAGGAACGTTTCGCTTGTGCTACGTAGAAATACCTGGGTTGTGGCTCTTTCAGGTGGTGTGAAAGATCCAAATGGGCGTAACAGAGTAGTAAGTAATAAACTTGAAAATATGGCTACGATAACCGATAGGTGTGAACTTAATTTCAAGTAACATACTCTGGTTTCCATGAATTAACGAAATATCTCGTAAACTGTAATATCCGGAGGAAACAAAGTAATTGACAAGAGAGTTTATTACGTGCGATAATCGATAGGTGTGAACTTAAGGGTTACAGAACGCCCTATGCTTACAATGTTAAATTGAGCTAAAAGTTAGGAACATTTTCTCATTTGTTATTTGGACGATACTCTTGATTTTTTCACAGAATGCAGATATATGTTCTGGTTTTATCCTTAATTATTAATTTTGAAAAAATAGTGTATAGTTTTTCAGATATTTTATTTTTTGTAAATGTTAAAAAAGTTATATAATTTATCAAGTATTTTAAAATTTACATCCATTAATACTAACTACTTCCACATATCTTTTAATTCAGATATATTAGAAGGTCTTAAGGAACAACTACAGAAAATATCATCTTTCTACTATAAATAGGCCCTGAGAAAATGTACCTTATACACAAAAAACTAAAGTTACGGGAAATTAGCTTCAAAGTTTTAACTTCAGTACAAGCCTGCTCCATAGCTTGTATCATCAGAATCGTCCAACAGCTTCCTCTTGATGGCTCTGCTATGCTGCCCAGCCATCTTTGAATATACTTTTATGGCATTATCTGAAGACCTGAGCCGTTCCTTGTTCAAACAAAGCATAGCTGCACCAGTTCGTAGTCCTACACAGAGCCCCAACTTCTGCAGAACTTTGCACTTTGTTATATTGCCCTGATTGAATGATGAAACAGCATCATAAACGCCAAACTGAAGTGTGTTTATACCCACAAACTCAGTTTTAAGTAGTCTATTCCATATCACATGGTTCACACACTCATTTGGATTTTGAGTCCGGCCATGAAGACATTTATTTAGTAGACTAATATCTGCGAGGTCTCGAAATATTGGTTTTATTTCATCCATTATGCAGATGGCAGTTGATGAGGGTGATTGTATTGTTTCTTAGTTACCTTGCCTCTGTTGTACTTGCACCCGAAGATGTGGTTGGCGTACACTAAGAAGCGGGTTGCATCATGCAGCCTCGCAGGCGCTCAAAGGCCACCGTGGCACTATGTTTTCGATTTTTTTTCAAATTGTTGCATCCTTGTGCCCCCGTTCTCCAGATGTACATCTAGCGATTGGTGGCTGACGCTACAGATCAGACTTTATTAATAATTATAGTACAGGTTTACATCGCCAGTTACAGTTACATTCTCAGCAAGTACACGTAGTCCTTTCATCCATACATGTATTTTTTCATCATTAGTAACTTGACGACAGGAGCAGGTATATGATGTAAAAGGCATATTACTATAAACATAACTGGGTCTAGATTGGATCTTTGCATCTATTCCACAATTCCAGGTCTTGTAAGCGATGACATCTCTGTCGGCAAATGATTCCAATCCAGGTAGAGAGGCATTTTCACATCGGACGATAGCAAGAGTAAACCATTCACTTCCAGTACTCCCAGTGGCAACTTTCAGACTGAAATGAACTCGGCAGCTCCCTGCCAAACTGCCTGTCTCAATGACCAATATACTGTCAGCTAAGAGTAAATGCTGAAAGAGTTGTGGCAAACACGGAAGCTATCGCAGGACGGGGAATGACCAAGCATCCAAGTCTGCAAGAAAAACTAATGACATCACGGAAGCAGAGGGATTGTCCTATTAGTGACAAAGCAGAGTGTCGTAAGGAAGACTTGGTACAATACAACAATAAGTATTCAGGTGCCAAGTTAGTAGAAAAGAGCCTCTGAAAGGTAAAGTTGTGAAAGTCTGAAGTCACTAGTAGAGCTGACAGCGAGGGAAAATCAGGACACTTGATGTAATAGCCATTTCCACCGCTGCAGAGCGCACGGGAAGTGCCAACATAAGCATCCCACCTTCTTAACAAATGGTTGATTACTGAGAGCTGATTACTGATTATCCAGTGTGTCAGCTGCAGCTATCCAGTGAGAGGAGAGATTTTTGGGATCGACTCACAGCACACCTAGCTTTCTTCGATCATCTATGGAACTACGAATCTGGATGGAAGTTTCCTGCTAATGGTGCTGCTGCTGCCAGCCATGCTGACAAACTGATAGGACACAAATGCAGCCATCACCACGCAGGTTATTCGCCTTTGACAGGGTGGGCACTGCTGCTGCTCATCCTGTTCCTGTGACACAGACTGATACTGCTGGCTCCTGTCTCCTAGACGGGAGCTAAGAGCTGACCCCTGTGACAGACACAGCGAGTACTTCAGGTGAATCTGGGGCAAGGCTCCTGAGTGCAAATCTTCAACGTCAATGAGTGCACTTTGGAGATCAATATGCAGAGCTGAAGGCTGCCAGAGTCGTTTGGTTGATGGCTGCCTCCTGATGCAACAACCACCACACACCTGCTTTGCTGTGTTATGGTACTGTAAAACGAGTGCACACCAGCCTCTCTGTGCTGACGATGAACTGCTCCACTGGCCCATCTGTGGCCTGGTGTTTCGGAAGATAATCTTCTATCACTGTCTAATAAATGTAGTATTGTCAATGATGTTTTCTTGGCGCTATGAAGTGCAACTAGGGCACTGGGGTGGAGGGAGTCACATGAAATCTTGATTTACAACACTCCTGCAGCTTCTGAGGGAGGCCTACTAGCAAGGGCTATGTCTGTGGCAGGTGCTGGAGGACCAGGTATCTATGACTCTGTGTACCAGAATGTGGTACAGAGGTACCATATAAGTGTTGACGTCGAGGTTCGTCACATCAAGCTGTTTTTGTGAGTGGACCCAAATGGCAAAAA
The DNA here is from genome assembly GCF_023897955.1 of Schistocerca gregaria. Lineage (NCBI taxonomy): Eukaryota > Metazoa > Arthropoda > Insecta > Orthoptera > Acrididae > Schistocerca > Schistocerca gregaria. Next base: position 518,593,667 of record NC_064924.1, read on the forward strand.
GCAGGCATAACTCCTGATGACTGTAGGAGTCTGAGAGCAGACTCCTATATCTGGTGTCAGAAAGTGGGTGCCATTGGCAGGGATATCTACATCTAGTGGTGTAGATGTTGGCAGCAACCAATCTTCTATGCTACACTGACGTGAGGTCAACAGCTATGAGGTGTAACAGCACCTCCGTTTAAGATGGGAAAAGGTTAGCTTCATTGCAATATTTCGCAGTACACAAGTTATTGCCAGGCGTGGGCCTGTTGACAGTAAGTTTCGCTAAAAGCGGTTGTGAAGCAGAATGGAGGCCACGGGGCCGTAGACACACTGAAAAGAGTAAATGGAGCAGTTTGCATGGCGCAAGTTACAGGTAGAAGGGGCCCACTGGCCCAACCCAGGTGTTATGAGTACATGACTCTGAGAGATGCGTTAGCAAAACAGAGGCGCACAGCTGCGTATAAATAGGCTCCTGTAAACTAACAATGCATTCAAGTGTGACAGCTATCCTGGACGGCGGGGGTTATCACACCATCTGCTACATACATCAGCAGATGGGGCGCCAGCGTTCCAGTCCACAGCAGGTCTCTGGTTCGACCCTCTGAGGCCAACACAGGGTCCACAGCCAGCCAGTGGCAGGCCATGCCATGGCTCCCTACTGCGGGCAGTCTTGTTGGCTCCCAACACTTACCAAAGGCATCCCCAGGTGAGGTCCGCAGATGTGGTTGCCGGCTCACCGGCACTTGTTGTCGCCATGATATTAACCATGCCGGCGAGAAAGCAACTGCAGACCGCCTTGCAGCTCCCAGCAGGCAGCACTGAGGTGGCAGGGAAGGAGACCACTGAGTCGACTGCCGGCGCATCCTGACGTCATCACAACTCTTTGGCCGTACTAGGCCAACACACAGCAGTGCGTTGTACGGGTTGCTGATGCAGCCATTCCACGCCAAGTCATTTCACAGAGAGTGAAGTGGTGTCCTCAGCATTGCGGGACCCGGTCACATAGATCGAGATGAATGGGGGCACTGTAGCTGGAAATAATAAATCACTTGGGAAACTTGGACGAATTTTAATACAGAGACTCCTGACAGTTTCCATCCTCATCCAACATTCCTCTACATTTGGTGTCAGAATAGCAGGCGTCATCTGTACAGTACAACGTTTGAGCCCACCACCTGCATTACAGTCTTAAAAAGTGGCGAATGTTGACTATTTTTTTTATTGTTGGACGTTTTCTTTTTTCTTTTTTGTTTGTATTTTGAGTATGACTCCTGGCAGATCATTTTAGATATTTTGCATATGTATAGTTTTTTTTGTCAGAATAAGTGTTAGTGTATTTGACGCAGTGAGATGTTGTTTTTCGGGGCAAAATGTGTCAGAACCAGAAGTGGTACAGATTTTGTTGGAAAAGGTAGCACAATTAACAGTGGACAATACACAGTTTAGAAGTCAGTTAACATCTAGAAGTGAGTGGGAAACCAGATCAGATCAGTCGTTTTTGCATAGGGTGCTGCAGCAGGAGATTGTTCCAGCCGCTGCGAGTTTGATTATTCCGTTTTCTGGCAAGGCATCTGAGGATGTGTATTCGTTTGTGGAGTCTTGGAAACTTCAGCTGTGATGAATGGTTGGTCTGATGAACAGTTGTCACAAGTAGCCAAGATTAGACTAACAGGTGAAGCGAAGACATATGTGTGTTCTGAGGCCTTAAGGAAGGGGGACAGTTTAAGCAGTTGAAGGAGGGGCTTTTACAGAGGTACAAGAAACAGAATAGTGCTCAGCACTTATAGAGAGGCTGAGTACAATGACGAAGCGGCAAGGGGAGATGTAGAGAAATTTGCGGACAGGATAAGAGAAATTAACGAGTATACTTAGGAGTTGGGTCAGGGCAATGAGGCGAATGGTGCTCTGTTGCAGGAGGCCAAGCAAAGGGCACTTGATGTATTTTTGAAGCGGTTACCGGTGGATATGTCGCGGAGAGGGCGTGAAGGGACTCCGAAAGATTTGTATTTGGTCATTCAGCTGGCAATTCAACGTGAGGAAATAGACGTGGAAATGGCGGTACATGATGGACAAGCAGTGTTTACAGCCGGTATAAAATGTTATAAGTGTGGTTCTACGGGAAACATACAGAGGCAATATACCCAGTCACCGAGGAATACAGGAAGGAGTGGAAATCAGCAGCGTGGAGGATGGAGAATTGGAGTTAGTAGAGGTGGACAATCATTAATCGGCAGATGGGGCCCGAGACCCACCTAAGGGAGCTCCCATTTAATTTCAGTGATACAAATACCAATGCAGATGTGAAATGTTCAGTGGTAGGATCCATAGGAACTAAAAAGTTCAAGATTTTGTTGGACACAGTGGCGCAAGTGTCAGTGGCTACTAAGAGTTTAATGGGATGAAGGAAGTTAGATCCACCACGTTATAGGTTGTGTGGAGTGGGGTATAAGGAGGTCACACCATTGGGGTCAGTGACAGCTGACTTTCGCATAGGGAAAGTCCAATTTGAAGAGGGCTACAACATGATCCTAGAAGTAGATTTCTTGCATCAACATCCTGCCAAAATTGACCTTGGACAACGAACTGTGGAACTTGGTAGAAAGTTATTTCAAATAGGGGAAATTGTTGTCGATGCAGAGCTGTTGCGAGGGGCATTCAATGTAATGAACAAACCAACTGAACTGCATAAATTAACATTAAGGCTTAATTTGCAGGAGCGTGTGTGTCTAGTGGCACCAGGAAGTCGCTTTGGGTAAGTGTAGAGTCAAGTCTACCTATGGATATAGTATGTGCTACTGAGCCATTGGAGGATAATGAATTTTTGGATCCATTAGGTAGTTTTGAGAAACGTATCACTGTACACAACACTTGGTTTAAGAATAACGAAAGAAGGTTGTATACATGGAAGAACCCTGGAGATACTAAAAGGTATCAGATAGATTATATAATGGTAAGACAGAGATTTAGGAACCAGGTTTTAAATTGTAAGACATTTCCAGGGGCAGATGTGGACTCTGACCACAATCTATTGGTTATGACCAGTAGATGAAAACTGAAGAAACTGCAAAACGGTGGGAATTTAAGGAGATGGGACATGTATAAACTGAAAGAACCAGAGGTTGTACAGAGTTTAAGGGAGAGCATAAGGGAACAATTGACAGGAATGGGGGAAAGAAATACAGTAGAAGAAGAATGGGTAGCTCTGAGGGATGAAGTAGTGAAGGCAGCAGAGGATCAAGTAGGTAAAAAGACGAGGGCTAGTAGAAATCCTTGGGTAACAGAAGAAATATTGAATTTAATTGATGAAAGGAGAAAATAGAAAAATGCAATAACTGAAGCAGGCAAAAAGGAATACAAACGTCTCAAAAATGAGATCGACAGGAAGTGCAAAATGGCTAAGCAGGGATGGCTAGAGGACAAATGTAAGGATGTAGAAGTTTATCTCACTAGGGGTAAGATAGATACTGCCTACACAAAAATTAAAGAGACCTTTGGAGATAAGAGAACCACTTGCATGAACATCAAGAGCTCAGATGGAAACCCAGTTCTAAACAAAGAAGGGAAAGCAGAAAGGTGGAAGGAGTATATAGAGGGTCTATACAAGGGTGATGTACTTGAGGACAATATTATGGAAATGGAAGAGGGTGTAGATGAAGATGAAATGGGAGATACGATACTGTGTGAAGAGTTTGACAGAGCACTGAAAGATCTGAGTCAAAATAAGGCCCCCGGAGTAGACCACATTCCATTGGAACTACTGACGGCCTTGGGAGAGCCAGTCCTGACAAAACTCTACCATCTGGTGAGCAAGATGTATGAAACAGGCGAAATACCCTCAGACTTCAAGAAGAATATAATAATTCCAATCCCAAAGAAAGCAGGTGTTGACAGATGTGAAAATTACCGAACTATCAGTTTAATAAGTCACAGCTGCAAAATACTAACGCGAATTCTTTACAGATGAATGGAAAAACTAGTAGAAGCTGACCTCGGGGAAGATCAGTTTGGATTCCGTAGAACACGTGAGGCAATACTGACCTTACGACTTATCTTAGAAGAAAGATTAAGGAAAGGCAAACCTACGTTTCTAGCATTTGTAGACTCAGAGAAAGCTTTTGACAATGTTGATTTGAATACTCTCTTTCAAATTCTAAAGGTGGCGGTGGTAAAATACAGGGAGCGAAAGGCTATTTGCAATTTGTACAGAAACCAGATGGCAGTTATAAGAGTCGAGGGGCATGAAAGGGAAGCAGCGGTTGGGAAGGGAGTGAGAGAACGTTGTAGCCTTTCCCCGATGTTATTCAATCTGTATATTGATCAAGCAGTAATGGAAACAAAAGCAAAATTTGGAGTAGGTATTAAAATCCACGGAGAAGAAATAAAAATGTTGAGGTTCGCCGATGACATTGTAATTCTGTCAGGGACAGCAATGGACTTGGAAGAGCAGTTGAACGGAATGGACAGTGTCTTGAAAGGAGTATATAAGATGAACATCAACAAAAGCAAAACGAGGATAGTGGAATGTAGTCGAATTAAGTAGGGTGATTCTGAGGGAATTAGATTAGGAAATGAGACACCTAAAGTAGTAAAGGAGTTTTGCTACTTGGGGAGCAAAATAACTGATGATGGGCGAAGTAGAGAGGATATAAAATATAGACTGGCAATGGCAAGGAAGGCGTTTCTGAAGAAGAGAAATTTTTTTAACATCGAGTATAGATTTAAGTGTCAGGAAGTCTTTTCTGAAATTATTTGTATAGAGTGTAGCCATGTATGGAAGTGAAACATGGACGATAAATAGCTTGGACAAGAAGAGAATAGAAGCTTTCGAAATGTGGTGATACAGAAGAATGCCGAAGATTAGATAGGTAGATCGCATAACTAATGAGGAAGTATTGAAAAGGATTGGGGAGAAGATAAGTTTGTGGCACAACTTGACCAGAAGAAGGGATCGGTTGGTAGGAGATGTTCTGAGGCATCAAGGAATCACCAATTTAGTATTGGAGGGCAGCGTAGAGGGTAAAAATCGTAGAGGGAGACCAAGAGATGAATACACCAAGCAGATTCAGAAGGATGTAGGTTGCAGTAGGTACTGGTAGATGAAGAAGCTTGCACAGGAGAGAGTAGCATGGAGAGCTGCATCAAACCAGTCTCAGGACTGAAGACCACAACAACAACAACAACAACAACAACAACATCACTGTACACGTACAAGGGGAAAACGACAGGCGAGTAGTCCCCATGAACATGGATAATTTTAGTGCTCTAGACGCGAGAAAAGCAGTATTAGTAGCGAATTTGGATGTACCACATGATGAAGATTGGTGTTCCAGAGGTAGGCGTAGCAATCAACCATTAACTACCAATAGAACTGCATTGCGTAACAAATTTAATCCTTTGAGAGGAGAAGGAAAAGAGTATGTGAAAGACTTGTTGTAGGAATTTAAAGTGTTGTTTTTTCCACAAGGTACGTTACCAGCAACTACATTTGCTCAACATAGGATACCTACAGGGAACTAAGCATCTGTTTACCATAAACCATACAGAATACCGAGGTATTTGCAACCAATTGTGGAGGATTTCATTGATCAGCCGGTTACGGACGGTATTGTAGAGCTTAGTAATAGTTACTGGGGAGTGGGCATATTTATTGTGTCTAAAAAATCTATGGATGGAACTAAGAAATACAGATTCTGTTGTGACTACCGATACCTCAATAATAAGACAGTAACGGACGCATACACCATTCCAGACATATCGCAGACGTTCGCTCACTTAGGACACTGCCAGTACTTTTATACGATGGATTTGACAAGTGGTTATCATCAGTGAGAGGTGGCTGCAAAGGATCGTCCGAAAACTGCTTTCTCTACTCGAGGAGGCCATTACCAGTACAACAGAATGCCATTCCATTTGAAAAACTCTCCAGTAACGTTTCAGAGGTTGCTAGACAGTGTCTTGAGGGGTTTGAAATCTCGGCAGTGTCTTGTCTATTTGGATGACATAGTGCTTTCAAGTAGTATGGAGAAGCATACACAGAGGTTAAGGGAAGTCTTTATGAGATTAAGAGCAGTTTGTTTAACGTTGATGCTGGAGAGGTGTCATTTTGCATTGGAAGAAGTGAAATATTTAGGCTATATTATCAGTAAGGACGAAGTGCAAACAGATCCGAGTTTGGTACAGACTGTGAGGGATTTTCGGGGGCCGGAAACAGTTAAGGAAGTGCAATCATTCGTCGGAATTTTGCAATTTCTATCGAAAGTTCGCGTAGGGTTTTGCAGATTTAGCACAGCCATTGACGGGATTGTTACTGAAGGATGTGAAATTTGAGTGGACAGAAGAGCGTCAGAAAGCATTTGACAAACTGAAAGAAGCAGTAACATAAAGTCCGGTTCTTGTGTTTCCAGAATCTGAAAAGCAATTTATTCTAGCTTGTGATGTATCGAATCAAGCATTAGGGTGTTTTCTTAGTCAGGAAATTAATGGGAAAGAACATACTGTAGCCTATGCGTCTAGGCAGTTGAATGCAGCAGAGAGGAATTACTCAACAACGGAGAGGGAGATGATTAGCGTAATCTATGGAATCACATATTTTAAACGTTATTTATGTGGGAAAAGATTTCGGGTAGTGACAGATCACGCTGTGTTGTAGTGGTTGTTGGGGTTGAAGGATCCGTCCACCAGACCCGCTAGGTGGGCTGTGAGGCTCAGTGACTACGAGGCGGTACACAAGCCTGGGAAGAAGCACGGTAATGTGGCTGCACTGAGTAGAAAGGTGGCAAAAATAGAAGTCATAGGTTATGACCTAGCGTTATGGCAAGAATTACAGGATGCTGACAATGATTGTAAATTGTATCCGATGCAGCTACAATTTAATACTGAGGGATGAGGTTTTAAAGGAAGCACATGATAATGTGTTATCTGGTCATGGAGGGTGTGGAGCAACGAATAGGAGAGTGGTGGAGAGTTATTGTGGAGAGGTAGGAAAGTAGATGTGAATCAGTATGTCAACAACTGTATACGATGTGGGCAGAGAGTAGATTTGAGTCAGAAACAGATACAGCTACAACGACTGCCGGAAGCGACATGTCCATTCTCTATGTTGGGGATTGATGTCTTAGGCCCTTTGAGGCGAACACCACCGGGGAACACATTCGTTCTGACAACAACAGACCATTTTTTGAGGTATGTGGAGATGGTGGCTATGCCAGATCAACAGGCAGCAATAGTCGTGCAAGCATTAGTAGGTAACTGGATTTTGAAGTTTGGTGTACCGGAGACAATAATTACTGACCAAGTGACCAACTTCAAGTCTGATTTAATGGAGGAACTGTGTAAATTGTTGAATGTAAAGACGTTGAGGACGAGTGCACTGTATCCAGCTGAATGGAAGGACAGAACAGGTACACGGAACAATCGGGAAGATGCTAAGTGTTTATATGGATTCTCACGACCGTTAGTGGGACAAGTATTTGAAGCATACTGTATGCGCCTACAATGCAAAAGTCCATAGCAATACTGGTTTGTCCCCGTATGAGGTAGTGTATGGGCAAAAAAACGCCGTCACCGTTTGATTTAGTGAAGCTACAGAAAGGATGGACAAGCGAATCTGTACGTCAATTCGCGAGAACAATTCGGGATGTTTGGAAATTGTTACAAGAGGCGAATACGAAGGCTTTGGAAAGGCAGGAAGACGGATTGAAGCGGAAAGGAAGTTTACCGCAGTATAGAGTAGGGCAGTGGGTAATGCTATCCAGCCCCTATACGCCAAAAGGGAGAACGAAGACGTTCGTCATGAGGTATCAAGGGCCATTCCAAGTAGGTGAAACCTCATCCCGCATTAATGTTAAGTTTCAGCTGCCAAGTAGAACAACGACAGTACACACTGGGCGGTTGCGGCCATTTAAGGGTCGTCCGGATGTGATTCCAGGCATGTCACAGGAAGGGAGAGGAAGAAAGAGAGAGTGAAGAAAGGTGTTCAGCGCGGAGAAAACCAGGAAGATAGAGAGAGTATAGCATGATGTATCATATGCTTTGCAATCCAGAAAGTAGTGGCGTATTTGTAGTTTTTTTGTTTTGTTTTCTTGTTATGTATTATTGGGTGTGCGTAGATTAATTAGGGATTGTATTTTCATATGTTGTATGTGTTTCCGAGTACTGTGGGCCTGATAGGGACAGCAGTGTTTTTGAAGAGGGAGGAAGAGTGATGGTGCCCTGTTCTCAGGTCACTGAAAAGGGAAGCGTTGAGCAAGTTTGTAGAAGTAAAAACTGATGAGCTATTGCTGATATCTGCAGTTAACAGCCGGTACGCAGAGATGACAAGGGAGGAATTACAGCTGCCATAGAGGGAATGTAACGGTATGTCTAGCCAATATGGACATGTGCACGGTGCCGTTATTTTTAGCGAGGAGGAAAGAAATAGACTGTCCAAGTGACATCATGGAGCCTAAATTGAGGTTGTAATGGGTCGGGATGCATTGGATCTTCTCCACCTACGAAAATATGATAGTAGTAACAAGTTGTTTTGAGCATGGAGTATTTGCAGAAGCGAAATGCATAGAGCTCGAGGGGAGCGGAATTTTAACCAATGTAACTCCATGTAACATAATAGGACCAACCTTCCATCTGCCAGCGGCAATTTCAGGAGTCGTGCAATTGAATATTACACAGCCACATCTATACTGACCAGAAGCAACTTTAGAGTTTTGTCATGACAGAATCTGTCCTTGTAAAATCAAACTCTGGACTCAGGTCTGTTGAGATCCGCAAACCAGTTCATTTCAGAGCAAGAGGGGCGCCTATCAGCCGAACAGATTCTGCAGCATGTCGCTCAATATAGGGAAAAGTAACGACAAGTAACGATCGTTTTGAGCACCTCTGTGCCAAGTGCCATCACAGCCTTAACTTTGTTGTGTGTTGTTTTTATTCTGATCAGCCAGTGAGCTAATTTCAGGAGGGAACCGACGGTAGTAAAAATCCCAGTTGATTAGATACTGAGGGCATAAGATAAGTAGGTAAGGGGTTGATCGAGCACTAAGTGGAGTGGTCATCCAGTAAGGAATTTTTACGTTTTGTCTCATGTTATGTGTTTTAAGAGGACTAGGCCACATCTAAGTTTTCTAATAGTAGCAGTAGTAAATATGTCGCAAGTACATGCCAACCCCAACAAGTTTAAGAGTCGTTAGAGGTCGACCCAGAGACCATGTCTTTCTGAAGGGTGGAATTATGTAGCGGCACCAATGTTTAAGGTAGGAAAAGGTTAGCTTCGGTGCAATATTTTGGAGTGCACAAGTTACGGCCAGGCACGGGCCTGTTGCAGTAAGTTACGTCACCAGCTGTTGTGAAGTAGAATGGAGGTCACAGGCACATAAACCTGCTGAAAAGAGTAAATGCAGCGGTTTGCACGGCGCAAGTTACAGGCAGAAGGGGCTCACTGGCCCAACCCAGGTGTTATGAGTACATCACTCGGAGTGACGCGTAGGCAAAACTGAGGTATCACCTGCATATAAATAGGCGCCGGTTCACTAACAAGACATTCAAGTGTGTGACAGCTACCCTGGACGGAGGGGCATGTCGCACCACTGGCTACACGCAGCAGCAGATGGGGCGAGAGCCTTCCAGTTCATGGCAGGTCGCTGGTTGCGCCCAACACAGTGTCCACAGCCAGCGGAGGCCCGCGTCACGGCTACTGCGGGCAGTTGTTAGCTCCCAACACACGCTGGAGGCAACCCGAGGCGAGGGCCGCAGATTCTGACGCCGGATCACGGGCGCTTGTTGTCGCCGCGATCTTAGCCATGGGCCATGCCGGTGAGGAAGCATGCCGCAGGCCGCCTTGCAGCTCCCAGTAGGCGGCAGGGCCGGAAACCACTGAGTCGACTGCCGGCGCATCCTGACATTGTCAAAACTCCACAGCCATACAAGGCCGACACACAGCAGTGCCATTCCATGCCAAGCCGTTTTGCAGACAGCAAAGTGGTGTCCTCAGCATTGTGGGATGTGTTGACACAGACCGAGAGGTATGGGGGCACAGTAGCTGAAAATAATAAATGATTTGGGGAAGTCAACAGAGGTGACGTTTGTAACAATACAGTGTTGTGACTGATATTTGTTTGTTTTCTTGATACGTATTATGTATTATTATTATGCCCATGTCGAGACACAGGAACGACCACAGTGAATTAAAAGTGTCACTCATCAGGCCGCAGAAAAATACCTCAGTTCTGAGGGAACGCTAGAGAAGTTTACTTGCAGCCAGTGAGGTGTCCTTACTGTAGTTTGCCTAGGCTTAACTTGCCATGCATTGATGTAGTGTCAGCTGCCTGTGGTATATGTAAAATGGTTGGTTACGAAGCATAACAGTGCGCAAAATCTCATTGGGCTAATGTCAATAGCACATCTCTTTGCATCAGCTTTACATGTTTTATTTATTTGTTCATCAATGTGCTATTGTGTATAAAGATGTGCTATTGTACATTTCATTTAGATTGTGTATTTTAAGGCTTAAGAATCATCTGTAAGTGCTATAAATACAAAATTGGAAGTGTGCACAAGTAACTTTTAGATTCTAATCGTTTTAATTCTGCCAAATCTTTGCATAATGTGCTACTTTCACAAAATCGTAAGACAATTTGGCATGAGGTTTCAACGCATAATGAACACATTTTGCAACATTGTTGAAGGTCAGAGGATGATAGCAAAGACAATCGAAACCGGTTGTCGAAAATAATTAAGTATTGATGCGACTTTGGCTATAGAAAGCTTTTTAGCAAGTGAACCAGATTGCTCCTTCTCATTTCTCAAAACGATAAATTTCACTCAAGCTGTTCATAGACAGTATCTTGATGCCTTTCGACCAAAGTGGTGTTGCTAATTGTCTCATTTCTTTCACAACGCTGTGCATTATTTATGTCTTTAGGTGCTGTCATAATAAACTTCAAGCTCCAGTTCATAATTTAGTTGTGACTGCATTAGCAGATGTGTGATGTAAGAAGTGGAGTGAGGTGCAAGCACCAGATGACACTGTGGCTACTGATTCTGTGAGAAATTCCACCAGTTTAGTGACCAGATAATCTGACTGCCCACCACAATAGGAGATGTAGGATTTACCCTTGGACCAGCATGTCTCATATCTAATTTCCAGATTTCAGATTTAATTAACAATCATCCAATCATCCTCACAATAGTAAGCTTCATCCATTCACATCTGATTTCATTTTAATAACTGCTTTCAGTCAAATTAGCATAGCGATAAGCAGATGAAGCACTTCGTGCTCCAGAAAAAAAATGCGCACCGAGCGAAGCGATTCGTGCTGATCAGGTGAGTTTTGCTAACAAGGGATCATGTGCTATAGTTCAATTTAAGGGCTGCAATAAGTAAAGCAACACTATTTTTTCTCAGGCGATTTTGGTTGAAACAATGCAGAATTTGTTGTGGGACATCGTGGAATATTCCCACTTCAGCCCCTATAGTTTCATGAAGTTCTAATAGGTAGTGGTGCTGTGGATTGCCTTCAGAATGACATCTGTAACGGAGGTGCATTCCAAGCAGAGAACTGTCACTGAGTTCCTTTTGGAGGGAAATCAGAGCATTGCAGATATTCATAAAGACTTGCAGAATGTCGGCGAGGCGTCTACCATCATTGTAACAAAGTCGCGCAAAGATCTCCGATCTCCCATGTGCCGGACGGCTCCACACAGGTGTCACTCCTGCAAAGTTGAAACGTGCGGACACAGTCATTCGAGGTGATTGACAGATCACAATCAAACACCTCTCCACATACCTGGACGTCTCTGTCAGTAGTGCTGACACACACATCCACCAGTTGCAGTTCAAAAGGTGCGAGCATGCTGGTTTCCTCACTGCGTAACAGAAGACCATAAAGAGCACTGAAGAACTGTCTGTGCAGAATTGCTGTGCGTTATAGGGCTGCGCATGACAATTTTTTGACGAATATCGTTACAGACGATGAAACAACTTCAGTGAGTTCAAAAGGCTCTGAGCACTATGCGACTTAACTTCTGAGGTCATCAGTCGCCTAGAACATAGAACTACTTAAACTTAACTAACCTAAGGACATCACACACATCCATGCCCGAGGCAGGATTCGAACCTCCGACCGTAGCGGTCGCGCGGTTCCAGACTGAAGCGCCTAGAACCGCTCGGCTACAACGGCCTGCGTACTTCAGTGAGTTCATCGCCACAAAAATAGATCTTCTCCTTCGTTATGACAACACAACGCCTCACTAAGTCTGCGCATCCCAGAGAAGCTCACAAAGCTTGATTGGTCTGTTCTTCCTCATGCACCGTAGAGCCCGGATCTCGCACCTTCCATGACTTGCGTCTATTTGGCCGAATGAAGGATGCACTCCTTGGGGAGCAGTGCGTGGATGACGGGAAGGTTATCGATGCAACAAAACATCGGTTCTGAAATCGACTAGTAGAATGGTACTGTGCGAGTCTACAGGACCTGTCAGTAAGAAGGCGTCAGGCTATCGCACTGAACGGACACTGTTAAAAAATAGGTTTTTTGTTGTAGCCAGAAGTGTGTCAAATGATATAGTGTACTGCAATCCTGGATAAAACCAACCTGTTTTCAGGAAAAAATGTGTTGCATTATTTATTGAATGGCCCTTGTAATTCATACTGCAGAGTGATAGTAAGTGTTACATACATGAACTGGGTATCGTGTGAACAATGGATTCTGGACCAAGTGGTACTTCTGAGCAGGGACAAGGACACCAGTAGAAGACATCAGGTGGTTGGACAATTAGAGAATATCAGTGTTCTTCTTTGATGCAACAGAGTACATCAGGCCCCTCAAGTACTGCATTCCAGTACAAATGGTAAGAGTTACATCTTTGGTCTGGCCCTACTGCCATAATTTTATTGCAAATTTTCGTCCCTTTTGCTTAATTTTTCCCTTGGTTTATGCTATTTTGTGATTTTTCCCTAGTTTTGAGTGAACCAACGTATTTTGAACTCTGTCATTTTACTCCACTTTGCAATTTATATTTTCCTCAACATCCGAAATGTATATAGTTTCCTCAGCATCATAGCCTGATTGATCTTCTTACATATCATGACAAATCTGTCCCCTGCCATCCATTGTTTCACCACTCTCTTTACTAGTTTCATCTCATACTGAGAGTCATGGAATCTTCAGAGTTAAAAATCAACCACTTCACAGTATGCATTTATGGCATCTAAGTTTCACCGATGCACAATTTCTTTGTTATTGTTCGCTTTTATCATGTATTCCTAAATAGGAGCACATGACATCGCAAGTGGTCAACATTTCTTTCATCCATGACACCAAGTGATACAGATGATGAATATAAGGCAAAGACGGATTCACTTTGAACGCTCGTATTTGTCTTTTGATTACATGTAGTAAGTAGAAAAGGGAGACAGTCAATTCAAAATACATAGCTCATCACAGAAAACTTCATGTGATCTGTACTAGCGGCCATCCGCATGAGAACACGAAATCAAAAATATGCAACAACGAACTAACTGTAGAGCAGATGTATCAGCCAATGTTCAGTCTAAATCTAGACTAGTTGATTACACGACTTTGCCCACGTAGGTATTTATTCTAATCTTCTATTAGTATATCTCCTCCTCCCCCACCCCTCCCAGTCCATCTTCTCCTCCTCCTAACCCTACCCATGCCTACCTCCCACCTATATGTGTCCATTCCCTCCTTCCCTTATCTCTCGTCTCCTCCTCACTCGCTTCAATAGGAAGTTGCTGGTTCTTACCCCCATAGTACTTCTTACCAGATAGTGACAAGTTTGGTTGAAATTGTTGGGATTTAGGAGCATTTTCCACCTAAAAGGGAGACAGTCAATTCAAAATACATAGCTCATCACAGAAAACTTCATGTGATCTGTACTAGCGGCCATCCGCATGAGAACACGAAATCAAAAATATGCAACAACGAACTAACTGTAGAGCAGATGTATCAGCCAATGTTCAGTCTAAATCTAGACTAGTTGATTACACGACTTTGCCCACGTAGGTATTTATTCTAATCTTCTATTAGTATATCTCCTCCTCCCCCACCCCTCCCAGTCCATCTTCTCCTCCTCCTAACCCTACCCATGCCTACCTCCCACCTATATGTGTCCATTCCCTCCTTCCCTTATCTCTCGTCTCCTCCTCACTCGCTTCAATAGGAAGTTGCTGGTTCTTACCCCCATAGTACTTCTTACCAGATAGTGACAAGTTTGGTTGAAATTGTTGGGATTTAGGAGCATTTTCCACCTGCAGTTTCAAACGTGTATGCATATTTCACAGACATTTAACGTATTTCACGCATATTTGTACACAGATTTCACCTGTTTAAATTTCGTCCTGCAGTTTCGCTTTCACACAGCTCAATGTTTAAGACATCTTATCTACTGAACTATTTGTCTTACAACAGGTACATCAGCAGTATGTGTGAATATGTCTGCAAAATGTGCCGTGAACAATAGTAAAGAAGTAATAAATTAAATCATCGTGCATTATGCGACAGTACATGCCTGATGCGGCAGGTTTACTGCAGGGGAGAGTGAAAATGTAGTTAGTGAGTGATAAACTTTCGTGTAGGGGGCCAGTGAGAAAAACTGTTGTAAAGTGTCTAAATTGTGTGATAAGTTTGTTGTATTCTCAAATATTAGGTGAATAAATTCTGGCATGTGCATGTCGTGGGCTACACATCTTTTTCACCCCACCCCCAATCCCTTTGATATGTAAGTGGTTCTATTACAATACGTGTGATTCATTAATAGAGGCATACATTTTCTCCGTACTTATTTTATCTACAAACGCTTACCCGGGGAGAAAAGAACCTAAGACAGCTATCTAACATGTCAGAATTGGGCCAACATGAAGCTGCAGGCTTGTGCTTGTTTCTGCGATGTCCCTCTGGAGAAGATTCAACTGCCAGGCATCATGGCCAGATACATAGAAAAGCTTTATTTCTCCTAAGGTCATGTTGGTCAGCTGCAAAAGGAAAAAGTCTGTTAGTAAGATTATACCAGCCTGCATGGAATATACCAGCCTACACTGTGCTATCTGTCAGTTTTTGACCAACTGGCATGTAACCTAATTATCACTCATTTATATAAAGCAGAAGAACCCAGCAGAGTCATAATAAGAGTAGTGCACTTGGGTATGCACACAAGTGATTTATTATAGTGGCTGTGAAACCCTGTAGTTTCTGTTCAGTCTTACACACAATGGCGCTCGTTCTTTCTGTTACGTGAGCTGCCGTGGAACATTTCTGCGCTGGGGTACGATACTGGTTTGCAAATGAGTTCGTTTCTGGACGCGCTGAGTACAGAAGTGGTAGCGGCTGCTCTGGGGTAAAGTACAGGGTCGTTCACGGGACGTAACAATAGATGGCATCTGGTCGAAACTGTTGTTGGTTTGGTCTTCAGTCTCCCCACGCTACTCTATTCTGTACAAGCCTCTTCATATCTACATAATTACTGCAACCTACATCCTTCTGAATCCGCTTACTGTGTGCATCTCTTGGTCTGCCTCAACTATTTTTAAACCACACACTTCCCTCCAATACTAAATTGATGATCCCTCAATGTCTCAGAGTGTATCCTATCAACCTATCCCTTCCTTTAGCCATGCTGTGCCACAGATGTCTTTCACCACAATTCTACTCAGCATTCTTCTGTAGCAACACATTTCGAAAGCTTCTATTCCCTTTTTATCTAAATTGTTGATCGTCCTTGTTTCGCTTCCATACATGGCTACATTCCAGACAAATAGCTTCAGAAAAGACTTTCTGTCACTTAAATCTATACTCGATGTTACCAAAATTTTCTTCTTCAGAAACACTTTTCTTGCCACTTCCAGTCTACATTTTATGCCCTCTCTTCTTCGGCCATCATCAGGATCAGTTATTTTGCTGCCCAAACAGAAAAACTCATCTGGTACGTTAAGCATCTCATTTCTTAATTTAATTCCTTCAGCTGAATTAATTCGACTACATTCCATTATCCTTGGTTTGCTTTTGTTGCTGTTAATCTTATATTCTCCTTTCAAGACACTGTCCATTCTGTTCAACTGCTCTTCCAAGTCCGTAGCTGTCTCTGACATAATTACAATTTCATCAGCAAACCTTAAAGCTTTTATTTCTTCTCCCTAGAGTTTAATTCCTACTCCAAAACTTTCCTTGGCTTCCTTTACTTATCTGCTCAATGTACAGATTGGATAACATCACGGATAGGCTACAGACCTTCTCAATCACTGCTTCCGTTTGATGCCCCTCAACCCTTATAACCGCCATCTGGTTACTGTATAAGTTATAAAGAGCCTTTCGCTCCCTTTACTTTCTTCTGCTACCTCCAGCATTTAAGAGAGTATTCCAGTCAACATTGTCCAAGGCTTATCCTAAGCCAACAAATACTATAAATGTAGGTTTGTTCTTCCTTAACGAGCCTTCTACGATCAGTCGTAGGGTCAGCGGCACATCAGTGTTCCTATATTTCTCCGGAACCCAAATTTATCTTCCACAAGGTCATCTTCTACCAGTCTTTCCATTCTTCTGTAAATAATTCGTATTAACATTTTGCAACTATGACTTTTTCAACTGATAGTTCGACAATATTCACACTTATCAGTGCCTGCTTTCCTTGGAATTGTTATATTCTCCTTGAAGCGTGAGGGTATTTCACCTGTCTCATTGATCTTGCACACCAGATGGAAGGGTTTTCTCATGGCTATTTCTCGCAAGTCTGTTAGTAGTTCTGACCCTGTCCTCTACTCCCAGGGTCTTGTTTCAACTTCGGTCTTTCCGATCTCATCTCTGTCTACGTCGTCTTCTGATTCTGTAATACTGTCTGCAAGTTCATCTCCTTTGTATAGACCCTCTATATAGTTCTTCCAGATTTCAGATTTGTTTCGGATAGGTTCCCCATCTCTCTTGATACTCATACACCTGCTTATCTTTTCTCAAAAGTCATCTTTAATTTTCCTGCACATGGTATCTATCTTCACCCTAGTACTTAAATTCTTTCATTAGTCCTCGTGCCACTCCTACTTAGCCACTCAGCAGAACCTGTAAATCTCATTTTATAGGTGTTTGTATTGTCTTTCGACTACTTCATTTTCTGCATTTTTATATTTTCTCCTTTCCTCAATTAAATTCAATATTTACTGTGTCATCTAAGGATTTCTACTTGGATTTGTCTTTTCACCTATTTGATCCTCTGCTGCTCCCTTCACTATTTCATCTCTCAAAGATACCCATTGGTCTTTTACTGTATTCCTTTCCACTCTTCTTTTCAGTCAGTGTCTAATGCTTCCTCTGAAACTCTCGACAAGCTCTAGTTCTTTCAACTTATTCTGATCCTATTTCCTTATTTTCCTGCTTTTTTGCAATTTTCTCAGTTTTAATCAAGAGTTGGTAACAAATAAATTGTGGCCGGAGTCCATATCTGTCCCTGGCAATGTCTTACAATTTAAAATCTGGTTCCTAAATCTCTGTGATAACATTATATAACCAATCTGAAACATCTCGTTGTCTCTGGGTCACTTCTACGTGTATGTCCTTCTTTCATGATTCTTAAACCAGGTCTTTGCGTTAATTAAATTGTGGTCGGTGGAAAATTCTACCAGGCAGCTTACTATTTCATTCCTTTCCCCCAGTCCGTGTTCACCACCTATTTTTCCTTCTCTTCCTTTCCCTATTATCGAATTTCAGTCATCCACCAGTATTAAATTTTCGTCCCCCTTAACTATCTGTATCACATGCAAAATCCCAGGGGTCGCCTGGAGTCTCAGTAATGCTTTTCAGAAGTATATGGAATGCTTTTAGACATATATGAGTCTAAAGGGTGGGGAAAAGACGACACACTGCGATAGCGGAAAGCGTCGCCGTAGCGAGGAAGTAGGAAGTGTCCTTAATCAAATCTGTAAAACAAACGCTGATTAGCTCACGAAAATTATTTGGTGGCCGGATGAAAGGCCTCGCTTCTGTGTACAAGCCTCTTCTCTCATTTGCGAGGATGGAACGATACGCTTTTGGAGAGAAATAACTTCGAACTTCTGCTCGCACTTTAAGAGACAGTTGACACCATTGATTAATCAGTTCGAAATACGTAAGGAATCAGATGTTGGGAACATATTTCTGAAGTTTTCGTTGGCTAGAGTTTGCAGTCTCTCTCTTAATAGCCTAGAGAGTTTTCGACGATGGCAGAACCAGCACAATATCTATAATAGCGAGCGCAGACACTTCTTGGGCAGATACAGCACCACATCTAAAGCGGACATGGAGAACTCTTTGCCTTTGGAGCCCAGCGTCTTTCAGAGTTCGGACACACTCGCAATAAGGATGCAGATGCGGTGAGCAGAGTTAAGAATCCACGGCTGCCACGCCAGTCACACGCTACGACATATACGTGTGGTAATAAAGTACAGCACCTGTGCACATCGTGACGAGGGGACCGAGAATTTACTTATTTCCAGATTGGTTTGGCTTAACTGAACTCACACTGGTAGCTAACCTGACTTACTATGCGCTGAGACGAGGGAACTGGTGCTTGTATACAACTTTTGAGTCTTATTTCTGGTCTGGTCATCAAACCCACTGATTAGGTACATTAGCAGTCATTGGGTCTACGTGGGGACTCTTCATAATTTTATTCGCAATCCTATTTCCACCCACTTATGCCAAGGTCTTAACATCTTACTGACTCACCGCGCATTCTACGCTGGTTGTAGATTCAGTCCATAGTTATTAACGACCTTTTGCATTATTGTAGCAAATTTAGCTTACGTGTGACTTTTAGTTTCATTACTTAAGTTGATGAAACTCTTCTTTAATATATCTACGTGAGCTATGGTCCCATTTGTCGTGTTTGTTAGGGCAACCCATATTGTCAACCCAAATTCCAGAAGCTTCCGTTGCCCGACTTTTCGTTAATTAATTTTACATGATTCCATAGGTGAGGCTATCTGTTTACTGATTAGGATACCATTCACAGTTCTCACTGGCATCATAA
Organism: Schistocerca gregaria; assembly: GCF_023897955.1. NCBI lineage: Eukaryota > Metazoa > Arthropoda > Insecta > Orthoptera > Acrididae > Schistocerca > Schistocerca gregaria. The sequence goes on from NC_064924.1 coordinate 518,612,654, forward strand.
GGGTACACAGGGGACCCCCCCCCCCCCCAATAGGCTCACAATGGAATATACGTCATTTCCCAAGGCTGAAAAGCAGAGGATATTAACGCTGGCGCGTGCACAGAATCCTTGGGCCTGAACTATGCTGCACATAACTGGTAAGACCTTTGGCGCCCGCTTGCCTAGCAAAACAGCCCCCATTGCTGGGGTAGCTCAAGCACGCTTGTCCAATTGTGTTCTGCTCAGAGGTAATCGGTTGGAATCATCGTGGTAAAAAAAGTTTCTCCGACAACATTTGGCCATCAAGATGAGGACAGGATGTGGAGTGAATTGCAAGTCACCTGACTGATGCCAGTTTGCTGGAGTTAATTCCAAACCTCTCTGCGGGTCCTCATAGAGTGAGGTGGTGTGACACTGTTTATGTTAAACCATTGGCGAGATGGGTCGTTACATTTGTCAGCATTCGTTGTGGTGCGCTAGAGGAATAGGCTATCCATCATGAAGATTATAATGATGCTCATAAGCAACGCCACCAACAATACCAAAACAATATCACAACACACTTCACTTGTACTCACCACTGTCACCTAAACGATAGAATAATAGTTATACACTGCTAAAATGTAAGGCGCCCAGGAAGCCACTCCTTGCTCTTTCTCAACTAACCTTGTAAAGTTGCAAGGACAAATGCGAAGAGTCGTTGTCTACACACCAAGTCTCGAGAGCTTCTACTGTCCTTCAAGATGACTGTATTCTTTATGTGATGATGACTGCAACATTTTTACTATTTACTTGAACCGATTTTTTTGTGTGTTTGTATGGGCATCGCAATCACAACTGATAAATCAAGTGCACCATAGTTTGCTGTTTTATTATCTTTCGATTTCAGTTTTAATCTTAAGTGATGGAAGCTAATACATGTGAATCACTTAACGAGCGACAGTAAAACATGCGATTGTATATTGTGTACTGTACATTGGCAATGCCTTTGCGTATGAAAATTATTTTCCAGGTATGAATTCTTCTTTGAAAAGTCTTTTCGATGACTAGTTTTTGCATATAGAAAGAAAGAAATAGAGCTGTAATGGGTGGATGTAATATTTTGACTTCGGTGGCTTACCTGTCAGTGTCATTCCTTGTTGGTTAAACTAGATTCTCATTTGCTCTCTCATGGGGCACAATGGATTTGGTTACAGACATTGGCCACAACGACTCAAACCTGGAGTGACCACCACAGCAGCCAACAGTACTAAACACTATCTAAATACATATGACTCCTTGGTATAAAGTGAGTGGCGACCAGTTGAAGATGTTAAATATAGCAATACTGTCATGCTGCTTTAATAATAAAATGGAACCTACTAACAAGAAATACATGTGGTAGGATTAACACTTTCATTGAACATTCAACATGGTAATTACGTCTAACGCCTCTAAAAAATATTGCAAATGTAATTTCGAGTATTCCCCATTAAATTCATAACAACGAATTAGATTTTAGCCGAATCAAATGATCACTTCCGTTACAAAAACGTGAAGGCGGGAAGAGCACATCGAGACTTACTGTAAGTATTTCTTGCTGAACAATTGAAGGTCAGTGGAGTTATGTGCATAATGTTCAAAGTCTGCAGAGAAAATTGTGGTGTCTATGAGACCTGACGCTACGCAAAATGACGCTATCGAGGTTGACAGAAGGGAAAGTAGGAAAACATGTTACGGAAAGAAGTTGTCACCCAAGCGATAAGTATCCTTTTCACATTGATAGATACATTCTACAGTTAAGAAATTTTTACCATAAACAGCACTAGGATGACTTTGCAGTAGAGGTAATTGAGCTAAGTGACAGAAAGATAGCCCATTAAAATAGAAACTTGTAAAGAAGAAATGAAATAAAAACTGGCCATATAATGGACGATTACAATAAGTTATTATGAATGCCAGAACAGAAAAGTCGTAAAGAAGGAGAAATAATACTTACCGAATTGAACATTCAAACGGACAGTTTCTTAGAAAAATAAATCAGTTCCATGTGAAGGTGTAGATTAGAGTGACTCAGTACTCATTCAATAGTACAGATTTTCCATTCAAGAAATAGGATGTCAATTTTTTGCTTACATATCAAGAAAAATAAAGATAGTAACGAAAAGCTGTAAAATGTCACAGCTGATCACTTGATTCGATGTCATAAAACAACTATTAAAGTAAATAGGAATTATTAAAGCTTTAATTTATTCTTCTCGTTTAACATATTAACACTTTGTAACAAGAAGACTTCACAACATGCGCCTTACTTTATAAACATACTTAAACGAAATGTTTCATGCACATCTGATGGCAGAAACTAATTTTTCTTTAATGTACAGTATTTGTAAATCAACTGCCAAAGGTAGACTGATCAATACAGATATTCGTACATATTAATGGAGATCTAAAATATCATTAATCAGTCACTTATTTCCTACGAAAAGAACCACAAAATATGTAAACACAATAATTTTTTCGAAGTACGTGACCCATTAACTGAAGTGCCATTTTGATCAGTAAAAGTGATAGAGCATTTTCAATTTAAAAGAAACACAAAGCAGCTGTCGCAGTGCAGAGTGGTAGAATAGGTGCTAAGAGGTCTCGATCTCACCGACATCTGAGACTGAAGTATCCATCATAATCTTGCCTTCAATGAAGCACAGCTTTCAGTGTTAGAATACTTCAGAAAGTACAGTAGGAAATATTAACAAAAACGCGATAGGATGTGCTAACATTTGTGACCATCTAAATTGCACTGTCTGCTGCGATTAATAAAGGGTAGGCATATGTAAAACCATAAAATGATTTTACATATGTCAACAGTTAGCCATCACATGGCCAGTCTTCAGGCATTGAGGATCCAAAATTTCATCGTGGGCAATACATACGAACAAGACAGGTCTCCAGAGAATATAGTCCTCAAATATGTACAATACAAAATAAAAAAAAAATCACATCAGACCTGTACATATAACAATATGGTCTTCACAGATAATAACACACATGGGCATCACATCACGTCACGTCACAATTTTACGCACACACAGATTTTATCAAAATATCCCGCTTTTAACGCGCCTACGTATCACGTGGTAAGTCACTGTAGCAAATAGCATCAGAGTATTTACAGCAGCTCATTTGTGAGAAGGGTGTCGCAATTCCCGTGTTGCCCAGAGGCGAAAGTTCCGTCTTCTTGAGAAGTGATTCAGCACGACGAGCACCTGCTTGTATTCAGCACAGGAACTATGTTAGAGGTACAACGGGAATCTGTCGTCACTGATCCTGCTCCTGCCCGGTCGCAACTTGCCGTTGGTCATTTTCTGACCCGTCTCCGGTAGGGAAAGTTGACTGCCCCGTATCTCCATGACCCGGCTGACTCGCCTGCTGTTCCTCCACTACATCTCGGTGCAATGACTTTGAGGAATTAAGCGGCGACTGTGTGGACTCTTCACGTTCACTGGCTGAGATGGTGGTTTGATCTCTGGTTGCGTCAGATGAAGACGTACTAGCCTGTAAAGACTGCGTAAGATCCTCCTCAACCTCTTGTAGACTCTGTGAGACTGTTTGCACGCGAGGCGGGAAAACTTCTTGACTGTCAGCTGCCGGCCCGCGCTGTTCGGAACCCGCGGACTGCTCTCGCTGCTGAGGTGCCGGAGACGCGCTCCCTCCTGCGGCGCCTGTCGCCTCACCTTCGGCAGCTGTCGACGACTCCGCCTCCGGAGCAGCAGACGACGGTGGCGGGAGCGACGCCTGAGAACCCTGCTGGATTGGGGGCGGGGCCTCTTGCTGCGGTGAAGGTGGTGGCGTAGGTGGCGGCTGCTGTTGCTGCTGCTGTTGTTGCTGTTGCTGCTGAGTCCGCAACAGCAGGTGTTGGATATGAGCCTGCTGGAGGATCACTGGCAGCTCGTAATGGTGGAAGAAGTACAGCATCGAATGCTGAAACAAAGCATATAAAAGTAAGTTATCGTGACAGAGCAACGTTATGTAATAACAAAATCTTTGCGTGCATGTTTATGGGTACGAAACATATTGACAGAAGTGTGCAGAAAAACAAGTGAATGACACACAAAGTGTAAGAGAGTAACGCTTTAAAAATCTGAGAGACTGTAGAGGATGAAATTTAGAACGTTTTATTGTAAAGAACCTATAGCTGTATGTGTGAAATAAAGTTCCCACAGCCACCGCTGGGCTATTGAACATCCACTCATTACCTGCACAGAAGGTTACTAGGTGAGATTATCAGTTAATGTTTGGGCTGAAGTTCTTGTAGAACATTTTGCTGGACCACACATCTGCTCATATCATTTGAATGACGCATGGTACTTAAAGTTTCTGGAGAATGCCTTGAGCTAAGTTGTGGAGGACGTTCCCTATCAACTGTGCGCCAGACCAAAGCATCTCTCACGACCAACTTCAGGTAGAAAATAGTTGACAGGGGATTCCCAGTCCCCTGGCCTTTGCGCTCTACTGACCTCAGTCCTCTTGACTTCTTCCTCTGGGGGAGTTTACGTAAAGTCCCTCGTGTACTCAACACAGTGGGAATAGCAACTGAGGTAACTGAGCGCATCTTTACAGCATTTGATACCACCAGACCAGACCACGAAATAGTAAAGAGAGTGAAACGGGACATTGTTCGTCGTTGCATATTTTGAAACGACACTGCTCGTCATCACACTGAACATTCACTCTACGTTAGCACAGGTTCGGTTTACAGTATTCGATTGTACTGTATTATCAATAAACGTTTTCTAAACTAGAGTATTTTTGTGTTTCATTTGGGCTACCAAAGCGTAGAAAATGCATACTGTGTATAAATTTTATTTCACATTTCCAGCTGCTCGTTCCTTACATAAAGAAGGTCTAAATCAGATCATCTACATTTGCCAAATTTTTAAAACGTTATCCTATTACACCCTGCACAAAACGAAGCTGTAACGTAACACCAAAAACTGTGCAGCAAGTCAACCTAAGGAAAAAATTAGTTGGCACTAGTCACGATTACATACTCCACAGGAATAAATTCATGTCTTCCAGATTGCAGGCATTTTCACGAGTTTTGCTAATGACATGTGACGCCTGATCAACCCCCCACCCCCACCCCCCAAAAAAGAAAGATCAACAATATGGATCACAAATGTAGCTGAAGGAACAGTAAGCAAGTAATCAGCCCGTAAAAATGAATCTACTATTCCTTCTGACCGTATGAAATATCTATTCTGCAGAACAGTTTTGTCATCTACCAGCTTTAGCTTCATTCCTTGGTTATTATACACCAATACATATTATTATACAATCAGGTCTCACAACAATTTAATTCATTTACGAGCTCGTCTGTTTTCGGCTCGTCAGTCATCCTCAGGTGACAACTGCTCACGTGCGGGAATCAATGAAAATTGTTGCACAGTACCAAGAAAATTTTTGAAAAATCATGACTCGACACAATGGCTGCACGTCGGAAGTACTAGGTCCGGTCAAACCGACCGTCCTCAGCTATAAAAAAGGGGGGAGGGGCGGGGCATTAATTTCAGGACATGCGACTAATCAAAAATGGTTCAAATGGCTCTGAGCACTATGGGACATAACATCTGTGGTCATCAGTAGCCTAGAACTTAAAACTACTTAAACCTAACTAACCTAAGGACATCACACATATCCACGCCTGAGGCAGGATTCGAACCTGTGACCGTAGCAGTCGCACGGTACCGGACTGAAGCGCCTAGAACCGCTCGGCCACCGCGGCTGGCTCCGACCAATCACCATCATTTATAATTATACCGACGTTACATTTTAACTGTAATAACATTATAAAATCCGAAGAGAATCTGATACATTCGAATGTATTTACACCTTGAGTGCCATGGTCAAAATGAGGAAACCGCAAGCCATATTAAGCGCTCCAGACAGTTTGATTCGTCATCTCATTTGTAGTCCATCTATACCACCGAAACTTTAAAAAATTCTTGATAGAAAAGTGGAGCCTATATGTTATCTCGTAGTTGGCGTCGGGAGTTCAGCTCGGACGCCAAGTACGAGATAACTCGTTATCACAATCCGTCACAAGCTTGCGTATTTCGAATCATGTTCCACAATACGATACATGTCTTTGTTGTAACTGCGTCAGTAGTTGTTCAGTCTTCGATCTAAATGATTCACACCTGTATCGTTATCTGCGATCAATTTTCCTCGTAAACTGGCTAGTAATAAGAAATTGAGTGATGTAGAACTTGAAGAGCTAGCTAACATGAACTAATCTGAATGGGACGAGTTTATGGACAAATTCTCGGATGGTGGAAGTCTCTGCGAACCATCTCCATGTGAGTATTCAATTGAGGACTCATATGCAGATAACAGTGAATGTAATGGAGAACACAAGGAGGTTGGTCCAGTAGCATGCACTACGTACAACACTGATGAGTGGAGTGACATTCCTCAAGATGCACCAGTAATGGTGTTCAACGAGGATGTGTGATTGAAATTAGACAAACAAAATTTAGACGCCAATGGACTTATCGATTCTTTTTTTCCCGAATAGTTCCTAATGTCTTTATGCGAACAAACAAATCTATATGCAAGCCAGGAAGCATAAAAACGTGGGAGGAGAAGATCAACCAGGCTTTCGAGATGGAGAGAGAGAGAGGCGTGTTGTGGAAATGAAAGTATTTCTGGGGCTGTTGGTGCACATGAGACTTTGTTGTTCTGCACTGACAGAACATTACTGGGATACAAAACTTTTTTACGTCCCATTTTGGAAACCCGTTACGAGTAGAAATAGATTTCAGGTGTTACTGGGATATCTACACGTCTCAGACAACTCATTGCAATCCAATGACTGACTCTACAAAATTAGATCAGTTTTGGACAATTTCAATAGCATCATGAGCAATAATTACGTTCCTGGCTAGAATCTGTGCATTGACGAATCAATGGTTTCGTGGCGTGGCCGTCTGTCTTTTAAGGCAGTATACCAAGAACAAGAAACACAAGTGTGGTGTAAAACTTTATGAATCTAATGGAGTGGTTCCCAAAATAAATATCTACTAGGGCAAACTACAGGAGAAGGCCGAGATGGGTCATGCATCTGAATTTGTTTTACACCTGATGTTTTGTTGAACAAGGAATAAGGTCTTTTATTGTATGTACAATTTTTGTAAATCTGTATCACAAAACTGTTGTCGACTTACATAAACTATGTGTGTGCAGTATTACGTAACAACGGAAAGGAAAACCTAAAATCATTAGTTACTATGAAACTGAAGGAAGGTCAAATGGCGCGAAAAGATGACATCGTTGTTGTTTGCAAATGGAAGGACAATTGGGAAGTCCTGAGTATTTCTCATAAGCACTGTTTCGAAATGGTCGAAGTTCGCAATAAAACGACAAAGTTGCCTTGAAACCAAACATGGTCAGAAAATACAACAACGGAATGGCAGGTGTCAATCGGTCAGAACAAACGCTGTCGTATTATTCAGCACTGCTACGAACTCACAGATGGCCTAAAAAGCTTGCCCTACAGATAATGGAAATTTACCTGTATAATGCCCATCAGTTTTATAATCAAGCAGCAGGAAGGAGTATCAAGTCTCTAGCTTCGAGAGAAAAATTTATTCAGGCTTCGACTGGGGATAAGATTCCAGACACTCAGAAAAAAACCAGGACAGGTGGCAGCTTTCATTATTTAGAGAAAAAAAGGGCGGCCAACAAAGCCGCGCTCGAAACAAAAGAAACGCCTGAAGCGTGGTATTTTTCTCCCATTTATGAAGAAAATCAGGTTCTTTGCGTGGAAGAGTACTTCAACATATCTAATCGTAAGAAAACATTTATTTTCATTACCATTAGCGTCACATGTATATATTTTACGTCTAAAGCTAAAATATTTGTATGAGCTTTTGTACGCATTTCAATGTGTGAAAATAAAAATTCTATTCCACTACGCCCCGAAAATTTACTATGCCTGTCCCTGACGCCCAATACCCGTAAATCGTACATATTTGCTACGAGTCAACTAGTAATGGGCGCAGCGGCGAGGTCCCAGGTACGAAATAACTTGTAGTTGGCAGTCAACGTGTCGATGAATAAGTAGACCGGCTGTAGAACAAGGTCATAGTAGCCTCGCTAACATATTGCAGACTGCCCAAAGCACAATGTTGATCTACATGGAAATGAAGATGATTAAAGATACATACTGTAATTAACGTCTTCTTTTGCGCCTGAAGATAGTCTGTTGTTTTACGGAAACCAGTAGTTTTAAGATAGTGATCAACAGTTGACGTGTCAAATAAGTACTTAAAATGTGTAAATCATCAAATCCTTAAAATAGATCACGCACCACTATTTGAGACCATTTTTGTTGACGACGGGTGCTGACAGCTCGTTGCTCAGCGCAGCACAATAAAATTATTACACACAAGTGATGAAAAACAAATTATTATTATGTTGATGTGTTTATAATAACAACCATGAATATGACACACACACACACACACACACACACACACACACACACACACACACACACCACGCGGTCAGAAAGGGCCTGTGGGGGAGGGGAGTGGAAGAGGGGAGTGGTCACTGCATATACCACATTCTTCTGTTTACTGGTTACGTCGCAACAGCCGGTCCTCAGTGTATCACCCTTTGGAGTCAGGAGACTTTCTTTCACATCTGCGCTTTGTTTAAGGTTCTTCATTCACTAACCTGTTTTAGGTCTCACGTTTACGCCGTCTGTCAGCCTAACCGCTTCACCTTTGTAATGTGTTTATACAAGCCTCGGAGTTCAGTCCAACTAGCGTTGGAATTTTTATTGAAATTTTTTATATTATTTACTTTTCAGATACGATACTAATAATGGAAGGGTTATATCTGTTTATCGTAAATCGAAGGGATATTTAACGTCTCGTCCACAGCATAGCTATTAGATATAGATCGTAGACCGTATTCCTCAGAGGAGGAGCAAAAGATTTTTTTCGAAGGTACTCCACCATAATGCTCGGGAAGACAGAGAGAAATTTCTAAGAAAAACTTTTTCCATACGCGGATATGGCCCCGGGGCCTCCCCATTATGAGAGCAGCGTCTTAATCAACACATCACACTGCTCGATCGTAAATTTCGGAAGTGAGTGGAACAGGTACGAACAATGCTCAGTGGCTCGTGCATGTGGACTTGTGACGAGCAAAACGGTTGTTAAACAGTATAAAGACATTCGTTGTTTGTGTAGCTGACAACACTGGGAGCTTTGACGTAGTATTAATCGTAAAGTGTGTGCATCTGGCAATTCTTTTGTGTTTTTCCTCAGAACCTTCATGCATAGACATGGCCTGTCTTTGAAATACATTTCAAGAGCTGCAGAAAAATAATTACAACAATTAGTCTACTTCTCTTCAGAATTAACATACGTGTTAGTGAATTTTTAATTTTGCTTCGGGTCGGGACTGCATGTGAATAGGGGTGGATGACACACCAGAAGGCTCTTTACTAAGGTTTACTCCTCTACCTTCCAACCGAACAGCATCACAAAACATTCTGTTCCATTTAAGCGAATCCATCGAGTATGCTGCAGAAAAGGCGCCGTATCGGAAGAAACGACCGCAAGGCGAGAGCATCACATCTCCCTCGAAGTGAATAACCGAGCATACAGGATTACAAGCGCAGCAGCCGTGCAAGAAAACGCCGTTGTGGGCTGGCAGCCGCGGGCAACAAGCCCACGAATTATTTTGCATAGTGAAGCATTTTAATCTTGGTGGCTGCTCAATATGCAGATGAGCGGCGGAGGCTGCGTCGGCGGCGGTCAGGCGGGCGTCTACCACCAGAGTCTGGTGCCGAGGGTAAAGGGAGAGGGGGGGGGGGCGGGGTGAAGAGGGGGGAGGGGAGAGGAAGGAAGAACAGTCCGACAGCGCGGGCCGCGGAAGCTGCAGGGAAGGGAGGCGGTCTCTTCTCTTAATCCCAACAGCGTCACACTCCTCGACAAACTAACAACCCTGACAGGGTACGAAGCCCAAGCACTTCGCATGAACAATGGAGTGAACCAAACGCCTTACTGGCACTGTACGAGGCGTAGTCAAAGTTTTAATTATCACCTCAAAAACATTAATATTTTTATTTATTTTGCAAGCTGCATTTCTGGAGTCCTGAAATCTCACGCCACAGTACCAAAAGACGAAACCAGACGATAGAACCAAATGAGTAAAATTAGACGGCAGTTCGTTTCCTGCATTTGAAGCAGCACATTGATTCAGCAGTCCATGCTTTCATGTCTTAAATTAGATTTCTTCGAGATGACAATCAGAGCTCGTACCTCGAATCTTATGTTTAGACAGTTCATCTGATAGATGAGTTCACGAAGTCTGTAGCTATTGGGTTGGCATATCGGTTCGTTTCGCTTTCCCATGAGTTTAATAAACACAACAGATACACATAACAGAGACGTTTAAACATCAATATTATGTGCTCCTTCACTATTTACAACAGTCTGTCAACGTTGGGGTATCTTTCAGATTCAGTTACTGTAGAAATCACGTGGTTTTGAGGGGAGCGGTGGTCTCGCGGTTCTAGGCGCGCAGTCCGGAACCGTACGACTGCTACGGTCGCAGGTTCGAATCCTGCCTCGGGCATAGATGTGTGTGATGTCCTTAGGTTAGTTAGGTTTAAGTAGTTCTAAGTTCTAGGGGACTAAAGACCACAGCAGTTGAGTCCCACAGTGCTCAGAGCCATTTGAACTCGTCGAGTCGTGTTCGGAGCGCATTTTCATCCACAAAGGAACTTGTTTGGAGGTTGTTCGATAGAGGGAGGAAAAGGTGTACTTGAGGGCGCAAGACCTGGTGAAGAAGGTGGGTGCGGAATGACCTCCCAGCCCAACTTAGCTATACCGGTTTTTGTCAGTCTAGCGGCATATGGGCGGGCGTTATCGTGGAGTAACTCCACGCAGTTTTCCTGGTTGTCGTCGTTCTTGGATTACGACAGCAAGACGTCTCAGTTGTTGGCAATAAATGTCAGCAGTGATGTTTACTCCTCAGAGAAGCTATTTGTAGTACACCATACCATCGGCGTTCCACCAGATGCATAACATTATCTTTTGCGGATGTGCGCAGGTCTTGGTGGCTTGCGGAGTATGGATGTAGATGTAGATGAGTTGCTGCTTTGTTTCCGCTCAACCATTCCCTTCTTTTTCCTTATTTTAGCATAAATACACTATTCCTCAACACCAGTAACACTACAGGATAGGAATGCTCGGCGTTGTACACGAGCCATTTGATGACGAGCAAGCAGAGATGCACATATGGCCCACGCATTGATTTTTGTGATTTTCGCTTGGAGCATGCGGTACCCATACACCACATTTTTAATCTTCCTCATTGCATGCAAATGTCACACGATGATGGAACTATCATTGTACATAACATCTGCCAGTTCTCGAGTACACTGACGTGATAGTGGATTAATGCGTTTAAACCACATTCATCAAACTCCGAAGGTCTTCCTGATCGTGAGACGTCTCTAATAAAACGATTCCCCTTAAAACAATAAATCCATTTTCTTGTCGTGCTCTGTCCTACGGCAGTTTCCCCATACAGGGCACAGACGTTTCTGTTGCCTTCGCTGCTGTCACCCGTCTACTGAACGCAAACAAAAGAATATTTTGGTTTCCAAAAGCGTTTACTGCTTCACTTACTATCTCCGAATGACAAAATTGTAATATGTAAACTCAGACAGCAACAATGAACTATTAATAAAGGGTGGCAATCGTTAAATAAACCCATAAACCCATAGCAACCAGAATACCAACACGAAAAAAAAAAAACACTTTAAAAACTTATGTACCAACCGAATATATTATTTAGTTTCCAGGAACGATACTAGTAATGGAACAATTACATTTGTTTATCATAAATCGTAGGTGTATTTAACGTCTCATTGACAGCACAGTTATCAAATAACGAGCACAGAGTATTGGTCAAAGAAGGCAAGGGAAAAATGTTTTTGAAGGAACTCAACCATAATGATCCGGACGAGAATGCATCAACGGATATCGCTTTCATCCTAAAGTCGTAGACGTTTGGCTTCGTGATACCTGAACGGCACAGTTTGATACTACTGGCCCTGTGAGGGCAATTAGACACATGATTACGCCCCTCTTGACAATCGGTTACGTATAAAAATCTCTGTCATTTAATCATGGGCTGAATCTTTAAGCTTTATAAACATTAAATCGCAATCTCAGCATTGGATGCATTAATTTATATACTTGCAATCTTACTGTTGTTAGATGTCATTATTCGCAAAAAACAAGAAACTGACGAGGGAACTGCTTCACACGACGTTAATAAAACAGACATCTCTAAAATTCCACATTTTCAATATTATTATCGTTAATATATAGTCAGGTACAGCTCATAAATTATTGATGTTGTAACGTTGACACACAAAGGCTATCGGGTTAGGCATAATAGGTGGTCTGTAAGCAAATATCTTAAGAGGTGAATTAAATAAGTATGCAAATAATATTATGACAGTTGAAAGGGAATGTAAATAAATACTACCTATATTGCGCGTAAACAGATGGACATCTTGGCTGTCGTTTGAATAAATAATTAAACAAAGAATGAGTTAGTGACACCATTTATACATGAATGTCAACATTCGAGGCTATATTAAGCCACTGGCCAAGTTTGACCATTCATCAAGACACAAATGGTGGACTCGCTAGTCACATATTTGCTTGGTAACATTAAGTCCACGAACGGTCTCCAAGTAGCTGAACATAACCATTTCCAGTAAATGATCGGTTCAATTGGATCAGACTACCCTGTCCATTCCACATAAATTCTACAGCATTATGGAGCCACCACCAGCTTGCACAGTACGTTGTTGACAAATTAGGTCTGTGGCTTCGTGGAGCCTGTGCCATACTCTAACCGTACCAATAGCTCTTACCAACCGAAATCGGGACTCACCCGACCAGGCCACTGTTTTCCAATTGACTAGAGTCCAACCGATATGGTCACGATCGCAGGAGGAGCGCTACAGGCGATGTCGTGCTGTTAGCAAAGTCACTCGCGTCGGTTCGTCTGCTACCATAGACAATTAACGCCAAATTTCGCTGCACTGTCGTAACGAATACGTTCGATGTAAGTCCCACATTGATTTGTTCACTTATTACACGCAGTGTTGGTTGTTTGTTGGTAATAACAATTCTATGCAAATGCCGCTGCTCTCGGCATCGGCTACTGCGCTGCCCATCTTCAGAGGAAATACATAATATTCCCGGCACACTCTTGAGACTGTGGGTCTCGGAATACTGAATTACCCAACGATTTTCGAAATGGAACGCCCAATGCGTCTTGCTGCAACTACCACTCCGAGTTCAAAGCCAGTTAATTCCCATCGTGGGCCAAAATAACGTCGCGAACCTTTCCACATTTATCACCTGAATACAAATGAGAAACCCGCCAATATACTGCCCCCGTACACGTTGTGTACGTGATACTACCGCCATCTGGATACGTGCATATCGCTATCCCATGATTTTTGTCATCTTGCTGTATAACGTGCTTAACATACACATTGTTCTGATACCTTCATTGTAAGAAGGGCACGGGACACCCAGCAGTGTACAATCTTAGCGTCTGCTATATAATATCTCACACTACCGTGCAGATACCCGCTGGACACCCCTATAGAAAACACACATTCAACCCGGCTCTGACAACAGTAGCAGGTGTCGTACAGACGTAAGGCGGAAACTGTTCAAGTTTCCATCTGGTACGGCGCGCCAGCTGGATTGTAACGGACCATTTAGGAGAGTGCCTAACAGCTCTCGAGGCGCTGCGTGTAATGGGCGACCAACGTTAAACGCTGCCTATGTCGCACGGCTGAGTGAAGAGCGCGGAGTGGAGGAGACCGAACGGCCCGCATTTCACGCCCCACAGCCAGACCAAGTGACCGCGAGGACCGCGGCGCTGGCCTGGGGTGCGCCATGCATATGCAGAGCAGATCGTAGCGCGGGTAGCAGATAACGCCGGCCGCCGCAGCCCTAGCGCCGCGCCGCTTCGCCAGCAGTTGCTGCTGCTTCAGGCTCCAGTTAACAATATGCTAATCACGCTGCCCCAGCCACACGACGTCTTTGTTCCCAGCGGTAGAACGGGGACGTGCCAAGATATCTTAACTCAACCAACAAGGGCATTGCTCTCTGTTAATATAGTGACACCCTGAAGGCGTCACGCAACAAACGTCAAACCGGCACGCACTGTAGTACTGTACACTTCGTAACGCAAATGATTAGCACGTCAGCGCTGCCGCAAAGGCAGGCATGTGTAACGCCATCTACGTACGTTCTGTACGCTATACCGGGCGATTCGGCTGCCCTTGCGGCTGACGTTCTATGCACAGCGCAGTGATACAGCCAGCCTTCCTAAAACAGGTGCGAGGTTTTCGTATTCTCTCTCTCGCTATGTGCAAACTATTAGTCCTATACAAAAAAACGAAAAGGACCGTCTTGTGGGAAATTTAATGTTCCAAAACTTAGGGTGATTTGGAACAACTGGTCTGAATTGGAACACGTGTCCTTTTCAACAAATCATCTTTTCTGAGGAGAAACAATTTAGGTGTAACTAATGGAAATTATCTTCCACAGTCTCCAGAGATACTGAGTGATACAGTGTGTGTGTGTGTGTGTGTGTGTGTGTGTGCGTGTGTGTGTGTGTGTGTTTTAGACAGGAAGATGGACTCTCCGCATTGCTGTTTAACTGTGTTTTGGAAAAGGTGATTACAGAATTGCGAGAATAAAAGTCGAGTCAAAATATAAATCAATCAAGTTACGCATATGTAATATTAGAGTAGATTGCCTCGACTTTGCAGATGATGTGGCAACTTTAACTAGGCATATTACCACAGTTCAAAAATAAATTCAAATTCTTAAAAAATTTGGGGGGAAAGTAGGACTACTATTATAATTCGAAAAAACGGAATATATGGCATGCAACGAACACACACCTAGATTTTTAAACACAAAATATGGAAAAATAAAAAGTGTTTCTCAGATTAAATACTTGGGGGGAAATCACACAAGTAAACATCCTGGAAAAAGCTGCAGACGCAGATCGCTGTCAAAAATGGTAACTTCATTCAGATCAACACAAAAATATTTATAATAAAAAGTCACTTTCTACGTTCAGTAAACTCAGACATTACAGCACTGTAATCAAACCTGAGTGTCATTGTGGAGCGGAAACTTTAATTTTAAACAGAAATATGGACGCCGAAGAAATTTAAAAGATTGAAAGAAAGATCATTAGGAAAATGTTAGGCCCCAAAATTACTGATGGAAAACTTGTAGGTTCAGAAGTAATAAGGAAATAGAAGGATACACAGGCATATATGGTGACACGAGGAAACGAAGACTTTAATTTCATGTCACAGCAAAACAATGGCACCCACCAGGTTGACAAAAAAAATAGCACAATTCTACTAAAACAGAAGTAACGCCAAAACTGAGCCAATTAAATGGATCGCTGCGATTAAGGGGGATCTTACAGTAGTAGGTATAGCTCAGGCAGACGTTACAGACAGAAAAACGTTCCGACAAAGGATATTTCATTGAAAGTTGATCAGAGGGAAGTTAGACAACGGAGTAGAACACCATGGTCTCATGAAAGCAAGAGACTTCATTCTGAAAGGATGAAACCAATTTGGACACAAAGAAAGGTAAACCATCAAAAGTTACATTGATGGCTTGTACTGGCGTAGTCCTATTGGGCCTATGCGTGGGTAATAGTAGTAATAATAATAACACAACACACTAAACTGTAAAATTCCTTGTTTTCCGAAACTCTGCAAACAAACTATTGCACACCTACTCAGGTAATAGTAATACGGTTTTCTGACATCGGAAAGTGTAGGACAACTATCAGTCATGATGTAAGGCAAGTTAGGATATGTTTCGTTATGTTATTCGTTAGGTACAGGCGTTAATACATAAAATTATTTTTTTCACGGTGAACTGAAACATGCCTCGAGTGTACAAAAGTAAGATTGGACCAGCTGGGTGTCAAAGATATAGCGAGACAAGTTCCCAGAAAGCTGTTAATGAAGCGAAGGCATGTAAAATGTATCTCAGGAATCCTTCAAAAAGATACGGAATATCTGTTAGGCCACTTTCAAGGAAGCTAAATAATAAAAAGTCCTTTGAAAATAACTGGACAAAATGTCTTGATGGTAGAAATCTGTGGTTTATTTAAATGTGAAGAATGATGTCAGCCAATTACGACTAGTGATGTTACGAATATTGTGAAGTGCTAATTGGACCGAAATAGAAGATTAGAAAAGAGGTTCGAAGACAATAGGACTGGATATGAGTGGCTGAAAAATCTGCTTTCATATAACAAGGATTTTTCTGAATGTTTCAGTAAAAATGTAAAGTTATAGCACACTATTTCAAAAATGTGGAGGAGACTGTGAGGCGTGTTCCACTCAGACAAGTTTGACAAGACCCTGTTTCATCCTCTGAGTGACGGCGGATACACGGGCATGTCTCGACACGGACACAACAGACATTTTTGACAAGATGCCATTTCATCCTGTGAGCGATGGCGCATAATCGGACGTGCGCCGCACAGACACGGTCCGGACATGTGTAACTGGACCCTATTTTATCCTCCGGAGTGATGGTGGATTTTCAGACATGCCTCGGCCCGGACGTGCATAACAGGACCCTATCTCATCCTCTGAGTGACAGAGTCTCGGTACGGATACGACCCGGACATGTGTGGCCAGACCATTACAGCTCCAGTCAGTGATGGAGATAGTCAGTAGGTGCAGATTCTCTTGCTTGGAGTAAGTGACTCAGGACTCCTTTGTTTCAAGCACATTTTAATGTCACACCGTTTTATCGGACTACTATTGTATGATGAACGGCAACAACATTAACGGAGTGCAGCAGACATGATCTTCCTTGGCGGTACTCTATTTACATGGCCCAAGCCAGCTCTCATAAAAAGAATGATACATTTTTTTTAGATAAATAAGAGTGAAATATGTCCGACTTCTCATACTGAAATCATTTTAGAACTACTTATTGACTCTCAACTTGTCGCACTAAAGTAGTAGTTAATGTTTTTCAGACCAACCCATGCTGGGACCGATGGGTTGGTTGGTTGGTTGGTTTGGAAAAGGAGACCAGACAGCGTGGTCATCGGTCTCATTGGATTAGGGAAGGATGGGGAAGGAAGTCGGTCGTGCCCTTTCAGAGGAACCATCCCGGCATTTGCCTGGAGAGATTTAGGGAAATCACGGAAAAACTAAATCAGGATGGCCGGACGCGGGATTGAACCGTCGTCCTCCCGAACGCGAGAGCAGTGCCTAACCACTGCACCACCTCGCTCGAGGACCGATGGGGAAATGAAACATATTGAAGAGAATTGTGTATGCTTTTCGTATACTTCTGTCACGGGCGAACTAAGTGATTTATCAGAGTTCCTAAATGGGGTAATTATTGACCGCGAGGCCAAGGGGCATTGTCTTTAAAGCAGCTGGCGACATATACAGTTTCTTGTGTGTCGATAGTGCAAGTCGACCATTTATGGGTTATTGCCACCAGTGTAAATAAATCTCGTCGAGATTGCACAGCTGCAAATGCCTATAACGTAAGAGGTTTATGTCGGCAACGACTGTGCTCAAGTCCACCAGACACGCTACACTGGGGCAGATGACCGTCCAAATGAACGAAAGCAGCCACAATTGCGTTTGTCGCAACGGCTCAGCAAAGACAGTGCTTAGTGTGGCGCTCAGTGACAATGAAAACAGTGGTGCACCTGCGCAAAATGATTGAATTTGTTCAACATCCAGAGCAGAGCTGCAGCTGGATGGCGACGAACAGCCTTCTGCTCCACAAGAAAGACTGACGTCAGACGAGAAGCGACGGAGAACACAAGGTGGTGTGAGCAGCAGTTGTGATTTGGGGAAGATATTCGTGACACATTCCAGGACAATTAATCAACTGTGGATGATACCGAAAATCCCGGTAGATCAAACCTGTGTGGCGGTCCATAACTCGAACCTAGGATCTTTACTTTTCGCGGTCAAGTGCTCTAGCGACTGAGATATCTAAGCACGACCTTCCAAACTCCACAGAATTTCTGCTGCCTAAGTTCCGGCACAAGCAGTCCTGGAAGAAAGATTATGGAGACATAGGTTGGCCACAGTCATGGGGATTCTTTATAGAATGAATTTTCACTCTTCCGGGAATGTGTGTGCGGAAGGTAGGAGATGAGGTACTGGAGGAATTAAAGCTGTGAGGAAGGGCCGTGAGTCGTGCTTGGATAACTTAGTCGGTAGAACACTTGCTCATGAAAAAGAAAGGTCGCAGTTCAACTCCCGGAACGGTACATAGTTTTGACCCGCTATGATGATTCGTATCACCACATACTCCGCTGCAGAACGCAAGTTCATTCTGAATGATAGTCTTGGCCGCTCAGGTTACGAACCTGATCCACAGATACCATGTCAATGTTCTTATGATGATTGTTATCTCTGGGGTGGACATGATCTGGCCGCATCGTAAAGTGCTGTGCAGCACAGCTGAAACTGTCAGCTCAGGGCCGTAAGAAAAAATGGTTCAAATGGCTCTGAGCACTATGGGACTTAACATCTATGGTCATCAGTCCCCTAGAACTTAGAACTACTTAAACCTAACTAACCTAAGGACATCACCCAGTCATCACGAGGCAGAGAGAATCCCTGACCCCACCGGGAATCGAACCCGGGAACCCGGGCGCGTGAAGCGAGAACGCTACCGCACGACCACGAGCTTCGGACTCAGGGCCATAAGGGCCTGGTACAGCCTTCAAAGTTATTTCCTGACTTCCACATTCTACGGGTATTTATCCCAGTGGTACCCGTGTAGAACACGGTAGTTAGTATGATTCCAAGCATCTGTGGAGACCTATCAGCAACTATGAGCTTTCACCTCCTCTATCTATTCTGCGTGTTTGCAAGTGACAGTCTGGAAAGTTGCAGCTAGTCACAACGATGCGACAAGATGTACATTTAAATGCTGCAGAAACACCCCCAGTAAATGTCTGCAAACGTCTATAAAATAATAACTTTCCAATTCTTACAGAAACTTGGCCTCCCGGAATTACAGATAATTTCCATACAAAATTTACTTTTTTGTTTATAGAAAGCAGCTATGTGGAAGTGTCCGAATAAGCAGCCACTCGGGAATTTTCCTGGTCCGTGCTGACAACTCGTGACCGATACGTAAGAGGAGAAACGTGCCATATTTGCTAGACGTCATTCGCCAAGTACCGTTGTGCTTCAAGCCAAGCTCGCAGAGAATATGGTGCTCCAAAAATTACGACTTCCTTTTGCTTGGCTCCACTACTGACAATTTTTATGTATTTTTCGAGCAACATACTTCGTTTAGTCGAAGTAGTTTCTTCAAATATTTATAATGTGATAATGTTACGTAAGATTCTTCGGACTCACTGTTACAAAAAAAAGTAGTGAAAGGTCAGTAAATATTGGTTGGCACTAAAAATGACACAAAACTTCGTAACTCATTTCAAGGTTACGTGGGCTACGTTTGACGTTCCGTACACAGAGAAATCATTCTGAATATATCAGACCATGCCCCTAAAAGCTGTCAGGCGATTTTTTTTTTGTGTCGTCTATTTAGTTTTCTGCAACTTTGCATTGAATAGATGGAATCAACCCATCGCACGTCTAATGAGACACCCCGTGTCGACGGGAACAGTTAGTTTAATTCTTCTTAAACATGAAATATATTTTAAAGTGGAATTGTATGGAACAGCAAATATCGAAGAATAACCAAGACTCCTACAGGGATTAAATGGTCCTGCTCCATGGGGTAGCAGGTACACAACGCGCTGCGTAGTGAGGCACGTGACGCGGAAGGGCGTGCAAGGTAATGATGACCAAGAAACCTTTGCCGATATTTCGGTATTGCTGATCAGGAACAAGTCCTATAGACACGGTACTAACACAAGCCACCACAGTTATCAATTTAAAACACATCTGTGGAAACGTGTTGAACGCGTCGGACTCGCACCAAGTCGTGTGACTAAATGTACCTCAAATGCGTCTGCTACCGCCATGCAGCAGCGCTACTCAATCGCAGATGGCATACTGGTTATTCTGTCTCTGTTACCACATAAAGCCAAATGAAACATTGTATCAGAATAATATAGGCTCGCTCTATCCACTGCGCGCGTTCAATTCCCCTTTACAAAACATTTTGTTGCGACGAGGAATAAAGCGACTATTTCGGTCGACGATGGGCGTTGCATAAACACTTGATGAACAGCATTTGCCTGGGCTGACTGTTCGTACACAAGGCAAAAGAAAATTGCAGAAATAAATTGAAACATAAAACAAAATGAGCCTAGCGGCTACCAGGAGAACCACGCGTGTAATTCCTTCCCCTTCCGTTTTGGCCGTCTAGGAACCATGTGATAATTTCCATCTCTTCTCATCTGTTCTTTTGTATTCCTCCAACATTCTTTAATCTTTTCACCACGTCTATTATTTCCTTTTTCAGAGAACTTCACACCTGTTCTCTTACTATATGAAGATGGTATCTGTTCTTTCATATAGGTAAGGCAAACCGGCCATTGACCACCTCCTCCTCCTCCTGTGCGGATGCACACGCATGACCCGAACTCTTACGGGATTCAGTAAGATTGTCTGCCGCGAGTAATGAGTGTAATGGCAGAGGCACCACGAATATAGTGTGTGGACATTAAGTTGGGAATGTAGGTCTCACTTTCGTTCTGAAAATATCTCTTTCTGTTGCTTAACTTCTAGTTTCATACCGTGCACATGTAAAGCTTTTAAGTTTTTGAATCCGGTTTATTATTGATTTCGTTTCCCAGACATACTGATCTGTTCTCCTTATTGCTCCGTTACTTTTTCTATATATGTCATCGTTGCTTATCAATTACCAGGGTATTATTATTTTATTATAATATGCACAGCAAATGGGTTCACTAAGCTGGATTTCGTATTTTATCATTGGTTGGTCACTTCCTACGCGTCGAGGATTACATAATGCACCGGTGGGTAATTCGTTTAGATCCACGTAAAGTGGCCTTTTGTAGTTGGGGGATTGATATTTTATCAATCCAAATGGTTCTTAAGGATACAGGGTAGTTTTCGGCTCAATATTATGTAAAAATCAACACCTATTTCTTTCAGGCTCTGTTATAATGTATATGCTTCACAATTTTTTTGGTTGATACCACGTAGTGCAGCACACGTTCTAAACAAATTACAAGTATTTTGAGAATTACTGAATCTGCTTAGGGTTATCAAAAAAATTACAAAGAAATTGATGCCATTTTTCCCAAAAATGCTTCCTCAAATTGAGGTACCATTTTAATCCAATGTTATATATTTGAAGGAGACCAAATTTTTACCAGATATGCATGAGACGATGGCTGAGGTACTAGACCTATTTAATTCCACCAATTATGTATATTACAAGCATTAAAAATATCAAATCTTACATTTGAATTTTTATAATTTTTCCTAATAAAAATGTAATTTTTTCTATAATTTAGTTGATTCTGCAATAAAGCTTAGGACTACTACATAAGTATGGACTATTGCAAGTTACAGAAAATATGGAGCAACGCTTTATAAACTTAGGAAATATTTGTATCTGAAATCTGAAAAATACAACTTGCGGGAAATTGCGAATGAAGATATGAGATCAACTAAACTGTGCCTCAGATCATTCCTGAAGCATAGTCTTCATCCTGCAGCATTTCTTCATCTTCAAGCTTCCTCTTGGCATTCCTTTTAGCACTTCTTGCTTCTTTGGTAACTTTATGAGCGAATCTTTCAACTTTATGCACCCGCTGTCTGTCACACACAAGCAATTGATCTTCCATATTAAAGCCACATTTTATGCCTGAATTTATCAGGCCTTCCAATCACTCCATCACTGAAACATATCACTGCATCAAGTACACCAACTTTTAATGAATTTAGTCCTGCAGAAACATTCTTGGGTAATCTTTCCCATATGCAATGGTTGAAACTTTCATTTGTCTTCTTAGTGCCTCCATGAAGACATTTACTAAGGAAAACAGTTCTCAAAAAACTGGCTTTATTTCATTCATAACCGGCTTAGGAAGAGAATGCTTATGAAGGTATATTTGGCCATTTTCTTTTGGTTTTTGGTAACCACACCAAGAATCTGCTAGGAAAGTAGGTGGCCCATACAGCTTTCCTCATTTCTGTAACATCATTCATCTACATCTACATCTACATGACTACTCTGCAATTCACATTTAAGTGCTTGGCAGAGGGTTCATCGAACCACAATCATACTATCTCTCTACTATTCCACTCCCGAACAGCGAGCGGGAAAAACGAACACCTAAACCTTTCTGTTCGAGCTCTGATTTCTTTTATTTTATTTTGATGATCATTCCTACCTATGTAGGTTGGGCTCAACAAAATATTTTCGCATTCGGAAGAGAAAGTTGGTGATTGAAATTTCGTAAAAAGGTCTCGCCGCGACGAAAAACGTCTATGCTGTAATGACTTCCATCCCAACTCGTGTATCATATCTGCCACACTCTCTCCCCTATAACGCGATAATACAAAACGAGCTGCCCTTCTTTGCACCCTCTCGATGTCCTCCGTCAATCCCACCTGGTAAGGATCCCACACCGCGCAGCAATATTCTAACAGAGGACGAACGAGTGTAGTGTAAGCTGTCTCTTTAGTGGACTTGTTGCATCTTCTAAGTGTCCTGCCAATGAAACGCAACCTTTGGCTCGCCTTCCCGACAATATTATCTATGTGGTCCTTCCAACTGAAGTTGTTTGTAATTTTAACACCCAGGTACTTAGTTGAATTGACAGCCTTGAGAATTGTGGAGCAATTCGTCTAATGGCCAGTTAGTAATAACTTTGAGGGAGGTCTATGTCAGTTTATGTCAATCTGCCTCGACCAGACAGAAATTCTCCAGAAAAGTAGCACTTATAACACTATTTAAGGAACGATGTCCTCGACGTTACCGTGTCCCATCAAGTGTAACAGCAATGTCCCTGGTTTCACTAATATTCACAGTTTCTTCTACTGCATGTTTCATAGATGCTTTAGACACAACCGTCAAGGCACCTAAAAGTATTTGTATGTACTTGCTGAACCTATTGGGGGGAGGAGGAACGTCCATCAAACCACAAAACGTTTGAGCAGCCTTTTTTCCTTTTCCTGCTGAATGCATCGCAAACACTAACTTCAAATTCACATCATATGAATTATGCAGAATGTTCGAAGTCATTTTCGAGGTAGATTTATAGCAGGACCTACACAGAACAACTAATTTTGACATCAAACCCTTCCTGCTTCTTTGTTGTTCAGTTATTTCCAGACAGCCTACACCATCACATTGTTTACATTTCGCCACTTCCTTTATCAAAGAGGGTAAGATGCCCACATCATCAACAACAAATCCACTACAAACAGCGTCATTGTTAACACAAAAATTTAAATCACCAGGAGGCGTGGCGTGTGGGCCTTCCTTCCCTGTAGAACTGATACATAGGTTACTTCCAACAGTGTGTCTTGCTTTGTTTGTGAACTGGTTACCACGGAACTTCCTTTTATTGAATTTCTTGATGCGTGCATTGTTCGTTATTTGTTGCACGTTAAAGGACATGTACCTTCACAAATATATGAAGCACTTGGGCAAACAAACATCCAGTACACATGAACAAACTGCTTCAGCGAAACAATAGAAACCTGCACCGTTACCAAGATACAATGAATGATACGTATAATCGCTGGAAACAGAAAGTTCACAGTTCTTTCCGAAATTATGCTGGTTTCTGTAACAGAAATGAAGTACCCAGTATCCTTAAGCGCTCTCTAACATCTTTCGGCACTGTTCCCAGTGTGCAGAAAAACACTTGGACCACCTTCACTTGTTTACGTTGGAGTCGCTGTAGTCCCCATACCTGTCACGTTTTTCAATTTGTCCCTCATCGGTACTGCGATCACCTGCGAGCCATCTGTCTGAAGTAGAAAGCCCCACAGTAATTAGGCATGTTCGTTTCTGACAACTTTTTCTGGCTTTCAGTCCCAACAGTTCCTTGAAACGGCAGATGGTAATTTTGACATAACATCCAGTGGATCATTAGTGCTACACCATCGTGCATTGTAAGGGGTCATCCGCCCCTTACGTATAGAATACGATATATCTTTGCCTCACGAAGGTCGCAGTAGGTACTATCGATAGTCAAGCGCCTGATGCGCCGAAGGAGTCAGTGTTGAGACTCCGGACAAGTGAGCTCTTGGCTGCTAAGAAGCAGGACGGATGTCAGCAGGACGCCAGACTGCTGTGTGCGTTACCCACCGCCGTGGGCCTGACCTCCAGCATATACGGAAATGGCATAATAAAATGGTTCAAATGGCTCTGAGCACTATGGGACGTAACTTCTGAGGTCATCAGTCCCCTAGAACTTAGAACTACTTAAACCTAATTAACCTAAGGACATCACACACATCCATGCCCAAGGCAGGATTCGAACCTGCGACCGTAGCGGTCGCGCGGTTCCAAACTGTAGCGCTTAGAACCGCTCCGGCCGGCGAAATGGCATTATAGTTGAGTGATTTGTTATGTGTTTACGCGTTCATTTGTGTACCGTGATTACGCGACAACCGCGCCAGGCACCCATGATATGGATTACAGCGAGGATTGTGCTTTCAGTGCTACATGAAGCATATTGGCGTCTGACGATATCAATAGACGGTCTCTGATGAGTTAACCGTTATTATTTTGTCAGACGAAGGGAGTAACTGCCTCATTAGTGCTGGTTTGACAATATATAGAGAACCTTAACAACAAAGTATGTCCCGATCATTGCTACCTGACATCCTAATTAGCTTTGTTGGATCTGATACGAAACAACTCCCGTGCAAATATTAACCGATCAGCCTTTATCAGTTGCACAAGGTCAAACTATTCTAAACTGTTAGACTCTAATCAACTAGTCAATAACGGTGGGTTAATAAGGGAGTGTTTCAGACTCTGCACGTTATCAGTCTGAACGATATTTCTGCAACAGCTACAGATATGGTCAATTGTTTAGCCAGCTTCTCTGCAGAGTCTGCACTTTGGATCTTTCACTGTTTTCTGGGTTCATGGAGTCAGTTCTGATGACTTGTATCCGTGCAGCAAAAATTAGTTCTTCAGCTTTCTTCTTCAGGGGCCCACTGTTAAGCCAAGACCAGGTCTTTTCTTCTTCTCATTCGTCTTCAGACTTCTCCCAAAACTGCCCATATAATGCTTTAGTCCGAAGGCAGTCAGTCAGACACTGGAATATAGCTTTCCGGTATTGATTCTTGGTTTATTAATGGGGGTGATTGGGCCCTACTGAATCACGCAAAACTTTATGACAGAATTTTTTAAGTTTCAACGCAGCTCTCATTTTTTCTCCGTTACTTCCCTTTATTTCTTCAACCCATTTAGTTTCTGTTTTTATCGTAGTTTCGTTCTCCGACTGCACTTCTCATGTATTTTTTATTATTATGACCACAACGTCAATGGGATTAATTTAAGCTCTTTCTGGATTATTCTTCCTGTCGTTTAGGTTAAAATTTTGTGGACAAGTCTAGTTGCTGGGAGTCTGTATGTTTGTCCATAACATTTTAATATTCTTCTTCTTCTTCTTCTTCTTCTTCTTCGGATGTCTGCCGATAGATTGCACAATTTTTCTTTGTGTACTACTTTTTAGTCTGTAGTCAAAATCCTCTTTTTTTCGGCCAGGAATCTCTCTCACAGTTTTACATCCTTTGTTTGCGCGACGAAACAATCTTTAACTGGCTGAACGGTCAGTGTGCATTTTCCTTGTGTTTCCGTTTTGTCAATTTTGAGTTACGTTTTTTTAAATAAGTCATGTTTACAGGAATGCTACACTGTTAAGTTTCCGAACACGTCTTGGGGAGAGGGGTGTCGAATAAAAAATATAAGATGAAATTCAAAAAAGAAATTGCTGCACGTGTCTTGGCAAAGGACGAAGTTACAAAAAACACAATCATGCTGGTTAACACGTTGAGCACGGAGCCGAATCTACTGGGCTTTCCGTTCAGGCGGCAGTCCCGCTATTTCGAGAACACATGGCAGATGCGCCCGCACAGCATTCACACGAAGAAACTCCAGTCAACGTCGATACACGAAGAAGCAAGCGCCGACTGGACAAAAAGGAAGTAAAAGTGCGTAGATATTGTTCTGAATGTTACAAAACAAACAAAACAACATTCGGGCGCTAAGCAGCTAGAAAATTAACTGAACAGGTGTTTACCTTTTGTAATAGTCCAAATCTAAACCCAATCTTTGTACTGACTGTTTTACTACATTACAATTGCAACATTTGTTACTGTCATTCCAATTAACAAACGTTGTCCAAACGAAAAATGCACTGCCTGCCCAAACGGACTACACTCGTCCAAACGAAATGTACATTGTCAGTCAGAGGGGAGTGACGGCGCGCTTAAAGTGTTAATGTCCCCCTGGGAGGAAGTGTCAGTTATCAGGAGTATAAAAGAAACGACAATTCGACGTCCAAGACGAATGCTTTAAGAGCTACGAGCACTCGTTCATCTTCGATACTGTGAAACACATCTATTCTACTGAGAAAGTACTCATAGCTGTTAATGTCTACATTGTAGAGCCCACGTTTACTAGAAACTTTTCTTGTTTTTGGCCATTCTACTTCCACTCAAAGTATAGAGGACTTGAAGACTTTGTTTCACAGCATCGAATATGAAAAAATGCTGATAGCTCTTAAGGTATACATTTTAGAGCCCATGTTTACTACACGTTTGTGCTGTCATATCGATGAATACTGACCATTCCTTCTGGGGTGCCTATATATAAAGGGGCAGTCAAATGGAAACCAAACAATTGCCCTAACACAAAGACCAAGCGACAGTTGACCCACAATCAGTGTCTTCATACGTGTGGTGATTATTTTTTAAGGGAACCAGTCCACTGTCCCTTTCTGGAGGGTGTCCGATTTTCGTTTGACTGCCCGATATATAGAGGGTATTCATTTTAACTGAAGCCCTTGAAATATCTCGAAAATTACTCATCGGATCAAAAAAAGTTACAATTCCAATTTCAAGCCGTAAAGAAGTCACGTCAAGTTGCAGACAGACAACTGTGCCTGCCTGTAGCTTGACGCATCTGCTTCACAGTAAATAGGAACCTGTATTTCCCTATAATTCCAATTAGTTTGTCTTCGAGGGGGACAGCCAATGATACCACGCTCGAGCCCGCCACCCCAACCTGTGCGTGGTTGGGGGGTAGGGGCAACTTGGAGAACTTCAAGGGAAATCTCCGTTTTTTATTACAGATTACGACTCTACGGCAAAATGTACACACGTCTCCTCAGAAGCATTTTCTTCGTTTCGCCACAGATAGCGCTGTAATCGGAGGAACAGAAATGGGTACACAATTGTCATTTACGACATGCTACTCAATGGCCCTTGAGTATCCAATGATACGTGGGACCCCAACCTCCATGTTGCGGGTGCGACAGGCCAGTGTTTCATAATTTCTAATTGTAGGCCCCGCCCACAACGCTGTATTCCTCCGACATATCGAACAGGCGACTACTCGATGCGCCACTGTGGCCGTGGCTCGAGCGGAATGCTACTCTACTTCTCCAATTACAGTAAGTGTTCAAACGTAGTACCGCCAACTTCAATACACTTTGTGATCCGCTTTTCAAATGGGCGTAACCACGACAGAAGCATATCTGCGAGATTGTCAGCACAGGCCTTTCTGATGCAATCGACCATGTGTTCACGGCATGTTGGCACCTGCTGGTACACCTTATCTTTTAAATATCCCGACAGAAAGAAATCCCGCGACCCAATGGGCCTATTAATAGGGCCACCTCTGCCGATCCACTGACTACTGTCAACATTGTCTAATACCTTCCGTGGTTCAACTGTGTGATGCGCTAGGCTATCGTCATGCTGAAACCAAATTCGTTGTCGAAGGTCTAGGGCAGCATCCTGCAGTAGTACCTGTAGTTCCTGCTCCAAAAATGTTCGATACTTGTGTCCGGCCACGCTGGCGCATCGAGTAGTCCCTTGTTCCATATGTCGGAAGAACACAACGTTGAGAATGGGATTTCCAATTAGAAGCTATGAAATACTGGCTTATCCGACCCTCGCAGCATGAATGTCGGCTCCCATGTGCCACTGGACATTTAATATCATGTCGTAAATTACGATTGTGTACCCATTTCTATTCCTCCGATTACAGCGCCATCTGTGGCGAAACGAAGAAAATGCTTCAGACAAAACATAGGTACATTTTACCGTTGAATCGTAATCTGCAATGGAAAACGGGGGTTCCCATTGAAGATTTCAAAGTTTCCTCCCGCCACCCACGCACGGGGTTTGGAGGCGGGTGGATTGTGGTATCGTTGAGTGTCCCTCTCTTAGACAAAGAAATTCGAATTATACCTTTTTTTGATCCGATGTGTAGTTTTTGAAATATTTCAGTGTCTTAAGTTAAAATGCACACACACACACACACACACACACACACACACACACACACAACGATGCGTTCGATGTCTTCTGAGTTATGAAGAACGGACGGCTCGGCTTAAGGCAGTCAGAAACTTGACAGGTGATAATCGAGGTCCCCAACAAAGAAGGGACGGAGAGCACAGTATGGACGTCCCGGGGCCAGACGGCCGTGCTTATAAGGAGCGCCACAGCGGCACGCCGTCTTCCTGCGCCGTCGAATCTATATGGAAATGTGTCGCTGGCGGAGGGCTGGATCTCTTGGGGGTTCGGGCCGGGAGGGGGTGGGGGCTGAGGAGTGGAAGGAGGAGGATGAGATGGCGGGCGGGCGATCAGTCGGCCGGCGGCTGCTCATTAGACAAACATAAGTTCCGGGAGTGCGGCGGCAAACGCTGATTTCTGCCGAGAGGAGGCGCCCACAACTCCGGCATCACTGCCTCGCTTAACCCACTCCCCCCCCCCCCCCCCTACCGTAAATACGGTATTTTAGGCACTGTTTCACGTGATGTTTAACGTACAGTCGACGACTATGTTATCAGACGGAAACAACAAAGTGGGTCAAGGTCTCCGGTCGTCGATAACGGCAACAGAGACGGGGAACAAATTAGGGTCGCACTACCAGGGGAGAGAATATCACTCGTGGCACCTTCTGAGGAACCTTTCCGCCAATCGCCTCACGTGATTTATTGAAGTCTGTACACACAAACTTGGATGGTCTGACGTAGGTTTGTCTCCTCCTCCCGAATGAGGGTTCAGCAACAATAATCATTAAACTCAGTGACTTGGTCGCGGTCATTATAGACTGCGAACACGCTCAGCTGGACAAGGTTGGCGGGAGGAACCAACTGTTGTCTTACTAAGGGTTCCATACCGGAATTTGGCTGTAGGGCTTTCAGCAACAGTACAAATCCTTAGGTAGGATATTGTCACATCATGGTTTATAAAATTTGCACAGATAAGAGAAAGGTTTTTACCACTGACACACTACTTGAAACTTTGAAGAAAGCTTGGAGCGCGAGGTTATCTATGACTTGTAGAGGAACCACAATGCCGTTCTAAGAGTCGAAGGGATGAAAGTGAAGCAGTAGTTGAGAAGGAAGTAAGATACGTTTGTAGATTCTTCGCCGCCATTAATCAATCTGTACACTGAGAAATCATTAAAGAAAACCAAGGAGAAATATGGAAAGGGAACTGTAGTTCAGGGAGACGAAATAAAAACTTTTAAGTTTGGCGGTGACCTTGTAATTCTGTCAGTGATGGCATAAGGACTTTCAAGAGCAGCTGAAGGGAATCACTAGTGTCTTGAAAAGATATTCTATGAAGGATACAAACATCATTTGCACAAGAGTCCTGGAGTGTAGTGGAACTAAATCACTTGCAGATGCGGGAATTATATTACGCAATGAGACAATAAAAGTAGTCAACCAGTTTGGTATTTGAGCAACAAAAATAATTGATGGCAGCCGTAGTAGAGAGGCACAGCAGCTCGGAAGCATTTGTGGGGGGAAATAACAGAAATTCAAGTGCGCGAAATCGTTTTGAAGGTACAAGAAGTCCGGCGAAGGGGTCTCCGGTTTCAAAATTAAATATGTCTAAAATTAAAATCAACAGGCGACAGCTATAAAAGACATATTTATTATGAACGCTATAAGAATTTTATAGAGAAGTTTAGAAATAGTTTGAAAAGCTGCTAACAGATGGGTCTGTACTCTTCGCAGCTCGGCGTGCATAATTAAACTCGTCCTATGCGAGTAGTCTTTGCATTCACATCACAGTCTTTCGAAATGTCCACCACTCATAGTACGTACGGAAGTGGCGCAAACGAACAATGAAATCCACCATCACGTCATGCAGCGCCTCAACGGAAATGGATTGGGATGCAACAAGGATCGCCGATTCAAGATCGTACAGCATGTGGAATGGATTCGTTAGGCAGTGACTTTCAATGTGTCCCACAAAACGTAGTCACAAGGAGCCAATATGGAGGCCAAAATATCCCTGCTCCAGCGCAATGACTCTACTCTCCAACTATTCATCAAGAAAGCGAAACATCTGTTCGATGTAATGTAGTCTGCCCCCATCTTGCATCAACCACTCTGTGCTTGGTCAATCCTCCAACGCTATTGCGTGCCGATACATTGTCCGAAAACTGCAAGTAACGTTCACTGCTGAGCGTTTCTCGTAAGAAAAAAAAGGGCCAATAATGCCTCTGCCGCATACCGCAGCATTAGTTGGGAGAATACAATGGTGTCGCTTCACAGAAATGAAGAAGTTGCACGCAGCGAGGAAAAAAAAAGAGTAAGCTCTTCCCGAATATGGTTGGCATGACACTCGCCGAAACCTTGCGGTATGTCGACACTGCCACGTGACTGGAGACCCGGCAACTTTTCATCAGTAGCATACGTTGGGAAAATCTACAGTGACGAAGATTAGCACAGTCTCACTCACGCATTATTTTCTTCCGTATTTCTTCACCAGATGATTGATTATCTATGTACCCGATAACGTATTTGCCCCAGCAGCCTACCAGGTAGTAATGGAACGTATCTACATTCAAAGTAATCTTAGTTGCATTTTTTAATTATACCGCGCGACCATCGTAAGTACATTCGCAGATAATTCAATCCTAGCACAAGCAAAAACAAGTTCTCGTTCGAGTCACAGCAATCTCAAATTCGTTCAGCACTACTTAACAGACAGCCCCTACGACTTCTTCTTCTTCTTCCAGATCTAGAAAGCTCGTGTCATTGGAAGCTGCTCTCAAAGTTAAAATGAAGATCAGTCGAAAGTTCTACCCGTAGAATAATTAGTCTTCTTTGGCTGGTAAGATAGTAGCTTCTACTACATCGCTTGGGGATTTTCTTTACAAACAGCCTTAAGCTGTTGCGAAGTTTTAGCGGGTAGAAGACAGACGGGACAAACGGAGACATTGCTTTCCCTCCCTCGTTTTTCCTTTCCCCGATAAGTTAAACAGCATCAGACAACGAATATGTCAGTCCTATCCTCCACAGTTCACGATTATTTAGATGTCTTACGGAAAAACCGCTGTGGTATTACTTGTCAAAAGATTGTCACCCACCCCAAGCAAAGATAGCGTTGCGTGTATGATCGCTTTCTGTAAGTACTCGTTCTACGTTAAGGAAATCATATGGATTAAGGCATTATAAAGGAATGTCATCTGGTTTACAGCGCACCAATGGCTTCAGAAGGAGGGGGGGAAGGGTTGTAAAGACAGTTATGCCAAGACAAAAACATATTCTCAAAGTCACTCACTTGCGAAACATGAACGCATAGCATAATTTCACTCGTGAGTTTATTAATATCAGTCCATAAAGCGATCCGAAATATTTTGAAGTATACCCCACTGTTCTGTAATCGTAACCATTAACGCAACATAAGAAACTGTTTGCATAAATACTATCATTTCGGTCTGAGCATTTCAGTATTTGTAAACAACATTATTTGTGTAATCAATTATTTCAAAGGTTAAACTACATTTCCGCTCTCATTTTCAAAAAGTTAACATGTTTCGACGCAAATCCCGACAGCCTCGTTATAGGATGCAGCTCATGTTAGTTTTAGGGTGAATGTCGGAATAGTTTTGATACTGCGTGCGAAATGGTACCAGTTGTACTTGGTAGTAGTAAGTAACCAGTACACATTCTCATTCACATACGAACGACATTGTCTGGTGGTGCAGGATGCGAATCCAGGTGACAGAGATTTTTTATTCTAAGGAAGGGGGCCAACAGCTCTCCCCTCCCCCTCCTCCCCTAAGGTACCCCCTTTGGTTTTTACAATGAGGTCACAAAAATCATGAGATATAATATCGTGTCGAACCTCTTTTTGCCAGTATAGAGCAGCAACTCGAAGCGGCATGGACTCAAAAAGTCGTTGGCCGTCCCCTGCAGAAATACTGAGCCACGCCACCTCCATAGCCGTCCATAGTTGTGAAAGTGTTCCCGTGCTGGATTTTTTGCAACGTATTGACATCTTGATTATGTCCCATAAAGGTAAGATGGGATCTCATGTCAAGCGATGTGGGTGGAGAGATCATCCAATTGTCCAGAATGTTCTTCAAACCAAACGCGAACAATTATGCACCGGTGAAATGGTGCATTATCAACCATAAAAATTGCATAGTCGCTTGGGCACATTTAGTCAGCGAAAGGCTGCAAATGGTCTCCAAGTAGCTCAACATAAACATTTCCAGTTAATGATCGATTCAGTAGGAAAAGAGGACCCATTCATTTCATGTAAACAAAGCCCACACCATTATGGAGCCACCACCAGCTTGACGGTGCCTAGTTGATAATTTGAGTCAATAGCTTTGTGGGGTCTGTGATACTCCTAAACCCTGCCTTCAGGTCTTCCCAACTGCAATCGGTACTCATGTGACCAATCTGTATTCCAGTCGCCCAGGATGCAACCGATATGGTCACTAACGCGCAAGAGAGGCCCTGCAGGCGATGTCTTGCTGCTAGCAAAGGCAGTCACATTGGTCGTCTGCTGTCATACGCCATTAGCGCCACATTTCATCGCACTGTCCTAAAGAGTATGTTCGTCGTACGTCGCACATTTCATTTCTGTTGTTATTTCACGCAGTGTTGCTTGTCTTATCAGTGACAACTCTACAAACACACCACTGCTCTTGGTCGTTAAGTGAAGACCTTCGGCCACTGCGTTGTTGGTTGTGAGAGCTGGTAATGCCTGAAATTTTATATTTTCTAACTCCAACTACCATTCCGTCTTCAAAGTCTGTTAATTCCTCCCCTATGCCCATAATCACGTAGGAAACCTTTTCATATGAATAACCTGAGCACACATGCTCTGCCGTTTTATATCTTGTGTCCATGACTTTTGTCGCCTCAGTGTAAATACTTGAGTATAGCTCACTCCAGAAGAAGTGGCCAATACCAAAGCTAACGAAAAACTTTAACAGCTGTACCGCTGGACGCCAGAAAAAGGAAAAATGCTTGTTGTAACACATACTTTCTGGCCCGTTCCATTGATTGTTATCAGTGCAAAAGTCTGCTGATTTTCTCGAGATTATACACTCCTAGAAATTGAAATAAGAACACCGTGAATTCATTGTCTCAGGAAGGGGAAACTTTATTGACACATTCCTGGGGTCAGATACATCACATGATCACACTGACAGAACCACAGGCAAATAGACACAGGCAACAGAGCATGCACAATGTCGGTACTATTACAGTGTATATCCACCTTTCGCAGCAATGCAGGCTGCTATTCTCCCATGGAGACGATCGTAGAGATGCTGGATGTAGTCCTGTGGAACGGCTTGCCATGCCATTTCCACCTGGCGCCTCAGTTGGACCAGCGTTCGTGCTGGACGTGCAGACCGCGTGAGACGACGCTTCATCCAGTTCCAAACATGCTCAATGGGGGACAGATCCGGAGATCTTGCTGGCCAGGGTAGTTGACTTACACCTTATAGAGCACGTTGGGTGGCACGGGATACATGCGGACGTGCATTGTCCTGTTGGAACAGCAAGTTCCCTTGCCGGTCTACGAATGGTAGAACGATGGGTTCGATGACGGTTTGGATGTACCGTGCACTATTCAGTGTCCCCTCGACGATCACCAGAGGTGTACGGCCAGTGTAGGAGATCGCTCCCCACACCATGATGCCGGGTGTTGGCCCGGTGTGCCTAGGTCGTATGCAGTCCTGATTGTGGCGCTCACCTGCACGGCGCCAAAACACGCATACGACCATCATTGGCACCAAGGCAGAAGCGACTCTCATCGCTGAAGACGACACGTCTCCATTCGTCCATCCATTCACGCCTGTCGTGACACCACTGGAGGCGGGCTGCACGATGTTGGGGCGTGAGCGGAAGACGGCCTAACGGTGTGCGGGACCGTAGCCCAGCTTCATGGAGACGGTTGCGAATGGTCCTCGCCGATACCCCAGGAGCAACAGTGTCCCTAATTTGCTGGGAAGTGGCGGTGCGGTCCCCTACGGCACTGCGTAGGATCCTACGGTCTTGGCGTGCATCCGTGCGTTGCTGCGGTTCGGTCCCAGGTCGACGGGCACGTGCACCTTCCGCCGACCACAGGCGACAACATCGATGTACTGTGGAGACCTCACGCCCCACGTGTTGAGCAATTCGGCGGTACGTCCACCCGGCCTCCCGCATGCCCACTATACGCCCTTGCTCAAAGTCCGTCAACTGCACATACGGTTCACGTCCACGCTGTCGCTGTCGCTAACAGTGTTAAAGACTGCGATGGAGCTCCGTATGCCACGGCAATCTGGCTGACACTGACGGCGGCGGTGCACAAATGCTGCTCAGCTAGCGCCATTCGACGGCCAACACCGCGGTTCCTGGTGTGTCCGCTGTGCCGTGCGTGTGATCATTGCTTGTACAGCCCTCTCGCAGTGTCCGGAGCAAGTATGGTGGGTCTGACACATCGGTGTCAATGTGGTCTTTTTTCCATTTCCAGGAGTGTATTTAATGTGAGTTATCTCACGCTGTTAGACAAAACATAATATCTGAACAAAATGGAGACAATATGGTCAGTGCACCGGCAGATGCCGAGCCGAGCGGACGCGCTACAACCGGTAATAGCAGCAGCGTTGTCTGATAAGCAATAATTTAGTTTAGTGTGGTTTTTTTTCACTTGCTTCTGCAAACAGGTGAACTATACCTGCGTATTTTACCGAGCAGACTAGTGATTAGCAAATTACCGTAAGTTTTTGTTTTAGCGTAAATCTTGGTGCATATCCGTAAGTAGGGCGACTTACTAGTGTAATTTTCCCGCTAGCAGAAGCTCCACGTCACGCCACGAATTTTGATTCTCGTGCTGGTTCACAGTATAGTTTTAGAGTAGTGGATTGTAGTTTGCATACTTATCTTGTGCAGTAGCTTTTGGTTTCTAGTAACAGGTAACTGAAGAGACAACCGCTTCAGTAGAGCCGTCTCAGGGTATAGTGAGAAGCCTAAAGAGCAGTTTTCAGGGTTTCTTTATTCTCCTCGTTAGATTTGTCATACATTCCAAATTCAGTAAGGCCACTTGAGATCTTGTACCTGCTTTTTACACATTCCGATATGGCTAGGAACTGTGCATGTTTTGAGAGGACAGAAGGAGAATTAGCTGCTGTTCGTAAACAGACGGAAGCAGCGTTGGCTGCTGTCGACATGCTTCTACCTAATTCTCGAAGTTTCGGTGACGTCTGGGCGCCAGTGACGAGACCTTTGACATCTTTGGTGCCACAGGAATTCCCTGGTGACCCGGACGTCGCTGCGGCTCCTGATACGCAACTTCTGACCGGTCTGTCCTCACTCTAGAGTGGGTGGAATATAGTGCTAGGCGGAAGGCGAAAGAGGGAATAGCTCTCGCGGCTGACTCCCTAAGCCTTAGCTACAGGTACGAGGTGCTACCCAGTGTTGATGTTAACTCAGCAAGCATGGAATGCGTCTCCTGTTGGGCCAGTGGCCGATTTTCCTGTCCAGTCCGGACAAATACTGAGGGTGGGTATAGTCGTCACTGGGAGCTCTAACGTTAGGCGGGTGATGGAGCCCCTCAGGGAAATAGCAGGCAAGGCGGGAAGGAATGCTACTGCGCACTCGGCATTTTTGCCAGGGGGGAGAGGGGGGTCTCGTCCGTGATGTGGAGGAGGCCCTGCCAGCGGCTATCGAGGGCACTGGGTGCAACCGGCAGCATATAGTGGCACAGGTCGGCACGAGTGATGCCTGTCGCTTGGGTTCTGAGAGCATCCTAGGCTCCTTTCGGCGGATGGCTCATTTGGTGAATACAACTAGCATCGCACGCGGGCTGCAGGATAGGCACCGTACCCAGAGCTGGTCGAGGTCCTGTGGTTTGGCGCAGAGTGAAAAGTCGAAATCAGAGGCTCAGACGACTCCGCAACCATATCGGATATGAATTTCTCGACATCCGCTATCGGGTGCAGAATAGGCCACGCGTGCAATTCACGAAGGAAGCGGCTATTGGGGTAAAGGAGTACGTGTGGCGTGTTAATGGGGCTTCTTAACGTTAGAGAAACCCTCCCTTGGTTCAAAAAATGGCTCTCAGCACTATGGGACTTCTGAGGTCATCAGTCCACTAGAACTTAGAACTACTTAAACCTATCTAACCTACGGACATGGCACACATCCATGCCCGAGGCAGGATGCGTACCTGCGACCGTAGCGGTCGCGCGGTTCCAGACTGTAGCGCCTAGAACCGCTAGGCCACACCGGCCGGCAAACCCTCCCTTGGGATCAAAGATGATTTGCCTGATAAATTAGCCCCAATAACCTCAGAGAATGTTCGTCGTTGCAGATCAGAGATAGAAAAGATTAATATGATTTTAGTGAACTGCAAGAGCATCCAAGGAAAGGGACCAGAATTAATATAGCTTACTGAAGGTTACAATGCACAGATACACTCAACCGCCAAAGAAACTGATATAGGCGTGCGTATCCAAATACAGAGAGATGTAAACAGGCAGAATACTGCGGCAATGACTATATACGACAGCATGTGTCTAGTGCAGTTGTTAGATCGGTTACTGCTGCTACAATGGCATGTTATCAAGATTTAAATGAGTCTGATTTGGTGTTATAGTCGGTGCACGAGCGATGGGCCACAGCATCTCCGACGTAGCGATGAAGCGGAGATTTTCCCGTACGACTATATCAAGAATATGATGGTAAGTTACTACGGGAACAAATGGCTGAGGTCATGGTCCCTACGTTTACCCACCACTTAATCTAACTTAAAATAACTTTCGCTAAGGACAACACACACACCCATGCCCGAAGGAGGACACGAACCTCCGACGCGGGGAGCCGCACGAACCGAGGCAAGGCCGGTAAAAGATACTGCAAGAACTGGGCCAACGACGACGAAAGAGAATCGTTCAGCGTGACACGAGTGCAAGTGTTCCGCAAATTGCTAAATATTTCAATGCTGGGTCATCAACAAGTATCAGCGTGCGAACCATTCAATGAAACATCGTCGATATGGATTTCGGAGCCTAAGGCCCACTCGTGTACCCTTGATGACTGTACGACACGAAGCTTTACGCCTCGCTTGGGCCCGTCAACACCGACATTGGACTGTTGATGACTGGATACATGTTGCCTCGTCGAAGGAGTCTCGTTTAAAATTGTATCAACCGGATGGAAGTGCACGGGTTTGGAGAGAACCTCATCGATTCATGGACCCTGCATGTCAGCACGGGATTGTTCAAGTCGGAGGCGGCTATGTAATAGTTTGGGGAGCGTGCAGTTGGAGTGATACGGGCCTCCTGATACATATAGCTACGACTCTGAGAGGCAACGTAAGCACCCTGCCTGATCACCTACATCCATCCATGTCCATTATGCATTCCGACGGACTTCGGTAATTCCAGCTGGACAATGCGACACCTCACGTGTCCAGAATTTCTACACAGTGCCTCTAGGAACACTCTTCTGAGTTTAAACACTTCTGACGGTCACTAAACTTGAACATTATTGAGCATATCTGGGTTGCCTTGCAAAATGTGTTTCAGAAGAGATCTTCATCCCCTCAAAATCTAACGGATTTACGGACAGCCATGCAGGATTCATGGAGTCAATTCCCTCCAGCATTCTAGACATTAGTCGAGTCCATGGCATGTCGTGTAGCGCCACTTCTTCGTGCTTGCGGGAGCCCTAGACGATGTTAGGCAGGTGTACCAGTTTCTTTGACTCTTCAGTGTAGTATCACGAACAGAAAGCTGGTTGAAACAGAACGGTAATGACAACGAAATCCTAAGTTCAGATTGGAATATTTATCGTAAGGATACTTTAGTGGCCAATGATGGCCGCGTGTTTATTCCAGTAAATAGTTCGACAAAGTCTAGAGATGTTAACACGGATTCCGGTTTTGAATTAATTTGGGTGAAGTTATGTACCAAAGATCGGTCAAAAATGGTAATCATATGATTTTTTTGAGTGAGTAAGTGAAACATATTAATTATTAATCTTAGGCACAGCCACAACAGTTTAGAAAGTGTAATTTTTCGTTCGTGTTTTGCCTACATTAAGCTGTACATAGTCGCAGGTGACAAACTGTTTAACAGCCTTAACAATAATTAAAAAAATAATTAAAAAACACTGATGATGCTGCAACTGCTGTGAAATATGTCTGGGACAAAAACAAAATAGTGTTTTGCTAAAGGCGGACCCCACTCAAATACATATGATATTGTTAAAGCAAACACGGACAAAAGAGCTTTAACATCAAGATGATGGTGATCAGATGGTTTTATACTTTGAGCTGACAGTTAGGGAACCAACTCGTGAAGGTAACGTCTTAGACCTCTTGGCAAGAGAAATACCTGAACTTATCGACTAAGTTAATGTATAGGAAGGTATCAGTGATCATAAGGCTGAGACAGTATGTATGACAAAGGTTCAAAGAATGATAAGACAAATTGGAAGATATTTTTGCTTACCACAAGCGACAGGATACAAATTTCAGAATATCTGAGCAGTCAGCATCAGACTTTCAGTGATGAGGACGAAGACGTGGAGAACAAATGGAAAAAAAAATTCAAAGAAATTGTCCAATATGCCCTTGACAATTATGTTCCGAGTATGGTCATGATGGGAAAGACCCACCGTGGTTTAATAGCTGTGTTAGAAAACTGCTACGTAAACAAAGAGAACTACACCTCAGATTTAAGAGAAGTACAAACCTAGATGACAAAAAAAGCTGAAAGAAGCGAAAATGAGCGTAAGGAGAGCAATGAGAAAAGCGTTAATAACTTTCGAAGTAAAATTTTGTCAACAGATCTGAGTAAAAACCCCAAGAGGTTTTGGTTGTATGTAAAATCCGTAAGTAAATCAAAATCATTTATTCATTCACTCAGTGAACATACTGGCAACGAAACGAAAGATAACAGAGCGAAGGCCGAAATACTGAATCGGTCTTCTGACATTGTTTCACGGCGGAAGATCCCTCCTTTCAATCGGTGTACGAACGTCAAAATGTCAAATATTGAGATACCCGACCGCGTTTCACGGCGGAAGATCCCTCCTTTCAATCGGTGTACGAACGTCAAAATGTCAAATATTGAGATACCCGACCGCGGAACAGAAAAACAATTACAATAGCTAAGTAGTGGAAAGGCGTCAGAACCAGAAGAGATACCTATACGATTCTACAAAGATTATGCGAAAGAACTTGCTACCCTTCTAGCAGTAATTTATAGTACGTCGCTTTAGCAACGAAGGGTATCTTGCGATTGGAAGACGGCCGCAGGTCATTCGCGTTTTTAAGAAAGGCCGTAAGACAGATGCAGACAATTATAGACCTATATCGTTGAAGTCAATATGTCGTAAATTATGGAACATGTTTTATGTTCAAGAATTATAGCGTTTTTGGAGAATGTAAATCTCCTCTATAAAAATCAACATAAAATCGCTAAACAGAAATCCTGCGAAACTCAGCCCCCTCTGTTCCTCCAGGAGATTCACAGCGCCGTAGACAAGGCGCTCAGGTTGATACCGCGTTCCTTTACTTCAGGAAGGCATTTGACATCGTCCCGCACTGCCGTTCAGTGGAAATAATACGATCTTATAGAGTATCAGAGCAGATCTGCAACTAGATTCAAAACTTTTTTCCAGACATAACATGTCGCTCTTAGGGAACAATAGACACACATGTAAAGGTAATTTCCGAAATACCACAAGGAAGGGTGATGACAGTTACTGTTTACAGCAGATATAAATCTAGTAGAAAGAGTGGTATGCTGTCTAAGGCTCTTTGCAGATGATGCGCTTGCCTATACCAAAGTAGCAACGCTAGAAGATAGTAACGATTTGCAGAATCACCTCCAAAGAAACGATGAGTGGTACAGACTCTAGCAGTTGACCGTGAACGTAAATAAATTAATTAATTTGCGCACACATAGGAAAAGAAATCCACTACTCTCCAGCTACACTACTGATGACAAACCGCTGGAAACTGTATCTACCGTAAAATATCTAGGAGTAACTATCAAAAACAAATAGTGGGAAAAACAGATGACAGACTCGAATTCGTAGGAAGACTTTTAAGGAAATGTAACTCATTCACGAAAGAAGTGGCTTACAAGGCACTCGTTCGACCAATTCTAGAGTATTGTTCATCATCTGGGGTCCCTACCAGGTACGACAGATAGAAGATGGTTCAAATGGCTCTGAGCACTACGGGACTTAACTGCTCAGGTCATCAGTCCCCTAGTACGTAGAACGACTTAAACCCAGCTAACCTAAGGACATCACACACATCCATGCCCGAGCAGGATTCGAACCTGCGACCGTAGCGGTCGCGCGGTTCCAGACTGACCGATAGAAGAGATAGAGAGAGAGAGAGAGATCCAACGAAGAGCGGAGCGTTTCGTCACGGAATCGCTTAGCCGGCGCGAGAGCGTTACGAAGATGCTCAACAAACTCCATTGGCAGACATTACAAGAGAGGATCTGTGCATCACGGAGCTATGTACTACTGAAGTTCCGAGAGAGCACTTTCCTGGAAGAGTCGGAAAACATATTACTCCCCCGCGCCCTATATACCTCTCGCGTAATGACAACGAGGAGAAAGTACGATAAGCTGGAGCCAATACAGAGGCTTATCGAAAATTATTCTTCCCGCGCGGTATTCGCGAGGGGAATAGGGTTGGAGGGCTCAATTAGTGGTACAAAAATTACCCTCCGCCACACAGCATTAGCCGGCTTGCAGAGTATAATGTAGATGCAGATGGAGGAAACGAGAGACAGAGAGAGACCAAGATAAGATGATGATGATGATGATGATGATGATATTTGGTTTGTGGAACGGTCAACTGCGCTGTTACCAGCGTCGGTAAGAATTAGCAATTTTTCAGTCCAATCGCGCCACTTTTCCCGAATGATGATGAAAAACACGCCGGTTTTCCTGGGCGGAGAATATCCACGTCCCGGCCGTGAATCGAACCCGTGACCCCATGATCCAGATGCAGCAACGCTAGCCACTAGATCTCGAGCGGCAGACAGCGAGGCAAAGTTCTGTCATGCGTAATGTGTGATTCTATTAGCACGACAGTCCCCTTCTCCTGTATCATATTTCATGTGTTTTCAAGTATCATGCCAAACTTGCTTAACCCTAGAATACTACACCAATTTCGAGCCCTTCCAAACCTATATCTTCGATGATTCGACTACACACCAAGGTCTGGCTAGGAAAATTACTAAAAGCGACGCACCCTCGCTTTTATATATACGTTTTGAACTGGGGACCTAGAAACGACGAAGAGGCTTCGTCCCCGCCGTAGCCCTCAGTGGTACACAATCCCACAAGAGGCTACAGCAGTCCACTCACCCCACCGCCGCCCCACACAGAACCCAAGGTTATTGTGCGTTTCGACCCCCAAGAACGTCTCATTCCAGACGAGTGTACCCCAATGTTGGCGTGGTAGAGTAATTATGGTGTACGCGTACGTGGAGACATTGTTTGCACAGCAATTGCCGACATAGTGAAACTGAGGCGAAATAAGGGGAACCAACCCGAATTCGCATAGTCAAATGTAAAACCGCCTTAAAAACCATCCACAGGCTGGCCGGCACACCAGACCTCGACAGTAACCCGCCGGGCGGATTTGTGCCTGGGACTGGCACGCCTTCCGGCTCGGGAAGCAGTGTAATTCTAGGCTTTCACGGCGTATGATTGTTTTGAAAACTGGACGACGCCTCTAGGGCGAATATCGGACAGCATTTAAAAGAAGTCGTTGCAAGTTAACAAAGTATCATTATGGTCACCATTAGTCCATAACATATTTTCGCCAAATGTTGACGAAACTAAATGTACTTGTCAACAAACTCTTGGATGAATGACGTATTTACCTTTTACAGCGTCAGATCAGGCCACACCAGACTAATAAATCATCAAACAATGCAGACAATAAATTACACTAATAACCTCTAACACCTTGCAGGAGAACACAGCGAAAAAATTTATTGACTGCTTCTCAGTAAACAAGAAAAAGTATACTTCGATCACGATCAGTGACATATTGCCACGAGTATCATAACGCTAGTCCACACTTGTGCAAGGATAGCACTGGGAAGCCAGTCAGGCGCAAACTAGTAGCTGACAAAAAACTTAACGGACGGCGCGGTCCGGTCCGATCCGATCCCGGCCGGCCCTGCCGAGAGGCGCTAGCAAACGCAATTAATCGCGCAACAGCGTCCCCGGGAACACTCGAGCTGCTACCTGCCCGGGGATGACCCACTCCAGCAGCAGAAGCCAATTTCGGCGATTGGGCGATACGGCGCTCGAGACCAGCGCTGCCATCAAATCCCGCGGCACCCTTCAGCGAGCACGGAGCAGCAATCGCCTTGATGGTCCGGATGTCGGGACCCACAGCCGCGCGGTTCACGTCTCTCAAGCAGTTATAGTTACGGACACTGCTTCATATAATACGGAAAAATTAAGTTGTTCGCTGAACGACACTACATGCAATCCACAACAGTCTCCGAACTTCCGTTAGTTACTTTTGCTTTGTTCACTATTCTACGAGATCACACTTCTCTCTCTCTCTCTCTCTCTCTCTCTCTCTCTCTCTCTCTCTCTGTCTTCTATTGATACAAAAGCATCAGCGTAGTATATCATTCACCAATGTCGTAAATTATCTTTGTGTACGCATTAATTACCGTAGTTCTTCATTTTTAGCAGTCAAGTCTCTTTATCGGGTGAACGGGAGATGGGACGAAAGTCATTGCAACTTTTTTTTTTCCTTGCACACAAGCGAGCGAATCACAAACAGCTATACGTCGCTGGAAGC
This sequence comes from Schistocerca gregaria, assembly GCF_023897955.1. NCBI lineage: Eukaryota > Metazoa > Arthropoda > Insecta > Orthoptera > Acrididae > Schistocerca > Schistocerca gregaria. The sequence continues at coordinate 518,656,029 of NC_064924.1, forward strand.
TATATAGGCACAGTGTGTACGTCGTCTGTTCAAAAAAAGAGGAACATTCGTAATCCCGCGACAATGGTGTGTTGGAGCGAAACGCGGTTGACATCCCAGAATACGCATATGTTTAATGTCTAGCTGCTTGAAGTTTCGTTGCTGTATGTCTGTTAGTTATTGTTCAGTGCTGTATTGAGTAGAACTTTATGTCGCGCAGTTTGAGAATTTTGAGATGGCAAGAGTTAGAGAAGCAACGCGTCTTCATTAAATTTTGCGTGAAACTCAAGAAAACTTTCACACAGACACACTAAATGAAGCAGGAAGCTTACGGTGACGAGTGCTTAAGCCGTAGTCGGTGTTAGGAACGGTTCACAGGGTTTAAAAACGGCCGGACGGAAGTTAAAGATGACCCTCGTTCAGGGTGCCCTTCGATGTCTACCGACGACGCTCATGTCACAAACGTCAACGAAATTGTGTGTGCCAAACGAAGACAGACAGACTGACTGACTGAAAGACTGAGAGACAGCAGAAAAATGTAACATTTCAGTTGAACCATGTCATGAAATCCTGACACAGCATCTTGGAATGCATAAAGTTGTCGCCACGTTCGTCCCACGGGTCATGAGTCAAGACCAGAAAGACCTTCGCCTCGCAACCTCTGAAGAGCTTTTGGATACCGACATTGAGAAAGAGCTGTTTCTTAAGACAATCATAACCCGTAATGAGACTTCTTTTTATTTCCAAAGTTGAAAACCTCCTTGCGAAGACGAAGATTTGCAATTATAGACGATATAGCAGAAAATCCGCACAGGGCGCTTCGCGCGATGCAGCAAGACGGTATCAATACTGCTTCCGGAAGTGGAAACGGCGTTTTGTGCGGTGTATCAATTGTGGAGGAGAATATTTCGAAGGAGACCTAGCACAATAAGTAAAAAGTAGGCGCAGAAAAAAACTGTGGTCTATTTTGAACACACCTCGCATTCACAACAACAAATGGCTCTGTGCTTGCAGGAAGTAGCTCAGAGGGTACTTCGAAATCATTTCTGTCGTGAGCGTCGTGCGAGAGGGGGGAGGAGGAGATTAGTGTTTAACGTCCCGTCGACAACGAGGTCATTAGAGACGGAGCACGAGCTCGGATTAGTGAAGGATTGGGAAGGAAATCGGCCGTACCCTTTCAAAAGAATCATCCCGGCATTTGCCTGAAACGATTTAGGGAAATCACGGAAAACCTAAATCAGGATGGCCGGAGACGGGTTTGAACCGTCGTCCTCCCGAATGCGTCATGTGAGAGGGAAGTAACGTGTGTTGACCAGCGCGCATACATCAAAATAGCCGTTCACCGAGGGAGAATGTCACAGTGAATTGGTGGAAGCCCTTAGAAATGGTGCCCTACCAGAGCGTACAGTAGCACGGTGGGCAGTAAAGTTTCAGCAAGGACATGTGGCAACCGGCGACTGGGAACGCTCGGAACGACGTGTCATTGGTGTGGTCGGACGTGGAACGTGGCAGCTCCAGGAGGAAGACAGACGATGGACGCTACTGGAATTAGGGCAAGTGGCACCGCGAAACACACAATTCACAGGACACAGATGCAACTGCGCAAAATTTCATCGCGGTGGACACCGCACGAGCTGACCGAAGTTCAACGGTGGATATCATATGCTCTACCCTCCGAGCATCTAGCACGCTGGCAACTGGACAGCGACCACTACCTGTCAAGAGTAATGGCTGTCGACGAATTTAGGGTTCGGGCATACGAACCGGAACTCAAATGTTACCTCGCGGAGAGGCGACATGTCGGATCACTGATGCGGCAGAACTTCTGTCAGAATCCTTTCTCCGGTGAATTGATGGTGATCGCCACATATAATGTCATGTCGGTCACTGTACGCCACTTCGTGCCACGTGACAGAGCAGTGAGCGCAGAGTGCTACAGGGACATCCTGGTATAGCGCGGTAATCGGGAGAATCATCCGAATCTTGTGGACAGCACATTCATACTGCCCGACAACGCAAAACTATGTAAAGCAGAATGTGTAAGGTGGCAAATGCGACCCTAAGAATGGGAAGAATTGAAAAACCAACCGTAGTCTCCTGACCTTTCGCCACTGACTCTGATCTCATACGAAACGAACAGGAACCACTATCGTGCATGGTAGGTCGTGTGTGGCACGAGAGAACATTGACAATGCTGCGGAACAACAGATGTCCCGATTCAGACATGATGCGTCAAATGGTGATAGACATGGTATCCAGCGCCTCCCACATCGTTGGCAGAGTGAGGTGAACGTTACAGGGGATTACTCTCAGGGCCTTTAGACCCTGTCTTGCAATGTCAACTGCATGTGGTGCTGTGCTGTAATCATTTTGCACCATGAAACCGGTATTGTGCTGTACATAAAAAAGTAAAGCTACGTCCGAACAGGCTCAAAGGTACCGACCGACCGCCGTGTCATTCTCTGCTGATAGGATGCGGAGTGTTGTATGTAGTCACCACGTCGCTCTCTGAATGGACCCCGCTTGCCAACAGCGCGCGGCAGAGGCAGTCAGTCACCCATCCAAGTGCTAGCCATGCCCGACAGCGCTTAACTTCCGTGATCTGGCGGGTCCGCTACTACCACTGTGGCAATGCCGTTCGCACTGTCCTGTACACTAGCATAATAAATACACGAGGCACAATAGTCGCGTACTCTTCAATGTCCACAGATGTAGTTTCTAACCCGTCCTTTCACATATACAAGTCGCATTTTCCAAGCGGGCTACTATCTACAACGGAAAAATAAGCGTTGCATTGACTTTTGCCACAACCCTCAAACGTCGTTTCTCGCATCTTGCTATGTTTTGTTAAGCTCTAACATTTCGGCATAATTATACGCTGAACAGACTCGGTAATTTTTGCAGCGCAGTGCAGCACTCGTTTCGTCTATCCTTCAGAACATTTATTCTCTAATACCTTTACCAATAAGTGTCGGAATTCGACTTTGGCAGGACCGTGGTGTATAGAGACTGCAGTTTACCTTCTTACGGTACTGTTGTTCACATTGGTCGGAATCCCATTACTGTCAACCTAATATAAGGTCGATAGGTTCAGACGCCATGATAAAACTCAACGGATCCCAAGTGACTAAGGCCTGAGAGCAAGGCATTTTTCGCCCGGGTTCTCAGGACTTTTAAGTCAAATCACGTACTTTGAGTCGGGAAATGTGTTTCTCAGCTCCAAGACAAGTATCCACATAGAGTGCGGCGACGAGTAGAGCACCACAGGCTGTCATTAAGGTGATGATTATTGCGATTTCCGTTGAAGTGGCAGCAGAGAAAGACGCGCTTAGTGGTGCACCCAAGAAAAGCACTGCACACCGGATTGGCACCACATCAGATTCTGCGTGCAGCGTCACCACGGACGTATCCGTTTGTAGTGGCCCCACGCAGAACGAACGTTATACGGGCATGATGGTATGCGGTACCATTGGGTACGCAACATGGTCACCTCTGGTTCTTGTAGCTGGTCATGTAGATGGCACCCGCTGCATTTCTGACAAGTGAAGGCCGGTGTTCTGGTCTACCTTCGAGTTTTCCATGACATTATCTCTCAACGAGATGTTGCAAGACGGCATCTTGGCTGTGCTGTCCTGAGCTTCGTTGAAACGGAGACAGTTCGACTAGTTGTCCAGTCAGCCAGCCAGCAGACTTTTCCAGATCAGTCGCCCGCTGGAAACGCCTGGCCATGGCTTCCCGAGAGACTGGCATGCCACCACTCACCAGCCACTCCATTTGTTAACTGTGGCATGGTTCAAACACCAAAGACTAGCGTGCCCGTATCAGTGTTGCAACTCAATTCCACGAGTTATCCAGCCGGTTTAAGGGCGTTGTCGCTAACAGAAGCGGCAGCTCTGTGTAACGAATTTCGCAACCTGTGTATCCCTAATAAACTATTTTAATCGCATATTCTCGCTACTATACTGTTATAATTACATTAATGAGACAGTAGATGTCTACTATCAATTGCTAACAGTGGTACTTAGGCGATTTTCATCGCGGACAACGATCAGGAGGAAGTCACTGAGAATGACAACGTTCATTTGTGTGATGTGTCACAGTGAACACAAACTGTGGGGTTTCCAACTAAATTCCTGGCGACTTACCCAAGGCCACGTTTTAGCCCTTAGCTCCAAAAAATCTCTTATAACTTGAATCCTAGCAGGTGATACGTAAGAAATTTGGTCTCCATGAAGGTCTCTGGTGTAACACTGTCTGAACATCTACACGCTTTGCAATATTCAAGAGTCCTCACTGAACGTTTACACAGAAACACTTTTCCGCCTGGACCTCAAAAAGAGCATTTGTGCAATCGGCAGTGCTTCCAGTGAAAGTCATGAAGGACGCATAGGGAGGTGGATTCGTTAACCATACAGGCGAACCATTTATATGGAAGCGTGGTGTCTGTTCTTTCAGAAATTTCTGAAGGAATATCGTCCCCATCATCCACGTACGGCTTCCCTCGGAGCGCATCCTTCATTGGGCCAAGTCGTGGAAGGGGGAAGATACGGGCTGTAGAGTGGATGAGTAACAGTCCCATGAAGTTTTTCTGAGCTCCTCTCGGGTGCGCAGCCTTGAGTGAGTACTTGCGTTGTCATGAGGAAGGCGAAGTTCGTTTGCATTTTTATGGCGACGAATACGCTGAAGTCAAATGGTTCAAATGGCTCTAAGCACTATCTGAGGTCATCGGTCCTCTAGACTTAGAACTACTTAAACCTAACTAACCTAAGGACATCAGACACATCCATACCCGAGACAGGATTCGAACCTGCGACCGCAGCAGCAGCGCGGTTCCGGACTGAAGCGCCTGCAACCGCTCGGCCACAACGGCCGGCACGCTGAAGTCGTTTCTTCAACTTCGTGACGCTAGTGCAATATACTTCAGAGTTAATCGTTTCACCGTGAAGGAGGATATCTAACATAATAACCCTTTCAGATTCCCAGGCGACCGTCGCCGTCACTTTACCGGCTGAGGGTACACCTCTGAACGTTTTCTTCGGAGGAGAGGTGGTGTGGCGCCTCTCCATGGATTCCCGGTTTGTTTCAGTTCGAACAGATGAACCCATGTTTCATCGCCTGTGACGATGATCGACAAAGAATTGTCATGATAAGCCTCGTAATGTGCACGCAATTCCGTACAGATTGTCCTTCGTTGCTCTTTGTAATCTTCCGGTAGGCGGCGCGAACCCAGTGGACACACACCTGTGATTACCCCAGCCGGTGGCCGAGTGTGTCAACACTACCAACAGAGGCGCTGAACAGGGAGGTGTTCGTTTGTGACCTCTCAATCACCTCCAACGAGTGTGTTCGCAGTTCCAACATTAGAGGAGTCACAGCTGTGTGTGGCCGGCCAGCACGCGGGAGATCGGACTGGTTTGCGCGACCTTGCTGCGATGGTGACAGGTGACTCGCCCAACGACCAACCGCGCTTTTGTTCATTGCCAGGTCTCCGTACACATTCTGCAGGCGTCCGGTTTTTCGCCGGGAGAAACTCATTGAAATCCCTCTGCTTGGAAAACGCACCTCCCTTACGGACGACATTTTGAAGAGTACGAATAGCGCCGCATCCTATCGGAACTTAATGAAACTGTAAGCGCTGATGCGGTAATATTTCACTACGTCTCACAACAAAATCTGTATGTTTTCAACCGAAATAGGTCGAGTAAATAAATGTGTTGGACTACTTGCTGGACGCTCATATTTTGAAAAACCGTACTTCGTAGCTAACGCTTTTATGCTACGGAATGGTAACGGTTCTACACCACGAACACAGTTGTATTCACTGTGAAGCACATCTAATGTAATTAATAAACGTAGTCCTTGATTACTAAGTGTATACAGTCTCAACTGGTGCTAAGTATATATTGCGAACGGAGCTCACTATGTAGGATTGTAGCAGCTTCAGTTCAGAAAACCCAGTAACTTGAGACATATGCTGGGCTGGAATCCCGTATCACCTTCTGATATCTCAACATGACGCGCTCGCTGCATTCGGCTCTTCCGGATAACAGGCGAGGACCGTTGTTGCTCACTTCCGGTGCACCTGCCCCCGGAAAGAGCTAACGAGCGGGGCGGCGTGGCAGCGGCTACTTATAACAAGAGCCGCGCCGCTCGGTCGGCCCCCGCCTCGTAATTGGAACGTAGCGCGCGGCCCGCCGCCCCTGCAGAGACGTCCTCGCGTGGCGCCCACTGTGCCGGCTAATTAGCAGACCTTACGTCGCCGAGCTATTTGTTACGGCTGGCGATTCTTTTTCTGTCCGAGGACGCACAAAATAGACCGGGCACCCATACTCCGCTACACAACCCACCACCACCGTCGCAATCCTGCAAACGACGAGCTCTTTGCAGAACAGGATTCAATTAGTATTTACGTGGAAGACGTAATATGCGGATGATACTTCACTACATATATGTGTGCCATTCCGCGTAAATGCAGGAGACCTGAATGAATAACGCCGTGGCACACAGGTGGTCACGTTGACAGTCTGATATTGATTTCCGTATCATTTACATTTCGGTTTATCTTTGCATTTTTACCCAACGCAAACTTCAGCAGTTGACAGCAGTCGAATTTTGCCTACACAATCCTCAGCTACGGCGCACAGGAATCGATAAGGGCCTTCACCGACTGGATCTGAAGGTCAGTGCCCAGATATCAGTTCCCTAAAGCAGTGCGCAGACCAATCATTCATTCATTCTTTCTCTGGATGGATACAGACATTTTCCGCACCACGAATTACGCTGCCTCAAGACATATATACAGTTTCCAACACTAATACTGGTCTTACTGTGTTAAATCTTTCACGTAAATTTATATGCCTTAATGAGGAGATCATGACAGCACTTTAAACTGCGTCAATAATTGCGTAAAATACTGAAAATGAAATTTTTGTTGCCCCTTGAAGTCGTTTGGTAATACAGATACTGAATGATGAACTCACATAAAAGTTGCTACCAGTACTAACGTTAGACAATAAATAATGTGTTCAGTACAATACTGTGATATCACTTGACAATGAAAGAAAGAGAAAAAGAGAGAGAGAGATGTATATGTTTCTATTCTTTGGAGTGACAGCATGCAATTAAGAATGAGATAGCAGTACATAGAAACTTCTCTATAAACACATCAAATAATTACGTAATTGGTCAATACATAAAATAACAATATAGTTAGCTAAACAGGTAGGAACTAGAGAAGAAACGTAAATTTTTAAAAAAAATTGTGTGTGTACCTATTTCTCTCTGTCAGTAAGAGAAGCAAAATCTCAATACCTCTCCCAGTTACGGTTGTATTGTCTTCAGTTAGTAGTGCCATTCTTTCTTTGCCTTTTCTCACTAATGTTCTAGGAAATATCTCCTTTCCCTTCCCCTCTGAACACTATTCTCACATCTATTACTGCCGCGCAGCCCACAGAATCAATCTATATGTTTGAAATTTATCCATATTATTCTACTTTTGCAAAAATGATAATTTTTTACTGTAGCCTTCCAGATGTGTGGTGATACAATCGAAAGCTCAAGATTTCCTGCGTAAACAACATATCAAACGAATACGTACTGCCGGCCACGGTGGTCGAGCTGTTCAAGGCGCTTCAGTTCCAAACCGAGCGACTGCTACTGACGCAGGTTCGAATCCTCCCTCGAGCATGGATGTGCGTGACGTTGTTAGGTTGGTTAGATTTAAGTAGTTCTAAGTTCCAGGGGGCTGATGACCTCTGATGTTAGTGCTCAGAGCCATTTGAACCATTTGAAGACGTACTCCACAGAGTAGAGGAAAAGAAGCCACGTCTCCCGAAGGTAATCTAATACAGAAGGGACACATTGGCCGGCCATCTGCTGAGACATCATGGTATCATTAAAAGTGTCATTGAAAGTACAGTAGAAGGGAAAAATACAAAAATCAGACCTAGGCTAGAATACATCAACCAGATCATGGAAGATACCAGCTGCACCAACTATACCGCTCTCAAGAGGAAGGCTGAAGACAAAACACATGGCCAACTGCCGCTAACCAACCTCACGGTTGAAGATCTAAGAAGAAGAAGAAGAAGAAGAAGAAGAAGAAGAAGCTCCTTCTGTTTTCAGTATTTATACAATAACTAAGTACTGAATTTTATATTGAACGTCAAAATCTGTTCCGAAATATGCATCATGATAAATCTAATGTGAAATATAAAAAATGCCGAGTTCGATGTAGGGCCAAAAAAAAAAAGAGGCATCTCTGCCCATGAAGAAACGTCAAAATCTGTTCCGAAATATGCATCATGATAAATCTAATGTGAAATATGAAAAATGCCGAGTTCGATGTAGAGCCAAAAGAAAAAGAGAGGCATCTCTGCCCATGAAGAATGATAAAAATGATCTGCTGGGGGGGGGGGGTCCTATTCTGGAATCTTCAACAAATCTCTTCCGAGATGATAAGATGGTATGATAAAATCAAGAAATTGCCAAACGCATCATTAGCGAAGAAACGTGAATTCAAATCTCAAGTTTTGACCACTATCTTTTGCAGCAAGTGGAAGGCTTCGGGCCGCCGATCTCGTCAGTCTGTGGTGCAGCAGCCGCCAGGGTCACGACAGCTGTAAATACAGCCTGAACGCAAATAGCAGCAGGCCGGGAGGGCAAACAAGCAGCCTGGGGCGCGGTAAACAATGAAGCGAGGTGTCGCGGGCGGGCAGTTCATTTGCGCCGGCCAGGCTGCCGGCCGGCCAGCCCGCCGCAAGAACAAACGAGACAGGCGGCGGGGGCGTGGCCGAGGCGAGGCGAGGCGAGGCGCCACGGACTGCCGGCCGGTCGCAAACAAGAGCGCCGGGACAAAGGCAGGCGGGCCGGCCGGCCTACTAGGGGCCAGACGGCGCCACCACAGCGGCACAGCAGCGCACCCCTGCGTCTCCTCACAACCAGCGCATCAAACCCACGACCTGTACTGCAACAGCCGCCGGCCCAGTCTAGTGTACATCACTTTACAAGTTAACTGCAAAGTTTCAGAGCACAAATTAGTACTAAACTAAGAGCGTCGAGAATGGTAATGAATTCTAGAAATTCCGCAACATTGCGTCACGAAGAGGACGACCCTCCACAGGAAAAAAAATACCCCTCGAAATTAGGCAGAGGCGAAATCCAATTCCTTTGCTTACCACGCTAGCAAAACCATAGTGTTCAGTACTGTGTCCACAATCGAACTGCTTCGTTAAATTCATCTACATCTCATCTACGTGATTACTCTGCTATTCGCAATAAATTGCCTGGCAGAGGGTTCAATGAACCACCTTCATGCCGTTCCACTCTCGAACGGCACGTGGGAAAAACGAGCACTTAATTTTTTCCGTGAGAGCCCTGATTTATTTTATCGTGATGACCATTTCACCCTATGCAGATGGGTGCCAACAGAATGTTTTCGCAATCGTAAGAGAAAACTGGTGATTGAAATTTCATGAGAATATTCCGTCGCAACGAAAAACGCCTTTGTTTTAATGATTGCCACTCCATTCACGTATCATTTCTGTGACACTATCTCCCCTATTTCGCGATAATGCCCTTCTTTGTACTTTTTCGATGTCATCCGTCAGTCCCACCTGATGCGGATCCCACACTGCATAGCAGTACTCCAGAATAGGGCGGACAAGCTTAGTATAAGCAGTCTCTTTGGTAGACATGTTGCATCTTCTAAGTGTTATGGCAATGAATCGCACTCTTTGGTTTGCTCTACCCACAATACTATCTATGTCATGGTTCCAATTTAGGTTATTTGAAATTGTAATCCCTAAGTATTTACTTGAATTTACAACTCTCAGATTTGTGTGGCTTATCGCTTAATCGAGATTTAGCTGATTTCTGATGAAGATGCTTGTAAAAATTTGATTTTATATTGAGTAAAGTATGATGCTATCGAAGTTGCAAGAGTGTTTGTTACTGTTATAGTTCGTAAATCAGTTGCATGGCATATTTACTCTGCAAATTTTTTGGACGAATTCTTTTTCGAATCCAATATTACCGTTATTTTCAATTGCTTGAACATTATGCTACAGCGATGTACTAAGTACCGATGTACAATAATAGTCGGACACTATGCGATTACCGATCAAGGTGGCGCAGCGGCTAGCACACTGGACTCGCATTCGTGAGGACGACAGTTCAAACCCGCGACATGCCATGCTGATTTAAGTTTTCCGTGATTTCCGTAGATCACTCTAGGCAAATGCCGGGATGGTTCCTTTGAAAGGGCACTGCTGACTTCCTGCTCCATCCTTTCAAACCCGATGGGACCGATGACCTCGCTGTTTGCCCTCCTCCCGAATCAATCAATCAACCAACCAATATGACATTCTCACCTTGTAGCATCATAACTTTATTCTTATCAGAAGAAAAATAAAAAATAATTGAGAATTATACTAAGACAGCTGTCAGGTACTAAGAGTATAAACTGCTTTTACACAATTTACAATATATGCTAAATAATAAGATTTAAATTAAACAACTGATCCATACATGCACGCCAAAAGAGGCACGTATTGAGAAAAATATACAAGAATTCTAAATCAGTGCACCCAAATTCTAAACGAGAATGGAAAGAAGGTTCGTCCTCAAACGATTTGCAGAGCATTGAAACATAGCGGCTACATGGGAGTGTGTCTAGGAAGAAACCGTATGTGAATGAACAGACTCGACGGAAGAAATTGGGCTTGACTTAATAAGGACGTTTTGGAGTAAGAAGAATGAAGCATTTAAAGCAACAGATGTTAATTCGACTGTAAAGCATGGAGGTGGCACTATTCTTGTCTGAGGCTGTATAAACACATTTGAACCGGGTGAAATAGTGTTCTTCGACAGTATTATTGACTGACGTGTCTATCTGAACATATTAAAAGCAACTTACGGAAATTTGCTAAAAAAAAATGGGATATCAAACACGTTCGCCTTTACCGGGATAACGAACGCGAAATATAAGGCTCGCACTGTGAAGGAATATTTGTCATACAACTGGTCGAAAGTCTTACAACCACAACATCAGTCACTAAACCTCAAATCTAACGAGAGTGCGTGAGTCGAACTAGAGCAACGTATCAGAGAAATACCAATACATTCCAACGGAACTTCGACGAGTCGATTAAAAGACGAATAGCACGGTGTAGATACCACTAACAGTTAAAAAGCAGACCTACAGTATGCCGCAGCATTTGAAAGAAGTGGTACAACGGAATGGCTACCTGACAAGGTACTGAAACATACATGTTTCACAAAAATTTGTCTTGAAATAATTAGCTCTGAAAAGTATTTGAATATTAAAGTAGCGTGAAAATAGGGTGAAATGGCATTATTAAAGGACTTTTGTAAGTTATGTTAATACAATTTATGCTATTATTTACAATATACATAACTTAATATACGTACTTGGTTATATTTTATGTTCGTTTTGTTAAGAATAAAGTTATGATGCAATAAAGTAAAAAATCTCATACTGCCCGAACATTAACGTTAGTCGCGATGCATTAATCGTAGAAAATTCTGGCCCTATGTAAAATCGCTATGTGGGTCTAAGGCTTCCACCTAGTCACTTGTAACCAGTCTGGCGTGGCAGTTGAACAGAACAAAACGAAAGCCGAAGTTTTAAATTTCATATTCAAGAAATCGCTCACGCAGATGACTCATAAAAACACACCGTCGTCTGACCATCGAAGGGACTCTTGTGTGGATGACATTCTAATATGCATCCCTGGCGTACAGAAACAACTTAAGGAATTGAAAATAAGAGAGTCACCGGATCCTGATGGAATTCCCATTTGGTTTTTCAAAAAATACACTACGGCATTAGCTCCTTTCTTAGCTTGCATTTATCCAGAATCTCTCGCCCAAACAAAGCCCCAAGCGACTGTGACAAAGCGCAGGTGACGCGTGTGTAGAAGGAGGGTAAAAGAACGGATCCGCAAAACTGCGGACCGATTTCCCTAACATCGATCTGCTGCTGAATCCGGAGGATGCCAGGTGTCTTACACAAAATTTCCAGTTGGTGTGATGAATGGCAGCTAGCACTAAATGTAGAAAAATGTAAGTTAATGCTGATAGGCAGGAAAAACAAATCCATAATTTTCGGATACAGCATTAGCAGTGACCTGCTTGACACAGTCACGGCATTTAAATATTTGAGTGTAACGTTGCAAAGTGGTATGAAGTGGAGTGAGCGTGTGAAGATAGTGGTAGGTAAGGGAAATGGTCGAATTCCGTTTATTGGGGAGAATTCTAAGAAATTGTGGTTCATCTGTAAAAGAGAGCGCATATAGGACGGTGGTGCGACCTATTCTTGAGAATGTTTGAGATACTACCATTTCAGATTGAAGGAGGACATCGAAAACATTCAAAGGTGGGCGGCTAGATTTCTTACTGGAAGGTTTGAACAAATGGGAATCTCTGAAGGAAAGGCAACGTTCTTTCCGAGGAAAACTACTCAGAAAATTTAAAGTGCTCATACGGAGACATACAGAGAGTTGTTTTTTGCTCTTTCTATATGCGAGTGGAACAAGAAAGGAGATGACTAGTAGTGGTACAGGGTACCCTCCGACACGCCCCGTAAGGTGGATTTTGGAATATCGATACAGATCTAGATGCAGATTATGATTATTACTGTTGGTGAATAACGCAACCAGCCACATATACTTTTGAAATGCTTTAGTTTATTGTGAACAAAAGCATCGAAAGTAAAGCACATGTGCGAAACTGAAACTCACACGAACAGTATTATGAAGTGTGCCACAGTGATTTATTTCGAATGTGTATGCTATTTGCAGTACAACGGCTTACACAGTGTCCTCGAAAATATTATGGACAATCACAAGACAAAATGCCGTCCACTGGAACGTATTGCAGGAGTGGACAATATAGGGGGGGGGAGGAGGAAGCGATAAACACAATACCAACCGCGACCGCCTACAGAACTTAGTTTTCGAACCTCTCCTGCCAGTGTAGGCATCATCATATTCCAGGAATTGCGTTTCCGCATTGACGTCCGTAGGAGCAATACGGCAGAATTACACCATGGAAATTTGTCTTTTATATGGCTCTTACGTCATATAAACGGGAAAAATACCATTCAAGAGCCTCTTTGAGGGCATATCACCGGCGAAACGAAGTTTCCGTGCTTTTAGGCATTGTCCTTTCATAGCAGTCAATCTTCTGATCCGGGAGAGAGAGGTTTTGTAGGCGATGATTTCTATTAATTCGGTGTCCAATCGATTTATAATGATTTTGAAGCTTTTATCTGATCATATGCCAGCTCTCGACCCACTGCAGGGTCATCCTCAGACGGTGGGTATTTAGAACTAGATGAACGCCGGGATCGTGGAGATGTCTTGCAGTCACATAAGTTATGACCACTGCATTTTAAACGGATACATTATTCTTGTATACCAACGTAAGAAACAATGCTCAAGTTGTTCTGCGGGGTTTCGTCCGTAGTCGCGCATCATCTAACATATTCTACATTAGCATCGATCATCAGTTTCAGTTATCAAAATGAATCACCACCCTACAGCGTTGATTTGAAACTTCCTGGAATATTAAAGGTGTATGTCTGGACTGTTCTTCTGGCAGAGCATTTGGCAAAGGCTAAGATTCCTGGTTGGAATTTCGCTCCGGAACACACTATTAATCTGTCGTTAAGTTTCCACTTTTCCTTAATTTCCACAGTTGTAGCAACAGTTCCTCGACTCTGTGAGTCAATGAAGTGAATACACAGTAACTGAGGGGTCCCTAGAAACATGCGAAATATGTAGCCGTTCAAATGATAGAGGGAGCTGCTCTTTGGGGCCTCAACTTTGCTTGGACCAAACACCAACAACTTCTCCGTGCTTATGTTGACAGGTAAACCCCCACCCGCTCTTACCTCTACGCACCGCTCTGCTCCCTACGAGTGTAATGACTGCCAGAGTCTCTCCACCACTCTCCCAACCCGGCGTTGTAAAAGTACGCTTACATACCACCAGCTCCCCACACCCCATGTCCACAAATAACGATGCTACAGATGCATGAAAGATTTATTTTAGTTCGTAACTTGTCACACAATGGAAGGTTTCATTATAGTATCAACCTCTATGGCATAAAGATTCACAGCAGTCTTCTTCTACCATGCATGCTAAGCAAAACAAGAAATTTCACTGAGGCCCTTTAGTGTTTGCAAAGAGATTCCTTGTAGATGAGAAAATTGAGAGTGTGAATCAAACTGTCAGTAGCCCATATGTAAATAAGATAGTATAATGTTCCTCACAAAAACGTAAACAAACTACACCGGATGAGACACGTAGCGGACTCAAAGTAGTTACGTCTTGAAATCACAGTTTTCGATCAAATATCTATAATAATTAATGACAAAAGACTAATAGTGCATCATAACAACAAGGGTAAACAAGATGAAAAGTTCGAAGGAAAAGTTCGGAACATAAAAACATGCTTATGTTTCGTAAATAGAGTTGCGATGCAAAATCCGGCACGTGACCAGGAGAGTGAAACGCAGATGCCAATTAAAAAGTGAAGAACTGTAAGTAATTACTTATTTACATAAAAAACGAAACGTGAACTATTCTATAATCTACAAGTAGTAGACATCAAAATAAAATTTTTTCGTTCTAGAGATTACTAATGATGTCCTAAAGTGAAAAAAGACGAAACGTGCCTGAGAAGAATCAAATATAGTGCAGGGAGGGAAGGCGTTTTTTATTAACAAAAAAAATATTTCAGTGCTTACTGTTGAGGATGGCCACGCAAACAAACTCGATAAAGATGTGAAAATTTTCTTGTTTTATATTCAAGAATCTACCCTGTTCTTTAAAACGAATGAGTTGTACCTCATACATCTGACTGCTTCACACACAATAATTATGGGAATAGAATTTTGATGTAGTGACGAAATTATTAGTCTCTCTCTCTGCCCTCTCCCACTTATAAGTTCCGTAGAGCCCTCGCCCATGTCTATGAGATAAGAAGTGATGTGACATATTACCACACGATATTCTGTGCCACAACCTGCTCACTGGAGTATCACAAAAAGGTCTGAAATTATGAAAGATATAAATCACTCCAGTTTATGATAGCGTATACAAATATCACAAAAAAGAAAATTAAGCTGAAATTACGATTAACAACATGACGAAAAGCTAATAAGTTAATGTCAAAGACAAAACTACACGTAAACTGCAGCACCAACCTGTATGAACAGCCACGACGTGACGAGAGCCAACCTGCTGTATTGCCCGTTGAACCGGTAGTGGTATGCGTAGAACGAGAAGTGGTAAAGATAAAAGAACCTGAAAGCAAATAGAAAACAGTGACTGTAGAGTGCAAACCAATTTGAAGTTATCAGGAAATACATCAAACATGCCAATCAAATCCATTATCATATTGCTGAAACTGTAACTCACAGCAATACACAATGAATAAGAGGCAAAAAAGCACTTCTGATGACATGCTGGTTTATGCACTATAATGTTAATCTGAAAACTGATAAGTTCTTATAACATTCGCTTAATATCATTATATACTTAAAGTAAGGTGCTAGGCACTTAGCTTCATACATGAGATTTTTACCAGCTGTGAGCTCCAACAGCTCAACATGGCAACTTTCGAAAATGTGGAGGTTTCACATCTAAATAGAAACCTTATGCCTTGGTATATGAATAAATACTTACAATTTGTTATAATTTCTAGGTGACAAGTATATGAGACGAACGGATGTCTCCACAATGGGATATCTGATTGTTTTGGAGGCTTGTAAAATGAATTAGAGGTTGTGTATTGTGCTGCTTTTATTGATTAGTTAGTGTTTAATTCCTGGGAAAAAACATAACATAAAGCTACAATTCTGTTTCATAGAGAAACCATTTATAATGGAACCCAGCACTCTTGTGGCGTGGTGTCTGGTGTCCACAAGGCGCTTGGTCCTGCCGAGATTCCTTTCCCCTCACCACCAGATGACAGTAAAGCTTGCAAGAAGTGCTGCATAGCAGATCCCTCTAACATGCAATGCCTCGCATGGCCATCCATCACAGCTGTGGTGAGTTGGCATGCAAGAGACTTGGCCTTGGAAGTGCTGTGAAGTTCCCTAATAAAGATGTAATTCCTACCTTAAAGACGCCTCTGAGCATCGGTCTGCATATATAGTACATAGCAGATCCAAGCTCAAACGCTGACTTGCATGTGGCATATTGTGGATCTGCATCCCAACATCCCTCTGTACATTGTGCATAGCAGATCTACCTTGAAACCCTATCCCAGACATGGCATATTCTCGATCTGCAAACCAACATCGTTCCAGATAGAACACGCGGTGGATCCACACTCGAATGCTAACTCAGGTCTACAGTGGGTCCTCGGAGCCATACGCAACACACGCACATACACAAACATGCAGAAAACAGAGCAAACGCTTTGCAACATATAGAAAACAGAGCAAACGCTTTGCAAATGTGGAATACGTAGGGGAGGAAGCGACTGAATGCAATCGAGTACAGTGCTATACTATGCCTCCCGATCAGAAAAACAGTGAATTTGCGCGAGGTGTTGGCAGCTGTACTACACTTACAAGCAATTTTAGAACACGGAACGAAAGGTTATGTTAGGATTGCATGGGAAGAACTGACATAAAATCGATAGAACTGTGAAAAATTACGGGAGAATACGTATAAATTGAGGGAATATACAGTAAAATGCGTTTGAGGAAGAGCTTTCGTGTCTTCTGGTTAGCACAGAACAATTTGTACATGGAAACAAGTATGCGGCAGCAAGAGGAATCCGAGACAACGTTGACAAGGATGCGAAGGGAATCTCGGAAAAAGTCACTTTTTTTCCGTCGAAGCAGTGCTCTACTGCATGTCTATTGAGGTAATAGTGATAGATGCGAGTTGACGACTGTATTTCACGCTTTTCATGAAGACAGAGAACCATTTGCCTCTAGACTTACATGCGTCTGCACTAAAGGATAACAGAGAGTGGACGGGGTGATCGATTGAGATTGGAGCTGTGAAGAGGTACGATTTAATGGCAGACTGATGATGCATTCTAAGAGAGGGAGATGATGTTGCAGGTCATTTGACCATTTTTTCCGCTGTTCTGTCAGGATGCATCAGTCACGTGACATAGCCTGCGTTCGACTCGTATACAGCCACGTGTTCTATATGTGGTTGAGAGCTTGTCTACTTGCGAACATTAATGGTAAACCTTCAGCTTCATAACTAAAATGATTGTAAGTTAGCGATAGGTGTTTGTGAGACACTGCAATCCTCTGCTTGACAATTGTGCTGTTTACGAAGTTAGTGGCGGCACGACTTGTAATTTCACACGTTGGACGCTGCTGCTAAATGCTAATCTGTTTCCTTGTAAGACGTATTCTCCGTTACTAATGATCATTTTATATAGGACTGGTGTCTGCATAGTATAATTTATGAACTGTGATCAGATGTGAACAGTGGACGCTATACATCTCAGGAAATCTACATTGTGCATGAATCACAAAGAGCCAAAGTTTTACGGAAGTAGATTTTTCGTTTTACAGTTTGTTACCTTAGTTCATCGTAGAGAAGACTGCAAGAATATTACAGCCTGTTTTAAGTGCAGAACCGTGTATCCTTAGTAGTGCATGTGTGTATGTTCTCTCTTACCAATACCCTCCAGGTACTGAACCCAAACACTAGAACAACACTTTAAAATTGATAGCGTAGTTGATTTAGGTAAAATTCTTGGAACTCCATCTGTCTGGGGCTCCATCATGCATAAAATTCACCCATTTCTGGTTCTTCTTAACCATCTGCTATTACACCACAACACTATCAAATCTGTAACTACAAACCGATAAGGAGTGCTAACCTCCTCGACATGGGCGCATTTCGAGAAATCTTGTGCACTTCGATGGGCGAGGATTCTGCACGCTCCATTATTTCACGAGACGCGGATTGTAGCTGTCTTCTTCTGGCTGGCTGCTGATTACATCGGTAACGGTGCTGCTGGAAGAGTTGATCAAAGACAGTACAAGGGGGTCTTTCAGTCTATAATTTTATCCTAAGATTGCGAGAATGCTCTGTGGTTCCCATCAGCATAGAAATAGATCTTAAATTAAGCACTATGCTGGAGGTGCTACAAATATGTAGCGCACTGTCTGGTATACTTTGATGATTCGAGAATTAACAATGAATGGACGTACTGCACAGTCATGTATCTACATTCGCAATGATACGGAGTAGGTGTGGGGTGGTTTAGCTATGATACTGGCATTGGGATGCATATAGTCGCATCATTGGTCAGTGTTGAAACTACTGTAAAATTGCTAACATTGTTCGCACTATCAACTGTAATGTTTATTATTACAGTGTCTTTTCCATCCCATCTGTCCACTGGTAAGCTGTTGGTTACCACATAATGACTGACTATCATCATTTGTTTGAGATGAGAAAGAGTTTTGGTGGAGGGACATCATCATCTGGAGATGGCTAGCACCGAAACAGTGATCACGTACATTACTGCAATATGAGGAATCAGTCGAAATAGAACGCAGAGCCATCGCTATTCCGTCACTGTGACAGATGAGTTTAAATGTAGAGGTCGTCAATCACCTTCAGACAGCAGTTTGGAAACACTCCACAATACTGCAAAAATCTTCCAGTTTCCTTATGTTGTAACGGTCTTTTATTTAAAATCTTCCAGTGTATGTGATGTGCTATGGTAGCAGCAGTAACAACATGATTTACTCCATGCGATGTCTAGTTTTATGTGTGAAGCATTGGATCAGAATGTCCCTTTAGAACCTGACACAGACCTCGAAGTCGAGGCGGGAACAAACAAATGTATGGCAGTGTACAAAGTGTGTTACAGCAGAGTGTACAAAGTGTGTTACAGCAGATTTTTTTTTTTTTTCTTCAAATGACACAGGATCACTGCGAGCGTCTCTCGCAACTTACAGTATAGTTTGTGGGATATCGTCATCCTCCTACAGTACATGCGATGCAACTTTACACTGGTCTGTGCAATGGATCAATACCTGTATATTTAATACGATCGTCACTTTTGCTCTATGCCTGCACGCAGACGGTATTTGTTTTCGATGTATGGAAGGAGAGAAATGCAGTAAAAATCTCTTGGAGTTCTCTATCAGATGAAGTTAGAGGAGCTTTTATAGTTCATAATTTTTCTATGTTTGATGGTACAGATAATGATGACAGCATGTTGGGGTGATCGACGTGAATGGGCCCTGAGGGATGTGGATCTGCTTCGGACTGCAGTATCTGTATGTACTTTGGGGATGCACGACAATGCAGAAGCAAAATTCTGTCCTTCTCCCAACTCCCATACTGTCTTTTGTACTACCTCGTATTGCAGGAGCAGGCTTCGTTTGTCTCTGACTTAACATGTCATACACTCTTGGCGGAGCTACGACAACTTGTTCCCATTTCTACCGAATGGTCAAAACACGGTCCTGTAACTCACGTCACTCTGTTCTTACACTGGTTGCAGAAGTTGGTGGATATAGCTCTCCCGACTTCTGCTCAGTTCCGACTTAAATTGGAATGATCATATGCGCAAAGCTGCCGATATGGTAGCAGTCGCAAGAGACTTAGGGACTATATCAAATTTTATTGTCGGTTAGAAAAAGTTGACTTGTTTCGAGATATGAGAGTGCCAGAATATGATTCACTAGTGGCTGTAATCATTGAAGGACTTCTCCATGGGATACAACACAGGTATGTGGCTGAAAGGAAAGACTTGATTCCAAATCATGGACATCATTACTTCTGCAAATCGTAGCACTAGAGAAGTTAAAATCTAGTGTACATTTCTTACGACCTCAATCAGCACACCGTCTACTACTGTTTCTGATCCTTCTCAATCAACCAATGCCCATAGGATCCAAGCAGGTGTGTGGTTGAATGGAGATACTTCATCCAAATCCCAGACAGCATTTCTAGCGGATAGCATACCACTGGAGATCTGAAAAGCTAATGTACATTTCATACGACCTCAATCAGCACGCCATCTACTACTGTTTCTGATCCTTCTCAATCAACCATCGCCTATAACCCAGTCGATGTATCACCGAAACTCTGAATGGCATCGCAAAGAATGCATTACAAATACTGGAGAAATATCAAGCGGTGGCGTGAGGGAATTGCACATACAAGGTTCATACCATGCTCCTTAGCCATATCATTTTCTAAATTCGGTGATTTTATCATGATATTCACCGTCGGTGACGTGTAACTGCACTGTTGGTCTGATAATATACACACCGGCGATCACTGTATATATTCGGTGCCACGATATTTGTTCGGAAAAACCACTCCATTCGGATTTAATGCCATACCTCGATTTGTAAAGCCGGTATAGATTTTAACATGGATACTTGTGCGCACCTGTAGAACCAAGACTGATGAAAGTAATATGGTCGTTGCGATCGTGTTTTTTTTTTTTAACATATGGCTGTTTGTAAGACGATTACTCCTCTCTTTCTAAGACACAGTGGTACCACTCGCAAGGAAAACTTATGAGACATGTCCACCCAATTTCTGATTTTTTCTTGGTATTATTTCGTATTGCCAGCAATCAGTTATCGACGAAGTATTATACTTAGTAGTAGGGGATGTGTGGTAGGCTCACCTTGAAGATCAGGCTTATAAAGGGAGGGAGGGAGAGGGGGAGAGAGAGAGAGAGAGAGAGAGAGAGAGAGAGAGAGAGAGAGAGAGAGAGAGAGAGTGTTGTCTGACATGTGCAAAGGAATTGACTATGTCCAGTTGTAATGAAGGTATGGATTTGACGTGGAATACAGTGACAGCAAAGGGAGGAGTATGTCATGTCACAAGAATAGTACCGATATTTCTATTTCCACAGCCACAGCCGTCAGCAGGGTGTATTTCCCATACTTCGCTCATTGTTGAATGTCATCCAATTGAGACAGCGATTGTAATATTCAACTGTAAGTACAGTGATAAAACATGTGTGACATGTTTCTTAGGATGATTCTGTCTATGCATGCTTGGCGTGCAGCGCCGATTACCTATGGCGGGAATGATTCGCGTTTCTGGCTAACGGTAGGAGCTGTATGAATGTAGAGGCTTGTTGGGATGCAGGAATGTAGCCGACTTAACGGTGTCGTCCTCTAGGTGGCTGAATAGTGAACTAACACCTAGTGCTTCTACATCTGCATTTATACTCCGCAAGCCACCCAACGGTGTGTGGCGGAGGGCACTTTACGTGCCACTGTGACTACCTCTCTTTCCTGTTCCAGTCTGGTATGGTTCGCGGGAAGAACGACTGTCTGAAAGCCTCCGTGCGCGCTCTAATCTCTCTGATTTTACATTCGTGATCTCCTCGGGAGGTATGAGTAGGGGGAAGCAATATATTCGATACCTCATCCAGAAACGCACCCTCTCGAAACCTGGCGAGCAAGCTACACCGCGATGCAGAGCGCCTCTCTTGCAGAGTTTGCCACTTGAGTTTGTTAAACATCTCCGTAACGCTATCACGCTTACCACATAACCCTGTGACGAAACGCGCCGCTCTTCTTTGGATTTTCTCTATCTCTTCCGTCAACCCGATCTGGTACGGATCCCACACTGATGAGCAATACTCAAGTATAGGTCGAACGAGTGCTTTGTAAGCCACCTTCTTTGTTGATGGACTACATTTTCTAAGGACTCTCCCAATGAGTCACAGCCGTCATCAGGGTGTATTTCCGTGTTGGACAACTTTCGTGATCGATGTAAATTTGAGATGATTTAATATGGATCTGTGTTTGTGGATTTCTGGTGTCCGGCGTCGCATTGTGTTCATCGATGAAACGCGGATCTGCACTACTCTGGATGGGCGACCTGGTGAGAGGTCCCACCTTCCTAATGTTTAGCAGAGGCACAGCGCTGTTACTCCAGGCATCATGGTGCGGGGAGCGTTTGGACGTAACTGCAGGTCACGGCTGTTAGTGGCGGCGTGAATTCTGATGACATCATGGACATCGTATGTCCTCATGTGTTACCTCTCATGCATCATTATTATGCCGCCATTTTTGTACAATGCTCGTCCACAGAGGCACGTGCCTCCAAGAACTACCTGCTTGATGTTAAAGTACTCCAGTGGCTAGGAAGGAGGTCTGGAGGAGGAGGAAGAGGAGGAGGAGGAGAATAGTGTTTAAGAGGTAATTAGAGATGAAGTAGCTATTAGGAAAATATGACGAAGGAAAGTGGCCGTGGCCTTTTGGAGGAACTATCCTGGCGTTTGCTTTAAGCTATTTAGGGAAACCACGGAAAACCTAAATCACGATGGCCGGACGCGGGTTTGAACCGCCGTCCTCCCGAATGCGAGTCGTCCTCATAGCACAAGTGCAGCACCGGTTCGGAGCTCACTATGTCCCAGAGCCTGTATCGAGGGTATCAAGGACCAGTCAACACGGTTGTAGGCTAGCTTGCCTCAGGCTTCATGAAACCTTCCCCCACCGAAGCAGTGCAAGCATCCAGGCCAGACAGGGTTGATCATCATACTGGGAAGTGGGCTCACACTCCCAAGTTCTTTGTGAATTTGAAACGAAAATGGCAAACACTGAAATAACATCACATAACCGGAGGAGTGGACAGAGGTTCACAAGGCTCTCTTGTGCTGGAGGTCGGAAACTGCCCTAAAGGCGGAAGAATCAGCAATGATCAGCGGCATGAGGATGCAGAAAGCAATGGAAACTATTGTATTAAAGAAACATAACGTGTATCTACAGGGCATGTGGCCTCCAATTGAATGACGAAGAAATTTCTGAGAATGTATGTTTGGAGCACAGTGTTGTATGGTAGTGAAACACGGACTGTGGGAAAAATCTAAATATTTGAGATATGGTGTTACAGACGAATGTTGAAAATCAGGTGGACTGATAAGGTAAGGAATGAGGAGGTACTGCACGAAATTGAAGAGAAAAGGAATATGTAGAAAACACTTGACAAGGAAAAGGGACAGGATGATAGGACTATTGTTAAGACGTAAGGGAATGACGTCCATGGTACTAAAGGGAGCTGTAAAGAGCAAAAACTACACAGGGAGACAGATATTGGAATACATTCACCAAATAATTGAGGACATAGGTTGCAAGTGCTACTCTGAGATGAAGAGGCTAGCACAGGAGAGGAATTCTTGGTGGGCCGCATCAAATCAGTCAAAAGACTGATGACTTAAAAAAACAAAAACTCGTGGAGTTTCGTTTCGTTTCCAGCTTCCATTCTGGGAGCTTCACATTTTTTTGTCAAGCAGTGTATATTCGAATCCGTAAAACACGGGGTGGGAGTACACATTATTTATTGAACGACTCTCGAGTGTTTATGTGAACTTTATTCCTTGGTTTGGTGTAAGAATTTTGTCCCCAAATTTCGTAAAATTATTTCCAAATCACGTCGCACAAATTTGTGGATATCAGGGGATTAGTACTACACGAAACGTACATTGTGGGATGGAACACTTCCGAAGGAGGCGGGAGAATTAGGACGTCCACGTCGAGGCGTCGGCATCCGGCGCCGCCGCGGCCGGCTTAGGCGTCGGTGTGGAGAGGCGACGCATATCTGCTTCCTCTGGCGCTCTCGGCGCTATTGTGGCGCCGGCGCTAAGACATATGGAGGACACACAAAGGCCGCGCTGGTAAGGCTATACGACGGCCGGGCGGGGCCGGTAGACAGAAAGGAGAGTGGCGGTCACGTTGCCGGGATTACCCCCGCACATCCGTCACACACAAAGGTCGCCCCGCGGCTTTGTCTGCGCCTAGCCCCGCCCCGGGAGAAACCTGCCGGCGCGACGCCTTCTGCTAATGCCTTTGCAAAGGAGTGGTCCACCCGGGCGAAGCTTTCTCGTAAGAAACTCCCGTCCCAGCTGACACACAGGCGGGAGAGCTTCGCGAGCTCCGCGTCTTGGGCTCGGCCAGGCGCTCGACTCCACTCCACAGTACCGCCGCACACAACACTCGGGAACGACATTCGACAATTCAGCCTTAGTCTCAAGTGACAAATGAAAAAGTGTGAAGTGGATCATGATTACCAGGAGTAAAGACCGATTCACACTAGACCTCAACGAAACGGAACGGAACAGTAGTCTACGTCACCGTCACCGTGAAATTATGGTGCGTTTACACCAGGCGAAACGTCACCAAACGTCACTTGACTTAACCCAGCAACGAACGGTGAAAGTGAGGATATGACATACCACCTCTAACACAAAAGGTCGGAATATACGAGGGACAAAATGACGTAGGGAAAAAAGTTGTGTATTTTTACAAAATGGAACTTTCACTGCCCTTCACCATAATCCCCACCAATATTAATAAACTTGTCCGAACGACGAGCTATTTCCTTTATGCCTGGTGCAAAAAAGTCTTTGTCTTGTTTGAGCTACGTTCCACAAATTCTTCCTTTCCATGCTTTGTCTTTAGGGTTCAGGTTAAAAATAGCGAAACAAGTTTCATCACGCGTTAAAATCTTGTTTAGCAACTGGTCATCTTCCGTTCCAAAGCTTTCGTTCAAGTCTGTAAACATTTTGAGTCGTCTTTCGCCCACCATACACTTGTTTCACTGTACGTGAGCTTGTTACTGATAACGTTATGGACTCTACCAACACATACCGCAACTGTTTCGCTATATGTTTAATCAAGCGAAGGACTTGACACTTCAACTGGCTGGCCAGGACGTTGATAGTCATTCACTGAGGTTCGATCTTTCTTCAACTATCCTACGTCTTTATAAGAATATCCGGTTCTTACAATTCGTCATATTGTCAAATCATTCGACAAAAGGTTTTACCCAGTTTTCATCTACAAAGAGCCCAAAACTTAACATTGTTCAATAGACGTGGAAATTTCAGGCAACAATTTCGTCGAACGGTTGGTAGACGTCACGAGGATAGCAGGTGAGTCTCGAACCTTGTGGGACGGAAATGGTGCTAGTGTATCAAGTTGGGAATGGGTGAACCTTACTGATCAATGAAGTTCTGTGCGAAAAGCACCGAAAGAATTTTCAAGTGCGTTTCTATGCGCGGGCGTGGGAAGATGCCTAGACATTTTCCGGTTTCCTAGACGAGTGTCGCAATTTAACGGGCGAATATCCATAGGAAGATGCCGCATAGTACATCATGGAACCATTACCTAGCTGGAGGTGGTTGTTTAACCGAACGAGGCGGACTATATGAGGTCTAATACAAGAGAAAATTCCTTTTTCCGATGGAAATTTCAAGTGTTTTGTTTACCGAGCGAGGTGGCGCAGTGGTTAGGACACTGGACTCGCATTCGGGAGGACGATGGTTAAAACCCACGTCCGGCCATCCTGATTTAGGTTTTTCGTGATTTCACTAAATCGCTTTCCCATCCTTCCCCAATCCCATGGGACAGATGACCTCGCTGTTTGGTCCCCTATCCCAAATCAACCCGTTTTATTTATCGATGAGAGTATCGGCGGAGTGGCTGGAACCTAGCTGGAGACGGTTTATTGACTGTTCGCGGTTTTCACTTCCCAATCTTGTTGGTCGTAACCTAGTGTCTATTAAGGCAGTTAGATTTGTAAAAGCCATCGATCAATAGGACTACAGGCAATTTAATCTTGTACCCCGGGTCAAAGCGAAGATGCCAACCCTTATTTAGACTGATTTAACAGTCTAACACCGCAGAGAATTAACTCGGGTACTCCAATAAAGGTTTCAGAGTTAATGTGTGCAGCTATATCGCGGCGCAATTTGTCAGGTGCGCCGACAACGCAAGTTCTGTGTTCATTCTGGCCACGGCCGCGAGTGGGACTTCGTGCGATGCCACGATACGTCCGAGGACAAACGTAAAAGATCGTTTCAATCGTGCGGTTTCGAAAATGCAGATGGATTACGTCAACATCTTGTAACGATATTTCGGTTAACAGCCATTCAGCCATCTTCTGGTTAGTCCTACAATGGAGATTGCTGGTGCATGTCGCTGACTTTATACTATAAACTGGCGGAGTAAAATGAAATGAGCGTACGACACAGGTATGGTGTAAATAACAACCGCTACCTGTCAGAATAGAAGGTGAGTTTATTGAATTCACGACCGGTATCGGGCTGACGCTGATCTTTAGATAGTTTTACACTCAATTACATGTTTCAAGGTTCATTGTTGGAGATCACTGTTTAAATTAAAAGCAAATAATGCGATGAAGACTAAACAGATCGAACTGAAACACTTTGTAGTTACTAAGCGACATGTGGTATAAAAATTACAGTATTTAAATATATCTGGCATATCCATTACGTTGCCACATTACATTTATCGCATTGTTGACAGAAATATCTCTATTACATATTAACTTGATATACACCACGGAAAATATTGGTACTTCCATTTTACGCATTTTGGTACACTACTGTATGTTCTGCCTTTTGATGCGCTACTGGATCTAAGTAGTCGTCATCACATTATTTGCATTTAATTTAAACAATGATCTCCAACAGTGAGCAGCGAAACAATTGTATGGAAATCCACCTGAAGATAAGCACAAGCCCGAAACCAATCGCGTTAAATGAAATCGCCTTCTATTGTGACTGGGAGCGGATATTAGTCTTCACCCTATAAAGGAACAACTACGGAGTTCAATTTCATCCATTCTAGATCAAACTCACGTATGGTACAATTGTTTCCGTCTGAAGCCACTTAGCGACTTACGGGTCTTTGTGGTAGGGACGAGTTATAATTATTGGGACAATAGAAACAGCAAGTTGTGAATACGTTTTCGCTGCCTGATCGCCCTTTTTCCAATATTATCCCAGAGTGCTCAGAGCCACTTTGAACCAGTGCTAATAGCAGCGCCCCTTCTGGGCTCGTGACGAAATTGGTTGGACCATAGACGACTGGAAAACCATGGCCTTATCACCTGAGTCCCGATTTCAGATGGTAACAGCTGACGGTAGCGATCGAGTGTGACGCAGACCCTGCGAAACCATGGACCCAAGTAATTAACAAGTCATCGTGCAAGCTGGTGGTGGCTCCATAATAGTATGGAATGGGTCCTCGTGTTCAAATGCAGCGAATATTGACCGGAAATGATTATGTTATGTTCTGTTACTTGGAGACCAAACAACGAAGGAAGTTTTATGGATGACAATGGGCTACGTCACTGCTCCAGAATTGTTCACGATTGGTAAGAAGAACATTGTGGTTCAAATGGCTCTGAGCACTATGGGACTTAACATCTGTGGTCATCAGACCCCTAGAACTTAGAACTAGTTAAACATAACTAACATAAGGACATCACACACATCCATGCCCGAGGCAGGATTCGAACCTGCGACTGTAGCGGCCATGCGGTTCCAGACTGAAGCGCCTAGAATTGCACAAGCACACCGGCTAGCAAGAACATTGTCTTAGACTGGAAATACTTTCCCAATTATGGACAGCTATAGAGAAAACATGGCTAAATATATCTGCAGGCGGCTTCCAACGACTTGTTGAGCCCATGGCACGTCGAGTTGTTGCACTATAACGGGTACAGGGAGGTGCGATACCATATTAGGAGTTACCCCACGACTTTTGTCATTTCAGTGCAAAGTGAAGGACAGCACCGCGTCGTATGCACCACTGCGCGAATTTTTTTTTTTTTTTTTTTTTTTTGGGGGGGGGGGGGGGGAAGAAAAAGAATTGAATTGGCTGAATGGTTCTCCATTGAAATCTTGTGGCAAACTGACTACGCCATCCGGCTGCACTGCCGAACACGGAACACCGGTTTACTTCTTTTCGACTACTTTACTCAAAAAGCCAGGAAAGATGAAACCCCGCGTACGGCCGGCGGTCCGTACGAAAGCCCGCGGAGAGGCGGGCCGCGCTGCGGTGCACACGACTGATTGTGGTCATCAATCGCGGACGCAGAGGTAACGAGTACGAGCGGCGGGGTCGGGTCGCCGCTGGCCGGCCGGCGGCCGAATGACGGATGGCGCCGGGGGCGGCAGCGGCGGCGGCCGCAGCCGCCGACACCCGACACCCGATCCCACCGCCAATTTACCTGCCCTGAAATTTTGCGCGCGCCGCACCCAGCCGCACGCACGCTCATCCATCACGTAATGAATCTCGCCGCCCGACCGAAATACCATATTTCTGCGTGAAGGAGCTCGCGCCTGTAACCGGATGTAAAGCGATTTCTATGAAATATTCTGCTGATCGGTAACCTAATGCCAGATGCGACCGAGACGGTCGTCACTTCCAATTATTGTGTTACAAGCAGATTTACAATAACGATGGCCTTTTTTCCCAAGTAGAAAAACTAATTTATATTTCAGCTAAAACCTAGGCAGCGGCTGTACGAAAACTGGTTGTTCTCACGGTTAGCGTGGCCTATAGTCGGATTTACGTTATATGATACTATAAGTCCTATAGACCACCTCAAGTCTCAAACACCTATGGAGTATATACATATACACTGAAGCGACGAATGAAATTAGTATCTAGGCTGAGATTCGAACCCAAGCCTCCTGCGTACTAGGCAGATGCACAATCCACTGTGCCACCCTGCCACAGTGGCCTTTGCACAACTGCACGGACTAACCCTATACTAGCACGCCTCCCTCCCACAGTCAATTCCTATTCATGCTTCAGCTCACTGGTATTATCACGAAACTGAGCGGGAGATCCAGGTTCGAATACCGACCTTGGTATAAATTTTCAGTGGTCTCTTCAGTCTGCATATACACATCACATATGTTTGAGAGTTGAAAAGATATCTGTAACCATATAGTTTCATCTGATTAAAGCACCTCTGCCTGGTTTGAGGAGGGATCCCCAGTTTCGTTCGATGCTGAGATGCTAATCCAGTAAACTTGGAGAACCTCTGCATATACTGTTCGAGTTTAGGGTGAATACTAGGGGGGGGGGGGGGGGGGGCGCTGAGGCATCTATGGGAATCTGGATTGAGGAAGGAGGCGTGCTAGGGTAGTCCGTGCAATTGCGCAAAGTCACTGTGGCACGGTTGCGTAGTGGTTAGCGCATTGCCTAGTAAGCTACAGACCCGGGTTCGAACCCTAGGCTCAGTGCAAATTTTCATTCGGCACTTCAGTCCACATACATACATGATTTATATTAGCTGGTCTTCGACATGAAAGAACCAAGGTTGTATCGCAAGTAGTGTGTGCAGGCAGCTGTCATAGTGTTCTGCTCATCGCTGCGACAGAAAATCTCATTACAGTAACTATCACCCTCAAAAATCACGTGAAATTTCTGAAATTGACACTGCCCATCGCGAGACTGTATGGTACCTAGTGACGCTGCGCGCACGTGACCCGTTAACGAATTTAAATAAGCGGAACAGAAGCGAATGGGAAATCAGTTGTTCGTCGATAAGGGCCGCAAATGGGGCAAACACACTGACATAAGCGAATCTTGCAAATGGTAATTCGTTACGGGAAATTCGCTTATCTGCAACGGCGAAGTAAGTCGGCTGCCTTCAGTATCTACTACACAAAGTACATGACAAGGTATTGGATGTCCGCGACTCCTAACTTTCGAGGTCGATGGGGTGACATCTCTGTAAAGCAGGACAGGCGGCGATATGTGTGTCGTTCTAGCGGGAGAGAAAAATGCTGGTTCAGGAGCAAGTTTTTGGGAGCACACCGTTCGGCGCACATTGCTGAGCCTTCAGCTCTGCAGCATACGACCCTTACACAACTCTAACGACATCGTTAACTACAACTGCAGAGGGCACGCGATCGAGGCTCCACTGTGGGGCAAGCGGAACGTGTCGCCTGATCAGATGAATCACGTTTCTTGTTACACCAGGTCGAGGATCGCGTCCGGGTACGCAGTTACCCGGGCCAACGTCCGCTCGAAACGTGCACAGCGCAATAGACGCAGGCCAGCACAGAGTAGTATTAAGCCACGTGAGACATTCACGTGGGATTACACGGAATCGGTGGCACTACCATGGTACAAGGCACCACGATAGTCGAGGACTACGAGAATGTCAGAGTGACATTTATTGAACTATATGAAATAAAATCCTCGTAACTCTTGAACGGTTTGCGTTAGGACGTTCAAACAGCACGTTTGGCGGTGGGGCATGATCGGAATTGTATGGTTTGGTATGGTTTAGATCGACCCTATCGAAGCAGGAGTGTGTTTGATATCCTGGAGGAGCACTTTGGGGACAGCATTCTGACTTTGGAGTACCCAGAGGCCTCGATTGGCCGCCATAGTCTCCGGATCGGAACACATGTGACTCCTTTTTGTGGGGCCATATTATAGACTACTTGTACAGCAATAACCCAGAACCGTTGCTGAGCTGAAAACAGCCATTCAGAAGGTCACTGACAGAATCGATGTTCCGAACTTCAGCGGGTCATGCAGAATTTCGCTATCGTCTGCGCCACATCATCGGCAATGGTGGCGGGCAAATGGAACGTGTCATAACGTAAGTCCGAATACCTGTAGTGAGGTTTACATGTTGAATAAAGTGTATGAACGCCGTAGTTTGTAACTAATTTAGGTTTTTTTCATATACATCAATAATTGTCACCCTGCGCCTGCAATCTTTCACATTCTACGTACTCCTAGTCGGCGATGGCATCTTTCAGCTGAATAACTGTCACAAGGCCAGAATCAAGCTGACCTGAACGCGAAGCAAATCCTCTAGGACACACTCGGGCGCCAGATTCGCGCCCACAAACCTCATGCCCGTAGTTTAAGAGAATCACGTGATTTGTGCTTAGACATCTGGTGCCACATACCTCCCGAAAACCTAACAAGCACATGTCGAATCCATGCCTAATAGAATCACTGCCGTGCTGCCTTCCGATGGTGGGCCAGCACTGCTATTTAGAACGTCGTCATAACGTTCATGCATATCAATGCAGATTTCTGTAGTACCCTCAAGCACGTAAAAAATCTATTCTTAATTTTAACTAGGGCCAGAGTTATGCCTCTTCTTTCAAATAGTTGATTTTTTCGCTTCTGGCTAAGTTTCATACTTCAGAACCGGCAGCAAGCACAATGCTTTGCGCAGCGTCCCTTGGCACTAGTGGGACTCCGCAATTCCACAATACAGGTGGTGTATTGTTGGCGAAAGTAGTCCAGGCCGTTCGCCGTCGAATGACAGCTACTTTAAATCAGACTGCACCAGTAATTACCCATGTTAAGACCATCTGCCGCGACTTTTCAAAATATTTTAACACTGCCTGAAGAACTAGTCGATAAAATACGTGATTGTGAAAAAAGTGAGAATGTATGTACCTGTTTTGACATTCTAAGGAAGAGGAAGACGGGGTGGCAAACTAAAGTTCCAGTATGCTTGCTTGTGTTTTCATTATGTCACTATTCACCGTATCAGTTTAAAAAAATTATCCTAAAACCGTACTGATTATAACCTCTACATACAGACAAATATAAGTTCATCAAAGCTAAATTACAGGTTTTATAGCTCTCAAAGCGTTAGCAAAGTCCAATCGAGGAAGCACAATTAAACATCACGAAACAAACTAGGTAAAACATTATAAAAACTTCGTGGTATGATAAAAATGTGTGACAGTCTGAAGGAAAAATACACTTACTTCAGGAAGCAAAAGAACTAGGTGATATTAATATGGAAGAAACGACGTCGGCAATACAGGTTACAAAAAATGGGAAAGTACTTCGTGTGGTTGCAAAGTTAACTAAGAACTGTATAACGCACTTAATTTTAGACTTTTAGATAATTTTATATGAATGTTGGAAGCATAATAAAATACCTCAAAATTAAAAGAAGACAAAAAAACAAAGATGGTGTGTGTGTTTCACGTCTCGTCATAACCATTGAACCGATTTCAGCCAAACTTGGTACACACATACCTTACAGTCATTCGACAGTCACTGTGGAGGTAAGAAGAACCAACCTATCAAACGGATGGAGGTGAAAAAGAAGCTTACCTTCTAACGCGTGAATTCCTAGAATTTATTAATCCAATATCTGAGAATATGAGCAGCTACAGACTTGTAGAAAACTTTATACATAATTTCAACCCTTTACGAAACATTTTCTCGTTGATTGATTTAAAAGAGGGAGGAAGGGACCAAACTGCTAGGACATCGGTCCCTTTTTCCGAATAAAACAATGCCACAAGGGTGAGAATAAAGCAACCAAAACTGACAACCCAAAATGGAGAGAAACGAAAAACCACAAGAACGACGGAAAAGCAACAAACAGTTAAATGGAAAAAGGGGAGAAGAAAACAACAGAAACGCAAGAATCAGGTAGAATAGATTAAAACGACAAAACGGATTTCCATGGACGGCTGACCATGAAAATAAAAAGGAGAAGCCAGACACTCTGCAACACATTAAAACCTCCACCTGTGGAGGACACAGGGACAAAGGACATGCGCTAAAATTTAGATCAAATGATAAAACCCACCCTCACGAATAAAACGTAAAACTAAATCAGCCGATGAGGCGTTGTCACATAAAATTAGCGGCAACGAGTCCGGTAACCGAAGATTTCGTCGCAGGGCAGTCAAAGTGGGGCAGTGCACCAGAATATGGGCCACTGTCAACCGGGCGCCGCATCGACAGTGAGGCGCAGGAGGTAGCCGTGGGCCGCGCGCGCGGGATTAGCCTAAGCCAGCAATTCATTATTTTGTTTTTGTGCTTATGTACATACATGGTTGTTTTAATAAAGGAAAGGGGAAAAAAAAGAAAAAAGTCTAAGGCGCTGCAGTCGTGGACTGCACGGCTAGTCCCGGCGGAGGTCCAAGTCCTCCCTCGGGCATGGGTGTGTGTGTTTGTCCTTAGGATAATTTAGGTTAAGTAGTGTGTAAGCTTAGGGACTGATGACCTTAGCAGGTAAGTCCCATAATATTTCACACACAATGTAACTTCTTTTTTAGGTAGCCGTGGGTCGCCCAAGCGTAGCCAACGCGTAGCCGGCAGAGAACCACAGAGTTCCTGGGAGAGGCCCGCATGGAGGACTGCCACACATTCGTAGTCTCCTTAATGGCACGCAGTTTGTTGTGCGAACTGGCACTATGCCATTTCGTCTCCCAAAGCCGAAAAATCTGGCGACGTAAAAACGAATGCAGGTCAGTTATTGGAATGCCGATCTCCATAAGCGGTTTCGTGTAGCCTGTTTGGCCAGCTTGTCAGCAAGTTTTTTGCCAGGGATTCCGACGTGTCCTGGGGTCCACACAAACACCATTGAACGACCGGACCGTTCCAGGGCACAGGTGGAATCCTGGATGGTCGCTGCAAAGGATGACGAGGGTAGCACGGGTCGATAGCTTGTAGGCTTGTAACACCATAATCGATAGTGACTAGTTTATACAGAGTAATTTACTATGTGAAGTATAAAGTGTTTACTCTTTACTGCTTAATGTCTTTGCATTACTGTAAGGAAGTGGAGTTTAGCGAAATATGTTTGCAGAATTATAACTGTGTGCTTAAATAATGGAATTTCATTAAATATATTTATTTATGTATGAAAATCTGCAATGTAAAAAAACTGGTTCATACTTAGGGATTTGTATTGTATTATATAAAAGACAGTGATTCCCCTCCGCTACGGAGTGGTGAGGCGCGAGCTAAAAGGTGGAATTGGCGCTGAATCTGGGCGGCAAGCGAGAGAGACAATAGGCAGTCAATGGTCAGCAGTTGTGGAGTCAACACCGCAGGTACGGAGTGAAGCATTCGGTATCATTGCGCCACTGCTCCAACAACTTCAGGAGGTTAGAACTGTATATCAGTATGAACCAGTGTGTTTGGGCGTTCCAATTTTTTCAATAATAATCCAAGTGTTGCAAAAACTGGTATTTAAACCATGAATTTACTCGTTTCATGGTACCTAACAGGGTTCTCTCCTCAAAATTACTAAACACCGAGTAGCCTATGTATGAAAACTGATAATAATCTGTGTTATTTGCTTATGCCTAATTCCTGAATGCAAAAATATATAAATGTGGATAGTCAGATTAATGGTTTCATTGAAATCAAAGGAAACACTTACTGGTGAATTTATAAAAATCTCCAATGTGTTTTAATTTGCTTCTAATTTACAAATATCAGTGTTTTAATGTTCAGTGGTACAAAAGTTGTCAATGAAAATCATTTGCTCCCCCAGTGGTGTTATAAAGCATATGGCTTTGATGCTATTTGAAGATGAATCTTTAGTTGAAGTCATTTCTGAAGTTGTAGAGAGTATTGTCAGTGCAAATAATGTTAAAACTTTCCAATACAAATGATCTTAAGTGGGGCAGTAATTCAGCTTTTTTCATAAATCAAAATATTTCTGAAAACTGTGTAGAGTTTGCTTATATAAAGAAGGGATGGTTTGTGGGACCTGATGTCATTCTTTTATGTTAGGAAGAAACCGAACTGAATAGTTGTTTTCTAGCTAAAGAAACTAGAAGTGATTATTTAAAAGAGTATATTTAAAGGTGTATGTACAGTGTTACCTTATTGCATTTGTGATGTGTATATATGTGTTAGTCAAACTTTAATTCTTACTAGATGCCACTTCCGTCTTGTGTATGCCCTAGGGAACAATTCATATGCGAAATTAGTGAAAGGTAGAAATGAAGATTGTGGTTAACAGGGATAAAGAAACTCTTCTCTCTTCCATTTCTGTGATTGATTAACTATACTGTTGATAACTGCTGCTACCCACTGTGTATCTGGTTATTGTAGGTGTTCATTCACTTGATTAAGAAAGGATTTATGAAACTTTCTTTTCCGAGAGTAAAAACAGATTCATTAATGTTTCCACTTTATTATGCCTAATTAGGCTGGCGACCGTTTTATATTTCATGTACAGGAACTCTGTTACTGTAATTTCTTACAAAATTTTAGTCTCTTTGTTGTCTACCAACTGCTACTATTACGAACTTCATGTTCGATTCCCTCTGTCTGCTAGGTAACACAGGTCAAACTTTTAAAAATCCTCCCAGAGGGTAACATTTACTGCAAGTTTAAACCAAATTTGGTAATCATTAACACGCGGCAGTGTTATAGGCTACTCAAGGAGTCAGTACACGGAAAAAACGACTCCCCAGGGCAAGAACGGATGTGCTCAAGAGCATGAGATATAGCCACCGCCTCTGCAGTGAAAACACTGCAGCCATCGAGGAAGGAATGCTGTTCAGTACGTCCTCCATGGACACACGCGAAGCCAACGTAACCATCAGCCTTCGAGCCGTCAGTGTAAACCACTTCATAGACTCGATACATGTCAAGAATCGAGATGAAGTGACAGTGGAGAGCCACGGGATGAACTGAGTCCTTTGGGCCATGTGGAAGGTACAGGCGAAGCCGCGGCCTAGGTGTACGCCATGGAGACGTACGCGATTGGACCTCGAGTATAGGTGGTAAAGGCATGACTCCAGTTCAGATAGAAGGGATCGGACGCGAACTGCAATTGTAAGCCCTGACCTCGGCCGCCGATGCGGGAGATGAACCGCCGTGGGTGGGAAAAGGAGACGGTAATTCGGAGGCGCTGGAAAACTACGAACGTGTGAAACGTAAGTGGCAAGCAGTTGTGCACGCCCGACTCCAGCCTCCGCAAGGGCGCTGGTCACCGGACTCGTCCTAAAAGCTCCCGTCGCTATTCCAACGCCACAGTGGTGCACTGGGTCGAGTAAACGCATAGCTGCGGGCGCCGCCGAACCGTAAACCAGACTACCATAGTCAAGATGGGATTGAACAAGGGCTCTGTATAGCTGCAGCAGCATAGAGCGATCTACAGCCCACTTGGTGTTGCTCAGGCGGCGGAGGGCATTGAGGTGCTGCCAGCACTTCCGATTAAGCTGATGAAGATGTGGAAGCCAAGTCAATCGGGCGTCGAAAACCAGTCCTAAAAATCGATACGTCTCCACTACAGGGAGGGGATCGTCAGTAAGGTAAAGTTCTGGTTCCGGATGAAAAATACGACGGTGACAGAAGAGAATAACACACGACTTTGTGGAAGAAAACTGAAAGCAGTGGGCTAGAGCCCATGACTACGCATTGTGGATGCCTCCCTGTAGCCGCCGCTCAACAACACCCGTACTGGTGGAGCAGTATGAAATGCAGAAGTCGTCTGCATACAGAGAGGGTGCGGCAGACGGCTCTATAGCTGCTGCTAGACCGTTAATGGCCACTAAAAATAGATATACACTCAATACAGAGCTTAGCGGGACCCCGTTCTCCTGGATATGGAGGGAACTATGGGAGGTACAAACTTAGACAAGGAAAGAACGAAGCGACAGGAAATTGATAAAAATCGGGAGCGGCCCTCGCATGCCCCACTCGTATAATGTGCCAACGATATGATGTTGCCAGGTGGTGTATAACCGCTTTTCATAAACCAAGAAAGACGGCAACAAGGTGTTGGCTTCTGGAAAAGGCTATTCGGGTGGCAGATTCGAGGGACACAAGATTATCAGTGGTAGAGCGACCCGGGCGGAAGCCGCGCTGGCACGGAGCCAGTAGGCCACGTGATTCCAGGACCCAACCCAATCGCCGACACACCACACGTTCCAGCCGCTTACAAAGAACGTTGATGAGGCTGATGAGCCGATTACTATCCACATCAAGCGGGTTTTGCCGGGTTTCAGCACTGGTATGACGGTGCTCTCCCGCCAGTGCGAGGGAAAGACGCCATCGCACCAGATCCGGTCGAAGATCATGGTCAGACGGAAGATATTTAATCATTTGACTGTGGTGCGATCAGGCCCAGGAGCTGTGTAGGAACAACGGGCAAGGGCACTGAGGAGGTCCCTCTCTGTAAATGCGGCGTTATAGGGTTCACTATAGCGTGTAGTGAACGAGAGGAATTTCCCTTCCATCCGCCGTTTGGGGGATAATTCTTCGACGCATTTATGTTTAACACCTGTTGGGGTCTGGTACCTAAAAACGTGTTTGATCTTCGCCCACACTTGGGTAGATGGCGTATGGCACCCAATGGTCGACGCGTACCTCTCCCAACACTCCTGTTACCGACTTTTGATAAGCTGGCGAACGCGGGCACGGAGCCGTTTAAAGGCTATGAGGTGCTCCAGGGAAGGATGCCGCTTATGTAGCTGCAGAGCTCGTCGACGCTCCGTAATTGCCTCAGGGACTTCCGGCGACTACCAAGGGACTATCTTTCGCCGCGAGCACCCTAAAGAACGAGGGATTGCGTTTTCCGCTGCAGAAACGATCGTTGTAGTTACCTGCTCAACCACCACATCGATGTTACCTTGTGGGAGAGATTCAACGGTTACAGCAAAAGTGAAGGCTTCCCAGTCTGCCTTGTTTAAAGCCCGTCTGGGCAAGCGTCCGTGGGCCTGACGCTGGGGCAATAACAGGAAGGTGAGGAAGTGGTCACTAGCGCACACGCCGTCATGTGCTCTACGGAGGGTAGATGGGAGGAAGTCCTGGCCTGCAAACCGAGAGATCAATGGCCGAACATGTGCCACGTGCCACACTGAAATGTGTTGCGGTCCCAGTATTTAAGAGGCAGAGCTCGAGTTGTGACAACAAATTTTCGACATCTCGGCCGCGGCCCGTAAGAACTGTGCCACCCCACAAAGGGTTAAGAGCGTTAAAATCTCCCAAAAGTAGGAAAGGTTTAGGGAGTTGATCAATCAGTGCAGCCAATGCTTTAAAGGGTACTGCACGATCTGGAAGAAGATACACGTTGCAGACAGTTATTTCCTACGTCGTCCTTATCCTGACAGCCACAGCTTCAAGAGGGGTTTGAAGGGGCACATGTTCACTGCATACGGAGTTCAGGACGTAGGCGCAAACTGCACCTGACACTCGATTATAGTTGCTACGGTCCCTGTAATGTCCCTTATAGCCACAGAGGGAGAGGTCCACATTGCCAGGAACCGGGTTTCCTAGAGTGCAATGCAGAAATCAGGTGCAAATCTTAACAGTTGCCATGATCAGCCAGGTGGTGGAAAGAACCCCGCCGCAATTCCACTGGAGGATGGCGTTATCATGAAGCACACAAGGTGGCAGGTTATGCCTCAGGGTCACATGCTGCCTCCGATTGAGTATTTGTAGTCATTTCTACGGTGGATGAGACACCAGTGAGAGCCAGGTCCACAGGGACTCTCAGATCTCCACTTTATCCTCAGAAGCAGAATTGATAGGGAGTGGTGCTGCTTAAAACAGTTGCAGTACCTACAGAGGAATATGCTCATTCAACACAATTTACAAATTCCACTCCATAATCATATAAAGCAATATCAAAGATCAGCTCATATTCTGTTTACTGAATAAGAAGGGACGTTTTTTCCTTAAAAAAAAGAAGGACGTGGTATTTAACTGTCAAAGATAGTTTTACTTGACAACTTATTGAAAAGTAATAGATGTTTCACCAAGAAACCACACGTAATATCAGTATTATATTTTAAGTAAAATCTATGGAATGTATGAATGAATAGACGATATTCTTTTCATCTCGTATTAGAAATTCAGAACATGTACGAAAACACATTATTTGTATTGAATCCGTTGAGAAGCTGACATCTTCAGTCCCAACAAGTGGGTAGTTTATGCTCTACACTGTTTTATATGCACTTCGTTGTAGCTATCCGCAGGAACAGTTTTATAACAAATACTGGGCTCCAGCTCAACATTCCTCAGTACTGAAGGAAACCCTTTGCAGTAGTTGAAGCATTCATTTTTTATATTCTGGGGGATTCAGTTGTATCTACGAGCTTATCAACTTCCTTATATTTAAAAAAATTAAAATAAAAAGTCGTCGATCATTTGTTACAGCTTGAAGTAACAGACGTCAGCGAAACATTCTGCTTGGAAACTAAACCATATAAAACAGGGTAGATGATAAACTACACTATGTGATCAAAAGTATCCGGACACCTGGCTGAAATTGACTTACTTACAAGTCCGTGACACCCTCCAACAGTAATGCTGGAATTCAATATAGTGTTGGCCCACCCTTAGCCTTGATGACAGCTTCTACTCTCGCAGGCAGACACTGAGTCAGGTGCTGGAATGTTTCTTGGGGAATGGCAGCCCATTCTTAACGGAGTGCTGCGCTGAGGAGAGGTATCGATATAGGTCGGTGAGATCTGACACGAAGTCGGCGTTCCGAAACATCCGAAAGGTGTTATATAGGATTCAGTTCAGGTCTCTGTGCAGGACAGTCCATTACAAGGACGTTATTGTCGCGTAACCACTCCGCCACAGGCCGTGCATTATGAACATGTGCTCGATCGTGTCGAAAGATGCAATCGTCACCCCCAATTGCTCTTCAACAGTGGGAAACAAGAAGGTGCTTAAAACATCAATGATGGACTGTGCTGTGATAGTGCCACGCAAAACAACAAGAGGTGCAAGCCTCCTCCATGAAAAACACGACCACACCATAACACCACCGCCTCTGAATTTTACGGTTGGCACTACAAACGCTCGCAGATAACGTTCACCGGGCATTCGCCATGCCACACCCAGCTATCGGATCGCCACATTGTGTACTGTGATTCCTCACTCCACACAACGTTCTTCCACTGTACAATCGTCCAAAGTTTACGCTCCTTACACCAAATGAGGCGTCGTTTGGCATTTACCGGCGTGATGACGTGTGGCTTATGAGCAGCCGCTCGACCTCCCGCCTAACAGTCATAGTACTTGTAGTGGATCCAGATGCAGTTTGGAATACCTGTGTGATGATCTGGATAGATGTCTGCCTATTAGTCATTAAGACCCTCTTCAACTGCCTGTGGTCTCTGTCACTCAACAGACGAGGTCGGCCTGTACGCTTTTGTGCTGTGCGTGTCCCTTCACTATGACATCGGAAATAAAGGACCTAGGGATGTTTAGGAGTGTGGAAATCTCGCGTAAAGACGTATGACACAAGTGAGACCCAATCACCTGACTACATTCCAAGTGCGTGAGTTCCGCGTAGCGCCCCATTCTGCTCTCTGACGATGTCTAATGACTACTGAGGTCGCTGATATGGATTAGCTGGCAGTAGGTGGCAGCACAATGCACGTAATATGAAAAACGTATGTTTTTGGGGGTGTCCGGAAAATTTTAGTCACATAGTGTACGTACCTGTGTCACCCATTTGCTTGGACTGGATGCGTCGTGTTCCCACCGAATTCAATACAAATGCTGTGTTTCCGTAAGTGTTTTGTCAAGGACTGAACGTAACCGCAGACGAGCACTGAAACCACCGACCCACGCAGAGGCTGTGTCGCTCATGTACCCGTACAGCGAGTACGAGTTCAGCGTACGAGTTGGCCAAACCTACTCTCAGTCGAGCCAGCGTTACCTCAGGCTTTCAGCCTATTTCCACGGAAACCGATTTCTAATTACAGAATACTACTAGCATTAAGGGAGATTTGTCTCCCCGATTCAGACAATTCAGCGCTACACACACTTACGCATTATTCCGTTACTTCTGTCACAGCATTTTCCTGTCAGTGTGCTACCGTTCAGCCACACACGGGATGAGCAGAGTTGGCCTGACGGCCTCTCGAATGCTACTGAATCCCACAATTGTGTGGTCCGATCCCTCAAACGACGTCCCAATTTGTATGTCGTAAGATAATACCCACTGCCATATTCTTCGTTAATTTAACACTCAAGTGTGCCCATATTCTGATACATGCAGTGCAATACCACGAAGAACAATACCGTTAATAAATAATTAAGTGCATTAAATGAAGCAATTCTATGACAACTTTCATACTTTTTTCACTAAGTTCTGCATCCTTTGATGAAGCTGACCCCAGTTCTGCCAGCAAACCCCTCAGCGAGGCGTCATGACCCGCCACACGTTGTCTGGCGAATCACAACATGGTCACATATCTTCAACAGCTGTGTAGGTCCTACCACTTAGCGGGACTGAACTACAAAATGGAGTCCTGCTATCTAGTCTCTTAGTAAGGCCGTACACGAAAATGTCCAACAGCGTCATCTTTGATGATCACCTAGTTATAGAAGAAAGGCCATCAAGGCGATACCATTCTTTTAGTAACTGTGTAGCGAAGAGATTTTCTCTAATATTTATTATAAAATGATCAAATAGTTAAATGTTAACGTAGGCTTCCGCGGCCATTGTCACAGTCAGTAAAATTTTTTTCTGGGTTTGTAACCGCATTGTCAATATGTAAAACTACCGACGTTTCGGTCACTGTTGCCAAGTGACCTCCTTCGGGATGTTTTCGTTTATTCCTGAATGAGAAAATCTTGTTTCTTATATACCTGCAGACGTGGCTCTTATTTAATTCTGGTAGGCTGTTAAGGATAATATAAGCACTTACCCCTTCATCTTTAACAACCTATCAGAATCAGACAACAGTCACGTCTGCAGGTCAATAAGAAACAAGATTTTCTCATTCAGAAGTAAATAAAAGCACCCCGAAGAAGGTAACTTGCAACAGTGACCGAAACGGTGGTAGTTTTACATATTGACGATGCGGTCAGAAACCCAGAAAAATTTTATCGACTGTAGTCAAATAGTTGTTAGATAAAAATAACTTATAATGTAATGCAGCAGTTCCTAATATACGTTTGGTGAGACTGTTAGTAGCAAGTGTGGCCCTCTTACAATACTAACAGTACATTGCCATCATCTGTATTTACAGTCATTAGGGTATAAGCAAACATATCCAAATGTTCGGTTTCTGCCCCCATAAGGTATTACACAACCAGGAGTCCTGGCTCTATACTACTCTGCCACACAGTATGCTTGCCCTGTTCGCTGTAGATCCAGTCACGCTAAGCAAGTTCACACATCTTTAAAAAAAACATGTTGATTGATCACTGGTTGCTTGACATCAAGATCACGTCATAAAGTTCACTGTTTGACACTAATCGCCCCACCAGACATTAGAAGTTGCATCGATGAACCACTGATATAAAGCACTTGACACTCACGCATGCTAATAGGCTATTTTCCTATGTTAAAAATATGGTTCAGATTCCAGAATTAAATTTTCACTCTGCAGTGGAGTGTGCGATAATAAGAAATTTACTGGCAGATTAAAACCGTGTGCAGGACCGAGACTCTTACTCGGTCTGGCATACAGTTTTAATCTGCCAGGAAGTTTCATGATTCAGATTGTCGTTGTGATTGATTATATTTAAATAGCAATTCTGGTCAATATCCTCACAAAATATCTGCTATTTTTATGTAATCAAAGCTTAAAAATCACTAAATATCAAGATCCGGTCACGTAATGGAATACGCTCTGTTATTGACTGATACTCTAGTGACGTCACAGGCTAAAAGAAAGACGAAGCTATACTTGTGTTATAGGAGCGTTAGCCGAAGTTACTATGCTTTTACGTACTTTTACTGCAAACAGTTTAGCTGTTTAGTGATGGAAAATCGCAACTCCAACTTTCAAGTAACAATACGAAGGAATTTTCCGAATGCTGGTAGTGGACGCCTTGCGAAAGTTGATGCGTTTATGCTCAATCCATTTAGAGCCGCCATATGTCCAACGACGGACACTATTTTTCCCTGCTCCGCGCAACATCATTAAACTCGCCCAAGACTGAGGAACTGCACACTTTTTGCAAATGGGTTTGTATATTATAATTAGATTGTCGACTGTCAGTCATGGGCTGCGACCCAAAGCACAACAAAATTACTCTTGGAAAAACTTCCTGCGTAAAAGGTATTCAGCAGAGACACTGCACCTGTTGGGCATTGCGTAGCGCAACTGATAGCGCATTCGACTGCAGTGAAAGAGGTCACATGTTCGACTCCTGGAAGGCTCATCTATTTTTTAGAAACTGTAGCTGTTGTTTCGAGTGTGGCATGTATTATATATAGCTTCACATTCGTCTTAGTCTGAGAAACGGACAACAGAAGATAATTGCATTTACTTTGCGAGCAAACAATTCACTTTATTTGTAAAGGATTTCTAGTAGTGAAAAGATTCCCATACATCCACAAAACAATGAGGCCGTAGGACTACGAGGTTATACGGAGAGATATAAAGCGTGTGCAACATGCAGGTAACACAAACGACAATGGTTGTGAATTTGCATTAACGTTAGCGCCCGATACAGTCTTACTTCATCTTTATGTAAGATGCTGAAACTGCAAAAGTTTAAACAATAAGGGTCCAAGCTGGACAGTGCGAATATAAAAAAAGAAACATTGTTTCTAGTAATGTGAAAAGTTTTTGGTCACATTAAACAGAAAATATCTTTCTGAAAGTGTGTTTAGGAACAGCGACAGCAAATGTAAGCGCATGTAATTAGCAGAGAAAACAATAATAATCTGTTTCTGATCGGTGTGCTGACGTTTTGTGATTGTGATACTGCTTTCACATGAGAGGACTGACGAGTCGTTTTACATATGTGTGTGAAATCTTATGGGACTTAACTGCTAAGGTCATCAGTCCCTACGCTTACAAACTACTTAATCTAAATTACCCTAAGAACACACACACACACACACACACACACACACACACACACACACGCCCGAGGGAGGACTCGAACCTCCGCCGGGACCAGCCGCGCAGTCCATGACTGCAGCGCCAGAGACCGCTCGGCTAATCCTGCGCGGCAGTCGTTTTACAAATAAGTTAAAATGTTCTTCCGGGTTAAATCCGAAACAGCGATCTAAGGACATCGTCTTGTAAAATTCGACAGTTTACCGTTTTAACAACTGAGCCACCGAATAATTGAGGTGTAGGCAGGTAAAACGACAGTTTTCACTAGGTGTTTAATTTCGTTGTAACTGTGGGAGAGCATATCTCTGAGATAAGTTAACATTAATTTCACATTGCAACATAATTTTAATTAACTTAGAACTTATGCGTCGACGTGGTGGCAATTTGCCCGTACATTGCAACCCCCTTTTACGCATCTTCTCATTCTCTGGAACACTCACAAGCAACTTTTCATGAGTTTTTATAGATGTATTCATACAGTAAGGTACTACACACCATTTGTAACCCATTTCCCGAAACGTAAATTCCAAAACAAAACGACATTGTGAATAAGCATTATGACAGTAGGAGCAGCGAGCTAGTCTGTGACGTCACAGGCATCACAGGACTCGAATGGAGCATTTCAGCAGGCGTTCGGATTATTTAAAATTCATTTCCGTTTTTATAAAAGAATACTGACATTCAAGAGGAAAAAAAGCATTTTGCAAGCATAAAATGCTATAATTAATCATTTAAGACCATTTCCATGAAACAGTCAAATAAGCTATTGTGTAGCTATCAAT
This sequence comes from Schistocerca gregaria, assembly GCF_023897955.1. Taxonomy (NCBI): domain Eukaryota; kingdom Metazoa; phylum Arthropoda; class Insecta; order Orthoptera; family Acrididae; genus Schistocerca; species Schistocerca gregaria. The sequence goes on from NC_064924.1 coordinate 518,700,185, forward strand.
CTGCCTGCGAACAATTCTAGCCTAGAGCAGTCTCCTCCATACAACCGAAAATCTACACTAACCTAGCAAGACTTCAAAGTTAAGATTATGGACGACGAGAAACAGTCAATATGCTGGATGGATGATATCAACCGATTATTTCTCACCATCACCACCACCACCACCACCACCACCACCACCACCACCACCACCACCAAGGACGGTGTGTTCACTAGCCTACCAAAGAACAAAAATTCTAGATTAAAACTACTTAATATATATCTCAGTTGGTGCATTTTTCCCACTGATTAACCTTCATTACAAGGCTTAAAATTCTAAATGTCTAATGTTCGATAGCCGTGAGGACATGTATAGTATAGCGGGCAATGTTTCTTAATGAATAAGTTCAATACCAGTAAACTAAACTAAACCAATCACGGCAACTATTAGTGTATTCGGACACATTTACCAGTTGTCTTTCTTAATAGCGACATAGCTCATTAGTGAAATTCGGATACTGATGCTAGATAACACCCCTTTGTTTGAAGAATAAATCAACACATATTTGTGCCTTCAACATACTTTTGTCCTTTAAACCAAGTAAATATGGGGTGGGATTCGATTTCCTCCTCTTCGGAAAACACAAAATTTTTGAAAAATGGTTTGACGTAATGTGATTCTAAGTTGAGGATTATCAAGGAGGAAAATTATCATTCTGTCTCCGAAATGCTAAGAAGCTGATTGGCTACAATATGTTCCAGCCAATCAGAGAAGGGAACAATCACGTGTTCGGAAGGAAGTAGACTCACGCGCGCTAGTGTCGAGGAGTCCTGGAAAGGTTTAGAAGTGTGAAGACTTAGGTACTAATTTCGTAAAAATGTTGTAATCTGTTCTTGTTGAAAAACTGAACGGTTTGGAAAAATCATAAGACTGGGTGTAAATAACATTTCTGAAAGTTTTTAAATTTTTTAGACAATTCTTTGACTATTTCCCGATACGCTAAGGAATCCCTAAGACGAATGGCTATGCAATCGTAGTTCATATTACTGCAAAATGTTCAAATGTGTGTGAAATCTTATGGGACTTAACTGCTGAGGTCATCAGTCCCTAAGCTTACACACTATTTAACGTAAATTATCCTCCGGACGAACACACACACCCTTGCCCGAGGGAGGACTCGAACCTCCGCCGGGACCAGCCGCACAGTCCATGACTGTAGCGCCCAAGACCGCTCGGCTAACCCCGCGCGGCGTATTACTGCACAATGGTGACTAAACACCGTTATTGAGCTGCCCCTAGCTATGGGTTTTATGCAAGCCGCAACTACTATAAAAACCACGCACGTTTTCATATTCTCTCGCTCGCTACGCGCGAAGTATTAGTACTACAGAAAAAAAAAATGAACTGGACCTTTTACTGGGATATTTAATGTAGTTAAATTCAGTATTGGGATACGTTTTCGCTGGAGGCCACGGTTTCCGAGTTATTCAAGCAAAACGCGTTTAAAAGTGACTTTCTTTCTTGAATAATTCGATAACTACCCAGTATAAAACGTAACAACACTGAATTTCCTACAAAAAGGTCCTGTTCGTTTTTCTGTAGGAGCGATAATTTACTTAGAGAGAGAGAGATAGAGAGAGAATGAAAATCTTGCTCGTAGTACATCAAGGCGTTGCGGGTTGCATAAAACCCCATAGGTAAGAGCAGCTGAATCGCCCAGTATAGTTTAAGCGAGCATACAAAACTAATAACCATCGTGTGAAATTTACAACTTGTAAACAATTGCTGCTCTTTGGAAAGCAAGTCGCGAATTCTATAACAAAACAGCACAAGCTATGAATAAGTATATGTTTTTACATCGATAACTGCGTGTTGTTGTTGTGGTCTTCAGTCCTGAGACTGGTTTGATGCAGCACTCCACGCTACTCTGTCCTGTGCAAGATTCTTCATCTCCCAGTACCTACCGCAACCTATATCCTTCTGAATCTGCTTAGTGTATTCATCTCTTGGTCTCACTCTACAATTTTTACCCTCCACGCTGCCCTCCAATACTAAATTGGTGATCCCTTGATGCCTCAGAACATCTCCTATCAACCGATCCCTTCTTCTGCTCAAGTTGTGCCACAAACTTCTCTTCTCCCCAATAATATTCAATACCTCCTCATTAGTTATGTGATCTACCCATTTAATCTTCAACATTCTTGTGTAGCACCACATTTCGAAAGCTTCCATTCTCTTCTTGTCCACACTAGTTATCGTCCATGTTTCACTTCCATACATGGCTACACTCCATACAAATACTTTCAGAAATGACTTCCTGACACTTAAACCTATACTCGATGTTAACAAATTTCTCTTCTTCAGAAACACTTTCCTTGCCGTTGCCAGTCTACATTTTGTATCCTCTCGACTTCGACCATCATCAGTTATTTTGCTCCCCAAATAGCAAAACTCCTTTACTACTTCCAGTGACTCATTTCCTAGTCTAATTCCCTCAGCATCACCCGACTTAATTCGACTACATTCCATTATCCTCGTTTTGCTTTTGTTGATGTTCATCTTATATCCTCCTTTCAAGACACTGTCCATTCCGTTCAACTGCTCTTCCAAGTCCTTTGCTGTTTCTGACAGAATTACAATGTCATCGGCGAACCTCAAAGTTTTTATTTCTTATCCATGGATTTTAATACCTACTCCGAATTTTTCTTTTGTTTCCTTTACTGCTTGCTCAATATGCAGATTGAATAACATCGGGGAGAGACAACAACCCTGTGTCACTCCCTTCCCAACCACTGCTTCCCTTTCATGTCCCTCGACTCTTATAATTGCCATCTGGTTTCTGTACAAATTGTAAATAGCCTTTCGCTCCCTGTATTTTACCCCTGCCACCTTTAGAATTTGAAAGAGAGTATTCCAGTCAACATAACTGCGTGTAAGGGCGGAATTATTAGTAGCATGTGTCTCGTTAGTCTTGAGAATACGGCACACACATTTTCGACAAGAACTTGTTCTATGTAGTGGCCTCAAAGAGCCGTCGAACAATGAACGCACTTTACAGCGCGAAACAAAACGTTTTACCAGATGTACCGGTATGAAATTAGCGATAAGATACAAACGTGTCGATAGGGAACATTTGTTGTGAACGAGACTTTATATATATTTGTATGACATCTGTCAAAAGCCATGGGACAAACAACATCACATGTTTTCATCGTGTTAACAATGTCGAATTTTGTACCAGAAAGTGATGATTTGCGGAAAACATAATTTTTTTGTTTTCATTAGAAAAAAAAGTGCTGCAGAGTTGCATCGAATGCTTGTCGAGGCATATGGTGATCATGCTCTATCAAAAGCAACATGCAAAAGTTGGTTTCAACGGTTCAGAAATAATGATTTTGATGTAAGAAATTAAGAACGTGGAAGACCACCAAAAAAATTCGAAGACGCAGAATTGCAAGCAATACTGGATAAGAAGATACGTTGAGTCAGAAGCAAATGGCACCAATTCCAAATGTTGCAAACAAACAATTTCTGACTGTTTGAAAGCTATGGGAAAGATCCAAAAGTGTGGAAAATGGGTGCCACATGAATTGAATGAGAGACAGATGGAAAACCGAAAAACGATGTCAAATTTTGATTCAAAGACATGAAAGAAAATAAATTTGTCATCGAATTGGTACTGGCGATGAAAAATGGATTCATTTTAAGGAAGCTAAACGGGAAAAATCATGGGTTAATCCAGGACAACCATCACCATCGACTGCAAAATCAGATCGATTCGGCAAGAAGACAATCCTGTGTGTTTGGTGGAATCAGAAAGGTGTGGTGTATCATGAGCTTCTAAAACCCGCTGAAACTGTGAATACTAATCGCTACAGACAACAAATGATCAATATTAATTATGCATTGATCGAAAAAAGACCAGAATGGGCCAGAAGACATGGCAAAGTATTTTTTTTTTTTTTTACACAACAATGCACCTGCACCCAAAGTAAAACTGGTTCAGGATACAATCAAAACACTTGGCTGGGAGCTGCTACCCCACCCGCCGTTTTCACCAAACTTGGCCGCTTCCGACTACCATTTGTTTTCATCAATAGGACAAGCATTGGCTGAGGAACACTTCGATTACTACGAAGAAGTGGAAAATTGGATGTCTGATTGGTTTGCTTGAAAAGACGAACATTTCTATTGCCGTGGTGTCCACAAATCGCCAGAAAGATGGTCAAAATGTATAGAAAGCAATGGTCAGTACTTTGAATAAAATGTTTTTACTTTTCAATTCAAAATTAGTGTTTCATTTTCACAAAAAAAAACGCTCATTTCATACCGGTACACCTGGTATGTACCCTCTGTCACGCACATATAGTGCAGCCCGTCTTTTACACAGTTTTTCCCGGGTGAACCACATTTTATGTCACATCAGACAGACAGAACGATGCCGCGCCACAGCACAATGAAGACAAGTAACAAATCCCCTACGAAACGCCACAACAGGCAGCCGTGACTGTCGAAATGGCGGTCGCATCGGAGGTGAGTCTTTGACACCCTGAGGCGTGTTGTTGCAGACGGAGGCTAGAGAGTGGGCACTTGGCCGTTTCGGAACGAACAGAAAGTCGTCGCCGGCAGAAAACAGCCATGCTAGCAGTGAACAGCTAATGGGATAGCCGTGTAGGACGCGAGTGGCGGCGGCGGCGGCGGCGGCGGCGGCGTCGCTACGTCGTGGTGGTGGCGGCGCCGCCTAGCGAGCCACGTGGCGCGACGTCCCGAGAGCGCTTCGCCAGCCGCTGAGGCACAGCTGTTCTACAGTGGGGGGGACAAATATATACAAGCACCAAAACCACAGAGCGTAACCACAGCTAATGCGATGTACGAAAACCTTTGCCATTCAAAACAAATACTAAGCGTCACGGCACGGAAAAATACAGGTCCTGTATGGTTTTCAAGGCTGTCTTACACCATTCTTCCTGCAAAACATTGGCAAGTTCACGTAACGCTGGTGGAGATGCAAGGCGATTACGCAGCCTTCTCTCCAACGTAGACCATAAACGCTCAATGATTCTGAGCTCTAGTGACTAGTGTCCAGGAGAGATGCGACAGTTCGTCCTCGTTGACAGAAAACCAGTACCGGATGATGTGAGCTTGTGTGAACAGAGTTCATGTCGTCTCGGAACACACATTGCATCATGAAAGTTCAAATGGTTGAAATGGCTCTGAGCACTATGGGACTTAACAGCTGTGGTCATCAATCCCCTAGAACTTAGAACTACTTAAACCTAACTAACCTAAGGACATCACACACATCCATGCCCGAGGCAGGATTCGAACCTGCGACCGTAGCAGTCTGCATCATGAACGCACCTAGTCACATACTCCTTGGCACTAGTGTGACCTTGCAGAGTACCCATAAAGGCACATGAAACATCGCGATATGCCTGTCCAGATCATCGCCGAACCCTGGCCGTGTTTCACTATTGGGATATAAACTCAGCCAGATGTTTGAAACATTGTCTAACGAAACCTCGTCCGACCAAATAAATTTCTTCCATTGCTCCATACTAGAGGCTTTATGGCTTCGGCACCACATTTCCCTGTTACAGGTATTTGCATCAATGTTAAATTATTTTGGAATTCCCTGCTCAAGAACTCCTTTCCTGTTGTTTTGGTGCTAACAGAGTTCGTGAGTGCGACATTCAGTTCTGCAGTCAGTTTTCAATTGTCGTCGTCTTATTTTTCCCTCACAATTCTCTGTGTCATCGGTCAAGATCACATAAAGTCTTTCGTCCGCTTGGGACTTAGCGGATGATGTTTTTCCGCTTTCCCTGTAGGCGATATAAATCTTCGACACGGAGCCTCTTGAAAGACCAAACATTTCGGACACCTTGGTTATAGAAGCGCACACTATATTTTTAAATTTGCCGGCTCTGGAATGCAACTGGTTGCGACTGCTTAGCTCACAGCTCCTCGGAAGAGTGTTCTGACCACGACTCACACTTCCAACGTATTGAGGACATTGCTCACGAGCCATTCGTGGTAAAATACGACAGCGCAACCAGCAGACTTGACTAGCATAAGCATTTACGCTGAAGCGTGCACTCCTCGTGGTGTTTCCATATTTTCGCCCAACGCTTGTAAGTACCCCAGTTGGCACACGTGCCTTCACTGCATAAGACACTCCTCACATGATTGGAATCTAACCCAGGACAACGGCGCATAGTCTGGACAACAGAATGGCTATTGACAGCGTTTCAGAGTGCTCGAGCATACATGGTCTCTGCCTTTATTTCTTTCTTTGTTCCCTTTTTTATGCGAAAACGAAGCGCCTTGCGACATGCCGGTGGCTGGACTCTGTTCGTCACATATCTCTAGTGTCTTCGTATGTCGTTTAGTTTTCGACTAAATGTTATTTCAATGAAATGCAGTACAGTGCTCGTGGAGTTTTTTTAAGTCTCATTTAAGTTAGTTTTGAGTTCATTGGGGAAGAAAAACGGAAAAGTTTGAGCTTCTGAAGCAGGACGACGTTCTGAGTACAGTAACACACATGCAGATTGATAACAAACATACACAAAACATAAGCACTATATTTTTTGCATTGTATACGACGTAAATGACATTGTTCCACAAAATGTTAAAACAGTTCTAACCAGAGTTCCGACAAATAAGTTGAACGCACTTCGCAAGTGGTCGTGAGTCAACTGAAGATGTCACTTGAAAAGGACGCACTGAACTTCAAGTGGTGGCGCTCGCAGTCAAAAAATTGAAGGATTTGATGCATACCAGCCATCGTATACCACAGAACTTGCAAAACAGGTCCGAATCTCAGCTGATTACTTGCCACGAGATTTTAACGGAAAATTCGTTGGTATCTTGTTCACCAAAGAGTAGAAGAAATATCGAGACTCCGTTTGCTAGGAACTCCTTGAAGAAGGTAACTAGAAATATTTGTCGAAAGTTTCATCATAGGTGGGAATGTTGGGTTTATGGCTACGACACAGTAACCGAACAGAGCTGACACAGAATTTCCCCGCTACATTAATGTTACTCAACGAGTCTCCTGAAAGAGCAACCATTCACATTAACAGAGATGCTCTGCAACAAATGCGTTCCGATCCTACTTGTAGCGTACGAAGGGCAGCACTAGTGGGGGTAGCAAGATTAATCCGTGATTCGGGCTGGTCATGCAAAAAGATTGATTAACTTAGGAAACCTCGTAGAAGCTCACTTAAAACTTGCACCCCAAATATTGTGGGAATCGAAAGTGCTATTGATGTGTTATTTTCACATAATGGATTCGTAGCCTGCGGCTCGTATTGTTAATCAATAAACAGATTGCAATAACACTTAAAAAGTTTATTGTTGTGCAAACATACATTTTTTTTAAACTGAACGAAGTCGGGTAAATTATGTCATTGGTGCTTGTTGCAGAATTCAGGTGCGAATCGTTTAAGAAATGCCGTATTTTGAAAAGTGCCCTCGCCCACACTTGCACAACATATGTACGTGAGTATTAAAACCTCTCAAAATTAACGGTTTCTGAAAACACCGATTTTCGGATTTTTTTATTCCTACTATTTCCTGTAATATACGCAGATATTGAACAACGATTGAAAAATCTTGGCTCCCTCAGTTTCAAGATACACAAAATCAAAATATTAAATAGGCAAATAAAAGAAAACAGTCTGTCAACCGTTCGCTGCTTTTCTCGATAGATGATTACTGGTCGAACACTACTAAAAATTACCAGTATTCTCCTGCTGATTCTAATTTTTTGAATCTCTGCTCGTATAATCATGGATCATACCACTATTTGAAGATTACGAATAGTCAGTGCTAAAGGGTGAAAACAGATAATGAAATATTCTACTTTTCGAGTTAATATGTACGTTTCTGGAAAGCAACAGTCAGATACAGGCATATTATGTAGACACAGGCAACAAATCAACTACTTTCTATTTTTATTGTAAACTATGAATAAACTGTTAAGTTTTCTCTTAGTAGGCCTCTGGTGTCACAAGTGTGTTGTGGATCCAGCCGTTCTTAATCTTGTAGAAACAAATGGTGCATTGTACTTCACTGATATCGCACACTGTAAATTACTTCGAGTTTAGGGATAGTGTCATTCTGTAATACAATTGATGTCCGACAACTGCGAGAAACTACTTACAGAGCAGATGGAGCAAGCCACTGTATATTCACGCGTACCACCCAACAGGCCGAGCCACATGGTCGCAGGTACATTATTGTCTGAGCAATTCTGTACGAATTTTTACGCCAGGTGTTTGTCGCCTGTTTCTGTTGGCATTGGCATTAACGTGGGACTGGACTTTTTTACCCATTTTTCTATAATAAAGAAGATGGAAAGTTTACGAATAAAAATTACTCGTTTTTAAAAAATGTTTTACTTAAAAACCAAAAATTTTAGCACTGCCATAACGACTAATTGGTATTTGAGTTTTTCAACCAGTTATCATTAAAAATGAAAGCGACACCAATTGTATACCGAAAAATACCGATTATTCAGAACGAAAATACCGGTATCTGTTGCAGGCGATCGGTTTCTCCCACCTCTATCACACGCCCTGTTGTGCGAATAACTTCATTCTCTGGAACAACATCGATGGGTACAACTGATTACATCCTGACAATATTATGCAGCTGGAAATTCTGACTAATTTTTACTGATATTACATTTCGAAAACAGCACTCGTTGAAGGTCATAATGGTCAAAGGAGTTTACTTATCTATCATTTAATAACATACTTTCATCGACGGCAAAATCTGTGCAATTATTACGTGGATGAGATAAAACTCAACATTTTAATCACACTCTCATGCAACGTTAAGAAACAGGTAGGGCAAAAATAGTTCACCGAAGTAACATAATAAGCGATTCTGACAACCTAAGAAAAAATACTCAAATTATTACTGGCAACATCACACTAGCCTCACTCCGAGCTCATCGTTTTCCCATGATTCAGAAATAGTATTATTTCCCGATCACCTATTTTGGTGATACTCTTAGCTATCTATAGATGTTGTACACAGCTGTTTCTTTCGCTCTGATACTGTTATCTTAAGAGTAAGTTATAGAACTTGCGCAGACATCGCCCACAAAGTGGCGGTAGCATAGTACACTCACATGAAAGAAACAAATAATGCTTATTTAGGCTGCTTGTTCCTCTGTATGAAGAGAGGAAGAAACGTTACGGTTTAAAATCTCACCACGTCGCAAAGAGTGGGTGTTCTAAGGAACCAATGCAGCATTTGCTCCAAGTGATTTAAGAAAACCGCAGGAAACTTTAGACAGAACGGCGGAAAGGAGATTTGAACCCCCGTTCCTCCAGATTACGAGTACAGTGTGTCACAACCGCACCTCCACCGTCTGTCGGCATCTCTCATATTATTACAAAAACGACATTGAATTGACGAATTTAATACAAATTCCGCGTTAAAACAAGTTCCTGTTCTCCCGTTTTCGCCAAGTCTTCAACGGGCTTGTAGCGATGGCAAAAAAAAAATTGCAAAGTTAAGACACGAGACGAGATTAGCAATGTGTACGTTGCCTTAGCATCGCCAGATGCGACACGAAATCCTCTTGCAACATGGCGCGAGACGGCTTCCGAAAACTCGCAAATGATACTCGTTTAGAAGTGCGAGGAGGTGTGCCGACCGATCGCCAGGAAGCGTCAGCCCTGCTACCGACAAGACCAACTAATAATGAAAGCCAGGCGCCAAGGGACTTCAGAAACTTATAATTGGCTTCCGATTGTGAAGCGGGCAAAATATTTCCGCTCTAAACCAGCTGCACGTGGATACTGGCGCTTCAATCCGCAGGGATCTCGTAAAATGTAAGCAACTCTAGTTGGCTTCGACATACCATATACGCAAGAGCGGAAAAGCAAAAGAAAATCTCCTTTGTTTTCGTTGTATTCCTTCCCTCCTCCTCTGAATTTTTATTTCAGATTCTGCAAGGTCACTGAAAGTGAGTCCTGTTAGATACTTGAGGCAACATATTTCGGAACCCCCAAATCGTATCATCATTGTCTCAATATTTGTCTCTCGTTAATAGGTTTTTGTTTGCACACTTTACCAGTTTCAGGGTGGGCTCAATCTGTCGATATAGGACTTCTTTATTTATATATTTTTTTAGTATAGGTCGTGGTGACAGAATCTCTGAGGTACAATGGCGAGCTATAAGAGCAGTTTTGTTGTGAGTAGGCGAAACCAACGAATGTGTTGTTATGAGAAAAGGAGTTTACTTGGCACATTTTAGACTCCGGTGAGTGGTATCGACAGGTTCATTATTTCTGATTTTCTTCCGACTTTCCTTTTCTGTCCCGCAGGACCTGCCAGAATGACAACGTCAAACAAATCAATGTTTATAGCTCTTCGTAACGTCACCTGATACACACAATAAAGACAGACGAAACGTAATATCGGAATAAGTGGAAAAACCCATCAAAATTGACAAACAGGAAATGATACCTTTTCTCCTTTTCTTTTTTTTCTGTAAATCCAATCTGATGTAAAGCTTACATAACACAATTTCTTCCCTAAGATTACTAAGAAATCCTGTACCTTCATACAAGGGTATTTAAAACTTTAACTGAATCTGAATTAACATTTTAAGGATCGGCATCCTACGACTGTGTAAAATCTATAAAGAACGGTGTTCGTTTGCTTGTAATTCATACAAATCTACAGTTTTATTCCGGTTTTGATGAACTTTCGCACACTCTTAGCTCGAAGACAGGGGGAAGATCCATGTCTGCATAACATTTTGGAATCCGTGTGTAATATACAGGGCGATGACAAAAGACATGGGATACCTCCTAATATCGTATCGGACCTCTTTTTGCCCGGCGTAGTGCAGCAACTCGAAGAGAATCGACTCAAGAAGTAGTTGGAAGCCCCCTGCAGAAATATTAAGACATGCTGCGTCCACAGCAGTGCCGCCGGTGCAGGATTTTGTACACTAAATGACCTATAGATTATGTTCCATACACGTTCAACGGGATTCAAGTCGCACTATTTGGGTGGCCAAATAGGTTTCTCGACTTGTCCAAAATGTTCTTCAAACCAATCGGAAAAAATTGTGGCCTAGGATCATGGCGCATTGTCATCATAAAAATTCCATCGTTATTTGGGGACATAAATGGTGCAAATGGTCTCCATGTAGCTGAACATAACCATTTTCAGGCAATGATCACTTCAGGTGGACCAGAGGACCCAGTCCATTTCATGTATAACACAGCTATCATCATTATGCAGCGACAGCAGCTTGATGGTGCCTTGTTGATAACTTGGGTCAGTGGTTCGTGGGGTCTGCGCCACACTCGAATCCTTCCGTCAACTCTTGCCAACTGAAATCTGGGACTCACCTGACGAGGTCACAGTTTTCCACTCGTCTACGGTCAACCGAGAGGATCACGAGTCCACGAAAGGCGCTGCAGGCTACATCATGTTGTTAGCTACGGCACCCCAGTCGGTCGTTTGTTGCCATAGGCCATTAACGCCATATTTCGCCGCACTATCCTAAAATACGTTAATCGTACGTTCCACACCGACTTCTACATTTGTTTCACGCAGTGTTGCTTGTTTGTTAGCTCTGACAACTCACTGAAAACGCCGCTGCTCTCGATCGTTAAGTCCGCGGTGAGAAGTTATGCCCAAAATATGATATTCTCGGCACGCTCTTGACACTGTGGATCTCGGAATATTGAATTCCCTAGCGATTTCCGATACTGAATGTCGCATGGATCTAGACCTACAATCACCATTCCGTGTGCAAAGTCAGTTAATTCACGTTGGAAACCTTTCCACATAAAACACCTCAGTACAAATGACAGCTTCGTCAACGCACTGTCCTTTTACACCTCGTTGTGTACGCGATAATACTACCCATCTGTAGATGTGCATATCGCTATCCCATTACTTTGGCACCTCAGTGTATCAAGGGGAAAAGTTGTAACCAAACATCTCTATAGAAGTTCTTGGCCGATTTAATTCGAGCGAACTTAAAACTACATTTTTTTTTTTTTTTTTTTTTTTTTTTTTTTTTTAAGTGGTTCAAATGGCTCTGAGCACTATGCGACTTAACTTCTGAGGTCATCAGTCGCCTAGACCTTAGAACTAATTAAACCTAACTAACCTAAGGACATCACACACACCCATGTCCGAGGCAGGATTCGAACATGCGACCGTAGCGGTCGCTCGGTTCCAGACTGTAGCGCCTAAAACCGCACGGCCACTTCGGCCGGCATATTTTTTTAATGTACATGTTGTTACACAACATAGCGAAAAATACTTGCCAATATATTGCAAATTCCTTGGCCTGTTTTCTTCAAATTTCTACATTCAGATGAAACATTGAAAAATATTTTTTGTGTACATAGTTCAGCGTAGTTAGCGCGTACACAACTTTCCCAATAGAGCGGGCCCCGCTAAGCACAACAGTGCACGCGCAGCGCTCGTCCGTCTCCGCACTACGAGATGGCGCTGTCATAGAGACGGACCAAATTCTGCTTCCGCCGATCCGTGTATTAATATTTAACGCAGCCAATGAGATTGCTGATAACGTAGAACCTTTTCTCCTCGCGGATCACACTCGCGCAGTGATACTTGAACGCGCGAAGTATTCTAACGTGTGTACAGACCTCCGATCAGTTAGTCTGCATTTGTCTGTAGTCAAGTTTCAGTCTGCGCCTAATAAGATTATCATATTCCTGTACATAGCCATGAAGATAAATGCATAGACACTTTGTCAAGTATCAGAGATATGTGAGAATAAGACCAACGTACCAAGAGCAGAGGAACTTCAGATTGCCAATTGTAAATAGCATCCAGAATCAAGTTAAGTAAGGTTTATAATTTTTATTATTTTAATAAATGTGTGTGAAAATTAATCAAGTTCTGTTTAAAGTTGGTCACCGTCAATCTCCTACTCTAAGCGTGCAAGACCACAAGACATATTGCTGACATTCACCTACTTCGTTAGAGCGACAAGTCAAATAACCTGATGGTGTGGGTACCGAAGGTCTTACACTATGCACACCACAATACTAATGAAAAATTAAATTTACAACGAACTAAATACACTGCGGTAAACTGACTGTAATTCCTAAGGTCAGAATAAATTACAACGGCAATGCCCCTCTTGGCGACAGTACTAACAGACGCCACTAAATGGCGGGGATGATTGAAAGCTAGATAATTTCACAGAAGCATGATTGGAAACTTACCAATTTACAGATTAAAGTCCGTTGTTACATATGAAGTATGCCAAAGACGATATTTTACTCTGTGTTTCACACTTATCTTTATGATTAAAATCCACTGTGCCATACAAATGCTAGGGCAGGTCTTGAATATACTACAAACGAAAGTCACTAGATAGGGGACCGATCAAAAAATCTAACAGAACCTGAGATTTCCGTAACTGTGACGTGAACTGTTCGAACAGTTCAAGTCGTGTTCAAACACAGTTCTACTTGAAACAATGCAAAATGAGCTGAAACAAGAGAAAACGAATTCTCCAAAAGCACAATGAGATAGTTATCGCAAAAAGTAAGAACAGATGGCGCACGTTATTTTTTCATGTAAGGGAAAACATGAAGTTAGGGAACATTTCCTTGAAGAAGTGAATTAAAAACGCTAATAGGCACAGAGCCAATCACTTTTTGTGGCAGATCTCGAACATCCCGCCGAACGCCGGGCACTAGTAACAGTATAAATGTAGACTGAACACTGCAGCTAGTCATAATTTAAGTGCAAAGTGTAATCCCTTTGTTATTACATTATTGTCTCATATACGGTCATAATACATTACCTACTGTAGGTCTCGAGCAAGTACACCACATACGTATTTTACATTTGTCAGCCCAGTTTACGTGTCTCGAATTTGTCTGCCAACAACAGCAAACAAATAACAAGAGACCAATTGTTTTAGGAGTTACCAGATGTTTGTAACTACATATGCCCTAATCCACTTACTTGTCTCAACAGTCCTCTGCAACACCACGAAGAATTTCGAACATTCTGCTTTCATATCTCCTACTGAGTAGACAGCCCATTATCGGCCTTCAAATTTTAAAGCGAGTTGCACCACAGTCTCCAAGTGATGAGCGTGAGCGTGCCTTCCATGCTAGAGACTCCATTTTCTCACCAATTATTGTAGTGATGACGCTTACACTTAATGGCCTGGAAACTTGAACTAAATTAAGACCCGTCATCGGCCTTTAAATTAGGACGATACGATTAGACGCAAGACAGGCACTGCAAAATCAGGTTCAATAACTTTTACAGAAGAGACATCGTTGTTTCATCAATATCAAGGATAAAATGTACATTCTGAATCATTTGTTTTCGTATCAAGGGAACGCACACGTATCTTCCGCTAACGGACGCCCTACACCACGAAGATGAACAGCTACAATAGCAGTATGACAACAATGGTAGTAAAAATAGTACTCAACTTACTGGACTCAGTTACAGTTTCTCAACACAGAGAGCTCTATAACCGTATCGATTACTGTGAGGAAGATGGGCAACGGATGCTTTTTGTCAATTATACAGAAATTAGCACTGCCTGTATGTTTTTCCTACTAGCTAAAGGACGCTAACAAGGAGAGGTCTCCAACGGTGGGATCGACTTTTTGAAACACTTTATGTGGTGATTTAGGTTAAGGTCCAAGGGATCACACCCTGCAGCCTTCACCCTAGTCAGTTGAGCGAGTATGCTCGGCGAGCGAGAAACGCGGCCGGGGACGCCCAAAGAGTCAGTGCTGCTGCAGACGCGAAAGTGGACAGTAGCAGACAGTCAGTCTTTAGGTAGCTAGGGAGTGGAAACGACTTAGAAATTTTCGCGTTGTGAGATATCGCGGGAGCAGCCGCGCGCCTGTTGTGAACTCTTCAATTTTCGCGTAGTTAAGGAGGCGGAGTATTGGACTTGTGTTTCGCAATGAGATTGTGAATGATCGAACTGTATCAAATGGATATGCGTTCGAGTGTAACAAACTCTAAATACGACCACTTTCGCTATTAGTTTGTTTTCTGAATAAACATTATTATAACCAAATAGCAACTGTGTGGTCTACATTATTTATGGGTCGTTAATTTAGTTCCCGATATTATTATTACTGTTATTGCATTTATGATAACTTGGCATTTTGCAAACTTGCCATCAGCCAGACAATTTAACCAAAGGGTCACAAGTGTCTGCTTTAGGGCTTGTAATGCGTCACGCCGGCCGGAGTGGCCGTGCGGTTCTAGGCGCTACAGTCTGGAGCCGAGCGACCGCTACGGTCGCAGGTTCGAATCCTGCCTCGGGCATGGATGTGTGTGCTGTCCTAAGCTTAGTTAGGTTTAATTAGTTCCAAGTTCTAGGCGACTAATGACCTCAGAAGTTAAGTCGCATAGTGCTCAGAGCCATTTGAACCAGTTTGTAATGCGTCACGTGCGGTTCAACCGCTAGACGACTTTCAGCCATTTAGACGAAGCGGAATCGCATGTGAGCCCGAATATGTTTGGGATGTTACCTCTCAGAACATTCTTAGAAATTTCTTCCTCAAAGTAAGACCTATGTTTGATATTAACAGACTTCTTTCAGCCAGGAATGCCCTTTATGCCAATGGTCGTGTGTTATTTTGCTGCCTGGATAGCAGAATTCCTTAGCATCATCTACTTCACGGTCAACAATTCCGATGTCCAGTTTCTCGCTGTTCTGATTTCTGCTACTTCTCATTACTTTCGCCTTCCTTCGATTTACTCTAAAACCATATTGTGTACTCATTAGACTACTTTAATTTAAACCCATTCTTGAACCTTCCTTTTACTTCCGTCACTGGATCTTAAACGTACAAACTGAACTGTAGGGGCGAAAGACTTCATCCCTGTCTTAACCCTTCTTAATCCGTGCACTTCGTTCTTGGTCATCCACTCTTATTATAATCTCTTAGCTCTTGTACATATTTTACTTTACCAGTCCTTTCCAGTAGCTTATCCTTATTTTTCTCAAATTTTCGAAAATCTTGCAGTATTTTACACTGTCGAATGCTTTTTTTAGGTCAATAATTCCTTGACTTTTCTTCGGTCTTGCTTCCAACCGCAACGTCAGAACTACCTCTCTGATGCCTTTACCTTTCCTAAAGGCAAACTGATTATCATCTAACAGATCCACAGTTTTATTTTCCGTTCTTCTATATGTTATTCTTGCCAGCAACTTGGATGCATAAGATCTTAAGCTGATTGTGCGATAGTTCTCGAACTTGGCGGTTCTTGCAGTCGTCGGAATTGTGCGGATGATGTTTTTCCGAAAGTCCGTGTTTCTCATACATTCTACACACCAAAGTGAATTACAGTTTTCTTGACACTTCCCTCAATTATTTTAGAAATTCCAATGGCATGTTATATACTCCTTCCGCCTTATTCGATTTTAAGTCTTCCAAAGCTCTTCTAAATCCTGATTCTAATATTGGATCCTACTATCTCTTCCCTACTCCTGTTCCCCCTCCTATCACGTCATCATGTAAGTCCCCACTTCATGAAGACCTTCAATGTACTCTTTCCACCTATAAGCTCTCTCGCAATTCCCACTGCACCATTAATTTACCGACCTTGCTTGCAATTTCACCGACGGTTATTTTGACATTTCTATAGGCTGTGTGAGCCTTTTCGACAATAATTTATTTCTCGATTTCTTGACATTTTTGATGTAGTCATAGTTTCCCTACAGTTACTATTTAATTCCATTTCTAAGTGACTTGTATTTCCTGTTCCTCAAGTTCCCTCAATACTTCGTACTTTCGTCTATCAGCTGAAGTATTTCTTCTGTTACCCATTGTTTGTTCCCAGCCACCTTCGTCGCACCTATGGTTTTGCCTCCAACTTCTGTGATTGCCCTTTTCAGAGATGTCCATTCTTCTTCAAATAAACTCACATCTGTACATCTGTATTCATTTTGTTAAAATAGCCCTAAGAAATATTCAGAATGTAATCATATGTACAAATTAATTTGCGATATGAATGTAAAATGACTCCTACCAGATCAATACGATGTATCGTGTAAATTGATCCACGGAAATTATAACTAACTGTCTACTGAGGCATTCATTGATGCGTTATCTATAGCCTCAGAGAACTTCAAGCTTATCTCTTCATTTCTTAGTACTTCCATATCCCACTCCCTTGCACACTGATTCTTCCTCACTAGTCTCTTAAACTTCGGCCTACTCTTCATCATTGCCAAATTGTGCTCCGAGTCTACACCATTCCCTGGATAAGCCTTAAATCCATCATCTGATTTTGTTACAAGGTAGTAGTGATAATTAATGACAGCAGCATTCGTAGCATTCGTGTTGGTACTGATCTCCTTCCAGCGATACAGGAAAATTTCTATTTTTACAGCCGTGAAACAAAATGCTTCCTCCTGTCAACGGATAGTTCTTCTTCATAGCTCTACGATCATTGTATTAGCGGTATTAATTCTTGTATTCCAGCGTCGACAGCGAAACTGTGGGAGGTATTGGCATTTTGTAATGAAACTACGCCTTGCACCAACTAGTCCGCGCATGCGCGAAAACTTCAGTCTTCAGACAGATCCGAACTGAGAACGAGACAGAACACGAACAAGAGTGGAGAGGAAGCGGGTGGACGGCCTGCTAATGAAATGAAGCTGTACAGAATCGGAACGGAGCCGTCGCGCGGGAACACTGTCCAGACACAGTTCCAGCAGCTAGGGGGTCGGGGTGGTGGTGGGGGTGGGGGTGCATGAGAGGCTGGGGCACTGAAACCCTGCAATGGCAGCGGCCGCGGTCGCTACCAATTATCTTAAGTGGACTGACAAGTGGAGCTCGCGGTTGGGACACTGGTCCTGCAACTCTGCCATAGGACTCCACTGCCCTGTGACTGCCGACGAACCGCAACGCTTGCCTACCTACGGAGGGAGGGAGGGAGGGAGGGAGAGTGAATTACATTAATGACGTGAAACAATTTACAAGTTGCAGATATCGAGACCATAATATATGATTTACATGAGGACAATACTATGGAAATGGAAGAAGACGTAGATGAAGATGAAATGGGAGATATGATACTGCATGAAGAATTTGACAGAGCACTGAAAGACGTAAGTTGAAAAAAGGCCCCGGGTGTTGACACCCCATTAGAACTACTAGCAGCCTTGGGAGACAGGGCCTTGACAAAACTCTACCATCTGTCGAACAAGACGTATGAGACAGGTGAAATACCCTCATATTTTAAGAAGAATATAATAATTCCAATCCCAAAGAAAGCAGGTGTCGACAGGTTTGAAAATTACCGAACTATTAGGTCAATAAGTCATGGTTGCAAAATACTAACACGAGTTCTTTACAGACGAATGGAAAAACATCGGTTTGGATTCCGTAGAAATGTTGGAAAACGTGGGGCTATAATGACTCTACGACTTATGTTAGAAAATAGATTAAGGAATGGCAAACCTACGTTTCTAGCATCTGTAGAATTCGAGAAAGCTTTTGCCAATATTAAATGGAAGGCTCTATTTCAAATTCTGAAGGTGACAGGAGTAAAATACAGGGAGCGAGAGGCTATTTATAATTTAAGCAGAAACCAGGTGGCAGTTATAACAGTCGAGGGCCACGAAAGGGATGCAGTGATTCAAAAGGGAGTGAGACAGGGTTGTAGCCTGTCATCGATGTTATTCAGTCTATATATTGAGAAAGCAATAAAGGAAACAAAATAAAATTTGGAGTAGGAATTAAAATACTTGGAGATGAAATTAAAACTTTGAGGTTTTCCGATGACACTGTAATTCTGCCAGAGAAGCCAAAGGACCTGGAAGAGCAGTTGAACCGAATGAACAGTGTCTTGAGAGGAGGATATAAGATGAATATCAATAAAAGCAAAACGAGGATAATGGAAGGTAGTCGAATTAAATCAGATGATACTGAGGGAATTAGATCAGGAAATGAGACACTTAAGGTAGCACATGAGTTTTGCTGTCTGGAGAGCAAAATTTCTGGTGACGGTCGAAGTAGAGAGGATATAATATTTAGACTGGTAATGGCATGGAAAGTGTTCCTGAATAGAGAAATTTGTTAACTTCGAGTATAGATTTAAGTGTCAGGAAGTCTTTTCTGAAAGTATTTGTATGGAGCGTGGCCATATATGGGCGCAAACATGGACGATAAATAGATTAGACAAGAAGAGAACAAAAGCTTTAAAAATGTGGTGCTACAGAAGAATGCTGAAAATTAGATGAGTAGATCACGTAACTAATGAGGAGATACTGAACAGAATTGGGGAGAAGAGGAACTTGTAGCATAACCCGACTCAAAGAAGGGATCGGTTGGTAGGACACGTTCTGAGGCATCCAGGGATTATCAATTTAGTATTGGAAGGAAGCGAGAAGGGTAAAAATTATAGACGGAGACCAAGAGGTGGGTACACTAAGCAGATTCAGAAGGATGTAGGTTGCAGTAGTTACTCGGAGATGAAGAGGGTTGCACTGGATAGAGTAGCATGGAGGGTTGCATCAAATCCGTCTCTGGACTTAAAACAACAACAACAACAACAACAACAATATACGAGGGAAGATTGGAAACTAACACACAATAATTTTATTACCAAACAGTTTAAAAGTTAACGAAAGGGAAAGAAAGTGAACTGACATATTTTACCTTCTTTTCTTCATAGTTACCAACGTTGTCAACACATTTCTCCCGTCATTGTACCGGTTTAAATATATCCTGTTCGTAGAAGTTCGTTTGGTTGGACTGTAGCCATATGCAAATTGCTGATTTCACTTCCGCATATGTTGCAAAACATTGGCCAGCCAGGAATTCCTTCATGGGAGCAGACAGATGAAAGTCCAACGGTGCAAGGTCCAGGCTATATGGTGCATGCTGCGAGCACGTAGGTTGTAGCATTCACAGTGGTCTCGTGTTCAGCAAAGTCTACCAACATCACACCCAGCATTTCCCTGAACACTGTCACAAGTACTTTCCTTGCACACTGAGTCACTCTGGAATTTTTTCGTACATGGGAACCAGCAGGTTTCCACTCCATAGATGCCTGTTTGGTTTAAAGCGTGTATTGGTACACACATGACTCATCACCAGTGACGATCCCTTTCAGGAAGTCATGCTCTTCTGCGGCCTTCTCATCCAAGCTTGTCATTCGCTGGCCCTTATGGCTGTCTGTCAAGTTATTGTGCACCCAGCGAGCACTAACTTAACGATATTTCAACGTGTCGTGAATGTTGAACAGTTGCGATAAGGTTTACATTTGCACACGCAGGTCCTTCGAAGCTAATGCCTCAATGACTCCGACATTCTGCAGGATTGCAGCTGATACCGACAGCCCAGAGCGTGGCTAATCACAAGGTTCACACTGCCTTCTTGGGAGAATGCACATAACATAGACACATTGCTACGCATCATACACTCATTCCCATACAAGCCACGCATGTCCCTATGAACTTCACTCTGTTCATTCCCTTTGGCCCACAAATGTCAAACTACATTTCGCTACTTTTCACAAGCTGACGACAGGAACATGCGTTGACATGTTTGTTTTGTAGTTCAAGCTTCTCTAGCTACAGCTGCACACGAAAATAAAATACCCTCTGTAGCGCAAACTTTAAACTACATCTTCGTGAAATTTCAACATTCATGCTACAATACCAGGAGAGAAGAAAATTATTGTGCGTTACTTTCCGATTCTTCCTCGTACTAAAGAACAAGCTTGCGAAAATATATGCTTAGTATACGACGTTCCATCATAAACAAAATCATCTGAATTACAGTGTGTCGTTATGTGGTGTGTCTTTACGTGTTTATTTGTATGGCATAGAAAATCATTTCTGAAAAATACATTCCGTAAAAGAGATTACAGACAAACTGGTAAAAATGGACAGTAAAAGTGAACACAAGCCAACAAGTCTCACTTGACACTCACAGCACAAAAAGAGCAGCGTTTTACGCATTTCTAGTGACGAATTACAAATAGTGTGATTTTTGAAAAACCAAGTACAGTATGTTTAAAATAAACCTACAGTTTAACAATTCATCGATAAAATGCTTGCAGAGCACATACTCTTGTACCCTAGGAGTGAGTTGCCCTTAGTGTCTTCCGTTAGTAAAATGCAAAAGATGATGCGATGATGCGCTTGTTATTCCGAAGATGCGACTGCACCACGATCCCTCATAGCCATACCTTAATCCCTCATAGCCATACCTTAATCCACGCACAGTTACAATGGCACACCCTACTGCGGCTCCTGTATTCACTGCAGTTAAACAGTCATTATATTTCAGCAAACATTTCATCCATTATTTAACTTAAACACCGACGCTGGTATAGAAAACTATCTATGTCAAGCCACTGCAGTCGCCTTGTGAAAACGTGATGGCGGTGCGCATCGATGGTGGCTGTGATTCGCTAAGTACACCCAGACGCTTGCTCTATGGTTCCAAGAAATGGAAAACAATGAGTGCCAGGTTAGGGCTGCTGGGAAGCTACAACAATTCGCACATACTTCTATCCGAATGCAGTTGTGAACTGGTGTGTGCTGACGAGGCGGATGTTGAAAATGCTCTGAGTGTCTTCTTGCGATCTGTCATTCACAATTGTAGTAATAACGTGCAGAATTCACTGTTCCCTTCCGGGGAACAACATAAACAAGTCCACGTGTTTCGGAAAGATCACCAACACTATTTCCAGCACGCGTCGCCAGGGATGCTTCTCTTGTCATCGGTGAAGTCTATAAGTCTCATGTTTTAGTCTTATCAATTATGGACGATGAAGGACCAACAGCCGTTCATAAAGCTGAATTGCGTGCACTTGGCTCTGCGCCGTACAGCAAACCAAGAGAATTGGCCCACCGGTTAGAACACTGGACTCTCATTTGGTAATCTGGACTCTTATTTGGTACGTTCAAGACATAAATCCTGTATACCCCTATTTAGGTTTTACGAGATTTCTCTATATCGATTAAGCCTAATCTGCAATGGTTACCTTGGAAAGGATATGCTAGTTTCAATCTCCATCCTTATCCAATCCTATTTTGTGCTCTAATGATTCAATCATCGAGGTATCGTTACTTCATCCGTTCAAGCCCAGAGCCTACGTGTGATTCATTTTGACACTAAGCACAGACGCGTATTTTTGTAGCTGATTTTTTATAAAAAATAATCAAAAGCTTTAATTAAATGATAAGCTGAGTATAATTAGTGCGAAGGTCGTAATTAATGAGATAAACACACTTGACCTCTTAGCCACAAACAATCCAGAGCTGATAGAGAGCATCATGACTGATACAGGGATTAGTGATCACAAGGTCGTTGTAGCTAGGCTCAATACCGTTTCTTCCAAATCCACCAGAAACAAATGCAAAATAATTTTATTTAAAAAAGCGGATAAAGTGTCACTAGAAGCCTTCCTAAGAGACAATCTCCATTCCTTCCGAACTGACTATGCAAATGGAGACGAGATGTGGCTCAAATTCAAAGATGTAGTAGCAACAGCATTTGAGAGATTCATACCTCATAAATTGGCGGTAAACAAAACAGGTCCGAACGCTGTTGCAGAGGCAACGGAAAAAGCATGCGAAGTTCAGAAGAACGCGAAATCCCGAAGATTGGCTAAAATTTACAGACGCGCGAAATTTGGCACGGACTTCAATGCGAGATGCCTTTAATAGGTTCCACAACGAAACATTGTCTGGAAATTTAGTAGAAAATCCGAAGAAATTCTGGTCGTATGTAAAGTACACAAGCGGCAAGACGCAGTCAATACCTTCGCTGGTACTGTTACCGACGACTGTGCCGCTAAAGCGGAGTTATTGTATGCAGTTTTCCGAAATTCCTTCACCAGGGAAGACGAATGGAATATTCCAGAATTTAAAACACGAACAGCTGCTAGCATGAGTTTCTTAGAAGTAGATACCTTAGGGGTTGCGAAGCAACTCAAATCGCTTGATACGGGCAAGTCGTCAGGTCCAGATTGTATACCGATTAGGTTACTTTCAGATTACGCTGATACAATAGCTCCCTACTTAGCAATCATACACAACCGCTCGCCCACCGATAGATCTGTATCTACAGATTGGAAAATTGCGCAGGTCGCACCAGTGTTTAAGTAGGGTAGTAGGAGTAATCCATCTAACTACAGACCTGTATCATTGACGTAGGTTTGCAGTAGGGGTTTGGAGCATATACTGTATTCAAACATTATGAATCACCTCCAAGGGAACGATCTATTGATACGTAATCAGCATGGTTTCAGAAAACATCGCTCTTTTATTCGCACCAAGTAATGGCCGCTATCGACAGGAGATCTCAAGTTGATTCCGCATTTCTAGATTTCCGGAAAGCTTTTGACACCGTTCCTCACAAGCGACTTCTAATCAAGCTGCGGTCCTATGAGGTATCGTCTCAGTTGTGCGAATGGATTCGTGATTTCCTGTCAGGAAGGCCGCAGTTCGTAGTAATAGACGGCAAATCATTGAGTAAACCTGAAATGATATCAGGTGTTCAACAGGGAAGCGTCCTGGAACCTCTGCTGTTCCTGATCTATATAAATGACCTGGGTGACAATCTGAGCAGTTCTCTTAGGTTGTTCGCAGATGATACTGTAATTTACTGTCTAGTAAGGTCATCCGAAGACCAGTATCAGCTGCAAAGCGATTTAGAAAAGATTGCCGTATGGTGTGTCAGGTGGCAGTTGACGCTAAATAACGAAAAGTGTGAGATGATCCACATGAGTTCCAAAAGAAATCCGTTGGAATTCGATTACTCGATAAATAGTACAATTCTCAAGGCTGTCAATTCAACTAAGTACCTGGGTGTTAAAATTACGAACAACTTCAGTTGGAAAGACCACATAGATAACATTGTGGGAAAGGCGAGCCAAAGGTTGCGTTTCATTGGCATGACACTTAGAAGATGCAACAAGTCCACTAAAGAGACACTACACTCGTTCGTCCTCTGTTAGAATATTGCTTCGCGGTGTGGGATCCTTACCAGGTAGGATTGACGGAGGACATCGAATGGGTGCAAAAAAGGGCAGCTCGTTTTGTATTATCACGTAATAGGGGAGAGAGTGTGGCAGATATGATACGCGAATTGGGATGGAAGTCATTACAGCAAAGACGTTTTTCGTCGCGGCGAGATCTTTTTACGAAATTTCAGTCACCAACTTTCTCTTCCGAATGCGAAAATATTATGTTGAGCCCAACCTACATAGGTAGGAATGATCATCAAAATAAAATAAGAGAAATCAGAGCTCGAACAGAAAGTTTTAGGTGTTGTTTTTCCCGCGCGCTGTTAGGGAGTGGAATGGTAGAGAGATAGTATGATTGTGGTTCGATGAACCCTCTGCCAAGCACTGAATTGCAGAGTAGTCATGTAGATGTAGAAATATGGCGCGTGCGCACGCCGTCGCCTGTGACGGACGTAAATTCCAGACCATGTCCTCCTTTAGGACACACATTTTTTCTACAATAGCAAAAACCGTGGCTGTTCTAGTACATTCTTTTAAAAAAACAGCGACGAAATTATGTTGATGAGATGTACTTTAGGCAAAAGACCGAATAACACAATGTGCTTTAACGTCAGACAAAGCTTCTTTCAAAGGATAATGGAAGTGCCACGCGGGCCATGTGGCTACTATGGTGATCTACTGCATTCCTAACGTAGAAGTCACGCAGTCGAAAAAATCGCTAGCCATACGATGGTTTGCTACCTTACTTTTAGAAGCACTCTTGTTGGAAAGATGCATTCAACTACACGCAAAACGGAGGATAAATCTCACATCCTGTCTCTGCCATGGATGTGTGTGATGCCCTTAGGTTAGTTAGATTTAAGTAGTTCTAAGTTCAAGGGGATTGATGGCCACAGATGTTAAGTCCCATAGTGCTCAGAACCATCTCGGATGCGTAGGTTAATACTGACATGTAGTAACTCAAATATACACAAACATCAAAAAAAGTTTTGCATCACCTCGATTCCGAGAGTTCCGGAAGCTGTACAGAAAATTGGAATAGAGATCAACATAAACATGATTTCAGCTTTTTTTATTGCTCATGAAAACCACACATAACATGTTGTACCACCATACTGCGAGGCCCTAAACGTTGGTGGCCCATATCGCTATACACACCGGTACCTCTAAAACCCAGTAACGCGTCCTCTTGCACAAATCCAAGCTTGTATTCGTCGTGGCATACTATCCACAATTTCATCAAGCCGTTGTTGACCCTGATTGTCCCACTCCTCAACGACGATTCGGCACAGTTCCCTCAGAGTGGTTGGTGGGTCAAGTGGTCCCATAAACAGCACTTTTCGATCTATCCCAGGCATGTTCGATAGTGTTATGTCTGGATAACATGCTGGCCACTCTAGTCGAGCAATGTTGTTATCCTGAAAGAAGACATGCACAAGATGTGCACGATGGAGACGGCAATTGTCGTCGATGATGACGAATACTTCGCAAATATGCTACCGATAGGGTTGCGCTATTGGTTGGAGGATGGCGTTCACGTAACGTACAGCCGTTACGGCGCCTTCCATGACCACAGGCGGCGTAGTACGTCGGCCACACATAATGCCACCCAAAAACAACAGTGAACCTTCACCTTGCTGTACTCGCTGGACAATGTGTCTATGGCGTTCACCCTGACCGGGTTGCCTCCAAACACGTCTCCGACGATTGTCTGGTTGAAGGCATATGAGACACTCATCAGTGAAGAGAACGTGATGCCAATCCTGAGCGGTCCATTCAGCAAGTTGTTGGGCCCATATGTACCGCACTGCATGGTGTCGTGGTTGCAAAGATGGACCCCACCATGGACGTTGGTAGTGAAGTTGCGCATCATGCAGCCTATCACGCACAGTTTGAGCCGTAACACGACGTCCTGTGGTTGCACGAAAAACATTCAACATGGTGGCGTTGGTGTCAGGGTTCCTCCGAGCCATAATCCGTAGGTAGCGGTCATCCACTGCAGTTTTGGCCCTTGGGCGGCTTGAGCGAGGCATGTCATTGACAGTTGCTGTATCTCTGTATCTCCTCCATATCCGAACATCGCTTTGGGTCACTTCAAGACACCTGGGCACTTCCCTTTTTGAGAGTCCTTCCTCGCACAAAGTAACAATGTGGACGCCATCGAACCGCGGTATTGACCGTCTAGGCTTGGTTGAACTACAGACATCACGAGCCGTGTACCTCCTTCCTGGTGGAATAATTGGAACTGATCGGTTGTCGGACCCCCTCCATCTAATACACGCTCCTCACGCATGGTCGTTTACATCTTTGGGCGTGTTTAGTGATATCTCTGAACAGACGAATGGACTGTGTCTGTGATACAATATCCACAGTCAAAGTCTATCTTCAGGAGTTCTGAGAACGGGGATGATAGAAAACTTTTTTCGAAGTGTGTATTATCGTTTTGTGGGACGTCTTTGTTCCTAAGTAGTCTCTTAACACCTAACAACAATGCTTCTTCCTGTCTGACATTTACTGATGTCTTTCTCATTTCTTCCAATTTTGCTGTCTCACACTTCCCAAGTTTTTGAGACTCTCAGCCTCCTTCCACAGTCCATCGCGAATCCTTATTCCGCTAGTTGGTATATCTTTCCTCCTAGTTGTCACCAGGATCGCATATTTGTTTACATTTCATTCCATACTATCCCACAGTATCTTCTCGAGCATCCAGCTGTTCCTGCATCTCCTCTTCCCTGTTCCTCTAAATCATCAAACCATCCGGCAGCACCATTACTTTCACCTTGTCCTCTCCAGTTTCTTCTGCAAATGCACTGCACTGTTTCACACCATTTGTTTGCTGGAACCAATCGGTTCTCACTTTTATACAACACGGACTTTCCAATTACATCTCGTCCACTCGGCTTGCTACTCCTAGTATGATACGCAATTACTTTGTTCATCATCCATAAATTCACCGAAAATAACATCACACACGAATAGACACAGTGGTCGCTTTGGGGTGTTGTAAACAGTGTAGAGATGGTACCAGGCCGCCACGTGACATATCACAACTGACAATGATATAAGTGGTGTGGCGGGAGGGGGGGGGGGGGGGGGAGGATATGTCGACTTCGGAGACATGCAGAAAGCAACAATCAAGTCTGAACGTGGACACGACAACACTGTGAATAAAGTTGTCCACTTTGTTGGGGCATCAACGCTGACTGCACAAGTGTCAATCCTGAGAGAAAGGGAACGGAGGCGAGTGTCACGCCTTGTCAACGACAATGAATTTCAAATCCGGAAAGAATTGCTGTTATCAGTGAAAGCTGTTTCCGAGCGAACGCTACGAAGAGAACTGCATGCAACGGGCATTTGAATTCCGGTACCTGCTAAAAGGCCATTTTTCACAGCAGACCGTAAGCTTCATGTCTTCAACGGGCCGGACAACATAGGAACTAGAAAGTAAACGGTTGGAGGCGTGCAGCGTGTCCTGATTCCTCCCTCCCCGATGCAAGGCGCGGAGTTCAGCGACGGTCCAATGAGGCGTTTAATCCACAGTTTGTGCAGGCAGTATTCCAGGCCGAAGTTGCTTCTGTGATGTTCTGGGTGCGGTTTTCGTTTCATGACTACGGCCAACTTATACAAGTTGCCGAAACATTAATCGGGACATTTATCTCGACATTCTCGGTGACCAGATGTCACGGTTTTCTTGAACATCATCTTGATGAGTATGTGAACACACCGTTCTTCGAAGATGACAACCGCTGTATTCCTAGGGATGCCACGGATGCGTTTCCTCATTTGACAAACACTGTGGCACCCTATCGTTGCTCGATTGACTCGCTGAATCACTCAGTATTAAACTCAAGTAAAATGTCTAAGGCTATGTGGAGAGAGAGGGTGAAATGTAGCAATCAACGTCCTTGCAATCTGGCAGCTCTACATGATCTAATTACCAACTAATGGCTTCAGTTGCATATGGCCTAACTGAAGAAACATTTGGGCTCTATTTTTCCGTCTATACGCGGTCATTGCCAAGACCAGAGGCGGTGCTGAAACTATTAGCGTAATACCTTTTGGGAACGAACATTTTTTTTTCTGGTGTGCCTAATATCGCTCTTACTTAAATGTGAGCTTCGCCAGATGAAAGTGCTGCAAAAGTAAGATTTTCAACAGGGCACGCGATAAATAGGAGAGTTGCTCTGATCTTCCCTGAGGATTACGCAGCGAGTGGCACATCTAGGCCAATTGGGCAGGGAAGCCGGTATGTCCACGGGGTTCTCGCCAGGGCGACGCGCGACGAGCGGCTTGGCAGACGCCGGAGTGTCGAACCGGCGAACGGCGCCGCAAACGCGCGTCGGTGCGCCAGGCGGGCGCCGCGACGCCACAAAAACAACAGCTGGCGGGCGGCCGCGCCGCCTCCGCCGCTCGCGCGCAGCGCAGGACCGCCATGCACACGGACGCGCGCCGGCGCGTTTTAATTAAATTTCACTTAGAGCGCCGTCGCCGCCGGCGCCGACCCCCGGCGCGCGACAATAGGTCGCAGGGTGGGGGCGGGACAGCACGCCTCGCCGCGGCAATAACAGCTCTCGTCTCGTCTGGACGGGCCGGGACGCGCCGCGTCACGCTACGTTAATCGCCACGACGCACGGAAACAGCGCCCGCCGACTGCCCGACCGTGAACCCAAAGTTTGGACACAGCGCGCATCATCAATAATACTGCGGGCGACGCGGAGCGACGGGCCAAGCACAACCGGTCCCCGCCCCCCCCCCACCCCCCCCCCCCACACACACACACACACACACACACACACTCACTGCAACTGACAAATCAGAGTGCGACATGCACCACAAAACCACCGCGGGTCTTCGATAGTCTGGCGAAAGCGTGGGCGTCTTCCATTCAGCACCTAACACTGACACCTGCATTTACAACGCGTGTCAGTATGCCCACAGGTTACGCAGTGAGCGTAAAGAAATCTCACAGTAAATAATCTGAGTTCCACACACGCAGTCGTTACTCAAACGCCAAAGTGTTGTCGCTGTACGCCAAGTACTCGTCCACAAACACGTTGCAGCGTTGAGTTTCGGCGTATGCTTCTAAAATCATCACCGGGTGCCGAGAGGATTAAAGCATGGTAAACACTAAACACAGTTCTTGCAGACTGGGGATAACTAGAAAGCCGGAAAGAGGAAGACCGTCTTTTTCTATGAATAGCTGCGTATATAGTAGCAAAGCATTAGTTTAGTAAGTCATGGTTCCAATGTACTGACACGAATTTTTTACACAAGACCGAAAAAACTGGTACATCATCGAAAATAAGCTGAAAATAGGCAAACTTTCGGTTATCGCATATTGTTGATCTGCAGACAGATTTTGACAATGTTCACTAAAGTACAGTCTCTGGAAATCTGAAGGTAGCACGGATAAAATAAACGGAGCGAGATGCTAGTGCTGGAACCAGACTGCAGTTATAAGATTCCAAGGGCTTGCCTGGTGTAGTGCAGCAACTTGTCGTGGCATGGACTCAACGAGTCGTCACAAGCCCCCTGAAGAAATATTGAGTCGTGTTGCCTCATAGCCGTCCATAAATACGGAACTGTTGGTGGTGCAGGATTTTGTACATTAACTGACCTCTCTATTATGTTCCATAAATGTTCGATGGGATTCATCTCGAGCGATATGGGTGGCCAAACCATTCGCTCCAAATGTTCGGAACGTTCTTCAAATCAACTGCGAATAACTGCGGGCCGGTGACATGGAGGATTAAAAACTCTGCCGTTGTTTGTGAACATGAACTCCATGAATGGCTGCAAATGGTCTCCAAGTAATCGAACATAATCACTTCCAGGCAATGATCGGTTCAGTTGGACCAGAGGACCCAGACATTCCACGCAATCACAACCCACACCATTAAGGAGCCACTACCAACTTGCAGAGTGCCTTCTTGACAACTTGCGTCCATGGTTTCGTGGGGTCTGCGCCACACTCGCATCCTATCTTCAGCTCTTCCAGCGGAAATCTAGACTCATCTGACCAGACCATGGTTTTACAGACTTCTATCGTCCAACCGATATGATCAAGAGCCCATGTTCTGCTGTTAGTGAAGGCACTCTCGTCGGTCGTGTG
Source organism: Schistocerca gregaria (assembly GCF_023897955.1). Taxonomy (NCBI): domain Eukaryota; kingdom Metazoa; phylum Arthropoda; class Insecta; order Orthoptera; family Acrididae; genus Schistocerca; species Schistocerca gregaria. Next base: position 518,730,276 of record NC_064924.1, read on the forward strand.
CTGCCACAGGCCTGTAACGTCACATTTCAGCGCTTTGTTCAAAAATGGTTCAAATGACTCTGAGCACTATGGGACTTAACATCTGAGGTCATCAGTCCCCTAGAACTACTTAAACCTAACTAACCTAAGGACATCACCCACACCCATGCCCGAGGCAGGATTCGAACCTGCGACCGTAGCAGTCTCGCGGTTCCGGACTGAAGCGCCTAGAACAGCACGGCCACCGCGGCCGTCTCAGCGCTTTGTCTTAACGGATACGTTCGTCTTACGTTCCCCATTGATTTCTGCGGTCATTTTAATCAAATTTTTCTTGTCTATTAATATGGAAATTCGAAGCGAACCCGCTACTCTCGGTCGTTAAGTGAAGGCCGTCGGTCACTGCGTTGTCCATGGGGAAAGGTAATGCCTGAAATCTGGTATTCTCGACGAACTCTTGACATTGTGGAACTGAATTCCCTAACAATTTCCGAAAAGGAATGCCCCATGCGTCTAGCGCATGCTACTATTCCGCGCCCAAAGTCTGTTAATGCCCGATGTGCGGTCGTAATCACGTCGGAGGCCTTTCCACATGAGTCACCTGAGACAAATGATAGCTCAACCAATGCACTGTCGATCCATACCTTGTGTATACGATACTACCGCCATCTGGATACATGCATATCGCAAGCCTATCACTTTTGTCACCTCAGCACATTTCGCAAGCAGTGCCCCAGATGAGCTGACCCCCTTACGCCGGACACACAGTTTGGTGGCGGGGCGGCGGCGACTTCCCGCGCCGGCCAGCTGGTGGCCGCGTGTTCGCGAATGCAGGACGCCGCCCCGAGTCTTCGCATCGTGTGCGCCGGCACGCGGCAGATTAGCCCACGCCGGGATTAGTCCGGCCGCGCGCGCGCCCGCTGGACACGGCGGCAGGCGGCGGCGCGCCTCGCCTGATCCTGTACACACCTAGCGCCAACTCTGCCGCGCGTTCGTAACTCTGGCCGCCTTTGTTTACCTGTGTCGCGACGCGAACGCTCCAGTGCGGTAATCCCGCCTCCCTATTTGAGTACATTTGCAATTAACACCCAGACGTCCGGCTTCAAGCTGGGCGGAGGGGAGGGAGACGCTCACTTACTACGAAATAAACAAACCCGATAGATTCATAAAATTATAACCATTTGAAATAAACAGTTCACATAATATGCAAAAAACTGGCGATTTCTCAAACTGGGGAACAATCAAGAATGGGGTGCCGCAAGGTTAGGTCTTGGGTCCTCTGCTGTTCTTAATATATATTAATGACTTGCCATTCTATATTCACGAAGATGTAAGGCTGGTACTTTTTGCCACTGATACGAGTATAGCTATCACATTCAACAGACAAGAATTAACTGGTGAAATAGTAAACGATGTTTTTCAGAAAATCATTAAGTGGTTTTCTGCAAATGGACTCTCATTAAACTTTGACAAAACACAGTATGTACAGTTCCACACAGTAAATGGAACGACACCATTAATAAATATTGACTTCGATCAGAAATTGGTAGCTAAGGTAGAATATTCAAAATATCTAGGTGTATGCATTGATGAGGGGGTTGAACTGGAAAAAACACACTGAGGATCTGCTGAAAAGTTTGAATTCAGCTACTTATGCTATTAGGGTCATTGCAAAATTTGGCGATATCCATCTGAGTAAATTAACTTACCACGCCTATTTTCATTCTCTGCTTTCGTATGACATCATATTCTGGGGTAACTCATCATTGAGTAAAAGAGTGTTCATTGCACAAAAGCTTGTAATCAGAATAATTGCTGGAGCTCATCCAAGATCATCCTGCAGACACTTATTTAAAGAGCTAGAAATCTTCACTGTAGCCTCACAATATATATATTCTCTTATGAAATTTGTTATTAACACTCCGAACGAATTCAAAAGTAATAGCAGTGTACATGGCTACAACACTAGGAGAAAGGATGATCTTCACTACTCAAGGTTAAATCTAGATTTGGCTCAGAAGGGGGCAAATTATGCTGCCACAAAAGTCTTTGGTCACTTACCTAATAGCATCAAAAGTCTGACAGATAGCCATATAGAATTTAAAAGGAAATTACAATAATTTCTTAATGGCAACTCCTTCTACTCATTAGATGAATTTTTGGATATAGTAAGTGGGTAATTTGCCAATCCCCACAAAAAAAGAGTATCATGTAATATTTTCTGTAATGTAGTATCTTGTATAGACACCTTTTATTAACCTGACGTTCCACATCATTACGAAGTGTCGTATTCATGATTTATGGAACAAGTACTAATCTAATCTAATAACCTCACGGCCGTGAGATAAATAATACGAATCTTACGTTCATTCAGTATTAACAAAACTACTGCAAACCTTTCAGAAACCCATAATCTTGAAACAATTCCAAAAGAAGACCAAAAACATTCGCGTAAGCGTTCAAAGTTTAATCATGCCTTTTCGCCAAAAACTTCGTTTAAATATTTCAAGTCCAGCTTCCCCAGATGACAATATTCGTGGTTGGGTGTAATCGTCCTTGGAGCCTTCTGTTTTCTATGTCGACATAATTTGGCATCATCATCACCACCACCACCACCATCATCGAAGACACCGGAAACTAGTGTTCTCTTAACACAGCTGACTACAGTAATTTCGACACGAGTTTTATTATGAACAATAGTATCCCACAATGCCAACTTTCATCGCCCGCGGTGATTTTTAATATCTGCATATAAATAGATACTCTTTCTACTGAAAATGCTACTAATTTAGATAGGACAGCCACTTGGTTGTCGTGGTGCTCATGTTAATCGATACCAGTATCTTTATTTCATATTCACCGATGGATAAACGCCTCCTCTAGACTCTCCCACGGAGCTACATGCATCCAAGTTGGAACTGTATGTCTTCTAATCTCATCCATCAGTCTTCTATCACGCCGTCGTCTCTATCATTTCTTCTCTCTTAGAATACTACAAAGAAATTTCTTGGGGGATCCAGCATCTACTCATCTCGCTACCAATCCCACTTACCTACCCTTCATTTTCATTACGGTCATAATATCGTCTTACACTCCAATCTGTTTCTTTTTCTGTCTCTCCTAATAGTTGCCAACATAAATCTCAACCCTGCAGGCACAGAACTATGATTTGTATAATTTTCGTAATTTAAAGTCTATATTTCAATGACAGACTTCTAAATTGGTAACAGACAATACGCTTTGCTTTTAAAGTAAATCAGAACATTAGTAAAATAACTCAAGCCGTTTTTCCTTTTCCATTTATTTCGTCTAATCTGCGTCCAGCCACTGTCTTCAACTGCTCTAAATATGCTGATATGCAAGACGTAAAAAGACGAAAGCAACTTAACGCCTGATGTGGACTGTGAAGTACCATAGTTCGATCGAACTTGTGTCATACATAAAAATAACTGCTACAGTACAGAAGGTAACTGAAATAAATACGCAATGAGACTAACAGAAATGACACTATTATTTGAAGACAATAATTGCACTGAAGACGCCGCCGTCATTTATGATGGTTCCCTGGTCGTCACAGAACATGGGACATGGTTCGTACTATGGTGTGTGTGAACACTACGGACAGCAATGTGCGTCCTGCAACGTGATCTCATGCTGCCCGCAAGGGTGATAAGGAGTTTTTGTGGTGTGGCATTCGAACCCTCCACCAGCCAGTAGCAGTCGCACAGTCCATGACTGCCGCGCCTTAGACCGCTTTCCCGACAACAGCTTGCAGCACTAGTGCCGACTAAATGCAAAGAATGTGCTGCACAAGGCACATAATGAGCTTTCGGATTTCGTTCTTTAATGCGTGCCTGCAAGCCAGTGTAGGTTCCTGACACATTGATTGCGTTGTCATATGACTGGCTTCTACAGTCAGTAATATCAATGGAATTTGGCGACAGGACTTTTAGTACGACCTCAGTTAAGTTTTGTGACTTGTGTTCCGGGTTTAGTACAAACAGAAGGAAATGCTCAACAGGTTCAGCATTCTGGTTCACATATCTTAATATGAAAGATAATTTGTCAATATGTGAAATGTCCGCAGTAGAATCTACTATTATAGAGAAATATTAGGCCTGTTTTACTTACGATAATTCTTTTTATTCGTTGAGAAAGAAGCTCTATTATTTCACGATAGATTGTTGAAGAAAGATAACTTGTATGTCCCTGCCCTAGATTTCCATATAGTTCAATGTGTCCTGCAAGAAAAATATCAAACTCGGCTATAATCCGAGAGACATCATAAATTGACCATTACGTAACGAATGGAATCTTTCAACGTGTCCACGCAGGAGAAGTCATCGACTTGTTAGCTTCGTCACTACTGCAAACACCCTTTTCAACACACTGCGCCAGTACATTTTTTTCTGTCTCAACATGTGACTCGAAACGGTTATCTATTGTTCCAAGTGACTTTTTCTTGTTAGGAGTGATAAATCAGAATTTTAGTGTTCTATATTAGAAATATTTTTCCAAACTGCAATACCATTAGTAGCAATCGCAGCCTTGTCTCCGAACAATTTACATGATGTATAACAAACAGCACTGGTGCTACAGGAGTATACAAGAAAATCACGCTAAGTTGACTCACCATTTAAAAGTTTGCGGTAAAATACATTTTTGTTCAAATATCTGGTTTTATCGCCTATTGATATGTATGAATTAGAAAAATCACCGTTATAATTTGATTAATGCCATGTTTTAAGAGAATGTCGATTTTTGATTCACTGACACACCATTCTGCAGGATCATCACTAACGAGGTTATTTATTTTTGTAATGTCTGATTCGACACTTAGTTTTTCGTGAAACTCTAAATCGAGGAACAATTTGCTTTTCTTCCTTTTCAACTTTTGTTTCGTCTGTATTCACTTCTTTTACAACAGCTGCAGTGCCAGGAATATCATCCGTACTGCTTGAACTCTAAGTGGTACCAGCAACATTTTTTACGAGGAATTTATGTACTCTGCCAAGCTCATCCTTCTCGCGTTTCCTTCGTTAATTTCCGAAATGTGGCCCCACTTAATCTTGCACCTTTGCTTTTTTCACTGTTATTCATGTTAAGGCACTTACAAAATTGTCAACCAACAGTCAAAACAAAAGAAAAAAATTGTAAAAGGAAAGAATCGTACTACACCGCACATGAGCTTTTTACTTTAAATACGGCACGCAGACACAAAGTATTTTCCTTTAAACACGGAGCGATGAACTGACCAACTCGGATTAGTCGACGTAACTGTGCTATGAAAGAACGACAATCCAGAAAATTTTTTAATTTCATTGTCGCCTGTTCCTCTGTTGTCAGTGAACAGTAGAAGCACACCTGCCGGCTGGAATTCGTCTCGTGAAAAAAACCGTACAGTTGATTTTTGGCTTCTGTTTCCCGCGTATTTCAGCTGGCACGCAAATATGTTCTGAATATTTTTGTGACAGTCTCTCTAATTTAAAAAGCAAATAATTTTTACAATTCATGCACTGAGGTGTGCTGGATCGACTCTTATACCACTTATTCTTATAACATTTTAGCGGTTTCTGTGGGCAATAAGACAGACTACAAAGCAGTCTTGTTGGCAGTTGTGTGTTGTCATTTGTGTGAACACTGCTGTTATGTCTACACGCAAATGCACCTTTTGTTCCAACATAAAATAAACATAACCTTTCTTCGAAGAAAAAAAGCTTAGTTAAGAAGTTTAATATAAAATTTGCAATGCCACGTACTATTCGATTGCACAAAGTGGGAACTTTGATATCGTGCACTCTGCAGCACAATAAATGAGACAAACGAAAGTTGGTTTCTTCTTATGTTTTCGCCAAAAAAAGTAACTAAGTAAATAAATAAATAAAATTTTTAAACTGTTGTGAAATGTATTTCACACATTATTAGATATTCTGCTTACGTTCTTTTCGTATAAACATGTGTTTAAAAATGCAAAACATTCCCAGTATCAACATGTTTTGTTAAACGGGATCCATTAAATCAAAGCTCAGATATTGAAGACCACAGAGCTTTCACATTAATTACAGTAATGGAGGGTTGACTCGATATTTCCCCGTAATTTCTAGAAGAAATTTAAGTAGAGTGGGGTTTCACTACGGAGGCCCACACATATTACAGTATTTAAGAAATTGATGATTAGTTTATCACAGCTTTTCAGAGGTCCTGGTATTTTCATGGGGAAAATTTGGCAGGGTTAAGTAGAGGCCGACAACGTTTTCGGAATAATAACGTTTCAAACATTGTATTGTAGATTTCAGACCTGACAGCTTGCTTCAAAATATTTTGAACAATCATGAAGATGATATTCGTTCTTAAGGGTTATTTAAACTAGCAAGTTGTTTAACAATATTAAAAATTTTTGTTATTTATAAGCGCAGTTATTTTATAACATTAAAGGTTAAAATGAGCACAGAGCAAAAAAAGCCGCCCCTAGGCCCGTGCCTAGTAGGCCTATATGTAAATCCGCCACTGGCAGCCGGCCGCTGTGGCCGAGCGGTTCTAGGCATTTCAGTCTGGAAGCGCGCCACCGCTAGGGTCGCAGGTTCGAATCGTGCCTCGGGCATGGATGTTTGTGATGTCCTTAGTTCTAGGGGACTGATGACCTCAGATGTTAAGTCCTATAGTGCTCTGAACCATTTGAACCCCCACTGGCTGTAAGGACCAAATCCATCACTGATAAGACGCACTTGGGGGGGGGGGGGAGGCGAAGGAGTACAGTATCACTATAATGTTGATAGGTCAGTGGACCATGTTCAAAGTTTTGGATGTTGGTCCCATCACGTAACATTACGCCTTCCCACGCCGTAACACCTGGACCATCAAATCGATCATGCTGGACGCACCCTCACAGAGCGAGAGTTGGGAACATGTCATGCAGCCAGGACCATTCTTGAATCATCATTTTGGAAGTCCAGAGGCTACAGTGTGGGGTGGCTTAATGTTGCGGGACTAATCTCCAGATTTCTGAGTGCTGCGTACTCACTGGCCAACTTTACTGTGACACTATACACCTTCTCCAAGTGAGCCTTTTCAGGGGTACATTCGGCTGTAACTTCATTTTTATGGATGGGAATATGCGACCCTATCGAACAGCGCAGGTGTGGGGAGCTCTTCGAACGAGAGGATTTTAGGCGAATGGGCTGGTCTGCCTGTTTATTCCGAACTCAAATCCCGTCGGGTACGAAATGTTCAAATGTGTGTGAAATCTTATGGGACTTAACTGCTAAGGTCATCAGCCCCTAAGTTTACATACTACTTAACCTAAATTATCCTAAGGACACACACACACACACACACACACACACACACACACACACACACACACAGACGCGCGCGCGCGCGCGCGCGCGCCCGAGGGAGGACTCTAACCTCCGCCGGGACCGTCGAGTACGTGTGGGGTGCATTGGGGGAGAGGTATTCCATCACGTCCACATGCGGCAAAGTCCTTCCACCAGTTGTCGACGGCTCTGGTGGAGCAATCGTACGTCCTACCGTAAGAACTCCTGAACAATCTTGTGACCAGCATGAGAACACGTTGCAGAGAATGCACTACCTTTTGTAACGTCCAGGAGACCATGACAAATTCGCGGTGGCGTCAATGTAATTATTACTGTCTGTGAATAGAAATCTCATTATGTTCGTCTCATTGAGAGTTTCTTCCACTTGCTTTCACTACTGTAATGTACTGTGCTATGCTGTAGCAGGTCCTTATATGTATGGATCAAGCTTGTTCGATCTACCTTACTTGGCAGTGACACATCATGAGAAGGCTATTTTCATCCATACGTTTTGCACACCACTGTACGAAAAACTGGCCTAGTTACATGAGTTCCTTGTTAATTTCTACTATTTTATTTTCTGCGTGTCATTTTTGCCTTGTTATATTTGATGTTCAGTCGTAATCTGAAACTTCCTCTAATATGTTGTTCCACTCTTTCCTGAAACTGATAACGCACTGGAGGCGGGGATACGCACTGGAGGCAATCAATAAACAGCAGTCAGGAAAATGAAAGCAGTTCAGATATGTTCCATTAACACACTCTACTTCTTTGTTTTCCCTAGTTCAAGGGTCAGAAATCTTCCTCTAGGAGGATTGAGAATGCTTTTGATTGACTCTTACAATTCTGTATTTTTCTTCAATCGAATGAAGTCTGATAGAAGCTTTATCTTATTTATCAATGGCTGTTAATACAGATTTCGCTGATCAGGCTCAAAAAGTTTCCCCAAGACCTGAGACTCACGGACACAGACGTATTTCACACGTAGTGCTCCGCTTCATAATTTCCTTCACGACTTGATGATTGTCCACTGTGGTATGTCTACTTCTAAAGTCAGCTCCATTATTTATTAAAATCCCATCTTTTTTACCTATGATCAGGTACTGGCAATACACCGTCAATATTTATGAACTTAGTAACTGAATATATTACGGAAATTCCGTAGCATAACGGAGATGCCTACACAATCCAGGTGACCGAATATCATTAATTGCACGTTATTTCAAATAGTTTCACAGCAGGCAAAGTAGACATGGGGCCTCGTTGGACCATCATGGGTGAGAGCTACAACTGCATTGGGCGCGGAAATAGCGCTTTTGAGACGAGTATCAACGGAAACATAATTTGACCGAATGGAACAAGCTTTCTGCTTCAACACATTCATTGTCGTTTCAGAGCATTATCATATTTCATGAAAGTGTATGCTACGTACATAACACGGGACATTCCCATACCGGTTATGGCAATATGAAGACCAAGGCATTAAACCAAGGCAGGGGGAAGGTCGATGAAAAACAGAGTTAATCGCATGTAACATATGGTACGTCATGTGGTTTGTTCATATGGTTTATAGATCAACATCAATCCGAGAAAGGGCTTTTCTGTCTCTACTTTTAGATTCCCACTAATGGCGACTTCGTCAGGATTTTTGCATCTAAAACATTGGTAGCTGCCAAAAACATGACTTCCACTAGGATGCAGATACAGATCCTGAATATGTTTCTGAACACAAACGCGCTTCAAAAGTTGATGCTAGTCAAGTAAATCTGAATTATTATTTAAGCAAGTAAATATTGTTGTGTCCGTTACCATCGATTACGTGAATTTAACTGATAGTGTGACAGCAGGAATGTTAAGGGTCATCCTTGACATTGTTTACGTGCTGTAATGAATTTCATATTGTACTGGATGACAGATTAATTTTTGTTGTCGTTATAGTTCATTATTGGAAGAACTGGTAATTCAAATCTCAGTATTATAAACTAAAACAATTTGGACATTTTAAATTAAATTCTTGAGAAGTTTCACGTTAATGATTCGTTAACGCGCCCAAAATGTCGCAGCGGTAAGTTACTGCTAACCCACGTTAAGTGCACTCAATTTGCGAGTAAACAATGTGAAGTACCCACTGATCTATTCTTAAGAATAAAATATTTGACAGACTTTACTATTTTAAAAATTGCCGTAAGTCTAGAAATACTAGAAAACAATGACCCATGACAATAAATATATCATAATGGATGTACTTAAAATATCTTATTCGGCGGATTTTATTGAAATCTTACTGTGCAATTTCTCAAAACCACCAGTTTATCCCTTACTATTGTTTACAGCCTAGCTCTTCATACTGTGCTACGCCGACTGAACCTCGGCCCTTCTCCGACATTGATAGCTATTGAACAACGTTTACACGAAGGTGGATATCACGTCAGTAATAATGCTAACCACTGATCTCCGTCGGGGCGAGTGATATTCGTATAGGGCCCTGCTTCCTAGTAGGATAGCTATCCATGTAACATGGTAAGGATTGTGTCTCAAGTAACTCGAGAAGCATGCATACGAATTCTAGTCACTACATTCACCACACATCAATGTTATCAACGTACCTGTGGCGGTGAGTAGCACACAAACCATGTATTCGCAACAAATTGGAATTTAGTGTTCCGTAAATGGATGCTTCGTTATGTCATCCACAGATCACGCACGACAAAAGAACTTTTATAATCTACGGCTCGGCGAGATCGAGGTATTTTGGATGGGAAATATGGACCAGTATTTCGTTTGGGGAGTAGACATAACAGCCTGCCTGATGAGCCTGATGAATGTATCTCACACGCGCATCCGATGATAAGTGCTGTACATGCCACATCGACTTGATTCACTTAGACCGACAAGTAGAGATTCTTAGCAATATTTTTTACCTCTAAACAATAGTCCACAATAGGCTGTTCATTGTTTTGGAAGAAGTTGAACTTTTACTTCAACATTTATTTTGTATTAGTAGCCGTTCCCGTTCGGACTAGCTGTATTCATGATTTGTAAAGACAGTGTGTACATCAATTTGAATGGGAGGACGCATTGTTGTGGGAAAAGTCTTAAAAATACTTACAAGCCAACACGTTCCTGTTCTCACTTAATACGAATAAGTTTTAAATGTGATCATACACACGTCATCGACGTACATCCGTTATTGGTAATCGCTATGGGCTGAAGCCCCAGTGACTAGAAACTTTTGCTTTGAAGTTCAACTTGTTCCAGTAAATAAAAGTCTATAAAGGACAAAATAGTTTTAACCTTCAGAAAATTCACCGAGGCTGCGAACCAGAATAGGAGGCAAATTTTTATTTTTTCTCGCAGTTTTCTTGATATGCGTGATTGAAAACGTTTCGCATATGCTTAACTTCACATTGCTTTAAATTTCTTATTAATCTGTTGTTCTCGTCCTCTTACTATAAATGGCTAGCTATTTCATTCCATAGTCGGGGAAAAACGCAGCAGCATATCACCTAACTTGGGCAGACAGGCACTCCGTAATTCACGAAAGGTAGTGAGAGGTTACACTAAATACTGAACTGGGATTCCTCACCTTACCCTTCAGGCAGTGGATCCGCAAAACAAGTGTGTCCGAATTCAGTTTAGGGTCAGGTACATTATAGCTGGCGGCAGAAACGAGCATAGCAGAGATGAACCTATTAAGTTACTTAAAAGTGCTCTTCCGTATCAAAAACATGCAAGAAAACCAAAGAAGGAAACTTTTTCATCCACAACAAGGTTACGCAATGACGAAAATGTTTTGAAGTGTGTGAATTGCATACTGTTGTAATAATAATCCACAAGAATTGTTTTTTTTTTTTTTTAATTTTGTTTAGACCACTGCTTCGAGCTGTGATCGACTACTGTAACAGTATGCATTTCATGCAATTTGTTGAGGCTGCAGAACAGTGCACACAAGAAATATTTTTGAAGTGTGTTTCGTGCAAAGCTTAAATGTTACAGTTAGATTAAAACTATCTTTTGAATAAAAGTACTGACAACTAAAGCTCTTATAATACACTTTATTTTCTTCAATCTATTTTTCGTCATGTTATTGTCATTTACGGTATTTACACTGGTATGCAACACTTAAAACACGAAAGTAGCTCCCGTACCATGTGTGACTGCTTTAGCACAGCTCGATGAAACTTCGACCACACATTTTACACAGCAGTTTTTAAACACCACACTGTCTAGTGATATTAGAGGCGGTTCACCCGAACTCTGCTACTTCTGCCTTCTCGTCACCCGCCTCGGAGACTCGCCTCCCAGCACCCGAACTGTGCAGTCACCAGCAGACGTGTGATTTGGCCAATCCCCGCAACACATCAGCAAGCCATATCGTAAGAGTCCCGAAATTTTAAGTTAAAGAGCACGCTATTAACTTTTTATTACACAATTTACCAGCGTAAACCACATTGTATGCAAAACTTGAGGTCGAAAGCAACTTTCGCGTGACGTGCCACAGCCACTTAACATCGCTCCATACATGGAAACAACGGTTACAGTGTAGTGCAGCAGATAACTGAAAGAAATACGTGATCATAAGGGCAGAAATACAACTTTTATTCAGGGACAATAATTACAGTGACGTCACAGTGATTTATTATGGTCCCCTGGACAATACCAAAAGCATGGTATGGCTGTTAATAGTGTGTGTGATCACCACGGGCGGCAATGGATACTCCGCAACGTGTTCTCATGCTGGTCCCCAGGTTGGTAAGGAGTTATTACGGTAGGGCGTTCCATTCCTCCAACAGCGGGATTGACAACTGCTGAACGGCCGCTGCTGTATGTGGACGTGCTGCACATGTCTCCCCATTGCATTCCTCATTTATCGATGGGATCTAAGTCGGCGGAACGGGTAGGCCAGTCCATTCGCCGAATACACTATCGTTCCAAGAGCTCTTCCACCTGAGCTGTTCGTTGCGGTCGCGCGTTGCCATCCATAAAAAAAGAAGTGAGGGTCGAATGCTCCCCTGAAAAGACGCACATGGCGAAGGAGTACAGTGTCAAAAGGGCGTTGAGCAGCGAATTGAGCGCGTTCAAAGATTTGGAGATCAGTATGCCCACACAACAACATGCGTCCCCATACAATAAGACGTGCGACACTAAAACGATAATGTTCGACAATTATCCTGGTTGCACTGCGTCTTTCCCATGTGGATACGTCTAGCATTGTCGAGCGAGACCCTTTCGGTCGTCCAATGGCTATGGTGCGGCGAGGTATAATAAATGGGCGAATGACCTCCAAATCTTTGAACACAACCGCCATCACTACTGGGGTGCAGTACTCCTACTCCTCGTGCGCCTTTTCTGGAGTTCATTCGGCACCTATTTCATTCAAATGAATGATCATGTGCGACCGCATCGAACTGCGGAGGTGTTAGGAGGAGAGGATTCTCCGCCAGTAGACTGCCCTGCCCGTTCCCCGACTTACACGCCATCGAGCACTTGTGGGTTGCGGTGAGGATACTACTGCAGCACGTCCACATGCACCAATTACCATCCACCAGTTGTCAACCGCTCTACCACAACTCCTTATCAACTCTGTGATCAGTATGAAAGGATGTTGCCGTCGATGGTGATCATACACACCCTATTAAATACTATGTGCCCCCTTTTGTAGTGTACTGGGGACCATCATAAATCGCGCCGATTTCAATTTGCTTGTTGTTGGTTGGCTGGCTGACTCGGGGCAAGGGACCAAACACCGAGGTCATCTGTCGCATCGGATTAGGGAAGGATGGGGAAGGAAGTTGCCAGTGGCAGTTTCAAAGCTACCATTCCGTCATTTACCTTAAGCGGTGTAGGGAAATCACGAAAAACCTAAATCAGGATCGCCGGACGCAGGTTTTGAACCGTCGTCCTCCCGAATGCGAGTCCAGTGTGTTCACGAAGTTTCATTTCGTTCGTGTCATTGCCTATTTCTTTCAGTTATCTTCTGTACTATGTTGTAACCGTTCTTTCCATGTACGGCCCAAGTTTTCTCGAGCTATGTTAAGTGGCAGTGGCACATCTAGCAGAAGTTGCTTTCTTCCTGAAGTTTTTCATACAATATGGTTTACGCTGGTAAATTCTGTAATAAAAAATTAATAGCGCACTCTTCAACTTAAAAATTCTGGACTCTGACAATATGGCTTGACAGTGTGTTGCGCGGACTGGCCGAGACAAAACTTACACGTCTGTTGGTGTTTGCAGAGTTCGGGTGCTGCGTGCATGGTCACTTTTAGCCAAGTCCCCAAATCCGGGTGCCGAGCACGTAAAAGGCACCGAGTTCGTGCGAACCGCTTCTAATATCACCAGACAGTGTAGTGTTTAAACCTGCTATAACATATCAGCTCGGGTCAATTCTGTCCACATTTGTTCGACAGATAATATCGCCGAATAATGCTTGACCGCTGGTGACGACGCGCCGTAGGCAATACAGTATGACCATGCAAACATCGGAAGTGCTCCACGACTGGCCCCCCAACACGGTGAGGGGGTGCACAGAGCGCGTGGGCGTAGGCGCCCCGGTGGCGCCACGGCTATTAACTGCGCGTAATCCGGCGCGACGGCCTGCATATGGATGGCGGGTGGGGGCCGCCCCGCGTTTTATAAATATGCAAATAATTGCGTCTGCCCCGCTGCATTCATATGCAACGAGTCATCTAGCCTACGATTACAGCGCAGTCATCTGCGCCCCGGCCGGCCGCGTGTACCGTTCGTTACACCGGCGCCGATTTTCCGGCAGGCTGGCTTTAAACGGCCCTAACACGGCGTGGCGTAAACGCTGGCCGCCGTTCTTAGAGCGGCCGCTCGCCCGCTAAAAACACTTCCGCGCAAACAAGGGGACGGCAATACAACACCCCCGCGTGCGACGGAAACGGAATTCTTATCGAACTCAACACGAATACTCCCTGGAGTCTGATCTGCTAATAACTGGGCTAAATCACAACAAGAACGTACGATCAACAACTTATCGACGCAGCAGCAGCAGTAGTAGTTAAGACTTACAGCATTAATTAAATGACACTGGGTTGCCACTTATTGATCCGGTAGCGAGCGGAATTTTTTTATACATACTGTCTGCTAACTACAAGGTGGACCCAAGCTCCGCCGGCAAAATTCAAGAATTATTTTCTGTAAATTTTTGTACAAGGGACTCGTGATCTCCGATGGTTCGCTTCAGAATAAATACCATTCCTTTGATTTCTTACCCCCCCCCCCCCCCCATTTATCTTTGTACTCGTACTGCATTGAAAATATCTGCCCAACTGCGCAAACGTCCACTCGGTATTTGCTGTTAACAATAGTAATGCCCACTTCTAGCGTCACACCAATGACTAAATGTAATTATCAAGTCATGTCATGGACGCAAAGTTGTATTCTCATTGTATTTTCTTTCACTTAAATTTACAACAGCAGAACTGTTTGGAAATATGTCAAAGAACTTATGATTGTAAAACATCATGTGGAATCTCAGCCTGGCTACGATTAATATACATGGAGAATTACCGTTGACACAGAGGAGCATGGCAGGATAGTGGTTGCGCACCAACTGCTCAGTATTCGATCTGTAACAGACTTCGTGTAAGTGCAGTGGTCGAATGGGTAGTGTTCGGCGCTCTAGTAACAACGTAGATACTTCGAGTTGTGAAGTGAAAAGAATATTAGAGCAGATAAAATGTGCAAACTTCCTGCTTTAAACTGCATTTACCAACCTCAAAAGGATGATTTATATTACATACAACTGCCGCAATATTAACTGCACAAAACAGTTTAGCAGAGAACAAGAACGTGCAAAAACCAAGTGATCTGTATGTATAAACTATGTCATCAAAAGAATCCGGACACCTAGCTGAAAATGACTTACAAGTTCGTGGCGCCCTCCATAGGTACTGTTGGAATTCGTTATAGTGATTGCTCTCCCTTACCCTTGATGACATCTTCCACTCTCGTAGGAATACGTCCAGTCAGGTGCTGGAAGGTTTCTTGGGGAATGGCAGCCCATTCTTCACGGAGTACTGCACTGAGGAGAGGTATCGATGTCGGTTGGTGAGGCCTGGCACGAAGTCGGCGTTCCAAAATATCCCAAAGGTGTTCTATAGGACTCAGGTCAGGACTCTGTGCAGGCCAGTCAATTACAGGGATGTTATTGACCTATAACGACTCCGCCACAGACGTTGCATTATGCACAGCTGCTTGATCGTGCAGAAAGATGCAATAGCCATCTCCGAATTGCTCTTCAACAGTGGGAAGCAAGAAGGTGCTTAAATCATCAATGTAGGCCTGTGCTGTGATAGTGCCACAAAAAACAACAAGGGGTACCAGCCCCGTCTATGAAAAACACGACCACACCATAACCTTCGAATTTACTGTTGCCACTACACAAGCTGGCAGATTAAGTTCACCGAGCATTCGCCATACCAACACCCTGCCATCGGATCGCTACATTGTGTACCGTGATTTGTCACTCCACACAACTTTTTCCACTGTACGATGGTCCAATGTTTACGCTCCTTACACCAAATGAGGCGTCGTTTGGCATTTACCGGCGCTCGACCATGAAATCCAAGATTTCTCACCTCCCGCCTGTCACAGTCTGCCTATTACACATTAAGACCCTCTTTAACTGTCGACGGACTCTGTCAGACAACAGACGAGGTCGGCCTGTACGCTTTTGTGCTGTCCGTGTCCCTTCACGTTTCCACTTCATTATCACACCGGAAACAATGGACGTAGGGATGTTTAGGCGTGTGGAAATCTCGCGTACAGACGTATGACACAAGTGACACCCAATCACCTGACCACGTTCGAAGACTGTGAGTTCCGCGGAGCGCCCCATTCTGCTCTCTTACGATGCCTAGTGACGACTGAGGTCGCTGATATGGAGTACCTGGCAGTAGGTTGCAGCCGGCCGCGGTGGTCCCGCGGTTCTAGGCGCGCAGTCCGGAACCGCGTGACTGCTACGGTCGCAGGTTCGAATCCTGCCTCGGGCATGGATGTGTGTGATGTCCTTAGGTTAGTTAGGTTTAAGTAGTTCTAAGTTCTAGGGACTGATGACCTCAGATGTTAAGTCCCACAGTGCTCAGAGCCATTTGAACCATTTTTAGTAGGTTGCAGCACAATGCACCTAATATGAAAAACGTATGTTTTTTTTGGGGTGTCCGGGTACTTCTCATCACATAGTGTATATTACTTGTGTAACAGGGTGTAGATTCGTGTTTTCACAAACTTGGTGAAGAAAAAATGCCGCACTAGGAGGTCGGTGTGCGATTCCTCGTCCAGATTTAAGACAAAGTTGATGTAGTAAAATCAGATCGGGTGCATTTTTAAAACACATGTATAAAAACAAGGAGCTGGCAACACGATCACATAGTGCAGCGAATCGGAATGTACAGAGGAGCGTATACCGACCCGCGCTACTGTACCGCCTTACTTAGTAGTGTGCAGGGACATCAAACCCACATCCACCGTGGAGCCAAGGTTGGAATCCTTGTGAGGTGCCTTCCTCTTATTTTTTAGACGTCCGTTCCCTGGACCACCTCGTTTACAAGTACGACATCGTTTTGTCACACGGCAGTGGTATCCATTAAATTACGTGTATGTGTCTACTGAGCACGTAACGCAGCACCGTAACTAGTCTTATCAGGTTCCTGTAGGGATGATTGCCGATAAACTACACAAACAAATAATACGTCGATATGATTCTGGAGTTGGGTGCATCCGATAACTAAACTGCTGCTGTTGCTCTTGCGTGTGTTGTACGGTACTTTCAAAGGCACCATCCCGATAAGAAAATTTTTCGCCGCCTGTAGCAACGCCGCCGCCCGGGGTGGCCGAGCGGTTCTAGGCGCTACAATCTGGAACAGCGCGACCGCTACGGTCGAAGGTTCCAATCCTGCCTTGGACACGGATGTGTGAGATGTCCTTAGGTTAGTTAGGTTTAAGTAGTTCTAAGTTCTAGGGGACTGATGACCTCAGATGTTAAGTCACATTGTGCTCAGAGCCATTTTGTGGTAACGCCTTCGGGAAACCGTTACTCTTCGTCCACAAGTCAAGGACAGATGTCGTCCGAGGACTAGACGTACT
The DNA here is from genome assembly GCF_023897955.1 of Schistocerca gregaria. Taxonomy (NCBI): domain Eukaryota; kingdom Metazoa; phylum Arthropoda; class Insecta; order Orthoptera; family Acrididae; genus Schistocerca; species Schistocerca gregaria. The sequence continues at coordinate 518,747,678 of NC_064924.1, forward strand.
CTACAAACAGAGTACGCGAACCTTGAAAGCATTCACAAATCACCTCGGCGAGGTAACTCCGATATTGCGAGGCAGTTCCACATATTTCAAAGACTGGTTGTGGAAGTGTTGCACAATGAAGAACTGGATCCATATCTTTATAACTTATCACCTGCGGCCAGAAGACCATATTCGACGACTACAGTTTTGTTAATGGCTTTATTTTCAACTCTCACAACAGCCGTTACTGGTCGGAACACAACCCACATGTTACCAGTGAATGAGACTTTCAGGTACGTTTTGGTAATAAACCTGTCGGGTGGAATCGTGGAAGTGCTTTTGGGCCCTTACCTTTCGCAGTACAAGTTGAATGCGCTCTTGTACCGTGCGTTTCTTTGTAATACTTTGCCTGACAAATTAGGAAACATTCCACTTGGTATTTGACGACAGCTATGGTTTCAGCATGATGGTGCACCACCACACTCAGGAATGTGTGCGCTTAACTATTACAATGAAGCGTTTACAGCGAAATGGATTTGTCGTGCAGGTCTAGTCCTCTGGTCCCCACGTTCCCCGGATTTTAATCCATTAGATTTTTATTTGCGGGGTCGCTTAAAGGAACACGTTTATAGTACTGGATATACACGACCTAATAGCTCGTGTGCGTACCGCTTCGAGTGGCGAAGTGTTTGCAAACGCAAGGTGGCCGCTTTGACCACCTTCTAGGAAATGAACGTTGACCGTACGTGGATGTACCGGCTCTGTGAAGATAAGCCTGAACGTCAAGCGTACAAAATGGAATTACTGCGCGTAGCATAATGTGCAATCTAGCGTAGGCTACCTATCGTGTTTTCTGTCCGCCATTAAGTACAGACGATGTTACCTATTAACTTGACTTGTGTCATGGACGAAACAAAGTAGTCGTTTGCTTCTGTAAGAAGCTGATGTTATGTCTTAATGTTTAAATAGAGGTAACAGCAGCAGAAAGAAATAGACAAGATATCGCATAGTTGAGACAAAAATTTTGTGTTTTAACTGAAAAACGAACGATACTCGAACATCGTCTAGTCTGTATATCCGTTCTCCACGCCATTGCCTCGTCTCGAAGTGCTAATAGGAAACATCCGGTACAGCGCAGAGTTTATGCAACCTTTGTTATCCACGCTGCACGTAGTTACAGCGTTGCCAGAGGCTCATTTTTTTAAATCGAATTTCTATTAAACCCACTGACGGGATTAGGTTTACTACATACATTTTTGTCTTGAATTAGGACGAGGAATCGATGGCTGACTGCTAAGTCTGGTATTTTCTCTTCACTCTGTATAGCGAATTACGAACTACATGTGTGCTGACGACTAAGGACTTCCCTGACTTTTCAATCCTTTAACAAAAATTTTATGTACGAGTAAAGCTCTTCGAATATTGGTTTCCTTAAAATTTCCATTACTACTGCTTCTTTACAGTACAAATGCAAGTGTGCACCATAAAAAGGCTATACCATAACGTGCTGTTACGAGAGATTTGAATGTTAAATAACCGTAAGTTGTGCACTGTGTTAATAATCTAATCAAAACTGCTGACGTAGAAAACCGAGGTGCCAGCAGGATAGTGACCTATGTTGATACGAGGTGAAGAAACTTTCACTTAATTAAACTTCAATTAAACGAAACTTTAGTTAAGTGCTCAAAACTAAACGGTTTGTAGCAAATTTAGTACTTCTTTTTCTTTAGTACTTCTTTTTCTTTAGAAGTTAATGCAAACTTAAAAATGCACACACCTTTAAAGTTGACAGTAAATGCATATTTTGCTTTCTTATGCGCATGTAATTCAACAATTAAAACTGCACACATTCACAGACTTAGCAGCAATGGAAATATTATGATTTCCTTTCTTAAAGTTGATACAACAGTGCAGTACTAAAGTATACACAGATTTAGAATTAGAAGCGAACGAAATGCTTATAGCTTCATTACTCAGTTAATTTCAAACAGCTTCTTTCAATTACGTATAACTTTATTTTTATTAATAACATTGTTTTGGATTACATCACAAAGTTCGTGTGGTTCAAGTTTTAAGTACAATTTTATGAGTAAGCACTTTAGTTTCGTTCACACAATCTTAAGCTTTGTTAGTGAATGGAATAGCTCTGCAAATCCAAAGGCAATGCAGAGAATCAGCACTCACATTCTGACAGGGTTAAATTTTCAGTCCAAAGCTATCACAATATCTTCAAAATCTAAAATTTTCACATGGCTTGTCTAATATTAAGCACTAGCTTCTGTCTCAGCTGCGTGTCCTGCGCTGCCACAAACTGTGCTGATGTTGGAAAATAATAAGCAGGCCAGATTTGACGTCGTTCCATTTACAGCTACATCTACATCTACCTGGACACTCTGCAAATCACATTTAAGTGCCTAGCAGAGGGTTCATCGAACCACCTGCACAATTCTCTATTATTCCAATCTTGTATAGCGCGAGGAAAGAATGAACACCTATATCTTTCCATATGAGCTCTGATTTCCCTCATTTTATCATGTTGAATGTTTCTCCCTATGTAGGTCGGTGTCAACAAAATATTCTCGCATTCGGAGGAAAAACGTTGTTGATTGTGGAATTTCTTGAGAAGATTCCGCCGCAATGAAAAACGCCTTTGTTTTAATGATGTCCATCCCAAATTTTGTATCATTTCAGTGACACTCTCTCCCATATTTCGCGATAATACGAAACGTGTTGCCCTACTTCGAACTTTTCCGATGTACTCCGTCAATCCTATTTCGTAAGGACCCCACACCGTGCAGCAGTATCAAGCGCAGTACAGGCAGTCTCCGGGGACTGTAACATATTCTAAGTGTCCTGCCAGTAAATTGCCGTCTTTGGTTAGCCTTCCCACCAACATTTTCTATGTGTTCCTTCCAATTCAGGTCGTTCGTAATTGAAATTCCTAGGTATTTAGTATTTACGACCTTTATTAGATTTCACTAATTTATCACGTAACTGAAGTTTAAAGGATTTCTTTTAGGACTCATTTGGATGACCTCACACTTTCGGTTACTTAGGATCAACTGTCAATTTTTGCACCATACAGATATCTTTTCTAAACCGTTTTGCAATTTGTATTGATCTTCTGATGCCTTTATTAGTCGATAAACTACAGAGTCACAACCTAAGAGTGGTTGGCCACCAGTGAGGACCGATCGGAGGACTCGAACGTGCCAGACGTCCATTGGATCGTCACGGGCAGCTCACAACAGTGGTGCGCATCCACTGCAGCCTCAAGCTGTGTAACCGAAGCCATCACAGCCTGGAGCTGAGAACAAAGTGTCACCAACTCGGCTCGCATCTGCACACAACACTCACAATCCCTATCAATACTAAAGACCATGGAAAATCAAACTACCAAGATAAACAGACTATCGGGACGTGCTGCAGAAATGTACTGCAGACACTGATGAAAATGCAGCAACTGTGTTTAATTCATTAGATTAATATGCAAAGAGTCAAAAAACCTAACTATAGAAGCACTCAGGTGAAACTAAATTATTTGCCTCTGATTATGAACTTCTAAAAATCACAAAATCGGTTTACTTTCCTATGCAAACGAAAACGCGAGAACTGCGGCTATTAGATATTAAATGAAAACGCAGAAACTCAAGGAACTAAACACGTAAAGTACACAGATGAAATGGTTAGGAACTCGTGAAAGTCACAAAACTGGTTACGTCTCTGTTGCTGTGTCTGTCTCGGCTGGCTGCAGCAGCCTGTTTAGTAACGGCCATAGTTCAGTGTGTCATTGTGTCTTCAGAAAGGGATTGCTTTTCATGTTCCTTAGGTCATGACAAAGTTTTTCACTGAAAATCAGTGTAGTCACTATATTGAACGTGAAGTGACTACTAGCGTTTATTTCTAAACTGGTCTCGTTACAACAGATTTATATGACAATTATTTATTTAATTAAATCATAGTAATTAATCAGTTCAGTCAAGTGCACAGTACTAGCTATGCAGGTAGTCTTGAGTAGCAGTTGTCATTACAAGTGCAAACAGTTAAAGAATAAGATTTTCACCACTCTGTAGCGGAGTTTGCGCTGATAACAAACTTCCTGGCAGATTGAAACTGTGGGCCGCACCGAGACTCGAACTCGGGACCTTTGCCTTTCGTGGGCAAGTGCTCCAGCAACTGAGCCACCCAAGCACGACTCACGCCCCGTCCTCACAGCTTTACTTCTGACAGTACCTCGTCTCCTACCTTCCAAACTTTACAGAAGCTCTCCTGCGAACTGGACAGGTTTACACTTTTAGTACAAGTGTAAATTCTGCGACATTCAAAAAATTTGCACCTACACTATTCGTTCTAGCTACATTTACAACGTCTCACCGCAATGCAGGTTAACTACCAAATGGGGCCTGCTTCTGTGTCTGCAGCTCGAAGGGTCGAGGTGCAAAGCACATCTGGGTACCCTACCATATTGCATGTATAAGGTATTTCGCAAGTCACGACAAGCACACATTTTAAGGAGAACTATATGCGTTTCTTCATTTACTTGTCGATGGTTATAAACATGTTTGTTCTAACAATTAAGTTTAATTAAAAGTCTAAGTAGTCAAATAACATGATATTCACTAACTTCATGCAAATAGACGTGGTTTTTTACGAGGGTTGACCTGAAAGTAATGCACCGCTTTTGTTTGCTCAGCCGAAAAAAAATGCTACGCATGCGAAACGTTACCTATGTATTATTTGAAGTCTTCTGAGTGACCGCGCCAAGATTATATCACTTCTGACAGACAGCGTGGCGGCAGGACAGTTTCAAATTGGTGTCTGTAGGTGATGTACGTTACAGCAATGAGCCGACATTGACTTTCTCACTGCAGAGAAAGAAACTGTGGGGAATATTCACAGACGCTAGCGCAAAAGTCTACGGAGCATCTGCCGTCGACAGAAGTATAGTTAGTCGCTGGGCACGGAGAGTGGGGTCATCAGAAGGCGGTTCGGCGGAGCTCCACGATTTGCAGCAGTCGGGAAGACCATCCACGGTTGTCACACCTAACACGTTGCAGCGAGTTGATTTTGTCACTCGCGAGGATAGACGCATTACGACTGGGCAATTGGCGCTGCATCTGTCAATCGGCAAAGGAAGTGTGGATCCAATCATCCGCACTCGTGGATATTCATAAGTGTGGGAAAGATGGGTCCTCTGCATCTAACGGTGGACCACAAATAGCACTGAAAAAAACATTTGTCTTGATTTGTTCCAACGTTTTGAGGCTCAGGGGAAGGCCTTCTTGTTCCGGATTGTGGCAGGTGATGAAACCTGGATTCACCATTTTGAGTCCGAAACAAAACGACATCCCAATGGAATGGTGCCATTCCCACTCCCCACAGGAGAAAAAATTCAATGCAACTGCTTCGACCGGTAAGGTCATGATCACCGTGTTCTGGGACTGTGAAAGTGTGATTTTCATTGATGTGACACCAAGCGGCGGGACCATTAATTCAGAAACGTATGTCAACACATTAACAAAACTCAAGGCGCGCTTCCGGCGACTTCGTCGTCACAGCAACCCACAAGATGTTTTGCTGTAACAAGATAACGCTCGGTCCCACACAAGTCTGAGGACTGCTGAACACATCGCAAAACAGGTTTGGACAATGTTACCCCATCTACCCTACAGTGCTGACCAAGCCCTCGGACTTCCACTTGTTTGGGCAATTAAGGGACGCCAATTTGACGACGATGAGGAGGTGATTCACACAGTGAAGCACTGGCTCCGCCACCAGGATTACGATTGGTACCGACAGGGCACGCACGCTTTTGTTTCACGCTGGAGGAAAGCCACAGAACAGGATGGAGAAAAATAGCGTGTGTAGATAAAAAAAAAAAAAAAAAAAAAAAAATATTTCGTGTGAGTGATGCTCATTATGTTCAATAAAGAATTGCTGAAAAAAACTTTCCGGGCAACCCTCGCAATTATATTAACTCTGAAATGTCATAAATTATATAATATGATCAGTGATGAAACAAATATAGATTAGAAATTAAGTCTGAGCGGGAGAACCGTCACCTCACACACACCCGTCTTATGTAGCTAGAACGCTAACCACTTCACACCCATGAACTACAGTGTCCGGAACCTACGCGCAGATACATCAGTTACATAATATATTTTCTCGGAATTACCAGAGTACTGCTCTGTTCTGGCTCGGATTTGTTTTACCGGCAGTGCCAGTTGTACGTTAACACTGATGCGTAGCAGTATGAACAGGTGTACTGAGCTGAGCTAGGTGACGTGCAACACAAGATGCGCACTATGATGCTAAGCTGAAACCGCATCACATTACTGTACGCAGGCACCTATGAATGGAAACACTGGTCGTTTGATATATGGCAGAACACCAAGTCTCGATGAGTGTGTGTCTTACACGCGATCGGTGACAGTCGTTACACCCGCAATCGACGCTTTGCACGAGCATTCAAATACCAGCCAAGCAACCGTTACATTACTTTATCTTCTCTCTTGTATCTTTTGGTGATTGCATATTACATGATTCTTCACCGCTGTCACGGTATGTTTTTGCAAAAACAAAGATAACTGCAGAAACAAAGGTAACCGCAGGTAACAAACTGAATGAAAGATACTCGTGGCATTCTCTGGAGAAAAGACTTACTGAAATATTTTGAGATCGAAAACAGAACATCAAAAGTTTTAAATATATCTTTTTTTGTTATTTATTTCAAACTCTCGTAAACAGACTAAATTTCAGTCAAAATAAATGACGTGATGCTGTAATATGTATGAATTACTGATTGCTTTGGTTTTCAGTCCGTCGTTCCAGAGAACGCCACATTAATTTATTACTCTCTAACAAACCAGCAAACACCATGGGTCACGTAAACCAATAATATTCCAATAATATCCCTAAACAATCTCCTTAATTTTATCGGTGGAGTTCAGAGTTGCCATGTATACGATAATGGATAGCGAAGACGGGCGGTGCAGGATAATTAATGTTCTCACAAGATATCTTGTCTGTTGTCCTAGAAGACAAGGCCGGATCTAAAGTTAGTGCTAAGTCGAGTGTATGCTCACAGCATCAGACATAGTAGCAACTGAAGTATATGGTTCATGTATTATGCACAATGACTGCTAACTGTGTTGGAAAAGAGACGTGACAGCTGTATGTAGCGAACGCTGTACGTCTATTTCAATCATTCCGATGAGAGGAGATATTAAAAATGAAGGAAGTCAGATGGAGATCCGCGGCTCGGCATCCGCCTAACGAGCTCGATTCTACTACAAGTGGTGAACATCTGGCCCACGATCGTTCTTGCTGGAATAATTTCGCGCTTTGTATCACTCTAAAAAACTCTACGCGTAGTTGGTTGTGTCAAATGATGGAATGGAGGCTGAGTATCGCCTTCAGCCGCACATGGAGTGGAACATTCGCCTGTCTCTTATCGTCACGGGAAGTGATGTGGAGAAGTTTAACTGCAGGTAAATTCCTCAAGCATGGTAACTAATACATATCCATTATGCCAGGTATACGTCAACGGCCTCGCCGCAGTAGTAAGACCGGTTCCCGTCAGATTACCGAAGTTAAGCGCTGTCGGGCTGGGATAAGACTTGGATGGGTGACCATCCAGTCTGCCGAGCGCTGTTGGCAAGTGGGGTGCACTCAGCCCTTGTGAAGCAAACCGAGGAGCTACTTGATCGAGAAGTAGCGGCTCCGGTCTCGTAAACTGACATACGGCCGGAAGAGGATGTGCTGACCACATGCCCCTCTATATCCGCAACCAGTGATGCCTGTGGACTGAGGAAGACACGGCGGCCGGTCGGTTCGGTTGGGCCTTCATGGCCTGTTCGTGAGGCGTATGCCAGGTATACATTGTAAGAAATTAAATTCACTGCCTATTAATGTCAGAGGCACAAGTAGTGACGCTTCCTTCTTTACAAACAACTTACCGAAGTACGTCCTGGACACCTCAAATGAATGGAAGAATTTTGCACGAATTAATCAAATATTTTATGAGAAACAGTCATGTGGACACAGAATTAAAGGGGAAAATTTTGTTACGTCAATATCGTGCACTATCTCTACAGATAACCTCCGCCGGCCGCGGTGGTCTCGCGGTTCTAGGCGCGCAGTCCGGAACCGTGCGACTGCTACGGTCGCAGGTTCGAATCCTGCCTAGGGCATGGATGTGTGTGATGTCCTTAGGTTAATTAGGTTTAAGTAGTTCTAAGTTCTAGGGGACTAATGACCACAGCAGTTGAGTCCCATAGTGCTCAGAGCCATTTGAACCATTTAATGTGAACACGCCACTCCTAGCGAAGTTTACTACTACTACTACTACTACTACTACTACTATCACCACCTAGAGCAGTTACCGCTGTTTTACTCATTACTATTTGTTTTTATCGATATCTGTCTTCTACGTATGGACTCGTTCCACACCCACGAAACGTGTTCGCACATACAGACTTACAAAAGATCTATAAATAAATTTCACAAGCGATAATTAGACTTTATAATGGCAGTCGATTTAGCACAAAGATGTGCTTCACCCTCTGAATTAAGGGACAGGTATCCGAGAACTTGACAAGCTCGCTGATATAAGCGATTGCTGAACTGCTATGTTTACTACGCTCGGCAAAGTACAGAGAAACCTTTGCGAGAAAGCCGCCGCAGGCAAACACTGGCCGGTGGCTATGCAGTCATATCGAGTAGGCTACCTCGCTGGGTCGGCACGCAGCACCACGGCTTTAGGTCGCAGACGCTTCTCGTCTTTGATCGGCAGCGGGGTCAAATAAGCCGCGCCTCCCGCGCTACACGCACGCGTGAGGCCATGCGCTAAGCGGGAAGCAGAGGTCCGCGCGCGGCCGTGCACAGGACGCGGCAGTGGCAATGCTCTCAATTACATTTGTTTGCACTGCAGATTGAAAACACGCACAGAAAAAAGCTTCTCTTCTATTTGTTTCCTTTTCAATTTTTACAAAAAAAGTAAAGATACGAGCGGCAGCATTCACTCCACGTTTTGTTGAGCGCGAATCGCGGTCGCTTGATCACAAGAGATGAGTCTCTCTCTCTCTCTCTCTCTCTCTCTCTCTCTCTCTCTCTCTCTCTCTCTCTGTGTGTGTGTGTGTGTGTGTGTGTGTGTGTGTGTGTGTGTGTGTATGAGAAGTGGGGAGGGAGAGGGGGGGGGTTGCGTCATGTCTGCTCTTGTTCTTCAGTGTTCCATTTGCTACTAATGTCAACGTATAGGCAGCAACCTATTCCAGTGACAGCTCAATATTTCCGCCACTCTCAATTTCATTAATAATAAATGCTGTCTCACAAACAAAACCTGTACCTTTTGCTGTCTCCCTTTATGCATAAAATCTTTTAGTTGTTAGATGTTCCTCATTATGTGCAATTATGATTTAGTTTCACGTACTTCAAACGAAAACTATTTTATTTTTGCCAGTGAAAACTAAGCATCGGATTATGAAAAGCATAAAGGTAACGCAAGACGGAGGAAACGCACGACGGTTCAGTATGTTTCGACAATAGTAGTTATGTAAAAATCTGCCATAGCAAAGTTTGTATCATCTGTACATAGCAACCATCTGTATGATTGAGAGGAAACGGTAGTTAGTCGTCTTAGAGAGAGACAAAAAAATACCAGAACCAAGAGGAGACAATACGAGAGTACGACCAAAAACGAAGTGTTCGGATTAAAAAGGGTGTCAGACAGGGATGTACTCTTTTGCCCTTCTGTTCAATCTTTACATTGAACAAGCAATAACGGACATAAAAGAAATGCTCAAGAGTGGAATTAAAATTCACTGTGAAAAGCATCAATGAGAAAATTCATTGATGATAACTGCTATCCTAAGCGAAAGTGAAGAATTACATCATCGGTTGAATGGAATAAACAGCCTAATGAGTACACAATATGGACTAAGAGCAAATCGAAGAAAGACGAATCTAATGCGAAATTGCAGAAATGAGAACAGCGTGAAACTCAACATCAGGATTGGTGTTAACAACGTAGAAGTAGTTAAGGAATTCTGTCTGCTACCTAGGCAGCAAGATAACCCATGACGGCCAGACCATGGAGGACATAAGAATAAACTAGCTCTGGCAAAAAGGGCTTTCGTGGCCAAGCGAAGTCTGCTGGTATCAAACGTAAGTCTTAATTTGAGGAAAAAATTTCTGAGAATGTACGTTTCGAGCCCAGCATTGCATGGGAGTGAGACCTGGACTGTGGGAAAACCAGAACAGACTCCAAGCAACTGAGATGTGGTGCTATAGAAAATTAGGTGAACTGATAAGGTCAGGAATGAGGTGGTTCTCCGTAGAATCGGCGAGGAATGGAAAATGTGGAAAACACTGACAAAGAGATGGGACAGGATTACAGGGCATATGCAAGGATTCAGGGAGTAACTTCCATGGTACCAGAGGGAACTGCAAACGGTAAAAATGTACAGGAAGACAGACATTGGCATACATCCAGCAAATGATTGAGGAGATAGGTTACAAGGGCTACTCTGATGCGAAAAGGTTGACACAAGAGAGGAATTGGTGGCAGGGCGCATGAAACCAGTCAAGTTTACCTGGAATTGATGTAATTTATAATGCCTATGCTGAATATTTGATACCAATGGTTAGTGCCAAAGGCTAATAAATTTAAAAAGAAGACTGACGACATAAAAAAGTGAGAGAAGTCAGCAGAGGTAATCAAATGTTGGTCAGGTGACGAGGAGGTCGAATTTACAAGGCAAACAGCATTGAAGGGCCACAGACAGATGACAGTTAAGTAAAATTCCAACTCAAATAGGCAGGTTGACAAATCATCATCAGTGGTCAACATCTGCAATTTAGAGAATAGGTCTACCAAGTATGGAAACACCTAAGGTGAATTCTGTCAAATCCCAGGGGAGACTAGAAATTTTTGAAGAAATCCTAGGGTCATTTGGAGCCATTGCTGTTAGATGCCGAGCCCACTCTGGCCATGCGTCAGCCTTAACCAACGACTGTACGTGCTGTAGAGGACCCACAGTGTGGCTAGCAGCGCAAATAACCGGACTGCCACTTGGTAACGATATGCACTACAGCATTCCAGTAAATGTTCACAGTCCATTGCCTCCTTTGTCAAAGTCACTAATACGTAGTGTCACAGGAGGTGATTCTCACATTACCATTAACATAATTGGCATAATACTGTTTTATATCTCGGTATGTGCGTGAAAGATGACAGTTGTTTTGAAATCAGCATTTCAGTATAAGATTTTACTGTAAGTTGTAAACGAACTACCATAAATTTCTCCCTGACCTAACGTGGGCGTCCATGTGAAACTGAAAGCAATTAAAATGTATACTTGACTCCACATAAATGGAGAATGACATCCCTGATGCTTAGAGAAGTCCTCATAGAATGATGATTGCTTCATTCTACAAGGCGACAATGCTGGACTTCTTAGTATTCGTCATCGACCAGATACAGCCAAGTTTTGTCCGACGACCTAAGGCCTATACAGCATGTTTGGGCTCCTCTACGTAGAGATATTGGTACTGGCGGTAAGAGCCTTGTCAAGCTGAGAGCAGCTGTGTAATTATGTAACATTCATTCTGCATTTTCATGACCACGTACAAAGTTTCGAATTTAGGACTGGTGCTTCACCGTAGATCTACAGCAGAGAGGCTCTACTCAGTGATGGCCAGATAATCATTCCTCAATATGATAAACAAGGGTTAATCATTTAATATCATCATTGCCATGCTGTCTTATCGTCTTACACTATTGTATGTGTTTATGTAAGCAAAGTTGCGATCAGTCTTGAACCCCTGAAAAGCTACAGGTAAGTAGTCGACAATGTTGTGCCTCTATGTATCGCAGGTTGCCTATGTGGTCGTCTCGGTCCAGAACTGAAATTCCTACATTACACGACAAATGCAGCGGATTCTCTAAAGGTCGACTTCACTGCAGACGATTACGAACTTTTCTTATAAACTGGCAAAGAGCCGTCGAGAGTGTTCTAAATTTGGGACTGCACTGTGTCGCTTCATACGTAAGATGTATTACCATGCTGCAACGATCCAAATTAAAATTATACTGAACTTCGTGAGTAGCTAATTCTGCAATGGAATTTGTAGTTCCAGTGCTGCGGTATCGGGTATCAGCAGTTTTTAATTCCAGCGGTGGAAAACGATTTTGACTATGTGCTCGTCTCATTTTAGGGTATTGCCGAGTACAGCTACCAACCACGTCCAAGTAATGCATGGAGCTTTATTTCTTTGTCCAAGTAATGCATGGAGCTTTATTTCTTTTTCAGTCATATCCGTGGACATTAACATAACATCAGAATTAACAGACGCTTATTAATAACCTACCAAAAGCAGTTACCAAACCAGCCGCTTCTGGTAACCGTGCAAGGTAACTCAAAAGACGTCATCCTACGGTCCAGGCGAAGCCATGTGTCCTCCCATCGACACTGAAGACGAGCAAGACAGTTCAATAGTCCAGACGTGGCATACAAAACCGTCCCCGTATTTTTTTTTTTTTTTTCGTAGTATGGCTCAGACTAAAGTGAACTAGATCCTGTAAATTACGTGGTGACGGTTCGTGATCTCTGAGGTGTTGCTGCTTAGCGAATGTGAGAAACTCGCAACACAACATCTGGCAGTGATCGGTGAATTCAAATGCTGCGAAAACTTTGATATGAGGGCAAATAAATACTTTTGAAAACCACTCTCGAATCGGCTTCCTCAACACCTATTAAAATTCATGTACTGGGCAAACATCACTGCTACGATACTTAAATGTGAACTGCCAAGCAAACGACAAACACCAAAATTAAAATACTCGGGAAACACGGAATTTGAAAGAGAGAGAGAGAGAGAGAGAGAGAGAGAGAGAGAGAGAGAGAGAGAGAGAGAAAGGCTGTTGTAGCCGTGAAGCCAACGCGACAGCAGCTGCTAAAAGCGCAAACTGAATCGACTTCGGTGCAGTCGATTGGCCGATCCATTGTGTAGCGCGGCGAGCGGGCGACGAATTCCCTTTGAGGTTTCGACGGCGATGGAGAACAAATAGCAACCGGGAACGGAACAACAGACCCTCCCCCATCCACAGAGAGCCAAGTACCACAGTGCAGTGGCACTGGAGCTGCAGGGGCACCTGAAAGGAAGGGAGGGGAGAGGAGGGGGGGGGGGGGGGGGGAACAGCGAGTCGGCAGAACAAAGGCCGCTGGGGACGGAAACTTTGCGGCAACTCCTGTCTTTACAGCGCAATGTATATCAAAACTCAGACGTAAAGGGGCGGAAAACTCGCGCCAAAAGAAACAAAAGCAAATGCCTTTCGGCTCACGAGGGACCTGTCACTGAATTCTCAGTCCACCAAGAGGCGAGTGCAAGCGGAGATTTATGGAAAATAAAAAAAAAAAAAAAACGCTGCACACTGTCCAGTATTCCGAAAACTAACGCAAACACAGCTCGTCTCAGTAACAAAGGCGAAGATGTCTATCGTTGACTGCTATCGATTTACGTCATGCAAGTATACATGCGATACGATTAAGACCTAAAAAATACAAGACATGTACGAAATAACTGTATTACACACACTGAAACAAACATATTCCAGTCCTCGTCTCATTCTTCCCCTATAATTCGGAGGACTCCAGTAATCTATTCATCTATGCGCCGAACTACTCTTAAGCCGTTAAAGAATCCAAAATGTGTTCGTAATACTCGTGAAGGCGCAAACAGATTTATCCTATTTCTTTTGTAAATAAAAAACACCTTTGTCCTACCTTTAACGACAGGCAGTATCTTAAAAAGGCGTCGTAAGATGAACATCAACAAAAATAAAACAAGGGAAATGGATTGAAGTCACATTATATCATGCGATCAGGCGATATCACATGCGACTGAGAGAATTGGATTAGGAAATGACACACTAAATGCAACAAGCGAGTTTTATCATTTGGATAGCAAAAAACCGATGATGGCAGAAGTAGAGAGGAAACAATATGCAGACTGGCAATATCCAGTAAAGCATTCCTAAAAAAGATAAATTTGTTGACATCGAATACAAATTTAAAAATTAACATGTTTTTCCCGAAGGTATTTGTATGGACTGTAGCGTTGTAAGGAAGTGAAACGTTGACGATAAGCAGTTAAGACTAGAAGAGAACAGAAGCTTTAGAAATGTTGTGCTACGTGTTTAAAATTAAAAGGGTAGGTGAAATAACTTATGAGAGGGTACTGAATCGAAATGAGAAAAATAAAATTTATGGCGCAACTTGACAACAGAAATCATTTCATAGAACATATCCTGAGGAACCAACTATCGTTGCTTTGTGACTGGAGGCAAGTGTGTGGAGGTGAGGGGGGGGGGGGGGCGAGAGGGGGGGGGGATTATAGAGTAACACCAAGGCTCGGCTACATTGCGGAAGTTCACGGATGCAGACTGCACCATTTATGCAGAGATGAAGATGATAGCCTACCTTGGAGAGATGCATTTAACACCTCTTCGAAGTAAAGAAAACAACAACAGAACCAACGATGTACAAAAAATTGTCAGCTCAAGGCCATCCACAAAACTCCAGCCAGGCAGCGACAAGTTAATAAGTTTATAAAGGTGTAAAGCTGGTCACAAAAATTATTGACGCCACTACAATAATTCGAAACACGTCGGAAATTTTGGAGAAGGTGTCCCAATCATTCCTTTGAGGATCAACGTTGGAACAAAATTTCGAAAATTTACTGCCAAAACCTATGTATTTTATAAGATAAGTTTCAAAATTTAATATTTTTTCCGCTTTCAACAATGCCTTATTTTATGTAACTCTTATAAGAAAATTTGGTTTATGCTCTCCGTACATTAGCAAACATTTTAAAATTTGCTTTTTGATTTCACTGTTAAAAAACATAGCACATAACGGTATCTCATTTTGATTTCTTTACACTGTCCGGTTTCTGTGCTGTAGTTCACTACATTAACAAATTACTCCAAATGATGTACTTCTAACTTAGTTGATTTAACTGTGAATCTTCACCCAGTAAACTGTATAGAAAGATCGTGTCTAACAAAACCAACTATGGATAGGGATTTTAAGTTACCTGGCTTTGACAGTTTAACTTAAAGAATGAATTAATTTCTCCAGTAACTACGCTCTCGCTTTTTAGTAACCACCGAGGTCTCTCTTCCATAGAGCAGTGTGGGGACTGCAAGAGTTTTGTAGAATTTGAGCATCTTACTTAGTTTTCTTTTTAAGATTTCTATTCATTGTTCCACGGATCCGGCTGAATTTACTAAGTTTAATTTCTACATCTTAGCTGTCGCCATATGTCACCTCACAACGTAGGTAACTGAAGTGGTTCACTTATTCTAAAATCGTCCGAACTACCACTATTTTGGTTCTAATGAATTCTTACCTCATGAAGATCATTGTCTTAGTTTTTTCTGTTGTGCTATACCAAACGTGGTACTGGTTTATGCCAATACGTAAATTCTTTTCTGAAGGTAATCATCTTTACCGGTTACGATCACTATATCGTCAAATGGTTCAAATGGCTCTAAGCACTATGGGACTTAACGTCTGAGGTCATCAGTCCCCTAGACTTAGAACTATTTAAACCTACCTAACCTAAGGACATCACATACATCCATGCCCGAGGCAGATTCGAACCTGTGACTTTAGCGGTCGCGCGGTTCCAGACTGAAGCGCCTAGAATAGGCTACACCTGCCGGCACACTGTATCGTCAGCGCACATTAAGTGACTTAAAAGAATTCTTCCGTCAAGGTATATACCATCCTGAAATTCTATTTTCCATATATGCCTTATTTCACGTATGTAATTGTCGAAGAAAGATGGGGAGATACAGTAGCTTTGCCGTACTCCTTTGTTGACTGGTATCTCATTAGGCATTTTCCGTCCAGACCTTGAGTGATAGTCGTGTTCTGATGTAAACTTTTTATCGCGTTTACTGAACGTTTCGGATATCCGCGATCCGTAATTATCTTCCAAAGTTTGTCTACTGACACTGTCAAGAGCTTTTTTCTTTCAAATCAATAAAAGTAATGTGTATGTGAGTATTTATCTATCGTATGCTCCGTGTTTTTGCGTTATCTGCTGTAAAATAAAAACTGCATCCATCGTGGAACGCCTTTTCCTAAAAACCATTTGTTCCTCATGCAGTAGTACTTCCATTATGTTTCTAGTCTTATGTTTAAAATCTTAAGATACGTTGTGTGTGCTGAGCCCAGCAAACTTATTCCTCTGTAGTTACTGCGTAAGCTTTTACTTCCTTTTTAAAATCATACACACCTGTTGCAGTCCCCACGCTGCTCTATCAAAGCGAGAGCCGGGTGATAAACAAAAAGGAAGAACTCCGTGTTCAGACACAAAAAATGAAATTCCTGAGAGGAGTTAAACTTTGCACAATAGAAGATAGATTAAGGAAACAAGATATTAGCGAAGAACTAAAAAATTTTAATAACTGCTGTTTATTGAGTCAATCCATATCGCTGTACCCTTCCATCTGCCCTGAAACTTGGCTTCTGTCACTCGCTTTGGTATTCTTTCACCTTCCTTTCTCTTTACACGACAAAACCATTTCAACCTGATCTTCTCAGTTCTCTCATTCAATTTTTCTACGCCAATTTCTTTCATAATGTCTTCTTTTCTACGCTTTTTACCGTAACAGGCATTAGCTGGGGAAAGGGCACTACCCACGCGCTTCTCGCCGACTGGATGGCTATTTGTGTTCATAGTTCCACAACGGTGCAGTTTTTGGCTATTTGATAATTTTTTCTCTACTTCACTATTCGATGTCCCCCATTCTGTTACGATTTCATTACCAACTATTTTCGCACTCTGTATACACAAGTAAGCAAGTGAATCAGGGACACCTCGTTACACAAGTCAACAGCCATTTTGCATCTGGGATGTAATACATTTTAGTGTGTAGAATCCGAATATACCTTTCAAAATGTTCTAGCAGGTATCATTTTTGAGCTTTTAAAGGTTTTTTATTTTTCGTATTTAGTATTTCGCTTTGTTCTGTTCTTCTGATTTGATGTTTAATTGTTTGTTTTTGATTAGCAGAGGAGAGCAAGAAGATCTACAAATCATCAGTAAATGGTTGGTGTGGTAATCCAGTGGTGTGAAAGAGATCCTCAGTGAGTGTTTCCTGTGAAAGGTAGTGCAAACTGTATTTAAAAGTTACACTAAGAAAAATGACAACTTGTAAATCTCGTTGCTGTCTAAACCACCACGACAGCTTTTGTTATGTCTGTGGGAAATTCACTCCAAAAGCCCAAAGAAAAACAATGACTGATTTGGTTAAAATGGCATATAAATTGTATTTTGATTGTCCTGTTGGTGATCAAGATAAAAAAATTTCCACCTAGTATTGCCTGCACAGCCTGTACTACAACCTTAAGAGAGTGGTTGAAAGGAAAACGTCGAGCCATGCCATTCGCTGTTCCGATGGTGTGGTGTGAGCCTAATGACCATTATTCAGATTGTTACTTCAGTCTTACAAATATTTCGGGACACTGAAGCAAAACTAGATATAAAATTAAGCATCCAAATGCAGTGCATTTGCCTGTGCCCCATGATGAGGTGTTGCCTGTTCCCGTCTGTAATTTGGAAGCCACGGAACCAGACACCATGTCAAGTAAATCAGAAAATATTGAACATATAGAAGAGTATTGCCCTCAGTATCATGACATTTCGCCTCAGCTCTTTAATCAAAAGGAACTGAACGATTTGATTGGCGATCTAAAACTTTCCAAATAGCAAACTGAACCCTTGGGGCCGAGACTGCAACAACGGAACCTTCTAGCTCCAGGGACAAAAATTTCCTGTTTCAGATCAATAGGTGCTTCCGACTTAACAAGAAGTTTAAAAATAAACGTACTACACAATATGCTTTGATAACAATGAGTTCAGTGTACATTTTCATTACGTTCGTGTAATCCTTGGTAGTCCTAAGTGCCAAATTTTCAGATGAATATCTAAAACTGTGAAATGAACATGTTTCGACCTTCATTCCATAAACGAATACCAATCTCCGATGTACGTTACGACCTGTGTTCCTTTGACATGACAAATGCCGTCTAAATTAACAAAATTACGAAGTTTTATACATATGCCTCCTAGATCGTGCGGAAAGTCCAAATTCTGCAGCGATTTATGCGGGAACGTTTTCTCAGGATAATGTGCACAGCGGCTGTAACAATTTCTATGTTCTGTTGAGTTCCAACATTAGCAGTTAGATAGGGCAGAACCACCTACACAACCATCATCATTAATTTTTTTGTATTTCATAGGAATTATTTCAATTTAAGATGTCACTAAGTTTGAAAGCACCCGTGTATGAAAAAAAAGAAAACTTGTTCTGTTTCATTTAAAATCACACTCTCATTCATGCTTATCTGTAATTGGAGTCAACATAATGATCTCAACCAGTGATAACTGAAACGAAGTTTTGTGGGAACAAACACCGGATTGCATCATGTGACAACCTGGAGACGCACTGCACGCTCGGGCATCTAACGTAGCCACGAAGTCGGGAAGAACCGCCGAGCGAAAGCTACCCACAGCCAGTGAGTGACCTAAACGACAGATCTGAGGGCGTGGAATGAAGTACCATGATCCGTAGCTCCAGTGAAAGAGCCGTACGATTTGTAATCTGCAGCCGAGACAGAAAGGCATGAGCTTCCTTCCTTAGCTACTCTGTGAGTGGCAGTCAGAACTGCCTTCATAACACAAGAATCCGGGCAATGCGCTGGCAGGGGCGGCATGAGACAGTCGATTCGTCGCCTGGCAGCGCTCCATTAGGCAAGCCGAAACACAGATGTCGCCAGCCCCGACATAGTTTCGCGACTGCCTGCATCTGCCGAGCCCGGTTTCCATTACCCTTCCCCCTCTCCCACACCGCCATCACCCCAAAGGGCGTAATAGTTATGTCAAGGATGTTAGGAACGACAGCAATGTTGCAAACACGCCTTGTCCGTGTAATGCCACGAAATCGTTACAAATGATCAACTGGAATCGAGTAGTACAAAATGACAAGTACTTACCATTTAAATTCATGGATCACGGAGACCTATCTTAGAACAAATAGGCAGAAATTCTACTTCGTGAAACTTCATCGTATGTAAATTTTGGATCTAATGGCTTAATTATATAAGCAGTAAGTTGTAAGCCTCTCTGCACGCTGTCATGTGTCGAATACGATTAGGTTTAATCAGGGAGATATTGTAAAGTTATATTTCAGTTTGGTGGATGGCATCTGTCTTCCTTACGTTTTTTGAAAGTTGTCCGATAATCAAAAACATGAAAATCAGTTGTTCCTTTAGCAGACAGAAGAACTCTAAATGTAGAGGAGAGGCAGAAAAGAACAAAAACTGACGCATTTTTTTAGTTCTTCACTAATATCTTGTTTCCTTAATCTATCTTCTATTGTGCGAAGTTTAACTCCTCTCAGGAATTTCATTTTTTGTGTCTGAATACGGCGTTCTTCCTTTTTGTTTATCACCCGGCTTTCGCTTCGATAGAGCAGCGTGGGGACTCCAACAGGTTCGTATGATTTAAAAAGGAAGTAAAAGCTACGCAGTAACTACAGAGGAATAAGTTTGCTGGGCTCAGCACACATAACGTATCTTAAGATTTTAAACATAAGACTCAGAAAAATAATGGAAGTACTACTGCATGAGGAACAAATGGTTTTTAGGAAAAGGCGTTCCACGATGGATGCAGTTTTTATTTTACAGCAGATAACGCAAAAACATGGAGCATACGATAGATAAATACTCACATACACATTACTTTTATTGATTTGAAAGAAAAAAGTTCTTGACAGTGTCAGTAGACAAACTTTGGAAGATAATTACGGATCGCGGATATCCGAAACCTTCAGTGCTCATTTTCATATATCACGAGGAAATAAGCGGAGCCGATGACGGTCCATTCTAATAGCTTTTTGAAGAACTATCCAATATTTGGCGAAAGAGATGTCAGGCAGCGAAACTAGATAACACTGAAGCCGTCGAATTTAAAAATGACATAAGTAACTAGGGGAAAGACTATGAATATTGTAACCCAAATGTACTCGCTGGTAAAGGTTGTTGTAAGAAGTCAATTCCAGTAGAATATAGAATTCAAGACCAGATATTATGTAGTACTTTTGAGCCGTATCTGAGTAAATTAGTGTCTGGCTATGGCATATTTTGTACCACTTTTGTTTCTTTCTGTAACGTTAAGGAAAAGCTCATAAATTATTTTCTTGTATTCAACGAAAAAACAATTATGTGCACATGAAAATATATGATGCATTAAAAAGTAATGTTGACATACTATGTAAATTGTCTAATGGACAATCTATACACTTACAATATCTGGGAAGGGAACGGTCGAATCCGAGATGTAGAAAGCTGCCCTGCATTTTTTTATACAGTAGGGATACAAAGAAAGGAAGTTGCTAAGACACACTGCAAGTCTTTTCAAAAAATGTTCAAAATTGCCAAGTTCCTAGCTAGCAAGGTCGCTGGGGAAATCTATGCCCATGCACAAAACAGCAAGCACATACCCTTGGTTGATGGTACATCGTTAAACTTGTGATCGTAATTTGTAAAGCACATTTCAGTGTCAGCTGAAAGTATCTCCAATGCAGTTGTTCACAGTTACTTTTCACTCGAATTTGTAACTCATTTAATATCCGTAACAAGTAGCAGTGGTTTCAAATACCATTTATTGTAGCGCTGGTACAACAGTTTTACAGTGATGTGAAATCCAATTAATGCTTTCAACAACGCAATAGAAGAAAAAGAAAACGGTGGTACGAAATCGAAATCACCAATTTCTCCTGAGGCGCTACGTAAGGATGTGTGTTATTTATTATTTAATTTCTTGGATTTCATTCGAATGATGTCTGCATTCGGTTAGAAATCGTGGTAATACGAGTATTAGACGAAAGAGGGAATAACTTGGGCGCTTCTGTGAATTGTAGTTCGAACGATGATTTTGGCGCTGATTTAAGTCTGGAACAGAAATAGAGTACCTTCAAGACCGAAGAAAGCATGTGGAGTAATAGCTTTCAGTGGCAAAGAAAATGCAGTATTGTTTCACTTAGATGAAGGGCAGAGAAAAGACTTGAACTTAAGCACTGTATCAAAACCTACTCGTATTTCGTTACATAAGATCTAATCATAGATTGTATAACTGGCCTTTCACCAACTCTAATACAATTTTGAAAACGAAGTAAAAAAAAGTCATGTACAATGTCGGAGCTGGCCTGCATCCTGTTACATAAGAAATGAAGAACGTATTGGGCGAGAGGTTTCTCTGTATGACTAATCGTGCGCTATGCTTCCTCCTCGTAACTTACCTCAGCCAGTGTCTCTTAGTGATGGACGTGTGACAGCAGATGGCATCATACTGGTCCGCAATCCACACAATTAGTATGATGTAGAAGGCCGTAGTCGTGTCGTTGAAGAACTCCGACATGATTGCCTCCATACCTAAAATAAAACACACCGTGAGGATACATGGTACATCTTAAAGTTCAGTTAAAACTATTACAGGTACAACCTAAAGGGAGTAATGGTTCATTAACCCCACCCTCGCCCAGTCTCTCTCTCTCTCTCTCTCTCTCTCTCTCTCTCTCTCTCTCTCTCTCTCTCTGTGTCTCTCTCTCTGTGTCTCTCTCTCTGTGTCTCTCTCTCTGTGTCTCTCTCTCTGTCTCTCTCATATTTTTGAATTCAAATCAAAATACCGTATCTCCAATCACCCGGTTTTTGCGACAATCCTTAATTTTTCAACATTATATATAAAAATTTTGTCGCTGAAAAAATTGTTACGATACAATTCCAATACACAATAACAATCGTTCAAAAACGATGTGACCCTCACATACAATTGCTCACTGTATACTTACGGCAACGAGAATTCGGTTGCTTCGATGTGAGTACTTTTATGTGGCAAATGTTGTACATCAATAAAGTTCCAAATATGACCAACTAGCGACATAATATGCAAATGTGGAGAGCAGAGTTAAGACCACCGTCCAATCTTCGCAGGACAGCTCGCGCACAGCTCTACCGACCCAGGACTAAGCATCATATTCCAGTATCGCGTCCATCTCATAAACTGAATTTTCTTCATCAGTAGCACATCACAGGAGCGTAGCGGAGAAGTGAGAAATTCATGCCAGTACAAAGGTGGCAAATAAGAGCATCTCTGGCGTGTTTCAGTAGCATACTGTCCAACAACCATCTCCTAATCAACACTCAAGTGTCTGCATTTATGGGCAATTGACCAACAGGAGAGTCAGATATCAGATGTAAACCTGTGGCTATCTCACATCTCGTGAGCTATGTGACGACACTGAGACATTTAATGTAAATTGAAGGTGGATCACAGCAAAAAAGGCAATGGAAAGTGGGTCAAAGAGAGGCAAGGGGACAAAGGAATAGATAGGGGTGGGAAGAGCGGTAGGGGAGAGGGAGAGGGGGAGCGAGAGAGGGAAAAAGGAGGGGAGGGAGAGAGGGAGAAAGGAGGGCGGGGGAGAGGGAAGGGGGAGAGGGGTGTAGGGAGGGGGGAGAGGGGTGTAGGGAGGGGGAGAGGGAGAGGGGTGTAGGGAGGGGGGAGAGGGGTGTAGGGAGGGATGGGAGTGGAGAGCGAGGAGTGGAGTGGAGAGCGAGGAGTGGAGTGGAGAGCGAGGAGTGGAGTGGAGAGCGAGGAGTGGAGGGGAGAGGGGAGATGGGAGTGGAGAGGGGAGATGGGAGTGGAGAGGGGAGATGGGAGGGGAGAGGGGAGATGGGAGGGGAGAGGGGAGATGGGAGGGGAGAGGGGAGATGGGAGGGGAGAGGGGAGATGGGAGGGGAGAGGGTATGGGAGCCGGAAGGGAGGAGGGGGAGGGGAGATGGGGAGTGGTGGGGGTAGGTACAGATGAGAGAGGGGATATGGAGGGGAAGAGGGGATATGGAGAGGAAAAGGACATATGGAGAGGAAAAGGGGATATGGAGAGGAAGAGGGTATAGGGAGGTGAGAGGGTATAGGGACGTGAGAGGGTATAGGGACGTGAGAGGGTGTAGGGAGGGGAGAGGGTATAGGGAGGGGAGAGGGTGTGGGAGGGGAGAGGGTATAGGGAGGGGAGAGGGTATAGGGAGGGGAGAGGGTATAGGGAGGTGAGAGGGTATAGGGAGGTGAGAGGGTATAGGGAGGTGAGAGGGTATAGGGAGGTGAGAGGGTATAGGGAGGGGAGAGGGTATAGGGAGGGGAGAGGGGTATAGGGAGGGGAGAGGGTATAGGGAGGGGAGAGGGTATAGGGAGGGGAGAGGTTATAGGGAGGGGAGAGGTTATAGGGAGGGGAGAGGGTATAGGGAGGGGAGAGGGTATAGGGAGGGGAGAGGGTATAGGGAGGGGAGAGGGTATAGGGAGGGGAGAGGGTATAGGGAGGGGAGAGGGTATAGGAAGGGGAGAGGGTATAGGGAGGGGGGTGGGTATAGGGAGGGGAGTGGGTATAGGGAGGGGAGTGGGTATAGGGAGGGGAGTGGGTATAGGGAGGGGAGTGGGTATAGGGAGGGGAGTGGGTATAGGGAGGGGAGTGGGTATAGGGAGGGGAGTGGGTATAGGGAGGGGAGAGGGTATAGGGAGTGGAGAGGGTATAGGGAGGGGAGAAGGCATAGGGAGGGGAGAAGGCGTAGGGAGGGGAGAAGGCGTAGGGAGGGGAGAAGGTGTAGTGAGGGGAGAAGGCGTATTGAGGGGAGAAGGCGTATTGAGGGGAGAAGGCATAGGGAGGGGAGAAGGCGTAGGGAGGGGAGGTGTATTGAGGGGAGAAGGCGTAGGGAGGGGAGGTGTATTGAGGGGAGAAGGCGTAGGGAGGGGAGGTGTATTGAGGGGAGAAGGCGTAGGGAGGGGAGAAGGGGTAGGGAGGGGAGAAGGCGTAGGGAGGGGAGAAGGGGTAGGGAGGGGAGGGAAAAGAGGGGGGAGTGAATGAGAAGGGGGAGGTTAAAAGGTGTGGAGTGGGTAAAAGGTGTGATGGGGAGAGGGTAAAAGGTGGGGAGAGGGTAAAAGGTGGGGAGAGGGTAAAAGATGGGGAGAGGGTAAAAGGTGGGGAGAGGGTAAAAGGTGGGGAGAGGGTAAAAGGTGGGGAGAGGGTAAAAGGTGGGGAGAGTGGCGAGGGTGGCAAAGGGGAGAGACGAGTGGAAAGGGAGGGGAGTGACGAGGGGAGGGGAGGTGCAGGCAGAGAGGGGAGGGGCGAGGGGAGGAGAGGGGAGGAGAGGGGCGAGGGCAGGATCAGGCAGAGAGGCGAGGGGCGAGTGGAGAGGTGGTGGTGGTGGTGGTGGTGGTGGTGGTGGTGGTGGTGGTGGTGGTGGTGGTGGTGGTGATTAGTGTTTAACGTCCATCGACAACGAGGTCATTAGAGACAGAGAGCAAGTTCAGGTGAGGGAAGGATGGGCAAGGAAATCAGCCGTGCCCTTTCAAGGGAACCATCCCGGCGAGAGTGGAGAGGGAAGAGGGGAGGGGCGAGTGGAGAGGGATGAGTAGATGAACTAGGGGAGGGGAGGGGAGGGTGGGAGGGGAGAGTAGATGGGAGGGGGGAGGGGGGAGTGGGAAGTGGAGGCGGCATGGGGAGGGGGAGTGGATGGTGCAAGGTGAAAGGGGAGGGGAGGGGAGGGGGGAGGGGATAAGGGGAAAGGGAATGGGAGAGGAGGGGAGGGAGAGGAGGGGAGGGGAGGGAGCCTTATCGGGGCTATATGTGGAGTCAGCAGCGATGAGTGAAAATGTGTTGTAGACAAGGACTTAACCCAGAATCTCCGGCTTACTAGGTGGACGCATTTACCACTGCGCCTCTCAGACAGTTTTAACTGCAAATCCGCGGACTAGAACTATTACGGCAAGCTCCTCGGCCGACTCACATTCCCATCTAGCACTACCATTACGTGTAGTCTCTGTCCATGTCCTCTGCATTTGCTAATTGTAGATTTGTGCATCTGCACTGACGGTGGTGGATTCACAGCCCATCAAGGTGTTCAGTTATACACTCCTGGAAATTGAAATAAGAACACCGTGAATTCATTGTCCCAGGAAGGGGAAACTTTATTGACACATTCCTGGGGTCAGATACATCACATGATCACACTGACAGAACCACAGGCACATAGACACAGGCAACAGAGCATGCACAATGTCGGCACTAGTACAGTGTATATCCACCTTTCGCAGCAATGCAGGCTGCTATTCTCCCATGGAGACGATCGTAGATATGCTGGATGTAGTCCTGTGGAACAGTTTGCCATGCCATTTCCACCTGGCGCCTCAGTTGGACCAGCGTTCGTGCTGGACGTGCAGACCGCGTGAGACGACGCTTCATCCAGTCCCAAACATGCTCAATAGGGGACAGATCCGGAGATCTTGCTGGCCAGGGTAGTTGACTTACACCTTCTAGAGCACGTTGGGTGGCACGGGATACATGCGGACGTGCACTGTCCTGTTGGAACAGCAAGTTCCCTTGCTGGTCTAGGAATGGTAGAACGATGGGTTCGATGACGGTTTGGGTGTACCGTGCACTATTCAGTGTCCCCTCGACGATCACCAGAGGTGTACGGCCAGTGTAGGAGATCGCTCCCCACACCATGATGCCGGGTGTTGGCCCTGTGTGCCTCGGTCGTATGCAGTCCTGATTGTGGCGCTCACCTGCACGGCGCCAAACACGCATACGACCATCATTGGCACAAAGGCAGAAGCGACTCTCATCGCTGAAGACGACACGTCTCCATTAGTCCCTCCATTCACGCCTGTCGCGACACCACTGGAGGCGGGCTGCACGATGTTGGGGCGTGAGCGGAAGACGGCCTAACGGTGTGCGGGACCGTAGCCCAGCTTCATGGAGACGGTTGCGAATGGTCCTCGCCGATACCCCAGGAGCAACAGTGTCCCTAATTTGCTGGGAAGTGGCGGTGCGGTCCCCTACGGCACTGCGTAGGATCCTACGGTCTTGGCGTGCATCCGTGCGTCGCTGCGGTCCGGTCCCAGGTCGACGGGCACGTGCACCTTCCGCCGACCACTGGCGACAACATCGATGTACTGTGGAGACCTCACGCCCCACGTGTTGAGCAATTCGGCGGTACGTCCACCCGTCCTCCCGCATGCCCACTATACGCCCTCGCTCAATGTCCGTCAACTGCACATACGGTTCACGTCCACGCCGTCGCGGCATGCTAGCAGTGTTAAAGACTGCGATGGAGCTCCGTATGGCACGGCAAACTGGCTGACACTGACGGCGGCGGTGCACAAATGCTGCGCAGCTAGCGCCATTCGACGACCAACACCGCGGTTCCTGGTGTGTCCGCTGTGCCGTGCGTGTGATCATTGTTTGTACAGCCCTCTCGCAGTGTCCAGAGCAGGTATGGTGGGTCTGACACACCGGTGTCAATGTGTTCTTTTTTTCATTTCCAGGAGTGTATGAATGCTTGGTGTCTCTTCTTTCGGATATGTCCTAAACTACAGACACCCCCAAGCACTCTCATAATAGCAGCAAAGAGTCAAACGCAGCGTCTCGCCTCTACTTCAGCCCGCCTTATTTGCGATTTTGGTTGTGCACTGAGCTCAGTTCAACATGATGTGCATTTCTTGAGTAACTTGTTGAAGTTATTAACCCTAAAATTTCTTTAGTGTATTATCAACTGACAGAAAATTTCTGAGTGTCGACCTATTCCTCATCCTAACTGCACGATGTGTATCCGGTACAGAGGAAAGTGACTTTGTACCTTTGTCATCGATCGCTTCATTACGATTGTGAAATTTCTAGTACTCTGCGTTAGCAACAGGGGCATCAAACGTAAGCTGGAACTGTTTTCTAGCCGCTTTTCGCAATGTTTATCTCGGAACTCCACTTAATATTCCCTGTAATATTTTACTTCGAAGGATGATGAAGAGATGGTGCTATATCTTTGGAAATTTTTGGACTATCGATCTTGGTTGATGCACGTGAATAAAAGACAAAGGGTAGTTGTCAATCGGGTCTCTTATTCCATACGATGAGGTCGGAGGGTGAAACGTTTATTACCACACACAAAGTTGTTACTTGAATTAGCAACCGCGAGGACGTAGAGCAACAACCGATTGACAAATAAAAAAAAAAAATTCTCTCGTCTCGAAATGCTCAAACGACGTCATTTAATTGTGAAGCATACCATTCACAGATATATTATTTTACTTTCTGTCAATGGTCTGGAGCAGGCAGCACATTTCACTATTGAGGAACGGACGACATCGGTCTTCCCATAGCTTCATGAATGCCACAGCCCAGTGCCGCCGATGAACAGTACAGTTTTCTTCGAGATAAGGTACGATTTCATTAGACGCGTACAAGAAAGACTACCCGCCAAGAGTGTTAGTGAAACAAACAGCCCAATAACAAGACGAGGTGACTGAATATTCGTAACTGTCTCAACAGTGATTTTACGGGCTTCTTGCTAAAACGTGATGTTTTAATCCTCGGCCTCTTCAACACCTCATATATGCTCTCCTTTAATCTGCGAAGTTTCCGAAAGAAATTCAGAAACCAATCTGTCTCGTTAGAGCCTCATTCGAAAATGCAATGCAAGGTACAAATCGAACAACAAAACAAGACAGCACATATTATCCTCGGAAACCTTGTTACGGAAACCTGCTAAACTCTTATCATGGCCTGGTACACAGCTAGAATACTGCATTAAACCTTCAGCAAGTCAACAGATGGGTAAAGTATTCCCTGGATGCAACAGGAAAAGGAAGAGTAAAAAGACATCTAATGCGAATATAGCCTGTTTTCTGGATACTATTACTCACATTGTATTAATCATTACTACACAGGCAATTTACATTATAGATGCTTACTGTGACACAGCACTGCCTTCTCTCTGTATATTACGGAGTACTAGAACTAATACAATTGACACAGGAGCTTCTAGCAGCCTGCTACGAAAGATTAGTTGGTGATTGTCGAAGCAAACAATACATCAGCAGAAGTTAGCAGCTGACTAAGACCTCTTCATAGTTCCAACGCAGCAGTAGTTAAATCCCCTATGTCTTGCCGCACGGCTTCCCGCCACGCAGCGCTGCCTTGCAGAGAGAGCTTGAAATTAACTTCAGGATATAGCCGAGTAATGGTGAGAACTTTATGCCAGCACCACTCATCCAGTTTCCGGTCAAACAATGGAAATGAAGTAATTCTTCATGCTTTCCCGGCGATCTGTTGACATCTTGGATATTCGGGAATCCAGCCGGATGTTCGCGTCGTTCTCGCACGATATTTCAACAGCGTGCCTCGCTGTCTTCTTCAGGTGCTACCTGAGACTGGTCCTTGGGTCGATCGAGTCCAGTATTTATGCCTGGGAGGAGCTGGGCGTTCCCTAATCGGTCCGCGCCCAGTCGAGTGTTCAATCTGTGGTCCGCGCCCGCCAGACTCGGCTTTAACGGACCCCTCCAGTCGCGGATGTTCCGATTGCCGTCGGCGCCGGTTTTGGCCGTCCTCAACGGTTGTGGTTGTCATTTGAGGTGTGTCAGGCCCGATCTTTAGATGTTAGGTACTCTATCTCATGACTGTTACTACGGTTTCCACTTCTGTTGCGTGCTGGGCGCTCCCTAATCGGTCCGCGCCCGCCAGACGCGGCTACATTGTCCCTCTCTGGTGGCCGGTGTTCCCTCCGCCGTCCGCGCCCGGCCTGGCCGTCTTCTGAAGTCGAGTTCATGACCTGGGGTGTGTCAGATCTGGTCTCTAATGTCCAACACCTTGTCTCACGGCTGTTCCCTCGGTCTCCACTTATATTTCTTGCTGAATCCTGGAGTGTCCTGCGTTGAGTTTTGGCCAGACCACCAGAACTGTGGACATCAGGTGTAAAGAACACCAGAGACATACCAGACTCAGACAGGCAACTAAATCAGCCATAGCAGAGCATTGTCTGGAACTTGGTCATTCAATGGATTACAATGACACCAAGATTGTGACACAGACCTCAAGATATTGGGACAGTGTCATTAAAGAAGCAATTGAGATTAAGGTCACAGACAATCTAATCAACCGTGACTCGGGATACCAAATCAGCACTGCCTGGAATCCTGCGCTTGAGCTTGTGAAAACTCAACGCAGGACACTCCGGGATTCAGCAAGAAATATAAGTGGAGACCGAGGGAACAGCCGTGAGACAAGCTGTTGGACATTAGAGACCAGATCTGACACACCCCAGGTCATGAACTCGACTTCAGAAGACGGCCAGGCCGGGCGCGGACGGCGGAGGGAACACCGGCCACCAGAGAGGGACAATGTAGCCGCGTCTGGCGGGCGCGGACCTCAGATGGAACACACGACGCGGCGCGGACCGATTAGGGAGCGCCCAGCACGCAGCAGAAGTGGAAACCGTAGTAACAGTCATGAGATAGAGTACCTAACATCTCAGATCGGGCCTGACACACCTCAAATGACAACCACAACCGTTGAGGACGGCCAAAACCGGCGCCGAAGGCAGTCGGAACATCCGCGACTGGAGGGGTCCGTTAAAGCCGAGTCTGGCGGGCGCGGACCACAGATGGAACACTCGACTGGGCGCGGACCGATTAGGGAACGCCCAGCTCCTCCCAGGCATAAATACTGGACTCGATCGACCCAAGAACCAGTCTCAGGTAGCACCTGAAGAAGACAGCGAGGCACGCTGTTGAAATATCGTGCGAGAACGACGCGAACATCCGGCTGGATTCCCGAATATCCAAGATGTCAATGGAAATGAAAACTATTCCCCAAACAAGATTTGAAACAGCTACTCCTGGTTCGATCACCACCGCAATACCATGCGTTAACTAAGTTGCTTGTGCTTGCAACGAACCACTTTAATTGCTGTTGTAATTCACCTCTAACGAAATATGAACCTGATGTGTACAATACGTGTATATGCGTACAAAAATAGACTTACTGTGCATAAATAGGAGGAAAGAACAGTTCTTCGTGATTACACGACTACCGATCAATCACTGAAAATAGTCATGACCACATAGGAGATTTCGTACAGCGAATTTAAGTTGAGGGATTTCATGAAACTAATCGTAGAAAAGTAGATTCCAGACAGGTTCATCAGAAGACTGCTACGTAATCCACCCAAAACACAAGTGGCTTACAAAACACTCATTCGACTAGTTAAGTGAGAAGGGGGGGGGGGGCTGCTAAATTCTGAGAGCTTACTTCCAAAGAGAGTCAAGTAACTTATTACCTCCTGTGGCAGTCGTCTTGCAAAGTGACTACGACGAGAATAACCTGGAAACTACAACTCATACGGAGGAATGGGACACCTAGAACGAAGACCTCATATACGGAAGGGTGCAAGAAAGGGATGACGATTTTCGCTCTATACATCGGAGAAGTAATGACGAAAACAAAGGTTCAGGAGTGAGATTAAAATTCATGGTGAAAGGATATCAATGATAAGATTCGCTGTTGCCATTGCTATCCTCTGTGAAACTGAAGAATTGTCGGACCTACAGAATGTAAATGAACAGTGCAATCAGTGCACAATACGGATTGAGAGTAGATCCAAAAAAGACGAAAGCAATGAGTAGTAGTAGAAATGCGATAAGCGATGAAATTAGCAAAATTACTACATTGCAAAGAGGGCATTACTCGCCAACAGAAGTGTACTAGTGTCAAACTTGGTCATTATTTTAAGGAAACTGTAGGTTTGACGCAGAAAGTAAACTGAAGCGAATCCTGGAATGTGGGAAAATGGAAAAAAGAAAAAACTCATTGTGTGAGCGTAGTTTTTCGCGGCTACGTTCTTGAATAAATGCTTCTCCGTCAATCTCGAACTTTCGACGACTTCCTACGTCGTCATCATCAGGAAATTAGATTTCAGTAGGCCGTTAGGTACCTCAATTAGCCGATTATGTCTTGTAGACGTCACGAACTCACGGATCCTACATGTGGTACAAGAGTTTATGTCGATGACTATGACTTTAGAGCAGTGATAGGGGTGCTGGTTGCTTTAAATGGCTGAAGATTCAACTGAATTCTATGTTGTCTTTCAGCATCAAGCGCCCGTTTCCAACCTGCACCATTAGGAGTGTAGCCAGTATCTCAGTTGAAGTGGCTGTTACACATTCTGATCTCAACGATTCCTTTGGTGACAGAATCCCAGTAGGTAGTTGCATGAGATAATACTTTTTTGTTTCATCGAACACAATCGTTTTTAGCCGGCCGGAGTGGCCGAGCGGTTCTAGGCGCTACAGTCTGGAACCGCGCGACCGCTACGGTCGCAGGTTCGAATCCTGCATCGGGCATGGATGTGTGTGATGTCCTTAGATTAGTTAGGTTTAAGTAGTTCTAAGTTCTAGGGGACTGATGACCTCAGAAGTTAAGTCCCATAGTGCTCAGAGCCATCTGAACCATTTGAATAGTTTTTATGTTCATAAGGCAGTGTTCGGTAGCAGCAGATCTGTTCAAATCGCTGATATTTAATGTGGCGTCCTTGATCTGTGCATCGTTCTGATATTGTTCTTGTTGACCGGCCAGTGTAACTCCTACCACATTCATAACCTATTTTATGAATTCTAGGGACACCCAGACCAAGACTGTCTTTTACTGGGGTCAGAATCTCTCTAATTTTCTTGGGTGGTGGGAAAATGACCTGGAAAAAAAAATAAGAAAAAAAAACGGTTGCCGGCAATCGTTATATACATGCACCGTCTGCTAAGGGAACAAAAAAAAGAGGGAGAGAGATAAAGGTGGTTTACAAGTTTGTGGGTTTGCTTCTCCCTCAGGTATCGCGCGTGGATGTAGTGGCTCGTCGTTTGGAATCGAGCCAAACTGTGAATGGCATGCTCTGCGCATCATCCTAGCAGTTGTTTGCCGGTTGCGTCAAAGAATAAAATTTTCATAGAAATATAACGTATTCCAAAAGTCTACGAACAAGTATAATAAATTTTGTAAGTAACTAGAATGTGTTACAACACACTTCATCAAAATACATCTTACAGGCATTTATCTATCAAATGTATATAAGGGGCAGTCAAGTGAAAACCGAACAGGAGCCACAACGAGATCATGGAATGTTTCTGTTCAAAAGTAATCACCAGACGCGTTAAGAAATTTATCCCAGTGGCAGGGGAGACGATCAATTCCTGTTTCGTAGAATGCAGTAGACCGCTGACAGATGCACAACTGCATCCAATCTTGCTCATCCTCGTCCTACTGAAACCCACGCCCACGCACGTGTCGCCCAAGGTGTGAGGATCACACAGCGAAAGATCCAGTCTGTACGGGGGATGCTAAAGTGTGTCCCAAGCACATTAGCGAAGCGTAGCCGTCGTCCAATTGGCAGCGCTGGGGTGGGCGTTTTGACTTTATGACGAGTCGCAGTTTCTGCAAAGTGTCTCCTCAGCGCTGCGCATTGTTTGGTTGGTTGATTCAGAGGAGCGGACCAAACAGTGTGGTCCCATCGGAATAGGGAAGGATGGGGCAAGGAAGTCGGCCGTGTCCTTTCAAAGTAACAATCCCGGCACTTGCCTGAGGCGATTTAGGGTAACAAACAAAATATAAATCAGGATGGCCGGATACGGGCTTTGAATCGTCGACCTCCCGAATGCGAGTCCAGTCTGTTAACCACTGCACCTCCTCGCTCGGTCGCGGCGCACTGATTGAGGTCGCGCTCTCGAGGATTTCGACTTCCAAAGGGGCCCTGCAGCCGAAAAACCGTAATTCGTGCAACGATTTAGAGACCGAGGGCAAACACCAAAGATAGCAGTTGTGACGTCCCCCCTCCCCTTCCGTTTTCGCTGTTGATGTTGAGCCGCTACTGCTACAGTTCGGTCAGTGGATGGTTCTCCCCGTCTCCCTCGCGTAATGTATGAAAGTCCCGTTTGCGAGTCCGCACAGTCTTCTCAGCGATGCGAACTGCTGATTTTAATTGTCTGTTATGGTTCTGATGATGATTTGCTATGACAGGTTAGTTAGTTATTGCAGCATTGAGTGAATCATTCATCACCGACATCGCTTCACACCACTGAAGCGAGGAAAAAGTTCATTTGAGATTCAGTATCAGTAGTTGTTGTTACGTTGGTGGGCAGAATTGTTCACTACGGCACGACGCAAATCCAGAGATAATCTATAACGCAATCTTGCTTTCGTGCGTCGTGATAGTGTTTCGGCAAAACACTCCTTTCAATGTGCAGTATTCACCAAGTCACTCTTTCAACTAAAATGTTCACAGTTAATTAGTTTTGATTATCAACTATCACACAGTTCAATTAATGATGGAGCCAGCACGTGAGATTCCCATTACCGACGAACAATTTTATTGTTCCTTCTTAGGAATTAGTTTATAATCATCACACCACACGCACACCGATGGATTAGATCAATTACGATTCTTTTCAGTTCTGTGATCGTGACAATTATGACAACTTTTACAATCGGGGTATTTGTATTATCTTCGTGTTCAAATGGCTCTGAGCACTATGGGACTTAACAGCTGTGGTCATCAGTCCCCTAGAACTTAGAACTACTTAAACCTAACTAACCTAAGGACATCACACACATCCATGCCCGAGGCAGGATTGGAACCTGCGACCGTAGCAGTCACACGGTTCCGGACTGGGCGCCGCCTAGAACCTCGAGATTCGCTTCGTGTGTTCGTATTAATGTTTCCTACTCCGGGCTAATCAGGTATTGCAGTCTTCGATACTACGTCCATTCTTCGTTGTAACTGTTCACTTTGATGAAGGTTGAGTGCAACAATAACATCTCCAATATTTAAAGTTCATTAACTCGTCGTACAGTATCAGAATATCACTTCAGTTCAAGTTCTCAAGTCAGAACAACTGAGAACAAAGTCCGCGCATCTCTATCACACAATATTACTTTTTTTATGAATAGAAACAATCTAGTGGCGTTCCCTTTGTAGTACTATAACAAACGGTGCTCTCTCTCTCTCTCTCTCTCTCTCTCTCTCGACTTGATAGCAAGCAAGCTCGCAAGCGACTAACATTTCCATTATCGAGCATTGTAGACACACTGAATTTCCTTTTCACCGCGTTTACAACTCTCTTTTACAATAAATGTTATCTCTGACCGACATATTACTTTAGACTTAACTTTCGTCGTACTGATTTGCAGCCATTACTAAGATGTTTGATAGCTAATTAAAAATAACCTCACTTTCTTTCCAGCTTTATACCATGACATATTCAGTAATTATTAAAATTTGTGTTCATCAAAACTTTAATATTAACTTTAATATTATTGTCAAAGTTGTCGTACCTGTCAGGATAACACTGTTCCCTACTTTAAATTATCATGACATTCTTATTTCGGTTTTCGGGTTTCTAGAGGTGTTGCACAGTGGAAACATCCCACTTCTTAACCTGTAAATAAATCCAAAGCTGCTCACACAAGTTTCGGTAAGTTACACGATAACGATCGCCCGCACAGTGCCAGTCGGACACAGACTACGCTGCAGCAATTTATTATGGCAACACTGCAACATCCTCCGTACAGTCCGGAGTTCGCACCGCCTGGTTTTCATATCTTTGGCGACCTGAAGAAAGAGATGCGTGGACATCTGTTTCAGTCGGACGTGGAAGTGCAAGTTCTCGACCCGTCAGTGTCCGACAGCGCCTTAAATCGTGTCATGATTACTTTTTAATACAACCATTCCATGGTTCTGTTGTGGCGGGACTTCGATTTTGATTTGAGAGAGAGAGAGAGAGAGAGAGAGAGAGAGAGAGAGAGAGAGAGAGAGAGAGAGAGAAAGAGAGAGAGAGAGCTGTGATATGTTTTGCGACCTAATGTGGCTTGCAGAAGGAATGAAAGTACTAATATCAGGGTTTGTTAAGTTCCATCGACGACGAGGTCATTGAGGATGGAACACAAACTCAGAACACTTTCAAAGGAATCGCCCTGGCATTCATCTCCAATGCTTTACAAGGAGGCGACAAAACTAACGGGATACTTCTTAATATAGGGTCGGAGCTCGTCTTGCCACGTGCAGTGTAGCAACTCGACGTTGCACGGACGCAACAAGTCATTGGAAGTCTACTACAGAAGAATTGAGCCATGCACTCTCTACAGCCGTCATTAACTGTGAAAGTGTTGCCGCTGCATGATTTTGCGCACGAACTGACCTGTCGATTATGTCTCATAAATCGTCGATGGGATTCGTGTCTGGTGATCGGGATGGCCAAACCGTTCGTTCGAATTGTCCATAATGTTCTTAAAAGCAATACAGAACAAACGTTGTGACATGGCGCATTTTCATCCGTAATGATGTCCATGAAAGGCTGCAAATGGTCTACAAATACCCAGACATAACCATTTCCAGTCAATGATCGGTTCAGTTAGATCACAGCAGCAAGTCCATTTGATGTAAATAAAGGCCACACCATTATGGAGCCATCACCAGCTTGCACAGTGCTTTTGTTGACAACTTGGGTCCACGGCTTCATGGGGTCTGCGTCACACTGAAACGCTACCATCATCTCTTACCAACTGAAATCGGGGCTCATCTGACCAGGCCACGGTTTTCCAGTCGTCCAGGGTGTAACCGATATCGTCACGAACCCAGGAGAGGCGCTGCAGACGATGTCGTGCTGCTGGCAAAGGCACCTGCACAGCCCACTAGCCGCACTGTCCTAAAGGATACTTTCTTCGTACGTCCCACATTGAGTTCTGCGGTTATCTCACTCAGTGTCGCTTGTCTGTTAACACTGACAACGCTACGCAAACGCACCTACTCTCTGTCGTTGCGTGAAGGCTGTCAGCCATTGTATCGCCAATGGCGAGATGTGACGCCTCATGCGCGGTATTCTCGGCATGCTCTTGACACTATGGATCTCGGAATACTGAACTACTCACGATTTCCAAAACGGAGTATCCCACGCGTATAGCTCCAACTACTATTTCACGTTCAAAGTCTCTTTATTCCCGTCGTGCGGCCACATTAGGGTCGGAAACCGTTTCACACGAATCAAGTGAGTTAAATGACATCTCCGCCAATGCAATGCCCTTATAAACCTTTAGTACATCATCATCATACTACTGCCATCTGTATGTGTGCCTCTCGCTATCCCATGACTTTTGTCACCTTAAGCCGTCGGCACACGGACCGTGCATCCGAACGTTGAGCGTGCCGAGTTTCTGACGTCATAGCGTCGAATAGCACTTTCGGGAGTCTTTCCGAACGTGCTGAGCAATATCTGGCATGTCAGATATTCTGAGCGTGCGTCTGAGCGTTGACCAATGAGATGGTACAACGCCACTTATGTCATAAGCACGCAGTCTCCCTTCAGCACAGAGTTGTGAGGCACCATATTTGCATTCATTTCAAGTATATATATATATATATATATGCCGTTTATGAGCACTAGCAAATTGAGAATGACTGGAAAACCCGTTGATAACTGTGTGATTCGTTCCAATAACATAATGAGAAACATTATATTCGTGGAAAAGAATTATTGTAACTCGCGTATTATGAGAGTAGGCTATTTGAAGGTAGCCACACACTGATGATCCACCCAAAACGTATTGTTCTCGATAAAATTTGTTATAATTAAATTTCAATTAGTAACACATCTACGATTAAGGTTTTCAGCACGGGGTAACAAAATATGTGAAGTTCGTATAGCGTAATGAGTAGCGTCACTGTCCTCTGTTGAGATGTTGGTTGGGGCGGTGGTTCGAATCTTGACACTTCCAGATTTTTTTTTTAACATTCGCATTTTTATTAGGTTCTGATACTTTATTATTAGTTTCATAGAAATATATACTATAATATTTGATGTTATGTAAATATAAGTTCACCTTTTTTTGAGGGGTGACTGTTCGATTGGCTTAATCTACAGGACATCTTGCACTACTTTTATAGAGATATTTTGCTCCTTTTTCTTTTACGCTTCTTAATTCACATGTTGCAAAGATTCTGCTACTGGGTAGGAACAGTGATCAAGTAAGACTGACCTTGGGGTTTTACTAAAATGTGGGAATTATGAAATAATGTATATCTTATGCGGAGAAGTATTCCAAATTTGTATCGCACTGTTTGTAATGGAACTTTTATAGGCCTGTGTCCTTACTGATTGGACATGGTACCTTCCTCTTCCTGAACGACGTAGAAAATGTGCGTTTTAATAGAGCTAACGTGCGAATTTTACGCGCGCCCGTTAAGTAAACAGTGTGATTTACGAACTAGAAACATCCCTCAACTGCCGCTGGAGTGCGTTGTGATCGCATATACCACGTTGGGGCCCACGTACCATACGCACAAGTCGCATCGTTCCTGAGAGTTCAGTAGCACTTTGAACTTAGCACGCTCAACGTTAACGTTCGACAGCACGGTCCGTGTGCCGACGGCTTTAGTGTATGGATATCACGCAAAATCTAAATGTGGATAACTGGACAGGGATTTGAAAATCAGTCCCCTCGGTCTCGAGTCTAGTGCGCCTTATTATTGCGCCACCTCGCTCCGTAGTGTATTGTTGACGTAGATGTGCAAAGAGATGAGATAGTCATTGCAACACGCGGTCTACCGGTAACACACAACCAATCGATAGCGAAAGAATCGAAGCGACGAGTGGTTCGGAGACGGAGGATAGGAGAGGAGACGAGGGTGTGATCCACAGGGCAGCGAGCGGGTAAGTTTTAATCGAGGTGGTGTTCCGGGAGGGAAGATTTATGGCTAGCGGTCATTAGGGATGCAGCGCGGGCGCCGGCGCCGGGCCGCTCACGGCTGCGACAAGTAATTACCGCGGCCGGCCGGCGCACAGGCGGAGGCGGAGGCGGAGCAGAGGCGCCGCAACTTTTAATGACGCCTGGCAGCCGCCACGCGACGCGACCAATCAGCCGCCCGCGAGCGACGCGCCACACAGCGGTGCCGCGTGCCTGTTATCCCACAGGGCACAGCAGCACCGCAGCCGGCCGCGTGCGCCGGCTAAAAGCAACGCCACTGTCTAGCGAATAGCAAAATGTGTACGTATATTTTACACAACCGAGCAACGCAACACAGCACTAGAGACGGCTCCGTTTCTTTTATTAGAAATTTAACCGCTTCAACACGATGAAAAAATATTCCAAACGAAGTATTGCCTTCAACTCCAATATACAAGGCGTTCGAAGATGAATGGTGAATATTCAGGGATATGACAGGAACGATCGTTCTAAGCAAACATATCTAAAATGCAACAGATAAAGTAGCCAAATGTGGACCCTTATCCAAATGTCGCCACCTTACCTACACTGAAGCGCCAAAAACTAACATAGATATGAGTCTTCAAATACAGAGGTATGTAAACAGGTAGATCAGGGTGCTGCGGTCGGCAACACCTATATAAGACAACAAGTGTCTCGACCAGTTATTAGATCGGTTACTGCAGCTATAATGGCAGGTTATCAAGATTTAAGTCAGTTTGAACGTGGTATTACAGTCGGCGTACGAGCGATGGGACACAGCATCTCCGAGGTAGCGCCTAAGTGGGGATTTTCCCGTACCACAATTTCACGAGTGTACCGTGAATATCAGGAATCCAGGAAAACATCAAATCTCCGACATCGCTGCGACCGGAAAAAGATCCTGGAAGAACAGGATCAGCGACAACTGAAGAGAATTGTTCAACGTGACAAAAGTGCAAGCCTTCCACAAATTGCTGTAGATTTCAGTGCTGGGCCATCAACAAGCGTCAGCGTGCAAACCTTTCAACGGAACAGCATCGATATGGGCTTCCGGAGCCGGGGGCCCACTCGCGTACCATTGATGACTGCACGACACAAAGCTTTATGCCTCGCCTGGGCCCGTCGATACCGACATTGGACTGTTGATGACTGGAAGCGTGTACCTTGGCCGGAAGAGTATCGTTTCAGTTTGTATCGATCGGATGGACGTGTACGGGTATCATGAATCCATGGACCCTGCATGTCAACAAGGGACTGTTAAAGCTGGTGGGGGTTCCGTAATAGTGTGAGTTGGAATGATATGGGACCCCTGATACGTCTAGATACGGCTCTGACAGGTGACACGTACGTAAGCATTCTGTCTGATCATGTCCATTGTGCATTCCGACAAACTAGTGCAATTCCAGCATGGCAATGCGACACCTCACACGTCCAGAATTGCTACAGAATGTCTCCAGGAACACTCTTCTGATTTTAAACACTTCCGCTGGCCACCACTCTCCGCAGACAAGAACATTGAGCATATCTGCGATACCTTGCAACTTGCTGCTCAGAAGAGATCTCCAACCGCTCCTACGCTTACGGATTCAGCCCGCAGGATTAATGTTTCCAGAATGAGATTTTCACTCTGCAGCGGAGTGTCCGCTGATATGAAACTTCCTGTCAGATTAAAAATGTGTGCCGGACCGAGACTCAAACTCGGGACCTTTGCCTTTCGCGGGCAAGTGCTCTACCAACTGACCTACCCAAGCACGACTCACGCCCCGTCCTCATAGCTTTGCTTCTGCCAGTAACTCGTCTCCTACCTTCCAAACTTTACAGAAGCTCTCCTGCGAAAGGCAAAGATCCCGAGTTCGAGTCTCGGCCCGGCACACAGTTTTAATATACCTGGAAGTTTCAGGATTAATGTTGTCAGTTCCCTGCAGTACTACTTCAAACGTTGCTCAAGTCAATGCCACGTCGTGTTGCTTCACTTGTGCTTGTTCGCGAGGGCCGTGCTCGATATTAGGCACGTGTAGCAGTTTCTTTGGCTCTTCAGTGTATATTCCAAAAAAAGTGTTGTCTTCATCTCTAATATACAGGGTGTCCGAAGATAGATGGTAAAAATTCGGAGATATGACAGGAACGATGGTTCTAAGCAAAGACTCTAGTTAACATGAGCTCTACAATGCATACGGTAAAGGAGCCAAATATGGCCCTTTATCCAAATATCGCCACCCTATCCAAACTCTCCGACAAGTCGTGCATTCGTACGATATTAGCATGAACTACTTCAGACGGCACTGGTTAAGTCAAGCAGAGTGCGTTATACAAGAAGCATTCTCTGTGACAATCCTGAATCTTGTATTTTTATTTCAGACCAAAGGTGAATTTTTGGTATGTTTTAGTTATAGACTGTTTCATTGTGACATATAAGACAACCATTTTTTAATCACAGGAAGTCATCATTCTTTGTTGTAGCTTAGATCTGTTGAACATATTTTACATCAACTTTACCTGCAATGCAGACCGTTCTTACAACATAGCTCCCATATAAACTACAGTAATTTAAGTGACAACGGTGAAGATACAAAATGCCAGTGTGCAATAAACTGTTTTCGGAGGACAAAAATAGATTCAGCGCATATGGCGCTTTTTGCGGAGCTATGACAAACGCAGTGTCAAACTTCACATAAAATTACAATTATTTGCGCTCCTCGTCGGAAAAATACACCGAAGAGCCACAAAACTGGTACACCTAATATCGTGTACGGCCCCAGGAGCAAGCACAAGTTCCGCAACACGACGCGGCAAGGACTCGACTAATGACTGAAATAGTTCTGGACGAAACTGACGCCATGAATTCTGCAGGACTGTCCATAAATCCGTAAGAGTATGAGGGGGTGGAAATCTCTTCTGAGCAGCACGTTGCAAGGCACCCAAGATCACCCTGCTTACATAAAAGTTCGTTGCTCAGGCCAACTTGAAATACGATAGTCTCAGGTTGCTTTCCTAAACAATTAAGTGCCGTCGCCAGAACATCATCATGGCTAGAAGTGAACGGGTCGGTCAATTCTTTCGGAAATACAGAATAACGCCCACGCTAGTTTCAATACTATGAAAATTCCAAAAGAACTGTAGTGTTCACTTGTACTGTCTTTAATATATACTCGTTGAAACAACGTTCCGCAACACACCTTACCGATTGTGAACTAGACACATGCCACTGGAAAGGCAATCAAAAGAACTACAAAACAGATTGATTTATAGCCCTGTATACTGGGACTTTTTACTCGAACCTCTCCTACGTCACAGGGGAGATGAAGGCCACGTCCACATTAGTTATATAGGAACTCAACGTCCACAATAGAGAGAGCCACAAATGGGGACCCTCTCCACAATGCAACACTGGCGCGCGGGCAACGAAGTAGCCGTGGGCACAGAAAATTAAATTAATACTCTTAAAACGACAACTCTTCCTACGCAGAAATCCCACAGTCGAAATCCCACAAAGACAATCAAGCCTTAGTTTGAGACCCAGTTGCATTAAAAGCGTAAATTTACATAATCCAGCAACACAACCAATGCAACAAAACCCGAAAAACTGCCCACGGAGCACATCCAACAAGTTAACGCAGCTTACTGTCACGAAATACGACAGGTTTCCATAACCACTGATTACGCAGCAAGTTACCTAGATATACAAACTTGTGTCCGCAGCACAAATCTTACAACACGCACAGGGGGATGTGTGCTCAAATTCACAAGTGCGTCTGGCACTACTTTAACTGATACTTTGCTAACACCCTTCTACTGGCTCCAAAAACAATGCTTATTAAAAGTTCAGGAACTAACTAAACACAGAAAAAGAAAATGTCAAACTCCTAAACTGAAAGCTCAGCGTACGGCAGAACGACTGGGACAACTGTGTCATGTTAATTCAAGCCAAGACATGGGAAATTATTTCACAGGAAAAGGCTAAAAATCCTTTTTAGCAGCACAAATTTATCAAAAAATAAAATATGTGTCAGTGTAACCGCAGTAGAAAATACTACGTTAATAGTCGAGAGGATAATGATGAAGACTCACTTAGGCTCTTTGCAGGCGACGCTGATGTCTACAGGGAGACTGCAACGGCATAAGACAGTTGTGAAGTGAAGGAAGACCTCCAGAGCATCGACAATTGGTGCAGAAGCTGACAGTTGATCCTGAACGTAAATAACTGTAAAGTACAGCACATAAATAAGCGAAGACATTCACTGCTTTTTCGTCACGCCACTGGCGCCAAATCACTGGAAACAATAACTACCGTAAAATTTCTAAGCTAACCGTCAGGAGCGACCTACATTGGAACTATCACGTGAAAACAAATTGTAGGAAAAGCAGACGCCAGGCTGCGATTCAGTGGGAGAATCTCAAGGAAATGTAATACAACCACAGAGAAGTGGTTTAGTGAATAGTTGTTCGACCGATACTTGAGTACTGCTCATCATATCTGGGACTATTATCAGGTTGGATTAAAAGAAGATACAGGGAGGAGTCAGTGCACTCTTCCTGGCACAGCTGAAACATTTCACTTTATCAATGGCCTACGGCTCCATTTTGTTTTTGC
Organism: Schistocerca gregaria; assembly: GCF_023897955.1. Taxonomy (NCBI): domain Eukaryota; kingdom Metazoa; phylum Arthropoda; class Insecta; order Orthoptera; family Acrididae; genus Schistocerca; species Schistocerca gregaria. The sequence continues at coordinate 518,789,929 of NC_064924.1, forward strand.
TCCTTTGGTATGGTACTGTGAAGGGAGTTTAGTGTCTACTAGGGCATTTACCTGCGTACGAACAAATAACTAATTACGATTTTATTTTTTCGATACATTAGTCAAAACTTTTTGATTACCACTCTTAGACTACCTGTATAACAAGCGTGTTAGCACTCTGTATCCTAACAACTATTTGAAGATTTTTTGTAATTGACTTTCTATTAATATCTAGGTGACTGGAGATGTAGCCTTGTCGCTTCGAAATCGACTCCTCTTGAACTGTAATGCAATAAACACAACTGTCTGGATATAGAAATAAAAAGAGAATGAATAACATTTGCGAGGGTGTGCTGAAAACTAATGCCTCCTAAATTTTTATGTGAAAACTCTTAATGATTTTTCAGTAAAACAGACGCTACTAACATTCTACATCTTCATTCTTCATATCTACACATTTGCAGCCCTCTGCCGCTAGAGCCCTCCGAATTACAGTGTTACATGGCGGTGTATAACGTACTCATCACGGTGCGTGAGGAACAGCGTTCTGTAATCGAGTTTCGAATCCGAAGTGGTCGTCCACACATGGAGTGCCCGCTCCTTAGCATGACAATGCCAAAACCACATAGGAGCGCTGTGACATCTGCAGCAAACTGACGCCTTGGGTTCTCTGTCGTCCATCACCCTCCACATAGTCACCGACATCGCCCAATGCGATTTTCATCTGTTTACAAAACTTAAAAGAACACCGTCGAATACTTCACTTTGACAGTGATAAGGCGTTGCAGTCGGAGATGAAGTGACTCCGTCAACAAAGAAACATTCTACAGTGATAGTATGAACAAACTGGTCTCTCACGCGGAGAAAAGTGTACATTGAAAAATAAATGTGTATACATGAAAAACAAAGATGGAGAATGTCAATAACGTTTTATTTAAAAAGCTTTATAAGTTTTCACATAAAAAATCTGAGATATTACTTTTCAGCAAGTCCTCTATTTTTGCGCCGTCAAAATGTTAGGAGTTTCAGTATGGAAGCTAGCACATTATTTCTTAGGGCTTTTTCCAGAGAAATGACAATCACATGAAGTACTGGACCACGATCATAGATGTGTCTGACGTCAGTCTAATACGAGCGTGTGCAAGAGAGAAGTTAGGAAAGCTGAAGTTTTCAAATTCGCGTAAAAATGTCATTCGTACGGACATAGCCACCGTAACTGCACGTGAAAAATTGGAAAGAAATAATTCGATACGTCCACAAGGAATCTCAATTCGGCTGTACTTTGGCACTGGGTCCTTACTTAGCTTTCATCTAATGCGAATCTCTCGCCCAGCGCGAAGTCCCAAGCAAGTGGGTAAAAGCGCGGGTGACTCCCGTGTACTGTATGAGAAGGGCAAAATAATGGACCTTCAAAGTTAAAAACCGATATCTTTGTCGGTTTGCTGCAGAATTATCGACAAGATTCTAAGTTAGAATATAATACATTCCCTTGAGGCACAAAAGCTTCCATCCGTAAATTAACACCGATTTAGAAAGCATCGGTCGAACGAAAATCAGCTTGCCCTTTTTTCTCGCATAATACCCTGTGAAGCGTGTATTGAGGGTAACAGGCAGATTGCGTATTTCCTACAGTTTGCGGAAATTAACACAGTCCGACACTCAAGAGTATTAACGAATGTCTGAAGATACGATATAGGTCCTCAGACATGTGTGTGGCTGGAAGACCCAGTTGTCTGTCTTGGACGACAAACATTGACCGGAGACAAAGGTGTCGTCAGGAGTACGTCAGGGGACTGTGATAGGACCGCTCTTGTTTTCTCTACATACAAAAGATCCGACGCATACGGCGAACAGCAATCTGCGATTGTTTGCTGATGATGTTGTAACTTACGGGAAAGTGTCGTGTTTGAATTAATGCAGAATGTTATAGGATAAGTCGGATAAAATTTCTATTTGGTATGATGAGTGACACCTTGCTCTATATGTAAAAACAAGTAAGCTAATGCAGATGAGTAGAAAAAACAAACCTGCAATGTTCGACCACGATATCAATTGTGAGCTGCTTGACATAACGGCGTCGATTAAATGTCGAGACGTAACACGCTGCAAATCGAGATCAAATGGAATGAGAACGTAACGCAGGTCACAAGGAAGGCGATTGGTCCATCTCCGTTTATTGGGAGGCTTCTAGGAAAACGTAGCTCATCCATAAGAGAGACCACGTACAGAACACTTGCTGAGTACTGTGCTGCGTGAATTCAAACTGTGGTCTCTGAAGGAGTTCAGACAATCGGCATTTGCTAGTTATTGCAGAACGATTCTACTGCCACAAACGTACGTCTCGCCAAAGTTGTAAGAGAACACGATAAAAGAAATCAGGGCTCGTATGGAAAAAAAATAGACAGTCATTTTCCCACGCTCCACTTGCAGGTGGAACAGGAAAGGGAAGAGAAGTGGTAAAGGATATCCTCCAGCACACACCATATGGTGACTTGCGGAGTATGTACGTAGACGTAGTGTGTGCTGAAACAGACATACGTGACTAGTGACAACAAATGTGTACGGGAGTGTTCCAGTAAACGCAGCCGCTCGACAGGGAGCAAGTGGTCTAGACGGGTGCGCGCACTCGGCACAGTGCATTTGCCGGCGCCTGCGTGCGGACTGTGCGGCTACCTGCAGCGCGCGCGCGCCCCACTGGCCGGCCGTTTCTTCGGAGTGACGGCGCCGGCGGGTGCAATTAAAAGCCAGTTAGCGTGGCCGCGCGCGCGGGTAATAGCTGGCGGTAATCTGCTGACTTAGTGCCGCGCGGGCAATTACACTCGCGCTGTCGTCCCGCACGCCTGCCCGCATCCCTCCGCTGTGCCCTAAAGCGCCGCGCGTGTCCAGCTGTGCCGGACCCTCACACTGGCCTCCCGTCACGTCAAATAAATTTCTCCCTGCGCAATTACCCAACACCGAGACTCTCGATTCGTTGGTTGCTTCTGGTCCTCAAACTACTACGACTTGTTATCCGAAATTTCCCCTCATACATCAGTTAAAATTATTATATCGTACCAAAATAGGGCGAGGCGAAAAAGCCTGTCTACATGCTTCCATACGAGCCCTGATTTCTCTTATCGTATTCTCGTAGTACTTTGGCGAGACGTGCGTTTATGGCAGTAGAATCGCTCTGCAATAAGTCAAAAGTGCCGATTCTCTGAACAACGCTCAATTTCAATTCACGCAGCGTTTTCCAAATACAGTACCCTACCCATAACAAATCTAGCATGTCTTCCTTTAACCTGACAGGGTTAGAATCCCAACACTCGTGTAATACACAAGAAGGTGTCGCACAACCTGATTTTCGTCTTGGGGAAGAGAAGGAGTCTCAAAAAATCCTGAATATTGTAGATCGTATGCGGTCGTGCATGGTCACGGTGGAGTACGCAGAAGTTCCTAAACCACTCCTACCAAGGGAGGTGGTGCGCAGTGGTTAGCACAATGGACTCGCATTCTGGAGGACGACAGTTCAAACCCGGGTCCAGCCATTATGATTTAGGTTTTCCGTCAATTCCCTAAAGTCGCTTCACGAAAATGTTCGGTTAGTTCCTTTGAAAGGGCACACCCGAGTTCCTTGCCTACCCTCCCATAATCTACATCTACATTTATACTCCGCAAGATACCCAATGGTGGGTGGCGGAGGGCACTTTACGTACCACTGTCATTACCTCCCTTTTCTGTTCCAGTCGCTTATGGTTCGCGGGAAGAACGACTGTCGGAAAGCCACCGTGCGCCCTCGAACCTCTCTAATTTTACATTCGTGATCTCCTCGGGAGGTATATGTGGCGTCACCGCCAGACACCACACTTGCTAGGTGGTAGCCTTTAAATCTGCCGCGGTCCGGTAGTATACGTCGGACCCGCGTGTCGCCACTATCAGTGATTGCAAACCGAGCGCCGCCACACGGTAGATCTAGAGACACTTCCTAGCAAAAAATGGCTCTGAGCACTATGGGACTCAACTGCTGTGGTCATCAGTCCCCTAGAACTTAGAACTACTTAAACCTAACTAACCTAAGGACATCACACACATCCATGCCCGAGGCAGGATTCGAACCTGCGACAGTAGCAGTCGCACGGTTCCGGACTGCGCGCCTAGAACCGAGAGACCACCGCGGCCGGCTCTTCCTAGCACTCGCCCTAGTTGTACAGCCGACTTTGCTAGCTATGGTTCACTGCCTACTTACGTTCTCATTTGCCGAGAAGATAGTTTAGCATAGCCTTCAGCTACGTCATTTGCTACGACCTGGCAAGGCGCCATTATCAGTTACTATTGATATTGTGAACTATGTACCGTCAAGAGCGACGTTCATCATTAATGGATTAAAGTTAAGAATTCCACCAGCTACGTCCGTTGTTTCTAAATTCTAATTTCCTTGTTCTGTTCCAGACCTCACGCCAGCCTGGGTGAGCTAAATCGCGTGCCTTTCGGCCTCCTCTAGTAATACGGTGTTGGCTCTACAGCCAACCACAAAAGTATAAGTAGGGGGAAGCAATATATTCGATACCTCATCCAGAAACGCACCCTCTCGAAACCTGGCGAGCAAGCTACACCGCGATGCAGAGCGCCTCTCTTGCAGAGTATGCCACTTGAGTTTGCTAAACATCTCCGTAACGCTATCACGGTTACCAAATAACCCTGTGACGAAACGAGCCGCTCTTCTTTGGATGTTCTCTATCTCCTCCGTCAACCCGATCTGGTACGGATCCCACATTGGTGAGAAATACTCAAGTATAGGTCGAACGAGTGTTTTGTAAGCCACCTCCTTTGTTGATGGACTACATTTTCTAAGGACTCTCCCAATAAATCTCAACCAGGTACCCGCCTGACCAACAATTTTATATGATCAGTCCACTTCAAATCGTTCCGTACGCATACTCCCAGATATTTTACAGAAGTAACTGCTACCAGTGTTTGTTCCGCTATCATATAATCATACAATAAATGATCCTTCTTTCTATGTATTCGAAATACATTACATTTGTCTATGTTAAGGGTCAGTTGCCACTCCCTGCACCAAGTGCCTATCCACTGCAGATCTTCCTGCATTTGGCTACAATTTTCTAATGCTACAACTTCTCTGTATTCTACAGCATCATCCGCGAAAAGCCGCATGGAACTTCCGACACTAATCCGAGCTTGTGTTCCGTTTCTAGTGGCCTCGTCGCGAACTGGGTGTTAAACACATCTCCTCCTCCTGCTCCTCTTCCTCCTCTACACCTACATGGATACTCTGCAAATCACATTTAAGTGCCTGGCAGAGGGTTCATCGAACCACCTTCAGAATTCTCTATTATTCCAATCTTGTACAGCGCGCGGAAAAAACGAACACCTATATCTTTCCGTACGAGCTCTGATTTCCCTTATTTTATTATGGTGATCGTTTATCGCAATGGACGTCGGCGTCAACAAAATATTTTCACATTTGGAGGAGAAAGTTGGCGTTTGGAATTTCGTGAAAAGATTCCTCCGCAACGAAACGCGCTTTTGTTTTAATGATGTCCATCCCAAATCCTGTATCATTTCAGTGACACTCTAGCTCCTACTTCGGGATAATACAAACCGTGCTGCCCAATGTACTCCGTCAATCCTATCTGGTAAGGATCCCTCACCGTGCAGCAGTATTCTAAAATAGAACGAACAAGCGTCATGTAGGCAGTCCCCTTAGTATATCTGTTACATTTTTAAGTGTCCTGCCAGTAAAATGCAGTCATTAGTTAACCTTCCCTACAATATTTTCTGTGTGTTCCTTCCAATTTAAGTTGTTCGTAATTGTAATTCCTAGGTATTTAGTCTAATTTACGTCTTTTAGATTTGACTGATTTATCGTGTAACCTAAGTTTAACGGATTCCTTTTAGCGCTCATGTGAATGATCTCTCACTTTTCGTTATTTAGGATCAATTGCCAAATTTTGCACCATACAGATATCTTCTCCAAATCGTTTTGCAATTTGTTTCGATCATCTGATGACTTTACTAAACGGCACCGTCATCTACAAATAACGCAAGACGGCTGCTCAGATTGTCTCCCAAATCGTTTGTATAAATAAGGAACAGCATAGGGCCTGTAACATTACCTTGGGGAACGCCTGAAATCATTTCTGTTTTACTCGACGACTTTCCGTCAGTTACTACGAACTGTGACCTCTCTGACAGGAAATCGCAAATCCAGTCACATAACTGAGACGATATTCCATAAGCACGCAATTTCACTCCTCCTCCTCAATTTCAGTGGACGTTTCCTGCTTGTGTTCTCCCTCCAACATCTTCGAACATTCCGACAGAAATCTTTACTGACCATGAGGGAAGAACTTTTTATGGACAGTACCATACAAAGAGCTTAATTTCACTCTTCACCTGTATACATTTTTTCGGCCGAAATGAAGCATTCTTCTACTGCGACAGTTGCTGCTTAGTTTCATTTCAGGGTTCGCCGCCAGTGACAGCCTTTGGAAAAAAGAAAAACGTTGTTATCGTCTTTAAATAGTAATAGTTCCTTACAGCAGAATTCACCGAGATGTTGCTTCTGATCACCTGTAAGCAGTCGTGGCGCAAACTATGCTGCAATCCTTCACGTGTTCAATTCTTCTGACAGAATACGTTCTCATGTAGCACAACTTACTCGCGACGTGTTACACACGTCTCGTATGATCTATCTGTAATCTTGCAGAATCAGATCCCTTCCTTTTTAGAATTTTCTGTTGTGATACCAGTTGAAAACCGACCGTCCATATCCGCCAGTTTTTAAACGCGTGTTTCACTCCCGAGTTTTGTCTTACCTAAAGCGATGTCTCTAAAAGCCTGGTTAAATATTTCCAAACTTTAAGAAAGAAATTTATATAGAACACGCTGCACTTTCAGGCCAAACTTTGCAAAGCAGTAACCTGACGGAAACATTACAATGGAAGTATGTTCACTAACAACTAACAAAGCTTATCAGCACACAACAAGTAGCTACTTGCCACACTGATTCAGGAAGGATGTACGGCGGCACAACCCGCTTTATTTCAAAGTGCTCGTAAGCTTTCGATGAAAATATAAAATTTTGGTAACTTTTACATACCACCATCAGCGCTATTTCAGTACACTCGTAACCGTTTCCATGCAAATTTAAGAAAGTTTTGGATACCAATACCAATACCAATACCACCACCACCACCACCACAACTACAACAATGTTGTTGCAGCTTCATTCCAAAGACTGTTTTGATGCTGCTCTCCACGTTAGTACGACTATATCTTGTGTATGTCTTTTCATATCTACATAATTATTGCAGCCCATATCCACTTGGAACCTGCTTACTGTAGTAACTGTTGGTTTTTCTCTAGAATTTGTATCCCTCACACTTCCCTCTATTATCAAATCAATAATTCTTTGCTGCTCAATATGTGTCCTGTCAACTTAGCTCTCCTTTCTGTGTGCCATACACTTCCTTCATCCCCAATGTGATTCAATACCTCTTCATTACTTACACTATACACGCACGTAATTGTTAGCATTATCCAGTAGCGCCATAATTCCGAAGGTCTTATTCTGTTCCTGGCTGTACTGTATTGTCCATGTTTCACTTCCATATAACATTAAAATCCAAACGAAATCTATTTGAATTTTATATTCACTTTAGTTCTGCCTTCGTCGTTTATTTTTCTGTTCAGATAGTAATTCTCATCTACTATTTTTATGTCTGACTTCGCCATCCAATTCACTCAGCGTAACCTGGTTTAACTGGACTACACTCCACAACCCGTTTTATATTTTTGTCAATGTTCACCAACGCCATACTATCGAATGCATTCAAGTGAGCTTCCAAGTTCTCAGTATTTTTAGGTGTAGAAAAGATTCTGACAATGTCTGCTTAACACGCTCTTTAAAATTTCGAAGTAATCAAGGATCAAACACATGGACTGGAAGGTTATCCGTAACTTCGCTGGCAACCAGACAGCAACTCTAAATGTCCAAAGGTAGGAAATGGAGGCTCTAATTAAAGAGGGAGTGAGTCAAAGCTGTAGCCTGTCCCCTATGTTGTTCAATCTCTACACATTAACGAGTTAAGGAAACCAATGAGAAATTTAGAAAAAGAAATTGAAGTGCACAGATAAAAAACAAACAGATAATTTAAGGTTTTGCAATGAGACTGATACTCCACTGGAGACGCTATATTCCACAAATTCGCTATATTTCTAAAAAAGAAGCAGTAACTGATGAAATCAGAAACCAGTTGACGGAAGGACTAAGTATGTTGTCACGACAGTAGTACTGAATTACAGCAGGCAAATCAGTGACGCTGCAATTCTCATGCCTCAGCTGTAGACAGCAATTTGCTTTCCCAAACTAACAGGGATAGGTTGTCCAAATTGCAATTATTCTGCCTGGATTTCAATATTGAGAATATCTCACACTTCATTTGTAACGCGAGAGATCCTTTAGTCATAAACAAGAAAAAATAAAAAAATAAAAGGAAGAAAAGCACCTCAGCGTTCTGGCCCAGACGGGTCAATTGGTACCGACCGACCACCGTGTCATTCTCTGTAAAGGTATAATGTAGAAGGGGTATGGAGGGTCAGCACGCTGCACTCCTGGCCGTGGCTTGATTGCGTAGCCACTGCTTCTCAATCAGGTACTTCCTCATTTGGAATCGCGAGCCTGAGTGCACTGCATCCCAATTTTCCCAGTAAACGAAAAATCCCTGCCAGTACTGAGTATCAAACCCATGTACTCCACATCGCAGCTGTACAAGGTGACCACTCTGCTACAGATGACAGTCACTGACATGGGGTCGAGTGTGACTGGATTGTTCGGCTAGGGTTGCCAACTTCAGGAGAGACTGACTTCTTCCTCTGTGGGCAGAATGAGAATGAGGAGGAGAGGGATTTTCCTCAGAAACGAGCATAGCGCGGCACTCAGGAATGCTTTCACTGTATGTCGTATTTAGAGAGTCCCTTCGTGACATTAATCCAACTCTTCTGACCACCAGTTACCCCATAAATATTTGGTACTGTAGAGGGGGCTGAGCGACTGGGAATTGCCGTGAACGAGAAACCAAACAATTATTCTGCAACTACAGCGCTGATTTCCTACGTAGCCTAAATGCTGACAAATTTCGAGAGTTGTGCTGACATTCTAAAGTCGGGAATTACTTCGGGGATCCCCTTGAGATGTCTTCTCTGCTCCGATGCAGCACAACGTGGAGTGTTACGGACATTTACGAGTCTCGTAATTGCGTCTCATAATTTCAGTACAGGCGGTCCTTAATTTACGATAGGAGCTTCGCGTCAATAACAGTTGAACAAGAGTTGCGACTTTGTAAGTTGGGCGTGAAGAAATTTAGCTCAAGTTCGTGCTGTTACTTTGTTGCAGTGTTATATTACGTTGGCGAGCTAATAGTGTTTTGGAGGAAATACTGGTCGAAGTGATGTAGTCATTAAAGTGGAAATAAACCGTGTTCTTTACAAGGAAACGGAGCATTTAATTTAGATGTGACAATCCCACATCCAAATCTTGTAACTAAATCTCGAAACTATTTCATTTGGTGAGCTTACCGTTTATGAGAAAGAGTCAGCCGAAGGTTAAACAGAGACTCTTAAACTGAAATTAAATAACTTTGAGATAGTTGGAAGTTGGATAGATGTTTCAACGAATCGAGTAATACGGTGAGAATCGGGCGGGCGGGGGGAGGTGATGAGGCGCCAGTACTCAAGTCCACACTACCTGTTTTTGGAGCACCACGTACAGTCTGTCTCCTGTTACACGGGTACATGGATAGTCTTGCGACGGGTGGGTAGATACACGCTGGCAACAGTGCCCCTGGACTGAAAGCTGTCAATCACAAAGTTATTTTATCCGAGACAAAGCAATGTTCCCTGATCCGTGATGTACTGTTGTTGTGGTGTTTGGCCTGAAGACTAGTTTGATGCAGCTCTCCATGTTAGTCTGCCTTGTGCAAACCTCTTCCACCACTACCCAACTACTCCAACACACATTTATTTTCCCCGGCTTACTGTAATCAAGCATAGATACCCCTATACAATTTTTACCCTCCACGCTTCCTTTTATTACCAAATAAAGTATTTCTTAATGCCTCAGCATGTGTCCTGTCGACCTATCTGTTTTTTTACTAAAGTTGTGCGATGAACTTCCTTTCGATTCAATGCCTCCTCCTCAGTCATTCGAAATACTGCTCTAATCTCCTTTATTTTTCTGTATTTTATTTAAAAAGATTCTACTCTCTTCTTGTCTAAATTGTTTATCGCCCACACTTCACTCTCATCTAAAGCAAAATCGACACTTACAGGGGGAGGTCGGGTAAGTACTGAACAGTGGATTGTATCGTACAATAGCTCTTTCCAAATTTCGGCGCTAGTGACAGCCGCTGTCGCACCTTTACAGTGTGAAATATATACGAACAAGGCCATCCGCACGATTTTGAATCAAAACAACAGAGCATTCCGGAGAAGCAACAGGTTGTCTTTTGATAGTCTGTTTTCCGGTGCACATTCTTGACTTTGCACTGTTGTATTTTTGTTTGCAAGCAAGTATCTTTAGATACAATTGACATCATTCTTTCATTTACATTGCAGACTCCGACAACGTCTAGTCCACGTATGAATAATAGGAATGTTAAAATACCACAGTGGTAAATTTCTGATTGTATCGGACAAACCAATAAGTTCCTACTGTAACGAACAAGACAATTTTTTTAAAATTTTTACGTATTTCTTCTTTAAGAGACTTCGATGGAGATTAAAATAACATGAAGGAAGCTGTAGAAGAAGTCAGAGATCTTGAAATAAAAATATGAGAAGGTAGCGAGAAAAATTCAGTTCCAATAAGAACATTAGGTAAGAGAAAGCTCTGTGCCAAAAGACTTAACACTTCACTTCATAGGAAATAAAGAAGTAGCCTGAAAACTGTTCTAGGAAATAACGTCTACAAGTTTGCTTCCGCTGTTATGCGATAGATGGCAGTAGCGGCATGTGGTCGTATGTGCCATAGAATAAGCTTAGGCATTTTTTAACTCTAACGCCATCAAGATACTAATCAATTTGTGATTCCATTATAAAGTTGTTCTCAACTGAATACGTCAACTTACGAACCCGATTCTCGTCATTCGCGATATATTTTAATTTTCTGCTTTAAGACGAAGAAGAAGAAATCTTCGGCTGAGCCTCATAAAATGTTGAATATGGCCGCTATTAGTGAAACAACGTCCAAAGAATGGTTTGATCACTTAAAGAACAGTGAATTTAGGTCGAAGACCGGCATGGCGGTGGAAGCTATGGAAACCGACGGAAACAGTCACAGAGATGGTCATCAAAAGCAGATGCACTAGACCGCGTGATTTTTCAGCATGACAGTGTTAGACCCGATGTCGCAAAAGACGTAAAACATACTTGGAAACGAAGTCCTGCCCCACCGGCCGTATTCTCCAGATATTGCTGCCCCAGATTACCACCTTCTTCGATCAATGGCACTAGCCGTGACTGACCAGCACAACCGGTCATATGAAAAAACACAAAATTGGATGGATCCATGATCTCCTCAAAAGATGACTAATTCTTCCGCCGCGGGATTCGTATGCTCCACGAAATATGGGGGAAAGTAGCGAGGGTGGTACTTTGAACCGTAATTTTTTTTTGTACGTTTTCACAATAAACCTTCGAACTTCATTTAAAAAAATGGCACAAGCAAAGTAGTGGACCTTTTTTTTCGCTTAATGAAGAACAGGAAACAGCGTTTGAGCAATGTTGAGTTCTTAAATCTAGGGTATAAATGTGCATAGAATAAATAATTTACGTTCAATAGGACAAAAATGAAAGAGGGGAGACTTTTACTATGATTTTATAAAAAAAAAACATGAGGCAGCAGACAAGTCAGTCCACGAGTTCCCAGCGAGTAGAAGGTTTCAGCTAGGAAGAAGTTGATAGATTGTTTGATCAACTACGTGAACTGATGGACAAGTTCAACTTTTTGCGACAAAAATGAGTTTTTTTTTTTTTTCAGGTTCACATTCGACACAATATTCCACTAATTTAAACGATCAAAATGCCACGGGCGGGAAAAAAAGAAGAAACGTATATGCTTATAACATCGAATTCTTTAATTCTAGTAAGTAAAGCATCACAGTATCGTTTAGTGTGAAGAATGTTGCAATATATATAATTTAGACAAAGCTTACATGTCCTATACTACCCGACGTTTCCCGTAAAAGACTTCCAAACAAATTTATATTAGATTTCAAAATATATATATTTTTAGAAAATCTTTCCTTCTAATATCAAAAATGTTCAAATGTGCGTGAAATCTTATGGGACTTAACTGCTAAGGTCATCAGTCTCTAAGCTTATCCACTACTTAACCTAAATTATCCCAAGGACAAACACATACACACCAACGCCCGAGTGAGGACTCGAACCTCCGCACAGTCCACGACTGCAGCGCCCCAGACCGCGCTGCCTTACTGGCAAAATTTTGTAATTTATCCGAGGGCAATCGGGCTACTACTAGGCAGTTATCAGTTACCTCCGATTCGTAACTTTTTAACGTGAAGCTAGAGTCTTTATCGAACACTATCTGTATATTTCGTTCAAACGGCGCTGTGGAGAGCTGGCCCAGGCCCGCCGATTAACAGTTGCGGTGTTGGCTGCAGTGCAATCACGTTGCAGGGCGGTATCGCGCCCGCCGCACAAATCAGGAGCGCGTGACGGTGGCAAGGACGTGCTTCGTGGCATTGTCAGAAAAGCGAATTGTAATACGGGAACGACGGCAGTAAAGTAATAAGAGAAAGAGACAAAATAGCTGTGACAGCCGACTGTGTGGATTGACGTCGAGGCTTGATACACCGAACTTACTTCAAGGGATGGCAGTTGGTCGACTACAGGAGGTCGGGCTCACGACAGAGGTGCCCAGGCGAGGAAACATTTACCTATCGATAATTCATACCCAGAGGTTCAGTATTCAGAAGGTGCTCACGCGTCTGTTATTTCTCTATTACGCAAGGAACGAAACAGCGATAGCACCTTAATTACGCCCTGCCCTCCACGTATACACGGTAAGACTGATAAGAACTGTCAGAACTTTATTTGACCCACGGGGAGAATCACGAAGATGGTGAAGAAATTGAACTTGCAGACGCTTGAAGACAGGTGCAAACTTTCCCGTGAAGCTTACTTGCAAAGCTTCACGAACCAGTTTCCAGTGAGGATTCTAGGCTCATACTGCAATTCACCAAGAGCTGCTCGCGTAGCGATCGCCATGACAAGTTTAAACTAATTACGGCGAGCGCAGTGGCGTTTAAGCAATTAGTCTGTACGTGCTCTGTACATGACTGGAAAGGGAAGAAGCCCTAATATCTGGGACCGAACGAGGTGGCGCAGTGGTTAGACACTGGATTCGCATTCGGGAGGACGACGGTTCAATCCCGCGTCCGGCCATCCTGATTTAGGTTTTCCGTGATTTCCCTAAAATCACTCCAGGCAAATGCCGGGATGGTTCCTCTGAAAGGGCACGACCGACTTCCTTTCCAATCCTTCCCTAATCCGGTAAGACCGATGACCAAGCTGTCTGGTCTCCTTTCCCAAACCAACCAACCAACCAACCAACCTAATATCTGGGATAGTGGGAAGTACCCGTCAGCCAAAGATTTCACAGTGATCTAAGAGTATAGGCGCAGATGTACTGTGCACTCCATGTCCCTGGATACAGTTGGTTGATTGGCTGATTTCGGAAAGCGACCAAACAAGGTCATCCATAGGTCCTACCGGTTTAGCGAAGGATGGGGAAGGAAGTCGGCCGTGCCCTTTCAAAGGGACCATCGCGGCATTTGCCTGAAGCGATTTAGGAAAATCGCGGAAAACCTAAATCACAATGGCCGCGCGTTTGAACCGTCGTGCTCCCGAATGCGAATCCAGTGTGCTAACCACTGCGCCACCTCGCTCGGTCCTTGTCTATATTAAGCATGCGAAGCAATCAATCACATAGGGCAGACCGAGCATACCAACGTGTACACTGCTCTGCTACACAATGTTTCATAGTTAAAACACAGCATTCTTATTTATAGAGAGAAGCAGGTATCAAATATTATTCATCACACACACATACGAAATGTCTCTCAACAGAGCAATATGCGTATGGCATGGTTTATTTTTCGGTAGACGCGCAGACCATCACATCTTACCACGTAGTACTTTACCGCGTAATTCCGCTCGTCTAGATCGACAAGCATACTCTTCGTGACTTTTTACACTTCATGGCATTTTGCAGTCCAAGGCGAAAGGTACCTCGAGCCAATATTAGCTAGTAGTTGTACTATTCCATTGGCGGGAGGAAAATTGACTATCTATAGATCTCGGTATGTGCATTCCCAACGCGCGAGGTACAACTTGGGCAGCAGAACTGTTGCAAGGTACTGCTCTAACACCGGTTCTCTAACTTTACCCACAGAGTTTCCAAAGAAAAACGTCGTCTTTCTTCCAAAATTCGAATTGAAGTTCCACAGCATCTCTCTTACACTTTCATTTGAACTGTAACGACCTGTTATAATGGTAACAGAGCCTCTCGGAGTTAGCGGACGGCCGCTTACACGTATACTTCATATGAACTCTTATGTCTTAGAGCATTGTTGTACTGTAGAATAGGAAGCAATGAAACCTGGCAGGCACTTTCCTTTACAGATGCATAATACGTCCTCAGAACTCCCGCAATAAATTCAGGTACACCATTCGCTTCCATATAGCTGATTTCACGTGTCCACCCCACTCCATATCGCATGGCGGAATTACCTCTAAATATCAAAATGATTTTGACTGGATGATGGATAATGATGTTGACTGGAATACTCTCTTTCAAATTCTGAAGGTGGCAGGGGTAAAATACAGGGAGCGAAAGGATATTTACAATTTGTACAGAAACCAAATGGCAATTATAAGAGTCGAGGGACATGAAGGGGAAGCAGTGGTTGGGAAGGGAGTGAGACAGGGCTGTAGTCTATCCCCGATGTTATTCAATCTGTATATTTGAGCAAGCGGTGAAGGAAACAAAAGAAAAATTCGGAGTGGGTATTAAAGTCCATGGAGAAGAAATAAAAACTTTGAGGTTCGCCGATGACATCGTAATTCTGTCAGAGAAAGCAAAGGACTTGGAAGAGCAGTTGAACGGAATGGATAGTGTCTTGAAAGGAGGATATAAGATGACCATCAACAAGAGCAAAACGAGGATAATGGAATGTAGTCGAATTAAGTCGGGTGATGCTGAAGGAATTAGATTAGGAAATGAGACACTTAAAGTAGTAAAGGAGTTTTGCTATTTGGGGAGCAAAATAACTGATGATGGTCGAAGTAGAGAGGATATAAAATGTAGACTGGCAATGGCAAGGAAAGCGTTTCTGAAGAAGAGAAATTTGTTAACATCGAGTATAGATTTAAGTGTCAGGAGGTCATTTCTGAAAGTATTTGTATGGAGTGTAGCCATGTATGGAAGTGAATCATGGACGATAAATAGTTTGGACAAGAAGAGAATAGAAGCTTTCGAAATGTGGTGCTACAGAAGAATGCTGAAGATTAGATGGGTAGATCTCATAACTAATGAGGAAGTATTGAATAGGATTGGGGAGAAGAGAAGTTTGTGGCACAACTTGACCAGAAGAAGGGATCGGTTGGTAGGACATGTTCTGAGGCATCAAGGGATCACCAATTTAGTATTGGAGGGCAGGGTGGAGGGTAAAAATCGTAGAGGGAGACCAAGAGATGACTACACTAAGCAGATTCAGAAGGATGTAGGTTGCAGTAGGTACTGGGAGATGAAGAAGCTTGCACAGGATAGAGTAGCATGGAGAGCTGCATCAAACCAGTTTCAGGACTGAAGACAACAACAACAACATCAAAATGATGTGATACGCCCTAGACGATGACCACTTATCTTGTAAACGGTTGCTATGGGCTTCTATTTCGTTTATGTTGGCATTATTTTACGTTTATCCACATACACGGCACCGAGTGCAATTACTATCAACTCATCCAGTCTTGCCTTAGAGTCATCCAGCACGATACATTCCTGAAAACAACACGTTATTCGGCGAATAGTCTGATACCGGTGTCCATCTTATCAGAATATTTTTCTCTGAATATTGAGAGCAAAGCCGTTCCACAGTTTCATCATTGCTAGTACTTGGTTTAAGAATCATGAAAGGAGGTTATAGACTTGGAACAGACTTGAGGGCACTGGAGAGTTACAGGTACATTATGTAGTGGTATGAATAGGTACTTTTAAAACCAAATTTTAAATTGTACAACATGAGGAGCTACTTGATTGAGAAGTAGCGGCTCCGGTCTCGTAAACTGACATACAGCCGGGAGAGCGGTGTGCTGAACAGATGCCCTGCCATATCCGCATCCAGTGACGCTTGTGAATATAAGATGACACGGCTATCGGTCGGTACCGTATGGCCTTCATGACCTGTTCGGGCGCAGTTTTTTTATTTACAAGATCTGTCGTCGACTCTGATCATAATTTGTTCGTCATGAACTGTAGATTAAAACTGGAATGAAATTGCAGAAACATAAGAAATACAGGATGAGACATGCGGGAGCCTGAAGAGGCAGCTGAGAGTTTCAGAGGCAGCAATCGGTAGAGATGGAAAATGCTGTATACGACTTCTTACGTAACGGTAAGGAAGGGTGGGCTACGAAGTGATGAAGCAACTGTCGTAGGAAAGCTGGAGAGGAGCAGAAACGATTAGTGAACAAGTTAACACAGAAACAGAACATTTGCGTAACTTGTATTTCCCCAAGCGTACAACGACTCATTATAAATAAGGTAGTAACAAATAGTGTGCAGCTCTCAGTGTCAACAAGGGCAAATTAAGGTGTCGGAGCCGTGAGTAGTGGGCGACTGCGTAGCGTCACTCAGCAAAGTCGCCCCGAGTGCGTGAGGGCTATGTCGCTGCCGCGGGTCGGGTCGTCGTGTATTGCAGCGAGAGAGGGTGCTCGCTGTACGGAGCGGGCATGCACCATACCCTGTGCGACCACTGTCGGTATCTGATGGAAACTTGCAATTCCGTTGCCAACTTTATGACACCCGTAGGATTGTATCGATACGTGATACCACAGAATACGATAGAAGGCGAATGAGTAGTTTTCAAAGATGAAATTGACAAGGCAGCAAAAGATGAAAATGCAAAACAACGAAGCCCAAAATCAATCCTTGGATAACACATGAGATACTGCATTTCACTGACGAACGTTAAAAATATAGAGATTCTGCCAACGAAGCTGGCAAAAGCGAATAGAGACATCCTAAAAATTAGTGACACAAACTGCAAAATAGTTAAACTGCTGTAGCTAGTGAACAAATGCAATGTTCCAGAAGCATATCAAGAGCTCAGATGGCAACCAGTACTATACAAGGCAAAAGGAATATGTACAAGGGTTATACAAGGGATACGTACTTCAAGGCAACAGAGTAGAAACGGAAGAGGCAGAAAACGTACATGACGACATGGCGACATTCCCTCAAAGTTACGGAGATCTTCGGGAAAATCGTCAGTGATGAGACTATTTCACCAGGTTCGCACGATATATGAGATGGGCAAAATACCCCCAGATTTCAAGAAGAATGTAAGCATTCCAATGCACGCGGGTGTTAGCAGGTGTGAGTATTACCGAACTGTCAATTTAATAAGCCACAGTTTGGAAATACTGACAAATTATTTACAGAAGGAGGATGAAACTGGAAAAGATTGACATCGGGGAAGGTCAGTTTGGGTTCCAGAGGGCTATAGGAATACGCAAAGCAATTCTGATCCTGACATCTATCTTACAAGATATAAGGGTTGGAAATTAGATAGTGGCAACTATTTATTCACAACCGATACAAAAGAGTTACATGTTTGCACCTGTTACTGTCCTTCGAAATAATGACCAGCGTTGTGTAGAACCCGTTGCCAGCGATCTGGAAGGAGTAGTATACCGTGAGCAGAGCTTGTGCTGTTTATGATGCGAATGGAGCGGTCTAAAGTTATGGTGATTCTCGTGTACGACTGTGATGGTGTTATCCTAATGCATTACGTTCCTCCACGACAGATCGTCAATGCACAGTACTACTCTTCGTTTTTGGAGCATCACCTGCGACCAGCTTTGCGAAAGAAGCGGTGACACTTTCTGCGCAACTCGCCCATCATTTTGCACGACAATGCGCGAGCGCATACAGCGCAAGCTGTGGCTGCTCTGTACGGTCGATTGGACTGGAAAGTACTGTACCATCCATCATACTGCCCGTACTTAAGTCTTGTCGTTCCCACCAGATTCAGATTCGTCGAGAACCATTCTCCAGATCATTCGGGGGCTCATGTGTGAAAAGAACACTGGCCCCTGTTCGACCGTCCAGGTGGCATGTTGAATACTCCAGTCTAGACGCTCCCTTCTGTGAAGACGCGTCAGAGGTACATATACAGCAGGTCTCCGACAATAAAGGCCACTTTGCCGGAGCCTTCCTTACACCGTTGTTCTCGCGACGACACGTCCAGTGGATGCTGTGAGGGCAGATACCAGCTGCAGTGAAGGACTATGGCGGTACCGTCGTGCCCTTATAGCCAAATAACGGTCCTCTCTGTCTGATGTCACACATGGTCAGCTCTGCCCTGGTCTTCGGTATACAATTTCACTCTCTTATAAACTGTCGCCACATCCTAGAAACAACAAAACGATTCACATTAAATCATCGGGTCACATCCCTCCTATGGTCCTCCACGGCAGATAGTCTGGTAGGCGTCTTCTCTGTGCCATACTGCACCGCCTGTGTACACAGCAACTGTGGATGAGGGACTACACGGCAAACACTACCACGTTTGATAGGTGCCCTGACATCGTCGTTGACGTAGTTGTCCATTGACCGGAATGCCATCTTCGGTGCAGAACACAACTGTACAGACATATGTTGATAGTTTGTACGATTATCTCTTGAACTAGTCACAGGACTGGGAAATAGCGGTTTGGTGCTTTAATTTTGGACAACAGTGTACTTTACAGACGCACTTCATTTTGAACCACCTTCCTTAGCGCCATGTTCCTTCTTTTCAGTTACTCCATGATACACTTTTCATACCTAAAAAAACGTCTGTCGCTCAGACGTGAAGTGCCCAGTCCTTTTCCATCAGTTACAGGGAAACACCTGAAACGAGTGCAGCTCTCCGTGCAGTAAACAGGCGCCAGCTGCCGTTCCCGCCGCCCACGCGCTGCGCCCTACGGGATTGGGAGGGCCGGCGCGCCATTCGGCTGTTTATTGTTGCTCATCAGCGCCTCGCGCGGCGCTCAATCGCCCTCGGAACTCTCGGTAATACAGTATGTAGCTTCATAATCACTTTAATTAGAGACAGTTTCCGTTCTAATTACAACCGATTACGGGGGAACTGTGCCGTCTTCATCGAGTAATAGCTCCGCAGGAAACGCGGCCCGAAATGCGCCGCTGCCGCCCCTACACCGCCACCTCCTCACCTCATTCCGAGCGCGTTACTAATTATTTTGCGCCAGCTTCAAGTTGTTTAAGAGCTCTTCGAAACACTTTATTATACAAGAGGCGTGGAGAAAATGGAAAACACCATTAACAAGGCATCCCTTCTTACAAGGATCTTCACGGTATCGAATAGCTCTAAAGCTAATAAGTAAGAGCCCCATCCGTGAAAGACAAGGGCCAGGTTCGAGTCTGAAAATTAACACTAAATTACGTCGATAAAATATCTACGCACAGATAGGTATGACTGCTACGTTATGTGATACAGTCATCCATAAGTGAGTCTAATAGACAATCGGTCCACAACCCATCTAACAGCAAAATTGGAACCTCTTATTCAAAAACGCACGTCATACACCCAAGCAAATTATTACGGAAGGAAAATTTCGCATGTAACGTGAACTGTGGTGATTTCATTTGCTCAGAGACTCAGCGCTCTTAAACACTACAAGCCGTATCGTAACGCTGACATCACGAGCACTTCGGTTCAACTTTGGTTTGTATGTTCAATGATGTGACGTTAACTTAGGCGAATAGGAATATGTTTTCACTTGGTACGCCAATTACAGTCATTTTTGAGTCTCAGTTTTCATTCATGTTATTTTTATCATGTAGATAAGGAAAATTCAGTTGTCTGTAACTGAGTATTTTCTTTCCTATCACAGATGTTTCGCGTGTACGTAGACGACATTGCCAGTTGTCTATAATATAGAGTTCATTATTTAATTATACATATTTTGTTAGCAGATCTGTAATGTCCCTTCACAGAACATTTAAATTTCTAATGATTTATAAATGGTTTTCATTTATAATTTACTTTCATTTTTCTGTTATTCTCATGTATCCATGGCTTGTTCCGTACACGCTAATGCACACAGTACATCTGTCCCATTGGTGGTTGGCCACTTTTGTTCATTTCAATGCTCGTCATGTTTTCTGTTGCACACTGCAAATCGTCCGGCTCACTTGTTACACAGTTGACAAAGGGATCATGAAAGCTAAATAAGGTAATAGTGAAGTGGAGGGGCAGAGGGACGGCGATGGTGGGACACGCACTATATGTGGATGCACGAGAAGAATAGAAAAAATTGAAGTAGTTGCTAAATAACAATCATATACTTGTAAATAATTAGATAATTTAATGTGCTGCCAAGAAACATTAAAAGATTCCTAATAAAATACATAGAGTCAAAAAATTTTCTTTATATTTTAGACCCCACATGATGCATAGTATTTATAGGCAAAATAAGTTTGGTTAGAAACAAGATAAACATTCAGAAGACTGCATAAGACTGAATTTTCCTTAACTGCATGATGAACATAATATCGGAATTGAGGAGGAATGTCCTGCAATATTAATGTTTTCGTTCGTATATTGATCCTTGTTGTTTGTGATTTCCTCATTGAACACACTATTTGGTATATGTGAAATGAATTAAATGCTCTGAAATGAATTTCTTTGATTTCTTTTAAAGCGACCGGTCAATAACAGCAAGGATGTCAAAAGGAATCCAGGAAGTTAATGAAAAAATCTAACTGTAGTGCACAAAAAACCTAAACATGATACAGTTCTGCCTTCTAAAATACGATAAATTACATGCGGTAAGTTCAAAGTGTGTGCAAAACCATGATGTGATTCCGCATTCCTGCCTTCAGCGCGACGCCAAACCTCCTGGCCTGGCGTACCTCATGTTCAACTCGCCACAGGTTAATTCTCTCTCTCTCTCTCTCTCTCTCTCTCTCTCTCTCTCTCTCTCTCTCTCTCTCTCCCCCTCCTCCACCACAAATCACTCCGTTCCACTTACGAATTTACGTAAAGCTCCGTACTTGTGACGTAACACTGGATCAGCGTATACTCCACTTACAACAATTTAACTTGCGAGAAATCATCTACATTATTCGCCATCTAAAGCTCCGATTTGAATATGCAGTGAGTGACTTAAATTTTCTGGATACTATATGCATTACTTCTTTTATAGTGAACCACATTCAACAATGTTTGTGTTCGGTTGGAAATTTAAGTAAGCGTCCATTGCATTGTAACAGTAACCTAATAAAACGATGCAAAGTTAAATTAGATATTGGACGGAAATATGTAGA
The DNA here is from genome assembly GCF_023897955.1 of Schistocerca gregaria. NCBI lineage: Eukaryota > Metazoa > Arthropoda > Insecta > Orthoptera > Acrididae > Schistocerca > Schistocerca gregaria. Next base: position 518,811,548 of record NC_064924.1, read on the forward strand.
ATGGAATACTCCGTCACATAAGCCTCAACAGAAATTTTCCGAAAAAAGTAACGATTTTATTTCTGTTTTCAGTATCTATCACATTTAAATCACTAATGTTTTGTTGTTTTTATCTTTTTCTGTGATATGTAACTGCTAATAAATGTGGATAGAGAAGTTTTACGAGTTTTGTTTGTTACATTATACATCTGATGTTACCAGAAAAAACCGAGAAGTAGGACTTACTGTGCCTGTTATTAAGTTCGTTTCTAAACACATAAGGTAGCGCACGGTAAATTTAGTTCAGCACTTCATACGCGGATCCAATAAATTTTGCTTACTGACTAAACTGTGCAGATTTACCACCATTTCGTCAACTGTACTTTCAGAAATACCTAAGATATTCAAAAGAGAAGAGCCTTGTTGAACCGAGAAAGTAAATGATTGACGGAAGAACTAAACAACAGCGTACCTTTGCAGAAAGGCTACGCAAAGCATGCTCAAAGATTATGCACTTATATACTTTCGATTTCGATTTCCAGATACGGTGAGAGGTGTTCGCAATTTTCTTCCAAGTGGTGACTCTTAACTGACACGAGTAAAATAAACAATAGCTATTGTGTATAATCGATATTACAAGCTGCTGGTTTGCTTGTAGCTTTGCTTTGTTAAGTAGTGCCCTTGGCCCAGTTCTTTTCTCGCTGATTACCACATTTGTTTTGTACAGACGCTGCCAAGGTGATAGAGTCAAGACAAGCTATTAATCACCAATTTCGCATGGGAAGCCGCCGCTTACTAGCTCTAGCCTGCAGCATCTAAAGATCTGTGAAGGCGACCAGGGATAAAAGTAGTTACAATACAACGCAGTACCTCAGTGATCTGTATATTACTCTCAAGAAGAAATTCTTGGTCTCTGAACAGTGAACTTAGCATGCCTGAATATTTCTATTGTCTACATCGTTCGCTAAAAGTTCCCATCGGGCTGTGCGCGACTACAGACCAATTACTTCTGCTTATGATCCTCGTTTCATTTACCGTAAAAATACGTGAAGCATGCGACTAACAAATCAGTACAATACTGCAATACTTAATTAGAAGACAACGACATAGCAAAGATCAATTCCTTCCTTCACAGGACCTGCGAATTTTACGATCTCTGTTTTAGTTTTGATCCTGCCGATGGTAACACAAAATATATGTGCTCAAGAAATATGTGTGGTCTGTGTGTTTACTATGTATATCCTGCAGGAAACTGACAAGCATTTGTAACTTTACTATGGAAATGTGTTTTCTTTTACCCAGTACACGCATTTCTGTATAATCTAAACAGATCACATGCCATATTCAGGCGCACAGGAATATTTCTGACAACCTGAACTGAATGCTCTGTCGAGAAAATATTTTGTCGAATTTCCAGTGCGTGTGAGTATGATACTGGGTGACATCATAAGTGCTGGTAGACAATGCACTGCTTCAGCAACCGTATGTTTAAAAATGTATTCGTTTTACACTGAGAAATACACGTCCTTGCACATTCTAAAATCAGTTTATAGTAAATAGTATTTACTTAATTCATTCTTAATTTTTATCAACGGTATCATACCTGAGCAAAATGTCAAAATTGTGAAAGAAGCTTGTACATTCTTTCCAGCAGTTGATATTACGAATTACATACACTTAACCGTTTAGATAATATATTTCGTAATTTATCGGATCCTCCTGTGTTTAATGTTCCTTGTTTTACACAACAGAGCAGAGCACAGGTGAAGTAAAGCTGAATACATTTTATGATCATCCCATAACTGCACGGTTCACAAGCAGTTTTGAAACGATACAGTAAAACTGTCTGCATATTTTGTGCTAGTTCTGAAACATTTTTTGTCCCAGCATCAATTTTCACTTTTGAGCAGAGTGTGCGATGATTTTAAACTTCCTGACAGATTAAAACTGCTTGCCGCACAGGTATTCGAATCTGGGATCTTTGCATTTACAGGCAAGTGCTCTACCGACTTAGAAACGCACGCACAACTCGCGCGGGTCCGGACTGAGCGCCTGGAACCGCTAGATCACCGCGGCCGGCTCTCACCGTTCATACACCAGTATGGAACAAGTATCATGCGATGACATTCATAAGATTTCAGCGTAACAACAATAGGTATGGTGTGTGCACGACTATCAGAGATGTAAAGTTCATATATAAAATGAAAACGTGCAAACCACATGCTAGTTTTGTCACCGTAACAGCATACACAACACGTTAAAACAGGTCATCGTACATATGAACGGGAAACAAGCATAGCGGTCACAAAATCTACCAGAATAAAAGCGTAAATCTAATTTGAAGACGTACCCTCATGCCTGCAACTGAGATCACAGCTGAGTCATGGTTTCCTTAACATGAAGCGCGGAATGAATAATAGCCCATGTAAAAAAAAGAGGAGACGAAGAAACATTACGGTTCAACGTCAAGTCGACGGCGATTTTGTTATAGACGGGGTGCAATCTCGGATTGGACAAGCATGAGAAACGAGAAGTAGATTGTGATCTCTTCAAAGGAACCATCCCGGCATTCACCTAAAGCAATTTAGAAAATAATGGAAAACTGAAATCTCTGTGGAGAAAAACGTTAGATGTTCGGAAGATCGTTTCAACGTGTATCGGTCTCTTTAATTAGTGCCACGGCGCGGTTTCGGAAAAATCAGTTTACCATTACGTAAGCAAAACTCAGTCAAATCATTATACAGTGTCTTTTGGATTAGGGATGGCATAAATAACGATTATGCGAGTGATACTTCCGCGTGCGAAGCCAGCTATCAGCAATTCGTTACTGACATTTTCTAATTCCAATACAGAATAAAAATGATTTATTTTCAATATTTTTACGTACTCAAATTACACAAAAAACTACAAACGAAAATTATTACTTTTGTCACCTCACGATTTACGTTATATAGTGAGTTCTGTCGGAAGAGATTGTTTTAGTACATTGAGAACTGTTTTAGGAAGAGTTGAGGCAAAGGAACCAGAGTGGAAAGATGCACTTGCGAGAACTAACACAATTTTCGGGTGTTGTGTGTTCAAGAAAATGTAAATAAATAGAAGAATTACTGAATTCAGATGTTGAAATTAATTCAAAAATCATCAGTTCCGCACGCTGTACGCAAAACACCAAAGATCCACGCAATTAATAAAATAAATACGACCAATGATGGCTGAGAGAATCGTAAAAAGTACGTAGATTACAAATTTCAATCCTTGCGCTTGAATAATTTTATATACGTTGCAGTAAATTAATTGTTTTAGTATAAATTGCAGTTAGAGCAGGTGCCTTACAATGGACAGACGGAGATTCTTACCTCACTTTTCGGAACGCGCACCCAGTACCTAAAGCAATTCGCCTAGCCGTTCTGGAATAATCAATTATATGCCTTCAAGGAAGAAATTCAGACGATAATCTTGGCCAGCGAGCAAACGCCGTAGTGTTTCGGGACGCAGATGGCATCACCGAGTGGCTTCAGTTCAGGCTGGAGCCACTAACAACAGTGAAAGGTACGCAGCAACAAGCTGCGTGTAACGTCGTCCTGTTGTAAGAGAGGTGGCCACGGGAAAGATCTAAAAATAAAGTTCTAGAGAACGACGGCGCCTGTCGTCACATGATCCTAAAATACCCTCAACACGCGTGGAGATGGACTGCCTAATGCTACCGTATCAGTAAATCGAACATGAACAGTTCCTAAATGAACGTCAGCTTTTAGGTACCTTGGAGAAGCCTTTGAGTCATGCTATCACCTAAGCGATCCAGAAACACCTATCCAATAGCAGAGGAACAGCATAAAAAAGTGGGCTCAGAAAAACCTGACGAAATTACATCAATAGTGAAAAACGTGCTAGACCTTAGGGAAAGGATGCCTTCCAACAAACTTTGAGCCTTTCACCCTGCAGCGAAATGTGCGATGGACTGGAACTTTCTGACATTAAAAGTCAGTGTTGGAACATTACTAGAACGAAGAACTTAGCCTTTCGTGGACAATGCTCTTATACAATGAAGTATCGGGAAGAGACTTACAACATCCTATTAGACTCCACTTCTCCTCTGTTGTGAGGCTGTGCCCTGGTTGTGCCTGCAGAGCTCAGTAGGCCGGAACATCGACAGTTAAAGGCCAGATTAAATTCGAACTACCGTCCGGCACACAGTTTCCGTCTATCAAGAAGTTTCGATCGCTACATTGTTTGTATATTCAGTGGCTAAGAACAAATTTCCTGTTTATGTACGTACACAATCGCTAGTGTTTTAATTTCCCGCTTATGTCCGTACACTCAGTCACTTGCGTTTTTTGTCGTTGTTAGGAAAACTGAACTCTGTCAAAATGTATTTTGGTACCCAGTTGTTTTCTGGTTCTCACAGACGGTTGTGCGCCCATCTTTTCTCCGGAGTACTGGCAATTTCTTGCGACATTTGGGAATACCTAGCAGACACCATTCCGAAATGCGATAAACTATATGAAGCGATCTAATAAGCGCCTTCGTATTTAAATCTTTCGGGATTAAAAACTCGTTTGGCAGACGATACGCGAGTTAAAATGTACTCCTCTGGTCAACATTATAGTTCCTGTACTTAGGTATGTTTCTCCTTCGTCTGTTACCTGTCAGCGTACATGTCGTAAAATCCAGTTCGTGAATAGTGATCGTGAGGTTGTCTTTTTCACTGTTCCTTCTGAGAAAGAAAGTAGAATAAATATTTTCCAGGAATGATTTCAATTGGTTTTGACTATTCCATTCGCATTTAATAAATTATTGCGAAAAACCCAGTTTTTGTTACTCCACAAGACGACATCTATAGATTTCACTTTCTAAAAACGCTGGAATTGAAGAGACCATTATTACATGAATACAGTAAGACGGACAGCAGATAGGTCACTAACAACGAGACAAATATTTCACTGCACTTTCTACGTATTTCCTATAAAACTGTTCCATTTTACATACACTGCCCCTTCGCTGTATGGAAAAGCCATGTAAACAGAACTAGTCATGTCCATAGTCAGAGATATGGTTCAAATCCCTCTGAGCACTATGGGACTTAACATCTGAGGTCATCAGTCCCCTAGAACTTAGAACTACTTAAACCTAACTAACCTAAGGACATCACACACATCCATGCCCGAGGCTGGATTCGAACCTGCTACCGTAGTGGTCGCGCGGTTTCAGACTGAAGCGCCTAGAACCGCTCGGCCACAAAGGCCGACGCAGAGATATGGCTATATACAAGACGTGCTGCTTCTTTGTTTCACAAGAGTTGCAAAAAATGACGAATTTCAACTTTAAGCTCTTCTCGGCAGATCCCCGTGCTATCTGAGTGCACGAATTAGGAAGATACAGGATGCAGAATGACGCCGCCGCCGCCATTCACCGCACCTTGTATTCGATAATTACCCTATCCGTAATTATTCTAATGTCCGGCTAAAACAAAAATTACGGTTAATTACTTTTTCACCGACGAAGGGACTGCAGTGGTCAGCACACTGGATTCGCAGCTGGGAGTGCGACGGCTCAAACCCGCGTCCGGCCATATGTTTTCCATGATTTCCCTAAATCGCTTCTGGCAAATGCCGGGATGGTTCCTTTGAAAGGGCACGGCCGACTTCCTTTACCATCCTTCCCTAATCCGATGGGACTGATTACCTCGCTGTTTGGTCCCCTCCCGCAACCAACCAACTTTACTTTTCGGTGTCCGCAAATCAAATGATACTCTTTCAGTCCAGTATTGGTCCACGTCCAAAGCTTCTTTCTTGCCCAGTCAAAAATCGTTGAAGTGCCATCTGTAGCGGCAATGTGGACAGTCCAGGAGCTGTTCCATGTCGTGCACAGCACCAAAATAGCATTTGTCATCCACGGAAACATTACACCAACTGATCACGGTGCACAGCACCAAAATAGCATTTGTCATCCACGGAAACATTACACCAACTGATCACGTTTGCTTCCACCGGGGGGAGGGGGCGAGGGGGCACCCGTGTTCTTATGTGACTCAGGATCCTCCAGGTTTTCCTGTTTGCTGTGGAGCCGCTAGTCACCACCTGTGTCGGTGGATAATCAGGTGGCGGTTGTCCAACGTCGGTGTTTAAACAACCTTTAGGGGATCTCCGTCGTCCCGGCTCGCGCTCAGTGCCAAGAAGAGTATGCGTACCATCGATGGTTTTCTGAGCCTCTATCCGAATTCGTGAGATGTTTCCAGAATGAGATTTTCACTCTGCAGCGGAGTGTGCGCTGATACGAAACCTCCTGGCAGATTAAAACTGTGTGCCCGACCGAGACTCGAACTCGGGACCTTTGCCTTTCGCGGGCAAGTGCTCTACCATCTGAGCTACCGAAGCACGACTCACGCCCGGTACTCACAGCTTTACTTCTGCCAGTATCCGTCTCCTACCTTCCAAACTTTACAAAAGCTCTCCTGCGAATCTTGCAGAACTAGCACTCCCGAAAGAAAGGATACTGCGGAGACATGGCTTAGCCACAGCCTGGGGGATGTTTCCAGAATGAGATTTTCACTCTGCAGCGGAGTGTGCGCTGGGTCGATGATTTTCTCTGCTGAGGGACTGGTTCTTGTCTTCATCATCATTTCATCCCCATCCAGCTCGCAGGTCGCCCAGTGTGGCGTAGATTGTAATAAGCCCTGCACCAAGGCGGCTGGACCTATCCCGCAAGGGTCCTCCAAGTCAACGACGCCAAACGCACATTTCAATTTTATTCGCCTAGAATGTCTGGACAGCCCTCATAATGTTGATAAAAATTTGGAGTTGTTTCCAGCTGGTTGAAGTGTAACTACTACAGTAAGAAAAGTTAGAAATACTTTACGGCACCCACCTATTATAATTACTTAGGCTTTCCCGGCAGTCTGTTGAAACATCTTGAGGTGTCGGGTATTCTGCTGGACATCAGCGTCGTCCATGTGGACATATATTTAGACAATGTGACTCGTTGACTTCATCAGATTCTGTCAGAGTCTGCTAGTAGAATGGAACGGGTCCAGTATTGAAACTTCCTGCCGGCAGACAGTTTTAATCTGCCATGAAGTTTCATATCAGCGCACACTCCGCTGCACAGTGAAAATCTCATTCTGGAAACATCCCCCAGGCTGTGGCTAAGCCATGTCTCCGCAATATCCTTTCTTTCAGGAGTGCTAGTTCTGCAAGGTTCGCAGGAGAGCTTCTGTAAAGTTTGGAAGGTAGGAGACGGATACTGGCAGAAGTAAAGCTGTGAGTAGCGGCCGTGAGTCGTGCTTCGGTAGCTCAGATGGTAGAGCACTTGACCGCGAAAGGCAAAGGTCCCGAGTTCGAGTCTCAGTCGGGCACACAGTTTTAATCTGTCGTGAGATGTTATTCGGGAGACGAGACTCGCTAGACCAACTTACGCTAAACACACACACACACACACACACACTGCATCTGTTAGGAGACAAACCAAACGTCAAGATGATCGCGTAGCTGAATGCAGTAACATTTTAGGGAATACTGAAAAAAATCTACAAGGAGCGGTCGTGAAGGTAGAAAGACGAGACAATGCTGAAGGAGTGGTGCATAACTTGTCAATACTTTTCAAGCTTAAATGGTTTGTCTGCTGTTTCTATACTTCTGGAAAAACACAGTGTTTGCCCGACAGAGGATGCGACACACAGGTATCACTCACTACTCAAGGTTGGCACGCAGGTCCTGGGAACGCCCCCCGCTCCCGCAGTTCGTCCGGCCGCTGGGTCGCAGCGGCGGCGACAGCGACTCCGCGTGACGGCGCGCCGGCCTGTCTCGCAAGGGCGGCACACAAAGGCCATCACGGCCGCACAGTTGGCGTCGGCGACTGGTGCGGCAGTCCGTAACGCGCCATTAACTCTGGATGGCAGCAGTTTAACTGTTATGCCAGAGAGGTGGACGCACTGGCCTCGCTAAATGCAGGCGCGCCCATAAACTGCCGCGGGCAGAGAGTGAGGGGCGAGGGGAGGTGGTGTGTCCGTGTAGCTCTTAACGCAATTACGTGAGTCCTGCAGAGCGACGAAAATAACGACGAGGCGAGGAATAGTCCCTCATCGGAAAAGCAGTCGCCGGAAAGAAGCGGCAGGTACTGTGTCTGGGCTGGCACAACTCGTATAACAGCGAGCTTTTCAACTGGAGTCAGAAACACGCGATGAGCAGCAGCTTCGCGAATTGTAACCAATGTTCTGTAACTATTACAGCACGAATAGCGGTTTCTTGAGATTTCAAATGTACCGTTTCAAAAATCATTAACTGTATTTTTACTAATTTATTTCCGCTATTTACTCGCAATCTCAGCCATTCTTGAATATTACTTCAACTCCTATGATGTTCTATAGAACTGCAATATCTTACTAATGAAATTACATCTACCATGTATACTGAAAACATTCTAAAATCACTCAATTCTCTATCACAGTTTTGTGGCTTGTTTCTTAGATGTCTGTCCTCCTCCGAGGTTTCTCCAGCGCATTGTGTTAGGTTGCTCTCTGACAATCTACCTTCCACAGGCCGGCCGCGGTGGAGGAGCGGTTCTAGGAGCTTCAGTCCGGAACCGCGCGACTGCTGCGGTCGCGGGTTCGAATCCTGCCTCGGGCATGGATGTGTGTGATGTCCTTAGGTTAGTTAGGTTTCAGTAGTTCTAAGTTCTAGGGGACTGATGACCTCCGATGTTATGTCCCGTAGTGCTCAGAGCGACTTGAACCATTTTTTACCTTCCACATTAATAATAAAACCGTAAAACCGGTCGTTTCTTTCTGTCTGTCTGTCTGTCTGAACACGCGACGCACGAATTTTCATGGGAATTTCACAGGCAACTTGAGCTTAGCTCGGGACAAGACTCGGGTTTTACTTCATTCCAATCGGAACAAAGATATAAATTAAAAAATTCGCAGTTTAAAGTTTTAGAGATATGTTCACCTTAGTGGTTCGGATGTTTATCTCAGTGACACGACCATCATGAAGTAGTACACCAGAGAACCAGTGTTTACGTCAGTGACAGAATTAAGCATCTTTGCGTTTACAAACTGACACTAATTTTACTTGGTCAGGACACACATTTTTATTGATATCGCTTGGTGTATTAAAAACTTAAAGAAATTGCTTGTTTATTTCGACAGATTTTATTTATATTTGACTTTTTGGCTAGGACATACGAGTTTACTTGTAATGTGATCCTATAAGAGTCCCCGTTTTTATGGTACGGAACCCTAAAAAGCGACAGCAACCAGAGGCCCTTCTTTAACTTCCGTTAGGATGAAACAGGGAGTATCAACGGTGTAATATATGAGTACCACCTTGGAGTACTAAACGGCTTTGCGAATACAAGAGGACCCAAATAAAATGTTTCATACCTCGAGAAACCTAATACAACTTCCAAGTATCGGTTGTGTCGTACTTCATAAGATAATGAATGGTTCAGTTCGACACTCACTCATCAGATGAAACGGCTGTTCACATTGACACCGAGGTGTACTCTGCAGACGCCTCTGGTTTCTCAGCGAGCCACGGAACAAAGCCAGGATCCTCATTCTCTTAAAACAAGATGTTAATAGTGCAGGGAGGGGCAAATAAAAGGGGTCCGGAGAACAGAGTTCCAGGGTGCAAAGAAACACAACAGAAGAAAGGAAATACATACTAACCTGACTATAGCAGATGTTGAAAGTGACAACCATTCATCTTTTGGCACTTTTGAGCCCTGGTCAGCAAGCTGCCGAACGCGGATCGAGACTGGACTGTTGGAATTGCTGCAATCTCATCCGAAATGTTCTGGTGGAGGTCTTGAAGACTATCAGGGTTGTTGCGGGCTCCCCATACAAAGCAATCGCACACTGATAGATCAGCTGACCTTGGTGACCAGGTAGGGCCGCTACCAGAGTGACCTCTGCAAACAACTCTATCAGAAGTGAAGATTGTGTAAATGTGCTCCAAGATTCAATAGGCTACATGGTCAGTTGCTCGATAGTGTTGGAAGTAATTGTAGTTTTTTTCCTCCTCCGTTAATGCACACATTCACGTCCAATCGTATCCAATCGTTAGCGCCACTTACCTGCCACACATAGATGTATTAGGCACAGAGCCTAAGGTAACGAAGTTCGTGCTATGTACAAGGATTCCCTTTTCGATTTCTTGGTTCACGAAAGCCATATTAATTCAAAGCTGCCCCAATTCTCTGTTTGCTCCTTCGCCTAGCCCAATGAGCCGTGAGGTTCGGCAATAGGTAAGTACGAGGCTAACATTACTTCATATCCGGAAATGGACAAGCAAGGCGATAAACTACTGTCAAACACCTACCGCCACAAACTGTACTTTCTTACCTATGAACTTTTAATCTAAACTAGTCATAATTTCGGTGTCAGTCGTGATAACAATTGTTCACACAGCTTGTTTGACAGGCAATGTGAGGTGCCGATACAACTCTATTGCTCTGACCTAAATGCTTGTAGGACTTACGTGATCATGTAAACATTAATGGAATTTCGTAATTGTAACTACGCAAGCTAGCACCGCATAGAGTTATACAACAGGCGGTGTTTGCTAATCGTGACAGGTGGAAAAACTTTCCTTAGCATTCGTAAATGCGATACAGGAGACAAACAGTGTTGACCGTTTGCGGCGGTATTAAGAGGGCTTTTACAATTGTTTCGCTTGCTGCTGAGTAGTTCCATTGGTGCAAAAAGGTTACTACATCAGTGTAGTGTCCAGTGTTTCCATATCCAAAAGTTTGAAAGCATGATAGCAGACCGAATTAACAGTTTATCTTGCCATAAGATGTAAAATTTCTTGATCTATCAAATATTTTGACCAGTGTAAATTCAGATATACTGGTGAATGCAGGGTCTCTGGCTAGCAGATGATATGTTCTAGTCAGCTACGTACCGTCAGAGCACTGTCGTAATCGACTCTGCAAGGTGAGTCAAACATGGTAACTTGGTGATTTTATAGACGACCAGTCAAACGAGGTGTAGTGCCAGAATGCTTCTGAAAAAGCTTCTGCAATATCGTAGGTAAATTTTCTGATTAAAGTTTGCTAATATGAGGATTTCAACTTGTCAGTTATAGAATGGGAGAGTCACGTGATTAAGACAGGTGTTCGGGATAGGGATTCGTGAGAAATGGTTTCGACACGTATTATCTGTAATTTAACGTTGGACGTTACTTAGAAAATCTGTCCTCAGATCTACTCCTTTTAAACAGTTCATAACTTCTACATTTAGTGAACCTAAAGAGGAAATTAAGAAACAATAAGCTGATATAGCACCGAAGACAATAGGCGTGAAAAGGAATGTTAAAAACCTCAGGAAAATATATTTGCTTCGAAAACTTAACAGGAAATATTACCTGAGCAGTGAACACTACATATTCATTTCCAGCACCGAAAATGTCCCGTAGCACTGGCTATAATTCAATAATATTGCACAATATGCTTTAGACATGAATATGTCGAGCAACATTATGAGGAATGGGAAGGTCTACCCCGTGGTTCAATAATCGTATTAGAAAGCTGTTTCGAGGAGAGGGGGAAAGAGGGAGAGGGAGAGACAGACAGAGACAGAGACAGAGACAGAGAGAGAGAGAGAGAGAGAGAGAGAGAGAGAGAGAGAGAGAATGATAAACAATAGCTAAACGAACTCAAGGCGTTAAGACAATAACGGTACATGTATACTGTGAGATATTAAGTAAAATTATGTACGCAAATTTCACTAAAAATTCTAAGTAGTTGTGGCTTACGTAAAATCAGTAAACGGGTCACAGGAATCTCCCTAGTCAGTGATCGCGCTAGCACCAAAACTGAGGATAACAGGGAAAAGTAACAAAATGAATTCTATCGTTCGAAACTGTTTCAGGTACCGTAAAAAGGAATATCGTTAATTTTGACGTCCAAAGAAAGAAACATAAATTAAGAATAATGAAATACATACTTTTTCTATGCAACAACGAAATATTTGCTCTAACCACCCATATTTAAGGAAAACACTTTACTGATATTAAAGTAGCCCAGAAATAATCGTCATTTCCACAAAGAGAGAAAAAAAATACTTTAAGTTTCTCCGCTTTCTAAAAGAAGTGATACACACCTGATCTTCGTTTTGGCATAAAAAATTAAAGCTGTCCTCATCCTGAACGTTTGTTTAAATTCTGCTTTGCTTTACTAGATATGTTCCTGTTGCCTCCCTTGTCTCCTTCCGACGTTCGAGCTGACTAATTCAGTTCAACATCCACTCCAGTCCACTGTGTAACCTGGCAGCTTTCATAATAAAAAATCATTGCCACATGCGAAATAAACGCTAAGTGACAAACAGTATTGAGGATCGACTTGGAATCGAACCGCACACTTTTGCATTTCAAATGTGGCACTTATCCTCTAAACCGTTAAATCACAACACCTGCGTCGATCTATCTCAACATTATACAGGATGTCCCAGGAGGAATAGTCAGTATTCAGGGATATAACAAGCTCCATCATTCGAAGCAAAAAATTTAGTAAACATTGGTTCTAAAGCGCTTAATGGTTCAAATGGCTCTGAGCACTAGGCGACTTAACTTCTGAGGTCATCAGTCGCCTAGGACTTATAACTAATTAAACCTAACTAACCTAAGGACATCACACACATCCAAGCCCGAGGCATGATTCGAACATGCGACCGTAGCGGTCGCTCGGTTCCAGACTGTTAAAACGCTTATCTTAAGCATTATGACCACTTGTTCATCTTCGCTTCTGTAATACACATCTTTTCCACTGAGGAAGTGCTCATAGCTCTTGAGGTACGCATTTCAAAGCCCGTGCTTGCTACACTTCTTTGCTTCAAATGATCGTCCCCTGTTACATTCCTGAATATTGACCATTCCTCCTGGGATACCCTTTACATTTAGTAATTACAACCATTGTTGTATGTCAGAGCACACGGTGGTTCTGTGTGTCATTTAGTGTACCACTACACCCAGTGTGAACGTCTGTTCACTTTCTTTCGTGTAGCGTGCGGGACCACTTTCATTTACTAATACCCGTTCGGAGCACCCTAGTCGGTAACTTTGCATCTACATGGCCCAGAAGTTATCAGTGAGTGTTCTTAATGTGTGCAACGATGAAGAGAAAGACTACACCGATAAGCCAGAACATTATGACCACCGACCTAATATCGATATAAAAGCGTCCAGGTGATAGCAGGGTCACCTGGCGAGCGGTGACTGCTTGTCAGACACACGCACGGCGCATGTAGTATCTAGCTGAGTTTGACCGATGGCAGAGTGTGATGGCCTGGAGGCTCGGCACGAGCATTTCGGAAACTGCACTTGTCGAGTGTTCGAGGATTGTTGTGGTGAGTGTCTTCTACACGTGGCGAAGCCAAAGTGAAACCAAATCCAGAAGTCGTGGGGTTGGACGGCCACCCCTCATTAAAGTTGTTGGACGTCGTACGCTGAACAGACTGGCAACACAAGACAGGCGGCGAACTGTGGCGCAACTAACATCCAACTTTAATGCTGGACAGAACAAAAGTGTGTCCGAATCCCAATACCACCCTCATCACGCCCATGGGAGGGGGCAAATCCGTCGTCTTCCACGGGAAAAGCTCCTCGACACCAGTACTGCGGGACAGAGACAAGCTCGCGCCTCCATTATGCTCTGGGGAACATACACGTGGGCAGTGGAGTATTGTACACTGGTTGCAGATCACGTACACCCCTTCATGAGGTTCATGGTTCTCGGCGGCAGTGATATTTTTCAGCAAGATAATACAGGATGTATATGCGGACAAAGAAAAAAATTCAACTGACAGTACATTTTCTCTCGGAACTGTATAACTTTTCCATCCTTTGAATGGTTATGGTTTTATACACGGGCGTAGAATTTCCGGCGCTTCAGAAAATGAAAACACAGGAAGAAAAAAAGTTTTGTAAAGATCTTTGATGTGCAGTAACATGTACGCTGCATATTTTCACATTACGGAAGTATAAATTCGAATTCCACCAAACAGCGCTTGTTACTTTCAGAAACATTGAAATCGGGTTTGTGATGCACTTTTCTAAGCCAGTCATAGCTCATGTCACGTGATTTTCACCAGCCGATGATATCAAGTACTCAGAGCTTATGAGACGTTCTGAAGTCAGCCAATAGCAACATCACTGTTAAGTAGCGCAAACACACAAACAGAAAAAGTTAATGGTTTACATTAATATACACAGTGTTGCTACAAGAAAAGTAAAGCTTTCACTTATAATATTGGCCTATAAGATTAATACGCTGAAAGAGAAGCTAAGCTTTCACATATAATGTTGGTCTTTTATGCGCGTATTACAATTTAAGATATATCACACAAATGTGCCATTAAAATTTTTAAAAACGACATAAATGTCTGTTCCTCTGGGCTTGAAATTCACCTAAATGGCTCGTCATCAAAGAGTTTATTTTTAAATGAGAGTCAAACGCTCTTTAATTTAAGAAATTCATCGTACATTCTCGTACGTAGTACAACTTGCGTAAAAGGAAATTTTCTTTGATGGTAGCACTTTTCAAACCGCCATTCGGAATATTTTACCACGACCTGTTAGAAATAGGTTCGTTTCTGCAGTTGCTAGAGAGCGCCAGATGACAGGCGTCACCGCGCTTGCGCAGATACGATGTCGTAGGGAGCCGGATGTTCGTACGTGTAAAACATTAAAAGATCTTACATTGGGTCATAAAAGAAACAAGACTTTCGAACCTGCGGCTGCTTACACAGCCAACAGCCATATTTCTGTAGCCAGAAGCGGGAGAAGGTGCTACTTAACTGCGCATGCGCATGATTCCGATTGTAACAGCTAAAACGAATCTTATCTAAAAAGTTGTGACGTCACGCTCATCGGAGGCAATTTGTTGCTACGAATCATTGCATATTCTTCCTAAAGCCTTTGACAAATTTTGCTGTTGGCAGACGCTTGTATGAGCACTTTGTTTTGTTGCAGTATATGGCGCATTTATTTTGCAGTTTTAAGTTTTATTTTCGTGTTTTCACTCGTTCATGTTTTATTACTGAAGTATTATTCGGCAGTAGCGAGATGCAGTAATATTCTTTGTCAGAGTATCGGTTCCTACCTGTCAAAACTACAAAAATTTAACTGAAAACAATGAAAAATTTCCGGAAATGTAAAATATTCCCGGGTTTTTCCCGATTTTCTCCCGGATGAAAAAATTCTCGGGTTTTTCCCGGATCTCCCGATTGTCCCGGGTCGTCTACACCCTGTTAATAAGCCGTGTCACAAGGCCAGGAGTGTAATGAAGTGGTTCGAGCAACACAGTGGCGAGTTCCAATTGATGTGCTGGCCACACAACTCACCAGATCTGAACCCGATGCAACACATCTGGGATGTGATTGAGCTTGGTGTCAGGCCTCATCGCCCCCCTCCCCAGACCTTACGGGAATTAGGTGACTTATGTGTGCAGATGTGGTTCAAACTCCCTCCAGCGACCTACTAAGGCCTCTCTGCTTCCACGCTATGACGCGTCGATGTTGTTACTCATGCAAAATGTGGACATTCCGGGTATCAGGCAGGTGGTTGTAACGTTCTGGCTGACTAGTGCATGTTTGTATATTACTGGTGATCAGAAGATATGTGTGTGTAAATCAAAGAACATTGTATAAGACGGACCTACCGAATGAGGCGGTGGAGCTATTCGGGAGGATGTGGTTCGTCCTGTCCCGCCATCCTGATTTGGGTTATCTGTCGTTGTCCTAGATCACTGTTGGCAGATTCCACGATGCTTCCTTTACCAAGGCCACAGGTGACCACCTGCCCCATCTTTACAGAGCATCCATACTAAGTATTCTGTGCATATCTGTATCTTTAGCTATTGAATTTTACTGTATTACAGTGGCAACTCCTCTATATTTGTGAGACGTTCACTGGATTAAATAAATAAATGAATCCAAGAGGCAGTGATTTCCTATTATTTTGGGGCAGGGGAGGGGGGCAGCGTCGAAGGGGTGCCGTATAGGCTTTGATCTGTATATTGTATCTTTCGCTAGATTTATAGGTTTTATTTGATTTGAATCCCATTCCTGTGCTCTTCAGGCACTTCTGTGACACTACATGAAAATGCGAATGCCAAAGAATCATTATTATTCGTCTCCAAGTGTAAGAAGTTACGAAAGAAGTATCAGCAAAGTGGACACAGACTTTTCCTATTCTCTGTGAGATGTAAACTGATGCTTAGCCGGTATCCACTTTATCACCTTGCATCACAGAGGAGCATCAAAGTGGTGTAATGTGAACCTGAAACTGACTGCGAATCAAATAAGACCTACAAGCAGAGCTGAAGGTGTCATCCCTATACCCTAAGAATCAAGGAAGTGTTAGCATTTCATTGTCCCCTCCTGTCCCCCCCCCCCCCCCAAAAAAAAACCTCTCTCTTTCCGACCACAGCTGTGGTGCAGTAGAATCTAATCTAAAACGTGGACGTCTCTGAGAAATCGGCTAGCGGAGCGGCAGAGAGGGCTGCGACAGGAATTCCAGGAAAATGAGAAGCAGCGCGCCACGGAGGCTTGCTACTGTGGGCCAGCATGTCCACAAGAAAGCACTAATATTATTACAGCAGCAGAAGCCGGTCGGCATTAAGGTAGATAATATGGCGGGCGAGGCGAAGTAGGGCCACAACGGTATTATCGCCGGACGCAATATACGGGGCGACCGACGCGCCACGCCGCGGCGCGCCGAGCAAACACACGTTATTAGCCATTCTGACTTTGCGGCCAGCAGGTTTGCAATCTCCCCCTCCCTCGCCCCATATGCTGCTCGGCGGGCATAGGCCACCCCTATGCAGCAGCCACGGGCCTTTAATGAAGATCGTCGGACGAGCAGAGCCTGTTAGCAAGGTGCGGCACGTCCAGACGTGAGCGTGCGTTCGATCGAGCTTCCGCTGGACCCTTAATTAAAAGTATCGCGCGCAGTCCCTTCTCCGTACGGCTCATTCCAGACTTATTAACAGCAAAGTCGCCTCTGCTACCGAAAGTAAGTGCCAAAATAATTGGCTCCCCACGAAGAGCACGCTTAAGGGAACGGAAATGTCTCAGATGTCCCAAATCACTTCTGACAGATGACGAAACTTCCCAGTCCTCCTTAAGTTACTCTCATTTATACCGGCAAGGGATATCTGACCAAAATTGCGAATGGATTCACCACTCGTGGTCGGTAAACGCAGGACGTTATCAGAACAGAGAGTCGTCCACAGACAAATAACAGGTAGATCCATTACTTCTTGTCCACCATACGAGTATGCTCACATCGAATTCCCCATAAATGGCTCTACGTATCAAAACAGGGTGGTCTTCGACAAGTGACTCCACGCAAAGAGGTTAGTATTTTATTGTACTGTTATCTACCGTCGTAACTGAAGCAGCAGCGGCTTTTTTAACAAAGTTGTAATTCCTTCAACAGCATTAGAAAAATACGAATAAAAACACACGTCACTGTTTGCAGCGAGATTTTTCGCTCGTATACACGGTTAGCCTGAATGACTCACCAGGTTTCAAAAATGGCTCTGAGCACTATGGGACTTAACTTCTAAGGTCATCAGTCCCCTAGAACTTAGAACTACTTAAACCTAACTAACCTAAGGACATCACACACATCCATGCCCGAGGCATGATTTGAGCCTGCGATCGTAGCAGTCGCGCGGTTCGGGCTGAAGCGCCTAGAACCGCTCGGCCACCGCGGGCGGCGTTTCTGAGACAAAACTGAGATTGTCTTACATCGAAGAAAGAAGAAATTAGTCTACATATTGCGAAATTAACGGAGACTTTGATTTCAATAGAACTTAAATTTAGTTCAATATCAGTAAGCTCTCTGGCGCCGCCCGTCACCCCCCCCCCCCCCCCCACACACACACACACACACACACACACACACACACACACACACACACACACACACACTACAAAAAAAAAAGAAACCATGGACCTAGCTGTGGTGCGGTGGATTGCTTGCCTCAGCGATACAGATAGCCATACCGTAGCGCAACCACAACATAGGGATATCTGTTGAGAGGCCAGACGAGCGTGTGATTTCTGAATAGGGGCAACAGCCTTTTCAGTAATTGCAAGGGCAGCAGTCTGGATGGCTGACTGATCGGACCTTGTAACATCAACTAACATGGCGTTTCTGTGCTAATACTGCGAACGGCTGAAAGCAAGAGGAAACCATAGCCCTTATTCTTTCCAGAGGGCATGCAGCTCTACTATATTGTTAAATGATAATGACATCCTGTTGGGTAAAATATTCCGTAGGTATAATAGTCCCTCATTCGGCTCTTCAAGCGGAGGGTATTCAGGATGATGTGGTCATCAGGAAAATAAAGAAAATACTGGCAATCTACGGGTCGGAGCGTGGAATGCTAGATCCCTTAATAGGGCGTGTCGGCCAGAAAATTTAAAAAGTGAAATGCATAGGATGTAGTTAGATATAGTGACGATTAGCGAAGTTCGCTTACAGGACGAACGGGACGAACGGGACTTCTGGTCAGGAGTGTACAGGGATATAAATACATAGTCAAACCAGTGTAGTGCAGGAATAAGTATAATACTGAATAAGAAAATAGAAATATAGAAATGTGGGTAAGCTACTACGAACAGCACAGTGAACGAGTTGTTATTACCCACGCCGACACGGAGCCAACATCCACCATGGCAATATAAGGCATGGCTATGTTTGAGAACATCTACATTAATTTTCCGCAAGCCACCAGAGGGTGTGTGGTGACAAGGGTACTTCCGGTATCACTAACGGATCTCCATCTAACCCCCAACCCCCTCTTCCACCCCCACCCATCCCCTCCCTGTTACATTACCAAACGGTGTGTGGGGAGAATGATTGTCGGTTAGCCTCTGTATAAGCTCCAATTTCTCTAATTTTATCGTCACTGTCATATCGCGAGACGTTTGTGGAAGGACGTAATACGTTATCCGACTCTTCCTGGAAAGTGCTCTCTCGAGATTTCAATAGTAAACCACTCGGTGATCCACAACGCCCCTATTGCAACGTCTGCCACTGGAGTTTATTGAGCATCTCTGCAACGTTCCCGTTCCGGCTAAACAATACCGCCGCTCTCCGTTCGATCTTCTCTCTACCATCGTCCTACTGGCAGAGATCCCAGATAGATGAACAACACTCAAGAAAAGGGTCGAAAAAGCGCCTTATAAGCCACTTCTTAAGTGCATTAGTTCCATGACCTTAAGATTCTTCCTATGAATCTGAGTTTGGCATCAGCTTTCCCTCTATCTGTTCTATGTGGTCATTCCATAGAAGGCGCTCTGGATGGTTACTCCTAGCTATTCTACCGTAGATACTGTTTCCAGCGCTTTGTCATCAGTCGAGTAGCTGCACAGTAGCGTATTTCTTTTCCAATGCGCAATATGTTACATTTACTTACGTTCGGGGTCAACCGCCAGAGGTTCTCTGGAGGTCATACAGTCTTCTGGCATTGCTACCTTGTTATAAAAACCGCGCCATCTGCGAATATCCTTATATAGCATTCCATGCTTCCTTCTAGGTCACTTATGTACACTGTAAACATTAACGGTCCTACCACACTTCCTTGGGATACTCGAAAATTACCTTTACATCCATCGATATTGATCCGTTTAGAGCCCAAGTACTGAGTTCCAGTTCTGTCAGCAAGGAAGTCTTGAATACAGTCACAAATGTGGTTAGATACTCGATAAGCTCGTATTTGTTTCACTAAACGGCAGTGCGGGACGGCGTCAAACGCCTTCCAGCAGTAAAGCAACACGGCACCATCAGAGCGCCGTTGTCTACATCGCTGTCGATCTCATGGAGGAACAGAGCGAGCCGAATTTTGCAAGGTCTCTGTCTGAGAAATCCATGTTGATTTCTATAGAGGAGATTTTCGTTCTCTAAAAACGTAATAATACTTGAGCACAAAACATGTTCCATAATTCTACACCAGTTTGACGTCAACGACATGGGCTTACAATTACGTCCATCTGTCCTGTGACCCTTTTTGAGACGCCGGCCGGGGTGGCCGCGCGGTTCTAGGCGCTTCAGTCTGGAACCGCGCGACCGCTACGTCGCAGGTTCGAATCCTGCCTCGGGCATGGATGTGTGTGCTGTCCTTAGAATAGTTAGGTTTAAGTAGTTCTAAGTCCTAGGGGACTGATGTCCTCAGATGTTAAGTCCCATAGTGCTCACAGCCATTTCAACCCTTTTTGAAAACGGCGGTTTTTTCCAGTCGTTATGTACCCTTTGTTGCTTCAGCGGTCTACGATAAGCTGCTGCTAGAAAGGGAGCAAGTTCCTTCGCATAATCTCTGTAAAATCTTACAGGTATCTCGTCTGGTCCTGAGGTCTTTCCACTGCTAATCGATTGTAGTTGCTTTTCTATTCCGCGATCACTCATCTCAATATATGTCATTTCGACGTTCGCACGATGATTGAAGAGAGGGACAGTACTACGATATTCCGCGGCGAAACAACGTCGGAACACTGAATTCAGCATTTCGGCCTTCTCTCTGTCATTTTCCGTTTCGGCTCCATTATGGTCACTGAGTGACTTAACCGCTTACTTGATTTTACGTAAGACCGCAATCTTTTATGGTTTTTACTCACATCTATTGACGAAATTTTACTAACAGTCACTGAACGCTTCACTCATTTCTTTCCTTATGCTCATTTTCGCGGCGTTCGGTTTGATGTTTGTCAGCTAGGTTTAGACTGGTCTTGAATCTGAGGTGCTCTCTTTGTTTACGTGTAGTTTTCTAACATGGGTATTAAACCACGGTGGGTCTTTCCTGGTCATTAAGACCTGGCTCGGAAGATACTTGTACAAGGCATACTGACCGATGGTTCCGTTTATGTTCCAGTGTTAAGTGTTGTCGGTTCTCTTGAGACTCAGATCAAAGACTATTGGGGCGTGTTCAGCTTCTTGCCTTTCTGATGACCAAATTATGTAGAGGCGACAGTGGAGTGTTCGGCCAAGTTACAGGCATCAGTACTTGATGTTCCGTAATCGCCAGCAAGTTAGAAAAACTGTCACCCTCCTCCCCCGCGCCGGAGGAGGCATGTGAGAGCAAGTACGCCGCCAGTGACCGGACCGAGGAGTTCGCTTCGAGGCGGGCACACACAGACGTCTTGCGTGCGCGACCGGACGGCGCTCCCGGCTGCTGCTGTACAGGGCGAGTGGACGCGCGCTGGGCGCCCTGTGTTGACACAGCTTTCAGCGCGGCCCGCGCCGCCACTGTTTGATCTGATTATAATGCAGGCTCTGGCAGCGGGAGGCACGAGTGGGCTGTAAATAAAATCGCGAGGACAGAGCGCCAGAAACAACGTTTGAACAGGTGTTCGGCCGCTGGAGGGCTCGCGGCCTACCCGCTAAAACCAGAAGTGTTGCGAACGGGCAAAGTTCTAGTGGCGAATGTCCTCTCTTACTACCTAAATGTGTAAATGCAGATGTACTCCTCGCACCGATCGTCCAGTCTTTGCCGAACTAGAGCATCCGATACCCACACCTTCACTTTCCCTCCAATAAAGCCATTATTACATGGTGAAACGTACAGCGAAGAGAACAGTCGCAATTTTTTTTTTTTTTTTTAATAGAGAACATGCTACAGATGTGCATATAAAGCAGTGTTTGTCTGCTAGGAACACGAGGAGAACCAAGAAACAAACAAACTGTTTTAAGCCGGCCGCGGTGGTCTCGCGGTTCTAGGCGCGCAGCCCGGAACCGTGCGACTGCTACGGTCGCAGGTTCGAATCCTGCCTAGGGCATGGATGTGTGTGATGTCCTTAGGTTAGTTAGGTTTAAGTAGTTCTAAGTTCTAGGGGACTAATGACCACAGCAGTTGAGTCCCATAGTGCTCAGAGCCATTTGAACCAAACTGTTTTACGCAAACGCTGATTGCGAACGCATGTTTAAATTCGCACGAAAAGATAATCTTTTCCATCACGCCCACTCAGAACAAAGTTAAAAGCACCTAACAAACACACCAAAAATTACTGGTAATGTTGTAAATACCGCCTGTCATACACTCTAGAGCAGTGGTTCCCAACAGGTGGTCCACGGACCCCCAGGGGTCAGTGAACTATGCCACAGGGGTCCGCAAAATGCTATTAGAATAAAAAAATATATTCTAAAGGTGGCAGGGGTGTAATACAGGGAGCGAAAAGCTATTTACAATTTGTACAGAAACCAGATGGCAGTGATAAGAGTCGAGGGGCATGAAAGGGAAGCAGCGGTTAAGGGAGTGAGACAGGGTTGTAGCCTCTCCCCGATGTTATTCAATCTGTATATTGAGCAAGCAGTAAAGGAAACAAAAGAAAAATTCGGAGTAGGTATTAAAATTCATGGATAAGAAATAAAAACTTTGAGGTTCGCCGATGACATTGTAATTCTATAGTGTAGCCATATATGGAAGTGAAACGTGGACGATAAATAGTCTGGACAAGAGAATATAAGTTTTCGAAATGTGGTGCTACAGAAGAATGCTGAAGATTAGATGGGTAGATCACATAACTAATGAGAAGGTATTGAATAGAATTGGGGAGAAGAGGACTTTAGGGCACAACTTGACGAAAAGAAGGGACCGGTTAGTAGGACATGTTCTGAGGCACTAAGAATCACAAATGTAGCATTGGAGGGCAGCGTGGAGGGTAAAAATCGTAGAGGGAGACCAAGAGATGAATACACTAAGCAGATTCAGAAGGATGTAGGTTGCAGTAAGTACGGTGAGATGAAGAAGCTTGCACAGGATAGGGTAGCATGGAGAGCTGCATCAAACCAGTCTCAGGACTGAAGACAACAACAACAACAACAACAACAACAACGTATTTCGTATGATAACAGATTTTTTGTTTTGGCCACTTCCTGCATGAGAAGTTTTAAGCTCAATATTTTTTCAATAATGAAGATGTCAATTTTTTTCCAAGTACCAAAAATAGAAAACGTATAAAAAGACTCTTCATTTTTTTTTTTTTTTTTTTTTTTTTTCTTCTTGATACTGTGATATGACAAGGTACCATTCATGCTCGATGAGGGGATCCCCCGAGAAAATTTTGTTGGGGACCCCTGCTCTAGAGTAACCATCTGCGGGTATGCCTACCAATTTTATTTGTCGTTGTCCGTAGTCTTAATCGCTGTATGTATAACTCATCTGACGAGACATTTTGAGGTCTGATACAGCTCAAGGCGGTGCATGGTTCTTGAGCTGCACCATTAAATGCCAATGTCGCCTGATCTCACGGTATGATGCGACTTTTTTTTGTGAATAACTTCGTCTATATGCCTCCTCTTCGAACAGCTTTGGCTACAATGCGACGCTGCACAGCAACAGCAGTACAACTCGAGAAATGCTCACGAAACTATGGGGTTCGTTTGACTATAATTTGGATGTTTGTCGTGCGCCCAGTGGACGACATATTGAACATTTGTAAGGGGTAAATGAAAACTTTAATCCTAAACGTACTTGCAAAAAGAGCCCCAAATTGTACAAGCATGCATCTCAAACATACACTTCTATAAAATACGACGGTTCTTTTCAAAATGAAAACTTTACCCATCGCCCAACTGGACTCCTATCAACTGCAGCATCGTCATACACTGCACACAAATGTTTGTGGGTGTTCACCATGGTTTCTTTTTCTGCACACAAGAATTCAATAACAGCACGCTGCTTGTAACGTGAATCGTACTACAGCTCTGCCATCTACCAGAACGGCTCGAAACTTCACCGCCGCATAGAACAAACGTACGATATGAAGCACCAACAAGAAGTTTGTCTATGCGCGACATAAATTTCAATAATCACAAGTAGTTTCTGAAACGACATGGCTGCACCCAGATCGACTCATAATTTGACCAATGGGCGGCAAACAGTACACCGAGGAAAGTCGACACTTGCATTTCAAACTGTTTCCTTGTAACGTTCTCTGAAGTCCGGGAAAGTATCAAGAGTCGGATAGACACGAAATAAAGCTTCCGAGTATCTTCAGAAACTACGAAGTTTACTTCTACAACACGATCCTCTATCCTTACTACCGGAATAATCACTCAAGTCTTCCAGTCTGCAGCTGGGAAGATGGTATCTCCATCTAGGACTATAACACGAAGAGGAAATTTACGCGAAATACTCTCCGAGTTTCCCCTCGGATGTTCCGAGACTACTACTACTGCTGCTGCTGTTGAGGCAACGACCTAGTTTGATTCACCTTCAACACTTGCCTCCAGCGAAGTTATTTGTATATTCAATCTGTACTAATCTCAGCAGATATATATTTTTTTATTGCTATTAACACGCCACCATTGCATTTAGCATTCAGCTTATCTTTGCAGAAAACATTCATTTGGAGTTATTACTGGCGTGCTACTTGCTCTCAAAGCTAGCACACTTGACAGTGGGACACCTCTACGCTTTCGATTATGATACCAATTCCTCTTCCCCATTCTCGTGAAACGTGAGTGGACATTAGCTTTACCTGTAACTCTAGTAATGTTCCTTCACTTCAGGGATCCCTTAGTGGTGTGGCTTGTTTACTGAAGCCGTTCTTAAGCTCATTAGTCTTCTCTTAGCATTAATAATAGTAAAAATGACATGAAATGATCGTGTGAGATTGTTGGCCGGAAGGCCCGTCAGGGGAAGTTCCATAAACCGACTATGAGGTGGGTCTTACAATGGGCATCGCCACACTGAACCACGAACCAGCAACCACGAACCCGGTCACATACACCACGGCACCATCTAATAGCACCAAGCAAGCCCACCTTCCGGGAGTTGGTGCTGCACCAACTGTGGACCACTACCGGGCCGCCCCTGCAGCAACTCGACTCTTGCTTCGTGATCGGGACGGCACAGCCGCCCGCAGTCCCACCAACGCTGGTGCGCCGGCACCTGCTAAGGCGGGACTCCCTACCGGGAGGCTGGCACTCTGTGCAGGTGGTTCCGGTCGCCAACTTCCACAGCGCAGCACACCGTCTCACTCTGAGTATGATTCGCTGCCATCTTACTTGTCGGCCCATGTGACGGCTCCCTCGAGGGCTCTGTCGTCTGCTAACCGGCTGCCCTGCAGGGAGCTGAGCATGTTTCCCGTGACTGGTCCGGTGCTACTTTTATTGTGAGGCCTAGTCCGGTTCCCTGAATGCTACCTCTCCTGGCCAATGAGGAGTCCTGCTTGGCGACTGACGTCACAGCCTCCAGTCAAGCCGTGAGACCACAGAGAACGTCAGGCGCCTGCCGGCCGACCTGCAATTTCTCTCAGATGATTGCAAAGAAACTATTAGCTAAAAAACATTCTCACACATCTTGTAGCTTCATTCTTCAGCTTCATGATGACCTGCTTATAATTTCGTTAATGGACACAACTATTGTGATATTTTAGGATCAAGTAAACTACTGCAAGAATTTTGGGAAGTTTGTAGTGAAAAATAAGAAGTGGCTATGAATGAGCGTTCGGTGCATGTTACGACATATTTTGCTGCATATGAATTGTAGCACACGTAGTGAATTATTCTTTAAACTTTGAAGGATATTGCTATCTATTACCAATCTCGACAAAATGCATCGTATGTATTCGTTCTGAGCTTGCGCGCCAGCGAAAAAGATAAAATGAAATACAAAATTCCTCGTATCTCGTTCAGATATCCTCGTTTCAGATATCTGAACAAGATTTTTGGCAAATTATCGTACAAAAAGAGGAAAGCATTTTGCCATATAATTAATATTCGAAAGTTCCCTATCTGCTGCGATATTCCAGTGACCACAAAATTTTTCAATAAAACGACGTAATATATAAGCGCTAACGATAGTTGGTGAAATGAGATTTTGCTTTTTGAATGTTCGTGAGATGAATATTTATAAACTCAAGTTGTATTTTGGCAAAAGAAGCCGATTAATGTGGCAACAAGGAATTTTACGTATTACTGAAAAGTCGTCACTGATATCGTTCCTCTGAAGAAAAATAAAGCTGATGATAAGTCTGGGGGAAAAAATCGCCACTTTTGTTGAAATTTCGGCGAAATCCTGTACCCCACTGTATTTTTAATAACGACTGATATGTATTGAAACTGGCCAACAGATTCTATTTATATAACTCTACAACGTAAGAAATATGAAAACAATTAACAGCGCCTAGCATGCTATCTTTTCTATTCTATCCCTATGCAGAATGAGATATTGTAATTTTTCACCGGAAATATCTTTTAGTTTGCTGAGATATCGGTAATCTGTTTACGCCTTGATAGGTTGTTGACTGGAGTTTGCAAATTTAGATGTTTTCATATTTCTCAGATCAGTGAGACACAGAAATCAAATTCTGTGCGCATTGTCAATCCACATAGTTCATTATTAAACACACACACACATACACACACACACACACACACACACTCACACACACACACACACACACACACACACACTGGGGTACAGGATTCCACACAATTTCAACAGAAGTATCGATTTATTTTCGCAAGATTTATTATTCCCTTTACTTTTTTCAGACAGACGTCATCGCTGACGACTTATGAGTAATGCGTTAAGTTCCCGTGTTGCCACATTCAAATCTGCTTCATGTCAATAACATTCTAATGCAACAGAATCATAAAACAGCAACTGGTGGAAATACAAGTAAATAGTTTATGAAAATGCCCATTCTTGGTGAAAAATAAAGTGAAATTGCCTCACATATGTTGTTCGAAATGCACAGTAATTCTCGTTTCATCAGCTATCGATACCGCTTAACTATTACATCGTTTCATTGAAAGAATCTGTAGTCACTTGAATATCGCGGTAGATATGGAAGTTTCGAATATTAATCATATGGTGAAATACCCTCCTCTTTGCGTACTGCCATTTATTAAAATCTTTTTAGGTACCTAAAACCGTTCACGAGAAAAGAGGAATTTTGTGAATATTTCAGCCTGGCTTTGTCACTGGCGCGCGAGCTCCGGAAGAAGCGCTTTACATACGATCCATTCGCTCGAGATTGGTAATAGATAGCAATATGCATCAAATTTTAAAGAAAAATTCACTATGTTAGCTACAATTCATATGCAGCAACATACGACGTAACATGCACCGAACACAAATTCATAGTAACCTCTTATTTTTCACTGCAAACTTCCCGAAATTCTGGCAGTAGTTTACTTAATCGTAAAATATCGCTATAAATATGACCATTAACGAAATTACAGCCAGTTCATTACGAAGCTGAGAAATGAAATTGTAAGATGTGCGAGAATCAAATTTTTTCACCAAATAGTTTCTTCACAATCGTTTGAGAAAGATCACAGTTCCGCCGGCTCGTGCTCCCTACCTTTCGCGCAGTCCAGCCAGCCAGCTAGCTTCCGCGCCAATCGCACATCGTGTGAGGTAGAACTGTCGATTTTTTTTTTTTTTTAATTATCGGAAAACCAATACATCGATACTTGGAAAGTATCATTATAGGGCCACGATACATCGAATGGTTCAAATGACTCTGAGCACTATGGGTCTTAACATCTATGGTCATCAGCCTCGTAGAACTTAGAACTACTTAAACCTAACTAACCAAAGGACATCACATAACACCCAGTTATCACGAGGCAGAGAAAATCCCTGGCTCCGTCGGGAATCGAACCCGGGAACCCGGGCGCGGGAAGCGAGAACGACCACAAGCACGATATATCGAAAAAAACGATACACAGACGAGAAAAACATCGACCTACCGACCTACTAAAATATCGGCTGCACATTGTAAATATACTGCGGGTTTTAGATCTGTATACTTAAGTATTGACTTATTATTAGATATTCTGTACAACAACAAGCTAGCTGCCTGCTTATTCCTCGTAAAGCAAGAATTGGAAAGAAAACGTTGCTGTTCACACTTGGCGATAACCAATTTGCTAAAAAGTGTCCGATAGGTCCGTCGCTCGGTTACGTCACATATCGGATTTGTCTGTAACTCTTCATGCCAACTTTCGTATTTTTTCATTTCTGCTAATGCCAGTGACCTAATAGTTGTAGTGTCAAAATTGCGTAGTGAAGTTGAACATTGCAGTTTCTGTTGGTTTCTGTTGACTGCGCAGAGCGCCGATTACGTCAGCATATCCCCTCACACACGTCACCACTCACAGCAAAAACCAATCTTGTCATTTAGATTAAGGTTATCTTTTTCAGAAAATATTTTTGAAGACAGCCGCTGTGAAGAAATAGACACTAGTTGGGTTAAAAATTGTTTTTAACGCAACTGGTGTGCTGTTTCTCCGCATCGGAAATCTTGTTATTCCATTCACACTAACACCCGTCAGTGCAATCGGATTACTACTTTGTGCCACCTATACGCTTGCTTCATACAGTGAAAGAGAAAGGCTAGACGTGATGGGAGCTCAAAAAGTAGTCTAGCGGTCCTGTGGGCGTCAGCATTCCGGAGCTGACCTGCCGGCTAATCCTCAGCCTACTTCGCCAAATGCCGCTTCCGAGTGTAGCTTCACGACTTGTTGGTATCGTTTTAATGGGTTGCTACCGGCCTGTATCCTGGCGACAGCTCATCTCCGCCGTCCAGTTCTATGCGGAAGTAACCCATCAGTCCCTGAGTCGACTTCAATGGTGTACAATCCAATTTGAAGATGTGATTCTTCGTGTGTAAGTGTGGCTTTACTACTTCCGTGAAGTCACGACTGTTGTTCAGGCGTTGCTATGCTGTCAATAGTGCAAAGTGGCTTCTTTCAGAATGAGAACTGGCTGTTTCGTGCATAAGTAATACGTCAAACGTTAACAGCAGCAAACGCGAAGTGTTTTGGTACCGTAACAAAAGCGCGAGTCTTCTGGCGAACCGGAGAAGGGACCGACGCGGGGTATGGTTCCTTTTTTTTTCTATAGGCCTATTTATTAGGTCCCGAGTGGACCAACGAGAATTTCGCACAGTCAGTGTTTTCGTTTTCGGATACGGCTACTAAGGGTCGCAATATAACCAACGGACGTGCCCGAGTAGCGAAATGAACGAAGATATAAAAGTACCGAAAAAACAAGTCGGAGTAAAGAACCAGATCAGTCTGGGAAGCTAACAGGACTCTCGATGTCACGCAACCGAGGTTTTAACACAGGATAAAAGAAAAACGTACGAAGTCATAGTGGTTAGAGCAATGCAATCCTAGCTCAACTAACAACGCAGCGAAGTCCGATCGCAACAAAAGGCATGCCGGGAACGCCATCACAATCTAAATTCACCAACTGCCACGAAGTCGGAAGTCGTATACTTAACTAATGTTATCCGCCAGCACAGATGTCTCAACAATTGAACTAGTTAAACATAGCAAAACTTGTGTCCGTTAGTAAAGACAAAGCTCGTTTTTGGCTACCAATAGTGAACCGCTGGTAACTTAATTATATCATGTAGCCTTTATTTTTTAAAGAAAATAAGACAGGAGTTTACCATCCCATTGACTTGCGAGACAGGCAGAGAGAGAGAGAGAGAGAGAGAGAGAGAGAGAGAGAGAGAGAGAGAGCTACTAGCTTAGGTTCTACTGAGCAAGTAAACTTGCTGGGCAAACAATCATATCCTCGAAAAGACTACACTGGTCTCTTTGGAGCGCTGTAGACCGTGTATAACTGATACAAGGAATGGTGCAACACTCGTACCCGTGTAAGATGGCGTAGGGACAGCGATCGTAAGAAGATCTTAACCGATAGGGACCAGAGACGTGTAACACGCCCTGTCAACGACAATCGGTTTCAAGCATGACAGGAACTGCTGCTCATCTCAAGCAGTTTCCCAGCGAACATTTCGAAGAGAACAGCATGCAATGCACATCCGGAGTCGGGTACCTCCCGAAAGACCACTCCTCACAGCGGCACAGAAAGTGGTCAGTAGCTGATGGAGACGTGTACAAAGCCGTCTGACAAGTCGCGATCCTGCCTCTTTCCAAATGTGAGGCATCGAGCGAACCGCGGCGCAACGAGTCGTTAAACGTGCACAGTTTCTGGAGGGTGTAGTTGACGCTGCCGATTGTTGTGTGACGTTTTGGTTGTGTTTTCCTTACCATAACTCAGCACCACTAACTGAGGTTACCTTTAATATGAACCAGACTGTTTACTTCTAAATTCTCGGCGACTTAATGTAGTCTTTCCTTCCACACCTTCGTAATGAATAAGATGTGGACAATTCCATTTTTCAAGACGGCAACAGCCGTGTTCCGAAGGCAACTCGAATACGTTCCTGGTTTGACGAACAGCCAGGCATTCTACCGCGACTCCATTGGCCAGCTAAGTTACTGAAACTTAATCCCATCGAATCAATCTGTGACTATTCGGGACTGAAAGTTATCTTCTATGGGAACTAATCCGGAATGAGCAGCTTCAGCTGGATTTGGCGTACCTGAAGGAACTTGTGGACGCTCTCTCGCCGAACTAAATTCATTGTCAAGGAGCACGGGAGGGGAGGGGGGGGGGGGGTAAGAGTGTCACAGGTATTAGCATAATCTCATCCTGACAATGATTAATTTTTCGTTCAGTTTGCTTATGATTAAGGAAACCAACTGTGTCCTTTTCGAAACGCTCTATATCGGCATTCGCCTTAATCGAGTTAAAGTTCAAATAGCTCTGAGCACTATGCGACTTAACTTCTGAGGCCATCTGTCGCCTAGAACTTAGAACTAATTAAACCTAACTAACCTAAGGGCATCACACACATCCATGCCCGAGACAGGATTCGAACCTGCGACCGTAGCGGTGGCTCAGCTCCAGACTGTAGCGCCTAGAACCGCACGGCCACTATGGCTGGCAATCGAAGTAAGGATAAATCCAAGTATGGGAATGCACTGCCTTAACCACAACGCCGGTTCGCTGTGGGTTTTTTATATATATATATATATATATATGTCAGGCACGGAGCCGTATCTGGTCGCCCCCCGCCCCCTATACCGAATTGTCCATCCCTCTTTTCCCTCACCCCGTTTCTTGGAAAATTAAGATTTTATCTCTAACGACGAAAGGAGGCAATTAATTAACTAAGGCACTTATGCCAACAACAGCGGATGTTTCAGGTACGAAACAAGCAGGAGAGAAGAAAATCTCTGCGGGAAAGGGATAGTGTTTAAATAGGAGAGTGATTCAAGCACGCGAAAACAGAAACATGATAGCATATGCTGCATTAAACAAAAACAGTCGAAAACATATTCGAAAGGACGAGAGAAGACACAATGAAAATACAAGAGAAACAAAAATACGAATACTAAGAAGACTCAAGTCGAGTATACATCATATTCCATCAGTCACGCCGGCACAGCAGCCAACGACTTAGAAAATATCGTACAACCATTCGAAAATCACTTGATATGTTTGTACTAGTTCTATATCTCAGGACTCAGCAGAAGCACGGCAAAATTCATACGAGAAGATTACGTCTTATTTCTTGCAAAGTAATGTCACAATGGCAGCTGCTTTTAAATGCTACACTTTCAATATAATAAGAGAATCAAGTTATCACATACAGTTTGACTTAAAAGAAAAGAAGCTAATTATCTAGCGAAGATTAAATTTTCATTTCGACTGGAAAGGATACAGTCCAGTGACATATCTGGATTTTTAGTCTTACAGTACAGAAGAGAGACTCCATAGTTCACAAGCAAATGAACGGAGTTGAAAAAAATCGTACTTTGCAGTCCCAACACACAAAAGAACTATAAAACAGGATCAAGTTGCTTCAGTATGAAACTTCTCTGCAAAAGAAAGATCGCGCTGTAGCCCGAACGAAAAATTTGTCAAATGTAATAAAGAAGGGAGACCTAAAACGATGACTTCATTCCAACTTCTAATAACGGTAGTAAGAACAATAAGGGTAGAAAACACTCGCAGAATTCCACACTCGGAGATGAGATTCCTAAGACGCCACGGTTAACTGCTCTTTATGAGATGAGCAGAAAAATGAGGCCGTACTGATAAAAGCTGCCAGCAGGAAAGTAAAGGAACATGAGACGATACAACGCCGACTATCATAGGATTAATATCTATTAGACCAACTATAAAAATAAAGAAACGACGTTTTAAAATGTCAGAGGGCAGAAAAGTCATAAGTTTGAAAATTCAGGTTTGTTAATAGTTTTAGTAAGGCATGAGAAGGGATCAATACAGCACATCCACTAGGAGCTGACAGTGCAACACTGAATGTGACCTGTTTAGATGTCTCAATAACTAAAGTAAATGAGTTAGAATTTGAAGCACCGGTAGATAGTTAACATAAATGTACGAAATTGCATAAAACTTAGTATCGCTTGAGTTAGAACAGTGGTTCCCAGCCGTGTTTAGACCATTACCCCTGAGTATAATCAGGCAATAGCTAGTACCCACGGCCCCCTCCCCCACCCTCCATCACATTATCACCAACTTCAGCACGAAACTAAACTGTAGAATGAAAGACTTTTCTTGGAACACTTATTTTTAAAATGACGAAAAATAAATAATATTTAGTTTTTGTGTGTTGGAGTGAACGACGAAGGAATTCGTGGGGCAACGCAAGAGCTACCCACAACTCCTCCTCAGAAAAGAAAACTAACTACCCACAGCGAGGGTACACACTCATCTTATTCCTCTTGTTTGACCTGCACACTGCAACCCCACTTAAAATCAAGCAGGTTCAGATGTGTGCACCACACTTACTGCTCCTAATTCATTTCACTGCTGCACTCCTTACTTCTGAACTGACGGAAATTGGACGACGTAAGTCTGTTAATCCTTTGTGTTTCACCACTCTTAATATCAATAATAAAAAGAATTAAAAACTATGTACTTTACTATAGCAGCCCTTATGTAGTTAATGCTGTGTCGAGCTGTCAGTAAATTCATTTCTCTGTTTCAAAGCGAGTAATGAAGCAATTTCTGGATTCCTGCAGGACTATCTACGAGGGCTATCCACAAAGTACATTACGTTTTGGAATTGAAAATAAATAAAATATTGGAATTTTTTATTATATACAGATGAAAGCCACACTTAAATACTACTTTTCTACATAGTTGTCATCTAAATTAAGGCACTTATCGTAGCGATGGACGAGCTTGGAAATTCCTTCGTCGTAAAATTCGGCCGCCTGCGCCTTCAACCACGTCTTTTGGGACAGAAAAGGTGTGATTTTTGTGGATTTCCTGGAAAGAGGCACTACAATAAACTCTCAAAGTATTGCCAAACTCTGCACAACCTCAGAAGAGCAATACAAAACAAGCGCAGGGGAATGTTGGGCTCATAGATCTTGCTGATTCACAACGACCGGGCCCACACGGCAAATGCCACTCGTGAAGTTCTCGAATCTTTTAAGTGGGAGTTGTTTCCTCATCTCATCCGCCGTACAGTCCCGACCTGGCACCGAGCGACTTCCACTTATTCCCAGCAATGAAGAAGTGGTTGGCTATGCAGCGTTTTGATGACGCACAACTTCAAGAAGAGGTAACCACGTGGTTGAAGGCACAGGCGGCCGAATTTTACGACGAAGGAATTTCCAATCTCGTCCATCGCTACAATAAGTGCATTAATTTAAATGGCAAATATGTAGAAAAGCAGTATTTAAGTGTGGCTTTCATCCGTACAAAATAAAAAAAATTCCAATACTTAATTTATTTTTAATTCCAAAACGTAATATACTTTGTGGATAGCCCTCGTACAACTTAGAGAACATTTGTTACGCATATGCCTCACTTTTGAGATCACAGCAATGTACGGAGCAAAGCACAACATATGTGAGTAATGGGTGAAGTAGTGAGAAACCTTTAACCTCTGCCGCACTAATGCTACTAACTCAGAAAGAGTAATTATTGGTAACTTATTTAATCAACATTAGAGTCTTACAAAACTGTGATAACAATGATAATTATAATCATTTAGTTTCGTATCTGAAACAGAATCGTATCGTTTAGTTTTTACCCCTTTGAAAATTTCATTTCACCCCTCAGGGGATAATTAGCCCCGGATTGGAAACCACTGAGTTAGAAGTTTGCTTCTGCTTGCACTAACAGATCAGAAACGGTCCGAATAGGGCGTAAGAGTTGTAGGAACGGTACCTACAACGTAGGAGAATGAGACAGACAGAGGCCAGATGAAACTATTCCTTAGGTCTTACAGAATACCAGAATGGTACTGTGATTGGGTGAAACAAGTGTCGCTTGGACGACACGTCAGCAGTGAGTGCTGAAACAGTGGGCTACAACAGAAAATCTTCTGATGCCGCGATCGTCAGTAAACGTAACACACTGAACTCACGTAGTTAAGCAGAAGAGTGTCATCCCTGGTTTTCACGGCCTTGTAACTACTAGAAAACCATGTGGTGTTTGGAGATCAGGAGCTGTCTCTCGGAGTTTGTGCTGTCATGACTTTTAGGAGAGTGAATAAGTCTATGGAGCGATAAATGACGTACCACGTAATGTCGCAATGGAGGCGTGTCAGTATGGAGAATCGTTCGTTAATAATTTCTACCAGCCTGCAACGTTCCTCCAGTCAAAATTTAAAAATGAGAAGGGTTTCCACAGTTTCACTTCTTGAAGCTCTTTCTGCTAGCCATTGCTGTATCACGAAAGCTAGTTAAAAATATGTTATCACTGTTCACTTGTCGCTTACAGTCTAAAACAGTCGGAGAGTACGCATTGGGCTAGCGACTTATAAAAAGGAGACGAGCTAAATTTAAAAAAAAACCAGTGCTATGAAAGCTTCAACGTCACCAAATAAAAGATTATCCGTAAAATCTGGATTGAGGTAAGTCATAACCATGCAGGTGTTTCTTAATTAGGATAGCACACGCACAGATTTTGCACTTAATTTACACACTGAAAGAACAATCGGCTGATACTACAACAAACAAATACAAAATCCTACGAGGTTCGCCATACTATTCATTACGAAACTATAGCTAATATTGGAAGCTTGTG
Organism: Schistocerca gregaria; assembly: GCF_023897955.1. Lineage (NCBI taxonomy): Eukaryota > Metazoa > Arthropoda > Insecta > Orthoptera > Acrididae > Schistocerca > Schistocerca gregaria. The sequence goes on from NC_064924.1 coordinate 518,846,417, forward strand.
TCAGTCAGTCAGCCCCACAAAGCGTGGGTATCTCAGCTGACACAACGATGGTGTCTTCAAAAAAACGTGTTTTACACTACTGGCCATTAAAATTGCTACACCACGAAGATGACGTGCTACCGACGCAAAATTTAACCGACAGGAAGAAGATGCTGTGGTATGCAAATGATTAGCTTTTCAGAGCATTCACACAAGGTTGGCGCCGTAGGCGACACCTACAACGTGCTGACATGAGGAAAGTTTCCAACCGATTTCTCACACACAAACAGCAGCTGTCCGGCGTTGCCTGGTGAAACGTTGTTGTGATACCTCGTATAAGGAGGAGAAATGCGTACCATCACGTTTCCGACATTGATAAAGGTAGGATTGTAGCCTATCGCGATTGCGGTTTATCGTATCGCGAAATTGCTGCTCGCGTCGGTCGAGATCCAATGACTGTTAGCAGAATATGAAATCGGTGAGTTCAGGAGGGTAATACGAAACGCCGTGCTGGATCCCAACGGCCTCGTATGACTAGCAGTCGAGATGACAGACATCTTATCCGCATGGCTGTAACGGATCGTGCAGTCTCGTCTCGATCCCGGAGTCAACAGATGGGGACGTTTGCAAGATAGCAACTATCTGCACAAACAGTCCGATGACGTTTGCAGCAGCATGGACTATCAGCTCGGAGACCATGGCTGCAGTTACCCTTGACGCTGCATCACAGACAGGAGCGCCTGAGATGGTGTACTCAACGACGAACCTGGCTGCACGAATGGCAAAACGTCATTTTTTTTCGGATGAATCCAGATTCTGTTTACAGCATCATGATGGTCGCATCCGTGTTTGGCGACATCGCGGTGAACGCACATTGGAAGCATGTATTATTCATCGCCATACTGGCGTATCATCCGGCTTGATGGTATGGGGTGCCACTGGTTACACATCTCGGTCACCTCTTGTTCGCACTGACGGCAATTTGAACGGTGGACGTTACATTTCAGACGTGTTACGACCCGTGGCTCTACCCTTCATTCGATCCCTGCGAAACCCTACATGCCAGCAGGATAATGCACGACCGCATATTGCAGGTCCTGTACGGGCCTTTCTGGATACGGAAAATGTTCGACTGCGTCCCTGGCCAGCACATTCTCCAGATCTCTCACCAACTAAAAACGTTTTGTCAATGGTAGCCGAGGAACTGGCTCGTCACAATACGCCAGTCACTACTGTTGATGAACTGTGGTATCGTGTTGAAGCTGCATGGGCAGCTGTACCTGTACACGCATCCAAGTTCTGTTTCACTCAATGACCAGGCGTATCAAGACCGTTATTACGGCCAGAGTTGGTTGTTCTGTGTACTGAGTTCTTAGGATCTATGCACCCAAATTGCGTGACAATGTAATCAGATGTCAGTTCCAGTGTAATATATTTGTCCAATGAATACCCGTTTGTCATTTGCATTTCTTCTTGGTGTAGCAATTTTACTTGGTGTAGCAATTTTAATGGCCAGTAGTGTATAAACATTTCCGTGACATCTTAGTTACGACTTTTAAGTATTGATTACGCCAGGAAGAGTGCGTGTGAAAGTAAAAATAGCAATTTTAGGACTCTAGGGAATTTAATGAAATAATTCACGGGTGGTGCGAAGAATTACGTTAAGGTAGAAGAACGTTACGGGTTGATTACCGCAAGGGGCGTACGTGAACTTGCTGCAAGACGACAACAATAAATAAATAAACAGTGGCGTATGAGCCTCTAGTGAGACGTCATATCGGCGTAACTCTTGTACACAGAGCAGAAAACCCTTTGAGCGTTATTTTCGGTAAGATTCGTAAATCTTGTACAAACTTCTTCCCAAGAGAATAAACTTGCTGTAACGCACGGTTGAGTAAGACGTGAAATGTGTGGGGAAAAAAGGCTGTAATGCCTTAATTATGGACTACCCGTGTCCCTGAGACTAAGTTAGTTAACTCTCTGGATGCAACTAGCACACAAATATTAAAGAAAGTTTGCGTCCATTAACTGCTCTGGACCATCTTCCTACGATCAGCTTGGAAGAATGTAGTACGGTTACAGGAGGATAGTACACCGTAATTTCCCGGCCTAAAGTGTTCCGGGTAATCGGAAAGGAACAACAGATTGGTGTACTAGCAGACATCATGATAATAGCTCTGCTCAAATCGCCATTAACATAAGTAAGTAATGTCCACACGTCACCACAAACTGTCATTAACCGATTCCTGCTTTCGCACAGGACAGCACTTACTGCGAAATAGTTGTCGATTGTAATCTAGTGATACGTAAATTATTTCCATGCTTAGAAAGGAGGCGAAGAATCGACATCAGAAAGTTTCTGTGACACACTCAAAAGCTTCACCTCTGCCGTTAGCTGACGTTCGAGACTCCTTTTCGCATAGTGTCATCCCTTATGCGCGTAGGAAATATGCATCTTGCTGTTCAGTTTTTCACCGATATGTAACAGTACATTCCGTGAGGACTGCATACCGAATGTAGTGATTGATTTGTCCACCGAACTGGCTTTGTAAAAACACAAATAACAGTTTCCTCTTACTCCGCTTCTGTAACACCACAGTAATCATACAACAATATAATTCTGCCTCCTGTTCACTATCTGACAGATGTAGTAGTTATTGGTATTGTTGAGTACATGCTTCTTCTAAAGTATTAAATTTCCTGTGGTCGTGCACTGGAAGGAAAGAGTAAAAATGCAGTGGCGGCATCCCCGGTGGTTTTGGGTATCGTGTTTTTCTATATTGAACCTGGAGCGTTCCTCTCTTGATGTTTTGCCGTTTCCCTGTCAAGCTGGTGATGAATCAATCATGCAGCAGGTACCAAGTGGCTGCGTCGCGGCAAAAGTACCGCAGACGCTGCTGCAGGCGACCAAACAACTTCTCTGACGTCGTTTCCAACGAGTACGTCTAAATCGAAGATAATATTTACCATAGTGGAAAAGTGCGAAACGTGTGGAACACGAATCAAAAAGGTTAATTTTATTTTTACTGACTGCATTTACTGTTCAGTTAGAGCGATTACTGGTATATGATAGGTGGGTCTGAACGATTTACAAGCCGACGGCGTGTCTACTGATAATTCAAGCTCTGGCAAAATAGTTTTGAAACACTGTACGTGCAGGGGTCCATCTAACCTCCTTTCTTCAGCAATCCCACAATCCATCTGTCAACAAACACTCGGCCACTCAGTGACCAGCATGTTAGACGCCTGTTACATAGAGGGTGGGGTGGTGGTGAAGGAGATGGTTTGTGTGCCTCCACAATACAAATAGCCAAATCGCAGGTGCCATATTGTCGGAAGGCTATCTGCCGAGAAACCCGAATAAACTATGGCACCCTAAAAGAAGCAGCAGAAATTAAAGTTCAGACAGAAGACTTAAAAACTTTTGAAGTTTGTCGATGACATTTTATGAAAAGCAAGCGTAATCGAGTGTAATCGAATCACGTGACGCTGACAGAATTAGGCTATCTGGCCAGCATAATGCACTGTTGAGCCGAAATACTATGACCTCCAGCTCAATAACACTGTCCTATCTTTGGAACGCAATACAGGAGTGATTCTGCATGGTATGGATTCGATACGTCACTGGTAGACTTCCGCACGCACGTGGCACAAACCACAGGTCACGCAATTCCCGAAACGACAGGCCGGCGGTTTGTGGTGGCGGAGCCGACAGCATTCCTGGTGTGTTCCACCGGAATCAGATCCGCGAAATTGAGGGCCAAGGTACCGCCTTGAGTTCACTATTGTGTACTTAAAACCACAGTAGCACGATTCTGACGTTGTGACACGGGCAGTTATCCTGCTCGAAGATGTCATCGTCGTTGAGGACGGAATCTATCGTGAAAGGAGCAGCTGGCTCGCAATAATGTTCTCACAGTCCACAGCTGTAATAGTGCCTTTGACTACTACAAGTTTCTTGGAACCCAGGTGAATGTCCCTCCCCCACAACATAACGCTGCCCCAACCGGTGTGCATCCGCGACGCTCTGTGCGTTTCAAGCATCCGTTTGCCTGGATGACGACGGACCCAGACACGATGACCGACTTCATGCAGCAAGAAACGTGGTTCATCCAACCAGACGACACCATTCCATTCATCCATTCTCGATAACCCCGTGTCATCCACTGCAATCGCAACTGATGATATCGTTGAGTCAACAAGGAGACATACAGGGGTCGTCTGATGAGGGACCCCGCGTTCGACGGTGTGCACTGAATCGTGTGCTCCGAAGTATATGTGCACTGCACCTGCACCGTTGTCGACAGTACTGCCACAGGACGCCGCTTACCCTGCTTTACAGAGTAGCAAGACCTTGACGTCTACATCCGATACTTTGTCGCCTAAACGTGGTTTCAAGGTGTTTCAGTCTCTTTCCAGAGAGGCTCAACACAACGGCACGCTGACAACCGACCAGCTTCGCCGTTTCCGACCTGCTCATTCCCAGGCGCCGAGCCGCAGCAATCCACCCTTCGTCAGAGTAGCTATGTTAGTGGACTTCCCATTTTCGGCCCAAACCGTCGATAAAAATGTGTCCCAATCGCCGCTGTTACAGTTGCGTATTTGTCCTACCCCCTTCACATGCCAACAGGCGGCATTCAACCTCGTGGTAGGCAAAAGTCACACAGTTTTGTCTCGGCAGTGTAAACTAGACCTGTCAGACGTACAGAGTACAAACAATATAAAATAAACATTCACATTAAATTTAAAGCAAGGAATTCTTTTCGTAAAGTATCATTCTGGTGAGTAAGGAGCCTAATACGGAAGAAAAACTTGGGTGTTAAACACTACAGACACGAAAAGAACAGAAGCTTTTGAAATGTAGGGTAACACTAAATTTTGAAGGTTATATGAATAGAGCGAGTAACTTCTAATTATGTACTGAATCGAATTTGGGACAAAAGAACTTTTTGGTAAACTTCACTGAAAGTAAGTATAAGCCGATAGGAAATATTCTTAGGCCTCAAGTACGTATACTGTTTGATAATGGAAGGAAGTGAGAGGTAGATATTGTGAAGGGGGAGACAACATAGAATACTGTAATGAGATTCAAATCAATGTAGGTAGGATCGGCACAGTTTTTTAAAGCATATAAAGTATAAGTTGTTAAAGGTATGAAAGAAAGTCCATCGTATCAGAATTAAGTATGGCTTATTCTGCTTGCTTATTTTGTTTAACAATACATTATTTACTGCTTTTCGCAATATTCGACAAATAACTGTCACCGCTAAACACCTTCACAGCGTCTCTGCAGTCTACAATTATGACAAGTAAATAATCCGGGTTTTTTTTCCTAATTTTTGTTGGTGTACAAGGAGTGGTTAGTTTTGGGTCTTGCCCAATCATTTCGTATTGGGTGTCTAAGATATGCTGCGTTCTCGGAATGCTATAAAACAATTGAAGCAAATAATATTAGTAGTTTTTCTCTATAAAGCAGATTGACAATACTTAACTTTGGAGTTACATAGGTGTCGCAAGTGAAATGCAAACAGTAACAGTCTTCGCTATAGACAAAGTCCAAACAAGGGATGGATATGGATCACTACGCACTCTCTGCTACGCCGTGCTAATGTTCCACTATTGTCCGGCCTAGGCTGGCAAGAGCGGCGCTTATATTCACTTCTTGCAGGTGTCGCTCCTGTTGTCGTGCTGTCCTCGTCAGCGGGTTATTGGCTGACGTCGCCGCACCGCCTTCTCTGGTCTTGCATTCCTCCTCTTCGTTCCGACGCTTGTGATTACACAAGAACAGTTAGTATCCTGAAGTTGCCTTTACCCATGATTCACTGTTACATGAAGCTATAAAACCGAGCAACCAGACTGTTGATCTCAATCCGCCTCAAATTATACAAACTGAAACAACTTAGGGTTTTCGCACGCTACAATAGTGCCATAACTGAGACTGCACCGGTAGTCTCGTAAGGAAACGAAACGTTGCGAGTAGTGCCGATATGTTAGGAACATTACTTTGGAGGTCCTTGGCTAACTATTCATGAAATAAATAATGCAGAGAGAGGCAGTACTTTGGAAGCCTTCGGCTGATTATTCCTGAAACAAATAATCCGCAGTGAGATGTTTGCTTAACTCGCAGAGTCTAGCAGACTCATATGCAGCACTTACTAGTTGCAAGAAATATCGAATTGACGGGTTCTCATTTTTCCTCAGCTGAAACTTTGAAATTGACAATATTCAGATTTGTCGTTAGGCTGCGGCAACGAGTAATCAGTTCACTGTCCAGTTACTCGACCATCTGTTACATGCCAAATCACGAACTACTTTTGTGGTCTGTTAAAGAATTACGTAAAATGATTCCAAAAAAAAAAAATCGAACTATGTGAAATAAAGTAATTTCACGTAGTTTATTGCTCTCATAGAACAACTTCCCGAAATAACGTACAATATTTTATCGTAAAGTAGTGGTGACAGCCCTATAATAGTTATGCAAAGATGAACAAGCTTGGACAGTACACACTGGTGTCGAGAGCTGCATCAAACCAGTGTTGGAAGTAATGGCTACGACACGAGAACGAGAAGAGGTTGGTTCGTTGGTTGGCTGGGTTTAAGGGACTAAACAGAGAGGCCATCAGTCCCTCGGTGAAGCGATAGTTCGTCTCGAGTTAGAGACCTCCGCTAAAAATTAGATCGAATCAAGAAAGTATGTGGTAGTGGTAAATCGAGGTCTTGAAAGCAATACAGATGCTAAGGCTGAGAAACTATCTAAAGAGAAATAAGCAAAAGCATGCGAGTCGGGCGGCGGAGCAGACTAGGGACCTCCGAGGGCTCGTCAGAAAACGAGCAGGGGAAAAGAACCGAATGTACCGGACACTTTGTGCCGGGACCGCGAGAGATAGCCAAGTGCGACGAGAGGCCGCCGGTGCGGGGGCGGATCCCGGCGCGACGGGTGCGCAGACTTGCGGGTCGCCCGGTAGGTCGCGAGCGGCAATCAATGAAGTGGAAGGCGGCTGTGCGCGCGCCCGCGGTCCCAGGCGCCAGCGGCGGCACGCGCGCGCCGCTCCGCCACAAAGAACTTAATTAACAGGAAGCTACACGCTAATTAGCAATAGTCCACCTACTTAATTTTGGCGCTAATGCTCAAAGAGCCGCTGCACTCGAGACTCTGCCCGCCACACCGCAGCGCGATCCGCGCCGGGGCGGCGCCACAGACACGTCAGCGACTGCGAGACTCGGTCTGTGACTGCGGCGTTGTTGTCGGTCGCTGAACGCGTCAGCCGCTTGCGGCGATATTCCATCGATTCGCGGAGCGAGCTGACAACGTGCACTTTGATCGTATTCTCTGTGGTAGGCGACGGGCACACTTCTCTGCATTGGCTGTAATTAGATCTGACAGTGTTGTGGTGTAGGGTTCTTTGAAGCTACTGGAAGCTACTGCCCTACCGTCAACCAACAAGAGACACTCACAAGGTACTTATCCTCGATGGGTTATATTAGCAGGGCGACTGTCAGTTTTACTAGTAGTACGCTTACTATCTGCAGACCTACATGGTGTTTCGGAAACATTCATCAGGTTTCACAAAACTACGAAGGTTGCCCAGAAAGAAATGCACCGCATTTCTTTCCAACAGTTCTTCATTGAACATTATGAGGAGAATTACACACACGAAAGAATGGTATTTATCTAAACAACCTACTTTTGCACGTAATTTAAATACCGTTCTATGGCCTTCCTCCAGCACAAAACAAGGACGTGTGTGCACTGTCGTTACACACACTTTTGAATATTCAAGAGTGCGGCTAATTGCATCCACATTTCTTTTGCTGATTGGCAGATGCAGCGCCAACTGCCGAGTCATAATACGTCCGTCCTCGCGAATGACATCATCATCTCGCTGAAACATATCAGGTGTGACATCCGTGGATTGTCTCCCCAACAGCTGCAAATCGTGGAGCTCCGCCGAACCGCCTTCTGATTGCCTCATCCTCCCTGCCCATTGACTAACTGTACTTCTGTCGACTGCAGATGCTTCGTAGACTTTGCACAAGCATTTGTGAGTATTCCCCACAGTTTCTTTCTCTGCACTGACAAGTTCAATGACTGCACGTTGCTTGTAACGTAGATCACCTACAGACGCCATTTTGAAACTGTTCTGGAGCTACGCTATCTGCCGGAACTGACTAAAGTCGGTGCGCTCACTCAGGAGGCTTCAAACAATACATACATCACGTTTCGCATTCGTAGCATTGTTTTCGGCTGAGAAAAAAAAATGCGGTGCATTACTTTCTGGACAACCCTCGTATATCACCTACATGAAAGAAGATCCCCCATCGTCTTGCTGAAGAAGGCAGCATTTATTTAGAAGTACCGGTGCGGCCACGCTAAATCTCAACCTGAACAGCGATACAATGAGTGAGGAGACATGATGCGACAAAATTTCGAAGCAGTGGCGTGTTCTAAACCTTATCGAAAGCAAGGCGTCAGATACATATACAGCAACATGAATGCACAAGGTTTAGAACACAAAAATTAGCACGAACAAAGCACTGTTGCTGACTGTGCATAAAGGAACATTCTCCCTGCTGCACGAAATACTAACAAAGTCAAAAACAAGAATAATTTTTTTTTAAAACATAAGCTTTATGACAACACTAGTAAGTCTCGCCGTATATGTGTTACCAGAACAAACATTTATAATTGTCGTTTCTTGGTGGTGGTGGTTAGTGTTTAACGTCCCGTCGACAACGAGGTCATTAGAGACGGAGCGCAAGCTCGGGTTAGGGAAGGATTGGTAAGGAAATCGGCCGTGCCCTTTCAAAGGAACCATCCCGGCATTTGCCTGAAACGATTTAGGGAAATCACGGAAAACCTAAATCAGGATGGCCGGAGACGGGATTGAACCGTCGTCCTCCCGAATGCGAGTCCAGTGTGCTAACCACTGCGCCACCTCGCTCGGTGTCGTTTCTTGGTGTAACTCGTCTCAATCACAACTGGTCACAGACTGGCGAACAAACGAACCTCTGACTGTGCGGGGGAGGCGTATAAAGACGAGCGCAGCCACAGTGAAAGCAGTGTAGTCTGTACGTACTGCAGAGGTCTTTTATAAGATAAAGTAAGTCTTGTTAATCTAGAATTAAAGTGATGTATCTTGAGCCGGTGGAAGGACAATGAGAACACTGCTCAGGTAAACAGTGTGGAACAAGTTCATTAATAACTACATAAACAAAAGCCTTCTTGGAGTAAGTTATTTAAAAATGAAAAATTCATTTCTACTTAGGATCCAACAAGGAAAGTAAATAATGACTAAGTGACCGAAGGCCAAAGTGAGTAACACATGGTTCAAGTCCAGGATCGCTTGGATTGTTCAGAAGTTAATAACACCCCAGTACTTAGTTGGCGTAAGGCCAAAGTCTGGAGCAGTAAAATTACTGCCCTACGCACGATACAGATTAAAAGTTAGTTATTTCACAGCGATTGTCCCACGATGGATCCTAGCAAGAGCTCCAACAGATGAGATGCGGATGCTACGGTACCTGACCCAGAGATCTCGAAGCAATGACTAGTTCGACAGTTGGGATGAACTGCCGATACGTGGCTAAGCGACGCCCTGGAGTACTGTCGCGGCGCACAGATAGGCCGCGACTGCTGGCGGGCACTTGATATGTCGTGCGAACAACGTCACCCGCGATCACAGCGCCGTGGTCGTAGAAGATCACTCTGCTTGCACGTGACTTGCGCCTCTCATTGCGGCTGCCAGAGACTCCGTGGACAACAAAACGGCATGCTACTGTCGTGCAGAACATTTACCAACATGTGGGACAAGCGCGGATCGCTATTTGGCTTGCAGGCGCTCGGGCCTGTTGAGGCAGAAGCTGCCTGAATCGCGGCCACCCGTGGGACGCGCGTGCGTTGCAGGTTGCCGTCTTGAAGGAGGCACACAGCACAAGCGCTCTCGGATTCACATCAGAGATTTTTGCTCTCAAGACAGTAGCCGCAGAACTGTTTGCATTAGCAGAGAATTCTTGCTGATTGATACTTGTGAGAACCTTCGGTAAGGGTATGAAAATCATGCAGGAGCAGTGGTCGGAAGCGTTTTTATACATGGCAGCGTAGGACTGTCTGTGAGAGCTGGAGATCAGTCTCCGCGATAATTTTTTTCTGTCGTGGCTCTGTGCGTGCAGGAAGAGGTTGCGATGGCAGTGTGTCTGGCTGCAGTTGCCTTTTTTAATACTTTTACCCTCAAAAAAGCTAATCGGAAACGACTGTTTTCGTGGATAAGGCGGGCAAGGATCTAATCGTATAGCGCGCAATGGAATTTCCACAACAATATCGAAATTTTACGAGAATGATAGCGACGGAGACGGAAGAAATGCACTTTATAATTGGACTCAAAACTGACAATCTAGATAACTGTAAATCCATTAGTATTAAAGATAGACTGCTTGTGACACTAATATTTCTACAATCAGCTATGTTTATTCTCTTTCATAGTCCGCCTGCTTAGTTGAGTGGTAACGTGTTTGCCTACCAGGCAGAGGGCCCGTGTTGGATTGCCGGCCGGGTTGGTGATTTCATCCGCTCGACTAGGTGTTGTGTAATCCTCAACATCATTCATCAGCTCCAACGCGCAAGTGTATTGTCAGCTCTACCGACAATACCGGTACGGTTTTTCTTATCTGAGACCTAAGGTGAGCAGTTCTCGAGAGGAGGAGGTTGCCGTCTACACGAGAGCTCCGCACTTGCAGAGAGCGACAATCTGGATGGGGTCTTGCCCACTCTCGGACACTGCCGGCCAGATGACTCCCGGCGCTCTTTACACGGCACGTATTACTCGCAAAACCTATCTGAGAGTGAAGACCTCTCACATATATACCCAGCTGTAAGCCTGCGAATAAATTTTTAATGAGATACTTGGTACGCAATACAGGATGTTTCAAAAGATCGAGCCAGTTTTACGATGGTGTATCTTCTGCATGAAACTAGATAAAAACTGAGTGAATTTTGACTTACACACAAGACTACAAAAATTTCATTTTCGAAACAACAGTCCGATTTAAAAACGGTGCGAATAAAATCTTGGGGGTACTTTTCATAATTACATTTAAGATCAAAGTTTTCATTTATCCATCACGAATGTTGAATGCGCCCTCAACCGGACGCACAAAAAAACTTCAGTCGGTAGCCAAAGTCATCCCCTACTTTTGCGAGCATGTCTCGAGTTACTGCATTCACTGTTGTTGCTGTAGTTGTTGGAAGGGAGGCACAAAGACAGTGTCTTTCACAAAACCTCACCCCCCCCCAAAAAAAAAGATTAAAAAATTAAAAAAGAGGGATGCAATACGAGGCCCGTGTGCCTCTTACGGACTAAAGCGCTTGGTTTCAAAAACTAGAGCAAGACACCGCCGCCCACCTCTCTTTGAAACCGCGTAACGTAAATACACAACTTAGCAATATATTCATAATTAGAGGAATTAAAGGTGGTGTATAATGTGTTCCTTCATGTGAAATAATTAATTAAAAATGGCTTATCCTGGTATACACTATAATCGGGCAGCTAAACATAATAATTCTAACTTGTCAGAATAGTTAAGTCACCGAACTAGAGTCACCCAATTATTCGTCTATCCCATTAACTGCCACATCGATGCCAGGTTCATTTAAATCAACAATTACGTTGGAAACAAGCGCAGGAAAGCTGCTTCGAAAGTCAAAGTGCGATGAAATCGGCGCCAACTTTAAGCAGCGGGGTACCAGGATTCGGGACAGCTCGGCGCTAATGCTACAGCACACGAGCCACGACCGCTGCTCTAGGCGCTGTGTGGCCGCGTCTTGCCAACTGTGGGGAGCATCTCACCTTGGCTTGGACAAGGTTAAGAGTCAGGGTTGGTTTCGTCAGACCACTCCTCCTTGAATTGGTATCCTGAGCAGGGTCGTGGAAGACTCGCTCAATTCACGAAGTTGAAAGACGATGCTATAGAAGTGCCGGCGTTTCGTAGTTAGACCATGAGTTATGCAGTCGCTCCCAGTCCTTCTCGATAGACGCTGCCGCTCCAACACGCGAGTTCTCCCGTGAGATGAGCCCCTCTCATCACTGGCCTCCCGCGCTGCCTACTGCATCCTCTCAATTGTGGTTAGACCCTTCTTAAATCTCTTTTTGAGAGACCAACTGTAGAAGAGCAATGCGTTGTTTCTAGGATTCCTGGTAAGACGTTTGTGTCTTCGAATGTACTGTTCGAATTAAAAGGATTGCAACTTCAATAGTGGCAACTATTTATTTGCAACTTATACAAAATACTGGGTGATCAAAAGTCAGTATAAATTTGAAAACTGAATAAATCACGGAATAATGTATATAGAGAGGTGCAAATTGACACACATGCCTGGAATGACATGGGGTTTTATTAGAACCAAAAAATACAAAAGTTCAAAAAATGTTCGACAGATGGCGCTTCATCTGATCAGAATAGCAATAATTAGCTTAACAAAATAAGACAAAGCAAAGATGATGTTCTTTCCAGGAAGTGCTCAATAAGTCCACCATCATTCCTCAACAATAGCAGTAGGCGAGGAATAATGTCGTGAACAGCACTGTAAAGCATGTCCGGAGTTCTGGTGAGGCATTGGCGTCGGATGTTGTCTTTCAGCATACCCAGAGATGTCGGTCGATCACGATACACTTGAGGCTTCAGGTAACCCCAAAGCCAATAATCGCACGGTCTGAGGTCTGGGGACCTGGGAGGCCAAGCATGACGAACGACGCGCGCAAGAGATCTTTCACACGTCTAGCAATATGGGGTGGAGCGCCATTCTGCATTTTGGTTCTAATAAAACCCCATGTCGTTCCAAGCATGTGTGTCAATTTTTACCTCTCTATCTGCATTATTCCGTGGTTTGTTTTCAAATTTATACTGATTTTGATCACCCGGTAGATATATGTTTCAGAGTTTTACTGTCCTTCACTCTTACAGACATTCGTTGGGCAATAGACAGGTCCACCGAACAATCTAAACAACTGGCGGTGCTAAGGGTGTCCTACGACTTTCACATGACTGAAACTTGTTATACACAATGCTGCTAACTACTCTGAAGGGTAATAAAACTTTGAAAAAATGACCCACTTGATATCTCTAGCAGATATCCTCAATAGTGTGAGATCAAACACAATATTCAAATTTCTTTCGTCACTTTCTTTTCATAACGTTAACGCGATGCAATGCAGACAAAGCAATTCGTACGCCTGCGGCGCACCAACAATGACAGTCGAACCAACTCTGGATTGGAGTAGTTGTAGTCGAGTGCGGGAGACGACGGGTTAAGTGTGCGCTTAGCAGCGACAACGCGTTTCGCTGTAGGCAATGTCACCGGGGTAAGGTCGTACATGCTCACCAAGTCTGTAAATTATATGAATGCATGACGTCTTGTTCTTTCGGGCATGTTCGAAAGAACTGACACCACGTGAAATCCCCGGCTGTGATACGTTATATAAACTGGTAAACTGAACGTGGAGGAGGGAGGGAGGGAGGGAGGAAGGAAGGAACGTGAAGGAGAGCGAAAGGAAAAGAAAGCGAAAGGGTTAGTGATGTCACCTGCGTCGGGACTTTGTGCAGAAGGAGTGGCGACGTGAGAAAATCTGTGCCGGACCGGGACTCGAACCCGTGATCTCCTGCTTATTAGGCAGTTGCGTTAACCATTGCGCCACCTGCACACACTGTTTTCACTCGTCGCCGCTGATTCCGCATGGAGTCCGGATCCAGCTGATATCATTCGTAGCTTCCCTTTCCTTTCCTTTCCTTTCCTTTCCTTTCCTTTCCTTTCCTCTCCCCTCCCCTTCAGTTTACATAAACGTACGTACATACAAAGGTACCGCGACTCTGCGCAATATGCAGAGCAAATTGAGTGTACAGAAGTAACATTTTAATGTGCTGTATACAATATTTGTAAGCTGCAACAGCATCGTTAACTGTATGAACAAAGTCGAAGATTTATTTTATCTGTTGTAAGCAGTTTACACTTTTCTCGTCTAATTTATTCCGTTTAATCATGCTGAACTTTAAACTGGATTTCTTATTCAGCAGTTTGGGAGCTTTAGCCCACTCACTAGTAATGTTCATTGCAGTCTTACATCAAAAGAGCCGAACACTGCGACCTATGTGCTGTTTCTGCGCTGGGACATCATCATCATCATAATCATCATCATCATCATCAAGACAACAGATTGGTATACATTTAGAACTGTTGCGTCTCGCAAGTTGTTGTGACAGTATACAACTATGGCCGCTCGCACGCACTGCTTTCAAAGTAGGAATTTGGGCAGGCCCGCGTAATCTGTAGTAACACACAGGAGGACACACGCAGAAGAATAACACTTGTTCTCGTCAGGTATCAAAGGTTAATTGGTTCCCAAGGTTCCCAAACAGTTCTTGCCCAATACTATAGCGACCCCTGTTAGTATCGTTCCGTCGAACGTTAAATAACAAACTGCTGTAGTGCAGTGTCAAATCGTATGTAATTTTGCTGAGTTTCACAAAGGGATCACTTTAACTTTTTACTTTTTTTAACCCGAAAACAACGAATAAATTCGCATACTAATATTTCTAGTTTTGTACACTACACTTAAGGACTAACGAGAGAGAGAGAGAGAGAGAGAGAGAGAGAGAGAGAGAGAGAGCGGGGAAGAGGAATACCTGCCTAAAATCGTGTAGGACCCCCGCGAGCACGCAGAAGTATCGGAGCACGACGTGGCATGGACTTTACTAGAGTCTGATATAGTGTTGGAGGGAGCTGAAACCATGAATCCGGTAGGGCTGTCCATAAATCCGTAAGAGGGCGATGGGGTGGAGATCTCTTCTGAACAGCACGTTGCAAGGCATCCTAAACATGCCCAATAATGCTCACGTCTCGGAAGTTTGGTGGCCAACGAAAGTGTTTAAACTCAAAAGAGCGTTCCTGGAGCCACTCTTATCAATTCTGGACGTGTGGAGTGTCTCACTGTTCTGCTCGAATTGCCCACGTCCTTCGGAATGCACAATGGACAGGAACGGATGCAGGTACTCAGGCAGGATGATTACGTAAGTGTCAGCTGTCAGAGTAGTATCTAGACGTATCAGTGGTCCCATATCACTCCAACTGTACATGCCCAACACCATTAGAGAGCCTCAACCAGCTTGAACAGTCACCTGCTGACATGCAGGGGCCATGGATTCACGAGGTTGCCTCCATACCCGTACAAGTCCATCTGCTCGATACAATATGAAACGAGACTCGTCTGACCAACCAACATGTTTCCAGACATCAACGGTCCAATGTCGCTGCTGACGGGCCCAAGGGAGGCTTAAAGCATTGTGTCGTGGAGTCATCAAAGGTACCAAGACTGTGGCTTTGACTCCGAAAGCCCATGCCTGTAACGTTTCTTTGAATGGTAGGAACGCTGACACTTGCTGATGGCCCAGCACTGAAATATGTAGCAATGCGGAGGAGCTGCACTCCTATCACGCTAAGCGATTCTCTTCAGTGTCGTTGGTCCCGTTCTTGCAGGATCTTTTTCCGGCCGTAGCGCTGTCGGAGATTTGATGTTTTACCAGGTTCCTGATATTCACGGTACGCTCGTGCAATGGTCGTATGGGAAAATCCCCATTTCCTCGCTACGTCGGAGATGCTGTATCCATCGCTCGTGCGCCGACTATAACATCACGTTCAAACTCACATAAATCTTGATAACCTGCCATTGTTGCAGCCGTAATCGATTTATCAACTGCGCCAGACACTTGTTGTCTTATATAGGCGTTTCCGGCAGTAGTGCCGTATTCTGCCTGTTTACTCTTTATTTGAATACGCATGCCTGGGCGCTTTCTTTGGCGCTTCACTGTAGTTGAGAGGGAAGATGGAAACGGGAAGAGAAAGAGAGGTGGGGAGGAGGGGTTCTAAACGCATCGCCGGAAAAACTAACGCAATAACGAATAGTCAGGGTGTTTCTTATCACCTGAAAAAAAAATGGAGACTTCAACATAATCTCGGACAGCAGAGACAAACCTAGAAGTGAACGAAACGTTAACTACGTAACTTTATTTTATCGAGGAGATAATTAAAACTTTGTGACTACTGCTCTCGTAAATCTTGGAGGTTGTGACGAAGGCCAAAGGCGCCGATGGGACGTGTGCTTTGCTCCGTCGGCGCCTCGTGTGCGGCAGACGAGCTGTTCTTTGTTTAGCAAAGGTGACAGCGGACGTAGTGGGGTACGCAGAGCGAAACCGTCTTAATATTTCAGCAGGCCTAATCCGAGCACCTCAAGGCAGCGGCTGCGGGTGCTGCAACATTTAGCGCGCCTCGGCTGGGTGCATTAGTAAAGGCCGCGTGCAACGCCCCCGCACCGGCTGCGGCGAGCGCCTGGGGACCGCCACTCGAATGCATCCCCGCCAGCAATCTTCCTCACGGGGGCCACGCCGTTCTCCACTCACTTTCCCTGACAACCCTATCGCTTTGCCATAGGCTAAGCCGTCCTGGACTCGTCAACGAACATTCGACCGTAATTCGAACATCCGTCTGTAATTATAGAAAGTCTATAAAAGCCGGTGTGAAGTTTATCTATCTTTCTTGTCGTTGGTGTTTCAACTGGTCAGGTACCAACCTCTACAAACCTCAATTTCTTTCCATCTCTAAATACTTGCAAATCATTGTGCCCTTTATGATCTGTGCTGCTCCATACTTGTTATTTTCTCATTACTCTCTACCGTTACCAAAACTATATTTCTGGTATCAAAGTTTTCTTTTCGTTGCAGTCATCATTCCATCCATCCATCCGTGTACATACTCCGCAAGCCAGTGTGTGGTGCATCGCGGAGGTTACCTCATACCACAATTTGGTTTTTTCTTTCCAGTTCCACTCGCAGACAGATCGAGAGAAACGAGCCTTAATTTCTATTATCGTGTCTGCGCGGTCCTTACGCGAAATGTACGTTGGCGGGAGCAAAATAGTTGTGCAGTCAATCCCAAATCCCGGTTCTCTAGACTTTCTCAAAGGTGCATCGCGAAAAGAATGTCTTCTCCGTTCCAGGGATTCCCATTGAAGTTCACGAAGCATCTCCGTAATACTCGCGTGCTGATAGATCCTACCAGCAACATATCTAGCAGCACACCTTTGAACTGCTTCGATGTCTTCCTTTAGTACGAGCTGGTGGGGATCCCAAACACTCTAACAGTACTCAAAAATGGGTCGCCTTAGTATTCGCGACAGGTCCCGTTCACAGATCAATCTCATTTTCCTAGTATTCTCCCAATAAACCCGAAACTGACCACTCGCCTTCCCTACTACAGTCCTTATGTACTAGTTCCGTTTCACATCGCTTTGCTACGTTACGTCTAGATATTTTTTCCACGTGACTGTGTCGAGCAGCACAGCTACTCATCTGCTTTAACTTACTTTTTTTCTACAATCAGAGCTAGCTGCCATCCATCACACCAAGTAGAAATTTTTTCTAAGTCATCTTCTATCCTCCTACAGTCACTCAACGACGACACCACAGAGTCATCAGCAACCGCAAATTGCTGCTCATCCTGTCTGTCAAATCATTTATGTATATACGAAGAATAAGAGCGGTCCTTTGACACTTATCTGTGGAACGCCTGACGATACCCTTTTGTCTGACAAAAACTCGCCGTCCAGAACAACCTACTGGGTTCTATTAATTAAAAAACTTCGATCCACTCACATATTTGGCAACCTAATAATTTTGCCCTTCATCCATGGTTGGCAGGACATCATGTGAGAAAAAAACGAGCTGACTTTTGGGCGAGCGATGCTTTCTAAATCCGTCCTGATTGGACAGAAGCTCTTCGATCTTGAGGAAATTTATTACATTCGAAATCATAACTGGTTCAAAAGTTCTGCAGTAAGCCAATGTTAAGGAAATGTGTCTTATTTTGTAAATCCGTTCTTTTACCCTTCCTACACACAGGAGTCACCTGCTCTTTTTTTTCAGCCGTTTGGTACTTTGCGCTGGGCGAGACAATTGCGATAGATACAAGCTAAGAAAGGGGCCAGAGTACTCTGTGTAAAAGCAAATTCGGGTTGCATCCGAAGGCGACACATTTGTTTTCAAATCTCATCTGTTTTCAACTCTTTCGGTTAATATTCACGAAAATTTTGCCGACTGAAAATCCGTACCGGACCGGGATTCAATACCGGATGCTTCGCTTCTATAGACCAGTTGACTTAACCACCTCGGCCATTACGACACGATTCCCGACTGACCCAAATTCCGATCTCGTCATACGTTGATGCCGTGTCCCTGTCGATAATCATGGCCGCTAAATCATGCCAGTGTGTAGTCTATGTTCAGTCAGATATGACCGACAGAATAGATGCCGTACAGATGAACATAAAGTAACCTTTCAGTTGCCTCTCTACGGCAGGGGTGGCCCCCTACGACATTCTGTGCGACGATCAACGGCGATATGTCTGTAAGATTCCCCTGCAAGAATAATTTGTTAAACGCAAAATTTAAAACTTTACTTCTACTGCCGCACCAGACGGGTCAGTTAGTGACTGGACAGAAGCGTTCGACCCGCTTAGTTGTTTTACGTAGGACCAGAATTTTCTGAGGTCCTCTGGTAGATCTTCTGCTAAGGTATGACGGTGGTAGCAGATGTAGCTTCGCGCATCGATCTTGTTGCGTTCTATTCATACACCACCTATCTGCTGTCTACTTTGCAATTGCATCGAGTAATCTTCACCGAACCTGCACTTTCGGAATTTTATTCGTTGATTTAACGAAAAAATTTCAACAGGGTTAATATACTGACGATAGTTCGTGACTTTTTTTACCACTCCGCCAATTTCTCAACCTACTTCGGTACAAAAAAAACCTCTGTACTCAAAATAAACTCTTGTTACTATTTTTTCAACTTCCGAACAAGTTATCTCCAGGAAGTGCTCTTCAAAGACACTTTCAAATGCCACAGTTCCACTTAATAAAAAAAATGAGTTTAGCGTCATAATACGGCAGCTATGAACCTTAAAAATTACCAGCTCATACAACTGGTCGCACTGTCTGCTGTATCTTAGCTAAGTTTATTTTAAAGTAAAGACTTTACCAACAAACCCCCAACTTTTTAAAGACTCGCGCCCCTATGTATAAAACAGCTTCAAAAATCTGATTACAAATCAATTAATGTGTTAAATACTTGTCTTTCAGCACGTAAGCAATAAAACATTTTGGAAACGTTTGCAATTTTGCTTAAAATTTGTTGTAAGTTGCTAAGTGCTCTCTTCCTCAAATACTGGATATGAGCGCCATCAGTTACGTTGCCCTGAGACAATCTTACGCCCCGTTCCTAGTTTTAATACGTAAGATTATATCTAATGAGTACGTTATGATAGCATTTTAAATACGGTCAATAGTTACTTGAATTATTCGAAATCAAATTTTTGTTACCACAGGAGGCCGCTAAGATGGTCATACTGGAAGTAGTGCTGGATTCCCTGACAGCGATTTAGTACTGTGTATTCCTATTTTCATTGCGTTCACTACAAACTTGTGTAAGCACATACAGAATACTGTAGTTCGACGACAATTGTTAATAGATGTTACAGAACTAGCTCCTCGCCGCTATTTGCCTCTGTTAATGTAAATGTCGGCTCGTTCTACGATCCTAAACGGTCTCCTATCCTATATAACTATCAACTCAACACGAAAAGTGAATAATGAATCATTGTGAACGACCGTATTAGTGAATACTGTCAGATATTGGAGACGAGTGACACAATTTGCATGCCTTACGTCCTTAACAAGTACGTTTTGCCAAGAAAAACAGTAGTAATAGGTGAATTCCACGAAATTTGTCACTTCTTCCCAGTGTTAGGTGAGCGTATTAGTGAAGATAAACTGAAACAGAGATTAGTAGGATCAATTTAAATGGTGGTTGTGTAATATTGTACTATCTCATCGCTAATACTAAGCACCGACTTCATGCCTCTTCGTTGTGCAGGTGTGTCATACCTAAGAGTCAGATCATATTCTGAAGAGCCGCTCACACAACGGATAGTGTATGCAGTACGACCAACGGAGTTTTCCTTAGCTGTGTCAGTGAGCCATCTCAGTCGAAACCGAATCACTTCGATTAAGCAGTTGACATTTGTGCACAGTAACGTCAGTGAAGCTAGATGTATCAGAACCCAGTAAGTCAAGTACGTTTGAAATGCTTCATCTCGCGCAGCGCAGTATGGGCAGTAGTAGAAGATAAGGGCGGAGGACTAAACAGTCATTCCGGTATTCCCTCAAATCGATTTCGAGTAGCTACGAAAAACGTGTGTTTATTAATAAGAGAGAGGAAACAATATGTAATGCTAGTTAAATTATATAGAAGACTTGGATATCTCATTTACTGTCTTACACTTCAAAGAAAACAGAGTTCACTTTTTAACGATTACTGGTTTTGTGAGCAGCTAGAGTTAGTAATTTCAAACTATGTTGTATTTCACAAACTGCTTATTGCCTTCTGTCTAGAGTTCTTCGGCCGACGTTCGTCTGATGATTTTTCTGACGTTTCGCCAGCACGAGTGGCTGTCATTGCCAAATTTTCAACCACCATTGGTAGTGGTGGATTGGAGGGTGAAACTTTGATGCCAGCCACTCGTGCTGGAGAAACGTCAGAAAATCATCAGACGAACCTCGGCTGAAGAACCCGAGGCAGAAGCCAACTGGCAGTTTTGTCAAAGAGTTGCCACGAAAGTCTTAACAATTTTGTATGTTGTATTTCATTGGATTTTCTTTTAAATTAAAGATTTCTATACTTTAAGGCACATGGTCTGATTTTTTTTTTTTTTAAGGGGGAGTAGTGAAGGCCAAGAGGTGCTGATTACGTTCTGTCCTTTAAAGAATGATTCACAGAGGGGCAAACACAGGTTATGGGACATACGAAATGTCCTGGGCTAAGCAACCGACAGCAGAAGACTCTCCATCCAATCACTGTAATAGAGCGCTTAAAACCACCTGAGACCACAGAGTCTGCACCACCTGCCACGTGGTTAATCCGTACGACGAATCCCGTGGATCCAAACAGAAAATAAGTTGGTGACGTTGCACGCCTCACTGTTGTCGCTGAAACGAATCACAACAAGGTATCCACAAATCATCTCAGAAATTGGAAAATAGGCTACAAGAAAT
The DNA here is from genome assembly GCF_023897955.1 of Schistocerca gregaria. Classification (NCBI taxonomy): domain Eukaryota; kingdom Metazoa; phylum Arthropoda; class Insecta; order Orthoptera; family Acrididae; genus Schistocerca; species Schistocerca gregaria. The sequence continues at coordinate 518,867,546 of NC_064924.1, forward strand.
ATACGCTCGTTACTCTCAAATAGGGTAAAAAATAGTGTAGCCGAGCGCCAGTAGTGCGAGAAGAAGAAAGCAGCCGTAACCCCGCGCAGCGTCAACGGAAGCGAAGAGAACGGAGAGCCCGGAAAGAACTTACCGACGAGAGCGAGAATAACGGTGAGGAGCGGCGCGGCGGGGAACGTGATGGTCACGTTGAACTCCAGCATCTGCAGCACGTCCACTGAAACAGACAGCGTCAATAGGCGTCACGGAGGGCGGAACCAAATGACAGGCAAAATGAGTAAAAAGGGCCAAGTTCCGTAACCGGAATGAGGCGGCTGAGAGAACCCTGGACGCGAAGGGCACGAGTCTTGAGGCATCTTATGCGACTAATGAAATGCATTGTGGGACACAGACGTAAACAAACGGGGAAGTTAATAAGTGTATGGAAGTGGAAAAATTCCCAACGAAACTACAGAAAGGAAACACTACCGAATGTTACGTGGCAATCAGCAAGAGCGAGAATATAAATAAATAAATAAATAAATAAATAAATAAATAAATAAAAACAGCTCTGAGTACTAGAAACCTTCACAGTATAAAATATTAGTCAGCATAAGAAGCGCCATAGATCCAAGTTTGTGTGAGAAGTGGCGTGGCTCTAGCACAGATACTGAGCAGTGGAATCATTCCACAATCACAAACGTCAAGTAGCCACAGAGTCAAAGTGTCCTTCAGAACATCCGTGAAAAACAGGAGGCCGATCTCTTATTATGTACGTCTCTCTCCTTTCCGTCATCGGCCAGAATGGAAAAAAAAGACGAGAGCCACGTGAAATTATAATCCTTACATTTTACTGTTCATTCTGAAAAGCATAGCTATAGGTAAGCATCCCTGATTCCTATCAAATAGTTTCTCCCTCTCATTCCCAAATCTTTCTTAGTTCAGTTGTATTACAGAAATGGTTTCATTTCTATCATACGCGGACATGTGTAGGGCTTCCACGTCGCAGTGAGAATTGGTTACTGATGGAGCTGCATCGACAAGATACACGTGTAAAATGGGGCACTTTACAGGCAGAACGGCAGCAGGAAGACTCCAACATTTCATCGACATCATTACTGTTGGTAACCTATCGCAGTTCAGTGAGGATTTGGGAGGAAAGAGTCACAAATAGACTAAGCTGCCTTTCCAGCATTCACATGCAGTGGATTATGAAAACCAGGGAAAACCTACATCAGGATGACCAATGTATCCAATTCTTTTCCCGAAATCGCCTCCTGATTGCTTTGTCAATAATGGCCTACACAGTTTGGAAACCAAGAATAGTCCACCATTCAATTCGTATTGGAAATTGTTATGGTCATCACTGTCAAATCAAACGATTAATGTTACACTGGGGATTAAATCGCCGGTCTTAAGAAAGAGATGTGAATTTTCGGTGTGAGGAGTGTCAGGAAAGATTTCCGTCGCAAGAAGCTGCGTGAAAGGAGGAGGAGGAGGAGGAGGAGAGAGAGAGACAGGGGGGAAGAGGAGGAGGAGGAGGAGGAGGAGAGAGAGAGGGGGGGGAGGAAGGGGGGAAGGGATACGGCGAGAGAGAGAGCAGAAGGCGTAGCGCGGCGCGCCTGCAGAGCTGAAACAGAAATCCCATCTCATGTTCTTAAGGGGGTGGCGCTCACCTTATAGTCCGGCCCAAGCCATCCCCGGGGCCATGAATATTTCATAGCGACGCCACGCCGTAGGCCACCACGCTGGCCTCCCGACTCCTCCTGCCGCCGCCGCCCCCACACAACACGTTTCCCACAAGCGCCACTGTACCGCCTTTCCTTTTCTGGCCCACACTGGCCCAGTCCACAGAATTAACACACTCGTATCACACTCAATTCGTCCCTTTCCTCCTGAATGTCGAGAGCATCGCCTCCAGCATGAGCAACAATCCTTTGGGACAGGGTACGCTTAGGCCCCATGACTGTCACAGTCTGCGACACTTTCTACGGAATTTCCTAGTAAATTTGCCCCACGCTTAATTACAATTCATCGCAGATCGCTTTCGCTGAGAACGGTTTCCAGTGACTGGAAAACGATCGCGATTCATATCCATGTACACAAACCAGTAGAAATGACTTACAAAACTACACTGCCTTATCTCGACTCTTTCTGTAGCAAATACCACCTTTCTTATGTTTTTTTTCTTTTTATGACACAATCACATGAACATTTCACAACGCCTTAAATGGTGGTTAACCTCAGGCTGTGAATACATTGTGCACTTGGTATTACGTGGACACCTTCACGCGGCAGTTTTAGGTGGGAGTATTTTGAACTACAGTTGCGTAAGACACCAGCAGATATCGGGATTGGACTACGTCGTTTAAGACACTGTAAACCTCAACAGGCCGGCCACTGTGGTCGAGCGGTTCTAGGTGCTTCAGTCCGGAACCACGCGGCTGCTACGGTCGTAGGTTCGAATCCTGCCTCGGGCATGGATGTGTGTGATGTCCTTAGGTTAGTTAGGTTTAAGTAGTTCTAAGTTCTAGGGGACTTGTGACTTCAGATCTTAAGTCCCATAGTGCTTGGAGCCATTTGAATTATGAAACCTCAACAAGCAATTGCGCGATTTCAATTAGCAAGTGTTACGCGACTCGGCGTTGCTTTGGGTTGTGCGTTGCTCGTTGTTTTCCTTTCTTACTCTGAAAGGAGTCAAGAGGGTAATCCTGACACATCATGTGGTTCGTGTACAACATTCTGAACACCAGAAGGGATCGGTTATCCCTGCGGCCATATGTCAGTTCCGCTTTCGCAAAAGCGCAGAACACAGTTGAATATCGCCAGCCTTGTAAGAGGAAAGTGGGGCTTGTTACCTATAACGCTCTCTCACCCCTGGGACTTTCTAAGGTCTTGATTGTTTACGCTCGGGCCCGACCGTCACGCAATAGTGTCCGCACTATAGTGTATTAGTCTACCACAATATTAATGCACCAGGGGTTAAAAACGCTTCGGTCGCCTTATCGCAAGTCAGTTCGTAATCGGTGTTGATAGTATAATGCATACTTGATCTGAAAGCATTGACAATGCAATTAATTTTTCTTAGTGAAGACATTACTTGTTTACTGTATCATCGCCTATTTTCGATAACGGACAAGTGCAATGATATCGTGATCTACTAATATAACTCAAACATGAAGTTACTGCGCTTCGCCGTTATCGTAAACATTCAATGATGTTACAGCAAAAAAGTAAAGTTTTGACTAAGGAAAATGCATCGCACTGTCAATGCTTTCAGATCAAGTGTACATTGTACTAATCAACACCGATTACAAGCTGAATAGTGATAAAGCGACCAAAGCGTCCTCAATCCCAGGTGTAATAATATTGTGGTCGACTAATAACGTTCCCGTTACATTGTCAACTATACTGAAAATAAACACTAGCTGGACGAAACCGGTTACAGTATTGTGAGACGCTCTTGCGATTTTGTCGTACAAAATATAAGATCATAATGTGGACTAGAAAAATTTACAACAGATGTAAGACTTAACAAAATGGAAAGACCAAATGGTTTGACAAAGAACATTTACAACAAGAAACGCATTTCTATAAAAACTAAACAGAAAAACCTTATCACAGGGGTACAACCAGAATGTTTATATGGCTGCAGGTGCCTAAAGATGGGCTATAAGGTAAACAGAATAGAGGTACCTGTAAGAAGAATTATTAGAAAGTAATGGCTGCAATACAAACTATAGATGGCTGGGTAATGAGGAGATCTATAAAATATATCGAGAAAATATCAGAAGTAATGGCTAACCGAAGATTAATGTTTTTTGAAAACCTCTACCGAATGAATGACAACAGGCTAACGGAACAAATGGTCCTTTATTTCTACAAGAATAAATCGACATTACCATGGCAGAAATAGAGAAAGAACTAGAAAGAAATAACATCAAAAAATAGGAAGTGAGAAAATGAAACATTTTTAAGAAAAAAGTGCTAACTTTAGATGGCATTCAAAACAGATGAAATAAGAAATCGGGACAACATTGACAGAAAAAAGGAAAAGACAACATGGGGAGAAAATGAGGGAGCACTGAAAAAATAGAAACTAACAACGAGGAAAGAAGAGGAGTTGAAGCAGTTGCGTGATCCTACTTTGCCAGTACGAAAATTTTAAAGAACATAAATAGTTAGTTAATCTCCACGGACAGTGCGTCATTCTTTGCAATCACCCAAAATTTCTGACATTAGGCAGTGTTATAGAACTAACGCCATAATGGATGACACGGATACTGATCAGGATAGGTATTTAATAGAAATATCAGCATCCAGTGACAGCATATTAAAGTTCATTCTTCAGCAAAGACCGGCAATTGCCTCTTAAGAGGGATTACATCACGATTAGTAAAAAAATTAAACATCTGTGACTGCTGGAAAAGTCACAACTGAAAGACTTACCTTACACAACTACACCTCCGAACAGACATACAAAGTGGACCAATTACATTGGCTCTGTTGTTGAGCGAAGCCAACGGCATCAGACTGTAATTCAATGATGAAATATTCATAGATTTGTGTTGAACGAACAGACAACATCGATTGCATGTAAGAAAAAGAACAGTTTGTGATTGCATGACTGATGGAGGGTGTAGCAGAAAAGCTGCAAAATCTGAGCGCGCGCGCGCACACACACACACACACACACACACACACACACGTGATATCTCATTGAAACACACTTCACGAGTGTTCTATCACGGCGGAACGTACGACAATTATTAAATTACCCACATATCGGACATGTTGGGACAGTGATGATACAGAGTGACAATTACTGAACTATATGAAATAAAATCGTCGTAACTTCTGAAGGGTTTGCGTTAGGACGTTCAAACTGCACGGTTGGCCGCGGGGCATGATGGGAATTAGTATGGTTTGGTTTAGCGACGAAGTCCACTTTCATTTGGATGCGTTCATCAATGAGCAAAATTTGGGAGACATTATTCGCATTTCGCGATCGAGAAGTCTCTTCACCCTCAACGGGTGACTTGGGTGATGTGCAGTGTAGAGTCGCGGAATAATCGGTGCGATATTCCTTGATGGTACGGTGACTACCGAACATCTAGATTTTCGGAGCTCGACCCCATCCAAGCAGGAGTGTTTTATGTCCTGGAGGAGCACTTTGGACAACAGCATTCTGGCTCTGGGATACCCTCCAGATCTGGACACATCCGGAGAGACAAGGTGGACGGTAATAACCTCAAAACCACTGCTGAGCTGAAAAGAGCCGTTCAGGACGTCATCGACAGCATCGATTTTTCGAATCTTCAACGGGTCACGCAGAATTTCGCTATTGGTCTGCGCCACACATCGCCAATGATGGCACGCATATCGAAGATGTCATAACCTAAATCGGAATATCTGTAGTGATGTTTATATGTTGAATCAAGTGTGTACACGCCAAAGTTTGTAATTTATTTGCGTGCTTTTCATGTAGTTCAATAACTGTCACCGTGTACAATAACGCAAATAGACATCTATTCTTCCCTTCCGTCAAGAATGAATGAACAATAAAATGTACCCTTTGCACAGGACTTTAAAGAAACAGACGTAGCACATTTCAGCACAAATTCTGCTATTCCTGCTCCACACCTGTGGTGACCATCTACCGCACCAATAGTAGCGCTCTGACGGCAACGTATGCAGAATTTATCCATTCGAGACTTAACCTGTGGAAATGTTGCACTATCCTGGCTACAAGGGAGATCTTTGAAGACTTCTATATCCTACACAGTCTGTACAACTTTGAACGGTGGGCTAGCGCTGTGACTTGATTACAGAACCATCACTCGGTGTCAGTTTTCTGCGTACCACTCCCCTAAGACAGCCCTTTTACAATGAGTATCAACGATGTCGTTAGCGTAAATAGAGAAACCAACATTTTCTCCACCACAGATTGGTATTTTTGGTCTGCTATAAGTGCGTTCTCCTTGTCAAATACCTTGTTTTCCGACTGGATCAAAAGACTGTGACTTCCGTCGCCGTTCATCTATATGTATCACTTGTAACTTTTGTTTCCTGCGTAGAGAATAGAGGATTTTCTTGGTAGTGCGTGGTACTACATGATACACGCTGCGCACTGAAGAACTATGATGGCTGCTCTTTCAGAATAGTGTGAAATATACATACATGCAGACTCAAGAATGCTTTTGTTTGGTAGCAAGATGCACCCATCAGTTTCTCGCCACTAGTTTACCTACTGAAGCAACGTTCTCTTCAGTAACCTACACATAAGATTCACGTGCGCATACAGTTGTCTGGGAGAGGGAGTGGCCGCAGGGGGGGGGGGGGGGGGGGGAGAGGGTGATGGAGGGGGAATGATATGATTCACTGAGTCACTTACGTCGCAGTTTGTTGACTCTTATTTACGTTAGCAAACAAGTGATATCGATGGTGGGATTTGTTTAACACACAGAGTCCCAAAATATGTTTGAGAGGCCAAAAAATAAAACGTATTTATGTAGTACTGCGTAACGTCCAGCGCATATTAGTGCAATAAGACGGAATGCGCCTGCATTAGTCATTAAAAGTTTGAGATGACCCACCTAAGACGTACGAATTTTCGCATATTATAGAGAACGTTATGTCAGTACATGGGCAAGGCGGAAGCAGAGAACAGATTGAACTCATAAAGAAGGTTCTCAGTATTCCTGAAGCTATTTTATTATTTCTGACAACGAAGTTTGCTTCTGGAGATTATTTTGTGATCAACTAGTGTGAATCTTACAAGGGGAGGCCACAACGTATGGGGTCACATATTTACTTCAGACTCTGTACACCCTTAGTACGCCACTGAAACAACATAACGTGCAAGTACTACGGTATGCTACTCTGGCACTTCCGAGAAACTCGCAAGAGAAGTTTTACGCGCCTATTATAAGAGTATAACGGATTTGCCTGTGAGTAGGTACCTGATGTTTTCGTGGTCAGCATTCGAGCTTCGTAAGACAAACGTGTATGAGGCGAAGGTTCGACTCCTGCTATAACTTAATTTTTAAACCATATATTTTTCATCACCGGTCATATTAATTATTTTACACGATATTTGAGAGATAATGTAACTAAAAATAAACACCTGTATTTGCAAGAATTTTTAGTGAATTTCCTGTTATTTGACTACTTACCACTTTTAATTAAATTTAGTAATTAGAACAAACATATTTATACCTATCCACAAGTAAATGAAGTAACGCATAGAGTTCTCCTGAAAATGCATAGCTGTCGTGATCTGCGAAATCCCTTACACATGCAATCTGGTAAGCTACGCGAAACTACTTTGCACCTCGAAGCATCGAGTTGTAGAGGCAGGCCCCATTTGGCAGTTAACGTGCGTAGCGACGTGACGTTGTAAATGTAGCAATAACGAATACTGTAGGTGCAATTTTTTTGAATATCACAGAATTCACACTTGTGCTACAAAAATTAAGGTCTGAGCGGGAGTCGAATCGTCGCCTCATACAAGTTCGTCTTCCGTAGCTCGAACGCTAACCGCTTCACCACCAATAGCGCTAACGTCCGGCACCTACGCACAGATACATCAGTTACATACTTGCACATTATGTTGTTTCAATGACCTACTAAAGGTTTACAAAGTTTGAAGTAAATCCGTGATCCCAACGTGTGGTCTCCCTTTGATAGTTACGACCAAAAGAAAATTACATTCCGTAAGGGGAAATAAAATTAAAATAGTACTGAAGAGTATTTCCCCAATTTCACTTATTTTCTCAGAATTACTACGGTACAATTTGCGCAGAGAAGAAACTTTCTTTTTTTTAAAAACCAGACGTCTGTAAGTAAATCAAGTAACGAGACGTATTCTACATTGAGGAAGAATAGGAAAGGGTTAGTTTTGGTAAGTTACATGGGCGGAACGTTTCTGAAGGGCTGCTTTGATCACCGCTGCGCGAGAGTTGAACGGTAAGGACGAGGGAGAGGGAGACTTTCTGATGACAGAGTCACTCACAAATTAGGGTATCCGTACTAAAAATTGTCGGAGACAGACATTAATGTATTAATGCGCAGTGATTTTCTGCGGATCGCATTACCTTTCCTAGAGTTTCAAATTCGGACTTCACGCGGAGTCTCAAGTTGTGGTGAAATCAGATCCTTGACTAGTCTCAACAGGCTTATCCCGAGGCATCGAAGAAAAAAAATTACACTATCTGTTGTAAAAACGCAACTTTACTTTGGTGTATGAAGCGACGTGCTCGTGTGATTACGATCATGACGAGCGTCCTGTGCACTGCGACGCCGGACGGACTGTGTGTGAACCAGCGTCTGTTAGGCAGTTGCCTAGCAAAGTCATCTGACAGAAGACGCGAACAAATTTCGCTGTCCAATAGTCTTGATAATTATATCAATTCGAGACACGAAGTGCGTCTACAGCACACTTCCGGCTTTGATGAAGAGCGCACAGCGGCTGAACTTAAGAATCTCCGTCAGGGCGTCACAGCAGGCTCTGGCGATTTACGGTGGCCAGTGCGCCGAGGGAGGACGGTACATGTGGGCCCCCGGAATCCGTAAATTATCCACAGACTCTACCACGCGCTCTTCAGCCCCGAGGTATCATAAATGACACCGTTGTCTTTTTTTTCTTTTTGTTCTCCACATTTCATACGCAGCTGAACTTTTTCTGGCTTGTGGTATCATGTACGACACAATCCTGCTTGCAACAGCTCACTTGTTCGTCCTTCTGCCGAGCGCCAAGAGGTCGAAATGCTGATTGCGAACTTCGGATTTTGAAACTGCACAACATATCTCGGCGAAATAAAGGACATGTCTTCTTCTAATTACCAGACTTTTCATATGCTTCACAAACTTAAACGTGCACAGACATTCCTCCAACATTAGCTAGCTGTAATTCAATGTTACAACGTGTTTAAAAGCTTCAAACTTTTGGGTATCAAAAACGATACCACCCAACTCGAGGCCGAATTTGTTTACGTCAGTTAAAGTGGATTTTTTCGCTTGATTCCCAGGCTTGACCGATATCATCAAAAGAACAGCTCAAAATGCAGGACAGAAGGCTGCAGAGGCCTCAGCTTTATACGGCGAGAGCAGTGCAAAACGTTCCTTTGCTCCACTAGTGACAGTAATTGCTTTAACACATTGCACAAACCGCAAAATTAAATCAGGACGAATAATGTTAACTTAATGTTGATCCTTGTACTAATATGAAGAAAAGCTGCAAAACTTTGAAAAATATCCAGGAGCATCCGCAAACTGTAATATTTGAAAAAATGCTTCAAAACCAAGATCGCATTTAAATATCTAAAGTAAATGCAAAAAGTAACATCTCTCACCACGCTGTCACTTAGCGGACATAAGAGCTTGCTTCACACAGCGCCCGATTTAGTACAGCTCCAGACGAACATGGGCGTGGTTGCACACAATCGCCGAAAGTTGCACGGAAACATGATTGTAAATAGTACTTTTATGAACGACGTGCTGATTGGTTGTTATCTACTTGCTGCTACAGCTTGCATTTCCAACTAATTACACTTTCAGGACTGTCAGAGAACAGAGTCATTCTAAATATGGACCCATTTTCAAAACTTCGTATTTATTCAAGTACAAATGCAAAATCAACAAGCTTTATGCCCATAAAAAGAGGAAGTTTCGAAGTTTTTTTATAATGTTTAATATCAATTTAATCATTTGTAATTATTTGTGATAAATCGGTATTTAATAATTATTTAATAATTAAAAATGTGATAAATGTTCAATGTGGCGACCATTGGCTGCACGCAAAACGACGCGGTAGCCGAACTCGTCCCACACACGCGTATCTGCTGTTACTGAGTGCACGGCAGCAGTGATCCGGTTCCGCAGATCGTTCAGAGTGGTTGACAGAGGTAGGACGTAAACAGCTTCCTTCACATAACCGCGTAAGAAATAGTCGCCGGTTGAGAGATCAGATCTCGGTGACCAGAAGTGCATAGCCAGGTCTTCAAGTCCCCTGCGACCGATCCAGCGCTGACGAAGGGAGTCATTCAAAAAGCCTCGTACATCACGGTGCCAATGGGGTTGAAAAATAACGTGCTGGGAATCTCCCATAACTTGAGGGAACAGTCATTGTTTCAATATGTCCAGGTACGTGATTCCAGTTACAGTCCTTCCCGCGAAGAAAAATGGTCCATAAACCTTTGTACGGGATACGGCACAGAACACGTTGATCATCAGTGACACTCTTTCGTGTTGCAATAGTGAATGTGAATTTTCCAAACCCCATTTGTGAACATTGTGTCTGTTGACTTTTCCACTAAGGTGGAACGTCGCTTCATCACTAAAACTTACAAGCTGTAGAAATGCGTCATCCTCCATCTTTGCTAGGACATAACCACAGCCGGCCGGAATGGCCGTGCGGTTCTAGGCGCTACAGTCTGGAACCGCGAGATCGCTACGGTCGCAGGTTCGAATCCTGCCTCGGACATGTATGTGTGTGATGTCCTTAAGTTAGTTAGGTTTAATTAGTTCTAAGTTCTAGGCGACTGATGAACTCAGAAATTAAGTCGCATAGTGCTCAGAGCCATTTTTTAACATAACCACAAAGTGCGAGACGCTTCTCAATGTCACTGGGGTTGAGAGCCTGCACAAGTTGTAATCGGTTGGGCTTGTACAGAAAACACCGTCCATACAGTCGCCTGGGGCAGCGCACAAAACTTTCTTGAATCCGTTGATCATTATCCTCTGACACACGCGGTCGGCCTGTGCTTTTTCCTTTACACACACTCCCAGTCTTTAAATTGCTTAAACCAACTGCTAATGCTTTTGCGAATTGCTGGTTGAATACCGAATTTGATAGGGAATGCCCGCTGCATTGCAATCTGTGACTCAGTTTTCGCGAACTCATGAAAGCAGAAAACCTTGTGCTCCACAGCCGCCATCTCACTCACAACTGACAATGAAACGGAATGACGACCCTATTGCCGCGCGAACTCTACCGGCCGCTTCTGAAACCATCACCGCCTGCCCACCACCGCCCACCAAAAACCTTGAAACTTCCACTTTTCATTGGTATAAAGCTTATTCATTTTGGTTTATTACTTGAATACAAAACAATTTTTGAAAATGGGTCCATCATTTAGAGTAACCCTTTATGTGCATATTTTTGAAAAAGGTTAGGATGTCACCTATACGTAAAATATTATACTTAGTTTTTCTTTCCTACTGATATAGAAAATATGTTAAACAAATGCAGTGTGTGTGTACGTCGTACTACAGGTCCAAAGGCGACAGCAGAGTACTGCTGAAACCGGTCGCAGTAAAAAAAAAAAAAAAATTTTTTTTAATTAAACGCGATCTTGGCTCTGAAGTATGTCTTCAAATATTACTTGGAAAAATTTTTCTATAGCAATTTTGTTCCAATATTTTCAATTGTTTGCTTACAATTGTTGAAAATTTTGATACCAGGTGTGTATTTTGACCTGTCTTGGAACGTATGGCAAATATGAGGAATATGTATACGGTACATGATTTAAGTTATGTGCATAGTTGTCCTGCTTAAGTCCTTACGTATCATATACGGTATCATCTATAAAAAAAAATCACTACGGTCTCAAAAAAATTTTTGAGGGTCATCACATTAACAAAAAGCATCACTCCTACTTCTCATAACTGCTTGGGACTGAAGATGATGGAAGTCATAAGTAGGCTCAACGGCGACTCAGTAAATATTGTTGTTAGGAACCTTGAAACTCAAAACGTACGACCAGGGAAATACCAGGTTACGTAGAAACAAGCGTGGGTGCAAATAACCGAAAACCGAAATTGAGGAATACGGACGCAGGAAGAGTAATAGCTAAGGCCAACGTTAGAGCGTAATATATACAAGTCCATGAAGGCGAATAAAGGCAGCACTGAGTCAAAATTCGATTACCAATAATGATAGAAGACAGCAATGACTAAAAATTGCGATACGGTAAGACTTAAGAGAGTGAACAATCGCTTAAGCAACTGTAGTATGTGGTGTGCTTCCGGTGGGCACGATCACGCTGTAGGCTTGAATGACAGTCAACTAGTCATACTACGCCTACAAAGAACTAATAGACACGAATGTTAGAAAGTTACACGGAATGAAGCCTGGTCGAATATAGCAAAATACACCAGAAAATAGCTGGCAGGTTATTGCAGCGGTGCCCAAGTAAGAAGGCGTGTGTGCGATGCTTTCTACGCAGACGGAGGCAGAGAATACTTTGCGGCGATGCCAGGGTGTTCCCTCTCACTCCCCCCACCACCACCCCGTTTCCAGCTCTACCAGTTGATAGGCAACGCTGTGGAGCTGCGCCACGCTGGCCTGTGTTGCTGTCCCTGTTTCTCGCTAGAAATGGAAATGAGCGTACAGAATTGTGGGTCGGGAGTCTCCATTCCGGGGAAGTTCGGCCGCCGAGGGCAAGTACTTATTGCATTCGACGCCACAATGGGCGACTTGCGCGTCGGAGATGGGGATGAAATGATGATGAGGACAACGCAACACCCAGTCCCTGAGCGGAGAAAATCTCCTGCCTCAGCTGGGAATCTAACCCGGGACCCTTGGCGTGGCATTCCGCCGCGCTGACCACTCATCTAATGGGGGCGGACTTATCGCTAGAAAAAAATTATATGCTCGGAAAACCATCAATGGAGCTTCTCAAAGTAACATTGTCGTGCATGCTTTATGCTGCCCATAATTAACACTACAGTGGTTTTCCTCCCTGGGTCATTCGCAAAAATTATTATTTTTTATTAAATGCATTATTACTGCTTGCACAACCAAACCGATGAAATATGTGGCTGTAACACTGGAAAGTGAGACAAAATGGAACAAACACGTACGAACGGTAGTAGGGAATGCGGATGGTCGACTTTGGTTAATTGGGAGAAGAAAAGTGTGGTTCATTTGTAAAGGAGGCCGCATACAGGACGCTTGTACGACCTGTTATTGAGTACGGCTCGAATGTTTGGGTTCGGTACCTGGCCGGATTAAAGGAAGACATGGAAGCAATTCAGAGGCGGGCCGCTAAATGTCCCCCCGATAGACTCAAACAACACGTAAGTGTTATGAATATATTTGGAAGCTCAAGTAGAAGTCCTTGGACGTAAGGCGACGTTCTTTCCAAGGAACACAACTAAGAAAATTTAGAGAACCGACATTTAAAGCTTTATGCAGAACGACCCTACTGCTGCCGACATATAATTCTCGTAAGGACCAAGAAGATAATATAGGAGGAAACTTGGGCTCATACGGAGCCACAAGACAGTCGCTTTCCCCTCGCTTTACCGTCAAGTGGAACGGAAAATGGAACGACTATTAGTGGTACAGGGCACCCTGCGCGACGTACTGCACGGTGGCCGGCCGAGTATATATGTACATACGAGGCATGTCCAAAACGAAACCGAACTTTTGCTATGTCAGCTTTACTGCTTATGGTACAACATTTTAAGCACTGCCCCCTTGAAAACATTCTCCTCTCAAAATGGTTCAAATGGCTCTGAGCACTATGGGACTTAACATCTGAGGCCATCAGTCTCCTAGAACTTAGAACTGCTTAAACCAAACTACCCCCCCCCCCCCCCCCCCATGAACCATGGACCTTGCCGTTGGGGGGGAGGCTTGCGTGCTTCAACGATACAGATAGCCGTACCGTAGGTACAACCACAACGTAGGGGTATCTGTTGAGAGGCCAGACAAACGTGTGGTTCCTGAAGAGGGGCAGCAGCCTTTTCAGTAGTTGCAGGGGTAACAGTCTGGATGACTGACTAATCTGGCCTTGTAACACTAACCAAAATGGCCTTGCTGTTCTGGTACTGCGAACGGCTGAAAGCAAGGGGAAACTACAGGCGCAATTTTTCCCGAGGGCATGCAGCTTTACTGTATGATGATGCCGTCCTCTTGGGTAAAATATTCCGGAGGTAAAATAGTACCCCATTCGAATCTCCGGTCGGGGACTACTTAAGAATACGTCGTTATCAGGAGAAAGAAAACTGGCGTTCTACGGATCGGAGCGTGGAATGTCAGATCACTTAGTCGGGCAGGTAGGTTAGAAAATTTAAAAAGGGAAATGGATAGGTTGAAGTTAGATATAGTGGGAATTAGTGAAGTTCGGTGGCAGGAGGAACAAGACATCTAGTCAGGTGACTACAGGGTTATAAACACAAAATCAAATAGGGATAATGCAGGAGAAGGTTTAATAACGAATACGAACATAGGAATGCGGGTAAGCTACTACAAACGGCATAGTGAACGCATTATTGTGGCCAAGATAGATACGAAGCCCACACCTACTACAGTAGTACAAGTTTATATGCCAACTAGCTCTGCAGATGACGAAGAAATTGAAGAAATGTATGATGAAATAAAAGAAATTATTCAGATCGTGAAGGGAGACGAAAATTTAATAGTCATGGGTGATGGAATTCGAGTGTAGGAAACGGGAGAGAAGGAAACGTAGTAGGTGAATATGGATTGGGGCTAAGAAATGAAAGAGGAAGCCGCTAAGAAATGAAAGAGGAAGCCGCCTGGTAGAATTTTGCACAGAGCACAACTTAGTCATAGCTAACACTTGGTTTAAGATTCATGAAAGAAGGTTGTATACATGGAAGAACCCTGGAGATACTAAAAGGTTTCAGATAGATTATATAATGGTAAGACAGAGATTTAGGAACCGGGTTTTAAATTGTAAGAAATATCCATGGGCAGATGTGGACTCTGACCACAATCTGTTGGTTATGAAATGTAGATTAAAACTGAAGAAACTGCAAAAATGTGGGAATTTAAGGAGATGGGACCTGGATAAACTGAAAGAACCAGAGGTAGTAAAGAGTTTCATGGAGATCATAAGGGACCAATTGACAGGAATGGGGGAAAGAAATACAGTAGAAGAAGAATGGGTAGCTTTGAGGGATGAAGTAGTGAAGGCAGCAGAGGATTTAAGTAGGTAAAAAGACGAGGGCTAGTAGAAATCCTTGGGTAACAGAAGAAATATTGAATTTAATTGATGAAAGGAGAAAATATAAAAATGCAGTAAATGAAGCAGGCAAAAAGGAATACAAATGTCTCAAAAATGAGATCGACAGGAAGTGCAAAATGGCTAAGCAGGGATGGCTAGAGGGCAAATGTAAGGATGTAGAGGCTTATCTCACTAGGGGTAAGATAGATACTGCCTACAGCAAAATTAAAGAGACCTTTGGGGATAAGAGAACCACTTGTTTGAACATCAAGAGCTCAGATGGAAACCCAGTCCTAAGTAAAGAAGGGAAAGCAGAAAGGTGGAAGGAGTATATAGAGAGTCTATACAGGGGCAACGTTCTTGAGGACAATATTATGGAAATGAAAGAGGAGGGTGAGGAAGATGAAACTGGAGATATGATACTGCGATAAGAGTTTGACAGAGCACTGAAAGACCTAAGTCGAAACAAGGCCCCGGGAGTAGACAACATTCCATTAGAGCTACTGACAGCCTTGGGAGAGCCAGTCCTGACAAAACTCTACCATCTGGTGAGCAAGATGTATAATACATGCGAAATTCCCTCAGACTTCAAGAAGAATATAATAATTCTAATCCCAAAGAAAGCAGGTGTTGACAGATGTGAAAATTGCCGAACTATCAGTTTAATAAGCTGCAGCTGCAAAATACTAACACGAATTCTTTACAGACGAATGGAAAAATTAGTAGAATCCGACCTTGGGGAAGATCAGTTTGGATTCCGTAGAAATACTGGAACACGTGAGGCAGTACTGACCTCGCGACTTATCTTAGAAGAAAGATTAAGGAAAGGAAAACCTACGTTTCTAGAATTTGTAGACTTAGAGAAAGCTTTTGACAATGTAGATTGGAATACTCTCTTTCAAATTCTGAAGGTGGCAGGGGTAAAATACAGGGAGCGAAAGGCTATTTACAATTTGTACAGAAACCAGATGGCGGTCATAAGAGTCGAGGGGCATGAAAGGGAAGCAGTGGTTGGGAAGGGAGTGAGACAGGGTTGTAGCCTCTCCCCGATGTTATTCAATCTGTATATTGAGCAAGCAGTAAAGGAAACAAAAGAAAAATTCGGAGTAGGTATTAAAATCCATGGAGAAGAAATAAAAACTTTGAGGTTCGCCGATGACATCGTAATTTGTCAAAGACAGCAAAAGACTTGGAAGAGCAGTTGAACGGAATGGATAGTGTCTTGAAATGAGGATATAAGATGAACATCAACAAAAGCAAAACGAGGATAATGGAATGTAGACGAATTAAGTCGGGTGATGCTGAGGGAATTAGATTAGGAAATGAGACACTTAAAGTAGTAAATGAGTTTTGCTATTTGAGGAGCAAAATAATTGATGATGGTCGAAGTAGAGAGGATATAAAATTTAGACTGGCAATGGCAAGGAAAGCGTTTCTGAAGACAAGAAATTTGTTAACATAGAGTATAGATTTAAGTGTCAGGAAGTCATTTCTGAAAGTATTTGTATGGAGTGTAGCCATGTACGGAAGTGAAACATGGATGATAACTAGTTTGAACAATAAGACAATAGAAGCTTTCGAAATGTGGTGCTACAGAAGAATGCTGAAATTAGATGGGTAGATCACATAATTAATGAGGAAGTATTGAATAGGATTAGGGAGAAGAGAAGTTTGTGGCACAACTTGACTAGATGAAGGGATCGGTTGGTAGGACATGTTCTGAGGCATCAAGGGATCACCAATTCAGTATTGGAGGGCAGCGTGGAGGGTAAAAATCGTAGAGGGAGACCAAGAGATGAATACACTAAGATGATTCAGAAGGATGTAGGTTGCAGTAGGTACTGGGAGATGAAGAAGCTTGCGCAGGATAGAGTGGCATGGAGAACTGCATCAAACCAGTCTCAGGACTGAAGACCACAACAACAACAACAACAACAACAACAACAACAAACCTAACTAACCTAAGGACACCACACACACACCCATGTCCGAGACAGGATTCGAACCTGCAACCGTAGTAGTCGCTCGGTTCCGGACTGAAGCGCCTAGAACCGCTCTTCTACAACGGCCGACATAGTCCCCTCCACTAGCAATACACCGTTCCCACCGTTTCTTCCAGTTTTGGAACGCCTGCTGGAACACATTATGTGGAATGGCGCGCAGGTTTCTCGTCGCATTGTCCTGTATCTTCTCTATGGTTTGGAAACGACATCCTTTCAACGTGTTTTTCAGTTTGGATAACAGGAAAAAATCTGCTGGGGCTACGTCTGAAGAATACGGTGGATGGGGCACAACGGGAATGTGGTGTTTTGCTAGACAGTTGCAGACAAGGAGTGACGCGTGAGTTGGTGCATAGATGTGATGCAACCTCTAACTCTGGTTTTCCCACATTTCAGGCCTCTTCCTGCGCACAGGATCCCTCATGCGTACTGGAGTTCCCTGGTGGAGTTCCTTGTTTACCGTCTGACCAAGTGGCACAAATTCTCATGTTGGATAATGCCTTTGTAGTCAAAGAACACAACGAACATCACCTTTATCTTTGACCGACGCATGCATGTTTTTTTGGTCGAGGTGACCCTTTGCTCGCTGACTACGACGACTGCTTTTTTGTTTCAGCATCATAGACGTACACTCACGTCTCATCGCCTGTTATCATGTTCTTAAGAAAATTTTCATTGTCATTAACAGCGGCAAGCAGTTCCTCGCACATTTCAACAAGGGTCCTTTTCTGATATTCAGTCAAAAAAACGCGGTACGAATTTTGCCCGACAGGACGCATCTTAAGTTGATGACATGATCCTACACTTATACCCACCTATCAGTGACTTCCGGAGCAGTTAAACGACAATTTCCGCGAATGACAGTACGAGTGCTATCCACATTGCCATCATCTGTTGATGTGGAAGGACCTCCAAACTTGGAATCGTCACAGACCGACAATCTGCGCTGTTGAAAACGTTTAAAGCACACGTAGCACAGTGCAGTCCTCCCCGTATGCTTCGCTAAGCATCTGAAATTTCTCTGTGAAAGTTTTGCCAAGTTTTTAGCAGAATTTCACACACATAGGGTGTTCTTCAAGCCCCTCCCTTGCACTAACCCGACGAGCACCCTCAACACATGAGTACTTCAGCGGCTGTGGTTCGCTTGCTAATTGTCCGAGCGACACAAGGCAAATGGAAGTTCGTTGTCTAAACCTGCCGCTAGGTGCGCTCAGCAGCCGCAGCGCCCTATTTCAAAGGTTCGGGTTCCTTTTGAACACACGTCGATAACAAACAACCGGAAGTTTGCTGTATAAAAAAAATTTTAAAAATGGCCATGCGACTTGCAATAGGCACACGGTCAGAGCTCTTTACTATCACTTGTCGACGGGGAACTAAATAATTCCCCACGGCCTTGGACTAAATTGGCGGACACTGAATACCGTCCGCATTCAGAACATGGCGAGAGTGGAACAATTGTGGCACGGCACAGTGGGCTAGGCGCCGGCCTCGCTGCAGGTGGTGGAGCCGAGTGGAGTGAGGGCACCCGCCGACGGCGGCCGCAACGCGACCGTCCCCGGGGCCGCAGTATTTGCGGACGCGGCTCCGGTTGCGCGGCGCGGCGCGGGCAATCCATCAGGGCGCAGCCTTCGGCCGGCTCGGGTCGCACAGCGCAGCGCGGCGCACCAACGGACCTCGGAATTGGCGGAAATGAAACCGCAGCGCAAACACCTGCCCGCTCGCAGGCGAGCGGACCTCCAGAACCACCAGTTAATCACCTCGTCGCTCGCGAATATTCGTCGCCATTCACCGACACGTGAAGCATACAGCGAACTGGACACTGATTTTGCTCATCTTTCGCACCACTGTAGGTCATATAGGGTGACAATTTTATTGAACTATACGGGAAATTCCATTAGAACTACTGACAGCCTTGGGAGAGCCAGTCCTGACAAAACTCTACCACCTGGTGAGCAAGATGTATGAAACAGGCGAAATACCCTCAGACTTCAAGAAGAACTTTAAATGCGAACATTTTTAGGTTAGGCTTTACCGTGACTGTTATTGACATTAAATGAAACAATAAGTTTACTGTTACCAGTCACTGTTTATTTGTTTCCACGACGCGTTTCGAAGGTTTAAACCTCCATCATCAGGTGGATATACATCAGTTAATATGGCATTTGTGTGTTTGTGTTATGTTACGATTTCTTTGGAGGAAGTTGTGACACTGTCTCCAGTGGTCACAGGATCCTTTCACAGTCGTAACACGTCACATGAACACTATCATATTGTGATATAGTTCAATATTTGTTATCCTGTATTTAGATGAACCAAATAGCGCTGTAATAGTATGCGATTCTCAAGTATTTTATAAAAACTGATGTTCATCTAAATCATTATCTACACTCCGCAAACCACTTTACAGAGAATGGTGGAGGCAACTTCTGATTCTACTACCTCTGCCACCCTTCCCTGTTTCATTTCTGAATGCCGCGTCCGAACAATGACTGCCGGTAAGCCTCCTCATGACACCTTATGTCTCTGATTTTCTGCTTATGATCATTACATGTGACGTTTGTGGAAGTAATACAGGATGTCACCGTGATGATGGTGCAAATTTTCAGGGTTAATGGTGTAGGATAAATGTATCAGTTTGAGGTACGGGACCCTAGTCCGAAGACGCCCGAGTCGAATGTGATAAGCAAAAATCGTTCTGTTACCTCTGACAGCTGGAATACATGTACCAGTACTGATTTAGCTCAGATTGTAGGCTAGGCAACTTTTAGAGGCGGTGTCTAATAAAAACGACTCTAAAATCCATATCTGAGGAGCTATTAGCATTTGTTCATGTCCACAAATATGAAACACATCTTCTCCACTGAACAACTACTCAAGCTCTTAAGGTACGCATTTTGAGGCCCATGTTTATTAGACACTTTTTGCTATTTTTGGTCCATATTAGCACCTCCGAAAATTGCCTACCCTACGATCTTTGCAACAACAGTACTGTAGGTATAGTCTGCTGTCAGAGGTACCAGAACGATTTTCGCTTATAATTTTCTACTCGAGGGTTTTGGACCACGGTCCCTTACCCCAAAAATGGCACGTTTACTCTTCACCATCACCCCTGATAGTTTTTCACTTCACTTCATCACGGAATCACCCTGTATATTGGCCGACTCTTCACGGAATGCCTACTTACCCTTTAACTTCAATTTTAAACCTCTCTGTGAGGCACAATGCCTCCCTTCAAGCATATACCACTGGAGTTGAAGCATCTGTGTATTGTTCTTCAGTCAACTGAACGGTCTCGTGACGAAACGCGCCGCTTTCGTAGCATCATCTCTCTCTCTCTCTCTCTCTCTCTCTCTCTCTCTCTCTCTCTCTCTCTCTCTCCTCTATCAAATTAATCTGGTAAGGGTCGCAGACTGATGGGTAATATTCAAGAAATAGTCAAACGAGTATTTTGTAATCCATTTCTTTCGTCCATCAATTATATTTTCTTAAGATTCTTCCTATGAATCTCAGCCTGGCATCTGCTTTTTCTACAATTTCTTTTTATGTGGTCATTCCACTTTTGGTCTCGTCGTAGGATTACATACAGATATTTTACAGTGCATATTGTTTCCACTGATGTGTCGACAATATTTTGTTCATACAATGGTGGCCAACTTGTCTAAACTTCAATGACTTCTACAGGATTCCTACAGGAGAGCCCCAGTCGTCAAGCAACGTTAACGGTCCTTTCTGCCATGTCAGCCAGTAAAATATGTGATTTTTATGATTTTTTAAACTAATGAAGCAATCGACGTAAATATTTTTGCAGATTGTTTATTGATTCTTGGAGAGCATATTTTTGATTTTTTAAAGAAATTGTCACCTTTAAGCGACTCGAGGAGTCAAAGTTGCTCTGTCAAATGGTTTAAATGGCTCTGAGCACTATAGGACTTAACTTCTGAGGTCATCAGTCCCCTAGAACTTAGAACTACTTAAACCTAACTAACCTAAAAACATCACACACATCCATGCCCGAGGCAGGATTCGAACCTGCGACCGTAGCGGTCACGCGGTTCCAGACTGAAGCGCCTAGAACTGCGAGACCACCGCGGCCGGCGTTGCTCTGTCCAAAATCAGGTGTGTCCATGATTAGAGTCTGTGGGGCGGCGGGTTAATAATAATAATAATAATAATAATAATAATAATAATAATAATATAATCAGCCATAAGTAATGGGAGGAAAGATTTGGAATATCGTTCGCTGTCTTCTACGAGAGCCTGAGAACTATTTCTGTGGTCAGCCAGAAATCGATGGATAACATACTGGCCATAGTTCCCATTCTGGAAGTCCACATTCTTGTCCAGTCCACTGACATAAATGTTTTTACTCTCTATCTGCTCAGCGGGATCAGGACTACAATTACGAGTATAAATGAAGAGTTTGAGTTCTAATTTGATAGATATATTTCATAAAGTATTACAAACACATCATTGTAATCTTTATTATGTCGATACTAATAGTAAATCTCTCTATCCTAAAGAGCACTATGAACAGTTCAGAGGCGACCTCTATAGTAAGTTCCTAATAAATTGTCTTCTTTCGCCCTGACTTCTGATAATCAACATAACTGCTCGCCACAAAAGTGGAAAATAATTGTTACCACTTGCCACGCAGATTTGTTAACATTTCGGGCGGCACACTAACAGTTACTTCTGCGAAATCTAAGCGGTCCAGGACGGTGTACAGTCCTCGTTAGTTCACTTTCCATTATTCCTGAATATAAGCGTTTGGTAACAGCCTGTCTCTGACGTCGGCTGAGGCAGCGCGCACTCCGGCGTTTGACTGGCGCGCATCGTACAAAGGCTGGGTGCGAAGTCGAGCCTAGTCTTGCCTCTCGGGCAGTGTTCATGTATGTGGCGCAGCGGACGGGCAAGGGACCACCTGCTGTCATCCAATGGCTCTGAGCACTATGGGGCTTAACATCTATGGTCATCAGTCCCCCAGAACTTAGAACTACTTAAACCTAACTAACCTAAGGACATCACACAACACCCAGCCATCACGAGGCAGAGAAAATCCCTGACCCCGCCGGGAATCGAACCCGGGAACCCGGGCCTGGGAAGCGAGAACGCTACCGCACGACCACGAGATGCGGGCAGCTGTCGTCCGCCCTATACCCACGGTAGCAGCCTCTAAACGGGCACTTTCACAGACACACAATATTTTATAACACTGTTGTGTATTAATTTATAATCTTCATAATTTTTGTATGCATGTAGTTAAGTTGATTAAATTTAAAGAAAAAGTTTTAGCTGGCCTGCATTTAAACTTTGCCGTCTAGAATTTTCAGAACGGAACTGACAGTACAACGTGACCTCTGAACTACAACTTTAAGAGACCTTGCGTTAGTTATTATTTACATCCAGGCCTTGAATCTTGTTATAGCTCTATTATTCAACATGTTTCATCACGTGCTGTAACCAAAACTTTCTATCATTAATATAATAAATTAAAAATATTGAGTGTCATGTAATATTTTGTCTAATGTAATATCTTGTATATACACCTTTTATTAACCTTACACGTTCCACATCATTACGAAATGTCGTATTCGTGATCTATGGAACAAGTACTAATCTAATCTAATCTACTTAATCTACTGCAAATAAGGGCATTTTAGTTCCAAATTAAGTTTCCTGCAAATTACTCGAAAACTATTAGAGGAAGCTGACCGACGGTTCATAATTAATGTTTTTATGTTGAACAGAAGCGTCATACAAATTTTCATATTTCTAAGTCTAATATTTAGCGCCTTCAGTTTTTCTTAAAAACAGGGATTCTGACAAAAATATTTCTTTAATCACGTTGAGACTTGTACCAGTTGATTTTGACATAGGTGTGCATATTATGACCAATTTTTGGGTTTCTAGTTTTATTATTTAGCGCTACTCATTTTTTTTCTTAAAACGATGTATTTTGGGGGGAAATACTGACCTGATCATTCTGAGATTTAACAGTTCACAAATTAATATACTGAAGCACATGCTAACAACTTTAACTTTTAAGTCCATTCTTAAATTATGGTGCAATACTTGTTTGCTACGCACAGTCGCGTTGTGGTGACTTGGCACAACTAGCAGTGAACTGGGCTAAGTTCCGGCACACTCGCTCGCCTCTGTATTTCTCCAATGATACAGCGCTTGTTTCGCCACAAGTCCTGCAATCTGTCAATCTTATTTGAAATACGTATTTAAAAAAAATCTTAATAGGATAACGTACACAGATTAATAGCACGGTTTTTTTGAAATTTGAAAAAAAAATAAAGGACGGACGTTTGAAACAAAGATGTAGTTTTGTCGTGTGTTACTGGTAAGTTGTTTGCAGTAACTAATGAGGTAATTGAAATAAAAAGTAGCCTATTCCTCCTTGAGAACATGCCCGAGGACTAATTCGGCCAAATTTCAGAAAGATATCTCCATTAGTGTGCCCGCAATTCATTCCGTCAGCTTGAAACACACTGTATATCAATCTGACTGACTGGACTGCGGTCACACTAATAAAAACATATTTTTAAAATTTGTCTCAATTACTCCTTGAGTATGCACGAAGGGACTAACAGGCTACTTTTTATATTAATTTATTCATTACTTACTGCAAACACAACAAAAAACACACGACAAAACTACGTAGTTGTTTCAAATGTCCACCCTTTCTTTATTTTTCTAAAGTTCAAAAAACCTTTCTATTACTTCGTCCGCGTTATCCTATAGATGGTCTCAAATAAGCTTGGCAGATTGCAGGAATTCCATCATGGACACACCTGATTTTGGACAGAGCAACTTCAACTCCTCAAGGTGGGAGCTTAAAGGTGACAATTTCTTTATGAAAAAAAGCTCTCCAAGAAATCAAGAAATAATGTGTAAAAAATTACGTTGATTGCTTCATTAATTTAAAAAATCATAAAAACCACATATTTTACAGGCTAACTGATGAGACTGGACCTTAAAGCCCAACCCGGTAAGGCGCCAGGCTACAGCTCTCCCCATTCTAAGATCGCATTTTGTCATTTTGTTCTAATCTCTCACCAGACACTTGCAAAGCTACAACGAATCGCATTTTTTTTTCGGAAACGAACAATAATGACAATAATGATATTTACAGTGGTACATTCATGGCAAGGTATAATCGAGGCATAATATGGAATCGTGATAGCGTTGTGTCAGTCTTGCGTTGTAAAATTTCACAGCCAAGTTAGAAATTTCCAGAGAGGATTGCAGAATGCTTCTACATTGTTGCAGGACCTGAGAGAAATATCACCTTACGCTTCATTCGCCCTCTCAGGTGACGGGTCGGGTAATCGTACCTATGTTGAAATACGTGTGATTTGCGCCGTAAGTCATATCTGAAGAGTCTCTCTTTTTAAATATTTCCGAACGGAAGACAATAGAATACTAAAATTAATAATTCATCATTAATCACCCAAAGGGCGTAGGGTCTTTCAGAAGACCGACGAAAGGTAGAAAAACCAATGATTTCAACCAAGAGGACGTAACAGGCAAATGCCTAAATATACAGGAAGAGGAGGAGGAAGAAGAAGAAGATAAGAATGGGGTGTATTTCCTGCTATCGTTACAAGAATCAAATGTGCGTGTCAGAAAATGTCATTCATAAAATATGCTTGGTGCAAGTCATGGGCTTCTCATGCCTTTATGGTATATACAACCCCAAATTCTGTCGGCGTATCAATGGAAACGAAGGTGGTATTCAGCATACTGTAGACTGACATGGCCGGATTACTTCCGGAGTAAACTTAAGTACGCCTTTTCTTTTGCTGCTCCAGTACTGGTAAGGAGTGCGAACCTTGAACTAATCACAAACGTCCCCACTACGCCCCATAAATTCACAATTGGGTACACATCGTTCGAATGTGGTGAAGAGGCCCTTCATTATCTGAATAAATTTCTTCACTCTACCGCGGAGTGTGTGCGGATTTTATACCGCAGAGCAGGTTAAAATTGTGTCAGACTAGGACTCGAATCTGTGACTGCCTTTCGCAGGCAAGTGCTCTATCGACTGATGTATCTGAAAACAACTTACGACCGGCCCGCACAGCTTTACTTCCTCCAGAAACTCCTCTCCTACCTTCGAAACTTCAACAGACGTTGTCCTGCGTACATTGCGGAAGAAAATAAAAGTTGCCAAGAAATGGCACCGCAGCCTAGCGGATTGTCTTCAGAGTGAATGTTTACTCTGCAGAGGAGTATGCGCAGAGCTGAAACTTCCTGATGCATTTATAGCTGTCTGCCGGACCTGGAACCTTACCTTTCGCAGGAAACGACGACGCCAAACTTCTATGCAATACAGTTTTAACCTGCCACGTAGTTTCAAAAAAGGCCTTCATTAGTTTTCTAGACAACTTCACCTAAGCCGAAGCCGCACATTCTTGTTCTATTAGAACGTCCATTAACCTGTCGGTATAGGCAGCGTTTTGAAGTTACATAAATAGCACAGCACATGCTACCCACTCCCAAGAGAGACACAAAAGTGCTCTATAATTAACATCATCTGCATGTATAGCTCCTTCTTGATGATCAGGACCCTTGAACCAATGTGACCTGCATATGAGCCAAGTCTGCCATCGAATCCTCACAGCTGGCAGCATGGAATCATTTGATCATGCTACATTTTGCCAACCCTCAAATTTCGTAAGTCCGAATTCTAATAGTCCTGAAAACTGATGCGAAACTTCCTCGGTTTCACGTTTGCCAATCATCACATGGGTGTATGACAGAGAGAAAGAAGATTATGATACAGTCTTCATTAATTATTACCTCAAAAGTCTGCCGCACCGATCTTCATAAGGAACATATTCCAGAGCTGTCGTGTTTCAAATTTGAATATGCTTACGAACTTGCAATATATCTAAGTGGAAACTTCCAAGATTGGTTTGGTGAATTCACGAAGAATCAACACAAAATGTACGAATACTTCACAACATAGCGTATCAACCCAATACTGCTACATTCAATTCTGTCGCTTTCATATACCATATCCATTAGACCTCTAACGGCAAAACCACGATTTCGAGAAATCGGAACTGTTACACGCATGAGACACCAAAATACCAGGAAGTCATTTTGGATAGGTATTAAAATATCGTATCCACTTGTATAGCCGCAATCAAACCGCAGTCAGGAGTCAAGTAGTAATTTGCGGGAATCACTTGGGGAGAAGGGTTCAAGGAGTCTGTGCAAGGGAGACTTTTGCCACTTATATTTTCTCCGCAGCAATATCTACAGGAAGCTATAGTTAGGCTTCCTGTAGATGCGTGTATAGTTACGAGGAAAATTAGGGTGAGATAAATCCGTCATGAGGCTCATGGTATTTGTCAAACATACACCCGCAGCAGAAGTCTGTTTCGACATAAGTGAAGAAACCATGAATAAGAATATCCCCGTAATCTCAGATTTTACTATTAAACTGTATCAAATCAAGGGAATTGGCGTACGAAAAAGATGTGATTAAGAAGAAACAGGAACATGAAAGAGAATGGCAACAGGTAATCACTACCATGTACACCGTCCAGCAAGGTCTTCCAGTGAGCATCAACTAATAGTTTCAGTCAGTCTCTATGAAATTTAGTTTGCACCTGCTTTCAAATAAAGGTGCCTGTGTCGAGGTACCTGCCATTCACTATCTTATACACAATTTTTGGTTTAGTGAGTATACAGCACAGAGCCTGAAGTAGTGTTGCTATACCCAGAGTTTGCAGAAAATCGTTACTTTGTGACTGGTAGTCTAAAAATTCGGCAAGACAGCGACGTAGAAGTCGGAACATAAAAATGAAAGCAGATGTGAAAGGAGGGGGAGGAGGAGGAGGAGGAGGAGGAGAGAGACTTCTCCTCGAAGTTCCTAATCTGAGAATTTATCGCAACTGAAATGTGATAAAATTATCTTGACCGTTCAATGCGCCACGTACATATTGACATAGCTTTTTGGCCCACTACAATTGCGATTATATACATGCATTTACGGACGTGTATTGCAGAAACAAAGATTTCGATGTTTTGAAAATAATAATAATAATAATAATAATAATAATAATAATAATAATAATAATAATTGGATTTTTCATTAGTCTTCCTGTCAACTTGACTAATAAGTTCGCCTGCGGAAAACATTTACTACAGAAAACAGCTCATAGAGGGTTCAGTATGAAGAAACACACGCACACTAAAGAACTGTATGCTATGCAGATCTTACGGATTCTATTTCAACATTGAACAGATGGGCCGATGTTTAACTTCATAGTGTAATTACCGTGTTTAGAAATCAATACACATTCTACAAATTATTTACCAGTGGCATTTCCTCTGAACGAAACGAGAATGTCGACGGGCACTGAGCACACGCCTAACCATCAGCTGCCTCCCGACCGAACGCACGAAGCGAACCAGTGGGCAGGCGCGAGAAGGGGAGCGTCGTAACGGCAGTAATACAAAAATGGGAACCACGCGGTTGAGCCGATTTTGGATCGCGCAGCTCGGGCCTGCGGTTATGGGTGTCTCGAGTTCATCGGCTGATCGCGACATCCTGACGCAAGGTACTGCAACTTTTCTTGGTTACCGCCAACAAAACGTTCAGAAAATCAGTTCGGAACTTTCAAGTACTGGACTATTTTTAAGTTCTTTTATCCATGTTGGATGTTACCGGCGGTCGTTAATGATTGTTGGTAAATAACGATTCCAGCCACAAATAGTTGATAAATGTTTTATTTTAGTATCATGATCGGTACCATCTACAGCTGGCTATTTCTTTTTATTGTTTTTAAGCCATGTGAGGATGGGCATGGTAGCCCGAAATCGGTTATGGCACTAATAAACATCTAAAAAGTATTTGTAGCCGGTTGCGTCCTTCACCAACTATTTTCTGAAGTGAATACGCATTACATTTCAAATTGTTAGCAGTGTCCAGAAGTGGAGACATTTGGCGCCCCTCACAAGGCTTGGGTGCGGGGCAAGTGATGACATTCCTAAAATTCGAGCCGTGCTGCAAAAGCCGGGACATCTGTCAAAAGCAGTCTCAAGTCTCGTCGAACCCAACCGTAGCACTGCTAATTGTAACGCCATCTTCGCCACATCCCGAGATCTGGTATTCTATCAATCATGCGGAGCATGTTTCCTGTAACGTCCAATTAGTTAAATTTTTAAATCTACTTGTCGCGTCAGATATAATCAAGGAAGAGGAAAACTGATTTTTATTCGCCCTGTAAATGCGCTCATCCGGTCGCCATACCGCTCTTCCACTGTATCCGCGGAACCATACAGGAGGTGCATCTCTGTGACATCCAAACCACTCTGCCATCGGAGACTAAGCTCGACACTGACAGACCGCGAATTTCAAACTCGAGTGGCTGCAGCAGAAACCGGGGCGCTCATCTCTGCTGTCGTAGGGAGAACCACGGGCCAACGTACCCATTCTGTGTACGCGCCATACACAGCCGTTCCGAGGGCATTGTTTGCTTCACGGAAGGGACATCTCTCTACAGTTATACTCATTTACACGTGATATACTTCTCTGAACGTCCTTTTTGTTTCGTTTCATTTCCAGGCTTTTTCCGTCATTTTTCGATTTTCTAATACAACAATGCACACAAAACCCGAGACCAGAGGTCACCAAGTAATTTTAGGTGTGGTCCAGATACTTTTACAATTTTTATCGAGGTCAAAAACGGAAAATAATGTTCATATTCCTTACTAGTTTTTATCTTAATTTGCACTCACAGAATAATATGAAATACAACAGATAGTCATAACTGTATTAAAAATTCATTGGGCGAAATTACATTTGTGGTCTTGAGCTTTTTTAAGTTAGCTTCACGTGGAGAACAGTTTGTGTGACGTGTGGCCGCTAATCTTGAGCGCTGTGGGTTCTTCAACAAATTCATTTTTGAAAATGAATTTTCACAAACATACGTGGAGTTGAACACAGGAGCCAGGTAAATGGCCAATTTTTTACTATTTACGTCTTTTTCTGAGACATGTTTTCTCCAAAATTCTTCGTCGGATGGAGTTTCATAAGTTTCCAAGGAAACGTCTTCCCGGAAGTCTATTACGTCCATTTACAGTACAGACTTTGAAAACGGAACAGGTCAGCCGCATCCATCCGTTCTGCTGCTGAAGAAACTTCAAAATGCAATTTTCGAAATCGCGACAACTTTTCTGTCTCTTAACTTTGCTTCAAATTCCTTCCTAAATTTTGACATAAAACTTGAAAATAACGCACATGTCTATTTCAAAATTATTTTTATATGCAAGACTGATTACTAATTGAGTAATTTCTTGACTTGCAACGTCGTTTTCAAACGTAACCAGCCAGCTTGCAACGAAAAGAAGCTGCACTTTGTACCAGATGTTATATTAATTTCCCATTTCCTTGTAGCGTCAGAATGTCTTTCACGGAAGCCACAGCTAGCATACTGCTTTCGTTTACTAGGAGCTCCGGATGCTTCCTTCCTTCTTGTGTATCCAAGTTGCTACGGAAGAGATTCCAACTCTTTTTATTTGCCAAAAACGTTAAATCATTTGGCCTTTACTTAGGCAACGAACCCCTTTATACTGCAGTAAGTCAGAATGGGCCGAATCACACTCAGATAGAAACTCTTTGAACTGTCTGTACTAGACAGCAGAACGAAACCTCACAAAATTAATCAACTTGATCAAGCTGTCCATCACTTCTTTCGGAGTGACACTAAAGTTTTCCACAAAAGGCTACATGGTGAATTACGCACTGACAAGGTATTCTTATCCTTCATTCTCTTTACTAGTTCCTTTCCTTTTCCGATCGCCGCTGGGGCCCCGTCAGTTGAAAGGAGACACAAAGTTATTGTAACTAATGGTTGATTTTGTCACAAAGTCATCAAAAATCTTTGAATAAATCTTCTCGGCGAGTCTTGCCTTTAAACTTCATTACTGCTAGCAATTCGTCTCTAAGTGCTTTACATTCAATATCCACAAATCGCGCTAAAGTAGACATTTGTTCTTCATCAACGATGTCATATGTCATCAAGTTCTATGACGTAGCAAGGCATCTTCTGCAAAAAACTGCTACTGTCAGCAGACAACATTTTTGTTGTTCCTGTATTGCTTCGTGCTGACAATGGAATATCTTTAGTTGTGGCAACAACAATCTTTTTCTCTTCAAAACGTGTCACGGCCATTTCTAGCATACATTTTTTTTACTATTTCACAGACTGAAAATGTTTTCTGGTGTTCATCATGCGTCCAACATCTGTTGCAGGAGGAGGACGAGGACAGACCAGTGTCTACAGTCCCGTCGACAACGAGGTCATTAGAGACGGAGCACAAGCTCGGATTCGGGAAGAATGGAGAAGGAAAGCGACCGTGCCCTTTCCAACGCACTATTCCGGCATTTGCCTAAAGCGATTTGGGTAAATCACGGAAAACCTAGACCAGGATGGCCGGATGCGGGTTGGAACCGTAGTCTTCCGGAATGCCACAACTGTTTCGGCAGATTTTTCTTGGCCGCTCATAGAGCGACTTAATAACGTTGTGCTTTTTTATTTTATTTTCATCCTCCTAAGAATGAAGATATGCTTGGAGTTTTTCTTCACAAGCTGTACTACGCACAGGAGAACTTTTTTGGAAGTGCTGATGCCGTGTTCCGTAGTAGTATAACTTTAAATTGGCACTTTTAACAAGAGCGACAGTTTTGTTCCATATGAAGCAAACTGGAACACCTCCAGGCCAGCGCAGAAACAATATTGTTCACTCCACTCAGTCAAAAACTTCCCTTTTTACTACCAACTTGACACTTTTTAGGGTCATCTCGAGGATCCATATCGATGCGAAAATACACGTATAAGCCTCGACAATAAGAAAACAAATTATCACCATCTCCGTACGATTTCGTAATAACTACTGACAAAGTAACAAATTTGTCTACTGTATTTAGATTCGGCGTTTATAAAAATATTTCTGCCCAACAAAAGGCGCATGCCGTCGCACCGCAAATGGATTGCTTCCGTGTCAAAGCGTAAACTGAGGTGACTAAAGTCACGCGATACCTCACAATATCGTGTCGGATGTTCTTTCTCCCGACGTACTGCAGCATCTCGACGTGGCATACACTCAACAAGTCGTTGGAAGCCCCCTGTGGAAATAATGAGCTATGCTGTCTCTGTAGGCGCCAATAATTGCGAAATTGTTGCTGATGCCAGATTTTGCCTACGAAATAACCTCTCCATTACGTCCCATAAATGTCCGATTGGATGCACATGTCGGACGATATAGGTGGCCAAATTATTCGCTCGAAATGTCCAGAATGCTTTACAAACCAATCGAGAACAATAGCGACACAGCGGCACGGCGCAATGTCATCCATAAGAAAAATCCATCGTTGAATGGGTGCAAATGGTTTCCAAGCAGCCAAACATAGCCGTTTCTAGTCAATGATCGGTTTAGTTGGACCAGAGGACACACTGCACCCCATGTAAACATAGCCCACGCCGTTATGGAGCCACCATTAGATGGCACAGTATGTTGTTGACAACTTCGGTCCATGGCTTCGTGAGGTCTGCGCCACATTTGAAATCTATGGTCGGCTCTTGCTTAGTGAAATCTGGACTCTCTGACCACGCCACGGCTTTCCAGTCGTCTGGGGTCCAACCAATATGGTCATGATCCCAGAAGAGGCACTGGAGGTGATGCCGTGATGTTAGCAAAGGCACTCGAGTCGGTCGGCTGCTGCCACAGCCCGTTAACGCCAAATTTCGCCGCACTGTCTTAACGGATACGTTCGCCGTACTTCCCGCACTGATTCACAAAATTCCAATCACCAACTTTCTCCTCCGAATGCGAAAATATTTTGTTGACACCGACCTACATAGGGCGTAACGATCACCACGATAAAATAAGGGAAATCAGGTTTTCATTCTTTCCGCGCGCGCTATACGAGATTGGAATAATAGAGGATTGTGAAGGTGATTCGATGAACCCTCTGCCAGGCACTTAAATGTGATTTGCAAAGTATCCATGTAGATGTAGATTCCTGCGGTTATTTCACGCAGTGTTTCTTGTCTACTACCACTCACAACTCTACGCAAACGCCGCTGCTCTCGGTCGTTAAGTGAAGGCCGTCGTCCACTGCTTTGTCCGTGTCGAGAGGTAACGCTTGAAATTTGGTTTTCTCGGCACACTCTCGAGTTCCGAAATGGAGCAAGATGCATGGGACCTTCCAACTACCATTCCGCGTTCAAAGTCTGTTAATTCCCATTGCGCGGCCATAATCACATCGGAAACCTTTCCACATAATCACCTCAGTACAAATGACAGATCCCCTTAGTACACTGCTCTTTTATACCGTGTGTACGCGATGCAGCCATCTGTATATGTGATATCACTAGCCCATGACTTTTGTCAACTCAGCGTAAGTCGACGCACAGCAAAGAAGCGACTTTCGTGTGGTCGATGACGCCGTGTGCACCCGGCCGATAGATTGTCATTTCACATCGAAGTTTCATAAAGTGGCGTTACGACTTATGAGCACAAAAACTGCGTTAGAACTAATTGCTCCGATTAACAGAAGTTTCTTAGGCTGCCAGAGTCAGATCAATTTATAAAATCTATGTGGATGAACGTAACATGCTGTGCCAGCATGCCACCTTGCTCCCTTCCACTTCCTCTTGCGCTTCTGAGCATAGCAACTATTTTTATCTATCTACTAACCATTAAGAACTCAAATCAATCAAATAATTACTTGTAAAACACTATAAACAGTTATAAGAGTGGCGCTCAAACTTACTAACTAGAGAAAGATATTTTTTAGATCATTTACTTGAGTAATTTATACTTCCAAAAAAAAAAAATTGGCAGTAGGGTCTTTGACCTTCCGCAGTCCAGATCTGGACCGAGGTCTACCAGTTGCTGACCGGGGGTCTTGAACGGGGTGGCCATGATTTCTGCTGGCGTGCTGCATCTGGGTACGAGTGCCAAAGAGCTCAGCCTCGCTGCATATTTCCCCGACTACCAAGCGGTGAGAGGAAGGGGGGGGGGGGGGGGGCAAACTGCGAACGCGCCGAGTTTAAATGGCAGTGCAGCCGCACTGCATACGACATGGTTCTATTTTTCATATTTCTCAAAAACATAGGTCACAAAACAAAACACATTTTCAGTATTATTTAATTATTTTTGGCGCGCTGAAGACTTAATTTTTGTCTGGCACAAACTATCGGCGTACGGACCGACGCAGACAATTTCACACAGTTTCACACACATTCTTGAGTTACTTAGCTACAAAATGGAAAAAAAAGGTCTTTCTCACAAATATGTCGATCGAGATGTTGTGGCACTTTGGACACTTCATTATGGTGACTTACAAACTCTGTCTGAGGAAAGCAATAGCGAGTTTTACACCGAAAAATCGTTCCAGGCATGCCTCTTGACATAACGAACGTACTCAGCAGTAATATTTAAGTCTCCATACTCTTCGTTCAGTTCCACTGAAAACTGTTGCAACTGACATTGGAAAATATGTGTAACTTCAGAGATTTTACTATTTATATCACAAATTTCTTCATGCGTTCCATGCGTGCAAATTTAGCAAAGTGTTTCTCGATGTACAGAACAATGAATCTTCTGTCTGTCGATCGTTGTAATTTTTCACTCTTTGGTCAACTAAATCTAATTTATTTCTGCATGACTTTGTATGTCGTTACACAGGAAATATGCATTCCCCGTCGCTTATGCGAACTGACAATTCTCATCCCTATCTTCTGTCATTCCCATTCATTTTACACGGTTTGACTGATCGCTAGACTGTCTCTCTTTGTGCAAACAGACACTGGACTTGTGAACATCCTTCACATCACTAACAAACAAAAAAAAAAAAAAAAAAAAAAAAAAAAAAGAGTAAACAGTGCTGACCACGATACTGCCGAAGGCGATAAGTTGAGCCGACGGAAAAATGCCCCGCCGCAATTCTGAGTGATATGGCGCGTTGTACTGAGTACTTCCGATAATAACCGAGCAAAGCCGAGTGACAGGCCGGGCCTTGGCCCACACACCATCCACATGTGAAGTTTTGCACGCCCTGGCCGGCCCTGATCTAGACTATGCTTGTTTCGCATTTAAGGACTGCTTTGTCCATACGCAAGGAATTATATCGAGCAGAAGCCAGATTGCATATTAACTTATAAAAATGATGGCACTGGTATCACTAACATTTAGTTATGGAAGAGAATTTTACAGGAGGGAAACTGATATTTAATGAGACACCTTTAATTCACTACTTCTGTTTTGCAGCTGAACCGTAGCTAGAGAACTTCGAAAAATGACATTGTAAACGGATTCGATCATACAAGTGAAGGATGCACAGAAACGTAAAGTAGTTATGGCTGTCTATCGCACTGGTGGTACGACATAATTTGTAGAAACGCTGACGCAGAAACTTCCCGGTTGCCCTAGTAATAAGCTTCCGGAAAAATAAAACTCTTCGCAGTTTGGCTGGCTGACTGGCTGGCTCGGTGGCAGCTTAATTGTGCTCTGAACCAATGAGTCACAGCCTCACTCGCTTCACTTTAGGCGCGAAGATATTGGCAACTGAGAATTTTCTTTTGACATTTATAACGGTGAAAACCTACTCGCACTTGAATATTTTGTGACCTCCTGTTGGGTTGCGGAATGACACATTTGCAAGAAACATACGAGATGTGTCCTGCTTCCATAAAGTAATGATTTTATTCGTGGTACAATACAATATTCAACCAGATCATATTAGAGTCTTGCTTGCAATTATTACTGGATACAAGCATTATCGTTACAGAATGTTCGTTTTGTCCTCGTTTTTTCCCCGTTACTAGTGACTGGCTTCTCTAACACGCGGCTTCATCTACCCCTCTGGTGCGCGACATATTCACTAAGCTTTAGCTTCTCCACGTCTGTTTAGTTATTCATCAGTCGACCAGTTCGAGGTCTTCCTCTCATTTTTTGTAGCAATGGAAAAGCACTTTCTTACGGCATGGTCTCAGTCTTCGTAATATGTGACCGTACCGTATCAGCCTGGGTTCTGAGAGCTTTTCATTTATGAGATCGACTTTAAGCTACCTCTTTTGAAATCATAGTGCGCTTTGTCTTTCAATGTAATACCTCCCAGCCACCGTAACATGCGCATTTACGTTGTATGAAGCTCACGTTCATGTGTCTTCTTGCTGCTAAGACTTCGGTGCCTTGTAATACCGAGGGGCCTTACAGGCGTTTTAAAAATTTTGCCTCTAGTTTTTATGGAAACTTTCGTGTCGCACGGAACTCCTGAAAGCATAAGCCACTTGTTCCACTCATACGTTATACTGTGAGTTACGTCTGCTTCAAATGATTCGTCTCAAAACTTAATTCTTGAACGTGCGATGTTATCAAGCTAGATGTTGACAGTGCGGCATCAGTGCTGAAATTCCATGTTCTACTGGTGCGCAAGTGTTTCAAGCGTCTTCCTACACTCCAACAGATTCTCTTAATTTACTGATTATTACTACATACAACAGTTCCATCGTCAGCATGTAAATGATTCCACGGTGTTTGTATCTGTATCTCAAACAACCCATTACAACATTAAACAATAACTAATTTAAGGTGCGTCCCTGATCAACACTTGCATTAACATCAAAGCTGTTTCATATTCCTGGAGGACTTTTGATGCAACTTCCATCACTGTTGTCCACATTCAGTATATACTACTCCGAGACAAGATGTGCACATAGAGCTTTCCATATTATTGTGTCCTTGGCACTCATCAAAATCTTGTTTCGATGTCTATAATGAAAAACCAAAGATTTTGGTTGTTTTGTAGGGATTTTTCCACCGCTGGACTTATTGCACGAATAGCATCTGTAGTTCCCTTTCCTTCTGTGATACCATACTAATTTTCTGCTAATGACATAAATTGAGCTATGCAGTCTCTTGTATCTTGGGTATCATCGTTTCTTGCACATAAAATAAAAAAGTACTTAATTTAAGAAGTCTATAATTCAGTTAAGTTTTCCAGAATTACTGAGCGCTCTTCCTGGTGAGAAACTTCCGTACATCGTCTGAGCATTAAGTAAACTTTTGGAAAGAGGGTGGCGTGAAGGAGTTATTTTACGCAGTCTTTATTCTCGAGCACTGTACGATCTGTTCGAAAATTTTTGACAGTCCGAAGGGAGTGGGACGATGGGTGGAAAGGGATGCTGTAGCTGCTAAGTAAAATTTAACACTTTAGCAAACTAAAAATTTAATTCTGTCGTATATTCTGACTACCATACAGCTAGTTTCCAATTTTATACAGTTTGCTATCGAGCTAAAAATGTTCACAAATACAGATTTTGAAGATGCGAGTGAAGTCGTTTGGTGATTAGTCTTTTAGTGATTGCACTCAACGGGCAACCTGAAGATAGATTCTCAAAATATACTGCTTTCCATAAATTATAAGAAGACCAAAAAATTGTGAACACGAAATCTTGGTATGTTGTTTCAACAACAGTGATGCACAGAACTACAATATATAAACTCGCTCCACCATTTCTACAAAAGCCTTCATGTGTAAGACACTAGCAGGTAGAACAAAATAGACACATCTTGGATACTCTACTTGGTCGAATTGCATCGAAATATCATTTACCGGTCAAACTGCAACTACGACTTTTATTTTCCATAATATCCTTAACTCGTTTTCTTTCAGTCTGTTAATGCAGAAGATTTCCGAAGTATTCGTCAGATATTGTTTTACTCTTTGCAAGCCAAGCAACAAGGAAAATTCTCTTAGCTTAGAGAGATACAATGCCAACTCGCACCACAGTACAAGTTTATAGCCAACTAGATCCGGTGATGAAGGGACTAAAAGAATGTATGATGGTATAAAAGAAATTATTCAGATATTAAGGTGGAGGAAAACTTAATTGCGTTGGGTGATTGGGATTCGATGGTAGGACGAAGAAGAGAAGGGACAATTGTAGGAGACTATGGACTGGGAGAGAGAAATGAAAGAGGAAGCCGCCGGGTAGAATTTTGCATGAAGCATAATTTAATTATAGCTAACACTTGGTTTGAGAATCACGACACTAGGCTGTATACGTAGAAGAGACATGGAGACACGGGATGGTTTCAGTTTGATTATATAACGGTATGACAGAGAATTGGGAACCACATTTTAAATTGTAAGACATTTTCAGGGGCATATGTGGACTCTGGCCACAGTTTACTGTTTATGAGCTGCAAATTAAAACTGAAGTAATATTTAAAAACATAGGAATTTAAGGAGATGGAATCTGGATAAGTTCAATGAACCAGAGGTTGTGAGTATTTCAAAGGAAGCATTGGGCAACGACTGACAAACATGGGAAACAAAATGGGCCCGTATGACCTCAGTTGTTTTTGTGCCCTAAAACAAAACAAAACAATCAGTAGAAAGAAATACAGCATAAGACGAAGTGATAATTTTGAGAGATGAAATAGTGAAGGGAACAGGGGATCAACTAGGTAAGAGGGCAAATCCTGCCAGAAATCCTTGGATATAACGGGATGTATCGAATTTAATTTATGAAACGAGAAAATAGAAAAATTCGGTAATGAAGCAGGCGAAAGGGAAAACAAACGTTTAAAAATTGCGACCGACAGGATGCGCAAAATGGCTAAGCAGAAGTGGCCAGCGCGCAAATATATGAATATAGAAGCAAACAGAACTAGGTAAAAGATACCACCGATAGAAATTTAAAGAGGCCTTTGGAGAAAAGACAAGCAGCTGTATGAATATCAAGAGCTCAATTGGAAAACCAGCACTAAGCAAAAAAAGGGGAAGCTGAATGGTTGAAGTCGTATTTAGAAGTTCTGTACAAAAGAGATGAACATGAATGCGATATTACAGAAAAAGAAAAGGACGCAGATGAACATAACATCGGAGATGTGATATTGCGAGAAGAATTGACAGAGCTCTGAAAGGTCTACACCGAAGCAAGACCCCTGAAGTAGACGAGATTCTCTCAGACATACTGATAACGTTGGGAAAAGGGAAAGCCAGGTACAACGAAACTACTCCATCTGGTACGCTTGAGATATGAGACAGACGAAATACCCATAAACTTCAAAAAGAATGTAGTAATTCCAGTTTCAAACAATGCAGGTGTTGAAAGATGTGAATATTATCGAACAGTTTACTACGCCATGGTTGCAAAATATCAATACGATTTATCTATAGAGGAATGGAAAAGCTCGTAGAAGCTGACCTTGGGGCAAGATCAGTTTGGATTCCGGAGAAATGTAGAACACGGGAGGCAATATGAACTTTACAACTTATCTTAGAAGACAGGTTAAGGAAAAGCAAACCTACGTTTGCAGCATTTGTAGAAAACTTCTGACAATGTTGACTGGAACACAGGTAGCAGGAGAAAAATATAGGGAGCAAAAGGTTATTTACACTTCGTACAGAAACCAGACAGCAGTTATAAGAGTCAAAGGGCATAGAAGGGAAGCAGTGATCTGAAAGGGAGTGAGACAGAGTTGTTGCATATCTCCAGTGTTATGTAATACGTACACTGAGCAAGCTGTGAAGAAAACTAAGGAGAAATTTAGAAAGGGTATTAAAAAGTTCGGGGAGAAGAAATAAAAACTTTGAGGTTTGACAACTATGATATAATATTATGTCATATATGTGAAAGGCCTTGGAAGAGAAGGTGAATGAAATGGACATTGTCTTGAAGCAGGATTCTTAACGAAACCAAAACAAAGGTAATGGAATATAGTCGAATTAACTCAGACGATGCTGGAGGCATAAGTAGAGAGGGTATAAAGTATAGAACACCAATGGCAAGTAAAGCGTTTCCGATGAAGGGAAATTTGCTACCATCGAAAATAAATTTAAGTGTTAGGAGGTCTTTTCTGAAGGAACTTGTCTGGAGTGTAGCCTTGCGTGAAACATGGACGATAAGCAGTAAAGACAAGAAGCGTTTCAAATACGGTGCTACAGACGAATGCTGCAGATCAGATCGCGTAACTAATGGAGGAGGTACTGAAAGGAACCAGGGACAAAAGGAATTTGTAGCCTAGGGAGACCAAGAGGCGAGTACATGCAGGTTCCAATTGATACGCATTGCAGTAGTTATTTGGAGATGATGAGACTTGTACAGGATAGAGTAGCATGGAGTGCTGCATCCAACCAGTCTTCGGACTGAAGGTGACGAAAATAACAACGAACTTCCAAGCAGATAAATCGTCTTCGCCCCTTTTGGTGCAGGATCACCGACATACACCGCTGCTTTGACTCTTCGTTTCGTTTCTTGGTAAATGGTCACGAATCACGTCCAACCCACAGCAAGCAATCGAAACTCCGAATCAGACGGATTTTTTAAAACTGTACAAACATTGTTCAGGAATCCGTTTTCGCTCATACGTTTGGTCAGCATTCAACAAATGCAGCACTCTTACACGAAGCTTTTTCATAGTGAATGTTTCAAGTAAAACGTACCGTACTCCTTCTCGTGACTTAACTTTGGCGATAGTCATTTCCACAGCTGCATTCTCGTATCGTCCAATAACTTTATGTACATTCTGTCGCGATGATCTCATTAGTGTCTGCGGTTTTACGGCGTCTTTCACACGGATAATCTTGATGAGAAATATGGTCACGTTGTTATCAGCTACTGTCTAAAACTAAGGAAGAAAAAACTTATTATGAACCTTCGTCAACTTCGGACCAATTTCCGTTATCGATAAACCGTCCAACAAAGAATTTTACGTCGGTTCTGTATTTCAATATAACCATTTCAAAGAAACAAGCACCGATATCTTAAAACACAGTGTAGCGAAACTGTTTGGAAGTCAAGTTGAAACTTCATTAGCGCTTCTGCGTCACATACATCAACAACTTTAAAACGTTTCGTTGGCGCCATCGCATCTCTGTGCCAGGGAGAGACTTTCCCCACCTTGCACTCGTGCACTAGTTTGTGAAGACTCGAGGAGGATTCTTTCCCATGTTCTCGTTTCTATATTTCAAATCTGTTGATATTTCGAGGATTAATTCTTTGCCGGTAGTTTCTCTTCGTGTTTGTGTCGTTATATTTCATTTCTCGCTGTTTTGTTTGATCTTTCTCCCCGTCTCTTGACTTATGCAAACAAGTGTATGGCGTCGCACATCGTTTTTGTTCATTTTCTGTTGGTTATTGGAACATAACGACCCGATACTACGAATTTAATTTCACAGCAATAGAGCAGTTGTTCGACGGCGGAAGCAAGCAAAAGGAAATTATTCTCCACTGCGACAGTTGTTATAAAGCAGTCAGACCAGAACGGCATTCATTACCGACAAGAGGCCCCTCCGAAGCGTCTGCCATTTAACCCAGCTAGGTTTCTGTTTTACGGCCCCTGCGAGACAGCGTCACTGTAATTCACGGAGACAAAATATAATGCCCAGGAAGTTGTTTACACAGAAGTATAGGGATAAAGATAAAAACAGAATAGAGGAGTAATACAGATCGCGGAGAGAGGCAGCGCAGGAATATGTACGTGAAATAACAAGGAAATGGGAAGACAACAGCATTCCGGAAAACCCCTATTTCGTACGACCTATTAATGAATCGCTATACCAACAATTATTAAATGTCTTTTATTAAAGAGAAATAATATTTTTATAAAAAATATTGGCGCTAAAACTAGCACTGTCTCTCAAGTTTTCCTTAGTTCGTTTAGCTGTCATATCGAAACAACAGCAGTAC
Source organism: Schistocerca gregaria (assembly GCF_023897955.1). NCBI lineage: Eukaryota > Metazoa > Arthropoda > Insecta > Orthoptera > Acrididae > Schistocerca > Schistocerca gregaria. The sequence goes on from NC_064924.1 coordinate 518,908,235, forward strand.
AACATATACTGCTATAAATTATCGAGAACATTAGCAGCACTGAATCGAAAGGAAAGTACCCTGCTGGATTTGGTGAGTGAGTTTGTACCAACATATGTGACATAAATGGCTGTATTTTTTCTCTGCTTTGACTTAGAAGCTTACATTTTTTTACACCATAAAGGGAAATTAGGCCTTACTAGCTGGCATAAACTTCAACTTGATGCGTCTACCTGTTCCTAAAAAAAATGGTTTTTAACAATCGGACACAGACAACAAACTCATTCATAAAGGTTTAGTTTTTACCGATTGAGGTACAGAACCCTAAAAATTACATCGGCACCCATACGATGAGATGCATGCAGGTCCGCATGCCTGCGTTCAAAATCGAGGCGACTACATCGGTTTTTAAAGTATCACCATTTCACTTTTCTTCTTGCACATACTGCAACCTGTGACCTGGAAACTTGAATCAAATAAGTGGGCTACTACAAAATCGCTTAACTTGAAATTTATTCCTCTGACCTAATGTCTTCTTGGAGTTGTCATTTCATTCTCCACCAATGAGGTAGGAGGTCACATCTTTAAATACTCTGTGAACAGTTCCGAAGTTATTCGCCGTTCAAGCTCGCCGACAAAATACATGAAAGCCATGCAGACTGCCAGGTACTTCAGTAGGTCGGTAGAGTAACACTGGTAGTCGGAGATGAGATTGGGAGGAGAAACTATACATTTCAGCGATTTTTATTTATATGGAACAGTGCGTTTATGTGTTCGTGTTTGTGTGGGGGTGGGATGGCGGGGAGGGGGGGGGGGGGGGGGGCACTTCACTGCGGACGTTCTTCACCGTCTAGAGAAGGATGGAAATTTTTCTGAATAATCTACCAAAAGTGAATGTATGGTGGTGCTTGGTGGTTGATCCCTTTGTGACGCCCTTTTTCTCAAGGAAAAAAGAACCTTTAATCCTAACAATTACCTTCATATGCAGGAGTTGTCTGCGTTACCACACCTGGCTGACCGCCAAGAAACAGTCGTTTCCCAACCAGACAGTGCACCGCGACATTGGGCACAGACCGTGCGACATGTTCTAGACCGGGTGTTTCCAGATCGCTGTATTGGCATGGGTGTCCCACTTCCCTGACCACTTAGATCTCCTCCCTTTACACCGATGGACTTCTTTCTATTGGGGTATGTCAAGGACACAGCGATTGAGCACACACTGCATGTTGTCCATGCCACCAAACGGGCACATGTCTAAATTGATTGAATGGCATCAAAACTTCGAGAGATAGTGTTTCATATACGACAAACATGGTGTGAATATCTTAATTAGTTCGGATGCTATAGCACATTAAAGTGTACCGTACCTACTGTACTACCGCTACAGTTTATACTGTCTGACGCCTCCAAGACGTTCTGCACTAATCATGAAATCAGATTAGATACCATTCTTTCTCATTGCTTATTCGTTTACATCGTAGTTATTAACAGAAGCGAACGAGTATTCGAAAACAATTCGCCAGAGTTCACGGTCATTCGCTTTTACCCGTTTACACTGGAGGGAACAAATGAGAACACGAGAGGTCAAGCTTAGCATGTCACTCTATAGCACCACTAGTTATAACAACGATGCCAAACTCTGATACTTAGATATGTTTACTTTGCATGGCGAGCGCGCTTATTAAGGAAGCGGAACGGCGTAAGAAAAGGAGAATGTAAGTGTCTGAATTTGTACACGTTAGCACGAAATGTGTGAAGGCAGTGCCCTCAACACTGAACTGCAGTTCCAGCTTTTCTTATCATTACGTACAAATTTCAGTTCACGTTCATCGATGCTACACATCACAATCGAGGAGGAAATTTGAAAGGGAAACACTAATTACCGACATAACCTGAAAAAAAAGCTAACATGTACACTCTGATTATTAGCAACCTCAGACATTTATGTTTGCAAGTGTTCTGCATTTCAACAGCTACAGTATGTCAAAACTCTACTGTGACGTATACGAAGCACTTCAACGATTTTACTGAGCTATGTACAACTGAGATAATGTGAATAAGTCTACTTGAAAAATACGCTGTATACTTTGCTAGAGGTGAAAGAATGTAATCGCTGGAAAACTATTTTTATCTACTCAGTTGTTACACTAGAAACCTCTAAAATAAGTTATCACCTGCCAGCATTAACGCAAACAACGCAAATGATCAGGTCACTTAATTATTTCCAGTTTTAATAGGCGTAATAGGTATGGAATCGTTATCGTTTTCTTTCACGCAAATTTGTTGTGGCGTTCCTTTTTAATAAAAGGAAATGCAAAGCCTGAGTTCCGTTCCCTTCTTATGGTATTATCGCCTTTCTCATGTCCCCAGTTAGAACTTTGAGTGCCTCAACAATTTTCTTCCAATCAGATTTATCTTACTTCTGCACTTGCGTTGTGGATCTCTTGGACCCTTAAGCACCAACGATATCGACGAAGTGAAACTCGTATCAGCACAATAATATTTTGTTCACCCCACTTCAGCCCTCATGCATCTCGTGCCAACAGAAGAAACAGTTCGCGCGCAAAGCATCATATGAATGCTATCCGTGCTGTTAGCGCTGAAGCGGGAAGAGTGAAAACTTCATTAGAAGGTTTGCTGGAAGACCGACAACCAGAGGAACACGAGAGAGCGTGCTCGCCTGTCGGTTACACCGTATAGAATTTCTCCTTCGCTGCTGCTTGTTCGCTTTCTTCGCTCCGCTGAAAACCAGATTTTATAGGCTTTAGCTTACATTTATTCACATTTAATGAGAACTGTCATTCATTACACCAAGTGGAAATTTTGTCCAAGTCTTTATGCAGTTCTTTACGACCATTCAACGACGATACTTCACTACATACAACAGCACTTTCAGTGAACAGTATCATAGTGTCACTGAATCCATCTCATACAGTCCAAGCTCTAGTCCCAGTACGAAAACAGTCTCCATTCAGTCAGGGCACTTTCACATTACTCAAGTCTCCTGTTTGTGTTATTCACAGGCTGCATTAGATGATTCTCTGATACCGGTAGGTACATGAGTAATCGTCTTGACTGGAATGAACTAATACACTCGTGCCTGGGCAACTCAGTCAGCAGAGCAATTGCTCGTGAAGGCAAAGTTCCCAGGTTCAAGCCCCAGCACAGTGTTAGTATGCCAGGGAGATTCAATATTCAAAAATATTAACTTTGAACGCAAGTCAGCAGTTAAGAATCAGTTTGGCTACCGGTCACTGACTGTATACACTATGTGATCAAAAGTTTCCGGACACCGGGCTGAAAATAACTAACAAGTTCGTGGCGCCCTCCATCGGTAACGCTGGAATTCAATATGGTGTTGGTTAACCCTTAGCCTTGATGACAGCTTCCACTCTCGCAGGCATACGTTCAGTATAGTGTTGGAAGGTTTCCTGAGGAACGGCAGCCCTTTCTTCACGGAGTGCTGCTCTGAGGAGAGGTATCGGTGTCGGTCGGTGAGGCCTGAAAGTCGGCGCTCCAAAACATCCCAAAGGTCTTATGTACAATTCAGGTCAGGACTCTGTGCAGGCCAGTCCATTTCAGGGATGTTATTGCCGTGTAACCACACCGCCGAAGGCCGTGCATTATGAACAGGTGGTCGATCGTGTTAAAAGATGCAATCGCCACCTCCAATTGCTCTTCAACAGTGGGAAGCAAGAATGTGCATAAAACATCAATGTAGGCCTTTGCTGAGATAGTGCCACGCAAAACAACAAGGGGTGCAAGCTCCCTCCATGAAAAATATGACCACACCATAACACACATGCTGGCAGCTGATATTCATTCGCCATACCCACTCCCTGCCATCGGATCGCCACATTGTGTACTCCACACGACGTTTTTCACTGTTCAATCGTCCAATGTTTACTCTCCTTACACCAAGTGAGGAGTCGTTTGGCATTTACCGGCGTGATGTGTGGTTTATGAGCAGCAGCTCGACCATGAAATCCAAGTTTTCTCACCTCTCGCCTAGCTGTCATAGCACTTGCTGTGGATCCTGATGCAGTTTGGAATTCCGTCTGGATAGATGTTTACCTATTACACATTACGACCCTCTTCAACTGTCGGCGCTCTCTGTCAGTCAACAGACGAGGTCGGCCTGTATGTTTTGTGCTGTACGTTTCCACTTCACTATCACAACGGAAACAGTGGACCTGGAGAAGGTTAGGAATGTTGAAATCTCGCGTACAGACGTATGGCAAAAGTGACACCCATCACCTGACTACGTTCGATGTCCTTGAGTTCCGCGAAGCACCCCATTCTGCTCTCTCACGATGTCTAATGACTACTGAGGTCGCTGATATGGAGTACCTGGCAGCACAATGCACCTAGTATGAAAACCGTATGTTTTTGGGGTGTCCTGATACTTTTGATCACATAGTGCATTTATGATGAAGGCTATTAATAAACGGTATGCAGTAAGTAATGGCGGATCGCGTTGCACTTCTTCCTGACACCATGTTAAGTTTTTACACATAACTGACATGTATTAGGTACAATGAAGAAAAAAGAAATGTAAACCTAACTTAGTAACTGGGTTCGAACAACTCTGACCAAAATAATAGGGTTTCATCGATCAGTTTAAATAACACGTATTGAATTAAAGTGCAATATGCAGATGTTGCAGTAACTGTAGAAAGATGAAGAGAACGTAGACCTACCATCAAGCAGTAAATGAAAAAAGCCGATGAATTAATTTATGAATGCCCGATACACTGATATTTTGATCAAGATAATGGACGGAGATGGGCCTAAACGTACAAGCACCCCGGGAACAAAAAATGAACCCCAGTAAAACATGAGTCGTCACTGATTTTAGCTTTCCTTTAACCAACTATTTTTCTCTTTGAAACCACGGAGATACATAGCAAGGTTTTATTTTATTTTAAAACGTGTATGTCATAATCAAACAAACTACTGCTGAAGTATAAAATCAAACGTAGTTCTGTACTCACCTATGAAAACAAATATCTGGTGGTGGGAGTACCGCAGCAGCATGGAAATGGACACAGTCTGAAAACGAAACAGTGGCGTTAGTTCGACACAGAAGATGCAATTTCTATGTTTACAAATACAAATTAGAAAAAGTTTCACAAAAGCATTGCCGTCGTTTACCAGTCCAACAAACTGCATAGGCTTTTTCCAACAGCTACTTCCTATCGTCTGCTCCCAATTCAGATTCTGGATACAGTTAATGGGCGCGTACTTCCCGCATTTGAAAAAATTGTCCGTCAGATGTAAAAAAAATAGTAATATCACTAAAAATGACAGCTCTATGAATGAAAACGAGATTTATACACTCACTATCGCATCTCATTATTATGCTCACCTTTGCACATGACGTCTATCGCGTAAGACCTGACGTATGTAAAATGATATACTTACTGCCAAGCATCCTACTCTACAATAGTTTAACCTCGAGAGAAACTCTTGTAGCTCCAAACGAGATTCACGTTAAGCTACAAGGAGCGCTTCTTTTCTCTACATTTTATATTACCCACATTATAACTTGATATATGTTCACCAAATTACATTTCACATAACTACTTGTGGGGAAGTTTACCATTCAGAGTATTTTTTCCCTTTTTTTTAGCTTTCATACTGGTCCAACTTTACTTTTATTAGTTTTACGCATACAACAGAAATCTGGCTAATGAGAATAAGTCACTTTAGTTTGCTCAACATATACTGTACGAAGACAGTGCAAGAAAATTTTTAGCTGTATCAGTCTCGGAAATTTTTGATACCTCAGGAAAAACATTTTCAATTCAAATTCTGGAAGGGGAGCCAATTTCGACCTTCACTGGAATTCAACTTATAGAAAACAAACATAAAATTTGTATATCATATAATGGAAAAGAGTACCAGAAAACGTTTCGTGATGAGCTAAAGGATGGACAAAAAAGGCAACTATCGTGGCCTTAAAATAACAACAAGAAAAAGTAAAGTGCCAGGCTACAAATCCAAAGGTCCAGCATGAATAACTCAGTTTGTTGCAGGATTTTCTCTATAGCTTTCTCCCTCTGGTAACGAATTGTATATATGAAAAACATGAAACTACAGAATCGTCAATAATGTGACTGAGCCAATTCAGACACAGTTTTCACCATATCTACACCTGCGTCATGAGGGACGATGATGATTTATAGCCCTCCTTACCCCTTCCCATAGAGGGCAATTGCCTTACGTATAAATGTCCGGCTGTTATCCAGTTGTTTGGAGACAGATAAGCGTGTTTATTTAGAAACCTTATCCCCATAATTTATTAATCAATATACAGTCCAATATGGTTACCACAATCAAACATGCTGTTCCCAGAATGAAATTTTCACTCTGCAGCGGAGCGTGCAGTGATATGAAACTCCCTGGCGGATTAGAACTGTGTACCGGACGAAGACTCGAACTTGGGACCTTTGCCTTTCGCAGGCAAGTGCTCTACCATCTGAGCTACCCAAGCACGACTCACGCCTCGTCCTCGCGTCTTTAATTTCGCCAGTACCTCGTCTCCTACCTTCCAAGCTTCACAGAATGTCTCCTGCGAAACTTGCAGAACTAGCACTCCTGGAAGAAAGGATATTGCGGAGACATATCCGTATCAGTATATAATTCTGGCAATACGGACCATGACCTCCTTCTGTGCGGATGTACAGCATTCCCCGAATTCTTACAGGACTTGGGAAGAATGTCTTCCACGAGTAATGAGTGTGTTGGGGTGGGACACTACGAATGTAGTGTGTGGGCATATAAGGTGAGAATGTGGGTCTCGCGGGAGGCGTGCCCTCGGTAGCTCAGATGGATAGAGTCTCTGTCATGCAAGCAGGAGATCCCGGGTTCGAGTCACGGTCGGGGCACACATTTTCACCTGTCCCAGTTGATATGTTTCAACGCCCATCAGCAGCTGGAAGTGTTAATATAATTCTAATTTCATTCTAGGCGGCTGCAGTTCATGTTTGTGTTTCTGTTCTTTCGAACACGTCCGAAAGAACAGACATATCCATTTAAGTATATGTCTCCGCAGTATCCTTTCTTCCACCAGTACTAGTTCTGCAAGGGTCGCAGAAGAGCTTCTGTGAAGTTTGGAAGGTAGGAGACGAGGTACTGACGGAATTAAAGCTGTGAGGACGGACGTGAGTTGTGCTAGGGTAGTTCAGTTGGCAGAGCACTTGCCCGCGGAAGGCAAAGGTCCCGAGTTCGAGTCTCGATTCCTTCTAACGACATATGTACAGCTTCCGTTCCAACATAAAAACTCACTGCGGAGGTGCAAAAGAACTAACAGCTACCCTTCCTAGTTGTGTTGGTTACCGGGAATGGTGGAAAACCTGAGCGATAGCATCTACTGACAACCGCACACACAGCCCGATACTTGCACAAACTTTCAAATCATCACTCGAACAAAAAAACAGGAATGATTAATGCGCCTGTAACTCGTGCAAGACGAATATGTGAGCCGCTATATCTCTGGTGTGATATGCAACACCTGGAATGCGTTCTGAGGAGCAAGGGGTGCTCATTCCGGTGCATAAGAAGTGTCACGAAATCTAACACTCGGCAAAGTGACATGTCGGGTACAGTCTAACGACATACAATCCCAGGGTGATGGGCAGAATCGGCTGTATGCTTTGCAAATACGGCGTAAAGACTATTTAGAAACCGATTAAGAAGATCAAAGGAGGTGTCACACTAGCAAAGGACAAAAGGGACCCACTTGCAACGTCGAGAATAGACCGTATACCATGTATACGTGGAAAAGTCTATTTTGAAATGACTGGACGATCCATCGGCACCAAGTTTAGCGAACAAACTATACTGCATGTTGGGACCGCTGGAGAAATCGGGCGTGGTGGAGCACTCGCTGTATCAGAAGAAAAACATGAACTTCGCCAACAAGTAGGCTCTCTCTGTCCTGAAGAGCTACCAAGCCCGCTTGTTCAGGGAAGCCATAAAATTTCACTAACATGAACATAGTTTCAACAACAATAAAGAAAGGCTCGAAGTAAATGGATCCTATATTCCCGTGTTGCAGCAAACGACCGTTGCAGTTTAATATCAGAACAGTACCATTAATTATTTTTATGGGATACTGATTTTATTACCGTCCAGAAAAACATCTTTAAACTGTAGATTAGATCAAGACACTTTTTAGCTGATCGTTCCTAGGATTTCGTTCCTCGTATGTTTTTACTCGATGTTCAGATTGATCGACCTCTGTCTTCATCTTCCTTTTGATGCAGGCTTCCGAGCGAATGACACGCTTTCAGCCATTGCCCTGCCGTAACATTACGCGTCTATTTCGTTGTCTGTTACGTCAGGAAGACAGGCATTTATATAAAAAATTTATCACTACAGCATCAACGGAAAGAAGTTATTAAAAACAACGTGAAAAAGACATTTTGTAATTCATTTGGTAGTTAGTAGAGAAACGAATACACTTAATATTATTTTTAATTTCCTACGTTGAAGAACGACATCCTATGTAGTTATGGTTGTGACGGTCCGCATATGACAATGCTGTGGGAGATAGACATTTAAAAAATTAACGTTGTCAAATATTTATGTCGAGGCAGCCAGATGTATAAAGAGAATCATGCATCTTCAGTGGAAGTAGTAACTTATTTCAGCATATGTTTAGTAAGAATTGATATGAAAGACTAATGACCGTTCTTTTACACGGAAACACAAAGTCACAAGTTCAAATGATATTCCATTCATTTATTTAATAATTTCAATCCAAAAGTTATTTCATATATACAATATTTTCTATATATCTCTTCACGCGAACGCTACAGCAGGTAGCATGGGGAGAAATACAGCATTAATTACGTCAGGTAAAAGCCCTCAGACGTCGGCTGGACAGGTACATTATAATCTCCAGCTTTCCACCAGCAATGGAGGCTTGACCTTTGACAATGCCAGCCACTCGGCACTGCGAAACGTTAGGAAAATTGTAGAACAAAAGTTGGCCGAAACTCCAGACACGGAAGCCAACAGGCACAACGTCAAGAAGTGAACACGAAAACATAAACAACTTTGTACATCTGATATATTAATGCAGAGGAAGAAAGTTATTTCAAAGTTGACAAACGAAATTTATAGGACGGTTGTAGGGGTGAGAGCCATTAGAGGCGAAAACTCTGCGAGCTTGTCAGGCGAATTTCAAGAAAGTAGCTGTGGGAAAATCAATACAAGTGACAGGCAACTAAATAATCTTTCAACTCAGTAAGAGAGAAAAAGGCACTACAGCTACCCAAGAGTCCATATTAAATTTGGCACAAAAATCAACAATGCATTCATAAGCATAAAGAATATGCTGATGGGAAAAAATCGCAACATCAGAAAATAATGTAGAGTAATAAAATTTATGGAGTACATTTGCCTAAGTAACATATTTAAGTGATTAACACTGCCGGGTCAGAGGTTAATGTAAGCGCGAAATTGTTGTTGTTGTGGTCTTCAGTCCTGAGACTTGTTTGATGCAGCTCTCCATGCCAATCTCTCTCGTGCAAGCCTCTTCATCTCCCAGTACCTACTGCAACCTACATCCTTCTGAATCTGCTTAGTGTATTCATCTCTTGGTCTCCCTCTACGATTTTTACCCTCCACCCTGCCCTCCAATACTAAATTGGTGATCCCTTGATGCCTCAGAACATGTCCTACCAACCGATCCCTTCTTCTAGTCAAGTTGTGCCACAAACTTCTCCCCAATCCTATTCAATACTTCCTCATTACTTACGTGATCTACCCATCTAATTTCAGCATTCTTCTGTAGCACCACATTTCGAAAGCTTCTATTGTCTTATTGTCCAAACTAGTTATCGTCCATGTTTCACTTCCATACATGGCTACACTCCATACAAATACTTTCAGAAAAGACTTCCTGACACTTAAATCTATACTCGATGTTAACACATTTCTCTTCTTCAGAAACGCTTTCCTTGCCATTGCCAGTCTACATTTTATATCCTCTCTACTTCGACCATCATCAGTTATTATATAGCAAAACTCCTTCACTACTTTAAGTGTATCATTTCCTAATCTAATTCCCTCAGCATCACCCAACTTAATTCGACTACATTCCCTTATCCTTGTTTTGCTTTTGTTGATGTTCATCTTATATACTTCTTTCAAGACACTATCCATTCCATTCAACTGCTCTTCCAAGTCCCTTGCTGTCTCTGACAGAATTACAATGTCATCGGCGAACCTCAATATTTTGATTCCTTCTCCATGGATTTTAATACCTACTCCGAATTTTTCTTTTGTTTCCTTTACTGCTTGCTCAATATACAGATTGAATAACATCGGGGAGAGGCTACAACCCTGTCTCACTCCCTTCCCAACCACTGCTTCCCTTTCATGCCCCTCGACTCTTATGACCGCCATCTGGTTTCTGTACAAATTGTAAATAGCCTTTCGCTCCCTGTATTTTACCCCTGCCACCTTCAGAATTTGAAAGAGAGTATTTCAATCTACATTATCAAAAGCTTTCTCTAAGTCTACAAATGCTAAAAACGTAGGTTTGCCTTTCCTTAATCTTTCTTCTAAGATGAGTCGTAAGGTCAGTATTGCCTCACGTGTTCCAGTATTTCTACGGAAGCCAAACTGATCTTCCCCGAAGTCGGCTTCTATTAGTTTTTCCATTCGTCTGTAAAGAATTCGTGTTAGCATTTTGCAGCTACGGCTTATTAAACTGATCCCTTTAATTTTCCTGCAGGCAGTATTTATCTTACCCCTAGTGAGATAAGCCTCTACATCCTTACATTTGTCCTCTAGCCATCCCTGCTTAGCCCTTTGCACTTCCTGTCGATCTCATTTTTGAGACGTTTGTATTCCTTTTTGCCTGCTTCATTTATTGCATTTTTATATTTTCTCCTTTCATCAATTAAATTCAATATTTCTTCTGTTACCAAAGGATTTCTACTAGCCCTCGTCTTTTTACCTACTTGATCCTCTGCTGCCTTCACTACTTCATCCCTCAAAGCTACCCATTCTTCTTCTACTGTATTTCTTTCCCCCATTCCTGTCAATTGTTCCCTTATGCTCTCCCTGAAACCCTGTACAACCTCTGGTTCTTTCAGTTTATCCAAGTCCCATCTCCTTAAATTCCCACATTTTTGCAGTTTCTTCAGTTTTAATCTACTTTTCATAACCAATAGATTGTGGTCTGAGTCCATATCTGCCCCTGGAAATGTCTTACAATTTAAAACCTGGTTCCTAAATCTCTGTCTTACCTTTATATAATCTATCTGATACTTTTTAGTATCTTCTGATACCTTTTAGTATCTCCAGGGTTCTTCCATGTATACAATCTTCTTTCATGATTCTTAAACCAAGTGTTAGCTATGACTAAGTTGTGCTCTGTGCAAAATTCTACCAGGCGGCTTCCTCTTACATTTCTTAGCCCCAATCCATATCCACCTACTATGTTTCCTTCTCTCCCTTTTCCTACACTCGAATTCCAGTCACCCATGACTATTAAATTTTCATCTCCCTTCACTATCTGAATAATTTCCTTTAATTTCATTGTACATTTCTTCAATTTCTTCGTCATCTGCAGAGCTAGTTGGCATATAAACTTGTACTACTGTAGTAGGTGTGGGCTTCGTATCTATCCCGGGCACAATAATGCGTTCACTATGCTGTTTGTAGTAGCTTACCGCATTCCTATGTTCCTATTCATCATTAAACCTACTCCTGCATTACCCCTATTTGATTGTGTGTTTATAACCCTGTAGTCACCTGACCAGAGGTCTTGTTCCTACTGCCACCGAACTTCACTCATTCCCACTATATCTAACTTCAACCTGTCCACGCGCAAGATAAGCCGTTATAAATGTGAAATCCTGGTGCATTAATAACCGGTGTAACCGCCAGAGTGCTGAACGCATGCATACAAACGTGCATGCACTGTGCTGTGCAGGCACCGGATTAGAATTCGTGGGATGGAGTTCCATGCCTGTTGCACTTTGTCACTACAGGCGCAGTTAAAGTTCTTTGTGGCTGAAGCTGGAGTTGTCGTCCGACGATGTCTCACATGTGCTCGACTGGAGGCACATCTGGTCATTGAGTAGGCCAAGGCAACACGTCGAGCGGATAGGCACTTGGTGCAGGGAGTGGCAACTGACCCTTAACATAGACAAATGTAATGTATTGCGAATACATAGAAAGAAGGATCCTGTATTGTATGATTATATGATAGCGGAACAAACACTGGTAGCAGTTACTTCTGTAAAATATCTGGGAGTATGCGTGCGGAACGATCTGAAGTGGAATGATCATATAAAATTGTTGGTAAGACGGGTACCAGGTTGAGATTCATTGGGAGAGTCCTTAGAAAATGTAGTCCATCAACAAAGGAGGTGGCTTACAAAACACTCGTTCGACCTATACTTGAGTATTGCTCATCAGTGTGGGATCCGTACCAGATCGGGTTGACGGAGGAGATAGAGAAAATCCAAAGAAGAGCGGCGTGTTTCGTCACAGGGTTATTTGGTAACCGTGATAGCGTTACGGAGATGTTTAACAAACTCAAGTGGCAAACTCTGCAAGAGAGGCGCTCTGCATCGCGGTGTAGCTTGCTCGCCAGGTTTCGAGAGGGTGCGTTTCTGGATCAGGTATCGAATATATTGCTTCCCCCTACTTATACTTCCCGAGGAGATCACGAATGTAAAATTAGAGAGATTAGAGCGCGCACGCAGGCTTTCAGACAGTCGTTCTTCCCGCGAACCATACGAGACTGGAACCGGAAAGAGAGGTAATGACAGTGGCACGTAAAGTGCCCTCTGCCATACACCGTTGGGTGGCTTGCGGAGTATAAATGTAGATGTAGATGTTAGGCATGCTCACTTACAACAGCGGTTTATGAACGTTGTTGATCATGCTGGCTTACAACAGCGGTAATGGACGAGCGTTATCCTGTTGGAAAGCACCCTCTGGAATGCTGTTCATGAGTGGCAGCACAACAGATCGAATCACCAGACTGACGTACTATTTTGCAACCAGGGTGCGTGGGATAACCAGGACAGTGCTCCTGCTGTCATAAGAAATAGCGCCCCAGACCATAACTCTAGGTGTAGGTCCAGTGGCCAGCATGTGAACAGACTGGTTGCGGGTCCTCGACCAAGCCTTCGTTTGACACCACTTAGGGTCAGTGGAATGCACGCTACGAGGCGTCTGGGTCGGAGCTGTCCTTGAAGTAACCGTTTTGTAACAGTTCGTTGTCTCATTATGGTGTCAGCTGGTGCTGAAATTGTTGCTGCAGATGCATTATGATGTGCCGGAGCCACACACAGAACACAACAGTCTTCCCTCTCGGTAGCGGCACGTGGGCGTCAGGAGGGGGCGGTGGGGAGGGGAAGGGGGGGACAGGTGTCTGACCCGGGCGGCAATTTGAGGGGGGAGGGGCACCAAATTCATATTCTTCACACTTGAAGTAGTAAAGGAGTTTTGCTATTTTGGGAGCAAAATAACTGATGATGGTCGAAGTAGAGAGGATATAAAATGTAGACTGGCAATGGCAAGGAAAGCGTTTCTGAAGAAAAGAAATTTGTTTACATCGAGTATAGATTTATGTATCAGGAAGTCGTTTCTGAAAGTATTTGTATGGAGTGTAGCCATGTACGGAAGTGAAACATGGACGATAAATAGTTTGGACAAGAAGAGAATAGAAGCTTTCGAAATGTGGTGCTACAGAAGAATGCTGAAGATTAGACGGGTAGATCACATAACTAATGAGGAAGTATTGAATATGATTGGGGAGAAGAGAAGTTTGTGACACAACTTGACCAGAAGAAGGGATCGGTTGGTAGGACATGTTCTCAGGCATCAAGGGATCACAAATTTAGCATTGGAGTGCAGCGAGGAGGTTAAAAATCGTAGAGGGAGACCAAGAGATGAATACACTAAGCAGATTCAGAAGGATGTGGGTTGCAGTAGGTACTGGGAGATGTAGAGGCTTGCACAGGACTGAGTAGCATGGAGAGCTGCATCAAATCAGTCTCAGGACTGAAGACCACAACAACGAAGGAAAAAAAACCTTGTTTAACAAAGCGCCTAGCATCCAGTATTGATCTATCGACTACTCATATTTTCAAATGCATCTCTGTCGGTTTTTGAACACGTTCCAAGTTGATTTCTGAGCGAATCGTAAGATGGTATCTGAATGAGTGCATAGTGTACGTGATGTCTCTGCCATGGAAATCCACGTTGGATCTAGAAATAAACAAGTTTCCCGCAGCCGAATCAACTCGAAGAAGTGAATGCCAATCGGTGTTGGTTTATGTGTTTGATCGAGTGTGCGAATGATGGGCTTTGTAATAATCATTAGCGAAATCCTTAGATTCAGACTACCAGTGTGGAAATACACGACTAGCAGGAACAACATGTAAGAAACATTACATTATCTTCTCGGTGTATCCAAGAAAATAAAATTTTGACATAAAATTTTTGCCAGGTCGCTACACTGGTTGTACTGTCCTTTGTTAGTAGCCGCTTAAGTTCTATTCTCTAAATAACGCGGAAAAAGCTTTGTACGAAAACTTAATATATCTTGTCTCTTGTCTTTACATGTTTTATGTTTCGTATATTTAATTTTTTGTCACACAAAAGGGAGAGTTATTGGCTAATAGGCAACAAATTTCCTGTAGAGTTCTTATTATTCTCACGGTCACAAGTCGTTCCATCCATTATTTACTGAGAGTTTTTTTTAAAGGAGGGTAGGGTGTGGACATTTTAATTTCCAATGTCCTGAATATAGGTTCGATGGTCTCCATTACAAAATATCCACGTTTAAATTCCACAGAGCAAATTACAGTGACATGCGATAGAAAAATGCTGTGTGAAGGAGCGTGGCACTGCACTTTGGTTACAATCAAGAACAAATAACTTAACTTTCCTACATGTATGTTTTACATAGCAAACTATTCAGAAAAACGTGCGCTACAAAATGGACATATTTTTGAAAAATCTTGTTTTTTAATTTCGAATTCCTGTCTAAAACGCCAGAGAGGGACGGGGGGCGCCACTATCAAGTTCTTGTCCCGTTTCGGAAATATCGTAGATCCGGAGCTGGCAGCCTGGTTGTCTTCGGACTGTACATTCTCGCGACCACAGCTGCCATGTACAGTGGCTACATTCTCGGCAAGTCTTTCTGTAATATCGTAGAAGGAACATCCAGGTTCTCGTAGGTCTCGTTCAAACTCAGCGGAGTGCTGATAATGGTGTCTTTGTCGCTTTAGAGGCGTTCTTGAGTAACGTCAACTCACCATGCCCAATATAAAACATAACTAACGTTCACGACCGTCACAGCGTGTATTTAAAGCAAACCTGATTTGCATTCTCATAGTGGCGCTACTACCGCCACTCTTACGCGACTGGCGTAAAAATCTGAACAGACATCATCTTTCAGATGTTGTTGTGGTCTTCAGTCCTGAGACTGGTTTGATGCAGCTCTCCATGCTAATCTATCCTGTGCAAGCTTCTTCATCTCCCAGTACCTACTGCAGCCTACATCCTTCTGAATCTGTTTAGTGTACTCATCTCTCGGACTCCCTCTACGATTTTTACCCTCCACGCTGCCCTCCAATGCTAAATTTGTGATCCCTTGATGCCTCAAAACATGTCCTACCAACCGATCCCTTCTTCTGGTCAAGTTGTGCCACAAACTTCTCCCCAATCCTATTCAATACCTCCTCATTAGTTATGTGATCTACCCATCTAATCTTCAGCATTCTTCTGTAGCACCACATTTCGAAAGCTTCTATTCTCTTCTTGTCCAAACTATTTATCGTCCATGTTTCACTTCCATACATGGCTACACTCCTTACAAATACTTGCAGAAACGACTTCCTGACACTTAAATCTATACACGATGTTAACAAATTTCTTTTCTTCAGAAACACTTTCCTTGCCATTGCCAGTCTACATTTTATATCCTCTCTACTTCGACCATCATCAGTTATTTTGCTCCCCAAATAGCAAAACTCCTGTACTACTTTAAGTGTCTCATTTCCTAATCTAATTCCCTCAGCATCACCCAACTTAATTCGACTACATTCCATTATCCTTGTTTTGCTTTTGTTGATGTTCATCTCACATCCTCCTTTCAAGACACTATCCATTCCATTCAACTGCTCTTCCAAGTCCTTTGCTGTCTCTGACAGAATTACGTCATCGGCGAACCTCAAAGTTTTTATTTCTTCTCCATGGATTTTAATACCTACTCCAAATTTTTCTTTTGTTTCCTTCACTGCTTGCTCAATATTGAGATTGAATGACATCGTGGAGTGGCTACAACCCTGTCTCACTCCCTTCCCAACCACTGCTTTCAGATGTACAAACACGATTACCGACTTTTGTTTATGTAGCGCAGCTCCTTCTTGGTGTTGCGACTTTTTTCTGTCATTGTATCTATATATGACAAATTATTATTCGAAAAACCTGATTAGATATGCTTTGAAATCATATCGAACGCCAAACGATTCTTCCCATACAGACAGAATGGCGAGACCCCAAGAACCATTGAGTAAGCTTGACAATTTTGTGTCTGTTGACTAACTTTGTTGCCTCCAGTTTTTCCATTATTTCTTATTGTTATAAAATTTTATTTCGATATTTTACCCGCTAACTCTGGGCACCATCGTCAGAGCCTCCTACGCAAAATGAAATAAAGGCTCCAGACGTCGCGCAGAAATTCTCCGTTATTGCAAAAGATTAAGACCTCACTGTTTCTAGAGAGAAAACAAACGTAATGGCATTCCATGGCGAGGAACCAGTTCGGTCAAAATTCGTACCCGCATTTTACTAACTGTAGTTTGTGAGGTCTCCTATTTTCAAAATCTGAGACGTATAAAGAGAGATTTTTGAGGTATCACGTACGTGGCGTATCATCAGAAATTTTAAAAAAAAAAGTAAGCACTGAAACAATTACGAAATTCTGCAAAACAGTAATCAAGCAGGCACTGCAATACGCCAGTGAGACCAAGACGATAAAGAAAAAGAAGAAACAAGATACACATTCGAGATGGGATTCGTAAGGTGAGTTCTAGGTATAATACGGCACGGCTCGCACAAATGAAGATATCAGAAGACAACCCCACACAAGTGCATTTAATGACATAATAACGAATTACAGAGAAAATGCTTGCTACATTGAGATGGATGAAAAATTATAGATTTGCATAAAACTTAATGATCTAGAAACCTTAGAGAAATTAAGTGGGGAGACAGAGATTTCACTTGGTGGAACACGTCTAAGACATATTCCTTGATGTCATCATGATAAGTCTATTCAGAAGTGTGCGGAAAAATCAGAAGTAAACGTACCTTCGTGGGACAGCCACGAAAACTACGTGAATGTCCTCTCCTTTGCTCCTTCACCCTACCCCATTCTGATATGATCATACGACAAACTTCATCCTTTCCCTACTACACCTACACTTCCAATAACAGTTATTGTATCGAGTGCAGTCAATCGCTGTATGCACTCCCCGTTTCTTGCATAGTCTTTTCGTACGTATGACTTCAGAAACCGGATTTTTAGTCCGAAATTCATATTCAACACTAGCATTTCGATTATTGTGTTACAGAACAGAATATGAATATCTAGCTAACGTTTAATCCCAAACGCTAGAAAATTTTTAATTAACTGAGGGTCCCGCCGTTGGCACAGAAGTGACTTCCTGGTAAGCGCAAGTTACCTATTTCTACTGAAAGTACAAATTATCGTAACCAGTCACATTTATCACATTACACTTTCCACTGCGCGTTTCAGAGGAGTATACCTTTATCATCAGGTGGAGTGGGATTGCTGTATGTACAAGTGTTAAGTAACTTGCGTTCTTTGGCAGCAGAAGAAACTATTTTAGTACAAAGGGCATATGCTTTATGTATTAGCTTCTAATACGGCAGCTTTGGGTAGTTCAACATGCAGCATTTGATTTAAATGAGAGTGAAACTCAAACTGTGATCACTGACACTATGTGGTCAAAACATCTACATAACTTCGAGCTCGCTCTGGCAGTACGCAGGTTACTCAAAAGTCGCACATTGCAATACTTTCGCGCCCTATTAATTGACATAAGTACTCCTGATGATGGGACGTAATCTTCCGAACCGTGTAGTGGCGAGTGCAACGGAACAGATACTGGCAGTTCAACGACTTGTACATTTCATTGATTTTCATAAGCTTCACGGACAGGCCTTGCCCTAAAAAAAACCTAAGATACCTCATGATGTGTTAGGATCGATCGAGCACGATAACCTATCTCTCTGGTCAACATACTGAATCGCTGGGTTGCACGGCAACGCTTGTGAAATCAAACATTTACTGCCAAATTCATCAAGGCGTCTATCGTCCGCTGCGGGGTGGGGGAGAGCCGATCTAGAGCGCGAGTGGATAGGGTATGAGTGGTGCAAGCTAGATTACACGGCTCCAGCTCCCACTCTCCCAGACTGCCTTTATGACGTCATGTGTTGCCAAAAATAAACAAACGCCGTAAACGTGCACACGTCGGAAGAGGTGTGGCGGTTATACAGGGTAAGAACGAGAGGGGTAGGGTGGAAAAGCGAGCAGGGGAGGGCGATGGAGCACTGTGAGTGGCGTAAGTATGAGGGGGGGAGGGGGGAGGGGAGAGAGGTGGAGCACGAAGGCTCGGCATCAGCGGCGTATTCATCTTGCTCGTATGCGGGGCGGGCACTGCGCAGCTGATGGCCTAATTAACCGAGGCTGCGCCGGGTTGGAGCAGAGAGAGGAAAGGGAAAGAGGGGGAGGGGGAAAGGCAGACACTGTACACCGACTGCGGCAGGCGCCGTATCAATTACTGTACCGCTCACGCCGCCGGCACAATGTATCAAAATTGTGATTATAGGAGTCTGCGGACGGTAATCACACGTCAGTCGGAGCCGGCGCCGGGGTCGGAACCAACGTCATCAGGCGCCTATTGACTGTGGCGCCGGCGCCGACGCGACGCGACGCCACGCCACGCGCGGGGCCGGCAATCCGTCAGGCTCGCATGGCCGCAGCCGGGGGTTCCCCGGGGACGCAATTGTGCACAACATGACTCCCTGCCCGACCGCCGCGCCGCGCCCACGGCTTCCCGAGCGGCCGCTGCCAGCTACACACCTGCGGCGCAGCTCTGCTATGACGTCAATGGCAGCCTGTTTGACAATGCCTCTGGCACAACGTAGTTGCAGTTCCCGTCAGCTCAGCAATACAGTGAGATGTAAAGTGCTATATTATGAAAACAGAATGTCATATGGCCAAAAATTTAATTCCAGACACTCGTTATACCGGGGCTTTTCAAAATGACTATCTTGGTTTTCAACTTTACAATTATAAATAATACATCAAATGAAAAAGCAACCCTAACAGTTTTTCTCACAAGTGTTCAGTGTGAGCACCATTCGTCACACAGCACGCATCGAGTCGATAAGCGAGCTCTTCCCAAACTCTGATCAGTGTGCCTACAGTAATTAACAACTGCTTCGGTTTCTCTAATCAGGCATATCAGTTATGCCATATAGCAGGTGCACCATTTTGCTGCCAAATAAAGTTCTGTCGTTCAGCTTCTTCCTATTAAGAAAAGAGCCATATTTCTAGCGCATCAACATAAGAAACATCAGTTACAGCTGCTTCGAGAGAAAGGATGGCCCATAAGCTTTCCGCCGGCATAAGGCACAGGAAAATTCCATTTAGGGGAGTCTCGTTGCAACCGTGGCATCTCGTCGGCATTTGCTGACCCCCAAACGCTCGTGTGTGTTCATATTCCCACTTCGCTGAAGTGTCAATTCATCGCTGAAGACGAAACTATTCTGAAAATATTTGTCGTCATGAAGCAACATTTCGTTTGCAAAGTTGGAACGTAAACCATTGTCTGTGGGCTTAAGAGCTTGCAACAACTGCAGACAATGAAGCATAGTTGTAGGCGTCTTCAACATCTCCACAGAGTCACTGGAATTGCTAATTCACGACTATCCATCAGAACGTGTGAAAAAGCACTCACTCGTTCAACACATTCTTTACTCTTGCTCGTTCCGTATTCTTTCCTTTGCAAGCACAGTTCGTATCTTCAAACTGACGATTCCACCTACGCATTATCATTTGGAGGATTACAATAAAAATTAATGCTGAATGAACGATGCTCTGTGACAACAGATTCAGTCCTTGTAAACTGTAACACAAGAAGCTTACTGATCACTAGCCGCCATATTTGCTACTAGCGCTATCTAACGGGAGACACAGGAATGCGCACGGGTTTACGAGCAAAACTGAATAGCTCTTTCATTTGCTGCATTATTTACAACTGTTGAATGCAAGAAGGGGGCTCAGGTGGCTGATGTGAAAAGACGAACAGAAGAGTTTGTCTCGTTACGATTGTTCACTTATTTATCGCCAGCCTTTACAAATCTGTAAGGTTACGTGTTTGTGAAAAGATCCCATGCAATGTTTTCTGCATTACACCTTGCAATGAACAATGAAATGAGCGAATAGCATCGTTGGCCGGGAGGCCCCATCTGGGAAAGTTCAGCCGCCAAGTGCAAGTCTTATTTCAGTCGATGCCACATTGGACGACTTGCTCGTCGATTATGAGGATGAAAATGATGATAAGGACGGCACAACACCCAATCCCCGAGCGGAGAAAATCTCCAACTCGGCCGAGAATAGAAACTGGGCCCTCTTGCATGGGAGGCGAGCACGTTATCACCCAGCTAAGCAGGCGCACCGCAAAGTACAAACCTTGCTCTACAAATTAAAGAGCAGTTTGCCACTCAAAGACGAGAAGAGGAAAACGTTCGAAAAACTGCCTCTGAATCCTGGACCATGACTGACTTTTTTGAAGATGCACACTGAATCGTTTCCAAAGAAAGAAAGCCGCAACTGCAGGGGTAAAAGTGTTAGTTGCTATTTAAGTTCAGATCTGAATATGCGCAAAATGTGTGTTGTTCTAAGGAGAAGAAGCCCGAACTATCACCGAAAATATGTACGGATATATTTTCAGACGATTTTAAATTAAAATTCGGTGTGCGAAATTCGGATGCATGTTCATATGGCAGATGCAGCATATTGCAGATTCCGCTGAAGGAATTAAAATGGCAGAAACAACACCAATTCGCCGCGTATGGGCTGAAGGAGCATACAAACACTTGTTGCTACATCTACATGACTACTCTGCAATTCACATTTAAGTGATTTGCAGAGGGTTCATCGAACCACAATCATACCATCTCTCTACCAGTCCACTCCCGAACAGAGCATGGGAAAAACGAACACCTAAAACCTTTCTGTTCGAGCTCTGATTTCTCTTATTTTATTTTGATGATCATTCCTACCTATGTAGGTTGGGCTCAACAAAATATTTTCGCATTCGGAAGAGAAAGTTGGTGACTGAAATTTCGTAAAAAGATCTCGCCGCGACGAAAAACGTCTTTGCTGTAATGACTTCCATCCCAACTCGCGTATCATATCTGCCGCACTCTCTCCCCTATTACGTGATAATACAAAACGAGCTGCCCTTTTTTGTACCCTTTCGATGTCCTCCGTCAATCCTACCTGGTAAGGATCCCACACCACGCAGCAATATTCTAACAGAGGACGAACGGGTGTAGTGGAAGCTGTCTCTTTAGTGGACTTGTTGCATGTTCTAAGTGTCATGCCAATGAAACGAAACCTTTGGCTCGCCTTTCCCACAATGTTATCTATGTGGTCTTTCCAACTGAAGTTGTTCATAATTTTAACACCCAGGTACTTAGTTGAATTGACAGCCTTGAGAGTTGTACTATTTATCGAGTAATCGAATTCCAACGGATTTCTTTTGGAACTCATGTGCATCACCTCACACTTTTCGTTATTTAGTGTCAACTGCCACCTGCCACACCATACAGCAATCTTTTCTAAATCGCTTTGCAACTGATACTGGTCTTCGGATGATCTTACTAGATGGTAAATTACAGCATCATCTGCAAACAACCTAAGAGAACTGCTGAGATTGTCACCCATGTTATTTATATAGATCAGGAACAGCAGAGGTCCCAGGACGCTTCCCTGCTGACACCGGAAAATGCAAAACGAGTTATAATGTGACCTCGTGTGACAATTTTTTGCAACTACTATTCTGTCCAGTGTTGAATCTGCATTTTATCAACAGCAGTGCTCTTCTTACAACCTAGCAATACAACCTACTGGGAGTAACACTGCTTTCATGTGTTTTTGCACAAAACCACTGCCAGGAGGTGCACAGCAGAAATATCTTCCTGTAATGTGAAGTACCTTCTTACACATTTCAATCCGCTCAATGAAAGTGAGGATCGAAATGTGATGACTTGGTCTCGCCGCTGCACTGAGCAGAACAACAACTGGCTGATGATTTCCCTTTTCCAAACAGTGAACATTCATAATTCACAGCTGCAGACTATAAATTCTTCTATTATTAATGTAAATTAAAGGTGGAGAGGGAGAGAAAGGAAGGAAAAGGGAAGAGATCATTGCTGTCAGCTGCATACGCGGAATCAGTGGTGACAAGTGAAAAGGTATACAAGACCGGAATTCGAGTCCAGGGCCTCCTGCTTACTAGGCAGGTATGTTAACCAATATGCCATCCTAGACACTGTGATACTGCAACTGCACAGGGACTATCTCAGCACACCTCACAGCTGATCCACATTACCATCGAGCTTCACCTATGCGCAATCCCTGTCCGTTTCACCCATATCTATTCTCTGAGATTCCCACAGGAGATCGGCATATTTGTGCATCCGCACTGAAGAAGGTGGATCCATTGCCCAGCTAGGCCACTCAAATTATATATCAGGCACCTGCCTGGTAAACAGGAGATTCCATGTTCGAATCCTGGTCTGGTACACGTTTCCATTCATCGCTGCTGATTCTGAGTAATGTCTCGATGCAGCTGACAGCAGTGATCCTTTTCCTCCCCTTTCTTCCCCTCTTCACCTTCAATTTACATATATTTAGTATGATGAGCTTGGCCAATCAAAATCACCAAGAAGAAAGACTTATTTGACATGTGTCACACTACACCAGCTGAAACATGGTTTTTTTTGTCAGCAATTAGGCAGTGAATAGTGCTCTGTCTGGCAAAACCCACTGATTGAGCACTGAAAATGTAATGCTGAATGTACATGTTTAGTGTAACTGCAACAGGACCTGTGTTAAATTTTTCCCTATCTTCTGCTGCTGCTTGCACAGATTTGTACTGAAATAAACATTACATGTTTTGATGGTTTTTGTTGCATTTTCTCAAAATAACCTTTCTGTTTCTGCTATAACTAATGAAGAAAAATCAATCTGTTTAAGCAGTACAAAGCTGTAACTGTGCAGATACAACTACATTTGTCCAGAAAAATTAAAATTGTGCTATTTTTCAGAGACAATGTAAGAAATTGTGGAATAACTACTTCAAAAATACACAGAATGGTGTTTTACCTAAAATACATCAACTGCATAAAGATAGCCTAAATTGGTAAGTGTCAAACAATTTTTTTGTTCTCCTGTAGAATTTGCTTTTCTTTTTTAGTTACAACGTTCTTCAGGTGGACAACTGATTTGTTGTTCTGCAGAAGGGATGTAATACAGTTCCACTAAGTAAGTTGTGGGTAGCAAGGCAAATTTTTGGTATCGGCAATAAGTTTGTCCTGACAATAAGAAACTTTTGTGAGGACTGCATCAGTATGGTTAAAGTAGGTGACAAAAGTTCCCAAGAATTCCTTGTATATAAGAGTATACGACAAGGGTGCTAATTAGGACTGATTTTATTTAAAGTACACTTAGAAGAAGTTTTGCAAAATTCGAAGAGAAAATGCGGAATGGTAATCCCTGTAGTAAAAAAATACTGTACACTTTACTCTCTGGCAATGACAAGATCCTGATAGAGGGAAACAAAGACAATTGCAGTTACAAGTTCAGGGAACTGCATAGAGATAATAAAATGGGGCCTGAAAAACACAAAAAGATAAAGTGTGTGGTAATGGGTGAAGGTGACTGAGGATTCTGAAACTTTAATATTGTCTGTATCTTAAAATACTAGTGCAGCACACACGAAATTAAATAAAATTGGACAAGGAAAAAGAATAATTGGCCAACTTAAGTCCTTTTTACGAGTGATGAAATGACAAAGAGAGCAAAAGTCTTGTTGCAGAAGTCAATTGTAGGGTCTGTCACCACACACAGCACAGAAATACGGGAGTTAACCAAACATGAGAAAAATAAACTGATACCCTTCAAGATGGATTTCTGGAAAAGAAGTTGTCACGTCTCCAGACTGGGAACTTCAGATGTGACAGAATATGGGAAATTATAGGAGAAAAAAAGACACTGTTCTCGATGCCAAAGGTGGCAAACTATTAACTTGATGCATCCAGTTCCAATGAATGGATGGTAAGTGAAGTCCAAAACGATTCTGTGAACGGACACAAGCTTTGTGTAGAAAACAAGAAAATGTGAAAGACCACCTAGAAGATGGATGCACGATGTCAAACGTGATAAGTTCTAGGGACCTTCAGAAAGAAGAATGGACAGGTAGGAAACTACATAAGCTGATAAGCCGAATATGACAACCGTCATAAAAAGCCGAACACAAAGGGTGAATCACCTAAAACTTGCACTGTAAATATTGTGGATATGGACAGTACTACTGATGTGCACTTTCCACAGAATGGATTGGAAGTCAGGGATTTGTATTGTTAGCCAATCAACAGATTGTGGTAATACTCAGAAAGTGTATTTTTGTGCAAACATGCACTTTTTTAAATGTAACAATGCCTTTTGACATTAACAAACTACAAGTTGGGTAAATTAGAATGTCAATGGTATTTATTTCAGGATTCTAGTGCGAGTCGTTTATATGATAACCCACACTAACACTTGTGCCAGCACACACTAAGGAACAACACAAGTGCATACACAAATTATGTGGATTCCGATCAGTAACAAGGCAACTCACCAACACAGGTTGGGTTCAGGAGGACCACTGGCAGCAGTAATACAGACTTCCAGCCTGGTATAACAACTGCTGCACACTTGCTAGCATTTCTGCAGAGAGGTACGAGCAGGTTGCAGTATATGTCAATGGATATCATCAGGTGTAGTTGGTACATCTTTGTAGACAGTCTCTTTCAGCTTTCACCACAGCATCCATGGAATGTGGTCTGTTAGGAGGCTGCAATACTTCTGTGCCTTGAGTGTTTCATCTGTGAGAAACGGGCCTATGAGCTGATGGTTCACTATCCCGCACCATATGTCTACACTCCCTGGACTCTGATGTTCCACCTGATGAAGCCAACAGGGGTTGTCAATACAACAATAGTGGGTGTTTCCTCAGTTTACTTGGCCAAGACTGACAACAGTGGCTTCATCACTAAAAAGATACATAGTACATCAGGAATATCCTGTTTAATGCCATATACAACAGTTAATATGATTCTCATTATCGTTTGCAGGCAGCTCTTCATGGGGAGAGATGTGACAGGGATCAAATTTACGTCGACGGAGAAGGTGTACAACAGTTGCCCGACTCATACCATTTCTTTGTGCAATTTCACAGGAGCTAATGTGTGTATCAACTGCAACAGCAGCAAGAACATCAATTTCTCCTTCTTCTGTTGTCACTTTCCTCCTGTTACATTGTCTAGTGTTACCCTACCACTTTGACGTAACTGGTTGAAGAGGTAGATAAGTAATTCCTGAGATGGTTGGCATCTATTTGGCTTATCTTGCCACATACACCATACAATAATGAACTGCATTCCTCCCACACTCTCCACACACCACAAGCATGTCTGCTTTTTCTGAATTGGTAAATCCCATAGCCTACTCACTACCTACTGCTTCGACAGTCACACACTAAGTGACTAGCAGGTCGCAATGCACTCGATGGACACACGGGCACACTGTAAGCAAATATAACAACACCGTACCTAGCCACTATCCAGGTTGAATGACACAAAAAAATACTGGGTGTGGAAACTGTCCCAAATACGATACCTTATAAACGACTCACACTAGATATTGCAAATAACCGCACTGACATTCTAATTTCCCCCTACTTTTAGTTCATTAATGTGAATGGGACTTGCTCTATTTAAAAAGTGTATTTTTACAAGAAAAATACACTTTGCTGGTGTTATTACAATTTGTTTGTAGGCTAACAATATGAAACCCTAACTACCAATCCATTCTGTGAAAATTGAACTTGTATATCACTTTCCACTTCCTCAATATTTGTGGTGCAAGTATTAGGTGATGCACCCTGTATGTATTGAGATTACAGTGCATGAAAACTAAGTCCTGAAAATTGCAAGGAATTCTAGAACTTACAAGCTATGTTTTACACAGGATACTTTTCAATTGGTGGTGTGCTGGCCCGCACATCTAGAAGGAACAATGGCCTGACCAGTCAGCACTTTCACAGGCTAGCCCCATGTAATGTCAACAACAAGGTGAGGTGTTTCATGAATCCACATGCAAGACCTGTAATCCACAGAAAATAGAGTAAGGAAAGACAGAAAGTGGAAGACCCTCCACTAACAGAAAGAAATAACAGAAAACTGACTTCCCAAATGTCAGCAGAAATGGCTGAAACAAACAGCATTGGGCTAGATAACACACTCATATATAGGCAGTTTGCAGACAAGTATTCACAACTGTATGCATAGTGAAATACCGATAAGTATGAGAGCACACTTTGATTATGTTCTGTATATTATGACATTATCAAAGGTTTGAGAGCTTGTTCTTATCATAGTTCTTAAATTAACTCCATGACACATTTACCTCTCAAATTTTTGGGTTTACACAAATCATGAATTTGTCACTGTTGTCACGTCTTAATAAAAATTACATCATCGAGATATACTGTGTTAGGCAGTGTACTCATTCATGTTACATCAGCAACCTGTGTTTACACTGTCTGACAGTGACAGATTAACAGTTTTATTATCTAACTTCAACGATTTTATATTTTCCTATTATGGTGATGTAAATGCTTTAAAGAATTTGCTGATGATCAGTCAACTGAAACCGGTTGTTTAAATGAATATTTTATCAGCAGCTCAAGGCAGTAATCATGACATTTTTCAAAATTACTATTAACATTGCTTGTCATGTCATTAATACACAACATGAACTATAGTGACCCCAGCACACTTCCCTGAGCCACACCTGGCAATCCTTTCACATCTATCAATGACTCTCCATCCAAGATAACACACTATTTACTGCCTATCCTCAACCCAATCACAAGTTTTGTTTAATACCACATACAGCTGTACTTTTATTAATAAATGATGGTGTGGTACCAAGTGATATGCTTCCCCAGAAGTTGAAAAATGCTGCATCCACCTGACCACCTACATCCATGCCTTTCAGGATGTCATGTGTGAAAAGCACAAGGATGATTGGTGTTTTCAGAATGTATGCTGGTTGGCACGGAGGAGGTCATTCTCTTATTATCTTATCTCTTATCCTTATCCTTATCTTTGAGCTCATGATGTGTTCTAAGATTCTTCAACATGTGGATAACAATGAGATTGGATGGTTGTTTTGTGGATCTCATGTGTAGACATGTGAATGATCCTTTTTTCCAGTTACTGGGCACAGTTTTTTGTTCGATATATCTAAGGCAGATTGTGATTCAAACAGGAACTACCATGGCTACAAATTTAGTGTAAAATGTGACAAGGATCTCACTGGCCCTGGAGCTTTGTTTAATTTGAGCAAGCAGTGGTCAATGCCACTGACACTAATATCTATTTATGAAATAATTTTTACTGCTTCACTCACTACTTTTTATTAGTATTTAATAGCATGACATGTTTTGGCAGTATGCTACAATTATCGAGTGCATTAGATTTATGTGTACATTAATCTGAAGTGTGATGAGGATTGTTTGCTGGGTGTGCCAGTAGGGTTATATAGCAAAACTAACCATTTACAAGAAGACCAACATACTTCAACGTATACCTTAAGTAAATTTGTATGTTTAAGCTGTTTAACTGAATTCATTACTTGCATTTTTTATGGAAATTTATTTTTCTGGCACACAGAGGAGAGAAACAAACACACCATCACTTAAGACATTCACATTAAAATGTTTTCATTTGAAAGGCTATTAATTGCTAAAAATTTATTTCAATTGCTAAGATATAATCTTTTTATAGAAGCATATTTATGTCATTCCACATATTAAATATTAATAATTATTTGGTATTCCTTGGTTATTCAAGAATGTTGGGGTCGGGTTGTTTTTGGGGAAGGAGACCAGACAGCGAGGTCATCGGTCTCATCGGTTTAGGGAAGGATGTCGGCCGTGCCCTTTCAAGGGAACCATCCCAGTATTTGCCTGGAGCGATTTAGGGAAATCACGGAAAATCTAAATCACGATGGCCGGACGCGGGATTGAACCGTCGTCCACCCGAAGTGACTAACCACTACGCCACCTCGCTCGGTTTCAAGAATGTTGAGACAATATTTTTTTAGTTATCTCTTCCTGGTAGTAAAGTCCAACTCCATAGTACAGTGATCAGAGTATTTGGTTGCTATGCCAAGGACGCAAGTTGGATTCACAGTACTGCCAGGACTAGAACAGGGTGCACTCGGTTTTGTGATTCCAACTGAGGAGTTACTTGAGTCATCAGTAGTGGATCCAATATCAAGAAGGCATCAATTACTGGGGGATCAGTATGCTAACATAGCAAGCTTGCAATGATTGCACCCCTGATGATTAATAATCTTCCCAGTAATTATGCTCAGTATCAAACTTTTGTGTGTACCTTACATATGGTAACTAAATTCTTGAAAAGCTAAATTAGACTTTGCTCCAAGTGAATTTATTACTCAGTATTTTACTTTCATTGTGCTGAGTCCAACATTATACTTAGCTTTCACTTAAGATTTATAAATCAGAAAATGTTGTTGATTGAACATCTTACTTACATACGAATTTGTCATCATCATGTGAGCTAATACACATTTGTAAAAGCAGAAAACCCATTCCAACTACATAGCATTATTTTATTTTGCATGGAATTAATTAACTTATGAGATAATTACCACTGGAAAATCCATACCATCCTAATTTCTATTGCCGATTTTGCCTTTGTATTTGATAGGTCCTGTACTTTTACAGCCCATCATGAATAACAATATTTTAGTTAGCTGTTTCTTGAATGAGTGTAATTTCTGAAGTAACAATTTGTTCACACAGCAATTTTTGTCAAATTTCATTCACAGTCATGCATCATGAGCCCAGTCCCTGTCAACTTAACAAGCATATAACAACACTTAAGCTGCCAGCTTTTATGTTACAGCTATGTTCAATTTGTCTAAGGAAACATGTACACCTGTACCCACAAAAACTAAGTACTGTTGATGCGTAATAACTTTCAAGTGATTTTCCTAATTCAAGTTAATGAATATTTTGCCTGAATTGTGTCATGATTGGTAGGAGGCATAGATTATCATTGTCATGTGAATGAGGTATTGCTGAATATTGTTACTCTCAACCAGTGAACTAAAGTAAACCATTGCATGTACTTTCACCCAATATTTTTCTGCGACACAATACAGCCTGTGAACTGTGACATTTTGTGTAAATATGGAAAGTGTTTTCTGCCACAGTTAATTACTTTTTTCGGTGACTTGTTGGAGATATCTTTGATTGCTGAATAGGGATTCATTTAAGTTTGTTTGAAATTCATGTAAATACTTCTGCCACTGTAGCTTTTAGTTATTTGTGGGTACCATCCTGATAGTAGGTGCCAGTAACTTCATGAAATACGTAGGAAAACTGGTCATCATCTAAACAGTATACCTTTGGTAAAAAAGTTCAAACTAAATTATAATGTAGAGTACCTTTTTTTTTAGCAAATACCATCAAATACAGAGTAAGATCTTCAGCTTCAAGCCAACAGACACATGTGCTACTGAAGAGGCAATGGAGGCTACAAAAATCAGGTTGGTGCTTTACAACAGCATCGGCAGAGGATGACACGATGGTTGGTCGGTGTTGATTGGCCCATTTGTGGCAGAAAGTGGAGCGAGTTGTTATATTAGTGAAAATAATTAATTAAAAAGTCTTCAGTATGTAAGCTCATTGGCACATCCAGCAAATAATCCTCACTACACTTCAGATTAATGTACATGTAACTGTAATACACCTGATGATGATAGCAGGCTGCTGAAACATGTCATGCTAATAAATGTTAGCAAAAATTAAATGCCATATAATATAGATAAATTTAAGACTAATATCTATATCGTCAATCTTTGCAGTGATGAGAAGAAGATAGCAGTATTCTGTATCTTCCTTAATAAAGGAACATTTGAAAATGGAGTTCAGCATTTTGTCTTTTGCTCTGTTAACCTTAATTTCAGTTCCTGTACTGTCCATGAACATCTGGATGCTGTGTTTGATACAACTGACACCTTTCACAAATGACCAGAACTTCTTTGTGTTTTGTGAGGGATCTTTTGATAAGATTCTGCTATGCTAGTCACTGAACATGCACTGCCCTCTTGCTAACCAAAATGTGTTTCATTCAGCATCTCTCTATGGCCCTAGGCTTTGTTTTACACCTAATATGCAGAAGTCACTGTTTCTTTAGAAGTTTCCTTACAGTGATAGAACCAGGGAGGGTTCCTCCCATCCTTACAGGTTTCCATAGAGTACATGTTGAAGCATTCTTTTAAGCTTCAGCCACAGTTCTGCTAACTGCTCCTTCCCAGAGGCAAATGTTTTGAACTCCTCTTCTAGGTAACACATATCTGCCTCTTTATATAGTTTACTGAACATGTAAATCATCAAAACTATTTTAGCTACCCTCTGTACTGTTGTAATTACAGGTGCAAAACTGCCTCATTGGCAGTATAACCAGTTTCAATATGGACATAATCTAACAGGTCAGATCTATTTGTTGCCATTAGGTCTAACATATTTTCATCATGAGTGGGCCCCCAAACTGGGTATTCTAGGTAGTTTTCAGAAAAGACATCTAGCAATGTTTTGCAGGATTTCTTGCCATGCTCATCCCTTGCTCTAACTATTCCAGTTCACTGTTGGATGATTAAAGTCTTCTCCAATGATGACAGTATGTCTGGGAACATTAGTACTAGTGAAATGAAGTTGTCTCTACAGTTTATGGTTACATCTGGTTGTGAGTCTGACAGTCAATAGAAAGATCCAATCACAAATCCTTTTGATGAACACTAAGATTCACACCAAAAACCTCACTGTTAGATTTTGTGGCATTTATTAAGTGAGCTTCACAGCTTTGTAGGAATGCTTCAAAGTCTGAAACTTCGTAGCATACACTTTGACAGTTGAGCACTACAATTTTAATACTTTTTGTTCTCTGAACACCCATCACTATCCAATATGGATGGAGAGTCACTTACACCTTACATGTGCTCAACTAATTGTCAGCCACCTGTGTCTCTGATGTGTAGTTCATTCCTGGTCCACTTAGGAGGGCCTATAGTTCTCACAGGAAGTCACAGCCTAAATTCTCACAGAACCTCTGTAGTCTCTGGTTCAAGCCTTCTAATCAGCTCAGAATTAGGGCCTGATCAGTACTGTGGACAATGCTGCAGCTTATGAGCTTCACTGAAACTCCCTGAGTAAGGCTGGTCTTCTCAACCTTCTGCACCAGTTGCTGGCATGATCTATGTATGACCTAGACTCCAGGTGACAGCAATCTTGTCCAGCCTCAAGGAATGAACAATGGCTACCACTACAGTAGTATACTATGTCCTCCACTAAAAGGAAATTTATAATCTGCTTCAGCTAATGTTGTTGTGTGTAAGAGTACACTGGACATATAAGGAATATGCAAGAAGTCCATCCTCTTGCAAGCAGTGATATGTATATTCATTGGTTTAACTTGCCAAATGCTCTGAGTTTTTAATTATCTTATTTTCTAAACTACTGAGAATAGAGTGCATATTTACACAGTGTTTGTCATTCTGAAGATTATCTGCATGTTCTAATGTGCATCTACCTCCTCTTTATGCAGCCCACTACATAACACAATAGTTTTTCACGTAAGCTCTTATTTTCTGCTACATATCTGATCAGACACCAAGAACTCTAATCTCATAATCCAAATACATAGAAAAGAACAAAAGCATGTAATTTTAATTTTTTTTAAATGTCTACCTAACCCCAATAGCTGTTCAACCAAATTTTTTTAGTAATATTAAATAGTGGACTTAAATGGCCTTTTGCAACGGCCATTTCCATAATTATTAACCAACAAAGTTATATATTTTTAATGTAACAAAATCTGAAACTCAGTACAAAGGCAAGTTTCTTAGCAAGTAATATAACAACAGCTTTTATGCATTTCACACCGCTTTACCAATATCAAACATAATTTCACTGGCATTTACAGAGCGCTGTTTTAACTTTAATGAAAGAGACTACTTACAAAAACTAACATGATGAAGAAGGCTGCAAGGTACGATGTCCTAGCCATCCACATGCTAACAAATCGATAATGTTCACCAGTGATGACATTCCTGAACAGAAGGAAAAAAGATTCACACAAATATATATTTATCTATATAAAGGGTGCCCATAATTAAAGTTCCACTTTCAAAATGCTGTAGAAAGAGAACCACTGCTCAGAGTGATGCCAAATTTGAAAAAACAAACAAATAAATAAAAACATAAATTCGACCAACAGCAACAGGGTATGCATACCAACAACAGATGTGTGGCACATTGTACCTCAGTTTCTGTCTGAGATGCCCAATATGAATGTCTCCATGAAGGATTGTACCCTGCTGGTAAAGCTCTTTTACAAGAACAGTGACTATGCACCAGTAGCCCTGCAGAAGCTGCAGGCACTCAAGGATATGAAAAAACGCGTTGGTCTGATATTTGCTAAGGGTCTGCAGAAAATGATAACAAAATTTGAAAAACGGGTTCTTTTGAAATGCAATGAGGCAGACGGAAGAAAGCAGTTGATGCGGCATCTGTCAAAGATAAAATTTTACGAAATAACCTGTACTGCTATCCACAGAAAATCACCCATTTTCAGGAGTTGCTTC
This sequence comes from Schistocerca gregaria, assembly GCF_023897955.1. Classification (NCBI taxonomy): domain Eukaryota; kingdom Metazoa; phylum Arthropoda; class Insecta; order Orthoptera; family Acrididae; genus Schistocerca; species Schistocerca gregaria. Next base: position 518,941,308 of record NC_064924.1, read on the forward strand.
ATGCTGGACTGCCAGCAAGACAAACATTCGCTCAGAATTTCTTGCTCACATGGAACGGACAATGATTGGTCATGAAACATTCTGTGGACAGACACAGCCCATTTACATCTCCACAGATAGGTCAATATGCAGAATTGTAGAATATGGACAATCGAAAAGATGCATGCACATCAACCAGTATCACTTCATTCTGCAAAGATGACTATGTGGTAAGTGTTGACAGCATCAGTTATCATAGGGCTGCATTTTTGTAAGTAGATGAGTCCTGCAGGTCCTGTTACAAATACCATCACTGGTAAATACTATGTGAGTCTTCTGTATATCAATGCCGTTCTAAACCTTCAACAATGTGTATGTGGGGGTAGGAAATTTTTATGCAAGGTGGCATTCATCCACAGATTGCACAGCCAGTGAAGGGGCTGCTGCAGAGGCATTACAGATACGCTAGATTTATCAGCTGTATTTCTCTACAACCTGTCCAACCAGATCACTTGATCTTAATCAGTGTGAATTCTGGTTGTGGGTTATCTGAAAGATGTGTTCCGTGCCCCAATTAAGAGCATAGCTGAATTAAGCAACACATTCTGAATGTGGCCTCTAATAAACTCTGATCTGTTGTGGAACATATGATTTCTAGATTTCCATTTGTGGCAAAAAAAGGGAAACAACATACTGAGTATGTCTTGCACCAGTCCCACGACAATTATAAACAATGTCATTTTGTTTTTAATATAGTTTTTGACTGCAAGGTAATTAGTTTTTGGACACAGAACAATTAAAAACTGACTTTTTCCATCCTGTGTGGTATGACCTTGGCGTGATGGATGGGCTTACCTGACTAACAGTGCCAAAACTGTTGACTGCCGAACTTTAGCAGTCATGCACAACGAACAGTACGGTTGGTGTAATGTACAGCTCAAGGTTTTGCATTGCGATTCATCTGTCATTTGTAGCCAACTCCACTTGTATTAAGACACTATTAGCAAAATTTTTGTTAAACTTTTTTTGTTCCATGGCATTTCATCCTGTGACAATAATATGCTATTCAAATTTGACATCATTCTGAGCAGTGGTTCTCTTTTTATAGTGTTTTCAAACTGGAACTTTAATTATGGGCACCCTACATAATTATTAACACCCATAAAAGTGATCAAATCTAAAACATGTAAATAAAGATGAATGAAACATTTAGAATGAAACAAAATGATTTAATCTAACATAACTGGGTGATCTGATCTCAAATACAGGTCATGCCAACTCGTGATCATAAATTTCTTTGGAAAATATATATATTAGACCTCTATATCATAGGTGTTAAGAAATAAAGTATTTTCATTTTGTCTTAATTTTTGTAAATGGTATGGCTCTTTGAAAAATTTATATTTTGTAGATAACTTAAAACAGTAGAGAACAAAAAAAATATAGCTAATAACCCAAAAGTACAGGAGATCTGGCAGATGTTTTGCATTAAAGCTCCCTCTTAGGGTCTTGAAATTTAGTTTGACACCAACACATTTACGGGCTTCTTTTAACTTACAAATTTAAGACAAAAATTCGAAGTTTACGTTAATTTTTCCACTTTTTTTTTCTTTTTTTTTTTTTTTTTTTTTGAAGGTCACAGAGCGCTAACTGGTATCATATTACCAGATACTACTGATGTAATTATAAACTGTACGTTCTCTGTTCCAGTTATCCATATTATATAAACATTTATTAGTAAAAACCTAAAAAAAATACATTTTTATGAGTTTTCACAAATTATTTACTCAAAAACCCCCATCTGATAACTTTTGAGAACTACACAAAATATTGTTTCGTTAATGTGTTAGTAGTCAGTGCAAACACATTGGGCAATATTTTTGTGTGTAATGTGTTAAAAATTTTTTAACGTTCTGCATATTTCTCATCACTGAATTTCTAGTGTTAAATATGCATCTTGGCATCACTGTTTCCAGCACTCTTCTGTTTATAACAAGTGATAACTTGCACATAAACCATTCTGCATTGAGTTTTTTGGTTTTGGTTTTGGTTTTGGTTTGAACTGTTTGTTAGATACAATGTCAGTGAGGAATTACAGTAGCGAGAGGGTGAGGTTTATGGACTATGAAAAAAAGACACAAAAAGATGGTGTTTAGGAGAAGTGAAAAAACACTTCACAGTTGTCAGAAATCTGTTACAGGTATTGCAGAAATTTTTTGGTCTTCAGATAATGGTATTAGCACCACATACATTGTGCAGGAATTGCTAAACTCACTACCAGAAGAAATTTAGTGACAACCCAGCTGAATGATCACCATTACCCACACGTGAAACTTAAGAACACAGTGCAGATGTTTAAATACCTGAGTGTGATGTTGCTGATGCACTGAATGTTGGCATTTCTGCTGTAGCCCCTACTATACCCCACTTAAATGTCCAGGAAAGGTAAGAAACACAAGAAGAAAACAGTATGTAAAAATCAATGTGGAACAAATTTAAACAAGTTTTACACAAGCAACATCTTCAAACCTTGTGAAGTGTAAAATGTACATGATCTTTGTGCCAAGCCTGAAGATAGCGATATGTGCACAAAATGGGATGTGTGATTTCAAAATTTAAATAGTGGTATCTCAGCAGCCACCTATACTGAGAAGGTACAGCTACCTGAGACTGATACCTGCTACTCTAAGCAGCAGATACAGAAATTCATACCCACTTCCTCAGATTATTTGATTTCAAAAGCTCATAAAATAAAGAATGAAAATGGTATTTCAGCATGCCCAGATTCTTACTGTGGACATCCACCACAAGATGACAGGCTTACTGCTGCTCTGAAATACTGCCCAAGTGATGACAAAGACTGCAGCAGGCAAAGTCCTAACCAGGCTGATGATTTCTCTGTTAGTGAAAATGGCAAAAAAGTTAAAAAAAGGTAAAAAGATATATGACAAGATCAATAAGAGAAACATATCTCCTAATGAAAAAGGAGAACCTGAATTTAAAACTTGGTCTGACAAAATTCTACTCCTTAGGACCAAAATAGATAAAATGCCAGCCATTGAATGAAGTATGGACATGTATTTACTGTATTAATTTGAAACTTGCTTGTTTCACCATAAGCTGTGTCACAGGAGAAGTACACAAAAATGGACCTGATGCTTTTGTGTATATGTCAAGAGCTGCAAGATAAAACTTGGTTGCAGGAGTATGCAATGTTCCTGGTGCTCAAGTGATGACTGTTGAAGCATTACACCTTCAGGACACTGACAAAGACATAACCTATGCATTGTGGGAGGGAGGAGAGTTGGTGAAGAAGACTGTAGAACCAGAGAAGTTTGTTACAGACATCAGGCATTGGGTAATGAAAGGAATAGCTCACCTCATACCCGGAGGATTCAGAGACAGGCTATAGCAGAAGTAAAATCAGCCACATCCCAGAATATTGACACATAAGAACTCATTTCGACTGACAACAGATCTGTTACTTTGCAGAATCAAATTCAGTTACCATTGGCACACATCACAGGCATCGATATTCACATACGTTGCTCACTTCCTTGGAACATCATACTGTTTTCTTACTGGCAGTGATGATCTCATTCATGAAAGTGCACATGCACACTACACTGTCAGCATGATTATTGAGGAAACAGCATCTGGAGGCCAAGTGCTTCCTATACATGTGTATATGAAAGATGATGCAGCATCTCATTTTAAAAACCAGTTTCAGCTTTATGAGCTTGCTCAACACTGTAGTACAGGAATCAAGACAAAAATAGATATTTTCAGAAACAGATCACAGAAAAAGTGCATGTGATGGGTAGGAGGTCCCTGTAAACATTTTGCAACAAGATTTAATCGCCAGTATAAAGATGTTCTCTCCCCCCCCCATTGAACCATGGACCTTGCCGTTGGTGGGGAGGCTTGCGTGCCTCAGCAATACAGATGGCCGTACCGTAGGTGCAGCCACAACGAAGGGGTATCTGTTGAGAGGCCAGACAAACGTGTGGTTCCTGAAGAGGGGCAGCAGCCTTTTCAGTAGTTGCAGGGGCAACAGTATGGATGATTGACTGATCTGGCCTTGCAACATTAACCAAAACGGCCTTGCTGTGCTGGTACTGCGAACGGCTGAAAGCAAGGGGAAACTACAGCCGTAATTTTTCCCGAGGACATGCAGCTTTACTGTATGATTAAATGATGATGGCATCCTCTTGGGTAAAAGATTCCAGAGGTAAAATAGTCCCCCATTCGGATCTCCGGGCGGGGACTCCTCAAGAGGATGTCGTTATCAGGAGAAAGAAAACTGGCGTTCTACAGATCGGAGCGTGAAATGTCAGATCCCTTAATCGGGCAGGTAGGTTAGAAAATTTAAAAAGGGAAATGGATAGGTTAAATTTAGATATAGTGGGAATTAGTGAAGTTCGGTGGCAGGAGGAATAAGACTTCTGGTCAGGTGACTACAGGGTTATAAACACAAAATCAAATAGGGGTAATGCAGGAGTAGGTTTAATAATGAATACGAACATAGGAATGCGGGTAAGCTACTACAAACAGCATAGTGAACGCATTATTGTGGCCAAGATAGATACGAAGCCCACACCTACTACAGTAGTACAAGTTTATATGCCAACTAGCTCTGCAGATGACGAAGAAATTGAATAAATGTATGATGAAATAAAAGAAATTATTCAGATAGTGAAGGGAGATGAAAATTTAATAGTAATGGGTGACTGGAATTCGAGTGTAGGAAAAGGGAGAGAAGGAAACATAGTAGGTGAATATGGATTGCGGCTAAGAAATGAAAGAGGAAGCCGCCTAGTAGAATTTTGCACAGAGCAGAACTTAATCATAGCTAACACTTGGTTTAAGAATCATGAAAGAAGGTTGTATACATGGAAGAACCCTGGAGATACTAAAAGGTATCAGATAGATTATATAATGGTAAGACAGAGACTAAGGAACCAGGTTTTAAGTTGTAAGACATTTCCAGGGGCAGATGTGGACTCTGACCACAATCTATTGGTTATGGCCTGCAGATTAAAACTGAAGAAACTGCAAAAATGTGGGAAATTAAGGAGATGGGACCTGGATAAACTGAAAGAACCAGAGGTAGTAAAGAGTTTCATGGAGAGCATAAGGGAACAATTGACAGGAAGGGGGGAAGGAAATACAGTAGAAGAAGAATGGGTAGCTCTGAGTGATGAAGTAGTGAAGGCAGCAGAGGATAAAGTAGGTAAAAAGACGAGGGCTGCTAGAAATCCTTGGGTAACAGAAGAAATATTGAATTTAATTGATGAAAGGAGAAAATATAAAAATGCAGTAAATGAAGCAGGCAAAAAGGAATACAAACGTCTCAAAAACGAGATTGACAGGAAGTGCAAAATGGCTAAGCAGGGATGGCTAGAGGATGTAGAGGCTTATCTCACTAGGGGTATGATAGATACTGCCGACAGGAAAATTAAAGGGACCTTTGGAGATAAGAGAACCACTTGTATGAACATCAAGAGCTCAGATGGCAACCCAGTTCTAAGCAAAGAAGGGAAGGCAGAAAGGTGGAAGGAGTATATAGAAGGTTTATACAAGGGCGATGTACTTGAGAACTACATTATGGAAATGGAAGAGGATGTAGATGAAGACGAAATGGGAGATACGATACTGCGTGAAGAGTTTGACAGAGCACTGAAAGACCTGAGTCGAAACAAGGCCCCCGGAGTAGACAACATTCCATTAGAACTACTGACGGCCTTGGGAGAGCCAGTCATGACAAAACTCTACCAGCTGGTGAGCAAGATGTATGAGACAGGCGAAATACCCTCAGACTTCAAGAAGAATATAATAATTCCAATCCCAAAGAAAGCAGGTGCTGACAGATGTGAAAATTACCGAACTATCAGTTTAATAAGTCACAGCTGCAAAATACTAACGCAAATTCTTTACAGACGAATGGATAAACTGGTAGATGCAGACCTCAGGGAGGATCAGTTTGAATTCCGTAGAAATGTTGGAACACGTAAGGCAATACTGACCTTACGACTTATCTTAGAAGAAAGATTAAGAAAAGGCAAACCTACGTTTCTAGCATTTGTAGACTTAGAGAAAGCTTTTGACGATGTTGACTGGAATACTCTTTTTCAAATTCTAAAGGTGGCAGGGGTAAAATACAGGGATGGAAAGGCTATTTACAATTTGTACAGAAACTAGATGGCGGTCATAAGAGTCGAGGGGCATGAAAGGGAAGCAGTGGTTGGGAAGGGAGTGACACAGGGTTGTAGCCTATTCCCGATGTTATTCAATCTGTATACTGAGCAAGCAGTAAAGGAAACAAAAGAAAAATATGGAGTAGGTATTAAAATTCATGGAGAAGAAGTAAAAACTTTGAGGTTAGCCGATGACATTGTAATTCTGTCAGAGACGGCAAAGGACTTGGAAGAGCAGTTGAACGGAATGGACAGTGTCTTGAAAGGAGGATATAAGATGAACATCAACAAAATCGAAACGAGGATAATGGAATGTAGTCAAATTAAATCGGGTGATGCTGAGGGAATTAGATTAGGAAATGAGACACTTAAAGTAGTAAAGGAGTTTTGCTATTTAGGAAGTAAAATAACTGATGATGGTCGAAGCAGAGAGGATATAAAACGTAGACTGGCAATGGCAAGGAAAGCGTTTCTGAAGAAGAGAAATTTGTTAACATCGAATATAGATTTATGTATCAGGAAGTCGTTTCTGAAAGTATTTGTTTGGAGTGTAGCCATGTATGGAAGTGAAACATGGACGATAACTAGTTTGGACAAGAAGAGAATAGAAGCTTTCGAAATGTGCTGCTACAGAAGAATACTGAAGATAAGGTGGAGAGATGACGTAACTAATGAGGAGGTATTGAATAGGATTGGGGAGAAGAGAAGTTTGTGGCACAACTTGACCAGAAGAAGGGATCGGTTGGTAGGACATGTTTTGAGGCATCAAGGGATCACAAATTTAGCATTGGAGGGCAGCGTGGAGGGTAAAAATCGTAGAGGGAGTCCGAGAGATGAGTACACTAAGCAGATTCAGAAGGATGTAGGTTGCAGTAAGTACTGGGAGATGAAGAAGCTTGCACAGGATAGAGTAGCATGGAGAGCTGCATCAAACCAGTCTCAGGACTGAAGACAACAACAACAACATAAAGCTGTTGGTGCTATAAGAGATGTTATTGGATTTGTACACATCATATCAACATTAAATAAAATAGAAAGAAACATTCCACGTGGGAAAAATATATTAAAAACAAAGATTCCATGACTTACCAAGTGCCGGTAGATAGACACAATAAAAAAAACACACACACAAAATTTTGAGCTTTCGCAACCAGCGGTTGCTTCGTCAGGAAAGAGAGAAGGAGAGGGAAAGATGAAAGTATGTGGGTTTTAAGGGAGAGGGTAAGGAGTCATTCTAATCCCGGGAGCGGAAAGACTTACCTTGGGGAGAAAAAAGGATGGATATACACTCACGCGCACACACACATATCCATCCACACATATACAGACACAAGCAGACATATGTCTGTTGTTCCGCACTCACCCATAATGTCGTAAAGTAATTTTCTGATTCAGAAATACTAATGTTACATTACATTTACTTAAAATCAGCAATCAATTAAATATTCAAGCGTCTATGATTTTTTTGACATTGAGAGTAGAGCTCAAAAATTTCTCACATTTTGTACTGACAAGTATTGCCCACTCTGATTGTACATTCCCTAAGTACAATGACCTACTAACGTACCATGACATTTATAGAACATTCAGGATGGGGATTTTGGAGAAAATAATTTCTAAATAACCAAAAAATTTGGGATTCTTTTATCTTTATGTAGAAATATTTTGACAGTTTAAGAATTTCGTGCATTAATGTCCTGGATGGCAGTTAGTAGTCCTTCCACTTTGTCATTTCCCAAGACAGTTAACATCCTGTGACTATTTATATTTTCATTTGCAAAAAGTTAAAAATTGACATAGTTTATTTTAAAAAAGAGGAGAAAAGCTAAGGAGTGTGAATGTATGCATTAACCATGTCTTATAGCACTGAGAAAAAGTATTTATTGTAAATAAATTCAGATCTCCTATCACTTTTGGGTTATTTATTAAAATTTTTCAGTTTTCCCTTTCATTACGGCATTTTCACAAATACTCTCATTTAGAGAGGTCTGTGGTGTTTCAACAAATCCTCAGAAAATCTAAATATTGTAGTTTTGGAGAGGTATCATGTGTAACTTCAACATAATTTCTTTTCAGCAAATTTTGAAATAGTGATGTGCCATATTCATTCTTAACCTATATGATTTGAGATAAAATCACCCAACTGACGAAACATTCTTCATATCCAAGTCACATAATTTCACTGTCATACGGTTAATGTTAGGACAGCTATTGTATTCATTATTATGATTAAATGCTTGTAACTGCTATTAGACTTCTCTCCATTTTCTACCACTGGCACTGCTTTAATTCCCAGTTGCTGATCCAATGTGGGCCAACAAGAAAAAAGAATTCAAGTTGACAGTGCATTTACAGAAACTGTAGCTCAACACCAGAAGTGCTATAGCTTCAGTCATCCACTGGACAATAGGTTTTGGATGGTATAAGACCTATTCTCAGTTTCATTGTCCTTGTTGACTCCAGAGTGAATAAATACTAACAGATACGTCTGTCAGAACTCACTCTCAGGATGCAAAATTTAGCTTTCAAACTTATTTTTTGCTTCATTGGGAGGGAAAAGTGATATTTTGGGAAAGGTTAAAGAGGTAGAGCAGGTCATTCAGACCTCATGATGAGTGGGACCCACCTGAAGAGTGAATGAAGTTGCCAAGTTGTTCTGTGACAGTGCTGCCTCTTTCGTGAACCCATTTTTTCTTCTTTAGCTACTGTGTTTCTACTTTTAGCAATTTTCTCCAATTTTCTTGCACTCTTATTTGCTTTTCAGCATTAACAGTGCAATTAGTATCTATAGTTGTTTCAATTTTATTATTTTCTGTACATTCTTTCTGCAAACACTGTGTACAGGAACGGTAAATCTTATTTTATCATCTGGTGACCTTTTTTTCAAATCTTCAGTATTTTTTCATTTCCAAAGAGTTGTTTAGTGATGCTCCCACTTTGGTTACATTTCTCCATTATTATGTCAACTTTTTACTTCTTTGTACGGTAATCATTTTCCCCTGTTTTTATTATTTGGCTGCTACTTATCTTTATTTAACTATATTCTCCTATTACCTCGCATCTGGTCTGTTTTCCGGCAATCTTCTCAATACTGCTAATGACTATGTTTTTTGTAGCTTATAGGGTAGTTAAAAACATCAGCACATGGCTAACAGAAAACACATTAAAACTTAATTGAGACGAAACTCAATCCATTCAATTTTTCAGAAATTTTATTGTACCAAGGTTATCATAGAATTGGTAAAATCAGCCATTTTAAAATCCGAAGACTGAGAGTACATGAAGTATCGCATGCAGAAACTGAAGAAGAATTATGAGCAGGACCTCTACAGTCACCGACATTAAAACATGAAGGGCTTGTTTACTTTGCTTGCTTTCACTCTATTATCTCGTATGGTATTATATCTTCAGGCAACTCTGTACACTCACCAAGAATATTTGCATCCCAGAAAAGGGCTGTCAGCTGATCTGTGGTGTCAGTTTATGAACTTCGTGTATGCCATAGATCAGGTGCCTCGGGGATTCAAACTCAGTCGTCCCTGTTCATATATTCCATCAGTGGATTTGTTGTTGACAATATTGGTTCATTCAGAAGAAACTTTAACATTCACTCAGTGAACACTAGACATTAAAATGATATGCACTAAGGTAACACTTTTTTAAGCACTGTACAGAAAGATGTGCACTATTTAGCATGTTTCATTTTCAATAGGCTTTCAGCAGAGCTGGAAAAAAAATAGACTGATAAACACCAAGTATTCAAATCCTAGGTGAAGGTTTGCTCTGTACATGCAGTAGCTGAGAAATTTTCTCTCTTATACGTTGTTCGTTTGTATACCCACTCACAATTTTTTTGTGTTTTATTAACTCTTTTGTTTATAAATTTTCTAGTCAGCATTCTGTAAACTGTGTACTGACAATGACCAAGTTGCCTTATCTCTCATGGTCCAATGGAACCCGATAAATAAATATCTTTTCTGTGATATTTGCTCCCTCTTCCTCATAACAGACATGCTCTTCTCATCTCGGGTGTGACTGACCTCCCCTTCTTCAAACTATCCCTTTGCCGTCCCAAGGGGAGGATCTAATAGTTCTGAAAGCTAGGATAATGCCAACACTGTTGAACGATATGATGTCATCACTTCCACTTTTGTACGTTTCTACTGGCAGATTTGTCCCACTTCCATAGCTTAGCAGTCAGCATGCCTGACAGCCATGTAGGGGACCCAGATTCAATTCCCGGTACTGCCAAGGATTCTTTCATCAGTTTCAGTATCACATCTTTATTCTGTATTCTTATTATTATTCAGTTCTGACTTACAGAGGTTTTCACTCAAATTATGTAACTTAACAGCTAAATGAAAAAATACTAGCTTAGTGTATGGCTTTATCAAGGCAACCAATAGTTGGTACCACTGCACACAGTACAAAAGTTTAAGTAAATTATGTAGCCAATGTCTATGTTCCTTGACCCTTGGTTTCTGAACTGGCTTGACATGTTAGCTTCTTATGCACCAAGAAAACCAAAACAAACTCCAGTTATACACTATATCTAGAGGCTGATCAATAAAAGCTTTCACACTTTCTTGACAGATACAATTTAACTAACTTCATTGGTTGATTTGGGGAAGGAGACCAGACAGCGAGGTCATCGGTCTCATCAGATTAGGGAAGGGCGGGGAAGGAAGTTGGCCATGCCCTTTGAAAGGAACCATCCCAGCATTTGCCTGGAGTGATTTAAGGAAATCACGGAAAACCTAAAACAGGATGGCCAGACGCGGGATTGAACCGTCGTCCTCCCAAATGCGAGTCCAGTGTCTAACCACTGCACCACCTCACTCTGTCATTTAACTAACTATTCTCACTTATGTGGCATCAGCAAATGGATTTCAAAAAATGTGAAAGGAGTCCTATAGCTTATCATCTGTATTTAATATTAATTTTAAGAAAGTTTTTTTTTGGAGCCACTAAATACACTGAGGTGACAAAAGTGAGGGATACCTCCTAATATTGCGTCAGATCTCCTTTTGCCCAATATAATGTAGCAGCTCTACGTGTCATGATTGCAACACATTGGTGGAGGCCCCTGCAGAAATAGCTGCCTCTACAGCTGTCTGTAACTGCGAAAGTGTTGCCAGTGCAGGATTTTGTGCACGAACTGACCTCACAATTACTTTCCATAAATGTTCAATGGCACTGATGCCAGACAATCTGTGTGGCCAAATAGTTGACTCGAACAGTCCAGAATATTCTCCAAACCAACTGTAAACAACTATGGCCCGATGACATAGCACACTGTCATCCATAAAAATTCCATCTTTGATTTAGGACATGAAGTCCATGAAAGTAAATGGTCTCCAAGTAGATGAACATAACCATTCCCAGTCAATGGTCAATTCATTTATACCAGAGGACCCAGTCCATTCTGTGTAAACATAGTCCACACCCTTATGGAGCCACCACCAGCTTGCTTGCACCACACTCAAAATCTACGTGCAGCTCTTACCAACTGAAATCAGGACTCACCCAACTAGTCCATGGTTTTCCAGTCATTTAGGGTCCAACCAATATGGTCATGACCCCAGAAGAGGCCCTGGACATGATGCGCAGATGTTAACAAAGGCACTCACATCGATCATCTGCTGCCATAGCCCATCAATACCAAAATTTTGCTGCACTCTCCTAATAGATAAGTTTGTCATACATTCCACATTGATTCCTGTGTTGTTGTTGTTTTTTTTTTTTTTTTTCATGCTGTGTTGCTTATCTGCTAGCATTAACAACTCTAAGCAAATGCCGTTGCTCTCAGTCATTAAGTGAAGGATGTCAGTCACTCCATTGTCTGTGTTGAGAGAGAATGCCTGAAATTTGCTATTCTTGGCGCACTCTTGACATGCTGTTGTCTGAATATTAAATTCCCTAATGATTTCCGAAATGGAATGTCCCAATTGTATAGCTCCAACTTCCATTCAGTGTTCAAAGTCTGTTAATTCCCATAGTGCAGCCATAATCACATCAGAAACGTTTTCACGTACTCACCCCAGTACACCTGATGGCTCCCCCAATGCACTGCTCCTTTATACCTTGTTTACACGATACACTCATCATCTGTATGTGTGCAAATTGCTATCCCATGGCTTTTGTCACCTCACAGTGTATACTTACAATTAACTACTACAATGGGAAAATGGATCTGCTTTTAAATTTGTGGCTTACATTAACAACAGATTTATTTAAAATGTGTTAAAGTGGAACATACTGTAATTCACTGTTGTGACTGGACCCAATCTTGCTACTAAAATATCTGAAAGACAAAAATAAATTAGCATGTAATCTTGCTTCACTTCAAATAATAGAAGAGATAGAAGATTTTATTTCTCTGATAAGACCCTAGGAAGTTATTAATCACCAGCATAGGAAATGTTTGAAAATATTTCTGAGCTTTATTTTTGACCAAAAGGTTACACTCCTAAGTAATAATGTGTGGCACATTTAAAACAAACAACATGGTCAATACTGGTTTTATCCCATTAATGTGGGAATTCAACAGAAAATCAATAATATAAACTAATACAACCATGGGAAAAAAATGTTGTGATCTCACAGAAGTCTCCCCATCTTCAAGAATTTAGCTTCCTTGGTATTCTTCCCCTCTGCCCCCCTCTTTATTTTAACATAATCACAGCCATCACAGATAAAGTTTGACACCATATGTTTTAATTTTACTCACAAGTGAGTAAACAGTGAGTGCTTGCCAAATGTCAAACTTTTTATTTCTGCCTAGGTAACATGCAAAATCATACCTACAAAATTCCACGAACAGATTTTCAATGAGTAACTTACCCATAGACCTGTGGTCTAGTGGTCACATCTTTGACTAGTAATCAAAATGTACTGGGGTCTCGTGGTCCAACCTAGCCACTGCTTAAATTTTGAATCGATATCATCAGCAATGGTTGGTGAAGACTTCCCACATAAATCACTCTCGTTCTGCCAACAGTCTTGTCAAAGAGGTTGGAGGAATGGAGAGAGGTTCAGAACACTCTATTGCCCTTAGGGTGGGAAACTTCCTCTAAAAAGACAGAAGAATCAGCAACGACCAATGGCATGAGGATGTAGAAGGCAATGGAAACCAATGTATCAATGACACATAAGGTGTATCCATAGCACAAATGGCCTGTAAGTGAGAAAGTGTCATGATCATCTCCCTTTTGGCTAAAGATACTGGATTAGCCTCCCATTCTGCTCTCTGGGAGGGAATGCAAAAGGGGAGGTGACAATGAGAAAAAGATAGCATAACCAATGAAAGAGTAATAATCCATGAGTCTGAACACAGAATGTCTGGATTTGAGTATAGTAGGAAACCTGTAAAATATGAAATGGGAATTGCAAAGGCTCATTCTGAGAATGAGTCAGTGAAGTGAAATGGAAAGAAGATAAGAATTTATGATAAAATAAATACAGGGTAATATCAACAGCAGCAAAAAATGGATAGCTGGACAGAGTGATTTATGGGGTTAAAACTATGAGGTCAGTTCCCTTAATTCTTCGTGTGTCAAGCCAGGAACAGTCCCCAGAGAGAGAAGTCACAAAAGGCAAAGCCCAATGGACTCAACTGTATCAGAGGATCCAAAAAACCAAGGGAGAGAAACAAGTGCAAGTGACAGAGGGGTAAAAGGATGAAGGTGGGAGAGAGCTGTCCCATTCACAAAACAGCCGAACACCATCATTATGCAACCAGAGTTACACACTCTGCATCTGACCCGTGCTTCCACACTCTCCATTACCACAACACAACTAGCTACACGGATAAGATACAATGTCATGACAGAGAACAACAATAATTAGTATGCTACCCAACAACAGATGTCAAAGGATAAGAAATATTAAAGAGGTGGGAAGAGCAGGAACCAAGCTGGACCACTGAGCAACCCATTGGGTCGAAGGAGACACCACGGTACCATGCCCAATCCCTCTGGTGGCCGACAAGGCTGATGTGTCCTACGTCACAGGAGGAGTAAAAACTATTTTCACAGGTAAAAAATAAAACAAAATCAGCCTCTTTGGCTTTGTCAGCAAGTTTAAAGTTTCTCCGTACGGTGGCCACATTTGGGCAGTCCAGTAGGATGTCTGTCACTGTGAAACATGCATCATTCTGCCAATGGTGACAAATCCTCATGCTGGAGGCTGTGGCAGTGGGTCCGCCCAATGCGAAGCAGACAGTGGACACTAGACTCCCTGTGAGAAGCATGAACGGAAGATTACCACACAATCACCGTCTCCTTTATTGTTCGCAGTTTATTCAGAGAAACCAGTGCACACCAATACACATTCCAAGCCTCGAACAATTGTCAGCATACAGTGGACCAAAGGTACCGTTCCGGTACCCCCATCTCCTAAGTCAGCACCTCGATAGTCAACTTGGCCAAATGGTCAGCACTAATTCCCTTGGATCACAACGTGACCAGGGCTCCATACAAAGAAGACTAATCATCCAATGTGGTGGAGATCACACAGGAGATCCTGAATAGTCAAAACCAATGGATTTGAAGGGTAGCACTGGTTGATAGCCTGAATACTGCTCAAGGAGTCACTGCTGATTAAGAACAACTCGTCAGTGCGAGAACGAAGGTAGCTGAGCCGTGAATGCACTGCATCCAATTGGCAGGGAGTGTAGTTCACTGCATATTGCATGGGTGTAGTTCGTCTATAGCCCCTACAGCCATCGGGGTATACCACACCTCAACCCAGAAATACATCGAGGACATCCAGAAAACGGTGGTGAAAAACCATATGGCCTGCTAAGTCTTTTGGTCCAAAGGAGAGGTCAAGGCAGATCCATGGACAGAGTACACACACTAAAGTGCCACAGAAACTGGTATAGGCATGCATATTCAAATACAGAGAAGGCAGAATACAGTGTTACAGTCGGCAATGCCTTTATAAGACAACAAGTGTTTGGCGAGGTTATTAGATTGATTACTGCTGCTAAAATGGTGGGTTATCAAGATTTAAGTGAGTTCGAGTGTGTTATTATAGTCAGCACATGAGCAATGGGACACAGAATCTCCAAGCTAGTGGTGAAATAGGGATTTTCTCTCACAACCATTTCACAAGTGTACCACGAACATCGGGTGTCCAGTAAAACATCAAATCTCCAACATCGGTGCAGCCGGAAAAAGATCCTGCAAGAACGGTACCAGTGTCGAATGAAAAAATCATTCAACGTGACAAAGTGCAACCCTTCCACAAATTTCTGCCGATTTCAATGCTGGGCCATCAACAAATGTCAGTGTGCGAACCATTCAAAGAAAAATCATTGATAGGGGCTTTGGGAGCCAAAGAGACACTTGTGTACCCTTGAAGACTGCACAAGCTTTATGCCTCGTCTGGGCCCGTTAACACCGACAATGGACTGCTGATGACTGCAAACATTTAACCTGGTCAGACGAGTTTCATTTCAAATTGTACCAAGTGCATGGATATGTATGGGTACAGAGACAATCTCATGAATCCATGGATCCTGCATGTCATCAGGGGACTGTTCAAGCTGGTGGAGGCTCTTTAATGGTGTGGGGCATGTGCAGTTGGAGGGATAGGGGACCCCTGATATGTCTAGAAACAACTCTGACGGGTGACTCCTACGTAAGCATCCTGTCTGATCACCTGCATCCATTCCTGTTCATAGTGCATTCCAACGGACTTTGGCAATTCCAGCAGGACAATGCGACACCCCACAAACTCAGAAGTGCTACACAGCGACTCTAGGAACAATCTTCTGAGTTTAAACATTTCTGCTGGCCACCAAACTCCCTAGACATGAGCATTATTGAGCACATCTGGGATGCCTTGCAACCTGCTATTTATAAGAGATCTCCAGCCCCTCATACTCATATTGATTTATGGGCAGCCTTGCAGGATTTGTGGTGTCAATTTCCCCCACAATTACTTCAGACATTAGTTGAGTCCATGCCAAAGTGTGTTGCGGCACTTCTGCATGCTTGTGGGGGACCTAAACTGTATTGGACAGGTCTACCGGTTTCTTTGGCTCTACAGTGAACCACGGGGGCACATGTAATTTTCCCCCAACCAGAGGTGACAGTGGGTAAAGATGGAGTTTAGAGCTGATAATCTGTATATGAATTGTGATCTTGACTCCAGACATTAGTCTCTGTTGTGGGAGGTAGATCTCCCTACCAGGAAAGAGGACATGGCAGTTCAGATGCTCAGTGGAGCAGTGAATGTGTATCACATAGTTGATCAGCAGCTGTTGGCACCAAATCTGTAGGGGAAGGATGCCAGCTTTCACAAGTACGCTGTTCACACAGCC
The DNA here is from genome assembly GCF_023897955.1 of Schistocerca gregaria. Lineage (NCBI taxonomy): Eukaryota > Metazoa > Arthropoda > Insecta > Orthoptera > Acrididae > Schistocerca > Schistocerca gregaria. The sequence continues at coordinate 518,957,814 of NC_064924.1, forward strand.
GGTCTGGAAGGTGCCTGTTGCAAGTTGGACCCCACAACGGTGTACTGGGTCCAGCATCTGCAATTCTGAAAGGGATGCTGAGTCGTATGCCCGGCTCCCATAATCAAGAACTGTCAATACAAGAGCTTTTTAGAGCCACAGCAGTATAGACCACTCTGCACCCCAGCTGATGTTAGTGAGACAGTGAAAGGATTCACTCAGTTTCAGTACTATGAGATCATGTTTTGCCACTGAGACAGAAACTCGCCCTTGCTCCAGATATAGTCGAAAATGGCAGGGATATGACATCAATCCACTGATAAGTGTTTGAGCATTTGGCAGTGGATTCGGTCTGGCCCTGGAGCTCTGTCAGGGAAACACTCACTGCATGAAGTTTATAAGGTTCCAAATGACATGTAGTAAATAATAAAGGAAGTCGTCCTACCTATTGTTTGAGAACACAAAATGCAGATTGATAATTTTCAGATGCAGAGGATCGAGCATAATGAAAAGCAAAATGTTCGGCAACAGAGTCCGGGTGCGTGTACACATCATCGTTCACGAAGATACCAGGTACACAATGGGTTACTGTTGGCCACACAGGTGTCAAATCTTCGCCAAAAGCTGCAAAGGAGGGATATGTAGTCCAATGGTAGCAACATACTGTTCCCCATGTAGCGGACATATCATGGATGACTTAATCAATACTACCTGACAAAGAGGGGAAAACATGAACAGAGATGTATAGAGCCAATCAGCATCATGGGAAGCCCAGCAAAGTAACCTGGCCACCAGGTGGTGGGAAAGGAATGAGAATCAACAGAAAGTTGTCCCTACCGCAGAGGTCACCGCATGGCGACCAGTGTAATGAAGGGAGAAAGGGAGGGGAAGTGAGCAAAAGATCTATGGCAGAAAAAATCCATAAGCAGCACTGAAACAGGAGGGCGAACCATCACAAAGGAGGCACAGATCATGGTCAAAGGAGGAAGGGACGGAAAGGGGTAGTTGCTAAAGAGAGAAGTTAGAACAGCAGGCGTAGCTGGCCTATCAGTGTGAAGACAGAGATTGCAAACTGTGACTGCAGAGTCCAAGTGGATTCAGATGTCCAATTCAGTATAAAGGGGGATCCATGTACTAACAACATGTGTGTTGTTATGAAACTTCCTGGCAGATTAAAACTGTGTGCCGAACTGAGATTCAAACTCAGGAACTTTGCCTTTCGTGAGCAAGTGATCTACCAACTGAGCTACCAAGCATGACTTGCGACCCATCCTCACAGCCATGTCTCCACAATCTCCTTTCTTCCAGAAGTGCTATTTCTGCGAGGTTCACAGGAGAGCTTCTGTGCAGTTTGGAAGGTAGGAGATGAGATACTGGCAGAAGTAAAGCTGTGAGGACGTACTGTGAGTTCTGCTTGGGTGGCTCAGTTGGTTGAGCACTTGTCCCCCAAAAGGCAACAGTCCCGAGTTCAAGTCTCGGTCCGGCACACCGTTTTAATCTGCCAGAAGTATCAACATCCATAAAGATCAACATTCTGAAAGCCCTCAATGGATCAGATGCAACAGAAAGCACAACACCCAGAAAGAGTCAGTGAGTGAGCCTTATCAGTAAAGGAGATTCCTAGAGAATGATAGAAGTGGAGTAAAAGGGAATAAGGGATTCCAAGTCCGGAAAGTGTTGGTAGTATCTGTTACAATTCCAATGAAAAAGCACAGAATGGGGATCCAAACGTGAGGCGAACAGCACAAAACTGGTCATGCAGCCGTGTCACCATCCACCACCAACAAGGACAGGGTGGCATTCATAAATGAAGGTGAGATTTTCACTCTGCAGTGGAGTGTGCACTGATATGAAATTCCTGGCAGATTAAAACTGTGTATCAGGCCAAGACTTGAACTCTGGACCTTTGCCTTTCGCGGCCAAGTGCTCTACCATCTGAACTACCCAAGCACAACTCACATCCGTCCTCACAGCTTTAATTCTGCCAGTACTTCGTCTCCTACCTTCCAAAGCCATGTCTCCGCAATATCCGTTCTTCCAGGAGTGCAAGTTTTGCAGGAGAGTTTCTTTGAAGTTTGGAAGGTAGGAGATGATGTACTGGCAGAATTAAAGCTGTGAGGATGGGGCATGAGTCGTGCTCGGGTAGCTCAGATGGTAGAGTACTTGCCCACGAAAACCAAAAGTCCCGAGTTTGAGTCTCAGCCCGGCACACAGTCTTAATCTGCCAGCATGTTTCATAAACAAGGCAACTGTCTCAGGTTGTGAGGAGGGAGTTGGCACCTCTGGAGGCACCAGAGGGGCCTCATCCTGGGACTTCTTCTTGTTTTCCTTTTCTTCTTCTTCTTCTTCTTCTTCTTCTTCTTCTTCTCCTCCTCCTTTTTCTTAGATTGAGGAGAGCAGGGCCCGGAGACAGCAGGCTTCAGCAAGACCTGGAACTGAGAGAAGCAGGCAGCCTTCGGGACACAAGGGCTGTGGGTACCATGACCGCCTTCTGGCAGCCTCTGCCTAGGAGATACTATCGGAAGGGCCCTGGGAGTGGTCCCCATCACCAGAGGGTGCCGAGGGAGGGGGACAGTTCTCCAGTCAGTTAGGGGGAGCGGCACCCAGAGGGGTGGGTGTGGGAGCCCCAAAGGAGAGGGATTTGGGATTGGGGTGAGGAGGAGGAGGAAGGGGGAACGGGGGGGGGGGGGGGGGGGGGGAAGGACATAACAGAGGCAAGCTTAGATGTCACAGACACAAGGTGAATATGGTCATGTTTTTGATGAGGTTCAGTGTAGGATAAATAATCAAGGGACTTATACACCAGAATTTTTTTTTTCATTCTTATAACTGGGCAATTCAGTGAGTGTGAAGAGTGATGGGTCATGACAATTAATGCACACAGGTGACGGAACATAGGGGCACCCCTCATTGAATGAATGTCCACATTCACTGCATAGAGAGTCTGCTGTACAGCGGGAAGACATGTACTCAAAAAGCAAATACTGGAAACACTTCATGGGTAGTGTATGTACGGCTTTACATCACACTGATAACACACAACCTTGGCCTTCTCTGAGAGGGTATCCTCCTCACGTGGAAGAATAAAGGTGCAGTATCACTGCGATTGTTCTTACGGCCTTCCTGAACACGCCAAATAAAATGAACGCCCCTCCGATCCAGACTGGCCCAGAGATCCTCATCGTTTAAAGAATGAGCTCTCTAATAAAAATGACTCCCTGAACCAAATTCTAAGACTGGGAAGTGTAGTGGACACCAGGATGTCACCAAGATGGTCACAGGCACTAAGGGCCACAGACTGTGCAGCAGAAGTAGTTTTGATTGACAGCAAACCCGACTGCATATTACTCACAGTCCACTTCTCCAAACTTTTCAATAGTTTCCATGAAAAATAACAGCTTGGTGGAGGTGAAAGTGCCCCCTTTAGTCCTGGTGTCAACCAGGTACAGGGAAAGGATTTCACCTCAAGCCAGTGAGCCTAGCCCTCCTTCCCAGGATGTCACCAGACAAGGGAAGGCTGCAGACTTATAAGAGGCAGCAATAAAAGATCCGTTGCCAAGTATATAGATAACCATAGAAGAATGGTTAGCTTGAAAGTTAATGTGTTATATATGAACAGCATCCACCCTGATACCACCCACTCCGATCGGGGGCTCTCCCCGTGGGCACCGTGCAGCCACAGAAAGGGTGGACTGGCACGCACGGCAGCTGTTGCTGTGAGTTCTGATGCTCCAGAATAACTAGCAACTACTCCTAGGAATACAAAGGCAGGTATCAGATAAGCGATCCCTGTGTTGTCAGGGGGTTCAACCAAAAGGGTACATAACAACTCCACCACATGGACTGGCTACCATACTGATTATCTAGCTTTAAAAGACAACAGCATCAAGGAAAAGATGGAGAGGTGGGAAGGCCACACACCAAAGATGTTAAGAACAGTATTACCCCACTTTTACATTCCCGGAAGTAACGTTTTCACACTGTTTATGATATTTTTTATTGCTCCCATCAAATTTCTTATGTCCACAATTCTAATTCCCAACCGATTTTGCATCAACATATTTATAATTTTCCTGCCATTTACAATTTATAAAAAAATGTTCATGGAAAACAAAAATGACTTAAAATGACGCTGGCATGGTGTTGGCCATCAAATAGTGTTTACCCATTATGTGATTAAGTTTCTTGATACCAGGGTGCTCTACTTATCGGATTTAAACTGGTAAATATGTGAAAGTTGGAACAATTTGTGCTGTATCTCCTGCCCTTGCCAAATTCTACTCTGCATGGTGGCTGATAAGAGTAACTAGGTTCATAAGAATACAGGTGTCATGACCAATCCAACCATTTCCAAACTGCCTCTACAGCACATGCACAGTTGTGTGATTATTGTAACCATTGTCACACCTCTGTCAAACCATATTTAGTGTGTTTCGTCTTTTGGCCGCTTGTAGCGTTAGCTGACACCTTCATTCGGTTTGCATTACTCAGATGTGTTTAAACCAAACACAGCGTGAATTACGTATATTCCCATGCTGAGCAAAACGTGTTTCAAGGATTTATTCTCGTTGTTAAGAGCAATATTTACATACGTATTTTTTGTGATGTCACACAAAAAAACAATATGAGTGATAGATTGTATGTGTGTGGCTTTCTACATAACTGACCAGGCACAGTACCAAGTAATCTCAAAAAGATGACTACAGTTCAAGAGACGCAGAATAACATATATGCAAAAACCACACAAAATACTTAAGTAAATATTTGCACTTGATATTGAGAAAAAATTCTTGAAACCCACTGTGCTAAGCATGAAAAAATATGTAACTGGTGCAATGTTTCATTATTAAAATAATGAACAACAGCTGCAGGCATTTTAAAAACCATCTATAATGACGTATGAAATGTAGTCAAACATTTCTGCTTCCCAGTTATCAGTTCCAATTATATCAGTGTCTTTTTTTAGGTAATAAACCATTATTAGATAATAAAAAGTCCCTGACATGAATATTTCGATGCTTATTATGTGCACGTATATAAAGTGCGAAAATGCAAGGGGGTATCTTATACATAACTCTTACAGCTTAAAATGTTGTTTCCCAAATACTACATTTTCCTGCAATTTACACAACTTTTGTGAAGTCCCTTGAAAAGTGTAAAAGCGGGGTTTCACTGTATCTTGTTCTTCCCACATTGTCTCTCGCTACAGAGAGAAAATTTACAAAGGGAGGTTGAACCTCAAACAGGGAGCAAAAATGCTAAAAAGGAAAGATGAAAATGGAACAGTAAGAAGAACAAAATCCAGAAGAAATATCAGAAACCGGAAGGATAGCTGGGCCAATGTAAGCATGGACTCAGAGAGGGGAAGGGGGAACGAGAAGGGACAGGGAGGGAGGAGCAATAGGAAGGGACTGAAGCTTCGGAAGGATGAAAGGCCCACAACAGCTGAGTGTCACATGTGCACCTAGCATAAACTCACAAAACAGACATGAGGCACCTGGGGGAAAAATAAATAAATAAATAAATATTTAAGAGTGTAATTTAAATACCAATTATACTTGTAGGCAGATGTGCACCTTGGATCCAAGTGACATCTGTCAGTCTGTAGTAATATACTGATGAGCCAAAGCATTATGAACACCTACTTAAAAGCATGTTTGTCCACCTCCGGAATGTAGTTTCTGGGCACAGAGCTAGTGCCCGATAGTGTCCCAGCTGAGTTTCATTGAATTCAGATAAGCCAAATTTGATGGCCAAGACATCAATGGGAGTTCAATATCATGCTCCTCAAACCATTGCAGCATAATTATAGCCTTGTGTGATGGACAGGTATCCTGTTGGAAGATGTCATCACTGTTGGGAAGACATCAAGCATTAGGGGTTACAGATAGTCCATATAATGTTCACGTACTCCACAGCGGCTATGCTGTCTTCGATTACATAATACTGCTCCACCAGCCTTGACTGTGGCACAGTGCATGTTTTGAGTAGCCATTTACTTGGATGACCATCAACTTGGTTTAACAATAAACGTGATTCATCTGACTAGGTGACACAAATCCACTGATTCACAATCCAATCTCGGTGATCTCATGCCCACTGCAATCATAGTTGATGATGATGTTGGGTCATCATGGGAACACGTAGGGCTCCTCTGCTGCAGAACACCTTGTTCAGCTATGTGCTGAACAGCGCACTCCAAAACACTTGTGCCTGTGCCAGCACTGTACTCTGTCACCAGATCCCCACCTATCCTGCTTTAGTGTAGGCAAGGCTCCAATCCCTTAGTTTCGTCATGAAATATGCAAGTCCAACTTCTTGTCACCTACTCATTGTTTCAGCATTCTTCAACCACTTTCCATTGCTGATCACGACAGTAGCAAGAAAACAGCTGACCATTTTCACTGTTTCGATGCTCTCTCCCAGGCATTGGGCCACAACAATTTGGCTTTTGTCAAAGTCTTTTAAGTCACCGGATTTCTGGATTTGTGACATTTATCGTCACTAGAATAAGTTCCTCATTCATCTCTGCTCCACTACTATACCTCTCTTACCGCATCACGTGCCCACAACACCACTAGGCAGCATACAACTTTGTGGTGGGCAGTAGTCATAATGTTTGGGCTCATCAGTGTACAACACCAACAAAATCTGTGTTACATGGCACCAGGATATAATACATGCGCAGGGGGGCACTATAGTGTTAGTGGTTCAATGTCAAGGTCATCACCAATCAGATAGCATTCAGGAGGCCTACACCTCAGCTACTTCTGATTTGATTCTGCAGGCAGAAACTGTACTGTGTGTAGAAGTGAACAGTGTTTGCAATATCCATTCTTGGGTACTACCACATCCTGGCAATGAGTACATGCCCCTGTTGAACAACTTCAGTCATTTGAATGGGTCACCATCGACGGCCAGCAGGAAGCTGGATGATTATATGGATAGGTTGCCGCATATGTTGAGCACAACTTATCGATGGTGTATCACTGCATTTGATAGTGGTCTGTGGCAAATTCGCACACCTGTTGACCATACTCTGGACATCTACACAGTACAGGCACATGTCAAGGTCAACACATTGTGTGAGCAGCAGTGGCCGACTGATCAGCATCCAGGAAAGAAATCGCACACATGTTGCACATGCTGTGTCACCAAGGACCATTGGGAAACATTTGCTTGCAGGACTAAGATCACATATGCATCTGGCCAGGCTATCACGGACACTGCCAAAAACAGCTACTCTATTGTCATGAAAGAGTCAACTGGAGAGTGGAATGGCACTATGATGTCTTCAGTGATGAGAGTATGTGAGTGAAGGATGTACATGGGTGTGGCTTAGACCTGGTGAGTGGCCTATTATTGAGCAGATTAACCTATGACACACAGTTCCCATCCCAGGCTTCACAGTGTTGGGAGGTCATCAGTCACAACTCATAGTCACATTTGGTATTTCTGCACAGTAAAATAACCAGTGCTCACTACATTGCAGAAGTTGTTATCCCCACTACTGCCATTTCTTCAACAGGATGGCGATGTACTTTTTCAGCAGGACAATTCAGTTCCACATATGAAATTTCCTGGCAGATTAAAACTGTGTGACGGACTGAGACTCGAACTCGGGACCTTTGCCTTTCATGGGCAAGTGCTCTACCAGGATTTCAGGAGAGCTTCTGTTAAGTTTGGAAGGTAGGAGACAAGGTACTGGCAGCAGTAAAGCTGTGAGGACGGGGCACGAGTCGTGCTTGGGTAGCTCAGTGGTAGAGCACTTGCCTGCGAAAGGCAAAGGTCCCGAGTTTGAGTCTCGGTCCAGCACACAGTTTTAATCTGCGATGAAGTTTCATATCAGTGCACACTCTGCTGCAGAGTGAAAATCTCATTCTAGTTCCACATATGGTTGCTGGTTCAAAACATGTTCTTCCTGGTGTACAACAATATCCCAGGCAAGCAAGATCGCCGTATCTCTCACCAGCAGAACATGTAGGGACATGGTGAAGCTTGAATTTACTTGTTCTCCAGAGCCTGCAAGAACCATTGCCAAATTGCTGAAAAAGGTGCAAGATGCTTTGGACAATCTACCACACATTGTCATTCTGCATCTTTACAATCTTTTGTGCGTGACAATACACGCCTACATTACTGTCAGAGGGAGTACGATGTGTAATGATGTGACTGTTTGGGCACCCTTTACTGTGAGATGTGTGTTTCATTTGGTCTGAATTTGTTATCATATAATCCTACACTTTTAAGTACCTGTAACAACACTTGTCAATAAAATGACCTTGTCTTTGACGGTGGTGATTTTTTTTTTTTTTCCCCTAGTAGTGTAGTTACAGTAGTAGCAGTATTATTTGCTAATCTGAGTTACAATGCTTGCACAACTGCTAAACAACTATCTCTCTCTCTCTCTCCCTCTCACCACTCCCCCCCCCCCCCCCTCTCTCTCTCTCTCTCTCTCTCTCTCTCTCTCTCTCTCTCTCTCTCTCTCTCTCTCTCTCTCTCTCTCACTATATACAACATTAATTGAATTAATATATATCCTTTCTGGCAGTGTAAACTATGGTCTTCCACCAAACCCATTCCCGCATTGCTGTTATTTCCATGTACCCAGAGGGGTGAAGGTGAACATAAGATATAATGTAGTACTGGTTAAGGAAAACAAGAATCTGTTTAAGTCCTGTTCTGGTATAACGGTCTCAAAATTTCATTAGATTTCAAGTTTAGCTTTTTTGTCCATTTTTCACTGATATCATTAAAAGTAAATGTATCTTTGCTGATTTCATCCCAAAGACTCCACTTCATTCCAGTAATTTTAACTCCGTTCACATGGTGCAGTAATGGGAAGACTGAATTGAAAATTGAAAAATTGTTCATGAATAAGAAGTACTCAGTAGGCCTCTTACTTAGGATGTTGTTATAAAAGGAAGTAACATTAGAAACACTATCCCAAAAAATACCTCTCTCTTGTCTAAAGACATTAACAACTCAGTATCTAAATTAATACAGGAAGAGGAAGGACCATATGAAGGCAGGAAGACAAACCTGGATGCTGCGTGCATAGATCTGTTTGAGGATATTATTTCTCCAACAGTATTGCAGGCCTACCAAAACTTAAAGAAAATACATAATAGGTGGTGCCTGCACAGGAAAAACATATCTAAAAAGATGTCCACCCCTTATCTCTCTACCCACTGAGATCATCTTTTCCTTGAAGGCTACAACGTTTTAGCATAACAGTGAGACCTAATTTACAACATGTTTCTTGCAAACAAAGGCACAAAGATCTAACCCATGCTAAAAATTTGAACTATTCCTGATGCGCTCTGGAGTAATTTAACATTGCACTATCAAATGGAAGCCATCTGTTGACAAAGTTTTATTTTATCACTCCCCCTTCTTTCTGTAAATATTAGGATACAACCGTGTTTTGTGGATGTGTATGGGAGGTTTGTTGTGTATCTTCGGCAGACTTAAGTATCTATGTAAACTACATTTGGATCTCCATCCAGTTCACCACACAGGACCAGTGAAGCACAATCTAAGGGCTTCAACATTTTTCTTTTATAAGTTTTTTTAATCACTATTTTCTCGTTCAACAGAAATGGCATTGCCTAGGGATAAAACATTTGATATTTTTTGGGCTCAATGGGCCTTACAGTTGTCCTAAGTCCATCTTTTGCACACGTGCATTCAGTGGAAGTGTCCATGATGGCTTTCAACTCTACAATCTGTGTAGATTACTACTTTTCTAATGGGCTGGTTTCATTGTTCCTCCAAATGAAGAGACAAAAAACACATGATTCCTGAGCACTTTAAATCTGTTTTGCTTTGGAACAGAATATCTGCAGTCTCAATCTCCTGTATTTTTCTTCTCGTCTAAAATTACTATAAAATCTTGAATATGTTGGCCTATTTGCTTAGCATTTCACACTGAATAGTTCCACAATACATAGAGTTCCATCCAAATATGCTGTCTGACTGCATTTCCTAAGTAGCATGTCCACTACAGGACACAGTATCAGGCCATTAAGGTTGGCACTAGTAAGTTTTGGGTCATATGGTCTCTCCTTAAGACTGATAAACCCTACCATTGTATGCTCAGGTAGTGTCAGCTGTATTCATATTAACATTCGACTCTTTTCTTCAGCTCATCATTTTGTTTTGTTTTTTTTTTTTTTTTTTTTTCCAAAATATTCTTCATGTCCATTACATCTTCCCTTTTCTTTCATTTTTTGCACGTTGACACACATTAAGTTTAAATCATATTTTTCCTCATTTGTCAATCATCACCAGAAGACAAAAGGAGACCACATGATTTTGAAAATGACATAAACACAAAGCGGACTAACACAGCAAGAAAACTCAAGGAGATGTTATTGCAATTTAGCGAATGGTGTGGGACCCTGTTGCCTCACTCAGCAAACTAAAACAGCATGTCAAACTCAGTCAGTCAAAAGGGTTACAGATACTGTTGCTTGGGACATTGAAGGGATCTTGTTTTGGTTTTTGAATTTTGCAGAACATTGAAGACAGTCAGTTCTAAAGCCTACTTTGGGACATTTAGAAACCTGAGAAGTCATTCAAAACAAGCAATACAATCTGTTGACTATTAGTGTTGTGTTTTTGCAGGCCAGCCATCTCCCACTGCATATGAAAAAAAGGCTTTGGCACACTTCAAGATGTGTCATGGGCTGACTCCAATGTCTAAAAAACTAAACTCTGCCCTAACAGGCCATTAATGCCTAACGGTACCGACTGGCTGCCATGTCATCCTCAGCCCACAGGCGTCACTAGATGTGAATACAGAGTGGCATGTGGTCAGTACACCACTCTCCCAGCCATCATGTCAGTTTACAAAACCAGATCCGCTACTTCTCAATCAAGTAGCTCCTCAGTTTGCCTCACAAGGACTCAGTCCACCCCGTTTGCCAACAGCGCTCGGCACACCGTACGGTCACCCATTCAGGTGCTAGCTTTACTGAATTTATACAGAGGTGATTAATCAACTCATTAAGAGATGTGATAAATACATAGATATGAGGGGTGACTGCATGGGGAAGCAAGCAAAGATGGAGATTTAAGATTTTGGTTGAAAGAAATGGACAGTGTCTTGAGAAGAGGTAGTAAGATGAACATCTAGAAAAGTAAAATAAAGGTAATGGTATGTAGTCAGACCAGGCAATGCTGAGGCAATTAGATCACGAAATGAGACAGTAAAAGTAGTAGATCTGTTGTGCTATTTGAACATCAAAATAACCGATGCCAGCCAAAGTAGAGAGGATATAAAATGTAGTCTGGCGACTGCAAGTAACGCATTCTTCGGACAAATCTTTTAACATCAAATATACATTTAAACATTAGAAGGTCTGTTCTGAAGGTTATTTGTCAGAGTTTAGCTTTGTACAGAATTGAAACTTGGATGATAAACAGTTGAGACAAGAAAGAAATAGAAACTTTTGAAATGTGGCACTATAGAAGAATGCTGAGGACTGGGTGGGCAAATTGAGTAACTAACAATGAGGTATACCCAATCCAGTCAAGGAGAAAAGAAATTTATGGCACAATCGGACTGAAAGAACTGATCAGTTGATAGGACACATATTTAGGCCTCAAGGAATCGTCAGATTGATAACAGAGGGAAGTGTGAGGGCTAAACATTGTACAGGGAGAGGATGGCTTAAATATGGTAAGAAAATAAAAATGGATTAGGCTGCAGCAATTGTGTGGATATGAAGAGACTTACATAGGACAGACTATTATAGAGAGCTGAATCAACCATTCTTTCATTGAAGACAAAAACACTTATGGTCTATCAGAGACCTCAAACACAGCATCTCTCTGCTCCATACGGAATGACATTTGGACTGTTAATGCAATTCACTGGAGATGCAGATGGAGATATGCTATGAACCACATTTACCACAAGCGTATTCACTATTATATGCAACAGTCACATACCCAAATCTATGGCACTGGAAACAGCTCATGACATTTGGCATGCGAGGTCGATATTTAAGAGGTGTGTGTGTGTGTGTGTGTGTGTGTGTGTGTGTGTGTGTGTGTGTGTGTGTGTGTGTGTGTTTAAAAGCTGAGATGAATACTGTTGTTTATCATGGCAACAACTTATTGCACTTATTGTATAGTTCACATATTTTGGGATAGGCATCCATCTTCTATTTTCTTAGTAACTTTGTTGCCCACTGGGCTGTAGAAGTCTTCATCAGAAGGGTGGTATTCCACAGCTATTTCACAATTTTTAGAGTAGCTGCTATTACTCAAAATTCTACTTCAATATAAATGGTTTTGACATAGCAAAGCACTCTTACTAATCTTTGCTTCTATTTTATTTAAGACTTATCAGGGGGCTTTTGTCTCACCCCCTCTGCTGATAGTCAATATTCCAACTCCCTAGCAAACCACACAAAACACAGGGGGTGTTTGAAGTTGATTTTTGGGTTCTGCAGAAACCTCCTAGTAGTTTGGGGTATACAAGACCAGTCAGGCAAAGTCATGCATAACTGAATTAGCCTAATGAGGTATGGCTGAAGTCCAGAGGTTCCTCATCAATGACTGTTTCACATTATCAGCCATTCATTCCATCAACATAAATCTGACCTTGAGATTAAAGATTTTTTTTTCCATTACGGTTTTATCATGTGCACAATTGGAGCACTTAAACTAAGTGCCCTTGTACTGTGACACATACACTGAGATGACGAGTGTCTCGGGATAGTGGTAAGTGCATATACAGATGGCAGTAGTATCATGTTCAAAAAGAATAAGAAGGCAGGGTATTGGAGGAGCCATAATTTGTACTCAAGCAATTCATGTGAAAAAGTTTACCACGTGATTACGGCCACACAACAAGAATTCATAGACTCTGAACACGGAATGGTAGTTGGAGCTATATGCACAGGACAGTCCGTTTCAGAAATCATTATGGAACTCAATATTCAGTGATCTGCAGTGTCAAAAGTGTGCTAAGAATACAAAATTTCATGCATTACCTCTCACCACAGACAACACTGTCGCCAATGGCCCCCACTTAATGATAGAGCAGCAGTAGTTTGGTAGAGTTGTCAGTGCTAAAAGAAAACAACACTGCATGAAGCAACTGCAGAAATCAATGCGGGATGCACGACGAATGTAGCCGTTACGACGAATGTAGCCGTTACGACGAATGTAGCCGTTACGACGAATGTAGCCGTTACGACGAATGTAGCCGTTACGATAATGCAGCAAAATCTGGCATTAATGGGCTAAGGCAGCAGACAACAGATGCGAGTGCCTTTGCAAACAGCACCATATCACCTGCAGTGCCTGTCCTGGGCTCATGACCATATAGGGTGGACCCTAAGTGACTGAAAAGCTGTGGCCTGGTCAGATGAGTCCCAATTTCAGTTGGTAAGAGCTGATCGTTGGGTTAAAGTGTGGTGCACACCTCATGAAGCCATGGACCCAAGTTGTCAACAAGGTACTGTGCAAGCTGGTGGTGGCTCCATAATGGGGTGGGTTATGTTTACATGGAGTGGACTGGGTCCTCTGGTATAAATGGACCAATTATTGACTGGAAATGGGTATGTTCATCTACTTGGAGGCCATTTGCAGCCATTCGTGGACTTCATGTATTCAAACAACGATGGAATTTTTATGGACGAGAATGTGCTATGTCACCAGGGTACAACTGTTCACGATTTGTTTGAAGAACATTCTGGGCAATTCGCGCAAATGGTTTGGCCACCTAGATTACCCACATGAATCCCTTCATTTATTTGTGGAACATTAACAAGAGATCAGTTTGTGCACAAAATCCTGCACTGGCAACACCACAATTATAAATAGCTATAGAGGTAACATGGCTTAGTATTTCTGCAGTGGATTAATGACTTGTTGAGTACATGCTACATCGAGCTGCTGGCTTCTGCCAGACAAACAGAGGTCAAACACGGTATTGGGAGGTATCCCATGACTTTTGTCATCTCAGTGTAATGTTCTACTATCATACCTAATAGTGGCCACTAAAGCATTCCCAGATTTCAAGGTTATGGAAAACTGGCAAAGTCGAGCAGTATTGGCTGTTAGGATACAAGGGTTCACAAAACTGATACAGAGAAAAGACTGAACGAGTTCTCCAAGTTGCTTGCCATTTGGTAGCGGCAGCCACCAAGCCAAGAGAGAGGACGTGCAGCGGCAGCAGCACTTGTGTGATAAACTGTAAAGAATTTAGTCTTCTTCTTTTACATGCTTCTGCAAAGAAGCGAACTGCACAGGTGCATTTTACTGTGTAGACTAGTGGCTATAAAATTAATCATAGTTTTTGTTTTCGCGTACGTCTTGTGAAGGGCGGCTTCCTAGTATAAATTTTCCGTTTAGAGAAATTTAGTTCTGTTTGATAGCTTGTGAGCTCAGAGTTCAGTGAGAAATCTCCACACCAACTTTTAATGTCACTTTCTTCTCCTTTGGTATAGTTTCAAACTCAGTAGCGCCATTTGAGACCTTATATCTATTTTATACACTGTACAATATGGCTAGGGACTGTGCTTGTTGTGAGCAGACACAAGGAGAGTTGGCTGCTGTCCGTAAACAGCTGGAAGCTGCGTTGGCTATCATCGACAAGCTTCTAGCTAATGCTCAAAGTTGCGGTGACGTCGGGACGCCAGTGATGAGACCTGCAACATCTTTGGTGTCACTGGAATCCCCTGGTGGCCTGGACTTCACTGCGGCTTCCGATAGACAACATCTGACCAGTCCATCCTCACTCCAGAGTGGATGACAGACAGTGGTGGGTTCGTGTGCCATTGGGCGGAACACGAAAGAGGGAGCAGGCCATGCGGCTGGCTCCCTACGTCTTAGCAACATGTACTAAGTGCTTCCCAGTGTTGATGACAACTTTGAGCCAGCACGGGATGCCTCTCCTGTTGGGCCAGCGGTCAATTTTCCTGACCAGTCCGGACAAGCACAGAGGGTGGGTATGCTAGTCATTGGGAGCTCCAATGTTAGGCAGGTGATGGAGTCCCTCAGGAAGATAGCAGCAAGACAAGAAAGAATTCCAGCGTGCATTCGGTATGTTTGCCAGGAGGTCTCATCCGTGATGTGGAGGAGGCCCTGCCGGCGACTGTCGAGCGCACTGGGTGCAACCGGCTGCATGAAGTGGTACATGTCGGCATGAATGATGCCTGCTGCTTGGGTTCTGAGGCCATCCTCGGCTCCTTTCGGCAGCTGGCTGATCTGGTGAAGGCAACTAACAATGCCTGCGGGGTGCAGGCTAAACTGTCTATTTGTAGCATCGTACCCAGGGTTGATCATGATCCTCTGGTTTGGAGCAGAGTGGAAGGTCTAAACCAGAGGCTCAGATGGCTCTGTGACTGTATCGGATGCGAATTTCTCGACCTGTGCTATTGGGTGCAGAAACTTGCCTGTTAAATCAGCCACAGCGACCTCACATCAGAGATAGAAAAGATTAATATGATTTTAGGAACATCCAAGGAAATGTCCCAGAATTAGTATCGCTTATTGAAGGTTTTAATGCACACACAGTACTGGGAACAGAAAGCTCATTGAAGCCAGACATCAATGACAACGAAATCCTAAGCTTAGACTGGAATGTTTATCATAAGGATAGGTTAGTCGCCAATGGTGGTGGCATGTTTATTCCAGTAAAAAATTTGATTAAATCTAGCGAGGTTATCACAGATTCCAATTGTGAATTAATCTGGGCGAAACTGAGTATCAAAGAAAGGTCAAAAATGGTGATTAGATGCTTTTGTAGACCACCTAGGTCAGGATCTGTACTTGTAGAGCACTTCAGACAGCTTGCAGGATATCATTAGTAATTATCCTGATCATGTCATTGTAAAAGGGGTGACTTTAACTTGCCAGGTATAGATTGGGAGTGTTACGCCATCGAAACTGGTGTCAGAGACAGGTAATCGTGTGGCATTGTTCTGGATGTCTTGTCCAAAAATTACCTTGAGCAGACAGTTAAAGAACCAACTCATGAGGGTAATGTCTTAGACTTCCTGGCAACAAACAGACCTGAACTTATCAAATCAGTTAGTGTAGAGGAAGCCACCAGTGATCATAAGGCTGTGACAGCTTCAATGACGACGGGTCTTACAAGGAATGTTAAGAAAGGTAGGAAGATATATTTGTTCAGCAAGGGTGACAGGATACAAATTTCAGAATATCTCAGCAGTCAGCATCAAATATTCAGTGATGAGGATGAAGATATGGAGAACAAATGGAAAAAATTCGAAGGCATCATACAATATGCCCTAGTATGTTCCAAGTAAGGTTTTAAGGGATGGGAAAGATCCACCATGATTTAATACCTATGTTAGAAAAGTACTACATAAACAAAGAGCACTTCATCTCAGAATCAAGAGAAGTAAAAACATAGTTAACAAACAAAATCTGAATGAAGTGAAAATGAGTTTAAGGAGAGCAATGAGAGAAGCATTCAATGATTTCAAAAGTAAGATGTTGTCAACCGACCTGAGTAAAAACCTAAAGAGAGTTTGGTCATATGCAAAATCAGGAATTGGGTCAAAATCATCTATACATTCTCTCCGTGACCACACTGGCACCGAAACAGAAGATAACAGAGAGAAGGCCTAAATACTGAATTTGGTCTTCCGAAGTTGTTTCGCCGCAGAAGATCGTAATACTGTCCCTCCTTTCAATCGTCGTGTGAATGTCGAAATGGCAGATATTGAGATAACCGATCGCAGAACTGAAAAGCAGCTACAATTGCTTAGTAGTGGAAAGGCTTCAGGACCAGATTCTATAAAGATTATTCGAAAGAATTTGCTCCTCTTCTAGCAGTAATTTATTGTAAATTGCTTGAGTAACGAAAGGTATCTAAAGACTGGAAAAAAGCACAGGTCATTCCTGTTTTTAAGAAAGGCCGTAAGACAGATCCACACAATTATAAGCCTATATTGTTGACATCAACCTGTTGTAGACTTATGGAACATGTTTTATGCTAAAGAATTATGACATTCTTGGAAAATGAACAGCTCCTCTATAAAAATCAACATGATTCTGCAAACAGAGATCCTGCAAAACCCAGCTCACTCTGTTCCTCCACGAGACCCACAGCGCAGTGGACAACGGCGCTCAGGCTGATGCCGTGTTCCTTGATTTCAGTAAGGCATTTGACACCATTCCACATTGTAGTTTAATGAAAAAAATACGAGCTTGCAGAGTATCGGAGCAGACCTGTGATTCGATTCAACACTTTCTTGCAGATAGAATTCAACATGTCACTCTTCATGGAACTAAATCGACAGATGTAAAGGTAATATCTCCGGAGTACCACAGGGAAGTGTTATAGGACTGTTGCTGTTCACAAGATACATAAATGATGTAATAGAAAGCATTGGATGCTCTTTAAGGCTATTCAGAGATGATGCAGTTGTTTATACAAGGGCTATGCCGAAAGTTTTTAGCAGCCCGTAAACCGTAAGGCGGAGGACAATGGGGTTGTTTTCATTCGAAAGAGCAATGTTTTTCGACCTTGGGATGTGCGTGCACAGCCCCTGGTTAGCGGTGATCCCCCCACAGCATGGTAAGAAAGCACAGGCAGTGCTGAGTCAGAGACGGTGCAGGACAGAGCCGTCGTGCCGCAACTTTCGAGCACGATTTTTTACAATTATAAAAAGGGTTTAAATGCTGAAGAGTGCCATTCTTCTTTGCTGCGTGTTTTTGGTAAAGCTTCCCCTTCTAGGGCCACAGTTGGAAATTGGTTTTGCGAGTTTTCGAGGGATCGGCAGTCAATTGAAGATGAACCTCGTCCCGGTCGGCCAGCAACAGCTGTGACTCCTGAAAACATTGATGCTTTGGGGAAAATGATCAAAGAAGATCCACATCTCACATTTTGTGACATTGAAGGGGCTCTAAATATTGGATCAACAGCAGCACAGACCATCGTTCATAGTGACTTAGGCCTTACTAAGAGATGTGCCTGTTGGGTGCCACATTCCTTGACAGAAAGCCAAAAAGAGGCGAGAGTGGACTGGTGTCGTTTCATGCTTGAAAAATTCAATGGAGGGAAGTACCGAAACACCTACAATATCATCACTGGTGATGAAACATGGGTCTACCATTATGACCCTGAAACGAAGAGGCATTCTTCTGTGTGGTGCTTTCCAGTGGAGGAACCACCCACAAAAGTTCGACGAAGTTGGAGCTCTGGAAAAATGATGGTGGCAACTTTTTTCACAAAGTTCAGGCATCTCACCTCTGTGACCTTGGACACACGTCGTACAGTCAATGCTGAATGGTACGTGAACGATTGTCTTCCAAAAGTCATCGCCACATGCAAGTCACAGCATCCAAAGTCCAAGAGTGGGCACCTTCTGCTGCATTACGACAATGCATCTGCGCACAGCGCTGCCAGAACGATGGACTTTCTGGAGAAGGATAAAGTGTGAGTGTTACCACATCCCCCCTATTCACTTGACCTGGCCCCCTTGTGACTTCTTTCTGTTCCCTAAGACTAAAGAAAAAAGTCAAGGGCAGCGGTTTTCATCAGATGAAGAGGCCATTGCAGTGTACGAGAGTGCACTAAGTTTCTAAGTGGTTTCAGAGAATGGAAAAATGTATACATGTTAATGGAAAGTATTTTGAAAAGTTGTAAACTTTTTTTTGCAAATGAATTTTTTTTTCACACTTTCTGCTAAAAACTTTCTGCACAGCCCTCTTATCATAGTAGCAACGCCAGAAGATAGTAAGAATTTACAGAATGACCTGCAGAGAATTTATGAATGGTGCAGACTTTAGCAGTTGACCACAAACGTAAATAAATTTAACATATTACGCATGCATAAGAAAAGAAATCCACTAGTGAACAGCTGCACTATTGATGACAAACAGCTGGAGACAACATCTGCCATAAAATATCTAGGTGTAACTATCCAGAGTGACGTTAAGTGGAATGACCATACAGAACAGATAGTGGGAAAAGCAGACACAAGATTCAGATTCATTAGATGAATCTTAAGAAAATATAACTCATCCATGAAAGAAGTGGCCTATAAGGCGCTTGTTTGCTCGATTCTTGAGTACTGTTCATCTATCTGGGATCCATTTCAGGAAGGACTGATAGAGGAGATATAGAAGATTCAATGATGAGCAGCACATTTCGCCATGGGGTCATTTAGCTGGCGAGAGAGCGTTACGGAGATGATAAACAAACTCCACTAGCAGACGTTACAAGAGACACACTGTGCATCATGGAGAGATTTACTATTGAAATTTTTGGACAGCGCTTTTCAGTAGTAGTCAGACAACACATTACCTCCCCCCACATACATCTCGCATATTGACCAAAAGGAGAAAATTCAAGAAATTAGAGCCAATACAGAGGCTTACCAACAATCATTCTTTACACGCACTATTCACGAGTGGAACAGGGTTGGAGGGATTAGATAGTGGTACCAAAAGTAACCTCCGCCACCCACCATTAGGTGGTTTGTGGAGTATGATGCAGATGTAGATGATTATGTACAAGCTGGTGCTTCAAACACCACAGATATGTTGAGCACTACTTTCCTTTTATATTTTCAATTGTTGAAGCATTTTTCATTAGCCATTATGTTGTATACTTTAAAATTATGGATAGAATGGCTGGCTGGGCAGCATGTTCTGTAAGGAGGAAATATGCTAGTATTGCCAGTAGAAGAAGAAAATCCTGATCACCAGAGGTGAAACATCGCCAGAGGTGAAACAATGTCAAGGTTCGTCAGACACTGCTTGGTAACCTTAACTTACTGCATCTTATAGTCACACCCTGCCCTCATAATGGCCCTAAATGTGCATAGATTCAGACTGGGCAAATTAACTTGTAAATCTGTCACTCCATTACAATGTGTTTATTAAAGATTGTTCATTTCAAACTTTATCAACTGAGACAATTATATCTAGCACTCACTCAATAAATCATTGTGCTCCATTTTCATCAATATTTCTTTGTGGTTTATTTTTTCACCTTGACATAGGCTTTCTCATTAACTTGACTGAAGTAAAAAAAATCCGACATCACAAAATATAATATGTTACAGCATGGTTGAATCTCAGTCAGGCTACAATAGCAAGATAAGTAGTTCAGTGGAGAAACAATACATGTAAGCTGAGATACAATCTTCCAGTCCTCGTTTATGTGCCTGTCTATTTCCAGTGGCTCCACTGCAGTAAGTGGTGACTGTTACTCACTCCTCCATCTGCATTACAAACAGAATTTTCCATTACCATAGTATTTAATAATCTGTTATCTTCTTCTTCATGTACCACAATCTTTTTCATGAGAGGAAGTCTGAGGATGATTTAATGAAATTTAAGACTGTTACTGTTTATGTAAAATGTGATTTATTTTAAATACAATACACCATTGTTTCTCTTCTGGCTTTTTAATCTCATCAGTTGCTTCACTATTATGATTCACTTCATCCTGCATACTATGCTTTCATCATCTAGGTTTTGATTGCTTTTCTGTTGTAAGCAAACCAGTGTGTTAGCATTTCAACATACCAGTCACTTCCTCAACTGCGACTCAATTCTATAGGCAGTGACTAGCTTTCAGGGATTGTCAACGGCAAAGAAGTTTACAGCAGTACTCACCTTCTACATCAGCAAGGGAATTCAACAACACTGAAAATATGCGGCAGCACTTGTCTTCCACATTGACGAGCCCACTTTGGCCATGTATAAACCCCTGGACTAGCCCAGCAGGTCATTGGCATGGCAGAGCCATGCACAATGCCCACCATGTGTCAGGCTCCACTGTGGCGTTGATGCAGTCATCCTGACACATCTACAATCTTCACAGCCTGGCTGCGAACTTCAGACTGCTTTCTGAGGGCGTAGCCATCAGGCAACCAACAACTGCCACCGTATCCATGAGATCAGCTGCCATGATTCCAGGCACCAATTCATGGTCTAAGATGCAGGTGGGGTTCGACATCAACTGACCCAGCACCGCAGTCAACAAGCCTGGGTTCATCCTTTGGACAACAACGTCATCTTTCACACCACTGGGATGCTGGGCCATGACATATGCTGCCAACAGCCATATCAGAGGAAACATGCCAAGTACCATACTTATCATATTATAAGAATAAGTTTTTGCCCAAATTTGTCATTTAAAAAATATGGGTTCATCTTAAATTCACAGATTAACTACTGCTGCTGAGGTCAACATTTTTACCGAGTTAAATACATTAATTAGGGGTTGTCCTACATGTACAAATTAAGCTTCAGCTACTAAGGTTTCATACAAATTTATTAATAACAATACCGAAGGCTAGGGCTTAGCAAACAATGCTTTCATTCGAATAGGCTCGAGACACTCTAATATGCCGAAGCGCTCAATATAGTATCGACCTCACTTGAACAATCATGTGACATCTCACTAGCAGAACTAGTGAAAGAGATATGTGACAATGAGCTAGCCACCACTACAACCTACTGGTCTGCTTAGAAAAATTGACAATTTTGTGAAACATAGGATGAAGTAGCATTACATTCTATCAACTTACAAACTTTTGTTGTACTCAAACAGGTTCGCAATAAAAGTTGTCATCTATTTATTGTTACAATATATATACATTTAAGCTGGTTTTTAAGTAAAGGCCATTCAAAGGTGAAAATCTTGTTCTTCAAAAACAGTAACTTGGTTCTGAACCCAAGTCAGTATTTTATTGGGTTATGAGAAACTAATGATTTACAAGGTGGGTTGCAAATGAGAAATACTGCCACTGTTCATGTATTACAGTACTGGGGAAAAATATCATCAGCTTTTAATCAGCTTTAGAATAAGATTGTGACATTCAGAGGAAATGAGAAATAAAATTAATCCATAATTGAATACCTCGCATTGTGAACTTTTTTTATGCACTAGTTGCTATTGTTGCATATGGCCTGCACTCTAGAAGATATTGCCACGCATGTTTCACTATTGTTCAAGCACAGCACTACAGAAGGGTTGGAGGGGGAACAATGCAAGAGTGGTGGGCAGAAGATATGCTTGGAAGTAAGGGACATTGCAACCTTTTCACGTCAGTATAGAAGTGAAATCTGCTGTGTGTTCAGAAAAAAAAAGAAAAAAAGCTATGTTCTCAGATCCCACCATAACCATAACCTCAGAAATAGCAACACATTCAGAAAAAATAGCCGAATATTTGTGACAACGAAGATATAAGATTTTTTTATGTTAAATGTTGGCAATGATGATTAAAAACAGTGACACACGACAGATGACTGTAAAAAAATAGGAGTGAAGATAATGTAAACCATTTCTTTACGTTTATTTTATTTCTCCTTCTATTATCAATATGTAGACAGTGAAAATATGGCATAAGTTTAGAATAGATGCATTGTTAACTTTTTAGGCACATATCTTACAACAATGATTATCTGTAATTTTGATTAGTCAGATTAGGCCAAATAATAAATTTTTCTCAGGGAACCTCTTAAAAAAGAGGGCCATCTTATATTAAGGGTCGCCTTACATTTGGGTAAATATGATATTACAATGTGTCCTTGATTACCGTAATTTCTAGGCTAAAATTACAGTCTTACCCAAGTCCCTGCTAAAAGTAAAGAATTTGCTATTTGATTTATTGTAGCAGTTTGGCAATACATTGTTTTTCATTGCCTCATTTGGTGAAGCAGTATATTTCAGAAGTAAGGCAATAACTTTTTATCATCTGTTTAGCAGAGACTGCTTCATATACACACAAACACTTTTCTAGTACAGCGCCTAACCAACTTCGCTAATGTGGGTGCATAAACTAGTAGTTATGTTGCGATTTGGTGTAATGATGTTCATGCTGTGACACCACAACTGAGTATAAATCAAGTGAGTAGCATTTAAATTAACTCTCACTTTTCTTTTCTTTATTTTCCAGGTGTAGGTAACCAAATGTGAAGCTTAATGTGGTCTTTCCTTTTTCCCCTAGTGCCTTCACAATTACATCACAATTCTTTTGAATACATCATTAGCAACTAAAACCACAGTTCACAAGTGTTGTTGTTCTGGTCTTCAGTCCTGAGACTGGTTTGATGCAGCTCTCCATGCTACTCTATCCTGTGCAAGCTGCTTCATCTCCCAGTACCTACCGCAACCTACATCCTTCTGAATCTGCTCAGTGTATTCATCTCTTGGTCTCCCTCTACGATTTTTACCCTCCACGCTGCCCTCCAATATCAAATTGGTGATCCCTTGATGCCTGAGAACATGTCCTACCAACCGATCCCTTCTTCTGGTCAAGTTGTGCCACAAACTTCTCTTCTCCCCAATCCTATTCAATACTTCCTCATTAGTTATGTGATCTACCCATCTCATCTTCAGCATTCTTCTGTAGCACCACATTTCGAAAGCTTCTATTCTCTTCTTGTCCAAACTATTTATCGTCCATGTTTCACTTCCATACATGGCTACACTCCATACAAATACTTTGGGAAACGACTTCCTGACACTTAAATCTATACTCGACGTTAACAAATTTCTTTTCTTCAGAAACGCTTTCCTTGCCATTGCCAGTCTACATTTTATATCCTCTCTCCTTCGACCATCATCAGTTATTTTGCTCCCCAAATAGCAAAACTCCTTTACTACGTTAAGTGTCTCATCTCTTAATCTAATTCCCTCAGCATCACCCGATTTAATTTGACTACATTCCATTATCCTCGTTTTGCTTTTGTTGATGTTCATCTTATATCCTCCTTTCAAGACACTGTCCATTCCATTCAACTACTCTTCCAAGTCCTTTGCTGTCTCTGACAGAATTACAATGTCATCGGCGAACCTCAAAGTTTTTATTTCTTCTCCATGGATTTTAATTCCTATTACAAACTTTTCATTTGTTTCCTTTATTGCTTGCTCAATATACAGATTGAATAACATCGGGGAGAGGCTACAACCCTGTCTTACTCCCTTCCCAACCACTGCCTCCCTTTCATGTCCCTCGACTCTTATAACTGCCATCTGGTTTCTGTACAAATTGTAAATAGCCTTTCGCTCCCTGTATTTTACCCCTGCCACCTTTAGAATTTGAAAGAGAGTATTCCAGTCAACATTGTCAAAAGCTTTCTCCAAGTCTACAAATGCTAGAAACGTAGGTTTGCCCTTCCTTAATCTAGCTTCTAAGATAAGTCGTAGGGTCAGTATTGCCTCACGTGTTCCAGTGTTTCTACGGAAGCCAAACTGATCTTCCCCGAGGTCGGCTTCTACTAGTTTTTCCATTCGTCTGTCAAGAATTCGCGGTAATATTTTGCAGCTGTGGCTTATTAATCTGATTGTTCAGTAATTTTCACATCTGTCACCACCTGCTTTCTTTGGGATTGGAATTATTATATTCTTCTTGAAGTCTGAGGGTAATTCGCCTGTTTCATACATCTTGCTCACCAGATGGTAGAGTTTTGTCAGGACTGGCTCTCCCAAGGCCGTCAATAGTTCCAATGGAATGTTGTCTACTCCGGGGGCCTTGTTTCGACTCAGGTCTTTCAGTGCTCTGTCAAACTCTTCACGCAGTATCGTATCTCCCATTTCGTCTTCATCTACATCCTCTTCCATTTCCATAATATTGTCCTCAAGTGCATCGCCCTTGTATAGACCCTCTATATACTCCTTCCACCTTTCTGCCTTCCCTTCTTTGCTTAGAACTGCGTTTCCATCTGAGCTCTTGATGTTCATACAAGTGGTTCTCTTATCTCCAAAGTTCTCTTTAATTTTCCTGTAGGCAGTATCTATCTTACCCCTAGTGAGATAAGCCTCTACATCCTCACATTTTTTATCTAGCCATCCCTGCTTAGCCATTTTGCACTTCCTGTCAATCTCATTTTTGAGACGTTTGTATTCCTTTTTGTCTGCTTCATTTACTGCATTTTTATATTTTCTCCTTTCATCAATTAAATTCAATATTTCTTCTGTTACCCAAGGATTTCTACTAGCCCTCGTCTTTTTACCTACTTAAATCCTCTGCTGCCTTCACTCCTTCATCCCTCAAAGCTACCCATTCTTCTTCTACTGTATTTCTTTCCCCCATTCCTGTCAATTGTTCCCTTATGCTCTCCCTGAAACCCTGTACAACCTCTGGTTATTTCAGTTTATCCAAGTCCCATCTCCTTAAATTCCCACATTTTTGCAGTTTCTTCAGTTTTAATCTAGTGTTCATAACCAATAGATTGTGGTCAGAGTTCACATCTGCCCCTGGAAATGTCTTACAATTTAAAACATCGTTCCTAAATCTCTGTCTTACCATTATATAACCTATCTGATACCTTTTAGTATCTTCTGATACCTTTTAGTATCTCCAGGGTTCTTCCATGTAGACAACCTTCTTTCATGATTCTTAAACCAAGTGTTAGCTATGATTAAGTTGTGCTCTGTGCAAAATTCTACCAGGGGGCATCCTCTTTCATTTCTTAGCCCCAATCCATATTCACCTACTATGTTTCCTTCTCTCCCTTTTCCTACACTTGAATTCCAGTCACCCATGACTATTAAATTTTCGTCTCCCTTCACTATCTGAATAATTTCTTTTATTTCATCATACATTTATTCAATTTCTTCGTCATCTGCAGAGCTAGTTGGCATATAAACTTGTACTACTGTAGCAGGTGTGGGCTTCGTATCACAAGTGACTAGCAACATATTCATTGCTCTATTCTGTGTTTGCAGAGTGTCACACTTTTTGTCCTTTACAAAGTATATTTAGTTGTTAGTGGGTAAATAAATAGTCACTATTTTTTTCTTTAATAACATTTTCAATTGTGTTATGTAGTTAGTTTTATTGTGTTATGTGGTTAGTCCTGCTGCTTTAAGAGAAAGTTTTGTTTTACAGAAATAAAGGTAAAATATACGGTATCTATTTTTTACACACTGTTCTTTGTATTCAGTAATTTAAAAAAAAAAAAAGATTTTTAGTAAGTTTGAATTTAAAAGTTGACTGCAGTAATTCAGAGACCTATAATGGTGAAAATGCCACAGTGTGGGGGGAATGGGGTGGGATGGTGGTTGGGGGAAGGGGAGAATATTCGCGTGATTCAAAAGTGCAGACTAGACAATACGAAAGAATTCCCTTGCCTCCTCCAATCACAAAAGTCTATTCATCATGTATTCTGCAATACTTGATCATGCAAGAGATGTCTGAGATGACTGTCGATGTCATACAAATAGCCAGCTTCATATCACAAAGGTAAGGCTTCAATAGAAATATTTATAGCCTCTGTGAATGATAGAAACTTTGTATGTAGTGCTGAATTACTCTTTACTGCATTTCCAATAGAACATAAACAACCACTAGCAAGTTCTGATCCTGAAGGTCTCTTTCGTAAAATGTTTTCAGATTAAGCAGTAGCAATGTAATATGACTGTGCCAGAATGAAAACTGACTAATGCTGTGATGTCTGACTGCATCAACACAAAGTGAAATTGCAAGTGTCATCACAAATAGCCCATTTGCTTTAGCTACTGATGTTAGTACCAACATCAATGACACATAACTCTGTTCGACACAGTGGTGTTATCTGTGAAAGAGTCTACAGTAAACGTAGATGAAGGTATTTCTAATTTATTAAATACATAATTACGAGAAATGAACATTCCTTGAAAGAACTGCATTGCCTTCTCAGGGACCAATGCTTAGATGATGCTAACTATTTCAAAGGAGTCATACCTTTTATTAAGACAGAGCAGCCTTTGTTATATGTTCAGAGCTGTGCATGTCATTTGATACATTTAGCGGCACAACAAGGAGTGAATTCTATCCACAATACAGAAAAATTTGCAATAGACATATACTAATGCCCACAAAAAAATTGCTAAAAGGCAGGCAGCTTTAATACTATGTCAATAATAGCCTCAAAAGATCTTGAAGTATATGTCTATCAGATGCCTCTCTCTTCTTAATGCTGTTAACCATGTCATTGAACAGTGGGAAACATAAAAAAATTATTCAGTGAAACCAGTGAGAAGGAAAAATTTGCTCTGTTTCAAAGTGCAGTATTGTGTGTTCAAAATCCTATTACCAAACTCTATCTACTTTTTCTTTAGTACTCTGCTTCTAGTTTTTGTTTGTGTGAATGTGTTTTTGCAGCATGAGCAACCAGTTACTCATAAGCTTCACAGAAAATTCCTCATTCCTGGCTGTTCCGTATCAAGCTTAAAATCTAATGATTGAAAAAATCAAAAGGACAACCTATATCAAAGTTTTACTTGGATGTTACAGAATTCTATATAAGTAGCTGCAAATATGTAAAAGAAAATATTACCATTGATAATGAGTTTTTAAACAAGGCTGAAGTTAGCGCTATGAAATCTCAAACTTTTTCTTGTCTTCAGTATTGTTGTTGTTGTGGTCTTCAGTCCTGAGACTGGTTTGATGCAGCTCTCCATGCTACTCTATCCTGTGCAAGCTGCTTCATCTCGCAGTACCTACTGCAACCTACATCCTTCTGAATCTGCTTAGTGTATTCATCTCTTGGTCTCCCTCTACGATTTTTACCCTCCACGCTGCCTTCCAATACCAAATTGGTGATCCCTTGATGCCTGAGAACATGTCCTACCAACCGATCCCTTCTTCTGGTCAAGTTGTGCCACAAACTTCTCTTCTCCCCAATCCTATTCAATACTTCCTCATTAGTTATGTGATCTACCCATCTCATCTTCAGCATTCTTCTGTAGCACCACATTTCGAAAGCTTCTATTCTCTTCTTGTCCAAACTATTTATCGTCCATGTTTCACTTCCATACATGGCTACACTCCATACAAATACTTTCAGAAATGACTTCCTGACACTTAAATCTATACTCGATGTTAACAAATTTCTCTTCTTCAGAAACACTTTCCTTGCCATTGCCAGTCTACATTTTATATCCTCTCTCCTTCGACCATCATCAGTTATTTTGCTCCCCAAATAGCAAAACTCCTTCACTTCTTGAAGTGTCTCATTTCTTAATCTAATTCCCTCAGCATCACCCGACTTAATTCGACTACATTCCATTATCATCGTTTTGCTTTTGTTGATGTACATCTTATATCATCCTTTCAAGACACTGTCCATTCCATTCAACTGCTCTTCCAAGTCTTTTGCTGTCTCTGACAGAATTACTATGTCATTGGCAAACCTCAGAGTTTTTATTTCTTCTCCATGGATTTTAATACCTACTCCGAATTTTTCTTTTGTTTCCTTTACTGCTTGCTCAATATACAGATTGAATAACATCAGGGAGAGGCTACAACCCTATCTTACTCCCTTCCAAATAACTGCTTCCCTTTCATGTCCCCCGACTCTTACAACTGATATCTGGCTTCTGTACAAATTGGAAATAGCCTTTCGCTCCCTGTATTTTACCCCTGCCACCTTTAGAATTTGAAAGAGAGTATTCCAGTCAACATTGTCAAAAGCTTTCTCCAAGTCTACAAATGCTAGAAACGTAGGTTTGCCCTTCCTTAATCTAGCTTCTAAGATAAGTCGTAGGGTCAGTATTGCCTCACGTGTTCCAACATTTCTACGGAATCCAAACTGATCTTCCCCGAGCTCAGCTTATACTAGTTTTTCCATTCGTCTGTAAAGAATTCGCATTAGTATTTTGCAGCTGTGACTTATTAAACTGATAGTTCGGTAATTTTCACATCTGTCAACACCTGCTTTCTTTGGGATTGGAATTATTATATTCTTCTTGAAGTCTGAGGGTATATATGTTAACCAAATCTCCACATATCTTAAGTTCAAAAGAATCTTGGTCTATCGAATAAGAATTTTCTAAATACCAGATGGGCAATTTTGAATTGTATGAAAGTGATAAGACTGACAAATTTTGGTACATTTAAGATATTTGAGATATGTAAGGAGTAAAATACTATCCTTTTCTTTCAAAACTCACGCTGACAGTTTTACTGGTTCCAAAAAGCAATGCTCCAACAGAAAAATTAATTAGTATGAGTGAGAAAAATGAAACTGAGCTTAGACCAAACATGAACACAGATACTTCAAGTGCATTAACAGTAGAAGAAATGAAACAGCAGTCTGCAGACAGACTGTTATGAGAGAGAATTTTCAGAAGCTCAGTCGAAAGCAGCAAAGAAATCTACTTGGACACACCTCAATTCAGCAGTCAATACAGTTCTGGAAGAGAAGCACCCCTGGAAGAAGAGTATGCAGAAGAAGGTGGTCTGTAAGTGTGTTATGCAAGTCTTTTGTTTAACCCTTTGACTGCTGGAGGCGCGCTACCTGCTTGGTGCGCTGAGGCGTCACGGCCTGTGGCGTAATATGTCTACCTGCACCACGTGCCTGTCCCTCGGAGCCACTGCCCGGACCAGATAGGCCCACGCTGCCTCACCCGCCCTGTGCTGAACATTTCTCGGCTGAATACGACTCGTGCAGAGCCAGCATGAATTTATGGTGACTTTGAGCTTTAATATCTCAGACAATAGTTTCTGTCAAGAAATAAAATTTAGCCATCTTGTACAACTTTGCATGTTCTCTTAAGAATAAGAATGAAAAAAATTTACAAGCCATTCTGAGCCAGAAAATTGCAGGGGGGGAGAGAAAAAAAAAGGGGGGGGGGCACCCGAAAAAATTTCGAAGTTTGGCTTATTGCATCTCCTGAACTAATGCTGTGAAGAACGTGACACTTGGCATGTAGTAACCTAACAACAAAAGGTTTTTAAACATAAAGTTTCATTTCCATAGCACTTCTCAGTACCGAATGAATTAATGACAAATTTGAAGATTTTGCAAAAACGTCAAAAATTTGGTATTTTCATTCCGATTTTGTTAAAAAACTATGCTCTGTAAAACATACCAAGCTGTACAACTGGAATGAAAGTTGGGCATGAAAATCAGGCCCAAAAGCAATGTAAACTTCGGTTTAGCATATCTGTGAGTGTGAACGCATGATGAAAATGAAATTTAGAGTGAAATAGATTGACTGCACAACGATAAAGAATAAAAAAATTTATTCCCCTACTATTTTCCAATAATCTACAAATTAGTTAAAAAGATGTTGATATTTTTAAGCAGGGTACATTCGATATTTATTTTTCAAATACTATTTTCTATTAATGCTTCCAAGCCAGTCTCATTCGAATAACAAATTTTAAGACCCCCCCCCCCCACCCTCCCCAGAACAATGTGTTTAATAGTTTAATATTCAATATTCACTAACAACATAGGCAAAGTAGCAAGAGAAAGTGCACTGAGAAAAGAGTTTTAACTTTGGCATGTTTTTTCTCGTTGATCAAAGTTAAATCTGTTATGGAAAACATGTTTTGTGCAAGTAGACCGAATGTGATCTACATTTGTACTACTAAGGATAAATGAATATAACTGTCCATGTTATGTGATGATAATTTAAATGTATCATACGCAGATTAAATATATGGTTTCTGTTATAGTGGTGCAATGTACTCGGTGTAACCACATTTGCCACAGTACAGATATTGCGCCATCTCAATCACCAAGTCCGTTCATTTACCAGTAAACTGCTACATATGAAGAAGTCAGGCTTCGTTTGAATAATTTTACACCTGTTGCATCCATTTGACATCCTTCTATTCAATCCGGGCTTTGGACCAGCACTGGCGAAGTTAAAAATAGATTTTTTCATATTTTTTAAATTTTTGCCCTTTTTTATTATTCATTTAGAAGTGTCAATAGATTTTCTCAGATTTAGTTCCCAATGATTAGTAATGCTCTTTGTACGACAAGTCTCAAAGTGGGGTACAACACATAATGGAATGCCACAAGTTTTGCATTAGTTTCTAGTTTCCCACTGCACTTTCTGTTTTGTGCAAACCTCGCACCTGTGCATTAGTGTACTTTTCTGCGAATATTCACTCATGATAACAGCTGGAAAACACCTCCCTGTGTATCACAGAGGATTCTCGTCATTGTAGCACCTTCCCCTACCAGCTTTTCTCCGTTCTGTAGCATATTTTTCTACAATCTCCTTTGTGAGAGAAAGGTGAAACTCTGTGAGTGCATTTTTCGCCTTGTTACCAACTGGTGGAGAGCATGAGCATTTAGAATGCACAAATACAAAACGTGAAAAAAATATTTCTTATACCATTTCACAGTCTAATGCACTGAACCCACTGAGCTCAGTAACATGTCACAACAGTCAACTGCATCCATACTCGAGATGTAATCTACAATATATAACCCCCCCCCCCCCTTTCACCCACCAGTATTTCTGACAGTCTTCTTCTTCTCTGTTTCAACTGTTTGTGTTGGGGTCAACATGCAAACGTTGGAACCACACAATAGCAACGAAGTAGCACCTAAGTCTACAGTCTTTTTGCCTTACGTAGGACGCATTTCCAATAGGATTGGCCATATTTTGCAGAAATATGATGTGAAATGTGTTTTTCGACCACCTTCTAACATTAAGGCCCTGTTGGCGTCTGTAAAAGATGGTCTTGGTTTGCGTAAGGTTGGTGTCTATCATATTCCTTGCAGTTGTGGCACGTTATATATTGGTCAGACAATCAGGACTGTGGAAGACCGATGTATTGAACATAAGCATCACACTTGCTTACAACAGATGAGCAAATCCGCTATTGCAGAACATTGCCTTGACATCGAACATCCAATGGAATACAACAACATGGAGATTCTGGCTTGCACATACAGCTATTGGGATAGAATTATTAAGGATGCTGTTTAAATCAAACTATTTTGGATTTTGTTTGAATGCTGCTTGCAATTCGGTTCTGTCTCTCATCAAAAAACAGAGGGAAAGAATTAGTGCTACCTCATCTGTTGATTAATAGTCACTATCGATAATTCTGATGTTGGTTATCTTTGGTTGTATATTGACTCTGCGGTTACTTGTTCTGTGTGTGGTATCTTCCTTGTTTTTCCTCTGTGAACCGATGTATTAAATTCCCTTGCACATTGCTTCCTCCTTGCAGTTGTGCCTTGAGAATGGCAGGGCGTGCTCCTCTCAAAATATTGGTGGTGGTCAACGATGTCACCCGGCAGCAAACCCGTAAGTGACTTGAACATTCAATTCGTCAGGACAAGTTAAGGTCTCACAGTGCCACATGCAGCTGTTCCATGGTTGTGAAGCCAGAGGAACATGTCCAGGTTGAAGTACCAATTATTGACACATAGAATATGACTCTGTTCCAAATATGGCCCCATAAGAGTTGCCACTACGTCACCACCCTTTCCCAAATTGTGGAATTCAATTTATGTTGTTGCACCTGCATATATAATAAAATCTAAAATATACCCACTCTGACAGTCACACAGTACAAATGCCTTTATTCCAAATCTACTTCGGTTGGTTGGAATAAATTGCTTAAAAGATAATCGTCCTTTGAACAGCAAGAGACTTTCATCTATACAAAGCTTGTGATGTGGGCAAAATGAATTACGAAACATCGTACAAACTTTGTCAACAATCATCCTAATTTTAAATAGACTGTCGCCTCCATTGCTCGCAGAGTTATCACTGAAGTGTAGGATTCTCAGAAGTAGACAAAAACGGTCTCAGGACATAATTTCGCTGAAAACTGGTGGGTTCAAAAGTGTATCTCTGGACCAATAATTACTTAATTTTAACTTCTTAACTTGCACCATTAGGGCAAACAGCAACAAAACAATACATTTCCTCAAATCCAGTCTCTTTCCACTTTTGACAGTCAAAAATTCATAGATTCTGTAGTATTTTCTCTGGCGTAAACATAAAAACGATTTGTCTCACCTGCAATAAATTGCACGAAAATTGAAAGAATGCTTTGGTCAGTATCTAATTGACATTTGTGTCCTGAACTCGAGTCACCGAAGTAATGGTTTAACGGCTGGAAATCCGTTTCTTTCTAGTCAAATGTGTCACTTAAGCGCGCTCTTTTCCGAACTGTTTCACTGGCATTTTCTGATTCCTCAGATTCAGAAGAACTGCTGACTGTAATTCTTGCTCTCCCCTCTAATGTAAAGGGCTGAGGACTACAGCTTCGAGATTCCATTCAAGACTCATCACTGTTAGCAATGTCAGCTAATTCACAATCACTGTCGCTCTTAGTGAGCACAAGTAGGATTTGTTTATTTGTGCAAGCACAGCAACGTGACATTTCTCACATAGGAAACAAGAAAACTGACAAAAATACAGGAACCTAAGTTGAATTCTGCATAGCGGGAACACAGCAACAAAGATACATGCACTCTCGAACTATACAGTCAGACTACTGAACAGCTACTGGAAGAGCAGAGCAGAAAGACAGCTGTGCATGTATACACATCTGTAGCACTCAGGTAACTGTGACTCAGAGCACCTAAACTCTTCCCTAGCGGTGGGCAGGCTGGTGGCACAGGAAGCGTAAACACATCCTTAGCGCTGTTGAGAAGACCCAAGGCCACAAGTATACACGTCAGGCATGCCAGAGGAACGGCGAGGCATGACGAGTTTACACGTCCCCAGCAGTCAAAGGGTTAAAATGATGGAGAGAAAGTTACGATAACAAAAAAGATATTTGATCTATGTTTCACTTTTTTGTTTATATGACTGTGTTTGAAGTGTCATTGTATGCTTTCATTTGGTTTGCCTGCTACGCTACTTTTTAAACACACCCTGGAAATTCTCTCTGTCATTAGCAGTTCTCTGAAAGTATATATTATTAATGCAAGAGTCACGATTAAAGTTCAGTTTTTACTTCTTTGAAAATTACCTTCACTGTTCACACCAATTATGGGATATTTTCAACTGTTTTGTCCTTCGAAAATTGATCTTATTTTGCACTCCACTAACATTCTGCTCTAAAATAACATTTGCATTTTATACTTTAAAAAATGTAACTTTTAGATCTAATTTTTAAATTTCCAGCATCCTTTCTTCTCTTTCTTACTAGGTGTTAAAAGCGTACTTTTTACTTTTCAACTCCGCCGTAAATCGAGATTTTTGTAGTCCTTGACGGGGAGAAGAGCAGCTATTCCACCCCTCCATAGCAACTATAGCACTCTGCCCCATTACACTTTGCTCTTCTTACCCCTCTTCTCTTGTGATGATATTCCTGCTCGTCAAGCTAGAGAATTTTCCACAGTTAGTGTGAGACTGCTTCTGTCTTTCGTGCTGTCAAATAATTATTTTTCATATCACAATGTGATTCCCAATAACCATACATATACAGAAAAAGAAACACAAACCTGCTCCTGTATTAGCAACTTGTTTCTTTGCACTATAGTTAAGACTGATCTGACATGCACAGAAATACAAGCACACAAACAATATTATCAAGATTGGATCCAGCACACTGTTCCATTACTGCATATGTATACATGATTGTTCTATGTGCCAATAAAACTTCAAATCACAGTTCTTTGAAATGTAAATTGGAGATGGATAAAATGGTTCTAGACAACTATTACAAAAAGTTTATTTACATTAAAAGATACCTACAACTGAAGATATTTATGCAACATTAAGTTAATATCATACCTGAGATACCCTTTATTGTCTTCCTGCTCAGCCAGTGTCTTGATGCTTGCCATTAGCAAATCATCATAACCCAAAAATTCATCTAAGATGAAACGGCTGAATGCATCTCCAAAACAGGAATCTTTGTTTGGATCTAGTGTCACAATTTTGACTGGTATATTTAGTCTTTGCCTTGTTCCCGGAGAAAGTCGCAGAAAACCATACTCTAGAGAATATTCCACTATGTATTCATCCTCAGGGAACACTAAAGAGGACAAAAAAAAATACAATGAAAAATGAGAGAGGTTCTTTAAGTAAGCATCTCTACCTAATATGAAAATGTACAGTGAAAATTTTCCAAAAATACAATGAAAAATGAGAGAGGTTCTTTAAGTAAGCATCTCTACCTAATATGAAAATGTACAGTGAAAATTTTCCAACCATCACAGGCTCTTAATTTTAAATTTATGTTTCAAATGTACAGTACCAGAGTTGCAATAAGTGAGAGGTTCTTGGATTTTAATAAAGTCCACAACATTTAGATCAGAAGGAACAGAGTTACAGTAGTCAAGGGAGCTAGATCCAAAATCAACAACAAACACTATACAATGGTTAAATGATATTTGTTCTGGGCAATAGATTCTTAAGGTACACATGTTCATAAATTTCCAATACAAGACAATATTTCAGTTGGCAATATAAAATTTCTTTGATTCCAATTGGAAAAGTTATTTGATGAAGTGTAGTGATACAACAAAATTTTTCCTGTCAACATACACTGGTGATACAGTGTCAATTAACCATATGATTCCCTTTATAGGTCCTGATAGAGAAAACGTTTCCCCCCTCACGCCACTGAATACCTCAAGTTGGTTGGACAGAAATGTTAGAGCATCCTGTTATGATCAGTCAGGTTTAACCTTGTACCTTACAATGAGCATCTTGATAGAACATGCTTGTGATTAGTATGAGATGCCATTAAGAATTAATTTGACAGCTCCCATTTTGTTTTATAAAACTATCATTAATTCCAATTTCAGTGGCTTCAGTTATTACTCTGGATCAGGTGAGCTCACTCTGCAGAGGATATCAGTTCTCTCTACAGCATATTACTAGTGGTGTGTTAGCCATTTCATGGCCAAAATTCATAAACACTGCTATCTTTACACTCTCCAGTACTGCAATCCACATGGCAAAGCCATATGAAGCAGCCCTCATTCTCCACAATTTGCCAACTGCAACGTAAATGGTGCATGGCCTCCCGCAGCTGTGGAAACACAGCGGATAGCTACTTCACAACGAAGGGGTGATGTGTGGTGCCCCGAGTAAAGAGAGCCCATCACACATCACACATTCTCTCACTTCACAACCTATGTGCAAACGAGCACACCTGAGTGAGCACCATCTAGCCATGCCAGCCAAGCATAGGCTACATCATTAGGTGGAGACAATATTGGCCACCTTCAGTAATTTCACCAAGTTCCATAAAATTTATCTCCCCCCCCCCCCCCCAACTGAAGATCCTGCACAACCCTCTATTCCAATTCTTTTGGAAGCACAATCATATAAACAGAATGAAATTTTCACTCTGCAGCAGAGTGTGCGCAGATATGAAACTTTTGGCAGATTAAAACAGTGTGCTGAGCCATGACTCGAACTCGGGACCTTTGCCTTTCGCAGGCATGTGCTCTACCATCTGAGCTACTCAAGCATGCACACTTCGCTGCAGAGTGAAAATTCCAGAAATCCCCAGGCTGTGGCAAAGCCATGTTTCCACAATATCCTTTCTTCCAGGAGTGCTAGCTCTGCAATGTTTGCTGGAGAGCTTCTGTGAAATTCGTACAGTAGGAGATGAAGTACTGGCAGAAGTGAAGCTGTGAGGATGGGGCGTGAGTCATGCTTGGGTAGCTCAGATCGTAGAGCACTTGCCTGAGTAAGGCAAAGGTCCCGAGTTTGAGTCTCAGTAAGGCACACAGTTTTAATCTGCCAGAAAGTTTTATAATCATGTAATTAGTTTCTCTCAATATCTAATCACACAAAAGATTAACACACTTGAGAGCTAGTTTGATGAAATAGTGTTTCAGCAGCCAGCCCTGTAGTAATTGACCATTGCACAGTAAAGGGGATGATCATGTTGCCTATATGGAATAAACAACTCCCCATAGCTGATGCAGAAAATAGGACTGCTGCTATTTATCCATCATTGAAATCTCAAAAGTGATTAAGAAAGTACAATTTGGAGAGAGATCAACAATGATTTATTTTATTAAGTAGTTCCTTAAATGACAACCAAACTGTTTCATAAATCATCAGTCACTATTAACTCACTATTTGAGAAGCTACCATTTTTGAAATTTTCAGATACTCTATCCCCTCCAAGGACAACACAATAATACCAGGACAGAAAGCAGGTCAACATCAATTGCCATATCATATTGCAAATCTATATTTCAGCTACCAGTGGAGCTATCATCAGTGTGTTATAGGTAGTCACGTAGACTCAATATAATTACAATGCATGTTCGAATATAACTTAGGCATGTGCAAGCATTAGTCTGCACTTAGAGTTGGAATAATGCTTGTACCTGTCTATCTTATTTTGGAACATGTGTTGTTATAATTATGTCAAGTCTACATGAAAATCGACAGCTATACTGTTAGCCAAAATCTATATCTGCAATAAAACTGACAGATGATATTACAACAAATGCTGACGCTCTTTCTGTCCTAGATTACAAAGCAATCGTGGAGTAAAATTATTCCCATGGGATTGAACATGACAACAGTACTAGTGAGGTATGTAAAACCAGCTCTGTTGTTAGCATTATTATGGAATAGCAAATGCCGTGCATCTATAAAATCTCTCTTCTAACAAATTATTTCTTTTATCTTTTATGGTGGTTAAAGGATTGATATAATGTGTTTGTAGTTCCCTTGAGATGTCCCCATAGGGAAGGAATTCCAGACACTTATCCTACTCTAAGCAGCAGCAGGAGAACACATATATATAAATGTTTTATGTGTGCAGGCTTTCAGAACAAGAGGCTCCTCCTTTTGGCAGAAGGGTTTAAAGGGAAAGAAGAGTGATGAAGGGTTGACAGATTTAGGAAAAGGGGTAAAATTTGGAAAAGTCACCTAGAAGCCACGGGCAGCGGAGACTTACCAGATAGGATGAGATGAAGGAAAGACTCTTTCGTCTTCTTCCTTCACATCCCGTGTGGTAAGTCTCTGCTGACCCAGTGCTCTGGGTGACTTTTTACGAAGTCTATCCCTTTTCCTAATCCTCCCCAGTCATTTTCCTCCACCCCTCTTCCTTGTCTTTCAACCCTTCTGTCACAAGAAGGAACCACTGGCTCCGAAAGCTTACATAAGTGAAATCTTTTACATATATATGTATGTGTGTGTGTGTGTGTGTGTGTGTGTGTGTGTGTGTGTGTGTGTTTTCTCCTTCCACTGCTTGCTGAGTAGATTTTTTTGTCTATCCAATTACATTTTTCCACAATACATTCTTCATGCAAGTCTCACTACTGGTATTCTCGCTGAAGGCAGTTGTCAGTCGCTATACTTCAGTTGGAAGGTGCTTCTAATCACTCGTGGCCTAAGTTTTGTGGTCAGTACAGTGAGCAGGGGCAGACTATTGGGCCATCACTAAGATATGTGTATGTATGTGTGTGTGGGAGAGGGGGGTTGTCATAGGAGATGTCAATCAATTTTCTCAATTCCCATGAGGAATTTTATGGCCTTGTGGATGGCATTTACACTAATGAAAATTCATCCAGGGCCTCCCTGATAATTTGTCACACTATAAGGTTTTTCACTGATTCAGCCTGAAAAAAATCAAGCTTCAGAAACACGATTCCATCTGTTATTTCTGCAAAACATTCATACATACAAATTGGTAATTACTTCTGGCGACACCACATACTGTATGGAAAACTCACAACTTCTCAAGAATATTGTCTGTTTTAGTGCAAGTACGTAGTCTGAGAGCCCTTATTGAAGTCTCACCATACAATCTGTGAACTGAAATGCACTGGTAATGATATTTAATTTCTTAGGGGTGCAAGAGTAAATATTAAGTTTACATTAAAGCTTGCTAATTAGTCTTACCTATTGAGTTATCTGTCTTCTATGTCTCTTAACAAGTTAAACAATAAACACCGTGCCCAACAAATGATTTCAACAGTTCTGCAATTGCTTGCACAATGTACTGTCCAAAATGATAGTATTCATAATTGCTGATAGATGTATTCCATTCTTATGTACTGTTGGAAAACAACAGAAATAACGAGGTGCTGGTACCTCAGAGTGTAGGTTTCGCATGTTCCTCAGGTGAGCTTCAGGCTTCCTCATTACGGTTGATGATATCTCAAGTTTCTAGTACGCTGGAACTTTCAGGGGTATTTTGAACTTTTAGTTGTAGGTGGAGGCATAAAACAAATGCATTACACAGACATCTCAGTCTACACTTGGTAGGTTACACCTACAAATAATACTGCATCACTGGGTTCTTTGGTGGTACTGAGCACAAACACTGTCTGGACAATTTTACAACTGTTACAGTGAAATTAAGTGATTGGTACAATTATTATTATTATAATAATTATTATTGTTGTTGCTGTTGTTGAAACTTCCTGACAGATTAAAACTGCAAGCTGGACCGAGACTCGAACTGGAGACATTTGTCTTTTGTGGGCAAGTGCTCTACCATCTGAGCTACTCAAGCACGACTCACGCCCAATCCTCACAGCTTTACTTCTGCCAGTACCTCATCTCCTATTGTTATTATTGTTGTTATTATTATTACTACTATTATAGTATCTGTACAATGTGACAATGCCACTAAACAACACTGCTGGCAACAGATATTGTACACGCTGGCGGTGGCATAACAACAAACCAAGAAACAGAACACTGTACAAGGATATGAAAACTCATTGTGCAAGAGTCAATCTACTGGGAAGTAGAAAGTCCAAAACAGCACCAAAATATAAACTGGGCTGAACACAACACAAAGCACGCGGGATCTGATGAATGAGCACACAGAAGCAGCACAAGGTGCAAGACAAAGAGCATGAGCGTAGAACTCAATGTCAGAATTACCCTGCCCACCTTACTTTTGAATGCAGGTAAACACTTTCGTAAGCAAGTCTGCCCTTACGACGCATCATGTGTGCTCTCGATGGCAGCAGCCTGCAACAGTCATCTGCGCAACTCACCCCAGCTCAAATGCCTCCATCACAATGTCCACAGGCAAGCATAATACATACTTTCCCCCTGGAAAGGCTCAGAAGGGTCAAAAATGGCCTAGTTTGGCCAGCAACCTCCGGTGCAGACTTGGAGAGAATGTCAGAGGCCTGGGCAGCAGACACACCACCAAAGGAGGAAAGGTCAATTCCACTGTTTCCACCAGTGAGGCAGAAGGATGTGGAGGCTGATGCAACAGTTGTTCCACTGGCAGTGGTGTAGGTGAGGACACATTCACTAGCGAAAGGAGAGGAGAGAGCAGGTGGTGGAGGACAGATAAAAATCCATGAGCTCAACATCAGCAGGCACAGAAGGAAACCTCGCTGGGGCCCAAGGCTGAAGCAAAGGAAGGATGGCTGTAAGTGCGAAGGGAGCATAAATGGTGAAGAACACCCCTTCTGCTGGCCAAAATATGGCAGACCATGATGATCTGGGGCATGAACTT
The DNA here is from genome assembly GCF_023897955.1 of Schistocerca gregaria. NCBI lineage: Eukaryota > Metazoa > Arthropoda > Insecta > Orthoptera > Acrididae > Schistocerca > Schistocerca gregaria. Next base: position 518,997,908 of record NC_064924.1, read on the forward strand.
CAGTGTGCAACAAATCCCAAAGATCCCGTGGCTAGCGCCCATGCAAATGTTCCACCGGACTGCACCCACTGACTGGCATCACCAAATAGATAGCCAGAGACTCAACAATGCACCTTCACAGGAAGAGAAGACACTGACTTCATTTGGGTCCTGAACATATGCAAAAAGAGCATCACCTCTGCGTTAGAAGCTGGTTGAAATGGGGAGGTAGGCACAACACGCGAACAGTGGCAGTCAGTGATGCAGAGAACAACTTGGCTGTTTTCGGGAAGCATGACAAGGCACTGATTGTCAACAACTACACGCTGCCCAAAAACAAAGCTGCAAAATCGATGTGCACCCTGTACCAGGGTGCTCTGGAACTGGACAAGAAGAAACCTGGTGTGGTGGCACTAACTAGTTCTGTGCATAGGCCCCTCAATACAGGGCCATCCATAGCAATAAACTTAATCTCACTGCTAATTATTGGACAAATACTTCTATTAACTCTAGAATCAGCACCAGATGTTTCATGTAACAATCCATCACCAGCCAGTAAACATGACATAACGCCTTCATATGAATCATACTTTAGTGCAACACATGCAGCAGCTAGCAACAACCAACAGCTTTGTTCCTCCATGGCAAGCAAGATCACACCCTGGACAATGTTGAGTCGCTCATGGAGGAGAAAAAAAAATGTACACCCCACCAGATATCAAGCAAGAGCACCCCCTGGACAATGTAGAGTCGATCATGGAGGAGGAAAAAATGTACACCCCACCAGATCTGCACTCATGCAAACACACTCTGGTCAATCCACCTGAACAGCTAAAATGACTTTCCGGATAAGCAGGTCAGCGGTTGTGGTGTTTATGACCTATTGTGCCATCAACAGAAACTCCAACAAGTTTTGCTACAAGGTATCTTCCAACGCCAACACAAAAGCCTCTGGCCAATCAAACTCCAGATCAAGCCCCACCAGCAGCTATAATATAGGTCATCATCTGCATGCTGGGCGGTCAAGCAATAACGAATGTCATAGCAATAATTACTGAGAAAGTGAGTCTATCTCTGCAACTGGTGGGCATTACTATCTGCTAACTTGGAATGTGGATAATTACACTATGCCAAAGACAGCTTCTTCTTTTTTTTTTTTTTTTAAAAAAAGAAAGTAAAGAAAAAAGAAAACAACACTAAAGCTCCTTTAGGTTCTCAGGCACTTGTAAGTGGGCAATGGTTTTGATGCAATTCCCATAGGAACTAAGTCATCTTTGCTTAGCACATGTCCCAAAAAACGCACTTTTAAAGAGAAAAAAACACTTTTCTAGCCAGCAATGAAAGCTGTTCTCCCACAGACATTGGAAAATCATAGATAGGTTTTGTAAATGCTCCTCTCATGTAGAGCCCGTAAAACTCCTCCGGTTGTGGAACTAGACAAGAATCCACGAGACACTGTGACTTATTACCTCAAAGGTGCATTGAACCATCGGGCACCTGAATCACCACCGATGGGGTGGCCCACTGATTTGACAAAACGTTAGAAACAACACCCTGATCCTGCCAGTGCTGCAACTCTGCCTTTACACTGTCACACTTGGGGAATAGAATTGGGGGGGGGGGGGGGGGGGGGGGGAGGGTGATAAACTTTAGGAATTACTGATGGCTTAAGAGAAATGTATCCCAAGAAATTTTCTGGCCAACCCAAGGTATTCTCAAATAGCTTGTTATGAAGGTAATACAAAAAGAACAACTTAGGCACTAAACAGACTACATCTACTATAAGAAAACCAAAAACAGAAAAAGTGTTTAATCCAAAAATAGTTTGCGCCTGCAGGGAATTGCCTCTAACAACATCAGTTGCTGTTCCACTTTCTTGTAATGTGCAGAGACTGAAAACTGAACCCTAAAAGGAATACACAGCTTATTATATGACAACTTGATGTAGTGGCCATTGCAACGCTGAGCAGCCCAAGAACTTGTATGTATTGAAGCTAATAGGGCTGGCCATTGCTCCCATGGCTACCTGAATTTCAACTGATCACCCATCCAATACTCTGCCACTGATCGTGTATGGCAGAAGGTACTTCTGGTACCACTAACTGGTACCCTGTTTCCACTCACAAAAGGTGTTTCGGAAGAATTATTGTCGTTTAGCCTCTGTACTGGCTCTAATTGCTCAAATTTTCTTGTCATGATCATTCTGCGAGATGTGTGTGGGACAAAGTAAAATGTTGTCAGACTCTTCCCGTGAAGTACTCTCTCATTGCTAAATGGCCTACTTGACAGCATACACCACATGTGGCTTCCACATCTGAGCGATCTTGTTGAACATGGACGTGTGAGCAATCTTATTGAACATGGGCAGACAACTGGGTCAGGACCACTGGCCCACCCAGTGAGTGGTAGGAGAGTGATGCCAGAGACCAAAAATTGTTGTGGATGGGAATTATGATACTACGATCAGTGAAAAACCACCGAGCTTGAAACAGGTGAAGACCGGCTCACCACAGCACCAATGAACTGAAATCATCAACATGCGGCAATTTGGCAAGAGGGAAGGCCACCTGGGGAACCCCACAGGCATCAGGGATGGTTTATCATTTACACCTGCCAACTGTTGGAAAGGATGTCTCTCGCCACCACCGTAAGGTCATGCTGTTCCACAATATTGGCAATGTTGGCTAAAGACTGTTCGGGCAAGGTCAATGTCCTAATTTGAACCTCAGGATCAGGTGCTAACCACACTATCACATTCAGAATCAGCAAGTCTGTGTACGAGGTGACATATTTTGGACACTCAAAACAGCACTTCTGTGAGAGACCCTGCAAATCAGAAATCAAAGCCGTACATGACTGCCCAGGGCACTTGTGATGGTGCTGCTGAGACTGTAATCATGCTGTTACCATGTGGGTTTAATGTCTGAAATACTGTTTAAGCAACCAACAGATTTCATCAAAGTGAAGTTTCTTGGGCTCAGAGGAGGATTCAAAATTTTGCACAACATCTCATAATCACAAACTTCTGGACAACAAGAAGGTGGTTTTATCGACTGGCTCTACGGTATACCTTACCCAACAGCACAGCAAGAACCAGTGTACATTTCTATAGACTAAATGAAACTAGAAAATGAGGGGTGAGGAAGAAAATTGCACAGCGGGTGCATGGCCTGCCACCTGTGTGGCATGGGCATGAAGCAATTCATTATTCTGGTTTAGTTATCCACGCTGTTGCTCCTGCAGGTATAAACTGTCCCTGCCAGCAATGCAGAAATTCCAGGTTCCTGGTGTTCCAAAATTAACAATGAAAGGAAGGGAAAAAATAGAAGTGTCGCAAGCAAAAGAATGTACTCTGTCATCACTTTAGCCTCTGTATTAGTATGACAATGCTGCTAAACAACACTATCGGGACAAGATACTGTATGGGCAAACAGTGGGTCAACAACACGCCTGGGAACAGAACACCAGAACTTCACAGAAGGAAATGAAAACTCACCAAGCAAGTGACCCTACAGGGAATCAAACTCCAAAATCGCAGAGGAACATGCACGGGGATGAATACAACACATGGCATCTGCAAGCAGCTGACGACAGAGCACACAGAAACTACAAGAGGTGCATGTCGATGTCAGCAGTGGTTAAACTCAGCATTAAAACTGTCCCAGCTGGCTTACTTGTCTCTCAGAGATAAACACTTCTATCTGCGGGTCTCCCCATATATGTTGTGGGTGTCACCCATGGCACTTGTCTGCACTTTTCCATTCACAGGCATACTAGAATAATAATAATAATAATAATAATAATAATAATAATAACAGTAATTATAATTATAATTATTATTATTATTATTATTATTATTATTATTATTATTATTACAGGATTAATTAATACAAAGATCAATTAATACCAACATTTTTCTGTACCCCTGTAATATTCTACCAAGCTTCACTAATCAGAGCATCATCCTTGCATAGACCACAGTGCTCAATTAATTTGTTGATGTGATTTTCCAAGAACATCATGCTCAGACACATTTACATGTGCCAGGTGGTTTCCATTGAAACGTCTTCTTTGGCCACCAATAATCTGGCATTCTCAATGAATTCCCATATCAGTTTATTTTCTTTCAATTCCATCAAACACTGTTTCATATGCCCTCATACTAACTCTTATTTCACCATCATCAGTTTTTTTCTTTGATTCTTAATACTCAGATGTTCCTTCATAAGTAATCCATTTCCATAGGCATTGATCACATTCCGAGTTCACCATTTAAAACCCATAGTTCTAGTCCATAGCACAGGACAGATTCAACCATTAGCCAAACCACTCTTTTCTTACTACTGTTAGCAATGTTCTTGTACCACCAAAAAGAATTCATACACCCTCATACTTTTTTGCTTTGTTGTATTCTGTATTTTTGCTCTGCAATAGTAAGACAGTTTTTTCAGTATATGTTCCCAGATATTTAAATTCCTCTAGCTGTCTCATAACTGTGCTGCCAGTGACGTGTACTTCAAATTTTTTGTCACTATTCACTACCAGATATTCGGTTTTTGTTAGACTCACATGTAGTCCCCACTTGTTAAATTCCTGATACAAAAGTTGTACCATGAACTCAAGATCATATTCATCGTGTGCTAGAATAGCCCAGTCATCAGCAAAACTTATCAAAATAACTATACTTCATTAACAACAATTCTCATTCTTCCACAGCTGTTCTTCCATCTTCTTGGAGCCAGTTCTACATATAAATTGAACAAGACGAATGACATACTGCAACCTAATCCCACCTTTGTGATATTAATAGGTTCCGATAATTTGACCCACTTTTAACCTGTACCTTTTTACCTCTGTGCATTTCAATAATAATCTGCAAAAGATGGTCATCCACATCTATTACCTTCCACAACTTCCCACAGTTTGCTCTGGAAACCATGACATGAGCTTTAGCTAAATCTACAAAGGCAATGCGTAGCTCCTTCCATACGGCTTTTAAATTTTTTCTGTTGGCTCTTGTAAAATAAAGAGGTTATCTGTAGGATCTGTTATGTGTATCTGAACCTTCCCCAATATGTCGGTCAACATCTTACCTTATCTTCTCATACATAATTTTGCCATATAAGGAGCTCATCATGCATTCCTCTGTAGCAGGTAGTGTCTCTTCTACGCATCTTTCTGAAAACGGAAAACATATCTTTTCCCCACAATGAAATTTTAATACAATGGAATTTTAATCCACTGGCAACACTTGTTCGTGAAATGCATTATTCTTTTCTTCAAACGGTGTCCTCCAGCTATCAATAATTCCACAGGAATATTTTCAGGACCAGGTAATCAGCCATTCTTCATTTTAGCTAATGCACAGTTTACTTCATCTATTGTAATGTCCTATTTTGAAGAGTCTTCAGGCTTATCTTCTTCCTCTTTCGTGTACTTCAACTAGAAGATCTGTACAATGTTTTTCTCTTTCTCTTAAAGGAATTATGTTGTCTATGCTTTGTTTTACTGGTGTTCTCTTCATACCAGTAATTGTCCTCCATGCCTCTATCATTTGTGATCCTCCTATTAAACTCTCAATTTGAATGCATTCCTTTTCCCATACCTTGTTCTTTTCTGGTTTCATTCCGCTTCTTAACACCTGATTGAATGTCTGATAATTTTGTCTATCTTGAGGTAACTTACTGATAATTAGTTTTTATATAAATTCTTATTTTCCCAAATAAACTTCTTATGATCACATAACACCCTTGGGGGATCTGTTTGTCTGCACTCCTACTTTCAGTCCCCTGTACCTCTAGAATGACCACACGCTAGTCTATGTTGTAATGAATCTATAATGCTCGCCTGCTTCAGGAGAAAGAGCTTGTACCATGTCTGCTGTTATTTCTCTCATTGTTCTGGCTAACCAGCTGCTGATAGTTCTCTCTCTTAAACGGACACATCAACTTTTACAAAACTAAGTAGTGGTCAGATTCTCGGTTGGCTCCCAGCAAGACTCGGCAGTTTTGAACTACCAATTTTCATCTTTGCTTAACAATGCTGTGGCTTTGTTCTAAAAGGGCCAATGTCAATATTTGTCAAAACTGGTTTTATTGGTGTACGCCATATAGTTTTATGTGCCCTTCATAATGTTAAAACGGCCAATGTCTAAGCCACATAGGACAAGAGATACTAGGGTTTTAAGACATAAGCCTCAAATTGTTTTATCAAGTTTCCAATCGTCATAAAAGGGCCAATCTTGACATTGGCCCTCACTCTTATTTTACATTTATTGTAAGAAGGGACAATGTCGACATTGACCTTTTTTGCTCACAGACGGTTTCAACAACTCAAATAGTGCTGGGACATTGGACTTAAATCTGCCTGGAATACACAATAATAAGAGTTGTTTCTTTAACAATCAGTGTAGTGTTAGTGAGGAGACTAGACAGTCTTGGTGGGCACAAACATCATGTTTCATAAAGGCAATAAGGAAGAGCTTGAGGAACAAACTGCACATGAAATACCAGTGACGTGGTCACTTTACCTTGAAGATAAGTTTACTAAAGTAAACTGATATCAGGAGCATTTATCCCTAATGTTTCCAACACATGACTATGAACTGACTGGTATCTCTACTTAATGCTAATCTAAAATATTGTTGTTGTTGTTGTTGTTGTTGTTGTTGTCGTCTTCAGTCCTGAGACTGGTTTGATGCAGCTCTCCATGCTACTCTATCATGTGCAAGCTTCATCATCTCCCAGTACCTACGGCCAGCCTACATCCTTCTGAATCTGCTTAGTGTATTAGTAAAATATTATCAACCGCCTATTAAATTTATTTCATTTTTAATTTCTTTAAGGTCATTCCAATACTAGTACAGAAGGAAATGCATGTTCGTCATTATTGGCACACGTGATTTCAAGTTCTGATGAAGATGTATTTGAAGATTCTGATGAATATGTTCCAAATAGTGGCGAAAGTAGTGATGAAAGCAGTGAGGGAACATAGCTGTACGAAAGACAGTTAAAAGATCTTCAAGGATTGAAGAAACTGATCTAATTCAACAGCAGCTTGGCAATGAAACAAAAAGGGGGAGGAAGAATTGTGATCCACAGGATTCAGCCAGAAAAAGAAAGCAAAACAAAAAATTATGGGAGAAAAATCAGAGGAAAGAATTGAAAACTGCAGGAAAGGAATATATGATGTCAAAAGGAAAAGTTATTCTTGCTAAAGTTCTGAAATCATTGTGCAAGTGCAGCAAAAATTGCGGAGGAAAATTAAATGACTATGAGAGAGGAAAAATGTTCATAGAATATTACAAATTGTCCCCAGAAGCTCAAAATCAGTTCATAGCTAATCATGTGTCTGAGGAAAAGAAACATGTAGAGCGTTTAAGAAACAAACCTGAGGGAATTGCAAGCAGGTGTAAATATTCCAGGAAGTACTTTCTTTACAGTCTTTCTTTGCAGACTAAGATAGAAGTATGTCAGAATATGTTCCTCAATACATTTTCCTTAACACAAAGGAAGATAAGAATAACTGTAGAGAAAAGATGGGGCTCTGAAGGAGCAGTGTGTTTGAAGATAGACATGGTACACATTCTAATCATCCGAAAGTTCCATCTGACGACACTGATTTAATGAAGGAACACATTAACATGTTTCCTTCCTGCGAAAGCCATTATTCTTGATCTCATTCTTCTAAAAATATTTGTCCCCAGGCTTGATTATTTCAGCAATGTACTGGCTCTATCAAGAATTTTGCCAAACCAAAGATATGAAGCCAAGAAGTGAAGCGTGTTATTGAAGAGTTTTTGTGACCTGTTTCAATCTTAGTTTCCACAAACCGAAGACTGACACTTGTGCAAAATGTGACAAATACTTCACATTACTCAAGAATTGTACTGATGATGCTGAACGTTGTAAAGTTGAAGTGGAACGACAGTAGCATTTGGATTTATCCCAGGGTGCTTACGATCAGAAAGACATGATAAAAAGAAAGCTGTGCAGAATTCCAATATAGTGACCCTGGCCTTTGATTTGCAGAAATGTCTACCCACTCCTTTTCTACATTGTGGTGTGACATTTTACAAATAATAACTTTGGACCTGCAACTCGATCATCTATGTAAAGACACACAAAGAATGTTCACCAGTATGTTACATTTGGAATGAAACAGTGGCAGGAAGAGGTGGCAAAGTAATAGCTTCTTGTCTATTTGATTATTTGATGATACCGGCCGACGAAAATTTTGGGGTACACCTGTACAGTGATTTGTGTACTGGACAAACAAATATTTTTATTGCCATCATGTTTCTGGGAGTAGTGGAAGAATTCACGATTCAGGAAAGACGTTTGGAAATCAACCACAAGTTTCTTGAAGTTGGACATACTCACTTGGAAGCTGATCCAATTCACGCAGCCTTTGAGAAGACAAAGAAAACAACAACTGTTGAAGTGGAACTGCCAAGAGACTGGACCAAATTAATATGTATGGTTCGCTGAAAGCTACCCATAACTGTAACAGAGCTGGAACATAAGAATTTATACAACTTTAAAGACTACATGAGAAGTCATTATCTGGATAAGAAAATTAAAACAGAAAGGAATCCTATTGCTTGGAACAAGATAAAATGGATGAAGTATCACTCAGGTATGCCAGGAATTGTCTCCTACAAACACAGAGACTCCTCAGAAGAACCATTCAAGATTATAGATCTGAACAGAAAGAAAATTCAATGCTTGTCGATGCCAAAACTTGCACCTTTCAATGCTTGTCGATGCCAAAACTTGCACCTATTTCTGATTTTATCATACCCAACTCAGAAAAGAAATTAAAGGACTCAAGGGATCGCCTTACATAAATCAATGCAAGCAGTTGTCCATTCTACATGCAGATCATCAATCACCTGAGAGCCAATACACAGGTGAAAGAGATGAACAGATATCTTATGAAGGGGAGGATAAGGATGGTGGTGGTGATGATGATGATGATGATGGAAACAACTGATATATATTTTTCTCTTCCCTTTTACAGTATCAACCATAGTATACGCAAATTATTTGTATGATATTAAGAAATGTGAATAAACAGTAAACAGTCTCCTCCCTGATTATGAGACCAAAGAGTGTTTTCATTATTTACGGTGATAAAATGTGATTTTTGGAACATGTAACAGTTGCCATCAGTTATCAGGAATGAATAAAGTGATTTAATTAATGAGTACAAGGAAATCATTTTCTTAAAATTACCTGTTTCTGGTTATTCATTCTACCTAACACTGATGTCCAAAGGGCCAATGTCAAATAATTAGGAGAATTCATGATGTTAAAAAGGACCAATGTCCTCTTAAGTCCTTTAATTTTAAAGCTGAAAATTCTAGAAATTTATTATTTAAAAACAAGCTTTGGTTAAGTTGATTTACTATAATGTTAGTAACAAATAGCCCCAAATATATTGTCAGTAGTTGTTAGAAAATGTTAGAAAATATTCAAAAGCTTATAACTTAAAACTAAGATTCTTGACATTGCCCCTTTTAGAACCAAGCCACAGTTATGACGCAAGCGATTAACAATTTCTGTTGTAATGAGGGTCTTTCCCAAATATACCTGTGAGTATATTTATGTGAATAATGTGTGTTCAGAATTTTTAAATTATGCTGGTTACAGAATTCTGCAAGATTGTCTCCAGAACTATTAACAACGTTATCTATGGTATGACAACAACTAAACTGGCTGAGCGCATGAACGGACACAGACGAACTGTCCGCCTAGGAGATGTCCAATACCCAGTAGTGGAGCATGCCCTCCAGCATAATTCTAGGGACCTAGGAACCTGCTACACCGTATGTGCCATTTGGCTTCTCCCACCCAACACCAGTCCCTCTGAACTGCGGAGATGGGAACTTGCACTCCAGCACATCCTTTCATCCCGCCATCCCCCTGGACTGAACCTACGTTAAACAACCTCACTCCCATTTACTTTTCAGTCTTCTCCTCTTTCCCTTTCCTCTTTAGCCATTCATGCATCTTTTCATCCTACATCTTTATACTATACACCTCTTTACTTCTGTATGGATCCTCTTTGGTTTGAAGCTGGCACAGTACCTACAGTAGAATATCTTTGGCTTCCCTCTGACAGCCATGCCTCCATCCTTGCTACCCTCCCTGTTTTCCTTCCCCTGTTGCTTCATAACCTGGGTTGTGAGTAACTAAATCCACTTTCCCTTCTTTCCTTTCTTTCCCCTCTCTCCTCCCTGATGCAGGAACATTTATTCCGAAAGCTATAAATTTTCGGTTGTTTTTTGTGTTTCTATCGGCTGTACTGAGCTGAAGTAAGTACTGGCCAGCCCCTCTATCTCTTTGTTAGTAACAACATTATCTCCATGTCTTCGTACTATGACATTATTTCTTGTGAGCCTACTCTCGCATTAAAGTCTTTTGTTATTGTTATTTCTTGGTGGTTTTTAACTTGGTTAAGTAATGGTGAGAGTGACAATTCCATCATATAAAAATGTGTGATCCTTGATGTAAGAGCTCATAGATTCGTTAATTGGAAGGAAAACACCTGCTTTTGCTCATTTATGTCTAACAACTTCAGACCAAAAATTGATGATATTCCCAAATTTCTCATTTCCTTGTCTCTTTTTCTTAGTTTCAGACAAAACAATTATGTCCACATTCAGTTGATTCACTTCATTCTCTAATTCAGCGTATTTATTTGCAATTCTCTGAACATTCCATGTATCAACTCAAAAGAGTTCTTCTCCCTGCCAATAACTGTCATAATGTTATTCCATTCAAGTGTTGAGGGTTTTCTTTGGAGTCCCGAACCTTAGAAAGTTTTTACATATAATGGGGTGCTCCCCCACTCACCCAACTCCCAACCTAGAGGACTACAATTTGACATCAAGTTTTACTCCCCTGGTAGTGTTCGCTTCACTATGCCTAAAGAAACCTCCCTTCCCTATGATAAGACTATAAAATGAAAATGTAGGACACCCCACCAGCCTCGTAACCTAATATTGTTGAGGTTAAGAAAGCAAAAGTTGGCCAAGAGAGGCAGACAGAAAAGAAAACAGAAGTCTGACACAAGTAAATGGAAGAAATGTCAGACTTACCTAAGGGCAAATGTGATTGCTGCCCTCATACTCCCATGGAGGGAGGCCACTACACTGATACTCACCTCCAGATAACTTTGCAGTCAGAATCAGTTTCAACCACAATAGATGTAATGTTTTTGTAGACTGCAATGAACACTCCCCCTCCTACGATGCCCACCCTATTTACCGATAATATGCATTCCATGCCTCATTAAGTACAAGGAGTGGACAAATGAAAAGGTATGAAACGTCATAATAATCCCATCTCCAAGGTCTTATGAAGTTCAAGTGGGAACAGCTACAGCAATCGCCTTGCAACCGGACATGTCACCCTGTGTGTTCAGTCCACAAAAAGAACACCTCAAAGAGGAGCACTCCTACTCGGATGAGAAACTGTAGGACACAGAGGAGGACTGGCTCCTCTCACAGCCAAGCCACAGGAACTCTGGGAACACCGAATCCTTCAGTTCATTAAACAATGTGATAGTTATGCTCAGGCCTCTGGGGATTACTTTTGAATAAAGACTTCAACTGTACCCACAGTATTGTTTTGTACCTTTACTTTTGGACACTACTCATATTTCAAAGCCTTTTACTTTGGGTTACATCCTGTTCTCTTTCCTGAGTGTAATTTGATTGGGAAAGCTTTCCTTGGGGGGGGTAGTAAATTCAAGGACTTTGCAACAAATGCTTCAGTAATTAACTGAAAAAATCTTAATATTCAAAGTGTGTCTGTTTTGTCCCATGTTCTCCTATCATTTCCCTTCTCCCCCTTTACCTAGCATCAAGTTTCAGTCCCTCATCACAATTAAATCTTTGTTTTTTTAACCCACATGAATAATTTCTTTTATCACTACAGACATTGTTTCAATATCTTTATCATGTGTGGAGCTACTATATACAGGGTGTTCCATTTATCTTGATTGCCCTAAATAACTGTTTGTCCAGATGCAAATTACAAAATGTTTCAAGCAAATGTTCTTTAGCCGTCAGGGGGACATCAATCAGCATGATTGCCTTCATTGTAGCTTTGTTTTTTACAAATATATGAACAGCGGTATGACTTTTTTAAATGGTACCCTGTATTTTTTATTTGGTAATTCATTCCCTCACCTAAAGACTTATTCAAAAATGTATCACAGTGTACGACTCACTGAAACACAAAGTTATTAATTACATTACATAACACACACCCGTCATTCCATCAACCATTGTCGTTGAAGAGCTGTGCGAGTAGAATGTACACCAACGAAGAGAAGGTAGAAATGCTACTCATCTATGGGGAATGTAAGTTACCACAATAGTAATTGCAATACTGTTTTCTTATGTACGGATACATTTAGTACAGTAGTTTAGTCCTTTTAAATACTGTTGTGTAGAGTAGGCATACAGTAAAGGCTGTCCTTCCTACAAATTACATAGACATAATGTTTCTTTAATTATAGTTGTTAGAGGTAGGCGAAATGCTATGCAGGCAGCGGGACTGTACAGAAAGCGATATCCAGACAAGAACCCACCTTCCCAACGGGTATTTTCTCACCTTGTTGCAATGCTTCAAAATATGGGAAGTTTCAACCCACGACAACACAATCATCATAGCATTCACACAGACGAAGCTGCCTAAGTTACTGTTCTCGCTTCCATTGCTATGAATCCACAGCTGAGCACACGACAGCTTGAACACAAGATTGGCATTCCTGAAACCAGTGTACATCGTATTCTTACACATCACCGGTTCCATCCTTACCATATACACCTACATCAAGAATTGCATGGTAATGATTTCCAGAATCGCGTATATTTCTGTCATGGAGTCAGCAGCAAATCCTCGTCAAACCTAACTTCTTCTCCAATGTTCTATTTACCGACGAATGTTCATTCTCAAACAAAGGACAGGTAAATACAAGGAACATGCATTATTGGTCCAGCGACAACCCATAATGGCTTACACAGGTGGAACATCAGCGTCAGTGGAGAATTAACTTCTGGTATGGGACGCTTGGTACTACAATTATTGGCCCTTATTTCATCAATGGTAGTCTAAACAGCACAGCATATGCCAACCTCCTCACATGAATTCTTCCTCCTCTTCTGGATGAATAACCACTAAGAACCAGAATGCTAATGTGGTATCAACACGATGGATGTCCAGCACATAATGCCTTGCCTGAACATCGTGTTCTGAACCGAAGATATACTGCCAGATGGATTTGTCACGAAGGAACAGTTACTTAGCCTGCTATGTCTCCTGATTTAAATCCTTTGGACTTTTTTCTTTGGGGATGCATTAAAAACGTCTATCGCGGTACTACAACTACTCCAGAGGACATGCAGGAACGTATCGTGCTTGCTTGTAATCCTCTTCAGTGGGCAACACTGCAAGCAGTAAATAATTCTTTCATTCAACGAGTGCACCAGTGTATCAGTGTCCAGGGTCACCATTCTGAGCACCTTTGAAAGTTCTACTCCTGAGAAATGGTACAGGAGGGTCAAAGTCAATTTAGTGTTATGTTTTTACTTGGTTTTCATTTGTTTTCTGACAACTCCGGCAAGTGGATGAGCTTGTTATCCCAGGCTCACAGCCAATAATGTTGTGTTTCAGTGAATGGTACACTGAGATACATTTTTAATAGGTCTTTAGGAGAGGAAATGAATTACCGAATAAAAAAATACAGGGTGCCATTTAAAAAAGTCATACCGCTGTTCATATATTTGTAAAAAACAAAGCTACAATGAAGGCAATCATGCTGATTGATGTCCCCCTGATGGCTAAAGAACAATTTGCTTGAAAACATTTTGTAATTTGCATCTGGACAAACAGTTATTTAGGGTGGTCAAGTGGTCAAGATAAATGGGACACCCTGCATACAACTTGTACTACAGAGAGTCTCTCTCTTGTCTATGGTACCGTATTCACTATGCTGTTCACTGTATCTATGCTTTAACCACTGAAAAACCGTGCTCAGCTGGTGAAAAAGAGCTAACATTATCCAAATGTTACATTGTAGTTTCAGATTAAAATTAACAAGATCTGTGAAATAGCATACAAATTTTTCCTTAAATATGGGAAGGAAATAAAGATCCAACCTATTTATCTACATTTAAAAATAAATAATCCTCAATAGGAACAGTTGATAAAACACTTGTTATCATAATGCAAAGGTTTTGTATTCAAGTCCCAGTGCAGCACACATTTTTAATCTGTCAGGAAATTTCAAATCAGTGCACACTCCATTGTGTATGAAAATTTATTCAACAACAGAATAAATGATCTCTTACCTGCTCGCACAAGCTTCTCAACCTCTGACACAGATTCTTTCAATGGGGCAATAATTTTATCACTCGCCAAAGGACTATCGGCATCTTCCTTTATGGTTTCATTAGCACTTGGAATATACTGCAAAAAAGGCATATCACATATTGAATAATATTCTGAATTCGTATTGAATCACAACCATGTAAATTACATACCATATAGAAAAAATAAAGAAATATCATCTACATTTACTTTAATACTCTGCAAACCAATGTGAAGAGCATGGCAGACGATACTTCCCATTGTACCAGTTGTTACGTTTCTTCCTGTTCCAGTCACTCAGCAACAATGATTGATTGAATGCCTCTGTGCACCCTGTAATTAATCTAATCTTGTCCTCCCAACCTCTATGTGACCAATACATAGAGGGTTGTAGTACATTCCTAGAGTATCATTTAAAGCCAGTTCTTGAAACTTTGGAAGTAGACTTTCTCGGGATAGTTTACAGCTATCTTCAAGAGTATGCCAGTTCAGTTTCTTCAGCACCTCTGTGACATTATCCCATGGGTCAAACAAACCTGTGACCACTTTTGCTGCCATTCTCTGTATATGTTCAGTATCCCCTGCTCGTTCTATCTGGTATGGATCCAACACACTAGAGCAATGTTCTGGAAAGAGTCACAGAAGTGATTTGCAAGCAATCCCCATTGTAGATTGATTGCTCTTCCCCAGTATTCTAGCAATAACCTGAAGTCTACCACCTACTTTACCCACAATTGGTTTATGTGATCATTTCAAATCCCTACAAAGTGTTACACCCAGGTATTTGTACGAGTTGGTCAATTTCAAATAGTCATAGGATACTACGTTTTTTTTTGTTTTCAAATGTACAGTTTTACATTTTTCTAAAATGTAAAGCGATTTGCCCAACTTTGCACCACTTTGAAATGTTTTCAAGATCTGACTTAATGTTTGTGCAGTTTTTTCCACGCTGTATTTCATTATAGATAACTTCATCACCTGCAAACATTCTGAGGTTACTATTAAAATTGTCCACAAAAATAATAATATGAATTGCAAGGGATGCAATATACTTCCCTGGAGTACACCCAGGACTTTATCTGTCAATGACTCTTGTACTTCCATTATGGATTTTCCATTGTTTGATTTTACCTAACACCTTTCCTTCCATCCCGTAATCCAGCACTGTTTTCCTCTGTTACTACTTTCTAATGCATTACTATACTCAGTGTCTGCCAATATCCCTCTTCTTACCTCTGTTTCACCAGTTGCCTTCCAAAATGCACTGCACACTCTTTCTTACGAGTAACACTGTATCAACCATCTCGTCCATGCACAACATACAACTGCACTTCCACACTGATTGTTAGTGCAGCGTCTCATGTCCAACTTTACTCCTGTCATTATGAAGATGGTATCTGTTCTTTCAGACATGTCTGAAAGTACAGATACCATCTTCATACAGATAAGGCTTACCGGCCAATTATCTTCTTCAGTGCGGATGCACTCACATTGCTCAAACTCTTACAGGAATTGGTAGTTGACTGCCACAAGAATGCGTATAGTGGGCTGGGGTGCTACAAATGTAGTGCATGTACAGTAAGTTGGGAATGTGCCAGAGATAAGTCCCTGCAGTCACACTATCCTCCTTGTCCTCGGTGGCTCTGTAGGATAGAGTGTATAGAGCGTCTGCCATGTGAGCAGGAGATCCTGGGTTCGAGTCCCGGCTGGGGCACACATTTTCAACTGTTCCTGTTGATATTTATCAATGCCTGCAAGCAGCTAAAGGTCTGGATTTCATTATAATTTCATTACTCCTGTCAATCCCTCCCCACTCCCACCAACAGATTGCTTCTCCCATTATGCGCAGCTGCTCACAGTATGGTCATAACAGCCTTGGGGGGGGGGGGGGGGGGGGGGGGGCTATATGCGACTCAACATATGGTGAGTAGCAATCTATCCTTTTCACAATATTGTCTTTAGATGATAAACTTTGATGTGATACTGAGTCAATTTTTTTTTTTAAACTGAAGAACACTTTATCTCACACACTGCCTTGATCCATGGCTGTCAGGATGTGATGTGAGAAAAGTGCAAGTTGGGTAAAATGTGGACATCCTCAAAGAGGTCAGGTTTATTTGTTGTTATTATATTTAATATATTTCCATCAAGAGTAGACTTCTAAACTATCTACTCTGGTTAGTTTTCAGAGAAGGCATTTAATAATGTTTCACAGGACATTTATCATTCTCACCACTAACAACACTAATTTTCCCCAACTGACTGTTGGGAGACAATGTCTTCACCAATGATTACAGTATGATTGGGGAATTCACGTACAAGAGAACTGAGATCTTCTCTAAAGATATCAATTACATCAAGAGATGAGTTTGGTAGGTGAAAGAAAGATCCAGTTACCATTTTATGACCGCCCCTGATACTGACTCTTGCCCAAACAATCTCACATGTGGCTTCAACTTCTATCTCGCTGGATTTGAGTTTCTTGTCTACTGTGACAAATACACCACCTCCATTTCTCATTAGCCTATCCTTTTGTTACACACCTACATCTTTGCAAAAAGTCTCACTGCTATCAATTTCAGGTTTCAACCAGCTTTCTGTAACTAATTGTACATGAGCTCCACTCCTTTTCAGGAGCACTTCAGTCTCTGGCACTCTGTTGTAAATGCTTCGCCTGTTAACCACTAGGATCATAATACTCTCACCTGTGAGAGGCATTTCTTTCAATTGTCACTTATACTTCCAGGTTTCCTTCTTACAGTGATACTTCTGTGTTTCCTACAGCTATTGTTATCTTGATTGGATGGAGGTCTCCTAATCTAAAAACCCTTGTGTGCAACCCACACATAGTTAGCTACCTGGACAGAAGTTTCTGATGTGTAGTGCACACCTGATCCATTTAGGGGGACCCTACAGTTTTCAACTCTATGGTGCATGTCCAGGAAGTGGCCTAGCTTGTCACAATACCTCCGAAATCTGTTTTGGGACCAATGCTGTGAATTGTGTGTTATGGGGGCAATACTGCAGATTGTGAGCTTCTTTCAAGTGTTCTCAACCTTATATGTCAGTCACTGGAATGATCCAAGTACGACCTTGGAGCCCAGATGACTGGCTATGTCTGTTCGAACATGTGACACAATCTGCAGTTGGTTACACTCTCTCCCCTCAATGGCTGCCACAATAGCCTTTCAAATATGTTGAATGAAACCCCTGGCATACACACTGAGTGCACCTGGTGTCCTTTCCCGTCCCTTGCTCCCATTTCCCCACGTGGTTGCAACATCTGCCATACATTTTAACTGCTGATGATTAATAGACCACTCCCCTTTTGTGTTTTCCTCCTCCTGACACAGGATGAAAAAGGTTTCCTCAAAACAAGTCAGTCCCACTGGCTCAGTATCAGTTTCAGTGAAAGACAGCACCTAAAACTTGTTGGTTAGGAGGATCAGTATAACACCTCTAGTCCTCCCTGGTCCCCACCTACCCTGTAGAGGATTCCTAGACCTACCAGTGAAATGCCACATGCATCCAAGTGGACGAGTAATGACAGGTTCTGTACCTTCTGCAGAGGAGACAGGATCCACAGGAGAACATAGTACTGGAGATACCTTTGGTACCTGTAAGGCAGGTACATGACTCTCAAGAGCTCTTCCAAAACAGCAATACACAGCCACTGCCAATTGTCTGACAATAGTCAGGGCAATTTTCAACTGCTTACGAACATCAACCCACTCATCCCATGTTTGGGAACAGCATTCACATTGGGGATGCATTGTGGCTGGTGCCACATATGAAGCCCATTTAAAAAGTATCTAACATTATTTTTTATTGTTGAAACTAATAATGGAATCATGGTGTGTGAGCTCTCTATGTTTATTGGCATACGTAGTATGCATGCCGAATTTTTTTTATGACTGTGGAAACAACCAGTCACTACCTGTCAATTGACAAGTGAACATGTGCAAATGGTATTTGCTAGATTTTGGTTTGTGGGCAATATGACAGAAAAAAATGGAACAACATTACTGCATCAAATTTTAAGTTTGGTTGGCCCTCAACATCCACAAATGAGATTTTACTGATCACATAAGCGCCCTGATGATTCAGGATAGATGAATCACAATCAGATAACTTACTGTCAAGGTTAAAAATAGTACTAGATCTATTCAACTCATTTTAATGGAACATTTGAACCTCAGCAGGAACTCAGTAACATTTGCACCAAAGTTGCTAAAAACTGAGCAGAAGCAACTTAATTCAGGGATCGAACAGAACAAGCTGGATACTGTGAACAGCAACCCCAACACAGTGATCACTTGTGATTAGTCCTGTATTTATGGGTACAAGCCAGAAGCAAACTTCCAGTCATTGCAATGGAAGCCCTCATCATTGCTGAGACCCAAAAATATGAGGCAAGTATGCAGTAATTTGAAAGTCATGCTGACTATATTGTGTGGTCCATCATGAGTATGCCCCAGAAGGAACTAATGTCAATAATGAGTACTACCAAGAGATCCTGTGTCACCTTCATGAAGCTGTGAGATGCAAACGGCCAGACTTGTGGTCAGCAGGCAGCTGGCACCTTCACCATGATAACATCCTGCTCTTCATTCCCAATTAATTCAGGGTTGTTTTTTTTTTTTGGACAAACACAACATGGCTGTGGTTTGTCAGCCTCCCTATTCCCCTGACCTATCACTAAGTCACTTCTGGCTTTTCCCTAAACTGAAAAAGATTCAAAGGAACCAGATTTCAGAAAAGAAAAGGCATTCTCCAGAACTGGCTGGAGCAGCTCTGAACCATATCATATGAGGTTTTCCAGTGAGGATTCCAGCACCGGCAGCAGTGTTGAGAGAAGTGTGTACAAGCTGAGACAGGGATGACTTTGAAGGTAACTAGTGTCGAATAATTGTATCTAAATAAAGACTGATTTTATAAATAAAAGTCAGATAACTTTTGAACAGCTCTTACAGGACTGTGATCAACAATTTTAAACTAAGCCTTCCAATTATCTGTTAATCTCTTGAGTTAAAACTTACTAATTCCTATAAGAATAGAAGCAAATATACAAAATGAGATTTCTATTAAGGCAACAGAAAAACATGTGGTAAAATTTTTCAGTTTCTTAAAACTTTTTGAGGTTATTGTAGCCGTTAATATATTCAAAAATAGAATTAATTTACAATAAATGTAGATAACATACATTTTCTTTAAGGGAAAACTAGCTATAACACAGTATTTTAGTTGCAATATCTGCTACAGTAACCAAATCACAAATGCCAATTTACTACAAATTAGAAATGCTAACGTCTGAAAATCCTCAAAAATGTATGTTTATTTGCATTGATACACATTGAAATTTGGAGTGATCTATCCTCTGGCAGTAACTGTGAATCACACATTCTGATTTGCTATTACATAAGTTATCTACAATTTACAAAAATTTTCAAAAACACAGTTTTGTAAACATCTAAAATTTTTAAAAAGTAATCTGTTTCTGATATAATTATACACTGAAATCAGAGAATGATTTTTCTGAATGAAGACAAGGCATGTCCTCAAAAATTTTAAAAGAGCAGAAATAAGTTGAAGCCTGTAACTGATGATAACAGTATGAATTTAACGCACACCTTCTTCACGAGTATGAAAAATCTACATGTTGTAAAAAGTAAAAGAGTCTTTGTATGTGAGAATGTGCTACACTTGACTAAAAGACAGAATAAATCACTAGATCTGCCTTCTCTTATTATCTGAGAAACAAGCAACATGAAATTAGAAGATAAATGCTCATTAATTTCTCCTCTAACACAATTAAATATAGTTTTATTTTACAACTGTATCCTGCTGTGTGAACCTAGTATTAAATTCTCCACATGAGATTCAAAGTAAGTAGAAAATCATCTTACAGAGATTGCTTACTCAAAATTTTACTATGGTTTCTGAAATGATTGCAAGTAGTAACACACCTATTTAATCTTCGGTATAATCTATTGATGAGTCACTCACTGTTCAATTGAATGATTATGCTTACATTTACTGGATTTGAAAGTTATTGTTATTATTGAAACTGGATTGTCACTGTTATTATTTCTTTTAATCATTTCGTGTGTCGTAATTCTTTCTCCTCACAATTTTGAATATTGGCAAAAAATACTAATCATCATTTACAATGATTCTTAGCGAAAATGTGACTGAACTAACTTGTTTTAAGAGTTCCAAAATGTACTTTTTCCACTTTAAATTCTTATCACTGTGGACACATGAAGCTCTTGAAATTTCTACCACATTTATTATTTTCATACGGTGTGCTATCCTTATCATTGATTTAGTGCCTCTAGATGTGCATAACTGCATCTTTTTAAAATTGAAGGTGAATTTTATTTTCCCATTATTGGTTTTAAGTTATCATTAGACCATACAGTTCTTAGGAACATTTCATGGCATTGTGAGCATTGTTTTGTAACTGTGACAGGATGGAAAAAAGTCAAACTGTGTTACATTAAACACGGTTTTAACAAAGTGACATCATTTCCAAGACTTTTAAGAATGTGATGAATCCTGGAACAGTAACTCACCTTAGTAACAATAATATCCTCAGCAAATCAGAGTTTGGGTTTCAGAAGAGGTTCTCTACTGAGAATGCCATTTACATGTGCATTCACCATATTTCACAAGCAGTAAATACCACACTGATTGGTATTTTTTGTGACCCATCTATGGCATTTGACCGTGTGAATCATAGTATTTTCCACAATAAATAGAAATTTTATGAGACTGATAGTATAGCCAACCAATGGATAATGTCATGGCATTTAATAATTCAACCAGTATAGGCCAGGGACAAAATTCTAACTGGGGCAAATCTTAGGTCCATTTAAACCATCTTCTGCATAATATACAACATGCAGAATTAGACCTTTCGGCAGATGACATTAGTATTGTAATCCAAGCATATAAACTGATACATAATATATGGTAAACAATGTTCTTGTAAGTATTGTTGGCTGATTTTCTGCGAATTGTTTCACCCTCAATTTTAAAAAGACGCAGTTATGCACATCTAGAGGCACTAAATCAATGATAGGTATAGCACACGGTACGAAAATAATAAAAGTGGTAGAAATTTCAAGATCTTCATGTGTCCACAGCGATAACAATTTAAACCAGAAAAAGCACATTTTGGAACGCCTAAAAAAAGTTAGTTCAGTCACATTTTCACTAAGAATCATTGTAAACGATGATGAGTATTTTTTGCCAATGTTCAAAATTGTGAGGAGAAAGAATTATGACACACAAAATGATTAAAAGAAATAATAACAGTGACAATCCAGTTACAATAATAACAATAACTTTCAAGTCCAATAAATGTAAGCATAATCATTCACTTGAACAAACCGTGACTCATCAATAGATTATACTGAAGATTAAACAGGTGTGTTACTGAAGAGAGCTGCTTAGTAAATAGGAGATAACAAATGCTGTACCATTGCTAACATTATTGTTATTTACAGTAAGACTGTTTGAAAATTAATAATTTACCTTATTAGTGTCAGAAAGGTTGCCATCCCAAGCTGTAGCTGAAATAGCTACGTCACTCCCTGAGAACAAATGAAAATATATGATGAATTATATATTTAAACACACACACACACACACACACACACACACACACACACACACTCACTCCGCCCCCCCCTCCCTGCCCCTAAAAAAAATGGTTCCCAAAGGCAAAATTTCAGTTTTCAAACGTTAATATCAAACTAAGAAGATGGGAGACTTTAGTAAGTTTACATGAATTGTTTGCCTATGGTCAGCTATATTGTGCTGGCTGAATGCTAATCAAAAATATTCAAATGTGTGTGGATTCCTAAGGGACCAAATTGCTTAGGTCATCAGTCCCGAGACTTACACACACTTAAACTAACTTACGCTAAGAACAACACACACGAACCCCCAGCGGGAATGGCTGTGCAGTCTGTGACGTGACGCCTCAAACCTCGTGGCCATTCCTCGCAGTGGCTAAATGCACAACGCGGGGATGGCAATTTGTCAGGTAGACTGGAGTGATACGTTGGCTCATGTGGGGCAGGTGAGAGAGGAAAGAGGCAGGGAGTGGCAGGAAGGGTTTGGGAAGGGTAGCTAACAGCTGGGAAGGAGGTAGCAAGTATGCAAGATAGGAAAGTGGGAGGGAGAAGCAGCAGTTGCATGGTATAGAGACATGACAAAGGCACCAGAGCTGGTGCATTTGTGCAGCGTGCAATGCTGACAACGTTAGGGAGTGGATTGAGAGGGAGTGACAGAACAGAGGGAGGGGAGACTGTGTGGAAAAGAGTGTTGGTGCAGAAGGTTAGTGAAGACTGATACCAGCAAGATCTCAGGAACACAGGATGTGCTGCATGGATAAATCCCCTGTACATAGTTCAGGAAAGCTTTGCTGGGAGGGGGGAAGGATCCAGATGGCATTAGTTGTGAAGCAGACACTGAAACTGAGCATGCTGTGCTCAGCAGCACAATGTTTCTCTTGGCCACAGTTGGCAGTTGACCATTTCTTCTAATGGACAGCTGGTTGGCAGCCATGTCCACATAAAATGCTATGTAAAAATTGCAGCAGAGCAGATATGTAACATGGTTGCTTTCACAAATGGAACCTGCCTCTGTTGGAAAGGAATGCGTTCAACATGGCTGGAGTAGAATGTGCTCAGTGGCTGACTTGAGCAGGTCTTACACCTGAGTTTTCCATAGGGAAATGACCCACTACCTCATTCCTTATTGTTGTTGTTGTTGTTGTTGTTGTTGTTGTTGTGGTCTTCAGTCCTGAGACTGGTTTGATGCAGCTCTCCATGCTACTCTATCCTGTGCAAGCTTCTTTATCTCCCAGTACCTACTGCAGCCTACATCCTTCTGAATCTGCTTAGTGTATTCCTCTCTTGGTCTCCCTCTACAATTTTTACCCTCCATGCTGCCCTCCAATACTAAATTGGTTATCCCTTGTTGCCTCAGACCATGTCCTACCAACCGGTCCTTTCTTCTGGTCAAGTTGTGCCACAAACTTCTCTTCTCCCCAATCCTGTTCAATACTTCCTCATTAGTTATGTGATCTACCCATCTAATCTTCAGCATTCTTCTGTAGCACCACATTTCGAAAGCTTCTATTCTCTTCTTATCTAAACTATTTATAGCCCACATTTCACTTCCATACAAATACTTTCAGAAAGCACTTCCTGACATTTAAATCTATACTCGATGTTAACAAATTTCTCTTCTTCAGAAACGCTTTCCTTACCATTGCCAGTCTACATTTTATATCCACTCTATTTCGACCATCATCAGTTATTTTGCTCCCCAAATAGCAAAACTATTATACTACTTTAAGCAGCTCATTTCCTAATCTAATTCCCTCAGCATCACCCGACTTAAATTGACTACATTCCATTATCCTCGTTTTGCTTTTGTTGATGTTCATCTTATACCCTCCTTTCAAGACACTGTCCATTCCGTTCAACTGCTCTGCCAGGTCATTTGCTGTCTCTGACAGAATTACAATGTCATCGGCGAACCTCAAAGTTTTTATTTCTTCTCCATGGATATTAATACCCACTCCAAATGTTTCTTTTGTTTCCTTTACTGCTTGCTCAATATGCAGATTGAATAACATCGGGGATAGGCTACAACCCTGTCTCACTCCCTTCCCAACCACTGCTTCCCTTTCATGCCCCTCGACTCTTATAACTGCCATCTGGTTTCTGTACAAATTGTAAATAGCCTTTCGCTCTCTGTATTTTACCCCTGCCACCTTCAGAATTTGAAAGAGAGTATTCCAATCAACATTGTCAAAAGCTTTCTCTAAACAAATGCTAGATACGTAGGTTTGCCTTTCCTTAATCTTTCTTCTAAGATACTTAATCCTTATACATCTAATCAATTGCATACTCACACATAAGTACTCCTTCTTTGGAGAGAAGACAGATAAACAAACCTGTGGCACAATCATGGGCACTAGCATGGCACCCTCCTATATCAATCTGTTTATGAGCTGCCAGGAGAAAACCTTCCTAGAGTCCCAAAACCCCTTGTCGGGTTCAGGTTCACTGATGATATTTTCATGATGACATTATCACCAAGCAGCTGTCCACCAAGTTTAATGGTCACCACCAAACTGTACAATTCTATACTACCGTCTCTGCTTTATCAGCAATTCAAATACTTCTCTATTTGTTAGATCAACCAGTGCTACTGTTGTAATTATCATTTACTTCTCATTACCACTTTCGTTTTTCACTCCAATGATGTTCATTCTACCTTATCTTGTTCAGGAAACTTGCCCATACCAAAATCCTGTTCTATTCATTTTGCCTGATATCTTGGCATCACACTCGCTGTCTCTCTTAACAGATTTGGCATAAAAATCGCCATCCCTGGATGTCATCCACCCTTTCTCAAGGACAGATGAGCTTAGCAGTACTGACTTCCACATGGAACAGCGAAGGAGACAGACACATGGAAAAAAAAAACTTTACTCCTAGATTTCAGTCACATCAGAAATGTATTGTCTACACACTGCCAGAAGCAGGAAGGTTTGAGACTTGCTGACTGCAGTGTTTTTTCCTTAAAGTCTTCCACAAAACAGTTGGTCATCAAGGAAGACAGAGGACTTCCCATGGTGGCACTGTCCACTTGTTCAAAATAATGACCACTGAATAAGAAATAAGTTGAGGTAACCATATGTTTAACCAATGCCACTATGTCTTTCTCAAACTGTCTGTGGATAAGCTCTAACGAGTCCTGCAGAGGTTCTTTCATAAATAAAGATGCAATGTCAAAGCTAATCAAAAGATCCTGCAGTTGTAACTTAGGGTCTTCAGGTGGCCCATGAAGTACTCTTAATTCTGGATACAGTGGTCACACTTGCCTATGGGATGGCCCAACAGTGTAGTAAGATGTTTGGCCAGAAAATAGGTAGTAGCTCTAAAGTTGCTCACTACTGGGCAAAGAGGAGACCCATTCTTATGTATCTTTGGTAGGCCGTACAGTCTTTAGAGAACTGTAGCCTGTTGGCGTAGCTCTTAATTACTGTCAAAGGAACAGAGATCTTCTTCAGAAGGTCCTATGTTTTTCACTAGATATTGTCAGTCAGATCCTCTCTTAGCTTTGGATAAACAGGATCATTGAGTTGTGCCTCCGTCTTGCTGTTGTATGTAGTTTGTGAGAGGATGGTGATGTTCCCCTTGTTAGTAAGTAAAATGATCAGTTGTTTGTTCGCCCTTAAGTCTCACAGAGCCTTCCTTTCACCTGAGCTGATGTTAAACTTTCTTGGTGGAATGCATGGCATATCTGTCTATCCTGCAGAGTTATCAGATGTGACTTTTCAGGCTTTCCCATTGGGTCTGCTGCAAATACATTTCTCAGGTTTGCTGCCAGATTTTATTGTGTAAATTCAACAATATTTCATCAAAGCAATTGCTCGACATCTTCAGGTGGTGGTGGTGGTGTTGGTGGTGGTGGTGGTGTTTGCTTCTGTCACTGCTGCAAGATGCAAATGATGATAATCGTGTGGTGGTGTCGAAATTTATCATGCCGAGAGCAGACAATACACATGTGGTCGAAGATGCTTGCAGTTGGAGGAACATGGTGCTCTTAAGTGCCCCCTGCTGGAAGTCACAAAAAGGCCTTCCGCACATGTGCTGTGGGCAATGACTGTGCTGCCAGATGCTCCTGTGGTTGAAAATTGAATTAAATCTCAGCAGAATGTTGCCTTAAGTCATGAATCAGAAGTTCTTGTTTTCCCTGTTTTGATTTAATGGCAGCTAGTGCTGGATTCCAACCCGCATCCCTGTTGATAAGATTATCCACAGCGTGGATCTGTATGGCCTCCCTAAAACATAGGGTCCTCTGTCTCCTATAGCGGCCAACTATTTTATGGAAGACTTTGAGACGAAAGCACTGCAGTATGCAAGTCAACACATTTGTGGTGTGGCCTCACAGAATAGAGACATTACCTGTGTTTATTCAGCATCTGAACTTGCTCCATCCAAAGGTACAGTTCACAATGGATGTGGAAAAAGATGGCATCGTAACATTCCTGGATGTCATGGTCAAAAGAAAAGCCAATAATAGGCTGGGACTTAGCACGTATCGTAAATCAATACACTAGGAGCTATCTTTGCAGGCCAAAGTTGTCATCACCCTGCATAATGAGGTGCTGCATTACACTCTTTGGCACATAGAGCACATGTGATCTCAGATGCAGACAGTCTTCCTGCTAAGCTACAACACCTAAGAATGGTATTGCAACAGAATGGATACTCTGATAGACAGATACCCCGTGCATTCCATTCTAAGCAAATTCAAAGTAGGGATGTAAATGAAGATGTAGAGGCACCCATTGTAATGGGGCCCTTACATTATTTTGGTGGCATGTCTTCAATAATAGAAAGAATCCTCAAAAGGCATGACATCAAGTGTGTCTTTTGGCTACCAGCAAAATTGAGGAATTTATTGTGCTTGGTCAAAGACGACCTTGGCCTTAGGAAATTTGGTGTGTGTATAAGGTCCCACACCAATGTGGGCAAACACAGTGAACCATGCAAGAACGTTGTGTCTAACACCATCATCATACCTGCCAGGTGGCAACATGATAAATCATCGGTGGCAGAGCGTTGCCTCGACATGGGGCATCACATGTTTTAAGAAAATATGGAAATTTTATCCCCAGTTTCATCTTTCTGGGACTGTGTTGTTAAGGAGGCCATACAAATCCATACAGCAGACAATCTTATCAATAGGGATGCAAGTTTTTAATTAAATGCCACCTGGAATCCAGCTCTGGCTGCCATTAAATTAAAACAGGGAAAACAAGAACTTCTGATTCATGATTCGATGCAAAACATAGCTGAAATTTAATTCAGCTCTCAACTGCAGGAGTGTCAGGCAGCACCGTCATTGCTCACAGTGCATATGTGGAAGGTCTTTGTACGGCTCCCAGCAGGGGGCAATACGAGAGCCGCTTTCCTCCAACTGCAATTGTCTTCCCGCACATGCATATTGCCTTCTCCTGGCCTGATAAATATTGACATCGCTGCGGGATTATCATCAGTCACATGCTGCAGAAGTGATAGTAGTAACTACCACCATCCGAAGTTGCTGAGCAGTTGCATCGATGAAACATTGTGGGATTTAGACAATACAGTCCGGTGACAAACCTGAGAAGCATATTTGCGTGCTTGACAATACTGAATCTTCCTTAAAGCTGTAATTCAGGGGAAAATGTTTGAAAATTTTACTATAGCTATGTCTGAGAAAGCAAGGACACATTATTTGAAATTTTTTTTTCTCCTTCACAACTGAAAACTGATGTTTGTTGGAATTACATCAATTGTTTAACAAACTATTTTTCTGGGATTACATGTGTAATTTCGTTTTATGTGGCTGACAGTAGTGTTGTTGGATATTCAAATGGTATTTTTCTGCATAAGCACATTATTAGTTAGTATGGTTTCCTATACTGAGATGTATCTGAGAAGAGTCCGTGGAATGAGAGAAATGTTTTTATTGTTTCTCACACAAGCACATTGTAATTACATGGTTATTGTGTAACTGCTTTCAAGTTACAGGATTTGCAGTAATTGTGATTTTTAAATTACCGGTAATTAATTTGTTTTATTATTCTGGCAGTGGTGGTGTATGATTCTTTCATAGTTACAGGAAAGTGTGTGCCTTTGGGTTTTTCTTATCAACTGATAACATTTACAAGCTTTCCAGTAATCTGACTATTAATGGAAGTGGTTTGCCTCATGGTAGCTCATTTGAACTAAAATTAGGCATTGTGAAGTTTGAGGAAAATTACTTTTTCTGTTAAGCCACCACACCACTGTAAATTTAGCCCTCAAAAAACATGCATTCAGTTTTGTTTCTGCATCTGACTAATTCACTTCAGTGTCTGCTTCACAACAATTTGTACTTTTTCTTTCTCCAGATCAAATTTCACTATCAGACACAGCGCACTGACTGGCTACTTGCAAATGTCTAGTCAGTTGTTCTACCAGTTATCATGTTCATGGAGGCAGTGCTGAAGTCTCTCTTCAAGCAGCAGAAGGCTCTTACGGTTGGTATCACAAACTTGTCAGCCACACTACCTATGCAGGCTTCCATGATGTCGCCTTACCCGTCGTTCTTTCCCCCTTACAATGATGTGGCCAAAGACTTGGAGGCTTACAAGAAGCAGTTTCGGCAACACTACCCTGCTTTTGATGTGACTGAGCCCATGTGTAAGGCTTTGTTCCTTCCTTGGATTTATCATCAGATTTACCAGCTGTGGTGCCAGTTAGCCACACTCCAGGAACTAGTGTCACTTTTGTTCGATGATATGTATAAGTTGCTGTCCAATTATTACCGTGAGCACACAAATGTCAATGGACAGTTCTACTGCTGTCAAGAACTGCCCCACCAGGTCCTACTGGGCTTGAGTGGCCACACTCAACAGCCTTAGTCACAAATGCTAGTTTGTTGCTGATGAACATCAGAATTCCTATGCTGATTCTATGGCCTATCATTTGGTTGGCTCCAGACAAGAAGGTGCATCAACATTCATTACACTGCCAGAATCCATCTTTGGCTGAAGTGTTGAGTACTGCTCAATCTTTCAAGGTATCTCGTGCAGCTGCTGATCAGATTGAGGGTTGGTGTGATGTTGCCACCATGGCTCCTTTTCCTCCTTGTCAGGTGTTGGTTAGGTCTCTGGGGAAGAAGGGCAGCTACATGGAGCTTTACAAACACAACCTCAGCAACCGTTCTGGGCAAAAATGTGCAAAACAACAACAACAACAACAGCAGCAGCAGCAGTGCTCATCACTCCCATCTTACCCATACTGTTTCGTGCAACACACAGGATCGCTTGCTCTGAGCGCTGGGCGACTTGCAACAACTGTAAGGAAAATGTAGCGTCTCTCTACCATTTCAAGTCCTCTCCTGCAGATATGGATGTGGGTGTTAATTGTGTGTCTCCAGTGCTTATGATTCATAACAAACTTGTTTGTCAAAGTGTGACTGATAGGCAAAGTGCTCAGGGTACAAGCGGATACAGGTGCACCCATGAATTTTCCGAACTTACAAACTTATGTGGATTTGGGATTTCCAGCATTGTCTCAAGTTACTCAGCTTTTGGTCAGTTACGACAAACAACATATTCCAGTTCTGAGCCAATTTACAGCTCCTACTATCTACATCTACATCTACATCCGTACTCCGCAAGCCACCTGACGGTGTGTGGCGGAGGGTACCCTGAGTACCTCTATCGGTTCTCCCTTCTATTCCAGTCTCGTATTGTACGTGGAAAGAAGGATTGTCGGTATGCTTCTGTGTGGGCTCTAATCTCTCTGATTTTATCCTCATGGTCTCTTCGCGAGATATACGTAGGAGGGAGCAATATACTGCTTGACTCTTCAGTGAAGGTATGTTCTCGAAACTTCAACAAAAGCCCGTACTGAGCTACTGAGCGTCTCTCCTGCAGAGTCTTCCACTGGAGTTTATCTATCATCTCCGTAACGCTTTCGCAATTACTGAATGATCCTGTAACGAAGCGCGCTGCTCTCCGTTGGATCTTCTCTATCTCTTCTATCAACCCTACCTGGTGCGGATCCCACACTGCTGAGCAGTATTCAAGCATTGGGCGAACAAGCGTACTGTAACCTACTTCCTTTGTTGTCGGATTGCATTTCCTTAGGATTCTTCCAATGAATCTCAGTCTGGCATCTGCTTTACCGACGATCAACTTTATATGATCATTCCATTTTAAATCACTCCTAATGCGTACTCCCAGATAATTTATGGAATTAACCGCTTCCAGTTGCTGACCTGCTATTTTGTAGCTAAATGATAAGGGACCTATCTTTCTATGTATTCGCATCACATTACACTTCGCTACATTGAGATTCAATTGCCATTCCGTGCACCATGCGTCAATTCGCTGCAGATCCTCCTGCATTTCAGTACAATTTTCCATTGTTGCAACCTCTCGATGCACCACAGCATCATCTGCAAAAAGCCTCAGTGAACTTCCGATGTCATCCACCAGGTCATTTATGTATATTGTGAATAGCAACGGTCCTATGACACTCCCCTGCGGCACACCTGAAATCACTCTTACTTCGGAAGACTTCTCTCCATTGAGAATGACGTGCTGCGTTCTGTTATCTAGGAACTCCTCAATCCAATCACACAATTGATCTGATAGTCCGTATGCTCTTACTTTGTTCATTAAACGACTATGGGGAACTGTGTCAAACGCCTTGCGGAAGTCAAGAAACACGGCATCTACCTGTGAACCCGTGTCTAAGGCCCTCTGAGTCTCGTGGACGAATAGCGCGAGCTGGGTTTCACACGATCGTCTTTTTCGAAACCCATGCTGATTCCTACAGAGTAGATTTCTAGTCTCCAGAAAAGACATTATACTCGAACATAATACGTGTTCCAAAATTCTACAACTGATCGACGTTAGAGATATAGGTCTATAGTTCTGCACATCTGTTCGACGTCCCTTCTTGAGAACGGGGATGACCTGTGCCCTTTTCCAATCCTTTGGAACGCTTCGCTCTTCTAGAGACCTACGGTACACCGCTGCAAGAAGGGGGGCAAGTTCCTTCGCGTACTCTGTGTAAAATCGAACTGGTATCCCATCAGGACCAGCGGCCTTTCCTCTTTTGAGCGATTTTAAATCTGTGGTTAAATGTGGCTATGTATAAATCTGTGGTTCACTCCTCGACTTTTTTGGTAGTGGGTGATGATGGTACCACAGATTTGTTTGGTCTGGATGTTTTCAATCGTTTTGTTTTGCATTTAAGATATAGTGCACCTTGTTATCAAAGAGATCCTTTATCAGCAGTTAGATTGTCTGTAATCTGAGTTCTCAGGCCACCCTCTCCCCTCCCCGGGTGGGTAAGGTTGTGCAACTAATTTTGCGGTCCATATTACCCTGAAACCTATGGCACAGTTGGGCTTTTTCCGGGCACACCCTATTCCAGTGGTCTATACCCCTCCCCCAGTAACGGTGTCCCCAGTTCAGAATGGCTAGTGCCCCTGCAATTTCTCAGCATTTTCTAGAACAAATGACAGAGCCTGTTCCAGAGTACATCAACCATTCTGATAACAGTGTCATGGTGGGTCCTTCCACGGAAGAGCACTTACGCTCCTTGTTCACGGCCTTAACACCACAAGGTTGAAGTGCAACTTGCCCAAGTTCCACTTTTTTCAGCCATCCATTGTGTATTTGGGCTTTCAGGTTTCTTAGGATGGTGTAAAGCCTTTACGTCATCATGTCGCCATTGTCACAGCTCTGCCTCACCTTACAATGCCATTTTTAGGGAAAATTGCCTAATATCACAAATTCCTTCCAAGTGTGGCGACATTGGTCCACCCTCTCCACAAACTGCCTTACCAGAGCATTCCTTATTGGTGGATGTTAGCCTGCAAGCGTGCATTCATGCTTTTGAAATCTAAGCTACGATCTGCTGTTTGGCTTCTTCCAACCTGACCACCACCTCTTCTTGGCTACAGACGCCTCTCAGTATGCTCTCTCTGTGGCCCGCATGACAGTGTCCATGAGAACAGGTCAATGTTGATTTCACGGGTCATTTTATAAATTCTTACTAGCTGTTGGTTCCCAATGCTTTCTCAAAATTTGTTTATGTTATCCGTCGTTCTCCCAAATCAGCTGTGGCTATGGTTTCCACAATTTGTCTAAGACCTTCCACGATTTCTGCACACATCAAGGTATTCGTTCACATTACTGCTCCTCCATTACATGCTCATTCTAACGGCGAGGTGGAATGGCTAGTCTGCATGATCAAGGTTCAAATGAAGTACGTCATCGACTCTTCCACAGTCGATGCCTTGATGCACTTCTTGAATTCTACAAGTTTGTGTCAGTGGAGGATCAGAGTATGGTCGAAATGCACCACGATCACCATCCACGTATCCTCCTGCATCTGCTCATGCCACTCAACCAACATATGCCAGTGCAGCGCTTATCACAGTTCACTCTGGGCTCCATGGTCTGTGCTCAAGGATTTAGCCGCCAACCAAAGTGCATCCCAGCCACAGTCCACATCTTCTGTGGCCACCCCCATCACCATGATCAGCTGCATCCTCACTCTATGGCGAGAGCTGCGGGTCTGCCGACATCA
Source organism: Schistocerca gregaria (assembly GCF_023897955.1). NCBI lineage: Eukaryota > Metazoa > Arthropoda > Insecta > Orthoptera > Acrididae > Schistocerca > Schistocerca gregaria. Next base: position 519,030,447 of record NC_064924.1, read on the forward strand.
TCTTCTCCTTTGTCAGTACCTGTCCAGGACTCACTGCAGGGGAGAGACCCTCCCTCCTTGTGGTTGTTGCCCCTCCTCTGGGATCTGGCATCCCAACACATGCTGTCAGCCAATCAAACTATTGTTTGTGTCTCGCATTACAACAATGCTGGTATCTGGCAGCCATACTGTTTATTTTAATTACTTAATTTTGTATTTGCTTCATAGACAAAGTCTGGTTGTGAGCGGTTAACCTCGTGAGATTACTAAATATGTGGCATCACAAGACATTGGTGACTGTTTAGTAATTTTCCATAGTCTTTCACACAGCAAAACTCTGCACTCAGTTAAGAATGGAGACTACTGACTACCAGCTTAAAACCTCACTTTTTATTTACAATAAGGACAGACAAAGAGAGTTGGGGAGTCTTATTCACAGGGCAGGAAGCAATTTGAAATGTCAAGGTTAAACTTCATCAAGCTATAAATTTTGTTTAAGTCTTTGCAGCCCATCTAATTGTTACAGAAAATTAATTACATTTAGCATTTTCTAGCAACATCTTACATGACGTATCACAAAACATTTTATGAAAGTTAAATCTATGAACAATTGTGAGCCTATGGTTATCAAACTACCAATTAATTAAAAGAAAGAGACCAAGACAGTTACACAAAACAGTACAAATAAACACTCACTAATAGTACCTAAAACTTCATACAGGAACCAAATGCGCATGTATCCTCTGTACCAGCTGAACCATTAGTGTTTTGTGTCAGTGGACTGGGCAGACACATATTAATGTATGATGACGACGATGATGATTATGTTTTTAAAGGGACTAAACTACTTTCTCATCAGTTCCTCTCTAGCACAAGAGAAACACGTACAAAGTAAAAACCAAAAAGTGAAAAAAAGGGACTTGATTGCTCAAACTATATAAGTAAGTCAAAGAGTTTAAAAGGGCATGACAATAGTTGTAACACGACAGGTAAAAGAAAATAGAGATAACCCAGGCAGCATCTTGCAAAAGAGGGTCTAAAGGCACAACAAGGTGAGGAGTAAGAAAGTAACCTGCAGTCACTTTGGGAGTATCCGCCACTGGGGGAGGCTCTCCTCCCCACAACCACCCCTGCAACTGGATGTGGAGAAGTATTATAGGTTAGTGTAAAATCCTCTCTCCCTCAGAAAATGTAAAATTTTTGTAGTAGCCGTCTCAACATCCGCAAATATCTGAGGTAGTGAGGTAGGCTAGCTGAGAGTGTGCCGCAGGTCGACCAGCAGGGCGCACACAACATGCGTAATTATTAGTAGCCCACCACCACAGCTGCAGTGACTAGGATCCTCCTGATACAGAAGGAACTTGTGGTTGAGTCTCTTGTGTTCAAGTCTCATGTGGCAGATACGTAGTCAGCGCAACAATATGGCATCTTTCCAAGAGGACTGAAAAGATGTATGCTGCACCTTAGTAGAACCTTTGATCATTCTCAACTTGTTTTGGGTCGAAGTAGCCTGCCATTACAATTCCCCAAGCCCCAAAATATTGTGTTGAAGGTGTAATCATCATCCCATTGTCAAGTTGATCTCATGTAGCTGCATCTTTAGCTAGGCAGTCGGTGATTTTATTTCCCTGAATGTCTATGAGGCTGTGTGTCCAGATGAAGGTCACTGTCTTTCCAGAGCTGTAGAGGTCAGCCAGTAGGTGCTGGATGCTGGTGACCAAAAGATTTTTGGGATTGCACAGGGTTATAACTTTTAAGTAACTTGTGGAAACGCTACAGACCAGAAAGTTTGTTGTGGCATGGTATTTGATGTAACCCAAAGCCTGAGATTTTGCAACCAACTCTGCAGTGTATACACTGCAGGCACTCAGGAGAGAGTGTTTCTCGTGTCTCCTTACAGGTGTAAAAGTGTAACTGACCCTGTCGTTGGCTTTTGCCCTGTGTGTGTAGATGCATACCAATTTAGAATAATTGTGGAGGATTGAAAGGAACATGTGTCAGAGAAGAGTAGGATCAGCATCCTTCTCAGGCTCACAAAAGAGGTTCATCCGTATCACAGGAGAGGATGTCGAGAGGGAGCTCTAGGGACACAGACTAACAGAGACTGCTGGAGGTCCTTCAGTAGAATATTGAGTCAGAACCCAGCTGATCTATCCAATTTCGAGTGATGCACAAACAGTCTGAATTGTTGGTTGTAGAACAGAGTTGAGTGACATGGGTGGGTAGGCATCTGATAGACTGCAACTGCGTAACTTGCCAGAAGCTGCTGTCATCCAACTGGAAGTGGTGGGACTCAGGCTTTCACCTGGGAGCTGTCAACAGGGCTCATACAGAACGTCACCATTGCCAACTGCACACTAGTGTGGTAAACAGGATCCAGCAAGCTTGGTACAGACGATTCTGCCGATCCATAGGCTACTCTTTAAAGTCTGTAGTGTTAGATCCTGATGGAAGAGAATACCTCGAATTCTATTGAGCTTGTTATGAGAAGAAGTGGTGACTGGCATATCTCCTAACTTGGCACAGGCCTTAACTGCCAGTGATTAGTTGGCGTGTGATGTTTTGATCAGCAAAGATCAATTTCTCATCTTCTCTAGTGCTGCAACCTCCCCAAACCTATCTTCAATATTTTCAACAAAAAACCCTCTCAGAACAACTGTGCAGTCTGCACCCCACAAGGAGCAACTAAGAAAACAGAGCGCATTCAGCTTCTTCATGCAATTTGCCTTGAGCTGGCGGACATGCGGCAGCCAAGTTAGCTTGTTGTCAAATAAAATATCTAAGAATTGCCCAGAGTCAGTGACTTCCAGTAACTGGTCACCAAGATGTATGTCTGGGTACAAGTGCACAGTCTGAAAGTGACATTAATGTGTAACTCATGTTTTTGCAGGAGAAAATTGATAGCTGTGTTTTAGGGTCCAGTCATAGACTCTCCAGACAGCGCCCTGAAGTTGGTGCTCAGTGGTGCGCAGTGATGCACAGGCACAGTACAGGCGAAGGTCATCTGTGTACAGTGACTGAGAGACTGTGGTGCCCACTGCATTAACGATACCATTAATGGCAATAGTGAACAGAGCTATGCTCCAGTTTCCTGTACATACTGGTTGCTGAAATTCGAACCTATGTGGACAAAAAAAATCGGAAAGATAGGAAATTATTGATAAAAATAAGTAAACTGTTCCGGAAACTTCACTCATGCAGTATAGGTAGGACGTGATGTCATCAGATGGTCTATTATGCCTTCTGTAGATCAAAGAACACACCAATCGATGTTGGTGATGGGCAAAAACATTGCACACTGTGGATTTCAAATGAGCCAGATGATCTTTGGTGGACAAATAGCTCAAAAGATGATTTCAAGTCTTGATATATGCCCTCCAGCTTCAAGGCACCAACAAAGACAGCAGTTGACCATTCATTTGAACAGCTTACACAGCCCATTCGGTAATTAGTTAAAATATGTGGGTTCTCTCCCGGTTTCAGAACAGGAATAATAATACCTTCCCAACATCGAGAGGAAAATACTCCCTCTGGCCAAATCCCAATTAAAAAGACCAAGGATACATTGCATGTTGTCGGCACAAAGCAGCTTGAGAATTTGGTTGTGGATTTTGTCAGGTCCAGTGGCCATATCTTGACACACTGCGAAGCTCCCATTCACTTAAAGGAACATTATATGATAGATATCTGTATGCATGGAAAGATAGCGGGTGGGGCTCAATAAGCTGCTTCCGGGCCAGGAAATGAGGATGGTAATTGCTGCAAGTGGACATTACAGTGAAGTGCGCCGCAAAACATTCGGCAAGTACCACAAGATCAGAGCAGATGTTACCATTGGCAAGGATGCCAGGAACTGGTGTGGGTGGTGTATGGCTGCAAATGCACTGGAGTTTAGTCCATACTTCGGACAATAGGCAGTGAGATCACACAGTTGAGACACATTGCTCCCAAAACTCCTGCTCCCCTTCCTTTATTAAAAACTGTGCCTTTGCCCAGAGGCTCTTGGTTGCTATTAAATTATCCATACAGGGACATTGCTTCTGCTGTGGAATCACCCTGAAGTGTTCCCCGATAGCTACGGCTGTGTCTTCAGACGACCATGGGACCTATGACCATCAGGATGAGCTGGAGGAGTAAGATGATATTGCTGCTACAGCATGAGTAATAGTATCAGTTGTGTCCTGTACCAAGTTGTGCATCACATGACTGGCTGCAAAAGTAGCTGTACAGGAGAAAGCCTGCCAATCAGTTTTCTGAAGTGACCAACATAGAGCATGTTCTATATGTCTGTAAGTGGAGAGGGAGAGAACAATAGGAAACTGGTCACTGTCACAAAAAGATCACCATGGACGCACCACTAAATCAGGTGCATGATACTCGGGCTGTAAACTGCTAGGTCAATACCTGAAAACATTCTGCGGGTTGCAGCTCCAGCATTGAGCATGCAATGTCCAATTCTGAAAGGAGGTGTTCTACTACTCTGCCTCTGTGAGACATAGTGTCACCGCCCCACAGAGGATTATGGGCTTTAAAATCCCCCAATTAAGAGGAAGGGGGCAGGGAGCTGTGCCACTAACTTTAACAGCTTGTGATAATGGAAACGCAAATTACATATTGTCATCCGAACTGACAGGTCGACACTAACAGCTGTGGCCTCTTGTGGAGTAGTAACAGGCACCTGCTTACTGAAAATATCAGAGCATATGAGGGTACAGACTCCAACTTACACTCTCAGAACATTAATGCAATTGGTACCATAGGGTTTGTAGTTTTTCAGAGCAGGGAGGTGTGCTACCATAAACCATGTTCCCTGAAGCGCTATACCAATTATGGAGTGAGTAGCCATTAAGTGACTTAGTTTGGTCGAATGGCGATAGTAGTCGTTACAGTTCCATTGAAGGAGTGTTGGAGTGAGGTCTGAGAAAGTGGCAAATGGAAAATATGGGTGTGATTAGTTTGCTACCAAGTAGTGGTGATCTGCATAGGCTTGACTGGTAGTTTATCTTTCTGACTATCCTTCTTATCCTTCTGAGACTTCAATTTCTGTGAAGATTTCCCCATTTTATCTTCTGGGAGAGAAGAGCACCTGACTGTTCTCCAGCATGCAGCCTGTGGCCACTGGTCCTTGTCTTGAGAGGGGGCTACTTTGACAAGTGTCTCTGGCCACACCGATGGTACAGGAACCACTGGTGCTACAGGTGTATAGGATGAAGAAGCTGATGTTCCCTCCTGCAACCGTTGGGTAGGCTCTGGAATATGACCAGGCCCAGGTGGTGTCATGCGAGACCTTCGTCATCATGTGAGGCATGGACTGTGACATGACAGTTGCTAAACTGGAGATCATATCAGCAATATGAAGTCTTTCCAACTTTTTCCTTACCTCTTTGTAAGATAGACTGTCAAGCATTTTACACTCCTGAATTTTCAACTTCCTCTCAAACAATGATAATTGCAGTGCACGAGGAGGATGTGATTATGAACAGATGACACACTGAGTGGGTTAGTCACAAGGGCTGCCCTCATGGGACACCCATCCACATGCCCTACAGATAGCCTCATTAGAGCAGCATAAGGACATGTGTCCCAACCTTTGTCACCTAAAACACGTTATGGGAGGAGGAAAGTGAGGCCTGACATCACACCTATGAACAAAGATCTTAACCTTCTCAGGTAAAATGTTGCTGTTGAAGGCTAGGATAAAAGCTCCAGTGTTCACTCTATTCTCCTATGGTCCCTTCTGGATGCGGTGAACAAAATGTTCTCCACATAGTGCCAGATTAGCATACATCTCTTTATAAGTCTTTAGTGTTAGATCCTGATGGAAGAGAATACCTTGAATTCTAATGAGCTTGTTATGAGAAGAAGTGATGACTGGCATATCTCCTAACTTGGCACAGACCTTAACTGCCAGTGATTAGTTGGCGTGTGATGTTTTGATCAGCAAAGATCAATTTCTCATCTTCTCTAGTGCTGCAACCTCCCAAAACCTATCTTCAATATTTTTAATAAAAAAACACTGACTACATTGTAGTGAAAGAACCACCATCAGTGTGGGAACAAATCAAGAACTCGGCAAACTGTTCACTTCCATTTCTCCTTGCCTGGCTCTCGTCTTGAGGCATGGTCAATCACAGAAATGCTGTAGGATTGTAAACTTATATATTAAAATCACTGCTCCTGACTGATGAAACTGCCTTGTTGACATGGCCACCATTAAGTTTAATCCTTTTCACTGTAGATCATTCACCCTGATGCCACTCACTCCAATCAGAGGCTCTCGCTGTGGGCACCACTCCACCAAGGCAAAGGCCACCTGGTGCAGTAGACATTGCCCGGAGTCCTAGTACCTCAAAGCAGACAAGCACTTACTCTTTGTCTGACAAGGGAAGATAACAGCTTAGGCATCGGCAGTGCAATATCTGCATTGTCAGGGGGCTACCACTGAGAGGGTACATGACAACCTGACCATGACGGACTGGCTATTGCACTGGATTTTGGGTGCAGAGGTAGGTCCACTTGATTGGCAGGTGCAAAAGATAACAGTGCACAGTGGAGAGTTAATGTACCACAGTACAAAATCCTTCCCCAAATGGCCCATACTTCAATAAAATTTGGAAATTAGAGGTCAAGCCCAAAAAGGGGACCAGAATTTAAAACTAGAAAAAAAGTGAGTGGAAAAAGCATTCAAAAAAGTGAAAAAGAGCAAAACTGTCAAAAGTCTGAAGAACAGTCACAAGACCAAGGTAAAAAACTTGACCCAATAAAAAAAGACTCTTACGATGAGCAAAGAAGGGCTGAAGGTCTATTCTAGCCCCCGAAAGTGCAGTGGGTAATGTATAATGATGTGAGACAGAATGAAAAAAGGGTTAATATTTGAATGAAAAGATGGCAGTGAGATACATAATAAGTTTTCCATGCAATTTACATAGCTTCATACATTTTCTGCAACAGTCACTTTTTTATCCCCCATCATTAGTCTTGAAAGTGTTCATATCCCTAAACTGGACAAATGAGGAAAAAATATTTGTTAACGAAGTATATCTCAGCAATCTTTATTATGCTGAAGACACTGTACTGTTTGCATCTAATGTATAAAAAGTAGCCAAAGTTTTAATCATACCACAAAAAAAGTTATGTACTTAAGTATTTGTGTATTTGCAAGGACATGTCTGCAGCCCAGGTACATGCTGAAACTGTCATACCCCAGTAGCATAACATGCTGCTGGAGGAGCCACAACAAAATGGTGCAGTCTGTTGATGAAGTGGAGTATCGTGGGGCAATTAATTTTCTGCTTTTGAAGAGGAACACTGCTGCAGCAATCCATGCTGAGTTACTGGAAGTGTAAAGGAACAATGTACCATCATCACACGCATAGTCAGATGGCATAGACACTCCCAGTGTTGTCAACCAGTGTTGAAGGACAAACTGACACATCATCTCTCTATGAAGAACTATGGATCAAAAGATAAGTGGAGGACCCAGTGCTCGACCATTAGACACTCATAGTGGGGGTGATAGAGGAAAAAATCAAACTCAATGGTAGATTAGTTTTCAAATTCTTGCATAACATTTTGAACATGACGAAGCTCACAACCCACTGGTTGCCATGACTATTCGCACCACTGCAAAAAGTCCACTGAACCAAAGTGACAGAATAACACTGCAACTGTCCCGTCAATTCAGACGACTTTTTTAGCCGCCTTATTACCGAGGACAGGTGCTGGGTGTGTCACTATGACCCAAAGACAAAGGATCAAAGCAAGAAAAGGAAATGCGTATCACAACTGCCATAAAAAGACAAAGACCCAATTATCATCAGGCATGGTGAAACAAAGTGTTTTTGGGATTGCACTGGGTTGATGCTATCAGATTATGCTCATAAGAGGAAACCACAACAGGACTATATTACCTATACCTCCTGACTACCTTATGAGAGGCTGTCAAGATGAAGCACCATGCGAAGCTGTCCAATGATTTGTTTTTGCTCCACTACAACACCCCCGCTCATTCCGTACAGAACATAGTCACACATGCTGCTTCTCTGGGCTATCAAATACTGCCTTGCTTCCCCTCCCGCACCCCTGCCCTCCATCCCACCATTCTCTATTGACATTGCATCCAGTGACTCCTGTTTCTTTCCTCAGACGAATAAATCATTGTGTGGCAGGCATTTCCAGGTAATTTTTGAATTGGAATGTTTCACGAACAGCCAAAATGCAGATTACCAAGGCATTCACTGTTGAGAAAAAAGTGTCACTGTGAAGGATAAAAATGCAGAAAAGGCATAACACCATCAACAAGTTTCATTGCCATACCTTGATTTTTTGAGATGCAAATTAAAATTTTACAATCCCCCCTCTTGGATATCAACAGTGGATACAAGAAAGAGCACATGTAAAAGTATGGCATGAACATCTATTACTATAGGACTAAAAAATGTGCAATCAACAAATGAAAAAGGAAAAAGTATAAATTAACAATGAACCATTGAACCAGTTGTTAATTTTATTTTGTTTTATTTATTTTCAAATTTATTTATTATTATTTAGGACAGCTGATGGGATGGATAAGAAAAGAAATAAACAGTTGAGCAAAAATGGACTGTTACGCTTTAAGTAAGCAAATTAATTTTCAAAAACAAGTTTTTGATGGATCTGAAACGAATCATTTACAGTCTGTGTGTATTACTAGTTATGATATTTGGAATTGGGACAGGGACTTTTAATGTTCAGTTTCAAGGCATATGTTATATCATTAGACCACCAGGCCCAATTTTCACGAGACTGCAAATTGTTATTATACCATTTTGTGTAGTAAATCCTCCTTTCAAATACACTGCTTCTACTGGACATGCCAGCAGGTAAGTTAGATGGTACAAATGTCATCTGCACGGATCAGCTCCAGTTTAAGCCTCTAGGGAAACAATTGTCAAGTGATGTTTGCATTTGTGTTTAGGTGTACAGTGTGCCAAAAATGGATCATAAATGTTCACAATAAGGTGATATTTTGCCACCTATTCTAAAATATACGCAGGAAAAAGTTATAACCACTTACTGGCACTTTAAGACAAGTGTGTGCTGCCACCGTTCATTGTGCCAAAGTTACTGATACAGAAATCACGTTAAGTTTTGCATATTTCTTAAAGCAATCTCTCACCCAACTAATTTCTTTTTAATATGGATGTGTCTCATGCAATGCGGTTTATTATTCACAATTAATGAAATCATGCAACCACACTTGCTAATAAGCTGAACAACTTTCTACAAAAATTTGGTAAAACATTCTAACATACCTTTATCGCCAGTATCATTTGTGGTTTCTGTCTTGCTTGCTGTATTACCAAATGTGTTTATGACATTCTCAATTTCAGTGCTCACAATTTTTCCATCTAAAGTCTTGTTCTCCACATCAGTTTCAGAAAGGCCACTTGGATCTTGGGTCACTTCCTCAACTGATGATGGTTCAATATTAACAAAGCTGTAACAACATAATTATAGCTTCTAGTAGTACCGCTGTAATACCTCTACATAACATTTAAGTGTCAATCTCTAAGATTCTGTCTTTGCAATGGTCTTCCTGATTTGTGCACAAGAGTCACATCATAATTTTTTGTAATTTTACAGCTTCATTTAAACATACTCTTAAAATAATAAATAAAAAAACATGCTTGCTCTAGAACATGAAACTGTCAGACACCCATAGTATCATGATACACAAGTACACAAACATTGGTTGCATTATTTACACAGCTTATTGCTCAGTCATTACTGTAACCAGTCTTCCAATGAATGTCAGCAACTCACATCACAAGCTTATAAATCGATTTTAAATGTGCAGCTCATAATGCAGAGCTCTCCGTTTTCCCTTGGTGGCACACAAATTTAATCCTCTAATCTATCAGGACATTTCATTAGTAGGGACATTCCCTTGAAGAGAGTAAAATTCATTTTGGAAGCAATCCTTTGGCTGTGGATACACCATTCTTTGCCATACCCATACTTCCTTGACTGCAAATCCAGAAAGAAATACGGGAGAACCTTCTGTTGTCTATAATAAATATTCAATAAATGTTTGGAAAATGAACGATGCACATTATGTTTTTGGAGAAGAAAAGTCTCAAACTGCAATAACCTAACACACAAGGTAGAAAACAATTTTTACCTTATTACACATCAAGGTGACTCAGAAGCTTAAGAAATAAAAAACAGTGGCAGTAGTTAAGCATCTACAGAATTTATAGCACTGAATAATCAAGAGCAGTAGCACTCTGTGGTCCCAAATCTAAAACGGGAGCTGAAATGGATTTCACTGTGGACTAGAAGCACCAACCTGATTTGGTTAAATTTTTGTCAATATGATCTAGGGACCTATCCCAAAATACAAACTTGAACAGATTTATTAGGGTAACATCATTTCAGGAACCATTTCAATATGAAATCAGACAACCTATATGACCACAGCATTTGTTTAATCATTTGATGAAAGCTGGCAGTTTCCAACAGGACATCCATTTCCACTCTCTTGAATTTTGAAACTATAAAGCTTTATTCAAGTATCTACACAACATAATAGGTAACATGTCTGCCAACTGAGTAACAAATATCTATGCTCTCATATTCCTGTTTAGAGCTAATAAGGATTAGTGCAATTGCGAACCAAACTCACTCTCTCACTATGAAACAAACTTCATTTAAAAATCACCAACACATTCTACTCTACTTTGAACATGGGTACAGCTATACTCACAATGCATTATTTAGCATTTGAGATAAAATTTTCATGACAGACAGTGTCAGTGTCAGTAGCTGGTATTTCTGATGAATAATTACAGAGCCAGAAATATTGACAAATGCTACCAGCAATACCAGCAATCAATTCTAAAACACTACTATTATATGACAGGCCCATGGCACAGAGCTCCCATTCTGGCCACACTGCATGACATATTTGTGTACCTTATTTTGCAAGAATTGTGGAATTGTCTACTTTTACTTCATCTGGTAATTATAATATTCATTAGAAAAGGGGTGGGGCCCATATATGCAGAAATACTCGAAAGAAAATGGGCTTTTTCAAGTATTTTTTTGCGAATGCCAACTTCCTGAAGTCACAGAAGCCAGACTGTAATTTCTTGAAAAATTTCCTATGCTCATTTAAAAATACAACCAATCATTCTGTATTTTCATTGTTTTCTGATTAGCAGTTTCACCACAATAATGTTAAATTCGAGGCACTATGACTGAATTTATGTCTTACCTACTGCATAGGAGAATGCACAAGGCTAAAACTTCGATGTATATTGGTTACATCAGATATGGTTACTAATGAATAACCCCCACATTTTCTAAGAAAGTTTAAAGTCTGTAATGCACTTGTGTTAGTAACTGCAATGTACACGTGGCTGTTGTGGAGCTTAGTTTTATACCCGCATGCTGCCACTGTCATAATGTGGGTAAGCACCTATTCCTCTGATAAAGGGTTTTAAATGCTGGAATTCAATTGTAACTGTGAAGCTAATGTGAGCGTTCGTACATGTGTGTTTGCATGTGTGCGTGTGTTGCATTGTTTGAAATATGATTGTCAATTTAAGGGACCGATGTATTTATTTCAGTATTACTCTATGATGTTAGTAATAAAGGAGAGGACTCGTCGAAAAGACAGAAGCGTTGTATCGTCGATGGGTAAACAAACAAAAGCTACAGAACTTTGCTAGCTTTGGAATTAACTTCCTTTTTCAAGCTCATAGGAGAACACACACACACACACACACACACACACACACACACACACACACACACAAGCGCGTGGATGCTACTGGAAGGTTGGTTTAGGCCAGGGAGGTTACGGGATAGAAGGATGTGCTGCAAGGATAGCTACCATCCGTGCAGCTCAGAAAAGTTGGTGGTGGGGAAGCAGCCGCTAAAATATAACAGGTTGTGCTCTGCTGCATGTTGTCCCACTGCGTGGTCCACCTTGTTTTTGGCAACAGTTTGTTAGTGGCCATTCATTGTAGTTGACATCTGGTTGGTTGTCATCCCTTGTAAAATGATGTGCCATGGTAGCAGCATAGTTTATATATAACATAGCTGGTATATAACATAGCTGGTATATAACATGGCTGCTTTCATAGATGGCCCAGCCTCTGGTGGGGTAGGATAAGCCTGTGACAAGACTGGGTGGGTGGAGTGGGCAGGTCTTGCATCCGGATCTTCCACAAGGGTATGATGCCTGCAGCAGGGGACCGGGGGTATGAGGAGCATAGGGAGTGACTAGGATGTTGTGGAGGTTGGATGGGTGGCAGAACACCACTCTGAGAGGGGATGGAAGTATCTTGGCAAATATGTCCCTCATTTCAGGGCAGGATGATGGATAATAAAATCCCTGACGAAGCACATGGTTCAGTCGTTCTTGTCCTGGGTGGTTTTGGATGACGAAGTGTGGCACTTCTGTAACCAACCACAATGGGGCACCCAGGAGTGTTAGGTTTGTGGATTTTGGGGAGCATGTAGAAGGTGGGTGTGTGGGTTGTTGCTCGGGTGAGTAGGGAGACAGATTCAGGGGAAAGATTCTGGGAAGGGCCTAAGGATTTCTGCAGGGATTGGAGGTTATGTTGGATTTCTGGGATTGGATCACTTCGGCAAAGCTCATAGGTGGAGGTGTCGGACAACTGGCAGGGGGCTTCTTCAAGGAATTCACTCCGGTTCATCACAACATTGGTGGAACCTTAGTCAGCTGGGTGGATGATCATGTTAGGATACATTTTTAGGTTGTCTAGGGCTCTCCTTTATTCTTAAATAATTCATAATTCTCAACCAGAACTTTCCATACAGTATTATTCTGTGATATTGAAAATTTGGTTTTTTGTGTTATTCACTTTGTAGCACAAGGTTTTAACCTTTCAAATTAGTTGTATACCTGGACTGGCTATATGGGGACAACTGAAGGACATTTGTTTTAATGTGCACATTAAAATAGAAGACACCTTTTGCACTCCTATTGATTTCTAATGTGTCACATTATAATTATCTTTCCTGGAATGGACAGGTTTGAATTCCCCTTTTCCACTCATTCCAATCTTACTTATTACTTACACTTATTACTTGGACTTACTATCTAATAGTAATACCCATTTTTTGGCATTTAAGCCATTTTTGTACCTGATATCCAAACTTTCTAGCACGATTTGCACCATACCAAGTCTTATATGTCTAATAGTCCATTCAGTACTTTATCAGTACTTTTGAGTGTCCAAAAAAAAATCTTGTTTTTCTTGCTATTCAATTTGTTCTGTCAGCACAAGTTTTTTGTTGAACTTTCTGTATCTAAAGCTCAATTTTCAAACAATATCCTACTTAATTCAAACACTTCCTCGTCATTTCTTAACCTTTCCTGAAATGCCTGTGACTACTAAATGTAACCCATTACATAATGAGGCTGCCCTGGGAAGAGGAGGTGGGGCTTGTTCCAGCAGCCACTGTGCTACAAGCCATTCACAAGCTTTTGCTCCTGGCACATCCGCTGCAAGAGGGCAACCTTAATGTGTGCAATTAGTACGAAAGTAGTGAGAAACACACATCAAAATAACAAACAAATAAAAATTGAACAAAGCATCAGCAAAACTTTTCTGAAACATTTTGCTATATGGACCAATGTTTACAGCACTATCAAGTGACTTTCATCGCATCATCATCATCATCATCATCATCATCAGCTTCAAAAGAGCACTGGTAACAGTGGCCAAACCACTGCTTAGTATTGCACAAGAGAGTACAATCACTGGTCAAAAATACTAATACATCTCAATTATAGCCTATCCTTCAGCTGTTACATAACTGAGCACATACAGCTACTGTAAGTAGAATGTTTTCTTACCCATCTCGTGTAAGCATTCCTATTACGGTGCTCAGATCAGCTGCTGAGTTTTCCTGCCTGAGTTTTTCTTCTTTAGCATAAGATTTTTCTATGTTATAATCCTCTCCTCCATTTCTTAATATTTCTACTCTTAAGATTCCTTCTCGAGGCCAGTCATCTTTTATTTTTTCCAAACAGTTTGTTGGTGTCCGAGAAAAAACAACATGGATGTACGCCAAAACAAAAAATGCTGTAATGGCCTGGAATTGAAAGGCATGCTTTATTAGCCATCAGTTTAATATAATAGCAAAAATGACTAGCTAACAACATAAGACAGCCCATAATGAGAAACAATAGCATTTTCAAATCAAAATACATTACAGTTGCATTTCTGACATGTATCCTCCATAATGAACCTTTGGCACAGTGATTAACTTAATGGTAGCTAGGCAAGAGCTGTTCCAAAAATATTTAAGGTAAAAAATAAATACAGTGAAAAGAGCAAATCAAATAACTCTGATACAAATGCAGATGCTAATACTCTAAAATCTTTGAAGAAAGTGAATAGCTGGATGATTCCCAGATGTTAAATAGAATCATACATACAAGAAACCTAAAAGTGCATAAAACCACAAAAAAACATTAAGGTATTGCAAAAGGAAGGAAAGAAGACTAGGGTTTAATGTGCCATCGACATTGACTGTTTGAAGGAGGAGAAAGGAAATTGGCTGGATCCTTTCAAAGGAACCATCTGGGCACATGCCTAGTGCAATTTTGGGAAATCATGGAAAAACCTAAATCAGGATGGCTTAATGTGACTTTGAACTGTTGTCCTCCCGAGTGTAAGTCCAGTATGCTAACCATTGCACCACCTCACTCAGTTTAAGATATTGCCTCCTCAAAACTTGTCGGGAATTGAAAATACAACAAAATAATTCAAAGTTTAGCAGCACCTATTACTAAATAACAGTGCATATACACAGATGTCTAACATGTATATTGTCGTCGCGTGAAAGGACATGCTGCTACCAACAAATTTCATAAGGGTTGAAGAATCATGCTGTTAAATCAGACATCACCAGTCTTCGCAATGATAAAGTATGAATTGTCAAATACTGAATCAACAGGAACTGAATTTTATGATAATTTAATCATTCTGTTTTTTTTTTTTTTTTTTGTACTGACCTAATAGTGAAATGTAGACATGTTTTTTTACATGTTAACTGAAGTTCCAGAGACAGTACAAATGTCCAAAAATATTAATTTTATGACAAGACACAAATATTATTACAATATTACACTTTAAATCACAAACACACAGTTAAACATTCTGTAAAGTTTTGCCATGTGATAAATAATCAACAATACAGAAGGGCAACAAAGAGACAATACTGCAATCCACCTGAAAATTGGCAATTCTGCCAATTAATAAAGCAGGTTTGGAAGAAATCAGCTGAAATGCAAAGGTATGCATTTTAAAACTCAAAGCACTAATTCTCCAAGGTTATTGACCAATCAAAGCTGGGGAGAAGTGTACCGTAAAAAATTAAAGTGAAGTGAAGCATTGCATAACAAAGATCAACAATCAGATAAAGAAAGAGTCGCAGATGGAGAGGGTGAAGGGGTATGATTAATGGATCATTCAAAAAAAAAATTATCGACTTCTGCAAGAGACTATTTCCAAGTACTAGATAGAAATTACAATCATATATTCCTGAGACAGGTGACACACTTAAATATATATAAAGCAATGCAGCTGCTGAATGAATGAATAAATAAATAAATGCTCACCAGAGAGCTTGAAGTGCGAACATGACAAACATTATAAAATTATGTCATTGAGTTCAGATGTTTCCTAAAATTATCTAAATCAGACAAGGTTAGTGTCGTTAGTAAGGAAATATAATCAAGATATGCAAAATTACAGACAAGTTTCCTGCTGTCATCAGTTTGAAAAACAACAATACACAGATTCGTTTGTAGAGTGCTACAGGATAAGTCACGTGGAATTTACAGAAGTTGCAAATGATACACTTGCAAAGATAACTGTCAATATATTTTGGATAAATGGCAGCATTGGCCGTAAAGATAGAAATCCTTTATTTTACAGATTGATTTCAGTCACTGTGTGACCATCTTCAGTGCTAAAAATAAATAAGAACCAACAGAGGATCTTACCACAAATGTGGCCCTATTTAGAACCACCATCAAAAAATACTGAATCAGGAAAACACATACAAATATACAAATTCTCGTATATACCAGACTCTTCACACCTTGTAGGCCCATGTCGTAACAACACAACATATTATATAAGGTGTAACATACAAGGTGATAATTACTTCCAATAGCTATCTTCACTTTTACTTCATACGGTAGTTCTGAAATTACAAAAGAACCTATCTTCTGACCTTCATAGTTGCCGGTCCAACATATAGTGAGCTTGTAGCTTACACAGCCAAATAGATAAGGTATGTACAGCAAAACAACCATCAAAGTGCACTCTGTTTCTAAAGTGTACACCACACAGACATAAAATACTGCAAAATAACAATAATAGAAAAAACGAAAGCTTCCATAAAAATAACCTTTAAAATCACATGACAATTTTACTTTCGGAGGTCTTAGCAAACTTTAAAAACACAGTGCATAATAAAAATACAATAAATTACGCCCTCTGACATAAAGCACAAGAAAAATTTATAAAAATATATCTAGTAATCTCTTAAAATCAAATACAGAAAAGTTAACCTCAGAAACAGGCTTTTTCATTTTCAAAACCATTGATTAGATGTAAAACATAAACCTTTACAATGGGACATTGCACCCTCTCTTATCATACTCGAAGACTTGACCAATCCAATATTGACATTATCAGATTACATTCCCAACAGGCATTTCCAAAAAGTAATAACAAAATACAATTATCTCCCATACGTACTGGACCTGTAATACTGCTGTTTTTAACGTGATAAATCAATGTTAAAATTCAGTAATGACGAAGTGTGGAATTGTGGTAACTTCAATGAATAAACAGGCACATACTAAATATAAATTGCTAATAGGGCTCAAAAATAAAAGTGATATCCACCATTTGCTCCCGTTTAAATACGTACAGCAAAAAATTACCAAGTTTACGCTCGTTGCATGAATCAGCATGTTGCACTGCATAGAAGCATCATACCAGCTAATCTTCCATCTCGTTGCTGGCCATGAGGACAGCCTTCCTGCCACACACCAGGCAGCTCTCAAAGTGCACCCAAAAATGGGTGCTTTTTGTAACTGACTGCTTGTTAAGCAACATGCAATTTCAAGATTTCAAACTACAGAAAATCTCCATCTCCTCAGGGAGATCAAGATATCTGTCTTTTTTCCCCACCTTGTGCAGCAATTTAAGTTGTGATGTCAAGTCGGAGGAGCATGGCCCAGATTAATCAAATGTATCACATAACACCCACTTCATCATTACTGGCATTTAACATCAGTTTTGCACATTAAAAATAACAGTATTGCAGGGGCAATACATAATATGGGAGAACATTGTATTGTATTTTTGTTGATGTCTTATTATTACCTTTTGTACATACAAGTTAATAATTTGCAATGATAATGTCAATCATAAGGTTGGTCAAGTCTTCAATTATGATAAGAGAGGGCATAACAACCCACTGCAAAGGATTAATGTTTTTACATGCAGTTGATATTTTTGGGAATGTAAAAAGAATGTTTCTGATGATAACATTTCTGTATTTGGTTTTAAGAAATTACTATGTGCTTTTACGTTAAGCATATTCCCATAAAAAATTTTATCTTGTACATTATGTCAGAAGCTGTAATGTATTGTATTTTTATTATGTCTGTAATGCGTTTTCAAAGTTTGCTAAGACTACTGACAGTAAAATTGTCATTGATTTTAAAGGTTATTTTTATGTAAGCTTTGGTTTTTTCTATTATTGGTATTTTGTTGCATTTTACATCTACATGATGAGTGCTTCAGAATGTAGAGGGCACTATGATGGTTGTTTTGCTGTACTGAGCTTATATAGTTGGCTGTGTAAGCTACAATTTCACTGTATGCTGGACCGGTAACTATGAAGGTCACAATATAGGTTCTTCTGTAATTTCAAAACTACTGTATGAAGTAAATGTGAAGGCACCTGTTTGAAGTAATTGTCACAGTACATGTACACATTATGGAATATGTTGTGTTATTATGATATAGGCCTACAAGAATTTGTATATTTGTATATGTTTTCCTGTTTCTGTATTTTTTTGATGGTAGTTCTAAATAGGGCCATGTTTGTGTTAAGATCCTCATGTTTAATGGTTCTTATGTATTTTTAGCACTGAAGATGGTCACACAGTGACAGAAATTGATCTGTAAAATACAGGATTTCAATCTTTATGACCGATGCTGCCATTTATCCAAGTTATATTGACAATAATATGGTCGTGCTGTACATGGTTCCCAATGGAATTAGACATCAAAAAGATAACTGAATTGCAATGATATTCATACATCTACTGAAAGTATCTGGCTCAACCAATGATAAAATTCTATTCAAAAAGTTAGAATCGCTGGGAATACCAGGAATACACAATCAGTTGTAATCGTACTTCATAAACATGACACAAGGGGTAAAGGAAATACACATCTTGACTAAAATTAGTATTTTACTGGAGTTATTGAACCATTAGCACAACATTTCCAAAGACAAGCAAATTAGAATTGATACTGTTTTAATATATATCAGTGATATGTCAAACAGTATGAGATCTTTACATGCAGAGCTATAATTTCAGAAAAAAAACTTATATATATAATATATAGGCACAATGAATAAAACACACAAACACACACACAGAATTACTAGCTTTCGCAACCAATGGTTGCTTCTTCAGGAAAGAGGGAAGGAGAGGGAAAGACGAAAGGATGTGGGTTTTAAGGGAGAGGGTAAGGAGTCATTCCAATCCTGGGAGCGGAAAGTCCTTTCGTCTTTCCCTCTCCTTCCCTCTTTCCTGAAGAGGCAACCATCGGTTGCGAAAGCTAGTAATTCTGTGTGTGTGTTTTGTTCATTGTGCCTGTCTGCCGGCACTTTCCCGCTTGGTAAGTCTTGGAATCTTTGTTTTTAATATATTTTTCCCACGTGGAAGTTTCTTTCTACTCTAACTTTCGAATTTTCCTGGGTGAGAATGGGCTACTCTCAAAGAAACAGCACAGGTTCAGGCAAAATCACTCGTATGAAAAATGCTTTGTATTCATTCACACACAATATTTTTAAAACAGAAGTTGCAGGTTATCAGAAAGCAAATAAGGATGCAATATGGCTAAAAGTAGGGCTTCGGTAACTTCTCCGATAGTCCCACTTTCTGCACAGGTGTAAATATCCATACCCACTGACCGGTGCTTACCATTACAGAGCTCTCAGTCTTTTTCTTGGGCATCCATGTCCATACATAAACTAGCTACCTTACTTCTTCGGTCCTGGTCATGAGGCATTTCATGCAGTCATCCTGCATATAATTCAGTTGAAATGGAAACAGTGTACTCACTGTTGTTTCAGCCTTGTGACAATGGAGGAGAAGGAACAGTGTGGAGCCTACGATATCTTGCTTCTCTTAGTTGTATGTGAATGACACGGCAGGCAGTACTGTAGTTCAATCTCTTTGTTCAACATCAATGTACATCAAGAGCATATCTGTCAATGTTTTATTATAGTGTTCTGTGGGGCCATTCATTTCTGGATGATAGACAGTTATCATGGTGTGGGTGATGTCAGGACATGAAATGATCCCTGATACTAGTTTTGAATGGAAAACTTTTCCACAATTAGAGACCAGTAAATAAACAGAACCTCCCCAAGATATGAATTTCAAATTTGGCGAAATGATGCTGCTGTAGGTAATATTGATACCAGATACATTGAAGGTAACTGCAGCATGTATTGCCATAGTTTGCATTCCTTATAATAGCTTACATAGTATCTAACAGACTGGTATAGATCTGGCCAGTGATACCTGTGTCTGATTCTGCCTATGGTCTTCACGACTCCCAAATGAACCAATGTTGGAGCATTGTGGAAATACTTCAGGACACCTTGCCACAGATGAGCTGGCACAACGAGCAACCATTTCTAACCCATTGGATCACAGCTCCTCTTACACAGTGCTTCATTAACTGACTAGATTTCTCCTTTTGTTGGTTCCTCATCACGCAGGGCTCTCAAGGTTTTCAGCAGCATTGGATCTCCCTCAGTTCAACAGCAATGTCATTTACTGCAAAGTGACTAAAATTTCATCCACACTACTGTGTTCTGTCACAGAATTCAATGAAATGCAGTCGGCAGCCTTGTGTTTGCATCTGCTTTTCTGTACTACTGTGATGATGTACTCCTGAAACCTCAGTTTCCATCTTACTACTCAACCTGGTGGATCCTGTAGGCTAATAAGCCACCACAGATAATGGTAGTTTGTCACAGTGGTGAATAGTTTGCTAATTAAATGTGGCCAGAATTTTCCGATGGCTCAAATGACTGCATGACATTCTTTCTCAGTTGTAGAGTAGTTCATCTTGCAGTTGGAGAGTACTCTGGAAACAAAAGTTATCACCTTTTCAGCATCTTCCTGAATTTGCACTACAAGTACATCTATGCTATGACCGCAAGCATTAGTGTGATGTTCTGCCTTGGCTTTTTCATCATACAATGCTTGGGTTGGAGAAGACATTTGCACCCCCTTAAGGACAAGGAAAGATCTTTCTTGCACCTCATACCATGAAAATTGGCATGTCCCTGCAGTAGTTCTTGCAAGGGATATGCCTTGGTACGGAGTCCTTTGTGAATTGCCAGTAGTATGAGCACATTCCAAGAAAACTTCTCACATTATGAATGTGTGAATGAACTGGAAAATCTGTGACTGCTCTTATTTTCTCTGGATCAGGACAGACCACACCACCATTCACTAGATGCTCCAAGACCTTTACTTCTTGGGTGGTGAAGAGGTACTTTTTTGGATTTAGGAGGAGGCCTACAAGTCTGAACACACTTCAACATGGCTGCCAGGCAGCTTAGGTGTTCTTCATACATTTCCATGGTGCTGAGCCACAGTCAATCATACAGTATGTTTTGAAAGAACAAACCGCCATCTGACTATATATTGCTGCATTTTTCTTCTGTTCTATCTAGATTTTGGCTTTTACATAATTAAAGAGTACAAAGCTAAAAGTTCTTGGACCACTAACACATCATATATGGTCAAGTCAGCCCAAAGCATATGTCTCCAAAAAATAACAGTGTCATCCAGATGGCAAAGACATATCCATTTCAGGTGTCAAGGCAAGCTGTCCATAATATGTTTGAAAGTCACTGGAGAATTACACATCTAAATGGCATTACTTTGATCTCGTAGATGCCATCGAAAGCTATGAAGACATCCTTTTTCTAGTCAGCCTCATCAACCTCTATTTGCCCATAGCCTTACTTCATATCCACAGTGGAGAAATACTGTGTTCCTTTCACAAGCAATCTATGGTGTCATCAGTGCAAAGCAACTGGTAGATATCTTTCTTCATTATTTTGTTCATTTGTAGGTAGTCAACACAGTAATGTCGTGTGCCATTCTACTTCTTTACAAGGACTACATGAGAGGACCAACTATTTCTGAAGGTTCAAGGACCTCATCACGCAGTGCCATCTCCACTTCCACCTGGATTATCCATCATTCAGCTGACAACACACTACAGTATATAAGCATTGGTTAGTTGTTGGACGATTGCTTGATCTGTCTTTTCCCCTCTCCTGACTTGAAAGCATCCAAAACTTGACCTAGAATGGCTATCATTCACCAATGTTGTTCCTCTGTTCAGCCAAATACTATTGGTAGGACAACAGTAGCTTTCCCTCCTGTGTAGTCTGCAGTGGCAGCAGAGCACGTTTGTTTCTCAATGAAACTGGTTCAACTGCCTCTAAGAGCTTGCCTTCAGGGACGAGTTACGGCTGCTCTTTCCAATTAATTATCCAAAGTTCTCCTTGGCCACCTAAATGCTTACAATCATCACTAGCCTGAGATGACGAAGAAATTGATGAAATGTATGATGAGATAAAAGAAATTATTCAGGTAGTGAAGGGAGATGAAAATTTAATACTCATGGGTGACTGGAATTCGAGAAAAGGAAAAGGTAGAGAAGGAAACGTAGTAGGTGAATAAGGATTGGTGCTAAGAAATGATAGAGAAAGGCGCCTGGTAGAATCTTGCACAGAGCATAACTTAATCATAGCTAACATTCAGTTCAGAAATCATGAAAGAAGCTTGTATACATGGAAGAACCCTGGAGATACTAAAAGGTTTCAGATAGATTATATAATGCTAAGACAGAGATTTAGGAACCGGGTTTTAAATTGTAAGACATTTCCAGGGGCAGATGTGGACTCTGGCCAGAATCTATTGGTTATGAAATGTAGATTAAAACTGAAGAAACTGCAAAAAGGTGGGAATTTAAGGAGATGAGACCTGGATAAACTGAAAGAACCAGAGGTAGTACAGGGTTTCAGGGAGAGCATAAAGGAACAATTGACAGGAATAGGGGAAAGAGATACAGTAGAAGGAGAATGGGTAGCTTTGAGGGATGAAATAGTGAAGGCAGCAGAGGTAAAAAGACAAGGGCTAGTAAAAATCCTTGGATAACAGAAGAAATATTGAATTTAATTGATGAAATGAGAAAATATAAAAATACAGTAAATGAAGCAGACAAAAAGGAGTACAAATGTCTCAAAAATGAGATTGACAGGAAGTGCAAAATGGCGAAGCAGGGATGGCTAGAGGGCTTGGGGTAAGATAGATACTGCCTACAGGAAAATTAGAGAGACCTTGCATGAATATAAAGAGCTTTGATGGAAACCCAGTTCTAAGCAAAGAAGGGAAAGCAGAAAGGTGGAAGGAGTATATAGGGGTCTATACAAGGGCGATGTACTTGAGGACAATATTATGGAAATGGAAGAGGATATAGGTGAAGATGAAATGGGAGATACGATACTGCGTGAAGAGTTTGACAGAGCACTGAAAAATCTGAGTCAAAACAAGGCCCCCGGGGTGGACAACATTCCATTGGAACTACTGACAGCCTTGGGAGAGCCAGTCCTGACAAAACTCTACCATCTGGTGAGCAAGATGTATGAAACAGGCGAAATACCCTCAGATTTCAAAAAGAATATAATAATTCCAATCCCAAAGAAAGCAGGTGTTGACAGATTTGAAAATTACCGAACTATCAGTTTAATAAGTCACAGCTGCAAAGTACTAATGCAAATTCTTCACAGACGAATGGAAAAACTGATAGAAGCTGACCTTGGGGAAGATCAGTTTGGATTCCGGAGAAATGTTGGATCACGTGAGGCAATACTAACCCTACGACTTATCTTAGAAGAAAGATTAAGGAAAGGCAAACTTACATTTCTAGCATTTGTAGACTTAGAGAAAGCTTGTGACAATGTTGACTGGAATACTCTCTTTCAAATTCTGAAGGTGGCAGGGGTAAAATACAGGGAGCAAAAGGCTATTTACAATTTGTACAGAAACCAGATGGCAGTTATAAGAGTCGAGGGGTATGAAAGGGAAGCAGTGGTTGGGAAGGAAGTGAGACAGGGTAGTAGCCTATCCCCGATGTTATTCAATCTGTATATTGAGCAAGCAGTAAAGGAAACAAAAGAAAAATTTGGGATAGGAATTAAAATCCATGGAGAAGAAATAAAAACTTTGAGGTTCTCCGATGACATTGCAATTCTGCCAGAAACAGCAGACGACTTGGCAGAGCAGCTGAACGGAATGGACAGTGTCTTGAAATGAGGGTATAAGATGAACATCAACAAATACAAAACGAGGATAATGGAATGTAGTCGATTTAAGTCGGGTGACGCTGAGGGAATTAGATTAGGAAATGAGACACTTAAAGTAGTGAAGGAGTTTTACTATTTTGGGAGCAAAATAACTGATGATGGTCGAAGTAGAGAGGATATAAAATGTAGACTGGCAATGGCAAGGAAAGCGTTTCTGAAGAAAAGAAATTTGTTAACATCGAGTATAGATTTAAGTGTCAGGAAGTCTTTTCTGAAAGTATTTGTATGGAATGTAGCCATGTATGGAAGTGAAATGTGGACGATAAATAGTTTAGACAAGAAGAGAATAGAAG
This sequence comes from Schistocerca gregaria, assembly GCF_023897955.1. Classification (NCBI taxonomy): domain Eukaryota; kingdom Metazoa; phylum Arthropoda; class Insecta; order Orthoptera; family Acrididae; genus Schistocerca; species Schistocerca gregaria. Next base: position 519,054,461 of record NC_064924.1, read on the forward strand.
CTTTTGAAATGTGGTGCTACAGAAGAATGCTGAAGATTAGATAGGTAGATCACATAACTAATGAGGAGGTATTGAATAGAATTGGGGAGAAGAGGAGATTGTGGCACAACTTGACTAGAAGAAGGAATCGGTTGGTAGGACATGTTCTGAGACATCGAGGGATCACCAATTTAGTATTGGAGGGCAGCGTGGAGGGTAAAAATCGTAGAGGGAGACCAAAAGATGAAGACACCAAGCAGATTCAGAAGGATGTAAGTTGCAGTAGGTACCGGGAGATGAAGAAGCTTGCACAGGATAGAGTAGCATGGATAGCTGCATCAAACCAGTCTCAGGACTGAAGACCACCACCACAACAACAACAACAACAACAACAGTGTATTTGCAAATCCCCATCTGGGGAGGGCTCGCACCAGCATTGATGCTGCTCTTCAGCCGAAAGACATTACAAGTAGACAGAAGACATTTAAAACAATGTATAGAAGAAAACATGCTGGAACATGGAAACAAAAAAAGGTAGAAGAGGATAAGGTAAATCAGATTCAGGTGTTGTTTGACGTGTGAATGGAATACAACTTATATTGGTATGAAGGACCACACAATGCCTTTCAAAGTATGTATGTATATACACTTTACAGCAAACAAAAAATTATTAAGTAGGAAGGGTAAAGAACAGGTGGGCGAGGGAGGGTGTAAAGAGCAAGAGCAGCAAGCGCCCAAGTGATGCTACGCGTTATAGGGGCGCTGGCACTGCCACCGACCCATCCAGATCCCCATTCCATACTATGACCACGACAACGGGGAAAACACCAGCGGAAGAAAGCGCAAGGAAAAGGGAAACAAAATGACACAAAAGACCAGACAAAATGTAGGGAAAAGGGTGTAGGGGGAACCTGGATGGTATGGAGGCACAGCCAAAGGCATCGCAAACCAAAGCCATTGCTAACTGAAGGGCTCCAAAATGCGAAAGGAATTTAGGTACTCAAATCTGGATGGACAGACCACAGTCACGAAAAAGCTGAACACAGATGTAACCACGAAAGGGTCATTGCTAACACCTGTGACAAGGAGTGTGGGAGAGCTTTTTTTAGTGTGAAAGGATGAAAGGTGGGGGTAGTCCAGCAAAATATATATCACCATACGGGGGGGGGGGGGGGGGGGGGGAGGTGGCTGCACCAGCATCTACAAAGGGAGCAGGGGTCATTATGGAGCAAAAACCCATGGGTCAACCTGGTATGGCACTGATACAAAGGCAGCAGAGGATTCAGAGGATGGTAGATCCCTGTTGCAAGAGGTGGAGGGAAAAACACATGGCAGCAGTCCCCTTAATCACATGAAGTTTATTAGATGGAGGTGGTCACTGGCTGCCAAGAGTTGGTCCACAACTGAGCAAAAAGGTATTAAACATGAAGCCGCAACCTGCACTTAGTATTTTTTATTTACCAGTTTCGCTCTTCAAATGAACAAGAGCATCATATAAACAAACAATGTAAAAGACATAAATTGTGATAATACAGATAACTTATACTTTGTTACGTAAAGGACATAAGAGGTGATATCCAAAATTTTCAGGACTGTTGCTGCCATCTGTTGAAAACCTTACCTTTGCACAAATAGTCACCATCTCCCTCGAAGTAGTTCCCATCCTCGAAGTAGGTCCCATCCATACGTACACACCAGTCCCAGCACTTCTGCCACTGGTCAAACTTTTCTGGAAGTCCTGTTCTTTGATGGTGTTTATCACTGCCAGCGATGCTTCTTGAACCCTCTCTAGAGTGTTGAACTGACAGTCACAAGGTGTCAAATCTGATGAGTACGGTGGGTGGGGTAAAAGTGCCATGATGTTTTTTGCTAAAAAGGTCGTGGTGAGCAAGGTCATGTGACAGGGTGCATCGTCGTGATGCAGCACCCAGTTCCGTTGACGCCAAAGTTCTGGCCGTCATCACAGTGCGTTTCCACGGGGCCATTGCAAAACATCACAGTAGCACACGGAATTCACTGTTTGGTTGGGTGGGATGAATTCTTTGTGCACAATTTCCTAGGTATCAAAGAAAACAATGATCATGCTCTTCACTTTGCTCTTCACCTGTCTCATTTTTTTGGGTCTTGAAGAACCCGGGCTCTTCCACTGGGACGATTGTTGCTTTGTTTCTTGGTCATATCCGTACATCCACCTCTCATCAACAGTGATAACCCGTGACAAGAAGGTTGGATCATCAGATGCAGTCTGACAAAGCTCCGTGCACACTTCAACATGCCGTGCTTTCTGATCGCAGTCAAGATCCTTGGCACAAATTTTGTAGCGACACGATGCACTCCCAATTCATCAGTTAACATTCATTGACATGTCCCGTAACCAATAACCACTTCATTTGCAAGGTCTTGAATGGTTCAATGTCGATCCGCACGAATCAATTGTTGAAGTTTGGCAACAATGTCTAACATTGTGTGGCTAACAGGCCTTCCAGTGTGTGTGTCATCTTCGACGTCTGTACAGCCGGCTGTGAACCAAGCATGCCACTCAACACATGCGTACAGCCCATGCTCTGTCCCCCAAACACTTGTTGAATCATTCCAAGGGTCTCCAAAGCACTTTTCCCAAGATTCGCATAGAATTTTATACACACATGCTGTTCTGTTTGCAGATCCATTGTAAAACCACCACACACCAAACACAGAGTATTATGAAAATCACTGTGGAGACGCAACTCATCCTCCCAGATGAAAGCCACTCCACACAGACTCCTCAGATATGCAGCTCTCGCCACCTAGCGGTGCAAAGATCTACTACTCCTACTTTCCAGATGGGCACCACCAGTCCCGAAAATTTTGGATTCCACATCGTATTCTATTTCCAGTATGGTGACTTGCATTTAAAGTTGGTTGACTGCACTAAAGATCGAAGATGACATGCTACAGACGTGAAATTTAACCAACAGGAAGAAGATGCTGTGATATGCAAATGATCAGCTTTTCAGAGCATTCACACAAGGTTGGCGCCGGTGGCGACACCTACAACGTGCTGACATGAGGAAAGTTTCCAACCGATTTCTCATACACAAACAGCAGTTGACTGGCATTGCCTGGTGAAAAGTAGTTGTGATGCCTCGTGTAAGGAGGAGAAATGCGTACCATCGCGTTTCTGACTTTAATAAAGGTCGGACTAGCCTATAGCGATTGCGGTTTATCGTATACGCAACATTGCTGCTCACGTTGGTCGAGATCCAATGACTGTTAGCAGAACATGGAATCGGTGGGTTCAGGAGGGTAATACCAAATGCCGTGCTGGATCCCAACGGCCTCATATCACTAGCAGTCGAGATGACAGGCATCTTATCCGCATGGCTGTAACGGATCGTGCAGCCATGTATCGATCCCTGAGTCAACAGATGGGGACGTTTGCAAGACAACAACTATCTGCACGAACAGTTCGATGACGTTTGCAGCAGCATGCACTATCAGCTCAGAGACCATGGCTGTGGTTACCCTTGACGCTGCATCACAGACAGGAGTGCCTGCGATGGTTTACTCAATGACAAACCTGGGTGCACGAATGGCAAAACGTCATTCTTTAGGATGAATCAAGTTCTGTTTACAGCATCATGATGGTCGCATCCGTGTTTGGCGAAATCGTGGTGAAGCCACATTGGAAGCGTGTATTCGTCATTGCCACACTGGCATATCACCCGGCGTGATGGTATGGGGTGCCATTGGTTACACGTCTCGGTCACCTCTTGTTCGTACTGACGGCACTTTGAACAGTGGACATTACATTTCAGATGTGTTACAATCCATGGCTCTACCTTTCATTCGATCCCTGTGAAACCCTACATTTCAGGAGGATAATGCACGGCCGCTTGTTGCAGGTCCTGTACGGGCCTTTCTGGATACAGAAAATGTTCAACTGCTGCCCTCGCCAGCACATTCTCCGGATCTCTCGCCAATTGAAAACATCTGGTCAATGGTGGCCGAGCAACTCGCTCGTCACAATATGCCAGTCACTACTCTTGATGAACTGTGGTATTGTGTTGAAGCTGCGTGGACAGCTGTACCTGTACATGCCATCCAAGCTCGGTTTGACTCAATGCCCAGGCGCATCAAGGCCGTTATTACGGCCAGAGGTGGTTGTTCTGGGTACTGATTTCTCAGGATCTATGCACCCAAATTGGGTGAAAATGTCATCACATGTCAGTTCTAGTATAATATATTTGTCCAATGAATACCCGTTTATCATCTGCATTTCTTCTTGGTGTAGCAATTTTAGTGGCCACTAGTGTATGTTTGAAGTACAGTAGCAAATGATGTCACTAATGCCACTAAAATTAAATTGACTGTAAATAGTATATGTTACATCCATAGTATAGCGTATCTCAAATTGTAGCTTTTACAGTGTATATTCTGATGATGCACTTGTTCATTTGAAGAGCAAAACCAGTAAATAAAGGATACTAAGTGCAACTTGTGAGTATTTTCAAAACTTAGTTTCACCACTCCCTGCCCTTGCAGTAACCATTGTTTGCATCTTGCACTAAAGGAAGTTCCGAGAAGCTGTGATGTCTTGGTAGGCATGAAACATAATTCTGGTATCCATGGAACGGAAAAATATGTAGGAAGATAATGCACTATAATATGGTTTTCAACAAGTTGAAATCAAATCCAAAGTTCAATGGCTGATCCCTTCAATGGCTGATCCCAAAGTGTCTACCCTCCACTGAGCTGTAAGGGTACAATCTTTGAAACAATTGAGATAAAGCTATGACTGGGTCAAGAAAACAGTGACAGAAGTACTGAAGGCACAAAGCACAGTTAAATAAAAAAGACAGTCAGTCCTATGGGGCTACATAAAGCATTTCAAAATGTTTGAGACTGTCTGCTGATGTGTTTAAAACTATGCATTGACCAGATCTCTACAGAATCCAGATTTTAATTCAACTAGGCAAAGTGTTCTGTAGATGTTCTAAAAGGAAATATTGCAAACCAAAGGACTGAAGAAGAGTTGTAGTTTATCACAATGTTTTACCAAGTATCCTGGTCCACAATGAAGAATTGTCCCAGTAAAAGATGATCGTGGTAGAGGAAATAGGTACACTGTCCATGACACTTTATTCTGGCGCAGATGCAATGGGAGAGCTGAGGTATGTTGGTGGTGAACGCACAGCATCTACCAGCTGGGTGCATATGTTTACACCATGATGCTTTCAGCTGAAGGTGTCATGGGTTGAATATACCATCAACCGCCTGTACACCTTTGAAGGCAGATGTGTTTTAACAAGTGATGTATCTTATCATTAATGTAGGCCATTTTAGCTACTTTAATACACTGATGACCCCTTTGTAATAGCTTATCTGTCCATCTTTGGAACAAAGTACATCATTGACTCTCTGTATCAGGAATCTGACAGTTTGTTGGTAGTTTTGTGGAGGTATGTGGCATTGGTCAGCTATTCACAGGTCATGTAATACTGTAATACAAGTAAACAATTGGCTGCTGATTTGCGTACAAAGCGATGGCACCCGATAGTGACCCAGGTGAGTCTCACAGCAATTACATCAGGTGAATTTGGTCACCGAGACATTAATTAATTAAATATAATGATCTCCAAACTTCTGTAGCTTGGTTCTAATTCCAACTCATGGACAATTATACTGTTAAAAGATGACTGCACCATTGGGGAAGACATCAAGCATGAAAAAATGCAGATAGTTCACAGCCGTCAGCGTGTCTTCGATTATTACCACGTGTCCCATGCAAGCATAGGAGAATGTCTCCCACAGCATAATACCGCTCCCACCAGCCTGCATCTGTGGCACACTGCATGTTTTGAGCAGTCATACACTTTGATGATGGCACTTGTGGAGACGACTATCAACCTAATGTAACAAAAATGTGATTCGCCTGAAGAGCCAAAACGTTTCCACTGGTTGATGGTCGAATGTCAATGGTCCCATGCCCACTGCAATTGTAAATGATGTCATTGCGTCAACATATGAACACATAGGAAGTGGTCTCCTGTGGAGCTCCACATTCAGCAATGTATGATGAACAGTGTGTTCTGAAACACTTGTGCGTGCAGTACTAATTTGCTCTTCTGCCATAGATGCCAAACATCACCATCTATCCTACTTTACAGAGCAGACAAGCCTTTGAACCCCACGTTCTGTGAAGAGTCATAGATGTCCAACCATTTAGCACCCAGTGGTAGTTTCCATAGATGCTCACGACTGCAGCACATGAACATTCGATCAGCTTCAGTATTTTCAAGATACCCTTTCACAGGCTCTGCATAATAATAACAACCTGGCTTATCTCAATGGATTCCCCCATTTGCAGCCTTATCTTCACCAGAGTGATTCCCCGTCCAAGTCTGCTCCAGTTACATACTTTTGTTACCACATCACATGGCCACAACGCCACCAGGTGACATCCAACATCACAGTGGGCTGTGGCCATAACATTTTGGCTCATCAGTGTATACGTTAATGAGAAGTAATGAACTTTGAAACATGGAAGAGTTCAAATGATAGTTCATTCAAAGTCATTTCACAGCTCGGAGTAGAAGTTGTGATCTTTCATTTAGCATTCCCTGCAAGATGGAATAAAGTCCAGAAAAGCTGAACATTCAAGCTCAACAGTGACATGGTGAATCTGGACCATCAGAATGAAGTAATAAGACAATAACTCACCAAGAAGAGGCATTTGAGGTAAGAGGCGGCAATCTAAAATGGTGTTCAAAGCATACTCAAGTTATATATAGTTACCCATAGCTTTTACCGCAGCCATTCACAAATTTTACATCATAAGTTTGATATGCTGTTAGTGTCTCAGAAACTAAACCTGAGAGACCCAAAAATCTCTCAGACATGAAAAATTCCCCAACACTGAAACACACAGCAAAATCACCAGTTCCTGAAAGCTTGTATGAACAAAGATTCAAGAAGGATACGTTTAATATTCGTGATCTCTTTCTGAAACGGATTTAAAGTTCAATCAAGAGGATCTAAAGTGACTATGCAGTCTTGAGGAGATACTTGGAAAGTCCTACCAAACAGATACTCCACTATGCTTGGAAGAGTTGCCTGGAGTACACACAACACACTTTAACCTGGACGGCTGCATGCACAGTACAAAATGCTGTAAATCATTACAACTGATTAATAAACCAACCATGCATTCTCTATTCTGAGGACAACTTACTGCAGATTACATCAGAGTTAAAGAACTGTTTCAGGAAGTTATTCACCAAATTATTCTGATTATGACTGTTCCAATAGTGTCAACGTCCTCTGAGATGTCATTCAGTAGCTTGAAACAATTTAAAATAAACTCCATCAACTCCTCCTCCTTGTTTGTCAAGATAGCTGGGAAAATTAATTTCACGGATGTCATGAAACATTTGTTTCTCAAAGTGTGAAAAGCTATGTTCCGGAATTGTATGTAAAATTTTTGGAGTCTAAAAATAAATGCCCTCTTCTGTTTCAAATAAATTATCACAGGGATTTAGAACATCAGTAGGAGTGGTGGTGGTGGTGGTGGTGGTGGTGGTGGTGGTAGTAGTAGTAGTAGTAGTAGTAGTAGCAAAGAGGTTTATCGATGGCCAATTCTTACTTATTTTTCAGTAAATTTGAACTACTGCTGGTAACTGATCTCAGAGAAGAGTAAACCAATGTCTTTTTGAAAATGAAATTGTTTCCAAGAAGCAGGATGTTAAAATTGGGTCCATATTCAAGACTTCTAAAATTAATGAGATGTTTCTCTTTGTACAACAATGTAGTACTGGCTCCCTAAGACCTTCGCCCACAATCGAACACATATTATTTGCTTAATGATTTTGTTGAAAGATGTCTAACTCACATTAGAATGGGTTTCCTTGCTCCCCCAACTATCAGAAAATACATTCCTTGACACCCCCCCCCCCCCTCCCCACATACACTAAAAATAGCTGTTACATCACTGGTTAAAAACACTTATATTGATGAAAAGCTCTTGCGAGTTTTCAGACTGGTGGTGGGTTAAAATACTGTGACATTTCGAAGAGTGTCATATTCATCATCATCTAAAGAAATGTAAATATCTTGCACATCATGTACTATTTATACTATCGCTGTGCCCCCAATCCTTCACCTAACTGTGAGCAGCTGGGTGCTGTCTGGCAGTGGACGGGCTGGATGGTGAGGCTGCTGTAGCAGGGGTAGCGGGTGTGCCAGATGCTGTGTTCCCATACCTGGCTGGGCTTCCAGATGCATCTTGTGTGTTGGGCAGTGCTGGGTGCACTCTCTTCACTCTTCCAATAATGAGGGATTCCATACTACACTAAGATGGCATCGTTCATCCCTACTGACCAAATTCTCATGAATCCTTATTTCCATGGATACCTTTATAATACTGTCCCAATAGCCAGTTGCTTGGTACAGCACCTCATTGTTCTGTTCAAGTCAAATGTGTGGTCTTCCTTGAGACTATCATCTGCTATCGCTAATTTCTGTGAGAGAACCAAACTATTCATGATGTACTCCTCACGCCACTTTGAAATACAGCTCAGTGTTTACCCTATGTATAACAGCAATGTAACCTCAAAACTCATGAGCAGGTCATCACTTTGCAATCACATGTCCTTAAGCATTTTATGGAACTGTACAAGTCTTTGCACAGTTACTACAGTGACCCACAAGTGGTTTCACAAGTATCGCAGACTTTTTGGCCGGTCCTCAATTGCGTGAATTAATGGTGTAGACTATTGGTCACAGAGGCACCCCTTCCTCGATCATTCTGGGCTGTCCGTACAGGCCTGGTGTCGCTTCTTCACTGCATCTGACAAGAGCCGAGCTACCCAACACAGCTACCATTTTCGTGGTCGTAGTCAAACCTGGATCCTTCTTGAGCTTATTGTAGGCTGGATCCTGTAGCAGTACACTAATTTTCTATCGATAGTCATTGGTGCACAGCAGCATCATTGCAGTTCCTTTGTTTGCTGGAAGAAACATAGCATCACCATCATGTGTCAGTGATCAAAGAGTCTCCCATTCCACTGCAGTCATATTCGCTTTCAGAAGTCCTTCCTGATGTACAGTACTTTCTCTGTCAAATTCACAATAGCTCTGTTGTTATTCAGGTCCTTGTTAAACATCTAAACTCTCAACAGTCTGTCAAAATTACCAAGCTATTTCATGGCAGCAACTATTTCTGTACCTCGTTGTAAGTGTAAGAGCTGCAGTCTGGCTGCTACCAAGTGTGTGCTGATAGTGCATACGAAGGTGGCACACAAGCAGGTATGCACACTCTTCCTCAGCTCTTCCCACGTAGAGCAAATATGCTCCTTCTCAGTAGCCACGGCAGTTCATCATACAACCAGTCGACTTTTCAATTGCACTAGGTGTTGTAGTTCCACAAATCAAGTTTGGATCTTCTCATCTCAACACCATTGAAGGAAAGCCAATGTACTGAGCAGTTTTGCTTTGCTGGTGTGTTGTTTTTGCAGCTGTTTAAAGCTACAGAACATATCCTCCCTGTAGACGTTTCATATTTGTGTATGTAGACTTTCCTGTTGTGTAGTATTGATGAAAAGCTTTCGAAATTTCCAACTGAGTAGCAGTGTGAAAATACCATGACATTTTGAAGAGCATCATATCTGTCATATCTTGTCAAGTGTCCTACATTTTTCAGTTACTGTATTATTTGTACTAACACAGTGCCTCACTCCACCTGGCTGCAGGTGGCTGAGTGCTGTTCAACCGGTGCGGGGGAGGGAGGGAGAGGGGGAGGGAGTGAGGTTTCGCTTCCATCTTTGTCTGGATATTCCAGATGTGTCTTGGATGTTGGACGGTGCTGGGTAAGCTCTTATCGTATTGCGGCTAATTCAGGATACAGTGCCACACTAAGCTGGTAACCTCTGTTGCAGTTAGCCAGGTCCTTCTGAATCCTTACTTCTATAGATTCCTTTATAATACTGTCCCAGTAGTCAGCTACTCGGCATAGCACCTTGGTGTTCTGAAAGCCGAAGGTGTGGTCTTCCTTGAGGCTATGCTCTGCTATTACTGATTTTTGTGTGTATCCCACTTATATGTCCTCCTTGCAGCATTTCCAAACACAGTGCTGCGTAAACCCGAAGTATTGTTGGCCGCATTCACAGGCAATGCTGAATATCCTGGGTATGTTCAGTTTTAGTGGCTGTGACACAGAGCCAAGGTACTCTTTCACCTTACGAGGAGGTCAGAAGACAGTTTTTTGGTTGTATTTTTCAAGCATCCTCCACCAAGGACATCTTGGCTCAGTTGAGTTCAGATCTATTGGAGGCTGTATTCCAGGCAACAGCCACACCAAGCCTGTACAGACTGCCAAAAATCAACAAGGAAGGGATGACTCTGTGGAAATAATCAACACCATTAACTCACCCAACTGAGGATTAGTCAAAAAGCCCGTGATGCTTCTAAAACCACTTGTAGGACATTGTAGTCACCGTGTGACTTTTAGACATGTGACTACATAGGGGGACCTACTCGTGAGCTTCAACATTACATTGTTATTCACAAGAGTACCTCTTCAGGATTCCTTGGTGCTCCTGACTCAAACATTTTGAGCTGCAAACATTTAAACTTTCTGAACACATACTGATGATCAACTACTTCAAGTGCAACAGGTAGTATTATGAACAGACAGATGGACCGACCATGGGATCCCTAATGACTCCCAGGCTCACAAATCTCTACATGGAACACTCTGAGGACAAAGCCCTTCAAACTGCTTGGCATAAACCCAAGTATGTCTTCCATTACGTAAACAATACTTTTGTAGTGGGGGAGCGTGGCAGCCAGGCACTGGATGAGGATCTGGACCACCTTAACATCATCCATCAAAACATGAGGTGAGGGTCAGTAAAATGCGCAAAACAAGAAGATAAAATAGCACATAAAACACAAGTAACAAAAGTTGGAAAACTAAGTGTGTATCTGCGCTGAACCACGGAATGAAGTATTGTGTCAACAGTAAAACATTAACAACACTTGAAAAAAGTGGTATAAGGAACCAAAACAATATAGCAGATGTAAATGGCTGGCTGACCACAAGAATAAATAGGATAAGGCAGTCACTCTGCAACACACTAAAACCTGCAGCCTAAAAGTTTAGACTAGCATCCAGGCACATCACAAAACTTTAAAACTTTAGTCACACTCATTTCATCAGCTAAAATCGAGGGCAGATCCCCACCAATATTTGCTTCTGCCCTTGCATCACCATTTAAAATGCATTCTGTTAAAATATGGCAAATAGAGATGTGCACGCCACAAGCATCACAAAATGGGGGAGCCTCTCGCCATAGTAAAAAGCTGTGTGTGAGAGAGCAGTGCCCAATTCTAAGACATGTGATGATCACTTCACTCCACCTGAACAACTGGTAGGAGGAACGCCATGGCCGGGTTGTTGACTTCACCAACTGCAGCTTATTTGCTGTCACCACCAGCTGTTCCAGCTGTTCCTCATACCACAATTGCATGCACTTCCTGTGTAGTGTAGAAACGACAGCCTGCAAGGGAATAGAGCACTGTGCCACATCCTGTTCTCTGCAGGCCTCCTTGGCAGCCCAATCAGCCTGGTCATTTCCCCATATTCCCATTTCCCCATATTCCCATTTCCCCATATCCCAACAGCAGAATGACATGTGCTTACTTGCCGATGGAGCAAGTACATTTGGTCATATATCAGCCAGCCCAACTCCTCAGATGGGTACAGGTTCTGTAATGATTGTAAGGCACTAAGAGAATCGAAGAAAATGGGAAATCGTTTGTCCCTAATACAACACATCTGCTCCAGTGCCTTCTGGATAGCACATGAGCTCTGCTGTGAAAACAGTACACTCGTCAGGAAGGCTAATCCTTGTGACACGGTCGAGGAACATTATACAGCAGCAAGGGAGTTCCTTTGTTTGGAGCTATCAGTATACACTATTGTGAACCCATCATGCACATCTAAAACGTTAAAAAAAAAAACAGAGACTGAAATGTAAAACATGATGTACAATCTTTCTTAAAAGTTGTCAAGTCTAAAATAAGTCTGTGCCTCGGGGGAAGCCAAGTTGGAAATCTGCTCCCACCACGATGTAAAACATTAAGACCGTTCACACCCATCTCTAGAAGGCAATCCTGTGCACGAATCCCATAGGGCCTCATTGCTTGTTGCCGGTTATGAGAAAGTCTTTCCAGTGGAGGCTGAGCAATGGTATGGTAGGTGGGTGTGTAAGGTGTGGACAGTGTTTTATACACCTGGCGCACCGTAAGTAACTGTCGCCTGATACGAAGTGGCGGTTCACCAATCTCTGCACAGATGCTTGGTATGGGACTTGTTCTGAACGCCCACCCCAGTAGCCGACCGAATCCCTTCATGGTAAACCATGTCCAACATCTTTTAATAAGAGTGTCTCACAGACCCATACACCGTGCACCCATAATCAAGCAGAGATTGCACAAATGCCCTGTAAAACTGGAGCAGAAAAGTCCTGTCTGCTCCCCACGTACTGCAGCTAAGACATTTTAAAATACTTAAAGCCGTAAGTGACCATTCTTTCAGGTCCTTGAGATGTGGTAACTACATAAGCTTAGAGTCAAATACCAGAACCGGAAACATCACTGTGTCTTTAAAAGTAAGGACAGTGTCCCTCATCCTCAACTCAGGAAAGTTTATAATGGAACGAGAACAGTTAAAAAGAACACACACAGACTTCTCGGTGGAAAACTTAAAGCCACTCTTCTGTACTCATTCATCCAAACATTGGGAGTCAGTTGCAACTGACGTGTTGTCATTGTGCGGCTTCAAAAAGAGCAAAAAACAGAAGTCATCCACAAACAAGGAATGCTGGACAGGACTTTTCATAATGGATATAATGCTATTAATAGCTATGGCGAAGGTAGTCACACTTAAAACGCTACCTTATGGACACCGTTCTCCTGCTCAAAGTGATCAGACAGGATGTCACCAACTCTATATCTAAAATATCATGGTGAGATGAAGAACTGTATAAAAAAAAATGGGAAGACAACCACAAAAACCTCATTCGCGAAACTGCTCCAGGATAAGATGCCTCCAAGTAGCATCATAGGCCTTCTCGGTGTCAAAAAATATACCTAGAAGGTGATGCCAGCATAGAAAAGCCTGTCGTATAGCCACCTCCAGGTGGGCTAGGTTATCAAAAGTGGAGCAATACCCCCTGTGAATGTCCCAGTGAGCAAGAGCTGGAGCTGGAGAGCAGAGTGAGAGATCAATGGCAGAGAACGACCCAGTTTCTGTGCAGATGTGTGTGCTCTGTCCCACATTTAGCACATATGCGCATGATTACATGAGAAGCCTCTTAATTGCTCTGCCCCTGGGGCATGTAGTTGCAGAGGCCCAAAGCACACTGTGTGCGTTAAAATCAGCACATAGGGTTAAGGGGTGGGGGAGTTGTGTAATAAGGTCGGTTAGGGCCTCCTCATCGAGTGCATCACATGGGTGCAAGTACAGGGAACATATTGTCATGGATGATGCACGTGCACAGATACAGCCAACTGCTTGGAAAGTCATTGTAAGTCAGAGAGGCGAGGAACGGGAGTCAGTATTGAGGAAAATACCTATGCCTCCTGTCACTCTCACTCTACCCAGGTCCTTTTTGTAGAGTACATAGCCTCATAGCTCAGGGGTATACAATTGATGGAAATGAGTCTCCTGGAGACACAAACACAGTGGTCTACCATGCGTTCTGATCCCCTGCAAGTTCCATTGTTGGATGAGAGCCATTCCACCGATGTGGTTTAATTTACCCCTATCTTTGCAGCGCAGAGGTGAGGCACTTGTAGATCAAGAAGAAGTAGAGGAGCTGCCTGGATCCAAGGCCTCTTACTCCATGATGTCCTCCTCATCAGACAGATATGAAAGAATGGTGTCTGATGGCGCTTGGGACAGCTTTTGACCCAAGCATCATGAAGCTTCCCTGCAACCATGAGGAAAAAAGATGAGGGGATGAGGGGGAAAGAGGCCTTGAGAGACACTCAGCTTATCGTGTGCCTTCTCGACACTCACTACAGAACTGTTGCTAGTCATTTCTTTGGCGGCTGTTGGGATTGCTTTATCCTTACTTGTCTTGCCTCGGCATGTACACATGCAAGTACAGTTGCTTGGTGGTGAACAGTTGTACACTGGACAAGTCTACATCGAGTCACCAACCTTCGGGACAGCTTTCTGCAACATGGAAGCACAAGAAGTAGTAAAGATGGGAGGTTTTGTCACCTTATATTCCTTTTTGGGCTTCAGCATACGGGATCTGCTTGGTGACTTAGTTCTTGAGTTTTTCGTTTCTCTGCAAAAACAGGGCAATCTCAGCTCCAGACTGCGTGGCTCCAAGAGCAGTTAACGCAGACTGCTGGAGATAGACAGTCAATCCCAGCTTCATGGACTGACTTTCCACACTTCCCACAGGTCAGTTCACCCCCACAATTCAGTGTTGTGTGACCAAAATGCTGGCATTTGTAGCACCACACAGGGTTAGGTACATAAGGCCAAACCCCAAGTCGGAGGAAACTTGCCATGTTGTGGTCAGGCAGTGTAGTAGAATTAAAGGTAACAATAAATTTGGCAGTTTTCTCAATTTCTCCATTATTCCTATACATCCTATGCTAGACATCTACTATCTCCAGTAATGCCCATTCCTGTTTAAGTTCAGTTATGTTGATATCCATAATGTCATGGCATATGACCATACCCTTGCTAGAGTTAAGGGAGTTATGCAGTTCAACAGTTACATCCTGTTCACCCAATTTTTCAGTCTTTGTAAGTAGTTCCACCTGCTTTGCCCTATTAACCTCGACCAGTAGAGAACCATTCCACAGTTGCTTAACAGACTTCAGGCTTCCAGCAAATCCTTCCAAGCCTTTATGGATGTAGAAGGGGGACACTTTATCAAATGTCACCTCCTTGCTCTTAAGGACCAAAAACACATTTTGATTTATGACTCCTTGAGCCCTGTTATTGTAATTTAACTGATGCAGATTACCAGGAGGGCTAGCCTCCCCCATTCGTTTGGAGGATTGATGAACACTCCCAGGCGGTACACCCTCCCCACTGGGAGGAGGAGGAGGAGTAGTAGAAGAAGGAGAAGGAGAATGAGAATTTGAGAGTTCCATCTTCGTCACACGAGCAGCTAGGGAAACAAGGGTTCACTCAGACAGAGCCCCATGTGCCTGAGTAAGCCTTATACAACTGCGGTGCAGCAGGTTCCCCATAGATTGCCTGCGAACGACTGTCCACCTCAACAGCAATGCACCTCACCAATGCACAGCACACCTTGAGATTAAGGTTTTTTTATAGAGGCTTTTACCATCTTCGCGATCTGGGAGGTCAAGCCAAGATCCCTATTCCCTGCAACACGCAACATTCCACTACTGCACCATAAAGTGGTCACTGACACACGCCCAGGGCTTACGGTAACAAGAGACTGGTGGTGCTTACCATGCCCCAGCTCAAGAATCTCAGGGTCACCAAGCCCGTACTCAGAAAATGAATGCTGAGCCCCTGAGGGCTCCATCAAAACACCACCTTCATTATGGAAATAGCTACCACCATCCAGCACAAGGGCAGTTAGCACTAATCACCATTGTATATAGGTTGTGTGTCATCTGTGATAAAAAAAGGTCTCATATCTGAAAGAAGTGTTCTGCAAAACTGGATACCATGAAGCACAGATTGGTAGGGAATACGAAGATGAGGAAAGATGGAGCAGACCATGAAGAGGAGGAAGACAGGAGAACTGCTCTCATGCTGTACCAGGGTCCACTCTCAGCCAAAACTGCAAGCCTACTTGAAAAATCCAACGTAAAACCCATCTTTTGACCCAACCTCCTCCTAAGAGAGAAGAGTATCTTGGCTCTCCGAGATACCCACTAAAGCTGAATGCACCTATGATACATAGCACTGCTGGTGAATTCAGTCGACAATACATTGGGCAAATGCAGCGCTGTATTTTGAAATGCTGCAAGAAGCACATCAGGCACATACCACTGGGGCATATAAGAAATCAGCAACAGCTGAGCATAACCTCAAGGAAGACCGCACCTTCGCCTTTAGACCCCCAAGATGCTACATCGAGCAGCCAGATATTGGGACAATATTATAAAGAAATCCATAGAAATAAAAATTCATGAGAATTTGGTCAATAGGGATTAATGATACCAACTTCGTGCAGCGAGGACTCCTGTTTTAGCAGCAAAATGATGAGTGCACACCCAGCACTGTGCAACACACAAGGGGCATCCAAAATGCTAAGAAAGGGATGTGAATGCAGTCTCTGGCACACCCATTACCCCCACCACTCAAGTCTCATCGCCTCTCACTCACAAGTCAGGCAGCACCCTGCTGTCCACAGGTGGAGGGGGGGTGGGGACACATTTCTAGAGTAAATAGTACGGCATCCACTAGATCTTTACACCTCACTACAAATTTATAAGTATGACACACTGCAAAATGTCGAAGTATTTTAAAACTGCCGACCACCTGGAAACCTGAGAGCTTTTCATCAATAGTATACACTGGAAATATCTCATTCACACTTACTACGTTTTTAGTTGTGCTCTGTTTGACTTTGTGGTACCTGATGGTAAGTCTTAACTGGTTATTTACAACAAAGAAACAAAAGTACAGTACATTAGGATACTACTAACAATTACGGCAATGAATGTGCAGTCTCATCAACGATAATTAAGAAGATAATCATTGTTAATGCCACCAGTGACTTGCTATTTGTCACACTACAACAGAAAAATATGTTTCGAAGCATAAATTGCCACTATGATTTAGCTATTAGGATTGTGGTTATCACCACTGACAAATGAAATAATGACTAACTGAATATTAAGTAATGGCATTTTTTAAGTTTATTCCCCAGATTTTTTGATTGCTGCAGAAACTACTATTAACGATTCTTTGATACTCACACAAGGACAAATTTATGTAAAGAAATCTATTTCTAAATAAGACTTATATTCACCACTGATCATGACAACAGTTTATCTTTAAATCCTAAGTTAGAAGTTTCATTATGACATTATCATAACTGCAAACAGAACATTTTTTCCATGCTGAAAACATTCCACAAACACACTCTTCTGCCACAGAAGTTAGTATTGTTGTATTAGACAAAGCACTTAATGAGAGCAGGCTCAACACACAGCTAGAAAACAGCCTACTTCAACATAAACAGAACAGCTACTTTAACTGCTCAGCTTATACTGAGTATTCTGTGAAAGAACATGATGAGTTCTAGTAAATCCCAGTTGGCTATTAAAAAAACATTTCAACAACTGACAGACATGATATATGACGTTTCTAAAATCTGCTCACAAAGCGGTTGCAGGAGAAAACATATATATAGGTGTATGGTGAAGTTTAGAAAATTGGGAGGGAGCAGGCAGAAAAGTTGCCCAGAACTCCAGGTCATGAGGGACTTACTGGATGGGATGAGGAGAAGCTACTGGGCCCAAAAGCTTGCAAATTTCAATACCTTTATGTCTGTTTTTTCCTCTCACCTCTTGGTGACCAAATTTTTTTATCTATTCAATCACATTATATTTTCAAAAACTGATTATTACTGTTATCAAGGTTTGCATATCCACAAGATATAGTGGAATCTTTTATATCCAACCCTCATTAATCAAGATCTCTGGTTCATTCAGATCTCTCTCTCTTTCTATCTGCCTGTCTGTCTCTTTGTTGGCACGAGTGTAACAACACAGGACTCAGCCACAGCCCATTGTCATATCTAGGGCATCACCTGCTGCAACAGCTGCAGTTAATGACCTGCTGATGCAGCATCCTCAGCAAAAGCAGGCTGCTTCCGCACTTCAATGCACCGCCGTGTAACAACCACCAGGCCTAGAACACTGACCCTCATTCAAGATGCTTCCACATGACATAGAAACATAGCTTCTTCTGAATGGTCAGCCCTCGACCGCAGTATTTAAACCCCTGGTGCCCAGCCTATTGTCGTCGAACAGCTGGACGATGCCATGATGTCCAGTACGTACCAGTCAACTCTATACCAATGACACAACCACCACCACTGCCACTGCACCTTGAATCTTTGACAATTGCCTGACCACCAGGCACTTGCAACTCTGCAATCTGCTGCTTCTACGAGTCTTTGCCACCAGGTTTCTGCTGTCTTCATATGTTCAGGGCTCAAACTGCAACTCTTGTACCCTGTGCCACTGGGTCAATATGTTACCTGCTGTATTCTCTATGACAGCAACCAACCCTGCAGCCAGCTTGCTATGATTGATTATTCCCAACTTCCACTGACACTGACGTAGCTATGAGGGGGAAGGGGTGGGGGGGCGGAAGGGGGCATAGTAGGCACTCGCTACCACTGACTAGGCAGGCTCTGGGAGATCAACAGACTGTGTGACACCATGTCAGTGTATTTGCTGCTCTCACCAGAGATCAACATTAGGAGCATCAAAGACTGAATGAACGTAAATAAACAGCACTGAAGGGTTTCTTGCATCCATGAGTTATCTTCTCTACATCCATATCTATCTCCTGTACAGAATCAGAACCCACACCACGCAATACTAGACACCCCATTACACAAGTGTAAAATAAAATCAAAGAGAAAGAAGGTTGTAGTATCTACAGATAAGACACTGAACACGATGGATAAAGGAGAAATGTTGAAAAAAAAATGGTATTGAATTTATTGTTGAAACATTTGCAAAAATCCCAGGGTGCTCACACATAGTTGTTATATGGTTTCAAAATGACAAAAGACACTAGCAGTAGCAAAATTTCTGATGATAAATTATTAGTTTGTTTGCTTTCTGAAAATGGAGATAGTGATGATGGATTAGCTGATGACACTGGCACTCAATCTGAAGATTTTAGGACACATACAGAGGCAACAATGCAGCTAGGCAAAATGATGGCTTACTTGGAGCGTTAATCAGAAACAACTTGGTGAAACCACAGGGGTCAACATTTATGTGAAAACAGTGTGAAATTTGTGCCTTCGTGTAGAAATAATACGTATGTTTATATTATTAAATCTGTATCATTCTATTTTTTCAGACTTTCTGAATTAGAAGGAGCTTTTATTATCCAGATGACCTGCAGTCTACTCTGTGTGAATACTCAGATCTGCCCATAACAAAGTAGGTGGACAAAGGTGATTTCACATGAAGTACATAACATATTCTGACCACTTGCTGTTGCTGCATACCACTATGGAAAATATCACTAACGTAATCTCCTATGAGAATTAGCATGTCTTTTTGCGAAATGTCAAAAATGCAGATAGTTGTCTCAGTAGTACCAAGATCCAGTCTTTATTCTACAGTTCCACAAAGTTTTGTAAATACTGCAGATGTCACCAAAAAGAGTTAACAAATTTCTATGAAGCAGGTGTATAGAAACCTTAGAGAGAAACACTAACCATTAGCCTGCAGCGAGACACATTTCTTGGATACACCAGCAAACAGCTGCCTATTTTGAAACTTTTTTTTGTACAGAGGTTACATGTTAAGTGCTGTCAATTCTCCAACAGATACATCGATTTTGTTTTTTTTTTTTTTTTTAAATAGAACCAAATTTTAATTTCCTACAGTTATACGAAACTTACTGCCTGAGAAAACCTAGCAATGATTCACTTCAACTAACGAGCCATTCTTTCAGAACACTGTAAATAATTTATCACTGATTTAAATACATTACTGTAGTTTCTTCCAACTGTAAGTAACTGTTTGTTCTTAACAAGATATTTTATGCTAAATACATTCCTAATATAAAATAACACAATGTGCAGCTTAAAATAAAACTGTTTTAATTTCTTTTAGCATCCTTAGTGGCTCTTTACTGCTGTACATATCCATACTTAAAGACATATTAAGGCAAGGACTCCAGATGTTGCAAACTTGAAGGAGCCACTGATCTGGAGATTAAGAACGGTTGGAGGGTGAATGTTCATTAGTGGTAATCATCTTCTATCTGAAGTCCCCTGCCAAGTCTTCTGTCTGTATGTTCAGGATAATTTTAAGAATTACTGTGGGGATTTTCATGCAGTTTTGTCTAATAGTTAGACTGATTCATGAGAAACATGTTTTTCATATAATTTACAAACATTTCATGCAAACTGGCTGAACTAATAATTAAAGTTGCCTGGGGGTGAATCAGCCCCAGGGCAGCACAAGCTGTCATTACTGCAAGGCCAACACAAGCTACTGCTGACTTCTTAAACAATCTGCAATGCAGGAGCACCAGATATTAAGCTGATAAGAAAAGATTTCTTGTAAAGAGTTAATGTTCAAAGGGGTGTGAAGTAATTATGGGAAAAGGTCACACCAATAAAGTAGCTCATGCTGGACTAGTGCTGCAGTACGGCAGCCGGCAACTAGCTGTAGCTCGTCCCAAGCTCCACTGTGATTGTGTGGACTGTGCTGCACTGGCACTGCAGTCAGGCAGCCAGCCTGTGGGCACAGCTCACACCAAAGCTGTGTTGTGTTTAGGCAGATTGGGCGACACAGTAAAATTCATCATTGCCACAGAATGTCATGCCAAATGTCAGTTAAATTTGGAATAGATAACATTTGTGCTTCCTAACAATTTTCCTTGCATCCAAAGCCTAAATCATTTAAGTTAAACAAAAGTAATGCTACATATTTGAAGCCAGGACAGGTCACTAGTCTCAATATAAATAGAAGTTCACTTCTTGCATCAATAATGATTAAGTGATATAGCCGCTTTCGCAACTTGGGTGAATGTGCTAGTTGGAGGCATGGTACAGGTCTTGCACTTGTGTCTTTCTACAGATATAACTCAGGTGTCAAGGTGTCATGAGCAAGAGTTGCATTAGAATGGAGCAGGACATTCTGGAGGTTGAGTAGTAGGAAGTCACATGGATTAAGTGAGATAGTCTCAAAGAGCTACTGACATGATGTTACACCAGCTTCTAGTATAGGAAATCCTGGGTGGAACACAAACAATGGACAAAAGTGAGGACCCAGTATTGTCATCCTGATGCTGGAGACTGAATGGACTGCCCTGCTGGGCTGCTCAAAATCTCTCGTATCAAGTGAGTGTCCACCTATATTGTTTGCATTGCTCATACTAAAGAATGTACATTCACACGGGATATCTATCCACATTTGACTTGATTAAAAAGTCTGTGACACATAGTATATTACACTAGATTAAAAGTCATAGATACGAAAATAATACCTAGTACGTGCCTGGAAAAAAGTATAGTAGCATTTCTATTCATATTTATATGAAACTGGAAAAACCTCTCTTCCAATTTCATCAGGCACATCACTGACTCAAACAATACAATTATGCATACACCTGGAGAGTTCACTAGGTGTGGCACAGAAGGACATCTCCTGCTTCCAGGTCATGAGGCATGACACCTGTCGCAACTTAAGAGCTGCTGTGGACTGCGAAAGACTCTCTTTGTCAAACAGCCAATATTTACAGTGCGCTCTGTGGTGAAGCTACTGATGATTTGTTTTTATCTACTGTCTACGTTTAGCTAGCACACTGACTTGCCAGTCTACCTAATGCAGTGCTGTCTTTATTCACTACTAAAATGACAGTTGAGTTTTCAGTAATGTATCAACAACATATGGGTGCACTGATGGCATTACTAGTACTTGGGTATTTCCCAATCAAATCTAGCAATAGTGTTCTACTGCACTATTCTGTGAGTTAGTCAACAAACTTCCCAACTACTGTATCAGCAAGAGGTACCCACTTCCTGAAGCACTGGATGTGTGTATTTTCAGTAACTATTCATTTCTGTGTTTTATTTGTACATAATTTGTGTTTAATAAAATCTGTGCTTACAACAATATCCATTTGAACCTATCCACAGCAGTCACGCCTTTGTCTCCCTCTACAATTTTTACATCCTCACTTCCCTCCATTACCAACTGTCTACTCCTTGAACGTGTAGGATGTTTCCTACCAAATGATTCCTTCCTTTAGTTAAGTTGTGGCACGAATTTATTTTCTCTCAAAGCAATTTCTGTACATTTTCATCAACATACACACTCTGCAAACCACCATATGATGTGTGGTGGGGCATACCTTCTACCACGACTAGTCATTTACTTTCCTGTTCCACTTGTTCACAAGGTGAGGGAAAACTGACTGTGTGCCTCCATATGAGCCCAAACTTCTTGGTACTTATGCAAAATGTATACTGGCAGCAGTAGAATCATTCTGCAGTCAGCTTCAAATACCAGTTCTCTATATTTTCTCAATAGGGTGCTTAAAAAAAGTCACCTTCCATCAAGGGATTCCCATTTGAGTTCCTGAAGCTTCTCCTTAGCAATTGTGTGTTGTCTGAACCTACCTATAACAAATCTAGCAGCCTGCCTCTGAATTACTTTTGTGTCTACCCCCAACACTCGAGGTGCAAGAATAGTTCACACTAGTGTTCAGCATGCTGTCTTCTTTACAGATGAACCACACTTTTCTAAAATTCTCCCAATAGCTGCATACTGCTGCTCACCCCATCTAGATGCTCATTTATATATAGACAGAAAATAATTTTGGTCCTATCACACTTTTTTGGAGCAATCAAGATGATACCCCTTTTCTCTGACAAACACCCACTGTTGAGGACAATATACTGTGGTTCTATTGCTTACGAAGTCTTTGAGCCACTCCAGTATCGGGCAATCTGTTCTGCATGCTCATACCTTCATTAACTGTTTGAGGTGGGCCACCATGTCAAACACTTTTCGGAACTCTAATAATATGGAATTTGCCTGTTGCCTTCCATCCATAGTGCGTAGTATATCGTGTGTGAAGAATGCAATATGATTTTCTTGAATTCTCGGAAAAGTCATTTGCTAAGAGTCAACGGTGGTAGTAGTTGCATGCTTCGTGCATAGATCTTTTTAGAGATGCACACACTTTTACTAACTTTTGCCTGTCATTTGCACATCCTGTTTCAAACCAAGAGTGCAACAGTCTCAGCTTTCTCAGTAATTTCCAAATTTTGTTAAGCCATGGCAGGTCTTTCCTGTCTTTAATGGCAGGTCTTTCCTGTCTTTAACACACTTACTTGGCAAATACTTCTCCAGAGCACGATGTGTAGTCCATTTAAGCTTTGCCCCTAATTCCATCATACTGGAACCATATAATATCAATTCATTTTCTAAGCAGAATGCTAACAACTACTTATCTGTTCTATCTAGAAAAAAATACTTTCTTAGCCTTCTCGATGGATTTATTAATTTCAGTAACTGTCGTCACTATGATGACATGATCACTAATCCCTGTCTCTATATTGACACTCCTCATTAGTTATCCCATCTACCAACCTAAGTTTCAGCATTCTTCTGTAAAATGACCTTTCCAAAAATGTTATTTTCTTTTTGTCTGTACTGTGTATCACCCACATTTCACTTTTTCATACATTCAAAAAATTAATTTCTAGCACTTAAGTTAATATTACATGTTAAAAAACGTTTCTTTTTCAGAATGGACTTTCTTGTTTTTATCAGTTTGCATTTTATATCCTCTCTACTTCTGCCATTACCAATTATTTTGTTGCCAGAATATCGAAACTTATCTATAACTTTTAGCGTCTCATTTCAGAATCAAATTCCCACTGCAACACTTGAATTAATGTGATTACATTCCATTAACATAGTTTTACTTTTTTATATTCATCTTATAAACTCATTTCAAGACTCTACCCATTCTTTTCAGCTGCTTTGCTACGACCGTTTTCATCTCTGATAGAATTACAAAATCGAGAATATTAGAAAAGGATAAATAGATACCCAACGCAAAGATGACACGAGTTACAGACGGGCATGATGAGAAGACAGTTACATATAAGCTCTCAGCCATAGCCTTTTTCAGAAAAGAGAAATGAACAAACATTCATGCAAGCAAGCAAGCACACCTCTCTCTCTCTCTCTCTCTCTCTCTCTCTCTCTCTCTCTCTCTCACACACACACACACACACACACACACACACACACACACACACACACACACACACACACACACACACAAAAGCATTACCTCCAGCAAGACAGCAACAGAAAGGTGTTGAAGTGGAGCAACTTTCCTGAGTGTGACAGGGAAGTGGTAGGAATAGCAGGGTATGGGTGGAGAAAGAGGACTCAGTACTGCCTGTTGGAGCATACAGAGACTACAAATGGCAGGACAGGGCTGACAGGCGCAACACTGAGAAGCTGGGGGGTGGGGGTGGGGGGGGGTGGGGGGGGGGGCAGAGAAGGGCAGGGAGGGGGAATGAAAAGGAGAAGATCAGAGATGGATAAAAGAGTGGTGGATGAGCCAACAGAGAGTAGTGCATAAGGAGTGTGAGAGAGGCAAATTGTGACATGGTGATAGAACAGAGGGTTGGAAACAGCTGAATGGCGGGTGTGGGGACAGTAGGTTACCATAGGTTGACACCAGGATGATTTCAGGAGCAGAGAACGTGTTGTAAAGATAACTCCCATTTGTGCAGTTCAGAAAAGCTGGTGGTGGAGGGGAGGATCCAGATAGCCCGAGTTGTGAAGCAGCCATTGAAATCAAGTGCATTATGTTCAGCTGCATGTCGTGCCAATGGGTGATCCACTCTGCTCTTGGCCACAGTTTGACAGTGGCCAGTCATCCTGGCAGACAGCTGGATGTTGGTCACACCAATATAAAAAGCTATAACAAAAAAATCAATTATTTATGAAATTATTTAATCAGATAGATAAAAAATCTGCTCGCCAAGTGGCGGCAGAACACACACATAAAAGTCAGTTGTGATTGGCAAACTTTCAGAGCCAGTGGCTCCTTCTTCAGGCAGAGGGTTGAAGGGGTAGGAAGAAGGGTGAAGGAAAAGAACTGGAGAGCCTAGGAAAAGGGGTAGATTTTGCGAAAGCCACCCACAACAGTGGGTCATGGGAGACCTACTGTACCTTCTTCCTTCCCCTTCAACCCTTCTGCCTGAAGAAGGAGCCACTGGCTCTGAAAGCTTGCCAATCACAACAGTCTTATGTATGTGTTCTGCTGCTGCTTGGCGAGTAGATTTTTTTTATGTCCAATTAAACAATATAAAAAGCTGAACTATGATATATAAAATGGCTCCTTTCACAGGTGGCCCAGCCTCTGATGGGGTAGAAGCAGCCTGTAACAGGAATGAAATAGGAAACGCTGGATGGGTGGATTGAGCAGGTTTCGCACCTCATTCTTGCGCAGGGATATGAACCCTACGACCGGGAGTTGGGATTGGAAGTGGCATTAAGATGGACTAGGATGTTGTCGAGGTCGAGTGGGTGACGGAATGCCATTTTAAAAGAGGGGTAGGAAGGATCTTCGGTAGGATGCCCCTAATTTCAGGGCACGATGATAGATAATCAAAGTCCTGAGGAAGGATGTGCTTCAGCTGTTCCAGTCTGGGCTGGTATTTGATGATGAGGGGGGGAACTTCTTTGTATCTGATTCTTGGGGATGGTAGGAAGACAGAGGCTGTGTCGGGATACGGTACAGAAAATCTGTTTGCGGCCTAGGTCTGGGGATTAGTGTCTGTAAGTGAAGGCCTGTTTTAGAACTTCAGCGTACTGGACAAGGGGGTTCTTGTCACTGCAGACACACTGGTGGATGGACTGTATGGGAGGGATATTTGGTGTGGAAGAAATGCAGGTACTGTTGGTTGGTTTAATATGAACCGTGGTGTGGATGGAGTTGTCAGAGAGGACATCAGTTTTGAGGAAGATGGCACATGGGGTTGAGGAGGACCAAGTGAAGGGGATGGGAGAGAAGGTGTTGAGGTTATGAAGAAATGAAGATATGGTGTCCATCCAACCTCCTAACGTCCTAGTCCATCCCTACGCCACTACCAATCCCAACCCCTTGTCACAGGGATCATATTCCTGTGAAAGATCAAACTGTAAGACTTGCCAATCCATTCCCACCCCTACCCCAGTACTTCGTATTCCAGTCCTGTCACAGGACTATCCTACCCCATAATGGGCAGGCCATTTGTGAAAGCAGTCACATTGTATATCAGCTCTGCTGCCATCATGGTTCAGGTTGTTTATAATGGTATAACTACCACCTAGCTGTCCACCAATATGAATGGTTACAGCGGAATGTGGCTGGGAGCAAAGTGAACCACACTGCAGCACTACAAGAAGCTGCCTACATCATACTTGATTTCAATGACTTCTTCACAACACGGACCATCTGGATCCTCCCTCCACCACCAGTTTTTCTGGATTGTACAGACAGGAAGTATCCTTACAACACATTCTCTGCTCATGAAATCATTCTAGCCTCAACCTATGGTAACCTACTCTCCCAACATTCTCCGTCCAACAGTTTTCCACTGTCTCTGTCCTCTCACCTCCTCACAATTCATCTATCCTAACCCTCATTGTGCGCTGCTCTCCGCCAGCTTATCCACTGGCCTTTTCTCCTTCTCTGCTCTTCTCCTTCTCTGCTCTTCCCCTTTCTGCTCCCCTTTTTCCCCCTCCTCTCCCTCTCCCTCTCCCACAGTCTCCCAACGCTGCGCCTTTCAGCCCTGTCCTGCCACCTCCAGTCCATGTGTGTGCTCTGCCAGGCAGCACTGATTTCTCTTCCCCCATCCATACCCTGTTTCCCTCCCCCTTCCACACCACACACCGAATTGTTGCTCCCATTCAGCACATTTCTGTTGCTCTCTGGCCGGAGGTAACGGTCACATTTGTGTGAGGAGTGCTTGCTTGCATAAATGTGTGTGTGTTTCTCTTTTCTGAAGAAGGCTTTGGCCAAAAGTTTATATGCAACAGTCTTCTCATTGCGCATGTCTACAACTCAATGTATCATCTTTACAGTAAGCAGCAATCTATCCTTTTCTGATATTGTTGATATTCCAACCTTGACTTTCCATTGTTCGAATTACAAAATCATCGAATCTTTTATTTCTTCCTAATGAATTTTAATTCCATTTATAGACTGAACAACATCAGGTACAGGCTATGACTGTATTTCACTGCCTTCTCAACTACCACTTCCCTTTCATGTTCTTTCACTTTTATACACACAGTCTGATTGTTATACGAGATGTATACAGCTTTTCACTTTCTAGGTTTTGTGCCCGCTACCTTCATAATTTCAAAGAGTGGATACCAGTATACATTGCCAAACACTTTCTCAAAATCTACAAATGCTATAACTGTAAGTTTTCTTATCTACAAGCTACCTTCTAAGGTAAGTTATAGGGACAGCGTTGTCTTAAATATTTCTGCGTATCTCTGGAACCCAAAATGACCTGACCTGGCGTCAGCTTCGGCCAGTTTTCCCATTCCTATGTAAATTATTTTAGCCAGTATTTTGGGATCACAGCTTAATCTGATTATTCTGTAATATTCACATCTGTCATCCTGCCTTCTTTGGAATTGGAATTACCCTATTTGTTTGAATATAGGCTACACTACCATATTTGTTTGAATATAGGCTGCACGTTTTTTTCCTAAATGTTGTTTTGTACTCAAACTTGTCATACTGCCAGGAGTAGTCCTTCATTATCAAGTAATTGAAGAAGCGGAGGGGAAAGAGAAAGACTGAGATCCTGAGGACCACAAGGGCCTAAAGCACACCATTATCAACTTTTTGATTGTATCATGTGTGCATGCTTCCAATATCTATGAATCTTACAGAGAACTAGCTTTGTCTATACTGTTGGCCCACCAATTTCACTGGTATTCACTTCCATATGGGTCCAAAGCACAAAGCATAATACTGTTGCTCTGCACTGCTCAATTATTATGTAGGATTGCCAACATAGTTTAGTGTTTCCATCATCTACATAGTTGTAGTACTTATTAATCAGAGGCATACTGGTAGCTTTACCTGAACCTCAAGCAACAGAATGTTCTTCATGAAAATGATTATCATGAGGACCACGAAGTGTTAGAACAAGTCAGAATTGTGTGTGTGGTACATTTCATATCTGTTCTTCATATTCTGACTCCAGTTTCTCATTCATTACAAACGTTACTATTGTCAAAACACACATTGTCACCAGCCTATATATGGAAATATTGTGAATTAACATTGATAATAAATATAATTCTTACCATTGATTATTTTTTCATAGTTAATATAGAAAGTTGACACTAAGTTAAAAAAAAGTCAGACCTATGAGACCGTTATTATGTCAATAAGTATGATTTTCACAGACATCTGTTTTTCTCAGAACTTTGTGGCTGTGATACATTTGTTTGCGTGGCCATCTTCCGCAGCAGCAAATGTGCAGTCAGATCAAGACAGATAACCTGTAGTAACAGATTCGTGTCTGTGCTTTGGGTCCTTAAGGTCCTCAGTGCCTTGATTCTTTTTCTGCTTGAACTTCATACTGAAACTTGTCCTATTGGTGATGAGTCACCCTCAGTTATGGAGGAGTTGAAGATGGGGAGGGAGAAAGATGCAACTAAGTATTTCTAACTGAACTTGCTCATAAATTTAGTCGTGCAACCTATGTTCAAGATTTACTTTTTACTTTGAGGGTAATTTCAAAAGTCCTGCACACTGCAAATGTGTGACCATTACAGTGGCGTGATCAAGTTGAAATTCAAGTCAGTTGTCAGTGAGCCTTTAGTTGTGATAGTATAGTTCACATGACTACGTCATGGGTTTCAAAATGGAAGCTTAAACCAAGTTAGGTTGGATTACAGCATCCCTACGTCAGAATTGAATCTCTATGTGGAAAGAAGTCAATGGAAATTTACAATGCTTTGCGATACGTGTGTGGGTTTTGCTTTGTTTTGTTTTAGTGTGCAAAAACAACTAGGGTCATATGTGCACATGTCAGAAATGTAGAACACGAAGAAAAAAAAAGATTTAGAAAAGACTACATGTTAAGCTTAATCGATGGAAGGACAGACAGCTAAAAACAGGTACTTGGAGAACGGTCCACAAAATATGCCCTAGAGAAACAGAGGTCTTGAACTAAAGATTAAATGTCATTTGCATTATTGCTATGACAGCCAAAAAGCAGAATGTGGTCAGTAGCCCACACATCATTCGCTAAAATTGCCAATAGCTCAAATGGCAAACAAAAATGAGAACATAAGTGGTTTTAAAAAAAAAAAGGGCATTCCATCAGGAAATGGCGAACTGTCAGAGGCTGAAGGCAATCAGCAGAAAGAGGTGGGGGAAAACCACTTTACAAATGGCGATAGCTAAAAAGACAGTGTCCAATACACAACCTATCTAAAATGATCTCCTAGTGGTGAGAGGGCCGAGAGGAGGTTTTCCAAGCTGCTGGGAGAGGCTTAATTCCACAGAGCTTGTTCCCACGAAGGGAGGACCAGTGCTGATATCAAAGTGACACCACCTGCTGACAGAAGGAAACACAGAGATCATCAGAGGGAATGGAAGAACTATTGGGCCGATGTATGAGGGCGGCAGCCTCGACAGCAGTGTCAGCAGCCTTGTTTCTCATCAGACTGACCTGACCAGGAACCCACATAAACATCACAGTGGCTCCATCAAGAGTGTGCAAATGACAGCTTTCCTGGACTCACTGCACTAAGGGATGGACTGTGTACAACACACAGAGGCTCTAAGGGCACTGAGAGAGCCGGAGCAGATGACGCAATGGAAAAGCCTGTGTCACCGGATGTACCGCGTGGCCTGATACAGGGCGAAGAGCTCTTCTGTAAATACTGAGCAGTGTTTCAGAAGCTAACGTCGCACATCATCAGTGCCAATGATGACGGCACACCTGACACCACAGTCAGTCTGAGGGCTATCAGTGTACACAAAGGTACTATTTTGAAGTTTTGTGCGCAGGTCATGAAACTTACAGCGATAGAGCAAGGTTTGAGTAGTGTCTTTACGAAGTGAATGAAGGCCGAGGTGAACACAGGCCACTGCATAAAGCCAAGGTGATAAAGGGTTCACTCCCATTGGGAAAGTGGCAGGTAATGTGAGATTAAGCTGCTGGATCAAGAGCTGAAAGTGAATTCCATGATTTAATGGAGAAGAGGGATGCCCCCTCTTACTGACAATCAAAGGAGTCCTCGAAGAAGGTGGCGTATGATGAGTGGACAGGCATGGCAGACAAATGGCACGTGTATCTGCTGAGGAGAAAGTCACGGTGGTATGACAGCAGTAGTTCGACAGCTTCGACATACAGACTCTCAACGGGGCTAGGGCACAAGGCACCAGTGGCCAAACGGATGCCACGATGGTGGATAATATTACGACAGTGAAAGAGGGATGGACGTACAGATGCATAAACAAAACACCCATAGTCTAGTTTCGAACAGACAACGGACTGATAAAAACGGAGGAGGGTGGTCCGATAAGCTCCCTAGGAAGTACCACTGGGGACACACAGGACATTGAGGAACCACATATAGCAAGCAGCCAAGTAAGACCTGTGGGAAGACTAAGACAGTTTTCTATCGAGTATGAGCTCCATGAATTTCACACTTTCAATGAACAGAAGAGCAACAGGCCCACAATGTTAGAATGGTGGAAGATACCAATTGTGCTGCCAGAAATTCATACAAATGAATTTTCAGTGGGAAAGCGAAAGCCACTGCAGATACTCCATGAGTCAAGATAATCAAGGCATCACTGAAAACACGCCTCAAGGAGACAAGTTTGTGGAGAACTTCAATAGATATCAAAATCATCAATGAAAAGTGAGCTGGAGATGCCCAGTGGAAGACAGGTCATTATAGGGTTAATGGGGACAGCAAAGAGGACAATTCTCAGGATGGAACCCTGAGGCACACCGTTTTCCTGGATAAAGGTGTCCGACAAGCCAGAACCCACATGAGCCTTGAAAACTTCATCTTTTAAAAATTCCTGCAGGAAACGGGCACAAGGCCACAGAAGCCCCACTTGTATAGAATAGCGAGGATACCAGTCCTCCAGCAGGTGTCGGAGACTTCCTCCATACCGAAAAACATGGCCGCACTCGGGTATTTCCACAGAAAACCATTCATGACATGGATTGACAACATGATGAGATGGTCAACCACAGAGCAGTGTGCTCGAAATTCACAATGGGCAGTGGTTATTAAATTGCAAGAATCAAGCCACCATACCAGGTGGGCATGAATCATATATTCCATCACCTTGCAAAAACAGCTGGTGAGGGAAATGGAGTGATAACTTGAAGCAAGGTGCTTGTTCTTGCCAGACTTAGGTACAGGTATGACAATGGCTTCACGCCAGCATCTGGGAAACGTGTCCTCTGCTCAGATGCGACTGTATGTACAAAGGAGAAAGTGCTTGCCGCAAAAGAAAGGTTCTGCAACATCTTAATGTGATCATCATCCAGCTTTGGGCACAGGAGCAGGCTGAAGTGAGAGCATGCTCTAGCTGCCTCATAGTAAAGGCAGCATCACAGCACACACTATTCTGAGAAGAGAAAGGTATTGCCTGAGCCTCCTCCACTCGTTTCCAATGGAGGAAGGCAGGATGATAGTGGGAGGAGCTAGAAATCTTCACAAAATAGTGGCCCAAGGTACTGGAGGTAGCAGAAGGGTCCACTATGACATCATCTGCTATGGTCAGACCGGACATTGGGGAATGGGCCTGTCCCAGAGAGCCATCGAAGGTTGACCCACAGAATGGAAGAGGGAGTGGAACTGCTAAAAGAAATAGTAAAGGAAATGCAGCTAGCTTTTCTGCTATCCTGAAGAATGCAAGGACAATGTGCATGCAACTGTCAGTAACAAATGCAGTTTGCCATTGTAGTATGACGGTTGAAAATGTGGAGAACATGTCTCCGCGTACAAATTGCGTTGCGGCAAACCTCAGTCCACCAAGGGACCAGGACACGGTGCAGTAAAGAGGAAGTGCGAGGAATGGAACATTGTGCTGCAGTAAGGATAACATTTGTAAGATATCCTATCTGGTCATCGCAACTGGGAAAATGTTGTTCATCAAAGGTCGCCAGGGAGGAGTAAAGCCTCCAGTTGGCCTTAGAAAGCTGCCATTTGGGCATGCACATAGGTTGAGTAGGAGTCAGCAATCGGATAGCATGCAGGAAATGGTCACTTGAGTACATGTCAGAGACAACAAACCACTTGACAGAATGGGTAAGATGGGCATTGCAGAAGAAGCGGTCCAAATGGGAAAATGTGTGAACGGGTGCTCCTGTGTTAAGGCAGATGAGGTTAAGTTGATTGAGAAGGTCAGCTAATACCGCACCTCTCTGACAGGTTCTGGGAAAACTGCAAAGGGGTTGGTGCACATTAAAGTCACCAAGGGCAGAGTGGGGGTGAGGGAGTTGCCCAATAAGCTGGAGAAAGTCTGTCCTGGTGACATCAAGTGAAGGAGGGATGTGAACAGTATAAAGGGAAACTGTCAAGTGAGGAAGAAAAATGTGGACTGCAACAGCTAGAAGCCAGGTAGTCAGGCAGATGGACTTACTATGATCATCATCCTGGATGAGCAGCACGACTCCCCTCGAGTTGGGATGCCATCCATGGGGGGAAGGTCAAAGTGGGCTGGGAAGAAATGTGAGAGTTCAAAGTGGTAATGAAGACACAATTTTGTTTCCTGGAAGCAAAGAACAAGCAGACGCTGTCATTCTAAGAGCAGCCGTAAGTCCGCTTTGTTGAACTGAGGGTTGTGAACATTCCATTGGAGGAGAGTCATGACAAGGAAAGGGGAGGAGAGAAAAAATGAAGGGGTGTCATCTCGGTGGCTGCCAAGTGCCAGCCTCCAAAAACTACAGGGCACAGAGGCTGCAGGATCCTGCTCCACGAGGTCTACAGAGGTGTCAGCATTCTCCTTCTGTCGTCCTGCAGAGACCAGGACGGAAAAATGGTTGGCAGTGTGCACCAGCGACACAGAGGTTGGTCAGGCGGGGGTATCATTTGATGACACTGTTGAGGAGACTCTCCAAGTCGGCAAAGCAGAAGAGCGTTTGCTTTTGTTTGACTTCTTGGAGCCTTTCCAGTTGGCAGGGTAAGACTCAGATGTTTGTTGGCTGGAGGGACACAGGAAGTCTTCGCGGGAGTATTCCTTCTTTCCTTTCCGGCCTGCCAATTGTGTAGCAGGAGGCTTTACCTTTGAGGCGAAAGTTTGGTGGCTTGTTGCAGAGCTGGAGGAGAGGACAGCGATGCTATCATGACACTGGGTGATTTCACAACCACAGTGCTGAATTTGAGACCGCATGTCTGCTTGGCCACATCCTTCGTGGAGCAAGATGTAGCAAGAACAGTACTGTAAGTGGAGGATGGTAGAATGCAGGGTTTCTGACTAGCCAACAACTTGCGAGCATCCGGGTAAGGTACTTTTCCCTTCAACTGGATCTCCTGAACAGCCCACAATTTCAGGAGGAGGCAGCATAGTCGCCTCCCTGCAGGGAGGAGGAGGTGGACAATCATCTTCGTAAGCATCCCTAACACAGGTTACACATTTGGTCGGGTGTTGACAGGTCATTGGTAGCAGCACATTGGGTTCGGAATGTATGGTCAGACTGTGATAACTTCATTACCCGCTTTGATCTTTGACAGAAGCAACACACTATCAAAAGTGAGAGAAAGAGTGTGTGTGGCCACTATGGGTGAATCTACCTTTTTCATCACCTGATGGACTGCAATGACACCCTGATCAGAGAGATATGTTTGGATTTCTGCCTCGGTCAGACCATTGAGCAGCCTAATGTAAATAACAACACAGAAATAATTTAGCGTTCGATGGGCCTTGACACCAATGATAGCCATGGAGGATTGAGACTGCAAGCAGTTGTTGTGTTTTAGAATCAGACGTAGTCTCCATAAGCAAAGCACCATTGTGTAAACAAGAGCAGGATTTCACAGGAGCACCAATTGTGTCAACATCTTTCTGAATAATAAACGGATTTACCATAGCAAAGGACTGACCATCTTCAGTAAGTGAAACCATGATGAATTGTGGTGCAACTGGAAGGGTCTTTGAATTGCTAGCCTCATTCCGTTTATGTTTAGTAGATGTTGACTGTGAAGAAGATGATCGGCTCATTGTGATAAAATACCCCACGATTGCCAGCATCTCTGATGGTGTGCTCCTTCCAACGGGGGGCCCCCTCAAAAGAGGGCACACCCACCTTAGGTGACTGTTCACACCTCAGGTCAGACCTCCTGAATGCTTGACAGAAGGACCATTAAGAAATTTGGGAAGCTCAGGCAATCACACCTCCCCGGCCCTCACCTGCACCAGGTGGTACGTGCAAACCCTACCTATCAACCTGGGCCTGGCATTACCCATTTACTTGCTACATGTCATGCACATGGGTGAAATGTGTGGGGATAGAGTAGTGGATCATAGCACAGTATCAATGTGATCTGTCTGTTTCTGTGAGAGTTGTGTAAGCACTGACGACAAACAAGAAATGGAGGCCATCAACTGCAAGACACTACACCTCTCAGGTTATTGTTATGACAATTTGAGTTAGGATTGAAAATGTGAGGAAATAGCATATGAGGCCAGAATGTCTGTCACTTCATTTTACAGAATAACAAACATTAAACATGAGAAAAGTTGGCGACAGATGGGTTCTTGCATGATCTGGGTGAAGAGCAGAAAGCAGGTCACAAAAGAACCGGAGAAGAATTGCTTCCATGTTGTCAGACAGAAGGAGGACAGTTTCTGAAAAGGATTGTTGTACTTCATGAAATTTAGATCCAAGATTTTGAGGCAGAATTGAAATTTCAGTCATCACAATGGAAAGGTTCAGATTCACCGTGCCCAAAAAAATGCTGCCACCAACACTCAAAAGATGAAATTTATGATGTTCTTTGCGTATGACATGAACAATGTCATACATACAAACAGAGTACCAGGTGACATCTGTAACAGTTGCATACACTACAAGCTGTTTCTGCAAAAATTTTTGCACCCGAAAATTCATCAAAGAAGGCCTGACATGATTGCAGCTGGATTCCTCATTTTGCACAACGATGCAAGATCGAATATTGTGTTGGTTGTGAGAGAAACACTTGACAAATATCGATGTTGTATACTTTCCCCCACATGCTATACAGGCCTCGTATGAGCACACAGGACTTTGATTTGTTTACCAAATTGAAGGAACAACTCTGTGGAAAATGTTTTGATACAATTGATGAAGCTTCCAGTGAGGTGTCTCAAGTAATCAGACAGCTCAATAATGAAGGTGCCCAATACAGAAGTTGTCTTCATGTTGGGAAGCTGTCACAAGCAAGAAGCAAGAAGGGAAATGATACTAAAGGCCTGTAAACATATTTTGTAGGATAAATTACATTCTTCAATTCTGTCTTACAGTGTGCAGAAATTTTGAAATGAGCCTCATATAATCTCACATCAACCATTCTCGTATGACATATATTCACTTAAATATGGTATTACATTCTTCTTTAAGTTTGAGGGTATTTTTCCTGACTTATACATCTTGCACACCAGTTGGAACAATTTTGTTATGGCTGGCTTTCCCAAATATCATCAATATTCTGAGGGATTGTGAACTTCTCCAGGGTTAGATTCTACAGTGTTCTGTCACATTCTTCTCATAGTATCATATCTCCCACCTCACCTTCATTTACATCCTCTTTCCTTTTCGTAATGTTGTCTTCAAGAGTGTTGCCTCTCTGAAGTCCTTCAACATGTTTCTTTCATCTTTCAGCCTTCCCTTCTTTACTCATTAATTGCTTGCCATCTGAGCTCTTGGTATTAATACAGGTGCTTCTCTTTTTTCGGAAAGTTTATGTAACTATCCTGTAAGTAGCATCTACCTAGTCATACCAACATCAAAAGCTGTGCAATGCTTGCAGCAGAGCAGGTATGTGACATGGCTGCTTTATAGGCAGTCTGGCCTCTGATGGGGTAGCATAAGCCTGTGACAGGACTGGAATAGGAAGTGCCGTGAGCAGGAAAATCTTGCAACCGTGTCTTTCACATGGATATGATCCACGTGACAAGGGATGGCTTTTCAACATGCCACTTTCCCCTAAACTCCCAACCAATACTCCTCAAAATCCAGAGCTGGAACAATCCCTGAACACTGTTGTTAACATTTCCATCAAAATCCTCAACCCCCACAGAAGTTCCAGTCTTAGCCAAACAATTCAGCTTCAGTCCTACACCCAAATTTAACCAAGTTGCCTCATCAAATATCTACTCTCCTCCCAATCCCTGCAATTAAACACTTGTTTGCCACTAACCCCTCCAACCAAAGCCAACCTAATTCCAACTTTGAACCCTGCCTCTCCCAGTTCATACCACCATTCAACCTCGATCCACCCCCTCTCCCACCTAACCACTTCCTGATCACCGTCCAAGAATTCCTTACCTCAAACTTGGCCTCACATCCTTCCTCAGGTTGCTTCTCAGAATACCAACCCATCAGTAGAAGAAAGGACAGTCATATACTGGCTCAGCAATTCTACTTGCAGGCAAAGGTTCCACCACTGTTGTTACGAATCGCAGTGACTACCTAGCGGAAAGCCTCTGACAATGATCTGACTCCTCCACCTATAAACTCTGTCACACTGATCCCATCCCAGAAGTCCAATATAATCTCTGATCCCTGCTTGAAGTCTTAGGCTCATCCCAGAACCACTTATCTGGATCCATTACCCTCCTCACCCCCTATGACACATCAAACACCAATCTTCTACATGCTCCCTAAAACCCACAAAAACAACAATCCAGAATCTGGTTACTGTGCTCCCACTGACAATAATTTAAAATCCCACTAACCAACACCTCTAACCAATTGCGTGAACTTTATGCTTTCACATCAAAGATACCAACCACTTCCTTCACTGACTCTCCATGATCCCAACCCCTTTAATTTCTGAGTCCCTTTTCGTCAATGTTGATGCCACTACCCTACACACCAACATCCCTCATGCCCATAGTATTGCTGCTATTGAATACTACCTCTCCCAACATCCTACAGACTCCAAACCCACTACCTCATTCATTATACACTTTACTAACATTATCCTAATTCATCAATTTACTTTTGCTTTGAAGGGAAGGTATTTGTTTGTATACATACAAATCTGCAGCACAGTCATGGGCACCCACATTCCATCTTCCAGTTTGTTTATGAGCCATCTAGATGAAAGCTTCCTAGTCTTCTAAAACACCATTCCTCTGGTCTGGTTCAGGTACACTGATGATATCTTTATGATCTGAACTCAGGGCCAAGACACCCTACCCCCGTTCCTTCACAATCTCAACACCTTCTCTCTCATCAGTTCCACCTGGTTCTGCACAACACAGCGAGCCACTTCTTGGACATTGACCACCTTATCTCTGATGGTCCCGTCCACACCTCTGTTCACATTAAACCCATCAACAGTACCTGCATTTTGATGGCTGCCATGCCTTTCGCAACAAAAATCCCTTCCATACAGCCTGGACACAAAAATGGCATATCCGCAGTGTCAAGAACACCCACACCCAGTATGCTGAAAGTCTAATAGAGACCTTCACAGGCAGGCTCTGTCCCTCAGACCTAATCCACAAACAGATTTCCAATGCCATATTCCCACACATTCTCAATACTCCCACCACCCCAAAAGAACCAGCTACAAAGGAGTGCCCCCTTCGTCACCCAATACCACCCCAAAAGTTTTGGAACAATTGTACCACATCTTTCATCAGGGCTTCGATTAGCTACCATCATACCCTGAAATGAAACACATCCTACCCAAGATCTTTCCCAGCCCCCCCCCCCCCCCCCCCCCCCAGTGGTATTCCATCACTTACCCAACAGCCATAACATCTTAGTCCATTCCTCAGTCACTCTCAAGACCACGCCACCCCCCTTGTCCCACGAGTCATAACCCTGTGGAAAGCCCAGGTAAAAGGCCTGCAGGATTCATCCATTCAGCACTTCCTACTCCAGTCCTGTCTCACGCTTATCTTACCCTATCAGAGGCTGGACTACCTGTAAAAGTAGCCATGTCATATACCAGCTCTGCTGCAAGCATTGAACAATACTGAACATTTACATGAACAGCAGCACAAATGACATCACAGGATTGCATTAGAGAAATACTGAAAAACATAAAGCGAGAGATGTTTGAATATAGACATTAATTTTCCTATGAAATCCTATTTACAAAGTTTCAAGAAGCAGAATTTATGAAGAATATAGAGATAGTCCTTATATATAATTATCCCATAGGGTCTAATTTTAGTGTACACTGAGGTATTTACTCAGTCATTATTATTGAGCTGAACATGCAATTGGAACAGGAAGATAACATGTGGTGCCCCATTAAGTACCCTATGCCATGCATTTTACAGTGGTTTGCAGATCATGCACATTGGTAAAGATGTGTATAGACACATTTCAAAAGATAAATCTGCTACCAATAATTCGCCCATATAATGTGTAAAAGTGGTCACTTAAAGAATGTTATTGCTAAAACCAAAGTATATACATGTCTCTGTGCAGAATGTCCAGTGAGTGCAGTCAACGGTATTAGTGATAAAACATGGGCAAGCAAAGTGCAGTCATTCATCATGTTTTACCATCAAAGTCCACTGCCTTTACTAGGTACACAGAATTGTCCCTTTTGATTTCTTGGCTACTAAAAGGTGTACAACTTTGCTCCTACCGTTTTTTTTTTCCCAACATTTGAGACTTTAATGAGACAAATTAGTTAAACATGTATCATTCAAAGTATTTTCCATCGCTGGCTACTACTTTCTCCCCTCTTTCAGCTAGCGTACGAAGCCCCCATCAATAAAATTGTTCATCTTTTGAAGCGATCCACAAATCGATCCAATTTGTGACTTCTTCATGAGATCAGAAGTGTTGGTCAGCCAGGCCATTGATCTAAACAAGTGACAGTCAGAGGCAGTAATGTCTAGAGCAGTGCTTCCCAACCTTTTCAGCTGGCGGACACCTTCTACAGTCAAAAATACATTGCGGACCCCTAGTCAGCAAGAGCATAGTAACTTTAAATTTCAGAGCGAAACCCAT
Organism: Schistocerca gregaria; assembly: GCF_023897955.1. Taxonomy (NCBI): domain Eukaryota; kingdom Metazoa; phylum Arthropoda; class Insecta; order Orthoptera; family Acrididae; genus Schistocerca; species Schistocerca gregaria. Next base: position 519,093,394 of record NC_064924.1, read on the forward strand.
GGGAACTGAAAGCTTCTTAATGTAAGTGCCATGTTCCCAATGACCCCCCCCCCCCCCCCCCCCGAAGTATCAACAGTCTTTGGAGCTTCTTGTGATTGTTCTTCCTTTGGTCGTCCTCCCTCCTCATTCATTTGAACTGGAAACTTCCCTTGTTGTGAAGGCGATGGAGAAACCACACCCTTCTTCAATGATCCCGACTTCAGCCACGGATCCATGTTAGAAGTAATAAACTGGTCAAAAGTTGACTTATGAAATAGGTAGTGCACTGACAAAGCAAGTTTAACATTTAATGATGCCTGGGGCCGCATACGTGCCAGCGAGCGCTGTGATTGGTCAACAGAGATCGCTCCGCGCATGCGTAAAAGGTTTCAGCGCATCTAGCACCATGAGCCGGGGCACAAATGACCTCCATATTGTTGCGAAACAGTCGATCAGAGAAGCCGCATTCTCCAGCACTAAACTGTGTATGAGTTCTCACTTAGTAACAGCAAAGGCTTCTTGGGAATACGACCCGAAGTCAAAGTACCCATGTTCTTCACAAGAAAGAAATAGTGACGAATTTGATTTTCACGTTTTTATTCAGTAATTGTACTCATTATTTTAGACAATTTGGTGGAAGGTGGCCGTGGACCACCTAGAAAGAGCCGGCGGACTCCTAAGGGGTCCGCGGACCACACGTTGGGAAGCTCTGGTCTAGAGAATACGGCAGGTGGAGTAGGACTTCCCATTTTAATGTTTCCAAGTACGTTTTGACCTCATTTGCAATGTGGGGTCGAGCACTTACATGCTGCAAAATCACTTTATAGCGCCTCTTGCTGTATTGCAGCCATTTATCTTTTAATACTCTCCTCAAACACATTAACTGTGTTCGATAACGAACACCTGTGGTTGTTTCACTTGGTTTTAACGCTTCATAGAACACGATGCCGAGCTGGTCCCACCAAATGCAGGGCATGATCTTGGAGCCATGAATATTCAATTTGGCCATCGACATGGAAGCAATGCCAGGGTATCCCCATGATTTTTATGGTTAGGGTTATGATAATGAACCCATTTTTCGTCCCCAGTCACAATGCGATGCTGAAATCCCTTCTGTTTTTTCCTCTGAAGCAAGTGTTCGCAAACACTCAAATGCCATTCAATGTCTCTTGCTTTCAGTTCACACGAGATCCAAGTTCCTTCTTTCTGAATCATGCCCATAGCCTTGAGACATTTTGAAATGGCTTGCTGTGTCACTCCCACTAATCATGCTAATTCTTCTTGAGCTTGATACGAATCTTCACTTAGCAATGTCTCGATTCTGTATCTTCGAAAACATTCTCTCTTCCACCACTATGCCGGTCTATGACGTTAAAATCACCATTCTTGAAGTGTTGAAACCACTCACAAAACGTTCTTTCACTAATTAGCATCCTTACCATACGTACTTGAGAGCATTTGATGAGACTCAGCCACTGTTTTCATCATACTGAAACGAAGCAGTAACACCTCCCTCAAATGACAAGAATTAGGCTCGTAAACTGACATTTTCAATCAAGAACAACTTTATGATGCAGACACAAATCGAATAATGTTTGAATGAGGTTACGTTGACCGAGGTCCAAGCTAACCACCTGACGTCTGTGATCTGTTTCTTTCGACTGTTACTTACCGTTGCCGCCACCTATCAGCAAACAGCAGAAGCAAAGTTGTACACCTTGTATAATTTTTTCCAAATTTATTCACTACAATATTTACGAATGAAAATATTCAATGTCAATTTCATCAACTCATTTCAGCATAAGAGCAGCCAAAGAGAGCAGAACGCTACCAATTACTCATTGTATTTTAGCAGTTCTCATAGAGTGCTTGCAAGTGAAACTCTGTACCTCTACAGTTATAAATAATGATGGAAGAATATTAGATAATGATCCACTCAACTGATTAATTGGATACATCCTACATGAAGATACACTAAGTGGATTAGAACTTTCTTTCAACTCTGTCCTTTCTCAATTCCAAAATAAAATCTTCTCCTTCAGACCCAGAGCTCACTCAGATTTGGAGGGTGTGGAGGGGTGATGGGCAGAGGGGTGTGGGAGATGATACCCAAACCTAATGAGAATCATGATTAAAATGGTTTGTTTATTACGAAAGAGAAAAATATTGTAGTTTCCATTGAAGCAAATTGTGTATATAAATGGATGCAATATCAGAAAAGGGTAATTTCCAAGAATGATTGTCTATGAAAGTCACAGTGTACAAATGAAACATATTGAATGTGCGATCGTAAATCAATCATGCAACCCCAGTTGCGGGTGTTAAGATCAATTATTTGTAACCGTCACTTTTATCTGTTTTCCATCATTCCCTTACTTGCTCTAAATTACGTACCTCCACAAATTATTTGTGAATGGCTAGGTAAACCCAGACGATTTATGTCATTACTGAGTGGGATGTATGGTGTTCTTGAAGTTCCTTCGTCAAGATTCTCTCACATGGAAAAATCTAATTCCATGTTTATGCAGCGTAGAAAATTGTTCAACATTTTGTAGCAAATTTGGAGTACTACAAGACAAGGAAAGAAGGGACTGTGTAGCCTGTGGTGGTGCGAAGTGTGTAAAACTCTGTAAGAACAGTTTCAATGCTGAAATACCGTTACAATTTCATTGCGGACAGTGCGGAAAACGAACAAGTATCAGGAAGAATACATGGTTCAAGTTTTCCAAATTATCCATCCAGATCACCGTAATGGACTTTCACATGATGACAACACTGACATCGAGTACGATAAGTCGTCTCCTTTACAATTAAAGGTATTTTTGTAACACTCTTCCTTTGTCGTTGCTGTAGTGACCATCATAAACATACTCACAACGCCCGCCAGAGTCGCACGATCGATTTACCATCACACATTCAATATGTTTCGTTTGGACCCAGTGACTTCGATAGGCAATCATTCTTGGAAATTACCCACAAAAGTAACATTTCTAACTTTTTTAAGGACTTTTCACTTTTCTTATTGGGAGATGTCTGAGCAGGAAAAAAGGGTAGCCAAGAAATTCTACAAATACACCACAGGGAAAAAATCCCAATACCAAAAAGTAATTAATGCAAAGTAATTAAATTTCAGGAATACGTTTGTCTAGGTAACATATTTAAGTGATTAACATTCCAAAGATCCCAGGTTAATGCAAGTACAAGATAAGCCATTGCAAATGTGAAATGCTGACACTTTAATAACTGGGGTAACTTCCAGAACGTTGAATGCAAGCATGTAAACTTGCTTGCTTCGTGTTGTACAGATGCCAGACGTCAGTTTGTGGGATGGAGTTCTTCGCTTGTTGCACTTGTCTTTCAATACAGGGACAGTTAATGCTGGCTGTGGATGATGCTGGAGTGGTTGGATGATGATGATGTCCCACACGTGCTTGACTGCAGACAGATCTAGTGACTGAGCTGTTCACTGCAACATTGGATTACAGCATCACTATGTGAACAAACATTAGCCAGTTGGAAAACACTCCTTGGAATGCTTTTTGTGAATGGAAGTGCAACTGATCGAATCACCAGACTGACGTACAAATTTGCAGTCAGAGAGCATGGGACACTCATAAGAGTGCTCCTGCTGTCATACAAAAATCACAACCCAGAGCATAACTCCAGGTATAAGTCCAGTCCGCCTAACATGCAGACAGGATGGCTGCAGGGCCCCAACTGGGCTAGTCCTAACCAATAATGGCCATCACCAGCACCGTGGCAGAACCAGCTTTCATCAGAAAACACAACAGGCATCCTCCAATGAACCCTCGCTTGTCACCGCTGAAGTTGCAAATGGCAGTGGATTGGGGTCGGTGGAATGCATGCTACAATGTGTCTGGCTCGGAGCTGCCTTGAAGTAACTGATTTGTAACAGTTCATTGTGCCAACTGCTGCTCAAATTGCTGTTGCAGATGCTGTACGATGTGCCAGAGCCATATGGCACACACAATGGTCTTCCCTCTCGGTAGTGCCAAATGGCTGTGTGAATGGCATTCTTCTTCTGACCGTACATTCTCGTGACCACTACTCCCAGCAATCATATACAGAGGCTACATTCCTGCCAAATCTTTCTGCAGAATAGCATAAGGAACATCCATCTTTTGTAGCCCTATTACACGGCCTCTTTCACATTCAGTGAGGTTCTGACAATGGTGTCTTTGTCACCTTAAAAGCATTCTTGTCTAACATCTACTCTCCAAATCCAATCTCAAAGTCAACTATCACTTACAACTGTTATAACGTGTATTTAAAGCAAACCTGATTTGCATCGTCATAGTGGTGCTACTACCACCACCCTTATGAGATGGACTCAAAATTCTAACAGATATCATCTTCCAGGTGTAGAAACATGCCTACTAAGTTTCATTTTTGTCACCCAACTCCTCCTTGGTGCTGCGTTCTGCCCCACCCCCAATCCCGTCAGTGTATTAAGTCATTTTGCTTGAAAAACAAACAAATTCTGAAAGGTCTTCGAGGAGTGTTTTGATTACAAAAAAAAAAAGAAAACAAAAAAACTCTGACCAAGGAAAAATGGAATGATGGTAGAGTTTAACGTTTCGCTAATGGTGTGGTCACTGGAGAAAGAGAGATGAATAAAGCTACTTAACCAGCAGCAACAAACATCACCTAAAATACAGCATGCCAACGACCATTGCCACACTTAAGCTATGATAAAAGAGAAATAAATAATACTACATCTTTCAGACACAATATGGCACAAGAATGGTGAATCACAAACATATCTGTTACGACCACTAAACTGAAGAAATATATGTCAGCATTAATATTCACACTGGCAATAAGTTCACAAAAATTAAGAGCTAGCAATAATATATAATCATTTTATATTCTAGTTACATCCTCCTCTCTGTTTCATTTCATTCAGTGCAGGCTTACTTATTTGAATGTAGCATATGTTTCTGAACACATGAATATAAGTTTAACACAGAAAAAAAATATTTTTTTAATAGATATGAAGGAGGGGGGGGGGGGGGGTTGAAGATTGTTACTGGGCATGTATTGAGGCACGTGCAAAGTTTGAAGTAGTCACAGAACGCTACAATTATTGAGAAATGTAATTACTATGGATTCTAAATGTAGTTAAAACAAGGATATATTGATAGAATTAGCAGCTAGACACAGAACAATAAATAAATAAATTATTACACCATGAAAACTTTGACAGGCAGATTTATCGACATGAGTGGCTAATGTTACATACTGGACCCCCCACCCCATGCAACCTTCACTGTAGCAACACACTCATCTGTAACACAGCCCAGATTCTAGGTTGGGCTGGAAGGTGTCAATTCGTTTGCTTATTGGCGAAGCCAATGAATGTGAATGCTGAAAATCTGGTTGTGGTTTTAAACTGACTGGCAGCAAAGCATGTTTACATCTGCACCATAAAGGAAAATACAACAGGGGTCCAATACATAACTTTTACCCACACAACATCTTGTCATAGTCCTGCATTGGTTAAATACATTTTTTTTAAATATTATTAACATGTATTATTTCCCAATTTACCTTGAGTAGTACAACAAATTCCAACACCCTCCTAACAGGTCTTGGAAATGTCCGTGCATATGCCAAAGCAGCTTTAAAGAAAAGTGCATGGAACAGTCTGTCTCTCACATTGATTAAGGGATTCTGATTGTTGTTGTTTCGAGCTCTGTTGTTGTTGTTCCCATTTTCAGGATTTATATTCGCATCTGGAGCTGGTCCTGGATCTGGCCGCACTCCTTCTGCACCCACCAGCTCCTCTCGTGGCATTGCTTCAATTGGTATGAAATTTGCAAATAATTCTGAAAGAACCCATTGCCTTATGAACTCAGCTCTGCAAGAGAAATGTCATTTCAATGCTTACTGTATCTATAAATTATTAATGGATAATCTCTCGTTGAAGGTATTTAGGAACTTCCCAATACGATTCACATAACTTCTAATCCACAGAAACACCACTAATTTCAAATTTAAAACTGGAGTACTTCAAATACTGCTCAGATCCATGTGCAACAATATATTAATCATACATAGTCCCAGCATTTAAAAGAAATCTCCATTAACCTCCAAACATCCTCAGTGATAAAATGTATAAAAAAATAACCTCTTATGAGTTACACATTGACAGTTTCAGAATGGTTTCTTATTATTTTACATGAAGAACAACAGCTATATTGGAATAAGAAATTTGGAAACAAATTTCTATATTATTATTAATCCACCCACGAACACAAGCTAAACATGACCTTCAGTGAAAAAGTAAAGGTTTCCAAATCCTAACTACAGCTGCTGACGGTTCATGTATGTAGGACAGTCGGTAAATTAAATTAAATACAAAAACTGGCAAGAAATGGTCAATATCACAGAAGAAAAAACTATAGTGAATCCATGTACAGATTTTTCGGATGATAAAAGGCACAAAGCATCGAGACAAATACCAAGTTTATATGCATTCCTTTGAGGGTAAAACAACAAGAGAAGAGATGGCTTGTAGCAAGTACTAAAAAGAGATGACTTGTAGCAAGTACTAAAAAGAATACTAAGCTGGCTTTACATGCAAATCTTCTAAAGTCCTATAGTAGAGTTCACCATAAATTATCTAAAAGTTCTGTAAGGTAATCAAATTGTAGTACTTTATGCTTTGGAAATGTAATATCAAACACAAAGAGTTATATGATACCTATCATGATACTAACATTATTCATGTAATATTTAATGACAAAAAAATAAATTTTATTTATTCATATCAAATTAATCACTCTAAATCCTCCACTGTTGTAATACACTTCCAACATTACCAAAACTGAATAGAAGAAGCATGAACGAGGCATTTGAGTATGTTACTGGCAACACATAAGGAACTGAAATTTACTATCATTACAGAAGAATACGAAATTTAACAGATGAATGCGAAAAGTTCCAGTGTCAGATGTAGCACAAAGGTGAGAGCAAAGTATGACCTGTCAACGTGAGTGAGTGTTAGTAATATATCTGGAATCATGCGACAGACATATCTGGATCAGCACAACACTACCAGTTTATTTTCTCCAGTCTCGTACGGAAAAATAAGTTCACAGTTAACCTTCAACAATAATAAACGATATTAACGGCAGGGTACTAGGTTTATAATAAAAACAGTGCGAATGACTCCAGCCGAAAATACTGCGACAAGTATCGTTCGTGCACTGCTTTATTAGTCATTGCAACAGTTGACATCATTTAATTTTTAAGTGTTTGGGAAATTGGCAACAAATGTTACTATACCCACTACGCTCCGTACGGTGTCTGCTGTCCACTGATAAACAAATCCATTATTTTGCATAGCTGCTTTAGAATGCACTGTGAAATCCTCCGCAGACTTTGCTCTTGGTTACCGGGTCAATTTCAAATTACATGACGATTCCTACAATGTTTTTGGACAGATATGATGCTGGTTACATGGCTCACACACAACACTGTTACAACATTGGCAAACCTGAGCGTTATTCGGCATAGCGCTATTGTTATGTTATTAGCAGAACGGCATTATGTGTCGTCATTGTGTATTGTGATAGTTGCGGCTTCATTATGACATGTCAGTTGCAGGGAGCTTTTCAGAGAGTTTCAATTTATAGTTTCACATACACAATTTAACGAGTCTTTAAGATTTAGAAACTTCGACGACCGCATTTCGTATGAACGATTTTCATAAATTATCTTTGGCTCGAAGTCCTGCATTACACATTTCTAAACATCTGCGATGGTAGCTAACTTTCATAATATAGGACGTTATGTCATTTCTGTGCTGTAAAAACTGGATGTCTTGCCACACTAAGATTTTCGGCCTTGTGATACCCTGTTTACATCCCTGGTAAGACTGTCGGTTGAGTTCAGTAGGGCAGATGTGGTTCTCGTTATGTCAACTTATGAGTCGGTACACATCCGATTTGGATGGCAGAAACGTTATATTAATTTATCTCGAAAGCTGCATTTTATCTTTTTCAAAAATTATCACCCACGTTGAAAAACAACACGCATAATGTTTTTGTTTTTTTTTTGGGCTAGAAAACAGGAGCCACCACTGTCAGATTATCGCAGTTTAAGGCAGTAGGCAAACGTTCAGCAGAAATTGACAGTTTGCTATAAAAATATGAGTATCATCTGTTTTCCCTTTGGCATTAATTTTCCCATAAGCAAACATTGCAGCGTATATACGAAGTTGTGTGCAATTTGCAGGGACTGAGCTTCTCATGCTACAGACTTGTAGCATTTTTTTAAACATTTTCATGAAATTCTTTCTACGTTCGTTGTTATAACCATTAAATAATTACGAGAGTATAAATAAACATATTGATCAGCCAGAGCAAAGTCTTCAGGATATTGATCATGTAACAGATACTAGCCCAAAGCCATCATCTTCTGGCAATTCTGCATTTCATATCTGAGACCAAAATAATGTTTGAAGGGATGCTACTGGGTACACTCTCAACTGACTGTGCCCCAACATGGAACTGTCTCACATAAAGATGTTGTTTTAGTAATTTGTGAGGTCAGTTGTATGGTGCAGTACAACAAAATGTCTTTGAAGGTTGACATAATATCCAGGCAACACTAAGCTAAATCATTCACACAAGTACTACACTTTGACATTCAATGGTTGTTATTCATTTGTAGGTAAAGCGGCCAGGGAGTGAACCAGATTACCAAAAGAGATCTTAAACATCTGATGTGAGACTGTAGATCATCATATGGAGCACAAATACTTTGTACTGCAAGAAAGTAATGTGACTGTAGTTATGTAGTACGTACACACCAAATAGCACCCACTTGCCTACCTTATTATGAGTATATAATATAAACAAAGATAAGAAAGTCTAGTCACCAAGTGGCAGCAGGGAACACAAACACAAAAGGATTTGACGATTACAAGCTTTTGGAGCCAGTGGCTCCTTCTCAAGGCAGGAGAGTTGATGGGGAAGGAAGAGGGTTGAAGGAAAAGGACTGGTGAGGTTTAGGGAAAGGGGTTCAGTTCAGAAAAGTCACCCAGTACCCCAGGTCAGGGGAACTTACTCATCCGGTAAGTCTATCCTGGCCTGGGGTGGCGTGTGTGCGCGCGCGCGCACCTGCCACCACTTGGTGAATAGATGTTTTATCTATCTGTATTATATTATGAATAATTGATTATGTACTATGAATATATGTAGTACATTCCTAGATCTTGAAAAGGCCTTTGACCGGGTGCCATACAGTCTCATCTGGCTAGCACTTTGACAGCATAATGTGCCAGAGCAGCTTATTAACTGGGTGCAGTTACTTTATGCGCAGCCATGAAGTTATGTCTGTACAACCTCAGAACTATCCAAGGACTTCCCCATCACAGTCAGCGTCCATCAAAATTGGTTTCAGATAAAGCACGGTTTAAACAGAGTTTGAAAGACTTTTTGATAGGTAACTCCTTCTACTCAATACATGAATATCTTAACAGAGACTGTTAAGTCAGCTTAAGTATAAATATCTGTTAGATTTCAGTTTTGACAACACATCATCACAACAGTCAAGCTTAGGTATTTACCTAAATTCATTAATAGTGGATAACAGTGTTTCATTCTAACAGTGTGTTAATTCTGTAAATATTAGCTGTCTCAGTTTATTGCATTATTTTCGACTATCTCCTGACAAATGATCATGGTAGTAAGTATTATATTCAAATGTTTTATGTTTTTATGTCATACTTTCAACATGTTCCACACCCTTGAGAATCATCTCATTTTTTGGGTCTATGGAACCAAAACTGAATCTAATCTCAAGGTTCTGCATTATCACCACTTTTGCACATTCTCGCAATGGACACTGTGACAGCTGACCTGCACTGGCCATTACCATAGACCCTACTTTTTGCTGACGAGATGATGCTGGCAGCAGAAAACTAGCTTGATCTGCGGAGCCTAACTCAAGAATGGAGTGACCGGTTGGTTCAACACGGTTTGTGCCTTAATTTGAAGAAAACGGAGTACATGACATCAGACAGACATGAAATGGGAACCATCATAATTAATGGTGAAGACCTGACTCGTGTGAGTAAGTTTAAGAACCTTGCTTCCACAATCACCATTGGCAGACTCACTGAAGAGGTCAACACCAGCACTCAGGCAGCCTGGTTGAAGTGGTGAACAGCAACCGGAGTCACTTGCGACCACAGGATGAAATAAAAAATCTGTCACACTGTCATCCGACCAATTGCCTTGTATGGTTGTGTGTGCTGACAGACTACAGTTGAGACAGAATGCCACCTAAGTGTAATGGAAACGAAGATGCTAAGGTAGACAGCGGACCTCACTAAATTAGATCATGTTTCTAATGACAGCATTAGGAAACATTTTAGTGTTGCTCCGATCCAAGACAAGATGCGGGAGAGTCAGTTTCAATGATTCGGGCATGTGATGACTCTATATAGCCAAGGCGGGTTACACACTTGAGGTTGTCGGCTGTAGACCCCAAGGACTACCTATGCAACATTGGGCTGATACGATTCAGAAAGATCTTAAATGCTTCAACATCCACCCAGATGCAGCCTGCGATAGAGCAAAATGGAGGCAGCGGACCCATGTAGCGGACCCTGCAGACATGCAGGACAAATACTGAAGGGAGAAAAGAGAAGAAAAAGAATATATGTAGTACAAGGTGTATTAAGTAAATTATTGCCATAAAAGTATCAAAGCTTCTTTTCAACTTAGGGTTAAAAAAAAATAAAATAAAAAAAAAAAGTTTGCATACCCAATCTGAATATTCATTTTCCCAACTTTCTGGCCACTGAGCATTTTTTAACTTCTTAGTTTGTTCATAGATTTGAGAGAAATAGCAGGTTTATTTTATGTAGATCAAGTACATGCAGAAAAAAAGAGGCTTTACTCATAGGTTACCTTGTGGCATACGCTCAAGATAGATTTCATGTCTTATCTTGTGGTTTGTATTCCTTGTGGCATCAACTTCATGCTATACTTAAAGCTATTTGTCAAAAATCAAACAATGGAAAATCCAGGACGGAATGTAACAATATGAGAGAAGGAAAGTTGCTACTCGCCATATAGCGGATAGTCATGATAGGCACAATAAAAAGATTCATTCACACACATACACAAGCACAACTTGCGCACACATCTGCAGTCTCAGAGAGCTGAAACTACACTGCAAGCAGCAGCACCAGTGCATGATGGGAGTGGCGACTGGGTGTGGGTAAGGAGGAGGCTGGGACGGGGACGGATAGTATGGTGGGAGTGACAGACAGTGAAGTGTTGTAGTTTAGACGGAGGGTAGGAGAGAAAGTGGGGAGGGGGTAAGTAGCGGAAAGGAGAGAAATAAAAAGAAATTAAAAGACTGGGTGTGGCGGTGAAATGGCGGATGTGTAGTGCTGGAATGGGAACAGGGAGCACGAGGCAGTAAATGGAAGTCTATCGAGATGCTTGGTGCAATAAGCTTTGTGACACAGCAGAGAACACTGGACTAAATTTGATTCAGGTTAGAGAAAACTTGGCTGATTACAGGGAAAAACAAGGAATTTGGCCCCTACAATTTGTGTGGGAAAGAATGAGTCCTTACCTCCTCACCGTCAGGAAGATAAGTCATTGTGTAAACTCTTTAATGTGGTGTTGATGTTTAAGAGGAACTTGTGAACTGGCAGATGTTGCTGTTGCTGTAAAAATTCTGGGCACATCAGTTACATCTGCTGCTACAGTGTGTCCTTTCAGCACTGTTGGGTGGATCCACAGTAAAAAAAAAAAGGATTAAAGAGAGCTGCAAAACTAAGCTACTTACAACTGGGGGTTGATGAGTGGAGCAGGAACAAAACGTAAGCATGTTGATCCAAAGGAAAAACCAATACTGAACAGTCCAAGCAAACCCAATAATCAGATTCGGGGGAATCTGAGGTATAGTCAGAACTTCATGATTCTTGTTCAACTGGTGAAGATAAAGAAACTGATGGAGAACAGTTTTTCAAATTTTTTTGCAGTAGTGTAGTATAAGTGAAAATACTACCTATAGGCTAGCTACTTAATATAAACTATATTTACCTTCAAAAATTACTTTTAAGTATAAGTATTGTTTTCTTTTTTATTATGCACTACTACAAGAATGGACCACATTGAAGATGTAAAAATTATGTTTACTGTCCAATTTATTTCCCCTAATAACTCTCCCCTGTCAAGCAACTTTTTCAAGTTTATTACCCAATCACTAAAGAAGGGGTGTTGCAAAAGACCTTTTCCAAAACAAAATATCAGCTTGAATTTTTTTATAAATGTCGCTTATCAGTTAATCTTTAAAATGCATAAAGGAAGTTATCCTAGGCATTTCCCCCAACTTATGCCCAGGCATTTTACACCTCTAAGCTTCATATATATAATTTCCACCCATTGGACTAATGAACAAAAAAAGCATTTTAAAGTTTTGTTTGTGTCACTGCAGGTTTCATTTTGGTTCTACAGGTGGCCAGTTTGCAAAATGGCAACGAATCAACAAAAAGCATCTTGTGTATTGCATTATGGAAACACTAAATCCATGACTGCCATGCAGCTTATTTTCCTTATACAATACAGCCACTAACCCATCCTGCTGTGGAATCAATGGTTCTAGGACCAAAGTTGCCTCTGTAAACGGTACACCTTTGGGTGATCACATGTTGCAGTTGAAACAATGGAGTGTGTCTGAGAGGCATTCTTTCTTAGCCCAAAGAAATCTGCACAGTGTAAAAGTCATGAAGCGGACAGTACACAACCCTGTGGAAGAATCTGTGCAACCAATTTCGGAAACCATATAGTATAGAGCTGCTACAACAGTTACAGCCAAGTGACCGCATCATCAGACATGAATTTCATGAACTTTTCCAGGAAGCAATGTAATATTACAAATTTACCCACCAATTGACGTTCAGTGATAAGGCAACTTTCCACATAAAACGTCAAGTGATATTCACATTGTTACAGTGGAAACACCAGATTGGAATTAGTTAATGTTACAGCAAGATTGAGATAGATTCTTCTGTGCTGTTTCAAGTACCCAAATGTGTAAGTTCAACTTTTTCCTTAGACGTACTTGTGATGAGTGTGATGTGTTAACACATGTTGCACACTTGATTGCTTCCTAAATTGATATTCCAAACTTTATATATCAACAAGACAAAGCTCCAGTTCATTGGCGTATAGTAGTGCATCACCATCTGAATAAGGAACTTCTTAACTAGTGGGTTGGTAACTCATCATGTGACCCCATCAGGTCTCCTGAGTTTTTCATTTTTTTCTTTGGGAATGAGTTAAGACAATGTTTATGTATCACCTTAACCGACAACACAGGCTTGCATCATTGATGCGCTGATGAACAGTGACAGGGACATGCTCAAAAGTGTATGGGTCAAAGTCCAATATCAGAGATGTTGGTCATGTCGCTGAAAGAGGTGGACACAGAACACTTGAAAAATTGCTGTTTCATAGTGTGTCATTCACTTATATAGGTTACATTCACACAAAACCCCATGAATCATTTGTAATCATCCTGTATTACAACTGTTGACCTGGATCAGAAGTGTGCCCAACTCATTGGGGATGAACAACTGTTTACGCCATGTCATGTCTCCTATGTCTTAGCCAAAAACCAACAACTTATATGAAATGATCCTCTTCATCCCACAATGGTTACCTGCATATGCATTGAGAGGAAGTGAAGATGTCAAATATATGCCATTTTTGCAGTTTCCTACCTGTAGAACAGCAAGCATTGCTGCCACAACTGTTCATAGATTTTAGCAATCACATGTCTATAAATTGGTCTCGAGTCTGTCTTAGCACTGCTAGAATTTGAAATTGTATATTGAAAACAAAATGTTTTTATATTCTATGTACCTGTCTTAAGCAAAAATGTGTGTGTCCGTGGACATTTGGATATTTACAGAGCGGAAGAAGCCAGTTCCAGAACATTTTATGAGAGAATCTCCATTACAGGCTGTTGTCGATATATGTTTAGTCTCTTCAAAACTTTTTAAGGCCATCAGTCTCTTATTCACACACTCGGCACAAAATGTGTATTCCCAGTCTGCATCTGAGTTGATCGTATGTGCCTAGAAGAGTCAACAGTTCCCGTCAGATGAAGATGTGCAGCAGGCAATTACAAACTTCTTCATGCAACAGGGCACAGCATTTTACCAAATGGGGTATCTTAAACCTGGAGTGTTGGTGGGATGATTGGGTGTACCGATTCTGGACTGTATGCCTCTTGAATGGAAATGTTTTGATCACCCTTATACATTTAAAAATGCATTATGCAATTATGAGACACAATCATATAAGTTTGCTAAAAGTTTCAAATGTAATTTTTCTTCTACTCATTGTGTTGTTCTAGAACAACCTTAATTTAATTTCATATTCCTTGCTACAAATATATACCACATTTGAAAATTACTGTTTCTCTAATGCAAACATTCAGAATCCGTTTTTCCTCCACATCAAAATTTATACCATAGCAGCTGATAGGTCAAGTCGCACACGACCATCAGTAGTCAGAACTGGAAGACAAGACAAAAAAAGAAACATTCCCATCAAATCGTTTAACTCCACAGTGCTGTGCTACTTATCCCTCTCGCATGAGGTAAGATGCCAACTTTACTTAGCTCTGGCCTGAACTCACCAATGCCAATTAAAATTGAGCACTTCTTAAAATATTACTATATTTTTAAGTATTTTTATTACAGAGAATGAGGAAGAAAACTATGCTTGTAAGTTCTAAACATTAGTTGTCAGTTTTGAATTTGGCTGTTACTTGCTAGATGCATATTACAAAATGTGGCTCAGAACTGTGGGCCACTCAGATATTTGACTCGGGCCACAAGACGCCTGCTGGCTGCAGTTTGACAAACATTGGTCCAGGTGATTTAACTCAGAAATAGGAAAAAAAATGACGTCAACTAACTTCTGTCTCCATAACTGAGATATTTTATTTATGTCCTACTGGACATTACAGTAGATCTTATGTAACTATAATCCATGGGATTTATTGTCAAGGAGATATTGGCATGTATAGGTGTCCTTATGGGAGGCACAATTGTGTGTGCCCACCTTTTGCCATAGTTTTCTATATGCAGCAATGAGGCACAATTTGAATAGTTTTGGTGCAGTACTCCAGGACTAAGTTGGCAGGCTATTTCAATGGCAAATTTGCAACCATGACAGTTTTTAAAAAAAATATTTTTAATGGCAGTCCTGGACTATTTCATAGATTGCTAGCCACTTAGTAGATGGTCTTTTGAACAAGAAAACAGAATGAAGTCATATCACAGTAGAAGGTTTGAGTGTACCCCTGGGCTGCTGTACAAATACAGCACCCCTCAGCGTTGAGTTTCTGTGATAAATAATCACTAGTATGAGCTTTATAAAGCAGTTTTATCATCTCGCTCTTCACCAATACTACTGCACATGTAGTGGAGGATCTTTAGTGCCAATATGGCTACATTGTACTTGGGATGGAAATACTAGCCATGCACTAAGTATTTCTAGAGCATCAAATTTTTGGTGCAGCTCACAAGTTACACTGAGATAGCACTTGCCCCACAAACTAGTATTTACTGATGACCCTATCATAACGACAAACACATTGCTCATGTGATTGTGCTGTAGGGGCTTTTTAATTTTAATTGCCTGCTCTCGACAGCATACCAAATGCTGCTAAATTGAATCTGCTGTGTGGATGCTGATTTTTGTTGCTTTGAACTTTTACTGGTATATTCAAAAATAACTCAACCTACCTCTGTTCTAAATCTTCCATCCATCACTGAGCAATCCTTTTCCTTAATCTCTCTTTCTTTCAACCCTTATGCCAGAAGCAGCAGCCCACTGGCCCCTTTATTTCCATATATTTTGTATCGGGTTTCTCTTGCCAGGTGGTGAGCAAATTTTTTTCAACCTATCCAGTTATATTTTCCAACAGTGTAAACTTAGCTGTGTATTAACTTCAGAAAATACTGTTAAATATCAGTTTAACAATATGGATATTGACTGTGTTGTTTGGAAAGTTCCTGCATTTAATGAAAATTCTTATAATTGTGTTTATCGAGTTGGAATTTTATTCCACAGTAGAATCACCTAATACCTGCCTCATGAAACAATGAAATATTCTCTCCTACAAAAGCACTGTATCATTTGTCTGTAATAGAACAACTATTCATGTTTTGAGGACCCAAAACAAAAGGCAGGTCTCTGCTTGCAGGTCCATTTAAATATAGCTCATTTCACACTCCCATAAAATTTATTTCCTAGTAGCCATATTTTATTTTGTCTCCAGATCCACCTATTACTTTACAACTTACACTAATAGAGCATTTGCAATAAAGCAACAGTGACTGCAGTTTTATACTCTAATACATGATCCAACAAATTTTGAAGTAATTATTCATTTGATTTACCGTTTGATTATTTTAAATTGTGTTCTCCCTCCAGCAGAACAAGCATTACTCTTATTTCCATTCCATTGCAAGTACACATTCAAATAGCTTGCCAGACAGCTTACAAAATTTATGTATAATTCAACGTTACACTTTGTGTACATAGTATATGAAATCAAAACACTGGCTTTAATATGGCATGCACTCTGATTCCTTTACAAAACAGTATGGCATGCAACAACAGTCTTGTGTGGTGTTAACAGCCCCAATTCACCATAAAAATGTCACTTTAGTTACCTCCTCACTGTTTGTTTTGTTTTACTACCCAACCATATTAGTAACATCATACAAAATAGTGCCCAAGAGCTTCAACAGCATATACTTGGTCGCAAGGTTCGAGACACTCAACATTTCCTGCTTCAGGAAGGGCATTAACTGCAGATCATTCTCAACCTTTAATATCTGCCGTCCCTCTGCAGCTGAACAGCTTGAAGTTTTCCTTTCCAAGAAGAAAGCAAAAGTTACCACTAGTGCAAATACCATTTCTTGTAATCGGTGAAGGCAGTTAACAGAATTATCGTATTTTGTTTATAAATTTATATACAGTTATATTCAGATATACAGTCCATCAGTGCAATAAATAATAAATATTTATACAAGACACAGCAATGATGCAGCAATGCACAACCAAAGGATGAAACTTAACAGAGTCACAAAAATTTGTGAAGCATAACTATCATTACACAGCTTGTACAAGTAGCATGACTTCAGGTTTGAGATACATTGCTTGTTGGTCAACTGATTTTTCTTCTGTTTCCTGTGTGTCCCAAGAAAATATAAGAACTGAAGCTGGTACAAGGCGCAGATCAACTAATGTCTGATTCGCTTCCTCGTGGCTCAAACGACAACCATTTGCCATTATGAGAATGAATGGTAGGTCATCTTGAACCAAATTCTCAGTAACAAAGTTAAGAACAGCGTCAAATTTTTCGTAGACGTGGAATGTCCCCTGAAAATATAAAAAATCATTCACTTCATATACATAATTTTAACAGTTTCACAATGAATTAAAAGATTGTCACAGAGCTTAAGAGGAGAGACGACTTTTTCCCAAGCACTGAATCATAGGTGACTTAACATACACCATAGATGAAGTAGCATGTAACTACTGTTAAAGGTACCAATCAGATGGACAAAAGCAGGCAAATTCCATAATAATTACTGATTATAAATAACAAGTTATAACTAATATCAAGAGCTGAAACTAGGAAAAAAATTGTTCTCCACATGGCGAATTACAAGATTCAAAATTAAGTGGTTTAGTTAAGTGAATTACAAATAGAGATGTGTTACAGGGATGGAATTGGCCCAAATGTCACAAAAGGAGTAGTTAAAAAAGTCACAGCAGATCTCAGGATAACAAAAGCTGTAGGCAAGCATCACACATAGTGAGAGATGCTCAAGGTTTGAGGAGATGATGTGATACAGAGAGTAACAGTGTTTATAAAATATACAGTGTGAAGAAAATATGGTGGTTAGCATGAGATTCCTCATCCCAATTCAAGTGTATCTAGAACAACCTAGTCTCACCAACAGGTTTAACAGAAATGCAATTTAAAAATGAGGCTCTGACGCTGCCGTAACTATGCGCAGCATGGTCAACAACATGCAGCATGAACTCTGTATGAGCCGGAGCTGTGTCATTAGTTGAGTGAGACAAGGCAATGACATGGGGAACAGATAATATTCAGACCTACCATTGTTCGAGTCAAGTTGCTGCCAAGCTCATTAAATCATATTAATTAAACAATGATTGAGTGCCTTGCAAAATGTAATTTGTTACTCCTCTTAAATAAGAAAGATGTTATGGCGATCCACTAACAATCTTATTAGTGTCTAAAATTATGTATTGTGCTTTTCTTTTAAAAGATAATGTAATTCTCCCATCCAATAATGACACAACTGAGGTAACAACACATTCTTCTGCAATACAATCTGAGGCTTTTTACAGCTCTTCATCTGATAATCTGTAAATTCTTCCAATGGCAGCTGAGAGATTTACTTTACAAAGTACGAAATTTCTTTTATTGGAGTCAATTTATTTGGTCTTCTTGGTCATGAAAAATAGAGAGTTGATCCATAATGGTGTGTAAATAAAAGTTTTACTTTTTCATCTCTGGATAGCACAAAAGTCATCCACTTTGCTTTATGTTTGGCTTTGGTCATAGGAATAAATGCATGATGTTTCTGTCTCCCAGTGACAGCTATGGCTATAAAATATTTTTGCCAAGCTCCTTTTTTTAGACTGCATGCTCATCATTTGTCACATATTAGTGACTGATGGCTCATACAGATGTTCTGAAACTATTTGTTTGATTTAATACAAGAGACAGAGCAGAAATATATTCCGATAAGGAACATATGGTCTCTGAAGTCAACTTGTAATGTTAGGGAATATTTTGTTAGTGGTGCTATGGAAGCTGTTGTCGGTGTTGCTGATTGGGAACATGTACTGACATTCAAACCCGCTCTTTCCATGGATGGCTGGCTCTGAGGTCTGTTTGGAAACACACCAACTCATTTGCAAGCATCACCGCATTGTGTCAACTATGGTGATAGGTTGGTTGGACCACACTTCTTCCATTCGGCCTCAACAGATAGTGATACCATGTCTTCATTGAACTTGTTGCCAGGACTACTGGAGGACATACCTCTGAATGTTAGACAAAGGATGTTATTTCAGCACAATGGGGCACCAGCTTATTTCAACATTGCTATGAGAAATCATCTGCGAGCCACTTTTGCGAACTGAAGGACCAGTCGAGGTGGCCCTATGGCCTTGGCCACTCACGTTACCTGACCAAGTGTTTGAATTTCTTCCTCTGAAGGCATATGAAGCAGTTGGTGTATGAAACAGAAGGAGACCTCATCGCTATAACTGCCGTCGCTGCTGGTACCACTGTCGACATGGAAATTTGGAATGGACACGACAATGATCTGACGATATACTGCGTGCATGCAGGCCAACGGTCACACATTTGAGCATCACCTGTGAATGGAACTGCTGTAATTAGAATGCTGAACAAATGTCTAAATCATCCCCAACATCAGAAATTACCATCAGGGCCTATATTTACCATAACTAAATATGTATGTTTTGATGTTCCTCATCTCCTGTATTAATTTGAAGTAGTTGTTTTGGAACACTATACACACTTTACCCTATTCAAACAACTGGAATGAAGCTAATACTTGATCACACTGTGATTCGACAAACGATTAATAGAAGTGTAAAGAGAACCATTTTGACTGAACATCCTCAATTGACAAATGTGCCGGTGTCATGATTTAAAATGCTTCATTACCCAATAAAATGTTGAACCACTCATGCCTGAATGCGACAAGTACAATATTCCACTTCATGGGCTGTGCATGATGCTTGTTTTCCAACGCACCTTTCAACAATTTATTGGATGGTTAAGCATTTTAAACCATGATGCAGCAGTTTTCAGTCACTTAATATCCCCTGAGCTCATGTGTTTAAAAAGATATACATGCATAAAGCACCCTGGTCCTCAATCCTTCACCACTACTTTGCTGATTTCATCTCAACAATTCATCTCTACTGAAGTGAATTACTGTTAACAGAAGTGACTGTGTGTACGTACACACACACACACACACACACACACACACACACACACACACTCTCTCTCTCTCTCTCTCTCTCTCTCTCTCTCTCTCTCTCTCTCTCTCTCTCTCTCTGTGTGTGTGTGTGTGTGTGTGTGTGTGTGTGTGTGTGTGTGGTGTTCTATCAATATGTACAACAACTACCGTAAATTAAACGTTATATAAAATAGAAAATGCATACTATCCCATACATTATTTATGTTAATTGTTATATGTCAAACAGATAAGACGTAGAGAACCCCCTCCATTATGGAAGGGGCTTGGCGCATGAGAAAAGGTGCAAGTGGCAGTCAATCTGGGCGGCGAGAGAGAGAGAATGTTACAGTCAGTGGCCAGCAGCTGCATAGTCAACACCATAGGTGCCAAGTGGGGCATTCTGAAACCAAATCTATGATGGTATGGCCTCGGGTGTGGTTCCAGCTGAAAAATGGTGCTCTCCCATGTGGAAAGGCTCTAAAGATGATGAATACGTCACCAAGAAGAATTAAATAGAGCTTAAAACTGCCAGAAGGAAACCTGATAGCCACTACGTGCTTGTCGCCTCTATTGCGACACTGCTCAACCTACTTTGGGAAACATATGTATGCCAGTATGAACCAGTGTGCTTGTGTGTGCTTTTGCAATAATAATTCAAGTGTTGAAAAATTTGAGTTTGAACTTTGCAACTGTCCTATCCTAAAAGTGCTGAAGACAGAGTATCCTGTTCATGAAGAAATGCAAATTTGTTTCTATTAAAATGTGCCAAGTTTCAGTTTTAAAGCATACAAAAGTTGCTAGTTAAATCATTTGTTTCATAGGAAAAAGAGAGAGGCACATTATTTTAAACTTGTTAAAAAGCTTTATTTTGCTTTGATTTGCTACTAATTTGATTGTGCCAAAGTTTAGTGCTAAAGCGAATAAATGTTGGTAATTAAAATTAAAATCACTTGCTTCTCAAGTAATGAAAAAGGCACATAATGCTAAACCTATTTGAAACTTTACTTACTCTTGAATTTATTTCCGAAGCTAAATAAGAATATTGCTAGTGTAAATTATTATTATAAAGCACCGAGGGGTTGTAATTCTGCATTTATGTGATGCAAATTGTTTCTGAAGTGTGTGCATAGTTGCTTATAAAGGAAGGGACAGTTTAAGGGGCCCCCACTTTAATCTTTGCTAATAGGAAAAAGTTAATTTCAGTTCGGTTTTTGCTATTGAAATCTGGAACATTTCCACAGTAGAGTGAACATGTATATCTTAGTACAGAGTTAAAATATTACATTTGTGACGTGTATGTGTTAGTCAAACTCTTGTTAGGTGCCACTTAATCTCTTTGAGAACATATTGTTCTGAATTAATTAATGGCTGAGGTAATAATTGTAGTTAACAAGAGTAAAGTCTCTTTTACATTTCTTTCGTTGCTCACCTACACTATTAATAACTACTGCTATCCACTATGCATTTCACCTGGTAGTTGTGTGTGTTCTTTGCACTTTACTAAGTCCCTTTTGCAAAAGTGTATTTAAATCCACTGAAAATAATGTTTTCACATTATTATGCCTAATTAGGCTGGTGACCATTTATTATTTCATTTGAGGGAACTTTATTTCCTTCATTTCTTACAAAATTAAAGTCTTTCTGCTTTCTACTAATTGCCATAGTATGAAATTCATGTTCGATACCCTCTATCCATTAGGTTAACACATGGTCAATTTCAAAATTCCTCCCAGAGGGCAACACTATACTGTAGGTTTATGTCACATTTGGCATTTACATTCTGCGGTAGTGTTATATTTGGCCTTCCTGCGACAGGACTAAGAGTTCAGTTATTAGGAAACAAGTAGCATGCACTGCCAATAGTGTTATAAATCAGAATACAAATAGCAGTAAAATAAAATTTATTCCCATATGTTAATTTTAGAATACCATCATGAAATTCGGTACACATCTTATCAGTGTACAACTAACATCCCCCCCTCAAAATAAAAAAATCCTGTTTTGAAATTCTGAAAATTTTAAAAACATTTTTGTTTGGGACTGAAAAAAGGATTTTAATTAATTGGTCAAGCAGCCCACAGTTTTAAAGACTACAATAAACTGAATAAAATGGTACAAATTTTATGCCTGTATATCAAATACTTTTTTGAGAGATTGCCATTTTAAAGTTTCCAAACATGGCAAAAATCACAGTTTCAGAAGATTTTAAAAATTAATAATTCAAAAACTAGAAGTTCAAAAAAAATTTAGTTTTGGGTTTTATCTTACTCTGATAAATAGAATAAACTGATAAAAATTACAAAATTCTAGACCACCAGGGTTGAAATTTATTTTTTTATTGGTTGATTTCACATGTAATGACCCTTGAAGCATCAAACTGCATCCAATTTACACCCCCACAACGCAGTATCTTGTGTATTTCTTCCTGCTGTTGTTACCTTAATGTAAGTATTAAGACATAACATAAACATCTTACAGGTGTACACAACCTCTTTGTTTTGTCCACGATACAAATAATGCCACTACTAAATAATAGTGGATAACACTGTCTGTATCCAATAAGGTACAAACAACATTAGGTACACTACACTAGACTGCAAATTACGCTACACACAATAATTCCATTCTGTATGTCTGACATCCAGCCTTAGCTTCACAGAGCCAGTACGTACACGTACTAGCAACGTTCACTTTCGAGATGATGTTCAAAGTGACCATCTTGCATTTGCAGACACTTTGCCACTCACTGGATCATACTCTGCTGGACCCTTTGCAACACACCTGCATCCACTGTTTGTGAAATGACATGAACGTGAATGTACATCCATGGGTGGAGTACTATAACCCTCTTCCTTTAAGTGTCCCCAGACATAAAACTATAACTGATTAAAGTCTGGGGAATATGGAAGTCAGAAAACTGGACCTCCACAACCAACCCATTTCCCTGGAAATGCTTCATTTGAATAGTTATGCCCATTCATTCCAAAGTGGCAGTGTTGAAACCCTAGCTGTCGCCGAACACCAAGCGGAATATTTTCTAATGAATTAGGCAAAGTATTGAAAAGAAATAAACAATACTTGGGCACATTCAACACGTCCAGCAATAGGTAAGTCCCAAAGCACTCTTCCCTCATCTGCAGCCTACAGGTTTATGCCACTGTCTGCCTGAAAGCCATGTTCACAATCACATGTCCGTTGTGTTCTGACCAATAATGGAGATTGAAAAACCTTCATGAGTGAAGCTAGATTCATTGGTACATATCACACTATTTATAAAATGTTAGTCACTCACAAAACTGTACTGTCAAATGTGATCTTCTGGCTGTTGGTGTTGAGTTAATGTGTAATCATTTGGATGCAGTTCTTCATCATGCAACACTTCAACAACCAGTCTTTGAGTTATTGGAATTGCCTTACAATATTATGGATAGTTCATTGAGCTGATCGGTGAATGGATTCAAGACTCAGTTCTGTGTTTGTGGGGTATGTCTAATACTTGGACCACCTCTACCCATTGCGTGTGGATACAGATTACAAATTTCCCAAATGAAAAACGTTCTTATCAGGATGGGGCCTTTGATGGTACTGCGCAGCATATGTATGAGCAGCAACAACTGGTTATCAGATGTGTCCAGCACCAAAATAATCTAAACATATTCATCAACAGTGTACTCCATCATGCAGCCACCCTACATGAATTTGACAGGACCAGTTATGGTTGTGCAATGCGCAGTTGTTAAACGCGTGCATGCAGTTTAATGGATCCCACTATCATGTAACAGCCCACTGTCACGAGACAAAATTATGTCCTGCTTACAAATGACGAGAACTAGGAAACGGATGTCTAAAAAATAAAAATGGAACCTGACAGGGGTTCAAGCCATAACTCCACCATGGTGGATGCAGGTTTAATGTCCCAGCAGTCTATTCAGTGAGCTACAACAGGTGGCATGGTAGTGCATGGTGATACAAGTTCCTCTGTACATGCTGATGTGCTGCACAATGTGACAGTGTTGCCAGTTTCTTTTTTTCACACAAGTGTTTTCAAACTGAACCTATTCTGATTCTGCTAGATCAAATTTGTCTTGAATCTTGATGAGGAATCTCATGCAAACCCCCAAGTAAGGCATATTCTCTTCACCCTGTATACTATAGGTACCTGGCCCAAAGACTTTCTGATGACACTCACAGTTCACATGCCAAAAAAGTCAAATGTAAAGGAGTGCAGATTACAAAACTACAAACCTTATTTTTCATATTCCCACAGCCGATGTTCATGTAATACTGAGAGAAATGGAAAACAAGACAGAAAATAATTTGTCATAGGATCAATTTGGATTCAGGGGAGGAAGAAGAACAAGAGTTGCTAAACATTGGGTATGTTGATGGAAATAAACAGATATGTATGTGAAGTGCTTTATTTGTGATAGTACTGCACTAGTACCTCTGACTAAAAAGAAACAGAATCACAGATTTTAATATGCAGTACAATGACACTTTTGCTCTGGTTGAAACAATGTAAAACAAATGTTTTATCCACACTTTGGAAATGCTCAGAAAAACATTACAATAATGTTTTAAGAAGTCTAAACTTCAAAATCACCCCATGGAAAATCACAGTACCAAAACATCTTTTTTTTACAAATCAAGCACTGTGTATGTTATGAATATAATAGAGGGAAATATTCCATATGGGAAAAATATATCTAAAAACAAAGATGATGTGATTTACCAAACGAAAGTGCTGGCATGTCGATACACACACAAATATACACACAAAATTCAAGCTTTCACAACCAATGGTTGCTTCTTCAGGAAAGAGGGAAGGAGGGGGGTAAGGAGTCATTCCAATCCTGGGAGCGGAAAGACTTACCTGGGGGGGGGGGAGGGCGGGAGGAGGAGGACAGGTATACACTCGCGCGCACACACGCACACACACACACACACACACATCCATCCGCACATACACAGACACAAGCAGACATTTGTAAAGGCAAAGAGTTTGGGCAGAGATGTCAGTCGAGGCGGAAGTACAAAGGCAGAGATGATGTTGAATGACAGGTGAGGTAAGAGCGGCGGCAACTTGAAATTAGCGGAGGCTGAGGCCTGGTGGGTAACGGGAAGCGAGGATATACTGAAGGGCAAGTTCCCATCTCCGGAGTTCTGACAGGTTGGTGTTAGTGGGAAGTATCCAGATAACCCGGACGGTGTAACATTGTGCCAAGATGTGCTGGCCGAGCACCAAGGCATGTTTAGCCACAGTGTGATCCTCATTACCAACAAACACTGTCTGCCTGTGTCCATTCATGCGAATGGACAGTTTGTTGCTGGTCATTCCCACATAGAAAGCTTCACAGTGTAGGCAGGTCAGCTGGTAAATCATGTGGGTGCTTTCACACGTGGCTCTGTATCATAAACTGGGAAAAAAGTTTTTGAGTAAGAAAAGAAATCATGTTAAAAATATTGAAAAAATCTGAACGCACTGGATGGACAGGAAAGTTAAGGGACTGTGATTATGATAGATCAATGATAAAAGAGTAATTTAGCCTACAGAACAGCAAATCAATTTTTTTTAACAAACGTAAAACAGTACTCTCAGGCACAATAGAAAATAAAGAGGGGAAAATGCTGTTTGGTGAAGACATGCTGAAGAGATGGAAAGAATACATAGAGGAGTTGTATGCTGGAACACCTCTTTCGGAGGAAGTAATAGGAAGAGAAGAGGAAGTAGACGAAGATGACAAGGGAGATGACATTCTGCAAGAAGAATTTGACAGAGCTCTAAAAGAACTACAGGACAACAAAGCAACGGGTATTGATGACATCCATGCAGAACTAATGAAGAATGCTGGTGACGGCATGAAAATGATGCTGCTTAAACTTATTAGGTCCATCTATAACACAGGAGAGATACCAACAGACTTCCAGAAATGTATCATTGTTCCTATACCAAAGAAGGCAGCAGCTACAAAATGTGAACAGCACCGAACTCTTAGCCTAATATCACATGCATCAAAAATTCTCATAAAAATAGTTCTGAAGAGAATTGAAGAGAAGGTGGAGGATATGCTGAGTGAAGATCAGTTTGGTTTCAGAAGGGGATTGGGAACAAGAGAGGCGATTCTGGCACTAAGACTCATTATCGAAAAGCAATTACAGAAAAATAAACCAACTTATATTGCCTTTATAGACATGGAAAAGGCATTTGATAACGTTATCTGGCAAGAGATGTTCAGAGTGCTGAGGAAAATTGGAATAAAGTACAAAGACATCCGCGTGATACTCAGTTTCTATAAGAATGAGGTGGCAGTGATTAGGAACTGTCACCAGGAACAACAAGCAAATATTAGAAAAGGGGTAAGACAAGGATGTGCTCTCTCTCCTCTTATATTCAATGCTTACATCCAGGAAGCTATAGACCAAGTTCGAGAAACTACTGAGGTGGGGATCAAAATTAATGGGCAGAAGATAGACATGGTACGTTATGCAGATGATATTGCTATAGTCACGCAGACAGAAGAAGATCTAGAGGAAGTCCTCAGAACAATGGAAAAAATTCTATACAATCAGTATGGAATGAGAATAAACAAGAAAAAGACTAAAGTGATGGTATGCAGTACAGGAGCAGAATATGAACCTCCGAGAATTAGAATTGGAAGAGAGGAGCTGGAAGTGATACAGGAATTTACTTACCTGGGAAGCAAAATCACAAGGGATGGTAGAAGCCGGAAAGAAATTGCGACCAGAATACAAAAGGCCAAAATTGCGTTTAATCGGAGAAGGAACTTACTCACCAGCAACAACATCAGTCTGAAAATAAGGAAACGCATCATGAAAGGTTTCGTTTGGAGTGTGGCCCTATATGGATGTGAAACTTGGACAGTTGGAAGAGCAGAGAGAAGACGGCTAGAGGCCCTGGAGATGTGGTGCTATAGAAGGATGATGAAGATCAGCTGGACAGAGAAAGTAACAAATGAAGAGGTGCTTAGAAGAGTACAGGAAACCAGATCTCTGTGGAGGCACATCCAAACAAGAAGAGACAAACTTGTAGGGCACATCCTACGACACAACAATATCATTGGAACAATAGCAGAAGGAATTACTGAGGGAAGGAATCGGCGGGGGCGACCAAGGATATCATACATGCAACAGATCATGAATGACGTTGGATGTAACACATATGTGGAAATGAAGAGGAAAGCAGACAGAAGAGAGGAATGGCGCTCTGCTGCAAACCAACCTCAGGGTTGAACACTAAAGAGAGAAACAGTAAATGCACTGTGCACTAAAAATTATAGCAGCCTTCTGAATATTTTCACATACCATTTTATAAATTTGTTTCTTTTCACAAGGCAATTTGTAGTTTGATCTCTTCAACTATCTCACTTCCAGACAAGGATCTTGGGTAGTATTGCGTATCATCAAGAGATGGCAGAGTAATACAGTTTTAATATGGAACTGCAATTGTCAGTACATGGCCAGGTTCCCACCAATGCACACATGTGCAGTGCTCAAGTACATACTGGCTTTCTAGCTCAAGATGTTGCTGCATGAATCACAATTCAAGTTTGATGTCTTCAACAATGATTGAAAATATAAGCAACACAGTGTGTTCTCCTCATAGGGAATCTAAATTGATCATTAACTTGATGAAAAGGAGTGTTATTGTCACTAGTTCCTGGTGGTTATGTTTTAGGACTACTTCATGGTGTTTCTAATTTTTAAATCTCTTTTACAATTGTAATACACATACAACATAATTATTATTTGATGCAATTTTTAATGAAAAAGTTGAATGTAGTTTCATTTTAGACAATATTTGGTATGAAATTGTGACACTGACAAGTATGAGAAACACCTAAATAGAAGACAATGGTGTGAGTGAAGAGAACTGCTACCACCACAATAGATGGTGATGAACAAAGTACTTGAACATTATAACTTTGCTACAGAAAGAAGATGTTTAACACTCACTGTTTAGCCTAAGACTGAACCAGTACAGCTTTTCATAACACTTGATTGTAACAGATTTGTTAGGAATTCAGAAAATGAAAATTTCCACTGCACATGTGTACTATTCAGATGCTCTGTATGCTGAAAGTCCCTGACAGAACAATGAAATTAAACCTGGACAACAACAAAGTCATTCCACAATTCTGAAGGCAGTTTTGTAGAATGAATATATGGAGATAAATCTTTTCTGCCCCTGCATTTAGAACCTGACAAATTCACAAATTTATAGTCAGTTTTGTCTGAATAAAGAATGAACTCACTGTTCTATGAAGATTATACAAGTAAATTCACACAACACACAAGATAATGGATATTGCATATAAATAAGGTACTGCAATAAAACTGAAGACTGAATGGAGCATCATAAAGTGGAAAGTAAAGTAAGTGAGATTAGTTGTTTTAGTATGAAATAAATCTTTAAAAAAATGCTTACAGAACACGTTCAACCCAACTTTCATACGTACTACATTGTGAATATACTATACCAGGTGAGAATTACATGTAACTAATACCTATTGTATCTTCCATTTCCAACCACAATGAACAGCATATCCCACACTTATAACAGCTTTCTACCCATACAAATGCCGAAGTCCAATCTATGACCAACGGCAATCTGAAAAAAAAAAACAGTTGCAAGGGACACTTGTCAGCACAATACGGTCTACTTCAATTACTCCTTTAAAATCTGTGCCTTATGAATTCTTCACATATCCTCCAACAGCAACTTCTTGAAACTGCTGAGATGAATACTATTCCTTCAAAGCATCAGTTGGTCTTGCAATCATTCTGACCTTGATTTCCACTGTTTCCAGGCCAATAATTGTCTTTGCCCCATTTCCCTCATATCATTGTTCCCTCTTTCCTCAAACTAACTGCATACTTTCACACAATGCCAATGTGCTTTCCTCCACATGCTTTTCTTGACAGTCTACTTTGATCATGCTCCCTCTCTCCAGAACCCCTTAATACACAAGATGCAACTATGTTGCCTGGACTGGGTAAATTTTCGGTTAATCTATCTTTCTTTTGTATACATCCTCATACAACTACCATTGTTTCATATGACATACCTGCAAGAGTATTCCATCTGGAAAGCGAACCCTGATTAAGGCATATCTGTATTTCTTCATTTCTCTGAGTTCATCTTTCTCTCTCATAGCTTTTGTTCTGAGCATCATGCTCTTTTCGATTGTTTCAGCTCTGAAAATAAAAGCAAAATGTAGCATCTATTAATTGTATAGTCATACTAATGAAATCCAGAAGGGCATTTCTGAAGAAACGGGGAAGAAAGAAAAAAAGAGAGAATGAAAACAGGAGGAGCAGCAGCAGCAGCAGCACCACCACCACCACCACCACCACCACCACAACACACACACACACACACACACACACACACACACACACACACACACAAAGAATTTTTATATGCAAAGATTGTCCCTTTCTGACCAGAATACAGAGAATGGAATCTTAAGACACAATACATTAAATGAAACTCTGAATTAGGGGTGAGTTCTTTTGTGCTATAAACTATTCATTACCCATGCCAGCCTTTGCATGTTTTCATCAGCCATCTTTCTTTGGAAACTGATATTTAATCTATTTAAAACACCTCTTTCTCATAAAACCAATCTTGTGACAAACATATTTCTTTAACTGTGCCATTTTTGTCCCCCCATCTCATCCCATAATTTCTAGCTTAAAATCATTAAACTTATCTAGATATCTCTTGTGAACCACAAGTGTACTCTTCCATAATTGCTTTTAAGCAAAGTTGGAATCCACCACGTTTCTCCAAGAGAGCTCAATATCCATAACCTAACCTGGGCACTCACCAGAAACAAATATCCTAAGCTGCTGTGGTAGGCAAAGTAGTTACCAGTGAAGGAAGAATCACTCATGTAAATACTCATGTTCATTATTGAAAGAAACCAATTAACTTTTTAACCAGTTTTCAAGACTATAGGCACTATTCTGAATGAAAGGTGGTATGGCATAATATGATTTTCTAATAGTTCTAAAGCTTCCGACAACTGAGTGCAGAGTATTTCCACATTTCTACCAGTAAAATAACCAAACAGTTGTATGTTTTGAGAAGTAATGAAGGGCAGCTTAAATCACTTAATTGAGGCAAGGCTACCAGAGCAGATAGTATACCTCTCAGAGTATGCTGATAAAATACCTCCATATTTAGCAATTATATACAACCACTCGCTCACAGAAAGATCCGTACCTAAAGACTGGAAAATTGCTCAAGTCACACCAGTACCCAAAAAGGGAAGTAGTAGTAGTAGTAATCCACTTTATGAAATACCTCGAAGAAAACAATTCATTGACACACAGTCAGCATGGTTTCAGAATATATCGTTCTTGTGAAACACAACTAGCTCTTTATACTCATGAAGTAATAAGTGCTATAGACAGGGGGTGTCAAATTGATTCCATATTTTTAGATTACTAGAAGTCTTTCCGACACCATTCCTCACAAGCGTCTTCTAACCAAACTGCGTGCCTACGGAGTATCGCCTCAGCTGTGCGGCTGGATTTGTGATTTCCTGTCAAAAAGGTAGTAATAGGTGGAAAGTCATCGAGTAAAACGGAAGTAATATTCAGCGTTCCCCAAGCAAGGGTTCGCACAGAAAAATTTAAGTGCTCATTTTTCCCGCATGCCGTTCGAGAGTGGAACGGTAGAGAGACAGCTTGAAGGCGGTTCATTGAACCCTCTGCCAGGCACTTTATTGTGAATAGCAGAGTAATCATGTAGATGTAGATGGCCCATTCTTTGATGGGACAAGATAAACCTGTGACAGGACTGCAATAGGAACTGCAGGATGGGTCTTGCAACTGGGTCTTCCACAAGGATACGATTCCTATGGCATGGACTTGGATTGGCTTAGGGCTGGACTAGGATGTAGTGAAGGTTAGGTGAGCAATAGAATACCACTTTAGGAGGAGTGGAAAGGCCCTTGGATAGGACATCCCTCATTCCAGTGCATGATGGCGGATAACCACAGCCCTGACGAAGGATATGGTCCAGCTGTTCAAGTCCAGGCTGGTATTGTGTATTTTAGCTGGCTCTTGGGGGTGATGGAAGCTATGGGAGGGGGGGGGGGGGGGCAAGGAGGGGGTATGACAGCACAGGAAATCTGTTTGCTACGTCCAGGGGATAGTGCGTGACTGTGACAGCCTTCATTTGTTTAATTGGATTTTCTGAATCATTTCTCTATTTGGTATGACCGTTTTCCATAAGATTTCACTGGAATGATTTTTGTTCACCCTTTAGTGAGTTCTATATTCTTGGTGAGCATGTATTTGCACAGCAGCAGATGAACACTCACCCAGAAAAGAGAACCAATAAAGAATGAATGAATGAAAACTGTTTCAATGAAATTTCACAACAAAATGTTCCAGCAAGTAGAGAAATGTTTCAGAAAATCTAATGTTCGATGTGGCTTTCAAGTTACCACCATAAATTGTGAGTAAAACACAACACATTTGATGCCTCTGGAGTATACAGGATTGATTGTAGTAACTTATAAACATTATATTCGCCAAATTGGCCAGTCTTTTAACTTGAGGTTTACGGAGCATTCACAACTGTGTAACAAAACTGCTTTGGGATTGCACTCATCAGAAAGTGACAATACTGTAGGGAGCATTGAGAATAATGTGTGTTTTCTCCACAGGGCACAAAAAGGCTGTGGTTGCAACTTGGTAAATGAACTTCAAATTTATAAAGAAAAAAGAAACAAAGGCCAGCAACACTGTTAGTTGACATTGTGATTTTGTGCCCAATGCTTTGCTTTGTTTGACAGTGTTCTACTTTAATCATTGAACACCTCTATTGGATATGTATTGCCTTTGTCTTTACGTAGTGTAAAGTGCTTTACATATTTGTTTTGTTTTCTTATGCTGAACACATCACTCATGTATTTACTTGTCCCTTCTCGAATTATACAATATATATCATTAGCTAGTTAATGATGATGTAAATAAAACAGAAAGAAACTTCCACATGGGAAAAATATATTAAAAACAAAGATTCCAGGACTTACCAAGCGGGAAAGCGCCGGCAGACAGGCACATGAACAAAACACACAAACACACACACAGAATTACGAGCTTTCGCAACTGGCAGTTGCTTCGTCAGGAAAGAGGGAAGGAGAGGGAAAAATGAAAGGATGTTGGTTTTAAGGGAGAGCGTAAGGAGTCATTCCAATCCCGGGAGCGGAAAGACTTCCCTTAGGGGAAAAAAAGGACAGGTGTACACTCGCACACACACACACACACATATCTATCCGCACATACACAGACCATGGATGGATATGTGTGTGTGTGCGAGTGTACACCTGTCCTTTTTTTCCCCTAAGGGAAGTCTTTCCGCTCCCAGGATTGGAATGACTCCTTACGCTCTCCCTTAAAACCCACATCCTTTCATTTTTCCCTCTCCTTCCCTCTTTCCTGACGAAGCAACTGCCAGTTGCGAAAATTTGTAATTCTGTGTCTGTGTTTGTGTGTTTTGTTCATGTGCCTGTCTGCCGGCGCTTTCCCGCTTGGTAAGTCTTGGAATCTTTGTTTTTAATATATTCATTAGCTAGTTAATCATATTAACTGACTGGTACAGTTCCTTAGACAATTTCTCACCTATGCAGCATTTTGATGGTCGCATGCAGCATTTTGATGGTTGCACCAAGAGATGGCGGTGATTACTTACTACAGTCTGTTTTATAATCCATTTGGCTTCTTTCCCTGCTTAATTTTATCATTTTTATATTATTCTGTTAGCTCCGTAAACTTGTTCTTAAGAATGTCATTATATTTTAATCTAGAATTTGGCACAAGAGGATATCAGAATTATTGTCACATACCTATTTTGTTCCTCACAATCTAAGTATAGTCATGTTTTTAATTTATTGCATTTTATTACTGTCATAACTTATACATCTGGTAAGCCCATGATAGACATTATCTACTTTATTCTTTTTTGTTAATATTGTACAATTATATAATTGATGAATACATGTACACCTACAGTAGCAACAGCTAATGAGCTTATGACATTAACATTTTGTGGCTACTGTTATGAACAGTGCTGTTAACAAGGTAACTCACCTGACACTGTAGCCTAGTATATGCAGTAACTCAAGTGTGTGTGATGATGCTAAGTTAGTTAGTTGGTTATATGTTCCATAGATCATTTGAATGATTTTTTTAAAGAAATGATGTGATAACAGTCAGTTTACAGAATATGCATACCATGACCCAATGCTAACATTAATGAACACATTATTATTTTATTCCTACTTATGCAACTAAACTTAAAATGAAATTTTTTTTTTCTTTTTTCGGGCTACCAGTTAAAATTCCTCAATGGAATAGAAGAGTTGTACGGGAGAAATGATTTTAAATTAGACTGACAACTTGCTTTGCTACCTGTCTGACATTTTATGTTACTGAGCAAATGATCAAAACATTTTATTGCTGCATACTGAATCCCTCTCTCAGCCACTGACAGCTTTAACAATGGGTAATAAAGATCTTTTCTCTGCTAGTGTTCTCAAATTTTGATGGATTACTTACGATGAATTTCATTAGCGAAAATATGAACAGTGACGGCACAGTTAAAAATGCCTACTTGAAGCAGTATCTAAATTACACATTAGCCTTACTGCTCACTTTTGTGTCACCAGTATTTTCTTTCTATGTGATGAGTTACCCCTGAACATCATCCCGTATGGCATTATTGAGTGGAAATATGTAAATATGCCAGGAGATTGATACATTTGTTTCCAAGATAAGCAATTGTATGAAGAGCAAAAGTAGCTGAACTTAAATTTTTGAGAAGCACAGTAATATGCTTCTTCTAGCTCTAGTTTTAATCAATATGTATGGCCAAAAATTTGTAGCATACTACCCTACTTACTGACACCTGCTCATGTGCTACGTCAATAGGGCCAGTGCATTTTCAAAGAACCACTTAATAATTCTTTGAAAATATCATTTACTAACTCTTCTGTTGCTTTCTATTTAATGGGATTTATTATAACACTAGTATCGTCTGCAACAAGTACCAATTCTGCTTGTTGAATACTGAGTGGAAGGTCATTCACATACACTGGTGGAAAAAAAAGAAGAAAATCACAATACTAAGGAGTTGTGCATCCCAAACTAAAGTTGGCAGGTGTGTTTCTTCATCTGGAAGAGGGTGTCTATTCAAATTTCAAGCCAGTGGCATACGAGTGGCACTAATAGCACCTCTATGAGGATTTAAACAAACCTGCTTTAAAAATGGGGTGTAACAGTCATGAGCATTAGTTACCTTTGAAACTGGACGTGGTGAGCTGATGTTAGTCAAAAATGCTTTAAAGACGACAAAGATGCCATTATCAATGCATCACTGGGTTTGAGCAAGGTTGTGTGATAGAGCTACGAGAAACTGAATATTCCTTCTGCAATATTGAACAGTAACTTGGCAGGAATGTAGCCACTGTACATGACAGCTGGTAGCACTGGTCACGTCAATGTATGGTCACGTCAATGTATGGTCACAAGAAGACTGGGCGCCAGACGGCCATTTGGCACTACCGAGAGGGAAGACCATCATGTTTGGCGCATGGCTCTGGCACATCAGCCTGTCCCTGCAACAGGAATTTGAGCAGCAGCTGGCACCACAGTGACACAACGTACTGTTACAAATTGGATACTTCAAGGGCAGCTCCGAGCCAGATGCCCTTGTAGCATGCATCCCACTGACCCCAAACCACCTCCTTGACTTCAGTGGTATAACTGGAGGGGCAGGGTGAAGGTCTGTTGTGTTTTCTGACAAAAGCTGGTTCTACCTTGGTGCCCCTAACGGCTGTGTGTTGATTAGGAGGCGGCCAGCTGAGAGCCTGCAACCTACCTATCTGCCTGCTAGACGCACTGGACCTACAACTGGAGTTATGGTCTTGAGTGCAATTTCATACGACTGCAGGAGCACTCCCATGATTATCTCATGCACCCTGACTGCAAATTTTTACATCAATCCAGTGATTCAACCTGTTGTGCTGGTATTCATTAACAACATTCCATGGGGTGTTTTCCAACAGGATATTGCTCACCTGCATACTGCTGTTGTAACTCAACATGCTCTACAGAGTGTCAACATGTTGCACTGGCCTGCTAAATCATCAGAACATCTCCAATCGAACAAACATGGGCCACCACATTAACTGTCCCTCTATTGCCCAAGTGGAACAAGCTTAGAACACCATCCCACAACTGACATCTGGTACCTTTACAACACAATGCATGCACGTTTACATCTTTGCATTGAACATTCTGATGGTTACATGGGTTATTAATGTACCAGCATTTCACATTTGCAAGGACTTATCTCGTGCTTACATTAACCTGTGATCTTGCAATGTTAATCACTTACATGTGTTACCTACAGCAATGTATTCCCAGAATTTCATCACTCTATATTAATTATTTTCCGTTGTTGCGATTTTTTTCTGATAGTGATAGAAGAAATAGGGGTGGACCCAAATTAAAACCCTGTGGGGCTCCCTTTCTGATTTTGCCCCAGGCATTAAAATTTTCTACCTTTCCAACATTGCCTAAATTATTCAGCATGACCCTTTGCATCCTGTTTGTTAAGTATGATTCAAACCAGCTGTGTGTAATGCCATCAATTCCTCAAAACCTGAGTTTTTATAAGAGATCATCATGATCTACACAATCAAAGGCATTGGAGAGCCCACAAAAAATACCAACTAGTGATATTTTATTATTTAAGGCATTTATTATTTGAAGAATGAATATACAAATAGCACTCTCATTCAAGCAACCTTTCGGGAATACAAACTGTTATAAGTTAAGTAAATTGTTTCCATGTAAGTGTGCTACTACTCTCAAGTACATTACTTTTTTACATGTTTTGGATAAAGGTGTCGGTAAGGAAACTGAACGATAATTGTTTAAGTCTGTCTTGTGATTTTGAGTTTATCTTTTGATGATGCCACTACGGCTTCATTAAATTAGGATATGTTTTAAAATAGGTATTTCTCATATTTAAAGTGCATGCTTTGCACACATGTAGTAAACAATCCAATATTTGTATTTGTGTTTATTCCATGTTTTGCTGATCAAAACTGGTAGGCTAAAATAAAGAAATTTATTCTATACTTTCTGGATCACTGTTCTACTCACAACTATGTTGCAGCTTGTGAAATCATTATCTTAAATTGAGGCATAATATCAAGTAAATAATACAAAAACATTATTTTGTATAATGTACAACAAAACAATGTTATAGTTTCACTGGTCTATTTAGATTTTTGAGCCCCCTTTACATTAGTAGTATCCACACTCCTTCTAAACCACGTATTCAACAACCAATCTCTTCTCTTAGTCACTATCCAATCTCAGTTTCCTTTTTCTGTGGCATCCATTCCCAGCTACTTTCTTCCTTCCATATCTGTTCCCAGTACATATTTGTTACTAATTTATCATCAATTCTTTTTATGCTTAGCTTGTCAACTATTTTATTTATTAATGTACCACTAAAAATGGATTTTGATGCAAGATACTTGTATTCACCAGAATTCCTTAAAAAACCTTAACTGTTGCTCATGTACTTGTATTCACCAGAATTCCTTAAAAAAATACCTTAACTGTTGCTCTTTCTTCAGTTCCTCTGGTGTCATTGTATAAAAAACTGGTGGCAAATCTGTCCTATGGGTTGCTTGTGAAGGAAGCAGCACTTGCAAATTACGATCTAATTCCAGCGAAATTGGTTCTGCAGATCTCAGGGCATCACATAATGTCTGAAACACAAACAAAATTAAATGGTTTTGGACACTTTCTTCTGTTACTCCCCCTACTTTCCATTCCCTTTGTAATTCTGCTTTGCCTATACCCATTATATTACTGCACCTTACAGAAAGGTAACTGAAATTAAGAGTGTTACATTTTTCCACTACTATGGGATATTGGACCAGATTAAAGATGAGCAAGAAAGTGGTCCCCTGACAAGAAGTAGCACTTTGAACCAAGAGGGATACCAGTTCACAGTCATTTGATATATTATAAACTTCTCATAATTTTTTTCAAAGCTTAATAAGCAAAAAAATCAATTGAAAAATTACAAGGACATTAGTATGTCATATTCTCTATGACTACAATATCAACAAGTCACAACAGGATGGATGGCTGGTTGGGGGCCATCAGTCAAGGAAGGTCATCAGTTATCAATCCAGAGGTGGTTAATCCAGTATTAGTGATGTCTGCAAAATACGTGGTCTGCTGATGAAAGTATGTAGGAGCGGTAAGACTGATGCACTGAAGGCAATACTGATGCCAGAGCCCAGGAAGAATTTATGGAGAAGTGTATGGATTGGGATGGTACGTAAGTCAGAGCATACAAGGGATCTCCCACAGCTCATCCAATGGCCAGAAAATCCCCACCCTGCAAGCCCAATGATGGGCAAAGCCAGTCATAGAGCAAAGAATACCTCCAAGTTGGTACATTCAGAACAGTAAAAGTGAGAAGGCTAAAAATGTAATGGATATCAGCTGGGCTATCAATAATAAAAACAACAAGAGAGAAACAGGTGAAGCAGCAAGTGACACCCCCCCCCCCCCCCCCCCCGGAGGTTCTACATATGACACCTGCAGCCATCCCCACCCCTGCTCCAGTATAGTCAAGGTTTTAAAAAGCACCCACTACTTAATACATTGCTAACTCTACAACAATAGAATGCAGTATAATGGATACAAACCACATCAAAAAGCTATTAAATCAGAGTGAGAGAGGAACCGAAGAGTGAGCTGATCAGTCAGCTAGGACACGAGAGCCCCAGACTCAACATGCAGAGAAACATGCCCCACAACCCCAGCCATCCCACTCATGCCCTGGAGACCGCTTAAGACCTTATGTCTGAAAATAAAAACCACCTTCACGGAGAAAAAAGAGAACCAGCTCAACTATCTGTGAACTGTCTGTTTGTATTTGAGGCAAAGTATTTGGAAGGACATGCTTAGCATGGAGGGCCAGGAGGAGAGAGAATTCCATCAGGATATTAACTACTAATGTAAGGCTCCACAACTACAATGTGGACATGGCTTGTTAAGTAAAATAAAACTATGGCTTAGCCTGGTATGAGCAATGTGGAGGCAGCATAGAGTGGTCAATTCCTTCTGGGAGGAGGTGGAGGGTTTGGGATACAAAAGGACCACATTACAGGGTCATCAGTCTCTTTTTCCTCAAGCAACCAAGTCTCAAGATAAAACAACTAAAAACAAAGGAGTTGCAGTACATAAAAGCATACAAAAGTAATGGGGAATCACACCATAGGAGAAAACGGAAGCAGCAAACCAAGGGGGGGGGGGGGGGGGGGGGGATGTCATTAAAGGGCTGGCTGATCACAAGGTTAAAAAAAAAGATGAGCCAGCCACTCTGCAACACACTAAAATGTCTAGCATAAAAGACAAAGTGAGATGAACACACATACGGAAAAGACAAACACCAAGGCAAACAAGACGCAAAGAAAGAGTAACGAAGAGGTAAAAGGGAGGGAGGATGGAGGCCTGGGAGAGAAGCCCACATGCCCAAGCTTAGATGTGTGATAACCCTCCTCCTCCAAATAAAACTTAAAACCAAACGGGCCACTGAGGCATTGTTGCCTAGGTAGGATGCAGCGAAGGCTGAAAGTCCACTGCTGAGTAGCTAAAACTGAGCAGCCCAACAAGAGGTGAACGACAGTTATATAGGAGCCACAGCAACACCAACGTGGGTCCTGATGGAGAGGTGACCATGTGTTAGCCAAGTGTGGTCGATGCAGAGCTGATAAAGGACAACAGTGACCCTGCAAGTGGCTCACATGGATTACTGCCACACATTTGTTATCTCCTTGATAACATGGAGTTAGTTTGGGGTACTGAGGGTGCACCATTCAGTATCCCAGACCATGAAAACTTTGTGGCAAAAGACCAATCGAAAATCAATCTACAGCAGGCCGATCTACAGAGTTGGTGTACCGCTATCCTGTTTGGCCAGACTGTCAGCAAGTTCACTGTCCAATATCCCAACATATCCTGGGGTCCAAATAAAGGTAACTGAATGTTCACAGTTCCAGAGGGCATAAAGCGATTCCTGGATAGTCATTACCAAAGGATGTCGAGGGAAGCACCGATCAAGAGCTTGTAGGCTGCTTAAGAAGTCACTAAAGATGACAAAGGAATCACTGGCACAGGAGCGGATATGCACAAGAGCATGATAGATGGCTACCAACTCTGCAGTGAAACCACTGCACCCATCCGGCAAAGAGCACTGTTCAGTATGGGCAACATGAGTGTAAGCGAAGCCAACAAGACTGCTGACCATTGATCCATCAGTGTAGGCTATTTCTGAGCCCTCAAACTCTCTTTCTCAAAGAGAGAGAAACTGCCGGCGGAGGGCCTCAGGTGGAACAGACCCTTTTGGGCCTTGCAATAGGTCCAGCTGTAGGTGTACGTAAGTGGACCCGCAGGAAAGGCGGTAGCAGGGAAGCAACAAGCTCATTAACAAGTGACCAGACATGGACATCTAGGGGATTCTCAGTTCTGCACTGTTGTTGCGGGAGATGGATTGCCATTTTAGGGAAAAGGAGATGGTAATTTGGATGACAAAGGCGAACTATGAATGTGGACGGTATAATTTGCAAGCAGTAGTTGCCGCCGGAGCCCCAATGGCGGAACACCAGCTTTCACAAGGAAGCTGTTCATTGGGCTTGTTTGGAAGGCTCCCATTGTGAGCCGAACTCCACTGATGTGGTTAGGGACCAGCAGACGCAATGCGGAGGGCGATGCTGAACCATACCCCAACCTCCCATAGTCAATGTAAGACTGTACAAGGGCTTTGTATAGCTGCAGCAGTATGGGACAATCAGCACCCCAGTTGGTGTGGCTCAGGCATTGAATAATATTAAGATTCCACCAACATGTGTCCTTAATCTGATGAAGATGGGGAAGCAAAGTTAAGAAGGCATCGAAGACCAGTCCCAAAAAGCGGCAAGTCTCCACTGCATCAAGTAGCTGGTCATCGAGGTAAAGTTCTGGATGGGGATGGACAGTACGATGACTGAAGTGCAAGATGTCGAAAACTGAAAGCCGTTAGTGAGGGCCCACAATTGCACCTTCCATATAGTCCCCTGTAGCCGGAGTTCAGCCACAACAGAAGAGCAGCAGAAATAAATCGACAAAAAGTCTGTGCAAAAAATGGGTTGTGGGCCCCAGAGACCCCACTCATTCAGAGTAGCGAGAATGTGGTGTTGCCAAGTGGTATCGTAGGCCTTCGTCAGGTTGAAAAAGATGGCAATAAGGTGTTGTCGCCGAGAAAAGTCTGATCAAATGACAGACTTCAGCTGCACCAAGTTGTTGATGGTGGAGTGCCCTTGGTGAAACCTTCCCTGGGATGGAACCAGAAGGCCCTGAGGAGTCAACACAATTGCCGACTCACCACACATTTGAGCAACTTGCACAGAACATTGGTGAGGCTGATAGGATGATAGCTATCAACATCTAGTGGGTTCTTACCAGGCTTTAGCACTGGGACAATGATATTTTCCCACCATTGCAACGGGAATTCGTCATCACTACAGATGTGGTTGATGAAGGGAAGGTGGTGGTGCTGGGAATCCACTGACAGATGTTTAAGCATTTGGGAATGGATGCGATCTGGGCCAGAGGATGTGTCTGCACAATCGGCATGGGCCCTGAGAAATTCCCATTCACTCAAGAGAGCATTATATGGCTCAGGGTGGCATGGAGCAAAAGAGAGCTGTTGTCATTCCACCCATTGTTTGGGGAAACAAATAGTGGGGTGGTAATTTTCAGATGCAGAGGTGCAAGCATAATACTCGGCAAGATGGTCTGCAATTATGTCTGATTGGCAGATACACCTCCATGTGTGGTAATTCCACATACACCTGCAAGGGTCTGATAGCAGTAAAATCATCAAACCAACCCAGAAAGGAGAGGTCTGTGTACAAATGGTGAAGCCGTATCACTGCCAACACTCCGGTTTCCATAGTCTGAAGAGTATGTGGACCTGGGCTCGGAGCCGTTTGAAGGAAATGAGGTTCTCCAGGCCTGGGTGGTGCTTATGACATTACAGGGCCAGCCTATCATTTCTAATGTCCACAGCGATTTGTGGCAACCACCAAGGCAATGACGTCCGCTGGGGGTAGTCAGAAGAACTAGGGACTGCCGATTCAGCTGTAGAAATAATGGTAGAAATGATGGCCTGGATCACCTCATTGATGATGGCATGCAACGGAGTTTCAATGAGGTAGCATAGGTCAAGAGTCCCAGTCAGTCTTGGGAAGAGGCCACATGGACAAGCATTGAGATGAGGGACACTGGGGTAGAGACAGGGAGTGGAATGTGGTCACTACCACCAAGACGTCATGAGCTCTCTGGTGGATAGACAGGAGAAGGCCAGGACCGCACACCAAGAGATCAATGGCCCAGTATGTGCCATGTGCCATACTGAAATGCGTGGGGGCACCTCTTTTTAGGAGGCAAAGGTCGAGTTGAGTTGATAGGTTCTTGACATCTTTACCTCGGCCAGTAACCTTGGTTCCATCCTACAAAGAGTTATAGGTGTTAAGACCACCCAGAAGTAAAAAAGGTGGAGGAATTGGGAAATCAGTGCAGCTAATACGTGAGGAGAATCACCATCTGTAAGAAGGTATACTATGTAATCAAAAAGTATCTGGATACCTGGCTGAAAATGATTTACAAGTTCCTGGTACCCTCCATCGGTAATGGTGGAATTCAGTATGGTGTTGGCCCATCCTTAGCCTTGATGACGGCTTCCACTCTCGCAGACATATGTTCAATCAGGTGCTGGATGGTTTCTTGGGGAATGGCAGCCCATTCTTCACAGAGTGCTGCACTGAGGAGAGGTATTGATATCGGTCGGTGAGACCTGGCTTGAAGTCGGCATTCCGAAACATCCCAAAGGTGTTCTATAGGATTCAGGTCAGGACTCTGTGCAGGCCAGTCCATTACATGGATGTTATTGTCTTGTAACCACTCCGCCCCAGGCCGTGCAGTATGAACAGGTGCTTGATCAACAGTGGGAAGCAAGAAGGTGCATAAAACATCAATGTAGGCCTGTGCTGTGATAGTGCCACACAAAATAACAAGGTGTGCAAGCCCCCTCCATGATAAACACAACCACATCATACCACCACCACTGTTGGCACTACACGTGCTGGCAGGTGATGTTCACTGGGCATTCGCCATACCCACACCCTGCTATCGGAGCACCACATGGTGTACCATGGTTCGTCACTCCACACCACATTTTTCCACTGTTTAATTGTGCTGCTCTACCATGATACCCAAATTTTCTCACCTCCTGCCTAACTGACATGGTAATTACAGTGGATCCTGATGCAGTTTGGAATTCTTGTGCGATGGTCTGGATAGATGTCTGCCTATTACACATTACAACCCTCTTCAACTATCGGTAGTCTCTGTCAGTCAACAGACGAGGTCGGCCTGTACACTTTTGTGCTGTACATTTCCAATTCACCATCACATCGGAAACAGTGGACCTAGTGATGTTTAGAAGTGTGGAAATCTAACGCACAGACGTATGACAAAAGTGACACCCAATCATCTGACCATGTCCGTGAGTTTCGCAGAGCACCCCATTCTGCTCTCTCATGATGTCTAATGACTACTGAGGTCGCTGATATGGAATACCTGACAGTAGGTGGCAGCACAATGCACATAATATGAAAAATGTATGTTTTGGGGGATGTCCGGATACTTTTGATCACATAGTGTAGATGTTTCAGATGGGAATTTCTTGCATTGTCCTCACCCTGACAGCCACAGCATCTAAAGGCGTTCGAAGAGGCACAGGTTCACTTGAGACAGAAGTAAGGACAAAGACAGAATCTCCACCTGATAGTCTGCCATAGGCAATGCGGTTTTTGTAGTACCTCCGATAGCAACAGAGAGCAGGGGTCTGCATTGGAGTAAACCAAGTTTCCTGAAGGACAATGCAAAAAGCAGGTGTAACACTTCAGAGTTGTAACTCAGCCAGGTGGGGGGGGGGGGGGGGGGGGGGACGCTGCAGTTCCACTGGAGAAAGACATTTACTGTCATCTGGGAACACATGAAGTGACCAAGGAGACAAATCAGGCCTCAGCATCACCTGCCGCCACCAGTTGAGTGCTAGCATCCAATACCACTGCATCTGAGGCATTGGCGAGATCTATGTGCAGCAGGGACGCGGAGCCTTGGAAGAGTGGTGGTGTGAGGGCCATTGAAGGCTCCTGTTTCTTAGCAGACTTCTTTTTTTGATGGTTTGTCCTCTGACCACTCCTTAGGGGCTTGCTGGGAGGGCTTCTCTGAAGTAGCTTCAGGAACAGAGGAAAACCATGAGGCCCTTTAACTTGCAGCTAGTGATGCCTTCAGCCACTGACTGGTGTCCATTTGACCACAGGGAGGGGGATTGGAGAAGGTAGAGTCCCAAGGGACGCCTTCTGCACGAGAGGAGAAGGAGGAGGCTGTTGCTTATCCGGCCTGGGGAGGGGGACACTGATGTATCTTGGATCTGAGGGGAGGTGGAAGCTTTGGGAGCAACAGAAGAAGATGTGGCCCCAGCCAGCTTAGATGATGGCCATATTGGCATCATAGATGGCAATGCTGTCGTAGTGGCAGCATAGGAAGGTAGCATTCAAACAGGGTTTAATCATTCATATTTTACTTTAGCCCTGTGGTAAGATAGTCTG
The DNA here is from genome assembly GCF_023897955.1 of Schistocerca gregaria. Lineage (NCBI taxonomy): Eukaryota > Metazoa > Arthropoda > Insecta > Orthoptera > Acrididae > Schistocerca > Schistocerca gregaria. The sequence continues at coordinate 519,137,281 of NC_064924.1, forward strand.
TCCAGGGTCTTGTACTCCACGATTTTCCGCTTCTTTTGGAGTACTGTGCAGTCGGATGAACAGGGGGACTAGTGCTCTCCACAGTTGACAAACAGGAGGAGGTGCACATGGAGTATTTGGATGCTGACCTTTTCAGGAAATGAATCACCCTTGAAGGCCAAGATGAAGGCACCAGTAGCAACCCTATTGTCTTTGGGTCCTCTTTAAATGCGCTGGATGAAATGAACACCCCTACCATTCTAAATTGGCATGCAGCTCACCATCTGACTGCAAGAGGAGGTCGCAATGGAAAATAATTCTCTGGACCATGCTGAGGCTTTTATGGGAACTAACAGAAACAGGAATATCACCCAGCTGGTCACAGGCAAGTAACGCTCGGGACTGGGTTGGGAATGCTGTCTGAATCAAGACTGCACCATTTCTCATTTTGGACAGTGCTGTCACTTTCCCAAACATATCCTCGAAACATTCAACAAAAAATTGCTAAAGACAAAATACCAAGGCAAATATAGCTCTGTTCTTTCTGTAGCCCTACGTTCCTCCCATGGTATTGCGAGGGAAGAAAATTATTTAGGGTCATATCTGTCAGCATTGTATTCGATCTTCCCCTTCTTAGAGACTGCCACCATTCGGTCACCAGTAGGAGATGACTTGGTCCACTGCATTGCAGGTCATCCATTCTGAAGCCACCCACTCCGATCAGCAGCTCTCCCCACGGGTGCCATCCAGCCACAGCAAAGGCCACCTGGCACGATAGCCGTTGCTAGGAGTCCTGATGCCCCAAGACGATGGGTACCTACTCCTTGGCATACGCGGGGAGTTTGCAGCTCAGGCATCAATAGTGCGATCCCTGCATTGTCAGAGGGCTACCATCAAATGCGTACATGATGGCCCCACCACAACAGACTGGCTCCCCTACTGGATACTGGGTACAAAGAAACCCAATATTTTCACAGGGGCGTAAGAGGACAACAGACAATGGAAGAAGATGACGTACCCCGAAAGGTGTCCTCGACCAAATAGTTGAATTGCAGATGGCGATGCAGAGCCATGACAAGAAGAGGTGCAGGAGATTGAATCTAATGGCACTATGGATAACTGGTGCACCACGTAATGCATCCTTCCCCAAATGGAACACACTCTGTACAATTGGGAAAGTGGGAGGTCAAACTATAAAATGGGACCTAAACTTATAGAGCCAAAAAGTGAGAGACTCCTTTTAGTTGCCTCTTATGGCAGGCAGGAACACCTTGGGCCTATTCTAATCCCCCGACCTACAGGAGGATTCTGGAAGGGAGCAGCAGCCAACCAGATGTCACTCCATTTCCAAGTGAGCAGAGGTCTTATTTGCATTCTCAAACCACAGATAGGGAGACTAGTGGCCATGAGATACTTCAGAATCCAGCTTATTCTGCAGGCAGCCACCCTTTCAAGCAGTTTGCAGAGCATGTTGGTGAGGCTAATCAGTCAGTAGCTGTTGAGAGACACTGGCTTTTTGCGTAACTTAAGGACTGGGACAACGATAAAATTTCATGAGTGTGAAAGGATGGCTACTGAGTAGGTGTAGCGTTTGAGTAGCATTCAGATGTTCGAGAATCTAATTATGAATCAACAAATCAGGACCAGGGGCCATATCATGATACAAAGCAAGAGTCTGATGCAGTTCCTAGTCAATGAAAGGTTGATTATATTATTCAGAATGATGGGGGTGAAAACTGGGGGACATCTTCGACTTGTCATTTATGCAGTAGAAAGGTAGCCAGATAAGAAGAGGTGCAGATGCTGTCACAAAATGGGTTGCAAGGTGTTCAGCAAAAACTTTGGCAGTGGTACAAACACTATCCTGAAGGATAGGACCCAGAACAGTTGTTTATTGTTGGAAGCCCAGAAGACCATCAAGCTTGGTCCTCACCTGTGATGAAGAGGCATATATTCCCGTAGAGGAGACTTAACACTCCCAGCATTCCTTCTTACTGTGTTTAATTAGATTGTGAGCCTTTACATGAAGTTGATTAAAAGTGGTAAGGTCCATCTGCAAAGGATGTCACTTAAAATGTTGCAGGGCTCTTTGGCGATTCCAAACTGCTATTCCAATGTCTTGGGTCCACCAGGGCATTGGCAAGCTGCGGAGAGGACCTCTAGAAAGGGGAATAGCAGTTCCAGAGGCATGGGTGATCACGTTAGAGACAACTTCATCAATGCACTATGACAGAATGGGGTGAAAGTGAATGTTGTGGAGTGTGACATCATGACGGCCCAGAGTCTAGTTTAGTTTATGAGTTTGTTGTGTTTGTAGATGTCATTTTCCTGCAGTTGGTGGTGTGTGTAGGGTCCACGTGTTATGTGGTGTATTGCGTTATTTGTGTGTCGGTGGTTGAAGTGTGAATTTGTCGGTCTTGCCTGTTATTAAAAAATAGAAATTGGTTTCAGTGAGTTAAGAATTAATTTTCCTTTGTGTTTCGGTGTCGATTGTTGTTGCTGGTTTGCTGTTTGTCATGCAGTAAGGCATTTAATTTAATTTGTGGCTACTTTTGTTAGGTATGGATATGACTTCTAAATTTAACAGTGCGCGTCTGCGGACTGAGAAGGGGGACGACATGTTGACCGTCATTAAATTTTTGTAAGTGTTTGGGCTTTTGGTGGAAATAGTGAAATGCAGCTTCTGCAAAGAGAACATGCGATTGGCCAGAGTTCCGGTGTCTGGGACCAGGGACTGGTGGTGGTACCAATGGGATAACCTTTGGTGCTCCATAGGGCACGTTACCTGGTTCGAGAGATCTATGTTGGCCATGAGAGAGAGAAAGAGAGAGAGAATTTTGATGATGTATTAGTTTTGTTATAGATCCTCCATCAGTTTTAGTGCGCATGAGACGTGTGATAGAGAGGACTATAACTGCCTGTAGGTTCTTCAAAGCACCCAATGTGGTAGTTGTTCCATCAAGTGATGGCAAGGAAGTGACAGTATCAGTGAAGCCATGAGACTGGGGAAGAGATTTTTAGATTGACAGCTGAAAAGGTACCAGCATAGGAGTGAAGTAGGTAGAACTACCATCACTGACGAGATGCAGATCATGGTCGGTAAGAAGCTGGTCGAGCAGAAGGCCACTAACAGACAAAGTGGCACTCTCCCACTGGGGATGGTGAGCACTGAAATCCACACGTAGGAAAAAAGGGAGGGGAAAGTTGTTGGATTAAGTTGGTCAGCTCAAGGTAAGTATATGACCTGAATGGAGGTATGTAAACACTACAAATGGTGACCACTGAGGGTGTTTGCACTCGCACTGCTAGCACTTCCAATTTGGTACCAAGGCGAATCCACGCACTGACCACACCTGTATGAACCAAAGTACAGACCCCTCGAGATGCCCTATCAGTTTCAATAGAACGCATGAAACCATGGAGTGATAGGGAATGGTCATCGGTGAAGTGTATTTCTTATAGAGCAACGTAAACTGCAAAAAAGGAGAAAAAATGTCATGTAATTCTGGTGGGTGACAATAATAGCCACTACAGTTCCACTGAATGGTCACATTAGAAGGTTTCAGGTGGACCATGGAACCACATCAATGGGCACTGCTTCAGAATCTGAAGGCATGGGGGGATCTGCTACCTCTCGAAGGCCACTACAGTGGCCTTACCTTCATTATTCTCCTCCTCCTCCGCCTTTGGTAGCTGGGATTTTTGTGCAGAAGTACCCACAATGAGTATAGGGTTGGATGAAGAGTGGGCAACCCTGGGACCCCGTCACAATTCCTTCAGCCAGATGTCGCACCTCTGATCTGTGAGTTTCCTGGCAGAGGGGTCCCAAGAGAAAGCCCTGTTGCCATAGACACAGGAGGAGGAGGAGGAGGAGGAGGAGGAAAAGGGAGCTGTTCCTCTAGTTGAGTGTGGGAAACAGTTCCCAAAGAGGGTGCTGCAGGAACCACAAGAGGGGAGGCCAATGGGAGAATTGGTTTTGAAAGAAGTTGACATAGGGGGAGTGATGGCTGTACCTGTGGCATGATTGGATATCACATCGATAGGACTCCCTTTGCGGAATGATCATCCATAGTTACCACATTTTGGGTCCACTGTGCAGTCGAAGGGCTAATGACCAAAGTGAAAACATTGAAAACAGCTCATGGATGGTGGGACCCACAACACTTCGTGTCACATCTGCCCCATGACTGATTTTTTACAGGTGAACATTCCCATCAAAGGCTAGAGAAGGGCACTTGTCTCTATTCTATATCCTTTTCTGACATGTCAGACAAAATGTACCCCTCACTGTTCAAGATTGTCTGTCTGGAGCCTAGGATCTCAGTGGAAGTTTTTTCCTTGGACAATATTCAAATTTTGTGGAGCAATGGTCAGGGCAATGTCACCTAAATGTTCATGTCTGTAGAGCTGTACTGTGCAGCAGTAGGGGCTTTAATCAACAGCGACCCATTGCACATTTTTTCTAATGACTCAACTTTTCTAAATTTATCTCCAATATGCTCCACAAAAATAATGACTCTGTCATAGTAAAAGAATCCCCATTAGTCTGAGTACATACTAAGTACTGATAAATTGTTTTGTTCCCAGGCATCTAGTTGGGAAAACACTAGGGTTGTAATTCTGTCCACAATTTATTTTCAGTTCCTCTCTGAAGAGACTGTCGGATCAGAGCAGCCATTGTTTGATGTAACTTAATGCTTTTCATGTGTGAAACATCCACCCTGATGCCACCTACTCCAATCAAGGGCTCTCCCCACAGGTACTACCCAGCCACAGCAAGGGCTGTCTGGCACAATGGCAGTTGCTGGGGGTCCTGCTGTCTCAAGAAGATGGGCAGATACTCCTTGGCACACATGCTGAGCTATTAGCTCAGTCATCAGCAGTGTGATCCCTGTCTTGTCATGGAGGCTCGACCAGAAGGGCACATAACAACCCCAGCATGTCGGATTGGCTACCACATTGACTTTGAAATGCAATTAAGAGCCTACGCAAGTATTACTAATGTGTTCTTTCCCAGTTGGTCCACACTAAAGAAAAGGAAGGTTAACCCAGGAGGGACCATAAATAACTTCAGCCAAAAGGTGGTGAATGAATGGACATTCCAAAAAAGGAAGACAGAACCTAAGGAATAGCTAGTTTGACATCAAAGGCTGTCACCACGAGAAAAAGTAAGAGAAGGAAGGATGGTCAGGGATGAGAAATTGCAGCACAAGAAAGCAAGTACGTGCTGCAACAGCTTGGGGATCCATGCTCACCACCCATGTACTCAGGAGAGAGACACAAGTACCTTGAGGGGCACCAGATTTGGAATCTTTCAATTCATACAAATACTTTTGTGTAACAATTTGTAAATGTATAAAATGGAATCATATAAGCTCAGCCATAGGTGAAGAAAATGGCTGACAAGCAGAATATCTGAGAAATTCAATCAGTCTAGAAAAGTGATGGCTTGCAAAACACCACTGCAACCCATCTCAGGATATTTCACAAGTGTGCGGGACCTGTATCACATAGTACTTGCAGGGGATCAACAGAGGTGTCTGATCCACCTGTCAGCTTTGACCTTGTAACATTACAGGACATATTGGGACATATTGAAGTATTCGATACTGTAGACTTTTAGGGGATGTCGATACAGATATGCAAAATGTAAAGGGAAACTTTTGTGATGTTTAAATATTGTACTGTGTCAATATTAGGACATTTTGGACAGAAAGAACAAAAATAGAATTAATGTAAATATATATTAGTGTTAGTAACCTATTTTCATTCAATTTTGTAATCATATTTCATTTTGTAAAAGAAAGACTCACTGTTTGCTGTAGCTCTGATTAATTGTATAAATTATCAGTTTTGAGCTAAATTATTTCGTATAATATGGACAAGATACTTTTAAAAACTCACCAGCTAAAGAGAAAGTCTCTAAATGAACGTTTAATGCACACTTCTGGAGCTTTCTATGGAGAAATTCTATATTATGATCGCAAAAATACAAAACTTGTGAAAACTGTTTCATAACCTAATTTCGAAAGACGATTTGTATCAAGAAATATTGCTAAAAAGATTTATTTACGTTTTGAAACACGATTTAAATCATTTTACATATAAATAGTTGTTCTAAATCACTCAAGAAATATCCAGAATCAAATGTCAAGATATTTCTGGAAACATCGGTACAAATCTGGTGAAGGTTATCCAGAAGCTGGTAGAAAAATGTTATAAAATCTATTTGGAAATTATGCTTGTAAGAATTTATATGTACTGATCCTTTTACTTACTTTAATCTGTACTAAAATTCTGTAATGTCTAATTTAGTTTTAAGTCGTGAATTGCTATCGTATTGTAAACAAAACATTGTTAAAGACTCTCATTGTTTGGAAAGATATTAATACACCTAGGAGTTGTCAGTTGCCAGTTCGGATATGCAGTGCGGTTAGCTCTGAGAGTCAGTTGTTGAGTCTGTGAAGTCTGTCAGTTCTGTTTGTAAATAAACGTCTGTAATGAAGAATTACTTGTTGTCGTCAATATGAACTCAAGACCTTTTGCACGAAGCAGACACCTCCTAATGCAACGTTTTAATTTGGTGTTGAGGAGCTGAAATGTTATAATTTGGTGCAGAAAGTCCTGGGACGTTTTAATTTGGTTGAGGAAGCTGGGATGTTATAATTTGGAGGCGCCGGAGCTGGGATGTTATAACATGTGACGTAAGGGTGTTGTGGAGTGTGACGTCATGACGGCCCGGAGTTTAGTTTATGACTTTGTTGTGTTTGTAGATGTTGTTTTGCTGCAGTTGGTGGTGTGTGTAGGGTCTGCGCTCCATAGGGCACGGTACCTGGTTCGAGAGGTCTATGTTGGCCATGAGAAAGAGAGAGAGAGAGAGAGAGAGAGAGAGAGAGAGAGAGTTTTGATGACGTATTATTTTTGTTATAGATCCTCCATCAGTTTTTGTGCGCATGAGATGTGTGAGAGAGAGGATGGTGTTAGACTGGTTTTTGTTTTGTAGTGAAGTTTGTTCTGAATGTATTAAGTAAAGGGGTAAGTTGTGCAGGCCTGGGGTGGTGGTTGAGGTAGATGAGTCGCAGTTTGGGAAGACGAAATATGGGAGGGGTAAGTCTCCAGTTGGTTTATGGGTGTGGGGAACCGTTGTTTTTTGGGGGGGGGGGGTGTAGGTATTCAGAATGTGTTTTCAGGATTTTGGAGAGACATAAGAAGAGGGAATTAGTGGGGTTAACTGAGGAGTATATAGAGGAGGGGAGTACGGTAGTTTCTGATGCTTTTTCATCTTATAAGTGTTTGGGCAAGAGGGGTTATGATCATTTAGTTGTCAATCATAATTTAGAATTCAAGAATTATGAGACAGGGGTGTGTACTAATACAAGAGGGGTTTTGGGGAGCAGTTAAGTCAGTCATTGGGAAGGGGAAGAGGTGCTCTTCTAACCTGCAATCTCATTTAGACGAGTATTGCTGGCGGAAGAGCGTACCTGAGGAGCAGGGGGGGGGGGGGGGGGTTGCGTCTCAGGGGGGGAAGGGAGTTGTTGGTAATGTTTGTGGATTTTGGTGGGTTGAGTGGGTGGGAGTTGTTTTATGATTATGTTGTTGAGGATCTGCTTTGCTTAAGTTGTTTTTGAGTTGTGTGTGTGATCGAGGGTTTTTTTTCTGATTTTTACTTGTTGGCAGATTTTTGTATTTTTGGGAAGGAGGGGGGGAAGGTGATGGAGTCTTTTTTATGGGAAGGGGAGGGGGGGGGTTGGTAGGTTGTGGGTGGTTTGGGAGTTTGTTTTGGTTGTGTGTTTTTGTGTGTGTGTGTGTGTGTGTGTGTGTGTGTGTGTGTGTGTGTGTGTGTGTGTGTGTGTTGGGGTGGCTGACCTAGTGTGTAGCGCCGGAACTTTTTTGTGGTAAGTAGTCATTTTTTTGGGTTTATTGTTCATGTGTTGTGATGCTTGGTGGGGTTTTTCATGTGTTGTTGGATTGGTGTTATTTACTGCAGGTATAGGTGTTTTATGTTTTGGTATCATCTCTTGTGATTGATTTTTGTAACTTAGGGGAAGTACCTGATTCCAATTTTTTTTGGTGTCGTCAGTTGTATTTTACCTATAGAGGTCAAAGGAAGTGTCCGATTACAATGTTTTGTAGCTGTGTGTGCTTTTGTATGGTAAGTTGTAGTTAAACCTACATAGGTCCAAGGGAGTGATTGATTCCAATATGTCATCGTAGCTGTGTGTTTTTTGGTATCATCAGTTGTAGTTAACCTATACAAGTCAAGGGAAGTGTCAGGTTCCAATGCGTTGTCATAGCTGTGTGTCTTTGGTATAGTCAGTTGTCCGATAGCAATGTGTCGTAGTTAAATGTGTTTTGGTATCATCGGTTGTAGTTGACATATATAGGAAAAGAGAAGTGTCCAATTCCAATTTTTGTTGTTTCGGGTGTTGGTTTTGTGGTATTGATAGTTGCGGTGTGATTATAATTTTTGGAGTGTTGGGTTTTATTTTGTGGTATCAACAATTGCAGATGAGCTATGTAGGTGAAGGGAAGTGTGGATATTGTATCTGTAGTGGAATTTGGGAATTTTGTGTTATTTTTATGTTGTCATTTTGTGTGGTTTGGGATCATGTTTAGTTTGTCTCCACCCCAAAAATCCCAATTTTCCGTGCTGTTCCCATTAGTTCGATTATATTTTTGGAGTGAGATGTGTTTGTTGGTTTCCTGTACATATTTTCGTGTTTGTTGTCATGTTTATGTAATGACGTCATAGGCGCCGCCATAGGTCAAAGCAGAAGAGTCGAATCGGACACTTCTGTAATATAGACAGAGAAGGTCACAATTTTGTTTGATTTAAGGGAGAGAGTAATGGACATTCTGAAGAAACTGAACTGATAGACACTTGAAGAGAGATGCAAACTATCTCCAGAAAGCCTCCTTGCAAAGTTTCAGGAAACAGCTTTAAATAATTAATCCAGGGATATATTAAAACCTCTTCCATACCATTTCCACAGGGATTGCGAAGACAAGATTAAATCAATTACAATGCATACAGAGGCATTTAAACAGTCATTCTTCCTGTGCTACGTATGTGAAATGAATGTTAAAAAGCTCCGATAACTGGCACAATGGGAAGTACCTTCTGCCATGCACTTCACAATGGTTTGCAGTTTATTAATGAATATGTAGATAGTATTGTTGCAAATGCTCCACAGCAGGCCTTTTAAACAATTTTGTATTTAGGTTTACATTAGTTTCATTTAAAAAAGAAAACGAAAGAAACTGCTTACATGTAACCTCACTCTATTCTCTTAATTTACAGTGTCACAAGTAAATTATAGGACATGAGAATTGTTATAGGAGCCGAAGAAACTTTTAGCAACACAGTTACTAAAATAAATGTTTATTATAACTAAGTTTTACTTACTGATAAATATTCTAAGCTTTCAACATTCTGTTCAGAAAATACAAGGTAGTCTTCTTCACTACCTTGAAATTCTTCCTTTTTAATTTCAAATCCAGCTGCCATTAGGAAATCTTGAATACCTTCATTGGGTGCAACACGTTCCTGAAATATTCTGTTTGACATTCGAATCTTTTTGTACTTATCTTCCGTTGGATTTTGCACTATGTTCTCTAAATACTTACAAAGTGTCTCCACACACTGAGCTATCTGTAACAAATATAACACAGAGATCTAAGTATTCAGAAGGTTGCAATAACTGTTGCTGCATTTGCAGATATTACACGTCACATTTCATTTGGCAGAGGTAAAGGGGGCAGGGGGGGGAGCACAGTGGAATACGCTTTGGGCAAGTAAGAAGCAGTGAAAGAATACCATACTTACTTTTTCTCTGTTCTTATTGCAGGAGTGAATGATAAGACAAGATGTTAATCCACGTTCTTCTTCTAACTGAGAGTATAAGAATTCTTTAATTTTTACGGTCCACTCTTCTTTTGAAAGTATTTCATCACCTGTTGTGATAGAAACAAGACAAATCACAGCCAGATATTTGAAAAATGAAGAAAATAGCAATTTACAGCAGATTATATTTCCTCTATAACTATACCAATGTACATTGTGCTGCAAGTGGGACAGTCAAAACTTTCCTCGTAGTGCAGTTATGGTTAAAATTTTATTAAATGCAAACATTTAAACAGAAATTAACTTAAATGCAGGCATTTAAACAATTAGCAACGGTGACAAATGCTACAACTGATGGTAACCTTCTCATAGACACACAGCAGCATCTGTTAGTTACAAGTTCTCATTGAGTGTAAACTCTACAGTGAACTTTTTTACTTATGGTTTCTGAAACTTCTTTGAGCAGCTTTTTGACCTTTATCATATCAAATTTATTTCGATTTTTTCCTCTTGAGCATTTAGCCATAGGAGAGGTACTGGCATAAAATTCCAAATCATTGACACTTTGTGCATATGTCTAGAATTAAATTCTGCATATTTCTGCAGTCTCTCATGGAAAGAGGGAGTCAATGATCCTTCTTTCAGTTGGTGACATACACTCAGTGATCCCCCTTCATGCCATTTGAGAGGAATAGACTATATACTGGTGCTGGGTTTTACCTAAACCTATCTCTCATCACAATCAACAACAAACCTAACACCTCACTATATGTGCACTAATAATAATCTCCCATAAAGGGTAGTTCATGTTAAGAAATGTGACATGCCACCGAAACAGCAAGAACTAGAAAAAACTTTGAGGAAACTGTAAGCTACTGGAATAAATACATTCGAATATCCAGCTATTAACCAGTAAACATGATTTGCTATTCAAACAATGGAAAATCCAAGACGGTATAATGACAATATTATGAAAAAGATAGACTGCTAATCACCATATAGTGGAGATGCCGAGTCGCAGACAGGTACAACAAAAAGACTGCTAACAAGTTAAGCTTTTGCCCAAAAGGCCTTCTTCTGTGTTGCGCACACACACACACACACACACACACACACACACACACACACACACACGAGTGTGAGTTACATTTACATGAATGTGTGTGTGTGGGGGAGGGGGAGCAAGGGGCGCATGCACATGCGTGTTCCCCCCCCACGACAATGACCTCGTTCACTAAAATCTCATTTTGTGACAGTCTTTTTGTTGTGTCTGTGTGCGACTCAGCATCTCCAAATTTTCCATTGTTTGATACTTGCTCAGGGATAAGTTTGAGGAGGAACTAAGCATACCAGAACCTTCTCAGGACAGTCTGTCTTTTAAGTGAAGACCATAGGGACTTGAAAACATATTTGGGTAAAATTTACGTCTATTTTTGTTGCATTCACATTTTCTGTTTGTTAGTGATTAGATGTACAAATTTAAAAGGTTGTCATGCTACATGCCTAAAGACAAAGCCTTAGTGCTTTGAAACTGACTGTTAAAAAAAAAGTGGTGGTTGGGTTGATTTTTATCTGGAAATTTTACCTTTGTAAGAACTTCAACAGTTTCCTTTTTCTAAAACTGTCTTTGCCTGTTTTCTTTTTTTTTTTGGCTCTATTTTAGCTTTCAACAAATGATCGTTTCTGTTGAGAAGCAGCAGCATTTTCCTGCAGGTGAGCTGCATGCTGTTCTGATTTAAGATGTTTCTTGGCATTTTTTTTCTTTTCACTCCTAATTTGATAATCACAGAACAATCTAGAGTTCTTACTAGCAAAAGGGGGAGGAGCAGTGAGGGAGCAAGCCCTGATTCCCTTTCACAAAACAGCACTTCAAAACACAAAAATAAACAGTGAGCATGCACAATACAAAGCATTGAGCAAAGGCTACTGCACAATGGCTTGCTGGGGTTCACAGTGTCATATATGAGGTAATTAGGGCCAACATCTACAGGTACTTGATGAAACCACATTTCTAAATACCTATCCCCTAGAACTGCTTTGTTGAAAGTGTCCACATTATACCAACTTCTGAACTTCAGCTAGCAGACAAATGTACACATTTCTTTGTTGTAAGATGCCATGTCCCACAGTTGATTATTACATTACATTATGTGGTGTGTACCTTATAGAAACCACAGTACTGGAATGGCACGAGAGCATGGAACACACTGATATGTTGTTGTGTTCATGCACATTACCTTTTCATCTGGGCTTTACCAGACGATGTGTAACACCAGTAACCAAAAATCTGACATCTTTAGTATTTATAAGCAGAAAATAAAGCAATTTCAAACTATCTGTTATAGGTTAGTGAACGCAGCAGATTTATGCTACTACAACCTATATAAATAACTTTTAAATACTCACTTATAAGAGGACATTTGAAATACACTCCATTCACCGCCAAGTGCGGTGAAGCTTCAACTTCCGATGATAGCTTCTGCTGAGCTATAACTACTTCTTCTTCTTCTTCTTCTTTTGCTGCTGCAGATGCTGCTTTCTTTTCTGCCTCTAGTTCTTTGCGTACTTGTGCCTGGATTGCAGCTAATGAACTAAACAGAGAATAACAATTATCACATACCTTATAAGTAGTATTTCTTCTGAATCTATACAGTCTACTTAAAACTGCATAAATGTATGTGTAGTATGATATGAACTGTCCTTCACAAGTATTCATCAGAACACAGATAGTTAAATATATAGTTCAGAGTAAGAACATTTCTGATGACTAGTGAGAGTGATGAGGAAAATGGTATCGGCACTCAGAGGGTAAAGTACTAATAGTGTTGAATTTAAAATCTTACCTATGACAAAGCATCTTTTACTGAGTCTGTTTCAATGATATCCCTCCAGGTGTATGATGTGTCGCATGAGGTACAGTCAGCCAAAATATTGGTAGTTTATCTCTCATGATGTGCTCACTCATGCAGAAGAATTTTATTGACACTTGTGTATTTCAATAAAAAATTATCAACAGTCAAAAAATAAGAGCAGCAACCACATACCTACACATTACCAACAGATGCTGAAAACTGATGCTTATCCTTCCCATCCCAAAAAATCATTTCCTTCTAAGTCAATAATACCCTAGGCAAGAATCAATTGCTGGGTCCTCTGTCATTTTTATGAAACTTTTTCATCGTGCTCTGCAAACAGACTTAGACTGAAAAATTTCCTCATACTAGTATGGCACAGCTCTCATATGCTGCAGAGGGATATCATATACAATTCTGAAACTAATTATTTGTATACTGTTACCTGCATAATCAATGGTTTAAGTTGAGTCCCCTCACAAGTATTGTTCTTAGTCTTGCTACTTTCAAATAAACCCAAATAAGACAGGAGAAACTTCACCAACAGGAAGAGAGAATTCACTATCATCAAAATTACAGAATATGGATGAAGCAGCACAAATGTAAAAATATTGCTTCACCAAATGTATATTCCAGTGAATTTTATTTAATATTTCTTGGTCAAAAGCCAAGCTAATAATATTCATTACATTTTAGCATTAAGTCTTAAAGGCGTGTGCCACAATTTTCATTTCCACTCTTTTTAGTTAGATACACATGTTGTACATTTATAACTTGAAAGAGTATAATTTTCCTTTAATACATATTGCTGTGTCCAGCAAGTCTGACAATTTTTTTCTGTGCTGATAGGGTACTTGGAAACATTCCATAACAATCAGGTTAGGAAACCATAAAAATAACTCTTTTGGTCGACTGGTCATCACTCTGACCCTTTTCACCATTTGGCAAGGGGAGTGTTGCAGAAGTTCATTATTCAATGTTTTTGAAACAATAGGAAATTTGGGGTGGAATAACAACGAAATACGATAGATTGCTACTCATCCCAACAGGAGGGACTGAAAGGCACACAGGCACATTTAAATTTAGACTCAACTATCGGACAAAGTAATTCCGCAGATACAGCTCATCTGACGCAAATGTCAGTTTTCCAAATATTTTTAACAGTCTGCTCAGTCTGCTTCAGTTGCCATACTCTGCTGCATGCATCTTTTGTGTGTTCAAATGCTTGCCAACACATACGAATAAAAAATTACAGTAATACAGTTCATAGACATGACTGTCGTAGCTCAAAAATTTAAGAATTCCTAAAGAATGCTTCTCAGTTAGAAGATTTCTCTCACAAGAGCGGGTATCTTTCCAAGGACAACAACTATCATTCATGTAAATGGGAAAGTTGAAACTTAACTTAATTAGAGAAAAACTAAAGTGATTCTGAACCTTCAATTAATCTGCTGTGCCAATTAATACTAGTCAGCTGTACAAACTGTGCAACTGCATGATTTTGTGTTCTAAGACTTCTTCCAAAATATGTTGAATTACAGTGTATAATATCAGACTCAGATCACAAAAAATTCCTAATGGGAGAAATGGAACACAGGAAGAATAAATGGAATATGTAAGTTATCTGCTAACATTCTGCACATTAAGAGTTAAAAAGGAAAGAAAAATGTGAAAAGGAACAGTGCTGGATTAAGTATTGTGTCTTTCACCAATTACCTCTGCAGACACATTTTACACACCTCAACGAGATCTTGCCAATTACTGCGGCTAGGTGGTGCTAGGTGGGTGAGGGGGTCAGCCGGGGAGAGTGCTGAAATAGTACCTGCATTTACTATACTCACTGTGTCCGGATGGCACAGTGATTAACGTAACTGCCTAGTAAGCAGAAGATCGCGGGTTTGGGTCCTGGTCCGACAGATATTTTCACCCGTCACTGCCGATTTCGAATAAAGTCACGATGCAGCTGACAACATTGGTTCCTTCCCTTTCTTTTCTCCCTCCTCCACCTTAAACTTATACTAAAGCAATTCCTTCATCTCCTGGAACTTTGTTGAGATTATTTCCTTAAGTCACACTGAACAAATGTCAAAGATGAACCAGCCACAGGCTCCAACCTGCCTTATGTGACCTGGATGATTCTGAACGGACTGAGAACTGGGGCATCACAATGCAAAGTCTACCAGGGAAATTGTGTTTCAGCAGTGATGATGAAATTTGTCAGGACCATCAGCACCTGCTTGTCTGCAGGAACCTGCCAGACAGATGCACAACCACTGATGCTACTGCATCTAACATAGCAATAGACAACACTACCGAATACTGTGCTCTCCACAGAATATGAAGGCAAATATCTTGCTGTTCGCTTTGTGTGTGTGTGTGTGTGTGTGTGTGTGTGTGTGTGTGTGTGTGTGTGTGTGCGTGTGTAAAATGAGTGCCTACAAAACCTTGATGATGATGGGTATGTGAGAGCATAAGAAAAATTTTCTTGCAACTTTTTTTTGACAGCACATGGTACTGAATTGATTATTCTAGTATTTAAATCCATAAGATAGTGAATTAACAATGTAGCATCATCATCATCATCTCGCTTCCCATATTCCATTTCCTCTGATCGTACGAGTCTCTCTCTTTAGTCCGCTGGTATCCGTCATGTTCCAGACCTCTCGACTTCAGCTGCTCCTAAATCCTCGACACTTTCTTCTTTCCACTGTGGTATAATGCCATTCTTTCTTTGGCTGTCTATACAATTTTTGACATTTTATCTCTGTGGTGTCTGTTACTGATTCATCAACAACCATAGCCTCTCTAATGTTGGTACATCGTGCAGCCTGGATGTCACAACTTCACCTCCAGAAGTCCATCTCCAATGTAAACCTTGTTTCTCTGATGCTTGTTTATTACCCAATTTCTGCTCCATACATAGCAATGTTTTCAACATCTGAATGATGTATCACCTGTTTAGTCGACTTGGGCTGATAAATTTACAAATAATTTGCTGTAAATCCAGGAGCGGAGCTAAATAATGATGCAGTTATGCATAACTAAGTGCAGAAAAATTTCACGAAAACCATAATGCAAAAAATAATGTTTTATCAGTGACTTTTTATGCAAATTTTGAAATTTGTAATTTTCCCATACAAAAATAATTACGGTCTCAGTATGGTAGTCTTCTACTAGTTGTAACTGATAGTTATTGAATACTGAAATTGGATTTTGATTTCTTTTCTCTTCACGGCTGAGGTTCATGTAAGATCTTAAAATGACAGTTAATTTCCCCCATAACAAACTATGATGTGATGTTGAACAAAAATACTATGCTTACGAAGACTCCATCCAGTAACAGCTTTGTCAACGTCACATTTGTCAACTTTTGCGTAGCAAATCATATAAAAAAAGACACACCCTGTAGATACCTTTAATGTGATGCATCAATTAAATTGCACACATTCATAGTACACAAGTATAAATAAGAAAATTACCAAATATAGCACTTCAGTTTTGAAATACATAAATCAACATGGTGTCTGCTTGGATTACTTCTGCCAGCCAATCATGAACAAACAAACTTGAAAATCACATGCAACAAAAGGAAGAATTTAAATAATGCTACACAACAGTACTATTGACAACGACTGATGGAATGAAGTTCATTGGTTTCAACACCTCACAATCAACTTATTACCTTTCTACATAACCTAGAGTTAGGGATGTACAACAAATTGGGCTCTCACCATTAACTACATACAAAAAATAGCAAAAATAATATTGAATAAAACAATGGAAAATCCAGGATGCAATAATGACAGTATTATGAAATGGAAAGATTGCTACTCACCACATAGCAGAGATATTGTGTTGCAGATAGGCACAACAAAAAGACTGGTGAACAAATAACCTTTCAGCCAAAAAGATCTTCACCAGTAGATAACAAGTACGCGAGTGCCATATGTACATGCCCAAGTCTCTGGTTGCCAAGGACAGACTGCGAGCAGCAGTGCATGATGGGAGAAGCAGTTTGGGTGGTGGGTTGGGGACAGTAAAGTGTTGCTCGTGGGAGCATGCAAGAATGAGGTGGAGAGGAGGTAGTGCAGCTAAGTGAAGTCGGGAGGCAGTCAGGGCAGTGAAATAGGATAGAAGTAATAAGACTTTGGGTGTGTTGGTGGAATAGAGGGCTGTGTAGTGCTGGAGTGGAAGCAGGCAAAGGGGATAGAAGTGGGTGCAGGACAATTACTAATGGAGGTTGATGCCAGGAGGCTTACAGGTACATAGAATATACTGCAGGGAGAGTTACAACCTGTACAAATCAAAAGAGCTGTTGTTGGTTGGAAGGAAACAGATGGCAAAGACTGTGAAGCAGTCATTAAAATGAAGATCATTGTGCTTCACAGTGTAATCAGCAAATGGGTGGCCCAGCTGTTTCTTGGCCACACTTTGTTGGCAGCCATCAAGCGGACAGACAGATTGGTTCCTGGTTGAAATTTTTACTCTGCAAAGGAGTGTGTGCTGATATGAAACTTCCTGGCAGATTAATAATGTGTGTCGCACCGAGATTTGAACTCTGGGCCTTTATCTTTTGTGGGCAAGTACTCTACCATCTGAGCTATCCAAGCGCCACTCACGACCCATCCTCACAGCTTTAATTCTGCCAGTACCTTGTCGCCTATTTTCCAAGCTTCACAGAAGCTCTCCTGCAGATGTTGCAGAACTAGCACTTCTGGATGAAAGAATATTGCAGAGACATGACTTAGTCACAGTCCACGGGATGTTTCCAGAATGAAATTTTCACTCTGCAGCGGAGTGCCAGGAAGTTTCATATAAGGGCACACTCCACTGCAGCATGAAAATTTCATTCTGGAAACATCCCTCAGTCTGTGGCTAAGCCACGTCTCTACAATATCCTCTCTTCCAGGAGTGCTAGTTCTGCAAGGTTTGCAGGAGAGCTTCTGTGAAGTTTGGAAAGTAGGAGATGAGGTACTAGTGAAATTAAAGCTGTAAGGAGGAGTTGTGAATCATGCTTGCATAGCTCAGATGGTAAAGCACTTGCCCACGAAAGACAAAGGTCCCGAGTTCGAGTCTCGATCCGGCACAGTTTTAATCTGCCTAGAAGTTTCATATCAGATTACTGGTTATAATGTCCATGTAGAACGGGCACAGTGGTTACAACTTAGCTTGTAGATCACATAACTGATTTCCCTTTGATGGGACAGGTGACGCTTGAGACCAGACCAGAGTAAGTGGTGGTGGTTTGAAGATGTATGAGACAGGTCTGGGACTCCCATCACCACCTACTCCATTCCAGTCACAGGCATCCCCTATCCCTACCTGTGAAACCAATCATGTGATGTACAAACAAAGCTGCATTCTATGAGGGCTTGACAAACAACAAGCTGTCTGCATGAATGGCCACCAACAAACTGGGGCCAAGAAACAGCTGGACCACACAGCTGCTGAGCACACTGCCCAACACAGTGTTCTTCATTTTAATGATTGCTTCAAAGCCTGTGCCATCTGGATCCTTCCTACCAACAATAGCTTTTCTGAACTGTGCAGGTGGGACCTCTCCATGCAATATCTCTTATATTTCCATAACCCTCCTGGCCTCAACCTTTGTTAGCCATTGCCTACACCCACTTATCTCCCCTTCCATGTTCCCACTCCAACACTAAACAGCACTCTGTTCCACCAATGCACCTACAGTCTTTTCATTTCTCTCCTTTTCTGCTTCCCCACCCCTTCCACCTCCGTATAACCTCCCAGCTGCACCTAGCTGCCCTACCTTCTCTCCTCCTGATCCCTATGCTCCCACAAGCAGCACTCTACCACCCCAACCTCTACCGTGGTATCCCACTGCCTCCCCGTTCCACCCTCCTCCTTACCCTAACCACCCAGATTGCTTCCCCCATCATGCACTGCTGCTCGCAGTCTGGCCTCGACAGCCAAAGACTGCAGTTGTGTGTGTGTGTGTGTGTGTGTGTGTGTGTGTGTGTGTGTGTGTAAGTTGTCTAATTCGGATGACAGCCTTTTTAGCCAAAAGCTTACTGTTACGCCTATTGCAACTCAACATCTCTGCTACTCGTATATGGTGAGTAGCAATCTTTTCTTTTCATAATATTATTAATATTGAATAAATATTGAAATATATATTCTCAGCATTCTCTTTTACTATAGCAGTTTTCATATTTATACTTCCATACTGCAAAAATATGCAGTTTACTTGATAAATCACATTAATGCACTAAACGGTGTCATTTTTGGCACAATTTATTGGGCAAAAGTATAAGGTAATATGACATTGCCAAATGAAATTATAAACTCTATCTGAAATTAAAAGTTGCTTTGAAACTTCCTGGCAGATTAAAACTGTGTACTGGGCTGAGATTTGAACTCTGGGACCTTTACCATTTGCAGGCAAATGAAGTACTGATGAAAGTGGAGCTGAGAGGGTGGGTCATGAGTCATGCCTGGGAGCTCAGTCAGTAGAGAAGTTGCCCATGAAAGGTGAAGGCCCTGAGTTTGAGTCTGTGTGGCACTGTGTTTTAATCTGAAAGGAAGTTTCATTTCAGTCCACAGTATGCTGGAGAGTGAAAATTCCATTATAAAAGCTTCCTTCATTATTGTCAGAAAAGTAATTTCTGGTGACAAAACCAGCAAGCTTCCGAAAGCATGACTGGAAAAATCCTTCAAGCACAAATGAAGGAAGAAACAAATGAGTTAGTTTGCACCTTTTAAGTAGGGTCAAAATGCTTACAGCCTCAAATCCATCCAAGTCAATGTTCACAGCCCTAGGTGGTTGTTTCAACAATGATATAGTATACAAAAGGCTGTTTCCACACTATATTGGGGTGTTAGCATATCAGAAGCATACTGATTCAGAAGAACTTAGAAGTTATGACGATGTTTTCTTTTGGAAAAATTTTCAGTGCTGTATGGTCACAGAGTTATTTTCTCTTTAATTGAGTAGATTTAATGGGATTAACATAAATAACTTTCTTTTCCAGTACTTAAAATGAATGTAATTTGTGGGGTCAGTGTTTATAATTAAATCAACATATCTTCAATTTCAACATAACACCGAAAAGCAGTTAAATAAGGAACATACAGTACTTCAAAAACAAACACTCAGGAACTAATACAAAAATTGGCAAAAAATATCAAAATCAGAAGATAACATGAAAATCTGCAAAAATTAACATCCAAAATTGGCATAAAATAACATCGAATTTTGCAAAAAAATAATATCAAACTGCTGATAAAACAAAACTACTTGTTCCTATCCCAGTGCATATCTTGTGCACGGAGCTGCATGTACAGACAAATAGCATCTACTTCCCTGAAAAACTGTCACTAATGGAGAAACAGATAAACTCAGCTAAAAGATTATTTTATTCTTCTACTATTTAACTCAACAACAATCACTGGTTGTATTTTTTCCAATAATCTGTTTCAGCTGTGATCTACAGTAATCTTCAGAATGAGGAAACAAAATTAAAAATATAAAATAAATATTTTGCTTCTCTGATGCTGAAGTATCATACCAGTGGTGCAGCATAAAAAGAGTGTCCTCCAGTTAAATAAGTGAAGGGAACAAAATTATTCTTTCAATTGTGGCTTTCTCCGAACTAATGACACCTTATTTCATAGCAAAAAGATGCAAAGGATACTGAGACTAAAGATAATGTACTTATTAGGTAATGAAGGAAGATAATATTACTGTAGACACTCTGAACCAAAATTAAAAATTACACTGGTAGATGAGGCAAATAAGGTGTTAACGTGATAAACAGATGACAAGAGACAGACAGCAGAAGAATGTTTAGCATATAATTGGATATTTTATAAATGGATAGAAATAAAGGGAAAACAAATGTTAAAATGTGTGTCTTCTACAATGACAATTTATGTTAAACCAGATATGAGAGGAAACCGAGCAAGCATGGAGGTATGAATGATTATCAACCCTGTTGGAAGACGAGTCCCATCAAAATATTTGTTGATAATTGTAATACTCATTTCTATTCAAAAGGATAAAAATCAACTTATTAATGCTACTAAAATATGAAATATGTCTATTATTTTCAGCTACTTTTCATTTTCTGATACTCTCGTGTGAGATCTTTCATGAACGGGTAAGTTGAAAGATTGCTCATTCATGTTTGCTACTTAAATAAGCAATTCGTTCATTTGCATATCCCATTCTACATGTCATCATGGAGCCGTAGTCAATTCCAACATTATTTATTAAATGAGGTTACAGAACTCAATGACTGCACTCACTGATACTACAATGGATAAGGCCGCAATACCTGAGGATAACAATCAAAGGTTCAAACAAATATTTCTCTTACGTGAAGGCTGTTGCACTGTCTTGCTTCTGTCCACCTAGTCTAGCCATTGCAGCAGCAGCTGCTTGGCTTGCTTCCGCTGAAAGGGCAGATCGTGATGTCGTTGGCACACTGCTCTTCGGTGTCACTGTATTTGACCTTGGTTGTTCATCTGTTAGTTTGTATCCCTTCCCAGCTCTCTTGAACTTTGCATCTACTTTTTTCTTTTGGAAAAATTGCTTAATCTTATCAGCCATCTTTATTTTGCCAACTCAAACTCTTGGCGAATGCTCCTTGGGCAATTTCAACAGTGACACACTCTTCTTCAGCTCTTCTATTGTCTTGGAGGTAGCTGCAAAAATTAAAATTATGATATTCAAAGTTGTTGAAAGTTCATACATTCAAGCCCAAAAAGGAAACAATAAGGCATTAAAATACAGAAAAAGACACACAAACCAGGCTTTGGAGTGCAGTACTTGTTAACTAATTAACACTTGACACAAAATAGATGAAAAAAGCTAGGCTTCCCACAAAATGTTCATAAGTGAACAATCTAATTGAGATGGCCAAGTGGTGGTAGTAATTATTATAAAGATGAAGAATGAAGCACCAGGAATTTCTTTCTTAACTTATTACAGGGCTGAAATGACAACCACCCCCTTCCCTAACTACGTGGTTAAGTCAAGATGCTCACTCCTTGTAGCTAATCTATAATGTTCCACAATCACATTACAAAGTGGTCACATAAGCATGTTCACACTCTTCTGTTATAGAGGACTGGCAGCCTGCATCAGTCTCCACGCTCAAGCTAATTAACTCCAAACTCTGCCCTCAACAACTGAGTTTCCTGAGGGGGCACCTGCTAAATGCAGTTGTTGTGGTGAGCATTGCCGTCAGTTATTTAAAATTACGCTACTGTCAACACTGGTTCTTCAATGCTGTTTGCTAAAATTATCAAGTAATGGCTTACACTATCGCCCCATAACACAAGTTAGAAATGAAGTCTACAAAATAGCCAACTGCACTGTAACAACATTTTGTCCTGAACGGAGACACTGTGTTTATCTGAAATGGTCTATCTCTTTAAGTTATATATGTCTCAGAATGCTGGATTTAAATGTTTTCTACAGTCTCTGGAAGTCATTAACCATTTTCAATATTGTTTATGGACTTTACTACATGATACAACAACAACCACTGTTCGAGCTTTAGAGCTCTTTGGTTCATTTGTTGCATCTCTCCTGTCCTTCAGCAGTTATGTATCCATACAGTACCTAGCAAAATACAAAGTAGAAAAAATATATATATATATATATATCATGTAATTGGTCAGCAGAAAATTTATATAAACATAGAATAGACTTCCAGGTCAGTTTTTCACCCCACAGCTATGTAATGCTTGGTGTCAAACGATAAATTATTTCCCTTAGTTTGGCAAGAAATTGTCAACTAGCTGTCAGTTCTCATGCACAGACAAACTTTCTAGTGGGCATTTTTGCTTTTGCCGCGTTCTAGCAACTTCCAATTCAACTGCTTAACAATAAAATAATGGCATCAATCTCAGATGCTAGAACGTGAAAAAGTGGTCAGTATTGATAGCACCTCAATTTTTCACTGGCCCAATCAGTATTTATTCATACTTCTTACAGTGAGAACTGCCTCTCATTTGTACTTAGGTTTTTCTTTTTTGTGAAAGATGACTTTTCCATCTATAGATGATCTTGAAAATCAATAACACCAGTTTTTCTTTGCTCTGTTAAATAGAGCATTTCATTCCTTCAGTCTCTACCGGTAACATATCTCAAGATACACAGTAATACTATGAACAGATATTGATTTCAGATTCATCCAGTGCTTCGAGGGTGTGTTACCTATTATTTCCTGACAATTTCTTGAACAACCATTCTATTTTATTGCTGTCATCAAGACTATGGCAAATGTGACTTCCTTCATTCAAAATGTGACAAAGATGTTGGTTATAAGACTGAGGTGGAAAACCTCCAGTACTGTTGATAACTAATACCATTTCATAGGTCTACACAGAATTAAACTTAACAAACAGCTTTCAATATTATGTAATTTATATTTCGAAGTAGATACTTAAGGTCATATACTAACACTATTGCAGAAGGAAATGAAATGCTATACATTTGGGTTTCCTACCTAAACAATACTAAAGAAAATTTGGTACCTTCATAACTCCCAAGACCCAAATGTAAGTGGAACTGGACCAGTAACTGCATGGTCAACTCAAACTACTGATTTTGGATGTCAGCTTCATACTGTAACGTAATGAATTTGTGGCATGTAATGTCTTATGGAAAAGAACAGAACACTGACAATATTTCTTTGGGTCTATATTATGTTTGGAATGTAGGTTGTGGTGACAGAATGATCTGTACTGTAGCCCAGGGTATAAGTTATGTTGGATAGTGACTAACTGGTTGTGAGTTGGTAGTGCAGTATCTAAGACTATAGTAAATCTGCACAATAGTAAAAAAAACATTAAAAGATGTTATAGACATAATATGAATGGACACCCAAGCTACAAAAATTTTAATATATCATCCACATTACGTTTACGAACTCTGAAAACCAAGTCATAAATACACCATCTGCCACATGTAAGAGACTTACTGATATATTTCGCACAGTCGACTCTGACTTGTGACAGAGAAGAGAGAGAAACTAATTCATTTAATAAACCACAAGCTCAATAAGTCCAACAATATATTCTCTATTACATAACCATATTGTTTCTGGTGAATTTCAGTCCTGAGGGAATAAAGCAACAATAGGTGTACAACTTATTATACAATGCAATAAACTGTCATTAAATAATATACACAGAAATACTGCTCTGGGACAAAAAGCTGCTGAGTTCTATGACTGCCTCACCCAGACTACTGGGTTTTTTGTTGTTAGACGTCATGTTGGTGACAAGAGTAGCAACAAATTTTTACAATACACAAAGGAAAATTCCTGTTAGGCTGGATATTACTACTGCACATAATAGCATAAGAACTCTTCTCAATAATCACTGCCAACTGTTCAATTTGTGATAACAGATTATAATTATTATTCTTATTATTTATATCAGTGGTTTGCACCACCTTCAAATTCGCAACTAAATCGGGACACTTGTTATATGAAATACACAATGTTCCTGTACTGAGACCAGTGAGCCTCTGAAACACCCCTACAGCTTGTGATAACAAGACAATTGGTAACACTACCAAGACACCATCTCTTGAAATGCATCTGCAGATGTGTAGCCCACCTGCAAACTGACGAGCAAGCTGACAAACCCCATGTCTACCCTTCTATATCACAACAAGCATCTACTGTCTGTTTTCAAAGCTATACCAATCCTTCAGCAGCACACTTTTCAAATCAGCGATGACACAGTGTGTCACAGGGATAATACCTGTTCAAATGGCTCTGAGTACTATGGGACTTAACATCTGTGGTCATCAGGCCCCGAGAACTTAGAACTACTTAAACGTAACTAACATAAGGACATCACACACATCCATGCCCGAGGCAGGATTCGAACCTGCGACCACAGCAGTCGCACGGTTCCCGACTGCGCGCCTAGAACCGCTAGACCACCGCAGCCGGCGATAATACCTGTTTTCCACTAAATGTGTTGGCACTATACAGAATACAAAAATGAATAACTACTATAACAAATGCAAGGATGCACAGTAGCATAATCAACATAAATCACCTCATGCTACACAGCACTGTTAAACAGGAAATTGATTCTTTGACAACATGTATGGCAGTTATAGGGTTCTTCTGGGAGAATCTACATTCCCACCACAAGCATTATCCAACATTCAGACAGAGACTATACTTACCATAAGTACCTCCAAGAGGGCATATATAACACAAAAAAAAGAGTACAAATGCAGAAATCATCTCCCACAATCCCTCCCTTTCCTCAATAACTGGAATGTGTGGCCTTGCATAAAAACAAAGTGAAACTGAAACATAGTTTGACTGCATTACTTATAAAGCAATTTAAATAAAATCATACACTGAACCTCAATCAGTGGGCCTAAATATTGAAAGTCAAGGGTTAAATTTTTATATATCTGTATCACACTTTCAGGCACAGTAGCACAACAAATCAAGAAGATAAGGAATTCTCTTGGATAGATCTCTAATGTGCTGTAGCACTGAACCTGCATACTTGTGGAATGAGCAAGGGTAAATACAAAATCCACCAAATACGGCACAAAAGCTTTGGAAACTGTGAAATCGAGATTGCATTGTACAATACGCTTTCATCACGCAATCTGAGCACAGGATTGGTTCGTTGGTTGGTTGGTTTAAAAGGAGGGTGGGGGACCCAACTGTGACATCTCTGGTCCCTTGTTTCCAGTAAAATAATTACACAGCGGAAAGAAGAAAGGAGACGTACAGCACAATAACAAGAGAAAGGAAGAACCAGTAGAATAGCAGAAAGACAACCAACACTACTATGGACAAAAACATAAAAAGAAAACCATATAGAGAACCACGAAACAGGTAGAAGGGGTAAAAACAAGAGAGCAGATGACCGTGGCTGGCCAACCACGAGAATAAAAAGGAAAAGCCAGCCACTCTGCGACATTAAAACATCCACCCTAAAAGCATTAGGGACAAATGACATGCACTGAAACTTATACAGAATGATAGAACAAACCATCGCATATAAAACGTAAAACTAAATTAGCCGATGAGGCGTTGTCAGCTAAAATTAATGGTAACTGAAGAGTCAGCAGAGGGTATTGAGGTGCTTCCAGCACTTCCGCTTAAGGTGAGGAAGCCAAGTCAATCAGGCATCGAAAACCAGTCCTAAGAAGCGGTATGTCTCCACTACAGTGAGTGGATCGTCATTAAGGTAAAGTTCCTGTTCTGTATGAATGGTAAGACACTGACAGAAATGCATAATATATGACTTTGTGGCCAAAACCTGGAAACCATGGGCTAGAGCCCAAGACTGCACCTTGTGGATGGCTCCCTATATGTGCCGCTCAGCAACACCAGTACGGTGGTGTAGTATGAAATGCAGAAGTTGTCTGCATGCAGAGAAGGTGAGACGGATGGCCCTACAGCTGCTGCTAGACCATTAATGGGCACTAAAAATAAAGAGAAAATACAGAGACGTGCAGGACCCCATTCTCCTGGATATGGGGGGAACTATGGGAGGCACAAACTTGGACATAGAAAGCACGAAGCGACAGGGAATTCTGGATAAAAATCAGGAGTGGGCCTCCGAGACCCCACTCATATAATGTGGCAAGGATATGATGTCACCAGGTCATCTCATACACTTTTCGCAAATCAAAAAGATGGAAACCAGGTGTTGACGTCTGGAAAAGTTGTTCGGATGGCAGACTCTAGGGACACAAAATTATCAGTTGTGGAGTGACCATGGCGGAAGCCGCCCTCACATGGAGCCAGAAGGCCACATGAATCCAGTACCCAATCCAACAGCTGACACACCATACGTTCCAGCAGCTTACAAAGAAAGTTGGTGAGGCTGATGGGCCAATAGCTATCCACATCAAGTCGGTTTTTATCGGGTTTGAGTACCGGAATGACAGTGCTCTCCCACCATTGCGATGGAATGACGCCCTCGCACCCAATCCGGTTGAAGGTGAGGAGGCGATTTCGCTTGCAGTCAGATGAGAGATGTTTAATCATCTCACTGTGGATCCGATCTGGTCAAGGAGCTGTGTCGGAGCAATGTGGTAGGGCACTGAGGAGCTCCCACTCTGTAAATAGGGTGTTATAGGATTCACTGTGGTGTGTAGTGAATGAGAGGACTTTCCTTCCAGCCACTGTTTGAGAATGCAAAAGGCTGGGGGGTAATTCTCCGATGCACAGACTCGAGCATAGTGCTTGGTAAAGTGCTCGGCAATTGCGTTTGCGTCGGTAGATAACACACCATTTATGTTAACACTGGGAACACCTGTTGCGGTCTGGTACCCGAAAACATGTTTGATCTTTGCCCAGATTTGGGAAGCTGACGTATGGCGCCCAATGGTCGAGACACATCTCTCCCAACACTCCTGCTTCTGTCGTTTGATAAGCTGACAAATGTGAGCACGGAGCTGTTTAAAGGATATGCGGTGCACCAGGGAAGAGTGCTGCTTATGCCGCTGTAAAGCTCGCAGATGCTCCTTCATTGCTTCGGCGACGTCCGACGACCACCAAGGGACTGTCTTTGGCTGGGGGCTTCCTGAAGAGTGAGGAATCGTGTTTTCTACCACAGAAACGATTGTTGTAGTCACCTGCTCAACCATCACATCGATGTTCCTGTGTGTGGGAGATTCAAGAGTGACAGCACAGGTGAAAGTTTTCCAGTTCGCCTTGTTTAGAGCCCATCTGGGCAGGTGTCCGTGCGCTTGACGCCGGGGCAGTGACAGGAAGATGGGGAAGTGGTCACTACCACACAGGTCGTCATCTGCTCTCCAGTCGACAGATGGGGGAAGTCCTGGGCTGCAAATTGATAAATCAATGGCCGAGTAACTACCTTGAGCCACACTGAAATGTGTGGTGGGCTCAGTATTTAAGAGGCAGAGGTCGAACTGAGACAGTAAAGTTCCGACATCTTTGCTGCAGCCAGTAAGCACGGTGCCACCCCACAAGGGGTTATGGGCGTTAAAATCTCCCGAAAGTAGGGAAGGTTTAGGGAGTTGATCAATCAGTGCAGTTAATGCATTCAGGGATACTACACCATCTGGAGGAAGATACACACTGCAGAGAGTTAATTCCTGCATCACCTTTATTCTGACAGCCACAGCTTAAAGAGAGGTTTGAAGGGGCACAGATTCACCACAGACTGAGTTTAGGACATAAACGCAAACTCCACCTGAACTCGATTACAATCGCTACGGTTCCTGTAGTACCCCTTATAGCTCCGGAGTGCAGGATTCCGCAATGCCAGGAACCAGGTTTCCTGGAAGGCAGTGCAGAAAGCAGTTGTAAAGCTTAACAGTTGCCGTAGCTCAGCCAGGAGGTGGAAAAAGCCGCCGCAATTTCACTGGAGGATGACATCAATGTGATACTGGGAAGGCAAGGAACTCTCAATGAGGTGCTTTATGCCTCAGGGTCATCTGTTGCCACTGACTTTTTGCCTGTGCAGTCTATATCCATTGTGCCTGAGGGTCCAGCAAGATCTAGGTCCTCAGCAGACGCCAGCATCTCCACTTCATCTGCGGACACAGAGCTTGGAGGTAGCAGTGGTATGCATGCCACTGCAATTCCCTTGGTCTTGGGGACCTTCTTTTTGGATTTCTCTCGCTGTTCCTTTGGTTTCCCTGGCTGGGAGGACTTCACTGATTCAGTCCCCAGGACTGAGGATGAACATGAAGTCCTGTGATCAGTTGCTTTTGGGCTCTTCAGCCACTGGCAGGTGTCATCTTTCCCACTAGGAGAAATCTGGGAAGGGAGTGAACCAAGGGACCCCTTCCTAGCAAAGGCAGCCTACGAAGTTGTGAACTTCTCCAGCTTAGAAGTAGGGACAGACATCCCCGATGGTTGGGAGGGTGTTGCTCCTGAAGTAGGTGGTGCAGGAGCAACAGGGAGGGAAGTGCCTCCCACCATCAAAGGGACAGGTGTAGTCTTCTGGCTCTGATAGGTGAATGGGGTTGGCAGAACTGGTCAGTTGGTTCAGGGTCTTGTACTCCATGATTTTTCTTTCTTTCTGTAGAATCCTGCAGTCTGGCGAACAAGGCAGATGGAGCTTTTTACAGATGACACAGATGGGAGGTGGGGCATATGCAGTATTGGGATGTGATGGGCGTCCGCAATCTTGACGTGACACTGGAAGTACAGTGGGAAGACATATGACCAAACTTCCAACATTTAAAGTGCCGCAAGCATGTAACACCCAGAACTGGACAGAGAATGCTGTTTTGGTCAAGACTGACCCAGAAACAATTTTGGACAAGCCTTCCACCTCTCCAAACTTGTCCTCTAAATGCTCAACAAAAAACTGAGGCTTCATCATCATGAAAGATTCCCATCAGCTCTTGAACATACATGGTACCGGGGTGAATAAGAGCTGCTGCCATCCTTAGTCTGACGTTCCTCCCATGGTGTGGCCAGAGAGAGGGAATATTTGGAGTCATACTTCTGTGCACTGAATTGAGCCCATGAACGCTTAGAGACTGCTGATGTTTGACCACCAGCAAGAGATGATGTACTACGCTTCATTGCATGTCATCCACACAGAGGCTACCCACTCCAAACAGGGCCCCATGAGCACCACCCAGCTGCGGCAAAGGCCACCTGGCAGGATGGCCATTGCAGAGGTCCCAATGCCCCAGGGGGATGGGCATCTACCCCTTGGCATACGTGGGGAGTTAATAGCGCAAGCATCAGCAGAGTGGTCCCTGTGTGGTCAGAGGGCTACAACCAACACGTTACATGGCGGCCCCACCACAACAGACTGGCTACCATGCTGGATATCAGGTGCAACCAAGCAAACAAGTCAATTATCATCGTCAGCATAGAAAACGATACTGCACAGTTGATGGAAAAACACACACCCAGGAGCGTGACGTCACCCAACAGTTGGAGAATGAGCAGAAGCACAGATCCACATCAACAAAGGATGCAATAGGTCTCAGTGCATGATGGACATGATGCACCATGTAAAGCGACCTTCCCCAATTGGCTCACTCTTCAGAAAAATTTTGAAAAATGGAGGTCAAACTCTATAGGGGACCATAACAAAGGCCTAAACTTGAGAGACTCCTTTTAGCCACCTCTTACGACAGGCAGGAATACCTCGGGCCTATTCTAAGCTCCGTACATGTTATCTAGTTAGGCAATTACAGTGAGCACAGCGGACATGATCTATTCAGCCAACGACAATGTGACTATTTCGTTACACACACACACCCAAATATAAATAAGTAGGGCTATGGTTTTGCTTCTTTTTTTTTTTTTTTCAGAGGTATGGTTAGGCTGGGATGTGACGACATCTTAAATTGATGCGAATGAAGCAATCACACTACTACTCTTCTCGACCAAACATAGGCTGTTTTATTCTGAATATGTTGTGGTTTCCATATCGTTATTTCCAAGGTATGGTACTGCTTGGATGTAACAGAACTTAATCTGAGAACATTAAAGAGGGTTTGGGGGGAGGGGGTTGGGGAGGGGCATTGCTACATTGTTATTACACCACTGTAAATGTTACTACTCCATATTTTATATCAAGGATGTCATAATTTATAGTTTATGTGCTATTTAATTACAAGATCTCCAGTGGTATGTCATATACAAAATGTCCTATCTTGCACTCCATACTGACAATAATCATGAATTGGCATCAACTGCAATAGTAAATTCGAGGAGTTTTGTGATCTAGGGTAAAATTGCTCAGAATGAAGTGACTTTTATATTCTTTGTTATTACAAAGAATTATTCTGTGAATAGGTCATGATTTCCAGGAATGTGGTTAAGTTACTTTTGAAATTTAGGAAAATAAAACAAAGAAATTTCGGGAAATTCTACAAAATTGGGTGTTTGGTGAAATTCAGGATGGTTGAAAAATGCTTCCCACTGAATTTCGGACCAAGAAAGTGTTCACAAAAATAAAAGATCCTCCCTGGGACAATGATTATCAGTGACTCCTTCAGATCATACAACACTCAAGATACCACAGGTTTACAGCACCTTAAAGTGAACCAGCTTGAACTTCGTCGATGCAAATGATCTTTCTGTTCACACACAGAAAGTGGACAGAATGTAGCACTACATCAGAGGTACCATTACACAATATGGCAAAAAAACATATCATTAGTTACTTAGCTGAATATGAAACACATCACCATAAAGAAATTGAGGCAGGTTAATTTCACCTGCCCAGTAGGAATGTAAAACAATAACTCTTTCGAAGAATGATGCAAGCACGACTAGTGAATACAATTCTTTGCTTTCTGGAGAAACTGGCACCTTCAATTTCTTCAACATTACAGGTATGTTGCAGCGATCGATTGGTAGGGCATATTCTGAGGCATCAACAGATCACCGATTTAGTATTGGAGGGCAGCGTGGAGGGTAAAAATAGAGGGAGACCAAGAGATGAATACATTAAACA
Source organism: Schistocerca gregaria (assembly GCF_023897955.1). Taxonomy (NCBI): domain Eukaryota; kingdom Metazoa; phylum Arthropoda; class Insecta; order Orthoptera; family Acrididae; genus Schistocerca; species Schistocerca gregaria. The sequence continues at coordinate 519,168,385 of NC_064924.1, forward strand.
GATTCAGAGGATGTAGGTTGCAGTAGGTACTGGGAGATGAAGAACCTTGCACAGGATAGAGTAGCATGGAGAGCTGCATCAAACCAGTCTCTGGACTGAAAACCACAACAGCAGCATTGCTATGCTTGGTACTGAATATTTTGTACATTACATTGGAGTATATACTTTATTTGTGTTTCATTCTTAAAATGTTTTCATTGTTTTCGTGTTCACACATAGAAATTGTGATGATGCGATTGACTGATTAGATGATGTGTAATGTGCTCTCATTCTGTATTCTGATTGGCTGAGGAAATCATGCGTCCTGTGCCCAAGATGTGTAACAAAATCACAGCATACAGTGCAATCTCAATTCCATAATTTCTGAAGCTATTGAGGTGTATTTGTGTGTATTGCATATTGAACCAGGGACCTAGAAACAATGGAGAGGTTTTGTCTCACCGTAGTCCTCAGTAGTTCACAACCCCATAACAGGCCACAGCAGTCCACCCACCTCACCGCCGCCCCATGCTGAACCCAGGGTTATTGCGAGGCGTATTTAGTGGATTCTGTATTTATATTCATTATTCCACAAATATACAGTTTCAATGCTACAATGCATTAAAGATCTATCCAAGAGATGCCCTTTCTTTTTCTCAGTTTGTTCAGTGCCTGAAAGTGTAATAGTGATATATAAAAATTCTACCTCAAAATCTATGCAAAAATTATACAGAAATTTGACTTGTATTTTAAATTACAGCCCACTATCTAGTATTCTACATGGTCCTATATCAACATTCACATCTTTTAAATAATAGTGAAACTATCATCATTGGTGAAAATACTGCTACAGTTATTACATTTAATGCACACTTTACTACTACCCCCCCCCCCCCCCCCCCTCCTTCTGTTGTTTCCACTAGCCAGTACTGTCCATTTCTAACAAAAAAGAGTTACTAAGTACTGGCTAATTACACACAGGTGATTGTGGGAGTTATAATAGCCCCATGACATGGTTTTATTGTTCGCATTGATAACTCATATCTGTATATGCACAGGCCATAAGTATGTTTGTAGGCACTCTTCATTATTACATGGCAACACTTAAAAATATGTTATGTTCCCAGACTGTTTGAGCTTATCTTTACCAAGAGCAAATAAATTGCACACCATGAGACCTTTGACTGCTTTACGACCATCCACACAAGCTAAGTTGATACTTGGCATGGTGACCAAGGGGAGTGGGAATGCCTTTGCTATCACTCTCACCAGCCACACTCATTTGGAGTTATCTAACACCAAATCCCAGAACACAAGACCACAGATGTATCCTTGTGAACAGCTTTTGTTAGTCCTTTGGCTAAATCTAACTTCCTAGAGGATGCTCAGTCTCAGTCCTGGCTATAGTTCTTCAGCCAGTTGTACAGTGCTTGAGTGCAATTACTTTCCTCGGCTGCTAACAATATGGTGACCACCAGAGGCAGTCATACCCTCCCAACAAAGTGTACATCACAGTTACCACTTATTTTGTCCGTAATGCAGTTATTATGACAGAGAGCTAGTCATGAGGTTGCACCTAGGCAGTTCCCTCTGTTCTACGGTCTAATTTTTCATTAAAACTATTTGCATATGCAGTATAGATGACTTTTGTTGTTAATTTTAAGTACTGTATGATTTACTCATAGCATGGGTACTGCCAAAGAATGCTAGGACAACTTTTATTAAATTTAAGCCACTATACAAGTTAGTAATTCGTAAATGGTAATATTTTGAGGGAAACTAAGCCAATTTTATAAATGATGTATCAAATAAAGAATACATGAATCTTTAACCATCTGCGTTTACCACTAATTTTTAAACTGATACATTCAAGGATGCAGTAACGTTCCCTTCAAAAATGAGGTCAGGGTCTTCAAACAACATTCATAATCAGATTGTTTGATAAACCAGGGACAATTTTACTAAATTTAAAACAGCAAATTACTTTCACACAAAATGTTTATGCTTTCAGAACAATCTAATGGAAATAACATCTTAGAAAAACACAATGTGTCAGTAATTTCAAAATGTTAAAAGAGGTGCAACTAACCAATAACAAACATAATGTGATGCATTTACTTTAGAAGTCTCAGCTCATCATGATGTTCAGTACAACATGATAAGCCATAAAACCCAACATATACTGAAGAGCAAAAGGTATATAAGGTGAAAAGCAATACTAGGCATATAGAAGTGGTTTTTATAATCACAACATTTTGGGAAGCATAAGTAGATGAACTACTGATAGTATACTTGAGAACTTTTATTATTTAATAGAACAGCAAAACACCTGCATTTATTGCTCTGTCCTCTATTTTCTCCAGAACCAGTTTTATTTGAAGGCAGGTGGTTGAAATCCTGGAATAGGAGCAAAAATTATAATAGTATCTAGAAATAAACAGCAAAGAACGAAGCTATCTACAGTAGGTTTATTCCTTTTACAGAAGCTGTAAAGTCATGTATTGAGGTATTCTTGAGAAACAAAATTGTGGTAATTATGTATGAATATAAAATTACATAAAAGTTAGTATCATCAACGACCACAGTGATGTGAAAAAATGCCACTATATACAGAAATGCCTCATGTAGGCCTATCTTCCATTGATGTTGCCTGTAACCTCAGTGCCATGATCTACTAGTCAACTATTTTTTCTATGATTTCACTTTCAAACACATTGATTGCTGTTGTTTCCAGACTGTCCCAGGTAACACTCATTAAGTCAACTCTATACAAGAAATTATTGTTTCACACAGCTGGATCTGAATAGTAGCCTTACAATGATCACTGGGCTAGAGGAGACATCAACAACTTTTTGCAGAATAAAGCTGTAATTTTAATTATTAGTTACCTTCACCTTTTTTAATTTTATAAGGAAGTTATTTATCAGGAAGCTCTTTACATAATCATCTTTGAATGGAAAGTTAATACAACCCATCTGAGCATTAAAAACTCCTAGAAACAGAAACAGTCTTCAGTACCGACAACAAAAATCTTGAACAATTCAGGTTCTGAAACAACATTTTATTAAAACTACCTGAAAAAACTACTAAAAAATCACCAGCAATGAAAAATCTGTTATGAAACATTCATCTTTTAGATTTTATATACACAAATAATATGATGGACAATATACGCAGCAGTCTGTGCCTGTTTGCTGATGACACAGTGGTGTATGGGAAAATGTCGTCGTTGGGCGATTGCAGGAGGGTATAAGATGACAGACAAAATTTCTAGTTGATGCAATAAATGACAGCTAATTCTACATGAAGAAAAATTTAAATTAAAGCAGGCGAGTATGAAAAACGAACCCATAATGTTCAAATACAGTATTAATGTCTGTTGCTTGACACAGTCATGCCGGTTAAAAATCTAGGAATAATACTGCAAAGCAGTATGAAATGGAATGAGCACGTAAGAACTGTACAGGGGAAGGCAAATGGTCAACTTAGGTTCATAGGGAGAATCCTGGGAAGGGTGGCTCGTCTGCAAAGAAGACCAAATGAGAATCACTAGAAGGAAGATGTCACTCTTTTTGAGGATCACTATTGAGAAAATTTACAGAATCGGCATTTGATGCTGACCGCAGAGCATTTCTACGGATGCTAACATACATTTTGCCTAAGGACTATGAAGATAAGCTCAACGAGATAGTACTTGTACAAAGGTATATAGACTAAAGGTATATAGACTAATAGTGGTACAGGGTACCCTCCGCCACAACATACAGTGGTTTGCAGATAATGTATGTAGATGTACACTTCATGCAATCTGTTCATGACTATCACATTTCTTGCTAGGGTAAAAGATGTTCAAAACGGCTAATGCATGCAAAAAAAAACATGATTTTGATCAAGCTAAATAGTTCAGCTGCTATTATTGACGCCACAATGGAATTAAATCTTAATGATGAATTAAAAGCTTTAAATAAATTCTCTCTCTCTATCCCTACAATGTGGGAACATAAAATCAGTACCTAAACAAAATAACACATCTTGCAAGAAACTGAGAGGTATACTTTCTACAAAAAGTAAACAAGTGAAAACAATGTAAAGTTCAGGATGGAATAAAATCAATACGGAAAGGAAAGATTGCTGCTCAACACATAAAGGAGATGTTGAATCACAGACAGGCACAATGAAACAAGAACTAGAAGTATCTCAATTTTCGAATAATTTTCAATACGGCATGGACATAAACATTAGGTTTCACTACCAGTCAATTTGTTACCACAATCAGATTTTCTACTGTCAAATTTGTTGGCTGCCACCAACGCACAACCAAATTGTCACCTTCCAAGCTAAATTAGACCTCAGGCTGTCCTGCAGATCAGTCTGTCACCACAACCAAGATTTCAAGGAGGTGCAATGTGTAACTTTGTGCAATAGCTCGTGTGTGTGTGTGTGTGTGTGTGTGTGTGTGTGTGTGTGTGTGTGTGTGTGCGTGAGAGAGAGAGAGAGAGAGAGAGAGAGAGAGAGAGAGAGAGAGAGAGTTCTTTTGGGCTGGGTTGTTTTTTTGGGGCAGGAGACGAGACAGCGAGGTCATCGGTCTCATCGGATTTGGAAAAGAAGATGGCCATGCCCTTTCGAAGGAACCACCCCGGAATTTGCCTGGAGCGATTTAGAGAAATCACGAAAAACCTAAATCAGTATGGGTGGACACGGGATTCGACCGTTGTCCTCCCAAACGTGATAGTATTCTTTTCATAGTGCCTGTCTGCAATGGCCTTATAATTACACTCCAACCCGTTTTAAAAATAAATCTCCACTATTTACGTCTGAAGAAGGCAGTTACGATGTACTTAACAGCCAAAAGCCAATTCAATAAAAAAAAAGGATTACACGGGCATGCCACAATGCTTTCTCATAATCCATACATCATGTCGGTGCTGAAATAAAAATTAAATAATGATGATAGAAGAAAATGGTCAATTTTGTTATAATCACTTTGTACAATGTCCAATCAGCCATCAACTTTTCAGAATGGGTTTTTCACCAGTCTGCAGCACATGTGCGTGTTGTGAAACTTCTTGACAGATTAAGACCGAGTGCCAAACTGACTGGGACTCAAACCTTGTCTTTTACATGCAATGTTTTTATTGACTAAGCCATCTATGCACGCCTTACAACATGTCCTGACAAATTCACTTCTTCTAGCACCTCTATACTACTTTCCAGACTTCAATAACACAGCATTCATTCTCAAAACAAACCAATAGTCTGTGGCAAAACCATTTCTCTGCAACACAGTTGTTTCTAAGCATAGGAGAGAAATAGTAGAAGTGAAACTGAGGACAGGTTATGAGTTTTGCCTGGACAGCTCAGGTGTTAAGAACAAAGCCCACAAAACGCAAGCCTCTGGGTTCAAAATCATACATATGGCTGCGTGGTTTCAAAGCTCAAGGAGTAAATGCGAGTGTAAAAAAAAAATGCAATCAACCTATGATAAGTAATCAGTGATTGTACAGCATCAAAAACAGAAAAGAATGACTAACTTTTCAAGATAGAGTGCCTATCAAAGGAGCCAAATTATTTGTTTTCAGTGAGGATGACAGAGAGAAAGACTGTATCAATAACCTTTAGGCTACGGAAGAAAAGCAGAAAAAAGTAAAAGTTATTTGTTTTTGAATGGCACTGGTTATGTCGTGCATTTTCTTACAAATTTTAATTAGACTAACTGCAATTGTATGTTAAAATGAAATAAAAAGAAAAAATTTATATACCCATTTGTAGTCCTGTGAAATAACATTTTAGAATTCTATCACTAGTTTTATGTCTGAAAATCGCATTATGTAAGAGCAATTTCTGGTGCCTAATTAAGCAAGATAGGACTATTTAGTACTATGTATTATAGAAAACATCACGATAATCACAATACACACGGAAAAACATTACTGAAAAGGGGCTAATACGCTGATGCTGTAATTTCCGTAAGTTAGTGTTTTATACTAAAAAATTCAATTCCATTGCTTTAAAAATATTCTAGAGGACTACACCGCTGGACCTTCGTGTGCAGATCAAAACATTAATACCATGACAACACTACAGTGACACAGTCATAACAATCTTACAACTGCCGTCAACCCTACTAACCTGGTTTCAAAAATCGCTCTGATATTTGTTCTCCGTACACCCTCCAAGACAAGAAAATGAGTACCAAATTTGCAACAAGTATGAACAAGAAACCATTTAACAATTTTATCTGAAATTCATCAAATGCTAGCCAGTTAATCAGACTGTCGAGAATATCCGTTGCATACCTCGACGACAAATTAGCCGTCAAAGGTGTAGTGGAGGTTATGTTAAATGCACTAAAAATTTCATTAAACAATTGGCCAACATGATGCTGTATCACGTTCAAAAAAGAGAAATAGCTAAAATAGTCATCTACGAATGTCATCACATATGTAATTGTCTGTATTTAATATTCACAATAAACGTTAGCGACTCCCATAACAAAATACAAAACACACGCCCTTCCAACCCATTAGCTTACACCACATTCGCAATAACATTACCAAAGATTTGAAGCTGCAAAGACAAATGACAGTTACCTCAGGCAAACTGTCAAAGTGTAAGTGCGGCCCAATTGGTTCTACTTATCAAAGACTTTACTTGCGTCCGTACTTTGCGACTGTGAAATTGTGCCGAAATCAGATTTCCAGGAACACTTTAAGTTGCGCTTGAAACGATTACTAATTTATTTTGACATTAGTTGTGTACCTTTATGAACCTATGTAACACAGACTATTTTCGTTACTCAGAAATTGAACAGGCAGTACTATCTCAGCTGCGACCAGTTGACAAGGCACGGTAGAGCATTTAAACTACTGTGGCACAAATTTTATTTTAGCTGACCAGATATCGAAAGTAAATTCTGGAGGAGAGGACGCTGTACAAAAATCCGAGAACAGTTAATTTCAAATGACATATGTTTCAATGATACAAACTTAATGAACAGATGCAAGTGTAAATGTAAAAGACCGATAAACAAAAGCAAAAGCCAAATTTATTGAATAAAGTTGCAATTAGCTTTATGAAGTATTCAGTAATTCAGATTACTTTTAGATTAGTTTTCAAATTCTTTGAGCGCATAAGAATATTTTTCTTTCAGCAGTTAGTGTTCTTTATTTTTAAACACCTCTAGCGCAAAGTTATGTACCTGTGAAAATAACGTATTAAATAGCTTTATACGTGAAAATACATAGCTAAACTGTTTTTCCTTAAGTCTAATTGTAGGATTATCTATCTTTAATGCTTGATGATTATTATCTCGATGTACAAACTTCCTCAGGCTGTAGCTATTATGCTTTTCTTTTGTATTAGGAAGGCAATTGTGTATAAAGGTCGATTCACATTTGATGGCGAGACGGAACGAGATGTTTGCACAAGCCATCAATGGAACAGGACATAATGGAACAGGACGTTGTAGCGACCGCTACTCATGTCGACTGCTGTGTCCGCCCACGTTAGTTCCTTTCGCACCATCCATAGATACAGTTGTGACTCGAATTCAGTGATGCACTATAACAAATGAATGGCGTAAACCACCAAATTTCAATCCACTGCTTGGAGCGCTGAATAATGTTGCTGCCTCCTCCTTGGAATTATAACTTTTGTTTTTATGTTTATGCCGTTCCTTGGTTACTGTTTTGTTGTTTACAAGTTATGTACAGCAACTGTTCTTCTTTTTAGCTTGCTCACCAAATTTTCTGTGATACCAGCAAGTGGTTGGACCAGCGTCTGATACAGACTGAGTCGAGGAACGGCTCCTAGATCGTTTGCGGCTACATCCGCTGTAGCGACTAAGACCTTCTTGTGACAACAATATGCCAAACAGTGCGCTCAGTGCATCAACTTTGGCGGACAGAGCGTCGCAATCTGCGTGTGAAACGGGAAGGGCCACAGACGCTACACTATCAGACATTGTCACTGCACTAACCTGTTGGTTCGGAGAAATGGCATCGCGGTTCCGGTCGACCAGTTCCGCAACAGCGCACAGGGACATCTCTGTCTGCGATGCGACGATCGCCTAAACCTGCGGCGGCATACGGCTGCTCCATAGTGTACGCAGAGTGTTGTAGGGCACTGTTTCGATGTCCACCTTGCTGCGGAGGTGAAGCACGTACTGAGACGACTTCCTGTCGCCTACATCTTCCTGAGTCAGCACTTTTCTGATACGGTCTTCCTGCAATGCTGCAACTCTACATATAAGCTCAGTCTTTAATCTTTCGTATGCATTCTCCGTCAGTGGTGCCGTGATTATATCTTGAGCTTCGTAATCGTAGCGTTGCTCGAGATGACTCACTATTAATGCAAACTTAGTTGCATTTGCTGTAATTCTAGCATAGCAAAAGCTGGCATCAACCTGAGCTAACCATAGAACTGGATTATGTGACTAAAACGGTGGGACTCGAACAGCCAACCTCGACACTGCAGGCGATTCCATTCCATAATCAATTTTTTCAAGGCACCGGTTTTCCCACCGCGGATCACGTCAGGGTAACCACTGATGGGTATATTTTCATCGTGTAGAGCTACCCGTACTTAATAAAATATATTCAAACATGCATTGAGAATATACTTGAACGGTTTATTACATGGTATTACAGTTGCTATATGAAACTTGTAAACAACAAAACAGTAACAAAGGAACAGAATAAACATAAAAACAAAAGTTATAACTCCAAGGAGTAGGCAACAACATTATTCATCGCTCCAAGCGGTGGATTCAAACTTGGCGGTTTACGCCATTCATTTGTTGCCATGCAGTCACTGAATTCGCAATACAACCGTATCTATGGATGACGCGAACGGAGCGAATCTGTGTGGACACAGCAGTCGACGTGAGTAGCGGCAGCACCCCCTGTAAGAGAAAGCCCGTCCACGCAGTGCGTGACATCACAACATGGCTATCCATGGAGTCTAACTAGTTTTCAACAGTTTTGTGGGACAGTGCTTGTGAACAGTCGTGCGGCGCGTTTTGAATCAGTTTACTATTATAGTGTATGGTGTTCCTGCATCTGTGTACATGATTTGATTGTTTATTTTCTGTGCACTAAACTGATGATCTGTTTTTCTTGCCTGTGAATATTTCGTTGCTTGCCAAATGCTGTTTCGATGCTCTGCGCCAAATTGTAGGGGAAATTACGACGGTCAACCAAAAGTAACTGTGTTTAAATCCCCTGGGAAGGAGGATGAAGCAACGAGGAAGAAACAGTTGTCAAGTTTTCGCATCCTCCGGGAAGGAGGATGAAGCAATGAGGAAGAATCAGTTGTCAAGTATTCGCAGAGACAACTTTAGTCCTTCTTCAAGTTCAATAGTGAGTATTTGTTTTGTTTATTTCCTAAAAGAGGTTAAGTGTGCTAACAAAGAATAAGCACTTATGCAGTGTGGAAGGTCAGCGACATTTTGACTAATATATGAGATCTTAACTGCATAAGTGCCGAAGAAAACAGTGTTTCGTTTTCTTGTCCTGGCAATTCTAAAGTTTAGCTGGTTTGGGTTATATGAATTCTATATTCTGCGAGTTCAAGCAGTATAGCCTAAGGACATTCATACTTAATTAGTTAAATAGGCCTATCTCAGTATCTCTTTATACTTACTGCTTGTTGTTAGGAATAAAAGTCGGTTTATGATCAAGTTCATGCACATAAGATACAGATGAGTTTCGATGTATTCTGGTTCTAGCATTTAGTTCTGTTTTTTCTGCTGTAAAACTCTTCAGGAAGTTGCCTGTTCAAAAACAAGGAATGTGGTATACCCAAAAATTGAAAATTAAGTAAAAGCAGTGTCTCAGAAGCTTGTTTTTAATAAATTATTGATGGGAATTTGAAGTTCAATGCAAGGAATGTTACTGTTAGTGATTATAGTAAGCTTCTGACTTTAAAATGCACAAATAAATATTTTACTTTAAAACCATAGAAAGGAGAAATGAATGAGTACATGAATGGATCAATACGGTATCAGAAAATGCAGAACTGTGAAAACATGCAAAAAAAATGCTTGTGTATTTTACAAATTTTTACTTTCTGGGTCTGGAATTTCAGATAAATGCCGGTGTCTTACAGTGCTGTCTTATATCTACATCTACATCTACATCCGTACTCCGCAAGCCACCTGACGGTGTGTGGCGGAGGGTACCCTGAGTACCTCTATCGGTTCTCCCTTCTATTCCAGTCTCGTATTGTACGTGGAAAGAAGGATTGTCGGTATGCTTCTGTGTGGGCTCTAATCTCTCTGATTTTATCCTCATGGTCTCTTCGCGAGATATACGTAGCAGGGAGCAATATACTGCTTGACTCTTCGGTGAAGGTATGTTCTCGAAACTTCAACAAAAGCCCGTACCGAGCTACTGCGCGTCTCTCCTGCAGAGTCTTCCACTGGAGTTTATCTATCATCTCCGTAACGCTTTCGCAATTACTGAATGATCCTGTAACGAAGCGCGCTGCTCTCCGTTGGATCTTCTCTATCTCTTCTATCAACCCTACCTGGTGCGGATCCCACACTGCTGAGCAGTATTCAAGCATTGGGCGAACAAGCGTACTGTAACCTACTTCCTTTGTTGTCGGATTGCATTTCCTTAGGATTCTTCCAATGAATCTCAGTCTGGCATCTGCTTTACCGACGATCAACTTTATATGATCATTCCATTTTAAATCACTCCTAATGCGTACTCCCAGATAATTTATGGAATTAACTGCTTCCAGTTGCTGACCTGCTATTTTGTAGCTAAATGATAAGGGACCTATCTTACTATGTATTCGCATCACATTACACTTCGCTACATTGAGATTCAATTGCCATTCCGTGCACCATGCGTCAATTCGCTGCAGATCCTCCTGCATTTCAGTACAATTTTCCATTGTTGCAACCTCTCGATACACCACAGCATCATCTGCAAAAAGCCTCAGTGAACTTCCGATGTCATCCACCAGGTCATTTATGTATATTGTGAATAGCAACGGTCCTATGACACTCCCCTGCGGCACACCTGAAATCACTCTTACTTCAGAAGACTTCTCTCCATTGAGAATGACGTGCTGCGTTCTGTTATCTAGGAACTCCTCAATCCAATCACACAATTGATCTGATAGTCCGTATGCTCTTACTTTGTTCATTAAACGACTATGGGGAACTGTGTCAAACGCCTTGCGGAAGTCAAGAAACACGGCATCTACCTGTGAACCCGTGTCTAAGGCCCTCTGAGTCTCGTGGACGAATAGCGCGAGCTGGGTTTCACACGATCGTCTTTTTCGAAACCCATGCTGATTCCTACAGAGTAGATTTCTAGTCTCCAGAAAAGACATTATACTCGAACATAATACGTGTTCCAAAATTCTACAACTGATCGACGTTAGAGATATAGGTCTATAGTTCTGCACATCTGTTCGACGTCCCTTCTTGAGAACGGGGATGACCTGTGCCCTTTTCCAATCCTTTGGAACGCTTCGCTCTTCTAGAGACCTACGGTACACCGCTGCAAGAAGGGGGGCAAGTTCCTTCGCGTACTCTGTGTAAAATCGAACTGGTATCCCATCAGGACCAGCGGCCTTTCCTCTTTTGAGCGATTTTAATTGTTTCTCTATCCCTCTGTCGTCTACTTCGATATCTACCATTTTGTCAACTGTGCGACAATCTAGAGAAGGAAGCACAGTGCAGTCTTCCTCTGTGAAACAGCTTTGGAAGAAGACATTTAGTAATTCGGCCTTTAGTCTGTCATCCTCTGTTTCAGTACCATTTTGGTCACAGAGTGTCTGGACATTTTGTTTTGATCCACCTACCGCTTTGACATAGGACCAAAATTTCTTAGGATTTTCTGCCAAGTCAGTACATAGAACGTTACTTTCGAATTCATTGAAAGCCTCTCGCATAGCCCTCCTCACACTACATTTCGCTTCGCGTAATTTTTGTTTGTCTGCAAGGCTTTGGCTATGTTTATGTTTGCTGTGAAGTTCCCTTTGCTTCCGCAGCAGTTTTCTAACTCTGTTGTTGTACCACGGTGGCTCTTTTCCATCTCTTACGATCTTGCTTGGCACATACTCATCTAACGCATATTGTACCATGGTTTTGAACTTTGTCCACTGATCCTCAACACTATCTGCACTTGAGACAAAACTTTTGTGTTGAGCCGTCAGGTACTCTGTAATCTGCTTTTTGTCACTTTTGCTAAACAGAAAAATCTTCCTACCTTTTTTAATATTTCTATTTACGGCTGAAATCATCGACGCAGTAACCGCTTTATGATCGCTGATTCCCTGTTCTGCATTAACTGATTCAAATAGTTCGGGTCTGTTTGTCACCAGAAGGTCTAATATATTATCGCCACAAGTCGGTTTTCTGTTTAACTGCTCAAGGTAGTTTTCAGATAAAGCACTTAAAAATATTTCACTGGATTCTTTGTCCCTGCCACCCGTTATGAACGTTTGAGTCTCCCAGTCTATATCCGGCAAATTAAAATCTCCACCCAGAACTATAACATGGTGGGGAAATCTACTCGAAATATTTTCCAAATTATTCTTCAGGTGCTGAGCCACAACAGCTGCTGAGCCCGGGGGCCTATAGAGACATCCAATTACCATGTCTGAGCCTGCTTTAACCGTGACCTTCACCCAAATCATTTCACAATTCGAATCTCCGTCAATTTCCTTCGATACTATTGCACTTCTTATCGCTATAAACACGCCTCCCCCTTCACTGTCCAGCCTATCTCTGCGGTATACATTCCAATCAGAGTTTAGGATTTCATTACTGTTTACGTCTGGTTTCAGCCAACTTTCTGTTCCAGATACACAACTAAAATACTTGAAACAATTGTGTGCTTACGTTTAGCAAAATGGGCATCACATAACTGGCACTGTATTGCTTTGGCTATTAATAAACTTCATCATTGCCAGCACCTTCATTCAGATAATATATTCCAACTTCTTCTATGAATGATTGTATCCCACATCCTCAGTTTTATCGTTCGGTATTGACATTGCATTGATATTCTATGCAAAGTGAACATGTCAGCATTTGACGGTAACGTCACCTGCTTTTCTATTAAATTAAGGCCAATTTTCACTGGCCATCATGCCATTATCACATCACAGCACCATTCTCTCAAGGTGTATATGTGAACAAAGAATTTTCCCAGTGTGTATAGTTGCGCATTAGACCTCTGTAAATTGGTATTCTATTATGTGTTAATAAAATATAATTTTTTATTTTGTCACTAAACAATTTTTCCATATCATTTCGCTGCGCTAAACTGAAGAATTCAACCATTTATGGGCTCATCATTGAATTAAACTGAAATAATAAATTTCACAGGGACATGTTTTTGGGAAAAGTGCACAGAAGTTCATATAAAGTTGCATTGCGTATAAAGTGAAGAAAAGTGACAGTTAATATGAGTACAGCACATTTACAGAAAATAGAATAGGTTGTAGGTCGCGAGAAGTATGCAGCTTGGGAATTTGCTACTGAGACGTATTTGCACTTGGATGAGCTGTGAAACACTGTAAAAGGTACATTGAAACATACAGAATTAAGTTTTTCTGCTAAGGGTCTGAAGGAGAAATGAAAACTAATCCTTTTAATTGATCCAGTAAATGATGTTCATATGGAAAAGACTACGTCAGTAAAGGAGGTATGGGCAAAACTGAAAAACTCATTTGAAGATGGATGTTAAGCAGAAACTAGGATTACTTCATGAGATGGCAATTACAAGATTGAGCGAGTGCAAAATGGTGGACGAATACATGAATAAAGTAATTTCAATCTCGAATTGTCTGAAGAACATTGGCTTTGAAATTTCAGAAGAATAGATTGTTACTTTGTTGTTAGCTGGACAACCAGAGAAATATGTGAACCTATGATATGCATATGGAAAGTTTTGGGATACCCATTACAGACAATAGCGTGAAGGTAAAGATTATACAGGGAACAAAAAATAAACCAGATTCTTACACTCAAAAGGCAGAAACAGCATTGGATTTATATTCTAAATACAAGAAGAAGAAACCAACAAAACGTTTCAGATATCGGAATAATGGACATTTTTCACCACTGTGTAACGAAAGGTTAAGTATTAAAGGAAAGAAGCACGTTAATTATAGTAGTTCTGAGAGGAAAACCACCCATAAAGATGAGGCACTCAAAAGCCTTAGGATGTAAAGCCATGGTTCAAATTTCGAAAACTCAGAAATATATTTTTATTAGTGAGGATTCAAAAGGATAAAGATTTTGTAATCTTGTGAATAAGACGATAATAAGCAGTATAGATGTAGCAAAGTAGTGAAAATAATACAGTAATTTACCTAAAATAAGGTGTGTTAGTGCTAAAAAAAAGACATGGAAACTGAAACAGAGGAAGATAGGGATAAAGAGAAAGCGGATAAGCTGTCTTAGAAAGAAACTGTGGAAGAAGATTCAATATAAAAAGACAGTTTGTGACGTTCTACTGTATAAAAAAACCAAAAAATGGCCAGAGTATGAAATGTATGTTGCCCATACCTTCAATAGTGAACCTAACATAGTCGATAAAGCTTTGGCAAATAGCAATGCTCAAAGTTGTAAAGAGGCTACTGAAAAAGAATTATAATCATTTTTAAATACTGATACATGAGAAAGGGTTGACAGATTTGAAAAAAAGCTGCTAAGAACAGGATGAGTATTCAATATTAAAAATCCTGAGACTGAAACTCCAAAATTTAAGGCCAGATTGGGAGTACAGGATAGTGCCAGAAAGAAGGAACAGACTATAACGAGACTTTCCCACCAGTGGTGAAATATTCCTCATTAAGACAGCTTTTGCAGTAAAGTAAGACTTATTAATTCATCAAACGGATGTGAAAATAGCCTATCTGAATGGAAAGCTGGAGAGGAAATATATGTGTGATCAAGTTAATAGACATTTTCAATGGAAAGGAAAATTTGACATTCGAAGAAAGGCGTGTATGGATTAAAGCAGAGTGATTATTGCTGAAATAAATGTTTACATAAAACTTTGATAAAACTGGGCAAGTCACAGTCAAAAGGAGATCCAAATGAATGTTATAAAAGAAGCAAGAAAGAAATCACAATCACAGCAACATAGGTGGAAGATTTTTTTATCAATAGTGACAAAAATGGACCTATTTAATAAACAGTTATGATCAAAATTTAATATGCAAGACTTAGGGGAAATTAATCAACACTTAGTTATCAAGATTCTAAGAAGTGCCAACACAGAAGAATTATGGTTGATCGATCTCTGTATGGAAAGAAATTCTTAGAAAAGTTCAGTATGGAAAACTGTAAGCCTGAATGAGTTTTCACTCTGCACCAGAGTGTGTGCTGATATGAAACTTCGTGGCAGATTAAAACTGTGCACCGGACTGAGACTCGAACTCAGGACCTTTCCTTTCACGGGCAAGTGCTCTACCAACTGAGCTACTCAAGCACCA
The DNA here is from genome assembly GCF_023897955.1 of Schistocerca gregaria. NCBI lineage: Eukaryota > Metazoa > Arthropoda > Insecta > Orthoptera > Acrididae > Schistocerca > Schistocerca gregaria. The sequence continues at coordinate 519,183,832 of NC_064924.1, forward strand.
CTCACGCCCTCTCCTCACAGCTTCACTTCTGCCAGTACCTCGTCTCCTACCTTCCAAACTTTACAGAAGCTCTCCTGCAAACCTTGCAGAACTAGCACTCCTGAAAGAAAGGATATTAAGGAGACTTGGAAGTTCCATATCAGCGCACACTCCGCTTCAGAGTGAAAATCTCATTCTGGAAACATCCTCCAGGCTGTGGCTAAGCCATGTCTCTGCAATATCCTTTCTTTCAGGAGTGCTAGTTCTGCAAGGTTCGCAGGAGAGCTTCTGCATAGTTTGGAAGGTAGGAGACGAGGTACTGGCAGAAGTAAGGCTGTGAGGGCGGGGCATGAGTCGTGCTTGGGTAGCTCAGTTGGTAGAGAACTTGCCCGCGAATGGCAAAGGTCCTGAGTTCGAGTCTTGGTCTGGCACACTGTTTTAATCTGTCAGGAAGTTTCGTATCAGCGCACACTCCGCTGCAGAATGAAAATCTCATTCTGGAAACATCCCTCAGGCTGTGGCTAAGCCATGTCTCTGCAATATCCTTTCTTTCAGGAGTGCTAGTTCCGCAAGGTTCGCAGGAGGGCCTCTGTAAAGTTTGGAAGGCAGGAGACGAGGTACTGGCAGAAGTAAAGCTGTGAGGGCGGGGCATGAGTCGTGCTTGGGTAGCTCAGTTGGTAGAGAACTTGCCCGCGAATGGCAAAGGTCCTGAGTTCGAGTCTCGGTCTGGCACACTGTTTTAATCTGTTAGGAAGTTTCGTATCAGCGCACACTCCGCTGCAGAATGAAAATCTCATTCTGGAAACATCCCTCAGGCTGTGGCTAAGCCATATCTCTGCAATATCCTTTCTTCTCAGGAGTGCTAGTTCTGCAAGGTTCGCAGGAGGGCCTCTGTAAAGTTTGGAAGGCAGGAGACGAGGTACTGGCAGAAGTAAAAGTGTGAGGACGGGGCGTGAGTCGTGCTTGGGTAGCTCAGTTGGTAGAGCACTTGCCCTCGAAAGGCAAAGGTCCCGAGTTCGAGTCTCGGTCTGGCACACAGTTTAAATCTGGCAGGAAGTTTCAACTGTAAGCCTATTTCTACCCCAGTGGAAAACAATGCAAAACTGTTATTAGCTGTTAAGGAGAGGGACTGTAAGGAAAGTGTACCCTATTTGGACGTTGTAGGAAATCTTCTGTACTTAGCAGAGACTTCCAGACCAGACATAGCATTTGCCACAAATGTTGCAGGCAAGTTTTTTCAATGATCCAGACGAAAACTATTGGATTTCAGTCACATCATGGACGCGAAGTCAATTCAAGTCATTTGATCTCAAAACCATGGCTACCCTCAACTGATTTTTTTCGCTGGTATTGCTATCTTCACACAGGTGACTGTCAACTATTTTACTCGTGAAGTACATATAAACAATGCAGTAGCTTATATACAGGGATGCTGGAATCCACATTTGTACGAAAATGACGTTTATTGGACACAAATTGTAATCAGGTTGCAGGAATATGTTGCATTTAGAGAAGATAGAAGTGAAAAAACACCGCAAAAAGTGTGTATACGAAAACGTTATTATGTGGAACAGAAGGGAACTTCACCCACTATAAAAGGAACTCAAGGAAGGATAACCTGCATTTTATAACTATTTTCGAAGATCAAAGAACAAGTTTTTTATTTGTTACGTCAAATTTCACCCAGAATAACTAAAAGGAACACAGTGTTATGAGCTGTCGTCATGTCCCATGAAAAATTTGTTTGTTTAAGGTTATGGTTAGTTGCCAGTACAGTGTAGATTTTTGGCAAGTCATACCTAACTCAGTATCTTTCCATTCAAGATTTATAAGTTTTCTTTGCATCTTGTATTTGTCTTTTAATAGATCAAGTGCCTTTTTTGTACTGGGGTTAGCTAGTAAATCCTCATAAACACTGACCACTGATGCTTGCCAAACTTTTTCACACACAGTCTAGAACGCCACTTAACAAAAAGCAAGCCTGCCACCAACACATATTTAAACAACACTAATGCATTACCTGATGTATACTAAAAAAACCATTTTACCACTCTTGCAGTGTCTGAAGGTTTCAGTCCATTTCTTTATGAAACATTCTAGTGGCCTGACAACATACAAATAAATTCCACTCACTAATCAATCTGATTCTACACATAGTACTTTTTTCAATCTACCTGCAGCATATTTGCAGTCTGTATCATTGTACATATTGTACCAGTATATATAAAAATCCAGCTAATAAATGTAGTAGATGACAAGTAATTTAGCACACTTAGTGTGTAGAATTCAGACTGCTGCCACACTGTTTTAATTAATCTTTCATCATTTATTACAAAATTAGAAATTTTAACAAAAGAAATAATAAAACAAAACAATTGATAACAAATAACAGACAACTGAGATTAACCACAAAAACTGCGACAAAACGAAATACAGAGCTGTGCACATGGCTGTGTATTAGGAGGAAATGAGCTTGGGGTCATGTGATAAAGAAGGATCGATGTCATCAGTTGTCAAAACCTTCTTTCCAAGAAAATTTGTTGGTGCTGTGATGTGATGTTACATGATGTGAAAGCCAGAGCGATTTGACCTTTAATGTTTAGTGTGATTTGACCTTAAAGATAGACTGGAGCTGTTAGCACCTAACTGTTGAAAGCAAAAATAACAATATATTCTAGTTTTGGATTTTCCAGACATGCATGTGTTGACCTCCACATGCCAGAAAAAATTCTATTATCACCAGAATTATCTCGCAAAAGAATGTAGCATATTTGTTGGCAGTGAAAGAAAGCATAATAGGAACTACGCAATAGCTCCTGAGAAACATGTTAGTTACTTCACACAGCAGATAAATAACGAATGACAGCTGTTGACAAATACAGTATGTGTGGTTGCTCCAAGTTAATACTTAATTCAGATATGTACTAAGGATTATAACAAATGAACATTCGATGGCAACATGGGATAAACTGCAAAAATATTCAAATTCTTTTCATAATTAATAGATAATTCATTAACTTTTAACTAGATATTTGTTAACTTAAGATACTTTCAATGGGTAGTTTTAATTTGTTCACAAGTTTCCTAGGATTTATGACTGTTATGTCATCTGCATAAAGCACAGATTTAGTTTCATTTTACTGGCGGCTCATTTACATACATTAGAAATTGTTGTTACCCAAACAACGATCCTTGGGGAATCCCTTGAATAATATTCACTAGGTATGACTTTTCATTCTCAAGTTCCCAATTTGGTTTCCATTACTGAAATTGGATTCAGCTAGAAAGAGTTCAAAACATCTAAAGCAATAACACTACAGAATCTCCAGTAATATTTAACGGTTTACAGAATTAAATGCAGAGTGCTCAGAGCCATTTGAACCATTTGTACCAATTAAATGCATTAGCCAGATCAACTAGTGTGGCTTCAGCAGATACTTTTGGGTCAAAACAGATTTTGCACAAAATAAATAACCTCTTCAACACTTTTAGCTGTCAACAAGAGGTGACTGAAATCCTACTGAGATGCAATTCAGTTATATTACTAAATTAATGCATACACATTTGCAGTTGTGTGCAACATTTGTGGTGGTACCCATTTAAAGTATTTCGTGACTTTAATTACTTATAAATGATATTTCAGTTAGATAAATAACAGTTACCTATTGTCAGTGTAACAATTCGTTTGATCTCGAAAAAGATTTTCACTCTGCTAAAGAAATCCCCCCTTGACATTGTGTAGAAATGTTGTCTGTAAAATCGTGTAAGTGGCACTAAATTGCAAATCATTTATCAGATTTCACACAATTTATACTTAAGATGGAAGCACTTTTCTCAGCAAAAGGAACATTTAGTCACAAAATACTACCCATGCACAACACTGATGTATGTCTTCTATTAAAATATTTCATGTAAATCGTCAGAAATAATTAGGCTTAATAGTTCAGCAAATAAGAAATTGATATTACGTAATGTGCTGTGAGCACTAGTTTTAAAGATTCAATCTGAGTTGAATTCTGTCTTTTAAACTAGATTCGGGACCACCAGTGCATATTTACTTCCATTGATTTATATCTAACAACATTTATGTTTGTTAAAATTCTCGATTCAAAACTGCCACAGAGATATTTTTGCTAAAATGGTGGCAGATAGACGATATTCAATTTGTCTATTGTTATTCCTGATTCCTTTTATATCAAGTTAATATATTTAGGTAAAAGTCTTTATGCCTTTTGCTCTCTTTTCTTTAGGATTTAAAATTATTCTCAATGAAATATACTTCACGTTTTTTATACCAGCTAATAGAAAACTCCGCTGTAAGTTACTAGCGCTAATGGCTGCACTCCTAATTGTGGAGCTGAAAATTAACAATTATAAACATTAATTATATTGGATTACAATTGAAATAAATACAAATCCAACTCTAGACAATATCGGCTCTATTTTTCAAATAATAATTAACAATATAGTTACAGGCTTTCTCTTTACAGACCTCACACGACTCATGTCCGAACAGTTCATCAGTTAGCACAGGAAGAACAACTAAACCACAATTATCACAAATAACAAAAAAAGATAATAATTGTCATTGCCTATGAATGTAGTTCTCTGATAATCGTTTTAATACACACAGAAATTAAATTATTACAGAAAGAATGAAATAATTATCGCCATTTTTACACAATACAGTCTCTTTTACATGTAGTATCGACAATATTTGTTGAAGTTTGTACACTTAGTTCATTTTACCATCCTGTTGCTAGAACATAGTGTTATGGATATTACACATTCAATTATTATGGAAAATATAGGAATCACAGAGATTAGATGATAGATGATAATGATAGATGACAAAGATAGATGATAATTATTACTAAAGGATTTGTGATCCTTTGGTACAGGGTAAAAATTTCTATCTTTCTTACACATTCTGGAAAAGACCACTAACAAAGGTAGAGTTTATTAACACACGCTGAGAACATGATATCAACTCAATTACGTTTGTAATCACAAAGTGTGATTGGACAAAATGTTTTCCTTTACTTAAAGGAATTCATGGCAGACCACATCAAACTAATCAGAAGACTCATGACCAAAAAGTGTTCACATATAGAACAGATCATATTTGTAATTTATTTAATGGTATAATTAATATTATAATTAATATTAATAATTATTTCTAGATAAAAGTTGTCACTGTATTTGAGAAGTTTAGTAGAAACTGAAAGGAGTTAGGTAGTGAAACATAAATTTCTGGTATGGGTCCCTCACAGTTAGTGATTAATAAGTATTCCTCTTACATTATTCTTTGAAATGGCTTTCACCTAACAATGAAGCTTATTACATATTCGAAATAAACATGCTCTTCATCATGTAGTGGCGTTCAACCAACTGAAAATCAGAAGTTTTTACAATTTTTTTCATTCCTTTTTCATTCTAACTTCACATTACTGAAAGTGTTGGTCCTCTAGTACAATAACCGTACAGAAGTCCCAAGAGGTGGTGTGCTCTGAGGTGCTCCTTGGCGTTCCATACAGTGTTCGTAGCTCCATTGCTGCACCTGCTGTGATGTAGATCTGTCTGCTGATGAACTCCAACTCCAAGGAATATGTCATCAAGTAATAAAAACATTTCAACTAATACAGAATGTCATATACATAGATATGATGTCTGTTTGGAATCACAGAAATTATAACAAAATTCACTGTAGACATCATAGCTCATTTACAGAGAGTAGAAAGCTTTGAAGCTCTATTGCTTATAGGAAAAGTCATTAATTTAATTTGGCTGACTTCTGTAACCTCACATATGCCGCCCCATATAAATCAGTAAATGTGTTTTTATTTATCAAATAATCCAATTAAAATGTTAGGTTTTACAAGAAGAATTATATTTTTTTTCAGTATACAACAAATACTGGGACATAATCATGTTTGCTGTTCTTTTAGGTAAATTATTCATTAACCAACTCAGAACATTCACACCATTTCCAGTTTCTTTCGAAAGCTAGTATTTATGAATTATATCAGCTACGTAGAAAAATATATTATGTGTAAATATTTTTCGTTACTCTTTCTTTGACTTGTGTCTCGTCCTGCAGTTGTCACTGGGTCGGCATTGTGACAATCGGATTTGTCATGGTTAATTTAAAGGATTGGCCAGATACCCTTCTTACTGCCGCTCCATACCCCCCAGCAAGGAATCAGAGTACCCCAGCTATCTGTGTCTAGTGTATACCGTGAAAGAGTGCAGACGTGTTTCAAATGTCTGCGTGTCATGTAACTGAGGCGGGATGTGGGGATTAGCCCAGTATTCACCTAGGGGTATGTGGAAAACTGCCTAAAAACCACATCCAGGATGCCAGCACACCAGTCTACATCGTTAAGCCTCCGGGCGGATTCTATCCGTGGCCATCACGCCTACCCAAGTCCAGAGGCAGTGCATTAGCGCTCTCAGCTAACATGGCGGGTAAATATTTTCGTTATTATTATTCTTATTCTCTTTCCAAGTCAGAGGATCACATGAACTTTAATGGGACTGGTTCTGCTAATTTCATAATACTTCTGTATTATCATTTAGCTTCATCTTTCTATCATAACTGAAGTTTAAAGGGTAGTATATGGAACTAGGTTCTGCTTTATGGGACCTGTCACATGTGACTTATCACAGTTTTCCAAATTTTACAGAAAAGGGTAGTATTGGTATTTCAGTGCACGTACCATAATGTATCTAATGTATGTATTTGTTTTACAGATTCACCTAAGATATTTAGTTTATGTTTAGTATTAAGAAAACTTTGTGTTCTTTTTGGTGCAAAACCATGAAATATTCTGACTTCGAGCTGTTTGCACACTGTTTCAAATTACCCATAAATTTATACCATTCAAGAATTCTTAGGCAAAATAACATTAAACTTGACTACAGATACAATAATTAAGTTAAGTACCATTTGTAAATTATAAAAAAACCATACCATGTTTTAATTTAGTAAACTCCAAATAGTAGAAATTCCCTTTGATCAAAACTGAAATCGTACTAAAACCTGGAGGAAATAGTAAAAACACATACCAGTTGTCACTGTTTAATAAATTAAAGCTACAAAATCGCACTATACAGATAAACAAAATTATATACCAGTGACCTTAATCAAGAAACTCATCATTGGACTGGCACATTTATTAATCTGGAGTAGTAACCTTAATCTAGAAACTAGTCAGGTGACTGACACAAACAGTAAACTAGAGTGTGTCTTTCATAGTGTAATATTGATGTTCTCTTTCCTCCAGCACTGTAAATACTAGCTTTACCATTAATGGCAGACTCTCCTATATGAGAAAAAATCCGACCAGAAAGATCGCTGCTTCCCTGTAGGAAGAAAAGTAGAAATTGCCTCCCTGTACAGAACACAAAACGTACAAAGACCATAGTATTTATTACCAACCAATTGATACTTTCTTTTGGTAGGATAAGAAAAGGCTCTTCCTTACACATAGGACAAAGGGTACTATGTCTACAGTAATTATAGGTAAATGCTACTTCAATATACACCACTGCAGGTGTGGCCCATAGTAAGGACATAAATGATCCTCTGACCACAACATATTTATATTCATACATATACACACTGTTACGAATAAAAACCTAATACACTGCATAAACAAAGATTTATTGAGTATTATTTATCAACATGTCACTCGTGGCAACATAACAAGAACAACAGTAGCTCACGTACAAACTTAAACATAACACAGATTTCATTACATATATTATAAAATATGAAGCTGTAATTTATGTATTCCATTACATTTTCCAAAATGTTCATATTTTTTATTGAATCAAAGATTTAACTCAGTCATTCCAGTCAAAGTTTTCATTCTTGATAACATATTCATTGATAGACCATTAGTAGAAATGTCTGCTGCTTGATCTCTTACTGAAACATGTTCAAATTGATTTTCTCACTGACAGACAGCTGATAAGCGTTTCAATATGTTTAGAAAGTTCATAGAATACTCTACCTTATATTTAATTAATCTACTTTGATTTTTAATGTGTAATGTAGGGACTGAACTTCAATAATTTTGATTTCCTAAGAATTATTCATTGTTTGTTGTTTGTTCACATATTGAAAATGTGACTATATGATTAGCTGATTACATAATGTGTAATGTGCTGACATTCTGTGTCCTCATTGGCTGAGCAGATCAAGTGTCCTATGTCTAGTTCGTGTAACAAAAGCTTATCAGATAGTACAATTTCGATTCCACAGTTTCTGAAGCTATGAAGCTATATCAGATGGACTTCGTATTTGTACTTGCTAATTCCACAAATAAACAGTTTCAGCACTACAGCATATTAAAATCTATCCAAGAGATGTCCTTTTTTCTCAGTTTGTTCTACTAAAGTGCATGAAAGAGTGATACCATATATAAAAGTTGTGCTTAAAAAGTTATGCAAAAATTGTACAGAAATTTGACTTATTTCTATATTTTAAATTACAGTCCGCCACCTAGTATTCCACATGGTCCCAAATAGACATTCAAATCTTTCAAATAGTAATGAAACTATCACTATTGGTGCAGATACTGCTACAGTTACTACATTTAATGCACGCTTCACTAATTTTCCTCCTACACTACTATTGTTTTCACTAGCCATTCTAGCCACCTCTAACACAAAAGAGTTAATGAGTGCTGGATAACTAGAAACATGTGATTGTGGGAGTTAGAATAGCCCCATGCCACAGTTTTATTTTTGGATTGGTAGCTCAGAACTATATATAAACAGTCCATAAGTATTTTTGGGGACACTCTTCATTGTTGCATGGCAACATTTCAAAGGGGTTATGTTCCCAGACTCTTTGAGGTGTCAATAAATGATCCACCCACACTAATGACTTACTTGTCTCACACTTGCAGTAAAAAATTCAGTGAAACACATTTTTAAAGTTTACTTTTCCACATCACTGGTCCACCACAGTACTTCAGTAAAACTCCATTTGTTGAATGTCTAGTCAATTTTTCACCTGTACAACTGGCATTACTATAAGCTTCTACAACAGAACTCATTAATTTTGTAAACCTGATTCCATATTCAGTTGCAGTTATTAGGTATTGGTGAATTTATTTAACCTATTTACAGTGGGCTTTGGTAGGTGAAGCTTGTGATCTCGAATCAATATTTATATAAGTAGCTTATGTTGTAGCTGGATGTGTTTCCAATTTTAAATGTGTGCCAGTATCACTAATTCGTGGTGAATCACTAGGTACCCATCCAGGTTCAGTGGCTGATGATACTGGCTTAGCCCCAGTCATACTATATTTTGTCAACACTCTTTTTGCTTATGCACTCTGATTAATCTTCATATAATTTTCAAATCTTTGAATTTGGGGACCCAGATAGCTATCCACTTAACATAAAATCAAGCTCCTCTTGTAATTGTTCCGGCAGGTATGAATCATTTCATCTAATCCTATTATCAATACATCATCCACACAAAACAACAGAATTAAATTCTCGTTAAAATCAGCAGTACTCACTCTTTCAAGCGTCCATATCAACATTTTTGAACAAGAAGAGTGAATTCAGTAAGGAAACTATGTCAAATACAAATAAAATGTTTTATTTCTCGTTTGAGAATCTTTCCACGTATTTGTTGTCATCAAAATTAATGAAATAATAATAAAGATGATAATAATAGAAGCTGGGCAAATATCATTAAGTAATGCAAGATAGATACATTGCATTTTTAAGCATCCAACAATAAAAAAATTTCCTGATAGCTTCACTCCACACAAGCTTCAAAGGAGTTGACACATGATCTGTACCATCACCATAACCTTGTGGCTGTTGCATGTAAAATTCTTCATCCAACATACTATTCAGGAATGGAATTTTGACATCAGGTTGTTTAGTCTTCCAGTTTTGAAGATCAGCTGCATGCAAAAGGGCTCTCATTGTTTGAAATCTAATGGCAGTTCTAAATGGGTGTGCCTCTTTTTTATACTAAGATCAGTGTCCAATGATTCAAAATTGACTGAAATTAAGCTTAATGAGAAGTTCAGACAGACAGGTCTAGAGATGTTAAAAATCACACGATTCTTATAAAATTACAGTGGGAAACAATGTCCGTATGTCACAAGATTGTCATAAAAGCATAATGAAAAATAATGTTAGTATATTGCATCAGAATATCAGGGAATTTAAAAACAAAGTAGACAAGCTTCTGGTTTGTTTAGAAAATCTGGATACTGAGGGAGGAATATATGTACTATGCCTGTCTGAACATAATAGTCACAGATGTGGAAAATGTAAATGTAGGTGGATATAAGCTATCAGCACATGTAAGAAGAGACAATACGGAGAGACGAGTTGCCATATATGCTAAAAAGTATCCTAGTGTGAATAATTTAGAAACTAAAATATGTTGTGTAAAACAACATATAGAAGCATGTGCATGTGACCTTAAACTAAATAATGAAACTTTTATAATTGTAGCTATGTATGGGTCACATTGGGAAATTTTCACCTATATTTGAAAAACTTAGATTCTTTGTTGTTCTTCCTGTCAGAGAGGGTGAAGTAAATTATTGTTTGTGGGGATGTCAGTGAGGATTTTCTGAAAGAGTTCGATAGCAAGCTTGACCTTAAAGGATTACTTGGTTCTTTCAATTTTATGTCAGTTATTGATGTTCTTAATCGGGTGGTAGAGAAAAGCTGCACACTGATAGATAATGTTTTTATGAAACAAGATGAATTTAATCAAATAAAAACATTTCCAGTTAAGAAAGATCTGTCTGATTATGATGCACAGCTAGTTACAGTATATAACATAGCTCCATACAGTAAAGAAAAACATGCCTCCAAATTAGTGCATTCAGTTTTAGGGAAAACTTGCGACAGTTAAACTGGAATGAGGTGTAAAGGAACCAGATGCTAATTTAAAATTTAATCTATTTTATGATGCCTTTGTGAGTATATTTGAAAACAGTTTGTGTAAAAAACAATGAACTATAATTGTAAGAAACCATCTAAAATGGTGGCTTACTACAGGATAAAAATTTGGTATAAACAGAAAAAGAAAATCTATCTTATAGCTAGGAGGGGTAATGAGCCAGAAACAGCGGAACTTTATAAAAACTACTGAATTGTATTAAGAAAACATATTAAAATGTGAGTCACGTTGACTCATTCTGTGCTTACATCTTTGCCTACTGATGCAGTGCACCTCTCCCTAGTCACAAGGTGGCGCCTTGGTGGCCCTGTAATAGAGTCCTAGGTTGTGTTTCGTTGGGCAGCTTGTTGACGATATTGGAGTCAGACACAGCCGATTTATCCTGCATTAAGGAGAAGGAGGCATAGTTTGCTGATAAGGCCTGGAGTGCTGTCATTTTCTAATGCCATCTTCTCTGTCCTTGCAGATAAGGTACTCATCACTTGACTACCACATGCCCTCCCACATTGAAGTTGCTCCAACTACACTGGATTGCCTGTGTTTCTCCATCAATCTATTTGAAGAACTGAATTTACCTTTTGGTGCCTCTATTTGACATTATTTGAGTGCTACATTTGTATATTTTAAAATTTCCTTTAATTGCAATTTGTTCAGTGTCTGCTTATCTGTCAGCTGCATCTGAAATTAATTGTCTTACGCCCTACGCTGCCATGTGTGTTAGTGACCACAGAGGTAGAAATTGAGTCTGATTTGTAATGGAAGTTGTTGCTTCCCTGACTGATGTAGCGTCTAGAAAATTGCCTACAGCTGTGGTAAGTAAACACTATGATTACGATCGTAGATGTTTGAGTGCCTGCACTCAGGATTTGTCTGTTTCTTTCTAAGTCAGTTAAGTTAATCTGACTGAGAGTTGTGTGTGATTATTGCATCAAATTATTATTATATCGTATTGTAAGATTAACCAGTTAATCAGTAATAATTCTTGGTAAAATTCTGATTGTTACACATAAGGTTTGGTCAGGGTTTAGGGCCATGCTCATATTGAGTTTTGGTCTTGATCTGAGCATTTTCATATATTCCATGATTTTTATGTATGATTTATATATTTGCTTGGATTCTCTCAGACTTCCGAGCTGTTCATAGTATTTGGAAGTGCTATTCAGGGTGTTATTTGTTACCCAGTGGTCCACCAGGTGTAGCCTGTCTGTGTCGGCTGTGTATGCGCACGTGGGTGGCATGCCAATATCTGTCTCACCATAACCTCTGAACGTTATGGCCTCCTGGTATGCTATGACATCCCTTATCAGTTGAATTTTTATCTCATAGCTCCTGGGCGTTAATTTACCCAGTTGTACCCATTATGTTTTTCACTTTATTCAGACCTGGCCTGCTGCAGCTGCCTCTACCATGGTTTCCCCGTTTGAAGTTTGATTTTTTAACGTAATAGTTTCAATGTTGATTTACTACTCAGTTGTTAAATGGTATTTTATTATTATTCCACCCCAGTATCTTGAATGAGCCAAGGAGCTTTCTCTAATTTACTTTGTCCAGGGTTATAAGAAATTTATATTTTTTATTTATTTATATTGAACCTATTGTGTGTTGTTAATGTGGAAATCTGAATTGAACAGTTTCCATTTCTAATGTATTTCAGAGAAATGCTCTGTATTTATGGTGGTAAGCTAGACTAAAAGAACTCAGAAGAAATGTGTTTCCTAGGTAGTATTCTGTGACTGATCAAATGTTTTCAGAACTGTGAGTTAGTACTGTCCAGTGTTGCAAACAATTTATTTATATTGAATCTATTGTTCTGTTTAACCATAAACCTGAATTGAAGAGCTCTATTTTAACATGTTTGAAAATGCTATGTATTTATGGTGGTAAGATACAGTAGGAATGTGTTTTGTTAGGCAGCTGAATTTTAAGATTTTTTTGTGCAATAAAATGTTGTTGAACTTTTGTGTAGTAACAAATGACTTGTGATGAACGCATTTCAGCTTCCCACAATGGTTTAGTTATTCCTTTAACCTGAGGCATCCACAGATATTTGAAAAAGTCCAGAAATATGTGCATTATGTCTGAGATTAGCGCCTGTGATAATAAAATTAAAACATTTTGGAATATTGCTAAAAGGGGGACAGGGAAATCGATATCACAGCAAGACTGTTTTTCTATCAAACTCAATGAAAATTTTGGTAACAAAATATCAGAAGCAGAAAAAGTTTTTAATAAACATTTTAAGTGGTGTAGAGAAGATAGGATCCAGCTATTTATTATAAAATGCAAGACAGTACTTGGAAGAGGTAATAATTATGCAGTTTGATAAAAGTGAAGTTCAACCCATATCTTCTACTTAAATTAGGAAAATAATAAATTCACTCAAAATAAATGCTCACATTGAATTGATGTCATTTCTAACAGGGTACTAAAAGCTTTTTCCCTACAGATAAATAAGATTATCAGCCACATATATAGTAGCTCACTAAAGCGCGCCATCTTTCCAGATAGACATAAATGCGATATTGTTAAACTATTGCATAAAAAGTGGATAAGTCTGATGCTAACAACTACTGCCCAGTCTCACTTCTTACAGCTTTATCCAAAAATAATGCAAAATTATTGTATTCAAAGGTAGCATCACATATTTGTAAAAATGAAGTACTAACAAAATATCAATTTGGTTTTCAGAAAGGCTTTCACTGATCAAATATTAAATGCTCTGAGTAACCGAACATCACTCACTGGGATATTTTGTGATCCCTCGAAGGCTTTTCACAGTGAGACTCATGAAGTTCTTCTAGATAACCTTAAGTATTGTGGTATGAGTGGGACAGTGCACAAATAGTTTAATTCATATTTAACTGGAAGAATTCAGAAGGCTGAAATTAAAAGTACAGATAGTCTGCAAAAATTAGCAGAGCTTCTAGCTGGGGAGATATCGAGAATGGTGTTACACAGGGTTCAATCTTGGGCTTTTTATTGTTCTCATTGTATATTAAAGACTTGCCACTCTATATCCACGAAGACGCAAAACAACCTCCTTTAGCTGGTGATACAAGTAAAGTAATCACATTCAACAAACAAGAATCAGCTAAGGACACTGTAAATAATGTCTTTCAGAAAATTATTAAGTAGTTATCTGCAATTGGGCTCTCACTAAGTTTAGAGAAAACACGGTACTTACAATTCTGTACAGTAAATAGCATAACACCATTGGTAAATATGGACCTTGAACAGAAGTCTTCTGCTAAGGCAAAATACACAAAATTTCTGGGTGTGTGTATTAATGAGAAATTGAAGGAACACATTGATGATCTGCTGAAATGATTAGGTTCAGCTACTTATGCTATTAGGGTTTTTGCAAATTTTGGTGATAAACATGCCAGTAAATTAGCCTACAATGCCTATTTTCATTCACTGCTTTCGTATGGCATAATATTTTGGGGTAATTCATCAAAAAGAAAAGAAGTATTCATTGCACGAAAGCGTATTCTCACACTAACAGCTGCAGCCCACCAAAGTACCTTTACAATACATACAGGACACACAATAGCCACTTTTGTCATAGACAATTATATAACCTTTGAAACATTTAGCAACGAACCTCTTCCCTTTCTGTGTTGGAAAGCTCACAAAATATTTTATTCCAAATACTTTCAGTTGATCAAACTGACTCCCCTTTCTTAAAAAGTAATTAAATTGGTATTTTTCCTTTAACTCTTGTTGGCCCAGTTCTATTCAGAGGGTGAGTTGCAGCAAATACAGCTTCACTCCACAATGTTTTTCGAATATGCTTTGCTGACTGAAACCACACACATACCATCTGACAGATAATCCTGTTCTCTCATTCAACAACTCCATTTTGCTGTGGTGTATATGGCACATTTAAAGATGTTTCGGCTTAATTGACCCAACATATGTTTTTACATCACAGTTATCAAACTCCTTGTCTAAAAGAGTTGAGAGTTCTTTAATATTCAGTTGAGCTTGTTTTTTCATCATCTCAATAAATAGTGGCAACTTCTGTTTAACTTCATATTTTTGCTGTAAAAGATTTGTCACTCTGTAACCAGAAAAATCGTCCTTAAAAACAACAAGATATGGATAGCCAGCTAAATCCTTTTCTTCTATTGGACCACAGACATCAGCAGAGACTAATTCTCCTGGGACAGTTGATTTATCGACTCAGTTATCAAAAACCAGCCAGTGATCTTTACCTAGCAAACTACCCTCACAGAATTAATCACCATCATCGATGCCATGTGTTGTCTAGAATGATTGTATATGCTGTTTACTCTGATGCCCAAATCTTTCATGCCACCTTTTGAAGAGTGCCAAGGTTTCCTTTACATCAAAAGACTTGTCTTGCAGCATCACTTTCAGTGACAAACAATACTGTTCATTCTTTCTTTTGTTAAAGCAACAGTAATTAGTTTGTTGTTTCTGTACAATAAATACTTTTTTGTCACTTCGATCTATGCCTTGTTCTCCATACCATTTTCTCCAGACATTCTATCAGAAAATAAATAACAATGACCATCTAGATGGTAACACACATCTTCTAAATATTGTGTAGTCCACCTTTTCCCATCAAAAGCTTCAATACCAGTATGGCCATTTCTGTTCATGCCAAAATGGCAGCGAGTTACTTAATTCATGTGTTAAGTGCAAAAACAGGCAAAGCATGGCTATAGTTTTGATGTATGGATTATGGTGTACAAAATCCTTCCACAATAACGATGTAGGCCGCAGTAACAGTGAAGCTCATGTTGTGATATGTTCAAAAGTGAGAATGAAGTTTCATTGTAAAGCTTGCGAACTTTTTAGAACCTAAAAAAATAGAAAACTGTGTTAACAAATGCGTCAGCTTATTGTGTTTAGTACAAAGTAGCTTAGAGAAAACAAGTGAACTACCAAACTACAACTCAGCAATAAATACAGAGCTAGACATAGTTCTCCATTCAGATTCAAGATTAGAGAAATATTTGTCCAGTCATCCAAGCACTTCAAAAAACGAAATGAAGAAATCCGTGACAACAATGTATAAAGTGTGGAAAGTGATTCTACAAAACAGAAAGCAGAAATTCGTGAGCAAGACAATGACACAAACCCATACAATTAAAGTGTAAGCAGCGTGGGGATGTAACTCTGTGGGGCCGGCCAGAACAATATGGCTGCCCTGAGGTAGCTCAACTAACCTCTGTCAAGATGAACTTACTTCAGTCTGATCAATGTTTGCGATAATATGATGCCTATACCTCGTAGGGCAATACAATATATTTGTATGGAATCATACAACCTATTTGTTGTTATTATACATAACTATTATCCAGAGTACCATACCTCCTACAGCGGTGATACCGAAATTTCGTCTGCATTGCATTTAAAATGTAAAATCTCCCTTGCCGGTCCCTTTTCCTATAATGTTGCAGCTCCAAGGAAAGTCACTCTCAACGCCTGTGAATTCCAAGAACTCTTCATGCCTCAGTTTGGCACAATCGAGAAAACCTGAAGTGTCCGATTCGATAGTGTGTATTGAATCGGTGACTATATCGTCATGCAGCGTTCGTTGACGTCATCTGCATCGTACCCACTACCGCATCATCTGTGCGATGTCTCAACTCCGAAACCAATCCTGCGTTCACTTGCAGCTGCCACTGCTATGCACGGTGCACACACACTCCAGCTCCTCCATGCATGCGCAATGCTCAGACTCAGCACAACTGCCTCAGTAGATTCATTACCTCATGTGCATACCATGTACTTACAGCATCAGGCAGCTCCTGTGGACCAGCACTAAGCATCACATACCACCTTGTCACGCCTACCTTCATGCTCAGGTTGCATGTAACATATTGCACATACCTCCGTGTCACCACAACATTCTCTGCCACAATGCTTCTGTGCCTGCTGCACTTGCTGTGCTGCGTTTCTCTACACCACTTTACGAAGCGGTGCTCCTCGATGCTACTGCACCTATCACTACTACCGTGCTGTGTATCTCTTTGCCGCTTCATGATATACCAATCTGCAATGCATTGTTCCTGCCGCATCTACCGCACTGGGTAACGCCCACCTCATTATGGTGCAGCCTCACATAACCATAGCTTTTACCATTCTGGCGGTCCTTGACCAGAACTCCTTTCCATTGAATGTGGTCTCCCCTGTGCTGTGGTTCGTGCTTAGTGAGTGCATAATGCAGTCCATGGGCATCAGTGAGGATAGTGACAAATTTGTAGTACTTCTCAGCCACCTTGTTGTTTACACTGGCCTCATTAGTGACTTTCTGCTTCATGTGCACACACAAACAAACAAGTACAAGTCTATCAAAGCAATTATGCTTCAACACCTGTCCCACTCGGCGACCATCACTAGTATATTTATGAGTTTTCTGTACCAAAGACCAAATTCTTTAAAAATTTCTCAACTTAAAAATAAGATTTTCGTTTTGTTACATTCCACAATCAAAAATTTATCTATTCCAAACAAACGAATTTATTATTTTAAAAATATAAAAAGTATTAAATGTTTTTTCATAAACTAGAAAAAAGTGACTAATATGTGAGATGAATTTAAATGTGATGAAAATATGTTTAATAAACCAAGAGAGGAAAAAGTCAAATGTAAAGTTTACAAGACAATTTTAAAAATTTTGGTTTTACTCTTGGTTCTGTATTAAAACCAATATCTTTTTTCAACCAGTCTGACTGTTCAAATGATAAGATTCTATGAATTTTTGTTAACTTTAAACCAAGATTAAAGCATTGTTTAAGTTCCTACCATGTAAATACATTTTACTAACTTTCTCTTTTTGGTGCTAATGGTAAATCTTTGTGTAAATGTAATTTTTTTGAATATTCTAAATCGACATATAAAATTATAGCATACTCGTTATCAAATGATACTTTAAGTATTTTTTCAGAATTAAAAATATTTTGTATCTAACCACTCCAAATTTTTAAGTGGTAAAAATTGAGATATTGCCCAACCATATAAATTATTTGCGTCTAAATATGCTACATAATTTGATTGTTTTCTGACTCATAATTTTTCATGTATGTATTATTTCAATTTCCACCTCAAATTCCTTTTTCAAGGAATGAAATTCTATTGTTAAATAAATGTAATTCCACTTTTGTCATTTTTAACATACAACGCCAAGAAGCAGATGCTGTAAAATACGAAGCTGGATCGAGTTTATAAGATTAAATATGTTTGACTCTCAAAATTTCAAAAATATTTGCTAGTATTACATCTGATTTATTACATAATGTATCTAAATTTTTAATATTGAATTTTTCCATACAAATTTTGTATGACTATAATCTTCTTCAGGAATGTTTTTTTTTTTCAAATCTAGAAGAAAAATATTCTTTTTTAGGTAATTTCGTTTCTTAAATTTTTCTTCAGAGTACATGTAGTCATAAGTGTACACTCAATTTTTAATCGTTAAATCTAATTGTTCACCTTGAAAATATTCTGGGCTTTCTCTAAATTGTTCTTTCATAAGAGTAGAATATAATTTATCAGTACTTAAAGCCATAAATTTAAAAGTATTTAAAAATCTCAATGTTAATCCATCTCCAACCAATTTACTGAAAGAAATATCCTAATGTTCATTAATTGTAATTGTAATAATATCTGAATTACCGATCTCTAATTTTTTGATAAACACATTAAATGAACAATGTAATTTGTTAAATTATGAATAAAAGTAGGATTTTGATAATTAAGATTACAATCTTCATGGGCACTTTTTCGATATGTTAAATGACAGTGATCTCTTACAACTTTTTTAAATTCTTAAAGTTTATTTTATCTTCATTTCTCATTATCGTTGGAATACTTCATTCAAAGATGTCAACAATTTCTCTAGATTCCTGTTTTAACATTTTAACAAATTTTTTGCTGCATTTTTACCAGTATATGTTACTGGCTTTTATAATCACCAATATAACATTTAACACAATATCTAGGTGAAAATGGAATATGTATTTGATTTTCATTAAATATACTTCTTCCTGATCCAGTTGACAGTGTTAACATCTTTTAAAAATGTTTAAAATCTGCATAAATTACAAAAGGTATATTTAATGAATGTTTATAATTTTGATATTCAACTTTTTCAACTTCTACAACTGCATGTATTTGTACTTCTTTATGTTACTTACCAATCGTTTTTACGAGTGTTTAATTTTTCTTATGAAAGAAAATGTCTTAAACATCTGTCATAAGGATAAATTTTTCCCTTATATTCACTTGTTTGAGAACTAATTAATTTAGATATATATTTTAGCCAACAATAATGTGAATTATTTTTGTTTTGAATCAAAAGAATGTTAACATGTTGTCTTATTTGTTTTTCTATGGTAAAGAGAATAAATAACAAATTTGTCTCCTTTATATTTGTATTCACTTGCTTAAGCATTAATGAAAATATTTGATTTTTTCAAATTTAAGAGCATCTGTTAATTGAACAGGAAATTATTTTTTTCTTTTTCAAGATTTTTGTGTAATTTTAATCCAGTATTTTTTAATTGTATTAATCCTTTGTACTATATAATGTACAGGATATAAAGCTGATTTGATTGAAAAGACAAAAAAATTTTGATCTGTGTAATTTAATTTAATTACAGCTTTTTATCTTTAATTTCTTCAGGTAAATTGTTGTAAGAAAAACTGGAAATTGTTTGGTGTCTATTTACACTTAATCCTAGAATATTAATATAAAACAAAGAAAATCTTTCATTCCTTTGCACTTTTTCCTTCTCAGTTAATAGTTTATTCATTAATTTTTGATAATACTCTTCTAAATTAGTTGGTTTAATGAAAATTAGTTACTTTTTAAAAAATTGAACTCTTGCATTTCGTTATGTCTTCTAAATGTACACTAAAATTTCATATTAGCTTTACATGCTTTACTTTGAATTAAAACATTCTTAAATTTAGTGATTACTTAGTCTTCGGTTGGATTAAAAAATTCTTATGGTTATACAATATTGTGTTGTTGTTGTGGTCTTCAGTCCTGAGACTGGTTTGATGCAGCTCTCCATGCTACTCTATCCTGTGCGAGCGTCTTCATCTCCTAGTACCTACTGCAACGTACATCCTTCTGAATCTGCATAATGTATTCATGTCTTGGTCTCCCTCTACGATTTTTACCCTCCACACTGCCCTCCAATACTAAATTGGTGATCCCTTGATGCCTCAGAACATGTCCTACCAACGGATCCCTTCTTCTGGTCAAGTTGTGCCACAAACTTCTCTTCTCCCCAATTCTATTCAATACTTCCTCATTAGTTATATGATCTACCCATCTAATCTTCAGCATTCTTCTGTAGCACCACATTTCGAAAGCTTCTATTCTCTTCTTGTCCAAACTATTTATTGTCCATGTTTCACTTCCATACATGGCTACACTCCATACAAATACTTTCAGAAATGACTTCCTGACACTCAAATCTATACCCGATGTTAACAAATTTCTCTTCTTCAGAAACGCTTTCCTTCCCATTACCAGTCTACATTTTATATCCTCTCTACTTCGACCATCATCATTTATTTTGCTCCCCAAATAGCAAAACTGCTTTACTACTTTAAGCATCTCATTTCCTAATCTAATTCCCTCAGCATCACCCGACTTAGGGTAGCTCAGTCGGTACAGCACTTGCCCACGAAAGGCAAAGGTCCCAAGTTCGAGTCTCGGTCGGGCTCACAGTTTTAATCTGCCAGGAAGTTTTATATCAGCGCACACTTCACTGCAGAGTGAAAATCTCATTCTGATCACCCGACTTAATTCGACTACATTCCATTATCCTTGTTTTGCTTTTGTTGATGTTCAATTTATATCCGCCTTTCAAGACACTGTCCATTCCATTCAACTGCTCTTGCAATTCCTTTGCTATCTCTGACAGAATTACAATGTCATCGGCGAACCTCAAAGTTTTTATTTCTTCTCCATGGATTTTAATACCTACTCCGAATTTTTCTTTTGTTTCATTTACTGCTTCCTCAATACACAGATTGAATAACATCGGGGAGAGGCTACAACCCTGTCTACTCCCTTCCCAACCACTGCTTCCCTTTCATGCCCCTCGACTCTTATAACTTTCCATCTGGTTTCTGTTCAAATTGTAAATAGCCTTTCGCTTCCTGTATTTTACCCCTGCCACCTTTAGAAATTGAAAGAGAGTATTCCAGTCAACATTGTCAAAAGCTTTCTCTAAGTCTACAAATACTAGAAACATAGGTTTGCCTTTTCTTAATCTTTCTTCTAAGATATGTCGTAAGGTCAGTATTGCCTCACGTGTTCCAACATTTCTACAGAATCCAAACTGATCTTCCCCGAGGTCAGCTTCTACTAGTTTTTCCATTCGTCTGTAAAGAATTCGTGTTAGTATTTTGCAGCTGTGTCTTATTAAACTGATTGTTCCATAATTTTCACATCTGTCAGCACCTGATTTCTTTGGGATTGGAATTATTATATTCTTCTTGAAGTCTGAGGGTATTTCGCCTGTTTCATACATCTTGCTCACCAGATGGTAGAGTTTTGTCAGGATTGGCTCTCCCAAGACTGTCAGTAGTTCCAATGGAATGTTGTTTACTCCCGGGGCCTTGTTTCAACTCAGGTCTTTCAGTGCTCTGTCAACCTCTTCATGCAGTATCATATCTCCCATTTCATCTTCATCTACATCCTCTTCCATTTCCATAATATTGTCCTCAAGTACATCGCCCTTGTATTGACCCTCTATATACACCTCCCACCTTTCTGCTTTCCCTTCTTTGCTTAGAACTGAGTTTCCATCTGAGCTCTTGATGTTCATACAAGTGGTTCTCTTATCTCCGAAGGTCTCTTTAACTTTCCTGTAGGCAGTATCTATTTTACCCCTCATGAGATAAGCCTCTACATCCTTACATTTGAGCTCTAGCCATCCCTGCTTAGCCATTTTCCATTTCCTGTCGATCTCATTTTTGAGACAATTGTATTCCTTTTTGCCTGCTTCATTTACTGCATTTTTATATTTTCTCCTTTCATCAATTAAATTTAACATTTCTTCTGTTACCCAAGGATTTCTACTAGCCCTCGTCTTTGTACCTACTTGGTCCTCTGCTGCCTTCACTACTTCATCTCTCAAAGCTACCCATTCTTCTTCTACTATATACTGTATCTTTCCCCCATTCCTGTCGATTGTTCTCTTATGCTCTCCCTGAAACTCCGTACAGCCTCTGGTTCTTTCAGTTTATCCAGGTCCCATCTCCTTAAATTCCCACCTTTTTTGCAGTTTCTTCAGTTTTAATCTACAGGTCATAACCAATAGATTGTGGTCAGAGTCCACATCTGCTCCTGGAAATATCTTACAATTTAAAACCTGATTCCTAAATCTCTGTCTTACCATTATATAATCTATCTGATACCTTTTAGTATCTCCAGGGTTCTTCCATGTATACAACCTTCTTTCATGATTCTTAAACCACGTGTTAACTATGATCAAGTTGTGCTCTGTGCAAAATTCTACCAGGTGGCTTCCTTTTTCATTTCTTATCCCCAATCCATATTCACCTACTACGTTTCCTTCTCTCCCTTTTCCTACTACCGAATTCCAGTCACTCATGACTATTAAATTTTCGTCACCCCTCACTATCTGAATAATTTCTTTTATTTCATCATACATTTCTTCAATTTGTTCGTCATCTGCAGATCTAGTTGGCATATAAACTTGTACTACTGTAGTAGTGTGGGCTTCGTATCTATCTTGACCACAATAATGCGTTCACTATGCTGTTTGTAGTAGCTCACCCGCATTCCTATTTTCCTATTCATTATTAAACCTACTCCTGCATTACCCCTATTTGATTTTGTGTTTATAACCCTGTAGTCACCTGACCAGAAGTCTTGTTCCTCCTACTACCGAACTTCACTAATTCGCGCTATATCTAACTTTAACCTATCCATTTCCCTTTTTAAATTTTCTAACCTACCTGCCTGATTAAGGAATCTGACATTCCACACTCCGATCGGTAGACCGCCAGTTTTCTTTCTCCTTATAACGACATCCTCTTGAGTAGTTCCCGCCCACAGGTCCGAATGGGGGACTATTTTACCTCCGGAATATTTTACCCAAGAGGACGCCATCATCATTTAATCATACAGTAAAGCTGCATGCCCTCGGGATAATGTACGGCCATAGTTTCCCCTTGCTTTGAATCGTTTGCAGTACTAGCACAGCAAGGCCGTTTTGGTTATTGTTACAAGGCCAGATCAGTCAATCATCTAGCCTGTTGCCCTTGCAACTACTGAAAAGGCTGCTGCCCCTCTTCAGGAACCACACGTTTGTCTGGCCTCTCAAAAGATACCCCTCCATTGTGGTTGCACCTACGGTACGGCTATCTGTATCGCTGAGGCACCCAAGTCTCCCCACCAACGGCAAGGTCTGTTGTTCATGGGGGGAGGTATACAATATTCTACATGACATGACTACTCTGCTATTCACATTTAAGTGCTTGGCAGAGGGTTCATCGAACCACAATCATACTATCTCTCTAGTATTCCACTCACGAACAACGAGCGGGAAAAACGAACACCTAAACCTTTCTGTTCGAGCTCTGATTTCTCTTATTTTATTTTGATGATCATTCCTACCTATGTAGGTTGGGCTCAACAAAATATTTTCGCATTCGGAAGAGAAAGTTTGGTGACTGAAATTTCGTAAAAAGGTCTCGCCGCGACGAAAACGTCTATGCTGTAATGATTTCCATCCCAACTCGTGTATCATACCTGTATCTGCCACACTCTCTCCCCTATAACGCGATAATACAAAACGAGCTGCCCTTTTTTGCACCCTTTCGATGTCCTCCGTCAATCCCACCTGGTAAGGATCCCACACCGCGCAGCAATATTCTAACAGAGGACGAACGAGTGTAGTGTAAGCTGTCTCTTTAGTGGACTTGTTGCATCTTCTAAGTGTCCTGCCAATGAAACGCAACCTTTGGCTCGCCTTCCCGACATTATTAATTTTGTTAGTTATTATTCTAGATTTAAAAGCAGCAGCTTTTCTATTTATTCATTTAGATAATTTAAAAATCATCATCTAGAAAATTGTAATCTGAGCAATTTTTCAGATATATTTTTGTTTAATTTCTTGATAGTTTTCTACTAGAATTTTTGAGAATGATTCTCATTTTGAGATTATTAATATTACTTTCAGGTTTATTGATAAGATCGATTAATACTTGTTTATTAAGCTTAGAATAATTTAAAATTTTTCGTTTTACAGATTTTACAAAGATCTTCTAAAGATTTTTTAATTCAATTTCTTATTTTCATTACTATTATTATTCTCAGATATTTCGATAAAGGTTATAAATTGTTGTTTATTATTAGGCTTAGAATCATTTTCTAATTTTTTCATCTTAAAGATTTCATGTAGTTCTTTTGAAGATCTTTTATTCAATTAGCTGTCATTATTATTAATACTGTCGACAGGATTTAGGATAATAGAGTTAATTTTCTATATGAAGTTAGGAATAATAAATTTGAATTTTTTGTTTATTCGAAGTCTTTTATATTTTCATATTTTAGTTCTCTCTTCTTAGTTTCTTTCATATTAAAATAATCAATAAATTCCAAGAGATCGAATCTAGTTACAATTGAATATCCATTTTGTTTACAATAATTTTCTAAGTCAGTATAACTCAACCACATTTTTCTTTGGAGTAGTTTTCTGAGTTTTGGAATAGGTCAGTTCTGGAGTACATTTTGATTTGATGTTATCTATGTAGAAAAATTTAGATTCTTAAGAATTAAAGAATTTATGGTCGAAATGCACCTTTTGAAAATTTTAGTTGCTCATATGGATAAACTCGATCTTGCAGAATTTATACAGAAAAAATTTATCATAATTTTTATTTTTAAAATAAAAAATTCGTTTGTTGGAATACATAGATTTAGGATTGTGTGATATAACAAAACAAAAATCTTATTTTTTTAATAGAGAAATTTTGAAATGATATACTCTTTGGTCCAGAATTCTCATAAATATATTACTGCCATCTGACAGGGACTGGGCTTCTCCTACCAAGCTCTTCTGAAAAAATGTAATACTTGGCGGGCGACTGTGCAGTGATTATCGGTACCTCGACATCCAAACTTTAATAGACTGCTACCATGTATTGAAGTTAAAAGACTTCACCACTATATTCAATGCTGTTCACTGTAAAAGGGTCTATTTATAGATACTTATGATTGATGAGGACATGCCAAAGAAGCGATGAACACTCCATTCGGTCTGTTCGACTTTTTATTTTTATCCCATATTGGTTAAAAAACGCATCCCAGACCTGGCAGAGGTTTATTGATGGCTTCCTTTTTAACATGGTCTGTTATTCTGACGAAGAAGATACGATAATTTTCTTACAGTCTCCCATGTACATGAGAGTCAATTACTCACTGTTTTAGACAAGATAGTGGCACATGGCACAGTAATTAATAACAATAAATAACAACTATGGCAATCGTGTGTCTCTTGCAGACGCGATCAAAAATCCTTCTGTTAACACAACGCCAAGGCGCTTTCGCCATCTCGACCTGGTCTCGCAATTTAGCACCGATGTCAGTCATATCCAAGGTGCTGAGAATAGAGTCGTGGACTACCTGTCTCGCTTGGTAGGCATGTCTGCTCAGCTGGACTTCGATCTACTCACTGATGCACAGGCTACAGACCCTTACCGACAACAGCTAATCACCGGACAAGACCCTGGACTATAATTACAAGAGTGCACATTGCCAGGAGCAACCAAACCTGTTTGATGTGGTGTGTCTTGTGAGAGCATACGACCAGTCGTCCCGCAATCGTATCATAAAATTGTGTTCAACTTGCTGCACAGTGTTGCACATCCCAGTGTACGTGCCACACCTAAGTTAGTCACAGAATGCTTCGTCTCACTCAACGTCAAGTAGGATTGTGCTGCATGGACAAAGGGCTGCGACCCTTGTCGACAGGCAAACGTAGGATGCAACACTCAGCTCCCCTTAGGGAAATTCCCTATCCTAATGGGACGTTTTCCACATGTTCATATTGATTTTGTCGGGCCACTCCCTGAGCCTCAGGGTTCAAAGTACATCTTATCCATGATTGACTATACGATGCAATGGGTTGTGGCCACCCCATTTTCAGATATTTCAGCCAACACATTTGCCAACACCTTTGTTGGGGACTGGATTGCCATGTTTGACTGTCCTAAATCACTGATGAGAGGCCAAGGGTGGTAATTTGATTATGCCTTTTTCAATGAACTGTGTCGACTTTGCAGGTGCCATCATTTCCACATGTCTGCTTACTACCCCCATCAAATGTCACTGCCACTTGCAGTTAATCTGCCACTTGCAGTCGTGGACCAATGCACTGTCCTGGGTGCTTCTTGGAATTAGGGCTGCTCATAAAGAAGATTTGAATGCCGCGCTTGTTGGGGTCATATATTGTGAGCCACTCCATCTCCCTGCAGAATTCGTCACTCAAGGTGTAGATACACCGGACCATGACCCGTTGGAACTACTGCATGAGCCTATACTCAACAGCTGTGTGCCACCATCTACCCATCATGCAAAGTCTATGATATTTGTTCACAAGGACTTAAATAGCTGTTCCCACATTATCCTGCTCACAGATGCTGTCAAGCTGGCTTTGCACAATCCCCACAGTGGCTCATACCACGTAGTCAAGTGGGACACCAAGTCATTTGACATCATCTCAGGACAGACCACTGTGGTGTCCCTAAGCACACTGAAGCCTGCATGGACTTAAGCCAACTCCCCTGTGGCATTGGCGCCTTCACAGGCAACAGTCACTTCAAAGTATAAATGACTTTGTGCCAGACGATATTGATGTCACCATACATGACTCATTGTTCGTCATCACTGCCAGTTTCACAAATAGGCAGGCAGGTCCTAGTGTAGTCTCCAGATCAATCAAAGATGCCATGCGCCTGCTGTGCTTTGTCGACAGCTCCAGGTTTGCATCACTCTTCATGTCCGATGGTGCATCATTCGCACTGTCATTGTATCATCGCTCCTGCCACCAACGCCAGGGATGATGCTGCTTCTACCGCGACTTTACCAGCCCCTGATCATCAGGCTGGGTACGCTGCCCCCTCCTCAGTCGCCGATCATAACGTCACATCTACCGCTGCCTCGCAAGGCGCGAACCATCATACCACTCACACTGTATCGCCAACCCCCTTTCCTCCCCCTCCAGTGTCTACCCCCAATTCGCGCTTTGGCCACTCTCTGCACTCTCCGGAGCACATCACTGATTGCGACATTTCAGTGATTAACGGCCTCTGTGGCCTCCATTGCACTGACACCCTACCAGAGCACACAGCTTTCTCCCATGTGCTATGTGCTCCATACTATTGGGGAGGGGGAGGGGAGGTTTCTGTGGGGATCTAACTCTGTGGAGTCGCCCAAAAAAATATCACTGCCCTGAGGTAGCTCAACTAACCTCTCTGGACCTACAGTTAGTCAGCTCTGATCGATGTTTCTGTCAACACGCTTTATACCTCATAGGGCAACCTCTTAGTTGTTATATATGTAACTTCTATCCTGAGTACCATACTTCCTACAACAGTAAAAGAATATTTCACCAAAACGTCCAGTATGCTTAAAAAAAGCAGAGGACATAGGAACTTTATTTGCTGCAGAGGTACCAAATATCTTCGTAATTACTGGGCTTGGATTGACTGAAAATGAAATAAAAATGTACAATTTACATTACAGTGTCATAACTTTGCAGAATCGAAAATGAAAGTGTTGAGGTAGCATTTTATGTGGTTAACGGTGTAAGTGTGTTCCACAGCGACTTAGAAACTGTATAGAAATGTGTTTTGAAGCAGCAGCAATTCGAAAAATTTTCAAAAGGATAAATGTCTATTGTTAGGTATATATCGATCTCCATGATAACAGAGCTTGAAGTACTACTTGATAAACCTGTTAAAGAATTCCCATACTTAATAGTAGCTGGTGAGCTAAATATAAATACAATGAAAGAGAGTAGCTGTAGAAAATGTTTTCATGATGTAGTAAATACATACAGAATGAAGCTGCATGTAAATAGGCCAACAAGTGACACTGACTCATCAGACACAATATTAGATTACGTTTTTTTATGAATGCAGCTTTAAATAATCTAAAAGTACACATAATTAACAGTAATTTCAGACCGTCATGGTCTGTTACTTGCACTACAGGATAAGAAAACTGAAACTGGAAATGTAGTTGTAGACCATAGGTTGAGAAAAACAGGAAATCACAACGAAGTAGAAATGTTACTCATTGTCAGACCATAAGACTGGGGGCTGTGTATGCTAGTGTTGTGTACATAGTTCCACATAGTCAGTGCGTACACAACTTTACCACTAGAGAGTGCCCCGCTAAGCACAACAGCGCAGGCGCAGCGCTCGTCCGCCTCTGCACTATGAGATGGCGCTGCCATAGAGACAGACCAAATTCTGCTTCTGCCGATCCGTGTATTAATATGTAACACAGCCAATGAGATTGCTGCTAATGTAGAACCTTTTCTCCTCGTGGATCACACTCGCTCAATGATACATGAATGTGTGAGGTATTATAACGAGTGTACAGACCTCCGATTAGTCAGTCTGCATTTGTCTGCAGCAGTCTGTACCAGTCTGCATTTGTCTGCACCAGTCTGTACCAGTCTACATTTGTCTGTACCAGTCTATAGTCAAGTTTCAGTCTGTGCCTAATAAGATTACCATATTCCTGTACATAGCTATGAAGATAAATGTATAGACACTTTTGTCAAGTATCAGAGATATATGTGAGAATAAGTTTAACGTACCAATACCAAAGGAACTTCATATTGTCAACTGTAAAAAACATCCAGAACCAAGTTAAGTAATTTTTATGTTTGTTCTTATTTTAATAAATGAGTGTGAAAACTAATCAAGTTATGTTTAAAGTTGGTCACCGTCAATCGGCTACTCTAAGTGTGCAAGTGGCATTTCTATCGTCTGAACTAATGGCAGAAGATAAGCATGCCACAATAAGACCACGAGACGTATTGCTGACACTTTCCTACTTCGTTCGAGCGACAAGTCAACTAATCTGATGGTGTGTGTACTGAAGGTCTTACAGTATGCACACCACAGGCAGTGATGTGGAAGAAAACTGGAAAACTTTAGTTTAACCCTTTAGTCACAAAATAAAAATGGCATGTCCAAATGCCAGCAGAAGGAAATGTTATACACAGTAAGAAATGGATCACCAGAGATATCAAAACCGCGAGGAAAGATTTAAAGGTTTCATATGAAAGATACAGGAAATGTAATAGTTAAGCAGACTGAAATATACAGACATAAGAAGAGAGAGGATATAACAATATGATACGGCAAGCAAAATCGATCTATTCTAAATATCAAATATTTCTAAGACAGTCTGGTCACAAATAAATACAACCAAGAATGAATCAAATGAGACAGAAAGTATGAATATGGTACTTTCATCATAAGTGAAAGAACTGACTGACCCATATGAACAGTGTCCTGCCTTAAATCAGTGTTATGTAAATGTACTCCAGGACCTAATGAAACAGAATTAAACACTAACAAGAAGAGTATAGTTCCAACAGAAATAACAGACTGTGTATTCTGTTTCCAATAGAAGTTACAAATATAATCAGATCACTGAAAAACAAAGACACAGAAGGCAGAGATGGAATACCTGCAAAAGTAATCTATTGCTGCTCATAGTATCTAGTTAAGACTCTGACATTATTATTACGTTTGATAATGGAGAAGGGACTGTTCCCTAGACACCTGAAAAAGAGTAAAGCAGTGTCACTTTACAAAGGTGGCAAAAAGAGGTATCCTGGGAAGTACAGACCTATAGCAGTTTTATGCATCTTATCAAAATTGTAGAAATAGATATTATAAACAGGTTTATAAAAGTCACAGAAAAGTGAAATATCCTGTATCAAACACAGGATGGATTTAGGGAAAGGTAAGTCTACAAAACAGAGGTGGCAAGTTTGAAGATGTTTGGAAGAACAAAAGGAAGTTTTAGGTGTATTTCTTGATCTCTCAACAGGCTCCAGGGAGAATGCAGTTAGTCTAAAAAAATCGTTTATAGAACACAGGGAACAAAGCGTAGAATTAAGATATGCTGTAAGCAATAAGATGGAGACCTTTTACTCTGATTTTCAAGTGGTGCAGTATGGGGTGGCACAAGGATCAATACTTGATCCACTAATGTTTATACTGCATGTAAATGAGACGACAGCATCAGTAAAAGAAAATGTAATCATGTCTGCAGATGATACGTCCCTCACTGTAAGTAGTAGTTTAATAAATTATTTAGCAACAAGAACTGCCATGGTAATAATAGGAGTAAATGACTCTTTAACCGAAAACAATCTATTTGTAAATGTAAAGAGACCAACCTATATGAAAGTACTTGCAAAGGAAACTATAATTGAAGAGAAAGTAAATATAAGACTTAGGGGTACACTGCTAACAGAAGTTGACAGTTGAAAGTTCTTGGGATTGACAATAGACAGCCTTATGACTTCGGAAAAACACAAAGAAATTATGAGCTCAAAAATAAACATCAGTGAATTTTTAATGAAGAAGATGTGCCACATATTTGGTGTAGATGCACTGCTGAGGATGTACTATGGACTAATTCATCCATACTGTGTAACAATATGAGATATGGCAGCAAATGTGTGTACACACAGACTGATGAAAGTGCAAAAAATAAAATAAAATAAAACAAAAACAATGAGATGTATTGGAAGACTATCACAAAGAGACAAAGTGAGCCCCGTAAAATGAAGTTCAAATAATATTATATTGTGACTGTAACCATCATGTATTACTTGAAATACGACTGTCACATCAACAGTACCCAACTACAACTGCCCTATAAAGACTCTACAAAGGTAGGGTGCGTACTGTACAGTAGATTACCAAAAAACTGTCATTGTTCAAAGTAAAACTAAGAGAGTACTTAAAAACAGCATGTTTGTACAGTATCAAAGAATACTTTTAGAAGTCTAAAAGAAGACACAGTGTTAATGAAAAGCAAACTTGAAAATAACTTTTGTGTCGCATCCATTGCATCAGAAACTGAAACTGGTTGCCTATATGTTTTAAATTAAATTAATATTAAACATTTATTTTGCTTATGTTTTCGTTAATTATTTGACACATGTGTTTAACCCTACTGTAACGTAATAATGTATGTGCTCAAATTGTAACTTGTACTTTAGCTGAAATTGTTAATGTGGAATGACATATACAGTATCGTTCTAAACAGTGACAAAAGGATAAGTAAATAAATAAAAATGCTTTGATTTGTACATTATTCTTAGCGCTAATCATTTACTTTGGTATACCAAAGGATTATATGAAAGGTACTAAACGCAACAATTTGTAACAAGATGTGTAGAATGAGTCTTTAACTATATATGGCAGAAAATCACAGAGCAAAATACGGTATATTGGAGTAAAAATAACCTTATTGCTCCTTTCTTTAGGGCGACCAAAATTTATACCATAACTGTGACAACAACACAAAAAAACAAAGATATAATTTTATAATGTCACGGAACATGGCTGCACACAGAATGAACATAAATATCTGGTGCACTCACATCACGAAAACTGAAAATGAAGCCACTAAAAAAACTAAATACAACAAGCTCACTGGTGTCAACACTCCCATTCTTGTTTTACTGAGTTTGTTTTGAGATCATTGACAAAGCCTTTCTGCATGATAAGAATTTATCTCTGGTTAAGGGTTTTGTGAATAGGTCTACCAACTTTTTATCAGAATAAACGTAGTAGACTCCAATCTGATTATTTTCAAAATGTTCATGTATATAATAATGGTATTTAATGTCAATGTGCTTGGTATGTATATGATCTTCTGTGTTTTTAATCAGGCAAATAGCACTTTAATTGTTAACGTGGAGTGTTGTTGGTTTGTCTAATTGAAAACCAAGTTCAGTGAGAAAATCACACAACCAAAAAATTGACTAGCACCATCTGAAGCTGCTATGTATTCGGCCTCCATTGTTGATCTTCTTACACATTGCTACCGATGTAAACACCATATCAGAGGTGCACCTGCAAACAAGCTCACATAGACTGTTGTTGAATGATGCGTGTCACAGTCATCAGCAAAGTAGGCATCTGAGTAGACCACCAGTCCAGAAGTGTCAGCTTTGTACCTTATGACCAGGTCCCTAGTCCCCTGCAGATACTTCACAATCATATTAACACCACGCCAATGATCGAGACCCAGATTATGTAAAAACCTACTCACCATGCTCACAGCGAACATGATGTCTGGCCATGAGACAGATGCAGCAGCCATTAATTTGCCAACTGTCCACCAATAAGATTTGCTTTCCATATCCTTTACCTCATGTTGGTTTGCAGGATACTGCCCACTGTGCAACATGGTTATAACATCAAAAGGAGTAGAGTTCAGTTTTGATTCATCCATGATGAACTTCTGAAGTAAACAACTGATGCATCGTTCCTGGCCTATATAGATTTCATTTGTAGAAGGGCTTTGTTCAGTTTAGAATTCACAGAAGCATTTTCCACTGCCCACAGTAATTTCAGACATTGATCCCAGAGCTGTCAAAACATTTTCCAGTATTTTTGGTGGCTTAGAAGTAAGCAAGCCATTATCCATATCCCTTTTGGTTACTCCAAATACACTGATTCTTTCAAATCCCCATTCAAAAATGCAGTCTTAACATCAAACTGCTTAATTTTCATAACTCATGAAGCTGTTATGGCTAATAAAATTCTGACTGAATGATATGGGACCATAGGAGAGAATGTCTCTTTTTTAATCAGTGCAGTCTTGTTGTGAATATCCTTTTGTGCATAATCTATTTTTAAAGCAGTCAATTTTTCCCTCAGAATTCTGCTTCACATGATAGACCCACTTACATCCAACTGCCTTGCGGTTGTGTGGTAATGGTACTAGATCCCAAGTTCTGTTCTTCTTCAAGGATGTCATTTCCTCTTCCATTGCTTGTTTCCACTTTGATCATCCTTTCGATGCCATACCATATTCAAAAGTTTGAGGTTCAAAGATAATGGCAGAACAGCCATATCTTGGTCCCAAACCGAGCAGGTACTCGCAGATTAGACCAATCTCTCAGATTAATCCTTTGATTTTCTTTCATTTGTTCACCAGTATCATTTTCTTCAGATTATTCTCGATCATACTTTGATTTTCTGTCATTTGTTCACTGGTATCATCCTCTTCAGATTCCTCTTGAACATTTTCTGTCGCATGGTCTCCAAGGTAAAATTCAGTATATCTTTTGTTCTACCTTTAAGCCATGGATTTGTTCTTCATTTAAAGAGACATTGCAGGAGATTGTAATTTTCTTTGACTCCGGATTTTAGAGGCGATAATTGATTTTATACTCATCATAGCCAATCATGATCAATTTATTCGATTTACTATCCCATGTTGATCTAAATTTATCAGGAACGTGTACATATGCTCCTGATCCAAACTTCCTCATGAGGTTTTCCAAACCATTTTTCATATGGCATAACATTATCGTTTGCTTTACATGGTCGGTGATTTAAGATATATGCAGCACAATTTACTGCCTCTGTCCACAATTCGTGAGACAAGTCAATACTTAATAACATAGTGGGTGCACACTCAGTAATGATACCATTTTGCTTGAAATAATCTTCAAATTGCTAATTTACGAATTCGATTCCATTTTCACTTCTCAGAACTTTGATTTTGTTTCCAGTTTGTTTTTCCATCAGTCTCTGAAATTTCATAAGCATAGGGAAAGTATCATACTTACTTTAAAAAAAAATACACGAACCTGTAAGAAGTGCTATCATTCTTGAAAACTACGCACAATTGTGCACCTCCAAGAGACCTTTACTCATTCATCCACTCAAATCTACATGAATAAATACGCTATGAACTTTCGATCTTCATTTCAAATTTGAATTAGAAGATTTTCTTTTCATCTTACATACTGACACGTTTCACAATGAAAATTTTCAACATTGTTCATATTGAAACTAGGTATTAAGTTGAGATCATTCATATTCTTGAAACCTCTGAAATGAATGGCCCAAGTCTCTCATGCCAGATCATGGTGGAATTCAGGGAAGCAGGATTTGCCTGTAGTACATCTGGACATTTAAACAACATTTGATAACACTGATTGTCCATCTTAATTCCTGCTGCGATTAGACCTGAACTGCGAACTTCCATTATCTTGTCGTCAAAAATAACTTTCATTCCTCTTTTTGTTACTGCTCCCACTGAAAATAAATTTTTATATAGCTTAGGAATATATAATGTGCTTTCCAAAGTGTGAGGTTGCCACATGCCCTCAACTAATACTTCAATTGATCCAATGCCTTCTGCTTTGACGATCGAGTTGTCTCCAATTTGAACAAACGAGTCATAAAACTGAATTGGCTTAAATATTTTGAAACACTCTTTGTGTGACGTCATATGTTTTATGCAGCACTGTCAGCTAACCAAATGTTTTCACAACCTGGAGCAAAAACATTATCATTTTCTGCACTCAAAGCTTGGTTCTCAGACATACCAGTTTTCATATTAAGTTTTGCTAAAAGTTTTCTGCACTCTGATTTAAAATGTCCCTTTTCGTAACAGTAATAACATTCACCGTCTTTGCTACTGACCATGTTAGACGCACTGTTGTTTCCGCTATTTGAACTGAACTTGCGTGTTTTATTCACATTAACTGCTGCGAAGGCTGTTGGGTTTTCATCACATTATAAAAGATTTTTTTCTTCTTTCAATAACTTAAAATCAAATTTTCGAACGTTTGTTGATCTTCAGCACACGAGTGCCAGGCAGTTGAAAAAAATGAAAACTTTGCTTCCCAAGATTTTAGCCATATTGTCAACTTCTGTGACAGGTTCCTCAATATCAGCTAATGCTTCATGTACTCGACTTGACTGATGTGTTGTGCGATTGTGTCTGTTGGCGACATTCTGTAATCAAAAACTTTCTGCTTCAACGCTATTTTATTAACTGCAGATCGCTGTTCATGAATAGTCTTTAGTCAGGCCCACATATCTGCTGCATTTATGCACATCATAACAGATTGCAATTGGTGAAATTCCATTGCAATAGATAGAATGAACATTGACTTTGCATTTAAGTCGTTCCATGAGGTTTGACTCTCACCAGCTTCATTTGGCCTCGGTTTCCTCTTGACAACATCGAGCAGTTTTTCAGCATGAAAAATAATTTTGCAGCTGATATTTCCACAATTTATATTTTTACCTTCATATTTCTGGATGCTGTACGTTTTCAATTTATCCATCTTCGTGTAGGTTGAATGTAAGTCAAACTTGCAATATTCAGTTCAAAAAGAAAACAAAGATTTTCCATGACAGATCAGCGAAATACGACGGTTCCAGAACTTGAGTGACACGGTTCACGCGAATAAAACTCCGATTAAAAGCAATGAATTTACAAAGCAGAAACAGATACCGTATGTATGCCTTTGCCTGGTCCGATAAATTGATTTCTTTAATTATGTTTGACAGAAAATAACAGAGCAAAATACGGTATTTTGAAGTAAAAATAACTTATTGCTCCTTTCTTTATTACGACCAAAAGTTATAACGTAAACATAACAAAAAAGCTACAATTTTATAGTGACATGGAACCTGGTTGCACACAGACTGAACATAAATATCTGGCACACTCGCACTACGAAAACCAAAAATGAAGCCACTAAAAAAAATCTCGATAGAACAAGCTCACTGCTATCACCACTTTCAGTGTACCGTTCATAACAAACCTATACACCTACATTTTTAGGTAAATCAGATTTCAAATTTCTCGAACAAAATCTTGACGAGTTACAGAATCAGAATGATTGTATTGTGTTGCAGAATCACCACAGATAGAATAGCTGCTGGATAAATTACTTTTACCTCTATATTTAAAGCACACTAAACTAGTTTTTTCATTCTCTTGACACATGTCAGTTTTTGCAACAGGAAAAATGCGTCTTCACATTGTGTTTGATCTAATTTTGCCAATTTTGTATACTAAGCATATTACTTTGGTCTCATTGCCCTGTTAATACCCTTCCCTTGGATTGAGACGCTACATTTTTTTCATCTCTTGTTTGTATTTGCAAATCGCAACTCAGGATTTTTTCTGTAATTTATGCCATGTTTTCTGTTCTTGTGGGGTGCTATGTCACATAAATGTGATCAAATTCTTTTGGCAATGTCTGAAGTTAACATGAACACAAATCAGCTTAATCTCAAGGATTATTAAGCATAGACATCTTTGTTTGAACTTCATCAAATTTTGCTAAATGACCTTCCATACTACCTGACCATTTCCATTTAGTATTATGAAACTTAAGCTGCAACATATCAATATTCTCTGCAGACTCACTATAGTAACTCTGGTGTAACTGTTCCCCTGCATCTTTTGCAGTTACACATGTGGCAACTCGGAGTAATAGTTTTATATGTAGTGTCAAATGAGATTTTCCTTTGCCTTAGAGTTCGGTTTGCCCAAGTAGGTAAGGTTTCAGTGTAGTCTTCAACATTTACTTCTGGTTTGGTGAAAATACCACTTATCACATCATAAAGTGCATCATATTCTAAAATAACGTTTCTAAGAGTATAACATCATATTGCCCAGTTCTCTTCATCAGTTAATTTTTTAGTCTGTTATTTCTCTTCCGTCATGATATTTCTTCTTCTCCACATGTGTCAACTGAGTGCTCTTGCTCTTTTCTGTATTGTTTTAAATTTTTCAAACACATCGAATGACTTTGTAAGCTTTCCGGAATAATGTGGTATAACATCACAAGCTGCCTGACTGAATTCATCGTTTTTAGATAACTTTATTAAATTACGAATCTCAATAGCTTATCAAATCTATGTTTAGCGGAACCACACACAGCTGCTACCATCTCAGAAATAAAAACCCTAACATGCTGTTAAAAGAAATGTATTTGTGTTATGTATCGACATGATACACATGGCAACATAAGAAGAACAACAGCATCTCACCCAAGAAATAACAAAGCAACACTAATAACATTACAGTACATATATAATAAAATATGAAATTGTAATTTGTGCATTCCTTTACAAGTACGATATGTATTTTAAAAAATTTCCGCATCACTCTCAGCTAGTCTAGCAACCCTCTGTAGTTAATAGAGAAAATAAATGTGATTTCCTCTAAGACTTCATCAAAAATATGTCACATTGTTAAAATATTAAAACACTTAAAATTAAGCACAGGGATCCCTCTTAAACATTAGTTAATTTTTGCATCACACTCTGGATTATTTGTTGTCTGTAGTTGTATGCCATATTTAGTGATATTTGTTGTCAGTATCTGTGTGTCAGTTAGAAAATGTATGATTCCAGTGGGAATATACACATTTCCTCCCAAGCATTGAGGTAGAGGACCACTGTGCCACAAAATGCCACAGGGTTTCTGGTATTATTAAATATAAAATATTATATGCACATGAAGTAACTAATTTTACTTTGTGAACTGTACTTTTGGTTCTTAATAATTTTTGATAAGATAAATATTTTGTTACAGTAATAATGTTTTTTCATGTCCAGTATACACTTTCTGTGAGCAAACTACATATCATCTAAACGTATGATTCACATACATTAACATAATAAAAATTAAGTAATTACTGCTATGCCTTCACTGTGTAGTAGATCTCTAACTCCAACGTTTTTCAATGGATTTCGCACTGCAGGTTTTACAGCACTAACGAAAGATAGGAGCTTATCAGTAAGAACACACGATAGTAATTTGTCAGTATCAATAGAATGCGGCAGCTTATATCCCTATTATGGTCAGTTCATCCATGAAGTGAATTTTACATGTTAGTTTCTAAGTTTCCTAATTGTGATTCCATTTAATGGGTGATTTCTCTTTCTTAGCTGTAACTTACTTTAAATTATTCTTTACTTCTACTAACTCTTCTGCAACATATGTACGTTCTTCACAAGATTATTTTATAGTGAACTAATTATACAAAAAACTTAACATTCCTAACTTTTTGCAAACAACAGTGCAAAAATGTCCTTTAATAATTATCATGAATATCAGTCAGTTATACTGCTCTTTAAATGAATCTTATTTTATATATCACTCACAATAAGCCCACTTCGACATATTGTTATCATCAGGCTCTCTAAAAAACACATAAGTGATAGTGTTCTCATAATGGTCTGTAACTATGATCATACTGTAAAAGTTATAATCATTCGTATGGTGTTTTCACTTTAAATGTAATATTGTTGCTGCAAGTCCTATCATTTTTTTCTTTTCTTTTTTTGGAACTATTAGTTTCTCATTAGATGTACATTGGAGACGTGTGTCTGCCTTAAGTCGGTTTTTATGTATGCTATTTTTCTCTTGCCAGTGTAGATGACAGTGGATCAGCGATATTATGTTTTTACATGGTTACTATATGTTTACTATCATAAATGATATGCGGAAATTAGTTTTTTAAATATTTTTATAGGTTTGATACTAGTTATGTTTTTGCCTAGTATTTTATTTTAGTCTAGATTTTTGTGTTATATTTTCATTTTTTCATTATAAATTTTGTTACTGTCTATGATTTGTGATGTTTTCTTGGTGTTATGTCTTTGTTGTATACTCCTCATGTTGTTATCTCTTTTACTATGGATATGTGCTGTTTATTGTCTCTGTTTTGTTACTTTACCCGTTTTCTTGGTTTATTATGTGAATAAAATTTTCTATGTACTTTTTGTGCTTTAGGTCAGTTTGTTCATTCAGTAAATTTGTGGTGTTGCTGTATGCATGTGAATATATCTGTGTTTCTCAAAGTATGTTCAAGATTGCTCCCTTTTGTGTCATCAGGGGGATGTCTAGTGCTTCGTTTAAGTGTCTTACATAGTGTTTTTCTGTTTGTAGGTGTTGGAAAAACGTGGATGAGTTGTTTTGACTTTCTCCAGTGTTCTCTTAAGTCTAATGTTGAAGTTTTTACAGCCTGTCACAGATAAAATAATGTGGTTGAGTTGTTTTCACTTTCCCTGGTGTTCTCTTTATATCTAATGTTGAAGTTTCTACCACTTTGTCCCTGCTGAAACATTGTCAATGAGTTGTTTTCAGTTTCCCTGGTGGTCTCTTTATATTTAATGTTGAAGTTTCTACCACTTTCTCCCATATAGAATTTGTGGCATGTGTTTCATGAAATTTTGTAAATTTTAGTGTTGTTGTGTGTAGAAATTTTCGAACTGCCGTTGTGGATTTTGTGTTTGATACTGTGTGTGGTTTGATATGCAAAGGCGATGTCGATTTTGTTGAATAATTTGTTAATTTTGTTAAGATGTTTCCTAGATAAATTGTGGTTACAAATATTGTTTTCTTCTTTTATGTTGTGTATACGTTTAATGTTATCTCTTTCTGTATATTTGACCTTTGAGGTTGTGTCCTACTGTAGTATAATTGTGCTCCAGCTTTTGGGTCATAATCTTTTTGCTGTGCTATGTATTCTAAGATTTTTATTTCCTTCAGAATAGCTTTGTCTTCTAGTGGCAAATATATTAATTTTTAAGCATTGTGCAGAATAATGCGAGTATGTATGCTGTGGGTTGATGTGATTATCCATTGGTAATACAGTTTGTTGTGGTAGGCTTTCTGTAAATTTCGAAGCAATGTTTGTTGTTAGTGTTCTTAATAGTTAAGTTGAGAAAGTTAACTGCTTTGTTTTCCTGTTCTAAGGTAAATTTCACTTTGGGATGTAATGGATTCTGTGTTTTATATGTTTCATCTATGTCAGCAAGGTTACCTTCTATAACCATTAAAGTATTGTTCATGTATCTGTAGTAGTATATGATTTTTGATTAGTTACATTTCCTGTTCAGGAGAATTTTTCTTTCAAGCTGATAAGGAATATTTCAGTTATGGTTCCAGGAATGCTACATCTCATCAAGACTCTATCATTTTGTGTATATGTATTATTACCAAACTCGAAGTAATTCAGGTGAAAGACAAGCTTTGTTAGTTGTAAAATTTCTATAGTGCCATGTATTGAGATATGTCTTCAGTGTATGTCAAAGGAGAAACTAACAATTCTAAAAAAAAGAAAAGAAAAGATTGGATGTGGCAGCAACGATATTACATGTAAGGTAAAAACGCCACATGATTGTATTATAACTTTTATGATCTTAGTTACAAACAGTTACATTAAGACCATCACTTACTTATGAATTTACAGCCACCTGATGATAGCAATATGCCGAAATGGGCTCATTGTTGGTGATTTATAAAATAAAAACCATTTAAAGAGCTGTGTAGCTAGCTGTTATTCATAATAACAATATATCTAAGTTTTCTCCTTTTCAGTATAAATGATCATCTAATTCAGATATATCTTTATCATCTATGCTAATTACTCCTCCTTCCATTGTAAATACCTGTCATATATTTGTCAGAATCTTTCAAATATTTGCGAAAATTTTTTGTCTATTTTAAGCAGCCTGTCATTTATTTTGGAGATCTCCTGCACATTTTTTCGAAGGTCTCCCTTTTTACATTGAAAATCACTTTCATTAATCTTCTCATAAATAATAATTTAAAGTCACAGAAGTTGTACTGACAGTAATGAATCATTTCCTAATAGTAAACAATACACACTGAGGTGACACAAGTTATGAGATAGCGAAATATCATATATAAAGGCGGTAGTATTGCGTACACAAGATATAGAAGGCAGTGCATTGGCGGAGCTGTCATTTCTACTCATGTGGTCCATTTGAAAAGTTTCTGACGTGCTTGTGCCTAGACTTTAAATGTGGAATGGTAGTTGCAGCTAGACACACAGGACATTCCATTTCGGAAATCATTAGAGATTTCAATATTCCAAGACCAAAGTGTCAAGAGGGGCATTTGTGCATAGTTGTCAGTGCTAACAGACAAGGAGCACTGTGTGAAACAACCGCAGAAGTCAATGGAGGACATACAAGGAATTTATCCAATAGGACAGTGTGGCAAAATTTGACGTTAATGGGTTATAGCAGCAGACGGTCGAAGTGAGTGCCTTCTCTAACAGCACAACATCACCTGCAGAGCCTCTCCCAGGGATGGTTGGACCATAGACGATTGAAAAACTGTGGCTTGGTCAAATGAGCCCCAATTTCAATTGGTAAGAGCTGAATGTAGGATTCGAGAGTGGTGTAGACTCCTCATAGCTATGGATCCAGGTGGTCAACAGGGCACTGTGCTAGGCAGTGGTGGCCTCCTATGGTGTAGGCTGAGTTTACATGGAACTGACTGGGTTCTCTGGTCCAACTGAATCTATTATCGACTGGAAATGGTTATGTTCAGGCACTTGGAAGCCATCTTGAGCCGTTCATGAAATCCTAACGTTGCACCATGTCAATGAGCCATCGTTGTTCATGACTGGTTTGAAGAACATTCTGGACAATTCGAGTAAATGATTTGCCACCCAGACCTTCTAAGATGAATCTCATATGATATTTATGGGATATAGTTGAGAGGTCAGTCTGTGTAATACATCCTGCACTGGCAACACTTTTTCAGTTATGGTTGGCTATAAGGGCAGCAAAGTCCAGTATTTCTGCAGGGGACTTCCAACATTTTGTTGAGTATGTGCCATGTCGAATTGCTGCAAAATGCCAGGCAAAAGTAGTTCCGACATGGTATGAGGAGGTATCCCATGACTTTTGTCACCTCTGTGTAAGTTTTTCATTGATTAGAGTGTGGCATCATATTATTATTGACTTTTTATCTTATTGTTCTTAAATAACAAGAACCGCATTTTCATTTGTGTCCACTGACTGTTGGACAACCAGTAAATTGTTGTTGCAATGAATAAGTGGCAGGGCTCTCTTTATTTATTACTGCTGGCATGAGAAGATAGCGGTACACACCTCTCTTGGGGCAGCATAATGATACAGCACCTTTCTTGTGGAAGCATAGGTTGTTCATGATGTTGGACACAACAAAAATCCTGTTTCAAAAACTTAAACAGAAAATGGATCAGCAGCAATAGTTGTGAGTGAAGATTCATTAACATAACTCAAAAATTCCCCCCCATGAACCATGGACCTTGCCGTTGGTGGGGAGGCTTGCGTGCCTCAGCGATACAGATGGCCGTACCTTAGGTGCAACCACAACGGAGGGGTATCTGTTGAGAGGCCAGACAAACGTGTGGTTCCTGAAGAGGGGCAGCAGCCTTTTCAGTAGTTGCAGGGGCAACAGTCTGGATGATTGACTGATCTGGCCTTGCAACATTAACCAAAACGGCCTTGCTGTGCTGGTACTACGAACGGCTGAAAGCAAGGGGAAACTACAGCCGTAATTTTTCCCGAGGACATGCAGCTTTACTGTATGATTAAATGATGATGGCATCCTCTTGGGTAAAATATTCCGGAGGTAAAATAGTCCCCCATTCAGATCTCCGGGCGGGGACTACTCAGGAGGATGTCGTTATCAGGAGAAAGAAAACTGGCGTTCTACGGATCGGAGCGTGGAATGTCAGATCCCTTAATCGGGCAGGTAGGTTAGAAAATTTAAAAAGGGAAATGGATAGGTTAAAGTTAGATATAGTGGGAATTAGTGAAGTTCGGTGGCAGGAGGAACAAGACTTCTGGTCAGGTGACTACAGGGTTATAAACACAAAATCAAATAGGGGTAATGCAGGAGTAGGTTTAATAATGAATAGGAAAATAGGAATGCGGGTAAGCTACTACAAACAGCATAGTGAACGCATTATTGTGGCCAAGATAGATACGAAGCCCACACCTACTACAGTAGTACAAGTTTATATGCCAACTAGCTCTGCAGATGATGAAGAAATTGAAGAAATGTACGATGAAATAAAAGAAATTATTCAGATAGTGAAGGGAGACGAAAATTTAATAGTAATGGGTGACTGGAATTCGAGTGTAGGAAAAGGGAGAGAAGGAAACATAGTAG
Organism: Schistocerca gregaria; assembly: GCF_023897955.1. NCBI lineage: Eukaryota > Metazoa > Arthropoda > Insecta > Orthoptera > Acrididae > Schistocerca > Schistocerca gregaria. The sequence goes on from NC_064924.1 coordinate 519,226,803, forward strand.
GTGAATATGGATTGGGGCTAAGAAATGAAAGAGGAAGCCGCCTAGTAGAATTTTGCACAGAGCAGACTTAATCATAGCTAACACTTGGTTTAAGAATCATGAAAGAAGGTTGTATACGTGGAAGAACCCTGGAGATACTAAAAGGTATCAGATAGATTATATAATGGTAAGACAGAGATTTAGGAACCAGGTTTTAAGCTGTAAGACATTTCCAGGGGCAGATGTGGACTCTGACCACAATCTATTGGTTATGACCTGTAGATTAAAACTGAAGAAACTGCAAAAATGTGGGAAATTAAGGAGATGGGACCTGGATAAACTGAAAGAACCAGAGGTTGTACAGAGTTTCAGAGAGAGCATAAGGGAACAATTGACAGGAATAGGGGAAAGAAATACAGTAGAAGAAGAATGGGTAGCTCTGAGGGATGTAGTAGTGAAGGCAGCAGAGGATAAAGTAGGTACAAAGACGAGGGCTGCTAAAAAACCTTGGGTAACAGAAGAAATATTGAATTTAATTGATGAAAGGAGAAAATATAAAAATGCAGTAAATGAAGCAGGCAAAAAGGAATACAAACTTCTCAAAAATGAGATCGACAGGAAGTGCAAAATGGCTAAACAGGGATGGCTAGAGGACAAATGTAAGGATGTAGAAGCTTATCTCACTAGGGGTAAGATAGATACTGCCTACAGGAAAATTAAAGAGACCTTTGGAGAGAAGAGAACCACTTGTATGAATATCAAGAGCTCAGATGGCAGCCCAGTCCTAAGCAAAGAAGGGAAGGCAGAAAGGTGGAAGGAGTATATAGAAGGTTTATACAAGGGCGATGTACTTGAGGACAATATTATGGAAATAGAAGAGGATGTAGAAGAAGACAAAATGGGAGATACGATACTGCGTGAAGAGTTTGACAGAGCACTGAAAGACCTGAGTCGAAACAAGGCCCCCGGAGTAGACAACATTCCATTAGAACTACTGACGGCCTTGGGAGAGCCAGTCATGACAAAACTCTACCAGCTGGTGAGCAAGATGTATGAGACAGGCGAAATACCCTCAGACTTCAAGAAGAATATAATAATTCCAATCCCAAAGAAAGCAGGTGCTGACAGATGTGAAAATTACCGAACTATCAGTTTAATAAGCCACGGCTGCAAAATACTAACGCAAATTCTTTACAGACGAATGGAAAAACTGGTAGATGCAGACCTCGGGGAGGATCAGTTTGGATTCCGTAGAAATGTTGGAACACGTGAGGCAATACTGACCTTACGACTTATCTTAGAAGAAAGATTAAGAAAAGGCAAACCTACGTTTCTAGCATTTGTAGACTTAGAGAAAACTTTTGACAATGTTGACTGGAATACTCTTTTTCAAATTCTAAAGGTGGCAGGGGTAAAATACAGGGAGCGAAAGGCTATTTACAATTTGTACAGAAACCAGATGGCAGTAATAAGAGTCGAGGGGCATGAAAGGGAAGCAGTGGTTGGGAAAGGAGTGAGACAGGGTTGTAGCCTCTCCCCGATGTTATTCAATCTGTATATTGAGCAAGCAGTAAAGGAAACAAAAGAAAAATTTGGAGTAGGTATTAAAATTCATGGAGACGAAGTAAAAACTTTGAGGTTCGCCGATGACATTGTAATTCTGTCAGAGACGGCAAAGGACTTGGAAGAGCAGTTGAACGGAATGGACAGTGTCTTGAAAGGAGGATATAAGATGAATATTAACAAAAGCAAAACGAGGATAATGGAATGTAGTCAAATTAAATCGGGTGATGCTGAGGGAATTAGATTAGGAAATGAGACACTTAAAGTAGTAAAGGAGTTTTGCTATTTAGGAAGTAAAATAACTGATGATGGTCGAAGTAGAGAGGATGTAAAATGTAGACTGGCAATGGCAAGGAAAGCGTTTCTGAAGAAGAGAAATTTGTTAACATCGAATATAGATTTATGTATCAGGAAGTCGTTTCTGAAAGTATTTGTTTGGAGTGTAGCCATGTATGGAAGTGAAACATGGACGATAACTAGTTTGGACAAGAAGAGAATAGAAGCTTTCGAAATGTGGTGCTACAGAAGAGTACTGAAGATAAGGTGGATAGATCACGTAACTAATGAGGAGATATTGAATAGGATTGGGGAGAAGAGAAGTTTGTGGCACAACTTGACTAGAAGAAGGGATCGGTTGGTAGGACATGTTTTGAGGCATCAAGGGATCACAAATTTAGCATTGGAGGGCAGCGTGGAGGGTAAAAATCGTAGAGGGAGACCGAGAGATGAGTACACTAAGCAGATTCAGAAGGATGTAGGTTTGCAGTAGGTACTGGGAGATGAAGCAGCTTGCACAGGATAGAGTAGCATGGAGAGCTGCATCAAACCAGTCTCAGGACTGAAGACAACAACAACAACTCAAAAATTAATAACCATTTTCCGTAGCTTAGTGGTTGCAAATAACAAGCCCTGAGTCTATAGTCCAACCAATGTTATAGTAAAATATGTCAATCACGAGGGCAGCCAACATTATCTACTGAATGTCCAGAGAAAACAATGTTACTTAACAAAATCCAATGAAAAAACAAGTGCCAGGAGACATATTTGCAACAGAGATTTAATATCTTCATCGATAAGTACTGTAGTTTGAGAATGACAACTTTTATGAAAGGTGGTAAGAGCAGAAACTTTATTATGAACACTTTCACAATTTATTGTTAAAATTTTGACAGTCGCAGTGTCTTTACTTTGTACACCATTTGATTTCAGTCTCTGCATATCGACAGGTGACTGGACATCAGATGTCCTCAAACTACTGTCTAGTATAAAAATCAACTTGTGCACTCCCCAAGTATTCTGCTATCATAACAGTTGCTTCCTTTGCGTAGTACACGCTGGACCTTTCATGGGTGTACTACAATTCTCCACTCTCCAACACAGGGCCAGAAATCTGCATCCACTACCATTACAGAATCGACAGAGCCTTTGGTTGACACCTTCCACTCAGCTCCAAACCAAAGGATCCTGATGAATTCTGAAACAATGCCACAAATTGTGAGTTCAGCTTGCACCCTGTGTGAGGCTAGCAGTCTTCACCAGTTTTGCCATTCGTCTGTATGAGGTGAGGATGGCTTCAGAACTCAAACGACAAATGTCATTATAACTTGCAGAAAAATGCACCGTGCACTCCCAATAGCTCCAGGTATTGCCTCCTGCACATCTCGGACAAGGCCTTGTCCAGACGTACTGAATGGACATTGGCTTTCTTTCTGGCATTGGATGCTATTTCCCTAAGGAACTCCATAACGTGCCCCTCATTGGAGATGATAACAACAACTACCAAACTCCTTGCTGTGTGAGCCTGCTCAGATCCTGCTGAAGGAATGGCCACCTGTCCACTCACATGGTGAATAGACAAGGCCAAACAGACATCCTCCACATCGACTCTTCACCTCAAGCGGTGTGAATGCATTACCGCCAGCCACTCACCCTGAGGAGAGGGCAGATCCACTGTGTCAGGTACACTACAATGTGCCTTGGCAGCAGGGCCCATGGGCGAAATAAGCGTCACCTGTGGCGTCCCATGTGATGCGCCAGATTCTACAAGACCACTACACCACGAAGCAGCAGTCTGAAAATGGCTGACTGACTGTTCCCAAAAGTGTCTTCAGCTGTTCATGAACAGTGGCCAGTCCCTGTTGTGTCGGCATTGAGCAAACACACATCCTATGCATCCCAGTACTATTAACTTAAACATTAACTATAAAACCACACACAGAAAGCTAAATACGTAATTTGCTACCTTCCTGACAATTTTGTAAAGTGCTTCAGAAGCAAACTTAAGTCCTCCCCTAGAAACGTGCTGAGTATAAGCATTTGGATCAGACAAAGGCGTCTTACAATATATGTGGTCACTTACTTTGCCATTATCAAAAATTAACAAACTAGCCACGCACAACACTTCAAACCTTTTAACATTTTTTTAACTACAAATCCTGATATGAAATATGAAATATTATTAACATAATTACTTAGATTTACGTCATGCAGTCTACTATAATAATCTAAACACTGTCAAGCATCATTTATATTAATATTTTCTGTTTGAACATGGTGGTACCTAAAGTGAGCAAGTGAAAACACATTGTTTTATTTAAAATGAAGTACTTTGTCTTACATCCAGAGCTTATGCTATTTTTAATACTAGGGCATTGAGAACTGACTGGCACTGAATAGTATTTGGATTATTGTTCCAGCCTCCTTTACCTCTAATACATGAAAATAATAATTCCAGTTGATCTTGAGACACTTTACACGTTAAAAAATACTGAAATGGGTCTGTGTCACGGAAAAGAAATTCTGTAGCAGCATCTATACACTTTTAATCGACAGCAAGAAACCCAGAGCAAATGTGTTATGAGAATTCCATAGAATGGGTAAACCTTCAATGGATATATTTGTCAAAAAATATTCCATCTCTTCATAACAATTATGGCAGAAATTTATGTTGAACATATTTAATGGTTGTTTGAAGCCTTTAGTAAAAACATATCTACTATTTAACAAATCAAAAAGTTACTTTTCTAATAAAAGAAATAGTTGCAGCTGATCCTTGAAAACCTGTATGTTGATGTGACTCAAGAAATTCAATAGCATCTGCTACTCTTGAACTCAGGGTTTGAGCAGCAAGAGAGAAGTTCATCTTCTTATTGTGGAACTTAACATGATGGTTGGTGACTGAATTAGCAAACTTCAATCCTTCACTCTCCTGTAGTTCATTTAAATTAACTATGTAGCTCCACTGTACTTCGTCATCAACTGTCTGCAAAATCTGTTTGTCAGCCAAAGTATTTCTTGTTAATTTAAGCATGTGACAAGGGTCAAAAACTACATAAACATTGCATTCAGCTGAAGGGTGTTTAAAATACTAAATAATATTATCGTCTTCATAGTTGCAACCCACGTTTTTCAAATCTTGTAGGTTTACAACTCGTTCGTCACAAGTAATGGACCATACAACTACACCAACTTCATGTAATTTTAGGAGGGATGTACGGATTAATTCAGCTAAAAGTTCAGCTTCACTACTACTTACAAAAACTATGCAACTGGACATTTAAATTTTTTCCCATAGAAAACAATTTGGAATACTAATGCTTCTCTAGCTAGTTCATTCGAATCTACTGGCTTAATGCCACCAATATTTACGACACCACTGTTAACTTTTCTACTATTGTCCCATAACAATTGTTTGTGAATCTTCATACTGTCAAAAATTAAAGCACATTCTCTTAACCAGGGTTTTTTTCTCTACATTTTCTTTTAAGAAACTGAACATTTCACTGATGAAACACAGTTGACAGATGAGATTCACGATCTAATGCAGCTTGGATTGGGCAAAGTAAAAAATGATCTAACATATCTATACGCTTTAGGTGAATAAAAATCTGTCAGAGAGAACTGTTTTATAATATCTGAGTATCTTCTAGCTTGTTTGTCACACACAGAGTTTTTCAGTTCGTTGACGATGAAGTGCAAAGGAAAACGACTAAAATTAAATTATTAATGATTCTCTACGTCACTGTTCAGGTGTCCTTTTTGTAAGTTCATTGATAAGCTGTGCCATTGTCGAAATCTTTTTGTTTTGTTGGCCTACAGCCATTTGCAATCTTCTTATCTTCTTTCTTAAATTTGTTTTTGTTGGTGAATGGAGGATTTCCTGAATTCCTTTATTTTCAGCAAACTGCTTCAGGAGACTTTTCTAGTTGTACACTTGCATGATGTACATCCTGCAAGAAAGCAGGTTATTGTACTTATTCACACATCACAACAGTTCAAAATTATAAAACCTTCATAAGCAAGCTTCAAACAATAATTATAAATACAGGCCTATTGACGTTTATTTTGTTTAGGCCTATACAGTTATAAATCAAAGCTTGTAATATATTCAACTTACTTGAGTACTAGCAGGTTCTTTATGAACCAACTGTCGCCTTGCAGTCATCTTTTTCTGCATATTTTCCGGAAAATCAAAGACAGATGGGACGGAATCTTCTTTTAACAGCCTTAATGATGCTCCTGGCCTCACTTGTTACCAATTTTCGGTAAAGTGTCTGCTGCATATCGTGCTGTATGCAGAAGGTGACCACTTGCCTCTACGAATTGCTTGCATCCATAATTTCAGAATTTGCGGACGAGACAATGGAAACCTGCATAAACGAGAGGCAAATACAGAATTGAATCCAAGAAATATCGTCTGCAGTAGTGCAATTTCTACATGAAATACAGTGCAGTAGGAACACTAGTTGTGAACAAAAATACAACATACCTATGAAACTGTACTCCACTGCCATTGCTCTGCGGTTCTTTACAACCATAAGCTACATAATATTTCAGCATTATAGCCCCACAAACTTATTAAATAGCTCACGAATGAATGATTATCAAACAACAGAAAGCACAAAACAACACGACCTATGTGTACGGTGTTGCCAACTTAACAAAATTAATCGTCACGATTTCCAAGGGTCCAAAGCACAGCAGTAGTGTATCCTGTTTTTATTCAGATCACTGGGTCGACGCTTCCAGTATAATTTGGCAACACTGTTTTTCATCATAATTCTCGTGTGCATTATCCAGTCACGTGGACATTTTCGAATGTAGAAACCAGACGCGATTTTAATTGTCATTTATCACAGCTGCGTGCTCTTGTGCTACGTTGTTCACTTGTTACTGTAGTGAGTGTGGTGGTATTTTGCAATGAATGTATGTGAAGTGATGTTTGAATTTGAAGATGTGTGTTATTTTTCATGTGTATGATTTCACAAAAATCCCTGCACCTACAGTAACAAACCTGATAACTTTTATTACTTGTGTGTAGATGTTATTTGTGGTTCAAGAAGGCGATCAGTAACTAAAGCAGTGAAACGAGAACACCACTTTTATTTGGGGTGTCGAGTTGGAGACCAAAATAAATCGTGGGCTCCACAAGTGTTGAACTTCTTGTTTGTCAACATTGAATACTTGGATGCAAGGTAAAAGCATCTCCATGAAGTTTGGGGTATCTGCTGTTTGATATGAAGCCGCAAGTCATGCATCAGATTTCAGGTTTTGTATTCTAGTTCCCTTTGAGGAAAAGAGTCAATATCAAGAAGAAGAGAAATATTCAATACCCTCATATACCACCTATCATTCGCCCTGTGGCTCATGGCGAAAGACTGCCAGTTCATGTTTCCCCCACATGTACCACCATCAAGCAGCTATAGCCAAAAACATGCAGTGATTTGCCAGTGACACTGACGCTACATTTACATCAACTTCGAGAGAACTGCGCGAAGTCACACAGTGTGAACTCAGGGAGTTGTTTAGTGTCTTTGGTCTTCTAAAATGTAAAGCTGAACTTTTGGCCTCATGAATGCATAATGGAATCTCTATGCTGACACAGTATGTGTGTCTGTGTTTCAGGAGTGTTAGAAAAAAAACATCAGTGTCATTTCAGTACTGGAGGCGACATTACATTCTGCAGTGACATTGACAGTTTGTTGGAAGACTTGAACATTACATAGCAACCAGACGTCCGAAGACTCTTTGTAAATGGCTCAAATACAAGACTGAGGTAAGTACTGTTACATAACTGTAATGAAAAGCTATCCATCCCTGTCGCATTTGCTGCCTTAACTAAGGAAAGCTATACCACGTTGAAATCCGTTGTAAACCGTATTACTTACAATAAGCATGAGTGGCTGGTATGTGGAGATTTCAAAGTCATTGCGATGCTATTAGGTTTGCAAGTAGGTCACATTAAGTTTTGCTGCTCCCAGTGGTAGGTGGGACAGTTGTGCAAGAGAAAAATACTACACCTATAGGGAATGCTCTATATGAATAGTCTGGAGGCTGGATAAAAACATATTGCTGCAGAACCAGTGGCAGCTGTGGTGTAAGAGCAGAGAAGCACACGAGCACCCTAACCTTTGACACCTTACGAATTTATTGCTGTTAAACGTAAAGTCGATGCTGTAATCTGAAATGCATGGCACTAAATCTACCGCACTCTGCTACATTGCTCCTCTAGACTCAGCGAAACATGGCATCAGTGTTGCGAGCACACCTTCACTTCTTGATATTTTAAGGCTCAAAAATGTTTCAAGTGACTCTGAGCACTATGGGACTTAACTTTTGAGGTCATAAGTCCCCTAGAACTTAGAACTACTTAAACCTAACTAACCTAAGGTCATCACACACATCCATGCCTGAGGCAGGTAGCACACTGCAGCAGTCTTCGCTTGGCATAAATCCCGTTAGACGGTAGTACATTGCTCAGATATGTCGAGTCACTCACTACATAGTAAAATTAGACTGAACAACAGTATATATTATAGTTATACCGATAAAAAAACTATTTTGTGGAATTCTGAATGAGATACAGTATATATTAAGTTTTCGGTTTGAGGCACTGAGAACCATGAAGCACATCATCATCGAATGGATACTGTAGCATTTATTCATGTTTTTGACATCTGTTGTTCTTACAGTGGGTCAGGTTCATCTGTATTGTATGCTCACATTGTATATATATGAACGTTCATGAAACGCTGTCTCGCTGTTTTTGGCATCTGTTGTTCTTACAGTGGGTCGGGTTTATCTGTATTGTATGCTCACATTGTATATATATGAACATTCATGAAACGCTGTCTCGCTGTTTTTGACATCTGTTGTTCTTACAGTGGGTCGGGTTTATCTGTATTGTATGCTCACATTGTATATATGTGAACATTCATGAAACGCTGTCTTGCTGGTTTCTCTGATATTCCCTTAAATGTGTGGTTGAAGACGGTGTACTTTTGCCTCTTATGGTTCTCAGCACCTCATTTGTATTCCAGTTAAGTGACCTTTTAGGTAGATAGTATTACTTAATTTTTTCTGCAAATGGCAGTTTGTGTTGGGAGTTGGTTGTTTCGTGTGCAGTTATCAGCATTCCCATTAAATGTGTTTTATGTGTGTACAGAAAAGAAAGTTACCAGGAAAAAGTACCCACAAAGGAACTAGGGCCTCCCCAACCAGATCCATTTTCTGAGAAAGTGACAAAATCAAATTTGGGTGATAGAAGCGAACGTTTAACAAAGAAGTGTATAATAAGCGGAAGTCTTTGTGTGGTTGCAACGAAAAAATATCTGATTTTCAACATGGAAGTTAATTTGTCAACTAATAGATGTATATATGTAGTAGGGATATTGTACATTTGTCCAAAAAAATTAAAAAGCCTGAAAACTCCTACTTACACAAAAACGCGAAAAGGAGAGTATTGATAGCTTAAACCTTATTTCTTTCTTTCCATAAACTGTATGTAATTATGTACAAAACAACGAAATGCGACAAAAATAATTCTTTCTTCTTCAGACAAGGTTATCCATATTATTGTTATTGTTATTGTTATTGTTATTATTATTATTATTATTATTATTATTATTATTATTACTGATAGTGGCTGAAGTTGTACAAATAAGTTGATAAGCATAACTGCTACACAGCAAATGCTATTGATTTCACAATCTCGCATTTATCTGAATTTAAAAATCTATGAAAATCCCGAATGTGTACTTGCTAGCCACCACAGCGCAGAATCTCTAAAGTAATCTAATAAAATTGTTCTCACACCAACGCACATTATGTTGTGTCTCGTGGCAGCATTTGTTAAGACTGTGCACAGGAATGAGGCAACATTTCAGCATCTGTTTAAGAAGTTTCCACAACTTAGCACAGAGAAGATCACCATGAAGATTTTCGTTTGTCCACTGATACGCCAGCTGCCTGTGGACACACGCTCGGAGTCTACTCTGACCCCTCATCACCTGTAGCCATGGCATTGTTTTTTTTTAATATGGCGATATTGTTCTTGGGAAACGAGAGAACCGAAAATTGCAGGACATCTGGGACGAACTCACTCATGCTTATAAAGTTGTTGGCTGCAACATGACCCTGAAGGTGCACTTCCTTTACTGCCACCTCGATGTGTTCCCATAGCATTGTAGTGCATTCAGTCATGAGCATGGCGAGCAGTTCCACAAGGACATTTCTCTCATAGAACAGCAGTACATAGGATGGTGCACTACAGATTGGCTAATTTCTGCAGGATGCTACAAAGAGATTCTCCAAACATCACCCACAAGAGGAAGGCAAAGAAATGGCGCGAATAAATTAGGTAAGTTCAGTATTATATCCTATTGATTACGGCAGCAATGTAAGTGAAACGTAAAGTCGCAAATTACTTGTAACCTAAGCTAGGAGATGATTTTAATTGCGGTATTCGTGTTCAGCCTATCGAAATCTATAAATGTCAGCTGCTTTCGTTTCTGTGAAACATCCTACGTGAACAAGAGTTATTTGTAAAGTAAAATTCACCCAAAGAGCTAAAATATTTCTAATTTTTATAATATGTGTTTGAATTACCGTTACATCATTGAAGACTTTGATTACACATTTGAAAGAGGATTTCCTTGAAATTTAAATAACATTCTCTCTCAAATAACTGTGTTGTCTTTGCAGCCTGCTAACCCTGCTATGTTGGCTCACATTCTGACATGTGCCAATGCCACACAGAAAATTACCGCAAAAACTGTTTGGTAGGATGTTCCAGTCGGGTATTTCATCATCTATGCCTTGTAGTCTGGTATTCATTTCACTGAAGAACTAGGAACACAAGAAAGGGAGTGCATCTAGAACAAAAGCATCGAGGTTTATCACCCTTGTAGTGGGTGGCTGGATTGTGGCACAACTTCTGGGCACTGTTTCAGGAATATGTAGTTCATAGAACAAACGAAACTGTGCGACAAGAGTCAGATTCATCAAACGTACTATCATATCTGGAGAGGAAGCTACCATTAGCATACGAAAACTATCTGACCATCTCAACACTGCGTGTGGGGGGAGATGCACAAAGAAAAGGAAACATATAACTCATGTACACAGATCTATCCTAATCAGTTCATTTTAATTTTCTCGAAATTCAGAGAAAGGAATATGGCGTTACCTGAAAGTGTGTCTGCTTAAGTAATTTTCAGTATTCACTCATCACATGGGGTTTGGTATTTTGTTTTTACAATTTTTACTATTTATATTTTACATTGCTGGTTGAGGCTGCCATGACAGCATCCTTTCTGGACTGCAATAAATATTAATAGTTCCCATACTGTCAATTTGTTAAGATGACGCTGGCAGTGTGTGTAAATTTCAAACCTCAATCATTTTGCTACAGTGTAACTGTTGGTATTTCTCATCATTTAATATGATGCACAGAGTTGTTTCTTCAATTGAAACTGTGTGACATCTCAGGTATAAGAGTGTTTACCTTGCATAGAAATGCGAATATTGGTGTAACACAAATTTCTTCCCAATGGTAATATTTGAGCGCTGTCTGTTTTCTTTTGTATGACACAGTAACATTCTCTAGTGTGCATTAGTCTAAGCACTTTTGTTCAGTGTATACACATCACTAGTTGCAGTCCAAGCACTTTTTTCATTGTCTACACATCACTAGTTGCAGTACACTGTCTGGAGTAAAACTGTCTCCAACCTCGCATTACTATACATTAGCTTTGCATACAATTTTCCACCAAATATTATGTGTGAAGAAATTGCTTCTCCCCATTAATAACTGACCTTAGTTGAAATAAAATAAATAAAAGAAGAATCAATCCTGAGACTAATTAAGTGACATACAAAGAAATCCATACTTCTGTCTAAATAAAAGACTATTAAATGGAATTATGCATGGCCCCACCATGGCTAAATGAACTTACACATAGATATCAACACGTTTCTTGAATCACTTAGTTAGCATTCACATTTTTCCTTTCATCAGATGTTGTAATTTCTGCAGAAGTGAGTATATATTTGTCAGAATACATATGTACTGAAGTACAAAAACTTTCATGACATTTGTAATAGGAGAGTGACTCGCATACACATATTTCAGAGCATCTACTTTCCACAAAAAGGAAATAAATCTCCCAAAAATAAAATTACTTATCTATCTGTCCACCCTAAAGGATATGTGAAATACCATCTATGAATATGTCTTAATCCTCAGCACTTGTTTCAACAAACTGTGCAATTATCTTCATCTTTTAAGTCAACAAATCACACTGAACAGAATTTCCATACAACTTACACATATTCGAATGTATATACAAATATATTCTATGTACACACATACTAGATCCATACATACTAACAAAAGTGTTACATATAACAAAATAATTGTAAATAATATTTTTGTACTTTATTTTGAAGTGTGTGTGCAGTTGCATTAGTTCACAAACAATCTCTGGAAGTCCCTGATATTTTGGTAAGTATACAGTCACTTAATCTTAGCAAAATTTGGATTACTAGTAAACAGTGTACAGAATTCGGAATTCTGGCGACAATAAATAGAGGACAATATATTAGCTGCCATTTTTGTAGTGTTTATTTAGCCAAGATGATTTAGGGTTAAGCAGCATGATCACTTTATCACGAGGCAGACACATGTATGCCTGTGTTAACTATCAAAAATACAGCTTACACTGCCTTGCTTTTTCATTAAGTTTTGAAGAAGTCTCACAATCAGCAAATACCGCTCATTTCTTTCTGGTTTCCCGAGCATAAGTTCTCTTGGTGAGCAGTTTGTGGAAGTATGAGGTAAATCACTCATTAATTGTTCAAACCGACCTAAACGCTAAAATCATATATTCTGTTTATAGTGAATGTAAGCTATGATAAACCGATTTAATTCCCTAAATATCCTTACTGTGGGGTTTGCTTCAGGATAATATTTCGATGTTAATTTTCTTAATTTGTTTTGGTAGCAGAATGTCCTTTCACTTATTACTAGTGAAAACACTGCCATTGTCTGAAAGAATTGCTTCAGAATGATCTAATCTAGGTATATAACCGTTTTTAATCTTTTCTATGATTAGTTCACTGGTGAAAGTGCGAGGTGCCGGGGCTAGCACGAAGTAATGGCCGCTATCGACAGGGGATCCCAAGTTGATTCCGTATTTCTAGATTTCCGGAAAGCTTTTGGCACCGTTCCTCACAAGCGACTTCTAATCAAGCTGCGGGCCTATGGGGTATCGTATCAGTTGTGCCAATGGATTCGTGATTTCCTGTCAGGAAGGTCGCAGTTCGTAGTAATAGATGGCAAATCATCGAGTAAAACTGAAGTGATATCACGTGTTCCCCAGGGAAGCGTCCTGGGACCTCTGCTGTTCCTGATCTATATAAATGACCTGGGTGACAATCTGAGCAGTTCTCTTAGGTTGTTCGCAGATGATGCTGTAATTTACCGTCTAGTAAGGTCATCCGAAGACCAGTATCAGTTGCAAAGCGTTTTAGAAAAGATTGCTGTATGGTGTGGCAGGTGGCAGAATGACGCTAAATAACGAAAAGTGTATGGTGATCCAAAAGAAATCCGTTGGAATTCGATTACTCGATAAATAGTACAATTTTCAAGGCTGTAAATTCAACTAAGTACCTGGGTGTTAAAATTACGAACAACTTCAGTTGGAAAGACCACACAGATAACATTGTGGGAAAGGCGAGTCAAAGGTTGCGTTTCATTGTCATGACACTTAGAAGATGCAACAAGTCCACTAAAGAGACAGCTTACACTACATTCGTTCGTCCTCTGTTAGAATATTGCTGCGCGGTGTGGGATCCTTACGAGGTGGGATTGACGGAGGACATCGAAAGGGTGCAAAAAAGAGCAGCTCGTTTTGTATTATCACGTAATAGGGGAGAGAGTGTGGCACATATGATTTGCTAATTGGGATGGAAGTCATTACAGCAAAGACGTTTTTCGTCGCGGCGAGATATTTTTACGAAATTTCAGTCACCAACTTTCTCTTCCGAATGCGAAAATATTATGTTGAGCCCAACCTACATAAGTAGGAATGATCATGAAAATAAAATAAGAGAAATCAGAGTTCGAACAGAAAGGTTTAGGTGTTTGTTTTTCCCCATGCGCAGTTCGGGAGTGGAATGGTAGGGAGATAGTATGATTGTGGTCCGATGAACCCTCTGCCAAGCACTTTAATGTGAATCGCAGAGTAGTCATGTAGATGTAGATGTATTTAACACTAAATTCATCTCGGATCTTCATATGGAAATGATGCTCTAAGCCCCCCCTTTTCTAACTCCTACTTTTGCTGTTGCACATGGATTAAGAAGAAACGCGAATTGACTGTTATCGACCCTGCAAGTGGAGTAGAAAAGAGTTTGGCACCTGCAATAATTTAATTTGATAGAGATTAATTAAATAAAGGAAAGTTTCAGCAACATAGCGAGAAATGAAAGGGTTGCTCTACCGATTAACAGAATGAAAGTTCTGTCCAAAATAACAATTTGATTTATTATGACTAAACTCATAAACAAAACACATGAAACATTTACAATACATCAAAATGGATCAAATTGGATACTCAAATAAATGTCGTGAAGGTGAAGTTGTCCATAAACTAGATTGTGACATTTACGACAAAGTGGTATGTGGAGCCAATCCCTTGCAACTCAAATCTTAAGAGAAACACACGAGCAACCCAACATTAATTGGTGCTACAGTAGTGAGAACTCAGACAATGAACACCCAAGACAGAAAAAAGTTAGAAAAAGAATACAAACAGGCGCGCTCTACTGAGCTCTGATTATCACAGTGCAAATTCCCTAATCTGCAGGTGCTGCGGACATACATTACCAAGCTGTCCTCTTAACTGCGAGGACACGATCTGGCGTACCGGAAGAGATGGCTGGTTGCTTCGACGTCCCATCGTGGTGATGATAATGTCGCGAGTATAGCCCGAAACAAATTGTCCTGATCTGGTTGTTCCAGACTAAAGACTTCCTACTAATACAAATGCGCGTCTGAGGGAGACGAAGAAGGCTCGCCACACAATCACTGACGGTAACTTGATTGATTTTAACAAGCGAAGTCACACAGTAACTCCGATACGGTCTACTTTAGCCAAACCTACCCAAGACAGACAACATAAAACGCTTGTACGCAGAACGCTCAATTGCCAACTGTACTCGGAAAGTTACGTTGAAGACGAAACTTCAGCAACTTCGTTAAACAGTTACAATCAAATAAAAGTATATTAGACAGCCAACGGAAGGCAGGCTGTCCAGAGCAGCGAGAGCTCAGTCTTGTAACCTACTCCGACCGAAAGGCGAGAGATGACTACCACAAGAACACCCATACAAACTGAACACAGAACATTCCCACGACAGTGGCCGTGGTTAAAACGTTCCAATCAGCATCTCGAAAACCGGCGGAAAATTCCACTCTATTGCCAAAGCACTGCCATTCCACCAATGGAGATTCTTGGCCCCAATTTCTGCGCCGATTTTGCTACGTCACGGAGCTGTGTCCTGAGCAAGCAAATCAAAGTTACGATTTGGCAGAAAACGCCTGAATTTGCCCGCCAAGACTGCCTGGGGACACAAGTCATTCCCATGCCTCGTTGGTAGCCCGACAAAAAGTGTTTTCGCTAAGTTTCTGCGAAGTAACGGAATCTCTAGCCCAGCCGCTCCTTCAGGCCCCTGCGGGCGTGTCTCCGCCGCTCTACTGACAATGTCGGCCTGTGGAAAGCATTCACTCGACTCCCTCACACACGTCGGCTTAACCCTTTCAAGATCAGCAGAGTCCGCCTGTCACCGGACCACCCAGCTGACGAGAGACGCTGCATGGGAAGCCTGTGTGTGAAGGAATAGCAACTTTTCACTGCATGCAATTAGAGAGGAAAATCGAACTACTCAGAGTAAGATAGAAATATGAGAGGAGGCTTCTGCCACCTCTCAACAGTACATGCCACACACAGCTGTACATGTTCAGAAAAAACATACAAAAGTTCTACAATCTTCACTCTTCTCATGCTTCTGGAGACTGGGTCACAGATGTTAACAGCTACTAAATGTAATGGTTTGGTAGGCAGCGTACAAAGTAGGTCACTCTTCCTGCATAATTTGAAGATTAGCTCACTCTTCCTTCATACATTTGAAGGTTTTGCCTTATGGCAGAGAAGACAAGTTTTCAATTACTGCTATACCTCATGTCTCAAATTATTGAAACAGCAGTATTCGTCAATCTTTTTGGCACACTCCAAAGTGCTCCCACACATAGTGTCTGTACCATATGAGTTTACCTTCTACCTCAGCAGGTGTAGAGACACACCAAGCGCCATATTCAAGATGTCTCCCATGAAGTAACACTTCATTATAGATTTTATAACGAGGGAACTTAACTTTTCAGGGGGATTATTTTGCAGTTGATCTAAACTTTTAGCCAGTTGAGATCTGTCTCTTGCATCTGAGCCATATTTCTGAATAGACCCAAGATATACTTCCTGTTGATATAACTCTTAATTAAATACTCTTTAATATCACACTCCTGGTCCTTAAAATAATATGGTATATTTTCCAGTCCTTCACATAACATCAGTAAGGTATCTGCCACACATGATCTTGGTCTCTGACGTGTACACCCTTGAAAAGCTATTCCTGAAAGTCTATTGACCATCTTGTTAGTCTTTCAAGCTGTAATTTACATTTAACCGAAATCTGGTGGTCACAATAAACATTTTTATTCTGACCTGACAGTTAACAGTGCTATATTTTGAAGTTCTACATCACAGTTAACACAGTTAATGCTTCCAGCTCTACTGCAGTGTGAGATCTTCCACAATTTGTGAAAATCCTGCTTGTTAAACTTATAGTATAAGCGACTAGTTTGCAATTTATTCGTCGCATCTGGAACAACCACGCCCCCAGACCAATTCTGATGCATCCATTGAGAGGTAGAAGTGTTCATTCATGTCTTGATCGTACAGTTATTATGAACTGCAAAGAGCTTGTCTGGCCTTTTCAAAAGCTTGTTGCAATTCCCAGGATAATTATCATTGAGCATGCCCTTTGAGAAGTTTAGACAAAGCTTCACTGTTTAATAACTGGTTTGGAAAGAACCTGCCACTAAAGTATACAAGTTCAAAGAAATATTTCAGTTGTTTTGTAGATCTGAAGATTGGAAAATTCTTGACAGCACTTAATTTGATGTTATCAGGTTCAGATTCTCAAAGAGCAATAATACGTCCAAGAATTCTATGTTATCTTGTTCAAACTTCAATTTTTGTAGATTCGCTTTGACTTCAGCCTCTTTAGATTTTTGTAGAACTTTGCCCAGTAATTCAAAATGTTCAGATGAAGTGCGTGTAGCTATCAGTAAGTCATTAACAAACATCATCGCTCTCTCTAATACAAGCTACATCTAGAAAGTAAGGTTACAAGATTCTTTACACAAACACAAATGCATATATTTCAATGAAGTGTTCAGGACCAGTAGCATAACTAATACATCATTTTGCCCCATGACTACCATTTACTTCAGTGCATATCATCGACCAAGGGGTGAGTTTTTTAAAAACTTCATCATAGGTATCTCCTGCCAACTCCTTAAACCATTTCTTCCGCTTTCATTTTTCACCTCCTCATCATCGGAAAAGTGTTTTCCATTGACGTATTCCTTGAATTTAGGAAATTAATGACAGTCGCTAACTGCAAGATTGGAACTGTGAGAGGGTTAGTAAAAAAGAAAATTGTATTGTTTGAGAGGAACACGGCCTGCTTTGTCATAAACGAGGCAGACTCCCTTCCTTAGCATTCCACAGTGTTCTGTATGGCTACATGGTGTACCTTGAGGGACTCACAGTATTATTCAGAGTTGACTCCTTCGCGTCTTGGCAAGAAATCGAAAAATAGAACCTCCTATCCCTCCCAAAAAACGATTGCCCTGACTTTTCCAGCTGATTGCTGAGTTTAGAATTTTTTTGAGTGGGGGTGAGTTGGGCGCCACTGCACTGATTGTCGCTTGTTCACTGGGATATGGTGATAAATCAGTGTTTCTCTCCCCATCATTATGGAGTCAAGAAAAAAACTCTCCGTTACTGGCAAAACGATCATGAAACTCTCATGCGGCCTTGACTCTGTTGATTTTGTGCTTTTCTGTAAAAATCACTGGGACACATTACGTACACAACTTGCAGTATCCTAGTCGATCACTCGCGGTTTCATTAACAACAATTCGAGGGACTTCGGAACATAGATCGAGCAGGTCATCAATGGCCACACAGTGATGAGAACGAATAAGAGCTACAAGTTTTTGCACCAGTTCATAATTCACCACAGACGGGCGTCACTTCTCTCATCGTCGTGAATTTTCGTTTCACTGAAAGTGAAGTTCCGTAGCCACATTGTCACATGTTGCCGTGACATTACCTCCTCCTCTTACACTGACACGATTTCGCGATGAATCGCGGCGTTGCTCATGGCCTCGTTATTCGGGTGGCGAATCACATCGCTTACTTCGCGGTAGCCAGAATGACAGCACTCATCTTTAACGCTCACCACAACGAGAATCAAGACCCTACTGATGACTGTTAGCACTCATTCGTTTCAGTATATATTACCATATACAACAGAGATACCAACTGTGAAAGACCCAGTTCCCTGGTAGAGCTACGGGCCTTGTAACCTCTGTCTCTAGATATCCATCGTAACTTGGTTCCCAGTACTGCGTCAACATCAGATATACACTGGGTTAACGAAAGTCAGAAGGTACCTCCTAACATCGTGTCGGACCTCCTTTTAACTGGCGTAATGCTGCAGCTCGACGTGGCATGGACTCAACACGTCGTTAGAAGTCCACTCCAGAAATATTGTACAATACTGCCTCTATAGCTGTGAATAACTGCGAAAGTGTTAGGATTTTGTGCACGAACTTATCTCTCGATTATATCCCATAAATGATCGATGTGATTCATTTCGGACGATCTGGGTGGCCAAACGATTCGTTCGAATTGTCCAGAATATTCTTGAAACCAATAACGAACAGTTGTGGCCCAGTGCCATGGTCCACTGTCATGAAGTCCTTGAATGCCTGCAAATGGACTCCAACTGCCCGAAAGTAGCTATTTTCAATTATAGATCGGTTCAATTGGGCCAGAGGACCAGCCCATTCCATGTAAACACAGCTCACACCATCAAGGAGCCACCGTCATCTTGGGCAATGCCTTGTTGGCAACTTGGGTCCATGCCATAACTTCGTGGAGTCTGTCAACTCTAACGAATTGAAATTGGGACGCATTTGACCACTCCACAGTTTTCCGGACTTCTATGATCCAACTGATAGGCTCACGAGCACAGGAGAGAGCACGGTAGGGCTTTTAGCAAAGGCACTCACATTGGTCGTCTGCTACCATGGCTCATTAACGCCAGATTTCACAGCGCTGTGTTAACGAATACATTCGTCGTATGTCCCACGTTAATTTCTGCTGTTATTTCACACAGTGTTGCTTGTCTGTTAGCACTGACAACTCTCTGATAACGCAACTGCTGTCAGTCACTAGGTGAAGGGTGCTGGCCACTGCGCTATCTGTGGTGAGAGATCTCGGAATGTTGAATTACCCCGCGATTTCCGAAATGGAATTTTCCATGAGTCTAGCTCCAACTACCATTCATGTCGTGCAGGCATAATCATGTCAGAAACCTTTTCATGTGAATCGGTGAAGTACAAATGACAGCTCTGCCAATGCACTGCCCTTTCATATCTTCTGTATGTGATACTACCGCCATCTATATATGTTCGTATCCTATCGCATAAATTTGTCACCTCAGTGTAAATATGTCACAGTTTACATTAAAGACAAACGGCAATACTGTAAACTGGTAGCTTTTACCAGCAAGAATGAAAGTAGTGTATTTGTGTGACTCTTAGGCAACAGGGATCTGCCAGTCAATATTGGACAGATAGTTTACCCCATGGAACCTGGATTTTTGTAAATATTTTCTGGCCTGGTTCTGTTTGTCTTCCTCACTCAAGAAATATACATACACTACCACCTTGCTCGGAGCCAGCAACTAATGGTCTGTGATATGGACTTTTTGAAATTTAAGTTATGGACCAGTCTAGCTCTTTACTTACAGCTGGTCGTTTGTCCCAATGAACACTGTAGGAGCATTTGTCCTTAGGATACACATCTAATTTACCTTTCCACTTATGGGTAATGTTAGGACACTTTTCAAAGACTGTATCATAATATTTTAGTACTCGCTGTAGTACAACTCTCTGAGTAGATTGGAGACAATCTCATTTATTAATTATCTTGCTTATGGCAGCCAATATATTCGTTCTGTTGTTGTTGTCATCTGACTAGTATCATTGAACTCTCCCACAAACCTCATTTGAACTCACTGACAAAATTTGCCGTGGCCCTCTATCACGCTAATGAAATCAATAGTAACGCCACGACAACCAATCACAACATACAAATTTCTATCAGTGAGTTCAACAACTGCACTCTTCTAGCTTAGAAAATAGTGCAATCATTTGTTACACCTCCTGCTTCAAGGAATGCGTGGTAAAACATCATTTTCCCCAAGCTGATTTGCAACTTGGACTTTTTTTATGGGCATATATTTAGGGCTAACTGCTCTCACAATAGTACATAAACTCACAGGGCTGTAGATACTTTCTATGTTCGCAAATCCTCTGAGTAGACATGCCTCGACAGCACCTAATTATGCACCAGTGTATGACCCACTGACTGTTATCTTAACTACAGAAAACACTTTGCGTTCCATATTTTTAGTATAGTTAGTTTGTTCTCCACACAACTCACATGCTTATTCCATCGTTTATCCTTCAAGTTCTGGTTTTCACTCTTCATTCTTCACGATCATTTAAAATTAAAGTCAGTTTCTAGGAAATTTTCTTTGCGTGTGATATTCGCTGCTAAACGATATGGAATAATAGTTATTAGTGTTTGCTCTGGCTGCTGAATTTCTTGACAACGTCTCGAGTATTACTGTTGCCAAGAGAAATTCAATCTTATACTTCCTTTCAATGTATATTAACTACTTTAAAAGTGCTCGAAATTTAAATTATGCACAATTTGACAATATCTTGACACATTAAATATGCATTTATCTGACTTCCAGTTAATGCCAATTCTCCATCAGCAATTCATGCCACTTAACCACATCTGTTAATTCACTTTATAGATGAAATATTAAATCCAGTCCTCAGTTTTATGTTTCATTCATTGTAATTATTATGTCTTCTCTTCCTTTTATTTTTTACAATCGCCCAGCCTTCACCACTGTGTTGCAGTGGTTACATGCCTAACACTGTCGTCTGAATCCATTCAACTTATGCTGATTGAAGCACCTGCCACACAGTTCGTTTGAATGTAGCGAAATATTCTTGAATAGTGGGAAGCGGAGTCGTAGTTACACTATTCTTTAGTAAATCTTTTCTTCTTTTTGAATTTTTGTTTCAGCTCAATAAGTATCTCCTTCTTTTCTTTATTATAGATTCGTTTCTGAACATGGCCACTACGCGAAAAAGTTCCATGCTATGAAACATAAGTCCCTACAGGTTCCGTGTTGCGACGTGTGTCCCCAGGACTGTGTCTGGTGTTAGTAGCTCCTGGCATGAAGCAAGGATGTCTGCTGATGAACTTCAACCACTGTATGCCACCCTAGGATTTACTCAAACGAATAATTTAAAAAACAAATATTTTAAGCAATACAGAATATCATATACATAGAAATTACATGTTCCTGTAAGTTAACTAACATATAAATTATAGTAAAATTAGTTGTAGACACTTTTGCTTATCTACAGATGATAGAAGTACAAAATTTCGCATATTTGATGTCTATTGGAAAAACCCTGAATTTACGTCATTTGAATTCTGTACCTCAGAAAACTGGATAACTTAAGCAGAATCAGAATCAGTTTCGGGCTTCGGATTACCAGAAGTTTTGAAACTGATCTTTGAAGCATTAAGAAGAAACTGTTCAGTTCATCTGTAGTAGCATTAACTTCATTTGTTGCTTTTTTATAGTTTTGCTTTTACCTAATTCTACATTAATGAAATTGCCAGCAGTCTTTTTTATTTCTTCTTAGAGTTTGTAATGTAGTCATCAATTGCCCTACATTTGGCTACTCCAATTTTTGATCTGTACTTTTTTCTGCGACAAATACAAGTCGCTTTACCTACAGAAGCAGTTATAATGCTGTCATGCCAGGTCATAACTAAAATTTTAGTTTCTACAAATGAAGTGTGAACAACTTCTGTAAGGGTTTTCTCTTTGACTAACAACATTGACCATGCCTTTGTTTTTAAATATTTTTATTTGATTTCAGTTCTGGATGTATTACGAATTTACAGTTAACAAATTCTGTGTTACACAAAAAAAACTAATGAACAGCATTCTCCATACTTGTGTTATTCTAGAGCAGGGGGCTACTAAGGCCTCTCGGATTATCTTATTAAACAAAGAAAGAACAATTTTTTTATGCAACTGACTACACTAATTAATAAAACATAAAATCGTGGCAATGTCCACCTGCTTAGCTGAGTAACAAAAAAAATAAGAAAAGTGGTAACATGTTTGCCTAACAGACAGTGGGCTCAGGTTCAATACCCACTCCGGTTGGAGATTTTCTCCTCTTGTGGACTGCACGTTGTGCTGTCCTCATTATCGTTTCATTATGACTGACATGCAAGTCGCCCGATATGTTGTTCCATGAAATAAGACTCGCAACCCATCGTCCGGACTTCCCCGGATGGCGCCTCCTGGCCAGCAATGCCACACGATCATTTCATTTCCTTTTTCATCCAGATGTTTGAAAATCTATAGTCAAACCAGTTCACAAAGAAAAGAGACGTAGTACCTCATGCTAACTATGGATAGCTATGTGTGCTGATGCAAATATCTGTAGAGTTATTTGCATATATCCACAGTAATAATTACTGTGTGTACAAAAGCTTGTCCTGAAGCAGATATTTGTGGGTACAACTGTAAATAACTGCAATAATACTTTGGAAGTTAAAAAACAATGTCTATAGTATGATCTTCATCTGTTTCCATTACAAGTGACCGATAACAAGAATTATTGTAGTGTTTATCATTAATACTACCCATTCAGTACTGTGGTATTGTATTGGCTTGAATGTACAGTGTCCTTTAGAGGTTATATGTATTACTGTAAAATGGGGCGACAAACACAGTGGCATGCCCTTCCATCTGGTTTTCCATAGAATTACACATACAATCTGGATCCATCATACCAGCACCTGCCTAACATCTAAGTCATTTATGTTTCATTTATATTAACAGAGCTCGCCTAAGAAATTATGTAAAGCTGCCAAGAAGTGACATGTGGGCTGTTCTATAACCCTCCATCGTCATCTGATTCTTTTTGTGTATCATATATGATATAAATAATGTTCTGTCTAAAATCAGTGACGCTGTTGGAGTTTTTACATACAAATACATAATATGACGTTTATTACATTGAGAAGCTCAGCTTATTTATATGATTTAATATTATGGTGAATTAATGTACATTTGTTAACAAAACTGCATGACTAACATTTAGGAACATGCAAACTGAGACGAAGGCTTCTGACAGGATTTCATTGAGTGCCCAATGTAGAGGAAATATAATTTCCCAAAATCAGTTTCAGTAATTATGGCAGAAAACTGTAACTTACAGAATGTATCAACAATATGGCAGACTTTGATGTGCAGGATGTTTTTGAAAAAATCTTCAAAACATTGAAAATTCATATAAATTATTGTCTTGCGTAGTACGCTAGTGCCGAATCGCACCGTAAGGAGCGCTAGTGGCAGTTGTGTTAAAGGTGGCTGCCTTCACTGGACTTGGGTGTACTAGCGGTGTGTTTTGGTTTGAAGAATCGAAGTCGGCGACAACAGTTCTGCCTAATTTCCATACCAAGTACCCTAAAGATCTTCCTAGTAGGCCTACAATTTATGAGTGGCATAAATGTTTTGTAGAAACAGGGTGCTCGGTAAGGCATGGGGAATCATCAGGTCGTCCAAGCACATCTGACGACGTTGTTGAGCAAATGAGACAACGTTTTGTCAAGAGCCCTACGAAATCGACCCAGCTCGCATTTCGTAAACTGCAAATTCCACGTACGATTGTTTGGTATTTGTTGAGAAACCGTCCGTATTTCAAACCACACAGATTGACGATCGTACAAGCAAATAAAAGACACTGATAAAACGCTTGCAAGAACTACTGTGCGGATATGTTAAATCGATAACATGAGGATGAACATTTCTTGGACAAAATCATCTTTTCTGATGAGTCGACTTTTCACTTCGCTACCTGAACTTAGAACAAGGTTAACACACATAACTGTAGGATTTGGGGCAGTGAAGATCCACATCAAACATTGCAACATGTTCGCGATAGCCCTAAACTGAACGTTTTTTGTGCATTGAGTGAGATCAAAACATATGGCCCTTTTTTTCCTGTGAGAGAACCATCAACAGGATGTGTACCTGGATGTGTTATAATAATTTTTGATATCACAAATCGATGAGGATGACCAAGAACGAAATTTTTATTTCATAGAAGATGGTGCACCACCCCACTACCTGGCTGACATCCAGGAATTTCTCGGTGACTGCTTTCCAGGTCAATGGATTGGCTGTGATGCGCCAATCACTTATCCCCCCCCCCCCCCCTCCCAGCTACGTTCCCCAGACCTGACACCACTCGATTTTTATTATAGGGATTCACCAAGGTTATCGTGTTTGTACCTCCTGTGCCAGCTTCGCTACCTGACCTTAGAACAAGAATTCACGCCGCCACTGAGCAAGATACACCTGCAATGCTACAGCGAGTATGGAAGAAACTGACTTCCGATGGAATGTGTGCAGGATAACCAACAGAAGACACACACAACATCTTTAGTTTGAGGTAAAAAAACTTGAAGTATTTCCGTACAAAATAACATTAAATTCAGCTCTCTATCTTCTTTCAATAAATTTATATGAATTTTTAAACCAGTAAAGTTCTATTTGAAACACATATAATTAAAATGTGGTTATGACTAGTCTCTGTAGTCTTATTATCTGCAATGTATACTCTAAGATCATACTTCACCAGGCGAAAACTCAAGCCAGGAGCAAGAATGTTATAACAGCTCTGGCACATGTAACAGATTAAAGTGATTTACAAAGTTTTAATAGCTACAGATGCAGACAAAAGACATGTGGATTTGGTTGTGGATGCTGATAGGGGACTCACAGGTGGTGTGCATACCTCTAACTTCCAAACTGTAATTTGAAAAATAATTAACTACTACATGCATAAGCAGATGAGACAGTGTTTAAGTTCTACTAATAAATTTCCTATTTACTGTATGAGTTCAGGTCTCCAGTGAAAGGGTTTCAGAACATAGTAGCATATAAACAGAATTGTTTTGAAAATAAAGATATACTCTGTACAACAGATCTGATCTAAGGAAAGTTTCTTTTATGGTCTCCTATAATATTATTATCAGAAAACATTACCACCATGTGTCTAATGATGTTTTATTTAAGCAATAGGAAATAGTTAAAGAATCTTATCCAAGCAAAAGGAAAAAGTGAATACACAATCAAAAGTCAGACTGTCTTACAGTTCCAAAACGTGAAACTCAAACTCTGCTGCTGGACATTACTTCATTAATATTTATATAAATTGTTTACTTACAGTTGTGTCACATGATGCAATGCTAAACACAGATGAAATTATACTCATCATATGTAGTACCATTTATGACAACTATAGTATCTCACTTCCCCAGGACTGAAGTAATGCAATCCATGTAAGGTCCCATTATTAATGCACTGTATACATTATTTTTTGCTGTATTAATTTTTCTGCTTGACAGTAGTTTGATTACATGATTGTGAGACAATAAATTCATAATAATCTACAACATCCGAGACAAGGTTAAAACTTCTGTGGCAACCATTGATTTAGGTTGATGCAGCAATTTCTAAGAACCAAAATCACAGCTTTCAAAACCATATAATAAAACAGGCACATAATTCTTCATGTGCAAGATTTTTATTTTAATTGATAAGCACAAATCTACAAGTATATTGTTATAGAAGCTAGCCAACCAATGGCGATTATATATTCCGGATTTTGTCATAAAAAGAGAGTGGTTTGTATAAGACAAATTACTGATGTAAAAACTGATGTGGGAATATGAAATCTGGTGACTGTGGCAGGACCCACATACAAGCCATTATTGGAATATATGTTCATTTCCTTGAATACCATTTTGAATAGGTTGGTATTGTGATTACAGAAATTTCTTAAAAGTATACTAATACCTGTTAAAGCTTATCTTACATCTAAAAGTTGCATTGTATTTAAAGTGAAGTAAAAGGACAAACACAGATAGAAAAGATTGAATGGATCAAATCCGAATGGTGAAAAATGCAATCAGTTTGAGATATGTGAAATGCACAAACTGACAATTTAGTTTATGATTCCAGAAAATGCAGGCAACCAGTTCACATTATGCTTTTTGTTCTTAGCACATAAGATCATAACTGTTAGTCATTTCCAACAATAGCAGTTTGCAATACCGATGATACTGTTGATCCAAAGAATGGACGATTGTGTACAGCAGTATAGCTTGCTGATGTGTGTTTTATTTGCATTGTTTATTTTGGGGTAATTACATCAGAGATTGCGTTAAGTGTTGCATCAACTATCCCAACGCAGAATAAATTACTAGCTTCCCTTACAAAATTATGTAGTAGTTACTGGAAAATAGCTCTGCACATTCCTATAGCAGATCCACAGAGCCGAATTACCAATGGAATTACGACTGTGAGAGATGTTCTACAACATGGACGCAACTTTAGAAGAAGCAAGGTGAGCAAACAGCACTCTAGCGACGTGTGCCTGATGAGTACTTGTCCAACTACAGCTCCCACGTCAACTGTTAGGTTGTGACAACCAGCCACACTCTCATGCACTTGAGGTGTGACAACAAGAAGTTCCCGTCGTTTCTCAGGGCTGTACTGCTGCCAGAGGTGGTCACACCACGTACTGTCACATTGTCCATTTGTTGGAATGTGTGCGTAAATCGGTTAAATTGCAAAAAACGAAGAGCTTCTTTGTCTACTGTTATACGTGTTGCAGTTGTTTATGTTCTGTATTCTTCATATTGTTTCTACTTTACTCTCACCTGATTATACTGTTTTGTGGCAAAATAAACGCAACCTTGAAAAATATCAGTTTGTTGCTTTGGACACCAGTGTAGATTTTTGAGGTGCTTCCACATCAGATTACCCCAGAAACATGCTCCAGATGTCAGACAGTTGCTGCTGGTGTGTAGAATGTATGTTCTTGCGTTGCAATGAATCTGTGAATGATGCCACCAGCCTAATGTTGGGGCAATAACGCCCCTTCTTCCTGCAGCGCTGCTCGCAAGTCTTGGAGACTGATTGGCGGAGTCCAAACCGCGCCGCTGCTAAGGTCGCAGGTTCGAATCCTGCTTCGGGCATGGATGTGTGATGTTCTTAGGTTAGTTAGGTTTAAGTAGTTCTAAGTCTAGGGGACTGATGACCTCAGCTGTTAAGTCCCATAGTGCACAGAGCCATTTGAACTATTTTGATTGGCGGATGCTGATGTGATGCAACCCGTGTCCTTAGGGCATCCCAAATGTGCTTTGTAAGATTCAAATCGTGAGTGTGAGCAGGTCGCGCCATGTGTGCAATATCTTCCGTTTCGAAGAAAACATCAACCACGCGTGATCTATGAGGTCGAACATTATTGTCCAGCAATACGAAGTCTTGGCCAGCAGCACCTCGAAACAGCCGCACATGAGGTCCCAAGATCTTGTCGCGATATCTGACAGCAGTTAAACCTTGCCAATTTAACCGTACAGCTCCAAGAAGAGGTGTTTGGGTGGTCAACATAATCCCTGCCCACACCATTAGGGATCACCCTCGATATCAGTCTCTTTCCACAATGGTTGGTCCCCGAAATCCTGTTCCACGTGTCCTCCAGAAGCGAATCCGTCGAGAATCACTGTCCAAACCAAACAGGGACTCATCTGTGAAAAGAACATTAGTCCACTGTTCTATTGTCTAGGTGGAATGCTAACGGCTCCACTCGAGACGTTCCCTTCTGTGAAGATGCATAAGAGGTACACATACAGCCGGCCAGGGTGGGCGAGCGTTTCTAGGCACTACAGTCCGCGAACCGCGCGACCGCAACGGTCGCAGGTTCGAATCTTGCCTCGGGCATGGATATGTGTGATGTCCTTAGGTTAGTTAGGTTTAATTAGTTCTAAGTTCTAGGGGACTGATGACCTCAGAAGTTAAGTCCCATAGTGCTCAGAGCCATTTAAACCATTTTTGTACACGTACAGCTGGTCACCGACATTAAAGGCCACTCTGCCGAAGCCTTCTCTAAACCGTTTCCCTCGCTACAAATCGTCCAGTGGATGCTGCAAGGTCAGATGCTAGTTGCTGTGCAGTACTGAGACGGTACTGTCGTGCCCTTACAGCCAAATAACGGTTCTCTCTTTCTGATGTCACACGCGATCGGCCCCGTGCTGGTCTTCAGGGAGAGTTTTGATCTCTATAAATTGTCGCCACATCCGAGGAACAATAGGACGATTTACAGTAAGCTATCGGGCAACATCAGTTTGCGACTGTCCTACTTCCATTCTTCCGATGCCTCTCCACAGCAGAGAGTCTGGTATGCGTCTTCTCTGTGCCATATTGCACCGTCTGTGGGTGTATACAAACTGGTTGCGGATGTGGGACTACCCGGCAAACACTATTCCGTTTAACAGGTGCCCTGACGTCATCGCTGGCGTGGTTGTCCAGTGACCAGAATCCCGTCTTCCGTGCAGGACACAATCGCACATACATCTGTTGACAGTTTTACGATTATATCGTGAATTAGATACAGAAATAACGGTTTGTTGCTTTAATTTTGGACACTCCTGCAGGAAAAATTAAAAATAAAAGCTGAGCAATTCGTCAAAGAATCGTTTTGTTTGCACGTGGGCAGCACGGGAGTGTGCAAACATAAGACGGAGAAGCTACGTGGAAGACGTCATGTAAAACAGGAAGGCCTCTGCTAGAAACTGTGAGAGGACGTAGTTCCTCCTCCCACATACATAGCACATAGCAATCACGTCGGTAAAATGAAATAAATTCATGGTTATATGGAGGCATATCTACTATAGATTCAATCAAAAAAGCAGAGAAGAGGTATGGGACCAACACCTAGTTCATATACATCGTTGTCTGTCTAGGAATTTTTCTCGCGCACTTCTCGATAGAAAAGAGGAATAACTGTTTGTTTATATGTTTTTAGTAGTGTTATCAACTTAGTTCTATGAGTTTGTATGTTTTACGGTCGTCAGTATAGGATTAGCTACAGGGGTTGGGAAAAAATATGGAAGCACCAAAAACACATTAACATGCGTAATACGTTGCAGGAAAACCACTGGCATTCCGAAGAGCTTCCACTTGTTTCGGAATGGATAGATATAGATCCTGTGTGGTTTCAAGGGTATCGTATACCATGTCGCCATAACCGCCGTCTGCTTCACGTCTGCTGTGCAGCGAACTACCTTAATTTAAGTATTAACTGTATTTTTCTTACTTGTCACTTCTTCTTCCGTGTGTTTTTGCTTTTAGGAAGCTTTAATTGTCGAGTGCTAGTAATAGTGTTCCATAGATTTCGTGTTTGTTTTGAATACAGTCAGAGACAGGTAGTGCTATTTTCATTGTTTTCTACAAGAAGTGCTTAGCAATCACAGTTTAATCAATCATCAGCCGCCTTTAGTGAATTAGCAGTCTAGTTAAAAGTTGATTAAGTCTCTTCAGTAAATTGATTCCTTAGGATGGATGGGACTGCTGTGTACGGACGCAGGAGGAACTGGCCACTCTTCGCGAACACCTGAGCATGTTGATGGCCGCGGTCAGCCGTCTTCAGGCTGCTGCCTCGGAGTGTAGCGGCAGTGGGGAGTCTGGTGCGTGGCAAGGTACACCCCAGGTGTTACATGCTTCACCCACTGTCCCTGTTGCCGAGACATCTTCGCGAGTACCGGGCGCGGTTGGGCCACCCTCTCCCCAAGGGGAGTGTCGGGTTCAGCGGCGTTCGCGGCGCACGAGGCAGAGGGTAAATGTGGAGGCTGGCCGTGTGGCATCGCCCGCTCTGCCTGTGAGTGGACATGTGGCTGCTCCTTCAGCAAGGTCCGAGCAGGCACAAGAGGGGAGGGGTTTATTAGTTATTGGGAGCTCCAACGTTAGGCGGGTGATGGAGCCCCTTAGGGAAATAGCGGAAAAGTCGGGGAAGAAGGTCAGTGTTCACTCTGTCTGCTTGCCGGGGGGGTCTCATCCGAGTTGTGGAGGAGGCCCTACCTGCGGCGATAGAAGGCACTGGGTGCACCCGACTGCAAATTGTTGCTCGTGTCGGCACCAATGACTCCTGCCGTCTGGGTTCAGAGGTCATCCTCAGTTCGTACAGGCGGTTGGCGGAATTGGTGAAGGCGGAAAGCCTCCCTCGCGGGGTGGAATCAGAGCTAACTATTTGTAGTATCGTTCCCAGAACCGATCGCGGTCCTATTGTTTGGAGCCAAGTGGAAGGCTTAAACCAGAGGCTCAGACGATTCTGCGGAGAGCTGGGGTGCAAATTTCTCGACCTCTGCCATCGGGTGGAGAAATGTAGTGTCCCCCTGAATAGGTCAGGCGTGCACTACACGCCGGAAGCGGCTACAAGCGTACCGGAGTACGTGTGGAGTGCACATGGGGTTTTTTTATGTTAGAGAACTCCTTCCCTAGGCCCGACAAGACGCCTCCTGAGACGCGGCAAGGTAGGAGTAGGCAAAATGCAACAGGGAATAACAATATTAATGTGTTAATAGTAAACTGCAGGAGCGTCTATAGAAAGATCCCAGAACTGCTCTCATTAAAAAACGGTCACAACGCCCATATAGTACTAGGGACACAAAGTTGGCTGAAACCAGACGTAAACAGTAATGAAATCCTAAACTCAGATTGGAATGTATACCGCAGAGACAGGCTGGACAGAGAAGGGGGAGGCGTGTTTATAGCGATGTTGTTGTTGCGGTCTTCAGTCCTGAGACTGGTTTGATGCAGCTCTCCATGCTACTCTATCCTGTGCAAGCTTCTTCATCCCCCAGTACCTACTGCAACCTACATCCTTCTGAATCTGCTTAGTGTATTCATCTCTTGGTCTCCCTCTACGATTTTTACCCTCCACGCTGCCCTCCAATACCAAATTGGTGATCCCTTGATGCCTTAGAACATGTCCTACCAACCGATCCCTTCTTCTGGTCAAGTTGTGCCACAAACTTCTCTTCTCCCCAATCCTATTCAATACTTCCTCATTAGTTATGTGATCTACCCATATAATCTTCAGCATTCTTCTGTAGCACCACATTTCGAAAGCTTCAATTCTCTTCTCGTCCAAACTATTTATCGTCCATGTTTCACTTCCATACATGGCTACACTTCATACAAATACTTTCAGAAATGACTTCCTGACACTTAAATCTATACTCGATGTTAACAAATTTCTCTTCTTCAGAAAAGCTTTCCTTGCCATTGCCAGTCTACATTTTATATCCTCTCTACTTCGACCATCATCAGTTATTTTGCTTCCCAAATAGCAAAACTCCTTTACTACTTTAAGTGTCTCATTTCCTAATCTAATTCCCTCAGCATCACCCGACTTAATTCGACTACATTCCATTATCCTCGTTTTGCTTTTGTTTAGGTTCATCTTATATCCTCCTTTCAAGACACTGTCCATTCCATTCAACTGCTCTTCCAAGTCCTTTGCTGTCTATGACAGAATTACAATGTCATCGGCGAACCTCAAAGTTTTTATTTCTTCTCCATGGATTTCAATACCTACTCCGAATTTTTCTTTTGTTTCCTTTACTGCTTGCTCAATATACAGATTGAATAACATCGGGGAGAGGCTACAACTCTGTCTTACTCCCTTCCTGACCACTGCTTCCCTTTCATGTCCCTCGACTCTTATAACTGTCATCTGGTTTCTGTACAAATTGTAAATAGCCTTTCGCTCCCTGTATTTTACCCCTGCCACCTTTAGAATTTGAAAGAGATAAGAAGTGCAATAGTATCGAAGGAAATTGACGGAGATCCGAATTGTGAAATGATTTGGGTGAAGGTCACGGTTAAAGCAGGCTCAGACATGGTAATTGGATGTCTCTATAGGCCCCCGGGCTCAGCAGCTGTTGTGGCTGAGCACCTGAAGAATAATTTGGAAAATATTTCGAGTAGATCTCCCCACCATGTTATAGTTCTGGGTGGAGATTTTAATTTGCCGAATATAGACTGGGAGACTCAAACGTTCATAACGGGCGGCAGGGAAAAAGAATCCAGTGAAATTTTTTTAAGTGCTTTATCGGGAAACTACCTTGAGCAATTAAACAGAGAACCGACTCGTGGCGATAACATATTAGACCTTCTGGTGACAAACAGACCCGAACTATTTGAATCAGTTAATGCAGAACAGGGAATCAGCGATCATAAAGCGGTTACTGCATCGATGATTTCAGCCGCAAATAGAAATATTAAAAAAGGTAGGAAAATTTTTCTGTTTAGCGAAAGTGACAAAAAGCAGAGTTCAGAGTACTTGATGGCTCAACACAAAAGTTTTATCTCAAGTACAGATAGTGTTGAGGATCAGTGGACAAAGTTCAAAACCATCGTACAATATGCGTTAGATGAGTATGTGCCAAGCAAGATCGTAAGAGATGGGAAAGAGCCACCGTGGTACAACAACCGAGTTAGAAAACTGCTGCGGAAGCAAAGGGAACTTCACAGCAAACATAAACATAGGCAAAGCCTTGCAGACAAACAAAAATTACGCGAAGCGAAATGTAGTGTGAGGAGGGCTATGCAAGAGGCTTTCAATGAATTCGACAGTAAAGTGCTATGTACTGACTTGGCAGAAAATCCTAAGAAATTTTGATCCTATGTCAAAGCGGTAGGTGGATCAAAACAAAATGTCCAGACACTCTGTGACCAAAATGGTACTGAAACAGAGGAAGACAGACTAAAGGCCGAAATACTAAATATCTTCTTCCAAAGCTGTTTCACAGAGGAAGACTGCACTGTGCTTCCTTCTCTAGATTGTCGCACAGATGACAAAATGGTAAATATCGAAATAGACGACAGAGGGATAGAGAAACAATTAAAATCGCTCAAAAGAGGAAAGGCCGCTGGACCTGATGGGATACCAGTTCGATTTTACACAGAGTACGCGAAGGAACTTGCCCCCCTTCTTGCAGCGGTGTACCGTAGGTCTCTAGAAGAGCGAAGCGTTCCAAAGGATTGGAAAAGGGCACAGGTCATCCCCGTTTTCAAGAAGGGAGGTCGAACAGATGTGCAGAACTATAGACCTATATCTCTAACGTCGATCAATTGTAGAATTATGGAACACGTATTATGTTCAAGTATAATGACGTCCCTGGAGACTAGAAATCTACTCTGTAGGAATCAGCATGGGTTTCGAAAAAGACGGTCGTGTGAAACCCAGCTCGCGCTATTCGTCCACGAGACTCAGAGGGCCATAGACACGGGTTCACAGGTAGATGCCGTGTTTCTTGACTTCCGCAAGGCGTTTGACACAGTTCCCCACAGTCGTTTAATGAACAAAGTAAGAGCATACGGACTACCAGACCAATTGTGTGATTGGATTGAGGAGTTCCTAGATAACAGATGGAGAGAAGTCTTCCGAAGTAAGAGTGATTTCAGGTGTGCCGCAGGGGAGTGTCATAGGACCGTTGCTATTCACAATATACATAAATGACCTGGTGGATGACATCGGAAGTTCACTGAGGCTTTTTGCAGATGATGCTCTGGTGTATCGAGAGGTTGCAACAATGAAAAATTGTACTGAAATGTAGGAGGATCTGCAGCGAATTGACGCATGGTGCAGGGAATGTCAATTGAATCTCAATGTAGACAAGTGTGATGTGCTGCGAATACATAGAAAGATAGATCCCTTATCATTTGGCTACAAAATAGCACGTCAGCAACTGGAAGCAGCTAATTCCATAAATTATCTGGGAGCACGCATTAGGAATGATTTAAAATGGAATGATCATATAAAGTAGATCGTCGGTAAAGCAGATGCCACACTGAGATTCATTGGAAGAATCCTAAGGAAATGCAATCCGAAAACAAAGGAAGTAGGTTACAGTACGCTTGTTCGCCCACTGCTTGAATACTGCTCAATAGTGTCGGATCCGTACCAGATAGGGTTGATAGAAGAGATAGAGAAGATCCAACGGAGAGCAGCGCGCTTCGTTACAGGATCATTTAGTAATCGCGAAAGCGTTACGGAGATGATACATAAACTCCAGTGGAAGACTCTGCAGGAGAGACGCGCAGTAGCTCGGTACAGGCTTTTGTTAAAGTTTGGAGAACATACCTTCACCGAAGAGTCAAGCAGTATATTGCTCCCTCCTACGTATATCTCGCGAAGAAACCACGAGGATAAAATCAGAGAGATTAGAGCCCACACAGAAGCCTACCGACAATCCTTTCCACGAACAATACGAGACTGGAATAGAAGGGAGAACCGATAGAGGTACTCAGGGTACCCTCCGCCACACACCGTCAGGTGGCTTGCGGAGTAATGGATGTAGGTGTAGATGTAGATTCTTCCATCAAAGTAATGGCAAGCTGATGGAGGTGAATAGCGATCACTTAACCTTCTACACAATAGATCACAAAGGTTCAATAATACAGAGATCTGGTACTGTGGTGGCTAGGAGAGACCCGACACTTCATCATCGTGCTCACAAAACCAGTCCTGAACGACTGAACTACGTGAACAGAGGCTCTAGCCTTGGAACAGGGCTTCACAGTTTGGGGAGCAAATATTGTACCGTGGGAGGGACCTGATCAATCCGGCCATAGCCCTTGGCAATTAAACGACCATGCAGACTAACTATTGATGCCACGGCTGACCAAATAATTACCCATTCCTGACATTTTGTACTCTTGGGACGCAAACTCGGCCAGAAGTTAGAAACAATGAGAAATACGACTCACATGACCAAATGACGTTCATCCATTGATCCATAGTCCAAGTTTTATGGCTTGAGCACCGCATTTTCCTGTTACGGGCATTTGCATCAATTATGAGTGGTTCTGAAATTCCAGCCTCCTCTGCAATTTCCTGCTTTTGTAGCTCCTTTAGTGTTGTTTTGGTACTGTCAGTGTTCACAATACGAAGTTCAGTTCCGTAGCGAATTTTTCAGCTGCCGTTCTCTTTCTTTTCGTCACAATCTTCTTCGATGACAGACTGTCACGATCACTCAGTACACACTTTCGTCCGCATTGTAATGTAGCGAATGATGTTTTTCTCCTTTCCTTGTATACGCCATTGATCTTCGATGTGATGCCTCTTTAACACCACACACTTCAGCTGCCATGGTCACGAAAGCATCCATCTTATGAGCACTAACAATTTTCCCAAGTTCGAAGTCACTTTGCTCTGACATGTTTCACTCAAAATTGCGCAGAAAATCGTTCTGACCACGACTAACACTTACAGCGTACTGAGGACATTGCACAGGTGCAGTTCGTCATCAACCAGCAGGCTGGATTAGCACCTGCATTTGTCTTGAAGCATGCATTTCTCGCAATGTTACCAATTTTTAGTGCGGCGCAGTGTAGATTTTAGTGCTGCTTTTTCTTTTACTTTTTTATATTTTATGTGCATCGTTGTTCTAGTGGTGTAGATGTACGTTACTTACATTGCTACAGTCGGTGCTTTCATATCTTTTGCGTTGTGTTTGTAGTTTACTACACTACTGGCCATTAAAATTGCTACATCAAGAAGAAATGCAGATGATAAACGGGTATTCATTGAACAAATATATTATGCTAGAACTGACATGTGATTACATTTTCACCCAATTTGGGTGCATAGATCCTGAGAGATCAGTACCCAGAACAACCACCTCTGGCCGTAATAACGGCTTTGATACGCCTGGTTATTGAGTCAAACAGAGCTTGGATGGCGAGTACAGGTACAGCTGCCCATGCAGCTTCAACACGATACCACAGTTCATCAAGAGTAGTGACTGGCGTATTGTGACGAGCCAGTTGCTCGGCCACCATTGACCAGACGTTTTCAAATGGTGAGAGATCTGGAGAATTTGCTGGCCAGGGCAGCAGTCGAACATTTTCTGTATCCAGAACGGCACGTACAGGACCTGCAACATGCAGTCGTGCATTGTCCTGCTGAAACGTAGGGTTTCGCAGGGATCGAATGAAGGGTAGAGCCACGGGTCGTAACACATCTGAAATGTAACGTCCACTGTTCAAAGTGCCGTAAATGAGAACAAGAGGTGATCGAGACTTGTAACCTATGGCACCCCATACCATCAGGCCGGGTGATTCGCGATGAGGAATACACGTTTCCAATGTGCGTTCACCGCGATGTTGCCAAACACGGATGCGACCATCATGATGTGTAAACAGAACCTGGATTCATCCGAAAAAATGACGTTTTGCCATTCGTGCACCCAGGTTCGTCGTTGAGTACACGATCGCAGGCGCTCCTATCTGTGATACAGCGTCAAGGGTAACCGCAACCATGGCCTCCGAGCTGATAGTCCATGCTGCTGCGAAGGTCGTCGAACTGTTCGTGCAGATGGTTGCTGTCTTGCAAACATCCCCATCTGTTACAGCCATGCGGATAAGATGCCTGTCATCTCGACTGCTAGTCTTCACAAGTGGAATGATGGAAAAAAAAAAAACCATTGGAATGTCATGAGAAGTGGGTGAGTTTTTTCAAAACCTGTGACTGTCTTCAGCATTACTTTGAGTTGGTAATAATTGCAAGGTATTTATTTGCAATCCCAGGCCATAATGCCAATGTGGAAAGAATATTTTCGTTCATGAATATCCAGTGGACTGATGAAAGAAATAGAATGGAGGTGCACTCTCTTGAAGCAGTCCTGCAGATCCTCAACAACAACAAATTGGATTGTGCCGAGTTTCATCACTGTGTCTCAAAGAACAAAGACATGATCAAGAATACTGGAGGCAGTGAAAAATACCTTTTTCTCTAAGGACAGTCAATTCCATCTACAAATGCTCAGTAATATTAAAGCTCATGTTAATATTAACTGATTAAAAGTTGAATGGCTGTAAAATTTTGTAAAATCTTAATACATTTCATTACCGTATACGTTTATTAAATGTCATTAATTATACAGATAATCTAGAATATATCAATCTTTTGTATCCTCTTATTAGTTATAATAATCGGGTTAACAAAATGTATCAATAAAACATTAATATTTAAAATTAAGAAACCTTGGTACATGTGGAATGAGGTGTCCATTGGCACCCGGGTGAATGTGTCCCGGTTTTCACCGAAAATATTTTGGTGACCCTAATGTTAGATCCGTTGTTATGCCGTTCTTGCAACCGGAAGGTGGTACGTTGTTCCAATAGGATAATGCTCGCCCCCACACTGCACGTGAACCTCAGCGTGTTCTACGAGACATACAGCAACTTCCCTGGCCAGCACGATCTGCGGATTGTCTCCAATCGAGCACGTGTTGGGCACGACGGGACGAGAAGGGAATTGTAAGACTAGTCGAACAACAGCTCTAACAGAACTACGTGAACAGGTCGAGCAGGCGTGGCATAATGTATCCCAACAACGTTGGGATCCAGCACGGCGTTCCGCATTACCCTCCTGAACCCACCGATTGCAAATTTTGCTAACAGTCTTTGGATCTCGACTAACGCGAGCAGCAATGTCGCGATACGATAAACCGCAATCGCAATTGGCTACAATCCGCCCTTTATCAAAATCGGAAACGTGATGGTACGCATTTCTCCTCCTTACTCGAGGCATCACAACAACGTTTCACCAGGCAACGCCGGTCAACTGCTGTTTGTGTATGAGAAATCGGTTGGAAACTTTCCTCATGTCAGCACGTTGTAGGTGTCGCCACCGGCGCCAACCTTGTGTGAATGCTCTGAAAAGCTAAATATTTGCATATCAATGCATCTTCTTCCTATCGGTGAAATTTCGATTCTGTAGCACGTCATCTTCGTGGTGTAGCAATTTTAATGGCCAGTAGTGTAGTTTATTGTTACGGGTTTAGTTGATATTTCCTTGTTCCACACGTTGTGTGGTTTTCTATAGTAGGAAATGGAAGGGGACTGTGCTTGTTACGTGTATACACAAAATGAACTGGCTGCATGTTGTGCTGAATGGCTCAACAGCTGTCCACTTAGACCTCAGCAACATGAACGAGATGCTGACGAGTGTTGACAACACATCATAGCCAGCGCAGGGTGCTTCGTCCTTCGGTCCAGTGGCTAATTTTGCTGCCAAGTCCTGACAAACACAGAGGGTGGATATGTTGATCCCTGGCAGCTACAGAGTTAGGCAGGTAATGGAGCCCCTCAGTGAACTGGCAGACTGTTCGAGAAAGGTCACTGTGCATTCGATATGCTAGCGGGGAGATCTCGCCCAAAATTTTGAGCAAGGTCTGCCGGTAGCTATTGAACCTAATGGTACAATTAGCAGCATATACACGGTCCAGCCACATAAATGTGCCCAAGTGTCAAAAGCCTGAATAAACACCTTCTGCAGTGTGGACTGCTGCAAGATGTGGTACAAAGGGAATCTATGAGTTTCTTAAGGTACAGACATGGATGTGTAGCCATGTTGACTCCAGTGTCGAGGCCAGCTGCTCTGGCCTTCTTGGTTCAGGATCCATGCAGCGAACAATCTAATTGAGTAGTCCCGCAGATATTCGATTGGGTTTAAATGTGGAGTGTTTGGTGGCCAGAAGACTAGAGTTAACTCATTCTGGTGGTCTCCGAACCATGCACATAATCTGTGAGCTGTGTGACACGTTGCATTGTCCTGCTCATAGACACCATTGTGCCAACGAAAAACAAACTGCATGAAGGGGTGGACATCCGCTGTGTCTTCCAAAATGATGATATCACCCAGAGAATACTACGAAAACATTCTCCAGACTGTAATGCTCCCTCCTCTAGCCAGAAACCTTTCTTACCGGACTTTTCAACTGTACAAGCCAACGGCCATCTGCTCGATGGAGCATAAAACGTGATTCATTTGAAAAGGCCATCTGTCGCCAATTAGTGAACGTCCAATTGCGGTACTGGCGTGGAAATTCCAACCTTTGTCATTGATGAACAGCAGTCAGCACAGGTGCATGAACAAATCACCTGCATGGAAGCCCATACATAGCAATGTCCGCTGAATGGTCATTGAGGAGACATTGTGGGTAGCCTGTAGTTCATCTGGACAGTCAATTGCTCAACAGTTCCATGTCTGTTCACCCATACACAGCTCTGCAGCTGATGTTCATCCCTGTCATCGATGGCATGTGTTGAACCACAATTATCATGGCGCCAGTTTCGAATAGTGGTTATTTTGCCATGCGCGGTACAGTTTAACCACAGCGGCATGCGAACAGTTTACGAACTTCCACGCTTGGCCTAAAAGTCAATTATCATGCCCTTTTGAACGTCAGATAAACCGCTGCTCATCCACCCGCCAGGGCAGCCGAGAGCGCTAACGCGCTGCTTCCTGGACTCGAATAGGCGCGCCGGACCTGGATCGAATCCGCCTGGCGGATTAACGACGTGGGCCAGTGTGCCGATCAGCCTGGATGTGGTTTTTAGGCTGTTTTCCACATCTCACTAAGGGAATATCAGGCTGGTCCCCACGTTCCGCCTCAGTTACACACGTCACAGACATTGGAAACACGTCCGCACTATTTCACGCATTACGCTAGATGCAAACAGTGGGGTACACTGATTCCGTGCTGGGAGAGTACAAGGTGGCGGCAGGAAGGACACCTGCCCATCCCTAAACAACAACATTGCCAAATCTGTTGTACGCACGCTGACCCTGCTATCGCTGCGGGACTATGGCGTAAGCGAAAGAAGAAGAAGAAGAAGAAAGAAGAAGAAGAAAGAAGAATAAACCGCTCCTCGTCCGCCTCCCCCTCTTCCCCACCACTGCTAGTGCTACAGCCTGTCGTTTGTGAGTGGTTACAACTTCTGCAAACATAAAGTTCTATACCGAAATTTCGCAAGAATGTGCAGCAGAAGAACTGGCAGCCTACACCCAGGAGGATGTGGAATGTTATAACAACAGCGTCATCCAGGAAATAAGAGGAAAAATGCTCTCATCTAGAAGAATTACCAGAAGTAACAGAACTAATTGTTAAAGGCATAAAAGAGATAGTTTACAGGAAAAAAATTAGATATATACTGGAGTTCGAAAACATACCATCTCCGTGTTTGTAAAATTACTGGCTAGAGAAAGAAATAGATTATTCAGATGTGGATTTAAGTTATACATTAAAAATTAAATTGAGCATAATTAAAACTACACCAAACAAAAATGAGGAAAGAGTTGTTTTCTGTACGTAAATGGAAATGCAAAAGTTAATATAGACTTGGTACGAGAATGTTTGTGTGTCTTATTCGCTAATCTACCAAAAATCCTAAGACATTTCCTATATACAATGATCCATGGACAATTATTCCGGTTGTGGAAAGTGGGTAATCGTATGACCTTGAAAAATAGTTGAAGCCGGGTAGTTGAAAGGATGGTGACCCCCTTTTCGTAGCTATATGAGGCGGTGCTCCTTCGCCAACGCAACAGCATGTATAGTCAACCAGACAAAAAGGACGGCCACCCCAAGTGCAACTTGTTCGTCTAAAATACAGCGACACAGCTGCCACACACAGCCTCCCTGCTCAGGGGGCGACCACCCACAGACTATAGTTCAATTATTTTGTCTTGCCGGCTCGCGCATGCTCGCTCAGACGCGGGAGACCGCTGCGTTGCCAGTTGCACACGACGCACGCGCCAAGAGAAGCAGCGCCATAGTATAGCATAGTTCGCAAGCTTACGTTTAGGGGGGAGCGTGCAGTTCATGAAGTAAAGCCACCACGGCCGCATTAACCCTTTCGCTGCTACAAAGACGTGCTCCTTGCATTCCGCACTGTGTGCTATTTTGTCACTGCACTGCTGACCTGTGCAGACACTTGGTGTTCCGACTGCTTTGATACTCGTATCATTCGATTCCACAAAAACTATTTGGCCCAAAAATTTGATTTTTACACATGTTCTTGACTGATACTTTC
This sequence comes from Schistocerca gregaria, assembly GCF_023897955.1. Lineage (NCBI taxonomy): Eukaryota > Metazoa > Arthropoda > Insecta > Orthoptera > Acrididae > Schistocerca > Schistocerca gregaria. The sequence continues at coordinate 519,267,894 of NC_064924.1, forward strand.
CCCCATAAATTACTTAATTTTGTTTCGATGTTCAACGCAGTTATTATACAGCATTAAATATAGTAAACCACTGCACGAAATTTTGAAGAGTTTGCAGAGGTAAAAGTCCACAGAGTACACTTTCCGTATGGTCGATTTTAGTTGCCACAATGTTGAGAATGAAATGTGGACAAGATACCTAAATTTCATATAAAATTTACTGTACAACAATATCTCATTTAATTTAAGTACCACATAGGTGTCGTATGTAATATTGAGAAATATTCCATCTTTCGCGACTGTAGCAAAAGTTTTATTTACACTGGGCATGTTTGGCTTTATTTTAAAGCACTTCAATCAATCAAAAGGCAGTAGGCAAAATACATTAAACAAAACTGTGGACTTACAAAAACAGTAGAACTTGAATATACCGTTTATCAGTGAAGTGCTCTGAGGTATGTCAAATATAATTTCTGTGTGTGGCACACACAAACAACATTTATTTTGCTAAAAAACTGATCAGCCGACACAAACGTTGAATATTGTGTTACCGCAGCACAAAACTACGAAAGGTGACTTGGCAATGGAGGAGACAAAATACTGTCCACTGAAGATACTTCAAAAGAGAGAAACGCGTCTGGTCTAAATAAGTCACTTATCACAGTTGCAGAAGAAGAATATATTTAAATACCATTGGTAAAACTGCGACTGTGGAACAAAAACAAGAAAGAGAACATGAGTACCATTGTGTATGTGCCATACCTTTGATTGATTGAAGTGCTTTAAAATAAAATAAAACTTTTATTACAGTCGCGAAAGGCGGAATTTTTCTCAATATTACATACGACACCTACGTGGTACTTAAATTAAATGAGATATTGTTATACAGTAAATTTTATATGAAATTTAGGCATCTTGTCCACATTTCATTCTCAACATTGTGGCAACTAAAATCGACCATACGGAAAGTGTACTCTGTGGACTTTTACCTCTGCAAACTCTTCAAAATTTCGTGCAATGGTTTACTACATTTATTGCTGCATAATAACTGCGTTGAACATCGAAATAAAATTAAGTAATTTATGGGAGGAAGGTAGCAGTCAAGAAGACGGGTAAAAATCAAATTTTTGGGCCAAATAGTTTTTGTGAAATCGAATGATAAGTGTGTCAAAGCAGTGGGAACACCATGTGTCTGCACAGGCGAGCAGTGCAGTGATAACAAAATCGCGCACAGCACGGAATGCAGGGAACACGTGTCTGCAGCAGCGAAAGGGTTAATGAAGAGACATAGCACTAGAAATTTCAAAAAATTGCATTCAAACGAATAAAGTTCGTGAAGTATGGCACTTCAATATTGTTTTTAAATACAGAAAATATTAAGCACTGTCCAAGGTTTGAACTCATAACCTTTTACATAATAAGCCCAATACCTTCACTGTTACGCTACAGCAGCTTATCTGTCTATATAACTTCTTGAGAACTATAATACGTGACGCAAAATACTGACAAACACTGTTTGCATGACTATGAATATTCACGCTTCGTCGAAGTACAATAGGAAATAAACAGTTACCGCTGTTTTTTATTGCGAAAAAGCGGTTCGTGGGATTGATACAAACACCTTTCCTTGCTATCGCCTGAATTAGGAGGCCTATTGCTTGTTTGGTTTAATTAATTAATAGAATATGAAGCAATTGGTATAAAGAATGCTTTTTCCAAACTTTCTATAAAATAAGTCTGCCATCAAGAGATTGCTTTTGTTCTATTAGTTTATTTATGACTGAACGTTTCTAAAAATGGTTCAAATGGCTCTGAGCACTATGGGACTTAACTTGTAAGGTCATCAGTCCCATAGAACTTAGAACTACTTAAATCTAACTAACCTAAAAACATCACACACATCCATGCCCGAGGCAGGATTCGAACCTGCGACCGTAGCAATGTCGGTTTAGCAGCAGCTGACACAGACCTCTAAGTCATAGTAGAAAAAACAAATTGTGTGATGGTGTACACTGATTGGATGTGTCACAACCGAAGAACCAGTATACACTACTGGCCATTGAAATTACTACACCAAGAAGACATGCAGATGATAAATAGGTATTCATTGGACAAATATATTATACTAGAACTGACATGTGATTACATTTTCACGCAATTTGGGTGCATAGATCCTGAGAAATCAGTACCCAGAACAACCACCTCTGGCAGTAGTAACAGCGTTGATACGCCTGGCCATTCAGTCAAACAGAGCTTGGATGGCGAGTACAGGTACAGCTGCCCATACAGCTTCAACACGATACCACAGCTCATCAACAGTCGTGACTGGCGTATTGTGACGAGCCAGTTGCTTGGCCACCATTGACCAGACGTTTTCGATTGGTGAGAGATCTGGAGAATGTGCTGGACAGGGCAGCAGTCGAACATTTTCTGTATCCAGAAAGGCCCGTACAGGACCTGGAACACGTGGTCGTGCATTATCCTGCTGAAATGTAAGGTTTCGCAGGGATCGAATGAAGGGTAGAGCCACGGGTCGTAACACATCTGAAATGTAACTTCCACTGTTCAAAGTGCCGTCAATGCGAACAAGAGGTGACCGAGACGTGTAACCAATGGCAACCCCATTCCATCACGCCGGGTGATACGCCAGTATGACGGTGACGAAAAACGCTTCCAACATGCGTTCACCGCGATATCGCCGAACACGGATGCGACCATCATGACGCTGTAAACAGAACCTCGATTCATCCGAAAAAATGCCGTTTTGCCATTCGTGCACCCAGGTTCGTCGTCGAGTACACCATAACAGGTGCTCCTGCCTGTTATGCAGCGTCAAGGGTAACCGCAACCATGGTCTCCGAGTCGATAGTCCATGCTGTTGCAAACGTCGTCGAACTGTTCGTGCAGGTAGTTGTTGTCTTGCAAACGTCACCATCTATTGACTCAGGGATCGAGACTTGGCTCCGTCAACTGTGTAGAATGTTTATAGCCAGCGCCGAACGAAGCTTTCTCCTGAAACACGAGGTAGTAGAAAAGATAGTATGAGCAGTTGCTGTGGTGTTTCTTGTTGTGAAAATTAGGAAGACTCCACATCATACGGGGCATGGAGTAACGACAAGAATTTTGCTACTGCATTGCGACACATCTCCAAACTATGCACAGGTACTGCAGTCCAAAGGAGATCTGCGTCTCTCAGGTTGCATTCATGTCTATTACCCAAACATTCTCTCCCACCTCGTTATTTTGTACTATCCAACACAGAATACGTACTAACTATAAAAACTCCACCAGCGTCATCCGTTAAAGAACTCGGTAAGATATTACCGCGTCTCCGTCTTCTGATATATCTGAAACAAATACAGTCTGCTTTCCAGCACTGACCATATGTGGCGATCCTGTTACACATGCAGGTATTGGTTCATCGGAGCAGGTGGCTCGTGATCGAAGTCGCTTCCACAGACTAGTGTAAAGTTCCGTGACCTATACTGTAGGAGGATCATATCCAACGAACTATCAGACACACGAGAGGGTTTCTGTATTGTTCCTACTGGCCATTAAAGTTGCTACACCACGAAGATGACGTGCTACAGACGCGAAATTTAACCGACAGGAAGAAGATGCTTTGATATGCAAATGATTAGCTTTACAGAGCATTCACGCAAGGTTGGCGCCGGTGGCGACACCTACAACGTGCTGTCATGAGGAAAGTTTCCAACCGATTTCTCATACACAAACAGCAGTTGACTGGCGTTGCCTGGTGAAACATGAGGAGAAATGCGTAACATCACGTTTACGACTTTGATAAAGGTCGGATTGTAGCTTATCGCGATTGCGGTTTATCGTATCGTGACATTGCTGCTCGCGTTAGTCGAGATCCAATGACTGTTAGCAGAATATGGAATCGGTGGGTTCAGGAGAGTAATACGGAACGCCGTGCCGGATCCCAACGGTCTCGTATCAATAGCAATCGAGATGACGGACATCTTATCCGCATGGCTGTAAGGGATCGTGGAGCCACGTCTCGATCCCTGAGTCAACAGATGAGGACGTTTGCAAGACAACAACCATCTGCACGAACAGTTCGACGACGTTTGCAGCAGCATGGACTATCAACTCGGAGACCATGGCTGCGGTTACCCTTGACGCTGTATCACAGATAGGAGCGCCTGCGATCGTGTACTCAACGACGAACCTGGGTGCACGAATGGCAAAACGGCATTTTTTCGGATGAATCGAGGTTCTGTTTACACATCATGATGGTAGCATCCGTGTTTGGCAACATAGCGGTGAACGCACATAGGAAACCTGTACTCCTCATCGCGAATCACCCGGCCTGATGATATGGGGTGCCATTGGTTACACGTCTCGTCACCTCTTGTTCGCATTGACGGCACTTTGAACAGTGTACGTTACATTTCAGATGTGTTACGACCGGTGGCTCTACCCTTCATTCGATCCCTGCGAAACCCTACATTTCAGCAGGATAATGCACGACCGCATGTTGCAGGTCCTGTACGGGCCTTTCTGGACACAGAAAATGTTCGACTGCTGCCCTGGCCAGCACATTCTCCAGATCTCTCACCAATAGAAAACGTCTGGTCAATGGTGGCCGAGCAACTGGCTCGTCACAATACGCCAGTCACAACTGTTGATGAACTGTGGTACCGTGTTGAAGCTGCATGGGCAGCTGTACCTGTACAAGCCATCCAAGCTCTGTTTGACTCAATGCCCAGGTGTGTCAAGGCTGTTATTACGGCCAGAGGTGGTTGTTCTGGGTACTGATTTCTCAGGATCTATGCACTCAAATTGTGTGAAAATGTAATCACATGTCAGTTCCAGTATAATATATTTGTCCAATGAATACCCGTTTATGATCCGCATTTCTTCTTGGGGTTGCAATTGTAATGGCCAGTAGTGTACGTATGTCGTGAAAAAGTACTCTATGTTCGCTTTTCAGCTATATATATATATATATATATATATATATAAGAAGCAAATGATGGCGCCGCAACAGGCACTACCGTGTTTCTTCCCCTGGCGCTCTTACTGACTGCACATTAGGCAGAAGGTAGACTAATTGTTTTATTGTATGTATTACGATAATTACAGTCTTAGCGAGATCCATTTGTCGGAGAGCTTGAATCACGTCGCCTTAAATACATATCACATGATCAATGTAAGAAGCTGGCTTCACTTTAAATTTACGTTACGAAGTCCGATGTCATTTTTGTAGACTCCTTTTATTAGAAAACCAAGACAGGCGATAAGTTTTCTTTTTTAACTTTCTTCTCGCGGTCGCGCTTCCTCTTATTAATGAGAAACCGACGATTACTAGTTACGCCAATATCATTGCAGCTCCCACCACTGTCTCAATTTGCTTACTTTATCCTTTACGATCAATATTCAAAATGTAATCTCACAGGGAAAGAGCAATACGGTAAAGAGGGAAATGGCAAGTACTAGAAGTGCTCACCGCCAAGCTTCGTAGGTGGCTTCCGGAGTAAAGATGTAGACATAGACATAGATGTAGATGCAGACATAGACTGTAGTTCTTCTCTTACCCGTGGAATGTGAAGAGAGAGAGAAAAAATGCTGTTACAGAAAGTAATTCCTTCGACACACTGTACGGGAGGTTGTGGAGTATACGCAGTCTTAATAGTGACCCGTTTTATTACAGTTGTACAAATTAACAATATAACTTGAAATAACATGGCGACCCTCTCATCTGGGTGTACGCGTACAACGATGGTGTCCCAACAGCCCGCCTTTCCATGCTCTATCAAATCATAAGACATGCATGCAGTCTTACAGTATCGTATCACTAAACATACATAAAGAGGCAGAAAAACATTAAAAAATATGCTGGTAAGGAGACGCCAGACCACACATGACATGTAGAATTCAGAAGAGTTCAGTGAGACTAGCGATGATATAACCAAATACTAAATGATCTCAGCGTCAGCTCTACTGCACTCCCTGTAAAAGAATCTTAATACTAACTAAATTTAGTGGAAAGGGTTCAAGGCTTTCCTATTTTTAGTTAGCTGGTAAAATAACGTCGAAAACGCAGTTAAGTTTACCATTGGTAACTTTATTCTACTCACAAAACATCGTTTATAAATTGCACTATTCATAAAAGGAAATGTTTTAATACAGGATGGTAAAAACCAACTGCGTTCAACAAAAATGTGAACGAATATTCCCTGAATGGGTTTCCAAGTTCTACAATGGATCGAAGGATGACGTATGCCATATCACATCTATAATCTAGGTTTCATTAAAGTTTCACAAAAGAGAAAACTATCCAAATGGTCTACAGTGACCCTCAATTATCTTTAATAACTTATATAACTTGTCGTAAATTACAGTGGCTGATGTGGCTTCTCAATAACTACACTATATAAAAGAAAAATCATCGCGTTTCAGATCTGTTCTTCAAGTGGCAAATGTGAACACCATGAGTTTTAATTAACGATCGACACCAGTATTACGCAAAAAGGGGGTGTAACAGATGAGACTTCTGCAGTTCTGAGTGAAGCCTTATGCGCTCAAAAATGCGGCATCGCGTGCGTTCATTACCTTGTCCGTGTTTAGGCAGCGTCAGGGCGACAGCGGCCGACGCACCAGCAGTCCAGCTCGCCGTCTCGAAACCAACTCTGCTCTAACTTCTGCTTACTACAATTTACCGAAGTTGGTTTAAAAAAACTATCTGGCTATGTTTTCATCTGACCAGTCAGGGTCTCAATGTTAACCTTAAGCTCCGCCTACAAAAATTCTGTCTATCCAATGAGAAACGTTATACTTTTCGTTGTGGGGCAATGTTTTTTAAAGTTTACAACGTAACAGAGACGCTAAAAAGTCTCACGCTAAAACCTGCACCTGGTGTGGTCCTTTTAGCGTTATCGTGAGATCTATACTGTTCTTCTGGAGGGCTCTATCTTTTAACATGGGCTGGAGGATTGTCCTAATGTAACAGACACGCGAAAAAGTCTCACGCTAAAACTTGCAGGTGGTAGTGGCCCTTTTTGTGTTATCGTGAGATCTATACTGCTTTTCTGAAGGGCTCTAGCTTTTAACATGGGCTGGGGATTGTCCTTGACGTACCTGAGACGCGAAACAGTCTCACGCTAAAACGTGCGGGTTGTATAGTTGTACAGGTAGGCTCGCGGCGTGGGTGCCCAGCCCCTCCCTTATCGTAGGGCCTTCTAGCTTAACACGGTTCTGCTTTCGGCTTCTGTCCTCGTTTCTCCCCTCGGAACTGCGTCTGCCTCATGGTGGGAAGGTACGACATGCATTTAGGCATTCTTGTGTTAGTCTGTGGTATTCCATTTGCCCACTCGTCACTCGCATTACTTTGGTTAATTTAATGTCACGATTTATTCCGAGCTATGTGACATACTACTGGATTTGCTTATCATGTCAGGGTTTTCATGGAAGGTGTTGGATTTGCCTGACACCTTACAAGACCGTTTAGCGTTATAGGAGGGAAGTATCTCGTGAAATACTGGCAATAGACTTTTCGTTTCACTTAGCTCAAGTGTCGTAATTCGCACCACTCGTAGATAGCAAGGACTGGCAGCGGTGAGTGAAAGCTTGAAGTATTTTGACTTCTACCGGCATCTACCGAGCTGCACTCGGCCACTAGTGCTTACTGTGAAATTTACTGTGACAAAATTCGGGAGTTTACTCATGTTCTATACTTTTGGTGTAATTCATAAATATAATGCAAATTATACGCACTGAAACAAGAAAAACGCTATCAGTATTATAAATGTTTAAAATGATGCTATTATAACGAAAAAGTCTTGGAAGTATGAATTTAATCCTCAAGCATCTAAAATATGCAGACATGCATGCAACATGAAATTCCGTGGAAATCGGGGCTCCAGTGATGACGTACACCTGAAGGGAGAATGCATCCTGCGAGGAAAGCTTCCATCGGACGAATGTCAAACGGCTTGTTTTCTTATCTGTGTGTACATGCTTATCTCTCGTCGGGCGGAACATTTTAAATATCCTCCACGACTTTATCCAGAAGGCAGCACGCACTGTGGAGTCATGGGTGCACAGAAATGACGAGGAAAGAGATGTTGTCGTAAGCTACAGCAGCATATAGTGTATGCATGAGACGATGTAATTCCAGCTAAGATCTTAAAAGTCTGCGTTAATAACCCCAGAGAGAGAAACCGCTTTGGAGCCATTCAGGCGGATTTCCTACTAACTAATTCGTATTTTCTTTTTTATTCGTTAGTGACGATTACCTATGCTTTATTCTCTGAAGTTCTGAAATACAGGAATCATAGCTTTGATCTCTATCGTGATGATTCCGATGATACAGTGTCGTTAACAACAACAGAAATCGAACTTACCATCAGTAAATCTGTTTCTATTACGGACGCGTCAATAAATGTAACCAACATGGTAAAACCTCTTATCATTCCTCGTTTTATTTTATTCCGTAAACAATGAAAAATATATGGTTCGCTATTTTCGGAACTATAAACCGCATAACAAAAGTTATTTGTTGTGGTCCTCAGTCCGAAGACTGGTTTGATGCATCTCTCCATGCTACTCTATTCTGTGGAGGCCTCTTCATCTCGGAATGACTACTGCGACCTACTTCCTTCTGAACCTACACACATAAAGAAAAGTTTTCCGTTACCTCGGTCCCGAGAGTTCCGGAACCTGTACAGAAAATCGGAATAGAAATTACCATAAACATCATTTCTGCTCTTTCTATTGCTCATGAAAACCACACATTGCATGTTGCATCACCATACAGCGAGACCTTCAGAAGTGGTGGTCCACATTTCTGTACACACTGGTAACTCTAATACCCAGTAGCACGTCCTCTAGCATCGATGCATGCCTGTATGCGTCGTGGCATACTGTTCACAAGTTCATCAAGACACTATTGGTCCAGATTGTCCCACTCTCCAACGGCGATTCGGGGTAGATTCCTCAGAGTGTTTGGTGGGTCACGTCGTCCATAAATAGCCCTTTTCAGTCTATCTCAGGCATGTTCGACAGGGTTCATGTCTGGAGAGCATGCTGGCCACTCTAGTAGAGCGATCGTTATCCTAAAGGAAGTCATTCACAAGATGTGCACGGTGGACGCTCAATTGTCGTCCATGAAGAGGAATGGCTCGCCAGTATGCTGCCGACATGGTTGCACTATCGATCGGAGGATGGCATTCACGTATCGTACAGCCGTTACGCCGCCTTCCATAACCACCAGCGGCGTACGTCGGCCCCACATAATGCCACCCCAAAACATCATCAACCCCCACATTGCTGCTCTCGCTGGACGGTGGGTCTAAGGCGTGCAGCCTGATCGAACTGCCTCCAAGCACGCCTCCGACGATTGTCTAGTTGAAGACATATGCGACACTCATCGGTGAAGAGAACGCGATGCCAATCCTGAGCGGTCCATTCGGCATGTTGTTGGGCTCATCTGTATCACGCTGCATGGTGTCGTGGTTGCAAAGATGGACCTCGCCCTGGACGTCGGGAGTGAAGTTGCGCGTCATGCAGCGTATTGCGCAGAGTTTGGACGTAACACGACGTCCTATGACTACACGAAAAGCATTGTTCAACATGGTGGCAGGCTACATTTTATATCCTCTCTGATTCGTCCATCATCAGTTATTTTGCTGGCCAAATAACAAAACACATCTACTACTTTAAGTGTCTCATTTCCCAGTCTAATTACCTCAGCATCACCTGATTTGATTCGGCTACATTCCATCATCCTTGGTTTGATTATGTTGATGTTCATCTTATATCCTTTTTTCAAAACACTGTCCATTCCGATCAACCGCTCTTCCAAGTCCTTTGCAGTCTCTGACAGAACTACATAGTCAGAGATAAACCTGAAGGTTTTCATTTCTTCTGGCTGGAATTTAATTCATACTGCAATTTTCCATGGTTTCCTTCACTGCTTGCTCAATGTTAAGATTGAAAAACGTCGACGACAGGCTTCAAGCCTGTCTTACTACGTTCTCAACCACTGATTCTCTAAGCCCCTAGATTCTTATAAATGCCGTCTGGTTTCTTCAAATGGTTCAAAGAGCTCTGAGCACTATGGGACTTAACATCGGAGGTTCAAATGCTTCTGAGCACTATGGGACTTAACTTCTGAGGTTATCAGTCCCCTAGAACTTAGAACTACTTAAACCTAACTAACTTAAGGACATCACACATTTCCATGCCCGAGGCAGGATTCGAACCTGCGACCGTAGCGGTCGCGCGGTTCCAGACTGAAGTGCCTAGAACCGCTCGGCCACACCGGGCGGCTGTCTGGTTTCTGTACAAGTTGTAAATAGTCTTTCGTTCCCTGTGTTTCACCCCTGCTATTTTCATAACTTCAAAGAGGGGATTAAAGTCCACATTGTCAAAAGTTTTCTAGTAGTCTACAAATGCTATAAACATTGGTTTGCCTTTCCTTACCTACCTTCTAAGATAGGTCGTGTTTTCCTACATTTCTCTGGAATCCAAACAGGTTTTCCCCGAGGTCGCGTTTCTAATAGTTTTTCCATTCTTGTGTAAAGAATTAGGGTCAGTATTTTGCAACCGTGACTTATTAAACTGGTACTTCGGTAATATTCACACCTGTTTTCTTTGGAATTATTATTGCGATATGCGCTCACGAAATCTTGGTAGCTTACACATGTATATTTCAGCTGAAATAAGGCAACGATCCCAAACTCGTAAAAAAAATATTAAGGTCAGTAGCGTGAAGTTTTGAAATTGCTACGCTGGGAATAGCATTTAAGACGCTCCGTATTTGTTTCTCACTTGTGTCATTTTGATCTAAAGTTTCGTGACGAATTTTTGCCTCATGTATCGACGAGAGAAAACGCCAGAGAAAATCACAGGCGGCTCTTTGTCTTTTGGTTTTTACAGTAGTGTGAGTTTGAATGTTTGTGAACGAAATGGATAAACAGCTAGCGAAAGTTTATCGGAAGGTGTGGACGCAGCTCATGAGTACAGTTAGGGACTTGGCCTGTGGGAAAAGCGGCAGAGCAGAGAATCGAAGAGTTTCAGACGTGGTGCTACAGATGAATGTTGAAAATTAGATGCGCTGATGAGATAAAGAATGAGGAGGTTCTCCGCAAAATCGTCGACGAGAGGAGCATGTAGAAAACACTGACAGGAAGACGGGACAGGATAATAGGACGGGTGTCGGGGGATAACTTCCAGGATACTTGCAGGCAGTAAAAACTTGTAGGAGGAGACAAATAGGAATACGAGTATTTCCAAGAAATACTTGACGTCGCTGCACGCAAGTACTGCTCTGAGTTGAAGTGGTTGGCGCACGAGGGGAATATGTCAAAGCAGCTACGATTGTGTGTGTGTGTGTGATTTTGAATTTTTTTTGCGGGAGGAGGGGGGGGGGGTGCTGTACGGGATAAATGTGTCCATACATCAAAAAAAAGTTTCAAATGGCTCTGAGCACTATGGGACTTAACATCTATGGTCATCAGTCCCCTAGAACTTCTTAAATCTAACTAACCTAAGGACATCACACAACACCCAGCCATCACGAGGCAGAGAAAATTCAGACCCAACCGGGAATCGAACCCGGGAACACGGGCGTGGGAAACGAGAACGCTTCACACTTTATTCAGGTTTTGGAGCAACTAAATACCAAAAGTAAATTACCATTTAGCCATACTTAAAATCAGCTTGAAAACATATCAATATATTAATATTTTAATGTTATAAGTGTCTATTTATACTTTGCATATTATTACATACATCATCTAACACTAGCCCAATAAATTTATCCAATTTTTGAAAGTAGAAGATTGTTTTTAAATATTTTTTCCAGCCCTTCATCAAATTTCATTTTGGCTTTTCCCTTTCGTTTGCCTCATCACACCGAATAGAAATTTTGTCTAGGTCATCTTGTAGCGACCTACAGTCACTTTCTTCGACACCTTTCTGTACACCACGGCATCATCAGCGAACAACAGTAGATGGCTATTCACCCTGTCTGCCAGATCATTTATATAGCTACAAACTGGCAACGGTCCTATCACACTTCTCTGGGGCACTCCTGATGTTACCCCTGTCCCACCGGCCGAAGTGGCAGAGCGCTTCTACGCACACAGTCTGGAACCGTGAAACCGCTACAGTAGCAGGTTCGAATCCTGCCTCGGGCATGGATGTGAGTGATGTCCTTAGGTTAGTTAGGTTTAAGTAATTCTAAGTTCTAGGGGACTGATGACCTCAGAAGTTAAATCCCATAGTGCTCAGAGCCATTTGAACCATTTGAACCCCTGTCCCAATGAACAATCGCCGTCAAGGACGACATGGCTTCTGTTATTTAAGAAGTAATACACTCATCAAAAAACATTATGCATATTTCCAAACCTCGCACCAATAATCTCTAAGGACGCTCTTTTTATGTTTATGTGCTTGCGTACATAACGCGAACTCGTTCATGGCTCCCAATCTGCCCCATCAGGGGCCGTGCAACCACGGCTTATAAACAAACTCTGTACACCGGAGCTGAGTTGTTGTGAATGTACAGTTGTCTGTGTGCCTCGCAGTGCAGCACAATGCCTCGGAACAGGCTCACCATGGCAGACCATATCAGAATCGTCACATTCATGGGACAAAACATGAGACAAGCTGACGTTGCGAATATTGTCCACGTTAATCAAAGTGTTGTCTCCAGACTGTGGACAAAGTTCCAGGGAATGCAATAAATAGCGGATCGACACCGCGAAGGCCGTCCACGCAAAACTACAGAAGCTCAGGACCCTACAAAGACAGCGGCTACTCTGCGCCAGGAGCGTCGAGAAGCCACAAGGGCTACCGTAAGTACTCAAACTGTGCGCAAAAGACTTCAAGATGGTGGGCTGTACAGCCGAAGACCTCTCAAGACTCCACCACTCCGTCTACGTCACAGAGGTGCTCATGTAAGATGAGCCAGAGCACGTGAACATTGGACACGAGACCAATGGACCAAACCACTGTACACAGACGAACTGGGAATAGGCTTGCACCCTGACGATAGCTCTGTTGGCATATGGAAGCGAACAGGGGAACGCAATTATTCCTCAATGACTGTGGAACGTCACCAACGATCCGGTGTCTCAGTCGTATTCCGGACAGGTGTCATGGACGACCGCCGCACAACACTCGTTCCAATTGAAGGCAACGTGACAGCTGCAGTGCATGAAAACAGTATTCTCCGACCCATATTCAGTGGTTTCACAAAGACTGTAAGGGAAGGGTTCACTCTACAGGATGATAACGCCCGATCTCATCGCAGTGTGTGTCGGTATCTGACAGAGCGTGGGTTCCGAAGAAAGGGTTGGCCAGCATGCTCACCGGATATGGGTTGCATAGAGCAAGCATGGAACTTGTCTAGTCGTTAGCATCACCCATTAACGGTTGGAGCTCTTAGGAATGCTGCCATTGAGGAGTGGGACAATATGTCTCGAGAGGCCTGTAACTAGTTGGTACTGAGCGTGGCCCGTCGCATTCAAGAGTGCCTGAGGGTTCGTGGAGGATCTACACATTTTTGAAGAGTGTCCTCAACACACCATTTCACGTGTTATGATATTGTGGGGAATTGCAACTTCTTTGTTTTTCAAATAATGTTCTTTTTCATTTCATCATCGGCTCAAAGAGAGTACATAGTGTAGTTCTCTTTCGCGTATTATTCTGTATTAAAAAAAATACAGTGCAAGACATCTATTTCATTTCAAGATACGAGAACCAATGATATGCTTAACTTTTTTTGATGGGTTTACTCATCTATATGGGGTCTCCCATTATAGATTTAATGTCCCATATGTCATCGTTCAGGCTGCATTGAGCCGGTATATTCCACGTGTCTTGAATGTGGCCTTAAGGTGTCAACGCTTTCCAGAAGTTTCCGAGTGCTATTTGTTAAGATATCTTTCAGCGTAGGCATATTAAGTTTCTCGTGAAGGTCTCGACTACGGGCCCAGCTGGCTACTTTCAAGATTTTTCGAAAGCACCCATTCTGAATTGTTTGCAATAGTGTGACGTTTGAGTTGCAAGTAGTGCCTCACGTGGAACATCCATACACCATAGCAGATAGAAGTGTTGATGTGTAGAGTGAAGTTTAATTTGTACGTTCATGTTCGAACTTCTGAGAAGGGTCTACAGTTTGTGTATGAACTTTATCACTTTTCCACACTTGACAAAATATATATGTGCCTTGGATGGAAATTTGCTGGCTAGTGTAACTCCTTTTTCTTGTTTATTCTCGTTCCATACTGATTGTATAGAATTTTTTCCGTTGTTCTGAGGACTTCCTCTAGATCTTCTTCTGTCTCCGTGACTATAGCAATATCATCTGCATAACGTACCATGTCTTTCTTCTGCCCATTAATTTTGATCCCCACCTCAGTAACAAATGAAGAGGTGCTTAGAAGAGTACAGGAAACCAGATCTCTGTGGAGGCACATCCAAACAAGAAGAGACAAACTTGTAGGGCACATCCTACGACACAACAATATCATTGGAACAATAGCAGAAGGAGTTATTGAGGGAAGGAATCGGCGGGGGCGACCAAGGATATCATACATGCAACAGATCATGAATGACGTTGGATGTAACACATATGTGGAAATGAAGAGGAAAGCAGACAGAAGAGAGGAATGGCGCTCTGCTGCAAACCAACCTCAGGGTTGAACACTAAAAGAAGAAGTGTAACTCCAGAGAAGCGGACATAAGTTATTCATGGGATGTATCTTGCGTGAAGCAGTAAATTTTCTCGCAAATCCGCTCTTTTTTGTGAAATTAATACTGCGGTCGTCTTTGCCTCGTCTAGCTTGATGATAATGTCCTTAGACCATCTGCCTGTAGTCTTTGGATTGTTGCTTTCATCCTTCTACAACTGGTTAGTTGGGCCAGCTGGTAAGTTAGACCCCGTGTTTCGTATTATTTCTCTCATTTCCGAGGGAGAGATCAGTTTCGATTGAGTTTGTGGAGCTGCTTCACGTATTTTGATTATCGAATACCTTATTGGTGCTCGTTCACCCTCTATTCCATCGAAGTATCGTTCGCCAAGCGTGTTGTGTAATTCATAAGTAATTGCGAACAACTCAGGCATGTGTAGGGGATCTCTTACGAGTCCCTGAGGTCCCTGAAGTACCGGTTTAGGAAGTTTCGGTTCCCTTAAGTTTCGAGCCTATTGCCAGCCGCATTTGTCACGGAAGAGAAGTCGTTCCATCCTGTGTTCCCACAACTCTGCACGCCACTCTACAGCGCTGGATATCTGATGGAGCCCTCTTCTGTCAGCCGAGTTCCTGTAACGTCCCCACCGTCTTCGATCTCTGTTCTCGACTGTTTTTCAGTCCTGTAGCACCAGTGAATATTCCTGAACGTAAGGCGTATTGAATTCAGCTGTCACAGATGGTAGGCAATACACCGTTTTGGTGGCGCCAGTCAATATATCAACCGCAGAATCTATTTCCTCTTTTGTCAGTGTGGGTCTAATGCTATTCTGCAGTTTAGTATCAAACTGATCCCAATTGGAAATTCTCCTCATTTTGGATCTATAGTGTCTGTTATTTTGCCAATTACCGGTCTATGGTCCGAAGAAAGATTGTTAATAGTCCTCAATTGAGGATCGAATCGTAAGTTTTTTAATATTGGTATGTTCAATACGTCAGTTTGTTGGTCAGCATTTCTTGGTATCAACATACGATTACACAGCCAACTAGTTGCACGTAACTGGTACGTGCACTGACGTAGATTTCGACACCTACTTGGGGTGCCTTCATCAGAATAAAATTATGATAAATCATAAAATTACATTTCTAAAAAGCAGTGGTTGTAATTTAGAGCAGTTATGCTCAAGTTAAAAATGAAATAAAACGTTCTAGCCTTTACCACGTGTGGGCAGCTAGGAACAACATCAGAAGGATCCAAATAAGAAACATACCATTATTTGAATGCATCATCAAATAATTATCACTATAAAACAGACAGTGTTCATTTTCGAGTGTTACGCAAAGCACAATTCATGGAAAACCCGTGCGGAGCTGTTTTCTGAAGACCTTAAGACTGAAAATACTCCGGCAAAACCTCCAAAAAGTCTAAACTGAAAAACCTTTTAGCAAAACGATGTGAAATGGTCTCCATAGCGAATAACAAGTGTATCTATCCGAAAAGAGTTGGAATAGTACAAGAGATTTAGTGGAGTGATGGAAAGCAAGTGGACACCAAGAGATCATTGTGTCGAAACATAGTCTAAAGTGACCTGTGCCTTAATCCTTCAAAATTGATTGCTGTGCATTAGTTTAAGCGTCCAGAAGTCTTTGATGTATTGAGACTTGCAGGCGGTTTCTGAGTGAACAGGAATAAGGTTTTTTGGATCTTATTTTTTTCGTTTCTTCAGATGAGGCCTAGTTCAACAAATCAGTGTACATGAACTCACAGAACACACCCCATCAAGCATCAGAAACTACCCGAGTGCCATCCAGAATCGTTGCATATTCCCAAGATTGTTGGTAGGTGTGCATTGTCGTGTCTGAGTAATAATACGATTCTTTAGTAAAACTATTAATGCTCACCGATAAGTCCTGAAAGTATTCAGCCCATTTGTAGATCAATTCGTAGAAGGTGAACGACTGCGTGGTCACATTCAACAAGACGGAACAGCTACATGCATAGCCTTGACAACCTTGTGACGCTGTGGTGTGTCGGATGTGCATGGGGTGTTTGGTGACGAGAGGACAAACAGCAGAGGCAGAACAATCTCGTGGTCACCTCGATCGCCTGATTTTTGTTCCTGTGATTTTCGTCTGCAGGGCAAAACGAAAGGTCAGATGGTGATTTGATAAGTCTGGTAAATATCCATGAAAGAATGGAAAATTTTTGGTGTGCCTTTATGGCTGGTAACTTTTATTATACCACGTATCGTATCAAGAATTCAAATTTGATTTAAAAATGAGACCAGGACGCGATGTTCACCTTTTCTCCTGGCACCAAAATATAAAAAAACGATTATAAAATCCTACAAAATCAGAATAATAAATATTGACCTAAAGAGGAAACCGAGGCAAAATGGGAGTTTTGGGCAGAGAGAGATAAAATTCTCAAATAGAAATCACGAAAGTACTAAAATATACAAACCAAAACAACCAGAAGAACACGATTCGACGGTTGGCACTGAAGACGCAAAAATACAACTTAAAGGCCAGACAACAATACAAAAAAACCATAAGCGATACCAATGCATATGGCTGAAACTGACGGCAATTAAAGAAGCTCTGTAATCAGAACAACATTTGTCGCCTTTTTGCCCCATAGTACTGGCAACCCGGTGTTCCTCCTCGTTAGTTTGTTAACCAAATCTGGGCTAGCGCACCCGTTATCGATGTAAATACAGCAACCCTTTTCGAGCAACTCATGAGCAATCTTCAACACAATTCGACTTTTTTCTCTTCAGGATGCTGAATGTCGTAATTTGCATCCTCTTCAGTATAAAAAATGTGAAACGTCAACACTGGCCGACAGTCATGTCTAATGGAGGAAGCATTACCTAATAGCAGCAAGACGCCTGCCAGCTTAAAACTCGTCATACCCACTGGTCACACGCTGCAGAAAGTTGAGGGCAGATGTATCCGTGGAACCTTCTGAACGAGCAAAAAAAAAAAAAAGGTTCAAATGGCTCTGAGCACTATGGGTCTTAACATCTGAGGTCATCAGTCCCCTAGAACGTAAAACTACTTAAACCTAACCTGGATGTGAATTTTGATGTAGACGGTCGTGTTATCGTAGCTTTGGCTTCATAGTGAGATCCTAATTGTGGGAATGTTTTCGCAATCGATGCCTAGCCCAGGAAACTCACTCAGAGCAAACTGCTCAACTGTACCCACGGCGTTGGCCTAAATACTGCCCAAGCACTACGGTACTGCAGGCACCACTTTCAGTTACGTGGCCCACTGGGGAGAAGAGGTTTGCAGGGCCAGAGGCCTCTGGCAGTGCTTGGGTTGACGCCTGGTAGCTGAATGGAGTGTACAATGCCTCATGTGTCATCTAAAGAGCTGTTCACTGCAAGGTCCTTCCTAATCCATTTATGGTTTTGGTTGCTGGCTGAGTAGGCACAAGGCCTCGACATACAATTGCTCTGCCTCCCCCAAGCAGAGGAGAAGTGGCAGCACATATAGCCATCCTTGGAAGGGGCTGGGTCCCCACTGGCGGCTGGCGCAGCTGGGGAGCTGAGGCCGATGTCCATCGGCATCATCGCTGGTGTGGCGCGTGGAGCAGCTGAGGACCCCTCCAGGGAGCTGTCTGCAGGCTGGGGCTGAGATGGACAAGAGATATCCAGGGTGGGAATTGTGGAGGACTCCACCTCTGGAAAAAGATAATGGTAATCTTCTGGACCTGGGAAGAAAACTATGGTAAAGCCAATTTTAGTTAGATGCTTGAGGAACACTGTCAGTATTTATGTTCCATCTCAGTCATGAACCAGCCCAGACGGTTGAAAACGACTGCAGGTAACCATTGCTGGCAGGGATCTTGGGGAGAGACATGGTAACAGTTGGACTGTTGAGAGGGGGGTTGAGTATGTACATGACAGTAGTTCCTGAGAGCCATTCAATTGAAAAAAATGTGGGATTGATTGTGAAGGGTCTGCCGTGTGATCATGGTAGACATGTGTGAGACAAAAGGGAAGCCACTGCTAGAGTCTATGGTGATTAAGCAGGGGTACCCAGGGAAAGGACCGACAAAATGCAGCTGTATCCAGGACCAGAGGCAGAAGCATTGGGACAAGGGTAAAAACCACATAGAGCAGTGACCTGTTTGCTCTGGCAGGTGAGTCAATAAGTAACCATGTGGGATATTGCCGCGACTATGCCGTGCCAGCAGACATGTTGACAGGCCAAGTGCTTGGTGAGCTCAATGCCCCAGTGCTTGATATGCAAGAGACAGGAGACACGATGCTGGAGGGCCGACAGAATCTCACTCCTGATGTTTTCACTGTCCCCCTGGAGCAGTAGCACTCATTGAGGTTGGACACCTAGTTCCATCGATACCAGTAGGTCTGGACCCCCAAGTATCATAGCTGGTCGTTCCAGACAGAGTACTTTATGGGGCATTGGGCCGTTGGTGGTGTGGCGTGCGACGAGTTTGGCTGGCAACGGAATGTTGGTCATTGCTACCTGGACAACAACGTGCAGGTGGAAACGGACTTTAAGATCCATATTCAAGGCAGGCTCATGGCCCAGGGCAGAGGCAAGAGGAAGTCAGCAGGAGGAGATTAGCATTTGCATTTCAGGTTGAGCCCTGCATCCGAGTTGTCCACGTATGCACAGTTGACATTCATTTTGAGTACTCCTTGGCACGTTTCATCCCTATATCTGGATTTCCCACAAGAGGCGCACTTAGCACGCTGGTAGTAGCACTGATGCCTCCAGTGATGAATCAGTCACTGGCTGCAAGAAGGGAATTGTTGAACGCAGTGTTTAGCTGATGGTCGTTGCGTGCTTTGTATGAATCCGACTGGGGTGGGGGGTGTGACCGGGGCCGAGGGAGACCCATTGGTCTGGGAGTGGCCAAGGATCTGAGAGACTCTTCTTAAGCTCGGTATTGGGAGTGCGTGTTTCTAACGAATGGTCCCTCGGTTTAAAGATATCTCTGCACAGACCTTCATTGGTGGATCGAGGATTGAACTTAACTAAATGCTTCACAATATCGTACTCTTACGGGATGCATGATTTTAGTGATCAGAAGAGTGCACATGACGTTCTCATATACATATTGGAGGCGATTTTAATTTAGATGGAGAACATTTATTCACAGAGTGGAACCTATTCCTGAACTTCATTAAACATATAACTTCTATAAAATCTTAACACCCCAGTTACTTATTAGCAAACAGTGTTGATTCTCATTACTCAGCGGGGATCAGGCTGGGTCATGAACGCAACATGGATGCACACACATGCTCACACAGAGAGACTGAAAAATTCAAAGAATAACCGAACGTAAGGTTCAGCATTTTTAGTAGAAGTTGAGTGTATACAACTGGCTTGTCCCTCCCTGTGGAAAAAGATACAAGACTCAATAGCAAACGCAATGCATGAAATGAATCGTGATCACATCCGAATTTAGTTCACTGATTGCAAAATTAACATCCTTGAGAACACCATAACGCCTGACAAATGACAGAAAATTCATTACTCTAAAAAATCTGAGCTAACTCACATCCAAATCGGCTGTCTCAAATGCGCTCAGGTGTGGCACATGATACTCATCACAGACCAGTTCAGCGACTCTTTCACGATTGCATAGCCTATATCCTTGCACAATCACCAAAAAACTTTGAGGGGGCGAAGTGACCAAGCAGCATGACAAACTTTTAGTGGATTCAGTCGGCGTCTCTAATTAGAAGACAGTAGAGACGATGCCCGTTTACGGGTCAACAAAATTTTCCTCCGTTTCAAAGTGTAAGATTTGAACAAAAGTGATCCTCACGCTTGGATGTGAAGTAGCTGACCACGAGGTCGCCCGTTACGAAAACCTGCGCAGATAACGCACCGACGCTCAGCCTACGTGGCTCCCCAAGCTGAACTCAACTGCCATTCCCAGACCTCTGTTGCGATGCTAAAGCAAGAAAATCCACCATAAAACCACAAATTGGATGCTTTTGCAGTTACACCCTCATTCATTCAATCTAGCGATCATCCGTGTTTAGGAAATGTGGTTACAAGTGTACTGAATATCTGATCCTAATGAAAATATGAGGGTTGGAACTTAAATAGTGACAACTATTTATTTACAGCTCGTACAAAATAGACACGTCTTTCAAAGGTTTACTGACCTTGAAAGTAGTCACCAGCATTGTGTATAACCCGTTACCAGCGATGTGGTAGTCGTAGGAAATGCGCTGGGAAAACTTCAGTTCGCATACCGTAGGAAACACTTAGCAGTGCCAGTTGTGTTGACAGTTCGAGCGGCGCGGTCTATTGCCCGACGAATTTGTAGCAGTTCTGAAGCGAATGCCGTGAAGTGTTTTCTTCAGTTTAGAAATCGAGTTGAACTCACAAGCGTTTAAGTCAGGGGAGTGCAGTAGGTGGCATAGCACTTAGCAGCCCCATCAGTCAAACAAATCAGTTACAGCTTGCACTGTACGTGCTCAGGCATTGTCCTGCAAAATGATGGTCAGGTCCTTCTGTCTCTATGCTGCTCATTTTTGGAACACAACCTACGTCCAGCTTAGAGATAGAAGTGATGATACTTTCTGCAGGACCTAACCATCATTTTTCAGGACAATGCTCAACCACGTTCAGTGCAAGCTGTTACTGATGTGTTTGACTGATGGGGCTGCTAAGTGCTATATCACCTATTGCACTCCCCTGACTTAAGTCCCAGTGAGTTCAACTCGATTTCTAAACTGAAGGAAACACTTCACGACATTCGCTTCAGAATTGCTACACATTCGTCGGGTAGTAGACCGCGCCGCTCGAACTGTCAACACAACTGGCACTGCTAAGAGTATCCTGCGACTTCCACATCGGTGGCAACGGGTTACACACAATGCTGGCGACTACTTTGAAGGTCAGTAAAACTTTGAAACATGTGTCTATTTTTTACGAGCTGTAAATCAATAGTTGGCATTACTAAAGCTCCAACCCTTGAAAAACACACGGTTCCCAGCGTGATCTTCTCCTCCGGCATGGACGAATATGAGAAGACACATGCAAAGAAAAGACGCTCCACAGAACTGGTTAACACCACGAAATTATATGAAATAGATATTTAATGACGCCTTTCAGCGCTGTTAATATTAGCTGACAGTGTGTGCAGTGATGGGTGCTGAGAAATGAATGAACTCTATAACGCCGGCCGTGGTTGGCCAAGCGGTTGTTGGCGCTTTAGTCTGGAACCGAGCGACCGCTACGGTCGCAGGTTCGATTCCTGTCTCGGGCATGGATGTACGTGATGTCCCTAGGTTAGTTAGGTTTAAGAAGTTCTAAGTTCTAGGGGAGTGATGACCTCAGAAGTTAAGTCCCATAGTGTTCACAGCCATTTTTGAACTCTATAACGCTAGCTGTTTACTTCTTTGAATGACTCTATCAACACAACAGTAATGGAGAACAGTGAGGACCAAACAAAGTCGCTTTATTTTAAACAGACGCGACCTGATCAATAAAGTATCAGCGCACAGTACGTAATGTGGAGTTGACCACTAGATGCCACGGGAAGCGGACCCTCCAGAACAAAAGGTGGCGTTTTCTGTTGTCGGTAGAGAAGCAATAACAGTAGAACTGGACGGTCACGAGAACACAGTGGCTGGAACGTGTGTTCGTCATTGTGTGTCAGCTGAGTAACAGGTGATTGTAGGAATTACCAATCCGACTAAAGCCGCATAAATCGATTGTTGGTGATGTGACTGCGATGTGGGAACACGAAGAAACAACCACAGCAAAACCAAGACCAGACAGACCTTACGTACTGACGGGCAGGGACCATTTAGCATTGCGTAGAGTGGTTACAAAAAACAGCAAGTAATTAGCTAAAGGAATCGCTCTTGATTCCAAAATGCTACCAGATGGCACTAGGACTGTGTAGGGAGTTACAAAGGGTGGCGTGCAGCCGTCCAACTGCTCATCACAAGCAGCATTTTTCTGTAGCGATGTCTGAGTTTGCATCAAGAGAAATCTCTGACATCGATCAGTTATAGAATTTTAGAATATGATTTTTGCTCGCGTATCAAGTCAATTCTGGAAACCCAGAATCTACTCTGTAGGAATCAACATGGATTACGGAAACAGCGATCGTGTGAGACCCAACTCGCTTTATTTGTTCATGAGACCCAGAAAATATTAGATACAGGCTCCCAGGTAGGTGCCATTTTCCTTGACTTCCGGAAGGCGTTCGACACAGTTCCGCACTGTCGCGTGATAAACAAAGTAAGAGCCTACGGAATATCAGACCAGCTGTGTGACTGGATTGAATAGTTTTTAGCAAACAGAACACAGCATGTTGTTCTCAATGGAGAGACGTCTACAAACGTTCAAGTAACCTCTGGCGTACCACAGGGGAGTGTTATGGGACCATTGCTTTTCACAATATATATAAATGACGTAGTAGATAGTGTCGGAAGTTACATGCGGCTTTTCGCGGATGATGCGGTAGTATACAGAGAAGTTGAAGCATTAGAAAATTGCAGTGAAATGCAGGAACATCTGCAGCGGATAGGCACTTGGTGCAGGGAGTGGCAACCGACCCTTAACATAGCCAAATGTAATGTATCGCGAATACATAGAAAGAAGGATCCTTTTTTGTATGATTATATGATAGCGGAACAAACACCGGTAGCAGTTACTTGTGTAAAATATCTGGGAATGTGCGTGCGGAACGATTTGAAGTGGAATGATAATATAAAATTAATTGTTGGTAAGGCGGGTATCAGGTTGACATTCCTTGGGAAAGTCCTTTGAAAATGTAGTCCATCAACAAAGGAGGTGGCTTACAAAACACTCGTTCGACCTATACTTGAGTATTGCTCATCAGTGTGGGATCCCTACCAGATCGGGTTGACGGAGGAGATAGAGAAGATCCAAAGAAGAGCGGCGCGTCTCGTCACAGTGTTATTTGGTAAGCGTGATAGCTTTACGGAGATGTTTAGCAAACTCAAGTGGCAGACTCTGCAAGAGAGGCGCTCTGCATCGCGGTGTAGCTTGCTGTCCAGGTTTCGAGAGGGGGCGTTTCTGGATGAGGTATCGAATATATTGCTTCCCCCTACTTATACCTCCCGAGCAGATCACGACTGTAAAATTAGAGAGATGCGAGCGCGCACGGAGGCTTTCCGGCAGTCGTTCTTCCCGCGAACCATACGCGGCTGGAACAGGAAAGGGAGGTAATGACAGTGGCACGTAAAGTGCCCTCCGCCACACACCGTTGGGTGGCTTGCGGAGTATAAATGTAGATGTAGATGTAGAAACACCGCTGTGCAGTGGAGGACTAGAAATGAGTAATTGATGACTCACTCTATACCCTGTGGCAGTACGATAGATGCGTTTGGGTTTGGCTACTGTCAGGAGAACGGTACCTGCCAACACTGAATCACATACGAGATTGTGTCACGATATGGGGGTATTTTCTGTGATTAGCGGTTGTACTCCTTACTGCTCTTAAGAGAACGCTAATTTTGGGAGTATCTTGGGTTGGGTTTTGGGAAAGAGACCAGACAGCGAGGTCATCGGCCTCATTGGATTAGGAAAGGACGGAGATGGAAGTCGGCCGTGCCCTTTCAAAGGAACCATCCCGGCATTTGCCTGGAGTGATTTAGGGAAATCACTGAAAACCTAAATCAGGATGGCCAGACGCGGATTGAACCGCCGTCCTCCCGAATGCGAGTCCAGTCTCTAACCACTGCGCCACCCCTCACGGTTGGGAGGATCTGTACACATTCCACAGCACTGTGTACTGCTTACAACACAGGAACTCCTTGAAGCCCACGACCGTTTGTTTCTGCTTGACAGTGCGATGTGTCATAAAACAACGTTTGTGGGGCAATGGCTTAAGGACAGTAAGACTGTTCAAATAGACTGACTGCCCACAGTCCCGACCTGAACCCAACAGAACATTTTTTTGTATGAGCTGGAACGTCGACCTAGCTTCAGATCCCATCGTCGAACTTGGCTACATTATCTGGTTTCGGCTTTTGACGAACAATGCACATCCGTTCCTACACAGACATTCAGGTACATCACTTATGAAACTTCCCCTTAGAAAAATTATGAATGACTGTGCTGGTAAACTTGTACGTTACTTGATTTTCAAACGGCTGAGCAAAACTCAACGTACTCAAACAGTTTTCTCTTTGCTTATTCTGAGAATCACTAAATTGACACACAATACTTTTAGCGCAACGCAGTCAGTCGAAGTTTTGAAGAACATTGGTAAGCACGTCAACACAAAGCAGACCCACTGTAGTCCTGGTAGAGATTATGGTATTGGTGGGCCAACATATGTGCAGACCCACTATAATCTCTACAAGGACTACAGTGGGTCTGCTTTGTGTTGACGTGCATACCAATGTTCTTCAAAACTTCGACTGACTGCGTTGCGCTAAAAGTATTGTGGTGGTCCACCAATACAATAATCTCTACCGGAACTACAGTGGGTCTGCTCTGTGATGACCTACCAATATTCTTCAAAACTTCGATTGACTCTGAAGTGGGTTTGCTCTGTTGTGGCCCCTTAGCTGTCTGCATGTCAAGAGTCAGCACTGTCTTTCCGTTGGAAGGACAACACTACTCCTTCAAGACTGCATGGAAATCCATTACTTCCGTGTGTATTTTCTTGTACTGCTCAGACTTCGTGAAAAAAACTGCAATTACTACTGTGATGAATGATCAGGAGTGTCTTTATGGACTGTGAGAACAATTTTTGCTTTTGACCAACATTGTATCAATAAGTGCGTGCATTTGATATCTTTGTTATTGTAATTATGTAAAATTTTATCAAATCAGTATTGGCCACTGCCCAAAACAATTTGTAAAATTTTTTGTGGGGAGCATTGGGGCTATGTAAGTGGGCTGTTTAGCTTTTTATGTCGGTAACGCCACGTAGCGCTCTGTATGAAAATCACTGAGTGTGCTGTGTGTAGTCTGTGGCTGGTTGGACTCATTGTTGGAATATTTGCTTGTGTAGTGTTGGGCAGTTGGATGTGAACAGCGCATAGCGTTGGGCAGTTGGAGGTGAGCCGCTAGCAGTGGTGGATGTAGGGAGAGAGACGCCAGAGTTTTGAGAGCGGACGATCTGGACGTGTGGCTGTCAGAAAAATGAAATTTGTAAGGCTGGTTGTCATGAACTGATTATATATGTTTGTTCTCTATCAAAATTTTTCATTTGCTAACTATGCCTATCAGTAGTTAGTGCCTTCAGTAGTTAGAATCTTTTATTTAGCTGGGAATATTGGCGCTCGCTGTATTGCAGTAGTTCGAGTAACGAAGATTTTTGTGAGGTAAGTGATTCATGAAAGGTATATGTTATTGTTAGTCAGGGCCATTCTTTTATAGGGATTATTGAAAGCCAGATTGCGTTGCGCTAAAAATATTGTGTCAGTTTAGTGATGATCAGAATAAGTAAAGAGGAAACTGTTTGAGTACGTTGAGTTTTGCTCAGCTTTTTGAAAATCAAATAACGTAGAAGTTTACCAGCACAGTCATTCGTAATTTTGCTAAGGGGAAGTTTCACACTGAATGTGTTCTCAGCAGAGTTCAAGTAAAGGGTGGGCCCGTTCCATATTACTGTCCTCTAATAGATCCTCAGATAGTGTGTGTTTCATTTACACATGCTCATATTGCGACGCGAGTGAAAACGAACCTAATTGAATGGATTACACCGAAGAATTCTCCACCTCTTTCGTTATTAGCGTATAATATACTTAATATCTTGAATTTTTAATGTGAAGGAACAGATGTACCTATTGCGTTGACGACCTCCGACCTCTCGTAGCAACCAAAACATTAACTTTATATCTTGTATCGGGATACAATAGTATCAT
This sequence comes from Schistocerca gregaria, assembly GCF_023897955.1. Lineage (NCBI taxonomy): Eukaryota > Metazoa > Arthropoda > Insecta > Orthoptera > Acrididae > Schistocerca > Schistocerca gregaria. Next base: position 519,294,391 of record NC_064924.1, read on the forward strand.
GTGCTGGTTGATAGGACCCATCCTGAGACATGAAGAAATCGTAATGGGAACAGGTGTTACGGCGGGAAATAGCTGTAGACGAGGGCAAAGACACGACTACATAGAGCAGTGTCTTCTCAACGTCGACTGAAATCCTTACGTAGCGACAGTCAGGTCAGATTAGCGGGGCAGAGCTGGATCAAACCAGTCTTCGGACTGAAGACCACAACAACAACATATCTTATATGGCAGATTTACTAGTTTGAGAAAAAGAGGATACTGAGTTGACTTTTCATATGTTTTCTAACGTATTGTCCAATGCACAATCCCGTTCTGTCATTTTATCGTTATTTTCATAAAAATAAAGAAATTTTATTTAGTGTAATTTTATCCCTTTGCTCTCAGAAGCAATGGTTGGTTGGCAGGAGCATATATTTCGGTGATCACTTCAAAGTACAAGGGAAATCTGTGCAATGTATACACGTAACGATAAAGTTGCCATCAAGCCGAACGGTGGTTCGAACACCACAGTCATTTTCTAACCACGGTCTCGTTGCTTCCTCCGGCCTCGTAACTCATTTAACCAGTCTGTTGTAGGCGGCTCTGCAGTTGAACACGGAATACGAGCCATGGTTCGGCCTCGCATTATTCACATTAACAAATCATTGTCGAACGTTAAAGAACCGATAAGTGGAATAAAAATCTTTGGGCCAATCCCGGGCTGGGCCTTGGACCATTGTGACTTGTAGTCTGACGCTTACCCGCTGAACCACCAAGAAAATTTGAAATGGTAATATTTACACTTTTTATTAGTTAGACCGTCGTACATTAATAAAGATAAAAACTCTTGATGGATTTTCGAAAATGAAATATTAACGGTACTAATATGACGAGAGTGAGGCATTTCACTGCAGGAATTTGATTGTAGAATATCTCATCTGAAAGGATAGGTTGGAGATGGGATGGTAGTTGTAGGGTGCCAATGGAGAGGGAGCGGGAGAATTAGGGCTTGACAATCCGTAACATTTTGGAGTATACCGCTGTGGCTGGGACGTAGGATTTTCTATTCTTATCCAACTGCAGTTACGGTTTGCATCGGTTGCGTGGCGAATTTCAGTTTTTAGAAATTTCTTAGTCTGAAAGGTTCAAAATTCGTCGTTACATGATAAAAGTTACTAATGATATATTTTTCACATTTTAGACTTCTCTAGAATGGGATCTTACATTAAGTTATTTCCTTTCTTAACTGAATTTGCTTTAGAGTTAATATTCTCTGCACAGAGAGTTTAAGATGAAAACACATTCTTATTTTTTTTAGTTCGCTTTTCCCGATTATTTCGTTATATTTGACAGACATTTCATTGCAGTTGGAAAGCTGTATATGTCCATGTACATACTGTCTTCATTTAGCAGTTGCGTACCGTTTGCTGCAGCAGTCGACGGTAAATATTTGTGTGATGCCCTCACTAGCTAACATATATCTGTTAAGCGTTCAGGAATCGTGTGGCAGTGATGCTGCGTTACATAAGCTGGAAGAGATGCAACATTATCTTAACTGCGTGTCGACACTGCTCTCATCTTATTCTTCTCCACTCAGCAGGCGCCGATGGAAGAACGTATTGGCGGTTGGGTCTCCTAGTTCGTAGCTGCTAGTCAAATGATTTATTACAAAGAGCGGAAAACTGTCACAGAATGACCCATTGTATCAAGTTACTAATCTTTCTTAAAAGTATAATAGTTACATTTCTCAGTTTGTGGCGGTTTACGTACACTATTCGTTTCAAAACCGCCAGTGTTGACATTCAAATGGCTCTGGGCACTATGGAACTTAACTTCTGAGGTCATCAGTCCCCTAGAACTTAGAACTACTTAAACCTAACTAAACTAAGAACATCACATACATCCATGCCCGAGGCAGGATTCGAACCTGTGACGTATCGGCCGCGCTGTTCCAGACTGTAGCGCCTAGAACCGCTCGGCCATCCCGGCCGTCTGTTGACATTCAATTACATGTACAAAGGTTAGTGAAAAGGGCGCTCATGGCACCATGATTTTAGAGGTGACCGTTTTCTCACTTTAATCATCGTATACTCTCACTCAATGGCTGTCACGCTGATTAACTGGAAAGTCAATTCAAGAAAAATGTCCCAGATTTTGCCAGAGTGCAGCAAACACACGTTTCGGCACACTTGACCCTAGCTACTCAGCTATCAAGCTACTTTGAAAATTTATTACGTAAGAAAAACAAGCTCAAAAAATCAGTTTTCCGTGTTTAATATGACTTCGGCTGTTGCGATTTGCTCCAGCTGTGTTAACACCAAAGCCTCACCAGAAATTTGTGACGTGGGACGGCGAGAGAGGAGACAGGGCTCCGTGACATCGGGACTTCCTACCTCGACCGACTGCTTCGTTCTCTGCTCCTGGTGTGTGGGTGATAGCTGATATGGTGACCTTGAAACTTTTTGCAGTTTACATTGTTTTCTGCACCGTATTTAACTTCATTTAATGACGTATCGATAGCATTACCTTCATGGGATCTCTCATGTGCCAATACAATACACGGAGAGACCTCGACATCGCAGGGAATGACCTGGCAGAGAATTCACGCACTATGTTTCTTGCCAGTATTCTAACGCATGGGAACTCAAGAAAAAGTTCCATGATGCAAGACTCACTTTCTGAACGAAATGTTGGGTCTTTGTTCTCTAAGCCAGCCCAGCTTAGTCAAAAATTGAAAGTTTGTTCTCTAAAATCTTTTCAGGAGATTGCCAATTAAAATATATAAAAGGAATCATACTTTAATTTTATAAGTTACATGTATTAATAAAGTTTTCAAATACACCGACGGAATGAACATGGCAACACCAAAACATAAAAATTCGTAGCCGGCCTCATCAGAAAAGTTAGGTCACAGATGACAATAAATAAATACACTAGTGGCCATTAAAAATTGCTACATCACGAAGATGACGTACTACAGACGCGAAATTTAACCGACAGGAAGAAGATGCTGTGATATGCAAATGACTAGCTTTTCAGAGCATTCACACAAGGTTGGCGCCGTCGGCGACACCTACAACGTGCTGACATGAGGAAAGTTTCCAACCGATTTCTCATACACAAACAGCAGTTGACCGGCGTTGCCTGGTGAAACGTTGTTGTGATGCCTCGTGTGAGGAGAAGAAATGCGTACCATCACGTTTCCGACTTTGATAAAGGTTGGATTGTAGCCTATCGCGATTGGATTGCAGTTTATCGTATCGCGACATTGTTGCTCGCGTTGGTCGAGTTCGAATGACTGTCAGCAGAATATGTAATCGGTGGGTTCAGGAGGGTAATACGGGACGCCGTGCTGGATCCCAACGGCCTCGTATCACTAGCAGTCGAGATGACAAGCAACTTATCCACATGGCTGTTACGGATCGTGCAGCCACGTCTCGATCCCTGAATCACCAGATGAGGACGTTTGCAAGACAACAACCATCTGCACGAACAGTTCGACGACGTTTGCAGCAGCATGGACTATCAGCTCGGAGAACATGGCTGCGGTTGCTCTTGACGCTGCATCAAAGACGGAGCGCCTGCGATGGTGTACTCAACGACGAACCTGGGTCCACGAATGCCAAAACGTCATTTTTTCGGATGAATCCAGGTTCTGTTTACAACATCTTGATGGCTGCATCCATGTTTGGCGAGATCGCTGTGAACGCACACTGGGAGCGTGTTTTCGTCATCGCCATCGCCATACGGCGTGATGGTATGGGGTTCCATTGGTTACACGTCTCGGTCACCTCTTGTTCGTATTGACGGCACTTTGAACAGTGGACGTTACATTTCAGATGTGTTACGACCCGTGGCTCTACCCTTCATTCCATCCCTCCAAAACCCTACATTTCAGCAGGATAATGTACAACCGCATGTTGCAGGTCCTGTACGGGCCTTTCTGGGTACAGAAAATGTACGACTGCTGCCCTGGCCACCACATTCTCCAGATCTCTCCCCAATTGAAAACGTCTGTGTCAATGGTGGCTGAGCAACTGGCTCGTCACAATACGCCAATCACTACCGTTGATGAACTGTGGTACCGTGTTGAAGCTGCATGGGCAGCTGTACCTGTATACTCCATCGAAGCTCTGTTTGACTCAATGCCCAGGCGTATCAAGGCTGTTACTAAGGCCAGAGGTGGTTGTTCTGGGTACTGATTTGTCAGGATTTATGCACCCAAATTGTGTGAAAATGTAATCACATGTCAGTTCTAGTATATTTGTCCTATGAATACCGTTTATCATCTGCATTTCTTCTTGGCGTAGCAATTTTAATGGTCAGTAATGTAGATTAACGAATACATTTGTCTATTTAAGAATTTAAGTGATTAACAATGAAAGAGCACAGGTTAATGTAAGCGCTAGATGAGCTATGGCAAATGTAAAATACTGGTACATTAATAACACATGTAACCGCCAGAATGTTGAATGCAAGCGTGCAAACGCGCATGCATTGCGCCGTACAAGTGACGGATGTCAGTTTCTGGGACGGAGTTGCACTTGGTCGGTCAATAAAGGGTCGCTTAATGCTGGTTATGGATGACGCTGAAATTGTAGTCTTATGATGTCCCATGTGGGCTCGAGTGGAGACAGATCTGGTGATCGAGCAGGCCAAAGCAACATGTCTACTTCCTGTACAGCAGTGTGTGGGAGAGCGTTATCCTGTTGGATAACATACTTTGGAATGCTGATCATGACTGGCAGCACAACAGGTCGAATTACCAGGTTGACGTACAGATTAGCAGTCAGGGTGCGTGGGATAACCACGAGAGTGCTACTGCTGTCATACGAAGTCGCACCCCAGACCGCAATGTCTCAGAACGAACATCCAGCTTCTCGTAACCCTACTACACTATCTCACTCAAATTCAGTGTGCAGCTGTTAATGTCTCGTGACTAATATCAACTTCTTGTTGTTGTTGTGGTCTTCAGTCCAGAGACTGAGTTTGATGCAGCTCTCCATGCTACTCCATCCTGTGCAAGCTTCATCATCATCAATGTATTTACCTTACTAGTGTTCAAAAGTCATAATGACTTTATGACATCCAGTCTTACAAATTTCAAAACTCTGCCATCTCTCTCCCCACATCCACCACTGCTGGCGGCTCATACAGAGCGCTACGTGGTGACCACGTTACCAATGTTGTTGTTGTTGTCTTCAGTCCTGAGACTGGTTTGATGCAGCTCTCCATGCTACTCCATCCCGTGCAAGCTTCATCATCTCCCAGTACCTACTGCAACCTACATCCTTCTGAATCTGTTTAGCGTATTCATGTCTTGGTCTCCCTTTACGATTTTTACCCTCACGCTGCCTCCAATACTAAATTGGTGATCCCTTGATGCCGCAGAACATGTCCTACCAACCGATTTCTTCTTCTAGTCAAGATGTACCACAAATTCCTCTTCTCCCCAGTTCTATTCAATAACTCCACATTAGTTACGTGATCTACCCATCTAATCTTCAGCACTCTTCTGTAGCACCACGTTTCGAAAGCTTCTATTCTCTTCTTGTCCAAACTATTTATCTTCTACGTTTCACTTCCATACATGGCCACACTCCATGCAAATACTTCCAGAAACAACTTCCTGACACTTAAATCTATACTCGATGTTAACAAATTTCTCTTCTTCAGAAACGCTTCCCTTGCCATTGCCAGTCTACATTTTATACCCTCTCTACTTCGACCATCATCAGTTATTTTGCTGCCGGCCGGTGTGGCCGTGCGGTTCTAGGCGCTTCAGTCTCAAACCGCGTGAACGCTACGGTCGCAGGTTCGTATCCTGCCTTGGGCATGGATGTGTGTGATGTCCTTAAGTTAGTTAGGTTTAAGTAGTTCTAAGTTCTAGGGCACTGATGATCTGAGAAGTTAAGTCCAATAGTGCTCAGAGCCAGTTATTTTGCTCCCCAAATAGCAAAACTCATCTACCACTTTAAGTGTCTCATTTTCTAATCTAATTCCCTCAGCATCACCCGACTTAATTCGACTACATTCCATTATCCTCGTTTTGCTTTTGTTGATGTTCATCTTATACCCTCCTTTCAAGACACTGTCCATTCCGTTCAGCTGCTCTTCCAAGTCCTTTGCCGTCTCTGACAGAATTACAATGTCATCGGCGAACCTCAACGTTTTTATTTCTTCTCCATGGATTTTAATTCCTTCTCCGAATTTTTAATTTGTTTCCTTTACTGCTTGCTCAATATACAGATTGAATAACATCGGGGATAGGCTACAACCCTGTCTCACTCCCGTCCCAACCACTGCTTCCCTTTCATGCCCCTCGACTCTTATAACTGCCATCTGGTTTCTGTACAAATTGTAAATAGCCTTTCGCTCCCTGTATTTTACCCCTGACAACTACAGATTTTGAAAGAGAGTATTCCAGTCAACATTGTCAAAAGCTTTCTCTAAGTCTACAAATGCTAGAAACAAAGGTTTGCCTTTCCTTAATCTATTTTCTAAGATAAGTCGTACGGTCAGTATTGCCTCACGTGTTCCAATATTTCTACGGAATCCAAACTGATCTCCGATATCGGCTTCTACCAGTTTTTCCATTCGTCTCTAAAGAATTCGTGTTAGTATTTTGCAGCCGTGGCTTATTAAATTGATAGTTCGGTAATTTTCACATCTGTCAGCACCTTACTTCTTTGGGATTCTTACCTCGTTCAAACTCAAAGGTAGCCTCACGATCTTTGCAGTGTGTACTTAAAGCAAACATGATTTGGACTCCGTTGTGGCGCCTCTTCTGACAAATCTTCCATTTTCATGACGGAGACATTCACCGAAAGATATAGGAAGTTAATACACCAGAAGAAGTGTTAGTGGTATTACAGAAACGGACATAGAACGATGGTGGCAGTTCGCTGCGCTGAGGGAATTAATTTTTCGCGTGTGTAAACAAACATATTACGTGAATGCGGGATCGAGGACACGAGCGTGCTACGTCTCTTCGAAGCGACGCCATACTTTGAAAAGCTGCAACATACGTTTAACGTATTTAAAATTTTATTTCCGTGGTCGTTCAACCATTGCTGTCGACGTTCCAGTACAATGATGTGCTCTGTTGTCTCTACGGTCGTTGTTTGATGTTGGCCACATGCCATGCTAACAACAATGCTGTGTCACCTAAACCGTCGAGGACCGTTGCCTAGCAATTACTTCCGTATTCTCTCGAATACTAGAAGCGCCTATACGAATTCGTTGTGCGAATTATTGTGTAAAGGAAGCTTCAGCTTTGATTCAAGAGCTGTAGCGTTGAATTTTGTGTTCTGAGAACAACTATCGAAACATTTTATAGTTCCTGGGGAGCTTTAGAAGCTTTGAGCGAAGACGTGAGGAGCATTGTACCCGCAAGAGGTACGTACCATTCACTTAACTGTCACCTATTTACTTATCATGAAGAGTCATCTGCGTTTAGAATATTAAAAAAATGGTTCTGAGCACTATGGGACTTAACTTCTGAGGTCATCAGTCCCATAGAACTTAGAACTATTTAAACCTAACTAACCTAAGAACATCACACACATCCATGCCCGAGGCAGGATTCGAATCTGCGACCGTAGCGGTGGCGCGGTTCCAGACTGTAGCGCATAGAACCGCTCGGCCACCCTGGCCGACTTTAGAATATCGTACAAGCTTTTAAATGTCTGTGTATTTAGTGAAGAAATGCCACCAACTTCAAGAGTGTGGGGGAGTGTGATGTGATTACAGAACCTGAAGTTATTAACTGGATATAACGTGAAATAGTACTTCGTTTTAATTTTTGTGGAGATTCAAATATTAAGTGCTTCCTTATTCAGGAAGACCTCTGGTCTTACTTTTTGGCAAAGTTCATGTGCTTTCATCTTGTATTTTTAAACTAATTTCTTAGTTCCACAGTGGCAAACGTGGTCAAGCGCACAGTCCTTTTCCACCCGTATGGTTTGACCCATGATATCCTGTGTGACGCCATGACTTAATACTGCGAAGGATGTAAGCGTGTTGTTATTAAACATTAACCCGTGGTTGTGTTAATTACCAGTGTAATCTCTGATGTGTGTAAACTATGTTGTTATTCCAAATACGCTGTGACAAACGAGGGTTTGGTCTGGCTGGAACCTGAGACCACAGCTTAAACCGTCGTGGAGAAAGTAGTAGCGATTATATGCTTATTATGTTTTCTGGCAAATATTTGTCAATTTATTCTATATTTCGCACGATTTACCAGGGTAAAGGCAGGCAGAAACTTCAGAGCACAAGATTTTTTTTTTTGTTTTGAGTCAAACGTTCAGTGATCGTGATTATCATGTTGATTCTTACAGTTATTTAGCTGTCTTTGTACTCGTAATGTGGCAAGTTTGTCTTGTGGAAGTTCTCCAGTAACCAAAATACGTAGCTGAAATGGTTGTGAGTGAAACGAGTGGTAATTTTATTTATAATTTTTTTATTTACATATTTGGCCGTATTTCGAATGTGTCTGTCTGAGTCGCCACGTATATGAAATGGATTGTTTCTAAGAGGCTCAATTAGTTTTTAACGTGGCCCACTCTCGCGGGACATAATTGTTTTTGTGCTGTGGTTCGTACTACTGGTTTAGTTGAATGGGACATAGTATTTGTTATTTAATGGTCACTTTTTGTTTCCGATTTATGAGCTGTTTATTTTCGTTTGTAGGGTGATTCCAGTTTTTTTAGTATATCTTTTTTCGGGTTATTGTAAAGGAATTTGTGTGTGTTACTTTTAGATGTGTTGTAGGGTATTGTTTTGTATCTATTTCCTCGTTTTAGAAATAGAGCTCAATCGAAATTTATGTTTTCAGTTGTGCGTGGGTGTGTCTTTTTGTTTCTTTTGTTCGATTTATTCTGCAGAAACTCGTTTGCGTTATTATGTTATTTTTGTGTGTGTGTGTGTGTGTGTGTGTGTGTGTATGTATGTAGGGGAATGAGTGTGGCATTACTGTTTTCGGTTGAGGTGTATAGGCCCAGTATACACCGCGACACCACTTTTGTGTTATTTTATAGGTTTATTACGGAACAGTTTCTGTATGTCATTTACTTATTACGTCATTTTGTGGGACTGTGTCTAATATTGCTGTCTTTCTTTGTGGTATACAGGTCAAGCGAAGTATTCGCTTCCAATTCTGCCGTTTTTGCATTTTTTATGTTTATGTTAGACTCATTTTAGGGGGTCTGGTATCGCTGTCTTTGTTAGAGCTATATAGATACAGCGCATGCTGCGATTACTTTTTTATATATGTATTATCGTTTGCTTCAAATGTTCAAATTGTGTGAATTCCTGGACTAACTGCTGAGGTCATCGGTCCCTAGACTTACACATTACTTAAACTAACGTATGCTAAGAACAACCCACACACCCAAGCACGAGGGAGGACTCGAGACCCCGGCGCAATCCGTGACATGACGCCTCAAACCGCGCGGTCACTCCGCATGGCTTCGTTTGATTCATTCCGGAAGAATGTGTGTGTGTTATTTTCCGATTATGTTGTTGTTTGTGGAGGTGTGTATAGTACTCGTGTCTTCGTTACATCTGTATAGGTCAAGCGAGTCATTCGAATCTAATTTTGTGTTTACTGTATAGTTCGTTCGGTTTATCCTAGAGAAAGTCTGGAATGATCATAGGTTTATTAAGCATTTTCAGTTTGTCGCTACCCAAAACTCTCCCACTCGCGTTATTGTCCCAGTACTTTCATTTCATTTTCTGATTCAAATACTTCGCATGCTTTTTTGTTTGTTAAGAACTGCATTATGCAATACACAGCTGTAACGGTATATTTTATTAAAAACGATCGATTTCGGTCTGGGGTCCAAACTCCATCTGCAATACACAGCTGTAACGGTATATTTTATTAAAAACGATCGATTTCGGTCTGGGGTCCAAACTCCATCTCAGCATTCCATCTGAGAAACTGGAATCGCAGTTATCGAATGTACATGGGGTTCCATCATTGATATTAGTTGTACATACGTATCATCCGTCCATTTAACCTTGTAGACGTTTTTTCCCAATATTAGATGTATACAGATAATGTCAAAGCTGAAGCTATGTACACTCGCTAACTGCTATTTCAGTTACGCAAACGCATAGCTGAAACGGCTTTTGTTCCCGATGATTATCTGACTCTAGACCGAAACCTATCTAATAAAATATTCCGTTACCGCTGTGTACTGCACAAGGCAGTTCTAAACATTCATTAAAGTTGTGAAACACTTCCTCCAAAAAATATTTTATGTTTCTTTTCGATCGTAATAGTCTGTATTGCGCTCGCCGTCTTGAAGAACGTCGTCGGACTCTTATTAAGTGTTAGCGGTGATTGTCGTGTAAACAATCCACTTTACTCTAAATATGACGTCCTGGGTCAAAGCAGACGAGTAGATTTGGAGCTTGCTCTATTCCCTTTAAATGCATAGTTTCACAATGACTGCGGTCTCAGCGATTTTTCTCGATTTTCAATAACAAATACAAACTATCTGTGATTGTAACAGGGTCATGCTGCTAGAATTTTCTTGCGTCTGTGAAGACGAACACATTTTGGAAATTAGTGTTAACTGTGTGGTGTCATACTGAGTTGTGTTTCACCGTAACAAATGAGTATCCCTCTCTTGTTGCTTAAGGAAATTGAATTAAGAGCTTGGAGTATTTTTAACTGGTAAATTCACTGCGAGTTTATTAGCTATTCGGGTGTTTTCATCATTTAGTCACTGCTGCATATGTTTCAATTGGAAGGCACGATTATTTCGTCTTACATAGATTTAAATTACTTATTTTATTGTGGTGTATGTTTAACTATTGGTATCGACGTTCCTCTACAATGATGTGCTCTGTTCTTTCTATGGTTACTGTTTTAATGTCGATCAGAGGGTATGATAACAACAATGCTGTGTCATCTAAACCGAGGATCGTTGCCTAGCAATTACTTCCGTATTCCCTCGAGTACTAGAGGTGTCTATACGAATTATTTGTGTGAGTTATAGCGTAAAAAAAGGCTTCAACTTTGATTCAAATGTTATAGCCTTGAATTGTTTGTTTCAAGCACAATTAGCGAAACATTTTCACGTTCTTGGATAGCTTTAGAAGCTTTGAGCGACGCGAACGACCACCTTCAGAAGCAAGGTGCATTGTGCCCGCAAGAGGTATGAGCCATTGACTTAACTGTCACTTATTAATTTACCATGCAGAATGATCTGCAGATATGGTTCAAACATTATATGACTACGAGTTTAGTGGAGAAGTACTGGCAAGTTGAACTTTTAGGAGGGACTGTGTTGTGACTTCGTAACGCGTAACTAGTAAAGTGCAACATGTGAAAATTGCTTTGTCTTAATTTTTCATACAGATTCAAAGATCGAGTGCCTGACTTTTAGAAACAAACCATTTTACTGAGTTTTTGGCGTAGGTCACGTCATTCACCTTCACGTCACCTTCACAATTTTATTACTTAGTTTCACAATGATAAATGTGTTACCAATCAGTTGCACGTACATCCTACCTGCGATCATTGCGCAGTCGTGGTGATGGAACTTACTTTCGTCTGTGAAGAAGAAGACACTCTGGAAATGGGTGACAACTGCATAGAGAAACGATGAGTAGAGCTGCCTCTGTAACAAAAGTCTTCTTCTCCTGTTGCTTAAAGCAATCGAATTAATACCTTTGAATGTCATGAGCTGTTAAACCCGTTGGAAGTTGATTAGCTATTCAGGTGTTTTCATTAGATAGCGTTGGATATCTCCCAGTCGCATAACGATTATTAGGTACATATATTAATTTATTTAAAATTTTACAGCACTGCTCGTTTAACCATTTCTATCGACATTGATAAACATTGTAGAGCTTTGCAGTTTAAGTTTGAAGTAAATCTGTGATCAGCCGCCCGGCTAGCCACGCGGTGTAACACACTGCTTCCCGGTGGATTGGTGTCGAGGTCCAGTGTGCCGGCCAACCTGTGGATGGTCTTTAAGGCGGTTTTATGCTCGTTTGGTATGAGACGCTCCCGGGGGAGGGGGGGGGGGGAGGGGAGGTCAACTATGTCCCAAACCGCACAATAACCCTGGGTTCGGTGTGGGGCGGCGGTGAGGTGGGTGGACTGCTGTGGCCTGTTGTGGGGTTGTGAACCACTGAGGGCTACGGCAGGACGAAGCCTCTCCGTCGTTTCTAGATCCCAGGTTTAATACACAATTCACGAACGGTGGAGACCTATTGCCTAGCAAATACTTCTGTATTCACTCGAGTACTTGAAAAGACGATACGAATTCGTTGTGTAATTTATTCAGTTAAAGAAACTCCCGTTTTGATTCATATATTCTACTCTTACATTTTGTGTTTCGAGTTCAAGTAACGGAACATTTTACCATTCTTGAGGAATGCTAGAAGCTTTGAACGAAGCGAATGCCCAGCTTCAGAATCGAGGTGCGATGTATCGGCGGGAAGTACGAGCTACTGACTTCACTGTCTACTATTTATTTACCCTATAGAATCAGATGCAGTTTTAATATCTCCTTGCTGAGGTTTTGGCAATGTTCAATAGCTGGAATCGTCTATTCTCAAATTTATTATTGAGTTTCACAACGAGAACCGCATCACCTATCTGTCTCTGTCACCAAATCTGTTATATGCAACAGTCTGTGATGAAGAAGACAAGACGTAAACAAGTTTCAGCTGCGTAGGGTCATAATTATGACTTTACATGGCACCGCAGTGAAAGTATTTTCGCTTTCTGTTAGTCGAGGAAATTAATGTCGTGGAGTATCATTAAATGTTAATTCCTGGACTTGTGCTTTCTTCATTCAGAGACCGCTGGGTAATTTTCAATCGCAAATTTGGTTGTTACCTCGTACGTGTTGTTTAGTTCACATGACGCTGAAGAGTGTTTCTAGGTTTAGTGTTGAACCTAGGTTGTTGTTGAGTCTGCTACAAAGAAGTAAAGGCGCAGCCCGGTGAGAATACAATGACTCAGGCAACGGGTAGTTGTAAAAATCGTATTCTCGTCAGATACTGCGGAGAGATTTGGGAATTAAACCAACACACTGTTGCATACCTCCCCCCATGAACCATGGACCTTGCCGTTGGTGGGGAGGCTTGCGTGCCTCAGCGATACAGATGGCCGTACCGTAGGTGCAACCACAACGGAGGGGTATCTGTTGAGAGGCCAGACAAACGTGTGGTTCCTGAAGAGGGGCAGCAGCCTTTTCAGTAGTTGCAGGGGCAACAGTCTGGATGATTGACTGATCTGGCCTCGCAACATTAACCAAAACGGCTTTGCTGTGCTGGTACTGCGAACGGCTGAAAGCAAGGGGAAACTACAGCCGTAATTTTTCCCGAGGACATGCAGCTTTACTGTATGATTAAATGATGATGGCATCCTCTTGGGTAAAATATTCCGGAGGTAAAATAGTCCCCCATTCGGATCTCCGGGCGGGGACTACTCAGGAGGATGTCGTTATCAGGAGAAAGAAAACTGGCGTTCTACGGATCGGAGCGTGGAATGTCAGATCCCTTAATCGGGCAGGTAGGTTAGAAAATTTAAAAAGGGAAATGGATAGGTTAAAGTTAGATATAGTGGGAATTAGCGAAGTTCGGTGGCAGGAGGAACAAGACTTCTGGTCAGGTGACTACAGGGTTATAAACACAAAATCAAATAGGGGTAATGCAGGAGTAGGTTTAATAATGAATAGGAAAATAGGAATGCGGGTAAGCTACTACAAACAGCATAGTGAACGCATTATTGTGGCCAAGATAGATACGAAGCCCACACCTACTACAGTAGTACAAGTTTATATGCCAACTAGCTCTGCAGATGATGAAGAAATTGAAGAAATGTACGATGAAATAAAAGAAATTATTCAGATAGTGAAGGGAGACGAAAATTTAATAGTAATGGGTGACTGGAATTCGAGTGTAGGAAAAGGGAGAGAAGGAAACATAGTAGGTGAATATGGATTGGGGCTAAGAAATGAAAGAGGAAGCCGCCTAGTAGAATTTTGCACAGAGCACAACTTAATCATAGCTAACACTTGGTTTAAGAATCACGAAAGAAGGTTGTATACGTGGAAGAACCCTGGAGATACTAAAAGGTATCAGATAGATTATATAATGGTAAGACAGAGATTTAGGAACCAGGTTTTAAGTTGTAAGACATTTCCAGGGGCAGATGTGGACTCTGACCACAATCTATTGCTTATGACCTGTAGATTAAAACTGAAGAAACTGCAAAAATGTGGGAAATTAAGGAGATGGGACCTGGATAAACTGAAAGAACCAGAGGTTGTACAGAGTTTCAGAGAGAGCATAAGGGAACAATTGACAGGAATAGGGGAAAGAAATACAGTAGAAGAAGAATGGGTAGCTCTGAGGGATGTAGTAGTGAAGGCAGCAGAGGATAAAGTAGGTACAAAGACGAGGGCTGCTAGAAATCCTTGGGTAACAGAAGAAATATTGAATTTAATTGATGAAAGGAGAAAATATAAAAATGCAGTAAATGAAGCAGGCAAAAAGGAATACAAACGTCTCAAAAATGAGATCGACAGGAAGTGCAAAATGGCTAAACAGGGATGGCTAGAGGACAAATGTAAGGATGTAGAAGCTTATCTCACTAGGGGTAAGATAGATATTGCCTACAGGAAAATTAAAGAGACCTTTGGAGAGAAGAGAACCACGTGTATGAATATCAAGAGCTCAGATGGCAGCCCAGTTCTAAGCAAAGAAGGGAAGGCAAAAAGGTGGAAGGAGTATATAGAAGGTTTATACAAGAGCGATGTACTTGAGGACAATATTATGGAAATAGAAGAGGATGTAGATGAAGACGAAATGGGAGATACGATACTGCGTGAAGAGTTTGACAGAGCACTGAAAGACCTGAGTCGAAACAAGGCCCCCGGAGTAGACAACATTCCATTAGAACTACTGACGGCCTTGGGAGAGCCAGTAATGACAAAACTCTACCAGCTGGTGAGCAAGATGTATGAGACAGGCGAAATACCCTCAGACTTCAAGAAGAATATAATAATTCCAATCCCAAAGAAAGCAGGTGCTGACAGATGTGAAAATTACCCAACTATCAGTTTAATAAGCCACGGCTGCAAAATACTAACGCGAATTCTTTACAGACGAATGGAAAAACTGATAGATGCAGACCTCGGGGAAGATCAGTTTGGATTCCGTAGAAATGTTGGAACACGTGAGGCAATACTGACCTTACGACTTATCTTAGAAGAAAGATTAAGAAAAGGCAAACCTACGTTTCTAGCATTTGTAGACTTAGAGAAAGCTTTTGACAATGTTGACTGGAATACTCTTTTTCAAATTCTAAAGGTGGCAGGGGTAAAATACAGGGAGCGAAAGGCTATTTATAATTTGTACAGAAACCAGATGGCAGTAATAAGAGTCGAGGGGCATGAAAGGGAAGCAGTGGTTGGGAAAGGAGTGAGACAGGGTTGTAGCCTCTCCCCGATGTTATTCAATCTGTATATTGAGCAAGCAGTAAAGGAAACAAAAGAAAAATTTGGAGTAGGTATTAAAATTCATGGAGACGAAGTAAAAACTTTGAGGTTCGCCGATGACATTGTAATTCTGTCAGAGACGGCAAAGGACTTGGAAGAGCAGTTGAACGGAATGGACAGTGTCTTGAAAGGAGGATATAAGATGAACATTAACAAAAGCAAAACGAGGATAATGGAATGTAGTCAAATTAAATCGGGTGATGCTGAGGGAATTAGATTAGGAAATGAGGCACTTAAAGTAGTAAAGGAGTTTTGCTATTTAGGAAGTAAAATAACTGATGATGGTCGAAGTAGAGAGGATATAAAATGTAGACTGGCAATGGCAAGGAAAGCGTTTCTGAAGAAGAGAAATTTGTTAACATCGAATATAGATTTATGTATCAGGAAGTCCTTTCTGAAAGTATTTGTTTGGAGTGTAGCCATGTATGGAAGTGAAACATGGACGATAACTAGTTTGGACAAGAAGAGAATAGAAGCTTTCGAAATGTGGTGCTACAGAAGAATACTGAAGATAAGGTGGATAGATCACGTAACTAATGAGGAGGTATTGAATAGGATTGGGGAGAAGAGAAGTTTGTGGCACAACTTGACTAGAAGAAGGGATCGGTTGGTAGGACATGTTTTGAGGCATCAAGGGATCACAAATTTAGCATTGGAGGGCAGCGTGGAGGGTAAAAATCGTAGAGGGAGACCGAGAGATGAGTACACCAAGCAGATTCAGAAGGATGTAGGTTGCAGTAGGTACTGGGAGATGAAGCAGCTTGCACAGGATAGAGTAGCATGGAGAGCTGCATCAAACCAGTCTCAGGACTGAAGACAACAACAACAACAACTGTTGCATAGAAAAATTAACCAATAACTTCATATCACCAACAACACGTTCCCTTATGTATACACAAATTAAATTACCGATCCTGTATCACGATGCCATATTGAACCGCGGCGTAATGAGTGGCCAAATACGAAGTTTAAATAACTACACTTGGTGTATATCTGAAACTGGTGTAGCGTTGTACTGCCTTGCTAATAGTACTGTCTGTCTGTCTAATACTGATAGCTTTAAATAACTGCCATTAAAATAAAATTATTCATTGCAGAATAAATGTACCACGCAATGAACACACCTTTGGCTGTCATCGAAGAACTAGTGTTATTTTAATTCATCTATTAGGAATTAGTAAAAAGGAATTAAAATAATGAATTACTGACCGGTCATAAATGGATAAACTTCAAATAAATCATTGGTATTTAATCGATCGGGATATTATAGATCGTTTGTAACACTGACAGCTCTTATTATTACAATAATTAAATTTAAAGATATGACATCACCTCCCAAGTTTTTTCATGCGATAGGCAGTTGTGAGACATCGCAATAAGATTTACTCGTGGAGACGGTCTGGCGATATCTAACGTGCTGCCCGGTATCGTTGCAGCAACGTTCCGACGCATCAAGACGTTTTCCTCCCGTTGTGTGGCAGGAGGAAAGAGGGAGGTCTGCGACTGCACAAGAACTTGGTCGCTGCTCTTGGTAGCTTTGAGGTGAGCCACGTCACGTTGCATTACTGACGTAATAGGCAAAGCTGTAAAGTGTTAGAGCTACTTCACTGTACATAGGATGGTCAGCAGGTATTACAAACTCTCACGAGTTACTGTAAATGAATCTGTTGTTCGCTATAAACATCCCATGTGACAAATCATTAAAAATAATAATTCTTAGACAGGAATCTACTATAGTATTGACGATGACGATTGTATGTCAGTTTCCGTGTAAGAAAGCAGTACGTTTATGAGAAAAGTGAGGTTCATTGTGCTAATACAGTAAAAATTCAATAAAAAAAATTTAAATGTAAAAAATCTCAAAAAACCATACTTACACACGCACGCTTGCATTCACACACACACAGACACACACACACACACACACACACACACACACACACACACACACACACACACACATAATTACTAAAATTATATTTAAAACCGTCTCGATACCTGGTGATATATGTGACTGCATTTAACTGGTTTAGTAGAATGATCTAACCAGCTAACTTATTAAGTCAGAACAAGCCTCGGAAGGCACAACAGTACTGACCGATCGCCACGTCGTATTCAACAGATAGGCATCATTGGCTGCAGAGATGGACGGGTGCTTCAGTTTTCGTGACTGGATCGAAAATACCGCCACAGATGAATGTCACTGGCGAATGGATGCATTTGTTCATCACTGGAGCGAAATTTCATTTGCTGGTCAATCAACAACACACTAAACACTTCAACCTCGTCTCCAGAGACACACAAAATTTTTAAAATTTACAATGTCTCAACGTCAAGTAAAATAAATGGCTGGTTTCCACTTAAATTCACTTACGCCTTCTCACCGAAAGATAACGTGCACAGAAAATACATCTACATCTACATGGATACTCTGCAAATCAAATTTGAGTGCCTGGCAGAGGGTTCAGCGAACCACCTTCACAATTCTCTATTATTCCAATCTCGTACAGCACGCGGAAAGAATGAACACCTACATCTTTTCGTACGAGCTCTAATTTCCCTTATTTTATAGTGGTGATCGTTCCTCCTTATGGAGGTCGGAGTCAACAAAATATTTTCGCATTCGGATAAGAAAGTTGGAGAGTGGAATTTCGTGAAAAGATTCCGTCTCAGCGATAAACGCCTTTCTTTTAACGGCTTCCAGCCCAAATCCTGTGTCATTTCTGTGACTCTCTCCCATATTTCGCGACAATACAAAACGTGTTGCCTTTCTTTGAACATTTTCGATGTACTCCAGAAGTCCTATCTGGTAAGGATCCCACACCGCGCAGCAGTATTCTAAAAGAGGACGGACAAGAGTATGTAGGCAGTCTCCTTAGTAGGTCTGTTACATTTTCTAAGTGTCCTGCCAATAAAACGCAGTCTTTGGTTAGTCTTCCCCACAACATTTTCTTTGTGTTCCTTCCAATGTAAGTTGTTCGTAATTGTAATACCTAGGTATTTAGTTGAATTTACGGCTTGTAGATTAGACTGATTTATCATGTAACCGAAGTTTAACGGATTTCTTTTAGCACTCATGTGGATGGCCTCAAACTTTTCGTTATTCAGGGTCAACTGCCACTTTTCGCACCATTCGCATAGTTTTTATAAATCGTTTTGCAGTTTGTTTTGATCTTCTGATGACTTTATTAGTCGATAAACGACAGCGTCATCTGCAAACAACCGAAGACGGCTGCTCAGATTGTCTCCCAAATCGTTTATATGGATAAGGAACAGCAAAGGGGCTATACTACCTTGGGGAACGCCAGAAATCACTTCTGTTTTACTCGATGAATTTCCGTGAGTTACTACGAACTGTGACCTCTCTGACAGGAAATCAAAAATCCAGTCACATAACTGAGACGATATTCTATAAGCAGGCAATTTCACTACGAGCCGCTTGTATGGTACAGTGTCAAAAGCCTTTCGGAAATCCAGAAATACGGAATCGATCTGAAATACCTTGTCAATAGCACTCAACACTTCATATGAACAAAGAGCTAGTTGTGTTTCACAGGAACGATGTTTTCTAAACCCATGTTGACTGTGTGTCAAGACAGTTTTCTTCTAAGTAATTCATAATGTTCATAGCGTATAAGAATATTTATGCTGCACCAATTACTGAGTTAGTTGTCTACTCACCAGACTATGAAGACATTAGAAGTGTATCGTATTCGGTAGGAGTCAGAGTAACTTCAGTGTGAGAAAGTGACATGTATGAGGTCGGACTTTGTCCGATGGTTGGCCAGTCACACCTTTTCCGACGGTTGGCCAGTTACTCCTTTTCCGACAGTCGCATGTCTTTCTCAGCTGCAGGATAATGATACGTTGTGTCCCCTCGGTGCATGATATGCTTTCTCTTTTCCCCAAGGTCCCACATGCCCCAGCTTGTCTCCTCCATGTTATTAGCACATTATATCCCCACTTCTGGCATTAGATAAGAAAAAATTGATAGTCTAGCCGAAAGCCGATTAAATGGTTGCAATAACTCTATTGAGGGCCATTAAATTTAGCACTTACCTAAGACGTGTGTTTATAGTATCAAGATAATTAATATATCAGGAAGCTGTGTACGGCATTAGTTAAAGAGTGCCTGGACTATGATGCTGATGCAGATGAGGCTTGAGGATGGAAAGACCCTGTTAAGCAGTAGAGAATTATGCTGAATTGTCTTGTAAGAGCAGAGTCTCACCCAATATGCGTCCAAGACAAGTGACTGGTTGAAGACGACATTGTAAACCATATGGCTGCTCTACGAGTTCCCTGCTAATCGGGGTTAATATCTAATGACGAAAGGAAATGTATTCTCAAACTTCAGACTTCCAAGCCTGATGTTGTATTCGGAGGACTCAGAGCATAGAGAAACTGGAATTGTTAGTAATAATTGTCACAGTCTCACATTCCTTTCCAGAGAAAGAACCCGCTGGAACACAGAATACAAAGATCATGTACCTCGAGTAGTTCCTCTGTAGCCCTCCAGCTTAACACTTCGTTCGTAGAATAGTGGTAGGGAACATGGGAAGAACAGAGGTGTAACTTGGCTATTACAGGCAATCAATATATACTCACTATAGCTATCTATAGGCACACAAATTCTTAACAAATGAAACACTTCATAACACCTGTACGTATTAAGAACTAGTTCTATCTTCGAATTATAAACATGCTCAGTATCACAAAACTATTAAGTTCTTTTCCAACACGAGCGTCAATTTACTCTTGACGCTTTTTTTGTGGAGCTGCTGCAGAAGCGGCTGCAGGAAGAAGAAATCCGTGCTGCTCCGGTGAGTGTAAATTAGATCTGTATAGGGAATAATAGCATTTAGTTTCAACGCGAATTTTTCGTTTCATGTTCACATGATCACTCACTCACGAACGTGATAGAAGTTAATGCTCTACTTCCGGGTATTTGGCCGAGTTGTTGTTTGCATTTTGTGCACAATTCTTCGATGATAGTCACAGCCGTCTTCCTAGAGTGCAGCGAGTTTTGCTGTTACGTGCACACCAAACAGTCCGGAGCCGGCCGGTGTGCCCGAGCGGTTCTAGGCGCTACAGTCTGGAAACGCGGGACCGCTACGGTCGCAGGTTCGAAACCTGCCTCGGGCATGGACGTGTGTGATGTCCTTAGGTTAGTTAGGTTTAAGTAGTTCTAAGTTCTAGGGAACTGATGGCCTCAGATGTTAAGTCCCATAGTGCTCAGAGGCATTTGAGCCAAACAGTCCGGAAACGTGACACGACATGAAGAAGACGGCACGGTCAGTCGTTGAAATATTGTGCGTACAACAAACGACAACTCGGCATAGTTCCCAGAGGAAGTTCAATAACCAGTCGCACAGAGGATAACTTGGAGATAAAGAGATATTAGTATTTTGTTAGTATTACTAGTTGGTCAGACATGGACAGAGTAGTGATGTTACTTGAATATTAAAATCAATCACTGCATATATAATATCAATAAATGTAGCTCGCAAAATTCGTAATAAATGTAACACTTCGTAACAATCTGATATTTTAGGAACTAGCAAATTTCATATATTACTCCACATGTTGGACATCAGAAAACTAGAAAGCTCTTTTCCAACGGGTGCGTCAGTTTACGCTTGACGCGTTTTTTTTAGGAGCTACTGCAGAGACGACTGCAGTGAGAAGAAGAAAGCCACACTGCTACGGTGAGTGAAACTCCGATCATTATAGAGAACAGTATATTTTGGTTGCTAAGTGTATTTCCCGTTTCGTGGCCACATCGTTAACTCCCTTCAAAACGATAACCTGCGTTTGCGCTATTTTTCCGACTCTACAATTGTACGTTTTCAGTGTCACTGAAATGCTGTCAGCTTAGGTAAATCGACAAGCCCACAAAACACAAAGTTCTATAGTTGATTGTAAATTTTGTTACATTGAACTGTGGGTGATTATCACGATGCTTACAATATTGTTCTTCAATAACAGTTTTGAACTGTGAGCAGTTACCTAGTCCTTTTGCGACAGTATATTTTTTCGCTCCTGTGTTCATAAGTTCTACTTAAACTCAAGAATCAACGGTACAGTACGGTTGCCTACCCTTTCACAGCAAGGAGAGCTTTTCAGAAAACATGCTCCTGTGTCTCCTCCCGCATATGAAACAGTTATCAAGTTCTCAGTACACCTTCACCTTGAGCATCCCACACTGCCTTTACTTGGTCTTTGGTTCCGTTATTTCATACTACATCAACGTTTATTTTTCTGTCATACACCTATCCATGAGACCCTCTGAAATTCAATTCAACATTTGCAGAACTTCTTGTAAGAAGCCCTACTATTCTGGCATAATTGCATACACCAAGACAGTTCTTTCGGTTGCTTAATGCGTAGAACTTAATATAATGGTCAGTATAATAGACAGTACAATGGTACAAATATCCTGATACTTATAACTACTACTTCCACCATGATATAAAGATTTCGTAGTCCATTTCATCAGAAGGAATTATACTCAGGGAGGAGGATAGGGGCAATTAGACGTTGCTAGTGGTTTTCAGATTTAAATTTATATTACCGATACTTGGTATCCTAGGGTTGATGAGTAGGGGCGACAGGAACATCCCTTCGCTGAACCTGCATCTGAGGTGCAGAATAATTTATAAAAATACTGTCATTGCACTATTTTATTGGCCCTTACCTAGGAAGCGCGTTACACTTGTCCCAATAGCTATAAACTAGTAACTGTGCTTCGTGTCTATTTTGCAGTCTGAACAATATCGATTCAGAAATCGACCGTATATATATATATATATATATATATATATATATATATATATATATATATATATATGCTTCGGTCCTACGATAATTTAGCAGTTTTCTTTACATATTAAGTCGTATCAACCCACCATAATGTGATCACGTTTTTAATTATGACATTTAAATTTGTCGGCAGGTCACTGCAGCGGCCTCCCCGCCAACCACGGAGGCTCCATACTCCACACCGTGCAGCTGTTCATAGCCCCAAATCCTACGGTGCATGTTGCGGGCGTCGCCGTCAAGTCGGCGTCTGCAGAAGGCCGTCTGGCTGCTCAACTGTTCGACGGGGATATCGTGGCCAAAGCCACCTGAAACCACCACAGCTTCCGATTCAATAAAACTTCTGCTTAATGGAATAACATTGTCTCGTTATTTATTTTAGTTCTACGGAGGTGGCATTACGATAACACACGGACCTCGCATTTCATCTATGAGTGGTACAAGTCCCTACTCATTCATCAACATCTAGGGTTTCGGTGGTCTCTCTAAACAGGGTGTATACGTGAACAAGGAAAAAAAAATTCCCGAATTTTTCCCGTATTTCCCGGTTAAAAATACACTTTCTCCCGGGTGACAGTATATTTTCCCTTATCAATCCTTCGAATGGTTTTATACGCGAGCGTACAATTTCCCGGCACTTTAGAAAACGAACTCAAGGAAAAAGACACGTTTTGGAAATATCTTTCGTGTTCAGCAACATGTAAGCTGCGTATTTTCGTATTACGAAAGCATACATTGGAATTCCACCAAACACCGCATGTTACTTGCCAAGTCATTCAAATCGAGATTTCGATGCGCTTTTGTAAGTCGTTCGTAGCTCATGTCACGTGATCTCGCCAGCCGATGACAGCGGTTATTCAGAGCATATCAAGAAGGTATATGTTGTTTATATAGGTCGTTGGAGCATATGACACGTGATTCAGTCAGCCCTCAGCAGCATCACTGTTAAGTAGCACGAACACACAAACAGGGAAAGTTAATTGTTTTAATTAATATACATAGTGTTGCTACAAAGAAAGAAGAGCTTTCACATATAATATTGGTCTCAAGCTGCAAAAGAAGCTAAGCTTTCGCATATACTGTTGATATTTTTTGCGCGTGTTACACTTTACGATGTATCACACAAATGTGCCAGTAAAATTTTTAATAATGGCATAAATGTCTGAAATTATTGTAAATGGCTCGTCATCAGAGAGTTGATTTTTAAACAAGAGTCAAACGCTCTGTGATTTAATAAATTCATGGTACATTCTAGCACATAGTTCAACTTACGTAAAATGATATTTACTTTGAAACTAACGCTTTTCAAACCACTATTCGCAATATTTTCCCGCGACCTGCTAGAAACAGGTTCGTTTCAGCAGTTGCCAGAGAGCGCAGATAACAGGCCAGAGAGCGCAGATAACAGGCGACACCGCGCTTGGGTAGCTATCATGACGTAGGAAGCCCGTATGTACGTACATGTAAAACATTGAAAGATCATACATTATGTCATAAAAGAAACAAGACATCAGAGGACACTGAGAAGCATCGGAATTTCGTGAACCATATTAAAATGTGCGCATTTAGAGCGCATACTTAAAGGGCACATTCGTATGTCCAGATTCCCAATGATGTAGGCCTCGACCTGATATTAAGCTTTTCAATGTGGTTTTCGGGATGTAAATTTTCTTGGAGCACCAGTACTGTATTATATCATGCTTGGGTCGTTATTATGGTATAATGCCATACGTGCTAGAAAATGAAAACTTGCACTTGAAATGCAGCGAACAGTTGAAACTAGCCAGTACGGTGGAATTAAACATTTCAAATACATTGACTGCCTCTGCGGAAAAGGTTAACAAAAGTCAAATTTCTTTAGCAAGCAGACGAAAATAACTTCATTGTTCCACAAGGCGATTAATGCTTGACTGTCAGAAAAGTGGAAATAAAATAAAATCTGAAACTCATGACGTACTTCATCCTTGCGTAATTATGTGAATGTGTTTTAATTCACTTGATAGCTCCCGGCCACAGATATCCGTTTTGTTTTCATCTGACGTGAGAGTAAACGAAGGGGAAACAGCAAGATCATTAAATGTAAACACGGGTCACGTGGAGACTACCCACTATAGCTCAGACTGCTCTGCGCACCAGCCCTTGATCTACGACATTTGCAAACCGGGTCAATACTAAAAGAAATCGAATTTTCAAAATATGTTCATCTTTTAGCGCACATCTTTCTGAAAAGTTTGAAACATAAACATATGTATGCCAAAGTGCAGTGCCACGCCTCTTCATAAAGCATTTTTCTACCGCACGTCCAAACTACATTCAGTAGAGAGAAAATGAAATGTCCTGTGGTGTCTCTCCTGCTCCCAGTCGGCCCGTTTGACAGCCTGCCCCTCTTTAAAAAAATCTCGCAATTAGCAGCGGATGGTATTATTTGTAATCGAGAGAACAAGAACTTTTCAGAAAAGCTGAACTCTTTATTGCCTATTAGTTAATGACTTGCTGTTTTGTGCGACATAAAATTAAATACTGGATATATAAAACCATTACTGACAATAAATAAGCAAGAAATTATACACTTAGCTCCTAGCATTTTTTTCTCTCTAATCTTGCTACAGCTTTACATAGCGTGCTTTCCTTTGTGCGAAACAATCTATTACCTCCTCAAAGTTCGTCAAACGTTTTGCTATATGAAAAATCGAATGTAGTTATCTAATACTGAAAAAGCTGTTAATACAAATAATACCCAAGACTTGTGTGGTTTTTCGATATGATTACGACTATTTTGTCACTGTCTGCTAGATAAAACAAAATAGACCTTTCTAATATGGTAGCGATTTTGTAACAAACCAAATAAACGAGACTGCTATGGCACAAATGGCCATTTTTATAACACGACAGAATATGATCCAATAAGTACCAACATCAAATGCCTATTAGGCCTACTACAAGCAAAAAGCCTCATGTTAGGAAATAGTTTCACATTTGATTCATACACACCAGCTTCTCAAGCATGAGATCGAAAAGTACTAATATGAAATTTTTATATAAATTTGGATTCTTCTTATTCTTCCATAATTTGTGTGATGTCCCGTGCCGGCCGCGGTGGTCTCACGGTTCTAGGCGCGCAGTCCGGAACCGTGCGACTGCTACGATCGCAGGTTCGAATCCTGCCTCGGGCATGGATGTGTGTGATGTCCTTAGGTTAGTTAGGTTTAAGTAGTTCTAAGTTCTAGGGGACTGATGACCACAGCAGTTGAGTCCCATAGTGCTCAGAGCCATTTGAACCATTTTTTGATGTCCCGTTCTCTTCTCCTTCCTCGTTCTAACAATCTTGTCATTACCAATTCTGTAGCTATTGCTGCCACTGTCAAAATTTGTTCGCCGATTAACTTCACTAACCCTGCCAGAACAGCAGGTTTAGTTATCCCGCGATTATTTTCCAGTTAGACGTTATTACGTGTTCGAACAACACGTTTTCCGTGTTACTTCCAGAATAGAACTTACACGCTGCTGCTAGCCGGGGACTGTATTATTGGTCCTTACTAGTGTAGCGATCTGGTCAAAAATTTTCTGTCAAAATTTCGTTTTCTTCGATACACCAAGAAGATAATACGTAATCTTTGTTACCTGTTATTCCTGTTAGTCATTTATTTCCACTCTGGTAGTCTGAATCTATGGATCTCGCTATTAATTATAACAATGCTGGTCATTCGCAAACCCAATCAGTCACATAATCAGACAACGATTGGTATTCATCTGTTCGGCTTTACACCCTCAGCCCGGTTAGCCCCGTCTCCTTTTGTCTGCGGAAAGTTTATTTGTTGATGCGACGAGGATTCTCCTGGCAGAGACATCACGTACGCTATGCATGCATCCAAAAGTCAACTTATGATACATTCAGAAATCAACTTAAAATGTGTTCAAAAACCAACAGGGAAGCGTTTCAAAATCATATGAATAATCAATAGGCAAAAGTGCGCTGGATGCTAGATACTTTGTGAAACAAGTTTTTTTCCTCAAGAATATGAATTTGGCGCCATCTTTTCCCGGTGGCATCTAGCTACTTGCTGCGACTGCTTGCACAGCCAACAGCCACATTCCTGTTGCCAGGAGCGGGAGAATCTACTACTCAAACGTGACAACTGCGCCGCCCGCGCGTAACTGCTAAAACAAATCGAATGTAAACAGTTGCGACTTCACGCTCATTGGAGGCAATTTATTGTTATGAAGCATTGCATAGTCTTCCTAAAGCCTTTTCAATTGGCAGACGCTTGCATGAGCGCTGTGTGTCGTTGATGTATATGGAGCATTTCCTTTTCAATTTAAGTTATTTTCGTTTTTTTCTCTCTTTTATGGTTTATTGTTGAAGTATTATTCTGCAGTAGCGGGATAAAGTAATATCCTTTGTTAAAGTATCGGTTCTGGCCAGTCAACATTACAGAAATTTAACTGAAAAATAAAACAATTAAAAATTCCCGGAAGTCTAAAAATATCCCGGGTTTTCCCGGTTTTCTCCCGGATGAAAAAATTCTCGGTTTTTTCCCGGATCTCCCGGTTGTCCCGGGTCGTATACACCCTGCTAAATAGATTAAGGGAACCACAAGTAGGGTTCCTTCGTTATAAGACTCGTAGTATTTTCTCCCCAATGTCTGTCACTACCTCTTCTTCGATGGACGTTATGCCCTAATAATTCCTACATCTTTTTTTTTTTATTTGAGTAAGAAATTCATTTGAGCAGTATTTAAAAAAACTATTGTGCTATTGGTACACCAATGCAAGCATTTAGAGCCCACAGAACTAGCCTTTCAAAATTTACTAAGTTCAACCGTGAAGTCATTGACACTAATGAGAACACTTTAACGAGTAGTGTGGCTAAATGACCTCTGCATCTAAGGATAACAAGTTAACCCTTGTAATCCCGACGCTTATTCATTAATGCAGTGAGTCATTTGTTATATAATCCTATATCATACAGGAACTAAATGGTAATCAACATTTGACATCGTCGGCATACAGTATTCATGGCACTCGGTTGGTTTTTATTCATTAATGACTACCTTTACTCGTACCTGCAAAACTATATTGGTGCGAAATACAAGGTGTGATGACACACTTAGCAACTGGTCATAGCAGAAGCATGACGAGTGTCTCTGCTAGTAGGAAACATAAGCTACAGCACTTTTAATGTAATTAAACTGTTCCTACATTTCATTGTACTCCGTTGTGCGAATAATAATTGGTTAGCAAATCGATGCAACAATAAGTAAACAAAGCAATTCATGCTACGAGCCGGCCGCTGTAGTCGAGCGGTTATAGGCGCTTCAGTCCAGAACCGCGCTGCTGCTACGGTCACAGGTTCGAATCCTGCCTAGGGCATGGCTGTCTGTGATATCCTTAGGTTAGTTAGGTTTAAGCAGTTCTAAGCCTAGGGGACTGATGACCTCAGATGTTAAGTCTCATAGTGCTTGGAACCATTTGATGCTACGAATGTAAGCTCAGCTGTAAGATCTATGCACAATTCACAGTGCATGCGTGACCATTACTGCTTATATTGCGGACGTCGCTTCTTATGACGTACCGTTTCTACTAAGATTTTTAATATTTTAACTTTCAGTTTGAGCTCTGCAGTAATGTCGGAGAGGAAAATTCTGTAGCAGGAGACTCATTTTTACTTCTTTCTTTATTTCTTCAAAAGTATTGAGTCATTTGGGAGGTTTATGGGGCCTATCATATATTTATCTAATATAACACTCTCTTTCAAGGAAAAAGTTTCTGTTTCCTTCACAACAGATTGTTTGTTTAGACGTCTTGCTCTCGAGTGCCACCATAATTTAACAGCGAGATTTAAATTTGTGTCAAAAACTGTGAGGTGCTTGCTCCTTACGACACCACAGCATATCGCTCCAACGTTTCAACCGGTAATTTTACCTCACTCATCAGATAATTAGCCACTTGCTACATAATAATGCATTACATCTTTACTAAACCGACTTGCAGTTGTTAACAGCCGTAAAGTAATTTGGACAAGCCCTCGTGGTGACAGGGATGTCGCTGTGAGAGTCGCTAGTGCCTCGTGAATTACTGTGACAAGCGAGAGACCTCTATACCACCGACCTACTTCGATTAATGACGTCATCAGAATCCGCAAAAAGCAACACAAATTTGATTTAAAACTCTTGATCAGGACGTCGTAATTACCCGATCCTATGCGCCACCGTTTAAAAATCAGTTACAGAATCGAACAAATTTCGACTAATGTATATTGAACCTGAAGGGGTAACCGAGGCAAATTGGAGTTTTTGGGCGTAGACAAATTAAGTTATCAAATAAGAACTTCAAAATCACGAAAATAGTGAAACATATAAACCAAAACAACCAGAAGAACACGATGCGGTGGCTAGCGTCAAAGATGTAAAAATAAAAGCATCTAATTAGCGCGATACAACTGGCATCAAAAACATCGGCTTATTCTAGATCAGGGACAGCGGCATCCACGGTGCTGCTTATCTGCTGCTCATACGTCGGAAAAGTGTCAGTTTCGCGTAGCCAATGGGATGATTCTTCACCACAATGAATGAGAGGCGAGAACTGAGGTAACATATTTCTAGCAGCATAACTTGAACCAGCGGGTTGTTTACTGATTTGTTGGTGTACTAATGTGTTTCGAGAGAAATATTTTGTGATAACGCAGCAAGTAATATAAAGTTGACTCATGTAAGTGATTAAGTTCTGCATGGCGACGCCGTCTGTTGGTTCATGTCTCATGAATTAATTGTAGATACGTGAAAGGTATCAAAGTGGTGGTAAAATGAACATGCAATCGATCTGCGCAAGCTCAGCCGGCCGCGGTGGTCTCGCGGTTCTAGGCGCGCAGTCCGAAACCGTGCGACTGCTACGGTCGCAGGTTCGAATCTTGCCTCGGGCATGGATGTGTGTGATGTCCTTAGGTTAGTTAGGTTTAAGTAGTTCTAAGTTCTAGGGGACTAATGACCACAGCAGTTGAGTCCCATAGTGCTCAGAGCCAACTGAATTAATTGCGCAAGCTCAGTGAGTAAGTTAATCAATGTTTATTCACAATGGAATCACGTGTTCGCTATATTAACATTGATCCATTTACTTTCTCCCACGATTTAATTAAAAAACATTGAGCCACTTACTCAATGTGGACACACAGATCGATTGCGTAGCAATACGAAGCAGAGAAATATTTCTCTGCATTTGTTTATATATCATGGAGTGTGGCGCTGTCCTTGGTTTGCAGATACTAGCGCTATTTAAATAGCTGCGACTCAACCAGGGAGCAAATAAATCTATAATCCCATTTTACGGCAATGTTTCCTCCCTTTTCCGAATGTATTACTTCGAAACACTTCGTCTGCTGCTCTCTCACTGGCTGCGTAACTTAAAGAGCTGAAACATCTTCATTTGGTCCCAACGTACATCAAGGCAAGTGCTAACAACATTCCTGCACTAAACACGAAGTACGCCACTAGTCCTGTTCTAGACTTTTCCTTAACTGAAAAATGAGTCACCAAAACAAACAGCAAAAGGAAATACTGATACAGAAAAACAAAAAAGATACCAAGACTTAAGAGCAAAAGTCGCGGCAGTTACCGGAACGCAGTAACAAGAACAATATTTGCGATTAGCACACGGTGCGATTCCACACGTCTACTTCGATCTATGACGAAGAAGATGGCCGCTGCAACCGTGGCCGAAACGTTGGTTTTTCTCCAGCAGCAGTAGTTTTTACATTATGACGCGAAGCCATACCCAGAAAACTTTTATGTCGACTGACTCCGGCCGCGGAAGCCTACGGAATTATATGATGTTATATTTGGAATATAAAGCATACTTTATTCCATTCATTGAGACAACAGGCTGCTGGCATGCTTGAAGATGATGACCACAATATAATTTATTACGACGTCAAACAAACATAAGAAACACGCGAAATGTTAAAGTCACTTAATGAAATGAAAGTAATGGGACGACCACGGGAATTAGAGCTGTGAACAAAGACAAACGAAAAATGCTACAAGAGTAGCATCATTCCAAGACCATCACATAATCGAAATAATCCAGAATAAACTCAGCCAAAAAGTGCAAGAAACACACAACTGAAATCGAATATTTTACTAGAGCTATATACACTCCTGGAAATGGAAAAAAGAACACATTGACACCGGTGTGTCAGACCCACCATACTTGCTCCGGACACTGCGAGAGGGCT
Source organism: Schistocerca gregaria (assembly GCF_023897955.1). Lineage (NCBI taxonomy): Eukaryota > Metazoa > Arthropoda > Insecta > Orthoptera > Acrididae > Schistocerca > Schistocerca gregaria. The sequence goes on from NC_064924.1 coordinate 519,324,949, forward strand.
GTACAAGCAATGATCACACGCACGGCACAGCGGACACACCAGGAACCGCGGTGTTGGCCGTCGAATGGCGCTAGCTGCGCAGCATGTGTGCACCGCCGCCGTCAGTGTCAGCCTCTTTGCCGTGGCAAACGGAGCTGCATCGCAGTCTTTAACACTGGTAGCATGCCGCGACAGCGTCGACGTGAACCGTATGTGCAGTTGACGGACTTTGAGCGAGGGCGTATAGTCGGCATGCGGGAGGCCGGGTGGACGTACCGCCGAATTGCTCAAGACGTGGGGCGTGAGGTCTCCACAGTACATCGATGTGGTCTCCAGTGGTCGGCGGAAGGTGCACGTGCCCGTCGACCTGGCACCGGACCGCAGCGACGCACGGACGCACGCCAAGACCGTAGGATCCTACGCAGTGCCTTAGGGGACCGCACCGCCACTTCCCAGCAAATTAGGGACACTGTTGCTCCTGGGGTATCGGCGAGGACCATTCACAACCGTCTCCATGAAGCTGGGCTACGGTCCCGCAGCCCGCCTCCAGTGGTGTCGCGACAGGCGTGAATGGAGGGACGAATGGAGACGTGTCGTCTTCAGCGATGAGAGTCGCTTCTGCCTTGGTGCCAATGACGGTCGTATGCGTGTTTGGCGCCGTGCAGGTGAGCGCCACAATCAGGACTGCATACGACCGAGGCACACAGGGCCAACCAACACCCGGCATCATGGTGTGGGGAGCGATCTCCTACACTGGCCGTACACCTCTGGTGATCGTCGAGGGGACACTGAATAGTGCACGGTACATCCAAACCGTCATCGAACCCATCGTTCTACCATTCTTAGACCGGCAAGGGAACTTGCTGTTCCAACAGGACAATGCACGTCCGCATGTATCCCGTGCCACCCAACGTGCTCTAGAAGGTGTAAGTCAACTACCCTGGCCAGCAAGATCTCCGGATCTGTCCCCCATTGAGCATGTTTGGGACTGGATGAAGTGTCGTCTCACGCGGTCTGCACGTCCAGCACGAACGCTGGTCCAACTGAGGCGCCAGGTGGAAATGGCATGGCAAGCCGTTCCACAGGACTACATCCAGCATCTCTACGATCGTCTCCATGGGAGAATAGCAGCCTGCATTGCTGCGAAAGGTGGATATCACTGTACTAGTGCCGACATTGTGCATGCTCTGTTGCCTGTGTCTATGTGCCTGTGGTTGTGTCAGTGTGATCATGTGATGTATCTGACCCCAGGAATGTGTCAATAAAGTTTCCCCTTCCTGGGACAATGAATTCACGGTGTTCTTATTTCAATTTCCAGGAATGTAGCTCAAACGAAGATAGCGATCGATATCACCCCCCCCCCCCCCCACCCACCCTGTCAAAGGAAAGCCATAATGATCAGTATTGGAAATTTCACCTGACATATATAGCTGAAACGAAGACAGGAAGACAGTGATAGTAGACAACCCCCCCCCCTCCCCGCCACACACACACACACACACACACACCCAACAAAACTGTAATAATAAGCACTAGATCTATATAGCTCGAATGAAGAAAAAAATGGCTCAAATAGCTCTGAGCACTATGGGACTTAACTGCTGAGGCTATTAGTCCCCTAGAACTTAGAACTGCTTAAACCTAACTAACCTAAGGACATCACACACATCCATGCTCGAGGCAGGATTCGAACCTGCGACCGTAGCGATCGCGCAGTTCCAGACTGTAGCGCCTAGATCCGATCGGCCACCGCGGCCGGCTCAAATGAAGACATTGATACCATATACCCTCCTCCAGGCAAATAAAATTATCCAAACGCAAAACTGAGAACCTCATTTCAAAGAAATTTTGGTTCTGTAAACTTCAATTCCACAGAGAATAAAAAAGACCACAAAAACGTTCTTACCATCCATAGTCAACTCAAAATTAATCAAAGCTGGCCCCCACACAAACCTTCCGGCGAACAACAAAATATTCAAAACAACTCCAAGGCAAAACGGCATACAAACAAATGATAAACACGCAACATTAAATCTAAAAACCATCCGCCCCCGGTAGCTGAGTGGTCAGCGCGACAGAATGTCAGTCCTAAGGACCAGGGCTACATTCCTGGCTAGGTTGGAGATTTTTCTCCGCTCAGGGACTGGGTGTTGTGTTGTCCTAATCATCATCATTTCATCCCCATCGACGCGCAAGTTGCCGATGTGACGTCAAAAAGAAAGACTCGCACCCGGCGAACGGTCTACCCGACGGGAGGCCCTAGTCACACGACACTTTATTTATCTAAAAACCAAACTCTAAACAAAAAGTAACAGTTCAAAAACCCAAATAATTAGGTTACTAATAATTACTAAAGACTCAATCTCATTTATCTGCACCTTTACTACAAACCAAATCACAAGCCCAAACGTCCACACCAAATATTCAGCCACCGCTAACAACAGCGAGTCTCCTATAATAGCAATTCATTTCGAATATGCCGCGTCTTTACGACGTCACATTTGAGAAAAAATCTTTAAGAACAAAGACTATTAATATCATCAGTACTCGTTTCGCTCGTAACAATTTGAACTGTGCTAAGAGATTCGAACCTAACATCACACTCGACAAACGTGCCACGTTCGAAAAACAACCAGATATGTGTGAATATAATCACAAATCATTTCTCTCGCAACAATTTACCCTGTGCTCTTGCACTCCTGCCTAATCTTACCCTCGGGATCACTTTCAATTATTAATATAATATTTTTTACATTTACCTTAAAATAGTCAATTTTTATTTAGAACGAAATTCTTGCAGATTAAGGTATTTCGTAAGCGTAGAAGTATCATCTTTTCTTATTTCAATGATATTACTATTAATGTTCACTAAATAAATAAAGAAAAATATTGATAGGAAGATGCATTTGCAAGTAATTCCACGTACACATTAACTGTAATCGCTGTTTAGTGTCGTTACTAAGACAGTCAAAGATAAGTTTAAGCACTGGCTGAGTAGGAGTGTAAGCAGAGTCATTTGTCAAGTAATTCCAAGTAAACATAAGCTGTAATCATTGTATACTCTCGTTACTAAGACAACCAAAGATAATGTTTAAGCTCTGGTTGATTAGCAGAAGTGAAGCTTGACTTCATTATTTTCTGTTAACTAAATTTGTGGATTCAATGACGTACCTACACCATCAGAATCTGAAACCCTCTCTATAAACCCAGTAAAAACCACAGGGCATAAGCTTACACTACTAGCGCCTCTAACTAAAACAAGCCATATGCCCGCACAAGTATTTCATCCGCCGCACCAGGACATAACAGTTCAAACCTGAAAGGCGATTCGAATTCTCATGTTGAGCCAATTACTATGCTGTAGTATTGTCTACATCGTATCTGTTCTAAGCCAATACATTTTACTGGTAAAGCTAACGCTAAAATTCTATAGCCCCGCAACGTATTGAGTTTGACAAATGCCGCGCGCCGACGGAAGGTTGTTTCCTGAAACAAACTCTATTCTTTGCAGTTCATTAATTTTTCCTTTCAGCCTGGTGCATATAGATATTTCCATGCTTGTGATTGAAGAATACGGGAGGCTTCTGATGAAAATGATGTGTCCTCCGAAATTCGTAGGGCAAGCCGCGCAATTTGGCCATTCCCATACTTGCCGCTTCGGTCAACATGTTGCCAAAAGGCTCTATACGTATAATTTTGTTTCTGTATTCACCGTACAACGCTTGACTCAGAATTGTGGCTTTTGTGCAACATGCTGCTGTTTCTCCAACCATTTCTGGTTTTACCAACTTATTAACAAGTAAAGAATTCGAGAAGAAGAAACCAAAATTAACTTTGTAGTCTAACATAAAGGCTCAGTTTCAATACAAGCTTCCCCATTGGACCAATTCGTACTCTTGAGAAGAGCGATGAGAGCTTACATATAGGAGCCATGGATCTTTACTGCATGGAAATTTCTGACACTTCCAGAATAGAAATCAAACACGGCAACACCTTCAGGACACGAGTAAAGTACAGACATAACAGGAGCTTGTCGCAGGTGGCTGGAGCAACGAAAGGTACTAATCGACTGAAAAAAGGGCAGTCAATTCGTTTTCAAGATAACAGACGTAACTGACGATATTTCGTTGCAGAATTGTGGAGCATGTTTTATGATAGCGCATTACGGCGGTCATGGAGATCAGGAACTTCTTCTTTAGAAATCAATACGAATTCCGCGAACAGAGATGTAGCGACATTCATCTAGCTACGATTGTCCGTTACAGTCCAGCACCGTATTTTAGTGAAGAAAACAGAACTTGGTGAATAACGGATCAGCTGGCTGGCTTCAGCACATTATAGCAAACAGGGCTCAAAACGAATGTCTTGAGGTCCGAGGGAGCTCTCCAGGGCCGTTACTGTTTACAATATACTGGGTGTAACGGGTACAAATTCAGGTGTTCTGGACTGCATTACATCAGCATATACGTTATTTAAAGACTAACAGTTATAGTTTGCAGTATGAAAAGCCAAGATCGCTTGATGTGAAATAGTTTATTTCATGACCAGTTTCGACGGTAACTAGCTGTTATCCTGAGATTTTCAGATCTCCCAGAAATATAATTACACACCAGTCTCGTCGACATACTGAGAACACAGTCAGTTATAAAATTAGAGCTCTCCATTTGTTTATAAGAAATGTAAAGCAAATCGGTGTACAGTCTTATTATTATAACTGGATCATGTTCGCAGTATGTTGACGAGACTGATGTGTAATTGTAATTCTGGGAGATCTAAGAATCTGATGATGACAGTGTAACGGTTCGTCACATAAATATTGACAATTTTATAGGTTTTAAGCAATGAGCAATATTGTGAAGTGTTAAGGGTGCTACAGTCTGGACAGTGCGACTGCTACGGTCGCAGGTTCGAATCCTGCCTCGGGCATGGATGTGTGTGATGTCCTTAGGTTACTTAGGTTTAAGTAGTTCTAAGTTCTAGAGGACTGATGACCTCAGAAGTTAAGTCCCATAGTGCTCAGAGCCATTTGAACCATTTTTTTTGTTTGTTTGTTAAGGGTGAACTAAAAATTATTTGTAAACACTTAACGAATTTTATAAACCTAATTAGCATAAAAGATACTTTGTTGAAAAAAACTTATATGCAGTGATAATGTAAAAGTAGCATCTTTATTTACAACATGTCTATGAAAATAAAAAAGAATCGCTAAGACACGCGATTGTACGGTCGACGGTCGTACTTTATGGCACACACACTGTTCTGTTTCGCGATACGGAAGGCACCCATTGAGAGGCTACACATATTTTATGTAAGTTACTCTGTATTCTGCTAAAATAAACTAATTATAGTTGTTACAAAATGAATTTCTTTGTAATAGTTGTAACCTCAGTTGGTCGCAGCGGCTAATTATTTTTAATAAGCATTTTTTCATTAATTTCCGCTGCGGAAGCTCATCTTACGATGCAGCCTCTGATCGGCCATTACGTGCCGAAGTATTAATTTATTTTTCAAAGTGTTAACAGTAACAGTAAATGCGAGAGATTTCGTTGTAAGAACCTTTCTAAATTGCAACAGATAATTAATTTAACGTTAAAGTTCATTTTTTAAATTATACAGATTCCATGAGTTCAGCAAGTTTTATCTTGGCCGCTCCACGGCAACAATCTAAATTCTCTCGAGCCTTGCTTTGCAATCAATAAATAGAAATTAACAAAATTACATTTAATTCAGTTAACGGCAACTACATTTTAGTCATCACGTTCAAAATCTAAAGTTGGTACATGAATAACAGCGACCCTCCAAGAACCCGTTTCATATGTACTTTTGCACGTAAATAAAAGTGATAAGGAAAGATAATATCCCTGAGAGAAAGAATCATGCTCTAACATAAAAAAAACACCTGATAAATTAACTAGCTGTTATCCTGAGATTTTCAGATCTCCCAGAAATATAATTACACACCATACTGAGAACACACTCAGTTATAAATCAGTTGTTTGTGAGATATGTAAACCAAACCAGTGTACAGCTCTGTTATTATAATTTGAGCATTTTCGCAGTATGTTGATTAGACTGATGTGTAATTGTATTTCTGGGAGATCTGAGATTCTGATGACAGCTAGGTTCTGTCGAAACTGGTCTTGAAACAAACTATATCAAATCAAGCGATCTTAGCATCCAATATTGTAAATTACAACATTAGATCGCCGCAAATGACATGTGTGAATAATGTAACAACTATATAAGGGACGTTCATAAGTAATGCAACACATTCTTTCTGAAAAAAGTTACGTTTTACGAGGGTAACTCCAAAAGAAATGCATATTATTTTTGTAAAAATACAGTTTTCATTGTGCATGTGTGAAAGTTTTACAGTGTGTAGATACATCTTTCCCGATTGTTTTCAAACTTAGTTCAACCTGTTCCCCTGAGTGGCGCCGTCACAGCATGTCTTCAAGATGGCTGCTACACTTGACGTTCGTCAGAAGCAACGCGCTGTCATAGAATTCCTGTGCTCTGAAAAGGAGACAGTGGGAAACATCCACAAGAGGTTGAAAAAGGTGTATGGAGATGCTGCTGGCGAACGCAGTACAGTTAGTGGGTGGGCATGCAGGTTACGTGATGAAAGCGGGCACGGCAATATTGAGGATTGCCCGCGCAGCGTCAGGCCTCGTACTGCACACACTCCAGACAATGTGCAGAGAGTTAACGAATTGGCGACTGCTGACAGACGCATCACAGTGAACGAATTGTCACGCTACGTTGGGATAGGCGTAGGAAGTGTTTGCAGAATACTGAGAGTGTTGGCGTTAAAAAAGGTTGTGGCAGGTGGGTTCCCAGGATGTTGACAGTGGCTCACAAAGAAAAAAGAAAAAAGAAAAAAGGGTATGCAGCAAACTTTTGGAACGTACGAGAATGGTGGAGATGAATTTCTTGGAAGAATTGTGACATGTGATGAAACATGGATCCATCATTTTTCACCAGGGACGAAGAGACGATCAATGGAGTGGCATCATGCAAATTCACCCAAGGAAAAAATTCAAAACCACGCTATCTGCTGTAAGAGTTATTGCTACGGTGTTTTTCGATTCTGGAGGACTCTTGCTTGTGGACATCATGCCAAGTGGAACGACCATAAATTCTGATGCATATGTGACGACACTGAAGAAACTTCAAGCTCGACTGAGTTTTGTTCGACCACATCGGCAAAAGCAGGTTGTTTTGCTGTTATACGACAATGCACGGCCACATATCAGTAAAAAAACCATGGAAGCGATCACAAAACTCGGATGGACAACATTGAAACACCTGCCTTACAGTCATGATCTGGCTCCATGTGACTATCATCTCTTTGAGAAACTGAAATACTCTTTTCGTGGAACAACGTTTGAAGATGATGACTCCCTTGTGCACGCAGGCAAACAGTGGCTCCTACAGGTTGGTCCAGTATTTTACGATGCGGGTATACAGGCGCTGGTTCCAAGATGGCGTAAGGCAGTTGAGAGTGATGGAAATTATGTGGAGAAATGAAAATATTGTTCCTAAAGGATGTATCTACACACTGTAAAACTTTCAAACATGTAGAACAAAAGATGGATTTTAAAGAAGTAGTGTGCATTTCTTTTGGAGTGACCCTCGTATTCTGGATTCCAATACACCATATTATTCGTCCCCCTTTTGGTTACAAAATCACAGTTTTCAACATAATTTCCGTTGAATATCTCGGCCTTACGCCACCTCATTGGGAAGATCTATATGCCCGGATGGTACCATTCTACTGGTCGTCCCTCTTTTGCCTACAAAATCACAGTTTTCAACATAATTTCCGTTGAATGTCTCCGCCTTACGCCACCTCATTGGGAAGATCTATATGCCCGGATGGTACCATTCTACTGGTCGTCCCTCTTTTGGCTACAAAAACACAGTTTTCAACATAATTTCCGTTTAATGTCTCGGCCTTACGCCACCTAATTGGGAAGACCTATATGCCCGGATGGTACCATTTTACTGGTCGTCCCTCTTTTGGCTACAAAATCACAGTTTTCAACATAATTTCCGTTGAATGTCTCCGCCTTACGCCATCTCATTGGGAAGATCTATATGCCCGGATGGTACCATTCTACTGGTCGTCCCTCTTTTGGCTACAAAATCACAGTTTTCAACATAATTTCCGTTGAATGTCTCCGCCTTACGCCACCTCATTGGGAAGATCTATATGCCCGGATGGTACCATTCTACTGGTCGTCCCTCTTTTGGCTACAAAAACACAGTTTTCAACATAATTTCCGTTTAATGTCTCGGCCTTACGCCACCTAATTGGGAAGACCTATATGCCCGGATGGTACCATTCTACTGGTCGTCCCTCTTTTGGCTACAAAATCACAGTTTTCAACATAATTTCCGTTGAATGTCTCGGGCTTACGCCACCTCATTGGGAGGATCTATATACCCGGATGGTACCATTCTACTGGTCGTCCCTCTTTTGGCTACAAAATCACAGTTTTCAACATAATTTCCGTTGAATGTCTCGGCCTTATGCCACCTCATTGGGAGGATCTATATACCCGGATGGTACCATTCTACTGGTCGACGTCGCAGCCAACGTCTTCCTGCATTGGTAACCTCCACGTCACTGATATACTGCTTCAAGCACAGTCCATTCTTCATTGGGCCAAACAGATGGAAGTAGGGAGTTGCGAGATCTGAGCTGTAGGGTGAATGAGAACGAACAGTGCAATCAAGTTTTGTGAGTTGCTCTTGGGTGTGTGGCTTTTGTGAGGTCTTGTGTTGTCATGGGGAAGGCGAAGCTCGTTTACATTTTTGTGGCGAAGATTCTTCAATTTCCTTTTGGTGACACAATAACGTTCAGAGTTGGTCGTTGCACCGTGAGGCAGAACATCAAACAGAATAAACCCTTCAGAGTCCTAGAAGACCGCCGTTACGGCTTTACCGGCTGAGGGCGCTGCTTTAGACTTTTTCTTGACAGGACGGGTGGTGTGGCACCACTCCATGGATTGTCGTTATGTTTCTAGTTTGAATGGAAACAGGTTCACCTGTGACGATGTTCGACAAAAAATTGTCACAGTTAGCCTCGGACAGTCCTTCGTTGCTGTTTATGGCCTTCCGTTAGGCGGCAAAGAACGTAGTGGGCCCAAACCTTTGAGTACCCCAATTGGTGGACGAATGTGTCAGCACTACCAACAGAGACGTCTAGTAGGGTAGCGAGGTGTTTGATTGTGGTTCGTCAGTCTCCTCGAATGAGTGTCCGCAAGTTCCAACATTGCAAGAGTCACAGTTGTTTCCAACTGGCCAGCATGTGGTATATTGGGAACAGGTTTTCCCGACCTTGTTGCGATGGTGACAACCGACTCGCTCAATGACTCACTACGCTTTTGTTCAGTACCAGGTCTCCATACACATTCTCTAAGCGCCTATGAGTATCTGCAGTGCCCTGGTATTCCACCTAGAGAAATCCACTAACAGTTCTCTACTTGAAATGCACTTCCATTACAGCCGCTATTTTGAAGGCTACGCATATCTCCTTTACCAATGGGACCTTCATGAAACTTTAGGGGCTGGTGTGGTGATATTTCACAATGTTCCACAACAAATTCCGCAAATTTTCAAGAGGAACTGGCCGAGAAAAAAATTGTTGCGTTTAGGCTTAGTTAGTACCTCCAAATATACATGGAACTAGCAAACCATTAATGCTTATTTCCTCCTGGGCAGCAGGTCAGGTGTTGAACTGTGGAAGTATGGAAACAAAACAGGCTATCTATACGACAGGTGTGAGGCTGTTTTCAGACGATGCTGGTTGTCAATGGGAAGGCTGTCACACCGGGAAACAGTATCAAGATGCAGGAAGACCTGTAAGGGATTGAAGATTGGTGTAACTGACTCTGATCTCACACAAATATAAGGCATCCATTACTTTACTATTAAACCTGCATACAATAAGAACAGTAAAATACCCCAGAGTAGCCAGCAGATGACAGACTGAAGGTTACTGGAGCAACCTGAAGAGAATGTTAACTCATCCACGAAACAAGTCACTTACAAAACATTCGTCTGATCATTTCTTGAGTATTGCTGATTTGTACTTCAAATGGTTCAAATGGCTCTGAGCACTATGGGACTTAACTTCTGAGGACATCAGTCTCCTAGAACTTAGAACTACTTAAACCTAACTAACCTAAGGACATCACACACATCCATGCCCGAGGCGGGATTCGAACGTGCGACCGCAGCGGTCGCGCGGTTCCAGACTGTAGCGCCTAGAACCGTTCGGCCATACCGGCCGGCGGCTCATTTTTACTGGACCATTACCAGATTTTAGAAAAGACAAAGAAAATGCGAAGAAGAGGGACAGGCTTTATCGCGGAGTCGTTGGCAAGCGCGTGGTTCTAAGGGAAACACTTAAAAAACTAAGGCACTATAAGAGAATAGTGGTGGGTCACAAGGAGATTTGCTGTTGAAATCTCTAGAGCGTGCGTTCAAGGAATGGTAATAGTCGTGTGCCGTATTATTTTCACATAGAAGCCTCACGAAAGGACGAAAAACTTTAAAAAAGTTAGGTTTACCGAAAGGTGTTCTTTCCGTACATTGTTCGAGAATGGAACAAGGAGGGAAATGATAGATGTACCACAAGTACCCTCCGCCGCACACAATAACGTGGCTTACAGAGAACAGATGTAGAGGCAGGTAGTTCGTTCAAGTTACTTTGGATTTCCCGCGTTTTATAGACAAATGATCGGATGACGTGGGCTCCATGCACCACTGCTACGTCAATTGTTACCTGGCGACGTCCAACATTATCCTCCTTACATCATCTGTAGCATAAAATATAAAAAAATGTGTGAATGATCAAATGATAAAAGTCACATATATAAGAATAATGTTATGAAGTGAGACAGTCTGTATTGGTTAGTTAATTAATTTCATTGATACATAATTAAACTCTCGACAATGAGCTGCCTTTGCAGATTCACTTCGTCACATAACAATACAAACAGGCTGCAAGCCTCGTTAACATTTTACATCTTTATTCTTCTTGAATATATATATGAAACCCCTTGCTGTTATAGGTATCCGAATTGTAGCATGTTACATGGCGGTGTGTAACGGGACTACGTCGGTGGATGAGGAACACCCTGCTGTAGTCTAATTTCCAATTCGAAGAGTTTGTGCGAACATGATCAACCTCTCTTTCAGCATTACAATGCCGTACCACACGCGAGCACGGGGACTTCTACAACAATTTGACACTCCGGGTTCCCTGTCATCGCTCATCTTCCATACAGTCCCCACTTGGCCCATCCGATTTTCATCTCTTTCCAAAACTTAAAGTAAATGTGACTCGATCAAAAAACATTCTACAGTGACGGTATCAACAAACTGGTCTTTTGTTGAGATAGATGTGTTCCTCACCAGAGTGACTATGTTGACAAGTAAATGCATAGACATTAAAAATAAAGATATAAAATGTTAATAACGTTTCTTTTATTTAAAAAGCTTTAAGAGTTTTCACATAAAATATCTAGATGCACTGATTTTCAGCACACTCTCATACAAACGAGAAATGCCTGTTATTACTTTTACCTTAGTTCAATCTTCCAATAAATTTTATCCAATCTCACCATAGTTCATTACAAAGCTACTGAGCGTCGTACATCGCTGATAACAAGTCGTAGGCAAATAACGTGTAATTAACGTCAGCAGTCGAGAATGGCACCCTGCTCTTTGCAATGCCAGTGGCAGACAAGAGTGAAGACAGAAAACTGAAACCTCATACATCGAGGTAAATAAGTGATAAACGAAGTAATGAGTGTTATGATGTAATAACGTCTATTAGCTTGTTGCTTCAAGGATCAATAACTTTATACAGATGTGTTTTTATGTGAACAGTAGTTGCCTCATACAAAGTAATTTAGTTTAGCTTCCGATTTTTTTCTTCAGATGCTTCTGCAAGGAATTGAACTGTACCTGTGAATTTACTGTATGGAGTGGTGCTTAGCAAATTACCCTAAGCTTTTGTTTTAGCGTAAATCTTGGTGCATATCCTTGTGTAAGTCCACTTCGTACTGTAATTATTCCGCCGCCAGAAGATCCACGTCACGCCACCAAGTTTAAATCTCGTGCTGGTACACAGCATACAGTTTAGATCAGTGCATTGTAGTCTGCATACTTAAATCGTGCGGTAGCTTTTGAGTAATCAGAGTTTCTAGCGACGGGTAACTGTAGATACATTGATTTCAGTAGAGAAATTTAATTCTGTCTAAGAGCATGCCGTGTCAGAGAACAGTGAGAAATCTGCAAAGCAGTTTTTAGTGTTTCTTTATCCTCCTCGTTATATATTGCGTATATTCCAAAGTCAGAGGCGCCATTTGAGATCTTATATCTAATTTTTACGCACTGGGGACTGTGCTTCTTGTGAGCGGACACAATCAGAATTTGCTGCTGTCCGTAAGTAGCAGGAAATTGCATTGGCTACCGCAGACATGCCTCTGGCTAACGCTCAAAGTTGCGGCGACATCGAGGCGCTGGTGACGAGATCTGGTGAAGAGATCTGCGACACCGGTGGTGCCGTTGGAGTCCGCTGGTTACCCGGGAGTCGCTGTAGCTTCTAATACGCAACATCTGATCGGTCAGTTCTCATTCGAGAGTGGCTGGCAGACAGTGGTGGGTTTGCGTGACACTGAGTAGAAGGTGATAGACGGAGTAGGTCGCGCGGCTTGTTCCCTACGCCTTAGATAAATCTGAGCTAGCATGAGATGCTTCTCCTATTGGGCTGAGACTGGGTATGCCTGTCATTGGGAACTCTAGCGTTAGACGGGTGATGGCGTCCCTCAAGGAAACAGCAGGCAAGGCGGAAAGAATGCCAGTGTGCACGCGGTACCGTTGTCGGCGGTTTCGTCCGTGATGTGGAGGAGACCCTGCCGGCAGCTATCGAGCGCACTGGGTGCAACCGGCTGCATATAGTGGCACATGTCGGCACGAATGACCCCTGCTGCTTGGAATCTGAGGACAAACTCGGCTCCTTTCGGTGGGTGGCTGATTTGGTGAAGGCAATTAGCATCGCACGCGGGGTGCAGGCTAAGCTGTATATCTAATCTGTCTATTTGTAGCATCGTACCCAGCGTTGATCGCAGTCCTCTGGCTTGGAGCAGATTGGAAGGTCTAAACCAGAGGCTCAGACGACTCTTCTACGGTATCGGATGCGAATTTCTAGACCTTCTCTGTCGGGAGCAGAACTTTAGGGTTCCCATTAATACGTCAGACGTCCTCTAAACGCAGGAAGCGGCCACTAGGGCAACGGAGTACGTGTTGCGTGCACAGGTCTCTCTCTTTTTTTTTTTTTTAGCTTAAAGGAAACCTTCTTTGGGATCAAGGACGATTTGCCCGATAAATTAGCCACAGAGAATGTTCGTCGTCGCAGATCAGAGATGATCTTAGCAAGCTGCAGGTGCAACCAAGGAAAGTATCCAGAATTAAGCTGTCACACATACGAAGTATTAGGAACAGAAAGTTGAAACCGGACGTTAATGACATTGAAATCTTAGGATGAGATTGGAATATTTATCGTATATATGGGGTAGCTGCCTATGGTGACGGCGTGTTTATTGCAGTTAAGAATTGAAGTGGTTCAAATGGCTCTAAGCGCTATGGGATTCAACATCTGAGGTCATCACTCCCCTAGACTTAGAACTACTTAAGCCTAACTAACCTAAGGACATCACAAACATCCATGCCCGAGGCATGATTCGAACCTGCGACCGCAGCAGCAGCGCGGTTGCGGACTGAAGCGCCGTAACCGCTCGGTCACAGCGGCCGGCAGTAAAGAATTCGATACATTCTAGGGAGGTAATTACGGATACCGATTGGGAATCAATCTGGCTGAAGGTAAGTATCCAAGCTCGGTCAAAAATGGTAACCGCATGTTTTTATAGACCCCCTGGGTCAGGCGCTCTAGTAATAGGACGCTTCAGACAGAACTTGCAGAATATCGTTAGTAAGTTTCCCGACCATGTCATTGTAATAAGGGGTGATTTCAGCTTGCCAGGTACAGGATGGGAGTGTAATGGTATCATAACAAGGATTCGTGTGACGTTGTTCTGGATGTTTTGCCCGAAAATTACTTTGAGCAGGTATTTAGAGAACCAACTCATTAGGGTAATGTCTTAGACCTCCTGGCGGGAAACGGTCCTGAACTTATCGAATCTGTTGACGTAGAGGAAGGTAACAGTGATCAAAAGGCTGTAATAGCATATATGACAACGAGTCTTACAAAGAATGTTAAGAAAGGCAGGAAAATATTTTGCTTAGCAGATTGATAGGATGCAAATTATAGAGTATCTGACCATGCAGCATCAAACATTCGGTGATGAGGACGAAGGTGTGGAGACCAAATGCAAAAAGTTCAAAGGCATCGTGGAATACGCCCTAGACAATATGTTCCGGGTAAGGTCTTAAGAGATAGGAAAATCCACCGTGGGCTAACAGCCGTGTTAGAAAATTGCTATGTAAACAAAGAGAATTTCATCTCAGATTCAAGAGAAGTAAAACGCTAACTGACAAACAAAAGCTGGACGAATCGAAAGCGAGGATAAGGAGAGCAATGATTGAATCGTTCAATAACTTTGAAGGAAAAATTTGTCAGTCGCTCTGAGTAAAAACCTTAAGACGTTTTCATCGCATGTAAAATTACTAAGAGGGTCAAAATCATCTGTTCATTCACTCAGTGACAATATTGGCACCGAAACGGAAGATAACGGAAAGAAAGCCGATATACTGCTTTCGGTCCTCCGAAATTGTTTCACGGCGAAAGATAGTAACACGGTCCCTCCTTTCAATCGTCGTACGAACGTCGAAATTGCAGACACTGAGTCGAAATGAGAGATAATGATATAACCCACCGCGGAATAGAAAAAAAACATTTAGAATCGCTAAGTAGCGGAATGGCGTCAGGACCAGATGAGATATCTATAAGATCCTATAAAGATTAAGCGAAAGAGCTTGCTCCCCGTATAGCAGTAATTTATCGTAGATCGCTGGAGGAACGAAGGGTACATAGCGACTGGAAGAAATCCCAAATCATTGCTTTTTTAAGAACGGCCTTAGGACAGATGCACAAGGTTGTAGAACAATATCGTTGATGTATATATGTTGTAGAATGATGGAATATGTTTTACGCTCAAGAAATATGCCGTTTTAGGAGAATGAAAATCTCTTCTGTAAAAATCAATATGGATTCCGCAGAGATCCTGCGAAACAGCTCTCTCTGCCCCTCCATGAGATCCATAGCACAGTAGACAACGGCGCTCAGGTTGATGCCGTGTTCCTTGACTTCAGCAAGGCATTTGAAACCGCCCCGCACTGCCGTTTAGTGAAAAGTATACGAGCTTATCGAGTATCGGAGCAGATTTGCGACTGGATTCAGTACTTCCTTGCAGACAAATTCAACACGTCGCTCTTAACGGAACAAAATCGACAGATGTAAAGGTAATTTCTGGAGTATCACAAGAAAGCGTGATGGGACCTTTACCATTTACAATATACAGTATATAAATGAGCTAGTAGAAAGCGTCGGATGCTCTTTAAGACTGTTCGCAGATGATGTGGTTACCTATAAGAAAGGAGCAACGCCAGTAGATACTAACGGTGTGCAGGCTAACCTCCAGAGAACTGATGAATATTGCAGGCACTAGCAGTTGACCCTGAACGTCACTAAATGTAACATACTGCGCATACATAGGAAAAGAAATCCACTACTTTACAGCTACACTACTGATGACAAACCGTTGTAAACAGTATCTACGTAAAATTTATCGAAGCAACTACCCATTCTGACCTTAAATGGAATAACCACATAAAAAAATAGTGGGAAAAGCAGAAGCCAGACTCAGATTCATAGGCAGAATCTCAAGTTAATGCAATTGATCCTCGAAGGAAGTGGCTTATAAGGCACTTGTTCGGCCGATTCTTGAGTACTGATCTATCTGGCACCCCTACCAGGTGGAACTGATAGAAGAGATAGAGAAGACCCAACGAAGAGTGGCTCGTTCCGTCACGGGATCGTTTAGCCGACGAGAGAGCGTTACGGAGATGCTAAACAAACTCCATTGGCGGACATTACAAGAGTGGCGTTGTGCATCGCGGAGAGACCACTTCTCCCTACGTACGTCTCGCGTAGCGACCACGAGGAGAAAATTAGAGAAATTAGAGCCAATACAGAGACTTACCGACAATCATTATTCCCACGCGCTAATCGCTTGTGGAACGGCGTTGGCGGGTTCAGTTAGTCGTACAAAAAGTATCGTCCGACACACACCACTGGGTGGCTTACGTAGTATGACTTAGAGAGACATGTAACGCCTAGCGAACAGAAACAGTGTTTGACTCAGTGCAAGTTTTGCAACTAAATTATCACTTATTCTGAAACAATATGAGTTTTACAGCAGCTGAAAGATTTCCGTCTGATCTGAAGCGCCATCTACACAGTATCACACTTGCATAATCGAACATTGTTTAAGTTGGGTGTGCAAGTATTTCTTTCGTGACTGTTCAGTGCAGGGTGATAATATAATTGTATCTCACAGTAACGTCTATCTTCTTGTGGAAAATGTTAAGCAAAAATAACAGCCGCGAAAGGAATAGAGGTGAGGTTCCAGTTACAGTATAATAAGCCCATACCATCTCTCGGCCGTCGTAATTTAATATATTGTTATTGTTATTTATATTTTTTGATTGTTGCCGACTTATGTGGTGGGCCTTAATAAAAATGATATTTCATTTAATTTTGATTTACGATTAATTGCTGTCTTGAAGTTGTCCTTTTTAACAATATTAATCTCAAAGTATTAGTTACGTTAATGAATGTTAGACTCGCTGAATCTTAAAACATGAGTATATAAGCTGAACAATGTAATAAACTTTTCATATTAATTTCCTCAGCTTGTCAGCTCACTTTAAAGCAAAAGATCTTTAGTTATTAATTACAATTGCGGCCCACACACGCGCGAGAGTATTTTTTCTTACCTCCGTTAACCATTGCCACGTAGTCGGAGTCCTGGCTCTGGCTCTCGGCTATGGTACTCAAAATAAGAATCTTAAAGCTACGTATTTTCTGCAACGCCGGGCGGCTGTGAAGAAAAATTAATATTATGTTAATAGCGGGCGAGTTTTTCGCTTCCGCTAATTTTCCATAAGTTAATATCGCCACGCAATGGCGTCGTTGGCTGCATCGGCCGCTGCGATTGTTGAACTGTAAATTACTTGAATACAAGTTAATTCAAGGAAGGCGGACATGAAATCGGGATCACCTCTTACAAATTAAAAGTGCACAATAATTTTAAATCAATATATTATCTGCTTAACTCATACAAATATGCTTACATTTGCCAGCACTCGCAAGATGTCCGTCTACACACAACAAAGACAAGATAAGAAGTGAAGACGACTAAAAAATTAACAAAAGAGCGTATCTTGTCATCTCTTTAGATCATTTTGTTACATTTCCTTGTACTCGAAACCTACACAGAGAAATTATTATTTTACGGCTACATGATAAAAATATATTATTCAATTTTAAATGTATCTTCTTTATAAATACTGTTTTTTAAGTCTTTTCGTAATATAGCACTGGGGACGCTATACATCTTATATCGGTGAATGAGGAGAACGGAAGTTGTAATATCCATAGTATCAGTTCGAAATAAATGCACCATATTTCATTAGCAGCGTAGCCTAAGTACAGTTCCTTCCATTTCTAAACTGAGTTGTTCCTGGTGCTTCAGGATGTATGCTATCAACCAATCCTTTCATTCAGTTAATTTTGGACAAAACTTTCTTTTCTCTCCAATTTGATTCAATACCTTTTCATTAGTTACCCGATCTACGAATCTAATCTTGAGCAATCTTCAGCAGCATTAGATTTCAAAAATGTATTAAATAAATATATTAATTTTTGAAGACATGTAATTGCCTCCTTCGCCTTTAACAGACTATCGCCAAGTGGACTATCAATGCGTAATGACTTCTATCGTGCCGATATTAAATACAGACACACAGATCAAGAAGATGAAACAAGATGAAGTTCACAGACAGGCTAACAATATACTATAGCCATAAAAACATTGTGTCGCTACGATCACTTGCTGCCAAATCTGATTTATGCAGTGCAATTGCATTTGTAATTAGCTTTTCCTAAGATGTGTGACGTTTTAAACAAGAATCACCCAACGTTTGTGCTTCAATAAAGTGTTTCGCCAAGGTAACAGATAGTTGTTAATAGTGTATCCCCTTTGAGAGATTTGAATGAAGTACAGCTTATTAAGTCCGCCTCAATTATTTTACTGTATATTAGAAGCCCAAATTTATTGCTATTAAAGTAGTATATCTAGAGAATATCGAACAGGTGATCTTTATAACGAAGATAATTTTACTTATCTTGTAGTTGGCGTCAGCGTCACGAGGCGTCTTGAGTTGATAACCTCAATGAAACTAAAAAAAAAAAAAAATATTCCTGGTTTTGTTTCAAAGATTACTGATATATTTTACAAATCCACTTTTTCTTAACACTTCTTGCAATTCAGTAGACATTAAATAATAAACATTTTCACGCCAGCTAAAATCTAAACATACATTCATACATACAAAACATTCATACAGAAACATTACGCGTAGTTGTTCACTGTTCTACGCGCTTCATAGCAAAGATTCTCGTAAAGTGAACTTCAGTACTTTCGAAATACTAGTGACGAAGTGCACGTCTTTGGCACCAATTACAGTGTACATATGGGTTACATTTTGTTGTAGAAGCAGCCAGAACATTCGATCAATCCAACTAGCTGTGAATAAACTTCCACTTTCAATATTTAACAGAAATCAAAATTAGCAGATGCTTTTCACAGATGAAAACGCTTAAAAATATTACGGAAATAAAAGGGATTTACAAAAGTGACAAAATTAATTTACGGTTTTCCTAAATACAGCGATTATGGCGCGTCATGGAGTCAACGTAATATAGATTAGTAAATTAAACAGCTGTAAGTGGCATCCCTCATAAGCGATGCTACATTGATTTTATAAAACAGAAGTGAAAAAAATATATTTTGTTCTGAAATTTATAGGAAGATGTTTTTTGTAGCATAACCCACTACTGAGTAAAAATACTGATATAGACTCCACTAACTAAGCAAGCCAGAGCTTCGCCAGACTGCTAAAACACTGCGATATATATAATTACTTACCCGAAAATAGATACAACCATTCCAGAATGAGATTTTCACTCTGCAGCGGAGTGTGCGCTGATATGAAACTTCCTGGCAGATTAAAACTGTGTGCCCGACCGAGACTCGAACTCGGGACCTTTGCCTTTCGCGGGCAAGTGCTCTACCATCTGAACTACCGAAGCACGACTCACGCCCGGTACTCACAGCTTTACTTCTGCCAGAATCCGTCTCCTACCTTCCAAACTTTACAGAAGCTCTCCTGCGAAACTTGCAGAACTAGCACTCCTGAAAGAAAGGATATTGCGGAGACATGGCTTAGCCACAGCCTGGGGGATGTTTCCAGAATGAGATTTTCACTCTGCAGCGGAGTGTGCGCTGATATGAAACTTCCTGGCATTCTGGAAACATCCCCCAGGCTGTGGCTAAGCCATGTCTCCGCAATATCCTTTCTTTCAGGAGTGCTAGTTCTGCAAGTTTCGCAGGAGAGCTTCTGTAAAGTTTGGAAGGTAGGAGACGGATACTGGCAGAAGTAAAGCTGTGAGTACCAGGCGTGAGTCGTGCTTCGGTAGCTCAGATGGTAGAGCACTTGCCCGCGAGAGGCAAAGGTCCCGAGTTCGAGTCTCGGTCGGGCACACGGTTTTAATCTGCTAGGAAGTTTCAGATACAACCATTGTTGAAAATAAGGTGGTATGGTAAGTATCGGAAGTTTCCCCTACCTGAAGAAGTTACATAAGAACTTGGTTTATAACAACCGGAATCGAAGTCTGTGTAGATTACGCGCATTGGGAGATTTTGAGAAGTTTGTTTCATCTATGCTGCATGTAAAATATTTAGTACTGTAGAGTTATTAATTTGAAATGCTATTCGGTCGTTGGAGAGGGCATAAAAAGCAGCAAAACTCATTTATACCTATTTCACTGGAAACAAAAAATCGTGTAGTTCAGTTTATAAAAAACAATTTGGACTGGTATCTCAGTCGTTAATAGGGTTGACAGTATTCGCTGTAATATGGAAACTTTCACGGTCGGAATTGTCACGATTAATAAAAAATTCCGGACTCTTATGCCGTGGTCAAAGAGATTTCACTTTAAAACCCGACGTTTCGTCCCCCTGTGCGGAGGACATTTTCTGGCTCGGTATGTAGCCAGGCTGTGAATCGGACATGCAACAAATCTACGTTCCCCTTGGAAAATGTCTTCCGCAGATGGGGTCGAAACGTCGGGTTTTAAAGGGAAATCCCTTCGATCAAAACATAATAGCTCGGAATATTTTATTAATTGTGAGAATATTCGCTATTGTATGAGGTTATAGTGACTATGAAAACAGATTAGCAATATCTTCAGTACACAAGAAAGTGTCTGATGTGAAACTCTACAACCAGGATTCGAGGGCGCGTGCTACCCCGCGATTACGGAGGCATCCACTTAGAGGAAGCAACTCCGTGGATCCGAAACAATTGGTGCGAAAGGTTGTCTCTAGAAGAATCACTCCGTGACAATCATTATTGTGTATAATCGATGATGACAAGTGCTTAAGTTACGTTTTCGACTATTGTATATTTAATAGGAGAATTGTAAAATCACGTGACGCTCGGTACAAGGAAGGATCAGCAACATCTTAGGCACACTTCCGCAGCAATATATACTGCTGATGGCAGGACATGCGGCAGTCAGTGGATTTAATTTTGATTTAAGATGTACAGAAATTCTCATATGACGCTAAAAGTCTCCAGTCACAAGCGCAATGAATGAAGGCGTCAACCTGATTATCGAGCATCGGGAATTAACTCTCTCACGCATCCATCATGACGTGGACGTGACTCCGTTAAAAAATAACGCTGTGACAAGAAGACAAAATGAAAACAATACCGATTTTCCACATTTGTTACATACAGTTTCTATTCAATTAAGTACTAATCTCCACTTTTGCACCTGTCGCAAGAGTCACTCGATACAATTAACAATTTGTAACTGAATGAAAATTTCCTATTGATAGACACATTTAAAAATCATGTATTTTCTTGAACGATCAATTAAAACTTCGTAAGCAGTAACAGTCTGAAGGAAATTTCCAAAATAAAGGAAGTGCTCAGAAGTAACAGGTACTTCGGCCACCATTCCAAGATCTTCCCACTCTGCAGCAACATCCACGTAACTTTCTTAACGATATTAATGTCCTGGACGTGGCAATCAACAGTTGAATCGGATGTAGCAAATTTTTGCACTAGATTAGTTATGGAATCTTGCTGCTTTATAACGACAAGAAACTGTAAAATTAGTTTTCACGATTTGCTCAGATTGAATAGGATCTGATATAACTAAAAAAATGTTAAGCAGCGTTGCACAGATGAATGGAACTCGCCACTCACTTACGAACAGAGGTTCGTAATCACTGCCAAAACGAAGCTGAAACGAACATGACAGCTGTCATAGGTAACTGTTCTGCAACTTACATCGAGTACCTAATCCTCCATATTGATATGTGTTAGCCACGGAGTGACAAGCGAGCACTCTTCTAACTTAAGCGACTAGTATTTTCGGAGTGTTGTACGCCGTATTTAGACTTGGCAGTTGAGTAATCGGCAGACACTTTATAAATAGCGGCACGCTGCTGGGCGCTCGGCTCCAGAAGCGAGGTTATCCACCGGCGGTCCACACAAGGGGGGGAATTCCCGCATCGGGGAATCACCTGTGTCTGCCAAGGAGGCGCGAGTAGAGTTGAAAGGAAGATGCGTGATAGACACGTACGTCTGGCCAGGAAGTTATTATTACGCTCATTCGCTATTTTATTTTATCGCAACGACAATTATCGCTCCACGCATTACTGATTGACATAATACAGTGTTGTTATTGTTGTTGTTGTGGTCTTCAGTCCAGAGACTGGTTTGATGCAGCTCTCCATGCTACTCTATGCTGTGCAAGGTTCTTCATCTCCCAGTACGTACTGCAACCTACATCCTTCTGTTTAGTGTATTCCTCACTTGGTCTCCCTCTACGATTTTTACCCTCTACGCTGCCCTCCAATACTAAACTGATGATCCCTTGATGCCTCAGAATATGCCTTACCAACCGATACCTTCTTCTAGTCAAGTTGTGCCACAAACTCCTCTTCTCCCCGACTCTATTAAATACCTCCTCATTAGTTATGTGATCTATCCATCTAATCTTCACCATTGTTCTGTAGCGCCACATTTCGAAAGCTTCTATTCTCTTCTTGTCCAAACTATTTATCGTCCATGTTTCACTTCCATACATGACTATGCTCCATACAAATACTTTCAGAAACGACTTCCTGACACTTCAATCTATACTCGATGTTAACAAATTTCTCTTCTTCAGAAACACTTTCCTTGCCATTGCCAGTCAACATTTTATATCCTCTCTACTTTGACCATCATCAGTTATTTTGAGTTAGTTTTCTGGGATAGTATTCAAACTTTTGAATATTTTTGAACGGGTTTCATGATGTTGTTGTTACTGTTGTTGTGGTCTTCAGTTCTGAGACTGGTTTAATGCAGCTCTCCATGCTACTCTATCCTGTGCAAGCTGCTTCATCTCCCAGTACGAACTGCAGCCTACATCCTTCTGAATCTGCTTAGTTTATTCATCTCTTGGTCTCACTCTACGATATTTACCCTCCACGCTGCCCTCCAATACTAAATTGGTGATCCCTTGATGCCTCAGAACATGTCCTAGTGTAACATTCACGAGATAAATTTTAGCTACAGTGCGACGAGAGGAAATTATGCCTCTAACAATTATAAACATTATCTATTTAACATATGAAAAAAACAGTGGAAACGATGATAAATGTTAATTATTTATATAATATTCTATGATGTAATTGAACATATCGATGTATATCATACAAAGACAATGATAATTGTAAATTGCTTTTATAATCTGCGTTTGTCTTCCTTTGTTTTTACCTTTTGTTGGTTGGCTTTTGTAGGTTGCGGGCACATATCAAACTGATGTCTGTTAAGCAATTGTAATTATTTGTTAATTATTACTTGAGAATAGAGTTCATTATTATTATAAATATGAGTGAATAATTATTTGTAACTTTAATTCCTCTCTCAGTAAGAATTATCTATGTTAATTATTTCTTTCCGCTGTAAGGAGCGCAGCCATTGATGATAGCGATTTGTATTGCGTTTTTGTATGTAGCCGAAATGAATTACGCACGAGTTGCGAAGAATATTGTTTCAGGTAACATACGTCAGTGTTGTGGGCGGCTGATATTCGGTGGTTTTAATGACCATTTTGCTGAAGATAACTATTTCCATTGTAATCAATAGTTGTATAGAATCTGTTGTATGAACTGTGGTTTAGTAACACTTACACAACTTACAGTCAACACTTTAACATGACGTTAACTTGGAGTTCTTTAGCAACTTGACCAATTCTTTAGCCGGGAGAAAAAATATTCAGTAATTACTCAATGTAATAAAATAAGATTATTATTTTCATTTAGAAATTAGTTAAATACCAAACCACGGAATAACACAGGGAACGCCTCACTACCAACCGATCCCTTCTTCTAGTCAAGTTGTGCCACAAACTCCTCTTCAATACCTCTAATCTTATATCTAATCTTCAGCATTCTTCTGTAGCACCACATTTCGAAAGCTTCTATTCTCTTCTTGTCTAAACTATTTATCATCCATGATTCACTTCCATACATGGCTACACCCCACACAAATACTTTCAGAAACGACTTCCTGAGACTTAAATATATACTCGATGTTATCAAATTTCTCTTCTTCAGAAACACTTTCCTTGCCATTGCCAGTCTACATTTTATATCCTCTCTACTTCGACCATCATCAGTTATTTTGATTTAGTTTTCTTGGATAGTATTCAAAGTTTTGAATATTTTTTGAACGGGTTTCATGATGTTGCTGTTGTTGTTGTTGTGGTCTTCAGTCCTGAGACTGGTTTGATGCAGTTCTCCGCACTGCTCTATCCTGTGTAAGCTGCTACATCTCCCAGTACGAACTGCAGCCTACATCCTTCTGAATCTGCTTAGTTTATTCATTTCTTGGTCTCTCTCTACGATTTGTACCCCCCCACGCTGCCCTCCGATACTAAATTGGTGATCCCTTGATGCCTCAGGACATGTCCTACCAACCGATCCCTTTTTCTTGTCAAGTTGTGCCACAAACTCCTCTTCTCGCCAATTCTATTCAGTACCTCCTCATTAGTTATGTGATCTACCCATCTAAGTTTCAGCATTCTTCTGTAGCACC
Source organism: Schistocerca gregaria (assembly GCF_023897955.1). NCBI lineage: Eukaryota > Metazoa > Arthropoda > Insecta > Orthoptera > Acrididae > Schistocerca > Schistocerca gregaria. The sequence goes on from NC_064924.1 coordinate 519,349,408, forward strand.
ACATTTCGAAAGCTTCTATTCTCTTCTTGTCTAAACTATTTATCGTCGATGTTTCACTTCCATACATTTCTACACTCCATACAAATACTTTCAGAAACGGCTTCCTGAGGGAACAAAATTATAGAAAGACGAGAAGCACTACACTCCAACTTGCCTAATATGGTGTAGAAAAAACGTTGGCGTTCGAAACAGCTTCCCGTCGTCTCGGAATGGATAAATATAGGTACTGTATAGTCTTCAAGGTAACCATCCTTCCTACAAAATAGTGACGAATGCTGGTAAATATAATGAAGAAGGATAGCGATTACATACCATTCTCTCCAAAGTAGACCACAAACGCTTAATGATATTGAGATCTGGTGACTGTGGCGACCAGGAGACATGCGATAACTCAAGGTCATGCTCACAAAACCAGTCCTGGTCGGTGAAAGCTGTGTGAACGGGGTCCATGTCGTCTTGGAACACAGCGTCACCACTGGGGAACAAATACGGTACGATGGGATGGATCTCACCCACAAGAATGATAACGTAGTATGTAACCTCCCAAAGATATTTATTTAATAACCTCCCAACAATAAAAAATATAATTCTATAATTCACATTCAGTGTAACTGCCCAACAGATAAATTCCCTAACCTACCAATAATACAATGTGAGCAACCTCTCAATTAAATTGCGACTCACTTACAACCTATCAGTAATTGATTGTGAATTGAAACTGGTAAATTTAGGACGTCAGCAGTGCTGCGTCATGGCCCTGAAAATTCATTCTGTCTAAATTGAAAAATCTTACCTCAATTAGGTCGCCGGATAACGCGTATGTATCTGCTCCTATAAGAAATTTTTCTGGCGTAGCTCTGTGCAATGCTGCCCGATAGATTTGTCATGTATAAAAAGAAACAACTGATTTTTCCTTTCAATAATCGGGATGACCAAGGATTGGAGAAATTAGTAAATTCTTTAAATTGAAATGAATGACTGTCAAAAGTTACATTTTATGACAAAGATTATTATTAAGAGACTTTTTTTAAACATTTACATGGGACTTGATATAACAATACTACATATGCGCGACGCTGCTTTTACCTTATACTACAACGCTCAGGCTCCGCCATCGCTCCACAACGACCGACCCAGCCAACACGATACACCAGACTGCTCGCTAGCAACTACTTACTCCTACTGCTACACAGTTCCTACTGCAGTCAGCACTACCCTTTGGTCTCAGATTCTCTTATAGCTTACATATCGCAGGCAGCGCTTGAGCAATCCATCGAAATTACATCTGCTCGAGTGCACTAACAACAAATTCCTTAATCATGGACCTCTTACAAGTACTTGGGATTAAAGCGACCTTGCTAAGAAGCCAGGAGGCTCATGCAATCCGACGATGTTGCTGCCCAAAGCATCACCGAACCTCGGCCATGCATCAGTCGTGGGACCAGTGCTGCCAGGCGTCCAGATGCGTGTTCTACTCCGGCCTGTCCGTCTTTTGTTAGGCATTTTAGCGACGAACTGGAGTATGCGCAAATAAGCCACGATCCAAACTGACGTAAGGTCTAGGAATAAGTATAAGGTACAACAAGGAGCCGAATTTAAATGACCAAAGTTGCTAAACATCTTTTCGTTTTCGTTCCAAAAGAATAGACAGTTGTACATTTTGTTTAGTGAAGAACTTTTAATTTATTTTTACACAAGATTATCCTAGGAAGAAGATGGAGCGACTGAGAAGACACAGCACTTGGTTTTTTATGTTTTTTTGGAGGGGGGGGGGGAGCGCAGGAGAAAGAAAACAAATAGGCTGCAGATAGAGAGCTATGCGTGAAAGAAATAAACATGTCTAAGGGAAAAAACTTAGAAGAGGAGGAGAAAAGAGAAGTGAAATAAAATAGGAATACTTTCCGCGCCATGCTTCACTTTGGCGCGCCATCAGAACAAAATGCATTCTATTATTGAGCATTAAAGGGGAACGTGGGATCGTCCAGTCTTGGCTGGCACGGTTCGTTGAGATTCCAGCTCTGAGGCGGGTTGGTGAAAATACTCTGTAAATAGTTCGCGAAAGTGGCCCGATAGTGTCGATGTCGGCGAAGGATGTGTTGATGTACACACCCGTAATGAGATTCTGGACGTCCACGCAGCACAGACGCCCGCCAGGATCGTCGTACTGTAGGGACAGCGGTGGCTGACCGTACAGTACCCCAGCACAAATAAGAGGGCTTGGGAGTTGAGATGCGTCAACACGAACTGTTGCAGACCGGTTATTAGTAGTGGGACAATGGCCACACACACCCCCAGCCTGTCCTCCACTCACGCCAGAGAATCGACGTGCACGGCTCGACTGGGGCAGCCAGAGGGTCACTTGGGAGATGGAACGTTGGACTGTGGTCTTCAGCGATGAAAGCAGACTCGTCATGCAAGTGATGGTCGCCTGTGTATACGATGCATGCCTGGTGAGCGCTGTCTGATAGAGTGCATTCGTTCAAGACAAACTGCCCCACCCAAGGCCTTATGCTCTGTGGTGCGATAAGCTGTAACTCCGATTCACCTTCGGTGTTTCTAGAGGGGACGCTAACCAGAGTCTAGTATGTGCAGAATTATTTTGCCGTTCTTGCAACAAGAAGGTGATGTGTTGTTCCAACAGCATAATGCTCGCGCACACATTGGCCGTGAAACTCAATGTGCTCTGCAAGACGTGCAGCAACAGTCCAGCATGATCTTCGGACTTGTTGGACTTCTCTCTTCGCTCTGACACCGAACAGCATTTCAGTTACCATGAAGCCGTATACTAATATTACAAACCAAGAACTCCAACGGTGTTTGCTTCATAATACAAGTATGAGCGCCATACTGTTGACGGGAGTTTCTAAGATGCTTCAAATACAACAGAAACTGCAAGTTTATGAAGGTAGAGGGCGCTCGCGAAATTAAATAGTTTTTAATTAGTGGCTGATATCTGTCGTTACTACATGACCTGTGACATGCTATTCGAAAACGGCGGGGGAAGTTTAGTTACATATAGTAGTGCGTATGATGGTATACGATTATAAAACTACCTTGAATCCCAAAATACTTATGCACTATGCTACTTCAGGTGTATGGTGTTTTACGTTAAATTTCATTGATATCTTTACGTTTGTAACTCTGCACATATGAAAAAATTTCAGATCGTAAAATACTAAATAGTACTATGTATGAATAAAATTAAATTTGTTTGCTAAATACTCACTGTGCTGCATGCAAAGGCAACCTCAGCACCTGCAGACGTTAACAGGTTTCAGCAGCAAGCATCTGTGTGTTACCGTACGTCACTGAGTTTATCTTTACTTTCTACCATACGTGTATATTTATCCCTAGTGTACTGCATTGTGGTTATAATTTAGCTCAGGATGTACCTGCTTTCACATACAGGGTTTCGACAAAAATGTGGAAACACCACGAGGAATGAATTGTTGAATATAAATGCAGATGCTAGCCGCTAGCCAAGCCTGCGGGTTTGGCTGTTGTATTTGAACACGCACGTCACCTGTGCAATGCCCTCAGTTGTGAGTGTCAGTTACGGTCAGGGCAGTGTATTATGTAATCGTGAGTCCATTATGTCGAAGCTGAGTGAATTTGGACGTTGGCAAAATTGTTGGTACTCGTATGGTGGATGCTTCCGTAACTAAGGTAGCCGCTGTGTTTGGTGTTTCAAGAGGCATCGTACCGAAGATTTATACCTCAATACTGCATGCAGGCAACGCGGAAAACTCGTTTGCTAAGTCACAAGCGGACGAAACTGTGTGTTAAGTGATGAGTGCTGACTTACCATGGTAGACGGTCATTGACGAGCATTGCCACAAATAACAATAGGACGACAGGTGCGAAAGTCGTAGCAGAACTGAATGTCACATTCGCAAAATCACTGGCTCTGCTGTGTGCAGTCTGTGGCTGGGTGGCATTGTTGTAATACTCGCCATTGTAGTGTTGGGCAGCGGCAGCTGGATGCTAACAGCGCGTAGCGTTGCGCAGTTGGAGGTGAGCCATCAGCAGTGGTGGACGTGGGGAGAGGTAAATACATTGTTTGTTCTCTACTAAAATCTTTCATTTGCTAACTATACCTATGAGTAGTTAGTGCCTTCCGTAGTTTGAATCTTTTATTTAGCTGGCAGTAGTGGTGCTCGCTGTATTGCAGTAGTTCGAGTAACCAAGATTTTTGTGAGGTAAGTGATATGTGAAACGTATAGGTTAATGTTAGTCAGGGCCATTCTTTTGTAGGGATTTTTGAAAGTCAGATTGCGTTGCGCTAAAAATATTGTGTGTCAGTTTAATCACAGTCATGCACAATTTTTCTAAGGGGACGTTTCATATGGCGACCCTGCCAGGATATCTCACTGGAATCTTCTGATTTTTTCTTGTAGTTTGTGTAATTAGTGTAGCTTTTGTTTATTGCTACACATAATTATAGAGAGAATTTCCTTTGTAGTTGTAGTTTTTCATTGTTGTACAGTAAAACAGTTGTCCCATGCATGTAGATTTGTAGCAAGTATTTCGCAGCTGCGCTTGCTATTAACGAGATATTATTTTCAGTGCTACGTTAATGTGTTTTCTTATTTTTGTGTTTTTCTGTGTATCGTGTGAAATATTGTGACAATAATGGCGTGTGAAAAACGTAATACTAGTCTCCAAAGTAAACTGAGAAATGACAGTGAAGACGAAAGCAGAGTGCTAGTGCCACCGAGTAATGAATTAACTAATGTTCAAAGTAGTAATTTGGTAATTGTACACAGTGAAATGGAGCGGGCTGCAAACAATGGTGTAGACAGTGAAACAATTAGTGAACAGGGAAGCATTATCGATCGATCGGTCGACAACAGCTTGCCTCAGGAATCCGAAATGACAGGACTCAATCTTGCAAATACTGTAGATTCAGGTTTTGCGTCCTCACCGTTTTCTCAAATAAGTCAAGACACATTTTCTGCTTTCCAAACTGCGAATATTGCCGGTTCAAATGCATTGCTGAATAGCACTGAGGAACATTTTTCAGACACTAGTGCATTGTTATTACAATTAATGCAACAAATGGGACAAAAGCTTCAAAAGTTAGACACAATGGAACAAAATCTTCAAAAGTTAGACACAATGGAACAAAATCAGAGACAAACACAGCAAAAGCTTCAAAAGTTAGACGCAATGGAACAACACCAGAGACAAACACAGCAACAGTTAGACACAATGGAACAAAATCTTCAAAAGTTCGACACAATGGAACAAAATCAGAGACAAACACAGCAAAAGCTTCAAAAGTTAGATACAATGCAACAACACCAGAGACAAACACAGTAACAGTTAGACACAATGGAACAAAATCTTCGGAAGTTAGACACCACACTTGAACAAACACGTGAAGATTTAACTACTGAGTTACATAACATTGAATCGAAATGTCAAAAAATCTGTAATGACGTAAAACACAAATTTGTGAGCATTTTCAACCTATTTTTTCGCGGCATGAAAATGCATTATGGAATCACGAAGCAGCCATAAAAGAACTGCAAACTATTGTTCGTGAAAATCATGAGACCTTGCAAGCTAAAATTGACTCGGTTGCATCTACCGATTCGGTTACGCAACTTGCAAAAACTCAAGAAAACTTAAAGAACACAGTAGATACTCTGAAAATTGGTTCAGAAAGACACATGGAGGAAATTAGTTCATTATCAGAGAAAGTAGTTGAATTTTCGGATCAGCTAAATAATTTACCTACGAAGGTAGATGATAATCTGAATGACACAAAACCGGTAGTCTTTAATGACACAGAAGAGTGCGAACAAACTAGGAAATTCAAACAAAATCACAATCAAATTAATACGCAACACCAAAGAGAAATCTGGGAAGTACAAGATCAGCTGACAAAGGTAATACAAAAATTACGTATTTCAGAGGACACTCGCGCTCCATTACGGGAAGAGGAACTTAGAAATACGGAAAAGCCACAAAATAATAACACAGGGCATTTCGGAAATTATGAAAGAAATTGGCAAGGTGCGCCGAATTTTGAGATGGAACCGCCGACACGACGTAACAATGACCGATATGCTACCCGCCGACACGATGATTTTGACTATAAGCTGTTCATTACTGCACGTAAATTCAAAACATTTAAGAATTCTGGCAACGACATTTATCCACAAGCGTGGGTTTATCAATTCTCTCATTGTTTTCCTCCCAACTGGTCATTAGAACACAGATTAGAATTTATGTGTGGCTACTTAGAGAATGAACCAGCTGTAAGAATGCGATCGGTCATTCACGATTGCCACAGTGAAGGAGAATTTTACCATGCCTTTCTCTCAGCATACTGGTCTCAAGTCACACAAGACCGAGTAAAACATGGCATCATAATGATGAAACGTTTCGAACAATATGAATTTTCCAGTCTGGTCAAATATTTTGAAGACATGTTGCCTAAGAATCAGTATCTTTCAAACCCATACTGCCCCTCAGAACTCATCCGCATTTGCTTAATCAAATTGCCTGAACATTTGCGACATATTATTTTAGCAGGACGTTGCAAAGACGACATTGAAGCTTTTCAGGGACTCTTACAAGAATTAAAAATTGACACTGACTATTGCGGAACGCGAAAACAGGAACACAACAGTTAGAGGTCACATCTGTCACATTTCCGCAATGAGAGAAATAATAAGTGGACACGACAAGGCTTTTCTTACAATGCAAATTGTGACCAAAACAGACACCACCCGTATGATAACCACTGGCAGAGTAATAGTTACAGAGGAAGATCGCATTTCCGTAGTAATGAACATGACAGAGATAACAATAGAAACAGACAATATGGGGACCAAAACAATTATTATCAAGGGAGACAGAATAACTTCAAACACAACGGTCCACCACGCAGTTACGATTCCGGGAGAAATTCTCCACCACATGACCGACAAACAAGAAACTATATAAACTACCGACAAAACGACAGACCTGAATTCCATCAGAACTGGCGAGCTTCAAACAGGGCAGGGCCTTATCGTCAAGGTGAATTTGTAGAAGTTAGGTCTCCTAATCCCAATAACGACGCGCGCCAACAAAGAGACAGACAATGACTCGCACCACAAGCAGCCACGTGCGCCGGCTGGCTCAGAGAAAAATAACATAGACGCTAACCTTGAGAAAAATTTGAGCATTCCTTACCGATGTATACATCGTGGTAATTGCGTTGAAACTGAAATTCTGCGCACTAGAAAGAGTAAAAGATTGCACCGCATTTCACCTGTAAAACCGTTTATTGAGAGATAATCTGCTTTTTAACTTAGTCTTTGCTATAAACTATTTTACTTTACATTACTAGTATGCTTTGTCAGACTTAGAATCTGTTAAGATGCAACAATGTTTGAAGTTAAATATCCAGTCAAGAATCTAGGGAACAGAAATTACGAATGCATTGTTATAGTGAAGAGACAACACAGTGTTGTATTTGTACATTCTTGCTTGTTAGTTGCGCGATTACGTAACGACTATCAGGCTTACATACTTAGGACATATACTGGTACTGCTAATGAGATTTTAATCCAACATTTTGGTTTACTTGCAAATACATTCTGGATTTAAAGTACTTTCTGTGAGATACCAGATGACACAGTGGTTAGTATATGTGACAGCTACACGATTATATCACGACGCTACTAATGAGTGACAATTTACAATGTTGCTTTTGTGGTGTATCTGTTTTATATTTGCACAGTTTTTCTGAATTATTCTGGAAAGTAAAGCATATTTTAGTAGTAACTTTTGTGGTATAGCTACAATGAGACAGCTTTTTCCGTAGCACAACTATACGTTACAGCACAGTACTTTCTGCATCACGGCAATAAGCGTAATAACTAACATATCTATACGCAAAGCACTTCACTTTTGTTTATCATGAGGTAAGTACATTGACTTCTGCAGAACTTAGCTTTCGGAGGACGATAACTACGACACTTCCACAGAGATTATCTTACAACAAGACGCACAGTTTAGCGCTACAGTAAACGTATTTGAGTGATTAATTTTGTACTTCCAACATTTATTTTTAAAGATATTTGAAGTACAATGATACAAAGGTTTTCCATGATACATTTCATTCCATTGCTGTAATCTGTAACACCTGAGGGTATAATTACATTAATCCTCAGGGGGTACACGCTTACTTTGTGTACCATGTGTTTGGCAAGCACAAGGAGCCCTAGCTAATATGGTATTTGCTTATACAACTTTACACATTGGTACCATATTTCTCTAACACAGAATTACACAGCTATGTGATCATTTAACTGAGAGAGACAAATATTTATTTTACTACATCAGTAACAGATGTTTACGTAATTACACAGTTGGATAACTTCACACTTATGAAACTGTATTTTGTCTGTACTTTGTGAAATGTTCATACTTTTTCGGAACCATTGTGATACTATGAGAGCTTTGAATGACGTATTTGGTACGGGATCATGATTTTTAAAGTGCACTTGAGGTAGATGACACTTTTTGACATGAGCAGAGAATTTTTTTAGGTTTTGAAATTATTGGAGGAAGCTACGACGATTTTGAGAGTTGATTGAGATGTTTTGATGTTATTATTACGATGACTATGTGTATTATGCTGTTGCGGTATGTTTATGATCAATAAGCTGATGCTATATGAGTTATTTGATTATGTAATGCATCTGTTATGATGAAATATTGAAGAAGTGTCGACGAATATGTATATGTGTAACAAGGTAAGAATAATGAGTAGTGGTTAGGGACTCTGGTTTGTGAAAAAGTTTGTTGGAAGCCAAGAATCGTACTTTAAGAGTTATGAAATGTATGTAAATGCGTGAATGTATTACAATACCGACGAAAATTTTTTGGACACTGTTATATCAATGGGATTTTGTTTCTACAGATTGGTAACGCAAATTCTTGACCTGTGAAATTTTTTATTTGAGACTGTCACTGTAGCGGGAACTGCTGTCGTAAATATTTCGGTAAGACATTTAAGTGACCACCTGCACGTAATGCGTCGTGGGCACCCAGCTGCGCGTCAGCCACCTGACAAAAGAAAGCCATTAGGTGAAAAAAAAGAGGCCATTATCCTCGCTATTGACTTTCCTTTGTAGAATGCATCGCAAAAACGACACTCTCATACCTTGGAAAGATACTTTCTTACATCTGCACACCTGATAATGACAAGCGTCTTTCTAAGAGAGTTGAGAGAATTTGTACTAACTTATGAAATGTCACATGACTATTGAATGATATTTTTATGCTTTGCCTTTCATAGTTGCTTATTTCATTTGATATCTGGTTTCCAGCTGTGTTGCAGCATTGGTTTTATAAAATAAAATAAAATGCATTTGCTAATGTGAACACTTTCTGTCAACAAATTTATTAAATAATCATTTTATGATCCACGTTCTTCGAAAAAGGAGCACTTGGAAAGGAAAGAACAATAAGAAGGGATTAATAACAGTTACTGCATACTTAATTTTCTTTTCAACTCCTTGGTAATATCTTTTGTAGAATTAGTTTTGTGGTGCACCACTTTACTGACATAGATGTATGTGAATAGACATTTCCCTTATCTGCATTGTTGTCTTTACTCTAATATTTTTTTCTGCTTGAGCTTTGTCATGTTTAGATATAAGTTATTCCATTTGCTGCTGCTGTTTGCCATGCATAGTGCTACTGAATTTCACTTTGTATTACTCTGTTAAGCCAGTTTTACTACTGATTTATTTTTTTTGTTGCTGTTCATTGCTTCATATTAGTTGTAATATTGCAACTGCTTTGCCAATTTCCATTTTTTTGTCATTGCTGTTTGTGTTAATTGTTTTGTGCTGCTGCATTACCTCGTCCCTTAGTTTAGCATCTGAGCTCAGTAGATGTAAGTTAGCTTAAGAGGGGGTAGACTATATAAGAGAATGAGTTGCGATGAATTGGAAGGAATGCATTGAGAAGCTATAAGAAAATGGTTTGTCCAAAAAAGTATTTCGAAATAAGATATGAACAAAACAGTAGGGTTTAGAGACAACAGGTTTAGGTAGGATTTTCTTGGAAATAAATGATGAGGTAAGATACTGGAAAATAAATAATGAAGAAAGAAATATGTGAACATATAAATACAGAAAGCATGCTTGGATAGGAGTTTTTTGGTGGAAACAAATGTTGAAATAAGACAAAAGATCTATGGAATGAAGTTTTGAGTTGGACTGCATTACCAAATGATACCCTGAAAACAAACCCTGTCCTTTTCTTTTGTGTTATCCCACTATGTGTTTGTGTACCCTTGTGTATTTGTTTTCTTCCTGTCTCTGTGTACTGTTTCATAGAATTTTTTCTCTTCTAATACTAAGCTACATTCACTATGATGAGGAATACTGTTATCCTCAAATATAATTTGCGTTAATAATATGTTATTTACTTCGTAAAGATGTTTACACATTATTTATTCTGTTTTGTTCTAATGCTCATGTGTGAAGTTGACGTTTCAAAAGTTATTCTGATCTTTTATGTATGTACTTATGTCATAATTCTTGTAACACTGATGTACATGTTTATTTCTATTCTTTTGTAAAGCCTGTTTTACAACAAATGTTATCTATATTGTTATGTTCTTTAATGACGTATTTTGTACCTTTGTTATTATGTTCTTATGTTATAAAATTGTAATTGACACCAGTTCATCAAATTAAGTAACCTGTAAATTACATTTCACTGCACATGTTTCTGTCGGTCATAGTATATGGACAATATGTGAGAAGTAGGGACTGTTAGTGTTTGCACATGTGTTGACAATTCAGCAAAGGACTGGATAACAGCATTGCTGGTTCTAAGGTCATTTCAAACAAATTTTTTGTGAGTGGACAAGTGGTGGTTTATGGACTTGCTATACTATCTGCAAGACCCTTCGATGGCGATTGTGCACCTGCACACTCGCAACAGATGGCTGCTGGCAGTCTCTACAAGGATTGCAGTGGGTCCGCACCTTTGATGACCCACCAATACCATTATTTCTGCAGTGGGTCTGCACCTTTGATGACCAACCAATACCATTATTTCTACAAGGACTGCAGTGGGTCTGCACCTGTGATGACCCACCAATACCGCAATCTCTACCAGGACTACAGTGGGTCTGCTCTGTGATGACCTACCTACCAATAGTCTTCAAAACTTCGATGACTCTGCTGTGGGTTTGCTCTGGTGGCCCATTACCTGTCAGCATGCCAAGAGTTGGCACTGTGTTTCCGTTGGAAGGACAACACTACCTCTTCAAGACTGCATGGAAATCCCCTACTTCCATGTCCATTTTCTTTCACTGCTCAGACTTTGAGAAAAACACTGCTATTTTAATGTGATGAATGATCAGGACTGTCTTTATGGACAGTGAGAAAATTTTAGCTTTTGACCAACATTGTATCAATAACTGTGTGCATTTGATTTCTTTGTTATTGTAATTATAATTATGAAAATTTTTTTCAAATCTGTATTGGCCAGTGCCCAAAACAATTTGTAAAAATTTTTGTGGGGAGTGTGGGGGCTATGTAAGTAGGCTGTTTAGGTTTTTTTATTTGTAACACCACCTCTGTATGAAAATCACTGGCTGTGCTGTGTGCAGTCTGTGGCTGGTTGGCATTGTTGTAATACTCGCCATTATAGCTTTGGGCAGTTGGCTGTTAGCGGCGCGTAGCGTTGCGCAGTTGGAGGTGAGCCGCCAGCAGTGGTGGATGTGGGGAGAGAGATGGCGGAGTTTTGAAATTTGTAAGACTGGATGTCATGAACTGCTATATACATTGTGACTGTTAAGGTAAATACATTGTTTGTTCTCTATTAAAATCTTTAATTTGCTAACTATACCTATGAGTAGTTAGTGCCTTCCGCAGTTTGAACCTTTTATTTAGCTGGCAGTAGTGGTGCTCGCTGTATTGCAGTAGATCGAGTAACCAAGATTTTTGTGAGGTAAGTGATATGTGAAACGCATAGGTTAATGTTAGTCAGGGCCATTCTTTTGTAGGGATTTTTCAAAGTCAGATTGCGTTGCGCTAAAAATATTGTGTGTCAGTTTAAGCACAGTCATGCACAATTTTTCTAAGGGGAGTTTCACCGGGAAGTCCTCTTATTTGTGCTGTGGTACTGTACGGTCAGCCACCGCTGTTCCTACAGTACCACGATCCTGGAGGGCGTCTGTGCTGCGTGGACGTCCAGAATCTCGTTACGGGTGTGCGAATGTTCTCGTGACAGCTGATACCAGAATCGTTGCCCAACTGACGTAGCACGTCCAACTTGTGTGGTAGGTTTTCGAAAGGATCATCCCGCCACTAGGAAGACGACAATTTTTCCCCTTTAAAAGTCACTCAGTTGGTTGTAGGAAGCACCAGAGCATCTCTCTGGCATGGTCGCCACACTGAGCCTTCTGGTTGTGAGTATTTCCTATTAAAGAGGAGACACTGAGGACGCTATCTGATGGTGAACAGGTGTTATCAGAACATATACTATCACCCAGGTGGCATACGCCATCTTCGGATCAAAATCGATGTCGTCTTTCCTGTATACTATTTTTTTTTTCAACAGTGTGTCTTCTGCATTCCAATGAGTGCGACCGTCCTGAACTCGTCGATTCCATATTCACATGACAGTCGTTAAATCGTGACCAACGCAAGCAGCAATTTCGCGGAATGATAAAGCAAAGACTCGATGGGCTCTATCCTGCCGCTGTCGCATACGGACACGTGCCGGTACACGTATTTCGTTCCTACTCAAGGTAGGGTTCAGGTCTGGTCGAGAGATGTCGTTATCCTGAAGGAAGCATTCACAAGATTTGCACAATGTCGTCCATGAAGATGAGTGCCTCACCAATATGCTGCCGATATGGTGGCACTATCAGTCGGAGGATGTCATTCACGTATCATACAGCCGTTACAGCGCCTTTCATGGTCACCAGCGGCGTACGTTGGCCCCACGTAATGCCACCCCAAAACAACAGAGAACCTCCATCTAGCTGCAATCGCTGGACAGTATGTCTAAGGCGTTCAGCCTGACCAGGGTACCTCCAAACATGTCTCCGACAATTGTCTGGTTGAAGGCATATGCGATACTCATCAATGAAGAGAACGTGACGCCAATCCTGAGCGGTCTATTCAGCATGTTGCTGGGCCTATCTGTACCGCGCTACATGGTGTCGTGGCTGCAAAGATGGATCTCGCCATGGACGTTGGGAGTGAAGTTCAGCATCACGCAGCAACACTCTGGTAACATTTTCTTATACACACAAAGTCGCCGGCCGGGGTGTCCGAGCGGTTCAAGGCGCTACATTTCGGAACCGCGCGACGCTATGGTCGCAGGTTCGAATTCCTGCCTCCGGCATGTATGTGTGTGACGTCCTTAGGTTAGTTAGGTTTAACTAGTTCTAAGTTCTAGGGGACTGATGACCTCAGAAGTTACGTCCCATAGTGCTCAGAGCCATTTGAACCATTTTTGAACAAAGTACGTGTCGTACTCACACCTACTTCCTGCGACTGTGTTGTCATGTTGATCATCTGCGTATTCAAGATTGTAGTGCACATCATACCAGTTTGACACCTGCCAGTCACTTGGGCTAAACCCATTGTATGGGAGTCATGCCGAGAAGCGTATTTTACTCTAGGATCTCGCGAACTCGACGTATTCTCGAGTAGTTAAACTCTGACAGTTTCTCTTTTCTCCTGCAGTGAGTAGCACATTAGTTAGTAGCTCTTATTCCGGGGCTGGTTTATAGATATGGCATTACATGATTACATTGTGGTCTGTATTGCCGCTAAATCATGGTTCTACATATAGAGTGTGATTCAGCTGCCCTTATCAATTGGCTTCATGCAACCGATACCTCTCTCAAAAACCACGCACGAGATTTTCATATTCTTTCGCATGTTACGCACAAACTCTTGGTCTTACAGAAATAAATGGACAGAACCTCTTTGTAGTAAACGATGTCCCGCAACCGATTCAGACAACTATTATCATTTTTACATTTTTTCAACAGCAACAATAAACTGGATAGTGCTGACCGTCTTGTCAAAGTGCAATTCGTAATTCATTATTTTTCCAAAATGCTTAAAGAAACATTTAATCTAAGTGAAAACATCTCAATTGATGAAGGAATGATATCGTGGCGTGGACGCTTACATTTTGAAGTTCACAATCCGTCGAAAATTACGAAATACGGCATAATCATTCGGATGCTGTGTGATTCGTGTACGGGATACATTTCCTCATTTAAGATATATTCCGGCGGTGGACAGCCTTTAGCAAAAACAGTGACGGAACTACTGACAGATTCTGATGGAAAGTGGCAGCACCTCCGCATGGATAATTATTGTAACAGAGTAGAACTTGCAGAGAAGTTACTTGAAAAGAAAATTCGAGTTTGTGGAACGATACGGCAAAATAGAGGATTTCCGGAAAATTAAAGTGAGCAAAAGTCAGTGTGTTTGAAGCTTGTCATCAACGGAAAGGTGACAAGCGGCCGGCGACAAGCCAAACAATCCAACTTAACACTGCCGGCACCAAGCGAATAAATTTGTACGAGACGTGCGGACGGCAACAGGGTACGTCCCACTGTGATTTTTCCGTTCCATTCATGTAAGGGGCGCGCCAAGAATGATGTTTTAAAAGCCTTTTTGTGTGCTGTAATTAGGCTTATCTTATTCTCACGATCCCTATGGGAGTGGTATGTACGGGGAAGTTTGGGGGTGGGAGGGGAAGTAGTGTATTCCTAAAGTCTAGATTCACAACTGAGTGCTGAAACTTTGTAAGCACCCTTTCTCAGGATAGTTTATGTCTATCTTCAAGAGTCTGCCAGTTCACTTCTTTCAACACTTCTGTGACACTCTCCCGCAGTTCAAACAAACCTGTGATCATTCGTGCTGCCCTTGTCTGTATACGTTCAATATCCCCTGTCAGTCGTATCTGGTATGGGTCCCACATGTTTAGCAGTGTTCTAGAATGGGTTGCACGAGCGCTTTGCAAGTAATGTCCTCTGTAGACTGGTTGGGCTTCGCTAATACTCTACCAATAAACCGGAGTCTGCTACCTGCTTTACCCACGACTGAACCTATGTGAACATTTCATGTCTCTACGAATTGTTACACCTCGATATTTGTATGAGTTTTCCGATTTCCGTTATGACTCACTGATATTCTAGTTATAGGACACTAAGTTTCTCCGTTTTGTGAAGTAGACGGTTTTACTTTTCCGAACATTTAAAGCCAGTTAACAATCTTTGCACCACTCTGACATCTTATCAAGATCTGACTGAAAATTTGACGATTTCTTTGAGACTGTACTTCGTTATAGATAACTGTATCACCTGCAAAAAGTCTGAAGTCACTGTTAATATTGTCCGCAAGGTGATTAATGTGCAACATGAACAGCAAGGGTCCCCACAGTAGCTCCTGGCGTACCCTCGAAGGCCATTAGCTACTGAAGCTGAGAGGCAAGAGAGGCTGAACGAGCTTCATTTAAGAAAGTCGCAAAAAGCAATGGACGAAAAGAAACTGGATAACAATACTTCTCGAGACTCTGCTCCTGTTACCTCTACATCTGTCAATGATTCTCGATCCAAGACAGCTTCCTGCGTCCTCCCTACCAAACATTCCTCAATAAAGTTACAAATTTCGATTAATACCCGATCTGGTCGGACTTTAGATAATAGCGTAGGTGTGTTACGCTTCTCGGAAATCGAGGAATACTGCATCTACCTGACTGGTTTGATCCATGGCTTTCAGTATATCATATGAGAAAAGTGTTAGTTGGGTTTCGCATGACTGATGGTTGGTGTGGAGGTGATCATTTTGAGCGAGATACCTCATTACATTTGAGCTCAGAATATGTTCTAAGATTCTTCTACAAGTGGGTGTCAAGGATACTGGACGCTAGTTCTGTGGATCACTTCTGCTACCCTTCTTATAGACGGGTGTGACCTGTGCTTTCTTGCAGCTACAGGGCACGGTTTGTTGTTCTAGCGATGTACTAGACACTGTAGCTAACAAACTCAGCAGGATATTCGGGATTTCAGCGGGCCCTGTAACTTTGTGGAGTTTTAATGGTTGGTTGGTTGTTTTGGGGAAGGAGGCCAGACAGCGAGGTCATCGGTCTCATCGGATTAGGGAAGGACGGGGAAGGAAGTCTGCCGTACCCTTTGAAAGGAATTATCCCGGCATTTGCCTGGAGCGATTTAGGGAAATCACGGAAAACCTAAATCAGGATGGCCGGACGCGGGATTGAACCGTCGTCCTCCCGAATGCGAATCCAGTGTCTAACCACTGCGCCACCTCGCTCGGTGGAGTTTTAATGATCTCACCTGCTTCTCCAAGCCTCTGACACCAATATCTATTTCACTTATCTTTTCATTGGCACGAGAATTAAATTGGTGCACTTCTCACGGGTTTTCCTTTGTAAAGGAACATTTGAAAAAGGAGTTAAGCATTTATGCTTTTGTTATGTTATCCACAATTTCAGTTCCTGTCTCATTAGTGAGTCACTGGACACTAACTTTGGTGGCACTAACAGCCTTTACATACGTCCAGAATTTCCTTTGGGTTTTGTGAAATATCATCTGACACATTCGCTACGGTACTCACAGAAGGCTTCATACATTGCTTTCTTCAGGACCAAATGTGTTTCATTCATCATCTCTCTATGCATAGTCCTTTGCTTTGCTTACACCTAGTGACTGGAAACTAACTTAGGTGTCGCTAACAGCCTTTACATACGATTAGAATTTCTCTGTGTTTTGTGAAGTGCCATTCGACGGTATTCTGTTATTGTAGTCATCAAAGGCTTCACACATTGCTCTCATTACAGCCAAACGCGTTTCATTCAGCTTCTGTGTGGGGGATCCTGGTACTCGGTTCATATTTGAACCAGGAACACAGGATAAAAAGTTTTTTGATTTAGGTTGGACCATTGAGCATTTGTCATGCGTTACTGTAGTTACGTTACAGGAAATTAAGTAATTTAAAAAAAACTTGGCTGTGATCAGCAACCGTAATTAATTACAATGTTCTTCTTCTTGTTTAGTGCACAACGTGCAACATTCATAACTCGCTTGAACCCAACTTAATTTTTCCTCGCAGAGTTTTATCAACTGCAAATGCTGCGATGCGTTAACCTATACCAATATCCTTTCTTCTCCGTATCGCCTTAGCCTTATCAGCTAGAATCCTATCTGCAATGTAACAACTTATTAGATCTTTATTTGCAGCGGTTACAATGTCGTGCTTCACACACGCTTAGTCGAACAGATTAACCCCCTTATCACATCGTGCCAAGTGTTTCTGAAGCTTTGTCCTAGGTCCATAGTAGTTATGCCCAAGGATGTGTAATTCCACTGGCAGTTTGTGTAGAATACCACCTCCTCCTCTAATGAATCTCCTAGAACGCATGTTATGCTACTGCACTGCGGTGGTTGTGCTCTACACTCCCCACAGCAAACCGTCGGCATCAATTCAACTGTTTTATGTAACAGGAAAACCAAGCCATTTGACTAGTGCTTTATTTCCACGACGTCTTATGACTCTGTCCACGAAAAAAAACATACGGTTCTGAGCTTTTCTGTAACTCCTCGGTGTAGAAGTAGCCTGCAATTTCTTCACATTTACTATTCTTCAATATATAAGTTCTAGGATTCTCGCACCTTGGATTCTTTGCACCTTTGAAACTGTAAATATCTCTGTTGACCAGTTCGGAAGGTGTGATATCTCAAATGCCGTCTTGTGTTTTCAGATACGCACCAAATCATCTACATTAAATTTCTGTCTTCGAGGATCCAGCATTTTAATGCGACAGTACACCGTATCCATGAGACCATTATCACGAACATCGATTGACCTCATTTTTATGTTGGTATGCTTGGTTCGATTATACTGAGCAATTATTTCCACATTCGACCTTTTATTGTTCTGTTCAGACGCTCGACGATACTTGCCTTTAGGTGAGTGAATATTGAGTGGTGATCTGTTCCGTACTGCTCTGCATCACGGTCTTGAAATACCTATTGTAGAACCCCCTCCCGCGATCGGTTTGTAGGTTGTCTGGGAATCGATTCGCCCCTGTCTGTGGCAAACGCTCAAAAACATCCGCGACATTTCTACCCGTTTTTGTTTTGACAGGTAATGCCCAGGCAAATTTGGAGTATATATCAATAACCATTAAAACATATTTGAATCCATTATTCTCGTGTAATCAAAACATCCCCACAAGGCTATGTTTTGCGTGCTGGTATGTGCAGTTCTCGAACTACTGTCTCCATACCTGTTCTATGATACCTCTCTCTCTAAGCTCAGAGATTATTGAAACAATCCCATTCGAATAAGCTGTATTACCTGCAGCAGCTGATCCCATGAGCAGCCGTAGTCGATCTATTAGCTCGTTGGGGTCGTCATAATATATATACTGAGGGATTCGATTGTTCACTGCTTTGTGCTCGATGTCAATACCATCACCCGTACTGTTGTTGTTGTTGTTGTTTTCGCCTTCAAGTATTGGTTTTATAATGGTTTTATATTTCTTCTTGCTCAGTCTTTTCGTGATCTTATGTACACCCGTCACTTGCAGTATTTCACGGTACGTTTCCCTATCATTAACTGAATAATTTATAGGTTTTTTGGTAGGTCTTAAGAAAATAAGATTCATTAAACCAGGTGTTCTCTCAAACCGCCTGTCGCCAATCTGTATTGTGCCATCAGTTACAGTTATAGGATGCGTACCCAACATGTACGGTCTTCCCCTGCTAACGCCGAATATTCTATCTATCTGACCAGGGGCGTGACGGATAATGAATTAGTCAATGGTAACACCATGGTTATCGTGTGTTTTTATTTTTGCCGAGAGCTGTCGGAGAGATTCAGTAACAGTCTTAAAGGTCTCTCTTAGTGTTTGCTGTCGATTCATATGCCCTAACCCCAGCAACCGTAATTTCTCACGGACTGCTTTCTGCGATTGAATCACTTTCTGCTTCGTCGACATCTCGGTGTATGCTAATCAGACATCTCCGCAGCGTGAGGCTTTAAATATCCGCTCATTTTCTTCTTCCTCTCATTATGTGCCTGCTTACCCTTCTCAATAACAAGGAACTCTACATTTATTTTCCCCTCAATACCCTCGACCTTTTCAGTTAAGTCGGCTACTTTCTTACCAACTTCGTTAACTAACTCATTTAACGTATTCACCATTCTCAAAAGAGTCTGGTAATACGTCTCTAGTTCCCTGCACATACCACCAACTTTATGCACAACAGCCTGAATTTTCTCATCCATGTATAGGCGAATGTTCTGTCTGTGTACACCCATTCTCTCGGGTTGAGAGCTAGACGCACACGCGCAAATTTGTCCATGGAGCAGCGTACACTGATGTACTAAACTGTCTTACCGTGCTGTACATGCAAAAACTCTTGAAAGTTTCCCCTGTACCTGCCATCACTCAGTTTTCTTGCTTTATCAGTAACGAGAAACCCATACTGTGAATGATTCCAGCAATCAGCACATATCTTTATAAAAACATTGACCGACATGTCAGTTCCGACATGTGCCAGGTAAATGTGTTTTAAATTGAGATTGTCTTGTTTAAATGCTATAATGAGGTTTGCATTATCCCTAACCAACTGTCTGGGGATTCTGGAATATGTTTGACTTAGATAAAATACATCAGCACCCATATGACGACCGAAATAGAAATATTTTCGAATTTGCTCTTGGTTTTCCACAGCAACATCGTCAAATATTGCCTTTTCAGATGGAGGGATATCACCGCTTTCACTGAATGTCGTGTATGTGACACCACCTACACCGCACAGTATCTCCTGCAATAGCTGATACTTGGTTTGAATCAATCTTTTTGAGAATACACAAACATGTTCAAGTCCAGAGCCATGAGGACATTAGTCTTCCCACAATTGGATGGACCTGCAATAATTACTCGTATATTATCAGGAAGGAGATTTCCGTTCTTCTTCTTCTTAAGGCCTTCGTTTGCATCTCCACAGGCCCAGTCACTGACAGCAAAGTCCTTGTGATGACCGACTGAGCTATATTGGCTACACAGAGAAAACAGCTATATATTTTACCTATGAAGAGTAACTTGATCATTCATTATCTCAATAACTGGTATAACATTGAAAAAAATATTAATAATTGTAATACTTTGACTATAATGAGAGAGGTATGAAATAAAACATAAACACGCTGTGAGATAATATATATATACTTTATTTATTTATTTATTTAAATATCATACAAGGGATGTAGTATTTCAGGAAAATCATTACACTCTTTATGTATCTTCTTCTTCGCACCTGTAAAGTATTTTCCAAACAAAGCATTTTGACATGCAGTAAATTCCGCGTGTATCTCCCTCAAGCCAACAGATGCCTCACACTACTCACATTTTTCACCCACACATTTAATCTGTTTCTCTTTTGCTTCAGCGTTCATGTGCAAACAAAGGTGCTGCTTCAACTCATCAACATGTACACTATGCACACGTAGGGAGTTTACAACATCATTGTATGCAGATTCAATGCTAGGCAACCAATGTTTCAGTCTCTCCAATGCAAGACGTAGCGCAGGTTTCAGATCATATAAATTCAAAATTGAGGCGTGTCTTAGATAAACACAGTTGTCACCTGATTTCATACATAGTGCACAGTCATCATACACTGTTGTAATAGACAGTGACACACCAGTAAGGCAAATGTGTGGGGGAGAACGCGTTGGGTAATACTCTGATAATGATTGATGTAACGCTCTGTATGACATATTTCATCCCAGTCGAACTGGGAAATTGGCACATTAACACCTTTCGATACATTTTCAATTTCCATTCTTGCATGCAAGCCCCAGACATGATGTGCTTCTATACCAACGTTTACACGTTTCGTTTCACTGGGAGTTAAATTGTACATGGAAGTGAAAAGCATGGCTACATTTGATGCCTTCTTTTCCACAGCATCTGCACCCTGTGGTTGCACTATCACATGGGTGTTCTGCTGGGACGAGTCATATATTGGTGACCTCCATCTTGATGTTGTTT
Organism: Schistocerca gregaria; assembly: GCF_023897955.1. Lineage (NCBI taxonomy): Eukaryota > Metazoa > Arthropoda > Insecta > Orthoptera > Acrididae > Schistocerca > Schistocerca gregaria. Next base: position 519,370,489 of record NC_064924.1, read on the forward strand.
AGGACCACTAGCAGCATTTGATGTGTTGAGGGCAGATCACTTGCTCTCATCACACAAATCAATGAGTGGGACGGACAACAGCAGCTCCTTGTCCTGCTCCAGCAAGTGGGCTATGTGTGTTACAGGATCCCACGTGGTCGCTACAAATTCAAACGTGCTGGAGGCTGCTGCTGTCGTAGGTCTATAGGTCGCTGCAGGTCTCGACAAAATGGTAGCCGAGGTTGCTACAGGTCCAGACATGGCAGAGACTGGCATGTTGGCACGTGACCCTGCTGGCTTGGACGCATCAGGGGCTACTGCTGAACAAAGATGAGGAAGCATTACACATGGACCAATACACAGAAACAATGAATGATAATAATAATAATAATAATAATAATAATAATAATAATAATAATAATAATAATAATAATGCTAACCACAGAGAAAGATGTGATATGGGGTACTTAACTTTTCCATTTCCTCCTGTTCTGCAGGGCTGTGTTGGGCTGCGACTATTGTTGACACTTCATGGTTCTTCTTCTGTTGCTGCTGACTGACTGAGCAAGACTGACGTCCCAGAGCTGCTGAGTTGGCCCTATATCCCATCCTATGATGTTACCAGATATACCATCCTACTGGTTGAAGTCTAACACATGACTGGGTTAAGGGTTCCTATTGGTTTCCCCCACCCAGACCATCTTCTTGGATTACGTAATGGGAGGGATGATAGCGTGTTCTGGTGACTATACTGTGTACTAGGTCTAGACCTCGTGGTGAAGACACTGTTTCCCGCCAAAATCCGCCATCTTGGATAACGGTACTTGTTTCATCATGTGACGTGAATGCCGCCATCTTGGATGACGCCACAGAACAGAGCAGACGACAGTGCACTCTGGTGGTGGTACTGTGAACTAGGTCAGCTGGACTCTGGACCTCATGGCGAACACACTGGATATAGATAGTGCCTAAAATTGTTTAAATAAAGACTGGTGCATGATTTCAACAGTTGACAATTAGCAAGCATGTTTGCAGAATCTTTTAGATGGGTTATTATTTTGACAATTTACGAGTTGTTTGGCTCTCTGGACATAAATCTTTTGCATTATTTAAGAGTTGTTTACAGGTCTGTATGGTGTGTACTGAAATTATTTCGGTAATTTTGGAGTTGTTTGTAGTGCTTTATTTAGGTAATTTAGGAGTAGTTAACAGATCTGTAGGCTATGTGGCGTGACCCCAAGAATGTCAGACCGTGTGATAAGTATAATATCTTTCAAAATCCATCCTAAATAAATTGTTCCAAAATAAGTAAAGTACACTCCTTCCTCTCTCCAGCAGCCTGGTACAGGCTGAGTCTTTTTCCCAACATTCCCTATGAAGAGGTGGCGGTCGGATGACTTAGGTTAGCGGTGGTAGCCCAAGTGACCTATTTTCCCGCCATATCCTTAGGTTAGTAGAGGTGTGTTGCATTGTCCTGATGGAATTTGGACTTCCCGCCATTTTCTGGGGGAGGGGAGAGGAGGGGCGTTAGGTTAGAGGAAGTAGCCCAGTTAACTTTTCAACTGCGTTTTTTTTAAATAGGAACCCCCATTTTTATTACATATCCCTGCAGTACGTAAAGAACTATGAATGTTTTAGTTGGACCACTTTTTTCGCTTTGTGATAGATGACTCTATAATAGTCACAAACGAATAAGTATGTGTTATCACGTAACATTCCGCCAGGGCAGACGGTATTTGCTTCGTGATACATTAACCGTGTTAAAATGGACCATTTACCAATTGTGGAAAAGGTCGATATCGTGTTGAAGTATGGCTATTGTGATCAAATGCCCAATGGCATACTATCTATGCTGCTCGGTATCCTGGACGACATCATCCAAATGTCCGGACCGTTTGCCGGATACTTACGTTATTTAAGGAAACAGGAAGTGTTCAGCCACGTGTGAAACGTCAACCATGACCTGCAACAAATGATGATACCCAAGTAGGTGTTTTAGCTGCTGTCGCGGCTAATCCGCACATCAGTAGCAGACAAATTGCGCGAGAATCGGGAATCTCAAAAACGTCGGTGTTGAGAATGCTACATCAACATCGACTGCACCCGTACCATATTTCTATGCGCCAGGAATTGCATGGCGACGACTTTGAACGTCGTGTACAGTTCTGCCACTGGGCACAAGAGAAATAACAATGACAGATTTTTTGCACACGTTCTATTTAGCGACGAAGCGTCATTCACCAACAGCGGTAACGTAAACCGGCATGATATGCACTATTGGGCAACGCAAAATCCACGATGGCTGCGACAAGTGGAACATCAGCGACCTTGGCGGGTTAATGTATGGTGCGGCATAATGGGAGGAAGGATAATTGGCCCCCACTTTATCAATGATAATCTAAATGGTGCAATGTATGCTGATTTGCTACGTAATGTTCTACCGGTGTTATTACAAGATGTTTCACTGAATGACAGAATGGCGGTTGAAGCGGTATTGTATAGCATATTTCATGACAGGTGGATTGGTCGTCGAAGCACCATACCATGGCCCGCACGTTCACCGGATCTGACGTCCCCGGATTTCTTTCTGTGGGGAAAGTTGAAGGATACTTGCTATCGTGATCCACCGACAACGCCTGACAACATGCGTCAGCTCATTATCAATGCATGTGCAAACATTACGGAAGGCGAACTACTCGCTGTTGAGAGGAATGTCGTTACACGTATTGCCAAATGCATTGAACTTGACGGACATCATTTTGATCATTTATTGCATTCATGTGGTATTTACAGGTAATCACGCTGCAACGGGATGTGTTCTCAGAAATGATAAGTTCACGAAGGTGCATGTATCACATTGAACAACCGTAGTAAAATGTTCAGACGTACCTACGTTCTGTATTTTAATTTGAAAAACCTACCTGTTACTAACTATTCGTCTAAAATTGTGAGCCGTATGTTTGTGACTATTACAGCGCCATCTATCACAAAGCGAAAAAAGTGGTCCAACTAATTCATATTTCTTTACGTACTACACGAATATGTAATAAAAAATGAGGGTTCCTATTTTTAAAAAAAACGCAGTTGAACCCGTTTGACCTATGGCAGCGCCATCTAACGGGCCAACCATAGCGCCATCTGGTTTCCCCGTTCAAGCTAGACAAGTTTCGTTGTTCGTAGTTTTTTCGTTTGAGGCTTATTTCGTGAAATATTTTGCCCGTTCACGATCAGTGGACAACCCTGTATAATATATCGTAGATCTCTCGAACAAAAAGTGATCCAGAAAACTACCGTCAAATATCCATGACATCGATTTGTTTAGAATCTAGAACATATTCTGAGCTCAAACATAATGAGGTATCTTGAACAGAATGATCTCCTCAATGCAAACCAGCATGGATTTCAAAAACCCAACTGGCAATTTCGTCATATGACATGTTGAAAGCTTTGGAGTCAGGCAATCAGGTAGATGCTGTATTTCTTGATTTCAGAAAAGCATTTGTCTCTGTACCACATCTACGGTTATTGTCAAAAGAACGATCACATAGGACATCAAGTGAAGTTTGTGATTGGATTGAGGACTTGTTGGTAGGGAGGACACAGCACGTTATCTTGGATCGAGAGTCATCGCAGATGAAGGAGTAACTTTGGATGTGCTCCTGGGAGGTGCGTTGGGGTCCTTGCGTTTTCAGCGGATTTAGCTGCAGATATATGCATTTTTGAAATTATTTCTTCGTGAATAAGTTGTAGCTTATGTTATTGAACTAGTGTGATTCCGCTCCTTTACATGTACGTATTTCACGATAATTCGTGTCTCTTGGTAATTTAGCAAAGAATGAAACGCACGGCTATTTCGTTCATTAAGTAGAAAATAATTAAAAACGAACGTAATCCTTACGACGCATGTCGTTATGTCTTGTCTCGCCCCATGGACAACTTTCGCATCAGAGTGTGACGTGACTGTACTTATTAGACTGTGACTATACCGAGGCAATACTGCGTCCCTGGCAGAACTGCCAGAACTGGACCCCACATCCCTCCCTCCTCCCTCCCCACCTCGAAAAACTGCCTTATTACAATTTCTTCTACGCGTATTTAACACATTTTAATTATCTACGTAGGTTCAACAAAAAGAAGCTGACTGTCGATTGAGATTTGACACAAGAATGAAATGGGTTAGACGAGGCATGTTGGAGGCTTCCCGAGCAGTCAAGTCAACCGATCAATAGCCGGCGAGCCGGACACGCCCATGGCGCAGCCCGCGCGCCGGGGCAGAGCACACAGCCCAGCTCGTTAGCCGACATCCTTGCACCCAAAGTATGGCATTACAGACAAAACTAAAGGCATTTCCCCCGGTTTTTTCATTCCAGTCATTAATGTTGTTCATTCTAGTCTTTAGTGTTGTGTACGAATTGAAATAATAATTAATGTATAAAATACTTGTTGTCTGCGCAAGACAAGTGATCATTATAAACATTGTACAATATAAGCAAAGGGGACAAAGATACAAGACATCGGCGCATTCGGTCACTACTATATTGCCTCGTTTGTAGGTTGTCTCTCTACCGATTTTCCTTTGCTGTAGCGACTGCTAGTTCATGTCAGTTTTCGCACATTATCTTGTATGTCAGCGTTTGACATAATTTGCCGGCCGCGGTGGTCTCGCGGTTCTAGGCGCGCAGTCCGGAACCGTGCGACTGCTACGGTCGCAGGTTCGAATCCTGCCTCGGGCATGGATGTGTGTAATGTCCTTAGGTTAGTTAGGTTTAAGTAGTTCTAAGTTCTAGGGGACTAATGACCACAGCAGTTGAGTTCCATAGTGCTCAGAGCCATTTGAACATTATTCAAGAACATAAGAGAAATGAGGTAAAATATTTAAATGCGGAGGAGTTTCGTCTGGTATAGGAATTAATTCATTTGTCGAGTTCGGCAATATTATTTCTCAGCCATTAATTACAACAGAACCACTTTCCTTTGTTCCGAATTCCGCTCGTCTTTTCGAACCTACAGAGTTAAGTCAGTATTAAGCGGAAAGGAGAAGTAAACCAAACAGACTGTTTGCAAGTAAACTGTGGGCAGTGGCTATTTCGAAAATTATAATAAAAAAGCCTTGAGATATTCAGTAATTCTACATTTTTATAAAGGCAGAATTTAATAACTAAGTCAAAGTTAAATTTTGGCTCCAGTTATTACGTTTATCGTTGCCACAACATAAGTGAATAGCACGAAATAATATTTTACGTTCCAATTAATAATTGAATTTATTAAATCACGAGTGAAAAATGAAAGTAAACCCTCAGTTGCCGTGTGGTGCTGGTAAAGATAGAGGCCATCAGACCCCTAGAACTTAGAACTACTTAAACCTAACTAACCTAAGGACATCACACACATGCATGCCCGAGGCAGGATTCGATACTGCGACCGTAGCGGTCACGAGTTTCCAAACTGAAGCGCCTAGAGCCGCACGGCCACACCGGCCGGCAAAGGAAAGGCAACTCAAACACGGAAGGTACAATTTTCTACGTTTACCTGCATCAAAAACAGGAATGGAAGCATCCTCTGCAGAAGAGTCTTCTCGTGTAGCATTCCTTCCGTTTACGTATTTCATGTGAGACTACGACTGATTAGACTAAAAACAAAAGAATCTCTTTCATGAAGCGAAAGTAACTAGATGTAAGGTAGGTGGGACAAAGGTGTACACTTAACACTCTTCTGCTTTTCTGGTTACATGACAGTGAAAATTCTACACAGTACACCTAGGATCATACTTCACACGACATCGTGATTCCAGATTGCTCGTAAGAATGGATGTTTGCCCCAGGTCTAAACTACAGGGCTACTACAAATGATTGAAGCGAATTCATAAATTCACTGTAGCTCCATTCATTGACATATGGTCACGACGCACTACAGATACGTAGAAAAACTCATAAGTTATGTTCGGCTGAAGCCGCACTTCAGGTTTCTGCCGCCAGAGCGCTCGAGAGCGCAGTGAGACAAAATGGCGACAGGAGCCGAGAAAGCGTATGTACTGCTTGAAATGCACTCACATCAGTCAGTCATAACAGTGCAACGACACTTCAGGACGAAGTTCAACAAAGGTTCACCAACTGCTAACTCCATTCGGCGATGATATGCGCAGTTTAAAGCTTCTGGATGCCTCTGTAAGGGGAAATCAACGGGTCGGCCTGCAGTGAGCGAAGAAACGGTTGAACATGTGCGGACAAATTTCTCGCGTAGCCCGCGGAAGTCGACGAATAAAGCAAGCAGGGAGCTAAACGTGCCACAGCCGACGGTTTGGTAAATCTTACGGAAAAGGCTAAAGCAGAAGCCTTACCGTTTACAATTGCTACAAGCCCTCACACCCGATGACAAAGTCAAACGCTTTTAATTTTCGGCGCGGTTGCAACAGATCATGGAAGAGGATGCGTTCAGTGCGAAACTTCTTTTCAGTGATAAAGCAACATTTTTTCTTAATGGTGAAGTGAACAGACACAATGTGCGAATCTGGGCGGTAGAGAATCCTCACGCATTCGTGCGGCAAATTCGCAATTCACCAAAAGTTAACGTGTTTTGTGCAACCTCACGATTTAAAGTTTACGGCCCCTTTTTCTTCTGCGAAAAAAAGGTTACAGGACACGTGTATCTGGACATGCTGGAAAATTGTCTCATGCCACAACTGGAGACCGACAGCGCCGACTTCATCTTTCAACAGGATGGTGCTCCACCACACTTCCATCATGATGTTCGGCATTTCTTAAACAGGAGATTGGAAAACCGATGGATCGGTCGTGGTGGAGATCATGATCAGCAATTCATGTCATGGCCTCTAAGCTCTCTCGACTTAACCCCATGCGATTTCGTTCTGTGGGGTTATGTGAAAGAGTCAGTGTTTAAACCTCCTCTACCAAGAAACGTGCCAGAACTGCGAGCTCGCATCAACGATGCTTTAGAAGTCATTGATGGGGACATGCTGTGCGAAGTGTGGGAGGAACTTGATTATCAGCTTGGTGTCTGCCGAATCACTAAAGGGACACATATCGAACGTTTGTGAATGCCTAAAAAAACTTTTTGAGTTTTTGTATGTGTGTGCAAATCATTGTGAAAATATCTAAAATAATAAAGTTATTGTAGAGCTGTTAAATCGCTTCAATCACTTGTAATAACCCTGTAAGTATCCAACTGTTATGAGGCAAAATTCCACGCAAAAAAATTGTTACTGTGACAATAACTACAGGAGAATTACAAGTTTCGTCAGGTACTGCCATTATTAACTTGTACAGTGTTGCACTATATCAAAATCAATACAATGATCACAGTGGTTTAGGGCGCCTCGCCACAGTTCGCGCTGCTCCCCTGCTCCCCCCCCCCCCCCCCCCCGGTCCTAAGGACCGGTGACCTCCGCAGTTTGGTCCCATAGGACTTACACAAATTTCTAATTTCCATCACCATGATTGTATTAAACATCAAAACATGGGACTAAAATGTAGCTAATTTGAACATAAAACATTTTAACACAAGAAAACACATTGTATTATTATTATTTGGTCTTTTGTTGCCACAGTTTTCGGCAGCTTTCCTGGTGCAATCTGTTTTCCTGTTTCATGTTCATTATAGACTCGATGAGACGGAAATTGTATTTAGATTGCAACGTTTCCAAGTTGCTGAAAAAAGTCCCATTTGTGCATTATTGAATCACATTATCCTCCCGCTATCGATTTTCTCCATTTGCCCCAAACTGAAATTGTGACGACCTATGAATGAGCGAGCCGAGTCTACCCCTGTCGCTTGGGTTTCTTTATTAAATCGGTAGTTTACGCCATTACTTCCGGCAAACTGATACGCTCAATGTCGGAAGTGTTTAAACATTACACCATAGAATATAGGATCCGGACTGATACAGAGGTCCACCAATTCAGTTTCCTCTGTCTCAGAAAATAGTCTCTTGAAGCATGCCAGTGACACCAGTCCAAAACATGGCTGGCTCTGAGCACTATGGGACTTAACTTCTAAGGTCATCAGTCCCCCAGAACTTAGGACTACTTAAACCTAACTAACCTAAGGGCATCACACACATCCATGCCCGAGGTAGGATTCGAACCTGTGACCTTAGCGCCTAGAACCGTTTGACCACCCTGGCCGGCTCCAAAACATGCTTTAAGTCTTTTATGTAATGTGGATTCATTACATCCAAGTCTTTTCAGAATGAGTTTTTCACTCTGCAGCGGAGTGTACGCTGATATGAAACTTCCTGGCAGATTAAAACTGTGTGCCCGACCGAGACTCGAACTCGGGACCTTTGCCTGTCGCGGGCAAGTGCTCTACCATCTGAGCTACCGAAGTACGACTCACGCCCGGTACTCACAGCTTTACTTCTGCTAGTATCTCGTCTCCTACCTTCCAAACTTGTACTGGGACGGAGCTAACGTCCGATCTAGCCCCATACGTCTTCTGGCAGGGACAGAGCTGGAGATATTGCTGGCCACAGGAGTATATCAGCATCATAGAGACTTATGCCATATGCAGACTAGCACTGTCCTGTTGAAAAATGGTTCCCTAATACTATGGCATGAAAGGTAACAGATGAATACGCAGGTTGTCTACGACGTATCACTGTGCCCTCAGAGTTCCCTCAAACCTATCAACTTCAGCTGAACTGTACGCCATGTTTTCCCCAAAGTATAGGATATTCATAGTGGTTTACATAATATGTGCATGGAGATTTCTAATGAAATATATTGAAGAATTCGTCGTAAATAAGGGTGGTTGCTCAGCTGTGAACTGCACTAACTATTGCAAAAATCGTTTTTGCCTGTTTAGATTTCCTAATTTCACTGAATGAAGAAAAAGATGGGTCATAGACTGCCGAAGAGACAACTGAAAACCTTGGCGCTCAGTTGTATATACTGAATATACGTAAAAAATAGTTATAAATCTGAAACCAGTTGAATGCAGTTGCGTTTTTCCCCACTTTACTGAAGCAGTTCGTCTCAAAACTTTCCAATTCGTGAGATATTTTCGCAATTAGCAAGGAGGAGAGGAGTAGTTTTGATGTACGAGGGTCGGTCAAAAAGTAATGCCTCCCATTTTTTTTTTCTACTTAAAAAAATTAAGTTAAGTGAAAAATTTGAATTTGGCGCCATTCATCAAACCTTCTTCTGCAATCCACTGCAGTAGTAACTTTCTGTGTCAACAGGTGGCAGCACAGCAGAAGTTTGTAAGATGGCCGACATCGATGTTCGTTTGAGACAGCGTTGTGTGATTGAATTCTTGAATGCAGAAGGTGAAACGCCCATACGCATTCATGAAAGACTGAAGAAGGTGTATGGTGTTGTGACAGTGGATGTCAGCACTGTTAGACGATGGGTTCGTCGTTGTAAGGAAGCTGAAGGGCAAACACCGTTGACTGACGAAAAGCGGAGCGGCAGGCCAGTGAGTGCAGTGACTCCACACAACATTAAGCAAGTTGATGACATCATTCGTGGTGACCGTCGGGTGACTGCAGATGAAGTGTGTCGCATTATTTCTCTTAGTAAAGGCAGTGTGATCACGATTATTAAACAATTGGGGTACTCAAAAGTTTGTGCACGGTGGGTTCCAAGAATGTTAACCGATCAGAATAAAGAGGCAAGGAAAACAATAGCCTCCCAACACTTGCAGCGCTTCCGTTTGGAGGGAGATGAGTTTCTGAAAAAAATTGTGACCGGGGACGAAACATGGGTGCATTTTTTTGAACCCGAATCAAAGAGGCAGTCAATGGAGTGGCGTCACACAAGCTCGCCGAGGAAGAAAAAATTCAAAACTGTGCGTTCGGCAGGGAAAGTTATGGAAACAGTTTTCTGGGATACAGAGGGTGTGATTCTGGTTGATTTTTTGGAGCAGGGATGCACAATAAATTCTGTTCAATACGTCACAACCCTCAAAAAACTTAAAGCACGTCTTCAGCGAGTTCGCCCAACAAAATCAATGGCAGATGTTCTTCTTTTGCATGACAATGCAAGACCACACACCAGTCGTCACACCTCTGACGAGATTGTCAAAATTGGATGGGAAGTTTTGCCTCATCCCCCATACAGCCCTGACCTGGCACCATCAGACTTCCATCTGTTCGGGCCACTAAAAGAAGCTCATCGTGGGATTCATTTTGAAGATGAGGAGGCCGTCAAAACATCCGTGCGTCAATGGCTTAGGAAGCAGAGCTGTGATTTTTACCGTGCTGGGATACATGCCCTTGTTCAAAGATGGACCAAAACTGTAGAGATGGGCGGAGATTACATTGAAAAATGACAAAATGATCCTCAATGTTGTGGTTTTCAACCTATGTAATTGCATTTAAATTTCCTGACAATTAAACGTAGAAAAAAAAATAGGAGGCATTACTTTTTGACTGACCCTCGTATTTATACGTCTTATCATATACATACATACACGAACTGAATAATACTTTACCCCATTTCTTACACAGGCGCGGTAGAACGAGTGATAATTCAGATATTTTGATAGCGGATTCGCCATTGTGAGGGAACCTGCACAAGTAACATAACTTCAAAGAATAAAGTTTTTACCACAACTCAACAAGCAACAAACCTATCATAAAGTACATAAAATGATTATTGGTTAAATTATAGATGAAACTATTAAGAAAAATTCTTTTCGCTGTAAGATGAAACTATATGTTCTCCCACCTCTGTGCAATAAAAATGCGGTATTTCCTAAAGTACCTCCTTTTGAATACAAAATAAACATCTCTTTTACAAGTGGCTAGATACAGGCAAAACTAATAAATAGCCACATGTTGTTGCTGTATAACACCCTTATTTGAAAACCTGGGTACCGAGTTCTTAACTCATTACATACCATATTTACAAATTAAAACGCAAATTCCAAGCTTCCGTTTCTATAGCCATGTAATATTGCATTTGAATTTCTCTGTTATATGAAAAGGGCATTCTAAATATCTCTATAAACAAATGGTTCAAATGGCTCTGAGCACTATGGGGCTTAACTGCTGAGGTCGCCTAGAACTTAGAACTACTTAAACCTACCTAACCTAAGGACATCACACACATCCATGCTCGAGGCAGGATTTGAACTTGCGACAGTAGCGCTCGCGCGGTCCCAGACAGTAGCGCCTAGAACCGCTCGGCCACTCCGGCCGGCATATAAACATTAAATACTGTTTCGTTTACTTTTTACGTGCAATATCAAATATTTAGAAATACAGTAAAAAGTTGCGTTGATAGGTTAACCACCCACAAGGTAAGCATTCCTGAATCCTCAGAGATCCACCCGTGACCTGACGTCATACCCGATGACTCCCTGCAAACTGACAGCTGTAGTAACACCGCTCTGTCTCTCCAAAATAATGGAAGAACGGTACTTCTCCCCTGATTGCCTCCATAGTCACTGACGATTGTCATCCGGTGTAGTGCAGGACCGTGATTCATCGCTGAACAAAATATGATGCTATTCATCAGCAGTCCCTCCTTCCCTGTAACAGCACCACTCCAAATCCTGCCCGTTGTGTTGTTATGTTAATGACAAGGAATGGTGATTCTCTAGTATGGTTACTGCTTGTGTGGGACCAATGGTTGCAATGTTGCAGGGAGGCCATTACTTGTTTCCAGATGGCAGGGCCGGATGTGAAGGGATTATGATGTGCTTGGTGCACAATATGGGAAACCTCCGTTGTGGTGATCAGACGTGGTCGACTGGCGCCTCGACAAGGAGTACGCCTCACAGTCATATGCAGCATAACATCGATCCACTATCATATCCAAATGCCCCACATATCTGGACAGGGCACGAATCGACTGGTCAGCAAAATGGAGACCAACAATGAGATCCTCTTCAAACTTTCTCAAAGAGTATTCAGCATCCTCGTCTGCATCACAGCGACCGCTCAACATCTGACTCTAACGTCTATATACATCGTACCAATCCTAGTACAACACTATACACGAAGAACACTTGTGCAGTTTGCTGGCCTTTCATACTTGCCACAAAAAATTGCAATTCCAATCATTTACAAACGAGTTGATGGTGCGCGTGTGTGTGTGTGTACCAAGATACATTAACATGTGAGCATGTAAGGCAGTGTAAATCTTCTAGCAACTATTGCTCACAACCCTCATTTTAGCCCCAGAGGAATCTCTAGTGCTCCTAGAATAAGTCAGTTCTGCATTGTTCGTATTTTGCGCACAAACAACTTCCATCATTATCATGTTGTAAGGTAAATCTTACGCGTGGAAGACATTTTTACCAGTTTTAATAAATTATTGTCTCTTATTGATGTATTCACGATAGTTACGAAGTGCTGTAGTCCGTAGCCGGCCGTGAGTCGGGGAGCATTTCCCACGCTGGCTGGCTAGGTGACGAAGCGACCATATGTCGCGCGTAGTGGGGTGGGGCTCGGCGCTGGACCGTAGCAACAAGCGTCAGCCTGGGAAATATACATGACGGGAAGTACCGCCATCTTGGCGCCAAAGTCACCGATTTTGTTTATTTATATTTAATAATTCAAGTCATTTATGACAACATGAATAATAGGAGAAGCCTCTGGATGTTTAAAACTATTAATCGTAATTTTGCCTCGTTAAAATACACACCCGTTCATTAAGAAATGCATATCTTAGTAAGTACGAACTTGATCGGAAATCCACGAACTGTGACGAAACTAGTAACATACGGACTGCGCGTAAATTCGGCAGTCGGTGTTAAGAGCTCTTCCTGTCTTGTTCGATGGTAACCATGCTCTCGGTTAAGAGTAGTTTGTGACATGAGTGTTTCATTATTGGTCTAATAGGAATAAAAGTGATATTACGGCATTCTGAATGTTAATTTCGAGTAAATAGCTACCCCAAAGTTGATCGACAGCAGTTTCAGGTAATTAGCTTCCACCGACAGAGACATCCAATGCGTCAATGAATAATCTGCACGGGACGACATTGACGAGATCTGCACGGCGCACAGGTATGAGGAAATCCGAAGACACGACCCACCAAGGCGGATCAAGGAAGGTCTGACTTACACTCGCAAATTCCGGGTGGAAATGCTGACCAGTTATACTTTACGTCACATATACCACCCTGTATGGACTCGCGGCTAAGCTGAGTAATAACAGTATCGGTTTAGAAGCGAGGGGATCTTGCAATGTGTCAGTGTACCAGCACATTAACCGGCTGAATTCTGTCTCTTAGTTCTAATGTGACATCAGGACAATACGTTCGTTCTTCAAAGAATGGTCTTACAGATGAAGTCATGGAAAGCTGACTATACATTATCGGCAATCTGAGAATCTGCAGTGGCTGACACAGTGGTAGTTTTTGGTGCAGGCTTATTGGAAACTGCAATATGTGCTCCCAATTCACTGAAGGAACCGTAATGGTACTAGTTACGCACAATTTCTTACCAAAGCCTGCTGGTTCTCCTAGAGAAAGTACCACTTGAAATACATAGATATCAGTGGTACAAACACGATAAGTGCCTGGCTTACTTCTCGCTTTTAACGGGGAAGGCGCTAACATTCTCCTTCCTGCTCGCTGGATAGAGCGTTGTTACATACCAACCTTGTATCACGCAGCGGACTGCAAAATTTCGTAATTACGTGACCTCGTTCACTTTGTGTTCCTTGCGGGACTGTCAACAAGCGCGACACGAAACAGCAGCGTTTCGTCACGTTGGGAAGTCAGGCGGACAGCAGGACATCAGTGCTTTGCGCGAATCGGGTAACTAGCATCAGCAGAAGCTTAGTAAAGCAATACGACTGAGAAGTATCACGTCACCTTGTTACGTGCAGTAAGAAGCCGCGTCGCTAACGTAAGACGGCATACTAAATATTGTTACGGATCAGTCTGTTGGCATAACAAATGTGTTAAGGAAATAGGGCGCGATATGAATCGCTGATACATACGTATTAGGAAAGCCTATGCAGTCATTACAAGTGACGTTGGGTCAACACCAGCTGATACTTTACACTATAAATACTCCAGCAATTGAGTTCAGAAGGGAGTTGCTTCAGAAGGATCGACGGTGTACAGGATACGCGTACTCGATTCCCTGACATGGTATTAACTAACGCAGGCTCTAAGTCTGTTGTAGATTTTTTGCTCGTAATCAACACCGCCAAGAACCGCCGGAGAGATGTCTTCCTCTCTGTAAGCACCTGTCACAAGTTCGGCGCTGCTAACAGCTTCCAACGCAGATGGGACGGTCTGAGGGTCTTCCTTGTCGACTTGGGCCAGGAAACCAGTGGTCCTGACACTTCAACGGAGCCACGGAGCTTACCTACACGACAGGTCAGGGTCTGCGCACTTCTCGACCACACAACCGTCATCGCGGTTGAGAGAGCGGAGATGAGCCACAGTTACGGGAGGGGATCGAGGACCGGCTAGGCAAGCGTGTGTAGGCCACACAGCACGCGCCACCTTCTTCGAGTGCGGAGGGTGGAGACACAGCATCCACTTCCTGAGTAACTGCCGGGCGCTCGCGGCACACCCGGCAAGCAGCGGCGGAGAACCGTCGTAGCATCGCCAAAGGAGAGATCTATATGCAGAAATACGGGGTTAAAAGTCACTCTTTCTTTACTGCACCCACCGGCGTACACAGGTTACAAGAACCTCCTCTTCCCTGAGGAACCGGCAAGTGGCGAACTAGGAGAGTGCCTCGTAACACACCATCCATCTGCCACGCCTCCCAATAGTCGCCATCTGCAACGTGAAGGCTGCATCAGGTGCTCCGCACGGTAGCATGATTCGAAGTCATTGGACTTTTTTTTGCATGGAAAAAGTTCAAAGATGTAATCTGTGCACTAGTTTCGACGACCAAAGAGGATTTAACATATCACCTTGTTGGAAAAGTGTAATGATGTCGTAGGAATCACTTGTGTCTGTTCAGAAAACCTTGCACCATCGGCTGCAAACATGTACTGCAGCAGTCGGTGGTCACTTTGGATAAATGTAATTTTTAGAAAGTTTTTATAGTCACATTATGTTTTTTTGTGTTGTTTGTATCGCTGAATAATTTTGCAATGTGAGTGTGTATCTTGACCTCAGAATAAGGACATGAAGTTATTACTTAACAATCTCTTTACCTCAATTCCCTGTTTTACAAAACATTCAATTTTTGATATGTTCTGACAAGGCTCTGGCAGGAACAAAAGCAGAACTAACCGTAGTTAACCGACGAACCATCTTTAGATGGCACGTCCTTTATCTTCCAGTTGCTGTGTCGGTTCAGCCATACATAGCAAGGTGTAATTAGTTGTTGTTGTTGTTGTTGTTGTTGTCTTCAGTCCTGAGACTGGTTTGATGCAGCTCTCCATGCTACTCTATCCTGTGCAAGCTGCTTCATCTCCCAGTACCTACTGCAACCTACATCCTTTTGAATCTGCTTAGTGTACTCATCTCTCGGTCTCCCTCTACGATTTTTACCCTCCACGCTGCCCTCCAACGCTAAATTTGTGATCCCTTGATGCCTCAAAACATGTCCTACCAACCGATCCCTTCTTCTAGTCAAGTTGTGCCACAAACTTCTCTTCTCCCCAATCCTATTCAATGCCTCCTCATTAGTTACGTGATCTATCCACCTTATCTTCAGTATTCTTCTGTAGCACCACATTTCGAAAGCTTCTATTCTCTTCTTGTCCAAACTAGTAATCGTCCATGTTTCACTTCCATACAAGGCTACACTCCAAACAAATACTTTCAGAAACGACTTCCTGATACATAAATCTATATTCGATGTTAACAAATTTCTCTTCTTCAGAAACGCTTTCCTTGCCATTGCCAGTCTACATTTTATATCCTCTCTACTTCGACCATCATCAGTTATTTTACTTCCTAAATAGCAAAACTCCTTTACTGTTTGAAGTGTCTCATTTCCTAATCTAATTCCCTCAGCATCACCCGATTTAATTTGACTGCATTCCATTATCTTCGTTTTGCTTTTGTTGATGTTCATCTTATATCCTCCTTTCAAGACACTGTCCATTCCGTTCAACTGCTCTTCCAAGTCCTTTGCCGTCTCTGACAGAATTACAATGTCATCGGCGAACATCAAAGTTTTTACTTCATCTCCATGAATTTTAATACCTACTCCAAATTTTTCTTTTGTTTCCTTTACTGCTTGCTCAATATACAGATTGAATAACATCGGGGAGAGGCTACAACCCTGTCTCACTCCTTTCCCAACCACTGCTTCCCTTTCATGCCCCTCGACTTTTATGACTGCCATCTGGTTTCTGTACAAATTGTAAATAGCCTTTCGCTCCCTGTATTTTACCCCTGCCACCTTTAGAATTTGAAAAAGAGTATTCCAGTCAACATTGTCAAAAGCTCTCTCTAAGTCTCCAAATGCTAGAAACGTAGGTTTGCCTTTTCTTAATCTTTCTTCTAAGATAAGTCGTAAGGTCAGTATTGCCTCACGTGTTCCAACATTTCGACGGAATCCAAACTGATCCTCCCCGAGGTCCGCATCTACCAGTTTTTCCATTCGTCTGTAAAGAATTCGCGTTAGTATTTTGCAGCTGTGACTTATTAAACTGATAGTTCGGTAATTTTCACATCTGTCAGCACCTGCTTTCTTTGGGATTGGAATTATTATATTCTTCTTGAAGTCTGAGGGTATTTCGCCTGTCTCATACATCTTGCTCACCAGCTGGTAGAGTTTTGTCAGGACTGGTTGTCCCAAGGCCGTCAGTAGTTCCAATGGAATGTTGTCTACTCCGGGGGCCTTGTTTCGACTCAGGTCTTTCAGTGCTCTGTCAAACTCTTCACGCAGTATCGTATCTCCCATTTCGTCTTCATCTACATCCTCTTCCATTTCCATAATATTGTCCTCAAGTACATCGCCCTTGTATAAACCTTCTATATACTCCTTCCACCTTTCTGCCTTCCCTTCTTTGCTTAGAACTGGGTTGCCATCTGAGCTCTTGATATTCATACATGTGGTTCTCTTCTCTCCAAAGGACTCTTTAATTTTCCTGTAGGCAGTATCTATCTTACCCCTAGTGAGATAAGCTTCTACATCCTTACATTTGTTTAATTTTGTAATTAGTACCAGCTGTGAAATTTATTTTTTCATCAAAATTGCGCTTTGCCAGTAAACTCTCATAGCTGCGTCAAGCCGAAGCGCCCCTTCAACCTATACAAACTTTTGCATAGGACAGCAATCGGTTTTATTTCCAAAACAGATCATTGGAAGTCCTTATCAGATTTCGAAGACTAGAACGGCGTTGTATTCGCCTCTTTTAGAACTATAACGCTGGAAGAAGAAATTACTGCAGTCACATTTGAAAAAGCGAAGCTGATTACAATATATTTGTAAATGATATAGCTGTGAATAGCCAGGATGTGTCACAATTACGTTATCTGAAACGGTTAACGAAATCCTCGCACAAACGAAAAAATGGCTGACATCGAAATAAGTGTCCAAGCAATAGAAAACCAACTGGAATCACTCAACAGAGGAAAGTCCACTGGATCTGACGGGATACCAATTCGATTCTACACAGAGTATGCGAAAGAACGTGCCCCTCTTCTAACAGTCGTGTACCGCAAGTCTCTAGAGGAACGGAAGGTTCCAAATGATTGGAAAAGAGCACAGGTAGTCCCAGTCTTTAAGAAGGGTCGTCGAGCAGATGCGCAAAACTATAGGCCTATATCTCTGACGTCGATCTGTTGTAGAATTTTAGAACATGTTTTTTGCTCGAGTATCATGTCGTTTTTGGAAACCCAGAATCTACTCTGTAGGAATCAACATGGATTCCGGAAACAGCGATCATGTGAGACCCAATTCGCTTTATTTGTTCATGAGACCCAGAAAATATTAGATACAGGCTCCCAGGTAGATGCTATTTTCCTTGATTTCCGGAAAGCGTTCGATACAGTTCCGCACTGTCGCCTGATAAACAAAGTAAGAGCCTATGGAATATCAGACCAGGCTGTGTGGCTGGATTGAAGAGTTTTTAGCAAACAGAACACAGCATGTTGTTATCAATGGAGAGACGTCTACAGACGTTAAAGTAACCTCTGGCGTGACACAGGGGAGTGTTATGGGACCATTGCTTAACACATATAAATGACCTAGTAGATAATGTCGGAAGTTCCATGCGGCTTTTCGCGGATGATGCTGTAGTATACAGAGAAGTTGCAGCATTAGAAAATTGTAACGAAATGCAGGAAGATCTGCAGCGGATAGGCACTTGGTGCAGGGAGTGGCAACTGACCCTTAACATAGACAAATGTAATGTATTGCGAATACATAGAAAGAAGGATCCTTTATTGTATGATTATATGATAGCGGAACAAACACTGGTAGCAGTTACTTCTGTAAAATATCTGGGAGTATGCGTGCGGAACGATTTGAAGTGGAATGATCATATAAAATTAATTGTTGGTAAGGCGCGTACCTAGTTGAGATTCATTGGAAGAGTTCTTAGAAAATGTGGTCCATCAACAAAGGAGGTGGCTTACAAAACACTCGTTCAACCTATACACGAGTATTGCTCATCAGTGTGGGATCCGTACCAGGTCGGGTTGACAGAGGAGATAGAGAAGATCCAAAGAAGCGGCGCGTTTCGTCACATTGTTATTTGGTAAGCGTGATAGCGTTACGGAGATTTTTAGCAAACTGAAGTGGCAGACTCTGCAAGAGAGGCGCTCTGCATCTCGGTGTAGCTTGCTGTCTAGGTTTCGAGAGGGTGTGTTTCTGGATGAGGTATCGAATATATTGCTTGCCCCTACTTATACCTCCCGAGGAAATCACGAATGTAAAATTAGAGAGATTCGAGCGCGCATGGAGGCTTTCAGACAGTCGTTCTTCCCACGAACCATACGCGACTGGAACAGGAAAGGGAGGCAATGACACTGGCACGTAGAAGTGCCCTCCGCCACACACCGTTGGGTGGCTTGCGGAGTATAAATGTAGATGTAGATGAACAGCTTGATAGAACCACCCTGTATAATTTCCTCGGTATCACCTGATTTAATTCGACTACGTTATGTCATCCTTGTTGAACAACCTGTTTTCAGGAAATTATCCATCCTGTGAAACCGAACTTCGCAGTCCTTTACCATTTCTGCCAGAATTGCACTGTCATCGGCAAACCTTAAGTTCTTACTTCCTCTCGTTGAACTTGAATTCTTGTTACAGATTTCTCCTTAGTTTTACTTGCTGTTTACTCAAGGTATAGGCTAATAACGTTGGTGACATCCTCCAGCCTTGAATCACTCGCTTCTGCATTGCTGCAACCCTTTCAAGTACTGCAGCTCTTATAACTGCGGTCTGGCACCCATACAAGTTACAGATAGCCTTTCGCTCCCTGATAACTCCAGAATTCCAAGCATGTTTCCGAGTCATCAATATCAAACGCATATTTTAATTCTAAAAATTTTAGTAGTGTGGGTTTTTCTTTCTTCAACCTATCTTCCAAGATAATTGGTAGGCTCAGAATGGCGTTACGTGTTCCTACGTATTACCGAATCCAGTTCTGCTCCAAGTGAGCGTCTGCAGTAGTTCCATTCGTCTACGGATAATACCTGCCAGTATTTTGCAATTATGACTTAATTTGATTATTCCTTATACTCATATCTGTCAGCAAGAGCCTTATTTGGTATTGGTATTATCATATTCTTCCTGAAGTATATACGTGTTTCCCCTGTCAAATATATATCCTCCATACCATCTGGACAGTTTCATCATGGTAGGTTCCTCCAAGCATATTATTAAGTTAATTCTGAAGGAATGTAGTCTACTCCAGGTACCTTGCTTCGTTTTAGAGCTCCTAGCGCTCTGTAAAATTGTTTTCGCAGTATTGCAAACCCCATCTCACTTTCTCTTCTCTTTCTGTAATGCGTCGGCCAGCGGAGCGGCGCGGTGCGGCGCGGGAAGGCCAGTGTCCCGGACTCGAACAACGGACTCCAGCTTGCCAGTCTTCGGCTGTCAGATCTTCATCACCAGCTCACAGGTGACTGATGATGTGAGGCCGTCTCCTTCCCGTCCTCACGAGTCACCCGGGTACGTAAAAATCAGTCTTCAAATACCTTCTAACTTCTGTCTTCTGGCGGCGAGGCTGCTGCTTGCTATTCCATTACAGCAGCGGACTTGGTGCTTCTGTTTACGATGTAGTCTCTTCCTGCATGATGGACTTGAGCACCGACACTGAACTGAAAACTACTCCTGTCGGGCCCACAGTGTCTCGCGTATTTATTCACTTCAGTTCACTGGAGGTGAACGACTTCACAGTCATTGCCTCTTCTGTCACGTTGAAAAGCTTCTCGAAGAATCTTCTTAACGTCGGTCATTGGCTCTTGGAATGTAGGTGAGTGCCTTTGATCGCATGTGACAATTGAGAAACACGTGAGCCGGTCGGGTAATGCCATGACGACTGAATCGCCAGCTCCCTCTTATGTGGAGAAGGCGATGGCTTCTCCTCAACGTGCTGACTTGCAAGCGCCGGCCGTTGCCACTGCTGCTCTGTCCGATGTTTGCCAGTGTGTAACTCTTCTAAACTAAACTAAGTTTTTCATTTATTTTCTAATTTCTACTTCACTTCACATTGATTTCACTAATTGATTTACCTATCTTAAGTACCAGTCAACTTTCCTCCACTCTTCGGAAAAATTCGCCCTCGAATTTACCACTCAACATTCCTCCACTCTTCACACGGCAAAAGCACTAACACAAGCAATGAAAACTCTCGATTTAGATGATTACACACGCTTCACATTAAATATGTTGAAAATACTTTGTCACTTTACTAAAGCACTATACACTCATGAATCACATAGTTCACATATAAATAATTGTAATAAGTGTAACAAATATTGATGACAATGTATAAACAAAAATAGTTTTTCATTTAGAAAATTACATATCAACATCTGTTTAGTCTTCCCTATATTAATGCAATAATATCTGTTCTACAGTATTGTTTATTTTAGCATGAGACTGTTTAATAAAGACTGAAGTACAATAAACAAAATTAATACACTAATGCTCACAAGTAACCACTGAAGTACACCAATTAAGAGTGTGATATCCAATTAACAGGGATTTGATGAAGTGGTATAGTATCATTTGGCTTATTTTTTCGTCTTAAAGAAAACTGTACAAAGCAGAAACACCAACACAATGGTTCCAGATATACCCGTTCCTAGCATATATAATTTTAGTTTTGTGTTCACTTTTTAACTTTAAGGCATGTTGCATCATAACCTTGGCATAAATTTTGCCTTGCTGTGAGTTTATGAACATATCTAATGACTTCAGAAGAGACTATCAAGGGAGTCATTGAGGTAGGATAGGTTTTGTGTAGGAAATGCCTGAAAAAGCAAACAACATGGTTATGGACCTAACAAACCAGTAAAAACAAAAACAAAGAAAAGAAGGAATACATTGTTAACTACAAGATCTACATGTTTCTACGATCAACATTTTTCTTAAAAAAAACAATTATCATTAATTAATTATTTGCATTTGTATACCATCCACAGTCTACTATGATTCAACTAGGACATTCACACTCTTGGTCAAAGATGTTGTTGTGCTGGCG
Organism: Schistocerca gregaria; assembly: GCF_023897955.1. Taxonomy (NCBI): domain Eukaryota; kingdom Metazoa; phylum Arthropoda; class Insecta; order Orthoptera; family Acrididae; genus Schistocerca; species Schistocerca gregaria. Next base: position 519,392,021 of record NC_064924.1, read on the forward strand.
TGGCCACTCATTTTCCTTTTCGTGCACTTCCTCCACCCTTCGGAAAGGCAGACACCATTGTTGAAGGAATTACATCTGGAACGCCTTTAAAAGGTTTTAAACGACTTGCATGGACATTAGTAGTTCGGGTGGGCAGCTGCATTTTAACGTTGACTGGTGACGTGATCTGAAATGGTTCAAATGGCTCTGAGCACTATGGGACTTAACTGCTGTGTTCATCAGTCCCCTAGAACTAAGAACTACTTAAACCTATATAACCTAAGGATATCACACACATCCATGCCCGAGGCAGGATTCGAACCTGCGACCATAGCGGTCGCGCGGTTCCAGACTGTAGCGCCTAGAACCACTTGAGCACTTCGGCCGGCAATGTGATCTCAATAATTTGATAAGGGCCTCTGTAGTTTGTTACTAATTTATTCGTTTTTCCTTTCGCAATGTATGGGGTTGACAGCATCACCCAATGACCGATTTTGTAATTTGGATATTTAGTTTGGACATTACCTAATCTTTCCTGTCGTTCCAAAGCCTTTGTATTAGATTTTTGAACCTTTTTCCGTACATTTCTTACCATTTGACAGAAATCTTTTACTGTTTCTCCGACTTTTCCGCTTTTCTCCCTGATTACATCAAAAGGGGTCGGCATTTTTCTCCCATAGACCATTTCATAAGGTGACATGCCAGTTGCTTCATGCGTTTTGGCGTTGTATACCGACACGATTATTGGTAAATACGTATCCCAATTAGAATGTTGTTCATCAATATAATAACTAAGCATCTTGCCAGTTGTCCAATGAACTCTTTCTGTGCATCCGTTGCACTGAGGGTGTTACGGAGTTGTGCGTAATTTACGTATTTTTAGTAAGTGGCATAGTTGTTTCATAAATTCAGACATAAAATTAGATCCCTGATCTGTGATAATAGCTTCATGTACGCTAAATATAAGTATCCAGTTGTTAACTAAAGCTTGGGCAACTGTATTTGCTTGCTGATCTGGGAGACTCACCATAGCTACATTGCGTGAAAAGTGATCTATAATCGTAAGGACATACTTATTACCAGCAGGTGTTTTATGAAATGGTCCGTAGATATCTACTCCGCAGATCTGGAATGGACATGAAGACTCGGGGAGCCTCTGTAAGGTTATTTTTAAACGAGAATGTTCAGCTCGTTGTGCGCACGCAATGCAATTACGAACATACAGCGCAACATCCTGCTTTCTGGTTCGCCACCAAAATCGCTCTGCTACGCGTCTTTCGGTTGTCCGCTGTCCACTGTCCATCGTATCCTGCAAGGATATGATCGTGGGCCTCTGCCATTATTTCTTGTCTAAGGTGTTGGGGAACAACAATTCGCAGTGCAAGTTTTGTTTTACAGCATAATACACCATCTTCAAAGGAAAATTGTTTTTGAGTTGTGTATTTTTTGCATTCTGTATCCTCATCTTGTGCCTTTCTCCAGTCCTCAGTATCTCGGCCTGTTGCCTCCAAAAATGCTATTTTCCGACTTAGGCAATCTGCATTCGTGTGTTTTTTACCTGGTTTATGGATAACTTTGAAATCAATTTCGGAAAGACATAGGGCCCAATTGGTGAGACGGCTAGATGGATCCTTTAACCCAAGCAACCATTTTAAAGCTGTGTGGTCTGTTGGTCTGTAATAACCTTGATTTTCCTACCATACAAGTAGCATTTAAAGTATTTGATGCCATAAATTACACTTAACAATTCTTTCTCCGTTGTGGAATAATTTCTTTCTGCCGTTGTTAGTTGTCTCGAAGCGTAGGCTATGGGGTGTTCCGCGCCATTAATATTCTGACTCAAAACAACTCCTACTGAATGACCACTTGCGTCATAGGATAAAATAAATTCTTTATTGTAATCTAGGTAGGTTAATACTGGACTGTGTGTTAACTTATCTTTAAGGGTTTGAAATGCTGATTCACAATCTTCAGACTAATGAAATTTTGCACCCTTTTTCAATAATAGGGTTAAGGGTCGGGCAATTTCAGCAAAATTTTGAACATATTTTCGGTAATACAATCCGAGACCAATGAAACTTTGTACTTCCGTAACGCGTTGTGATATTGGGAAGTCCTTAACTGCCTAAATTAATCGAGGATCTGTTTTAATTCCTTTCTCCCTAATGACATGCCCTAGGTATGTAACCTCTGTCAATGCAAAACTACATTTTTCCATATTTAATGTTAATTTAGCTTTTCTAAGTCTCTGAAAAACGCTACACAGATGCACAGCATGTTCATTAATGTCTTTGGAGAATACAATAATATTGTCTAGATATACATAACATTGCTGAGTTTTGAGTCCTCGCAATACTCCATCGAGTAGTCTTTGAAAAGTTGCTGGTGCGTTTTTCAAACCGAAAGGAATTCTTTTAAATTGCCAGTGGCCTCCAGGGGTAGAAAATGCTGTTTTATGCCTATCTTCAGGTGCAACTTCCAATTGATGATATCCGCTACGTAAATCGATTGTTGAAAAGTATTTACTGTTACCCAAACTGTCAATGTTTGGAAGAGGATAAACATCTGAGATAGTTTGTTTGTTAAGGTGTCTGTAGTCACAACAAAATCTATATCGTTTCGTACCATTGGGAGTCTTCTTTGGAATAATTACAATATTTGAATTATAAGGCGAATCAGAATATTCTATAATTCCATCCTTTAGATGCTGTTCTAAAAATTCATCCAATACTGGCTGTAAGTGACAGGGAACTCTATAAGGCTTCCTATAAACTGGGGGGCTGTTTCCTGTTGGGATCCTATGCTGTGTGATATCTGTTGCTGGCTACCTTTCTCCCAGCCAGAACAATCCAGTAAGGAAACCATTGTACAAATCTTCAATAAAAATTATCTTATGTAAAAATGCTGTTTCATCTACCTCATACCCGAGCCAAGGAAGAAACTACCCTGCCCACATGTTGTTAAGAGAGAAAAGGCAATTTATTTAGTGTGTCTCACCCTTACATAATGCTTTAGAATCAAATGCCCTTTGCAGTAATGCTCATCCTGACAATTGACTAGCATCAAAAGAGAAAACCCAGTTACATTCGGTGTCAGAGAAAAAACCCTTAGCTCATTATTATGAGATGTGAATGACAGTCACTAAATGTCCACAGTTAGTATTGTTTAATGTGTGAAAGCCTAGAGGTTTGCATACCAGTCGTAATACTTTCTTTATTTAGAAGTGTATTTTCTTTCATAATTTTAATAGTTTCTCGAAAATATTTAAACATCTTTTTAATTCAGTGTAGTAAGATTGTGTTACTAATGGTTTGTAAAAGGATGACACGAAATCGTACAAAGTCAGAGTCAGCACCACAAGCGGTTTCTACTGAGGAAGCTATTCAGAGCTTAGTTAATCAAATAGCACAGCTTAAAAATGATAATAATGCATTATTTAAACAGTTGTGTGAGGTTAGGCAAGCCGGTTCAATCCCTCCCACCCTAGATTCCTCAGCAGTAGCCTTAGTAACTCCTTTTTCAGGTAAACATGTCGAGGACATAACAGCCTTTTTTGATGATTTAGTGGCAGCTGCAAAGTTAGGATCATGGTCAGATGAACAGCTCTTACAAGTGACAAAGTTAGAGGCTACAGCACACGTATTATACCATGAAGAATTACGGAATGCTCCAACTTTTGAGGAATTGAAGAAAGGATTAGTTAAACGTCTTCAAAAACAGAACAGCTGTAGATTTTATAGGAAAATATTAAACACTATCACTCACAGGCAAAACGAGTCGTTAGAAAGCTTTGTACATAGGATATTAACACCTATCAGTTGACAACTAGTGATGAAGCAAATAAACTTATTTTACAAGAGGCAGAAGATAGAGCTCTGGATACATTTTTACGTGGGCTACCTCCTGAAACGTCCCGTTGTGACAGGGCAGAGTTTCCTAAAAATTTTGCGGAAGCTGTATCTGTGGCGACGGCTTTCGAATAAATAGTCATTGCCACCAGATGCAAGGAGAAGCGAAATGTATTTTCACAGTAGTACAATGTTTTAGGTGTGATCGACAGGGACATATAGCAAAAAAACTGCAGACAACATCAATGCACTAATTGTCAAAGAATAGGTCATACGAGGGTCAGTCAAAAAGTAATGCCTCCTATTTTTTTTTCTACGTTTAATTGTCAGGAAATTTAAATGCAATTACATAGGTTGAAAACCACAACATTGAGGATCATTTTGTCATTTTTCAATGTAATCTCCGCCCATCTCTACAGTTTTGGTCCATCTTTGAACAAGGGCATGTATCCCAGGAAGGTAAAAATCACAGCTCTGCTTCCTAAGCCATTGACGCACGGATGTTTTGACGGCCTCCTCATCTTCAAAATGAATCTCACGATGAGCTTCTTTTAGTGGCCCGAACAGATGTAAGTCTGATGGTGCCAGGTCAGGGCTGTATGGGGGATGAGGCAAAACTTCCCATCCAATTTTGACAATCTCGTCAGAGGTGTGACGACTGGTGTGTGGTCTTGCATTGTCATGCAAAAGAAGAACATCTGCCATTGATTTTGTTGGGCGAACTCGCTGAAGACGTGCTTTAAGTTTTTTGAGGTTTGTGACGTGTTGAACAGAATTTATTGTGCATCCCTGCTCCAAAAAATCAACCAGAATCACACCCTCTGTATCCCAGAAAACTGTTGCCATAACTTTCCCTGCCGATCGCACAGTTTTGAATTTTTTCTTCCTCTGCGAGCTTGTGTGACGCCACTCCATTGACTGCCTCTTTGATTCGGGTTCAAAAAAATGCACCCATGTTTCGTCCCCGGTTACAATTTTTTTCAGAAATTCATCTCCCTCCAAACGGAAGCGCTGCATGTGTTGGGAGGCTATTGTTTTCCTTGCCTCTTTATTCTGATCGGTTAACATTCTTGGAACCCACCGTGCACAAACTTTTGAGTACCCCAATTGTTTAATAATCGTGATCACACTGCCTTTACTAAGAGAAATAATGCGACACACTTCATCTGCAGTCACCCGACGGTCACCACGAATGATGTCATCAACTTGCTGAATGTTGTGTGGAGTCACTGCACTCACCGGCCTGCCGCTCCGCTTTTCGTCAGTCAACGGTGTTTGCCCTTCAGCTTCCTTACAACGACGAACCCATCGTCTAACAGTACTGACATCCACTGTCACAACACCATACACCTTCTTCAGTCTTTCATGAATGCGTATGGGCGTTTCACCTTCTGCATTCAAGAATTCAATCACACAACGCTGTCTCAAACAAACATCGATGTCGGCCATCTTACAAACTTCTGCTGTGCTGCCACCTGTTGACACAGAAAGTTACTACTGCAGTGGATTGCAGAAGAAGGTTTGAGGAATGGCGCCAAATTCAAATTTTTCACTTAACTTAATTTTTTTAAGTAGAAAAAAAATGGGAGGCATTACTTTTTGACCGACCCTCGTAAATTCAACGAATGCAGGTGTAAGAAAGTTTTTGGAAACAGAAATCAGTTCAACTCAAACGGGAATGTTGGAGCCGCCGCCAGGCGTACCCAATAAAATGTCATGCCATTATGGCGAATGTGAAGGTGGAATGCTGGTTATCTGCTACCATACGGGATAAAGAGGCAAGGATACTGGTGGATACAGGCGCAAATGTATCAATAGTGAGTAATAAATGCGTTGGAGAAACGAAATATGACTATCCAAAGTATAGATTGAGTGGGGTAGAAGGAGGTACAGTGAAGTCACTAGGATGTACAGGTAACTGATGGCTACGACTCGATCCTAGGGCTGGATTTCCTGAAAAAACATCACGCTAAAATCGACCTCAGACAGCAAACTGTAGAACTTAGCGGAATAGTGTTTCAGCTAAGTGACACTGCTGCAAAGGGCCCGATGCCTCAAGATTTCCCCAACCGGAAGGTGAAATCAACTACACTGCGTGCAATGTCCTTGAAGGTTGATTCGCGGGATAAGATACCATTTGGTTCAGGAAAACTTTTCTGGATGACCGTTGACCCCGAGGTACCTATAGATACAGTGTGTCTAATAGAGCCATTAGAGGAAAATGAGGAATTAGATGTATCACATTGTTTTGTACGTAGAAGTGTAGTACGGGTTCAAGACGTTGAGGGAGAAAGTAAAGTACCGGCACATATTGACAATTTTGGAGTGGAGGACAAAGAGTTTCGTAAGGGAATATTAGTAGCTAAAGTCAGTACTTTTGAAGAAGAAGATTTCATTTGGTCAGATATTACTGATGGTCAGAAACCAGACGCCTATAAAACCGCATTACGCCAGAAGGTTGAGCATTTGAAAGGAAATGATAGAGACACAATAGAAGCAGTTTTAGTTGAGTTCCAAGATTTATTTAATGCAGAAGGTCCGCGTGTGTCCGTGTAGTGCGTCGGCCAGCGGAGCGGCGCGGTGCGGCAGGGGAAGGCCAGTGTCCCGGACTCGAACAACGGACTCCAGCTTGCCAGTCTTCGGCTGTCAGATCTTCATCACCAGCTCACAGGTGACTGATGATGTGAGGCCGTCTCCTTCCCGTCCTCACGAGTCACCCGGGTACGTAAAAAACAGTCTTCAAATACCTTCTAACTTCTGTCTTCTGGCGGCGAGGCTGCTGCTTGCTATTCCATTACAGCAACGGACTTGGTGCTTCTGTGTACGATGTAGTCTCTTCCTGCATCATGGTCTTCAGCACCGACACTGAACTGAAAACTACTCCTGTCGGGCCCACTGCGTCTCGTGTATTTATTCACTTCAGTTCACTAGAGGTGAACGACTTCACAGTCATTGCCTGTTCTGTCACGTTGAAAAGCTTCCCGAAGAATCTTCTTAACGTCGGTCATTGGCTCTTGGAATTTAGACGAGAGCCTTTGATCACATGTGACAATTGAGAAACACGTGAGCTGGTCGGGCAATGCCCTGACGGCTGAGTCGCCAGCTTCCTCTTATGTGGGGAGGGCGATGGCTTCTCCTCAACGTGCTGACTTGCAAGTGCCGGCTGTTGCCACTGCTGCTCTGCCCACTGTTTGCCTGTGTGTAATTCTTCTAAACTAAACTAAGTTTTTCATTTATTTTCTATTTTCTACTTCACTCCACATTGATTTCACTAATTTATTTACCTATCTTATGTACCACTCAACATATGGTTTACAAAGGTTCTGGTGTACCAAGTCATCAAATCGGTAAGAGACTAGGACGACACGGTAATGGAATTTTGTTAAATTACATATCAAGTATACATGAAGCCAAGAATGCAGGCTGACAAACAAGCTCACCGAGAGACGAGAGAATTTATTTCAATATTTAACTCACAAATTAATTATGTACTGTAGCCAACACTGCAAGAAATTATTTTGATGTTGCGTAATTCTTCAGTTTGATTAGCTGGTCCTAATGGGAATTCGTGCGTTTTGTTGAGCATCGATCTGCAGTAAGCCATTTGTTGATTATCGGTGTCACAAGAGGTTTTATTAGTTGTGACATTCATGTATTCTGGTTCCTTGTATGTTAAAAATATTATGTCTATTGTTAGAACTACTAATACTGAGAGACAGGAAATTTAAATCTTTGACTGTCTGGTGTTCTCCAGTAAAGGCAATATTCTGTTGCATTTCATTCATATCTTCTGCAAGAGGTTGAATTTCTTTTGTTATACTAAGAAATAAGACTAGTGTGTCATCAGTATGTATTTTATAAGTTATTATTGTATTAACTGTCTGATGGTTCACTCTACACAATTCACATTTTAAATTATTAATATAAATATGAGCAAGTAAGTTTTCGAAGCAGCTGTCTTTATGTAAGTGATATTTCTGTTTTACACTTTGTTAATAAAACAAAAGGTAGTTATATGATAATATTAGTACCAACAAATCATTGGACTCATACGTTCCCAATAAAGTTAATGTTTTCAGCATAATCAACTTATTTTTATGATTTCTCTTTTTTTACAGGTGTGTTTGTATAGAGATTAGTGATACAAATAATGTAAAATTAGTGCCCTAGAAATTTCAGTGTCATTTAATTCTTTCATAACTATTCCGCACTGGTTGTGTATCTTCATATTTGGAAGTGTTGCTGGGAATATTCTTCAGCTTCTTACTGATTTTGGTAAATTGGACTGCTTTGAGAATTTACCGTAGATTGAAACTGGGCAAGGCGGTTTGTAGATATTGAGTTGTGGAGGTAACTGTGGTTCAGATGTATTTATATCTGTGCTTTCGTGTATAATAGAGCTACTGCTTTGACTGTTAAAGCATTATTGTCACTCAGTTATTTATTAATATTATTAAGCACTACCTTTCCTCAAGAGTCAAAACCAGAGAAGATTAGAGAGACCCTGGGATCTCGAGCGAAGGGAAGCTCTGACTAATCTCGAAGGCATTCCATTCGGTTCAGGTAGGGATTCTGGGCAGATTTGTCCATTTCAGGAATGTTATTGTAAAGAAACCTTTGCCTTAGAGATGCTGATTTATCACAGGATGTATTGTCGTGTTGATACAAAGAGGCATCGCCTCTGTTTCTCTACTGTGCGCATTACACAGTACTGTAAATTGTGTTCATATCCTTCCGCATTTAGCGTTTTCTTAAGCACAGCAAGGGCGCCACACCCTAACCACGAAAAGCACCCCCATACTGTAACACCATCTCCTCTGTATTTGAATTATGCCACTAGTCAGAAATTGTGTTGTTGCTGTGGTCTTCAGTCCAGAGACTGGTTTGATGCAGCTCTCCATTCTACTCTATCTTGTGCAAGCTTCTTCATCTCCCAGTAGCTACAGCAACCTACATCCTTCTGAATTTGTTTAGTGTATTCCTCACTTGGTCTCCCCCTACGATTTTTACCCTCCACGCTGCCCTCCAATACTAAATTGGTGATCCCTTCATGCCTCAGAATATGCCCTACCAACCGATCCCTTCTTCTAGTCAAGTTAAGCTACAAACTCCTCTTCTCCCCAGTTCTATTCAATACCTCCTCATGAGTTACGTGATCTACCCATGTAATCTTCAGCATTCTTCTGTAGCACCACATTTTGAAAGCTTCTATTCTCTTCTTGTCCAGACTATTTATCGTCCATATTTCACTTCCATACATGGCTGCACTCCATAAAAATACTTTCAGAAACGACTTCCTGACACTTAAATCTATACCCGATGTTAACAAATTTCTCTTCTTCAGAAACGCTTTCCTTGCCATTGCCAGTCTACATTTTATATCCTCCCTACTTCGACCATCATCAGTTATTTTGCTCCCCAAATAGCAAAACTCCTTTACTACTTTAAAATTCTCATTTCCTAATCTAATTCCCCAAGCATCACCCGATTTAATTTGACAACATTCCAATATTCTCGTTTTCCTTTTGTTGATGTTCATCTTATATCCTCCCTTCAAGACACGCTCCACTCCGTTCAACTGCTCTTCCAAGTCCTTTGCTCTCTCTGATAGAATTACAATGTTGGCGAACCTTCAGTTTTTATTTCTTCTCCTTGGATTTTAATACGTACTCCGAATTTTTCATTTGTTTCCTTTACTGCTTCCTCAATATACAGATTGAATAACAGCGGAGATGGGCTACAACCCTGTCTCACTCCCTTCCCAACCACTGCTTCCCTTTCATGCCCCTCGACTGTTGTTTAACTGCCATCTGGTTTCGGTACAAATGGTAAATAGCCTTTCGCTCCCTGTATTTTACCCCTGCCACCTTCAGACTTTGAAAGAGAGTATTCCAGTCAACGTTGTCAAAAGTTTTGTCTAAGTCTACAAATGCTAGAAACGTAGGTTTGCCTTTCCTTAATCTATTTTCTAAGATTATTCGTAGAGTCAGTATTGCCTCACGTGTTCCAAAATTTCTATGGAATCCAAACTGATCTTCTCCGAGTTCGGCTTCTACCAGTTTTTCCATTCGTCTGTAAAGAATTTTTGTTAGTATTTTGCAGCCATGGTTTATTAAACTGATAGTTCTCTTTCATCCTGATAACAACGTCCTCCTGAGTAGTCCCCGCCCGGAAATCCGAATGGGGGAACATTTTACCTCCGGAATATTTTACCCAAGAGGACGCCATCATCATTTAACCATACAGTAAAGCAGCATGCCCTTGGGAAAAATTACGGCTGTAGTTTCCCATTGCTTTCAGCTGTTTCGCAGTACCAGCACAGCAAGGCCGTTTTGGTTAATGTTGCAAGGCCAGATCAGTCAATCATCCAGACTGTTGCCCCTGCAACTACTGAATAGGCTGCTGCCCCTCTTCAGGAACCACACGTTTGTCTGGCCTCTCAACAGACAGCCCTCCGTTGTGGTTGCACCTACGGTACGGCTATCTGTATCGCTGAGGCACGCAAGCCTCCCCACCAACGGCAAGGTCCATGGTTCATGGGGGAGCTCCAGGAATTAGCCATACCCAGACCCTTCCATCTGATTGCCACAGGGCACAGCGTGACTCATCACAACATTTCACTCATTTCCAGCCATCCACTTCCAGTGGTGTCGCTCTACGCACCACCTCAAGCATCGCTAATGCACGAGCTATAAAAATGTTTGCCTTACGAGGAGCTACTCGATCATTATACCCCGTTCTTTTTTATTCCCTACTCACAGTCACTGTGCTAGCTAGACTCCTGGTAGCGCTTTGCAACTCACGGGTGATTTCTTCCGCTGATTTCATGTGATTCTTTACAGCCGCCCTTACCAATAGTCGACGGTCGCTTGTTCGTCAGCACATGAGGGGTATCTGGCCTTAGATCGGTTGTGGCCGTTCCATCGCTTTTCCACTTCACACTCAGGTCACGAAGTCGACTTGGCTAACGTTGGAAGTGTTGAAATGTCCCTGATGTTTTTGTTTATTCACATAACATCCAGTGACCACCATAGACGACGTTTGAAGTCACTGAACTCCACCGACTGACCCACTGCATGATACTTGCTCTCCGCAAAGCCCTGGCAGACATCCTCAATTTGAAAATGGCACCTGTCTTTTGTGGAAGACGCCTACCACCATTTGTGTGAGCAAACATCGCTACAAAAAATTTCTACTTATTGATTAACTTTAAATTGAAAGTTTGAATAACTCAATTGGAATGACAACGGAAATATGGCGTTGCTGTGAGAAACCAAGTTACAATTTTTTATAACAACAACTTTCACTTCCTAAAATTCATGAAAATACTTCTTAATCACTCTCTTTACTTAATAGTACGATTCTATGGGGTGCTGGGCCACCATCAGTAATACAAAACAGAAACAGCAATTTTATCCAAACTGACTATCTCTCCTAACTAAGATGACTGTGGGAGCCATCACGCAGAGCGTTTGTACTCAGCAGAGTCTCAGCAGGGACTGCCTAACCATCTCCCCTCGTCCGGGCTCCACACACGGTGGCCGATAGGGCTCAGAGAGCCTGCTGACACACGCGGAACTTAGCTCGCTCTGGTCCAGTGCAGTCGCACTCTACTTAATACAATGGTTGGCTAAACTGCATCTCCACATTCACAGAACCCACAGCAGACAGCCCACGCATACGTCAGCAGACGACCCGCATTCACGCTTGCAGTCTATACTTAGAGTGATAATATAACATAATTCCGAATAATAAATCTTATATTATATATGAAGGTAGTATCTGTTCCCGAAAGAACAGTTACCGTTGATGACCATTCAGCTTTGCTAGAATGAAATGATAATTAAATGTACACCCCAGCTGCAAACAGGCGTTGATATACTTTATTGGGGACATGTTAAAAATGTGTGCCCCGACCAGGACTCGAACCCGAGGTCTCCTACTTACATGGCAGACGCTCCATCCATCTTTTTCTCCGACCCAGCCGGGAATCGAACCCGGGCCCTTAGGATTGACATTCTGTCGCGCTGACCACATTTGTTTTTTGTTTTTTTGGGCCTCCCATCTCCCCTTCTAGCCCTTCCATTCGCTCTCCTTCAAGCGCCTTTTTAGCGAGCTTCAATGCCTCACTTGTTTTTAATGGGTTATGAAACTGAATTTCATCGTGAAGACAATGTTAGAAAATTGTAATCCGAATATATTACCGTGAAAATAACTCTCACTATTATACTGTTGACTGCATTAACGGAACGCAAAATATTCTTCCATTAGAATTTAAACAAAAATGAGAGAGAAGTAAAAGTAAAATTAAGAGAGGAAATTAAACTTCTTCGGTGATGGACGTCTTGTGCATTAGAATAGTTTTACCCTACTATTCTTGTGCTGTGGCATGACTCCTGTTACTTTTTGGGCAAACATGCTTTTTCGGGGTTCTGTTGAGGCCTTCACGGCTACCGTAGCGGCCCCGGGGCACACGAAGTCCCCACCGTACTTCACCCTCAACAGCAATCCCCTACTTTGGCAGTCTGTCTTGTTCTGTCGATTTCATATTATTTAGATATTAACCGATGCCTTGTTTCTGAAACAAAATTTGCATCACATTCCCGAACTTCTTTTTATGGTCTTTGTTCCGGTATATTTTGAAGTATTCGTCTTTCATATATTCTCGATATTCTTGTAGATTGTCATTACCTTTGTTGTTGACAACGTAATTGACAAAATTTCCGAGTATCCACAAGATGACATTGTTTTTTTTGTGGTGGAAAGGAAACTTCTTCTGGGAAAAGTATATCGTGGAGTGTGATCTCTCTTCCATCGGTCCGTTTGAGAAAGGCGACTTGCAATAAAATTTCATTCCAAATGTTCTTGTATCCATTACAGATAAAGCGATGCTTCAAGGAGTCCAAATTGTGACATTTTCGGCACACATTGGTTGCGTGTAGTCCTATTGAATACAGTTTTTCATTGGTACTAATTATGTTGTTGACAACTCTGTACCATGACACTTGCGCTTCCGTAGTCAGTGTTTTGTTATTTATATTAGTCCATATGTTTTCGCAGTTTTTGTTGGGATACTTCAGCTCCATTTTATTTTGGTTTTCGCGTGATCGTAACTTCTCTACTATATATATACTTGTCCTCTCATTTTTGTCTGTGAAAATGCATGTCAAGTAGCTTAATTCTATATAAAAATCCTTAATATGCTTTAGGTTGTAATTTATGTTGTGAACATCTACTGGCGGCTGCATGTAAGAAGGTCAAATAGAGCGGCAGTTATGCTGTTCGGCTGCGTCTCTATAAGTTTTAGCGTTCTTTTAATGAAGAGGGCAGTGTTTTTCCTCCGAAGGTCTGCCAGCCCTAGGCCTCCGTTTTCGGGTCTCGTTGTAATCGTTCCTACTGCTACTCTAAAAATATGGACTTTCCATACGTATCGACAGATTGTGCTTATTATAGATTTCGCTATGTCTGGAAGTGTTAGTAAAATCTGAGCGACATATGCAGCTTTCGAAAGAACTACACAGTTTATTAGTTTAATTCTTTGCTTGATATTTAAGTCCCTCGTTTCATGTAGTATTACGCAGCCTCTGATTTTTCCTAACACTTGGTTCCAATTAGCAGCGTTGTTCTTAATGAGCAACTGTAAAAAGTTATGCCCAAAGCAATGTGACGGTCCACCCTGTTTGCCCACGGTAGCTGCACATTGTCAAGACCCTGTAAATTTAAAAAGGAACTATTCGTTTCATTTATCCTCGCACCATTTACCCTGCTATAAAGCAATAACTTGTCCGTTAGCTGCGCACAGTCATCATCGCTACTTGCTAGAACTCCCACATCGTCAGCGTATGCATTTGTAATCGTCTTCAGCCCAGCTATTGTTATGCCTTCTAAGGTTGTGTTCAAAAGCCGTAAAAGGGGTTCCAGAGAAACCACATAAAACAACATGGACAGGGGACTTCCTTCGGGAACTCCACTATATATCAATACTTCATTAGTATATTGTCCATTGATCGAGATTTTGGTTTGTATGTCTCTGACGATGTTCATTAAAACCGCTAAGTTGCCATCATTGAAACCTATGTGCTTCAAGGTTCTGAACAGATATCCATAGTTGACTCTGCCAAACGCTTTAGACTCCATTCGCTGACGATGATGAGAAAATAGAAATAATGTCTCGATATTCACATACAGTCTTAAAAATGGTACGTCGAGGGAGACATGTCTGGTGGCATCCAATGACTTTTTCTAATATCGGTCCCATTCGTTCTTTAATTACACGTGCAACTACCTTATAATCTGAGTTCATTAGATTGATCGGCCTCATTTTAGTAATATCTTTCGTGTACGCACTGCTTCCCTTTGGAAGTAGTACAGTTACACTTTCCTTGAAAGCAGCAGGAATATCCTCTCCCTCCAAGACGTCATTTACTACTTCCGTGAATTGGGAACCTATTAGGTACCAAAAGGTCCTATAAAACTCCACAGGCAGGCCGTCGGGCCCGGGAGACTTCCGTGAAGGTGAAGATTTGAGTATATCAAAAACCTCGTCATTCGTAATTTCTAACGTTGAACTCTGTTCTCCTCCTCTGTAACAACTGCCTCTATTCCGGAGTTCTGTAAAAACTCTTGTACTGAGTTGTCATCAATAGCATTTTCAGAATATAATTGCTGGAAAAAATCTATGTGCTTCATTTAAGATATCCCTTTGTTCTGTCAGGACTCTGTTATCTTCCGTTCTGAGGCTGGCAATAAAATATCTTCTTCTGTTTTTTGTGTGTTGTATCAAGTGGTAGATGGAGGTGTTTTCTGCCTCCACCGTCGTTCTAGTGTGTGATTTGATTTGTAATCCCTCCAAATGTACCCTCTTGATACTTATCATTTTGGCTTTAACGTTTTTAATATTGATAAAGACGTCTTGAGACATTGGTTGGTCGTAAAGGTCTCTTAAGCAAGAGTAGTAAAACTCCATTGTGTGTCTTGACCACATTGCCCTTCCTTTGGCGTAAGATATCAGCGCTGCTCTTATCTTTTTCTTAGCGACCATAGTCCACCATTCAATAGTTGTTCTGTATTTAGTACGCATCCTTAAAACAGACTGCCAAGTTTCTTGCATCTTTAAAGCTAGAGCGTTTTCAGAGAGGGTGTTGATATTTAATTTTCATAGCGGGCGACCCCAATATGTCTTTTGCCTGGTTAATTTGATGCTGCACCTCTCTCCGAGGTGGTTACAGAAGGCAGCTGGTATCACCGCGAAACTACTGATTTTGGTGACTAAAGTGAGTATGACATATATTCTGTCGATTCTACTCTGTGTAGCACCAGTGATATATGTGAAGCAAACAAGCGTCGGATACTTTATTTCCCAAGCATCAAACCACTTCATGTTGGTGACCAACGCCCGCAGTTCTTGGGAGAATTTAAAATTTGGTCGCAGATCCTTTTTATTTAAAACGCAATTAAAATCTCCACCAATGACAATTTCTGCAGAGTCTTCTTGGAGTAGAAATAAAATGTCACTTTTAAAAAAGGCTGCCCTGATGGTGCGTAAAGGTTTATAAAAGTGGTGTTAAAAATTTTGCAGCTAATTCCCCTCTCCGACTCTAAAAGGCACACGTTTGTCATCTCGATCCCTTCTTTAGCAAGGATGGCTGTTCCACACGCGTTTTCTGGAGCCACATTCAACACCTCTTTGTACCCTGAAACATACAGTTCTTTGATATTAGCTTCCTGCAGGAAGGCGATATCTATATCTGACTGATACAGAAAGTCCTTCAGTGCAACTACCTTTGCTTGACTCTGAATTTTGTTTATGTTGATGGTGGTCACGTTATATGTATGATCCACTGTGAGACGCTACAAAACAGTAAATAGAGGACACGTCATTGGAGCCGCGTACAATAACTTCTGGTTAGATATATATAGTGTTATTTTATTTTACTTTTATTCCATTGAAGGTTTTCCTTCTTTTTTTCTTTTTTCTCTTTCCTCTTAGAGTCCAGTGTGACAACTTTTAATAAATAATTCTTCCTCAAAAGCCCCTTCCGCCCCCATTGCATCGGTCTGATCCTCCTTTTCGTCCGCCCAGTTAAATCGTGGTGCTGTGATGTCGTGTCCATGTCCTTGTCCAAGTCGGGTTTCATTGTCCATATCCGATTTCGTATTGCCATACAAGGGTTCAAATGTTCCGTGTGGCGTATCAGCCCGTTCTTGTTTCTTGTTCAGATCCGAAGACTCGCCGACCGCTTGATTTTGTGTATCTTCGTCCTTCTTTTCGGTCTCCTGTATCTTCCTCAGCCGCTCTCTTAAAGGAGGGGCCAAGTTCTCTGCAGCTTGATGTGCTCGTCGTCTCTTTTTATTTTTTGATGATTTCGGTGAAATCGTCTGTGAAACCTTTGGTGAACTCCACGGAAAGTCGAGGAGAAGTCACCTGTCCCGCCTTCGTGGCGGAAGATTTTTGCGCTCCGTTAATTTCGGAGTCGGGCGTTGCTGCTGTTTCTACGACACGTGAGATGGGTGGTGCCATTGGTTCGTCTTCTTGCGCCCCCCCCCCCCCCTTTTTCCTTTGATGTTCCCTGAACCTGTCATCTGTGGTGTCCTGTCATCTGTGTGGTTGTCAGTTATTTGTTGCATCACTTCCTCTTTATGTCCATCCAGTGTAGCTCCCTCTGGGATGTTGGTCGTTTCGTGTGTAACCACCGCTTCGTACTCTACCCTGTGTACATCAGGTATTATCGATTAAGCTTTCCGCTCGTTGGAAGAGTTGTCAGACTCAGAGGGCAAGCGCGGTGCGCCCGCAGTGACGTCATTACTGGCCAGATTCTGATTGTCATCGTTAGTCAACTCCGGGGTGCTTCCCGTTTCCGTGAGCGCGTCGGAAGGTCCCGCCTGCTGGGCCATATTCTGTTGATAGGGGGCCCGGCTAGCTGCCGCGGCAGCGTACGTCACTTGCATGCTAACAACTTGCCCTGGGACAGCCGCCTCGTTAGTCGGTAACTGAGGAACACGCCTTCTACTGCAATCATTTCTGACGTGCCCTGTGGCGTTACATAACGCACAAGTCTGTGGCTGCCCATCATAAATTATGAGAGCGCGATGGCCACAAATATTCAAGTAAGAAGGGATATGTCGTAAGAGCTCAATCTTAAATCCATTCAAAACCGGAAACATATTTTCTGCTATATTAGATATAACCCTACCATAGGGCTGAAGAGCAGCATTGATTGCTCCGGCAGGGACCTCGAACGGCAGTTCGAAAACTCTCACTGTTCGAATGCCTAGCCCAGCATGGGAAACAAGAATGTCACTAACGGTTCCGTCTGCATGATTAAATTTCATTTTGCCACCACACTTGTGAACTATCGAGGAGCACAAATCAGAGGAAATCAATTTCAAAAAGACAGAATTAGAAACAAAAGAAAGATGAACGCCAATAATTTCGTCTCCTGTGATCTTAACTGTTTCTGAAAGCCACCTTTTGATCTCAAAAGCCTTTGGTCTTTTGCAGGTCCAATCAAAAGTGAATCTAACCGTATCTCTTCTTTCACAGTTAATTTCGTTCATTTTGTCATTTTAAATCACTGAAAGATGCAAAGTAAACAAAGCGCTCTACTGACCTTCCTAACAGCGACACAGCCGCTGTTTACGCCAGCGCTCCTAGCGCTGCCGCCACACGTCTGTCCAGCTCGGCGGCCGAGCAGCGAATTAGCCATCTGAGCCACCGAGGGCACAGAGGATTGATACTACCTTCATATATAGTTAAAATATGGCTTCCCGGACATTGGCCACCTTGTGCGAACGCACACGCTGAGCCCGAACTCGCACGGGACTTGGTACGTTAACCTGACACGAGTATGATGGACAGACATCGATTAGGCGCACTACGAATGCAGTAGTGTGGACCTGTTGGGAATGTGGGTCTCACGGGGAGCGTGCAAGGGGTAAGTCCCTGCAGGCGCAGTATCCTCTGTGCCCTCGGTGGCTCCGATGAATAGAGCGTCTGCCATGTAAGAAGGAGGTACCGGTCGAATCCCAGTCGGGGCACACATTTTTAACATGTCCGCAATGAAGTATATGTTCAAATGTGTGTGAAATCTTACGGGACTTATCTGCTAAGGTCATCAGTCCCTACCAATGAAGTATATCAACGTCTGTTTGCAGCTAGGGTGTCCATTTAATTATCATTTAAATCTTATATTGCTCTTCCCTGAGTCTCGGAAGGTGTGTTTTGAGTATAAGACTATTGTGACAAGCCATGTAGCGGTTCAACATTCTCTATTACACTTGTAAGTAGGCTGTTTAGGTTTTCTTATTGGTAACGCCGCTTAGCGCTCGGTATGAAAAATCACTGGCTGTGCTGTGCGCAGTCCGTGTTTAGTTTGCATTGTTGTCTGCCATTGTAGTGTTGGGCAGCGGCAGCTGGATGCTAACAGCGCGTAGCGTTGCGCAGTTGGAGGTGAGCCGCCAGCAGTGGTGGACGTGGGGAGAGAGATGGCGGAGTTTTGAAATTTGTAAGAATTGGTGTCATGAACTGCTATATATATTATGACTAGTGAGGTAAATACATTGTTTGTTCTCTATTAAAATCTTTCATTTGCTAACTATGCCTATCAGTAGTTAGTGCCTTCAGTAGTTTGAATCTTTTATTTAGCTGGCAGTAGTGGCGCTCGCTGTATTGCAGTAGCTTGAGTAACGAAGATTTTTGTGAGGTAAGTGATTTGTGAAACGTATAGCTTAATGCTAGTCAGGGCCATTCTTTCGTAGGGACTTTTGGAAGTCAGATTGCGTTGCGCTAAAAACTATTGTGTGTCAGGTTAAGCACAGTCCTGTACAATTTTTCTAAGGGGACGTTTCACACTCATTCCGTATAACTGCTTCTCTACTGACAACATAACGCTCCACATCTCCTTTTATAACGGTGGGTCCGTCTCTCGTGACAACTAGCGGTTAAATCCGCGTGACCTTGGGGTTTCCCGATACTTTTGATCAAATAGTGTATAACAAAATCATTACTTGACCTCGGATGTGTATTGCAAGACAAACAAAAGCGTAGATCGCCCACATGACGAGCGCGGTGGTGTGCCAATTAAGCTAAAAATGTGAGTGCTGGTCTAAGACCATGCTAGAGGACGTGTGACCTCTGTCGTCTCGGGCGTCTTCTGGGGGACCTCTCCTTGTGACACGTGTCAGCTACTCAGGTCTTCTTATTAACATGTAGCCCTTTAACACTAATTAATATCGTCGCGAACTTTAAAAACAGCTGTTTTTGTCTAGTTTAATTTTTTTTCTACACTTAAACTTGTTTTCCGATTACAGTAAGCTTAATGTCTGACGTCAGTCAGCGGTTTCCACAGTGTGCGCTGTCGTGGATCTCAACAATCTACGATAAGTTCTCTTCTTTGCACCCCATAATTTTGATGAGCACCCATTGTGTACCACGACTTTGACAGCCCTTGTGTCCAAATATTACTTTCGTGGATTGGTGGTCACTTTTACCGCCACGTTTCATTTCATTTTGTTGGAGCGAATGAAATGCACACTCATATTCAGAAAAACAGAACACCTTGAGCGACTGGAGACAGGACGTTCATATTCACCGAACGTGTACATTAGTATGTTCTACAGAAATGATAAGCATTTGAACCACGTAGACCGGCGAATTCAGGGTCAACATCGATATCGCGGCGCAACAGCACCTGCCGGTAAAATGTGCCCATCCGGGAAACAGGTGCTCTTGTGGCACGTGGTGTTTTGGCAGTGCAAGGGGCGTGTGCAGAATGGTTCACGGAAGGTGTAGAACACGACAAGATTGGTAAGGTCGCACCACCCAGGCCACCCCCCCCCCCCCCTCCCCCGAGAAGATCGACAATCGACACCCTATCCGAATGGCATTGCTGGACAGATCTGTGTCCTCCTCGGTTCTCAACGGTGGACCAGTATTACACACCGTACACTATGAAGCGTGACAGTCCGTTTATTATGGCATGTGTTACGTGCGCTTCGTCTGCTTCTCCGCCTACCTTTGACGAATGTGCAGAAACATGCTAGACGGCAATGGTGTGTGGAACGACGTCAATGGGGATAGGAATGGCATCCGATAGCGTTTTCGGACGATTCCAGGTTCCGTTTGTTTGAAAATGATGGCTGCATTTTGGATCGCCACAGATAGGGCGAGTGACATCACAGTGACTGCATTCGGACAAGACATTCAGCGACAACTCAAGGCCATATGGTATGGGGTACTATTGGGTAGCCTGCCACTGTGTCCCGAACCGCGCTGGCGCTACAGTCGCAGGTTCGTATCCTGCCTCGGGCATGGATGTGTGTGATGTCCTTAAGTTAATTAGGTTTAAGTAGTTCTACGTCTAGGGGACTGATGACCTCACATGTTAAGTCCCATAGAGCTCAGAGCCATTTGAACTACTGGGAACAACCTCAAATCATAGTTGGTGCGTGTCTAGAGCACTGTGACCAGTGTGAACTACGTGAATGACATCCTGCAATCCGTAGCCATACCTTTTATGCATAACATCCTAGATGCCATTTTTCAGCAAGACAATGCGCGACCACTTTATGCTGCACGAACACGTGCGTTCTTGGTGTCAAAGGATGTTAGCCTTTTGACCTGGTCCGCCAGATTACCAGTCTTGTCGCCGATCGAAAATGTGTGGGATATGGTGAAACAGCGGGTGCAACACTGTGACCCAATGCGAACCACCATAGATGAATTGTGGAGCCAGGTGAATGTCATGAATGGCTATACCACAGGACGCCATTCGTGCGCCTTATACGGGTCGATGCCATCACGTATGGAAAAAGTTATTAGGGCCCATGGCGGACCCTTTGCCTAATAGGGTACAGGACACCTGCCGAACCGAGGGCACTGAAATGTTCATCATTTCTGCAGAACATACTAATGTACATGTCCTGTGAATATGAACGTCCCACCTCTAGTCGTTCAAGATGTTCTGTTTTCTTTCTGAACACGAGTGTATTCAGTAGCTGTTTCTAATATAACAGTACGTCTTCCGCTGTATAAGGTACCTTAATTTCGTCTGCACGAAACATTCAATCGATCACTGCCACTAGCTGAACCAGCGAACACGCTCCCACACCTGCAGCTGGCAATGTAATTTGAACTGGGCTTGTCTGGGCCTCGCACCGCAACGCCCTGCCTACGGTTCCGAGTTTCCTTGTCCGCTCACCCCACACAAATCGGCAACGCGCAGGTGAACGTACGTTTGTAGCGCGGCTTATTGTTGTCTTTCAGTGGAAGTGCAAAGTGTCCGAGGATGCTCTGAATGATGTAACTGGCTACATGTTATCTCCCGTGCACAACATAGCACCACCATTCTTCTCCTATCAACAGCCTTCTGCTAAGCAAGTATCGACAGTCATTTACAATGAATGATCTCGTTGTTCCTACAGGCATCACCGATATTTCATCCAGCGTGTTACTAGGCTCTGGGAAAACATGGAGAAGTCTTTAGAGGGTAAGATGGAACTGATCTTGTGGCAGTGTGTGCTCGTGAAAGTTGTTTTACAATCCATTTTTATCGATTAAGTGAAGTCGGGAAATTTCGGAAGATTTACACGCAATTTCGTATTTTCTGAAATACTAACAATATCGGACGATCTTCCCTAACTTCGGAAACAGTAACAGTTTGCCACGCGTAAGCTCTTATCTCTCTCTCTGCATGGAGCTGCCTGTAGATGGACGATTAATTGCAATTAATCGATCAACTGTAATTATTCTGGTAATCGATTATGGATACTTCTTTTACATCCGTTAATTTTACATAATCGATTATTCTCACGATTAATTATTTGATGTCAAGAAAGTTAATGCACAGTACTGCATCGATTCCTGATAGTAAATGTATCAAAGTGAATCTGCGAGAACAATATCATAAGCATTTTCCAGTTGTTGAGAACACCAAACTGTGAACACTGTGTACGAGTCTAGATCCTAGCTTCAGGCAGCTTCAGATCCCGTGGCAATAACTACTGCCAATAATACATTAAATGCTACTGTTCAGAAAAAGCATACACAGAAATCAACTGAAGTGGAAGACTCACAGGTACAGTTACAGGCAACTGCAGAAGGCTGTTTCTGGAGTATTCATGCGACGTCTTAGTTTCAATACAGCACGAGCAGAGCTCTACCACAGCAACAGCGAAGAGCCAGGATTTAGTCTCTTGAAAGTTCTGCTCCATTTACACTGGCCTGTAATCAACCGAAAGTCATCTCCTCTGCAATTCTGGAAAGACAATGATGCAGTGTATCCTGTTGTGTATAATGGGGAATGTAGATATCTGGGACGACTGGATGGAAAGCTTAAGTGCTCCCCCCCCCCCCCCCTACCAAAAAACAAAAAAAAAACTTGGAAACTGTTCAGATGCGGGAGAGGAAGGCTAGGTTAGTGTACTTTATTTATTTTTTGTCGAGAACCTGACGCAAAGATCGATCCTAATTACGTAATTAATCACAAAGATCGGTCCTAATTACACAACTATAAGCATAGCGCTACACAAGGACGGCATAAAAGTGCAATACAGCTCAAAAACTGACGATACCATACAGTTGCTGTTATTTAATGTAAAATGATTGTGTTTTTCTTTTTTAATAGTTGCTTTATTATAGGAGTCGAGTTGATGTTAAGTAGTCCAGCGCAGAATGGGAGGCCGTGGCTCTCCCTCGGTCTGGATAGCAGTCATTTATCATGGTTCTGAGGATGCTGGCATCACACTTTGTACTGAAGGCACTGCTGGAGGGGCTTTCTGTTTCGCAAACAGCCGACTGGAGCGTCCCCTGGATGGGCGGGGTTATGCTACTTAATTTCCCTTCTGTGTTGTCTAGGACCATCGTCTGAAGGCATGCTGCGTATCGCGAGTGGCGCAAAGTTGTCGCCGAACACAGCCGCTCTCTGTCTAGGGCAGAGCTCTATCGCTATATTTTGGACGAACAAGTTGTACTTGAGGTGGCCATCCTTATATTGTTTAGTTGACCATACACGCCGTTGTGCGGACGTAGCATCTCGTGTAGGCACTTCACCATTGTAGCTTCTGCAGTCTCCTGCCCTTCCCAGCAGGTAGCAGCTTGCCTACCCGACGCCTCCTTACCAGCTGCGTGCCTTTTGACACGAAAGGCGCTGCACCACGCGCGCTAACGCGAGTGTCGATATGTGGTCTAATTATGCAACTGCGACACATGCGCCGCTCGGCCACATGTGTGGCTGTCTCTACTGTTAGGCGGGCCGCAAGATGAGACGCAGCCCCGTGAGGTGCCGCTGGGGGACTCACGCCAAATTCCTCACGGCAGCGTGAGTCGCGGCGACAACATCGCAAGTTGGATCGCAGTTTCAATACGCAATTTGCTGAGGAACTTTGGTTCTGGCAGAGATGGCGACTACTTCTGCTATGTTAATAGATATAAGTTCAGAATCGGGTTCCGATTCTGAGTTTGAGTTCGAGACGGTGTGTTACATAGCTTTGATGAAACTGGCTACAGGTTCTCACGCCGGAGAAGGCACGAGGAGGACCATATGGCGTGAGTCAGAAGGGGCAGAGTAGCTGGTGAGAAAAGCCCTTGCTGTCGCCAGGGCTACTGTATATATAGCGAGAAGTGGGCAAATTTCAT
Source organism: Schistocerca gregaria (assembly GCF_023897955.1). Classification (NCBI taxonomy): domain Eukaryota; kingdom Metazoa; phylum Arthropoda; class Insecta; order Orthoptera; family Acrididae; genus Schistocerca; species Schistocerca gregaria. Next base: position 519,415,481 of record NC_064924.1, read on the forward strand.
TATTATCAGTTAACAGAAGCCATATTTTCGTAGCAGAAACAGAATCCTTTAGTCAGAAGAACTATCCAACAACAAATCAATTTAAACAGTCCTCAGAGAACTTTATGTCATTACTCGGGCGACAGTTTCGATTCTACACTCCTGGAAATTGAAATAAGAACACTGTGAATTCATTGTCCCAGGAAGGGGAAACATTATTGACACATTCCTGGGGTCAGATACATCACATGATCACACTGACAGAACCACAGGCACATAGACACAGGCAACAGAGCATGCACAATGTCGGCACTAGTACAGTGTATATCCACCTTTCGCAGCAATGCAGGCTGCTATTCTCCCATGGAGACGATCGTAGAGATGCTGGATGTAGTCCTGTGGAAAGGCTTGCCATGCCATTTCCACCTGGCGCCTCAGTTGGACCAGCGTTCGTGCTGGACGTGCAGTCCGCGTGAGACGACGCTTCATCCAGTCCCAAACATGCTCAATGGGGGACAGATCCGGAGATCTTGCTGGCCAGGGTAGTTGACTTACACCTTCTAGAGCACGTTGGGTGGCACAGGATACATGCGGACGTGCATTGTCCTGTTGGAACAGCAAGTTCCCTTGCCGGTCTAGGAATGGTAGAACGATGGGTTCAATGACGGTTTGGATGTACCGTGCACTATTCAGTGTCCCCTCGACGATCACCAGAGGTGTACGGCCAGTGTAGGAGATCGCTCCCCACACCATGATGCCGGGTGTTGGCCCTGTGTGCCTCGGTCGTATGCAGTCCTGATTGTGGCGCTCACCTGCACGGCGCCAAACACGCATACGACCATCATTGGCACCAAGGCAGAAGCGACTCTCATCGCTGAAGACGACACGTCTCCATTCGTCCCTCCATTCACGCCTGTCGCGACACCACTGGAGGCGGGCTGCACGATGTTGGGGCGTGAGCGGAAGACGGCCTAACGGTGTGCGGGACCGTAGCCCAGCTTCATGGAGACGGCTGCGAATGGTCCTCGCCGATATCCCGGGAGCAACAGTGTCCCTAATTTGCTGGGAAGTGGCGGTTCGGTCCCCTACGGCACTGCGTAGGATCCTACGGTCTTGGCGTGCATCCGTGCGTCGCTGCGGTCCGGTCCCAGGTCGACGGGCACGTGCACCTTCCGCCGACCACTGGCGACAACATCGATGTACTGTGGAGACCTCACGGCCCACGTGTTGAGCAATTCGGCGGTACGTCCACCCGGCTTCCCGCATGCCCACTATACGCCCTCGCTCAAAGTCCGTCAACTGCACATAAGGTTCCCGTCGACGCTGTCGCGGCATGCTACCAGTGTTAAAGACTGCGATGGAGCTCCGTATGCCACGGAAAACTGGCTGACACTGACGGCGGCGGTGCACAAATGCTGCGCAGCTAGCACCATTCGACGGCCAACACCGCGGTTCCTGGTGTGTCCGCTGTGCCGTGCGTGTGATCATTGCTTGTACAGCCCTCTCGCAGTGTCCGGAGCAAGTATGGTGGGTCTGACACACCGGTGTCAATGTGTTCTTTTTTCCATTTCCAGGAGTGTATATTGATACCAAAGACGTGGTTAAATCCACCTATTCCGTTTTCACTGGTAGACATGGAGGGCTACACGCTAGTAAGGAATGATATTGTAAGGAACCTAGGCATCTTTTTTGATAAGCATTTAACCAGGACAGAGCACATCAAGAAAATTTACTACAGAGTTTTAACAATGTCAATGTAGAATGTTAACAACGATTTACAATGCAACTTACCATTTCGTATGTCCGTTTCTTGGCCACTTCCTCCCACTTCTCGGTTTTCAGCTTCGTTTTCAAGTAATCTTTATGGTATGTACCATATAGAACTTTGCGAACACGTACGGCTTCAATTAGCCTTTCCTCCATTTCGAACTACCAACAGCCAGAACCACGGTGAGCCTCGCAGTAAACTGCGTACAGGAGACTGCGGTCCGCAGGGTCACCAAGCGCAGGAACTGCGTCACGTCACGCTGCGCTCTACCGTGCGCTGGAGCACTCAGTTGTGTGGTTCGCAAAAGCTCACCGTGAGTCACCCAGCGTCACCTCACGGACCTGCGTCTCATCTTGCGGCCAGGCCAGGCTTAACCACGTGTCTGCCTCCATCATGGCGGGGGGGGGGGGGGGGCACACAGCAGATGGTATCTGTATACAATTCTGCTCTTAAGGAGCACTTTGTTGGTCATTACTGGTTTCGAAGGTGAGCATCGTCCACTTCAGCTCTGTCCTAAGGAAAATATTTTTGGAGGAATGCAGCTGGCGGTTCCCCCCCACCACAGGTTCGAGTCCTCCCTCGGGCATGGGTGTGTGTGTTGTCCGAAGTGTAAGGTAGTTCGAGTTAGATTAAGTAGTGTGTAGGCTTAGGGACCGATGACCTCTACAGATTGGTCTCATAAGACCTTATCACAAATTTAAATTAAAACAATTTTTTTTTACCTGCAGCTGGCACTGGGCATGTCAGACTTTCCATCTGTCTCAGACTGAACAAAGCATGTTTTCTAAGACTAGCAGCTGCACCCAATATTCCATCCACTTGCAGGTAAACACAGGATGTTTGTCTCAGATCTTTCTTTCCTCCCACCACAGATGTGATACTTTCCTCAAGTAGCTGCACCAAGCTTACTTGAAGATAAAAAATGCAAGTTATAAGTTGCTGATATGGCACGCTGAGTTCCTGTGAGTCCTCTACAAGGGTGGTGTCTGAAGCTATCAAGCCCAACCCCCACCACAATCATCATCGGTCTTTGAAAGTGCATAGAGTGATTACTGCAACATGAAACGCTCAGCCAGCAGTGATGCCAGTGGCAGCGGTGATGGGAAACGGCCAAACTTCTGTCAATTGCCATGTAAGTGTTTATAAAAAAAAATTGTGAGTTCAAATTGTGATAGTTATGAAATTTTGTAGCAAAATATTCAAAATTTTTCGAGATTGAGACACGTTTTCGTAACAAGTGGTTATAAAAATTCTTTTTTCTTACTATTACAGCATTCATTCTCGAAATGCTGTCTGAACTAAAAAGCCAGATGGAGGATGAAAGTCGCCGAATGGTATCGTAAATCCACCTTGGGTGCTATACTGGCCCAGTTTTGCGAGATGGAAGTAAGAGGGTCAGCTAAAGCACTCAGCCAAATACCACACCTCCTCATCCATATTCATGTCTATGATCCTTTAAATGGAGGGTCCAGTTATATCAAACTCCCTTAGGATATTAAGAAGAAGTAGACTTGCAATAACGTTCAAAATGAAAAGATAACACTTGTTTTGCATGGTCAATCCTGGCTTGAGAAAGAAAAATCAAACAAAATCCAGAGCGCACATCTCGATATGGAATAGGTCTTAACATTTGTCGATGTTATAACTTTGAAGATATCTAGAAGCCCATAGAGACTCAAGACATTCCAAAATATGAGGCACAAAATCTCGGGATATCGGTTCACGTTTATGGCCTGAAGAAGAAGCAGAAAAACAAGCCAGATGAGCAGGAGAAGCTTACTATAGTTGGACCATTCCATTTTTTGCAGGTGAGCATGATCTTCATGTAAACGTGCTGCTGTTCTCTGAGGGTGACGATCAGCATTACGTATGGATCAATGACATGCTCTGCCAACTGCCAACTGCCGAAATGTGACCATAAAAAACACATTTAAAAAGGCACCTGGAGGACTCTGAAGGTCCCAGAGTATATGTATGGCCACATACTCTCTGGATCCCGCCTTTTATTACTTGACACCTGGGTTGTCCTGGGATGCAATGCTCGAGGAAACGAGGCGCAGCATCGAACTTTTGGCTGATGCAGATATGCTTCTTTTCTTTCAGTGTGGGATCTGTGGAGGGCTTTGCCAGAGTGTCCATAGACACACCAAGGCGAATAATCCACGTATGAGTGCGGGGTTTAACATATCTCTCGATTCAAGTTACATTCTATATTTGCATGTGAATAACTTATACAGACACACCATGATGCAGCGACTGCCGGTTGGTGGGTTTCAATGGGTGCCCAAAAACGAATTAGAGAGATTAGGTGGAAAAATATTGCGTCTGGCGGCTGATTCTGATGTAGGGTATGTGGTGGAAGCAGACCCCATAACCCTGTTAGTTTGCATGAAATGACAAGCGACTTGCCGTTATGTCCAGAGCAACAGGTTCCGCGTGGAAGCACTATCCCTAAACTGATGACCATTGCCGGACACAAGCAGAGGTATGTAATTCATTATCGTAATCTCCAGCAATGACTCAGCTTAGGGATAGAACTAATTAGAATCATCTGGGCTATTTCCTTCAATTAGCCCCCCGGGCTGAAGCAGTATATTGAATTAAATACTGAAAAAAGGGCGGTCACGACTAGTGATTTCGGAAAAGACTTTTACAAATTAATAAATAATTCCGTTTTCGATAAAACCATGCAGAATGTGAGAAATGAATGTGATATTTTGATTAGGACCGAATGACATGGGTGCTGGGGTTTAGGAAACTGCATCGCCAGACCAAATTTTAAGTGGGTCACAGTTTTCAATGAGAACTATGTTACTGTGGAGATATCAAAGGTTTCAGTAGAGTTTACGAAACCAATCTTTTTGAGTATGTGTATACTGGACACCTCCAATCTGTATACTGGGTGAAGAACTGCGACCCATATGAAGTAATAGATGTCACAGTAATGAATTCGACACATTGGGATCTGCAACCGATAATCCTTACAGTATTGTGCCTCAGAACAAGAAGTTTATCAGCTTAATGAGAGATGAGGCGGGTGGGTTACCGATTGAGGAGATTGTGTGTCTGAGATCCAAAATGTATGCTTATCATATGGTAGATGGAGCCAGCCAGGGGTGGGCTAAGGGTGTGCGATGTACGGCAGCACTTGTCCTCATGGTTGAAGACTAATTGCAGTATATATATATATATATATATATATATATATATATATATTCACACACAGGCCGTATGTCGACCATGAGGACACATATATATGGTCGAAGACTAATTGCAATATATATATATATATATATATATATATATATATATATATATATATAGACACACACTGCAATTAGTCTTCGACCATGAGGACACGTGATGCCGTATGTCGTGTTATATATATTCACACACAGGCATATACTAAATAAATACCATAATATCTAGGTAGGAATAGATAAGCAGTATGTCCTGGAATAAAATTATAAAAAATTAAAAATGTCCAATGTATATAAAAGATTTTAGAAATTGAACCAAAATGATCAAAAAAATTAAAAGAAATGTAAATGAAGGGCAAAAATAGTTTACCATATTATTTCTCACTTTTGAACTTCATGTGCGTGTGTGAGAGGATGAGTGCATGTGTAAATCGATTAGTTATTAAGTTTCAACTACTGCTAGCTATCCAAGTCATACTAGTTTAAAGTGTGAGTTCCACCAAGTTCGTTTTAGCCTGTCTGAGATGAATATTTTAGGGCCATCCGCTTCGTTATATTATTAAATTATTTCAGCTGCTTCAGGTGGAAAATGTTTAGAGCTACCCAGTTCAAAGTGTAAATTAAGTCGTCTGTTTGGGTGGAATTTCACTAGTAATAGTATTAGTGTAAGAGGAACTATACCTCTGCAGTAGCTGTAACCAATTCTGCAATGTAAACTACAATTTTTTTCTATCAGCACTATTATTTTTAAAAATTATGAACTTTATATAAAAATATTCAAATAGTTACAAGGACAGTTAATTTAAAAGCAGTATTACTTCGTGCACTGTAAAAACAACAAGATTTGTGAATGTAAAGCTGTAGTACCGCTGTATTTTTGTGTGAATAAAAAATTGTTATTCATTCCCATACATCTTTGTTGTTATTTCACAAATCCCTACCCTTCCAAATGAATATAAAGGCTGTGCAAGATGCACAAGATATTAGTTTAAAACATGAGGGAGGTGACATTTAAGAAGGAGGAAAACAAAATATATGTAATGATTGCACTGGAGTTCGCCTATCGTGCTGCACGTATAGGTTTTTGGGAACAGGCGGCGCGTGATCGTCTCCGCTTTCAAAGACATATAGCAAACATGGCTGAAATTATATCTCCTGTCCTTGAACAAAGCCACAGACATAGGATCATGGCAAAGCTGTATACTGTCTAAGTAGGAGCTAGGTAGAAAGAAAGAAGAACAGAATGTGAGTTAAAAAATTCATTTATTTTCATTAATCCAACTTAAAAGTAATTTTACATTTTCATAAGCAGACGCAACACTATTTTCAATATCTTCTTCTTGAGCTTATGCACAGAAGGGCACCTGTAGAATTCAAGGTTTTGAATAGATGCAAACTTGAAGATTCGATGCATCCATGCGATCTTCTCCTCGCCTTTGATGTAGATGACGGTCTCAGGATGATCGAATATTCGAAGTGACGTCATCATTTCTGTGTAAGATATACCAAGATTGTCCCAGTGAAGTCCATGAAAGAATCGTGTTATCCACTTTGCACGTCTCCATTTTTTAGCACAGTTCACATCCTTGAAAGGGTTTGGTGGCGCAATTCTTGCTGAGAATGTCTCTCTTTTCTCTTCTTTCGTTTCACCCTCTTTGGGGTACGCTGGATCAATCATTTCTTTGTGCGTTGTTCTTTTCTTAGGGCCCAGTATTTCTTCATTCTTTCTGATCTTCTTCTCCTCTCTTCTTCCGAGATGAAGGGTTTGGACTTTTGTGTGGATTTGTCTTGGAACCTTATGTTTTCATCTTTAGTAATTAATTTAGCAGTTCGATCAATAAGTGAATTTTCTGAAATCTTTAATTCCACTAGGTCTTTATCAGTTTCTTTAAACCAGTTGGGCTTTGTTTTTCGGTTACGGAAGAAGTCAAAGATTTGTTTACAATCTGTTGGAATTCATTCTGAGAAGATGACCATAAAAATTTATTTTCCTCTTCGCATAGAATCTGAACGTTTTTCAACTTTCTTGTAGAGAGTTTCATTTTTTATGTATATAATCTCATTGTCTTGAAATTTTGGCCCAATGATTTTTCTTAAAATTTTTCTTTCCTTTACCTCAAGTTTCTCCATTTGGCCTTTGAAATTCATGTTAAGTGTTTCTGCTGCATACAGTGCTTCTGGCTTAATCACTATCTTGTGATGTGTAATTTTGGACCCCCATGAAAGGGATTTTTTGTTGTATGTATTTTTTGTTAGTTGGAAGGCCAATACAAGTTTATTTTTTCTGGATTCCATTGCTTTGCTTTCCCTAGTATTCCAACTAATCCATTCTCCGAGATATTTGAATTCTTTTACTATTTCAATCTTCTATTCTTGAACGTTGAAGTGTTTACATGAGTGTTTGATGTTTGTCAATATCTTAGTTTTTTCAGAGGAGATGTTAAGACCAATTTTAGCTGCTGGTTTCTTTAGTTCAAGGATTTGTCTCTATTATACCAGCATCTTCTGCATATGCTATGAGTGCAACATCTTTAAATACGAATTGTCTACACTCATTATCATAGAAACCTTGAATGTCGACAACGACGTTCACACTGCAAGTTGTCATTGGGAAATGCTCTGGGCATGCCGCAACACTTGGTCAGTTATACAGCACGTTGCACAACTCCCGTAACTGGGCATTAGTTAATCACATGGTCATGTAGAACTAGAACATGCGCTGCAATGTGTTCTAGCAAATTTGATGAAGATTCAGTTTCGATTCGTACATCTATTGGCCCTGATTTAATTATCTCATTCTGCTTAGAAGAGTCTATCACGGTGATTGGTGCCAACTTCTTGAATTTCCGTGGACTAGGTAGACATCCTTCCTCTTCAGCACCTTCACAGTAAGAAGCACTGAATCTTGCATACATGTCAAATGCTAGACTGTATACATTCCAATCCCACTGCAGCAGTAAATTGTCACAGGGATAGAGTTCAGAATTCAAGTAGACTCTGGCATTAGTTAAATTACAGTTGTCAAACACGGTGCAATTATTTTCTAAACTCCCTCTTCTACTGGTCTGGACGGCAAGTATGATAGATCTTGGTTTCCAGCTGTACTGAGGTTTTAATAGCCCCGCCGGCCGCGGTGGTCTCGCGGTTCTAGGCGCGCAGTCCGGAACCGTGCGACTGCTACGGTCGCAGGTTCGAATCCTGCCTCGGGTATGGATGTGTGTGATGTCCTTAGGTTAGTTAGGTTTAAGTAGTTCTAAGTTCTAGGGGACTAATGACCACAGCAGTTGAGTCCCATAGTGCTCAGAGCCATTTGGACCATTTTAATAGCCCATGTTTGTCTGCTCGCCGTTGGTAGCACCAGGTACTCAAAAACATCCCATAAGCGGAAAGTTAATGGCAATTATGTACAGGTATTCAGAATTTTTTAAAGCTTCAAATGCTCCTTGTCTGCCACAGCGATGTGTGGCATTTTCCATATAATTTTATTGATGATGATCTGATTCTCCTCTTGAGCTCCTTGAATGTACTAGTTGCTATCTGTTGCGCTCTGTACCAGAATAAGCTACCGTTTAGCATTCATAATAATTCGCTGCATGCCCTCAGAGTGCCCCATAAGCATTTTTAGTGGTATACATGCAGTAAATCGGCGGTACTCTTCTGCCGTTCTGCCCACAGGCTTGTCTACGAACCATTCTGCATTTTCTAAGCCATTCAAAATCTGAGGGTGATGATGAGACATAAGTTTTAAGGGTTGATGCTGTGCCGACGTTACGTGTACGGTCAATCTCTACCCCATTAAGTTCATAATGTATTTCCTGGAACAGAAATGCTAAAGCATTACGTATAAGCCTTGATCCCACTATATAACTACCATTCTTTTTCCTAAAGGATCCATCCAAATATATGAAACAATTGCATGGAAGAGTTAAAGCGTCTTGATGCTAGATGATGCTCGTAATTTCATCGTGTCTATACCCTGTTCCAACTGGTGGGAAGAATCCGTAAATTGAATGAACCAATCTTTCGGTGAGATATGAATTCGTTGCAATGTTACACTCAACAAAGATTACACTGACAGGGAGAATATCCACTGTCTGATCAGATTTGTAAAATTTATTGAGATCCGTCTTCAAAACCTGTCCCTTTGTGAAACCCAGTAATGGCCCTATTGAACCTTTCTGCTTAAAGTTAATCGAAGCATTCACCGTCCTTATTTCATATTTAAGTGTACTGATGTTTGCATGGAGCTCAATCCCTTTTCCAGATTCTTTTAAAACTTCGTTTCAATCGTCAATATTGTATGCGCCAAGTTCAAATTCTACAATTTCTTCTTTATCACTAATTTCAAGATGCAGTTTATTGTTAGCCTCTGTGGTATTTGGGATGGTGTTGCATGTCTCCAGTCCAATCAGCGCGACGCTCCAATCTCCAACACTTAAATCAATTGGTGGGAAGTAATTCTCACGTAGTACAGGATGATGCTAATCGATATAATTAATCCATTTGTTAAATAATCAGAAACGACCTTCGATCGATTCTTATTCATAAACGATATCCTAGGGCTGTCTTGTAAAGTAGACGCGCTGTAACTGCCTGCAGCCAGTGAGATAGAGTCCCACTGTGTGCGCCTCAGCGTATGTAAAGCTGCCTTCACGCACGCAACTCGGGTGACGCCATTGCTTTTACTGCAGTATTTACGCTTTTGCATGTGTGAAGACACAGTTTCTAGTGGTGTCGCTAAGCTGGTGCCACTTTCAGTCATGCCACTAAATGTTAGGCGTTTGTACTTACAAGGAGAGGTCACTGTGTCGCGATCACAGATTTACTTCAAACTTTGTGCAGATTTAGTAGACCATTAAAACAACATAATATGCAAGTAGTAAGGTGTACTACTCTGGCAGTTCCGAGAAAAGCGCAAGAGAAGTTTAACACTTCTGTTATGTGGCTTATGTATCTGTGCCTAGGTGCCGCATGTTAGAGTTCATGCTCGTCAAGCGGTTAAGTATTCGAGCTACGTAAGACGAACGTGTACGAGGCGATGGTTCGACTACCGCACCAGCTTGATTATTAATCTTTTTTTTCATCACTGGTCATGTTATTTAATTTATATGACACTTGAGAGGTAATGCAATGAAAAAACCACGTGTGTTGCATGAAGAATTTGCATGAAGTTTCTATTTATGTTTTCCATGTCTGTATGACTAGCACCATCGTGTAACGTGTGACGTTAGAGCACATTACTCTAGTGGTTTGGCACATTGTGACTTATTGTACTACTGTTTGTGAATAATGTCACTCGCATCATTATTCATCGAGGTTTGACTTGGGCTTTCCAAGCCTGTTTGTCGTCCTTGAAAATTTAACTACAAATACTAAATAACATATGAAATCATTACAATTCCATTAAAATGCACGTGGTTTTTTCATTGTATTATCTCTCAAATGTCACATAAATTAAATAATGTGACCAGAGATGAAGAAAATGTAGGTTAAAAAAAACCTCAGTGGGATTGGAACTGTCATCTCGTGGACCATCCTTCGAGCACGCACGAACGTTCACCAGTTGACCGCAATCGCTTTTTACAAAAAAATGGTTCAAATGGCTCTGACCACTACGGGACTAAACATCTATGTTCATCAGTCCCCTAGAACTTAGAACTACGTAAACCTAACTAACCTAAGGACATCACACAACACCCAGTCATCATGAGGCAGAGAAAATCCCTGACCCGCGCTTCTTACAATTAGCGCCTTTGCACACATACATCAAGTAGATAACATATGCCTAAAACTTTTCTTGCGATTTTCTCGGAACTGCCAGATTAGTGCACCCTACTACTTGCACGTTATGCTGTTTTAGTGGCCTACTAAAGCTGTACAAAGTTTGAAGTAAATCCGTGATCCCAGCGGTGTGGCCTCCCATTGTTCAAAATGGTTCAAATGGCTCTGAGCACTGCGGGACTTAACATCTGTGGTCATCACTCCCGGAGAACTTAGAACTACTTAAACCTAACTAACCTAAGGACATCACACACATCCATGCCCGAGGCAGGATTCGAACCTGCGACCGTAGCAGTCGCTCGCTTCCGGACTGAGCGCGTAGAACCGCTAGACCACCGCGGCCGGCCTCCTATTCTTAGTGACAGCACCAGACTTTCCGCAACACTGGATAATGGCGTCCAACAGCTTTCTGATGGCTGTATTATGAAACACAACCATTCTTCTGCACTTAACATGGAATCATTTCTGCTGTGATCCGATTAGTTTAATTGTGTTTTCATTTCCTTACCGAAAATAAACAAACAAAAAGTGTTCAGACGGTAAAATTTCGCACTTTCTGGAAATATACGAAGAGTGATCTTGCTTATGGAGCCAAAAAAGCGAGTCCTATAGATCGTGATCGTGATTTAAAAGACCAATCACTACTAGAAATAGCTCCAGAGTGTGATACGTCAGCTGTGAAAGCAAAAGTTACAAGTATTCGAAGTGCCTACATTATCGAATATAATAAAATTCTGAAATCTCCAAGCAGTGGTGCGTCTGTGGGCGATACTTAAGAAGCCAACTGTTCGATCACTGTAGCAGGTACCTTCTGAAAGATGTTGTGAAAACAAGTACTCTAAATGTGTTGTAGTAACTTGGATAGCCTGTACAGACGAATTTTTGTTACCTCTTTTAGAAGTGTGTTTGTTGCTAGTAGGAATGCAATGTGTTTTCTGAATCAAATTCGTTTGACTAGCACTCGAGGAGACCCTCCCGGGTTACCTGTGTACACGGGCGCTCAGAGCTGTGGCAAGAGCAGGGTTAGGATGACGTCATCCAAGCCCCTTTGTTGGAAGTAGGTCAGTCAGAGAGGTTTCGTGCCAACTCAGACCCTCATACACTCGTATAAAGATCTCTCGTTCACAGCTGTGCTCTACTGGCGTTAAAGTGAAATAACCAATCAGTGTATGCCCCACACAAACACACACACACACACACACACACACACACACACACACACACACAAACACAAACACAAACACAAACACACACACACACACATTTAGATCTCCCAAATACAGCCTACTATTTTACCAGTCATTAAATCGAAACAGCTAATCAGCATGTACCCCAGAGTTGGCGATCTTGTTCTCTACACCCCACTTGTCAACAGATTAAAGTTTGATGTTTGCTCACTAGGCACAAAGGACCCTCAAATTAAATATCACAATGTTATTTCTACGTCTAAATTTTCTGTATTACTGTTCTATAACAGTACAAAACACATGGAGCTCACTTATTGACACTGCTGGTTTAATTTAACATGTTAAACTAACCTTGGACGCCTAAAACACAGCTGTGGACTCTCAAATTAAATGTCACCATGTGAATCCCATATCTATATTTCCTGCAATATTTGTCAAAATATGTTTCAATATTAGTACTTCGATCTTATGTTTACTTGTGTCTATTTCACTGGTGGTTCAAAGATCTAGCTTTCATCACCTGCCGTTTTTAGAAGTTTTGGAAGAATGTTTCACTTCATCAAACGTCATTTTAAGTGGGACGAAGATAATGCATCATATCCTACACTAAAAAAAAGTAGCTGATGTTATTGACTGGACAATAGAGCTTTTTTACTATTTCCAGTCTGATTCCTACTTGAGGTTATGCTCAACTGATGGTACAAAAACCTATGTTGGAGGAAAAGTTTAGAGGCTATACCTCCTTTCCTTTCTATAATCAGGTACTAAATAATCCAAAGATCTGTAACATGTTTAGCGAGCGATATCACATTTCCTGAACTTTAGCACAACAAACCATACTAAGAATGATGTGTTTTGGAGAGATCTTTAATGCACTGTATAACTTAAGCTACATATTTTTGAAATACGCGACTATAACTACGAATAGCACCAAATACGACATCTTAACTTTGTAAACACTTAGATCAACGTAGCAGCTGCCTGGTTTGCTTCTGTCAAAGACATTCAACGTCTCCTAGAGTGTAGTAATAGGACTTTCTGCACTAGTAATATCTTTGGACAAGGTTACACATAGAGGAAAGGTTGTTCCCTGATCGCAGACGAAAATCTGATTTTTGCACCAAGTAAAACTGCACTTCCAAGAAATTAAAAATTGTCTGTGTTATTTATCAAAATATGTAAATATTTGTTCTCTAACAGCACAAAACTCAAATGGTTTACCTATTTGCACTACTGGTTAACTACTATGCAAAGTCAGCCAGACATGCTAGGGTATTAATTTTATCTCGCAGCTGGATGCAGTGTTTGTGTACACTCAGTCCAACACCTCTTTTAGTCGGTTTACCTTTTATTTCCTGTATAGTAATATTGTTCAGGCATTCCAAATCATGCTGGGTGTCAAGATGGCAGCACTTCCTCACATTCTAGAAGATTTGGGTGAAGAACTTTAAGTTTACCACTTTTATGAACGAATACTCATTAAATCTAGTTATTCCATCACTCTGTAAATGGATTTTCTGTTGCTGAAAAATTTCAAGGCTATTACATTTGAATACAATGTAGCCATCCTTTTTGCTCCGATTTGTGACTGTTGACGAATCCAAGAGCCATTATTACCACAAGGGCCTAAACGACACTCAGAATCAATGTGGAAAAGCTGGCGATTTTTATTGGGCCGTTTGAAACTTGTGTTGGGTGAAAGAGACCGAAGTTGTCATACAAAAAAGTGCTCTTTCACCAGGATAATGCACCGAAACGTAACAGCTAAGAGCTTATTGCTTCTTTAAAGTTTGTTACCAGCAGTTTCTCCCTCACATTAATTAACTGAAAAGCTAATGGCACATCAACAATAATCCTCAGCATAGTCAAATATGGTTAATATCAGTAATACTGTACTTTGACTACTGTGATAACAAAATTAAGCTACACAATGCATTCCACATGCCTCAAGTAAACACCGTAACTGGTAGGAATACTTAAAACCATACTGTTCACGCAACACTGCTAAAATTCTACTGCCATCGCTGTTAATAACATATTTAAAACAAAAGTGATTTGAAAGTAATTAAAATCCGTCAAATTCAGTTATAACAATTAACGACGATGCATAGTTTAAAACAAATGTAATTCAAACAACAAAGAACAGAATCTAATTAAAATACGAGTGTAGTTATGTAATTACAAAGTATTATCCCTTCTCCCAGACTCAATTGTGAAAAGATTGTTTTTACTTACATGAGTATATTTTTATTAAAACTAATGAACATGCGAGGAAGAATTTATATTCTATATTTTACGAATAATCCACTAAAATGTAGTATGTATTGTTATATTTACGTATGTTTATTTACATTGTGAATGAGAGTACTCTTTAACAAAATTCATATTTTGTGTAATGTCATTTTATTTTACGATTTATTCAACTTTACTTAATCTACTGTTACCTGGCGCCGCCTGTTGTGGCCGAGCGGTTCTAGGCGCTTCAGTCTGCAACCGCGCGACCACTATGGTCGCAGGTTCGACTCCTGCCTCGGGCATGGACGTGTGTGATGTACTTAGATTAGTTAGGTTTAAGTAGTTCTAAGTTCTAGGGGACTAATGACCTCAGATGTTAAGTCCCACAGTGCTCAGAGCCATTTGAACCATTTTTGTTACCTGTCAAAATTTATTGCAGTTCTTTATTTTTCTGTTTTTAACAATCGCTTCACTGTAGCAAATGTATATAAGACGCATGTGGAACCACTGTTGTACGCAAATTTTGCTTGAATCAGTTTAGTAAATACGTAACCGATTCTGAAAGGCACAACTGTGCTAACCTTGTACAGTTGTACCTTGAAGTAAACAAAATGGAAACTCAGAACTACGTGTGGAATTAATCGAAGAGAAATGAGGATGGAGGATTAAAAGAGATTTCTCGTGCACCCACTAACATGGGAAATATCATTTTTTGCGAGTACTCGAAAATACGTCCAATTTCGAGTGGTCTTTACAGTGAATGATGATATCTTGTATCCCTCCCAGTCGCATCCAGATTTTTCCAAACATTGCGTTTAAAGTAATTAGTAGACCTTGTTTACACATCTGCAATGGATTGTTCTTTTCCAGTAGCAGATTAAAGTTTTCGCCCGCGTCTCGTGGTCGTGCGGTAGCGTTCTCGCTTCTCACGCCCGGGATCCCGGGTTCAATTCCCGGCGGGGAAAGGGATTTTCCCTGCCTCGTGGGTGTTGTGTGATGTCCTTACGTTAGTTAGGTTGAAGTAGTTCTAAGTTCTAGGGGACTGATGACCTAAGATGTTAAGTCCCATAGTGCTCAGAGCCATTTGAACCATTAAAGTTTTCCTTCGTAGCAGTTCTTCCTCTTTTTGTGCGAAATTCTTCAGTTTCCGGTTACTGATTTCGAACTTTTGCCCCATATACAGGGTGTTTCAGAAATGACCGGTATATTTGAAACGGCAATACAAACTAAGCGAGCAGCGATAGAAATACACCGTTTGTTGCAATATGCTTGGGACAACAGTACATTTTCAGGCAGACAAACTTTCGAAATTACAGTAGTTACAATTGTCAACAACAGATGGCGCTGCGGTCTGGGAAACTCTATAGTACGATATTTTCCACATATCCACCATGCGTAGCAATAATATGGCGTAGTCTCTGAATGAAATTACCCGAAAACTTTGACAACGTGTCTGGCGGAATGGCTTTACATGCAGATGAGATGTACTGCTTCAGCTGTTCAATTGTTTCTGGATGCTGGCGGTACACCTGGTCTTTCAAGTGTCCCCACAGAAAGAAGTCACAGGGGTTCATGTCTGGCGAATAGGGAAGCCAATCCACGCCGCCTCCTGTATGTTTCGGATAGCCCAAAGCAATCACACGATCATCGAAATATTCATTCATGAAATTAAGGACGTCGGCCGTGCGATGTGGCCGGTCATCATCTTGCATAAACGACGAGGTGTTCGCAGTGTCGTCTAAGGCAGTTTGTACCACCACAAATTCACGAAGAATGTCCAGATAGCGTGATGCAGTAATCGTTTCGGATCTGAAAAATGGGCCAATGATTCCTTTGGAAGAAATGGCAGCCCAGACCAGTACTTTTTGAGGATGTAGGGACGATGGGACTGCAACATGGGGCTTTTCGGTTCCCCATATGCGCCAGTTCTGTTTATTGACGAAGCCGTCCAGGTAAAAATAAGCTTCGTCAGTAAACCAAATGCTGCCCACATGCATATCGCCGTCATCAATCCTGTGCACTATATCGTTAGCGAATGTCTCTCGTGCAGCAATGGTAGTGGCGATGAGGGGTTGCCGCGTTTGAATTTTGTATGGATAGAGGTGTAAACTCTGGCGCATGAGACGATACGTGGACGTTGGCGTCCTTTGGACCGCAGCTGCAACACGGCGAACGGAAACCCGAGGCCGCTGTTGGATCACTTGCTGTACTAGCTGCGCGTTGCCCTCTGTGGTTGCCGTACGCGGTCGCCCTACCTTTCCAGCACGTTCATCCGTCATGTTCCCAGTCCATTGAAATTTTTCAAACAGATCCTTTATTGTATCGCTTTTCGGTCCTTTGGTTACATTAAACCTCCGTTGAAAACTTTGTCTTGTTGCAACATCACTGTGTTCTAGGCGGTGGAATTCCAACACCAGAAAAATCCTCTGTTCTAAGGAATAAACCATGTTGTCCACAGCACACTTGCACGTTGTGAACAGCACACGCTTACAGCAGAAAGACGACGTATAGAATGGCGCACCCACAGACGGCGTTATCTTTCACATCACTTGCAGCGCCATCTGTTGTTGAAAATTGTAACTACTGTAATTTCGAAAGTTTGTCCGCCTGAAAATGTACTGTTATCCCAAGCATATTGCAACAAACGGTGTATTTCTATCGCTGCTCGTTTAGTTTTTATTGCCGTTTCAAATATACCGGTCATTTTTGAAACACCCTGTAAGTTCATCTGACGCCATATTGAAAACTGTGACACTACGTAGAATCTGTGGCGTCCTGTGCGAACGGTTGCTTACATTACCGCCGAAATATGCCAGAAACAGTGGTGTCACTTTAGTTGCGTGTGTGGACACGGCTTAATGCAGGATGGCGATAACTGCTCTCCTCACAACTGTTCCATTGGCGACGACAGTGTTTTCTTGTTGTCACACGAACAACGCGCAACGTGCCGCCCTCCGTATCCCTTGGTCTCTGCCATCTAGTATAAACAAATTCCATCCTCTCGACTGTTTCCTAACGGTCTCTGAGTCTCTACGTTATCCACCATCGGATGTGACGCTCACAACTGACTACAGAGAAGAATTCATTCCTGTTGGTGACCCATTCCTTCGTCCATCATTGAATGTCTAACAAAGCGCTACCTGTTACTCGTAAAAATAATTAGTGAAATAACTCAGGGAAGGTTTTTTTTTCTTCGTCTGTAAGAAAGCAGAAAGTCTCCTGAGTGGAAGCAGGAAGAATGCATTGCTCTATACAAAGTTTCCTATGGAGCCCACCTGAGCAACTACAGTCATGGTGCCCCGGGTACATAGGTGAGGCGCCTCGCCCCCTCCGCCAATCTCCTGGACGATTGCTTCCATCCTCCATCTCATTCCCAACTAAACGTCGCTCACACATTGTTTCTAACCACCTTAGCGTAGCTTAGTGAGACAAAGAAACGTACATGGCCGGCCGGAGAAGCCGAGCGGTTCTAGGCGATACAGTCTGGAACCGCTCGACTGCTACGGTCGCAGGTTCGAATCCTGCCTCGGGCATGGATGTGTGTGATGTCCTTAGGTTAGTTAGGTTTAAGTCGTTCTAAGTTCTAGGGGACTGATGACCTCAAAAGTTAAGTTCCGTAGTGCTCAGAGCCATTTGAACCATTTGAAACGTACATGTTCTCAACAGTTCCGAAATGCAGGGCTGTTTTTTTAACACAAGTCTCCACAGCACCATAAGGAGTAGATTTAAATAGTGTCTTGCTTCTTTTTTACACACTGCTGTTTACGTCACTCGTGGTAGATGCTTAGTCATAGCCTTGGCCGAAACACTTGTTACACCTTGTCCCTTTCGTTCTACAGATTCAATCATCTGATCTTTGACCCGAGTAGTTGAGGTAAACGGGTCCCATATCTTCAGCTCAGTATGGTTTCCAAAACAATAAATGGTTATTTCAGCACAGCGTAAAACTTATCTTGACTGATCGAGTTTTCCACTTTTCCTTCCCATTTTAATTTTTCCATACTTCTTTTCTTTCTTTCCTGCAGGGGTCAGTGATGTTTTATCCTTGAGGGCATTGCCGTGGACGTCCTAGCCTAGTTACGCCCTGCTATTAGGACTGAACAGTTCCTTTGATTATTTTCCGCATACCTTCGAAGAGCGAAGAACAACACAACCCTCGAGGTGACGCAGTTCTCAACAATACAGGACCTCCCACTGTAACCCACGGCGTTGTATAGCATCAGTATGACACTAATCGAATGGTGAGCAATACGCACGTTTCCGTCCCCTTACAGTGGAATCTTAAGAAAATCGAAGTGCAATAAGAGCATAGAGCAACGACAGCAGTCAGGTCAAAAGGTAAGCCACCAATAAGCATCTGACTACTGTCGATCCTTATGCGGACACATAACTTAGATTCTCACATGCACGTATGTTTAACGATTACAGTGCTCTACGACAAAGCAATTATATTCAGGATATTTAGTCTTTGCGAACCAGTCATCCAGAGGATGTATCACGGTTTGTCTGTAGCAGTTTCTGTTGGAGAAACTTGAATTTTAAAAATTTTAAAATTACAGGAAACTCGGAATACCACAAATTATATATCCTCCTACGAAGCCACTATAACAAGTGCTTTCTGCATTCACTCATATGCCAAATATTTGGCAGGTTAACTACGCCAACGTGTTGTCCTGACACACGCCTTTTCCATGTACACTTCACAAAGAATAACTTATTTTGATAAGAGTAACTAACTCGTTACGGACGCGTTTTATCCATTAAGCTGTGGTTTTGCCAGAAAACTCATTTGCCTTTTAAATCACAGGTGTCTTGTTGAAGGAATAAAAAGCGATTTGAAAATGTTATTTCTGATTACAAATATTTAAATAATGTTGGTCAGCATTATCGACTTTGTGCCAATGCTGCTCAAATTCTCTACAGTGCGCCCACATTTTCTAGCGGGAATTCGAGCTGCTAATGTCTTGATTCCCCTAACTACCAACTTAGACGTCAAGTGATTCTGTGCCACATTGGTCTCACACTAGGGGGCTCATAATTTTCAAATTTCATTTTTTTCTCTTAGCTTCCACCTAATTTGATTCCACTGCGCTAAAAATGAGTTGTGTGTAATTTGGGCTCCATAGGAAATGCGGAAATAGTACTCCTAGGCCCTTACTTTTGGAAAGACGTGACTTCCATAAAAACCACATGCACCTTTTAATCTCAAAAGTATTACACTTATGTAGCTGACAAGCTATTTATTTTCAAATTAATTTAAAATTTGTTGTTTTAATTGTAATAATTCGATCTATGGCGCTATCAAGTACAATGTTTCAATGGTAAACATGATGGGAAAACGAGCTTCTTTTTATATATCCTTATTTCTTGATAAATTCTTTTTTATGCATGAAAACTTTCCGAGATTTTCGAATGCAGCCTAAAACTGCTTCTGTTTCTCGTTTTTTGTAAATAATTTATTACAGTCCTCCATTCGTTTGGCGTTTTTTCCCGCCAGATCGTCTACGACTTTTATTGACTAGGTGCACGGCGTTGACGAAATCTTCATCTTCAAGCTTCTGCGAATGGTCTATCTTAAGGAACTCTTTTCCCAAGTCAAACTTGGTAAATAATAGTCTTATTTTGTTAAGAACAAACTGTTCTATCCCATTAGTAATGGTTTCTGGGATTTTATCGCTTTTTACCTGAACCCTTTGTCGTCTGTCTTAGAATTACAATACCATTGGCAAATTCAGAGATTTTTCTTTTTATTTCCTTACACATTAACTTAAATTTTCTTTCCGCATTTCTCCCTGGCTTCCTTTACATTTTGTTTTATATACAGATTGAATAACGTAGGGTTTCGTCTACAAACCTGTCTCACTCCCATCTCAACCGCTTCCCTTTCATGTCCTTCGACTCTTATAACTGCAGACTGGTTTCCGTACAAGTTGTAGATAACCTTCTGCTCCATGTATTTTATCCCTGTTGCCTCCAAAATTTCGTATAATGTATTCTCTAGTCAACACTGTCAGAAGGATTTTCTACATACGCAAATGTTATGAATATACACTGACGAGCCAAAATATTATGACCACCTGCTTAACAGCTTCTTTGTCCGTCTTTAGAACGAAATACGTCACTGATTCAATGTGTCAGGGATCCGACAATTTGTTTGTAGCTCTGTGGAAGTTTGTGTCATTAGACGTCTACGCACAGGTCATGTAATTCGCGTAAATAACGGGTCGCTGGTTGGATACGCGGTGATGGCACCCAATATCGACCCAGATGGGTTCCATAGCATTTACACCAGTAGGATTTGGTTGCTGTGATATCAAAGCGAGTTCTCTATGATGCTCCTCAAGCACTGTTCTGGTTTTGAGACACGATCAATTATACTGCTGAAAGATGACATCGCCGCCGGGGAAAACCTATCAAACATAAAGGGATGCAGGTGGTTCCCAGTTGTCAGGGTGTCTCCTATTATTACCACAGGTCCCCTGCAAGTGCAGGGCAATGTCTCCCATAGCATAATACTTCTCCCACCAGCTTGCCTCCGTTGCGCGCTGCACGTTTCGAGCCGCCGTTTACCTCTATGACGACCAGTGACCTAATGCAGCAAAAATGTGTTTTATTGAATCCCGATGGTCCCGTCCCAACTGCAGTCGTAATTGACGATGTCGTTGGGTCAACATGTGAAGTCGTAGGGGTGGTCCGCGGCGTAGTTCCATGTTCAACAACGTACGATGAACGGAGTGCTCCGAAAAATACTTGTGCGTGCACCAGCGAAGGGGTCACCATCTATACTACTTTGCAGAGCAGACAAGCCTCCGAACACCACGTTCTGTGAAGGGTCCAACAGTACAGAACCTAGTGAGAGTTTCACTGTCCTCATGTTCACGACAGTAGCACGTGAACATTCGACCAGCCTCGCTGCTTTCGAGATAATCGTTCACAGGTTCTGCGTAATAATAAATTGCCCTTTGTCAAAGTCGCTTATCTCAATGCATTTCCTCATTTGCAGCTCATATCTTCGCTAGGGTGATCCTCCATCCGTGATTGCTCCACTTACATACTTTCTTTATCGCGTCAGTGTGCCCGCAACGCCACCAAGTGACACCCAACGTCGTGGTGGGCAGTGGTCATAATGTTTTGAAGTACCAGTGCAGGTTTCTCTTTCTTCAGGCTATCTTGTAAAAGATAAGACGCAAGATCAGTATTGTCTCCCATGTTTCTTTCTTTCTCCGGCACTTAAACTTATCTTCCCTGCGTCTTTCCATTCTTCTATAAATCATTCGTGTCAGTCCGTACTATCAACGAGGAAACACTATGTATCTTTGTAATGTGGCAGATAGTGTTCAACGTTTAGCAGAAGACGCAATTATCTTTGAGGAAGTATTGCGCAATACTGGAGGCATTCCCACACTGTAGAGGAATGTGTTGCGACCCAGCTGCGTTCTTCATTGTGCTGCATTGTACAAAGGGCAAAATATCACTATGCAGTATGCCAGTCTCAGAGCATCACAATTCCATTTCCAGCTCAAACATTTCATTGCATTAGTTTGTGGTTGTACAAGTGGGGCACCAGTGTCAGAGCAGTGTCTCTTGTTGATCCAAGTACACACAAACACGAAAAGATGAAATATTGATGGTCAGCTACAAAGATTTATGAATGTAGATAACATATGAATCACAGACGACTCTTTAAGTGTTCCGTGGATCATCACAAAGGAAAATGAGTTCTGGAAGTACAGCACATATGAAGTATAGTGTTCAAAAATTGTATGTGCCACCACAAAGAGGAATAGTCTCTGAAGATATAGTACATACGAACTACAGAAGATGTTCGTACGTGTTCTTCCCTCAAGAAATTTTAGAATTCTCAATCGATGTTTTATATTTTTATGTTCATTCTTGTATGTACTTGTAGCAAAATGTGCTAACTTTAAGGGCGGTTTCAATCCCGACGTGGCAATGCCTGTTAGTACACCACTTGTACAACCTCAATCGAATTAAATAATTTTTTTGTAAAATAAATGCTTTTTTATACTCTGAAATTGATGAGTAAACGAATAAATTTTGGTAGCTGCACACGGAAAATACATCCCCTTCTTTTATAATTTAATTTTATTGGCTTTTTACTGGAAACAGTAGAACCATTGCAATTATTATAAACTTTAGCGACGACAATTAAATCTTAAGTATCCATTATTTTTTACAAAAAGAAATTTACAAACATCAGTATCTGATATGACACTCATTTATGTCCACTTCTTGAAGGTAAAGTGCTATTGAACACCTAAATTTTAGATTTTTCTGAGAGATCAATGTTTTAATATGTTGACAAGGAAATTCGCATTTTTGGAAGGTTTTCCCAAGAATATTTTGTATGCAGAGTATCTATAAAACTCCACAATGACTTGGTTAAGATCTTCGTCGTCTCCTGGATTGGATGTTCACTGCATGAGGGAGAGTCCACCAGTCTGATGCTACATCCCATCCTCATTACCGTGGCTGTATTACGGTTTGGTTGGTATGGTGGCTGGAGTGAGTCATCACTTTATAGACGTTATACTGTTTACAGCCTTTGTCACAAAGTTTCCTGTGTCACTGGTCAAAGACGACGACTCGTATCGAACATTCCTCAATATCGCGAAAACAATATGAGCAGTACTTTCCTTCTTTGTTTATGTTTTTTATAAGATCCTCTCCTATTTCCATGTGACTAACTCTGACTGCTCCATTAACCATATTAGATGAACTTTCATTTCTTTCTTGGCTTTCATAATTAATTCCACCATCTCATAAATAACCGCGTTTACCAGATTTGCACTTCCGATGCTCTAATTCAGCCAAAGCACTTCTTAAGCCGGAAGGTATTGATGATTTGCTCTATTATTTTTGGTTCCAGACATAATTGCTTAGCCAGCCGGTGTGGACGTGCGGTTCTAGGCGCTTCAGTCTGGAACCGCGTGACCGCTACGGTCGCAGGTTAGGTTCGAATCCTGCCTCGGGCATGGATGTGTGTGATGTCCATAGGTTAGTTAGGTTTAATTAGTTCTAAGATCTAGGCGACTGGTGACCTCAGAAGTTAAGTCGCATAGCGCTCTGAGACATTTTTTTAAACCATAATTGCTTCTTTAATTACTTCTGCAATATAAACACTACATAATTGTGGAATTCTCTTCCCTTAAACGATGTTATCAGATAGAAAATAACCAAATTCATGCATATGTTGAAGAGGTCTTAAACTGGTAACTAATCATACCTTTTTCTTTTTTCTCTCTTTCTCCCTCTATTGGAACCTCTTACGGTCCTCATAAACAACTACCTATGATTTACCTCCATGCTTTTCTAACAATTTCTCATTGCATCCGAGTGCTGTTGTTTCCGATTTTGGTTTTCTCTGAAGATGGGAATCCAAAACCTTCTTTCGAATCGTATCCCTCTTCAGAATTTCAAGATCTTCAGTATTCATCTTTTTCAGATCGCTTCTGATACCTTGCGGCCACTTCTACAACTGGAAATTTTTTCCGGTTGGCATGTTCAAAAACTCTCTTGTATATTCCGTTGTCATTCTTCCTAACCAGGTAACCGTAAAACGTCATTCTACGTTTTTTCACCGTTACATTTAACTGCGCTTTCTTGTACAGACCTTCTCCTGTCCCTGTATTCAGCATTTTGTTTTATAGGTTCTTGGAATTTCCCCCTCTTTCTTTTCTGTGCTTCCTGTATCAGTCAAATACGTACAATACATTACGTTGCTTGTTGACATTCCGATTTTACTACTGCAACATAATCATGTAACTTTGCTTGAAAGGGGATCAACGTCATGTCGTACAGATATTTAGTCCCTGAAAGGCCTTTTTCATCTTTCTTGCCCTGAGTTTATTAGCCTTCACGCCAACGGCCGTTATAATATACACAGACGGCTCAAAACAAGTCTATATTCTTTTTTTTATTCAGTCGTGTTGCCCTACTCTGTCTTCAGGATTTGCCTTCCTAATGCATTGGCATCTTCAGAGAAAAAAGTTTCTCGTCTGCTCCCATTCCCTTGGTGCCCTACAAGCATTTCTGCAAACGTACTCAGCAGAGAAAATGATCCATTTGATGCAAACCATTCTTCAACAGCAGGTGGAGCAGATACCACTTTGCAAGGTACCAGGGCACGTGAAATCTGGGGACAGGAGCAAGCAGACCGGCAGCCTAAGAGGCCTTTAGGGAACACAATGTGCCGTTCGTTCCTTTGCAAGATTCATTTCGCTGTTATGTCGGAGAGTTACGGCACAATAAACTGCGGTCGGTGAGTCGACTGTCCGAATGAGCATTCCTCTATCCAACCACTCCGATGGGATGTCATAAACCTAACCTGCCCCTAAATAGGGCACTGTGCCCTAACACATGGCTTCAATTCCGGCGAGTGGACCCCCTCCCCAACTGTGATGCCTGTGGAGCAGAAATCACTATATGTCGCATTTTAACAGTCAGAATGTAATGTCTCCTATTTCTTTGCCTTAAATAACCCTTAGCTGCTGTGGATATTGACAGGATAAATTATTACTAGCGAACAGATGTCACGTGGGTTATATGTCAGCAGCGTGCTTCGCTGATAGAACTACGGTCTGCACAGTCAGCTCATGTTCAACAATGAAGCATTTCATGGAGCATTTATTAACATATCTGTCACAGTTGCAACACAAGTGTTTGACGACAAGTTTTCGAACCAACTGGTTCATTCTCAAACTAGACCTACTGAGGCTACAAAATCAAAAACAGTAAATAGTTGTCAATAAACAGTGAATACAAATATGGAATTACAACATGAACAGTTCAAATATTACAGGATTATTTGAATTCAGACATACTTGCACTAATATTGCCTTAATAATGAACATCACAGCTGCAATACATGTTTTACAAAGTAAACGTTGATGGCTGTCATAATCAACATGTTTTTTATTTATTTATTTTTTACTGTCATAAAATGGTGACCTAAAATTTAAAACGGCGGAAAATTGTGGAAGTTAAAACATAAAAGAAACGGTGGGTGTTGATAATAAAATACACAGGAAGGAGACAGGGAAAATAGTAGACAGACAATTAAAACACACGGCGACAGTCTAGATTCTGTTCGCAAGAGATATAAAAATCATACCCTGCGACAGTATGGACACTATGATGTCCGTTAGCAACACTTCGGAAAAGTCACACAACATTTAACAGTCACTGGAAACACTGCACTAAAAGTCAGAGCGAAGATGACACACCACAGGTAAGGGCAGATGGGGGAGGGGACCTGGACAGATGAGGGAGAAAAAAAGAGGGAGGAGAGGAAAAACGAAAGGCGCGGGGGGGGGGGATACTGAAGAAGGGAGAGGGCTCAGAAGGGGGGAGTAGGGCAGACGTGAGAGGGAATGGGGAAAGGCAGAGGAAGGAAACGCAAAAGGACTTGGGGGAGAGAAGAGAGGAAAAGAGAGGATAGGGGGGATAGGATGGAAGGGGGAGGGGAAGAGGGAGTCCAGTAAAAGGACAAAAGAAAGGAGGGGGTGAGGATCAGAGTTGATAGGAGGGATAAATGGAGGGAGAGATGGCATCATCCAGGAGGGGGATCAGATGGAAGTCACCTTGGGAAAGGAGATGAAGGGTGCAGAGATGAAGGGTAGGGGGAACACAACATTGAAGGTGCAGCAGAGGGCGGAGGATGGAGAGGAGAGGAGCAACCAGGGGAAGAAGGGATCAAGGCGGCGGGAGGTGTAGAGTATGTGGATATGTTTGAGGAACAGGAGCAGATGGGAGAAAGGAATCAGGTCGTAGAGGATCCACGTGGGGGACGGGAGGTGGATAAGGAAGGCGAGATGGAGTGCATGGCACTCAAGGATCTGGAGGACTTATAGAGTTTGGGGGGGGGGCAGATATCCAGGCAGGACTTGCATAACAGAGGATGGGATGGATTAAGGATTTGTAGATGTGGAGGATGGTAGAGGGGTTCAATCCCCATGTCCGGCCAGAAAGGAGTTTGAGGAGTCGGAGGTGGTTGTAGGCTTTGGATAGGATAGAGCTGAGATGAGGGATCCAGGTGAGGTGACGGTCAATGGTGAGGCCAAAATAGGTGAGGGTGGGAGAGAGGCGGACTGGACAGGTTCAAGTGGTAAGGGAGAAATCAAGAAGCCAGAAGGAGCGAGTGGTACGACCTACGACGATTACCTGAACTGATTTTCAGGAGCCACTGGTTACACCATGCAGCAAAAAAGGTCAAGGTGATTCTGGAGAAGGCGTTGGGGCTGTTGAAGGGTAGGAGCAAGGGCAAGGAATGCGGTGTCATAGAAATACTACATTAGGTGTACTGGAGGGGAGGGAGAGGGGTTGAGGCATATCTGCCGTGTACAGGAGGTAGAGGAGAGGGGAGAAGATAGAGCCCTGGGGCACACCTGCGAGGGGTAGAAGGTGTGGGAATTGGCGTTATGGATAGTAACTCAGACGGGGCAGTGGGAGTGGAAGGAGGCAATCAGACGGACGTAGCTGACAGGAAGGGTGTAGGTCTGGAGTTTAAACAGGAGACCGGGATGCCAGACACGGTCGTAGGCCTTTTCGAGGTCGAGGGAGACAAAAATGGCGGAGCGACGAGAATTAAGCTGAAGCGAGAGGAGATGAGTGAGGCGTAGGAGGTGGTCATCGGCAGAGAAGGAAGGTCGAAAGCTACATTGGATTTTGGGGAGGAGGTGGTTTTAGTGGAGGTGATGATGCGCCAGGTAAGGATGGAGTCATAGTATATGGACTATGATTGTTTAATAAAGACGCTGCGATGCATCTTATTTAATTCGATGCGCTCGCTGGCCTTGGTCGTGCACCTGTAATTCCATACGCATGACACTGTTATTTGTATTTCTGTAATACTTGTGCATTTGCCATTGTCATTTACTACATTGATGTGTAAATTAATAAACGTGCTTCGAAGCATTCTCATTTAAAATACGACACGCCCACTCCCACGACTTGTACACAAAGTGTGATACTAGCGCCATCAAACATTCCTTGGTACTGTTTCCTGTGTTTGTCATTGCAGTTTTCGTTACTTACATCAGGCGCTTTTAGGGGCAGATATGTCTGAATTCAAGTAATTTATTTCTGTTACATTTGAACTGTTCATATAGTAATCCCGTGTTTGTACTCAGTGTTCATTGACAGCTATGTACTATTGTATATAGCCTCAGTAAGTCAGCCTTGAGAGTGAACCAGCTGGTTCGAAACTAGACAGCAAACGTATGTTCTGCAACTGTGACAGATTTGCTAACAAACACTTCATGAAAAATTGAAAACGGTTCCTGGTGCTGTATACACAAAATGTTGAAACTGAAAAAAAAAAACGGAGAATTTGCTGCTACCTCACTACATATTGATCGAAAAGTTTCCTAATTTCTACGATTTCTGCCAACAGAAGACAGGAGTGAAGCAGTTTAAGCTAGAGTGCTTCAAAGTATTTGATAACATAATAAGTGGAATGTGAAACGGATCTGATATGCAATACGCCAATTCCTCTGACTTCACTTTCTGTCGGGGAGGACGTAAATGAGAGCTCTGGACACATATGCAAAATACAGCAGATTTTAGTGATAAACGTAGCAGAAATATTGATACATTGAGGCCTTAAGGTAAGGAAATATCGGCTTCCCAATTGTAGTAGAAAGAGCTCAAAATGCAAACACACATACAGATTCTCATCCGGAGTTTTTTATTCAAAGTATGGGTTACGAGATGATAGCTCAACCATCGAAAACTCCGTAGCTTCGAGCATATTTATGACAATTCCACTGACTGCAGCAACTTGTCAACGCAGTTTTAGCAAATGAAACTCACGTCGAGTACAGGTGAAGTAGTCGATGAAATTTATTTATCGTGTAGACAGGTTACGACATAGCTGCTAAATTGGACTTCATAATCATAACCAATGGATTTTCTTTTTTCCAAGCTAGGAAATGGATAGGTAAATTACACATCATCAAAAAAAGTTTTGCATCACCTCGGTTCCAAGAATTCCGGAACTTGTACAGAAAATTGGATTCGAGATCAACATAAACATTAAATCCGCCATTTTTATTGCTCATGAAAACCACACATTGTATGTTGTACCACTATACAGCGAGACTTTCAGAGGTGGTGGTCCAGATTGCTGCACACACCGTTACCTCTAATACCCAGTAGCACGTCCTCTTGCATTGATGGATGCCTGTTTTCGTCGTGGCATACTATCCACACGTTCATCAAGGAAATGTTGGTCCAGATTGTCCCAGTCCTCAACGGCGACTCGGGGTAGATTCCTGACAGTGGTTGGTGGCTCACTTGGTCCATAAACAACCCTTTTCAGTCTATCCCAGGCATTTCGATAGGGTTCATGTCTGGAGATCATGCTGTCACTCTATTCGAGCGATGTCGTTATCCTGAAGGAAGTCATTCACAAGATGCGCACGACGGGGGCGCGAATTGTCGACCATGAAGACGATTTCCTTGCCAATATGGTTGCACTATGGGTCGGAGGATGACATTCACGTATCGTACAGTCATTACGGCGTCTTCTATGACCACCAGCAGCGTACGTCAGCCCCACCTAATGCCACCCCAACACAGCAGGGAACCTCCACCGCCGTGCGGTTTGAGGAGCCATCTCACGGATTGAGCGGCTCTTCCCGTCGGAGGTTCGAGTCCTCCCTCGGGCATGGGTGTGTGTCTTCTTCTTAGCATAAGAAGTCTAGAATATGATGACCTCAGCAGTTTGGTCCCTTAGGAATTCACACAACCCACCCATTTTGAACCTCCACCCTACTGCACTCGCTGGACAGTGTGTCTAAGGCGTTCAGCCTCGCCGGGTTGTCTCCAAACGCGTCTCTGACGATTGTCTGGTGGAAGGTATATGCGACACTCATCAGTGAAGAGAACTTGATGCCAATTCTGAGCGGTCCATTCGGCCTGTTCTTGGGACCATCTGTACCGCGCTGCATGGTGTCGTCGTTGCAAAGATGGACCTCGCCTTGGACGTCGGGAGTGAAGCAGCCTATTGCGCACAGTTTGAGTAGTAACAAGATGTCCTGTGGCTGCACGAAAAGCATTATTCAACATGGTGGCGTTGCTGTCAGGGTTCCTCCGAGCCATAATCCATACGTAGCGGTCATCCACTGCAGCAGTATCCCTTGAGCGGCCTGAGCGAAGCATGTCATCGACAGTTCCAATCTCTCTGTATCTCCTCCATGTCCAAACAACATCGTTTTGGTTCACTCCAAGACGCCTGGACGCTTCCCTTGTTGAGGTCGGTCACTGCCCTTCTTGAGAGCTCTTCCTGGCACAAAGTAACAACGCGGACACGATCAAACCGCGGTATTGACCGTCTAGGCATGGTTGAACTACAGACAACACGAGCCGTGTGTCTCGTTCCTGATGGAATGACTGGAACTGATCGACTGTCGGACCCCTCCGTCTAATAGGCGCTGCTCATGCATGGTTGTTTATATCTTTGGGTGGGTTTAGTGACATCTCTAAACAGTCAGAGGAACTGTGTCTGTGATACAATACCCACAGTCAACGTCCATCTTCAGGAGTTCTGGGAAACAAGGTGATGCAAAACTTTTTTTGGTGTGTTTATATTGAAATCTCAGTTCTGAGAAATAAATGTGTTCTGAACATTTCATCATAGCCTTTCTTTAAATGAATTAATAATTTATGGACATTAATAATTCATGAGGAGCAAACACAATCTGTTCTTTATTGTACATCACACTAAAATACAGCAGCTGCCATAAATAATAAGACAAGGATTTTGTTTTACTTTCAGTTCTTTTAGGAAGTTGATACAATTTATAACATTCTGCTTGGTGTTTGTTTGTTCTGAGTCCTGTCTCCCTACCACTTTCGCGCAACGACGGTCTGAGCGTGTTTTTTAGGGAATTGACTAGTTTGAACCTGGGACCTGTTGCTGGTAAGGAGACGACAGACCACACATGACATGTAGAGTTCAGAAGAGTTCAGTGAGACTAGCGATGATGTAATCAAATACTTAATGATTTCAGCGTCAGCTCCACTGAACTCCCTGTTAAAAATCTTAATACTAACTAAATTTAGTGGAAGGGGTTCAAGGCTTTCCTACTTTTAGTTAGCTGGTAAAATAACGTCGAAAAAGCAGTTAAGTTTAAAAAAATGGTTCAAATGGCTCTGAGCACTATGGGACTTAAATGCTGTGGTCATCAGTTCCCTAGAACTTAGAACTACTTAAACCTAACTAACCCAAGGACATCACACACATCCATGCCCGAGGCAGGATTCAAACCTGCGCGCCTAGAAGCACTAGACCACCGCGGCCGGCAGTTAAGTTTACCATTGGAATTTTTATTCTACTCACAAAACATTATTTATAAATTGCACTGTTGAGAAAAGGAAATATTTTCGATAAAAACCAATTGCGTTCAACAAAAATGTGAACGAATATTCCCTGAATGGGTTCCAAGTTCTATAATGGATCGAAGGATGACATATGCCATATCACATCTATGATCTAGGTTTAAGTTAAGTTTCATAAAAGAGAAAACTATGAAAATGGTCTACAGGAACCTTAATTATCTTTAATTACTTACTTAACTTGTCGTAAATTACATTGGCTGATGTGGCTTCTCAATATTTATATAACAGAAAAATCATCAAGTTTCAGATTTTAACTTCCAGTAGCAAAAGTGAATACCACGAAGTTTAATTGACGATCGACACGAGTATTACGTAAAAAGGGGAGGTAACAGATGAGAATTCTCCAGTTCTGGGTGAAGCCTTATGCGCTGTTGTGCGGCATCGTGTGTGTTCATTACCTTGTCGGTAGTTAGGCACCGTCAGGGGGCGGCGGGCGGCGCAGCTCCTCACACCTCGCAGTCTCGGTAACAACTCTCTCTAACCTCTCCCTCCTATAATTTCCCAAAGTTGGTTTAAGAAAACGATATCTGGCTGTGCTTTCAACTGACCAGTCAGGGTCTCAGTGTTAACCTTTAGCTCCGCCTACAAAAATTCTGTCTATCCAATGAGAAACGTTATACTTTTCGTGGTGGGGCAATGTTTTTAATGTTTGCTACGTAACAGAGACGCGTATAGTCTCACGCTAAAACTTGCAGCTGGTGTGGCCCTTTTAGTGTTATTGTGAGATCTATACTGTTCTTCTGGAGGGCTCTATCTTTTAACATGGGCTGGGGGCTGCTCTTGGCAATCAGCTGGCGATGTGGGTGTCAGTCCCATATCGTAGGGCCTCCTAGCCTACACGACTCTGCTCTCGGCTTCTGTTCTCGTTTCTCCCCTCAGAACTGCGTCTGTTTCACGGTGGGAAGGTATGGCATGCATTTAGGCGTTCTTGTGTTAGTCTGTGGTATTCCATTTGCTCACTCGTTACTCGTATTACTTTGGTTAATTTAATGTCACGATTTATTCGGAGCTATGTAATATACTGCCGGATTTGCTATCATGTCGGAGTTTTCATGGAAGGTGTTGGATTTGCCTGACACCTTACAAATTTGTAATTTATTTACTACAATGATAATACTTGTGTACAAATATCTTTCACTTTTACAGGGTATAACGGGTACAAGTGCAGATATTTCTGTTGGTGATTGAGGACGGTGTATTGAAGAAGTTACATCAGTATTTGCGTTATTTGCAGACTAATAATTACAGCCACTAGGAATAGCATATCTTTAGGTTGGTTAGTAACTCCTTAGGTTGTTTAGTACCTCTAAGTACATGTGGCAAGAGCAAGCCATGAATGGTTATTTTGTCCCCCGCAGTAGCTGCGTGGCGGACTGCTAAATGAAGGAGACCAGGTTCGATTCCCAGCCGGGTCTTAGATTTTCTCCACTTGGGCACTGGGTGTTGTGTTTTCATTACCTTTTCATCATCATAATTGACTTTCTGCTAGTGAGACGGCTGAATGGCCACCTCCCAAGAACCAATACTCTGAACAAAATATTTATATTCCCCTGGGCAGTAGATGAGGTGTTGAACTGTGGGCGCATAGCCGGAAAATGGTTATTGTATACTGACGGGCATAATCCACTTAGTGGTGCAGATACGACAGTGCAGAAAACTTCAGGTATTAAATATGTACAGTGTTTGAGGGAAGACTGTTCGATGCAGAGATGAGACAACCAACACACTGATGTGTGTATGTATGAAGGTAACACACATAAAAAATATCTGTACTTGTACATGTTACACACTGTATAGCTCATTTAATTATATTTTTCAATAACTCTTCATTTTTATTAAACTTACCCTACAAATCACAAAATTACCTAGATCTATGTAAGAAATAATTGTAGAAAAGTAGTACGAGGGTAGTTTGGTTGGTCTGATAAATTTCAATGAAAGAATGGAACATATGTGTTGCTACTTCATGGTTGGTAAGCTTGATTATTCCAAGGATGGTATAAATAATTTCAATAATCTACAACATACAGTACATTGTTGACAGCTGTCTGAATTGGTCAGTCTGTCGACTGCGATTGAAAATGGACAAAACTGAGTTTCGCGTTGTCATTAAACATTTTCATTGTGAAGGGCTGGACAGCTGCACAGATGAAAACATTGTAACACCCCTCCCGTCACTTATCTGGTTTTGGCGTGTGTTCACCCCAGGTAATTGTCTTACAGGTCAACAGAGAGTGCAAAACTGCCGTCAGATAACACAAAGAAAGTAATAAGGCCCTGTGACTCCTGACTGAACTGCAGTGGCAGTGTTGACATTAATTGATTCAGAACTGATTCCATTTAATTAAAAAGTGGTGGACATTGATGATATATTCATTATTCAACACCAGATGCAAATGTTGAACATAAAATCAATTATGAAAGTGATATGGGGTTTCAACTACTTGATTGAAAGCAGATGCAGTCGATTAGCACAAATTTATTTTAACTCAAGACCTTCAATAATCACATTACATGACTCTCCTAACAGGCAGTGTGAATAAATTGCGTTTACGTGGAGTAAACCACTATAAATCAAAAGTAATTCCTATCGACTGACCCAGGCATTATGCGAAGTGCGAGAAGAATTCTACAATACACAGTCCATGAAATCCTCATGGAAACTTTGCCGACGTCATCCAACAAATTAATCAGTGGCCTAACTCAAGCCAGAGTGGGTGCAACATCATCGAATTCAGTGTGGTCGGGCGTCATCATTGTGGGGATGTCGGCTGACCTTGTGGTGCTGCAAGGCTGCGCTCATCTATTCACTCCTAGCCTATCTTGCTCAGTACATAGCTGAACGAAAAATTTCCAAGCTCAATCGTTCCATTTGCTAAGTCCTAAACTGCAGAGATGCTCACTCTCTCTCAGGCAAGCTGAGCAAAGAACGCCATGTCTGCACTCTAGGCAAACTGGGAACGGAAGACCTCTACGGAGACTTCTGCCAGTCCACTCTTTGCCTCAGTTTCCCCTCCAGCAAAATCACTTACGCCAATTGCAGTGCAAGTCGTGTTAATTATGCATTGCTTCCCAGTGGCAACCAATGCCTGCTCTGGGAAGTGAACAAATTCCCACAAAATTTCCCTTCCTCTCAACTTCTGCTATTTAGCTCCTCCCAGGCCACCCATCAAGGTTAGCGTCTGCACAAAACACCAATTTTTCTGGACTTCTGACTCCCAGGAGAGTACTTCAAGTTCCTTGGTCCTATGTTCCCATCAGAGGAAGGTGTATTTCATTCTGTCGCTATTCGCCTGATTTACTTCAGACTCTGCAGACCGTGAATTCAGTGTGAAGTTGCTATAGTCATGAACACGCATATTTTGGCCTCTGTTGACTGTTCCACCATAGCTTTGCGTGGCTTTCTCGTATGTTTCACTGAAAACGGGACGACGAACATTTATCAACAGGCATACAAGTTCTCCGTCTGCTTCCCAGTACACCAGCATGGGATCAACCACCCCTCACTGTCACTCATCTTAACGCAACTGGAGGCTGCGCCCCATTACCGCTTGCTCGGAGTTTGAGCTCTCCTAAGCTGCCTATTGTCGCTTCCCTTCGCCGCTCCCCAGCCCGGCTGCAGTCAACTCTGAATACTTCCTTGGGATAAACTAGCCTATAGTAAATTGACGCGTTTCTACAAAGTTTTCATGTCGTGTTAATTACTTGAAAACCATCACCCAACATTAATTATTCCAATACGTCCATACTATACCCTCTACAAGATGCATTGAGCCTTGTCAGTCATTTTTGTTCAACGCTATTGTTCGCTGAACGTGAGTTCGGTGATCTTTAATGATAATAATTGTGGTTGGACAAGCGCACTTGGCTGTCATTCGAGATCGCCACAAAGGAAACCCTTGACAAAGTCTTTGATATGGTAATTAGACATCTCAGCTGAGCGAATGCATAGTACCCTGCACTAACAAATGGCTAAGAGGAAGCTGTCTGCGAGGTGGGGGCCATGCACGATTGCTCACAGTCGACTCAGAACGCATCCTGCACGACATTTCAACACAATGTCTGGCGATGTTTAATCGCAGTCTGCAAGACTTTTTGCACCGATTTGTGACTGTTGACGAAACCTGGATCCATGATTACACACCAGGGTCAAAACGGCACTCAAAGAAATGGATATGTTGTAACCTCCCCTCTGCAATTGTTTCGTATGAAATTTTAGCTCAACTTAACCTCCCACTCTAAAAAAAATTATGTATTGCTAATCTTTGACCAAACACAACCTAATTTAAACAGAACTGTAACTGATCTGAATGCAACTTATCTTTATTTTAAATGCGCAACGGAAATAAAACAATTATCTCGCCCTAATCAAAATTACCACTTACCTCGCGTTTTGACAACATTGTTGCAGATTTGTCGAAAGCACGACAGTAAACAGCAAGCAGGCAGCGACTAGGCTATATTTCTGTTTCTAAACACGTATTTAAACTGTTCCGTGCGGTAAAGCGTAATGATAAACGATGGGGTGGGGAGAGTAACCATTTCTGTGAAATGATATTCCAAGACAATGATCTGAGAATGAAGTATGCATTCAAAAAGACAGAGTAAAACTTCGCGTGACCTTTACACATAACATAAAAAGGGTACAATGTTAACAGCGAATTTCTATAAAAACCAAACAGCTTAATCAGTTACTATGTTAATGCACGACTCAAGGAAGCGTGGTGGTCTTTCTCTAAGCTCTGAAAAAGTTAACTAGCTGACAATAATCACTCCTAGCCGGGCAGTGCTGAATTCTTACCACAAACTTCTTCTCTTCAAAAATAATAAAATTATTCAAAATTTATAACCTTTTCACATTCCAATATATACATCATATTCATGCTTGCTGTCCTTTACAATAAATCTTTCTTGATCTAACAGATACCATCACAAGTCAACGCCGCACAACTGAATACGTCCATTACCTACGACACTGCCGGCCAGGGTGGCCGAGCGGTTCTAGGCGCTACAGTCTGGAACCGCGCGACCGCTACGGTCGCAGGTTCGAATCCTGCCTCGGGCATGGATGTGTGTGATGTCCTTGGGTTAGTTAGGTTTAAGTAGTTCTAAGTTCTAGGGGACTGATGACCTTATAAGTTAAGTCCCATAGTGCTCAGAGCGATTTGAACCATTTTTGAACCTACCACACTTCACTTAAAAATGTATTAGAGTGTGCAGAGGCAAAGACTGTGCCATAACAACATCAAAGATTGTTTAACAGTAACATAACTTGCTCTCTCTCTCTCTTTCTGAGGTGCACATCGATAACATACAAAAACTAAAATGACATGACGATCTTACAAACTGTACCGAAGAAGGCAAAGACGCTTTTCTGTACTGGTAACAGGATGGCCACTGTTTTTTGGGATTCCCAACGAATAATCCTCATAGGTTACTTGGAAAAAGGCAGAACAATAAATGGACTCAAGCTTCATTGTTGGATCACTTGGAAATTGTGTTGGCTGAAAAGAGAACAAGGTTGGCACGCAAAACAGCGCTGTGCCTTTGGGTACAGTGATAGTCCTCGGATTGACCGTGGTGTCGGGTGTCCCTTCGTCATTGACACCGACGTTTTTCGGTATCGGCTTCCAGAAAACTAATGAGTATGTACAGCAGAAGCTCTTCAACCTGTACCAGGCCACGCAGTGAATCCGGCGACACAGGTTTTTCAATTGCGTCATCTGCTCCGACTCTCTCAGTGCCCTTCAAAGCCCATGCGTGCTGCTCACCGTCCATCCTTTAGTGCAACGCATCCAGGAAAGCTGTCACTTGCTCAATCTAGATGGAGGCACGGTGGTGTTTAATGGGTTCCTGGTCACATCGGTCTGGCAGGATCTCCGTGCTGCCGTCTGTCGGCAGCTGGTGTCACTTTGGCATCACCACCCGTTTTCCCTTCTTGGTAACAACCTCCGGGCTATTAAGCCTCTCCCGACGGCTCGGACGACCTCCTCTCGGCCCTTCTCGCCGCGAGATCGTTTTAGCTGAGTTGCGTATCGGGAACTGTCTCGTTACCCACCGCCATTTTTTAAGTGATGCTCCCCGATCACTTTACACTCATTGCGCTCAACCTTTGACGGCCCGCCATTCCCTGGCGGAATGCCGTTTTTTTAACCACTTATGTTTTCGTTTGTGTTTGCCGCCTGAGTTATCGGCCGTTTTAGCGAACGACGCGCAAGCTGTGAGCGCGTTTTACGAGGGTCACTCCAAAAGAAACGCACACTATTTTTTTTAAAAAAATCCATGTTTTATTCTACATGTTTGAAAGTTTTACAGTGTGTAGATATATCCTTTAGCAACAATATTTTCATTTCTCCACATAATTTCCATCCCTCTCAACTGCCTTACGCTATCTTGGAACCAGCGCCTGGATATCCGCACGCTAAAATTTTGGACCAACCTGTCGGAGCCACTGCTTGGCAGCGTGCACAAGGGAGTCATCATATTCAAATCTTGTTCCACAAAGCGATTCTTTTAGTTTCCCAAAGAGATGATAGTCACATGGAGCCAGGTCAGGACTGTAAGGCAGGTGTTTCAGTGTTGTCCATCCGAGTTTTGTGATCGCTTCCATGGTTTTTTGACTGACATGTGGCATGTGGCCGTGCGCAACAGCTTTTGCCAGTGTGATCGAACACGACTCAGTCGAGCTTGAAGTCTCTTCTGTGCCGTCACATACGCATCAGAATTTGTGGTGGTTCCACTTGGCATGATGTCCACAAGCAAGAGACCTTCGGAATCGAAAAACACCGTAGCCATAACTTTTACAGCAGAAGGTGAGGTTTTGAATTTTTTTTTTCTTTGATGAATTTGCATCATGCCACTACATTGATTGCCTCTTCATCTCTGGTGAAACATGGAGCTATGTTTTAGCACCCATCACAATTCTTCCGAGAAATTCATCTCCACCACTCTCGAACTGTTGCAAAAGTTTGCTGCACTCCGATTTTCTTGTTTCTTTGTGTGCCACAGTTAACATCCTGGGAACCCACCTGGCACAAACCTTTTTTAACGCCAATACTTTCAGTTTTGTGCAAACACTTTCTTTTCCCATCCCAATGTAGCGTGCCAATTCGTTAACTGTGATGCGTCTGTCAGCAGTCACCAATTCGTCAACTCTCTGCGAATTGTCTCGAGTGTGTGCAGCACGAGGCCTGCCGCTGCGAGGACAATCCTCAATATTGCCGTGCCCGATTTCATCACATAACCTGCTTGCCCACCGACTAACTGTACTGCGATCGACAACAACATCTCCATACACCTTTTTCAACACCTTGTGGATGTTTCCCACTGTCTCGTTTCCACAGTGTAGGAATTCTATGACAGCACGTCGCTTCTGACGAACGTCAAGTGTAGCAGCCATCTTGAAGACATGCTGTGACGGCGCAACTCACGGGAACAGTTTGAACTAAATTGAAAACAAGCGGGAAGGCTGTATCTACACACTGTAAAACTTTCACACATGCAGAATGAAAACTGTATTTTTACAAAAATAGTGTGTATTTCTTTTGGAGTGACCCTCGTACTTTTTATCCATCGTAGCAGTATGGTAAAGGCCATTTAGTTTTTTCTTCATGACCTCTGTTTCTCTATGGCGTATTTTACAGACCTTTCTCCACGTCCCTGATTTTAGCTGCCTTCTCTTCCGTTGATTGCGGTTAACATGTGGTCGTTTTTACCTCCTCTCTTTGTCTTCGTGTTCTGCAGTTCTGACGTGGGTGCGTGTGACTTTAGTTGTTTTTGCGCCCTAAAACAAAACAAAACGAACTAGGACAACCCACCATTCTACAAACCAGAGATAACACTGGCGAAGGTGCATCACATTAGTTTAAAATTGGTTCCTCAACCAACTCTATTCACCAGAATTAGCCCCAAGTGACTTCTTCTTGTTTTCTAACTTGAAAGTATGGCTTGCTGGGAAGAAATTCTCCTCGAAAGAGGAAGTTATAGTTGCACTCGACAAGTATTTTTCAGAAACTTCCTGGCAGATTACAACTGTGTGCAGGACCGAGACTCGAACTCGGGACCTTTGCTTTTCGCAGGCAAGTGCTCTACCAACTTAGCTACCCAAGCACGACTCACGGCTCGTGCTCACAGCTTTACTTCTGTTAGTACCTCGTCACCGAGCTAGGTGCCGCAGTGGTAGCACACTGGACTCACATTCGGGAGGACGACGGTTCAATCCCGTGTGCGGCCATCCTGATTTAGGTTTTCCGTGATTTCCCTAAGTCGCTCCAGGAAAATGCTGGGATGGTTCCTTTCAAAGGTCATGGCCGACTTCCTTCCCCATCCTTCCCTAATCCGATGAGACCGATGACCTCGCTGTTTCGTCTCTTCCCCCAAAACAACAACAACAACAACATCAACAACAACAACAGTACTTCGTCTCCTAGGTTCCAAACTTTACAGAAGCTCTCCTGCGAACCTTGCAGAACTAGCACTCCTGAAAGAAAGGATATTGCGGAGACATGGCTTAGCCACAGCCTGGGGGATGTTTCCAGAATGAGACTTTCACTCTGCAGCGGAGTGTGCGCTGATATGAAACTTCCTGGCAGATTAAAACTGTGTACAGCACCGAGACTCTAACTCGGGATCTTTGCCTTTCGCGGGCAAGTGCTCTACCAACTGAGCTACCCAAGCACGACTCACGGCCCCTGCTCACAGCTTTACTTCTGCCAGTACCTCGTCTCCTACCTTCCAAACACACAGTTTTAATCTGCCAGGAAGTTTCGTATCAGCGCACACTCCGCTGCAGAGTGAAAATCTCATTCTGGAAGCATCCCGCAGCCTGTGGCTAAGCCATGTCTCCGCAATATCCTTTCTTTCAGGAGTGCTAGTTCTGTAAGATTTGCAGGAGAGCTTCTGTAAAGTTTGGAAGGTAAGAGACGAGGTACTGGCAGAAGAAAAGGTGTGAGGACGGGGCATGAGTCGTGTTTGGGTAACTCAGTTGGTAGAGGACATGCCCGCGAAAGCCAAAGGTCCCGAGTTCGAGTCTCGGTCGGGCACACAGTTTTAATCTGCCAGGAAGTTTCATATCAGTGCACACTCCGCTACAGAGTGAAAATCTCATTCTGGAGTATTTTGCAGAGTTTGGCAGAACCTATTTTTCCGATGGTATGAAAAAGCTGGAAGGCCGCTGGAGCAAGCGTATATCCCTCGAAGAAGACTATGTCGAGAAGTAAAGGTGAGTTGGTTGCGAAACAATCGTTTTTTCTTGGTTTTTACCGCACATTTTGAACCACCGTCGTAGTTTTCTTGGTTTTTACCGCACATTTTGAACCACCGTCGTAGTTTTCGAGAGGGAAGGAGGAGGGGGAAGGGGGAGGGTGCAACTCTGGCAGTTCTGCCGAGGCCGCCGCATCACCTCGGCACGGCTCTGTCTCGGGCGACGACCGGCAGGCGCAGCGCGAGTAACAGGCCGGGACAGCGCGGTCACGTGCAGCCTCACCGGAATGCAGCCGACGTCAGCCTCGTCAGAGTCACGCGCTCCGCGGAAGGCCCTGACTGCCCGTCTCGTGGCCGGCGGGCCGCGCCTGCTTTCTCCTGCGTCACGAGGCGCGGAAAGCGCGCACTCACCCCGCGGGACGCCGCGTCTGAGTCGGCGCGTTCTCGGCTCCTTCCACAGGCGCCGTCGATCTTACAAGGGGAGGCCACGACGTTCGGAACGCGGATTTAGTGCAAACTTCGTACACTCGTAGTACTCCACGAGGACAACAAAATGTGTCAGCAGTAGCGCGTACTTCTGAAGCGTTACTGACAAAATCGCTAGATAATTTCGGTCGTCATATATATCGAGTGGTGCCGGCACGTATCTCAGCGTGTTCGGTCAGAGGGCTCCGTGCTCTCTGTAATTAAAAAAACTAAATCAAGGAATCAACGATCAACTGGAAAGGATGTCTTGTGACGTCCGCCCAGACCAAAAGCAACGAACGATATCGAACAAAATGAAAAAAAAAGCGTGTTAGGTCAGTGCCTTAGCTTACCTTTACAATAAAAAACTGAGCGAACGGATGAACGAACAAACTGAACGGGTGTCATCGGACGGCCTCCCCGAACAAATTCAGCGAACAATATAGAACAA
Source organism: Schistocerca gregaria (assembly GCF_023897955.1). Lineage (NCBI taxonomy): Eukaryota > Metazoa > Arthropoda > Insecta > Orthoptera > Acrididae > Schistocerca > Schistocerca gregaria. The sequence goes on from NC_064924.1 coordinate 519,456,170, forward strand.
AAAAATTTTTTTTAAAGTGGTTGTCGTTCAAGCCGCTGGATCGCTGGACCGAGTTCCGTTCGTCAGTTTTTTTTTTTTCAACAGTCATTTTCTTTACTATTCATATTACAATTGATATAATGGAAAAAATAAGTGTAATCGGATGAACTTTTATTAAATTTACAATGTTATTTGGCAGTCTACTAATTTTTAATATCAGAAATAATATAATATTCATAACTATCGACTAGTAAACGACCAAACGGATAAAGTGATAACCGAAAAGGTATGCTTGTCCGTGTCTTCAAAACTGTTCGTATTTAATCGAAACAGAACGAGAAACTGCTTCTCGGAAGACGCTATTACATTACACTCGATACTGCATAACCAATTTTCAGCGCCGATTTTCAAGGAATTACTGCGTTATGCCTGGTTTGCTTCCAAAGTATCGTCTGAAAGAGAGATATTTGAAAATGTTAACGAGGTTTGTTTTTCCACGGAAAACGTCAAAAGACATTGCGTATGCGGAAACATAGCATTTATTCAATGCAGCTGGTGCGGTTTTAACTTTATGTTTCCAATGTTTTTACGAAAAATATCATCCTGCAACTTGAACTCGTAATGTCGCAAGCGACGATTAGTTGTGCATCTTTCGAAAGCCGTCTGTGCCGGTCAAAACTTGGAGGTAACAAATCGTTTCAGACTCCTTCCAGGTATAAGTGATTTCTCAAATCATGGACAAGCATACATTTTCAGTATCACTTCATGCGTTTGGTCGTTTACTAGTCGATAGTTATGAATATTACATTATTTGTGATAATAAAAATTAGTAAACTGCCAAATAACATTGTAATTTTAATTAAAGTTCGTCCGATTACACGTATTTTCCCCATTATATCAATTGTAATATAAATAATAAGGAAAATGACTGTGTTGAAAATAAAAAAACTGACTAACGAAACTCGATCCAGCGGCATGAACGCCAAACACTTTCTTTTTTAAAAAAATCTATATTGTTCGTTGAATTTTTTCAGGACGGGCGTCCGATGACACCCGTTCAGTTTGTTCGATGATCCGTTCGCTTTTATTATAAAGGGCAGCTAACGCTCTGACCGAACACGCTGAGCTACCGTGCCGGCACCACTCGGCTGTTGCCGCTTCATAGTTGAAATGGCCACACACACACACACACACACATATATATATATATATATATATATATATATATATATATATATATATATATATATATATATATATATATATATATACGACGACCAAAATTGTCTTTCGATTTTCTCAATAACGCTTGAGAAGTTTGCGCTACTGCTTACACATTTTGTTGTCCTCATGGAGTACTAAGAGTGTACGAAGTTTGCAGTAAATCCGCGTTCCAAACGTCGTGGCCTCCCCTTGGTAGTGAATAATGCTGTGTCAAAAATGCAAGGCCAAGAACAGTACAGTATTATTGCGCATTATTTATGCCAGAGACGCGTCAGTTAAGAGGACCTTACACTTTTCATAATGCTGTCAAACTGTCAATATATTGACCGTCTGAGGGCACGTATTGGCGTATTGTCAATCCCAGAAATATTGATGAGCAGTATACGTGAACCTCAAAATATTCTCAACATTTTCAATACACATTGAACGTGTGAGGTCAAATATTGATTTTTTGACAATATTCTCCATAAAGATGTTGCCAGGGCTTTACCAAACAGCTACGTTGCGTTAGTGTGCACTGTTTATTTTTCCAATTCGCCTTGGTTTGTATCTTACCTTAGATTCAATTTTTAAGGACTCTTTTAAGACAAAAGAATTTTCATAGGCATTGTATATGCCACTTTAGGATAGTTAACGATGCATTCTCTATAACACTGCTTACTTCATTAATTTGAAAATATACACTGAAGCGCCAAAGAAACTGTTATAGGCATGCATGTTAAAATACAGAAATATGTAAACAGGTAGAATGCGGAGCTTCGGTTGGCAACGCCTATATAAAACAATAAGCGTCTGGCGCAGTTGTTAGACCGGTTTGCTGCTACAATGGTCGGTTATCAAGATTTAAGTGAACTTGAACATGGTGTTATAGTCGGTGCACGAATGATGGGACGCAGCATCTCCGAGGTAGTGATGAAGTGGGGATTTTCCCGTACAACCATTTCAAGAGTGTACCATGAATATCAGGAATCTGGTAACACATCGCTGAGGTCGGAAAAAGATCCTGCAAGGACGGAACCAACGACGACTGAAGAGAATCGTCCAACGTGGCAGAAGCGCAAGCCTTCCGCAAATTGCTACATATTTCAATGCTGGGCCATCAACAGGTGTCAGCGTGCGAACTATTCAACGAAACATCATGGATATGGGATTTCCGCTTTCGGAGCCGAAGGCCCACTCGTGTACCCTTGATGACCTCACGACATAAAGCTTTACACCTCGCCTGGGACCGTCAGCACCGACATTGGACTGTTGATGACTGGAAACATTATGCCTGGTCGGACGAGGCTCGTTTCAAATTGTATCGAGCGGATGGACGTGTACGGGATGAATCCATGGACCCTGCATGTTAGCAGAGCACTGTTCTAGCTGGTTGACTCTGTAATGGTGTAGGGTGTGTGCAATTGGAGTAATATGTGACACTGATACGTCTAGATACGATTCTGACAGGTAACAGGTACGTAAGCATCCTGTCCGATCACCTACATCCATTCATGTCCAATGTGCATTCTGACGGACTTGAACAATTCCAGCAGGACAATGCGACACCCACACCTTCAGAATTGCTACAAAGTTGCTCCAGGTACCCTCTTCTGTGTTTACACACTTCCGCTGGCCACTAAGCTGCCCAGACACGATCATTATTGAGTATATTTTGGAAGCCTTGCAACGTGCTGTTCAGAAGAGATCTCCACCCCTCGTAATCAAGGGTTCTATGAATTGCCCTGCAAGATTCATGGTGTCAGTTCCCTCCAGCACTACTTCAAACATCAATCGAGTCCATGCCACACGGTGATTCGGCACCTCAGCGTGCTCGCGGCCTTACACGATATAAGGAAGGTGTACCAGTTTCTTTGGCTGTTCAGTGTATTCTGGATATTGTCCATACACATTGAACGTGTGAGGTCAAATATTGACTATTTGACAATATTCTCCATTCAGATGTTGCCAGAGCTTCACGAACCAGCCATGTTGCGTTAGTGTGCACTGTTTATTTTTTTCAATTCGCTGTGGTGTATGTCATACCTTAGATTCAATTTTTAAAGAGTCTCTTAACATAAAAGAATTTTAATAGGCGTATGCGAGGGTATTAATTATAATGCCACTTTAGGATAGTTAATGTAGGATTCCCTATAACATTTCTTATTGGGATATAGTATAAATTGTTGTGTATCATAGCAGTTTTGAAAAACGCTCCCATGTCGAAAAATACGCCATATATCTGCAGTGACTACTAAGACGTCTGGGAAGTGCGTGTCAGTTTCACCAAATTATCAGAAAGCGCAAAAAGTTTGACGTTAATTTCCTGAGCGCGTTCATGCCAGGCAGATATGATTGTTTCGTAGGTTTCCATAGAATTTTACTAATTGTGCTTGCTGATATTAACAGAACTAAACTTCGAGCATTAGAATGATTTGTCTGTCGCCAGAGACCCCTAAGTTACTCCTGATATCCTGTCAAATGCGACTGCCTCTCATTACCGTACTTTGCTTTTTTATTTTATCTCATATCAACATTTATAACTTGTCATACGATGCAGAACTCGTCGGAAAATAGTATATAATATCTTTTTGGTCCGCAATTCTGATTTCAGTCAGTAAATTAACGTACGACCAGTGGCTCCTATTTTCAACCAATCTCGGACCCATTTCCTCTTTTTCGGGCCGGCCGGTGTGGCCGAGCGGTTCTAGACGCTTCAGTCTGGAACCGCGAGACCACTACGGTCGCAAATTCGAATCCTGCCTCGGGCATGGATGTGTGTGATGTCCTTAGGTTAGTTAGGTTTAAGTAGCTCTAAGTTCTAGGGGACTGACGACCTCCGATGTTCAGTCCCTTAGTGCTCAGAGCCAATTGAACCATTTGAACCTCTTTTTCGTTGTTTTCTGTTGCTTGTAAGCTATAGCTAATATAATTCTAGCACACGCTTTCTTCTAGGAATTCGACATCTTACCCTCGTGAAATCGCAATGCCAACTGACAGTTTTTGTCTGTATTATTGATGGTGTGAAGTCGCTTCAGTATATTGATGGTTTGACAAACTAGTATTGTCAATACATATTGAACATGTGCAGGTCTCTTAACAACTTTCTGAAAGAGATAACTGCCATGTACAAGTATCAGGCAAAGTATCAGAGACATAGTTAAATGGGCTGCATGATTTGTTCTCTCACTTTCGTATTATGAATCACTAGACTTTAATCGAACCAAAGTCATCGTCAAAATATTTATCTTCGGTTATATAAACGAATTTTGTTGGAAATAAATGCGAGAAAATTTGTGTAATTTTCTAATTTACTGGCTGTTAGCACGACTCGGTTGATATGGTTGTGAAAAAAGTAGATGACCAAACCACAGCCGGCCAGAGTGGCCGAGCGGTTCTAGGCGCTACAGTCTGGACAATGCGACTGCTACTGTCGCAGGTTCGAATCCTGCCTCGGGCATGGATGTGTGTGATGTCCTTAGGTTACTGAGGTTTAAGTAGTTCTAAGTTCTAGGGGACTAATGACCACAGCAGTTAAGACCCATAGTGCTCGGATCCATTTTGAACCAAACCACAGGTTTTAAACTTTGCAATAGTGTGTCTACGCAGCCACTGACATAAACATAAGTATAACGATCGTCAAAGATCATCATAAAGACATCCCAGTTTGCACCATGCGATCTGTGGTATGTCATGGGAACACGTAATGGGACTTTTTATTATACAGGCTGGTTACATTATCTTTGAAGTGGGCAGAGAATGCCAATGCTTACGCAATATGATGTGAAGAGCCAACTTTCTCGAAAGAGTCGAATATTTGGTATATGATGAATTATAAAATAAGGAGTTAAACATTGTTGTGAATTACAAACATGTTTAAAAAATTTAGAACTTTGCCTTCGTAACGGACACGACGCCGTCCGGTGATGTGGAACTCGCATGTATTTCGACTGCAAACGTTACCTACGCGCTGCGACACGGCAATGGGCGAAAAACTGGCATGGAAGGCGTTTTATACAGGCCTTATTAGTGTGCTTAGAGAATTTACAACAGCCATAAGATGACTATCGGAATTTTTTAAGGATGGACGGAGGAATCTTTCAACGAACTGGTGCACTTCCTTACACCTTATGTACACTAAAGGTTGGATTTCACTTTCCGCGTAGCTGGAATCGATCTCTAAGAGTACTGTACATTACTGTAGAGAATCGGTGGATTGCGCTGTCATGCATATTTGCAACTAATAATTCAAGCTTCTGAAGCGAAAAATAAGCAGTTGCACTGTTATTTTCCTGCACCTAAACGCTCTCATTGACTTTTTCTACAGCTAATTGCCGAATAATTATTAATGTGTAATCAAACTACTCCCCTGAATGCAACTCAGTACAAGATTTCATTCATCTGTCTTTCCTGATGCATTTATATTCACATGACGTCGCTGTATCAACTGTTTGCGAGTCAGCAAACCACGAAATCTCGGGAGGAACTGCCATGTATTGCACAATATCACCCTCACATGGTAAAATACGTTGCGCAACATACCGAGCGAGCGTCAATATTTTTAAAGCTCTGCAGTCTCCTTCAACATATTGCGCAAACCGTCAATAACACTCTTACAATAGACGACCGACTTTATTCCGCAATATTCAGTATTGTGCGATAAACGTTGACCATGTGAGAGCTCCTTTATTTACATTGCCCTATGACGACGTCTCAGGGTCAGAAGCTGTGTCGATTTCCACGCCACTAACCCTATTACATGACCATTTTCATTTTATTCTCTACTAATAGGTGAGCATGGAATAGCCAAAAAACACTGATAACTACTTTGGAAACCACCAAGAACCATGATTTTTTTTTTTTTTTTTTGAGAGAGAGAAAGGTGATGTATCAAATAAAAGCATGCGACCTCGTAGACCATCATATAATAATTTATTAAGTCAGGATCGTCTAATCATTACAAACATTCACAACGCCGGTTTTAACATATTGTTCTCTTCTCCTGACGTAATACACTGCTTGACAATTGCTAAGGAACAACTAATACTTGGTAACGAAAACTGCCAATAGCTACGCAACAACCGACAACTGCTGCGGAACGCCTAATCAATGAGAGTAAAACGAAATGTAGAAGGTGGGACGTGTTAATTGCTCGAGCACTCTGTATGCATTCGACAGTTCTTGCAGTACTGTGTCTGACGAAGGTTTTTGTGCAACCGATTACTGCGACAATCCATGAGGTACGGCAACATGTCTGCAGGACATCATTTGAGGGCTTATGATAGTGGACGAGTAGCTGAACGGCTCGAAATCAAAGTGTCAGTACTTTGGCCACGGTAGTGGGTGAGGGTGAGTCCAAAAGTGCCATCTCGCGATTAAAAAGGGCCGCTAAAGGTGGACATGCCATGCGATAGCATGCTGGCGGTCGTAGACGGACCAGCACACAGCAAGAGGGTAGATATGTTGCCCTAGTAGTGAAAAGGAACAGATATCTGACTCCTAGGCAGATCGCTGCAGACAGTGTAACAGCTACCTCTACGCGTATCTCTACCAAAATCGTTTCATGGCTGGTTTATATACGCGAAGCCTGTTAAATGCACCCCACTTCAACCACGCCATCGTCGAGAAGGGGTTCATCGGTTTAGGGAACATGTTGATTGATCAGTAACAGTAGTCTAAGATGATGTTCTTCGACGAAGTCCGTTTCACTGCGACAAGTGACTCTAGTCACCAGTTAGTGTGGATAGTGAGAAGACACACATTACACCCCACAGAACGTCCATGAACGTCATTGGTATGGCCTAGGCGTTATGGTGTGAGCCGTATTATGCATCCCATCAAAAAACAAAATCAGCAGCAGTAGTCTGATGATGGTTGCATCTTCGACTTGGTCGGTGGTGGTGAACCCACGAGATCCCACTACCTGTTTTTCTCCTATGTCGCGGGGTCTTAGCGATACACGTAACATCCGTCCATGGTGATCAGGCAGCTAAAGAAGTTGACCTTCGGTGGCCTCACACAGCTGCTGTTGTTTCCGTTGCTGCCTGTGAACCAGGTCCAAAGAGGTAGAATACGACAAAGGGGCAACACCGCGACCACAGTGAAGAAAACTGAACAGACCTCTAGTTTTGCTTAATCAATCAATAAGAAAATTTTCAATTGTTAGCGATTAGCAGTTACAGTGAGAAAAAAATATTACTTCTTAGTATAGCGTGCTACCACTTCACACGGGGTGTTCAAAAAAAGTGTCTAATACTTTGAGAGGTGGTAGTACTCACCAAAACAGGAAAAATAAGTTCACTAAACATGGATCCGGAAACGCATACTTTCTGCGACAAACACATGTTACAAGAGGTATTTAAGGTGGCTCCCATTCATGACAATGTACTCTGTGCCCTCCGGCTCAAATGGTTCAAATGACTCTAAGCACTATGGGACTTAAAATCTGAGGTCATCAGTCCCCTAGACTTAGAACTACTTAAACTAAACTAACCTACGGACATCACACACATCCATGTCCGAGGCAGGATTTGAACCGGCGACCGTAGCAGCAGCGCGGTTCCGGACTGAAGCGCCTAGAACCTCTCGGCCACAGCGGCCGGCTCTGCCCTCTGGTGTAAGGAATGACGCACCCTTTGAAGTATACCCGGTTGTTGTACCTGCTGGCATGCATTGAAGACGCGACCCTGTAGTGTCCGCACATCGTTGATTGGTTTGGCGGAGACCGATTCCTTCAAGTGTCTCCATAACCGAAAGTCTAGAGGACTGAAGTATGGGGAACGAGCACATGCATGAACCACATTTGGATTCCTTGCTGCAATACCACAGCGTGCAGCAAGGTAGGCAATACGTTAATGAGAAAGTCCAGATAAGCGCCCCAGTTGAAGTTTGTGGTAGCACGTATCGCCCTATTAATCTATGACCAAGTACGCCTACTCATAAGTTGATTGAGAATCGGTCTGAGGCCCTCTTTCCTGAATTGCTTGGGGATTTATGTCTGCCCATACGTGCTGGTTATGGAAATTCACAACACAATCTCTTGTGTACCCTGCCGCAACGGTAAATAAAATCTTGGATGTGAGCAATGGTTCTGCGGCACATTTCTGCAGCAGCCATTGACAGAACTGCCGTCTTCCATGATGATCCTGTGGCCTTAGGGCCTGAACGCGCTGAACATGATATGGGTACAGCATCTGTTCGTGAAGTATTCCCCCCTCCCCCATAAGAGGGTGAGACAAACGTTCTGCTGCTGCTAATCTTCACACGTTGGTTCTAGGGGTTTCTTCCACGGAACGTAGCACACGCTCTTCCATGTCAGGCGAGCGGACTGTGCGGCCTTCTGAGATTCACAGGTACCTGTGTCCCCCAGACGACGGAAAAGTTTACCGAACAGCTTATCAGAGGACACTCTGCGCAGTCGATATTTTATAGGGCACAGCCTCGCACGATATGTCCATGTGCTAAACCATAGCGGCATATCATATCCGCCATTTCGCCTGCCGAGTAGTAGGCTTCCATTGCTAACAAGTGGTGTCAGAGAGAAAATGTAAATGTACTACACCATTTGTACGCACAAACAGCGCAATAACGAAAACACGTAAGTGAATATACGTTTGGAAGAAGGTAAAACACTACGACACGCACCCAGGTTGACAGTACTGTACAATAAGACACACAAATGTAGCGAAAACTAACGTAGTCTGCAACACGAGTGTAACCACACAACTGACTGCAGGCCACTTAATGGTAGGTATAGTATTATGAGTAAGACATCATAATAAACTAAGACATCATAATAAACTGCCGACACATTTGACGGAGCGCCATTGCAACGACTGCGCCGATTTCGACAAACAAGCGTGTTTATCTCGGGAAGCATGCGTTTCCAGACCCATGTTTATTGGACATATTTTTCTTGTTTCGATGAGTACTCTCAAAGTATTCTACACTTTTTTTAACATTATGAATACAAGTGCGATCCACATAAACCTGAACAGCGTTAGTGAGTCATAGCAGTGGAACCAATAATGAGACACATTTGCAATTTTGAAGGTGATAATACTGAAACGAGAGACTACATAGATACATACATAGATACAAAGTCCTGAAAGCAAGTGTTGGAATGCCCTCCACCAGCATCAATGCACTACTGTGCTTGTTTCACCATGTTCTATGAAATGTACCTTTGCCAGTGTTGCTTATTTCGTGTATATTTTTGTAATCTTGGCTTTTAAGATACCCACAAGAAAAAATCCAGGAGGCTTAGGTCAGGTGATCGAGGTCCAACAAATTTCTTGAGATTGTTCGCCTACCAAAGAAAGTGGTTACAATTTGCATGACAGCGTTAGGCGTGTTACACGTCGCTCCATATTGTTCGAAATAACATTCTGTAAGTTCAACATCATCCGGCTGCTCCAAAAAAGTACTGAAGATGTCTGTATAAACTTTGATGTCTACGGTTACACCAAAGAAAATGGAGTCAACAATCTGAGCACACTTCAACCTTTTCATCAGTTTCGTGGGTGATATGGAGCTTGACTAGCCCGGTACCTGTTGTTTTGTGTGCTAAAGTACCCTGACAGATGGAACCACGCCTCATTTGTTAACCAAGTTTAGGAGAGAGTTTCTGGATGTTGAATAAGAAACCCCTGAAACCATCGACGGTAACGCATTCCTTTCTCACGAGTTGTTTACTCGAATGGTTGCATCACGTGCACACTGTATGCTCGCAATGCCAATTTCTTCATTGATCTCTGACATGCCAGTCTCCTGGCACAATCGACGCAACGCTTTCTTTGGAGAGTTCTCTAGGCGTCTTAGAACATCCTCACTGACCTCTGAACGCAGTGATTGTCCATGTATACCACTGTTACTATTTAGCACACCAGTTGTCTCCAACTTCCTTACACTCGCTAAAATTCGCACCCATTGAATTCTCTCCGGAATGCCCGCTGTGTCGTAACCAAAAAGTGTGTTTTCATATGTGTTTCCACAATAAAAACCCGCTCTGTAAGTGTGTAATGTCTGTTTTCTGCCAGCTAAAGACTGCGAACGAAGCACTAATTTGTTCGTTATTGCCACGCTACCCGAACTAGACACTTAAAGCCTTCACAAACCGCACCGACGAAGCTGCCAGCTAACACGAGCCGAGCAGGCGAGGCATTATACGGGGCAAAGGACCCCGTGTGCAGTAACAACAATCAACTTGCCAACAATGGGCAGTACTGCTGATTCTCCCAGAGCTACTGAGGCCGTTAAATCAGCTTTCCCATTTCTACGAGCTTTCTGAGGGAAATTATGACCCACTGAAAGAGTTCAGGTTTGGGTGGATCGCCCTGCACATAGTCTCTCAGCCGCAGAATGTCCTCTCAAAACCTGGCCATTGATAGTACAGCGTGGCATTGCTGGGAACGTCTCACAGCTTCGCTATGAACGAGCGCTGAAAAGTAATGCCTCTGGATTTTTAATGTGAAAACTCTAAAAACTTTTTAAATAAAACAAGTGTTATAATCATTCTACATATTTAGATCTCACGTCTACGTATTTATTTCTCAACACACCTTGGAGACGAACACAATTCTCCCAGCAAAAGACCAGTTTCTTGATCCCATCACTGTAGAATGTCTGACCTTTTTGATGTAGCCATAACCTCACCTTTACTGCACCGCTTCGTCACTGTCAAAGTGACGAAGTCGAAGGTGTTCTGTTTTGGAAACAGATGAAGATCGGATTGGACCAAGTCACGACTCTTTGGAGGATGGTCGACGAGAATGAAACCAGGAGTTAGATAGTTTATAACGATATGTTTACGTAATGTGTATACATAAACATACAGTTATAAATGTCCCCGTTCGTAGTCGCTAATTATAACAATATGTTTACTTTTGTGCTGTAACATATAGCTATAATCAGCGGTGGAAATATATTTGCGAACGCCGACCGTGTGCCGCTGCCTCTTGTTGGATCGTCTGATCAGTCGGAAGTTGCATTGCAGAGGAGAGTAAATGCCTATTCAAAATATAATTACTTTTGGATAGCTCAACATGAATTTCCTAAGGGACTATAGTTTATCATGCATTTACCAGTAGAATGTGGGGCGGAGAAAATATTTCGCCGCATACAACTTCCGTCCGATTTCGACGAAAGAATTCGTGACTGTGAACTCTCTATTTGGCAGAAACATAAAGAAAATTAAATAACTTCATGAAGGAGTGAGACATAGATTCTACACTAAATAAATAGTCCATACACCAATTCCATTTAAATCTGAATTTATGGCTATTAATAGAAGAACTTACACTACAATGAAGAATTTTAACATGGATGTCGTTTTGACTGGCACTTCTCTTCTCGTAATGACAATAATTCCTTTGACGTTTTCACATACACGTCGCACAATAAATATACTGCTTGCAGTATTGCACTCTTAGTATTGCACTTTTACTTTACACTAAAATATTATTATTTTAACGATAATTATACGGCGGCAAGACATGCGCGTCCGACACAAGTTACAAGAGACAAGAGAAGAATGAGTAACTGTTCATCGAGAATATCTCGTACATAAAAAAAAAGAAATGTGTAAAAGTATTCTTCTTCTGTCCGTTTTTCGCGCCGCGGTTTTCAAAGTCAATAACTCATTGCATCTCTGACGGCGCTTCGGCGATAAACAAGTTACGTCACAGGTCGTTCACCTTTTACATTCTCGCAACATTATTTGCTAACTGTAGCTGTTGCCGAGCGACTGCTCGATTAGTGAATGATTTAAAATGATAAGGCAATCACATAATGTTACAAGTTGCAGATGTGGCAGCGCTAGTGTGTGGTCTGGTATTGTCATGGTGAAGGAGAGGGTGCTCCATGTATGGATGAAATCTGCGGACTCGTGTTGTCAGATTTCTGAGGGTCTCGCAGGACACCGACAAACGATGCGGTGACAAACGTCATTGGGTAGCGATATGCACATTCGCACATGGCGGTAGTATCGCGTACACAAGATAGAATAGGGCAGTGCTTTGGCGGAACTGTCATTGGTGCTCAGGTGTTTCACACGAAAAGGTTTCCGACGTGATTACGGCAGCACGACGGGAATTAATACATTGTGAATGCGGAATGGCAGTTGGAGCTGCACCATAGAACATTCCATTTGGGAAATCGTTGAGGAATTCAATATTCCAAGATACACAGGGTCAAGGGTGTGTCAAGGATACCAGATTTCAGGTATTACCTCTCACCAAGGACAACACAGTGGCAGGCGACCTTCACTGAACGACCGAGAGCAGTGGAGTTTGCGTAAAGTCGACAGTGCTAATAGACAAACAGCACTACATGAAATAACCATAGAAATCTCAATCTCAATGTAGACTATTGTAGTGTGCTTTGTTCAAATGGCTCTAAGCACTATGGGACTCAACTGCTGTGGTCATCAGTCCCCTAGAACTTAGAACTACTTAAACCTAACTAACCTAAGGACATCACACACATCCATGCCCGAGGCAGGATTCGAACCTGCGACCGTAGCAGTCGCACGGCTCCGGACTGCGCGCCTAGAACCGCGAGACCACCGCGGCCGGCTGTAGTGTGCTGCGAATACATTGAAAGAAAGATCCTTTATCATTTAGCTATAATATAGCAGCTCAGCAACTGGAAGCAGTTAATTCTATAAATTATCTGGGAGTAGGCATTAGGAGTAATTTAAAACTGCATGACCATATAAAATTAATCGTTGGTAAAGCAAATGGCAGACAGATTCATTGAAAGAATCCTAAGGAAATGCAGTCCGAAAACAGAGGAAGTAGGTTACAGTACCCCACTGCTTCGATACTCCATACCAGATAGGGTTGATAGAAGAGAGAGAGAATATCTAACGGAGAGCAGCGCTTTTCGTTACATGATCATTTAGTAATCGCGAAAGCGTTACGAAGATGCTAGATAAAATCCAGTGGAAGTCTCTGACAAGAAAGACGCTCAGTAGCTCGGTACGGGATTTTGTTGAAGTTTCGAGAACATACCTTCACCTAGGAGTCAAGCAGTATATTGCTCCCCCCTACGTATATCTCGCGAAGAGATCACGAGGGTTAAAATCAGAGAGATTAGGGCCCACACAGAGGCCTACCGACAATCTTTCTTTCCACGAACAATACGACACTGGAATAGTAAGGGGAACCGATAGAGGTACTCAAGGTACCCTCCGCCACACACCGTCAGGTGCCTTACGGAGTATGGATGTAGATGTAGAAATCAATGTAGTACGTACGACGAACGTAACAGTGTGGCGAAATTCACCTTTAATGGGCTACGGCAGCAGATTACCAACGTCGGTGACCTAGCAAACAGCGTGACATCGCCTGCTGCGCCCCTACTTGGCTCGTGGCCAAATCAGTTGGACCCTAGCCGACTGGAAAACCGTAGCCTGGTCACATAAGTCCCAGTTTCAGTTGGTAAGAGCCGATGGTGGGGCTCGAGTTTGGTGCAGACCCCACGAAGCTATGGACCCAAGTTGCCAACAAGGCATTATGCAAGCTGGTGGTGGCTCCATAATGGCCTGGGCTGTGTTCATATGGAATGGACTGGCTCATCTGCTCCAACTGAACCGCTAATTGAGTGGAAACGGTTATGTTCGGCTTCTTGGAGACCATTTGCAGCCGTGCAGTAACTCCATGTTCCCAAACAACCGTGTCATGTCACCGGATTGCAATTGTTTGCGATTAGTTTGAAGAACATTCTTTACAATTCGAGCGAATTATTTGATTGCCCAGATCTCCCGATATGACTCCCATCGGACATTCACGTTATATGATCGAGAGGTCAGTTCGTGCACAAAATCCAGCATTGGCCAGCCTTTCGCAGTTATGGACGGCTATAGAGGCAGCGTGGCTCAGTATTTCTGCTGGGAACTCCCAACGACTTGTTGAGGCCATGCCACTTCGTGTTGGATCCCTACGCCGGGCAACAGGAGGTCCGACACGATATTGGGAGGTACCCATGACTTTTAGCACGTGACTGTGTGATGATCTCACTTCGCTAATGCTAATGGTTCGTGAGATTGCGATGAGATGCACGTGCACATCTAGGCATACAGCGTGGTGATTTCCGCCTGAAGAGACCCAGTAACATTAGACACAGCCAGTAGCCTTCATTTACTCACATAGTTCCTCATTTTTAGGAACGGATTCTCTCTGTACTGAAAATACAGAAGACAAATCGCGGACGACTGAGAATAAACCGGTGTATCTCCAGCAACAGAAAAACGCGATCATCAGTTCGGTGGCGTTCGACAAAGGTGTTGATGGCGTAATTTTTTCTATTATCGTCATTGTACACCAAATGAAAGAACAAGAACCTCGAGTAATAAGTAAGGTCACAAGTGAATGCATCAGCCCCGGATGATTCATTAATCCCACACTGCGTCCAGAGCACAGATTAGTACCGTGGGAATTCTTGGACAATGGGACGGAACCTGAATATGAATTATGAGAACTTAGGACCTAGTTCTTGGGTACAAACGACAGCGCAGCTTGACGTTTTTAACACACACTCACACACAATATTGAACGAAAGAATTACAGCGTCAAGTGTCGCTTGAAATCCTTGTTGGCACTAAATTAAAAAGTTCCGGAATTTATTGTGGGATTTTAAGGCCCTTGTTTTAATAAAGAACAAGAGAGTAACGGGCCTAAAAATGACGACACTGTCATTGAATCGGAGAAATTTTGACGCATCTTGCTTATTCTTAGAAAATTATTGATTATATGAATTACGTAAACAAATTACGTTTCATGTTGTACACAACACAAAACTGGTGTACATACTTAAGCTGCTGTCGACAAACTACGTTTGATGGTCTATAAGATTCTAGACTGCTGTTCATATTTCAGTTTATCTCTAGTGAACCAACTATATGAGGGACATAAAACACTAAAAATTACTCGCACTACAGAAGAGATAAGTAATCACAAGGAAAGTGAAAGCGGAAACGTTAGTAAATTAAACAGCAAAAAGAGTGGAACGACTGTGAAGAACGTAAGACACTGACCCATTATTTCATTAAAACCACTTTTTGTATATATGAAGTCGACATTGCGTATTGCACGTGACATGCATTGACAAACCTATTGTATTGTAGCTCGCGTCACGTGCTTTCACGCATAGAGGCGGAGCAGTGGCGGAATGAGAACTGCGCATGAGCGGCAGCAGAGAGCGGGTAAACGAAGTCGACGTTGCCGAACTGCATTGCTGCGGACAACAGTCAGGCATATTTGCTTACGGTACATCGTATTATAAAAATTCAGACGTATGAAGGGAACAGTAAATATTAAAACCAATTTCGGTCAGTAATCATGAGAGAAATAGTAATACACGTCTTGACGACGCTACGTCCACTGCTCCACAGATTTAGTCTGTGCGAAGTCGGGAGGCGAGAACAGCTGACAGCTTTGTGAAGACGTGAAGTACAATTTTTTTTTCAAAATGACAATTGTCTAGCGACAAGATCATTGAAATTGCTTGCTATTATTACCACTTATAGCGATTTGAACTTTATTATAAGTAAAAAATTTAATACAAAACAAAATTAACTTCACACCTCAAACCAAAATCATTATATTTGCTTGACAACTACTTGTACTCAGTAGGATTTTTGAAAATGTGTATAAAGTTTATGTGTTGATGTGTTTGACTGTAGTTAAATGTAATCACTACGCATTAAAAAAATTAGTGGTACAAAAGACTAATGAAAAGACTGTGGTAAAAATGGTCAATAAGTTGTCATATTTTTCGCTGTTAACGGGCATTAAGAGTGTAAACTAACTCGTTCGACATTACAGCCAGAGACCGAATTTATAATCCATTGAAGAAGCAACCTGCGAATAACTCCAGGGAACGGTGACCGATAACATCGAAAACCACCGATATCTCGACACGTAACTTACTGTCATTTTAGAGCATCATCCAGTTCGTGCCTTCAAATGACCTTGGTTTACATGTGGAAACATCGGACTTCTGACGAATTTATGCAGCTGCATTCTCGCGTGTTATTAGACCATGCAACATGGTGGGAGAAGCGTAACTTCTCCTTGGGCAATTTGTGAACATTCTAGTCTGCATGATTCAATGGACAAACGTCCTAACCAACAAGGCTACGAAATTTTCATTATTATGAACGCAACTGATGTGTTGACGAGCACATGTTGTAAACCACAAGTCTTAAAAACTAAGAAATCTTATTATTACCTCGTTCCAAAGTCTACATCGTAATACCACCGTCACTTCTATTTGAGTCTGTTTCCGAACAATCTGTAAATTTGCAGTCATAGATCCATCATCACTTCCCTGTAAAATTATTCTTTCTGAAGCTTTTCAGCATGCCGCACAGACTGTGCCCACGTTACACTGACAGTTACACGTGGGTAAACGCAAAACTGCGTTACGCCATTCACGTGCAAGGAAGTCAAGTTTGTACGTTGTCACGTGACTTGTATAAATTAACGAGCTGCAGCAGATCGACACTAATCTGGTTTATACAGTGATTAATATTTTTATTCTTAAGCCAGGGAAAATACCCGCGTTTCTGGTGTTTGTACTTGGTGTTTTCTCTGTTCCAGTTGAAATATAACTGACAATGACCGACTTCGAAGCAAGGTTTGGCAAGAATTGTGAATCATGTCACGAGACTGACAGCGTTTATTTCTGCGTGGTAGTCACTGCTGTATTTGTTACACGTAAATATAAATTTACTGTCAGAAACAAATCCAGAAGAAGAGCCAGCATGCAGAATAATTATCCGAGAACTTTAAAACCGCCAGTACCATCTGTAATTTTCCAGCAGATCTTCCTGATATGATTCTAATTGATACATGTTTCCTCAAGGTAATACGCTATTGAACGACCTTCTACTCTTGTATCGTGAATTTTTGTATGGGATGCAGTTGGTGCTGCCCCTATGTCACTTCTTTGAATTAAAAACTCTCTTCTTAACATTTCTGGAACCAACGTCTTTTAAAATTCTTTACATTGACAAATCACTTAGCATTGAAGCCAGTTTTCTTCAGCATAATTGTAATACGTTTTTGTGATGTCAGGCATTCATCATTCACATGGAGCACTTTGAAACATCATTGTTAAAACTATACATTTATGTTACAGGTTCCTTGCGATTTCGGTGCTTTCCAGGCGACACAACACCAACTTTTTCTATGGTACCTACAGGTCTGACACTTTCGTTTACAATTCTCTTTACAGTTCTCTTACCGACACCACATGGTTCTGGAGTCCGTTCTTGTGTCTTCAAATGTCAACAGTAGGAGATCTGCTCTCAAATTCACACGTGGAAAAGTTATAAATGCGGTGAACAATACCCCTCGCCTGCTTGTGGAACACTTCGCACTACTGCCGTCATCTGACCTTTTTTTTCTTTTTTTTTTTATAAATCGTGCTTAAACATTGACAGTGACAGTTTGAAAGAATAATTCGGCTGTCGCAAAGTGCGGCAACAGTGCAGCATGGCCGGCCGTTGTGACAGAGCGGTTCTAGACGCTTCAGTGTGGAACCGCGCGACCACTCCGGTCGCAGGTTCGAATCCTGCCTCGGGCATGGAGGTGTGTGTTCTCCTTAGGTTAGTTAGGTTTAAGTAGTTCTAAGTTCTAGGGGACTGATGACCTCAAATGTTAAGTCCCATAGTGCTCAGAGCTATTTGAACCAAGTGCAACATGTAAGAGCGAGATTCTCGTTCTCTAGCTGTAACTGCTAGCCGCTCGAAAAGAGAATGAATATTATTGGCTGGCAGTGGCTAGTGGAGGGAGATGCGCAGAACGGCTGAAAATTCGGCCGCCTTCCAACAAGACGCGGACTTACGTAGACCACATTATTATTGTACCGCTCAGTGACGACACTTAGGTGGGGGTGAGACAGGGCGTAATCAGGATTGACATCATATGCGCAGCTGACCTTGAACCAATGCCGACAGAGCGATGAGTTTCCCATAGTCACCATTGTGCTCGTTTATTGTGACGTCACCGCCTGTTTCCAGTAACGGCCAAGTGGAATAAAATTGTGGCTGAGCAGTAGGTACAAAGGACCGACAGACTGTCCGCACAAATTTCGCTGACGGCTGTCCTGCCTTAAAGGACGCGGTGTCTCAGAGTTTCAGACAGTGGTCATACTTCGTATTCAGGCCAAGGGGGACGGTAGTTTTAAAATTACTTAAACGTGTGCTGTGCGTGTGCCCCTGTGGTGAAGCCGACCCATAAATGAACCTATGGATCGATTGTGTTCAATGGCCGCAAATATTAAAATAATATCGATTACTGTTTCTTGTGATCTGTCCTAGGCAATCATATGTGTGTATCATGAAACCCGTTCAAAAAATATTCTAAAGTTTGAATACTATCCAAGAAAATTAACTCCAAATGTGCTGCTGAATAATCTTTGAAGAATTTTTTGTATAATTCTGTGATTTTTTAGATGAATCTTTTGTGTCGTCTCGTTGTTACTGTAGGCTTGTAGCATGGGAAGCAAGCAGATGATGTTGTCTGATGGCCGGTATCCTCTTTCCATAACACAACTGCACACATATACTAACATGGTTCTTTATGAACCAGAACAAGAAGTTACTTATCTTAAGCTAGTTGTTGTAGTACAACCTCTTCCATCATCGTCCATGTTAGCCTCACTGCTGGTAGCTAGATACTGACTGACTCTGAGCTAGAGGCTGAGCTAACTGTGGCTACGACTCCCACTGGCCTGCGACTGATGACTCGAGTCGTTGACTCACTGGATCACTGACTGGGTGTCCGGTCCGCGGCGGCGATCTAAATACTGGCGGTCAGGAAGGCGTTGGCGCCACTTTGCCTGCAAGTCTGTTTTTGGCCTCTCTCATGATAGACGCGTTGCTTGCACCTACTATCGATCTTCTCGCAACCTCCTTGCCACCTTGTATGCTGGCGACAGCTTATGCCAACACAAGATCTATTATGATAATAAATCTAGATATCATTTAAAAATTCTATGACTTATTAAGAATGGCAGTCTCTGCAACAGCTAGGGTGAAATAGGTTTATATTATTAAATTTATTAGTAATGGAAGCACTTCTTGGCTTGGGTCCAGTGGCGCTATTATTAAACAGCAGTCGGGACAAAGCTGCACTGCTAATGTGCTCCAGTAAACATGGAGTATGAGTTCCTGCCAAGTGGCACATAGATGCTGACTTAGGGTGGGGGAAGCTGCTTGATTAGCTGCTATCGCAGGCAGACACAGTCGCGGCTACAAGCTAGTTATTTCACATACACAAACAAAGACTACATGCAACTGTTGCACTTGCAACTGATATGTGGTGTGCTTACAGTAAGCAAAGGTTGTTGAAAGAGGAAAAAGTGAGAATGTACTGTACTGAAGTGTCTTTGTCCTGTGGTCAGGTTGTCTCACAGTATTTGAATTTAATTTCTGGCGAATGTTTTTGTCTTACTGGCAGAACTGAGTCATACATACACCTATTATTTGTTGTACTCTTGTGGAATTAATATTGCTAAGATAGTTTTAATTAAAGAAGAAAATTATTGTCCTTAGGTAGAAGTTAAAATTCAGATGTCTTGAGACGAACAGACCACTTTACTTATGGCTTGTATCAGTTGTTATGAGAACTCTGCATTTACATGTGCGTGCACGGTAAAGGGCAAATTTTAATTATTAACGTGCCTCATAAGGCGTCGAGAAAGAATGAGTAACAACAGCGACAAGCAAAAAGGCAGAGTATTTAATACGGAGAGGACAAAGTACTTATTTTGGTCTGCACAGCAGTAAAGTACTTTGTTTAGTTCGCCGCGAATCAAGCGCAATTGTAGAAGAGTATAAATCCGACGTCATTCTGAATCTGGCGAAGTTGGATGATAACAAAAGGAAGATCAAATCGCCTAATTTGCTAAAATCTTCGTCTAGTCAACAGCAGTTTTTCCAGAAAGTAAAGACAGAGAGTGAGGTAGCTACGAAAGTAAGCTTCTTAATTAATAAAGAAAAACCTTTCATGGAAGGCGTTTTCGTGAAAAACAAGAGCGTGATGATGGTTGTATTAGAACTTTCTACAGAAGAAATCAAATTTTTGAGAGCTGCCGCGCGGGATTAGCCGAGCGATGTAATGGATTGCAGTCCTGGACTGTGCGGCTGGTCCCGGCGGAGGTTCGAGTGCTCCCTCGGGCTTGGGATTGTGTGTTTGTCCTTAGGATAATTTAGGTTAAGTAGTGTGTAAGCGTAGGGACTGATGACCTTAGCAGTTGAGTCCCTTAAGATTTCACACACATTTCATTTCATTTTTTGAGAGGTTGTACAGGATGATAGTTCAAAGAAGAGCGCGTGATGTCTCTACCTACCTTTACGGCCAATTAAGAAAAAGCAGCAGAATCCATGGTGTTGATGACAATTTCAATATCACAGAAGAACTGGCATGATTTTGTTCCATGAAACAAAACTTTTAACATTCTCCGAAAGCTCTACATTTCAGTTGCTTACATTTTCTTCTTCTTCGGATTTCCGATGATCCAAGTTTTACTTCCATACAGACATACACCTTCAGGTACTTCTTACTAACTTCCTTAGAAACAATTGCTGTAGTACAGCATACACTATATGATCAAAAGTATCCGGACACCCCCAAAATATACATTTTTCACATTAGGTGCAATGTGATGCCACATACTGCCAGGTACTCCATATTGCCGCCCTCGGTAGTCATTAGACGTCGTGAGAGGGCAGAATGGGGCGCACCACAGAACTCACAGAATTTCAACATGGTCAGGTGATTGGGTGTCTCTTGTGTCATACGTCTCTACGCGAAATTTTCGCACTCCTCAGCATCCGTAGGTCCACCGTTTCCGACGTGATAGTGAAGTGGAAACGTGAAGGGACACGTACAGCACAAAAGCGTACGGGCTGATCTTGTCTGTTAACTGACAGAGACCGCGACAGTTGAAGAGGGCCGTAGTATCTAATAGACTGACCTCTATCCAGACGATCACACAGGAATTCCAAACTGCATCAGGATCCACTGCAAGTACTATGACAGTTAGGCGGGGGGTGAGAAAACTTGGATTTCATGGTCGAACAGCTGCTCATGAGACACGCATCACGCCGGTAAACGCCAAACGACGCCTCGCTTGGTGTAAGGAGCGTAAACATTGGACGATTGAGCAATGGGAAAAGGTTGTGTGGAGTGACGAATCATGGTGCACAGTGTGGCGATTCTATGGCAGGGTGTGGTTAAGGCGAATTCATGGTGAACGTCTCCTAACAGCGTGTGTAGTGCCAACAGTAGGTGGTGTTATGGTATGGTCGTGTTTTTCATGTTTGTTATTTTATGTGGCACTATAACAGCACAGGCTCTACATTGATATTTTAAACACCTTCTTGCTTACCACAGCTGAAGAGCAATTCAGGGACGGCGATTGTATCTTTCAACACGATTGAGCCCCTATTCATAATGCACGGCCTGTGGCGGGGTAGTTACACGACAATAACGTCCCTGAAATGGACTGGCCTCTACAGAGTCCTGACCTGAACCCTGTACAATACCTCTGGAATGTTTTGGAAGGCTGACTTCGTGTCAGGCCTCACCGACCGACATCGATACCTCTCCGCAGTGCAGCACTCCGTGAAGAATGTGTTGCCAATCCCCAACAAACCTTCCAGCTCCTGACTGAACATATGCCTGCGAGAGTGGAAGCTTGAAAGGTGGCTACACTGAGTCACAGCGCCAGAGATTGCGCCAAAGATTATTATTTCGCCGCCTCCACTGGTGCAGTAGTAGTTCAGAGGTTGCCGTGGGCAGTACTTGTTCAGAGGATGTCGAGGGCAGTAGTAGTTCACAGGATATCGAGTGCAGTTGTTGTTTTGTTGGTGTTGGTTGTTCTGTTCGGTTGGTGTAATGTATAGATGGAAGATATTGCAATGATCACAGTGTATTTTTCGTCAATATATATTGAGGTAAAAAAAATTATTTCACATTTCTTTAATGACAATGCCCCTTGGTCACAGGTTCAGTCAACAAAGCATCTGGCTCGTGTTCATGTATTAGACTTGTAATTCTGGTTTCTATGTGCAAGTTTATATGCCAACTAGCTCTGCAGATGATGAAGAAATTGATGAAATGTATGATGAGATAAAAGAAATTATTCAGGTAGTGAAGGGAGACGAAAATTTAATAGTCATGGGTGACTGGAATTCGTCAGTAGGAAAAGGGAGAGAAGGAGACATAGTAGGTGAATATGGATTGGGGGGAAGAAATGAAAGAGGAAGCCGTCTGGTAGAATTTTGCACAGAGCATAACTTAATCATAGCTAATACTTGGTTCAAGAATCATAAAAGAAGGTTATATATGTGGAAGAATCCTGGAGATACTAAAAGGTATCAGATAGATTACATAATGGTAAGACAGAGATTTACGAATCAGGTTTTAAACTGTAAGACATTTCCAGGGGCAGATGTGGACTCTGACCACAATCTATTGGTTATGAACTGTAGATTAAAACTGAAGAAACTACAAAAAGGTGCTAAATTAAGGAGATGGGACCTGGATAGACTGAAAGAACCAGAGGTTGTACAGAGTTTCAGGGAGAGCATAAGCAAATATAGTAGAAGAAGAATGGGTAGCTTTGAGGGATGAAGTAGTGAAGGCAGCAGAAGATCAAGTAGGTAAAAAGACGAGGGCCAATAGAAATCCTTGGGTAACAGAAGAAATATTGAATTTAATTGATGAAAGGAGAAAAAATAAAAACGCAGTAAACGAAGCAGGCAAAAAGGAATACAAATGTCTCAAAAATGAGATCGACAGGAAGTGCAAAATGGCTAATCAGGGATGGCTAGAGGACAAATGTAAGGATGTAGAGGCTTATCTCACTAGGGGTAAGATAGATACTGCCTACAGGAAAATTAAAGAGACCTTTGGAGAGAAGAGAACCACTTGTATGAATATCAAGAGCTCAGATGGAAACCCAGTTTTAAGCAAAGAAGGGAAGGCGGAAAGGTGGAAGGAGTATATAGAGGGTTTATACATGGACGATGTACTTGAGGACAATATTATGGGAATGGAAGAGGATGTAGATGAAGACAAAATGGGAGATAAGATACTGCGTGAAGAGTTTGACCGGGCACTGAAAGACCTGAGTCGAAACAAGGCCCCGGGAGTAGACAACATTCCATTAGAACTACTGACGGCCTTGAGAGAGCCAGTCATGACAAAAGACTACCATCTGGTGAGTAAGATGCATGAGACAGGCGAAATACTCTCAGACTTCAGGAAGAATATAATAATTCCAATCCCAAAGAAAGCAGGTGTTGACAGATGTGAAAATTACCAAACTATCAGTTTAATAAGTCACAGCTGCAAAATACTAATGCGAATTGTTTACAGACGAATGGTAAAACTGGTAGAAGCGGACCTCGGGGAAGATCAGTTTGGATTCCGTAGAAATGTTGGAACACGTGAGGCAATACTAACCTTACGACTTATCTTAGAAGAAAGATTAAGAAAAGGCAAACCTACGTTTCTAGCATTTGTAGACTTAAGAGAAAGCTTTTGACAATGTTAACTGGAATACTCTCTTTCAAATTCTGAAGGTGGCAGGGGTAAAATACAGGGAACGTAAGGCTATTTACAATTTGTACAGAAACCAGATGGCAGTTATAAGAGTCGAGGGGCATGAAAGTGAAGCAGTGGTTGGGAAGGGAGTGAGACAGGGTTGTAACCTCTCCCCAATGTTATTCAATCTGTATGTTGAACAAGCAGTAAAGGAAACAAAAGAAAAATTCGGAGTAGGTATTAAAATTCATGGAGAAGGAATAAAAACTTTGAGGTTCGCCGATGACATTGTAATTCTGTCAGAGACAGCAAAGAACTTGGAAGAGCAGTTGAACGGAATGGACAGTCTCTTGAAAGGAGGATATAAGATGAACATCAACAAAAGAAAAACGAGGTTAATGGAATGCAGTCAAATTAAATCGGGTGATGCTGAGGGAATTAGATTAGGAAATGAGACACTTAAAGCAGTAAAGGAGTTTTGCTATTTAGGGAGTAAAAAAACTGATGATGGTCGAAGTAGAGAGGATACAAAATGTAGACTGGCAATGGCAAGGAAATCATTTCTGAAGAAGAGAAATTTGTTAACATCGAGTATAGATTTAAGTGTCAGGAAGTCGTTTCTGAAAGTATTTGTATGGAGTGTAGCCTTGTATGGAAGCGAAACATGGGGGATAACTAGTTTGCACAAGAAGAGAATAGAAGCTTTCGAAATGTGGTGCTACAGAAGAATGTTGAAGATTAGATGGGTAGATCACATAACGAATGAGGAGGTACTGAATAGAATTGGGGAGAAGAGGAGTTTGTGGTACAACTCGACTAGAAGAAGGGATCGGTTGGTAGGACATGTTCTGAGGCATCAAGGGATCACAAATTTAGCACTGGAGGGCAGTGTGGAGGGTAAAAATCGTAGAGGGAGACCAAGAGATGAATACACTAAGCAGATTCAGAAGGATGTAGGTTGCAGTAAGTACTGGGAGATGAAGAAGCTTGCACAGGATAGAGTAGCATGGAGAGCTGCATCAAACCAGTCTCAGGACTGAAGACAACAACAACAACAACATGTGCAATTATAGTATTTCTGGTTTTTTAATTAGTTCATTGTAAATGGTGTTTAAAATATCTTGTATTGAGGAAGAACCGGCCCAGATACGTGTACGTTGAGTCACACTACTACACACAGAACAGTTACATTTGTGCTTTGTTGTTTCGTAGCTTTTATAGTTGCAGGGGACTTAATTAATCAATTGTGTTAACAGAAATTTCTTGTTATTCTTTATTTTTATTTTATGCAGTCAGATTGCGTGCTAATACTACTCAGGGCCAACCGGTTATGAGACTTCGTAACCGGTCACACAGCTACTAAAATTTAATCTACCTTTCATCCAGAAAGGAGGGCCATTGGTTTAGGAGCTTAAGCTTTGGAATGTGTTCCCTTCACGCTATTATTCCCCTTCTTAAACTTCCTTTCGCTGGCTACATTGTACAGTAGAAGATATTTAGAATCTCCGATAGCAACGGGTTTTGAAGAAAATAATTTATTTCATTTACGAGATGCAACAAGAGAGCGCCAGGCGGGCGAACTTGACAATAATCGACATTGGGACGGGGACAGACGCGGTAGGTCTTTGTCGCCACGAGGCGAAAACTTTGACTATAAACGCTTTTTAACTGTTCGGAAATTTAAGATCTTTCGCAATTCTAATAATGACATACATCCATGTTCATGGTTAGATCAATTTATGTACGCACTTCCACCAAATTGGCCACTAAGTCACAAACTGGAATTTATGTCTGGGTATTTAGGTCCTCAGGGGATTCACTACATTAAGTGAGTATGTGCCGTAGCGTGCGCAGGGCCCCGAGCTGAGGTAGTGCTATTTCCCTTTTAGTTTTCTGCACTGCTGCCTACTCTTTTACTATTCTTTGTATCTATCAAATCAACTCTTCAACTATCAATCTATCTGGAAAAGGAGTTAGAAATTGTAATAATTTTAATGATTTTTATCATGCATTTCTATGGGTATATTGGTCCGAAAACACGCAGGACAGAGTCAAACATAGTCTTATTACGCAGCGTAATTTTAAACAGTCTGAGTTCCGCACGCCGGCAGAATACTTTAAAGACATGATTCGAAAGAGTCATTTCCTTCCCAACCCTTATAGTCCTACTGAATTAATTCGCACTTGTTTAACTAAGCTGCCACAATCGATAAGACACATTGCTATAGCCGGAAGATGTTAAGACGACATTGAAACTTTTAAGACGTTGCTACAAGAACTTGAGTATGACAACGACGACGGATCTTCTTGTAATTTTTTCGGTAACGGTAATCACAATAGATTTTCAGAGAAAAGCGATAATGATCGCAACTGACGTAATAGCGGTAATTTTGAAAATGACAGACGAAACAGACAGGGCAATAGATACCAGCCTTATGACAATAACAGACGTTCTAACATAAATTACACAGACAATTATAATAACAGAAATTCCTACCGGAATGATCAATCATACGGAAACAGTAATCGGTATCGTCAAGACAGAAATCATTCATACAATAATAGAAATTCTTACTACAGAAATAACCAGGATAGTAGATATAACAATAATTTCAGAAGTGTCAGTCGAAATTACACGAGAAGTAGTCATGCAGATAGCCAGGAAAACAGAAATTTTAATAATAGACACAGCCAAGAATTTACATGTAACAGACAGGAGGGACCTAATTATGTGGCAGAAATTCAGAGACAAGTGCAAATCGTAGAAATTGATCCGCGAAATGACGCGAATAATCAAAGACGAGACGCAAACAATCGACAATGACTTGTAGCTTCGGCTTCTGGCAGCAATATAGACGGTTCAGAAAGTAATGACACTACGACTTTACACTACGGACGCTTGGAAGACATGAGAGATATTTTGCTAGGTGAAAAGGAAAATAATGTAGACGCATTTTTACATCTTGTTATTGAAGTATGCGTGAGTAAGAATAGGTTCACTGCAGTTTTAGATTCTGGGAGCCCATTGAATGTTATTATTGAATCAGTTTTTCGTATATGTGGAAGAACTATTGGTTTGAAAATTTTATTTCCTCTTCGCTTCAGGACATCGCTAAGGAGCAAAACAAGGATCCAATCTGGAAGGACATTAAGGAAAAGAGGAGAGGAAAGGAAAGCTTAGCGGTTAGACAGTATTATTTAGTTCGCAATGATATTATTTTTAAACGAAAATCGGTTGACAACTCTGTTTGGTTAGTTTGTATTACTGATGAGTGGGGTAATAAATTGATTTGGTATACACATTTCAGATATGCACTCTTTGGTCCCAAAAAATGCTTTCATAAATTACGAGAAAATTTCTACTTCAGTAATACGGAAAAACGCATTCGATTTGTTCTTGCCAAATGCAAATTATGTCAAAAGGCTAAGCCGCCAGAATCACAGAGCACCGTTGTTTCCTATCATTCCAGCGAAATTAAAGGAGATGGCTGCAGTCGATTTGTTCGGTCCAGTGATTCGTTCTACTAATGGTTTTGCGTACATTTTGGTAGCAGTGGAATTGACATCAAACTATGTGTGTTTTACACATTTACGTAAAGCAACAGCTCGTTCAGTATCTAATGCTTTCATCAAATATTTTCTTAAAGAAGTGGGTCATGTTGATAAAGTTATATCAGATAATGGATCACAGTTTCGCTGTAAAATTTTGCTTCGTACTCTACGGCGTCGTAAGATTAAACCAATTTTCATTTCACTTTTTCACCCTCAATCTAAAGTTTTAGAGAGATGGATGAAGGAAACCAATAAATTGTGTCGTCTTTATTGTCATCATAATCACAGAACGTGGGATCAGTATCTTCATATTTTTCAAAACATTCTGAATGAACTCCCTAATGATTCAACTTCTTTCCCGCCTATATTAATATTAAAAAATAAAGCACCGACAAATCGCATTTCTTAAATAGTTCCTTTTCCGCCTACACGGAAACTGCGGCATTCTGAAGTTGTCAACCTGGCTCTGCAAAATATTACATGTGCGGCTGCTGGAAGAGAGAAATCAGCTAAACGTCCTAATCGTTTACAAACTTTTTCAGTTGGTCAAAAGGTGTTAATTAAGTCTCATCGTTTGTCTCACAAAGGAAAAGGCTTGTGTCGCAAATTTTTTCTGCTTTATAACGGTCCATATAGAGTTCGCAAAATTATTCATGATAACACTGTCGAAGTAGAAACTCTTAAATCACGGCGCTCTAAAGGAATACGTTAAAATTTTTGTGGAATGACATGCTTTTGAGAGATTAACAGTTGCGCTTGGACACGCAGAGAATACAAGGATACCGCGCCGTGTTTTGGCGGCGGCACATACACAAAGCGACAGTCAGTCTGCGCGCCGCACAAGGTAGCCGTTGACCGCAAACAATTACTTCCTACGCCACGCGTACCTACAGCTGATCGAGCGCTCAGTGCGAATGCACTGACAGCCGTAAACAAATACACAGTTTAATTTCTCCGATTAAATTCAGTATAAAGCCATAGTGACTTGATAAATTATGTTATTAACGTTCAGTTTTTTCCAGGATACAGTTGTACAAAATATTTAAGAACTTCGGGTAAATTCTGTGCGTGTCCGGCGTTTATAAGACTTGCTAGTTGTGCTGATATGGTTATGTATGTAAGTTATACTTTGTGATTTATCTGCTTGCGCCTTCATGTTTTTTCTTATTGAGATTACATATGAACATTTATTTGCTTATGCTGATATGATGCTAATGACCTATTTATTATGTAAGATATATACTTGCCTCTTTGCGTATAGATTGCATATTTACACATTTGTGTTTTGTTGTCATTACTACTCTTTCATTTGGTATATAGAAATGCTTATATATTGTGTACGAACATGGAGCTTAGTTTACAATATGGTATTATTTGTAGATTGTTCGCTTGACAGAGCCTTGTTGTAGGGATTGTGCTGCATTCACTTCTTAACTTTCTGTTCTCTACTGCTATATTTACTCGCTATTGCATGTTTTGCTTACGCTCAGTGCTTTACATTTTAAGATAAGAAAATGAACTGCTATAATTGTACAAAATACATGGGTATAAAAAACTTCATTGAAGTTTCATGACCTGGAGGTTTTATGGAAGCTGTATAAATTCATGCTAATAGAAAGGAAGCTAACGACGTGAAATACCAACACTAGCTGTGGACCATTGACAGTTATTACACTGCATTCTTCGTGAGCCATTGAAACAGCAAGTGACACTTGACACACAGAAATACTCCACATGTTTGCTTCTGTTTTGCCATGATTCTTGAAGTGGTGTACACACTGTGAAATATTACGGTTTATTCATTCAAATTCTTACATGATCATTAATACTATGTACTCGCACCTACTTACTGAAAGTTATTCAAACTGAAGGCTGTTAGAGGTCATGTATGCATTTCTTTTATTTTATGATGGACAAGGTAACGAAAATGTATTTTATAATTAATAATGAGTAGAAGATTTGGCTCAGGTGGATTACACAGAGGTTGTGTGTGGGCATTGTGTCTTCGGGTTGTATGGGATGATGAATTGAAGTTTGCACTAGGATTTTATCTGTACTTGTTCGAGGAGACTGACTAGAGGAAAAAGTTGTTATGGAAGTGAAATGATATTGGTGATAAGGTTTATATGTATCGACGTATTGAAGAAGTATTATTGAAGTATTGAGATTTGTGATGTTGATGATTATTGGAGTTTTGGTGGATAAGAGGTAAGGTAAATGATATTGGTGATAAGGTTTATAGGTATCGACGTATTGAAGAGGTATTATTGAAGTATTGAGATTGTGTGATGCTGATGATTATTGGAGTCTTGGTGGATAAGAGGTAAAGTAAGTGAGGAGCATATTTTGTTGTTGTTGGTTTATATGGAACAAGAAGGATGAAGATGGCAGACTAGAACACTCCAATGGAAGGAAGATTGTCTATTAAATCAATAAGCAGTATATATATATATATATATATATATATATATATATATATATATATATATATATATATATATATATATATATATATATATATCTTGTCGCACTGACAGTTGTTCATCAACCATACATTTTGATTTGGCTTTGCAAACATTGGTCTTGACATGATGACTATAATGTTGACTAACTATTATTGACTGTTATACACTGTTGCCACTACTACTTGATACACATGTTGAACATGAAATTTTGACGGAATTGCATTTACACAGTTAACACTATTCAATCACATAGTAGTACTTCATCTGTGGATGAAAGATGAGTGAGTGTGTTTTGTGTGTTTTCCTTTTTGTGTGTTTTGTGTGTTTTTGTGTGTTTTGTGTGTTTTCCTTTTCTAATCCCAAATAATTGGTACCGAGCTACCTCCTAAATATTATTTTACTTGTTTGTTGTGGCTTGCACTGACACCCATAAATATTATAGGTTTACTGATATCTGTGTATTTATAATAGTTAACATGACAATTATCTGATATCATATGTGTGTTTATTATAATTTGTATGTTTAGTGTAAGAGACTTGATAATAATTTTGTAAAAGCAATTGTGTGTGCATTCAAACTGTTGTATGTGCTTACACTTATTAACATTGGTGGGTGCCACTTGGAAATGTTTAATTTTTGCTGAGGAACTCTGATGAACTGTGTAATTATTGCTGGTGAATATTATGGACTGTTACCTGCACTTGTTCAACATTGCTGGGTGCCACTTGGAAATGTTTAATTTCTGCTGAGGAACTCTGATGAACTGTGTAATTATTGCTGGTGAATATTATAGACTGTTACCTGCACCTGTTCAACATTACTGAGTGCCACTGATGGAACTGCTTCTACTGAAATGATGTCACTTGTTGCTGTCTCCACCTGTTCAACATTACTGGGTGCCACTGATGGAACTGCTTCTACTGAAATGATGTCACTTGTTGCTGTCTGCACCTGTTCAAAATTACTGGGTGCCACTGATGGACTGCTTCTACTGAAATGATGTCACATGTTGCTGTCGTCACCTGTCAACATTGCTGGGTGATACTGTTGGAACTGTCAACTACTCTGAGGAGTGCTACTTTTTTCTTGAACTACTGAAAAGATTTTATGTGAATATTTGTGTAAACTGATTTATTGTTTATTTACTGTTTATGAAATGTTATAGAACTGCTATTTGCACCTGTTGACCATTGCTGGGTGCTACTGTTGGAACTGCCAACTACTCTGAGGAGTGCTACTTGTTTATTGAACTATTAAAAAGATTTTATGTGAATATTCGTATAAACTGATTTATGTGTATAGACTGTTTATGAAATGTTATGAGACTCTTACCTGCACCTATTCGTCATTGCTGGTGGCATTTATTGAACTGCTTAACTACTCTGAGAAATGATACTTAGTCGGCCGCGGTGGTCTCGCGGTTCTAGGCGCGCAGTCCGGAACCGTGCGACTGCTACGGTCGCAGGTTCGAATCCTGCCTCAGGCATGGATGTGTGTGATGTCCTTAGGTTAGTTAGGTTTAAGTAGTTCGAAGTTCTAGGGGACTGATGACCACAGCAGTTGAGTCCCATAGTGCTCAGAGCCATTTGAACCATTTTTGAATTGATACTTGCGTAAACTATTATGTAAAATCACCTGTATGCAAGCATTTGTATTCCTTACTTTTTTATATATATTAGTTTATTGAAGGGACAGTGGAAAGCCGAAATGTTTTGTCTGTATTTTTTGGACGAATTTAGTAGTATTTTCACCACCAATGCTGGCAGCAATACCATCAAATTGTAGCCCGTGGAGGAGGGGCATATGAAAAGTGGCTACACTGATTCACAGCGCCAGAGATAGCGCCAAAGATTATTATTCCGCCGCCTACACTGGTGCAGTAGTAGTTCAGAGGTTGCCGTGGGCAGTACTTGTTGAGAGAATGTCGAGGGCAGTAGTAGTTCAGAGGATGTTGAGTGCAGTTGTTGTTCTTTTGGGAGAGAGAGTAGATGCTGTTCGGTTGGTGTAATGTATAGATGGAAGATGTTGCAATGATACAGTGTATTTTTCGTCAATATATATTGAGGTAAAAAAAACTTATTTCACATTTCTTTAATGACAATGCCTCTTGGTCACAGGTTCAGTCAACAAAGCATCTGGCTCGTGTTCGTGTATTAGACTTTTAATTCTGGTTTCTATGTGCAATTATAATATTTCTGGTTTTTTAATTAGTTCATTGTAAATGGTGTTTAAAATGTCTTGTCGTACTGAGGAAGAACCGTGCCAGACACATGTACGTTGAGCCACACTCCTACACACAGAACAGTTACACTTGTGCTTTTAGTCCAGTCAAATTGCAGATATGCCTTGCAAAAGGTGGGTAGAAGATTTTATTTTTTAACTCGTTCATATTGTTGGTAACGTTAGAAAACCAAGTTTAGCCAACAAAATTTCTACTGGGATAACTTTCTGCAGTCAAATAACTTCAAAATTTCGGACTTTTTTCAGTTTTTTCAAAATATCTGTGTTTCATTTGGTCCTATCGCTTTAAAGTCTATTTTTTTAAAGGCACAAAATTCCCTACAAATTTGATTCTTACCATTTTTTTCTACTCCCAGTATCTAAGGCGCTACAGCGCGTGAAAAAATACAAATTTTTCAAATTTTAAGCATAGTGGCAAGATACCTTATTTTCAACACTATTTTTTCAGTTTCTGTGTAGTATAAATACATTATACATCATGCTATATGTTGGAATTTACCATCTCACTTTCAGGTATTCAATTTCTCTGTATGCAACAAGAGGATTGCTGGGCACCCAACTATTGTGATTCTTACATCACTACCTGAAGTTCACTGTGGGCCATCTCAGCCCTGGTATTTGTAAATCTATAAATATAAAAATACATCATTAAGACACACACACACACACACACACACACACACACACACACACACACACACACACACATACACACACACACACACACAAAATAAATTGCCTCAGAAAACTGAACTGCTATTAGTACAATAGGCAACATAATTAGGTAGGTAATTATTTTTGTGTATAAAGGCCACACAGTTGACATTAAAAATAAGTAACTTTATTACAATTAAAATGTGTCAGTTACTAAAAAATGTTGACAGTTCTGGGTGTGTAATACTTGGAATATCGCACTTTAGCGCACTTGAGACAGGTATGAGCATCACTTCCAACGTTTTAATGGACCAGGTTCCTCAGTGTCACCAGAAATACCTCGAGTTACGGATTCAGAGTCTGTACATAGAGTTGATCGCAGATTGACCTCTTCTTTAAACAGCGAGTCAGCCTCAGCAAGTTCGTTGATTTCGTTAGGGGTTTCCTCAACATCCTCCATAACATCTTCTTCACTGCCTTTATATAAAGATTTTGGCACGTTTTCACAGTTGACCCCAATACATTTCTTGCAAATTGGAGAACATTTCAAATCCGCTTTTCTGCAGGAGCACGCTCCACCACAGTTCAGCTTGCATGAGCATGAAACAATGTGAAGAAGTGCTTCAGGTGCTGGATCTTGGCTCATTATAACGAATATTGGACCGTGGTCACTGTGATTCCAGCCCCATTTCTCAGGAGGTTTCCAGTTTCCCATCCAACTTTGGACTTGTTGGTAAGTCCGCAACGAATGATGTTGTGCAGCATCTTGTGTAGGTGGCAACCGTGCAAGATTCAGTTAGCTTTTTGTGCCAGACTTGGCGAATAGCTGGTACCGCAAATGGTCTAGTGTGTGGGAACTGCTGACACCTCCACTATGCAATACGATAGTAACCTGTTACCCTGCTGTTATTATTTCTTCTCGGGTAGCATGTGGTTTATTGAACGTGCAAAGCGCTGAGGTTAGGTGTTCATTTTTGGCAACAATATTGAAGCACTTAATTTTTCCTTGACCAGTAAAAGCGGATGTTGCATCACATCCGCTAAAGGCGTGAGTGAACAGAATATATTCACTGTCAAACTTGTAAGATGCAGCGGAAAACCACTTGTCTTCTGCATTTCCTCTTCCTGGCTTTAAGAAAAATAAGTTTTCAATGCCTTGCCCCAAACCGGTCATGAGCAAAACAAGGCCAACATTTTCTGCTACAAGGACAACACTTCCAAAATCTTTGGTTCTTGAAATGGCAGATGTTACAATCATAACGTCAGCATCCTCTTGTGGCTGGCTTTGAAGCTGTTTCAGATATCACCACATCGTCACCATATTTGTGGAAAAGGCGAGCCTTGACTGTTCGAATATCAGGACGAGGTGATGTGGGTATTTGCTCTAACAGATCGTCCATAGAAAACTGATATTCTTCCGTATTGGTTTCCAGGTAGGCAAATATAGCCTCCATGCCTTCATCTAATTGTGTTGCAGGTCGGTAACCTCGATTCTGTTCAGTAGCTGAAACACGGTGAAAGAACTTTCTGTAGCAAAATCTGAGGTATCACCCATCTGCAGCAACCAAATCATTTACATTTTGAATCCGCTCTATGACTTGTTGACCAAATTCATCACCCCGTCGTTTAGCCTGTTCTAATACTGTCGATTGAACCTTCAATTTCATTACTTTGTAAACAAAATTTCGTTTGGCATATGGCAATCTCAACTGCTTGGTTAAAAAGTCATCAGAATTCCCTTTTGCAAATAAGAAGCATTTCTCTTTGAAATTGAACTGACCTTTTTTCTGCGACCGACGTAGCACGCCTGTTGGTTCCTGAGGATGTCGAAGGCTAGCTGCTATCATTCTCTCATTAATGTACTTCTTGTAGCATGCTTCATGCAACATAACTTCACTGAGCGTTTTCAAAAAACGGGTGTGGGCAGACTCCCTGCGTTTAGCACTACAATCGATAAGTGTGCTGTGTCCTTTCTTTTTCACAAATGGTTCAAATGACTCACAGAGGAAGACCGCACTGCAGTTTTTTCTCTAAATCCTCATGCAAACGAAAAAATGGCTGACATCGAAATAAGTGTCCAAGGAATAGAAAAGCAACTGAAATCACTCAACAGAGGAAAGTCCACTGGACCTGACGGAATACCAATTCGATTCTACACAGAGTACGCGAAAGAACTTGCCCCCCTTGTAGCAGCCGTGTACCGCAAGTCTCTAGTGGAACGGAGGGTTCCAAATGGTTGGAAAAGAGCACAGGTAGTCCCAGTCTTCAAGAAGGGTGGTCGAGCAGATGCGCAAAACTATAGACCTATATCTCTGTTGTAGAATTTTAGAACATGTTTTTTGCTCGAGTATCAAGTCGTTTTTGGAAACCCAGAATCTACTCTGTAGGAATCAACATGGATTCCGGAAACAGCGATCTCAACATGGATTCCGGAAACAGCGATCGTGTGCGACCCAACTCGCTTTATTTGTTCATGAGGCCCAGAAATTATTAGATAAAGGTCCCAGGTAGATGCTATTTTCCTAGACTTCGGGAAGGAGTTCGATACATTTCCGCACTGTCACCTGATAAAGTAAGATCCTACGGAATATCAGACCAGCTGTGTGGCTGGATTTCGAGTTTTTAGCAAACAGAACACAGCATGTTGTTATCAATGGAGAGACGTCTACAGACGTTAAAGTAACCTCTGGCGTGACACAGGGGAGTGTTATGGGACCACTGCTTTTCACAATATATATAAATGACCTGGTAGATAATGTCGGAAGTTCCATGTGGCTTTTCGGGGATGATGCGGTAGTATACAGAGAAGTTGCAGCATTAGAAAATTGCAGCGAAATGCAGGAAGATCTGCAGCGGATAGGCACTTGGTGTAGGGAGTGGCAACTGACCCTTAACATAGACAAATGCAATGTATTGCGAATACATAGAAAGAAGAATCCTTTATTGTATGATTATATGATAGCGGAACAAACACTGGTAGCAGTTACTTCTGTTAAATATCTGGGAGTATGCGTGCGGAACGATCTGAAGTGGAATGATCATATAAAATTAATTTTCGTTCGACCTATACTTGAGTATTGCTCATCAGTGTGGGATCCGTACGAGATCGGGTTGACGGAGGAGACAGAGAAGATCCAAAGAAGAGCGGCACGTTTCGTCACAGGGTTATTTGGTAACCGTGATAGCGTTACGGAGATGTTTAGCAAACTCAAGTGGCAGACTCTGCAAGAGAGGCGCTCTGCATCGCGGTGTAGCTTGCTCGCCAGGTTTCGAGAGGGTGCGTTTCTGGATGAGGTATCAAATATACTGCTTCCCCCTACTGATATCTCCCGAGGAGATCACGAATGTAAAATTAGAGAGATTCGAGCGCGCACGGAGGCTTTCAGACAGTCGTTCTTCCCGCGAACCATACGCGACTGGAACAGAAAAGGGAGGTAATGACAGAGGCACGTAAAGTGCCCTCCGCTAAACACCGTTGAGTGGCTTGCGGAGTATGAATGTAGATGTAGACTGAGCACTATGGGACTTAACATCTATGGTCATCAGTCCCCTAGAACTTAGAACTACTTAAACCTAACTAACCTAAGGACATCACACACATCCATGCCCGAGGCAGAATTCGAACCTGCGACTGTAGCGGTCACGCGGTTCCAGACTGAAGCGCCTAGAACCGCACGGCCACACCGGTCGGCTTCTTTTTCACATTGCGTTCACCATTCACCACAGTTTTTTCGTAAATGAAACACAAATTCATGTCAGACCTACTCATTTTCACCACCACAACATATATTGAATGGAAGCGACTCCAAACTGTAGGACCCTTATTGTTGTGTGCTAATAGCTGTCAGCGCACTGTGAACAATCACCAGAGATAATCGCCTTCCTCCTGCCAAACAATAAATACGCTTTTGTCCGCTAAAGAACGATTCATACATATTTTTCTTATAACTGATCATTAACGTCAATCAACTGTAGAAAATGTACGGCACCTGCATGCAATCGCATTTCATATTGTAACATAACTAAACTTCACGCAATCCGACGTGAATGTGTTCGTAGTTACTGAATATGATGCTGTTTGACCTGGCCCTGTAGCAGGGTGAGATGGTAAATTCCAATGAATAACACGATGAGTAATATGTTTATACTACACAAATTAAAACTGAAATAACAGTGTTCCAAAATTAGGTAATTTGCCACTTTGATCGAAATTTGAAAAATTGGTATTTTTTGACGCGCTGTAGCGTCTTAGATACTGGGAGTAGAAAAAAATGGTAATAATCAAATTTGTAGAGAATTTTGTGCTCTTTAAAAAATAAAATAGACGTAAAAGCTATAGGAGCAAATGAAACTGAGATATTTTGAAAAAACTGAAAAAAGTCCGATATTTTGAAGTTATTTGACTGCAGAAAGTTATCCCAGTAGAAATTTTGTTGGCAAAACTTGGTTTACTAACCTTACCAACAATATCAACGAGTTAAAAAAATTAAATCTTCTACCCCACCTTATGCAAGGTACAGGCTTTTTTCTGACAGTTTCACTGGACTATTTGTTATTTCGTAGCTTTTATAGTTGCAGGGGACTTAATTAATCAATTGTGTTTACGGAAATTTCATGTCATTCTTCATTTTTATTTTATGCAGTCAGATTGCATGCTAATACTACGCAGGGCCAACCGGTTATGAGACTTCGTAACCGGTCACACAGCTACTAAAATTATTGCATTTTAATTAAGTGCCCATGCAAGCTGTCATCAAGGCTAAGGGTGGGCCAACTCCATATTGAATTCCAGCATTACCGATGGGGAAGGGGGGGGGGGGCGCCACGAACTGGTAAGTCATTTTCAGTCAGGTGTTCGGATACATTTGATCACATAGTGTATTTATCCTCCTCACTCCTTAGCTCAGATTTTGTGAATGAAAAGTTGTATCGGTCTCAAGTCGTTGTGGGGAAAAATAAGACTAAAATAAAACTAAACACCGCGATTAGGCCCTGAAGACCACGCGATTGTCGACTGACCGCCTTGTCATCCTCTACCAATGGCGTCACTGGATGCAGTATGAAGGGGCATGGAGTCAGTACACCACAGTCCAGGCCATTATCGGCTTTGAAGCCGCTACCAGTTGGTCAGGTAGCTCCTCAGTTGGAATCAGGAGGCTGAGTGAACCCTGTTCCATCCTCCCACCATGGAAAACTCCCTGGAAGTACTGGGAATCGAACTCGGATCCTCTGAACTGCGGTCATCTCCTCCCATTTAGTTCGTCTAATTTTAAGCCGTACTAATATTTGCTAAATATCAGGTCCTTTACTCTCAACAAGTCTTTAATCTACCTTTCATCCAGAAAGGAGGGCCATTGGTTTAGGAACTTAAACTTTGGAATGTGTTCCCTTCACAGTATTATTCCCCTTCTTAAACTTTCTTTCGCTGGCTACATTGTGCACGAGGGGACTTTTGGGAGGGCGTAAGTAGAGTTGATTCGGTGACGGGACGCATTCTCCCAGCTCGCTCCTTGTCAGGTTTCCTTGGAAGGATGGTAGAGACATATGAGTTCCAGTAGGTTCAGTGAACGGAGATTCAGAATTAATCATGTATTTCTATAAAAATACACGTAGCGTCTTGACTCGTGGTTCGAATCTTCTGCCAGTGCCCGCTGAGGAATCGCGTCGCTGACGCCACACGCTTTGCTCCAGCCGACTGCTGCACTGGCGGTTCGCCGCCTGCGGTGTCCCCGACCCTAGTCGCACCGCCACGCCGCGGCAGTAGGTGACGGCGGCGCGTGTGTTACTCACGCCGACCTCGGAGGTGCTCTGTCCCCTCCCACTCACCATCCTTCTTCGTCATCCGTCGTACCCCCATGAGGGTTGGCGTGTAGCCGTGAAGTTCGACGATATTGGCCTGCAGTCCAGGTAGACCTTGTTCAGTCCTCCGTGTTGTGTCTAAGAATCTGAATACTCGGTTTGCTAGACCAACAATCACGCAACTCTTATTAATGAGTTTTATTACAATAAGATAATTACAATACTTAACTATGATAAATGTGGCACAAGCAAAGGGCGACATACAAAATAATCAGTCTTCTTCAGAATAGACAGTGACAACTCTGTGCTATATAGAGACAGGTAACAAAGTCTCTAACATTGGAACTGCTATCGAAGTGGGCTTCCACCTGTCGGGCGCGGCGTTTATGTCCTCTTCAGCTAGTGGCCGCTGTTGTCGCGTTGGCGTCCTGGAGGTAGGTCGGTCAGCGTACCATTGGCTGACTTCTTCTCAAAGCCGTCACCTCTTCCGTTCCTGACTGCCGTGCCGGCGCTGACTTTACGCCGTAACACTCCCAGGTTTTGGTGGGAAAGAAAGACCTCTAGGTCCTCCCATCTACGACAGGGACAGTCTGTGGTGTTGAACTCTGCGACTGGTGATTATGGCGAGGTAGCCATCTCTCCCACTAGCAGCTGTTGTTGTCCGTACCGTGCAGGAAATCTACAACAGACTTCCGCCAGATGTCACTTCACTGCCGTCAGGGAAGCGAGTGCGAACACCATGCACGGCATCAAACCATCTGACCGATTGCCTTATAAGCTAAACTGCTCGGGTATTTATAGAGCGAAGTAGTGGCTAATGGTTACCTGACGTCATTCGTCACGATCGCATAGGCCTTGCTATTACGAAGGCAACAGCGGCTTTCCTTTTGCCGTGCCTGCTTAACGAGTTTGTTCAAATGGCTTTGGGTACTATGCGACTTAACGTCTGAGGCCATCAGTCGCCTAGAACTTAGAACTACTTAAACCTAACTAACCTAAGGACATCAGACACATCCATGCCCGAGGCAGGATTCGAACCTGCGACCGTCGCGGTCGCTCGGTTCCAGACTGCAGCTCCTGGAACCGCACGGCCACTCCGGCGCTTAACGAGTTTGTTATAGTATAGAGCTGGTTCGTAATTGATCTGGGTTAGTTTTTGGGAAAAACAGTTTTCAAAAAAGTCAAAGACTTTACTAATAAACGTGATGTATTCCTCATTCATGCCATGAGCATCATACACATCACTCCAATTCATGTCTTTGATGGGTTTCCTAAAACAATCAATTTTTGGCTTACTAAATGTCCAACTGAACTCAGATATATTATATATGTTTAGCGAAAGGAACTGCATGTCATGGAGCAGAGGCTACTTATTATTGCTTTTATGATATAACTTAGTTCATTAGAAATTTCTATGAAGATACTATCAATGGCCACCTTTGAGCCCTTAGCTATTACAGTTGGAACTAAACAGTATGAATTAAGTTGGCTGATATTGCTACTGACTGCAATAAGTACTTACTGGAAGAATCTTCAAGCAAATCTACTTTAAAATCACCGTTAACCACTAATTATTTTTAAAAAAGGCCAATAGAGCTTCAAAGTGATTTATGAACACATTAAAATT
The DNA here is from genome assembly GCF_023897955.1 of Schistocerca gregaria. Lineage (NCBI taxonomy): Eukaryota > Metazoa > Arthropoda > Insecta > Orthoptera > Acrididae > Schistocerca > Schistocerca gregaria. Next base: position 519,496,253 of record NC_064924.1, read on the forward strand.
ACCTATTGGTACTCAGTATACACCTCCTATTATGAACAATATATTATGAAATTCTACTTCTGTTGCACATTTCCATATGCTGCTCTTGGAAAAATTTATAAATGTCCATGTTTTTAAATTTATGGCAATTCTTGATGAGTGTGACAACTCTTTCTTCCTCCCTCTCTGCTCTGTGGAAGTTGGAAGCTAACCTAAATCCTGCAACACTTAACGCATCTATAGCAGTGGTCTCGTGATGTTCAGGGAGGCAGATTATGTCATTGTCAATTGCGCTGGGTGACTTACACATCTAAACTCCATACACCCCAACATCAAATTCACTATGGAGACTGAAACGGAGGGTAAATTACCTTTCCTTGACGTCTTGGTCAGGAGAAGGGCTGACGGCACCCTAGGTCATGGGGTGTATCGAAAGACAACACACACTGATCTGTATTTGCACGCAGACAGCTGCCACCACCCTTCACAGAGGAATGGGGTACTTAAAACTCTTGTACATAGGGCGCGCACTATCTCTGACACAGAGAGTCTACCCCAGGAATTGGAACATCTGAGAACTGTATTTCGAAAAAATGGGTACTCAGAGTGGCAGATCCAACGTGCTCTCCGCGCAACCACTGCATCACAACCTGTTGAGATGGATGAAGTCACGAGGGAGGAGGTAGGCACTGCATTTATTCCATACACAGGCGCACTCTCGGGGAAAATCGCCCGCATTCTGAAGAAACACCGGGTCGGAACTGTGTTTTGTCCTCCGAATAAAACTCGTGCACTGGTTGGGAGCGCCAAAGATGACCTCGGTTTGAGGAAGGCCGGCGTGTACCAGATTCCGTGTCAATGTGGCAAGTCGTATATTGGTCAGACGATGCGTACCGTCGAGGATCGATGCCGCGAACACCAGAGGCACACTCGACTGATGTATCCGAGCAAGTCGGCGGTCGCTGAACATTGTTTCTCGGAAAATCACGCTATGGAGTATGACCGCACGAGGATTCTGGTACAGACGTCGAGATACTGGGACAGCGTTGTTAGAGAGGCCATCGAAATTCGCACCAATGACGACCTCATAAACCGTGACTGTGGCTATAATCTTAGCAAAGCTTGGGAACCAGCGACTGGGTTAATCAAGAGTAAATCGAGCAAACGCATAGTTGTGACGACCACGGCGGACAGAGCCATCACACCGACGTCATCTCAGACGCCGTCGCAATCTGTTACACCGCGCTACCGTGGCGCGGGGTGCGGACGGCGGAGGGAGCGCGCCGCGGGCGGAGGGTATTTAAATCGGCCGCCGCCGCGACCGAACCCAGTTCCCCCTGAGCAGCCATAGCGTACGGATCTCCGTGCCGGCGCGTTCACAGGAGCTCAGTCCGTCAGTTCACCTGATGATGGCGACATGTTTGATCGCCGAAATATTGTGCCCGTTGGACACTATAGACCGGCAGTACACCCGTGGATATTTTGATTATCAAATACGCCGGGAGAAACTCAAGAATCACACACTCTATATTGTACCCAGGATCTCTGTCAATACTGTTGCCTGACCCACCCACAATAACCACGATGTCTTCCTTGGTAAAGTATTTATAGAGTGAACCTAGATCAATTGTCACGTGACCCACACCAGCTCTAAGTTTTAAAAAACTTGTGGCCTGGTAATCTGATCCTAATTCATCCTGCAGAAGTTGACCTGCATCTCTGGCATGAGAACTACCTAACGACTAAACTTTCTTTCTCTTTGCTGTGTTCCTTACATTCTTACTCAGTTTTCTACTGAAAGTTTGGTGTACCATGTCTACACCTACCTCTGCCCGAAACTCATCAGTTTCTAACTGAGGAAACATGTCAAACCTATTTCTTACGTTCACCACAAAGCCGCCTGACGAAGTTCTAAGCCTCTTCCCTCTGTTACATGTTACCATTTCCCGCCTCTCCTTAGCCTTCCCCTCCTTAATCTGTCCATATCTTTGCTAGCATTATCTAAATCATCCTCTTCCCCTATCATCCCGTCCCTACTATATCCTACAAAACCACTGGCGAGTCTGATTTGCTTCCCCCAGTGGAAAAAAAAAATACTGCATCAATCACACCAAACCACGGAGCTAATAATTCTGTGGGAAGTCAGGAATTTTTCACTGATCACTAAAGTGGTAGTTTAATGAGAATAAGTCAGTTACATTACCGAAACACAAGAAAACACGTTTACGAAAACTGGCCTACTCGCAACTGTATGTAGACAAAGCTAATTTGTTCAAAGTTACTAGATCCAGCAAATTACAGTTACGCTGCGTTTCGCAAATAAGAATTAAAACAATGGAGTGATATGCTGCACTTAACTAACTAGTAACAAAAAAGATCAATTAAATGAGATTCTTTGAGTTTGCTACGCCAAAACGTAAATAAAGAGACGAGTGGACCCTACTTTATGATCTTTTCGCGCTTTCTGGAATAATACGCAAATAAAAATGAAACCTTTAATGGTAAGCTTGAAAAATACGCTAATACGCGTATTTAATTAGTTATCGGTGTTATTTCAGTCTAAATCACTTATCTGTACGAGACATAAAACTCACGCGTCTCGCAATAGAATTGAATGGGCACTGTCTTGAAACGAGGATATAACCCTACCTTATGAATAATGTAGTACAGTCGAATTAAATCAGATGATGTTGAGGGAAATAGTTTAAGAGACGAGATGCGTAAAGTGATAGATGAGTTTTGTTATTTGGGCAGCGAAATAACTGATGATGACCGAAGTACAGAGGATATGAAATGTAGACTGGCGATAGCTAGAAACGCGTTTCTGAAGGAGAGAAATTTAACGTCAAATATAGATTTAAGTGAGTGTCAGGAGTCTTTTCTCAAAGTATTTGTACAGAGTGTAGCTATGTAGGAAAGTGAAACATGGACGATAAACAGTTCAGGCAAGAAGAAATGTGGTGCTACAGAAGAATGCTGAAGATTAGATGGGTAGATCACGTAACTAATGAGGAGGTACAGAATAGAACTGGGGAAAAAAAGAAAATGTGGCACGACGCGGCTAAAAGAAGGGCCCCATTGAGAGGACACATTCTGAGACATCAAGGAATCACCAATTTAATACTGGAGGGAAGCGTGGGGGGTAAAAATCGTAGAGGGAAACCAAGAGAGGAGTACCGTAAGCAGACTGAAATGGATGTATGTTGAAGCAGTAATTCGGAGATGAAGAGGCTGGCAAAAGATAGAGTAGCATGGAGAGCTACATCAAACCCATCTTCGAACTGAAGTTCGTATTTCTTTGCATCTTTGTTGTCTTTCTTAAACAAATCATAAAGAATAACATTTAAGGTAGTCCGCACCAACATATTTTGAGACTCGCCGTTTATTTTAACAAACCTGTTGCAAAAACGTGAACACGCCCCCTCTCAGCGCCGGCGCAGCGTCGCTGGTCCTGGGAGATCAATAACTGGGGCCGGGCAAACGGTGCTCGCCTTCTAACCGGCTCCACATTTCTCGATACGCCGCAGTGCTCGATACAGCACCACCACTGCAAATCTGACAGTCCCGTGAAAAACAGCGTTAAGTTCTACCACTGCACAAACTCCCATTGTATCTGAATAAAACTGCAATAAAAACTCTCATACAGTATCTGTATGTGCGGATACACAAAAATTCATGCTAATTTTTTTAAGTGTAGGTATAAGCGAATATGTTGCCCCTCCCTCCCCCCCCCCCCCCCCCCTTCCAAAAAAAACTGACACTGGTGTGCAAAACGTAAAGACAAAAGTAACTTTCGTAGATGTTTCACTACCAAGTAACAGTCCTCGATGTAACTTCGGTCATACATAGAATGAACTGCTACAATATACTACAGAAAGCTTCTGAAAAAAATGTGCAATGAGACGAACGGAAAAGACACTTTTATTCAAAGATAGTAACTACAATGAAGTCACCGCGATTTACGGTGGTTCCTGGACGCTATAAAGCCTGGAACATGGTTCTCAGTAGGCTGTGTGATCAGAAGGGACGGCGATGCATGGTCTCCAGCATCCTCCCGTGCTGGCCACAGAATTCGCAAGGAGTCATCTGGTAGGGCGTTCCATTTCTCCACCAGCATGATTAACAACTGCTAGATGGTATGTGGTGAATATGGACGTGCTGCGATACATCTCCCCAACGCATCCCATACGTGCTGTATCGCCTTTAAGTCGAGCTAATGGGCAGCCCAATCGACTCACCGAATATCCTCATCCACCTGCGCAGTTCGCAGCTCGATACGGTCGCGCATTGTCATCAGAAAAAGAATAATTGACAGTAGGGCTCGCACACGGAGGTTTCCGTAATACCGCGCCGGGTGGTGTAGTGGTTAGCACACTGGACTCGCATTCGTGAAGAAGACGGTTTGAAATCCGCGTCCGGCAATCCCGACATAGGTTTTCCGTGATTTCCCTACATCTCTTAAGTAAACGCTGGGATGGTTCCTTTGAAAAGGGCGCAGCCGATTTCCTTCCCCTTCCTGAATCGATCCGAGCTTGTGCTCCATCTCTAACAACCCTGCCACTGATGGAACGTTAGACACTAACCTCCCCCTCATCCCTGAGGGCTCCGTACAAACTTGATTAAGTATACACGTAGTTCATCCGTCCTGGGAATCGAGAATCTCCACGATTTTTGCCTGTTATCGATATCAATACTAGTAAAACACTAGTCGCGGGAATTCCAAGACTATATTAAAATGTCTACAGTAGTTCCTCATGAAATATATTCGCAGCTGCGAATTCGTCATTGCACGTTGCGTTTGTTCAGGGTGGACGTCCGATGAAACCCACTCAAGTTCAATGGTTCAAATAGCTCTGAGCACTATTGGACTTAACATCTGAGGTCATCAGTTCCCTAGAACTTAGAAGTACTTAAACCTAACTAACCTAAGGAAACCATACACATCCATGCCCGAGGCAGGATTCGAACCTGCGACCATAGCGGTCGCGTGGTTCCAGACTGAAGCGCCTAGAATCGCTCGGTCACTCCGGCCGGCCCACTCAAGTCCATCGTTGAGTTATTCACTGAGGTGTTTTTTTTTTGTTTTTTTTATTGCAGAGGACAACTATCCCTCTGCCGGTGTCCATTAGGCTATCCGACCACGACTCACGGCCACATCCAAACTACCATATGTCGTCAACTATGTGTCTACAAACTGTACTCGTACATCCATTATGCATATATTCCCGCCCAAGCGAGACACTTAACTTGAAAAGTCGCTTGCCCGGTGTTGGCGGATAAATAAGGTACTGCAGCGCCTGTGTTATTCCGAACTACAATGCAATGTTCCTTTGGCTCTGCAATATCGTATTTATCCACCGACACCGGGGGGAAGCGACTTTCAAGTTAAATGTCTCGCCTCTAATGGATGTACGAGTATGGCTCGTAGGCAGGTCATTGACGACAAATGGGAGATTGGGTCTAGCCGTGAGTAGTGCACGGATAGCCAAATGGTAAGGCGACTGCTCGAGAAAAGCTGGAAATCCATGTACCAGTCTCAGTCCGGCACAAATTTTCACTGTCGTCATTCCATTATACAGTTGGTGGTTGTCAATATACGCAATTGCGAATACATTTCATGTATTCCATAACCGCTGTAGTCGCAGCAGTGCTTGTTCCTTTGGACACACAGGCATGTCCACGGGAACATTGTATCGCAATTCGTAATAACACAGGCATTGCAATATCACAGTTCCTCAGATTAGCCCAACATACATAAAGAAGCGGGCAGGGGGCTTCAGTTTATATATATAGAGAAAGAAGATTCAATACACCATTTTTCATTTACTTGCTAAAACACGACTACAGGTTCCATTTCACGTTTGCATGCAGTAATGTTCGTCTGTTATGCTTTTGACAGATGGAGAACACAATGTATCTTCAACTGGCAAGAGATATTTTTATGCGATTTAATCACAATTTCTAGGTTTCAGATTTTTTACTTCATGTGTACTACGAAACCACGCTTCTCGCCGAATTTCAAGATTCTAGACCAACGGCAAGTATCCTATAGGTTTTGATGAGTGAGTTTGCATGTATGAAAACATGTGACATAAGTGGCTGAATCTTTTCGCTGCATTGAGTTACGAGGCTTAAATTTCTTATACCACCAAGGCGCCATAGACTTTAGTATGTGACATACATTGAACTTGATATACCAGCTTGTTCCAGATAAAAAGAAGTCTTAAAAGACAGACAGACAGATAAAAAATGATATTCCCCCTTACTGGTACTGTGAAACCTTGCTTCTCCCAAAGTTTCACGATCTATCTCAACAGGAAGCTCCCCATAGGTTTTGATGAGTGCATTTTCGAGTATCAAAATGTGAGACATAAATGGCCGAATCTTTCAACTGCATTGACATAGAAGCTTACAATGCAAGACAAAGGTTACTCACCATGTAAAGGAGCACTCACGATCAAGTTTATTAATCAGATAATCGATTTAATATCAATGACGAGCCGCCAAGGGGTAGAATCGATGGCGAGTGTGCCACAGATATGATTCGAGAGTTGGAGTGATAATCAGGTGTTTTTTCGTTGTGGCGAAATCTTTCAACGGAATTTTAATCTTCCTCCTACACAGTTGGGGTGGTGATCAAATATTTTACTGAATTTATAAAGTGATACGTAATATAAAGCTGATATATACAATTCGTCGGTGGTGCTTCCTTCATAGACTTCGTAGGTACTCGGGCATTTGGTTACTTTTAGAGTATTCGAAAGTGAGGACGCATCTTGAAAAAGAGGTAGAGCACTCCGTCATGAGCCAAAAATTAAATTAATATTCTACTCCTGTGATGCAGAACATAGCAGATATTAAGCTGATAAGAACAGATTTTTTACCGGATGAGAGAATACTCAGAGGGAATTTAGCCTATGCCATACAACAACATCCCCATCTTAGACTGAGTAAAGTGGATTTTTTAAACTGGGGAGTCTATGTCAGGGCTGGAATTGCAGTTATAAATCTATGTCTAAGCCACGACTGCTTGTCTTGTAGTGTGATAGGAGTTAGACACGCCAGTCTGTGGGCAGAGGTAGGCGTAGTCACGTGGCTGCATCCGAACGGAAGCCGTGGCTTTGATTGTACCGGGTAACTACAAATGGCTCTGAGCACTATGGGACTTAACTTCTGAGCTCATCAGTCCCCTAGAACTTGGAACTACTTGAACATAACTAACCTAAGAACATCTCACACACCCATGCCCGCGGCAGGATTCGAACCTGCGACCGTAGTGGTCGCGCGGTTCCAGACTGTAGCGCCTAGAATCGCTCGGCCACCCTGGCTGGCGGGTAGCTACAAAGAAAGGCTCTGGCAGGTTGTCTCTCGAGGTACATAATGCACTTGGTAGATAGCGCTGGACTACACTGGAGGTGACTGGCCAGTTTTTTTCGTTTTGTGATGTCTTGTTGAAAGAGGCTAATAAGCGTTCCACTCACGAAAAATATAGCGCGCTGTTTCTGTTGGCTAGAATGTGACTTGCGACTTATAAATAGTAAGTGTATTTCATTCCCCAATGCTGTTGCTACATGACTACTGTATACAGGCGGCATGGGTTTATAGCAGGCATCATCCTTTCAGTAGAATCAATCGGCAAAAGTAAATACTACAACCAGTTCGCTCGCTGCTACTCTTATTATATGACGGACTGGTAGGCACAGCTCCCCTATGGTTTATGTCTAATTGTCCATGTAGTTTATCGTGCATTTGAGACGTCTTTGTGAGTGTGCAGGTTCATCATCAGCTTATTCTGCCTTTAGGGGTTCTTCTGTGTGTGTGTGTGCCTGTACAATGTCACTGTCGCCATCTCCATCGTGCCACTGTTTCGTCCCTGTTCCACAGCTACCGCCACTGCCACCAATGCCACTGCCGATGCCTTTGTCGTTGACGCCTTCATTGATGACACCATTACTGACACCGCTGACGACGACTGTGCCACCTGTCCATGAACTGGTAATGTCGCCACCACCATGCCTTCTCCAACCACATCTGTCCCCCCCAGTCCCCTACCACAGCCTGTGCAGGATATGGTGACTGATGTGCAGTGCCCAATTTTCGTCCAAAGCGCTGGGCGAGTTCATTCGTTTGTTCGGAATGGGAGGCCAATAGTGTCTGTAACCTTTCAGCTGGTCAGCGATGACAAGCTTGAGGCGCACGCCCTGCAATATTTCTCAAACGATTTCACATAAACTATTCAGTAAAAAAAATTATTTTTTCTTTACTTGTATCTTTATACGTCAGCCTCATGATGGCATGCCCATCATTTCGTTAATGTTTATAGTTATTGTGATATTTATGTGTAATTAAGATACTGCGCGAAATTCTAAAAAGTTTGTAATGAAAAATAGGAGTCGCTATGATGTTGTGTTTGGTGCGTATCACATGATGTGTTGCTGCATATGAAAGTTACCTAACATACTGAATTTTTCTTTAGTCTTGGGTAGAAGTCTCTGTCATCAGTCTTAAGGAAATTGATCTGACCTAGCACACTCCTTCGTGATCGCGCCTCGCCAGTGACAAAACCAGAGTGATAGCCACTACATTTCTCATATTCCATAAACGCTTTGAGATACTGAAATGAGATTGTGGCAAATAATAACATGCAAAGAGGAGAGTATTTTGCGATATAGTTATTATGTAAAACTATCTACCTATTTTGTTCCACTAACTATAGACATTTTCGGTATAAGAATGCCATTTTTAAGTGCTATCGATCGCTGGTGAAACGAGAAATGCTATGGATTTTGGAACAACATAAGTGAAGGCATTACACGTTTACTTTGTGCCAAGACTGTGCGTTTTTATAACCTACTGACCTTGCTTTTCCTCATTTAATGAACTTAATAAACCGCTTTTTCAGAATTCTTTTGTAACTGCATCTGCATAATATGCATTTTTGGTGAAATTCTTTTTAGAAGCTAGCCAAAGCACAGATGACAATAGATCTTCCTGAAAGATCACATCTAAGTTTTGGTATGGAGGGAGAAACTAAGGGGTGGGTACAAAATTCCATGTCAATGTGGGAAAGCCTACGTTGGTCGTTCTATTCGCACAGTGCAAGACAGGTGTGTGGAACATCGCCGACATACGAGGCTACAACAGCCGGAAAAATCTGCGGTAGCAGAACACTGCCTAAATGAGGGATACAAAATGAAATTTGAGGAAACTGTTGTGGTTGCCAACATTTCCGGTTTTTGGAACAGTGTGTATAAAGAGGCGATTGAAATTAGGTTGAATGATAATTTAATCAACAGAGACAATGGGTTTCCTCTTAGCAAACTGTAGAATCCGGTATTATCTCACATCAAAACTGAACGTTCTTCGGTGCGGCCTTGGTTGCGATATGTCGTTGCCAGCAGTGTTTCACTAAGGGCGGCGCCACCTCCCTGTTTTGGAAGGCAGAAACTGTGATGGGCGGCGCATGCACCGTGTACTGAATGATGGCCTTTATAGGACGTCGATTTGCAACCTGGCGTCAGTTCTCAGCGGAACTCATCAGCTTAAGCAGCATTTTCCTGAAGATGGCGAACAGTTGGATCGCCGAAGTATCGAGTCAAGTTGATTTTAGGATCCGGCAGCAAACCCGAAGAGACTTTCAAGACTTATTAAGCCGGGAAAGCCTACGCAATCACATCAGATGTATCATTGTAGTTACTGGTGGTGTGTTAAGTGTATGTCTTAGTCATGGGTCTGCTGGAAGGATCAATAAAGATGACAGGATTCACGGAGGAGTAGGAGAGCATGTGGAGGGAGTGTGGCACAGTGTGAATAGATAGGTTTTGGCAGAATATGGTGAGCTATGGCTTTTGACAAGGTCTGCTGTAGGAAGGTGGTGACATGGTGGATGTCATGGGGTCTTGGAAGGATAAGCGAAGGCTTCCAAGTTTCGTAGCAATGAATTCCCTGTGGACATCCCAGTTGGGAGTAATCCTGGATGTGTTTGTCAGAGTCAGGAGTAGTAGGTGAACAGGTAGGTTGTGCAGTGTAGGTGATGGTGAATAGGGCAGGGGGGTGGTTGCTTCCACTGAGGTGAGGCCTACAGCAGTAATACACCCAAGAAAGTTAGGAGAGGTGACAATAACATCAGGAGAGGAATGGCTTTCAGGGGGGGTATGCAGTGGGAGAGGGACTATATTACCATGGAGGAAGTCAGTAAAACGATTTCGCTACTGTTCAGCATAGGACTGGCTTCACGGGTTAAGGTCAGTGGTAATAATATAGGTTGAAAAGATATTGTCTATGTGGATGGTGAAGTCGTATGAAATGGGATGATGTTGTTGTATATGGATAGTGGCACACGTAAAAGTTATGGTTTTGAAGGAAGAGAGTGAGAATAAGATGTTTAGTCGGAGAAATTGTAGAGAAATTGTGGCCAAATGGGGAGAAGGCCAATAGCAACTCTACCTCGGGCCATGGGAAGCAGATTATCTCTTCGTTGGAGGACATATGGCGAGGTGTGGATAATATGATGAGGCTCAAGGCAGGTTTTATTTAGGATGAAGGCATCACTATGGTGTCGGGAGAGGGTGTGCACGAAGAGGTGTTTCTTGGCTACAAAGGAGCACCTCTTATGAAATAGGATGTTATACTGCTGTCACATCATGATTTAGGGAGACAAGGGTTGGTGGAGATGGGTGACTCAGGTGGGTTTAAACTAGGGTGCTGAGATGAGCGAAAATAAAGAGGGTTGCAGGAATACTGGGTTTTGTGCTGAGGTGAAAGACAATCAGGCAGCAAGGAAAATTTTGTGTAGGGTGTGTGGGTTCTGAAAGTGTGAATGTTTTGAAGAACTATGGTCATAAAGCTGATGATGTCTTCAGCAGTGGGAGGTAGGTGGAGGGAGTGGTTGGGGTGGAGGGGATTGTCAGTAGGTTTTCGGGAACTGTCAGCTCAGGCTTGGAAAGTAGAGGTTGATCCTTGTACATGGAGGAATAGGTCGGGTGGGCAGGATACAGTTATTACATAAGGGAGGGAAAGCAAGGTTAGGACATTGCTTGAGAGAATGGTGAGATTTACAATGAAGGGAGGTGGGAGGTTTTTTGCAGTCATTGGTTAGGTGGCCATTAGAGTTTAGGCATCTTTGGCAGTGGTAGGACTGAGGATGGGATTTAGGTGACTCAGTGGTGTGTTGTCATTTGTAGATCAGGGCCCCATGGTACAGAAGGTGATTAATTGTGGATGGAGATTCGGTGAAGAAGCGTACTTTGAAGGTTGGGGCAGAATTTTCAAAGATATGGGGCACCTTCTGAACCTTGAAGTGAGGATGGAGGTGAGCTCAAACTCGACCTCCTCCATCGTGGACTCAGGGTCGATCCCTTTGATCATTGTGGTGAGGGTAGGGGGACAGTGAGGAGGTTGTGGTTGTAGGAAAGTGTATGAGATTTGCGTAGGGACTGAAAGTGACACAGGGAATCTTCTCAAGGAGTTTGGTGTGGAATTGTGGATTTAATGAGGATGGACTCTTTTCTAGGGATGATCTGTTTGAAGGTTAAGGAGGGATATTTTTCTGATTTCGAGGAGCAGGTTTTGGATTCGAGGAATCTGGAGACAGGAAAGGAGAGGAGGTAGGTGTGAAGTTTTGTAGATGTAGTGACAGATGGGATGGCCTATCACTCAATGAAGTCTGGGCTTTTTCGTTTGTTTAGGTGTTTTTTTGGCATCAGAGGTGGGGGCAGCATCAGTGCTCAGACATTTGGCAGTCTTCCTTATGGGGTATGTAAGGAGGGTTTGGTGATCACAACTGGGGGGTAACAGGTGATGGGATTGTTTGGAATGGGGTTTAGATGAAAAGGGTACCATAGTCAGGAACCTGTGTCGCTAAGTCGATGGTGATAATGCAGAGTCGATTATGATAGCGCAGGTGGGTCTAAGTGTGGTGGTGGCAATTCTGGTGTTGTTGCTGTACTGGATGATACTGGCCCCTGTGTTGGATCTGAAGAGGGTGCAACTGAGGATGGCATGCCTGGAGAGGAGGGGAGAGGAAGAGAGAGATAGGCCTGATGGAAGGTGGATGTGCTCCAAGTGATGGTATACTGCACACAAAATGCCATCGCCACTACATGCAAAGATGGCATGGCACACATAGGGAGTGTGGTAGTGGTGAGGGTTACAGGCAGGTATTGTAGGGGAAATGACGAGAGTTGGAGGGGAGTGCCACACTAAACTGAAACCTATGGTCACATTTTCTGTGAATGTTAAGTGGGTGCCATCCACACCCACACTAGCATGTGCTCTTTCAGTAAGATCTATTGTCACCTCTGCTTTGGTTAGTTTCTAAAAAAGAATTTGCCCGAAAATGCAGCGATTTATTTTCACCTGGCTTGTTAATCATTTGCAACTTGCAGAAAAGCATAATGGGTGACGAATTTTGAATAAACCTACACATTTCATATACCTACACATTTCTCTGGCTGCAATGTTAATTTTTTTAGCAGAACACAGTGGAGTTCACTCAAACTCACCTCACTAACTCACTAACACGTTATGCAGACGCAATTACAAAAGAATTCTGAAAAAGCGGTAAATATGTGAGGAAAAGTAAGGTCAGTATGTTATAAAAAAGTACATTCTTGGTACTAGGTAGGTAATTAAGTTTTACATAATAACTATATCGCAAAATACTCTTCTCTCTGGAAGCTACAATTTGCCAAAATCTCATTTCGAAATCTCAAAGCGTTTATGAAATATGAAAAATGTAGTGGCTATTTCACTCTGATTTTGTCACTGGTGAGGCGCGATCACAAAGGAGTGTGCTAGGGCAGATCAATTTTCTCAATATTGATGACAGTTAGAGACCTCTACCCAATTCAATATGTTAGCTAAATTTCATATGCAGCAACATATTATGTGATAAGCACCAAACGCAACATCATAGTGACTCCTGTTTTTCATTACAAACTTTTTAGAATTTCGCGCGGTGTCTTAATTACATATGTTGTTGTTGTTGTGGTCTACAGTCCTGAGACTGGTTTGATGCAGCTCTCCACCCTACTCTATCCTGTGCAAGCTTCTTTATCTCCCAGTACCTACTGCAACCTACATCCTTCTGAATCTGCTTAGTGTATTCATCTCTTGGTCTCCTTCTACGATTTTTACCCTCCACACTGCCCTCCAATGCTAAATTTGTGATTCCTTGATGCCTCAGAACATGTCCTACCAACCGATCCCTTCTTATAGTCAAGTTGTGCCACAAACTCCTCTTCTCCCCAATCATATTCAGTACCTTCTCATTCGTTATATGATCTACCCATCTAATCTTCAGCATTCTTCTGTAGCACCACATTTCGAAAGCTTCTATTCTCTTCTTGTCCAAACTATTTATCGTCCATGTTTCACTTCCATACATGGCTACACTCCATACAAATACTTTCAGAAACGACTTCCTGACACTTAAATCTATATTCGATGTTAACAAATTTCTCTTCTTCAGAAATGATTTCCTTCCCATTGCCAGTCTACAATTTATATCCTCTCTACTTCGACCATCATCAGTTATTTTGCTCCCCAAATAGCAAAACTCCTTTACTGCTTTATGTGTCTCATTTCCTAATCTAATTCTCTCAGCATCACCTGACTTAATTCGACTACATTCCATTATCCTCGTTTTGCTTTTGTTGATGTTCATCTTATATCCTCCTTTCAAGACACTGTCCATTCCGTTCAACTGCTCTTCCAAGACCTTTGCTGCCTCTGACAGAATTATAATGTCATCGGCGAACCTCAAAGTTTTACATATAAATATCACAATAACTATAATCATTAACGAAATGGTGGGCATGCCATCATGAGGCCGACGTATAAAGGTACAAGTAAAGGAAAAATGAAATTTTTTTACCGAATAGTTTATGTGAAATCGTTTGAGAAATATTGCAGGGCGTGTGCCTCGAGCTTGTCATCGCTGACCGGCCGTAAGGTTACAGACACTGTTGGCCTCCCATTCCGAACAAACAAATGAACTCGCCCAGCGCTTTGGACGAAAATTGGTCGGTGCACATCAGCCACCACATCCTGCACAGACTGTAGTAGGGGACAGGTGTGGTTGGGGAAGGCACGGTAGTGGCGATGTTACCAGTTGATGGACAGTTGGCACAGCCGGCGCCAGCGGTGTCAGTAATGGTATCGCCAATGAAGGCGTCAACTACGAAGGCATTGGCAGTGGCGTCGGCGGTAGCGGCGGTAGCTGTGGATCAGGGACGAAACAGTGGAACGATGGAGATGCGACAGTGACATTGTACAGGCACAAGCACACAGAAGAACTCCCAAAGGCAGAATAAGCTCATGATGAACCTGCACACTCACAAAGACGTATCAAAGGCACGATAAACTACCTGGGCAAACAGACACAAACCGTAGGAGAGTTGTTGGTATGGGCCAAAACAAGATACAAACAAGTAATCTAAAATGCATACTTGACGAGCTACGAGCATTTGTCCATCTACGCAACTGTGAAATACATTTATTCTCTTGCAGGCTCTTTGCTATTAAGAACGACCCACGGAATTCAAAAAACAATTGAGGAGATGTATTTCATAGTAGCGAAGATGAACAAGTGCTCGTAGCTCTTAAGGTATTCAATTTAGAGCCGAAGTTTAATGTACGTTTGTGTTTTCTTTTGGTCCATACCACCACTTCTCAAAATATGAAATACTTTTTCTTAACACCATGTATAGTCGTGTGTCTGTCGTCACTAATAGACGGAAAAGTTGTTTTCTTTAGTTTCGTAAGGCTTATTCTTTTATTGTCTGGTATCCTTAAATACAAAACAGTTTTTGAGTAGTTGATGTATATGTCTCAAAATAATTTATACAATTTACTTTAGGAGGACATTTGTGGGAAATAAGACAGTGGTATACGATGTGGTTCTGTGCATAGAGCAAAAGTTCTCAAGAAATCCGTAAAAATATTATGCAACATCTGCCACGATGGACTTAAGAACCTACCTGCACACTGCTTTTACGGCCGAGCTCTCCTGCTTGATAAGGTGGGCGATGTGACACAAAACATTCAGAGAGGCAGTAAAGCTTCGCATCCGGGAAACGTGTGCTAAATAGTGACTGAGGTGATATAACCACGAAACGTAAGCCAGGCCAACCAACACCGTGCCACCTCGAACTGCGCGATCCAGACCGTACTCTTGTAGCTGCAGTGTCTTTGTTTTTATATCCCAGGCACTTTTCTTCTGAATTTAGCGACGTTTCTTCATGGCTAACCTTTTGTGCTTTGTTGTCACAGGACATACACGAAATGATGCATTTAAAACTTTGTATACGAAACAGAGAACAGAGGAATTTGGAGGAAATGGGAGGGTGGATGGGAAACTAGCGACTTCGAGTTGAAAATTTTTGCCGGACCAGGACTCGAACCCAGATTTACCGCTTCTCATGAGCAGTTGTCTTAACCGCTTTTTTAATTTTTTTTATTTTCCCGCTTGTTGCAAGCAGTTGTTTCAACCACATTGTTCCCTTTCTTTAAAAAAAAAATGCTTATTTGTTTGTTTTTGCGTTTGCAATTTCTTATTTATTTTTATTAATTAAGGAAGTAGAGCAATAAGCGTCAGGCCGGGGGAGGCAGAGTGTCCAGGGGTCGAAACCTCTTCTCGTCCCCGAACCGCTCCCCTTCAGATTTTCATTTTGTCTTTCTTTTGTGGAACAAAAAAACAAGTTACAGCTTCGGCCATCCGAACACAGTCCCTGACCGACTCAAGTTTCCAGCTTATCGCACTCCACAATGCAGCGTCCCTCGTCCATTCGCAAAATATTGATTCTCGTAGAAGATTGGACGATACTAGTGCATCCGCACTGAAGCAAAAGACATGGAGCCTTCACACTGTATCGCTCTCTCTCTCTCTCTCTCTCTCTCTCTCTCTCTCTCTCTCTCCCTCTCTCTCTCTCTCTCACACACACACACACACACACACACACACACACAGTAAGTCACCAACTGTTGCCACCAAGAATAACTCCGAAAGTATGATAGAAGCTGAAAAGTTTGTGGGACAAAAGTTGCATGGGACAACTGGGGCCATAATATGACGTTGATTTTTTGTTGCTAGGTGGGGTCGCTTCAGAGATATGAAGGACAACTTTGTTTTTTTGAATGGGATGCTATAGCTTCGTACTTATTTTCTGATAGCGGCTATCGAGACGAATCCAATGGTATCAGTGCAGTGCTGCAATCGTCTTATCATGGATTGAGTGGTATCCCTTATCACATCGGCACATATGGAAGCACACGCTCTGACAATTCTCTCTTGCATATCCTCAGGTGTGGTTGGTACGTTTCTATGAACAACGTCTTTTACGAATTCCCAGAAGAAAAAATCCAGAGGCGTCAAGTCTACCGAAGGAGCCAATCCAACGATTTGGGAATTGTCTCTGCAACTCATTTCTAGCCATCAGCGAAAAATGTGTTGATACCACGTTCTGTTCCTTGTTCCTAAAGGTATTTCTTCCAATAACAGACCTAATGTTTCTCGTAGGAATTTGGTGTACTTCCTTCCATTAAGATTTCCTTCGATGAAATAGGGGCCTGTAATTCAGTCCTGCAGAATCCACACCATACATTCACCGACCACGGGTTTTAGTGTGCAACTTGCCGCAGCCAATATGGATTTTCAGTTGCCCAAATAACCAATGTTATGCAAATTAACATTTCCATGGTTCGTGAATGTAGCCTCGTCAGCAAATAAAATTAAATTAATAAATGTGTCATCCGTCTGAACCTGAAGTTGAGCCCATCGGCAGAATTCAATGACACGCATACAATCTGTCCCAGTTAATTCTTGGTGGAGACTGATATGGTAAGCATGATATTTACGGCCGGCCGTGGTGGACGTGCGGTACTAGGCGCTTCAGTCCGGACCCGCATCTGCTACGGTCGCAGGTTCGAATCCTGCCTCGGGCATGGTTTTGTGTGATGTCCTTAGGTTAGTTAGGTTTAAGTAGTTCTAAGTTCTAGGGGACGTATGACCTAAGATGTTGAGTCCCATAGTGCTCAGAGCCATTTGAACCATTTTTGATATTTATGGCGATGTAGAACACGAAGAACACTACTCTAGCTCATGCCAGATTCCCTTGCGATTTGACGCGAACTAACACAAGGATCTCGAACCACAGTGCCAAGAGTACCAATTTCTGTTTTCTCTTTAGTAACTTTCCTTTGCTGGACATGTTTCCGATACATTGAAGATCCAGTTGCTCTCAGTTTATCATACACATATTTAAATGTTCGACGTGTAGGGTGAGTACGTTGAGGATATCTTTCAGCGTACAAGCTTCTAGCTGACACTGAATTGGCCGGCCGGAGTGGGCATGCGGTTCTAGGCGCTACGGTCGCAGGTTCCATTCCTGCCTCGGGCATGGATGTGTGTGATGTCCTTAGGTTAGTTAGGTTTAATTAGTTCTACGTTCTAGGCGACTGATGACTTCAGAAGTTAAGTCGCATAGTGCTCAGAGCCATTTGAACCATTTTTGAGCACTCACTGAATTTCGTTGGCATTCTCCGTAAATGAGAAGCATATCGACTTGTTCTTCGAAGGTATACATCATTCACATTAGCTTGATTCATCGATGCTAATTTTACCGTTCCTATTAGTGCTGTACCGCAAACCACCGAATGGAGTTTACATGTCAATGGCACGTTAGATGGGTACGCCGTACTCGGCGAATGTTTTCTATTTGCACAATATACGAGAGAGAAGTGACAGAGCATGTGCATCGATAAGTGCCGAAGGGATAAGGAATACCACTCAATCCATTGCAGCACTGCATTGATACCAGTGGCCATCACTTCGAACACTTTCTGTAAATGGACGTTCATGCGACCTTTTTGATCTTCGTTGATCTTCAAAGACCTTACTGGTACACATCATTGCATTTGTCTCGATAGCCGCTATCGGAAAATAAGTACCAAACTATAGCATCCCATTAAAAAAAAAAAAAAAAAAAAGTTGACCTTCATATCTCTGAATCGACTCCACCTAGCAACAAAAAACCAATGTCATGTTATGGCGCCTATTGTCCCATCCAACATTTGTTCCACAAACTTTTCACCAACTATCATACTTTCGGAGTTATTCTTGGTGGCAATAGTTAGTGACAGAAGCAGCATCGGCCCATCCCTTAAATTACCCATGGCAGATCCTTTTAATAACCATGCCGACCTTGCGTCGTTGCGAGACAAAGGCACAAGTAGAGGGGAAGAAATTTTGGAAAAGTGTTGTATTCGAATTCATTATACGTAAAGTATGCTTGTTTAGGTTAAAATCAACAGTCGAGATCGCAATAATACTTGTTTATTTACAGGTTTCGGCTAATGTTAAAGCTGCCAGTATTTTTGGCCCCCTATGGGTGGTATTGGCGGCCCCTCGGTTTTATCGTGATACCACGATCGTAAACTGTCAGCCATAAGGGACCAAAAATTCTGAAGATAGCTTCACCGCAAGCCGAAACCGTTAAATAAACAGATATTATTGCGATCTAGGGTGTGTTTTTAACCTAAATATAGAGCCAGATGGTGCACTCCATAGACAATGTTGTCTAAATTTATAAAAGTATGCTTGGTTGGTAAACTAATTTTCTTATCTTGCATGTACCTAAGGAATATCTTTGCTTATAGTTCGAATATGATATTTTTAAAATTGAAACATTGATTCTTGTGACGGTAGAAAACTCTTTGTCCTTTTTCTAAAACTATAGCTGTTCGTAGCGCTGTTGATAAATCGTGTTTAATACCTTAATGAACTCGTTTTTTTTATTTTTAAATCTCATCAATTCATAAAATCGTGGAGTAAAATCATATAATGTTAAACAGAATTCCTTAAACTGTACATTGCACCCTTTTAATTCGAAACTTGCTCTAGAGTACTGTTTTCTTGGGTCAGGTATAGCAATATTTCGCTAGTATGGCCCACGTGAAAAGTTCAGTCCAAGGACCTACAGATCCTAATCGCGGACAAGCGCTTAGCTAACAGCTAGCAGAGCGTTGCTCTCCAGACTTGAAAATAATCTGAACGTGTAAGTGGAAGGTGCGCAGTGACGCTATTTAACAAATGTCAGTTTAAATTACTTCAACAAAAAGCCACGACCAGTTTCCTCGGCCCTGTCCTTTTTCAAGCAGTGTTGCGCGCCTTCTCTATATCCACTCATCGACGAGTGAAAGTCTTTACTTTCCCTCCAGCCACAAACGGCAGTTCGCCTAACACACACCTGTATCGTCTAGTAACGACCGCTGATTGCGTCACATCGGTCTCAGGAGAAGACATGTTGTGGTTTCAAAACTGAGAAGTCATCGGCTGCGAGAGCGCGCGTAGTGTGTGACGCACCGCACCGTGACCTTGCGACTCCAGTGCTGTTATAAAACAAACATGGCGGGCGTACTTCCTGTTCCGAAGCCAAGTGCCGAAAACTGCAATACCGTGCTCAGGGGAGATACTGTTGTCGATTGCGTACTAACATCGTGTCCTACTGAATTCAAAGCACTAACCCCTACAATCGTGGTCGATTAGATTTCCTCTCGGCCTTGCATTTCATGACGACTAGAACGTCACGTGCTGACTAGGCGGAATTGGTCTCAGGAACGCGCAGAATGAGTAAGACAGTGGAAGACGCACTTATCACTGTTACGATCAGTGTAACCGATGGTCCAGCGATATTTGACTGACTCATAATTGCGATTAGCAAGTAGTTTCACAACATAAAATCTATATCACAGTAAGCTAACAACTTTTTTACGACATCTTCAAATATGGGAGGAGGGTGAAACGCCTTAAAATATAAAATATGTTTAACCTCATCATTCAGATCGTACAGCTACATATAGATCAAATAATCTGCAGTGTTAGGACGAGCGCAGTGAACACACACAGTGGCCACGACCTCTTTCCCTCTGTCTTTCAAATTGAACTTACGAATACATTCAACCACCTACATCAAAACGCCTAGGCTACCCCGAGACTAACTGCCTCAGTAATGGATTTAGCAAGCGACCTACACTGCAGAAGTCGATCAGTTTGCCTTCGATGGAACTTCATCATATTGCGAGAGAACGCATTCATCTTAGGAAGCCGGAGTGATTCTGTCAGTTCATAAACACGGAGTTATTTTACTGGCCAATGTGGTAGAAACGCTTTAAATGAAAGACTTGAATTCTTGAACAAATCGTTACTCGTGTGTGGACGTTACATAGAGGATACACTGAATGCCGCCAGCTCTTTTGTGTGCAGCTGAGAGTACGCCGCAATATCTTAGTGTAAGGATTGCAGAAATAGGGCAAACCTGATCTGAATAGAGGAGTGGTGGCCACAGTAATGGGAAGCTGACACACGTGTCCTATGGCACTCATCTGAATGCACACAATTATTCTATATGGTGTGCTATATTAGATTATATGTACTTTTCGTTTCAATAGCTCCATTGTCTGGAAATCCTCCAGGATGTAGAACATGTCCGAAGACATGAATACATAGGGTCCTCATGGATGGGAAACAAGTCAACAAAAACTTAAATATATTTCATTTAAAAGGTAATAACAAACTTATAACAAAACATGTAAATGTTCAATATACTGAGTTGCCTACGACGGTTGTTAGGCTATTGTAGTCACGTATCACTATGCAGAAAAATCATTTTACAACACTTATTTGCATAGATCGCATTACTGCAGTGAATTTGTTCAAAAGTCAGATTGTACATAATATTCCCGTTATTTGACAGTAGTAATAACGTACACTCATCAGTCCATTCTGTTAACAATTTTATCAGTGGAGTAGAACGAGCTAGTTACTAATAAATCTTTTAATTTCTTGTTAAACTGTAGTTAAACTTTTTATGGCTCCTGGCAAGTTATCGAAAATGTGTGTTCCTGAGTAACGAAGGCATTTCTGGACCAAAGTAAGAGATTTGAATCTTCGTGAAGGTTGTACTTATTTCTAGTATTGATTCTATGAGCCGAGCTATAGGTCTGAAAAGAAATATATTTTTAATGGTAAATTTCATTAAGGGACACATATATTTTGAACCAGTATTTATGTACCCAGTTCCTCAAATAGTTCTCTGCAGGACGTTTTGGTTTCGGAAAACTTTAGGTTGGATTGACGAGTTACCAGAAAATTGTCCCATAAGACAAACGTGGAATCGAACTGAGTTTCGATGAGTACAGATTGTTGGCACAAAATACCGATTGAAATGATAAATTGTGTTTCTACGACCGGCCGGGGTGACCGAGCGGTTCTAGGCGCTACAGCCTGGAACCGCGCGACCGCTACGGTCGCAGGTTCGTATGCTGCCTGGGGCATGGATGTGTGTGATGTCCTTAGGTTAGTTAGGTTTAAGTAGTTCTAAGTTCTAGGGGACTGATGACCTCAAAAGTTCAGTTCCATAGTGCTCAGAGCCATTTGATTTTCGTGGTTCTACGACGACCGTTATAGAGTACTCTGCAGTCTTATTTTTAATAACAGGTATGGTTTGTCTGTCTACTCGCTACAGAGGAACTAAAACGACGGATTATGTGAGTGTTTTAGGAGCGTGAGGTACTTCCCACAGGAGAGACTCTGTCGGCTATTTAGGAGTATCTTTGAAACTGAGAAAGCAGTTACGCGCGCTGCCAGCTGTGTTCGCCTCTTCCAAGGTGACAGCGCACTTGTGTATACTGCCAGCTCAGTGCGGCCGTGTCTCGAACTGCACGTGTACCAACTTAACACACACAGAGGCTACCTGTACAGTCGACGTCGACGGTAGTGAACGTTCAAGGTCACTTTCAAGGTTGAAATATCTGATTCACATTTCCTCCCTTATCGTCACTCCGAAACCGAGTGCACTTTCACAAGTATGCTGAAAGCATCAAGGTTTCACAACAGCACAACGGCCAGTGATACATAAGTAAAACATACAACACACATAACTAGATCCGCGGCAAATTTAGAACACCCAGACAACAAGAAGAATTTGACACTTTGTTAGGAATGACATCAGAAATGTTGTGAGCAATAAATTTCTGTTCCTGAGTTGCTCGACGTCCATCCTCTTTAATTTCAAGCACGGAAATGCCATATGCGTTTCCTGCTCAAGAGTTACGCTATGCTGTTTTAATGTGTTATGTGTGTTTGTACCACGGACAATCGCAGAAGGATTGAGATTACAAAACTTATCTTTGATGCGAGTGATCCGGTGAATTCGAGAGGGCATCGTGCCCAGGGAATTAAACAAAATTGATTGTATCTCAAACGACCAACATCAGTTCTTTGAATGTTTCCAAGGTAGAGTCTTTTGATGTTTTCAGACGGGAAAGGCCGCGTTCTTCACTCTGTACCACGGTTTGCCAGACTGTGTTCCGCAGAACATTGACGTTCCGCGGAAAGTGAGTAAGTGCTCCTTAAAAAGCTATTAATAACATGGCGTTTTATCGATATTTTGACATACCAGTTTTATTAGTTGTGATATAAAGTGAAGTTCAAAATGGCTCTGAGGACTATGATACATAACATCTGAGATCATCAGTCCCCTAGACTTAGAACTACTTAAGCCTAGCTAACCTAAAGCCATCACACACATCCATCCCCGAGGCAGGATTCGAACCTGCGACCGCAGCAGTCGCGCGGTTCCGGACTGAAGAGCCTAGAACCGCTACGCCACCGCGGCCGGCCATACTGAAGTAATCACTGAATAAAACTAGTTTTTCTTGTATTTTAAAATGTTTACCTTCAAAATAATGTGTTTCACCGAAGTACCAAGTAGCAGGATTCACAAATTGTTCCGTCAGACGAATAGTTTGTGAACTCCTGTTGTGTACCTATACAAGGCTTTGTTCAAAATGGTTCAAATGGCTCTGAGCACTATGGGACTTAACATCTGGGGTCATCAGTCCCCTAGAACTTAGAACTACTTAAACCTAACAACCTAAGGACATCACACACATCCATGCTCGAGGCAGGATTCGAACCTGCGACCGTAGCAGTCGCGCGGTTCCGGACTGAAGCGCCTAGAACCGCATGGCCAATATGGCTGGTCAAACTGAAGCAATCACTGAATAAAACTAGTTTTTCTTGTGTTTTAAAATGTTTACCTTCAAAATAATGTGTTTCACCTTAGTACAAAGTAGCAAGATTCACAAATTGTTCCGTCAGACGAATAGTTTATGAACTCCTGTTGCGTACCTATACAATGCCACTGTCGTATAAACATGAAGTAAGACTGTCGCGAATAGTTTGCGCTCTTCACAGATGACAAACTATGGTTGTGATTAAGTTGTTCAGTTTGGGGTTGGGCCTCCTCGTGCGAAATGGAGTCGTAGGTCTGGCGGGTATACTGCACGCATGTTTATGTTGTGCTGGCAACCGTAGTCGTAGTCCGAGCGATCCTTTTCAACAGCTGTACGAGGAAGAGTGAGAGAGACAGGGCTGGGTGCACTATTTCGACTATGTTCTATGAAGGTTCGCATCCATGATGAATCCAGGACAGTTCCTGATAGTGATCAAAGGTACGGTGGGTTGTGGGCCGAGGTGACTGCAACTACCACAACAAGGTCGCGCAAACCTGTCCGATCTCGCGCATGCTGGCTGGCGGGCCGCATCCATCTGTGACTCCTGCAACGTGTGGACACTCTCATTTGAGGTGATTGGCGGATCACAATCAAACACCTCGCTGCACAATTAAACGTCTCTGTTGGTATTGCTGACGCATTCTTACACCACTTGGGACACAGAATGGTGCGTGGCCGCAGGGTTCTTCGCCGCCTAACAGAATATCATAAGTAGTAGTAGCATGGTATTCTGCCTTACGGCAGGTCTTATCATGAGTTAAGCCTCTTCCACTTTTGTCTGTCCATGGCCAATCTTTTCATTTCTGAATATTTGTCTCCTAATATATTGTCCAGCATCTGATATCTTTTTTTTTTCCTCTTCCTCTTATTCCCTCCACCATTCCTCCTATTCCTTACTTCAATAAACAGTCCCTCCTTAAACAATGTCCAATCCAGTTCCGTTTTCTCTTTCTGATAACTTTCAGCATGTTTCTTTCTTCTCCAACTCTTAATACTTCTTCATTCCTTACTCGGTCTTCCCATTTCACTTTTTTCATTATTTTCTATATCCACATCTCTAGTGCCTCCAATCTTCTCCCATCTTCCTTCCTTAATGTCCAGGTCTCCGTACCACAGAGCAGCAAAAAACCATCTGTACGGAATTGCTTGCGAGTTGCGGGGCTGACGGTGACAATTTTTTTGTCCAACATCGCCGCAGTTGAAGAAACATGAGTTCATCACTTCGAACCGGAAACGAAACGGCAATCCGCCGAGTGGCGCCACACCACCTCTCCTCCGAAGAAAAAGTTCGAAACCGCACCCTCAGCCAGTAATGTAATGACTGTCTTCTGGGACTCCGAAGAGTTTATTCTGTTTGATGTCTTCCATCGTGGTGCAAAGATCAACTCTGGAGTGTATTGTGCTACTCTTAGGAAGCTGAAGAAGCCACTTCAGCGTGTTCGTCGCCGCAAAGATTCAAACGAAATTCTCCTTCCCTATGACGATACAAGGCCCCATACAAGTCTGCCGGTCGGTTCTCGGCCCTTCAGTCTGGAACTGCTCGACCACTACGGCCGCAGGTTCGAAATCTGCCTCAGGCATGGGTGTGTGTGATGTCCTTAGGTTAGTTAGGTTTAAGCAGTTCTACGTTCTAGGGGACTGATGACCTCAGATGTTACGTCCCATAGTGCTCACAGCCATTTGAACCATTTTGAACCATACAAGTCTGCGCATCCGAGGTGAGCTCACACAACTCCAGTGCACCGCTTTCCTTCATCCACCGTAAGCCCGGATCTCGCAACTTCCGACTTCCATGTGTTTGGTCCAATGAAGGATGCACTCCGTGAGACACAGTACGTAGACGATGGGAAGTTACTGAAGCAGCGAGACGTCTGCTCCGACGTCGAGCAGTAGAGTGGTACCGTGTGGGCTCACAGGATCTCCCAGTAAGGTGGCGTAGGGCCGTCGCACTCGACAGGGATCATGCTAAAAAATATAGTTTTGTAGGAAAAAGAGTGGGAATAATATGGTGTGTTGGAAACCTGAATAAAATCAACCTGCTTTCAGAAAAAAAAGTGTGTTGCATTACTTATTGAACGGCCCTCTGATAACGTATTTCGTTTTAGAAGGAGCTGAAGATGTCCTTGCAAATTTTAACATCAATTTATACTTAATAAATGCCTGCTTTGTTCATACATAATAATTATCAGTAGTTGATTATCTGAGCAAAAGGAAGCTATGAATATAAGTTTTTAACGCCCCATCGACAACTACGTCTTTATAGACGGAGCATTTCACACCAGGAGGTCCAGCCCAAAGCTGAACAACTCAATCACAACAATTGTATTGTATTGTATTGTATGTTGAGCGAGGGCCTAGAAACGATGGAGAGGCTCCGTCGCCGCCGCAGCCACAGTGGTCCACAACCCAACGACGACTACCGCAGTCCACTTCACCCCTCCGCCGCCCCACACCGAACCCAGGGTTATTGTGTGGTTCGGTCCCCAGTGGACCCCTAGGGAACGTCTCACACCAGACGAGTGTAACCCCTATGTTTGCGTGGTAGAGTAATGGTGGTGTACGCGTACATGGAGAATTTGTTTGCACAGCAATCGCCGACGTAGTGTAGCTGAGGCGGAATAAGGAGAACCAGCCCGCATTCGCCGTGGGAGATAGAAAACCGCCTAAAAACCATCCACAGACTGGCCGGCTCAACGGACCTCGACCCAAGTCCGCCGGGCGGCTTCGTGCAGGGGACCAGGCGTTCCTTCCCGCCTGGAAAGCCAACCACAACGATAGTTTGTCATCTGTGAGAGAACGCAAACTATTCGCGACGACTACCACAGTCTCATTTCGTGTTTATACGGCAGTGGCATTGTATAGGTACAGATCAGGGGCTCACAACGATGAGTTCGGATTACGGAAGGAGGGGAAAGGAAATCAGCCGTGACCTTTCAGAGGAACCATCCCTCAAGCGATTTAGGGAAACCACGGAATACCTAAGTCAGAATGGCTGGACGCGGATTTGAATTTATTGTCCTCCCGAATGCGAGTCCAGTGTGCTGTCCACTGCACTTTCCACGCTGATGTGTCTCAGCAGGAGGCACCTGTACTGTTGTTCTAGCAATCACACACATGTATACTTCTGCCTAATACAGTACCGCACCTAAGTTATTGATTTCTGTTGTGTCTCATGGCGTTCCTTCGTAGGACAACGGAATGTGTAAGGGAAAGCGTAAGTGGAATGAACCAGAATTAACTGTCAATTTTCCGGAACACACCATATTTTTTAAATAATACAACAGAGTATTAACTGCTTTTTGCACTGGTCTCGAAACAGTTCGTCTCACTCATCTGCCTCATGTGCCATGTGATATATCCATGTGAGCACAGAATCAGTAAGTATTTTCTTTTGCATTCTACCGACAGTCGGTGGCCGCCATGTTTTGGTTGAGCAACATCCGAAGTATGAGGGTACTTGGCCGGCAAACTTAAGACACCTGGCGTTCGGCCATGAGCTTACACTGCGAAGGGCACTGACGAGAATTCTTCCCTGATTCAATTCAGACCGCACCACCATCCTATGAGATCGGCCTATTTCATTTGATTTGCCACCAACTGCTTCTGTTTTCAATTCAAGGCAGCGGTTGTTTTCTACTATCAACCCTTTGCGTGACCATTAAAAATGTCGATATGCACAACTCGAGGAAAATAGCGGAAACCTCAACTAACTGCATTCCGTGTTCTATGATATAATGAGTGTGGAGTAATTCAAATTGAGTGGTGGTGCAGAATCCAATGTTATTATTCACAAGCGTTAAATAGTGGTTGTTGTTATTCCAGCTTAACTGAAATTAAACTCATGAAATCAAACACTTCCAACTTTGACACAGTCTACATAAGATATACCGTATCTCGTAGCTATACATTCAAGGAATGTGCAACTTATAACCATCACACTGTTTGAAATACGCAATTCATTGAAGCTGGAGGAAAATTAATTACATAAACACATTGATGACAGACAGTGGTACTGTACAGATTTGTAAATTGTCTTTTTTTCTTCTCTTTTTTTTTTTGAAAAAAAAATCCACATTAAATGGTTCATTAATAAATTTTACTGTCGTCTAGATTGGGTACATGTATGATGTTATGGTCGATTTATGTTCCACACAATCATCTCTTGTACCTGACATACTCAAATTTGAATACGTTTCGATGGAACCGAACCTGCTCGTAATATTAGGAATCTATACAGTAAAGTTCGTTGTAGGCACTGGTAAGTGCCTGAATTCCGGCACTTTTTCCTTTAAGCTTTAAGTGACCGAAAACTTGTCGGACGCCAAGTAACGCGTAACGAAATGTTCTGCCGTTATGACGCAGAGATCGCGTGGCAAGATGCAGTTACTTCAAAACTGAGAAGTCATCGGCCGCGAGAGCGAACCTGCTGGGTGACGCCACGGAAGTGCAGTTACCGCACGCTAGGTGTCAGCACAAGAGACGGCCTTAGAAATGGTAATGTCGACCGCGGAGGAGATAGTGTTATCGACTATACGAGGGCTTCGTGGCAGTCTGAGTGTCCTTACAACGAAACGTCGATCCCATATAACGCTGAGTCGTTAGCAGGTCGCCAGGTGTTGACAAAGGCAAAGAAATAGGAAGGAAAACATACGAAGAGCATAAAATACAGAACAAATACTCAGAAATGCTTAACTCTGCTTTCAAATGTTCCTTTATAAAGGAAACCCCAGCAATATTGCCCGCTTTAATTCTCGAACCACTGAAAAGATTAGTGAAATAAATATTAGTGTCGGTGGCGTTGCGAAACTGCTGAAATCGTTAACACTGAACAAAGCTCCAGAATACGGTGGAATCCCTGTCAGATTCTGCACACACTTTGGGACTGATTTAGCCCCTTTTTCACCGTAGATCCCTTAAACAGAAAACAGTCACCAATAGCCGAAAGACAGCACAGGCCACACTTTTCTACAAGAAGGGCAGCAGAAGTGACCCATTACCATTATCCTAGATTTTCATTTGTTGTATAATCTTAGCACATATTCTGAGCTCAAACATAGTGAGGTCAAAAAATGGTTCAAATGGCTCAGAGCACTATGCGACTTAACTTCTGAGATCATCAGACGCCTAGAACTTAGAACTAATTAAACTTAACTAACCCAAGGACATCACACACATCCATGCCCGAGGCAGAATCCGAACCTGCGACCGTAGCGGTCGCTCGACTCCAGACTGTAGCGCCCAGAACCGCACGGCCACTCCGGCCGGCTAGTGAGGTCACTCGAACAGAGCTCCTCCATGTCAACCAGCATGGATTTCGGAAACACAGATCGTGTGAAATCTAACTTACATTTTGCTTACATGATAGATTGAAAGTCCTGGATGAAAGTAGCCAGATAGATGCAGAATTTCTCGATTTACGAAAAGCATTTGACTCAGTACCACATCGACGCTTAGTGTCAAAAGTACGATCGAGGATTTCTGAGTAGGGAGGATGCAGCGTGATATATTGGATCGAGTCATCGACAGATGTAGAAGTAACTTCGGGTGTGCCCAAGGGAAGTGTATTGCGTCCCTTGCTGTTCGTGTTATATGATCTTACAGACAATATTAATAGTAACCTCAGACTTTTCGCAGATGATGCAGTTATCTACATCGAAGTTCAGATTGTACAAAGCTGTACAAATATCTAGTCATACCTTAATAAAATTTCAGAATGGTGCAAGGATTGGCAACTTCCTTTAGTGAGTCACAGTTGCAATCTGTAAACTCGTACAAACACTTAGCAGGGACATGAAATGGAACGATCGCATCGCGTCAGTCGTGGTAGGCAGATGGTAGGCCTACGTTTATTGGTAGGATACTAGGGAAATGCAATCTGTCTACATAGGAGTTTGTTCGCAAAAGACTCGTGCGACCCATCCTAGAATATTGCCCCAGTGTGAAGTTCCCGTATTTGACTGCCTGAGTGCCTCATAATCGTACTTTTTTTTTTTTTTTGTTAGCTGCCATACGCTGTGTCAACTTCACCGGCTCCGCAGTGAGCGTGCACCACAATATCTCACATCTGACATCAAATACTTGTCACCTCTTCATAATCGCAACATTGTGTCCAACCACAAACCAAAAATGTAAAAATGTTCGGCAAACTCCTTCTCTACTGTTCACCTCTTGAACAAATTACCTAATTACGTCTTTACCGCATTTAAGAAACACGTGGAACTCTTCCTTCTGGACAGTCTTCCCATAGAATTATTTTGGCGTATATATGAGTAAATGCTTTACATCTACACCTGCATCTGTGCTCTGCAAACCACTGTGAAGTGCGTGGCATGGCAGGGGACTTCTCATTGTACCAGTCATTAGGGCTTCTTCCCATTTTAGTCTCGTATGTTCCCGGGTTCGATTCCCGGCGGGGTCAGGGATTTTCTCTGCCTCGTGATGGCTTGCTTAGAAACCTCTTCGCGCTGTAATTAGTCTAACCTTTTCTTCGCTGTCCTTACGGCAGCTATACATTGAGGGTTTAGTATATCCCTAGACTTCTCATAGTTGGTCCTTGTAAACTAGTAATTATATGTCACAGAATAGTTTGTGTCTATCTTCAACAGTCTATGAGTTCTTTTGTTTGTAGCATCTCTGTGATGCTGTCGCATGCATAGACCATATATAACGTAAACCGCGCATCTCCCTATCTCTGCTGTGTTAACGCTTGAAACCAGCATTTTAGTCACGTGACTCGGGGCAGAAAGCCGAGTCCCTGTCATTACGCGCTGTGTGAAGTAGAGGTGACAGTTACAGTTTCTCTCATTTATAGCTCAACTCATGCATTGATTTTGACAATTCAACAAACTGCAGTACTACTCTTACATATGTAGTACAGCACTTAACCTAGTTCCTCTGAAATTCCTGATAATAAAGCAGTGGTTGTCGTTTTTACATGTGGTCAAGTTGAAACGTGTTGACAGTTCTTTTAACGAGCGACAGAATGACTGTTCTTTAGGGAATACTTTTTTTTTCACTGAGAATTCTTGTAATTCACCGCTTCCACAGACGTTTAAGACAAAATACCAATTTCGAACACAGCTTTACTTTTCTAACGATTCCACAAGAATATGTGTGAAAGAAAGAAAATTCGTTTATGTACTTTATATCAGATATTTACAAAAAATCTTTTCCACTTTTACTTAATCCAGTACAGATACCGCAACGATATCAAGACAGAAAGCGTAATATATTACAAAACGATGATTATGCTGGTATAGTGAGCTAGATATTTACGGTGTATTGTCGCAAAACCTCAGTCATTCACCAAATTTTACATCCAAGGACCAACATCCATCCTAACTTACGGAAATACCTCTGCAAGTATTTTAAAGTAACTGACTGACGCAACTGAGATTTTCGTCACTTTACTCTGCAGGGTGCAAAACAAGACTAATCTGAGAATATGTTAAGGTTATTGCTTCTGCATCTAGTAAAAAGCGCAACATTTGATCTGTAAAAAAGATGTCAAGTTGTGCAATATAAATGAGCAATGATATGCTCAGCTTCGTGCTCCGAGTCACGTGACTTAGATGTTGGTTTCAGTAAAATGACGTCATGCGCAGTCTATGTTATCTATGGTCTGTGGTCGCATGAGTCGAAGAAATCTGCGATCATTCGTGGTGCTCTACGTTCAGTATCGCCTTATTAGTCCTATGTGGACCGATCACACAACTGAGAAATTTTTAGGGTGGATTGCACGAGTGTTTAATACGCAGTCTACCTCGTCTACTGACTGCATTTTCGTAGTATCGTGCCAGTGAACCAGAGCACGCCTCTTGCCTTACCTACGACAGAGGATTCCCGACCATTTACAAGATATTGCCAACTTTTGTACTTCATTTTAAACAGTTATCAAGATCTGACTGAATATTACTCAGATTTTTCTTTTCAGGAACTAATTCAATATTCTGCATCACCTGCAAAAACTCGGATGCTACTAGTTTCGTTATTGAACCACAGTATAACACTTTATGTGTTCAGTTCTCTGTAAATTTTATTTTACCCGCTGGGATTGATTGGACCGGGACTGGGAACCAGTGTATTAGACTATAAATATCACGAATCTCTCTGATAGCTATTTAGGTACCCTTATAGCATATATGATTTTTTAACCCTGTAAATGTTTAGTGCTAATTGGTTACCCTCTGTTGCCGGTATATTATCAGAACAGTATTAGAGGTACTTTTTCATACTATGGGTGTAGCTTTCTCTCAGTAAAACAAAAAAAAAGCTCATGGAGAATATTTTGAGCAACTGTTATCAGTTTGTGAGCTGACAACTTTGTAAAAATATTCTTTTACTAATAATTAAAAAACAAAAAAATTTCGGACATATGTTTGAGACAGAGACGGCAGGCTCTAGCCTATCTATCCGGTCAGGTACGGGCACTGCGTTGGCACCCCCAACATATTTCGAAGTTAAGTTGGCTAGCCTAGGTCTAACATTCAAAAGAATTGGGGACATTAATTTTGTTTTAGGATTCAAGTAAAAATAGATTTTGTGGAAATTTCATTTATCATCACAAACGCAACATTAAATCATACACGGGGTGAACAAAATAGTAGAAAATACTTAGACATAAATGCAGGTGAAACACTTCCATAAGACCTGGACTTTGGAGGAATGGAAAAGTGTCATTTGGTCGGATGACTCTTGTATCACAATGTTCCCAACTTCTGGCCGAGTTTACCTTACAAGAGCGAAACATGGCGAGGATTCAATGATGGTTTGGGCACTCGTATCTTGATATTCCATGGGAACATGGTTACTTTTCAAAGTCGCACTTCTGCCAAGGATTATTCGACCATTTTGGCTGATCAGGTCCACGCGCCAGAGTACAATGATTGTTCCCCGACGGCGATGCTGTATTGCAAAACGATAGAGCTCATCACATCGTCCAGAACTGGTTTTGTGAGTATGAGGATGAACTGTCGCATCTCCCCGGGCCAGGAAAGTCGCCAGGCCTTAATATTACTGAGCCTTGTGGTCCACTTTGAAGAGACGCGTGCGCGATCGCTGGCCGTCTCCATCAACGTTATCTGAACTTACCACTATTTTGCGGGATGAATGGCATAAGATTCCCTTGCAAACCATACAAAACCTGTGTTTATCCATTCTGAGACGACCGTACGGTGTTCTGAATGCCAGCGGTTTCATAACACTGTATTAGCGATGGTAATGTGTTGTGTTTTTTAGTGTTTTCATGATTCAGTCCACCCCCTGCATATTTTTTGTACGTAGTGACCAGGGCTTCGAGAGTCTCCCGTACGCTACACATCAGCCTATCCAAAGCGTAGTCACGATGGACGCCGACCAAAAGCGAAACGTCATCGGCCGCGAGGGGCTGCGTGACGCATTGCGCCGTGACGCAACAGGCTCACGTGGTGGAATACGCAGCGAAAAGAAGCACGGCAGGCATCGTTTGCTGCCGGTAGCAGCAGCCAGCCTCTAGAAACTCCGAGAACACGGCAGTTGGCGCGCAGCTACGCCAAGTAGGAGACTGTTAGCACACACAACGCGTTACTGCAGAGTTGGTTTTAACGCAACACTATCGTAATTTTAAGGTTTACATTTATAACCTTAGCTGTAAACATGTATTTTCGTTCCAGTATTCACAGTGTAATTAAGAATTCGTCTAACTGCCCTGCTTTTGAAGCTTCGTATAAGGTGCAAAGCACATTTTTGCTGAAACTGCCGTACGCAACACGTAATACCATACGTGTGTCCAACATTGCGCATTACGATGGAAGATACGTTTGTTCCTACCCCGCTGTACGGCGCATGTACTGTTTGTTCTTAATAGAAGCCTGGACACCAAATTAACGCTAGAATACTGCACCAATATCGAACCCTTCCATACCTATACCTTTGTCGATTCGACTGTCACACTTAAGTTTGGCCGGGAAAATTATTAAAAGCGACACATCGGTAGAATAAGAAACCCTTTACTGTAGGAAAGTTAACGAAAAATACATTTCACAGATTGCACAGTCTATCCATTGCAATAAACCACAAAGAGTCACACCGTATAGGTTCACAAATAAAAGGGCGTCAATACATATTTTTAACCCGCAGGGAACACCATGCAATAACTATCCAAAAGAAAGTTCCATCAACTCTTATGCAACAGAAAAAGAAAAATACTAGATCAGTTTATCTAATGAACCAAAAGTAACTTGACAAAAAATGTGGAAACGCGGAAAGTACGTATACCTAACGAAATAATCAGAATAGCTGACATAAAAACGAATACAACATCCGAAAAATATACAAAAATAAAAAAAAATCACAGCTGCCTTTGATTAAAGAATATGGCTGTATATCGTAAATGGCCTTTTGCTTATAAATGTCGCGTTGAAGAACTGTAGGAATTCTACTTCGAAGGAAAAACACTGTGGGAGGAAAGTGATTCATCCCTACAATGTGAATTCCTTCAGGCTTCTTGAGCGTTGCTGATGGCACGTACTGAAAACAGTCTTCTGATGTTCCCCACACACAGGTTTAATCATGCGCTACACGGTCGCTTTTCGTCGTCCTTCTCGGCTTATAGAGTCATTTTTCGCGCTAAGAGGGCTGGGTGTCGGATGCGGCTCCTTGGTCTGCGTTGGGAATTCCTGAAATAAGGGGTGCAGTTCCTTTTGTTTCGGGCACCGTTCAAAGATATTTGTTAACTTCAACACGTTTTCTATTTTCTGCTTCATGTGCTGATATTGCCCTGCAATATCGTTTTCTTTCAATGAGCCATTCCTTCGACAAGCATCATCTGTAAGGGAGAACATTAAATCCAGCCGCGATAGATTTCGTTCGCCCCCTTCCACATCATGGGCTCTGTTTATTGTGGCGATGTTTATCATATTTTAAAAATAACAGAGTGGTCAGCTTTTCTGATGACATCTGAAGCGTGCACATCTGGTCAAATGTGTCAATGCCAGATTTCGTCTCATTGTACTGGGGAAGACTGTGCCGTTTATGGCTCTCCGGATAGACGCGCCCGTAATAATGGGTGGATGAAAGAACGCAAACGAACTCCTGCTTTGGCATGTAGGAAACTCCTGTCAGATCGTCATCGTGAATGAAGAAGAATATACCTGCATGTTGGTTTACAAAATTTATATCGACGAATTCAGTCGGAACTTCCCTCTTATTCAACCAGATTGTCCACAGGGCGGTGAGCTGGTAGTCGGACTTCAGCTTCCTGAAAAGCGGAGCGGACGCGAACCAGTTGTCCAGAGTTACATTTCGATTCGAGCCGTTGATGGACTGAATGAGTTTTTCCGCCAAAAATTCTGCCCCCGGTATTCCAGCCGGACCTTCCCCAAATGCGGCACTGCGTGTATCATGTACAGGGTGACTATTATTTAACTATATGAAATAAAATTGGCATAACTTCTGAACGGTTTGCGTAAGGAAGTTCAAACTGCATGGTCGGCCGTGGGGCATGAAGGGAATTAGTATACTCATTGTTGTTTGATTTAGCGACGAGACCCACTTTCCTTAGGACGCGTTCGTCAATAAACGAAATTGGCGCATTTGGGTGACTGAGAATCTGTATATCGCGATCGAGAAGTCTCTTCACTCTCAACGGGTGACTGTATGGTGTGCAGTGTCCAGTCACAGAACAATCAGTGCGATATTCTTTGATGGCATAGTGACTACCGACGGTTGTGGAAACTGATTTCAACCCCATTATCCAAAGTGGCCCTGATTTCGACAAGATGTGCTTCATGCAAGACAGAGCTCGACCCCGTTGAAGCAGGAGAGCGTTTGATGTCCTGGAGGAGCACTCTGGGGTCCGCATTCTGACTCTGGGGTACCCAGAGGCCACTGGCATAGGCCTCGATTAGTCGCAATATTGTCCGGATCTGAACACATGTGACTTTTGTTTGTAGGGCTATATAAAAGACAACGTGTACAGCAATAGCCCCAAAACCATTGCTGAGTTGGAAACTGCCATTCTGGACGTCATCGAGAGCATCGATATTCCGATACTTCAGAGGGTCAAGCAGAATTTTGCTATTCGTCTGCGCCACATCATCATCAATGATGGCAGACATACTGAAAATATCATAACCTAAATACGAATATCTGTAGTGACATTTACAAGTTGAATAAACTGTGTACACGTTTTTTCGTATATCTCAATAACTGTCGCCCTGTATTTTGTCCCACTGCCACACATCATTACGATTTTTAATTCAATTCTGTCGGGCTTGTTGCGAATGTAATCTCGAGTGCGACCCGACTGCGAACTCCAACTAGCTGCTTGTCAATGATGATGCAGACGCCAGGTTTATAGTGTTGCGGACAGCTCCCTAGCAACATCTGCCAAACCTATCTACATCTACATCTACATGGGTACTGTGCAAATCACATTTAAGTGCCTGGCAGAGGGCTCATCGAACCACCTTCACAATCCTCTATTATTCCAATCTAGTATAGCGCATGGAAAGAATGAACACCTATATCTTTCCGTACGAGCTCTGATGTCCCTTATTTTATCTTGGTGATAGTTCCTCCCTATGTAAGTCGGTGTCAACAAAATATTTTCGCATTCGGAGGAGAAATTTGGTAATTGGTTTTTCGTAAGAAGATTCCGTCGCAACGAAAAACGCCTTTCTTTTAATGATTTCCGGCCCAAATCCTGTATCATTTTTGTGACACTAACTCCCATATTTCGCGATAATACAAAACGTGCTGCCTTTCTTTGAACTTTGTTTTTAGTTGAATTTACGGCCTTTATACTTGACTGATTTCTCGTGTAACCGAAGTTTAACGGATTTCTTTTAGCACTCATGTGGATGGCCTCAAACTTTTCGTTATGTAAGGTCAACTGCCACTTCACACCATTTCAATATTTCTTCTAAATCGTTTTGCAGTTTGTTTTGATCTTCTGGTGACTTTATTAGTTGATAAACGACAGCGTCATCTGCAAACAACCGAATACGGCTGCTCAGATTGTCTCCCAAATCGTTTATATAGATAAGGAACAACACTACCTCGGAAAACACCAGAAATCACATCTGTTTTACTCGATGACGTTCCGTCAGTTACTACAAACTGTGACCTCTCTGACAGGAAATCACAGATCCAAAATCACTGAGACGATATTCCACAAGCACGCAATTTCACTACGAGGTGCTTGCGTGGTACAGTGTGAAAACCCTTCTGGAAATCCAGAAATACGGAATCGATCTGAAATCCCTTGCCAATAGCACTCAGCACTTCATGTGAATAAAGAGCTAGTTGTGTTTCACAAGTTCGATGTTTTATAAATCCATGTTGACTCTGTGTCAATAGACCGTTTCTTCGAGGTAATTCATTATGTTCGAACACAATATGTGTTCTAAAATCCTGCTGCATATCGACGTTAACGATATGCGCCTGTAATTTAGTGGATTACTCCTACTACCTTTCTTGAATATTGGTGTGACCTGTGAAACTTTCAAGTCTTTGGGTACGGATCTTTCGTCGAGTGAACGGTTGTATATGATTGTTAATTATAGATCAAATGGATCAGCAAACCCCGAAAGGAACCTAATTGGTATACAGTCTGGACCAGAAGACTTGTTTTTATTAAGTGATTTAAGTTGCTTCACTACTCCGAGGATACTTACTTCTATGTTACTCATGTTGGCAGCTGTTCTCGATTCGAATTCTGGAATATTTACTTCGTCTTCTTTTGTGAAGGCATTTCGGAAGGTTGTGTGCAGTACATCTGCTTCGGCAGCACTATCTTCGATAGTATCTCCATTGCTATCGTGCAGAGAAGGCATTGAATGTTTGTTGCCGCTAACATACTTCACATGCGACCAGAATCTCTTTGGGTTTTCTGTCAGGTTTCGAGACAAAGCTTCGTCTTGGAAACTGTTATAGGCATCTCACATTGAAGTCCGCGCTAAATTTCGAGCATCTGTAAAAGATCGCCAATCTTGCGGATTTTGCGTCTGTTTAAATTTGGCATGTTTGTTTCGTTGTTTCTGAAACAGTGTTCTAACCCGTTTTGTGTACCAAGGAGAATCAACTCCATCGTTTGTTAATTTATTTGGTATAAATCTCTCAATTGCTGCCAAAACTATTTCTTTGAATTTAAGCCCATCTGCTCCACACTTATATTATTAATTTGGAATGAGTGGAGATTGTCTCTCAGGAAGGCGTCAAGTGAATTTTTATCTGCTTTTTTGAATAGGCATATTTTTCTCTTAAGGTTTTTAACATGGCTGTCAATCAGCGACTGTTGTATAATACAAAATTGGAAAAACACAGCCCTCAGTCGCGAACACAATTAATTTGTAACCTAGGTTTCGGTGTCACAAGGGACACCTCCTTCGGACAAAATTAAAACTAAATGTTACAGCAAAACGTACCAAAAAATACGAAAGCTACGGTCATACCTGACAGCGTCAGACAGTCAGAATTAAAATGCAACAGAAGTGCAAGCCACTAGGGGCTGCCATGTGTCCTCTGCTACAGTCAAGCAGACTTCGTCCCAGTATGGTGCAGAGTCGATAGTGTCATCGGAACGATATCTTCTTCTTCGACATTGTAATCTTCATCATAATCATCAGATGATGATATGTCAAAATCTGAATCCATTGTATCACAAACCACTTGAAATGAAAACGTGATTTTCAACAAACATCCTATCAGATACCTATAGCAAAGTGGTTGCTCATTACTAAACGTTCGTCGAGTCTATAAGTCCATTTTGTTTTTAAATACTAAATATTAGTCTTTCGAAGAATCAACATTTATGTGCACGCCCATAGCTCTGTCGATTCGATGCTGTAACGTCGGGGTGAAATATGGTTTAGCTGACAGAAGAGCGGCGTAGATCACTTCCGCCAACTAGACCCCCTCCCCCTCTCCCCCTCTGGTCCTAAAATCTTTTTGTTGTAAAACACTTTCATTTTACGCTGACATCAAACACAAGAAGTCAAATGGATAAAAATAGCACCTTATAAGAGGTTTCTAATCGCTAAAATATTTAAAAACATAAAGCACATTGTGCAACAGGCTAGGTCCATATACATATTGTTCACAGTTGTTTTTTCGCATCATAAAAACACAGTACACAAAAGCATAATTGCTTGCATATGCTGGATATATTCTAAACAGTGCTAATCCACTTTAAATTGCGTATAAGGTACAACTGCTCGACTTGAACCTTATACCCAACTGTCTCAGTTGTACCTCATACGCAATTGTACCTTATACGCAATTTAAAGTGGATTTGCACTTTTTAGAATACATCCAGCACGAGCAAAGAGTTATGCTTTTGTGTACCGTGTTTTCACAAGGCAACAAGCAACTGTGAACAATTTGTATATGAGCACAGCCTGTTGCAAAAGGTGCTTTGTGTTTTTAAGTGTTTTAGCGATTCATGACTTAATACTAGTTACCGAATTTCTGTAAGTAGGCTTTCGTGGGATAGTTGTCATCTACTGACAAAGCTCTCCCAGTTCGGTTTTTTCAGCATTTGCGTGGGAGTGCGCCGTGCATCAACCAGACTTGTCACAGTTCTGTCTTTTCTGTGTACGCTCGAAATCCTGTGTTGAAGAAAGACGGTACGGGTATCACGCACTTGAGCGGTGTTAGAGGACAGTGTGGCGTCCGCTACCAATAACGTTATATGTACATTCAAAAACATTGCATGATGTTACAATCAAAGCTAAAGACACAAGTGTTAATTAAAGCCATTTATCTTTGCCTCAAACAAAGCCATAAACGATATACGTATAACGGAAGACTGAGGTTTCTTGATAACAGTGAATATATCTGCGAGAAGAAATTTTTTTGTAGTGCTACGTATCGTGACCCCTGTCATGACAATATGACACGCGGATACAGACATTTTAATGAAGAGTAACCCTACTTTAACACAGGAAATAACAGATGGTCGTGAGTGCTTTCATCACTGGATCAAGCTACTCAATTAAATGACACAAAACATTAGTTTTACCCTGTTGTTAATGACTATTTTCTAAGTGTACTCTTTACAATAACTGGTTATATAATTGATAGTGTTCCTGACCTGGCAAGAAATTAAATAGGCAACTAATTGCAAGACAGTGAGAGCCAAAATGAGCAGACGGTAGCTGTGTGTGGTTCGCTCGGTTGCCTACGCCGGAAAGAGTGAAGACAGAGACCGAAATATCTGCACATTAAATTAGAACATTAGATGGTCGAAATTAAAGCAGCGGTAAATTAAACTATCTCTCTCTCCTCTGAATTTCAAAAATAACTTTTCTGGCTGAAAATTATATTAACATTTCTTAAAAAATAATAGTGACTTGTGTTACGATATTGCAACAGTTTCCACGAACGTTTTGTAAGAAATATCCTTTGCAGCCCGACGCCGTTTTCCCACTGTACTACCAACGACACAAAGACCGCTAGCTACTTCACCTATGATATAAATCAATTCCAAACTCCCACAAATTGTTCAAAAAAAGGTTCAAATGACTCTGATCACTATTGGACTTAACATCTGTGGTCATCAGTCCCATAGAACTTAGAACTACTTAAACCTAACTAACCTAAGGACATCACACACATCCATTCCCGAGCAGGATTCGAACCTGCGACCGTAGCGGTCACGCGGTTCCTGACTGAAGCGTCTAGAACCGCAGGGCTACAACGGCCGGCACAAATTGTTACACGCAGACATTTGTATGAGTCGAACGGCTCCATTTGAGACACACTGATGCTGTAGCCGTATGACACGTTTTGTGAAGTGCACAGTTTTATAACTCACAGCATTAATGAAAGTTGCCAGTCTTCAAACCACACTGATATCTTATCAAGATCTGTCTGTATATTACTGATCATTTTTTTCAGATAGTAGAGAGATACCAAACCGGC
Organism: Schistocerca gregaria; assembly: GCF_023897955.1. Lineage (NCBI taxonomy): Eukaryota > Metazoa > Arthropoda > Insecta > Orthoptera > Acrididae > Schistocerca > Schistocerca gregaria. The sequence continues at coordinate 519,536,210 of NC_064924.1, forward strand.
CTTTGGACAGAAGACTATGATAACATGAACTGTATCATAGAAAACTGCATGATCTATAAAAAAATTTTAGCTTACTATTAACTCAACATGAGTAGCAAGCGTCTCAAAACACTTCTCCTCAACACCGTGAAGCTAAGTCTACACCTGCTAAGAAATCCGCAGTTCAGTCACAAATTTTGTTTGATACCCTATATGATCATTGTTGATGTACTGTGTCAAACGCTATTGTAAAGTCCGAAAATACAGCATCTCCCCGTAGCCTTCTTTCAGGGCATTCAAGAAGCCATGTGAGAAAAGCCCGAGTTTGAAATACTCCATTTTCCGGAATCCATTATGGTTGTCATGGAGGGGGATATTCTGTTCAACATACCTCATTATCTTTTAGCTCTGAATACTTTATGACATTCTAGAGCAGAGATTATCAGTGATACTGGCGGACAACTTTGTGGCTCATTTCTGCTAGCTTTCTTGAAGATGGGTGTATCACTTGCTTTCGTCCAAGTACAGCATACAGTTTTTTCTTAGAGGGGTCTACAATGTATACAGAAAAATCTCTGCAGGCTCTCACTTGAATTCCGTACGGTTCAGAGGCTCTGTAAAATTTAGAGATTTCAACAGTTTCTCAACAGCTCTGATTAATATATAAAGGGATGGACAAAAGTATAGAAACATCAAAACCACAGCACATTATCATGTCTAATACGGTGTTGCCATTCAAATCATCTCTCAGTCATATCGAGCTGGATAAATACAGGTTCTGCATGGTTTTCAAGAGAATCTTATACGATTCTTCCTGCAGAATAGTGGCAAGTTCGGGTAACTTTGATACGAGGCAGATTGCGACCACGCATCCTTCTTTCCAAAGCAGACCACAAACGCTCAACACTATTGAGATCTGGTGAGCTTGGTGACCAGGGGAGACGCGACCAGTGATCACAAAACCAGTCCTGGGCGCTGTGCGCTTTGTGAACAGGGGCCCCGTCGTTTTGGAACACAACATCGCCACTGGATCACAAACATTGCACCATGGGATGGATCTGGTCAGCCAAAACCATCACGTAATCCTTGGAGTAACGCGCCCTTGCAGGGTAACGGTGGCGCCCATGGAATACCAGGATACGGCTGTCCAAATCATCACCGAAGCCTAGCCAAGTTTCACTCGTGAGACGTCAACTCGGCCACAGGTTGGAAACAGTATGAAACAGGATTCATCCGGTCAAATGACATTCTTGCATTGCTCCAAAGTCCCGGTTTTATGTCTTCGACACTACGTTTTCCTCTTGCGTGCATTTGCAGCACATGCGTGCTTATGCAATACCAGCTGGCCCTGCAATTCCTTGTTTATGGAGGTCCCATCGAGTTTTTGTGGTGCTGGCAGGGATCGCGAGTGCGAGATTCAGATCTACAGTAAGTTTTGCAGCTCCCATCCCTTAATTTGCGTCACAATCTTCTTCAACGACCGTACGTCACGATCGCTCAACACACATTTTCGTCCGTATTGTGAATTAGTTGATGTTGGTTTTCGGTTTTCCCTGTCTAGACAACATTCCATTAGAACTACTGACAGCATTGGGAGAGCCAGGCCTGACAAAACTCTACCATCTAGTGAGCAAGATGTATGAGACAGGCGAAATTCCCTCAGACTTCAAGAAGAATATAATAATTCCATTCCCAAAGAAAGCAGGTGTTGACAGATGTGAAAATTACCGAACTATCAATTTAATAAGCCACGACTGCAAAATACTAACACGAATTCTTTACAGACGAATGGAAAAACTGGTTGAAGCCGACCTCGGGGAACATCAGTTTGGATTCCGTAGAAATGTCGGAACACGTGAGGCAATACTGACCCTACGACTTATCTTAGAAAATAGATTAAGGAAAGGCAAGCCTACGTTTCTAGCACTTGTAGAGAAAGCTTTTGACAATGTTGACTGGAATACCTTCTTTCAAATTCTGAAGGTAGCAGGTGTAAAATACAGGGAGCGAAAGGCTATTTACAATTTGTACAGAAACTAGATGGCAGTTATAAGAGTCGAGGGTCATGAAAGGGAAGCAGTGGTTGGGAAGGGAGTGAAGCAGGGTTGTAGCCTATCCCCAATGTTATTCAATCTGTACATTGAGCAAGCAGTAAAGAAAACAAAAGAAAAATTCGGAGTGGTAATTAAAATCCACGGAGAAGAAATACAAACTTTGAGGTTCGCCAATGACACTGTAATTCTCTTAGAGACAGCAAAGGACCTGGAAGAGCAGCTGAACGGAATAGACAGTGTCTTGAAATGGGGATATAAGGTGAACATCAACAAAAGCAAAACGAGGATAATGGAATGTAATCGAATTAAATCGGGAGATGCTGCCGGAATTAGATTAGGAAATGAGTCGCTTAAAGTAGTAAATGAGTTTTGCTATTTGGGGAGCAAAATAACTGATGATGGTCGAAGTAGGGAGGATATCAAATGTAGACTGGCAATGGCAAGAAAAGCGTTTCTGAAGAAGAGAAATTTGTTAACATCAAGTATAGTGTCAAAAAATCGTTTCTGAAAATTTTTGTATGGAGTGTAGCCATATATGGAACTGAAACGTGGACGATAAATAGTTTTCACAAGAAAAGAATAGAAACTTTCTAAATTTGGTGCTACAGAAGAATACTGAAAATTAGATGGGTAGATCTCATAACTAATGAGGAGGTATTGAATAGAATTGGAGAAAAAATGGTTCAAATGGCTCTGAGCACTATGGGAGTTAAAATCTATGGTCATCAGTCCCCTAGAACTCAGAACTACTTAAACCTAACTAATCACAGGACATCACACAACACCCAGTCATCACGAGGCCGGGAAAATCCCCGACCCCGCCGGGAATCGAACCCGGGAAGCGAGAACGCTACATCACGACCACGAGCTGCGGACAGAATTGGTGAGAAAAGAAATTTGTGGTACAACTTGACTAGAAGAAGGGGTCGGTTGGTAGGGCATATTCTGAAGCATCATGGGATCACCAATTTGGCATTGGAGGGCAGCATGGAGGGTAAAAATCGTAGAGGGAGACCAAGAGATGAATACACTAAACAGATTCAGAAGGATGTAGGTTAAAGTAGGTAGTGAGAGATGAAGAAGTTTGCACAGGGTAGAGTAGCATGGAGAGCTGCATCAAACCAGTCTCTGGACTGAAGACCACAACAGCAACAACCGTTTAAATCTTCGATGCTGTGCCTCTTGGAACACCAAACACTTCGGCTGCAGAAGCACTCGCTATACGAGCACAGACAATTTGGCAATGAGCGAATTCACCCACAACTACATAGAATACTGTTCTGATCACGACTGACTCTTACAAACCACTGATAACATTGCTCAACTGTGCCGCTCGTGGTCACGTAAAACAGTGTAACCAGCAAGCTTGGCTATCACCTGCATTTATGTTGAAGCATGTATTGAAGCATGTATTTCTCTCAATGTCCGCATATTTTTGTGCAACCTCCGAAAATCATCCATCTTTGTAGTGGTGTGAGAATGGAGCTGGGAAGTATTCCTGTACCCCCTTGCCATCACCTACCAGAGACTGTACTGTCACGTTCCGTATGTATCACAGTCCCCAACGATGGTGCTGTCAACCGTAAAATCTGTGAACGTTTATGTTTCAGGTCACAGCGGATCTTAAAAACCAGTCTTGCACCTATACTGCTAGCATCCATTTAGAGTAACCAACAGGAATCATTACAACTTAACGAACACTAAAGAAGGAGAAGGTGGGTAGATCACATAACTAATAAGCATGTATTGAATAGGATTGGGGAGAAGAGAAGTTTGTGGCACAACTTGACCAGAAGAAGGGATCGGTTGGTAGGACATATTCTGAGGCATCAAGGGATCACCAATTTAGTATTAGAGGGCAGCGTGGAGGGTAAAAATCGTAGAGGGAGACCAAGAGATGACTACACTAAGCAGATTCAGAAGGATGTAGATTGCAGTAGGTACTGGGAGATGAAGAATCTTGCACAAGATAGAGTAGCATGGAGAGCTGCATCAAACCAGTCTCAGGACTGAAGACCACAACAACAACAACAAGTAATCTGTTGCATGACACCTGTAATTAAATTCACGTGATCCCATGGACAGGATTCTGTTTACCGGTATGGTCACGCAGTTCAGATCTTTCTCACTTCCAAGGGGTAAGTATTTGGTTGACTCAGCCGTAATCTCCCACAGAAGCCAATGTATTCGTTCGACCTCTTGATGGTTCTCCGCATTCAAACAATTCTCTCGTCTTCCATAAATGACTGCAGACATCTTTTCTACAAGACAACTGTCGTCCAATGTCTCCTCACCTTCGAGCGTCCCCAGATTAATTTCCAAATAACTCTTAGTGTCCGTTTAATTTTTCGTTTAAGTGTTAAAACAACCAATCCCAGAACGAATTCATTTTTTAAAAACCTACCCGCCTTTTTAATTTAGCTTCTCCCCTTCGCGTCACCCATTTGTCAGCTCCATAATAAACCTGATGACCGACACACCATCCTAATCAAGCACTCCACTACCCCAGCCGTGGACATCCATCCGTACAGGCCCCGTCGGCCGGGGTGGCCAAGCGGTTCTAGGCGCGACAGTCTGGAACTGCGTGACCGCTACGGTTGCAGGTACGAATCCTGCCTCGGGCATGGATGTGTGTGATGTCCTTAAGTTAGTTAGGTTTAAGTAGTTCTAAGTCTAGGGGACTGATGACCTGAGAAGTTAAGTGCCATAGTGCTCAGAGCCATCTGAACCATCCATCTCGTACAGCCCACACACCCTACATTACACAGATAGTTCAAATGGCTCTGAGCACTATGGGACTTAACATCTGAGGTCATCAGACCCCTAGAACTTAGAACTATTTAAACCTAACTAACCTAAGGACATCACAAACATCCATGCCCGAGGCAGGATTCGAATCTGCGACCGTAGCGGTCGCGCGGTTCCAGACTGAAGGGCCTAGAACCGCTCGGCCACACCGGCCGGCATTACAAAGATCCTTTCTCCCAAAATCCAATGTTCTCTTCTTACTTTGGTTCGATTTCACTTATCGACAGCGAGTAGCGGCTGTTGATTTGTAAGTACTGATGCCTCCTACACAACAGCATATCCATTTGCAACCTCATCATGAAACCGAGCGAGGTGGCGCAGTGGTTAGAACACTGGACTCGCATTCGAGATGACGACAGTTCAACCCGTTGTAAGTAGGCTGTTTAGGTTTTTTTTATTGGTAACGCCGCCGCCACGTAGCACTCTGTATGAAAAATCACTGGCTGTGCTGTGCGCAGTCTGTGGCTAGTTTGCATTGTTGTCTGCCATTGTAGTGTCGGGCAGCGGCAGCTGGATGCTAACAGCGCGTAGCGTTGCGCAGTTGGAGGCGAGCCACCACCAGTGGTGGATGTGAGGAGAGAAATGGCGGAGTTTTGTAATTTGTAAGACTGGATGTCATGAACTAACATATATATTTTGACTATTAAGATAAATACACTGTTTGGTCTCTATTAAAATCTTTCATTTGCTAACTATACCTATCAGTAGTTAGTGTCTTCCGTAGTTAGATTCTTTTATTTAGCTGGCAGTAGTGGTGCTCGCTGTATTGCAGTAGTTCGAGTAACCAAGATTTTTGTGAGGTAAGTGATTTGTGGAACGTATAGGTTAATGTTAGTCAGGGCCATTCTTATGTAGGGATTTTTGAAAGTCAGATTTCGTTGCGCTAAAAATATTGTATGTCAGTTTAAGCACAGTCTTGTATAATTTTTCAAAGGGGACGTTTCACCGTGTCTGGTCATCCTGATTTAGGTTTTCTGTGACTTTCCTAAATCGCTCCAGGCAAATGCTGGGATGGTTCCTTTCAGAGGGCAAGGCCGACTTCCTTCCCCATCCTTCCCAATCCGATGAGACCGATGATCTCGCTGTCTGGTCTCTTCTCCCAAATCAACCCAACCCAAACCAGATAGATCATCATGAACATCATCACGCAGGAGTGTCTGTAGCAGCACAATCAACATTATCAACACAAATAACTGCAGCATCGCGAGCTTCATCCCACCAATTTTCAAAAACGAAAATATTGTAACCACGTTCACATGAATCAGTCCGTGTGTATTACATGTCATTTTAAAAATATATTGTTTTACACATATAACTCTGTATGGCTGAAGAGTAGGAGTTCTGGGTCTCCCATCCCAATTTTTTAGGGCGGGTGACGAGGTGGGGGCTGAAACTAATAACAAATAAACTGAAGAGTCAGTTATCCTCGTTCAGCCCACCACCAAAATTGAGTGGTAGGCGTAGCTGACTGCTATGCGGAGGATCTGGGCTCGATTTCCGGTACTGCCGGAGACTTTTACTTTTGGGAGGATTATAACTGGGTGTACTGAGCCTCATTATGCCAACTGAGGCGCTGTTCGACCGGGTAACAGTTCTAGCAGGTCTGCCAAACCGATAAGGGCCGGGAGAGCGATGTGCTGCCCGCTGCACCTCCATACCGCATATATACGACGCCATTGCCCTCGGGGATGACACCACAGTCGATCGGCCCTGATTAGCCCCTGTGTGGCCAGAATGGCGATGCGTCCTTCTCTACCTAATTCCTTTACCAAATCATCAAATTCGCTTCCTTCCTCATCCACACCGAACGAGCCTAAGGCCTATTTCAGACAAATGTGTGCAGAGTCTCTAACTGGTTTTATCTTGTGAATTCATATATTTTAAGACTTGCTCCTCATCTCTTGCATAAGTTTTCAGTTATTTCCACTGGTAAACAACGAAGTTACATCGTTTTTCTGCGTATTTTTAAATGGCGAAGATTAATCGTAATTAGTGATTTTTCTTCCCGAGTAAATGCTTTCACTTTTTTCCACTTCGGACCTGTCCTGATATTTGTGTATCGGCTCTGCATCGAGAACTTTTTGTGACATCTTACTTAAAGGGTGTGTTTTTGTCGGGGTAGCTATGTTATGCTTTATGCTGGCGGTGTGCTCCCACGTGTTAACGGCAAGTTTCTTTTGCTTTTTCTTAATCGGTCTAGTTTCGTAAATATTTTTCTTGCTTCGCTTGGTTTTCTGTTCATTTATTTTCAGGTTCTGTGGCAATAATGCGAGCTTTCATCTCGGAAAATTCAAATGGCTCTAAGCACTATGGGACTTAACATCTGAGGTCATCAGTTCCCTGGACTTAGAACTACTTAAACCTAACTAACCTAAGGACATCACACACACCCATGCCCGAAGCAGGGGAACCTGCGACCGCAGCAGAGCGGTACCGGACTGAAGCGGCTAGAACCGCTCGGTCACAAAGGCCGGCTTTCATCACGGAGGACGCACAGAGCAGTGTATAGTCTTACAGCGGAAGCGCGTGCATTCGAGCAACGCCTGCGCAGTGCTGTCTAGGATACGATGCATGTGCTGTCGGAATCTTAAATAGGGGAGCTCAGTGTACTGTTCGTCAGTATTCACCTGAACATGGCCAGACACTCTGCGCCGAAACATCGTACCAGGAAGTTACAGACATGCGGCAGTTCTCTCGAAATTTTGTAGAACAGTCTGTACGTCGGGAAAGTTCTAAATTTCACTAAGATCATATGGTTCACATCCAAATGGCCAGAGAATTAAAATAAAATAGTTGACAAATCGTGAATGAGAAATTTTGGTTGTGGGAACACAACTGATCTGCAGTGCAAGTCGAGCTCCACGCTCGTCGTTTCCAACATACCTAGAACCTGTCATTATGATGACATCGAAATCCTACTTTTTGATTGGTTCATCCTTTTGTCGGACAGAATCCGTAATTGCCAACATTTATTCTACATTTAAAACACTTTTATTTACAACAGCTAAAATTACGAGATAAGTTCATAAACTTTGTATTACGAGTCTTTTGTTTTATGTTATTCACGTATACTGCACACACCTGTGATAAATGCAAGAGTTTTTTGATACATGTTATTTACGTACAGTGCACACACATGTGATAAATACAAGCGGGTGCCATAATGAACACCACACAAGACAAGCAACCGACCACAGAATTAAAAGGACTGTCAAGATGTGGACTGGTGATAACGTATCAATAATGGATCATGATGAAGCTTTTTCATGGGATTATGTATCGAAGAATGTCTGGACGCTCTATAAAACGACTAACAATATATCAAATAGTTACAGTGAGATAGTGTGTGTGAAATCGCAGTGCAGTTGACAGTAAACACATAAATTCAGCCTATCACTGAAAGTCGATTCGTTAGCTAGGTATTAAATCAGTTTGAATGAACGTTTTCTCACACATAAGCATATGATGAGAATGTTTTTGAGATATATGGTGTGGTCATAGAGAGTATAGAATAATAATTATATGTCAGGAATGTCATCGTTATTAAATTCGTGCTAGCACAATGGTCGCCTCTCCCAGTGTTACTTTTTTGGACTGAACCCATATTTCTGCCCCTTACAACACTCTAAACTAGTTTCCGCTATCTTTTGTGACAATAGCGTGATCTCGAACATTGAATCGCGCGCTAGGTTACTTTACTTTCAGTATAAACGACTCCCGAGCTAAAATGAGAAAAATTTACTTCTATTCATTGAAGGCTTGTGATTAGCATGGAAGATAGAGGACCAGAGATGATCACATTTTTTTTAATGTAAAGATTTTTTTTTTTGGTTGGTGAGAAGTAAAGAAGCTGATAAATCAAGATACTAAGACGCTTCAAACGGCAATCTATTGAACTGTCTCACGATAACTTTTTGGTTTTCTTTTGTTTCTAAAATAAAATAGCACGTAAATGTGATGTGTTCATGAACGTTGTGATACGTGCACTTATCTCTCGGTGTTGGGTTATCTCGGAAATGAGTGGGTGTGTGAAATGCGTCATACACTCTGCTTATCTTTTACAAGCTGAAGGGAATACTGCAGAACAGTATCATAAGTCGTCAACACTTATGATGCCATCAAACCTCTCACAATTTCCGAGGCAATTACTGGAGTAAATGAATTCGACTATGATGTGTTTTTCTCTCTCTACTGTGGCACTTATCTTTTGTTCAGTGGAATGCTACGGAAACCTCTCTGCTCTAAAACTGTGTATTCTTTGTTTCTGTTTATGCGTTGTGTTCAGAGTGTTTTTGTTTGCGTGTCCATATTGCTACATCAAGTACACAATTCTTAAAGGTTTAATAAAGCTTCGTATTTATGTCTTGCCACAAATATATCCTTAACGGGGAGTAGGAGGGGCAAAGTTACTGGCGTCCGTGACATTCCTTAACTCACACGTGCCGCCTGGGTGATGCTAAATGCATAACAGAAGAGGGAAAGTGTCTCATTGCAAGAAAAATTAAGTATCCTCGGCAGAGCGAAACATTTATGTACAGAGTGACAATTATTTAAGTATATGAAATAAAATCGTCATAATTTCTGAACGGTTTGCGTTAGGACGTTCAAAGTGCACGGCTGGCCGCGTGGCATGACGGGATTAGTATGAGCGTGCATGGTTTGGTTTAGCGACGAAGCCCACTTTTATTTGGATAGGTTCGTCAATAATCAAAATTGGGGCATTTGGAGGACTGAAAATCCTCATTTCGTGATGGTGAAATCTCTTCACCTTCAACGGGTGATTGTGGTGGTGTGCAATGTCCAGTCACGGAATAATCGGTGCGATATTCCTTGATGGCACGGTAACTACCGAACGGTACGTGGAGGTCACGGATCTGAACACATGCAACTCCTTCTTGTGGGGCTATATTAAAGACAAGGTGTGCAACAATAAACCTAAAACCATTGCTGAGCTGAGAACAGCCATTCTGAAGGGCATCGGCAGCATCGATGCTCCGACACTTCAGCGGGTCATGCAGAGTTTCGCTATTCATCTGCGCCACATCATCGCCAATGATGGCAGGCGTATCGAACATGTCATAACCGAAATCCTAATACCTGTAGTGACGTTTACATGTTGAATAAAGTGTGTGCACGCCGTAGTTTTTTTCACTTAGTTCAATAATTGTCACCCTGTAAATACAAGTATAAGCATAAATATTCGTTAGAGGAATGCTGGAGAACCAGTAAACAAAATTTAAAAAAATTGAAAAAATGTCAAATGTTAGGAAATAAAACAGATTCGAGAAACCATTGACGCGCCTTTGAATAATGATAGAAATTATGTCCTTCTTTCATGGGGAAAAGTGGGTAAGCAAGAACAAAGATGACGACAGCACTTGTAAGGAAGACATTGCTTCTTGCGTCATACGCGTTCTCTTCCCTGATATTTGAAAGAGTCTCTTTCCAATAATTTTCGAAACGGAAAAATTGGTGGAACAGCTTTACATAGTCGGGAATAGGTGACAGAAATGTGTCAAGGCCGCACAACACTAGGCTGCACGGTCTACATAATCCAATGTAACCCAGATATCCTATAGTACTCTTTAGAGCGGTTCTAGGCGCTACAGTCCGGAACCGTGCGACTGCTACGGTCGCAGGTTCGAATCCTGCCCTCGGGCATGGGTGTGTGTGATGTCCTTAGGTTAGTTAGGTTTAAGTAGTTCTAAGTTCTAGGGGACTGATGACCTCAGAAGTTAATCCCATAGTGTTCAGAGCCATTTGAACCATTTGAAGTACTCTTTAGATTCTAAGGTTATGAATTAAACATTTAACTTCAGATTCTCAATTGGCATGTCATTTGCTGTACGTGAATTCGAACATCATTTAAAGGCGCATCAGATGTCTCTCTCTAATCTATTTCATTTCTTATTTCTTATTTCACAAAACAAATTTTCAAGTTTTATTCAGACAGCATGAAATGCGATATATTTAAATATCGATCACTATTCGAATAGTACTAAGAGTATATAGATGTAGAGATGGCTGATAAGTAGCTTATGTTGTGATTTGATATTTATTTTATTTTTTCAACGCGAAAGAAATAAATCCACAATTTCTGCTGCGGTGAAAAGTGTAGTTCTAATGATTCTTCAGTTCTTTAGTTGGTCAAATTTCATGCTGACTGTTGCCATCGCCAAAGAGCAGTCCTTCCGTTCTAAAATGCTGCTCTGCATCAAACGGTGGAAGGCCTCTCAATCGCGCATATTATTCGACAATTACTGGTGAGGCGTAGGCATAGAACAGTCAGTCTTCGTCAGTATTATGCAAAATGAAAACAAAAAAGAATCAGAACGTCGAAATTTGCTCGACATCACGTATACCTGACCAATAACGAATATTTGTTTCACACCTGAAGGCAACGTAGACCCTTACGACTTGTGAGATGTTACCGCTCACCTAGATGTCAAAGGCAGCCGAAGTCGCTCGATTTTCATTTGCCACCGTAATCGACAACTGTCGGTTGAATACCATGAAGATGTTTATCATTAGTTGAAATGTCGAGAGGACCGTCGACGCGAACGAGAACTTCCAGTGACTGCTAACGTTGCTGAAACTGACCACGATGCGTCAACAATTTCACTCAGCATGCCACAGATGAGACCAGCGCTAATTGAAATGTTTACCTTCAGCAAAACTCGAGCGCCGTCTGGAATACCGATTCCATCAGCAAGTCCACCACAATTATTGGCGTTTTGTTTACGATGCATTTTCAGCACTTGGTTTCCTGCATTCTCTGACGTTTCGGAGCGAGTTCTTTCTTTTTTGCTTTGAGGGGACAGGAAAGACTGTTTTAGGACTTCCTGTTTGCCCTTTTTAGCCATAGGGTGTTACAACTTATGTATCTTATATTTATTTTCTCTTTCTTGGAATACATTGCATGTTTTACTTTGATGTTATTACAGTTTTACAATGATTCTCTGGAGCTTATTATAATTTTACAGTATAATCATTTTGACATTACCATATTACAACGATTCTTTGGAGCTTTTTATAATTTTACATCGTAATCAAATTGACATTACTATAATTTTGCAACCACAATATTTTTATTTTTAGCATATTAACAATAGTTTTGCACTGATGAAGAGCAGAGGTCGAAGGGATGGAATAGGTAGGACATATCGGGGTATGGAGTTTGGCTGGAGAGTGGGTGCAGAGGTGAGGTGTCTTAATTACTGTGTCGATGTGTGGTTTAATTACTATGTACGTGGTCAGAGCTAGTTTGGTAGGACCTTGGGGGTCCTTGTGGCTTGTGTGTGTACGCATGGTTGCGTGGGTTTGTTTTAATCGTCTGTTCTTTCATCTAGTTGTGGGGATGTGATGGTGTTTGCTGTGAGTGGTTCCAAGATGGGGACCAAGTCTGAGTATATTTTAGAAGTGTTCTGGGCTATTGTGTAGGATGGGGTGATGTATTTGAACCACTGCTTTCGATGCGTTGTGTTCAGTGGAAATTAGGCCATCTATGTTGGGCCTTTTGTTTAATATGTATTTACATCACCTTGCCCTCAGATTGGCTAACCTAGTTTGGAGGGATTCTACTCTGGGTGTTTGGTAAACCACAGTACTGGGTATGATGTACAGTAGTTTGTCAATGCTGTGGAGGAGTCTCCTCTCTGCGCTATATAGCCTATTTGCTAATGGTGCATTTATGCGACCCAGGGGGGAGCTGCGTATTCTAAGACCGGTCGTATGAGAGTCTATATATATATATTGCAGCCGCGGATGCGATTTTGCACTTGTCAAATTAGATTTTGTCGGCGTCTAGTCTTGTTTAGGAAGTGATTCAGGTGCGTGTTCCGGCTGGGGTGCTTGTCAATACTGACCCGCAGGCATCTGGCTGTGTCGTTTAGTCTTAATGCGGTGTCCCAAAGTATTAGACGAATGTGATATTCGTTTCGTCGTCTTTTCTTTGTTAGATGTGTGTGTCTAAAGAGTACTGTCTATGTTTTTGGGGGGTTAGGTCGTATCCTCCATTGGGTCACCCACTTTTATAGGTGGTAGAGTTGCGAGTGTGTCTTGCGCTGTATTATTGTAGACCGTAATGCGGTGCACCAGTAGGCCGCGTCATATGCGTAGAGTAAGGCGACTTTTCAATTTGCGTGGGCAACGTACATTTCATCGTCGATTTTTTTTTCGTTGTGTTTTTACACATGTCCCGAACATATGTTCACAGTTTCAAGTGTAAAGCATACTTCGTTTGTTTTGACAGGTAGAAAGGTTGGACGTATTTTAGTGTGCTCGGCGATTTTCGATTATTATAAAAATGGAGCATAGAATTTGTATCAAGTTGTGTGTGTCAAATGGAATCAAGTAGACGGAAACACTTGACATGTTGAGAGTGGCAAGCGGTAAGTCTCCTCTAAGTGAAAAAAAGTTTACAAGTGGTACAAGGTCTTCCGAGATGGACGAGAAGATGCCAATGACGAACCTCGTTCCGGACGCCCCTGCACATCAACAACAGATGGTAACATCGAAGCTGTGAAGAAAACTGTTTTGGACAATCGTCGAATTACTGAAGTTGCTGAGTATGTCAACTTCACTGAACGACAATTGACCGAAGAGGAAGTGTCTGTTCTTCAAAAAGGAGGGAATTTCGCTATCATCCCGAGAACTATACCTATGGAGGATATCATTCCCAACACCGAAGCAGCCATTCGGACCCTTCCTTGTGAAAGGGCAGAGGAAATACCCACTGAAACAGCCATGATACTGCGCCGAACAAAACCACCAGCTTGCAACCTGAAGAAAGAAGAGGTACAAGCCATTAGGAATCGCAACGCCGACAAGAGTATATTGGTAGTGCCTGCCGATAAGGGGAATGCGACGGTCGTAATGAAGACCGAAGATTATGAGCAAAAGATCTGAGACCTGTTAGATGCGACGACGTACCGAAAACTAAGCGCAGATCCGACGCAGCGTATCACACGGAATCGATTAATCAAGGCGTCTTCTCTGCCGGCGGACATACAGAGAAACCTGCACAACACAGAAGCCCTACCACCTCGGCTGTATGGATTACCCAAGATCCATAAGAACAACGTTCCACTGAGACCGATCGTTAGCGCTCCTGGCTCACCGACGTATAAACTGGCAAAACACTTGGCCTCTCTGCTCCAGCCACACGTGGGGAAGACCGACACATACATAAAAGACTCAGAACATTTCATTGAGAAGCTGAAGAAACTGATACTTGCACCAAACGACACCCTAGTTAGCTTTGATGTTGTTTCGTTGTTTACGAAAGTGCCACTCAGTGACGCTCTGGAGCACATCGGTTCCATTTTCCCGCAAGACATGAGTTGCGCTTCCATGCATGTCTCACCACGAACTATTTCATGTGGAATGGCGATTTCTACGACAGCTGGAAGGCGTCGCCATGGGTTGTCCTCTTAGTCCAGTGGTGGCCAACTTCTTCATGGAACAATTCGAAGCACAGGCACTGGACTTGGCGACTTGCAAACCTAAGGTATGGTACAGATACGTCGATGATACTGTCGTGGTGTGGTGCCGTGGTGAAGAACATCTCGGTGACTTCTTAAGACACTTGAACAGCCTCCGCGCCAACATAACATTTACCATGGAAGTAGAAAAGGTCAAGAAACTGCCATTTCTAGATGTGCTGGTCACGAGTGACGGCGAAAACCTGGGACACAGCGTGTATCGAAAACCGATACACACACAGACCGATACCTACACAAACTATCAAACCACCACCCGAGCCAGAAAAGGGGCATGATTAGTACGCTCGTAACGAGAGCACGACGAATATGTGAACCGCAGCACCTCAAACGAGAAATGCAACACCTGGAAACTGTTCTGAGGAGCAATGGGTACTCCACAAATTATATTAGAAGTGTAACAGAGCCAAACACTCGGCGAAGTGAGGAACCAGAAAAAGAAATATCGGGTACGGCCTTTCTGCCATACATTCCCAGAGCGACGGACAGAATCGGCCGTATATTTCACAAACATGGCGTAAAGACGATTTTCAAACCGACAAAGAAGATCAAAGAGTGTTTTAGGTCGGCAAAGGAGAAAAGAGACCCACTTGCAACGTCGGGAATATACCGTATACCATGCACATTCGGAAAAATTTATGTCGGAATGACTGGACGGTCAATTAACACCAGGATCAAAGAGCATAAGCGACATTGCAGGTTGGGGCAGGTGGAGAAATCGGCCGTGGCAGAGCACGCACTGAATGAGACCGACCGCGTAATACAATTCGCCGACACGGAAGTTCTACCTGTAGAGAAGCACTATCACACATGCTTGTTCAGAGAAGCTGTAGAAATACAAAAACACGCGAGCAGTTGCAACAAGAAAGAGGAAAGCCTTAAGGTACTGCAGCGAACGACCGTAGCAGGTAACAAGAGGAGAACCGCATCGGAAATGACCGCGGAGAAGGCCTCGGACGTTGGCGCGCCAGGTACATATAGTCTGCGGTCGCAAGCTCGGCTCCAGTTCTCCACCGGCAATGGAGGGTGAAGCTTTGAAATGCCAGCCACTCGTGCTGGCGAAATGTCAGAAAAATCATTAGATGAACGTCGGCCGAAGAACCCGAGACAGAAGTCAATAGGCAGTTTGTCAATAAATACTTATTTTTTCATAAAAATATAAAGTCAACTTAATTTTTGAACACACCTTGTATGTTCTGATTAGTCTAATGATATTAGCCGGAATATCCGTATTAACCAGTTTGAACAGCAAGCCCTCTTGCCACAGTTTGCTAAAGGCTCGTCAAAGATCCAGGAACACTGCAAGAGTGAAGTGTCCTCGGTCGACTTCTTTGGTTATGCTGTCAGACATTCTGAGAAGTGGGTCGTTTGTTGAGTGATTTTGTCGAGAACTATCAGCGGCGCAACCTTCATAAACTTTTGCATCCAGTTGCGAAAACCTCTACACGTTCCAGGCGATGCACTGTACATTTCTTTGATAGATGTGAAGCAACTGCTTCACACTCTCCGATCTCAAATCAACTTCACGTATAACTCTGCCATAGGCGACACCCATGACATCAGAGGTGAAACTGCCTTCACCACGTCGATTAAGCAATTCAATGAAGACGTTATCTTGCTGCCGCATACTCTGCTATAGTTCTACGAAACTGCAGAGGTGTCACAGATTAAAGGTATGTTCTCAAGACTTTAGCTGCTTGAAAATCCATGAGCCGAAAACAGGATGCAATTGAAACATGCCTTTAAATTGTCAAATTCACCATTTGGCTCTCGTTCGACTTCTCTCTTCATTCCGAAGGCCAAAAGCGCGATGGCAAGTCATTCCATGTACAATGTTAACTGCGACACCAGTTGGCGTGGTGACAAGAAGAACAACAGCCCTGCTAAACGCAGTCTGTGACGGTTCGCGCATGCCTCTGAGCACGAAGCTTTTGCCAGTTCCAGCGCCTCCAGGAACAAACAGAGGTGATACGTCTGCACAACTGATGTCTGCATTGATCTGACGTTTGGCAAAATCGTCGACCTTTCTCTGCTCGACTGTGAGTGCATCCGGCCTGCCTTTCCGCTCCTCAACTGACAGTAGGAGTTTAGCTGGCAAGTTGCAGTCGAAACCCACATCAAAGTTAAGTTTTCCTAGGTGCGGAAATGTATGGGGAATATGCTTGCATTTCCCGCTGGCTGCAGGGCGTTGCGCGAAAAGTTTTCGTGAGAGCGGGGCAGTGCGCTTCAGAACTAAACAGGATGCAATTTTTCCTAATTTTACAACTGTACATGATAAGGTGATACGAGAACTACCTCGGTTATTTTTTCTTAATTCAATGAAAATTTTGTCCTATTGAAATAGATAAACGTTTAAGCTTATAAGAAAAAGTTGATTTTTCGCGCTACACATCTCTTAAACTATATGTAGTACAATAACATCATTTTATAGTTGACTTTTGTGGTACATGTCGATAATGCGTGCAAACTTTCTGCCCTGTAGCCGGTAACAGTTAAGGAAAGATAAAAATGCCACGCACGACGCGATATTTTTAGCAAACAAACATGCAAAATGTAATGGGTCTTGGGGAAGGAGGGTGGGGGGGGGGGGGGGGGGTGTCAAAGCGAGAAAAAGTTTCGGATAGGTTTGAATTTCTTCTAACGTTTTTCGGGTGTGCAGCCGGATCCCGTCGACATTATGCCACGATATTTCGGCCCAGAGACGTCTGGCCATCTTTAAGTGAGTAGACAACTACTGAAGAGCCCAGATAGTTATGCCAAATCTCGCACATGCGACATAGCGTCCTTCAGCGCATGCCGCAGATGGCCAGACAGGACGTCTCTGGGCCGAAATATCGTGGTATAATGTCGACGGGATTCGGCTGCACACCCGAAAATTACTAGAAGAAGAAATACGCCAGGAAATTTTCAGAAGTTACAGTTTTCAATTTATTTTTACGTTTGTTGGAAGTTTGTGGATACCATAGTTTCCTCTAGACGAGAACAGCATTGTGTAGTTCATTGGCGCGACGCGAGTTCCGTGATCGCTGCGAACATGTTGCTTTTATAAAGCCGTGGTGAAGCGCGGCGCGAAGGCAGTAAGGGAGGCAGCGTAGGTAAACCACGCAGCGGAGTGATCGATCTAAAAACCTGTCAGTTTTGGCACTCAGAAAATACGTGGAAGTCAGGGTAGAGGAAGAAGACTCAGGAAGTGCAAAGCAGTCTGTAATGACACATTCCGATGCAGAGACATACAATACCTTAAAGGCTCCGCCAAAGATTAAATTGAGAGGGATTTAGAATATAATCTCTGTAATGTTCATATTGGATTCTCTTTTGTTTCATACTCCAAGAAGGAGTTAAGAGACACTCTCGATTGTTACCTTCTAGAGCATGAACGTAATTTTTGGTGTGTGCGGAAAGGCAGCCATATTCTTTGTATTTATGGTGTGTGCGACGAGCAGAGCAAGTCTTAGTATGTTGTGAATCAAAAATAGTGAGAAGCATCTAAGTTTTACGAGAGTTATTTAAAGCGATGTAGCATTGTATTCCTTGGTTTCCAGCGTCTTCGTGAAGTGAACCGATGCCGGCTCAGGAAGATACACAGGTCAACAAAGAGAAGAACATCGATGGCGACTAATGAATTAATATTGTGGCAGAAGGACTAATTCTACGTCTAAGGTGAGAACTCTGAATAAATCAACAATGACGTAGAATTCAAAAATGTAATTAATCGGAATGGTAAATTATATTACAGGCAAATTTCACGAAGCACTGAATTTGTCCGCATTCAAGCCGGTCAATACAGTCCGTAAAAAAGCCTTTCAAAAATTCTATAGTTACAGTTCCATGTCCATAATTTTTCCTCTTTTCAAAAAATCAATAAATTTATTTTTTTAATTTTATTTCGCCACAAGTCTCACAAACATTTTAGCGCGAAACAGTTTCTCAACGATGAGGGGGAATACGAGTTCCCACTACCTTATAACGGAGACGTTTCAGAAATTACTGAATTGCCCAAGGACAACATGATACCCTTGGCAGGGGTCGATGGTTTCGCCAAAGATGAGGGATTCCCTACGAAGAGCGATTTCACTGCTACTTCAACGAGCCGAATTTTAATGGTCGTTCACGCCACTAATCACAATAATAACATCCAACTCATTATAACTGTGGTTAAAGGATCAGTACAAATATATTATATTGGACATAATCAAAGACATGTCTTCATACATGTTCCATTCATTTTTCTTCCGCTTTCTCCCCAAATTAACTCCTTTTGCATATTGTTTTTAATCTCGGCGTCAGCCATCTTCCACAGAATACAAGTATGCTGTTCAGATATCAACTCGATAAGCTTCTCATTCTCTGAGGCAGAGACACGATCATCCGACATTTCTGGGAATGTTTCAACAATCAGATCGGGAAAATTAGCTTCTCTGTTGCTACCCGTGTACGTGAAACAAATGCTGCAGCTGTCGCCTAGTAGTTTGCTGTTGCTCATTGTCAGTTCGACCTCCCCCTCTACTCCAGTCCAGCAAATCGCGGCAACGTGCAGGACACATTCCTCCTGTAGAACGCAAGCGTTTTCTACAGGCAGAGAGCCGGCTGAAGTGGCCGTACAGTTCTAGGCGCTACAGTCTGGAACCGCGCGACCGCTACGTCGCAGGTTCGAATCCTGCCTCGGGCATGGATGTGTGTGTTGTCCTTAGTTTAGTTAGGTTAAAGTAGTTCTAAGGTCTAGAGTACTGATGACCTCAGCAGTTAAGTCCCATAGTGCTCAGAGCCCATCTACAGGCAGAGCCCGCAGCATAAATGCGTTGCCCACAACCTACGTAGGAAAACAGTCTGGTATGTTTGCACTTAAAACTGAAGTAATTGCAAAAAGGTGGGAATTTAAGGAGATGGGACCTGGATAAACTGACTAAACCAGAGGTTGTACAGAGTTTCAGGGAGAATATAAGAGAACAATTGTCACGAATGGGGGGAAAAATGCAGTAGAAGAAGAATGGGTAGCTCTGATGGATGAAGTAGTGAAGGCAGCAGAGGATCAAGGAGGTAAAAAGACGAGGGCTGGTAGAAATCCTTGGGTAACAGAAGAAATATTGAATTTAATTGATGAAAGAAGAAAATATAGAAATGCATTAAATGAAGCAGGTAAAAAGGACTACCGACATCTCAAAAATGACATCGACAGGAAGTTGAAATTGGCGAAGCAGGGATGGCTAGAGGACAAATGTAAGGATGTAGAGGCTTATCTCATAAGGGGTAAGATAGATACTACCTACAGGAAAATTAAAGAGACCTTTGGAGAAAAGAGAACCACTTGTATGAATATCAAGAGCTTAGATGGAAACGCAGTTCTAAGCAAAGAAGTGAAAGCAGAAAGCTGGAAGGAGTATATAGAGGGTCTATATAGGGACGATGTTCTTGAGGACAATATTATGGAAATGGAAGAGGATGTAGATGAAGATGAAATGGGAGATACGATACTGCGTGAAGAGTTTGACAGAGCACTGAAAGACATGAGTCGAAACAAGGCCACGGGAGTGGACAACATTCCATTAGAACTACTGACAGCCTTGGGAGAGCCAGTCCTGACAAAACTCCACCATCTGGTGAGCAAGATGTATGTTACAGGCGAAATACCCTCAGACTTCAAGAAGAATATAATAATTCCAATCCCAAAGAAAGCAGGTGTTGACAGATGTGAAATTACCGAACTATCAGTTTAATAAGTCACAGCTGCAAAATACTAACACGAATTCTTTACAGACGGATGGAAAACTGGTAGAAGCCGACACTCTACGACTTATTTTAGAAACGAGCTTCTCAACCTTTTCAGCTTGCGGACCCCTTCTTCAGTCGAAAATCCATGGCGGACCCCTAGTCAGTCAAGAGCACAGTAACTTTAAATTTCAGAGTGAAACCCATGGGAACTGAAAGCTCCTTAATGCAAGTGCCATGTTGCCAATGACCCCCTCCCCCTCCTCCCTCCCCCCCGAAGTATCAATAGTCTTTGGTTTAGAGATGAACGAAAACAACTTGAAATTAACGACCCAATTTGAATTCCTACTGTATCCAGACACTTACTAGTGGATTTACTCTCTTTGTTCAACACACTATAGCCTGATTAAAATTATTTGGTAATTGAAATTTCACACGACGGAGCTGTCTTCCTCCAAGAGCAATCAATGTCACGTCCAAACTGTTGGTTGTTGACAAGCTGCCGCTTATGGTCTGTTCACTTCCAGTATTTAGCTACTGTTGTGTAAGGAGCATGCATATTTCATAACAGTCGTGTGTGTGTGTGTGTGTGTGTGTGTGTGGTTTCTCGTGAAATCCGAAAAAAATATTGAAATGTATATAAAGTCTTCCTCTGGTCGTCCTCCCTCCTCATTCATTTCAAGTGCAAACTTCCCTTGTTGTGAAGGCGATGGAGAAACTGCACCCTTCTTCAATGATCCTGACCTCAGCCACCGATACCTGTTAGAAGTAATAAACTGGTCAAAAATCGACTTATGAAATGGGTAGTGCACTGACAAAGCAAGTTTAAATTTAATGATGCCTGGGGCTGCATACGTGCCAGTGAGCGCTGTGATTGGTCGACAAAGCTCGCTCCGCGCATGCGTAAAAGGTTTCAGCGCATCTAGCGCCGTGAGCCGGGGTACAAACGACCCCCGTATTGTTGCTAAACAGTCGATCAGAGGAGCCGCATTCTCCGGCACTAAACTGCGTATACATTCTCACTTACGAACCGCGAAGACTGCTTGGGGATACGACTTGAAGTAAAAGTACACATGTTTTTCACATGAAAAAAAAGTGATGAATTTGATTTTCACATTTTTATTCAATAATTTTACTCATCATTTTACACGATTTGGTGAAAGGTGGCCGCGGACCCCCTAGAAAGAGCCGGCGGACCCCTAAGGGGTCCGCGGACCACACGTTGGGAAGCCCTTTCTTAGAAGAAAGATTAAGGAAAGCAAACCTACATTTCTAGCATTTGTAGACTTAGAGAAAGCTTTTGACAATGTCGACTGGATTACTCTCTTTCAAATTCTAAAGGTGGCAAGGGTGATATATAGGGGGTGAAAGGCTATTTACAATTTGTACAGAAACCAGATGGTAGTTATAAGAGTCGAGGGGCATGAAAGGGAAGCAGTGGTTGGGAAAGGAGTGAGACAGGGTTGTAGCCTCTCCCCGATGTTATTCAATCTGTATATTGAGCAAGCAGTAAAGGAAACAAAAGAAAAATTCGGAGTAGGAATTAAAATCCATGGATAAGAAATAAAAACTTTGAGTTTCGCCGATGTCATTGTAATTCTGTCAGAGACAGCAAAGGACGTGGAAGAGCAGTTGAACGGAATGGACAGTGTCTTGAAAGAAAGATATAAGATGAACATCAACAAAAGCAAAACGAGGATAATGTAATGTAGTCGAATTAAGTCGGGTGATGCTGAGGGAATTAGATTAGGAAATGAGACACTTAAAGTAGTAAAGGCGTTTTGCTATTTGGGGAGCAAAATAACTGACGATGGTCGAAGTAGAGAGGATATAAAATGTAGACCGGCAATGGTAAGCAAGCGTTTCTGAAGAAGAGAAATTTGTTAACATCGAGTATTGATTTAAGTGTTAGGAAGTCGTTTCTGAAAGTATTTGTATGGAGTGTAGCCATGTATGGAAGTGAAACATGGACGATAAATAGTTTGGACAAGAAGAGAATAGAAGCTTTCGAAATGTGGTGCTACAGAAGAATGCTGAAGATTAGTGGGTAGATCACACAACTAATGAGGAGGTTTTGAATAGAATTGGGGAGAATAAGAGTTTGTGGCACAACTTGACAAGAAGAAGGGGTGCCGGTTGATAGGACATGTTTTGAGGCATCAAGGTATCACAAATTTAACATTGGAGAGCAGTGTGGAGGGTAAAAATCGTAGAGGGCGACCAAGAGATGAATATACTAAGCAGATTCAGAAGGATGTAGGTTGCAGTAAGTACTGGGAGATGAAGAAGCTTGCACAGGATAGAGTAGCATGGAGAGCTGCATCAAACCAGTCTCAGGACTGAAGACCACAACAACAACAACAACAACAACAACATGTTTGCACTGTGAAAGTAGGAGCGCGATCTCGCACGCGTCTAACGCCGCATGTTGAAGAAAATTCCCGCAGCTAGGAAAATGAAGCTTTGGGCTCTGCAGCGGTCATAACTTCACCCGTTTCAGACCTGAAGTCATAGTCTTCGCCTCGCAGTATACTAAGAGTTTCATATCTCATGACGCCTGTTCTCAAGATGATCCATGCTTGCATCCGAAGTTGGCGCAAACAATCTCTTTTTGATTTGAATGCTTCCAGAGGGCCCCTAAAAATGGGTCACTGTCGCTATGTAAAAGATATTCTTTTTTTCGAAAAGGACAGAACTGAAGTAGCTGTTTAGTAGACATAGTTCTCAATGTAGTTGTATAATTATGCTTGTATGCGGTGTTTTAAGCGTTGCTGAGACCTTCCTTATTCGCGATATCAGTCTCATCAGCGTTGGGTTCCGTCTGAAGGGATTTATTGACTGGCCCATAACTTGCTGTAAACTCTGCGAGTCAAATATTCTTCAAGTTTGCTGGTCTCTTTTCGACTTTTTCGAAATTTCTTTTAGCTCAAATGACTTGGGTCGAACACTTGTCCAAAACAAAGCATTCTTGGCCTTTCTCATTTGTGAAATGAGTTCTAAAATACACATTACCTACGCGAAGGATGTGAATTCAGATGATATCCATTTTCAGAACTGTTGTATTCTCGCGGGGTTCACGAGGAAATTCGAAACAGCAGGCTTTATTCCCTCTTCTGCAAGTCTTGCGATATTGTGTATCTGATACTTCTGTACCAGCCGGTGCAACTGGTCATCACGCTTTGCAAGAATGCAGTCCAGCCACTGCTCAGTGTACTCCATTCCAGCACCTGAATACATATCAGGAGCGACTTCAGTCCAAAGCAGAACGTGAGCTTCCACATAACCTCTCATCTAAAATTTACAACAAATGAAGTAGTCGACGACACGTCTTTCCAGTACAGTATTGTTTTCAAAGCTACACTATAAGTGCTTGGAACATCTGCCTTAAAGATAGCGTGTCACATGAACTGGAAAACGGTCTAACAATGCCATCCCTTCATTCAGCACCAGATTCTCATGTAGTTTGTCACTGGCAGTGCCATCCACAACCAGGTCAGGCTAGGAAGTGTCATTAGAGATGAAAGTGAGGAACCTGAACGGAGTCCCTAGCTGACTGAAAAACTGCGATACGATCGCTTGACGTGCTTTTCCAGTAACTCACGTAAGAACGCATGTTCTTGAAACACAGTCTCAGATCTGTGAGCTTCACCACGTTAAATCTTCCAGATTCTGGAGTGCTGATTTTGGTATTCATGCACTCTTCCTCAACTCTTCTGTGAACGTAAAGAAGATTCGTTTGGCAATGAAGATTCACACAAAAAAATTTGCGCAAAACGCTAACTAAATTTTTCTTAACCACTCTGATAACTTTAAAACAAAGGAAACGCTGGTCAATTCGATACTCCATTTTCCTGTTTCCCACTCTTCGTTTGGCCATGGAAAATTCGGACAAGAGCCCATTGTGTAATTTATATGCAGTTATGTTTTCGTTACATTCTAGCATTTGGCCAAAAATTACAGTACTTAAGGAAGTTGGTTTCGAAGAAAGAATCGACATTCTAATAGTTACAAAAGCCAATATCGCTGGAAAAATACCAAAAATGGTAGCAGAAAGCAATATATGGACCTTACAAGAAGACAAGTAACCAACAGGATTCTACTGGGTCCGTGCTTAAATTCGTAGCGTTTTTCCAAGATCAATATAACAGATAAACATACCAGAGACTTTAATCATCGATAACATATTCTCCTTCACTGTTTACAACAATCTGCCAACGCTGGGTATCTTTTCGATTCCGTGACTATAGGAATCACGTGATTTTGAGGCGAAGAATTCGTCGAGCCATCTTCGGAGTGCATTTTCATACGGAAAGGAAGTTCGTTGAGGTTCGATTGAGAGCGAAAAAGGTGAAAATCCGAGAGCGCAAGATCATGTGAATAAGATGGTTGCGGAATTACTTCCCATCCCAACTGCTGTAAAGTGTTTTTTGTCAGTCTAACAGAATGCGGGGGTGCGTTATCGTGGAGTAGCATAAAAATCAATTGAGCATGTGGCATTGTTAGCCTGGAGGTCCCATCCGGAGAAGTTCGACCGCCGAGTGCAAGTCTGATTTCAGTCGACGCCACACTGGGCGACTTGCGCTCCGGTAGGATGAAATGATGGAATACAACACAACACCCAGTGCACGAGCGGAGAATATCTCCAACCCGACTGGTAATCGAACCCGGGCTCGCTGCATGGGAGGCAAGCACGTTACCACTCAGCTGAGCAGGCGGACAACGATAGGTATAATAACAGTAAAACACACAAACCAGTAAGGGCTGTGTAAATTTTTTTTTAAAAAAAAGCAAAATTGTCTGATTATACACTTTGGTAAACAACCTAGCGAGCAATTTTGTGCATGCACATTAGAGTGAAAGAAAATCAGGCATAAAGCAAGAAAATAAACTGAAAATAGGGAAACAAAAACACGGGAGGAACAGAAGCAAGATGTCATACACAGAAAATAGACAACGCCAAACAGCAAACATGGGTTAATTTCTTAAGTACGTTAGACTGCGGAATTGACAGCACGAACGTGAATATATCAACAATAAGAAGGTGCCGAAGAAGAGACGACCAATGAAAATCGGAAATAAAGAAGTTACGAGCAATGATGAAGAGTTCAACAACGATTACCTTGCATAACATATTCTCAGCAAAAGAAACAAAAAAGGAAACTTATAGAGGTAGACGAATCGAAGAGGACGGCAAAACCAAGAGCTAAACACCGAGAACACTGCTGAGTTATTGATTGTGTGTTATATGTTTAATTAAACAGGTACCGGTAAATCACAGATCACAATCGACTTATTTGCAGTTTTGTCTACGAACTGTTAAACTATTTATTCAGCTATGTAATCTGTTAAATGGGTAACAAAATCCTAGTAAGTTCCAGAAAATTGTTCACTTCATCACACAGGTGTGCACAAACTTGAATGTTTGGACTGTGACTGCTTCTACATAGGCCAGACAGGCAGATCATTTGACATTAGATCCAAAAAACATATGGCAACACTGAAAAACAAAAAATACCACATATCAGCAATAGCCACCCACCCGCATGAAACAAAACACCATGTTAACAACACAAGTATCAGCATTCTACACATCCAACCAAAAGGCAGAAAACTAGACATCCGTGAAACACCCCAAATATACAAACACCAAACAAAAAACATGAATCCATCTTTAATGACACAAATGACACTGTTTATAATAGTATCATCTCTGTTTTCAGTAGCTGCCTACATCATTAAAATTGCAACGCACGCACACACACACACACACACACACACACACACACACACACACACACAAATACACACCTTAAAATTTACCGTAAATATTTAGTTATTTTACCACGACAGCCGCCTAGTGTACAAGATATTGACCTCATTTACAGACATATCATCACACCAACGGCTTCTACCCCTTGTCAGCTTTAAACTACATGTACATCAAATACTGGCACGAACTGTACATCCATCTGCATATATTAAAGCATTAAACAACGTATTACCCCACCCTTTAGGCACTTATTACATGTAACAGATATAATCTTAAGACCCCTTGCTTCGTAAAGTTAGCTCTCATACAATCACTCTTTCCACCCTCTCTCTCCCTCTCACTTTGTCTTTCCATTCCTCTCCCTCTGCCTCCAGCCTATCTATCCATGAATACCAACCAAAAATTGTTATTTGTGTATGATTTTACCACTGTAGCCAATATGATTATTGCACTTAAAGTTCGTAACATTTCACCTGATTGTATAAATGAGTATGAAGTTTAAGCTATTTTAACGTGTCAAAATTGGATTTATATACTACCTGAAGTATTTATTCCAGCACATGTATTCGACACCTCAAAACAAACGCCTCCAAATCCTTTAAAATTTATTCTGTAATAATGTTGTTATGATGTATATTCTTTGCACTTCGTGATAATGTTTTCTTTTCTGCTATGGGATCCTTGCGCCCAATAGTTTCCAGACGCCATATTTGTTTACACCATATAACAGTGTACATGTAATGTGTTACGACAGTGAAAGGAGCCTGTGACCTCTGGAGGTACTCTATTTCACTTATTTTAGCTTTACTGATAGATATACTTTTAATTCTTTGTCAAGAGAAACCCAAAACCATGTTCTGAAATAGTGTTTTGTTTCTCGTTGTTTCATTTAATGTCAATAACAGTCACGGTAAAGCCTAACCTAAAATGTTCGCATTCAAACATTTGATTAAATTTAAACCTTAGCTTAACAATAGTTTTACGTCTCAGCTAAGTCATGTGTGGTGCTGTTTGAAAGTAAATATTGACATGGTTTAGTGCAATTGGGAAATAGGAGGCGTGGAAGAAGATGAGACGATTATTGACCATTGTATTGTTGCGTGGAAGCATATAGGTACTTCAGTGGAAGCCAAACAAAAATAAATAAAGCGATAACCAAGAAAATAAGTTAATTTTACGACCTATAGTCAAAATTACAGAGCCCAACATTTTCAGACAATTATACAAAACTTAAATATAAACCTGCATTATTAATTTATGGTTTAAAATGCTTTTGCGAAATTTGAACACACAGCACATCTGTGCGGCGTCCCGACAAAAATTACAGGGATGCCGCATACCTGGGCCAGAAAAGGGGACTGTCCCGTTTTTTTACTAGACAGATGTTAGGCTTACCGATAAATAAACTATGCCTTAATCTTGGTGAAACACTCGAGGAAGAAATCATGTAAGTTTTTATTAAGTGTAGTAATAACACTAACAAAGAAATTCTGGAACTTAATTTTGTTTATTATTAGTAAATGTTTTATATCACTTATTTTTCTTGAAAAGGATATAGTCCGTTATATTTTCTTGCTAACACAAAGTAGTAGGAATTTCCTCTTCCTCTTCTAATAAGTCTGCATTCACTTAATATGTGACGTTCGTTATGTTCCCATTTAAGACAAAAATTATGTCTCAAGTTGGTGTCTTGGTCATCCTCACAGTTTTTCTTTGTTGCGCTCAGCTTCGTTTCCTATTGTTGTGAAGTAAGACGAAACGGCAACTGTAACAACCTTACAGCGGTTTGTTGATATATGTTACATTGCATTTATGTGCTTCTAATGTTATCGAATTCCTCAAAATTTTGACGAATGCTGTGTTTAAAAAACTTCTGAGATTGTACTCATGGCAAATATAATGCTAAGCCACACTTGCAGTATCTCAACATCGGATGTATTCCCTGGTGCATAACCAGTATCTGCATCACTGTCATCAACGCATGGATCATATCGTTAAATCCCTGGTCAACAGCTAACTCTGTGCTCGATTACAAGATTTCAACTTCGCTGCCGTATTTATACTGTGGCATGCCAATGTTTTTATACTAAGACAAGAACATAAATATTGTTAAGGCAAAACAGTATATTTATAGCCAAGAAAAAGTTTCTAGTGGTTCAAATCGGAGTACCTGTTGCAAACATGTGCAGTTGAAACCAAAACGGATAAATTCATCAGGCTACGTTTCACTATCTCCTGCCAACCCCTTCAACTAAAAACTCTACTTAACGGGGACTTCGTCATGGAAGAATTGGATCAATGTATAAATAAATTACAAATGAAAAAAAAACAATCAGGATCAGATATACATTCCTCGACTTTATAAAACATTAAGGTGGTAAACCAAGATCCATTCCTTTCTCCATATGCAGCAGATTCTGGAGAGAAAACTTAAGCCTACCAACTGAATGAGTTAAAGCTGCAGTTATATCAATTCCCAAACAAGGGAAGCCATGTGAACACAAAGTCCTATTGACTAACCTCATTGACATCAAAAGTGGTTAAAACCTTCGAAAACATGGTAGCTTCCATACTCATTTACTGCCTCGAATCTCAGGAAATCCTAGAAGAAGAGCAAGAAGTTTGCAGGAATACCATGTCCACATCCAACTCAATTCTGAAGCTAATACAAAACATCAAATAAGAATTAAATAAAAAGCAAAGCTCTGCAGTAGTATTCGCTGATCTCCAAGGACCACACGACACGG
Organism: Schistocerca gregaria; assembly: GCF_023897955.1. Lineage (NCBI taxonomy): Eukaryota > Metazoa > Arthropoda > Insecta > Orthoptera > Acrididae > Schistocerca > Schistocerca gregaria. Next base: position 519,564,774 of record NC_064924.1, read on the forward strand.
TTTAGAGGAGCAAGGTTATGTGTAATCTGAAATTGTATGCAACTGGACAAAGAGAGACAAAATACACTAGAACGTGGTATACTCGAGTTACAGAGAGACTCTGACTGCTCCAGTGAAAAGTCAGTTGCTGCAAACTTTTCCGAAATGATCGGATTAAAGTGGTGAAGAACATTAAAAATATAAATATGTGCTGTTTGCAGACGACAACGTAATATGTGCCACTGAGAGAAATTGTTAAAAGTACAAAGTTGAAGAAACAATAAATAAGGCATTAGATACCCTTGAAACTTGGTATTTAGATAATAATAACAAGAAATCTAAGACTGTGTATCATACATACAAACCCAATGTTCAGTCTAAAGATTGAAATGCATTCAGAACATCTTAAAGCAGAGGTGTACAGACAAACTAAGTACCGCGGACCAAACTCGTCACTCTGGATTTAAAAAAAAAAAAATACGAATAAGAAGAACCTATAGAGAGGGGCAGACCGCCATCAGATGAATGGCGGGTCACATGTGGCCGACGAACCATGATCTGTGCATCCCTGCCATAGGCCAGGCGCATATTGAACCGCAGGCGACGAAGGGCAGCGCAGCACAGGTTTTTGTGACTCACGGATGTAAATACATCAGCGCAAATTGAGGCGCAGGGCACGGCAGTTTATTGTGCGAGCGCCACACTTGCTCCCGTGGGGAACTGTCCCAGAATGACAACGTAGTTGAAGGTATTGAAAATGTGGTTGGTTACCAGGGAAATGCAAGGCCTGCAGAATTGGACGATTCCTGGTTAGTGAAGCACCCATGTAGTAAAGAACAACCAAAGAAAATTAAGAAACTTGGTCTTTCCGAGCTTATACCATAGTCTACAGTGAAGCGTGAACAAAGGGTAAAAGAAAGAGCGACCGAACGTAAAAAGACGGAAGACTCAAAATATACCGTCTCTTCAAGTCGATATACCAAGCAACTAAAAATATGCCAGGAATAAGTCAGCATTTCATCCGAGATAAAACATTTGAAGTGATTTCGCAAACTGAGGCATTTCTCCAAGTAGTCTTACGCTTAACTCATGAATAGCGACAACAATTTCCCTAATTCAGTTTCGTAAGTAAAATATGTAACTCTTGCTTATGCCTTCACCTTGTATGGAAGTTCATGAAAATTAACAAGAACACAACTAGCTCTTTACACACACGAGGTGTTGAGTGCTATCGACAAGGGATTTCAAATTGACTCCGTATTTTTAGATTTCCAGAAGGCTTTTGACATTGTACCACACAAGAGTCTTGTAGTAAAATTGCATGCTTATGCAATATTGACTCACTTATGCGACTGGATTCGTGGTTTCCTGTCAGAAAGGTTACAGTTCGTAGTAACTGGCGGAAAATCATCGAGTAAAACAGAAGTGATTTCAGGCGTTCCCCATGGTTGTTTTATTTGCCCTTTGCTGTTCCTTATCTATACAAACGATTTGGGAGACAACCTGAGCAGCCGTCTTAGGTTGTTTGCGGATGACGCTGTCGTTCATCGACTAATAAAGTCATCAGAAGATCAAATTGAAAAACGATTTAGTGAAGATATCTTTAAGGTGCGAAAATTGCCAGGTGACCCTAAATAACGAAAAGTGCAAGTCATCCACATGAGTGCTAAAAGGAATCCATTAAACCTCGTTTACACAATACATCAGTCAAATATAAAGGCCGTAAATTCAATTAAATACCTAGGAATTACAATTACGAACAACATTAATTGGAAAGAACACATAGAAAATGACGTGGAGAAGGCAAACCAAAGACTGTGTTTTATTGGCAGAACACTTAGAAAACGTAAATGATCAACCTGCACTACGTTTGTCCATCTTTTGGACTACTGGTTCGCAGTGTGGGGTCCTTATCAGACCGAGTTAACGGAGTACATCGACAAAGTTTATAGAAGGTAAACAGGTTTTGTATCATGTAGAAATAGGGGAAAAGTATCACAGACATGATACAAGATTTGGAGTGTACACCACTAAATCAGGTGTTTTTCGTTGCGGCAGGATCTTTCCACGAAATTTCAATCACAAACTTTCTCCTCCGAATGAGAAAATATTTTGTTGACGTTCACCTACATAGTTAGAAATGACCATCATAATAAAAAAAAGGAAATCAGAGCTCTCACAGAAAGGTAAAGGTGTTCCTTTTTTCCGTGCGCTGTTCGAAATTGGGTGGCCGAGCGGTTCTAGGCGCTACAGTCTGGAACCGCGTGACCGCTGCGGTCGCAGGTTCGAATCCTCCCTCGGGCATGGCTGTTTGTGATGTCCTTAGATTAGTTAGGTTTAAGCAGTTCCAAGTTCTAGGGGACTGATGACCACAGCAGTTAAGTCCCATAGTGCTCAGATTGAACCATTTTTTTCCATGAACCCTCAGCCAGGCACTTAAATGTGATTCACGGAGTATCCACGCAAATGTAGATGTAAATGCAGATGAAGTTTTTCTCCACTTCCAGCTGGTTTTTGGCATTGTACCTTTACGAAAATATAGATTTCCGCACAAACTCGTGAACCTCGTGGAACTAACTGCCTCTTGTCCAAGCGGAAGAAGTTGGTGAGCTGTTTATTAGAAAACTCTGACGTCAAAGCGAAATCGCTATGGTATTTGTTCACGTATCCGCTTTTCGATTCTGATTTGTTCCGTTTTGTAGCGTTATATAATAACATCAGAGCGTCCATTTCCTCAGCAGAATCCGACTCTGAAGTAAGTTTCATGAATTTAGTGGTAGATTCACAAGGAAAGAATTCGCAGTGGATCAAGAAGGAAAAACTGCGCGACAATGGTTGAACGATCTCCCAACATGCAACATGCACACACATTGTGTCGCGGAGTGTTTCCTTCGCTGCGCTGCCCTACTGTACCCTTCGTCGGCTGCGTCCCTATGTGCGAGTGGCCTTAAGTAAAGCATTCAGTACATATATGCAACCTGTTATATGGGAGTGAAATTTTGATTTCCACAAAAAAGCAAATACACACTTTACAAACAATTCAGAATCAAGCTCTTCGTCTCATAACAAGGTGTGATCAAAATAACACACAGTGATACCATACAACTATACAAGAAAAAACGCTTCAATCGCAGCAGAAATCAAGAAACCAGCCATAAGTACTTTCACAGAAATGTAAACCTCGCAGAAAGCAGATCGAATCGAAATCTGCCCTCCGAGCTCCTTAAAAAAATAAACATCGTCAGTACGAGAAGCGTGTATAAAGAACTGAACAGCCTAGACATAAGTATAACTGCAGAGAATCCTGAAAAACTTAACAACTTATCACTGCTTAACATTACATGGACACAAAAACCAGTTGACAAAGAACAACATTACGAAGAAGGAAACTCCAGGAACGGTTTTAAAGGCGATTGCAGTAAAGATGCCACTTGAAAAATGCCCAGGAGCATAACGCTTGGACGGCCGGATCAGAGATTAATGATACTGCTTCAATACAACATGTGCAAATTACACTGGTACGCAATTATACATTATAACTTCTTTGCAACTTTTGCTTCTATATTGCATTTATTTCCCGCAAATTTTCCTGGGACGCCAGAAACTGTACGTTATAACTTTTCTGTAACTTCTGCTTTTTGATTATTGTTTCTTTCAGGGAAATTATGTAGGGAGTTATTAAAATCTTCATGTTGATGCGGACTGAGATGTTAATGTGTAGTAGATTAAATTCATATGTAACAACAACAACGTATCCTCAGTTCAAAACGACAGCGAAACGCAATGCAACAGGGCAGTTATGTACTTTGTCAATAATAAATGTGGATGCCATGAAACCTCTCACAATTTTACAGGCAAATAGTCACAGGGTGTTACGGCAATGAGATTTCAACACGGTTGAGAAGCGGCGCATGCGCATCCCATGGATGTCAACGTCACGGAGCTGAAGTCAATGATCAATACAGCCTCGCGTTGTTATAGCAACCGCTGTTACGCACAGATTGCCCAGCGCCCGAAATGGCTTTGTGATCAGCGCATCCCATGGATGTCAACGTCACGGAGCTAAAGTCAATGATCAATACAGCCCAGCGTTGTTATAGCAACCGCTGTTACGCACAGATTGTCCAGCGCCCGAAATGGTTTTGTGATCAGAATCTTTCTCCCAGAAATCGAGGAAGAACTCTAAAAATAGCGATAACGCAAAAAATTGTACTATGAATGGTACATAACTTATCACACGACATACACCAATCAAGCGAACAGATACACAGGAAAGCTAAAATAATTTCAGATAAGCAAAATTGAAGTGTTAATTTTGTACAGTACAAGTAAAGTCAGCACGAAGTGTGTTTACAGCTAGCAGCAACACATCAAAGTTGTGTATGTGTGCTCCGTAAAAAGGAACAGCTCTCGATTAAGCTAACTCACATCTTACGGCATAGCTGCCTTCAAGTTCAAAGTGTCTTACGTTGATGGCAGTTTCAGTTCCTGTCCGTAGTTCTTCGTAGACATATCTGTTATTTATTGATCTTGATTACGAACTCGTCTCATTGCAAATTAAATTAATGTCATGTCATTGTACCCTCACCCACACCACGTCAGGAATAACAAATCATCGGAACTGTCATCAATCAGCTTACAACGCGAAAAATACACAATTTACACAAATGTCAATTTTTCCCTACTTCACTCGATCATATTTTCAGCATCTAAAAACGTCTTCTATTAACTGTTTTCAAATTAATGAACGAATGAATTAAATTTTTGTTCTTCCATAAGTTACGAGGAAAGTTCCTTCTTTCGCTTATCGCGCGTCTTCTTTTGTCAGTTAAACGCCCCCTATACAGTCAACAATATTGCATAGTTTTTCCTTAAGGGCAATAATATTTAACGTGTGGAGGCGAGTTTGAGAGGATGCGCAGTAATACTGAGAACAAAAACTTTTGGAAATACGTATTTTGCGCTAGCCGGAAATATTGTGCTGTCTTTGGGCAGTATTGACAATATCCTTGCCAGACCCTTGTGTGCTACGGACTACGGAACCATTGTTCGATATTGTTATTGTGTTGAAAATGAGTTCAAAACAAGATGAAAGAGCATTATAATTGGAGTGTATTGCAATGTATAACTAACTGTCGGCATTACGGGATGTTAGGGCAGATGGGTACAAAATAGAAATATTGAGCATGAGTCGTGTAAACTGTTGCTCAGAAAGTGCGGGATAGGTCACAGAGGACAATGCTTAAAAGAATAATTAATGCAAAATTATGAATAAAAGTGTATGTACATATTTATGTGTGTCAGCATTATTTACTCGAAAATAATCGTTTAGTGCACATGGTCTGTTTTGAGATGTATCGCGCCTGAAGAACTAAATTTTACAGGTTACGCAAAAGACTTTATATCCCAGAGAGCTCGCAGTTATCTACTAAATGTTTATTACACGTACATTACTTCGATACCATACTTAAAACAACAAACAAACAATTATGTGTGGGGACACCTACGTATATTGACAACCATTTCCAGTAAAGTATCAGGTGTTGGACTATCAACAAACTAAAAGTTATGACCTTTTTCGTTCAAGCTCAATTCTCTCAAGAAGTTTTCGTGAGCGATCTTTGACGTCCCTTGACCAAATTTTTCATCAACCATTTTTGCCTTGCAATAAAGTCATTCTGTTGCACAGTTAGAATGAGCTGTAAAAAATATGTAACGACATATTTTTAAAATGGTAAATTCTACCAACAATTCTAGTCTTAATATTTTGGCAGTGGGTACTAACATTGTTTACTTGCAGTCCGAGTGTACTTAATATCAGTTACCGTTGATTTACCACTTTTTACTTTGTGGGCGAGTTAATGAAACGTTACTCCAAATAAATAAATTGGCAAATATTCATTACGTGTATCACAGCAATTCAGCTGTCGAAAATTCCTGAATATGTGTTACTAGTCTTCCTCATTTATATGCTCGAAACACGTTTTAGAGCATTCACATTAAGAGCCTATATGTTTTCATACTACACCCTCCTTGCTGCTCCTCCTATATGTTCTCTATTTGTTTCCTTCGGCTCTCTTTTTCTTCATTTGTTCCTGGATACCTCCCTATTTTACTCTCTTCCGACGTCTCTGTTTATCATTTGCCTCAGCTGTATCTCCTTGCAGGGTGTCGGGACCTGGTGGATCTTGAGAAGGATTTCTGTGAGGTTCCTCTGAACATATAACAATTCAGGGCTATAAACTGAACACCCTCCACATATCTCATAATAATTTCACGGACAAAAGTAAAATAAATCCATCGATAGGTTGTACTTTTTATTCGTTAACTCCCTCATATACATACACGCAACACAGGCCTTGTAGGATATATAAATGCATTAGCAATGTGCTTAAGCAGGTAAATACATAACAGACTTTCTCCATATGGTTGTCAAGATGTGGATACAGCTATAGATAATGCTTTATAAGAAAGAGGTGTAATCACCTTCCTATAGGCCTGTAACAATGTTGAGAAAGACGCCTATCTTGACTGTCACTGCACTGTCACGTAAATGTGCGTGAACTACGATACGTGACCCGACTTTTCATTGTTTACCTGCTCAATGAAATATGCACTTTTGCCTGATTAGTAACTCCTTTTCGTGCGCATTTCCGTTCAGGAACATATGCAGAATCTTTATCAGAGTTATATGTATTCACATCATCCTCCAATTCGTTCAGCTCGTTCCTGGATACCATTTCCTTGGAACGATCACCACACACGTTCGACTATAGGTAGCCATGATTGTGACACTTAACCACTGTTTACGTGCTAAAGTTGTCAGTGGTTAGAATCTGATTTTCTAAAGTGGCTCTGAGCACTATGGGACTCAGCTGCTGTGGTCATTAGTCCCCTAGAGCTTAGAACTACTTAAACCTAACTAACCTAAGGACATCACACATATTCATGCCCGAGGCAGGATTCGAACCTGCGACCATAGCAGTCGCACGGTTCCGGACTGCGCGCCTAGAACCGCGAGACCACCGCGGCCGGCTCTGATTTTCGAGACAAAGCTGCTATACCGCAATTTATCATGAAACTTTTAACTAATGGGACTGAAGCACATCACTCACTGTTTTGCATGCAATTAGTCAGGTCCTCATCGAGTGTTGCTTACCATTGTTTATATCTGAGGTCTCCATATGAACTTAAAGCAAGACTTGTCAGTTAATATACGTTGGGACAACAGAACACTACAGAGCTTTAAGAGGTAACACTCCCATAGCTCATTTGCTGACTACCTAATAGCACACAACCATCACACGACTAAAATAGAAGCAGATTTAAAGATAATAAAATCCAAATTGTTCAAATGGCTCTGAGCACTATGAGACTTAACATCTGAGGTCATCAGTCCCCTAAGAACTACTTAAACCTAACTAACCTAAGCACATCACACACATCCATGCCCAATGCAGTATTCGAACCTGCGACCGTAGCGGTGGCGTGGTTCCAGATTGAAGCGCCTAGAACCGCTCGGTCACAACAGCCGGCCTACTAAAATCCAGCCACAGATTATAAACGACTACACACGCTATGTAAAGGCTCACTGATGGACTCATTAAAATGAGTCTACAAATAAGGACACACACACACACACACAGAGAGAGAGAGAGAGAGAGAGAGAGTGAGAGATAAAGAGGAGGGGGAGGGAGAAGGTAAAAAAATACAAATTTGGCACACAAACAAATTTGACAAGTGAACGCCAACGGAGGCTGGCCACACAACAACATTTACAGCGCGTATTGGAGAAATTTGAATGGTGTTACTCACAAACGAAGTTCTGCAAGATATGTGTAGCGTTTGTGTGTGCTCCACAACAACTCAAGAGAATGCAACTGAAAAAAATATTTGGGAGAACTGAATGTAAGTAATCGCAAACACAGTCCCAAGATACCTTGCACAACAAAATTACGTTTCGATATCGCGTGGTAAGTTAACTCGCGAACCAAAATCAAATTAACATAGTTTAGTTGTTGATGCCAAGTTACCACTATAACCTATGATGTAAAATTAAGATAGTGACAACAATAAACAAAAACTGTTTTAGGGTTAATTTTCTTAGATTGATTATCACTTGAAACATGTTAAATTTTTAGAGGTTTGAAAAAAAAATTCACTGAGGTGCTATAACCTGTTTGGGTCTCTATGGAAAAAGAAGGATCCATGTCAAGAATCAGTGTTTTGCATAACAGGCAGACCTTACATCTAGTTGCCGTCTGTATTCACCTGGCGACATCGAAGCCTTTTAGCCGCTCTAGGCTGTTTTGCACAGAGTTCACAGTCCCCTTGGCGGTGCCCCGTTTGGGCACTCTTCCACTGGGTGGGTAAGTGTCAGCCTGTTGCCTCATTCGCATACCAGGCTCGTTTTGGCAGACATCTCAGGGTTGCCATCTTACTTTCGTTGGCTTATCTCCCGTAAGTAAGTTATTTTCATGTTTCGTGAATTTTAACTGCGATCACTCGCTACGATAAGAAACGAGTCAGTTTTATAAATTACAGTATATCTTCTCACCCAAAAATATAACATTATGCTGTCGATTTACACGATTTTGTCAGGTTTTGTTTATACATGTCTACAGTGATTTATATATAATTAAATTCACTGTCTCCCTCCCCATGATCACACACACACACACACACACACACACACACACACACACACACACACAGAGAGAGAGAGAGAGAGACAGAGAGAGATAGCTATGGTTGAATATCTCACTCCTTTCTGTGACACACCAAGCCTAAGTGACGGATAGTGTAACTAATATCTGCTTCTATTCTTATATTTATGAACGCTACTGTTTTTCGCTTCCAACTGTGATTGATTGCTGGCAACACACTTCATATCCCGTCGGGGTCAGGGATTTTCTCTGCCTCGTGATAACTGGGTGTTGTGTGATGTCCTTAGGTTAGTTAGGTTTAAGTAGTTCTAAGTTCTAGGGGACTGATGACCATATATGTTAAGTCCCATAGTGCTCAGAGCCATTTGAACCATTTTGAACACACTTCATAAGGGAATAAATTACTTCGGCGTTGTTGTCAGTATGTCGAACTGTTTAAAGAGTTGTCTACGTACAAGACGTTCTAGAGTAAACACTATATGTTATCCTCACTAAACACTTCCGTGCAGCAAACAATTTTTTGTCTTATGACTTGTGAACTCAGAATTTGATGACATTAGTTCCCCATGGACCACTGTCAGTGACAAGGTGGGATGAATTTCGTGTCTCAGTGATGCAGTTACGCGTAACTTATGTGCAATCGCAATGGAGTGGTATTTGTGAAGAGGCCAGACAGCCATGTGGATCCTGAAGAGGGGCAGCAGCCTTTTCTGTAGTTGCATGGGCAACAGTCTGCGTAATTGACTGATCTGGCCTTGTAACATCAGTCAACATGGCTTTGCTTGTGCTGGTATTACGAACAGCTGAAAACAAGGAGAAACAATAGCCATTACTTTTTCCTAGGACATGCAGTTCTATTGTGATGTTAAGTGGTGATGGTATGCTACTGGGTAAAATAATCCCACAGTCATGTCTACAGGAAGGGACTACACAGATGGGTGTCATCATCAGCGAAAAAAAACTGCCATTCAACGGGTTGGAGTGTGCAATGTCAGACCACTTAATCAGAAAGGTATGTTAAAACAATTTGAAAAGGGAAATATATATGCTGCAGTTAGATATAGTGGGAATAAGTGAAGTGTGCTGGTGGGATGAAGAGCACTTCTAGTGAGGTGAGTAAAGCACAAGTATGTCTAACACTGAATAACAAAACAGGAATAAGAGTAAGCTGCTATGAACAGCCTAGTGTGCACATGATGTTCAAATGTGTGTGAAATCTAATGGGACTTAACTGCTAAGGTGAACAGTCCCTAAGATTACACACTACTTAACCTAAATTATCCTAAGGACAAACACACACACACTCATGCCCGAGGGAGGACTCGAACCTCCGCCGGGAGTGCACATGAACACAGCCAAAATAGACACGAAGCCAACGTTCACCACAGAAGTTCAAGTTTACATGTCAACTACCTCTGAAGATGATGAACAGACGAAAAGAATCTATGACGACATAAAAGAAATTATTTGGGTGGTTAAGGGTGAAGAAAAGTAATTGCGATGGGGGACTAGAATGGGGTAGTATGAAAAGGAAGAGGTGGAAAAGCACCACCTGAATATCGACGGGGGGAAAGCAATGAAAGAGGAAAGTGCCTGGTAGAATTTTGCACAGAGCATAATTTCATCGTCACAAACATTTGGTTTCAGAATAATGAAAGAACAATGTATACGTGGAAGAAATCTGGAGACACGAAGGTTTCAGATTGATTACATAATGGCAATAAAGAAATTTCAGAACCCAATTTTAAACTTTAAGATATTTCCAATAGCAGATGTGGACTCTGACCACAATTTATTGGTTATGAGCTGTAGATTAAAACGGAATAAATTACAAAGGGGTAGGAAGTTAGGGAGATGGGATGTGGATAAGTTTAAAGAACCAGATGTTCTTGAAAGGTTCAAAGAGAGCATTAAGCAACGATCGTCTCAAACAGGTAAAAGGAATACAGTAGAAGATGAATGAATAGATTTGACAGATGAAATAGTGAAGGCAGCAGAGGATCAACTAGATAAAAAGACAAAGCCTGGAAGAAATATTTGCCTTTTGCAGGAGATATTGAATTTAATTGATGAAAGGAGAAAGTAAAAAAGTCATCAAATGAAGCAGATGAACGCGAATAAAACATTAGGTTTACAGAAAGTGCAAAATGGCTGAGCAGGAATGGCTGGAGGAAAAATACAAGTACGTAGAAACATGTATAGCTAGAAAAAAGATAGATACTGCCTAAGGGAAAATCTTAGAAGCCTGTAGAGAAGAAAACAAGCATCTGTATGAATATCAAGACCTCTAACAGGAAACTAATACTAAGCAAAGAAAAGAAAGATGAAATGTGTATATAGAAGTGCTGTACAAGGGAAATAAACTTGAGAGCTGTGTTATAGACGGGGAAGAGGAAGTAGATGAGACTGAGGTGGAAGATATGATACTACGAAAGGGACTTGGCAGAGCATTGCAAAACACATGTTCCACTGGAGTAGACGACAGTCTTCAGGACTAGCGATATCATTTGGACAGACGGTCATGACAAGATTATACCACCTGGTGCGCAAGATGCATGAGAAAGGGGAGATATCCTCAAATTTAAAGAAGAATGTAATAATTCGAATTCCAAACAATACGGCTACGACGGGTGTGAATATTACTAAATTATCAATTTCATAAGTTATGGCCCAAAAATTCTGATAGGAATTCTTTGCAGAATAGTGGAACACTGGTAGAGGCAGACCTTGGGGACGATCAGTTTGGGTCCAGAGAAATGTTGGAACTTGCGAGACAATACTGGCGCTGTGACTTACTCGGCCAGAACATTATGACCACCCACCTACCACCGATATAAACCCATCCAGGCAACAGCAGCGTCAATAGGCGAGGAATGACTGCTAGTCAGGCACGCGCACGGTACATGAAGTGTCAATGAGCGTGCTGTTCGTGTGTAGAATAGGGAAGGCGCGCGATCTATCCGAGTTTGACCGAGAGCAGATTCTGATGACCTGCAGGCTCAGCACGAGCATTTCAGAAACTGCACGACTGTCAGTTGTTTAAGGAGTGCTGCGGTGAGTATGTTCAACACGTGACGAAACAAGGGTGAAACCACGTCCAGATGTCATGGGGATGGGCTGCCACCCCTCGTTACAGATGTCGAATGTTGGGAAACTGATGAAACAGGACAGACGAACTGGGACGGAACTATCAGACTTTAATGGTGGACAGAGTACAAGTGTGTCTGAAAATACAGTGCACCAAACGCTCCTAACGATGGGCCTCCACAGCCGATGTGCTACGCATGTGCCAATGTTAACACCACGACATGGGCAACTACGACTGACATTGGGAAGTGACCATTGGCACTGGACATTGGCGCAGTGGCAGAGCGTTGCATGTTGTTGTTGTTGTTGTCTTCAGTCCTGAGACTGATTTGATGCAGCTCTCTGTGCTACTGTATCCTGCGCAAGCTTCTTCATCTCCCAGTACCTACTGCAACCTACATCCTTCTGAATCTGCTTGGTGTATTCATCTCTTGGTCTCCCTCTACGATTTTTACCCTCCACGCTGCCCTCCAATACTAAACTGGTGATCCATTGATGCCTCAGAACATGTCCTACCAACCGATCCCTTCTTCTGGTCAAGTTGTGCCACAAACTTCTCTTCTCCCCAATCCTATTCAACACCTCCTCATTAGTTATGTGATCTACCCATCTAATCTTCAGCATTCTTCTGTAGCACCACATTTCGAAAGCTTCTATTCTCTTCTTGTCTAAACTATTTATCGTCCATGTTTCACTTCCATACATGGCTACACTCCATACAAATACTTTCAGAAACTACTTCCTAACACTTAAATCAATACTCGATGTTAACAAATTTCTCTTCTTCAGAAACGCTTTCCTTGCCATTGCCAGTCTACATTTTATATCCTCTCTACTTCGGCCACCATCAGTTATTTTGCTCCCGAAATAGCAAAACTCCTTTACGACTTTAAGTGTCTCATTCCCTATTCTAATACCCTCAACATCACCCGACTTAATTCGACTACATTCCATTATCCTCGTTTTGCTTTTGTTGATGTTCATCTTATATCCTCCCTTCAAGACACCATCCATTCAGTTCAATTGCTCTTCCAAGTCCTTTGCTGTCTCTGACAGAATTACAATGTCATCGGCGAACCTCAAAGTTTTTATTTCTTCTCCATGGTCTGATGAATATCGACACCTTCTTCATCATGCCGTCTTCCAGGGGAACCGCTCCTTGACACTTGCACTGCTGGACGGAGACATGCTGGTAGCGGCTCCCATGGGTCTGGTGGAGCTCGTAGAAGGCACCATAACGGCCAAGGAGTATCGAACACGGGTTGCAGACCATGATGATCATGTTTCCCAATGGCAGTGGTATTTTTCAGCGCCATGTCACAAGCCAGGAGTGTGATGGAGTGGTTCGAGAAACACTGTGGCAAGCTCCAATTGATGTACTGGCCCTCCAATTTGCCAGATCTGAACCCAATCGAATACATCTGGGATATGATTGAATGTGGCACCAGAGTTCGCCGCCCCCTTCGCTATGATTTACGGGAATTGGGTGACTTGTGTGTGTAGATGTGGCTCCAACTCCCTCCAGCGACCTACCAAAGCCTCACTTCTTCCATGCCACGGTCTGTCGCCACTGTTATCCATGCCAAAGTTGCACATATGGCTGTTAGATAGGTGTTCAGAATGTTCTGGCTGATCAGTGTGTACTACAATATAGGTTAAAGAAAGAGAAACCTATATTTAAAGATTTTGTAGACTTAAGGAAATCTTTTAACAATGTTGACTGGAATATGCTCTTTGAAAATATGAGGCTAGCAGACTTGAAATGCAGGGAGCAAAAGGCTATATGCAACTTGTATGGAAACCAGATGGCCGTTATAAGAGTCAAAGGAGGTGAAAGGGAAGTGAAGGCTCGGGGAAGGGGTGTGGGGGGGGGGGGGGGGGGGAGTCAGCCTTATAGCCTACCGCAGATGTTATTCAGTGTGCACAATGAGCAAGCAGTAAAGGAAGCCAAAGAAAAATTTGAAGAAGGAATTAATTGAACGTAATGAACGTACTGAACAGTTTCTTGAAAGGAGAATATAAGAGGAACGTTAACAAAACTAACATAAGGGTAATGGAATTTAATTGAGTTAAATCAGGCACTGCTGACGGAATTAGATTAGAAAATGAGACACTTGAAGTAGTAGATGAGTTTTACTATTTGGTCAGTAAAATAACTGATGATGGCCGAAAGAGAGAGGGTATAAAATGTAGACTGACAGTGGCATCGAATATAGGTTTAAGTTTTAGGCAGCCTCTCTGAAAGAATATGTCTGGAGTGTAGCCTTGTACAGAATCCAAACGTGGACGATAAGCAGTCCAGACAAGAAGAGAACACAAGCCCTTGAAATGTGGTGCCACATAAGAATGGTGAAGATTAGATTGGTAGCTCACATAACTAATAAGGAAGCAGTGAGCGGAATCGGAGAAAAAGAAATATATACTGAAGCGCCAAAGAAACTGGTATAGGCGTGCATATTCAAATATCAGTAAACAGGCAGAATACGGCGCTCCGGTCGGCAACGGCTGTTATGACAACACGTTCAAAAATGGTTCAAATGGCTCTGAGCATTATGGGACTTAACATCTTAGGTCATCAGTCCCCTAGAACTTAGAACTACTTAAATCTAACTAACCTAAGAACATCACACACATCCATGCCCGAGGCAGGATTCGAACGTGCGACCGTAGCAGTCCAGCGGTTCCGGACTACAGCACCTAGAACCGCATGGCCATGACAACACGTGTCTGGCGCAGTTGTTAGAGGGGTTACTGTTGCTAAATGGTAGGTTATCAAGATTTAAGTGAGTATGAACGTGTTATTATAGTCGGCGCAAGAGCGATGGGACACAGCATTTCTGAGGTAGCTATGAAGTGGGGATTTTCCCGTACAACCATTTCAAGAGTTCACCGTGAATATCAGGAATCCGGCAAAACATCAAGTTTCCGACGTTGGTGCGGCCAGAAAAAGATCCTGCAAGAACGGGACCAACGACGACGGAAGAGAATCGCTCAGCTTGACAGAAGTGCAACCCTTCCGCGAATCGCTGCAGATTTAAGTGCTGGCTCATCATCAAGTGTCAGCGTGCGAACTATTCAACGAAACATCATCGATAGGGCTCCGGAGCCGAAGGCCCACTCGTATACCCTTGATGACTGCACGACACAAAGCTTTACACGTCGCCTGGATCCGTCAACACCGATATTGGACTGTTGACGACTGAAAACATGCTGCCTGGTAGGACGAATCTCATTTCAAATTGTATCGAGCGGATAGACGTGCACAGGTATGGAGATAACCTCATGAATCCACCCACCCTGCGTGTCAGCAGAGACTGTTCAAGCTGGTGGAGGCTCTGCAATGGTGTGGAGCGTGTGCCGTTGGAGTGATGTGGGACCCCTGCTATGTCTAGATGCGACTCTGACAGGTGAAATGCACATAAGCATCCTGTTTGATCATCTACATCCATTCATGTCCATTGTGCTTTCCGACGGACTTGGACAATTGCAGCAGGACAATGCAGCACCCGACACGTCCAGAATTGCCACATAGTGGCTCCAGGAGCACTCTTCTGAGTTTAAACACTTCCGATGACTATCAAAATCCCCATTCATGAAAATTATTGAGTATATCTGGGACGCCTTGCAACGTGCTGTTCAGAAGAGATCTCCGCCCCTCGAACTCTGACGGATTTATGGACAGGAAGGGTTCATGGTGTTAATTTGCTCCAGCACTACTTCAGACATTAGTCGAGTCCATGCCACGTCCTGTTGCGGAACTTCTGCGTGTTCGTCATATTAGGCAGGTGTACCAGTTTATTTGGCTCTTCAGTGTATAACATTACTTGACAAAATGAAGGGACTGATTGATATTGTGAGACATTAAGGAATCGTCAATTTAGTATTGGAGAAAAGTGTGGGGGTAAAACCTGTAGAGAGAAACCAAGAGACGAATCCACTAGGCGAGTTCAAATAGATGTAGACTGAAACAGTTATTCTGAGATGAAGAGGCTTGCATGAGATAGAGTAGTGTTGCGCCACAGAATAATATTCCAGCTAGATGTGAAAAATTTTAAGGTTTCCCTGGCCAGCACCAGTGCCAGAGTTGAAGCCAAGACAGACTAGTACACCATATCTAGATGTCAACAAGGTAGAACAGATAATGTAGCATACAGCGAGGGCACATTACCAAGTTTTTGTTGCACACCAAATAAGCTGGAGGATGAAGGTGCTAATGTAGCAAAGCAACTCCACAGGCAAGGGAACATAACGCTCTGTTGACCAGACACTGTGAAGTAACATTGTGTAAGTTGCATGTAAGAGTGGCTTTTCAGCGCACTGATGCTGCAAGAATAAGCAAACTGAAAGCCTGAAGATTAGAGCTGGAACATCACAGCATAGTTCAGAGCTTTGATGGGTTCAGAAAACTTAGCCATGTTCAGTCATTAGTGCCATATATTCACTGACATTGACACAGCAGTGCAAATATTATGGCTTCCAAAGCCCAGCTCTCAGTTTGCAGCTAACCAGTCCCAAGGTGGGGGGGGGGGAGGGGGGGGCTGTGATGCTCCATCCACTGTCTGCCTAGATGACTTCGATCTATGATGCGACAGCCAGTCTGTTCTGAATGACTTGGCTGCTATGGGCTCATGCCACTGCATCTTCACTTTCACTGATAAGATGATTTGGGTGCCTCCTACCGCCAGGCTACTGGGGATCTTGCTGTTGGTACGTAGAGAGCTTCCAAACTATCATGTTCACAGGGGAGAGCCACCCTCCAACCTCCTTCTACGAGCATACACTGGCGTCGCTGGCTTTTCACATGCTGAGAGGCTGCCCATAGCTTGTGCAGAGCTGTCGGGTCCTTTTCCTAAGACAACATATTCGAAGTCAATGAGAGCACCTTGGTAAGCTGCTCGCCATTCTGCTGATCACTGGGACACAGATAAAACATCCACAGTGCATCTGATTAGCAACCTCCTCTGAAACAGCTGCATGCTGCGTGGCTCTATGACCATGGCAGATGTCAGTGCATACTGGTATGGCTATTGCCCTTTGCTCTTCTGGTTACTGGGAGCCGTGAAGGAAGTCAACTGTGTATCCATGAAAAATAAATGTGTATATTGTTAATCATGTGTTACTAGGGATTCCAAGTGTTCAACAGATCCTAACAACTGTGCTCATCTTCACGCCATCCCAGCAACATAGAGGCCACAGCCCTAGCCCTCTATACTTGGCGTCAGAAACCTAAATTTGGTACCAGGAGTGGCCACCATTCATAGAGACGTCTACATCTGGTGCCACACCCACACATTTCTGCATCAACATCGAATGTCGCCTATTCGCTCCTTCACAAGCTCGACTGCTACAGTTTAGCTCGCGAGTATGTGGTATGATAAATGACTGCCTTTTGTCGCCTTTTTCGTTTCTCTTTTATTTGTGGCTATGTTGGGTCGAAGAGAGATGCACTGGAAACTGAAGGTTACTTTTGTTAAACAAGTCGCTACCAGTATTATACCGATTGCAGAGAAGTCTACCTGCAGCTAGTGAAATGTCAGTTTTGTAATTTGTCTGTGCATGATTCGCCATGTACTAAGACAGTACCAGTTATGTATGTGCTGGTAGAAGGTTTGGCAATGAAACACAGCAGTGCACAAAATCCTGTTGGGCCATGATGCGCCACAAGCCGGAACATAGTCTGTTTCTTGTTTATGTGTTGTGGGTACCGTACCCTCAGTTTTTCTAGTATAGAGGCAGGTGGAGGCTACACAAATGCCAGAAACACTTGCAGTGACTTTTCGTGAAGTGTTTGAAGTTTTTAAAGAGCAGATAGCTGCATTGTGAGGAACTAATGCTGAACAAATGCATTACATAGGAAAGTAGAAGTGATGCGAGCCACTAGTGGACAAGTGCAATCCGATTCAGAAAAGACAAAAATCTTGTTGACTTTCCCTGTTACCTCCATTGATATCGTTCCAGCTAATTTAGTGACTTTTTTCGAGGAGAACAGTCAAAGATGTTGCGGTGTTTATTAGTGATTTAAGGGCCAACTCTAAACTGAGCAGCTGGTCAGGCAACACTTGTTTAAATTTGGCTTTGTTAAAGTTAATGGATGATATGAAAACATACAAATTGTTAATAAAGGACAAAAGATTGACCAACTGCAAACAGAACAGGAGAATTGCAGACATGAACACTAAAGATTAATTTGCTTCATAACATACCACAATGTACAGGGAAGTTTGTCTGGATTAGTGTAGCTATGGACTTACCAAAGTAAGTAGTATGCTTTGTAGAAAATTAGAAAGCAATGATGAGTTTATATAAGTCATATTTTTTTGTATACAGAAGCGTTATATGCGACACGGAAATAGATGGAGAGTCTATGGTTCTGGTTAGTCTCGATAATTTTGGCATGGACAAGGTGAGTCTGCCAAAGGTTTTAATGGTTGCTAATTTACATGGCGTAGAGGAAGATAATACAAATAGGTAAACTGAGGATTTCTGCTGTGAGCAAATTGTTGATGCATCTTATTTACATAAGAAAATGAAGCACTTACAAGGAACTGATAGGAAAACAATGGAAGCTATGCTGTCACTGCAATTTACGGGTTTATTTAATTCAAGTAGTCTACTGCCAGCAACACCAGTCATACAGCACAAAATACCAACAGGGACGCTCTAGTATATAGGAAACCATACAAGGTCCCAGGATGTCTGCAACTGTTGATGTAAGAGTTTATTAATCAGCAACTGATTGATGGAATGAATGAACATAGAGTCCATGTGGCGCAGTCATGGTACTTGTCCTAAAAAGTCTTCAGATGGCATTTAGAAGTGCAGATTTTGCTGTGACTATCGGCACGTTAATGCAAGAACTGTTAGTGTGTATCCTGTACCAAATACAACAGAGACTCTGGACGTTTTGGGTCAGTGTAAATATTTTTCTACAACGGATTTAAAGAGTGCCTATCACGAACTGAGGGAATGGCCTTGCTGCAGTGGATACACCGGTTCCTGTGAAATCACTGAAGTTAAGTGCTGTTGGGTGCGGCTGGCACTTGGATGGGTGACCATCCAGCCCCCATGCGCTATTGCCATTTTTTGGGGTGCACTCAGCCTCATGATGCTAACTGAGGAGCTACTCGACCCAATAGTAGCGGCTCCGGTCAAAGAAAACCATCATAACGACTGGGAGTGCGGTGTGCTGACCACATGCCCCTCCTATCTGCGTCCTTAACTGGGGATGATACGGCGGTCGGATGGTCCCGATGAGCCACTTGTGGTATGAAGACGAAGTGCTTATAACGAACTGAAAGTAGTGACAAAGGACTGGCTGAAGACAACTTTTACTGTCCCATGTGGCCATTCTCAGTCCTTTCGAATGCCATTTGAACTTAAAAATTAATAGGCTGCTTTTCAGAGACTGTTGGTTGGAATACTTGGGAAATTAAGGCCAAAACGATGCATGATGTATCTGGGTGACATTGTAATCTTTTCAAATGGCATGGAGGAACATGTTTGAAGATTGGAGGGTGTTTTCAAGAGACTGCAAACTGCACATCTACCTTGAGTATTGGTGCGTGTCAACTTGCAGCAAAAGAAGTAAATTATCTCAGGTATGTGATGAGCCAGAAATGGGTAAAAATTATTCCATGGATAATGTAGGTGGTTTGTAATTTCTTGGCACTGCATACAGTGAAACAGTTGCAGTCGTTTTTAGGCCTTTGTAAGCATTAAAGAAATTGCGTCAAAAATTTTGCTGAAATTGCTGAATCTGTGAACTGTTTATGAAAGAAAGGAGTAAAATTTGAGTGGCCTGCTGAATATCACACAGTGTCTGTTGCCTCAAAACTGGCACTAACGTCAGTTCCAGTGTTATTACACTCCTGGAAATGGAAAAAAGAACACATTGACACCGGTGTGTCAGACCCAACATACTTGCTCCGGACACTGCGAGAGGGCTGTACAAGCAATGATCACATGCACGGCACAGCGGACACACCAGGAACCGCGGTGTTGGCCGTCGAATGGCGCTAGCTGCGCAGCATTTGTGCACCGCCGCCGTCAGTGTCAGCCAGTTTGCCGTGGCATACGGAGCTCCATCGCAGTCTTTAACACTGGTAGCATGCCGCGACAGCGTGGACGTCAACCGTATGTGCAGTTGACGGACTTTGAGCGAGGGCGTATAGTGGGCATGCGGGAGGCCGGGTGGACGTACCGCCGAATTGCTCAACACGTGGGGCGTGAGGTTTCCACAGTACATCGATGTTGTCGCCAGTGGTCGGCGGAAGGTGCACGTGCCCGTCGACCTGGGACCGGACCGCAGCGACGCACGGATGCACGCCAAGACCGTAGGATCCTACGCAGTGCCATAGGGGACCCCACCGCCACTTCCCAGCAAATTAGGGACACTGTTGCTCCTGGGGTATCGGCGAGGACCATTCGCAACCGCCTCCATGAAGCTGGGCTACGGTCCCGCACACCGTTAGGCCGTCTTCCGCTCACGCCCCAACATCGTGCAGCCCGCCTCCAGTGGTGTCGCGACAGGCGTGAATGGAGGGACGAATGGAGACGTGTCGTCTTCAGCGATGAGAGTCGCTTCTGCCTTGGTGCCAATGATGGTCGTATGCGTGTTTGGCGCCGTGCAGGTGAGCGCCACAATCAGGACTGCATACGACCAAGGCACACAGGGCCAACACTCGGCATCATCGTGTGGGGAGCGATCTCCTACACTGGTCGTACACCTCTGGTGATCGTCGAGGGGACACTGAATAGTGCACGGTACATCCAAACCGTCATCGAACCCATCGTTCTACCATTCCTAGACCGGCAAGGGAACTTGCTGTTCCAACAGGGCAATGCACGTCCGCATGTATCCCATGCCACCCAACGTGCTCTAGAAGGTGTAAGTCAACTACCCTGGCCAGCAAGATCTCCGGATCTGTCCCCCATTGAGCATGTTTGGGACTGGATGAAGCGTCGTCTCACGCGGTCTGCACGTCCAGCACGAACGCTGGTCCAACTGAGGCGCCAGGTGGAAATGGCATGGCAAACCGTTCCACAGGACTACATCCAGCATCTCTACGATCGTCTCCATGGGAGAATAGCAGCCTGCATTGCTGCGAAAGGTGGATATACACTGTACTAGTGCCGACATTGTGCATGCTGTGTTGCCTGTGTCTCTGTGACTGTGGTTCTGTCAGTGTGATCATGTGATGTATCTGACCCCAGGAATGTGTCAATAAAGTTTCCCCTTCCTGGGACAATGAATTCACGGTGTTCTTATTTCAATTTCCAGGAATGTATTTCCCAACTTTGAAGATGAATTCATTTTTCCCCACTATGCAAGCAGTGTAGCTACTGGAAGCGTTCCTATTCCCAATGTAGGTAATAATGAACACCCAATGGCACACGCACCCAGGCAGTTGAATAAAGTGAAATGAAGTTATTCCACTATGGATAAGGTAATGTTAGAAATTATCTACAGCATTTCTTATTTCTGTTCTTATTTGTATGGATAAAGTATAAAAGGGGTGCTGGATCATGCTGCAGTGAAGTAGTTGTTTGGATTGAAAGACCCTTCCAGTAGATTACTATGGGGGGGGGGGGGGAGGTGGGGGGCACTGAAGTTGAGTGAATTCAAATTGAGGTAGTGCACTAATCTGGGAAAATTCATAGCGACACCGACAGTGGAATTTTATAAGCACCGGATAACTCCATTGCTGAATAACAGAGAGCACAGGCAGCGGACGTGACTGTCAGGCATTTAGGTTACAGCCACAGTTTGTGACACTTGATGGCTTATTGTTCAGAACGATAAAGTGCGGACCGTGAGTGGTGGTGTCCATGGTGTTCAGGATGAAGTTTTGAAACAAGCACATGACCATATGCTGGCAGATCATGGCAGTTGCAGAGTACCTGACCTATGGGTAGTTGAAAAGTTCTGGTGGGGGACTGGGAAACAAGAGGGCCATGAGTATATTAAAAATTGCATACCTTGTGCTCAAGAAGCTGACTTTAGTCACTGAAAAATTTCATTACAGGGACAATCAAAAACATTTAAGTCATTCAAAATAGTGGGACTGGATATTTTAGACTCCTTTAATGGAACACCACCAGCTAGTAGTTACATATAAACTATAATAGGTCTTTTTCATGGTTCGTAGCGATTATTGAAATTTTTGAACAGCAAGCAAGTATGGCAGCACAGGCAATGGTGAACAACTGGTAGCTTAGCTCACACTTGGCATTCCACGAATAGGGCCACTAATTTTATGTCGTATCTGATGAAACAGTTGTCAGTTGCTTTCAATTCACAAACTTCGAACAAGTCCTTTCGACCTTTAAGGAAATGGCAGAACAGAGAAAGTGCATCGTATGATGCCTAAGAAGTTAAACTGTTAAGTGAACGGTAATCATGACAACTGGGATGTGTACCTTCAGTACATCACCACATAAGGGGAAGGTGTGGCGTGGCTATGTTAGGACGATCCCGCCGCCTTTCTTGGCTCCACTAATTAAGAGAAAGCTATAGTCCAATGGTTGATAACTGTGGGAAACCAAACCAACTTTAAAATAAATGACCGATGGAAAGAGGAATGGGAGAGCAGAACAGCAGTAAACTGCCACAGTATGCCATGCATCTTTAGTAAACCAAAAGGATTTGATTGCCCTCGCAAAGTTTGGTCAACTCTTAATCGCATCAGAACCAACTGTGGGAGATGCGCCGACTCCTTACAAAGATGGGGTAAACTGCCTTCGGCCGCTTGCGACTGTGGCGCTGAGAGACAGACGGTCAAACACATCGTGCAGGAATGCCCACTAAGGGCATACGAGGGTGATCCACAGGATTTCCTAATGGCGACCCAAGAGGCAATCGACTATTTATTATCTAAGCTGGACGTGTGCTTGTGATTGCTCTTCTGTGAGTGTAAATTTACAATTGGCGGTGTTCTTATATACAAACTGTTATTTATTGCTCTGTTTATACATATGTGTTTTTTTTTAAATCGTGTTGTTTCTGTAATTTTTATTGTGATGTTATGAGCCATACGCTAAATATATAATAAATATGGGAAACAGATAATGTGGGGTATTACAAGGAACAGTTACTGTTCAGCAAGTCACGTATAATTTATTGTCAAACGCACTTTGAAACATGCAAAATTAATTAATATCGTGCGTGCTACTCTAAGCCATCAATCAAATAATAATAATGTTTAAATGTGTGTGAAATCTTATCGGACTTAACTACTAAGGTCATCAGTCCCTAAGCTTACACACTACTTAACCTAAATTATCCTATGGACAAACAGACGCACCCATGCCCGAGGGAGGACTCGAACCTCTGCCGGGACCAACCGCACAGTCCATGAAGTGCAGCGCCCTAGTCCGCTCGGCTAATCTAGCGCGGCAGCCATCAATCCTTTCACAATAAAACTCTTCTATGAATTAATACGACGCTAATAATTATACAGAATACAAGTTACCAATTTCAACCAGACGGTGCCGGCGCGCTCATATTCTCAACCCGGCCGTGTGGTTCACGCGACACAGCTTTGCATACCAACTGCCAGCCAGCACTGGCGGCAAGAAACTACAACCAGACATTATTTCGTCACTGCGATTAACCAGTTCGATAAACTGATTCACACATGTTATACATGATAGCAAATAATTCAATATGTGACGATACAGGATACTCACAACCAAGGCATACAATTTTAAGGTGCATACAGCTAATGACCTTTCGCTGTATGGGGTAAGATATGGTAGAAAAATGCCTTCGCCTTTTGAAGTGATAAAACGAGGGCTGGGAAGCATCGGCAAAAGAAATTACGAAAATGTTATGCAGCATCTGGCAGAAAATAAAACGAACAAATACAAAAACTTTAGGACGTCAAGAGCAGACAGGACAACATGTAGGGTGGTCCAATGGGTTTTGGTAACGAATCCTTAAACACATAATAGTGAAATGGAGAAATTTCTAACTCAATACAGGGACTACAGCAAGTTGTGGAAATGACATCACGTGTCAACGTTAAGATGCAAATGCTGACGAAAATTTCTGTTATTCATGTGGGACGTGTTACATCATTCAGAGTAACTTACCGCATGTTCCTTCATAATCTTCAGTACATAATGCTGATTCTATAAGAGACAAATAAGGACCAGCCAGTGATAATCGAGCTGCACACAGGATAAAAAAAAATGTTCAAATGTGTGTGAATTCCTAAGGGACCAAAATGCTGAGGTCACCAGTCCTTAGACTTACACACTACTTGAAGTAACTTATGCTAAAAACAACACGCACACCCATGCACAAGGGAGGACTGAGCCTCCGGCGAGAGAGGCCGCGCAATCCGTGACATGGCGCCTCTAACTGCACGGCCACACGGCATACCTTATGCGCTTCCATCCATCAGTAAGTAGAAAAGTGACCGAATTTTTAGATTATTTACGATGGTTATTACATGCTCTGATCGTCTTTGTTCTAGATTAATGGTTTATTTTTGTGCCATGTATCGTGAATTTTTTCCCCTTTTGGTTCTTTGTCCGTGAACTGTGCTGGTAGGTATAGCGGAAGGTAGTTTTATTGTATAATGTGTTGCTGAATCATGTAGACACGTCTTTCGAAGGCAGTAGGAGAGGTGGTGAACATTTCTTGCTCAAGTAGTGTACCATTATGGGCGCCCAGCAAGAATACAATAAGAAGGTGAGTAGCGAATACATTGCAGAACCAACTTTCCGAGCCTGGAGTATTATTCTCCAGGTAACCATATTTCTTATTGACTAACCATCAGTGAACGCTTAGGCTGACCTTCAGTACATGGGAAGTGAGGAATGATGCGCGTAGATTACAAGACACACTATATATGCTGATTCTTGCGGAGAAGAAATCAGCAACCTGCCACTTTTAATAATGTTATTTACACCACGTAAATAGTGCCGTTAACGGTTTCGAACCGTCAGATTCATCATCAGATGGCTGTTCACGTTAGGGCATAAATTTTCTGTTACCTTATTTTCACTTTTTGTTCCCCCTCATGGTGAAGATTCGTTGGGGTGTTGACGCCGTCGAAAATCCCGCGTCATTACGTTACAATGATGACTGTGCAAAAGTGGAGACTACATTAAGTACTTTTTGGTACATGTGTATGAACATAGTTTGAAAAGACACACACTCACACACACATACATACACACACCATAATGGAAGGATGTATACAAGGAAGGCGATATCACAACTACACAGTGCCAAAGAATTTCGCTCTCAGAGACGTTTCATTATGTACATTGAGGTGACAGTAGAAATTTACAAAGTCAAACATGTCATCGCATGCAGTTTATATTCAGTGAGGGCTCAGTACAATTAAGGTAAACAAACAGAGAAGCCTGTTTGTTTTAGAAAAAAGTTATTGAAATGATATAGTGTAAGCTGGAAACAAAGTACATGATGAGAGACAGTACATAAATATAACGAGAGTGGACATATTAAAATATGATAGCTAGTTGAAGATTTAAATTAATCAGACAATTGCAATAATGCATGACTCAGTAAGCTGTTATATTTTATATACCGTTGGATTAGAGCTGAGTGTTGTTATCATGTGAAGTAGTGTCTATGTTTCAAACTTGGAAACAGGTTGAAAAGTCCCCTTTGAGAAATTATGAATGACAGTGTTGGAAAAACTCTTATTTGATACAGAAACATCAGAGCAAAACTCAACGTACTCAGACAGTTTTCTCTTTACTTATTCTGATCATCAGTAAACTGACACACAATATATTTAGCAAAACGCAATCTGACTCAGTAATCCCTACAAAAGAATGGCCCTGACTGACAATAGTCATGAATCACTTACCTCACAAAAATCTTCGTTACTCGAACTACTGCAATACAGCGAGTGCCAATACTGCCAGCTAAATGAAAGATTCTAACTCCTGAAGAACTAACTACTGATAAGACATAGTTAGCAGATGAAAGATTTTGATAGAGAACAAACAATGTATTTACCTTAATAGTGTTCAAAAGTCATATTAGTTCATGACATCCAGTCTTACAAATTTTCTTTTTCTGATGGACAAGTGTCCAGATCGTCCGCTTACAGCAACCTATCAAAACTCTGGCATCTCCCTCTCCACATCCGCCACTGCCCAACGCTACGCGCTGCTCACATCCAACTGTCCAACTCTACAATAGCGAATATTGCAACAATGCCAACCAGCCACAGACTGCACACAGCACAGTCAGTGATTTTCATACAGAGCGTTACATGGCGTTACCAGCAGAAAAACCTAAACAGCCTATTTCGAAGATAAGCAGTCAGTATTGCAACGTCATGATGCGGGGTTTTCGATGGCGCTTCCACCCCAAGGAATTTAACCACAAGGGACAATAAAAAGGAAAACGAATGTAAACAACAACAACTTTATATCTTAGCGTTAACACAAGTCTGATGATGAACCTGACGGTTCGAAACTGGTAACGGCACTATTAACGTGAATAAATAGCTTTGGCTGGTTGTTGTATCCTTCTCTGCAAGAATCAATCTGTATTTTGTACACAGGCGCAATCTCAAAACGTCAGCTTACGGTAAAATATGATTGCACGACACATTTTTGTAGTTTGCATGGGTCAGCACATATTGGTTTGATTAACACCCCTGTGCTCGTCCGGCTACTGGCAGCTGTGAAACAAGGTGACTTTCTATCCATGAATAATAAACTTATATTCTGTTGACTATGTCTTACGAGCACTTCTGGGCATCCCACAGATCCTCACCACCACACTCCGCTTCACGACATCTTGGCAATCGTGGAGGTCACAGCTGTGGCATCGACAACTGCATCAAACTATTCTTCGAACTGGAAAGAACACCAACAAGAAGAACACATTAATGAATGAAAATATAAAAAGTAAGGCAACTTTTTACAGGTTATTTCCAGAATCCCATACGAGTGTTGCCCAGAAAGTAATGCACCCCATTTTTTTCTCAGTCCAAAACAACGCTACGAATGCGAAATGTTGCGTATGTATTATTTGAAGTCTCCTGAATAAGCGTGCCAAGTTTTCGTCAGTTCCAACAGATAGCGTAGCTGCAGGACAGTTTCAAAATGGCGTATGTAGGTGATGTACGTTACAAGCAATGTGCTATCATTGAATTTCTCACTGCAGTGAAAGAAACTGTCTGGATTATTCACAAATGCTTCTGCGAAGTCTATGGAGCATCTGTTGTGGACAGAATTACAGTTAGTCGTTGGGCACGGAGGGTGAGATCATCAGAAGGCGGTTCGGCGGAGCTCCACGATTTGCAGCAGTCGGGGAGACCATCCGCCGCTGTCATACCTGACTTGTTGCAGCCAGCTGTTGTCTGGGCCTTAAAGTATGCCATTCGAGGAAGACGTTTTGAGGACGATGAGGAGGTGATTGACACAGTGAAGCACTGGCTCCGCCACCAGGGCAATGACTGGTATGGACAGACATGCATGACCTTCTTTCGCCCTGGAGGACGGCCAGAGAACAGGATGGAGATTACATGGAGAAATAGGGTGCACGGATAAAACTCCATTCTTTCGTGTGTGTAATTCTCATTATGTTCAATAAAGAATTGTTGAGGGAAAAGACTGTGGTCCATTACTTTCTGGGCAGCCCTCATATTATCCATAACATAAAAGCTGAGGAGATAAGTTGTTTCAGAAGACAATGTGAGATGTGACTTCCAGTTCAGCTTCTTGTCAATAAAAACAATTAAGAATTTAGAATATTCTATTTCATTTTATGGGTTTACTCTCATATGTTATTTCTAATGCCTTGTGCAGTCGATATCGAATGTAATGCATTGCGCTTTCTCTAAACGCATCGACAGTCCATTTACTGAGAGCATTTAAATTATTCCATTATACTTGATTATAATACTTGCATCATCAGCAAAGAGCACTATTTCTGCTTCTTAGATGTATCGTGGAAGATAATTCATGTAATAGAAGAACAAGATCAGACCCAGTATCGATCCCTGTGGTACATCTGTAGTGCTTATTCGCCATTCTGAACATGCTATTCATTGTGTAGACAGGGTGCATACAATCACTGAACGAAAATGTCTGTAAATAAAAGAAGCTGTCTGGGTATTCTACAGCGGTTTCAGGGGTGATGTTGCTGCGAGCAAAGAGATTATCTTTGCAAAAAGTGTGTGTGTCATGGAAAATCAGTCGTATTTTTATGTAAATACGAATTCGTGAACGATTTGCTAATTATTATGTACAGCTTTCGAGAGCTTCATAATACATGTCTATCATTTTCAGTCCGTTATCCCTCTGAACAACTAGAAGGCCTATTAGGAGCTAAAGCTATACTCTATCAGTATCAACCTGCAGTCGCTATATCAACCTGCAGTCATTGTTTACATTATTTCGCAACAGTGATTAAGTTTAAGGCTATTGTGTAATTACCTAAGAGGTTAATAACCATAATTAGTGAAGTCTGATGTTGTGAGGAAGGAGACAGAGGCCTTAACGTAATTGATTGAATAAAAAAAATAATATAAAAACTTTTATTGCCTACACCGCAATTTTCGCTATACAATTAAAGTCTGATGACTAATTTCGCTTGCTTTCTATAACCATCTTCAGATCGTTCAAATCGTAAAAAGGAGTTCAATATGAATTTAAAACCATCATCATTAGCAACAGTCATGCGACAACATGCAATCGTACTATGGGCCAATAAGATTAGGACACTATATAGTTAAAAGCCTCATCGAGAGAGCGCCAGGTTTTTAACTATGGTCTCACAAGATGCAGGTACTAAAGAAGGAACTTTGCATTTTCCTTCTTTAGTACCTGCATGTTGCGAGACAGCAGTTTACAACCTGGCTTGCTCTCGAGGAACCTTTTAACTGCATGGTGTCCTAAACTCGTTGGCCAGTAATACAAATGCACGTCACTGCATGACAATTGCTAATGATGTTGTTTTTCAGAGTATATTCAACTCTTTTTTACGATTTGAACGATATGAAGATGACGAAAATAAAATTTCGACATTAGCCGCAATCGGACATTGAAATAAATTCAATGGCGACAAGTGAATATTTGTGGTGGGCGGACACTCGAACCGGGATTCCCCGCTTTAAGCGAGCAGTGCCCTTAATCGCTCTGACTATCCGAGCACACTTCACATCCAACCCGAACTCCCAATTTGTCGCACACTTCATACGTGGCGCCCCCTATCCACTACCCTCATTACGCCCACCCTCATGCTGATTGCTGCAAGATGCCGGGCGAAGAGTGTATTGACATCAAGGCGCAGATATTCACGTGTGCTGTGTCTATTCTGTCGGACATGTCCGCACACGTATGGAGATGTGAAGATGGTTGATGAAAGCAACCAAAGATATATACAGTCGGCGACAGCGTTAACGGCCTTTGGCGGCGCACCTCTGAAGGAATACTGCTGTGTGAACTAGGTTGAAAGACCACAGGCAGCAACTACACTACGGACAGCTGCAAAAGCGGGAGTTCAACCTACCTCGCTACAGTCTGGTTCACTGTGGGCTACAAACTATTTCGTGATAAATTTACTAAGTGTACCTAATAAGTATGAAATACACATAGAATGGAATGTGTATTCAATCTTTCCCAGCCATAATGACACGAAGAGAAATAGCTGAGACAGCTTCTTGCACTCCAGAATGGATTATGTAATAAATTGCATCTTAAAAAGCGGATTACACCTTCTGTTGCCTCTTGACCTATTAACGAAACGACGAAAAAATCAGTTCTAAAATATCAACGGCAGGATGAACAACATTTTAAACTACGTTGTACTGAAGTAAGAATAGCGAGATAAGCAAAATAAATTTCTGTTGCGCAACAGAGTATGCCCTGAACTATTTCTTACAGCACAGGCAACTTGACAAGAAAGTAAATTTTCCGTGAAAATTATAAAATAAATTTACATTCCATTCACATACCGTTTTGTTCAGCAACAGTGATTTTATCTGTTTCCTCATCAGTCTTTCAGTGTAGGCAATTTTAAATGTAGTATTTTTATCTGCCACTTATATCTTCATCTGTTCCCACACCAGTCCTGTTGGATTGTAATGGCATTACGACTGCGACCATCTTGCAGAGCTACGGAATCAGTTTTGTATTTTTTTACCACGGCCTTTTAAAATGTTAACGAGCTCCAACAGCTCTGCTCTTGTTTATGTTTGAGTGCGTCGTATATCACTGTTTCGCGGCTGCAAAAGAATATCACTTTTGTTTTATTTGTAGTAGGAAGCCATTGTGAAAATGTTTCTCCCTTCAATTCGGGATGGTGGTCAGAGCTGATTCTCGACTTTGATCAAAATGCAAGTTTACTTTGAGGCACAAATCCGTTAACAGTTGAATTGACGTGACATAGTATAAGGCGCCCTCCTTTTCCCATTGGAGCTGCAAGCCACCTTGTCCCTCTGCTGTCTGATAAATAAAATTTCTGGAGTAGCTTTAATTTACACAATTCTCGTCCAAATGTTACACAGTTGACGTTCCTTTTGATTTAACTTCATGCATTGTCCTTAGAAACGTCATCCTAACAGCCGCAAAGTGAGTATCACTTCGCTCCGCTAAAAATGCGGGTTGTTCTTTGTCTCGAAAAGCTGTGTAATAGGATCACTTTAAGTCACTCATCTTGCAAAAACTAATCTTATTCATCTTTTATTGTTTAGATGGTTACAAATTAGACGGTAGCAGGTTTGCAATTTGCGAAAGTCAGAAAAACACATTTCTGCTATTTTGTTGATAGAAAACGGATTTAAACCAGTTAAAATACTACTCAGCACATTGCGAGGCAGATTGATAACTGAAAATTTATTGGACTCGTAGGTAGGTCCTACTCCAAAGGAAATAACTGTCATGTAGTACAAAATCATGATGCACATGCTGTTAAAACTAATCTTATCCATGCTTGTGTTTCATATGGGTACAAAATGGTCTGCATGAGATGTGCGAAGTAGAAAATAAACTGATTCTTGAGGAGTATCGATGAAAAACTCAGCTATAACTCTTTAAAATACCTCCCACCATGCTGCTCGACCTAGGGCAATAAGGAAAAATATTGGACCGGGAGGTAAGTTGTACTCTGTAACACAGTTGTCGGTGTTCTTCATCGAACAGAAATTAATTTATTCATTTGCTATGTTTCAGATGTGTGCTGAACTGACTGCATAGTATTTGACCCAGGAAAACATTAAATTTTTTCTTATTTCTTGATTAATATGCCAGCTACAGCTTGTAAAGTACCCTATAGTAGAATGCAAGGCTGACGAAGTGGGAGAGTTCTCGTGTTCAAAAATTTCTGTTCTTCATTAGATTTTACAGATTTAAATCCGATGTACTTCAATATCTTCGGATTGACTGCACACACTTCCTTTAAGCCCAGTTGCTTCACGCATTACAATGAGAAGACTCACTGACGTGGGGAACTCTCCTCTTTTATAAAAATCTTCCAACGAAGATCGAAGTCGTCGATTCCTGTTATCCACTTTGGCATGTTATGTTTCTTTCCTGGAGACCGAAATTCCATGTTTGCAACTGCCTGATAGAGACAGCCTGGCCTCCTGCTCAACTGGTCTGAGCCGGCCGCAGTGGCCGAGCGGTTCTAGGTCCTTCAGTCTGGAACAGCGCGACTACTACGGTCGCAGGCTCGAATCCTGCCTCGGGCATGGATGTGTGTGATGTCCCTAGGTTAGTTAGGTTTAAGTAGTTCTAAGTTCTAGGGGACTGATGACCTCAGATGTTAAGTCCCATAGTGCTCAGAGCCATTTGAACCAACTGGTCTGACAGTTCGTATACCAATATCGCCACTGGCCACTGCAATGCGCTCCCGCATCTTGGCAAAGTCGCAGACCGGCTCGCCTGAATCTGCCTGCCATTTGAAGAACGATTACACTTATAGAATAAGATCCCTTGCCTGTTTGTGAAACACTTGGCGCCTTCTGGGTGACTCAGCCGTTACGAGGAAGCTCACAGAATTAGAGATGGGGGATCTGCTCCTGAACGGATTCATAGAATTGAATCTTTCCAAGGAGTGAACAGTCAGTGATTCAGAAAAAAAGAACGGTAGCTCCAAACGTTTCCCACAGCAGAGAGAGAGAGAGAGAGAGAGAGAGAGATGGAGCATATGAGCGGGGCCTCTGCTGGTCAGAGCACACTGCACATGATTTGTCTCGGAGCGGGTGACTGGTGGCCGTTCACCGCTCCCCCCACCCTCGGAAGTCGCCCGCTCAACGCTCATCTCACTGTTCTCGACTCTAGCCAGAGCGTTGAGCAAAGCAACTCAGGTGTCACTCTGGCCTCTGCGGCCTTAGCTCACGCAGTAATACAGCTCGTGGCTCGACCTGCTTGACTCAGCGCCTCTGCATCCGAGTTCGTCTCTACTGGATATTGTTCTTCATAGTAATACCGCTATGTATATTACATTATTATGTTATGTATACATCATTTGTTTTTATTTTATTTTTATTTGTTTAAACTGATCAGATTAGGTTCCTGACGACTCCTCTTACTATAGGATTTTTATTATGTACACTCGAATTTATGCTTTAATTACGAGCGAACCGATAAACATATCGCAAAATGTCATACATCAATATTTTCCTTGTTTTATTCTGCGTAAGGCTATATGCAGCACTTTAGTCTTACAGTCAAATTTATATATTTTTTTTCTTATTCTGGTACGAATTTTGCGATTTTAGGCGTCTTCGGAAGGAAACGTTCACTTTAAAAATATATGGCTTGCGATGTATTTGTACGAGGATAATGAAATTTCAATACATTATACCCAAATATATTGTTAATTTAAATTTCAAGTTACAACGTTTTCCAATCACCCAAGAAACCACGATAGTGTAAAATAAATCAATAATCAAAAACATTGTCATATTGTGAAAATTTCAATAAACAATACAAAATTCTTACTCATTATCTGTGTTACTTAAAAATAGGATCAAATAAGATCAACATACAGGTATAGTACCGGAATAAACCAAGTTTAAAGGGCAATGTGCCTTCCATTTATTTTCTATTGTGAATGAGTCATGAAAAAGAGCTAGTTCGTTTCAGGGAGTGAACAATTCTGATGCAATCTCTGAAAAGAACAGTTTTGCCCATCTCTACACAGAATACCACAGAAATCAGTCAATCGTAGTTTCACTCACGTAAAACACGTTGGAACGCTCAAGTTCACACGGTTCGGAACGCGGAAACAGGCTGAGCCCTGGTTGGCTAAGTTTGCAGCTGTCTACTGCGCATCCCTGGTCCAGATGCCATAAAAACTGTCACGGACCATTGTCGTCATGCTTTACTTGTATAACTAAAATTGCGTTCTAGGCCGTAATAATATTTTATATTAAATTTTTTTTTCAAAAATTTATCATAATTATTGATTATCTTTGCTTGTAAATGGGTAGGATATCGTGTGAGTCTCTCAGACGCCTAAGGTTTTGAAGGCTTTCCTTAACTGTAAGGCAAATGTCGAAACCGAACCGCACCCAAAATTTCCTCCGAATAAATTCCCTATTGGAAGATATAAGCTACCCACCTACTTGGATGTCATTTAACAAATGATGCACTGGCTCTTAACAGAATAAAACTATTTCCTCTTGGTTGAAAAGGGCATCATCGGTAAAGCACTCTCCCCTTTCATAAAGTGGAGGGAATGGAAGTGAAAAAGTAATGAAACATTAAGAGGAACCTACTTTGGGAACATTGTTGCGGGCTCACACTCTGTTTATGTGTGATAGATTTGATTCGTTGAAGGCTGCGGATACCAGACTCAGGCAACTCCACGTCTGCTATGTCAGGACGCTACGTAAATCAACGTCAAGGAAGGTGCTGTAGTGTATTGCGGCATAAAGTTTTCGTTTAATTTTGTACTTTTATGAAACGTTTTCATTTTATTTTCGTCGGCAAATATCGTTTATTATGATTAAGCCCTCCCTTGAGCAATTATGTCTCCACCGACGTCTCATTTTCAGTTGTCTTGAAATAAATGAAAAGAGGGAAGGCAGATGTTATTTGTCCTCTCCTGGGAGGTTTGAAGCTGGACAGACGCAATCACAGGCTCTCTCACGTTTTTGTAATACAGAGGGGTCCAAAAAATGTATCCACTGTTTAAAAATCCATAAATGGCAAACTAACTGACGGGGTTGTCTCATCTTTGGTAGTGTAATAGTTTGTAGTTCCGGCAATCGCCGCACAAACGTTGTATTGCGTTGTTTTGTTTTGTCAGATGACAGTCGCCAGACAGTGTTTTGTTCTTAGTTGCACCTAGCTACTAGAGTAAACATGACTGGCGCAAGGCTTACATTCGATGAAAGGAAGTCAGTTTTGAAGTGGTATTTTAAGTACGAAAACATTAATGAGCTTACATGGCAATGGCGAAATGAGTATCAAACAGAGCCACCGACACGTTTAACGATTCGTCGCATTCGAGACAAATTTGAAGCCGAAGGCTGTGTTACAGATGTACACAAACAACGATCTGGACGACCTGTAACAGTAACTAGACCAGCTAACTCCCGTCGTGTGTTACAACAATTCACTCGCTCACTACAGAAGTCTGTGAGGCAGTGTGCCCGTGAAACTGGAGTGAGTCGCTCAAGTGTTTGGCGAATTTTAAAGACAGCGAAGTGGAAGTGCTACATCCCACGATTGCTACACGCAATGAACGAGGACGACCCAGATCGTAGAATGGAGTACTGCGAGTGGTTTACTAACATGGTACACAACGATTAAGAGTTTGCAGAGATGATTGTGTTGTCTGATGAGGCACAGTTCAAACTCAATGGTACAGTAAATCGCCACAATTGCATCTACTGGGCCGCGGGAAATCCGAACGTCCATGTAGACAAAGCCGTGAATTTGCCAGGAGTAAATGAGTGGTGTGGGTTGTCTTACTGGGGCTTGATTGGGCCATTCTTCTTTGACGGCACAGTTACTGGTTAAGTGTACCTACAGAAGCTTCAGATATCCATTTTACCTACCATCCGAGACTTGTATGGAGACGGAAGAGTTTACTTTCACCTACCAAAATCGTGTTAGGGCGTATCTCGACGAAAATCTACCAGGAAGATGGATAGGTAGTGTAGGTGCTGCGGAGTATCCACCACGTTCCCCAGACCTAACTCCTCTAGACTTTTACCTGTGGGGAACACTAAAGGACGTCGTTTATCGACAAAAGACACGCACAATGGATGAACTTCGAGAATTCGTCAAATATTCATGTGCAAATATCCAACTGAACACGTTGCAGTCAGTAGTTCGTGCTGTAGTTCGGCGGCATCGTTTGTGTGTGGATGTTAATGGTGTCCATTTCGAACATCTACAGTGATAACTTTAAATTGGACTTTAAGCTACACTTACACCAAAAATTAGCCAACTCCGTCAATTAGTTTGCAAGTTATGGACTTTTAAACAGTGGATACATTTTTTTTGGACCGCTCTGTAGATTCGTTAAAACAAATGGTGAGTCTGAAAATACATTAGCGTGGACTACAGTATTCTTGAACCTATTTAACAGATTTATGTTTATGTTCATGAAGGGCTGAGAACAAAGAAACCAGTGATATCCAAAATAGCGAGGAAAAGATTTCTTCCGCCAATTTCAGTCGCAACGGAAAAAGTTGTATGTGGCGGCAATCTCTTTCACGTCATGTACTGCTGTACTTTTTCCTTATACCTGCGTCACGCCTCTCTCTTATCGTTGCCGGCTGCCAGTAAAGCCCACATTCTTCCTGATAACATGAAGTTGAAAATGAAACCACGTGGAAAATAATAACAAGGCAATGACTGTATCTGTTTCTCTTTCATTTCACTGTATAAATCATCCCATAATCGCATTGTAATAAAGAAAAGAGCGTGGCACAAATGTGCGTGAAATTTATCAATGTTTCTTAAAGTAGTAAGAATATAATTGGTTGCTCTTGTCTCTCAGGACACTCCTGGTGAATATAAACCTATCTGGCATCAGCCAGAATGGGAATCAAATGCAAGTGCTGTTTGGAATGACGACGATACGTCAAATTGGAGTTCCTATTTTTATGGAGTTCATCGCTGGAATACCTGCTCATGACCGCACATTATAACAGGTGGTAGTTTCGAACTCAAGGTGGCATGCAATTTAGACGGCGATATCCGTGTGATCCTACAGTACGCAATCATGAATTTATGAAAGTGAGGTATCGGACATCTCACACTCTTGCTGAGGAACTAAAAAAAGTGTTTATCTTATTTAGAACAGATTCTTCAGAAGGATACGCAAAAATACACTCCTGGAAATTGAAATAAGAACACCGTGAATTCATTGTCCCAGGAAGGGGAAACTTTATTGACACATTCCTGGGGTCAGATACATCACATGATCACACTGACAGAACCACAGGCACATAGACACAGGCAACAGAGCATGCACAATGTCGGCACTAGTACAGTGTATATCCACCTTTCGCAGCAATGCAGGCTGCTATTCTCCCATGGAGACGATCGTAGAGATGCTGGATGTAGTCCTGTAGAACGGCTTGCCATGCCATTTCCACCTGGCGCCTCAGTTGGACCAGCGTTCGTGCTGGACGTGCAGACCGCATGAGACGACGCTTCATCCAGTCCCAAACATGCTCAATGGGGGACAGATCCGGAGATCTTGCTGGCCAGGGTAGTTGACTTACACCTTCTAGAGCACGTTGGGTGGCACGGGATACATGCGGACGTGCATTGTCCTGTAGGAACAGCAAGTTCCCTTGCCGGTCTAGGAATGGTAGAGCGATGGGTTCGATGACGGTTTGGATGTACCGTACACTATTCAGTGTCCCCTCGACGATCACCAGAGGTGTACAGCCAGCGTAGGAGATCGCTCCCGACACCATGATGCCGGGTGTTGGCCCTGTGTGCCTCGGTCGTATGCAGTCCTGATTGTGGCGCTCACCTGCACTGCGCCAAACACGCATACGACCATCATTGGCACCAAGGCAGAAGCGACTCTCATCGCTGAAGACGACACGTCTCCATTCGTCCCTCCATTCACGCCTGTCGCGACACCACTGGAGGCGGGCTGCACGATGTTGGGGCGTGAGCGGAAGACGGCCTAACAGTGTGCGGGACCGTAGCCCAGCTTCATGGAGACGGTTGCGAATGGTCCTCGCCGATACCCCAGGAGCAACAGTGTCCCTAATTTGCTGGGAAGTGGCGGTGGGGTCCCCTATGGCACTGCATAGGATCCTACAGTCTTGGCGTGCATCCGTGCGTCGCGGCGGTCCGGTCCCAGGTCGACGGGCACGTGCACCTTCCGCCGACCACTGGCGACAACATCGATGTACTGTGGAGACCTCACGCCCCGCGTGTTGAGCAATTCGGCGGTACGTCCACCCGGCCTCCCGCATGCCCACTATACGCCCTCGCTCAAAGTCCGTCAACTGCACATACGGTTGACGTCCACGCTGTCGCGGCATGCTACCAGTGTTAAAGACTGCGATGGAGCTCCGTATGCCACGGCAAACTGGCTGACACTGACGGCGGCGGTGCACAAATGCTGCGCAGCTAGCGCCATTCGACGGCCAACACCGCGGTTCCTGGTGTGTCCGCTGTGCCGTGCGTGTGATCATTGCTTGTACAGCCCTCTCGCAGTGTCCAGAGCAAGTATGGTGGGTCTGACACAGCGATGTCAATGTGTTCTTTTTTCCATTTCCAGGAGTGTATAATGTGATTAAAACAGGGTCTTTTACTGAGAGGTATCGGATGTTGTGTCTCTCCATTGTATCTTTTGCATTCCATACGTCATAGTGTGTTGGCGATCCGTAAAATATAATGCATACAACTTCTGGGCAGCGACAAAGATTCCGGAGACTGACCTTGTATTATTACCATATTTTCTGCAGTCCGATTGATCTGCAGCAGATAAGACCATTTTCACTGAGTGGACTACGGTACGTTGTAAAGAAACTCAATAATTTTTCCTTGTTGATAAATGTATAGGTAATTATTCGAATCTCATACCAAAGATTCATTTCAAAAGTATTTAATACTGACAGACAGAAGAAGATTTACGCTCTTCGTTTATTAATTTTGTATTAATTTACCTTTGGTTGCTCTCATGTCCTGGTGATAAGACGTATAAACAAAGTGCTCTGTAATTTCAAGTGAAATTGTGCTAAATAATGAAAGCAACTTCTGAAACTAAACGATTTTCTCAATTACGATATCACGGATCCCAGCTCCTGTAACTTTAGAAGATTATTATTATTTTAATTTTGTATGGAGACTTTAGATGGAGGCGACGATCCTCAAGACGGTGCTGCTCAGCAACATTAATGTGTTCATCTCTTTCCCTTCGTGGCCGCCAATGTCAATTGCAGTATTTAGGTCACATTTGCCGCGACATTCAGAATCTGCAATCTTTCTTTTCATTTAATTACTAAGCCCGATTATTTTCTTTTTCAAATGAATAAATGCATTTTAACCACAATTCTTTTTACGCAGGTCACGAGGAATGATAGTACCTAGAACATACCTACCTCTATTCCGATCGTAAGTTCGCTTACAACTGTGTACCGACGTAATTACTTACGACCCATTTCCCTTATAGTATTAACACTTATTTTGAACCAGTCACTCGCGAATGTACGTGCCCTCTTATTTTGTTTACTCAGTCATGTGTATTCCTTAATAACGTTACTTTTAATATTGAGAGGTACAGTTTCCACAATTGACCCTGGACACTCGCAACGGCGCTTCACGCGAAATATTTACGACGCGAAATTCATACTAATTCTCATTTCAAAATTGCAACACCGGCTGACTAAGTTTTTAACTGTTTAACAGGGCGGCTACAACGTCCAAAACTAAATTCTGATCTATGTGTCATTTGCATTAGTGGCGGAGATCAATCATTCTTCGCCCCTGGATCAATTACAGTTCATACTATGAAAAAATAGCTGATTAGTTTATCAGTATCAATGTATAGCAGCATATTTCGTTTTTCACATACTGGGTCTATGCATTGTCTTTTTTTCAGAAATGCCTTAGTTTAATACCCTTAAAGACATTAGAAGGGAAGTAACTGATTTTACTCTCCTGCACTGCCTGACTAAAGCGACTGATTATTCATTTATGTAAATTTTGGTTTTAGAGAATAGTGACTCATGTGTGAATTCCTATGTGCAGCTTCCCTTAGATTCATTAAGGATTTATTAATCAGGAATCGAGCGTATTTTGTTTGTGGGTATCATAGTTGTAAGCCCATCCAAGACGTGTCTGAAGAAATACAGACTAACCTACCGTTCCT
Source organism: Schistocerca gregaria (assembly GCF_023897955.1). Taxonomy (NCBI): domain Eukaryota; kingdom Metazoa; phylum Arthropoda; class Insecta; order Orthoptera; family Acrididae; genus Schistocerca; species Schistocerca gregaria. Next base: position 519,603,807 of record NC_064924.1, read on the forward strand.
GAAGAGGTGCAATGGCGCTTTCAGTAGTTACAGGGGCAACAGTATGAATAAGTGATTGATCTCGCCTTGAAATATTAGATTATACGGCCTCACTATGGTGGTACTGTGGATGACAGAAAGCAAGAGGAAACTACAGAAATAGATGTCCTAGGTGTCGCAAAACAGCTTAAATCACTTAATAAAAGCAAAGCTCCCGGTCCAGATTGTATACCAGTCAGGTTCCTCTCAGAGGATGCTGATACTATAGCTCCACAGTTAGCAATTATATACAACCGCTCGCTCACAGAAAAGATCCGCACCTAAAGATTGCAAAATTGCTTAAGTCACACCAATACCCAAAAGGAGAAGTAAGATTCATCCGTTGAATTACAGACCCATATCACTAACGTCGATTTTCAGTAGGGTTTTGGAACATATACTGTATACGAACATTACGAAGTACCTCGATGAAAACGATTTATTGACACATAGTTCGGATTCAGAAAATATCGTTCTTGCGAAACACAACCAGCCCTTTATACTCATGAAGTAATGAGTGCTGTCGACAGGGGATGTCCAATTGATTCCCTATTTTTAGATTTCTCGAAGGCTTTTGACACCGTTCCTCACAAGTGTCTTCTAACCATATAGCGTGCCTATGGAATATCGCGTCAGTTGTGCGACTGGATTCGTGATTTCCTGTCAGAAAGGTCACAGTTCGTAGTAATAGACGGAAAGTCATCGAGTAAAACAGAAATAATATCCGGCTTCCCAAAGGAATTGTTATAGGCCCTCTATTGTTCCTGATCTATATTAACGACATAGGAGACAATCTCAGTAGCCGTCTTAGATTGTTTGCAGATGATGCTGTCATTTACCCTCTTGTAAAGTCATCAGATGACCAAAACGAATTGCAAAATGATTTACATAAGATATCTATATGGTGCGAAAAGTGGCAATTGACCCTGAAAACAGAAAAGTGTGAAGTTATTCACATGAGTACTAAAGGAAATCCGCTAAATTTGGATTACGCTATAAGTCACGCAATTCTGAAGGCTGTAAATTCAAGTAAATACTTAGGGATTACAATTACAAATAACCTAAATTGGAACGATCATTTAGATAATGTTGTGGGCAGAGCCAACCAAAGATTTCGATTCGTTGACAGAACACTTAGAAAGTACAACAGGCCTACTAAAGAGATTGCTTACACCACGGGTTGTCCGCCCTATTCTGAAAGGTGTATGATGCCCGTTAGTTTTTGATACTAAAGGAGTTAGTTTAATTCTGTCTTATGTAATTGCTGTGCGGTATGGGATCTGCATCAGATGGGACTGACGGATGACATCGAAAAAGTACAAAGAAGGGCAGCTCGCTCGTTTTGTATTATCGCGAAGTAGGGGAGATAGTGCCACAGACATGATACGTGAATTGGAGTAGCCATCATTAAAACGAAGGTGTTTTTCGTTGCGACGGGATCTTCTCATGAAACTTCAATCACTAATTTTCTCCTCCGATTGCGAAAACATTCTGTTGGCACCCACCTACATGGGGATAAATGATCATCACGATAAAGTAAGAGAAATCAGGGCTCACAGAGAAAAAATTAAGTGCTCGTTATTCCCGCGCGCCGTTCGAGATTGGAACGGTAGAGAGACAGGTTGAAGGTGGTTCACTGAACCCTCCACCAGGCACTTTATTGTCAAAAGCAGAGTAATCACGTAGATGTAGGGGGAGGGAGGAGGAGCAGATGGGCAGAGAAAGAGGCAGAGGAGCAAGTGGACAGAGAGCAGGGAGAGGGAGATGGATAGAGAGAGACGAGAGAAGGAGATGGACAGAGAGAGAGAGCTGAGCAGCGGATGGGCTGAGAGAGGGGGGGGGGGGGAGGAGCCAGTGGACAGATGGATGCAGAGGGAGATAGACAGAGAGAGAGGAGAGAACTAGCTGAACAGAGAGAGGGGCGAGCAGCAGATGGACAGAGAGTGAGGGAGAGGAGCAAGTGGACAAACAGGAAGGAGAGGGAGATAGACAGAGAGGGAGGAGAGAAGGAGACGAGCAAAGAGAGATGCGAGCAGGAGATGGACAGAGACGAGGATGGTGGAGATGGATAGTGAGATGGTGGAGAAAAAAAATGGCTCTGAGCACTATGAGACTTAACATCTATGGTCATCAGTCCCCTAGACCTTAGAACTATTTAAACCTAACTAACCTAAGGACATCACACAACACCCAGTCATCAAGAGGCAGAGAAAATCCCTGACCCCACCGGGAATCGAACCCAGGAACCTGGGCGTGGGAAGCGAGAACGCTACTGCACGACTACGAGCTGCGGATGATGGTGGAGAAAGAGATGGACAGAGAAAAAGGGGAGGAGGAGCAATTGGACAGAGAGGAGGGAGAAGGAGACAGACAGAGAGAGAGGAGAGAGGAAGATGGACAGAGAGAGAGGCGAACAGGAGATGGATGGGGCAGATGGATAGAGAGATGGGAGGGAAGGAGATGGACAGAGAGAGAGGGGGGAGGAGGAGATGGACATAGAAAGAAGGGGAGGAGCAAGTGGACACAGAAGAGGGGCAGGGAGATGGACAGAGGGAGAGAGGAGAGAACTAGATGGACAGAGAAAGAGGTGAGCACTAGATGGACATAGAGAGAGGGAGAGGAACAAGTGGACAGAGAGGAGGGAGAGGGAGATTGATAGAGAGAGGGGGAGGAGAGAAGGAGTTGGACAGAGATGTGGGCACTAGATGGACAGAGAGAGAGAGGTGGAGGAGCAAGCCAACGGAGATGAGGGAGAGGGAGATGGACAGTGATGGAGAGGAGAGAGGAGAGAGGTGTGAGCAGGAGATGGACAGAGAGAGAGGGGTAGGAGCCAGTGGACAGGTAGGAACGAGAGGTAGATAGACAGAGAGAGAGGAGAGAAGGAGATGGATAAAGAGTTGTATGAGCAGGAGATTCATAGAGAGGAGGAAGGGGGAAATGGATAGAGAGATGGAAGGGAAGGAGATGGAGAGAGAGAGAGGGGTGGAGGAGATGGACATAGAGAGTGGGGAAAGAGCAAGTAGTAGAAACAGAGGAAGGAGAGGGAGGTGGACAGAGAGAAAGGAGATGGACAGAGAGAAAGGAGAGAAGGAAATGGACAGGGAGAGTGATAAGCAGGAGATGGACAGAGAGAGAGGGATACGAGCATGTAGACAGAGATGAGGGAGAGGGAGACATACAGAGAGGGAGGAGAGAAGGAGATGGGCAGAGAGAGAGGTGAGCAGGAGATGGGAGACAAGGAGTTGGGCAGAGAGAGGGCGAGAGGAGGAAGAGATGGGCAGAGAGAGTGGGGAAAGAGCAAGTGGACACACAGGAAGGAGAGGGGGATGGACAGAGAGAAAGGAGAGAAGGAGATGGACAGGAAGAGTATTGAGCAGGAGATGGAGAGAAAGAGAGGGATAGGAGCATGTGGACAGAGATGAAGGAGAGGGAGGCATACAGAGAGGAAGGAGAGAAGGAGATGGGCAGAGAGAGACACGAGCAGGAGATGTGAGAGAAGGAGTTGGGCAGGGAGAGAGGGGAGCAGGAGATGGACATAGTGAGAGGGGGATTCACAAGTGGACAAGGAGAAGGGAGACGGACAGATAGAGAGGAGTGAGGGAGATGGAGAGAGAGAGGTGATTAGATGGGCAGGGAGAGATGGGGAGGAACAAGTAGACAGAGAGAAGGGAGAGGGAGATGGACAGAGAGAGAGAGGAGAGATGAAGATGGACAGAGAGAGAAGAGAACAGGTGATGTACAGAGAAGAGGATGGGAGAGATGGATAGAGAGATGGGAGAGAAAGAGATGGACTGTGAGACAGGGGAGGAGGAGATATATGTAGAGAGAGGCGTAGAAGCAACTGGATGGAGAGGAGGGAGTGGCAGACGGACAGAGAGAGAGGTGGTAAGGAGAATGATGGGGAGACATAAGAGGAGGAGATGGTCAGAGAGAGCATACAATCTGACATACAACTCTCTGAGGGCTGTATGGGAGGCATTGGGGTCTCCCTCACAGCATGTGAATAGACATTCAAAATCCGCGTGTACTACAAAGTGACAATACTACTGATGGTGGAAATTCTTAAATTTGATAAACTTGTTTTCCTTGGTGTATCCACTGTGGATGACGATCTGTGACTGTGATATAAATTGGCAATTTGTCTGGTAATAAATATGTAACCAGTGCTTTTTTTTACGATTTATTCAACCACTAGCATATTCTGCTGGAAAGTAATAATAAAGTTTACGTTATCACGTATCAACTACTTTTGGATTTTTGAGCATGTCTGGTGCAAGTAAAAGACATTGACTTTCATATGGTGACCAGAGCAGAAATATTTTCGTATCTCACCCTGGTGCTACACTGCATTGTCGTCAAGTATGAAAACTGTGTTTCGTTTCACCTTTTCAGGTGAGGGAAACTTGCTGCTTTCGCTCAACATCTGGTACGTTACTTTCTCTATGTCATGCAGGATCTCCTGCGAAGCTGGTACTTGAGCTGATATAATGCTTTTGACAATATATACATGCTCGCCAGCCGGTGTGGCCGAGAGTTTCTAGGCGCTACAGTCTGGATCCGCGCGACCGCTATGGTCACAGGTTCGAATCCTGCCTCAGGCATGGATGTGTGTGATGTCCTTAGGTTAAATTAGGTTTAAGTAGTTCTAGGCGACTGATGATCTCAGAAGTTAAGTCCCATAGTGGTCAAAGCCATTTTTTATATACATGCTCGAAGTGGGCTCCCTCAGGTCGGGTTAGCAGTAAGAGAAGCAAATTAGTTTTTCTGCATCCTGTACGACCCATAGTTACAGCGTGTATGAAACTGGGAAGGAGATACTTCTTCCCAGCATCATTGTAGGACTACGTTGTTAATGCAAAGCCCTTGTGGTGAGGATGTTCTGTCCACTCAACCATGGTGATGACCGCACATTTGCATTAGTATGCAGTGTATTCAGAGAGTAAGAATACATGTATTGCTCCTACAATATATTGTTCGTTTATAAATTCTTACAAATTAAGGGGTAAATATACACACATCAAAAAAAGTTTTACATCAACCTGGTTCCCTGAACTACTGAAGATAGGTCTTGGCTGTGGATATTGTATCACAGACACTGTCCCTTTGACCGTTCAGAGATGTCACTAAACCCACCCAAAGATGTAAACAACCATGCATTAGCAGCACCTATTAGACAGAGGAGGTCCGACAGCCGATCAGTTCCAGTCATTCTACCAGTAAGGAGGTACATGACTCGTGTTGTCTTTAGTTCAACCATGCCTAGACGGTCAATAGCGCGGTTCGATCGCATCCGCATTGTTACTTTGTGCGAGGAAGGGCTCTCAACAAAGGAAGTGTCTAGGTGTCTCTGAGTGAACCAAAGCGTTGTTGTTCAGACATGGAGGAGATACAGAGAGACAGGACTGTCGATAACGTGCCTCGCTCAGGCCGCCCAAGGGCTACTACTGCAGTGGATGACCGCTACTTACGGATTATGGCTCGGAAGAACCCTGACAGCAACGCCAACATATTGAATAATGCTTTTTGTGGAGCCACAGGACGTCGTCGTGTTACGACTCAAACTGTGCACAATAGGCTGCATGATGCGCAACTTCACTCCCAACGACCATACAGCGCGGTACAATTTGGCCCAACAGCATGCCGAATGAACCACTCAGGACTGGCATCGCGTTCTCTTCACCGACGAGTGTCGCATATGTCTTCAACCAGACAATCGTCGGAGACGTGTTTGGAGGCAACCCGGTTAGGCTGAACACCTTAGATACATTGTCCATCGACTATAGCAAGTTGTAGGTTCCCTGCTGTCTTGGGATGGCATTATGTGGAGCTGATGTATGCCGCTGGTGGTCACGGAAGGCGCCGTAACGGCTGCACGATATGTGTATGCCATCCTCCAGCCGATAGTACAACCATATCGGCAGCATATTGGCGAGGCATTCGACTTCATGGACGACAATTCGCGCCCCCATTGTGCACATCTGGTGAATGACTTCCTACAGGATAACTACATCGCTCACCTAGAGAGGTCAACATGTCTCCAGACATAACCCTATAGAACATTAAGTTCTTAAATGTGTGCTTCTTTAGATGCATGCACCCCTTTTGTTTATAAATTTTAATCGTGTGTGGGAAGTCCCCTGTGCAACTGTCTAGTCATAAAGCATCAATAAGGGAGCTCGACCAATTCCACCAAACATGGTGGTAATCTGCATCGAAGTTTCAAATAGGTGAATCCAATCATCTAGAGATATTATGACCCTGGTCTCAGCATATCGAGGATTTTCGAAAACCAACACTAGTTAACACTCACAATCTGATATCATCCCCACACTAATGCATTTACTGTCACTTATGTGGAAACTGTAGGTGACGTTATATGACGTAATTCTAAGAAGCAAGTTCGCAGCTCGTGGTCGTGTGGTATCGTTCTCGCTTCCCGCGCCCGGGTTCCCGGGTTCGATTCCTGGCGGGGTCAGGGATTTTCTCTGCCTCGTGATGACTGGGTGTTGTGTGATGTTCTTAGGTTAGTTAGGTTTAAGTAGTTCTGAGTTCTAGGGGACTGATGACCATAGATGTTAAATCCCATAGTGCTTTGAGCCATTTGAACCATCTAAGAAGCAATGGTTTTACCTACCCTGCAGGAAGATGAAGCGTGCGTTAGATTCATACAAATATCGTCACATTCTTTTTTACCATCACCACCACGACTAATACTACCTAGTAGCCTGCATCGAGGAGGTGAGCACAGATGTGTTGTTCTAAATCTTCTCCCTTGAAGAGTTTTTACTCGTCTGACACAGACCTGTTTCAGACTTCCGTAAATATAGACAGGGTGATTATAATTAAACTTTCAAATCGCTGTAGAAATAACACCATGGTCACAATGACATCAAATTGCAATGGAATACTATTGGAAAAAAGGGAAAACGTATGGCAGAAGAGAAATAGTTACAAAATGTAGCAAAAGATGGCGCTGTAAGTGTCATAATTTAACAGTTGTCGACTACAAATGACAAGTGAATCATACAGTGCTTAAGGTGTACGTTTGACGTTAAACGAACTGTACTACTCAGTGTTCATAGGTGTACAAGTATGACACAGTTAATTAGGAAGCCCATCCACCAAGGCAAGGTCATACCACATCGGATGGGAAAAATCGGTTTTTAATTGTCCTGAGGCCAAAAACCGCATAAAAAGCATCAATCAAAATCAAAGCGGGTTATTAATTTCATTGTGACTGGCGCAAAACATGTTGAATATGTTGTCCATCGTTCTCTGCAACTAGTTGAAATCGAGATACAGCATGTTCCACAACTGATCAAAGTGTTTCCAGGCTCATGTTCAGAATGTGTTGCGCAATGCATGCCTTCAATGCTGCTAAGTTTGCAATCAGAATGCTGAACACAACGTCTTTCAGATAGCCCCACGGTCAGAGTCACATGGATGAAGATCAGGTGATAGGGATGGCCAGGCAGTTGGGAAATGGCGGCTGATAAATCTAGCATTTCCGAAATGGCGCTTCAGCAGTTGCTTAGCTGGATTTTCAATGTGCAGAGGTGCGCTATCTTGCGTAAAATCATACATCCACGCTGTTGGACAGTTGGAATGACATGGTTGCGCAAAAGACACTCATAGCGCTTACAAGCACTTACCAGTGAGGGTACGGAAACACTTGTCTCTTCGAAAAAATATGGCCCTGTAATAAACGATGCCGTAAACCCACACCACCCATGTGACCTTTTCAGGATAAAGTGGTACTGGTTCATTTGCGTGTGGATTTTCCGTTGCTAATATTCGACAGTTCTGTGTATTGAAACATCCTCTCAGATGGAAGTGGGCTTCGTCTGTCTACAAAATCTTCCACGGCTAATCATTGTCCACTGCCATGCGAGCAAAAAATTCTAAAGCAAAGGTCTCTCTTGCTGGCAGGTCAACAGGAAGCAACTCATGCACATGGGTAATTTTTAATGGATATCGAAGAAGGATGTTTCGTAGGATTTTACGCATCGTGCACTGTACGTTTGCACACCACCACTCGTCTCCTCCTGTATTACTATGGCCAGTGCTTCCACTGACGTTGAATCAATTCGTTTTCTCCCTCTGCCAGGTAGCACACCAAAAGAACCCGTCTTTTCGAAATTCCGATTAATTTTCTTCAGACCCCCGGCAGTCATCGGACCAGCACCTTTTTCCAAACCCTTCATCCGCCCGTTGTGACCGAGCAGTTCTAGGCGCTTCAGTCAGGAACCGCGCTGCTGCTTGTGTCGTCCCATAGAGCTTAGAGCCATTTGGACAATTTGAACCAAACCCTTCTGCAGAGTGACGTATGCAGAGTCACCATTCTTGTAATACAGCTTTGCAGGCAGACCGCTATCGTGCAGTGAGACAGTCATGGTGAACGTCGCAGACGCGAAAGGAGGAAAAGTCGTGTACCCGGCGTGTTTATACCAACTTCAATGGGTCGTGCGCATGGACAGGTGTTTTTATTTACGTATTCTGACACATTCAATTGATCAATTTTCACACTACTTTTCTTTCTTCTGCTTTAGGTCCCCCCCCCCCCCCCCCTCTCCGATAATATTCCTATTGCTATCTGACGTCGTTCTGGCAAGTGGTGTTATTTCTACAGCGTTTTGAAAGTTTAACTTTAATTTTAATCACCCTGTATAACATTTTCAACACTGTATGAAACAAAAAAGCGAAAAACTCATGGAGTTAAAAAAGAAGGGAATTATCAATAACAACACAAACATGAAACCGCCGTCCACCATCTCAGGTAGCCCAAAAATATTAGGTTCGCCGCATTTATATCTCCACAGTTCTCCACAGTGATACTTCCCTGTGACGTCATTCTGACGTGGCCATGGCTGTGACTACTTTCGTGGTCGTATCCCAAATAACATTTGGTGCTTCGATTGTGTGGAGACGTAGTTGTTTTATGAAAAAAATAAACATTTCAATAATAGTTCACTTTGTTGACAAGCACAAGACACGATGGCATGCCTTGCCTCTTACCTCACTGTACAGTTTATGGGCTGAAAATAGAACTCGCATGTACGTTTCTTGCAAACGTGAGCATTAAAAATGTTGTGGATACTAAATGAAAATGAATCGAACCAGTATAAATACAATAAAAGTGGGATTACATGGATTATGAAAGCAGCCTTTTCTCATCGCATCAATCTCTTCTTGATTATAAGAAATATTTCAACAAAAACACGCAACATTAACGAGGCATAATGTGTCGTTACTAGAGCAAATACCCATTCAAGAAAGAAAAAAAAACATTCGAAATTGCCTTCCTGACACTGTGTTACTCATGTAAGCAACGCAATTTTTTCGTATTTAAAAGAGCTGTTGCGTGCACATGACAGAAATAATGAACAAGAAGAAATTGTAAAGAACAGTCTGCTGTTTAAGATGTCGACAGGCCTCGGCCACTCTGGCTTCAAAATAATGTATGGTGTAAGTCTGTAGTGCCATCTCTCATTTTTATACCTCCATGGAAAAACTGCATGTGTATCATGCTTGGTTTCTGGTATGTAAGATGTACGTTACACAGAGCACCACTGTCGGTTCATCGCATGACATACAGTGAATATGTCATGATACCAGACACTAAAAGCGATAAGAAGAGGGTAATGGTGTTAGTCGTTAATTTACACACAGTCTGCAAGTGTATACTGCAAGCCCTCAGCACCGAAGCATCTTTCGACATAGTGCAGTCTACCGTTAAGACGCTGTTAACGTAGAATGATGGTTGCAGGAAATTCGGTTATTCAGGCAACCTACTGCGTCTGCCCATTCTAAATATTCTAGAACAAATTATACTGGAATATGTGCAGCCAGAAGACTATGTGAACAATGTTAATGCATATTTCATATTCAAATGGCTTAAATAAGGAAATATATGTAAGGTGCACAAGTCATCTTGCATGGTCCATCAGTGTTCTGTGGTGGAGTTGGTAATGGCTGGGTCACCGTTGCTCTAGTACTTGGACCTAAAGTCGATAAAGTTGGAGGGCTAGAAAGTTTTAACACTTGTGATGTCATTGCTTATCGGACATTTCAGATGGCAGAGGTCTACAACAGAGATATGGGTAAATCGTATTACCTGTCTTCAAAGCCTTTGGTTCTTAGGACCAGGAATCGCCTTAAAGTAAATGAATCTGAATCTGTGTCAGTGTGAGTCTAACGTGTTGACAATTGTAGAAAAAATAAAACTCGTGGGTGACGTCACTCATTATCATAGAAATTAAATAAACTATATCCTTTCAGCCCTCTGTAACTATAGAGCTCCGCAATGTAGTATGTAACATGGTGGTGTACAACTACGTCGTTGCGGGAAAAACAGTGAGCTGTAGTCGAGTTTCGACTTCGAAGACGTTGTCCACACATGGAGCACTTCCTCCTTCAGCACGATAATGCCAGATCACAAACGAGCACTGTGATGTTGCAACAATCCGAGATTTAGGGTTCACCATCATCGATTATCCTCCATAAAGTCCCGACTAGGCGCTATACAATTTTTATCTGTTTCCAAAACTTAAATAATACCTTTGAGGATATTGCTTTAATAGTGATGAAGCAGCGCAAGCAGAGGTGAGGCTGTGGCCCCGTCAACAAAGTCAACAAACGGTATCAACAAACTGGTCTCTTGTTGCGAGAAATGTATTCGTTACGAGAATGACTATATAGCGAAGTAAGTTTGAGGCACATAGTATCAAAACCAGACAAGTGACTGAAGATTTATTTCTGAGTATGGATGAAAAACCTGTAGAAAAAAAACAGTGATGACCACAAACGTTTGTCTATCGTAGTTGCATCGTTAATAGTTTAATATTTAAGTTCTATCCTTTTGTGGATTCGGATAATGAACTAATCGTTTTGTTAATTAGTGTTGACTTGGCCATTTTTGTTGCAATTTTATGTAATTTTGTATTAATAATTTGTTATAAGATTGTACTCTTTTTGAATTCCAAACTGTTGTGCAAAAAGCACTCAATGAAAATAATGTGATGTAATGACTTTTCTGTGTAGCAATAAAAACAACTCTAAAAACATAAATTGGATCCTAATATAACAAGAACAAAATCTGAAAATTGAGTAGAATACAAAATAGGATTCCACTCATTGGAAGTTTGTAGTCCTCTTAGATACCAAACACAATAAAAAACAAAATGATCTGCAGATATTCAAGTATATTAATAATTTCCACTTTGGTCTGCTTCTTGTTCTCTTTCTTGCACTTGATCTGTGGGCTACATCTACTGATGTTTCCGCTATGTATCGCAACGTATGAAAGTTAGTTTTTCAGTAAATCACTCGGAACAATATTCACATTACAGTACGCAATAATGACAGAACAAAAGCAAATAGGAAACAGGATTGTCTTCCCGCCAATTATGGTATGAATTAGTGTAAAAGATTGATGTTATCGACATACAAATGAAATATTATAACTTCAAAGAAAATACAATATAAGGAACAGATTTTTCTACTTATATGGTTACATTGTTCCATAATCTAATAACACAAGACTCCACACAAAAACTCTGTGACAGGGAAATTGTTGCTCGTTCCTTGACGTGGTGGGCTATGAATTCCCTGCCTGCAAGACTTGGCCCATTCTGTTGCACAACCAAGAATTCAATGCTCTGTGACAGGAAGATTGTGAAACATATTCTTGAAACTTCCTGGCAGATGAAAACTGTGTGCCTGGCCGAGACTCGAACTCGGGACCTTTGCCTTTCGCGGGCAAGTGCTCTACCATCTGAGCTACCGAAGCACGACTCACGCCCGGTACCCCCAGCTTCACTTCTGCCAGTATCTTGTCTCCTACCGTCCAAACTTCACAGAAGCTCTCCTGCGAACCATGCAGAACTAGCACTCCTGAAAGAAAGGATATTGCAGAGAGATGGCTTAGCCACAGCCTGGGGGATGTTTCCAGAATGAGATTTTCACTCTGCAGTGGAGTGTGCGCTGATATGAAACTTCCTGGCAGATTAAAACTGTGTGCCCGACCGAGACTCGAACTCGGGACCTTTGCCATTCGCGGGCAAGTGCTCTACCATATGAGCTACTGAAGCACGACTCACGCCCGGTACCCACAGCTTCACTTCTGCCAGTATCTTGTCTCCTACCTTCCAAACTTTACAGAAGCTCTCCTGGTTTCGCAGGATGGTAAATCACTTGACCGAGAAAGGCAAAGGTCCCTAGTTCGGGTCTCGGTCAGGCACACAGTTTTAATCTGCCAGGAAGTTTCATATCAGCGCACACTCCGCTGCAGAGTGAAAATCTCATTCTGGAAACATATTCTTGTTTCACCTGATAGTCATCTACATCTACTAGCTTAATGTGGTAACTATAACTCCTTTTTGTAAATTTTGTAATCTGGCTGGTTTTCTATTAGACATCTCATACGTAGACATGAAGAATACAGATGTAGAATGCTAACAACGTTTGTTCTGTTTATAAAGCTTCAAGTATTCGAAGACATTACTTTTCAACATGCCCTCGTAATATGTTTTCAGCTTGTCTGTTACAAACGGGAAAAATGAATAAATAAAATCGATAAGAATTATGAACAAATGTAACTCGTTAATTTGCAGTATATCATAGCTCCGAATTCGATGTTTACTCTGGTCAGTTTCAAAACTATACATCACAGCCACCATTGCATAACTTAATGAAACAGACACTGGGCAACACTATCATGTACTGTACCAAAATTATTGTGGCTTTTATTTTCCCACAGAAATATAGCAACATCGGACGTGAGCTGTGTCATCTGACCTGATCTGTGTCGTGGGAAACAAGTTACATTTGCATTTACCTCTTTGAAACTACATGCCATGTTCATTCCAGGTATCACATGCAAATCTGTAAGACATCTACAAATCTAGTGAATGAAATCTAGCTAATTTTGAACGGGGTCTGTCTGTACAAGCGCTGTGTTGACATTCAAAATCGATACATCACCTTCGGGCCATGGTAGTAGTCCACGGCCACACTGAGCCATGGTGGGATAAGCCTCTGCACAGAGGGGCCACGAAAAATGACCAAAAAATTTTATAAGAATTAATTGGGAGATGTACTGCTACATCGGTTTTATTATCTCTTGTGTTCCTACCTTCTGGCTGTGGAGAGTAGGCTTTCGGTCAGCCTGGAACTATAAATGCACTCCTGTAGTAGGGTAACAGTGGTACTGGAACAATTTATATAAAATTGATATCAAATTAATTATGCTAATTAATTAAATTGATCAATTAATTACCCCTCTGATGATGTTATGTGTTTTGCCCTTCCAGCATATGGATCCCTTCCCCCACACTTCTGGGAAATCCAGACCCCAACCTGGATAAAAAGGTGGGTATTTAAAATTTTGGCATGAAATTCAAAAAATGGCGTAAATTTCGGGTTTTGGTGGGAACTGCTCAGTTCGCACTGCGCTGCCTGCCTCAAAGGAAGGACGTCTTTATATGTTTTTCGCGGGGAAAACTGTGCTCAATAGATGAAATGCTGATGCTTAGCAGAGAGAATTTTAACATTTGTATTACCTGTAAGCATACAGTGGAGAACTGTGTTATAACCATCTACATTATGAATGGAAGGGAGTCCTAATGTATGAGTGTAAGGGTAATACTTTCCAGCAAATAATGATGATGCAGAGTGATCGACTGAACACGTAATTTGCAACTCAGAGACTACTGTCTATGCTGGAGCTGTTTGAGCTTTTCTCTTTCTTTCTTTTTTTTTGGAATGGACGGTAAATCCTCATTGTCAGAGACAATTTCGTCCTATTCCAATACTCAACACAGGGTGACTGCTCACCTTGACGTATGGCTCTTAACTCAGTTAGTTCACAAAACCGTCACAGAACGCACTATGTCTTCCCCTCACCACTATATCCTGGTGGACCAATAGTAATACAGTATTCTCCTGTCACTTCTTGGAGGACCAAAAGAAATACAGTATCCCTCTGCCACCGAGGGATATAAGGCTGGGGCAACAGCTAGCCACTTTTTTTCTGTCACAGTAGAACCATGAAGTGTCAGCTGAGATCATCATCTGTTGCCTCCTTCTACTCGTTGAAGAAACTGAAAAGTGAGTACTTTTTTTATCTCTGTCTATGGATGCTCATTGCTTCCTCTCTCTTGTGTGTGTGTATGTGTGTGTTTTGTCTCTAGCATGTCTTTGTCTGTGGATGCTTCTTATTTTCTTTGTTCAGCCACATTTATCTGTTCTGCTCATCAATTTCAGTAACAAAGGCACTCAGCCTGTTCCTGAAAAGAATAATTTTGCATATGGTGGTCTTACCCAAACACGGTGCATGTCAGTACTGGTTGCCAACATGCGAGCCATCTCAGAAGATTCTAGTGCCACTGCAAGAAGAACAAGGTGTAGATATCGAAAATGAGAAGCAGTTCCATCTAGTGGTCTAATGCTTTTTGCTTCAACATACAGTTCAACATCAACTGGTTCAAAACGTTTAAGTGTCAGTACACTACCTCCTGTAGAGATGATGACTGATGTGTTTTATTAGAAATTGAGAATGTATCTAAAAATATTAAAGTGCACATTGCTGAGTACAAATGAGATGAAATGGAACGTGCTGAAGCCTATATGAATCAGCAGATGATCACCAAGTATTATCCAACTCGTTCTCCCCAGGATATCATCTGTGGTGTATGATGACTCAGCACTCTGTGTGAAATTAGGGGAAACATCCATTTAGCTACCACACTCCACCGTTACAAACTTGTGTGGACTAAGTATGGCATTATCCTATGTGTTGGAAACACTGAACAGATGGCTGCATTTGTTAAACTGTCAATAAAGACATTGTGGCCTATCACTGAGTGAATAGTGTGAATGCTGATGACTTACATCAGTATATCAATACAGTGCCGAAAGAAACTAAATGACAACCAATAGGTTTGAGAGAAATTTAAGCTTATTTCCATGCATACAAGAAAACTATATTTGCTAAATTCTGTACAGGAGTGGAGATGAAGAAAGAACCCAGTGCTTGATTTTTGAATAAGTATGTTCATATAATTTCAAACTGTGTATGTGTTTTTATTTCTTATTCATGATATCACAAATATTTTCACTGTAGCAGCAGAAAACTTAATGAAGAAGAACTAGCTAAATTCACAGTAGGTTGTGTGTGTGTCTTTTTTTATGAAAGCCCATTGCTTGCCAATGCCTGACGTAGTCAGTATCAAGTCAGGGTGGGTGAAACACTTGTTGTAAGCCACTGGTCCTGTGGTGACGATGACCAGAAGAAGAGAAAGAAGAATTATATACTTCTTCCTGATAACGTAAGGTCTGTCCAAGAGTGGTAAAACAGATGACTGTGGCTTTTGTTACGTCCAGATCGATCCCACTTTGAATGTGTATGTGTATTTCCCAAAATTCTGTTTCAAGCAAAATATGAACTATTGCAAGAGATACTGCAGGATGTAGATGGTGTGACATACATGACATACAGTGTTAACAGTGATATCTCTCCACCAGGAAAAGTAAAGCCAAATCATAGTGTTCATATTTGAGGATGGTACTGTGGAAAACCAAAATCAAATTAGAAGGTATTTCTGTTTTGGTCGCCATATGGGTGTTGACGTATTTTACTTAAGTCAGACATGCTCCAGAATTCCAAAGGAGTTGATTAGGGATAATGCAAAGCTCATTACAGCCTTCAAACAAGATAATCTGAAGTTAAAGCACATTTACCAAGCACATGTGGGAGCAGGCAGGTCATTCAAACAATTCGTAAAAGTATATGGGGATTGCTGGAATCATGCACACTATTGACAAAACAAGAAAACTGAATGACAGTAGGTACAGACAAAACTTCCATGAGTTCCTACATATACAGCTCAGCAAAGAGGTGAGTAAATCAGTATATGTAGAGCCACAGATAAATTCGACTGTACATCAAGCACTCATCCTGATTAGATGGGTGTACATTGTCAGAGCATTCGTCAAAATGTGGATGCAAAAAAAAGATAGAATTCAACCTCTCAACATGAAACTGAAAAAATTGCTAAAAATGTACAAATACTCAATGAAGGTCTTAGAAATCATACTGAGCAGATCATTATCATTAATGAAAGAATCTCAATCAAGGATGAACAAGATCTGGCTTTCAGTAATACCCTTTTGAAGCACAGAAATGAGGTAAATAAAACACTCCTTGAATTAGAAGAAACACAGCATAGTATAAATATTAGCAATGTTCGAGTAATGAAGAAGTGAAGCAGGTTTATAAAAATATGTAAGTCACATTCTACCTCATACTCAGTTCAGCCTGCATCACCATGTTGACAACTAAGCATAAAGTCATGGAAGAATGTGAGTCCTTTAGGGAGAAATTACGGCAGCTAAGGTCAGGGCGTTTCGACTGAGCGCAGACACTAAGAGAAACCATTAACTCAGTTACTGAATCTCTCAGGCAACTCTGTGAAATTATGTGATGACGACAACAATGATGACATTGATGTTTTCATTAACCATCACAGTGATGCTATAATAGATCGAACATTCAGTGTCAGCAGGGTACAACCACACATGGTGGGCATACAGTTAATACGTTTAACCAATAACACAACACAGATCAGTGAAAAACAGTTTCGATGAACACTAGGTCTGCTGAACCTCATTTTCCTATGACCCACAAGAACTGTAAATTATACACCTAAAGATCTGAAAATGTATGGTACCATTATAAAATCTTTACTACATAATGAAAATACATTGAGTGTAAGAGGGCGAAAAATCGACTGCCTCAGTTTATATATTATGACGACCCAAGCAAGCTAATAGATTGGCTACAACTGGTTATGGATGTTGGTAATACAGCTCATTCAAATGAAGTTGTTTCAATAATTTCTGGGCTTAGAGAGAGAGGTATCATCGAATAAGCATGGAGGCTGTAGTTTGAAACCTACACAAATCAGCACAAAAAACTACCCTTGCAAGCATGTTATGATTAACGGTTTGGCTGACTTATGGCATGCAGATCTTGTAGACATGAGAGAATATTCACATGCTAATAATGGTTTCAAGTACATAATAATGATCATTGATACATACTTAAATTTGACTGGGCATTACCTGTGAAAACGAAAACTGGGATAGATGTTTGAACAATTGCTACCGATGGAAACGAATTGATGCCCTGACAGTCTTCAAACACCTCATGGTGGGGAATTCTACAATAGATACTGCAAGACAGTGAGCGGTAAGGAATACACCACTTGAAAGAAAGTATATCTGAATAGCAGAACCAAACAATAAAAGGTCAATTGTGGATGTGTTTTAATCTTCGTGGATCATACAAATGGACAGATATTCTCCCAGAAATAATTTATCAATACAACTGAACTAAACATCATACAGTAAAAATGAGATCTATTGATTGTGATAACGAACTTCTAAATACAGTATACAACCGTATTAAAATGGCAGACCCATGCAAACAAAAGTTAAACGTGGGTGATATATTTCGTATTTCAGAGTATAAGACAACCTTTGAGAAATCATAAACGCCAAGCTGGTCAACTGAAATATTCACCGTCTCCAAGGTGCAAAGAACGAATCCTATAATGCATATATTAAAGAAAAAGTAAACCTGAAGAAACAGCATGAGACTTTTACACAGCAGGGTTACAAAAAGCTCAGAACCAGATGTGTTTTTCGTGGTGAGTTTCGAATACATCGAGGAAATAGAACACTCAAATGGCTTTGTTTTACAGCAACACAAACCAGTTGGATTGACTCTTACGATCTGATGTATAATGGGGTGCGCAGACCACAACCGCCACAGTAGCACAACATGCATGAAAGGAGGTGCATTCGAGGAGACAGTGGTGTTCTCGACAAAATACCTCTGGAATTACACATTACAGGATATAATTATGGTGGGCCAAGAACAAAGCTTCAAAAGCATTTGGCACAGGATGATAAGGAATTAGTCTGTTCGAGGAACCATATTAGGAACACGACATTACATAAAGTGCAAAAAAAGATCTCTCAAGTCGTCACATTGCAGATCGAATTTTAGCTGATAAGGCTAAGGCGATATGCAAAATAAAGGCTACTGGTGTAGGTCAACGCATTACAGCATTTGCAGTTGACAAAATCATGCATGGTAAAATTAAGTTGGGCTTAAGGGTGATGAATTTCAAGCAAGTTATGAATGCCGCATGTCATGCAGAGAACAAGAAGAAGAAGATGATGATGAAGCAGGGGTGCTAACAAACTGTATCCTGGCAGTGATGTATGGCATTAAAGGTACTCTGAAGAAGAGAGGATCAGTTAATGCACCCACGGTACTGCCACTACCCAGGGCGTCAGACAGAATTATCCTATTCCTCAACTCTGCACTCTCTAGTCTCTCAGCTGTGGGTTCACTCGTTGGTGGGGTTGCCGCTATTGCCCAAACAATCAAGTATGCACAGAATGCTCAGGAACAACTAGAAGAAGCAAGAAGACATAACTACATGATGGAAGCACTGACCATTGGAGAAGGACTATACTTGAAACCTTACAATAAAGGAATTAATCTCTTCATAAATTAAAAAAAGTAAAAAAGCCTCTTAGTAGTCCTACGAGATAGGGCACTTACAAATACTGATCTGCTCCCGTTTTCAGAAAAAAAATTGTTCATTCCAAGATTCTGAGGTGTGTTTATGGGTAATACATTACTGAAGACTACGTGGAAATCCAGATATTTTGGAATTATGAATTTAGATGTTGCTAGAATCTGGGCCCACTGGTGAGCTTATGTTAAAACAAATGCAAATACCGTCTACTATTTCGATTCATTCGGTGACCTGTAGCCTCTGGAAGAATTATGACATTACTTCACCAGCATAAATGAGTGTCTACAATTTTCAAAGCTACCAAGACTTTAATACATACCTGTGTGATCATCTGTGGGTCATGTTCCTCCTGACATTCACGAAGAACAGGAAGGATATATATAAGGAGATTCATTGTTATTTCAGTTTCTATTTGTGTAGTATAATCATATTACTCATCATTTTATTCATTGGAATTTACCATCTCACTCTGCTGCAGGGCCAGGACAAACAGCATCACATTCAGTAACTACGAACACATTCACATTCGATTGCGTGAAGTTTATTTGTGTTACGATATGATACGATTGCATACAGGTTCTGTACATTTTCTACAGTTGATTGACGTTAATGATCATTTATAAGAATAAGTATGTAGGAATTGTTCTTTAGTGGACAAAAGCGTATTTATTCTTTGGCGGGCGGAAGGCGATTATCTCTGGTGATTGTTCACAGCGCACTATTTGAAACTATAATTTTGAAATACAAGCAGTCTCCCAGAAAATGAGAGAAAAATATGTGTTTCTCTTGCTCGTGCAATCATAAGTGCTGTGAGGTCGCGTTCATTTATTTCATCACTTTTCACTGCTATTAGTGCATACTTGTACCAGAAGTTTGGCTCAAAGTATCTCATCCAGGTTTTGTCTTCCCTTGGCTTTGCAGCATCTTATACGGAAGCTGCCCTATTGGAAGTGTCTTCAATCCTTCAGCTTGGCAACAAAAGACAACGATGTGACGCATTTAGCCATTTTCTGTTTGATAATGCAGATTTCAATGTAAACACCCTAGATGTAACTGGTACTTTTCATGCAATTGGAGGTATAATGTGTGTTACTCCTCATGATGCATTGCTCCCTCAGAAAAATATTAAAATGTTGCATCATCGTCCCTTAGCTCAACTTGTTAGTGAAGCCGGAAAAAATGACATACAGACATTCCACAGAACACAAGTTGGGGGGCTGAAGGCTATAAAAATTGAAGATTTGGACATAATTGCTCCTGCAAAAGGTGAGATCGTGATCTCAACAGCGGAAATTACGTGGCTATATTGTAAATGGTCTCAGAATGCAGTTGTTTCAGGATGTAATGGTTACATAGAACACTTGACAGCAGGCAAAGAATATGAACGTTCTAAAATAAAGTGTCTTCCATTTTTAAATTCATCACCAACCCATTATGACATTATATATACTGCTCTGATGATAGCTAGAGATGCATGTAAAAGACATAATCAGACTACATGCTTTCTCACGTTTGATCAGCCTCTATATTGGAAGGCAAGGGATATTGTGGAGATTGACCTTCCTGAATTTCATAATGTGGAGGTCTGACTTGGAGGTTTCCATTTCCTTATGTCATTCATGGGACGTATTGGTACGATCATGGGTGGAAGTGGATTAAAGGACTTCTTTGATGTAATATTCACAGAAAACAGCGTTGAAAATATTTTGTCAGGACATGCTTATTCCAGGGCTGTACGAGTGCATTTCTTGGGTCACCTTGCTTTGGCCTGTCAAGTGTGGGATAACACTGAGCTAACACTATCCTCAAAATTTGAAAAATTGGTATTTTTTGAGGCGCTGTAGTGCCTTAGATATTGGGAGTAGAAAAAATGGCAGGAATCAAATTTGTAGAGAATTTTGTGCTCTTTAAAAAAGAAAATAGACGTTAAAGCGATAGGAGCAAAAAATCTGAGATATTTTGAAAAAACTGAAAAAAGGCCGAAATTTTCCAAGTTTTTTGACTGCAGAAAGTTTTCCCAAGCGAAATTTTGTTGACAAAACACGGTTTTCTAATGTTTTCAACCATACGAACGAGTTGAAAAAATAAACTCTTCTACCCCACCTTTTGCAAGGTATATCTGCTATTTGACTGAACTAAATAATAAACTGCATCTGGAAATTAATGGTGTCAAAGAAATTGTGAAAATAGAAGCTGGCACATAAGATGCTGACGACTTAAACGAAGTTTTAAAACAGGGATTGAGCTATGTGCAAACTTAGTACACTTAAATCTGGAATAAGGACTGTAAATGCAACGATTGACTTCAGCCAGAAAGGTTCAATAGGACGACTACTGAGTTTCACAAAGACTTTGGTTTTGAACAAGGGTTCCAGTAAAATTTACAAGTCTCATCAGACTGCTGATATACTACCTGTCAGCACAATCCATGTTGAATGCAACATTGCAACGAACTCCTATCTCAATGATAGCTTGATTCATACAATTACGGATTCTTCCCCTCAATAGGAACAGGGTATAACATTACTGAGATTTGCACCAATACAGTAAACCTTCCAACGACAGTTTACACATTGGACTAAATGGAATTGCGTATTGTAGACCAGAATAACCAGCATGTTAACTTTTGTGGTGAGGAAATCATTATACGGCTGCATCTAAGGCAGGATGGGCATAAGGTATAAAACCAATGCACACAGTCCACGTCATGGTACTTTGCAGCAGAGTCCCAAGATGATCATATGTGTGAACACAAGTTTATTACATCAGTGGGCCTGAAGCCCTGCAAAGACGTCGCTCGTTACAATGGAGCCTGTAGAAAATGATGATCGAACCATGCATCAGGAATACTTCTCACATAAACCTTATGCTTCAACCACATTTAACAAGACCGATGAAATTAGGATTACCATTCAGCATCAAAATGCTTTAACCCTTCCATGCAAGAGTTATATATATCTCAAGGGGTCCTTTAAGCAAAAGGATGGCACACCAACAGCTTTCACATTTCTGTTTCAAGAGATACGATATGAGTTTAACAGTGCTGAGATTGACCTTACACCCTGACTCATGTCATTTAGACCAGACACTGTACATGTGATTTTCCTCAAGCACTGACAATATAACTTTAGACATCTTTCCTATACATCTTTGGAAACAGACATGGTCACATTTTGTCTGCTCTCATAACCCAATATGGACAGCACGAAAGGCAAAGTCCCATGTCACCATTTTATGGATTTTATTTTTCTACATCTTAAATATCACCTCCCTCTTGCTTCAGACTAATAGCTTGTGTGTCTTGTACAGCCTTTATATACATTTGTGGGGGTAGGGATTTGTGAAATACCAGCAAAGACATATAGTAATTATTGTTGTTGTTGTTGTTGTGGTCTTCAGTCCGGAGACTGGTTTTATGCAGCTCTCCATGCTACTCTATCTAATGCAAGCTTCTTCATCTCCCAGTGCCTACTGCAACCTACATCCTTCTGAGTCTGCTTAGTGTAGTCATCTCTTGGTCTCCCTCTACGATTTTTACCCTCCACCCTGCCCTCCAATACTAAATTGGTGATCCCTTGATGCCTCAGAACATGTCCTACCAACTGATCCCTTCTTCTTGTCAAGTTGTGCCACAAACTTCTCTTCTCCCCAATCCTATTCAATACTTCCTCATTAGTTATGTGATCTACCCATCTAATCTTCAGCATTCTTCTGTAGCACCACGTTTCAAAAGCTTCTATTCTCTTCTTGCCAAACTCTTTATCGTCTATGTTTCACTTACATACATGGCTACACTCCATACAAATACTTTCAGAAATGACTTCCTTACACTTAAATCTATACTCGAATTTCTCTTCTTCAGAAACGCTTTCCTTGCCATTGCCAGTCTACATTTTATATCGTCTCTTCTTCGACCATCATCAGTTATTTTGCTCCCCAAATTGCTCCTTTACTACTTTAAGTGTCTCATTTCCTAATCTAATTCCCTCAGCATCACCCAACCTAACTCGACTACATTCCATTATCCTTGTTTTGCTTTTGTTCATGTTCATCTTATATCCTCCTTTCAAGACACTATCCATTATGTTCAACTGCTCTACCAAGTCCTTTGCTGTCTCTGACAAAATTACGATTTCATCGGCGAACCTCAACATTTTTATTTCTTCTCCATGGATGTTAATACCTACTCCGAATTTTTCTTTTGTTTCCTTCACTGTTTGCTCAATATACAGATTGAATAACATGGACGAGAGACTACAACCCTGTCTCACTCCCTTCCCAACCACTGCTTTCCTTTCATGTCCCTCGACTCTTACAACTGCCATCTGGTTTCTGTGCAAATTGTAAATAGCCTTTCGCTCCCTGTATTTTACCCCTGCCACCATCAGAATTTGAAAGAGAGTATTCCAGTCAACATTGTCAAAAGCTTTCTCTAAGTCTACAAATGCTAGAAACATAGGTTTGCCCTTCCTTAATCTAGCGTCTAAGGAAAGTCATAGGGATATATTATATATATATATATATATATATATATATATATATATATATATATATATATAGATGTTTTTTGATACATGTATACGTACACACATCAAAAAAAGTTTTGCATCTCCTCAGTTCCGAGAGTTCTGGAACCTGTACAGAAAATTGGAATAGAGATCAACATAAATATCATATCCACCCTTTTTATTGCTCATGAAAACCATACATTGCATGTTGTACCACCATACAGTGAGATCTTCAGAGGTGGTGGTCTAGATTTCTGTACACACCAGCACTTTAATACCCAGTAGCACGTCCTCTTGCATTGATGCATGCCTGCATTCGTCATGGCATACGATCCACAAGTTCTTCAAGGCACTGTTGGTCCAGATAGTTCCGCTCCTCAACGGCGATTTGGCATAGATACCTCAGAGTGGTTGGTGGGTCACGTCGTCCATGAACAGCCATTTTCAGTCTATCCCAGGCATATTGCATAGGGTTCATGTCACGAGGACATGCGTGGTCTAGTCGAGCGATATCGTTATCCTGAAGGAAGTCATTCACAAGATGTGCACGATGGGGGCGCTAATTGTCATCCATAAAGACGAATGCCTCGCCAATATGCTGCTGATATGGTTGCACTATCGGTTGGAGGATGGCATTCATGTATCATACAACCATTACGGCGCCTTCCATGACCATAGCATATGTCGGCCCACATAATACCACCCCAAAACAGCAGGGAACCTCCACCTTGCTGCACTTGCTGGACACTGTGTCTAAGGCGTGTCTGATTGAAGGTATATGCTACAGTTATTGGTGAAGAAAACGTGATGCCAATCTTGAGCAGTCCATTTAGCATGTTGTTGGGCCCATCTGTACCACACTGCATGGTGGCTGCACATCATGCAGCCTATTGGGCACAGTTTGAGTCATAACATGACGTCCTGTGGCTGCACAAAAAGCATTATTCAACATGGTGGCGTTGCTGTGATGATTCCTCTGAGCCATAATCCGTAGGTAGCGGTTATCCACTGTAGTAGTAGCCATTGGGCGGCATGTCATTGACAGTTCCTGTATTTCTGTATCTCCTCCATGTCTGAACAACATCACTTTGGTTCTCTTCAAGACGCCTGGACACTTCCCTTGTTGAGAGCCCTTCCTACCACAAAGTAACAATGCAGACGCGATCGAACCGCGATATTGACCGTCTAGGCATGGTTGAACTACAGACAACACGTGTACCTCCTTCGTGGTGGAATGAGTGGAACTGATCAGCTGTCGGACGCCCTGTCTCTATTAGGTACTACTCATGTATGCTTCTTTACATTTTTGGGCGGGTTTAGCGACTATGTCTGTGATACAATATCCACAGTAAACGTCTATCTTCAGGAATTCTGGGAACTGTGGTTGATGCAAAAGTTTTTTTTGACAGTTCTTTTGGTTCACATCACAGCTATTTGAAATATTTTACAGACAGATTTTTGGTTCAGATCACAGATGTCTGAAATATTTTACAGGCGGAGTTCTTTTGGTACACATCACAGATTCAGAGTATCACAGACTGAAATATTTTGACACACCTCAGTGATTCAAAGTGATACTGTTTGAAACATTTAGGTTCACATCACAGATACAAAGGACTATAATTAATGCAGAGGTACTTTCTTCTTACATTAATACCAATACTAAAGAAATTCATCCAATTTACAATGAACTGGATGGACCTACAGGTCCACCGAAACAGATTCAATAG
This sequence comes from Schistocerca gregaria, assembly GCF_023897955.1. Classification (NCBI taxonomy): domain Eukaryota; kingdom Metazoa; phylum Arthropoda; class Insecta; order Orthoptera; family Acrididae; genus Schistocerca; species Schistocerca gregaria. Next base: position 519,628,674 of record NC_064924.1, read on the forward strand.
CAAATTTTCACGATGGACTGGGAAGATCCAACAAAGGACATGAATTTTGCTTTCCTTTTTGTTTTCAAATGAACTGGATGGATATTCACTTTTCCACACAAACAGACGAAATAATAAAAATTTACAAATGAAATGAAATGGATCTGTACATTCCTCCCTCCCCCCCCCCCCCTCCAACAGATGAAATAATTTACAATGAAATGGGTGGACCTATAGACATCTACACTTAAAAACTAATTGGACTGGATGGCTAGTGGTATGTGTAACTTAAAAAACTATTCTATTTACATAATCCACATTGTGCAGAGATACATTTGTACATGTACACTGCACACAAGGTATGTATAAACATTTAGATAACTAGCAACATAGATACTGAAATACTTCTCTTTATGCTTTTCATAACTTTTTGAGTTTTTCCCAGCACACATATTGTGTGCATAAATAAATAAATATTTACACCACACACCCATGCCCACCCAACCATGCGCCCAACCTCCCCCACCCCTCCCAACCACACACACACACACACACACACACACACACACACACACACACACACACACACACACACACACACACACACACACACACACGCACACGCACGCACACGCACATATATATATATATATATATATATATATATATATATATATATATATATATATATAGAGAGAGAGAGAGAGAGAGAGAGAGAGAGAGAGAGAGAGAGAGAGAGAGACACAATTATTTTCACTACGATGTAAGGGTCATACTATTTTGCACATGCACTCTCTCTCACGCTCACTCTCTTTCATTCTATCCCTCTCTATCAATCAGAGGCCCCTCTCCCCCCCCCCCCCCTCCAAGTTTTCTCAACAAGTAAATAGTGTGAGTAAAGGAGAGTTTCAATCCCATCATCACGAATGATCCTGTTATTGTCATGAGATGAGAAGCCGACTTTAGATTGCAGCACAGTGTACACCTTGTCTCCTATTGGACAAGTTCTAGTCCGCAGCATCATGTGTTATGACTGTGGTAGAGCACTGTGGACACTGCTGCACAGACACTGTAAATAGTCATCAATAGAGGGGGCTCTCAATGCCACATGACACACACTCTTAACCCGCCTCTGGGTGGCACCTGCGCCATATAACTTCCCTGTGAGATGAGAGTGATCCCTAAGAAGAGTTCCCACTTTCCTATATATCAGAAGTCCACAAATACGGCAGTCAACCACGTTATTGCACAAATCTTCATTCTCCTTAGATTTGGTCATGGTAACATGGTCACTGTAATGCTTATCAACCTCCCATGAAAGTTTTTCAAGCTCAGTGACAAGCCAAACTGCAGGATTATCCCCAACAGCTATTAAAACTTGAACATAGGGTGACATAATTAGGGAAGCAGTCGGATATGGTAAGTGTTTTTCTGTAAAGATGGTATGTGAAGACGTAAGGTCACCTTCAAAGTGGGTCACAGGGGTGAGGAGGCATTCAAAGTTGGCATACACCACAAAAGAGCATCGCTCCTGATGGTGAGCATTTTTGAAATTTATGAATTTGTTTTGCTCAGTAGACATAATAACATATACTGGGTGCTTGGAAACGCAATCTTCTAGATGCTTTGTTAATAACTCACTCATTGAAAAGGCATTGAGGCACCTTAAGCAAATATGCTTTTATATTCATGTTTACTCAGGTGGGAGAATAGAAGCCTTTGATCCAAAATAATCGTAATTGCCTTTATCTTTTTTGTTCTCATTGGAGAATAAGAGGGTGTTTACATGCATCTAATACTCACCAGCAAATTTTGAGAAATGGAAGGGGGCTGATGAATATATGCTTGTTATGCTCATCAGACTTGCATAAGCATGAACCAATGCACCGGTATTCTGTGCCTCACGCCCCACGTGTTGAGCAATTCGGCGTTACGTCCACCCGGCCTCCCGCATGCCCACTATACGCCCTCGCTCAAAGTCTGTCAACTGCACATACGGTTCACGTCCACGCTGTCGCGGCATGCTACCAGTGTTAAAGACTGCGATGGAGCTCCTTATGCCACGGCAAACTGGCTGACACTGACGGCGGCGGTGCACAAATGCTGCACAGCTAGCGTCATTCGACGGCCAACACCACGGTTCCTGGTGTGTCCGCTGTGCCGTGCGTGTGATCATTGCTTGTACAGCAGTCTCGCAGTGTCCAGAGCAAGTATGGTGGGTCTGACACACCGGTGTCAATGTGTTCTTTTTTCCATTTCCAGGAGTGTAATTTCTCTCACAAGCCAGGATTGACCATATAAAACAAGCCTCATCGTCTTTATTTTGAACACTGACATGTATTCTCATCAACTGTATCTTTAAGTAGCTCTATATAGCTAGATACTCCATTTACTGGATCACAGGCACATATATGGATGTCGAGGTGTAGCATTTGGCTGAGTGCTTTACCTGCTCCCCTTAATTCCATCTCGGAAAATCGGCCAGTGTAGCTCTCATGATGAACTCATGAAACCACTCGACAATTGATGTGCTCCGCAATATCACGCCATGTGCTCCGCAATATCACGCCATTATCCCCAAAATGTAATGAAGACTTTTTTCCTCAGTGTCACCTTGCTGTTTGGGAGAACAGCACTGCATATGATGGTAGGATACCACAGATAACTAAGGACTTGAAGAAGCTCTACTTCCAGCACAGGAAGACACACTTCCAGGAACCTGGCTGACTCTCGGTGCCCTCCTGCTAGTTTCTCAGTTCTTGTGAAAGAGGTTCGGCCCTTAAAGGCCTTAGGAACTGCGCAGTATTCTAATGGCGAAATGACGCCACTGACCTAATGTCCTCCACTAAAAGGATGGGAGAGAGAACTACTACTAGCCATAGTATCATCATTACTACTAGTACTGCTACTAGTAGGTGTGGATGTCCATCCTATTGATGATGAAGGAGGAGTAAAGGGGTATGCACTGAGTGCCCACATACCTTTTGTTGATGCCAATCCTGGTGGGGATGTTATAATGGAGGAGGAGGCTACACTACTGGGTCAGGCCAGTGAGAGCAGCTTGGCAGTGGTGACAGTTCTTGCTGCTCCTGCTGTTGTTGCAGACCTGACCCACTAGCCTGAGGGGTGGAAGGCTGTTGCTCTTCCTCATGACCTGTCCAGGGATGCCAGAGTGGAGGTGGCACTGGGTCAACACTGGGAGTGGGCTGAGCGGCAGCCGCAGCCATAACTATACCAGCTTCCTTCTCTGCGACTACAGGTGCATTGCACGGCTGCACATGCTTCGTCAGGCAGCACTTCACAGCCATTGGTTTGCCCACCATCATCCCTTCAACCCTAGTCAAAGCGAGCTGTGACACCGCTTAGCATATAGAGAGAATAACGAAAATTAAGTGCAGCATTCCATAGAGGAGAAGAAGAAGAAGAAGAAGAAGAAGAATACAGAAGGAAATCTTCACTCTGCAGCAGAATGTGCACTGATATGAAACTTCCTGACAGATTAAAGCTGTGAACTCTCGAGGCATAGGTCCCAAATTCTAGTTTCAGTCTGGCACACAGTTTTAATGTACCAGGAAGTTTCAAAAAGAATACACGTTTTGTGTATGACCATTCCTGCTCTGGATGCATGGCAGGAGCACTTCATCCATTTCATGAACAATATCTCCCACCCCCTCAGGTATGTTCTCCTCCTCCTCTAACAGCACCAGGTCATGGCGCCTTTGAACCTCTTCTTCTACTGGCATTTCCCTGACCCATTCTGGTGCCTCATCCTCATCAGAATCAGCACGGACCCATCGATCTAACTTTCTGAAATCGCCTACAGCAAGACATTGGTTTTAAAACTTATACACAAATCTATGAACAAAATCTATAGAATCGTTACAACAACAAAATAATGATTTTAAAACTTATAAACAAATGTATAAACTCTCTACTTACAAGATGGATGTGTTGGCTCCCGGCCCTCATCCTCAGCACACGCCCTTCCCAGATCATTTGATGTCGCTTCATAGATTCATCTATAGCTTAAAATGTATAGCCCAGACAAGAACATACTAAACAAATGATCAAATTTTAAACTATGTTCAACAGCAAAAAAGCACGAAAAAAATATATTTACTTGTGTTCTTGATGTTCTGCTGTCCCAGCTACTGCTGGAGACTGCCTCTGCTGTCTTTCAGCCTCCAGATGCTGATCGAAGTCAGCTAAGATCTTGTGCAAAAATGCTGCAACAACGAAAAAAATTTGAACATACTATGAAAGTCATTTATGAACACATGTTATGTGACTCCTTACAGGGTAACCCAGTGTCTTCCGACTCTCCAGACTGTTTGTTGGCACCGCTCTCGTTGATACTGCTGCTGCTATGTTTCATTTTTTCTCAGAAAACTGGCAACAAGACACAGGCAGAGGATAAATGAGACTTACTGACACAAGCAATAACTGACTGAGATCTAGAATGGTTTGGTACTGGTTTAAGTACCTTCACCAATTCTATATTAGCCAATAGTAAAGCTGTATTCAAGTATGCATGTCGAAACCTGTTTGAGGTGCACTCAAAGAGGGGTTCCAAGGTATTGTGTTTCATAATTTTATAAGTAAAGAATATTCCCACAAATAGTTTAAAGAAACATCGGTATTATGAGGACATGAAGATTTTCCAGCAATACTTGATAGTGAGTGTGAAAACTGTTCTTCAAATTGTTGAAGTAAATAAAGAAACAGGATGAAATTGTTTAAATAAGTACTATATTGATCCTCTCAGTCCAGTAGCTCAATACAGACTGAGCAAGTTTCCTGCCATTTTTCTGGGCAGGGGGGAGGGGAGTGGGGGTGGTGTAGGAGGAAGGGGTGGGTGAGAGGTCTGTATTTCCCAGAGGGATGGAGGAGGGACCTATGTGCGAGCTAGGCACAATCCATGATGTCACCAGGGGGTGGGGATAATTAATTGATTTGTTTAATTAATTTCCATAATTAATGTGATGTCAATTTGATATAATTTGTCCCAGTACCGCCATAACCCTGCTACTCATGCTGTTGCCACACACAGTGTAATTTCATGAAGAAATAACTACTTCTGAACAACTGGTACATGGGTTGTGTGTCAATAGTGCGCTTTGTTCTTATAACTGCCACATACACAGTTAGCTTATTTTCAACAATGGATTTTTTGCTGGTACTTCACTGCAGTATTGTGGGATAGTAAAGGTTGGCGATCGTGTGTTGAAGCAAATATGCTGTTTGACTGATTTATTCCGATTTTTGCCAACTGGGGCCTGGAGTAAAACTATTTGAGCTACAGTACTTTAAAGTAATTGATACAATACTAAGTGAACTGGGAAACAGACCTCAAATATAACGAACTATTTCATCACACTTTCATTTAGTGTTGGGAACACCTTAACAGAGAGCTCTGTACCTCATTTTGGAAAATGTGCAGCGGATTTTGGCGCTACATATAGCAGAAACAGAATGAAAAAAAGGTCCTCTCATTGCATAAAGAAGGCGAATATGTCTTTGGCAGAGTGATGAATGTGTGTAAAAGAAGGGAAATAGATTTCCGACTTTTCTGGCAGCTTCAAAGGCATTTAAATCACAATATCTTCACACATTTGCACACTTTTAGTTGAATGCAATGAAATGCAATACATCGTGTGAAGAAAAGTATCAAGCTGCATTCTGTTTTACCGACCCTCGCCCCCCAGGAACAATTCCACCTCCAGAAACTTTATCCCCCCCCCCCCCCCCCCCAATATTTTTTCTTAACTATCACATGTATGGTCTTCAGCCATATGATATAATATCTTGTTTACTATGGCGGGCGAATCTTTTGGATTTTGGGCACAGGATCACGGACTTGAATCCACAAATTGCAAGATGCAGTGTGCGCCATCATCTTGCTGCTAGGGAGAGGTTACTACGCCTGGAGAGTAGGGATTAACTCGTAAAAAAGCACGAGTATGTCAAGATGTTTTGATCCAAATGTCTTCGAAATTTCCAGGTAAGTCTAAAACCCAGTTACCTTCTTTTACATCGCTCATTCTGCCCCAGGCATATTCGCTGTTATGTGCTATGATAGGAGCATTTTTTATTCTGGTTCCCAACTTTTGCTCTACTATAATTTTCACGTTAGGCCGTGATAGCTTGGTAACCGAAGTAGATTTTTGCTGACTCGGGCGACCATTGATCTGGGATAGGTTTTTTTATTGTCTTTCGAAGCACATTGCTTGTATCATGGCAACTGATATACATTTCGCAAAACCGCAGAACGACCATTAACTACAAGTATTTGCCTACCATCTTACAATATTTGAACCGATTCTCATAAATTTGAAAGACAGAAGTGGCCCACGTAAAAAAAAAACCCTCACAAAACGTGTTTTTTACACATAAAATCCGAACGAAGCTAGATTTTCGAAAGCAGGTTCTCCGTTTTATCGTCAGCATTTTTTATTTTCCACACATTCGGTTCATGTACGTGTGAATTTCCCACGCAACAGTTTACCTCGACTTCAAACCGTCGTATCTCAACAACGGGTAAAGAGTATTGGATAAAAAAAAAAGTTTCAAATGTATCCATTTATCTATCCTAGCGCAAAGTTTGAATTAATTACGACAAGTTTAAAGTATAGAAGTGGCGCGGTTCAAAAGCCTCCCAGAAAAAAGTGTTTTTTGCATGTAAAACTCGAACAGTGTACATATAAATGATGCCATTAGCTGAGAGTTAATTTCAGCCTAATTAACATCATTCGCAAAAGAAATTAACTGATTCTCTAGTTTACCTGGGTTAAAGTACTGTAGACATACGTTCGAATGGCCGCTGGTCCGGGCTAAACCGATAACTTATTAGCCCATGTTTCTAGCTCCAGTGGGAACCAATCACGAAGATCTACCCATACAGCGGTTCTGCGCACAGCGTTCTCAAACATATTTAACTAGTTAACGAAATAATCCTTACTGCGCACACGTTGATATATTTTGCATGCATTTGCACAGTTCGCGCACATCGAATCACAATGAGGCAAGCCGACATAAATTGCATTACAAATAGAAGTGGGTGTCAGAACACTTCGCTGTGATTGTAAGTCAATAAAATATCATTTCAGAGTTTCTTAACTGAAAATTCGGAAGTTCAGTCATAACGCAGATGGCAATAAAAGTGAAATTATTTGGTTTTAGTACTGAGGCAGTTCACGTGACGTGTAGCTGTCAAGTAGCTTACAGTGCAACCAACATAATCCAGTACATTTAGCTCAAAAGGCCTCTGTGTATAGCAGAAGTTCGAATCTATCAAGTTGGCAATCGTAATCTTCGATTTTAAAGTATCATGGTGGGTTGTTCCAGTGTGTTGCGTAGTTGCATCAGAATTGCTGACGGCGTTTGAGGTATATAAAGACTCGCAGACGCAGTGGCTGTATCTGTTTTGTTGTAACGTGTGCACAGAAGATTACTTCGTAACGCTGCGTTCTTGCTGTCGCTACTAACGTAAGTAATGTGCAACAGCAGTTTAAATTTGTAAATCAATGATTTCTTCTGACGTTTCAGAAAAACAGAGTCGTAATAGTTCGTAGTTTTCGTGTCATGAGAAACTGATTTGTGCCTTAAGATCAGAATCGTCTTTCCTCACAACTTCACTGCACTTTTTTAAAATTAATATTACAATAAATTGTAATGACAAAGTGTAATGCGCGTCTGTTGGGTCTACGAAAAATGTAATTGTTGGGCAGCCACGAATTATTGACTTTTCATATTTTAAGTCTTGGATCACAATGTTTATTTGTAATCAGGTTAGTAATTTCGTTAGGTAACGACCATCTTCAGACCTAAGTAAAACTTGTTGCATTATTTCACGCAGTTTATACATATACCATACTTCAAGGAGTGCTACTGAGCCTCTGTTCATGAACAGTATGTACGCTTCAGTGGTGCACTTTACATACATACCATAGTTTTATTTGTTTGACGAATCCGAAATGGCTGATGATTTTGACTACAGTATCACATATAAGGCCTGATACTTGTAAAGCAACATGTTTCTACTCAGATCTGAAGATGGTCATTACCGGCCGAAATTAATAACCCGATTACAAATGAAAATTGTGATCCAAGACTGGTATTATAGTATTTTCCTGGATCACTGAAAACTTTTTCGTAGCTGTGTCATAACTACAAGTTATTGAATTCTAAACAAACCAATTTCAGTAGAATGAAAGAATGCATAATGTTCGGTATATTGAAATATATCGTACAACGTCACGACGTTGATGTAAAGCTCTGACTAACTTTATTAAGGGTTAATAGTCGCTGAAAGTTGCCCAAACGATACCTACAGCATACTCGAGTTTTAAGAATTTTCTAATCGCATTTAGAAGATAAAATATGTATTAACTTTCACGGAATAAAGAGGGACGATAATATTTGCAAATTACATGATATTTGTCTTCATACACCCAATGAAACTTTCACAACCATCGTCAGTCATTTGACATCTGCCACTGGAAGATGACGTCGTCTGCTTTACCATACATTGCAGTATTTAACTTCACGCAGTCATGCCGTTCCCACAGATTTTCTGTTGTCATGTAACCAAATCAATTACATCGCTTTCTTGGTCTGCACCTCCCCCGAAATCCTGTGAAGAGCTAGCGCTACTTCCTGTACGCGACCTTGTCACTCACTTTCCGGTTTCATTGTACTCTTGATTGCTTTTTCCACTTCAAAGTATTCCTTGCTTCGTTTCTTTCGCTGCCTGTCGTAGTAATCACTAACATACATTTTTCCAATGTCTACTGAGCAGTCTGTAACTCAGAATAATTTCTTCAAGTCAAACCTGGTGAACTCTTTTGAACATATCAGAAGTGGTGTTTTGAAAACTTGTTTAGTTTACCAAAAACAAACAAGACCGTATTTACTCATTTTCTTGTTCTGGCCATTCAGTCATTGCCTTAAACTAACCTAAATACAAAAACTCGTAAATACGTTCCATGAATTCTTTGATAAATTGTGTGATTTTCTTTTCAGTGTGCCGGCTATAGATTGTTAGTTCAATTGAGTTTGATACTCCAGGCCTGCTTTCAAAGCTTACACCCAAAGTCTGTGAGTTTAGCCACACTGTGTGTGTGTGTGTGTGTGTGTGTGTGTGTGTGTGTGTGTGTGTGTAGGTTGCATTAGTGATCAGTGACTTTACCCAATATTTCTCTGTTCACTTATTTTGTTCATGATTTGCAAATGATCCATTTTCCTGTTCTGGCTTCTAGTGCCACTTTGTTACTTTGGTTGATTAAAATCCAAGTTTCTTTTCTGTACAGTCAGTGATAATATTGTCTGTAATTCTTTTTGTCTTGGCTGTTTTCTTTCTTGAGAAGCGGGGGTTACAACATTGTTCGAGGAATGCACACACGTTATAAATCATTTTGTAAGTTACTTTACCTTTACTTTGCCCTAAGATGTAACTACTTTTATTGAAACACTGTCTCAAGGTAATTTTCTGTCTGTATATCTTGAATGGCTTCATACACCTCATTTGGCATTCTCAGTTGCAGTGTGATTGTGTCTACCCTCAAGAGCTTGATTGTAGTGGCAGGTTTGTAGTGTAGTTGGTTTTGAATTGGCAAAGGGAGGTTGTAGAAACAGATTGACTTTTAAAATAGCCTATATTTGCTCCATATTTAATACACTTTGCATAAAAAAATGTAAAACTGCAAATTAGGCCTAAATGCAGAAAAACTGTATTATTTAGTGGAGAAATCTGAAACAAATAATTTTATTTACAAAATTTTTGAGTGTTTGATTTTTAAACTATGGGTTTTATATTCATTTAACCATTTATATAATAATGTAAAATGAGAGTGTTAAAAATAGTAGTAGTAGTAGTAGTAGTAGTAGTAATAATAATAATAATAATAATAATAATAATAATAATAACTATTATTATTATTATTATTAAAGAGTGAATACTCCTTTGGGTATAATGAAATGTGAAGCTGGGTTATGTACAGCAGTGCACAGATAGTAGAACTTCTGTGCTTTAGTCACCTGCACAGATTTGCTCTGTTCCCAGACAAAAGGAAATACTCTGTAGTGAAACCACTTTATAAGAGTAGTAAAAAGAGATAATGTAAACAGGGTCAGGGAATTTTCTTTGGTACCAGTGTTTTTAGAAGTTTTTGATGATATAGCAGTGTAGAGGAGGGTAGTGTACACAATTTGCCTCCACGATGATCATGAATTGACACTACCGATCACAATGCCTGTCCTTTACTGAGCTAAATTACTCTTGGTGTGTGTACAGAGCTGCTCTAAAATATGACACCTTGTGAGAAAATAGAGTAAAAAAAAAAAAAAGATCTTTAATGCAATACTTTACAAGAAAGAGTGTCTCAGAATTTGTACTATATCATCTGTGTAAATATATTCCAAGGGTTTGTTGTGACAATATTGACTCATTCAGGAGAAACTGTGACATTCATTCAGTGAACACTAGATGTAGATTAGTACACACTTTGATAACACTTTTGTAAGTATTGATTTAGCAGATTTCCTTTTCGGTAGGCTGCCAGAGTAGAGCAGTCATCTTCAAATATTCAGATACAATTCAAAAGTTTTCTGTTTAGTCGCTTACAGCTGTTATTTATTTATTGCAATGAAAATTAATTTCCTTTTAGCTATATTTTATTTTGACATTTATTGCACATATGTGTAATCAATTTCTAGACAGTATTGTCTTCATATGGATTGTACATAAATGAAATAAACATCAAAATAAAGTAGAAAACGCTAATTTCAAACATTTCCTCATTGCTGATGCCTCCCATTCTATTCAGGAGTTTCTTACAATAATTGAGAAATTTTTCCCTGTACTGTGTTGTTTATTTGCATACTCACAATTTTTATGCTTTATTTTTTTGTTTATAAATTTTCTAACCTTCATTTTGTAAACTAAATACTGACAAGTAACTGTAGCTCACATGGCCCCTTTGGAACCTGATAAATGAATAAATATGTGAAATAAGAGTAATGCAAAGGGTTGGAGGGTACGGAATAACTTAAATCTTATTAGCAACACTTCCAGAATATCATTATTTTCTCAGTTGAACATCTGCCAGTTTGGCCTGTAAGAAGTCTTAAAATACTGTTGCAGTTTTCTTTAAGTTGTTAGCTACAGTTTAGTTCCGCATATTATTTTGTGCCCCTACTACAATTTGCTCCTAACGTTTGCTTATCTGCAATACTTGTCATGTTGCATTTGAAACTTTCTTTTGTATGGTTTACATTGTGCCTGCAGCATAGATTAGATGATTAGATTAGATTAGTTTTTCGTTCCATAGATCCGTGTTGAGGAGATCCTCGTGGATGTGGAACATGTCACCCTTTTTTTTTTTTTAAGTAATCAGTTGTGATACATTTGTTAAGTTTTGTTTGATTTATTCATGTTTGTAGCCTATAGCCTTTATTTTATTAACTCTGTAAACTTGTTACGTAATGTAATGTGGCATACCTCTGTGCCATTACATATATTCTCATAATCTACTTTTTTTTACCCAGTACCTTTGTATCCAATTTACTTTTCATCTTAAGTGTCAGTAATCAGCTGTACTGTAAAGTAGTATGGGACTGTCAGATCCTGCATATCTCTCTCTCTCTCTCTCTCTCTCTCTCTCTCTCTCTCTCTCTCTCTCTCTCTCTCTCTCCCTCTCTCCCTCTCTCCCTCTCTCTCCCTCTCCTCCCTTTTCTTCTTTTATATAGAAAGAAACTTCCACATGGGAAAAATATAATAAAAACAAAGATTCGAAGACTTACCAAGCGGGAAACCGCCGGCAGACAGGCACATGAACAAGACACACAAACACACACACACAGAATTGCTAGCTTTCGCAACCGATGGTTGCTTCTTCAGGAAGGAGAGGGAAAGACGAAAGGATGTGGGTTTTAAGGGAGAGGGTGAGGAGTCATTCCAATCCCGGGAGCGGAAAGACTTCCCTTAGGGGAGAAAAAGGACAGGTGTACACTCGCGCGCGCGCGCGCACACACACACACACACACACACACACACACACACACACACACACACACACACATATATCCATCTGCACATACACAGACACAAGCAGACATATTTAAATATGTCTGCTTGTGTCTGTGTATGTGCGGATGTATATGTGTGTGTGTGTGTGTGCGAGTGTACACCTGTCCTTTTTTTCCCCTAAGGGAAGTCTTTCCGCTCCCGGGATTGGAATGCTCCTTACCCTCTCCCTTAAAACCCACATCCTTTCGTCTTTCCCTCTCCTTCCTGAAGAAGCAACCATCGGTTGCGAAAGCTAGCAATTCTGTGTGTGTGTTTGTGTGTCTTGTTCATGTGCCTGTCTGCCGGCGGTTTCCCGCTTGGTAAGTCTTCGAATCTTTGTTTTTATTATATATATATATATATATATATATATATAATTTCTCCAACACCCTCATGGCTTTGAAGCTTCCTGAGCTGGACTAGAACTTGAAACCAGAACCTTTGCCCATCACGGGAAATTGCTCTACCGATGGAACTAGCCATGTACAACCTACAGCTTTACTTCTGACAGTGAGAGCTATGGTGACAGTTCATGAGTCATGCATGGACAGCTCAACTGGTAGAGCAGCTAACTGAGAGACAAAGGTTCCTGGTTCAAGTCCTGGTCTGGCACACAGTTTTAATCTGCCAGAAAATTTCTAATCAGTACATGCTCTGTTGCAGAGTGATAATTCATTCTGGATCCACACAAATTATTACCACGCAACATTCACCCAGACATGTTGACTACATTCAGATATCCCATTTTACATGGCAAAGCAGATGACAGTGCGGACTAGAGTAAATGAATAATGACTTTAAAATCAAGAAGAGACTGTTGGTATGAGACAGTGCAGCAGTAGCCTGGTTGTTAAATTGGAGAACTTGAATGTGGTTGGCAATCTCTATATAAACAATCTCTATATACACACAGATTTCACCATTTAATATAAGATTATAGAGAAATAGATGTATATTCATTGTATAGTATTTGAGATCTTAGGTTAGAATTATTCTGATGCAGCTCATGTGTAGGTAACATGCAAACTGACACTATTATTAAATGCTTTTGCAGTACCCAGACTTTTGTCAGAGAGAAGCAAAGATGGTAGAATCAATGAGCATATCGTACAAAGTGTATCTGGAAGATGGAACAGACACTACCGAAGTACGACGTTTTGGGATTGATCGCAGTCTTGCTTTCAAGTTCAGTTTCCTAAGAGAGAAACTCCAGAAAGTATTCCCATCACTGCAGAATAGGAACTTTTATGTTTCCTGGAAAGGTAAAATCACAAATTCCTCACTTCTATTAAAGTTTGAATTTTTAATTAATACTTCATTTGAAAACTTAAAACAACATATTAATAGGGTTGGTTTTTACCCAACAGATCAGGAAGGTGACATAATTACAATATCATCTGATGAGGAACTCACATTAGCACTGAGTGAGATGAATACAGACGTAAGAAAGTTGTATGTTGCTGTCAAACCTGAAGAAACTTTAGCTCCCGATGCAGAAATGCCTGAAATGGGTCGACCAATAGATGGTAAGATCTTGTCAGATCTCTTATCTTTCCCTCTTTTTCTTTTCAAATTAATGTTTGCAGTTGTAATTATTATCCATAATGATGCAATGTTGCTTTTGTTTTAAGGTCCTGCAGTTCACGAGGGAGTGACTTGTGATGGCTGCAACAAGCTGATTGTTGGTTTCAGATACAAGTGTGCTGTTTGTCCTGATTTTGACCTCTGCTCTTCATGTGAAGGCTTTGGAATGCACGATGAACATTTCATGATACGTATTTCAAAACCAATTAAGTGGGTATGTGAGATTGTATAATTGCTTTTGTGGTTGTGTTTCTTTTTGTGTGTTTGCATGGGAGGGGGGGAGGGGGGTCTCATATAAGTTATAGTCTATAGTCTTCATGCCTTGCTGTAAAACAGTGTATTTAGAGATAACAGACTTGTGATCCACACACTGATGACTTAATGGTGTCAGGTGTTTATCAACTTTCATATATTGCATTGAAAAAATTTTTGAAGATTTTTGGGTATTGTGGTGGGTGCAAACAAATGTAGAAATGTCAAACATTCATTTATAAAATAAAGTAGTATGCTAATTTCTCATACAAAGTTCTTTTGTATGTGTTCCAGCGTTCAACTTACAGCCGACGTTTGGCACATCATATGGCCAAGTGGTCCCGCCAGTCTGAAACTCACAGGCATCACCACCAGCGTCGCACAAACAATGTGAAAGGTGTTAATGAAAGCAATGTGCAGTGCCCATACAGAAGGTCCTACAGTGAACATCCTGGTTGGTTGGAGTATCTCTGCAGCCAGCTAGGTGAATGGGTCAATCTTCCAGGAGAGGTTGAAATTCCTCCAAAGGCAGGCAATACTGCCACTACCACAGAAAATACTACACCAAAACCTTCAACTTCAAGTGCAGCAGAGTGCACAGAAGGTCCACAGGGAACAGCAACACAAAGGAATTCTAATCAGCAGAGAGATACAACTTATTTACAGAATGTGGGTGAGACTGTTGCAGCACTGCTTAGTCCACTGGGTGAGTTTATATTGTTTTCCTTGATTGTATATTTTCTAACCATATAATAGGGAAAATATCAGTTCACTATCAAATGTGCAATAAAGTATAAGAATGTGTTATCAAAATACAAAAGCAGCATTGAAGTAGTAATGATGAGCAATAGATAGTATTGGAAGCATAATTTCTTTGTTTCAATGTGATATAGTTATTGGTGACACTGGTTTTGAAAATTATGTAAACTCACACAAAAATATTCAACACAATAATAAAACATCGAAAAACAATTTTTCCGTACTTACGTAGTAATATTTTTGCTTGGCTTACACTTCTTTCGAGCACAGTTAAATTAATATTAGTTATATCAGTGCAAATAATCAGTTTTTGAAAACCTACTCACCAATTGGCAGCAGGAGGAGACACGTATAAAGGTACTAAAATTTCAGACAATAAGAAATTCAGCCTTCAATTGCAAGGTAAAATTTCTTTAGTTTACCTAGGTTTTGATGCCAATAATGGTATCTTCTTCAGAACAAAAATTATTTTGAGGGCCAAACATTGGCCATGTGACAGATCTGTTCTGAAGAAGATACCATTATTGGCATGGAAACCTAGGTAAACTAAAAATAATTTTACCTTGCAACTAGAGGCTGAATTTCTTATTGTCTGAACAATTCACAGTTGCTGAAGTGCTGCATTATGTTAAAGATTTGTACTGAAATTTGCAAGCTTTTGGAGCCAGTGGCTCTTTCTGTCAGAAAATTTGAAGGGGAAGGAAAGAGGGGTGAAGCAAAAGGACTGGGGAGGCTTAGGAAATGGGAGAAGTTCAGAAAAGTCTACCAGAACCCGGAGTCAGGGGAAACTTAATGGACAGGATGAGAAGGAAAGACTGCACCACTGCACGAGATTTGAAAACCTGAGAACTGAAAGGTGGATGATGGGTAATACGGGTGACGAAGATTACTGACAGAACATTGTATATGAGTTAATAACAGTGGAAAGCTTAAGTGCATTTTATGTGGTAGATGTGGGGAGCAGGAAAAAAAAAATAGACAAGTTAGAAAATGAAAGCTATAGAAAGCTAAAAGGAATGAAAAAACTGAAGTAAATTAAGGCCAGGTTTAGGGCGAGAGTGAAGAACATGTTGTAGTGCCAGCTTCTACCTGCGGAGTTCTGAGAAACTGGTGACTGGGGGGAAGAATTCAGATGGTGTGTGTGTGTGTGTGTGTGTGTGTGTGTGTGTGTGTGTGTGTGTGTGTGTGTGTGTGTGGTGAAATAGGCGTGAGGTATTGACAGTCATGTTGGAGACCATTTTCTGCAGCACGGTTTTGTGCACTGCCAGTATACATCCTCTGCCTACGCCTATTCATCCTAGTTTTTATGGAATGAAAAGCTTGGAGTTCTGCTGAGGACATTAGGGTCATATTGTAGGGACCAGAGGAAGGACTGAAGCAATGCTGTATGTTGGGACTGTGGTTGGAACTGTTCCAGACAGGGTTCAATGTTAGGTTTGCTGTTGGAAATGTATTGTTATTGGGTCACAAAGTTATATTTTCAGTTGACATTGTGTGTGAAGGAAAATAGGTCCTTTACCAAAGCTGCATGTTTAAATGCAGATTTAAAGCTGAAAGATCCTTTGATAACACAAATAATTCACGATGTCTGAGAACACTGTACTGTCGTGACTTGTTGTTGTGGTATTGAGTTGTTATTGCTCTGGTAGGCAGTGGTAAAAGCTGGGGGATGTTAAGAAGGTTGGTCAAAATGGTTTGTAGGAGATGAGTGGTGGTTGATGGTGTGGCTGTTTAGATAGCTGGAGAGGGACTGGAAGGGGAAAACGATTGTTGTTGTCGTTTAGAAGAAGGTGGGTAGCTTTCTGATGTGAAGTCTGTTCTGTCGTTGCAGTTTGAAGTTGGCTTGGTGGGTGATGCCATTCAAGGAAACATGGGAGTCAGATAACTGCAGGATTTTGTAAGGGAAGAGAAGTTTGGTGAAGTGGAAATTGGTCGACGAGCCACATGGGTCACAGATAAGGTGGGGGAAGTGCAAAAGATTGCTGTATTTGAGGCTGTAAAAGGGATTGGTTTAAAGTAGGATTACATCCAGAAACAGGGACCTTCAGTGTTAGGCCTTTGGGGTTAACTCCCAGGGACAAGGGAGGTTTCAAGAAACAGAATATGGGACCTTAGTTTTGTTGCTGTTTTTGAAAGGACCAAATGTAATATGTGATGAGATTTGTTGTGGCTAGAGAGGAGGGTTTGTAGTGTTAAGGGATGGTGGGAAAGGCAAAAAAGAAGCTGCGGGGGGAGTAAGAAAAATGTGATAAATGAGCGGTGAGATCAGAAAAATTCATACGAGAATCATGAACAGACTTAACAAGGGGTAATAAATGGGTGAGAATTTCTCCTCTTCCTTCCCCTTCAATCCTTCTGCCATGAGGAGGAGTCACTGGCTCTAAAGGCTTTCAGGTCTCAATAACTGTTCCCTCCTGCCATCACATAATATTAGTTATTGTATCATTCAGATTTCTTTTACCAAATTCATGTTGAATTCTTTGATCAGTGATGTTTCCCTTTCTGCAGTTATCCAGGTTTTACCAGATATTGGTGTATGTCAGAGATGTTAAGCTGACAGTGATAAGCTCTGTCAATTCACTAATACTTACTGTCCATGCTTCAGTGAGTTTGTTTGTGATGAGAGACTAGAAACCATCACGTTCCTTGCATAAAGCAAGTCTTCCCATTCCCTTATAGTGATCTCAGTTTGGATTTTCTGTGGCTGCTGCAATTTTTTGGGTTAATTCCAGGAGATTCTATTTTGGAAAGAATCCAGTCAGTTCGCTCTCCCTTCTTGTGCAATCAATTTGATGTTAACGTTGATCATGAGTAAAAATTGTACCAACTTCTTGTTCTATTGTTGATCATTTATTTCTGCTCCCATATTTTGCACACACCAGTGAAATCTACAGTGGTCAGAATGGGATAACCTCTTCTAGTAGTGGCTTTGCAAAGAAAGTTACCGAAACAGGTGCTTGACTGAGCAGATAAGCAGCAGTAGTGTCAGTAGGCAGTGGTCAAATCTAGTGGCAGCATCCATGAACTATAGTGTCACAGTACAGAGAGGGATCTAGCTTTCTTCTATATGTTGTGTGGTATTAAAGTGGATAAGAGAGCTGCAGTTAGAAAGGCAACAGCAAAAAATTATGGTGGTTTACAAAAATTCATTGCAAAGAACCAAACCATGCTTGTAAATGAATGGAATGAGAGAGGACTGGATGTGAAATCCCTCTATGTCCACTCTTACAGTTTTCTGTAAATTACTTCACTCTTGCACTACAAAGATAATAATGAATACCTTGTACTCTTCATTGCCCATCTTATCTTTTCTAATGATTTTAGGTATAGTTCTTTGTGTCATCATAACCTTCAAGGAATTACATTTAACATTATGGTAATTCAGTTGTTCTAAGTAAATGAGAATGAGAGTAAGTATGGAACATTTACCCATTTGCTACAGTGTTTGGTTTAAAAATGTGGAAAAGTGCCTTCTTTGCTGTTATCCATTCTAAATTCCCAACATTGCTGAAGTGGTAATCCACAAGGCTTTCCTTTGCCAGCATTATCATCAAGGGCTGCATTTTCATGTCAAGAAGTCTTAAAGATTGCTCTCAGGCATTGTATCCAGTCATTTCTATTATCTATACTTCTATAGCACTTCCCCAATTGAATGTAGCCCTGTTGAATGAGAAAGTAGTATCCGATGAGGAATTATTCTAAGCAAAATAACAAGTGCAATAACTGTTAACAGTATTGATTTCTGTAATACACATGTAAAAGAATCAATGTAGTTTTCTATTTTTGGGTCCTTTCTCAGTTTTGTAAGGAAGCTTGTTACATGTGGTGGGGCTGTGGAAACTGTACAGATCTATATCTTATTTTCTGTACTACAAAATTCACGTTTGATTGCATTTCATTGTGATTTTAATCTTCCTTAATGATATATAAGCAGGGCAGCTAGGTTTTAAAATTCCTCGTTTGGACTTGCTGCTCTTGCACTTGTGATGATTGCAGTTCAAGTTATGGCAAGTGGACATTGTATCCAATAATTTTAAAACTCAGTTAAGTCATTACTACAGATGCAGTTACTTGAAATTACTTTTTACCATGGTTTGTCCCAGGTACTCGAATTTTGGTGTGGTCTTCATTCCTGGAGAATCAGGAAAGTGCTAACCATGTTCTACAAAGTTGTGCTTAGTAAAGCTTTATTCGTATAGAATTTGATTGTAAGAATCTTTAAAATTCATGCATAACAAAATATATAAAAAATCTGTCATTTAGTTTGTTGATTTATTTGTGTTTGAACAGGAATAGATGTTGAGATCCAGCTTAAGGACAAGAATCAGAAGCTGACAGGTGAAAAGCAGGATACTCCCCAGGGTGCAGCTCAGGCCAAGGAAGCAGAGAAAACTGCACAGGCCAAGGACTCAGAGAATACTGCACAGGCCAAGAAAGCAGAGAATATTGCCCAGGCCAAGGAAGCAGAGAAGAATGTCCAGTTTGGGGAGGCACAAATGGCAGAGGCGGCTTCCGTGTCAGAGCCCATGGAAGTGAGTCCAGAGACTCCGTCAGCCCCACCAGAACAACATTCCAGTGAATCAGAAGAGTGGACTGTCCTCATACCAGGTAAAACAATCTCAGCAAAGTTCAGTATTGTTTATGAGTGATTTGTCAGCCGACAACAACACTTTCAGTGTTGTAAATACTTTGTCCTAATGTATGTCTTTTATTCTCTCTCTCTCTCTCTCTCTCTCTCTCTCTCTCTCTCTCTCTCTTTCTTTCTCTCTTTCTCTCTTTGTAGCCTCTTCATAATTCACATTACTATTTTGGTGGTTGGTTAGCATGGGTAAGAGGCTGTCACCAACGTGTTGCTTGGTTTGGACATCACAGTGCTTTCAAGGTGTGGTTGTATTGGAAGTAGTGTTCCCTTGTCTTCCTCCAATCTTTGAACTGACTACTTAGTCATTATAAAGAGACCTACAGTTAAAATTGGACTCCGAATCATGTGTTGTGAAATGTTGAGTGGCAGGTAGAAGCTATAGGCCTATACCTGACTCTGCATAACAAAGTGATTGACAGGTGCAGGCTTATCGGTTTGCTGTTGCCTGCACATGCAATATTGCTTTGGCAGCAACAGCTGTGAGATTCAGTTCTCAGTCTGTTCACATTTCCTTTAAAATGCAGTATAGAGTTCACTTGGCAATATCATAACAGCTTTCACTTCCTTCTCACTTGTGCTGCAAGATCTGGATGTTCTTTATCATAAACCAAAATTAAATCAGTATCGGGAAACAGAACACTTGACTGAAACAAACTACAACAGTTTAGTTAGAAGCTGCAGTAGTTGTATGCAGCTGAGTGTGGTTACAGGCATTTGAGACAAGAGTGTGATAAGACAACCATGCACAGAACGAAAGACGCTACTTGGCTCATACTGTGGTCAGCTGTGACTTTGGTAGGTGTACTGAAAACAAGTAACTGTCAATCACTTTGTTATACTGATCTGGCTATAACCCCAAAACTTTAGATTGTAGTATGGAACTTAACCTTTGAGATATTGGACTAGTTTAAATACCCTTTAATTCCTTTGGTAACACAAAGTTCTTCCTTTTATATTTAAGCCTACCAGATTTTATGTAAAAAAAAATTATAATAAGGCTAAATGGAAAAAAAGAAAATGATTGTGAGGTGTCACAGCAACTCGTGTATATCTGATTTTATTGCAATCTAAGAAATCCTGTAGTGCTTCCATAGGACAATGTAATCTGCTCTCTCAAAGCCACTCATTGCTTTCCTACAACATTGTTTTCATTACACAACCAATACAGTAAGTTTCTTGTGGTATTTTTCTCTTGCAGGCTGACTTACTCAGATAAAAATGGTCTTCAGGGGTCAAAGTTAGCAAATTATTGTACTTTGGTTGATTTAAATTTTAAGTTGAATATTGCTATTTGCTAATGACATATCAGCATTCCTGATGGGTATTGTATTAGTATTTATAATTCCCCACAATATCTTAGAATAGATAATAATGTTTTTATAGCTTTCTTCATTGGCAGTCAGAAGAGGGATTTTATTGGCATATTGTTATGTTTCCTTTAGTTGATACTATATGCTTATTAATTTAGTTTTTTTGCAAGTTGTGAACTAACAAAAATAATTATCAGTTCTTATTTCTGAATTTGCGTACACATCTTTTGTAACTTTAACAGCAGTTTGAAACACATTCAGCAATTTTTATAAAGTCCAAAGAGCCCACTTGTGTGTCTGAACTTAGTTTCTTTTTTAAAAGAGAAGGAAGAGTGCATGTATATGGAGGTGTAAAATACGCTTAAGAAAAAGTTAGATGTACTGAGACGTTACACAAAGTGCAAACCTGCAATTTGTATAATTAGAGGCATTTCATGTGATAAACATAGCTTTAGAAAAATATCTGTTATGCTGCAATTATCATGATTCAAGGTTCATGTAGCCTGTTGTGTGTCGTAATAATAGAATTATAAAATAAATAAAAATAAATGACTGAAAAAAGTGCAAAGCTACGATGATTGGCACTTTAACAAAGATTATTCAAGATTCTAGTAAATCATGTGAAATATGGTAAGGAACTTTTTTTGCCTATCTCATGTACAGACATGCCAAGGCAAAAATTTGTCACAGGTATTCATCACATTTGCCCTACTGCAATTGAGTAATCGTTCTCTAAGTTCTGGCAAGTTCACCAATCTGCTGTTAACAGTAATCAGAATGAGAAATATGGCTCCTGTGTTAATGATCTGGGATGTAGGACACAACAAAGGTAAAAATAAATTATAATGGCTGGGAGCTGATGAGGCTGGTCATTAGGGGAAATTGGAAAACTTGTGGAGAGCATGGATAGATGCTGTGCAATAATAAAATAAATATGGGACAGGAACATAGTGGAAAATTAATGACTTGGGAAAAAGTTATTAGGACAATTATAAACTTCTATCTCCTTCCAGTGTGTCCGTTACATGTATTAAAGAGATTTCTAACATCGAAAGAAAAATGCTTGATATATTCAGCCATTCACTCGTCATAAAAATGACAAACACAAGGAATTAAATATTCCAACAAAAAGGTTGAATGTCTTCTGAACATTGAAATCATGAGAGATCCAGCAAAAGACAGAGGGATAAATGTAGCAGCAAAAAGGTATCATGAAGCATAAGCTGGTATGCATATTTTGATAGCTAAAATAAAGTGGAGAAAATGTTTTAATGGTAAATCATTCTTTAAATTTTCAAAATTGGTAAGTGGCAGAAGCTAACTTGAGTATTTGACAAGCCTATTAATTGCATGTGAATGGATAAATGTTGTAGAATGTTGTCATGGAAATAATCATCAGGGTTAATAGCAGAAAATGGAGTGTTTCCTTTATATAAGAAAATACTTATGTCAACAAACTATTAAATACACTGTGAATGAGGACAGAAGCAATAGCTAAATGTTCCTGTAGAAAAAAATGTCTATTGTAGATTTACCAGATTTAGCACATGCAGAATTGAGAAGACTCTAGACAAATTCTTGTGTGAAAGTTTTCTTAAAAAAATTTAAGTCCTTTAACACCAAGGAACTCGAATATTTCTTCATCTTTCTTACAAACAAACCACATATGAACTGTAAGGCTTTAGCTATTACTAATCGTAGGTAGTACAGAGGTACATGCAGTTGGTCTTTCCATCCCCCATCCACGAACAGAACAAAGGAAAAAATAAACATTTCTGGGTTAGAGTGAATAGTATGTTTTGTTATGTAGATGTAATTTTTAGAATACTGGCCAGTGGTCAAATTCTTAAATGAAATTCAATGTGCCTTTGGAGCACATTTCTATGATGTAGCAGAAATGACGAATTTTAAATTATACAGGTGAATCTTTTGAAGAAAGGCACAACTCAAGGTGTAAAGCAAAATCACGTGCTTTATACTATGTCTATACACACACACACACACACACACACACACACACACACACACACACACACGCGTGCATGCTCCGATGATACACCTCATAGAAAAATATTGGCTTCAAGATATGTGGATGATAAGGCAATGTACTGGAAGATATTCAAACTATACAAAATGCAGGCTGAAACATCAACAAAGTTTACAAAGGAATTGCATAATTTTGAGTAGTCCTGTGCACTATCACAAATGCCACCATTCTCTACAAAATTGGGTAGTCTCATGTGTTTACAGTATTGCAATTTTCTTGTTGAAAACCTTTTGATTCCATTGTTCAATTTTATTATGGATACAAATTATGAGGGTATGTTTCAATAAACATTGTGCTATGCTTTCAGATAATGTTGGATCTCCAAATCCTGTAGCCAGTAAAGCCGTTGACGAATTACTAAAGACTCTTGAGGAACCTTATTATTGTCCAATATACCCTAGAGTGGATGATGTGATTGCAAGAACACGTGAATTAGAACTTCAGTCCATTACAGGTACCTGTCACACTGCTACAGCATGCTGTTAGTTAGCATTCAGGAGTTCTAAATACAAACTGAATCCTTTGAGAGATGCACAACACAGGGTGTGGTTTTAGAAAAGAATATAAAATAAATTTATTTACAGAACGATATTTTCACTCTGCACTAGAGTGTGCACTGATGTGAAACTTCCTGGCACATTAAAACTATGTGCCAGACCGAAACTCCTATTCAGAACCATGCCTGTGAAAGGCAGAGGTCCCAAATTTGAGACTCTGTCCAGCACATAGTTCTTAATCTGCCAGGAAGTCTTAAAATTGTTTATATCTCATTCATTTACATCTCATAAGATGCCACAAAAGAATATATATTTTTTTTTTAATTTGCCTAACATTTAAAATTATCTGATGGTTTTTTACTTCAAACCTGAACCTTGTGTTGCTTGCAAATAGAAGAATGGTCCACTGCTTAGTTAAACTGAGGAAGTTTCATTTTAGTGTTGACTACCTTAGTTGACAAGGGAACTGTTTGCTTAAACATTCAAACTGGCTGCAATTTAGGTCTGGCTGGGTATCCTGTATGCCAGACATTCCATTGGCTTGGACGTTCAAATTGATCAATTTAGGTCTGACCTCTTTGGGTATCTACCTCCAAATTTCAGGTGTTCCCACAACAGATACAAAGCATCAAAATGTTGCTGTGTGGCAAGGAAAATGCTATGGAAAGTCCTTCGTTGAATAGAAACAATAACAGTAACAACTCTTTATGTAATCTTAAGCTTCGGCAAGACGGAGGCACTTGTTCAGTTTATTCTCAGTCCCTGGTGTGTTCATTGCATTCAACCGGTCCTGCAGTTCATCTCACACTTTTCACTGAGGATAACAATGTCACCAGCAAACCTTATCATCAATATCCTTCCACCCTGAATTTTAACCCCACTCCTGAACTTTCTTTTTATTTCTGTGATTGCTGCTTCTTTGTGTGTATTTAACATTTGGAATGAAACACTAGAACTTGTAATACAGCCCTTCTAATCCAATAACTTCATTCCCAGTCTTCTATACGTAGTATTCACTTTTGGTTGTTGTACATACTGTCTTGTACATACTAGCTTTTGGTTGTTGTACATACTGTCTGGTACATACTAGCTTACACATATTTTCCCGAGGATTTGAACATCTTGCACCAGTTTACACTGCTGAATGTTTTTTCAAGGTCAGTAATCTTACAAACGTGTCTTTATTTTTGTTATATCTTGCTTCCATTGTCAAGTGTAATTTCAGATACATCACCTTTGAGTAATATACCCTGACCTGCATATACTGATTGCTAAAAATGTCAGAATTCATAAGTGAGTTTCAAATGATCTGATAGACTTCTGTATGAAACCAGTCATTCGCAGCAAGTTTCCTCTCTTGCTTTCTCCTATGTATGAATTATAAGAAATGTAAAAAATTTATTTTTGAGGTATCTAGCAGTTCCGATGAACTTATTCCATAGTATAAAAAAATATGTTGATGAATTTATTCCGGCAGGTTTTAATTCTTAATTATTACTCTGCTCTGCTATTATTTTGAAAAATTTTTGTCACATAGTTAGTTACTGTCTGCATCAGCATTTCGCCAATTAATGTCTTCATATTTCTTTACAGATCCAAAAGTGGCAAAAACACTAAAGCAGCTACTAGCAATGGGATTCACAAATGAAGGAGGTTGGCTGACACAGTTGATTCAAATCAAGGATGGAAATATTGACAGAGTTTTGGATGTTCTGCTCCCTGTTAAGAAGTAGAGCTTCCAGAATAATTATGAGATTGAAATATTTGTAAATGTATGGTCTTATTGTAGAAAAAAATGTGTATGCTGTACTTTTATTATTCAGTTGATCATTTTAGTTTCCAAAATAATTTGTAAACCCATCTGACATATGTTATCTAATGTTACTGAATGTTTTACTTATAAAACATATTGTATTATCATTCCTGACCGATTTTTAAGATACACTGTAACCGTTTGCTACTTTACAGTGTACCTAAGGATACTGCAAATAGGCTTATTCTGTTAACTCTTTAGTTACCAGTATGGTACCTAAAATGTTATTAATTCCATTTGTAACTACACCATATTGTAGTACATTAACCCATATAGAGGACCCATCTGTGTCATGCAAGCAAATGCTCCTCGTAGGTGCTCCTTAGTTAATGGTAGTGTTAGTTCCTCAATTTGCACAAATTAAAAGTATGCTTCTTGTATGTATTATTAATGATTTGTTGATTTATAGTGTTGGCATATCTTTCTAAAGATGTTGCTTTTAATATAGACTGGTAGTATGTAAATATGGTACGTGACAGTATCTGATTGTCTTTCATTGGTTTAATTTCTATTACTGTAATTTCCTATTAGTACTGTATGAATCTTAAATACCAATAAATTCATTGTTTTCTGAATGGTTTTGCTGTAAACTTGTATATCTGTGTAGTAGAATAATACACATTGAGATACAAGGAATATCAGCTTGTACACATCATGCAATTCTTGTGCTTTTGTTGTAGTCATGAACCATACGTGCAAAAATTTTAGTTCAACTGAGGCCAGCACTGTAGAGCAAAAACAGATTTAAAATTCAACAAATTGTCAAGTGTGTAACAACATGATATTCACACTTCCAGGCATTGCATTGATGAAGAGATGCAGTGGAAAGGGGAGAAGGTGCAGCAGGAGAAGTTACAGTGGTTAGTACAGTTTTATTCAGGGAGTCATGGTCCATAATAGATTTTATAAAGAAGTATTTACTACCAAAATGTGATGTACTGACAGTGCACAATAATGCCACATCTGCATTCATGTGATCATTCAATGTTATCACATTGCTTTACCTTTTATGAGGAGAAATAGATGACTGAAGCACTGTGTAGCTTGGTTATTAGCCCATAATATCCACCCTCACTTGTCACAGAACACAATATCCAGGGTTAGACACTGAATAAAGGGAGAAAGCAGGCTAAGAAATGTGGCACACAAAAACCTTTTATGTTAGTGTTTTTTTCCCTAATTTACTATAAATATTCAAAGTGAGCACTAGTTACATTTTCCCGGTCTGAGAAAGCCATTGAAATTAATACAGAATAAGTTAGTTTGGTATTAAACAGGTTGATATGCGATTAGTAGATCAAGAGAAGACATTATTTGCGTATACATTTTTTGCTTGTGTTTACTACTTTGTTAGTTTTTGTGTGCTCCGATTATTGTCTTATGTTGAGGCCAGTTCAAATTTCCTATCCCTGTTTGTTGTGCCTAAATGTCACAAGCAGGATAACTATTATTCTTTTGATCATGTTATCAAATAATTGCTTACAGAAACTAGTATATGTGCAATTGCTATGAATTCAAACAATAGAAAATCCAGGGTGGAATAATGGCAATATTATGAAAAGGATGGATTGCTACTCACCATATAGCAGAGATGACGAGTCCTAGGCAGGTACAACAAAGAGACTACTAAACACGTAAGTTTTTCACAGTCTGTCTGCTGAAGGCAGACTGAGAGCAACTGTACATGAGAGGAGAAGCAGTCTGTGTGGTGGGGTAAAGGTGAGGAGGAGGAGGGGGGGAGAGGGAGGGGGAGAGAGAGAGAGAGAGCAGGGTGCATGTGGGTGATGGTTAAGTGCTGTCTGTTCAACTGTACAGGGACGAGGTGGAGAGAGGGTAGGGCAGTCGAGAGTTTAGACAGAGTGTTGGGGAGAGGGCAGAAAAGGGAGAAGTAACAGGCTGTGGCTGTGCTTGCAGAATAGAAGGTTGTGTAGTGTTGGAGTGGGAGCAGGGAAGGGGACAGATTTGTGAAGGACAACAGCTAATGAAGATTGAGCCAAGGAGGATTTTAAGAAAGTGTAGGATGTATTGCTGGGAGGGTTCCCATCTGCACAATTCGAAAACTGTGCTTCATTCTAAGTGGGCATGTTAACCAACAAACTATCTGTACCCACATGAATGGCCACTGACAAACTGTGACCACGAAAAAATGACCACTCAGTTCCTGAGCACACTCGCAACACAACATTTTTCCTTTTAATGACAGCTTCACAGTCTGTGCCATCTGGATCCTTCCTACCAACATCAGCTTTTCAGAATTGTGCAGGTGGAAACTTTCCCGGCAATATATTCAATGTTCCCATAACCCTCCTGGCCTCAACATTCACTAGTCATTGTCTTTCACCCACATATGCCCTTCCCTGTATCCACTCTCACATTACACAGTCATATTACTTCTCTTTTTCTGCCTCGAACCCGCCCTCCCGCCTATACCCTCCATCTAGCCTCCCAACTGCACCTAGCTGTCCCACCCTCTCTCTGCCTCATCCCTTTATGCTCCCGCAAGCAGCACTTTGCCATTCCCCACCCTTACCCTGTCTCCCAACCTCTCCCTGCCCCAGCCTCAACCACTCAGATTGCTCCTCACATCATGCATTGTCGCTGGCAGTCTGGCCTTGGGAGCTAGAGATAGTGGCCATCTGTGTGAGCTGTTTGCACTCTCCCTCTTCCCCCTCCTTTCTCACCCCCTCCCCCCCCTCCACATCCAACCCATTTCCTATTACTCACCTCACCACTTTTGCATTGCCCAATTAGTTGTTTTTAACTGTCACCCCCAGAAAACATGACTCTAATACTGTGCAACACTGCCTATAACCTTCATAATAATTTGGCAAGGAAGGTCCACAAGTATTTCTTAGGCAACTGAAGCCATTCATTGATGATAAGCTACCAAATTAGGGAGGTATTACTATCCATCAACATCAACTTTCTCCCCTTCAAACTGACCCCCCCCCCCCCCCCCCTCCCCAGATTATTTAATACACTTGTGTCAGCACTTTTTCCAGTCTTGGAAGCACTTCTGGAACTCAAATTTTCGTTACGGTGTTCAGGTACTACAGCCATTCTGTGGTGGCGAAATGATGTCCTTTCATGGTTCTCTTCAGCCTCGGGAATAGAAAGAAAGACGCCATGTCCAGCAAATACGGTGGCTGAGGACCCCCCCTCCCCTTTTTTTTCTCTCCAGAAAAAACACAGCAAGCATTGAGGCATGAGAGGGAACATTAGCGTGATACAGTTTCCACAAGTGGCTTTGCCACAATTCCAGTTTTTTCTTCAGGTTGCTTCACACAAACTGTGCATAACTTCTGGGTCATATTCCTTACAGACCGTATGACCATGAGACAGGGACTCATGATGCACTATCACATTGTAATTGACAAAAACAGTAAGAACAATTTTCATATGTGATTGAAATTTTAGAATTTTTTTCAGTCTTGCCTCTTCAGGCAATGTCCATCGAGATGATTGGACTTCGGTGTCTGTATCATTTAGATTTTATTCAGCAATTCCTGAGCCATGTCTATGCAACATCGTTTTGGTTGAAATTCAACAATTTCAGAACACTTTGCTGCAACACGTATCATGTCAAACATGTTTCACTTTATTCTAAATTATCTTCAGTGGTCACTGTAAACATATGGCTTTTCTTACAATTTTGTTGGCAAGGATCATGAAATTTTCTCATGCTCTCACTTATGACTAAACAGTATTAAATCATTACTACTCACAGTTTTTCTCTTCTCCTATGTCAGTCTCCACATTATTCTACATGATTGTGGTAAGATTTCTTCATACAGCTATATGCTATAATCTACCACATATGTGGGCAAAAATGACATAAGAAACAAAATAAACAAGTAACAGTGCTAATTTAATACTGTTATAGTAGTAAATGAAAGCATGAGAACTGTTCATGGTCCTCACAGACAAAATTTTAAGAAAAGCCATATTGTTAAAGTGATCGCTGAAGATGCTTTAGAATAAATTGAAACATGTTTATGTTAGTAAAGACTTTTATTACATTCGTAAAAGGCTGTATAACCTATATAACTTGTAATACTGAGACTGCAGAGAAAAAAAGAAACTGTAAAAGAAAGAAGGCAACTTGGGGAGATATTGTTTGCAAGCAGTTCCAATATTTAATTTATTTATTTATTTCCAGATTTAGATAAGTAATTTAGTGAGGTAGTTGAGGTGTGACAGGGTGCCTGAGTATTTGTCACTTGAGAATGTATTTTTGCAACCCTGAGAACACTTGTTATCTTGGAAGGTAGGAGTGTGAACAGCATACTAAGCACGAAGAGGTAGAACAACACTTGACCACTGAGAATGTCGAAATAAACAACCCATTTCGTGTTCACACTAACCAGAATGAGTGCACTGACATTGTCTACCAACACTACTGCAACCTCACAGAATCACCTCCAGTGTGAACTACCACTCACTCCTCATTGGATCATCAGTGCACTTGCTGCCTTGTACCATTTGAAAAGATACAGAATTGAGACTCATCGGTTCACAACTTTGTCTCTTTATCAGCTGCTGACAAGTTTCTGTGCTATTTGGCTCATTGATGATCTGCAGCTCAATGTGCCACTTGAATGATAGCCTTGTAACAGAAACCCAACTCCTAATGTCCATTGCAAGCAGTACTCTTTGCAGTTCTTTCTCGAAAAGTGGTTGGGATTCAATGACAGCAGCAATTCCTGTCGGCTTTGAAACCAGTTATCATTAACAAAGCACAAGACTCGTCTCTGGTCACTGTTTATGGCCATTGATTTTATGCAGTGTCACACAGCAGTGAGTAGTACACACTCCCTTGTTGATATGTTGGGCAGCCTGCATCGATTCAACAACGAACTTTTAACTACATTCACAGTGCAGTCATGGTCACATCAAAATGCATCAGCATCAGCCCTTCTGGCATGTCTCCATCTTACTGCACTGATTTCATACACACTACTTTACTGCTGTCAGTTATATCTGCAGCAGGTGATCGCCTGGTAACAGTTTATGACAAACCAAGTTCTGCACTGAAACTATGTGGCAGATCACAACTGGAAACCATACCGAGACTCAAACTTGGGACCTTTGCCTTTTGCGGGCAAGTGCTGTATTGACTGAGTTACTCCAAGCACGACTCACAATCTGCCCTCACAGTTTTACTTCCGCCAGTACCTCATCTCCTATATGATTCGTGTGTGGGTAGCTCAGTCGGTAGAGCACTTGCCCACGAAAGGCAAAGATCCAGAGTTTGAGTCTTGGTTTGCCACACAGGTTTAATCTGCCAGGAAATTTCATATCAGCGCATACTCTGCTGAATTTCATTCTGGAAGTTCTACACTATCTAAAGCATTCCAAAAAAAGTCAAAGTGTTTTTGCTGAATATATTGCAATGGTACTCAAACACGCCCCAGTTCGGTGTGTTCCTTTTTTTGCTTGTTAGTTTTCCCTTTAAATCAATTATAGCCTGCTGCTTTCTACTTGAAATTATTTCTGGCCTACATACTTTATCAAATAGAGAGTTTTAAGTTGCCCACAGCTGATGAGAGCTGAACAAAGACAAAGATGTGATGTGGTATAAGGGGATAAAGCACAGCTAGGAACAGTGTTCAAAACAGTGATGGTAACCTACACTATGCATTAATAAGAAGTGTTTGCCAGCATGAGTTGGGTGTACCATTTATATGAAGCACCATATAGTTGGCCAGTTGTTTATTTAGCATGAAACTATGAAAATATTTATATCTAAAAACAAAAATGATGTGACTTACCAAACAAAAGCACTGGCAGGTCGATAGACACACAAAATTCAAGCTTTCGCAACCCACGGTTGCTTCGTCAGGAAAGAGGGAAAGATGAAAGGATGTGGGTTTTAAGGGAGAGGGTAAGGAGTCATTCCAATCCCGGGAGCGGAAAGACTAATGTCTGCTTGTGTGTGTGTGTGTGTGTGTGTGTGTGTGTGTGTGTGTGTGTGTGTGTGTGGGCGCGCGCGCTCCCTGGATTGGAATGAATCCTTACCCCCTCCCTTAAAACCCACATCCTTTCATCTTTCCCTCTCCTTCCCTCTTCCCTGACGAAGCAACCGTGGGTTCCGAAATCTTGAATTTTGTGTGTATGTTTGTGTGTCTATCGACCTGCCAGCACTTTTGTTTGGTAAGTCACATCATCTTTGTTTTTAGATATATTTTTCCCACGTGGAATGTTCCCCTCTATTATATTCATATGAAAATATTTATATAGATTTATCGATGTGTCACTGTTATAACACATTGTTGCCTTTAATAGTACCTCACTTCTGGTTGAATATAAGTCACAGGTAATTATGGATGTGTTTGTAGCAACATGTCACCGTAATCTGCTTTGTATTTTCAGCACATTTGTTAATGGTTAATGTACAATGTGCCACAGATGGTGCTGCAGTGACAATATTTGTATTCTTTGCTTTTTGCTGACTCTTGGTGAATGTACATAGTTATGTATTAGATTGTCTAATTATTCAACGTTAGCTGTTTCAGTGTGGTAAGGGGAAGATTCTACATCAATCTCAGACATCTCCTCACTGTTATAAATGACTTGGATGGTGGTGTTCACTTTACCAACAAATCAAGTTAATGTTCTGTGTAATTTGGAGAATGGATTGTCTGTATGCCCTAGTAGCCTTGGAGGATACACCTAACAAGATGAGTGGCCTTGAACTCAGCTGCACCCCACAGCTGGTGACCCTGACGTGATTCAAGCCTTGATGACGAACCACACCAGAATATGTTACAAGATATCAGAAGAATCCATAATGTCATCATTAGCTGTACGCTGGCCACTTAATCCCATACTGTGGTTGCACAAGTGTAAGCGAGTTTCAATTATTCAGGGATTTCCACGGATTCAACAATGTTTTCATTGGCAGTGAGCAGCTAGACATCTATATGTTACCAAATTACAGGATATTATAACTGTGCCACTGGCAGAAGTATCTTGCAGGGAATAAAAAATAGCCTTATAGAAAATATAAAAGAGCTCATCTGAAGAGTAGCCATATCACAAAAAGATCACACCAGCAAGTGCTCACACCAAGGGGCATTCGCGATTCTAAACTGTCCCAGTACCTCTGGCACTTATGAAGCGAAGTGACGGTACTGTTCCTGGCAACCCATTACTTACGATATGGCTCAATAGTCGCAAGTTACGGCAATTGTGGAGCCTCAAACAGAAATGTCACTAGACACCATTATGAAACTTGCAGACCACATACAACAGGCCATCACTGCTGCAAGAGTTAGTGCTGTGGCAGTTATGCAGCAGCAGTTATGCATACTGATTGTGATTCACCGACAGTGAAAGTAAATGCCCTTTGCAGACAGCTCGATGAGACAAAATACATCATCATTGCAGATCCAGGAGGCAAATCCTTGAACAACACCTCACCTTCTACTTCATAACAGTCAATATGCTGGTATCATCGGGAGTTTGGCGAAAAGGCATGTAAGTCCACAAGTCTGTGCTCATTCCCAAATGCCAACAGTAGTCGGTCTTAGGTGCAGCCAACTACTAGGCAGGATCAGAGTGCCTGTTTACTACTGGCAAGGGGACTACACTAAAATATCTAGTGGATTCAGGTTCTAATTTGAACATATGGACATCAACCTCAGTGCATTGCTCTTGGCCATTGACCACATTCTGCTTGTTGCTTGTTGGCTGCTAACAGTTCCACAATATCAACATATGGAACTCGGCGTGTGGAACTGGACTACAGACTATTCCATGCGTTGATCTGGGACTTCAGCATAGCGGGCCAATCGTCAGCACGGATTTCCTAGCATACTACTGACTGATGCTGGACAAGGTAAATTAAGAACTTGTGTGACTGGCCTGACTACTGGGTTCTGCTATAGCATGAGCGTACACAGTGTCAAACTGATGTACGTGAAGAACTGTAAGTATGCTTCTTTATTATGCTGATTTCCTGCTCTGACTAGGCCCTCTGGAGCTCCGAAACATGCGCATCATAAAACTGTGCATTTTATTAAAACCATGGACGGTTCTCCAGAAACATGTGGGCCTTGACATTTGGCACTGGATCACCTAGCAGTAGCTAAGGCAGAGTTTGCCACCTTGTTGAAAGAAGGCATTATCCAACCATCACATAGTCCTTAGTTGTCTCTGCTGCATCTGGTTTCTAAGAAGAGTGGAGCATGGCGTCCATATGGTGATTATAAAGAACTTAGAGCAAGAACCATACCGGACTGTTATCCAATTCCATTGCTGCAAGATTTTAATTATGCTTTACGTGGTGCACTGACCTTTAGCATGCTGGGTTGTGCCAAGGATTTTACTCAAATACTGGTGGCAGAAGAAGATACAGCAAAAACTGCAATTATTACACCATCCAGGTTATTCACTATCATGTTCATAACTTTTGGTTTAGGCCTACCCTTCTGCTTTGCCTAACTTGATATCTTGATCTTTTTGACCACCAAAGAAGAACAACAATAACTCCTCAGAACTGTGTCCATAATTGGAACAGTACAGTTTCATTCTGAACACAGCTAAATAAATATGGGGGTGACCCAAAGTCAATTTTCGCAGTCCAAGTCTGTCTTCTGCTGGCTCCCTTCCCCTACTGAACAAGGCTGAAGCTATTCTGCGAATATCAAAGCCAAAATTCTCCAGTGCAGTGGACAGAGGCAGTGAACTCATGCACGCCTAACAGCTATAAGTGCTGTATTACAACGATGGACAAATGACTCGTGTCAAGCACTAGCCTTTTATTCTCATGAACTGTCACCATCGCAATGCAAGTGGAGCACTTGTGACGGAGAACTTCTCGCCTTGTATGAAGCCATTGAATACTTCCAGGCACAGATAGAAGTGACAGATTTCAGTATCTATACAGACAATAAACAATTCATGTATGCATTCAGGCAGAATAGTAACAATTGTTCAACAAGACAATAGAATCATCTGGAATTTATCATGCAGTTTATCACCATGGTGACGTCTGCAAGGACCCTTCCTACGTGCTCAATGTTGCAAGCAAGTCGTTGACAACTTACACAACTTGTCTCATCCCAGAGTCCTTCTGACATTTTGTCCGATGTACAAGCGCTTTGTCCAGCCGGAAATGGAAGAGGACTGCCACGAGTGAACATGCACGTGTGCACCATGCCAATGCCACAAAATGTATATCCAGATACGTTCATCAGTGCACAAATTCCTGACACACATCATATTTTGCACATGTACACCTTAATGTCATGGGTCCTTTACCTCCATCTGGCGCCCTATGATACCAGTTAACTATCGTAGATTGTTTCACTTACTGGGCATAAGCAGTACTATTGGACACAACCTGGTAATATTAACCTCCACCTTCGTGTCCATGAAAGTGCCAAGATTTGGTTGCCCACTGGACATAGCAGATTGTGGCAGGCAATTCGAATCAGCATTAGTGACCAAGCTTGCAATTTTCTGTGGGTATGTCGATCATAAAACCGCAATTTATCACCCAGCAAGCAATGATCTGATAGTGTGTAACACTGTTCACTAAAAGCTACTCTTATGTGGCATGATATGATTGGATGACTGCTCTGCGTATCATGTTACTTGGTTCACAAAATATCTACAAACTGGACATAGAGGCTTCATCGGCAGAGATTGTTTTCGGCAAAGTGACACATCTTCCAGGCAAATTTGTTGACACCAACTCTCTGTCATCCCAGGCCCACACCATATATTACAAAGAGGTTCATGGACATTAGATATTTCTGTCAACAGCATAACCATCATCACTGCCTCCGTTGACCACGTCAGACCAGCATTCATCTTTCATGATGTATCATCAGCCAATGTTTCGAGAAGACAGCTTCATCCCTCCGTGACAGAACTGTAACCATGACCTCAAACTCGGTCTCACCTGCAAGCTCAACAACCACCCGACAGAGTTCCCAACCAACACACAGAACCCACTCTGGATGGCATATGCACTTCCTTGCATGTTTAAAAGATTACACTCTGCTTCTACCATGGGGGTGGATGTAGCAACATCATCATAATCATCTAAGTGAAATTGTGCATGCCACCACAGATGACACTGCAGCAATAGTGTTTTTTATTCTTTGCTTTTCACTGACTCTCTTGGTGATCACACATTGTTTCGTATTAGCTTGCCTAATTATACATAGTTAGCTGTCTCAGTGCCCTAAGGGATGATTCTATGATAATATAAAGCTTCTCCTGACTGCTGTAAGTGATCTGGATGCAATTGTTCACTTTACCAATAAATAAAGTTATTGTTGTAAGAAACTCATCTGCACCTGTTAATTTTTTTCATCAAGACACTAACACACATCATGCTGAGAGAAAACTATTTACTGTTACTTTACATTTAAATCACTGGAATTATTTGAGTGTATGAACAAGTTTTTAATAGCTAATGCACTATGGACCACAATTCTCCTGGTGAACTGTGGGAAATAACCCAAAGCTGGATGACAACTGAGTGACTTCAATCATTACTATCGGAGAGAAAATACAAATAATGTATGTCTAGTTAATTCTGTATAACCTCATTAATATTATCTACTTTATGAAAATTATGGTATTTGCCACTGGTGGCCTTTAAACTATTGATTAGCCAAAGCAAATTTCTCCTTCACTAAAACAGTATTTGTTAATTTATGTGTTGTCTGCATTTTTAAGTTCAAAAGATTTGTTTGAAAGGTGCTTAAAGAGAGTTCCATTGGTGAAAATTACATTTATTCATAATATAATTGTTACAATAAGTATCACACACACACACATATATATATAAATGCTTTGGTCCCATAATATGACTTCATCTATTGTATAGTATAAATGGCTGCAGTATTAAACCATGAAAGCCCCATTCAAGTATTTGAATACTTCCAGCAAAATCTGGGCTTATCGAACACCCATAGCATGACGACCTCCATCCACGGGCAAACTTGCACCAGTAATAAAGCTTGCAGTATCACCAGCTAGGAAAGCTATTGCTTCAGCCACTTCCTCAGGTTTCCCTACACGGCCAAGAGCATGTGTTTCTTTGCTACGTTCTAAAAATTTTGAGTAAGCTTCTTCATCCAAACCACCCCGTTTCTGCAGCTCTGTTAGTGTCACTCCAGGATTGACACTGTTGACACGAACCTGTTTGGCTGCCAATTCCAAAGCAATACACCTTGTAAACTGATCCACTGCAGCTTTAGACATATTGTATGCCAGTACTCCAGGAAATGATCGTATACCATTCACACTTGATACATTTACTATACTGCCTTTTGTTTTTATAAGATGGGGAACTGCTAACATAGTAATGTGGTACATAGACCTAACATTTGTATTGAAGATTCGGTCATATTGATCTAATGATGTATTCTCAATGCTTCCAGTCTCTATAATACCAGCATTATTCACTAAAACATCAAGTTTGCCATAATGTTTTAATGTTCCTTCTATAACATTTTTTGTATCATTTTCATTGGTGATGTCCCCAATCTGCAAAAATGGTTGAGGATGCTCAGGAAGAACCTCACAGGACTTTGCCACTCTTTTCAGGTTTTCCTCATTTCGGCCTGTTAAAGAAAGAGAAGCTCCAAGCCGTGATAAATGTATTGCTGTCGCTGCACCAATTCCAGAACTAGCACCTGTAATTAAAACCACTTTGCCACTGAATGCCATGTCTGAAAAGAAACGAAAATCTGTTATCAGTTACTGTATTTTGCTCGAGACTTTATTTTACTTACATAAATCTTATTTGAGAATCTTGATGACCATTACAATTATACAGCTTACACTCATCACACTTAAATGGAACACTGTGGATAGTGTTCAGTCTCAGCAGTAATGCTGTCTCAACATTGTACAACTTCTTTGAGTTTCATCCTAAAACCACCAATGCAGAATGGACCTTCCACTAGACAGTATGATGCTATTTTCTTATTAGATCGTACAGTGTTTCTTTTTATGTGATACTTGGCATTTGCAACATCTTTTAGTTGAATCCATATTTTATCATGGTGCTGATCCTCATTTCAACAAATGTAAAGTGTCTTATTCACAATAACTCTAAATCCAGAGGCAAACATTATAACTATATATTTCCCATCAAAGCAAAGTACATGCATTTTTGTTCAACTATTAAACCTCCATTTTCTTTGCACTACAGTAATTACATTGTTGCTAAATACAGGGATTGGACAAAAATATGAAAACCAAAAACAACACATCATCATGATGGCAGTCAAAACAGCTTTCAGTCATTGCGGAATGGCTAGGCACAAGTCCTGTATGGTTTTCAAGAGAATCTTACATAATTCTCCGTGCAACATAATTCCAAGTTAAGGTAAAGATGATGGAGGTGGACAGTGATCACACACCTTTTCTCCAAGATAGACCACAAAGGCTCAACAATATTGAGCTCTGGTGACTGACTGGTGGCCAAGGTAGGTGCAAAAGTTCATCCTTGTGCTCAAAAGACCAGTCAAAGACAATGAGATCTGTGTGAACACGGGCTCTATAATCTTGGAACACAGCATCACTGTCGTGAACAAACACTGCACTATAGGATGGACCAGGCCAGCCAAAATGGTCACATAAGCCTTGGTAGTAATGCATCCTTGCAGAGTAACTATGGGCCCATGGAATACCACAATATGGCTGCCTAAATCATGACCATACCCACACCAGGTTTCACTCTTGGGACATAAACTTGGCCAGGAGTTGGAAATACTGTGAAACAAGACTGATATGACAAAATTGTTTCACAGTTCAGATTTTATGTTTAGTCGTTAGGGGTATTTGCATAAACGATGAATGGTTTTGGAATGCTAGCTCACCCTGCTGTTTCCTGCTTATGGAGCTCCCTTTGTGTTTTCGTGCTGACAGTGTTCGCGAGTGCGACATTCAGTTCTGAAGTGATTTTTGTTGCTGTCATGCTCTTATATTTTTCACCACAATCTTCAATGACCTTCCTTCACGATTTCTCATCACACAATTCCTTGTTGTAAGTTAGCATATCATATTTTTGTGCTTTCCCTGTATGCTGTATAAATCTTTGATATACCGAATACTTCAACTATTTTGTTTATGGAAGCACCAACCATTCGAGCACTAACAATCTGCCCATGTTCAAACTCACTTAGCTCCAACATAATGCACTCACAATTACACAGAACACTGTGTTCTGACCACAACTGTCCCTTGCGACATATTGGGGACGTTGCAAAAGTGCAATCAGTGGTCAAACATGAAATGGCCACCTGAGGCTTGGCTAACATTGGCATTTATGTTTAAATGTGCATTTCTTGCAGTCTTTCTATTTTTTTGTCCAACCCCTACAGCTATAGAACTGCATACAGGAAAGCGAATTTGTGGTATTGTCATGACGCAGATACAGTGACACAAATGCTTCAAATTATAGTACTTACATCAGTCCAATCATGAGAGGGTTTTTTAAAATTTTGTTTAGTAATGTGTTTCAGTCTGTAACTATCTTTTTGACATCAGTCTGTGTTAACAGAAATGATAGTTTTTATATAATTACACTATCAGAGACTTGATATGATGATAATAATTACTGATTAAATTGGTTACAAAATAATTATTTTTAAGAAAAACTTGTCTCTAGAAGTTTATGTGACACTGTTACAACAAATAGCTTGTCTGTAAGAATCTGTAGCATGACATGAAATACCAGCTGCTGTGTTATACCTGTAAGATAATCCTCCAGAAACAACAAATTCTCACAAACTTGGTTCTTGTTGCCACGAGATAAGTGGTCCTTTAGCAATACAAGGGGCTGGGCCTCTCAAACCAGTTATTGCATTCAAAGGGAGCCTTAGTTTTAATTCAGTTTCCTTTTCTGTTCTATGCAGTGCATGATCTTATACAAAGAGTGGGAATCTCTTTTTGGATACTTCAGTACAGCAAGGGACCCCAATTTTTTGTGCAGACAACAGACCTCAGGGCACAAAAGTAAGTGGTGACACTGACAGGAGAGGCAGATGGTTGTGGAATCGCTATGACCCAGCATGAGTCATCAACTCCTGTAGAGCTAGTTTACACATATTAATTACTCTGTGTTTCAAAGCATCATTCCTTTGTTGCTCAAATAGTCTGAAATTGGGTTGGGTTGGACCTTGCATTTTGGTGAATTAATTTGAACATGAACTCATAGATGCGATGGCATACAATTCTGTGCTTTAGCCTGAGTACTAGGTCAGATTCAAAGCTGACATTTTGGTTGGGTGTTGGCTAGCAATATTGAATTCTTCAATTAATCCACTTTTATTCGTACGGTACATATGGCAGCAAAGTATCTGTTTCTCATAACCACCAGGCAGCTACTGGTAACCCTAACAGGTGAGAAAGTGTGATGTGTTTTGTTAGTAGTTCAACTCTCCGTTACAAACTACACCTGTCTGCTGCTCTCTTCATTGGTACTTACAATCAGCTGTTTGCACATTTTCTTGGGTTACCATAAAATGTAATAATGACTGCTGCCAACATTATTCAGCAAAACAAGCAAGTAATAGCATTGCCACTGTTCTAGATTCATACTCAGCTTTATAATCGGTTAACATGAAATACAGAGATAACTACACAGTTTGGGAAGGCCTACCATACGTAATAAAAACACAACATAACTATCAAATCACTTAGAGAGAGCCCACAGTAAATGAGTAATGGGAA
The DNA here is from genome assembly GCF_023897955.1 of Schistocerca gregaria. Lineage (NCBI taxonomy): Eukaryota > Metazoa > Arthropoda > Insecta > Orthoptera > Acrididae > Schistocerca > Schistocerca gregaria. Next base: position 519,668,324 of record NC_064924.1, read on the forward strand.
TATGTTTCCCTTGCAAATGCTGTTGGGTTGGGTTGGGTTCTTTGGGGAAGGAGACTAGACATTGAGGTCATCGGTCTCATTGGATTAGGGAAGGAAGACGGCCATGCCCTTTCAAAGGAACCATCCCGGCATTTGCCTGGAGCGATTTAGGGAAATCACGAAAAACCTAAATCAGGATGGCCGGACGTGGGATTGAACCGTTGTCCTCCCGAATGCGAGTCCAGTGTTTGCAAATGCTGTGAACAAGATATTTGGATAAAGAGGAACATGTGATACTAGTCGATGGCTTTTACAAGTGAAATTGAAAACATGTGACAAATGTTGTAAACAACATGACAATGATAATGTGATATCATTGGTGATTTTTTCTAAAGGGACTAAGCTACAGATAAGTTTTTCCACTACAAACAGGTTTTTTGCTTTCACATGTATTGGCTTTGCCAACTCTCAACCAAACTGTCACCATCCAACTATGCTAGGCATCCTGGCAGGGTGGGTGGGGACCAGGAAGGACTCAGGGTATTGTACGAATCCTTCTAACCAACAAGTTTGAGTGCAGTCTTTTACTGAAACTGAGCCAGTGGGACTCACTTCACCTGTTTTGTGGAACTGTGTTTTGTCCAGCGTCAGGAGGCGGCAAATGCAAAAGAAAAGGGGTCTCTTAATCGTGGGCGGTTCACACGTGTAGCGAATGATTGAAATGGCAACAATGTGTGCACCTGGGGGCTTCACAAAACATGTCAAAGATGCTATTCCAGCAGCCACTGAGGGAACAGGGTGCAATCAACAGCAGATTGTGGCTCATGTTGGAACAAATGACGCCTGTCGTCTGGGCTCTGATGTCATTCTTGGCTGTGACTTCTTGAACTTGCACCATAGGGTTGAGACCTGCAGGATCCCCCTAAATGGGTCAGGTGTGCACTACATATCAGAGCTACCCAGGTAACTGGCTGGAGTGGGGGGGGGGGGGGGGGGGCGGCGGCGGCGTGCACAGTTTTTTAAGGTGACTCTCCATCCAATCCATATAATGATAGTTGTAGGAAACCCAGAAGTATCAGTGTAAGATCGAAAGAAATGTCTCCCACAGGTGAGAGTTTTGAAAATCCTAATGGTAAACTTCCGAAGCATTCGCAACAGAGCACCAGAAATTCAAGTGCATATTAAAAGCAGTGAAGCTCACATAAACTAGGTACAGGAAGCTGGTGGACACCTAAAATTTGTAACAGCAGGATTTTTGGAGAAAATTTAAGGGTATATCAAGAGGATAGGCAAATGGGAAATAGAGGTGGTCTATTTGCACAGAAGACAAGAAACTAAAATCCACCAATGTAGAAATTGAAGCTGCATGTGAGATTGTTTGGGTGGCCATAAAATAATAATTGGATTCTTCTATTGCCCACCAGACTCATCTCAGGATGTAACCTAAGACTTTTGAGAAAAATTCAGTTCAAGTGTACATAAGTTCCCCAATTATACTATAGTCATTGGTGGAGACTTTAATGTCCAACAGTCAACTGGGAAAATTACAGGTTTGTTAGTGGTGGGCATGATAAGACATCCTGTGATAATTCAATAAATGCCTTCTCTGAAAACTCAATGAGGAACTTGAAATTTTCAGCACAGGGCAGGAGCAAGCAGAGGAACTCGGGCTCAAGTTTAAAAGAATAGTTGACCATGAACTGGATAGGCATGTACCCAGTAGAACAGTTCATAATGGAATGGAATCTCATGGTATACAGTCACTGTAAAGATACTCCTAAAGAAATAGGTGTAAAAGAGAGGGTATAGCTATAGGTAGAGAGATGCTGAATGAAACGCAATCTCTCAAGACAGCAATGTGTGGTGCCTTCAATGATGGCCACAGCAAAATATTGTGAAGTAACCTTTCACAGAACCCAGAGAAATTCTGGTCATATGTAAAGGCTGTTAGTTTCACCAAAATTAGTGTCGAGTCCCTAGTGAGAAACGAACTGAAACCAAGGGTAGCAAAGCAAAAGCTGAAATGCGTAACCCCATTTTCAAATGGTCCTTTATGAAGGAAAACTGAGGAGAATTGTCCCAATTGAATCCTCATGCCACTGAAAAGATGAACGAAATAAGTATTAGTGTTATTGGTGTTGAGAAACAGTTGAAATTGTTAAAGCTGAACAAAGTCTAGGGCCCGATGGAATCCTGTCACTTTCTATACTAAATTTGCAGTTGAGTTAGCCCCTCTTCCAATTATAATCTATCATAGATCCCTTGAACAGAAAACAATGCCCAGTTCTTGGAAAAAGACACATCACACCTGTCTACAAGAGGGGTAAGTAGAAGTGATCTATAAAACTACCATCCAATATCCTCGACATTGATTTGTTGTAGAATCTTAGAACATGTTCTGAGCTCAGATATTATGAAGTATCTGGAACAGAATGACGTGCACAGTGCCAACTAGCATGGATTTTGAAAACAACAATCATGTCGCATGACATCCTAATAGCTTTGGATCAAGGCAATCAGTTAGATGCTGTATTTGTTGATTACTGAAAAGCATTTGACTCAGTACCACATCTATGTTTATTGTCAAAAGTATGATAATATGGGATATCAACTGAAATTTGTGACTGGATTGAGGACTTTTTGGTAGGGAAGATGCAACATGTTATCTCAAATGGAGAGTATTTGTCAGATATAGAAGTAACTTTGGGTGTGCCCTAGGGTAGTGCGTTGGGACTCTTGATGTTCACTTTGTATATTAATGACCTTGCACGCAATATTAATAGTAACATCAGACTTTTTGAAAATGATGCAGTTATCTATAATCCATAAATATTCAGTCAGCTCTTGATAAGATTTCAAAGCTGAGCAGAGACTGGCAATTTGCTTTAAATGTTCAGAAGTGTAAAATTTTGCACTTCACAGAACAAAAAGACATATCCTATGACCATAATAACACAGAGTCACTGCTGGAATTGGGCAACTCATACAAATACCTAGGTGTAACACTTTGTAAGGATATGAAATGGAATGTTCACATAGGTTCAGTTGTGGGTAAAGCAGGTGGTAGGCTTCAGTTTATTACTCGAATACTGGGGAAGTGCAAACAATCTGCAATGGAAATTGCTTACAAATCACTCATGCAACCCATTCTAGAATATTGCTCAAGTGTGTGGGACCTGTATCAGATAGGACTAACAGAGGATGTTAAAAGCATACAGAGAAGGGCAGCACCAATGGACACAGGTTTGTCTAGTCTGTGGAAGTGTGTCACAGAGATACTAAAGGAACTGAACTGGAAGACTCTTGAAGATAGACGTAACCATCCCGAGAAAGTCTCTTAATAAAGTTTCAAGAAACGGTTTTAAATCACAACTGTAGAAATATACTACAACCCCCTACATATTGCTCACATAGGGATCATGAGTATAAGACTAGAATAATTTCTGCATGCATGAAGACATTGAAACAATCATTCTCCTCACACTATTTATGTGAATAGAACATGAGGAAATCCTAATAACTGGTACATTGGGACATAGCCTCTGCCCTGCACCTCATAGTGGTTTGCAGATGTAGACGTTTATGTAGAAGATGAAATCACTGATGAAATCGTTGATATATGCATATCCTGTGCCAAAAAGGAAAAAAAATCTGTTTGGTAAAAAATCAAACACTAAAACAGCACTAGAAATAGAAGAACTTGAACCCTTAGAGGGGCGAAGGATAGAGATATGAGGATCTATTGAGTTGGACAGTATTTCCTTAACTGTGGCCAGCAAAAAAAAAAAAAAAAGGTATGAACCAATCTTCCAAAGAACCTGTTAGGTTTTTCAGATAGACTCTATAGTTTATACATTTTAAATGGCATTTCCAGTTCAGATTTACGCAACGAAACATCCAAAAACATCACCTAACACACAACACATGAACACACTACCAGAGAGCACCACCAATCACATCAAAACGACACCTACAAACAAGCCACTCTCACAAACTAAATTCCGCGCCATCGTGACATCACACACCACAACAGCCTTATGTCACGGGTCAAAGTCAACAGGTGGAATCGGATACTTCCGTTAACCCAACGTTGAGTTGCAATGTATTGTTGGAAACAGATTTCACCAATTAATAAAGGATTCCAAAAACTATGATCAGGAAAACTGAAGTTTCAATTTTCTCACATGACATCTTAGAAGCCACAGATCGAAGCAGTCAGCTAAAAGTATTTCTCGAATTCCAAATAGCATTTGATTCGATACCAGACCAATACTTATTGTCAAAAGTAAGCCCATAGGGACCTATCAAGCAAGTTTTGTGACTGGACTGAAGATTTCATGATAGGGAGGATGCACCATATTATCTTGGATGGAGGAAATGATAGATATAACTAAGTAACATTGGGTGTGTCCTAAGAAGTCAGTCTTAAGTAAAGCAAGTGGCAGACTGGTTCATTGTTAGAATACTGAGGAAATGCAATTTATCTACAAAAGAGATTGCTTACAATTTACTCGTGCACCACCCTATAGTAATGCTCTGAAGTATGTGTGACCCATACCAAATAGAACTACCAGAAGATATTGAAAACATACAACAAAGGACAGCAGAAGTCACAAGTTTGGTTGGCCCAGAGGTGCTCAAGAAATCACACAAATGACCAATGGAACACAAAACTAACTAATTTGAAGATAGACATAACTGTCCTGAGAAAGCTTATTTATAAAGCATCAACAACAAACTGTAAATGATGAATCTAGGAATATCTTACAATTCCTTACAAATCACTCCCATGGGGAATGCGAGAATAACATTAACGACAGCATGCATGAGGAAATGTAAACAGTCATTCTTCCCACATTCTATACATGAATGGAACAGGAAGAAGCCCAATAACTGGTACAATCGGTAGTAGGCCTACCCTATGCCATGCGTTTTACAGTGGTTTGGAGAGTAGCCTATGATTGTAGATATAGATACTGTGAGGGTGTGGTTAACATTCCCAACTGCTTAAACAAATGCTTGCAACATGTATATGTGTAAACATTTCACACAGTTCTAATGATTTCCTTTTGTGCAATGAAAAAACAAAATATGCTCTAGTGATACACGCTGCAAACACTTTTGAAAAATTCATATTTCGCAAACGGAGCAAGGGAAAGTTTAATATGAGTAGGGTCTATATGAGTAATGAATGAAATAAATTTACTTTAATTAACCTACAGGACCGCAGCTTTGAAGAAAAATGGAAAGAGGCTATTAATATTTTGGGCAGCAACTAGTAAAGCCATAGTAAAACAATGATTCAGGGAGGGTACGTTGAGGAATGAAGTTGCAGATGTCCGGTAAATGAGCAAACGGGCAGGACGAAAGCCTGTTTCACAACAAGCACTACAGGATGTGGCCATAACAAAAATTCATTTTTTGCATTATAATGAATACGCAAAAAATGGACTTTCCATTTTGCTGTCAAACAACAATACCGATAAAATTGTACGACATTGATTATTTTCATCATTTTTCATTCGCACAATTTTCAAGGTCGGGCTCGAGTAGTGTAAAAGGGGCAGGAATGTGACAATCCATACGGCTCTTTTATTTTGTTAATACACTGCTCTACTCTAAGCATTTCCTTGCGCGGTGAAATTGCGAAATGCTAACAACCCACTTGCCTCTAATAGAGCTGACACGCAAAAGCTGAAATTCCACGAGGACTCTGGAGTTCGAAGTGTTTACACACTTACCACGTGAATCACACTGATATTGTGTCTGATAATAGTCTTACAACACACTTCTCAGATTCGATATACAAAAAGGTATATATAGATCTATGAGCATTCAAAATCATATTTATATTTATTTGTACTAAATGTGTCACTTTGCTCGTTTCGTTCTCATTGCTTTCTTCATAAATAGGAGAAAGAAGCAAAATTGGGCAAAAAGACTCATCACAGAAAAGTTGATACAAACAAACAATCAGTATGACATTCAACCGTCAGTGTATCTTTGTGGCAACTACTACTTTTGTTTCAAATAGCAGCTGCTCCACCCACTTGGATTATTTTCTACTAAAAGTAACAGTTTCATTATCTTGGTGGTTTCTAAAGCCGGGTCCACACAGGCAACAAAAGTATCGCCACTGCTAATGGCGAACTGCAGTTGCTTTGTAGTTGCATGTGTGAACTCCTAGTTTCGGTGGCGCCATTTAAGAAGCGATACTTTTGTCACGCCATAAAAAGTTGAACTTCGTTTTACATTGTTGCGACATTTTGCCTTGACAATGGAATAACGTCATTCGATTGCTACCTCGCGGCTGGATTAAAACCTTTCTAGTGAGCATTCGTTCGCAGATAGTGCTTTTGTTTGTGCGTTTGCTATTAATATGTCGAAAGTGGTCAACAGCGACAATTATGAGATTCTTGGAGGCGTATCTAGAACGAGAATGCCTTTGGAACCACAAAAGCGAATCAAACAAAGACAGAAATTTGAGAGATGCTGCATGAATTGAAATAGTAAACAGTATGCGTGAATTTGTACCTGGAATTTATGTAGCTACAACAAAATTAAAAATTCGAAGCATTCGAAATGCTTATATGAATGAAGTACTGAAATCACTTAAGAATGGTGCGTCTACAGACGATATTTCTAAACCCAGCCTTGCTTGATTTGAAGCTGCAGTCCGGTTCTTAAAACATGTAGTCGAGACGAGAAACACTTTTGTAAGTAATATTTTACATTTATTATGTTTCCAAAACATCTTATTTAGTAATATGTACAGCCGTTTAATCAGCTGAGGCAGGTGACGCCATTTTGCAAACTGCGCAATTACGAAGAATTTGTGGCGTCCTATGTGAACGGTAGCTCACAGCGCCACTCCAGAATGACTTGACTTGTGGCGATGCTTTCGTTCTGTGTGTGAACCCGGCTTAATTGCAATGTCAGTTGTCTTTCTACCTTCTTACAAACTCTGACTTGTGAGTTGTGACTCTCCTTTAATTGCATTGGCCGTGGAGAGAGCTTGTGTATGAGAGGCATGTTCAAATATCTTGACATTTCAGCGTAAACCTGCAATATTGAATTAATCTTCCATTGCTACTGTAGAGTAGCGTAGTCCAGACTCTGGGCTATGTTGGTGATTAATTTTTGTTAGATTTATAACACTGTACCTGTGTGGCATGTCGTGTAGCTTCTTATCTTTCATTGTTGTGAAATTTGATTGCTGAATGTGTGTTGAAGTCCATTGTCTAGGAGCGATTTTGACGTGTTTGGGTCTGCCAGAACTGATGGTAACAAGCAGGTAAGTACTTTTTGTGTCCATGGGACCCAGAGTAGCACTTTTGATATCTTTTTTCGTAACATAAATACGATTTTAGCGCACATTCAATACGCTGAATCAGGCTGTTTATTTCAGGAGAGAACTAAAATGGACGAGGGAGAAGATCTGTGTAAATATACATAGCTAAATGAAATGGCTACTGAATAATCAGGTGAAGAAAGTGTAAACTCAGACTTTGAACTACATGGTGAACACAATACAGAAAGTGGACGTGACAGGTACAAATCAGAACAATAAAAAATATTTTTTTGGTAAGGACGATCATACTATACAGAAGAAAGACACTCCTAATAATCGTACAAAGCCTATTTTATTTTTAATTTTATTAAAAAATTGAATCAATCAATCCATGAATCCTTGATGCGAGTGTATCATTTGGATGTAGAATGTGTCAGACTATTACAATAATAACCATATGCAAATGGTCATGAAGATTACAATCTAAATCATATGTAAAAATATACACAAGATTCAAGTGTTCAAATAACAACTTAGATTGTAGTAGTAATGATCTTGCACAAACGAATTATAATGCATACATTTTAATTCACAAAAAAGTATTGTCGGCAATTGATATACCAGTACTCCATAGTCATTTCTTAAAGAAATGCTTAAAATGGAACACATTTCACTAGTTTTTGCACATTGTTAAAAGAATTTCTGTAAAGAATAGAAAGAACTATTCAAAAGATAAAGTTAAGTTGTTTCTTGAATTTAGTCTTATCCCCAATGACTGATTTAACATTCTTTTATGCTTGATCAATGCAAGATCAATGTGTAGTTTTTTTTGGTTTTTGTTTTAATAAAAAATTTCTAATAAAGGAAAATAATATATTTATTAGTGTCAAATATTACAATAATAAAACATAATATCTCCTTGTACATTACAATCATTACCCAACGAACCACCACTCTTACACCATAAATATACAGATTCAGAACTTTCAAGTTTACGACACACACGACTTCTTAAAACTAGTGGTTCATCACTAGACAAATAACTTCCTCCATATGCTTTATTAGACTGATGTACAATATTAAAAGTCTTCCAAGCAATTACATCACGAGTTGGAAAGGAATCCAAAGAACTCTTCTTAGCATCACTAGTTCGAACAAAGGCAATAGTAATCCAACCATTACCCATTCCTTGCACTGACATAGTCAAACTAAATCTTGCAACAAAACCCATCCACCTGTTGGCACCAGTAAGTATAGAAGCCTCGTCGGTCGCTTTTGGATAAAGATTGACACTCTTACAAGCTTTAAAAACAGAGGGCCTAAAGCGCCTTCTAACATAACGGCTGCAGGCTGACTGACGTCATCTTCCAGATTGACACTATTTATAACCCGGCCACGCCCTATTGCGTCATCTCAAGTTTGATTTCCCGGCACGCCTCTGGTAAGCATACAGCGGCGCGCCAGGCCGGGCAATGTGCCAACAGCGAAAACCCAGAGGTGCCTCACACAGAGTGCATCCCAGTTTTTTTTAAAAACAAAAAACAAAAAACCTACACATTGATCTTGTCAAAAGCCGAGAAGCGATTCTTCTTGGTGTTGTAGCTCTCAGGGGCACTCTGGGATGCACTCTGTGTGAGGCACCTCTGGGTTTCCGCTGTTGGCACAATGCCCAGCTTGGCGCGCCGCTCTATGCTTACCAGCGGCACGCCGGGAAATCAAGTTTGAGATGACGTAATAGGGCGTGGCCGGGCTATAAATAGCGTGATTCTGGAAGATGACTGATTTAACATTCTTTTATGCTTGAGTAATGTACTCCTTTCTGTACATGTTTGTGTTTTTTATATCTTTGTGATGACCATGCTAGCTTGTTGTACCATGATCATGATATTCACTGTTTGTCCTGTACATTGTATGATTATTGTTCACAATGCACGCCAGTGGAAAAATGTTTAGGCATGGCATGATGAGGATCCCCAATTGTTTGAAAAGGTTTCTGCGAGAGCATCTAGGGTGTACTGTACCCATAATTCTTTTGACTCTCTTTTGTGTAATAAAGACTTTATTTCCTTGTGATGGGTTTCCCCAGAACATGATGCCACATAGCATAAGTGAATGGAAATATCCATAAGTATGCAGCTTTAACTGTTTTCAGATCACAAAGGCTGAAATTGAGCAAATGGCAGATGCTGGGGAATTCAGTCTTTTACATAGACCATTGATGTAATCTGACCAGTTTAGAGTGTTGTTAACGTGTAATCCCAGGAACTTGGAAGACTCATCTCTCAATATTTCTTTGTCACATTTTATTTCGGTATATTCCAGTTTTATGTTTACTGTTTGAAATTTAATGAATTGAGTATTGTTAATATTGAGAGACAGATCATTAGAAGACTGCAGTTTTGTACTTTCTCTGTCACAATGGTTGCATCATCTGCAAATAGGGTGAAGTGTGATTTTGTGACATTCAACATGGCAGATCATAAATAAAGATTCGAAAAAGTAAGTTACTAAGCACCTAGCCTTGTGGTACTCCTTATTTCACTGTGCCCAGGGCTGGCGCAAGCCCAAGTGCTGCTCCGTGCAAGCTGCTAAATTGCCACCCCTCCCCCCCAAGATTTTTTATTTACAAAAGTTTGTGGAATTTTATTTAAACAAATCTGTAGGAAATGTCAGCAATCAATCACAATTTTTGTTTTACTTTTCATATCTACCTAGGTTTCGGCCAGCTTTTAATATGTGCTTACACCTAAACTGTCATGTTGACAGTTACATTCAGCATGACTGTATAGATGTAAACATAACTCAAGGAATTGAGAATAGCCACACTGTGCCCGAAATCTATGTAGATCTGGACAATAAAAACAAAAATTGCGACTGATTGGTGAAATTCTCTACAGATTTGTACAAAACAGTCGCTGGGCATTAGCTCAAAAATGGAGTAAAAACTTGATTGAAGAAATCTAGCTAATTTTAATAAGCCTTGTGAATTTACAAAAATGTTCAAATGTGTGTGAAATCTTATGGGACTTAACTGCTAAGGTCATCAATTCCTAAGCTTACACACTACTTAACCTAAATTATCCTAAGGACAAACACACACACCTATGCCCAAGGGAGGACTTGAACCTCTGCCGGGACCAGCCGCACAGTCCATGACTGCAAGGCCTTAGACGGCTTGGCTAATCCTGTCTGGCATGAACTTAAAGTTAACGCAAATAAACATTTTTCAAGGGTTGTGAACAGATAAAGTATTCAACGGAAAACAAAATATATTTACAATTTCACGATAATTTGGTTTGAACAATAATATATACAATAAGTATTTAATGTTGAACAAAATAAAAAAAAAAACACAGTAAATAACCAAGACACTGACCATAATATAAAAATTTAAAAAGATACTGGACAAATCGAACCTTCCTGGCTTTTGCTTTTGCAAACTCTTTCACACAATCTGTGTAATTTAAGTCGTCTGCAAGCTCGTGCTCAATCGATATTGTTGCAAGATCATTCAAACGAGTTTGGCTCATCGTTGATCGGAGGTATGTCTTCACCAATTTCAGTTCTGAAAAACTCCTCTTTCCACTTGCAACTGTCACTGGGAGTGTTAGGAGACTTCTCAGAGCAATGTTAACATTAGGGCAAAAATTATATCTAAAAGATATAGTAGGATTCCATCTTGCAACGTTTTGTTGGGTCATCTATTGTCTCATCCTTTCCATCATAGGTAAAATGTATTGGCTTCTTACTCCAACAGCGGGAAACATTTATCCCTGGTAACGTTAGATCTTCTAGCTCTAATTCTGTAGCCAGAAGAAAGACACAAACCTTTCTTCTGTTCTGCAGGTATCAAAGTATGCTTTCGTGTTTTCAAGCATTTCCACGGCCTCAGAAACATTTATGTCAATGGTCTGGAGTGTCTTAGTGAATGTTGTACCAGATCACCAGAGAAGTGAGAAAGGTAATTTTTTATTTGATTCGCAAGTGACGTTGTTTCGTGAGCAGTCATGCCATCGAATTCTTCTGAAATCTGAACCAGTGCATCATTAACGCCACCAATTTGAAACCTCAGGGGAGTAAGTAAATCGATACGACTTTCCCACGTAGTATCGCTCAGTGGCTTCAGTGACAGGTTAGGTAGATACTTCTTCAAGACATCCCAACGTCGAGCGAAGGGCGAGAAGAAGTCATACAAGTTTTTCATTGTCGAAAACACGGAACCGGCATATTTAGAAGACATAGCGGCATCGTTTACAACAAGATTTAATGAGTGACTGCTACATGGTACCTACAATGCTCTCAGTACAACAGGTGACACCTCAAATTTGAAAGTTTATTTAGAAGAGCAACTGTGTAACTGTCTTGAAAACGTTGTGAAATCATATTTCCAAAACATCAAGAAACATAAACATGTATAATTGGTTTACAAGCTATGAACTGGCCCTATCATTTCTGAAGGATCATCAACTAACAGTTTTGGAACCACTAAGGAAGAAATTCCCCCAGAATTTGCGAAAACAAGAGGCAGAGCTGCTTTTACAAGCATATTTGGCTTCCAGAAAGATTAGACAATAGTTAGTTATTTACCCAAGAAAAGCAAGTGCGTAATTCTAATGAGCACTATGCACAGTGACAAAAATTACAGAAACACCTGGAGAAGAAATGAACACTAAGACGATAACACTGTCTAATGCTCCTAAAGGAAGAGTAAATTTAGTGGACAAAAGATGTGACACATACGATGAAGCAAGAACGACTACAACACAGCCTTTGACCTTATTCTTTTGCTTACTGAATGTGGCAAGTATATAGAGTCTTGTCATTTTCAGAGCTAATTACGAGTGGGAGATGAACAGAAGAGACTTTCTGAAATCACTTGGAAGACTCTAATCAAAGACCAATTACTACAGAGGGTTGGCAAGAAAGAAAGTACAGTGCCTAAGAGAGGAAGGTGCTTTGGGTGTAAAGAGAGTAAAACTCAATATGTTTCTTTCAAATGCTCGAAGTTTGTGAGTTTAAATATTCCAACTTCATTTGCAAAGATTGCATGTAGTTGCCTGATGTGTCAAAAAGACATTTGGATGCTATATGTTAAACAGAAATTGGGGAGATATTTAGTTTACTTATAAGTTTTATTGGATATTATTTATTTAACTTTAAATATCTGATTGATATTTTCTTAAATTTCATGGCTCTACTTAATTTGTCAGTACACAGGTCTTGTTAGATAATAAAATAGTGTTAACTAGATTTCTACTTTGTTCATATAAAATCACCCTTTGTATTCATTTTTGTTGTTGAACATAAATTTAAGAAGTTTTTTCTAAATTGCAGAAGTGGTAAAACAAACGAAAATTTCCTCAAATGTGTTTGCTTGCTTTATATTTCCAGGTATGAAACATCAGAGTTTATTTTGATCACATACAGCCATCTTCAGGATATCTGTACTTAATTTTAAATAAATAATCTTCTGTTTGACATTAAAACTCAATAGAAGAGGGCATATGACGATTCAAATAACGAAATGGTCATAACGTCATTTATTTATCTATTTATATATGGAGCCCTCTTCATCAAATCATTGATATAAGATGAAGCTTACATTGTACATTAATACACAGGTTTAAGTACATGGTAATGGTACATAACAGTAAAATTGATTCAATAACTTAAATCATTTAAGCACATAGTACAGTAAGTAAAGCATTGCAATGTAACAGATTAAAATAATACTACAATCTAATACATCATACAGTAAATAAAAAAAAGCAATTTTAAATACCCGACAGAAAGAAGGGAAAACTTTACATTTATATCAACAGATATTCACTCACAGTGCAATAATACCAATCTGAAAATGTGTTTTTAGAGCCAATTTGAGATTTTGGATTTCTTTTATTGTTTTGATGAAGTGGGGAAGCTTATTGTTAAGTTTTTTCTCAATTTTTAGTGGTTATTTTGCTTGAGAGTTGTGTTTACATTCTCACTCTGAAGGTCGAATTTTTGCCTGGGTTCTCTACACAACCTTTGTATTCGAATAATGGCGCACAGTAGGCGGCATATAAAATCCATTACAGGTTCATCTTGAAAAGTACTCTTAGAACAATTCACACTGGATGGAATAGAACAGAACATCAAAAAATTCCACAATGGATTTCAGATACCAGTGTGGGGCTATCCCACTGGGCCTAAATTTCATAGAGTGGCTAACACATGTGTTACATTCTCATTGCAGCATCCAATGTCAACTCTACTGTCATATCAACAACGGACAGAACATAGAGGTTTGTCTGTGTGGAAAGTGAAGTTCTTTGTTTAGTGAATCCTTTTTATTTTTCTCTACAATTCATTTAGCGAAATATAAATTAAGCATGCCTAAAGTGTGTTTAACATACAATTTCACAAATCCAAGTGACAGGAGCTAACATAGAGATGAGCAGGAACTATGAAACGAGGCAAACTGTTACGCACAACAACAAGCTATAGGTGCTCAAATCTCTTTGAAGAGAAATATATGTATGGCATAAATGATCAGAGGCACCTTTCATCCAAGGCAATCCTAGCTGCCTTTAATTTTCAACAACATTTACAAAATCGCACAACCAGAACCCAGAACGCGAACTTTTGATAATAGCCACAACGTATTTCGAAGTGTACAACATAATATTCAGGTTGTACTTGGTCATTTTGTGTTGATTTACGTTCTGGTTATGAGCAACAAGAAATTATCATAGGAGGAATAAACTGTTTTGAGTAGCCTTATAGTTTTATTGACATTGAAAAGTTTATCCTTTTTCGGCTTCACCTCTACTTATTGCTGCCAGTGTACAAGAAAATCACAGTTTTTTTATTGTTTGTTGAGAAAAGTGAAGCTAGCATGAGCAATTTGAAGTTAGGCAGAGTTAATTTCAAGAGGGGTGACACAGCAGACGACGCTCTTGACTGCAGACGAAATGGCGGATAGGCACTGAAATTGTTTCAAACATGGTGGACGTATTGTGAAATTTAAACTCGTTGGGACATCCGCTGCAATATACATGGATGATTTGCCGTGAGTGCAGGATCTGTGACTTGATCAGGGAGTTGATTTCCTTCTTAGCACCTATGTTGAATAGTTGTGTATCACTTGAATATCACCCATTGGGATATTTTGTGATCTCTCAAAGGCTTTTGATTGTGTGAATCATGAAATTCTTCTAGATAACCTTAAGTATTGTGGTTGAGTGAGACAGTGCATAAATGGTTTAATTCATAGTTAACTGGAAGAATGCAGAAGGTTGAAATTAACAGTACAGATAGTCTACAAAAACCAGCAGGTCCTCTACCTGGGTAGGTATCAAGAATGCTGTCCCACAGGGTTCAGTCTTGGGTCCCTTATTGTTCTTAATATACACTCCTGGAAATGGAAAAAAGAACACATTGACACCGGTGTGTCAGACCCACCATACTTGCTCCGGACACTGCGAGAGGGCTGTACAAGCAATGACCACACGCACGGCACAACGGACGCACCAGGAACCGCGGTGTTGGCCGTCGAATGGCGCTAGCTGTGCAGCATTTGTGCACCGCCGCCGTCAGTGTCAGCCAGTTTGCCGTGGCATACGGAGCTCCATCGCAGTCTTTAACACTGGTAGCATGCCGCGACAGCGTGGACATGAACCGTATGTGCAGCTGACGGACTTTGAGCGAGGGCATATAGTAGGCATGCGGGAGGCCGGGTGGACGTACCGCCGAATTTCTCAACACGTGGGGCGTGAGGTCTCCACAGTACATCGATGTTGTCACCAGTGGTCGGCGGAAGGTGCACGTGCCCGTCGACCTGGGACCGGACTGCAGCGACGCACGGATGCACGCCAAGACCGTAGGATCCTACGCAGTGCCGTAGGGGACCGCACTGCCACTTCCCAGCAAATTAGGGACACTGTTGCTCCTGGGGTATTGGCGAGGACCATTCGCAAACGTCTCCATGAAGCTGGGCTACGGCCCCGCACACCGTTAGGCCGTCTTCCGCTCACGCCCCAACATCGTGCAGCCCGCCTCCAGTGGTGTCGCGACAGGCGTGAATGGAGGGACGAATGGAGATGTGTCGTCTTCAGCGATGAGAGTCGCTTCTGCCTTGGTGCCAATGATGGTCGTATGCGTGTTTGGCGCCGTGCAGGTGAGCGCCACAATCAGGACTGCATACGACCGAGGCACACAGGGCCAACACCCGGCATCATGGTGTGGGGAGAGATCTCCTACACTGGCCGTACACCTCTGGTGATCGTCGAGGGGACACTGAATAGTGCACGGTACATCCAATCCGTCATCGAACCCATCGTTCTACCATTCCTAGACTGGCAAGGGAACTTGCTGTTCCAACAGGACAATGCACGTCCGCATGTATTCCGTGCCACCCAAAGTGCTCTAGAAGGTGTAAGTCAACTACCCTGGCCAGCAAGATCTCAGGATCTGTCCCCCATTGAGCATGTTTGGGACTGGATGAAGCGTCGTCTCACGCGGTCTGCACGTCCAGCACAAACGCTGGTCCAACTGAGGCGCCAGGTGGAAATGGCATGGCAAGCCGTTCTACAGGACTACATCCAGAATCTCTACGATCGTCTCCATGGCAGAATAGCAGTCTGCATTGCTGCGAAAGGTGGATATACACTGTACTAGTGCCGGCATTGTGCATGCTCTGTTGCCTGTGTCTATGTGCCTGTCAGTGTGATCATGTGATGTATCTGACCCCAGGAATGTGTCAATAAAGTTTCCCCTTCCTGGGACAATGAATTCACGGTGTTCTTATTTCAATTTCCAGGAGTGTATATTAACGACTGGCCACCCTATATTCACGAAGATGCAAAGTTAGTTCTTTTTGTTGATGATACAAGTATTGTAATCGCACCCAAGAAGCAAGAATCAGCTGATGACATTGCAAATAATGTCTTTCACAAAATTATTAAATGGTTCTCTGCAAATGGACTCTCACACAAGTTTTGAGAAAACACAGTTTATACAGTTCTGTACAGTAAAAGGCATAACACGTTTGACAAATGCAGACTATGAACGGAAGTCTGTTGCTAAGGTAGAGCACTCAAAATTTCTGGGTGTGTGCATTGATGAGAAATTGAATTGGAAGAAACACATCGATGATGTGCTGAAACCATTAGGTTCAGCTACTTATGCTATTAGGGCTATTGCAAATTTTGATGATAAGCGTATCAGTAAATTAGCCTACTATACCTATTTTCATTCATTGCTTTCATATGGCATCATATTTTGGGGCAATTCGTGATTAAGAGAGAAAGTATTCATTGCACAAAAGCGTGCAATCAGAATAATAGCTGGAGCCCACCCAAGATCACCTTGCAGACATTTATTTAAGGAATGCAGGATATTCACAGTACCTTCGCAATACGTATATTCACTTAAGAAATTTGTCGTTAATAACCCATCCCAGTTCAAAAATAACAACAAAGTGCATAACTACAACACTAGAAGAAAGGATGATATTCACTATTCTGGATTAAATCTCACTTTGGCACAGAAAGGGGTGAATTACGGTGCCAAAAAAAATCTTTGGTCATTTGTCAAATCATATTAAAATTCTGACAGATAGCGAACCAACATTTAAAAGCAAATTAAAAGACTTTCTGAATGACAGCTCCTTCTACTCAACAGATGAATTCCTAGACATGAAGTAGTAGCTGTAAAAAAATTAATTATTTTGAGTAAACAAAAATTATGTTAAAGTGACATGTTCCACATCATTAAGAAAAGGAGTATTCATGATCTATGGAACAAGGATTAACGTATGTATGTATGTATGTATGTATGTACATATTTGTCCAATAAAGTGTAAATGTGCATTCACACTTGATGGAACATCACACTTATGTCCGTCACATCGAAAGATTCTCCTATGTAGTTCAAATGGTGGCATTCAAACATGCCATCAAATGAATGTCAGCAACATGATGTCACATCATGTCAGTGTCACATCAAGGTTTCTTGGGAAAAATGTTCCAATGGGCCACAGTGTAGCCTGCTTGGCCAGCTACTGCACATTAAGTACACAGTGTGAACTAATACGAAAGTATTCACTCCAGAAACTAATAGGTACTGGAAGACATGACTAAGTTAATGTATTTTATGTTACACACTGAAGAAATGCATTGCAAAATATACAGTATATATTTCGTTCAATTTTCCAGCGGAATAGCGAAAAGAAAAAACCAGGAGTAAAGCTGATGTGACATACAGAAGTTTAAAATAGGATTCGTAATAAATTAACGATGAATAGCAGGTATAGAAATAAATTGAATACAGTTTAAGTTCTCTAAAACGTCCCATTTAGACATACCATGGGCAAACCATAAGCTTCTGTCAACGTGACATTGGATGTCTAAATGTTTAATTTCTCTTCATAATTTTTATTTGTTTCTTGCTTAAGAAAGTTGTTATTTAGACGCTTTGAAATTTTTAGAGAATGATGACACGTCCTCTTCCAGCTCCTTCACAGTCTCGATTTTTTAACATTTTTCTAACCCAGACTTTTTTCTTTCTGTTCCTGAGTGCAAAAGTAATTATTACAAACTGGTTTAAACTAAGTTTCAGAATTTTATGCCGATGTACCATGAACTACGCAATAGTGCCTCTGGTGAGTATTAATTAACCAGCTGTAACGTCACAGCGTTCTTTCAAATGGTTCAAATGGCTCTGAGCACTATGGGACTTAACATCTATGGTCATCAGTCCCCTAGAACTTAGAACTACTTAAACCTAACTAATCTAAGGACAGCACAGAACACCCAGCCATCACGAGGCAGAGAAAACCCTGACCCCGCCGGGAATCGAACCCGGGAACCCGGGCGTGGGAAGCGAGAACGCTACCGCACGACCACGAGATGCGGACAGCGTTCTTTCGACGTTGACATGCCGTGTCATGTGATTGCTCAGAAGTTGCTCTGACCGTCTACGTTCAAAAACGTGATGGTTACGTCACGGTGACATTCCAGTAAGTGTGGTTCTACTGTAAGGGTACTGTACCATCTCATATCTCATTTATATCATACCCTACTTCCACACTGATGACCCTGACAATTCATGACAGCCACGTGTGAGGTAATTTTCATGCTGATGCAGTTTCTATGCTATTACAATACCATCTGCATAACCACTGTGTGTCGAAATTCGCATGCCACATAGATGGTTCCCATTTGGACGACATAGTGTTCCTCAATATTCTCACTGATTGCCTACAGTGAACAATTATGCAAGTGACATGCTTCATTATTGTGCTTTGGCTTACCATGTTAGTGCCAAACAACTGAAAGCAACAAACGATTTGCCATGTGGCCTCACTCATCAATTGAAGTGCACAGATCCATGACTTGGACTCTGCAACGGCCACCATCTCATTGCCTGACATGGACATTCTCAGTGAAGGACATTATAAAACAAGACCTAGTAATTGACATTTTATGCCAGTTTACCTCTCCCCAGGTTGTTCTACACATTGCGCTCCTGTGCGTTGACACAGGCCACTGAAACCCAGGACCTTGCATTCAAGA
Source organism: Schistocerca gregaria (assembly GCF_023897955.1). Lineage (NCBI taxonomy): Eukaryota > Metazoa > Arthropoda > Insecta > Orthoptera > Acrididae > Schistocerca > Schistocerca gregaria. Next base: position 519,687,149 of record NC_064924.1, read on the forward strand.
TAAACAATAGGAAGACAATCACACATCTGTCAAGACACTCAAGGTCTGTGCTTCCTGAGATGATGAGCTTTGACTGATTTACCTTCGCTGTACCAACTGCTGTATGTCATCAGACGCACTTTGTACAGAGGAACTGTTGCTTCCACAATGTAGTAACGACATATCTGCTGCCCTGCTCCTGGCGTGCGAGCAGCTTACGGCGTTGATGCACAAGTGTCATAAGGTGAGAGTGGGAGCACATCCGATGCTTCCAAAGCACCTAGTGGTTATGCTCTCCCGACGTTCGACCAAGTCCATTCACCACTCTTCTTGGCAGCCACACTGCCACCAACCCCAGATACACAGTGGACCACACTCCTCAGAACGCCATGTCCTGCCTCGCCACCAGGTTACCCCACCACTGACATCACTGTGCACTTTCGTTCTGCTATACGACACACCATCACATCTTTCTCACGTGACTAACCGCCACATAGTGTGACTGCTGCCCACTGCTGGTCTTCAAATGACAATACCAACTCCACTGAGTATTTTATTTTACTTTTTATTTACACGTCAAGTTCCATAAGACCAAATTGAGGGTCAAATCTCCAAGGTCAGATAAAAATAAAATGTTTATGAACCCGAAAAAAGTCAAGCGATATGTTTAAGTAAATGCAATCAACAATACAACAAGAATCAGCTCAATTTTTCAAGGAACTCCTCGACAGAATAGAAGGAGTGACCCATGAGGAAACTCTTCAATTTCGATTTGAAAGCTTGTGGACTACTGTTAAGATTTTTGAATTCTAGTGGTAGCTTATTGCAAATGGATGCAGCAGTATACTGCACACCTTTCTGCACAAGAGTTAAGGAAGTCTGATCCAAATGCAGGTTTGATTTCTGCTGAGTAGTAACTGAGTGAAAGCTGCTTGTTCTTGGGAATAAGCTAATATTGTTAACAAGAAATTACAGTAAGTAATATATATACTCATATATTGAGAGGTCAATGTCAAAATACACAGACTCGTGAACAGGGGTTGACAAGAGGTTCGTGAACCTACACCACTTATTGCACGAATCACCCATTGCTTAGCCAAAAATATCCTTTTAGAGTGGGATGAGTTACCCCAAAATTTAATACCATATGACATAAGCAAATGAAAATAAAGAACATAGACAAATTTTCATATCTAACAAGCACTCACTTCAGATAGTGTTCGAATAGTAAAAATGGCAGCATTAAGTCTTTGAACAAGATCCTGAATGTGGACTTTCCACGACAGTTTACTATCTACTTGAATACCTAGAAATTGGAACTGTTCAGTATCACTAATGTGATCAACACAATCAAGCACATTAGTTGAATCAAAAAACATACCTAGCGTTTGAAACCTTTTGTTTGACCCAACCAGTCCATCACAAAGTGAAGAGAAATTTTCAGTTGTTAAACGACTTCTAAAGCTGAACTGTACATTTGATAGCAAATTGTGTGATATAAAACGATCAATGATCCTTACATACACAGCCTTTCCAATAACTTTAGCAAACATTGATGGCATAGAACTGGTCTAAAATTGTCTATATTATCCCTTTCTTAGATTAGTTTTTCGTTCCATAGATCAGTGCTGAGGAGATCCTCGTTGATGTGGAACATGTCACTTTTTTTAAAGCTGAAATAACAATACTAATAGTGTGAATATATACAAAACATCATTTGTTTCTATTAAAAAATTCGTCAAGGAGTTGGCGGCTAGTAAGTGTTTCAGACTCCTTTTAAACTGATCTTTATTTGTAACTAAATTTTTTTACGTTTGCTGGCAAATTATTGAAGATGAGTGTTCCTGAGTAGTCGACCCCTCTTTGAACTAAATTAATCGCTTTTAAGTCCTTGTGCAGATCATTTTTGTTCCTGGTATTGTATGTATGAACTGAGCTGTTTGTAGAAAAAAGAGATATATTATTTAGGACAAATTTCATTAAGGAGTAAATATACTGAGAGGCAGTAGTTAGTATACCCAGTTCTTTGAAGAGGTTTCCACATGACGTCCGTGAATTTACAGGCTTTTGGACTCTGAAAACTTTTGTTTGACTGAAGAGTTACCCCAGAATATTATACCATATGACATTATGGAATGAAAGTAGGCAAAGTATGCAAGCTTTTTCATTTTTATGTACCCTGTGTCAGCTAAAACTCGAATTGCAAATACAGATTTGTTAAGGCATTTCTGCAGCTCTGTGGTGTGTTCCTCCCAACTGAATTTATTATCAAGTTGTAATCCCAGGAATTTAAGACTGTCAACCTCTTCTATCTCCTCTTCCTCATACTTTATACATATGCTGGGCGGAAACCAGTTACAGGTTCTGAATTGCATATAGCTATTCTATTCAAAGTTTAATGTCAGTGAGTTGGCACTAAACCATTGATTAATATCCATGAAAATATCATTAGCAGATCTTTCTAGAACTACACTCTACATATTATTTATTGCAATACTGGTGTCATCTGCAAACAAAACGAAATCTGCTTCTGGCAGTGTAACTGATGAAAGAACATTAATGTACACAAGAAAAAGCAATGGCCCTAAGATGGATCCTTGTGGGACACCACATGTAATTTCTTCCCATTGTGATGATGACTGATGACTTAATTCACTATTCCCTTGCAGTGACACCCTTTGTTCCCTGTTAGTGAGGTATCACATGAACCATTTTGGAGCACTGCCCATGACACCATAGAATTCTAGTTTATTTAAAATGATGTTGTGGTTCACACAATCAAATCACAGAAAATACCTGCTGCTCGTAATTTGTTATTTAATGAATTAAGTACATTTTCACTGGAGGTGTAAACAGCCTTCTCGATATCAGAATCCTTCAGAAATCCAAGCTGTGTTCTTGATAATATGTTATTTGTGGTCAGATGGTTGAGAAGCTGCCTGTACATTACTTTTTCTAAAATTTTTGAGAATGCTAGCAAAAGTGCAATCGTATATAGTTTGATGGTATCTCTTTATCTCCTTTCTTGAATAGAGGCTTAACATCTGCATATTTTAGCCAGTCAGGAAATGTCCCAGTTATAATTGACTGGTTACACAAGTTACAACAAGAACATGCCTTAATTAACTTTGTTGATATTTCATCGTAACCACTAGAATGCTTTGGTTTTAAAGATTTAATTATGGAAGTTATTTCTTTTGCTGAAGTGAGTGACATATTCATGTACCTGAAGCTATTTGTAAAGGCTAGTTTCAGATATTTAAGGGCATTATTTACTGATCCTGACAATCCAATTCTATCAGTAACGGATATAAAGTACTTGTTAAATAGATTTGCCACACTATGCCCATCGGTTACTAATGTGTCATCTACCGTTAGTGCTATTTGCTCCTTTTCCTTTCTGGTTCTACCAGTCTCCTCTTTCACTATAACCCATATTGTTTTTATTTTCTCCCCTGACATTGCTATCTTCTTCTCATAGTGCATTTGTTTAGATGTCCAAGTTACTTTTTTAATATTTTACAGTATTTTTTGTATTTAGCTAAATCATCAGCATTGGAGCTTTTCTTGGTCGACAGATAAATTTTCCTTTTTGTCTTGCAGGAAATCTTTATTCCTTGTGTAATCCATGGGTTTATTATAGACTTCTGTTTAATTTGAGTAACTTTTAGAGGAAAACAGTTTTCAAACATGGTACTGACATTATTCATGAATGTGTTATATTTTTCATTCATGTCATGAGCACTATAAACATCTTTCCAGTTCATATCTTTGTAATTTTCTAAAACACTAAATTTTTGGTTGACTGACTACTCTCCTGTACTCAGATTTAGCAGTCTTAATAATCTGCTTAGAACTTACATCTAAAACAAGGAGCTGCATGGCATGATCTGATACTCCATTTATTACAGGTTTTATGATATGATTTTGTTCCTTTGATTTGTCTATAAAAATGTTATCAATGGCTGTCCTTGAGGATTTAGTGATCATAGTTGGAAAGTTTACAGTGTGAGTTAGATTGAAAGACAACATTACTAACTGCAGTAAATGTTTACTGGAAGAGTGCACTAGAAAATCTGTATTAAAGTCACCAGCAATCAAAATTTTTTGTTTCTTCCTGTTAAATAACCCAAAAGAGGTTCCTAATGATTTATGAATGGATTATACACTCATGGAAATGGAAAAAAGAACACATTGACACCGGTGTGTCAGACCCACCATACTTGCTCCGGACACTGCGAGAGGACTGTACAAGCAATGATCACACTCACGGCACAGCGGACACACCAGGAACCGCGGTGTTGGCCGTCGAATGGCGCTAGCTGCGCAGCATTTGTGCACCGCCGCCGTCAGTGTCAGCCAGTTTGCCTTGGCATACGGAGCTCCATCGCAGTCTTTAACACTGGTAGCATGCCGCGACAGCGTGGACGTGAACCGTATGTGCAGTTGATGGACTTTGAGCGAGGGCGTATAGTGGGCATGCGGGAGGCCGGGTGGACGTACCGCCGAATTGCTCAACACGTGGGGCGTGAGGTCTCCACAGTACATCGATGTTGTCGCCAGCGGTCGGCGGAAAGTGCACGTGCCCGTCGACCTAGGACCGGACCGCAGCGACGCACGGATGCACGCCAAGACCGTAGGATCCTACGCAGTGCCGTAGGGGACCGCACCGCCACTTCCCAGCAAATTAGGGACACTGTTACTCCTGGGGTATCGGCGAGGACCATTCGCAACCGTCTCCATGAAGCTGGGCTACGGTCCCGCACACCGTTAGGCCGTCTTCCGCTCACGCCCCAACATCGTGCAGCCCGCCTCCAGTGGTGTCGCGACAGGTGTGAATGGAGGGACGAATGGAGACGTGTCGTCTTCAGCGATGAGAGTCGCTTCTGCCTTGGTGCCAATGATGGTCGTATGCGTGTTTGGCGCCGTGCAGGTAAGCGCCACAATCAGGACTGCATACGACCGAGGCACACAGGGCCAACACCCGGCATAATGGTGTGGGGAGCGATCTCCTACACTGGCCGTACACCTCTGGTGATCGTCGAGGGGACACTGAATAGTGCACGGTACATCCAAACCGTCATCGAACCCATCGTTCTACCATTCCTAGACCGGCAAGAGAACTTTCTGTTCCAACAGGACAATGCACGTCCGTATACATCCCGTGCCACCCAACGTGCTCTAGAAGGTGTAAGTCAACTACCCTAGCCAGCAAGATCTCCGGATCTGTCCCCCATTGAGCATGTTTGGCACTGGATGAAGCGTCGTCTCACGCGGTCTGCACGTCCAGCACGAACGCTGGTCCAACTGAGGCGCCAGGTGGAAATGGCATGGCAAGCCGTTCCACAGGACTACATCCAGCATCTCTACGATCGTCTCCATGGGAGAATAGCAGCCTGCATTGCTGCGAAAGGTGGATATACACTGTACTAGTGCCGACATTGTGCATGCTCTCTTGCCTGTGTCTACGTGCCTGTGGTTCTGTCAGTGTGATCATGTGATGTATCTGACCCCAGGAATGTGTCAATAAAGTTTCCCCTTCCTGGGACAATGAATTCACGGTGTTCTTATTTCAATTTCCAGGAGTGTAATTTCCTATAGGTGCTTGGTAAATAGTTACTATTATATAGGATCTGTTATGGAACTCAACTTCTGTTGCACATGCTTCTAGATGCTGCTCTAAACAGAATTTATTAATATCAATGTTATTGAATTTATGGCAGTTTTTAATAAATGTGGCAATTTCTCCTCCATCCATATCTACTCTGCAGAAGTAGGAGGCTAGCTTAAATCCTGAAATATCTAACATATCTATACCAGTGGTTGATGTTCAGAGAGGCAGATTATGTCAATTTGGTTAGATGAATTCATTTCATCAATACAAATGAGTAGTTCATCAACTTTATTTCTGAGTCCTGGAATGTTCTGGTGTAATAAAGATAACTGATACTGCATACTAATGGGATTATAACTGATTTGGCGAAGATGAACTAGCAGTTTCTGATTACTTTCTGTTAAACATTGTTTAAATGGAGGCTGTATGCCAACATCTGACCCCTGTTCATCTGTTTTCTCAAACTCGTTTTCTTTCCCCCTTCCCTATACTAAAAAAGGCATCCCTCTGACACCTGTGACCACTGGAATTTTACCGCTTGTGACAGTGTTCCCCCTTAAGTTTTCTGCAATCAACCTAGACAGTTTTCCCTTCCCTTTCCTATTGAGGTTAAGGCCATGCCTAGTGTAGTCCCACCTATCGATAGCATCCACAGGAATCAAACCAATATAGGACCCTATATCAGTCCTAAGCAGCCACTCCATTTCCAAGTTCACACTCCTGACAGAAGAGTTCAAATGAGGCCGATCATGGCGTCTCAACACAGACATAAATGCCTCACTCGTATGCTTCGTTGCTGATGCTATCTTCACCAGATCACTCTCTATGGAATATTCAGAGTCTCTCTCAATGCTATTTCCCAGACCACCCACTATAACCATGGCATCCTCCTTCACGCATTAAGAACCTACATCCTCTGTTACCTGACCCAGATCTGCACTAGGCTTGAAAAAGTTTGTGGGCTGGTACTCTGGACCTAGATTTTCCTGCAGTAGTTGGACAACACCTCTACCATGGGAGCTACCTAACAACAGAACTTTCTTTCTCTTTACAAATTTTCCTATCTTTTCAAGTCCTTGAAAGCTTGTTGTGCCCTTTCTACAGCTTCAGCTACATGAGGCTCATCTGATTCTGACTTAGGCAACAGGTCAAATCTATTTTCAAGATTTATGACAAAGTTGTCTGATGCTCTCCTTTGCCCGTTCCCCCTATTACCAATTGCGACTTCCCACCTCTGTTCACTCTTCTCCCTCTTTAACCTGTCCAGTTTCTCCCTTGCCTTGTCTAAGTCAGCTTGAAGAGCTGCAATTTTCCCTTCCTGTTCCAGTATTTTCCAGTCTCTACCGCAGATCCTACAATACCAATGGTGAGCCTCATTTAAGTCCCAATTTCTCACACCATTTTCTCCATTTTTATAAAGTGACTTAACAACTGAGTGATTTAATCGTTCAGGAAGCTGACTATGCCTAAAGAAAAAATTACGAATATGGCTAAATATAGGACTAACATGTGCGGCAAAGTACTTTAATATTCTGCTAGGCACTCCATCATATCCATGAGAGTCCCTAGTCTTCAGTGATTTAATTATTGACTCAATCTCCCCCTTTCTGTATCACAGAGGAGTATTTCCGACATCAGTGTCAGAAAGGCATGATCACCTAGTTCCACACTCAACTACCATACAACAACCACAGGCTGATGAAGCTGTACAACACCACATCCAGAACACATGGAGGAACTGATCGTAACACAACATTATTTTGACCACCATCAGTTCCACAATTTGGCTCCAACTACTGCTGACAACTTCAGCGTCCCTTCCTGACACATGCTCAGAACAACAACAGTGGACCCTGTGATAGGACCTCCACCTACACTGACTTCAATCATGACCTGAAACAGGGTGGTACTCTGCATTCCTACCTCCTCACAGCTACCACTTAGTCCTCACGCACTGGAGTTCACAGCAGATAATAAATTAGTGGCTCATATCAACTGCACTGCCCTCTTAATGTACAGTACCCCTTAGATCATTCACAGTCTCTCTGGTATGTGTGGCCTACATATGCTAATATCCTTGCAACTGACACTTCGTCCCTGTCTATTCGATGGTACTACTGGTGTCCTGTGTGGACACATCAGACGATTCTTGCATCAGCTATGACCATACCACATGTTCAGCTTATCTCGCGAAATTGCCAGCCACATTATGACTGGCCAAGTGTATCAGCACAGCATCACTTTGAGAAACGGTCCAGTCATGTCTCATGAAAGCGTCACCATGGCATGACTGGTCATGTGCACCTGTGCAACATTGCTTTGAGAAGCAGTCTGGTTGTGTTTCTCAGGAGGAAACTTGAAGTTGATGTTGGTAGGGTAAAAAGAAATTTTATGAATTATTTGTCGTACTTCTTTGACAAAGGTATTTGAAACTGAGTGAAATGTGGATCTACAGTGTCTCCTGAGGAATGTTACAAGAAAAATCTTCTGTTGTTTTCTATGCACAAAGACACTGATCGTACCCACTGAATATGATAAGCATGGCTCCTTTTACATTTAATGCATGAACATCAGCAAAAGTACTGGGGCTTCTTCTGGATAGCAGACTATGCTGGATTGAACATGTTAATCATATTGTTATTAAAACATAAAAAGCTCTTGTTGTCTTACAAGCTGTAAGTCTTTTATTGTGGGGAGCCTAATTGGACATTCTCCTCATATTGTACTACAGACTGATATGCTCTGTCATTGACTACAGACGTTTCCTGTTTGGAACTGTCCTACAATATGTATTAAAAAGCTGAATGTACTTCAATTTTTGGCTATTGCCCTAAGTCGCCGAGGGCGAAAAACATTTTATTACCACTTTTAAGTTGTATTTAAATGGCAGATGCGACAGCAATTAAAGAAGCAATTGCGTTTTGAATTGAAAAAGAGAATGCAGTACTGATTATCACTGACTATGAAAGTGCTTTGGAGCAGTAAGAACTTTATAATGTGCTACAATTAATAACAAAGGTCAACAAAGAAAATAAATATGTTCATTTAATATGGGTAAAGGTACACTCAGGTATCCAGCATATTAGAGTTTAGTAGCTAGATTTATTAAAGAAACTATCAAGGAAGGGAACCCACTATTTACACAGATTTCATATTGCGACTTCCTACGCATATCAAAAAAAGAGGCTTACAGTCAGTAAGAAACCCAGTAGAAAAGACTGCAGTTGAAAAAGGGATTTTCGTATGCTTCAGTTCAGTGTTCTACACCAGTTAAATCGTGGTACAGCCATAAGGAACTCCTAAGGAGATATGAAACAAATTATCAGACTCAGGCTGGGACACACATTTTTTTCCTGCACATTTCTAAGGGTTAGGGTCACAGGTTCTCTCATAAGTAGCGAACATCAAGAAGATGATGGAGATCTTGATATATCCTATTGGGATGTCCAGAATATAGACCACATCAAAATAAACTATATGAAAATCACATAAAAATGAAGATTCCCATGTCTACAAATATAACTGGATGAGAACAACTTCAAAATTAACAGTTTAATAGTACATTACCTACAAAAAGAAAATATGAGTCTCTGAAATATCAAAGACAGAATTTGTAATTTTATTATGTAGAAAATATCTATGTTTTAAATTTAATTGTCACTAACATAAGGATTTGTAATGACTCTATTGTTTGCTTTAAAAAGCAAATAAATTTAATTACAAAAGAGGTACATAATATACTAGCTTAATGCCTGCTGCTTCACACATGTAGGCTGTATGGTTTGAATGGGCTTTTTGTATTTCTTTAATCGAATTTTCATGTTGTTCACAAATTTTAACACCTTCTAAGGTTTTCACGCTAATAAAGGCCATAGAATCATGGTCTTATCCAAATGTACTTCTGACCAAAAGGAGACTCTGTTAGCTTGAGTCCAAGATTTCTCTTAATCGTGTCTTATAGGTTCTTCTGGTGATACTTTCTCAGAAACTTTCATCCCCTAACACACTACTCGGCAAACTGCAGCTCGTGAGCCACATACAACGTTTTGGTCCCCTGAGTGTGGCTCTTCAACGCAATATCATGTACTAGCACAAACGAAACTTTATGGCCTATGCACAGAAGTATGTTTCGGCCTGGGCGACTCTATTTTGAAGAAGCTGTGTTAGTTGAGGGTGTGGATTACTCAGATCACTTCCACTCCCTGACATCCACACCGCTGTTTCTCCTTATGACAATATCTTCGAAGATGGGGTATGAATACTGCTTCTAAATCACGATTATGAGACAATTTTTAATGTATTAATGTTCATGCAATATGAAACAGTGTAAGGAATATCCATTCCATTGAATAGTGTGGAACTGGTTCTTGTAAAGAATGTAAAACTGCCTGCGATCTGGCAAAAGAAGAAGATAATTGTATTAATAATGAACTAAGATGGGATCATTTGCAAAGCGATTTAACAACGAGGTGGTAATAAATGAAACAGGCGATGATATGGACATAGAAGCTTGTGCAATAACAAATAAAAATAATGGTAGATATGACTGTTCTTATCCTCTTTTTGCAAACTTAGTTGGTGTGTGTGTTGTTGTCTTTAGTGAGGAGCTCTGACGTGAAGGCATGTAATTTTTTACAACTTTAATAGTATTCTTGATTCATAATCAACTAAAACACTAACATTTGCTGTCATTTCCTTATTCTGATTTACATATTCATGTGATTATCATTTTCAAGCATGAACGTTATCAACTGTAAACAGAGAACTCGCCTTATTGTTGAGAACCTGGAATTTCACCTAAAATTAAAAACAAACCTGAGGTACCTAAACTTTCCTCTGATCTGCAAGATCACAGTTTCGTCAGACAGTGTTGGGATTTAGTATTATATGTATCTTACAATATAATTTTATCAATAAGTAATCTTGATATTAAGTATGATATCAAGTTATATTCAACGTACTTAAAGTTGAACTAAGACTTGAAGCTTTATTCATAGTTTGTTAAGTTTATTTTAGGAAGTGTTGCAGTGAAAGAAGGTGTAATGTCAAATATTGATAAAGATGGACATACAGAGAGGATGAACAAAAGGAGGTTGATAAAACAAGTACACAAGACGAATGTGGATGGGAAAGTTGGAAGGGATCAACCACAGTAAATGGACTTCAATCACATTGAGAAGGCTTTAAAAAAATCACTTAGAAGTACCCTAATAAACTTAATAGCAATGTACTTACCTAGATATTCAAAAATTTAGTAAAATGAAATTTGAATTGTTGTATATTGGTATATTGCTCTTTTGACTGATGAGATTGCCAACCACTACCCTAGCACTAAATTTTTTTTATATCTAACCGAGAAGTCAAATACCAATCTTCATAGATGCTGCTTTAGAAATACTTCAGTAGTTCTATAATAACACTTTTTTAAAAAAAAGCTTTCACCCACTATTTCTCCGCCATAAGGGGGGACGACAGTTCAATCCCACATCCGGCCATCCTAATATAGGTATTCCATGATTTCCCTAAGTCACTCCAGGCAAATGCCAGGATGGTTCCTTTGAAAGGGCACAGCCGACTTCCCTCCCCAACCTTCCCTAATCCGATGAGACCAATGACCTCGCTGTCTGTCTGTTCCCCCAAACAACCCAACCCAACCTCCATAAGGCTTAAATTTCCAAAAATACTGGAACACGTATTTCTTTATTTCTGACCGAGAAACGAAATTCAATTTTTGTACATCTATCTTCAAAATTGCCTTTATAGCGAAATATTTTAAAAAAATCTTCATCTCCTGTTGATCCTCTTAGGGGTGGAATTTCCAAAAATCCCATCTTAAATTATGCATACAGTGTAAAATCAATACACTCTCCAAATTTTAAGTTGATATCCTCAGTGGTTTGGGCTGGATGATGACAAGTCAGTCAGTCAGGACATTGCTATTATATATAAAGATAGGTCATTGAGTATTACCATGCAGGGAAGAGTAAGGGGAGATGGAGTTACCTACGCTGAGAGCAGGCATTGGCTTATCTACATCTACACGGATCGTCTGCTAATCTCATTCAAGGGCCTGGCAGACTGGATAGGATAGTCTGCAATCTTGCTAAGAGCAAAACAGGGGTTTCCCCCCTTAAAACACTGTACGAAACATGTCCTTTCTACTTAAAGCCACTGAATTCAAAGCCAGAACTTAGTATGTACTTAGATACCATATAGTTCCATACATGGGAGTATATATATATATATATATATATATATATATATATATATATATATATATATATTCCCTATGGACTATGGTTATTACTATGTAGGGAAGAATAAGGGGAGATGGAGTTACCTATGCTGAGAGCAGGCATTGGCCTATTTGACCTGACAGGATAGTCTGCCATCTTGGTAAGAGCAAAACAAGGGTTTCTCCCTTAAAACACTGTATGAAACTTGCCCTTTCTACTTAAAGCCACTGAATTCACAGTCACATCTTAGTATGTACATTCAAAAAGCATTGATAGCAGCGGAAAAGAGCCAATCGTTTTTATGTAACTATTAGCTCTATTTGTTAACAGCACAAATAACACAAGATCCTCTCTACTATTTCACCACTAAACTGCATGACTTTCATAGTGTTTTCATAGTGTAGCCATGGAAATTACGGTTTTTAGTCAGAGGTACATGACACTATAAGGTGAATCAAATCAGACTTTACAACTTTGGAATGACACAGAAATTTATTGAGATAACTTAAACAATCGGTAGATGTGTCATTTTATACCAAACAAAAACTCAAGTTCCACATAAAAGTGCGAAGTGTCATTGTGGTTGGATGTGACTATCATTTGTGGTGCGACAAACAACCCATCAGTAGTCTATTTCTTCCCACATTTGTTGCAGTGAATCAGGTGTAACTTGTGCAATGGGAGTGTAAATTCGATTATTCAGGTCAGCTAAATTGTTTGGTAGGAGAGGAACACACACATGGTCTTAAAGGAAACCCCAAAGAAAGAAATCCAGTGGTGATATGTCTGGGGGGTCAGGGTGGCCATGTGACTGGCCCTTCACAGCCTGGACTAGATTTGATCTAATAAATTTGATGAACGACAATATTAGAGAAAAGTTGCCTTTTACACTATTTCATATATATTTGACAAAACCAACTTTGCCAAATAAATTTATTTGTGTAAAACCAGCTATATATTAGAATCCTCTGCTATTCAGAGATTAACTCATGTTCAGTAGATTCTGTGCATTGGGTCCACTTAGGCTTTATTTCGTTGTTTAATTTATTTTTGTAGCACACGAAAAAGGAAAAGTTTGCTATAACTGTTCGTCCTCAAAAGAAGAAGAAATCACAGATGTGAAAAATTGTTTAGATTTCAGGATATATGGACAAAGAAAGAGAAATAAGGACATAAACTGACGAAATAATTTTTATTCATTAATATTTTTACACAGTTAAAAACTCCCCTCATAGAAGGATTGAAATACATTTGTTTATGACATTATTTGGTACATAGAAAGAATGAAACATCGTAGGCGAGGTAAATGGCTCTATATATTGTCTTCTAAATATTGTTTAATGTGTGTAAAAGCAAATACATGCTTATGTTCACAAACCTTCGGATTACACTTTCCTTATTGTTGTACGTCTCAGTAGTTTAGTACTCAAATTTCTCAGAAGCAACTGTTATAAGTTAATAAATGCTATTAATACTAGTTCCTTAATTCTGATATCAAATTCCGATTTTCTGAGTCATGAATTCATCTCATAACTTCACTTTCAGTACTTGGCATAGCCAAAGCCTCAGGGCTAACAAAAGAGACATTATGTGGATGTTCTGCCTATACTAGTGAGTAGTGAAACAGATGGATGGAGGGGCAAGCATAGAAAGTACTTCCTTTACTTGTTCTGTATATGTCCCTCACTATACATTTTGTAGAAATGAAAGTAGCAGTTGGAAGGAGTGTAGTGGTATGCATTGATGCTTAGAGAGCTTTAAGATTCGTCTCAGTCACTTTGATGCCCTGTCAAACGTGTTTCCACACTGTGCAGTGTGACATCTGTCATTCTGTGCTTGTTTACTGTTTTAAATCTAGTCTCAGGCATACACTTTGCCTATAATCTAAATTACACACCAACCTACAAAATATTAAAGATATTTGACATACAGCAATCCGGCATTACATTTTATAGGGCTCTTCAGAACAACAAAATTAATTATTTTACGAATTTCAATTTCATATTTGAAATAATTTCCAATATATTTAAAATCATCAATCAAATTTATAACTTTTCATTATATTCAACATTCAGACATTTTAATATATTTTCGCAAGTAAATCATACGATGACTGAAACTTAATACTTGGTTACCAAAATAACTAATTATACTGTATTTTGCTTAACAGCATAATTATGTAATGTTTATGGAATTTTCTGCCAGTTCTTAGAGGAACATAGACATAATAATAAATTAAATACAAAACATTAAAGATGTGCAATAATTATTGAGAAACATCAATAATTTGTATTCATGTTATTAATTATGTAATGTTCTAAGCTTAAAACAGTAATTTTTCAGTGTGCCTGAATTATTATTTTGGCCGACTACACTGCCTGAATGAATGAGAAGATGAAAGTGGCACATATGTGAAGTATAAATTATTAAAACTGTGAATAAATAAGTGTGAGTGAGCATGGAAGTCTGACTGTGCAGCCTTGATGTAAGTAATTTACACAGGGGAAACATGCTACTTGTAAAGCAACCATTTTTCAGTAGTGTACAAATGTGGTTTAATCCTTCTCAGAGTTAAAGATGGGGTTAATTTGTTTTTATTTGCATTTAGTGAATGTATTATTATGCAGTTTCATGTGAACTGATTTCAGATTGAGGACTGATCCAAACAGGGAGAGTCATGGGTTGTGTGAATCGCAATATAAAGCTTACTGTCTACTACATCAATTGGCAAACAGAGAAGAAATAATAGAAGGTACCTTTCATGAAATTTGGTGCTGAGGGAAGAATTTATCACGTTTGTTGGGAGAAGCCCTTGATCATATCTTTTGATAAGAGGTCATGTAGCGTGGTTCTCCAAGCATTTTTGTTATAATTGAGTAGTAGTGGTTCTTTGGAGAATATGAATGATCAGCAAAAGTTTACGATCATCTGTGGATGATGTCTCCAGTAATTTAGATTTTTTAGTGAAAACTGAGACCTTCAGCCAGAAGGTATTAATTCCGCATGGTGCACTCTTCATTTATAAATGAGATTTTACAGATTTTCAAAGTGACGATCTCTGTAGTATTTTGAGCGAACATTCAAAAATACTAAACACTGTGTGTTTTTCTAAACTGTTTATGAACTGATGAAAAGTGCAGTTCTTTCAGTATAAGGTCTGAGTTACAACCATGAACTGCCACTAGAGACTCACAGTGAGAGTGTGCTGTAAGTGTTAAAGAATTAGTAAAAAGTGTACTTATTTTCGCTTGTTCATTTCAGAAACTGTGTGATATGACGAAATTGGTAACAAATGTGTGTATACAAAATGACAATGCAGAACAGATGGTTTAATGTGAAGGCTTTTCTTCGTTTAATACTAACAACCAGACCTGGAAAGATTAATTTACTTCATCAGAATAACAAACATATACATCCTGTTAACAGGTGTAGTACAGCTAATTTTTAAGAGCTTTTATAGCTGATTAACATTATACTTCCTGGCAAGTTGTACTCCTGAAGAACTCACTAATTTGAGTGAATTGAGACAGTAGGATATTAAGCAAACCACTGCAAGGGGTAGGTAAGTTCTTCCACCTCTTGTCTTCCCAGAGCCAAAGAGAAGCCTTCGGTATTGTCTAGCTTGGTATGTGATTATAACTACACATTGTTGTCACAGTGTTATTTCTGCCAGAGAGGTTGTCCAGGTAGCTTCGTCTATGGGCCAATTGTATAAAAGCAGTTGATTTTAGATTATCACAGAAAATGAATTCAAATCAAGCTGATCTTAATAGTCTATGTTGTATAAACATTAATGGTAAATAGTACCATTGTGAACCATGATCATTTTTGACTGGCGAAAAGATCAAGTCAAGTTCAACTATGATTGCCAGCTTGCAACACAGTACCTAGTGACATTACAAATCAATGTATTTGTTTTGTATAAATAGTAGTTTGAAAGAATAAAAGAGTAAAGAAGTAGTTATTAACACAGAAAATATGTGGATATATCGCTCCCACACTTGCGACAGAAGGGGTAGATCAAGGCAAGTGTTGGCTACATAAGTAGTGAGTGCACATAATAAGTGATCACATTAAAATTTTGGAGACAATTCGGCATTAATGTGATTAGTTTAAATGCATTTTAAAGACACATTGAGGAGGAGTAAGATAGAGAAATTATTAAAGGACTTCTATATACCATGAGCTGTACCAGAAATGTATATTTATTAAAATTCAGGATTATAGCCCTTCATCAGTGCCATCTGATACATGGGAACAAGTTGTGTGTACTTCGAATTCTACAAAATGACAACTGTATACGTAGTAGGGAATTAGAAATATTTGTAAAGAACAGTTAAATATATGAAATTCAACAACAATAATGCAAGACAAGGAAATTTTCCGAATTGTTAATACTCCAGAACAGCTATTGTGTACATGGTAGCAATCTCTTGTGCTGGTCATAAATTGTTTTCTTTGCCACCAGGTAACTGTTCAGAATCCATTATTTGTAAAGGAACGAATTTAAGAGATACTCTAACCTCATACTTGAAGGAAGTTAGGCATCGACTTACTTAAGACATTCTTATGTCATTTCGTCTTCACAATTTATCTGTAGAGAAGAAACTGGATTCTTCACTTGAATAACAAATGAGTTCATTGTATGGTGAGGTTAACATACTTAATTAGATGTATTAACATTAACTTAGAAGATGCAACAAGTCCACTAAAGAGAAAGCTTACACTACGCTCGTTCGTCCTCTGTTAGAATATTGCTGTGCGGTGTGAGATCCTTACCAGGTGGGATTGACGGAGGACATCGAAAGGGTGCAAAAAAGGGCAGCTCGTTTTGTATTATCACATAATAGGGGAGAGAGTGTGGCAGATATGATACGCGAGTTGGGATAGAAGTCATTAAAGCAAAGGCTTTTTCCTTGCGGCGAGGTCTATTTACGAAATTTCAGTCACCAACTTTCTCTTCGGAATGCGAAAATATTTTGTTGAGCCCAACCTACATAGGTAGGAATGATCATCAAAGTAAAATAAGAGAAATCAGAGATCTATCAGAAAGGTTTAGGTGTTCGTTTTTCCCGAGCGCTGTTCGGGAGTGGAATGGTAGAGAGATAGTATGATTGTGGTTCGATGAATCTTCTGCCAAGCACTTAAATGTGAATTGCAGAGTAATCATGTAGATGTATTAACATGTGGAATAATTATCCTTTGTTCCCATGACTGACATTGTATCTGGTGTGGTGATTATTGTAGGTACATGATAAGGTGTTACAGGACCTGCAAATTTGGTGACTATTTAAATTCATTAACTGCAACTGACTTTCTGAAAATTACCCACACGAACTATTAGCAGAACAATTTAGCTTTGTGCCAACCACCAAAAAAGATGAAAGCTGCTTTCAGAAAAATAATTCAAAACACGATTTCGAGTAATCTCATGCTTCTATTGTATCAGACAGAGAGATATTTCTTAAGTGACGACCATGACAGGGCTTTTGTTAGCAAATAGTAGTAGAATACCTTATTGTAAAAATATTCTTGGTATAAGGTGCCATTACAAGCTTCTGTACAAAGGGCTTAGAGTTCAGATTCAGTATGCCAATTAGACAAGATTGCCATGAGCATTGAGACAATCATCCCACTGACACACCAGGCTGAAGATACTAGTTTGGTAAGTCACTACGTCCTGTTGCATGAAGAAGTCCGTAACTGTCTGCTGCACATCCTCTTCTGACAGCAATCTTCGAGCCTTCAAGAATTGTTTTAAGGGCCGAAAGGCATGATAATCACATGAAAGGAGATCAGGACTGTAGGGCATGTGCTCGAGTGTCCCATTTGAGTTGCCTTCCCAGATCGACTGGTGTCTTCTGTCGAATCGTGACAAGCACAGAACTTGGCGCACCACTCCGTAACAGTAGGTATCTGACAGACATGCTGCTGTATACACATTCTTCATTCTCGAATGGATGTCTGCTGTAGTATGTCCTTTGACAGCAAAGAAAAAAAAATAGCATGTTTGTTGGACACATTTGCTAATAATGTTGCCGTAGTTCATTTTTCTGCATGTGTCGAAAAGACATGAATGCCACACTAATCTCTTGCCTGATTATCAGTGTTTATATATATATATATATATATATATATATATATATATATATATATATATATATATATATATTAACTCTTTTCATGAAAAATCATTATCTTTTAAATTGTGAATAGATGAATTTTCAAGTTATCTTGACTTGTTCTTATTGTTGTAAAGCTGTGATACCAGGCAAACACGGCTATTAATGACGAACGTAATGTTCAACAGATCGTAGAAAACTGTAAACCTACTGACCAAGGAAAATCGAATAGTCATCGATTCGCGGAATTATTTTGTGGAATTGACAAAAGAGGCGGAACTTTGACTGTGGTCCTCCATCAGGTGAGCATACTGTCAGAGAAATAGGGAATGTCTAAAAAACAAAGAACATTTGTCATAAAACCAAAGAGCACCTAGGCTACAGTGTCTACAGACAGCCTACACACATGGATGGGTATCTGAACGCTCTCAGCCACCACCATCTGGCACAAAAATGTGGTTTCCTGAACACCTTCTCCCACAGTGCTTAAATCGTCTCAGATGCTGAAAATCTGCCACTCTAACTAAGCCGCATCTGGAAAGTATTCTGACCCCTGCTACCTTTAGAATTTCAAAGAGAGTAATCCAGTCAACATTGTCAAAAGCTTTCTCTAAGTCTACAATTGTTATGAACGTAGGTTTGCCTTTCATTGAGCTATATCCTAAGATAAGTTGTAGGGTCAGTATTGCCTCGCATGTTCCTACATTTCTCTTGAATCCAAACTGATCCTCCCCCAAGATCGGCTTTGTAATATTATTCGGACGTCCGTCGTATGAAAGTTTTGAGTACCCTTGGAAAGGCATTAACCTATCTGTATATTAAATGATTACTTATGAGATGAGACATATTCTTTTACGTAATTTACATAAACGTAAAGATGCGCATCTAGCGCGGACGCTAATACATTGATTGCGCAGTCAAAGAAAAATTTTAACAGAAGCTGAACTGACGTTCCTCTTCGATCTAAATAAAACATGACAGTAAAAAGCTTTTGTAGATCTTCAGATTTTAATGTACTTCTGCTTGTAATGTGATAGCGTAAAGAAGGTCGTCTTTAAGCCATAAAAGTGAGCGGTCTTGCCAGCATGCAGACAACATTACTAATTAATAAAATTCGAGTGATTTATGTTCGGAACTGTAAATCGGCAAGTTATTGTTATGAAGGTGTTGAACGGTGCAAGAATTGTCTTTAACGAAGGAGAAAAGTAATGACTGCAATTTGTGACAAAAACGTGAACCGAGGAGACAGGGCAGGGCAGGCTGAAATCTGATCGCACCATACAGTTAGAAAAGTACTTATGTAATTTACACTGTTTATAAATAAGCCCTAATTTGCTAGTGAGAACTGTTTGAATATATTTAGTGTTTACCAGATTTCTTATTCTATTCTTTTCCTTTATTTTTTTAACTCCATGCCATATTATTTTTGTAAATATCAAACAGCCTTTACTACAGCAGAGAATACTGCGGCATCCTGGTCATAGACAGAAGGCCGCTCTTTGTCTTCTATACAACTCATAGCTGCCCCATTTATTAATGATTTCATTTGCAAATGCATTTTTTTTATTTTTCACTGTTAAAGGTCCCTTAGGTGATTATAAATTTCATACAGATTACGTAAAGAAATCCGGGTTGTTCTTTTCCAAATAATAGAAGCCTTTGCATAATCAAAAACTAGCCTCCTGACAACGATCAGGAGCCGACCAGAAGACGGACGTCTTCGACCGCTTTCATGTTTCCTGTGGCAAAGCTGTGCCAAACTGGGAACGAGACATTCTAGTATTAAACATTATATATATATATATATATATATATATATATATATATATATATATATATATATATATATATATAGGGTGAGTCACCTAACATTGCCGCTGGATATATTTCGTAAACCACATCAAATACTGACGAATCGATTCCACAGACCTAACATGAGGAGAGGAGCTAGTGTAATTGGTTAATACAAACCATAAAAAAATGCACGGAAGTATGCTTTTTAACACAAACCTACGTTTTTCTAAATGGAACCGCATTAGTTTTGTTAGCACATCTGCATAAACAAATACGTAATCAGTGCCGCTTGTTGCACTGTAAATTGTTAACTACATCCAGAGATATTGTAACCTAATGTTGACGCTTGAGTACCACTCCTCCGCTGTTCGAACGTGTGTATCAGTGAGCACCGAATTACGTAGGGATCCAAAGGGAACGGTGATGGACCTTAGGTACAGAAGAGTCTGGAACAGCACATGCTAACACATTTTTATTGGTCTTTTTCACTGACGCACATGTACATTACCATGATGGGTGAGGCACACGTACACACGTGGTTTCCGTTTTCAATTACGGAGTGGAATAGAGTGTGTTCCGACATGTCAGGCCAATAGATGTTCAATGTGGTGGCCATCATTTGCTGCGCACAATTGCAATCTCTGGCGTAATGAATGTCGTACACGCCGCAGTACACCCGGTGTAATGTCGCTGCAGGCTGCCACAATACGTTGTTTCATATCCTCTGGGGTTGTAGGCACATCACGGTACACATTCTCCTTTAACGTACCCCACAGAAAGAAGTCCAGAGGTGTAAGATCAGGAGAACGGGCTGGCCAATTTATGCGTCCTCCGCGTCCTATGAAACGCCCGTCGAACACCCTGTCAAGGGTCAGCCTAGTGTCAATTGCGGAATGTGCAGGTGCACCATCATGCTGATACCACATACGTCGACACGTTTCCAGTGGGACATTTTAGAACAACGTTGGCAGATCATTCTCTAGAAACACAATGTATGTTGCAGCTGTTTGGGCCCTTGCAATGAAGTGAGGACCAGTGAGGTGGTCGCCAATGATTCCGCACCATACATTTACAGCCCACGGTCGCTGTCGCATCTAGTACGAAAAAAAATTATTATTAAATTAAATATATTTTAATTCTTTCAATTTAAACCTGTGTTTCATACTAGAATGTCGTGTTCCCAGTCCGGCACAGCTTTGCCACAGGAGACACGAAAGCGGTCGAAGACGTCTGTCTTCTGGTCGACTCCTGATGGTTGTCAGAAGGAGGCTAGTTGTTTTTGATTACGCAAAGACTTCTATTATTTGGAAAAGAACAACCCGGATTTCTTTACGTAATCAGTATGAATTTTATAATTACTTAAGGGACCTTTAACAATGAACAATAAAAAATTGCATTTGTAAATGAAATTATTAATAAATGGGGCAGCAAGGTCCGAGCAGGCACACGGGGGGAGGGGTTTATTAGTTATTGGGAGCTCCAACGTTAGGCAGGTGATGGAGCCCCTTAGGGAAATAGCGGAAAGGTCGGGGAAGAAGGCCAGTGTTCACTCTGTCTGCTTGCCGGGGGGTCTCATCCGAGATGTGGAGGAGGCCCTACCGGCGGCGATAGAGAGCACTGGGTGCACCCGACTGCAAATTGTTTCTCATGTCGGCACCAATGACTCCTGCCGTCTGGGTTCAGAGGTCATCCTCAGGTCGTACAGGCGGTTGGCGGAGTTGGTGAAGGCGGAAAGCCTCACTCGCGGGGTGGAATCAGAGCTAACTATTTGTAGTATCGTTCCCAGAACCGATCGCGGTCCTCTGGTTTGGAGCCGAGTGGAAGATTTAAACCAGAGGCTCAGACGATTCTGCTGAGAGCTGGGGTGCAAATTTCTCGACCTCCGCTATCGGGTGGAGAAATGTAGGGTCCCCCTGAATAGGTCAGGCGTGCACTACACGCCGGAAGCGGCTACGAGGGTAGCGGAGTACGTGTGGAGTGCACATGGGTTTTTTTTAGGTTAGAGAATTTCCTCCCTAGGCCCGTCAAGACGCATCCTGAGACGCGGCAAGGCAGTAGTAGGCAAAATGCCACAAGGAATAACAATATTAATGTGCTAATAGTAAACTGCAGGAGCGTCTATAGAAAGGTCCCAGAACTGCTCTCATTAATAAACGGTCACAACGCCCATATAGTACTAGGAACAGAAAGTTGGCTGAAACCAGACGTAAACAGTAATGAAATCCTAAACTCGGATTGGAATGTATACCGCAGAGATAGGCTGGACAGTGAAGGGGGAGGCGTGTTTATAGCGATAAGAAGTGCAATAGTATCGAAGGAAATTGACGGAAATCCGAAATGTGAAATGATTTGGGTGAAGGTCACGGTTAAAGCAGGCTCAGCATGGTAATGGGATGTCTCTATAGGCCCCCGGGCTCAGCAGCTGTTGTGGCTCAGCACCTGAAGAATAATTTGGAAAATATTTCGAGTAGATTTCCCCACCATGTTATAGTTCTGGGTGGAGATTTTAATTTGCTGGATATAGACTGGGAGACTCAAACGTTCATAACGGGTGGCAGGGGCAAAGAATCCAGTGAAATATTTTTAAGTGCTTTATCTGAAAACTACCTTGAGCAGTTAAACAGAAAACCGACTCGTGGCGATAACATATTAGACCTTCTGGTGACAAACAGACCCGAACTATTTGAATCAGTTAATGCAGAACAGGGAATCAGCGATCATAAAGCGGTTACTGCATCGATGATTTCAGCCGTAAATAGAAATATTAAAAAAGGTAGGAAGATTTTTCTGTTTAGCAAAAGAGACAACAAGTAGATTACAGATTACCTGACGGCTCAACACAAAAGTTTTGTCTCCAGTGCAGATAGTGTTGAGGATCAGTGGACAAAGTTCAAAACCATGTACAATATGCGTCAGATGAGTATGTGCCAAGCAAGATCGTAAGAGATGGGAAAGAGCCACCGTGGTACAACAACCGAGTTAGAAAACTGCTGCGGAAGCAAAGGGAACTTCACAGCAAACATAAACATAGCCAAAGCCTTGCAGACAAACAAAAATTACGCGAAGCGAAATGCAGTGTGAGGAGGGCTATGCGAGAGGCTTTCAATGAATTCGAAAGTAAAGTTCTATGTACTGACTTGGCAGAAAATCATAAGAAATTTTGGTCCTATGTCAAAGCGGTAGGTGGATCAAAACAAAATGTTCAGACACTCTATGACCAAAATGGTAATGAAACAGAGGATGACAGACTAAAGGCCGAAATACTAAATGTCTTCTTCCAAAGCTGTTTCACAGAGGAAGACTGCACTGTGCTTCCTTCTCTAGATTGTCGCACAGTTGACAAAATGGTAGATATCGAAGTAGACGACAGAGCGATAGAGAAACAATTAAAATCGCTCAAAAGAGGAAAGGCCGCTGGTCCTGATGGGATACCAGTTCGACTTTACACAGAGTACGCGAAGGAACTTGCCCCCCTTCTTGCAGCGGTGTACCGTAGGTCTCTAGAAGAGCAGAGCGTTCCAAAGGATTGGAAAACGGCACAGGTCATCCCCGTTTTCAAGAAGGGACGTCGAACAGATGTGCAGAACTATAGACCTATATCTCTAACGTCGATCAGTTGTAGAATTTTGGAACACGTATTATGTTCGAGTATAATGTCTGCTCTGGAGACTAGAAATCTACTCTGTAGGAATCAGCATGGGTTTCGAAAAAGACGGTCGTGTGAAACCCAGCTCGCGCTATTCGTCCACGAGACTCAGAGGGCCTGAGACATGGGTTCACAGGTAGATGCCGTGTTTCTTGACTTCCGCAAGGCGTTTGACACAGTTCCCCACAGTCGTTTAATGAACAAAGTAAGAGCATACGGACTATCAGATCAATTCACAATATACATAAATGACCTGGAGTATGACATCGGAAGTTCACTGAGGCTTTTTGAAGATGATGCTGTGGTGTATCCAGAGGTTGCAACAATGAAAAATTGTACTGAAATGCAGGAGGATCTGCAGCGAATTGACGCATGGTGCACGGAATGGCAATTGAATCTCAATGTAGACAAGTGTAATGTGATGCGAATACATAGAAAGATAGGTCCCTTATCATTTAGCTACAAAATAGCAGGTCAGCAACTGGAAGCAGTTAATTCCATAAATTATCTGGGAGTACGCATTAGGAGTGATTTAAAATAGAATGATCATATAAAGTTGATAGTCGGTAAAGCAGATGCCAGACTGAGATTCATTGGAAGAATCCTAAGGAAATGCAATCCGACAACAAAGGAAGTAGGTTACAGTACGCTTGTTCGCCCAATGCTTGAATACTGCTCAGCAGTGTGGGATCCGCACCAGGTAGGTTTGATAGAAGAGATAGAGAAGATCCAACGGAGAGTAGCGCGCTTCGTTACAGGATCATTTAGTAATTGCGAAAGCGTTACGGAGATGATAGATAAACTCCAGTGGAAGACTCTGCAGGAGAGACGCTCAGTAGCTCGGTACGGGCTTTTGTTAAAGTTTCGATAACATACCTTCACCGAAGAGTCAAGCAGTATATTGCTCCCTTCTACGTATATCTCGCGAAGAGACCATGAGGATAAAATCAGAGAGATTAGAGCCCACACAGAAGCATACCGACAATCCTTCTTTCCACGTACAATACGATACTGGAATAGAAGGGAGAACCGATAGAGGTACTCAGGGTACCCTCCACCACACACCGTCAGGTGGCTTGCGGAGTATGGTTGTAGATGTAGATGTAGAAGGAGCGGCCTTCTGTACTCGACCAGGATGCCGCAGTATTCTCTGCTGTAGTGAAGGCTGTTTGACATTTATAAAAACAATATGGCATGGAGGTTAAAAAAGTATAAAGAAAAAGAACAGAATAAGAAATCTGGTAAACACTAAATATATTCAAACAATTCTCACTAGCTAATTAGGGCTTATTTATTCCTTTTATTTTCTCCTTCGTTAAAGACAATTCTTGCACCATTCAACACCTTCATAACAATAACTTGCCGATTTACAGTTTCGAACATAAATTACTTGAATTTTATTAATTAGTAATGTTGTCTGCACGTTGGCAAGACCGCTCACTTTTATGACTTAACGACGACCTTCTTTACGCTATCACATTACAAGCAGAAGTACATTAAAATCTGAAGATCTACAAAAGTTTTTTTACTGTCATGTTTTATTTAGATCGAAGAGGAATGTCAGATCAGTTTCTGTTAAAATGTTTCTTTGACTACGGAATCGATATACACTCCTGGAAATTGAAATAAGAACACCGTGAATTCATTGTCCCAGGAAGGGGAAACTTTATTGACACATTCCTGGGGTAAGATACATCACATGATCACACTGACAGAACCACAGGCACATAGACACAGGCAACAGAGCATGCACAATGTCGGCACTAGTACAGTGTATATCCACCTTTCGCAGCAA
The DNA here is from genome assembly GCF_023897955.1 of Schistocerca gregaria. Lineage (NCBI taxonomy): Eukaryota > Metazoa > Arthropoda > Insecta > Orthoptera > Acrididae > Schistocerca > Schistocerca gregaria. The sequence continues at coordinate 519,712,335 of NC_064924.1, forward strand.
TGCAGGCTGCTATTCTGCCATGGAGACGATCGTAGAGATGCTGGATGTAGTCCTGTAGAACGGCTTGCCATGCCATTTCCACCTGGCGCCTCAGTTGGACCAGTGTTCGTGCTGGACGTGCAGACCGCGTGAGACGACGCTTTATCCAGTCCCAAATATGCTCAATGGGGGACGGATCCGGAGATCTTGCTGGCCAGGGTAGTTGACTTACACCTTCTAGAGCACGTTGGGTGGCACGGGATACATGCGGACGTGCATTGTCCTGTTGGAACAGCAAGTTCCCTTGCCGGTCTAGGAATGGTAGAACGATGGGTTCGATGACGGTTTGGATGTACCGTGCACTATTCAGTGTCCCCTCGACGATCACCAGAGGTGTACGGCCAGTGTAGGAGATCGCTCCCCACACCATGATGCCAGGTGTTGGCCCTGTGTGCCTCGGTCGTATGCAGTCCTGATTGTGGCGCTCACCTGCACGGCGCCAAACACGCATACGACCATCATTGGCACCAAGGCAGAAGCGACTCTCATCGCTGAAGACGACACGTCTCCATTCGTCCCTCCATTCACGCCTGTCGCGACACCACTGAAGGCGGGCTGCACGATGTTGGGGCGTGAGCGGAAGACGGCCTAACGGTGTGCGGGACCGTAGCCCAGCTTCATTGAGACGGTTGCGAAAGGTCCTCGCCGATACCCCAGGAGCAACAGTGTCCCTAATTTGCTGGGAAGTGGCGGTGCGGTCCCCTACCACACTGCGTAGGATCCTACGGTCTTGGCGTGCATCCGTGCATCGCTGCGGTCCGGTCCCAGGTCGACGGGCACGTGCACCTTCCGCCGACCACTGGCGACAACATCGATGTACTGTGGAGACCTCACGCCCTACGTGTTGAGCAATTCGGCGGTACGTCCACCCGGCCTCCCGCATGCCCACTATACGCCCTCGCTCAAAGTCCGTCAACTGCACATACGGTTCACGTCCACGCTGTCGCGGCATGCTACCAGTGTTAAAGACTGCGATGGAGCTCCGTATGCCACGGCAGACTGGCTGACACTGACGGCGGCGGTGCACAAATGCTGCGCAGCTGGCGCCATTCGACGGCCAACACCGCGGTTCCTGGTGTGTCCGCTGTACCGTGCGTGTGATCATTACTTGTACAGCCCTCTCGCAGTGTCCGGAGCAAGTATGGTGGGTCTGACACACCGGTGTCAATGTGTTCTTTTTTCCATTTCCAGGAGTGTATTAGCGACCGCGCTAGATGCACATATTTACAGTTACGTAAAATACATAAAACAAATGTCTTACAAAGAATGTGTCTCATCTCATAAGTTGATCATTTAATATAAAGATAGGTGACTGCCTTTCCAAGGGTACTCACAGCTTTCATACTACGGAACTTCCAATAATATTACATCGCTTTCCGCGTGAGGAGTAATGATTCTGAAAGATCGTTACGACTCACGCGCGGTCGTAATATTATTGGATTCGCGTACTTATTGAATGAAGTAATTAAGGATCTCTCCTTGTACGGAGCAAAACATAACATAAGGCACACAGAATTATATACGTTTCACACTAAGTCGTCAAAGCTACTCACAGTTGCTTGATCATTAACAAACTTGGTTGTAGCATGATGTCATCATAAGAGTTCAAGGATTTAACATAGGTTCCTTTTTTTGCGTATACTCAAGAATTACTCTCATTCAATCAATAGAAACATTGAAATAATAACATAGATACAAGTACAAATCAAATACACATACAGATACTTATATACATAAATACTGACAAGAAAAAATTCGATTACATTATTGGTGCATTTCCACCAATTTTGAACAGAACATAAAAATTTATCAGTCTTTCTCGTAGCGACGTCACTCTTCACTTTGTAGTTGGGAGTATTTCTCACGAACTCGGGTGATTTTCACAGGGGAATTCTTTCATCACCTTTCATTTTTCACTGCATTATAACTGGGGATCACCTTTTCACGTTCTGGTGAAAAACACTGGGAATTTCACTATGTGAAGGGGGAAGTGATATTTCTTGACTCGACGATCCGTCAGGTCATGTCGTGAAACAAGGAAGTCAATGACTGGTTCAATGACGAATGAGTCAGTTTGGTCGCTGTCTTAATCTCATTCCAATTCATGTTTCAGCACATGAAAATACAGAAAAAAATCTGTATTAGGACTTGCTCATTAACTAGCATCTTAATCTAAGGGAATTTAGAGTAAGAATTTAAGACAATAAAAATTACTACATAGACTATGTACATATACATTATATATTATACATGTTTTGTGTCTAGGTTTTATATTCTTTAGTTAGCAAACATCAGCAAAACACGTTTCGTCCTGTACAGGTCTTTCTTAAGCAATGTATTTAGCAATATTGCCGTAGCAATTTTCATAGTTAAGGAAAAGTCATCATTAGTGTCCTTTTCATGTAAATATAGTAAAATCGTGCGTAGTTTATCAACGTTTTATTATTTTTATGTCCATTTTCATCACAAATCTGGAGCACGCTCGCGCACGTTATGAAGAAGAGTGCTTATTTTTTAGTACGGGCCGGCGTGCAGTCATTGAATGATGCCACAATGCTTCACAGTCACGTGGTAGAGATCTGGCGGTTTAACAGCGTTGGCAGTCCTCGTCCTGCACGAGGCAGATCGTTTAGTGGCTACCAACCCTTTTTTTAACTTGTGCATTTTGTTGAGTCGTGGGTACTGGAGCAGCTCGTCAAGGCGACATGGTCAACCTGGACGGTAAATTGACTGCACCAGCGACGAAGAAATATCATCGATGAAAATGACTACTGTCACCTATTGCAGTGAGTACAATAGCCTGTCTTATCCTTTGACTGATAGTCGCTGTATCGCCGTTGGAACGTGAGAATACTTGTAATGCTACTTCACACGCGGAACATCACTCGTGTCCATACGTTTATTACAGTTTTGATTCACACAAGACATATCTAGTTTTTCGTGTCCATACATGTGTCAAATTACGATTTTACACATGTGTCCATCATTTTGTCACAGAGTCACACACATCAATCCATATGTGTCCATTTAGGTGTCTTTATGCTACAGAGTAGTACAGGTAATCCTACAATTACTTATCATGAAAGGATCATTTGCAAAATATACATAGGGGTTTTTTTTTTGTTTTGTTTCTGCCCAAGACCTAACGAAAAACGTGTGTGCTATTCTGAATGGTGCTTCTGAAGTATGTCATCTTTTATATGTACCTTAAATCTGATTCTTTTCCTTTTCATATTGTTCTATAACAGCCTTCTTTTTAGTATCTTTGCTCATTTACTTGGTTACATCAATAATGAGTAAAATATACCCTCTTTGGCGTGCCGAACAGTTCACGTTCAAAACTTCATCTAACAGAAATCGGGAAAATTATTCATATTTCCTAGGAAGCTGTTGCTCATAGCAAATCAGATTTACATCACGTTTCGATAAGTAACTGCCGATACGCATTAACGAACGAGCCACGATCGTCAATACACACAATATACACAGGTTTAGTCTTTTGAACCAATTTCTAAATTTCTGCCCCTACCGGGTAGGGTAGAAAGGTAAGAATGCTAAAGAAGAAAACTACAATAGGATAATGCAAGGAAATTAAAGATATGAAGATAGATAATAGGTGAAGTAATCAGTTGAGCAAATTCATTCTTCGGGTCCACCGTTTTTAGTGTCATCCACGTGGCATAACTTGACGTCAGCATTACAATGTCGCACAAATCCGCTTCCAAAGCATTTTCAAATACATCTCAAAATCACGGCATGCGGACATAGCAGAAGAATATAAACAGATTATCTCAGTTCTCAACTAGGTATCTTAGTATCGAAAGTTTCTGCATGATGCTCATGACATAGGAATAGTATCTCTAAGTTTCTACAGTACAGCACCTAATTATCATTATAAATGCACAACTCTTGATTGGTTGACTCATAGTAATAAATAAATTAAAGTTGCTCTCCAGTTGCGAGTACCATTATTCACTTCTTTGTACATTAACATGGTACAATGAAAAATAGGTTAGATAATATTGATGCCAACTTAGAGGCAAGAATAAGGACAGTCACGGTGGAATATATCGCGGAATTAAGTACTAAAGTTAATGAAAGGATTGAAGTTATTTTGCAGAAGGTAGATGCATGTGATAGCACATTAGGTAACATGTACAAAGACATCAAAGTGCAAGTCGAAAGTTGCCACGCAGTTACAACGGAAGTTTCAAAGAAGTCCTCTGAGGTCGGAACTAAAGTAAACAAGCTTGCAGACAATGTCGTCACTCTGCAAGGCCAGGTCAATGACCTGACACAGGCGCTATACGAAATTAACATTGAAAAGATGGTGAATGATGCTGCAGCAAACGTACGTTCCACGAGAGGAAAAGAATTTGTAGAATGGGTCGAGACTAGAGAACAGTACATAGAAAACAAGGTTCAACACGACTTAAAAGAAGCCGATAAGTCAGCCACAGTTGAAGTTTTAGCTGCTCCAGGTACAACAGGAGATACGATTCTCACTGAATTAGGAGAGATTCGTAGAGTTTTTCACCGAGATTTTCTCGAGTGGAAACGACACCTCACTGAGTAAATCGAGCAGTTGAAACAACAAGTCAATGATTTTCCTAATGACAATAGAAGTGAGTATTCACACTTGCTTTCTTCAGAACATGAATACAATAATAATCCCGTGTCTCGTGTAAAATTCTCTCTACTTGTACATGGTCACAGCAATAAGAATTCGTTAGTACGCAACCAGAATGATTAAGTAACTCTTGTCGAGCTCATGAAAGAAGAAAGCGTTCTCAAGAGCGGTGTATTCCAACCTTTTCTGCCAGAGAAACGCAACATCGACCCAATGGTTTTTCTGAAGTCATTTAATGGTGTTTTTCCTGAGAGCTGGGATGCGAAGAAACGTATGCGCTTTATAGTAGGTTACATTCAAGGAGAGGGTTCTGTCTGGGGAACAGAAGTAATTGACAGATGTAATAATTACGCCAACTTCGAAAAGCAATTTCTGAACACATTCTGGAGTTCAGGCATACAACAACGCCTTAGAAAGGAGGTATATAATGCTGAACCGTTTAATACGAGAAGTGCTGGTCTCCGTAGGTACTTTGAGAAATACCAGGGAAAAATACAATATTGGGACTCGCCCATTTCCACGAAGGACGTAATTATGATCCTTAAGTCAAAGCTACCGGTATCAATCATGGAGAAGTTAGTAAATGTCAGTGACGACGACACGGAGGCTTTCTCTCAGTACTTGACAACCTTGACATGATTCAAGAAGACATGCGTGCTAGTGAGCGCAGTATGTCATACCAACCCAACAACAATAAAGGACACGACGTTCCGTGTGATAATAACAACTACTATCGCCGTAACGGGAAGCAGTAACATAAATTCCAGTATCAAAACAGGTACTACCCCATATACCAGATAACGCAACAGCAATACGGTAATTCACCAGTTGATTACAATGATCGCTGTCACTACAATAACGATCGCCAAGGCAATAATACACTCCTGGAAATGGAAAAAAGAACACATTGACACCGGTGTGTCAGACCCACCATACTTGCTCCGGACACTGCGAGAGGGCTGTACAAGCAATGATCACACGCACGGTACAACGGACACACCAGGAACCGCGGTGTTGGCCGTCGAATGGCGCTAGCTGCGCAGCATTTGTGCACAGCCGCCGTCAGTGTCAGCCAGTTTGCCGTGGCATACGGAGCTCCATCGCAGTCTTTAACACTGGTAGCATGCCGCGACAGCGTGGACGTGAACCGTATGTGCAGTTGACGGACTTTGAGCGAGGGCGTATAGTGGGCATGCGGGAGGCCGGGTGGACGTACCGCCGAATTGCTCAACACGTGGGGCGTGAGGTCTCCACAGTACATCGATGTTGTCGCCAGTGGTCGGCGGAAGGTGCACGTGCCCGTCGACCTGGGACCGGACCGCAGCGATGCACGGATGCACGCCAAGACCGTAGGATCCTACGCAGTGTGGTAGGGGACCGCACCGCCACTTCCCAGCAAATTAGGGACACTGTTGCTCCTGGGGTGTCGGCGAGGACCCTTCGCAACCGTCTCAATGAAGCTGGGCTACGGTCCCGCACACCGTTAGGCCGTCTTCCGCTCACGCCCCAACATCGTGCAGCCCGCCTCCAGTGGTGTCGCGACAGGCGTGAATGGAGGGACGAATGGAGATGTGTCGTCTTCAGCGATGAGAGTCGCTTCTGCCTTGGTGCCAATGATGGTCGTATGCGTGTTTGGCGCCGTGCAGGTGAGCGCCACAATCAGGACTGCATACGACCGAGGCACACAGGGCCAACACCTGGCATCATGGTGTGGGGAGCGATCTCCTACACTGGCCATACACCTCTGGTGATCGTCGAGGGGACACTGAATAGTGCACGGTACATCCAAACCGTCATCGAACCCATCGTTCTACCATTCCTAGATCGGCAAGGGAACTTGCTGTTCCAACAGGACAATGCACGTCCGCATGTATCCCGTGCCACCCAACGTGCTCTAGAAGGTGTAAGTCAACTACCCTGGCCAGCAAGATCTCCAGATCTGTCCCCCATTGAGCATGTTTGGGACTGGATGAAGCGTCGTCTCACGCGGTCTGCACGTCCAGCACGAACGCTGCTCCAACTGAGGCGCCAGGTGGAAATGGCATGGCAAGCCGTTCTACAGGACTACATCCAGAATCTCTACGATCGTCTCCATGGGAGAATAGCAGCCTGCATTGCTGCGAAAGGTGGATATACACTGTACTAGTGCCGACATTGTGCATGCTCTGTTGCCTGTGTCTATGTGCCTGTGGTTCTGTCAGTGTGATCATGTGATGTATCTGACCCAGGAATGTGTCAACAAAGTTTCCCCTTCCTGGGACAATGAATTCACGGTGTTCTTATTTCAATTTCCAGGAGTGTAATTTCAATGGAAAAGGACGTTGGATTAACACCAACAGTCAACAGCAGTATGGTATCCAACCTAGATTCCAGCACTCTTCTCAAGGGAGAAATGCTCCAGATCCTTCCAAGCAATACAAACAATGGTATGCTCCAAACTTTAGGAATAGTCCTCCACCTTTTACTAACAATCAAGTTCATAATCATGAACCTCAAAATTCTAGCATCTATTATGTCCAAGAAAAACAGCCAACACACACCATCTCGACTGAAATTCCTGCAAATTGCTCGCAACTTAGGTGGAATACGGAAGCAAACTTCGTACCAAGCGTACCGCCCGGTACTTCAAAAGTAATTGTGAGCGAAATTCAATCTAACGAACATGCAGAAAACTAAAAGCACACTTCGACCGGGTTCACACCTTCAGAACTAATCTCTAGGCAAAAGGAATGCAATGAATGGATTGATCCTATCCCCAAGATACAAGGTCCAGACGTCAACCTAGATAATAAGTTAAGACAAGCCCTGATCTCTCTCACAACTCATGTCAATTTAAGAAAATTAGGCATTTGACAAGCATGTCAATAAAGTTCTGTCGTGTTCTTCTGAGGACACACTTCAAACCATCTCTCATCTTACGTAAAAATCGTAAGTGGCAACACCTGTACGAAGAACCGTTTGTTATAGTCAGGTAGCCACATATTGGTTGTTACGTGTTGGCAGATCCAGTTACTGGACGAATAAGAGGACTTTACCACCATGTAGACCTAAAGAAGTACCATGAAAAACATTAAAAAAAATCATTTATTATGTTAAGCTGCAACTTGAAACCAGAATGTGATCTGTTTAGAAAGTATGTGAGTCAACAGCATGTACATGTATTCTGCAGGTGGCGTACTCATTTGAGTGAGGTAGACACAGAGTAATGATGGAGCTTGAAGGATATGAAGTGATTGAAGAAGGTACTCAACGTATTTGAAAAAATAAGATTTGCCTTAGTTTTAAGGTAGTATTAAGTTTCTTGAGCAATAGAGGGCTGTAGTCGTTGAACTGAGTAAGGGATGTGCTAAATTGCCACCTGCTGTTTTAGTTTTAAGTTATGGCAAATCTCCTGTTTTACCAACTACTAAAGATTTATTTAAATCCCTCATTCAGACCAGAATGTCCGTATATGTGAAGTATTAATCTAAGTTAAGCTTTCAAATGATTGATATTTTAAGTTGCTAGAGGCAGGTACGATGCAAAACTGATACATTGTGGTCTGTACAATACACCGAGTATAAGCAGCAACATATAGTTAATGTACAAAGAAGTGAATAATGGTACTCGCAACTGGAGAGCAACTTTAATTTATTTATTACTATGAGTCAACCAGTTAAGAATTATGCATTTATAATGATAATTAGGTCCTGTATTGGAGAAACTTAGAGAGACTATTCCTATGTCACGAGTATAATGCAGAAACCTTCGATACTAAGATACCTAGTTGAGGACTGAGATAATCTGTTTATGTTCTTCTGCTATGTCAGCATGCCGTGATTTTGAGATATATTTGAAGATGCTTTGGAAGCGGATTTATGCGACATTGTAATGCTGAAGTCACGTTATGCCACGTGGATGACACTAAAAATGGTGGAGCCGAAGAATGAATTTGCTAAACTGATTATTTCACCTATTATATATCTTCATATCTTTCATTTCCTTGCACTATCCTATTGTAGTTTTCTTCTTTAGCATTCTTACCTCTCTACCCTACCCGGTAGGGGCAGAAATTTGGAAGTTGTTTCAAAAGACTTGACGTGTGCATATTGTGTGTATTGACGATCGTGGCTCGTTGGTTAATGTGTATCTGCAGTTACTTATCGAAACGTGATGTAAATCTGATTTGCTGTGAGCAAAAGCACCCTAGGAAATATGAATAATTTTCCCGATTTCTGTTAGATGAAGTTTTGAATGTGAACTGTTCGGCACGCCAAAGAGGGTATATTTTACTCATTATTGATGTTACCGAGTAAATGAGCAAAGAAACTAAAAAGAAGGCTGTTATAGAACAATATGAAAAGGAAAAGAATCAGATTTAAGGTACATATAAAAGATGACATACTTCAGAAGCACCATTCAGAATAGCAAACACGTTTTTCGTTAGGTCTTGGGCAGAAACAAAACAAAACAAAAAAACCCTATGTATATTTTGCAAATGATCCTTTCATGATAAGTAATTGTAGGATTACCTGTACTACTCTGTAGTATAAAGACACCTAAATGGACACATATGGATTGATGTGTGTGACTCTGTGACAAAATGATGGACACGTGTGTAAAATCGTAATTTGACACATTTATGGACACGAAAAACTAGATATGTCTCGTGTGAATCAAAACTGTAATAAACGTATGGACACGAGTGATGTTCCGCGTGTGAAGTAACATTACAAGTATTCTCACGTTCCAACGGCGATACAGCGACTATCAGTCAAAGGATAAGACAGGCTATTGTACTCACTGCAATAGGTGACAGTAGTCATTTTCATCGATGACATTTCTTCGTCGCTGGTGCAGTCAATTTACCGTCCAGGTTGACCATGTCGCCTTGACGAGCTGCTCCAGTACCCACGACTCAACAAAATGCACAAGTTAAAAAAAGGGTTGGTAGCCACTAAACGATCTGCCTCGTGCAGGACGAGGACTGCCAACGCTGTTAAACCGCCAGATCGCTACCACGTGACTGTGAAGCATTGTGGCAACATTCAATGACTGCACGCCGGCCCGTACTAAAAAATAAGCACTCTTCTTCATAACGTGCGCGAGCGTGCTCCAGATTTGTGATGAAAATGGACATAAAAATAATAAAACGTTGATAAACTACGCACGATTTTACTATATTTACATGAAAAGGACACTAATGATGACTTTTCCTTAACTATGAAAATTGCTACGGCAATATTGCTAAATACATTGCTTAAGAAAGACCTGTACAGGACGAAACGTGTTTTGCTGATGTTTGCTAACTAAAGAATATAAAACCTAGACACAAAACATGTATAATATATAATGTATATGTACATAGTCTATGTAGTAATTTTTATTGTCTTAAATTCTTACTCTAAATTCCCTTAGATTAAGATGCTAGTTAATGAGCGAGTCCTAATACAGATTTTTTTCTGTATTTTCATGTGCTGAAACATGAATTGGAATGAGATTAAGACAGCGACCAAACTGACTCATTCGTCATTGAACCAGTCATTGACTTCCTTGTTTCACGACATGACCTGACGGATCGTCGAGTCAAGAAATATCACTTCCCCCTTCACATAGTGAAATTCCCAGTGTTTTTCACCAGAACGTGAAAAGGTGATCCCCAGTTATAATGCAGTGAAAAATGAAAGGTGATGAAAGGATTCCCCTGTGAAAATCGCCCGAGTTCGTGAGAAATACTCCCAACTACAAAGTGAAGAGTGACGTCGCTACGAGAAAGACTGATAAAATTTTTATGTTCTGTTCAAAATTGGTGGAAATGCACCAATAATGTAATCGAATATTTTCTTGTCAGTATTTATGTATATAAGTATCTGTATGTGTATTTGATTTGTACTTGTATCTATGTTAGAAAATTACTTATGTAAGTTGTACTGTTTATAAATAAGCCCTAATTTGCTAGTGAGAATTGTTTGAATATATTTAGTGTTTACCAGAGTTCTTATTCTATTCTTTTCCTTTATTGTTTTTACCTCCATGTCATATTATTTTTGTAAATATCCAACAGCCTTTACTACAGCAGAGAATACTGCGGCATCCTGGTCGTAACAGAAGGCCTCTCCTTGTCTTCTATACAACTCATAGGTGCCCCATTTATTAATGATTCCTTTGCAAATGCAATTTTTTTATTTTTCACTGTTAAAGTGAAAGAAATCCGGGTTGTTCTTTTCCAAATAGTAGAAGTCTTTGCGTAATCAAATACTAGCCTCCTTCTGACATCGATCAGGAGCCGACCAGAAGACGGACGTCTTCGACCGCTATCATGTATCCTGTGGCAAAGATTATATATAAAATTATCAGATTAAAATTGAAAAGAAAAGGTTCAAATATATTTAACCTCTTCCCCCCATGAACCATGGACCTTGCCGTTGGTGGGGAGGCTTGCGTGCCTCAGCGATACAGATGGCCGTACCGTAGGTGCAACCACAACGGAGGGGTATCTGTTGAGAGGCCAGACAAACGTGTGGTTCCTGAAGAGGGGCAGCAGCCTTTTCAGTAGTTGCAGGGGCAACAGTCTGGATGATTGACTGATCTGGCCTTGCAACATTAACCAAAACGGCGTTGCTGTGCTGGTACTGCGAACGGCTGAAAGCAAGGGGAAACTACAGCCGTAATTTTTCCCGAGGACATGCAGCTTTACTGTATGATTAAATGATGATGGCATCCTCTTGGGTAAAATATTCCGGAGGTAAAATAGTCCCCCATTCGGATCTCCGGGCGGGGACTACTCAGGAGGATGTCGTTATCAGGAGAAAGAAAACTGGCGTTCTACGGATCGGAGCGTGGAATGTCAGATCCCTTAATCGGGCAGGTAGGTTCGAAAATTTAAAAAGGGAAATGGATAGGTTAAAGTTAGATATAGTGGGAATTAGTGAAGTTCGGTGGCAGGAGGAACAAGACTTCTGGTCAGGTGATTACAGGGTTATAAACACAAAATCAAATAGGGGTAATGCAGGAGTAGGTTTAATAATGAATAGGAAAATAGGAACGCGGGTAAGCTACTACAAACAGCATAGTGAACGCATTATTGTGGCCAAGATAGATACGAAGCCCACACCTACTACAGTAGTACAAGTTTATATGCCAACTAGCTCTGCAGATGACGAAGAAATTGAAGAAATGTACGATGAAATAAAAGAAATTATTCAGATAGTGAAGGGAGACGAAAATTTAATAGTAATGGGTGACTGGAATTCGAGTGTAGGAAAAGGGAGAGAAGGAAACATAGTAGGTGAATATGGATTGGGGCTAAGAAATGAAAGAGGAAGCCGCCTAGTAGAATTTTGTACAGAGCACAACTTAGTCATAGGTAACACTTGGTTTAAGAATCATGAAAGAAGGTTGTATACGTGGAAGAACCCTGGAGATACTAAAAGGTATCAGAAAGATTATATAATGGTAAGACAGAGATTTAGGAACCAGGTTTTGAGTTGTAAGACATTTCCAGGGGCAGATGTGGACTCTGACCACAATCTATTGGTTATGACCTGTAGATTAAAACTGAAGAAATTGCAAAAATGTGGGAAATTAAGGAGATGGGACCTGGATAAACTGAAAGAACCAGAGGTTGTACAGAGTTTCAGGGAGAGCATAAGGGAACAATTGACAGGAATAGGGGAAAGAAATACAGTAGAAGAAGAATGGGTAGCTCTGAGGGATGAAGTAGTGAAGGCAGCAGAGGATAAAGTAGGTAAAAAGACGAGGGCTGCTAGAAATCCTTGGGTAACAGAAGAAATATTGAATTTAATTGATGAAAGGAGAAAATATAAAAATGCAGTAAATGAAGCAGGCAAAAAGGAATACAAACGTCTCAAAAATGAGATCGAGAGGAAGTGCAAAATGGCTAAACAGGGATGGCTAGAGGATAAATGTAAAGATGTAGACGCTTATCTCAATAGGGGTAAGATAGATACTGCCTACAGGAAAATTAAAGAGACCTTTGGAGAGAAGAGAACCACGTGTATGAATATCAAGAGCTCAGATGGCAACCCAGTTCTAAGCAAAGAAGCGAAGGCAGAAAGGTGGAAGGAGTATATAGGAGGTTTATACAAGGGTGATGTACTTGAGGACAATATTATGGAAATGGAAGAGGATGTAGATGAAGACGAAATGGGTGATACGATATTGCGTGAAGAGTTTGACAGAGCACTGAAAGACCTGAGTCGGAACAAGGCCCCCGGAGTAGACAACATTCCATTAGAACTACTGACGGCCTTGGGAGAGCCAGTCATGACAAAACTCTACCAGCTGGTGAGCAAGATGTATGAGACAGGCCAAATACCCTCAGACTTCAAGAAGAATATAATAATTCCAATCCCAAAGAAAGCAGGTGCTGACAGATGTGAAAATTACCGAACTATCAGTTTAATAAGTCACAGCTGCAAAATACTAACGCGAATTCTTTACAGACGAATGGAAAAACTGGTAGATGCGGACCTCGGGGAGGATCAGTTTGGATTCCGTCGAAATGTTGGAACACGTGAGGCAATACTGACCTTACGACTTATCTTAGAAGAAAGATTAAGAAAAGGCAAACCTACGTTTCTAGCATTTGTAGACTTAGAGAAAGCTTTTGACAATGTTGACTGGAATACTCTTTTTCAAATTCTAAAGGTGGCAGGGGTAAAATACAGGGAGCGAAAGGCTATTTACAATTTGTACAGAAACCAGATGGCAGTCATAAGAGTCGAGGGGCATGAAAGGGAAGCAGTGGTTGGGAAAGGAGTGAGACAGGGTTGTAGCCTCTCCCCGATGTTATTCAATCTGTATATTGAGCAAGCAGTAAAGGAAACAAAAGAAAAATTTGGAGTAGGTATTAAAATTCATGGAGACGAAGTAAAAACTTTGAGGTTCGCCGATGACATTGTAATTCTGTCAGAGACGGCAAAGGACTTGGAAGAGCAGTTGAACGGAATGGACAGTGTCTTGAAAGGAGGATATAAGATGAACATCAACAAAAGCAAAACGAGGATAATGGAATGTAGTCCAATTAAATCGGGTGATGCTGAGGGAATTAGATTAGGAAATGAGACACTTAAAGTAGTAAAGGAGTTTTGCTATTTAGGAAGTAAAATAACTGATGATGGTCGAAGTAGAGAGGATATAAAATGTAGACTGGCAATGGCAAGGAAAGCGTTTCTGAAGAAGAGAAATTTGTTAACATCGAATATAGATTTAAGTGTCAGGAAGTCATTTCTGAAAATATTTGTTTGGAGTGTAGCCATGTATGGAAGTGAAACATGGACGATAACTAGTTTGGACAAGAAGAGAATAGCAGCTTTCGAAATGTGGTGCTACAGAAGAATACTGAAGATAAGGTGGATAGATCACGTAACTAATGAGGAGGTATTGAATAAGATTGGGGACAAGAGAAGTTTGTGGCACAACTTGACTAGAAGAAGGGATCGGTTGGTAGGACATGTTTTGAGGCATCAAGGGATCACAAATTTAGCATTGGAGGGCAGTGTGGAGGGTAAAAATCGTAGAGGGAGACCGAGAGATGGGTACACTAAGCAGATTCAGAAGGATGTAGGTTGCAGTAGGTACTGGGAGATGAAGAAGCTTGCACAGGATAGAGTAGCATGGAGAGCTGCATCAAACCAGTCTCAGGACTGAAGACCACAACAACAACAACATATTTAACCTACGTTTTTTATCATACTAGAGCTTCTACCAGTTTTCCCATTCTTCTGTAAGGAATATGTGGCAGTATTTTGCAAGGTTGACTTGATAAACTAGTAGTTCGGTAATTATCCCACCTGTCAGCACCTTCTTTCTTTGGAACTTGAATTATTACGTTCTTCTTGAAGTCTGAGGATATTTCTCCTGTCTCATATACCTTGCTCAGCAGATGGAAGCGTTTTTTCATGGCTGGCTGTCACAAGACTATCAGTAATTCTAGTGTAATGTTGTCAGTAATTCTAATGGAATGTTGTTATGGGCATTGTTTCGATTTAGATCTTTCAGTGCGCTGTGAAATTACTCACGCAGTATTGTATCACCCATCTCATCTTCACGTACACCCTGTTTCATTTCTATGATGTTGTCCATAAGTACATCTTCCTTGCATAGACCCTATATTTACTCCTTCCGCCTTTCACCTTTCCCTACTTTGCTTTGAACTGGTTTTCCATCTGAGCTCGTGATATTCATGCAGATGGTCTCTTTTCTCCAAACGTCTCGTTACTTTTCCTGCATGTGGTATCCATATTTCCCCTAGTGACATATGTCTCTAAATCTTTACATTTGTTCTCTAGCCATTCATTCTTAGTCGTTTTGCAGTTCCTATCAATCTTATTTTTTGGTCGTTTGTATTCCCTTTCGCCTGCTTCATTTACTACATTTTTATATTTTCTCCTTTCATCGATTAAACTCAGTATTTCTTGTGTTACCCAAGGATTCCTAATAGCCCTCGTCTTTTCACCTACATGATCTTCTGCTGCCTTCACTATTTCATCTCTCAAAGCTACCCAGTCTTCTTCTACTGTATTCCATTCCCCATTCCCCTGTTCCTGTGAATCGTTCCCTAAGACGTCCACTGAAATTCCCAACAACTTCTGGTTCTTTCATTTTATCTATGTCCATCTCCTTAAATTCCCTCCTTATTGCAGTTTCTTCAGTTTTAATCGATAATTCACGACCAATAAATTGTGGTCAGAATCCACATCTGCCCCTGAAATATCTTACAATTTAAAATATGGTTCTGAAATCTCTGTCTCATCATTATATAATCAATATAAAACCTTCCAGTGTCTCCAGATATCTTCCATGGACAAAACCTTCTTTCATGATTCTTAAACCAACTGTTAGCGATGATTAAATTATGCTCTGTGCAAAATTCTTCCAGGTGGCTTCCTCTTTCATTTCTTTCCCTACGGTCCATATTCACTGATTATTTTTCCTTATCTTCCTTTTCCTACTATTTCATTCCAGTCCCACAAGACTATTAAATTTTCGTCTCCCTTAACTATGTGAATAATTTTTTTACCTTATCATATGTTTCTATAATCTACAATTTCTGGTATCTTATCTTCGTGGTCCCTACGTGAATGTATGTTGGTAGCGGTAGGATCGCTCTGTAGCCAGCTTCAAACGACGGTTCTCTAAACATTCTCAATAGTGTTCTTCGAAATGAATGTCTTCTTCCCTCCAGAGATTCCCATTTGAGCTCCCAAAACATGTCCGTAACACCTGCATGCTGATCAAACCTACAGGTAAGAAATCTAGTGGCTCATCTCTGAATTGCTTCAATGTCCTCTTTCAGTCCGATCTCGTGCGGATCCCAAACGCTAGAGCAGCACTCAAGAATAGGTCACACTAGCGTCTTACATGATGTCTCCTTGACAGATCAAACACACTTTCCTAAAATTCTCCCAATAAAGCGAAGTCGACCATTCACCTTTGTTATCACAATCTTCACATGCTCAGTACATTTCATATCGCTTCACAACGCTATGCCCATATATTTATACGATGTGACCGTGACATGCAGGGTACTACTAAGGCTATATCTGAACACCATGGGTTTGTTTTTCCTACTCATTCGCATTAACTTACACTTTTCTACATTATGAGCCAGCTGCTTTTCATCACACCAACGAGAAATTTTGTCTAGGTCATCTTGTATCGACTTACTGTTATTTATCTTCCATATCTCCCAGTACACCACAGCATCATCAGCGAATAGCCGTAGATTGCTGTTCACCCTGTCTGACAGATCATTTATGTATACAGAAAATAACAACGGTCCTATCACGCTTCCCAGGGGCACTCCTAATGTTATCGCTGTCTCCGATGAACACTCGCCGTCGAGGACAACATGCTGGGATCTATTACTTATGTCTTGGAGCCACTCACATATCTGGGGGACTATTCCGAATACACGCACCTTCGTTAACAGCCTGCAGTAGTGGAGTGTGCCGATATCATGTGTGAAAATAACAAGCTGGGTTTCGCAGGAGCGATGTTTTCTAAAGCCTCTTTAAAGTCTCTAGGAAATGTATTATATTCGAATTCAAAATATGCTTTAGAATTCTGCAGCAAACCGATGTTAAGAATATTGGTATGTAATTTTGTGGGTCAGTTCTTTTAACCTTCTTGAATAAAGAGCCACCTGCGCTGTTTTCGAGTCTTGGCACTAAGCACTGTTAGAGAGATTCGCAATAAATGCAAACTAAGTAAGGGGCCAATGACGTAGGGTACTCTTCGTAAAACGGACTTAGGATTCTGTCTAGATCTGGCGACTTATTTGTTGCTTTCAACTCTTTCACTTGTTTCTATACGCCAGGGATGTTTATTACTATGTCATCCATACAGGACTCTGTGTGATGGGTAAACGGCGGTATGTTTGTACGGTTCTCCTGCTTGAACGATTTATCAAACGTGGAATTTGAAACTTCGGTCTCTCTTTTGCTATCTTCTGCTGCGAAACTAGACTAGTCAGGAAATGACTGAATGGAAGTCTTAGACCCGCTTAGCGATTTTACTTAGATCCAGAATTTTTTTGTGTTCTCTGCCAAGGTATGACAGTGGTAGCTGTTGTATGCTAAGGGCATAGATCTTTTCACAGACGCACGAAACTCTGCTAATCTGTGCCTGTCGTCATTTGCGCGTCCTCTTTTGAACTGAGAGTGCTTCCTCAGCATTTTCCGAATTTCGTTATTAAACCATGGTGAGTCCTTTCCGTCTTTAATCCACTTACTAGGCACATACTTGTCCAGAGCACGATTTATGGCCTGCTTAAACTTTGCTCATAATTCCTCAATGGCCATCATTTTGGAACTAAATGATTGCAGTTCATTGTCTGAGTTGCCAACAACTGCTTTTCTGCTCCTTGTAGCAGAAACACTCTCCTAGGCCTCTTAACTGATTTGTTAATTTTCGTAACAATAGTCGCTATGGTGGCATCACGATCACTAATTTTCTATAAAGATGCCTTTGACAAGGTATGGCCTGTTTGTAGCTACAAGGTCAAAATACCTCCATTGCACATTGGCTGCCAGACTGGCTGCTCATGACAGTTTTTGGAAAACGTATTCAAAAGTACTTCACAAGGCTGTTTGTCCGTACCCCCTTCAGTGATTCCACATGCATCCCAGTCTACACTTTGCAGATTTAAGTCACCACCAACTAGCATTGCATGATCAGGGTATGTATGCACAACTGACCATACACTTTTTTTGAATGACTCTAAAACTGTCACAGGGGAGTCGGGTGGTCAGTATAAAATCCAACAATTAACTTGGTTTCAACTAGACCTGTCATGCACAACCAGATTAAGTCACTATCACACTCCGTTTCAATCTCATTAGAAACAATATTTTTCTCTCCTGCAATGAACACTCCCCCTCCTACGGACTCTAATCTGTCTTCCCGATGAATTTTCCTAGACTCAATAAATTTCTCAGAGCTCTTTGCTTTAGGTTTTAGCCAGCTCTCAGTCCAAAGAATAATTTGAGGTTGAGAACTTTCCTGGAGGGCAGTGAATTTGGGAACTTTATTACGAATACTTTGGTAATTTACTGATAAAATTTTTACAGTCAAACTGTCTTAAGTCTGAACGAGGTATGATTTCCCTGTAAGCATATCGAGTGGCAAGTATTGATGAGAGTACCTCAAACTACCATCTAGGCTAAAGAAAACCTGATGTGCACTATATCAGTGCTCTGCTACCCAAGTAGCTGCTTTCTTTGTGTAGTGCATCCCTGAGCTTTCAAGGGGAGTCCTACATAACATAGGTCCATAAATCAGCAGCCAAGACCATCATAGAGACGACGAAGCCTCTGATTGAGACCTTCCACTCAGCTCTAAACCAAAGGACCCCAATCAACTCTGGGAATGATGCTGCTAATTGCGAGCACTGCATTGGTCTTCACCACCTTCACCAGTTGCCTGTAATAACTGAGGATGACCTCAAGAGTATTGAGACAAGGGGGGCACCAGCGCATTTTGTTAGTGTGGGTTGCCTACATCAGGGGCAGGTATGAGCTCAAGGGCAAACCTATTGTTCTCCTTGATTGACGGGTCATTAACCTATTGTTCTCCTATGATTGACAGGTCCTTAACCTATTGTTCTGCTAAAAGTATCCTTCCTTTTGATTGTCAGGTCCTTAACCTATTGCTCCTCCATCCCCTACCTCCCACTCCTCAGGAAAACTCCAACCCACCCCCTTCCCTCGCTCTTTCAGACCTGAGTTGTTTGAATAGCCCCGTCTGACTCTTATCAATTTGATTAACTATTTAACTAAATTCATCAATTTACTAAGCCCTCTCCCTCTGTTAACACCTCCTCCTGGAAATTGGTGGGAAGAAGACTCAATTGATCGGTCATTTCGAAGGACTTTGAGTTCAGTTTATGGAAAATTGTTTAAACAGTTTAGACAACATATAGAATATTGCTTAATTATTTATGGCGGTTTATGGAATAAAGTTTATTTATTTAGTTAAAGAATTTGTCAGGAAATGGATTGCTGTGTATGGAATATTGTTTAAACAATTTACACAACATGTTGAATATTGTTTATTTAAACAATTTTTATGGGAGTCAAGCCAGTGTATGGGATATATGGAAATTGGTGGCTCTGTGGCGGTGAGGAAGGAACTCATAACAGGAAATTCACGGGTATATTGTTTATTGATAGAAAATTCAGGTTGTGGGGGTTGGATTTCTCTTGCTTATCATTATCTGCTATTTGGAAATATGTAGGTCTTGTAAGAAGTAATTACATGAGGCAAACATGTTGCATAACCTAATGTTTGGCACTGTTCTCTGGTTGTCTTAACCTAATGTTTGGCCCTTTGTCTAAACTTAACCTATTGTTCTGTTAAGTGGTTTTCCATGTCATTCCCATCCCTTAAACTATTGTACCGCCTTTCATACCAAATTAAGAAATTAGTTATGTCCTCCCACCATTTTCTGGTACACTTTCCGAATTACACACACTTTTGAACGCCATGTCTGGCGCACTCTTCTTTGTCACTCACCTCTACCCCCTTAAACTATTGTTCCATGTGTTGTATAAAAATTATGCAGATTATTTAGCAAGTTAACCTAGTGTTCTGCACTTAACCTGCTGTTCTGCTCCATTCACCCACCCACTCATACTCTTCCGTTAACTATTGTACAGCTAACACCACATTGATATAAAACATTTATGCAAATTAATTAAATTGGTATCCTTTACATGTATGGGGTAGTTTTTTAATTCCCAGCATCCTATTGGTGGGGGAAATCGATGGAATGTAATTTAAACAAAAGATCGCTAATAAAACACACATCCCGCCGCTCGACGCCGGCATCGCGCTTGCTGCCAGGAGTCGGGATGCACTGGCGGTCCCTGAAAAGTGATGATGAGGCCGCCAGCTGCCGAAACATGTGCAGGTGTCAGTTCGGCTCCCACATGGATGAGGGAGCGACATCCCTTTCATACGTGACACCTGAGAATTACCTATAGAAACACGTTTCCATCTAGGCACCGTTGCTGGTGCGTTGACACATAGCTTTCATACCTGCACGCCCAGAGAGATGGTTACCTAGCGACTCACCCTCGCAGGCGCAGCTAAGAGGTTATCAGTGTTATACTGACGTCACATATCTATGTAAATAACAGAAAAGTCTCCCTCTGGATGCACTATAGAAATCTGCTGCAATGCTTCCCAAAATAACACAGGATGCATTTTTCCTAGCGATAGTAACACAAAAGTCCGTCGGTTACATTTAACATCCTGCTTTCGACATACATCTCAGAAATGGTAGTCGTTCGCCCTTGTTCTCACCGCCAAAAGCTTTCGTCATGTCAGAGAATGCTTGCGAAAACACCGTTAATAATAAAAGCATTCCTGTTGTTTGGAGGGCGTTTGCTGTTCACCATACCACACACTTTGACTGAGACCCAACCTAAGGCTCGTCCCATTACTCAACACACAATTTCACCAACCACCACACAGTCAATTATACCAACCCCACTTGGCCTATGATAGTCTATAGAGCAGAAGAATTTACTGCTTTTTAAATGTAAATAACCCGTTCTACTTCTCCACCCATATTAAAACAAAAGAAACATTGTGCAAAAGGCATATACCGACATGATGATATTGTCGCAGAAGAAGCCGAGTAGTATTCCAAGCGGACCTGCGCAAGTTTTTCGGCGACACACAAAGACAGAAGTGCTAGGCTGAATGTAAATTAAAGTGCAGGTCACAGCATCCAGGAGAAACGACAGCATCCTACATTAAAGATGTATTGGACCTGTGTAAAATAGTTGATCCTCGAATGAACGAGGAAGATAAGGTTGCACATCTCATGAAGGGTGTTGTGAGGACATGTATCAAGCCCTACTCCTGAAGGAGGTTTAGACAGCAGACAACTTCATAAAATGGTGCCAGTATATCGAGACAATGCATCAAAAAAGAATTACACGCAAAAAGTTTGAACGGCTTCCAAACGTTGTATCAATGTCTGTGATGGCGGAAGAAACTTATTTCACAAGTGTTCTTCGTCAGATAGTGAGAGAGGAAGTTCAGAAGGCACTTGGATTACACGGCGAGCAAAAATCCGAGACGATACAAGAGGTCATAGGGGAGGAAATGGAATAGGCATAGAAACCAATCTCTCGTCCTTCATTTCCCTTTTAAACGGTAAAAAAGTCGAGACCCAGGCGAAGTTACGTTCCTACAATGCTGCATGAGGAACTTGTCTGGGCATCAATGAAGACTGATGTCTGGAGGACCCAGTATGTTTCCACTGCAGACGACCGGGACATGTGGTGCGCTATTATCGAGAAAGGCGGCGGATATTTGATGACGCCCGCGCCAGAAGACAGCAGACCGATCTTAGCCGACGCCAACTACGGGACGACGAAGATGAACACGGAGATGTGGGTGCAGGACGACGTAGGTCACCATCGCCGCAAGCTAGCCGCTGGAGAGGACGCTCCCCAACACGACGATCAAGGTCTCTATCGCCTTTTAGAAACTCCAGACAATCACCTAGCCGCCGCAACGTGGAAAACTAAAGGGTGCGACCTTCCTTGGAGGTGAGGCCGTAGAAGAGAAAAATCCTCCGTCCTCGATCACTACTAAAATGATAGGAAACTACGTCGATATCCTCATGGATGGCCGACCAGCCAAAGCTCTTGTGGACTCTCGAGCATCATATTCAGTCATTTCAGTAAAGTACCGTCGCCAGTCGCAGAAAACTGTATTCGTTGACAGCAAAACATCTCTACTGAATGCGGCTAATGGGAAATATGTAAAACATATAGGAAGATGTGTCATTCGTGTGGGTAGAAGAGGTCATACGCAACCCTTAGAATTCCTCGTCTTACAAGAGTGTAGTCATGACGTCATTCTCGGATGGGACTTTTTTAAAGCTTCTCAAGCAATTATAGATTGTGGTCGATCGAATATTATGCTAGACGAGATGATATACTGTGGACAGGAAGGTGCGCATCCGAGTGTGTGGAGACTATGTGTGCTGGATGAAATGATCATTCCTACAGTCAGCGCTAGAAAGGTAGCTATCATGTATCATGCCATGCATCAACCCAGGGATCTTGTAGAGAAATGTAAGAGATTCATACCACTGAAGAATAACTTGGTCATCCCAGCTCTGTCGTCTCGATTAAGAACGGATTCGGTGAGTTGTGGATAATTAACTGTCACCTAGAACTGCAGATCCTTCCAAGACGTATGTGCATAGCAAACGCTGAGCAGATAATGCAAAACAGCCAATCGCCATAGAAACCTCCCATGCCGAGTCTGTGGGCGAAATTAGCGCTACCACTAAGAGACAAGATCTTCTAGCTGGACTATCACCAGGTCTCACTAAGGAACAACAGAAGAAGCTACTTGCCATTCTTCAAGAGTTTTCTGAATGCTTCAGTCCACAGGTGAAGAATAAATTAGACAAATTGACGGTGAAGCACCGGATTAGCACTGGAGAACATCAACCAATAAGCCAGAGAGCATACCGTGTGTCAGCAAAAGAACGTCGAATAATTCGCGACGAGGTAGAGAAAATGACGAAGAATGACATCATTCAGCCTTCGCAGAGCCCATGATCGTCAACTGTGGTTCTCGTCAGGAAGAAGGAAGACTGTTGACGCTTTTGTGTTGATTACAGGAAGCTCAAAAAGATAACTTACCCTGTACTTGGTCTGTATGCTGAGAGAGCACCTACGGAACTACACACGAATGCCAATGGGTATGGGATCGGTGCTCTTCTGGTGCAGATTTCGGATGGAGAAGAGAAGGTTATAGCTTCTGCTTCTCGGACACTTACAAAAGCCGAGAGAAACTACTCAACTACAGAAAGAGAATGTCTTGCCGTGATCTGGGCCATGTGCAGATTTCGATAGTATCTCTATGGAAGTCCATTCACAGTTGTTACAGACCATCATTCACTTTGTTGGTTGATAGGTCTTAAAAATCCAACAGGACGAAAACACCAAGATGCCGGCTGTCTCTCAAGAAACCCTGTGCAAGACCATCAAGGCTTTGACGAAGACAGTGACTGTCTTGCTGCACTCCAGGATCTCTCTGCTGAGAAGAAGAAGGACGCCAAGATTATCAAATTATGCTTGCCTTAAATCGGGCAGAGGATGTGAAAGGATAATTTAAGATAGTTAATGGATTACTTTCCAAGAAAAACTTTGATCCGTTTGGAAAGAGGTCACTACCAGTGATTCCTAAACACATGCGCTTAGATAATCTACAGAGATTCCATGGCACACCTGAGGCCGGACATTTAGGATTTATTAAGACATATGACAGGGTCCGTAATAGAGATGGGGGATCCGCTCCTGAACTAATTCATAGAGTTGAATCTTTCAAAGGAGTGAACAATCAGTGATTCAGAAAAAAGGAATGGTAGCTCCAAACGTTTCCCCACAGCAGAGAGAGAGAGAGAGAGAGAGAGAGAGAGAGAGAGAGACGGAGCATATCAGCGGGGCCTCTGCTGGTCAGAGCACAATGCACGCCACACAACACAGCCAGCGCCAGCCTCTGCCCTGCTTCTGCCTTGGCTGCCTGCATTGTGCAGTGCCCCATTTGATTTTGTGTTTCACATATGCCGTGCCGTCTCTGTGTTTCCTCTGCCGCGTGCAATGTCTGGCGCCCCTTAACTTAGCATCGCACTCAGTCGGCGATCGTTTCAGTCGCACGTCCTGCCCTCTGGGCAGTTGATGCGAGCAAACAGGACAGAGAGCCTCCTAGCGGAGAACATAAGAACTACTTGCAACAACCTGCTCGCAAGAGTACGGACGATTTGTCTCGGAGCGGGTGACTGGTGGCCGTTCACCGCTCCCCCCACCCTCGGAACTCGCCCGCTCAGCGCTCACTCCACCTTTCTCGAGTTGAGCAAAGCAACTCAGGTGTCACTCTGGTCTCTGCAGCCTTAGCTCACGCAGTAACACAGCTCGCGGCTCGACCTGCTTGACTCAGCGCCTCTGCATCCGAGTTCGTCTCTACTGGATATTGTTCTTCGTAGTAATACCGTTATGTACATTACATAATTATATTATGTATACATCATTTGTTTTTATTTTATTTTTATTTGTTTAAACTGATCAGATTAGGTTCCTGACGGCTCCTCTTACTATAGGATTTTTTATTATGGACACTCTAATTTACGCTTTAATTACGAGCGAACCGATAAACGTATAGCAAAATGTGATACACCAATATTTTCTTTGTTTTATTCTGTGGAAGGCTATATGCAGCACTTTGGTCTTACAGTCAAATTTATATATTTTTTTCTTATTGTAGTACGAATTTTGCGATTTTAGGCGTCTTTGGAAGGAAACGTTCACTTTAAAAATATATGGCTTGCGATGTATTTGTATGAGGTTAATGAAATTTTAATACATTATAGCCAAATATATTGTTAATGTAAATCTCAAGTTATAACTTTTTCCAATAACCCAAAAAACCACAATAGTGCAAAATAAATCAATAATCAAAAACTTTGTCATATCGTGGAACTTTCAATAAACAATACAAAATTCTTACTCATTATCTGTGTTACTTCAAAATAGGATCAAATAAGATCAAAATACAGGTATAGTACTGGAATAAACCAAGTTTAAAGGGCAATGTGCCTTCCATTTATTTTCTATTGCCAATGAGTGGTGAGTCATGAAAAAGAGCTAGTTCATTTCAGGGAGTGAACAGTTCTGATCCGATCTCTGAAAGAACAGTTTTGCCCATCTCTAGTCTGCAAGAGATTTTTCTGGCCAGGTTTATTTAGGAGTGTCCGTCACTATGTGTCGCACTGTCGAGAGTGCCAGAGGAGAAAGGCAGTTCCTCAGAAACCACCTGGCTGACTCATACCAATTCCACCAGCCGAAACGCCTTTCCAGAGTACTGCGATTGACCTCCTCGGACGATTTCCTACGTCTGCTAGTGGCAATAGATGGATTATTGTTTGCACTGATTATCTGAAGCGCTATGCCATTACAAAAGCCGTGAAAACAACCGAAACATTCGAGGTAACCAAATTCGTCGTAGAAGACATTGTATTAAATCATAGTGCCCCAAGGTAGTTAATTACGGATCGAGGGAAAGTTTTTCAATCGAATCTTGTGACAGAGATAAACCATTGGTGCAACATTACTCATCACATGACGACTGCCTACCATCTGCAAACTAACGGGCTTACTGAACGCCTTAATAAGACCTTTGCCAACATGCTGTCAATGTTCGTCAATGTTGAGCAGAGCAACTGGGATGAGGTGCTACCTTTCGTGACGCTTTCCTACAACAATGCCATAAAAGACACCAAAGGATGTATGCCATTTTCCTGGTGCATGGGCGTGAGGTGACGACAATGATGGACACTGTGTTTCTGTTATATCCTGATGACTACATCGGTCAGGTGTTAACCAGAGCTGAGGAAGCTCAGCAGTAAGCTCGACTCCAAACGCTGCAGGTGCATGAAAACGATCGCCGAAGGTATGACGCCCTGTTGTCTACCAGCCTTGTGACCTTGTCAGTATTGCAACAAAACTGGTTCTGGGACAAAGTACTGTTATCAAAGAGGGCGGCGATGATGTCATCCAATATGGTGGCGATGACGCCAATCAAGATGGCGACGATGACGTCAATCAAGATGCCGGATTTTTGTGAGAAATTTGAATTTTGGCAGGAGAATACACGCCGCCCCCCCCCGCCCCACCCCACCCCCACGCAGAAAAATAGAGCGAAGTTAAAATTCCAACAGGATAATGCACCACACCCCAGTTATCTCTACTAAGCAAGGAAAATGGCGAGAAAAAAGTACTTCTCTTTATTATTTAACCAATTTCAGTAGGTGTGTTCCCCACTGGGTCTGGACTCCAACTGGGTTAGTTCATATCTTCGCCACCAGAGGACGCCACTGTGACGTCAGGTGATGATGCAAGTAGCGTTAATCAAGAAGACTGTACCCAGTGTGTTAACCACGAGCTCCAGAGCTCAACTGGCTTATTTCATATCAGTGGCACCAAAGGTCACTCTCCTGACATCAGATCATGGCGCAAGCACCGGTATTCAAGATGACGGCGCACAGTGTGTTCCCCGTGAGCTCCAGAGCCCAACTGACTTTGTTCATATCGTGACCACAAGATGGTCTACCATGAAGTTGGGTGATAATGCAAGTAGCGTTATTCAAGATGGCCGTACCCAGTGTGTTTAGTACGAGCTCCAGAGCCCAACTGGCTTAATTCATATCGGTACCACCAGAGAGTGCTCTCCTGACGTCAGATCATGACGCAAGTTCCGTTATTCAAGACGACGGCGCCCAGTGTGTTCACGGTGAGTTCCAGAGCCCAACTGACTTTTCATATTGTGGCCACCAAAGGGCACTACCGTGAAGTTGAGTGTTGACACAAGGTCGTCTGCTCTCTCTCTCTCTCTCGCACATGCGTTATAAGCGGACGCGCGCCACGTTAGTGGCCCGCGAGTGAGCGACCGCTTGCATCACAGCCTCAAGCCCGCACCTTTATTCTCGCGCCGGACGTAGTCTTCTGTAAATGTGCTAACGAATTTAACTGAACGTAAGTGACACCAATATCGCTCATCTAACCTATCAATTACCTAAGTACTTAATTCCATTTCAATTTTAATCATATTGAATAAGTCAATTTACAAATTCAATATTCAATGATCAAATGAGAAGTTCCACATTTTCCCACTATCAGTGCGGCGTTCTTTCAGGACCTACCACCCCCCCCCCCCCCACTCCTAGAATGCTTCACGCCTATTGACTACAGCATTAGTCACGTGATTTGACTTCATAGAACCTAGGACTTGGAATCAATTTTCACCAATTCCACACCCACCTGAATGTGGAATCAAATAGTTAAAGCCTCCTCTACCATACTCAACCCAACACCACGCCCTCTTACCGAACCATGTTGGTGGGCTAACGTGTACTTACATGCACTAACCCGTACCAACGTGCACAGCTCATGATGTCATCTAAGACGGCCGGCCCGGGTGGCAGAGTGGTTCTAGGCATTACAGTCAGGAACCACGCCACCGCTATGGTCGCAGGTTCGAATCCTGCCTCGCGCTTGGATGTGTGTGATGTCCTTAGGTTAGTTAGGTTTAAGTAGTTCTAAGTTCTAGGGGACTGATGACCTCAGAAGTTAAGTCCCATAGTGCTCCGAGCCATTTGAACCATTTTCATCCAAGATGATGGGGCGAAATGGCGGGAAAGCAGATATGAACACAAGCCTTTATTTTGCAGGTGGTGTCTCCATCACGAGAATTACTGTCCAACTGACATAGTACACATTACTGCTATCAGATCGTACTGTCATCCCTCCTATGACCTAATACCAGATGGTGGTCTGTAGGGGCGAGAATTATACTAAAATTACTCAGGCTGCGCTAGACTGCTGGGGAGTGCAAGGAAGGAGTCCACTCTATTTACTTTCGAACATTTTATTTAGAGATCGAGTGTCTTTATCACACTGAAGCAAAACACTCGTCATCTTATTCTTGCGTTCACAATACACAGTCTGCAGACACGCAAACAACTCCTAATTTACGCAAATAATTTAGTTATAGACATTCAGACTCCTAAATAATTCAGCACAGTTATGTCTAGACACGAACAGCACTCGTATACTGTCGAAATAACTCACAGCACAGCCTACACACCTGCCTGCAAAAAAGTCCAATCAACGTCTGCAAGCACCCTTCGCCAATGATTGACTTACACTATGGATGTATGTGTTGGAATGAAAAGACCTGATTCCAAATGATGGACGCAATTTCTACCATAATTGCGTAACACTAGGCATCTGGGAAGCTAGTGTACATTTCTTCTCCTTAGGACCTCAATCGGCACATCTACTAATACTGCTCCTACTGCTGTTTGTGCCCCTTCTCAATCAGTCGCTGCCTATAACTCGGCAGGTATATCGTGGAACCTCTGATATGGTGTCGAGACAGAATGTGTTGCAAATACTAAAGAAATTTGTAGTTGAGGCGGTGTGAGGGAGTCGCAAATACCTCTTACATACTACGTTCCTTAGCAGAATCACTTTCAAAGTTGGCATCGTTGGCTGATAATACGTATTCGAACGATCATCGTCACTGTATTTTCCCGGTAAACACTGCCTCATTCAGAGGTCATGTCGTACCTCGATTTGTAAAGAGGGCATAGCATTTAACATGGATACTTGTGCGCACCTGTAGAACAAAGACCGCTTGTGACAGTAACATGCAGTAGTTGTTGGGATCGTGTTTTTTCTTTAACATCTGATCGATTACGTTTATGACAGGGTGGTAGGACTCGCAGGAAGAACGTAAAAGACATGCACACGGATCGTTGATTTTCAGTCAGTATTATTTCGTATCGTAGGCAAACAGTTAGTGACGAAGTATTATACATAGTATTAGTGGTAGATAGGTGATACGTTCGCATTTGATTATGAGGTTTATAAAGTTTGTTTTTGTGTAAAGGAAATGACTATGTTCAACCGTAAGGCGGGTACGGATTTGACTTGGGGTACTATGATGGCAAAGTGAAGGATATGTCCAGTAGTAAGGAAGATACAAATATTTCCATTTCCAGAGTAACAGCCTTCAGCGGGGTGTATTTTCGATACTTCGCTCAATGCCGAATGCTTCAATTGATACCGCGATCATAACATTTAATTGTAAGTATAATGATGGAAGATGTATGTGACCTGTTTTCTAGAATGTTTCGGTGTAGGCAGAGTCTGTGGTGCTATTGATCCACGTTCGCCGTTAACGGCAGGAGTCTTCCGAATGCAGAGGCCTGTTGGAGTGTTATTCTCTACCGTGTAATGTATAAGAGTTAACTTTGCTGTCCTCTACACGACTGAATAGCGAACTAATACTTAGTATGTATTGGGCGGCTTTCGTGATCAAATGGAAATTTGAGAAGATGGTGCATTTGCGGTGGAGCGTTATTCGCTCCATGTAAATTGTTCCATTAACTCCTTCTGCAGTTTTGTCGCGTTTATTTATTTGAGAGATGATAGATTGTGGTGTGTGCATCTGGCATGTGGAAAACATGGTTGCCTGTTCTCTAGACATGGGAAATACCTTAGTTGGCTTGTAAATTATGGGATGATTTGGATTGTATAACACCAGCGAGATCGGTATTTGCAGGTGGAAATATTATTTTATTGTGTTTGCTTCTAGTTACTCAGTGGTCTAGAACACACTCCACATATCTTAAGTTTTCGGTTGGGTAGAGAAATAATTTGCAGTGTATATCTTCGGAATTATGTTGCGCTAGCGATCGGTAGGCTACTGTTGTATGCTTGATATCGAGAAGCATGGCGAAAATGATATAACATCTTGATGAAAATAGGTGTGTTCATGTAATACCAGAGGATGGAGATGTCGGTAGAAACGCAAGCAAGCAGGCAGGTCCGGACCAGAAAGCGTAGAGCGTTTGTACTGGTGGGGAAACGAGCGTGTCTTTGTACATCAGTTCTGAGAGTGACTTCGATTCACTGAGAGCTTTCTGATGTAAAATGGGAGACTTTGTGTGGCGTAGGATATGAATTGTGTGTTGACTAGATCGATATGGTACATGTTGGTATATTGCTGAGTTGGAGATCGGTTTCACGCACTAATATTCAAGCTCATGGCCCCAGTGGGAGGAGAGTGTAAATGAGTAGGTGTGTTTACGTATTTGACGATATGTATGGCACTTCGCAAGATTTAGTTGTCGGTGCGAAGTGGTGATCAGTGTAAAGTAGTTTACTACCGCTGAAAGTCACATCTGTAGAAAGAAAGAAAAAGCTGATGGTGCTTCGCTAGGACTAGGGAGCATCGTAACATATAGCTGGTTTGCTTGTAGGTGTATGATAATTTTTTCGGGTGCTGTACAGATATAAAAGATCTCTGCACTGTTTGTCTAAAATGTGTACATTTTTTGTTGTAAAGTAGTGTGGCTTACAATGTGTAAAATGTGTATATATTGCTCTGTAAAGTTAGTATGGCTTATATTATGGCATGACTAGAGAGGATAACTGTGTGTCCTATCATGAGGGAGGCATAGATTGAGCAGATTGATAATAACGAGGGTATGAGTGAGAATTTTTTAGTGGAAAATTATATTCGCTATAAATACTGATGTACATCCGTCAAGAGGAGAGATTACCTGTACATTGATTGGTGTCAGGCTGTAGCAGAAATAGTAGTATTTAACTGTAGTTACAGTGGTAAATATGTTCCTGGCTTGCAATATTCTTGTGAGTCAGGAATGTATTTGGTAATGTGGAGACAATTTTGTGGGTTTAACTGTGAATGCAATTTAGCGACTGAAAGCACCAGAAAGAATAGGTGAATGGTGCTTTGATACCGGCGGCATAAGTAATTCGGCGTGTAAATATGATAAGAGCAAATCAGAATGCTCGATTCAGTGACATCGTTTGTGCTGGGTTATAGGGGTCTGTACATAGTCGAGGGAAAGTTTGAATATGTTGAAATCTGGAGGAGAAAGACGTTAGGAGCGCTAGGATGAGTTCATTCGATGTTACTTTCGTAAACAGGTTCTGTTAGGGTAAGAATTTACGTGCATACAAGCTGAGACATCAATAACGTGTGCGTTCTATTTCTGGAGCGCAATACAATTCCCCAGAGGTCGACTTTTTTCGGTTTTTTTCACAAAGCCATGTGATGTAAGAATAACATTGAGAACGTTTTAGATGCTGAGTCGCCACGCGGCGAGGTGGGAGCCACGATGGGACAGGTACACACTGCTGAACATGTGTGTCAACGCACACTGTACTATTCTCCCTTCAGTGGTAGAGACAAGTGGGGTCTGGAGATGTCTTGCATATGAGACTAGCGTGAGTGTGCCTTGGAAAGCTATGACCTCAGTATAACCGTGACTGTATATAGGCATGCAACTTTCACCTCCGTTCGACGACTGCGGCATCTCCAGCTGCGACGGATCACACGAGAGCTAGGCGGAGATCTGTGTGTGGTTTGACAGCTGATGGCCGTGCCATGTTTTGGAAAATGTCACCGCCACCATCTTGGATAACGGTACTGTATCCCAGAAATAGCTTTGTTCCAATACTCTCGTCTGGATCTTCACTCCTGTTTGGAAGGTTGGTTTCTCTGAGAAGCTCCTCAAGCACTAATCTGGATCTTTTAAGGTTGTAAGACAGTTGTCTGATGTTACATATGATATAAAGGATTTCGACCCCGACACAAGATGACGAAAAATCAGAGATACAGTCCATGTCCTTCGAATGAAACCCTATAAGGATCCTACAACCCAGGGTATATTCGAAGCTCCAGCGACAGGCAACAAGTGGAAAGGTAAGAAAGAACGTAGCAACAAGGGAAGTTCTAGTAAGATCACCGCCAGGGCGAACGTCAACCATGGATCATTCCCAGACTAGAAGGACGTAACACCGAGACGCTGTTCTCACAATGTCGCAGAAGAAGCGAAGTAGTGCAGTCGCACTAGTGTAGTGGTTATGATACTAGATTGTTGCATGGAGGGAAACTCACCTCAACTGTAACATTTTAATTTCTGTCTACAGTTCAAGTACATTCTAGAACTATCCACAAATGGCAACAATCATTGTACTGACATGTTCTGTAGCTGTACATATACTTTATGTGTTCTGGCCGGAGGCAGTACAATCTGCGCTCTTTATGTGCAAGTGCTGAATAAACCTTCGTTAATAGAAGTTATTGGTCATCATTCATTTGCTTACACCTTCCTCTACGTGACAATATGAACTGACTAATGATAATTGTACTGTCAATTTTAGCTTCTCATAACTTATGCAGTTCAATGTAAAATCTTATTTGTTGCTATGCAACTTAATTGAGCTACAGAGTTCATGACAATCTACTGGATATTTAACATAATGACATTAAATCATGTCTCATCTAATAAACTAAAACAAAAACTTAACTGATATTCTATGTTCCAGTTTTATGAATCATGACTGTAGGCTTCTCTTTGGTTTTACCCTGGTTTTTCCCTAAAATGGGCCAGATGTCGAAGAAAACTTATAAATGATTCCAGGGAGAAAAGAAAATCCAAATTTGGGCAACATAATTGTAGCTAAGAGAAATATTGTAAATCCTGAAACAAATGCATGTGTCATATTTGGTTTAGAAGAGACAATTGTTAAGCAATGAAATCAAAACTCAAGCAAAAATAAGAAGAATTTCTGAATACTAAGAAACCAATACTCTGTATTGTGAATGAACATACCTCGTTCAATGAATATTGTATGTGAACAAAAACAATATTACTTATGTATTTATGCTGAAAATATTCTGGGTATGTAACCAGCCAACAATACTAACCTAACCCCATTCCAACCCAAACAATGAATGGAAAAATAGAAGTACCCAATCATGTGAAAATAATGTAATAATGAAATAACAAAAATGTTTCTAGCCTTCAGCCTGAGGATTTCCAGCTGCTGAATGGTAGCAGATCATTTAATAAAGCAAAGATTTTGGGATCCAAATAGTATATCATAGACATGCTGTCAGTTTTTAGTACATGAAAATAGTTATTGTGTGCTTGGTAGAGATATTTTGTGCTAGTAATGGATCTTTCTCTTTGCCATCAAGAAATTGTTCGAAATCCATGGTCTGAGAAGGAACGTATTTAAGAAACACTCTGACCTTATACTTCAAGAAAGTTAGATGAGAACTTACTTAAGGTATACTTAGGCCATTTTGTCTTTATGAGTTCTCTGTAGAGAAGAAATTGGATTGCTCATGAAAATAATAAATGTCTTCATCATATGGTGAGACTAAGATAGTTAATTATACATATTGAGATTTATTAGCATATGGAATAACTAGCCTTGTGATTGCTACTTTACACATGTAGACTGTATGGCCTCCAGAGATTTTTTGTTGTACATCTACATTTACAAAGAGAGCTATAATTTTCGTACGCTGCGAGTTAAGTTGACTGAATCTAAAGACACATGGAACCAAATAAAGGAAATAATGCACAAAATATGTGTATTTCTTCTTGACATTAAAGACAATTCCAAAATCGATCTATCGACACCATAGACTGCAACAACAAGGGCGTGTGTGGTGTTGCTCTATGAACCACACAGAGAATATTTGATGTAGTACAGAAAATGGAAACGTGTGTTCAAGAAATGAGCTTTCAGTCTCCAAGCAGAAATATTAAGTGAAGAAGAACTGTCTCTGATTTGGACTGGACAATTTCCTCAAAGACGTGGTCCGTTGCACCCATTCTTATTTTTACGACTATGGTGAGCATCCCGCAAAACAAGAAGTGAAAAGTGTTTTACAGGACGAAATTACTTTCACAGGGGGTCATTATTCGTGTTGATTCTCAGTACACATTTGGTTATTGAACACAATACCCTGGTTATAAGGAAGACAATTACACTATTTGAGACTAAGTGCAGATTTAGTCGACTATGAGTTAAGGGTGAGAATCTAGCTAGAACAGTAAACTTACAGAGTCTAAGTCTGTCACAGTGATCATTAAATAAATAACAGCCAGACCATAGGGCTGGGCGCTGACTGAGAGCAACAGGTATGTGGTCCTCCACTAGGAGTGTTGGAACATTTATTACAGGTTGAATGAAGCTGTACCCTTCTCCATCCTGAGACAGCATATAGGGGTGACACTGGCTCAACTTATGCTGGCTCAATGAGGAGGGGTTGCTTTGGACGCCCTGAGATCCATTTCCCCGTTTCAATGTCTCTGCCTTGTGAGGCCAGGTGCTGAAGGACTTCTAGGTTGTGGTTTCGCTGTGAGTAGCGGTGTGTCAGCACTGCTGTCGGCATGAGTGGTGACTGGATCCATCTCATCAGCACAGTCTGCTGTTTCTTGGTGTTAAGCGGTTTCAGGGAGCCTATACCTGGCATCTGCAAACAACTGGCGTTTACGGCATCCTTGCTGACGAAGATAAAACACTAATGGGAGCTGAGCTATGTGTGACCCATGTCACAAGTAGTTTGACAGGGAAGGTCCTGGTGAGAGTGGTCTAGGCAGCAGCTGATTCTGATGGCGTCGCCACTGGCGATGGCGGTCATTTGCCTCCGCATCATAAATATGGAATCCCTGGTGCCAGTTACAGTGGCAAGCGCCCATCCTGGCCACCTGCCAAACGTTAGCACCCATACCACGGTGCCTGTGCCGAGCAGACAACCTGATGACATTCGCTCATACTGCTGTGGATGGAGGAAGTGTAGAAGGACATAAGATTACCTGCCATGAGGAAATTGTACAGGACTCCTACCAACAATCACTGCAGCCCTTTAAGTACTCAAATAAAACAGTTAATTCATCTGCTGTGAGTGTTGACTGAACCACTGCCTTTAGTTTTTGTTTACAAGTATAAACCATTCAGTCAACCTCCCAGTTGATTTAAGGATGGAAAGGAGCTGTATGGACGTGGTTGTTTTCCGTTTTGGTCACAAAAATTCGTAAAAGAGGATGAAGGCCATTGTCTGTGTCAAATGCATGTGGAAGACCTTCAGTGATAATAATTCGTGTCAATAGTTTGACTGCGCTTTCTGCCTGTGTTGTATACATTTGCCTTAAGTGGTGGAACTGAGAAAAAGCTTCTGTCACTACTTGTTAGAACCTAGCTCTCAAAAACGTTCTGGAAGAGCGACATATACATGGTCCCAAGGACTGGATGGTTGAGGCCAGGGGGATAAAACTTAGAAGGAGGAGCCTGGAGTGGTGCATTTCTGAATGTGTGTGGGCAAGGTGTTTGATTGTCTTGCCTATTGCTGGCCAATGAACACGACGTCAAGCCAAGATCTTCTTGCTGGTGAATAAAGTAACGAAAACACTGTGCTAAATAGTGTAGGTAGAATGACTAGCTGGTAGGACTCATCATCCATATCAAGAAGTAACACGCCATCCTGAGTTGTTAGACGTTGCCTCGTGGAATTGTGAGTTCTTACAAGTGATGTAACTCATAAAAGATGTGAAAATTTCAGCTGGTTTGCACACACATTTGCACATCACATTTGCTGCTTTTCTGTTGGTATAATCCTGCTTTCTGATAGAGATATGTGTCTTTTGTTATTTTTGGTACGTCCTTTTGTACTGAACTATTTGTTCATAGAAAATATGTACTCTAGTATACCAATAGCAGAAACAATAAACATCATAGAATGAAACCTGAACGACAACAGCCAGTTCTGAGATGAACGAATTATAGCAATACAAAAATTGCTGGAAATGATAACTGAACAGAATTTTTTTCAGTTTAACAGTGAGTACTATTTACAAGAAGATGGGATACCAATAGGATCCCCAGTGTCAGGTGCCCTACCCAATATTTTCATAAACACTGTAGGAAACTCAATTTTTAAGAAACATTACAACAAAAAATTACAACATATTTTGTTGGATGAGGTACATGGATGATATCCTTTATTTAATTGATGAATCTTCAACAAAAAGTGATGAGTTGCATGCAGATATAAATACAATACACGAATAGACAAGATACACAATGAAAAAAGAACAAGACAATGAAATAAACTTCTCAGATATAATAATTAAAAAAGAAACAGTCAACACAGCTTCGAAATGTACCATTAACCTATAAAAATGGACACTATCATACATCAGACTTCAAATCACCCACACTCACAAAGCAATTAACATTCAGCGACATGCTTTGCAGACTCAACACAGTACCACTCAGCACATAAAACTTCTAGAAAGCACTAGATATCATCACATATATGGCAACAAACAATTGGTACTATAGTAAACTAGTCACAAAGTTAATAAAAAAACTTAACAACAAATACAGTCAATAAACATTACACATACTCAGCAAAAACACCTCACAAACAAGCACACACAGCAATAGAATAACAGTTTCACAAGGAGTACATGAAAAATAAAGAAGATTCAAGATAGTACACAATGACCTATGCGCACAAACTCCTACATAAAATAACAAACATCTTCAAAAGACAAGACATAAGCATGGCATTAAAAACAAATAGTTCAGTACAAAAGGACGTACCAAAAATAACAAAAGACACATATCTCTATCAGAAAGCAGGATTATACCAACAGAAAAGCAGTAAATGTGATGTGCAAATGTGTGTGCAAACCAGCAGAACGTTTTACACCCAGTACAAAGAACATATCAGAGCACAGAAATATGGGACATGCCACTCAGTTTTAGTAGAACGTTAAGAGGAAATAGTCACAAACCTACTACAAGAAATGAAAATAGAATAAATAATTTAAGACTCCTCCCAACCAAACAAGAAAATTAACACACATACAAAACAAAGGCTGAGATAAAGATGCTACTAAATGAACAAGTGAATATGACTAAGTACTTACCCCCAATTGGTGCTCACAAATCTCATTTGTCACTCAAGTATTAAATGCAGAAAAAAGTCACACACACACACACACACACACACACACACACATACACACACACACACCAACTTATGTCAGCAGACATATATTCACTAAAATCAACTGAAAGCATATCCTGAGAAAAAATGAATAACACTGTAGACACATAAAAGAGCAGTGAAAGTGCTATATTTTAAAAATCACGAACTTTCAACCACTTTGTCACACGAGAGAAAGTTGTTTGGCTTACAAATGGTTAAATGGATGCACTTTGTCATTTTATTATAAAAACCTCAATTAGCATATTTCAATCTATTACCTATACGTGCAGACGACAACCTGTGTGTGCAAACGAACTAATCATGTAATATTTCAAGATACCCACTGAAGATGCCTTTTAACTGAGGCGAAACGTGTCTGAGTGCACAGTATAAATAAAAGAGCTAAGTGTGGAGCATGTAAAATACTCTTTTATCATCTGTGTAAA
This sequence comes from Schistocerca gregaria, assembly GCF_023897955.1. Taxonomy (NCBI): domain Eukaryota; kingdom Metazoa; phylum Arthropoda; class Insecta; order Orthoptera; family Acrididae; genus Schistocerca; species Schistocerca gregaria. The sequence continues at coordinate 519,749,376 of NC_064924.1, forward strand.
CTTATACAGTTTTTCTCTTCAGTATTTCTTTAGGACAAGAACATCTTTTTCTGCCTTCTGAAACACATAAATTCTGATATTCTTACTAAAAAAAACTCAGCAAAACTTAACCTCAAAGAAGCCTACTTAGCTTGAAATGTGCTGCAGAGCTCACTTCAATAAATGGAAAATGTTCTCTGGTTGTGAGAAACTTCTGTTGTAATATTCATCTGAAACTGGAGTATGTTCTTCATGCTGAACAACTTCCATTACCTTTTTACTCATGCTGCGAACATTTTTCATGAGACGTATGTTCTCTGGTACACTTTATTCATCCAAAACTGAGAATGTTCTCCGAAATTCCGAGAATAAAGGACAATCTCCATTTTATTCATACGACCCACTATAATAAGAAGTAACGAAACGTAGCTAGATGGCAAGTACGGAGCGTATTCCTTAACATTTTCTACACATGCCTCCCAAACTGCATACTGGATATACTGGATGTTCTTCATATAGTTCGTAAAATAAACAGCTGAGAACTGAAGCTATAGGAATAGTTTCGTCCAGATATTTCAAAACATCGAAAATATGGGAATGCAAATAAATAAACCAATACATAGAACCTTCTTATTTTATCAATTGTGTTTTTTTCTTTCTAAGAATCAAATAACGTCGAAAACAGCTGTACCTTCCTACTTCAATAGAGCCGACTATTTCAGTGTTAAAAATGATATTTATTAAGAATTACTTCAATTTATGTTTTTCTTTACTTTCTTTATCTTTTCCTCTGTCCAGGTATTGTAAAACCTAAATCTTTTTTTCTGGTATTTGGCATCTCTTGTGAAAGTACACTCATAGAAGAAAATATCCACATTATCATAACACTTTGCCGTCTATTACCTAAACATAGAAAAATAATAAAATGAAGCCTAAAAAGCTCCAAAAGCCAATATCCACTACTATATCATGAATGGGTGTGGCGAAAATAGGCTGACTTCCAATGTTAGCAGACGACGCTACTCTCAGCTCACCAGCATCTTACACAAAACCTATTCCTCACAAAATCTTGGCGTTAACGTTCTGTTCCGTTACCTCATTCCATCCATTGATGGCCTGGTTAATGCCGCAACTGAAATGCGTTGTGGAAAGTTTTGACGTTCCATTCCTTTGCATTTCATTATGCCAAAGGGGGATCGACTACTTGGAAAGGTGTTATAGTGGTATATCTTCAAGAACTTAGTGTCTTATCTTTGGCAGTAGCGATGAGATTTCATATGTTATTGCTTATAATTTTGTTTTATTTTTGTTCCTTCAGCGTCAGTACGCCATTGCCCATTAACAGTTAGAGCAGTTAGAAGAAATAGTGGGATTTATTCTACTTAGAAATGAATATACTTCATTAAAATAACCAAATTCTTTTCTTCAGTATTGGGTAAGGAAAGACAAGAGTAATTTCTGAATACTTAAGTAAAAGTAAGCTTGTAAAGTCACTACTCTTTGCCATATAAACGTTTTCTTGAGTGAAATGCTGTTTCCGCCTTGTTTATAGTTCTGTGGTCTTATTTTAAAACTGTTCACTATGATAAATCTTGTCAGGCTTCAAAACACTGTTTATCACATTTTTTAGAAGTTTGCTTGTTGGGAGTGGAACCCTAGGATTGCTAAGATCTGAGAGAAATTGTTTTCTATGTTGATCGTTCTTCAGGAGGCAAAGATTAAATAAATAATGTATCACAGTCACAGGTGTGAGAATCGCATAGTTGTAGACTAAACAAATGAGAAGGAAAGCTGCCGTGATTAAATCTCATCTTTGTGAGCTCTGCTGTGTGCAGATGTGTTGTGAAACCATGGTACACTCAATATGTGGGGTTGTATCCAATTAACATATCTATCTTTATTTATATGTGATGTTTCCCATTCCTCTTCCCACTGGGATCTGACTTCCCTTTTAAATTGATATATTAAGCCAGTGAAAGGAACTGAATATCTGTGAGGGCTCTGGATATGGCAGCGTACTTGGTCAACTGGTCTACAGTTTTGTTACACAAAATTCTTGCGTAAACTTTAATCGGAAGTAGAAAAATCCATTTATTTCTTCGAGAGTATTGAATTTTTTCATAATCTAAGTCGATAATAAGTCTGCTGCTGTGATTACTACAACTCGACACTAAGAATGCTTGTAGGATCAGTAATATTCGAAATCCTTCGTCATTCTTCAGAGAAAAATCTGTGTGCAGTGGGTTCCCACGAACTGACCGCCAAACAGCGCAAAACTCGAATGGCACTCTCTTTGAGTTATCTACAATGTTATCATGAGGAGGAATACGGCTTTCTGTCGCGTATTGTCACAGGTGACGAAACATGGCGTCACCATTTTGAACCGGAAAGCAAGCGTCAGAGCAAGCAGTGGAAACATGCGACTTCACCACCTCAAAAAAAATCAATGGCCGTACACACCAGTTCTGGTAAGGTCATGATGTCCTTCTTTTTTTAGCACAAGGGCCCACTGCTTGTCGAGTTGCTTGAATGGGGAACCACCATCAATGCCCAGCGTTATCAAGCCACTTTACAGAACCTTAGACGAGCCATCAAGTCGAAACTCCAAGGCGTGTTCCCCAATGGCGTTATCCTCCTGGATGATAATGCGCCCCCCCCCCCCCACACACACAGCCAATGCAGTGAACACGATATTGCAACAGTTTCGGTGGGAAACGCTGGAACATCGGCCATACAGTCCTGACCTTTCACCGTGTGAGTTTCATGTGTTTGAATCTCTAAAACAAGCTGTTCGCAGGCATCGAAGTGGGTGACTGGGTCCAGGCCACGATCCGACAGCAGCCTGCAAGCTTCTTCAAGGATGGAATCCACCGGCTAGTGCCACAGTGGACTAAATGTGCCAACAGTTTTGGGGCCTATTCTTGAGTATATGTACTGTGTGTGAGTACATTTTTGATTTAATAAAATTGTTTCCATTATGTTACACTAGTGTCTTTTGGGTTTTATTTGAATGCCCCTTATAACTTCTTAGCTGGGTCAAAAGTTTCCCTCTCATTACGTCAAACCAGTTGTGGTTATGAACCATGTCCCTCAGTATCAAGTAAAACCCACGCTTGGGGCATAACAATGTTCTTTTGCAGAGTAAAACTCTGTTTTCTGCTGGGGTATTGAGTTTCTACCTGCTGGATCTATGGCTGATGTAAGTGTGGTGTAAGCTTCCTGAGGCGTCCACGGTGGGTTCTATTTCCCGAGGTCTTCCTATACGTTTTTTTTTATATTTCTCCCAGCTGGCGTCCTTTATTTTCTGTGGGATTTTTGAATAATATGCCTGTCTCATTCTTATCTCGACGTCAAACTCTGTTTTAATGGGGAAATGGTCTGTTGGTTAGAATACTATAACGTCACCCAATTAGAAATTTTATGGAAATCAGGTAACATAAGACTTTAAGTCAACTGCTGAAGATCGTTTAAAAGAAGAAGGTAACATTGTTGGAGAGCTGTCATTCAGAAACACAAAATGTAGATTAGCATTTACACTGAAGAGGGACAATCTTCTGGGTCTTTGACAGCATTTCCCAAGATACTTTGATGAGAGTTAAAAAATCCACAGATAAGGAAGGGCAGATGAAGTTAAGTAAACAATTGCTACAGTACTCAGATTTAAGCGAATTTCGTTGTTTTTACTGGTGTTCTCAATTAATAGTGTTGCTCTTGCATTTTCGTCTGACCTACCTGACCTTACTAAATTGAACGCTATAAAATGAATTGGTGTTTGTGGTTCGCACCACATTTTGTGGACAGCAGCAATGGCAATATCGTTATTCAGTTCTTTCTTCAGGGATTCCTTTTCGAAATTTCTGATGTAGCATTACATTGTAACATATTAAGGACCATCTTGAGGTTAGATATGTAAGGGGCATTCGCCACAGATTGTGTCATCGATAATATCATTTATGAATCATGGGATTTCTCTCCTCCATCTGACAAGGGTCTACAGCCAAATCTATAAATTGAAGGGACATTCAAATTTTGGCGGGAAACTCAAAAATTGGTGGGAAATTAAGAAATGGCCCAATAGTGTTAGTCTGGTTCCTATGACAGAGGGTGGTTCTTCTAAATGTAAATGGGTAGGAAATTAAAAAAACGCTGACTTGGAATACTGAATCCAGCTCTATGACATTGCAATCCAGTTCAGTCCTACTGGGCTATTAATAACAGTGTAGAATTCAAGTATACAGGTGCAGCTCTGGGCTAAATGGGACAGGTTCTGTGATGTCAGCATCCAAGTTTGGCCTTGGCTCTGTGATGTTAGAGACAAAGAACATTTGTACTGGTATATGGATGTCTACTACACAGAGGATGTCCTACTTGACATGTTTTCTGAAGCTACTATTCACTCAGAGATGTATAGCCAAAGCGTACTGCTTATCCTAACTCTAAGTTCAGACTATTCCATTGGCGTCATTATTTAAAAGAAAGAAAAAGAAAAGAAAGAAAAAGACACCAGGAGGGACAGGACCTTCTGGAAATGCCCCCATGCTGCCACCCCGACTTATTACCCTTACTTAAAGTCCAAACAATATTCTGTGTAACAGAGACATTTGTGTCTTTATTTAAACGTATACCTTTTCAGGGAGAGATCCCTTTCTGTGGTCTAGAACTCAGTCACTGTGCACCACTGCCGCTCCCAGAAGGTGGGGAAGTGCAATCTGCGCCACAGCTGCTAGGTCACGTAAGACTTACAAAGAGTCAGGCAGCCAGGAGTCAGCCCACCGTCCGCTGGTGACAGCTCCGAGCAGAGAGGCACCACATGCATACTACCGATTCAATAATCTAATGCAAAATGGAATTCAGAAGCTCCGATTCCCACTGTGAGTATGCTGATGTAACAGCACTGCTGCCACAACAATATGACTCGAGACAAAATGACAGGAAACACGTGAAACCAAGGAAACGTGAAAATAACCTACATCCACACAAATGGCGTGAAAGTTGAAGAATCTAGAAACGCACATTCATCCTGTTGGTGCAGGCACTTGTGCAGTTTCTCTGAACCCCAAAAAAATGCTTGTAAAATTCACTACAAAAAAATTTAATGAGAAATGAATGATGGCTATTTACCGGCAGTAACACAACAACCATCATAAAGCCGTGAAACATGCAAACTTACGTGTACTAAGCATGCAGGGTGTTTCAAAAAGGACTTAACAACTTTGAAAATTCGTATAAATTAATTCACAATACCTGCAGAGGTGATTGGAGTGTCAATTTGTAGGAAAATACGTCAAGTTTTGTCTCATATAGTTCGCTAATGCCGAATCGCACGGTAAGGGGTGCTAGTGGCAGTTGCATTAAAGGTGGCTGCCTTCACTGGACCCAAGCGTGGTAGCTGTGTTGGTTTGAAGTATCGAAGTCGGCGACAACAGTTCATCGCAATTTCCTTACCGAGTGTACTAAAGATCCTCCTAGTAGGCCTACAATTTATCAGTGGCATAAATGTTTTGTAGAAACAGAGTGCTCTGTAAGACATGGGCGATCATCAGGTCATCCAAGCACGTCTGATGACGACATTACGCGAATGAGAGAACATTTTGTCAAGAGCCCTACGAAATCGACCTGGTGTGCATCTCGCAAACTGCAAATCCCACATACGACTGTTTGGCGTGTGGTGGGGAACCGTTTGCATTTGAAACCGTACAGATTGACGATCGCACGAGCACTAAATTATACTGATAAAATTGCTCGCAAGAATTTATGTGCGGATATGCTAAATCGATTATATGAAGATGAAAATTTCTTGGACAAAATTATATTTTCTGACAAGTCGACTTTTCACTTAAATGGCAAAGTTAGCACACATAACTGCATCATTTGGGGTAGTGAAAATCCACACCAAAAGTTGCAACATATTCGTTATAGCCTTAAACTGAACGTTTTTTGTGCACTGAAAAAGAACAAAGTGTGTGGCCTCTTTTTTCTGTGAGAGAACCATCAATGGGATGGTGTATTTGGATATGTTCTAACAATTTTTGATAACACAGACAGATGAGGATGACCATGAACGAAATGTTTACTTCATCCAAGATTATGCACCACCCCACTACATGGTTGACATCCGAGATTTTCTCAGTCACTGCTTTCCGGGTAAATGGATTGACCGTGATGAGCCAATTGCATGGCTCCCACGTTCCCCAGGCCTGACACCACTCGATTTTATTTTATGGGGACTCATCAAGGTAACTGTGTTTGTACCTCCTGTGCCAGCGTCTCTACCTGAATTAGAGCAAGAATTTACGCTGCCACTGAGTAAGTTACGCCTGCAACGCTACAGCGAGTTTGGGAAGAAACTGACTTTCGACAGGATGTGTGCGGGATAACCAAAGGAAACCACATACAACATCTTTAGTTTAAGGTAAAAAAAAAAAAAAAAACTTGATGTGTTTCTGTACAAGATAACACTGAACCCAGTTCTATATCTTCTCTCAATAAATATCAATGAATTTTTAAAGTTGTAAAGTTCTTTTTGAAACACCCTATATTTACGAATGAAACAAGCATATACTTATTTACAGGTCGAATTGTAGCCAGCAAAAACGCAGAAAATACATATGGTGGGAAAGTATATTTTCTACCATAGTAGTGGTGAATGCCACACTTGTACATAAAATTACAAGACGAAACACTGAACTGCAATCACCAACAGAGAACGATACCATCTTCCGGCCATGATATGCAGTCTAGATTCCCCCAGCACGCTGGCTCACTGCGAAGGAAGATGTCTTATTACCATAAGTAGCCTACAGTTAGGTGGTTCACACAATTTGACACATAGTGCGTACAGCCAGCAACAGTCAGCTGATGACAGCTGGCAGTGTCACCCCGTATGCAAGTCTGTGACGTAGCTGAGCACAGCTCGTCGAATTTTCTGTCGTGTTACGGAACTTTTAAATCTAAGGGAGTTTGACAGTGCATACTTAACGTTGGACTACTCCATAGGATTTATAACTGGCGACAGGCGACGTACATAATGGTGAAATAAACGAATAACCTACCGACATCAATGAAGTTTCCACCTAAAGTCTCCCTCCATGTGTAGTCTTGTGCTTTTAAAACGAGTATTGCACCTATAACACTGAATTTTGCGTTGCAGACAGCGAATATAATACCGATCGCAATGACATTTGTACCTAAATAACTGTAAACGCATCCTCCAGGTGTAATCTTACACTTGCTGCAACGTACATTGTACTGACAGGCACCATCTCATTATGACTTTTACACTGCATACTTAACGTCAGATGCCTCAAAAAGGATTTTTAAATAGCAGCAAGTTATATACATAGAGCAAGTTACTGAATTTTCATGTCAATTTTATAGTGAATTCAACGAATAACGTATCGAAGTCAAGGAAATCTCCGTCTAGATAAGTGTCAACCCCGTTTCCAGTTGTAGTGTTATTCTTTTAAAACGAATATTTTACCGACAACACTGAATGTTACTGCATTGATCCGTCTCTTTTCCCACCCAATACAGAGTCGCGATTGGATAAACTGTTGACACATTGAAAGGTATGGAACACATGTTGTCATTTTGTCTCCGAAAAGGCACAAGATCGTTTCCAAAACTGAACAGTCGACTATCAATTGTGATATGGACCTTTGGTTGCACTCATCAACTCTATGATACTTCTTACAGTACATGACACGTGTATTTCTAACATTCATTGAATTATCACGTTAAGGTGCTCTCATTTCTGCTACAGCTCCAAAACCAAAACAATCATGAAACTGAGCGGTCCACACACATATTTTAACGAATACTGGTGCTAGGGATATAACGACTTGTTAATGTTTCCAAGAAATCTGGGTCTTCTCCCTGTTATTGTTGTTGTTGTGGTCTTCAGTCCTGAGACTGGTTTGATGCAGCTCTCCATGCTACTCTATCCTGTGCAAGCTTCTTCATCTCCCAGTACCTACTGCAACCTACATCCTTCTGAATCTGCTTAGTGTAGTCATCTCTTCGTCTCCCTCTACAATTTTTACCCTCCACACTGCCCTCTAATACTAAATTGGTGATCCCTTGATGCCTCAGAAAATGTCCTACCAACCGATCCCTTCTTCTGGTCAAGTTGTGCCACAAACTTCTCTTGTCCCCAACCCGATGCAACACTTCCTCATTAGTTATGTGATCAACCCACATAATCTTCAACATTCTTCTGTAGCACCACATTTCAAAAGCTTCTATTCTCTTCTAGTCCAAACTATTTATCGTCCATGTTTCACTTCCATACATGGCTACACTCCATACAAATGCTTTCAGAAATGACTTCCTGACACTTAAATCTATACTCTATAATCTATAGAAATTTCTCTTCTTCAGAAACGCTTTCCTTGCCATTGTCAGTCTACATTTTATATCCTCTCGACTTCGACCATCATCAGTTATTTTGCTCCCAAAATAGCAAAACTCCTTCACTACTTCAAGTGTCTCATTTCCTAATCTAATTCCCTCGGCATCACCCGACTTAATTCGACTACATCTACATCTACATCCATACTCCGCAAGCCACCTGACGGTGTGTGGCGGAGGGTACCCTGAGTACCTCTATCGGATCTCCCTTCTATTCCAGTCTCGTATTGTACGTGGAAAGAAGGATTGTCGGTATGCTTCTGTGTGGGCTCTAATCTCTCTGATTTTATCCTCATGGTCTCTTCGCGAGAGGGAGCAATACACTGCTTGACTCTTCGGTGAAGGTATGTTCTCGAAACTTTAACAAAAGCCCGTACCGAGCTACTAAACGTCTCTCCTGCAGAGTCTTCCACTGGAGTTTATCTATCATCTCGGTAACGCTTTCGCGATTACTAAATGATTCTGTAACGAAGCGCGCTGCTCTCCGTTGGATCTTCTCTATCTCTTCTATCAACCCTATCTGGTGCGGATCCCACACTGCTGAACAGTATTCAAGCAGTGGGCGAACAAGCGTACTGTAACCTACTTCCTTTGGTGTCGGATTGCATTTCCTTAAGATTCTTCCAATGAATCTCAGTCTGGCATCTGCTTTACCAACGATCAACTTTATATGATCATTCCATTTTAAATCACTCCTAAAGCGTACTCCCAGATAATTTATGGAATTATTTGCTTCCAGTTGCTGACCTGCTATTTTGTAGCTAAATGATAAGGGACCTATCTTTCTATGTATTCGCATCACATTACACTTGTCTACATTGAGATTCAATTGCCATTCCGTGCACCATGCGTCAATTCGCTGCAGATCCTCCTGCATTTCAGTACAATTTTCCATTGTTGCAACCTCTCGATACACCACAGCATCATCTGCAAAAAACCTCAGTGAACTTCCGATGTCATCCACCAGGTCATTTATGTATATTGTGAATAGCAACGGTCCTATGACACTCCCCTGCGGCACACCTGAAATCACTCTTACTTCGGAAGACTTCTCTCCATTGAGAATGACATGCTGCTCAGCAGTGTGGGATCCGCACCAGATAGGGTTGATAGAAGAGATAGAGAAGATCCAACAGAGAGCAGCGCGCTTCGTTACAGGATCATTTAGTAATTGCGAAAGCGTTACGGAGATGATAGATAAACTCCAGTGGAAGACTCTGCAGGAGAAACGTTTAGTATCTCGGTACGGGCTTTTGTTAAAGTTTCAAGAACATACCTTCACTGAAGAGTCAAGCAGTATATGTCGCGAAGAGCCCATGAGGATAAAATCAGAGAGATTAGAGCCCACACAGAAACATACTGACAATCCTTCTTTCCACGTGCAATACGAGACTGGAATAGAAGGGAGAACCGATAGAGGTACTCAGGGTACCCTCCGTCACACACCGTCAGGTGGCTTGCGGAGTATGGATGTAGATGTAGATGTAGATTCTTTGTTGAAGTGCATTACCTTTTTATCTTTGCCTTTTGTTCTGTTGTCTAGCGGCTTCCATATTTCCTATGTGCGTGTAATTATAATGTAATTAGAGTCTACTGAAGTGATCAATAAAACAAGTGTATCATTGAATCGAGTGCCACAACATTATTCAGAGTGTCTCCCAAGTGAAGTCCCTACATGGTACCAGATCTGGAAGGGGCAAATGAGTCACTTGCCCTGGTCAGCAGAATTTAGAGAGCAGCATATTATGAGCGAAATTTTATTTGTAGGTTAAGTACAAAATATTTTTCTGCTAAAAAAATCGTAGAGGGAGACCGAGAGATGAGTACACTAAGCAGATTCAGAAGGATGTAGGTTGCAGTAGGTACTGGGAGATGAAGCAGCTTGCGCAGGATAGAGTAGCATGGAGAGCTGCATCAAACCAGTCTCAGGACTGAAGACAATAACAACAACAACAAATTTTTATAAAAATAATTAGCTTAGAACTACATGCATGTAAAACAAGTGCAATCAACAAGCAATACCTTTCAATAAAACTAAAGTTCCTCCAAGTTGAAAATGAACTGGCCTCCATTGTGTTGCACACACATCCTACTCCTTCCATCACATGACCATCCATTGTTCGCTAACTCCTAATAAGCCTAGCCTAAGAGATACTGTTCAATAAAAATAAAGTTCCTGCAAGCTATAGGGCTATTATCAAATCTCTTGTTTAATATTTACACCAAAGCAATTTTCAGGGAAGTGTTGGCGGAACAAAGGGTTAGGATCATTATAAATGGCAAGACAGTTAACTATATTAGGTATGCAGATGACGCTGCTCTCATAGGAAATGATTTACCTGCACTCCAACACGTGACTGACAATTTAGTCCAGCACAGAGAAGAATCTGGCCTAAAATTTTTATACATTATGGATGTGGAACACTGTGACTGTGATGAATGAAAGTTTCCGCAGGTTACTACAACCAGTGTTCTTTTGTTTTACTGTTTTTGTTATTTTCCATTACCATTTTCGAATCACCTGGCGATTCATCAGCATGTTTGCAGCATTGCAGGGGCCATGTCGAATTAGTAGTATCTGCTGGTTTGTTCTTGGTGCACACATAATGTATGTTTTCCATTGACATTAATTTTACACTACTTAACAAATTTAGCCACAGTAAACTTCCACATGTCTTACAAACAATTACCACAAAAGAGGAATATCAATTGCTACTTGAGAAAGAAGTATGGAAAAGTTTGGATACAAGAGGAAAATTCAAGATATCATCATTTACAGTAAATAGCAGTGGTAAGTGGCCATAGACCAGAATAGTGACCTAAAATGCTGGACTCGAAAATGTTTGCTGCATTAGAGGACACACGAAAACTCTCTCCATAAGGATCCATTCCCATCTGGATCTGCTTAAAAAGGATGGTTACATTGTTGTTAATTCTTGATAGCTCAGTGTTATGCACCTAGCAACAGAACAACCATCTGCAGAGTTTAAAACTGATGTGCCCAATTATTAATAATAATTCGTTTCCAAAAATTGTTAAGTTTAAGTTCTGTATAAAAGACCCGCAACAATATGCAGCTGATGATTTGTTTATATACACCCAGGACGATTTGGAGTGTTTTAACAATGCTTTCAGCTAGAAGAATTGCAAGCTGGAGTGGAACTAATTGTTAAAGCCATAAAGAAGGTAGTTTACAGAAAAAATTAGGTATGTACTGTAATTCGAGAACGTACCTTCTTTGTATGTGTCATATCACAGGATGGAGAGAGATGATTCATATGTAGACTTGAATTGTATGTTAAACAGTAGGCTAGGTGTTATTAAAACTATACCAAACAAAAATGAAGAAGTAATTGTTTTCTGTGCATCAATGGATATGCAAAAATTAATAAAAGTTTTTCTACGCTGGCTGCTGTGCCAGGTTCGAATCCTGCCTTTGGCATGGATGTGTGTGATGTCCTTAGGTTAGTTAGGTTTAAATAGTTCTAAGTCTAAGGGACTAATGACCTCAGTTGTTAAGTCCCATAGTGCTTAGAGCCATTTGAACATTTTCGATAAAAAAATTTTCATGTTGTCTACCCAGTCAAACATCCTAAAAGGGTCTTCAATTTACAATAATAATATGTGTAGCTTTTGGATGAGGGTAGGGGTAGGGGAGGGTGTGGCATTGAAAAGTAGTTGCAATTAGGTAGTTGAAAGTCTAGTGCCCCTCAAAACATATTACAGCTTACAAAAGAAAAATATTATTTATTATTATATATATTTTTGATGCAAATTCTATACTTCATTAGTATGCATTTGGTACTTTGTGAACTGTGGGAAATAAATCACCATCGTTAAAAAGAACAATGTCATTCTCTTTTTTTTACATCACTGCTATTCATCATTTTGCAATACTTTCCAAGTAACTGTTTTTTTATATCCAATTGGAGCAGTAATAAGTTTAGGAATGCCATGGGTAAACTTCACTGACACATAATTTCTGTTTATAGGAGTATTACTAGCACAGTTATGTAAAGCACACTTACGTACATCTACACAACAATTTGAGTCCTCATTCTCATCAAGAACTTCATGTACCATTAGATACCTGACAATATCATCAAAGAGTGGTTTAACATACCTTTGCCAAAGACTGTTTCCTTCCGTTCCGATTCCTATTGTATTGCACTGACCACACAAGTTCATTACACTTGGACACTTTAATATACACTTTACATTGGGTCTTTGGATGTTAACTTCATGATATTGCCTCCAGACATCTCGGCAATGGACACACTGTTGCTGCTGAAGATAATGATATCTTGAGGAAATCGGTTGTTATCAGTTGTCAAGCAGTGCTCAATGTATTTCAGCTTGCTGCACAGTTGGTCCCACTCCGTATTACTGAACTGCACCTTTGTACCCTGCTGGATATTCTATATTTTTGCTTTAACTTTGAAGTCTATGTCAGATGCTAAACCAACATTAACACGCTTTGATCCATTGGTGGTCAACTGATAATGAATGTTGAGGAACAGCATTCTGTACTGACTTAGCTGCGGCTTAATGTGTGTTACATGTCTTGGATATAATGCTAAATGAAATTGTGGAATCAATTATGGGTCAAGGTTCGTTATATCAGGAACTATATCAAAGAATCTGTCTGCATACTGACTTAATGGTGCAAGTGAGTGATATAGTAGAAACTCGAAGTCTGGAAACAGTTTTCCACGCTGTCTTGATTTTCACTTCAGTGTATCGTGAGCTCCATTAGTGAGTGCGTCTGCATACTGGTTGATATCTGTGGATGCTGCTGCTCAACTGTATCAAGCACTGCATCGTTCACATCACGTCAAATGTTGACCTGTAGAGAGAAATGAAAGAAAACTACGAGAAACACAGACATACACATATACACATAAAAATAGCAAACATTCAGAGAAAGAAGTGCTGTATTACTTACTGTCAAGTGTGCAAGTCAGTTTCTTATGCTTGGAGGAGTTCATCTCTGATGACACTTCATGCTGATGATCAACATTTCACTGTGTAGTACACGCCACAAGTGGTAAGTCCGTTTAATGGCTAATAAGACTGAATTCTGAGGCTGAAGGGTGGGGATGGATGATCGCATCGCCAGAGGACCTGGAACAACTATTTTGGACTGCACTCATACCCCTTCTAGGATCTGACATCATCAGAGACATCATAGATTCTAAACTTAGAACCATAGAGTTTAGTAGCGCTTGGCTAACATCATAGAAATACTACTACCTGGATCAGTGGTTTACTGTCTTGGAATGTCATAGCAGAGACTTATTCTCCTGGAGTGTTTTGATAGCTCTCAAATATTTCATATGAAGTTTGGGCTTCAAGAAATTTGTGTGATGCAAGAAACTAAGGAATTTACATGAAACAGGAAACTGTTACAGTAAAAAAATATTGCATAAAGTGTATCCAAAATGTCCAGCAAAAAACACACCAACAGCAGCAGAATGCTTCCCAAACTACAGTTCGCCTCACCGTCAACACATTCAACACTCTCCCCACCACATTGCGCCTTCCATACTTCACGGTGCAAATTGGCAGTCTGCGAGTTCCACCAGTGCAGTGGGCAACTTGGCCAATATATTCTTGATGGCTAGTAAGCCTGGACACTACGGATGGAGTGATGGGAAGGTACCTGTTGGAAATGTTAGATGTTCCATTTGTAACGTATAACACTTATAGTTTGTTCGAAAGATCTCTGAAAAATGTAGTGCTGACTTGTACATGAGATCTTATTCTGTTTTTAGGAGAATGATTAGAGTTTAGCGTTTCGTATGCATCGAGATCAAATTTCTGTCACACCAAGGCGTACCTACAGCGAAAATTGGTGTTAGTTAAAAAATAATATTGTCATTCATGAAAAGAGCATGTGTATCAGTGCAGTGCAGCAATCTGAGAGATGAGTAGGGAACTTATTGCAATCTGAACGGGCCATGACAGCTACTGTTTGAATCTGTTACTACTACTACTACTACTACTACTACTGCCAGTTTTCCTACAAAAGCACCTTTACAGTACATCAGCAATAATTTACAAATCTCTTGTAAACATTTGATGTATATGTCAGTCGTTTGTGGATTTTGCCATGTCTACAACTATTTGCAACACTTGTAAGTACTTGGTAGAAACTTAAACCTTAGTAAAGCAACTATATGTGGATCGCAGTTGCTTTAGGTTGGATGCAAACAGTTGAAAAACTAATTTCAAAGTAAAATTCCTTGTTTGTGACACAAAACTAGAGAATTAGGTTTCATCCTCTTCAGATGATAGAATCCATCAGACGAAGATACATGTGAAGTACACCATTTCCCTGTCACATCTCGTCCATTGCATTGGCTAATGAGATATGTACTGATAGTTGCAAAATGTATGACCAGTAACTAACTCTGAAAAGCTGCTAGTTTACTGTGGACAATGATTTAACCGAAACATGTTTGCAAAACTTCTGAAGTACCATCCTCGAGATTACAGAGGTTTGGAGGATTTGCCATCAACGAATCTAGAGCTATTGGCTGCGCTTTTGTTGTCGGATTGCATTTCCTTAAGATTCTTCCAATGAATCTCAGTCTGGCATCTGCTTTACCAACGATCAACTTTATGTGATCATTCCATTTTAAATCACTCCTAATGCGTACTCCCAGATAATTTATGGAATTAACTGCTTCCAGTTGCTGACGTGCTATTTTGTAGCTAAATGATAAGGGACCTATCTTTCTACGTATTCGCATCACATTACACTTGTCTACATTGAGATTCAATTGCCATTCCGTGTACCATGCGTCAATTCGCTGCAGATCCTCCTGAATTTCATTTCAGTACAATTTTCCATTATTGCAACCTCTCGATACACCACAGCATCATCTGCAAAAAGCCTCAGTGAACTCCCGATGTCATCCACCAGGTCATTTATGTATATTGTGAATAGCAACGGTCCTATGACACTCCCCTGCGGCACACCTGAAATCACTCTTACTTCGGAAGACTTCTCTCCATTGAGAATGACATGCTGCGTTCTGTTATCTAGGAACTCCTCAATCCAATCACACAATTGATCTGATAGTCCGTATGCTCTTACTTTGTTCATTAAACGACTGTGGGGAACTGTGTCAAACGCTTTGCAGAAGTCAAGAAACACGGCATCTACCTGTGAACCCGTGTCTAAGGCCCTCTGAGTCTCGTGGACGAATAACGCGAGCTGGGTTTCACACGACCGTCTTTTTCGAAACCCATGCTGATTCCTACAGAGTAGATTTCTAGTCTCCAGAACAGACATTATACTCGAAAATAATACGTGCTCCAAAATTCTACAACTGATCGACGTTAGAGATATAGGTCTATAGTTCTGCACATCTGTTCGACGTCTCTTCTTGAAAACGGGGATGACCTGTGCCCTTTTCCAATCCTTTGGAACGCTTCGCTCTTCTAGAGACCTACGGTACACCGCTGCAAGAAGGGGGGCAAGTTCCTTCGCGTACTCTGTGTAAAGTCGAACTGGTATCCCATCAGGACCAGCGGCCTTTCCTCTTTTGAGCGATTTTAATTGTTTCTCTATCCCTCTGTCGTCTATTTCGATATCTACCATTTTGTCAACTGTGCGACAATCTAGAGAAGGAAGCACAGCGCACTCTTCCTCTGTGAAACAGCTTTGGAAGAAGACATTTAGTACTTCGGCCTTTAGTCTGTCATCCTCTGTTTCAGTACCATTTTGGTTACAGAGGGTCTGGACATTTTGTTTTGATCCGCCTACCGCTTTGACATAGAAGCAAAATTTCTTAGGATTTTCTGCCAAGTCAGTACATAGAACTTTACTTTCGAATTCATTGAAAACCTCTCGCACAGCCCTCCTCACACTGTATTTCGCTTCGCGTAATTTTTGTTTGTCTGCAAGGCTTTGGCTATGTTTATTTTTGCTGTGAAGTTCCCTTTGCTTCCGCAGCAGTTTTCTAACTCGGTTGTTGTACCACGGTGGCTCTTTTCCATCTCTTACGATCTTGCTTGGCACATACTCATCTAATGCATATTGTACGATGGTTTTGAACTTTGTCCACTGATCCTCAGCACTATCTGTACTTGAGACAAAACTTTTGTGTTGAGCCATCAGGTACTCTGTAGTCTGCTTTTTGTCAGTTTTGCTAAACAGAAAAATCTTCCTACCTTTTTTTAATATTTCTATTTACGGCTGAAATCATCGATGCAGTAACCGCTTTATGATCTCTGATTCCCTGTTCTGCATTAACTGATTCAAATAGTTCGGGTCTGTTTGTCACCAGAAGGTCTAATATGTTATCGCCACGAGTCGGTTCTCTGTTTAACTGCTCAAGGTAGTTTTCAGATAAAGCACTTAAAAATATTTCACTGGATTCTTTGTCGCTGCCACCCGTTATGAACGTTTGAGTGTCCCAGTCTATATCCGACAAATTAAAATCTCCACCCAGAACTATAACATGGTGGGGAAATCTACTCGAAATATTTTCCAAATTATTCTTCAGGTGCTGAGCCACAACAGCTGCTGAGCCCGGGGGCCTATAGAGACATCCAATTACCATGTGTGAGCCTGCTTTAACCGTGACCTTCACCCAAATCATTTCACAATTCGAATCTCCATCAATATCCTTCGATACTATTGCACTTCTTATCGCTATAAACACGCCTCCCCCTTCACTGTCCAGCCTGTCTCTGCGGTATACATTCCAATCTGAGTTTAGGATTTCATTACTGTTTACATGTGGTTTCAGCCAACTTTCTGTCCCTAGTACTATATGGGCGTTGTGACCGTTTATTAATGAGAGCAGTTCTGTGACCTTTCTATAGACGCTCCTGCAGTTTACTATTAGCACATTAATATTGTTATTCCCTGTTGCATTTTGCCTACTCCTGCCTTGCCGCGTCTCAGGAGGCGTCTTGACGGGCCTAGGGAGGGAATTCTTTAACCTAAAAAAAACCCATGTGCACTCCACACGTACTCCGCTGCCCTCGTAGCCGCTTCCGGCGTGTAGTGCACGCCTGACCTATTCAGGGGGACCCTACATTTCTCCACCCGATAGCGGAGGTCGAGAAATTTGCACCCTAGCTCTCCGCAGAATCATCTGAGCCTCTGGTTTAAGCCTTCCACTCGGCTCCAAACCAGAGGACCGCGATCGGTTCTGGGAACGATACTACAAATAGTTAGCTCTGATTCCACCCCGCGAGCGAGGCTTTCCGCCTTCACCAACTCCGCCAGCCGCCTGTACGAACTGAGGATGACCTCTGAACCCAGACGGCAGGAGTCATTGGTGCCGACATGAGCAACAATTTGCAGTCGGGTGCACCCAGTGCTCTCTATCGCCGCCGGTAGAGCCTCCTCCACATCTCGGATGAGACCCCCCAGCAAGCAGACAGACCTTTCCGCTATTTCCCTAAGGGGCACCACCACCCGCCTAACGTTGGAGCTCCCAATAACTAATAAACCCCTCCCCCCGTGTGCCTGCTCGGACCTTGCTGGAGGAGCAGCCACATGTCCACTCACAGGCAGAGCGGGCGATGGCACACGGCCAGCCTCCACATTGACCCTCCGCCTCGTGCGCCGCGAACGCTGCTGAACACGCCACTCCCCTTGTGGAGAGGGTGGCCCAACCGCGCCCGCCACCCGCGAAGATGTCTCGACAGCAGGGACAGTGGGTGAAGCATGTAACACCTGGGGTGTACCTTGCGACGCACCAGACTCCCCACTGCCGCTACATTCCGAGGCAGTAGCCTGAAGACGGCTGACCGCGGCCATCAACACGCTTAGCTGTTCGCGAAGAGTGGCCAGCTCCTCCTGCGTCCGTACACAGCAGTCACACATCCTATCCATCCTAAGGAATGAATTTACTGAAGAGACTTAATCAACTTTTAACTAGACTGCTAATTCACTAAAGGCGGCTGATTATTGACTGAACTGTGATTGCTAACCACGTCTTGTAGAAAACTATGAAAATAGCACTACCTGTCTCTGACCTGTATTCAAAACAAACACTAGCACTACTAGCACTATGGCTGACTAAAGGGACTCTCTCTGACTGTTTTCAAAACAAACACGAAATCTATGGAACTCTATTACTAGCACTCGACAATTAAAGCTTCCTAAAAGAAAAAACACACCGAAGAAGAAGTAAGAGTAAGAAAAATATAGTTAATACTTAAATTAAGGTAGCTCGCTGCACAGCAGACGTGAAGCACACGGCGAATAACGGTGCTATGAATTCAAGAGCGTTGAAACCAAATATATGACAATATAGATCAAGATCTCAGGTATCACTGCCTGCAGCCTTTCTCCCTACTGGGCTCTAGTTTGCGAGAAACTGACAAAAAAATTCAGAATTTTGTGTAATGCTCAATAATGTTAAAAAGTTGTATTAATGGTCTGGTTGTGGGATGTAGTGGATGGGGTTATAGCTTCACATGCAGGAGGTTGTGGGTTCATATCTCCTCAGATGGAGTAATTTTTTGTTTTTAAATTTTTATCGAAGTGACTTTGATCATTTTCTGTTGTTGTTGTTGTTGTTGTTGTTGTGGTCTTCAGTCCTGAGACTGGTTTGATGCAGCTCTCCATTCTAATCTATCCTGTGCAAGCTCCTTCATCTCCCAGTACCTACTGCAACCTACATCCTTCTGAACATTTTCTGTTAATTAGTTTAAATGTAATTTTTATTTCTATTTCTTTGTCACATCATTTTAATCATCAAATGAACCTTCTCATTTGTTCCATTTTTTTCTGTATATCGTTCTCTTTTTGTGAATATTAATTTAATTATTTTCATCGATTACTCTATTCTATTACTTGAAAATTCCGATCCATCGATTAAAAAACAGAAGACAAAAAACCTGTATATATTGACTGTACAATGGTGTGAAAAATGTGTTTTTCATTACCAGATGTGAACTTTTTGCGTGGTAATCGTCGTACACACATTTAAAACATAACCTAAATGCCTATTGCACTATGGACTAAGTAATGCAGATGAAGATGTAAATGAAAAATGGGTTCATGAGCAAAACGAAAGTCAACCAAAATGAGAAATAGAATCCAATTACGTGGACTAAAAGACAGGGTGATGAAACGAAAGAAATTAAATCGAAATTAAAAGATAAAATTAACCAAAAACGTGTGAACAAAGATTTCAAGTGGAAAAAGGATGATAGGAAGAAAAATTAAAGCTAACAAAGAAGATATTATGATTACAATTATATCTCAAAGGATTGGAAGTAAAAAATTACTTCTAAACCAATTAACTGAATAAAAATGATGATCAAAGTAATTTCAATGAAGATTAAAAAATAAAAAAATCTGTACTGCAACTGATGAGACTAGAACCCAAAATCTCTTGCATGTGAAGCTATTATCCTATCCGTTATACCACACAACCATCCTATGTAATGAATGGTTGTGTGTGATACCTGGGATCTTAATCTACATACCTCTATAGATCGTTCAAAAAGTCGATCCCACAGTGGGGCACCTCTCCTTGTCAGTCAAGGACATATATCCAGGTGAGGTGGTAGTTGGTGAGTGTGCTCATGACAGAAGTGTTGGGTATTGCCCTGTGTGGTAGCTGGCGGAAGGAAAGGGGAAGAAGGTGGTCACAGTGCTAATGCTGCTGCAGGATAGTGTCGTATGCTGGAATATTGCTGTTGCATCCATAGACACAGAAGTAATTTGCGTGTCCATGACGACGGTGGTGTCATGTAGGATCCAGTCATGTTTGAGATGAAGTACTGAGACAGTTGTGGGTTTGTTGTAGAGGAGCACATCAAAAAGGATATCTACAACATTCAGTAGGACTTCGGAGACGCCAGAGTACAGTGGTCAGAGAGCCACCTGACAGTGTCGTCACTCAGCATTACAAAACTTCCATGTTGCGAAGGCCTTGTGAACGAAATTCTTGGGAGTTATGTTGGGTTGAGGAGGTGGAATTCTAATGCATGAGATGTACCGTTTCAGCTGGTTCACCACGGTTGGCAAATGATCGGTGTTTGGAAGTTATGTAGGCTCGAGAAACTCTGCCGGTAGGTCCAGAGGCTCTCCATACAAAATCTCTGCCAACGATGCCTGCAAATCTTCCTTAAAAACTGAACAAACCCCCAGCAGTAGCCAAGGTAGTGATTCCATCCACTAACCTCAGTGATATATTAATGGTTCCTTTAAAGTATGGTACCACTACTCTATGAACTCGTTGCTCTGTGGTATATGGTGGTGGGATAGTGTTCCACTCCCCATAGTTCGTACATCTGGGAGAACAGAGCCAACTCAAACTGGCAGACCATGGTTACTGTGGCCAGACATCTGAAGTGTGAAATCAAAATTGCATAAAGGCCTTTGCTGTGGTCGCTGCCTCAATATCTCATTTGGGCACTGCTTCTATTCACCATAGCAAAGCTGTCAACTCCAGAAGGTATGTATCTGTATCCTCTGGACTCCCAGAGTGCACTGACTTGGTCCAGGTATATGTTGGAACATCGTGTTCTCCAAACACTGGATTTGCATGGAGCCCTGTTTTGCACCATTGACAGTCTTCTCAAGCCTGCCTCCACAGATCGCATCTGTGGCCAGACAAAACGGTCTGTGACGAGTTTAGTAGGTCAGATGCTGGGATGCGAAAAACACACAAAAAGGGGAACCAGTGGGGGAGCTGTCCCTTGTCATCTATCACACCAAATTTGTTTTTTTTTTCAGGTCCAGGAAGAGATCGGCATTCAAATACCAAGCCAGTCAATTGGTCCTCCAGTGGTGCCTGGATCTGCAGGTCTTGTTCCTGAGCTGACACATGGTCGTCATAGCTAATGTTTGTAGACAGTGTGTTAATGTGTGACATGTAGTCTGCCAATAAGTTATCCAAATGTATCCAATCAGCTCCAACCACACATTCTACAGTTGCAGTGCATTTGCTCTTTTCTGTATGTCTGTGCTGTGCATGTGATGCAGATCCTACCATGACACAGTCCTCCCGCTGGTGGGCCCACTTTCGGACAGAGAACACATCTCCATGTGTAACACATGGTGGATCCACCTTCAAACGCTATGCCGGACGTAGCTTATTGTGAATCCACCCATGAACATCACTCAGGATATAACGTGTGGTTTATCCACCTTCAAACTCTATCCCGGACATGGCATAATGTGGATGTGCATCCCAAGATTGTTCCGGATATAACATGTGGTGGATACGTACTCGAAAACTATCTTGGGTCCACTCTGGGTCATGGGAGCCATCTGTGGCACACCCACAGACACAGGCATACAGAAAACAAAGCAAATGCACCGCAACTGCATAACATGGGGTTGAAAGTAATTGGATGCCTTCGAATACAGTGCTATACTATACCATCCAATGAGAAAAATAGTGCATTTGCACTAGGTGTTGACAACTCTACTACATTTACAAGGAATTTTATCAGATGAGTAGTAGTGACATAAAATCGACAAAATTATGGGAAATACGTATGAACTGAGGGAAGATACACCGAAATTGGAGGAAATTGAGGGAGTACGTGCATGTCTCCTGCTTAGTGCTGGAAAATTCTTGTGCTTGGGCGCTAGTATGTGAGAGCAAGAGGAATATCAGAAAAAGTTTACATGGAAACCAAGAACCATTTGTCATTGATAGAATTAAGACCATTGGAATAGAACCGCAACCACTTTATGGATTCTTATAGTGTCCCTAGGTAAAGAGCGTTTTATTAATAGCTGTCGTGACTGTAATATACAACTATAGAACGGTTGCATGTTTCACCCTGTGCAAGACTGATTAGGTGTTTTAAACCCTAACAACCAGTATTTACAGTATACTTCCCTGTACCCTCCACCAATCACAACCATGCAGTGTCAGCTAACAAATACCTTACAGAACAGTTGCTGTATGGTTTTTTAACAACATTCTACTGTAAGTCTATTAAGGTAAAAGTGATACACGCAAGCTGACTGTTGTATTTTACACTTCCCTGGTAAACAGAACCATCTGCCTCTAAATTGACGTGGATATGTGACGAAGCATGATAGAAAGTAGATGGAATGATCGGTTGAGAGGGATTGTAATGAGGTATGATTTAAAGTAGACTGTTGGTGCGTCCTAGAGAGTGGGAGATGTTGCTGCAGGCCATTTATCATGCATTTAACCATTTATTCCGTTGTCCTCTCAGGGTGCATCCGATGTGCGGTATAACTTGCGATCGACTTTTACAGAATTGCGTGTTCTGTGTGTGACTTAGAGTGCTATCTACCTGCAATCGTTAACAGCAAACTTCTCCATACCACTGATAGGAGATGGACTCCAACATATAAGTGATGTATCATGTTCATCACTGGGAAACCTATTTCAGTACTCTCCTTTTGACGAACGAAGACGTATGCAAAGTACTCCATCTGTCTGTCAGATCTTCGACATAAATCGAGTCTTCAGTTTCGTATAGATACAAAGGGAGTGTTACAATACTTTTCGTGATTGTCTTATCTAAAATTCATGGATGTGAATCATCGGGGAAAGGGCAAGTCTTAGGATTTTTTAGTAGGTTGGTATACAAAATGAGCAAATAGTCTTGTAGAAAATCAAACAGCACATGCGTATGTCAGCAATATGGCCATATACATATGTAAAACTATGGACAAAATATAAAAAATGACATAAAATCGTTAAAATTACAGGAAAACCTGGTGTAATCACGAGAAATTGAGACGAAGTACGTAAAAATTGAGGGAAATATGATGAAATATGTGAAATCGAGAAAAGCTAGTATAATTATAAAAATTGGCTGAGAAAACATAAAATTAGAGAAAAATACCATCAAGTGAGTACTGAGCGAATTCAAAAAAATTGCGTGTTCTGGAGGTGGAGAGTACACTGCTTGTATACATACCCACCTTAATAGTGAAAACGGAGGCATTCTAGAGACGTGGTGTCAAGATAAACCGGCAATATTATCCCACACATGTGCAATACAACCTAACATTGTGCCATGATTTTTTCATGCAAGAGCAAGATTACGAGGGACGACGGTAAACTGCCATAACGCTATTACATCTCCTCTGGCTTCTGATCATGGTATTTATTTTCTTGTAACATGACACTTTTTCTTGTGTGTATTTTCGGCTGCCAAAGATAATTTTGTAGGACTGTTGTGAACATATTATAATTTCCGAAACCTAATCAGGCTTGAACTTCATAAACAGTGGGCGTCATACTCCTCCAGAAACCTATATACTGTTTGTGTGGCAAAGAATTGATGTTTTCTTTGGTGTGCAAGGTAGTTGTTTTTCACTTTACAGTTTTTCACCTTAGTTTGTTGTAGAGAAACTTGCAGGGAGAATGTATGTCATGCACTGGAATATTAACAGCGTTGCATTCCACATGATTAATAGGTCAGACACTACACCAATATATCGTGTTTAAGTGCAAAAACATGTAGCCTTTGGAATGTGTTTATGTTCTACAATGATTTCTCTCTTTCCAATATCTTCTTGGTGTGTAGACCAAACACTGGAACAATACTTCAGAACTGATTGCACAGTTGATTTACGTAAAATGCTTCAAACTAGATCTGTCTGGAACACCATCATGCATAAACGACACGTTTCTTCATCATAACCATCTGATGTATCGTCACAACGCTCTCATGTCTACTATGTACCGATAAGGGGTGCTAACCTCCTCGACATGCGTGCATGTGGAGAAATCTTGTGCACTTGGGTGGGCGCTGTGAGTATGATCGGTGCAGAACAGTCTTCGCTGAACAGCAGTTATAGACCAGCTCGCTCTGTTCCTTCACAAGATGTGGAATGTAGCATGTATAGCAGCCTCCTACTTGTGGTCACCTGCAAATTAAGTCAGTGACAGTGTTGTAGCAAGGGTTGGTCAAAGACAATGAGGAGACATCTTTCAATCTCCAACTTTATCCTAAGAATGTGAGAATGCTCTGTGAGTCCCATTCACACAACGAATTATTAATTAAGCACTATGATCCAAGTGTCAGAAATATGTAGCTGAGCTAACTAAATTGGTGTGGGATGCTGTCTAGTACACTTTGGTGTATCTGTTCCAGAATTAACCATGAATGGACGTACTGCATAATCATCTATCTACATTCTCAATCTACTATATGGTACAGGCAAAGCAGTCAAGGGATGGTTTGGCAATTACACAGAAATTGGGAAGCATGATGTTATGTCATAGATCGGTGCTGAAATTACGAAAAAACTTGTAAAATTGCTGAAATTGTTCGCGCTATCAACTGTTGTGTTTATTACAGTACATCGACAGTGTCTTTTCCATCCCCTCTGTCCACTGGTACACTGTTGATTACCACATAATGATTGACTAACATCATTTGTTTGAGATGACAAATGTTTTGGTGGGAGCAACACTTTCTGGGAATGGCCAGCACCGAAACAGTGATCGCATATATGGATGCAGCACAAGGAATCAATGTTCTTGGTCTCTTTGAAATGGGACAACTACACATCTGCTACCCCATTACTGTGAAAGATGAGGTTAAATGTGAAGGTCATCAGTCACCTTTGGGCACCTGTTTGAAATGATTAGCGATGCCACAAACTATTCCAGTTGCCATATGTTATGATGTCTTCCACATATTTGTCAACAGGAAACACCACCTCCATCATTTATTTCAATTATACTGTGTGTCATAGGAGCAGCAGCATAGTTTACACCAGGCAATATTCACTTTTCTTTGAGAGCTAATGGATCGAAACATGTTAATGTTGGTTTAGCACCTGACACAGACCTTAAAGTCGTGACGGAAAAAAAATGGTGGTGGTGTACAAAGCCGTAGTCATACACTGCTTGGCTGTGTTACAGCAGAAAATAATAATGCATCAAACAACAACACAGGGATCCTCTCTTGCAGCAGACAGTCTGTGGGATATGTCCTCCTATAATGCAGGTGATGAAACTTTACACTGGTTTGTGGAAGTGACTTCTATCATAGGGGATCACCACATATGGTCAATGTCAATACATAGACAGTATTTGTTTTCGATATATTGGAAGAAAGGACATGGTAATATCTTATCTAGTTCTCTACTAGGTGGCATTAGAGGAGTTTTTATAGTTGGTAGTTTTTCTCTGTTGGATGGTATAAAATAACAAGGACACAGAGAATATTTGAGTGACAGACATGAATGTAACCTGAGAGATGCAGATCTCCCTCCTACAGCAGTACCTGTATGTAGTTTGGAGACCCACCACAATGCAGTAGCAAAATCGTCATCCTTCTTCTAGATCTCGAATGATGTGAAGTCTTCCTGATTTTCCCAATAAGGAACGCCACTGTAACTGCATATGCTGTCTGTTTTACTACCTTGTGTAGCAGGAGATAGCTTGGTTTGGCGCTGGTCTTACACATTGCACACAGTTGGTAGAACATCGACATGTTCTCATGTTCAAAATACTATGGTCCTGTCGCACTAACTCATGTCATCCTGTTTCTCCGAGGGATCAGAAGGTCTTAGATATAGCACTCTCTGACTTCTGCTCAGTTCCGACTTAAATTAGACTGGTCACCATGGACAAAGCTGCAGGGAGAGTGGGGTATACTGAGGAACAGTTACAAGATGCAGAGAGACTATCTAAAACAACACTGGAGTTTTTCTGTATGGGGTCCTTAGCAGATAGATTCGGAAAAGTGACTTATTCCCAAACATGAAAGAGCTATGAATATGATTCACCAGTGGCTGTAATCATTAAAAGATGTCTTCATAGGATCCAACCCAAGCATGTGGTTGAATGGATAGACTTTATTCCAAATCACAGGCAGCATTTCTAACACTATATACCTGAAAGACCAGTGTATTGGCTATAGGATTTTCTACATTTCTTACAACTTCCATTTAGAGTTGCGTTTTCTAAGTGATCCCTCACATACTGCACCATCCTTGGGTATGTGATCATTCTCAATAAAATATCATCATCCCTCGCCTATAGCCCTGTGGATATACCGCAAAACCTCTGTTGCACTCCCTTTGTGGTATCGATGTAGATTGCGCTACAAATACTGTTCGTCAGCGTGGGAAATATCTAGCAGGGGCAAGAGGGAGTTACAAATGTTGGCTTAATACCACGTGTCTCATCCGAATCAGTTTCTAACTTCGGTGTATGGATGATTTTATTACGAGCTTGCACCGCTGGCGACGTGTACACCCACTTTCAGTCTGTTAATACATACCCCACTATCATCGTATATATTCAGTCTCGCAGTATTTGTGTGGAAGACCTCTTCATTTGGAAGCAATACAATATCTTGATTATGATTTATAAAACGTGTATAGCTTTAACCTGGGTATTGTTAGCGATACTTGTGTCTAGAGAACCAAGGCCGCTTTTTATGCAAGTTGACAGTAACGTGGTCGTTGCGATCGTATTTTTAACATGTAGTGACTAATAAAAAAAGTACATCTCTCTTCCTAAGAGTGACTGGTACCACTCGCAAGAAAGGCAAGCGAAGCACGTCCATCCGTAGTGGATTTTCGCTCAGTAGTGTTTGGTGCCACCAACAATCAGTTATTGGAGAACTATTGTACTTAGTGGAGGTTGTGTAATAGATTCGCTGTTATCGGCAGGCTTGGAAAGTTTGTGTTCGGATGTAAAGTTCCTGTGGTCATTGTTCCGATATATGCAAAGAAAATGACTATGTGCGGTCCTAAGAAAGGTATGGATTTGACGTGAGAGATAACGATTTCAATGCACTGATAGCTGTAAGAGGAGATGAAGGATTTTCCGTGGAAAATTATGTTCAGTCGTAAGAGGGATATAGATACTGATATTTCCAGAGCCACCGTCATCATTCGGAGGTATTTCCGATATTTCGCTCATTATCAAATGTCTTCAGATTGGTGGTGCAATCGTAATACTGAATTATAGTTACAGTGACAAACTTGTGGCTGGTTTCCTAGGAGCGCGTAGCAGAGGTAGCCTGTGCCAGACCAAATGGGTATTTCTGGCATAAGTCTCTCACGAGAGGCGAAAACAAAGAAAAGTTCTGGACACCTGGATAGTCGGTTCTTGCCCGCAGCTGTAGTGGCAGGCCCTAGCAGAGACCCTTTCTGGATAGCTGAATAGCTCCGCGATCGCATGTGTTGCATGCATTCTCTGTGGAAAATAGAGCGATTTAATACTGATCACTGCCGAATTCCCACCTCTCCGATCATTCTCAGATGACCTCCAGGGCTGGGGATGGTGCACTCTGGTATACAAGCATGTCCAACGTCTGCAGCATGTTTCTCCAGCCTCTCAGCATTGGCAATGACGGTGTACAAGAAGACAGCCAACACTGCACGTGAAAATCAGGAAATGCAAGCACGGGATGTGCAAGTGTTTTGGCAAACTTCGACATTTAGTCATGACAACTACCACTATGGGCTGGATCATGGTTTAAGTGTGATGTGTTTAGTGGTTTTCAATATATCTCAGTGCACTCAGTCTTTTAGTGGTATTTACTGCCGTTTCTGTCCTTTTACATAGTATCCTCCTTCCAAATGGAACACAGAGAACCAACTTAGGAATTCTATAGCACTTTAAAAACCCAATTGCAACTTAAAATTCCCGACCGATCAATTTATTGTTTCCGATGGTGGTATTGTGAGCACATACACAAGTCCATCCCTTCCAAAGATTGTTTAAGGATGTAGCAGGCAACTGAGCTCAGATTTGAAATTTTCAGCTATCTCCCACTGGATGGACTTCCTACTAAATGACCTGACTGTGTCAGCATCCATCAATAGGAGGCAATGGAAAACAAATTCATTAGAATTTGGAAACTGGGCAGTTGTGGGATCGAGTCCTGCCAAATATTCCAATCCTAATATCCAACTATAGGAACCAAGGACTACCTGTTCCACACAAAGAATATCGACATAATTAGTAGCCAATCAAGCTGACAGAGTGAGGATATATTTTCAAGACATCCACAGCTGGGGGTTTATCAGGTAAATGCTGCACTGTTCACAGTTTTCTTGGAGTGTAACCGATGGTGCTTGCAGTCCCAGCAGTGACATGTGACAGGTTATAGCCACTTGAAAGACAGGGAGCATATGTTTTAACAGGAATTTCTCAGGTATCAATAACATAGAGTTGCCGCCAACTGACGCTTTTGTTTGGGGATTAGTATGACATCTGGTCTGTCAGTCACAGGCTCCGAGCAGGTATAGTTCAGCCTGCGCATGCAGGAATAATCAAGCTGTTGGCCCAGAGTGCAATGCCCTGCGGTCAGTGCGAAAGATTTTTAACTGTGCTAATTACGTGCGGTGAGCTATTTTCACAGTACTCTTTGTGCAATTGGGTTAAAAAAGCGCTGTAAGTGTGTACGTATTCCATACTGTCTTGCCACCCTCAAAATGTTTAAATAAACAGTATTCCATACAGTGCAGTCAATGTACCGACAAATTCCTTAAATAAATGAGTAAACTATATTCCAAACACTCCCTTGGATCCTATAAATTCATTAAATAAGCAATATCCCACCCACTGTCTCTGTTTGCCACAAATTGTTTAAAGAATATTTTATACACTGCAATCGATTACTCGCCTAAGTCTTTAAATTAATAAATAAACTGTATTACATATACCACCTTGTATCCCATTAATTCTAAATAAATAATATTCCTCACATTGCCTTGTCTGCCAGGAATTGTTGAAACAATGTTTCATACATTGCAATCGATTTCCTGCCAAATGGCCAATCAGCTGAGTCTTTTTCCCGCCAATTTCTGCTTGGTGGAGGGGAAGGGAAGGCTGTGGGGATTTCTCAGAGGGGAAGAGCTAATTAATTGATCGATTGAATATATTAGTCAATCAAATTGATAGAGTGGGAGGGGCTATTCGAACAACTGATGCCTGAAATTGTACTTACATCAGCTAGGGCGAGGGGGGACTGTTGGCGGTTCCCAGAGGTGTTAGGAGGAGGAGGAGGAGGATGAGGGGGGTTGGGGGAGGTATCTCAGAAGGATGGGTTCTCCCCAGGGGGTCATAACCTACTTAACAGAGCGATAGATTAAGGACCTGTCAATTAAAAGAGAAAAACAAGTACATTCCTGAATGTATGTTTGCCCCTGATTAGGTAATCCACACTAACAACATGTGCTGATACCTCATTTGCCATGTTACTGAGGAAGTGATTTACATCCTTGTTTGTTCGTTGCATTGTCCTAAAAATGTGCCAAGCGAGATGGCTTAGTGATTAGCACAGTGGACTCGCATTCTGGTGAATGACAGCTAAAACCCGTGTCCAGCCATCCTGATTTAGGTTCCCTGTGATTTCCTTAAATCACTTCAGGCAAATGCCAGAATGGTTCCTTTGAAAGGGCATGGTTCCTTTGAAAAGGGCAAGACTTCCTTCCCATCCTCCCCTAATCCGATGAGGCCAATGACCTCACTGTTTGGTTCCCTCCCCCAGATCAACAGACCAAAACAACTAACCTCAACTTGTCATCTGAGTTGAATGCTGGTGATACATAGCACTAGGTCCTTCAGGTGTGATGTAACTGAGCAGGTCCATCTGGAACGATTATAGTTCATGTGTTTGTCTACCATTCACACTGTCAGTGAAATGATGCTTCACGACTTTTTCATGCCCCACTTCTGCTGTGAGTTGTTCAGGGAGGGTGAAGACGTTTGTTCATTAACTGTGGAAGGGTTTCCCTGAATATCTGGGTGAAGAATGGGTATTATTGTAGATTCTCCATTGATGATGTGGGCACTGGAGCTGTACAGCACACTTCAAAGGTGCAGCCTAAGTTCGTTGCACTTTCCAGGGTCACCACTGTAGGGACTCCACTCAGGAAGCTCTGTGAATAATGTTGTGGTACTACAGTCATTGATATACTTGTTGTACTGATAACTTTAGCACACTCTAATTACACGTGAGCACAAAAAGTGGAAATTGTTAGTTAATAGGACGAAAGACGAAGATAAACCAAGCTAACAGGCTCCCCTCTCTTATATGGCCTTCAACCAACTTTTGTGCTGTGTGTGCAACACTAGAGTGTACAAGCACCGTGGAAATTTACCCAGAATTATTTATTACTCATCAAAATATGCTGTACATTAATTATAAAGTACACCAACTTAAAGCTGAATTACAGTCTTTGAGCAGTTTGGCAGTATGCATTACGGTGCACTGGTGTAGAGGTTATGGATTGCAGCATATAATTGTCATCGTATAAAGGTGCAAGATGCTACTGCAGGTCTACCTTAAAGGGTGAGGGATCATGTACCTATAACAGGGGTTGCAGGCATTTTAAAGGGTAGAGACATTACCACAATTAGTTGCGGCATCGGCCGCTATCCGGACGGCCGCACTTCCAAAAACGTGCGTCTCCAAGTATAGTACTGCTTTTCCTATAGCGGCCACAATGGCATGAGGGCACTGCCACAAACGATTAGTCTGCTGCCAATGAGACGCAACCATCCCCTCTCCAGAGCTCCCATGGTGCGTGTATTTAAGTTTGAACATTCATGTGCTGGCCCCATTTTGTATGGTTGATGGTTGAGTACATTCACAGATTTCCTTTGTGGCCAGGGCTCGTGATCCAATGAACAGTTATTGTATTGAAGACTGACTGATTAATAAAACTGAGGCATTGGTAAATGTTTCAGCATTCAAAGCTACTGTTAACTGATGACACTGCAACTATAGCAACAATTTTATATATTATTTTTACTATTTCATATGAGATTTAGAATAAATTAAATTAATATCTGAACCACACAGCATACAAGGAAGTTATAACACCCTGGCCAGCATCTAACACAGGGCCGGCCAATCGCTGCACAGTGTGTAGACGTGCGGAAGTGCTGCACATGTGCACACGTGTGCGACATCGACATCTGTTATTAGCCATGTGTCCTAAATGAACGGCGGCGGCTCCACTTCCCTGTTTATGTGGTACAAGCAAGAGCGCAACATACCCAGTCTCGTTTGCCCCTAGTAACCGTAACCTTAAAAGAGAAGCACTGAGAAATGGCAGGTACTGTGAAAAAGAAAAGGGCAGGAGATCTATGTTCGCAGTCGTTTAAAAATGACTGGGAACTGCAATTCTTTTTTGTAGCCGTTGGTGAAAACTCTCAGTGTTTGCTATGCCGCCGAATAATAGGCGACCAGCGTAAGTTTTCAATTGAAAGACACTACAATACATATCACAAAGACGAGTGTAGTGTACTCAACAGTGAAGAATGGCAAGCAAAATTAAATGTCCTTAAGAAAATGGATGAGACACATCACCTCGATTATCATTTCTCATGACCAGTGATAAACGTGTCTGTATTTATTCCTTTCATAATTAAAAATTATTGTTTACTAACTGTGCATTATTGCCTCATTCTGCTCCATGTTACATTATTATCAGGAAAGTTGGTCATTAAACCCATTATTCGAAATTATACTGACATTTAGGTTTTTTTAAAATTGTGTGAAGGGCTACGCTCAGCTGAAGTCGATAAAACGTAACATTCGTCTAATTGTCGGTTATTATGCAGATTTCAGACGGAACTGATGAAAGATATAGCAATAATGGTATTGAAATAACAGGTGATCATCGAGAGGTCTGCCGTTATCATTCCGTTCAGAGGTCAGCGAGTCAGAAATTAGTTTAATGTTATTTGAAATCATAAATAAGGTTCGTTGGAAGTCGCTAAGTGCTCTCTTTCTTAAATACTAGATCAATAACATTACGCATATTTACGTGTCGTCAGTCAAGCTGCCTTAATAAAATCCGACGGTTGTTAACTGTATTACTTGTCTTACTGGGTTAAATTGTTAACATAAAAGTAGACGTCACAATGAGTAGACTGTGACAGTATTTTAAATGTTTAATACGCGAAACACCTTCCCATGGCAGACGGGTCGCTCGCGGTGCGTTCGAACCTTTCCTGCGCTTTGGGAATCAAGTGGTCGTAAAAATCGTCGTATCTCATAAAAGGTTCAAAGAAATCGAAAAGACGAATTTTGAAAATGACAGCACGCAGAAAGAGCTATTTTATCATATAATTAACACTCGATACTGTTTTGTAAACGCGTGAGCAAAGTGAAAACAAGACTCCCTGTAACTTACACCATGAGGTTTTGTCCAAATTTTCATATTCAAACAAAGGGAGAGAAACAGGTAAACAGGGTATCAAAGTGACCAGCATGAGGTCTAGTTAGGCATGAAAATATTTAACTGCTTGAAAGTAATCAGGGTAATGAACGAAAACTTAATTAATAATCTGAGGAAAAATATTCACGAATAGCTGCTGTAAAGGAAGTGTCAAGAAGTCATCTGTTCACGACGTAGCTATTTTGCACATAAGAAGATACATTGGTGCAGTATTTAAATGTAAAAAAGGCTTCCTTCGAATCAAGTATGTTAGGAAGGCAAACGAGGAGTCAGTAAGATCATGCTTTCTGGCTAAAACTTGAAATTCAAAAATGGAAGAAATTTGTCAAATATTTTATGAAATGATTTGTGTAAAAGAAATAAGTAGACCAGAGAAACGTTTTACGTGCCTTTGAATGATGCTCGAAATCATGAACAGAAAATGAGGTGCACCAAACGTTTCCCTAGCATTTTTTATTTCTTACTTTTAGACAAATCATTACACAAAACATTTGACCTTCTTTTCAAAAATTTTGTAAGCTTTAATTTTACAGACTATTTAGAGTAATTGAAACGCTTGGCCTTAAAACTGAGTGCTGATGAATTACGTTCGCAATATCAAATATCTGTAAAATTTCATGGTTCATTGTAATTTATTAGGAATTAAATGTGTGTGATATACTGGGATAAGTGTGAAGATCAAGTTCTTTGGCAAGACCTTAAAATATACTTAGCGACGCAGTGTAAACAGCATACATAAAACTTAGTATACAGAATCGTAACTAAGTCACTAAAAACGTAAGGATAGGCGCAAATCGAACTCACGACCTTTTCCTCACACGTAATTATGAACTGCTTAAGCTACACCTACACCACAGCTAGCAAATTCTCATTGGAAAAATTTGTGCCCATATGTTGGCATTTAGCGTAGTTAATCATGTAATAGTCATTCCTCCACATTTATTGGCTGTTAACAGTTCTTGATCATGTAAAAAAACATTCGTACTTAATTTATTGATGAAATAGTCGAATGCTCCTCTGCTCATTCACGTGTATTCGAAGAACTTGTCTGGTGATCTTCGTAGTTGACGATACTAATGAAATTCTACATGGAGATTGCTTCCTTTGTAAGTTTCATGCACAGCATTCCTTTTCGATTTATTTTCTTAAGTTGACCTAATTCTGTAGTCTTACTCTCCAGTTACAGTATTCTACAGGTTAAGGACGTCGTTTTATAGAAACAGCTGGTTGACTCTAAGCAGCCATCTTGTAGCGCGACATGGTCGCTCGCACACAGGACACCCAGGGTTTTCTCCCGGTGTTGCTGCTTGTCGCTGGAGTGTCGCGTATCCAGAAGTCGCTCGCTTCTATCGCTCACGTAGGTCACGGCCTGACAGGGAAGGGCGTCTAGTGAACTTTAAGAAGTGAACAGACAGTAGCTGTAAAATGCATTTTTGTAAATTGCATTTACCATTGCAAATCTACCTACGATTATTTGCACTTGGCTATTGAGGGCCTTCTTTGTTATTTTACAAGCAGTGTTGCAGACTTCAGTAGTCAACTAGTCACAAAGATAAGAAAACCTTTTTAACTCATTTCTGTTACTAATTTGTTGGAGTGTTGTAGACCCTTGGTTCTCCTATCCTCTTACCTGACACTAGCGCATAGTTGTGTAATAGTGGCAGGGAGAAATTGTCTTAGGGGTGTATTGCACCATAAGCCATTTCAAGAACTCAAACTCTGCCTACCATAACAACAGTGGCGGCTCGACCTCCACAGCAGTAGAGACGAGGCCTTTACAAGACTGGCGAAGAGGGTTTACCAAATCAGCACTTCAATGGCTACAAAGTAACAGGACAATCATCTCGCGCATTTTTCTTCCCATGTGTAAGAATGTACACCTACCGCCCCCTAGTGAAATTTTTTCCCCTCAGTTAGCCCCAAACCCCAGCCCTATGAGGTCATAATTGCAAAATTAGGTGAAATTTTTGTGAGTCAAATACGCGCTGCTGATGCGCAGAATTAATTTTTCCCCATGCAATGTCGAAGTGATGAGTATTACAAAGAATGGACTGAGGAATTGCAGGACATGACTAGAGACTGTAAATTCAGTTGTGTTTGTGGCATAACTTATCAGAATGAAATGCTTTGCGGTATTATTATTCGGAATCTATCAGGTCAGAGATTGAGGGCCAAAATTCTAAAGCATCGCAGCCCTGACCTCAGTAAGGTTACTCAAGGTTTAGCAGAGCAAAATTTCTGTCTGCCAGTTATTGCTTCACTTGAGACAAACAACCCGTACACCACCATAGCTGCAGCCCTGGCCTCAGCACTCACAAGTCAGCACTACGTAAACAAGGCCGGACTTAAAAAGAAATCAGCACACGGACCGTGCATCCGAACGTTGAGCGTTGAGCGTGCCGAATTTCTGATGTCATAGCGGGAATAGCACGTTCGGGAGTCTTTCCGAATGTGCAGAGCAATATATAGCATGTCAGATATTCTGAGTGTGCGTCTGAGCGCTGACCAATGAGATGGCACAACGCCACCTACGTCACAAGCAGGCCATCTCCCTTCAGCACGAAGTTGTGAGGCACCATATTGACATTCACCTCAAGTATATGAGTATATATGCCTTTCTGAGCACCAGCAAATTGAGAATCACTGGAAAACCCGTTGTTAACTGTGTGATCACTGCAATAAAATAATGAGAAACACCATATTCGTGGCAAAATAATTATTGTAAATTGCGTATTATGAGAGTATGCTATTTGAAGGCAGCAATACACTGAGGATGCACCCAAAACGCATTGTTCTTGGTACAATTTGTATAATTAAATTTCAGTTAGTACCATAGCTACAATTAAAGCTTTCAGTAAGTGCTAAGATCGGTATGATCCTAGATATGGCATTTAACTTTATGATGTTTGGTTTCGCGTTCGCCGGCACGGTAGCTCAGCGTTTTCGGTCAGAGATCTGGCTGTCCTCTGTAATAAAAAAACTGAGTGAAAAGATCAACAACGGACTTCGATGGATGTCATATGACGTCCGCTACAACAAACCATAACGAACAAAATCAAAAAAAGAAAAGAATCTTGCTGAGTAGTGTCACTGATTAGTGAAATTTTTATGTTTGGGCGGTGCTTCGCAACTCGCCAGTACATAAATTTTTTTCCTAACATTTGCGTTTTTGTTAGGTTCTGTTACTTTATTATTAGTTTAATATAAATATATACTATAAGTTTTGATGTTATGTAAATATAAGTTTGACCTTTCTTT
The DNA here is from genome assembly GCF_023897955.1 of Schistocerca gregaria. NCBI lineage: Eukaryota > Metazoa > Arthropoda > Insecta > Orthoptera > Acrididae > Schistocerca > Schistocerca gregaria. The sequence goes on from NC_064924.1 coordinate 519,785,167, forward strand.
GGGTGTTCGATTGGCTTGATCTACAGGACACCTTGCGCTACTTGTGTAAAGCTATTTTGCTCCTTTTTCTTTTACGCTTTGTAATTCACGTGTTGCAAAGATTCTGCTACTGGGTAGGAACAGTGATCAAGTAAGACTGACCTTGGGGTTTTACTAAAATGTGGGAATGATGAAATAATGTTTATCTTATGTGAAGAAGTATTGCAAATTTGTATCACACTGTTTTTAATGGAACTTTTATAAGCCTGAGTCATTGATTCGACATGGTACTTTCCTTTTCGTCCTCTTCGTTGGCAATGGAGGAAATATGCGTTTTAATGGAGCTAAAGTGGGAATTTTACACGCGCCCGTTTAGTAATCAGTGCGATTTACGAACTAGAAAGTTCCCACAACTGGCGCCGGAGTGCGTTGCGATCGCGTGTACCACGTTTGGGCCCACGTACCGTATGCACAAGTCGCATCATTTCTGAGAGCTCAACAGCACGTTGAACTTAGCACTCCCAACGTTGCCGTTCGACAGCATGGTCCGTGTGCCGACGGCTTAACTACAAGAAGCATTTGACGCGCCGGCGCAACGCTAATTGCACTGCCCTTGCCTCATGCAAAGCGAAGCGATGAATGAAATGCTATGTCACCCATGATCAGATGAATTGCTTCTTAAGACAAACTGAATGAATTTTTTTGTCATCGCGCGGGACATACAAAACCAGTCTGCCCGAAACAGACTAGAAAGCCCTCCTCTGTTTCACGCGGGAATTATGCAAAGCAGGAATGGATGGAAATCAATGTCATTTCATGTTCAGATTCTGGACCTCCTCCTGCTAAAAATCAGACAAGCGACGTCACAGCAAACGCACACACGCGCGTTTAATGCAGATACTGCATGCTTCAAAAAGGATCTCCCAATCTCGAAATTCACGAAAGTGCTTTAGTGCACACATAGAAACAGAGAATAGTTTTTCACAACACCGAATGGACAACAGTATTCAGAGATCACGCTGCAAATTGTGGCTTTCATTGCAAATATGAGACCAGTTAGTGACTTTTCGACTAAATACCAGAGCTTCTGTCACGTTACTTAATCGAGATACATATGAAAAAATTGGCCAAGCACCATCATTCATGCACTGACCCATATTGTGTGGTTGCCAGTTGGACAACCTTTCATAGTGGCCAGGGCTTGAGATCTACTGAATAGTTATTGTATTGATGGGCGACTGATCTGTAAATCTGCGTTATCTGTATATGTTTTGACATTTAAAGCAACTGTCAGCAACTGACACTGCAGCTACGTTATGTATTACTTTTAATATTTGATATTAAATGTGGAATAAATTAATAATTGCATTTTCCGTTCATGAATTGCACCTGTACCTCTCTCCTATAACCACTGAAGAACCACACAGTGAGCGAGGAAGTTATAACATTAGTGTAGATTAACATTTTGAACTGTCAGTCACTGAAGTAACAAAGCTAAATGCCTATAATAAGCTAATCGTGTGTGTTTACCGCTCTCTTGGCGGTAATGTGGACACTTTCTTCAACAAATTAACTGAAGTTCTGGAAAGGGTTTCAGTTCCCAAAATTAGCATAATGCGGGGGTGTGAATGTCAATGTAGGTGTTGAGAGTGAAGTAGTAATACCTTTGTAAGCATTTTGATCACTCTCAGTGTGGCACAGTTGGTAAACACTGGTATGAGGGTTACAAAAGGCTCAGCTTCAATTTTAGACCATGTACTTGTGGACATTTACAGTGAAAACTGTTAAGTATTCATTAGAAATCTTGGCATTTCAGATCATTACTGTCAGAGAATAAAACTGAAGATAAGCTCAGTGAAACCTGCAAAACTGCAGGCCTGCAAAAGGATGTTCTCAGATCATAAAATGTATGCTTTTTCTAGGGCATTGGCAAATCAAACCTAGTATGAAGTGTATATGGAAAGCAATGTAGATGTAGAGTTCTCTAAATTTGCACATTGTTTAAATTAATTATTGAGGTGATATTTCCAAAAGTAATCTTTTATGGTGCTGCAGCTAAGGAAAAAAAGATGGATAACTGCAGGTATTAGAAAGTCCTCACATACATTGAAATTTCTCAGTTCTATGCAGAAGAGCTGCAGTAATCCACAGTTCCTTGCAACAAAACAATGCATTCCCTGACAAATTAATATATATTGCAGTAAATAAAAGCAAAGTGGTGTGGAAGGTTATAAAATAAGAAAATGGAAAATGCAGACACAAGCATATTAACATACAATATGGTGGAATAATAGAAAGTTCTCAGGAATTAATAAATTTTGTAAATGATGATTTATCTGGTATTACAAAGAAGCTCAGCAAAATCTTCCTAAAACACATGCAGCACCCAAAATGATTTACACAGAAACAACAATAATGTTGTTTCTCATAACAAAGCTTGAAGTTAGGAAGATAGTACAACATTTAAAAAATAAGAAGTCAGCAGGTGTACATGAGGTTCCTTTTCCTGTTCTGAAGACATGCATAGATAGCTTACAAGCTCCATTAACGAACATAGTAAATGAATCTTTTAGTTCAGGTGGTTTTCAGGAAAATATGGGTGGTGTGTGCCCTTGCTGAACAAAGGTATTGCAGAAAGCATTGAAAACCACAGGCCAGTTTCACTGCTGTCTTCATTCTCAAAAATAATGGAAGAAATCACGAAAGAGACATTGATAAGTTATGTGAGTAAATACAACATCTTTAACGGAGCACATTTTGGTTTCAAAAGTGGAAGAAGTACAACATTGGCCATTGCAGAATTCCCAAAAGTGGTATGGGAAGCTCTTGATCGGGATGGTTGTGTTGCAGCCGTTTCCTTAGACTTGTTCAAGGATTTTGACACTGTTGACCATGAAATACAATCGAGTAAGCCAGAAGTGCTAGGTATAAGAGGAAGAGTGAATGACTAGTTTCAGTGTTTTATGGAAAACAGGATGCAAAAGGTCGAGACTGTTTACACATCTTCTCATGTTAAATTTTTAGAAAAACGATTGTGAGACAAGAAATATATAAACATATTCCACAGGGTAGTTAATAGATTCAGTTCTGTTCTTAATACATAGCTATGGCTTTCCAGATGGTGTAAGGCATAGAGAAAAAGTTCTTTTTGCTCATCTCAGAAACATCGTAGTCACTAATAAAACATGAGAACTACAATTAAAGAAAGCAAATTAAACTCTCAGGGATGTTCACAATTGGTTAGTATGTGATAAATTAAGATTTAACTTAAAAAAATGAACAGTATGAACTTCAGCATAAGGGGAAGAAGCAATGCTAGCACTTCATGCACAATCTATAGATTGTGTAAGAAACTAAAAATTTTTAGGGATAAACATCGATTGTCAGCTAACATGGAGTGAACATACGAAGATACTGGCAATAATAATGCCATCAGCTTGCTATGCTCCTAGGGTGTTAGCAACAGTTTGTAATAGCTAATGTCTTATGTTGGTATACTGTGCCTATACACACAGAGTTCTTATTTATGGGATTTTTCCTGGGGACTGAAGGCACAAAACATGGACATATTTTTAAACTGGAGAAAAGGGTCATAAGAATAATAACTGGAAGTACCAGTCAAGATCATTGTAAAGAGCTATTTAAAAAATCAAATGCCCTTACTGCACCAGTTCGTGCATCTGTGGGGCATACAAGGGAAAATATTACTAAATACTGCACCAATAGATCTATTCATAATCATGGAACAAGAGCTAGCCTGAAGTTACATTTACCCAGGAAAAACAAACAAAAAAATCAGAAAAGCATTTTATATCAGGGTATAAATTTTCTTGGTGGTGTTCCCTAACAAAGATATACACAAAGGTACATGGTGCTCTCCAGATGGCAAACTACACAAACTACATAAAAAAATATAACCTTATCACAAGGATCTGGAAAATTGAAACGCTGCCTGAAGATTGGAAAACTGCAATAATTTGTCCCATTCACAAAAAAGGAAACAGAATGGAATGTGGAAATTACAGAGGAATCAGTTTACTGAACGTAACATACAAAATCCTGTCAATGACCATTCTGGAAAAACTTAAACCTTACATGGAAAACATTATTCAAGATTACCAGGCTGGATTTAGAACAAACCGCTCCACAATTGATAATTTGTTTACTATACGACAGATCTTTGAGAAATACTGGGAATTTAACAAAAACATCCACTGTCTCTTCATTGACTTCCAGCGAGCTTACGACAGCATCCACAGAAGTAACCTCTACAACACCTTACGAGAATTTAGTATATCAAGTAAAATCATTAGGATGATACAACTGTGGATGGATGGCTCCCAGGCAGCAGTGAGGTTCAGAGGATCCATATCCTCCACCTTTCCAATTAAAACAGACTAACGACAGGGAGACGCTCTTTCATGTGTCCTCTTCAACCTTTCATTAGAGAAAGTGGTTTGGGAGAGTAATTTACATCCATACAATGGTCTCCGATTCCAACACAGTGAAGTAAAACTCCTGGCTTATGCAGATGATATAGTGTTGCTGAGTGAAACTGAAGAAGAACTAAAATACATGTATAGATATCTCAGGCAAAGAGCCAGCAAAATCGGACTTTTGATTAACCAAGAGAAAACCAAATATATGGAAATAGGTCAAGTCATAAACCCAAATCCTTACTTTGAAATTGACCAACATTCTAAATTTAGAAAAGATCTCCTTTTTAAATACCTTGGATCACGTTTCAACAGTAAAAATACGATAAAACTGATATAAATGAAAGAATAGTCTCAGGGTCAAGATGTCTGTACTCACTAATCAGCCCACTCAAAAGTAAAGCTTTGTCAATCACCACAAAGATGAAGATATACAGCACTATTATCTACCCCATAGTACTCTACAGTTCAGAAAGATGGGCGCTTACAAAGACTGAAAGAGAAAAATTGGATGTTTTTGAAAGAAAAGTGATGAGAAAACTCTGGGGACCTGTGTTGGAGAATGGCGTATGGAGACTTCGAAAGAACAACGAAATTTTATCAGTTAATGAAGCAACCCACTATCATCCAGATATTAAAAAGCAGGAGACTGCAATGGGCTGGACATGTAGCCAGAATGGAAAACAACAGAATCACCAAGAAAGCATTTGAAGGAAATCTCCAGGCAAAAAGACCATTGGGCCAACCACGTACAAGGTGGAAAGATGAGATAGAGGAGGACATCGCAGGATTAGGAATTTCTGCGGGGTGGAGAGAGGCTGTGAGAGATAGAAGGCGGTGGAAGCAGATCGTTGATGCAGCACGTGGTCTACAGGGACTGTGATTGCTGAAAGAGAGAGAGTATAAAATTGTTTAATAAAAAGTCAAAGGAAGTGAAAAAGCTTACTAAAACACATTTGATTAAAACATCAGCTAAAGCATTCATCCCAAGTAATGGTTATAAGACAGTTAAAGATTACTTACAGGACTCAGAGTAGTGGATAATAATGAAAGGGGATAACTGCAGCACCTTGTCTCACTTCAATATAAGCTTGTGGTCTACTGCTTTCCAGTGCTACTTTTGTAATAATAAGTTTAGGGGTACTCCCACACTAAATATAATCTAAGTAACAATTACTGAAGATTTCAATATAACAGATTATTTGTTTGACTACAAGACTACACTGCAATTAACGTTATGTAGCGGTATAACAGTTTCTAAATTGACATCAGAAATCAAGATTGTACATAACCATAGAGTATGTACATCTATAGTGTGAGCATAGCCTGCTGTGCATGTTCTCAACATCAAACTAGCTAGTCACGTGGTTTTCGGATGACACTGCTTGTCTGCAATTTGTGGTAATACAAAAACTTGAATACTACACTCATTTGCCTTGTTTTACATACGTTTCTGCGTCTTTGAGTTTTAGTAACTTTTGTGGTTCAGTTGTAATATCCCAGAAGATAAATTCCATAACCTTGCAATAAAAAGGTGACTAACCTCTCAATAAAAATGTGACTCATATATGATCTTTCAACAGAAATCTCATAATGTAACCTTTCTGTAATTACCTGATTGTGAATCTTAACTGGTAAATTTGGACGTCAGCAGTGCTGCGTCATGGCCCTGAGAAATCATTCTGCATAAATGGAAAATTCTTACCTCAATGACGTCGCCAGATAATGCGTATAAATCTGCACCTATAAGAAATTTTTCTTGCACAACCCAGTGCAATGCTGGCCACTAGATTTTGTTATGTATGAAAAACAACAGATTTTCTTTACGATAATGGACATCACTATGGATAGGAGAAATTGGTAGAAACTTTTCATTCAGATGAATGGCTGTCAAACGTTATCTTTATATGAAAGATTATTATTGAAAGATTTTTGAAAACATTTACATGCAACTTTGATATAACAATAGTACAAAAATCAGTTGTAACAATTAACACATGCACACGACAATAAGGAACAATAATATTTTGCTTTTACCTTATACTACATCGCTCAGGCACCGCGATCATTCTCCACGATCGGCCGTGGTAATTCCATAATTCTACTGCTCTTCTCAAGCTACTGCACGTAGTACAGTAGGTACACCAAACAGTAGGACCATAATGCCATCTCTGTCTGTCTGTGTGTGGTGGACAGCTTGATATGTCAACAACACATTCTTGTAGAATCCATAATCTTACATCAATGTAGCATTAGTGCAAAAACCAAACAGAGTGCTCCACTCAGAAGGTAATGCAAAGAAGATTATTGAGCTGAAGGAAGAAATCTATATTATGCTGAAAAGTGGAAACTTTTAATTAACACGTTATGATACATCTGCTTAACAGCATGTATGCTAGCTGTTCCTTTCCAAAACATTCAATCATTATACTACACAATATATGACATACTGTCTAATAGAACTACAACAAATACTTAAATTACATAAACTTCATCATTATACTCATCTGAAAAAGAGAAAAAAACCTTCATCATTCATACCATTTTCCTCATGTAACTAGACACGTCATTTATTATCCTCTGAAAAAATAGTTCATTATTCATTATCTTATTTATCAGCTTCATTCATCAGCATCATCATTTCATATATTACTAACTTTCTTACTTCTAGCATACTTCATCACTAAAATTAACGTACATAGCTCTGTTTGACGCTCTGCTGCAATTGCGTCATACTCTGAAAGAAAAGTAATTAGTCAAGGTTGCTATCATACAGTGTATATACTATATTTTGGTAATCTTTGTTAATTCTGACTCATTTACTCTTCATGTCAAGGTATTGCATTTTCTTTTGTTCATTCCGATGATGAAAGTTCCATTTGATAGCAAACCACTGTGGTATTTTAGTTTATTTCTTTCTGAAAATGATGAATATGGATTAATATCTTGCATTTCAAATCATATAACCATTAAATGAAAACTTGCTTCTAGTGATATGACTAAGCATACAGCATAGCATGACAGAAAACGTATTAGGTCAAGACCATAGACAATTTTCAAGTGCAGAAATGTAAACACAATATCATAATGTAGTAGCAAAAAATGTAGAATAGTCAAGATATTGGGATATCATAAGGCAAAATGTCAAAGTCAACTGGTGTTTATTTTATTTTTAAAGATATCCTAGTGCATACAGAGAAAATTCTACTTTTGATAGGAAAACCATAATATATACATAAAAAAATGGAAAATGTGCACGGTTTGATATATAATGACAAGAAAAGCGACCTGTTAACCTTACCTTGCTGGGCACTTGCCAAGAAAAAATATGATCATCATCAGTAAGTAGTCACAGAGATATAAATGCATAAGTGGTCACATAATATGTAAGTTTATCTGGAAATATGTGCACAGACTGAGGTATAACGACAAGAAAAGCGATCTGCTAACTTTACCTTGTCGGGCACTTGCCAAGAAAAAATATGGTAATCATCAACAAGTGGTCATAAAAATATCTGGAAATGGCATTACAGTGTGATAAATCATAAGGTACGTTCATTCAATAAAGAGTTTAATATTGGAAATATGGTGACTGCCCTTGGTTTTTCTGGTTCTCAAGGTTTCAACATGTACTAAATTGGGGTGAGGAATGCTGCGAATTCTATATGGACCAGTGTATAGAAGCTCAAATTTACTGTATCTACTCTTTCCTCTGTTGGATAAATAGTGTGTGCTTACTAATATCTTCTGTACTCTGTGAAATTCACAGAGTGTACAAATCAGTTTTTGCTGTCTTCTGCGACGCTCTGCAGTGCGTTTGATGTTGCTGAGCGCAGTGTCAATTATTTCGTGGTGGCATAGTTGACGAGAGGTAGAAAAAGATACTAATTCTTTAATTTTGTTGGATGGTTCAACAGTTTCCAATATAACAGTTGGAGATAAGCATTGTAGATTCATTTGGTATGGAGTCAATTACATCCTGGAATGAGAGTATGTGTGTGTCCCAATCAATATGTCCCTTATGGCAGATATTCTACATAGTTTACCAATTTCTTTCATCAGTCGTTCTGAAGTGTTCGTAGAAATATGATAACCGGATATATAGATTGGATAAATATTTTTAGCTCGTAACATGTGTGTCTATATCGCAGATCGAAATTGTGGTCCATTGTCGGAAATGACTTTCAATACATGCCCTACATGAAATAGAAAATGTTTTACAAATGCATTCGAAATAGATTTAATAGTAGCTTTGCGTAACGGAGTGAAAGTAACAAATTTCGAAGTGAGTTCAACAGCGACAAAGATGTAATAAAAACCTCTATTAGATCTGAGAATCAGTCCAAAAGGTCTACAGAGTCCATATATCTCAGTTTAATGGATACAATGGGATGTAACAGAGGAATATGTGAAGTCATGTCTTATTTAGCTTTCTGGCACATTTTACATGGCGCTAAAACTCGTTGAATACGTTTCTCTTTGTTGTCAAAATAACATTCTGTCTCAGTATAAGAAAATATTTTCTGGCTCCATAATGTGCGTAACTTAAATGAGCATACCAAATTAATTTGTTAACAAGTTCGTCAGGAATGCATAAGAACCAGTTGTTGCTGTCAGGGTGAGATCGGCGAAACAGAATGTTGTTGTGTACATTATAATTGTTTCTAATGGTAATCTTATTCCTATCTTGCCAATGGTATGTAATTTCTTTCCATGTGTTGTCTTTGCTCTGCTCTTGTGGTATGTCTCGTAATGACAACGAAATGAAATTTTCAAATGCAACTTGTTGAATATACATGAGGCTAAAATTTGCTTCACTGAAGTTGGTGCGACGTCTTGCTGATTGTTGCTGAGAGAACGGGATAGTGCGTCTGTTACAATATTTTGTGTACTGGACATGTGAACAACTGTAAAATTAAATACCTACAAACAAAGCTTCCATCTGCTTAACCTGTCATGTGTAAATGTAGTAGAAAGTAAAAACTGTACAGCTCTATGATCTGTATAAACCGTAGTAGGTCTTCCATATAGAAAACGCCTAAATCTGGTAATTGCCCATACAACACATGATGTTTCAAGCTCTGTAACAGAATAATTACGTTCAGCAGGTGACAGAATGAGACTTGCAAAGGCGATGTTTTTAATTGCTGTAGTACCGTCTTCTTCAATTTCCTGAAAAATATGTATGCCTAGAGCGGGTTTGAACTGTCGGTGGAAATGGAAAAATGTCTGGTAGGATCTGGGTGTGATAAAAGTGGTGCGTTCAACAAGGCATGTTTCAGATTAACAAACTCAGACTGTGCCTCCTATCCCCGGACCAAATAGCGTTTTTACGCGTCAACTGCCATAATCTAGAGATGTCTAAAGCAGAGTAATGAATAAATATATGGAAAAAGTTAATTAATCCCAGAAAGCTGTGTAAATGTTTCTTGGTCGTTGGAACAGTAATGCCACGTAAAGCTTGAAGTTTTTCCAGGTCAGGAGAAATGCCTTCTGCTGAAATTACATGTCCAAGAAATTTTATGGAAGTTTTGCCAAAGTGCGATTTGCTGAGATTAACTGTGAGTCCTTTTGCACGAAGAGTTTGGAACAGTTCTTCAAGAACCAAATTATGTTCAAACCAGTTAGCTTCAGCAATAAGGATGTCGTATACATACGTTGTGATTCTGTCTTTAAGTTCTGTCGGAAGTATAGTATTCAAACCGCGAATAAATGCTGCTGACGAAATTGTTAGACCGAACGGCAATTTGCAAAAATGATAACAATCACCATAACAGAGAAATGCTATGTACTTTCTGCAGTTTTGATGGAGATGAATTTGCCAAAATCCCGATTTTAAAACTAATGTGGAATAAATAGCAGTACCATGAAATTTCTGTAAAAGTTCTTCTAGTGTCTGTGTGCTATCTGTTTCATTTATAAGAAAGTCGTTGACTTGACGCCAATCAAGTAGGAGGCGAAGTGAGCCGTCCTTTTTCTTAACAATATGGAGTGGGTTTATGTACGTACTTATTGCTGGTTCAATAATACCTTGGTCAAACATAGCTTACAACTCTTTGACTTGTTCACTGTGGCTATATGCAGTGGGATAATGTTTGGCTTTAAATATGTGATGCTGTTTAACGTGAAATTCATACATAAAACCGGACATAGCACCAGGGATGTTGTCAAAAACTGGAGCCTGCTGTAAAAGAATATTGAGTAGTTGGGTACGTTCGTCATCTGTATTTGCACTGCTCTATTTTACTTTCTCAGAAATCAAATGCATAATGTCATAGTCGGCTTCGTCTGGTGTATCGTAGTTGTGTACATATGTATTCGTGAACAATGTGGAATGACAGTCTGTGTTACGCGATGTAGAAATGTCCTCTGTCCGATTAATTGTCTTTCTTCTGCTGATAAAGCGTGCTGAAATTTTAATGCCAGTTGCATTTTTTCATCCTTTAACATTACATAGTAACTTCAAAAGTCAATAAGATACTGTTCCTTTTACTTTAGTTTTGCCTAATGGTAATGTAGGATAGGTGTTCTCTTTGTTAGATTCGTTGAAGGTTTCTTCATTTATAACTGACATAGGAGATACAGAATCGATTACTGCTGAAGCTGGAAGATGCAACCTGTACTGTATCTAGTCAAATTCTTTCTGACGTGCTGTTACTTGCGTGAGGATGCTGTAGCGTTTCAATTATCTGTACTGTTCTGTTATTTCGTCCTGAAGTATTAGGTTGAGGGTGATGTCGACTGTCTGGTTCATTCATAATCTGTGGTTGTGGATGCTTCGGCTGCTGACAGAACCTGCTGTTATTAAATGTGCTCTGAAAACTGTGCTCATTACTTTTACGTCTGTCATGATAGTCATCACTACACGGCACATTGTGATAGGAGTTGAAATAATGTGTCTTTTGTACATAATGATTTCCTTGTTGCTGTGTGTTACTATTTGGCAGAGCTGACGCTATACATGTAGGCAGCGAAACATTAAAGCTTGGTTGACCTTGCACATTTCATTGTTGGTTAGATCTGCTAACCCGCTGGTTATGTTGTTGTTGTGGGGAAAAGCCTCTATTGTTGCCAAAATGTGTTTGCTGTTGCTGATAATTTTGACGGTACTAATAATTTAAAGGAACAGATCAAGAAAGATGGATAGTTTTTATGAGGCACTCAGTGATGTAGTTGTTAGAGTAAAGGACAAGCACAGTGTTCTGCTCGTGGGTGATTTTAACGCCAGGATTGGAAATCAGACAGAAGGGTATGAAAAAGTTATGGGTAAATTTGGAGAGGACATGGAGGCCAACAGGAACGGGAAACAACTCTTGGATTTCTGTGCCATTATGGGCTTAGTAATCACAAAATCCTTTTTTAAACATAAGAACATTCACCGGTATACTTGGGAAGGCAGGGGAACCAGATCTGTCATTGACTATATAATAACAGATCAGGAATTCAGGAAAGCTTTGAGGGACACACGTGTATTTAGGGGATTCTTTGATGACACTTATCATTATTTAATCTGCAGTGAAATTGGGATTGTGAGGCCAAAAGTGTAGGAGGTCAGGTCGATATGTAGGAGGATAAGAGTGGAGAAACTTCAGGATAAGGAAATCAAGCACAAGTACATGACAGCGATCTCAGAAAGGTACCAGGTAGTTGAATGTAGTCAGTTACAGTCATTGGAAAAGGAATGGTCAAGGTACAGGGACACAGTACTAGAAGTGGCTAAAGAATGTCTTGGAACAGTAGTGTGTAAAAGCAGGAAGAAGCAAACAGCTTGGTGGAATGACACATTCAAGGCAGCCTGTAAAAGGAAAAAGAAGGCATATCAAAAATGGCTACATACTAGAACTCAGGTAGACAGAGAAAGTTATGTTGAAGAAAGAAACAAAGCCAAACAGATAATTGCAGCATCCAAGAAGAAATCTTGGGAAGACTTTGGAAACAGGTTGGAGACTATGGGTCAAGCTGCTGGAAAACCATTCTGGAGTGTAATTAGCAGTCTTTGAAAGGGAGGTAAGAAGGAAATGTCAAGTATTTTGGACAGGTCAGGAAGGCTGCTGGTGAATCCTGTGGATGCCTTGGGCAGATGGAGGGAATATTTTGAAGAGTTGCTCAATGTAGGTGAAAATACAATCAGTAATGTTTCAGATTTCGAGGTAGAATTGGATAGGAATGATGATGGAAATAGGATCACATTTGAGGAAGTGGAGAAAATGGTCAATAGATTGCAGTGCAACAAAGCAGTTGGGGTGGATGAAATTAAATCGGAACTCATCAAATACAGTGGAATGTCAGGTCTTAAATGGCTACACAGGATAATTGAAATGGCCTGGGAGTTGGGACAGGTTCCATCAGACTGGACAAAAGCAGTAATCACACCAATCTTTAAACATGGAAACAGAAAAGATTGTAACAACTACAGAGGTATCTCTTTAATCAGCGTTGTGGGTAAAATCTTCTCAGGTATTGTTAAGAGGAAAGTGCGAGTATTAGTTGAGGACCAATTGGATGAAAAACAGTGTGGGTTTAGGGCTCTTAGAGGTTGTCAGGACCAGATCTTTAGCTTACGGCAAATAATGGAGAAGTGTTATGAGTGGAACAGGGAATTGTAGCTATGATTTATAGATCTAGAAAAGGCATAGGGCTGGGTTCCTAGGAGGAAGTTATTGTCTGTTCTACGAGATTATGGAATAGGAGGCAAACTTTTGCAAGCAATTAAAGGTCTTTACATGGATAGTCAGGCAGCAATTAGAGTTGACGCTAAAATGAGTTCATGGTTCAGAGTAGTTTCAAGGGTAAGACAAGGCTGCAACCAGTCGCCACTGTTGTTCACATTATTTATGGATCATATGTTGAAAACAGTAGACTGGCTGGGTGAGATTAAAATATGTGAATACAAACTAAGCAGTCTTGCATATGCCGATGACTTAGTTGTGATGGCAGATTCGATTGAAAGTTTGCAAAGTAATATTTCAGAGCTAGATCAGAAATGTAAGGACTATGGTATGAAGATTAGCATCTCTAAAACGAAAGTAATGTCAGTGGGAAAGAAATATAAACGGATTGAGTGCCAAATAGGAGGAAAAAATTAGAACAGGTGGACGGTTTCAAGTACTTAGGATGCATATTCTCCCAGGATGGCAACATAGTGAAAGAACTGGAAGCGAGGTGTAGCAAAGCTAATACAGTGGACACTCAGCTACGATCTTCTCTCTTCTGCAAGAAGGAAGTCAGTACCAAGACTAATTTACCTGTGCACCGTTGAATCTTTCGACCAACTTTGTTGTATGGGAGCGAAAGCCGGATGGATTCAGGTTACCTTATCAACAAGTTTGAGGTTACGGATATGAAAGTAGCTAGGATGATTGCAGGTACTAGTAGATGGGAACAATGGCAGGAGGGTGTCCACAATGAGAAAAACAAAGAAAAACTGGGAATGAACTCTATAGATGTAGCAGTCACAGCGAACAGGCTTAGATGGTGGGGTCATGTTACACGCATGGGAGAAGCAAGGTTAACCAAGGGACTCATGGGTTCACCAGTAGAGGGTAGGAGGAGTCGGGGCAGACCAAGGAGAAGGTACCTGGATTCGGTTAAGAATGATTTTGAAGTAATAGTTTTAACATCAGAAGAGGCGCCAATGTTAGTACTGAATAGGGGATTGTGGAGGAATTTTATAAGGGGGCTATGCTCCAGACTGAACGCTGAAAGGCATAATCAGTCTTAAATGATGATGATGATAATAATTAAAATTTTGTCTGATATTAAAGTTCTGATGGTTGTCATTCCTGAGGTGTCTATCACCTTTGCTATTAAAATAGCGTTTGCTGATTGTAATTACTGTATTGTTGCTGACCTTGGTTATGTTGTGAAAAATGATTGTTTATTAAGGGATAATCTGACTGCTGAACTTCCAAAAGCTGTAGTAGATCTCTAAATGGCGAAACATTTTCTTTCTGCTGTCCTGTTAAAAGTGACACTCTCAACGATCATGGCAATTTTGAAATACATAATTGGATTAGTGCTGACTCACTGTATGGCTCACATAAATATTGGTTTTGCTGTACCATGTGTTCAAAAATTGTCTGACAGTGAAAAAATTTGAGTTCTCATAATTCGGTAAGCTAATTAACTGATTCTTGATTCTGCACTGTGTCGTCTTCAACTAATCGTTGACAAAAAAGCACTCTGAAATTCTTCCACCCACTAACATTGTCTCGCAATCGATCTCATACAAGTTGCCGGTTTGCCTTGCAAAAAACTGCAAATTGTTGTATCCAATCCAAGGAGTGAATCTGCGTTCTATCATTTTTAAATACTTTAAATTTCCTAACGGATAGAAAGTGCTTGTAATCAAAATTATCGCATCTGAATGTCTGAGCAGGTTCAGGATTGTATGAGAATCTGTTTGTCTGTGTCTGTTCGGAATCTAAGTCATGTACTCTCTGTAAATTACTTAAGTTGTGCTAGCTGTGTGAGTGTGAAAAATGTTCAGAATGTGGAGTATGCTGTGACGTGTTAGAAGCTGAAACATTTTTCTTTTCTGTCACTTCTTGCTGCAAAGATGACAATTTTCTACATAATGTATTATTAGATGTACCTATCTCACTGTCTGCTGTATATTTTGGCATTTGGGTGTTTGACTGAACGAAACTGGTGATGTAATGTCTGATTTGGTGTCATTGTTATTTTCGATAACGTCAATACGACTGGCCAATTCATCAATTTTTTTAGTCAGTTCTTTTACCTATTCGTTATTTTTAGTGTCACAGGCATTAATTTGTTTTTTGCATTTTACATGTGGTTTTGTTTAATTTCTTAATGTCTGCTTTAATGGAATCAGGATCCTGTATTAATTCGAATTGTTCAAGTCTGCTGGTCACTGTTTGAAAGTCTACTGTGTATTTATTTTCCATAGTCTGAATAGTAGTGCCTGTTTTTGTTTTTAGATCGGAGATTTCACCATGCAATTCTGTGTTTAACTGTTTGATAGTATTGATTTGGTCCGATACTGTAGCAATGTTGATGTCTACATATATGTTTTTGCTTTCGTAAACAACTTACGCTAGTCATAGCGTGTAGGCTTTCACGGCTGGCATCGTCAGTAGTTAAAACTTCCGGGCTGAGAGGCCGTGGTCGAACAGTAGAACTTCTTGTCCCTGACGTTTCGTTGCCAGCTGCGGACAACATCTTCTGAGGCGAGTCTACGACTGGCTACCAATCCGCGGAGGTCCTGTATATATAGAGCGGGTAGAGGGCACCACCACTCGTCACGTGATGTCAACAGTAAAACTATCTCTGACTGGCGTCATTACTCTAGATCGAAGGTAATCGATTGTCACATCTTTGATGCAAGGTTGATCGCCATATTTTATCTAACTTCAAACCTTCTTCTTTCTTGTTAAAATTATTGTGGTGTTTAAAAATCTCTATCGCCTCTCTATACATACGTGCATGATAATGCGATGTCTTAGCTAGCACGCTTGTCTCGCTAAATTTTATCTCATGGTCTCCGTCTTCGAAAACATGTTCTGCTACAGCTGACTTATCCGTGTGTCCCAATCGGCAGTTCCTCTTGTGTTCAGTCAGGCGAGTATTGATACTTCTTTTAGTTGTTCCAATGTAAACTTTCCCACAACTACACGGAATTTTGTAAACACCCGGAGTAGCTAAAGGGTGTCGTGCATCCTTCGCCGATCTTAAACATTCACTAATCTTCTTAGTTGGTCTGTAGATTGTTTCAATTCTAAACTTGGCTAGCACTTTTCCGATACGGTCCGTAATATTATGGATGTAAGGAAGAAAAACTTTCAATGCTGAAGGTTGTTGTTTTTGCATGTTTTCGGACATTTTCTTTCTAGGGTGGAGTGCACGATCTATCTCCTTATTAGTATATCCATTTTTCCGAAAAACTGTCCGCAAATGATTTAGTTCCTCTTGTAAATACGCTGGCTCACAAATTCTATTGGCCCTGTCCACCAGTGTTTTGATGACACCTCTCTTCTGCCTGGGATGATGATTTGAACTCTTATGAAGATAATGGTCGGTATGCGTATCTTTTCTGTATACTTTGTGACCAAGAGTACCATCTGCTGGTTTAATTACTGAAACGTCCAGAAAATTAATCTGTCCATTACTCTCTGTCTCCATGGTAAATTGAATTTTTGAATTAATGCTGTTCAAATGCATCAGAAATTCGTTCAGTTGCTCTTCTCCGTGATTCCATATCACAAAAGTATCGTCCACATACCGATACCACTTCAAAGGACTTTTTCTGGCTGACTGAAGTGCCTGTTGCTCAAAAAATTCCATAAAAATATTAGCAGCGACTGGACTTAGGGGGCTACCCATAGCCACTCCATCAATTTGTTCATAGAACTCATTATTATACTGGAAATAAGTCGTAGATAGGCAGTGCCGGAACAAGGCTACTATATCAGTAGGAAATATGTCAGATATGTAAGCCAGAGTTTCGTTCACCGGAACCATAGTAAACAAAGATACAACATCAAAGCTAACAAGGATATCACTGGGGCTTATAGTAATCCCCTTCAGTTTTTCGATGAAGTGCATGGAGTTCTTAATATGATGATCAGTCTTTCCGATAAACGGTTGTAGCAATGAGGCAAGATATCTAGCCAACTCTTGAGTAGGGGATCCTATAGCACTCAAAATCGGCCTAAGAGGGACATTTGGTTTATGTACCTTAGGTAACCCATATAATCTAGGAGGGAATGCTTCCGTTTTACAAAGATCTTTTTTATCTGCTGCAGGAATAGAAGACTTTTTTATTAGTTGGTTAGTAGCTGTCAACACTTTTGTTGTAGGATCTTTGTTCAGCTTCCTGTAAATGGTAGGATCCAAAAGATCGTCGATCTTCCTGTGGTAATCCTCACTCTTCATCAACACTGTAGCGTTTCCCTTGTCAGTGGAAAGTACAATAATACTCCTGTCCTCATTAATCTCCCGTAATGCCTTCTTTTCTCCTTGGGACAAATTACTGCTAGGTGGCTTAGCTTTACGTAATATCCTTGCTGTCTCCATCCTAACTTCATCCGCAGTGTGTGATGGTAACAACCGAATCCCCGCCTCTATATTAGCTACAATATCTTCCGTTGGAACCTTCATTGGAGTAATTGCAAAGTTTCCTCCTTTCGAGAGAACAGAAATTTCATCCCTCGATAATTCTTTTCCGGACAAATTTACAACCGTTCGGGAGTTGTCTATTACCGGCGTTTCCTGTCTATTCCTCTGTAGATTATCAAACTTTTTCTTCTGCCTATTAGAGGAAACTTCTGCAGTACGTTCCATAGATCTAAATGTTAGCCCATCCACCTTATTCCAGTCACAAACTTGTATCGTATTACTAATAAATAGATGTAGATTTAATAATTGACTGCTGGTTACCGCTAATCCCCGACGTGTTTGATGGATCCGTTCTCGTAGAAATGCCAGTTCCATGCGTGCATAAATACGGGTAGCTTGCGCTGAGTGGAACAATCTTCTCACCTTCAGAAACTTCAGAACTGTACCGGTGTCACGGCAACGTAGCAAGAAAGTGAGCGAACACAGCTGCTGAGGAACTAAATCATTTGCGGACAGTTTTTCGGAAAAATGGATATACTAATAAGGAGATAGATCGTGCACTCCACCCTAGAAAGAAAATGTCCGAAAACATGCAAAAACAACAACCTTCAGCATTGAAAGTTTTTCTTCCTTACATCCATAATATTACGGACCGTATCGGAAAAGTGCTAGCCAAGTTTAGAATTGAAACAATCTACAGACCAACTAAGAAGATTAGTGAATGTTTAAGATCGGCGAAGGATGCACGACACCCTTTAGCTACTCCGGGTGTTTACAAAATTCCGTGTAGTTGTGGGAAAGTTTACATTGGAACAACTAAAAGAAGTATCAATACTCGCCTGACTGAACACAAGAGGAACTGCCGATTGGGACACACGGATAAGTCAGCTGTAGCAGAACATGTTTTCGAAGACGGAGACCATGAGATAAAATTTAGCGAGACAAGCGTGCTAGCTAAGACACCGCATTATCATGCACGTATGTATAGAGAGGCGATAGAGATTTTTAAACACCACAATAATTTTAACAAGAAAGAAGAAGGTTTGAAGTTAGATAAAATATGGCGATCAACCTTGCATCAAAGATGTGACAATCGATTACCTTCGATCGAGAGTAATGACGCCAGTCAGAGATAGTTTTACTGTTGACATCACGTGACGAGTGGTGGTGCCCTCTACCCGCTCTATATATACAGGACCTCCGCGGCTTGGTAGCCAGTCGTAGACTCGCCTCGGAAGATGTTGTCCGCAGCTGGCAACGAAACGTCAGGGACAAGAAGTTCTACTGTTCGACCACGGCCTCTCAGCCCGGAAGTTTTAACTACTGACGATGCCAGCCGTGAAAGCCTACACGCTATGACTAGCGTAAGTTGTTTACGAAAGCAAAAACATATATGTAGACATCAACATTGCTACAGTATCGGACCAAATCAATACTATCAAACAGTTAAACACAGAATTGCATGGTGAAATCTCCGATCTAAAAACAAAAACAGGCACTACTATTCAGACTATGGAAAATAAATACACAGTAGACTTTCAAACAGTGACCAGCAGACTTGAACAATTCGAATTAATACAGGATCCTGATTCCATTAAAGCAGACATTAAGAAATTAAACAAAACCACATGTAAAATGCAAAAAACAAATTAATGCCTGTGACACTAAAAATAACGAATAGGTAAAAGAACTTACGCTAGTCTTCCTGTCGCTGTGTATTAATTGTTTCCATGACTTGTTTCTTTACTTTGTTCTGTTCCTGTATTAATTTATGGTAACGCGTTTCACTGTTTTGTAGGTGCTGATTAAAACCGTTCGTCAGTTTGGTTGTTCTGTTGTTCAAATTTCTTGTCAACTTTCGCATCCAGAGTGAGTGACAGTTCTGCTGACATTAATTTAAACTCGTCATGTAACTGTGTTGCGTTTTCTGAACATTTTTTAGCAACTGCACTGGTTTCATCTCCAAGTAATTTTGTTGTAGCTGCATGTGTATTACGTATTTCCTGTGCAATGGATCTAATTTCTTCACTACTATTCCTAGCACAAGCCTTAAAATCCTCATGTAACAGTTCTTTGGTATCATGACATTGCATGGCAATGGCTGTAATCTGTTCACTAAGTTGTTTGTAATCATTGTCATGTTTTTCATTAAGTTGTAGCAATAGTGCCACAACTTGATCCTTGCTAAAATTAGCGACTCTATTCTCCGTGCTGCTTGATGATGTATCTGCATTTGTCACGTTTTTTGTAACCATTTGGTTATTGTCTGATTCATGAAAAGGTTTGCTAATTGGCTGTGCACTGTTGGTCACTACATTGGAATCAAATAAATCTGATGTATTTTGAGTTCATTGTTCATATTTTTTAGAAACATTTATCTGTTCACTGTGTAAATTTTGCAAATCGGGTATGTCAAACTGGGCAGCGATCATTGTAGCAGAATGTGCTCCATCATCAATTGTCATTAAATTTACTGTAGACATAATTCAATTTGTTTGCTCATCATTTAGATTAGAATCATTACTGGTGGTCTGCATGCACTGTTTATCTGTAATTGGAGGATTATCATTATGACACCGAGTGTCGCTAGTATTATCAGACAAATTATTCAAGTCAGCTTTTTCATTCATTATGCATCACGATGTACTGTTAGCAGTTTTTCCCGGCATTTTCACAAGTCAAAGGTAGGCACAAAAGCAAACAAAGACAAAGCAAAAGTGGAACAAATACAATAACAACAAAGAGCAATAAATTCCCGTTGATCTGTGAAAGGAGTGACAAATTAGTAAATGTGTTGCACCAGATACAAACTACATTTAACAGTAAGTAAATAAGAGCAGATATATAACTGACTACTTATCAGAAATTCACCAAGTGTAACCTCCAAACAGATAAATTCTATAAGCTCACAATAAAAAGGTGACTAACCTCTCAATAAAAAAAGTTTCAAAGGACTGTAACTCACTTAATAGATGCTTAAATTTTTATTTTTACTCCCTCTGAAGTACCCTGCACGATACTGTATTATTTCCTCTTGATCAATCTCCAAGTTTTTTCTTCTTTTTTTTATTTCTGGACTCCATAGTGGCCAACTGTGCTGCATACTCTCCTTTATCTATGCGACCCTCGTCCATCTGTTCAAGTTCTCTGATGATATTTGCTCCAGGATTAGTTCCCATATGCTGTAGCATTTCACCCTACTAATGTTGCTATCATTAAAATCAATAATAGCATCACTGACCCTCCACTTTAGTGTCTTCATTCCAACGAAAACATTCTTTTGGAAAGCGAGTCCATGTAAGATTATTGAATGATTTATTAGGATTTTGATTCTGACCATACAGACACTTCTTCAGTCATTCAGGATTTGCTGGGGCTCTGTAAATAGGTCTTATGATATCCATGACTGCTGCTGGGATGGAATGTTTATGGCTGTATGAACTGTTTGAGTACTGAGCATTGCAGTAACTACACTGTGAATCAGGTCCGGGAAGGCAAAGGTGGTGTATTGGTTTTTCACCAGTTGACAGTCTGTGTAAGAAGGTAGCCCATACTGCTTGCTTCATTTTCAACAAATAACAAATCCTCAGTATTATTTCTAATGACCATCCTATGATTCTGCTGTAGTTCATCAATCATTTTGTCTGTCAGCCTGCCTCTTATGTTTTTACCATCAGAAAGTTCCTTATCTCTAAAATTTTGTTTCAACTTCCTCAACCTGGTACCCATCCTATTCTGGACATGATCAACACATTCCAGTTTTGTGATAATCTTCTCACCATAAGGCTGAGTGGCTACTACACTGTTATATCATTTTGAGTCTCCATCGCCTAATAGCTTAGTGTAACACACTCCCGTTTCGTTCACAGATCGACTAAAAACTTCAATAGTTGCAGAGGGCTCCATACTACCACTTGTTCCTTCATAATTTCTGCTACAGATATGCCCTTCTTCATTCCCTGACTTACACTTGTAACAATGTCTGGTTAAAAATCTGGAAATCTTTAACATTTCCAGTATCCACACTGGTCCTCATAGCAACAAAATTCTTAGAACTATAGATGCACTTCTGCCAAGTGCTATCAAAAGCTACTGGTATGTCAGTCATGCCATCATTTATTTCAACAGATTCGTTTGCTTCACCCTTCATTGACTCACACACAACAGATTCCACAGCAGCTCGAATAAATCATTCATACTTGTCGATTTTACAAGAAGGGTGTGGCACCTTCATCACAGCACACATTGCTGCTGCAGTGTGTCCTTTGCCAATAGCTCTTAAATTATAAAACCATCTAACATTTACTTCAAGATAATTATCTTTACACTTATCAGAATTCCAAGATGAATGAGTATATTTACAACTGGCACAATTAATGATAAGTTTCTTGGCTAGTCCATTTGATACCTCACTGTCTTTATGTAAACTAACTGGCCCTCCACATATTTTACAACATGCACATTCACCTGACACCCTTGTTAGGATGTGTAAATCTATCAGAATATAACCTAACCTAGCATGTACATCATTTTCGTTTTGAGAAAACTGTGTGTCACAATGTTTTATTTTAATCTTCGAAGCACTAATGGGTGTTTCTCTAGATATTGACGAGTTTGCCTGTATGTCATCGTCTGGAACATCACGCACCACATGTTGAACACAGTGTTTCCCTTTATTCGAAAATCTATTACCCTGTAACCCACGTTTCTTAAAAACACTTCGTTTTGGCGTTATACTTTACTTTTTGAGAGAGTTGCTAATCTATTCGTCACTTGGATAAATGTTAGCACTTTGACATTCAATGCGTGTTTATACTAAGAAACAATACGATACTATTTATGACAGAGCTACCAATACAAACACGTAATTTGACCTTTATAATACAGCAAATCACAGCCTTCTATATAAGGAATTACCGATTTTATTTTCTATTTGATATTGAAGTAACACACACACACACACACACACACACACACACACACACACACACACACACACACACACACACACACACACACACACACACACACACATATATATATATATATATATATATATATATATATATATATATATATATATAAACTTACATGGGAATTATTTTATATTAGTTTTTAAATATAATTTACAATGGTTGGAAAAATTAAATTTTTATGTGTATTACTTCAATATCTAATACAATTGGTAATTCTTTATATAGTATTTAATACAGTTACTTCATATAGTAATAGTATATAGTAATATATATAAAATTATGTATGTAATACATATTATATATATATAATTTTATTCGGAAAATTGCAAATTTTCTAATGAGATAAAAATCCG
This sequence comes from Schistocerca gregaria, assembly GCF_023897955.1. Lineage (NCBI taxonomy): Eukaryota > Metazoa > Arthropoda > Insecta > Orthoptera > Acrididae > Schistocerca > Schistocerca gregaria. The sequence continues at coordinate 519,807,991 of NC_064924.1, forward strand.
AAATGTGAATTTTTTTCCAACCTAACTCCCCTGATGAGTAGTATGTGAAAGAGGGACCAGTTGCTGTTCAAAGGTATGTACATTACATGTTATATTGATTTGAAGCACCTAATATGTTGAAAAATATTTAGACACTGTATTACAGGGTTTTGTATTGTTGTATTGTAGACATAATTTCTGCTATTTTATTGTGAAGAGTTTACAAGACAAGTGCTAGATAAATTTGCAAGTGTGTTTGCTTAAATTGCCACTCAGTGTGTAAATACTAGTGCAATGTTCATGTGCAGATAAAATTTATACATGATAATCTGATTAATTTCCTCCAATTTATGTAGTTTCTTACTGTTATGTGTATCTAAGTATTTCGGTGACAGACAGATTTCTATACAGTGTCATTGTTTCGTAATTAATTAGAACAGATTCGAAAATTTGAACAGAATAGAATACTAGTGAATCTGAAAAAATATTGGTGGCTGTCAATTCTTTTATTAGGTATTCCAAAATGTGAACATTGTCATTGTATTTTTTACTTTTCGTGTGTGTAGTGTATGGTTTTATAACGAGATGGTAAAAAAAATTGACAGATGTTTTACTTGTCTATAAAAAGCAGAATGGTAAATAAATAAAAAATTTAAATATCAATGGGCAAGCAGACAGTGCAAATCCCTTACTGTATTTACTGTAACAATTTCATAGTTCCAAATGCATTGCTTTTTTTGTGACACTTGGCGCCATCTACAGAGTTATATTAACGCAATTAATCATAGCAGAGATTTGACAATATGAACAAGTTGAATAGAAAATGTAAAAAAATATTCTTTCCTGTAACTTCTTATCCTGTTACTGAAAGAAACGTAAATAAAGTGGAATCTGAGGTAGTATACTGTGGCAAAGAAGGGTATTACAATTCTCTTCACAGTTTTAGTCCAATTTCAGTTCGTGGTATTAAACTGTTAAGATGTCTATAAAACTTGTATACAAAGATCCATGGTACTTCTAAAGTTGATTGGGCTGTAGCAGCAAAGTAATAACACTAAAATACGGCTAAATGCTATAGGGCTAAAATGCATGATCCCAAAATCATTGACACGATTTGTAGAAGATAATGCGAACAGAATTCTTGTTCTTCCCATCTTAAGGCTTCCTCCATAGATATTTATATTCTGTGTCCATAACCTATGAAACAACTGCAGTGGATGACCAACCAATTTAACGAGTATCAGATTGCTGTCAGTAGAAAGACGGAATAATGCTCTTGTAGGTGCTATGAAGAGATTCATTTGCGAAATCCCACGTTCATATTCACTAGGAGATGTGGGAACACTTTTCACTGAATTGAGAGGAACGATAAAACTAAGAAACAGAATTTTCTTTGCGTTTAAATATTTTTTACGCATTGAAACTGTGGGACCAGGAGACCAAGCAGTGATGTGCATTGTTTATTCCTTGGAAGAGTAACTGATTTTGAGAGTGGGGTGTTTATTCTTTGTTTTCCTTAGAGCTATTATGTCGGACTGTAAGCTAACTAAATAAATGTCTCTAAGTATATGTGGGTTTTTGACAGACAGAACCGTTTCTTTCTTTCTTTAATCACATAAAGATAACGTAGATATGGTAGTCCAATGCTGTACAATGTTCATGCCTTGTTTATTTCTTTCTATTGCCAAATTACTTACTTCTTTGCAAATTTTGCAACCAAGTTTTTTGTTTCAAACCATAAAACTGTCATTCACATCATAAAATCTGATTTCTTGATCCAAAGTCCAACATTATGGGCGTTCATTTGACTTGCTGTTATACACAAGTTCGTTCACTGTATTTTTACTGTGGGTTCAGGGTTCAGGTTTACATTTTCACTTTAGCCGTCCGCTCGAAACGTCGCAATTTCTGACTTTTCACTTGCAGAAGATTTATTGGCAAGTTTTAACTATTTGGATGGAGGAGAACAAGTAAATAGTTTTTAATTTTTCTGCTCATCTTTCCTTAACCTCTAAGCTAACCTGCATTGAAAGGCAGGACACACAGTACAATTGTGCACACAAAAAACAACAAGAAGTGAATAAGAAAGTATGCCAAAGTACTCACTCACAGAACAAGAAAGTAGACTGACTGATTGGTTGCGATTGATGCAATTCTTGGTAACAATTGCCTACTGCTCGAAACATTCGAAACGGTTAAATGTATCCTTTTTTCCAACACAGGCCGCATTAGCATTATGCGATTACCAACATGAAAACTGAAATAAATACAATTCCCGTCAGTGAAATAAATAGATGGAAAACTTTTAAATTCTGCAACATTGTGAGCGAGCACTGCTTTCACAAGGATCATATGTCGGGATGTATAATGCTTGAGAGTAATGTATGTTGGCCTATTTTTTCAGGTGGACAGTCGACTGTGGAGTCTGAAATTTAGGCAGGGAGCATAGCAGCATCTTTTGAGTCTGAGAGTCGTCGGTGGGTGTATTAATGTGACTTGGCGAGAAGAGTGGAACTATGTTTTACATTGCAAGTGACTGGAAGCAGTTCAGGAGTCATCAGTAGGTGTCCTCATTGTATGGGCAGAAAACAGAAACTATGTTTTATTTAGCAACTTACCTGAAATAAATTGTGGTTAAATGAAGGAACATTTTACAATAGAGCATTACCGAATGAAGTGGTGCAGCTGTTACGACTATGATTTCATATTCAAGAGGGTGGAGCTTCTCTGATTTGGGTTTTTCTGGATCATTTGGCAATTTCTGGAATGGTCCCTTAATTTAGCCTGTGGCCAAACACCTGTCCTATCCTCACAGGCTGGAGTCTATGCAAAATACGGTGGCCAATGTGAAATGATCAGTTTTTGTTCAAAGCTCTGGGCGAGTTCATTCCCTTGTTCTGAAGGGTAGGCTGGTAATATTTCTGCTCTTTCAGCCGATTGGCTACTTACTGTCATGACAGACTCGAGTCACACACCCTGCAATTTTTCACAAGCAGTTTCACAGAAACTATTGAGTAAAATAATTCCTTTTTTTGCATTGCTTATAGATATATGTGTCAGCTTCATGGTGACATGACCATCTCTTGTTTATGGTCATAGTTATTGCGATATTTGAATTGCAGTAAGACACTACGCGAAATGCGAAAAAGTTTGCGATGAAAAATATGATTTTGCCTTTGGTGCAAATTACATTATATGTTGCTGCACACGAAACTGAATTTTTCTTTAGGCTTGTTTGGCGGTCTGTTTCTGTCACCAGTCTCCATTCCTCATATTTCATAAACGGTTTGAGGTATCTAAATGAGCTTTTGGCAAATGATGGAATGAAAAGAGGAGAATAGTTTGCCATGTATTTATTATGCACAACTTCATTATCTACCATGTTGTTCCATTGACTACAGACATTTTTGGCGAAAGAATGTAATTTTTAAGAGTCCTCGATACCTGGTGAAACAAGAAATATTCTGTGTTTTGGAGGAACCTAAGTGAAGAATTACAGGTTTATGTTTGTACTGAGGGTGTGCTTTTTTGTCAGTTCATCACGTAACAAACTTAATAAAGGAGTGTTTCAGAATCCTCTCGCGACTGAATCTGCACAAAATGTTAATGAGGTGACATTATGTAAAACCCGCTGTATTCCGACAAAACAAGCAAATTTTACTATCTAAACAAGAAAAATCTAGGTTAAACTCGAAATTTGCCACTCATGACGCCTATCTAAAAATTACAAACGGTTAAGAAGCTAGACGAGAATATGTCGCTGCTTTATTACATTTTCAGCGGAATTCTTGCATGGTACTAACCAAGAGAGATGTGATAGTAGATCTTTTTGAATGGTCACCGTCCATGTTCACAAAAAATGTGACTATAGGCTTTAGTCTAAAAGGCACTTCCCCTCCAGTGCTCGGCATTTGCCCTACAGCATGCCCTGCCAACTGTGCAATTACCGGTCACGTTAATTTGCCCGCTCTCTGTCAGGTCTGCTCTCTTAAAGCACGCCATATATGCTGTGTACTATTTTTGCGCTTGTTGATTGGATTTGTATTTGCTTTAAATTTCATTTAAATTCAGTGACTGCTGAAACATTCATCTTTGGCGTCCTAGCTATGAACGCTTTTATATATTTGTTCTTTCGTGTTATTTTTCGTTTTCATTCTAATCGTGTTCCTTTCGTATTGTGAACTCATAAAAGTTTATTATTTAGTTTAAAACCAAAACCACGTTTTCATTTGAAGCTCAAATCACAACAAACCTTAACAAAGCCCATATCATTGTGGGGTGATCCTTGGATGAATAAAGATAAATAAAAGTATAAAATAGACGGTAATATGTTTCACAGAACAATGGTGTTATTAATTCAAGATCTGCTATCACTGGTGGAATGAGTTCCAACATTTTCATGTAATACTGTGATAATACTGTATTCTTTCATTTGATTTGGCCTATATTATCAGTAGGCCTACACTACCTGTAACATATGTAAACTAAAAGACCAAATAAAAAATCCAGTCAACCAAAATTAGTGTGGTGAAAACAGGCTACGATGTTAGTAGACAGCGCCACCGTCAAAGCAAAACCTTTTTCGTCGGAAACCTTGGCGTTGACGTCCAGTTCTGTCATCGTCTCATTCTGCTCCGTTTACGGCCAGTTGGGCGTCGCCATTTGAAATTCACTGTGAAAAGTTTTCACGTTCCACTTTTGTCCGTTGCATTTTGGCAAACGTGAATCATCTACTTGGACAGATGTTCTTGTGGTATATCTTCGTGTAGTTGCTATGTTAACTTTGGCAGTAGCGATGATGTTTCGAATGTAGCTGTGTAATGTTTTTGTTGTCATGCAAGAAGTGCAGTGATGGTACAGGTTGCTAGTATTGTATATTACTGAGAGTGTTATTGTGTTCCCAGCCATAGCCTGTGTGCTGGAATAATTGATTGAAGAACATTCCATTTTATAGCAGCATTTCAGTGAAGCTGTCATCTTCTTTCAACTTTACAAATGAGATATGGCAGATAATGAGATAGCAACTGTGAAAAGCCGATACAGGTTAATAGTTCATTTTTGTAATCATAATTATTATTATTTTGCGTCGGAGCGCATCTGACGTGATTGGGTGAGATAAAATCCACTTCTTCTTAACTTTAGGTTAAAGTGAGTCAGTCACTGTGTATATCCGATCATTTTTTATTACGAAGAGTAAAACTATAAAAGTTTCACTTTTAATGTATAATGCAGCTGGCCGTGGGAGTGGTTGCAGTGGTGTCCTGCTTCGGCGGATATGCTTCGCACTATTGAACGTAAAATATTGAGTTGTAAGTATCTTGTTGAAGGGATAGTGGTGTTACTGTGTGCTTTTGGGGTACAGTTCACATGCTTGCTTGGTTTTCGTGTAGCGATTGATGTAATTGACAACAATGTAACACATACGTTTTAATCATTGTTCCAGATTTAAAGACAACATATCGGGGATGGTATGTAGATATAGGCCCGGTTGTAGGATCGTCAGACAAGATATGGACCATTTCACTAAACGAAGATTCTCCACGAACGCCAATTGTTTTACTTCATGGCCTTGCTGCTGGAGTGGCTTTGTGGTGTCTTAATCTGGATGCTTTGGCGAGAACGAGACCAGTTTATGCAATTGATTTATTGGGTTAGTAGATATGGTGTCCTTACATGATAAGTAAGGTTACACTGAATCAAACAGTGCAGTGCAATATGGTGAAAAGTACTCACCACTCCTCTGACTAGTCCAGCTACTGCACAATGGATAACATATTTCTTCCAGTATTTGATTTGTCTGTTGATATGAAAGCCTCCCAGGCAATGATATGGTAGTAATATTTTTGTTTGTCTTTGCACCATAGAGCACAATGATATTAAGACTAGTGTGTGCCACACCATATGGATTTAAACAAAACATACAAATAAGTTTGCAGATAAATAAAAACAACACTTTGAACAGATATAAATTATTATTTTGCACAAACTTTCATTTATATCCAGCATCAAAGTGCATAACTCTGGAGGATTAATCAAAATATACTTACACATTCTTACAGGTAATCCATAATAGCCTATAATTAAAAAAAAAAAAGAAAATGATGTTATTGAAACAGGTTCAAAGCAACGACTTATTCCTGTCAACATTCCCCCCATTCATTTCTACTTTCAAAAGTGTGTGACTCCATCCAGCGTATCTCCAGACAATAAAAAATAAAGTATGCAGTGAGTCCCAGGGTTTTGGGTGAGTTTTCTGAACTCCCTTTTCCTAATCCTCACCAGTTCTTTTCCTTCATCCCTCCTCCTTCCCTTTCAACCCTTCAACCAGTAGAAGGAGCCACTGGCAACAGTCGACTGTGGAGTCTGAAATTTAGGCAGGGAGCATAGCAGCATCTTTTGAGTCTGAGAGTTGTCGGTGGTGTATTAATGTGACTTGGCGAGAAGAGTGGAACTATGTTTTACATTGCAAGCTTGCAAATTGTAATACATTTTATATGTGTGTTGTGCTGCCGCTTGTAAAAAGATTTTTTATCTGTCCAATTACAAAAGAATATACCGGTATAACTTGGAATACATTGACAATCAAAATAAAATAAGTAAGTACGTGTTGACAATATTATGAAAAGGAAAGTTGCTACTTACCATTTGTTGGAAACAATAGGGAAGCCACAGAAAGAGCCTTCTTTGTTTAGATCTGCTGTTTATTCTATTAAAAGTAATGAGAATAATAAATATAAATTTAACCGTAAATTGTTTCTTTTGATGTAACTGAATACTGTGCTGAAGTACGTTAAAAAGATCTTGGTTATAGAACTGTTTCATGGCAGTAATGGAACTCGATTTGATTAAATGTGTTATGACGCAGGCTTTGGCAGGAGTTCAAGACCAAATTTTAGTTCAGATGCATTAGAAGCAGAGCAGCAGTTTGTTCGTTCTGTGGAGGAGTGGCGCCGTGAAATGAAACTGGAAAAGATGATTTTACTTGGACACAGCATGGGCGGGTTCCTTGCTGCATCATATTCACTGACCCATCCAAACAGGTAGAGTTTCATTTTTCAAACTCCATTAAGATGATTGGCAATATAAAACAATTAATTTACAACTTAAGCTATTGTATTGATTTTCAGGCTCTCATTTCTATTTGAAAATAAAGTACTTATCACGACTCCGGCCAGGGTGGCTGAGCGGTTCTAGGCGCTACAGTCTGGAACCGCGCTGCCGTTACGGTCGCAGGTTCGAATCCTGCCTCGGGCATGGATGTGTGTGATGTCCTTACGTTAGTTAGGTTTAAGTAGTTCTAAGTTCTAGGGGACTGATGACCTCAGAAGTTAAGTGCCATAGTGCTCAGAGCCATTTGAACTTATCACAACAATTTGTAATCGAATATTACATATTTCTTCTGGCTGTGTTTTGGTGTATAATTTATTATAGGCCGTTTCAAGTTTGTATTCTTATTGTGAGGTTCTTATCTACTTGACAGTATGGCAGATACAGAATTTGTTCTGCACTGTCCAACACTACTAATTTTTTTTAACCAAAGTCGCTAAGTCATGTTCATGGTGTGGCTCTCAACTCAAAGGTAAATGTACAAATCACTTCAGTGGAAACAGTTTCACCTCCAGCATTATGTGGCTACGGCATGATAAACGGAAGTGGAGGAGTAAATTTCCTGACCACTAGTTTTTGTGTGTGTCCTGGCTGAACTTGATTATTGCAGTGTAAAACATAATAAGATCAAGCCTTTATGTATGAGTGGCTACACAAAAGTTTCCTTGTATTTCCTTTTACTCATCTACTATTGGTGTGGCTGAAAGTTGACCGCAAGGAACCGTCCGTACAAATGGTGCAGTCATGGGCCCTCACCCATGGCTTTTAGTTTTCAGCCCCAAGACTGTCACAGTCGTACAGTTCACCCACATGCACATTTTTTTGTTGATGACCATCGCCTTAATGTCATGGGCTCTTATTGCTTTTTACGACTGTTTTTCAACACCCACTTAACTTGGATCCCCATCTTCGTCAGCTTAAGCAAAAGTACTGGCTGCACATTTACATTCTTTGATGCCAGAGTCACGCTGGTTGGTGAGCACACCGCCGTACACTGTTGCATCTGTACGAAGCACTTGCGCAGTCCCATCTTGATTTTGGGAGCCTGGTGTATAGTTCAGCATCACCCTTGGCGTTGCAGATGCTGGTCCCTGTACTTTACTGTGGAGTTTGACTTGCGATGGGAGCTTTCTGAACGAGCACTGTGAAAAGCCTGGGGTTCCTCCATTGTGGATCAGGCAGAAAAATATGCCTGCAAATTATATTGCACATATTTGCAGCATGCCTAAACATCCAGACTACTGTCTCATTTTCCCTAACATGGTGCTTCATCTCCTGAAACATTGGCCCAAATCGGAGATTACAATTGCATTCCGTGTCTGGTGCCTTCTCACTAAGCTCAAGTCTTTCTCTCTACCACCTATTCTCCTGATTCACTCATGTACACCTCCTTGGTATATACCCCAATGACAGATTCGTCTGGACCTCTCACAAGTCCCAAATGACTCAGTATATTCTGCAGCCCTTCAGTGCCTGTTCCTGTCTATTCTTGATGTGACCGCCGGCCGCGGTGGCCGTGCGGTTCTGGCGCTGCAGTCCGGAACCGCGGGACTGCTACGGTCGCAGGTTCGAATCCTGCCTCGGGCATGGATGTGTGTGATGTCCTTACGTTAGTTAGGTTTAAGTAGTTCTAAGTTCTAGGGGACTTATGACCTAAGATGTTGAGTCCCATAGTGCTCAGAGCCATTTGAACCATTTTGATGTGACCTGAGGTTCAGAGATAGTTTACACAAGTTGGTCAACAGTTGATGCTCATGTTGGGCATGCTCAAAAGTGCTCCTTGCCATATGGCTGTAGTGCTTTCACTGCAGAGCTGGTAGCTATCTCTCACACTCTTCAGCATATCTGTCCCTGTGCTGAGGAATCCTTACTCATTTGTAGTGACTCCTTGATCGCCTTACGAACTCTTGACCAGTACTACTCTCGCCATCCGTTGGTTATGGCTCTCCAAGAGTCTGTTTACATCCACGAACAACATGGGCAGTCAGTGGTCTTTGTATGGATCGTGAGACACACAGGAATCCCAACAGGCTAGACAAAGAGGCTACTTGTAAACTGGGTCCAGAGATCAGCCTACTGGAATCTGATCTTCAATCAGTATTACGCCACAAAGTGTTCGGTTTTTGGAATAAGAGAGTCGTCGAATGTGTGGAGGTTCTCCATGCAAGCCTCTCGCAAAGACTCCATTGTCTTTTGCCTGTTCCACATTAGCTGTACTTGGCTGAATCATGGTCACCTGCTATGTTGCGAGGACCTACCTCAGTGTTGTCGTGGTGTACGTCTGATAGTGATCCACATCTTGTTAGATTGTCCAGATTTAGCCACCCTGAGGTGGACTTCCTTACACACTACCTATGGTTGTTAGGTGACAATGCCCCAACGGCTGATCTAGTTTAAGTTTTATTTGAGAGGGAGAGGCGGTTATTGCTCAGTCTGAGGGTGGGCATCTGGCCAACTCTTCCTCATTTCCTCTGGTGCCGTCTGCTCAATTTGGTGTTCGTCTTTTCACCATCTATGTTTCTCTTGCCTTGTGTTTTTAGGCTGGAGATTTTAGTGTGTTGGAGAGTGGCTGGCTTGTCCTTTTATTCTTGCAAGCAGCCAGGCCTTCTGTCACTTTTCCCTTTTAGTTAATGTGCTCAGTTTTGCTTGGTATTTTCATTTTTTTACTTCAGTATTGTTGCACACACAGCTTTACACATTTTGTTTCTTCCTTGGATTTTGGCTGATAGTATACTTGTGGGTTATGGTTTTAACCTGATAACTGTGTGACTAATGAAAAAGGGACTGATAGCCTTGTGTTTCAGTCCCTTTACTGTCAAAACCAACCTAAAGTTCCCAGAAAAGTGCCACGTTGGGTGCAGTGGTGTGCATTTTTCTCCATAAAGATGTATTACACAACTCCTTATTAATTCAGTACAGCTCATATCTCATCTGGAATGCTTTGTGTGTCCAATGTGAATTTTTTGCCTCTGTAGTAATTTTTTATGGTTAAGAATGTAAGTGAATAACATGCAGTTCTGTAGACAATTTGGGAATGAAGTTACAACTCACAACGTAGTAGATGCATTGAGTTGCAACAGCCAAACCAACTTGACCGAATGTAACCATACAGTGAAAAGGATAGTCCCTGCTCACCATACAGCAAAGATGAGTTGCAGAAAGACACTGCAAAAAGACTGTCAGAAAGTTAGCTTTCAACCAACAAGGCCTTTGTCGGAAATAGAAAACACACACACACACACACACACAAGACCACAGTCTCTGGGAGCTGGAGCGAAACTGCAAGCAGCAGTCATTATGGGAGAGCAAGCATGTGAGGGTAAGGAGGAGGCTGTGATTGGGGGGGGGGGGGAGGGGGACAGTAAAGTGCTGCTGGGAGTGTGCAGGTTAGACGGAGGGTGGGGGCTAATGGAAAAGGAGAGAAGTAAAAAAGATTGGGCCTGTTGGTGGAAGAGAGGGCTATGTAGTCCTGGACTGTGAACAGGGAAGGAGCTAGATGGGTAAGGACAATGAGTAACGAAGGTTGAGGCCAGGAGGGTTATGGGATGTAGGATGTATTGTGGGGGCATTCCCACCTGTGCAGTTCAGAAAAGCTGGAGGTGGCAGAATGGATCGAGATGGCATAGGCTGTGAAGCAATCATTGAAATGAAAGATGTCATATTTGGTGGCGTGCTCAGCAAGAGAGTGTCTTCACCATGGATGTGACCCACACGTATGCATCAAGAGGTTGGGTGTGTGTGTGGCACAGAGAGACCAGAATATTGTATACAAGTTGGGTGAGCAGCTGTTTTGAACTTGCTTTCTGCAGGAGTTTCGAGTTCTTTCCACTTTCACCCTGCCTTCCTCCACTGGAAACTAGCGGAGAAGGCTTGCACGATTCCCTTCTCTTCTCTGAATTGTGAGTGCTACAATGCCGCCTTTATTATGAGGGAGCTAGATCTTGCTCTCACTTCATTCCGATCCTCTGCCCCAGCACCAGACGCCATCCACATTCAGATGTTGCAGCACCTTTCTTTTGCGGACAAGCAGTTTCTGCTTAATTCGTTCAACCACATTTAGGCAGAGAGCACATTTCTCGGATGCTGGCATGAAGCCACCATCATACCCATACCTACACCCGATAAGAACAAAAACCTTCCTTCTAACTGCTGCCCCATCTCTCTTATCGGCTGCGTTTGCAAGGTGATGGAACGTATGATTCATGCGTGGCTGCTATGGTGGCTCGAGTCTCGCAATTTACTGACGACTGCACAGTGTGGATTTCGAGTGTGACGTTCTGTAGTTGACCATCTCGTTACTTTGTCCACCCATGTCATGAATGGTTTTCTGAGGAAATTCCAGACTGTGACTGTGTTTTTGATTTGTAGAAGGCCTACAACACACGCTGGAGAGCTGGTATCCTCTGTACTCTTTACACATGGGGCTTCCGTGGCCGTCTGCCCTGCTTCAGGCATTTTTAACAGACAGAGTTTTCATGGTGCATGTGGTTCTACCTTGTCGGTCACATTTATCCAGGAAAGCGGTGTGCCTCAGGGTCCCGTCCTGAGTATCATCCTCTTTGCTATCGCCATTAACCCTATAGTGGCCTGTCTCCCATCGGGCATCTCCAGCTCCCTTTTTGCTGACAATTTCGCCATCCATTGCTGTTCTCTTTGGACCTGTCTCACTGAGCAGTGTCTTCAGTGCTGTCTTGATCATCTTTACTCCTGGAGCATTGACAGTGGCTTTCCCTTTTACACTGACAAAACTTCTGTATGAATTTCTGGTGACACAATTGGTTTCTCCCACCATCTTTACATCTTGGGCCCTTCTGTTCATTGAAACTAAGAAATTCCTGGGGCTTATACTTGATAGGAAACACTCCTGGTCCCCCCATGTGTCTTACCTGGCAGCCCGCTGTGCACGGTTCCTCAGCGTCCTACGTGTCCTCAATGGTACTTCCTAGGATACCGATTGAACCACCCGCCTCTGTTTGTACTACAAGTGCTTAGTTTATGTGTCGGCATGTCCATCCATCTTATGCCGTCTCAACACTATCCACCGTTGTGCCATCTGTTTGTCCACGGGCGCCTTTTACACTAGCCCGGTTGAGATCTGTATGCTGAAGCTGCCGAACTTCCACTGTCCTACCTCTGTGACTTTCTTCTCAGCAGGTATGCATGCCATTTGTCAGCCATGTGTGGCCACCCATCCTTTGCCTCCTCCTTTGATAATTCCCTTGATCACCATTATGGGGAGCGTCACTCTTTTCTGTTACCTCCTGGAGTCTGCTTTTGGCACTTGCTAAGGCAGCTTAACTTCACACTATCTGCACATTTCCCGAAGGGTGTGAACCCTTCACCAAGTTGGCTTCGTTCGCTTCCTAAGGACACTACTCCAGCCTCAGTCTATTGCCTTCAGGTTCATGACCTTCGCATGGAACTTCGAGATAGTACCTTCGTACACACTGATGGCTCTCAGAATGACTGTGGGGTCGGGTTTGCCTCCGTCATGGACACCCGTGTCTTTCAATATTGGCTTCTGGCACACTGCTCAGTACTCACAGTCGAGCTCTTCATCCTGTATCAGGCCAAGGAGTACATCTGCCGACACAACCTTTTCAATAGTGCCCTGTGTTCAGACTCACTCAGCACCCTTTGAAGTCTATGTGCGCTGTGCACTGCCCATACCTTAGTGCCTGCAAGTTACTATATTCCCTCCAATGATCTTTGTGTTGCCATCTGTCAGGAGGTGGTGTCCCTTTGACATCACCTCTTCACGGGAATATGCTCCGGCTTATTAACCCTTTCCCAGTGGCTTGGATGACCTCCTCTCGGCCTCCCACTGGGATTAGCTCATTTTAAGAGGGGCTGCGTATTGGGCACTGCCTTTTTAGCCAATGTCAATTGATAAGTGGCGCTACCCCACCACTTTGTACACATTATGCCCAAGTTATTACCGCTACTGGGTATTGCCCTCCAGCATAATTCTACGGACCTAGGAACCTGCTACACCGTATGTGCCATTTGGCTTCTCCCACCCAACACCAGTCCCTCTGAACTGCGAAGATGGGAACTTGCACTCAGACACATCCTTTCATCCCGCCATCCCCCTGGACTAAACCTACGTTAAACCACCTCACTCCCATTTACTCTTCAGTCTTCTCCTCTTTCCCTTTCCTCTTTAGCCATTCATGCATCTTTCCATCCTACATCTTTGTACCATATACCTCTTTATTTCTGTATGCGTCCTCTTTGGTTTGAAGCTGGCACAGTACTTACAGTAGAATATCTTTGCCTTCCCTCTGACAGCCATGCCTCCATCCTTGCTACCCTCCCTGTTTTCCTTTCCCTGTTGCTTCATAACATGGATTGTGAGTAACTAAATCCACTTTCCCTTCTACATTTTACTTTTTATCAATCAAAGCAATATGGCGATGGCCACTTAATTTTTAGTTTTAGACCTCTGAGTCTGTATGGTTTCTTTTTTTAGCCCATTTTCCACATGACTGGTTTTAGCTGTCTTCTGTTATGTCCGTTGGGACTGACGTAAAGTTGTTTTTTTAACTCCTTTCTGTCTTCGTGTTCTATTGTTTTGACTTGGGCGCGTGTGACCTCAGTTGTTTTTTACAGCCATCTCAGTGAGCCAGTCATCACTTTGGTGGAACAGATGGGGGCAAGCAACAATAAAATAACTAGGTATGAACTATCAGTTACTGCTGCAGATGACTATAAAAATTCCCAGCAATGAATCACCGATTCAAGAAATGTATTTGTGTGCTGAAGATCACTGTGAAGGTGATAAGTGTGTGTATATATATATATATATATATATATATATATATATATATATAATTTTCTGTGTTGGGGTGGGGATTGTTATCTTCCTGTTTTTCTAGATGTACAGGGGTCGCAGTAGGCCAAAAATATGTATTAATCTTGGTCATACCTCTTTCTGGTTCATACTTGTAGTATTAGTCTGACTCTTACCATCGGTAACTTACAAAACTAATGGCATAGTTTATATTGGGTTGTTAAGAAGATAAATAGGTAATGTAATAGTAAAATAATTTATTGTAGAAAGTAATACATCTTTAAAGTGGCAGGGCTATTATTGGCATTAAGTATGCATGTACTCCTTTGTTGGTTTATCACGTTCTCTAACGTATGTTGAATACATCTTCTTGTAGAAATAGTAAACAGCCAGTCAGTTGCAAAATAACAGCCGATTTACAGAGTGAGAGCTGCTCAGTGCCCTTGCACATTGCCCCAACACAGCGCCTGGTCCTGATTGGATTCATAGCCATATGATTAAACATCTCTCATCTGACTAAAAGCTACATATCCTCATTATCTGGTGTGATGACGTCTTTCCATCCCAATGGTGAGAGAGTACCACCATACCAGTGCTCAAAGCCTGTAAAAACTGCTTGATGTGGATAGCTATTGGCCCATCAGCCTCACCAACATTCTTTGTAAGCTGCTGGAATGTATGGCGTGTCAGCAGTTGGGTTAGATCCTAGTGTCACTTGGCCTACTGTCTCCATGTCAGGGCAGCTTCCGCCAGGGTCGCTCTACCACTGGTAATCTTGTGTCCCTCGAGTCTGCCACCCGAACAGCCTTTTCCAGATGCCAACACCTCGTTGCCTTTCTTTTTGACTTGTGTAAACCATACGACACAACCTGTTGACATCATATCCTTGCCACATTGTATGAGTCGGGTCTCCAGGGCCCGCTTCCAATTTTTTCCAAAACTTCTTGGCGCTTCGTACTTTCCGTGTCCAAGTTGGTACCTCCCATAGTTCCATCCATATCCAGGAGAATGAACCCAGTGACTGCAACAGGCCGAATATGCATCTTGCCTGAAAATGACAGGATCAAAACCAACAGAGCCTTTACAGTTAATTCCAGTTTATAAGAAATTGTGATATACACAGCTGTCCATAAGTGTCATGTTGGAAGTAAATGTTTTGAAATTAATTTGGTGATTTCTTAATGTAGAACATTTGATCCCATGATGATGATGCCAGAATGAAACTTTCGGAGGTGTAAGACTCTAGTGCAGGGAAATCTTATAATCATTTTTTTTTTTCAAATTTTAAAAATATGGTGTTTTTAGAAATTAAAAATGTACTTAAATTTTTAAAAAATTAGTTCTCTTACCCTATCATGTTTCATGCCAAATGAAAGGCCATCTTCAAGAGCTTTAATATGACACAATTTGCAAGTATGTATCTCATCTGGAACGAGAGAAAATGGCAGTGTACTACTCCAGTGCTTAGAAATTTTTAATAAAAATTTGAAAAGTCAGGGCTTAAAAATTTATTAAGCCTTGGTTTTCGTTCATAACTATGTAGGGACACTGTGTACTTCTAGTTTCATCAAAATCTGAGCACACCAAACTTAATCAGTGTGTTGATTTGACTGACACGGAATGACCCAACAGTATTTCCTGCTGACAGGAGCAAGTGAACAACCTGGATAGTTTATGTTTCTACCATTCGGTAAGCTAATACTTCAGTGAATCTTGATGCCGGCATAGGCTGCAGAAATGAGAAATGATTAGCACACCAGGAAACACAATCAAGCATGAACAGAGCATTATTCCTATTTTGCAAAATGTCATGTTGCCAAGGTGTCTATTGCAAGTCATTTCAGAAACTTCTAGCATGTCCACTATGGTGTCGAAAACTGTTTCTGAATGTATTTTTTGAGGCTGCATGAATTAAAATTGGTCTCGGAATCAGTAGGTAGCAATCCTACTTGGAGACTCTGTGGCATTGAAAGCACAGATTAAGTTGTCATACTATGTTTTACCATCTCCTTTCATATGAGCAGTGGGAGGGTGACGTTCATTAAATTTTTGACTAGCTGTGAAGTAAAATAGCAGCCTTTGCTGTGCCCAAAATTGTTGGGTCTAACGAAATAAACTGCAAACTCCTAGTTCGACCCAGAGCTGCTTGTTTGCTGCCACCTCAGTACAAAAGCTTGCCAGCTGTGATGTTTGTCCTAAAGTTGAAAAACTTACAGTCTGAGAATCTACGAGTTCTGCTGTTTACATGTAAACAAGATAACTATATACTGTACTAAAAGAGTTCTGTGGAAGTAGTCAACCACATGATAGTTCAGAAAACTGGAAATTCTAATAGGATACAGAGTGACTGGGAAAGATAAGCTGCTGTATTTGTCTTTACCATAGTTTTCTGAAGCTCCTCCTTGTGAATGTCAAGAAACTTTTGGCTGATTCTTTAACTGACCTGTATCTGAAATAAGATTACTACTTTTTTTCAAGAGACATTATTTGACAGATAGAACATTGGTGGTGGGAGCCTTTTCTTGTCTTCTTTTGGTGGTAGAATGTAGCAGAATTATGGCAAAAATGTGTTAGGTTGCCACTGAGCACCATTTGGTTATTTGACTCACTGCCTTCAAACACTAGTACCTTCAAACTCTTAGCTTTTGCAATGTAGGGTACTGGAGTTTGCACACATCCTGTTGTAATGAAACATTTTTAATTTGTTCCATAAAATTTCAGGTGAACTGCTGGATGTCAGTAAAGTGCTATCACAATATTTCAGTGCAGAGTCTTCTGGCCATCTTCAGTTCTGCTGGTAATATTATACTGGCTGCCTTACTTATAACTCCACCAGCTCTTGTGGTGTACCCAGTTGTCACTGTGCATGGGTTGCTTGAGCACATGGAATTCCTTGGCAGTGACTAGTCCCTTTCTAAGACCTCTACCCTGACTGCATTTCTCACTTCCCCTTGTAATACCCCACACACTCTCCTTCTACATGCTTCCCAAAATCAACAAACCCCAAAATCCTGGATGTCCCATTGTAGCTAGTTGTATCCTCTGAAAGAATTTCGGGCCTCATTGACAAACACTTCCAACTAATTGCCCAAAACCTAACTTCCCATCAAAGAGACTCTCCACCATCTCCACCCTTTCACCTTGTGGATCTCTGCTCTTCATTGTTATTACCACCTGGCTATACATCAACATCCATCATGCCCATGGTCTTGCCCCTATTGAACACTATCTCTCCCAACATCCCTCAGACTCCAAACCCACTACCTCATTCCTGGTACACATTATTAACTTTATCCTTATCCACTACTACTTATCCTTTGAAGAGAAGGTACACAAACAAGTCCGCAGCAGTCATGGTCACCTGCATGGCACCCTCCTGTGTCAACATGTTTATGGCTAATTTAGAGGAAACCTTCCCAGCCTCCCAAAACTCCAAACCCCTTGTCTGGTTCAGGATCATTGACAATATATTCATGGTCTGGACTCGATGCGAAAATACCCTGTCCTCATCCTTTCACAACCTGAACACCTTCTATATGAAGATGGTATCTGTTCTTTCAGACATGTCCAAAAGAACAGATACCGTCAGTGACCATGCAGCTCTCTTAGAATGAAATGATAATTAAATCAAGACCCGCAGCTGTTGCAGGCGTTTGTATACATCAATGGGGACAGTTGAAAATGTGTGCTCTGACCGGGACTTGAACCTGAGATCTTCAGCTTACATGACAGATGCTCTATCCATCTGAGCCACCCAGGGCACAGAGGATAGTGCAAATGCAGGGATTTCTCCCTTGCACACTCCCCGTGAGACCCACATTCCCAACTTAATGTCCACACACTACATTCGTAGTGCCCCTGCCCATCCCACTCATTACTCACGGCAGACAATATTACTGAGTACCATAAGAGTTTGGGCAGTGCATGTGCATCGGCACAGAAGATGGTCAATGGCCGGTTAGCCTTAACTGTATGAAGATGGTATCTGTTCTTTCGGACATGTCCATAAGAACAGATACCATTGAACTTCTTCTTCTGTGCTGGATGCACATACATTGCCCGAACTCTTACAGGACTTGGTAAGATTGTCTGCCATGAGTAATGAGTGTAATGGACAGGGGCACTACGAATGTAGTGTGTGGACATTAAGATGGGAATGCAGGTCTCCTGGGGAGTGCGCAAGGGATAAATCCCTGCAGTCGCACTATCCTCTGTGCCCTCGGTGGCTCAGATGGATAGAGCATCTGCCATGTAAGCAGGAGATCCTGGATTCGAGTCCTGGTCGGGGCACACGTTTTCAACAGTCCACGTTGATGTGTACCAATACCTGTCAACAGCTTAGGGTCTTGATTTAATTATCAGTTCATTGAACACCTTCTCTCCCATGTGCTTCACTTGGTCCTCCTCAACCCAGCATTCCACCTTCCTGTACATTGACCTCTTCCTCTCTGATGGCTCCATCTGCGACTCTGTCCATATTAAACCAAACAACCACCAACAATACCTGCATTTTGTCAGCTGCCATACCTTCAACATAAAAAAAAAATTCTTCCCATACAGGTTAGTCAGTTGGGGATGGCGTATCTGCCGTGAGAACAGCTCCCTTGCCCAATATGCTGAAAGCCTCACAGAGGCCTTCACAGACAAGCACTATCCCCCAGATCTTGCCCGCAAACAGATTAACCGTGCCCACCCACCAATCCTCCCACCAGCCCCAAGAACCAACTACAAAAGAGCACCCCATCTGTTACCCAATGCCACCCCAGACTGGAACAACTGAATCACATCCTATGTCAGGGCTTTGATTATCTACCATTATGCCCGGAACAAGTGACTTCCTACCAGTGATATTTCCCATCCCTCCTAAAGTGGTGTTACGTTGCACACCCAGCCTCCAATAGTATCCATTCCTATGCCACTCTCATTCCCAACATCTTGCCACAGGGATCATATCGCTGTGGAAGACCCAGGTGCAAGATTTGCCCAATCCACGCACCCTGCAGTTCCTATTCCATTCCTCTCACAGGTTTATCCTAACCTGTCAGAGGACACACCACATGTGAAAGGAGTCAAGTCATATATCAGCTCTACTGTAATCCTTGTGCAGCTTTTTATATTAGTCTTACTACCACACAGCTCTCTACTGGGATTTACGACCACTGCTGGACTGTGGCCAAGAGCAAATTTGACCACCCTTTGGCACAACATGTAACTGAATTAACATGCTTGAGTTGAGTGGCATCTTCACTATCCGGGCTTCTGGATCCTCTCCACCGCTACTACCTTTTGTGAACTGCACAGATGGGAGTTATCCTTATGACACATTTTCCGCACCTGAAATCATCCCTGTATCACCATAAGTTAGTCTGCTGCACTCACCCTAACCCAAAAGTTTGTGTCCCCATTGTCCTGTCACTCCTCCCAATTCACATCCTCTGTGCTCATTGTGCTCCATCTCACCCAGTGCCACAAGTCTTTTTCCCCCCTCTGTTGCTCTCCTTTTCCACTTCCCATTGCCCCCCCCCCCCACCCCCACCCCCCTGCCCC
Organism: Schistocerca gregaria; assembly: GCF_023897955.1. Lineage (NCBI taxonomy): Eukaryota > Metazoa > Arthropoda > Insecta > Orthoptera > Acrididae > Schistocerca > Schistocerca gregaria. Next base: position 519,827,417 of record NC_064924.1, read on the forward strand.
CGACCCTGATGCAATGCCAGGCAGCCTTGTTGGCAACTGTCTAGTCCATGAAAATTCTGTGAGGCAGCACTTACTCTTCTCTTCACACCCATACTTTACTATCCCCCTCCCCCTTTCTCCTCCCACCATTTCCTGCTACCCTTCTTCAGCCCCCACCCCATCGAATTCCAGAGTGCTAATTGTGCTGAACACACCATTACATTCTGGTCGCAGCTGTGGGAGAGAGCAGTCATGTATGCACAAGATGTGCTTGCTTGTGTGAATGTGTGTGTGCGTGTGTGTTTTCGTTTCTGAAGAAGACTTCAGCCAAAAGATAAGTGTGTAACAGTTAAGAGTCTTTTAGTAGTTATAACAGTCTTGTAGTTGCGCCCGTCTGCAATTCAACATGTCACCTTTATGGTGAGTAGTAATCTATCCTTTTCTTAATATTATTGATAGTTCACTGTATTATAATATAGTTAAGAAGAATTACTTAACTTTGTTACAAATTATTTCCACAGGAATGTCATGAGTATTTAATGGCTGTTTGTGAACCTTAACATGTCACTTGACACAGAAAAAAATACAAGTCTCACTCAGAGTATGTTTAACAGTAACTATCACATAGAATTCTGGATTAAACATTGGTCACACAGCTGGCCTACTGGAAGACGATGCTGTCACCTTAGTTGATGGTCACGGACTAGGCTGAGCTTTGCTGTGCTTGGCTGTAAGTAGAAGAATAGTCGTGGCAGCAAAGCGAAATGTTTCTGCATGCGACTTCATCGGTGTTGCTCATTCATCGATGAGGTTTGAGGTGACTATGTGCTTTCATGGTTGTTTTATGAGGTACCAACCTTGCTTTGGCAAGGTGGTAGGTAGGAATTACTAATTCGCGTATGCATATTTACAAATTAATTTGTGATGTTAATTTAAAATGACTCTTTTTCATATCATTGCTATTTTTTGTGCAAGTGATCCATGGCATGTGAAATTCACTAACTGACTTTCATTTATCAGCATGAAGCTAGATTCAATGATGATTGGGAGCTGTTATTTAGGATGTCTTCTTCTGTCAAAAATTTTAATATTAATTTTCTTTCTCTTTCTTTCTGAATAGATGTATCAGCAATTTTTAATGTGACATATAGTTGCATCATATGTCCAAGAATCAGAAATAGTTCTTTTTCTCCAACTCATAATCAAACCTATTGAAGAATTTCAACATTTGAAAAGTAAATAAATTTTTTTTTGAAAATTAGAAAGTGGTTCTCTGCAAATAGACTTTCACTAAACTTAAATAAAACACATTACAAGAAATTCTGCACTGCACCAGGCATTATTGCACCGTTATAAAGAACACACAGGGTGAACAATAAAAAACAGTGATTCAAATTATTAAGTATTAAAATCGACAGGAAACAGAGCTGAAAGTCGCAGTTTAAGGATCTTCTTTAATGTCTGAGCTTTTAAATTGTGTGTTATGGATACAATCAGCACTTTGAAATGAAAAGGTGACAAATTTGAGTCTGTGTCCTCTGGATCCTTCCTACCAACACCAACTTTTCTGAATTGCACAGCTGGGAACTCTCCCTGCAGAATAGCATATGTTCCTGTACCCCCTGGCCTCAACCTTCGCTGGTCTGAGTCCTCTACTTAGCCAACCCCTACTCTCCTCCCACTCCATCACAACGCTGCCTCCTATTTCACCAACACACCCTTTTCCCTTCTCTACTTCTCTCCTTTGCCCCTCTCCCTACCAGCTTCCTGACTGCACCTAGCAGCCCTTCCTATCAACACCATGTCCCTGCATGCTCCTACAAACAGTACTATACACCTTTCCCCAACTGACCTGCTATCCACCCCCCCCCCCCCTCCCCATGTTTCCTTCAAACCCCCACCACCGGATTGCTGGTCCTATTGGGTGCAGTTACAGCTCAGTTTGGCCACAGTGACCATTGGCTGTGTGTGTGGCTGTGTGTGTGTGTTTGTGTGTGTGTGTGTGTGTGTGTGTGTGTGTGTGTGTTTGTGTGTTTGTGTGTTTTCTACTTCAGAAGAAGGCCTTTGGCCTAAAGCTGAAACATACAGCAGTCTTTTCGAACTTAACACATGATTTCAAATGTTTTTAAACTTTTCTTGCTAAAATCCTCCACAGAACAATCAAAGGGGAAAGGTTTATTACTTACTGCATTTTCACTGTCCTTGCAGTCAAACTTAACCATCAGAAACAATATTTTCATATATTATTTCTTTGCTGCTAACTCTGTAACACATTTTGCAGTCATTATCCACACATACCACTGAATGTACCTGCAAAATTATATTTTTGTGTGACATGTTTTGTGAGATATGACATCATAAACATTGAGATGCATGAAAAACTAGCTTTCCTTACAATGAAATGCAAATTCCCAGACTATACTCATTTAGTGCATAATTTGAAGCTAGTGAAACCCAGCATAATTAGGATTTTGTGTCTTCAGCTGTTTTACATGTTTAATATCAAATATATAACAGATTTACTCGTTTATATAGTAGTAAGATGTATGAAGCTGTTTTACCCAAGGGTGTTGAGTCACTGGATACATTATCGTCTGGGGTAACTCATCATTGAGTAAGAAATTGTTTAGAAGCATGTAATAAGTATTATATATGGTGCCCACTCTAGAATCTCTTGCAGACAGGTCGTTAAACACTTGAGTACACTAATAATAGCTACACAGTACATTGGCTCCCTTGTGAGGTTTATTTACAGTGATCAGTCACACTTGGAAGACAATAGTAACATTCATAAACAGTTCTTCACCGAGTCGGCAAAGAAGGGAACATACAGAAAAGACTGACATGAAGAAGGGACAGTGTGATAGGACTTGTGTTAAGACATCAGCAAATAATGTCCATGGTACTATAAAGAGCCATAGAGGGCAAAAACTGTAGGGCAAGACAGAGATTGGAGTACCTACAAAAAATGATTGAGGATGTTGGGTGCAAATGTTACTGTGGGATGAAGAGGTTAGTGCTGGAGAGGAGTTTGTGGCAGGGTAATAATTTCAACTACAGTATTGCTATCCCTTGTTGTGTTTTTGTTAATCTTCAAAAGATCACAAGGCAAATAGTGACGTATTTCCATGACAAATTTACAGCTTACTCCTCCCTGTAATCCTGTCAGACACACACCAACCATCTTCTGCATCTAAATGTTTGAGAGATAAAGCAGTGATAACAAAAGAAAAGGAGAGAGAATACAGAATGCTGACATGTGTAACCACATATAAATTTGAATATTAATCATCAGAATAAAAAGCATTTAACTACTTGTGTCTCGTCTCACTAAAGACATTGCGGCACTTGTGCTTCTTGTGTTACTTCCAGTAAATTTCTAAATTACTTTAAATTAATCTTTTATACCTGATCTACTGCCCGAGATGCCTACTTTGCAAAAAGCACTGCTGTTTCATATTGATTTATGCTTAATTCCCACTTTTATAGATTCTTATTGCTGATTTTGGAATAGTAGTAAGATCATATAAAGTTCTAAATTTTGTCATCGAATTTTATGAGTAATTTCATTTAACAGACATTTCCTTGTCATATTGCATTGCAGCCTTGCACAGATATTTCATAGGTGTTGCCTGTGGACTAACGCTAAAAGATTGATTGGAAGTTCAGTTGATGATGTCGTGGGAAAAAGATAGGTTACACACTTCTTCATTGCCTGTCACCATAACAGAGGTGAGATCCAATTGTTCCATCTCACTGAACTTGAAAATGTTGTCTCGGTGCAATGTATACATTCCTTATTTGGAAGTGTGCATTGTGATAATGTTATCTGGTTAAGGAGATTGTGGAAGTTATTTGTTATATTGAATTGTTTACTTGAAACATTTAGAAGTAGTTATTTCCAGTGTTTGAAAGTAAATATTCCTTCTTTAGAAGCTAACACAGAAAAGAGAGAATAGTAGAAAATAAAATAACACATAAATTAGATAGAAAATTAATTTATTCGTAATTGAGTATGCATGGAATCAATAAATATAAAAAAGGAACCAAACGAATGTCCTGCTTAGTCCTGGTTATATAGTTGATAAACCTTTCTTTTTATTTCTCATCTGTTTTGCTTTCAAAAGTTTGACACTTAGAATTTATTTTGCATTGTTCCTGTTAGCTGCACTGCAGTTATCATTCTGGTGAGTACTTCTATTTTTTACATTTCACTGTACTTAATGCTTGATTTTTTAAACATTTTATAGGAGACTTTTATTTCAGTTGTATTTCAGATATCATAAACATATTTTATTTATGTAAGTGTATGTTTTGTGTATACTTAAAATATGATATAAAAAAGGAAAATGTAGTTACTGCTTTTGATATAATATCACAGTGCTTGCCTGTTCTCAGACAAGAAACATTGTGTCACTTGTTCATTACCATGTTGGACTAAGGCTAACTGTAATGTAATAGCTTTGAATGAAATAACAGACCATGGAATGTCTACATTATCATTTTAATTGTGTTTTCCATTACTTTTTATTTTCAAAAAAAGAGCAATACCGTGTGTTATTGTAACACATGAAAATTAATTTGTGTTATAGTGAGGCTGAATCATAATTTGTTGATTGGGACAAAGTTCAGTAAAACATAATTGATGTAGTAGATTGACCTCCTTTACAAACTGTGAATCGATTATGAAACAAAGCAATAAGCATGAATTACCAATTTACCCGGAATTAATACTGTTAGAGAAAACTTTAGCCCCAATTTCAAGAAAATAGCCCTACAGAAACAGCCTATGTTAATGTAAAAAAACAAAAGTAATGTACAACAATATAATGTAATAGGAGGCATAAAAAACTACTCACTAAGTGGCAGGAGAACACACATAAATGAAGGTTATACTTTTGCAGCTTTCGAGCCAGTGGCTCCTTCTTCTGGCAGAAGGTTGAAGAGGAAGGAAGAGCAGTGACAAAAAAGGACTGGAGAGATTTAGGAAAGTGGGTAGATTTTGAAAAGTCACCCAGAACTGTGGATCGGTTGAGACTTACCAGATGGGATGAGAAGGAAAAACTGATTGTTGGGGACTACACCATATGAGATTTGGAAGCTGAGAGCTTAAAGACAGAAAGATAGCGTAATATGCAAGGCAGAGATTACTGCAAAAACATAGTGCTCGAGTTAATGTATGAAGACTATATACATCAGTTCAGCAGCTTCCATTAGACTTCTTCAGGGCAATGGGACATTCATAATTTGAAAGAGGAATTAGGGAAGTACATTCCATATCAACAGAACTATTGTAATTAGTTTCCAGATCTTTAAACTGAGAAAAAGAAGGAATATGTGTTAACGTTATGTACCTGAACCTCATTGAGTAAGTACCAGACTATAAAATTCAAAGATGTATGGTTCGATCTCCACTCAGCCCTTGAATTGTTTCTGTCACTTATCATTTCTTATGCCTCTGCAACTGATTGAATGTGAAAACTGTGAAGTTGCTCCATGGGTCATAGTACACAATAAACTGTAGATCCTGGCTGGGTTAGTTCAGAGATTGGGGGAAATAAAGGGAATATCATCATCTTCATGATGACTGTACCCACTAAAGAACTGCAATGTTCAAACGAACCTACAGTTTGAGTACAGCTGTACCTATATCTGAGCCATCTACAATTTGCCAGTGACATGTTTGCATCTAATACAGATAAAATTCCACAAAACATGAAAGAACATGGTGGAACAGATCTGAAACAGATTTATAATCAGTTTGTGCTGCTTGTTTTGACTTAAGGCAGTAAGACATTGATTTTAAATGTAAAAACCATTACAAAAATGACAATTCCTCAGTGAGAGTATGGGAATCACTAGCACCGTCAGGAAAACAACCAAATGTACACTCCTGAAAATTGAAATAAGAACACCGTGAATTCATTGTCCCAGGAAGGTGAAACTTTATTGACACATTCCTGGGATCAGATACATCACATGGTTACACTGACAGAACCACAGGCAACAGAGCATGCACAATGTCGGCACTAGCACAGTGTATATCCACCTTTCGCAGCAATGCAGGCTGCTATTCTCCCATGGAGACGATCGTAGAGATGCTGGATGTAGTCCTGTGGAACGGCTTGCCATGCCATTTCCACCTGGCGCCTCAGTTGGACCAGCGTTCGTGCTGGACGTGCAGACCGCGTGAGACGACGCTTCATCCAGTCCCAAACATGCTCAGTGGGGGACAGATCCGGAGATCTTGCTGGCCAGGGTAGCTGACTTACACTTTCTAGAGCACGTTGGGTGGCACGGGATACATGCGGACGTGCATTGTCCTGTTGGAACAGCAAGTTCCCTTGCCGGTCTAGGAATGGTAGAACGATGGGTTTGATGATGATTTGGATGTACCGTGCACTATTCAGTGTCCCCTCGATGATCACCAGAGGTGTACGGCCAGTGTAGGAGATCGCTCCCCACACCATGATGCCAGGTGTTGGCCCTGTGTGCCTCGGTCGTATGCAGTCCTGATTGTGGCGCTCACCTGCACGGTGCCAAACACGCATACGACCATCATTGGCACCAAGGCAGAAGCGACTCTCATCGCTGAAGACGACACGTCTCCATTCGTCCCTCCATTCACGCCTGTCGCGACACCACTGGAGGCGGGCTGCACGATGTTGGGGCGTGAGCGGAAGACGGCCTAACGGTGTGCGGGACCTTAGCTCAGCTTCATGGAGACGGTTGCGAATGGTCCTCGCCGATACCCCAGGAGCAGCAGTGTCCCTAATTTGCTGGGAAGTGGCAGTGCGGTCCCCTACGGCACTGCGTAGGATCCTACGGTCTTGGCGTGCGTCACTGCGGTCCGGTCCCAGGTAAACCGGCACATGCACCTTCCGCCGACCACTGGCGACAACATCGATGTACTGTGGAGACTTCACGCCCCTCGTGTTGAGCAATTCGGCAGTACGTTCACCCGGCCTCCCGCATGCCCACTATACGCCCTCGCTCAAAGTCCGTCAACTGCACATACGGTTCACGTCCACGCTGTCGCGGCATGCTACCAGTGTTAAAGACTCCGATGGAGCTCCGTATGCCAAGGCAAACTGGCTGACACTGACGGCGGCGGTGCACAAATGCTGCGCAGCTAGCGCCATTCGACGGCCAACACCGCGGTTCCTGGTGTGTCCGCTGTGCCGTGCGAGTGATCATTACTTGTACAGCCCTCTCGCAGTGTCCGGAGCAAGTATGGTGGGTCTGACACACCGGTGTCAATGTGTTCTTTTTTCCATTTCCAGGAGTGTATTTGGGGAATAGCTGGGGCATGTGCTATAATTATAGCTAATAAAAATGAAATCAAACTGAGCAGACCTGTAACCAGATGTAATATAAGAAAAAATTAGAATGATGACCTAATGGATGGCGGTTTGTATGGTATTAGAAAACAGGTAAAAATTGTATGAATCCTAGAGTGGAAGAGTGTGATTGTTGGAGAAGTCCACAAGAGAACTTCATCCAGTGTTGAACCCTGAAGGCTGATGATGGTATGATCCATAAGAGGACTTCACCCAGTGTTGAATCCTGAATGCTGACAATGCTGTGATAATGGTGATGAAAGTGTCATGTAGTTAAATAAATATGAATATAATGTATGAATATGAACATAAGAAAGTGATGTAGAATCAAATTTTCCACTATAAATTTAAACTTTGTTACATATTTTCATTTTTAGTTAATATTACAATAAAGGAAACTGCAAGATGCAAACAGTAACAGAAGCAATGATGGGCAGTCACTCACCTGCAGCTAGTTGATGCATGACATGTAGACAAGTGTGACAACATAGGAAATTTCACTTACAGCAAGCTACCATTCACTCTCAGTTAAAGTGTGAGCATGGGTGCACAGTTATCCACACCCACCCTACACCTCCTACACACACACACACACACACACACACACACACACACCATAGTAACTCTGTCCTAAGACAGACGTATTTTTAGTTAAAATGTGTAGTGACTCGTAGTTTCATGTTGGGAAGATATTAATGTTAAGTTACAACCAGCCATCTCACAAGATGTGTTTTATCAGCCTGCTTTCTCTCAGAAAAGTATTGAAATGTATGTTTGCTTTCCTACATATAAGTGCTTCAACGGTACACAGCGTTTATAACTTTATATGGTGACATTATACACGTACTTGACATGCACTTCTTGCACACAAAATCCAGGAGTTCATAGGTAGCAGAGTGCATATTGAAGACATATTCTTTGACTTCAAGACGATGTTCAGTACAGTTATGTAGTGTCGTGTTGTGAACAGAATATGGACAGCTTTATGACGGCATTGAAGATTTCTTAGCAAATAAATATATCAGTCTCATAGGGAATATATCGTCACTGTTCACAATATATGTAAATGACATGTTGGATAACATCGGAAGCTTCATGTCAATATTTGTGTACAGCGCTTTTCGCTCAATAAGAGCAAAATCACAAATCAAAAGATTCATCCACAGTGGATGTAGGGTTTTTCTGTCACTTATCTCTTCTTTCACCCCTGGCAAAAGGAGGGGCAGGTCATTGCTGTTCCCTTTTTAATCTTCTCGAACATGTCCCTCTCTCTCCTCCACTAGGATGCAATTAATATCTGTAGCTACTAGAGCTATGATAGTTTTCTGCTGATAGTTTTGTGTACCTGTATGTCTCTGTCGACAGCACTACATATCTCGCTTTCTGGAGGTAAGTACTAGCCAGCAGTTATATCTCATTTTAAAATTTTAGTTTAAAGTCATTGTAAGTAATATAAATAACCACAGTATAATGAAAAGGATAGTTGCTACTCACTATATGGTGGAGATACTGAGTCGCAGAAAGGCACAACAAAAAGACTGTCGGAAAGTTAGCTTTCAGCCAACAAAGCCTTTGTCAAAAGTAGGACCCCCCCCCCACACACACACACTTGCAAACAGAACTCACACACATGTGACCACACAGCCTCTGGCAGCTGGAGTCTGGCTCCATGGCTGTAGCTACCAGAAACTGTAATCATGTCTGAGAGAGTTGCAGTTGTGTGTGTGTGTGTGTGTGTGTGTGTGTGTGTGTGTGTTTTTGGCAAAGGTGTTGTTGGCTGAAAGCTAACTTTCCGACAGTCTTTTTGTTGTGCCTTTCTACGACTCAGCATCTCCGATGTAAGGTGAGTAGCAACTATCCTCTTCATAGAATTGTTACTTTCCATCCTGAATTTGCCATTGCTTAATATGTGGAGTCACTCATAGAGGGAGCAGATTTTTGTTCCCTGTGATTGGGCAGCATTTTGGAGGACCCTGAAAAGATAGATTTGGAAGTTTATACGTGGAGAGGTTCAGAACTAATACCAGGCTTGGATGTGCAACAAAAATTTTAATACAGTTTTAAAATATAACACAGTATGGATAGATAAAAAAATCTGTCCATCAAGTGGCATCAAGAGAAAGCACATATAAAATATATAAATAAGCCAAGCTCTCTGAGCCAGTGGCTCCTTATTGTGGCCAAAGGGTTGGGGGGAAAGGAAGAGTGATTAAGAAAAAGGATTGTCAAGGTTTAGGAAATGGGGAGAGTTATGGGAAAGTTGCTCTGAACTCCGAGTCGGGGAGACTTACTGCGCAGTATGAGAAGGAAAGACATGATTATTTGTGCATGCACCAGATTGGATTGCAAAACTTAAGAACTTAGAGGAGTGAGGTGGGGTAATAAGCAAGACATTGATTACTAAAAAGACATTGTGCAAGAATATGCCATCTTGGCATAAGGGTTAGTATTCACTAAAGTGAGGTGTCGCAGGATGTGGGTACTGCGATGTTTGCGTAAATCTGTTTAAGATTAACCATTAATACGCGCTCATTTGGAGATAGATTGGTCGAAATCTGACGAAGGGTAGCGGTTTTAAGGGCAGAGGGAAAAAAGTGCCAAGGGAAAAAAACCTCTGCGATAGTTAGGTCGGGTGGTAAGAGCAGTAGCGGTTGTCTTGCTGCCTGTGATAGGTTGTGCAAGGATAGGCTTTGTTAGTAGTGGGTATCATGCATGTCGATACCTTGGCGTAGTGTGTTGTGCTGCTCGGCAGCTGGTGCTGGGTGCCGGTACAGAGTCCTCATTCAGTGTCAGCAACCTGCAACAGTTAGGTTTGTTATCGATCTTGTGTCCGATAGGTCATATACCAGAAGCACAGTGTGAGGGAATGTTGGCAGATTGTTTGTGCGCCTGTGGGCGAGCTCGTCGGTGTCCCTGCTGTGGCCTGTTGGTCGGGTCTAATATCAGCTGGTAGTTGCCAGTCAGTGTTCCTGATATGCAGGGGCTTACCGACGTTTGTCGCTGTTTGTGTATGTTAGTTTACCATAGGTGGCTATGCCCTAGCTAGCAGTGTCTTTGGCCGCTTGTGCTTCCACCTGTGGTTGTGATCGTAGTTTCCCAGAGTGAGGATGAAAGGATTGTTCGAGTGTCAAGAGTTCCTGTATAGTCGTGTAGCGTGTTTTTTGAATACTTCATTGAGGGTATCAAGACGGTATTCATGGTGAAGATCCACAGTGTGTGTGTAGCGTGGAGTGTTGCTAATGATTCATAGCACCTTGTTCTGTATGATCTGCAGGCGGCCCAGTCGTGTAGGAGCTGCATATCCCCAGACGGGAGCTGCGTACGTCATCAGAGGTCTAATCAGTGTCATGTATATGGACCTCGACACCTCCTATTCAGTGTGCTTTCCCTGTTGAGCATTGGGTAGAGCTGGTTGAGCCTTGCGTTTGCTCGGTTGGCAACGTATTTGATGTGGTCCCCCATGTAAGTTTCCGGTCCAGTCAGACACCAAGGTACCTGACTTTCTCTCGGAAACGTATTGGGTATGTATGTAGTGTTATTGGTTTACAGTGTTGGTGTTTGCGCAGTAGTTTCGGTCTGCGTGTGAACAGAACTGCTTCACACTTGTTGACGTTTACTTTAATACGCCATCTCTCCAACCAAGGCTCAGCTGTTCTGAGTGCTGTCTGTGTTCGTGAATTGATGTTCGACGGTTCCCAGTCTTGCGCGAGGATGGCTGTGTCATCCGCGTAGACGGGTAACGTCGTGTTTTGTTTTTCTGGGAAGTCATTAATGTACAGGTTAAACCAGATGGGCCCTAGAATGCTTCCTTGGGGTACTCCAGCTTGTATACCGTGTTGTGTTGATTGTTTGTCCTGCACGTTAGTGTTGAAACATCTGTTCGTGAGATACGAGTGTATGAGATGTACTAATCCGTCCGGGAAACCAGCTTCGCTTAGTTTGCGTATGAGTCCATTGTGCCAGAGACGATCGAAAGCCTTTTCGATGTCTAGGAACACGGCCCCTGTGGCTTTGTTCATGTTGTAGCCGTGTGTTATATGTTCGACTATGCGGAGGAGTTGTTGTGTTGTCGAGTGGTGATTCCTAAAGTTGAATTGCTCCAGCCTTAGGGTGTCGTTGGCGATGCAGTGCCTAGTGATACGTTTTAGTATTACCTTCTCAACAATCTTGCTGAGCGAACACAGCAGACTGATGGGTCGGTAATTTTGTGGGAGGGAGTGGTCTTTCCCTGGCTTCCTGAACATCAGGACCTTGACCGCCTTCCAAAAGCCAGGGAAGTGTGGGTGTGTCAGGATGGCATTCGTTAAGTGTGTGAGGTATTCCACGGCTTTATCCGTGAACTCCTGGAAGAACACGGTTTTGAATGCCATCAGGCCCAGGGGCTTTTCTAGCGTTGGTGTGCTTCATAGCCCATGTGATTTCATCAGTAAGAGTGGGAATCCAAGTGCTTTATATATGGCAGATAGGTGGGGAGGGCAGGGGAAAAAAGACCGGTTGGAAAATAATATACAGAAAGGTAATAGGGATCAAAGAAAAGAAATAGTTATTGAAAATGCTGAGACAACAGAAATTAATGTAAATTTAGGCCAGGAGCGTGGCAAGAACAATCAGTGGAGCTACGACAAACTAGTGCCAAGATGGCACACGTAATGGGACAGATATTTGAGATCATGTTGTAGAGCATGCTCTGGAACAGGATATTGTGTATTACCTGGAAACACTCTCTGTTTATGCCCATTCATTCTAACCAATAAGCTATACCAATTTAAAAGGCTGAACAGTGTACAAGACATGTTTTTTCGCAGGTGACTCTCCTTTTTGTAACATAAGTTCTACCATTTACAGGGCTTATATAAGTGGTGATCAGAGGATGCATCAGACAAGTCTTACAGCAGGGATAGTCACACAGTATGAGCCTTAGGGTAGAGAAATAAGTGCAGAAGGTGCGTAGGGTCTGACTAGGATATTGCAGGACATGGTTCTAGGTCATCATCATTTAAGACTGATTATGCCTTTCAGCGTTCAGTCTGGAGCATAGCCCCCCTTATAAAATTCCTCCACGATCCCCTATTCAGTGCTAACATTGGTGCTTCTTCTGATGTTAAACCTATTACTTCAAAATCATTCCTAACCGATTCCAGGTACCTTCTCCTTGGTCTGCCCCGACTCCTCCTACCCTCTTCTGCTGAACCCATGAGTCTCTTGGTTAACCTTGCTTCTCCCATGCGTGTAACATGACCCCACCATCTAAGCCTGTTCGCTGTGACTGCTACATGTATAGAGTTCATTCCCAGTTTTTCTTTGATTTCCTCATTGTGGACACCCTCCTGCCATTGTTCCCATCTACTAGTACCTGCAATCATCCTAGCTACTTTCATATCCGTAACCTCAAACTTGTTGATAAGGTAACCTGAATCCACCCAGCTTTCACTCCCATACAACAAAGTTGGTCGAAAGATTGAACGGTGCACAGATAATTTAGTCTTGGTACTGACTTCCTTCTTGCAGAAGAGAGAAGATCGTAGCTGAGTGTCCACTGCATTAGCTTTGCTACACCTCACTTCCAGTTCTTTCACTATGTTGCCATCCTGGGAGAATATGTATCCTAAGTACTTGAAACCGTCCACCTGTTCTAACTTTGTTCCTCCTATTTGGCACTCAATCCGTTTATATTTCTTTCCCACTGACATTACTTTCGTTTTGGAGATGCTAATCTTCATACCATAGTCCTTACATTTCTGATCTAGCTCTGAAATATTACTTTGCAAACTTTCAATCGAATCTGCCATCATAACTAAGTCATCCGCATATGCAAGACTGCTTATTCTGTGTTCACATATCTTAATCTCACCCAGCCAGTCTATTGTTTTTAACATATGATCCATAAATAATATGAACAACAGTGGAGACAGGTTGCAGCCTTGTCTTACCCTTGAAACTACTCTGAACCATGAACTCAATTTAGCGTCAACTCTAATTGCTGCCTGACTATCCATGTAAAGACCTTTAATTGCTTGCAAAAGTTTGCCTCCTATTCCATAATCTCGTAGAACAGACAATAACTTCCTCCTAGGAACCCGGTCATATGCCTTTTCTAGATCTATAAAGCTTAGATACAATTCCCTGTTCCACTCATAACACTTCTCCATTATTTGCCGTAAGCTAAAGATCTGGTCCTGAGAACCTCTAAGAGACCTCAAACCCACACTGATTTTCATCCAATTGGTCCTCAACTAATACTCGCACTTAACTTTCAACAATACCTGAGAAGACTTTACCCACAACACTGATTAAAGAGATACCTCTGTAGTTGTTACAATCTTTTCTGTTTACATGTTTAAAGATTGGTGTGATTACTGCTTTTGTTCAGTCTGATGGAACCTGTCCGGACTCCCAGGCCATTTCAGTTATCCTGTGTAGCCATTTAAGATCTGACATTCCACTGTATTAGAAGAGTTCCGACTTAATTTCATCCACCATAACCGCTTTATTGTACTGCAATCTATTGACTATTTTCTCCACTTCCTCAAATGTGATGCTATTTCCATCGTCATTCCTATCCCATTCTACCTCAAAATCTGAAACATTACTGATTGTATTTTCACCTACATTGAGCAACTCTTCAAAATATTCCCTCCATCTGTCCAAGGTGTCCACAGGATTCACCAGCAGCCTTCCTGGCCTGTCCAAAATACTTGTCATTTCCTTCTTACCTCCCTTTCAAAGACTGCTAATTACACTCCAGAATGGTTTTCCAGCAGCTTGAACCATAGTCTCCAACCTGTTTCCAAAGTCTTTCCAAGATTTCTTCTTGGATGCTGCTATTATCTGTTTGGCTTTGTTTCTTTCTTCAACATAACTTTTTCTGTCTACCTGAGTTCTAGTATGTAGCCATTATTTATACGCCTTCTTTTTCCTTTTACAGGCTGCCTTGACTGTGTCATTCCACCAAGCTGTTTGCTTCATCCTACTTTTACACATTACTATTCCAAGACATTCTTTAGCCACTTCTAGTACTGTGTCCCTGTACCTTGTCCATTCCTTTTCCAATGACTGTAATTGACTACATTCAACTACCTGGTACCTTTTCGAGATTGCTGTTATGTACTTGTGCCGGATTTCCTTATCCTGAAGTTTCTCCACTCTTATCCTCCTACATATCGACCTGACCTCCTGCACTTTCGGCCTCACAATCCCAATTTCACTGCAGATTAAATAATAAGTGTCATCAAAGAATCCCCTGAATACACGTGTGTCTCTCACAGCCTTCCTGAGTTCCTGATCTGTTATTATATAGTCAATGACAGATCTGGTTCCCCTGCCTTCCCAAGTATACTGGTGAATGTTCTTATGTTTAAAAAAAGGAGTTTGTGATTACTAAGACCATACTGGCACAGAAATCCAAGAGTTGTTTCCTGTTCCTGTTGGCCTCCATATCCTCTCCAAATTTACCCATAACCTTTTCATACCCTTCTGTTCGATTTCCAATCCTGGCGTTAAAATCACCCATGAGCAGAACACTGTGCTTGTCCTTTACTCTAACAACTACATCACTGAGTGCCTCATAAAAACTATCCATCTTATCTTTTGATCTGTCTTTCACAATGCGAATATACTGACACAATCCTAATTTTCTTGCTAGACACTGTCAAATCTATCCACATCAGTCGTTCGTTTACATACCTTATTGCAACTACGCTGGGTTCCATTTCTTTCCTGATGTAAAGCCCTGCACCCCATTATGCTATTCCTGCTTTGACTCCTGACAGGTAAACCTTGTATTCTCCCATTTCCTCTTCTTTCTCACCCCTTACCCGAATGTCACTAACAGCTAAAACGTCCAGCCCCATCTTACTTGCAGCCTCTGCCAGCTCTACCTTCTTCCCAGAGTAGCCCCCATTGATATTAATAGCTCCCCATCTCATTACCATTTGTTTGCCAAGTCATATCTTAGGAGTCCCTGGTTTGTCAGTTAGAGGTGGGACTCCGTCACGTCCAAAAGCCTGAGGCATTTTGCTCTGATTGTTGCAAGCATCATATTTAAAGTACCAGGGCAGCAGGTTGCTAGCCTTACTTGCCCCGAGTCCCATTGGGTTTTACCCCTAACGGCTGAGGGACTAACCGGTGGATTTGGTAGTCAAGGTGACCACGACTCAGAATATGTCTGAGATGCCCAGGCTTATTCCAAAGTAACTGGTATCCCGACTATCGGAACCACTTACTTGGCCACTCATACGTTGCCTGTGGTTCATGAACTAGGATATGACTACAGGAACCCACACCATGAACCACTAGGGGTGGTGGGCAAAATTTCAGACAGAATGGATGTCATATCAGGGTAAGATTTTAGGAAGTCATAACCTTGTTGAAGTAGCTCATTAATAAATTCAAGACTAGGGTGGTAGGGAGTGACAAGCGGCGTACCCTTAAATCAATTTTTTTAGAGGGATCAGCAGTACCAAGATTTGATGTGGTGGTGCGGGAAATCTGCTTTTGAACTAGGCTCGTGACATAATTAGGACAGTGAAGGTTGATGTGAGAATGGACGTGTACTGCTGTAAAGAGTTTGCATCTGAGCAAATACGTGTGCCTCAAATGCCACTACTGTATGAAAGGTAATGTTTGACATGAAAAGAATGGCAATTGTCAAAATGTAAGTTCTGTTGTTTGTTTGTAAGTTTAATGTGAACAGAAGTGTGAAGCTGACCCTCTGTGAGCTTGAGGTCAACATAAAGAAAAGTGGCAACACATTCAGGGTAAGATCATATGAAATTTAATTGGGAGATTCCAAAAATTTTAACAGATCAGTCTCGCCAGAAGTCCATTTGGCAACAGTGTCATCAGTGTATCTTAACCAAACCAGCAGCTGAAGTCTTACTGATGCAGAGCATGCTCTACAACATGATAGTCCTAATCGTGTTGCTTGTTTCATCACATATGCCATCTGAATTCTCACTCTTAACATCAGTTTCTCAGAACTCTGCAGTTGGGAACTGGCATTACAACGTGTGCTTGTTTTTTGCCGCACACGTGGCCTAACTTTACATTAATTACTGTGGTCTCAGCATTTATTTTCAGTAATTACTCCTGTTCTTCACACTCTGTTATTTTCCTATATCTTTTATTTTCCAACCTGTCTACCATGTATAATTATCATAGCTTTCCACTTTTATCGAGTCTCGCACGTTTTTCAGTAATCTGTGTCATGTGTATTCCCTTCTCCTCCATCTATTAAGTTCTCTGGTTTTCAAATCTCATCCCATCTGGTAAGGCTCCCCTGACCCAGGGTTCTGGATGATTTTCCTGAAATCTCTCTATTTCCTAAACCTCACCAGTTCTTTTCATTCACCCCTCTTCCTCCTCCTCCAACCCTATGGCCAGAAGAAGGAGCCACTGGTTCCAAAAACTCTGAAATGTAAATACCTTGGTATGTGTTTTCTCCTGCTGCCACTTAGTGAGTAGTTTTTTTATCCATCCGATTACATTATATTTTCAAAAATTGATTATTTCCATGTGCGTATGTATATTGTATTTTCAAACATTAATTATTTTGTTGATACAGTACAGTTTTAAATCCTATATTAGGACAATGAATTGTCCTGCTTCATTGCTGTCGGGCTTATTACTGATTTTCCTTTACCGTCAATTAAAATTTATCCCCCAATCTGTATAGCTTGTTGAATTTTTTATACCTAAAAGAAAGAAAAAGAAAAAAACTACATAACCAGAACACCATAAGTTGCAGTGGAATTCCAGAAAGTTGAGTAGTGTTTTCAGTCCTGCTTATCTCTGACTACTACAACCCACTTCCATTTTAATCTGCTTACTCTTTTTCAGCCTTGGATTCTCTCTACAGTTTTTACCTCTTCAGTCTTGCTTCCATTACCAAACTGACAATTCCTTGATGCCTCAGTATGTGTCCTATCAATTGAATTCTTATTTTGGACAAGTTGTGTCATAAATTTCTTTTTTCTCCGATTCGGTTCATTACATCCTCATTTGCTGTTTGGTCTACCCACCCAATCTTCAGCATTCCTCTATCACCACTTCAAAAGCTTATATTCTCCTCTTGTCTGAACTGCTTATTGCCCACATTTCACACTTCCTGCCCAATAAGACACTTTACTATTGATAATATCTAGTTATTTTGAACTAAATTAGTTATTCCATACAGACATGTACTTCAGTGTTCATTAATATTTATTTATCTTGCTATTTCATTTCAATATCTATTACATGTTAAAGACTTCGTGATTAATACAGCAATAACAATCAAGTAATGTAATTATATCTTTATTCACAGTAAGATATTGTTCGCTCCTTGATTTCCTGTGGGTTGTATATGTGTGAAGCAACCTTTTACAACAAAATGAATTCCCACATATTTGTCTAAAGTGAAATAAGGGAACAAATTGTTTCTTGTTTTGTGAAAGTCAGTAATGTCAAACTAGCAAAGTGTTGATATTTTCTGTATGTATTTATATGAGAGATTAGAGACAGATTAAAGTTTTTCCATTTCATATTCATCTGCCAAAAATGTAGAGGAGTAGCCTGATAGCAACTTGAATGCGCGCGTGCGTACACACACACACACACACACACACACACACACACACAGGCGGGGGGGGGGGGGGGGGAGAGAGAATACCTTGTGCATCCTACAGTATGCTGACTATCACTTGGTGCACAGGAATCCAAAAGTGTTGTATTTATGGAAAATATTGTTACTATACTATTAATGCCGCACACTTTATGATCAATGTAGTTTGTGCTAAAGATCATGGCACACAGTTTACGCACATCGCACCTAGAATCACTGTTTACACTGGTGAGCATCACTATCTCAACACTCCACAGTGACTCCTCTAGTTCATGTTAAAATTTTTATGTCATATGTATTAATTCCTATAGTAATAATTATTTTTAATGATTACAGAGTGAAGCATTTGATTCTGGCTGATCCTTGGGGCTTTCCTGAGAAACCCCCAGAAGCCTCCTCAAGAACTCTTCCGTTATGGGTCCGCGCTATTGGTTATATGCTGCAACCGTTTAATCCGTTGTGGCCTGTCCGTTTGGCAGGGCCTTTTGGTGAGTCGTAAAAATTATTGAAGTTAATTTATTCTCTCTCTCTCTCTCTCTCTCTCTCTCTCTCTCTCTCTCTTTCACACACACACACACACACACACACACACACACACCATTGGCTGCAGAAATAACCAAATAAGCATCCGGCAGACAAATATTAAAGAAAAAGTTCAGCTTTTATATATCTCTAGGATGCGACTGTGTAATGTATGAGGGAGTATGTTGTATCATACTCGATAATATTCAGAGAGATGCAAAAAGTCTAACAGTATGTGTAGTGTTGTGAAAGTATAGTTTATTTGGTGAAGTTATATAGCACACTTTTTCCAGTACAAATTTTTAAATAAATATATTAAATTTACATTTGAATTAGTAAGAAGACAGAAGCAAGAAAGTGAGGGATGGAAAATAAAATTGATACTCTACTTGCATAAAGGGCAGCAAATGAAAATACTAGGATGAGAATTTAATCATTTCAAAAGAACATTTGCTTTCATGCATGCCTGCTGTATTTTGCCTTATAGGAAAATGTGGAGGGACAAGAGGCTGACAAAATTATTAGAGTGTGATCGTTTGTGTTCTTATTTATTTTATTATTTCAATTCAAAATGTAGTTCTCTCATTAATTGTTCAGTCTTTTTATGTAACAAAATTAACTTTTATCACATCAGAGGCCAGAATTGAAACTTACAGTGTGTGATACGGTGTTGGCTTCCATGTGAGTCAAATGCCAGAGTGCAGCTCCTTGTAAGATCTTAGCCCATTGCCATTCTGTAATAGTGACAATGCTGTTATATCACACAGGATTATTTAGCCACTTGATCCAAAAACTCATGCTCTGGCGTGCTGCTGTGTTTGCCTGGTTCATTATTCTTGAGCCCCCCCACCCCACCCCCCCCCCTCTCTCTCTCTCTCTCTCTCTCTCTCTCTCTCTCTCTCTCTCTCTCTGTGTCGAAGATGGTCTATTTTCTACAACAGAGCTTATAAGCTCAAAATAAAGCAAAAGTGAAAGCCATAATCCTAGATTGTATCAAATGTCCCTTATAAATATTTGTAATAATATGAAATAGGGGAGATTGTTACTCAACAAGTAGAGCAAATATAGAGCAGCAGGCAGGTACATGGAAAGTAGACTGTTCGATATTATTAATGAGTCAGGTCCAGTCTCTGACACAGGCTATGTGTGAGTGAGTGAGTAGTGAGCGTGTGAATGTGTGCATTTCTGTTTCTGAAGAGGCTCTTTGTCGAATAGCTTAATAATATCCGGCAGTTCACTTTCAATGTGCCAGTCTGTCTCTACAATTAAACAATTAAACATTTATCATTACATGAACAGAATATTTACATTATTTGCATGTATCTGTACATATCTGGTTATTATTATTATTATTATTATTATTATTATTATTATTATTATTATTATTATCATCCTTTCTCAGACGTTATGTCTGGTTAAAAATGGAAAGTGACGCAGACCTTGATCAAGCTTCACTTCCTTTTAACTGTACGGTTTATGTTACATTGCATTTAGGATCTTTCGGGTAATTGAACATGTATCAATAATTACAGATTTTTGTAGTTTTATATATACGTCTGGATGTAGCTGTATTGCGTTGATGTACTGGTGGATATTGCGTGGTATGACTCCTGTAGTTGATAGTACAATTGGTATAATGTCAACTTTATCCTGATGCCCCATGTCCTTGACTTCCTCAACCAGTTGGATGTATTTTTCAATTTTTTTCTCCTGTTTTCTTCTGTATATTTGTTGTACTGGGTATGGATATTTCGATTAGTTGTGTTAATTTCTTCTTTTTATTGGTGAGTATGATGTCAGGTTTGTTGTGTGGTGTTGTTTTATCTGTTATAATGGTTCTGTTCCAGTATAATTTGTATTCATCATTATCCAGTACATTTTGTGGTGCATACTTGTATGTGGGAATATGTTGTTTTATTAGTTTATGTTGTATGGCAAGTTGTTGATGTATTATTTTTGCTACGTTGTCATGTCTTCTGGGGTATTCTGTATTTGCTAGTATCGTACATCCACTCGTGATGTGATCTACTTTTTCTATTTGTTGTTTGCAAAGTCTGCATTTATCTGCTGTGGTATTATTATTATTATTATTATTATTATTATTTAATCGCAGGAAAGTAGGTGGTGGAATGTAAATAATTTCGGGAGTCTTCCAGGCTAAGTTGTGGGTCAGTACTGCCTTATGTGTTCCTGCATTTCTCCAGAACTCAGACTCATCTTTCCTCTGGTCAACTTCTGACACTTTTTCCATTCTTCTGTAAATAATTTGTTAGTATTTTGCAGCTGTAGCTTATTAAACTGACACTTCGGTAATATCACACTTGCTAGCACCTGCTTTCTTCGAATTGAAATTATTTATGTTCTTCTTGAAGCCTTAGTGTGTTTCGCCTGTCGCATATATTTGCACACCAGTTGGGATAGTTTTATCATGACAT
Source organism: Schistocerca gregaria (assembly GCF_023897955.1). Classification (NCBI taxonomy): domain Eukaryota; kingdom Metazoa; phylum Arthropoda; class Insecta; order Orthoptera; family Acrididae; genus Schistocerca; species Schistocerca gregaria. The sequence continues at coordinate 519,848,293 of NC_064924.1, forward strand.
CAAATATAATTTTTGTGTGCATGCAGTCGTCTTCATTAAGCAGTATAATGTCATCGCCTATCATCTCTAGTAGATTACTCTATGCTCTGCCAAGGAAGAATGTAATTAACTCCCAAAAGCAGAAACTCCCATGAAGTTAATGATATATCAAGTAAATTACTAAGCTTTTGTTCTTCACATTTGTGCAAGGTATTTGGTCAAATATGCAATAGACATTTTGATGTAAAATCACCAAAAACCTGCTTTTTGTGTGGATGGTTTAAACATTGTCATCAAGCATCAGCGTTAGACACAATGCACATCAACAACATATATACTTTATTAAGAAAGAAACATATTATAATATGGAAATGCACCTGGAGTATAACGTGATGCATCACATCCAGAATAAAACTGAGGTAGGGCTCCAAACTCAGACCAATTAAAGGTCAGATGTGGTGCATTGAACTATTACTGTAAACAGCAAGTAGCATTAACATCTACACATTCGTCATTGACTCTTTTTTTGTCAACAGTATATATAATTTTGGCATTATTTTGAAAAGGATAGGTTGCTACTCACCATGTTGTGGAGATGTTGAGTCACGGACAGGCACAACAAAAAGCTTATAAGCTTTTGGCCGAAAGTCCTTTTCCTGTAGTGACAACACACCGCACACACGCACGCACGCACGCACGCACGCACACACACACACACACACACACACACACACACACACGTGACCACTGTCTCTGGCTGCCAAACTGCAAGCAACTGTGTATAATGAGAGAAGTAATCTTGATGGTGGGGCTAAGGAGGAGGCTGTGGTGGGGAGGGGAGGGTTTGTCAGTAAAGAACTGCTTGTGGGAGCATACATGGATGTAGTCAGGAGAGGATAGGGGAGGCAGATACAGTCAGGACATTAGACAGAGGAAGGGGGGAGGGAAGGGAACAATAAAGGAGATAAGTAAAAAGACTGCAGGTGCACTGGGGAATAGAAGGCTGTTTAGTGCTCAGCAACTGGGTCGTCAAGCTCTTTCTTGGTCACAGTTTGTTGGTGGTAGACAGCTTCTTGGTCGTCATGCCCATGCAATTTTGATTCACATTATATCAGTGTAGAAACTACATTGTTGTAGCATTATCATAAAAATTATCTTGCAAAAAACCTGTATTTCACAAAATATAAAAATATTTTAGACTGTAAAACTGCTAACCATACATCTTATTTGTGTGTAAAAATAAATAAATATAATAGGGGGAAACATTCCACGTGGGAAAAATATATCTAAAAACAAAGATGATGTGACTTACCAAACAAAAGCGCTGGCAGGTCGATAGACACACAAACAAACACAAATATACACACAAAATTCTAGCTTTCGCAACCAACGGTTGCTTCTTCAGGAAAGAGGGAAGGAAAGGAAAAGACGAAAGGATGTGGGTTTTAAGGGAGAGGGTAAGGAGTCATTCCAATCCCGGGAGCGGAAAGACTTACCTTAGGGGGAAAAAAGGACAGGTGTACACTCACGCATACACACACATATCCATCCGCACATACACAGACACAAGCAGACATTTGTAAAGGCAAAGAGTTCGGGCAGAGATGTCAGTCGAGGCGGAAGTACAGAGGCAAAGAAGTTGTTGAAAGACAGGTGATGTATGAACGGCTGCAACTTGAAATTAGCGGAGGTTGCGGCCTGGCAGATATTGAGAAGAGAGAATATACTGAAGGGCAAGTTCCCATCTCCGGAGTTCTGACAGGTTGGTGTTAGTGGGAAGTATCCAGATAACTCGGACGGTGTAACACTGTGCTAAGATGTGCTGGCCGTGCACCAAGGCATGTTTAGCCACAGGGTGATCCCCATTACCAACAAACACTGTCTGCCTGTGTCCATTCTACATCTACATCTACATGACTACTCTGCAATTCACATTTAAGTGCTTGGCAGAGGGTTCATCGAACCACAATCATACTATCTCTCTACTATTCCACTCCCGAACAGCGAGCGGGAAAAACGAACACCTAAACCTTTCTGTTCGAGCTCTGATTTCTCTTATTTTATTTTGATGATCATTCCTACCTATGTAGGTTGGGCTCAACAAAATATTTTCGCATTCGGAAGAGAAAGTTGGTGACTGAAATTTCGTAAAAAGGTCTCGCCGCGACGAAAAACGTCTATGCTGTAATGACTTCCATCCCAACTCGTGTATCATATCTGCCACACTCTCTCCCCTATAACGCGATAATACAAAACGAGCTGCCCTTCTTTGCACCCTCTCGATGTCCTCCGTCAATCCCACCTGGTAAGGATCCCACACCGCGCAGCAATATTCTAACAGAGGACGAACGAGTGTAGTGTAAGCTGTCTCTTTAGTGGACTTGTTGCATCTTCTAAGTGTCCTGCCAATGAAACGCAACCTTTGGCTCGCCTTCCCGACAATATTATCTATGTGGTCCTTCCAACTGAAGTTGTTTGTAATTTTAACACCCAGGTACTTAGTTGAATTGACAGCCGTGAGAATTGTACTATTTATCGAGTAATCGAATTCCAACGGATTTCTTTTGGAACTCATGTGGATCATCTCACACTTTTCGTTATTTAGCGTCAACTGCCACCTGACACACCATACAGCAATCTTTTCTAAATCGCTTTGCAGCTGATACTGGTCTTCGGATGACCTTACTAGACGGTAAATTACAGCATCATCTGCGAACAACCTAAGAGAACTGCTCAGATTGTCACCCAGGTCATTTATATAGATCAGGAACAATAGAGGTCCCAGGACGCTTCCCTGGGGAACACCTGATATCACTTCAGTTTTACTCGATGATTTGCCGTCTATTACTACGAACTGCGACCTTCCTGACAGGAAATCACGAATCCAGTCGCACAACTGAGACGATACCCCATAGCTCCGCAGCTTGATTAGAAGTCGCTTGTGAGGAACGGTGTCAAAAGCTTTCCGGAAATCTAGAAATACGGAATCAACTTGAGATCCCCTGTCGATAGCGGCCATTACTTCGTGCGAATAAAGAGCTAGCTGCGTTGCACAAGAGCGATGTTTTCTGAAGCCATGCTGATTACGTGTCAATAGATCGTTCCCTTCGAGGTGATTCATAATGTTTGAATACAGTATATGCTCCAAAACCCTACTGCAAACCGACGTCAATGATATAGGTCTGTAGTTAAATGGATTACTCCTACTACCCTTCTTGAACACTGGTGCGACCTGCGCAATTTTCCAATCTGTAGGTACAGATCTATCGGTGAGCGAGCGGTTGTATATGAGTGCTAAGTAGGGAGCTATAGTATCAGCGTAATCTGAAAGGAACCTAATCGGTATACAATCTGGACCTGAAGACTTGCCCGTATCAAGCGATTTGAGTTGCTTCGCAACCCCTAAGGTATCTACTTCTAAGAAACTCATGCTAGCAGATGTTCGTGTTTCAAATTCTGGAATATTCCATTCGTCTTCCCTGGTGAAGGAATTTCGGAAAACTGCGTTCAATAACTCCGCTTTAGCGGCGCAGTCGTCGATAACAGTACCATCGGCACTGCGCAGCGAAGGTATTGACTGCGTCTTGCCGCTTGTGTACTTTACATACGACCAGAATTTCTTCGGATTTTCTACCAAATTTCGAGACAATGTTTCGTTGTGGAACCTATTAAAGGCATCTCGCATCGAAGTACGTGCCAAATTTCGCGCGTCTGTAAATTTTAGCCCATCTTCAGGATTTCGCGTTCTTCTGAACTTCGCATGCTTTTTCCATTGCCTCTGCAACAGCGTTCGGACCTTTTTTGTGTACCACGGGGGATCCGTTCCATCTCTTACCAATTTATGAGGTATGAATATCTCAATTGCTGTTGCTACTATATCTTTGAATTTGAGCCACATCTCGTCTACATTCGCATAGTCAGTTCGGAAGGAATGGAAATTGTCTTTTAGGAAGGCTTCTAGTGGTACTTTATCAGCTTTTTTAAATAAAATTATTTTGCGTTTGTTTTTGATGGATTTGGAAGAAATGGTATTGAGCCTAGCTACAATGACCTTGTGATCACTAATCCCTGTATCAGTCATGATGCTCTCTATCAGCTCTGGATTGTTTGTGGCCAAGAGGTCAAGTGTGTTTTCGCAACCATTTACAATTCGCGTGGGTTCGTGGACTAACTGCTCTAAATAATTTTCGGAGAATGCATTTAGGACAATCTCGGAAGACGTTTTGTGCCTACCACCGGTTTTGAACAAGTATTTTTGCCAACATACCGAGGGTAGGTTGAAGTCCCCACCAACTATAACCGTATGAGTGGGGTATTTATTTGTTACGAGACTCAAACTTTCTCTGAACTGTTCCGCAACTGTATCATCGGAGTCTGGGGGTCGGTAGAAGGAGCCAATTATTAACTTAATTCGGCTGTTAAGTATAACCTCCACCCACACCAATTCGCACAGAGTATCTACTTCGACTTCACTACAAGATAAACCACTACTGACAGACACCAACACTCCACCACCAATTCTGCCTAATCTATCTTTTCTGAACACCGTCTGAGACTTCGTAAAAATTTCTGCAGAACTTATTTCAGGCTTTAGCCAGCTTTCTGTACCTATAACGATATCAGCTTCTGTGCTTTCTATTAGCGCTTGAAGCTCAGGGACTTTTCCAGCGCAACTACAACAATTTACAACTATAATTCCGACTGTTCCTTGATCCAAGCACGTCCTGTAATTGCCAAGCACCCTTTGACATTGCAGCCCATCCCGCACTTTCCCGGGGCCTTCTAACCTAAAAAACCGCCCAGTCCACGCCACACAGCCTCCGCTACCCGTGTAGCCGCCAGCTGAGTGTAGTGAACTCCTGACCTATTCAGCGGAACCCGAAACCCCACCACCCTATGGCGCAAGTCAAGGAATCTGCAGCCAATACGGTCGCAAAACCGTCTGAGCCTCTGATTCAGACCCTCCACCCGGCTCTGCACCAAAGGTCCGCAGTCGGTTCTGTCAACGATGCTGCAGATGGTGAGCTCTGCCTTCATCTCGTAAGCAAGACCGGCAGCCTTCACCAAATCAGATAGCCGCTGGAATCCAGAGAGAATTTCCTCAGATCCAAAGCGACACACGTCATTAGTGCCGACATGTGCCACCACCTGCAGCTGGCTGCACCCTGTGCTCTTCATGGCATCCGGAAGGACCCTTTCGACATCAGGAATGACTCCTCCCGGAATGCACACGGAGTGCACACTGGATTTCTTCCCCTCCTTAGCCGCCATATCCCTAAGGGGCCCCATTACGCGCCTAACATTGGAGCTCCCAACTACCAGTAAGCCCAACCTCTGCGATTGCCCGGACCTTGAAGGCTGAGGATGATCCTCTGAAACAGGGCAGGCAGCTGCATCTGGCTCAGCCAGAGACAGTGCCTGAAACCGGTTTGTCAGACGCACCGGGGAGGCTTTCTGGTCAGCTTCCGGGGACGCCTTTCGCTGCCTGCCACGCCTTGGAACGACCTCCCAGTCAACCACAGGCGAGGGCTCAGCCCCACTGCGGGCAGCAACCGGGGCAACCACAGCGGCAGACCGATCTGGGGACAGACGGGATGAGGTTGACATCCCCGTGATACCCGAGTCCGGCTCCCCACAGTGGTGCCCATTGGCAACAGCCTCAAGCTGCGCGACCGAAGTCAGCGCCGATTGCAGCTGTGAGCGAAGGGATGCCAAGTCAGCCCTCATCCGAACACAGCAATCGCAGTCCCTGTCCATTCTAATCGATGTTTAACAACAGTTACTGAAACACGAGTCGGTGCCTAGATAACGCAAGCGGAACACGCAAAGAATGTATCAACTAACCTGTACAAATGCCTAACGACTGCGCTACAATCTGCTGAATTTACGATTACAGTAACTAAAACTCGAAATTGCACCTCCTATACGAAACTCACACGCAATTTGAATAAGAATCTACGAAGTAAACACTAAAGCGCGATGCTACAACTGTCAAATACTATAATACGCCCGAAATATATGAATTAAACAATGCAAGTACCCAAAAACACGCAAAGAAATTAATTAAACTATGTAACAAATAAGTAAGCTAGGGTTATACGACTTGCTGCTGCAGCTGCTTATCCAACGGCGGCAGGGAGCACACTGACTGGCCAACCGACTCTGGCCGTTCACAACAAAAACAGAAGACAGACGACTACGCAAATGTGCACTATTCAGGTACTAAGGCGCGATGCTACAACCCTCAAATACTATAATACGCCCGAAATATACGAATTAAACAATGCAAGTACCCAAAAACACGCAAAGAAATTAATTAAACTATGTAACAAATAAGTTCATGCGAATGGACAGAAAGCTTCACAGTGTAGGCAGGTCAGTTGGTAAATCACGTGGGTGCTTTCACATGTGGCTCTGCCTTTGATCGTGTACACCTTCCGTGTTACAGGACTGGAGTAGGTGGTGGTGGGAGGGTCCTTGGGACAGATTTTACACCAGGGGCGGTTACAAGGGTAGGAGCCAGAGGGTAGGGAAGGTGGTTTGGGGATTTCATAGGGATGAACTAAGAGGTTACGAAGGTTAGGTGTACGGCGGAAAGACTCTCTTGGTGGAGTGGGGAGTATTTCATGAAAGATGGATCTCATTTCAGGGCAGGATTTGAGGAAGTTGTATCCCTGCTGGAGAGCCACATTCAGAGTCTGATCCAGTCCCGGAAAGTATCCTGTCACAAGTGGGGCACTTTTGTGGTTCTTCTGTGGGAGGTGCTGGGTTTGAGGGGATGAGGAAGTGGCTCTGGTTATTTGCTTCTGTACCCTGTCGGGAGGGTAGTTGCGGGATGCGAAAGCTGTTTTTAGGTTGTTGGTATAATGGTTAAAGGATTCCGGACTGGAGCAGATTCGTTTGCCATGAATACCTAGGCTGTAGGGAATGGACCGTTTGATGTGGAATGGATGGCAGCTGTCATAATAGAGGTACTATTTCTTGTTGGTGGGTTTGATGTGGATGGACGTCTGAAGCTGGCCATTGGATAGATGGAGGTCAATGTTAAGGAAAGTGGCATGGGTTTTGGAGTAGGACCAGGTGAATCTGATGGTACCAAAGGAGTTGATGTTGGAGAGGAAATTCTGGAGTTCTTCTTCACTGAGAGTCCAGATCATGAAGATGTCATCAATAAATCTGTACCAAACTTTGGGTTGGCAGGCCTGGGTAACCAAGAAGGCTTCCTCTAAGTGACCCATGAATAGGTTGGCGTACGAGGGGGCCATCCTGGTACCCATGGCTGTTCCCTTTAATTGTTGGTATGTCTGGCCTTCAAAAGTGAAGAAATTGTGGGTCAGGATGAAGCTGGCTAAGGTAATGAGGAAAGAGGTTTTAGGTAGGGTGGCAGGTGATCGGCGTGAAAGGAAGTGCTCCATCGCAGTGAGGCCCTGGACGTGCGGAATATTTGTGTATAAGGAAGTGGCATCAGTGGTAACAAGGATGGTTTCCGGGGGTAACAGATTGGGTAAGGATTCCAGGCGTTTGAGAAAGTGGTTGGTGTCCTTGATGAAGGATGGGAGACTGCATGTAATGGGTTGAAGGTGTTGATCTACGTAGGCAGAGATACGTTCTGTGGGGCTTGGTAACCAGCTACAATGGGACGGCCGGGATGATTGGGTTTGTGAATTTTAGGAAGTAGGTAGAAGGTAGGGGTACGGGGTGTCGGTGGGGTCAGGAGATTGATGGAGTCAGGTGAAAGGTTTTGTAGGGGGCCTAAGGTTCTGAGCATTCCTTGAAGCTCCGCCTGGACATCAGGAATGGGATTACCTTGGCAAACTTTGTATGTGGTGTTGTCTGAAAGCTGACGCAGTCCCTCAGCCACATACTCCAGACGATCAAGTATCACGGTCGTGGAACCCTTGTCCGCCGGAAGAATGATGATGGATCGGTCAGCCTTCAGATCACGGATAGCTTGGGCTTCAGCAGTGGTGATGTTGGGAGTAGGATTAAGATTTTTTAAGAAGGATTGAGAGGCAAGGCTGGAAGAGGAGGTGGGTCCCACTGTAATGGAGGATCGAACTGTTCCAGGCAGGGTTCAATTTGGATAGTGTCTTGGGGAGTTGGATCCTAATCCTACTAATTTGTACCAAAAGTTGGCATTGATGCACATGACAAAGATTACACTCTATGAGCACCCTCTGTTCCAGGGTGTTCCTCCCATATGTCAGCAATGTTGTGTTGAATTTAGACAGAATCCAAAAGAAACATTATCTTAATGTTATGGGTATCTACAAAGGCCTGGGGTGTACTTGGCTAAGTAAAGGATAATCTGGGTTTGCAGAAGGCCGAAGTCTTCAGACACTAAGTCTACATCGATCAGAGCGCACGCACGCGCACGTACGCGCACGCACACGCACGCACACACACAGTGTATCTCTGCAGTTATTCCACTGTTAAGTTGATGCATTGTTGTTAATTTAACCAATGCATAATTCCCATCTGAAAATTGGCTGAGGACTGACAGTCTCGGGACCAAAAATTGGTTCTTTATATATCCTCACAGTAATAGGCAATGAAACTATACATTGTTCGATGTTTAAGTTACAGAAATTGCGATTAAAACATACCTCTTTCAATTAACTAAATACATCCAAAAATTCCTTCTACTACAAAGGTTAGGCCGAATTATTTGTTTAAATGATGAAATTAACAGACATAGGTACACAAACAATATTTTTGACAAACCAGGTAATTGTTTTGGAATTAATTAAGAGCTGGCTTTGCTAACATGTTTTCGAATAGAGCCAAATAAGTACTTTAAGGATCCTAGTAGTTCTTCTTCCAAATGTTTGTAAGTAGTACAGTTTTTATATTTGTTTATAATTCAACAATAGAATCTAATTCATGAAACAATTGCTGATTTCAACCAATAATGATCTATAGCAAAAGGTATTAACTAGGAATGGTCAAAGTAAATTAGGAAATTAATTACATACACAAAACTAAGCACAAAATTAGACCTATATTCCTTAGGACTGAGGGCCAACCTTTCTCTTTTATGGAAATGCAGATTATGCTTATGCATGTTAATGGTAATTAGGCAAAAATGAAAATAAAATAAATTCAAGAAGGCAGATGGTAAAACAAGAGAGTAAGTGAAGAGATTCCAGCTTGCTTTGTCACAAGTTCATTATTGATTCTGAAATTTTAAAGACACATTTGCAGAATAGGCATGCATATATAGCAAAAATGTAGATATAAGTTCAGAATATAAATAAATAATTACATAAGATACTAATTCGTATAAGCGGTTTTATTGATTGTGTCGTGCAACTGCTGAAACATCAGAATAATTACACAGTTCAGTTGTCTTACTGAGAAAATGGCACCTTTTTTGTTCTGGAAGCCATCCTGATCTGACGCATATCTGCCATCACTGCAGATAACTGTTTGGCACACTGCCATTATTCTATGAGACGCAATCTCACTAGGTGTTCTCTAGCTATTATTCCATTTAAATGGTGCGTTTGCAAGGCTAAAGGTTCTGTGTTACAAATTACATCAAAGGTCCAGTATGAACCAAAACTTTTGAATTATTCAAACTGCGAAGTCCAATATTTTCAGAAAAATCACTCACGATCAAACTTACAATGAACGGATCTTACACAAAAAGCCACTGTCAAGCACCTGAAGTTTGTATAAACTGATCACATACTATTATCATTACTTATTATTATTTGTTTGTTCCTCAATATTCTCAAACCAGACAGGAAAAGACATGATAAATCAAAAAATGCACATATGGTTGCCACATTTAAGCTTCCCCAGTCAATATTTTCTTCCTTTAAACACAGTTTTGATAGGTTTGTTGGGCTTCTGTTTGTTTTTAAATTGTTATTTAATGAGAACAAAGTGATGTTATGTGGAGTGAATGAAAAGAAGTGTTGAACTGACAAGGAAGTTACCTGTCCCCATTACTTAATAGGAAAAACCCATTGTATTAGTTGGAAATAGAAGTACATCTTGGTAAATTAGCAGACTAATATGTAAACTGCAATATGTACACTATTTTAATGGGCCAGGGCTCTTGTAAACTATCAGTGACAGATGACAAAACATTAGCTAATTCTGTCCATAGGAAGAGGAGTGTGTTTTGTCTTATTCGAGAGTTCTCAAACCATTTTCAGTCCCCAGAATGTTCCACTAGTGATCACTTTGCACATTTTCCACACTGCTTACAGTGTAAGGAGGCGTAATAAAACAGTTTCATGTGTGTTAATTGCCAGGGATAAGATTTTCACTCATCTCTTCTTGAACACGTTCAAAATCACTGTATGGGTTCACAAAACTATTCACCCTCTTTATTAAACTGCAGTGTATGCAACTACACAGGGGGCGCCCTGTGTAGTTCGATTGCCACTCTTCTGGCTGTCTTTAGCAGGTCAGGTACGACCCCTGCCTCGCTTACGAGATTATTAGTAAATAGATGAGGGAAGGCATTATAAACAGTCAAGTCACCAGCAGATGCCACAGCGTCTGGCAGAAGGCCTCTGTCAGTTATCTGACTCCTTACCTATAAACTCTGCCAGAGTGATCCCTTCTCAAAAGCCCAACATAACCTCCAATCCCTGTTTAAACCCATAGGCCCTTTCCAGAACATTTCCCCTAAATTCATTTCCCTCGTCACCCCTGTGACATCCCACACACCCACCTATATTGCCCCCAAAATCCACAAACCCAACAGTCCTGCACATCCCACTGTAGCTGATTATTGTGCTCGCACTTAAAAGAATTTTGGCCTCATTGATCAACAACTCCAAGTGATCATCCAAAGTCTAGCCTCACAAATCAAAGATACCAACTACTTCCTTCACCAATTATCCACCAGCCCAGTCAGTTTACTGCCTTGATCCTTACTTGTCACTGTTGATGCCACTTCCCTATACACCAACATCCCTCATTTCCATGGTCTTGCTGCTATTGAACATTACCTTTCCCAACTTCCTTCAGACTCCAAACTTACTACATCATTCCTCATACACCTTACTAACTAATCCTACCACACAACTGCCAGCTACTTCTCCTTTGAAGGGAAGGTACACAAACAAATCCGTGGCATAGCCTTGGATCCTTGGAGGCTTCCAGCAGGTACTAGTATTCTCTCTCCAAAACTACACTAAAGAGAATAGGAGATAAAGCATCTCCTTGCTTTAGTCCACTTTTATTTTGAAAGTAGTTGGATTTCATTCCATTTTGCAGAACTCTGTTTATATCATCATCCAAGCACATTTTACAGATATTTATAATTTTAATTGGAAATTACTGGTCAGTGGTGACATTCCATAGTGTTTGCCTGTGAATGGAGCCATAAAATTTCAAAAAAAAAAAAAAAAAAAAAAAGAGAAAGAAAAAGAAAAAAACTATATTTGTTGCATTTTTTTTTATAAAAAGGCTATAAGGAATGGATAGATAGCTACTTACCACAAAGATGAAATGCTGAGTTGCACACAGGCACAATGAAAAGAATGTTGCACATTTAGCTTTTGGCCAAAACCTTCTTCAGAAAAGAAAACACACACATTCACACGAGCAAGCCCATCTCACACACGACTGCCATCTCCAGTCGTGTGAACCAAAATGTGATGGTCACATTGCATGAAAGCAGCAATCTTGAGTGGGGCCGGGAGCTGGGGGGCCGGGGGGGGGGGGGGGGGGGTAATAGCAGAGTCCCTGTCTGACAGAGCAGGCAGGGACTGGATGGAGGCATGATGAGACTACATAGTGCAGTGTTGGGAGGCAATTGCGCTGGGTGGTTGTGGGGGAGGGAGGAGGGGGGGGGGGGCAAAGAGAGCAGCAGGCTAAGGGAAAGACAGGTTGCTGTGTTGGCAGAAGGTGGTATGCAATGAGAGTGAGGGGATGTGAATGGGGAGGAGGCCATAACACAGAGGAGGCGGGAACTATTGGGTGAAGGGTGCGGGGACAGTAGTTAGAGGCTGAAATAATTTTGAAAGGGGGAATGTGTTGCAGGGATAACTCTCACCTGTGCAGTTCAGAAAAGTTGATGTTGGAGTGATGGCCCAGGTTGTGAAGCAGCTATTGAAATTTAACAAGTTATGTACAGCTGCATGTTGCTCCACAGGTTGGTCTACCATGCTCTTGGCCACAGTTTGGTGGTGGTCGTTCATACTGGTGGACAGCTAGTTGGTAGTCATAGTAATTTATAAACATGTGCAATGTTTGCAGCAGAGCTGGTATATAACATGACAGATTTCACAGGTGGCATGGGCTCTGATTAGGTAGGCTGTGCCTGTGACACAACTGGAGTAGGAAAGGGTGGATTTGGCAGGTCTTACACCTGGGTCTCCCACAGCGATATGATCCCTGTGGCAAGTGGTTGGGATTGTGAGTGACATAGGGATGGACCAGGGTGTTGTGGAGTTTGGGTGGGCGACAAAACACTGCGTTAGGAAGGGTGGGAATGATGTTTGGTAGCGTGTCTCTCATTTCAGTGCACAGTGCAAGGTAATGAAGCCCTTACAAAGGATGTGTTTCATCTGTTCCAAGCTGGAGTGATACTGGTTGATGAATAGGGCATTTCTTTATAGTTGATTATTGGGAATGGTGGGAGGATTGGGAGAGTGTGGGGAAATGGCATGGGAGATCTATTTACAGACTGGATCTGTGAAGGCCCTGGCGAGACTTTCAGCATATTAGACAAGGCAGTTCTTGTGACTGCAGATAAGCCATGCCTGGGCTGCCAGGCGGTACGGGACGGATTTTTGGCATTGTAGGGGTAGCAGCTGTCGAAATGCAGGTGCTGGGGGTGATGTGCTTAATGTGGACTGTTGTGTGGATGGATGCATCAGGGAAGTGCCAGAGGACTGCTGTTGTCCTCTACATACATAGGCCAGAAATCTGTGATGATTCTGTGGTGGGCGGCAAGGGGCTGTAGTTGAGCGACTATAGGAAGATACAAAATGACTTGGACAAAATTTTTAATTGGTGTGAGGAATGGCAGTTAGCTCTAAACGTGGAAAAATGTAAGTTAAAGGTGATGAGTAGGAAGTAAACAAACTTGTAATGTTCAGTTCCAGTATTACTAGTGTCCTTTTTGACACAATCAAGTTGTTTAAATATGGGGGCATAATGTTGCAAAGCAATATGAAATGGAACGAGCTTATGAGAACTGAGCTAGGGAAGGTGAATGGTCGACTTCAATTTATTTGGAGAATTTTAGGAAAGAGTGTTCACTTGTAAAGGAGACCACATATAGGAGGCTGGTGCGACTGTTTTTGAGTACTGCTCAAGTGTTTGGGATCCGTACCAGGTCAGATTGAAGGAAGACAATGAAGGCGGGCTGCTACATTTGTTACTGGTAGGTTCGAACACCACTTAAGCATTACAGAGATGCTTTGAGAACTCAAGTGGCAGTTCCTGGAGGGAAGGGTATGTTATTTTCAAGGAACACTATTGAGAAAATATGGAGAACCATTATTCGAAGCTGACTGCTGAAAGATTCTACAGCTACCCTCATCCATTGCATGTAAGGCCCATGAAGAGAAGATTCGAGGAATTAGGGCTCATACGGAGGCGTATAGACAGTCATTTTTCCCTTGTTCTACTTGTGTGTAGAACAGGAAAGGAAATGACTAGTAGTGGTACAGAGTTCCCTCGGCAATGCACAGAAGGTTGGCTTGCAGAGTTCTGTGTAAATTTAGATGCATGGGATGGTGAAGAGGAAAATGTCTTGGATCGGCCACGTATTACATAGGAATTGTCTGCACAGAGAATCATGGAGAGGAAAGAACAAGGAAAAAGATGGAGGGGAAGAAGAAGGTTTGGAATGCTAACAGATGTGAAGAGTGAAGAAGCTACAAGCAAATGGAAGAGGATGTTCAGAACAGTGTGTCATGGAGGGCTTCCATTTGATACCTGTATTTATTTAATATTCACATAGATTCCTGTTAAAAGCAGCAGAATAAATCTTCCCCCCCTGCGGGTTCGGGGGTACGAATAGGCCCGCGGTATTCCTGCCTGTCGTAAGAGGCGACTAAAAGGAGTCTTCAAAGTTTCGGCCTTATGTGATGGTCCCCACTTGGGTTTGACCTGCCATTTTCAAAATTTCCGTTGTTAGTGCGTGCCATTTGGGGAAGGACGCCTTACGTGGTGTTTTTCTATTGGTCCATCGTGCACCTCCATATTGCATGCTATCTATTGTCGTGTGGAGGGATTTACACCCCATGTCTTCTGGGTTGCCTCCTCGTCTTGTGCGCAATCCCCTTCTTAGCGCCCACAGCAACTGTGGACCCTTTCAACACCTAAAATCCAGCACGGTAGCCAGTCCGTTGTGGTGGGGGTCGTCATGTACCCTCTTGGTGGTAGCCCCCTGACCACGCAGGGATCGCACTACAGATGCCAGAGCTGTTTCCTCCCCATGCATGCTAAGGAGTATGTGCCCATCTTGTCTGGGGCACGGGGACTCCGGGCAATGGGATATCGGCCAGGTACCCGTTGCTTTGGCTGGGTGGCGCCCTTGGGGAAAGCCCTCGTTCGGAGTAGGTGGCATCTGGGCGGATGTGGCGCAATGAAGTGCAATAAATCTCACCAAGCTGGTGGTCGCACTGCCACCAGCGTCTCTAAGCGAGGCAAAATTGAATTCGATGCAGCACAATATGATTCTCAGTCGTTCCCCTCGTTGGCTGCGCCATGGGAGGGACGCAGATCTAGTGCCAAGCAGGAGCCTTATGTACCACAATACCTTGTCTGCAGCAGGACTGATGGTGACTCCTTTCTTTCGACAAAGCCTATGTTTTTTGTGGAACACCTGGAGGATAAGTTTGGGGAAGTGGCGGGTTTGTCTAAAATGAGGAATGGGTCCATCCTCCTCAAGACGGCCTCCCCAGCCCAGTCACGGGCGTTGCTCTTGTGTGATAAGCTGGGAGACGTCCCTGTTACCGTCACTCCCCACAGTAGCTTAAATATGGTCCAGGGGATTATTTACCATCGCGACCTCTTGTTACAGTCCAATGACGAGCTGAGAGCTGACTTGGAACGACGTGGTGTGCATTTTGTCCGTCGTGTGCACAGAGGACCCAAGACCAACAGGGTGGCCACCGGTGCCTTTATCTTGGCCTTCGAGGGTGCTGTATTGCCTGAGAAGGTCAAGGTAATGGTTTACCGTTGTGACATCAAGCCATACGTCCCTCCCCCGATGCGGTGCTTCCAGTGCTGGAAGTTTGGGCATATGTCCTCTCGTTGCCCATCCAGTGCCACATGTCGAGATTGCGGACGCCCCTCTCATCCGATTCTCCATGTGCGCCTCCGCCTGTCTGTGTCAACTGTGGGTAACACCACTCTCCATGCTCGCTGGACTGCCCCGTTCTTCATAAGGAGCGGAAGATTATGGAATTTAAGACCCTGGACCGGCTTACTTATCGCGAGGCAAAACTGAAATTTGAAAGGTTGCATCCTGTCCCTCTTCAAACTTCTTATGCTGCAGCTATGTTATCGTCGCCCTCGCGGGCGGCAGTTGTCGCCTCCTCTATGCCGCCTTCAGTTGGCCCTCGGGGCCGTCCATCTCTGTCTGCCCCCCTTGTGTCTGGGGGCAAGCCTTCCTCTCTTGCCCCCTTAGCAGTTGGGGGCAAACCCCCTTCTGTCACTCCCCCCGCACATGCTTCAGGAGTAACATCTGCTCCAAAACCAGGCGGCTCGATCCCTCCCCCTCCCCCTCCCCCTTCTCTGCCGGCGTCGTCTCCGCCGGCGTCGTCTCTGCCGGCTCCTCTCTCGCGGAAGGGGTCCCTCGGGGCCCTCCCTTCTTCCGTTTCTTCTGCTACCCCGCCGGATATCAGCCAGTGGCTGAAGGTTCATCCACCTGCTGGTCGTAGGGCTTCTGCGTCGTCGTCAGCCTCCGACGCTCCTTCAGAGAAACTCTCCCAGCCCTCTAAGCCAAAGGACAGACGCGAGAAGAAGGACCGGAATGTGTCCAAGAAGAAGGACGCTCCGGCAGTTTCAGTACCGCCTGCTGTCAATAGCTCTGGCTCTGGGGATGCGGTGGAGATCCTCGCCTCTGCCGCGGATCTCGCCCTCACGGAACCCTCGGGGACCTCTCCTATGGACACAGCTGACTCTCGCTCGGTGGCGGCCGTTGACTCTGCGCCGCCGTCTGCCTCTTAGTGGACTTAACGCCCTCCCAGTCCCTTCCTGCTTCCATTCTCCAGTGGAATTGCGGCGGTTATTTCCGCCACCAGCCTGAGCTCCGGATGCTTTTGAGTGTTTCCCCTGTTCTGTGCATTGCTCTTCAGGAAACTTGGTTTCCAGCAATGCGGACCCCTGCCCTTCGCGGTTATCGGGGATACTATAAGAACCGCGCTGACTGTCAACGAGCTTCAGGTGGAGTTTGCCTCTTTGTTCACCACTCTGTCTGTAGCTCACCAGTACCCCTTCTGACGCCTTAAGAGGCAGTCGCTGTCAGGATTGAGCTCTCGCCGGCTATTACTGTTTTCTCTGTTTACGTTCCTCCGTATGGGCAACTCCCCCGACATGTCTTGGCTGCGCTGCTGGCTCAACTCCCGCCGCCATTGCTGCTTCTGGGCGATTTCAATGCCCACAACCCTCTATGGGGTGGGACTGTCTCCGATGACCGTGGTCGCGCTGTGGAGCATGTGTTGGCTCAGCTCGACCTTAGCCTCTTGAACACCGGTGCTCCCACGCATTTCAGTGTGGCCCATGGCTCGTTCTCGGCCATCGATCTCTCTCTTTGCAGCCCCGGACTTGTCCCATCCCTTCACTGGAGAGTTCATCCTGATCTGTGTGGTAGTGACCATTTTCCCATCTATTTGTCACTGCCCCAGTGTCATTCTTCTGGGCGCCTGCCCCGCTGGGCTCTCAACAGGGCTGACTGGCCGGCTTTTACTTCCGCTGCCACCATTGCTTCTCTCCCACAGGGTGACATTGACGAGGTGGTCCGTGTCTTGACCTCGTCAATTATTTCTGCGGCCGAGACTGCCATCCCTCGCTCTTCTGGACTCCCTCGGAGGAAGTCTGTCCCCTGGTGGTCGCTGGAGATTGCTGAGGCTATTCGCGACCGTAGGCGGGTTCTCCAGCGTCATAAGCGGCACCCGTCTCTGGAGACCCTCATCGCCTTTAAGAAGCTCCGTGCCTTGGCCCGTCGTCTTCTTGCACGGCGTAAGCAGGAATGCTGGGAGAGGTACATTTCATCCTTGGGCTCCCGTGTCTCCCCGTCGCTCGTGTGGTCCCGCATCCGGCAGATTTATGGATACCAGACCCCTATGGGTGTCCCTGGAATCTCCCTGGACGGCGCTGTCTGCACGGACGCCGCCACCATTGCTGACCACCTTGCCACGCACTTTGCTACGAGCTCTGCGACTGCAACTTACCCTCCTGCCTTTCGCTCTCTAAAGGAGCGCGCCAAGCGGACGCCGTTATCGTTCCACACACGTCGTTCTGAAAAATACAATGCTCCTTTCAGCGAGAGGGAATTCCTCGCTGCCCTCGCCAATTGCCCTGATACAGCGCCAGGACCGGACTGCATCCACGCGCAGATGCTGAAGCATCTCTCCAGGGACTGCCAGAGACACATCCTCACCATCTTTAACCGCATTTGGAGCGAGGGCGTGTTCCCGTTGCAATGGCGAGAGGGTGTTATCGTTCCCATCTTGAAGCCCGGTGCGGACCCTCTGGCGGTGGACGGCTATCGTCCCATTACACTAACCAACGTTTTGTGTAAATTGCTTGAACGTATGGCGGGGCGGCGTTTGTGTTGGGTCCTTGAGTCGCGCGGTCTCCTCGCTCCCTCCCAGGGTGGCTTCCGTCAGGGCCGGTCTGCTGCGGACAATTTGGTGCGGCTGGAATCTGCTATCCGTACGGCCTTTTCCCGCCGTCAGCATCTCGTTGCTGTATTTTTTGATCTGCGGAAGGCATATGACACAACATGGAGGCATCACATCCTTGCTACGTTGCGCGAGTGGGGTCTTCGTGGTCAGCTTCCAGCTTTTCTTCAAAACTTTTTATTGCGCCGCTCTTTCCGGGTGCAAGTCGGTGCCGCCTTTTTTCCAGGAAAATGGGGTCCCGCAGGTCTCGGTATTGAGCGTTTCCTTATTTCTAGTGGCCATTAATGGTCTGGCTGCAGCTGTGGGGTCGTCGGTGTCTCCTTTGTATGCCGACGACTTCTGCATCTCATTTAGCTCAACGACTACGGGAGTCGCCGAACGCAGGCTGCAAGCAGCCGTTCGCAAGGCGGCATCATGGGCTCTGACTCATGGATTTCAGTTCTCTGCGGCCAAGACTCGAGTTATGCACTTCTGCAGGCGTCGGACGGTCCACCCTCATCCGGAACTTTACCTCGACGGTCACCTACTTGAAATGGTGGACACTAGCCGCTTCTTAGGACTCGTCTTTGATGCCCGGCTCACATGGGTTCCTCATATTACTCAGCTGAAGCAAAAGTGCTGGCAGCACCCCAACGCCCTCCGCTGCCTGAGCCATGCGTCTTGGGGTGCAGATCGCAGCACGCTGTTGCGATTGCACAGAGCCCTTGTGCAGTCCAGGCTTGATTATGGGAGCCTGGCCTATGGGTCTGCATCGCCCTCAGTGTTGATGTTGTTGGACCCCATACACCACTGTGGGGTTCGGCTTGCAACTGGTGCTTTCCGTACGAGCCCCGTGGATAGTCTGCTGGTGGAGGCCGGGGTTCCCCCGCTGCGGATTCGCCGCCACCGACTGCTCGCCGACTATGCTGTCCACGTGCATTGCTCACCGGGCCATCCCAATCATCGCCTGCTTTTCCCTGCCAGGGTCCTCCCTCTGCCCGACCGGCAACCTAGGTCTGGGCTTTCCATTGCTGTCTGTGTCCAGTCCCTGCTGTCGGAACTGGGGTCGTTCCCTCTTCTGCCGCCCTTCCGGGCCTGTGCACCCACGCCTCCCTGGTGTATGACCCGTCCGTCCGTCCGCCTGGACTTGGCACAGGAACCCAAGGACTCGGTTCCGCATGTGGCCCTCCGTCACCGTTTTCTTGCGCTCGTCGCCTCATTTTCAGGCTGTGAGCCTGTCTACACTGATGGTTCCCTGGTGGATGGTCGTCCTGCCTACGCTTTTGCTCACGCTGCCCATGTTGAACAGCGCTCCTTGCCGGCTGGCTGCAGTATTTTTACTGCAGAGCTGGTGGCCATATTGCGCGCTCTTGAGCATATGCGTTCCTGCTCAGGTACGTCCATCGTCATCTGCAGTGACTCCCTGAGCAGCCTCCAGGCTATCGACCGCTGCTATACCTCTTCTCCTCTGGTATCCTTTATTCAGGAGTCTGTTTTTGCCATTACCCGCTCTGGTCGTTCGGTGGTCTTTGTTTGGACGCCAGGTCACGTTGGCATCCCGGGGAATGAACGTGTCGACAGGCTGGCCAAAGGGGCGGTCGACGCCCCCACTTTGGCGATCGGCCTCCCGGCTCGTGATTTGCAGCTGGCGTTGCACCGTAAGGTGCTTCAGATGTGGCGTGACGAGTGGCGTAGCCTGACTTCTCCGAATAAACTGCGGGCTGTCAAGGAGACGACCGATGTGTGGCAGTCCTCCCTGCGGGCTTCTCGCAGGGACTCTGTCATCCTGTGTCGGCTCCGCATCGGCCATACCTACCTGACGCACGGACATCTTTTGCGTCAGGAGGATCCCCCCCTGTGTCAGTATGGGTCCCCCACATTTTGTTGGAGTGTCCCCGCCTGCGCATCCTCCGGCAGACTTTTAATCTCCCGGGCACGTTGCCTTTGGTTTTATGCGACGATGCCTCCATGGCTGACGACGTTTTAAATTTTATCCGTGGTAGTCCTTTTTATGGTTCCATTTAGGGGGGACCTGTCCCTTTCCCTTTCTGTGTATCTTGTCCTCGAGTGTCTCATTGGTTGCAGATTTTAATGTGTGTATTCGGATGGTTGACTCTTTCCCAATTTTTGTACCCATGGTCAGTCAACCAGTCTCCGACCCTCTTATTTTCTTCCATTTCTTTCTGTCCAGTGTTCGTCTGTACTCTTCTTGTCTCTAGTGTTCGCTGACACATTGGTGGTCTTTCAGTGACTGGGGGGAGGGGCGTCTCCTCCCCCCTTGGGGTTTTACCTGTTCCGTAAATTTTGTTTCGCCGGTTTTTTGGAATGGGGGACTGATGACCTTAGCTGTTTAGTCCCCCTTAAACATCCCAACAACAACAACAATAAATCTTCTGTTTGGAAGTAAGTCTTATCTATGAGAGGAAGGGAGAGGAGAGAGAGAGTTGCTGGATTTGTGCAGTGCAGTTAGTCAAGGCGAGCGACAGTGAGAAGTCAGCCAAGACCTGTCATACTCGGTTATTGGCTTATCAGACTCTGGATAATAGACAAAGAGCTGGTATGTCCCCTAGCAGAGCATTATGGGGCTGGCCACAAGTGACTCGATTACCAGTTTAGCAGGTGAGTCCTAACCAGTCAAACACAGAGTGTTGCTATACTCTGTTGTTGACGTCCTACTGCCACCTTGGGGCACCACTCTTCAACCCTTACCCTACCCACAGTGTTTCTTCTTGTCAAGCCCTCATAGCACTCAGACTATGCCTAGCTGGATGTTTCAACTTGCTACATCCCCCAAAATTCCCTTACAACACTCCACTAAACACACAGCTGACCTCACACAGGGCTCACATCTCTTTTGTGAGTAAGTGCTTGGCCACCAGGTTGCCCCAGCCCTTACAATGTTACTTCTATTTCCTTGATGCAAGGCTATCCTTCCCTATTCTTTTTTCCTCTCTTCATTACCCTTGGATTGTCTTCTTGGCAATGATTGTGCTTGTGTCTGGTTTGTAATTTTGGACACTCATTTTATTCCCGTCTGACATTCTACAACTTTTTATTCTTAACTGTACGGTCCCCTTATTGGGTTTGACTTGCTATTCCTTTTCCAAATTTTACATTATTGTGGATCGCACAGGGAAGGTCACCCCGTGTGATGTATCTTCCACCTCTTCTGCCTTTTTTCTTTGCACCCTTCGTTTCTTGCAAAGGTACTATGTCCAAAATGCAGCATAGTAGCCATTGTGTTGTGGGGGAGGTCATTAAGTACTTGCACGGTTGTATTTTCCTGACCATGCAGGAATTGCAGTGTTGAAGCCTGAGCTGGAAACATCTCACGCAAGCCAAGGAGTATGTGCTCATCATGGCTGGCTGACAGGGCTCTGGGCAATGGTTTAGTGACCAGGTAAGCATTGCTGCAGTTGTATGGTATCTGGAGGGAGAGCCCCTATTTGGAGTGGGTGTTACCATAGCAGAAGATTCACGCATAAAGCTAATTCAGCTTTCTTCAGCTGGTGACCATGAGCCTGTGACGAATCACGCTGGGACAATTTTATTTCCCCATGTGTTTTGCCGCCCGACACATTAAAATTCATTTTTTTCATTTTGAACTAATTACCATTAACATACATGAATACAATGTACATTTTTCATAAAAGATAAAGGTTGGCCCTCAGTTTTAAAGAAGTACACCATATCTAATTTTGTGCTCAGTTTTATGTATGTAATTGATTTTCTAATTTATTTCAACTATTCCTAGTTAGTATCTTATAGGGCGAAATCAGTAATTGTTTTGTAACCTAAATTCTGTTGTTGACTTATAAACAAATATAAATTCTGTACTAATTATAAACATTTGGAAGACGAAATATTAGTAATCTTAAAGTATCTATTTAGCTCAATTCGTAAACACATTAGCAAAGCCAGTCCTTAATTAATGCCCAAGTATTTGTCAGTTTTGTCAAAAGCATTGTTTGCATATAGATATTTCTTAATTTCATGATTTAAACAAATAATTTGGCCTAACTCATGCCCAGAATGGGCAGTTGTGGATGATCACTCCATGAAGGTAGTCCTTGGGAACATTCACCTTTCTGTGTCACCTGCACAAACCATCGCCCTCCACATTTGCAGTTTGCCCAGTTTTCAGGAAAGAACAGAAGGTCCAGGAATACAAATCTGTTAATCATCTGTTGTATATTGAGGCATGGAAGAAATATGAATGCCTACACCCTGTGGATGTAATGATCAGTTTTGCTAACATCACAACCTATCCCCCCCCTTTCCCCTCCGCCCCCACCCTCAACTGAACCTTCCCAAACCAGATGTTCCGCCACCCACTTCTCCCACAGTTCCTGCGGTACCTTCTTCGGGAACCACCTCACACATCTGGTCAGAGAAACATTCTCCTTCTTCGACATCTACCAGTGACAGGGGTCCTTCTCCAAATCCCTCTGTTCTTTCAACATCTATACTGAAGGCCTGACACCAAACAGTGGCTGAACAAGCCATGGCCTTTGGGTCCCAGAGCTGTCTGCTGTTCAACTGTCCCCATGCTCAATGCTGATAGACCCTTGAACGAATCTTGCCCACTAAAGGTTACGAAGGAAAAAAAGAAGAAGAAGAAGAAGAAGAAGAAGAAGAAGAAGAAGAAGAAGAATCGGGACAATGCTCCTCTATTGTCTCCGGAAGAGCCAGATCTCTCTACACATTTGGCTCCTGAGCCGATGTATGCGGATGTGTTTCCATCCTCACTGATGACAGGCTGTGAGGCTGTGATGCTGTGGCATGACCGGTCCTCCTGGGTTCTTCTCACCTAATCGGGGTCACCAGTC
Organism: Schistocerca gregaria; assembly: GCF_023897955.1. Lineage (NCBI taxonomy): Eukaryota > Metazoa > Arthropoda > Insecta > Orthoptera > Acrididae > Schistocerca > Schistocerca gregaria. Next base: position 519,870,908 of record NC_064924.1, read on the forward strand.
TCGTGATCATTCAGTGAAATTGTAATGGGTGCTGCTGTCATCTGCAGGAACTACAACACCTTATTTTCTCTTTTTCTGCAGTGTTCTTTGTTCTCCAAGAAACCTACTTCAGTAGTAACCATTTTCCAATGTTCTGTGGTTTTTGTGCATGTGATCAGAACTGTGCTGGTCCCAGGAGGGCATCTGGAGAGATCTGAACTTCAGTTCATACAGATGTTGTCAGTGAACTAGTTCCTCTTCGTACCTAGTCAACCTCAGTGATTACCATTTGCAACGTTATCTTCCTCCAGGCAAGCCATTTAGCTATGTTGACTTGACCACATTAATCAAACACCCCCCTCCTCCCCCCCATCCGCTCCCCCCCCCCCCCCCCCCCGCACCCCCCCACGTCACCTAACCCACCTTTTTTCCTGCTTGGGGACTTCTGAACACCACTCCCTGTGGGGAACTACCACTTCATCTGGTTTGGGCCCTCTAATGATCCTGATAGGATTTATCATGGATTTTACAAGTTTCGAGATAATGCGTCACCTGTTTATGAACACTGTACTCAGAGATTTTAGATACTGCAGGTAGTATCACTTTGTGATTTTGGGTTATTTGCGAATACTGGTTAAATTAATCTGTGGTTCCACTTAGTAGAGTGTGTATGACTAACAAGAGAAAGATTGAAGATGTCTGTGAGGGCTGCAATAATAGTATCGACAATGTTTTAATCATACCTACACTGTCCATCCAAAAAGTGCCAATATTGGTTTTATTCCTGATGGCTAAACAATGTGGGTGCAGTAACTACTGTGACAGTTTGAACTAACAACTGTAAACAACATTTGTACATTCAACCAATCCATTGTGAGCAAGCAATGTTAAGTAGTGGACATACAGCTATAGTGCATCAACGTTGTTGTATTGCAACGGAACAATGAACTGAACATGTCAAAATCAAGTATTCAGTATAGTCTCCAGAATGTTTTGATGAAGAGAAAAGTGTGTGCAAAGTTTGTCCTGCACACCATGTCACCTGAACAAAAACAGTGACACATGGACGTCTACTGCGACTTGATTGAAATTCAAAATGCAGACAATTCTTTCCTGCAAAAAAGTCATCATGGGTTTTGAGACTTGGTGTTAAAATATGAATGTACCAAAAACAAGAAAGTTCAGAATGGGCCTCTGACATTTCACTGAGACGAAAGAAGGTGAATGTGACACAGAAGTTGAATAACCTCCTAAAGAAGGACATTTCTCTTAGTTTCACTTGCTTGTATGAATGTTCTGTGTGTTGTACTCATGTGGGAAGAGACTGCGTAAACACCTTAAGCATTGAAACCACCATCTTAACGTTTCTGTTTTTTATTAATCAAGTCTTGAAACATTTTGGACTTACAAGGCATGATGACTTTGTCATTTACTGCCCCAGAATGGATTCTTGTGATTACTTTCTGTACTGGACATGTAGAAAAATGTTTTAAGAAAAATGCATTTGTCAAGAAATTGCCACATTGTGGCTGATAACTTATTACAAATTGAAAATTAACTGCTATTGGGAAAAAATCCTTCACTCAATCAGCAGAGGCTTGAAAAAGAATATCAGACTTTGCTTTTACTATGCTGAAGCTGTGCAGTATTTTCCGCAGTGCTGCAGAATTCATCACACTGCGTACAACAGACCTGGCATGGCTAGCTTTTGCGATTGTGGAAGGTGTGCTGCACTTCACTTCACTTTGCTTTGCTGCTAATTTCATATAGTTGAAAGGTTGGGTTTTGCTTGAAACGTCTGTGTGCAGAATCACATTTATTCATTATTTGGCATAGTTCTGTTGTCAGTTGTGGGTGAAGTCTCTATACGTGGAGAGAACGTTAGAGGCGCGTTTTTCATAGAATGCAATATACCTGCGACTAAATTCTCAGACTTGAGTATCTAATGCCATCTCATTGCTTTTATCCTGTCATGGAATATCTGAACAGTCATTTGTAGGGCATCATGTTAAATATTTTTAAGCCTCTATAGGTTACTGTGTGAGATTTTCCTCTTGTGGTCTGCACTGAGTACATTAAAACTGTAACACTGTGAGCAGAAAGTTCTGGAGGGGGGGAGGGGGGGGAGGGAGGGAGGGGGAGAGGGAGAGAGATTTTTTTTTGGGGGGGGGGGGAGATTACATATAGAGCTAGGTATAATCATACTATTATTTAGTACATATGTCTTTAAAAAAATATTAAATGTACGATGTATGTCCACAAAGTCTTCTTTTCTACACAGCTTCCGAAATTTTGTATGCAATTGTCATAGTGTGACACAAGTTTTTGTATGCTTTATTTATAGAAGGTTGCCACCTGTGTATTCAACCATGTGGTAACATATTCTTTCAGTTCGTCGTCATAGTTGAAGTGTTGACCACCGAGGACAGATTTTTGTTATAAGAAGAGATGAAAGTCGCTAGGAGCGAGGTCCGGGCTATGAGGAGGATGATCAAACACGGCCCAGTGAAATTCCTGTAAGACAGGGACAGCCAAGGACGCGGCACGCGTGCCGAAGTTTCACACGCATGCGGGTCGCTCCCTTCTGACTTCACACGTCCCCCACTACCATACCAGCTGACTGCACATGCATGCGTGGAACTACGAACACACCACATGCGACAGTGCATTCGCGTAAGGACCACCGCCCTGCTAGCATGTGTCTTAGTTTCATATTACGACATTTGATAATATTAAGCTCTGTACAAGATATAATGTTGAGCAATACTGAATCTTTGTTGGCTGTTCATACACCCACAGAAAAATAACAATAACTCTGGGTTTGAAACTGCATTACACCAACAACATCGTGCTTCTCACATCGTCACTCGTAAAATTCTTAAAACATTTAAGCTGAGATATAGACTACAGCATGCAGTATGATGTGGAATAAGTGATTCCAACTACATGTGAAACAAGCAAATTTTATATTCTGGAACTACTGTACAAAATTTTCAATAACTACAATTCTCAACAAAACATATGACAAATACAACAAAATTATCACTATTAATTTAATTATTTTTGGTTCACTGTAGACATAATAAAGTACAATCCGGCACAAACTGACGGTACTCGGACAAACATAGACAGTTTCTCATATTTTTGTCACTCAGATTGCCACGTAATCCTGACTGATTTAGTTTCATAATCGAAATAAACCTCTCGCACACGTATGTCGATCCAAACACTGATATAACTTTTGCAGCCTCATTGTGGAGACGTAGGAACTCTTCCCGAGGGAAACCTTCGTAAAATCCCTGGACAGTTTATACGTAAAAAAATTTTTCCCTTAAATGGGAATTACACTGCAGATCGATCAATTCCATTTGCAAATGCAATGGAGCACTTTCAACTGAAACGGCAAAGGGTCTAGAAAATAGTTCAAAAACAGATGACAGTTCAAAAACAGACTGACAGTGTGCTGAAAACGTTTAGAAAATTGTGCCTGTAGTTCCACCAACACAGAAACGAATTCGTCAGAAGTTGCGTTCTCTCTGACTTTAGAGAGCATAGGGCAATGGGCGATATTCATTTTCATGAGTTGTTCCTTCCACAATTCGAGTTTATTATTAAATGCATCCACTTTTTTCATCAGATCAGAAATAAGCTGCTACTCACCTTGCAAAGTCTTATTGAGAGCGTTCAAGTGTGCAGTCAGATCAACTAAAAAGGTTAGGTCTGCAATCAATTTTGGATCTTCTAATTTTGGCTCTGCCTTTCCTTTTTCCTTCAGGAACTCAACAATAGGGAGTCTTAAATTGAAAAATCTTTTGAGGCATGATCCTCGACTTAACCAACATATTTCCCAGTGGTACATAACATCTCCGTACTCTTCGTTCAGTTCCATGAGAAACGGTTGAAACTGATGGTGTACTAAGCCATGCGACTTCAAAAAATGTACTATAGTGACTATCAACTTCATCACATGCTCCAAATTTGCATACTTACCACAAAGAGCTTCTTGGTGTACAAAACAATGGATTCCGTACAAATCTTCTGTCGATTGTCCTCGTTTCTTACGCAACAATGCTGCAAGCCCATTTTGAGCACCTCGAAATGTTGGCACTCCATCCGTGGTGACTGAAACTAACATTTTCCAATTCAGGCCAACAGTTTCGACTGCCTCTTCAAATGCTTTCAGCAAGTCGGTACCCCTCATTGTGTGTTTCATTGGTACTAAATCTAACAGTTCTTCCGTCACCTGCGAATTTGTGTCGACTCCATGAACATAAATCGCTAGTTGTGCGGTGTCCGAAATGTCGGTCAACTCGTCCAAAGCAATCGAGATTGCAATAAACTTGCAGGCACTATCAATTAACTGCCTGTAGACATCCACTGCCATACCAGCTATGCGGCGAGCTATTGTCTGTCTGGAAAGACTAATTTCACTAAACTTCTTTACTTCCAGTGGCGTCAAGAGTTCCGCCGCCTCAAGAATACACTCCTCGATGAAATCACCATCACTGAAAGGCTTATTCGCTCTTGCAATGTTGAGCGCTATTTTTTAGCTTGCTCTTAAAGACAGGTCGCTACGTTTGGTTGCAGGCTAAAAAAAGGAAACAAATATTGAGTGAACTCTAAACTCGAATTCTAACGACAAATGTGTACAAATTCAAACATCAGAAACTCAAAGATTTGTAAGTGGTACTCGCATTCGGTCCGTCTCGCTGCATAACACTATGTCGTCTTAATTCCACCAACTTGTTTGATCTATCAACCCAACTAAATCATTAAGTTCTTTGTGTGTGGTGTTACAATGCCGTTCTATTGCAAGTTTGCGGTGCCCGGCGAGTATGCGACTGCATAATAGACATTGAGAATTTTCATCCTTCTCTTCGAAAAAATATTGCAATTCCCATTCAGCTCTGAAAGCTTGTGACGTTGTGTCACTACCCAGCCTCTTTGTGAGCGTGTCTTCCATTGCAACAACCACTGTACAGTACTTATAAACTTCCTACGAATTGCTAACAAATAGCGAGGAATAAACATGTCTGCCACTACGAATCAACTAATGCACCCTATGCCGGATGAAAAGATGTCGCATTGCACAGCTAGTCTAATGTCGCGCCGTGCCGTGAAAGACCGAGGAAAGCTGAATAGTGGCGAGGTGGACCAAGCCCTGGACGGCACGTGTGCAGCACATCTGTACACGCGTGCAGTTTGGCATGCCATGGCTGTCCCTGTTGTAAGAGTTGTTTGGTCACATTTGCCATGTGAAGTTGGACATTATCGTGGGAAAAAAAACACCTTTTGACAGTAATCCTCGGTGCTTGTTCTGTATTGCATGGCGGAATTTCTTAATGGTCTCACAGTAACCATGTGCGTTGATTGTTTGGCCCCATGATAAGAAATCAATCAGCAAAATCCCTTTTCTGTCCCAAAAAATGGTGCACATGACTTTTTGAGGTGTCAGGATTTGCCTAGGCTTAACCTTCGTTGGGGATGAAGTGTGCCTCCATTCCATTGATTGCAGTTTTGTTTCAGAGGTGTCATACTATACCCAAGTTTCATCCCCCATGACTATCTGAGAAAGAAAACCACCACCTTCTTCATTGTAGCATGTCAAAAACTGAAGTGCACTGCCCGTGCATTGTTTATTGTGTTGTTCAGTAAGAATTTTGGGTACCCAATGTGAGCAAAGTTTTTGAAATTCCAGTAACAATTTCATGAATTAATGATCATGAGATTTGCAGAACTTCCATAGCAAGGGCACTAAGTGTAAACTTACGGTTGTGCTTAATCTTCTCCTCAATTGTGTGAACCAGTTCATCAGTAACCACAGACGGGCGTCCACTTTGTTCTTCATCATGCACTTGACTACGTCCTCCTTTGAACAGTCTGACCCACCTTCTAACCACTGAATCACTCATAGCATTTTGTCCGTAAACCTCGCAGATTTGCCGATGCATTTCCTTTGGTTTAACTTTCTTTGCATTTAGAAAACGAATCACAAATCTGATTTCACATGCGGCGGCATTTTCAGTTACGGCTGACATTATAAAGAAGCACCACAAAGCCCACATCGGCAGCAGCGATCTGGAAATGGCGCACATGTCTTCTCCTTTAGTCGGCGTAACCGCCGCGCATGCTCGGAACTGTGATTGTAGTGCTGCTGCAGATGGTAATAGAAACGGAACTTACTTTGTGGATGACCCTAATATTTTAAGTGGCAACAGTACACACACACATCAAAGACTGTTGTGATTGGCAAGCTTTTGGAGCCAGTGGCTCCATCTTCAGGCAGAAGGGGAAGGGGAAGGAAGAAGAGTGAAGGAAAAAGACTGGAGACATCTAGAAAAAGTCCCCAACAATCGGTCTTTTCTTCTCATCCCATATGGTAAGTCTCCCCTGACCCGCAGTTCTGGGTGACTTTCCCAAAATCTACCCCTTTTCTTCGGCCTCTCCAGTCCTTTTCTTCACCCTTCACCATTCACCCTTCCCCTTCAACCCTAAGAAGGAGCAACTGGCTCCGAAAGCTCGCCAATCACAACAGTCTTTTACGTGTGCGTTCTGCTGCTGCATGGTGAGTAGATGTTTTAATTATCCGATTAAATAATTTCATCAATAATTAATGGCTTTTGTTGTTATAAGTGTATTTTAACGTTTACATAAAAGACTAATTTGTAAACTGGTGCCATATTGCTATACTCCTTAGATTCTCTCCACATCATAATGAGAGGTTGCAGCCATGATCCATGGACTATGCTATAAATAACTAGCAGGGGCTTACAATCTCAAGTATTATGAAATTTCAGAATTTGAATACACCATCTGGTATTAAAGATGTTAAAATTTGTTTGAACACTATATATTAAGCTTATCATATTGAATAGGTCTGAATAAGAAGATAACTGTTTGCAAAACTAATTCTTGGTCAAGTGAATGGATACAAACATCATTAGCGCAATATTATGATAAAATAGCTTGTTTTGTTTGCACTTTTATGAGAAATATCTGATTTCAGATACAGGTCCAGTGATGAGTATTGGTAAATACATGGTTGTTTAACTGTTTTAAATTTAAATGCCACTGTGTAAATGTAATGGAGTTATAGCTCTCAATTTGGTTTTGCAATAAGAATTAATAATCATTTCAGGTCAGTGGCTAATTGAAAAGGCAAGACCAGATATTACGAGAAAATTTGAAACAGCCCTCTCAGATGACGTCAAATTGATCCCTCAGTACATTTACCAATGCAATGCTCAATATCCTACGTAAGTAGTGTAGCATGCAATGTCATGCATTTGTAGTATTACTGTTGTTTACCAGGTAACAGCACTGGCTGAAAATAAGGTGAATATATAATTTGTGGAAACTATCTGAACTAATATTCTTTGCAAGGAAAAAGAAGAAATAGAAATTACCTTCATAAAGTCAACTAATACAAAAGAATCAATTGACTATGCAGTCTTACTTTAATTCCGACAACCATATTTAGCTTTACCATTGCTTCCTTGCAATCATTATACTGAATTCTATAGTAGCTCTTCAAAATGGACGTTATTGACTTTCTTTTGTGTTTTTGTTGCCCGTGGAATGTTAAGTCCCAATCTTCCTTTCTTTTGTGGAATGTAGTGTGTACATGATGCCAAACATTAGGCTATGAGCAGCGGACAAGCATTTAATGAAGTCAAAAAATCGTAGTTTTTGGTCAATAGTTCAATTTCAGACATCCAGGTTGCTACTTTGGAACAACGGAACTTGTGACGTTCGCCTGCTTTATTTCTTCGGTGATAGTCCTCGATGTCAGTGTACTGCATTGTTATACTAGCTGAAAAATGAGGCGGTGGAATTTCAACATTAACTACTGTAAGTGATGTAGCTGACAGTTGCACAATTGCATTTCACAGTTCTTTACTGTCACTGTTGACAACTACCCCAATATTACACAAATATATGGCAAGTTCACTATTGGTAAACGTTGATAAGCCTCATTAATAGGTTGCAGGCAACATCAGCATACTGCTACAATAGTTTGCTATTGAACATCTATGAGCAGTAGAAAACCTAACCACACATTTCACAGTTTAAATTTACGTGTACATATACATGTGCATTTTCAGTTACACCATCAGAGAGAGAGAGAGAGAGCACCGCTAGTTCCTGCTGTGAATAAGGTAAGTACACCATTTGTTTATTACATATCTTTATGAGTTTCAAACAGGATCGAGTTCAGAAATGGATAGGCACTGTGATTGCTGTGTACAGATGCGAGCTGAGTTTGTGACCCTTCGCTCACAGCTCCAGGCAGTGTTGGCTTATATTACACAGCTTGAGGCTGCTGCCAAGAGTCATAACTGTGGAGGGTCGAACGTGGGGATGCAAGGGACATTGAGCGTGACCCACGTGTCCCCCGATCGATACACTGCTGTGCCCGCCCTGAGTACTGCCTGTGCTGAAGTTGACCCCTCACCCGCAATCAAGTGGGAGACCATTCCAAAGTCCGGCAGGCAGTGAAAGACTTTCTGTGGGGCCGATCGTAGGGCCTCCCTGGTTCATTTGATGAACAGGTTTTGGGCGTTATCTGTGGCTGACGTAAGTCTCTGAGCCAGATGCAGTCGTCCACCCTGTTCCAGAAGAAGCTTTTCGGCCCACAGGGTTTGGACGTTCACAGAGGGTGGGTTTGCTGGTAGTTGCAAGCTCCAATGTTAGGCATGTAATGGGGCTCCATAGGAACATGGCTGCCGAGGGAGGGAACAAAGCCATTGTGGATACTGGGGGGAAGTCATTCCAGATGTGGAAAGGGTGCTTTCAGATGCCATGAAGAGTACAGGGTGCAACCAACTGCAGGTGGTGGCCTATGTCGGTATCAATGACGTGTGTTGCTTTGGATCGGAGGAGATTCTCCCTGGTTTTGGGTGGCTAGCGGAAATGGTAAAGACTGACAGTCTTGCTTCTGAGATTAAGGCGGAGCTCGCCATCTGCAGCATCGTTGATAGAACCGACTTCGGTCCCTTGGTGCAGAGCTGAATGGAGGGTCTGAATCAGAGGCTCAGGCAGTTCTGTGACTGTGTAGGCTGCAGATTTCTTGACTTGTGCAGTCAGGTGGTGGGTTTCCGGGTTCCGCTTAAAAGGTCAGGCGTCCACTAAACACAGGAGACGACTACAAGGGTAGTGGGGCCTGTGTGGAAGGGACTGGGCAGTTTTTTAGATTAGGGGGTCCCAGAAAACCACAGAAACGGCATCCGTCTAAAAGGGGGTGGGTAAAACACAGTAAGGTAGTTGTAGAAACAATCAGCATTTTAGTTGGAAATTGTCGTAGCTGTGTTGGGAGAGAAACAGAGCTCCAAGCCCTAATAGAAAGCACTGAAGCTTAAGCAGTTATAGGTACAGAAAGCTGGCTAAAGCCGGAAATAAGTTCAGCCGAAATTTTTTCAAACGATCTTACAGTGTTCAGAAAGGATAGGTTAAATACAGTTGATGGTGGAGTATTTATTGTTGTGAGAGGTAGTTTGCCTTGTAACGAAATTGAAGTAGATAGTTCATGTGAAATGGTATGGGTTGAGGTTATTCTTGACAATCAGACTAAACTATTAATTGGGTCGTCTTACTGACCCCCCGACTATGAAGATATAGTTGCTGAACAGTTCAAAGAAAACTTGAGTCTCATTTCAAATAGGTACCCCACTCATACAATTATAGTCAGTGCCAACTTCAATCTACCCTCGATATGCTGGGAAAATTATACATTTTAAGCCTGCGGCAGGCATAGAACATCACCCAAAATTGTACTGAATGCTTTCTCAGAAAATTATTTTGAACAATTAGTTCATGAGCCCACTCGAAGTGTAAATGGTTGTGAAAGCATATTTAATCTCTCAGCAACAAATAATCCTGGACAAATAGGGAGTATCATGACGAATACAGGGATTAGCGACCACAAGGCAGTTGCGGCTAGGCTGAATACCATAAGGCCCACAACCATCAAAAAGAAAAGAAAAGTACATCTATTTAAAGAAGTTGATAAAAATGCTCTTAACGCCTTTTTAAGACAGTTTCCATTCCTTCTGATCTGATCATGTAAGCATAGAAAATATGTGGAATGATTTCAAAGAGATAGTATCGATGGCAATTGAGAGATATATACCACATAAATTAATAAGTCATGGTACTAATCCGCCATGGTACAAAAAATGGACGCTCTTGCAGAAGCAACGAAAAAAGCATGGCAAACTTAAAAGAACAAAAAATCCAAAGATTGGCAAAGTTTTGCAGAAGTTTGAAATATAGCGTGTGCTTCAATGCAAATGAAACTCTGTCAGGGAATCTGGCAGAAAACCTAAAGAGATTCTGATCATATATAAAGCACACCAGTGGCAAGACGCAATCAATACCTTCACTGTGCGATAACAATGGTGAAATCGCTGATGACAATGCCACCAAAGCAGAGTTATTAAACACGGTTTTCCAAAACTTCCTCACCAAAGAAGACAAAGTAAATATCCCGAATTCCAATCAAGAACAATTGCAAAGATGAGAAATAAAGAAGTAGATATCCTTCGTGTAGCGAAGCAGCTTAAATTGCTTAATAAGGCAAGGCTTCCAGTGCAGATACTATAGCGGTCAGGTTCCTTTCAGGCTATGCAGATGCAATAGTTCCATATTTAGAAATTATATATAACCGCTTGCTCATAGAAAGTTCATCAAGTCACACCGATACCCAAGAAGGGAAATAGGAGTAATCCGCTGAATTACAGGTCCATATCGCTAACGTTGATTTGCAGTAGGGTTTTGGAACATATACTGTATTCCAAAATTATGAAGTATCTCGAAGTAAATGATTTACTGACATGTAGTCAGCAAGGATGCAGAAAATATTGTTTTTGGGGAACACGACTAGCTCTTTATACTCGTGAAGTAATGAGTGCTATTGACAGGGGATGTCAAATTGACTCCATATTTTAGATTTTCGGAAGGCTTTCAACACCGTTCCTCACAAGTGTCCAAACTGCTTGCCTATGGAATATCGCGTCAGTTGTGCGACTGGATTCGTGATTTCCTGTCAAAAAGATCACAGTTCATAAAAATAGATGGAAAGTCATTGAGTAAAATGGAAATAATATCCGGCGTTCCCCAAGGAAGTGTTATAGGCCCTCTATTGTTCCTGATCTTTGTTAATGGCATAGGAGACAATCTGAGTAGCCCTCTTAAATTATTTGCAGATGATGCTGTCATTTACCATCTTGTACAGTCATCAGATGACCAAAATGAATTGCAAAATGATTTAGACAAAATATCTGTGTGGTGCGAAAAGTGGTAATTGACCCTGAATAAAGAAAACTATGAAGCTATCCAATGAGTACTAAAAGAAATCTGCTAAATTTCGATTACGCTATAAGTAACATAAATATTAAGGCTGTAAATTCAACTAAATACTTGAGGATTACAGTTGCAAATAACCTAAATGGGAACGATTACATAGATGATGTTGTGCGTAGAGCAAACCAAAGACTGCAATTCATTGGCAGAATACGTAGATGGTGCAACAGATCTACTAAAGAGGCTGCTTACACTACATTTGTCCATCCTATTCTGGAGTATTGCTGTGCGAATTGGGATTCGTATCAGGTGAGGCTGACGGATGATATTGAAAAAGTTCAAAGAAGGGCAGCTCGTTTTGTATTATCGCAAAACAGTGGAGATAGTTCCACAGACATGATACGTGAATTGGAGTGGCAGTCAAGAAAACAAAGGCTTTTATTGTTGTGATGGGATTTCCTCATGAAATTTCAATTACCAGTTTTCTCCTCCCATTGCAAAAACATTGTTGGCACCCACCTACATAGGGAGAAATGATCATCACAATAAAATAAGAGAAATCAGGGCTCACACAGAAAAATTTAAGTGCTCGTTTCTCCCGTTCGCCGTCCAGGAGTTGAATGGTTGAGAGAAAGCTTGAAGGTGATTCATTGAACCCTCTGCCAGGCACTTAATTGTGAATAGCATTGTAATCACATAAATGTAAAGTTCTTGCAGAATCATAGGGTACATGTGACTGTCTCATGACCAAAAATTGGTCCTTTATATATCCTCACAATAATAGGCACTGAAACTATACATTGTTCGATGTTTAAGTTACAGAAATTACAATTAAAACATAATTCATTCAATTATCTAAATACATCAAAAAATTCCTTCTTTTTAACAGTTCCTTCTGCCACATATTGGTTTAAATAATGTAATTAACAGATATAGTTACACAAACAATACTTTAGACAAAGCAGGTAATTATTTTGGTATTAATTAAGAGCTGGCTTTGTAATATGTTTTCGAATAGAGCCAAATAAATACTTTAAGTATCCTAGTAGTTCTTCTTCCAAATGTTTATAATTAGTACAGAATTTATATTTGTTTATAAGTCAACAATAGAATCTAAGTCATGAAACAATTACTGATATCACTCAATAATGATCTGTAGCAAAAGATATTAACTAGGAATGGTCAGAACAAATTAGGAAAGTAATTATATACACAAAACTAAGCACAAAATTATAATTGTAAGTCAGAAATGAAGATAAAATGAATTTAAGGGGCCAGATGGCAAAACGAGAGAAAGTAAAGAGATCCCAGTTTGCTTCATCACAAACTTTCTCTTTTATAAAAAGTTTCAAGTGTGTATCACCATATTTGGCACACAGATAGCAAACCAATGAATTTAAGCACTGTGTGTGTTAGAACAGCATGTTCCCATAGGAGGAGAGGTACCGGCAAAGATGATTTTTTAGGCCCTGCCATATAGGCTTCCCACATACCAGGTGTGTTGTGGAGGAGCAGTATTGACCGGTTTTGCAGGGCAGCCAACACATTAAGAACAAAAAAACAGTACTGAAGTCCCTGCCCAGTACGACAGGCGTGTTGTCAGAGTAGTATCGACCTGCTTTGATGTGTTTTGCAGGGGCTACAGGAGTGGATGGCTGCAGCTTGGTGATGGTTGAGATGGGGAGGGGAGTGGTTGGACAGAGGGGGGACCAAGAGAAGATGGATAGAGAGATAGAGAGAGAGGGGGCAGGAGGAGACAGTTAGGGGGAGAGGGAGCTGGAGGGATGGACAGGGAGAGGGGGGATGAGGGGGCGGGAACAGGTAGGGGGAGAAGTTTTTGAGACAAGAGAAATGGACATATGGAGGTGTGGGAAGGAGTACATAGAAAGTGGACTGGCAGATGGACTTTGAGTGAGGGTGGGAGAGATGGACACACTTGCAGGGTGGATAGGTAGAGACTGGGCAGAAGATGATCGACAGATAGAGTGGGAGTAAGAGGATATAGACATGGAGGAGCAGATAGACATTGAGATAGGGTGGAAGAGATGGGCACACATCCGGTGAGGATAAGAGAGGATAGGCAGGAGATGATTGACAGATAGGGAGAGTGCAAGCAGGAGGAGTTGGACATAGAGATAGGAGTGGAAGAGATGATCAGAGATGTGGTAAAGATAGGGAGCAGGAGGTGATGGGCAGACAGGGAGAGTGGAAGCAGAAGGAAAGTGACAGACAGTTGGGGAGAGGAGAGGTGAGGTGAGGATGGACAAAGAGGTGACAAAGGGTGGGGGAAGACAATGTGCTCAGAGAAGGAGAGGGCAGAGCTGGCAAACCAAGAGAGGAGGGAGGAAGAGATAGAGAGACAGAAAGAGTGAGGAAAAGGATATGGAAAGATGTGAGGATGCGGCAGAAAGAGGATTGGTAGGGAGGAAGAGGTGCAGAAGTGGATACAGAGAGGGGGTGGAGGAGATTTGTACAATGTATGTGGCGAAAGTGTACACGAATGAAATCTCATGGGAAGGACTGGTGTGCACTTGTTTTTGTCGGAATTTGTGCTGCAGGGAAGATGTAAAATTTAGCTATGGTATCCAGTCAAGTGGCATGATCTGTAATCCTGAAATTGCTTTGTGTCACTCCATCCCTCCTCCCCCACTCTGTATGGCTGTGGGGGTCTAACTGGCACAACAGGCCTTTTTTTTGGTTTTTCCCTCCAGGCTGCAAGTGATACGAGGCATGTCCAGAAAGTAAGTATCATTTAGGGAAAGAACTCATAAAAACATTTTTCTTTTGAACCAAAATTTATTTTAAGAAAGAGAGCATTTCTTAAGCTATTTTTCCACATAGTCGCCACCATTATTCAGCCCCCCCCCCCCTTTTTTAAATCAACTTTTCTATGCGCTCCTCATAGAAAGATACCATTAGTGAAGACTACTACTGTTGAACATGGTTTTTTGCATCATCATCACTGCAAAAGGCAGTTTCCTCCAAAATCATGCTTCAAGTTCAAGAACAAGATGTTACTCAGGTTTTGAGTGACACCAGCAAAATGGGGATGTGTGTTGTCATGAAGTAACAAAGTATCTTGTCTGAAAATTCCACACCATTTGTTTCTCAGTGTTTCACACTATTGTACTGCATTGATGGTTTCACATCTAGGAAGGAAATCACCAAGAAGAATGTTCTGTCTGTCCAGGAACACAGTGCAAATGTTTTTGTGCTTACAGCATTGTTTCGAATTGTTTTTGGGGGGATTGTGAGTGCCTCCACTCCATCGACTGTTGTTTTGATTCTGAAGTGACATAACAAACCCAACTTTTATTACTGGTCAAATTCTGTTTAAGAACTCATCTCCCTCATCACTGTATCAGATAAGAAATCTCAAGGCACTTCATTTTCTGGATGTCCATTGTGGATATTCATTTTCAAATACAGCGGGAACACAATTTGTGAAAACTGAAGCGATTTGTGACATTCTCATGCAAAACTGGCAATTTCATACAAAACAGTTTTTGAGTGTAAACTCATCCCAAAGCATTGTTATTGTGAACTGTGTGTTTTCAGGAATTTTCTTATTCACTTTCTCAACCAAACCATCGTTGACAACATTCTTCATCTCAAACATTGATTTGTCCATTATTGAATTGTCTCACCCACTTTTTCAACATTCCATCAGTCATTACATTTTTGTCATAAATCTCTACTAGTTGATGATGAACTTCATCTGGCTTAACATTCTCTGTGTTCAAAATCTGTATCACAAAATACGCTTCACAGACACTGGTTTAAACATTTTGAACGATCACTAAGAAATGTAAACATAACACAATGCAGCTGTAATGATGTTAATGGAAAGATAAAATGAACAAGAAGAATGTGAATGTGCAGAACTGCAACATTAGTGCTGTGGTGGTGGTCGAACGAAATGGTACTTACTTTATGGATACACCTCATATGTGTCAATTTTGCTAGAAATTACTTGCGGTGCTTCAGAGATGAGCTGATACGTGGCATGTGTTGCATGCTAACCCCCTCCCAAAAACACGATAGTAGATGTTAGCTATAGTTTCATCAAAATAATAAGGAAAAATTTAAATCTTTTCCCTATAAAACCTTTCCCCTTGTATTTCTCTCTCCCCTCTTCCAGCTGCGTCATCACACGATGTCTCTCCTCCATCTGCTGCCTTCTCATATCCTGTCCCTATTCCACCTGCCTCGTCACAACCTTTACTTCTTCCACTTGCCGTCTGGCAATCTGTCCTTCCACCTGCCTTCTCACAAACAGTTCATCTTCCACCTTCCATCCCCATACCCTCCTTCCACTTCTGTCTGCCTTTTTACACCTTCTCCTTCTTTCACCTGCCTCTTCACACCCGCTTCCTTTCCCCATTTGCCCACAAACCCTTTCTGTCTTCCACCTTCCTCCTACACTTTCCTCTCCTCCCCCCTCCCCTCGCTACCTTCCTCTGACCACCTCCTCTGCCCACTTCTTCATATCTTCCTCATTCTCCCTCTCTCTGTTCATCCCTTCTTCCCCCATCTATATGTCCATCCCCCCCCCCCCCCCCCCCCCCACCACCACCACCACCAATCTCTCTATCCACTTACTCTTTTTGTCTCCTACTCTCACTCTGTCTGTACAATTTCTCCCACCTCACTCTGTCCAACTCCTACATCATCTCATTTTCAAACCTATCTCCACTCCTTTGAGAGGTAGGTGGTTCTTATCCACCTTTCCAGACAGTAAGCGATGTTGTTGTTGTTCTTGTCCTCTTCAGTCCAGAGACTGACTTGATGCAGCTCTCCCTGCTACTCTATCCTGTGCAGACTTTCTCATCTAACTACTGCAGCCTACATCCCTCTGAATCTGTTTAGTGTATTCATGTCTTGGTCTCCCTCTACGATTTTTATCCTCCGTGCTACCCTCCACTACTAAATTGATGATCCCTTGATGCCTCAGAATGTGTCCTACCAATTGGTCCCTTCTTCTAGTCAGGTTGTGCCACAAATTCTTCTTTTCCCCAATTCTATTCAATACCTCCTCATTAGCTACATGATCTACCCATCTAATTTTCAGCATTCTTCTGCAGCACAACATTCCAAAAGCTTTTATTCTCTTTCTGTCTAAACTATTTATCGTCCATGTTTCACTGGCATACATGGCTACACTCCATACAAATACTTTAAGAAAAGACTTCCTTACACTTAAATCTGTACTTGGTGTTAACAAATTTCTCTTCTTCAGAAATGCTTTCCTTGTCATTGTCAGTCTTCATTTTATGTCCTCTCTACTTTGACCATCATCAGTTATTTTGCTCCCCAAATAACAAAACTTTGTTACTACCTTAAGTGTCTCATTTCCTAATCTAATTCCCTTAGCATCACTCTATTTAATTCAACTACATTCCATTATCCTTGTTTTGCTTTTGTTGATGTACATCTTATATGCTCTTTTCAAGACACTGTTTATTCTGTTCAACTGCCCTTCCAAGTCTTTGGCTGTCTCTGACAGAATTACAATGCTGTCAGTGTGATACGTGTACCAAATTTATGTGAAATCACTCTAGAGATTTAGGAGGAGATGTGGAACATATGTACCCACATCTTTAAAATATACTAGCGGAGAAACCTGACATTGGTGAGGTATTTATTTATTCCAGTCTTGTATTAGTCCACCACTTCCTCTCTCCTCCTCTCCCCTCTCTCTGTCCATCTCCTCATCCCCCTCTGTGTCCACCTTCTCCCCCCTTGTCTGTCCAACACCCCAACTGATGAGATGTTGGTGGTTTTCCCCCCTGTAGTATTTCTTCCAGATAGTAAGCAATGTATGTACAAAGTTCATCTGAAATCAATCTAGGAGGAGATGTTGAAAGTACCGAGTGATCAAAACGTCAGTATAAATTTGAAAACTGAATAAATCACGGAATAATGCAGATAGAGAGGTACAAATTGACAAACATACTTGGAATGACATGGGGTCTTATTACAACCAAAAAAATACAAACGTTCAAAAAATGTCTGACTGATGGCACTTCATCTGATCAGAATACCAATAATTAGCATAATAAAGTAAGACAAAGCAAAGACGATGTCCTTTACTGGAAATGCTCAATATGTCCACCATTATTCCTCAACAATAGCTGTAGTCGAGGAATAATGTTGTGAACAGTACTGTAAAGCAAGTCCGGAGTTAAGGTGAGGCATTGGCGTCGGATGTCGTCTTTCAGCATCCCTAGAGATGTCGGTCGATCACGATACACTTGTGACTTCAGGTAACCCCAAAGCCAATAATTGCACGGACTAAGGTCTGGGGACCTGGGAGGCCAAGCATGAAGAAAGTGGCGGTTGAGCACACAATCATCACCAAACGACTCGCGCAAGAGATCTTACACGTGTCTAGCAATACGTTTTTTTGTTCTAATAAAACCCCATGTCATTCTAAGCATGTGTGTCAATTTTTACCTCTCTATCTACATTATTATGTGGTTTATTAAGTTTTCAAATTTATACTGACTTTTTGATCACTCGGTATGTATGTGTGGTGAATGTCTGATGCTCCGTTGTTTAACACCATAAGATTCCAGAGACGATTTTAAATTTGTGTGTGGTATTCAGCCTTGTGTCTAGATCTTAGATCCCAAAACATGTTGACAAAATAATTGGCTCATTGATGCACTGGACAGCACAAAAAAGACACAAATGCGCTCTATACCTTTAAAAGTATTCCAAGTAAAGTAAATACAGAAAACAAATATTAACAGGTAATTTTTGAGAATATTTTGTCACCCTTTCTCAACAACACCCCTACCCATAGTGGTGGTGGAGATGCTTACTGCTATAGTATTTTTGTACAAATAATTAGTCACGTACCTAACAGAAATGGTTGAAATTGGTCCACATGTTCCTGAGTGTGCTTGCTTCAGGGTTGCCTCCTTTTCATCTACATCTACATTTATACTCAGCAAGCTACCCAACAGTGTGTGGCGGAGGGCACCTTACGTGCCACTGTCATTACCTCCCTTTTCTGTTCCAGTCGCGTATGGTTTGCGGGAAGAACGACTGTCGGAAAGCCTCCGTCCGCGCTCGAAGCTCTCTAATTTTACATTCGTGATCTCCTCGGGAGGTATAAGTAGGGGGAAGCAATATATTCGATACCTCATCTAGAAATGCACCCTCTCGAAACCTGGGGGAGCAAGCTACACCACGATGCAGAGCGCCTCTCTTGCAGAGTCTGCCACTTGAGTTTACTAAACATCTCCGTAACGCTATCACGGTTACCAAATAACCCTGTGACGAAATGCGCCCTCTTCTTTGGATCTTCTCTATCTCCTCCGTCAACCCGTTCTTGTACGGATCCCACACTGATGAGCAATACTCAAGTATAGGTCGAACAAGTGTTTTGTAAGCCACCTCCTTCGTTGATGGACTACATTTTCTAAGGACTCTCCCAATGAATCTCAACCTGATACATGCCTTACCAACAATTAATTTTATATGATCATTCCACTTCAAATCGTTCCATACGAATACTCCCAGATATTTTACAGAAGAAACTGCTGCCAGTGTTTGTTCCGCTATCATATAATCATACAATAAAGGATCCTTCTTTCTATGTTTTCGCAATACATTACATTTGTCTATGTTAAGGGTCATTTGCCACTCCCTGCACCAAGCGCCTATCTGCTGCAGATCTTCCTGCATTTCGCTACAATTTTCTAATGCTGCAACTTCTCTGTATACTACAGCATCATCCACGAAAAGCTGCATGGAACTTCAGACACTATCTACTAGGTCATTTATATATATTGTGAAAAGCAATGGTCATATAACACTCCCCTGTGGCACGCCAGAGGTTACTTTAACGTCTGTAGACGTCTCTCCATTGAGAAAAACATGCTGTGTTCTGTTTGCTAAAAACTTTTCAATCCAGCCACAGAGCTGGTCTGATACTCCGTAGGCTCTTACTTTGTTTATCAGGGGACAGTGCGGAACTGTATCGAACGCCTTCCGTAAGTGAAGGAAAATAGCATCTACCTGGGAGCCTGTATCTAATATTTTCTGGGTCTCATGAACAAATAAAGCGAGTTGGGTCTCACACGATCGATGTTTCCGGAATCCTTGTTGATTCCTACAGAGTAGATTCTGGGTTTCCAAAAACGACATGATATGCGAGCAGAAAACATGTTCTAAAACTCTACAACAGATCGACGTCAGAGATATAGGTCTATAGTTTTGTGCATCTGCTCTACGACCCTTCTTGAAGACTGGGACTACCTGTGCTCTTTTCCAATCATTTGGAACCTTCCGTTCCTGTAGAGACTTGGGGTACATGGCTGTTAGAAGGGGGGCAAGTTCTTTCGCGTACTCTGTATAGAATCGAATTGGTGCCTCGTCAGGTCCAGTGGACTTTTCTCTGTTTGGTGATTCCAGTTGCTTTTCTATTCCTTGGACACTTATTTTGATGTCAGCCATTTTTTCGTTTGTGCGAGGATTTAGAGAAGGAACTGCAGTGTGGTCTTCCTCTGTGAAACAGCTTTGGAAAAAGGTGTTTAGTATTTCAGCTTTACGCGTGTCATCCTCTGTTTCAATGACATCATCATCCCAGTGTCTGGATATGCTGTTTCGAGCCACTTACTGATTTAACGTAAGACCAGAACTTCCTAGGATTTTCTGTCAAGTCAGTACATAGAATTTTACTTTCGAATACACTGAACGCTTCACGCATAGCCCTCCTTACGCTAAATTTGACAGCACTTAGCTTCTGTTTGTCTGAAAGGTTTTGGCTGCGTTTAAACTTGGAGTGAAGCTCTCTTTGCTTTCACAGTGGTTTCCTAACTTTGTTGTTGAACCACGGTGGGTTTTTCGTGTCTCTCACAGTTTTACTCAGCACATACCTGTCTAAAACACATTTTACGATTGCCTTGAACTTTTTCCATAAACACTCAACATTGTCAGTGTCGGAACAGAAATTTTCATTTTGATCTGTTAGGTAGTCTGAAATCTGCCTTCTATTACTCTTGCTAAACAGATAAACCTTCCTCCCTTTTTTTATATTCCTATTAACTTCCATATTCAGGGATGCTGCAATGGCCTTATGATCACTGATTCCCTGTTCTGCACTTACAGAATTGAAAAGTTCGGGTCTGTTTGTTATCAGTATGTCCACGATGTTATCTCCACGAGTCGGTTCTCTGTTTAATTGCTCGAGGTAATTTTCGGATAGTGCACTCAATATAATGTCACTTGATGTTCTGTCCCTACCACCCGTCCTAAACATCTGAGTGTCCCAGTCTATATCTGGAAATTAGAAATCTCCACCTAAGACTATAACATGCTGAGAAAATCTATTTGAAATGTATTCCAAATTTTCTCTCAGTTGTTCTGCCACTAATACTGCTGAGTCGGGAGGTCAGTAAAAGGACCCAATTATTAATCTAGCTCGGTTGTTGAGTATAAGCTCTACCCATAATAATTCACAGGAACTATCCACTTCTACTTCACTACAGGATAAACTACTACTAACAGCGACAAACACGCCACCACCGGTTCCATGCAATCTATCCTTTCTAAACACTGTCTGTGCCTTTGTAAAAATTTCGGCAGAATTTATCTCTGGCTCTGTACCTATAACGATTTCAGCTTCGGTGCTTTCAATCAGCGCTTGAAGTTCCGGTACTTCACCAATGCAGCTCCGACAGTTTACTATTACAATACCGATTGCTGCTTGGTCCCCGCACGTCCTGACTTTGCCCCACACCCTTTGAGGCTGTTGCCCTTTGTGTACTTGCCCGAGGCCATCTAACCTAACAAACTGCCCAGTCCACGCCACATATCCCTGCTACCCGTGTAGCCGCTTGCTGCATGTAGTGGACTCCTGATCTATCCAGTGGAACCCGAAACCCCACCACCCTACGGCGCAAGTCGAGGAATCTGCAGCACTTGGCCGTTTGAAAAGTGTTACTTTAAAAAAATGGCTTTGAGCACTATGGAACTTAACGTCTAAGGTCATCAGTCCCGTAGACTTCGAACTGCTGAAACCTAACTAACCTAAGGACATCACACACATCCATGCCCGAGGCAGGATTCGAACCTGCGACTGTAGCAGCAGCGCGGTTCCGGACTGAAGTGCCTAGAACTGCCCGGTCACAATGTTACTTTCAAAGTATATTTAATTTTATGCAATATGAGTTATGTTCATGTGTGAACGTGCTTCGAATTTCTTAAATCACAGAGCTTTTGGTTTTCATTTAAAGCTTAACACTTTGAGGGCTAGTCACTTAGAATAATTTCGAGCCCAGAAGACAAGACATTTAAGTCATTACTTAAAATTTTACTGGCACATTTGTGTGAGATATCGAAGTGTAACACCTGCAAAAAAGACATATTATATGTGTAACTTTAGCTTTTCTTGTAGCTACTCTATGTACATAAATTTAAACCATGAACTTCTCCTTGTGTGTTCGCATTACTTAACAGTGATGTTGCTACAGGCTGTCTACTTCACGTATCCTGTGCTCTAAATCACTACTTTTACATGCCAACACATCTTTCGAAAGACGAAAACCGAGTTTCGGAAACCGTTTTTTGCTGTCGTGTTTACATGTTAAGGTCTGAAGCAGATTTTCTAGCCCAGTTAACTACGGTGCCTGTGGAAAACAGCAGATGTAGTTTATGATTTAGTCAGCACCGTCGCTATTTCTGTTCAGTTAGACGAGGTGTAAACAGCTCCGGTCTAATATTTCTACTTATCCTTCACTGTACAAAAAGCCACTCCGTCAATGTTAGTAGAATTTTTTAAAAACAAGACGAAACCTGACAGCCCAAGCATGCTTCTATACTGACAGGCTTTACATGGCAGCAAAAATTGCATGGTGATCTCAATTTCAATGCTTCGGAAACAAACATTCTGTGCTTGGCGGGAATAGACTTTATACAGGGTGTACATAAAGTCCAGGAACACTTTCAATTATTTACTGCACAAGGACTAAACATTGTACAGATGTCATACATATCACATTTTGTTGAGAAACTCTGAAATTTTTTTTTGCATACATTCGATATGAGAACCATGAGTGACCTGCAGACGTCAATACAGTAATCGAATTCTTGCCATACCCATCCCAGCGTGGCATTGTCGACTGTGGCAGTTGCTTCCCATATTCTCTCCCGGAGCTCTGCTACATCATGTCCAGATCTTTAATGTGCCCCCACAGAAAAAAGTCACACGGCCTGAGATCTGGTGATTGGGGATGCCATTTCATTAAACGGCTGTCCCCTTGTGTAGCACGGCCGCTCTATCGATATGGCAGCTCCATATTCAGGTACCCACGAACTTACCAGATTATGCCTTTGGTAGTATACATGAAAACAAACTTTCAGGATTTCTCTTCATAATGACCTATGTATGATATCTGTACAATGTTTGGTTCTTGTGCAATATATTGAAAGTGTTCCTGGACTTTATGTGCACCCAGTACCTACGTCAGCGTATAAAACCTTAACCATGTAAAGGATTGATAAGTTTTACGACCCCTATGGAAAGTATACTGTCAAGTAAGACAGGAAAAGTGTATTTTCACCAGGGCAAAAGTTTATTTTTTAACTGTTAAAAACCCAGAATTTTTTTTTTTCTTTGTCCACTTATACACCCTGAAACAGAAACATCTGTGGTAAAAATTACTAGTTTCCTGAAGTTTTTTGACATTAATTATAGTCATTAGCAAATTCAAAAATAGAGTTAATTTATGATAAATATGGATAATATGTACTCCTCTTTAAGAAAAAACTAATTGTAACACAACGTGTTAGATACAATATCTGCTACAGCAACTAAATCGCAAATGCTGATTTACTGCTAATTAGATATGCACAGGACAAAGGTAATTTGTGAAATTTCCAAAAAGTGCACATTAATTTGAATCCATATACAATGCAATTCTTAGTGGTCTATTCTTTGACAGTAACTGTGAATCATGAATGCTGATTTGCTATGAAATAAGTTATCCAAAACACACAGGCTGGTAACTTACAAAAATGTGGTTTTGTAAACATCTGAAAATTCTTTTAAAAAAAACTTTTACTCTTGTAATTATACAATAAGGTTAGCTAATGATTGTTATGAGCAAAGATAGGCCTACTGTTCTCAAAAATTTTGAAACAGCACAAATAAGTTTCAGCCTACAATTGATGCTAACAGTAAGAGGTTATCGCTGCACTCGGAAACGTTCAAAATTTCACAATTCACACAGTTCAAATGGGTATTGATACAATAAAGAAAGATTACGTCAAAATGAAGAAAACACTGAAATACGCAAATCTAGAATTTCGAATCATCACACAAATCTTGCACATGCAGTCTCTCACAAAGTAAAATTCCAAAGTTGGCTTTTACATGTAAATAAACATGTGAATTGCACAGATTTTTTACTTAGCTGTTTCTGTCCCAAGTTGTACACTGATGCGCCAAAGAAGACGCTTTAGCGTGAGCTTATCTCAATCAAAACAGCAAAAACGTGCAGCACCAATGATGCACCCGTGACCCTGTATCTAGAGGCAGCAACACTAACCACAAGATCACAAGCTGTGGACATATATTATAATAATGTCCTATCCTCATAGACCACCTGTCCTATCCTCATAAAGCATATACATTCTGTGTGTTGTGTATTTTGAGCTATTGATTTGTAATGTATTACATTGGAAATTCCTATATCTTTGTGAGATGATCATTGAATGAAATAATAATAATAATAATAATAATAGTGAAAAGGAATATTATGTATTGCTGTTTGGTCAAAAAAATTTAATTTTCCATCATGTATTAGTTACCTCACTATCGTTAATGTTTGGTCTATTATCAGATTATTTACTTTGTACATATAGATCCAAGTTTGTTTTTGTCGCGTCGTTGTTAAGCTCTAATCCATTTGTTAATTTTGTTTTCAGTGGTGAAGCAGCCTTCCATTCAATGATGTTTGGGTTTGGATGGGCAAAGAATCCAATGATAAAACGAATACATTTGTTGCCTCCTGAGATTCCTGTTACAGTCATATATGGTTCAAGATCTTGGATCCAGAACAATACAGGAGAAGCAATTCGAAATGCATGCCCTAACTCATATGTTAGTGTACAGGTATGTCATGCACATAAACTTAGTTATGCCATTTATCAAGAAAATTGCAACACCATTTGAACACAGAGTAAGTACAATACTGCTAAATGTGCTGATGGAAATTACTGTCATCCTGTAAGAAATCTAGAGTAATTAATACGTAATTTCTCACTTACAAATGCAATATTGATGCCTTAGTCAATTCTCTGTCAATCAGCAGCCAAATAAATATATTTTGATAATCTGTTGCTGCTGCCTTAGTAAGTTCCACAGAGGCAAACTGTTGTGTTAAAGTGTCATATAAAATGTCCTACATATTGTCCCACATAAAACCAGGACACCGTATGCTCGAGATTCAAGTAATAGTGAACTAACTGAAAAAGAAAGACATAGTTACCTGTTTAAAAGAGATGCTGGAACTTGTGGTTGTGGGCATCTTGGCATCGTGACTTAGTGTGATGACTTTACCAGCAACAAACCGTAATTCTGTTGGCATGATGTTATTAATTTCTCTAGTAATGTTCCATTTAAGAGTGTCTATTGGGTGAGGATTGTGTGCATGCACTTTGCTCTTTGGTGTGCCCTATAAATAACAATCACAGGTAACAGGGACCTGGGGGGGGGGGGGGGGGGGGGGGCAGAGGCCTCTACTGACAAGTCTATCCTCATGAACCTGTTAGTGATGTGGGCCATACTTTGTTTGGATGTGTGCACAGTTGCCCCATCGTGTTGGAATACTGCATACAGCTTCTCCACATTTGTTAATTGTGCACAGAAAGAGAGAAAGAAAGATCTCTAGATATCTGGCACTGTTTAAAGTGCAATTGAAAAATATGGGGCCAATAATGCATATGCATGAAAACACACCAACCTATCTCCTCTGAGTGGAGAAGTTCTTCATGCAGGCTATGTGGGTTGTCCTGTGACTAGTATCTGCAATTCTGAGTTTACGTAACCCGCCAAGAGAAACCAGGCCTCATCTGAAATGAAGGAGAGCAAGGGTTCCAAGTAACTGTTAGCAATTGGTGTTAACCAGTTACAATAATGAACGCTTGGTTCTCACTGGTCCACAAATTTCAACTCTTCACCTCACTCACATGATAGGCTTTTAATTTCATCTCTTTTTAGTACATGAAGACACAATGTATGTGATACACAAACCTGCTGCAACAACCTCCTTACCAACTTGCAGGGACTTCTCATAATGTCCACATGAGTTTTGTCAACAGTTTGAGTTTTTCACTGTCAGTCGCATATTCCTCTGCATGTTCTGAATGGATCCTACAGCCTTCCATTCTTTGTACATATCTCGAATAGTGCTGGTCATATCTTACCAGGATACCTCGCTTGGAAAATTTCTTTACATTCCTTGATGGAGCCTGTCTTTATGTAACAGTCACAATACCAGTTTGCCATTCTAATGCAAACTGCCCCATTTATATTACAATGCCATAATTGCTTCTCACAACAATTGATGCATGAATACACTGCTGCACTCAACTTTTCCGATGAAATTCAACGTAGCCAAATTTAGAGACAAGAGTTGCTATTTCACAAGCAATTTGACTAGAGGTGATTAACGAATACTTGAGGAATTCTGGTTTTATGTGAGACACTGTGTACAATATAACCTGTCAGAGGTGCCATAGCAGGTACTGCAGCTGCTGCACACATCTGCATACTGCTTGCCCAGCCCTCAAACCCTCCACCCTTCACTCTTTCATTCCTCTTCTTTCTGCTGCTTTGTCTCATCATTGCTGACTGATTGCCTAACAGTTTTTATTGGGCTACAGTTCACAGCAGTTAAGTCACTTCCAGTCAATGTTGTGGTTTACCAGCTCATCATATTACATTATCGTCAGGCATGATGCTTAATAACATGTTCCAAGGTGATAACATCTTTGTCTGTCATGTCTCACACTCAGTCTTCGATGCAGTCCAAATTAAAAGGAGATTCAACAAAGAATATGGGAATGAGTCATTTGGCCTACCATTCTGAATATACAAACCCGATCATCCTGGCTGTGCCATAGTTGATGGCTTCAAAACACGCACCGAACATATATCTGCCTTAGTTGATCAATGCCTGCAACTCATAGCACAATGACTTCCCCCCTATATTAAGAATACCTAACATTTCCTAGATTGTCTGAAATACATGGCCGCCCCACTCCCGCCACACGCTTTGCTTGACACCATTGATGCCATCCCCCATGAATGTAGTCTGTCTGCTGCTGAACATTTCACATTTCTCCAGTCATCATTACTTACATTTTGACAGTTGCCATCCTTTCCATGTCAAACATTCCCTCTCATACAGTCTTAGGCATTAGAGGCAAACAAAATTTGTTTGGATGCAGACTCCTTACAGCAATACACCACCACTCTCGCTTCAGCCTTTACTGAATGTAATTATCCCAACAGCCTAATTCGAAAGCAGATTTCCCAGGTCATCACATCCAATTCTGGTATTGCTGATCCTACCAAGAAACAACTTGGGAGCACACCAGTTGTCACCCAGTATTCTCCTGGTCTTCAATGTATCAATCAGCTACTTCAACAAGACCATGACTTCCTAAAATCATGCCCTGAAATGACATCCATTCTGTCTGAGATGTTGCCCACTACACCTAGAATAGCATTTCATTGACTTTCCAGTCTCCGCAATATCCTTGTAAGACCATATGCTCCTTCTACACCCATCTCCTTACCATATGCCTCCTATCCCTGTGACTGTCTCTTGTGCAAGACTTGCCCTATGCACCCTCCTACCACCAACTATTCCAGCCCTGTAACTGGCAAAACATGTACATCAAAGGGAGAGCCACCTGTGAAATAACACGTCATATACCGGCTGTTATGCAAAAACTGATTGGCCTTTTGCAGCGGCATGACTACCACCCAGTTATCAGTCAGGATGAATAGGCATAGGCAGAGGGTGTGTACAGGCAACACACAATATCCTGCTGCAGACCTCGGTGCCTGTTTCTCCACATGCATCATCTGGATTCTTTTCCCAGACACCAGTTTCTCAAAACTCTGCAGGTGGGGACTAGCACAACATTTCCTTGGTTCTCAACCCCCCCCCCCCCTCCAGCCTTTATTTACATTACTTCATTTCTTCACAGTAACTACTCCTTTCTTCACTCCATTTTAGATTTCTACATCTTTCATTTTCTGACCTGTCCATTTTTTTCGCAGTCTCTCCTCCTACCTCTGTTACATACAATGTACTTAGCTTTTCACTCTTATTAACTCGTGCACGATGTTTTAGTAGTAATCTCTGTTTTGCATATTATTCTGTCTTCCACCTTTAAGCTATCAGGTTATCAAATCTCATCCAGCGTGGTCCCTAACAGTCAGTCTTTTCTTCTTATTTCGTTCGGCTCCACTACCTTGGTGTTCTGGGTGACTTCTCTGAACTGTACCACTTTCCCTAAACCTCTTCAGTCCTTTCCCTTCTCTCCTCTTCCTCCCCCTTCAGTTCTTCTGCCAGAAGAAGGGCCACTGGCTCCGAAAGCTTGTTAGAGTTAAACCCTTTTGTATGTGTGTTCCCCTGCTGCTGGTTGCTGAGTAGATTTGTTATCTCTCCATTTACATTCTGAATGTTTGGAATTCTGTTGCAGTTGAAGGTGCATTTTGGTTTATGTCAGGGGTGTACCACAGAAAGTGTTGCATACACATTGTCTACATGCTGTGAGCTATGTAATACATCTGTATCGTTACTCCATCATTGTACTGACATTTTAATTTAAATGTATCATCTGCCACTCCCCTGCAGATGTGTTATCTGTCTTGTCCTGTGCTGGTGTCACATTGTGTAGTCCACCCAAGGGTTCATAATTCATTGAATTGCCTTTGATTCATGTCTCCCATACACAAATCAGTAACAGTAGTCTTTGAATATTCAAGGTACTAAAAACTGTGTTCATAATGGCTTATTATTTTCCATTGCTCAGATTTAATAATGTGGTTGTATGACATGCTGTTGCATCAACAAGATGTAATGGAAATGCCACGTGGCGAGGGCCTCCCATCAGGTAGACTGTTCACCTGGTGCAGGTCTTTAGAGTTTACACCACTTCGGCGACTTACGTATCGATGGAGATGAAATGATGATGATAAGGACAACACAGCACCCACTTCCTGAGTGCAGAAAATCTCCAACTCATCTGAGAATCGAACCCGGGCCGTTAGGTATGACATTCCGTTGCGCTGACCGCTCAGCTAGCAGGTTTAGGTATGTCATTCCATTGCGCTAACCACTCAGCTACCAGGGGCAGACAAGATGATGTAATGACTTTTCATATTATATTTCCCACTTGTATTCAACTACACTCAGTGCCCATCACTTCTAGTATGTGCATTCTTGTACATCTACATCTACATACATACTCCGCAATCCACCATACGGTGCGTGTCGGAGGGTACCTCGTACCACAACTAACATCTTCTCGCCCTGTTCCACTCCCAAACAGAACGAGGGAAAAATGACTGCCTGTATGCCTCTGTACAAGCCCTAATCTCTCTCATCTTATCTTTGTGGTCTTTCTGCGAAATATAAGTTGGCGGCAGTAAAATTGTACTGCAGTGCTTGTTCTCTAAAGTTCCTCAGTAGAGATTCATGAAAAGAATACCTCCTTTCCTCCAGAGACTCCCACCCAAGTTTCTGAAGCATTTCCGTAACATTTGCGCAATCATCATACCTACCAGTAACAAATCGAGCACCCGCCTCTGAATTGCTTCTATGTCCTCCTTCAATCTGACCTGACAGGGATCCCAAACGCTCAAGCTGTACTCAAGCATAGGTCGTATAGGGTTTTATAAGCGGTCTCCTTTACAAATGAACCACATCTTCCCAAAATTCTACCAATGAACCGAAGATGACTATCCGCCTTCCCCAGAACTGCCATTACATGCTTGTCCTACTTCATATCGCTCTGCAATGTTACGCCCAAATATTTAATCAACATGACTGTGTCAAGCGCTACACTACTAATGGAGTATTCAAACATTACAGGATTCTTTTTCCTATTCATCTGCATTAATTTAAATTTATCTATATTCAGAGTTAGCTGCCATTCTTTACACCAATCACAAATCCTGTCCAAGTCATCTTGTATCCTCCTACAGTCACTCAACGACAACACGTTCCCGTACACCACAGCATCATCAGCAAACAGCCACGCATTGCCATCCACCCTATCCAAAAGATCATTTATGTAGATAGAAAACAACAGCGGACCTACCCCACTTCCCTGGTGCACTCCAGATGATAACCTTACCTCCGATGAACACTCACCGTCGAGGACAACGTATTGAGTTCTATTACTTAAGAAGTCTTCGAGCCACTCGCATATTTGTGAACCAATCCCATATTCTCGTACCTTAGTTAGGAGTTTGCAGTGGGGCACCAAGTCAAACGCTTTCTGGAATTCTGGGAATATGGCATCCATCTGATACCCTTCATTCATGGTTTGCAAGGTATCGTGAAAAAAGGGCAAGTTGCATTTCGCAGGAGCGATGCTTTCTAAAGCCGTGCTGATGCATGGACAGCAACTTCTCTGTCTTAAGGAAATTCATTATATTTGAACTGAGAATATGTTAGAGAATCCTGCAACAAACTGATGCTAAGGATATTGATCTGTAATTTTGAGGATCCATCCTTCTACCCTTCTTATATACAGGCGTCACCTGCGCTTTTTTCCAGTGGCTCGGGACTTTATGTTGGGCAAGAGATTCGCGATAAATGCAAGCTATGTAAGGAGCCAATGCAGTAGAGTACTCTCTGTAAAACCAAATTGGAACCCCATCAGGACTTGGCGATTTATTAATTTTCAACTCATTCAGCTGCTTCACAACGCCAGGAATGTCTATCACTATGTCGTCCATACGGGAATCTATACGAAACTGAAACGGCGGTATGTTTATATGATCTTCCTACGTGAAAGATTTCTCAAATGCTAAATTTAAAATTTCCGCTTTCATTTTGCTGTCTTCCGTTGCCAGGCCAGACTGATCAGTGAGTGACTGGATGGAAGCCTTCAACCCGCTTACTGATTTTACATAAGACTAGAATTTCCTTGGGTTTTCAGCAAGACCTTTTGCTAAGGTATGACAGTGGTAGTGGTTGTATGCTTTGCGCATCGCTCTCTTTACAGCAGCACGAATCTCTACTAACTTTTGCCTGTTCTCATTCTCCCGATCTTTCTTGTACCGCGAGTGCAACTGTCTTTGCTTCCTGAGCATTCTCTGAATTGCACTGTTAAACCGCTGTGGGTCTTTTCCGTCCGTAACCCACTTTTTCAGTACATACTTCTCCACTGTGTGATTTACAATGTGTTTAAAATTTGCCCATAATTCTTCCACTTCCATCGTTCCGGAAGTAAATGAAGTCGATTCTTGTACTAAGTGGGATTGTAACAACTGCTTACCTGCTCTTTCTGGTAAGAATACTCTCCTAGCCTTCTTGACCGACTTTTTAACTTTCGTAACCATAGTCGTAATGACATCATCATGATCACTAATCCCTGTCTCAGCACTTGACACCGTCGATGAGGTCTGGCTACCAGATCTAAAATATCTCCATTACGCATTGGCTGTCGATTTAGCTGCTCAAGACAGTTTTAGGATAATGTGTTCAAAATTAATTCACACGACGACTTGTCTGTACCACCTATAATGAATCCATAGACATCCCAGTCTATACTATGTAGGTTGAAGTTGCCTCTGACTAATATAGCATGATCCGGGTACTTCTGCAATATGGAGTGTAGATTCCCTTTGAATGTTTCTAGAACTGTCACGGTGGAACCTGGTGGCCGGTAATAACACCCAACAATTAACTTTATTTCTCCTAGTCCTGTTGAACGTGTCCAGTCAACTTCACAATTGCACTCACTTTGACCTCAGTAGACACAATATTTTTGTCAACTGCAATGAAGACACCACCTCCTATGGTGTCTAATCTGTCTTTCCGATACAAGTTACAATCCTCACTAAATATTTCGGAACTTCCTATCCCAGGGTTCAGCCAGGTCTTAGTCCCGAGAATAATTTGCGCACCACACACTTCCTGGAGGTCAGTAAATACAGGATCTTTATTCCGAACACTCTGAAAATTTACTGCTAATATCTTGATAGTTGAAGTGTCTTTACACTGAGCGCTCCCTGATTTCCCTGCCTACACGTCGACTGGTGAGTGTTTATCAGGACACCTCACACTACTGCCTAGCCTAAAAAAAAACCATGTGCATACCACAAGTACTCTGCTACCTAAGTAGCTGCTTCCTTTGTGTAGCGCACCCCTGACCTATCTAGGGGCATCCTACAATTCCCCACCAAATAGCGCAAGTCTTGAAATCTGCAGCCTAGACCGTCACAGAGTCGACGAAGCCTCTGGTTGAGACCCTCCACTCGGCTCCAAACCAAAAGACCCCAATCCACTCTGGGAACGATGCTGCAAGTAGAGAGCTCTGCTTGCACCCCGTGTGCAAGGCCAGCGATCTTTACCAAATTTGCCATTCGCCTGTACAAACTGAGAATCGCCTCAGAACCCAAGCGACAGGCATCATTGGTGCCGACGTGAGCAACTATTTGCAGACGACTGCACCCCTTACGCTCATTTAGCCGCAGGCAAGGCCGCCTCCACATCTTGGATGAGACCCCCCAGCAGACAAACTGAGTGCACGTTGGAATTCTTTCCAGCCCTGTATGCTATTTCCCTAAGGGGCTCCATCACCCGCCTAATGTTGGAGCTCCCGATAACCAGCAAGCCTTTGCCTCCATGCGCCTGCTTGGGCCCTGCTGACAGTATGAACGGGTGAGGCCAGCCGGCCAGCCTCTATGGCGACGCCAGCCGGCCAGCCTCTACATTGACCCTCCGGCTCGAGCGACGCGAACGCATTGCAGTCCGCCACTCACCCTGAGGTGAGGGCGGCCCCAACACGCCAGGTACACTAGAAGGTGCCTCTGTGACTGAGTCACTGGACACAGCAAGCGACACCTGGGGTGTCTCAAGCGACGCGCCAGACCCTTGACTGTCACTGCACCTCGAGGCAGCAGCCTGAAGGCAGCTGACCATAGCCAACAGCATGCTCAGCTCTCAGCTGCTCGCGAACCGTGGCCAGTTCCTCCTGCGCCCGCACACAGCATGCACACACCCTATCCATCCTACTGCTAATATCTGGATGTATAGAGTTGTGTCAAATAAAACAGCAATATGCGACTGCACAGTTGCGTCAGCAGCGCCTGATTGAGCTGCGATATATGAAGAATTACTTACAAACTAAGCAATCAAATGACCAGGACTACCCACTATACAGATATTACAAAGCGATCCTACCCCTGTCTTAGTACAAATGACAACCGCCTACACGATGTTACACTCTACCGTTATTAAAATTTGATACTACCCCTTTCTAATTCGAAAATACGCAAAGATCTGAAGAATTTCACCACGCAAGCACACAAACACACAAAGTAATTTGAATTAATCCTGTGGAACAAATACGAAAAACTGAATATAAGACTTGTTTCTGCTACTGCTGCTCGCACACGTCACTCTGCAAGCACAGATGAAACTGCAATGGCCTTTGTCTGCTGCTAACTTCCCTCATGATGTAGTATAATTTACACAAGCAGTAGCATATGGACGAAATTAGATGTAAATATCAACATCTACGTCTAAGCCCTACTAACCACTGCAAGGTGCATGGCACAGGATACATCTCATTGTACCAGTTTGTTGGATTTCTTCCCATTTCATTCAAATACAGTGAGTGGAAAGAATTATTGTTTGAATTCCTCTGTGGGTGCAGTAATTACTCTAATCTTATCTTCAGAATCCGTATGTGAGCAATGTGTTGGGGGATTGTAATATATTTCTAGAGTCATCATTTAAACCCAGTTCTAGAAACTTTGTTACCAGACTTGTTCGGGGTAGTTCACGTCTATCTTCAAGAGTCTTCCGGTTCAGTTCTTTCAGTATTTCTCTATCACTCTCTGACAGATTAAACAAACCTGTGACCATTCATCCAGTGCTTCTCTGTTTATATTCAGTATCCCCTGGTAGTCATACTTGGTACGAGTCCCAAACACTTGAGGAATATTCTAGAATTGGTCACACAGTTGATTTGTATGCAATCTTCTTTGTAGACTGATTACACTTGACCAGTTTCTACCAATAAACCGAAGTCTGCGACCAGCTTTACCCATGACTGAACCTATGTGATCATTTTTCATATCCCTACAAAGTTTTATGCCCAGGTATTTGTAAGAGTTGGTCAACTCCAACAGTGGCTCATTGATTTATAGTCATTGTATACAATGTTTTCTCATTTTGTGAAGTGCACAACTTTACATTTCAGAACATTTAAAGCAAGTTTGACAATCTTCACACTACTTTGAAATCTTATCAAGATCTGACTAGATATTTATGCTGCTTCTTTCAAATAGTTCTTCACTGTAGATAATTGCATCATATGCAAAAAGCCTTATGTTACTATTGATATTGTCTGCAAGGTCATTAATATATATCATGAACAGCAAGGGTCCCAACACAACTCCCTGGAGCACACCCAAAGTTACTTTTTCATCTAACAATGACTCTCTATCCTTTGTCCTTCCTACCAAAAAATCCCAAATCAAATCACAAATTTCACTTGATACCCCATATGATCGTACTTTTGACAGTAAGCACAGGTGTGGTACTGATTGCCATGATCCAAAGCTGTCTGTATGTCATGTGAGGAAAGTGCAAGTTGGATTTCACACAGTTGATGTTTTCAGAATCTATGCTGGCTGGCATTGAGGATGTTACTCTGTTCAAGACACCTCATTATGTTTGAGCTCAGAATATATCCTGAGATTCTACAACAAATCGGTGTCAGCGATACTTGATGGTTGTTTTGTGGATCACTTCTACTACCTCCCATGTACACGGATGTGACCTGTGCTTTTTTCCAAGAACTGGACATGGGTTTTTGTTTTAAGGATCTAAAATAGAGCACAATTAGAATGGGGGTTAACTCGGCCAAAAATTCAGTATAGAATCTTGTATAGATTCCATTGGGTCCTGGAGCTTTGTTCAATTTTAATGATGTTAGCAGTTTCTCAAACTAATACTAATTTTATTCATCTTTTCAGTGGTATGAGAATTAAATTGGAACAATTCTCCTGAGTTTTCCTTTGTAAAGGAGCATTTGAAAACTGAGTTAAGCATTTCAGATTTTGTTTTGGTTCCTGTCTCATTTGCTACGGAATGGACATTAACTTTGGTGCCACTAACAGCCTTTACATATGGCCAGAATTTCTTTGGGTTCTGTGACATCATATGACAATATTCTGCTGTGGCAGTCATTGAAGGCATGACACATTGCTCTCTTAACAGTCAGTTTATCTATAGCCCTACCCTTTGTTTTATACCTATATGCAGTAATCCCTGTTTCTTTAGAAGTTGCTTTACAGTGACTGTATACCAAGAAGGTTCCGTCCCACTATGAATTGTTCTACTATCCAGTGAATGGTCAGCTGTTCTTTTAAACTTGATCCAGAGTTGCTTTGCACGCTCCTGCCATGTGCTGAAAGTTTGGGGTTGTTCATTGAGGTATGACACTACTGATTCATTTTATCTAATTTGCTGAACATATATATCTTTCTGCTTGTTTTGGTTGTTCTTTGTACTTCGGTAATCATTGAAGCCACAACTGCATCATGGTGACTGATACCGGCTTCGATGTGGACATCCTCAAAGAGATCAGGTCTACTTGTTGCCATTAGATCCAATATATTTTCATCATGAGAGGGTTCCTAACTATCTGTTATAGGTAGTTTCTAGAGAAGGCATTTGGTAATATTTCACAGGATATCTTATCATGCCCACCACTAACAAAACTGTATTTTTCCCAATTAATTTTTGGATGATTTAAGTCTCCATTGATGATTACAGTACAATTGGGAAACTTATAAACATCACTGCTAAAACATTCAATTACTCTTTGGTGGTGATGTTGTTTTTGTTGTTGTGGTTTTCGGTTGTAATGCAGCTCTTTAAGCTAGTTTATTGTGTGCAAGCCTTTTCGTGTTGGAATAACTACCACAGCCATTTGGACCTGCTTATTGTATTCAAGCCATGGTCTCCCTCTACAATTTTTACCCCCCACCCACCCCCGCCCCCTCCCCACTTCCTTCCATTACCAAACTTGCAATTCCTTGTTGCTTCATAATGTTTCCTGTCAACCAGTTCCCTCATTCAGTCAACTTATGCTATAAATTTTCTTCCCCAGTTCAGTTCAGTACCTCTCACTTATTATTTGATGTAGCATCTGATCTTGAACATTCTTCTATAGCACCACAATTCAAAAGCTTCTTGTCTGAATTGCTTATCATCCGTGTTTTCATTTCCGTACAAGGCTACATTCCAGATAAATATCTTTGCAAAGGTTTCCTAACACTTAAATTTATATTAATATTAACAAATTCCTATTTTTCAGAAATGCTTTTCTTGCTTTTGCTAGTCTGCATTCTATATCTTCCCCATGATTTACGGAGACTACATTCTGTTCCCCATGTTTTACATTTATAAATGTTCATCTTATAACCTCTTTACAAGATACCATCCATTCCATTCGACTGCTCTGGCAAATCCTTTGCCATCTCAGATAGAATTACAAAGTCATCAGCAAATATCAAAAGTTTTTATCCCCTCTCAGTGAGCTCTTTCCAAATTTATCCTCAGTTTTCTTAACAGCTTGCGCAGCATACAGATTGAATTACATTGGGGAGAGAGCACAACCTTGCCTCATTCCCTTTTCAACAACTACTACTTCCTTTTAATGCCCTTTGACCTGTATAACTGCCTTCTGGTTTATGTGCAAGTTATAGTTAACTATTCTGTCCCTGCTACCTTCAGAATTTCAAACAGTTCATTACTCCTGTCAGCATTGTCAAGGACTTTCTCTAAATCTATAAAGACTGTAAACATAGGTTTACCTTTCTTGCGTCTATCTGCTTAGATGAACTTAAGGATAAATATGGCGTCACGTCTTCCTCCATTCCTCCGAAACACAAACTGATCTTCCCCAAGACTGACTTTTACAAGTTTTTCCATTCTTCTGTAAATAGTCTGTATCAATATTTTGCAATGAAGACTTATTAAACACATGGTTCATTTGGTAGTATTCACATGTGAGCACCTGCCTTCTTTGGAATTGGGATTATTACGTTGTTCCCTAAGTCTGAGGCTGTTTCAATTGTCTCGTACACTGATCAGCCAGAACATTATCACCATCTACTTAATAGCCAGTATGTCCACCGTCGGCATGGATAATAGTGGCAACACATCATGCAATGGAAGCAGTGATGCCTTTGGTAGATCACACATCGGCACCCACGAGTTACCCAATTCCTGTAAATTCCAGGCAGGGGTCGATGAGCTTTGACGCCATGTTCAACCACATCCCAGATTTGTTCGATCAGGTCCAGATCTGGCAAGTTGGAAGACCAGCACATCGATTGGAACTCACCACGGTGTTCTCAAATCACTCCATCACACTGCTGGCCTTCTGACATGACCCATTATCTTGTTGAAAAATGCCACTGCTGTCGAGAAACATGTTCATAATGAAGGGTTTTATGCAGTCTTCAACCAGTGTACGATGCTCCTTAGCTGTAATGGTGCCTTAGACGAGCTCCACTGCACCCATGGATGCCCACATGAATGTTCCCTGGAAGATAATGGAGCTGCCGCCAGCTTGTCTCTGTCCCATAGTGCAGGTGTCAAGGAGCTATTCCCCCGGAAGACGATGGATTCATGCCCTCCCATCAACATGATGAAAATGGTATCAGGATTTGTCAGACCGTGCAATGTTCTGCCATTTCACCAGCGTCCAGTGCCAATGTTTATTTGCACATTTCAGTTATAGTTGCCAGTGTGATTGTGTTAATGATATTGGCACATGCATGGGTCATCAGTTGCAGAGGCCCATCATTAGGAGTGTTTGGTGCACTGTGTGTTCAGACACACTTGTTCTCTGACCAGCATTAAAGTCTGATGTTAGTTCTGCCTCAGTTTGCCACCTATCCTGTTTGACCAGTCTGCCCTTCCTACGACGTCCAACATCTGTAATCAAAAGTGGCCACCCAACCCCATGATGTCTGGATGTGGTTTCACCTTGGTTTTGCTACATGTTAAGAACTCACCAAGCACTCCTTGAACAACCAACATGTGCAGTTTCCATAATGCTTGTGCCAAGCCTCCAGGCCATCACAATCTGTCCTCAGTCAAACTCAGATAGATCACGTGCCTTCCCCATTCTACATATGGACGGCATCCTCACTGATTCTACATGCATTGTGCGTGTGTGTGACTAACAGTCATTCCTCGCCAGGTGATTGTTTTGCCTGGATGAGTTTATGTCAGTAGTAGGTCAGTGGTCATAATGTTGTGGCTGATCCGTGTATTATCTAGTACAAGGGGTGGAATAATTTTGGCTCTCCCAAGGATCCAATAATTCTGATGGAATGTTGACTACTCCAGGGACCTTGTTTCATTTAAGTCTCTAAGTGTTCTTTCAGATTCTTCTCACAGTACCATATTCTTATCTCATATTTGCATACTTGCTCTTCTCGTCATATAATATTGTGCTCAAGCTATGTGTTTTACTTTATATTGACCCTCTGTATATTCTGTCCATCTTTCAGCTTTTCCTTCTTTGCTTAGTACTGGCTTTCCATCTGAGCTCTTGTTATTCGTACAGCTGCTTCTCTTTTCTCCGAAGATCTCTGTAATGGTCCTGTTGGTGTCAGTTACCTTTTCCCTTAGATATACATGCTTCTAAAGCCAAGCATTTGTCCTCTAGCCATTCCTGCTTAGCCACTTCTGTATTCCTTTTTGCATGCTTCATTTGTTGTATTTTTATATTTTCTCCTTTTGCCAATTAAATTCAGTATCTCCTGAGTTATTCAAGGATATTCACTAAGCCTTGTCTTTTTACGTATGTGATCCTCTGCTGCATTCCCTGTTTCATCTCTCACACCTAACCATTGGTTTTCTGTTGTATTCCTTCCTCTGTTTCAGCCCAGTGTTGCCTAATACTCGCTCTGAACAACCTCTGTTTCTTTCAGCTTAGCCAGATCCTATCTCTTTTATTTCGTATCTTATTGCAGTTCATCAGTTTTAGTTTGCAGTACATAAACAATAAATTATTATTAGAGTCAAAGTCTGGTCCATGGTAAAGTCTTAAAGATTCAAATCTGATTATCTTTGTCTTATCAGTATATCAGAAATCTGAAACCTTCCAGTGCCCCAGATCTCTTCCATATTTACAACCTTATTTCATGATTCTAAAACCGAATGTTTTTTTTTTTTAAACCAGGCTGCTTCCTCTTTCATCCCCCCCTCCCTGTACATGTTCTACTGTTCTTCCTTCTCTTTCTGTGTTGACTGACATAACATGAAATGTTTCTCCTACCATCGTATTTCACAAAACCCAAGTTTATCCAACTTAAACATGCCCATTTCCCATTTTAAATTGTCTACCCTGCCCACTCAATTACAGGATCTAACAATCCAGGCTTTGATGTGTAGAATGTCAAATCTCGTTTTTGCTGCTGACATACTCCTGAGTAGACCCAGCCCGGAGATCCAAATGTGGGATTATTTTACTTCCAGAATATTTTACCTGAGATGATTTCATCATCATTAAGCCTACAATAGAGCTGCATTTAAAAAAAATCATGGCTATAGATTCCCCTTGCTCTCAGCCGTTTGCAGTACAAGCATTGTAAGGCTATGTTGTCTAATGTTACAATGTCAGATCAGTCAGTGGCCCAAACTGTTGTCCCTTCAACCGCTGTTCCGCCTCTTTAGAAGCCACAGATAGTCTGGTCTCTTCACAGATACCCCTCCATTGTGGTTGTATATATGTGGTACTTTATCATTGAGGTACACATTCAGCTGTTTCATCTTGATGCGGTTCATGGTTCATGGGGGATGTCAGAAAAACCTATATTTTCTGTTCAGGTGACACATATAATAATAGTGTACTAAAGTAAATGATTATTATTTGCATTTAGAGTTTTTACGTCTACAGACTATATTCTCCATTGTGATATAACTGTGAAGACTACTGTAGCATTTACAAGGCAACTAAAGATGGTAACAGATAGTTTCATTTTGGTCAAAAGTAGTATTGTGGGCTAAAAGACACACTCTAAATGTTCAGTATGTGTTTAATGTTTGTAGATCTAACATTAACATAAAATGGCGACAGTTCAAAGTTGCGTTGAGACAAAGGTGCTTTACTTTCCCAGAATAAATTTTATCATAAGAGTAAAGTCAGGTGAACCAGTTTGATTATGTGTTAAAATGAAAATGGGGAAATATTTGTAAGTATTTATTTACGAAATAATTCCACCTTTTTAGAGTGGCAAATGATACAGTACAATTATTTATTTTGGAAACAAATAAAACTCAGTATTTATTGTTAAAATTATTTAATTGTATCTAAAAACAAAGATGATGTGACTTACCAAACAAAAGTGCTGGCGGGTCGATAGACACACAAACACAAACAGTCTCTCTTTCCTGACGAAGCAACCGCCAGTTGCGAAAGCTCGAATTTTGTGTGTATGTTTGTGTTTGTTTGTGTGTCTATCGACCTGCCAGCGCTTTTGTTTGGTAAGTCACATCATCTTTGTTTTTAGATATATTTTTCCCAAGTAGAATGTTTCCCTCTATTATATTCATATCATAAATTATTTAATTGTAAATAAAATAGAAAGAAACTTCCACATGGGAAAAATATATTAAAAACAAAGATTCCAAGACTTACCAAGCGGGAAAGTGCCGGCAGACAGGCATAATGAACAAAACACACAAACACACACACAGAATTACTAGCTTTCGCAACCGATGGTTATTCTTCAGGAAGGAGAGGGAAAGACGAAAGGATGTGGGTTTTAAGGGAGAGGGTAAGGAGTCATTCCAATCCCGGGAGCGGAAAAACTTCCCTTAGGGGCACGCACGCACGCACGCACGCACACACACACACACACACACACACACACACACACACACACACACACACACACACACACACACACAGACTTGTGTGTGTGTGTGTGTGTGTGTGTGTGTGTGTGTGTGTGTGTGCGTGTGTGTGGGCGCGCGCGCGAGTGTACACCTGTCCTTTCTTTTTCCCCCTAAGGGAAGTCTTTCCACTTCCAGGATTGGAATGACTCCTTACCCTCTCCCTTAAAACCCACATCCTTTCGTCTTTCCCTCTCCTTCCTGAAGAAGCAACCATCGGTTGCGAAAGCTAGTAATTCTGTGTGTGTGTTTGTGTGTTTTGTTCATTGTGCCTGTCTGCCGGCGCTTTCCCGCTTGGTAAGTCTTGGAATCTTTGTTTTTAATATAAATTATTTAATTGGATAGATAAAAAAATCTGCTCACCAAGTGGTGGCAGAACACACACATAAAAGACTGTTATGTTTGGCAAGCTTTCGCAGCCAGTGGCTTCTTCTTCAGGCAGAAGAGCTGAAGGGGAAGGTAGAAGAGTGAAGGAAAAGCACTGGAGAGGTCTAGGAAAAGGGGGAAATTTTGAGAAAGTCACCCAGAACTGCGGGTCAGAGGAAACTTACTGTACAGGGTGAGAAAGAAAGACACTTTTCTTTAGTTTTTATGAAACCAATAAATTATGCCTTTTTATTTTGGGCTATCTGTCGAACAATGCAGGTAGAAGTTTATGCTGAAATTGCATTAGGTTCCTCGCTGTTCTTTCTATTGTTACCATGGTGTATTGTCGGATTTTTTTCAAATCTGTAAGAAGTGATAAATTAAATGGTATACTTAAGAGGTTTTCCAATAGTAATGGATACTAGTCACCGACCCTTTGCCAAAAGAATGATACTTCTGTTTTATCAAAATGTGTTTTAGTGTATTGTCTTTGCAGAGTCCAAGACATTGCACTGTAGTTGGAATTTTGCTATTTGAAATTATGCCTTTCTTTATTCAAAATGGTCATAGACCCTAGACATATGTATGCCTATTTATGAAACTCAGGAAAATAGTTGCTAATATAATTTACTGCTCATGACAGTTGTTGGAAACTGTTACTGATTCTACAGGAGCCCCCAGGGGCTCAGCATTCACTTGCTGAGTACGGGCTTGGCGACCCCGGGGTCCTGAGCTGGGGACTGGTCTGCGCCGCCAGTACCCTGACACCGTAACCCCCGGACATGCTTCAGCGACCACCGTACGGCGCGGCGGTGAAACGTTGTGTGCTGCGGGGAATGGTAATCTTGGCTTGACCGCCTGGATTGCGAGGAAGGCCAACCTCTATAAAAACCCCTCAATCTTTCGGTGTGCTCCGCGCCTAGAAGATGCATGGCTGTTGGGGTGGAACAGTCGCAAGCGGGCAACCTCTGGGGCACCTGCCGCACCCCAGTTGTAAAAGGCTTACTCAGGCACGCGGGGCTCTGTCTGAGCGGACTTTTAGTTCCCTAGCTGCTCGTGGGACCACAATGGACCCTTCGACCTCTACTTTTCCCCCTACCAGTGGCTTGGGTGGGCCGCTGGTTGGAAAACA
Source organism: Schistocerca gregaria (assembly GCF_023897955.1). Lineage (NCBI taxonomy): Eukaryota > Metazoa > Arthropoda > Insecta > Orthoptera > Acrididae > Schistocerca > Schistocerca gregaria. The sequence continues at coordinate 519,912,881 of NC_064924.1, forward strand.
CACCCAATCGAAAAAGCGGCTACGCGCTGCGAGTCCTCCAGCGCCTGGTGTTGCTAGAGATTTAACAGAATGTACTAACGGAGCACATGCTGATCATCAGAATGTGTTTTTGATTATTAAAAGGAAGGAGGGTAGCTTTGAGAGGGTTTCTCCCTTTTACATCCACAAGGGTCTTGAGGGAATTGCAGGAACGCTGAAATCTGTAAAGCGACTGCGCAATGGGACTCTGTTAGTTGAAACTTCTAGTTCCCGTCAAGTCGCTGCCCTTCGGAAAGCAAATTGTCTAGGAGAGTACGCTGTCGAGACCGAGCTCCACTCCACTTTGAACTATAGTAAGGGTGTTGTGACGTGTAGGGACTTGGTGGATATCCCCATAGACGTGCTAAAATCTGAGTGGGCTGACGAAGGAATTGTTGACGTGCAGCACATTATGAAACGAGTCAATGGGGACCTCGTCAAATCTGACTCGTTTATTCTCACATTCAGTTGCCCGAGACTCCCGGAGCATGTTAAAGCGGGGTTCTTACGTTTGTCCGTACGGCCATATTTCCCCAACCCAATGCGCTGTTTTAAATGTCAGCGCTTTGGGCATACTACGTTGGGGTGCAATGGAATAGCCACGTGTGGTAAATGTGGTCAGCCTGCCCATGACGGAGCCGATTGTTCCTCGCCTGTGAAGTGCGTGAATTGCTCTGGGAGTCACCCTGTCTGGAGCCGGATCTGCCCCATCTATCTCGAAGAGCGGAAGGTACAGGAGATTAAAACCTCTAAGCGCATCCCCTATGGTGAGGCCAAGAAGATCCTTAAGGCCATGCAACCTCCTGTTTTTTCCACATCTTTCGCTTCCGCTCTCAAAAAACCGGTACAACTGGCCACTGTTGCTACACAAACGGAGGTTGCTAGTGTTAGCACTAAAACCTGCGCTTGCCAGTGCACTTGTGCTGCTGCGGTTGTTTTGCAATCTGCGGCTCTCCCCGCTACATTGGACAAGGCCGTGGTTGCTGACATTGAGGTACTTCCAGCCTCCCCCCATATGGCGCCTTCTGCCCAGGCGAGTCAACCTCCAACTGTCGACAAGGCTCTGCATTCCAAGCCCCCCAAGACAAAGCCTCAGAAGCTGAAGGTTCTGCCACCTGAGGAGACTAGTCAGCGTCGGTCCGATGATGATGCCATCGTACTGTCTGACATCTCCCGTGGGTCGTCATCGGATCTTATGGACATTGATGTCGACCGGGGGCGGTCTTCTCGCCCCAGGAATAAATCTCCGGCCAGTACGGTCTCTCCTCCAAAGCACAGAGGCAGGGTGAAAGTTCAGCCACCCTGATCACTGGCTCCCATATTACAGTGGAACCTGAATGGTTTCAGGACGCATGTGGCCGAATTACAACTCCTCATACGAGAGTGCCCCTTGTGCTTATGTCTCCAAGAGACACATTTTCGGGCCACTGATTCTCCTTCTTTACGCGGCTATACCGCATATCGAAAAGATGATCTGACGGGGCAAAGGGCAAAGGGTGGTGTTGCAGTTTTTGTCCGTGATGTGCACCCCTCATCTGAGCTCCCTCTCGTCACCGACTTGCAAGCAGTTGCAGTTGACATTCTTGTGGGTCGGAGGCTCACAGTCTGTTCTGTTTATTTACCACCTCCGGATGCGATAGACACTGAGGCTCTCACGGACCTTATTAGCCAACTCCCTCGCCCATTTCTTCTTCTGGGGGACTTCAACGCTCATAATGTCTTATGGGGCTCTCCGACTACTTGCCCCAGGGGTCGCATTCTGGAAAGCGTCATGATGTCTGAAGAACTGTGCCTCCTCAACTCTGGTGCTCCCACTCATTTCTGTACTGCTTCCGGATCGTCATCGGCTATTGACCTTTCCTTTTGCTCTCCTGCACTCGCGGATTCTGCTCTGTGGGAGGCTGCAGCTGACCTCCATTCTAGTGACCACTTCCCCCTCTGGATTCGCCTCCTGGATGAGGCTGTGGCATTACCAGTGCCGCCCCGGTGGCACCTTTGCAGAGCTGACTGGACACTTTTCAGCCAACTGGCTGTTTTGGAACACCGTGCCAGCGTCCACGAATGGGTAGACCATGTTGCAGCCGTGATCTCTCATGCTGCTGAATTGTCCATCCCACGGTCATCCGGTCATCCCAAGAGGCGTCCTGTCCCTTGGTGGACCACTGAGTGCCACTCAGCCATCCGCGCCCGCCGTGCAGCACTGCGCCGCTTCAAGTGCCGTCCCTCAGCTGACAATCTTGCGGCCTTTCGAGTGGCAAGGGCCAGAGCGCGGCGGGTGATTAAAGAGAGCAAACGACGGTCATGGCAATCGTTCTTGAATTCCATCTCTCGCTCCACTAGTTCTACGAAAGTATGGGAAGCCATCAGGAGGATTTCCGGGAAACTCAGCCAGCTACCTGTCACGGCTTTGCTGCATCAGGGATGTCTCCTCACGGCGCCGAGAGACATTGCCCAGACACTGGCCATGCATTTTGCGGAATCTACCGCCACTATTAACTGTGATCCAGATTTCTGCCGCTACCGCACTGCCATCGAAAGGGGTCACTTGGACTTCCGGTCTCTAAATTCTGAACCCTATAACTGCCCCTTCACAATGTGGGAACTGGATTCTGCGCTGTCTGTGGCTCATGATACTGCGCCTGGTCATGATCAAATCCGGTACAGCATGCTGCGGCACCTGTCGCTGCCATCCAAGGAAGTTCTCCTGAACTGTTTCAATATGATATGGTTATCTGGCACGTACCCTGACTCGTGGAGGGAGGCAATTTTGATTCCCCTCCTCAAACCAGGGAAGGACCGAACGCATCCCAGTAGTTATCGGAGTATTGCCTTGACGAGCTGTGTTGGGAAGACGTTGGAACGCATGGTCAACCGCCGCCTGGTTTGGCTGCTCGAGACCAGGCAGCTCCTTAGCCCCTCTCAGTGTGGCTTTCGGAGATGTCGTTCCACTATAGACAACTTGACCCTGCTTGAGGCCGCCATCCAGCAGGCCTTTCTACGTAACCAGCATTGTCTAGGGGTCTTCTTTGACATTAATAAGGCGTATGACACTACTTGGCGCCGCCTTATCCTCAATCAACTCCATGAGTGGGGCTTTCGTGGCCGTCTCCCCATCTTCATTCGGTCCTTTCTTTCTCACCGCCTCTTTCGGTATCGGGTTGGTAATGTGCTATCGGATTTGTACGTGCAGGAGAATGGTGTTCCTCAGGGCAGCGTTTTAAGTGTCACCCTCTTTGCCGTTGCTATTAACAGTATCACGTCCACTATCCGGAGTCCTGCCCAATGCTCCTTGTTTGTGGACGATTTTGCTGTTTTCTGTTCTTCCTCCAGTCTTGTCAGTGCTAGTCGGCAGTTACAGCTTACGATAAAGCGCTTAGAGGCATGGACTGCAAAGACGGGTTTTACCTTTTCTGCAGACAAGTCTGTGTGTGTTCATTTTAATCGTTCTCGGCATCTTTTTCCCTCCCCTGAATTGCGTCTGAGGGACACCGTTCTTCCTTTTAGAGACACTGTGAGGTTCCTGGGCCTCACTTTTGATTCCAAGTTGTCGTGGTTGCCTCACCTTAAAGACCTCAAGGTGCGGGCCCTGAAGGCACTGAATATTTTGAAGTGTCTGAGCCATCGGTCCTGGGGAGCAGATCGGGCGCGTCTGCTGCAGTTTTATAGGGCTTTCGTCCGATCGCGTCTTGACTATGATTGCACCGTGTATGGGTCAGCAAGGCCTTCGTATCTGAAGATCCTTGACGCAGTACACCATGAGGGTATCAGGCTGGCCACTGGTGCCTTCCGTACCAGTCCCATCCCCAGCCTGTGTGCTGAGGCAGGGGAACCGCCGCTCGCCATCCGGCGGAAACTCCTCATGGTGCGACGGGTGTGTCATTTCCTTTCCTGTCCTACCTCCCCTGCGTACCCTACCGTTGCCCGACCGCCTATGGAACGTCTCTTTTCCAGTCGTCCCAGGGCAACAAAACCATTTGGGATTCGTGCCAAGCATTTGCTTGAGTCCCTTGGTGTGGAGCGTGTGGCCCCCCAACGACAAGGTTTTACTCGCCTGCCTCCCTGGTTGCTCCAGAGGCCCAGCATCCTTTTAGACTTGTCGGAGAACCGGAGGAACTGCACTCCGGCGTTTGTTTTTACCTCCTTATTTTACGATATTTTAAACCAGCATGCGGACCATGTACCTGTATTCACAGATGGCTCTAAACAGGGGGACACTGTTGGTTGTGCTGTTGTTTTCCCTGATCGAGTCGTCAAGTTACGGCTTCCTGCGGTGTTTACCATCCTCGATGCCGAATTGTTTGCAATATTGCGGGCATTGGAGCAGATGAGATGTGTTCCCAGTATTAAGTTCCTCATCTGTTCTGACTCCCTGAGTGCCCTTCAGACCATTCAACACTTGTACCCAGCGGATACGGTCGTCCAGAACATCCATGATGCCCTACTCCACCTGCAACGGCAGGGGAAGGAGGTTTCTTTCTGCTGGGTGCCGGGGCACGTGGGTATTAGGGGCAACGAACTGGCGGATGTGGCTGCCAAAGATGCATGTTCCCTCCCTCACGTTGTTGAATGTGCCGTCCCCCTCCATGCTGTAACCTCCCTTTTGCGTTTTCGTGTTATGCATCAATGGGAAGAGGAGTGGTTGGCAGTTTCTGACAATAAGCTGCGTCTGGTAAAGGCCACTACGCGACCATGGCGTACGTCCTACCAGTCATACAGGCGGTATGAGGTTCTCCTCACTCGCCTCCGCATTGGACACAGTCCCTTCACGCATGGTTTTTTACTCCGGCGGGAGGACCCCCCAATCTGCAGTGCTTGTGGCGTCCAGATTACTGTCCGCCACATTTTACTTGACTGTCTTTTATTCTCTGACCAGAGGGCGGTGGTTTCCTTGCCACCGGATTTGCCCTCTATTTTGCAAGACGACGCAGCGACTGTCGTTAAGGTTTTACGGTTTTGTGTCCTGTCCAATCTGTTGCCTCGGATTTTAGGGAGAAGGTTTTAATGTGCTGCTGGGTGACTGGCTCACCCAGTTTTTAGGTAAGAGGTCCGCCAGTCACGATTACCTCCTTGTTTCACTTCGGTATCTGTTCTCTTTTCCTTGTGTTTCCTTTACTTTTTTAGTGTGTTTCTTCTCCTCTTGTTTTGCCTCTGTATGTGCGCATTTGGAACTGCGTCAGGCCTGTGTCTTTTAGCCGTTCTCCTTGTTCGGCGTCCGTCTTCGTCCCTTCACCGCCTGTGTTCCTGTTTCTATGCGCTTGGGCGCTGATGACCACGCTGTTTAGCGCCCGTAAACCTCAAACACACACACACACACGATTCTACAGGAAAAGAAATAAAAATAAGCATCTGTCCTGGATTAGGTTTACAAAATGGAGTTTCCAATGCGTCTGAAACTGGAAGTGTACAATCCATTTGTAGTGACCATTTTTACTAACATCAGTGAAACATGGACAGTAATCGAGATTATTGGAAATCTGGGAACTGTTCAGTGATCAATGGGGCAATGTGCATTGGCAATTGCTGGGAGAGATAAATAGATAGTCGAATGGACAGAAGATAAATTAAGGAAATTCTTTGCTGGATTCCGAGAGAGAGAGAGAGAGAGAGAGAGAGAGAGAGAGAGAGAGAGAGAGAGAGAAACAAAATGAAGACCTATGGGAAGGTGTGGCCATTAAAATTACACTACTAGGAAATATAGCAAGCAACTAAGTTTTATCTGTTAAACAAACATATTATAAAGAAGTTTTACTTTTTGTGAGTACCGAGCACAATGTGAACATACGATTAAATTTGTAGGTAATTTGAGGGTGTGCAAACTGCGAAATTTAGTGCACAGGGCTGCCAGCTCCAGCACCAATAGAAGGGCATGCTGTTCCATACTGCTTGAAGTCTGCATCAAAGTTCACCAGCAGTAGTGCCTGGTAAGAGGCTGTGTGCCAGACTGTAGGCAACTCATGGCCAAATGTTTTTGATGGATGAGAGAGATTAGGAGAATGTGCTGTGCAGGGGACAGTCAACATACACATTTACATCTGTGTCTAAGTCTGCGTACCCCACAACCCACTGACTCTGTGTGACAGAGGGTACCCTTTACCACAACTAATCATTTCCTTTCCTGTTCTATCTAAGATAGAGCAAGCAAAAAACAAGTATCCATGTGCCTCCGTGTAATCTCTAATTTCTCATAGTCCTTAAGCGAAATATGTTGTTGGCAGTAGAATTGTTCTGCAGTCAGCTTCAAATTCTAGCTCTGTAAATTTTATCAGTAGTGTCCTTGAAAAGGATGTCACCTTCCCTCCAGAGATCCCCATTTGATTTCCCGAAGCATCTCCTTAATACTTGCGTGTTGCTCGAACCCTCTGGTAATAAATATACCAGTCCACCTCTATTGCTTTGATGTCTTCATTTACTCTGGCGTTATGCTGACCTCAAAAACTTGAGATGTACTCATGAATAGATCACACTTCTGTGCTTTGTATGGTGTCCTTTGTAGATGAATCTCGCTTTCCCAAAATTCTCCCAACAAACCGAAGTCGACAATCAGCTTTCCCTACCACAAACCTCACATGCTGGTTCCACATATTTAAATGATTTGACTGTGTCAAGCAGCACACTATTAATGCTGTATCCCAACATTAGGAGTTTGTTTTGCCTACTCATCTGCATTAACTTATATTCTTCTACATTTAGAGCTATCTGCCATCCATCACACCAACTAGAAATCGTGTCTAAGTCATATTGTATCCCCCTACAGTCAATCAACTTCAACACCTTCCTGTACACCAGTGTCATCAGCGAACAGCTGCAGATGGCTACCCATATTGTCTGCAAGATAATTTATGTATGTAAAAATAGGGGTCCTATTACAATTTCATACAGTGCTCCTAACAATACTCGTATCCCTAAATGATCACTCGTCATTGAGGAAATCATCCTGGGTTCACACATGCCCTGTAGAGGACATTGGCAGCATGCGGCGTAGTGTTATCCTGATTAAAAGTAATATCATGGAGACTTCAAAATGGAGGCATGGGAGGAAATGTAATAGTTGTTTGAGGAAATTTCGGTCTTGCAACCAGTCGACATCAACTAAACTCCGAAGACAGATGAATACGTCCTCCGTTCCACCACACATAAGTACATGCTAAAAAGTAATGTCGCCAAATTTTTTAAATGAAAAACCTCAAAGCCTCTTAAATAAAACAAACATTATCAACATTCTTTATTTTTATTCTTCATGTCTACTTAAATGCAGCCCTCTGCTGATGGAGGTCTCTTAATTGTAGCTTGTAACTTGGTGGTGCGTATTGTAACTATGTTGGTGCATGAGAAATGGCATGCCGTAATATAGTTTCAAATTCAAAGGTTTTGTCCACATGTACAGCACCCACTCCTTCAGCACAATAATACCAGACCACACATCAGCACTGCAGCATGTGCAAAAATCGAAATCCTGGGGTTCACTCTCATCAATCAAACAGTTGTGACTTGGCTCCATCGGATTTTCATCTGTTTCCAAAACTTAAAAAAACACATTTGAGGACTTCATTTTGATAGTGATGAAGCAGTGCAAGCAGAGATGAGATTGTGGCTCTGTCAACAAAGTCAAACATTCTGCAATGTTGTTATCAACAAACTGACTGTCATTGAGAGCAATGTGTTTGTTGCCAGGGTGTCTTTGTTGAAAAATAAATACACTCTAAGAAAACAAAACAAAACACCCACCACAGAGGAAGTATCTGAATGGGACTGAAATCATTAGATGTCATATACATATACAAACAATGGAAAATCCAGGATGAAATGTAACAATATTATGAAAAGGATAGTTGCTGCTCACCATATAGTGGAGATGCTGAGTCACAGATAGGCATAACAAATAGGCTGTCACAAAGTGAGCTTTAAGCCAACAAGGCCTTTGTTGAAATTAGACACCCCCCCCCCCCCCCCTGCGAGCGCGCGCGCCCACACACACACACACACACACACACACACACACACACACACACACACACATGATCACAGTTTCTGGTAGCTGAAGCCAGACTACAAACAGCAGTCAGTACATGATAGAAGAGGCAACTGGGTGTTTGGTGAGAAGGATCCAGATGGCACAGGCTGTGAAAACATTGAGTTGAGCAGTGTGCTCAGTGACAGGGTGGTCCACTTGTTTCTTGGCCACAGTTTGTCAGTGGCCTTTCATGCAGACAGCTCGTTGGTTGTCATGTCCATGTAGAATGCAGCACACTGGTTGTTGCTTAGCTTGTAGATCACTTGATTGGTTTCACAGGTAACCCTGCCTTTGGTGGGATAGATGGTGGTGGGTGGATATATGGGACAAATCTTGCATCTAGCTCTATGAGCTATGGGGCGAGGGGTGGGGAGCAGGGGTTGTGTAGGAATGGACGAGTGTATTGTGTAGGGCAGCAAAATACCAGTGTGTCTCCAGACACGTCTTTGCTTTTCATTGTGCTCAGTTCGAAGTGGGACTCATCACTGAAGAAATTGTACTGCAGTCAATGAGATTCCAGGCTGAAGACTTTCCTGGGTGCTCTCCAGGCAGTGGTGGGATATCAACATAACTGTCGCCCACCGTATGGCCTTACAACCATGAGTGATGATCTGGGCTACTATTTCTTTTCATATCAGGACCCCTTTAGCTGCCATCCACAGCAGCCTTACAACACAGCAGAATATCGGTTATATCCTACACCTCATTGCTTTTGCCCTCTATGGCAAACTGTCCTGGCCTTACACTTCAGCAAGATAATCACTGCCCATAGAAGGTGTGGGAGTTTCTACTGCTTATCTTCATGCTTGCCAAATCCTACCTGAGGTAGCAAGGTCACTGGATCTCTCCCCAGTTGAGAACATAATGGCCAAGTCCCTCGAACCAGCTCAGGATTTTCGTGATCTAACATGCCTGTTGGACAGAGTTTGGTATCGTATCCCTCAGGAGGATGTCCAACAACTTTATTAATCAGTGCCAAGCTGGATAACTGGACCAACACACCACTGACTAGCTCAATTTGTGAAGCTCTTTCTCTTTAATAAATCATCCAGATTTTTTGACATGTAATCATCACATCTACAGATTTCCATCCCATTTGGATAATTCTTTCATGGTGCACCTTTTTTCCCCCCTTCTTCCTCTTAGAGTGTATGTAGACATGAAGAATGATGATGTAAAATGTATATAACATTTATTTAAAAAAAAAAAAAAAAAAAAAAATTGAGATTACTTTTCAGAACACCCTCATATAATTCACTGTGAGTATTCCTCGCAAGCACCAAAATGGTGTTGAGAGATGGAGCACACTGCCCAGCGGCAGTACTCTAACTTAGTGTAAGTGCGGCAGTACTCTAACTTAGTGGAACTGCAGAACTTCACAGTCTTCTGCGATGCTGCTCACCACACATTTGCGCAGTTTCTTTAGTAACGGAGTCCCAAAAAGATATTGCTGTAGCCAAAATTATCGTTTTATCATAATTTGTGGAATGTCTGATGGAGACACTATTTTTGATGAAATATATGCGTGTTGTTCTGTATTTTTGAAACTTACAAAAGCAGCTCACACGCATGTGTTTGTGTGTGTGTGTGTGTGTGTGTGTGTGTGTGTGTGTGTGTGTGTGTGTGTGTTGTCTACTTATGACAAAGGCCTTGTTGGCTGAAAGCTAACTTTCTGATAGTCTTTTTGTTGTGCCTTCCTGCGACACAGCATCTCTGTTATATGGTGAGTAGCAACCATCCTTTTCATTACATATGCTTATTTTGATGCATACATTACATCCACATGGTGTCTGCAGTTACTTTAGAATAATCTTGTATAGAAGCTGAAATGGTAGAATTTGTATTTAGACATACCCTGTTTCATTTAAAAATAAATGATGAAAGTCGGGTTAAAATTGTCAAATCTACATTTTTTTTGTTGCAGGTTGTTACTGGAGCGGGGCATCATGTTTATGCTGATAAAAGTGATCTTTTCAACCGCCATGTTGTTGAAGCTTGTGAAATTTCAGACCTTAAGGAAAAAACCATTTCTGCTCTTCGTGCACAAAATGATAAACAAGAAAACGAGGAGGAAGAAAATAAGAATAAAGAGAAACTTGGAGAAAATCAAAGTACACCTCATAGCACAACGAATGATCCCCTCTAACATGGGTGCTACATGTGAAAGGCGGCATTTTTTAAACAAATTATGTCATCATGTATGTTGAACGTGACATCAAACATGTCGTCTTGGAGTCATTTTATATTACATATTTAAAGTACAAGGAATGAAGTAAATGTAGGTATATTTTCTGTGGCAGCTGGCTCTCCCATAGATAAATATTAAAGTGTGAAATTGTTCCATTGCCATTAAATGGCAGCCTCCCAATGTATTTTATTATGTACATTATTAGCAAGGAATTTTGCTTACATTGTATAAAGAACACAGGCATGTCTGAAAGAAGGTCCAACTAGCTCATCAGTGTGTGACTGGACTGTATCAGCTTTATAAAAAGTCCCAACATACCTCTTCTGCCTTCCTCTGTTTATCAGAATCCATACTACCTCACATTTATCTTTTTAGTGTGTCCTACATCTGTGTGCATCATTATAGGTAAAGCTTAATAACTTTTTTACCGAATTTCGTATTACTGTGGCTATTCACGAATTGGGGGCAGTTTTACTCTCTTCACATGATAAAACATTAATGCTGTCAAAGTAAGCTAAGTTCATTCACCTCAGTTACAGATTAAGATATCTTATTACTAATAACAGGAACAAGCTGCTCTTCTTATTTGGATTGTGATACTTGCCTTGTCAAAAGAAATTTTACTATGCTCAGTTGTTTGATGTTTAAAGTTTCTAGTTTTTTAATGGTAAAGAAAAGTATTTATTTAGAAATGGCCACAATTATTCTTCTGTGATAAGTGCTGTGAAATTTGTATATTAATTTGGTTGTTTTTGTGAGGAATGTTGTTTATATATTTTGTTGACAAATTTAGTCCATAATTGTTTGAATCTAATAATCTGTCAGTTAACAAATTAATAAAAGAACAAAATATATTTATTTAATATTTGTGAGTGATTCTTCCTGTGTCATATTATTGAGAGTTATCATTTTTGAAATTTGTATGTTATAATACTTTCAGGAAGTTTCATTTGGGTTTTTGATGATGTTTTTAATGCTAGAGATAAAGCAATTGAAGTTCTTCCAAAATTACAGTTAGAAAATCAAAACTTCATTTTTTTTTAAATTACACATTGAGTCTTATTTTAAAACTGAAATAAATGAAAGTCACTGTCTACAACATCTAAGTGTTAACAGAGACATGTCAGAGTTGATACTTTTGCAGCATATACCAGCAAAATGACTGATTCCGTCAAAAATAGCGTCTCTACCAGACATTTAGACTTTTGTTTATTTGTTATTGCCTCACTTCATAGTCCTTCTCAGTCAGGGACGAGAGTAACAACACATTTAGTTACAGGTGCATGTGTTTAGGCTGGCTTGCGGTCATTGCAAAATACACATCATCTCACAAAAGTGACAGGAAGGCATGCCAGATGTCTCAGAGCTCAGATGATGGCCAATACTGTCATTCAACCTCAGTTTTCTAACACATAACAGCTTCCCAGTAACTTGGATTATAGGAGTATGACATTTTGTAACATTGCCTTTCTTTATATTTATTCTTATCCCTTGTCCTTCACTCTGTTTTCTTTTGGGTTTAAATGAAGATTCTGTTTTGTTCTGCTTCCAAATGTGAATTTGTGAGAGTTTAATATTGAAATTAAATAATCATGTTAACTGTATCACAAATCAGTAACCCCAAAACTCTGACATAATACAAAGAGTTGACACCAAGAAAACAGTGGCATCTGCATTTTATACATTTGCAACAAAGTAATACAATACAAATTTAAATATACAATCTGAGCATTAGAATTTACTAAAACTTATGGAAATGGACATTTTCAATTGGATGTTTTAAAGAAAGATCTGAGAAAGTACTGTTTAAATTTTGCTGATCATAAGATACTACTTGTAAAATTTTGTAATGATTTCCATCCTGACTACATAGTAAACCTGTTTACGAACAATTTCGTCACCACATCTTAATAAGATGGATTGTGCTGAGTGATAAAGAAAATTTTCACTCTGCGTGTTTCAGCTTAAAGGATAGGAATAAAACTGCTTTCGAACCAAGCAACTTCACGAGGTTAAAGATATTCATCTGTAAGCTGTTGAAGTTTTTCTAAGCAGGTGCCACTCTTGTGTGAAGAGTTCGTATGGAAAGAAATTCCCTGGAAAAATTGCATTTCATTTGCATGTGATAATGCCAATACAATCGTGCGACGTATAAAAGGAGTTCCTGCTCTTTTGAAGAAAGGTCAAACCGCCTATAATAATACATACTTGGTCTCACCACTTCATGTATCTGCATAAATGGATTCAAAAAGTCTCAAAATTTTGATGCTGAAGAATTAATCAACCCTTACTACCTTCTCCAAAAATGTTCAAAAAGGCAGTCTACTTTTAGACTTTGGCAAGGTATATATGGCACTGAACCCCATAAAATGCTGAATTACATCATTTGTGTAGGATGGCGCTCCGTGCTCCAGTTGATAAAAAGAATAATTGAACAGTGGGACCCTCTGGTAAAATTTTTCAATGAGGAACCTTCAAAAAAATATAAGCAGCTCTCACTTAAGTAGAGTACACTCTATTCTGAATTATCCGCTCAAGAACGTAGCTAGAATTTTGTATGTACTGGGTGATCAGAAAGTCGGTATAAATTTGAAAACTTAATAAACCACAAAATAATGTAGATAGAGAAGTAAAAATTGACACAGATGCTTGGAATGACATGGGGTTCTATTAAAATAAATAAATAAATAAAGTTCACAAAAGTCCGACAGTTGGCACTGGACAGCAAAACGTCAGTGACTGCACATGACAATCATGTATAAAAGGAGCTGTAATCAGAGAGAGAATCAGAGGTGCCAGTAGTCGCAGCATGTTGATGTTACCTGAAAAGGCGCTTTTAGTGAAGCTGTATTATTAGAATGGGGAATGTGCTAGTTCAGCATTACGATCCTATCGCCATAGGAAGGGGATTCAAACGGGTAAAGGGCTATTGACAAATACAGCTGTGGCGAGAATGTTTTCGAAGTTTGAAGCCACGGGTTGTTTAGACGATAGACTCCATAGTGGCCATCCAAGCACAAGGCATAATGCTGCTGAGACAGTTCAGGAAGAAATGGAGACTGTAGTGGGTTCGTATATGTACAGGGAAGTCGGCGCTCATGCAGTCGCACGTTGCACCGGCATTCCATACACTACTGTTTGGTTGGCACTTAGGCGTACCCTCTGATGCTATCCGTACAAAATCCATCGGCATCATGAACTGTTACCTGGCGATTTAGTGAAGCGGAGGGCATTTGCTGTGTGGGCGTTTCAAAAGATGGTGGAAAATGATGATTGGTTGAGTTACGTGTTATGGACCAACGAAGCTCATTTCTTGCTCCGAGGGTCTGTCAACGCCCACAACTGCAAAATTTGGGCTAATGAAAATCCTAGAACCGTCGTGGAAGCTCCATTGCACGACGAGAAAGTCACGGTTTGGGTTGGAGTTACCACATCTACCATTATCGGGCCTTTTTTCTTCTAGGAAATGTGTGATTCTGGTTTTGTAACTGCTACCGTGATGCGTGAGAGGTACGCCGATATGTTACAGAATCGCATCATCCACAGCCTGGCTGATAAACATCTGCTGGAACGTAAATATTTATGCAGGATGGCACTCCACCCCATATTGCTAGACGCATGAAAGATCTCTTGGGCGTGTCATTTGTTGATGATCGTGTGCTCAGCCACCACTTTCGTCATGCTTGGCCTCCCAGGTCCCCAGACCTCAGTCCATGCGATTATTAGCTTTGGGGTTACCTGAAGTGGCAAGTGTATCGTGATCGACCGACATCTCTAGGGAATCTGAAAGACAACGTCCGACGCCAATGCCTCACCATAACTCCGGTCATGCTTTACAGTGCTGCTCACAACGTTATTCCTCGACTACAACTATTATTGAGGAATGATGGTGGACTATTGAGCATTTCCTGTAAAGAACATCATCTTTTCTTTGTCTTACTTTGTTATGCTAATTATTGCTGTTCTGATCAGATGAAGCCCCATCTGTTGGACATTTTTTGAACGTTTGTATTCTTTTGGTTCTAATAAAACCCCATGTCATTTCAAGCATGTGTCTCAATTTGTACCTCTCTATCTACATTATTCCGTGATTTATTCAGTTTTCAAATTTATACTGACTCTGTTGCCAAATGAATTAAAATTCTAGTATGATGTTTTGCCTTTTTGCTAATAAAACAAGCTCAGTCCTCTAATATAAGATGCACTACAGTACAGATGCAGAAGAATCGTAACATTCTGTTGATTACTTGGACAAATTCAAGCAGTCCAGTGAAAAAAATATTTTAGAGATGAACTATAGAATGTGCTGTCATCACACACCTCTTCCACTCCCCACAACCTCCCCCCCCCCCCCCCCCCCCAATCATTCTTTGTTGGTTTCCATAATTGATTACAACCCAAATGACCAGATTGGGTGATATTTTGACATTTGGGCTAGTAATGACAGAAATTTGGGCAAATTTTTTAAAAGAAATGTAGCCATCATCGTTTGGGCAATATTTTTGTTGATCAATGATATTTTTGGTGATACAGGTGAAGCCAAGTGTATTTTTGTGCATCAATTTTAATTTAATGCTGTTTGTAATGATATTTACCACTGCACTGCCTTATGAAGTACTGAAATATTGCAACCCCAAAGTTATATCAGTCTCCAAATAATGATGCCAGTGTTAACCTTAAACTGCAATGAATAGGCAGTTACGCTATTATAGTAGTATGTACATATTTTTTCCTGGCTGTAATGTTAGTGAACAAATCAAAATCGGTTTTCCTCTTCTTTTTTGTTTGAAACTTATCCACAATTAGAAACTATCGCATCAGCATAAAGCAGAAAAACAGGTTGTTATAGTGGGATAGGGGGGGTCTGGACCCCCCTTTGGCTAAGTCCTTGTTCCGGTTACTAAACTATACATTCTCTCTCTTTCCCCACGAAGAGGAGCCAGTAATTCATAAACTTGATAGTGTGATACCATCCTAATTACCTTATTTACATATTTGATTGCGAGATTTATCAAACCTTCTGTAGTGCCTACTTCTGGTTGTCTGTGAAATTTCATAAAACTAAATATTAGAAAGGATATGACGATATTGTCATTGGTATAGACACTAGAAGGTACATGCACCATACCAGCTTTGAAAAATCTGCTGTTATAAAGTTGATATCGGAAGTTTTTTTTGTCAACTCATGTAATTACATCAAAGAAACATTTCTATTAGATACTGACTTTTTTAAAAATATAGAAGCTACAAAAAAAAGTAAATCTTTATCATCAGTTGTAAAGCTGAATGAGCTGTTTCCTGATGTCCTGATTATACACCTGGAAAATCTTCTTTATTTAGAGCCAACAGGTGTCTGAAATATAGCATTTAAATCCCTAAATCAGGCTTCTAATTTTTAGAGTTTTCCAGGGGAGGGTCCCAGCCGAACCTGAATATTTGCCATGTGAATACTGATAGCCCCTTCTCAACACTGGCAGATACGCATGTAATCTAGTATGACATATGCATTAAACTAGACTACATGTGAGACAATCGAGCCGGTCACTGTGAAGCCACGACTGTTCTGGAAGAAAATCCAGTACTATGATCTAGAACTTCAAACCTAGTTCATCCTTGCTAATCTGATGTCTGATGAGATGAAGAAAGTTGTCTTGGACTTCTTAATGAACAAATGGCTACAGGGGTACAGGATATAATGACCTCACTCCAGATACAGACAAATGTAATGTAATCTAGCGAGCATTAAGTAACCATAAGCTTAGTGACCAGAAACGCTGTTACTGATGGAATAACTCAGATTGCATGCCTTGTTCAGTTGTCCTGACAGCTTACCATATTAACAGGAAATGTGGAAATGTTGGTATTTTGAACATATGTGGCTTTTGCATCTGCCAGTGGATGCACATAAAACCTTGTGTTGCTGGTGGTTTAGATGCATTAGCATGAATAGTAGACAGTATATTTGAAATGTACTCCATAGAGGTCATCACAATATATCTGTTAATTTGAGAAACCCTGTAGATATTCTACAAACCCAAGTATCTGACCTTACAGAACAAGTTGCTCCCTTACAGATGAAACTTCTCGATCAAGAGAAGTTCTAAAAGCAGAGATCAAAGGACACATCACAAAACAGTTACCTTGGTACCACAAAAAATTTGTACTGTGTCCTTTCAGTGCAGACCACCTTGTGAAATGGAAAATGCAACAGTAGTGAGGTGACTGATTCTGAGCAGTTGTCAACTGTTCCTTACAGATCATAGTTTAAAGATACAGTTTTTGCTTGGCTTAGGTGCAGATGTTTCATTAAACCATGCAAACCAGAAATACATCTATTAAGACAAATGGATACATACTACATCTTAGACAACAGCAACATTTTTATTGCATTTCTACCATTGCTAACATTTCATATCCAAGAATTGGGGCAGACTTTTAATCTTTTTATGCATTTTACCTGACACCACCAACATCTAATTGATTCCACAGTGCCATTTGTGATTCAGGTGACCTGCATTAATACCAGTGAAGCTGTAACTTTAACTTGCAACAAACTTCTAGGGGGAATGGAGCACATCATAAGGGTTGAAAATTGCATAGCAACCCATGGCCACAAACATCATCCCACACTGCTAGGTGGTACTGTCCATCAGAGTACTGAGGGGAATGTGAGGATTTCCTCATTCAAATGCTAGCTGGCATACAAGGCAGGCAAGCCAGCATACAAGGCAGGCAAGTGAAATGGTGAATTTGCAGATATGCACTTAATGTATGAAATGCTGAATGCAAAGGATGAGCTGCTGGATGAATGCTTTACAGACAAACATCAACTGTACCACAATTTGTTTGCACATCTGCGTTAAAATGTGTGTGAGTAGAGGTCATTAAAATGAGAGGCAGGCTACAATTGGAATGTTTGGTTGTTAGGGAAGGAAGTGTGCCACATGCCATGGAGACTAAGTCAAGCACCAGCATACATGCTGTTGCCTGAGACTTAAGAATGTCCCATAGCAATATCCAGCATGTTTCGAACACCGAGTTCTGACATGCCTTTAATGTCCAAAGGGTGCAGTTATTACAACCTGATGACCATCCTGCATGTGTGCATTTTGCACAGTGGTTTCTGTAATAAAGTGCCTGAGATGTGCATTTCCCAGCTTATGTGTTGTTCGCTGATAAGGCCAAATTCACTAGGGATGGCGCATTCAGTCACAACAATGAGCATTTGTGGGCACCAGAAAACCCCACACACTTCACCGTTAATGTGTCGCCATGTTTCGTCGGCGACTGCTTAATCGAGCCATAATTTTTACTTTCCCACTTGACTCCTGCAAATTGACAGTCCTTTCTGGAACAGGTTCTCCTGACTTGGTTGAAGATGCTCCAACAAATGCGAGGCAAAGCTTGTGGTTCCAGTATGATGTGGTGCCTGCCCATTTGGACTGGCTGATGTTTGAACAGTTTATTCTCACATTAATGGATTGAGTATGGTGGACCAGTTCCCTGGTGCCCACGGTCACTGGATTTACCAAGTCTTGATTCTTCATATGGAAAGCCATGAAATCTCTCATGTATTGTGATCTTGTATATTCTGAAATGTACCTCTTTGAAGCAATTGTATGCAATCAAATAAACTCCCGGTGGGTTTGAACATGTACAGCAGTCAACAATGCTCCATCAGTGTCAGGCATACATGATAACTGATGATGCAAACTTTGAACATCTATTGTAACCTTAGAACTGTATTCATGTCATCCTTCAGAGGTGGTGGTCCAGATTGCTGTACACACTGGTACCTCTAATACCCAGTAGCACATCCTTTTGCACTGAGCAAGCCTTTATTCATCATGGCATACTATCCACAAGTTCATCAAGGCACTGTTGGTCCAGATTGTCCCACTCCTCAATGACTATTCGGCATAGATCCCTCAGAGTGGTTGGTGGGTCGTGTTATCCATAAACAGCGCTTTTCAGTCTATCCCAAGCCTGTTCGATAGGGTTCATGTCTGGAGAACATGCTGGCCACTCTAGTCGAGCGATGTTGTTATCCTGAAGGAAGTCATTCACTAGATGTGCATGATGGGGGTGCGAATTGTCATCCATGAAGACGAATACCTCGCCAATATGCTGCCGGTATGGTTGTACTATCAGTTGGAGGGTGGCATTCATGTATCGTACAGCCGTTATGGTGCCTTCCGTGACGACCATTGTCTCAGCAGGGAACCTCCACCTTAGTGCACTTGCTGGATAGTGTGTCTAAGGTGTTCAGCCTGACCGGGTTGCCTCCAGACATGTCTCCATGATTGTATGGTTGAAGGCATATGTGACACTCATTGTTGAAGAGAACATAATGCCAATCCTGAGCGATCCATTTAGCATGTGGTTGGGCCCATGTGTACCGCGCTGCACGGTGTTGTGGTTGCAAAGATGGACTTCGCCATGGACGCTGGGAGTGAAGTTGCACATCATGCAGCCTGTTGCACACAGTTTGTGTCGTAACATGATGTTCTGTGGCTGCACGAAAAGCATTATTCAACACAGCGGTGTTGCTGTCAGGGCTCCTCTGAGCCATAATCCATAGGTAGCGGTCATCCTCTGCAATAGTAGCCCTTCGGTGGCCTGAGCAAGGCATGTCATCAACAGTTCCTGTCTCTCTGTATCTCCTCCATGTCCAAACAACATCGCTTTGGTTCACTACGAGATGCCTGGACACTTCCCTTGTTGAGAGCCCTTCCTGGTACAAAGTAATAATGCAGACGTGATAGAACCGTGGTATCGAATGTCTAGGCATGATTGAAATATAGACAACACGAGCAGTGTACCTCCTTCCTGGTGGAAGGACTGGAACTGATCAGCTGTCGGACCCCTTCCGTCTAATAGCTGCTGCTCATGCCTGGTTGTTTACATCTTTGGGTGGGTTTAGTGACATCTCTGAACCGTCAAAGGGAATGTGTGATAAAATATCCACAGTCAACGTCTATCTTCAAGAGTTCTGGAAACTGGGGTGATACAAAACTTTTTTTGATATGTGTATATTCCTAGAGTAATCATTTAAAGCCACAATTTTTCAAAATGCATTAAACTGTGCTGTCTGTGATAATGATATTTATTCTGCTACTGATTTCAGCCTTAAACAGTCTTCAACAGCAGAAAACTTACTGCAGTCATACATGCTTTGACATTTGTTACTTCTAAAAACCATAATTGCCGGTATAAATGGAAAATCATAGCAAGATTACAGTACAATGGCTCACTCACAAAAGTCTGTGATAAGTTTTCTGCCGTTGAAGATGGTTTAAAATGGAAACCAGTAGCAGAATAAATATCATCATCACAAACAGCACAGTGTAATGCATTTTGTAAAATTCATAAATGCTAAATAAGATGTTCATTTAAACCCACTTTTGTGGGCTAGTTTATATCTACCTTTAAGAGTCTTCCAGTCTTCATTATTTCTATGATGCTTTCCCATGAATTAAACAAACCTGTGAGCATTCGTGCTGCTCTTCTCTTTATATGTTCAACTTCCCCTGTTAGTCCTATCTGGTGTGGCTTCCATACACTTTAGAAATATTATGGAACCAGTCACACGAGTGATTTGTAAGCATTCTCCTTTGTAGATTGATTTCACTTCCCCATTATTCCACCAGTAAACCAAAGCCTACCACCTGCTTTGCCCACGACTAAACCTATGTGATCATTCCATTTCATATCCCCACAAAGTGTTACACCAAGGTATTCGAATGAGATAGCCAATTGCAACAATGACTCATTGATATTGTAGTCATACGGTACTACATTTTTTCGTTTTGTGAAGTGCAAAATTTTACATTTATGAACACGAAAAGCAAGTTGCCAATCTCTGCCCCACTTTGAAATCTTATCAAGATCTGACTGAATACTTATGCAGCTTCTTTCACATGGTGCTTCATTATAGATAACTGCATCATCTGTAGAAAGCCTGATTTTACTATTAATATTGACTGCAAGGTCATTAATATACAGCATGAACAGCAAAGGTACCAACACACTTCCCTGGGGCATATCTGAAGTAACTTGTATATCTGACAATGACTCTCCAATAAAGATAACATTCTCCATACCAAAAATTTTTCAATCTACAAATTTCACTTGATACCCCATGTGATTGTATTTTTGACAATAAGTGTGGGTGTGGTACTGAGTCAAATGCTTTTCGGAAATCAAGAAATACAGCATCAGCCTGACTGCCTTGATACAGAGCTTTCAGTATGTCATGTGAGAAAAGTGCAAGTTGGGTTTCACATGATCAATGTTTTTGAAATCCATGTTGGGTGGCATTGAGGAGGTCACTCTGTCCAAGATACTTCATTATGTTTGAGCTCGAATGTGTTCTAAGATTCTACCACAAATCGATATCAACGATACTAGTCAGTAGTTTTGTAGATCACCTCTACTACCTTTCTTGTAAATCAATGTGACCTGCACCTTTTTCGAAGAACTAGGCATGGCTTTTTATCTGAGGGATCTATGATAGATTATAGATAGAAGAGGGGCTAACTCAGCCACAAATTCAGTGTAGAACATGACAGGGATTTCATTGGAATCTGGAGCTTTGTGCAGTTTTAACAATTTCAGCTGTCTCTCAACACCACTGACACTACTACTTATTTCATTCATCTTTACAGTGGTACGAGCATTAAATTGGGGCAATTCCCCTTGGTTTTCCTTTGTAAAGGAACATGTGAAAATGGATTAAGCATTTCAGACGTTGCTTTGGTATCCTTGATTTCAATTCCTGTCTCATTCGTTAGGGGCTGGACACTAATATTGGTGCCACTAACAGCCTTTACATATGACAAGAATTTCTTTAGATTTTGTGAAAGATCATTTGAGAATTGAAGGCATTACACATTGCTCTCTTTGCATCCAAATGCGTTTCATTCAAAATCTATCTGTAGCATTACACTTTGTTTTATGCCTATTTGTTTGTTTGGAAATTTCTTTATAGTGACTGTATACCATGGAGGTTCACTCCCATTGTGAACTGTTCTACTGGGTACATACCTATCTAGTGCATGATCAACTACTTTTTTAAACTTGATCCATAGGTCCTCTAAATACTCCTCCTGTGCTGAAAGTTTCAGGTTCCTCACTGACATGTAATACTACTGATTTTTTTATCTAGCTTGCTGAACATATATATATCATGCTTGTTCTAGTTGTGCTTTGTACATTGGTAATCATTGTTGCCATATCAGCTTATGGTCACTGATACCAGTTGTGATGTGGACGTCCTCAAAGAGGTCAGGTCTGTTTGTTACCACTAGATCCAATATATATTTCCATCATGAGTGCGATTCTGTACTGTCTGTTCAAGGTAGTTTTCTGAGAAGGCATTTAGTATCTAGTTTGCCCATCTCTTAACAAAACTGTAATTTTCCCCTTTAATCATTGGATGATTAAAGTCTCCACCAATGACTACAGTATGATTGGGGAACTTTCATACAAGTGAACTGAGGTTTTCTCTAAAGTTTTTTGTTACATCACAAGATGAGTGTGATGGGCAGTGGAAGGATCCAATTATAATTTTATGCACACCCCTGATACTGAGTCTTGCCCTAATAGTCTCACATGCGGCTTCAGTTTCTACCTCAGTGGATCTGAGTTTCTTATCTACTGCGACAAATACACCATCTCCATTTCTCATTTGCCTATCAGTTCGAAATAGACTAAAATTTTTCCCAAAAATCTCACTGCTACCAGTTTCAGGTTTCAACCATCTTTCTGTACCTAATATTATGTGAGCTCGACTGCTTTTCATGAGCACTTCAAACTCTCGCTCTTTGTTGCAAATGTTTCAGCAATTTACCATTAGGATATTGATACACTCACCTGTGGCAGGCATTTCTCTCGATTCTGCACTGATACTTCTGGATTTCCACAGCTAGCATTATGTGGTTTGGATGTAGAGTTGCCTAATGTAAAAAAAATGCACCCCACACACTGTCAGCTATCTCAGTAGCAACCTCTGATGTGTAGTGCACACCTGACATATTTACGGAGACACTACAGTTCTCAACTGTATGGCACAAGGCCAGGAAGTCACAGACTAGCTTGTCACAGAACTTTCGAAGTCTCTGGTTCAGTTCTTCCACTTTACTCAGAACTAATGCTACAAATTGTGAGCTTCATTGAAACTCCATGCACAAAGCTGGTCTTTCAACCTTCTCTGCCAGGCACTGGAATGATCCAAGAATGACATTGGAGCACAATGACAGGCATCATTTGTTCCAATGTGCACCACAGTCTGCAGTTGGTTGCACCTTGTTCCCTCTATGGCTGCTGGAATAGCCTCTTCAGTGTGCCGAATAAGGCCCCCAGGCATACACACTGAGTGAGTGCACCTGGTGTCCCTTGCTGCCATTTCCCTAAGGAGTGCCACAGTTCACCATATGTTTGAGCTAGCAGTGATTATAGACCCCTATTCTTTTGCGTTAGTGTCCTGACACGAGACAAAACAGGTTTGCCAAAAACACGTGAAGTGAATCCCAGTGGCTCAGTTTCACTGAAAGATAGCAACTCAAACTTGTTGGTTAGGTGAATCAGTACAACACCCCAAACAATGTACCATTGACATGCCACTTGCAGTCAAGTGGACAATTAATGACTGATCCTGTACTTTCTGTAAAGGAAACAGTACCCGTGGAGAGGATGGTACTTGAGGTACCTCTGGTACCGTTATCACAGATACATGCCTCTCGAGAGCTCCTCCAGCATACTGATTTACAGCAGCTGCCAATTTTTGACAATAGTCAGGGTGATTTCCAGCTGCTTACAAATGTCAACCAACTGATCTCGTGTTCAAGAATGGCATTCACAGTAGGGTTTCATTTGGACTGGTACAGTGTATTGCAAGACAGTGAACAAATAACTTTAAATTAAGCCCACTGATTATGTTTTCATCTGTTGAGCTAAAAAGTTGCTAATTCATATAAGAACTGAAGCAAATACACAAAACGAGATTTATGTTAAGGCAACACAAAAACATGTGGTAGAAACTACTAGTTTCCAAAAACGTTTTGAGCTTAATTATAGTTGGTAACAAACTCATAAACAAGTTGTTTTATGATGAATGCAGATAATATATAGGGCTTCTCTTCTTTGAGGGAAAACTGGGTGTAACACAAAAAGTCCGTTACAAAATCTGCTACAGTAACTAAATCACAAGTGTCAGTTTGCTACAGATTGCTCATAAATTATGCAAAGGACAATCATAGCTTCTGAAAAGTCACAAAAACACATTTGTTTGTGTTAATGTACAATGAAGTTCAGGGGTGATGTATTCTTTGTCAGAACTGTGAACCACAAACACTGATTTGCTATGAAATACATTGTGTATCGAAAACACTCATACTGGTAGCTTATGAAAACATAGTTTTGTAAGTGTCCAAAAATTCTCAAAATAACCTATTTGTCACTTAATTGTACAATGAAATTAGAGAATGATTGTTTTGAATGAAGGTAGGCCTATTGTTCTCAAAAATTTTAGAAGACTACATTTAAATTTATACCTGCAATTAACTGTAACAGTATGAGTTTATCACAGTCTCCAGAATGTTCGAAATCTCACAGTATATCACAATACAAATGGGTATTGACATAATCAATGAAAGATTACACAGAAATGACACAAATAGTACAAAATACGTATCTGAAACTTTAAATTGGTACACGATCTTATAAATGCGGTCTCACACAAAGGAAAATTCCTAAGTTGGCTTTTATATATAAATAAACATGAATATTGTGTGGATTCTTCACTTAGATGATTCTGTGCACACTTGTTCACAGGCGTGCCAAAGAAGCACACTGCAACGTGCGTTTCTCTGTGTCAAAATCGCTAAAATGTTGTGCACCAACAAAGCACATCATCTGCCTGTTGCAGCTAACAATGTGTACTACGTGTACTCATTATGTCCAGTAAATGTTTCAAATTAATCATTCTCTTGTTTTCTTTCTTATCTTCAATCTCTGCTACCACTTATCACTGACATTTGTGGTCATTGGCTCATTGCCTGCTATTCAGTTGCTGCACTATGAACAAGTGCAGATGTGGATCTGAGGAATTCTTGTAAATCTCATGTAGCTTGGCTGTAAGACAGTAGTTAACAGACTAATTGGCACATTGGATGGCAGACACGGGTGATGTTGATATTTTGCAAATGGTTATGCGAGGTAGGCTTATGACACCGCTCACAGGCTGGAAGACACGGCACAGCATGCACTGTATACAAGTGTGAATCAATCAAGTCAACACAGGGCACTGACGTGCTGTGAATAACCCATACATTGCAGTTACAACAGTGCCTAGTGACCTGTGTGTAGGGGCGAAGCAGAATGAGGAAAGCTGACATTCTAATTGTCAAAGAGCACTCTGTTTGTACTCTCCAAAGGTTCTACATCAGAGGCATAGGGAAAAGACATATAAATAAGTGAGTCCAGAGGCTCAAAGCAGTTAGCCATGTTCCGGGCCAAGGGCACAGTTAACACATGCAGTGGCCACTAGGGTGTGGCGCAAGTAGGATTACTATAGCTACATGCCTGGGCAACTAGATGCCAAAGCTGCCGATTCCAGCATTCGTGTGACACACTTCCCTGTGTTTCTCTGCACAATTCAGCATGAGTCATTACTCTCTCCCAAACCATATCTCTTAGTCATTCTGACATATTACAACCCCTGAGCTTGGGGAGTTGTAACTATTTGTTGTTAGGAAATGTTCTGTTGCTTTCTAACTTAATACATTGCATCAGAAAGTGTCCGTCCACATCCAACACTACTTCTTGGTGAAAGAGTTGGTTTTGGTGAATGGTGAGTGACGCAGTGTCACTTGATGTAGGTACCAGCTCATCACAGTTTGATGTGGTGAGTCTGAGTTTTTTTGTATTATTTTTTATGTTTGCCCTTGGTCAGAGTTTGTAGTGTGAGCTAGAATACAAGATGTTTAGAGTTATTTTTGTGAAACCACAGGAGTGCATGGACTTATATTTGGTTAGGAATAATGGTGGACAGGATAATGTAGTGCCAGTGAGGTGTCCATTTTGCAATTTGTTTGGTTCGTGTACCAGAGCTGTTGTAACTGTTTGTTGTATATGTAGTCATCTGTCTAGTAGTTGTATTAAGTGTAGCTGGGCAATGATACACCACGGGAATTAATTTGTGTAGAGTTGAATGGGCATTTGTGTTTTGTCTTATATATATATATATATATATATATATATAAAAAAACAAAGAAAAAAGAAAAGAAAAAAAACAGTTCATTAAGGTGCAAGTGGAGTATGCAAAATGGTGGAAACATGTACTACTACCACAGGTGCAGTTGCTGCCTTAACTCAGCAAGTGCAAGAGTTAACAGAGCAGTTTGAAAGCCTGAAGGAGAGAAATTTTGAACTTAATCTGGAGTTAAATGCCCGTAAGGAGAGTCATGGTCAGTTCAATCAGAGTCTCGGGAAAGTAAGTCCAGATTGAGAGTGCCTTCTATTCCATATGACCTGGCAGTGGTTGCACGTATTAATCCCTTCTTGGGCAAGGCAACGGAGGATGTGACAATTTTCATTAAGGATGTGGGGGATGCTGCAGAAGCACTTGGGTGGGAAGGTGAAGTAACCCTGTATCTTCCTAATATGTATTTGGTGGGGGCTGCCAAAGCATATGTTGTCTACCATGAGACACTGAGTAAAGCACATACATTCCAGGAGTGGCCTGCAGGATTGTGCCAGCCATACCAAAAGTAGAACAGTGTGTGATTTTTTTCCAGGAGAACTTAAGTACATTGTCAATGCAGCAGAATGTGTCTGCAGAAGCATTCTCATATAGAATCCATAAGCTAAATGCCAGTATGTATATACAGACCCAGAATGAAAAAGCTAATAGAGGACTGTTTCACGAGACAGAAAATAGAGCGGTGAATGTTTTTTCGCTAAGTATACTCACTGAAATGTTGTGGAGGTTATGGATGGAGAACCCTGAGGACTTAACAGTCAGTCAGGTCTTAGGATCGCAATACTTGTAGAGGACGTCAGTATGGCCACAAAGCAGAGAGTGGACCATCACATGTTCCATTCTGAAGTCAAATGCTGTAGATATGGTTGGGAGGGGTGTGTAAGGGAGCAGCGTAAGCAACCAGAGTGCTATGTGTTTGGCATAGTGGCTACCGAGCATTTGAGAGTAAAGGTAGGAAGGGTGGAAAGCACCGGCAAGGGAAGGAGCCATTAAACACAAATGGGGTTGCTTCAAACATCGAGAGGCAGTCTCAACAGACCGTGACACAGCACAAGTTAGTGCACAGATGGGACGTAGCTTGATGGGCCTAGTGGGTGACAGGAAATAGAAATTTTTGGTGGGCGCAGATGTGAATGTGTGTGTTATCAGTCTGGACCTCATGGAAAAGAGGAAACTGGGGCCATCACAGTTTAGGTTATTTGGGGTTGGGATTATTGGGTATCGCAGTACTGGAGTTTTCAGTTGGGAAAACTAAGTTTAGCGAATGCATGGAGGTGTTTCCATGCATAGGCGAAGTTTATTCAGTGATTCTCAGGCTAGACTTTCTAGTCAGACATCACTCTAAGATTGATCTTTTTCAATGCACAGTGGAACTCAGTGGGACATTGTTTCCAGTGGAGGAAACAGCTTCAACTGAGACAATGGCACAAGGTTCACCAATCATGGGAGTGAGACCAACTAAACTGCATACGATTTCAGTAAAGATCAATCAGCAGGATAAAACACCAGCAGGTATGGGAAAGATACTGTGGGTTTCAGTGGATACCAATTTGCTGAGGGAAACATTGTATGTTGGTGAACCACTCTTAAGCAATGAAGAGTTAGAGAGTTCACGTTGTTTTATCCTCAGGAGTTTAGCACATGTGAGTGACAATGGGAACATATGATGTGGTTAGTGTAGATGGCATTGGCAGAGGGGAGTTGGCTCTGTCAATGGGTGCAATAATAGCCACTCTGGAAGTCTTGGAAGATGAGGACTTTGATAGGTCGACCATAAAGGAAACCCACAAGCAAACTGTCGATAAGGAAGTGTTATGAGGGAAAGCATATCATTTGAAGGGGCAGTGATAAGATGGCTATGGAGAACTTGTTGCGGTTTAGTGATTTATTTCATGCAAATGGAAGGTTACCAGCAACCCTGCTGATACAACATCACATACCAACAGGGAATAGTGCCATAATGCATAGCAAAGGAGCTGCAATGCTTAGTAGAAAATTTATTGAAAAACTACTACAGTATGGGATCATAGAACCAAGTGATGGTTCCTGAAGTGCAAATATTGTCATGATAGCAAAAAAGTCAGTAGACAGGACAAAGAAATACAGATTTTGCTGTGACTACAGATATCTAAACACACGAACCATTTCGGATCCAATTCCAAACATCACAGTAATTTAGGATAATCTCGGTTAGTGTTGGTTCTTGACAACTATGGACCTCAGGAGTGCCTACCATCAATTGGAGGTGGCACCTAAAGATAGGCCATAAACAACATTTACAATCCCAGCAGGACATTTTCATTACAAACGCCTGCCACTTGGACTAAAGAATGCACTGGAAACTTTTCAGCAATTGTTAGATGAGGTACTGAGAAGATTAAAGCCAAAAACTTGTCTAGTCTATCTCAGTAATGTAATTGTCCATTCAAAGTATTTACTGGAGCATGTGAGACTTGTAGAGGATTTCTTTAGTAGACTACGATTGGCAAGTTTAACATTAAGTGTAGACAAGTGCCATTTTGCGCAAACTCAAATAAACTGTCTGGGGCATGTGATTATTGAGCGTGGCGTACAGACCGATCCTCATCATATAGATGCAGTTCAAAATTATCCAATGCCACAAACAACTAACAGGTACAGTCATTCATTGGCCTCTGTAATTATTATAGATGGGTCGTGAAAGACTTTGTGAAAATAGCCAAACCCTTGAACAAGCTACTGAAGAAATGAATAAAATTCCATTGGGTGCAAGAATGTCAGGAAGTATTTGAAAAACTGCAAGAAATTTAGTTTGAGATCCAGTGTTGGTTTTTCCAGATTTCAAGAAAGACTTTATCCTTTCATGTGATGCTCCAAATAAGACAGTTGTTTGTGTTTTGGGATGGATGATAGATGATCAGGAACATCCCGTAGCTTAATCTTCAAGGCAGTTAAACAAGACTGAACGTAAATATTCAACAACAGAGAAAGAGACATTGGCAGTCCATCTATGGCATTACATATTTTCAGTGTTATCTGTATTGTAGGAAGTTTAAGGTCATGACAGATCATGCCTCACTGAAATGGTTGCTTGGTTTGAAAGAGCCATCTAATAGATTAACTCGGTGGGCACTTAAGCTTAGTGAATTTGAGTACGAAGTAATCCACAAACCAAGAAGATCACAGGAAAAGGCAGAGTCATTAAGCCAGAGGATATCAGTGTTAACTATGCTAGGGAAGAGTGTTGAAGAGTGGCAGCAGGCACAGCCAAGGGATAAGAAGTGCCAGGAATTTAAGTCACAGCCACATTTCTTTATGCACAAGGATTTATTGTGTAGAATGACAAGGTGTGAACCATGTGTGGTGGTCCCAAAGGGTTTTCAGAAAGAAGTTTTGCAGCAAGCTCACAACCATATGTTGTCGGGTCATGGTGGGCAACGTGCGATGGACAGACATTTAGCAGAACAGTTTTGGTGGAGGAACAAGAAGTGTGATGTTGAACAGTACATTAAAAACTGTGTGCCAGTGCAGAGGGCCGACATTACTCATCAGAAAGTGCTGTTACAAAGGTTACCAGAGGCATCCAGTCCATTTTCTGTGTTGGGGTTGGAAGTCGTTGGGCCTTTTAGTAAAACACCTTCAGGAAATAGGTACATTCTCATGATCCTCAATCATTTGTCTCAATTTTTGGCAATGGTACTGATGTCGGACCAAAGGGATAGTGCTGTATAGCAGGTGTTAGTAAACAACTGGATATTGAAGTTTGGGTTGCCTGAGATAATAATGTGGCAATGATGGGTAATGGTCATGGTCCTCATACATCAAAGGGGAAAATGAAGAAATTTTTAACAAAATACCAGGCTCCGTACCAGTTCATGGAAATGACCTCACCTGTCAATGAGAAGATACAGTTCCCACAAAAACGTCTGTTATACACATCAGTCGCAGAAAACTGTTTAAAGGAATGGTAGAGGGATACCACAGTACAACCAACCAGGAGGTTAAAGTTATAAATGGTATAAAGAAGGAAGCTGGAATTGGTGAGCAACATAAGGTGCATGATGTGCTGTGCAGGTTAAGGTTGCATAAGTAAGTTGTATAATTACAAATAATTGTAATTAGTTGTTTTTTATTTTGGTTTAGTACATCAGGGAATATGTATTTTTTACTGTAGGGATATTTGTTGTTTTTTTGTGGAGTTGTTACTTCTTCATGTCATTATTACCTATATTGTTTTGTGTGTGTGTGGATTGTGAATTCTTGGGTAGAATAGGAAAGCTGCATACAAGAGAACATTTTGATGTGTCCAGGTGGCCAAGTATGGACTGATAATCGGACATATGAAGTGAGTTTGTTTCTGGGGGAAGTAAATGAGGTGAGTTGTGGGAAGGAGGTTCTGCCAGCCTGAACATACTTCCAGAGGTGGGTACTCATTGTTTATACTGTGTATTCATGCCAGAAAATGTATGGCTGAATTACTATGAGAGCGGCAGGGTTGAAAAAGCTCGAACTTCAGGAAAGCAGAATGACCATTAATGGCACAACTTGTGAGGTAGTTGGGGTGGATTTTCATCTTCTGGCTATGATCACACGCTCAGCTGTTACGACATTGTCGCAGAATACATTGCACTGGCCAGAAGGATCTCTTGAGGGTATTACCCATTCAAAATTTAACATATTTGAATAACACACTCAATCCAGAGCTTTTCCAGTCCTTGGATGGATTAATGGAGTCCCAGCAAGGGGGAATTTTGATAAACAAATGTTGCAGTATGTACACCATTTCCAGGAAGAACAGGAGCACAGAGTACTAGTGGTGAGCATATTGGCCATCAGTTGTGGCTTGTTTCTAGCAGGCTTTAGCATATTGTATTTCTGTGTAAGACGCAAGAGGGCACCAGCTGTGGAAGTGCCAACACACCAGTTACCAGTAGAATGGTTGACTGGTGTCAGGGAAGCAGTTAGTTTTAATGTCTTAATTAGTGTATAAGGATATGATAGGTGATACATGATAGTTCTAAAATCTGAGCAGAAGTCCTGTATGGTGAATTCAGGAGATTGCCATCAATGTGTAAATTATTAGAGACAAGATAGTTGAGAGGGAGCATAATGTTAAAGATTTGGGATGAATATTCTCAGAAGGGAGGAGGTATACCGCACTACGAATGAGTACGGATGTGGATTTGGGCAATTCTTGTAAATCTTACACAAGTATCGCTGGAAGGCAACAGTTAAGGGAGCGACTGGCACATCGGATGGCAGGCGTGGGCGATTTTGATATTTTTCAAACAATTCTGTGAGGAAGGTTTATGACAGTGCATGCAGGCTAGAAGGCATAGCCCAGTGGGCACTATATGCAAATATGAAGTAATCAGGTGAGCACAAGACACTGACGCCCTTTGAAGAAACTGTTCATTGCAGTTAAAATAGTGTCTAATGATCTGTTATAGGGGCCGAAGTGGGCTGAGGAAAGCTGATGTTGTAATTATCAAAGAGCACTCCACTTGTCCCCTCCAGTAGAACTACGTCAGAGGTGTAGGGAAAAGATGTATAAATAAGCAAGCTCAGAGGTCAAAGCAGTCAGCCGTGTTCAGGCCATGGGCACCGTTAATGCATGAGGCACCCACTTAGCTGTGGCATGAGTAGGATTACTATGTCCACAAGGCTGGCAACTTGACACTGATTCTGCAAATTCTGGCATTTGCATGGGCGCTGACCCACACATGCTGCGCAGTGCCGTCCTCGATTTCAGCGCAAGGCCGGCTGTGTACCTTCAGTGTAATAAAATCAATGACACACTTGTCTGTGTTTCTCTGTACACTTCAGCGGGAGCCATCCCTCTCTCCCAAACCATACCTCTTGGTCATTCTGACGTATTACAATCCCTGAGCTTGGGGATGGAGGGGGGGGGTAACAATTCTCAACTCTTATGATGTGCCCCACCTGCCTAGAAGTTTGTTGCAATGTTTCTGGGACACCCTGCAACCAATTTCTGGAGCTCACATGAGCAGCATGCATTGCCATGTCAATAAAGTACATGACACAACACCACACAATTACAACTCCAGGACCACCTGTGCACAAATGACCAGATCAGTTAACATAAGAGAAACTAAAAAGGTGCTAAACAGAAAGTAGCCTTCCTCTACGGAAGGGGTACAGTGACCATCAAGTAGTAAATGGGTCTCATTATTACTGTGGTACTTAACAATGTGAAATCCACACAGCAATTATCAGCAAACTGATTGCAAGAATAGTACCAAATCATTACTCAGTACCTCATGTTCAGATTTTGCAGTAAATCCATGTGGTACAATGATAAACTCACACTTTATCTTGTCAGAAATTAGTATTAAATCCCAGTTGCATCTGAAGAAATTGCTAAAACTGCAATTTGTACATCATTTGGATTTTACCTGTATGCAGTTCAGCCTAGGTGATGTAGCACAGAATTTTGAAAGATTCATCCACAAAATAGCTTGCGTTTAAAGTTTTCTTCAATCTGCTTGAGCAACAACAATAATTATTAATCAGTCATTCAAAATATGTTTCTGGATCAGGATGCCTGAAGCATGAGTACAATCCATTCAACCACTTTCACAGCCCATTACACTATGGGAAGTGCAATAATTCCTAGGTTTCATCAGTTTCTATTGGAATTTTTTGCAAAATCATACTTCATAACAGCATCGCTTTATGATTTTTTGGAGGCTTTACTAAGACCAGAGACTGCTATACATTGGCCAATAGCAGAGACAACAAGCTATAATAAATGAAACAGTCAGCAATAGTAGCTGAGCATTTGACATATCTAGTTTCACTGTCACTCTTCGGTAGTGGATGCATCTGCAACTGGTAGGGTATCCATGTTTTCTCTAACTAGAAATTATCTGCAGAACAGAAAATTTGGTCCACATATGGTTGAAAACTTTACACTGGAAGTTAAGCACATCAGTGGTAAGCAAAAGGATCCTACAGAAGAAGTTATTGTGGAAGAGCTGGATTCTGATTCTTGCACATGCACTGTACACAGATTGGACAGTGTAGCTGTGTGTCCAAAAGCTTGGCCGTGTGTTTGTCAACCTCTTACTGCCTCACCTGTACAGTGAATGTTTTACTCCTTCTTTTGTATTTCATTCAGGATTTCCAGTATTGTGTTAATATAGAATAAACAGAGGTCCTGATTTATTGCTAAATGTTGAATATTCTGTAGGACACAAGTGGTTCAGAAGCATGTCTGTTGGTACTAGTGTTAGTACGGAAGAAGATAGTTACAACTGTTGTAATTTATGGTTATAGCCCGTGTTTTGTTTCTACAACTCAGCAGCCCTTGTTTGTTTATAGAGATGGCATAAGTGAGTCAGAATTTTTAAGAGAGTAATTTGAAGAATCAAAAGGATTACTGAAAGCACCAGTTTTAATAGTAAGGTAGTGTTTATGTAAGAAAGAGCTTGCTGAATTGGAAATTGTTATTAATCTCTTTGTATGATGATGTTCCCTCGAGTAGCTATACAGTAACTTTTAGTGCACAGTCAGTAAATGGAATTACGCAACAGTAAGTGATAAAACCCTGCCACCAGCTGCTGCACACTCTCAGACAAGGCGACCATGACCCTACAGTAAGATATCTGGTGGTGACTATGAAATGCAGATAAAAGAAAATTGTTGTTCCTTTGTTACATGTAGAAAAGGTGGAAAATTTGTCTTTTGTTCCTTGCTGAAGGCTTTGTGGTAATCATCTTTGAATAAAAGAGATACGTTGTCTCATGGCTGTTAAACTACATTGTGTTATGTAAATTATATATTCTTGAAAAGCATTTTTTTCTGTAAGACTAAGAATCATCAAGTATTCAGTCCCAGGGCATGAGCTCTTACTGTTTGAAAGACAGTTATATAATTTTCAATTGACAGTTCTGGAGAAGAAGCCAGTTTTGTACAAATGTGAAGTTTGCAATATTTTGAAACATTGGAATGAAGAATATTTACACAGTAGCTCATGAAAATTGACTCCAACAGGGATGCAGCAAAGTTGCTAAAGTTCTGAGTGGTGGCTAGGTTAAACAGCATATACTTCTGTTCTTTTTAAGGAGGTGCTTTCCAGAGTAACAAAAGTGTAGTTGCATTAATGACAGTTAGAAATTATAATCATTTATGCAGGTTACTTGAAACCAACTTTGCTGATTTCTCATAATGTTACTAAAAAGCCAATAAATGTAAAATGTATCAATGGGATGTGCAAATCAATGGAGAAAATTTTTGTGACACAAATGCTCAAATATGTAGCAAACAAATAAAAATTCTACTCATTTAATTTAACCTCATGCAGGCATGCGAAATTTTCTTCCATTAGCAGCCATGTGGCACACCTTGTACTCCATATCAATCTATCACACATCCATCACTTCAATGGAGCCATATTTAAGAAATACCTCATTTATTAGTATTTTATTACTATTTCTAGTTGTTTGATTAACACACTTTGCTACAGATGGTGTGCTTCCACTAGAATTTTGTTAAGGCATCCATTTTATGTAAAGGTCTGTGGCACACATGGTTGCTGCAGCCTGAGAAATCTGCAGTGGTGGAGCACTGTCTCACAGAAGGACATAGAATGCTGTATGATGAGACACAAATGGTTGCCCCTGCATCTCGCTATTGGGACTGTGTTTTAAAAGAATCCATAGAGATTCTATTATCTGATAGTATTATTAATAGAGACAAGGGTTACCTTTTAAGTAAGACTTGGAACCCGGTGTTATCAGACATTAAAAAACAATGGTCTGTGTTTCGATTGTCAGAATAATTTTTAATTTTTGATAGCGATATCTCAATTTCACCTGTTTCCACCAATGGAGCGTTGTATGTTTACATGCGCTAGAGGGCAGTTACAGCACCTTCTCACGCACATATTGGGGGCCTTCTGTGGCCTATATAGGGGCAGATCGTGTACCTGCACTCTCACCTGAAGATGGCGGCCAGTTGGACTGCTGAAATATTGTGTCAAGATGACGTTATGATCCGGCTGCACACCCGAGAAGAATGTTATCAATTTTTATGCCGAGAAAGCCTTCATAGTCACACAGTTCTGCTGTGTTTTTGAGATACAGCATTGTTGATTTGTTATTTAAATTAAATTGCTTCTTTTGTTAAGAATCAAAATTTATAACTTCATTATCTTAATTAAAAATGTTTTCAGGGAGTTTGCTTGTTTCGTTTTACTTTAACTGATATTGCAGATTGTCTTTGATTCACTCTGTTTGTCCCTTCCTATGAGATACATCTCATTTGCAAGCCCACTAT
Source organism: Schistocerca gregaria (assembly GCF_023897955.1). NCBI lineage: Eukaryota > Metazoa > Arthropoda > Insecta > Orthoptera > Acrididae > Schistocerca > Schistocerca gregaria. The sequence goes on from NC_064924.1 coordinate 519,947,639, forward strand.
TCTCTTCAACTCAATCATCTTCAGTATCATATTCCTGCTCACTTTGTGAACCATGCTTACTGTAGTCAATATCTTCATCTTCTTCATCAGAACTGTCATCATCCTCATCTGAATTCTCTGTTTTAGCATCAGAATTTGTATTGGTTAGCTCATAAAATTTGTCAGTTATGACTTTTGACTTGACATAAACAAGACAGAACTATATTTGTGAAAGTAGAAAAACTAAATAGGAGAAACTGTAGTTAGATGACCAGGTGTGTGGTTATTTTGTGTGCCACACCCACTTTTAAACTTACTGTAAAACAAGACACGTCATGTTGCAGACAGGCACAATTAAAAGAGTAAAGCTTTCGGCCATAGCCTTCGTCAGTAAAAGAGAGACACACACACCATTCACACATACAAGCAAGCACACCTCACACATGCATGACTGCCAACTCTGGCATCTCTGGGCCAAGATGATGAAGTTGGCAGTCATGCATGTGTGAGGTGTGCTTGCTTACGTGTATGAATGGTGTGTGTTTCTCTTTACTGATGAAGGCTGTTGCCGAAAGCTTTATGCAAGGGTCTTTTAATTGCACCTGTGTGGAATTTCTCTTGTCTTCTTTAAAGTAAGTAGCAATCTTGTCTTTTCCTACATTGTTGATACTCCTACTTGGAGCTTCCGTTGTTTGATTTACTTTTAAACTTTTCACAGATGTACTGACAAGGAGCACAACCTATCAACCTGATAGCCAAAGCAGTAGTGTTTTCTCAGACGCAACAAGGGATCTAAACTTGCAAAAATTAAACTTAATTTATATTTGGAGTACTTTATACTTCTGTTCACATTAAACTTACTATCAAATGACAATACTTACATTTTGACACTTGTCATCCTTCCAATGTCAAACGTTTCCTACGATGCAGCCACAGCATTCAAGGCAAACACATTTGTTCCGATGCAGACTCTTTGCAGCAGTACACACCATTCTCACCTCAGCCTTCAATGGATGTCATTACCCCACCAGCCTAGTTCAAAAGTACATTTCCTGGGCAATCACATATGACACGGCACTGCTAAAAAATAAATAAATAAATAAAAATAAAAAAAATTGAGTACACCATTTGTCACTCAGTATTATCCTGACCTTATCAGCTGCTTCACCAATGCTGTGTCTTCCTAAAACGATACCCTGAAATCAGGTCTGTTCTGTCTGACATCCCCTCCCCCACCCCTAGAATTGCTTTTCCTTACCCTCCCAGTCTCTGCGATAGCCTTGACAGGCTCTATGCTCCTACACCCATCTCCCTACCATATGGCTCCTACCCCAGTGACCATCTCCACTGCAAGACTCGTTCTGTGCAATGTCTTATACCAGCCCTGTAACTGGTAAAACATATACTATCAGAGGGAGAGAGCCACCTGTGAAACGACACACGTCATATACCAGTTGTTATGTAATCTCTCATTGGCCTTCTACATGGGAATGACTGCCACCAAGTTAACAGTTAGGATGAATGGGCATAGGCTAAGGGTGTGTACTGACAACAAACAATATCTTGTTGCAGAGTATGCTCTACAATATGACAGTCACAACCTCAGAGCCTGTTTCACCACACATGCCATCTGGATTCTTCCCCTGACACCAGTTTCTCAGAACTCCAGAGGTGGTAACTGGCACTACAACATTTCCTTTGTTTGTGTGACCCACCTGGCCTTGATTTATATTAATGTCTTTGGTCTCAGCATTCCTTCACAGTAACTATTTCTTTCTTCACTCCCTTTTAGTTTTCTACATCTTTCATTTTCTGACCTCTCCACTTTTCGCCCCCTCCTACCTCTACCATATACAGTGCATTTAGCTTTTTGCTCTTATTCACTCATGCACAATGTTTTGGCAGTAATCTCTGTCTTGCATATTAGCCTACCTTCCACCTTTAAGCTTTCAGGCTTCCCAGTCTTGTCTGGTGTGGTCCGTATCAATCACTCTTTCATTCTCATTCCGTCCGGTAAGTCTCCCCTGACCACGTGTTCTGGGAGACTTTTCTGAACCCTACCCCATTTCCTAATCCTCACCAGTCCTTTTCCTTCACCCCTCTTCCTTCCCCTTCAGCCCCTCTGCCAGGAGGAGCCACTGGCTTGCAAACTTTAATACCTTCGAGATGTGTGTTCTGCCTTCACTTGGTAAGTAGGTTTTTTAATCTATCCAATTACATTATAAAAACATATCTGGTTATGATTGTCAATAGTAAGAATGAGTTCAGCCAGAACATGAACCAAATCCTTTCCCAAGTATAAAAGTGGAAGTCGTAGTAGAATGTATGAGCAGAGTGTAATGGTAAGATATTAATGCTGGTGTCAGTTCTATTTGTCAGCTCCATCCTCGTAAGCTCCACCACAGATCATGGCATCTGTCCATATGACATATTGCTGAGGAGTGTATGTGCTGAGTGATACAGCCCTCTTGGTGAATTGGCAAACCTTCATGGCTAGATAGAATGGGTGTAATGACTTGTTCTTGTATGCGGCCAAGTTCTTTACTTGACCTCAACTTCATAATATGAGGTTTTGGATTGAGCTGAGGACAAGTGATGAACTTCCAATCACTTGACAGGAACATGTATTTCCATTTCTTTTTCCCAGGGAAAAAAGCTCTGAGAACTTGGTGCTAATCTACTACTTGAAAAACAATCTTGAGAGAAGCTAGTTTCTTGTTAACTGCGAATCTGAAATGTTTGAACACTGTGATGTTACAAGCAATAAGTCATACATATTGGTCGTGGTATGGAAGATTTAATTAAGTGATATGTGACTGGCAAGTTGCAGCATAGGGGCCGCGCTATACCTGTAAGCAAAAGACGTTGCATGTTCAAAGGAGCTGCAGTGAGTGAGGCAAGAGCATAGGTAGCTATCAGATCAGGCAGTAAGTAGATGTTGCTTGGATTTCTCTGCTGATGAGAGGGGTGGAACAAAGACACTTCCTTGGCTGTGAAGTCCAAGCAACGTGGTAAGGTTCTGACTGTCTAAAACTAAAATATTTATATTCACCAAAGGACCACAAATCGCTTCCAAAAGGAATACAGGGCCCAGAGATTGTGTTGAAATTGCAATAAAGAGATGACCCCTATAATATTATTACCATGTTTGTAGAGTATTTATTAACTAAGTTTTTAACATGTATATATGAAACTGTTTATAACAACAGCAACAAAAGCTACAGACTCACTATGACAGTGATCACATCACCTGTTAGTACTTGAAACCAGCTATAAAATGAGTATACCTGACATACAGATAAACTGAACATCTATTAATTGTAAATAAAAATTATATATTATTATTACTATGTGCCAGAACAAAGAGTTCACAGTTACATGAAAAGGTTGGCCTCTGCATGAAATATTTGTACTAATGTTTCTAATTTCTGTGCTTAGATAGGCGTATTAATGTATGGGGAAAAGGTGATTGGTTTAGTCTTTGGTGTTTCTGTAAAGTTCTGTTTTTCTGATTCATATTTGAGTAATGTAGTGTGGAACCAACAAGAGACAATAAAGTAGCACATTTGACTAGCAACTGTGTTCTGATATGTGCAATATTCAAGATATATTTAAAAAATTAATTGCATGATAGAATGTGAATGAAATGACATAACTGTTTTGTGTGTGTGTGTGTGTGTGTGTGTGTGTGTGTGTGTGTGTGTGTGTGTGTGTGTGAGTGAGAGAGGGGGGAGAGAGAGAGAGAGAGAGAGAGAGAGAGAGAGAGAGAGAGAGAGAGAGAGAGAGGAGGAGGGGGGGGGGGGGGAGCAAGTGGAGTATGTATTGGGATCTCTGCTGTTTGCAGCATGTTGGGTAAGGACAGCCAGTGAACCACACATTTGTTAAATGATAGCATGGTGTTCAATTACTTTGAACTTAGACATTTCAGGGTATTAGTCTGCTGCTTCAAAAGTGTGTAGTCACCGAGTGACAGTATAGACTTTTACTCCTGAACAATGTTTTAAAAGGTGGCACATTGCACGATGGCACATTGCAGGTAGTCATCAGTGGACTGTTTAACTGTTAGGAGTCTGTTCAGATTATCATATAGCAGACTTTCTGAGTTGCAAATACACACAGCAAAGAGACTGTCAGAAAGTAAGAAAGCTTACTTTTTGATAGTCTTTTTGCCTTCATTGAAAATAGACAATCCGAGCACGCGTGCGCGCGCCCACACACACACACACACACACACACACACACACACACACACACACACACACTAGACAACAGTCTCTGGCTGCCGAGGCCACATTATGAGCAGCAGTGCATGATGGGAGAAGCAAGCGAATGGTGGGGGTAAGGAGGAGTCTGGGGCAGGGAGGGGGAGGGATAACAGAATAGAGGCTGGGGGTGTACAGGGACGAAATGGAGAGAGGGTAGGGCAGCTAGGTGTAATCAGGGGTTTACACAGTGGGGGAGGGGGGAAGGGAGGGACCATTACGGAAAAGGAGAGAAGTAAAAAGATTGGGGTGCATTAGTAGAATAGAGGACTGTGCAGTGCTGGAATGGGAACAGGGAAGGGGCTAGATGGGTAAGGAAAATGACTAATGAAGGCTGAGGCCTATGGGAGCACAGGATATATTGCAGGGAGAGTTCCCACCAGCACAGTTCATAAAAGCTGGTGTTGGTGGGAAGGATCCATATGGCACAGGATGTGAAGCAGTCATTGAAATGAAGGATGTCATGTTTGCCAGCATGTTCAGCAACAGAATGGTCCACTTGTTTCTTGGCCCCAATTTGTTGGTGGCTATTCATGCAGACAGACAGCTCTTTGGTTGTCATGCCCACATAGAATGCACCACAATGGTTGCAGTTTAGCTTATAGATCACATGACTGGTTTCACAGGTAGCCCTGCATTTGATAGGACAGGCGATGTTCATGACCAGACTGGAAAAGGTAGTGGTGGGAGGATGTGTGGGACAGGTCTTGCAATTAGGTCTATTACAGGGAAATGAGCCATGAGGTGAGGTGTTGGGAGCAGGGTTCGTGTGGGTTCAGTGGATGGCAGAATACTACTGTTGGAGGGGTGGGAAGGATAGTGGGCAGGGCATTTCTCATTTCAGGGCACAACGAGAGATAGTCAAAACCCTGGCAGAGAATGTAATTCAGTTGCTCCAGTCCTGGGTGGGACTGAGTTATGAGGGGAATGCTCCTCCATGGCCGGACCGTGGGACTTTGGGAGGTGATGGGAGACTGGAAAGACAAGACATGGGAGATATGTTTTTGTAAAGGCCTCAGTGAGACCCTTGGTTTGTTTCGAGAGTGGTGCTTGTCACTGCATATGCAATAGCTAAGGTGGCTAATCTGTATGGAAGGGACTTCTTGGTATGGAATGGTTGGCAGCTGTTGAAGTGGAGGTATTGCTGGTAAGTTTGATATGGACAGAGGTACTGATGTAGACATCCTACTGGATATCTGGAGTGGGGTCACTGTGCCAGGCTTTGTAGGTAGATGAATCTGACAGCTGGCAGAGTCGTTCTGCTAGGTAATCCATGCAGTTCAAAAGAACAGTGGTGGAGCCTTTGTCAGCAAGTAGGATTATAAGGTCAAGATCAGTTTTTAGATGGTGGATTGCATTTCTTTTTGCATATGTTAGGTTAGTTTTCATGTTGAGGGATTTGGGGAATGATGGTCAGGCAAGGTTCAAGGCTAAGAAATTCTGAAAAGTTAACAGGAAGTGATTTGGGGGCAGTGGGAATGGATCACAGTTGGATGGAATGAACTGATTCAGGCATTGGTCTTGCTCTGCCTAATAGTTCTACTACATTTACCCCACCCTCAACAACCCTATCCCACCACCATACAGAATCTCAAGTATTAACAGATTATGTACAATACGCAGTTGTCGTTGGTCTGCTATCCCTCCGTCTCCCCACTGAGGCCTCCTCCTTACCCCACCACCTGGTTGCACCTCCCATTACGCGCTGCTGTTTCAGTCTGGACTCAGCAGCTACGGACTGTGGTCGTGTGTGTGTGAGTTGCATTTGCTTGCATATATATCTTTGTGTGTGTGTGTGTGTGTGTGTGTGTGTGTGTGTGTGTGTGTGTGAGTGAGGAGGGAGGTCTATTTCTGTGAGAGCCTCACTGGCCAAAAGCTCACTTTCTGACAGTCTTTTTTTCCTGTGCCTACCTGCGGGTCAGCATCTCTGCTGTATGGTGAGTAGCATCTATCCTTTTCATAATATTGTCATATTCAATGCCGGATTTTCCATTCTTTTTCCAGATTATCATTTAACTGCCTTGCACAATGCATTTGGTATTCTCCAATCATTGTCTACGTACATTCTGCTTACTCTGCTAGGACAGTTTTACATGTAAGGCCTTCATTCTTAATTGCTTGTTTTCTTAAGGTAAATAAATTGAAAGAGAATCTTAATTCTGTAATCAGGGCACATCTTTGTCACAAGGAACAACACTTACGCCCTCTTTGTTTAATAATTCACATGTATTTGTTTAATAATAATTCATTGACTTTCCATTAGGTCGAAAGATTAAAGGCACAATATAACAGTTGCCCACAAAAATCCTACGTCAGAAAGTGAGCCAATAAGTTGAATTGTGGTTGTGATTTTGCCCTCCAGTAATTATTTATTTGATGAATTTCACTCCATTTATTTGTTAGCTTAAATCATCAAGTGTAGTTTCAATTGTTTGATGTCATTAACAATCAAAACAGTTGTAGGGCAGGTGCAGTGTAATTAGATTGGCTTATCCAGAATGGGACTATAATTTGCATTCCATTCCAAGTTTTATTTCGGGATTGGGTGTCCCAACAAATTGTTTAGACCTTTGGAAAGTTAGTGTGGGACTCTGAGCTAAAGACAGTGCAGTAGCAGCAGCAGTTGTAGCAGAGCAATTGGTGTGTGTGTATGCACATGTCAGATATCAGTAGGCTGCAATATATGCATTGCCACTGAGTATATACACCAGTTGCAGGCCACCGTGTTTTCACGTTGCAGTATCTGAGTCAAAAGTCCGTGCCACCGTGTATTGGTGTTAGTCATAATAAGGCCGCTGTGATTTCATTTGCACTGGTGCCTGATGTCATGGGACTACCGAGTTCATGCTGCTGCCTGTCTGTACTGCAGTTTCCCTGCCTTACCACCATGCTCACACAGTTGCATATCTATACCGATGCAGACCAGTGCCACTGCATTGCTGCACCACAACTGTTGTCCTAGTCTATGCTGTCCCTTGCACATGCTGCTTCCTGTACATGCTGCAGACTGTTAGATTCACATGTTGCTGCCTAGCCTTGTTACAGCCATTGCACCTGTCCTTGCTGACAGTTGCCCAAGCAACTGCCTGTCCCTGCCGCAGCTGCTACGCGGCCTACAAATCCAAATTCCACCAACTGACTTCATTTCAGCTGTCATGCCTGTATGTGTGAACAGCTGCCCACACCGGTGCCTGTCTGTGCCACAGCCACTACGGGACCATCACATCCAAATGCCATCACCCGACTGCATTGCAGCTTTCGTGTCTGTACATGTGCCCGTGCCTGCCTGTACCACAGTATCTCGACTGCATCCATGCTGATGCCTGGCCATACCATAGTATCTCTGCTGCATCCATGTTGATGCCTGCCCATACACAGTATCTCTGCTGCATCCATGCCACATATGCTCCAGTGCCACCACGTCAACACCCTATCACCTGATTGCATTGTATCCATCACACCTGTTCACACTGACGTCTACCCGTGTTGTTACCTGCCTATGCCACAGTGCCTCAACACCTTCACATCCGTGTTACAGCATCTCAGCATATGAACACTCTTACCTCTGTTGAGTGTAACCTGCCCATGCTGCTACCCATGTGCCTCTCAACATCTCTGCACCCCAACAATTGCACAGCCACTGCATCCATGCACTTTCCATGCCACATTGCCTACCAACATCATTGCCTTTGTGCCGTGTCATCTACATGCCACCACGTCTGAGCCACACCACAGAAGTCAATCCCAAGTGTTGCCCTACACCACAGGTTGTACGTTAGTAGCAAGTGCGGAATTCTTAAGTAACAGCAGCAGTTACATATTTTACTATTTAAGTGTTTCAAATCAGCAGCCGTGGCCAAAAAATCAACAAGTATTGTGGATCAGGGAGTGCAGGTAGTGATGCAGGGAGTACTAGAAATCAGAGAGAAATTCGCATTGAGAACCAGTGATTAACAGAGGATTGATTAACATTGCTTTTGAATGCTGTGGGATATGGATTACTTGGGGAATTAAAAATCATAATTTGAAAATAATTTTGGAAATATGGAATCAAAAATGGGGAGTATGAAATCTGAACTAACTGGGAGCCAAAAACGGAATTGGTGAATAATGCTATACTCAGGAATTAAAAGTAGAGCTTTGGGATCACGTAAATAAAGTAGGTGACAAATCTGATCAATTGTAAGCTGGATACACAGGTGTTGGAAGTAAATTAGAAATTGATGTTAAATTAGGATAGGAAGTTGAGCAGATGGTCAATAAGATAGAGAAAAGTTTAATTCCTAAAGTGGAAGCTGTGCAAGGTGAGCTTATGGGGCAGATTCAGGCACAAGAATAGAAGTGTAAACTATATGAAAAGCAAACATATTCAGAGTTCAAATGTATGAAGGTAGAAATTTTTGATTGCCAGAAAGGATTAAAAAGTAATAAAACAGAATTAGAAGCGCAAATAAATATTTTAAAAGGAACTTAATAATGTAGTAGCAGGACAAGGTAATTTAATTGTAGGATGTCTTGTAGGTCAGAATTTTCATATCAAATGCTTTAGTGGAAAAGCCAGATATCATGCTGTGAATTTTTTGCTGCATGGAGAAATAATTTTTATTTTGTGAGGTTGTTAAGATTAAATCTGTAAAAACACAATTAGAAAAGATGGAGCTCAAATGTGGACAAATCACAATGTTGAGATATTTTATTGACTAAAAAACATATGAAACAATGTTCTTAAATAAGTATTGGGGACAAGTAAAGCAATCGAGATTGCTAAATGGCTTTTATTGGTTGGCACAGGCTACAAAAGTGAAAAGGAAAGGAAGAGAATTTTGTGTTAGGAATCTGGATAAAATGATGCATTTGGATAGGCCATCACATGTCCTAACTGAGAGGTCAACATTAAAGAGGACGCTGCCAGTATCCTTACAATGAGAACTCATTCACAGCCTAATTGATTTTGTGAAAGAATTTCTCAACTTCATTGAAGATAAAGATTGGACTCTGTGTTACAGACCAAATTATATTGAACAGAGAAAGTGATAGGAATCAAGATACGGGTAATTATAATATTATATTATGTTTGGGAAGCCATTCTTTCCCTTCCTTTTGTTTCTGTTCCCTGAGAAGTTTCCTCCCCTGGGCCCCAGACAAGGCTTTAATTTTGATCTGGTCCAACTTTTCAGATAAAGTTCCCACTTCTTGCTCAGGTCTAGGCCCTGATTTAGTTGTAGAAGTGCATTCCATCAGTCCTGACCCTGATGTTTGCATGTTTGAGGTCTCAGTTTGCCCCTCAGTTTATTTTATTTTATTTTTGTCTGTCATGTCCATCTTGGTCTCACGAGATTTGGGAATCTATATGGTCCACACCACAGAAACCCCATGCAGTGTAAGGCTACGTACTCAGCAAGGCCACCCGGTATGCCTGAGGCTCTGTTTGCGACTCATATTCCCGTGTGCCACACAGCTCTTGGCACGGATTGCATCACATTGTGGGTTGGAGAAAGGAATTAGGTAAGGACTAGGAGTGGATAAGGGTGACAGGGCATTGTGGGACACACAGCTACGGCCTTTCCGGCAGTAAGTCCTTTACCTTTGGCATAGTCCTCAGCATCACGTAGATACGCAAGCCTCTCCACCCACAGAGACAGTGCTTCAAGGTGGTGTCCCCAGGAGAGGATTTAGGGGGAAGTAATATGTTATCCGACTCTTCCCGAAAAGTGCTCTCTTGAAACTTAAGTAGTAAATCTCTGCTTGATGCACAATGCCTCCCATGTAATGTCTGCCAGTGGAGTTTGTTGAGCATCTCTGTAATGCTCTCATGCCAACTAAATGATACTGTGACAAGATGTGCTGCTTCTTGGATCTTCTCTATCTCTTCTATCCATCCTATCTGGTAGGATCCTAGACAGATGAACAGTACCCAAGCATGGGTCAAACAAGTGTCTTATATGGCACTTCCTTCGTGGATGAGATACATTTCCTTAAGATTCTTCCTATGAATCTCAGTCTGGCTTCTGATTTTCCCACTATTTGTTTTATATGGTCATTCCACTTAAGTTTGCTCCAGATAGTTATTCCTATATATTCCTATATTATTCCTAAGGCGGATACTGTTTTCAGTAGTTTGTCTTCAGTAGTGTAGGCATACAGTAGTGGATTTCTTTTCCTATGTATGCACAATATGTTACATTTATTTACACCCAGAATCAACTGCCAGAGCCTACACCATTCATCAATTTTCTGGAGGTCATTCTGCAAATAGTACTTGAGTTCTAGTACAACACTCGTGGCTGCCGGATTGTGGTAGCAAAGTGGGGCCGAGGCAGTTTCAGATAAGTTTTTACAGTCTGACGATAATTCATGGATTCGTAGTTTTAGCTTGACAATGTCCACTGTGGACAAATGGTAGTTACTTTTATTCTGAAGAAGATTGGGTTATCCTGATTGAAACCTAGGTAAAGCTAGGAAAACTTTGCAACTGAGGCTGTTGGTTTTTTAAATTAAAATTAATATTTATACAGTTGCTGACAGGTCCACAAAATGTTGAAAATATTTAAAATCATATTAACCTTTTCTATTTATGATATGTGATGATGAATGTCCTCAGAGGCTACTTTGTCGGGCAAGGGAGGGTTTATCTAAACTAAAAAAGCTCCAAGTGCACTTCACATGTATTCTGCTACCCTAGCAGATGTTTCCTGTTTGTAGAACATGCCTGACCTATTAAGGGTATGATTAAAAAATATATTAGGTTCAATATATTTCAATTCTTTCAATTTAAATCTGTGTTTCATACTAGAATGCCGTGTTCCCAGTTTGGCACAACTTTGCCACAGGAAACATGAAAGCGGTCGAAGACGTCCATCTTCTGGACGGCTCCTGATCGTTGTCGTAAGGAGGCTAGTTTTTGATTACGTAAAGACTTCTATTATTTGGAAAAGAACAACCCGGATTTCTTTACGTAATCAGTATGAAATTTATAATCACCTAAGGGACCTTTAACAATGAACAATAAAAAAAATTGCATTTACAAATGAAATCATTAATAAATGGGGCAGCTATGAGTTGTATAGAAGACAAGGAGCGGCCTTCTGTCTACGACCAGGATGCCGCAGTATTCTCTGCTGTAGTAAAGGCTGTTTGATTTTTACAAAAATAATATGGCATGGAGGTAAAAAAAATTAAAGGAAAAGAATAGAATAAGAAATCTGGTAAACACTAAATATATTCAAACAATTCTCACAAGCAATTAGGGCTTATTTATAAACAGTATAACTTACATAAGTACTTTTCTAACTGTATGGTGCGATCAGATTTCAGCCTGTCCTGTGCTAGCTCCTTGGTTCACGTTTTTGTCACAAATTACAGTCATTACTTTTCTCCTTCCTTCGAGACAATTCTTGCACCGTTCAACACCTTCATAACAATAACTCGCCAGTTTACAGTATCGAACATAAATTACTCGAATTTTATTAATTAATAATGTTGCCTGCACGCTGGCAAGACCGATCACTTTTATAGCTTAAAGTCAACCTCCCTTACATTTTCACATTACAAGCAGAAGTAGTACATTAACATCTGAAGATCTACGAAAGTATTTTTTTTTACTATCATCTTTTATTTAGATCAAAGCGGAACATCAGTTCAGCTTCTGTTAAAATGTTTCTTTGTCTGCGCAATCAATGTATTAGCGTCCACGCTAGAGGCACATCTTTACAGTTACATAAATTATATAAAACAAATGTCTTTCAAAGAATAGATCTCATTGCATAGGTTGATCATTTAATATAAAGATAGGTGAATGCCTTTCCAAGGGTACTCACAGCTTTTATACTACGGAAATCCCAATAATATTACAAGTTCTTTACTCAATAGTGGAGGTCGAGAATTCACATATGATATTGTCATAGATTCATCTGAGCCTCTGGTTTAGACATTACACTGTGCTCCAAACCAGAGAACCACAATCAACCCTGGGAACAAAACTATAAATAGACAGCTTACCAGCATCCCACATGTGATGATAGTTGCCTTGACCAAATCAGCCATTCGCCAAAAGGAGCCAAGGATGCCCCCAGAACCCAAGTGGCAGGCATCATTCGTGCCGACATTGTCACTATATGCAGCCAGTTGCACCCAGTGTGCTTGATAGCATCTGGCAGGCCCTCTTGCACATCACGGATGAGACCCCTTCCCCAGCAACAAACATAATGAGTGCACACTGGTGTTCTTTCCCGCCTTGCCTGCTTTTTCTCTGAGGGGCTCCATCACCCACCTAACGTTGGAGCTCCCAACACAAGAAAATCCACCCTCTGTATTTGTCTGTACAGAGCAGGAAAATTGTGAGAAATTTATCTCTGTGTACCAAACACGTTTTCGTGTAGTTGGGCAGAAAATTTTCTCCTGCCCATTTGTGAATATTGCATCTTGCTATGTTGCTGTGACTGGACATGTTTCACTGCACAAATTTATGTTTCTCAAAGGATGTTGGTGTGTAGGAAAGTGGTGTCAAGAGTGACAAGCATGGATCCAGCAGATAGTGGATGGGAATACTGGAAAGTTGGTGAAGAAGTGGTTATCTTTGATATGGGAGGGTAGATTTTGGGCAGTTGGTTGGAGGTATTGGTCAATGAGGACTGAAATTCTTTCAGTGGGAGCACAATAACCAGCTCTAGTGGGGTGTCCACAGTTGTTGGGTTTGTGGATTTTTGGGAACATGTATAAGGTGGATACACTGGGTGTCATGGGGTTTAGGAGGGGAATGGATTCAGGGGAGAAGTTCTCCAAAGGGCCTGAGGCTTTAAGCTGGGACTGGAGATTATGTTGAACTTTGGGGATGGATCACTCTGGCAGTGTTCATAGATGGAGGAGTCAGGTAATGGAGTGAGGCCTTGAACCAGTTAGTCTCTATGAATCATAAAGTGGTGAAACCTTTGTATGCACTTAGGATCCTGCTGAAACATTGGTGTTCATAGGAAGGGACATGGGGAATGATGGTGAGGCCAAGCTGCAGGTAAGGAATTCCTGAAAGGTGACAAGGGGATGGTTAGGTGAGGGAGGCGGGCAGGGTCATGATTCGATGGTGATGTGAACTGGCAAAGGCAGGATTCAGTATTGGGATTAGGTTGGATTTGGATGGAGGGTTTGATGACAAAGAAGTGTTCCCACTGCAGGGATTAGGAGAAGGATGGTATGTCTCTGACAAGTCCAGCGCGGTCACATTTGGGTGTAGGGCTAAAGGTGGGGCCTTTGGATGGGACTGAAACTTCAGTGGGGATGAGGGTTTTGCTGGAGAGGTTAACAAGAGTGCTCCTGGAATTGTATCTGATTATTGTGACCCCAGTCAAAGAATTTCAGTTCTCATTGACCAACACTTCCAACCAATTGCCCATAATCTAGCTTTCAATGTCAAAGATACCAACCATCTCTTTCACTGACTCTTCACCATCCCCACCCCTTTACATCCTGGAGCCATACTCATCACTGTTGCATCACTTCCCTAGACACAACATCCCTCACGCCTATGGTCTTGCTGCTATCAAACACGATCTTTACCAATGTCCTTCAGACTCCAAACTCGCTATCTCATTCCTCATCCTTTATCCTAACTAGCAACCACTTCTTCTCTGAAGTGAAGGTATACAAAGAAGTCTGCAGCACAGCTATGATGACCCTCATGGCACCCCCCTATGCCAACCTCTTTATGCACCACCTAGAGGAAACCTGCCTACCTTCCCAAAATGCCACCCCTTCTGGCTCAGGTTCATTGAAGATATCTTCCTGATCTGGACTCAGGGCCAAGACACTATACATGCATTCCTTCACAACCTCAACACCTTCTCTCCCATCTGCTTCACCTTGTCCTCCTGAATCCAGTGTGTCATCTTCCTGGTCACTGACCGCCTCCCCTGTGATGGCTCCATCCACACCTCTGTCCACATTTTAAACACACCAACCATCAACAGTACCTGCATTTTGATAGCTGCCATCCCTTCCACAGCAATAAATCACTGACAAACACTTGGCCATGTGGGGATGGAGTATATGCAGTGAAAATAACTCCCTTGTGCAGTAAGCTCAAGGTCTCTCCAAATTATTCACAGAGATGCATTACTTCCAGGCCTAATCTGGAAACAGATCTGCCATTCCATTTCCCCACACACCTTCAATTGCCCCACCACCCCAAGAAACAGCTACAAAGGAGAGCCCTCTTTGTCATACAGTACCACCCCAGACTGGAACAGCTCAACCTTGCTTAGTCAGGACTTTGATTACCTGTCATCATGTCCTGAAATTATGGACATTGTACCCAAGACCCTTCCTTACCCAATATCCTTCCCACTTCTCCTAAAGTGGTGTTCCATCAGCCATGCAACCTCCACAACCATCCTATTCCATTCCTATGCCACTCCCAGTCCCAACCCTTGCCTGTGGAAGACTCAGGTTCAGAACCTGTCCAATACATCCACCCATCACTTCTTATTCCAGTCCTGTCATAGGCTTATCCTACCCAATCAGAGGCCAGGCCACTTGTGAAAGTGGCCGTATCATAAACCAGCTCTGCTGCAATGATTGCACAGATTGTTATATTGGTATGGCTACCAGCCAGCTGTCCACCAGGATGGACGGCCACTGCCTAACTGCAGGCAAGAGCAAATTAGACCACCCTTTGGACAATGTGCAGCTCAATATCACATGCTTAATTTCAATGGCTACTTTACAACCAGTAACATCTGAATCCTCTCCTCCACCACCACCTCTCCTGAAATTTGCAGATGGAAATTATCCTTACAAAACATTCTACACTCCCAAAATTATCATTGCCTCAACCTACAGTAACCTATTGTCCCCACAGCCCCACCCTACAGTTTCCACCCTGTCTTTCCTATCACCTTCTCCCTATTCTCATGCCCCACCCTCACTGTGTGCCACCCCCTTTCCCATTCCCTGCTCCTTTCCTTTGTCACTCTGCATTCCCCCCTCCCCACCTCCCTCCCCCATAGCCTCTTGATGCTGCACCTTATAGCAGTCTTGTCATGTCTCCCCGTAGTCCCTGCATGCTTAGACAGACAGTGCTCTTCTCTCCCTTGAACCATACCCCACTATCCTGACCATTCCCTGTCCCCTCCAGGTTGCTGGTTTTGTTCAAATGACAGGTGCTTTCCTGACTGAGCTGCTGGAGATTATCATGTGTGCATAAGGTGTGAATGAAAGTGTGTGTGTTTCCTTTTCTGAAGAAGCCTTTGCCCAAAATCTAAATGTGTAACAGTCTTTTCATTGTGCCTGTCTGCAACTCAGCATGTCACCTTTAAGGCGAGTAACAATCTCTCCTTTTCCTGCTGTTGTTGATACTGCAACCTGGAGTTTCCATTGTTTGAGATGTTCAGGAATTCCATATTGTCTCTACAATATTTCACAATGGTTCTGAGTGTGTACTATCAAAAGCTTTTTAAAAATCAGTTTAGCTAATATTGATGATAGAAATATTGATCAACAAATTTATAAGAGGCAGTCAAATCAAAATGAGACAACTGGAAGAAAAGTTAAGTAAACTGTTTATTATATCTAAAGTAAACAATGTAACTGTTAATACATTTATCCTACTGTACCTGAAAAACCTTGACTGTATCTAGGTGTGCCCCTCTTTGTCTGAAGCAAACTGACAGCCATGAATGTCTTTGTTTGGAAGTCCAAAAATGTCAAAATTACATCAGTAGAGATCAGGACTGTACATCTACATCTACATCAACATGATTACTGTGCTATTCACAATAAAGTGCCTTGCAGAGGGTTCAGTGAACCATCTTCAAGCTGTCTCTCTACCATTCCACTCTCGAACGATGCATGGGAAAAATGAGCATTTAAATTTTTCTGTGCGAGCCCTGAGTTCTCTATTTTATTGTGATGATCATTCCTCCCTATGTAGGTGGGTGCCAACAGAATGTTTTCACAATCAGGAGAAAACTGGTGACTGAAATTTCATGAGAAGATCCCATTGCAATGAGAAACACATTTGTTTTAATGATTGCCATTCCAATTCACATATCGTGTCTGTGGTACTATCTCCCCTATTTCGCGATAGTAAAAAATGAGCCGCCTTCTTTGTACATTTTCGATGTCATCCATCAGTCCCACCTGATGTGGATCCCACACCACACAGCAATACTCCAGAATAGGGTGGACAAGCATGGTGTAAGCAATCTCTTTAGTAGACCTGTTGTACCTTCTAAGTGTTCTGCCAATGAATCACAGTCTTTGGTTTGCTCCACCCACAACATTATCTACAAGATCATTCCAATTTAGGTTATTTGTAATTGTAATCCCCAAGTATTTAGTTGAATTTACAGCCTTTAGATTTGTATGACTTTTCATGTAATCAAAATTTAGTGCATTTATTTTAGCACTCATGTGAATAACTTCACACTTTACTTTATTCAGGCTCATTTGCTACATTTTGCACCATACAGGTACCTAAATCATTTTGCAATTTGTTTTAGTCATCTGATGACATTACAAGACGGTAAATGACAGCATCATCTGCAAACAATCAGAGATGGCTAGTAAGATTATCTCCTATATCATTAATATAGATCAGGAACAGTAGAGGGCCCATAACACTTCCTTAGCGAATGTCTGATATTACTTATACTCAATTACTTTCCATCTATTACTGTGAACTGTTTCCTTTCTGACAGGAAATCACAAATCCAGTCCCAGAACTGACGCGATATTCCATAGGCACGCAGTTTGGTTAGATACTTGTGAGGAACGGTGTCGAAAGCCTTCTGGAAATCTAAAAATATGGAATTAATTTGACTTCTGTTGTCAATAACACTAATTCATGAGTATAAAGAAGTAGTTGTGTTTAGAGAGAATGATATTTTCTGAATCCATGCTGACTATGTGTCAATAAATTGTTTTCTTAATGTTTGAATACAATATATGTTTCAAAACCCTACTGCAAATTGACATTAGTGATATGGGCTTCTAATTCAGTGGATTACTCCTACTTCCCTTTATGGGTATTGGTGTGACTTAAGCAATTTTCCAGTCTTTAGATATGGATCTTTTTGTGAGCGAGCAGATAAATATGGAGCTATTGTATCAGCATACTCTTAGAAGAACCTGACTGGTATACAATCTGGACCAGAAGCCTTGCCTTTATTAAGTGATTTAAGTTGCTTTGCAACATCGAGGATATCTACTTCTATGTTTCTCATCTTGGCAGTTGTTCTTGATTGGAATTCAGGAATATTTACTTCATCTTCTTTGGTGACGGAGTTCTGGAAAACCATGTTTAATGACTCTGCTTTAGCAGCACTGTCATTAAACACAGTTTTCTGAAACTGTATGAAGGATGTGTAAGGGATTCCCAGCAAAACTTCTTCAGTGTAGTCAGAAAACTTGCCAGCAAAATGCCTGCCCATATGTTGCCAAAGTTGTTTTGGGTATGCTGCAGAAGTTTCACTTGAAAGTCCTTACATGTCTTCCATACAGTCCCTATCTCTCCCCATTCCATTTCCATATCTTTGAAACCCTGAAGAAAGACTCTGTGACCATCGATTTTCTTCAGATAAAGAGATATGTGTCTTGGTACAATCACAGTTCTGTTGGCAACTGCAAGTCTTTTCCCATGAAGGCATTGACCATCTTGTCTCAGATTGGGATCAATGTATTAATAATTATGACAATTACTTTAGAAAAAATAAACAGTTTACTTTTTTCCCATGTGTCCCATTTTCATTTGCCTTCACCTTATACTCGCATCGATTTCTTCCCTCTGAAGAATCTAAGTAGTTTATCATACTTTTTATAAGCTTAATTGTCATTCTGGGCCTCTTCGATTTGGTGAGTAGCTTTCTATATTTCCATAAGTCAAAACTTTTGAATACATATGAATCTTATGAGTGATTGGTCTTTTCCAGTTAACTAGTAGCTGCTCCCTAGTATACTGACTCCCATCTTATGTTTTCGTCATTCTTGATGATAGTAACTTGTAGTTGGTTCCAACAATTTTTCTTGTAAAGTGATCAGGAACTCTTTGATCTGCTCTGTTAATGTAGAATTCAAAATACTACTTATGAGTAACAACAGTATTTGCAATGTTGTTTTTTTTATGAGAGGAAAGTTACATACCAATATATGTCTTTATTTATGTATCTCTATTTGCTTGCATTTCTGCCTATCACTCGGCTAAGCGTAGTGTCTGCCTGATGTCAAGGGCACTACTGTACTATATTGTGCTGAGATGGGGATGGAGCAGTTCTGGTACAAATATGAAAATGGAATAGTCAGTAGTATTCCCTTTCACAGAGATGGGTGGACTGCAGGAACAAGGATGTCTGAGGATTGCTGGAAACAAAAATAGTTACTGGCAAAAAACATGTAAACATAAATTGAGAAATGAACTGCCTTGTTGTGATTGCTCTGTGTGTTGTCTGTTTTATGCAGAAGATTCATGTTGTCTCTTTTATGCAGAAGATTCTAATTGTTGAGCACAAAAAGCTTTATTAGCTGCAATGCAACACCTAAATCATAAATACACCATTAACTCTCCAGACACACACTTTGAATGGCGAAACTGCATTCTTGTGTCTAACACATATAATGATACAAATGAAATACTATGGTAAAAAATTCAGTGTTTATTTCTGCAGATCTTCAGTAACAAGTTAACAGATTTCAATTTCTTTGAGCAACACTAAAAACTCAGAATTAATTAAGTACAGCATTTACTGCCATGAAAATTTGGATTTATGCTTCTTCTCCTTCTCCTTCCTCCTCTTCATCAAATTCTCCCTCTTCTTCAGCTGTTGCTTCCTGATACTGCTGATATTCACTAATTAAATCATTCATGTTTGATTCAGCCTCAGTAAATTCCATCTCATCCATACCTTCACCTGTGTACCAATGAAGGAAAGCTTTGCGTTTGAACATTGTTGAAAACTGTTCCCCTAAACGTTTAAAGAGCTCTTGTATAGCTGTGGAATTCCCAATAAATGTTGCTGACATTTTAAGTCCACGAGGTGGTATGTCACACACTGCAGTCTTAACATTGTTTGGAATCCACTCAGCAAAATAACTGCTGTTCTTGTTCTGGACATTCAGCATTTGTTCATCCACCTGCAAACACCGTCACGCATATTATCTGGTTCATCATACATCAGGAACTATTTTAATAAACACTGTTTTATTGTCAGTTGTGTTGTGCACTATGAACAGAGATCTTGTATTATGTACTGATAGCTTTCTCAAATATTCAAGTTGATGCCTATTACTAATGAATATTGATGAAAGATGATGAGAAGTCAACCTATCCAAAACATGCCATTTAAAACTAAAAAACCTCACCATGAAGAAATCAATATTTGCATATGTGAGTGTATAGCAGGAAACTACAACTGTGCTAAATTAGTTTGAAAATAAATAATGAAAATGTAAATTAGGATAAACACATTGAACATATAAGTGGTAAAATTAGCTAACTCAAAGACACAAATATTATGAAAATGATGTGCTGCACACTAATCCATTCAACATTATGGTATAGTTTTTTTTGGGAGACACCTCAAAAACAAACATCAATAGAATATTCAAACTACAAAAAAGGGGGAATAAGGATGATAGCCAACCTTAAATGTAGAGGATAACATAGGCCAGCTGTTAAATTTCGTAAGACACTAACATTGTTTAGCATATATCAGAAGCAGCCAAGATTTCTGCTTGCAGGCCGGGCACTGGCAAGAGTGCCAGAGCACTTGCATTCACAGCACATTTCCCCCACTGCAATGCCAAACAGTGTGAACAGGAGCAGAGGCAGAGGGGGAAACTGAATGTGCCATATTTAAATTGCACTACATATAACTTGGTTTTATTTTCAGGTTTCCCAACAATGTAGACCACAAACAGAACAAATTTTCAGTATTATTTATTTTTGGCATGCTGAAGACATAATATATTTTTTATGTGATGCAGACTGTTGGCACACAGACAGTCACAGACAATTTCAAAGAGTTTCACACTTACATTGTCATGTAAGTGTGACTTGTTTAGTTTCATGATTGAAAAAAAAAAGCCTGTGATACAAATATGTCAATCATCTCATTACAGAGATGTAGAAACTCTGAGGGATGCAATGTAGATATCCTGGACAGTTGTACTGTAAAAGGATTTGTCATTAAATTGGGAATTACCTTGCAGGTCAATCATTTACATCTGCACATGCACAGGGGTGCTTCTATCTGAAACAACAAATGGTCTCAAAAAGAGTTCAAAATCAGACGTAAGATTGACAGTGTCCTCAAAATATTTGGGGAACTATCTTTGTAATTCTTTCAAGGCCACAATGAATTCTTCAAACATCAAGTCCTTTTATAACGACAGTGAGCTTATGTAACTGAATCGTGTTTGTCAAAATGTTCCTTTTCTATAATATTATTTTCTTTTCAGATGTATCTCCACCAAATCCGGAAGTTGTTCCTCATCTTTCAGTGTCTTACTATTGGATGTGTGTAGTCAAGTCCATCTAAAATGCACTTTTTCCTTCATAAATGCAACAAAAGTGAGTTTTAAATTGAAATATAATTCCAGGCTTACCCCTTGACTTAACCAACGTACTTTGCAGTAATATATAAAATATTCATACTCTTCATTCAGTTTCACTGAAAATAGCTGAAACTGACAGTGGAGCAGTATGTACACTTCAGATATTTTGCTATTTAGCAATATCTTCACAAGCTGCATGGCTGCAAATTTAGCACAAAGTACTCCTTAATGTACTGAACAATGAATCCCATCTTTCAATCATTGTAATTCTTTGCTCTTTCATTGTCAATTAAACCTTTAAATTCTTTCTGCATGGTATTGTAATATAGCTTCCTAGCAACTTTGTGATACCCCTTACTTGTGCAACTGCATAATATATCCTGAGAATTCTCATCCCTCTCTTCTGTCATTCCCATTCAAGTTTAAACACTTGTAATGGTAGACTGCTTCTTTTGTGCAAACACTCCCTGGACCTGTGACTGTCCTTCATACCATAAACAAATAGTGAAGGGTAAACAGTGCTGACATCATTATTCTGCTGAACTGAAGAGAGTTGCACCAACTGAAAATGCTACCCCACAATATTAAATGAAATTATGTAAACTGAAGGTGGAGGGAGAGAAATAAAATGGAAGGAACTAATGATATCAGTTGCATCAGTGCTTTATGCATAACCAGCAGTGATGAGTGAAAATGTATGTAGGACCATGACTCAAGCCCAGGATTTTCTGTGTACAAAGCAGTTGCATTAACCATCATGCTGGCTAGACACAGAATTTACCACAAGTACATGGACTATCTCAGCATGCTCCCCAGCTGACTCACTCCCACATATCACTACCTATCCACAGTCTCCATCCATGTCCTCCTTGCTCACTAATTTTAGATTCCTGGTGGAGGTCAAACATAAATCTGCATCTGCACTGAAGGTTGTGGATTCATTGCCTATTGAGGCAAATTCATTATATGAATGTGTGATGTCTGGCCATTTGGGCATATCCAAAAGACCGGACCCCATGTGTTCATACAACTAAATTAAATGTCATGTTGTACCAAGTACTTCTGGGAAGGATTGAGCAAAAGCATTTAATGAAAAGCCTTGGTTTGCACACTCAGCTGTGTGAAGTTTGGCATACCATGGCCATCACTGACCTACACGAGCTCCTGTGTTGGACAAAATTAAAATATTCTCCTGACACTCAAAATAACAAGACACAACACAGCCACGACACAAAGAAATGGGTCCTCTTCCATGAGCCAATACAAAATTGCATGAAATACAAAACAATGGCATCATATGTAGGTCCAAAAGCCCTAGAAAAACTACTTTCAAACTTGAGAGTGATAAACGATAAGAATATTTTTAAAAAATCTCTCAGACCTTATTTAATAGAAAACAGTTACTATATCATTAATGATTTCATATGCACTACTGTTAAATTGTAGGACAATTTGCAATGCAATTACTATATCAAAAGAAATGTCACTTAACATAAATGATATAAAAGGCAATCATAATTTGCCATGAAATAGACCTAGAATATTATTGTAGAAAATCATAATTCGCTAAATGCTTAGAAAAAGTTTATTCTCAGCAGTGTGTGTGTAATATAGACCTAACTGCACCTGATTGATACAGTGTATTTTGTCTATGGGTATGATGAATAAATAAATAAATAAAATTGTTGTGTATTCATGATAAGTACTGTGGGATATAACAAGTACTGAAATAAATACTGTTTTTTAACCAAAAGCCTACAAACCACCAGCTGAATACACCCTGTGTGATCTCAAGCCATATATCTAGTATAATGTTAATACAGGCCTAATGTATAAACATTATGGACCTAACTTCTGTCAGGTTGTGTCAAAAGAAGGAACAGAATGAATCTGAATGGAATATAATTACAGAGTGACATGGTATGGAATTTGACAAAATTAAGTTTGGGAAAATTTCGCATATTCATTAAAGGTGGTGCAAAAATTTTTGTACCTAGTTGTCAATAAATCAGAAATCTTGTGTTAAGTAATTGTATTGACCATTTTGTAATAATTGAAAGGAATAAAAATGTGCTAGTAATCTAGAGAGCTACGTTACTTATACATGGGTAATATTCTTTTTTAAATGTATTTTGATACTCGTTTCGTATTTTAGTATTTTGCTTGAGATACTCCTTGTGTGATGTGTGGCAGATGGCATAACTCATCAGAAATCCTGATACCACAACAAGTGCTGCACAGGGTTACCAATATACTGTACAGTGCTAAGGGAGACCTGGTAACTACGAGGATAATCCCAAAAGTAAGGTCTCCTTTTTTTTTTTATAAGTACATAGACCTGTTTATTTCTACATTGGTTTACATCAGGTTACAGCTTGAACATTTAGTAATGTTTTGACATAATCACCATTTCTCTTGATGCATTTTTGTAGACACTGTGGCAGTTTTTGTATGCCCGTGTCATACCAGCTCGCCGCCATGCTGTTCAGAAAGTTATGAACTTCTTCTTTCATCTTCTTGTCGGAGCTGAATCACTAGGACCACAATTAATGCTGACAGGTACTGTGAGACCCTGGAAAACTCAGATGGGCAATTCAGAAGCAGAGAAGAGGAATGCTGAGCAAGGGCGTACACATTCTCCATGACAACACTCGCCCACACATCGCTCGGCAAACCGTTGCTCTCCTGCAACAGTTTCAGTGGAGTGTAATCACCCACCTACCCTACAGTCCTGACTTGGTGCCCAGCGACTATCACCTGTTCCCTAGGTTAAAATAACATTTGGCCGGAAAGTGATTCAGTTCTGACTATGAGGTGAAAGAAGAGGTTCATAACTTTCTGAACAGCATGGTGCAAGCTGGTATGACATGGGCATACAAGAACTGCCACAGCATCTACAAAAATGCATTGACAGTAATAGCGATTATGTTGAAAAATAGCTAAATGTTCAAGCTGCAAACTGATGTAAACCATTGTAGAAATAAACAGGTCTATGTACTTCTAAAGAAATAGGTGACCTTACTTTTGGGATTACTCTCGTATATCATTCCATTGTATGGATATTGAAGACAACAATTACATTCTTGTACATATTGAGTGTGAAGTGGAAAGCTTTTGACAGTTAGTATGAATCTATCTCCTGCTCATGGGGGGGGGGGGGGGGGGGGGAGGGGGGAGGAAACAACAAAAAAACAGGAAATTATAAACCATTACATGTTTGTCCAAATAAACAAAAGTATGACAGCTGTTCAAAAAGAGTCTGACCTTATTTTATTTTTGTTGAAACGAACAATGGTATCAGGGTCCATGCACTATCTATGTATGTAGGCACATGTAGTGAGCATGCCTGATTTTTTACAGTGGAAAGAACTGGTTGCTGAGTAGCCACTGACACATGAAAACATGTAAGTGGTATTTTTCGAATTTTGTGGTGTGATCAAAATGACAGAAAAAGTGGAACAACATTACTGCACCAAGTTTTGTTTTAAGCATGGCTATTCTCACATTGAAACAGTCTGCAAGATTTGACAAGTGCCAGGGACAAAGCAATGGGTACCACACAGATAAAGGAGTAGTACAAACACTTCAAAGATGGCCACTCATCAGTGGCAAGTGAAGCACTTTCAGGTAGGCCTTCCAACATTTCTAAGTGACGTTGTTATTGATCATGTAAGGATCCTAGTGATGCAGGATTGACAAAGCAAGATCAGAGAACTTGCAGTCGAGGTTAAAATTAGTATTGGCTCCATTCATTCCATTTTAACAGGACATCTGAACCTCAGAAGGATCATACCAAAATTTGTGCCAAAGCTGCTAACAACCGAGCAGAAGCACCTTTATTCAAAGATCACACAGGACATGCTGGATACTCTGAACAGCCATCCTAACTGACTTAACACAGTGATCACTGGGATGAGTCCTGTGTTAATGGGTACAGCCCAGAAACAAAGTTTCAGTCATTATAATGGAAGCATGCATCATCCCTGAGACCTAAAAAAGCAAGACAGGTCCACAGTAATGTGAAAGTCATTCTAACTGTCTTTTTTGACTCAGATGGTGTGGCCCATCTTGAGTACAATGCAGAAGGTACTCTTGTCAATAAAGAGGACTGTCAAAAGGTTCTGTGTTGCCTTCATGAAGCAGTAAGTAGTGAGGTTCAAAGGCTGGATTTGTGGGCACCAGGCAGTTGGCACCTTCATCACAATAATGCACCCACTCATCATTCTAAGTTAATTTTTTGACCAAACGCAGCATGACTATGGTTTGTCAGCCTCTCTATTCTCCTCACTTTGCACTGAGTGACTCCTGGCTTTTCACTAAACTCAAAATGACTCCAAAAGGGGCCAGATTTCAGAACAGGGAAGACATTATTCAGAATTTGATGGAGCAGCTGTGCTCCATATCAAAGGAGGCTTTCCAGCAATATTAGCAGCATTATGAGAGGCGTGTAGAAGCTAAAGGGGACTACTTTGAAGATGACTAGTGCCAATCAATTGTATCTGAGCAAAGATTAACTTTAGAAATAAAAGTAGATACTTTCTGAACAGCCCTCATATTTATGTGAGAAACTGATTATTTGACTAAATCAAGAAAATAAAAGAAGAAAAAATATAATTATGTATGAATCTGAATGATGAAAGCACAGCTGCTGCAGTCAACAAAATACATGATAATGTTTGCCTTGAAAACACACACACACACACACACACACACACACACACACACACACCAGAAGGAGAATTCACATTGTAGCAATTCTGTATCTTGCAACACATTGCAAAAGGACAACTAGTTTGGTTATTCCAACAGAGAGATTTCAGCAAAGCAGTCACACATGATCAGATATGCTACTAATTATGTAACTATGAAATTAAAGTGTCATGAAAGTACTAAAACCAGTCACAATGGAGGTCAAAATTTTACTGTGTAAGGTGGTATAGTGTTTAATACACTGAACTTGTATCCAGAAATACTAGCACTGAAATTCATCTGTTTTAGGTTTAACTCTTTGGGTGCTTCAGACATGTGTACTGCATCCCTAACAGAGTTGTGTATCATTGTCACCTAATGTGCTTAATGGCCTGTATCTAAGCATCTACCTAAGCCAGAGCTACCACAGTTTCCTGCTTCACCTTGTGCTGAGCATTTCTTGGGTGTTTTCTGTTGTGTCTCCTTCTATCACTCTAAGATTTGTCACCGGCATGAGGAACACTGCAAATGTAAAATTAGTTTCAGAATTTGAGGACAGTATGTGAATTAACACTTGATACAGATCTGCGGAGATTTAAAGCTGGCTTATCCTCCAATAGTTTATGATGCAATTTTGGTATCTAATTCTGATTGTTATGTGTCACTTTCAGTACATAGAAGTAGTTCAGTATCCCTTCATAGCTATAAATTCTTAATATGTAATGTAGTGTATGCATTCTTCATTTTACTAAATAAAGGAATAAACAAATTTGATCTTACAAAAGTAGATATTTTTGGATTGCACATTGTCTGTCCAGATTATAATACTGTTCCATTGCATGTGAGGGATGAAAGCCATCAGTGATACTGTTTTCCTTTATAGTATTTTTGTAATAAAAAAGCATCATGATACACTGCCCAGTGAATGAAATATACTGATTGTCTGTAATATCATTCATGTATTGGCATTTATTTTGAGCCACATTGAAAGCTTTTAAACTCCACTGTTACTGTTTCATGTTGTTGTTGTTGTTGTTGTTGTGGTCTTCAGTCCTGAGACTGGTTTGATGCAGCTCTCCATGCTGCTCTATCCTGTGCAAGCTTCTTCATCTCCCAGCACCTACTGCAGCCTACATCCTTCTGAATCTGCTTAGTGTATTCATCTCTTGGTCTCCCTCTACGATTTTTACCCTCCACACTGCCCTCCAGTACTAAATTGGTGATCCCTTGGTGCCTCAGAACATGTCCTACCAACCGATCCCTTCTTCTAATCAAGTTGTGCCACAAACTCCTCTTCTCCCCAATCCTATTCAGTACCTCCTCATTAGTTATGTGATCTACCCATCTAATCTTTAGCATTTTTCTGTAGCAACACATTTCAAAAGCTTCTATTCTCTTCTTGTCCAAACTATTTATCGTCCATGTTTCACTTCCATACATGGCTACACTCCATACAAATACTTTGGGAAACGACTTCCTGACACTTAATTCTATACTCAATGTTAACAAATTTCTCTTCTTCAGAATCGCTTTCCTTGCCATTGCCAGTCTACATTTTATATCCTCTCTACTTCGACCATCATCAGTTATTTTGCTCCCCAAATAGCAAAACTCCTTCACTACTTCAAGTGTCTCATTTCCTAATCTAATTCCATTAGCATCACCCAACTTAATTCGACTACATTCCATTATCCTCATTTTGCTTTTGTTGATGTTCATCTTATATCCTCCTTTCAAGACACTGTCCATTCTATTCAACTGCTCTTCCAAGTCCTTTGCTGCCTCTGACAGAATTACAATGTCATCGGTGAACCTTAAAGTTTTTATTTCTTCTCCAAACTTTTCTTTTGTTTCCTTTATTGCTTGCTCAATATACAGATTGAATAGCATTGGGGATAGGCTACAACCCTGTCTCACTCCCTTCCCAACCACTGCTTCCCTTTCATGTCCCTTTGACTCTGGTTTCTGCTATCTGGTTTCTGTACAAATTGTAAATAGCTTTTCACTCCCTGTATTTTACCCCTGCCACCTTCAGAATTTGAAAGAGAGTATTCCAGTCAACATTGTCAAAAGCTTTCTCTAAGTCTACTTATGCTAGGTACGTAGGTTTGCCTTTTCTTAATCTTTCTTCTAAGATAAGTCGTAGGGTCAGTATTGCCTCACATGTTCCAACGTTTCTACAGAATCCAAACTGATCTTCCCCGAGGTCAGCTTCTACCATTTTTTCCATTTGTCTGTAAAGAATTCACGTTAGTATTTTGCAGCTGTGACTTATTAAACTGATAGTTCAGTAATTTTCACATCTGTCAACAATTACTTTCTTTGGGATTGGACTTATTATATTCTTCTTGAAGTCTGAGGGAATTACACCTGTCTCATACATCTTGCTCACCAGATGGTAGATTTTTGTCAGGAATGGCTCTCCGAAGGCCGTCAGTAGTTCTAATGGAATGTTGTGTACTCCCGGGGCCTTGTTTTGACTTAGGTCTTCCAGTGCTCTGTCAAACCTTCACGCAGTATCATATCTCCCATTTCATCTTCATCTATATCCTCTTCCATTTCCATAATTTTGTCTTCAAGTACATCGCCCTTGTATAGACCCTCTATATACTCCTTCCACCTTTCTGCTTTCCCCTCTTTGCTTTGAACTGGGTTTCCATCTGAACTCTTGATATTCGTGCAAGTGGTTCTCTTTTCTGCAAAGGTCTCTTTAATTTTCCTGTAGGCAGTATCTATCTTACCCCTAGTGCGATAAGCCTCTCCATCCTTACATTTGTCCTCTAGCCATCCCTGCTTAGCCATTTTTCACTTCCTCTCGATATCATGTTTGAGACGTTTGTATTCCTTTTTGCCTGCTTCATTTACTGCATTTTTGTATTTTCTCCTTTCATCAATTAAATTCAGTGTCTCTTCTGTTACCCAATGATTTCTACTAGCCCTCGTCTTTTTACTTACTTGATCCTCTGCTGCCTTCACTATTTCATCCCTCAAAGCTACTCATTCTTCTTCTACTGTATTTCTTTCGCCACATTCTTGTCAATTGTTCCCTTATGCTCTCCCTGAAACTCTGTACAACCTCTGGTTCTTTCAGTTTGTCCAGGTCCCATCTTAAATTCCCACCTTTTTGCAGTTTCTTCAGTTTTAATCTACAGTTCATAACCAATAGATTGTGGTCAGAGTCCACATCTGCCCCTGGAAATGTCTTACAATTTAAAACCTGGTTCCTAAATCTCTGTCTTACCATTATATAATCTATCTGAAACCTTTTAGTATCTCTAGGGTTCTTCCATGTATACAACCTTCTTTCATGATTCTTGAATCAAGTGTTAGCTATGATTAATTTATGCTCTGTGCAAAATTCTGCCAAGCGGATTCATCTTTCATTTCTTAGCCCTAATCTGTATTCACCTACTACATTTCCTTCTCTTCCTTTTCCAGTCACTCATGACTATTAAATTTTCATCTCTCTTCACTACCTGAATAATTTCTTGTATCTCATCATACATTTCATCAATTTCTTCGTCATCTGCAGAGCTAGTTGGTATATAAACTTGTACTACTGTAGTAGGCATGGGTTTCGTGTCTATCTTGGCCACAATAATGCGTTCACTATGCTGTTTGTAGTAGCTTACCCTCACTCCTATTTTTTTTATTCATTACTGAACCTAATCCTGCATTACCCCTATTTGATTTTGTATTTATAATCCTATATTCACCTGACCAAAAGTCTTGTTCCTCCTGCCACCAAACTTCAGTAATTCCCACTATATCTAACTTTAACTTATCCATTTCCCTTTTTAAATTTTCTAACCTACCTGCCCAATTAAATGATATGACATTCCATGCTCTGATCCGTAGAATGCCAGTTTTCTTTCTCCTTGTCCTCTTGAGTAGCCCCGTCTGGAGATCCAAATGGAGACTATTTTACCTCCGGAATATTTTACCCAAGAGGATGCCATCATCATTTATTTGTACAGTAAAACTGCATGCCTTTGGGAAAAATTATGACTGTAGTTTCCCCTTTCTTTCAGCCGTTCGCAGTACCACAACAGCAAGGCCATTTTGGTTAGCATTACAAGGCCAGATCAGTCAGTCATCCAGACTGTTGCCCGTGCAGCTACTGAAAAGGATGCTGCCCCTCTTCAGGAACCACACGTTTGTCTGGCCTCTCAACAGATACCCCTCTGTTATGGTTGCACCTGCGGTACGGATATTTGTATCGTTGAGGCACACAAGCCACGGCAAGGTCCATGGTTCATAGGGGGAAGATTGTTCCATGAGATTTTTTAATTTCAATGTTATTATATCATGAGACTTATTTAGTAGCTTCATGAATGGTTTTTCACCAGACTGATTGAGTGCTTAATCATTGGAGGTGGACAGATAGCCTATCTATAATACACTCCTGGAAATTGAAATAAGAACACCGTGAATTCATTGTCCCAGGAAGGGGAAACTTTATTGACACATTCCTGGGGTCAGATACATCACATGATCACACTGACAGAACCACAGGCACATAGACACAGGCAACAGAGCATGCACAATGTCGGCACTAGTACAGTGTATATCCACCTTTCGCAGCAATGCAGGCTGCTATTCTCCAATGGAGACGATCGTAGAGATGCTGGATGTAGTCCTGTGGAACGGCTTGCCATGCCATTTCCACCTGGTGCCTCAGTTGGACCAGCGTTTGTGCTGGATGTGCAGACCACATGTGACGACGCTTCATCCAGTCCCAAACATGCTCAATGGGGGACAGATCCGGAGATCTTGCTGGCCAGGGTAGTTGACTTACACCTTCTAGAGCACGTTGGGTGGCACGGGATACATGCGGACGTGCATTGTCCTGTTGGAACAGCAAGTTCCCTTGCCGGTCTAGGAATGGTAGAATGATGGGTTCGATGACAGTTTGGATGTACCGTGCACTATTAAGTGTCCCCTTGACGATCACCAGAGGTGTACGGCCAGTGTAGGAGATTGCTCCCCACACCATGATGCCAGGTGTTGGCCCTGTGTGCCTCGGTCGTATGCAGTCCTGATTGTGGTGCTCACCTGCACGGCGCCAAACACGCATACGACCATCATTGGCACCAAGGCAGAAGCCACTCTCATCGCTGAAGACGACACGTCTCCATTCGTCCCTCCATTCACGCCTGTCGTGACACCACTGGAGGCGGGCTGCACTATGTTGGGACGTGAGCGGAAGATGGCCTAACGGTGTGCGGGACCGTAGCCCAGCTTCATGGAGACGGTTGCGAATGGTCCTCGCCGATACCCCAGGAGCAACAGTGTCCCTAATTTGCTGGGAAGTGGCAGTGCGGTCCCCTATGGCACTGCGTTGGATCCTAGGGTCTTGGCGTGCATCCGTGCGTCGCTGCGGTCCGGTCCCAGGTCGACTGGCATGTGCACCTTCCGACGACCACTGGCGACAACATCGATGTACTGTGGAGACCTCACGCCCCACGTGTTGAGCAATTCGGCGGTACGTCCACCCGGCCTCCCGCATTCCCCCTATACGCCCTCTCTCAAAGTCCGTCAACTGCACATATGGTTCACGTCCACGCTGTCGCGGCATGCTACCAGTGTTAAAGACTGCGATGGAGCTCCGTATGCCACGGGAAACTGGCTGACACTGACGGCGACAGTGCACAAATGCTGCGCAGCTAGCGCCATTCGACGGCCAACACCGCGGTTCCTGGTGTGTCCGCTGTGCCGTGCGTGTGATCATTGCTTGTACAGCCCTCTCGCAGTGTCCGGAGCAAGTATGGTGGGTCTGACACACCGGTGTCAATGTGTTCTTTTTTCCATTTCCAGGAGTGTAAGTACACCCTGAAAGCAATACATCTATGAAACAACTCTCTTCTTACAGGAAATTTGGTAATGTGTTACTTATATTTCTGATAACTACTTGTCCACTGAAAACAGGCAACATAGTTTTCTGTCACACAGTCAGTAATATTTCATAACCTGAATACAATTTCAGACTAGGCATATACAATCTGAAATGTTCATCTTTTCATGTGTGTTTTCTGGCACAGTAATTCATCCCAAGTCAGCCACAAAGGGAAAGATGGGTACTGGCCTGAACAGTTTATGGAAATGCATGAAAACAGTACAATTTTTGTGCATTAATGTCTTTAAGGCAATAGAAATCAAGCTGTATGGACATTTTTATTAATATAAAAATAGATCAAAATCATACATAGATGATCATTTATTATATTTGTGTATCTGACACAGGATATGCAGTATTTTTATTTTTGTGGATTTCACTTACAAAATAAATCATGACACTTCAAACCTCCGGTCTGTGAATTTTTCTGCACAATATGTTCTCTCAAAAATGACAGTATTATTGGATCTTTCCCTAGTTAACAGTTGTGTCCTAAAGGTGAATCATCAAGTGTGTGATTAAGTGGACAAAAATAATTTTGTTGCATTCACATTTGTCACTAAACTGTGTTTTGCTATCACTTTTAGATTCGGATTAACTGTCAATTTCATTCTTGTTGAGACATGAGACTGTAGTGTTATGCTTGCTGATGTGGATGGCTCAAGACTGTTGTTGCCCAGAAGCTTTTGCTTAGAACAGTATGAACAACACATCATTGTACAGTGGAGAAGCTTTTATTCTGTAATCAATAACACTAGACAATGGTGGATAGATGGGCACAAGTGGATTAGACTGATGCCTGAATTACTGTGTGTCTAAGAAGTTCCCATGTCTCTTTATCAAAACAGTATCTTGAACTGGAGTTCTGACATATAAGAGCTATACATCCAATAGCTCTGTGTGTGTGCTATTGTGCTTTACACAGAGGTCTGTGTGTCTCCATGCCCTCCTTGACATATTGCAGAACATCTTCGAAGTTATGCTTCATCAACACTTCCAAGTAATTTATCATCAGCCATGTACCAACAATGAGCTACAGGGGATTTAATTACTCCCCATAATGAGTTGTCTGGTATGGTAAGATCATGGTGGCAGTTTCAATGAGGATGGAGATGGTTCTGAACCACATACTATCCAGAAGTCTCAAAACTGCTTATCAAAGAACTTGCATAACCAAAAGTCAGTGTGTACTAGAGGTCAGTCCTGCTGCAACCACATAGAATCTATGATTCCCTTTCAGTTAAGCTGTGGTATTAACCACATTTGAAACATGTCAAAATATGGTTTACTATTCATGTAACTTTTAAAAAATAGGATATAAAGAAGTTTCATGATTACATTCTGGTCTATATCATAACATTCCTTTCCAACTCTCACTAATAATGACATTTTTCATGTGACAAAAAATCAATTTCCCTCCTGTGTGAACTATGATATATTGCACATTCATCATTGCTCCATGCTGTCATCAGGTAATTCAGTCACAAACATTGGTCTAAATCCATTTACAAACACTGGTCTAAATTCTTTCATTCTTAAGTCTTTTTTCATGTGGTCATGCAAAACTAAGTTCAGTTGCTCTTTTGCAAACGGATTTTATTAAAGACCACTCAGTTCATTGA
This sequence comes from Schistocerca gregaria, assembly GCF_023897955.1. Lineage (NCBI taxonomy): Eukaryota > Metazoa > Arthropoda > Insecta > Orthoptera > Acrididae > Schistocerca > Schistocerca gregaria. Next base: position 519,980,626 of record NC_064924.1, read on the forward strand.
GCCACAGTGGCACACATTTCCTCTCACATTATCTTATAACCACTAAGTGGCTTGCTTTTGATGCTGTCTGAAATGAAACCACATTTCTGCCAATCAAGTAGGAGTGCCTTGTGAGGCGGAGTTTTGCCGAAGCGATCTCTAAACTTACTCATCATCTCTGTTACTTTTGCATGTCTGGTGACATTTGTGCACCCCACAGGTGTAACAAATCACTCGTCAACAGTGTGTGTCCACTCACATCAGTCATGGCTTCGTAACTTGAAAAGACACGATACTGAAGTGAAACAATACAGTACTGGCAACATATTTTGGCAGCTTCGAAGGAGGGATAGCATTAACTATTTATTTTCCTAATTGTGCAAAGTCAAAAGTGGACAAATTTCTCAGAGAACCTGTGCTCTGTTGACACTGAAACTAAGTGAAGATGGTATTCGGGCCTTAAACTCCAACCACTTGCTGCAAATTGCATTAATGTATTTATAAAAACATTTTGAGAATAATATAAGTGAAATTAGGGCATGTACTGAAGCATACAGTCAGTCCGTTTTTCCTTGTCCTTGGAAGAATGCAACAGGACAGGAACTTGTTAATCCCTGTATGAAGTGCAGGTGGTTTATGATAGGAATGAAAATTACTCTTCCACCAGAACTCCCAGTGATGTGTTCCATTTTCTATGATGTATTTACAAACAGATCACTCGAATATGAAACAAATTAATTAATAAAATTAAATAAGCATTGCAATCTCTGAAGTGTGCATTCCATGAGTGAGTTGATAGGTCAGATGAATCTTCCACAGTACCACATTATTCAAAACCGTCTCAATTCTTTGTCAAGAAGTAAGGCCAGCTGTACTTATACATCTATATTCTGTGCAGATGATGCTGTCATTTACTGCCTAGTAAAGTCATCAAAAGGTCAAAATCAGTTGCAGAATGATTTAGATAAGGTATCTGTATGCCATGAAAACTGGCAATTGACTCTAAATAATGAGAAAAGTGAAGTCATAACACAAAGAGGAATCCATTAAATTTCAATTACACAGCAAATCAAACAACTGTAAAGGCTGTAAATTCAACTAAATATTTAGTTATTACAATTACGAATAACTTAAATTGGATTGATCACATAGATTATGTTGTGGTGAGGGTGAACCAAAGACAGTGATTTATTGGCAGAACACTTCAAAAATGCAACAGGTTCTCTGAAGAGGCTGTTTACACTATGCTTGGCCACCCTCTTCTGCTGTATTGCCATGCCGTGTGGGATCTGCATCAGATAGGATTCATGGAGGACATTGAAAAAATTCAAAGAAAGACAGCTTGTCTTGTACTATCATGAAACGGGGGAGAGAGTGCCACGGATATGATACACAAATTGGGGTGATAATAATTAAAACAAAGGCATATTTTGTTGTGACATGATCTCATGAAGTTTGAGTCACGAACTTTCTCCTCAGTGTTTGTTGGCGCCCACCTACGGAGGGAAAATAATAATCATAATAAAATAAGAGAAATCAAAGCTCACACAGAAAGATTTAATTTTTTGTTTATCAAGTATGTGTTTGAGAGTGGAACGGTAGAGAAATTGCTTCAAAGTGGTTCAATGACCTCTCTGGCCAGGCACTTAATTGTGAATTGTAAGATACTCATGTAGATGTAGGTTAAAATGGATGCAGGTTGCAATTGTTACCCAGAGGTGTTTGCTGGCGGCTTGTAAACTGTCAGTGTTTCTTAATCCATCACTGCAGCACAGCATAGTCATCTAGCTGAAGGACCTTTTTTTAAACTTAATTTTTTTAAACTCATAGCCATTTTCACTTTCTTCTTACTGGTTATACAGAAGCATAACATTATCTTGCATCCATCAGTATATATCTGCTCAATTTAACGACTTCTATGTAATCTGCTGATAAGCATAATACATCTCTAATATTATATCTGCTCTTTTATTTTCCTGTATAGATATTCCAAATCAATCCTTTTTACTAATGAGACTTCTTATACTTGGTTAAAAGACACTAAATGTGTTTTCTTTAATACTCATGGCTTTGTCCAATGTGCAGTACTTAGTTTTGCTAGTTTCCATTTAAATCAGAACAATTTCTAAACTGAAGCTCTTGTCACTTGGACAAATTTGCTAAAATTAAGTCCTAGGAAACATGATGGATATCACTGAGCTAAGATGACTACTACTTTGCTCAGATTGGATGCTTTTGGCAATTATCTGTGCAAGCAACCTCTTACCAAAAGCATTCAGATGTAAAAGAATGAGGGATGATGCATCAGTCACACTCATGTGAGAATGTTTTTGTATCCTTAAAATATTCTGAGCTTTATTGTAACATGTTTCACAGAATGCTTCACCAAGGGTTTATCACAAAGCTCAGAGAGAGACACTTTGGTAAATTCCATAGAATAGGTAATTTTCTCATAGATAACTGTGTAGTTAACAATGGACAATATTTATCCACACTTGCACTATGTACTTTTGCAGGGAAAGATAAACATGCAGACTGAAGCAAAGGCTGTTCTTTATTGTCAATGACAAGTGTGCTCACTTGTTGTGGTAGTACCAGTGATGTCAATCCCCATGATGCAACCACATTAGCCCCCTCGTTTTTTTTTTTTTAAAAAAAAAAAAAACTTTTAGTCCTTGGTACTTGGGGGAACTGGCACTTGACTTGTCTGCCAGTTCTCATGAAGACAGCCTGTGACATTTGTCTGCTTTATTTCTTCTTTGATAGTCCATGGTATGAGTGCACTGCATTGTGGAACTGGCTGAATAATGGGGAGTGGAACTTCAACACCGACTACTTTAAATAATGTAGCCAACAGTTGCATTTCATAGTTCTTTACTTTTGGTGTTCACAACTCTCCCCCCCCCCCCCCCCCCCCCCTAATAATACACAGTTATACAGCCAGTGCACTATTGTTTAACTTTCGATAGGCCTCTTTAATAGGTTGCAGGCAAACATCCACATAATGCTACAATAGATTTAGATAAGATACCTAAGATTTAGATAAGATACCTGTATAGTTCACAAATTGGCAGTTGATCTTAAATAATGGAAGTTGAGAGAGCATCTGTGATGAGTGCTAAAGGAAATATGTAAAACTTCTGTTACACAATAAGTCAATCAAATCTAATTGAGTTAAATACCTAGGAATTACAATTACAAACAACTTAAATTGGAGAGAACACATAGAAAATTATGTGTGGAAGGCAAACCAATGACTGCATTTTATTGGCAGAAAACTTAGAAAATGTAACAGATCTACAAAAGAGACTGCTTACACTGTGTTCTCTGTCCAGTTTTGGAGTACTGCTGCACATTGGGGGATCCTTACCAGAAAGAATGAACAGACTACATTGAGGTGGTTCAAAGGAGGACAGCACATTTTGCATTACTGAGAAACAGAGGAGAAGGTGCCAAGGACATGATACAAGATTTGGGATGGACATCATTAAAGCAAAGACATTTCTCAGTGCAGCGGGATCTTCTCATGAAATTTCAATCACCAACTTTCTCCTCTGAATGCAAAAATATTTTGTTGATGCCAACCTACTTAGGGAGAAATGATCATCATAATAAAGTATGGGAAATCAGAGCTTGCTCAAAAAGACGTAAATGTTTGTTTTTCCGCATGCAGTGTGACAGTGGAATAATAGAGAATTATTGTGAAGGTGGTTTGATGAACCCACTCCTGGATACGTGTGATTTGCAAAGTATCCATGTAGCTGTAGATGTAGAAGTAGTCTTAATTTGCTACCTTAATATCTGTTGCATCAGTCCACAATTGTAGGCAGTCCCTAAGTACAATCCAGATAGATTCAAGTCCTTAGCCAAGTCAATAATACCCTGAAACCACTGACAGAGAGAGGCATATAACAGAACATTTAGTGGACTAATGATAACTTGCAGCATCCCCTCAGCTGAGGAGGGCAGCTGTCAGCCAATGGCCATGGTCGCTATGTAGGTGCCTCTGGCAGCAGGGTGTGGAATGTTTGGTGCCAACCTATGAATTATGAAGTGACACTTCTAGCATGGGGCAAGTGTACCTGTACCTATGTGTGTACTTCTGAACTTCTTAGGTAGTTTGATTGCTTCGTCTACAGCCTCCAAAGCACTGAAGTTATTAGTGTTGTAGCACCACCTATACTATTTCACTGACTTGGAAAGCTTGAGTGTAATCCAGTCTTCTGAAACATTCTTAACATTACTAGTGCAAACTCTAGGTCACAATTGTGGTAATTCTTCTTGTGCTACTGCCAAATCAGCCTGAAGCTTCATTATTAGCTGCTCTTTTTCTAGTAACGATAACTGATTTCCAAAAAAATCACTTTAAATCTTAATTTCACAAAGATGCATACTCTATTTCAAACAACCAAAAATGACCTTTCTTTAGCACCCAAAGTGTACCTTACTAATTGTACTCTGCATGAAATACTGTGAGCAAATTTCCTTGGGGTCTAGTTGGATAACTCTTGAAAAGGAAGTCAACGTATAGATAAACTCACTGGGTTCAGCTAAAGACAAATGTGTTGTCTTATTTTGTATGTTTTTATTCCTGGTTGTCTTGCAGAATTATCCCCTGTGGTGGTGCAAAAAAGTGTTTATTCAACAAAAGGAGTGAGTAGTGAGAACATTGATTGAATCCAGGACACCTATTTTGTTTATTTTTACTCCTTATGCTTCCTGCCATCATTGAGAATGTTTGACTTGTAAGAAGGTAATAGGTTGTATGCTGCAGATAAAAGCTCTTTAAGTACTAGTTAGTCAATTTGAGAACCAGCCAGAGAATTTATAATGATCTTGAAGTTCTAACACTCACTTCTCAATACATTTACTCCTACTGATTTTTGTTGCTGATCAAAAAAGTCAGTTTCAAATGAACTGTGATCAAAAAAATAACAATAGAAGAGACAAAAATAATTTTCATGAAGACTTTCCTACCTTATCTAGAGTTCAAATTGGATTTATGTTCTCTGGTGCAAAGGTCTTCTTATGCTCCCATTAAACACAAAGCAAGAAACTCAGAATTCCTATCACTTAAAAACAAAATCAAAAATTCCTCTCATTAGCCACTCTTTTTACAAACTGCCATTTTATTTAGATTACATGATTGGAAATCCTGATAGCTACAATAGAAGTATCTGTGTTCATTTTAAAGGTGCATGACAAGTAACAATGCATTATAAACATTTATCTGTTGTTACAGATGAAGGTAACTATACAAATGAAAATATTATGCTACCAATAAACTAACACTGTAATTATACAAATCTCTAAATAATAAAAAGCAGTAACTCTAGGTATGACAGTGCATCCCTCATCAAGTGAGAATCCCATGTTGATTCAATCTAATTTTACATGAGATATCTTTGCAGGCAGTCTCTAACCCAGATCTGTGGACTGAAGGTGTTACATTATGGATCTGGACTGGGACTGTGAAATCAACTTCTAGTTACAGACCTATTTCAGTCCTATCAATTTTTGGCAGTCACCTGTGATATAAGTTCTGGCTACAGTTTAAAAAGGGAAATTATACTCTTAATGTGATACAAGTGACAGATACCATTCTGTTGACTTACTGTAATGGAGGCACACACATATGTAAAAGCAAGCTAAGCAAGTTAATTAATTAAATAAACATCACCTCTTTCATAGACATGCGCCCTCTGAAGATGGCTGCCACAGTGAGATATCGACCATGTCTGGGGTCACAAGCTGTCATCATATTTTTTGCATCAAACATCTGCTGCGTGAGTTCCGGTACAGTTAAAGCTCTGTACTGCTGAGACCCACGTGATGTCAAGGGAGCAAATCCAGGCATGAAAAAATGCAAACGGGGAAATGGGACCATATTTACAGCAAGCTTGCGAAGATCAGCATTTAATTGTCCAGGGAACCTGAAATTTAAAAGTAAACATATAGTATTTTGTAAATAAAATAGAAAGAAACTTCCACATGGGAAAAATATATCAAAAACAAAGATTCCAAGACTTACCAAGCGGGAAAGCGCCGGCAGACAGGCACATGAACAAAACACACAAACACACACACAGAATTACGAGCTTTCGCAACTGGCAGTTGCTTCGTCAGGCAAAGAGGGAAGGAGAGGGAAAAATGAAAGGATGTGGGTTTTAAGGGAGAGGGTAAGGAGTCATTCCAATCCCGGGAGCAGAAAGACTTCCCTTAGGGGAAAAAAAAAGGACAGGTGCACACTCGCACATACACACACACACACAATCTAAATAATTTCTTATTCTTCTAGTAGAAATAAAAAAATGATACATGTTTAAAAAGCTAAAGAAAATACAACGGAAAATCTAGGATCGAATGTAACAATATTATGAAAAGGAAAGTTGCTATTCACCATATAGAGGAGACGGATACCTTCATCAACAACACACACATACACATACACACACACACACACACACACACACACACACACACACACACACACACATACACACACACATGAACGTAGACTCAGGAAACTGAAACCACAATGCGAGCAGCAGCACCAGTGCACGATGGGAGTGGCGACTGGGTGGGGGTAAGGAAGAGGCTGGGGCTTGGAGGGAAGGGATATTATGATGGGGATGGTGGACAGAAAAGTACTGCCTTCAACATGCAAACTAACCTTATATCTGCAGAAAAAACTGCAGTCCACCATCTAAAAACTGATCCTGGCCTTATAATCTTACTTGCAGACAAAGGCCCTATCACTGTTGTTTTGAACTGCAAGGATTACCTGGCAAAAGGACTCCTCCAGCAGTCAGATACTTCCACCTACAAACAAACCTTGCCACAGTGACCCCATTCCGGAAATCTAGCAGGATCTCCAGTCACTACTCAAATCCTTAGGCCCATTCCAGAACCTCTCTCTAGAGTCAATCTCTCTACTCACCCCTGCCATTCCCCACATTCCTACCTTCTATATGCTTCGTAAAGTCCATAAACCTAACCACCCAGGATGCCTCATTGTGGCTGGTTACTGTGCCCCCACTGAGAGAATCTCTGCTCTCATAGACTAACACCTTCAATATATTACCTGGAACCTTCCCTTCTATATAAAAGATAGGAACCATTTCCTCCACTGACTCTCCACAGTTCCTATCCCTTTACCACATAGTGCCCTGTTCATCACTATTGATGCCACCTCCCTTTATACTAATGTTCCTAATGCCCATGGCCTTACCACTATTGAACACTACCTTTCCCAATGCCCAACAGATTCCAAACCAACAACCTTCTTCCTAGTCGCCATGACCAAGTGTGTCCTCACCCACAATTACTTCTCCTTTGAAGGCATTACCTACAAACAGATCTAGGTATGTATATGGGCACCCACATGGCATCATCCAATGCCAACCTATTCATGAGCCACTTAGAGGAATCCTTCCTAAAAACCCAGAATCCTAAACCCCTCACCTGGTACAGATTCATTGATGACATCTCTGCAATCTGGACTGAGGGTGAGGATACCCTATCCACATTCCTCCACAACCTCAACAACTTCTCCCCCATTTGCTTCACCTGGTCCTACTCATCCCAACAAGCCACCTTCATAGATGTTGACTTCCACCTCACCTACAGCAGTACCTCCGTCCATGCCAAACCTACTAACCACCAGCAATACCTCCACTTCGACAGCTGCCCTAGCCACCTGTGGTCGCTGCATCTGCAGTGATGAGCACTCCCTCTTGAAATATACTGAAGGTCTCACTGAAGGCTTCACAGAACGTAATTATCCTCCCAACCTTGTACAAAAACAAATCTCCTGAGCCTTATCTTTCCAGTCTCACACTGTCTGATCACAGAGAAGCATTCCCTTCATAACTGAGTATGTCTCCTGTACTGTATGTATTTAAACTCACAGACTGATTACGTGTGTGCTACTAGTGTGATTCACAACTCAAACAATTATTTATCATTGTGGTTTATGGAATGTCACAGGACTTCTATATGGAATATCATAATTTGCTAGAATGTTCTATGTATGTATCAATAAGACCACTCTCTACTCATACAATAAAGGTGCTTTCAGCATGAAGTGTAAGTTCTTGTTGATGACCCAGTCCTCATAATGTATTTGATTCTGGATTGTGTGTGATGCAGATTGGTGGAGATATCCAGTTATCTCAAACATTAAAACCACAGTGGCTGCAATAAGGTTACATAAAACCAGTCATCTTGATGGGCAGGAACCCAAATACAAATAGTACATTCCCCCTATGGTCTACATTGTCAAGGCACCAATGAAATCAAAAGAATTGCCAAGTGATATGTCCACCAGACATCTAGCAGTATATGTGGGAGATGCTGACCAGTATCCAGCAAAAAGTTTGAAGGGATTCAGTTGCGTCACGAAGCACAAATAGTGGCATGACATGTTGTGTCTCACTGATGTGTATATTTACTTGGATGGTACAACCCAACTGTGGTTTAATAACAATGAAGAAGTGAAAATTAAGAAAACATTCAGCAACAAGCAGAGGGAAGTTTGCACAGCTGAAAAACAACTGAAGTAAGGAGCCCAACACCAAAGACAAATGACACAGTTGTCAACACAGACTATTTAAGCACAATGTCACACTTTGAACCTGAATGTGATGGAGGTCAGCAATTTTCACACCCAGTGAAGGGTTTGTTAGAGGACTCCTTTCAAGAACTTCAACAAAGGAATTCATTAAGTGGTGTCAGTACATCTAGGCACTGTATGATATGGGAGTAAGCCAAGTTATGCCTGAAAGACTTCCAAATTTCATAATGTTGGTCATCGTGGAAGACCATCACAATGTCACATTGCAATATGGCAAATAGTAATAGAGAAATATGTGGTTTATAGTGCCTGTTAACGTAATACCCAGATGGCTGGAAGTAGCAGCATTCAATGCCATACCCAGCCAGGAAGTGATATCATAGGTAATTCTCAAAGAGATTCATCAGTCATAGGCACCAATCTCTAGAATACATGCCAACATTGAGGAATAGACCTTTGTGTTGATGACCATTGCTGCACCATAACTGAGCTGGATCTTCAGTGCATCACAGTCATTTCTGATCACTATACACAGATTCCAGCCATTTGCCCAGCAGTAAATCTGTAAAACTTAATGAGCTGACCATATATGGGGGCTGCCACAGATGAAAATCCTACACAGACAGCAGCTGCTAAGATGACAGGAAGGCAAAGTCCTAGCCAATGCTTTTCTTTGTTCCCTCTCACTCCCAGCCATCAGCCTAGCCCTCCCTTCCCTTGTCCACTTCTTTTCTCCTCTCACCAACTCCTTTGACATGACCCCTCACCCCATTCAAGCTGCAGTGCTTATATTACATTTACTCTTTACAGTATTTATATTCTACCCAGCAATTTCCATTACCATATTTAACTCGAGTCTTTGTATTAAACGGATCTTGACTTTTCCTCTACATGTACAGATCATAGTGTGCTGTGGAAAGTTATGTAAATGCTTTGTCTGAAAGAGCAATGGCTTTTCCCACAGTACTTGTTCTCCTCCCATTATACTACACTTATATACATAAAGTACTCTACAAATAATTTTTATGACTGTCAATAAGTGTAAATCAGAACTACAATTTCTTAGCAGGGCTGTATTTAATTTATCTATCTAGCTACCTCTGTTGAATTTCCCCAACCAATGAAATTTTATGATGTGAACTCAACCAACAGTCTGGTTCTTGCCACCTCAGATTTTGATAGTTTTTTGTATACTGACAGTAGCAGTTGTTTACATGAATAATGACAAAATTACAATTCTGGAAATTCCTGGGTGAAAGAGTACATAAAATAAGTGAAAGACAACCACTTGTGTGTATTCTCACTAAAAAAAGAGCAAGAGCTCAAAAGCTAATGTTAATTGTTTTCTATTATGTGTTTCTATGCACCACATAGCAGCCCTCTGCAGGTAAATGACTGCCTTTCCCCTCATTTATCATTAATATCAAAATTAAAATGATCATATCACAAAAAATATTTGACTTAAATACCTTAAAATTGAAAAATTTCATTGAGTTTCTTGTAAGTTTAAAAATCTGTGCTACTTGGTCATATTCAAATAAAAGCGAGAAATTTTCCTGAACATTTTTTTAAATTTCAAAATGAGAATTTATTATTTCTTTGAAAGAAATGTACATTAGTCACACATTATTTATTAATGTGTGTGCCAAATTTGTTAATGGTACTCCATTGGGAATATACTGGAACAAATTTAGTAGTAAGTGTAACCTCCAGTGCCTAGTCTGTTATGTCTTTGACTTAGTCATAAGTTGTAATGGAACCTGAAGCTTCAAAAACCAGATAAATACTTCTGCAACATGTGCACCAAACAGCGCAGGTGGAGCAGTTCTTGGAATAAGGAGATACTTGGTGAATTGAGTGGCCTGCCTGTTCCCTGACTAAAATCCCATCGAGCACACATCTCAACGGTGAGACATATTTCAGCATGTCCATGTCCACCACGACCATCCAACAGCTGTCAACTGTGCTGGTGGAGGAAAGAAATGTCCTACCATAAGAACTCCTTACTAATTTCATGGCCAGCATGATAACATGTTGCAGAGCATAGATTACACACCAATAAGAACAGTGCACACCTTTTGCAATGTCCAGGGGAACATCATGAATTGTGCTGCTGACTTCAATGTAATCCTTATCTTTTAATAAAAGAGTCATTTTCTGTTTGTCTCATTGTATGTTTCTTTCAGTTACCTGTATCAATTCTCGGTACCTATGATCCAACTTTCATCCAGTTGTTACTTGGCAGTGACACAACAAGCACAAATGTTCTTCAGTTATGCATACTGGTGTACTTAAAAATGCGTTATTTGAGTGCCTTGGAATGACAAACTTACTAGATTAAAACTTTTTGCTAGACAGGTACCAAACCTGGGATCTTCGCCTTTCATGTGCAAGTGTTCTACTGACTCAGCTTTCCAAGCCATATTCTTTCTCCAGGAGTGCTAGTCCTGCAAGGTAAGCAAGAAAAATATAATCTTATTAGAATCTAACATTATTTACTGCACTCATCTTTTAAAGGATATAACTTTGTCCTCTCAAGCAATAGTGATAGATTATTCATACAACAATGTGTTCTTTTCCAATGTAATCTATGAATCTTTTCACTTCTTTTCCTTTGATATTCTGTGTTCTTCCAGTTACAGTTGCGAGATTTAATTTTCTTGGAGCTGTCAGTTTACCTGGTATTCTTGGGTATGAAGTAGATGGAGCTGGTCCATAAATGATGCATAAATAAAAGCTTTACTCCTTCTTTTGCATCTCTTGATATCACACAAGGCTTCCATCATTTGTTGTAATAATAAGTAACAAATTCTATAACCTGTACAAAAGCATGGCATCTACATCTGGAGCCACTTGAATTGTGTGAGGATCAAAATCCTTAAAATGAGAAATAACTTTTGTCTTGACTTTGGCTTTGCTCATAGGACTAAATAGATGATACTTCTAACTCCCTGTGACACAGCTTAATAAAATATTTTTGGCAAGCTCCTTTATTCTGCTGCAAGTTCACCATTTGTCACATAGACAAAAGTGACTGATTGTATATTTGTTTAAATTCCTCACACAATTGGAAGGAAAATACTTGGTCATACTGCTGCCACAGCTGATTAATATGAATGTTAAGAACAGCACCTCAACCGTAATTTTAGGTTCATTTATTAAGCCACAACTGCTTTCATTCTATATCCACAGGTGGCAACTGATGGACTATGGTGCTGCTCTGGACAATGGTATGTCAAAAAATGACTTCCAAAATTTTTTGAAACTATAGATTACTCAAGTAAATTATTAAATGCCGGCCGCGGTGGTCTCGCGGTTTTAGGTGCGCAGTCCGGAACCGTGCGACTGCTACGGTCGCAGGTTCGAATCCTGCCTCGGGCATGGATGTGTGTGATGTCCTTAGGTTAGTTAGGTTTAAGTAGCTCTAAGTTCTAGTGGACTGATGACCACAGCAGTTTAGTCCCATAGTGCTCAGAGCCATTTGAACCATTTGAATTATTAAATTTTTTTCTATAGGTAACAATATGTTTGAGCATCACCCGTTTCATTATTATAGTATTTTTAGAGCTTTAATTGTGTGACTGATGTTGTTGTTGTAGTCTTCAGTCCTGAGACTGGTTTGATGCAGCTCTCCATGCTACTCTATCCTGTGCAAGCTTCTTCATCTCCCAGTACCTACTGCAACCTACATAATTCTGAATCTGCTTAGTGTATTCGTCTCTTGGTCTCCCTCTACGATTTTTACCCCCCACGCTGCCCTCCAAATACTAAATTGGTGATCCCTCGATGTCTCAGAACATGTCCTACCAACCGATCCCTTCTTCTAGTCAAGTTGTGCCACAAGCTCCTCTTCTCCCCAATTCTATTCAATACCTCCTCATTAGTTATGTGATCAACCCATCTAATCTTCAACATTCTTCTGTACCACCACATTTCGAAAGCTTCTATTCTACTCTTGTCTAAGCTATTTATCGTCCATGTTTCACTTCCATACATGGCTATAACCCATACAAATACTTTCAGAAACGACTTCCTGACACTTAAATCAATACTCGATGTTAACAAATGTCTCTTCTTAAGAAATGCTTTCCTTGCCATTGACAGTCTACATCTTATATCCTATCTACTTCAACCATCATCAGTTATTTTTCTCCCCAAATAGCAAAACTCCTTTACTACTTTAAGTGTGTCATTTCCTAATCTAATTCCCTCAGCATCACCCGACTCAATTCGACTACATTCCGTTATCCTCGTTTTGCTTTTGTTGATGTTCATCTTATACCCTCCTTTCAAGACACTGTCCATTCTGTTCAACTGCTCTTCCAAGTCCTTTACTGTCTCTGACAGAACTACAATGTCATCAGCGAACCTCAAAGTTTTTATTTCTTCTCCATGGATTTTAATACCTACTCCATACTTTTCTTTTGTTTCCTTTACTGCTTGCTCAATATACAGATTGAATAACATTGGGGAGAGACTGCAACCCTGTCTCACTCCCTTCCCAACCACTGCTTCCCTTTCATGTCCCTTGACTCTTATAACCGCCATCTGGTTTCTGTACAAATTGTAAATAGCCTTTCGCTCCCTGTATTTTATGCCTGCCACCTTCAGAATTTGAAAGAGAGTATTCCAATTAACATTGTCAAAAGCTTCCTCTAAGCCTACAAATGCTAGAAACGTAGGTTTGCCTTTTCTTAATCTTTTTCTAAGATAAGTCATAGGGTCAGTATTGCCTCATGTGTTCCAACATTTCTATGGAATCCAAACTGATCTTCCCCGAGGTCGGATTCTACTAGTTTTTCCATTCGTCTGAAAAGAATTCGCATTAGTATTTTGCAGCTGTCACTTATTAAACTGATAGTTTGGTAATTTTCACATCTGTCAACACCTGCTTTCTTTGGGATTGGGATTATTATATTCTTCTTGAAGTCTGAGGGTATTTTGCCTGTCTCATACATTTTGCTCACCAGATGGTAGAGTTTTGTCAGGACCGGCTCTCCCAAGGTTGTCAGTAGTTCTAATGGAATGTTGTCTACTCCAGGGGCCTTGTTTCGACTCAGGTCTTTCAGTGCTCTGTCAAAATCTACACACAGCATCGTATCTCCCATTTCATTTTCATCTACATCCTCTTCCATTTCCATAATATTGTCCTCAAGTACATCGCCCTTGTATAGACCCTCTATATACTCCTTCCACCTTTCTGCTTTCCCTTCTTTGCTTAAAACTGGGTTTCCATCAAAGCACTTGATATTCATGCAAGTGGTTCTCCTTTCTCCAAAGGGCTCTTTAATTTTCCTGTAGGCAGTATGTATCTTACCCCTAGTGAGATAAGCCTCTACATCCTTACATTTGTCCTCTAGCCATCCCTGCTTAGCCATTCTGCACTTCCTGTCGATATTTTTGAGACGTTTGTATTCCTTTTTGCCTGCTTCATTTACTGCATTTTTTATATTTTCTCCTTTCATCAATTAAATTCAATATTTCTTCTGTTACCCAAGGGTTTCTACTAGCCCTCGTCTTTTTACCTACTTGATCCTCTGCTGCCTTCACTATTTCATCCCTCAAAGCTACCCTTTCTTCTTCTACTGTATTTCTTTCGCCCCATTCCTGTCAATTGTTCTCTTATGCTCTCCCTGAAACTCTGTACAATGTCCTTCTTTCATGATTCTTAAACCAAGTATTAACTATGATTAAGGTGGCTTCCTATTTCATTTTTTAGCCCCAATCCATATTAACCTACTATGTTTCCTTCTCTCCCTTTTCCTTCTGATGAATTCCAGTCACCCATGACTATTAAATTTTCATCTCCCTTCACTACCTGAATAATTTCTTGTATCTCATCATACATTTCATCAATTTCTTCGTCATCTGCAGAGCTAGTTGGCATACAAACTTGTACTACTGTAGTAGGCATGGGCTTCGTGTTTGTCTTGGCCACAATAATGAGTTCACTATGCTGTTTGTAGTAGCTTACTCATACCCCTATTTTTTTTATTCATTGTTAAATGTACTCCTGCATTACCCCTATTTGATTTTGTATTTATAACCCTGTATTCACCTGACCAGAAGTCTTGTTCCTCCTGTCACCGAACTTCACTAATTCCCTCTATATCTAACTTTAACCTATCCATTTCCCTTTTTAAATTTAAGGGATCTGACATTCCATGCTCCGATCCATAGAATGCCAGTTTTCTTTCTCCTGATAACAACGTTCTCTTGAGTAGTCCCCGTCCGGAGATCCAAATGGGGGACTATTTTACCTCCGTAATATTTTACCCAAGAGGATGCCATCATCATTTAATCATACAGTAAAGCTGCATGCCCTCAGGAAAAATTACGGCTGTAGTTTCCCCTTGCTTTCAGCCATTCACAGTACCAGAACAGCAAGGCCATTTTGGTTAGTGTTACAAGGCCAGATCAGTCAATCAACAAGACTGTTGCCCCAGAAACTACTGAAAAGGCTGCTGCCCCTCTTCAGGAACCACACGTTTATCTGGCCTCTCAACAGATACCCCTCCGTTGTGGTTGCACCTTTGGTACGGCTATCTGTATCGTTGAGGCACGCAAGCCGCCCCACCAATGGCAAGGTCCATGGTTCATGATTCGAGTTCTTAATGTTTAGTACAAAAATTAATTACGTAGCTGCTATACTGTGTAGCACTGGACAAAGTGTTGGTGAGCATGGATGGAAGGGAGCAAGCTGGATGGCCAGTACAGCGTGTTATGTCAATTCACATAAAAGCTCTATACGTGCGAAGGCAACACAAGAATTTTATATAATGCAATAGGAAATTTTATAAACCAGTATCTGACTATGGCAACCAATGAAGCCTATTTTAATTGGAGCATGCATATTATTTTTAACACAGTTTTTGTGCTCATAGATGAAAGCTTAACACCACTTCAAGAAGCTTTAATGTGAATTTACAATTTTATCTTTTAGGTACATTTCACGGTGATGGCAACCTGTTAAATTGAAGCAGTTCCTTTGTGGTATGTTGACATACACTTTGACATAGAAGCAGTCCTGCTGTGGTACATTTGGCACACACTTTGTGCCAGGAGGTAGTATTTTAGTAAAGAGAAAATTTAAATAAAAGAGACATATTTTATTGTTACTTCATCAGTAATGGTTGCATATCATATGAAGCACTTATTAATCTATTTTCTCATTGTCAAGGCTTATAACTACTTTTTGTATCAATATGGATCCTAAAAAGTGTGAAGTTGATAGTGAAAGAAGGAAGTTTTTAACTGAGTGGACTGAAAAATATTGTTTATGCTGTCTCACAGGCCTAGAGCTGTTCCAGTATCCCTCATGTACAACAAAACTGATGCTCTTGTTAAAAGCGCTAATTTAAAGTGATGCAATGAAACAACTCACCAGCAGTTCTATGAAAATTTCCTTGGGTACTGAAGCTCATGAAGAGAACCTCCAGGCATATCTAGGTTAGTACCAAAAAAAATCATATCCTTATTAAACCACTCTATGAGCAGGCTAGAAAAATCTGCTGAAGCAGCACTGCGTATGTGTTGGATGCTTAATAAACACCAATAGCCATTTTCAGACCCTTTGACAGTAAAAACATGTATGTTGGAACAGCCAAGCCACCAACTGAAGAGAAAAAGGATGATGTTGCTGCACTTCAAGGTATTCCATTGTCAGTAAGTAGCAATGCCAGAAGAACCAAAATTTTGATTGCTGACAATAAAAGTAGTTTGCTCAAACTTTTCCAGAAGACACTTGGGTAAGCCACTGCACTTGATGAATCATGTAACATTGTTGATGAAGAACAAATGTCTACTTCTGTGTAATTTTTGAATACTGAAAGTAAAGCACTTAGGGAAGAACTGCCGGAAATATTGTCATTTAAAAGCGAAACTCATGGGGAAGATTTATTCAAGAGTTTCGTTGACTTCATGGTAAAATCAAACATTAGTTAACATAAAATGGTGTCTCTTTCAACAACAGCACCTCAGTGATGATTGGCAAATAAAAGGAACTAGTAAAGAGAATCAAGAATGAGAATGCTGGGCTGCTACATTGTCAGTGCATACCAGATGTCCCGGTATGAAATGAGCGTTTTTTTCTGAAAATGGAACCTTAATTTTAAATTTAAAAGTAAAAACATTTTATTCAAAGTACTGACCATTGCTTTCTATACATTTTGACCACCTTTCTGGCAATTTGTGGACACCACGCCAATAGAAATGTTCGTCTTTTGAAGCAAACCAATCAGACACCCAATTTTCGACTTCTTCGTAGGAATCAAAGTGTTCCTCGGCCAATGCATGTCCCATTGATGAAAACAAATGATAAACGGAAGGGGCCAAGTCTGGTGAATACGGCAGGTGGGGTAGCAGCTCCCAGCCAAGTGTTTTGTTTGTATCCTGAACCAGTTTTGCTTTGTGTGCAGGTGCATTGTTGTGTAAAAAATTACTTTGCCAAGTCTTCTGGCCCATTCTGGTCTTTTTTCGATCAATGCATAGTTCAAATTGATCATTTGTTGTCTGTAGCAATTAGTATTCACAGTTTCACCTTGTTTTAGAAGCTCATGATACACCACACCTTTCTGAACCCACCAAACACAGAGCATTGTCTTCTTGCCAGATCGATCTGGTTTTGCAGTCGATGTTGATGGTTGTCCCAGATTAACCCATGATTTTTCCCATTTAGGATTCTTAAAATAAATCCATTTTTCATTGCCAGTAACAATTTGATGCAAAATTGATTTTCTTTCATGTCTTTGAAGCAAAATTTGACAAATGGTTTTTCGGTTTTCCATCTGTCTTTCATTCAATTCATGTGGCACCCATTTTCCACACTTTTGGATCTTTCCCATAGCTTTCAAACGGTCAGAAATTGTTGTGCAACATGTAGCATTGCTGCAATTTGCTTTTGACTCAAAGTATCATCTTCATCCAATATTGCTTGAAATTCAGCGTCTTCAAACTTTTTTGGTGGTCTTCCACATTCTTCATTTCTTACATCAAAATCATTATTTCTGAACCATTGAAACCGTCTTTTGCATGTTGCTTCTTATAGAACATGATCACCATATGCCTCAACAAGCATTTGATGGGACTCTGGCAGCACTTTTTTTCAAATGAAAACAAAAAATTAATGCTTTCCGCAAATCATCACTTTCTGGTACAAAATTCGACATTGTTAACACGATGAAAACATATGATGATGTTTGTTCCATGACTTGATGTATACTAAATATCTTTGACAGATGTCATACCAACCAAGGAAAAAAAAATATTAAGGCTCGTTCACAACAAATGTTTCCTATCGACACATTTGTATCTTAATGCTCATTTCATAACGGTAAACCTGGTAATTCACCAGAAAAGTCTTTGTGGAAAACTCAGTGCCGTTCTTAAAGAAATAATGCACTATTTGGTCAAGTTGATTCATATTATGAGGTCTCATTCTACCCTTCAGTACAGAGAGTTGAAAGAGTTTCTACCAGAGTGTGACTTGTCACATTCTGACTTGCTGCAGCACAACAATGTTTGTTGTGAAAGTAAAGGTCAAATGATTGAATCTTTGGCAAGTAAAAGAAGTAGTAACCTACTCCTCAGACAACTTGGATATGAAAGAAACAAGGAAGCATTTGCAGTTCCTAACAAAGGAATGTAATATGCTGGCTGTGGATCTTGCGAATGACTTTCTGAAACATTTAAATGCACTCAATACCAAGCTACAAGGAAATAGGAAATTAATGTGTTCTGATACAAACGTATCTTCTTTCCATTGCAAGCTGGATATCTCTGAAGAAGCCACTGCAAGTCAAAAATCTATTACTTTTCCAAAAATTCTTGAATACAAAAATAATTATGGCGTAGACATTGCAGTATTTTCAAATTTTATGTCAGATCTCAGGAAGGAATTGACAATATGATTCTGAGACTTTGTACAGATGGGGATGTTGCAATTCTTCAGAACTGCCTTTTTTGTATTTCCCCAGGGGCAGAATGGACTGATGTGGCTGCAAAGTCGTTCTGTCTTTCAGAACCATTACTTCAAATGGAGCTAATAGACTTGCAGGAAGACATTTTCTTGCAAATGTTAAAACTGCCATCTGCTGAAGAATTTGGGAGTGAACGTGTCCCAGAAAAATAAGGAAATTGCAAAAAGGTTAGCCATTTACTGGCTGCAGTATTTGATTCCACAAATGACTTTTTTGAAAAACCAGTATTGCTCAAGATCAACAGCCACTGGCCACCCACCTTGAAGACACTCTTCATGTAAGCTGCTCCCCATGTAAACTTAACTTTAAAAAACACAACACTCAAGACTGCAAATTTAATCTCTCCAGTTTATTTTTGAATATAATTATGCTGTTTTGAATATAATTATGGCTATCTATTGTATTTCATATTATTTTGTGAGTGAAAATTAAAGTAATTAGAAAGGACTAAAGGAATATGAGTTTTTTAATCTCAATACAATTGTCATATGGGATGGTTTGGAAAGGTTTACCACATTCATGAAATGATAAATCAAAGTGACTGTAATTATTATTATTATTATTATTATTATTATTATTATTATTATTATTATTATTTTCTTTTTACAAAAGTGGTGCGAGCAGTTGCAAAATTAAAACCACAGCTTAACACAGACGTATTGTGCAGTGTCTCTAGTATGCCTGTTGATCACATCATGTCACAGTCATTTGGAGGATGCTGTCAGCATATAAACAACTCCAGAATAGAGTGTCTCCCACCAAGTGTGAAGCTCATCAACAAATGAGTAATGTGGATGGCAAAACTTTCAGGAATGACAGCAAAGTGCAACAGTGGTGCAGGAATATTCAGGAAAGATATACAGATGTTCATGATACAGGCCATCAGAGATGGAAGCAGGTGTAAACTGATGATCCTGTTCAGAAAGTGGACCAGGTGATCTGAGAAAATTGTTAGCTCACAGTTTATGTGTTGAATGATTCATTTCCTGAGTTTTCAAAGTCAGGTGTCTATACCATTTTGAGAGACTTCAGTACTTACTGCAAATTCTGTGTGAGGTAGGCTCCCAAGATGATGTCTGACCACTGCAAAACACAGTGAATGAGCCTGCCACCTTGAAGTTTCACCAGCACTGCCTCAACACAGTGAATGGGCCTCCACCTTGAAGTTTCACCAGCACTGCGATGATGAAGAAGATTTTTTTTTAAACGAAATTGTCAAGGAGATGGGGTATGAGTCCATTTTGAAAATGAAGAAACAAAAGAGCAATCGAATAAGTGGATGCATTCTCTTTCCCAAATAAACCAAAAAACCTTCATCATCAGGAAGTGTATGGTTACTGTCTTCTGTTTTGTTGGCACAATTCATTAAATGTGGCACAACTGTCATTGCAGCTTCATACAGCATGCCTCTTCAACTTCTGCAAAGAACAATTTAGAACAAGCAAAGAGGAATGTTGTCATCAGGCACTGTCCTCCTTCATGGTATACTCAGTTGCACATTGCAACTGTTACAATGACACTCCCACAGCACTTGTGATGGGAAGTGTTTGATCATCTGCCATACAGTTCGGACTTGGCTCCCTCTGCTCTTCATGTCTTTGCTCATATGAACCACTGGCTATGAGGACAGCATATTAGCATAGATAGTGACTTGCAGGCCAATCTTAGATAACTGGCCTGAAGTACGCCCATCTATGAAAAGGGTATTGGAAACTTGGTACCATGCTATGACATTTCTCTAAGTCCAAGCAGCACCTATGCAAGCTGGCGGGTGTAGCTAAATTTACAAATAAATTTTTTTTATTTTCACTGTGTTTTCATTTCACAGCCCATCAAACCTTGAAAACAAAATAACCCTGAGAATTCATAGGGAGTTTCATTTTAATATTAGTTTTACAAATCAGGTTGCAAACTGTAAAGTCAACAATACATATTGTAGAAATATGGAATTTATTTAGTGTTTGATAGGTAACCATTACAGCTTATTACTAAGTTCAAAGTCATACAGAATGGATGCTGCACAGTAAATTGACTTTTTTTAAAAAATATGTTCCCATTGGAATACCATTACGGAGTTTGGCACATACATTTAACAAATACTGTATGAGTAACATACATTATTTTGCAATTTTATGAAATTAAGAAAAGTTTAGTTTAAGAAAATGTTGTCTTTTATGAATAAAGTGGTACATATTTTTAAAGTTTATAAGAAAATGAATGACATGGAGGTCTGTAAATCAAATGGTTTTGAGATATGACCATTCTAAGATATCAAAACATGCAAAAATCACAAAATTTTTGAAACTAAAAATTCATAGGCCTAACTCAAAAACTAATACCCAAAAACATCTTTAAGTTTAAATTTTACCTTGTTCTGATAGAAAGAATAAAATGACAAAAAATAATAAAATTCTACACCATCAAGCCTCAAATCTATTTTTCTTATTGACTGATTCCACACAGAATGACTTGATAACTAATCCACAAAAACAGCAATTTAAAACAGAGTTTATGTAAAAGTCTACCACTCTGCATTTAAGGTTTAATGTTTTATTGTATAAAATCTGAATATGCAATTATGATTGTGTGAAATAATGAAATTAAAAAACGAAAAGTATTTTCATTTTGCACCATCACTTTTCTTTATATGAAGATTTTGTATTTTGTGGTAGCCATTAATAACAGAATACAGAGAATTTACAAAGAAAAGTTTCATTAGGAAGATAGCTTTACTTTGCTGTTACACTGTTGCTAAGTGCTTGCACTGACACATCAAGCCATGATGGAAGTTTGGTCTATTGCACTACAGCCATCATAATGGTGTAATACTGATGTTGACAGAATTGTTTCCAATTGGTAGAAGAATTTGAAAAAGTAAAAACTATTTTTTTGTAAAAGTAAATTTATATTTTTTGAATGCATTTGTTAATTGGTGTTTGAAATTTTTGCTAGTGCGCTCACAGTAGCCCTGTAACCTTGCTATGTTGTCACAAGTCAGTAAGCTTATTTCCCTAATGTTATGGATCTTAAGATGTATTGTACACTTCCTACAATATCCCATGTATGAATACGTTTTCTGCAAATTGCTCCCCCCCCCCCCCCCCCTTTTCAAGAGCTCAAGAAGTTGTACATTTCCTACAGTATCCCATGTATGAATAAAGTTTTGTGAAAATTCCATTAACCATTCTCTTAAGTCTTGGCAGTTCTGCCAATGTAAGTGCCATGAGTATGATGGGGCACCAGTGAGGATTTGGTGCTATGGAGCCCAGGGTCGAGGTGGTGAATGCTGACCTAAGCCAGATTTCCACAGGCATCAGTTTCTTACAAATGCATCCCCTCCATCTCTATACATACATGCAAGTTAGCATTTACAAAAGTCAGCATTTACATATGCCAAAGTTGGAAATGCTACTTACATAACTTTCAGATTGTGACAAGTTAAATTAATTGTACTCGAGTTTTGCAGCTTTTAGCCGAAGAGCTTATAGTGACATTAACAAACAAATATCAGTTCACATTCTCAGTTACAATACTTTTTAAACGAAAGCATCATTTCAAACTGTTATAACTTCAAGTTGAACAAATATATTTGAAGGACGACGCAATACATGAAAGTCACAGATCAAGTAAACAGAGTAAGACATGTGTCACTTTAACAGTCAAATCATAACTGAGTCCGAGTCTAGTGGCCACTGGCTGGCTGGTCGCTTAGGTGGCGCTGCTGCTGCATGGCTGACAGACAGCGCCGCATGTAGAGGATGCGCGTAACTGCACGGCGGCACTTTGAAAGATCGGCGAGTCATAACACTTTTCCCCCATTTGAAGTTTTTTGTACAGGTCTTGCTGGAGGTGACCTGTAGATTGCTAACGTCAATAGGTGTTGTCTGACTAGCCGTAAAGTCTCGAGGAGGAGACTTCCCGTAAGGACGGAAGTGTCCCCAATGATAACGTGTCGAGATGACAGGAGGTGTGGGGGCCGAATCTGCTGGGTCCCCATGCACCTATCTGCCCATTGCGGCAAGTCCGGTTGTTATAACAGGAGACATGGGTGATGTGTCCACATCCGTAGGAGCAGGAGTTGCTCCGACACATGGTGGTCATCTGGTTCCTGCAAGGGCACGTCTTCTGTTGGCGTCAGTTCTTGTGCTGGCACTGATATGATGGTGAGAGGACTGCATTGTGAGTAATGAGAGATTCCAGGATCCCAAGCATCAGGTAGAGCCAAAGGTGGTTAGCGGCATCCGGAACAGGCATTGCTGGCACATGAAGCTGAAGCTGGTCCGAATGACGCACTGCAACACCCGTGTCCATCTGGATTTCATACAGGCGTCGGCCATGGTGTTGTAAGATGCGGCCAGGACTCCATTTTGGCTGCCTGCCATATCCCCGTACCCATACAAGGATGCCGGCAGTGAACCAGCCAAGCGAAGGCACCCGCAACCATGAGGTGGAAGGGCGCAGAAGATGAAGTAGCGTGCGGGGCTGTCAGCCATGTAAGAGCTCACCCGGGCTGTGGTTGCCCATGGGGGTGAAATGGTGAGAAGCCAGAAATTGGAGAAGCGCATCATCCGCAGCAGAAGAAGTCAGGAGTATCCTCATCTGAGCCTTAAATGTGCGGACCAGTCGTTCAGCCTCACTGTTTGACTGTGGATGGAATGGAGGGGCCGTGACATGCATGACGCCATGATGGGCACAAAAATCCGCAAAATTGGAAGAGGCAAGCTGCGGACCATTATCAGTAACAAGAGTAGAGGGAAGGCCTTCCAAAGAGAAAATGCGAGCTAGAGCACTGGTGGTTGCCACGGTGGTAGGCGACGTGCAACGGACAATGAATGGAAAGTTAGAGTAGGCGTCAATAACGAGAAGCCAATAAGTGCCTAAAAAAGGTCCCGCAAAGTCAGCATGAATATGCTCCCAGGGCTTCTCAGGTGAAGGCCATGGTGACAAAGATGACTTCGGGGCAGCGGCCTGTGATGCACAAGGGCTGCAGGCAGTGACCATGTGTGCTATTTCAGAGTCGATGCCAGGCCAGTACACATGACAGTGCGCCAGAGATTTTCTGTGAGAGACACCCCAGTGTCCTTGGTGAAGGAGGCGCAAGACCAAAGCATGCAAAGTGATGGTGGTTAGTGTTTAACGTCCCGTCGACAACGAGGTCATTAGAGACGGAGCGCAAGCTTGGGTTAGGGAAGGATTGGGAAGGAAATCGGCCGTGCCCTTTCAAAGGAACCATCCCGGCATTTGCCTGAAACGATTTAGGGAAATCATGGAAAACCTAAATCAGGATGGCCGTAGATGGGATTGAACCGTCGTCCTCCCGAATGTGAGTCCAGTGTGCTAACCACTGTGCCACCTCGCTCGGTAACAAGATATTGGCCAGGTCGATAAGTAGCCAGGCACAGGGCCTGTTTCAGCATAGTCTTCAATTTCTGGAAAGCCGCATTGCATGACGCGGACCAGTGAAAAGGCACATTTTTATGCAACAGGCGATGCAACGGCTGAGCCATTGAAGCAGCAGACGGTAAAAACCTGTGATAGATGAAGTCCTGTAGTTCCTTAACAGATGTAGGGTGAGGAAGGGCATCAATTGCAGCGACAGTTTCTGAAGCGGACGAATACCATCCCGAGAGAGTTGAAACTCCAAGTACGTGATAGATGCCTGAAAAAATTTTGATTTCTGAAGATTACACTTAAGACCGGCTGTCTGTGAGACATGAAAAAATATGCGGAGATTCTTAAGATGTTCTTCAGTGGTGGAGCCAGTGACAACAATGTCGTCCATGTAATTTATACACCCAGGGACAGTGATCAATAATTGTTCCAAGAATCGCTGAAAGAGAGCAGGGGTTTTAGCAACCCCAAATGGCAATCATTGGTATTGATAGAGGCTGAAAGTCATGTTAAGGACCAGAAACTGCCAGGAAGCAGTGTCGAGAGGAAGTTGATGATAAGCTTCTGACAGGTCAAGTTTAGAAAAATACTGGCCTCCAGCAAGTTTAGTGAACAATTCTTCAGGTCAAGGCATAGGGTAGGTGTCAATAAGGCATTGAGCATTTACAGTGGCCTTGAAATCACCACAGAGACGAATATCACCATTTGGCTTAGCAACAATAATGACAGGAGAGGACCACTCACTGGAAGTGACATGAAGCAAGACCCCCGAAGCAGTGAGACGATCCAGCTCCCATGTGACCTGATCACAAAGGGCCACAGGAATGGGCCGAGACCGAAAAAACTTAGGCTGAGCAGTGGGTTTGAGAGTGATATGAGCTTCAAAGTCGTCTGTATGGCCTAACCTAGGAGAAAAAAGGGACGAAAATATCATCGACAAGGAATCCAACTGAGCATAAGCAATAGCACCAGAGGCGATATTGACAGAGTCATCTATGGAGAACCCAAAAACGCGAAAGGCATTGAAACCAAAAAGATTCTCCATGTTACTATGGTCAACCAAAAATATGGGAACAGTGCGAATGACAGATTTGTAAGATACCTCAGCATCAAATTGTCCCAAGAGAGAAATCTTCTGTTTATTGTAAGTCCATAATTGCCTAGTGACAGGTGACAGGATTGGAGAACCTAACTGAAGATATGTCTGAGAATTGATGGGAGTGGCAGCAGAACCTGTATCCACCTGCATGTGAACACCTCGACCAAGTATTTAGACAGTAAGGAATAACTTACCTGAAAGGGAAGAAGTACAATTGACAGACAACACAGAATCAGAATCAGCACCATGTCCATGAACATCATGTATGTGATCGGATTTGCAAACGGATGACACATGACCCTTTTTTTTTTTTTGCATTTGTGGCACACAGCCCAACGTTGTGGACAATCCTCTCATGAATGTTTCGTAAAACACCACGGACATGAAGGAAGTTGCTGTGGGTTTTGCTGCAGTTTCTTAGAGCTTTGTGTATGGTTAGGCCAAGGCTGCACTTGGGAGCGTACTGCGGCCACGTCGGCCGGCGGGGACACGCCACACCCTTTGTCAAAGGCGCAAAGAGGTTGTATTTCCCCAACGTCACCTCTTGCCTCTATTTGCGCTCCAGCGGCGCGAGAAATTTCAGAATACTGAGCGATGGATAGGACTTCATCTAGAGTCGGATTTGCCAACTGAAGGGCACAGTGCCTAACTTCTTTGTTGGGTGCCGACCGGATAATAGCATCCCATACCATGGAATTGGCGTAGGATTCTTTGTGAACATCAGTAACAAATTGACACTTTCTGCTGAGGTCGTGAAGTTCAGCAGCCTAAGCGCGATAGGATTTATTTGGTTGTTTTTGACAACGATAAAAGGCAACATGAGAGGCTACCATATGCGTATGCTTTTGAAAATAAACGGACAGAAGTGAGCACATTTCAGCAAATGACAAAGATGCAGGATCTTTCAAAGGAGCCAATTGCGACAACCACCAACACATTTGACGTGAAATCCATGAAAGGGACAGAGACTTACATGTTTGGTCGTCCATGACATGAAGTGCTGTCGAAGACATTTTTCATAATCAGACCAGTCTTGCACCATCTTGTCGTTATGAGGAAAGGGAGGTAGAGACAACGATGAGAGATGCACCACATTTGATGCCACAACAAAATCACGAATCACATTCGTGAGAAGCGTTTGCTGTTCTATGAGACCTTGCAACAGTTGCTCAAAAGTAGCCATGGAAACACATGGGTCAACGATGAAAAAGAAAAATTCACTACCTCGTCGCTAATTGTTATAACTTCAAGTTGAACAAATATATTTCAAGGATGATGCAGTACATGAAAGTCACAGATAAAGTAAACAGAGTAAGATGTGTGTCACTTTAAAAGTCAAATCATAACTGAGTCTGAGTCAAGTGGCCGCTGGCTGGCTGGTCGCTTAGGTGGCGCTGCTGCTGCAAGGCTGGCAGACAGCGCCACATGTAGGGGATGCGCATAACTGCGCGGCAGCACTTTGAAAGATCAGTGAGTCACAACACAATGTTATGTTCCTATATTACAAATAAGTGATTATAAGGAGTTGCTAACTGCTAGCATGATATTCATATCACACAATTTAAAAATATGTTGCCACTTTAGAAAGTATTTATTCACTTTGCTCAAGACTTAGCCCATTACTCTGGCATGACACTAACTTTTCACATTAAAAAATAAATAAATAAATAAAAATAAAAATAAAAAATAGGTCTGTATGTAGCAGTTCCAGCTGCTTTATTATTTCTTCATTTGTTGATCTCGGTGTCAATGTACTGCATTGCTACACTGACTGAAAAATGGGGTTTGTAATTTGGACACTGACTACTGTAAATAATGTAGCCGACAGATGCACAGTTGTGTTTCACAGTACTTTAATTTCGCTTTTTGACAACCTCCCATTCACACATTTATGTGTGTATGGCCAGTGCACCATTGTTTAAACTTTCCATAAGCCTCATTAATAGTTTGCAGGCAACCTTCACATACTGCTACAATAGTTTACTGTTGAACATCTACGAGCAGTAAAACCTAACCACAAAGTTCACAGTTGTTGAAGAATAATCACATACGTATGGAAACAGTCACTGTCATTGTTGTTATGCATGGTCTTATTGTTAAACATTTATTCCACAGTTAAGTTTAAGCATTGTTATCATTCTAACCAACATAGGTTCCTTGTCTGAAACTTGGCCGTGGACTGACTGTCTCGTGACCAAAAATTGGTCCCTTATATATCACCACAACAATAGGTACTGAAACTGCACATTGTTCAAAGTTAAATTTACAGAAATTACAATTAAAACTTAACTCATTAAATTAACTGAATACATTAAAAAATTCCATCCTTTTAACAATTTCTTCTACTACAAGAGTTCGGCCGAATGATTTGTTAAATTGTGAAATTAACAAATATAGTCATGCAAACAATACTTTTGACAAAACTGTTAATTACTTTGGAATTAATTAAGGGCTAGCTTTGCTAACATGCTTCCGAATAGATCCAAATAGATCCTTTAAAAGGACTGTTAGTTGTTCCTCCAAATGTTTATACTTTGTGCAGAATTTACATTTGTTTATATATCAACAACAGAATTTAAGTTACAAAACAATTACATATTTTTCCCTATAATGAAAACTACTAACTAGGAATAGTCGAAATAAATTAGAAAATCAATTGCAGACATAAAACTAAGCACAAAATTAGATCTGGTGTTCTATTCTTTAAAACTGATGGCCAATCTTTCTCTTTTATGAAAATGCAGATTATATTCATGAATGTTAATGGTAATTATTTAAACATGAAAAAATAAATTTAAGGAGGCAAATGGCAAAACTAAAGGGGAATTAAAATTATCTGAGCTTGCTTCATCACATGCGCTGTCAAACAAATGAGAGCAGAATGAGAGGAGATGCACATGCTGGCTGCTAGTGAAGCTCATAGGTGATGGTGGGTGATGCAACATCATGCAAGAAAGTTAAATAACTTTCAGCTTTTGTAACTTATGGGTAAACTATCATGACAATGTGACGTGGGGTGTTTCCACATATAAGTTAACTTACAAGAGTGGTGGTGGGGGAATAGACGTGTAAGTAATTCATGTCTGTGGAAACCCGGTTTTCATTCATATGAGCTACCCACTGAAAAATTCAGCTGAATAAGCTCTGCAAAAAAATTACACCTCTGTCATTTCTGATCATGATGGCTCACACATAAAGCTGTCATGCATGTGGGTTTCCACTGATTTGTCCAAGGATGTATGTGTGTCCAGAGGAAAACCTGGATCTTTTCTTGTGCCTGGAGATATCTGACTCATTGCAGATAAATAGATTTTAGTAAATCCTACTTAAAATTCATTAAATGAGAACTGCTGTATGTGTATTTTTGTTCATTTTATGTTAGAAAACCAGTGGCAAGCATGCTTAGATGCTCTTCTACACATACATTTCTATACTTATTTAGTGAGAACAATGAGAAGCCACCAACAACCAGTGATCGCATGCACCATGCTGCCTGCCCACCAGCTTATCACAGATAGACTGTATGTTTTTTAAGTTCTTCTCTGGGGTTGGCAATTTAAGTGATGGTAGGACTACTTACACCACAGTTATAACAAAAAACTTTTTCATTTTAAAGTTTTGTTGGCATGAATCCGTAGGCTGCACCCCTGTTCTTTGACAGTGTACTGGACGTCACTTAAAGTGGCTGCCTTTGCCTGTTAATGAATAACTTTACTCATTACTCATTCCTGAATGCCCTCCTTCATGATGGGATTTATGAAATGAATGAGGAAAAGGATGGCTAAAATCAAAGTATCTTGTGTCAGAAAGAGAGAGCTTTACTTAATGTGGAGGACTAGGTCCAATCTAGTTGTAACTGTGCACCAGAATCAGCATGGCAAAATTGTTAAATATCTCATCAAAACAACAAAAAAAGCGAAAAAACCATGTACTGCAGTGTATACAAAAAAATCAAATTCAAAGAACGAAGAAAAAACACTTTGGATTATTAGGAGCCTATTGGCATGAAACAAATCAACTTCATATGGTAAATTGTATCAAACTCACTTATTGCACTAGCTGCCAGACTGATGATAAAGCAGCTGAAACCACTAAAATCAATCAAGGTCCCCAGGGCTGGACAGAATCCCTATCAGATTCTGTACAGAATGCTGTAGATACCACACCCTTCCCCCTCAAAAAACTGTGTTCAGTAATTGGAAGAATGCACAGTATCATACCCATCTTCAACAAAGGCAGTAGAAATGAATACAAAGCTATCATCCAATATCATTGACATACATGTGTAGAAGAATTTTGAAAATAATGAGATACCTAGAACAGAACGATCTCCTCAATTCCAATATGGATGCAAAAAACATCAGTTATGTGAAAACCAATCACACTTTTCTCACATGACATTCTGAAAGCAATGAATTGAGGCATTCATGTGGCTGTAGCATTTCTAGAGTTCCAAAAAGTATCATGTCAACATTTATTTTGGATGGTGTGGTCATATGAGGTATGATGTGAAGTTTGTCAGGTGGACTGAGGTTTTCTAGGTTGGGAGGACACAGCAAATACTCATGGATGGACAACCATCAACAGATGTAGGAGTTATGCCACAGGAAAGGGAATTGGGACCCTCGCTGTTCACATTGTATATTAACAACCTTATTCTTCTTAGGTCTTCAACCATCAGGTTTGTTAGCAACGGTTCTGTACTGCAGAACACTCCAAACAAATGCATTTATGTCATCATTGCTGAGATGTTTGTCTATGCTGCTGGATGTGAAAAGGTTTCTTCCCTTGTTAAAAGCAGATTTTGCCTGGTGGATCCGGCTTGCAACATCCTTCCATGATCTTCCGCCTGAAGTAATTTTACTCCCTAGGTAGGCTAAGGATCTGACAGTCTCCAGTCACTCATTGCTAAGTTAGCTGTCTTTATACTTTACGCCACTTTCTCCCAACATCTCAAAAAGCTGTCACCAGTCTACACTAACAAATCCTTTTTCTAAGTCAATGAGGGCAAAATATGTTGCTTGAGCTTTCTGTAATCTTTTTTCAAGAATTAATTACAAGTCCAGTACTACTTGTGTGCCTACCCCTCTTCTAGAGCCAAACTCATCATCCATGATCATTGCATCTATCCTGCCGTCAGGCTCAGGTCAGGTCAAGAACATTTTTTTTATGCAAGAAACTTATTATTTTGTATCTCCCTCTCCCCCTTTTCCCTCACACACTTTCACCCATGTCAGTTTTTTCTACCAATTTTGATATCCACTGTACACAAATTCTGCACTTGGGTGCCCCCGGCACCCTTCTCCAGTTGGTGCCCCAAACAGCACCTTGTGTCACTAGGGCCTGAAATAGGCCCTGCCTGCCTTTGATCCAACTTGGAATGATACAGAGGTTAAGATCCTGCAGGTGTGTGTTATCAAACTAAGGGTCCTATATTGTTCACATCTGTTTGCAGATGCTTTTTTTTTTTTTTTTTGAAATGGCTATGTAACACATTTTTAAAGTCTCTTTGGAGCTCACCAGCTTCACATATAAATTGCAAAGATAGAACAGTTCTTCATGTAGCTATCCTCCAGCAGCCTTGATGAATTCTGCTGGTATATCACCAACTCCAGCAGCTTTCCCAGGTTTTACCTGCTTCACTGCAAGGTTGAACTCACCACACAAGAGAATCTTCCTCTCTTCCTGGATCGACTTCCTCAGCATTCGTCAATTCAAAATCTTCATTATTCCCTGCATAAAGATTTACAGTGTGTTGTTCCCTTCTTTCTGCTACATCTTTCTGCACATATAATAATATTCAGTCTTCATTTTGGACTCTGCGGCATTTTATTCATCTACTTCCAAAGAAGCCAGTGTACATTTACTTTAGCACAGTTAGTCAGGTTTCAATAGTCACCTGCTGCACACCTGCAGAGCAGCAAGTTACATACTTAGCTTTTCTGTGTTTTCTTACAAGTGCTGGAATGGATAGGATGTGTGCATGCTGTGAACAGATACAAGAGGTGCTGGCCACAGTTCACAAACAGCTGTAGGTACTTTGGCTGTGGTCAACTGTCTTGAAGCTGCATTTAGTTCCAGATGATGGATTTAGAGGAATTATGGGGAAAGTTTAAACAGATTGTAAATCACACTCTGGAGAAATATGTGCTGTGGAAGAGGATTAAGGATGAAAAAGATCCCCGGTGGTTTAATAATTAAATTCATAAAATGCTGTGGAAGCAAGGCCTATTGCACTCTCAGTTCAAAAGAGAATTTGCAAATGATGACAGACAAAAGTTAACAGAAATCTGTGCAACTAAAAAGATCAATGGTACAGCATACACAACTACAACTGTCATACCTTAACAAAGGATCTAGCCATGAACACAAGAAAATTCTGGTCCTACATAAGATCACTAAGTGGGTCAAAGTCTTCTATCCAGTGACTCATTGACCAATCTGGTATGACAATAGCTGAATTTTTAAATTTCACATTTAAGAAGTCATTCATGCAGGAGGATCACACAGACATACCATCAACTGAACATAACATCCGTGGCATAGAGAAGAAACTGAAAGAGTTGAAAACAAATATATTGCCAGTTCTGGATTGAATCCCAATTAAGTTTTACAAGGAGTGTTCTACACCACTGACCCCTTACTTAGCTTGCCTTTATTACAAATTTCTCACCCAGCAGAAAGTCCCAAGCAACTGGAAAAAACACAGATGATTCCTATGCACAAGAAGTGTAAAAGGATGAACAGCAAAATTAACTTAATATCAGTTTGCTGCAGAATTCTTCAACATGTTCTCACTTACAGTGTGTTGTTCCCTTCTTTCTGCTACATCTTTCTGCACATTCATTTTTCAACATGTTCTCACTTTGAATACAATATGGTTCCTTGAGATGGAAAAAACTTCTGTCCATGAATCATCACAGGAATTGGCTGTGCTTACCTCACATGATATCCTGCAAACTATGGATGAAGAACAGCATCCATATTCCATATTCCTAGATTCCCAGGAAGCATTTCACAAGGTGCCTTATTGCAGATTTTTAATGAAGGTACAAGCATACAGAATAGGTTCCCAGATATGTGAGTGCCTTCAACACTTCTTAAATAATAGGACCTATTTACATTGTCCTTGATGGTGAGCTTTCATCTTATACACTCATTAGAAGTGCCCCAGGGAAGTATGATATAACCTGTCTAATTCTCCACATACACAAGGATGAACAGCAATCTGTGGCTGTTTGCTGTTGATGCTATGGCAAATGGGAAGGTGTCACTTGACTGTAGGAAGATACAAGATGATAAATAAAATTTCTAGTTGGTTTGATGAATGACATCTAGCTCTAAATGAAGGAAAATGTAAGATATGAAATCGATGAGCATGCAAGGATTCTAATGGGGAAGGTGAAAGGTGAACTTCTAGTTTCCTGCGACATTTTTTGGAAAGTGTTCATATGAATAGGAGAACACACGTGGAACACTAGTACAACCTATTCTTGAATACTGCTTGTGTGTTGGGATACCTAGCTAGTTGGATTAAAGGAAGACATCATAGCAATTCAGAGGCAGGCTCCTACATTTGTTACTGATAGTTCAATCAACACTGACGTATTACCTTTGAGAATTCAAATGGGAATCCCCAGAGGGAAGGTGACATTATTTTTAAAGGAATTTTAT
Organism: Schistocerca gregaria; assembly: GCF_023897955.1. Classification (NCBI taxonomy): domain Eukaryota; kingdom Metazoa; phylum Arthropoda; class Insecta; order Orthoptera; family Acrididae; genus Schistocerca; species Schistocerca gregaria. The sequence continues at coordinate 520,013,321 of NC_064924.1, forward strand.
TGAGAAAATTTAGAGAACAGGCATGACCCTACTGCTGGCAAGGTATGTTTTGTGTAAGGTCCATGAACATAAGCGAAATTAGGGCTCATATGGAGATACAAATATGGAGGCACAAAGACAGTCATTCTTCCCCCGCTCTATTTGCGAGTGGAACAGGAAAGGAAATGACTACAAGTGGTATAAGGTACCCTCTGCTATGCACTGTATAGTGACTTGCAGGTACATATGTATACATAGATTTAGAACTGTTTAATGAATTTTTAGTTGATTTACAGACACAATTTGGCTTCCCTACATTGACCATTTCATTCTCTTTGCAGTGGTCCTAGTAGAATTGTTGTCTAGCTTTTTTTTTTTTTTTTTGCTCTTAGTTGATTTCATTCCTCAACACACTATATTGTCTGTGCCCTTCTTCAGTGTTGTATTATTAATAGTAATTTCAGACTTTTTGCAGATGATGCAGCTAAGGGAATACTGACATCGATAGTGCTGCTTAGAGGCACAAGTGTCCCTGGGCAGAGAGAGTGGGGGCACTAAACAGGAATATCTGTGCAATAAATGAAGACTTCAGCATGCTGTGAGACATGTGCATGTGCAATTATGCTTCTGTGTCATTTGATTGCAATAAGATACTGTCTGCTCAAAACTATCTTGTCTCCATTATCAGAACTTTCATTACACACAATAGAGAAATCTTCCATATTGGTGACACTGTGTCAACAGCATACCATGTACCATGATGGCACGTATTTGTTTCATTTCAGTTAATGCACATTAACAATGCAACCATCTTTTGTTGGACATACCACTTCACCAACCCCTTGTGAATCTGCTGCATGGAGCCCTCAGGGGTTCAGCATTCACTTGATGGGTACGGGCTTGGGGACCCCTGGATTCATGAGCTGGGGACTGGTACGTGCTTCCAGTCCTCTTGTCACTGTAGAAGCTGGGCATGCTTTGGTGACCACTGTATGGTGTGGCGGTGTAACATAGTTTGTCACAGGGACTAGGGATCTTTGCTTGACCACCCAGCTGGCGAGGATGGTAAAAACCCCTATAAAAACCCTTCAGTCTCAAGGCATGCTGCATGCCAATGTTGAGGTGTAACAGTCATCAGTGGGTTAACCTCTGGGGCACCTAATACACCTCAATTATATTAGGCTTACCTAGGCACGCGGAACTCCGCCTAGGTGGATTTTTATTTCCCTAGCTGCTCATGGGACTTGGATGGAACCCTTTAAGTCTTTCCTTCTCCTCCTAGCAGAATGAGTGGGCTGCTGCTGGGTATCAACCCCTAGTCCAGTGAGGGCACTCGTGTAGTCCCTCCTCCTGACTCAGGGATTTTTCAGAGTACTTATGGTAATAGTAACAGAATGAATGCTTCTGGTCAGAAGTGTTCATAATAGTTACAAGGAAAGAGGGCAGCTTCAAGAAATTTTCCCCTTTTCACATTCAAAAGGGTTTAGAGAAGATTGCTGTGCATTTAAAATAGGTCAACTGTTTGCACTATGGGACACTGTTGGTTGAAACATCTAGTTCCCAGCAAGTGAAGAACATCCAGATAGCTCAATACTTCAGAGAATGTGCAATGAAAACTGAACAGCACAACGCCTTGGACTACAACAAAGGAGTGTGAATTGCAGGGATGTGGTTAACATTCCCAGAGAAGAACTGAAAGCTGAGTGGACCCAACAAGACAGTGTTGATGTGCAAAACACAATGAAAAGGATGAGAAGTGATCTAGTGAAATCTGATTCATTTCTACTGACTTTCAACAGTACAAAACTTCCAGAGAACGTCAAGGTTTTCTTCATTTAAGCTTGTGACTATTTTAAATGCCAGTGGTTTGACCACACTACTCTTGGTTGTAAGGCGGAAGCCATTTGAAGCAAATGTCGTCAGGCTGCCCATGACGCACTTGGTTGTTCATCTTTTCTGAACAGTGTAAATTGCTCTAGGGATCATCCAGTCTGGAGTAGGGACTGCCTTGAGGAAAGGAAGATACTGGAAATTTAAACAAAGAAGTGCATCCAGTATGATGAGGCCAAAAAGATCTATAAAGCTATGCAGCCCTCCACATTTGCTACCTCTTTTCCTTCTATTCGTAAACAACCAGTTCAGAAGACTGCTGTTATTGCACAAACAGAGGATGCTAGTGTCAGCATTAGTAGCTGTGCCACCTTCACATTTGTGGCTCCAAAGCCTCTCCATGGGGGGAGGGAATCAAAGTCCAAGGTAAATAACGTCACTGTTGGAAACAGAAAGTAAGCAGTCTGATGATGTGGATGTCTCTCTGACATCTATCATGATTTGTCTTCAGAGCTAAAGGACCCTGATATTGGCTTAGAGCACTTGTCTCACACCAAGACTGAATCTCTCTTCCCAGCAGAAAGACAGAGCGAAAGTACACTCCTGTGATAAAGGTCACCCATACTACAGTATAATGTTAATGGGTTCAGGACACACATGGGGGAACTGAAAAGCTTAGCACTTCAACGCCCCCTGTGCTTAAGGATTAGGCTCTCTCAGACCTTTCATAACAACTCCCCTGCCTATGTCTCCTACTGGCTGAGTTCAGTGCCCATAATGTATTATGGGGCTTGAATTATACTTGCCCTAGGGGTCAAGTCTTGGAAGACTCTGTGATTTCTCAGAATCCTCAACACAGGCAGTAAAATTCGTTTCTTGGCTGCTACTGGATTATCCTCAGCCAAAGACCTCTCTTTCTGCTCTCCAGCCCTTGTAGACTCTGCTCAGTGGGAAGAAAATTAATTTCATTCCAATGAACACTTCCCACTCTGGACGCACCTACTGGAGCATTACATGAACAGAAACCACCAAACAGGATGTCACAACAGCTAACTGGACATTGTTCAGTGAGCTGGCCATGTTTGAATACCGTGGCAGCATCCAGGAACGGGTGAACCACATCTCACAAGTGATCCATCATGCTGCTGAATTATCCATCCTCAGGCACTTAGGAGGAAACCTGTACCTTATGAGTGCTGCTCAGCAAACTGGGACAGGTGTGCAGCTCTTCAACAGTTTAAATACCACCCAACAGAAGACAAGCTAACAGACTTAAGTCAAGAGAGCCAAGGACGGATGCATTTTTATGGAAGGTGAGAAAAGGCCATGGCAAGTGTTCCTGGATTCCAGCAACCATTCCACTTGTTCTATGAAAGTCTGGTAAGCCATCAGGAGGATTTCCAGTAAACACAGTCATTTTCCAATAGAAGCATTGCTCATATGATGGCAGAGAATTTTGCAATGACTATGGCCAGTGTCAGCCAGTATCTAATGTTCTGCCATTACTGTGGGACTGTTAAGAGGGGCAAGTTGTAATTCAGATGCAACAATTCCGAATCTTACAGCTACACTTTCTCCATGTGGAAGCTGGATTCAGCACTGTCTGGGACGCGTGATACTATACCCCATCACGACCAAACCTGGTACTGCATGTGCTTCAACATTTGCCAAGAGTGTCACAGGAAATCCTCCTCAACTGTTTTAATTTGATATGGCAGACAGGCTAGTTTCCCAGTTTGTGGAGAGAGGCAGTTTTGATACTTCTCATCAAACCAAGAAAGGACTCAACATGCTGTCGTAGTTACCAGAGCACACCTTAATGAGCTGTGTAAGAAAGACCCTGAAGCGAATGGTTAACCATCATCTGGTCTGGTGTTAGAGAATAACTCCTTAGCTACTCTCAGTGTGGATCCCAGAGATTTCAGTTCACCTTCGACAGCATGAAGCTGCTATAGGTGGCTATTCAGCAGGCTTTCTTATGTAAACACCACTCTCTTGGTATATTGTATGGCAGCAGTAAGGCTAATAACACTGCTCAGAGACACAGTATTTTAGGGCAACTCTATTAATGGGACTTCTGCAGCCACCTCCCCATCTTCATATTTTTGCTTTAGGTCCTGAGTTGGTGATATGATGTCAGATCGTTTTGAGCAGGAGAATGGTGTCCCTCAGGGCAGTGTTTTAAGTGTTACCCTCTTTGCCATGGTCATAAACAGTATCATGTCTCCCGTACAGAATCCATGTCTCCCGTACAGAATCCATGTCTCCCGTACAGAATCCTGTATAACGCTCCTTATGTGGACGATTTTTCCGTTTTCTGTTCCTCTTCAAATGTTGCCACAGTTACTTGTGAGTTACAGCTTACAGTGCAGAGGTCAGAGGAATGGACTACAAAAATGAGTTTTCAGTTTTCTGCAGATAAGTGTGAATGTGTTTATTTTGATCATTCTCACTGTATATTTAATTTACCTGACTTGCATATGAGGGACAACATTCTACATTTTAAAATTTCAGTGAGGTTTCTGGGCCTCATTTCTTACTCCAAATTGTCATGATTACCTCATCTGAGAGACATGAAAACCAGAACACAGAAGAAACCGTATATCTTAAAGAGCTTTTAGCCACAGGTCTTAGGGATCAGGTGGGACACAGCTGTTCCGGTTTATAGGGCTTTTGTGCATTTATTGTGGGACTGTGGGTACGTGGTGTACAGGTCAGCAAAGCCTTCCTACCCAAAGATTATTGACACTAACCACTATGAGCAGATTAGGCTGGCCATGGGTGTTTATGGGACCAGCCTCATACCCAGTCTCTGTGCTGAGGCTAGGGAATTGCCACTCACCATTCAGCGAAAGCTCCTCATGGTGTGTCAGGCATGTTAAGCTCCTCGCTGCTGCAAATTCACCTGAACACCATACTGTTGCTTGTCAGTGTCTGGAACATCTTTTCTCCAGTTGTCCACAAGCAACAATGTCATTTGGGAGCCATGTACAGTATGTGCTGGAGTCACTTGGTGTGGAGCAAGTACAACCTCAACTCCAGGGTTTTAACTGGCTGCCACCCTGGTTATTGCAGAAGCCCAGAGTGATTTTAGGTTTTGTGCGGTAAAGGAGAGATTTCACTCCTGCATATGTTTTTGGTACATTGTTTTATGACGTAGTAACTGAGCACTACAACTCTGTAGCTGTATTTCAGGATAGGTTTCAACAGCAGACCCCTTTGATTGCTCTGTTGTTTTCCCCGATGATATTCTCAAGATCCAACTGTCTCAAGACTTTACTGTCCTTGATGTGGAATTATATGTGATCTTGCAGGCACTGAACAGATAAGATGGGTTTTCAGTGTTAAATACCTTGTCTGTTCCGATTCCTTGAACGCCCTTCACTCTCTACATCACATGGACTCAGCAGATAAAGTAGTCCAGAATATCAAGGATGCCCTCCTCTGACTACAAAGGCTGGGCAAGGAAATATCTTTGTGCTGGGTGCCAGGGCACATGGGTATTGTAGGGAATGAAAGGACAGATGTACCAACCAAGGAGGTGTGTCACGATCCTCAATTAGTTTAGTCCGCTACCCCCCAACATGCTCTCACCTCACTGTTGAGGTACAGAGTCATGTGGTGCTGGGAAGAAGAATGGCTGGAAGTGACAGATGCTGCATCTGATTAAGTCAGCAATGTGGCCATGGTGTAGCTCCTTCCAGCCACACAGGCAGCATGGAGTCCCCCTCACAGGTCTTCATATAGGACACAGCTCTATGATGCATGGTCTCTTTCCTGGCAATACAACCTTCCCACGTGTGATGCTTGTGACATACATCTCATAGTGCACCACATTTTATTACATTGCATTTTATTTTTGAACCACAGTACGGTGGCTCATTTACCGACTATTTTAGCTGACAATCAAACGAATGTGGTACAACTTTTAAAATTATGTAAATTTTCCAACTTTTTCTCTGAAATTTTAGGCTGACTGGTTCATCCCTGTTTTTGGTTAATGATCAGTCAGCCACATATTGCTGTGAATCTATTTTAGTTATTCCAGTCTTCATTGTGTTTCAATTGATAGTTGTCAAAAATCTCTTCATTTGTGGTGTCGTTTTCCACGTTGTGAACTAGAGTGACTGAGTGGGTGATCATGAGTGAGACTGGGAGAGAGTGAGTGTCCCAGTTTACCTTTCAGTTCTGTAATCACATTTTCTATGTTTTAACCACGTTCGTTGGAGTGAATGTGGTCAAAACATAGAAAATACGATTAAAGAAATGAGAGTCCATTGGCTCTGGGTACTGTTTTCTATAACAGGCCCAGCCCAAACCCTCCTCAACAATGACAACAGCTGGATATTCTTCTGTTAGACCATGAACACTTGCACAGTGACTCTGGATTCTGTATTACATAACAGGTCCAGCCCAAACCATCTTCAACAAAGGTAAGAGTCAGATGTATTTCTGTTAGACTTTGGACATGAACTGCCTCCAAGTGCATCAGTGTGTGAACCAGCGCAATTAACAGTACAACTTTTGAACTGTGGTGCATTTCACAAGACACCCACATCAACTGTGCCACGAATAGTGGTTGGAAATACAATTACTTCACACATGGCTCTACAATTGGCCACCCACTACATTATTGTTAGCCAGTTCACGACTGTGACATGAGTACTACAGATGACCTCGCATCTGAGGCCATTTCACTCAGCCACTGTTATACCACTACTACATGACACGCACAGACTGGCCCTCAAGCCATACTGCTGCCATTTTGCTGAGAACAATCCTCTCTCTGCTTCGTAACTGAAGAATGTATTTTTGGTAATGTAGGCATCCTGGGTGATGATACCAAATGTGTGACACTAATTGCCATCTGGCAGAGCATGCTGATCTCATCAGTGATGACTTACTGACACCATACACTCAAAACAAATACAATGGGCAAAATCAGACCTTTTGCAGTGCCTGTAGCAGACATTGGAACAGCCGTTACAACAAGCAATATATGAGGATATCTCACTGATGCCATCCCAGCTTAGGTGTCAGCAGACAACACTTGACGCAATCTAATGCTGGATGCAGCTCTGTCGACACTGTGGGAGGTGAAAAACATCACAGTTACAAGTGGCAATTATCACTCTTTAGGCAGAGCCTGCTGAAAAAAAATATTCTGGCTGATAGGACATTTACCATGATGCAACACCATCAGCAAATAAACGCCACAGCTAATTCCACTCCACACAGCACATGGTCACAGTCGAACACCAAAATCACTGACATGCTTCTTGCAAGCTAGTACAGTGCGTTCTATGTCGCCATGCACTACAAAAAATGTAGGCACCTCAGCCACAGCAAATTTCACACAGTCCAAGGTGCAATTATACATGATCTACAATGGCACAGTGCGACCCATTTTAACAACTACTGACCCAGCAATTGTTAAAATGGATTGCACCATGCCATTGTAGATCGTGTATAGTTGCACCTTGTAATGTGTGAAATTTGCTGTGGCAGAGGTGCGTACATTCATTATGCTGCATGCTGACATGAAATGTGCTGTACTAACCTGTGTTGCAAGAAGTGTGTCAGTGATTCTGGCATTCATCTGTGGCCATGTGGTGTATGTGACATTTATTCATCAATGGTGTTGCATCATGGTAAACATCCTATCAGCCAGAATATTATTATTTTTTTTTCAGCAGGCTCTGCCTCAAAATGTGTGATGTAAGTTTCACTACACACATTGCTGACAGACCTACGTCCAGCATTAGATTGTGTCAAGTGTTGTCTGCTGGGACTGTGAAGTTCTGGATATTTGTTATCAGGTAGCTATCATACATGTACAGGAGCTGAGAACTCTTATAGTCCCCACACAGTCTTTCTTCCGCATGAGTTTTATTGGTGACTGCTGCCTTTATAGCATGCAGGCTGCTGGGGCTAGACAGCACACTTTGTGTTAAATTGCTCAGTTGCAGGTGCTACCATCTTCAGAGTGGACTGTAAAAAGGCACACCTCCAAATTCTCATGTACACCGATGGTATTGCAAAAACAGCAATATCACACCATTTGGATTGTTTGAACGTGTCCTCGTGCCATACGATCTGATGAATCCATTCCAAATGTGGCAGTATTTCAAAGACAGGATACTTTTTAAATTTGATTTCTGCTACGCCTACTTTGACCTATCTTCATTTTTTTCAGCCACAGCCCAGCAACACAACTAGCTCCTCAAAAAAGTTTTCGATGCCTTACAGGACCTAGGCATGGTCATTAATGAGGAGAAGTCTCAGCTGCAGAAGGTTGAAGTAACCATCCAAGGGCATAAATTAAATGCTGCAGGTATCAGACCTACAGCTGATTGAACTGATCTCAGCAAACAACTCTCCCTCCCTCTAAACTACCACAAACTTTGACACCTCTCAGAGAACTTCTATCAGCATCACCTTCTGCAAGCAGCAGCAACCCAGCACCAGTAAATTACGTCCTTGCTCACCTGAACAAGCAGGGGAAAAGACGAGTAGTTTGACCAATAAAATGAACAATGCATTAGAACTTGTTAAGGACTGTCTAAGATGAGGAATTATGTTGGCTCACCCCGTTCTGAATGCGCAGCTCCCCATCACCACAGACACCAGTGACACTGGTACCATGGCTGTACTGCAACATGTTGTAGGGGATAAGATTCAACCACTACGCTTCTTTTCAAGTAAAATGTTTGAAGATAGCTCCCGCTACCAGTTTGCATTCAGAGTCTGTTAATTCTCATCATATGACTATAATTGTCCTGCATGAATTCATCCACTGAGTAATAACACTTCAGTGACAGTACCCCATATACTTTTCTTTTAAGTGAACCTAAATTCATCTGCATCAACTTGTTCAATTTTCATTTATTACAAATTTTCATTCCCATGTACTTCGGTCCCTGGGAGATGAAGAAGCTTGCACAGGATAGAGTAGCATGGAGAGCTGCATCAAACCAGTCTCACGACCGAAGACCACAACAACAACAACATGTCGCAAACCTTTCTACATGAATCAGCTAATTACAAATGACAGCTTCACCAGTGCACTTTGCTTTTGTATGTTATGTATGTAATACTACCTCCATCTGCATATGTGCATATCGCTATCCCACGACTTTTGTCCTATCAGTGTAAAATTAACAGAGGCATTGAGTGTAATATTGAGAAGCAGCATGTATGGTATACAGAAATAAAATCAGTAGCGGCGAAGATGAATAGAAGACCTATTTCGAGTCATCCACCATCCAGTGGCGTCACCATTTACACCAACATCGCTTATTGTGAACTGTGTTTTATTCATCTCAAGGCGTACATTTGCAATCCATTTGGTTTGCATACAGGAGACATGTAAAAATTTATAAAACAATGACAATGATTTTTACATTAATAAATAATGGCACTATAATAAATAATGACACTATAAGGATAGCAAATTGTAGCCAGCTCAAATATCCAGTTTGTCCTGCGTGAATTCATCCACTGAGTAATAACACCCCATATACCTTTCTTTAAGTGAACCTAAATTCATCTGCATCAACTTTTTCAATTTCCATTTATTACAAATTGTCATTCCCATGTACTTAGGTCCCTGGGCATACAGTCTGAGGCAGTGGGTGGGGAGCATAATATTTTCTTTGTTTCTGGTATCATGTGAATGGACAAAATGGTTTCCCTCAAATAATTTATGACTGGTGTACAAAAATATAATAATCTCATATATGCTTAAGGATGGCAGGGTTAATATTTTAAGTTTTCTAAATAATGGTCGACCTGGTTCTTTGCAATTTGCAGTGCACATATTTCATATGATTTTTTTCTGCATTTTTTAGTATCCGCACTATGTTTGTTGAGTTACTCCAAAAAACAATACCATACCTAATAATGGACTACAAGTAGCTTGTATATGCTACTTTTAATGTGTCCATGTCAGTTGCAGTTGACAATATTTGCATTGCAAATGCAAAGCTGCTCAGTTTGTTTGCCAGGTTTTAAATGTGTGCCTGCCAGCTCAAATTTTTTATCTACATTTAAACCTAAGAATTTGACTGAGTCAACTTCGTCTATACCTCGGTTGTTGTGTACAATCTTAATCTGCTCACATTTTGACTGTTTGGTTCTGAACTGCATCACATGAGTCTTAGATATGTTTAGATTCAACCCATTTAGCTGAAACCAAGTTTCTAAGGTAGTGAGGGTACTGATCACAGATTTGGAAATTTTTTCCAAGTCCTGATCTTCAACTAAGACAGAAGTATCATCTATGAACAGAACTGATGGGGAGCTGATATTTAATGGTAAGTCATTAACATAAAAGAGAAATAGGACTGGGCCTAATAAGGAGCCTTGTGGAACACCCTGAGATATTTTTTCTGGTCAGAAAAATAAGATGTGCCATTTGAAGAACTGCTAACTCTTTGCTTTCTGTTGGATAAGTAGGATTTAAGCCATTGTAGGGCACTGCCACTGATGCTATATTTTTCAAGTTTGTAAATAAGCAATGCATGGTTTGCGGAATAAAATGCCTTTGTAAGGTTGCAGAAAATTCCTGACCCCTTATTTCTCTTGTCTAATGAAACTCAATGAAACTGTTTACTGCATCGATGACGGTTTTACTTTGCTGAAAACTAAATCGATTGTTTAGAATAACAGAATATTTTGCAATAAAGTTTTGGATTTGTGCAACAGTAAGTTTTCCAAATGTTTTACATATTCATTGTTACCAATTGTAAGAGATCGTATTTACAAATACTGTTGCAGCCGAAAACGGCGATCGACACCCTATTTGGGCTGTACAAGTATCTCTTCATGCTGTAAGGCCTCAAGAACGCTACACAAACGTGGCGACGTTTTACTGATGGACTACTCCTTTGACTTCTATACTGCTACAGCTATCTCACAGTCATACTCATCTTCTCCAGTACTAGTGATGAACACTTGCATCACCTAGAACGATTTCTAGGTGCACTATGACAACACACGTGACGATCTTAAGACACGCACTCAATGCGCCAGGCATCAAACAAACAGCAGAATGTATGGATATGACGAAAAACCTTCTAATTCAGAAACTTTTCACAACCCGCATTGATCCTTGGAATCTTTAACTTCTCTTGGCGACACCTTCCCCATGCAGCTACATTGCAGTCTCCTCTCACAAAGGCCTTAGCTGGCAAAGCCAGACACAGAAAAAAGAAAGTCACATGGTTTACAGAGATGACAGAAGCATTCCATCAAGCGAAGATCTGTTTTGTATGAACTGTTATGATGACACACCCTAACCCGAAGCTCAAGATGAGTGTCGTTCAGTGACACTGCAATGGGAGCTTAAGTCATAATCTTTTGACTGAGAGAGGACATGAACCAGTAAAATACTCCTGCGAGGAAATCAAGAGACCACCAAGTGACTGTGTACACAGATAATTGAACCTCTGGGGCATGCCATTAAGAACCCATCTCAGGATGTCAGTGTATGATGTTTCAGACATTTGGACCTTATTGCACAGTGCACCACTGACAGATTCAGATTCAGATTCAGATTCTTTATTGGTCATTCAGCATTATTACATGCAATAGACTTCGTCAGTTCACTTAACCTAATATTTTTATTAAATATATTTAACACATTTAACTTAAGTTGATATTGGGTATTTCTAAAAATTCTTCTATTGAATAGAATGGGTTCATTAACAAGAAGCTGTGTAGCTTTTCCTTAAATAATTTGATTGGCATGCTTGTGGCATATTTGTACAATTTGTTATATATTTTAATTGACATGTACTTATGGCTATTGTTTGTTTTTGCTAATCTATTCTGTGGCAAGATCAGAGAAGTACAGTTTCTTGTATTGTAGTCATGTCTTTGATTCATTACACTTAAATTAGGTAGTTCCGCAAGTATGAAGTTAACACTATCAAGAACTGTTAAAATTCTATATTTAATGAACAATGGTTTACAATGTGTCCTATTATCTACCTTTGCTATTACTCTGATTGCTTTCTTCTGGATCACCAAAATTTCATTTATTTTTTTTTGCTATTTCCCCAGAGCGTTAGCCCATACCTTAAAACAGACTGAAAAAAAGCAAAGTACGCTGTCCTTACATATTCCGATGTCACACAGAACATCAGCCTCTTCAACAGGTGTATAACTCTTGACAGCCAATTGCTATGTGTTCTGCATTAGAGTCCCATGTTAGTTTGTTGTCCAGGATTATACCTAAAAATTTTGCACTTTGTTTTTCTATCTTTGTAGTCTTTGATAGACTGAACCACATGTTCTGGGTCTTTGTCTCATTTAATAGTAGCCCATTTGCATTAAACCATGATGTTGCATTTTCTTTTGCCAAATTCATACTGCTTACAAGTCTATCAAAATCATGGTTTACAGACAGCAGAGTTGTATCATCTGCATACATATATGTCTTTACATTAATATTTGCCAGTAGGTCATTTATATGTATGAGGAATAGAAGTGGTCCTAATTTAGATCCCTGTGGCACTCCATGTTGAACCTCAAGTGTGTTTGACACATTACTTCCTGAGCTTACCACTTGCTTCCTATTATTAAGGTATGATTTGACGAGTTTTAAACTTTTGCCACATATTCCATAATATTCGAGTTTAGAGAGTAAAACAGAGTGGTCAACACAGTCAAAGGCCTTGCTCAGGTCACATAAGGTTACCTGTATGTGAGCCTGGTCCTCAAATGCTGCTAAAATGTCACTCACTAAGAGTTCTATGGCATGTATGGTTGACCTTTCTTTCCTGTAACCAAACTGTGATGTACTCAGCATATCGTTTAGTTCTAGGTACTCATAGATCTGCTGATACATTATGCCTTCAAAGACTTTGGCTAGTGTTGGAATTAGTGAAATTGGCCTGTAGTTAGCAGGCTCAGCTTTGCTTCCCTTCTTAAAGATTGGAGTCACCTTGGATAGTCTGAGAGAATCAGGAAAGACCCCTTATCTAAGACACAAGTTTATAGAATATGTTAATGGTGCTGCAATGTAAGGTATTACTTCTTTCAGTAAATTGTTTGACATATCATAAATATCTGTACTATGTGAATTTTTCATTTCTTTGACAATTTTGATAACTTCGTCTTGACATATCTCTTTAAGGTGTTCCAATGAAGGTCCGGCCTGATTATGATTTCGGTTTGCAGTCTTAAGATAATCTATATGCGTCATATTGGGTTTAGTGATCAAGTTTTTTATTTCATCTGCACAGCTTACAAAATATTTGTTGAATGTATCTACTGGTATTGGGACTGTCTCATCAAAGTTTCTTATTTGACCTTTAACAGTCTTAATTATTGTCCAGGCAGTTTTGCACTGGTTTCTACTACTTTTTATGAGATTAGTGTTGTATCTTTGTTTAGCCAATTGTAGCTCTGTCTTATACAATTTTTTTGCGTTGATTTCAAGATCCTTAATTTCTTTAGAATTAATTACTTTGCCTAGGCGCTTTAACAGCATTAGCTTATTTTTTAGATTCTCCAACTCTTTCGTGTACCACATTTTACCCTTTCTTGTTTTGTGATATTTCTTTGGTGCAAGATGAGCTTTTAAAACCCCTATTAAGTAATTGTGGAATGTTTCATATACTAACTGCGCATTAGAACCACATGTTTGAAATAATTTGTCCCAGTTAGTTATGTTTAGTTGGTGTGTTAGTTTTCCGAGATTGTTTTTTGTTAGTATAAATGTATTGCATTTTGATATTTTTTGTGTGGCCTTGTTCCCATTCCTTTTCATAATATGTCTTAATTCTACTGTTAGGATAGAGTGGTCAGAGAAAGCAAATTCCTTTACATTGGTGGAGTAAATATCATGAGTACAGTTGACAAAAGCATTGTCCAGGCACGCTTTTAGTCTTGTCGGTTCAGAATTTACATGATGGAAGTTGTGCTGCCTTAGCATGTTTAGTAACTTATTTACACTTGGTTTGTTACATGTTACATCAAAGCCTGAATTAAAGTCCCCCCCAATTAGTTACATATTGTTTCCACTTTGTTATGTGGCAGAGTATACTGTCTAACTTATCTAAGAAAGTTTTTTCATCTGAGTCAGGGGTATGGTATATACATACTAAGATAAGTTTCATTACATCACATATGATTCCAGCAATTTCAAAGTGTTTCTCTTCACATGCCCAACTAAGATCTAGTGGTCTAAACTCTATTTCCTTTGAAACGAAGATAACAGTACCTCCTTTGCGGTACTGAGATCTGCAAAAACTGTTTCCATGTTTATAGCCTTCTGGTACATAGTATTCAATTTGTCCTGGTTTAAGCCAATGTTCAGATAAACATAGGAAGGAGTACTTATTATGTGGCATTGCCTCCTCCAGTATTTCAACTTTACTTTCAAGACCCTGAATGTTTAAGAATATGATACTACTGTTACTTATCTGTGAGTTTGCAGGCAGTTTTTTCACATTTTTGTCTTCTTTTTGGCTTGAAACCATAAAAAATTATCACTAAGTGGTACAGATGTATTTTTCCTTTGGCTCCTCCTTAAGCTGCACTGTACTGCTACTGTTGCTTCCTTTTCCACCGCTGTACTTGGTGATGTGGTTACTGCTGCTGGTGAAACTTCTGCTGGTACTGCCTTTTCCACTACTGTTACTGGTGATGTGGTTACTGTTGCTGGTGAAACTTCTGCTACTGGTGATGTGGTTACTGTTGCTGGTGAAACTTCTGCTTGGTACTGCTACAGTTACTTCCTTTTCCCTTGCTGTTACTGATGATGCCACTGGTGACTGTGATACTTCACATGTTGGCACAGATGTCATTTTTTCATCACAGAGTGTATCTGCAGATGTTTCTTCCTCATATGTTGTAGGTGCACTTTTCATTTCTGTTGTCATTGGCAGAGAACCTGTTGCAGGTAGTGCTATTTTCACATGGGTGTCCACTCCTGCAGTTTTTATCACCTGGAGAATTTCTTTGGCCAGCACTTTCTTGCCTAGGTTATTTCTGTGTAGTCCATGTCTAGTAAAATGCTCTCTTACTGAAGTCGTCGCTTCAATGAAAGTTGTGTGCACAAAACTGCTACAAATCTTCCTGAATTTTCGATTTGTTGCGATGATTTCTCTGTTTACACATAAGTTTTCTGTTAAGTCGTGCCTATGGGGAATGTTTACAACAAATACTTTCGCCTGTGAAATTTTTCTTAGCGATTCTTTCAGTGCTCACATCCATGATGCAGACAATATAACTGCAGACTACCTTTCAAGAAGCAGTGCAATTTCTCTTCAGTATGACAACCAGCACATTGCAGTTGAACAAACAAACGACCCAAGCAACGAAGATCTCCTCAACGGCCATTACACAAAACTCTGCGTCGAGTGTCAGTCTCTCCCCATGTCTCAAGCAACACTGTGGTGTTCTGCAGGATGAGCCACAAACGCTGGTGCCTCTTACTATGCACCACTAAATATTTGAGCAACTACATAACATGAGCGAATCTGGTGTGAAGGCTATGGTCTATCTGGTGATGGATGGATTTGTACAGGCCAAAGTCAAATGAGACTGTCGTCGCTGGTGGAAAGCCCCTTAATGTGCCAGCACTGCAAGACACCCAGTCACACCCAGCCTCATCTTGGACACTTTTCCCCATCGTTAGACTTGATTCCAGCATGTTCACCTCGACATCATTGGACCTCTGCCAGAGTCAGAAGGATTTAGATACCTCCTATCCATAATATACAGGACGTCACAATAGGTGGAAATCATAATCTATGTGTCACATTACAGCTGAATTAGCTGTATGTGCATTCATTGAGCTATGGATTATCTACTTCAGCTTACCTGAACTATTTACCACTCATAAGGGCCACCAATTTGAATTGGCCTTCTTCAGCACCCTGTGCCACCTCTGCAAGATCAACCCACACATGAACTACCACATATCAACTGCAAAGTAATGGCCTTGTTGAGAGGTGGCATAGGTCGTTAAGGTGGCCCTTATGTGCCACAGCATTTTCTGGGCTGAGACACTCCCACGAGTCCCACTCGGCATTTGCTCAGCGTACAAGGATGTCTCAGGCAGAGGTGGTCTACACAGAGCCGATGGTCTTGCCTGTAGACTTGCCTAGCCTATGGCCGACAGAGATGAGATGGACTTGCCTACACTAGTTTATCGTGTTCAGCAACATATCCAGAACATACATGTCCTGCCACCGTCAGCCCTTTTGATCCCAAAAGTATTTATACACAAAGAACATTGCCTCCTGCAACTTTGTGATGTTGCTAGACGATGCTGTACGAGCAGCTCTACAGCCCATAATCAGGCCCATACAGGGTGCTCAAACATGGCCCACAGATATTCGACATTCTATAGCGCAGCAAACCTATGACTGTCTCGCTCGATTTAAACCTGCTTGGGTGCTCCAGGATAACTCCATCTCAACTCATTGAGACGTCGACATCCCGGTCAAGGAGAAACACGATTAACATAGATTGCTCACTTCACACCCGCCCTCAGATTCGATGTGAGATGGGCAGGACTTTGACGAGTTTCCACTGCCACCTTCTCCATTGATCGCAGCATGTGAGTCATGATACGTGTGTATCAGACTCCTTCCATAACTTCTGGTACAATAACACATGAAAAGCAGCAGCATGTCTTACAGCACCACGATAAATGGCCTCCAAGGCGATACGATCAGTCACGCACATCCAGTGTTATTAAAAAGGAAATTGGGCCTGAGTAGCGAAACGGACTGCGATTGGCTAGCGCAGTGACGTCACTATAGGAGCAAAGCGAGGCAGTGGCTGTCGCAGCGAGCGGCTCTCAAGCACAAATAACTACTTATAACTGCAATAAGTTATCAGGAAATTGTTTAAAACAGCCAGTTTATCTGTTCAGCTGTTGGCAATTGATGAAGAGCACCACTGCCAGGATTTTCGTCTTTGTGTTGTTGCTGCTGCATTTTGCATTTTCAGTTTCATAGTGAGGAAGCCAATACAAATGAAAACCTTGTTTTAAAATATAATTTGATAATTTCTAGTGAAAAATCGGCACAAGTGGTTTGGACAGCAGCGCATATTGTTTTCACTATATTTCTTTCTTTCGTAACATTTTCCAAATTGGTAAATTCAAGAAAAATTAATTCAAAATGCGGCACTTTATGTAGCCAAGCCCACCGCGGGATAGGACATCAGTCCAGCTGATATGCCTCTCAAGTGGCAGGAAATCTTAAGATATGACTAGATAGTGTTCCCAGTGCGTCGTCATACTTCTTTGCACAAACACGTTGTACCCGGCCAGGTATCTGAATCCTCCTGACAAGCAGCCAGGTCTCTCCCTGACAGCTGACTCTTCTGGTGTAAGTTGAAGACGAAAGTTAATATCCTGCAGTTCTCTTTCATTCGTATCTATTCCGAGCAGTCTTCATACAACAGATTTATTAACAATTTTCCCACCTGGAAGCCTTATTCCATCATCTAGAATGTGGTTCTTCTTTAATTTAAATAAATGTAGAATCTCTAAGAACACCCAGATTCTTTGTTTTCATACTGAGGATTTGGAAAGCAGGAATATGCATCTGTTACACTAAAACCCTTACACACAGTTCGATTTCTTGCGCCGAGGTCGCAGACCGCCGAAAAAATATTGTAGCCAACATCCTGTATGGCGCAGATGGCCGTGTTTAACTGATTAGCTTTTGTCAGTGAGACAAAATCATAGTAGGCTGGCTGCCTCCACACTGAAAACAAACGCATCTCATAACAAGTAACACCTTAGTGTGCAGTCCTACAACACGATCTTCAACAGAATCGTATGAAATACTGCTGTCTACAGTCACTTCGTCGAATGAGAGCACACATATACATTCAGCTTTTGACAATAATGAACTTTAATTAGCAACTGCAAAACATCTGAAAGCACACCAGGAAAGAATGTGAAAGAGATGACCATCTTTATTAGCGTTGATCGCCTTGGAAGTGGGAAACCAACCTGATTTCTTAAAAATAAATAATGCTTCCTTGGTACAGCACTAAAAATAACTCTTTCGCAAATGTCTTCTCTTTGCCATTTCACTTGTTTCTTTTCATTCAGCAAGTAGTTTATCTGCATTCTTGAAAACACGTTTGCCTGATAATTACCACTGTCTTCTGCACTAACATCTTTTGATGTGTGTACTGATGTTTTATTTTCTCAACACAAGCTTTCACTTTTATTTTCATGCAGTTCTCATTATACCTCGGTTTTGCACATATAGCTCTCAGACTGTGGTTCCTATATTCTAATTCGTGTTGGGTTTACTAAGTTCATTGATTTGCTTACTGTCAATCTCACATTCAACTGTAGCTGTTGTCCAGCACAGTATTTTAATTTTTTTAAACACATTAGCGAGGTGCTCAACAGCACTTTGCATTGTCTTCCTTGCCTGCAACCTTTCTGTCCTGCACTTGAATTATCACTAACACTTGCTTATATATTTACAGTAATTTGGTTTAAGTACTTTCAAAGGTGGTAGATTAAAAACTTCTGCTTGTAAGTCAGGAATGTAGTCATCAAGTGTGAAATGCAACAAACACACTGTTGATGTCATAACACAGAAGCAATGTTTTTGGTGGCACTTTGTTATCCAGACTTCCTGCAATGACAGTCTTCTGGGAACAAATGATAAATTATAAATAAGTCTTTTGTCTTCCAAGTGTGCGACAGGCACCTCGTTACATCACAGCCAAGCATTTTACGGCAAAACTTGTATCAAGCATCGCAAAACATCACAAACTAAAGCAAGCAACACAACTCTGTTATGCGCTTCGATACAGAATGGAGCTGCATGTCCCTATGTGCTCTTGTGATGACGAGATACACAGAACGAAAAAATGTTCAGCGATCAGCGCATGCTATTTGGTCGCCCCCTGCGTGCTTCTGCGTCCGCCAACCACTGCTTTCCGCAGTACTCTGTGAGGATGTCGACCTCTGCGCGAGGCTCCAACATCTCTGGCCGGCACAGAGTGGACGATCTTTGCATAGACTGAGAAGATGTGGGTAAAGTTGCTCTTTAGAATAAAGTACACATTACGTGAACCACGTCGTGTATGATTGGAAGTAGTGCCTACTATTCTGTGAGCGATCCTTCCTACATTCGTAATGGGTTTGTTACTCGGGCGTCATCCAATCACTAGTCCACGTTCGACGCCACTGAGCTCTCCTGACTTCTCTACTGACAACGCAATACTCCCTGCGTCTTTTTATAATGGTAGGTCCACTTCTCGTGACATATAGCGGCTATTACTCTGGATTTCAACCCCCAGGTCTGCTTTTCGACACGACGACAGGGGTACCAAAATTAAAAGTACAGCACATGATACAGAGCTGGCCTTATTCTACTGCAGGTCAGCACTGTTTCACATAAAACGATTGGTACTGTATCATTGATAGCCAGATCATGGGTATAATTCTTGCAGACCACAGACATTAAGAATAGTTTTTAGAAAATCTGTTGCCAGGGAACTTGGAGATTGTGATTGTGCGAACGAGTACTGCACAATAAGCTCCCCTAATGAAAACTATCGTTTGCAGTGATGTTGTTCTGTTACCATCTATGTCAATATGTTATTACTTTTTTGGACTGGAGAAATACAAAAGTTTACCAGTAAAATGTATGAATGTGGGAGGAATTGTTTGCCTGCTGTGTAAGTACATGTGCATACGTCGCTAGTGTCTGAAAAAATTTTGCTGATAAAGCGGAAAGGGGCTGTGTAAGACTCTATAATTGCCCAGTTTCGGTATGCGTCATACCATAAGAACTAACTTTTATAGGAGACACAGAAAACTTAGAGAAGTGATAGGTAGTAGCATTGAGCCTCAGACTGCTCCAAGGTCCGATCATCATGCATTTATTACTTTTTTTTTGAAGAGTGAAATGAGTAGGTTAACAGATCTGTCCATTTTGGCTCGAAGAATGCCATGTCTTGTTCCTTTGTGAATGTGTCTCCCTTTCCATGGTTTTGAAATTGCTCATGTACTATTCTGACAAAGGGAGGAGAGACGTGAGGAGATAGTCGCTCTTCTGTGCCATACCGCCTTTATTATTGCCTTCTTTGGTGTATTGTTGTCAAGTTGACTAGGAGGCGTGGCCTGACTGTTGTGGTAATGCAATCTCCCTTGCTGTACATCGCTGAAAAGCGAGGCAAAATAAATTCATTATAGTAGGGACTGTGGTAGGAGACAAAACGGTGTTCTGCATTTTGAAATAATAAAATACTGTGAGCTTTTGTAAACTGCGAGTGCTAAAACACTTGATTATAATATATCGTCTTCGAAATGAAGTGTGTTTTTAATAGTGACCTATAAAAGGAATGCCCATACATAAAAAAAAAACAATTTCTGACGCAGATATTAGGTGCAATAATTGTGCATCTGCTTTCATTATAAGCCATGGGGGGCGATCGTTTACATCACAATATATGTTAAAAGTGAAAAACATAAAAGAATGGTGCATGCAAATGCTTATTCTAGAACCATATTGACTTTTTTTGGTGATAATGATGAAATTAGTAGCTGTTGAAGGAGCGTTCAGTTACCATACCGTCCAACAAAACCAGTCTTTCAGATCAACGGACTGTAATGCTAAACTTATCCAACGTAATTTTGAACAAAAATTTAATTGCAGCTGTAACAAAACTGAGGCAGTTATATCCAATGTGTTAACCCCATTTGTCAGTTCTCAACAAGAATCTAATCTGCAGATAGCTAATTTTATATAAGTGACGTGGATGCATCATACCATAACGAAGTAAAAGTGTTTCCGTTGCTTGTTAGGTACATTAATCCTACTGAGGGGATTCAAGTTGAAATAATGGATCTGAAATCCTTTCCTGGAGAAACTTCAGAAATCATTGCCACATTTCTGAACGAGTGTTTGAAAAATAACAACTTAAAGAAACCGCTCTTTGTGCAAGTAACACGAAATGCAGATTTGGTGGTGTGCTTCCAGAAAAGGCATCAACGCCTTCACAAAACTAGAGGAAATTTAGTCATAACTTACTTGGGATTGAGGTTCTGCTAATATGATCCACAATACTATCCATATGATGTTCTTCCTATTCATATTGGAGGCGTTATTTCTAAAATATGTTTGTACTTCTTTGTGTATATTGAAGGAGTTGAAAATCTTAAAGTATACTGTGAATTTGTAGACCAGCAGTACAAAAAAAGTGGCTTTACTCACTATGGCCAGACGTCTTTTGACAATGTTTGCTCCTCTGAAATCGTATTTGAATCTGAAAATAAATGTCCGTTTCTTATTAAATCAGTCTATAAAAATCATTCTTCAAAAAAAATTCTTTAAAAATTCTTCTTGAAAAAGCTTTCTTCACAAACATCAACTTTTCACAATACACTGCAAAGAGTTAAGGTGAAACAATTATAGTTTTGGAAGTAATTTCTGTGTTTAATGATTTAAAGGCCAATTTAGTTTCCAAGGATGAAGGCTGTTTCATAACATCAGTTGTCAGAACAATTCTTGGTAAATTGGAAAATGAGGGATTATCATCAGAGGTTGCAAATTTTGAACAATATGCCCATGTATTTCATCAGACTGCAGCTGAATGTTTAAATAAGTGGCTGGGGCCCACTGAGAGATTGTGGGACATCAGTTGGGTAGCACTTAAGGCAGGAGTACCCCAATGAAGATTTCATTCATGAAATGGTTCCTTTAGCTGTAACGGACGATACTGACCTGTATTACGAGTATGTCTATATTAAACAATACATATCACTGAAAATATCTGAGCTGATAATGTCGCTGTTGAGCACCTGTGATCTCCGAAAATTTTACAAAAGTGGAAAATGGGAAAAATCATCATGTAGCAACTCTTGGGTAGAAATTATTTTACGCTGTAACATGAACAATGTGCCTTATACGAATTATCTCAAAATATTGGAACTTCTTCTTTGTTTACCTGGGACTAACACCATCACCAACCGAATGTTTTCTCATATGAATGGTTTATGGACAACTGACAAGAACACTCTTTCAGTGAAGACTCTGCAAGCTATGTTGATTAACAAGGCGGGCTTTAATTATACTTGCATAAATTTTTACAAAATGTCGAGTGGTAAAGTGTACTTACTGAAGAATATACCCTCATCAGCAAAACATCAGCGAGGATGAATCCTGCTGCAATAATTCTACACTTCAGAACTGTTGTACAAGTTACACAATTTTATTTATTTATTATTAATTTCGAATCCATGGTATTTATGACGAAACAACTTTACGCTTTCTGTTTTATCCCTTTTTCATTTTCAAAAATTTCAAAATGTCCTTTCTTCTTGTTTCGAAAATATGGCCAACTTAAATATAGTCTAAGTCCTACATCCTACTTGCTTTTTTAAAGGGAGTTTGTTGCTGAGGGAGATAAATGAAGTGACTATTTGAATCGAGAGGACCTAAATGACACCATCTGGTATTGGTTGATTTCTGACTGCTGCGAATGTGAACTAGCAAAACACTCTTCAGTGCATCTAGATGTGTGAGAGCAGGAGTGATAGGCGGAATTAACGATGTTATATGTAACTGATTTTGGAATCGTGTTAAGTGTGACATGTTAGTCTCATTGAACACTGTTGTTTGTTGTACACACTGTCGGCATTCGATTTTATCGCATCAATACCCTTGCCGAGTGTCTTTTTGGGGTTAGCATATAATATTATTATACTCAAATTATAACATATCCAAAAAGCTGAGCTTCTTTAGTCGAAATTATTATTTCATGCTTATTTACAGGCATAGACGTCCGCAGAGGTAGGGGAAGGAGCAAGATGTTAACTTACCTCTTCTCCCCCCACCCTCGCCGAACGAGGTGGCGAAGTGGTTGTCACACTGACTTGCAGTCAGGTGGCCAAGAGTTCAAACTGCCATCCAATCATCCTGACTTTGGTTAACCGTCATTTCCCTAAATCGTTCCTGGCAAATGCTGGGACGGTTCCTTAAAGAGGGCGCGACTGATTTCCTTTCCCATCCTTGAAACAATCCGGCATTTTCGTCTGTCTCTAATGACCTCGATGTCGACTGGACGTTAAAGTCCTAATCTTCCGTTCCTCATTCCTCCCCAAGTAATCTGGAGTATTAAGTTTTGATTCATACATTATACATTATAAATTCTATGAAATTTAATAAGTTTTTGTTACCTATAAAATTTAGTTCATGTGGTTTGCGACGTCTCGAAACTGACAATCTCATTTGTATAAAATGTGGCAAGTTTAGTCTTACCCCCCTCTCCATCCTCTGCATAAATTTCTGCAGACCCCCATGCTAACAGAATGAACGAAGGCGTGGCATACGTTTTATACTCAAGTCAGAAGTCATGATGAGACCCACTGCCAAGCCGGTTCTGGCTCACACAAGCTAATATAAATTGCTACATGTCACACAGTGTATAAAAGACAATGGATCATACCGTTAAAAAAGGAAAACATACAAAATTTAATAAATTACAGCAAGATTTAACGATGGCTATTTTGGAAAACTGAAGTTTTCGGACAAAATTGACAATATTGTGCATACTATGGAGTATTAGCCAAATGAAAATGTTTGTATTAATTGTGTATTTCAGAAAGTATGTCTTACATTTCACACATTCGATTTTTGTTGCAATTGAAACAAGCACATGTACTGTATAACACCGTCAAGACAGTTTCGAGAATATTTTCCGACACAAAATATTTATCATTTGGAGCACTCCCCCCTTCCCCTTTTCACTCTGACACTTTCATCCGTGTCAGTTTTAGCTGCTAATTGTGAAATGCACTGTATACAAATCTTGTACTTGGGTGTCTCTCTCACCTTGGCGCCCCAAGCGGCCGCTACTAATAATTGTGATACGTCTTGTACATAAGTCTGGCAGTTGTGCCGCATCTCGCGCTCTTCTCAGCTTGTGTCCCAAATGTCGGCTAGTGTCGTTTATGCCTTAAACAGACCCTGAACTCCATCGTGTCCAGCAGGGGCAAGTGTGCAGCGGTCCACTACGTCAAACTGAGCGATTTCCATGCGCCACGTCTGAATAAAACAATAGCGGATACAAGGGATTGACAGAAATAAAGGCTGGGGGGCGAGTCTGCAAAGGTTCGAATGAACCCTGAGTTTATGTTAGTACAAAATTAAAGCTTCGCCGAACGAAACGGCTAATAGCCCTTCAGCAGTGTGACAACCAAACAAGCATAAATTATGCAACGATTAATAAAGCAATATTCTTCATTGGGGTCGTCAACATTATCCTAAAATTGCCCAAACCTTCAGCTTATCAGAATAATAGACAATCTTTTATCAGAGTAATAGACAATCATTTCTAGAAGTGTCTGAGAGTTCTCTATTTAGTAAAAAGTTGTACTCCAGTTTCCAACGCAAGGTGAGAGGAGAGGGTGGCTAGTGCCTCCTCTTGCTCCCCCTCCACATTTGCGAAGTCCATGGCATATTAAAAAATTTAAAACAAAGAATAGGCCCATCTACGATAAGCAATACAGCATCTATCAACGCGCAAGCGAATTAAATTTGTGCAGTGGTATTTTTGAGCATGAGCTGTAAAAGAGAAAAGTATGTATGTTGGTAGTATTTTGTAGGAAAATGTGTTCATACAATATTATCCAATCAGGAAGAGTTTTACCACTGTGTCGCAAGGTGTGCTCTTTTCTTTAGCAAATACCTTGAATACGTTTTGAAATGGGCCACATACAGTCGAAAAATCTCAAAGTCGAAAGCGCGAGAATCGTTTGATTAAGTGCGACGACGCTGTGCATTTGCTCCAGGCAGTTTGCAATTTCTTCATATTTGAGCAACAATATAACATTACATTGTGCAACTATGGACTGTTCTTGTGAAAGATCACCCTTTTTGTAACAAACATAGCTGCATTTCAACCACCATATGCCCTGCTATCCAACAAAGAAGTTATCAGGACCCAATTATGGATTGCCCTTTTTTTACATAATCTATCAGGGCCATTCCTTGAGAACCTAAAAAAAGAACATTGTCCATCTGCTTATTACCTGATAAATTTGTTTTCACATTCTGCAATAAAATTACACTGGTCCTAGTTCATACATTCATGTTCACAAGAAACAGAACACCTTGAACGGCTAGAGATAGGACATTAGTACCACAAGGCGTGTACATTAGTATGTTCAGCAGAAATTATTAGCATTTGAATTTATTTATATTGAATGTATTTGTATTGCGAGTTCCACTGATCCTGATAACAATGGAGTTGCAACGATATGGAACAAGCCAATATTTTAACGATGTTAACAATACAGCAGCACACAATAATGTTAATTCATGAGAAAACTCATTGTAACCGCTTGGGACACTAGGAGGAATACAAACATATTACATGCATCAGAATTAACAATTATGTGTACACATTCAGATTAATAATATCAAAGTATTTCAGCAACAGTATAATATTACAGCAATAAACAGTTTCATTTATGCTTGCATTGCGTGGGTAACTCGGTTGTATAATAAAAACTTGCTCCTATGTACTAAACAATTCATTAATTGAATAGAACGACTTTTGTATTATGTATTCCTTCAGATTGCTCTTGAACTTTGATGTTTCAGGAGCAAGACTTTTCATGACACTGGGTAGAGCATTGTAAATTTTGATGCCTGTTTGACTCCTTTCTGTACAAGGTTTAGTTTGACTGGTTACTATGAAACTCCTCTTTTGACTTTGTGTTGTGACCGTGATATTCACTATTGGTTTTGAAGCGAGAGTGGTTTTTATTAATGAAACATAAAAGGGTGTATACGTACTGAGATATCATTGTAAATACCTGTAATTTCCTAAACAGATTCCTGCATGAGTGCCTTGCTTGCACACCACTCGTGATATGTATAGCTCTCTCCTGAGTAATAAAAACGTTTTTTTGCCAAGGGCTGATTGCCCCAAAAGATGATCCTGTAAGCCAAAAGTGCACGGAAATATCCAAAATAAGCAGCTCTTGTTGTTGTTGTCTTCAGTTCTGAGACTGGTTTGATGCAGCTCTCCATGCTACTCTATCCTGTGCCAGTTTCTACATCTCCCAGTACCTACTGCAACCTACATCCTTCTCAATCTGTTATTCATCTCTTGGTCTCCCTCTACGATTGTTACCCTCCACGCTGCCCTCCAATACTAAATTGGTGATCCCTTGATGCCTCAGCACATGTCCTACCAACCGATCCCTTCTTCTGGTCAAGTTGTGACACAAACTTATCTTCTCCCCAATCCTATTCAATACTTCCTCATTAGTTATGTGATCTACCCATCTAATCTTCAGCATTCTTCTGTAGCACTACATTTCGAAAGCTTCTATTCTCTTCTTGTCCAAACTATTTATCGTCCATGTTTCACTTCCATACATGGCTACACTCCGTACAAATACTTTCAGAATCGACTTCCTGACACTTAATTCTATACTCGATGTTAACAAATTTCTCTTCTTCAGAAACGCTTTCCTTGCCATTGCCAGTCTACATTTTATATCCTCTCTATTTCGACCATCATCAGTTATTTTGCTCCCCAAATAGCAAAACTCCTTTACTACTTTAAGAGTCTCATTTCCTAATCTAATGCCCTCAGCATCACGCGACTTAATTCGACTACATTCCATTATTCTCGTTTTGCTTTTGTTGATGTTCATCTTATATCCTCCTTTCAAGACACTGTCCATTCCGGTCAACTGCTCTTCCAAGTCCTTTGCTGTCTCTGAAAGAATTACAATGCCATCGGCGAACCTCGAAGTTTTTATTTCTTCTCCATGGATTTTAATACCTACTCCAAACTTATTCTTTTGTTCCCATTACTGCTTGCTCAATATACAGATTGAATAACATCATGAAGAGGCTGCAACCCTGTCTTACTCCCTTCCCAACCACTGCTTCCCTTTCATGTCCCTCGACTCTTATAACCGCCATCTGGTTTCTGTACAAATTGTTAATAGCCTTTCGCTCCCTATATTTTACCCCTGCCACCTTTAGAATTTGAAAGAGAGTATTCCAGTCAAAATTGTCAAAAGCTTTCTCTAAGACTACAAATGCTAGAAACGTAGGTTTGCCTTTCCTTAATCTTACTTCTAGGATAAGTTCGTAAAGTCATTGCCTCACATGCTCCAGTATTTCTACGGAATCCAAACTGATCTTCCCCGAGGTCAGCTTCTACTAGTTTTTCCATTCGTCTGTAAAGAATTCGAGTTAGTATTTTGCAGCTGTGGCTTATTAAACTGATAGTTCGGTAATTTTCACATCTGTCAACACCCGCTTTCTTTGAGATTGGAATTATTATATTCATCTTCAAGTCTGAGGGACTTTCGCCTGTTTCATACATCTTGCTCACCAGATGGTACAGTTTCGTCAGGAGTGGCTCTCCCAAGGTCGTCAGTAGTTCCAATGGAATGTTGTCTACTCCAGGGGCCTTGTTTCGACTCAGGTCTTTCAGTGCTCTGTCAAACTATTCACGCAGTATCGTATCTCCCATTTCATCTTCATCTACATCCCCTTCCATTTCCATAATATCCTTCCACCTTTCTGCTTTCCCTTCTTTGCTTAGAACTGGGTTTCCATCTGAGCTCTTGATATTCATACAAGTGGTCCTCTTTTCTCCAAAGGTCTCTTTAATTTTCCTGTAGGCAGTATCTATCTTACCCCAGTGAGATAAGCCTCTACATCCTTACATTTGTCCTCTAGCCATCCCTGCTTAGCCATTTTGCACTTCCTGTCGATCTCATTTTTGAGACGTCTGTATTCCTTTTTGCCTGCTTTTTGCCTGCTTCATTTACTGCATTTTTATATTTTCTCCTTTCATCAAAAGCAGCTCTTATGGCCTCCTTATCTGCAATTGATGCAGTTATGCGTGAGGCATATGTTGCAGAATGTAGCCTTTTTGCTAGATCTAGGATATGGTTGGACCAATTAAGTTTGCAGTCTGTGTACACACCCAGGAACTTAGCTGAGTCGACTTGCTTAATTTGTTGTCCTGGTTGTTTATGTGCCATGTGAAACTGTGCATAATGAGATTTTTTTTATATTTAGAGAGAGTCCATTACAGTAAAACCATTTCAGGATGCTATCAAATGTATTGTTTGCAGATATTTCCCAATTGTTCCCTGTTGCTTTATCAACTAGAAGAGAAGTATGGTGAGCGAATAGGGTGAACTTGCTCACTGATGTGGTGCAGTGCGGGAGCTTATTTATAAAGATAAGAAACAGCAAGGGCCCCAATACCGAGCCTTGAGGCGCTCCAGTGTTGACTGTGCCCCACTTGGATAAAGCTGGGATTCCATTACTGTCAGTAATTATTACCCTCTGTTTCCTATCTGTAAGGTACGATTTAATCCATGTCAACATTATTCCACTTAACGCATAGTAGTCTGCTTTATTTAACAGAATTTCGTGGTTGACACAGACAAAAGCTTTGGATAGGTCACATAGGATTCCAAGTGGTGCCAATTTTCTGTCAAGAGATCCGAGAGTTTGATTGGTGAAAGAGAAAATAACATCATCAATTGATAGGCCTTGCCGGAAACCAAACTGACATTGACTCAGAATGTTATGGGTGTTCAGGTGATTAAAAATTTTCCTGTATACCAGAATGTCGAGAGCCTTTGAAAAACTTGTTAGCAGTGATATTGAGTGGTAGTTTGTTATAAATCAGTTTTTTCACCTTTCTTGAAAAGTGGTTTCACACAGGCATATTTTAATCTAAGTGGAACAATACCTTGTTTTAGGGATTCATTAAAAATGTGACACAAGGGTGCATTTATATAGCCATGACAGTGCTTGAGTATCTTAGTTGAAATATTATCAACCCCACAAGAGTTTTTTGATTGAATCTCTCTGATTGTCTCATTGATCTCACTAATTGTTATGGGGGTTATCTGCATCTGGCAAACTCTGGCATTGTTAGCTTTGTGCAGAAGGGCTATCGTATCATCCACTGAGCCTTCACAGCCAATCTTTTCTGCAGCTGTTAAAAATGTTTATTGAAGATATTAGCAACTTCCTCAGTATTTTTTACAGTACTTCCATCCTGAATTAATTCTATGTATGTCATGTACTCCATTTTTTTACCACTCTCTCTTTATAACTTGCCAGATGGTTTTTGATTTGCTGTTTGAGTTATCAATTTCAGATGTTATGTACATAGTTTTGGATTTTTTTACTCTTTTTAAAATATTACAGTACAACAATCTATAGTCATCCTTTTTGATGGGATCATTAGATAGCCTTAGGGATTCATATAAACTTCTTTTTGTTCTACAGGAAGTTCTGATCCCTTTAGCAACCCAGGGTTTCCATTTTGCGGCCTGGAATTGTTTCTCAAGATTATTTTTGGAACTACAGTTTCAAATAATGACAAAAACTCATTAGAGAACAGTTTAAATTTTTCATTAATTTTCCTCTCCATAAATACAGGGGTCCAGTCGATATGCTGTTAGAGAAGGTTAAAGATTTCTAAGTTGACTGGCCTGACAGTTTTAAAAGAGTGTTTAGGTTTATCGCAGAGTTTGACATCATTTACTGTAAGCAGCTTACCATCACGATCTGACAGACCTATGAGAATTAGACTTCTGTATCTGCCCAGGAATATATTATCAATTAGGCTCTTACAAGTACTACTTACTCTAGTGGAAAAGTTAACTACAGAAATTAGGTTAAATGATTCTATCAGGTGTTCTAGTTCTCTTCTGCTGTTATTTGTAGTTAAGAACTTAACATTAAAATCACCTATGATACTTAAATCCTTGTGATTTGAATATAATTGGTTCAGAAGTTGTTCCATTTGGTTTAAAAAGATACATGTTTTCCCTGCAGGGGCTATAAAAACTGCCAAAATTATAAACGACTTATTATTTGTAGTAATTTCGGTTCCACAGTCTTCAAAGTGAGAATCTGCACTGTAAATACTCGTGTCTAGGGATTTATATTTTACATTAGTTTTAAAATAGATTGCAGTTCCTTTCTCCTTTATAGTTCTACAATAGCTGGCTGCTAATGAGTATCCATCAGTTTGAGGTATTTCAGTTCCATTTGTCATATGGTGATCTGTAAGACATATTATGTGTGCATAGACTACAGATTCAGCATCAATAATGTCGAGATTTAGAAGCTCCAGTTTGTTTCTGAGACCATTGATGTTTTAGTGGAACACACAGAGTTTACTGCTACCGTTATTTCTTGGTTCGTAGCTACACTTCGATAGCTTAGCATTTCCCCATAAACTCGGACTGTTTGGTAAAATATTACACCTCGGATTATCACCAGTCTTAACATTTGGCCTAAAAAAGCCTTAGAAACAGATTGCCGATGTTTGTCTAACAATACTGACCACGTGATTATCTCTTGAAGCTTATTTCCTATTTCACTCAGCACTTTATTCGCTACAAGGCGTTTTCCCAGGCCGTTTAGATGCAGTCCATGAGCAGTGTGAAATCGGCGGCCAATATAGTTTATATTCACTATAGTAGCGTTTTTGAAGTATTTAGCAATCGATTCATATTGTCATTAGTTGCATGTATTTCATGATTCATTGTGGTATTTCATGAAGATGTGGGATGTAGAGAACAACATTAGTATGAGTTAAGTCACTCAAACATTCCTTTAGCCCCTGACAGGCATTTGATGCTTCGATTTTAAAGATATCGTTAGATCCTCCAACTAGCACAATGTAATCATTTGTGGATAACTTACCGACTTCTGCCGTGTTTGTATGTTTACTCAACCTGGACCTGGTTTGATGAATCCCATAGCAGCAATCGTTGTAGATGTCTCATGTAGTATATGAGATGTGATTCCGCGCCCATGGCTGTCGGTAACAAACATCAATTTTCTTCTTGACTCTTCTTCCTTGGAGCTCTGAGATAGTGGGTGATGGAGTTGGGGAGTAGTTGCGTGTTGACCGGACTGATTATCTCCAGAGGTGATATTCTCCTTAACACCACTTATATGAATGTCTGTCATACACTGATTAAGTGTGTCTTCACCTATAAATTGTGATGAAAGGTTTTCGTCACTTTAAATACTATAATCCTTAGAACTGTTTTTCACTTGTATGGCTGGGAGCACTTATTTGCGATTTTTATATGCGAAGTCTCGGAGAGATCTGGACTGCTTTTCTTATCGAGTCTGCATAATTCACACTTCCACACTTGTACGTCTAGTTTGCCATATCGATAATGAAACATGCTTTTGTAGCACACACATATGGCACCATTTGTCTTTTTTGAACACTTTTTGCAAAGACTTGCACAAACGTTTTCGTTTTTATTCGATTTACTTTGGGTTTTATCGGTACTGAGTTCTTCTGATACACTAAATGCTTCATGCTGTATTACTTTTTGTTTTAAGTGCGTATTTCCTGAAGTAGCGCTAAAACAATTTCGGTACTGGATCTGCATTCGTTTAGCTGTAGGCCTAACTCTTTGCTTTCACATTTTGAGCAGAACCATATTTTCTGACTTAGATTAGCATTCACATTTCTGAGACGATGAATAGTGTTACAATTAAAACACACCAACCCTTTATTTGTTCTCTTTTTCTGGAGCACAGTTCCGCGTTTAAATTTTCAGAAACTACACGACAGTTGTACTCATGTGAAGACGTGCTTGCATCACACGAGTAATTCGCTTTTCTATTTGACTCACCCTCAATGTTTTCGGTAACTTTTGATACAAAGAAGCATGAAATACACTTATCATCACAATATATAGCAAAATTAACACATTTTGTACACTTTTCTACTTTATTTTTCGATTTACTTTCAGAGGTATATAGTTCACTACCTACACACAGCACCATATAAAGAGCGAGTTCGAGGTCAACATCGATAGCATTCATCTCACGCTAGGTGAGGAGAGCCGCACGTCATAGTGACGTAAGCACGCGTCGTCATGAGTTCCACGAGTTGTCGTATCTACTGTTGTGTGCATTCTGTATATATTAGTGATGGGCTAAATTGCGATTTTCCGATATCAGTGATTTCTGTGAATGCTACTTTTCAGTATCTGCTATTCTTAACTGTGATTTGTCGCAATTAAGAGTCGCAGTTAAGGAAGGTAGGTCACGTATCCCTCCGCCACTGCTATTTCTGCGATTTCTGCTACTTCCGCGATTTCTGTGACTTCTGCTACTTCTGCGATTTTTGTGACTTCTGCGATTTCTGTGACTTCTGCGATTTCTGCGACTTACAACCGTATTAAAAAGTTACATCTGCTCACACAGAAAATTGCATCTTAACAAATCTGTCATTGGTAAGTAAGTTTTACGTTTGTTCTTCCGTTGGCTTTAATTACGTATTAAAGAAACAACTGTGAAAATATTAATAGTGTAATTAATATGTAAGTAGCCATATAGTAGCGTATAGTTCGTGTTTAGAAAATTAATTCTAACATATTGTTATGTTCACAGGTACCTGAACTACATTTCAGTCACTCAGTAAATTGATAACTCAAAATATCATTGTCAACAGATTTGGAGAAATTGCCACTGCATCTTTAGACCGTTTTCGTCAGACGAGAGGTTAGTTTCTAAGTGTTTCGATGGACTTAATTACTTCAGTGAGATCGTTCTTGCAAATGTGAAATATACCCCATTGAGTGGCTTACATTACAGCAAATATTAGCAATCTACTCTGTCAATTATATTGCTTGTAATTAGTGACAGCAAAAATTGTTTAATAATCCTTGTAATTTTGCAGACACAATTCTGACTCTTGATTACTGGTTGCTGTACGTATCCATCCACATCAAGGCTATTGAGAGAGACTCGTGAAGATTCAAGACAGCTCTTAGAGGATTTGCAGTTTAAAAGTGACATAATTCTGAAATAAGTGTGCAGATGAGTGATTAAACTGTGTTTTATTGAAGTTGTTATGCGATTTTAAAGGATTAATAAGTGTTAAATGCAGTGATTGAATAATGAAAATCTCATTTTCCAAATGTTTAAGCCGTCGTATACCCGTAATTTTCCGCCACATATTTACTGGTAAACACTAGTTGAAGAGTGACATGCCGCCGCCCCCCCCCCTCCACAATCTTGGTGTGACACTGACCTGTAACATAGCCCGAGGTATAGTGTATGCATATTGAGGCTGTTGATATGAAAGTGGGAAGTACAGATCTTCCAATTAAATCAGGAATATCTTAAGTGCATTACTTGAAAGTAACACAGGAAAAGCTTACTTATGTAGGTGGTTGTAGTGTCGGCAAAAAGTTCGTGTGTGTGAAGTTGCCATGTAGAACACGAAGGGCAAAACTTTTATCCCGAGTCTTGAACTGTACCGGAATAAAAGTGAGGCATTCATATGACTCAATAATGCTGTTTTCAGTTCACTACACTTATACAGATGTCTGAGTTCTGCTGTGTTAACATTGCAAAGTCCTGTAGACATGTGGAGTATTAACCAAAATTGGGAGAAAAAGGCAATGTTGCTTCTTATTAATATAATACATTCAGAGTCACAACTGTGTTTGACCAATCATAACTGATGCTGAATGTGCATGTTGTCATATAATGTGAAGGGCTTATTTCAATAGTGGTACAAGTCCATTACCTCCACTTTTCTGTCTATAATGCTTCTGAAATTAATGATCCAAACAAACATTAATAAAGGTTCATTTCTAGCAAGAAGCCATATGCTTGAATATTTCTGGTATCTCAACTGTAGATTTTTCAGCGCTCATTTAACTTTACGAATCCGTATCTCGAAATTAACAAAAATGGACTTGTACCACTAATGAAAGAAGTCCTTCATACGCACACACAGCACACCGATCTCGTGAGGCACAAGGCTCTTATAACGAAGTACGTACATCGTTCAACAGATGGCACTAGGAAAAGAATGTTAACTGCGCTTTTTAGTTGCTACTTACGACTCTTAGTTGCGATTTGTCACTGAAATCGCAGAAAGCAGTATGGAATTCGGCCAACAGATGGCTCACGGCGTTTATTGTGAAATGATACTTGCAACTGCTAACTGTGACTGAAATCGCAGCTAGATTTTGTAAAGTTGTTACTGTGATATCTGTGACTTCTCAATCGCTGTGATTTCTAACAGATACGCGATTTCCTGCCCACCACTAGTATATATCGTCTGTTGTGTGCTTCTTGAATCTGCATTGTTAATCGTTTATGTGCTTTGATTGTCCGGTGTTGCTAGCGTGTACGTCGTTTTGAACATGAGGTGTAACGGAGATGAGAGAACTTTCGAGCAGATCCATGAAGATAGTCTGAAAGATTTCACTATATTTCTTAGTTGATTTACAACACGAAGGCAAAATTAAATGGAACTAGATGGTTTAATGTTTCTAGCAACATTCGGAATTATCTTCAGAACCACTTCAGTTTCTCAGTTTAACGTTTCTGCCCACATGAATTATGTACAATTCATTGGATTTTATAAAAATACGAAAGATTTTAATTTCTTCCTATTTTACGTTTTTACCCACATGATTTATTCAATATTAATCGGATTGAAAACATGACTAGACACTTTTTTAACTTTCGTTGTGGTTATGATTCCTTCATTCAGATACTCGTTACATTCACGAAACACACAATAACATCTCACAGTCTTTGGATTGTAGCTTAATAATTAATTACTTCACTTTTCTGTCCACACGATTTATGCACGATTCATCGGATTTAAAAAGAATGACAAGCTTTTTTTTATTTCGTTATGGTTCCTTCGCTCAGACATTAATTATGTTCATGAAATACACAATAACATCGCAAATTGTTGGTATTACATTTAACAATTCATTCAGCTGGGATGAGCATATCACACAACTCCTGCCACTTCGTTTGTACCCATGTATTTACATTTAGCTTTGACGTTATCGGTACAACTGCGAAGGTCGATTACGTACCCATTTAGTCGATTTAGGATAATTACGTCACGATGACGTAGCGTTAAATCATTGTGACGTAGGGTTCTCCTCACCTAGCGTGAGATGAATGCTAAGCGCGGCTGTCGTCGCTATGAGCCGAAGATAATGGATCAATGTGACTTGAGCAGACGTGCAGGATGCCTCACAGACTTATCAGTGTGACTTGAGCTGACGTGCAGGATGCCTCACGATCCGTACTGTAAAATCAGTGAGTTTGAAAGAGGGCATGTTATTGGCATGAGAGAATGTGATGCATCCATACCGGAAAATGCTGCTCGTGTGGAACGACTAATTTGAAGAAACATGCTAGACAACAATGGTGTATAGAACGTCGTCACTGGGAGCACGAATGGCACCACATAGTGTTTTCGGACGAATTTACGTTTTGTTTGTAAACGATGGGCGCATTTTGGTTAGCCACAGACAGGGGGAGCGGCATCACGGTGACTGCATTCACATAAGTGCCACCTCAAGGCCTTTTGATGTGGGGTGCTATTGAGTACAACCACAAATTACAATGTGTGGGACTTGGTGAAACGATGGGTGCAGTGCTGTGACCCAATGCCAGTCACCACAGAAGAACTTTGGAACCAGGAGAATGCAGCATGGATGGCTTTTCCACAGGAACAAGTTATCAAGGCCCATGGCGTACCCTCTGCCTACTAGGCAACAGGACATATGCTGAATCGAGGTGACTGAAAGACAATCATTTCTGCAGAACATATTAATGTACATATCCTGTGAATATGAATGTCCATTCTCTATTCGTTCAAGATGTTGTTTTTCTCTGAACATGAGTGTAGTGTTGACTGATGTATAATAATGGATGCAAGTTTCGCTCAGTGTTACTTGAGCAGACATGCAGGATGCCTCACGATCCGTACTGACAAATCAGTGAGTTTGAAAGAGGGCATGTTATTGGCATGAGAGAATGTGATGCATCCATACCGGAAAATGCTGCTCATGTGGGACGACTAATTTGCATAAACATTGACTGATCTGGCCTTGCAACATTAACCAAAACGGCCTTGCTGTGCTGGTACTGCGAACGGCTGAAAGCAAGGGGAAACTACAGCCGTAAATTTTCCCGAGGACATGCAGCTTTACTGTATGATTAAATGATGATGACGTCCTCTTGGGTAAAATATTCTGGAGGTAAAATAGTCCCCCATTCGGATCTCCGGGCGGGGACTACTCATGAGGACGTCGTTATCAGGAGAAAGAAAACTGCTGTTCTACAGATCGGAGCGTGGAATGTCGGATCCCTTAATGGGGCAGGTAGGTTAGAAAACTTAAAAAGGGAAATGGATAGGTTAAAGTTAGATATAGTGGGAATTAGTGAAGTTCGGTGGCAGGAGGAACAAGACTTTTGGTCAGGTGAATACAGGGTTATAAATACAAAATCAAATAGGGGTAATGCAGAAGTAGGTCTCATAATGAATAAAAAAATAGGAGTGTGAGGGTAAGCTACTACAAAAAGCATAGTGAACGCATTATTGTGGCCAAGATAGACACAAAGCCCATGCCTACTACAGTAGTACAAGTTTATATGCCAACTAGCTCTGCAGATGATGAAGAAATTGATGAAATGTATGACGAGACAAAAGAAATTATTCAGGTAGTGAAGGGAGACGAAAATTTAATAGTCATGGGTGACTGGAATTCGTCAGTAGGAAAAGGGAGAGAAGGAAACATAGTAGGTGATTATGGATTGGGGCTAAGAAATGAAAGAGGAAGCCATCTGGTAGAATTTTGCACAGAGCATAACTTAATCATAGCTAACACTTGGTTCAAGAATCATAAAAGAAGGTTGTATACATGGAAGAATCCTGGAGATACTAAAAGGTATCAGATAGATTATATAATGGTAAGACGGAGATTTAGGAATCAGGTTTTAAATTGTAGGACATTTCCAGGGGCAGATGTGGACTCTGACCACAATCTATTGGTTATGACCTGTAGGTTAAAACTGAAGAAACTGCAAAAAGGTGGGAATTTAAGGACATGGGATCTGGATAAGCTGAAAGAACCAAAGGTTGTACAGAGTTTCAAGGAGAGCATAAGGGAACAATTGACGGCAATGGGGGAAAGAAATACAGTAGAAGAAGAATGGGTAGCTCTGAGGGATGAAGTAGTGAAGGCAGCAGAGGATAAAGTAGGTAAAAAGACGAGGGCTAGTAGAAATCCTTGAGTAACAGAAGAAATATTGAATTTAATTGATGAAAGGAGAAAACATAAAAATACAGTTAATGAAGCAGGCAAAGAGGAATACAAATGTCTCAAAAACGAGATCGACAGGAAGTGCAAAATGGCTAAGCAGGGATGGCTAGAGGACAAATGTAAGGATGTAGAAGCTTATCTCATTAGGGGTAAGGTAGATACTGCCTACAGGAAAATTAAAGTGACCTTTGGAGAGAAGAGCACCACGTGTATGAATATCAAGAGCTCAGATGGCAACCCAGTTCTAAGCATAGAAGGGAAGGCAGAGAGGTGGAAGGAGTATATAGAAGGTTTATACAAGGGCGATGTACTTGAGGACAATATTATGGAAATCGAAGAGGATGTAGATGAAGACGAAATGGGAGTTACGATAGTGCGTGAAGAGTTTGACAAAGGACTGAAAGACCTGAGTCGAAATAAGGCCCCGGGAGTAGACAACATTCCATTAGAACTACTGACGGCCTTGGGAGAGCCAGTCATGACAAAACTCTACCAGCTGGTGAGCAAGATGTATGAGACAGGTGAAATACCCTCAGACTTCAAGAAGAATATAATAATTCAAATCCCAAAGAAAGCAGGTGCTGACAGATGTGAAAATTACCGAACTATCAGTTTAATAAGTCACAGCTGCAAAATACTAACGCGAATTCTTTACAGATGAATGGAAAAACTGGTAGATGCGGACCTCGGGGAGGATCAGTTTGGATTCCGTAGAAATGTTGGAACATGTGAGGCAATACTGACCTTATGACTTATCTTAGAAGAAAGATTAAGAAAAGGCAAACCTACGTTTCTAGCATTTGTAAACTTGGAGAAAGCTTTTGACAATGTTGACTGGAATACTCTCTTTCCAATTCTAAAGTTGGCAGGGGTAAAATACAGGGAGCGAAAGGCTATTTACAATTTGTACAGAAACCAGATGGCAGTTATTAGAGTCGAGGGGCATGAAAGGGAAGCAGTGGTTGGGAAAGTAGTGAGACAGGGTTGTAGCCGCTCCCCGATGTTATTCAATCTGTATATTGAGCAAGCAGTAAAGCAAACAAAAAAAATTTGGAGTAGGTATTAAAATTCATGGAGAAGAAGTAAAAACTTTGAGGTTCACCGATGACATTGTAATTCTGTCTGAGACGGCAAAAGACTTGAAGGGCAGTTGAACGGAATGGACAGTGTCTTGAAATGAGGATATAAGATGAACATCAACAAAATCAAAACGAGGATAATGGAATGTAGTCAAATTAAATCGGGTGATGTTGAGGGAATTAGATTAGGAAATGAGACTCTTAAAGTAGTAAAGGAGTTTTGCTATTTGGGGAGCAAAATAACTGATGATGGTCGAAGTAGAGAGGATATAAAATGTAGACTGGCAATGGCAAGGAAAGCGTTTCTGAAGAAGAGAAATTTGTTAACATTGAATATAGATTTATGTATCAGTAAGTCGTTTCTGAAAGTATTTGTTTGGAGTGTAGCCAGGTATGGAAGTGAAACATGGACGATAACTAGTTTGGACAAGAAGAGAATAGAAGCTTTCGAAATGTGGTGCTACAGAAGAATGCTGAAGATTAGATGGGTAGACCACGTAACTAATGAAGAGGTATTAAATAGGATTGGGGAGAAGAGAAGTTTGTGGCACAACTTGACTAGAAGAAGGGATCGGTTGGTAGGACACGTTTTGGGGCATCAAGGGATCACAAATTTAGCATTGGAGGGCAGCGTGGAGGGTAAAAATCGTAGAGGGAGACCAAGAGATGAATACACTAAGCAGATTCAGAAGGATGTATGTTGCAGTAGGTACTGGGAGATGAAGCAGCTTGCACAGGATAGAGTAGCATGGAGAGTTGCATCAAACCAGTCTCAGGACTGAAGACAACAACAACAACAACAACAACAGTTTCGCCCACAGTTCCGAAACGACACAAAAAGTCCTATCGATTCTGACTAAACAGCGCTGCTGGAAGATTATGCTGGATGCGTTATGGGTTAACAATTGACAATCCTGACACCAGTCACACACAGTTTTTGTGCAGGATATTGTGTCCACGTTCAGTTGAGATGCCTATTGTTCCTATTATCTTGCGCACTTTCGGCAATGCTGCATCACAATGTTATGTGTTTTGTCATCGACCTCCGTTGTAGTGACCTTAACTTAGCAGTGAGCATCTTTCATCCTTATAGCTTATACTGACACGTAGAAACTCATTAATCTGAAAGTATTTGTGTAGAACCCCAAGCACTTTTAAACTGTTTTGATCAGTTCTTCAGCCTAAGCCTTAAACCGAAACACCGAATAACCCAAACCTTGTTAATTTTTCCCATGTTTCTTAGCAGCTGTTACAGTAACCACTTTAGACAGCTGTCAACAGTTATCTTCCCGAAGTTCTAAAGCAAGGATTATTTGCAATCGGTACAAGAATTACGCTTATCAACAACAGCATTTGATAAAATTCTCTGATTTACCAGACCTACCAAACGACACTACACCTTTATTACTAACTTCTACATAGTACAACTCCCTTTCCCTTACACTAGAAAAAGACACCAGGGAAAAATTACTACCTGTATGCCTCTATGTCTCTCTCATGCTAGGCCCGCATAATGCCTCTTTAATTGAGTGTTACTGCACATTATCGGTAACGAAAGTTAATACGAAAAAGTGACTGAAAACAACGAATGATCTCTTATTGGTATATACACACTATTGGTAACTGTTCTTGTTAAGATTGCAATTTTAATGATTCTCTGTGTGACTTGCGCTAAATGCTGTATCCTCAAAGAGTAAAACAGGTGTTTTTGTTCAATTGTTCTGTTACGCCTTTCAGTTTAATAAAAACCAACTAATAGTTTTTAACTTTACGTGTTTTATTTTATCGTAAGAAACTACTACACCCCTGGAAATTGAAATAAGAACACCGTGAATTCATTGTCCCAGGAAGGGGAAACTTTATTGACACATTCCTGGGGTCAGATACATCACATGATCACACTGACAGAACCACAGGCACATAGACACAGACAACAGAGCATGCACAATGTCGGCACTAGTACAGTGTATATCCACCTTTCGCAGCAATGCAGGCTGCTATTCTCCCATGGAGACGATCGTAGAGATGCTGGATGTAGTCCTGTGGAACGGCTTGTCATGCCATTTCCACCTGGCGCCTCAGTTGGACCAGCGTTCGTGCTGGACATGCAGACCGCGTAAGACGATGCTTCATCCAGTCCCAAACATGCTCAATGGGGGACAGATCCGGAGATCTTGCTGGCCAGGGTAGTTGACTTACACCTTCTAGAGCACGTTGGGTGGCACGGGATACATGCGGACGTGCATTGTCCTGTTAGAAGAGCAAGTTCCCTTGCCGGTCTAGGAATGGTAGAACGATGGGTTCGATGTCGGTTTGGATGTACCGCGCATTATTCAGTGTCCCCTCGACGATCACCAGAGGTGTACGGCCAGTGTAGGAGATCGCTCCCCACACCATGATGCCGGGTGTTGGCCCTGTGTGCCTC
This sequence comes from Schistocerca gregaria, assembly GCF_023897955.1. Taxonomy (NCBI): domain Eukaryota; kingdom Metazoa; phylum Arthropoda; class Insecta; order Orthoptera; family Acrididae; genus Schistocerca; species Schistocerca gregaria. The sequence continues at coordinate 520,053,768 of NC_064924.1, forward strand.
GGTCGTATGCAGTCCTGATTGTGGCGCTCACCTGCACGGCGCCAAACACGCATACGACCATCATTGGCACCAAGGCAGAAGTGACTCTCATCGCTGAAGACGACACGTCTCCATTCGTCCCTCCATTCACGCCTGTCGCGACACCACTGGAGGCGGGCTGCACGATGTTGGGGCGTGAGCGGAAGACGGCCTAACGGTGTGCGGGACCGTAGCCCAGCTTCATGGAGACGGTTGCGAATGGTCTTCGCCGATACCCCAGGAGCAACAGTGTCCCTAATTTGCTGGGAAGTGGCGGTGCGGTCCCCTACGGCACTGCGTAGGATCCTACGGTCTTGGCGTGCATCCGTGCGTCGCTGCGGTCCGGTCCCAGGTCGACGGGCACGTGCACCTTCCGCCGACCACTGGCGACAACATCGATGTACTGTGGAGACCTCACGCCCCACGTGTTGAGCAATTCGGCGGTACGTCCACCGAGCCTCCCACATTTCCCCTATACGCCCTCGCTCAAAGTCCGTCAACTGCACATACGGTTCACGTCCACGCTGTCGCGGCATGCTACCAGTGTTAAAGACTGCGATTGAGCTCCGTATGCCACGGCAAACTGGCTGACACTGACGGCGGCGGTGCACAAATGCTGCGTAGCTAGCGCCATTCGACGGCCAACACCGCCGTTCCTGGTGTGTCCGCTGTGCCGTGCGTGTGATCATTGCTTGTACAGCCCTCTCGCAGTGTCCGGAGCAAGTATGGTGGGTCTGACACACCGGTGTCAATGTGTTCTTTTTTCCATTTCCAGGAGTGTAAAATTACGTCAGGTTATGGGCCCAGATATGTTTTAAATAAACGGAATCTGCAATAAATACCTGGCCCCAAGTGTAATCTCACGTAAAGTTAAGCCGAGAAGGCAGCTGAAGCGGGAAAATATCATATTCCTGTACTCGACGGAACGAATTTCAACAATTGGAAATTTAGGATAGAAATTGTCCTTGAGGGATTGGAACTATTACCATTTGGGCAAGCGAATTATCTAAAAAAGGTGGAATTTGTCGATGGAGAGAACACACAGCCTGCCGCAAAGGGAACAAAAAAAGTGGTTCTGAGCACTATGGGACTTAACTTCTGAGGTCATCAGTCCCCCAGAACTTAGAACTACTTAAACCTAACTAACCTAAGGACATCACACACATGCATGCCTGAGGCAGGATTCGCACCTACGACAGTAGCGATCGCGCGGTTCCAGACTGAAGCGCCTAGAACCGCTCGACTACAACGGCCGGCCAAAGGGAACACGATTGACTTTCAGCTAAACAAGATCGTAAAGGTAAGTCTCATATTGTTCAACGCATTGCCGACAGTCACTTGGAATACGTGAAAGATAAGGTAACTTCTTTTGATTTATGGACCTCACTGTGCAATACGTTCGAGAGAACAGGAATTGCTGGTAAACTTCTGTTGAGAAAACAATTGTTAACTATGAAATTTAACGCAACAAATAATTTGCTACGTAACCACTTTCTTAAGTTTGATAAACTGATTCGTGATTTACGTTCGACTGGAGCTACTGTCGAAGAAACGGACATAGTGTGCTATTAGCTTTTAACGATGCCTACGGAATACAACGTAGTGGTCACTGCAATCGAAACGCTCTCAATGAAAGATTTGACGCTGAGCTTCGTGAAAAATAGGCTACTGGATGAAGAATCGAAGCGGAAGGGAGTCGTCGGAAAAAAGAAAAATGATGAAACACCGCCCCCTACAGCTTTTCAGACTCAAGGGTAAGAAGTCAACAAAGAACTTCCTACAACTTTACTTGCCACCGTTGCGGGAAGCCTGCACACAAAAGGGCTAATTGTAAAGTTAAGGTACCAAACAAGAACTCAGGAATCAGCAACTGTGTGGTCGTAGCTAACGTCAAAGAGGAAGATGGGTTTTGTTTTGCAGCATCAAATGAAGATCAGTCAACGAACAAAATAAATTTGTTCTTGGACTCTGGAGCAACGGAACATCTCATTAACAGTAAGATACCTCTCACTAATTTAAGCAAACTGGAACAGCCAATCAAAGTCAGATTAGCTAAGTCAGACATTTTTCTTGAGGCTAAAGTAAAAGAAGAAATTAAAGTCACTAGTGTGGTAAAGGGAAATTCAGATAACGAATAAAGATTTTTTATTTGTGCCTGATATTAATTACATTACTGGCCATTAAAATTGCTACACCACGAAGACGACAGACGCGAAATTTAACCGACAGGAAGAAGATGCTGTGATATGCAAATGATTAGCTTTCCAGAGTATTCACACAAGGTTGGCGCCGCTGGCGACACCTACAACGTGCTGATACGAGGAAAGTTTCCAGACGATTTCTCATACACAAATAGCAGTTGACCGGTGTTGCCTGGTGAAACGCTGTTGTGATGGCTCGTGTAAGGAGGAGAAATGCATACCATCACATTTCCGACTTTGATAAAGGTCGGATTGCAGCCTATCGCGATTGCGGTTTATCGTATCATGACTTATCAGAATATGGAATCGGTGGGTTCAGGAGGGTAATACGGAACGCCGTGTTGGATCCCAACGGCTTCGGATCACTAGCAGTCGAGATGACAGGCATCTTATCCGCATGGCTGTAACGGATCGTGCAGCCACGTCTCGATCCCTGAGTCAACAGATGGGGACGTTTGCAACACAACAACCATCTGCACGAACAGTTCGCCGACGTTTGCAGCAGCATGGACTATCAACCCGGAGACCATGGCTGCGGTTACACTTTACGCTGCATCACAGACAGGAGCGCCTGCGATTGTGTACTTAACGACGAACCTGGGTGCACGAATAGCAAAACCTCATTTTTTCGGATGAATCCAGGTTCTGTTTACAGCATCATAATGGTAGCATCCGTGTTTGGTGACATCGCGGTGAACGGACATTGGATGCGAGATGGTATGGGGTGCCATTGCTTACACGTCTCGGTCACCTCTTGCTCGCATTGACGGCACTTTGAACAGTGGACGTTACATTTTAGATGTGTTACGACCCGTGGCTCTACCCTTCATTCGATCCCTGCGAAACCCTACATTTCTGAAGGATAATGCACGACCGCATGTTGCAGGTCCTGTAAGGGGCCTTTCTGGATACAGAAAATGTTCGACTGCTGCCCTGGCCAGCACATTCTCCAGATTCTCACCAATTGAAAACGTCTGGTCAATGTTGGCCTAGCAACTGGCTCGTCACAATACGCCAGTCACTACTCTTGATGAATTGTGGTAACGTCTTGAAGCTGCATGGGCAGCTGTACCTGTACACGCCATCCAAGCTCTGTTTGACTCAATGCCCAGGCGTATCAAGGCCGTTATTACGGCCAGAGGTGGTTGTTCTGGGTACTGATTTCTCAGGATCTATGCACCCAAATTGCGTGAAAATGTAATCACTTGTCAGTACTAGTATAATAAATTTGTCGAATGAATACCCGTTTATCATCTGCATTTCTTTTTAATGGCCAATAGTGTATAATTTGCTGTCTGTTAGAAAACTGGAAACGAATGATTTTAGTATCACGTTTGAAAGGGCTCAAGGTTTAATTAAAAAAGGAAAAGAAACTGTTGCCATTACAAATAGGAATGAATCTCAGTTATACGAGGTGCATTCAAGTTCTAAGGCCTCCGATTTTATTGTCTCCAGACTGGAAAGAGATAGAAACATGCGCATTGTTTTAAAATAAGGCCGCGTTCATTGTCAATACCTCCCAGAGATGGCTTCACCGTACGGCAGATGGAATTTTACCGCCAGCGGCGAGAATGAGAACTGTTTTAAATACTTAAAATGGGGACGTTTTCCTTACTTGAACAGCGTGCAATCATTTGTTTTCTGAATTTGCGTGGTGTGAAACCAATTGAAATTCATCGACAGTTGAAGGAGACATGTGGTGATGGAGTTATGGATGTGTCGAAAGTGCGTTCGTGGGTGCGACAGTTTAATGAATGCAGAACATCGTGTGACAACAAACCGAAACAACCTCGGGCTCGCCCAAGCCGGTCTGACGACATAATCGAGAAAGTGGAGAGAATTGGTTTGGGGGATCGCCGAATGACTGTTGAACAGATCGCCTCCAGAGTTGGCATTTCTGTGGGTTCTGTGCACACAATCCTGCATGACGACCTGAAAAGTGCCATCCAGGTGGGTGCCACGAATGCTGACGGACGACCACAGAGCTACCCGTGTGGCATGTTGCCAAGCAATGTTGACGCGCAACGACAGCATGAATGGGACTTTCTTTTCGCTGGTTGTGACAATGGATGAGACGTGGATGCCATTTTTAAATCCAGAAACAAAGCGCAAGTCAGCTCAATGGAAGCACACAGATTCACCGCCACCAAAAAAATTTCGGGTAACCGCCAATGCTGCGAAATGATGGTGACCATGTTCTGGGACAGCGAAGGCGTAATCCTTACCCATTGCGTTCCAAAGGGCACTACGGTAACAGATGCAGCCTACGAAAATGATTTTAACAACAAATTCCTTCCTGCACTGCAACAAAAACGTCTGGGAAGGGCTGTGCGTGTGCTGTTTCACCAAGACAACGCACCCGCACATCGAGCTAACGTTACGCAACAGTTTCTTCGTGATAACAACTTTGAAGTGATTCCTCATGCTCCCTACTCACCTGACCTGGCTCCTAGTGACTTTTAGCTTCATCCAACAATGAAAGACACTCTCCGTGGCCGCACATTCACCACCCGTGCTGCTATTGGCTCAGCGATTTTCCAATGGTCAAAACAGACTCCTAAAGAAGCCTTCGCCGCTGCCATGGAATCATGGCGGCAGCAGCGTTGTGAAAAATGTGTACGTCTGCAGGGCGATTATGTCGAGAAGTAAGACCAGTTTCATTGATTTCGGGTGAGTAGTTAATTAGAAAAAAAATTGGAGGTCTTAGAACTTGAATGCACCTCGTATGTTCTAAATTTTTTGCAACGAAAAGCCTTGTCAGCTGCTTCAGCTGCAACTAATGCGAAACTGTGGCGTAGCAGAATAGGCCACATGAGTAATGATAACATGAAACGCCTCCAGTCACAAGTTGATGGTATGGAACTGGATACTTCAACAAACCCAACGGAACAATGTTCACATTGTGTGTTGATGGAAACCAATCACAGCTGCCACACAATCACAATAGGAAACGTGCCACCAGACCTCTTCAGTTGATCCACAGTGATTTGTGTGGGCCAATTGCACCGCAATTGTTCGACGGAAAGAAGTAAGCGCTCATGTTCGTCGACGACTTTACACATTTCACTGTGGCGTGTGCACTGGAAGCGAAGTCAGAGGTCTCTCACTACCTGAAGATGTTTCACGCCATGCCTACAGCTCATTTCAAATTGAAGATTAGCAGATGACAGTGGTCGTGAATACATGCCAAATGAATTGAAACAGTTTTTTGAATACCAAGGAATACAGTTTGAGTTTACAGTCAGATATACTCCTCAGCAAAATAGTGTTTCAGAGTGAATAACACAACTATTATTGAGAAAGCTCGTTGTATGATGCTTCAGTGTAAATTAGATAAAATGTTCTTGTCAGAAGCTGTTCGTAATGCCGTGTACCTGCTTGATACAAGTCCTACCGCAGCTTTGGAAGGAAAGGTGCGTTGCAGCTTTGTGGTATAACGAGAAGCCTAATTTGAGTACGCTGAGAGTATTCGGATGTATTGCTTATCTACTGGTACCAAAGGAATTGAGGACAGGGAAATTTGAAGGCAAGTCCTTAAAATGCTATTTCGCTGGTTACTGTCCTAAAGGGCTACAGGCTTTGGTGTCCAAAGCAAGGAAAAATAGTCACAGGAAGGAACATTGCTTTCTACAAAGAAAGATTTGACGTTGAAAGTAAACCAGCTCAGGACTGGATCCCAGAATCTGTACAGGAATCATCCGAGAAGGGTGATAATGAAGAAGACATCGTCGAAGAAGATGCCAAACCAAGTGATGGGGGTCATGAAAGAATTACCATACCAGAACTGACCAGTGACGAAGAGGAAGCTGAAAATTTTTAGGAGCTGTTCGATGTTCTACCAGAAAGAGGAACCCTCCTAAATATCTGAAAGACTATGCTGTTCTTGCACTCAATGCTGATTCATTTGTGAATGACGTTCCGAAAAGTTACAAGGAAATTGCAAATCGTGAAGATAAGAAACAATGGTATAAAGCTGTACAGGATAAAACTGACTCTATAAAGGAGAACAACACTTGGATCTTTGTTAAATTACCATCTGGAAGGAAGACTATTGGCAGTGAGTGAGTGTTCAAATTAAAAAAGGACAAGGATGGAAATATCATAAGACACAAGACTAGATTTGTGGCAAAAGGATGTTCACAGAAAAGGGGATTTGACTACGATGAAACACATGCAACAGTGGCTCGACTTGCAACTGTTAGAATAATGCTAGTTGTTGCAATCTAACTACGACTGGTTCTGGAACAATTTGATGTCGCCAAAGCTTTTCTTCATGGATTACTCAAGGAGGAAATATACATGACTATTCCCGAAGGAGGGGTATTCCAGCAGAATTGAAAGACACAACTGGTTTGGTCTGCAGATTACAGAAATATTTATACGGCTTAAAGCAAGCACCACTAGCATGGAATCACTCTATTCATACCTTTCTTATGTCTATACCATTCACTCAGTCAGAAGCAGATATATGTCTTTACTATATAATTTTAAAGGAAGTTGTCATTTGTGCTCTATGTTGATGACATTTTGATGGCAGGAAATAATAGAGAGGAAATGGACAGAGTGAAATTTAAGTTAAAGCAGAAGTTCAAAATAAAGGAACTGGGAGAACCACAATCATACTTGGGAATCAAGATTTCTCTGAAGAACGGAGAAATGTATCTGTGCCAAACATCATATTTAAAGAATTTGCTACAACGATTCGACATACAAGATTATAATCCGGTCAAGACGCCTATGGAAGTTAAACTGGAAATCAATGAAGGAAAAATGATCGACAAGCCCTGTAGAGAGATGATTGGATGTTTCATGTACGTAACGACAGCAACAAGACCTGATTTGTGTGCTGTGGTCAACTTCTTGAGCAGATACCAAAACAATCCATCGGAACAACTCTGGAAAAGCTTGAGATATGTCAAAGGTTCAAATGGCTCTGAGCACTATGGGACTTAACATCTATGGTCATCAGTCCCCTAGAACTTAGAACTATTTAAACCTAACTAACCTAAGGACATCACACAACACCCAGAGATATGTCAAAGGAACCGTCAATATGAGACTGCATTATCGAAAGGGGAATCAAGAAGTTCTTCTGGCCTATGCTGATGCGAACTGGAATAGAAAAGATAACGTAAATCTACCTCTGGTTATTTATTAAAATGTTTTGGAAACACCGTCTGTTGGGCAACAAAGAAACAGAATAGTGCTGCTTTGTCTTCTACAGAGGCAGAATATGTAGCTCTGGCGAGAGCTGCAGCTGAGTTACTCTTGGTTAAATATTTGCTGGGCGATATTCAGATTCCACTCCAGCTAGCAATTCGTATATTTGAGGATTATCAGTCCTGTATACGGTTACTGAAAACATGGGAACATCGACGGCTGAGACGCGTCAAATAGTTCAAATGGCTCTGAGCACCATGGGACTTAACATGCGAGGTCATCAGTCCCCTAGAACTTAGAACTACTTAAACCTAACTAACCTAAGGGCATCACACACATCCATGCCCGAGGCAGGATTCGAACCTGCGACCGTAGCGGTGGCGCGGTGCCAGACTGTAGCGCATAGAACAACCGCTCGGCCACTTCGGCCGGCGAGACACGTCAATCTTAAATATAATTTTGTGCGTCAACTTCACCACAGCAGGGTCATCACGGCCGAGCATGTACGTTCGGAGGACCAGATTGCAGATTTGCAGATATTTTTACTAAAGGCTTACCAGCTCCTAGATTCATTGCTTTGAGGAGCTTTTAGGGTTGATTTTAATTTTGGTTAACGTTAAATGTAAAATGATTAAATTGAGGCGGGATGTTAAGATTGCAATTTCAATGATTCTCTGCGTCACTTGCGTTAAGTGCTGTACCATCAAAGAGTAAAACATGCGTTTTTGTTCAGTTGATCTGTTACGCCTTTCAGTTTAATAAAAACCATCTAATAGTTTTTAACTTCACGTGAATTATTTTATCGTAAGAAACTAAAATTACATCAGTTCTGAAACTACAAAAATTCCGTCATTACGTTGACAACCCACTCTACATAAACGAACAACGACGTTCCCGGTCGCCAAACCTATTTAGTTGAAAAATCCAAGTTGTGAAGCTATTTGAGTCAGTTGGACTTAAATTTCAGTCACTGTCTTAAAGAACCAGATGCAGTAGCTTGGCGAGCTACTCGTAGATAGAATATACAAGAGAAGCTTTAGATATGAAAAGAGTAAATCTGACAGGAGGCATTACTACGAACAGAGCAGCATGTTTTTACCAAGATGTTTCGGAATTGGCTGTTCAGAAGAAGAAAGCATTCTTAAAATACAAAGGCAGTCAAAGTCGAGACGATTATAGCGAGAGTAAGATCATCTGTAATAGGACGAAATCGGATGTTCGAAAAATAAAAGAGTATTATCAGGAATGATATACAAAACGTACGGAACGACACCATTATGGAACACGGAAAGAAGTGTGGTGGATGCTCCAAAAGCTAAAGAAGGATGTTAATGAACGCATTCAGATACAATTTTACCAATCGGTAGCACATTGGCACTCATCTTTAACCAACACACCAAGCTAGACTTCTCACTAGCAATTGTATTGTGATAGGTATTCGAGTAAATACAATAATGAAATTAAAAGTGGCCAAATAAAAACACATGCAGTATTTGCTTTTATGTTTACATGTAGTGTCAGGCCGCAGACGTATTGCTAGAACTATGTTTGAGAATCATTGTATCGTAAGTGGTTAGTACATCACTATAAATATTCTCAATGTTAAAAGCGAAATAAACATCTGTAAATGAAAATACAATTATCGTAAAATGAGTGACAACATTACATGACTCCAACAAGCAGCTAAAAAATTCTTAGCCTCCTTTCCTAGCGAAACTGATGTAGGCCTACACGTTCATATTTACATTTGAACGGTCTAAGCATAACACCCGCTCAGCGATTTTCAGCGATTTAGATAACTGCTGTTGGCATTAACGACATTCATTTTCTTCAATAGAACACGTACCTGAGACATGTTGTAACTCCAGACATTGCTGCAGACACTAGGTGATTCAGATCTCCATAAGTCGGAGTAGTGAGTTTTAATGTGCGGAAGCAGATATCATACAGAGCTTCATTGTCGATGCAGTATGTCTCGTCGGAGTTCTCAACTAGCTGATGGACGGAGAGGGTGGCATTATATGGTTCAACAACTGTGTCAGATACCTGTGAAATAATATCATCAATCACTGAATGGTTCAACAGTACATGTTAAAGGATATGTAGTGACAACTGAAAGGTTGTGCCAGACCTAGACTCGAACCGGGAATTCCTGCTTATTACGAGCAATGGTCTTAACCACTAGGATACGTAAGCACGCCTCCAAGCCTGGCACATACTTTACTTGGCACACATCTTCATTGCTTGCAGCGTATTTAACTCAGTACATGTCTACATTAATACAACTGCCGCCCTTACCTTAGGTGATGGCACAACACTGAAGGTGTTCATAATGCGGTCAGGGTACTCCTCTCTTATTTTCGATATCAGCAGCGTTCCCATGCCAGAACCAGTTCCACCGCCCAGCGAGTGAGTTAGCTGGAACCCCTGAAGGCAGTCACAACTTTCTGCTTCTTTCCTCACAACGTCAAGCACGGAATCCATCAGTTCAGCTCCTTCCGTGTAATGTCCCTTCGCCCAATTGTTGCCTGCTCCACTCTGCCCAAATACGAAATTATCTGGGCGAAATAGCTGTCCAAATGGCCCAGATCTGACCGAATCCATAGTACCAGGCTCCAGGTCCACGAGAATGGCTCGTGGCACATATTTCCCTCCTATAAGAAAAAAAATTGACTGTTGGTGTTCAGAATTAGAAACATAGCTGTCAGTATCTAAAACCGAAACGGTCAAGTATAATTATATTTGAAGTATGAGATCTTCATCACATGTATGTTTATTTTATGTCAGAAGACAGCCGGAATGACCATTAAATGCAATTTTCTCTATAGTACTGCGGAAAGAAGCCTTTAGAAAAAAATACCATGAATTTAGCTTGTCACAATTTTTAAACTCTAAATCAAGATATTCTGATGGCTTTTTTAACTATGAATTTTGTCGCAAAGGATTATGTATCTCCCTCCACAAAAATCAGTAGAATAAAACCTAAATTAATTTACCCCAGATCCTGAATCTCACCAAAGTCATGTTATGTGTTATGCTCAAAATTCGATAAAAATGATTTATTTAAATATTTAGAGCAACTGTTTCCTACAGTTAACAGAACAAATGTATAAGCAAGTAGAAACAACGAAAGAAATGAAACAGTCTCATTTCAAAGTGATAGTCAATGGTAATCTCAAATGAGGTATGTTATCTGCGTAAATAGCCATATATTCATCGATGTAAAATTTTCAGTAATTAATAAGAGATACTACAGTGTCACAAATAACTATAATTACAGTGAATTACCTGTTGCTTCGTTGTAGTACACATTTATCCGCTCCAGTTGTAAATCAGAATCACCATGGTACGTTCCAGTCGGATCTATGCCATGTTCATCGGAAATTACCTCCCAGAACTGAAAAGAGAATATTATTATTTGTATCACTGAAATACGAAGCTTATGAGATAACTTGCAATAAAACTACTTGAATACCTTCGCCCCTATTTGATTTCCACATTGTCCAGCTTGAATATGTGCTATCTCGCGCATCTTTAATCGGTCTTAAATTACCACTTGCTATCGCAAACCACTCGCATTCCCTATCTTTTAGCGTTGGAGTATGTGTTGACTGCTGTACGAAATTTAGAAATGTGCGTGTTACAACAATAGACTGCGGAATAGTTAGTAAACAGGAAACTCCGATATGAAGTTAGAAACTTTTCTTGCGGAAATTATACCGCCAGAACGTACTTTATCCTGTTGTGAAAGCGTCTACTGTCATTTTACAATTACAAAGCCGCAACTGTCGTTTATTTACCTAAATGGTATCGGAACTACTTTCTGTAGCTATAAAACGCGGTTAAATAAGTTTTTTTTGATGCTTTGTTGAAAAAGCAAAGAATATCCATCTAAGAAGAATCTAAAATCAGGAACACAACTTTCTAACTTTTTGTGATTTTTTTACATTAGTTTTTTATAAAAATATGCAACGTAGGAACATTCAAGCTACGAATTCTTAGTTTTGTTTTTATTTTGCAAGACATCTGTCTCCTTCTTGGCATTTACTACACTATAATCACACTACCAAATATAATTTTTTTTATGCAAACATGTATGTCGGCTCTCCCCTTTTATCTGCTTCCTACAAACACAGATACAATGAAAGAGTATTTCAGCGCCATTTTAGGTCTTTGAAGACATTTTACTGTCTTTTTCTTTACTGTTTGAAACTATTAATCCAGTGTTTATTTCACAAGGACAGATGAATGGAAACCGGCTAGAAAAGTATGTTTACGGGGATGCCCCTGTCAGAAATGTTACCTCCAAGAGCGGGTGCAGTCGAGCAGGCCACAAACTTATGATATATCGTGCATATTGGGGCATTGATTTCCGATTTTAAGTTCACACGAAGAAACACAAAATTCCGTATCCGCTGATTGAATAGTGATTTCCCACCATGGGAAAAATAACAGTTACAGTGCCCATTCCCTAGTACTGGTTAACCTCACACAACAGAGAAAGGCGCCAAAAACTTAGAAGTGCACTGTGTTAGTTAAAACGTTTTCGTCTTATTCTCGGAAATTGTACTACTGCGTGCAGAGTAGCTTCTTCCGGACTGTTGCTTCCAGCGCTACTATGCGTTAAGATGGCTACTCACGTAACTCCATTCTTGATAAGCAGACATGAGCAAGCTTTTTGCACAAGCATGCACAAATCCTTCATGCTTCCACATGGCTCAAGTATGCTTGTACAAGCATCAGTACGTACCTGAAATATGTCAGTTCATACCACAATGCGTTCACATTACTGATCTAAGATTGCTATAGATTTTGCGGAGAGTTGTACTTTTCCGTCCTGTGGTAGCCGTATTGATAGAAAATACACATAGAGAGTCCCTAAAGCGAATGTCATCAAGAATTTGAAAAACAACGAAGCCCCAGCTATAGATAATATTTCCATAGAAATGCTAACTGTGATAGGAGAGGAGTGTATGCGTCCTTTACATTTAATATGCAAGAGTTAATCTGTTCTAATTCTTCATCACAAAAAACGGGCAGTTAGGAACTGCTCCAGTTATCGGACTACAGCATTAGTATCGCATGCAAACAAAGTTCTCCAGCAATTAATTAATCAACGCCTAAAGAAATTCCTGTATTCTGCGATTTATATGGAACAGACGGTTTTGTGATAGGTAAAGGTACTCGAGAGACAATCACGAATTTGAGGTAGATATCTGAAAAGATCGTAAAATCCGTGTCCGTGCCCTCATTTTTTTCCTATATTATGAAAAGGCCTTTGACTGTGTCTTGTGGTCAATGTGCCTGCGTTCCGAAACACCTAGCATCATTACTAAACGGTCTTAGAAACAGTCATATTGCAACCGTAAAGATGGATGATGAATGCTAGGAGTTTCCGATGTGACAAATGGAGTCAATTCATTGTCAACTCAGCTCTGTAACATCTATGCGTAGTATCTCATCATGCCACATTGAACTGTTGGAATGGTAGAAATTCAATCGACGTCAGGAAAATCAGCAGTTTACGCTTTGCTGATGATACCTCTCCCATTGCAAGAATTGAGGGCGAAGTTGGTAATGTGTTCTCCGGAGTGAAGAATCGTCCTTGGCCGAGTTGCAATGGTTAAGCTCAGTAAGATTTGGCAGCAGTGGGCAATAGCCAATATGACGGTTGACGCACTTGGTGGAGTCATTGGTGTTCCCGGTGTTCTTACACTCCTGGAAATTGAAATAAGAACACCGTGAATTCATTGTCCCAGGAAGGGGAAACTTTATTGACACATTCCTGGGGTCAGATACATCACATGATCACACTGACAGAACCACAGGCACATAGACACAGGCAACAGAGCATGCACAATGTCGGCACTAGTACAGTGTGTATCCACCTTTCGCAGCAATGCAGGCTGCTATTCTCCCATGGAGACGATCGTAGAGATGCTGGATGTAGTCCTGTGGAACGGCTTGCCATGCCATTTCCACCTGGCGCCTCAGTTGGACCAGCGTTCATGCTGGACATGCAGACCGCGTGAGACGACGCTTCATCCAGTCCCAAACATGCTCAATGGGGGACAGATCCGGAGATCTTGCTGGCCAGGGTAGTTGACTTACACCTTCTAGAGCACGTTGGGTGGCACGGGATACATGCGGACGTGCATTGTCCTGTTAGAAGAGCAAGTTCCCTTGCCGGTCTAGGAATGGTAGAACGATGGGTTCGATGCCGGTTTGGATGTACCGTGCACTATTCAGTGTCCCCTCGACGATCACCAGAGGTGTACGGCCAGTGTAGGAGATCGCTCCCCACACCATGATGCCGGGTGTTGGCCCTGTGTGCCTCGGTCGTATGCAGTCCTGATTATGGCGCTCACCTGCACGGCGCCAAACACGCATACGACCATCATTGGCACCAAGGCAGAAGTGACTCTCATCGCTGAAGACGACACGTCTCCATTCGTCCCTCCATTCACGCCTGTCGCGACACCACTGGAGGCGGGCTGCACGATGTTGGGGCGTGAGCGGAAGACGGCCTAACGGTGTGCGGGACCGTAGCCCAGCTTCATGGAGACGGTTGCGAATGGTCTTCGCCGATACCCCAGGAGCAACAGTGTCCCTAATTTGCTGGGAAGTGGGCTTGCGGTCCCCTACGGCACTGCGTAGGATCCTACGGTCTTGGCGTGCATCCGTGCGTCGCTGCGGTCCGGTCCCAGGTCGACGGGCACGTGCACCTTCCGCCGACCACTGGCGACAACATCGATGTACTGTGGAGACCTCACGCCCCACGTGTTGAGCAATTCGGCGGTACGTCCACCCAGCCTCCCACATTTCCCCTATACGCCCTCGCTCAAAGTCCGTCAACTGCATATACGGTTCACGTCCACGCTGTCGCGGCATGCTACCAGTGTTAAAGACTGCGATTGAGCTCCGTATGCCACGGCAAACTGGCTGACACTGACGGCGGCGGTGCACAAATGCTGCGTAGCTAGCGCCATTCGACGGCCAACACCGCCGTTCCTGGTGTGTCCGCTGTGCCGTGCGTGTGATCATTGCTTGTACAGCCCTCTCGCAGTGTCCGGAGCAAGTATGGTGGGTCTGACACACCGGTGTCAATGTGTTCTTTTTTCCATTTCCAGGAGTGTATATGGCAGCGAGACCTGGACGATGAAAGCCATTGGCAAGAGCAGAATTGATGTCATTGAGATGTGGTCTTGGAGGAAGATGTCACGTTTACCATGGTCAGCAAGAAGAACCAATGCTTCAGATGTAGAATAACGTAGCACCACAACAATTTGTCTTCCTGTGTCAGTCAAAGCTACTTCCAGTAACTTGGGCACATTTTGAGAAGAGAAGGGGATAATTTAGAAAAGACCAACTTGCAAGATGAAGTTGAAAACAGAAGGCCACAAGGAAGAGCAGCAAGTAGATGAACTGAAGATCCCTGTGGATGGAGACGTCTGTTCGAAGGTTCAGTTAGTTAAGAAATAAATGAAGAAATGAGATCACTTCATTCGGCCCTGATAAATCGATTAATTATGATGATGAGTTCCTCCAGCTGCTAGTGGCTCATTTTCTTTTAATTACACACGTGCTGCAGTACGGTTCTACAAGTAATTGTAGACGTAAATGATAGACTTATTGTTTTCGATTTCGGTATAAATGACAGGATACCGGATGGACGTGCTTTTTAGAATACAGAATTTTTTTTAGGTGACATTTGTGTCATTGAACATTTCAGAGAGACAGAAGTCGTCAAAAGTTCACGAAAACTGTGTAGGCATAGGAGATGATGCTTTTCATTTGAGGCTTATTATTGAGAAGGTTTTTGGGATATTTACAATTATCTTTAGGATTTTTCAGATCGCTCTACATATGGAACTAGGGCACATTGACAAAGTAATAAAAACGACCCTTGCTTTAAGTGATTATTTAATAGCTACTAGGAGTCATACCTACCACCAAACATCTACAAGGCCTGAATTTGCGCAAATTTGTCGTCTACATGCTCACGCAGGCTTGGCGTAAAACATTAGATCATTCGTGCTTGTCAAGCATGCAGTTAAGTGTGTAGTCTCTTTCTAAAGGGGCGTTCACATATGCGACAGCAGGACACTGTCACTCATGGTATAGTTTGTCAAACTAGAGCCAGCAGAAGGTCTCCTATGAGTCAAGCCTATGGTTCTGTGCCAGCAGTCGAGAATAAAGTGTCTTTGTACACCAACAGTTACATACAATAAAGTAGGCTTCGTCAGCGATAATTAGCGTTAAAGTAACCAAGAAAATACTATTACACCTCCCTGGAGGTTACGTACTATCAGAATCTTTGGAACAGATATCAACATTGAGCGTGTGGTTTTAGTTTTAAGCTTGGTTGTAGAGCCTTACTGTTAACATTTTTTAACAGTATGATCAATGCAAAGAATTAAAAAAAAAAAAACTGAAGAGGATCACTTTAACTGAGTTTCGGTCTTGCTAGATAGTCTTTATTTTAAGATGTCTAAACTTTCCTGCATCTGGAACTGAATTTCTTATGAATGGTCTTGGTACAGAAACACAGATACAATTGTTACTTCCTGAGGCCGGTAAAAAGGGGACGCCATTGGTGCATATGAGTGTTTCTAATCATGATAAGTACAAATTTTTCTGTACTTTACAGAATGCTCCCCTCGTGAAAGCAATACAAACATGTGCTTGGAATAATCTGAAACACTATTAGCCCAGCGCGAAAGCAATCTGTATTAACTTCATTCCTCCGAAGGAGGTAGAAAGTAGTGACATATCTGACTACAATCCGTTCATCATAAGAATAAACCTGATGTAAAACATTGCACTATGTATTCTTCCGCGTTTGCTGGAACCTAATTGGATTTTGGTTTCACGTGGGACTGCATCCAAGCTGTCGCGAGTTCTGTCAAGTACGATAATAAGGGTAGGTTTCGTGCTGTGCGTTACACGCACATCGACTTAGCGATAACACGGGACAACAGTTCTACCGGCGCATTTAACTTGGACAGCACTGGCCGGTCAGCTGATACAACTAGCCAGCAGTGGCGTGGCCAGTTGCAGTTCACTCATAAAACGAGAAGAACAGAGGAGCAATGCCGCTTCGAATGTCATTTAATTTTTAAGCAGCATGAAACAACACGCTGCAAATCTCCCACAATACTCTCCTTAGATGACTAGACGAAAACCGCAACACGTTATCGTTTTTAGCTAACGTACTATTGTAACTAAAAACAAGAATGATGAAAATTCCTGAGTTAACCACAGGGTAATTTTTCTGTATAAGTCTTGTGTTACGTAAGATAACATTCAAGGATTATGCCGTATAGTTAAATATTAAAGCCACTGAAGGTATTACTTAAGTCAGTCGTCTGGTAATCTCTTAGCTCTATCCTTATCCGAATCCGAGGAACTCTGGAAGTGTCATCTGCTACGTGGATAACGGCCCTATCGACAACAGAATCCACGAAGCACAGCGTTTTCTCTTCTCCTTTTATGACAAGCCGTTCTATATCCCGCCAGCGTTGAGCAGTGACGTGTGAAAAAGCTGCGTATGTTAGTTCCAGTACGTCTGGCAGCTTAAGAGTATTGTTACTTCTCTGCCAAATCATGCACCTTGGTTGTGAAAATGATTATTTTTCATGTTTCTACGATACTTATCTACCTCTGTGTTATAAAACGATTGACATAGTCCAAATAAAGAGGATTTGGTTTTCTATTTTTACCTCCCCCCATGAACCGTGGACCTTGCCGTTGGTGGGGAGGCTTGCGTGCCTCAGCGATACAGATGGCCGTACCGTAGGTGCAACCACAACGGAGGGGTATCTGTTGAGAGGCCAGACAAACGTGTGGTTCCTGAAGAGGGGCAGCAGCCTTTTCAGTAGTTGCAGGGGCAACAGTCTGGATGATTGACTGATCTGGCCTTGCAACATTAACCAAAACGGCCTTGCTGTGCTGGTACTGCGAACGGCTGAAAGCAAGGGGAAACTACAGCCGTAATTTTTCCCGAGGACATGCAGCTTTACTGTATGATTAAATGATGATGGCATCCTCTTGGGTAAAATATTCCGGAGGTAAAATAGTCCCCCATTCGGATCTCCGGGCGGGGACTACTCAGGAGGATGTCGTTATCAGGAGTTCTGCATCAAACCAGTCTCAGGACTGAAGACAACAACGACAACAACCTTAAAAATTAAATTGTTATATTTTCTTAATTTAAACAACTTTTATGAACAGTTTTTCATAAAACATCGATAATTAAGAATTCGTGTTTGAAATGGAAAAAGAAATTTCGTGTCCAATATGTAATTAGAAACAAAAAGACATGTTTTCTGTTCTTGAATTGGTAGCCGACAACCGACAACCGGCGGTGTTTTCGGCGTACCCTGACTGCTGGCAGCCTACGCAGGCAATCGTTTTCAGTTAACCTGCTTACTATCGTAATAATTACTTGTTTTAACTCGTTACTGAATGTATTTTAAAAGGTAACTATCGTCAAACAAGGATAATAAATAATTCCAAAATAATTTTGTGATTTTACAACGTATAATGTAACTAATAATTTTCTTAAATTATTGGGGTGGCTCCGGCCCCCCAAACGAATTTTTGAGGGGGCTCAGGGCCCCTCAGCGCCCATGGAGTCGGCGCTTGTGGTGATTTCAATGGAAGCAGTGGATGCTTGCACAGGCTGGCGCACGAAATGTGTTACTATTTTGTTTTTGAATATATACTTTATTGTCAATACAATCTGAAAGGAACATATACTACAATGAAGAGCCGTCCATGGAGATTTATTCTAACTCAGCACATGCTCAATATGTCCACCATTTCGTTTCCTAACTTCCTTCAAACGAACACTGATTACCCTACGGCACATGTCTTCCCTAATTTCACTGCAAGCTTGAAAAATAGGTCTTCTGAGATCCATTAAATCACGTGGACGTTGCGGGAAAACTTTTTCCTTTAGATACCCCCAAAGAAAAAAGTCACATGGATTGAGGTCTGGACTATTGGGGGGGGCCAATTTTGTCCGTCATTGAAGCGACCTGGAAACCTGAGTGAAATGGTCCGCATGTCGAAATGCTCGGGTAAAAACTGGAACACAGTGTTTGCAACATGTGGCCTTGCTCCATCTTGCATGAACCACTGCGTGTTGAAGGGCAAGGCAGTAGCAAGAAGCTGTGGAATGAAGCTATTGCGAAGCATGCTCAAATAACGCTCGCTGTTCGCAGTTTATTCAAAGAGAAAGGGTCCAATAAGTCCATGACTGGAAATTTCTGCCCACGCTGTAATCCTCGGAGCATAATGTTGTCGTTCATGAAGCACTTGTGGGTTTTCAGTGGCCCAAAAGCGTACATTTTGTTTGTTAACCACACCGTCTAAATTAAAATGCGCCTCGTCTGAAAACCAAACGTTGTTGAAAGTTTCTTCCCTATCCTCCACCCACTGAGCAAACAGTAGTCTCTGCTGTTGTGTTCTTCAGTGAGCTTCTGTGCACAGGTCATCTTGTATGGGTACATATGGAGATCACTTTTAAGAATGCTTTGAACGGAGCGTCCCAGTTGCACTGCTGCCTTTCTACACGATTTCCCGGGACTTCTCTGTACAGCAACTCGGGCCGCTTCAATATTCTCCAGCGAACAAACAGGCTTAGGCCGAGGTCGCTTCGCTTCCAATACTGTTCCTTCCTGTACAAATTTATCGAACAACCTGCGGATGGTCTTCTTGCAAGGGACCCATCGTGTGTTAAACTGTTGTCTAAAACGCCTCTGAGTAACAACAAGGCTTTTCGTTTCATGAAAAGTTAACACAATTGCCGATCTTTGCTGTGTCGTCAGTCTTCCGTTGTCAGCCATTTGCTGCTTACTAGTCTCCTAGCAGCAGTATCGTGAATTACACGTCATTTCGTAAGTCATTTCTTTTTCCAAGCTCTGCCGGTACTGCTGTAGAGATCCCAGCAGGATTTCTAATGTGCGTCGTAAATTGTGAAAGAAACAATTGGTAACACGTTTTGTGCGACACCCTGTATAACTTCGAACAGTGCCACAAAAATTGAAGATGTAAGGTAATGAAATTTCAGTCAAAGCGTCAACTTGACAAAGCATAGGAAACTGCGAAATCGGCCTGAGATTCTGTAGATGAGATAAACAAACCTCTCTCACCGTTCAGTGACGAATTTGTTATCAACTCCGACCAATCGGGGCATGAAGAGAAAATGCATTTGAAAGGAAGCCTGGAAATTAGAGGTACCAAGAGAGTTGAATCAAGATTGGCTAACATCAATGCCTTAACGCAGTTGTATATAATTATGCAGACAGTTAATTTGGATAGTAAATTAGCTGGAAAGTTATTTAATGCACAGCAAGAAGTTGGAGGTGCTCTGCCTTCTACGATTCTTTCTTGTATGTGTGAGCTTGCAAGGGCAGTAGAGAATATTTACATCACAACCAGCAAGAGTGGGAAAATGGATGTACGAGAACTACAACTGTAGTATGAGCCTGCGTTTGGCCATTAGCTGGTCAAAATAACTTATTTTTGCTCCATATAAAAATCATACTCCTTTAGAGCAAACTATTCCTCCTGAAAAGTGTGTGATATTGCAATTCATACCACCTGGAAGCGTTGGACAAATTCAACCTCTAGATGTATGCTTTTTTTCGCGTCTGTGAAACATATTATCGCACTGCCTGCAGCTACACCCTAAAGCAGAGCCAGTTTCACGATAAGTTCCATGACAGACTATTCCCCATTCTGTTGCATGCTAACACATTCCATCGGATCTCATCAACCCGTTACACAAATATAATTCTATATACACTCTTTAAGAGTGGAAACCTAGCTGAATGTCTTGCATGGTTTCTAACTGCAAAGGAGTTCGCCTTCGGTCTTGATGGCGCGAACCTTTTTGATCATTATAGTGCGCCATTTTTGTTCATGGTGCAAGTTAATGGTTTGTTTGGAAAATATCTTGAATGCCGACGATGTCCATTTTAAGAAGTGTAATACATACATCCCATAGAAGGTTGATCTCTGCACCTCCTTGACACTCATTTTCTGCCGTCCTCCTGATGGTTGTGGTGACTTATTTGCTGTCATAATTGCTAACATATCGCTTTGAAAAAGATTAATAAAGATGGAACTTAGGACCTCACACTCAATGGGTTCCTTGTTAAGCTTTTACACAAAATTATTTTTTGTTTTGTTTTGGTTGCTGTGTGATCTTGCATCGTTTTAACACTACTGCTACACTAAATAACAACAAAAAGCAAAACTATAATCAAATGGAACGTTTTTATGACATTTCAAATTGATAAAAAGTATTTGCCTTATTTTGTGTTTATGTACATATTTATATACATTGGGTAAAGAAAAAAATGCCGCACTTGGAGATTATCATGCAGTTCCTCATCCACATTCAAGACAAAAATTTATCTAGCAACATTATATCCGATGCATTTTGAAAACACTTCTATCAAAACGAAGAGCTGGAGACTCTGTCACATTGTGCAACCCATGAGAACATACTGAAGAACGTGATCAGCCCTTACTACTGTACCAGCTGTCGTAGCTCACTGAGTAGACTGCTGGAACACTCAACCCACATCAGCTGTGGTTTGAATCCTAATTAGGTTGCTTTTTTTTATTTTTTAGACGTCCGTTCCCTAGTTCTCATCGTTTATAAGCAGTATATCATTTTGTCACAGGACAATAACCCATCACATGACAGTACAACCCAGTAAAATGCATGAAGTGTCTAATAACCGCGCAGTGAACACCCATAAATAGTCCTGTCAGTTTCACGTAGGGCAAGTTCCCGGTGGAGTACACAAACGATGAATATGTCGATATGATTTTGGTGCTGGGTGCATCCGATAAACAGGCTGCTACTGCTGTGTGGTATCCTCAAAGGCGCCATTCCGATAAGAATATTTTTTTTTTTGCCTGGAGGAACGCCTTCAGGAAACCAGTAATCTTTGTCCACATGTAATGGAGACAGGTTGTCCAAGGACTAGAAATGCTCCACAAACACAGGACGCGCTTCTCGAAACCGTTCACCAAGCTCCTCAAAGGATATCGCAAGGCAGTTCGACGTATCTCAAAGACTGGTTGTTGAAGTGTTGCATGGTGAAGAACTGCATCCATATCATTACTTGTCAACACCAGCGATCAGAGGACCATATTATACAAGTACAGCTTTGCACCAATTGGAAGATAAGTAATATGATATGGACTGACAAATCTACACTATGTGATCAAAAGTATCCAGACAAAGTCACACGTTTTTCGTATTAGATGCATTGTTCTGCCACCTACTGCCAGGTGCTCCATATCAGCGACCTCAGTAGTTATTAGACATCGTGAGAGAGCATAACGGGATGCTCTGCAGAACTCACGGACTTCGAACGTGGTCAGGTGATTGAGTGTCACTTGTGTCATACGTCTGTACGCGAGATTTCCACACTCCTAAACATCCCTAGGTCCACTGTTTCCGATGTGATTGTGAAGTGGAAACGTGAAGAGACACATACAGCACAAAAGCGTACAGGCCGACCTCGTCTGTTGACTGACAGAGGCTGCCGACAGTTGAAGACGGTCGTAATGTGTAATAGGCAAACATCTATCCAAACCATCACACAGGAATTCTAAACTGCATCAGTATCCACTGCAAGTACTATGACAGTTAGGTGGGAGGTGAGAAAACTTGAATTTCATGGTCGAGCGGCTGCTGATAAGCCATATATCATGCAGGTAAATGCCAAACGACGCTTCGCTTGGTGTAAGGAGCGTAAACATTGGACAATTGAAGAGTGGATAAACATTCTGTGGAGTGACGAATCACGGAACACAATGTGGCGATTCGATGGCAGGGTGTGGGTATGGCGAATGCCTGGTGAACGTCATCTGCCAGCAAGAGTAAAATTCTGAGGCGGTGGTGTTATGGTATGGTGGTGTTTTTCATGGAGGGGGCTTGCACCCCTCGTTGTTTTGCGTGGCACTAACACAGCACAGGACCACATTGATGTTTTAAGCACCTTATTACTTCCCACTGTTGAAGAGTAATTCAGAAATGGCAATTCCATCTTTCAACACGATCGAGCACCTGTTCATAATGCACGATCTGTGGCGGAGTGGTTACACGACAATAACATCCCTGTAATGGACTGTCCTGCACAGAGTCCTGACCTGAATCCTATAGAACGCCTTTGGGATGTTTTGGAACGCCGACTTCGTGCCAGTCCTCATCGACCGACATCGATACCTCTCTCACTGCAGCACTCCATGAAGAATGGGCTGCATTCTCCAAGAAACCTTCCAGCAACTGACTGCAGTTATGCCTGCGAGAGTGGAAGCTGTCATCAAGACTAAGGGTGGGCCAACATCATATTGAATTCCAACATTACCGATGGGGGGTGCAACGAATTTGTAAGTCATTTTCAGCCAGGTGTCCAGGTACTTTTGATCACATAGTGTAGCATTACTCATGAAGGTATTTTCAGCATTCACAACGGTCGTTAGTGGTCAAAACACAACCCACATGACACCTGTGAACGTGGCTTTCAGGCATGCATTGGCATAAACCCCTCATCGGATGGGTGCTTTTGGGCCCTTACTTATTGCCAGACAAGCTGAATGCGCCCCTACGTCATAGTTTTCTTTGCAATACATTGCCTGATGCATCAGAAAACGCTCCACTTGATGTTCGGTGATGGCTATTGTTTCAGCATTGTGGTGCAACGCCACGCTCTGGAATGAAGGTGCTTAACTATGTAAATGAAGCGTCTCCAGGGAAATGAATTGGTTGTCGACGTCCAATATTCTGGCCTCCACATTAATACACTATATACTTAGTAAACTTCACTAATGAGTCAAAACAAACTTAAAGTCTCAGACTTTCACTTGTACATTCAGCTGCAGTATCAAACCATCTCATAGGGATAGGATTTTTTGGCATTCCGGGAAATGTAGAGGTGTCCTATAACAGAACTCGTGTTGACTTGTCTTATATCACATAACTACGAACTCACTCTTTTCCACGAATTATCCTGCTCACCTCTATACCTAGCTTCACTAACGCACCACTGTTTTTCATCAACCAGATCACTCAATTCCCCACGTTGCACGTCACCCTAAAGCCTATTTCGTCTGATAACTTTGTCGTGAAATACGTTCAGCAAAGACAACGTAATTAATTGTTTAGAAAATAGGAATTCGTGATGTAGTCAATGCAAACGCATTTCTGTAAAACTAGCGCCTAAATTTGAGAGCTTCTCCTGTCATCACTGAGAGATCCACTCAGCATATCGTCCTCCATGACCTGTGTGATGCCACTGACATACTTACTTTAACAGGCTTACTTATCCTCGTATTTCCAAGAAGCCCTATATGTTCCTCATGATTTCCATTATTCCTTACACTAATTCTGATGGTTATCATAGGTAAATTGTGTGCTGCCACAGTGAATGAAATTCGAGGGATCAGGAGGTATATAACAATGACGTCACAACCAGTGAACTATCTAGCAGCAGGGGGATCTCAGAAATTCGCTGGGTTGTTTTTGGGCCAGCGGTGTGTGATGAGAAAACAAAAAGCCCAAACCATAAAACATTGTTGTGACCAGGATATAGTTTTATCCCATGAGTGCTATGCAACAGCTTAAACTACCTAGCTAGAGAACAGAATAGCAGATCGAGCAGAAATGGAGTGACATATTAAGGAAAAGAGAAAAGCTCCAAACACCATTTGGACAGTGTGTGGATGTTTAACCAAATATCTGCTAGTGTAGATCCCTGTGGGAGTTTTCAGTTCATAATTCGTATGACAACACCATTTATAACACCTTCAACTGCCTACTATCTACATTCGCCTAAACATACCTGATAACCATGATGTACTATGTTTCAACCATGTACTCTTCTTACACTGTCGAGCTTAATGCCGTCTTTGTCAGCATATCCAACATGCCATTTCATGTGACTTGGTACATGGCGCCACATGAGCTGGAAGATCATACTACATTCATTCAACCGATTTCAGCGGGTCGCCCCTTGCACCTCTCCCAGGTACTGCAACCAAATCTATTCCTGGCATACTCATGACACATCTAATAGGAGAGTGGAAAGATGATAAGTCCAGGATCGGTTCATACAAGGACGCTGCGAACAGTAATGGCTGCACATGCTATTGTGTGTGTGTGTGTGGTCTTCAGTCCAGAGACTGGTTTGATACAGCTCTCCATGCTACTCTATCCTGTGCAAGCTTCTTCATCTCCCAGTACCTACTGCAACATACATCCTTCTGAATCTGCTTAGTGTATTAGTCTCTTGATCTCCCTCTATGATTTTTACCCTCCACACTGCCCTCCAGTGCTAAATTTGTGATCCCTTAATGCCACAGAACATGACCTACCAACTGGTCCCTTCTTCTATTCAAGTTGTGCCACAAACTCCTCTTCTCCCCAATTCTATTCAATACCTCCTCATTAGTTATGTGATATACCCATCTAATCTTCAGCATTCTTCTGTAGCACCACGTTTCGAAAGCTTCTATTCTCTTCTTGTCCAAACTATTTATCGTCCATGTTTCACTTCCATACATGGCTACACTCCATACAAATACTTTCAAAAAAGACTTCCTGACACTTAAATCTATACTAGATGTCAACAAATCTCTCTTCTTCAGAAACGCTTTCCTTGCCATTGCCAGTCTACATTTTATATCCTCTCTACTTCGACCATCATCAGTTATTTTGCTCCCCAAATAGGAAAACTCCTTTACTACTTTAAGTGTCTCATTTCCTAATCTAATGCCCTCAGCATCACCTGACTCAATTCGACTACATTCCATTATTCTCGTTTTGCTTTTGTTGATGTTCATCTTATATCCTCCTTTCAAGACACTGTCCATTCCATTCAACTGCTCTTCCAAGTCCTTTGCTGTCTCTGACAGAATTACAATGTCATCGGTGAACCTCAAAGTTTTTATTTCTTCTCCATGGATTTTGATACCTACTCCAAATTTTTCTTTTATTTCCTTCACTGCTTGCTCAATATACAGATTGAATAACATCGGAGAGAGGCTACAACCCTGTCTCACTCCCTTCCCAACCACTGCTTCCCTTACATGCCCCTCGACTCTTATAACTGCCATCTGGTTTCTGTACAAATTGTAAATAGCCTTTCGCTCCCTGTACTTTCCTCCTGCCACCTTTAGAGTTTGAAAGAGAGTATTCCAGTCAACATTGTCAAAAGCTTTCTCTAAGTCTACAAATGCTAGAAACGTAGGTTTGCCTTTCCTTAACCTTTCTTCTAAGATAAGTCGTAAGATCAGTGTTGCCTCACGTGTTCCAACATTTCTACGGAATCCAAACTGATCTTCCCCAAGGTTGGCATCTACTAGTTTTTCCATTCGTCTGTAAAGAATTCGCGTTGGTATTTTGCAGCTGTGACTTAATAAACTGATAGTTCGGTAATTTTCACATCTGTCAACACCTGCTTTCTTGGGGATGGGGATTATTATATTCTTATTGAAGTCTGAGGGTATTTCGCCTCTCTCATACATCTTGCTCACCAGATGGTAGAGTTTTGTCAGGTCTGGCTCTCCCAAGGCCGTCAGTAGTTATAATGGAATGTTGTCTACTCCCAGGGCCTTGTTTTGACTCAGGTCTTTCAGTGCACTGTCAAACTCTTCACGCAGTATTGTATCTCCCATTTCGTCTTCATCTACATTCTCTTCCATTTCCAGAATATTGTCCTCAAGTATGTCGCCCTTGTATTGACTCTCTATATACTACTTCCACCTTTCTGCTTTCCCTTCTTTGCTTAGAACTGGGTTGCCATCTGAGCTCTTGATATTCATACACGTGGTTCTCTTCTCTCCAAAGGTCTCTTTAATTTTCCTGTAGGCAGTATCTATCTTACCCCTAGTGAGATAAGCCTCTACATCCTTACATTTATCCTCTAGCCATCCCTGCCTAGCCATTTTGCACTTCCTGTTGATGTCATTTTTGAGACGTTTGTATTCCTTTTTGCCTGCTTCATTTACTGCATTTTTATATTTTCTTCTTTCATCAATTAAATTCAATATTTCTTCTGTTACCCAAGGGTTTCTACTAGCCCTCGTCTTTTTACCTATTTTATCCGCTGCTGCCTTCACTATTTCACCCCTAAAAGCTACTCATTCTTCTTCTACTGTATTTCTTTCCCCTATTCCTGTCAATTGTTCCCTTATGCTCTCCCTGAAACTTTGTACAACCTCTGGTTCTTTTACTTTATCCAGGTTCCCATCTCCTTAAATTCCCTCCTTTATGCAGTCTCTTCAGTTTTAATCTATAGTTCATAACCAATAGATTGTGGTCAGAGTCCACATCTGTCCCTGGAAATGTCTTACAATTCAAAACCTGTTTCCTAAATCTCTGTCTTACCATTATATAATCTATCTGATACCTTTTAGTATCTCCAGGGTTCTTCCATGTATACAACCTTCTATCATGATTCTTAAACCAAGTGTTAGCTATGATTAAGTTGTGCTCTGTGCAAAATTCTACCAGGCGGCTTCCTCTTTCATTTCTTAGCCCCAATCCATATTCACCTACTATGTTTCCTTCTCTCCCTTTTCCTACTGAAGAATTCCAGTCACCCATGACTATTAAAGTTTCGTCTCCTTTCACTACCTGAATAATTTCTTGTATCTCATCATACATTTCATCAATTTCTTCGTCATCTGCAGAGCTAGTTGGCATATAAACTTGTACTACTGTAGTAGGTGTGGATTTCGTGTCTATCTTGGCCACAATAATGCGTTCACTATGCTGTTTGTAGTAGCTTACCCGTACACCTATTTTTTTATTCATTAATAAACCAACTTCTGCATTACCCCAATTTGATTTTGTATTTATGACACTGTATTCACCTGACCAAAAGTCGTGTTTCTTCTGCCACCGAACTTCACTAATTCCCAATATATTTAATTTTAACCTATCCATTTTCCTTTTTAAATTTTCTAACCTACCTGCCCGATTAACGGGTGTCTGACATTCCACACTCCGATCCGTAGAACGCCAGTTTTCTTTCTCCTGATAACGACATTCTCTTGATTAGTCCCCTCCCAGAGATCCGAATGGGGGACTATTTTACCTCCAGAAAATTTTACCCAAGAGGACGCCATAATCATTTAATCATACAGTAAAGCTGCATGCCCTCGGGAAAAATGATGGCTGTAGTTTCCCCTTGCTTTCAGCCGTTTGCAGTACCAGAACAGCAAGGCCATTTTGGTTAATGTTACAAGGCCAGATCAGTCAATCACCCAGACTGTTGGCCCTGCAACTACTGAAAAGGCTGCTGCCCCTCTTCAGGTACCACACATTTGTCTGGCCTCTCAACAGATACCCCTCCGTTGCGGTTGCACCTATGGAACGGCTATCTGTATCGCTGAGGCACGCAAGCCTCCCCACCAACGACAAGGTCCATGGTTCATGGGGGGGGGGACTGTGTGGATGTTTAACCAAATATCTGCTAGTGTAGATCCCTGTGGGACTTTTCAGTTCATAATTCATATGATAACACCATTTATAATAAGTTACACCTTCAACTGCCTACTATCTACATTCGCCTAAACATACCTGATAACCATAAAGTACTATATTTCAACCATGTACTCTTCGTTCAGTGTCCAGCTTAATACTGTCTTTGTCAGCATATCCAACATGCCATTTCATGTGACTTCGTACATGGCGCCACACGGGCTGGAAGATCACACAGCATTCATACAACCGATTTCAGCGGGTCGCCCCTTGCACCTCTCCCAAGTACTGCAACCAGATCTATTCCTGGCATACTCATGACACATCTAATAGGAGAGTGGAAAGATGATAAGCCCAGGAACGGTTCATACAAGCACGCTGCGAACAGTAATAGGCTGCACATGCTGTTACTTACTCTCAGCTGTTTTGCTGGTGATAGTAGAACTTCCAACGATCCCACTTCTGACAACATTTGAAGATGGTGTGGGTGTGTTCTGGTGGAGGATGGTGGGTTGAGTTGAGTCAAAAGCCACTCAGTGACAATAGGATCCCTGTATCTCTTCCCAACAGTACATTTTATTAGTTCAGGCTGACATCTGGAAATTGCTGGAAGGGGGGCATCAACCAATTGAACTTGTGGATGAAGCATTGCCATGAAGATGACCACAGCTGCTAAGGCCAGTGCAGCACAGGTTCAGTGAGACCTTGCTTGATACTCTTTCGCAGGCAATGGCCGAGCTATGTCAGGGGCTCATGTGGCTGACTGGCACGACCAGGCCGAGCGTAGGACAGGTTAGCAGATGTCCCATCAGTGGTGGGCAGCGGGAGTATAGATGTCTGGGGTGCAGACACCAGGTCCGCGTTCGGCCTGTTTCTGGCGCTGAGCCCATCAGTGCTGCAGTTAGGCCCCTGGCAGGTAGTCCTCCAAGGATGACAGTGGGGCGATAGCTATCTCACGGCTGTAGCCGACACTGAGATGGATGCTGATACAATGGTTGGTTGGTTGGTTTGGGGAAGGAGACCAGACAGTGTGGTCATCGGTCTCATCTGATTAGGGAAGGATGGGGAAGGAAGTCGGCCGTGCCCTTTCAGAGGAACCATCCCGGCATTTGCCTGGAGTGTTTTAGGGAAGTCACGGAAAACCTAAATCAGGATGGCCGGGCGCGGGATTGAACCGTCGTCCTCCCGAATGCGAGTCCAGTGTGCTGATACAATGACTCCCCCATTTAATCCTGTCACCATCCTGACTGGGCAGTCAGTATTTATACACACCAAGGAGAGTACATTGTGGTGACGCTGTTGCAGATGTCATGTACATCATGTGCCAAAGTGTCCCTCATTGCAGTGACTACCCAGTCACTGACTGACAGGCAGATGGTGGTGGCGAGCACGTGCTGCAGTCTAATACTGCACCAGTGTGTTGTGGCAAGTGTCCATTTTACGGCATCGAGATCTCTTGCCTAAGCTTGCACTGTTACAATGCTATGTTCCTGGAAGATAATGCGCCCCTGAGTCCATATTTAATTTCAGAATTTCTGTAATGGCCTCAGTGTTCATTTAATAACGATTTTTGTAAATGCTTATGACAGTCTACGTATTGTATGCACGAGGAAAAATGACACGATCTCCCAACAAGACTTCCAAATGCAAACAGCGAAAAAAATCTGTCAGTACACAAACAAATCAAAGAAATGGGTCATGTAAGACTAAATACACCTAGAGAATCTTACACCGACGGGAAAAAATCGCAACACCGAAAGGCAGTTAATGTAGTTTTTGAGTTTTTGGAACTCATTGGTCTAGGCAACAGTTTACAGTGATTAACAATGCAAGATCACAGGTTAATGTAAGTGTGAGAAGATGCATTAATAATAGGTGTAACCTCCAGAATGTTGAATGCAGGCATGCAAAACGTCCATGGATAGTGTTGTACAGATTCTGGATGTCAATTTGTAAGATAGAGTTCCATGCCTGTTGCACTTGGTCAGTCAATGTAGGGACAGTTAATGCTGTTTGTGGGTCACGCTGGAGTTATCGTCCAATGATGTCCCATTTACACTCAACTGGAGACATATCTGGTGACCGAGCAGGCCAAAGCGACATGTTGACACTCTGTAGAGCATGCTGGATTACAACAGCCGTATGTGGGCCAGCGTTATTTTATTGGGAAACACCCTCTGGAATGCTGTTCAAGAATGGAAGCACAATAGGCCGAATACCAGACTGACGTACAAATTAGCAGTTAGGGTGCGTGGAATAACCATGAGAGTGTTCCTGTTGCCATAGGAAACCGCACCCCAGACCATAACTCCAGGTGTAGGTCCAGTGTTTCTAGCAAACAGACAGGCTGGTTGCAGGCCTTCAACTGGCCTCTTCCTAACCAACACATTGCCATCATTAGCACTGAGGGAGAACCAACTTTCATCAGAAAACACAACATTCCTCCACCCTGCCCTCCAATGAGCTCTGGCTTGACACCTTTGAAGTCGCAGTGGTTTGGGGTCAGTGGACTGCAGGCTACAAGACGTCTGCCACGGAGCTGCCCTTGAAGTAACGGATTTGTAACAGTTCGTTGGGTCATTGTAGTGCCAACTGCTGCTGAAATTGCTGCTGCAGATGCAGTACAATGCGCCAGAGCTATACGCCGAAAACAGTGGTCTTCCCTCTCGTCAGTGCCAGGTGGCAGTCCAGAGCCAGGTCTACTTGCAACCGCACATTCTCGTGACCATCGCTGCTAGCAGTCATGTACAGTGGCTACATTCCTACCAAGTCTTTCTGCAATAAGGCAAAAGAAACATGCAGCTTCTCGTAGCACTATTACAGGACCTCGTTCAAACTCAGTGAGGTGTTGATAATGACGTCTTTGTCGTCTTAAGGCATTCTTGACTAACTCACCAAGACCTATGTCAAATGTAACTAACGCTCACGACCGTCACAGCGTATGTTTATAGCAAACCTACTAGCGCCACCCCGGCCGGTGTGTGCCCGAGCGGTTCTAGGCGCTACAGTCTGAAACCTGCGCTACGGTCGCATGTTCGAATCCTGCCTCGGGCATGGATGTGTGTGACGTCCTTAGGTTAGTTAGGTTTAACTATTTCTAAGTTCTAGGGAACTGATGACCACAGCAGTTAAGTCCCATAGTGCTCAGAGCCCTTTGAACCATTTTTACTAGCGCCACCCTTATGCGACTGTCGCTAAATTTGAGTAGACATAATCTTTCAGACATAGAAACACGCCTATTAACTTTCGTTTATGTCACACACCTCCTTCTTGGCGATGCGGTTTTTTTCCATCAGTGTTTTAAAAATACTGCCGATTTGCTGCGAAACTGTGCCTCTGGGATCACACTTGTAACTACCGCAGTTGTTCGAAAAAATTTTGGTACGCCAAGTATTTTAGGTGACGCGATGTATCCCGTATGCTGGTGTGATATCAGAGGCTGTTATGCTTTTTATCGCGATGGTTTCCTGTCCTATTATTGCGTAAAAAGTTCTTGCAGACGCTTGTGAAAGACAGCCACACAATACTTCCATCACTCAACAAATCAAGGAAATGTTCGTCAGACGTTTATTCATTGATTTGCTGTCATAGGAGTATTCCTTCCTCTGTTTTTGTTTCATCGGTCGATGGAAACGTCTCTCGCAAGTACATGAATTCATGTGAAGTTTTGTCCATAGTTTCCACAAAGTTTATGAGGCGACCCAATTTAAGGTGCAGCAGAGGTAGGTATACATTTTTGGGGTCAATGAGAGGAGAGTTCATAACATTCTTCCATCCAGAAATAGTGCATTCCGTAAAGGCCATTTCTTTTTTTGTATATAATAGTGGCATTTTCTGTTTCTGTTGCCCTACATGCAAAGAAAGCAGCACTTCTTTGTGTACCTGGGCTTGTTCTCGAGAAGAATTGCAATTATGTTGAGACCAGGATGATATTTCAACATTTTCAGAGACCAAGTGTTGGTCTTTCTACTACTTCTTCATGATGATCATTCTATGAACTGTCCCATCTTCCAAAATGACAACAGTTGCGCTTACAGGGCAATACGCATACGTTCCTGGTTTCATGGACAATTAGGCAACATATATCACTGGAACTGACAGGCTAAATTAGCTAATCCTAACCCCATAGAAAATGTCTGGGACTATTTGGAACAGCAGGTGAAACGTAGAAATCAACGTATATGCAATTTGGTAACTCTGCACCATGGAGTCTGTGGGGATGTAATCGTCAGTGAACGGCCCATGCTGGAAACGGCTTATCTGCGGAAACTTGCGGGCTCTTCGAACTGAGACCATTATCAAGAACAGAGACGGTGTTACTCTGTATTAGCGCAATGTCCCCTGACTGTGACTAACTTTTTGTTCGATGTTTTGTGATATCATTGATGACAAGAAGCCCTGCTGAATAAGAAATGACGATAATCTCGCTAGTAGTATCACTAACGTTTACAATTTCTTTATTCAACAGCATTTACCTGCTGGACGCGTGGAAGCAGTTCATCCGCATATGTTACTGCCATACGCTAATTCCTTCTGTGCAGGCAGCTTCGGTCGCAACTACGCTAAATAATCATCGCTGCTTCGCCTGTTTAATCGTTTATTGAGGTCAACACTACTTTTCAGTGAAGTAAAAGGTATACATTTCAATAGGTATTTTTGACGACTGAATTCAAAAATTAGGACAATGCATGGTCCAAGAGGCATTGCTTTCAACAACCACGTGGTTCCTTTTTAGTTTTTCATTACTGTGAAATGGAAAGCCGTAAAAATTCAGCATAAAACACAAAAGCTACTACACTGACCGACAAAACAAGGGAAGCGCGCAGAGGGGGATGAGGAAACGAAATGAAACCTCATGGACTGGGAGAGTACGTGACGTCATTTCAGTGATTCCACAGCAGAGGCAAATTTACAAAGAACTTTGCAGTTTGAGCCCTCTTATCACGACGCCGCCCCCCACCCCCCTCCCCGTCGCCCCCCTCTAGCTTTGATGCATATTCTGATACAGTTGAGAAGGGCATCATAAAGCCGTTATATTCTCTCCTGAGGCAAGCTCGTCCTCAACTGTAGCTGATCACTGATGTAGTGGATATTGGCTCTGGGGCAGATTCGACACCCGAGCTGGTCCGTCGCACCTTATACCAGTGACAGATCTGTGGATCTTGCAGACCACGAGTCTACTTTCACATCAGGCAGACAGTTCATAGAGACACGTCCACTGCGTGGACGAGCGTCGTTCTGCTGAAATACGGCACTGTGATACTGTTACGTGAGAGGTGACGCATGCGGAGGCAGGATACCTGTGATGTACCACTGTGCCACCAGAGTCCCCTCAATCATTACCGGCCGAGGGTTGCAGCCATATCTGATGGCTCCCCCACAACATGACGCCAGAGTAACACCACCGTACCTTTCCAGGACATTGCAAGCGTAAGACGTCTCCCCAGGTCGTCATTATACTCGCCGATTATTGTCATCCAGCATAAACCAGAACGGCAATTCATTGCTGAAAACAAAGCGAAGCTGTTAATCAGCACTTCATGCTCCTGCGCCACAGAACGCTCCAGACCCAACCGTTTGTGTTGAGGTATTAATGGCAGCCTTTACAGGGACAGTAATTCCCTAGTCTCCCAACAATGGTGTGGGATGATACAGAATGTTGCTGGGAGTCGATTACTTTTTCTAAGACGGCTGGAACAGATATAAAGGGGTCGTAACACCAAAGATGCTGATAGAATACTTTCTGCACGATCCCAAAACCCTCGCCGTTTAATATCCATTCATAACTTGCACTGTACTTATGATTCTGAAGCTGTGTTACACAAACTATATTTAATAAGTAATCGATGTAATAGTCTATTTATTTATGACTGTAAATAATTGATTGTAATTATAATGAAAATATTGTAAGTTGCTGGGTAATAGCCAAAGGAACTTTACTAAAATGTATCGATTGTTGTTGTTGTTGTTGTGGTCTTCAGTCAAAAAATGCTACAAAACAAATTGTCAATAGATTCTTAGACCATTCTGTTTAATGTTAATACTGAACAGGATTTAAAATCTGCTAGGACTGAGTTCAAAAGGGTAGTCAGTAGAACAAATATTTGTTATTGTAGGAAACTCTTCAAAGACATGAACTGAAAAGAGCTATACAGTGCTCATAGCATGAATCAAGAATACAACACATTAATTAGTAATGTCCATACCTTATTTGAAAACTAACCCATATTAAACCAAACTCTACAAAGAAGCCATGGATTGCCAAAAGAATAAAGCTGTCTTGTACGACAAAAAAGAGACTGTGTCTGTCTGTCAGAAACAACTCTGATGTTGATGCTGAGGCTTATCACAAGATGTACAGCAAAATATTAGATGTGGTAATGCAAACATCAAAGCAAATGCTCTATGAGAAAAATATAGTCTATCATATAACAAAATAAAGACAATATGGGATATAGTAAAGGAGGAGACTAATTGAACTAGATATGAAGAGAGGCAGGCAGCATTAAGAGTAAATGATGTAATGTTAACAGATGTGAGCAGTATTTGCAAAAGTTTTTAACAGGCATTTCATAATCATTGCTGAAAAGACAGGGTTCTCAGGTTCAGTAGTTCTTGCTGTGGAATATCTCAGACCAGTCATTACAAATAACTCGAGTAAGATTACCCTCATTACACAAGTAAAGCAACATCCACCCCAAAATCTTCAAAATTAAAAAAAATGTAGTCATTATGATAACATATCGACAACATTAATTCAAGAGTATGCCACTGAGTTTAATAATTTATTGAAATTAACTATGCAACCTCCCATACACTTAAATTAAATTCTTGCTTAAGTAAGGAGATAAAAATACTATCGAATTTCAATCCAATTTAACTTTTGCCAGTGTTCTCGAAAATTTTAGAAGAGGTAATATACAGTCAACTGCTTAATCTTATTAAAATAAATTATGTATTATCAATGTCACAGTTTGGATTTGTAAAGGGTCCCTATATTGAGAAGGCTATCTACACATACAGTGAGAAGGTATTAAATTCATTAACCAAAAAATTACAGGACTGGTATATTTTGTGATCTGTCAAAGATGTTTAACTGTGTTAATCGCAATATCCTTTTAAGTAAATTAGAATATTATAGTATAACAGTAAATGCTGCGAAATGGTTCAAGTTGTATATCCCTGAAAGAAAGCAGAGGGTGCTAATAGGAAAGAGACATGTATTAAGCTATCATACGTCATCCAACTAGGAACAAATTGTAAGTGGTGCCCCATGAGGTTCCACCCTAGATCCCTTACTTTTTCTTGTGTATTACAACTCTTCATCCATAAGATTACCAGATGCCAAATTTGTTTTGTTTGCAGATGACACATGCACTCAACAAATGGCAAATCAAGTATAGTCTCAGAAAGACTGGTTTATAAAATTTTAATTTACATTCACAGATAGTCCGAAGAGAGTTCTTTCTCACTAAACTTTGAAAAAACACAGTACATGTTGTTTAGCATTTATAAGTGATTTCTGCTAGAATTTGTAAGTAGTTTCTGCCAGTATATGCCTGAAATGTGACGACAAATAGATGCAAGTAGTTTACAGTGTTTAACTGCGACCTAACCCAGTGGTGACCACGAGTTTGGCGCATGAGCTGTACCCTGGAATGAATATAAGTGCTCAATCTCCCTGGCACTTTCCCTCCACCGCTATGCCATGCTCCCTGACAGCGAGGAGGGGTAAGAGGAGGAAACTAGGAATGTGCATATTTAAATGGCAATGCAGTCACCTGCATACGACTTTGTTTTACGTTTCACGTTTCACAGTAACATGGATCAAAAGCAAAACAAATTTTCAGTATTATTTACACTACTGGCCACTAAAATCGCTACATCACGAAGATGACGTGCTACAGACACTAAATTTAACCGCCAGGAAGAATATGCTATGATATGCAAATGATTAGTTTTTCAGAGCATTCACACAAGGTTGGTGAAGGTGGCGACACCTACAACGTACTGACATGAGGAAAGTTTCCATCCGACTTCTCATACACAAACAGCAGTTGACCAGCGTTGCCTGGTGTAACGTTGTTATGATGCCTCGTGTAAGGAGGAGAAATGCGTACCATCGCGTTTCCGACTTTGATAAAGGTCGGATTGTAGCCTATCGCGATAGCGGTTTATCGTATCACGACATTGCTGCTCGTGTTGGTCGAGATCCAATGACTGTTAGCAGAATATGGAATCGGTGGGTTCAGGAGGGTTATACGGAACGGCGCGCTGGATCCCAACGGCCTCGTATCACTAACAATCGAGATGACAGATATCTTATCCGCATGGCTGTAACGGATCGTGCAGTCACGTCTCGATCCCTGAGTCAACAGATGGGGACGTTTGCAAGACAACAACCATCTGCACGGACAGTTCGACGACGTTTGCAGCAGCAGGGACTATCAGCTCGGAGACCATGGCTGCCGTTACCCTTGACGCTGCACTCAACGACGAACCTGGGTGCACGATGGCAAAATGTCATTTTTTCGGATGTATCTAGGTTCTGTTTACAGCATCATGGTGGTCGCATCCGTGTTTGGCGACATCGTGATGAACGCACATTGGAAGCGAGTATTCGCAATCGCCATACTGGCGTATCACCCTGTGTGATGGTATGGGGTGCCATTAGTTACACGTCTCGGTCGCCTCTTGTTCGCACTGACGGCACTTTGAACAGTGGACGTTGCATATCAGATGTGTTACGACCCGTGGCTTTACCCTTCAATCGATCCATGCGAAACCCTACATTTCAGTAGGATAATGCATGACCGCATGTTTCAGGCCCTGTACGGGCCTTTCTGGGTACAGAAAACGTTCGACTGCTGTCCTGGCCAGGGCATTCTCCAGATCTCTCACCAATTGAAAACATCTGGTCAATGGTGGTCGAGCGACTGGCTCATCACAATACGACAGTCACCTCTCTTGATGAACTGTGGTATCGTGTTGAAGCTGCATGGGAAGCTGTGCCTCTACACGCCATTCAAGCTCTGTTTGACTCAATGCCCAGGTGTACCAAGGCCGTTATTATGGCCAGAGGTGGTTGTTATGGGTACTGATTTTTCAGGATCTATGTACCCAAACTGTGTGAAAATGTAATCACATGTCAGTTCTAGTGTAATGTATTTGTCCAATGAATACCCGTTTATCATCTGCATTTCTTCTTGGTGTAGCAATTTCAATGGCCAGTAGTATAATTATTTTGGGCTTGCTGAAGACAATCTATTGTTTCTGATGCAAACTGTCAGAACATAGACAGATGCAGATAATTTTACAGTTTGTTTCACTCAGGTTGCCAATGTATGGTAATCTTTAATTATTTAATTTCATAATCGAAAAGACGACTTTTACTAGCATATGTTGATCGAATACTGTAGGACGTTTGCAACTTCATTATGGAGACGTAGAAATGCTACTGAGGAAAGCTATGTAGACGCCGTAGACAACTGTAACTGTAACTGTAACTGTAAATGGGAATTACCTTGGAGATCAAACAGATACATATGCACATGAAACGACAAACGGTCCCAAAAACAGCTTGAAAACACGTAGAAGATTGGCAGTGTCCTCAAAACGTTTTGAAAACTGTCGTTGTAATTCTATGAGTACCAGAAAGAGTTTCTTCAAATCTCGTGTTTTCTTTAATGACAGTAAACTTAGGGAACTGTATTATATTTGTCAGAAAGTGTCTCTTCTACAACGCGATTTTTTAAAATACTGTAAGGGGCAGATTTTAGCACCTTACACGAGATTTATTCAGAAAATAAATGAGAAATACCACTCAGACAGGTATAACCATTAGATGGAAGAATACCACACCAACATACCAATTTTCATATTGGTATGTAAGACTTTGAGAACTGTGGTTATTATGATTGGGAAGGTGGTTTGGATGGACACAGGAAAGAACTCTGGAACAAGCGAGGTGACCAGACCAGCGGCTTGCCGGAGCAGCACATGGCGGACGTTTTGGCGGCAGAGTGGCACCAGTGACCGCAGGAGCCACCGGGGGAGCCTGAGACCACACAAGTGGAAGGGGGGAGAGAGAGAGAGAGACAGCGTACATGCGAGACAGAGAGAGAGAGACTGCTTCTCGCCGTTGCGGCAGTACAACAGTTGGAACGGGACACAAATACGGCGCGCCCATGAAAGGTGGGAGAACCGCGCGAAGTCCTCATCGGCCGAAAATGCGTAAGGATCATGTGAGAGGAATTGGAAAGTTTGGCAGCAACAAGAGATAAGGACTCTGGTGTCTGGTGTGGTGCTGGGCAGACAGGGTGTGTCTGGTCGGCGAGTGGAGGCCTAGACATAGGTTTGGAGATATTGCTGGCATTTCGAGCAGTGATCCCTTTGCAATTGTTTAGAATTAGTGCATACATCTCCACAAAAGCATAACCATCTGTTGCTCTGAGAAGCGAAAACAGATTTGTGCTCATTTGTGGCGTTCGAATGGAACATTAAGTGTTCCTTTTCTGCCGCGCACTTGAGTCTACCACCTAATCCTATAGATTGTGTATCGACTCGGGACGGACTCCGTAACTGAGCAACTTACGGTCAGGAGTTTTCGGACGGAAATCACATCCACGTTTTTAGGTAAAGTTGAGCTTTCACAGGGGAAAAACGACATCACACCGGTGCCTGGGACGACCGTCGTAATCTTCGCACTGAATTATGGTGATATTAGCGCAAACACATGGCAAAGTAGGGCACTGTAATTGTAAATGAGTATGTGTTCCACTAGCTCTTTGCTTGAGCTCCCTGAATCTGTGTCTGTGTAGGCGGAGCTTCAGTAGAACAACGACTTGCGTGACCTGTATGAACCAACATAAGTAAAGGAAATGGGCGTGATCATGAATAGAATTTCCATTGTCCCAATGGTAGGATAGTTAGTTTAGGGAGTTAATTTGATTAGTGTTGTAATGTCTTAGGTTAGTAAGATTGCTCATCCTGTGTTTAATTAGTAAATTTGTTATTTGATTGTATACCATAACTAAATTTATTATCATTTCCGTAGGTTGTAAACCACTTATTGAAATTAAAAGTTTTTATTAACAGAAATTATCATTCGAAATTGATGCAAACAGTATTGGGCGTATTATTTGTGGAGTTAAACAGAGCGAAAGTCGTATAGCACTAAATAAATGAGGATGTTTGATGCACATTATAGCCCTGTACGTTACAATGCATCTGCATAAAATCAGAAAGAAGTTACCTTGAAATGTCTTACTGTGGATAGTGTTCAGTCAAGTCCTCATAAAGTGTGACGTTAAAGTGCGACGTCTGAAGTCCACTCCACTTGTTCTAATTTTCTATCCTGCACTTCTTTTTCCTTCATAAATTCAACAACAGCGACTTTTAAATCGAAAAGTCTTCCCAGGCTTACACAATGTACTTTCAGTAATACGCAAAATCTGCATACTCTTTGTTGATCTCCACTGCAAACTGTTACAACTGGCAATGCAGCAATGCTTGCGACTTCAGAAATTTTACTATTCATACCACAAATTTCTTCATGTGCTCCATGTCTCCAAATTTGGTTCAAAACGTTTTTTGATATGCAGAGCAATGAATCCGTCTGTTGGTTATTTAATTTTTTCCTCTTTCATTGTCTACTAAATCTTTAAATACTTTCTGCATGGTATTAGATTATTATTTCATACCAAATACGTAGTACTCGTTTCTTATGCGAACTGAGAAATTCTCAACCCTCTCTTCTGTTATTCCCATTCTTTTAATGGATTG
Organism: Schistocerca gregaria; assembly: GCF_023897955.1. Lineage (NCBI taxonomy): Eukaryota > Metazoa > Arthropoda > Insecta > Orthoptera > Acrididae > Schistocerca > Schistocerca gregaria. The sequence goes on from NC_064924.1 coordinate 520,093,446, forward strand.
TGACGATGGATCGTTAGACTGCCTCTTTTTGTGCAAAAAGCCACTGGACCTGTGCACGTCCTTCAAACCATGAACAAGCAATGAAGGGTTAACTATGCTGACACGATGATACTGCCAAACTCAGAGAGCTGTTTCAGTCGAAAAACGCCACACCGTAATACGAATTGAAATGCCATTCTGTTCTGGGTGCTTCCAAGAAAGAGTGAGTAAAGCTGAAAGACAGGTTGGGCCTTGGGCTGCACTCAACCCGCACATGCCACACACATGACGTTTGGCACACCTTGGTGGGTCGTGACCTAGACAGATCCCTATCTGCAATGCTAATGTTGTCAAACATAGGGGATATAAAAAAGATAGCATACTTAGTTTACTTTCATTCTGTAACGTCATTCAGGATTATTTTTTGGGTTAGCTGATGTCTTTAATTATGTCTGGCAGAGAATTACAGAGCAAAACATGGTAAATTGGAGTAAAAATAACATATTGCTCCTTTCTTTCCTTTCTTTCTTGCAACCAAAAGTTACACTGGAACTATAACAACAAAACAAAAAAAAACAAATATACAATTTTATAATATCATGAAACACGGTCGCACACAGAATGAACATAAATATCTGGCGCCCTCACACCACAAAAACTGAAATTGAAGCCACTAAAAAAAACGCAATACAACAAACTCTCTGCTGTCAACAGTAATCCATCAGTCCAAGCTAAAGTGTTCCAAGTCCAAAAATGTGCAATCTGAAATATTTGTCATGCAAACTCGAGAAAGTCCTGCAAGTACCTGTTTAGGAAAATGGCGATACTAGCTACTGTTCCCCAATATATTTATTCCTTAATGGAACTCGTCATTAAAAATATAACTTTGTTTCACACTAACAGCTCGCTTCATGGAATCGATATTAAAATGAGAATAATATTCGCAAAAGTTTTAATGGTAGGATTACTTCTTTCCAGAAAGGTGCCCATTTTCAGGAACACACGTTTTCAGTAGTTTTACAGCACCTATAAAAAGGTAACTACGAATAATTTTCAATTTTAGAGAATCCTAAAGGATTTATTGGTGGCCAATTTGTGCTCCTCCATTGCAGAATGCTGATGCATATATGTTACTAATATCGAATAATATTAGTATTAGTAGAATCTGATTTCTGTTCATATTCATTGCAGTAATTTTGACGTTGTAAATATAGTGAAATGATTTTTCTGCCTCATAACAAGTCACTACAATTGCCTAAGAATTAACTAACAAACTTCAGTGCACTGAACATTTACATGTTTTGTGACAAATGGTATTATATTTGGAATAAAAATATGTTTTGACCTATTCAACACCCACAAGGACCATTTCACATGGGTTTTGTGGAAGATACATCAGTATAACTCCATTTTTTGTAAACAGTTGTTGTGCATTCTTCTTTTCTGGTATGTTCTACAGCCTGGAGAATCTTCCCACTATGTATCAATTGAACCGAAAATTACAGCTAATCTAATCACTGTGTCTCTATCGTTTTACAGGAGGTTCCCGTCAATGCTGAATCAGCTTCTTGCGAACGCGCCCCCCTAATCCATCAACGAATCTTAATTTACATGCGACCCATTTTCTGAACGATGAAAACCGAATTTTGAAAACCGTTTTTCGCTGTCATGTTTACGTGTTAAGGTCTGAATCAGACTTACGGTCCCAGTTAAATATGGCACCTGTGAAACGACTGGCACAGTTTCCGTTAACAAGATGGCGGCATTCTGTGTGCAAATGAATAGTGTTCCCGCGAAAAACGAAAAAAATGACGGTAAAAGTAATGTGTGTGCGAATTGTACAACGGAAATTGTGAAGTTAATAGAGCATATTTCTAGCTGTCAGTTAATCATTAGTGCACTGAATAGTGATATCTCTGAATTTCGAAAAGAAAAGATTGAGCAGTTAGGCAAACAAAGGCCCACTTGTTTTCCACTTAAAAATTCAAATGGGTGGACTAAATTACCATATAAAAACGAAAGTCTGAGCACAAAAAAATAGCTAGAAAGTGAAAAATTGAACATCTAGTGGTTAAAAACACATTCAAGCTCTTTCCGTGAGTGAAGAGACTGAACCAATACCGGTAAGTGGAAATAAAATTCAAAACCACCATGTCGACAGAATGTTGAAACATCGTATAAATTTAGCATTAGAGAAAGAAACAGGGGCGGCGAGAAGCTGTGCATACCATCCATTGCATGTAATAATGAAATGAATGTGAAAGACACTGTTAACAAAAACGTACATAACGTAAATCGTGCATATAGAAAAAGAGCAAAATACACGTAATGGCAGAGAGCCATTGAAAAGGAATCGCCGAAATTTTACGTAATGCTCAGCAAGGACTTGATGTAACTGACACTGTTAAACCAGGAGCCCCTTTATCTGAAACTCTAAAAAAATGTGAAAGCTCCTTACAGTCTGGAAGCAAGTGTATTGTGATAGGAGGCGAAAACGATATCTACTGTAATTAAACTAGGTGGGCATTGAGGAATTTGGCAAACAAACTTCGAAATAATTCACAAGTTACCATTTTTGTTCTTGCTCTTTCATGGAGGTATGATTTAATAGAAACGTCATGTGTTAATATTGAAATCACGAACACTAATGGGAGACTACGAAAAATTTGTAAATCATATCCCAATGTAACTTTCATACCAGTTGACAGCTGTGTGAGAGAGCACTTTACAAAATTTACAAAACAAGGTTTGCACCGAAATAGCAGGGGTAAAGATGCAATGTGTGCTGAAATAATGAAAGCTGTTCTATCAACAAGTAAAATAAACAATATCCTGTTTCCCCTACCAGCAGTGACAAGTATTGATGATCCAACTATAATTGTGCAAAGAACACATTACTCAGCAGGAATATAACCCCAAACTTCAGGTGCAGCAACAGTGGAATCTCAAAAAGTAGCTATCAAATCTGCAACTGCTCTTCCCCTGCATTCGCCAGCAGCAGTGGTAGAAATCTGATCTATTGTTGACCTTACATCCGTGGCTCAAGACGCTTCATCTGTCTTATTCCCCGCACAATGTACAGCAGTACAAGGCCCTGCTCCACCTGATGTGTTTCCACCATCATCAGCAGAAACACTGGCAAGCAGACGAAGCTCAAGAACCAGGAAATCCACAACTCTACAGGACTTTTGGATCCCAGCCTCAGTTCAAGGACTAACTTAAGAGCACACTGGACTTGCATTCTGGACGACAATGGTTCAAACGTGCATGTGATCATCCTGACTTAGATTTTCTGTTATTACCCTAAATCGCTTCAGGCAAACGCTGTGATGGTTCCTTTAAAGGACATGGCCAACTTCCTTCCCTATCCTTCCCTAATTCTATGGAACCGATGGACTTTCTGTTTGGTCTCCTCCTCCAAAATCAATCCACTAACTTTGCCAACAATCTGCAGGTGCACTGCCTTTAATCTCTAATTTCAATTTACAACAAAACAATGATGTCAGAACAAAGAGTTTATAAAATGACAAACTTTGTATTTTTCATCAGAATATAACGTGTGTAATAAACAAACTGGACCAGTTGTCTGTTTGGATTAATTACACTGATCAATAAACAATCCCCATATCTTATGTTTTACTGAACATCATTTGACGGAAAGATTTGAAATGGTGCTACTATGTAAGTACAGCAAAGCAGCTTATTATATTAGAAACACAATGGATAAAGGTGGAGTAATAATGTATGTTAAAAATAATATAATGTACAAGTCTGTAGATGTGAATTAAATTGTGTTGATCACATTTTGAGGCTTTGTTGTATTCAACTCCATGTTAATACTTTGCCTGTTTATGTCGCCACTGTTTACAGAGTACCCACAGGAATGCATAGTATATTACTCAAGGAAGTAAAATCACTTTTAACTTGCCTGTACCCAAAAAGCAGAGAAATGACAATGCTTGACGATTTTAAGGTAAATCTCCTTACCTGTAATAATGATAGAACAGACGTTGAGAATGTAATAAGCCCCTTTAATCTGAGGGCAATTGCTGACTTTCCCACAAGGGTGACTAAGAACTGTAGACAATAACAGAATTGATAACATATCTGTAACACAAACCTTAAATGGACCTTTTGATACATTACAGATAGTTGTTAAAAATGCACAATTTAAACCCAGTTAACATGAACAGGTTTGCCAACAGAGCTTTCAGACTAATCAATAGAGAGAATCTGGTAACATTCAATAGACATTTGCAGTAGTTGGATTGGGACACATTATATCAGGCTAAAAATGTCAGTGACACATTTAACATATTTCTGAATGAATTCGTTACCATTTTTGAAGCTTATTTCCCAAGAGAATTTAGAAAAAACACCAATCTGATTACAGCAGACAGTGGCTCACTAAGAGAACCAAAACATCCTGTAAAACAATGAGAATGGTTTATGTCTCACTCAGAAATTCCAACAAACCTCAGGATAGGGAGCACTACAAATTATACTATACCATCCTGAAGAGTTTCATTAAAAATCCCAGAGCATTTTTATTAAATCTTAAGAAAACAATTCAAATACTAAAGTAAAAATTACTTGGAAGGCGGTCAGAAGGGCGATAGGAAACTTAAAGAAGATGCAGACAGTATTGAACTGCATCATAATGCAAGCATAGTAGATGAATGTGAAGTAGTTACCAATATCTTCAACAAACATTTTTGACAGTAACAGATCAAAATGGTTGTAAAGAGTTTATAGTTGAAGCTATGAGTCTTCTACGAAAATCAGTTTAAACACAATTGGTCAGATACATGTGCCCTAATCACAATTGAAGAGATTGCAAATGTAATAAGGGAAATGAAAAATAAAAATTCTATGGGTATGGGTAGTATATCTATCAAAGTATTGAAGCACTGCTGCAGATTCTCTGTCACATCTTTAATGAGTCCATAAATCAAGGCACTGTCTCTAATAGTATCATATATATAATTGTAAAAAACCACTGTCATAAAATGTGATGAAGCTGACATTTCCAACTACTGGTCAATTTCATTGTTGACAAGTCGCTTCGAAACTCTAGGGAAAGTAATGTTCAAGGGAATCCTGGATCATCTTAATAAAAATAAAATCCTTAATACAAATCAGTTTGGGTTCCAAAAGGGTACTTCAACTGAACACGCCATTTCTCATTTGTCCACCAACTCATTGAATCGATAAACAAAAAAAAAATGTCATGAGGTGGAATCTTCTGTGAACTGTCTAAAGAAATCGACTGTGTAGCTCAGAAAATTCTACTTACAAAGAATGAGCACTATGGGTTCACTGGTGAAGCATGGATGTGGCTCGGGTCATATCTAGACGACATAAGGCAGAAGGTAGTATTGAGCAGTTCTACAATGGCACCTTCCTGCTCTGACCGGGGTACAGTAAAACGTGGAGTGCCACAGGGTTCGGTGGTTGGTCCCTTACTTTTTCTCATCTTTATCAATGATCTGCCAGTCTGTATGACACAAAAAGCTGTCTGGGTGGCACAGTGGTTAACGCAACTGCTTAGTAAGCAGGAGATCCTGGTTTCGAGACCCCATCTGGCACACATTTTCACTCGCTACTGCTGATTCCCCACAAAGTCGCAAGGCAGCTGCTATCATTAGTTCCTTTGCCTTCCTTTCCTTGTGTGTGTGTGTGTGTGTGTGTGTGTGTGTGTGTGTGTGTGTGTGTGTGTGTGTGTGTGTGTGTGTGTGTGTGTGAAGTGTTATGAAATAATGTGTGAATAGTGTGTGCTGTGACTGATAGTGAGATTGAGTGAACAGTGTGGATAGTAAATTATTTAATAAGTTATTTGTAAATAAAGTATTGTATCCCAGGAGTAAATCTCATTATTGTCTCTAACTGGAAGTCTGTAAATATATGTGTACACGAATTAGCTTATTTTAAATTGGTCTAAACTTGTAAATACTTTGATGTGTCCTATAGCCTAGTAAAAAGAGATCTATGGATGAATAAAGCTGCTACTAGAACTACATGTCATCCTGATATGATGACATAAGCATTGTGATTGATAAAACACCCAACTGCAGTATAAAGAACACTGTGACCACTGTATTCAAAGGAGCTCTGGGTTAGTTAACTTCAAATGGTCTGACACACAAGGCTCAACTCATTCAGTTTCAAACAGAAAATAAAAACAGGAATATATTGAAATAAGATGTGGTGACAAAGAAATATTGAGAGCTGAGTCTTCTAAATTCATGGGATTACACATAAACAACAATCTAAACTAGTCAGTTCACATCAACAACCTATGTAAAAGACTGAATTTTGCAACATTTGCCATTCGCTCAGTGTCATCTGTTTGTAGCCTGCATACATAGGATATTTCCATTCACTTATGACATATGGCATCATATTTTGGGGTAACCAGTCACAAGCCAAATAAAGTCTGTATTGCATAGAAAAGTCATCAGAATTATGGCTAGAGAGCGCCCCAGATGCTCTTGTTCAAATTTATTCAAACAGCTTGGGATCCTCATCTTGCCATCTCATTACTGTTTTCACTAATGACCTTTGTTAACAATAATCATACAATTTACAAAACAAACATTGAGTATCTTGATCATGATTCAGGAAGTAAACAAGACCTTCACAAAGACAAAAAGATTGCAGCATGGTACAGAAAGGAGTATATTATTCAAGCATTAAGTATACAATAAACTTCCATTTCGTGTTGAATCAGTCATTGGGGATATGACTAAATACAAAAATCAACTGAAACTTTAGTTTTTGAATAGTTCTTTCTATTCTTTACAGCAATTTTCTGACAGTATGTAACATTGAGTAAAATGTGTTTAATTTTAAGCATTCCTATAAGAACTGACTATGTAGCACTGACATATCATTTGATGCCAGAATGCTTTTTATATGTATTAGAATTTAAGACTGATGATTTGTTTGTGTAATAGTTATTACTACTATAATCTCTGTTGCTTAAACACTTGAACCTCTTGTATCTATTTACATGTCATTTCGTTTGTAAACCTCATGACGATTTACATATGGTTATTATTGTAATAATCTGAAACGTTCTACATCCTAGCGATATATTCGCATCAAGGATCTGTGGAACACGAAAATAAATAAATGATTTAATCAGCATGGTCATTGTTTCTCTTCAGTTGCATAAGGCGTAAACGGCTTCTGTGTGATATTTCTACTTATCCTTCATTATACAAGAAGCCACTCCATCAACGTTAGCCGATTTTTTTAGAAAGAAGACGAGACGTTACAGCTCAAGCACGTTTCAAAACCGATTGCGTTTACATGTGAGCAAAAATGGGGTACGGAAGTGGAAAATCGACGACAAGAAGAGGATTTTCACAATCGATTCTGAGGTGTTACACAAACCACCCAAAAGCAGCATTGAGCTGGTTTGTGGAGCCTCATGTAAACGTGTTAACCCTCAATTGCTCTAGTGGAGTCCTGGGAAACCCCAGACGATAGAATACAATACGTAGTACGTGAACAGAACAACAGATGGCACCTGTGTTCTTGGTAATCCTCAGTGAAGTGCCGCCTTTTAGCGCGGAGTGTTGAATGCGGTGTTTCCAGTATTATTGTGTGAGATAAAGAAAAAGAGGTCTCAGAATACCCCACCAGAGTATTAACGTAAGTTGTTTTGGACTATCTCAATTAGTGTTTTACGCGACTGAAATCTTAGAGTACTTCTAAAACAGCACACTTTCCATGATAACGTTAATTGTTAAGGTTATGCGAGTATGAATGCATTATTTTTCAGAATGGCATCATCGAAGTCATTAACAGATGACGATTTAGAAAGAACAGTGAATGATCCTGCGTTTTTGCGATCTGATGAGTAAACCACAGCAGATGAGGATGAATTTATACTAAGTAATCATGATTCCACCTCTGAAGATACATCAGAAAGTAGTTGTGGCGAATCAGATGAAGAGGAGTGTATTAGACCTACCGCTGACAAATATTTTTTTTGGAAAAAAGCATTGCTACAAGTGGTCAAAAGTAGCGCCTCCTACAACTCGTACTCGTGCTCACAATATAGTTACTCATTTTCCAGGTGGTAAACGTGAAGCAAAAACGATTGTTTCAACTGACATATTATATGCTTGGGAACTGTTCATTAGTGAAGATTTATTGCAACTAATACTCACCCATACAAATGTGAAGATACATGAAATGCAAACAAATACAGAGCTCCTAAACCAGCGTTCATAAAGCCGGTAGATATAATGGAACTGAGAGTATTTCTGGGTCTGCTTTATTTATCTGGAGTAATGAAATCCAATCACGAAAATGTTATTAGACTTTTTGTCTATGATGGAACTGGTGTTTCGAGCCACTATGAGCGTTCAGGGATTTTTGCTCATTTTGTCTTGTTTGCGATTCGATTGTGCTGCTACAAGAGATGCTAGGAAGGCTGATGACAAACTTACAGCTATTAGAGATTTGTGGGAACTCTTTATAGACAAATGTCAAAAGTATTATACTCCAGGAGCGTACGTGACAATCGATGAAATGTTAGTACCCTTTCGTGGTAGGTGCAATGCATTTGTTTACACAGGAAAAGTGACAAATAAAAGTACATTATCAATCCCAACACAGCATGTTTTGAAATTAATAACACCAATTGAGGGAAGTAATAGACATGTGACAGTAGACAATTGGTTCATGTCACTTGAACTCTGTGATCAACTAGGAGCCAAAAAGTTGACTGTCTTAGGCACTCTAAAGCAAAGTAAACCACAGATCCCAGAAGAATTCGAACAAAACAGAAAGCGCCCAGTAGAATTTGCATTATTTGGGCACAACGAAGAAAAGACAATTTGTTCTTATGTTCCTCAGAAAAGTCGAGCTGTTGTGTTGCTTTCATCTATGCATCACGATCAGAAAATTTGTACTCAACAGAAAAAACCTGAAATGATCATTGATTACAATGCCACAAAAGGAGGAGTGGACGCACTGGACCAAATGTGCGCCAACTATTCGTTATCACGGCGATCAGGCAGATGGCCAATGTCTGTTTTTTTGCCATTCTAAACATAGTAGGAGCCAATGCTGCTGTCTTGCTTCAGTGCACCAAACAACTTAATGAAACAACGTCGAGATGTCCGACCCCTTTCTCGTGAACTTGGTGGTACTCCTCTTACTTCAGAGCCAGAACCCATGAGGAAAGCAAGATGCTACATTTGCGCAAGAAATGTGGACAAGAAAACCTAAATACTGCGTGAAAAATGCTCAAAACATGTTTGCCCCAGCCACAGATTTTCAGGGTGCCAAAATTGTTTGTAATCATATCTCAAATATGTTAATATGTTTATAAAATTCAGTGATAAAAGTGCAATTCAAAATACAATTTCCTTAAATTGCAGTTTCGTTTTTTCTTATTGGGGTACTCCGAGACCCCACTAGAGTATTAGTGTATGAGCGTTTCACTAGAGTAGTTAAGGGTTAAATGAGACGTACCCTCTGACTTGCACTTCACAGCGGTGAAGATAGATGTAGAAGACTCGATGCGACCACGAAACTTGACAAATGTACTGGATGACTTAGTGTGACAACAGTTCCACTTCGAGTGGAATTTCATCTCCCATTTCTTTCGCTGCCAATGCCGCTGTCGAAATTTTTGCAAGATCTTTCGTCGAAATTCATTGTGGATGTGATATGTTTGATTTGCTGATGCCAGTGATCTCTACTGGCTGATGCGAATGCCAAAGCCAAAGATAGATGTAGAAGACTCGATGCGACCACGAAACTTGACAAATGTACTGGATGACTTAGTGTGACAACAGTTCCACTTCGAGTGGAATTTCATCTCCCATTTCTTTCGCTGCCAATGCCGCTGTCGAAATTTTAACAAGATCTTTCGTCGAAATTCATTGTGGATGTGATATGTTTGATTTGCTGATGCCAGTGATCTCTACTGGCTGATGCGAATGCCAAAGCCAAAGAGGCTGTGTTGCTGTTTTGAATTGAGTACAAAGTAAACAGTGAGATGTTGCTGTTGTTTTTCGTGTATGATGATCAACCCTGAGGCAGGAATTTGTTTGACAACAATGAAAATGCGAAATCTCAGCAGAGTTTGAAGACAACAGTTTTTATGTGTAATGACACTGTTATCGTAAGGTACAAATATGAACGCTATTGCCGCCTTTGGAGATTCGATCTCAACACTGTTTATTACGCTATTTTAATAAAGAAAAAATACACTTTACATGAAATGATGCGTAGCGTGTTACTTAGGTACGACGCGTCTCAACTCCATTCAGTGTAGAAGTGGTGTGCGGATAAACATGATGGTTGTCTGTGAACGAAAACATATTTTTTAAAGAAACTTGTTTCCGCAAATTATCAGCGCGTTGTGTAATTTCCACCTTGTTGTGACCTGTTGCATGGTGAAACTGTTCTAAATGTTGGAAGCTTTTCTTTCAGTCCCTACAACCAGTAGGAATACATTTAGGACGTTGTTGAATAATCACAAATGTTTCACTTACAATCGAAGGAAAACTAAGTTTATATTTCTTGTGTTGCCAAGGGAGGAAGATTGGGTTATGTCAGAGCTTATAATAATAATATCAATATTGAGACGCTTTTTGTAGAATCCGCTTTAACGTGATGACTCTATCCCTGCATAGAATTATCACATGGAGAACGTCTGGAAGTGACTACCCAAGCAGTTCGCTATTACAAGTCAGTGTTGGAAAATGTCAAGCTTTCACATACATAGCGAACTCGATAGAGGTTTAACTTGTTTGTGAAAGTACTGGGACAACGATAAGTTTCTCGTGATTATTGTATTGGCCGCTGGGTTTGTGTTTTTTGCGTCATGGAACCTGTAACAGCCCATCAGTAATTGTTGTAAACACTGCTCATCAAGAATAATCATCGTTTTTCTAAGGACTGTTTCCTGTGAAATGGAGGAGCCTAGTGATGACACCTTGAACTTCGTCAACGTTATTGATGTGATCGTAAGTCAAATGATTGCTGATGTTGGCATTAATAAATAACGCACCAGCAGAGATATTCAGATCTGTAACGTAATACGCGGTCGTGGTTGGTTGAAAGACGACAGTGTATTGTGAGTAGGCGAAGTGGTATCGAACGCTTTAGTTAATTCGACGGCGTCCCCTAACACGGAAGACGTTTGATACTCAAGAAATGACTTACTGTAAAAGAATGACTTGTCACCAACAAAACGAAAACATTAACGGAAAGGAAACTGATGATCTCTCGGATCTTTTACCGTAATAAGGTTTTTTTTCTTTTTTGCGGTGATTATCCTGTTTTTATGGTCTTCAGACATACGTTAAACGTGAAAATACCCGATATCAGTTGGAAGTTAGAGGTCTACAGCAGAGGTATAAATGTAGCTCGGGAATGCACAAAAAATATGACATTCATCGACATCAAAAACTTGCAATCAAATTGGCATCCTACAGCCTGAACTACGACTCTGTCTGTGCAACAGCCTATCACCACAACTTTGACTAACTCACAACCAAACATTCTCATCTAGTTTAACTTAGACTTCGAGCTTTGTTACAGTTCATTTTGGCAACACAACCTCCATTAAAAGTCGTGCCAACTGTATTATCACTGGTCAAAGCAGAACAGCACTATCTCAGTCATCAGTACACTCATGATCTCCACTAAACTTATATAGGTGTGGGAAATAACATGATTTAGGCCACCATGCTCTGTGACCTAGGTAAGCTACAAAAGGCTGCTATTATTGTGCTGTACAACATAGGAAGATGGTGATTTTGGCATTGTGGCCCTCAAAGTTTTCTTTCCTGTCATCTGTGCTGTTTGTGCCTTGGTATGAGCTGGTTGTATAGGCCACGAGTGGCAGAGCTGGATGTTCCAAGTTGGGGGGGGGGGGAGGGGGGATTATTTGTCCTCCCGTCTCGATTTGGGAGAAAATTGACTACACTAGCATAAATTCTGTTTTTACCTGCAGTTGCTCCTTCTTGGAAGGTAAGCTTACAAAGAGATTAATTCTCTTAATTTCCTTATTTACTGGACAAAATTTGATTTTGGTACTGCGATCCTCTGCAAAGCCCATATCAGGTCGTACTTAAGCACTATTTGCTGCTATATTCAAATCTCAGTCAGTTAGAGCATTATGAGATGGATGGTAAATAGACTTCTACTGGATGATGAACTCTGTTAATATAAACAAAGTGTTGTAGGTGTTAGTAGTATCTGAATGCAAAAAAAAAGAAAGAACTGGTAATGGCTTTTTTACCTCTTTGTCATTCATATTTCTGCGTTTACTGAATCACCTGACTGCTACTGCATCACATGTTATTTCAGTTAACAATCCTTCCTTCATTATTGATGTTTCTGAGCAGTTGACTATCGTCATTCAGCAGTTCCTGCTCTATGTGTAGCCACTATACACCAGTATGGTTATAGGCCTGAAGATGATCATGTGATGATTGAAAGTGTTCACATTTTAATAAATATGCCTTGCAAGTTAAACTCTTATATTGATTTTTGCATTGCTAATGATGCCGTGTTTGGTAACAAAGGGCTACGGACTGTAGGCCTTCAAAGTTTCTTTGTTTAAAGAAGAATTTTGGACAAGGGCATTTGTGGTTAGCCATGACATAGCTCCAACTTTCATTTGGCTGTAATGTTAATTATGTGTTTGAATAATGACTTACAGTTATGCCTAATAAGCTTACTAAGAGCCGTAAGGTGCAGCCTGTGTACATACTTGTCCTTACTTTCTGAAACTAACAAAATATAACCTATGTCATTAGCTGCCTACAAGTTGGTACTGCAAACACTTACATTTTGTTGAGATGAGACTCTATGGCGTGTTGGTTTGCATTGATACATAGCGGTCGAATCCTCCCTCTGTCATGCTGATTCGTTGTTGTCCTTGCAAGTTCTTCGTGTCTATAGCTGTCACAGTTTGAACATGCCGCATTTGGTGTGGCATCTCTCCAGTCACTTCATGATTGGTGCTTGCGACATTTCTGTTTCAACTGCTGCACTACGTAGTTGATTCTGCAGTGTTGGTGCAGCATTGATGCTACGGTCATCACTGTACATAGTCATCATGAGCACTGACCAAAAACATATATTGTTTTGCTACTGTCAAATCAGTCAAAATTTATCAAATTATGATGAGTTATGTGTGTCATTGAATTGTTAGGGAACTCATGGCTGTTGTATACATTTTTAATAAGAAGCTGGGCTGTTATGCAACAGACACTCATACAGGGTGAACATTAATAAAACTGATAAATTGCAGGGGCGGTTTCCTGACAAGAAATGGAGGAAAAAGGTCCAATGAACATTTGTTCAGAAATGGACAGTGCCTGTGCAACAACAACAAATCATCGCGGAACACAATAAAGAGCTGCATTGCATCCATGTCACAACAGACATTGCATTCATGTCACAACAGATGTTGAAATTGGCCTCTTTGGTAGCGATGGTCATGCGGGATACATAAAATTGTACTTTGACTGACACCATGTTTGTGGGCCACTTGTCTGGAGCTTGTGCTAGTGTTCCCCTCAATATTCTGAGGAACATTCATTTGTTAGTCCACATGCTGTGGCTGTGATGGATTTCCATATACATGTTGATAGGACCTTTTTTTCCTCCATTTCCAGTTAGGAATCCATCCTTGCAGTTTGTTGGTTTTATTAATGTTCACCCTGTATATAGCCTTAATTGATAGTTACTTAGACTTTGTTGTGATGAACATTTTCTACACTTTAGGAAAGAAAAGAGGTGAGTCTCTACTGCCAGATAGAAAAGAAAAATACATGGCACATACAGTTGAGTTAAACGAGAAACCTTTGTTCTTACATATGAACTACAAAAATAGTTATGTCTGACTAAATTATTTGTTTTTTAGAACAGTTTGGTAATACACTGGAGCCTTGCGATGGAGACTTGCAAAGAATGCAGTAGATTACAACAAAGAATTGATATTTCCCTTACTATTACTGAAATGTATTCGTGGCTTTTGGATTCATATGTCCTGGTAACATATTATGAGTACTACTGGAGTATTATCATTACAGTTTGAAGAGCAGTATTTTCATATATATATGTGTGTTAAATTGCTTATGTCTTCCCAGGACTATTATGTAGACAAGCACTGGCAAAAACTGCCACCATCTTGGCAAAATACTTTTAAAGATGTTGATCCTCAAGAACTCAGTTCACTAATAAATAATCAAACCAATGAGCTGAGGTTAGTGAACAGAATGGTATCAAATTTATTTTGCATGCTATTGTCTGTACCCTGTCATTCTTGTGTTGATGTTTTTGATACTGTCTATTAAAGAATGTTGTGTTTTGATCACTTACAGGTCCAAGAGACCCTGGCCACTTAGCTTATTGACGTTAAGGTACTTGTTAGTGAAACTGCCACTGTCAAGGAAACAAGTGGCAGAAAGCTTTCAAGCACATCTTGTGTCACACTGTCACGGAAAGAATTGCCATGAACATAGAACTGAAATAAAAGTACCATCTGTTTTAGCACCTATAGCCAAAGTTAATGAAACATCAGGAGAACATCTAATTTCTAAAGTAGATAAAGTCTTGACAAGACATGTCAAACCAAAAAAGCAGTATGAAATAAATTCGATGGCAAAGGTAATGACTGAATTGTGATGCACACAATATTCATATTGCGTTAAAGTTAGTTTATGGGTTACATGGCTCTAAACTTTGCATGTTTTAATATATTCTACCTTCATCTCCTGTCGACAGGTAACTGCGCAAGCAGCTGAACATTGTGATGTGAAGTTGATTGTGGACGTCGGATCAGGACTGGGACATTTGTCACGAATGCTGGCATACAAATATGGGCTTCAGGTGTGCTGTATAGAAGCTCAAGGTAACCTTCTGGAACAAGCAAGGTTGGTTTTTTCCCTGTACAAGGGTAAGGGAGAAAGATAAAGAACAGGGGAGGTGGCAGTATGTTCCCAACTTTCACTTGGCTGTTTAATTTTGAAACATAATGATAAACTACAGATAGGATTTGGTCAAAGTATGTCATGGTTTAGTGTACTGCATCTACCATTTGCAGTTGGCAACCCTGACCAAATGTGTGTCATATGCCTCAAATGTTTACATTGCTGAATAGGAGAAAATCATAAAATTGTGTGTGGCTTGGAGCAGTGGCCTGTGTTGACACAAATTACAATGATGGGAACCATTACCCGAACTAGTTTTGTCATGGAGTTTCAACAGCACTGTGACAGAACAGTAATGATAGCCATGCGGCATTACCTGAGAGGAACAGTATTCTCAGGTGGGTGAGACAGTGGAGGGCAACTGGTAGTGTTTAGGACGGTCAGTCACCAGATTGTGGAAGAAGTGATTGAACATGTGGGAACCTAAAATGAGTGTGTATGTCACTCGAATACTCTACCATTTAGCATAGTGAAATTTACAAACACCCCATCCCAATGTTCATTGGGCCACGTATTTGATGACTTGATGTTTCATTTATACAAACTCCAAGTGGTTCAAACGTTGAGAGACATTGCTAGACAAAATTGACTCACCAACTGCACTGACTGACTTGCACTGATTTATTGAGAAACATTGTTTCTCCAGCAACTGCTGATGTCTGGTGAAGCAGCCTTTTTGATTTCTGTATATTTTAAAAAGAATGATGCCGTACATGTTGTAACAATGAATGCCAAATGCTACTGCAAAATGTTATCGAATTTCCTCATTCCAGAACTGCAGGCAAGTGGATTCCTGAATAACATATGGTTTCCACGTGTCAGTTCTAGGTTCATGCAGCACACCAAAGTTTGGCTATACTTCGACAAACATTTCAAAATGGTATGATTTATTGCTTTGACACTGTGATGTACCCATTCCATTTCCCAGATTTAACATCTCCCGATTATTTCCTCTCACGTTAGCCGAAGGAAAGAGTCTTTGCCAGTTGTTTCAAGACGGCTGACAAATCTAAGATTGCCCTCTACTATGAAATAAGCACCATTCAATGGGCTATGTTAAGACATGTTGTGGAAGCCTACCCACGACATCTTCAGCAGTGCGTCCATACAGATAAAGATATTTAGGGCGAAGTGATTGTCAAGGTTTAGTGAGTCCTACCAGTATGTTTTACATAATACAGTAAGTGCCAGTTTATGTTCCTGTATTTCATAATAATATTAAGTCTCTCCTTGAAGTCACAGTGTTTCACTTATGATTTGGTAGATTCAGTATGCACCAACCTGTATGGAAGTCTGTGTGATAACAGTATTCAAAGAAAACTTCTCACATACAGCTGATGGGAATTTTGAAATGTTCCACATAGCAGGGGAGGATGTTCATACATCAGTCTATTAGTTGGAGTGATAGCAGTTGTATGTGAATTATGTTGTGAAACTGCATTATGGCAACCTCTCAGACTTCAAAACAGGCATGGATGTTGAAACTCATCTTGCCCGAGCCTGAGTAATGAAAATGGTGACCATTATTGGTTTCGGGAAAAGTACCATGTGGACTATAAAGACAGCCTCCATCAAAAAAGGAAAAACATCATCAAAAGCTACAAGAGTCTAATTGTGACAGAAGGGCTCTGAAGTGGATTATGGCCAGTTAACTCATTAAAGCAGCATCCCAGGTAACATTTGAAAAGGAGACACAACTACAGGAAGCTGTATCGTCCAAATTTCAGAAGGATTAATCACATCATGCAATGCTTTGAAATGACTAAATAGGTGTCATAGTTGTACATACATGAGACAGTGATGGGAGAATGCCAGTTGCTTGGACAACTTGTTCTTCACATTATTCCTGACCAGTTTGAAGAATACTGGCAGAAACCTGTCATGCTGAATGTGGGTATTGTGCTGTGAAACTTGTTGCTGTGGGGTGCAATATTTCTCTATAGGCTGAACACAGTTCATTTCTTGAATCTACATGTTATATCAGAGCATAATGACAATATTCTGGGAAACCATCCTCATGTAACACAGCAGACCATCAAGCTCCCAACAACTTGTCTTGAATTGTTTGAGACTGGTTTAATAAACACAGTAACAAAGTACACCACCTTGTGTTGCTCTCTCATTCCCATGATCTTATTTTAATTGCACTTTTGTGGCATATTCTGGAGGACAAATTGCACATTAGACATATTTTTGTAGTCAGCCTTCCTATGTTAGTGACCTTTTGTGGGAAGGAGTGCATAGCCAAGTGATTCTTGTGCAAGATTTATATTTGTCCATCCACATACATAAGCCGTAATTCTTACCAAAGACAGACCAGCAGCCTTCTTATAAATATTTTCCCTCTTTTTCACAGATGGCCGTAGAAAACCCTTGTTTATTAATGTGATAATCTTGCATGGAACCACTGGGCCCACACAACATGTGTGAGTGACAGTTTGATGTGTCAGTGATAAATATTTTAGGTTCATTAGAGTTTTCTGTCCCTTAAATTCAGTGACGAACCAAAACATTGTGAACCATGCCCACTGTGAGACTGAATGCAGCCTAGTGGCATTGCAGGCATATAACACATTACAGAAAGCTTATAAGCAAAGCAGAGATGAATGAAGATGCTAGTGTCAAAACAGGCCACAAATGGGAAAATTTACTGACGTAAGGACTTTGACAAAGGGAAAATTGTTATACTATTTTTCCTGGGAATAAAGATGTGAAAAAAATTGACTCTGTTCATGTGCTAAGTGTCATGAGCCCCTACAGAAAGTGATTGAAGAATGGTGAAACCATGAGTAGGTGACAGAGTGTGGGACTTCCGGAGTCTTACCCTCTCTGTAAAGCAGGATAAGATTTGTAGCAGATCTGATAACAGAGTGTAATACTGTTTCAGGTACAAGTATTTTTGAACACAACAGTCAGCACATATAGTTGAGGCTCAGCGGCAGACAGATTCTACTTTCCCATGTTGGTCCAACAACATCATCAGTTGCAATTGCAGTGGCCACAGGATCATCATGATTGACTGTGGATCTGTGAAAACGTGCCTGGTTGTGTGAGTAATATTTCTTGTTACACTGGGCTGATGATCTTGTCCAGATACTGCATCATCTTGATGAATGTGGCTGTTTGAGACATGCACCACGCCACTGATACTGACCAGTGGGGCAGTGGTATTTACTTGTGCTTCCTGGACCTGTGGTGTTAGTTGAAAGCAGCGTAACAGCTGTGAACTATGTGAACTTTATTGCAGATACCTCCAATCCTTCATGTTTGATGTCTTCACTGCTGGTGATGGCATCTTCCAACAGGATAACTGCCCATATCACAAGACAAGAAATGTGCTACAGTGATTTGAAGTGCATGATAGTGAACTCACATTGATGTCTTGGCCAACATCTTTGGCTTATGTGAACCCAATGGCACATATATGGGACACTTTCAGGCACCAGCTCTACACCCATAAACTTTCAGCACAATTTGCAGGAATTGTGTGACCTGGTGGAACACATCTCTGGAAATCTACAAGTTTGTTGAATACATGCAATGCTGTAATTCACTGTGAATATGGACCATCACTTTATTAAGCAGGTGGTCATAATTTTTGGCACATCAGTGTGTGTTCCTCCATCTTTCTGGGGCAGTATTATGATTTTGATAAGTTCTGTGTGATCCAATTGACACTTATAAATGTAGCTGATTTTCAGGGAATTTCGGCATGTGAAACTTTCTTCTGCTACAACTACTATGGGAATGTGTTCATACAACAAATTTTTCCACTGATGTTCAGGTTCTCATCCATCGTTTGAGAAATATTCCAATAAATATTAAATTTATTTGACAGTTTCGTGCTACAGTAGATTTCTTCTTAATTTTTGTATAGCTGAATAACTTCCATGTGCAATGAACATTTTTGGTAGTAATCCAGAGAAAGTATTGCTTCTCTACATTACAGGATACTTGATATACCAAATATGTAGACAAAATGGATAACTATTAGTTATTCATTCTTTACTGTTATTTCAGTGATTACGAGAATCTTCATGTTCTCTTTTTTTCTCTGTGCTTTGCTAATATTTGACTACGGTGGTTTGTCTGATAGTAATATGTGACTTTTAGCAATCCTTACCTCAGTTGCAACATCTTGTTTGAGGCACCATACTGCCTATTTCGCTCAACTGTTGATGTCCACAATATGTTGTGTCTGTGGTGCATGACCAAAGGTGACACCTCTATTCAGTCCAAAGATAGCTCATTTGTCAAGATTCATGTTTAACAAGTTGATTTCTGTCTGTAGTATCTTGTTAGGCAACACTCACAGTTGTTATTGTGCAGTTTGCTCTAATTTATTTGTTTGTTTCACTGTAGTTTTGCTGAGATTAGCTGTTTGATGGACTGCTGTGGCCAAATCGGCCCATTCCATTGAAAGGTGAGGTGGTCACAGATAGAAAGATGTAGCAATTATATAAACAGTGGGCATTAACATCCACTTCACATTGTTTATGTCATATTCTTGCTTTAGCAATTGATAGGCTAGTCTTCTTAATCACCATCTGCTGGGATTCTGTCATTAAGGAAGCTATTGAGATTGGAATGAACACCAATAATGTTAACTGGGACAGTAGCTGTACCCTTAGTGGTGCATAGAAGTGGTGCTTGATGCTGAAAGTCTCTAAGGAAATAAGCATAATACCATAAACAAAATCAACATTGCTAACAATGTTCTTCCTTCATAGACTGATACAATCAGTGATACCATATGGTAGTTCCATGACTTCGTGACATCTTCATGACTTTGGCAAACTAACTAAAGTACCATACGGCCTACAGATAACTCCTGATGATGATGACGGAAGAAGACATTCATCCACAGACAGACAGTGGACTGAAGATCCAGCTTATCTGACACAGACTATTGAATCATCTTTTTCAGGCTGATCATTTGTGCACCAGCATATTGTGCTGCTTGGGCAGTGAGATTATTTTTTGTCATTGGGATACTGTGCTGCATTACAGTAACTGATTCATTAGCTTAAACTTTTGTGCTCTCAACTCAATATTAAAAAGCAAGTACTAATCCAGAAGAAAGACAGATTTATGTATAGTGATAGCAGACAGTCACAGTCTTTATTGGAAAATGGGGAACAAAGATATAAAGCAACAGGAAATAAGCATAGTACCATAAACAAAATCAAAATAGCTAACAATGTTCTTCCTTCATAGACTGATACAATCAGTGATACCATATGGAATGACTTTGAGATTTTTTGGCAAACTAACTAAAGTACCATATGGCCTACAGATAACTCCTGATGATGATGACAGAGGAAGTCATTCATCCACAGACAGACAGTGGACTGCAGATCCAACTTACCTGTAAGAATTTTCTTTTGATGCACTTTATGATCATCAAAATACAAACAGCAAATTTTTACTTTGTATACAATATTTTTCTTTTACATTTTCATATTAATGATCCTGCAAATTTAAGCAGTTTGTTCGCATATATTTTTAAGTTACTGCTACCTTAACCTTGCAAAATTAACATTCAGTATCAGTAAAGTGTACATCTCATTGCAAATTGCAAAGCTACACTAGTGAGTCTTTTCATATATATTATTATATTCCAGATGTAGTCCTTAAACACAGACTTAGTGAAACAGCACAGTGGTGAGGTACTGAACTTGTATTCAAAAGTATCTTCATTTAAGTTGTCATCTGCCCACCCAGATTGAAGTTTTCCATTGTTTCGCTTGAAATCATTTAAAGCCAGGATGGATCCTTTGAATGGGTACAATTTGATTTCTTCCCCATCCTTCCCCAATTTGAGCCTGTCCTCTGTCTCTAATGACCTTGTGCTCAGTGGTCTCTTTAAGACCTAATTGTCCTTCCTTTTCTTCCTTGAATGCTCAAAATATATTTCAAACCCAACACATCACATAGCAGTGGATCTCATTTAGAAGAAGGAATACATTACTTTGTCACATAATAATGTCTTGTAAATTGTTTCTCGTGCTTCTCTGATTTATAAACTCATTTATTGTTGTCCATTTAGATTCCATTAAAAGTATTTTTCAATAGTGGTCCATTCCTTATCCCATGATTTTGTTATTTTGATGTATCTTGCACATAGTTGGCTTATTCTTAAATTTCAGGATTTTAGATAACGATACAGAGAAGTACTTGTCAAAATACTTATCGGCCGAAGAAATGAAGAAGTTATGTCGACCAGTGCATATAAATGCTGTCATTGATTCACAATTCACAGCCCTTTCACTCATGAAGGTATTGTTACTTTTAACGTCATTATGTTTTGCAAATAATAGAAAAGGTGTTATTAATATATATGAAATTTTATATTACTTCATTAATTCAGAACTGAGGGACCACTGCCAAGTGTTATTAACAAACATGAGAATTTTGTATTACTTTATTAATTCAGAACTGAGGGTACCATTCCTAGGTAAAATAAATGCATAAATATGGAATTAATAAATTAATATGTGCTGGTTTGAAGACAAAAAATTAAGAATAAATTACAAGTAGTGCGAACATTGACTTCTGTAATAAAGAAAAAAGAGTGAGAGAAAGAAAGTAAGTAATCAGACTTCTGACTGGTTTGATGCAGCCCACCATTAATCTCCGTCCTGCACCAACCTCTTTGTTTCAGAGTAACACTTGGTACGTTACATCCTCAACTATTTGCTGAATATATTTCAGTCTCTGTCTTCCCCCTACAGTTTTTACCCTCTACTTTCTTTACTGAAAAACATAGCAAAGTCTGTACTTTCTATACTGAAAAACATAGCAAAGTCTGAACTGCCTCTGTGGTGCCTTCACCATTCCTAAAGCCAAACTGCTCGTTATCTAACAGATCCTCATTTTCCTTTCAATTCTTCGATTCTTGGACGCATGAAATGTCAAGCTGATTGCACAATAGTTTTCATGCCCAATGATGAAATCTTCTCGGGTTATAAACCAAGTCAAGGTATCGTTCTGTGGTAACATTTCAGCAAGATTCCTACTTTTCATCTCCATGTGAAGTGTTGGGCTTGTGTCCTGTTGGAATCTTTATAGCCAATGGACTGCAGGGTCCTGTGCCTCATCTGGGTTGGCAGCACCAGTCACACCTCCTGAAGGGGGAAGGGGTGTTGCGAACCATGTTGGGGGGGGGGGGGGGGGGAGTCGAAGTCGATTGTAGTTTGTAGTGTGGGCTTCCTGCATGCTGGCAGGTCCAGGCAATATAAAATCTGTTGTCTTCGCTGATTTCATATTGGAGGGTTGTGGTCATATTTTTGTTATTACTGCATTCTGTGTGGTGCTAAAATGAAAACCATTATCTTAGAGGACAAGGCTGTCTTAGACTCATATCTCCACAGTGTCTTTAAGGATAGAATCCCAGAACCCATTTGTTCTGCACAGCCGCTTTCTTTGTTCAAAATCAAACATACGGTTTTCATTGAGACTGTGTTCTGCCACAGTGAGTTCTCTGTTTGACCTAGGTGAAGGCTCCTTACATGTTCTAAGCAGTGCGGCAATCTACATTGCTGCATATGGTGGACATATTGTTTGCCACACTCCCAGCTGATGCTGTAGACTCCAGGTGTCTGTGTTCCAAGTTTATGCTTCACTCAGCCCAGCATATTCCTGATTTTGGCTGATGAGCAAAAGATGGTTTCAATGTTGCTCTTTTCTAATATCCTGGCGGTTTTTGCCGTGTGCTGCCCAGTGTACAGAAGGAATGCCGAGCACTTGGTGTCTTATTTAAGTCTTCTCTCTTCTTCTTGCTTGGTTTGTCAGAATAGCTGTTCTCATTAAAGATTTTTTTCAAGTGCTGCAGTTCGGAAGGTAGACTCTCCTTGTTGCCTATGTCTCGTGCTGTGCCCACCAAAGTGGTGAGCATGGATTTGCATTGTGCTGGATGGTGGCAGCTATTGGCATTATGGTACAGGTCAGTACGTGTCTTGTTCCTGTAAACAGAATAACCTAACATGTCATCAGTCTTTTCGTTTATCGTGATGTACCGTATTTACTTGAATCTAAGCCGCACCTGAAAAATGAGACTCGAAATCAAGGAAAAAAAAATTCCTGAATCTAAGCCGTACCTCAAATTTGAGACTCGAAATTCAAGGGGAGAGAAAAGTTTTAGGCCGCACCTCCGAATCAAAACAATGTTGGTCCATTCTAATATGAGACACAATTTAGGTTGAATGAATGACGATACAGCTACAGTAGTTTGGTTCGAGCTGTAAGCTTAGCAGTTAAGCTTTACCAAGTAGCCATTGCTATGCGTCAGGCGCTCCGCCGTATTTTTACGGGTACCCTTCCTTTTTCACGTGCTTCGTCTGGTTTGAATTGATTGCTTATTTTTCTTTGAACTGATAAGTACCGTTCTCTTTGTTATAGGTGTTTACGTCACTCTAAGCTGAAAATGTATTATTGTACTGTGTCATGCATTGTTTGTCGCATTTTGATAATTAGTGTTTACGACCTGTTGCTGCTCGCGGCATGTCTTGCTTTTGTGTGCGTTACCAATTAAAAAGAACTTCCTAGGATTTTCTGTCAAGTTGGTACATAGAATTTTACTTTCAAATTCACTGAGCACTTCATGCATAGCCCTCCTTATGCTAACTTTGACATTTTTTAGCTTTTGTTTGTCTGAGAGATTTTGGCTGCGTTTAAATTTGCAGTGAAGCTCTCTTTGCTTTCGCAGTACTTTCCTAACTTTGTTGTTGAACCACAGTTGGGTTTTTCCCGTCCCTCTCAGTTTTACTCGGCACGTACCTGTCTAAAACACATTTTATGATTGCCTTGAACTTTTTCCATAAACACAACATTGTCAGTGTAGGAACAGAAATTTTCGTTTTGATCTGTTAGATAGTCTGAAATCTGCCACCTATTACTCCTGCTAAACAGATAAACCTTCCTCCCTTTTTTTATATTCCTATTTACTTCCATATTCAGGGATGCTGCAATGGCCTTATGATTACTGATTCCCTGCTCTGCGCTTACAGAGTCGAAAAGTCCAGGTCTGTTTGTTATCAGTGGGTCCAAGATGTTATCCCCACGAGTTGGTTCTCTGTATAATTGCTCGAGGTAATTTTCAAATAGAGCACTGAGTATAATGTCACTCTATGCTCTGTTCCTACCACCCATCCTAAACATCTGAGTGTCCCAGTCTATATCTGGTAAATTGTAATCTCCACCTAAGACTATAACATGCTGAGGAAATTTATGTGAAATATATTCCAGATTTTCTCTCAGTTCTTCTGCCACTAATGCTGCTGAGTCGGGAGGTCAGTAAAAGGAGCCAATTATTAACCTAGCTCGGTTGTTGAGCATAACCTCCACCCATAATCACAGGAACTATCCACTTCTATTTCACTACAGTATAAACTACTGCTAACAGCGACAAACATGCCCCCACTGGTTGCATGCAATCTGTCCTTTCTACACACCGTCTGTGCCTTTGTAAAAATTTCGGCAGAATTCATCTCTGGCTTCAGCCAGCTTTCCGTACCTATAATGATTTCAGCTTTGGTGCTTTCTATCAGCGCTTGAAGTTCCAGTACTTTACCTATGCAGCTTTGACAGTTTACAATTACAATACCAATTCCTGGTTGGTTCCCGCATGTCCTCCTGACTTTGTCGCGCACCCTTTGAGGCTGTTGCCCTTTCTATACTTGCCCAAGGCCATCTAACCTAAAAAAATGCCCAGTCCACGCTACAGGAATCTGCAGCCCACATGGTCGCAGAACCGTCTCAGCCTCTGATTCAGACCCTCCACTCGGCTCTGTACCAAAGGTCTGCAGTCAGTCGTGCTTACGATGCTGCAAATGGTGAGCTCTGCTTTCATCCCCCTAGCGAGACTGGCAGTCTTCACCAAATCAGATAGCCGCCGGAAGCCAGAGAGGATTTCCTCCTATCAATAGCGACACACATCATTGGTGCCGACATGAGCGACCACCTGCAGATGGGTGAGGGGTCAGCCTCAATGTGAGCAGTATCCAGGGCAGCCACAGCTGTAGTCTGATCGGCAGATGCATGGGACGAGCTGGCCCTCCCCAACAAACCTCCGTCCAGACCCCCACAGTGATGCCCATTGGCAACAGCCTCAAGCTGTGTGATCGAAGCAAACGCTGTCTGAAGGTGGGAGCGAAGGGATACCAACTCAACCCACATTCTAACACAGCAGTCACAGTCCTAACCGGAGAATAACCGCGGGCTAACTAAACCAGTGATTGTGGCTTGGTTAGGGAAATTAAGTGAAGAATATGCTTTAACACTGGCAGTAATAGTTACAGAATCAGTAATGACAAGATTGTTTGTTAGAATGAGGGAGGAGAAGAAATAGCGACATCACACAAATTGTGGAAGAATATGACAATTCCAAATTTATATAAAAATTTCATACTACCACTTTTCGATCTCATGCTTTAGAAGCTAGAGAGTATGAATGAAATGTGAAACTATTTCCTAACATAAAACTTTTTGCTTCTAGTAGGCCTAATAGGCATTTGACATTGGTACTTCGTGAATTATATTCTGTTGTATTATAAAAATGACTATTTGTACCAAAACAGTCTCGTTTATTTGGTGTGTGTTATAATTGCTGCAATATTACGCAGGCCTATTTAGTTTTATCTGGCAGACACTGACAAAATATGTGTAATCAGATCAAGAAACCATACCAGTCTTGGGTACTATTTTTATCAACAGCTTTTCCAGTATTGAGCAACGACATTGAGTTTTCCTGTTTGACGGACTTTGATGAGGTAATAAATTCTTTTGCAGAAAGGAAAGAACGCCATGTAAAGCTGTTGCAAGGTTAGAGGGAAAAAATGCTAGGACCTAAGAATTGAAGAAATGTGAACTGTCGTGCTTGTTTCTTGTCTTTACCGGTTTTATGCATCCTATATTTAATATCACACAAAACAGCAAGTTATTAGCTAATAGGCAGAAAAGAGTGCAAATTTTCTGAAGGGTTCTTGTCTTCCTGGTTACAAATAATTCCATCCAGTATTAATTGCAAGTTTGTTTTAAGAGGGGCAGGATGTCAGAGTGGCCGACTGGGAGCAGAATGGGCACCATAGGACATTTTAATTTCAACTGTCCTGAATATAGTTTGTGGTACCCATTACAAAGTATTAAACGTTTGAATTCCACAGAGCGAAATACAGTGACGTGTGGTAGAAGAACGAGGCATGGCACTACACTTTGGCACACTTAAGACCAAATAAAATGTCTCACATTTCCTCAAACGCACTTTTTTTGTATTAGACTATTCAGAAAGATTATGTAAATTTTTGCCGTACTACATCAAACGCTCTAGGGAGGAGGAGCGCCACTGTCTAGTATTGCCCCGGTTTGGAAATATCGTAGATCCGAGGCTGATGTACAGAGCAGTCTGAGTTGTTGTGGGAAGGTGGGTTTGGTTTAGTGATTTTTTGCTGTTTCATCTTCGTTTATTGCTCTCATGTCAAATGAAAACAAAACCGATTTCTGTGGCCGGGAGCTATCAGGTGAATTAAAATACATTCACATAATTACGGAAGGCTAAAATATGTTATTAAGTTTCAGATTTTATTTTATTCCCTCCTTTTTGACAGTCAAGCATTAATCTCCTTGCAGAACAATGAAGTTATTTTTGTCGGTTCTCTAAAGAATTTGGCTTTTATTAATCTTTTCTGCTGAGGCAGTCAATTTATTTGAAATGAAATATTTAATTCCATACTATTGGCTAGTTTCAACTGTTCGCTCAATTTCAGGTGCATTTTTTCATCTTATAGCACGTATGGCATTATACTATAATAAAGAACCAAACATAAGATAATAACGTACTGGTATTACAAGAAAATTGACGTCCAAATCTGGACATACGAATGTGAACTTCAAGCCGAATTATCTATTTTAGTATGTTTCATGAAATTCCAACGCTCTTGGAGTATCCTCTAATGTCTTGTTTCTTTTGTGACATAATGTAAGATCTTTTAACGTCTTACATGTAAGAAAATACGAGCTTCCTGCGTCATCGTAGCTGCGCAAGCGCAGTGATGTCTGTTATTTCGCGATCTCTGGCAACTGCTGAAATGAACCTATTTCTAACAGGTTGCGGGAAAATATTGCAAATGGTTGTTTCAAAGGCGTTATTTTCAAAGTAAATTTCCTTTTACGCAAGATGAATTATGAGCGAGAATATATGATGAATATCTTAAATCACAGAGCATTCGACTCTCATTTAAAAATCAACTCTATGACGATGACCATTTAGAATAATTTCTAGCCCAAAAGTTCAGACATTTATGTCATTGTTAAAAATTTTACTGGCAAAATTGTGTGATGTATTTTAAAGTGTAACAAGTGCAAAAAAGATCAACATTATATGTGAAAGCTTAGCTTCTCTTGCAGCTTATTAATCTTTGAGTCTATATTACACGTGAAAAACTTTTCTTTTTTTGTAGCAACACTATGTATATTAATTTAAACCATTACCTTTTCCTATCTGTGTGTTCGCGCTACTTAACAGTGATGTTGCTGTTGGCTGACTGCATCACATGTCCTATTCTCTGTCCTCAGTCTGTGTCGCCTGGCCACCAAGAGCTGTTGCAGGACGATTTGATTCACAGATCCAGTTATATGGCTCCTTCCATGTATATCGATTTTACGACTATGAAGAGTGGGGCCTGAAGATGGCATCAATGTAATGCCGAAACTGCTAGCACATAGAAGTTCATAAAATAAAATAAATTTCTACAATACATACGGCTGTTGGTAAATTATTGCATCAAGGTATATTCTGAATATCCGCTGTCATCGGATGGCGAGATCACGTGACATGAGCTATGACAAGCTTACAAAAGCTCATCACAACCTTGATTTCAGTGCTTCGGAAAGTAAAGTATTTGTTGGAATTCGAATTTACTTCCGTAATATGAAAATATACAGTGTACACGTTGCTGCACATCAGACATCTTTCCAAAGCGTGTACTTTTCCTGAGTTTCGTTTTCTAAAGTGCCGGGGAAATTTACACCAGTGTTAAAACCATAACCATTGAAAGGCTTGATGAATTTTACTGTTTGATGAAAAGTATACTGTCACTTAACACAGAAAAAGTTTATTTTCATCTGGGAGAAAGTGTATTTTTAATCGAGAAATCTGGGAAATTTTTTTCCTTGTCCATGTATACACCTTGGTATTCTGCCACTGCAGATTTCTCCGTTTGGCCTATGTGAATACTTCTTATATGCTGTGAGCAGCACTGGGATACACATCACTGTGTCTGGTTGATGTATTGCTTGCCACAATCACAGATGATGCTGTATACTGCAGGTGTCCATATTCCTAGTTTATCCTTCACGGAGCCCAGCATATTCTTGATTTTGACTGATAAGCAAAAGATGGTCTATATGTTGGTAGAATTTACCACCACATTGAAAGTATGTGACAGTGAATGCTTGGCAGAACAGTTCCACTGTGTCTGCATTGAAGTCAAGGACTCCTTAAGAGGTATCTTTGTGAAGAGGGGTGTGGCATCAAAGCTGTCTAGGATGTCACCTTTGTCCAGAAGTTTTCTTTGAAGTGTCTTCACAATGCCCACCAGCTTTTTATAAGTAACTGGAATGGGATAGGTGTGCTGGTTATCAGGAAGGTGAAATTATATTTGGTAGTGACAGTGTTCAAATCATTGCCTTGTCGTCCCATTTTGAGTTTCTGTAGCTTTCCTACATCACTTAACGCAAACTGTTCCTTTGAAAAGGAAATGGCCAGGACCCTGCCCTATCTTTGTTCATTCCATGCTTGAGCTGTGTCTTTAATGACATTATTATCAATGGACCATTAAACTGCAAACTTCTTTCCTTTTTTGTTAGTGATAGAAAATGTCAGAAAAAAAATCATTCATGGCATTTGTAAACCAGTACAAAAGATTGATAACATAGAATGCAATAAGAAGTGCAAAATTCTAAGAAGAATGAGGATGAAATAGGGCAAAGGTAGAGAATGCTTAGGGTGCTGTATATTAACTTAAGAGTTCCTAAAACATTTCATTTGCAGTCTAGTTCTATGTGGAAATGAAATGTGTATCATAGAAAAATTGGAAGTATTTGGTTTGCTGTGCTACAGAGGTTCGTTAAACACTTTCAACATAGAAAAATGCTTAATTATAAGGGGCAGTCAAATGAAAATGAAACAGATGGAAAAAAGTAAGTTAACTGTGTATTATTTCAAAAATAATCGCCATAAATGTTAATACATTTATCCCACTGTGAGACAGTTTGCACTTGCCTGCGGAACAGTGATTGTACCCAGATGTGCACTTCTTTGTCCAAAGCAGATCTACAGCCACAAATGTCTTTCTTTAGGACCCCAGAAATATGGAAATAACATGGGGAGAGATCCCGACAGTGTGGAGGATTGTAAGGGCTTCATAGTGCAACTTTTGCAGTGTACCGTAGTCGAAACAACCGTGGCAATACACAAAATCATTTGAAAATCAGTAACTCCAAGTCACGTATATCTCCAGTTGCAGTTTCTATATGATTCCATATTATTTTGTTTTTAAATCAACTCCTAATAAGATCTTTGTTAATAAAATTTGAATTTTGAAATTGTGTTTATTATATGTCCATATAATATGCACTTGTATTAAAAACAAAGATTCCAAGACTTACCAAGCGGGAAAGCGCCGGCAGACAGGCACATGAACAAAACACACAAACACACACACAGAATTACGAGCTTTCGCAACTGGCAGACACACACACACACACACACACACACACACACACACACACACACACACACATATCCATCCGCACATACACAGACACAAGCAGACATATCCTCTCCCTTAAAACCCACATCCTTTCATTTTTCCCTCTCCTTCCCTCTTTCCTGACGAAGCAACTGCCAGTTGCGAAAGCTCGTAATTCTGTGTGTGTGTTTGTGTGTTTTGTTCATGTGCCTGTCTGCCGGCGCTTTCCCGCTTGGTAAGTCTTGGAATCTTTTTTTTTAATATATTTTTCTCATGTGGAAGTTTCTTTCTATTTTATTTACATCATCATTAATATGCACTTGTCTTAGACACATGCTTATCTTCATTTGGACATATTATTTGTCAAACTTTTCATCTGCTGTCAGAATTTATGTTGATATATCAGTAGAGAATGCAATGATAGCTGAAGGTATCAAAAAAGAAATGGGAAAATATAAAGAGAAAGAAGAAAAAAGCTTTAATAATAAGTAACGTAAGGGGAGTTGAATAGCTGTGTGGTAAATGGTCAACTGTAAAAATTTTAGCACCAGTACTATTTTGTTCACATCTGTCTGATGATTCTCTCTGTGATCCTGAGAGAATTATCTGTTTGCCTTTAACTTTCCTTTCTATTTTTGGCAAAATAAGTGAAGAGGAGCATTATCAAATGAAATCTTGCTGCAATTAAGTGGGTGATGTTTGAATCAGTAGAATAAACATTAATTTCAACCTGGGATATTATCTTGATTAGATATTTGCTATTTCTTTTATTCATGCCAAATTTCATTTTGAATCTTCATCAAGAAAGCTCCCACTGCTGCTGCCTATCCTTGTCCAAACCTACCTAGTACATCACCTTTATTCTCTTCTCTAGTAAATAGAAAGGATGGGTTGTGAGTGAGTTTTTTTTTAAATATTTAGGTCTTCAAAAGATCTGATTGTGTATTTTTATTGCTCTGACATTTTCAGGAACTGAGGAATGCATATGGAATTGGTGAAAATGATTTAAAATTTGGAATAATAGGCTTACATCCTTGTGGTGATTTGGCGCCTATTTTATTAAAGCTCTTTACTGATTGCCCTGATGCTGTATTCATCAATGTTGTTGGATGTTGCTACATGAAAATATCAACAAATATTGAAGGGTGTGTAAATTTTAGTTTTGATATTCCATATTTTTTGTGACTAATTTTATCTTATACTTTGATTTGTACCACATAAGGTAGGAAATTTTGTAATCTGTTATGGATGCGCGCAAAGAAATATAGTCAGTGAATCTTAATGCTGTAGACTCTGGGTGTCATGTTGGGGGAGATCAGAGTGGTGAATCTTCTGCAAAACCTGGAATTCTCGGAATTAAATTTTACCTGAAAATAGTCAGGGAATTTGAGTAACTCTATAATATCTCAGGGAATTCTGTGCCTTTAGCCTAGCATTGAAATTTGATTTTATTGATTGTTATAAATTACTCATGTTTCTCTTGCTTATAATGTTCTGGTATACTGATGAATATGGCGTAGCTGACATAGCATTTTGAAGGATATAGATTTTACAGGAATTTTTTGCTGACAACAAAATTTATTTTCACATTAAATTCTAAACAGGAGTATATCTTACTTTTTATGTTAAAAAAAATAAATGCTTTTCACTTTTTGAGTGTTACGAATCAGAAAATTCATCATGTCACCCCCTGAAGAAGGCTAATGTGACATATAAGACATCTGTTGTCTCAAGAATGAGCAATGTCTGTGTGTAAACTTACTGGTATATTAAATGCAATTAAACTGGAAATGCACATTAATAATTTGCTCATACAGTTTTGGTATACACGGAGGTGTGAAACAGGACAGTAAATTTGTAATACTCCACATAACATCAGTAAACACTTGTAGCAAATATTTCTTATATTCTGGTAGCTGGTAGAACATAGAAGAAGGATAACGAATTCAAGCTTTTGAAGTGTTCTTCCAGAGCCTATGTGTCCAAAAGCGGCACACAAGGGATTAGTCCAATATGCTATGTGAAAACTGCTATGAAATTTTTTATGCAAGAAGAGTACACCAAAAGAAAAGTGTTGTCATAATTTTTTCTGCTAAGAGGGACTACATGTATTTTTTTGTGGTACACATAAAACTGTATTTAACAGTAGTTTATTCAGCCATTTCTGTCCAGTGCATGAATCAGCAAATGAGCAAAATTGGCTGTGACGAGAGCATAATGTTGTCAAGTACCACAGAAATTACATGGGAACTGTAAATTTAATTTGTTGAAATGAAATACTACTATCCACATGCTTAGTGATGCAGCAGCAGTTTGTAGGCTCATGATGTGCCACTTCCCTCACTGACAGCAAATACCCTATGGCATGTGTGCGTAGTATAACTGTACAGTGTGGTCCAAAAGTCTGGAAATACCCTCATAAAATCCATATGGAGTAGCAAAGAGTAAAACAAAGTCCCTACACATGAGGAAGGGGAGGGGGAAAACATACAGACTTCGTCACCAACGTGGCGGCTATCTTGAAAGCCGCCATCTAGAATTCGACTAAAAAATTTCTAGTGGTAATGTGGTCATGTGACATGTCAGACAGGTAGAGAATTTCACCAGAAAAACGAAGACATTGTTATTTTGAACACAGCTTTATTCATTCTCGAGTTTAACCAGTTTGGTGTGGCAAAGCATAACCAATTATGTGTGGCAGTGTGAGTGTTACATACCGAAAAGGCATTAAGCTGATGTTACACAACCCCGAGAGAACGGTTCGATTTGCTGTCCATTACGTCGCAATATTAATGCTATCTTCTGAAACCAGTCCTGTTGAACTTCGACCAACACATTCTGCTGAATTTGACTGCACACATCAACAGTTAGCTGCTTAAGATGAACCAGATCCTGTACATTCACAGCATAAACCAGTCCTTTGATGTGACACCACAACAAAGGAGTTAAACCTGGGGAATATGGTAGCCACTCTGCTCCACTGCACCTCTATGACCAATCCACTTTTGGCAGAACTGCACATCCAGGTTCGCTTGCATGCTGTGTCCATAATGCAGTGGAACTTCAACATGCTGGAAGAGTTCTGGAAATGTCCCAGCCTCTGTCAACAGTGAGGGAAAAGTTGTTACTGAACAGTACCTGATACAGGAAACAAGTGTTATCTGCAATTGCTGCATCACCCATCCTCCGATGTGTACCCGACAGTCTGTGCCATGTTCAGTTGGAGCAGTTGAAGTTTGCATGGGTGCCGTTCATGCTGCAGTAAAATTCACAGTATTGAGGTAAGGCTAACCTTACATTCTTGCTACAGGTGACAAGTGCTCTGTTACAGACTCTTGCTAAATGGTGCCAGCACACTCACTATCCTTGCTTTGTCATTGGTGGATTTTGATCTTCAAACTTTTGGTTTATCAAGGACAGAACCTATTGTCCGGAATTTGGCCAAAAGTTTGTCAACTGCACTGTGAGAAATGGGTAGTCTGGTCAGGCGGTGACTGTTGAAATCCTTAGCAGTGGCCTGTGTGGTCCGTTCTCCTGACTTCAAGATAATTTTTGATGCATTCTTCATGCAGTTATGACATTTTTGTAATCTGTAAATGAGAAAAGAGCAGTTAAAACATGACCACAAGTAAATGTTACCTAATGTCTATACGCATGTAACATGTCGGACATGGGATTTGCACTTTGCACCGTTTAAAACTCCACTTCATGCCTTTTCGGTATGTGACACTCATGCTGCCAAGCGCATCACTGCTGCCACATATAATTGGTTATAACTTGAGAATGAATAAAACTATGTGCAAAATAATAATGTCATTGTTTTTCTGGTGAAGTTCTGTATGTGTCTAATATGTCACATGGTCACCTTCCCATTGGAAATTTTAGAGTTGAATCCAAGATGGCCACCATACTGGTGACATAGCCTATAAGTTTTTCTCCCTCCGCTTCCTCACATGTAGGAAGTTTATTTTACTTTTCGATATACCGTTCCGATTTTATAAGGCTGTTTAAAGACTTTTGGACCACCATGCACATCATTGTGATAATTTTTGAATTTTGTACTCACAATGTAATAGTTCTTTGTTAATTTCTTATAGTCCTCACAAAAATGCAAAGTGTCTGTTCAGTGGGAAAAACAAACATTGACTGTACAACAGGTGCACCTGAGACAAAAAAATGTAAAATCGAACAATGGAAACTCCAGCTTGGAATATCAACAATATTAGTAAAAGGATACATTGCTACTCACCATTAAGGTGACCTGTTGTGTTGCAGATATGTATAATGAAAAGACAGTTACACATTGAAGCTTTCAGCCAAAACCTTCCTCAGTCTTTTCTTTGTGCCAGTCTGCAACTTAATAGGTCAAAAAAAAAAAAAAAAAAAAAAAAAGTAATGCATCTAGACATTTCTAGTTTTATTCAGCCTAAATTTGAATAGAGTAGGAAGATTGTCCCAGGCATTGTTCTGCATATTGTGCTGCATACCAGTCAAACTTGATCAATTTCATAAAATATACCAATGCAAATTGATCATGTACAAATGACTGAAGTTTAGGAATACTGTTTCACTGATAAACCTGAATTGACAAAAAGCCGTTGGAAATTATATTGTCTATCAGTTTCCCAAAAATCTCTTTCCGCTATCATCCTGGAAGATATCAATATGTTCAGGCCAAGAGTCCAGCATGAATAATGAATTATTTTTTGCTGTTGGCATGACAATGATTCAATTGTAATGCTTACATCTTTGTTACATCAATTAAAAGATTTATGCATGTGTATAGTCCTTTCCTAATTTTTGTTCTTAAGAAATAAAAGTGCATTTTGGATGCACTTCTTTGACGAAACCTGACTGGTCTCCTTATACATAACAGTTGTGGAAATAACAGCAGCTTTGTCTTCAGATCATGTATGAATTTCTTTACAGTTTGCCATCTGCTCTACATGTTAACTTGAAACTAAACCTTGTAATTTTGCTGCATCCTGTACTGTAAGATTTCTTGAACCTGCTCAACCAACTTGAGGAAACCTAGAAATAATTAATTTTCATGTCCATAGCAATTTAGAGTGCCTAATTTTGTGGATCTTCATTGGTAATAGTACTTCGTTTGTCAGATGCAGTTTAAAATTTTTGCCCTAATTTTTCTTTTATACTTTTCGAATTTTCATTTTGTGCACACTAATTCCATGTGTAAGTCTGTATTCCATTAGTACAACTCACATTCATATTGCATGAAATGGAACTTCTTGTGCATACTGCTCCTTCCTTTCTTTGCTTAAGCAAAAATTCACAGCCTTTTCCGTATTACTGAAAGCTATTACAGTATATTGTTTCTTTGCACTAAAAAGCTATTCTTGTTCTGGACTCGCAATTACTCAAAAATCTTCGCTCTAACTGCAGTTTCCGGAACTGTCATCGTTTTTTCAAGTTTCCTCTTATGTTTCCAAAGTTTCTATCAAAATGTCAGCATCATTTGAATTAATGTCCAAGAAATTAATCAGCAGATTACACATGTATAGGTCTTCAGGAGAAATGGATGATGTCAATCTTCATATTTCTTCTTTGTGAGACTTAGAATATTAATCGAATTCCACATTAATGTGAAAATTTAGAACCTGCTCAAAGTCAGGTTCTGTTAGTAGGCATGTATGAATATTAATACAGTTTTATCTCTACTTTTAACACTTCAGGATACCACGAAAGGGACAGGTAATTTTTGTTATTTCTTTACATTAAATGGGTTGCAAATTTGAGAGAATTCTAGTTGTAAACAATTGTTTTAGAGCAACTACTATTGAAAAATAAAGTTAACTTTGCAAATTAGATCATGTTATGTCATATTATGTGTTATAGTGGCCAGTACGGAAATAGGGCTTCAAGGTCATTTTGCCGTCTTATTTTTAGTCTAGAATATGATGGAATACTTTCCAAAAGAAAATTCTCACTAGCTGCTAGGGAAAAAAATGAAAACTACCATTACAAGAAATTTTAGAGGAAAACAATTTTTTACTTCAACCTGTGGTAGTAACAGAATCACTAAACATACTCAAAGTTTACAGATGCACATGCTGCTTGTTGAATTTTGGAAACATAAAAGTATTCCGAGATAAAAATAAAATATTATAAGACATGTTAAACCGTGCTGACTGCATAGTGAAAAATGTAGTCGCTTATGAATTTTCATTCTGTAGGACTGCGAAGAAACTTCCTGCGAGAAAGTTTTTACTAAAACTACAAAATTATTTTTGGTAACATTTCAGACTCATTATTGTATCGTATCACGTATTAAGGCAAATTACTTCCATGATATTCTGTGCGCAGCGGTGCGCAAGTCTTTGTTGGCCCTCGCCAAGAGTTTTGTTCGGACAGCTTCCTTTAATATGACCAAGAATATTCCCTACTTCCCAAAAATATTTTACTGGCGGCTAATACATATCCTTCGTCATTGCATCCATCACTCAAAATGCCAACATATGTTGCGCAAAAGTAATTGTACTTATTTTGAAGCCAATATTTTCACTGAAATCGAGCAAAATATTTGTTCGAAAAGTTTTGTGAAACCCAAGTTTTATTTAAATTTGCTGTAAGTCTATTATTCTCAGCACACAATATGCGCTTGGTGCACAAAAACCTCGTTCTTACTATTGCAATGTCCCTGTCTTGTGGTACAAATTTCATCCATCATTACAGTTTCTGAATTAAAAACCAAGCGGGCGGAGAAGACAGTGCATTGAAGTGACTGGCCAGAATAATCAGTTTTATCACGGACATTACTCTGTATTTCTCTAACCATTGGATACTATCCTCTGTCATACTAAAGTAATACAATTATACGTACTACCTTTTTGTAAAAGTCATCAAATATCATAGAGTTCTATTTTCTTTCTGGAGAATCAGAATAGGTGCTGGGTCTGTTCTGATGTTACTGCACTGTTTATGTATACAGATGATACAGAAGCACCACAATGTTTTGTCGTTTTATGGACTTCATTACCGTCAGTACGAAACAGCCAGTAAATCTTTCTATGAAGAAAAGGAGTTAAATTTCGAAAGTACAAATAAACCGAATGCAGTAAGATTATGTCCGAATGTAAAGACATTCGATGCAGGTTTTCAGGAAAAACTGTTGTTAATTAATGCAGAATTAACAATCTTTTTTTAATTGGCAGTTACCGTCGAGTAAACTAATTGCCACCACTTGTGATAAATTAATCAGACATTTACTGCAAGGGAAAAACATTCGCAGTATGTTCTCTATAACTGAAATGAATAGACAGACATTTAAGTCAAGTCAGCTTTTTACATAGACAGCACTTACCTAAACTGAAGGATCTTCTGGCTCCGTCGTGTCTTCAGATTCATTGTCGCTTGTTTCAGCTAGGTGTATCATCACAGATTCCACTATGGTGTCTCTTAAACCCTGGTTCAAGAAATCAGTTTCTTGCAATGCTTCTGCGTGTTTTACTCACATCTCCCAGTCTTGCTGAGTAACATTGTCAAGAGCTTTGTGTGTTAGCTTCTCGACATTAGCAAGTTTGAAAGTAGTATTTCTTTTTGCTACTTCTCACTTTACTTGGGCTCATATCAGTTCAAAGGGATTATACTGGCTGTGATGCGGTGGTAGACGTACCACTTGGTGTCCCATTTCATTTGCCAGTTGATCTAATTTTTAAGTCTTTTTGACACCTACGATTTCTTCCTTAAACAGGAGTTCACCCTACATTTCATCAACTGAAAATGAAACATTCTTTCACTTTAACCACTCCATGCTGTCTGCCTTGCATCAATTTGAACATGGCAGCTTTTCTATCTGAATGGAGTGGTAGTTGGTATTATCCATCATGGTAATTGACCCATCTTACAGTGCGGACAACAGTCGAATAAACCAATTTTTAATAACTTCTCTATTCATTTCTGAATGGTAATTGGATTGGCAAGAACTTTTTCCACCAGGAGGAACAATTTTGGCCTCTGGCATGAAGCCTGTGGTTAATGAACCAGCGTGGGTGATGATTAATTGGCCACCTCTACCAGTAGGCACTTTCAAACTGCTGTTTACTTTCGAGTCGTGCCATATATACTAACTGGCTTGGTTCTGTGAAACCCAAGTTTCATCCAAGTACACTACAGGCCTGGTGTCTTCAGCACGCAAGAAGTGCATTGTATGCATAAACTTTGCTCTCACTGCTGTAATGTCCCTGCGTTCCATTAAGAAGTTCCGTCCGGCATTACACTCCTTGAATCGGAAACCAAGGGAATGGAGAAGACGAAGAACGGAGGTCTTTGAGCCCAAGTAATTAATTTTTTCACAGAGCTCAGCCTGTATTTTTTTTAGCCTTTGGCTATTCTTCTCTGCTGTATTATCCAACTACAATTCTACGCATGAGCTCTTTGTTAAAATCGTCAAAGTCAGTTGATTTCCGTTCACATTCGTATCCCTTTCTTGGAGAATTGAAACACTCATTCATGTCTCCACATGTCAAAGCACCTTTCTAAAGACAGTAAGACACTGAGATCGGATGAGAACACTCGATATAGCACGGTAACACTCAGCTTTCAGCTGCTCTGACCTACCACACCTTTAACAGTACCTACATGGCGACAAAGCCAAGAGGTGAGTAAATCACAGCCCGCAGCTCCAATTGGCGGCAGGCAGTGGTCGTGACCTTGAGGGCTCTACTTCCGTGCCAGCCACTACAGCCAACATGCCACCAGCCGCAGCTTTGCTCTAGTAATGAAGTGCATCTGCAGACTGCTCTGACTCCACTAGGAGAGTACATCTCACTAACAACCTGGCAGGCTGTGATAATAGCAGTTTTCAACATTATAAAAAGAGCTAAAATTTTGACAGTATTTATTTGATTGTTGTCTTTTCATGCAAAAAATTGCGGATCAAGTTTCCACATCTGAGACTGGACCATTCCCTCATCAGTTGTAATAGAAAACCATTTTAATGATATAATTTGATCTTTTATGTAACCTATATGTTATAGAGTAGGTTTATCTGTGTGTGTTTGCTTCTTAATTCACTCCATCCCTAGTTTACAATAAACTTCACTGGCCAAAAAATTAATAACCCCCATGAGACAACCCCCCCCCCCCCCCCCGCCTTGGTAATGACCCCACTTTGATGAGGAAGAGAGTCCACGAGTTTTTTTCAGGTATGCTGTATCCAACTGAAGCAAAATACCTGATTGTAGGGATGTTGATTGCTATGTTACACCTGCTGTTCCAATTACAATCGGGTGACATAGTGAGCCAGTTGAGGTTCAGTAGAGTACCTAAGTGTTCGCCGAAACAGTTAAGTATGCATGCTGCTCTGTGGGCACCACCATTGTCTTCTTGGGATACAATATATCCATGGCATACTCATCATGGTGATATAGAAGAAATAATGACACTTGTTCGCTGAGAATGTTGAAATGAACTTCGTGGTTCATGTTCATGATAATGTGAACAAGTGGGCGCAGGTTGCGCTATGAAAAACAGCCCCTCAGTGTCTCAGAACCACCTTCAGCACAAACTACATCCTCCTCACATTGTGGATTAAATTCATTGGGTTGAATGTGCACTTGATGCTGGGAAGGAACTGTTAATTCCAAAAGCTAGGTTAATGTCATCAATTTTAGTTTTAATGTCAGCAGAATAAACATTTCATCTCATAAAATTAAGTACTGGCCAGCAATTCTTCTCATGTTTACCATTTCAATACAGTAAAGAATAGAGTTTTGTAATGGTGGTTTAGCTGGAGGGTGGATACGTATGTTATCACTTACTAATTTACACTACCTTGCAGAATCAGGATACACCTGTCTCTTTGGCATGCTGTGCTTGCAGTGCTGTTGGTATCTGGCACATGACATTATGTCTGGTCACTAAATTCTGATTAAATGATTGTACAACGTTTTCAAAAGAAAACTTTGGAGCTAGAAAGTTTGCCAATAGTCACTATTACCTGTAAGACACAAATAATGGCTTTATGAATACTTTTTTCAACCCTGAATTTCTGTCTCAAGATCTAGATCAGAATATTGAAGTTGGTTTTACTGAATCCTTGCA
Organism: Schistocerca gregaria; assembly: GCF_023897955.1. Taxonomy (NCBI): domain Eukaryota; kingdom Metazoa; phylum Arthropoda; class Insecta; order Orthoptera; family Acrididae; genus Schistocerca; species Schistocerca gregaria. The sequence goes on from NC_064924.1 coordinate 520,133,209, forward strand.
GATTCTGCTGATAATACCAAAATCTTGTACATTTAAAGAAATAAGAGTGATTGTTACTCAGTATTTTAAGTTTATAGGATTATGTTATTGTCTTCTGGTATTACTAATCTCCGAGCAAATCTATTAGCCACGTTGTGCTGCTTTTAGTAGAGTGAAACATTTTCAATATGAAACTTAGGCTATACTCCTGTTCTTACCAACAAAAGCTTGTTTCTTCTGCATGGAAATAAACTGAACTGTTTTACCCAAGTAGTGAAAAAAAAAAAAAAAAAAAAAAAAAAAAAAAAAAAAAAACTCCAGTTTGTTTTTCCCCATAACTATTCTTATTTTGCACTCAGCCTAAGAGGTAGTAGTTTTCACAGTAGTACTCAGCGTCTCTCCATGGATGCCTCATTACTTAAAGTTTCTTTGAGAATAATAACTTAGCCTGGAAAATAAATTGTTTACTAAGCAGTAACACACTTGGCCAATTGTTCTCGTGTGAAACATGCTACAATGGAAACATCTGGTGGAAAGGGACAGATCTTAATATATCAAAGTTTTTATACATTTTGTAAGAAACCCACAAAGATATACCAGGTGCTCAGATATAGAGGAAACTAACAGACTTTGGAAATAATTCCGCATTATTAAGACTTGTGTGTGCCTACCTTCCTACCTCAAGTTCATGTAAGGAAGTCACTGATTCATCCTCTCATCCATCTTTTCCCATGTGGTTTATCAATGTGCTGCATGCATGTTCGTGTAGCTCTTAATGTTCATATTTTACTCTCAAGAGTAAATTGCACGTGTGTTTTCACTCTGTGTTCCTACCTAAAAAAACAGAGTACTATTGCATGCTCTCACTTATAATTGTCGAGTTACCTATGATTACAAGGAAACACGATGGCTGGATCATACTTATCTGTTAGGAGATAAAATTCTTAGAACAGCCGGTAGACACACTTCAAAAGCAGGAACAACTATCCTAACTTTCAACAGGAAGGAAAGAGGGATAGGTTGGTTGATGTTAGAAAGGCAAGGCAGTTCACTCAGGCTTCAGGCTGAGGGGGGACCATTTGTGAAGACGAGGGGTGGCAGGTCCTTTGTCTTCCATTGTCCTTGCAACCTAGAGTACAAGTGACTTACTCCTGCTTTCTAACCTCTCTCAGCCTATCTCATTTTCCTCCATGAAGAAGAAGCTAACAGATCTGAAAGCTAGGATAGTTGTTTTTGCTTTATACGCATCTATCAGCAGCCCTTAGACATTCACCTCCTAAAAGTGTGTTCTAGCCAGCCATTCCATCTCTTAGTCATGTTATAGCTTTCTCACATGAATTTTCCTTTTGATGCAGTATTTTGTGACTGTTGAATTAGGACAGATGCTTAATATCCTGCAGATTGATTTTGTATCTGCACTCATAATGTTACACCATTCCATTAAACATTCGTAGAGGTTGTAAAAGGTGCTCTGTTGACAAAGTTTTTGTAGGGATGTTTGTCTGAAAATGAACTGTTTCCATGTTATAAGAAGACAAAATCAAGCCACATTGTCAACTCTTATGAAAATATTAGTGATTTGTAAGTAAATAATGAAATAGTGAAGGAACACCAACTCACCATGTAGTTGAAGTGTTCAGTAGGTACATCAACAGGATTGAAAATGCTGCAAATTTTTTGGACAGTGTCCTCCTTCAAAGCTAACTATTACAAAGTGCATGTGCCCACAACACATGCCCCCCCCCCCCCCCACACACACACACACTTATGCCTTACATAGATAAATTGTCTTGACTGACAACATTGTAGTACTGTGGATTGACTTGGATGAGGGATTTAAGGGTTTTATCAGGTAGAGTGACTGGGGTGTGAAAGGAAGTGAGGAGGGTTGGAGGGTGGCACTGGTCATCCCCTCTGGCACAGGCAGAGGAGTTGTATGTAGCACACAGTGATGTTGAAGAGTGGACTGGTAAGGGGAGACAGAACAGAGGAAAAGACTGCAGATACGTAGGCATGAACATAGAGTGAATGAAGTGAAGGTGGTGGGGGATTCTTTACAAGAATTCTCTTGCATTCAATTATCACTTGTCATTCAGTCATTAATGTAGATGGTTCAGTACCACAGTTTGTAAGCTTGTATATGTGTGGTCAGAATGTACCAACATGTTTTTAATTTATAGTTAAACACAACATAATTGGAGAGAAGCTTGACAACTGTATTGGCAGTGTTTTCCATGTCATGAGATGCCAGCTCATACATATTTTTGCTGCAGTACAGCAGTGACCAAGAGAACAGGGACATTCATAGTCAACAGATCACTGTTGGTGCTCCAAGGAGTCTACACAGTGTCATCTTTGAAGTGGATGTATTTCATTGACTTGAATAGGACCTGAATACAAATACAGGAACCATTGCACACAATATGATTGTGCCTCACATGTAACATGTTCTACATGAGCAGCAAGTCCATACTTATACCACCAGAATGTAGTGGCTATGGACTCAACAGGTTTTGCATCACATGGGAACTTATGTTCTAGATTGTTACACAATTGTATGGATTTCCTCAGACTTCAAAGCAAATTCCATTCACTATGATGTAACTGGATAGATAAAAAAATTACTCATCAAGCAGTGGCAGGAGAAAACATACATAAAAAAGAATTTTACTTATGCAAGCTTTCGGAGCAGTGGCTCCTTTTTCTGGTAGAAGGGTTGAAGTGGAAGGAAGAGGGATGAAGGAAAAGAAAGGAGAGGTTTAGGAAAAGGGATAGAGTTAGGAAAAGTTATCCAGAATCCTGGGTCAGGTGAGACTTACCGGACTGGATGAGAAGTTCTCTACCCCTTTTCCTAAACCTCTCCAGTCATTTTCCTTCACCCCTCTTCTTTCCCCTTCAACTTTTCTGTTGGGATAAGGAGCTAATGACTCCGAAACCTTGCATAAGTAAAACTTTTTTTTATGTGTGTGCTGTCCTACCCCCACTTGGTGTGTAGATTTCTTTATCTATCCAATTACATTGTATTCTCAAAAATTGATTATTTTCATTGTTAAATTACATTCACTAATTTAGCAAATTTTTCTTTGTGCGAGATTTGTGAGCGGAAACAGCCAAATTTGGAATGAAGTTAAACCTGATTCTGATTTTATTTTATTTCATTTCTGTGGCTTCTGACACCAATCTATGGACATATATAATTGATGACAGTTTGATATGGGCATACATTCCTCCACCTCACCAACAGGTTTAGAGGCACTTGCTTTTTTACTAAAAGAACATTGAAAATGGTAGAGGTATAGCTGAAAATATGCAAAGAAACATGGGCTCAGCTCCTTAGTACACTGTATGAACATTATATTAGTGAAATTATGGAGAGCTTGAGGTGGACCACGTGCTTGCTTACTAATGTTACTCAATATGAACCTTTTGATTTTTCTTGTGAGTCTTCCTGTGGTTTTGTTTATGTGACTGCTGTGTGGTCAAACGGAGAGCTAATTCCACAGGTTATGGTTGTGATTGGAGTGATCCACTTCATACCAAGCATTTTGATTATTCCAGGGTCTATATGCTCTGAGACAACTGGGAAATCTGGGAAAAAAAACATGAATTTTTTTCATCTGGCAGGAAACCAGGAAAAACCCCAGAATTTTTTAGAATTCTGAAAATCTTTCATTGTTTTAGTCTACAGTGTCAAAGTCTTTATAGGACAAAAACAATGCATTTCTCCATAACAGTAAAGTGCTGCTGATAAGTATGACGTGGCAGTTGTTTACATTAAGTTTGTTTTAGAAGTTGCCAGCAGGCTCATGGGCATGCACAGTTGAGTTGCGTATGGGCAGTACTTGTTCCCACTTCTGGCTACTTGAAGTGCGTCTGTTAGCTTTATCAGCAGTAGTAACAAGCAGCCAAATGCTATCCTGCAAATTTATTGATTTATTTTTTGGTGCACCCAAGCTGCCAGATTCGTGTATGTGCAGAGCAGTCTGGGTTGTAGTGGGGAGGGAGTCTCTCTCAACATGAGCCCTGTTTACGTTTAGTGATTTTGGTGTTTCCACCTCATTTGCAGCTCTCATGTCAAACGAAAACAAAACAGATTTCTGTGGCTGAGAGTTGTTAAGTGAATTAAAATAAATTCTTGTAATTATGAAAGGCGGAAATAAATTATTAGTTTCAGTTTTCTGATTTTATTTTATTTCCTTGTTATGCCAGGGATTTCTGGTTTTTTTCCCCAGTTTTCTCCCAGATGAAAAAATTCCTGGGTTTTTCCCAGATTTCCCAGTTGTCTCAGAGCATATACACCCTGAGTCAAGCATTAATTGCCTTGCAGAACAATGAAGTTATTTTTGTCAGTTTGCTAAATAAATGTGATTTTTATTAACCTTTTCCACAACGATAGTCAGTTTATTAGAAACACTTTCCACTGAATTTCAAGTGCACATTTTCATCTTCTGGCATGTATGGCATTATGCCACAATAAAGAACCAAGCATGAGATAATACAGTACTGGTACTCCAAGAAAATTTGTATCCCGGATATCACACTGAAAAGCTTGATATCAATTTGGGCCTACTTCATTGTGAATCTGGACATATGAATGTGCACTTTAAGCTGAAGTATGCTTTTTAGTATGGTTTACGAAATTCTGATGCTCTAGCATCCTCTGATGATATATTTCCTTTATGACACCATGTAAGATCTCTTAATACTGTATATACAAGATGTTTCAAAATGAATACATGGATTTTAAGGCTTTATAGCACATATTACTTTCACCTTACAGTTATAAATAACACACCAAATGAAAGAGAAACAAAAACTGTTTTTCTTACAATGATTCAGTGTGAACACTGATCACACATCGAGTCGATAGGCGAGTTGTTCTGAAACCTTGTGCAGTGTGTCAAAAATAACTGTTGCAATAAACTGTTTCTAAAGTTGGAAGATCAGCTGGTATCAGAGGCACATACACATGATCGCATCAGGTCATGTGTGAAAATGGAAGTCATGCATAAAATGCTGCATCAACTGGCCCCTTACACCCAATCCACGAGTCGGATACAACGTTGTTTAACCAGTTGTGTACTGAGCTATGCCAGTGAGGCGGGTCACCATCTTGCTCCCAAATAAAGATGTGTTGTTCAGCTTCTTCCTGTTGAGGCATGGGCCATAGCTGTAGCACATCAAGATAAAAAACATAAGTTACAGGTGATTCACCGAAAAATAAAGGCCCATAAAGTCTCCCAGGGATATTTCTTAGGGCTAAGCTTGAAAGACTCGCACTCGTTTAACACTTTTTTCAGTCACTCTTTGTCATTCCCTACTCTTCCCATTGCGCACAGGTATACAAACAAAACTGTTTGAGTTGTTCTTTCATTTGGTGTATTACTTACAATTGTAAATTGAACGTAATAAATGCTACAACACCTTAAAACCAGTATGTTCATTTTTAAACACCCTTTATATGGGCTTCCTATGTCATAGTAACTGCCCACGTGCAGTAACGCCTGTTTTCTGCTGCTCTCTGGCAGCTCCAGAAATGAACGTATTTCTAACAGGTTGTGGGAAAATATTCTGCATTGTGCTTTGAAAAGCGTTGCCCTCAAAGTAAATTTCCTTTTAAGCAAGATGAATTATGTTACATGTAAGAATGTTGGATGAATCTCTTAAATCACAGATCATTTGACTCTCATTTAAAACTCAACACATTGAGGACCACCCACTTAGAAGAATTTCATGCTCAGAAGATAGGAAGAAGTGTATTTTCACTTGGGAAAAGTGCTTTTTTAACCGAGAAATGTGGGACTTTTTTTCCTTGCCTGCATATACACCTTATATGTGCGTCAAAACTTAATGTGTGGATACAATTTGTACAAGAAATATGGTGATTGTCATGTAGAGAAATTTTTGACATGTACTGCCAAAGGAACATCGCTTGCAGTGCAAGAGTTAAGAACATAGAAGATTGTTCTATTGAGTATATGTACTGATATGTATAGTTTCATCTAGTGACCCTTCTCTACACCCTCTTGCGAGATTGTTGGTATCCTGTGTGTCCTCCGTAAACAATTGCACAGCGGCATTGTGGAGGGTACATTGTGCCTATATTAACCCCTTCCTTTCCATTTCTTGTTTTCGTAAAGACAAAGGAAAAAATGGCTGTTGGTGTGCCTCCATATGTACTATCATTATCTTATTTTCATGATCCTTGCACGAGATATACTGTTGTATCTCTCTCCAAGTATCGAGGAGGATCGATTAGTAGCCTCTATAGCGGGCAGGGCATGGACATTGAGATGTGAGTCAGCAGACGCTGGCAGGAGGTGTGACTGATATCGGCAAACTCTGGTTTCTTGCCCACTTTAAATCAGCAGGCACCATAGCCAGGAAACCTGTTCACATACCCTACATGAAGCGCTCCTTTACACACCATTAATGTTGTGTTGGTAACCTCACTGTGGACTTTTATTCTAGGGCATTTGATATGTTGCTTACGACAGGCTTGATCTCCATTGTAGAATTGTTGACTTAGAACTCCCAGCTTATACTGTTTGTGAAAGTGTTCCACACCTGTTCACTTTATTCCGAGCACCATATAATGTAACTGACCTATCTTATGTGTAAATAACAACTTGTGTTTGTATCTAGCTTGATATAAAATATACAATGAAACTAGTAATGCCATTTCAGTTCACTGAGCATCTGTGACAAGCTTCCATAAGGGATATATGAATCTGGCACGTCTTTACTGAATTTGCTTGACATCTGGTGCAAGACAAACTTGTCAAGGACACTAAACATTGGGCCAGTTCTCCAGAGTAAATCACACTAGTCTTCAATGTGATTTACTGAAGAAGGTTGCTAAAATTGTCTAGCATCTAATGGAAAAACCCTCCACATCTCTCATTCATGCTACTGCTTTCACAAGTTCATTAAATTTCATATTGTTACTACTCAGATATTCAAACACTATGAGAGGCTCCAAAAGTTTGGCACCAATGCTATAATTATAAACTATAGGTTCTTTTTTGTGTTTGTGGGTATTACCTAGCATTTACCAGTCAGAGAGAGCTGCCAGTCTGTACACTTAGAAGAAATATTGCCCAATTCTTTCTATGTTTTCTTAAATTACCCATTAGCCCAGTGGACTCACATTTGGGTGGATGACAGTTCAGAGCACCGTTTGACCGTCCAGATTAGGTTTTCTGTGGTTTCCTTAAATTACTCCAAGCAAATGCTGGAATGGTTCCTTTGAAAAGACACAGTCGATTTCCTTCCCCTTTCTTTCATAATCCAAGCTTGTGCTCCATCTCTAATGACCTTGCTGTCAGTGGGATGTCAAACTCTAATCTTCCTTCCTTTCTTGATTAAACCATTCAAAAATGACAGATTTTTGTAGACATCTGCATTCTCAGGGAGTAACCTCAGAAGTGTTGTTAATCCTAAACGATAAATCACTTATATTTATTGAAAATATGTGTATCCTGTTAAGCTTCATTAGGTCACACACAATTTTTTTTTGTGTGTGATCAGAGTTCTGGCACATTGGTTAGTTAGTATTATCAATTATTTTTCAATGCTGGGTGTGGTTAGTTTGATATCACCCATTTATGAGTTTATGTAGCTGTAAAAAGTTGCTTCAGTGCTAGCATCACAAGCATGATGGCAGGATCTACATGCATTAACATAATTTTTCATGCCCAGCAGTGCAGAAGTGGTTGGAAGATTTCAGACTCAACTTTGTATATGTTTTCATGTTTGGCCTACTACTTACCTGTGCCTTGTCATCAGCACTCTGAGATTTGAATTTAAACATTTAGTTTCATACTGCTTGTATTTTTCTGATAATGCTGAATTGAGAGTGATATCTCCTTCATTGCCACTTGTGCACATATTTGCTTTACTTTTTCATGTTTTCTGTTGTCATCCTCCAAATGAAGTCATTGCTTAACATAATTATAAAATTATGTCTTAAAAATCTCTCTCTCTCTTTTAGCAATTATTTTTCAATGCTGGGTGTGGTTATACTGTTCCTTCCCCTCTCTCTATCAGAATCCTCCTCCCCACTCTCCACTTCTCTATCCATCTCCTGCTCCCCCAATTTTTGTCAATCTCACCCTCCTCCTGCCTCTGTGTGTCATCTCTTCCTTCAGTTTATATCCTCCTTCCAGATCTCTCTGTCTATGTGCTCCTCCACCACTTTGTGTCCATCTCTTCCCTCTCCGCCCCCTTCCCCCTTTTTCTATTTGCCCACTACCACTGTCTCTGTCCAATTTTTCCTCCCCTTTTCTCTTTGACCATCTCCTCCTCCTCCACTCTCCATCCATTTCCTTCTACCCCCCTCTTTTCATCACCTCCTTCTGCCTCCTCTCTTTGCTCAGCAGTTCTCATCAGCAGACATAGCCCCTGGAACACTTTCCGATGCTGGCTGCTCAACACTCCTATTGTGCAGGGCAGCCGTTCTCACGTGCACGCCTATGAGAGCTGTAATCAAGGCACTATAAGAAGATCCCTGACAGTTGCAAAATGGGCTGGACACAGAAGCTCCGTGCGCCTGCGACAACTAGTCACATTATGCAATTTTCTAAACATCTATACGGTAATGGCTCTGTGTCACTGGAGTTCTATAGACAACTACTGCATTTGGTGCAGCCATTTGCGTTTCATAGTTGAAAGCTAACAACAGGGCTGCCAGCTGTCAGGGATCAACTTAGGCCGACTTCACTATCAGTAGGCCGTACCCCAGCAGTACTTACTGAAAGATAGTGTGTGTGCCAAATTTGGTTAGAATCAATTCAGTGGTTTAGAGAGGTATGTGGAAAACACACTGTATTTGATTCCGGTTTTCCACATATGTTTATTGATTTAAAGTTTTGCTTTTATGTTTCGTGCTGTAATTTTCACCATATTTTACTTTTTCTTCAAATTTTATATTTCGGTCGTCCATCTTTAGCAGATCATCAGTCATTGTTAATCACCATTTCATCTGGCTTACTTTTTTGTCATTATAGATAATGACAAAAAATGATAGTGATGTGTATTATTAATCAAGACTTTGTATTGATTACAGTACACCAAAGTTCATGGGCTATCCACTAAGCACTTTTGTATCCAAGAGGCCACATATGTTGAGTTTTGAAGCACGTGAAATAGCATGCCATGCAATAGAGACATACAGAGATCGTCTTCATGCTGGCGATTATGAAAATTTAAAAGTAAGTACTTTTTGCAGGTAAATAGGTCTTGGCAACACTAGGTATTTGCTAGAATACATATTCAAAGAGGTTGCCTGAGCAGATGTGTCCACATAAATGATAGAATGATTTTCAGTCCTTTGTATGCCTAAATCCCACCCTTGTGCCCCTTTTTTGGGGTGGGGGCTGTTGTTAAATGATTACTTCTGTGTTTATTTATTTATTTATTTTTTGAAAAATGGAAAAATATGCTGTGTCTCTGTTCCACAATAATCTGTTTTTATCCTATTTATGTACGAAAAGTATGGTAATTGGAGGAAAGGGGAGAAAATGCTGTATGAAAATAGACGGGGATGAAATAGAGCAAGTGAATAACTTCAATTACTTGGGTATTGCTCAACAGATATTAGGAAAAGAATTGCAATGATGAAAGAAGGATTCAAGAGGAAACAGAAATTAATTTATGAACCACTAAACAAAGATCTGATGAAAAGACTGGCCAAATGTTACATTTGGAGCGTTGCACTGTTTAGCGTGGAGACCTAGACATTGAGGAAGGAAGGTGAAAGAAGATTGGAGGTGCTAGAGATGTGGAAATGGAGAAGAATGGAAAAAGTGAAATGGAAAGACCGAGTAAGGTATGAAGAAGTATTAAGAAGAGTTGGAGAAGAAAGCAACATGCTGAAAGTCATCAGAAAGAGAATACAGAACTGGATTGGACATTGTTTGAGGAGGGACTGTTTATTGAAGGAAGGAATAGAAGGAATGGTGGAGGGGAAAAGGGGAAGAGGAAAAAGAAGATATCAAATGCTGGACAATATTAAAGGGGACAAATATTCAGAAATGAAAAGACTGGCTATGGACAGACAAAAGTGGAAGAGGCTTAACCCATGACTAGACCTGCCATAAGACAGAATAACGTACTACTACTACTACTACTCCTAAAGACCACACCTAACAATACTTTTTCCTGTGCAAATAAAAGTTTTTAGTTTAAATGCTGGTATCGATTTGGGACTGTTTGGAGCAACTCACTATCATAACATCAATATGTTCTCTTTCACTTTAATTCCATAATAGAATTCAAGAAATAGTTACAAATCTACAATTGTGATTTCTGAAACTTTGTATAACTACGCCTTGAACTCATTTTCGTTTGTGTAGCTAACTCTTTTCCCTGTCAGCACTTTGCGTTTCTCTCTCTCTCTCTCTCTCTCTCTCTCTCTCTCTCTCTCTCTCTCTCTCTCTCTCTCTCTCTCTGACTCTCCCCCCCTCTCCCTCCCTCTCTCTCTCTCTCTCGTTGCATTCAAATAAAGAATAATTCTTACTAAAAGTTGAACTTGGTTAAACATTAGTACCAGCCAGGACAAACTGTCAGAACTTTTTACGTACAAACATTTTAATTCTTATGTTGCTGTTTTTATGATTTGCATTTGATTTTAAGGTAGAGTTTATCTCTGCTTCTTTGATTGGTGATGTTGCTTGACACATGCAGTCTGATTTCATTGATGGCCACATTATATTCTACACCATATTTCTTGAGGATGTTGAAGGAATTAATTATTTTATCTCTTTTAAAGAAAGGTTATCTAATTCCTTGAACTAAAGAAACAGAACCAGTGCAGTATTGTAAGAAAAATTATGAAATTACAAATCTACAAATAGAGTAGAATTTCTTACCTATTAGGGTATTTACTGAGAAACAAAGGTGGCCATATTCATGTTTTAGTTCAGCATATAATCTTAATTTGTTGCAACATTCAGGTAATTACTCAATCTTTTTCGCTACACCAATAATTTACAAAGGTACTACCCTCCTTCTTCCCTGTCGCACTTCATATTATTGCTTTCGTTCAGTGTGACAGTTGCATTCTGTCCACAGCGGCTGGAGATAGCTGTCATGTGTGCATGAGGTGTGCCTGCTTGTGTTACTGTGTTTTGTGTTTTCATTTCTGAAAAAGGCTTTGGCCAAAATCTCATTGTGTAAGTCTTTTTGTTGTGACTGTCTGCAACTCAACATGTCATCTTTACAGTGATTATCAATCTATACTTTTTGTGACTTCTATAAATTACTCATTTCTTAGCTCCATTTGCTTGCAAGCGTGGCTCACATAGCAGGAAGGTAGTATTCTGTAGGACATCCAAATAATTTTAGAAATTATATTGTCTGCCTGGAGTGTTATTAAATGTGTTTATTCACAATTGTGATTTTGGCCTATTATGCATTTCTGGCATAATGTGATTCTGGCTGGTACTGATAGGAAGCTGAAGTTCAGCTTTTAGGAAGAATGATTTTTTTAAATCCTAGATCCCAATTTTGATTCCAGTAAAAGCTGTATAAAAATTGCTAGCTGTGGTGGCTGAAACTTCCAGCATGAGTAGCCACCTCTCATTCTGCCAATGACCTTGTCAAAGAGGGCGAAGGATCAAACAGTGGTTCACGGCTCTTACTACTGGGGTGAGAAACTGCCCCTAAAGACTGAAAGACTCAGCAGTGATCAGTGGCATGAGAATGAACAAGGCACTGGAAACTACTGCTTAAAAAACAGGTAATATCCACAGGACATGTGGCCTGTGACTGAAAAAGTGTCATGGTGATCTCTCCACTTGCAAAGGATTCTGGGTTAGTTTCCCAAGGCGAAGGGAACCGGAAGGAATAGGTGGAGTAACAAACAAAGCACTAAAATTCTGCTAGTCAAATTCTACAAGTTGGAAAGTGGAATATCGCAAGTCTGAATGTGGTAGGGAAGGTAGAAAATCTGGAAATGGAAATGCAAAGGCTCAATCTAGAAATAGTGGGAGTCAGTGAAGTGAAATGCAAGGAAGTTCAGGATTTGTGCTCAAACAAATACAGGGTAATATCAACAGCAGCATAAAAAGATATATTGGGAGTAGGATTTGTTATGAATAGGAAGGTAGGGCAGAGTGTTTGAATGATTCAGTGATAAGATTATTCTCATCACAACTGACTGCAAAACAATGCCAACAACATTAATACACACTGATGTTGCAACAGGAAGCTGAGATAGAAAGAGTGGGCTTTGAATGAGTAACTCAGTATGTCATCTGATAATATTGGAGGATTGGAATGCTGTAACAGGGGAACTAATTGAATGTGGTACTACAGAAGTATATGGGCTTAGTAGTGGGAATGACAGAGGGAAAAGTATCAAATATGGCCATAATTCGAAGAAGAAATTTCTCAGAATGTATGTCTGATGAAATTGAAAAAGAAATAGTCATTGGAATGATAGGTTCAGCTGATGCTAAAAGCACAGATTTCATCATTAAGAGTGTGGGAGAAATTCTGCTGTTAACTGTAGAGGAGAGGTCATATAGGTGGAAAGAGTATAATGAAGACCCCTATGACGGAGAGGAACTGCCACCCGATGCGAAAGAAAGTTTGACAGAGCTTTGGAAGACTTGTGATCAAACGAGGCAGAAGGGATGGCTAACATTTCTTTGCACTTTGTAAAATCAGTTGGGGATGGAGAACAAGCAACTATTCAAGTTAATTTGCAGAATTTATGGGACTGGAGACATACCATAAGTATTGTGGAGAATATCATCCATGCTATTCTGAAGAGAGCAATGGCAGATACGTATGAGAATTACCGCACAGTCATCTTAACAGTTCATGCATCCAAGCTCCTGACAAGAATAATGCACAGAATGGAAAAGAAAATTGAAGATCTGTTATACATCATTCTGTTCGGCTTCAGGAAAGATAAAGGCAACAGAGAGGCAGATCTTATGGAAGAAAGACTTCAGGAAAATCAAGACACCTTTGTAGGATTTACAAAATTGCAGTGTATGCATGTCAAAGGAACATTACTTCGTACTTATTAATAACAAAGGCACTGGATTTTCGTATTTATTCACCAACTCTCAACAAATATGCACTTTCTGGATGGGAATATATGTAATGTACGAATACATCACAAGAACAATGATTTATGTAAGTTTGGATCTGGCAGTAATTCATGCATGGATAGCTGTAGGAAATCTGGGTCAAACATTGGTCCAGCACAAATTTTCATTGTTGTCGTCGTAATATAAAGCTGAAGGTGGTTTGTATTCACAACTACAAATACATTTCCTGTATTCATATGATTTGTCAAAATAGGAAAAGCATATGCCATTGTAAAATGGCAAAAGATGTTCAAAGTTCTCAGAAAAGTAGATGGAAGCTGTTGGGAAAGGCAGGCAATACACATTTATGTATAAGAACCAAGAATGAGCAGTAATAATGTAAGACCAACAATGAAGTGTTTTGATTGAAAAGTGCTTAAGACAATGAGCAGTCTTTTACAAGTACAATCAAAGAATCAATAACACAGATAAAAAAATAGGGTCAAGAGTAGGGTTAAAATTCAGGGTGAAGGAATGTCAGTGATCAGTTTCACTGATGGCACTGCCATTCTCAATGAAAGCAAGGAGATTATTTCCAGGTCCCACTGAATGTTATGATCACCTACCACAAGCAGAATGTAAATTGAGACTAAACCAAAGAAAGGTGAAAGTAATAAGTAGCTGAAATGAGATTAGTGAGAAACTTATTGAAACTGAGGACCATGGAGTAGACGAAGTGAAGGAGTTGTGTTGTCTCAGAAACAAAGCAACGTATTATGAAAGAAGCAATGAGAATGTAAATGATGGCATTCCAGAGAAAAAGCAAGTCTACTAGTATCAAATATTGACCGTCATTTGAGAAAGAAATTTCTGAGAATGTATGTCTGTGGAGCACAACACTGTATGGAAGTGAATAATGGACTGCAGAAAATCTGGAAAAGAAGAGAATCAAGACATTTGGTTGTGATGCTATAGAAGGATGTTGAGAATAGGTGGGCTGATAAGATGTCAAGTGAGGAGGTTCTCCACACTGTGGTAAACACTGAAAAGAAGAAAGGAATGGATGTGTTAAAAGATCATGGAATAACTTCTGTGATACAAGAGGTTGCTGTCGAGGGTAAAAACTGTTGGGGGAAGACAGAAATTGAAATGTTGTTGTTGTTGTTGTTGTCTTCAGTCCTGAGACTGGTTTGATGCAGCTCTCCATGCTACTCTATCCTGTGCAAGCTTCTTCATCTCCCTGTACCTACTGCAACCTACATCCTTCTGAATCTGCTTAGTGTACTCATCTCTCGGTCTCCCTCTATGATTTTTACCCTCCACGCTGCCCTCCAATGCTAAATTTGTGATCCCTTGATGCCTCAAAACATGTCCTACCAACCGATCCCTTCTTCTAGTCAAGTTGTGCCACAAACTTCTCTTCTCCCCAATCCTATTCAATACCTCCTCATTAGTTATGTGATCTACCCATCTAATATTCAGCATTCTTCTGTACCACCACATTTCGAAAGCTTCTATTCTCTTCTTGTCTAAACTATTTATCGTCCACGTTTCACTTCCATACATGGCTACACTCCATACAAATACTTTCAGAAACGACTTCCTGACACTTAAATCTATGCTCGATGATAACAAATTTCTCTTCTTCAAAAACACTTTCCTTGTCATTGCCAGTCTACATTTTATATCCTCTCTACTTCGACCGTCATCAGTTATTTTGCTCCCCAAATAGCAAAACTCCTTTACTACTTTAAGTGTCTCACTCCCTAATCTAATACCCTCAACAACACCCGACTACATCGACTACATTCCATTATCCTCGTTTTGCTTTTGTTGATGATCATCTTATATCCTCCTTTCAAGACACTGTCCATTCCATTCAACTGCTCTTCCAAGTCGTTTGCTGTCTCTGACAGAATTACAATGTCATCGGCGAACCTCAACGTTTTTATTTCTTCTCCATGGACTTTAATACCTACTCCGAATTTTTCTTTTGTTTCCTTTACTGCTTGCTCAATATACAGATTGAATAACACCGGGGAGAGGCTACAACCCTGTCTCACTCCCTTCCCAACCACTGCTTCCCTTTCATGTCCCTCGACTCTTATAACTGCCATCTGGTTTCTGTACAAATTGTAAATAGCCTTTCGCTCCATGTATTTTACCCCTGCCGCCTTTAGAATTTGAAAGAGAGTATTCCAGTCAACATTTTCAAAAGCTTTCTCTAGGTCTACAAATGCTAGAAATGTAGGTTTGCCTTTTCTTAATCTATTTTCTAAGATAAGCCTTAGGGTCAGTATTGCCTCACGTGTTCCAACATTTCTTCGGAATCCAAACTGATCTTCCCCGAGATTGGCTTCTACTAGTTTATCCATTCGTCTGTAAAGAATTCGCGTTAGTATTTTGCAGCTGTGACTTATTAAACTGATAGTTCGGTAATTTTCACATCTGTCAGCACCTGCTTTCTTTGGGATTGGAATTATTATATTCTTCTTGAAGTCTGAGGGTATTTTGCCTGTCTCATACATCTTGCTCACCAGCTGGTAGAGTTTTGTCATGACTGGCTCTCCCAAGGCCGTCAGTAGTTCTAATGGAATGTTGTCTACTCCGGGGGCCTTGTTTCGATTCAGGTCTTTCAGTCCTCTGTCAAACTCTTCACGCAGTATCGTATCTCCCATTTCGTCTTCATCTACATCCTCTTCCATTTCCATAATATTGTCCTCAAGTACATCACCCTGGTATAAACCTTCTATATACTCCTTCCACCTTTCTGCCTTCCCTTCTTTGCTTAGAACTGGGTTGCCATCTGAGCTCTTGATATTCATACGCGTGGTTTCCTTCTCTCCAAAGGTCTCTTTAATTTTCCTGTAGGCAGTATCTATCTTACCCCTAGTGAGATAAGCTTCTACATCCTTACATTTGTCCTCTAGCCATCCTTTGCTTAGCCATTTTGCACTTCCTGTCGATCTCATTTTTGAGACGTTTGTATTCCTTTTTGCCTGCTTCATTTACTGCATTTTTATATTTTCTCCTTTCATCAATTAAATTCAATATTTCTTCTGTTACCCAAAGATTTCTAGCAGCCCTCGTCTTTTTACCTACTTTATCCTGTGCTGCCTTCACTACTTCATCCCTCAGAGCTACCCATTCTTCTTCTACTGTATCTCTTTCCCCTATTCCTGTCAATTGTTCCTTTATGCTCTCCCTGAAACTCTGTACAACCTCTGGTTCTTTCAGTTTATCCAGGTCCCATCTCCTTAATTTTCCACATTTTTGCAGTTTCTTCAGTGTTAATCTACAGGTCATAACCAATAGATTGTGGTCAGAGTCCACATCTGCCCCTGGAAATGTCTTACAACTTAAAACCTGGTTCCTAAATCTCTGTCTTACCATTATATAATCTATCTGATACCTTTTAGTATCTCCAGGGTTCTTCCATGTATACAACCTTCTTTCATGATTCTTAAATCAAGTGTTAGCTATGATTAAGTTGAGCTCTGTGCAAAATTCTACTAGGCGGCTTCCTCTTTCATTTCTTAGCCCCAATCCATATTCACCTACTATGTTTCCTTCTCTCCCTTTTCCTACACTCGAATTCCAGTCACCTATTGAAATATATTCAACAAATAATTGAGGACATTGGGTGTAAATGCCACGCTGAGATGAAAAGGGGGAACAGGAGAAGAAGTCATGGCGGGCAGCGTCAAAGCATTCAGAGGACAGATGATCCAAAATTTAAGAAATGCCATCCTCAGGCAACAGCTATGACAGCATTTGTTAAACACCAGTTCATCTTTAAGAATACATTTTGTTCTCAACTGTAAAAATGTCATGTACTTATGATTAGAGACTGGATTATGTACATCATAAAAACCTTAAAATATGCATGAAAAATGCTTAAAAATGCATGAAAAGTGTCCTAATATCCAAGATCATATAATTAAAAAAACATGACAGTTACTGCATGCATTATATCTCAAGGTCGAAGCTGTGCATATCAGATATGAGGAAGAACACTGGACATGTGAAAAATCTGTACATTTAGAATGCTGATATCATTTTCTGACTACTTTCTGGTAGAGGTTAGGAAGAGGGCCTTTCTGGGATTATTTTCTCAGAAGTTGCAAAATGGAGACGCATACTGTATTTCAAGAATAGTTCCTTGTTTGCTGCTGTTGTCAGTAACTAGCAGATGTAATGCGAGTGAGTCATAGTGAAACAGTCAGTATGTACAGGACCAACTTCGAGGTACATTGCACACAGAGTGGCATCTTCAAAAAGTCTATAATATTTTATTTAAAAAACAACATACAATCATGAATTTTTTTTGATCAGCATTAACTTTTAATTAATACTATTGGAGCAAAGCATTTTTACAAGTTATTTTACATTTTTCTACTATTGTAAATATGAACGACAAGTACCGTTCCAAATGTTCGGTAGTAAAACTGTGTCTTTGATCATTCGAAACATTTTTGTAAGCAGAAAAAGACTGTTCAACATCAACTGAAGTAAATGGGCAGTATTTGAATTTGGGTGCTATGTTGGCACTTATTGTTTCTGGTAAAAGTTCACCCATCCCATTAATAAAACTATCAATTTCGCACAAGGGTTCAAAGTCGGGGTTATTGTTTAAAATGTTTTCAAACTGTTCTTTAAGTTTTCATGCGAATACTTTCGTCAAAGAAGATCTCACTAGAATAATTTTATTCTTAACTGAGTAGATACATTCAACACCAAATCTTGCGTTTCAAGCTTTCTAATACTTGCCAGTATATGGGAAAAATGAGTGCTAATCACAGCAGCATCTTTTTTTAATACCTGAGTGATTAAAAGCTTCCTTGAACTGGCAAATTGCCAAAGTCTCTGCACTATCAAAGTCGTTTACTACCCCTTTAATGACTTCGAAATGTTCATTGTATAACAACACAGCTTTGACCCATGTACTCCGACAAGTTACCACTGGTTCGGGAGGTAAAGGCATATTTAGTAGTTTTTCTTTGTAGGTCTTTTGACGTGAGCAGGAACATTTTGAAACACTTTCTTTGTGGATGAAATTAGTTTGTTTACATTCACTTCTTCAGCAAGGCGATGTACTCTATGAGCAAAGCACTTCACATAATCAAATTGGGATAAAATACTTGGAGGGCTTTTCCTCTTTTGATCATATTGGGAGCAGCATCTGAAATAAACACAAACACCCTTTCATGTGCAGAAGATTCTGGAAATATTTTTCTAGTACCCTCATTCGCAAATCTGGTGATCGTAGAATGATTTACTTTTTCAAGTTCTTTGCAAACCGCTAAATAGGAAGAAGAAGGTTCTTCTTTTAAGGCACCAACAATTAAAGTTGCAATGTAACGACCACAAGTGTCTGTACCTTTGTCAACTGAAATACAGATAATGCTGTCCTCGAGTTCATTGCATATTTCTTCTAGAACATTTACGTAAATTGTTGGTATTTAATTTTTACACAATGTTGATCCACCAGGTATATTTTCATTTAAACAATATTTGCAGGAAGCCTTTGTCATAGGGTTTGAAAGTTTGTGAAGACGAATATTGCTTGCAATGGATGCTTCACATTAGATCCATGTTAAACTGACTTTTTTGGTTATCTTTGGACAAATCCCTGCTACTGCAACTTGCTGTTGTCAGAAGTTGTTGCCATGGACCTTTTTTCTGCATCCCTGCGATATGAAGACTTGTCTCGACATGCTGGTCTATTTGAAACCTTTTTTTGTACGAAACATTTTTCTCGCAAACTCAACAATATAAAACAATTCTGTCTTAAGTAAATGTTCCAGGATTGTCAACTATCCACGAAATGATGTTCCTTTTTTCGAGCAGCATGGCACACGACATGTTACACACTACACGTCATAAACACACTCAAACTGTGTACAAGTGAACAGAAAGCTAAACTGAAACAATGGAGATGTGACTAAAAGCTTGCATAGTTGCCGATGTGTACGGTATGACAGTGGAGGGGATTAACTGGGAGTGTGGGCGGAGGAGCATTGACTATGTCTGCCTGTTCTTGTTCCTCTTCTGTAATTTTTTCACTAGGCAGTGGCCTCTCAGTTAACAATTGCACGCAGTTCTAGGTCGCTGTCAATCTTTGAGACATCAAGACTAGATCGAGCTAGGGATCATCAGTAGTTTTTAGTTAGAACAATTTTGCAGTGGCCTCTCGGTTAGCAATTGCCCGCATTCTAGGTCATGATCAATCTGTGAGACATCAAAACTAGATCAAGCTAGAGAGCGCCCATGTAATTTTTTATAATATTGTAAACATAGAGTGAACATAGGCATCGTCACTAGTTTTTAGTTGAAATATGCAATAACTGGTGAAAAGGAACTGAATATACAAATGCATATAATCTGGTCTCTACTTATGAAATATGCAAATGTGGTTGACATGAGGACAATGCCCTCTTAAAAAGGATGACATGCATTGTGCATTTCATAGGGAAGAAAGAAGAGATAATTTTGTGAAAAATAGGTAATTAGTTATTTTATTTTCACCAAATATGTTTGGGAACAGAATGTGTTCATAAAGTCTAACTGATCTTTAAGCACTAATGTTGTTACATGTCGGTTGAGTCTGCCTTAACAGACCGAAATCATGCTAGTGAAAAATACATTCAATAACAGTCCAGGCAGAAAGTGTTGCCTTTCTAAATATTGTTGGACTGTGGGCACAAGAAAACAGAAAATAATTACATTCAAACACGGTGACAAATTTATTTTGCCAATTAAATTGGTTTAGCTCTTTAAAATGATTTTCATATGCAAAAATCAGTTGTTGTTGTTGTTGTTGTTGTTGTCGTCTTCAGTCCTGAGACTGGTTTGATGCAGCTCTCCATGCTACTCTATCCTGTGCAAGCTGCTTCATCTCCCAGTACCTACTGCAACCTACATCCTTCTGAATCTGCTTAGTGTACTCATCTCTCGGTCTCCCTCTACGATTTTTACCCTCCACGCTGCCCTCCAATGCTAAATTTGTGATCCCTTGATGCCTCAAAACATGTCCTACCAACCGATCCCTTCTTCTAGTCAAGTTGTGCCACAAACTTCTCTTCTCCCCAATCCTATTCAATACCTCCTCATTAGTTACGTGATCAATCCACCTTATCTTCAGTATTCTTCTGTAGCACCACATTTCGAAAGCTTCTATTCTCTTCTTGTCCAAACTAGTTATCGTCCATGTTTCACTTCCATACATGGCTACACTCCAAACAAATACTTTCAGAAACGACTTCCTGATACATAAATCTATATTCGATGTTAACAAATTTCTCTTCTTCAGAAACGCCTTCCTTGCCATTGCCAGTCTACATTTTATATCCTCTCTACTTCGACCATCATCAGTTATTTTACTTCCTAAATAGCAAAACTCCTTTACTACTTTAAGTGTCTCATTTCCTAATCTAATTCCCTCAGCATCACCCGATTTAATTTGACTACATTCCATTATCCTCGTTTTGCTTTTGTTAATGTTCATCTTATACCCTCCTTTCAAGACACTGTCCATTCCGTTCAACTGCTCTTCCAAGTCCTTTGCCGTCTCTGACAGAATTACAATGTCATCGGCGAACCTCAAAGTTTTTACTTCGTCTCCATGAATTTTAATACCTACTCCAAATTTTTCTTTTGTTTCCTTTACTGCTTGCTCAATATACAGATTGAATAACATCGGGGAGAGGCTACAACCCTGTCTAACTCCTTTCCCAACCACTGCTTCCCTTTCATGCCCCTCGACTCTTATTACTGCCATCTGGTTTCTGTACAAATTATAAATAGCCTTTCGCTCCCTGTATTTTACCCCTGCCACCTTTAGAATTTGAAAAAGAGTATTCCAGTCAACATTGTCAAAAGCTTTCTCTAAGTCTACAAATGCTAGAAACGTAGGTTTGCCTTTTCTTAATCTTTCTTCTAAGATAAGTCGTAAGGTCAGTATTGCCTCACGTGTTCCAACATTTCGACGGAATCTAAACTGATCCTCCCCGAGGTCCGCATCTACCAGTTTTTCCATTCGTCTGTAAAGAATTCGCGTTAGTATTTTGCAGCCATGGCTTATTAAACTGATAGTTCGGTAATTTTCACATCTGTCAGCACCTGTTTTCTTTGGGATTGGAATTATTATATTCTTCTTGAAGTCTGAGGGTACTTCGCCTGTCTCATACATCTTGCTCACCAGCTGGTAGAGTTTTGTCATGACTGGCTCTCCCAAGGACGTCAGTAGTTCTAATGGAATGTTGTCTACTCCGGGGGCCTTGTTTCGACTCAGGTCTTTCAGTGCTCTGTCAAACTCTTCACGCAGTATCGTATCTCCCATTTCGTCTTCATCTACATCCTCTTCTATTTCCATAATATTGTCCTCAAGTACATCGCCCTTGTATAAACCTTCTATATACTCCTTCCACCTTTCTGCCTTCCCTTCTTTGCTTAGAACTGGGCTGCCATCTGAGCTCTTGATATTCATACATGTGGTTCTCTTCTCTCCAAAGGTCTCTTTAATTTTCCTGTAGGCAGTATCTATCTTACCCCTAGTGAGATAAGCTTCTACATCCTTACATTTGTCCTCTAGCCATCCCTGTTTAGCCATTTTGCACTTCCTGTCGATCTCATTTTTGAGACGTTTGTATTCCTTTTTGCCTGCTTCATTTACTGCATTTTTATATTTTCTCCTTTCATCAATTAAATTCAATATTTCTTCTGTTACCCAAGGATTTCTAGCAGCCCTCGTCTTTTTACCTACTTAAATCCTCTGCTGCCTTCACTACTACATCCCTCAGAGCTACCCATTCTTTTTCTACTGTATTTCTTTCCCCTATTCCTGTCAATTGTTCCCTTATGCTCTCTCTGAAACTCTGTACAACCTCTGGTTCTTTCAGTTTATCCAGGTCCCATCTCCTTAATTTCCCACATTTTTGCAGTTTCTTCAGTTTTAATCTACAGGTCATAACCAATAGATTGTGGTCAGAGTCCACATCTGCCCCTGGAAATGTCTTACAACTTAAAACCTGGTTCCTAAATCTCTGTCTTACCATTATATAATCTATCTGATACCTTTTAGTATCTCCAGGGTTCTTCCACGTATACAACCTTCTTTCATGATTCTTAAACCAAGTGTTAGCTATGATTAAGTTGTGCTCTGTGCAAAATTCTACTAGGCGGCTTCCTCTTTCATTTCTTAGCCCCAATCCATATTCACCTACTATGTTTCCTCCTCTCCCTTTCCCTACACTCGAATTCCAGTCACCCATTACTATTAAATTTTCGTCTCCCTTCACTGTTTGAATAATTTCTTTTATTTCATTGTACATTTCTTCAATTTCTTCGTCATCTGCAGAGCTAGTTGGCATATAAACTTGTACTACAGTAGTAGGTGTGGGCTTCGTATCTATCTTGGCCACAATAATGCGTTCACTGTGCTGTTTGTAGTAGCTTACCCGCATTCCTATTTTCCTATTCATTATTAAACCTACTCCTGCATTACCCCTATTTGATTTTGTGTTTATAACCCTGTAGTCACCTGACCAGAAGTCTTGTTCCTCCTGCCACCTAACTTCACTAATTCCCACTATATCTAACTTTAACCTATCCATTTCCCTTTTTAAATTTTCTAACCTACCTGCCCGATTAAGGGATCTGACATTCCACGCTCCGATCCGTAGAACGCCAGTTTTCTTTCTCCTGATAACGACATCCTCCTGAGTAGTCCCCGCCCGGAGATCCGAATGGGGGACTATTTTACCTCCGGAATATTTTACCCAAGAGGATGCCATCATCATTTAATCATACAGTAAAGCTGCATGTCCTCGGGAAAAATTACGGCTGTAGTTTCCCCTTGCTTTCAGCCGTTCGCAGTACCAGCACAGCAAGGCCGTTTTGGTTAATGTTGCAAGGCCAGATCAGTCAATCATCCAGACTGTTGCCCCTGCAACTACTGAAAAGGCTGCTGCCCCTCTTCAGGAACCACACGTTTGTCTGGCCTCTCAACAGATACCCCTCCGTTGTGGTTGCACCTAC
Organism: Schistocerca gregaria; assembly: GCF_023897955.1. NCBI lineage: Eukaryota > Metazoa > Arthropoda > Insecta > Orthoptera > Acrididae > Schistocerca > Schistocerca gregaria. Next base: position 520,156,269 of record NC_064924.1, read on the forward strand.
GGTACGGCCATCTGTATCGCTGAGGCACGTAAGCCTCCCCACCAACGGCAAGGTCCATGGTTCATGGGGGGCAAAAATCAGTTTGTAAAGCTTAAATCATTTTTCATTAACATCAGTAGCTCAGAATAAAACTTTTTCTGATTGAGTATTCTTAACCATTTCCCGCCATCCCCCTGGACTGAACCTACGTTAAACAACCTCACTCCCATTTACTTTTCAGTCTTCTCCTCTTTTCCTTTCCTCTTTAGCCATTCATGCATCTTTTCATCCTACATCTTTATACTATACACCTCTTTACTTCTGTATGCATCCTCTTTGGTTTGAAGCTGGCACAGTACCTACAGTAGAATATCTTTGGCTTCCCTCTGACAACCATGCCTCCATCCTTGCTACCCTCCCTGTTTTCCTTTCCCTGTTGCTTCATAACCTGGGTTGTGAGTAACTAAATCCACTTTCCCTTCTTCCCTTTTTTTCCCCTCTCTCCTCCCTGATGAAGGAACATTTATTCCGAAAGCTAGGAACTAAAATTTTCGGTTGTTTTTTTGTGTTTCTATCGGCTGTACTGAGCTGAGGTAAGTACTGGCCAGCCCCTCTATCTCTTTGTTAGTAATTGTTTCATATCTTTTACTCGGTGGCATTGCCTGAGGATGAATTTTCTCATGTTCACTGCTGTATAGAATCATTGGACAGCAATATTAGACACACATCTTGTTTATACAAGGGCTCAATAACAACTATCACAGCTGTCCTGTAGCAGTTCTATTTGAGAATCTGTGTGGTCAGTCTTAAGTCAAAATACATTTTGACTGTCACTGTTCTTTGCTGAATACCAGTTTATAACATAATTGCACATAACTTTAAAAGGAGTCCCTTGCAGAATGCCTGTTCTTTTAATTTGGGAATATTACTCAGAGTTGTTTGATTGAACTGGGTTTGCAAGAAGACGAAAATATGAATGACATTTAAAATTAAAAATAACTACTTTTCCCCTAAAAAACAAAATTTTAAAAATATGTACTTATCCATGTCATCGTTTTGCATTTTGTGCAGTAAGGTTTTTTTCTGACATTGAAATCTCCCTGTGGGGTATATTTATAAGGTAATTATTGATTTAATGTGGCTAAATTAATTAATCAGTTATGCATTAAAATACAGCCTTTTACTTGTATTCGATTCCCTGTACTAATGTAATTTGATAGTCTGTGTTGTCTGCATTAGAAAAATAACTGTGATACAATGTAATCAGAATGATGCAACATGACCTGTGCAGTTCACCATGTATCAGTTGTAATGGAAATGGTTGAAGAGTAAATAAAAAACTATGCAGACAAGTTAGCCATAAAAATCTGTAGTCTCAGACTTATGTTGCACCTGTTATAAGATGATGTAATGGTGGAACCACAGCCATGGCACAAAATGAGAATGCCAATTTCTATAATAGGAGGTTAAAAGTCTCAATAATATAAGGTATTGAGGCCTGGAGGACCATTCATGTGCCCAGTGACACCAAAAGGATGGAATAAAGGATAAATCTGAGAAGAAGATGTAAATCATGGACAATTTCTCTTCTACAAATGCAGCTCTGAACAATGTCATTTGGAAGCAAACATTGTAACACCCTGTTTTTTTTTTTTTTTTTTTTTTTTAAGAAAGTGTTGATGTTGATTTTGGTGTCTTTCCAACCAAGCACTGAAAGAATTAGCCCCTACACCTCTCTTCATTGCAGGAAAAGATGCCATCACAGTCGTAAACTTCAGTGATTACCTCACAGAGGGATTCTGCCATTTTTTGAACAAATCCTCTTACAAACCTCTTCTTCAGTGATCCCTTTCCAGTCATGCTTCATTAACACTGAAAGAACTACCACCTGCACCTCTCTTCATTGCATAAAAAGCTGTCATCCCTGTCATTCTGAATTTCAACAATTACCTCACAGAGGGATTCTGCCAGCTTTTGAACAAATCCTCTTACAATCCCCTTTTATAGCGACCCCATTCTAGAAGTTCAGCAATATAACTTCCAATCCCTCATCAGATCCCTAGCCTCTTCACAAAGTTTTTTTCCTGGATTGTTCCTCATTCCTTCAACTTTTTGGGCTTCTATTTTTCTACGTGCTTCTCAAGACCTGTAAACCAAGCTACCCAGGACATTCCTTTGTGACTAGTTCTTTGCCCCCTATAAAAGAGCCTCACTTCAGTCTATTTCCTGCAACCTACCCTCACACATCAAAGAGACAAACATCTTTTTATCTTTTTCCACTTGCTCTCTGCATTTTCTGTGTTTGTAACATGTGGAACTCATATTCCCACTGGGAATCCTTTGTGTCTGTGGCGTAGTTTAGCAGATTCCGAACCCACTATTTCTTTCATAATAGTCTCGGTAATATCGTCTGCAGTAACTGTCGTTTTTAAATGTACCCTCTGCAAACAAAGCTGTGACACTGTTGAGAGCACTTGAATGGCACTTACCTAACCAACTTCTTCATGGGCCATTTAAAGAATCCTTTCTGGCCATCCAAAATCAGTCATAGCATGCCTAGTTCTGATTCTCTGATGACATTGTTACAGTATAATAAATAAGGTGTCATATAGTGTAATACTTCAGGCTTTCCTGGCAATCTAATGATATCTTGGGTTGTCGGGTGTTTTGCCGGATATCAGCGTCGTGTTCTGCCAGATATCAGCATCGTACTTGCACGATATTTCGGTAGTGTAACTCGTTACCTTCATCACGTGCAACCTGAGACTACTACTCGAATGGACCTTGTCCAGTATTTATGCCTATGGCCTTCCCCCTCCACCAGGCACTCTCTCTGCGGTCCACATCCGCCCAATGCGGTCTTTTGGAGCATTGCCATTCCCTTTTCTGTCCGCAGCAGTCCTGGGTGTTCTCTTTTGCGGTCCGCACCCACCAGACACACTCCTGGGTGTTCCGTCTTCGGTCTGGAATCCCATCTGTGGTACCAGGCATTCCCCCTGTGGTCCTTTCCCACTCACTGTGATCTGCTGGAGCGTTGCCATTCCATTTTCGGTCCGCTGCAGTTCTAGATGTTCCCTCTGCAGTCCACGCCCATCAGTCCCGACCCTGGGTGTTCCATATTCGGTCTGGTGCACCTGGAACTCTCTATGGGGATCATTCTTCATGTCTATGCCTTCAGTTCTTCTATTTGTGGAGTGCTGCAGCTATCCCCATTGCTTCTTCAGCAATTCCAGAGCAGGATCCCAGGCTGTACTTAGCTGGTACCACGTGTCACGGTTTATGAGATAGCTGGTGCCACGTGTCACGGTTTATGAGATTATCGGTCAGTTTTATCTCTATTGACTCCCTTATTACACTGTCCCAAAATCTGGGTGTCTGTGCTAGAAACTCAGTTTCTTCATAATTCATGGCATAACTTAGTTCTAGGCAGTGTTCAGCAATGGCTGATATTGTTGCCTGTATTAATCGGGTGTGCCTCTGATGTTCCTCGCACCAGATATCTACTGTTCTTGTCGCCTGGCCAATGTAGGACATGCCACATTGGCGAGGTATATTATAAATCCCTGGTTTCTGCAAACCCAGATTGTCATTGACGTTTCCCACCAGTCCCCCAATCTTGCTGGATGGACAGAAAACACACTTGATATTGTGTTTATGGAGGATCCTACTCATTCTGGCAGAAATAGAGCCAGCATAGGGCAAATACGCCACCTTCTTTGCTTCATCTTGCTCTGCTTCTGTAACTTGTGTAGTGGCTGGTTGGAGTGCCATCTCAATTTGTTTAGGTGTATATCCAGTTTTGCATAACACTGTTTTGAGATGCTCTATTTCTGTCGGTAGACTTTCTTGGTTTGACAAGGCACTTGCTCTGTGGACCAATGTCTTAAGAACACCGTTCTTCTGTGCAGGGTGGTGACAGCTGGTGGCCTGCAGATATAAATAAGTGTGTGTGGGTTTTCAATACACACTGTGGCCAATTGATCCATCTGCTTTCCTTTTTACTAGTAGATCCAGAAATGGCAGCTGGCCATTCTTCTGCTGTTTTATGGTGAACTTGATATTCAGGTGGCACGAGTTAAGATGTTCCAGAAACTCATTGAGCCTGTCCTTCCCATGAGGCCAGATTACGGAGGTGTCATGCACCTACCTGAAGAAGCATGTCGGTTTATATCTGGCTGTCTCTAATGTCCTCTCCTCAAATCTCTCCATGAACATGTTGGCAACCACAGGAGACAATGGGTTAGCCATAGCTACACCTTCAGTTTGCCAGTAACATTGGTTTCTGTACAGGAAATACGTGGTTGTCAGTGTGTGCCTGAACAGGTCCAGTAGAGCACCATCAAATTTTTCTGCAGTCAGTTCTAGGGAGTCTCTCAGTGGGACCCTGGTGAACAGTGATACCATGTCAAAACTAAACATCATGTCCGAATCTGTGATGCGTAATTGTGTGAGGTGTTGCGGGAAGTCTTCTGAGTTTTGGATGTAGTGAACACATTTCCCCACATACGGAGACAGCAGATTTTTCAAATACTTGGCTGTTGCATACGTAGGTGCCCCAATATCATCTCAGTGTGACAGCACCTAGTATGAGGGGAGGTCCACACAAGGTGATGGGGTGTTGCAGGCTGCCATTACAAGACTTGAGCTCCCCTACCCATGACATGACACCTGGTTCCAAGTCCACTCCCATGAACTTGGCACCTTCCAGCTGTGGACCATCTTTGGGCCCATTTTAGCCAATGCTGGACTTCTGCCTTGGAGGGCAGCCATTCGTGACTGCGGTTGTGCAGCCAACAAACTGCTTGTACTTGTTCAGGCAAACTGATGCTGTACACCACTGCTTGCAGGGGCGGACACCACTGCTTGGGGCTACCTTCCTCTGTAACAGTCATAGCGGGCTTCTGCATCTGCAGGTGCACCCTGTCCTGAGTTACACAGTTTTTAACAGTGTGCATTGTGCCACAGATGTCATGCATTAGCATTCCAGCTCACCCACCAGCTGGTCACTGGCTGCTTTTTGCATCAACACCTCCGACCTTTGTGCTTTCAGCATATGCTGAGGGGGCCTTACTACCATAGGGTGATGCTACGAGTGGTGTAGCTTGTTTTCTAATAAATGTGTGACAATGAATGATGTTTTTGTGAGCCACCATCAGATAATATTTTGATGACAACCCACAAGTTCAACTCAGTCCTGTCACTGTAGATGCCACCCAGCCCAGGCCTCTCCACTTTGCAGTATGGATGTTCTGGGCCCCCTTAATATTTTACCAGAGTTTTTCCTTCAGAACTTTTTTAAAAATTAAGGTGTTAAGTCAAATTAGGTTTCCAAATAATTTAGTCGTTCTCCTTCATATCATGTTAATCAATGTCCTTTCTCTTTAATTTCTTTTAGTAAGATTTTATTTCAGTCCACGATGTTTTGTGGCTCATTTCTGCATCTCTAGCTCTGTTTCTTCTATTTTTTTCTTTTTTCTATTTCCCCAGTTTCCATACCTCACAACCACGGCTTAAAATAACACGTACGTGAGGGTAGTGCTCCTCACCAAATAAAGGTGGCACTCAGCAGCAGACGGGAGATGGGCTCATGGTAAAGACAGAAAATTGTCTCACTTTTATGTCAAGTCCTTCAGACCACACACACACACACACACACACACACACACACACACATACAGAGAGAGAGAGAGAGAGAGAGAGAGAGAGAGAGAGAGAGAGAGAGAGAGAGAGAGCGATCCACTGGTCAGGTGGGTATGGATAGTGTGTATCGCGACCAGTAGCACAGGGCGTCACACATGACTGTGTTGCTTAGTTCTGATAAATCATGTGCCTAATGAAGATGAGAATGAGTATGTAGGGAAACATAGCTGTACAGGGGTATGTGTGTGTTGGTATGTGTTCATACTCTTGAGTCTGAAAGCTTCTAATGTTTTCAGTATTTTTTATATACCAGTGAATGACCCAGTACCTTTATTACTTGGCAAGTTGTTTCCTTTACTCCTAAATTATTTATATCCTTTTGTGACACATTGCTGTTACTGTATGCCAGCAAGGCACTACCAACCCTGTTGTTAACTGTACTGTGCACTTGTCCTTCACGTTAAAGTAAATATCATTTTGTCTCAGCACTGTCTGTTTTGCCAAACATGTTGCTGATGCATCATGTACAGAATATGGTAACTGTCAGGAAACTGTACAGGTCAGTTGTAGTTTTGTATTAAAGCAACACAATAGTCCAGAAATTCAGTTAAATTTTGTTCTTGTAACTGTAGTTTTTGTTCCAGATATTTATACTTGACAAAATACTAATTTTATATGAGTATTGTGATTGTGTGCTTCAGTATAGAGTAGGAGCTTGGCAGTCAGGTGTGTTCTAGGACATGTAAATGCTAGATTATCAGATATACCACATTATCACGGTCATTTTTAAAAACCTGGTTTAAAATAAGTGATATAAGTAAATCATATAGTTTTAAGGTACAAAGCAAGTATCTGCTATTTATTAAACACAACAGCAAAGTTCCACTACAAAAAAATTAAAAGTGTGTATTACTTTTCTGGAAAAACAAAAATGAATTAAAAGTCAATTCCTGCACTGCTGTATTAAACCAGTTTAAAGCTCCCTAATTTCAAAAGATCAACAACAAGCTGATTAATAAACGTTTATGCCAAGGATATGGTGCAGTTTAATTGGAATCACTGTCTTTAAGAATAGCACAGATATGATTTATTCATGGTCATGGAATATGTCTGACTGTTATATACCACTAATAGTGTAGCTGAGATATTCTTCAGAGCCCACTGGAACATTACAGAAATGCTGACTTGTTTCTTGGATTGAGATATTTCTGAAAAAAAAAATGTTTTTTATATGTGCACTTTCGTAACTTCAGAAGTGTTCTACTCTCAATGAATGTCACAAAAGTGTGTGAGGCTTCCGAAGTCTCAGTGGAACAGATGTGGGCTGTAGGTGTTTCTTCTTCGATAACTACATTTTTGTCAGTGTCTTGTACTGAAAATGCACTCTTTTCATTAGTGGGAGTGGATGTTTCTTTGAGGCATTGGGTTGTACAGCAAACCACACCAACCTAGAAATGAAGGAAAATTTCTGATGCAGGCTGGACAATTAGGTCTGCCAGACTATCGAGTGCCGAATTATCATGGTCTTCGTGTATACAAAGAAGTGATCATACATTAGTACTGTTATAAGGTGTGTAACATATATTTATTTGCTACTGAAGAGTGCAGATTGTCCTATCAGTTTTCTATTAGCAAGTGTGTGTTTCAGATTTGATGTTCTAATGTAACTTCATTTTCTTGTGTTACTCATATATTTAGTAAGGAACTACTGTTTCAGATTCATTGTTTTCGGGCTCTTCTTGAGAAGATTTTGGTCAAGCATTGGCCTCATTTACGGCACTCTGTTGTTAAAAGCATCAAACATTACAGTGGCCTGAATTTTCGAGAGTAAGTACAGCTAATGTACAAGATAGTTACTGAAGATTGCATTTGTGTTCCCAGGAGTTGCCAAAATTTTCTCTGTATAGTACTTTCAGATGAGACCACACACAAGCTAATAATTAAAACACAAACAACTGCTACAGTATTGAAGAGAATAGACATAAGAATCAAAAAGTAGATGTTGTATCTGATTCATAATTTTCAACCAGCATCTTTGTTAGAAGGAACAGGTAAGAAATAGGCAAAATAAAAAGGATAGCACCGCAGCTGGTGGAAAGAAGGAAGAAACTCAGCAAACCTTACATCAGAGTGAACACAAGTTCTGAAAAGATTGGGAAGTAACAATGGATTGCTAACTTCGATTCAAAATCCAAAGTATTGAAATGATTTACAGCTAATCAACTCAGAGAAAACAGAAGTGTGTAAACTGGAAGAATTGAACAAAAAGATGGTGTGATGAGGGGTAAAGTAAAAGGGGAAAAAATTTGCTATGAAGTAATGGAGACAGGTACTAACAGAAAAATGGAGGACAAGGATAGACTTTGTGAGAGAAAGAGAAAGACAATGAAGGAACAGGACAAGGGAAAATGAGTTAAAATTGCACACTGAAACTCAACTATGTACCTGCTCAGATAGTCTGTGTGTTAAAGTGTGATTTCCACAAAAGTGAGGTATGCCAGCCTGACAGAGTAACAATAAAGGGCAGTGTGCTGGTCAGCCTGGATATACTTTTTAGTGAGTTTCCTTCGTCCCACTAGGTGAATACTGAACAGGTACCTAACATTGAGAAAACGTTTGCTCATTTTCACGTGATTAACACTACCCGCAGACAGTTGGGGTACAGATATTCTGAGCCAGGGGGTAACAGGATTGGATCATTCCACAACAAAACATGCAATAATTCAAAGATGTGTAACCCTCAATCTCATATTTTTACAAAACTTTGCACATTTGCTTATTCTTATAACTTAGGAACTTCTGACAAATCTTTTTGGGCTCAAACCACAACTTTATTTTATATTGAATTTTAAATGTAGTGATATTCTGATAACTGGGATCTGCAAGAATTTCAATGCAAAATGGTACTTATCTACATAAATGCCCATACTCAGGTGTTTATGAAACTTTTGAGTCGGAATTTTTTCATAAATTAAGTAAAACATTGTTAACAGATATCCAGTTTCGAAGTAGCGAAGCTACAAAGAAATTTTTTTACAAACATTAATGTATGTCAATTTTCAATTTCAGAAAAATTGCAAGAATGTAGAAAAATCCTTATATCACATTTCTCCCACCTGCTGGGAACCTGATATTGGTCTTAAATAATCCCCTAGATTGTAAGCTTTCTAATAAAATAGAAATTTTGTCGGGTCTTCTGCTAATTGACACACGCATCTGAAATCAAAATACTTTTTGCTGTGTTGGAAAAAGAGTCATTTTAAGTAAGCTCATCCACTCACTGCCTCAGACGCAAGGGTATCAAATTAGCATATTTAGGTATAACACATTCCAGGCAGGCAAGTTAACTTTAAGTCTGAAAATTTATTTCCTTTCACTTGATTAATCCAGTAATTTTTTAAAGACTGTAATATATGTTGTTTGTTGTTGTCTTCAGTCCTGAGACTGGTTTGATGCAGCTCTCCATGCTACTCTATCCTGTGCAAGCTTCTTCATCTAACTGTACCTACTGCAACCTACATCCTTCTGAATCTGCTTAGTGTACTCATCTCTCGGTCTCCCTCTACGATTTTTACCCTCCATGCCGCCCTCCAGTGCTAAATTTGTGATCCCTTGATGCCTCAAAACAAACCAACCGATCCCTTCTTCTAGTCAAGTTGTGCCACAAACTTCTCTTCTCCCCAATCCTATTCAATACCTCCTCATTAGTTACATGATCTATCCACCTTATCTTCAGTATTCTTTTGTAGCACCACATTTCGAAAGCTTCTATTCTCTTCTTGTCCAAACTAGTTATCGTCCATGTTTCTTTTCCATACATGGCTACACTCCAAACAAATACTTTCAGAAACAACTTCCTGATACATAAATCTATATTCGATGTTAACAAATTTCTTCTTCAGAAATGCTTTCCTTGCCATTGCCAGTCAACATTTTATATCCTCTCTACTTGGACCATCATCAGTTAGTTTACTTCCTAAATAGCAAAACTAATTTACTACTTTAAGTGTCACATTTCCTAATCTAATTCCCTCAGCATCACCCGATTTAATTTGACTACATTCCATTATCCTCGTTTTGCTTTTGTTGATGTTCATCTTATATCCTCCTTTCAAGACACTGTCCATTCGGTTCAACTGTTCTTCCAAGTCCTTTGCCGTCTCTGACAGAATTACAATGTCATCGGCGAACCTCAAAGTTTTTACTTCTTCTTCATGAATTTTAATACCTACTCCAAATTTTTCTTTTGTTTCCTTTACTGCTTGCTCAATATACAGATCGAATAACATTGGGGAGAGGCTACTACCCTGTCTCACTCCTCTCCCAACCACTGCTTCCCTTTCATGCCCCTCGACTCTTATGACTGCCATCTGGTTTATGTACAAATTGTAAATAGCCTTTCGCTCCATGTATTTTACCCCTGCCACCTTTAGAATGTGAAAGAGAGTATTCCAGTCAACATTGTCAAAAGCTTTCTTTAAGTCTACAAATGCGAGAAACGTAGGTTTGCCTTTTCTTAATCTTTCTTCTAAGATAAGTTGTAAGGTCAGTATTGCCTCACGTGTTCCAACATTTCTACGGAATCCAAACTGATCCTCCCCGAGGTCCGCATCTACCAGTTTTTCCATTCGTCTGTAAAGAATTCGCGTTAGTATTTTGCAGCTGTGACTTATTAAACTGATAGTTCGTTAATTTTCACATCTGTCAGCACCTGTTTTCTTTGGGATTGGAATTATTATATTCTTCTTGAAGTCTGAGGGTATTTTGCCTGTCTCATACATCTTGCTTACCAGCTGGTAGCGTTTTGTCATGACTGGCTCTCCCAAGGCCGTCAGTAGTTCTAATGGAATGTTGTCTACTCTGGGGGCCTTGTTTCGACTCAGGTCTTTCAGTGCTCTGTCAAACTCTTCACGCAGATCGTATCTCCGATTTCATCTTCATCTACATCCTCTTCCATTTCCATAATATTGTCCTCAAGTACATCGCCCTTGTATAGACCCTCTATATACTCCTTCCACCTTTCTGCCTTCCCTTCTTTGCTTAGAACTGGGTTGCCATCTGAGCTCTTGATATTCATACACATGGTTCTCTTCTCTCCAAAGGTCTCTTTAATTTTCCTGTAGGCAGTATCTGTCTTACCCCTAGTCAGATAAGCTTCTACATCCTTACATTTGTCCTCTAGCCATCCCTGCTTAGCCATTTTGCACTTCCTGTCGATCTCATTTTTGAGACGTTTGTATTCCTTTTTGCCTGCTTCATTTACTGCATTTTTATATTTTCTCCTTTCATCAATTAAATTCAATATTTCTTCTGTTACCCAAGGATTTCTACTAGCCCTCGTCTTTTTACCTACTTAAATCCTCTGCTGCCTTCACTACTTCATCCCTCAGAGCTACCCATTCTTCTTCTACTGTATTTCTTTCCCCTATCCCTGTCAATTGTTCCCTTACGCTCTCTCTGAAACTCTGTACAACCTCTGGTTCTTTCAGTTTATCCAGGTCCCATCTCCTTAATTTCCCACATTTTTGCAGTTTCTTCAGTTTTAATCTACAGGTCATAACCAATAGATTGTGGTCAGAGTCCACATCTGCCCCTGGAAATGTCTTACAACTTAAAACCTGGTTCCTAAATCTCTGTCTTACCATTATATAATCTATCTGATACCTTTTAGTATCTCCAGGGTTCTTCCATGTATACAACCTTCTTTCATGATTCTTAAATCAAGTGTTAGCTATGATTAAGTTGTGCTCTGTGCAAAATTCTACTAGGCGGCTTCCTCTTTCATTTCTTAGCCCCAATCCATATTCACCTACTATGTTTCCTTCTCTCCCTTTTCCTACACTCGAATTCCAGTCACCCATTACTATTAAATTTTTGTCTCCCTTCACTGTTTGAATAATTTCTTTTATTTCATTGTACATTTCTTCAATTTCTTCGTCATCTGCAGAGCTAGTTGGCATATAAACTTGTACTACAGTAGTAGGTGTGGGCTTCGTATCTATCTTGGCCACAATAATGCGTTCACTGTGCTGTTTGTAGTAGCTTACCCGCATTCCTATTTTCCTATTCATTATTAAACCTACTCCTGCATTACCCCTATTTGATTTTGTGTTTATAACCCTGTAGTCACCTGACCAGAAGTCTTGTTCCTCCTGCCACCGAACTTCACTAATTCCCACTATATCTAACTTTAACCTATCCATTTCCCTTTTTAAATTTTCTAACCTACCTGCCCGATTAAGGGATCTGACATTCCACGCTCCGATCCGTAGAACGCCAGTTTTCTTTCTCCTGATAACGACATCCTCTTGAGTAGTCCCCGCCCGGAGATCCGAATGGGGGACTATTTTACCTCCGGAATATTTTACCCAAGAGGACGCCATCATCATTTAATCATACAGTAAAGCTGCATGTCCTCGGGAAAAATTACGGCTGTAGTTTCCCCTTGCTTTCAGCTGTTCGCAGTACCAGCACAGCAAGGCCGTTTTGGTTAATGTTGCAAGGCCAGATCAGTCAATCATCCAGACTGTTGCCCCTGCAACTACTGAAAAGGCTGCTGCCCCTCTTCAGGAACCACACGTTTGTCTGGCCTCTCAACAGATACCCCTCCATTGTGGTTGCACCTACGGCACGGCCATCTGTATCGCTGAGGCACGCAAGCCTCCCCACCAACGGCAAGGTCCATGGTTCATGGGGGGCTGTAATATATATGATTTATATATTCAACCAACCACCTGCTCACAGTGATAAAAAAGTTTTCTTAGGCAGCAGTAGCTTGTTTAAAACCTGTATAGGCATGAAAACACCGCAACAGTTGCTAAAATACGTTGTTGAGAATAACTGGCATGTAATCATTTGTCTATTTGACCTCAGTTGCTCTTTGTCTTTCTGTGGGATATGTCATATCTGTTTGTGGTGTGGCCCCATCATTCCACTTGTACAAAGTATGTTTTAAGTGAATTAGTGCTCAGTTAATTGCAATGGAAAGTGTGAATTCATGCATTGTTGGAAAATTACCAAAAGCACTGTCATTTGACAACCTATACCTTAGTAAAAACTTTACAAAAAACATAAGAGCTGAGCGAGCACCAACAAGATTTGATATTGCTGCGATCCAATATTAGCTTTCCACAACATCAAGAAAGTGCTACTATACATGGACATCACAGATACTATTACTTACAAGTTTTAGAAAGTCATCAAAGAACTTGTTGTGATCCTTTCAAAAACACAGACAAACAGCTAAAAAATCTTGGAGGTCAGTTTGCTTGTCTTTAACAAAAACATTAAGTGCTAAAAGAATCTATGTAACACCAGACCAAAAACTGTGCACTACATTTCGTAAGATTTGTGAACAGAAAACTGACATCAGTGATAGAAATGAAAGTGATGCAGATGACCCAGAGGTGACATTTTATGAATCATTACTGAAAAGTCAAAACGAAATATTGAGAATGCAAATAAAACTTAAAATGATTTGGAGTGCTCTTAAAACTTGTCTCCATTCCAAAGCACAGCAAGGCTTCAAATGACAAAAAGAAGCTAGAGAAAGATGAAGCAAGTTTTGGAAAGAAAAGTGTGTCGGGCATTACATTGCAGTATTGAAGATTCTGAACACATAGAAGAAAAATTTGATGATGAAATTGTTAAGAAAGCCAAAGATTTTGATGCCATGATATTATTAGTGAAAGAAAAAGTGGTTAGTGTTATAGTACCTGAAGAAAATTCAAACATTAACTTTAGCTCCACAATCTTGATCAAAAGAAAACGTAATGTCAGAATTCAATGTAATGTGGTTCGACAAGCAAGGAAACTGAAAACAGTAATGGGTATTTTATCAATTCCTAAACCAAAAAGGGGAAAGTTATTGTTGATGAAGTGGTATAGATTGTCACTGATTTCTACCAAAATGATGAATATGCTCGAATGTTACCAGGTGCAAAAGACAAAGTTAGCATTCAGAAGAATGTATATATGCTAAAAAGACTCATTCTTTGAAACTTAAGAGAACTGCACTCTTGTTTTAAATGGGAGAATCCTAACATTAACATCGGTCTTTCTAAATGTTCACTAAGACCGAAGCGGTGTATTTTAGCTGGTCTTGCCGGCACTCATTCAGAGTGTGTGTGTTGGGGGGGGGGGGGGGGGGGATCCATCAAAATGTAAAACTGCTTTTGGATGCGGAACACACTGAAGAAACATACAACGAACTTATAAAATTTCTTGTGTGTGACTCTGAAAACTATGACTGTACGCTTAATCACTTTGATAATTGTCCCAGTGATGACAAACTGTCAAAATTATTAAAACAGAAATTAGCTTACAAAGATACTGATGATGAAATTGCCAGTGGATAAACACAGATCATTGGGCAGAATTGGTAAAACAGTCTGCAGCTGTGGGTGAATACATAGACTTGTTGGTAACAAAATTATAAGCACTTAAACTACACTCAGTTATGTCAAAGTGTCAGTAAAAATAATTGAAAATATTGAAGAAAATCTAACCCTAGAAAAAGCAATTCTGTTAATGGACTCTGCTGAAAACGACACTTTTATAATTCAGAACAAAGTTCAGAGTTACCACTGGATAAGAAGCAGCTGTACAATCCATCATGTGTGTTTTTATGTGGTAAATGAAGAAAGTAAATTGGTAATAATGAATCATTGCTTTATAAGTGATGATATGGGACATGATGTAGGTTTTGTAAATGCTGTGCGGAAAGAAATGGTTAAGTGGCTGACAGAGCATTACCCACAAGTGAAGAGAGTGCATTATTTCCCTGATGGATATGCTGCTCAATATAAAAATAGAAAAAGCTTTAAAAATTTGTGTGGTCACAGAAACAATTTTTATATTGATGCTGAGCATTTGTCTTTCGCTACTAGCCACAGTAAATCTGTGTGCGATGGTTTGGGAGGAATGGTAAAACGTATATTGAGAAGAGCTAGTCTTCAACTAGTGGATGATGCACAAATAACAAATGCATCCGGTGGTCACAATTTCTGCAAGGCTATTATTGACACATGTTTTCTTCACTTCTGAGAGAAAGTCAATGTAGATTTCCTATGCAAGAACTTCGAGAAGAGATTTTCGACAACTCGCACAATACCTGGTACCAGGAATTTTCACCATTACAAACCACTTTCTTGTGATTCTTTAGAGATTAGAAGAGTAAATTCTTCTAAAAAGCCTTCCTTGATTTTTTCATTCAATGAAAATGCCACACAATGGACATGCACTCGTCCTCAACAAAATTCTTTTGTAGCAGCTGTATCTGATGACACAGCTGCCTTCGTCAGAAATGTCTGTGATGAAGGAGGAGACATTCAACTACATTTTCTCCACCTACCTGAACCAGCAGTATCATTCTTTTGGCCTTATTTCGTGACTTTGGAAAACTGCCTTTTTATGTACTGTTGGTGTACCTAAATCAACATCATTAGGCAGGATGTATTACTTTAATGAAAAATATATGAAGTTATCAGAATGCTAATTTGATACCATAAATGAACTTAACCCTTGTAATGAAAATTTTTCAATTACATTTATAACTTTTGACCCTGTACTTTTATGAGGCAGCCTTATTATAGGTTGTCAGTTTACATAACTTGATTTGAATGATCTTCCGAACAGTGATGTGATACATGTTAAATGAACATCCAGTATCTATCAAAATTCAGGGTACCTGTTCTTTTTTTAAAAAATAATATCGGAGTGTCAATGAAAATAAATCAGGTATCAGCTGCCAGAAAGTGTATGACATATTTAAAAATCATTGTTTGGGCCACAACACCGTAAGTTGATTTTCTATATTCCCTTAAGTCAAGAATAATTTCTAATTTTTTCCCAATAAAGTTATATACCTTCTGTAATATCTGTGGAAATACAACAGTAATGTGTTGGAAATAAGATACTTTCTGTTACTATTATTATTATTATTGTTGTTGTTGTTATTTTTGTCTGAAGTAATGCAATCCTAGTGACAAACTCAAGTTGCATCATTTATGTTTGTGTAAGAAATGTACATTATGTCCCCTCAATCTATGTGAGGTATGTGACTATTGTCTAGCAGAAAGTAACACGTAGAAAAAGTTTCATGAAAATATGAAGCAGTGGGTGTCGGCTATTGTATCCATTCATAGAAAACCCATTAATAATTTTATTTTCTTACAGCGTTTACTGTCTTGGGAATTATTTAAGACCCATTATATGTTCCCACTAGGTTGGAGAAATGTGATGCAGTTTTCAGCATTTTTCAATACATCTATACTTTTCCAAAAAATGGGAAGTGACACGTATCAAATTTTTTTGTATTGTTCTTTGTAACTTTACTGCTTAATTACATGTCTGTTAAGTATGTGCTTCCCTTAACTTAGGAAAAAAAATTCCAAATCAAAAGCTTCATCAGCACCTGAGTCATGGGTATTTGTGTAGATATGTACCATTTCACAAAGCCCAATTATCATATTGCAAAGCCCAACTATCAGATTGTTATTACGTTTAAAACTCGATATAAAAAAAAGTTTTAGTCTGAGAGTAAAAACATTGTGCATAAATTCTTATGTTATAAATATAAGCAAATGTGCAACGTTTCATGAAGATGTGAGATGATGGGGTGACATGACCTGCGTGATTTGGCATGGAATGACCCGGTTGTGACAGCAAGAGCATCCAGCCACCAGTTAAACTAACCAACCATGCCCAATCCATTTATAATCGTGTTGACCCAGCACCGATCTAGGACAAAGTCACAATAAAACCAAGAAGACTGAAACTCAGGTACACGCTAGAAATATTTTACCAACCCTGAATTTAATTTTATCATGACCCATCTCAAAACATGATAAAAGTGTTCCCCTTGTTGAGATATACCACTCTGAACTGGAATGTTACTGCCAGCCACAGAACATGTATGACATCCACAAGTCATATCCTGACATTACTTACAGCTATCCAAAATCCTTCTTTACCATTCCAAATAAATATGTGGCTTCCCAATTAACACCCACAATATATTTCTGGGGCTCTTAATGATACCACAAAACGATCCCATCTATCTAATGATTTTTATACATGTGAGTGTTCAGTTGCCAGCTCTGTCATGCTCATGCTGTATAGTATGAAATAAGTCTTTCAGCACCAATTATAGGATATATATAACAAAGGATAGGGTCTCTATAGACTGAATGTGTTACACATCAATTGGCCACTAGGTTTTGACTAGCATTTTACATCACTTCAAAGTGGCCAGCCAGCAACTAAAATGCCCATAGGATGGATCAGTCTTCATCACCTGTCACAAGAACTGTAATTCTTTCCCCTCTTCTTTTCTCACCCCGTTCCGTCACATTTGCAAACCAGACTGTCGCTCCCCCTGTTTCTTTTTGCTTCTATTCCATCCCACCTCCTTCCTTGAAATTATATTTTTGCCCTGAACTGTATCCTTTTACCACCATGTATGTCACTTCAAGCATGTCCACTCCTTAACCCATACTTCTTCTTCTTCGTACAGTAGGGTGTGTCAAATAGTTTTACTTCATTTTTCAGGAAATGAGGGGATCATAAAATTGTCTTTTGGTTAGCAATTCCCAATTATATTTACGAGAAATGGCAATTACGTTGTTTTGCTTGGTAAGTAGGTACCTAAGTTTCATCATATTTTGTCATTTCATTAAAAATATTCAGCAAACCATCTTCTTTCAAGAAGTGCCTTCTTATCATTGTTTCTGCCCTTGCTCTAATGATAAGAATATACCATAAAATCTGTAAACTTTTTTAATACCACTCTTACAGTTTTTAAACTGGCAATACTCATGCGCAGGACAGTGTCTTTTTATTAATGTCTTATAAAAGGTGACTTTTTCTTGTCTTCCTTTTTGCAGACTCGAATAGTTTCTTCCACTTGCAAAATCTGAAAACTTGGAATCGTGGCTAGTAAAAGGAATATGAGACTGGCAATTACCACTCACATGGATAACTTCAGTGGAACTGATTGATAAATGCTGCCTTCTGAACTCCTAACTCTGCAAGATGTTCTAAGATTTGGGCTCTGTTGAGAGAGAAGATTGGAGAGAATGTCAAAAATTACCCAGCAGCTACTCTTGAAAAGGATATTTATCTAAAAGTACTTGGAAAATAGGCGATAGCAAACAATTGTTTTGTGGTGCCAATTTTAAATTCGAGAGTTGCAGTCCTGAAGAAGAAAGAGCAAAACTGGGAAAAGGCCAAAAACATATCACTTAGCAGAGGAAAACTGGAAGTGAAAGAGGTTTTCATAGCAGTGTTAGACAAACTCTTTGACATTCACAATTGCAAGTGTGAGATTAAGCTATGTTCACAATTTCAGGATCCATGTTCACATGGCACTGACTGTAAACATGATGTACACATCTCCTGCTCTTGTTCTAAGGATATGAAGATCCCTATCAAAGAACTAGTGCTTATTAAAGATTAAAGAGAGAAGGTTGGATTTGTAGGTAATGGAGAGTGGGCAGGGTAATTAAAAGGATAAATAATCACTCGTTCTCCCGTCACTCACTATGAATACTTTTATTGTGGCAGCTTCTACACAATGCATGTAGCATAGAGGATGTAGTACACAGAACTCATCTGGCAAGGATACAGTTGTTCTTGCTGCGGTAGGGTGGTGATGTTATTGGGGGTTCTACGTCCCCACAGAGCCCCTCCCCCACAAGTGCGGAGTGCATTCACTGGTGTATATCGTGATGTGTTGTCCCACTGGTGATAGCAAGCGTGTAGCATAGAGCATGTAGTACAGAGAACTCTTCTGGCAAGGATACAGTTGTTCTTGCTGCAGTACGGCAGTGATATTATTGGGGGTTCTACGTCCCCACAGAGTCCCTCCCCCAACAAGTGCGGAGAACATTGACTGGAGTATGTCGTGATGTGTTGTCTCACTGGCAATAGCAAGGGCCAATATTTCGTAATCCGCCAGGTGCCTGGGCGGCTGTAGAGGGCGGCTGGCCCATGATGTCAGCGGTGGTGGTGATGGGACAGTGGTGATGTCTGTTGAGGTGTTGGTGGTTCGTCGTCTGGTGTTGGTGAGGCTGTTGCTCCGTCGGCGGTAGTGTCCCGAGTGTCAAGTGCTCTGGGGCTGATATGATCAGGTAGCCATCTGAAGAAAGAGTGGATTTCAGACCAGCTGTGTCGATCATAGGTGGAAAAGGTGTAGAGTGCCCTAATGACCTCGAGACCATGCTATAGCCCAACTGTTGTCGAATTTGGCCATAACCATGAGTAGTGAATTCTGCAGTGTTACGGGAATGTCTCACAGGCCTAGACTGACTGTAAATTGGCTTGGGAGGCCTTCAGCTGGGGCCAGTGGAGGGCAAACACTGGGTGTGTCTGCTAAAGTCCACGCCGGCTTTAGGCAGTTCAGTGACACTCTTGTTGTTTTTCCAGCTTGCAAGATATTAAAAGTGTTTCGCCCTTGTATGGGCAACTTTACACAGGGTGCAGGGTGGGTTTGATGGCGTCAGTCCTGAGCATGACATGTGTACATGATTGGAGGTCTTTTTGCACAAAGATGGTCAGTTTGGTGTGTTAGAACGGCAGTGGGATGCGGACGTGGTGTGTGTGGTCCCTGACTCATTTTACTCGGTCCGCAGGTTGATGTCCACGGGGTTGGTGGTTTGTTACACGAACTGTGCTGGGAGTGTGATCGGTTCCCCATTGAGCACATCTACCACTGAGGCAACAAGATCTTCTTCGTAGGCAGCTCATATGCCAACCAGCACCCAGGGGAGGGCCTCAGTCCACTCCTGGTTGTGGCATACGAGCACTGTCTTGAGGGCGTGGTGCCACCGTTCCACGTGTCTGTTGGATTGAGGATGTGAGACCATTGTATGGAACCAGAAGGTACCCACAGATGTGGCAGAGCTCAAAGAACAGGGCCGACATGAACTGTCGGTCATTTGTTGGGGACTCTGGGCAGCTGAAGCGTGCAATCCACAGGGTCATGAAAACTCAAGCAACAGTATCGACGAAGATATCAGTCAGGGGTGTGGCCTCCACCCATCACATTGTCCTGTCTGTGGCTAATAAGATGTACTTGTATCCGTTTGAATCTGGGAGTGGCCCACTAGGTATATGTGGATATGTAGGAAACAGCCCTTCGGTATGGGGAATTTCCCGAAGGGTGATTGAGCGTGATGTACTGTCTTGGGCTGTTGGCATTGGATGCAGGCTGTCATCCATACAGCGCAGTCCTATTTAATGTTAGTCCAAACAAAACATTCCATTATGAGTTTGTGTCGGAGGTTGAAAACTGTCTTCCAGAAGTTTTGTGGAATGACTGGTCATTGCCTACGATGAGATATGTTGCACCAAACTGATTTGGTTGTGCCTGTGATGGTGCACTGCTTGAGCTGGATGGTGTCCAGATAGCAGGTTTTGGAGGTCGGTGTCAGTTGCTTTTGCCTTTGCTGGTTGGTCAAAGTCGAGGTGGTGGCAAGTCGTGAGAGGTAGTCAGCCACCAAGTTTGCTCCTTATACATAGTGGACAACCATAGTATATTGTGAATATTGCTCCCTAAACATAGCGGACAACTATAGTATATTGTGAAATCAAGTCCAGGTTGTGGAATCATTGAGGGGAGGTATTGGCTGGTGGACTTCGAACAGCGTCAGCCAGAAGGCAGTGGTCTGTGTAGATAGTAAGCAGCCGGCTATTGATGTCATCTCAGAAGTACTGAACCGCCTTGTATATCGCCAAAAGCTTATGGTCGAAGGTTGACCACATTTTCTGGGATTTGGTAAGTTTCCATGAGAAAAGCCATAAGGGTTGGGTTACTCTAGGGATTTGATGTTGTAGCACCGCCCCAGTCGCCCGATCGCTGGCGTCAGCCATTATAACCATATGGGCATCCATGGGAGACCTGTGGTTGATCACAATAAGGTAAAAAGAGCCCAAGAAAAAGTCACGAAACCACTTAAAGAATTCTGTGTTCGATGCAGGATAAGCAAGACGAAATGTATCTTCTTTGATGGATGCCAAGATTCCACTAGTTCTGTTAAAAACAGATAACTCAAGTGATCAGTTTCCTATTATTGTACAAGAAGAGTGTTGCACTGTTTGCAGTGAGCCAGGTGGAAGGTATTTCTGCCACCTTTTTCCAGAGAAAGACTTAATAGAAAGAAATCGTGCTGAAGTTATTGCTAACCAACCTGCGGATTTTTTTTTAGAAAGAGAAACACATTGATAAAAGTTTGTAGACTATTAGTGGTAACTCAGCGAGTTTTAACATTGGTTGAAACAAAGCTGAATCGTAATCTTATCTGGTTGGTTTGTGCTATTCATACTAATGAGTTGTCTTTGTGCCACTTGATGAAACAATTGGATGGGAAATTTTTGTCTAACAACAAGTGGAGTGATAAGGTTAGCAACATGCTTGATAGTGCAACAGAACTTGAAATCAATCCCTCAACTGACAATAACCTTTCCAGAACCTTTGATTCCACTGGGTAACACTGTTGTTAATTTCTCAATTGGTCCAGAAAGTCACTCCAGTAGTTAGCGATTGCAAGTAAGATTTGTCACATATGGGTTTCAAAACATGCCATTAAAAGTGAAGATCTTACAACTGCTTGTGGAATACAGTGTTGGCATTTACTGTCACTGGTGGTTTGCATTAAAAACGAAAGTCTCTTGAGTGGAAGGACCCCATCATATTCTTTATCAATTGAAGGTCCTAAAATCCCAGAAAAAGGCAATAGCAGATATTGTCTTGCGAACAATCCAGCATTTGTCATGGTTTGCATTTACTGACATGGTGCCCCAGATACTTTTATACTCAGAAGACCAAAAAGAAAGGAAAGTGTGGGTACATACGTTAATTGAATTGAGGAATAAAGATCGTGACACATATGGAGACCTACCTGTTCTGCCTAGGAAATCGATTGCAGGAAATACGGTTGCATCTTCACTTTTGGAACTGATAGACTACTCAGAAAAAGTATATGAACTTCCATTTACTCCTAAGCTAGGAATATCAGGAATAAGAAAGTTTGCTCAAGAGCCAATGCAAGTTCCAAAATGACCATGAAATGGACAGTTCATGGACAGTTCATAGAGAAAGATGTGAAACACATAACAGAGGCTTCTGGCAAAGCGTATACTCGTGAGAAATGAGAAGGATGCATTAAAGGCCAGGAAGCAGGAAGAAGAATGATGTCTAGGAATGAATCGAAACAAGATTTAATGAATATTGTTGGTTGAAGCTTTTTATGTTTTTTGCAATGTGTTTTCAGTGTTTAAGAATAGAGAAAGAAAATAAAGAAAGTTCTTTTGAGGTCAATAAACCTCTCTTTGAGCAAACTTTGGTGAAGTTTATATTAATTTATGCCCTTTTGTCAGAAATTTCAATATATCTTATTATGAAACACAAATTTACGATGCTAAATGTTTATCAATCAGCAAGAACCTTTTACATTGGGATATTACACATCAAAAGGTATGTTTTTGGACACCGTCATTCACAAAACTCACGAAATTTTATTTTTACCGTTGAAATGACACCTGTGCAGTGTTCTCAATATGTTGGAAGTGTTAGTCAGGGTCAGAGCAGTGCCTGTGTAGATTTATACCGCATACAGGGAAAGTGGAAAAACATAATCCTCTAAGTCACAACATGACCAAAAGTGTTGAATGGTCATGACAGAAGGCCGTTGAAGAGGATTGTGTCAAAAATAAGATGACAATGGCTGCAAAAATCACTGCAGTACTGAATGTCACACTCATGAACCCTGTCAGCATCAAAACACACAAAGGGACATCAGAAGCAGGGAATTACAGGGTGAACTAGAATTCCATCCTCGTTACCTGAACTTGCTATATTTTGCTGGAGGAGTGGTATAATATTCCTGTGAAAACCGTATAGTACCTGTATTGAGACATTCTGAGATAACTGTAAGCTGTTTTGAATGCCAACAGGTTTCCTACACTGTCTTAGGCATGGTGATGTGTTGTGTTTTTGGTGCTCCCATATTTTTGCTGCCCCGTTCCAAGAAACACACACACACACACACACACACACACACACACACACACACACACACACACACAAAGAACAAAAAATACAGAGACATCTTACATTCGCAAATAAAGCCGTGGTTACTCGAGTTAATTTTTATGTTTTCTTTGGGTTCTCTTATATTCACAGATGAAGCTTCGGTAGATGGGTCGCACAGAATTTGAATTTGATGCTTATGGAAGAGTGTATGAGGTGGGAAGTGGTGCAGTGGCGCCATGTTGGCCATGTGGGGAGGATAGTGACAGATGCGCAGCAAATTTCGTCATGCTGCCAAATGTGGGAATGCATCCTGCCTACCTGACTTTTTATGAACACCTATCACATTTAAACTGCAGTTCACCTGAATCTAAATCTAATCAGAACTTAACTGACTTTACAAATGAACAATACTCAGGAATAGTATGCAGTTCTACAGGATATAAATTAATTCTAACAAAAATGTTTGAAAAGAATACTTGAAACACAGTATAGTAAATGAAACGAGGTTCAGCAACAGCTCTGGAGTAACTACTGCTTGACACCATTGCAAATTTTCAAGGTTGACAGCAGGAAAATGTGTTAGAAAGAAGTGGTCCAACTTCTGCCATTTCAGCACCAGAGAGTTTAGAGGGTAACATATTTTTATTCATTTTGCTTAGTGTTATAAGAACAGTAAATTGAGGTTGCCTAGCAACAAGTGTTCCACAGAAGTCACAATTAGAATTTTCTCTGCAGGGTTTAACTTATTTTGAAACATTATTTAGGTTTCCTGGTGACAGAGTTAACAGTGCTTTGGCCCAGTTTTTGCACATGCATCCACTAAAGTGATCGTTAACTTGTCATGGGTGTTGGGTGGACAGTGGCCCCTGAACATTTGCAATCAGTTGTCAATAGTACCACATGGTGTTTCTAATACTCTTAATAGTGCTCTTATGGTGTTTCTAATACTCTTAATAGTGCTCTTCAGCTCCTGAACACTGTCAAAGACCATATGGATGAATCCATTGGTGAAATCAACTTACCTGACAACCAAGAGATGCCTATCACCAATTAACTTATGAAACAGCAACGTGGGGAGGACAAACAGTTGCTCAACAAGATGAATAAACTTCACCAGATATCAGCCACACAGCCTGCAAGGGATATCCAACAGGTAGTTTGACCTACACATCATAACGGCAATCAACCTGCAGCAAAACACCATGTGAGTAGCAGCAACAACACTGAGCTTATAAATAAGCAACCAGTGAACTTGTATGAGTTACATGGCAGTGATCCTTTTGTAGCATTTGCGGAGAGCATAGATAAAAATAGTGGTAGAGTACACCTGTTGCCATTTGGCAAAAAACTCAAGACAGCAAGGCAGTAACAAACAAATCATACACTGAACATTTCATCCAGGAGGAATAGAGTTAAAATTGAGACTATAAATACCGCAATTGTAAACACCCTCATTAGGAGCAAATAATCTCTCCAAACGATCCAGGAGCTTACGTACCCCAGGTGCATAACGTAAGGGATAATTCGCATGAGCATTAACTGAGTGTATTCAAATCACAGCAGGACCATGCTGTGTTAAAATACGCAGTGTTTGTTGCCTGGTAGAACCTTATGTTTCCCAGTGCTGCAGTGTCATAACTGTTTTTATTATGGGCAGCTATGTAATGACTAAACAAACTGCAGTCAATGCACTGGTACACATAGCATTGACATGTGTCCAAAATAAGCACTTCCAGTATGTGTGCACTGAAAAGCAAATTACAACTCCATGCATAAAACATGCCCTTAAGTACATAACACAAAGATAAATTAAATATAGAATGTTATACCATAACGTCAGCTTTCAAGAAGCTCATGCATCGTAGGAAAATAGGCAGCTTGCAATCAAGACGGCAGTGCATCTGATCGACGTACGAGACCCTACAGTACTTCCTACATTGCCAGTGCGAGCAGCCGGCCAACCACCTCACTATTTTCAGCAACTGTGGCCCCCCCCTCCAGCAGCCCCCACTAGCCCCACCACTAGAACCGAGGGCAGTATTGCGGCCGCCTCCGACACACCTACAGAACACGCGAGCTGTCAGCATGCACATCAGTAAGCAACAAGAAAGGCAACACTTGCTGTTGTGACTAATTGGTACCCTAGAACACCAATACAAAGAAATCCATATCATTCTCAACCTCAGTGGATCATTAATTAATTATACCCATACCTCTGTATGTAGTATTCTGCAACAACATGCTCCAGTCATACCTGTGGATGTTCACACTGTAGCAGATAGTATTAAGCCATCATTAAACGATGCATGTAAACCATACACTTATGCACCAGCGCCCCACATAGACCAATTACACCATTCACATGGGATATACATGGCGCACATGTGCAGTAGATGGTAATAACATGCGAAACACAAATAGAACCATCTGATCTCTTGTAAAGTCATTTGTTCTGCCATGCGAAACACTAGGGGAACCATGTGGCATATTGGAATGTCATTTGTTCAAATTATTTATATGAGCTCAAGGTTCCTCTTTAAAAAGAAATTGTTTTTTATCATTATTTATTAAGTAATTGTTATTCTATTAAGTAGGTTACTACTGTTCTGAATTACAGGCTCTCGCTTCCCATGCCCGGGTTCCCGTGTTAGATTCCCGGCGGGGTCAGGGATTTTCTCTGCCTCTTGATGACTGGGTGTTGTGTGATGTCCGTAGGTTAGTTAGTTTAAGTAGTTCTAAGTTCTAGGGGACTGATTACCATTGATGTTAAGTCCCATAGTGCTCAGAGCCAATTACAGACTCAACAATTGGTTTTATATTACAACACTTGGTTACACAGGTATGTGTATATCTAAATTTACACTTTGAATGTGGAGCACCCACTTGTTTTTGGAGCTATTGCCCTGGCAGTGACAGTAAATATTTAGATTTGGGCAGAACGGTGATGAAAACGAAAAGCCAGATGATGTTGGGTTTGACCCTGGCTGAAAAGCAGGAACGAAGGCAGGGGATTATATTACTCACGAAAGAACTGAGTCCCAAAGGTCCACAAGAATTTCAGAACATCGTGAGGATGGATCTGGCCTGTTTCGAGAAACTGCTGTCTATGATAGAAGATGGAATTAGTGTGACACAGTCGTGAGGGAGGCCATCTCTCGAAAGTTAGAATTAAATCATATGTTTACATGTTTTGTGATCATACTAACCTAGATCACTGAAAAAATACCAGTGCATGCCCTGTTATATTGCAGGCTGGTTGTAACATTACGTTTCCTGGCGACCAGGGATTCTTAAAAAGAGTCCGGCTTTTAGCCACAGACTAGCATAGCCCACCAATTCAAAAGTTGTTGTCGGTGTATGCACTGCAATTTGCGACACTTTAAAAGACCTATACTTAGAGGTGCAACTTGTGTTATTTTTCCAAGTTTGGAAAATTGAATTCAATGTGCAGTGTGCTACTCAGAGTTTTGCAGTCATCGTCTGTTGCACTGGGCGAAACTGCACATACTTTCTTGCCATCAATGCCAGTTTCTCTTTACTGGTATGCTGAAATAAAGCAAAAAATCCAATCAAATCAAATATGAACTTTCATAACCTAAGACATTATGATACAAAATCGAAAATCACCATGTAACATTATATGCATATTACTTAGAAGGAAATGATGAACGATTGCTGATGTACTGTATTATGATACAGCAGGTCATATAGGCACCTTTTCTTGCTGTATGCCTGAATTAAGGTGCTTAACACCTCTTTGCTCCATTTAATTTCTATAATATGAAGTAATCAAAAGACAAACTGCGTTTTTTGAAAACCTACTTACTGGGGGTAAAAAAATTACGCGGAAATCCCCAATACGAAAAATGAAATTAGGCATTATAGACTTATTGTTATTGATCTGATCTCTTCAGTTTCTTTAAATGGTGGCTACTGTTATCAAGAGCTCACTATAATGGAATGTTATGTCACTTAGATCCATTAAAGAATGTCTTACCTATTACACAAAAATGCACAAATTTTTCATCTGCGACTTTTCCGAAGCAAGGCTCAGGTTCATGAAGGACTTCCATTTCCCTGACTACGTCATTAGAAGTGACAGAAATAATGGATACAGAGGGGTAGCTATACTTCTAAAATAAAACTTTCCTTACACATATAGTAGAAAAATTCTGAATATGTGTGTGGGAGGGTTTATGTGCTTGATTGTGTGTATGTGTGACTGTAGCTCGAGGAAGGGTTTATTCCAAAAGCTAGCAAGTTTTCTTTCTCTTTTATGTGTGCATGTCGATGATGATAGACTATTTTCTTAAAATTAACTTCAGCAAACAAAACATACATGCCAAGCAATATCTACATGAGCCTCAGATTCTGGCCTAACAAGCTACTATCAGGCTCCAGTGTTACATCTCTGTTACAACAATTTGGTTATCCACTGCTTGTGGTGGGGGAGTTCCAAGCCTATCACACAACATGGGGATGCAAGAGCAACTGTCACAGTGGTGAACTACTAGTGGCAGTCCTAAAAGACAAAAACCAAGTGCTGCTGAATGACATGTCTCTCTCAAGAATAATCCCACAGCTACAGACAAGATTAGCAATTGACCTAAACTTCACATCACCTCATGTGACAGTACTAACCAATTGGAAGTAGAAGTAGTGCTTTTGGGTTCTGATCACCCAATTGTTCTGACTTTATTTGGCGCAGTGGAAGACCCCAACCGGATTACCCTACACAGAGATGGAAAATCAGGAAAGCTAACTGGAATAAATATGTTGACAGATTAAAAATGAGCCTTCCACAATAAGACACATCCAAGGACCTAGTTTCCGATCATCCCAAACTAACACAGTGCATTGCTGAGGCCACCATAGAGAGAATTCCTCAACAGAAGCTGTATTGCATTACAAACAGAGCCAATCCTATGTGGTGGGAAATCAAATGTCAGAGATCCATATGTGAACATAAGGAAGAACTGCAGAAATGACATAGAAACCAAAAAACCTACATCAGCCTGCAAAAAATGCAAGTGGAAACCAATAGATAAATAAGAGGGATGCTAAAATGTCAAGTGTGTGGAAGAAGGTGAAGAGCTTCAAGGAACCCTCAGCACCTGTCATTACAATTCACTGTCTACAAATTGTGCTACATAACATATATTACAAAAGCATACACCTCCCTCCTCAAATATACATATAGCACAGAGGATGAAGATCCTGATGACAGTCACCCTTTTCTACAGCTGTTGTCAGTGGTTGGGCTACAGACAGCTTTATCTCTGGCAAAAGAAGTCCCTAGCCCATACAAAACCCACTAAAATATGCCATCATTTCTGCAATACACATTTACAATAAAATGTGGGCTGAACATTACAGCATTGAGTCACAAAAGATAGGTGAATTGATAACTACACTCAAACCCAGGAAGAATCATGATTTGGTGGCATCATACCTAATTATGACAGTGTTCCTACAGAGTGTGGAAAGAATGGTTAAATTCCAGTTAGAGTGGTGCCCTATTCCGTAATAAAAATAGGGCAGATTTTCACACAGGGAAAGTTATTGAAGATGTTCTCATGCACGTGGTTAATGACATAAAACTCTGTTTCAGCTAAAACATGTATCTATTAGCTTTGTTTCTGAGCCTAAGTTGCATATGTGATAATGTATTCACAGTGGTTAACCACAAAACTAACACTTGCCTGTCGCATTTGCAGAACACCTGTTATCTTACCTCGCTGATCATTTGCTGCTAGTCATTTTGACACCTCTTCTGTCAACACCTACATGATTGACCTACATAGGATATTCCCAGAAAAGGTGAGTTTGGGAATACGCAGATGATAGATGTATTTACATGGAAAGTACATCCCTAGAAGAGTGCAAGTCACAGCTGACACTGCACTGTTTATGCTCCAACAGTGTTCACAAGAAATTGGCCGGATGTATCCACAGCTGAATCAAATGCAGTATTGTTTTCAAGGCACAATGCAAATCTGCCTGCGGTAATAGCACTAAGCCCATACCATTTCCCTTCAAAAATGGTAGTCAAATACCAATGACTTCATTGACCATAATATAACCTTGAAGGCGCACAAAAACATGTAGCTAAGGAATGTGAGACAGCTGTCAACATTATCAAAGCTATGACAAGACGGGTTGGTCTTGAATGTTGACAAAGCACTAACGCTTTACCATATGATGGTATGTCTGATTGTTGATTATGGGAGTGGTTTTATGGATCTGCAACTGAACAGTTATTCTCAACAGAATGAATAAGTGCCAATATAAAGCACTGAGAATTTGTTTGCGAGCTATGTGCTCAATGCTTACCATTGCACTCTTGGTCAAAGCGCATGAACCTCCAGTGTATATACATAGGTGGCACCTGTGTGCCAAATCTTTTCCTAAAAGAAAGCAATATGAATCCAACAGTCTCAAAATGATTGCCGCAAACCTAACCATACAGTGCTTAACTGGACGCTTCTGGTTCACTACAACTCTTCCTCCCCTAGTCCAAGCGTATTTAGATACTCAGGAGATTTTAAAGCATTCCATTAGAGCACCTAGACTAAATACTTTTATGATCCCATTCCCATTGAAAATGTCTAAGGTGAACATAATAACTGGCATTACCTTTGACCAGGAAGCTAACATTTACATTAAAACTTTTGTGCAATTTTTAAGACAGCATCACATTAAAACTTTTGGTGCAGATAATGTGACTTACCAAATGAAAGTGCTGGCACGTCGATACACACACAAACATAAACACAAAATTCAATCTTTCGCAACAAACCGTTGCTTCATCAGAAAAGCGCCGGTAGATAGGCACAATAAATAAAACACACACACAGAATTTCGAGCTTTCGCAACCGGCGGGTGCTTCGTCAGGAAAGAGGGAAGGAGAGGGAAAGACGAAAGGATGTGGGTTTTAAGGGAGAGGGTACGGAGTCATTCCAATCCTGGGAGTGGAAAGACTTACCTTAGGGGGAAAAAAGGACAGGCATACATTCGCGCACACACACACACACACATATCCATCCGCACGTACTCAGACACAAGCAGACATTTGTAAAGGCAAAGAGTTTGGGCAAAGATGTCAGTCGAAGCGGAAGTACAGAGGCAGTTCTGACAGGTTGGTGTTAGTGGGAAGTATCCAGATAACCCGGACGGTGTAACACTGTGCCAAGATATGCTGGCCGTGCACCAAGGCATGTTTAGCTACAGGGTGATCCTCATTACCAACAAAAACTGTCTGTCTGTGTCCATTCCTGCGAATGGACAGTTTGTTGCTGGTCATTCCCACATAGAAAGCTTCACAGTGTAGGCAGGTCAGTTGGTAAATCATGTGGGTGGTTTCACACGTGGCTCTGCCCTTGATTGTGTACACCTTCCGGGTTACAGGACTGGAGTAAGTGGTGGTGGGAGGGTGCATGGGACAGGTTTTACACTGGGGGCGGTTACAAGGGTAGGAGCCAGAGGGTAGGGAAGGTGGTTTGGGGATTTCATAGGGATGAACCAAGAGGTTACGAAGGTTAGGTGGATGGCGGAAAGACACTCTTGGTGGAGTGGGGAGGATTTCATGAAGGATGGATCTCATTTCAGGGCAGGATTTGAGGAAGTCGTATCCCTGCTGGAGAGCCACATTCAGAGTCTGATCCACAAACATACACACAAAATTCAACCTTTCACAACCAACGGTTGCTTCTTCTGGAGAGAGGGAAGGAGAGGGAAAGACGAAAGGATGTGGGTTTTAAGGGAGAGGGTAAGGAGTCATTCCAATCCCGGGATCGGAAAGACTTACCTTAAGGGGAAAAAAGGGCAGGTATACACTCGCGTGCGCGCGCACGCGCGCGCGCTCACACACACACACACACACACACGGTGACAATTTGAAATTAGTGGAGGTTGAGGCCTGGCGGATAACGAGAAGAGAGGATATGCTGAAGGGCAAGTTCCCATCTCCGGAGTTCTGACAGGTTGGTGTTAGTGGTCTATCGACCTGCCAGCGCTTCTGTTTAGTAAGTCAGTATTGACAGCTCCAAAATCAGTGGCTTTTGGAAATGGGGGATGAATACTATGTTTGCAAGAATCTGGGCTATGATTACCAGCAGAAGCAATGACCATGACTGGAGATCTTGTTGCAATGCTAGAAGCATTTTGTTCCTGCTCGCGGATAACAGCGTCTCTTATATTTCCTACTCAGTCACTCTTTATCTGTTCTAACAGCACTTCATCTTTTAGGAGCTATCTGACAGAAAACTTCATTGTATACAGGATTATCGAAGTATTGGAATCAATGCATGCAGAAGGCCATTCATTTATTTTGCTTGGGTGAAATCACATTGCGAGATCACTGGCAATGAAGCTGTCGACTGCTTAGCCATAGATCCTGCTGTGATAGGGCATGCCACCTGGACTGCAGTCCCACAGATTACCAATGTGCCCTGCACAGATGCATGATAGAAGACTGGCAGTGGGAATGGGGGGAAACAACAAGATACAATGCAAGGATTTCACCTGTTAGTCCCAAATTCCACGATCTCATACAAATTCAATGCCTGGGCATCACGCCTGTCCAATAGTCAGATTCATATTTGAGCACAGATATTTCTGTAAACTTCTTCACAGGCTGCACACCATTGACACACCTTTCTGATCTTGAGGAGAAGATGAGTACTCAGCTCACATTTTCTTTGGATGCCCCACACTACATGTAAATATTACAGTCCTTTTACAAGAACTTGTGGAGCTTGATCACCCGTTGCCAACTTGCTGATGGCTTTGTTAGCATCACACGGTCCTGTAAGAGTCCACACAATGTACAGATTTAGTGTTGCCGCAGTTTTCAGCATCTAATGCCAACATTGGATTGCTCTGCATATATTGGCCAGACGACAAGAACTGTCCATGAACGATGTACAGAACATGAAAGATACACCCGTCTGCGGCAACCGTCAAAATCGGCAGTAGCAGAGCACTGTATTTCATTGGGACATTCAATGGAATACAATGGAACAAAAATTTTAGCTCCGGTTTCCGGATTTTGGGTTTCCGTAATCAAGGAATCAGTGGAAATACGTCTTGCCGATAATCTTATAAACTGGATAAAACTTGGAATCCTGTTATTAAAATTATACATTCACAGCGGAATAGACAGCGTCATTCGATACTTAATGACTAGATGATCTTTTACTTTCACCACCGAGGGCAGCACGTACAACTCGGCTATGCCGCGCATGTCAACACGTGCGCGAGAATCGGTATAAATACCACGACTGCACCTGGGCTCTTCAGTAGTTGTGTACTCACCTGATGATGGCCGGACGTCTCTGGGCCGAAATATCGTGGCAGAATGTCGACGGGATCCGGCTGCATACCCGGAAATTATTAGAAGTGCATGAAAGTGTTCTGTAACATTTTATTTTACAGTGATTGTGGTAATTGTCTATCTGTAACTATATATATTCTGTCTATGAGGTATTTGTGTGTGAAAATTAACAAATATTCTAACAGTAATTTTCTATTAACACTTGTATATTTTTGTGTCACTGTGAAATAACAACAGCATTATGGAAAGGATAGATTGCTACTCACCTTATAGAGAAGACATTGAGTTTCACATAGGTACAACAGAAAGAGTGCTATACATTTTAGCTTTCAACCAAACAGCCTTCTTCTGAAGTAGAAAACACACACATACAGGACCATTGTCTCTGGCCGCTGCAGCTTGACTGAGTTGTAATGGTGCATGATGGGAGCAGCAATCTGATGATGAGGGTAAGGAAGAAGTGGAGGGGGGGGGGAGTGGGGGGTGGAGGGTAATAACGTAAAGCCAACTGTGTTGGGGGAGATTTAGCACTGCCTTTGAGAGTGTTAAGGGATGGAGTGGGGACAGGGTATAGCTCCCGGCTGCATTCAGGAAGGTTTGGCGAGGGGAAAGGATGCATTGGTGAAATGGAAGGCTGTGTTGTGCTGGAGTGGGAACAAGGAGGAACTAAGTTGATGGAGGGCAAGAAGTAGTGAAAGATGAGGCCATGGAATTACGGGAATATAGGCTATATTGCAGGGAGAGTTCCAACCTGCGCAATTCAGAAAAACTGGTGTTAGTGGGAAGTATCCAGATGGTGCATGCAGGAAAGTAGTCGCCAAAGTGAAGAACATTGTGTTGAGCAGCATGTTCAGCAACTTGGTGGTCCATCTGTCTGTTGGCCACAGTTTATCAGGAGCCACTCATGCGGACTGACAACTTGTTAGTCGTCATGCCCACATGGAAAGCAACTCATCGGCTGCAGCTTAGTTTGTAGAACAAATGACTGCCTTCACAGGTAGCCTTGCTTTTGATGAGATAGGAGATGTCTGTGACAAGACAAGAGTAGGTACTGGTGGTGGTCGTGGTGGGAGGATATATGGGCCAGGTCTTGCATCTAGGTCTATTGCAGGGATATGAGCCATGAGGCAAGGGATTGGTGGCAGCGGGGAGGGGGGGGGGGGATGTAAGGATGGACAAGAATATTGCATAGATTTGGTGGGTGGCAGAGTATGACTGTGGGAGGGTTGGGAAGGATAGTGGGTATGTTATTCCTCATTTCAGGGCATGACAAGAGGTAGTCAAAACTCTGTCGTAAAATGTGATTCAGTTGCTGTGGTTCTGGGTTGTACTGAGTTACGAGGGGAGTGCTCCTTTGTGGCCAAATAGTGGGTATATGAGAGATGGTAAGTGTCTGTAGGTACAAGGCACAGGAGATCTGTTTGTGTAATAGGTCTGGTCTGTGAAAGCCACAGTTAGATCGTCTGTATATTTAGAGAGGGACTGTAACGATCATGGGTGGATGGGATGTATGGAAGGGATTTCTTGGTATGGATTGGGTAGCAGCCGTTGAGTGCAGGTATTGCTGATGGTTGGTAAGTTTAATATGGATGGATATGCTGATGTAGCCATCCTTGGCCTGGAGGTCCACATTGAGAAAGGTATCCTGTTGGGTTGAGGAGGACCAGATGAAGTGGATTAGGGGAGAAGGCATTGAGGTTTTGGAGGAATGTAGATAGCGTGTCCTCACCCTCATCCAGATCATGGTGATGTCTTCAGTGAATCTGAACCGGGTGAGGGGTTTGGGAAGGTGGTTAGGAAGGGTTCCTCTAGATAGCCCATAAATAATTTATCGTAGAATGGTGCCATGTGGGTGACCACTGCTGTATCAAAGATTTGTCTATAGGCGATGCCTTCAAATGGAGAAGTAATTGTGGGTGACCAGGGAGGAGGTTGTAGGTTGGGAGTCAGGCAGGTGTCGTGGAAGGTAGCTTCAGTAGTGATGAATGGGCATCATGTGGTAAATAGCAGGAACTGTGGAGAGTCAGTGAAGGAAATTGTTGGTGTCTTTTATACAGGGTGTTACAAAAAGGTACGGCCAAACTTTCAGGAAACATTCCTCACATACAAAGAAAGAAAGTATGGGACATACGTCCGGAAACACTTACTTTCCATGTTAGAGCTCATTTTATTACTTCTCTTCAAATCACATTAATCATGGAATGCAAACACACAGCAACAGAACATACCAGCGTGCCTTTATACACTTTGTTACAGGAAATGTTCAAAATGTCCTCCGTTAGCGAGGATACATGATTCACCCTCCGTCGCATGGAATCCTTGATGCGCTGATGCAGCCCTGGAGAATGGCGTATTGTATCACAGCCGTCCACAATACGAGCACGAAGAGTCTCTACATTTGGTACCTGGGTTGCATAGACAAGAGCTTGCAAATGCCCCCATAAATGAAAGTCAAGAGGGTTGAGGTCAGGAGAGAGTGGAGGCCATGGAATTGGTCCGCCTCTACCAATCCATCGGACACCGAATCTGTTGTTGAGAAGCGTACGAACACTTCGACTGAAATGTGCAGGAGCTCCATCGTGCATGAACCACATTTGTGTCGTTCTTGTAAAGGCACATGTTCTAGCAGCACCGGTAGAGTATCCCATATGAAATCATGATAACGTGCTCCATTGAGCATAGGTGGAAGAACGTGGGGCCCAATCAAGACATCACCAACAATGCCTGCCCAAACGTTCACAGAAAATCTGTGTCGATGACGTGATTGCACAATTGCGTGCAGATTCTTATCAGCCCACACATGTTGGTTGTGAAAATTTACAACTTGATCATGTTGGAATGAAGCCTCATCCGTAAAGAGAACACTTGCACTGAAATGAGGATTGACACATTGTTGGATGACCCATTCACAGAAGTGAATGGTTAGAGTATCTGTGTTAGGGTATGTAGGTGGATGAATCTGACAGCTGGCCCAGTCTCTCTGCCAGGTAATCTATGTGGTTCAGAACCAAAGTTGTGGAGCCTTTGTTGGCAGGTGGAATTGTGAGGTCAGGATCAGTTTTCAGGTGATGAAGTGCAGTTCTTTTGTGGATATGAGGTTGGTTTACATGTTGAGAGATTTGGGGGATAATCAGCTGCTGATAGTACCTGTACACACTGTACATGGTATGGAAACAACTGTTTCTCCTGTAGCACTTTCCATGCAGTGGAATGGTCAACGTTACCTTGTGCAGCAGCAACTTCTCTGACACTGACATTAGGGTTACCGTCAACTGCATGAAGAATTGCCTCATCCATTGCAAGTGTCCTCGTCATTCTAGATCTTCCCCAGTCGCGAGTCATAGGCTGGAATGTTCCGTGCTCCCTAAGACACCGATCAATTGCTTTGAACGTCTTCTTGTCGGGACACCTTCGTTCTGGAAATCTGTCTCGATACAAACGTACCGCTCCACGGCTATTGCCCCGTGCTAATCCATACGTCAAATGGGCATCTGCCAACTCCACATTTGTAAACATTGCACTGACTGCAAAACCAACCTGATAGACACCAACCTGTTGATTCTATGTACTGATGTGCTTGATGCTAGTACTGTAGAGCAGTGAGTCGCATGTCAACACAAGCACCGAAGTCAACATTACCTTCCATCAATTGGGCCAACTGGCGGTGAATCGAGGAAGTACTGACGAAACTAAAATGAGCTCTAACATGGAAATTAAGCGTTTCCGGACACATGTCCACATAACATCTTTTCTTTATTTGTGTGTGAGGAATGTTTCCAGAAAGTTTGGCCGTACCTTTTTGTAACACCCTGTATAGGAGGGTAGGTTGTGGGTAATAGGCTGAAGGCTTTAGCCTACCAGAGCAGAGACTCACTCAGTGGGGGCACAGTAACCAGCCACAATGAGGCATCCTAGGCAGTTGGGTTTATGGGCTTTAGGAAACATGTAGAAGGCAGGAGTGCAAGAAGTGTTAGAGCTGAGAAGCGATATATACTCATGGGAGAGATTCTGGGTTGGGCCTAAGGATTTGAGCAGGGGCTGGTGGCCCTGTTGGTTTTCTGAACAGAGTCTCTGTGTTAGGGTTTGTAGGTGGATGAATCTTACAGCTGGCCCAGTCTCTCTACCAGGTAATCTATGTGGTTCAGAACCAAAGTTGTGGAGCCTTTGTTGGCAGGTGGAATTGTGAGGTCAGGATCAGTTTTCAGGTGATGAAGTGCAGTTCTTTTGTGGATATGAGGTTGGTTTACATGTTGAGAGATTTGGGGGATAACAATGGTGAGGCAAGATTTGAGGTAAAGAAATTCTGGTATTGTAACGGGGTGATTTGGGGCCAGTTGGGTCAGGTCATGGGTAGATAGAGGAGTGAACAGAAACAAGCAGTGTTCATTATTGGTTTGTGGTTGGGTCTGATTAGTAGGTTTGGCGATAAAGTGTTTCCACTGTACGGACCAAGAAAAGGGGAGACAGTCTTTAACAAGTCCAGCCTGGCAAAAGGTAAGACCTTTGGAAAGGATTGATATTTCTGTGGGACTAAGGCTTTAGGAGGAAAGGTTCATGACTGTGTTTTGGGTTTGTTCAGTTTCTGAGTTCAGTATGATGGGGGAAGTGTGTTTCTAAGAATGTAATAAGTCTTCGAGGCAAGGTTTGTCATTTGTATGTGGATGTGGGAGCAGGTTTGGAGATTCTTGCAGAGGTAATGGATAATGGTAGTCCAAGGAAGGAGTAGGAGGTGAACAGGTTAGAGAGTTTTTTTGAGATGACATTGTGCATGCAGCTGAAGTCCAAGAAGGAAAAGAGTTTCAGTATGCAAGAGGGGATGTAGGAATTTTGAGCAAGAGAATTTTATGGATGGAGAGGAGGCATTGCAAGGAGGATTGGGCCGATTTACATGGTTTTGAAGGACTAGGTAGGTGAGGGCTATGGACTGCTGGAATTTGAACTGATAGAGGTCATATTGGGAGGAGTTGTTGCAGTTGGAGATGGGTAATCTGATGGTCAGGCCATTTGGGATGATTCCATGAGCTAGGCAACAATGCAGGAACAGTATGGTGGACTGGTTTCTGGCTAGGGGTTGGGAAACTTTTCTGTATTGGCACAGATGGGAGGGGCAAGGATCCAAAGTGAAGGATAAAAAAATTCGTAAAAATATGTGGAAAAACTGACAAAAAGAATGAAATGGATGAAGAATGGGGACGAAATGGTGAAATGAGGGAGTACGGCCAGAAGTGGAAAGCAAAAACAAACTAAAAATGATGTGATAAAACAGTGACATCAAATAGAAAAATAAACAAAAAATGATAATAGTGGGATGCGGATTGGTGGGTGAATGTATTTGAAAAGAGGGGAGAGCAGGTATGAATGGATTTGGTGACATTGTGCTGAACTAACAAGAGAGGGGGGAAGGGGCGTTGGTAAGGTTTAGGTTCAACAAATTTGTGTGACACAGGAAGGTATGGAAAATTCACAAAAAATAAGCAAAAGTGAGGGAGTAAATGTGATCAATTTGGAGGTCAAGGGTTAATTATATCGTTGGGAAGAGGTGCTGTTCCAGCAATCTGTACAGTAACATAGCCATGTCTTGTGAGTGGACGAGATTGTTGATGCAGTGTGGTTCGTAAATGTGGTTCGTAAATCCGATGTGTGCAGTTTGGAAGGTGAAAGAAAAAACACAGGAAAGAAGAGAAAGAAAAGGAGAGACATTGAGTAAAGTAATGCATTAGAAGACAGCAACAAATGAAAACAGCACTGGGTTGAGGGATGGAAGAAAAGCCATTAGGCAGACACAAACAATGAAAAATCTAGTATGAAATATTGTATTATGAAAGGGATAGTTTGATACTCACCATATAGAGGAGATATTGAGTTGTAGACAGGCACATCAAAAAGTCTGCTATATATTTTAGATTTCAACCAAAAGCCCTATTTCTGAAGTAGAAAACACTCACATGTATGTATGAGCTGACTGTATGGTCTAAGCTAAAAGCCAATAGATTCGGTTAAAACACAGTAAAATTCTACCATTTGAGGATGCGGGTCATAGTTGGTTCACACAGACAATATGAGACTAATTTAAAGTTAATGGATATTCATGAAGCAGGAGCCACAAAAAAGAGTGCTGCAGGACGAAAATTTGATGTCACAGAAGTGAACATTTGTAGGTAGCATCAGATGAAGAATAAATTAGAGATACCAGTTCTATGCACGAAAGACTCAGGGGATCAAATAAATGTTGGAGTAGCAGATTGTTCAGTGAGTGCAGGATGAACACAGTTAAGGCTTCCCAATTACCTGGTAAAATATCCATATGACGCTGCCGGTGATAGAGGAATTTTCCAGCTGTATGTGTGTTGAAATTCAAAGCAAGTAACAGCTAGTGCATGACGACAATGAAAAGGGTGTGGCTTACATATCGGTGCAAAACAGCACTTGCTCAGCATCTTCCCATGGCTTTTGACAAAAACCAGATAAGTATCAGCATCATATAATCTATCTAAGAAAGCACCATGACTCTTTACAACAGAAAGTGCTAACTTTTTGAGGCAAATTTAAAAAACTTCATATCAATAAAATAGTTTATAAATTTGATAAGTCAGAATATGTTAAGAATAAAAATTCATGAAGGGATCTTACTAGGGAAGTAGGGGTAATTTTATATTGTTTTATATTCAGGATAATCTTTGTGTGTGTGTGTGTGTGTGTGTGTGTGTGTGTGTGAGAGAGAGAGAGAGAGAGAGAGAGAGAGAGAGAGAGAGAGAGACCTCACCATATAGAAACTTAACTAATGAAACACAGTTAGGTGAGGTATAATAAAAAATAAATAAATAAATGAAAACCTCATGAAGTCATTATTATGGGTCACTGTGAATAGTTGAGGATACATGTAATTCAACTATTGCCAGTTTTTTGTAATATAGACCAGCCCTCATCTGCCTTTCATCTTTGACTTTATCTGTTTTCCATATTCGCCCCCCCCCCCCCCCCCCCCCCTTTTTTCATTATTTTAAAAGACTTCATAAGATAATCTCCCCCCCCCCCCCCCCCCCCACACACACACACACAGAGAGAGAGAGAGAGAGAGAGAGAGAGAGAGAGAGAGCACAGCAGAGCAGAGGATAGGGTATTGAAACAAAGTTGCTGATTGTCGCAGGAAATTTATTCTGGGATTTGGCGCATAACACCAACTCATTACACTGCTGATACATTACATCAGTTTCTCCTTAGGAACATCAGAATTTATTATATAAAAAATTACACATAATATTAATCCTTGCTGTTTTTTCAGAAACACTGATTCCTTTGATGGAAAACTTTTGTGAGTGCTTCATTTTACAATTCTTACAGAACTAACTCGCTCAAACAAATTTTTGTTTGTATCGATAAATCTTTCAGATAATCTATTCATCAAGTTGAGGCCAGATTTCCGTTTACTTTAGTTGCATGTTTTTCTTTATATTTATTCAGTTTTGAAATACTCCATTGTAAAATCTGCTTCTAAAACAGACACACAAAAATGTATGGTGTGAACATGGTTGCCTCAATGTTCTGAAGTCATCTTTACTCTCTGTGTGCACATCCTCATTAGTTCAAAATAGTTGTTGTTAGTTATTTATTTTACCCTCTGTTCCATCAGTCCACAGTACCTGTGAAACCAAATCCTACAAGTAACAATTTCTGTTTGTGTTATTGCACTCTTATGGAGGACAGTAAACCTTTTCACATACTTGTTCAGATTAAATTACATTCCAGCCTTTTTTCAAGTTAATCATATTTTCATCTAACAAACCAAATAAACTAATTGCAAACTTAACTGATTTATCAGTCTGCTCTTACAACCTAAGAACATGAACACTAATATTTTTCGGATTTTCTGTTTGCCTCATTTGTACAAGGAATGTTGGAGAAAATTAACATGCTGGTAGGGTTGATACTTGGATCTGAAATAATGTACATTTTTAAATTACAAAAATGTTCGTTGGTTACTCATAAAAATTCCACCATATTTTGTGCAGAGTAAGGATAAGTGCATTCATTTGCTAATAGGAGGAGGAAGAAAAGGTGCAGGATTTTGTTATTATTAGGTTTACAATGTTACTGGATTGCACTGAATGTGTAGTTAGCACAGTTGCCAATTCTTGGTAATTAACTGCTTTACAAAAGCATGAAAAGGCACACAGGACTATCTCTTATTGTGATAATTTGATCTCTCCAGTAGAATATTACTTTTTGGTTCTGAAAACAGAAATTGCAAACCTTCAGTTGAAGGAAATCAGCTTTACCATTATTCTGTTTGCCAGAACAAAATTAACGGTCTATTCTTTCCAGAATTTATTTATACAATTTCACCTAGAAAATCTATGGATTATAACAACATTAAGATATTTCTTTAGTTCAGTAACTGCCAAATGACACTCTGCAAAGGTATTCACTTATTTGGATGCTTTCGTACATTCCATGATTTTGATGCAGTTAAGTCTTTAACAATGATGTAGATACAAGATCTCATGATCTAATGTCGTAATTTCTGTTATTTTATACATGAGGTTGTCTGACTGAAATTGGTTGTTGGTAATAATGTAACATACAGTCATTGTGCAAATTGTGAGATCTCAACAATATTAAAATTTTTAGTCCGTATGTATTACTTCTGTTGTGTCATTTATATTCTTCATGTATCAGTCATTTAATGTTACACCTTTTGCATTATGTTGATAATTATTACTTTGGGACAGTCCACTCACAACTGAATAAAACACAATTTTTATGCCATACACATTTTGCCTTTATTCTTTGCAAGGCATTTTCAGTGGCCGGGGAATATGAACGTATTTTTGTTTGGGCTATTTGGTTTATGTTTTGAACATTACATGTATAGAAGAAGAACAGTTATAACAAAGAAACAAGAGCACCACTTGTAGATTAGCACCCACAACATCTGAGAGTGGAACTCCCAAATTATCACTACATCATAGAAAAACGAGAAGTGCCAGAACTGCTTAACAGTGTCAAAAATGTAAACAAGATAGTTTGCGGTGTCCTATCAAGTGGACATAAGAGCTAGTTCATAGTACACTGACATAGATCATTCTAAAAATGCTTATGTAAGGGTACTTTTCATTTTCCTCTCTGGAAAAGATTTTGCAATTTCACTCACCCCTGTAAGGTGCCCCCTATTCTGTACTTCGCAAACTGCCATCTTACAGTAATTCCAAATGTAGGAAGCATACACAGACATCTTTTCATCTTCTCTCTCTCTCTTGTCATTTAATTTAATAATATTGGTAAACAGTCAAACAGATTTGAATTATAACTTGCTAAGCTTATACCAAAAAATTACGGGCACCACTTTGCACTTAACAAAACTCGTACTAGTCACAGCAAAGCTCATATCATGTAGCATTTAGGGTTAGTTTTGGCTGTGTCATGTATTAAATAGATTATTTCATTGTATATTCTGGTTTTATCACATTACTCTCTCATTCCTGACCCATTTTGTGACAAATTTTTTTAAAGTGTATAAAACATGAAAATTCATAAAGTAAGGCGAGATTCCCATAGCACTTTAATTTCTTGATTTGAGTTTTTGAAAAACCACTTTTCACTATATTGGCTTTACATCCATTTATGGTACAATGATGAATCTTAATAGCATAGAGCAATTTAAGCTGTATTAAACTTAAAGAGTTTGAGTGGGTCGAAGAAAAATGTTGAGCTTGCCAGAATCACTTCAGTGCCACAAAAGGTTATCTGTTTGAGTGTTATCATACTTCAAGCTTGTGTAAAAAGCTGAATTTATGGAAATGTGAGGTCATCTTGTGAGAATTTGAAGCTGTAAATGTAAAACAGTTCCTGTAATCTTTTCAGAACATGATATTTTTTAATCCTTGTAATGTCTGTTGTCAAGACTGAACAGTTGTCAATCCCCGCCACTGCTGTTCCTCTCCTAAATCAGTAGTTACATCATCAGCATCATAACCTCTGCCTAACTGTTCCCATTAATCAAAGTGTGGAAAATCCAGGGGGGAATGCAACAATATTAGAGAAGGAAAGTTGCTACTCACCATAAACCTGAGATGCTGAGTCATGATAGGCACTACAAAAAGATTCACACCATTATAGCTTTTGGCCATTAAGGCCTTTGCCAGCAATAGACACACACAGTTACACACACATCTG
Source organism: Schistocerca gregaria (assembly GCF_023897955.1). NCBI lineage: Eukaryota > Metazoa > Arthropoda > Insecta > Orthoptera > Acrididae > Schistocerca > Schistocerca gregaria. The sequence continues at coordinate 520,198,427 of NC_064924.1, forward strand.
CAATCTCAGATAATTTGTGTGGTTTCAGTTATCTGAGACTGCAGACGTGTGTACGTGTGTGTGTGTGTGTGCGTGTGTGCGTGTGTGCGTGCGCGCGCGTCCGCGCTTGTGTTTGTGGGCTTATTGCTGACAAAGGCCTTAATGGCCGAAAGCTATAACTCTGTGAATCTTTTTGTTGTGCCTATCGCGACTCTGCATCTCTGCTATATGGTGAGTTGCAACTTTCCTTCTCTAATATTGTAACTGTCTCCATTATTTTAGGACTTTCTGTCTTTAGGTTTTTCCCCACATAATGTTTTCATTTTGCATTTAGAAAAGAAAAGAACACGTCAATAGGCAGATAGTAAATGGGGCAGCACACACCATGAGCTCTATTATACTGCTTTCTCCAATTATCTTCTTGTAAGCCGTAATGAAGTTTTCAGCTCATCATATGATGAGGGATTATCTGAAAGATTTTACTCTTCTGCATATATTTTCATATTCTTATACATTTACTACAATTTTGCCTGTATACTTTGTGTTGATGTATTTTTCTTACATATGTACAAAATCATGTGTTTCTGTTTTGCTAGTATTTTCATGTATGTTCATTACAATTTTTAGGCATAGCTATTATAATCTCAGTTTTATTTTTCTGTGTATGTATTTAATAATCTAAATGTATATTTCATTAGCTGTGGTTTCACACTTTATATGATAATTCAGATATACTCTATTTTAGTTCCATATTAAGTGTCATTTTAATTTAATGCAGCTACTGTGAGATTGCCACCGCAAGACTTGGTGTGAAAATACCAAGTGAAGACTTCTTCTCTGAGGAAACTTGTTTAAACCTGTCTGAGTGGAAAAAAGTTGTCACATTTTACACTCTTCGTTTGATGTTGGCTCCATTAGTGGAAACAATAATTCTCTTGGACAGATTACTTTTCTTACAAGAACTAGGTAATCTCTACTAAAAATTGCCCTTTTTCTCTCTGTACTTTGATCTACATATTTTAATGCATGAATATGTTCCTTATTTCAGAAATTGGCAGTGCCTTGATTCCTTTATTTGATCCAAAAATTTCTCCAAGAAATCACATTCTCATTGCACTGAAGCATTTCAAGTTTTAGCATCTTATGTGATTTCAACATGATGAAAATCAAGTATGCAAAGAACATGCAGATTGTTACCATTTTCTGTTATCTTTACATTTAGTATAGTGCTAACAATAAAGACAAACTATTTCAGGGAGAAAAATATAGCATAATATATACTGTATGTTTCCATTTGTACTGCAAGAGATTCACTGCAAATATATTTTTTACTGCATAATACCCTCATTAACTGTGCCGTGTGCTTAAGAAATAGTAGACAAGAAACTAAACATGATTGCAGTATGCTGCTACGCAAACTGTGCCTTGAGCGATAAGTCTGTGTTGGTTGTGTTGGCTTCATCGTCACTTTCTTCAGTACTTACTTTCTCAAACCCTTGATGACGGTCCAGAAATTGGCCTAGTTTGAAGCCTTCAACATGAGATGTGTGGAATGCCCACCGCTTGTTATAACTGCTGTATCTTAGAAGACAGCCTGACAAAAAATGTTGCACAATGTTAATTTGAAATTTTCACAATGAACAAGCAAGAACAAGTTGTTCAATGAAGTGCAGATAGAAGATTTGGCACACTGCAGTACCATCATATTACTATATGACGTAGTGACAGTGTTTAAGTACACAAAGATATAATTTGCAAGAGAGACCGGTTCAATGTTTGTAAGAATATGAAACAACTGATGAAGTTTAGTGCAACATTTAAAACTGTACTGAAATTTGTACCTGTCATATGCTTGATTTTCTTTCTTCTGCAACTATCCTTTCCAGATGTTTCATATTGTAATGTATATTGTATTCTGCACTGGCTACTTAGTTGTACTGTTTCACTTCTGAAATGTGCGACTATTGAGCAACTGAATCTCTGGGCTGACATATGGGTACTTGAACATGCGAGTTACGAAATGAATCTGACAAGGAATTATTGCTTTTTACTTAAAAAGAAAATACGGATGTCAGTGGTGTCCAGCAGAAGTACTGGGTTCATCAAGTACAAATAGCTTGAGCTTGAGAAAAATATAGGCACAAACCTTAAAATAGTTTTATGCCATGTGTACACTACATAAATTCACTGCCTACTTTTGTAGTTCTGAAGGAGTTTCTCCTTGACAGTTTAGCAAAATCTGCATTAAGTAATGAGCAGAATAACACATACCACTTTCATTTCTACCCACAGTATCTTTATCTTATTTCTGCCATCCCTTTTCCTTAGATTAAAAACACAGAATGGCATTCAGCTTCACTAATGAGAAGTGTGCCACATTGAGTCATTGTGGCCAAACAGAACAACAAAAGTCGGAAATGCATGTGATCCAACAATTACAAATAAAGCACAGATTGGTGAAAAGACAGGTACGTCCACACATTATGAAACAATCCTGCAGCTAAATCACTAATGCTGGAAGTCTTGTGGGCATGGTATATTTTAGAGAAAGACATGACTATGTCACAGGTGAATCGTGTGACCACGTTGTGAGTGTGAAAGGAGCTTCTCTCATTGTAGTGTTTAATATATTGCTTTTCTTTATTTGAGCAAGTTATGTGCAGCATTCATAGAAAGAAATTTGCCACAAATGGTGATTTATATCATGTGCCTGTGACTATAAAAAATAATTAAAGAAACTATTTTTTAGTGCATCAAGTTTTTGAATAAATAGTTTGTTCATTCAAGTTGTGAATTGCTGTTCAGTATTTTACAGCCAAGCAATTAGTTAAACTAACAGTGATTTGGGAAGTATCTACATAAGTACACTAAAGTAAACTGATGTCAGAAAACAAATTCAGAGTGCAGTAATGTAATGATTTTTGCATAATAATTTAACAGGAATGTCAGAGTGGCAGATGATGAGATAAATCGTGCATTGTAGTCACAATTTAATAATTTCAGTACATGAAAGAATTTATTATCAAAACATTTACATCATTGATCAAAGTACAGTTTCAGATTTATTATTAAAGACAAAAGTAATTTGCTATTTTAGTTATGCAAATAAAAACATTAAAACAATGCTACAACTAAAGCAATTCACTTTACTTTTTACATTATATGAGTCACTTTCGCTAAACTTTTCATTCTCTTGGACATATTCAGAACTACATGCACATATGGAGTACGGCTACTATTTACAAGTTACAGAACTATTCGTTACATACATTTCATAACAGACAAGCAACAAAGTAAAATACTGCTGGACAATCTACCATGCTTTTCTTAATTTACAAGCTTACTATATTCATGTCCTAAAGAATCAAAGTCTCTTGACCCACCTCGTTTCCTCATACGTGTTACTGCTGCTATTATAACAATACTAACAACAACAGCCACGGCAAGCACTATGCTGACAGCCATTGCTACTGATCCCAAATGTTTGTCCATTGTACCAGATGTTTCTGTTACAGTTTCTGTTATGGAATTTCGTGGCTGAGCTGCTGAAACAAGTGCAGCATTTTTATTTAATATGCAAAATTTTTCACAGTACAGATAAATAAATCAGTATGTTAACCAGTTATATGTTTCGCACTTACGGTTAGATACTTCACTGTGTTGCTTATTCGAGGAATTATGCTCTTCACTGTTGACCACAGTTTTCCCTATTGTATGTGCTGCCACTGTCTTATTACCTGCATTTTTAAAAAAGAAAATACAAGAGAGCTACAAATACGTGAGAATTACTAAATGCAGATTATAGATGAAAAATATTATGATGGAAAGTATCCTGGAAAGCAAAACTCATTTCAGTAACGATTTAAGTTAACTGTTCAGTCATAGACTGTAGAAAATGTGGATCAGTCATCATACCCAATGAGAAACACTGTTCGCAGTAAATATTCATTATTTCTATTACTGGTAATAAAACTTGGAATTCTTTGTCAAAGGAAGTTGCTCCTTTCTTGCTATTTGTTAACCATTTTGAACAAACATGATTGTACTTCCAGCATCAATTATGTTCTCATTTGTCACTTCCTATTTATGCCAACAGACATTATTCACATAAACTGTTCATTTTTACACATCCAGGATGAGATCATTCCTGAAAGAATCTATGGAAACAAACACACACACACACACACACACACACACACACACACACACACCTGCCAAGTTGTTTATTTTATTGTGTAAATTGAAGAGGATGTACACTTTATCACTGACTTACTAATACTGGATGTAAGATGTTATGTTCATTTATAATTAATTCCAAACACAGCAGAAGATAAGAGAATTTTTGGTTAGCAGAAAAGATTGTGGTGACAAAATTGCTCAGTGGCACATTAAAATTTGTAGTGTAACATGACATTTCATTAGGAAATACCATGGTACACTGTTTGGCTCTTCAAGAAATTGAGGATATTCATGTGAATATAGAGAAAAACTATTATTTTAAGTTAGTTGCACTAGAGTGAAGTAAAACACTGCTGCTAGGCTTCTGTTTATGAAGAGTCAAGAATAAATGGAGTAGTTGCACCCCTTGTGTGCACGAGTGGTGGACATGTTGTTCCATGCAGCCGTACAAGCATAAGAGTATAAGCTAGTTATAGGTGATTGTAGTATCCAGAAGATATTAGCGAATAATCAAATTGACAAATCTGGGAGGACATAAATAACTGGTAGGTAACATAGTCTCCTTGCGAGTGTTAGGCCCATGAGAATTGAAGGATGAACCTTACCTTGTAGCACTTGCTCAGCACTTTATAACTGAGTAGCACGTACCCTATGTAACTCGCATATTTGATCCCCAACTTCTTAGAAGCATTTTAATACGTGAATCACATGACATTCCAGTGGTAAGCTTCTCAGTATTACCCAGTTTCCAACAAATGGTGAACTATTGTGCACATATTTATGTGTGTGTGTGTGTGTGTGTTTAGGCGTGCGCGCACGTGCATGCACACGTTTCAAACTGCTCCCTAATAGATCGCTTCTATCTGACTGATCCATCTCTTCCTTGGCCATTCTCTTGGTCCCTTGTCTTTTAATGTATGTGCCCTTACACTAGCAACAGTCGCCTCAATACCTAAGAAAATGAAGGAATCTTTTCTTTTTTTCTGGGGTCTGCCCTCGATCAACCTTATACAAAATATAAGACATATGTTGTTGCTCTGCTTCTTCTAAAACTGTAGTGCTTTTGTTCTACCTGTGGTCCAATAATGGTTCTTCATCTTCATATCATTTTTTTTAGTCCATCGAACAGGAGAGTAATGCCCCTGTAAGTTCTGGGGTTTGTTTCTCAAGTAAAGTGCCAATGACATATTTAGTCAAATCTTAGGCTGTTTTTCTTTGTTGCAAATGGGCACATGAATCCTAAGACAATCCTTGCACTTCAGCTGCTTTGATCATGTTGGCACTGCAGGGCATTTTCAACTCTGCCTATGTTAGAGGGAGCTCCACACTGAATATTTTTTTCTTTGGCATCTCCTGTGGTTCGATACTTGAATATTCAGAATTATTTAATTTTTCAAAATACTGTCTGATGTATCTCTCTGTCATTCCATGTTTGATGATTTTGCCATCTTCCTTCCCTAGCGCATTTATCAGTTTATAGTAGCTCTCCTTACACCTTTTCTAGTTCCTGTGCAAATTCCGTCCGATTTGCTCTTTAAGTTTTAGGTCTGTAACTTTTCTTGAATTCTTGTCACATCTCTCTGACTACTTCCTATTTTCCACAGTCTGACCAACAGGATTTTCCTAAATCCAACAATTGTGAATCAAATGTTCGTGCCTCACATTAAGGTAGGTACATTCCAATTTCCACCTGCTATTAAGATATTCATTCTGGTTCTTCCAACATCTTATTCATAAACTAATATAAGGATCAGAGTGAGCCATACAGCATTACTGCTTTTCTCCTAAGTATGTAGTAAGGTTAGTGCATTAATACCCTCTCTAAAATTACTAAAGAGAGGAAGAAAGTTATGAGGTAGTATGCAGTAGATTAATGGCTGTGGAAATCTGAAGTTTTTTGTGTTCAAGTAAAATAATTTTTAATCCAGTACAAAAGGTATTGTAAGTGTCTGATATTCTTATTTGTGGTATTTTCTGTGATTCAGTATTCCATCTGACATTTTAAACTTACAGGTAAATGAGAAAATCAAGAGGCATTGAGTCATGACTGCAGTTCAGCAGGAATTCTGGGGTGAGGAAGGAAAGAAGTGGGAAGAATGGCTGGGAATTGTGGCTGAGGGTTCAGCAGTGTGCAGGTTAGGAATGTGATGCACAAGCACTGGAGCTGGTGATTTCGTGTGTGGGAGGGGAGTGGGGGGGGGGGGGGGGGTGTCAATGAGGCAGGGCTTGCAATTTGGTGTTCCACAGGGATATTGGTACAAAGGATTGGGAATAGAAGTGGCATCATAATGTTTCTTTCCATATTTAGTTTAAACTTGATCTGGCAATAGTAGTTTATACAAATTCGGTTGTTGTTGTAATTTCCTCCTAGATTCTGTTCCTATTGTTGCTGATTATATTCTTTCACACAATAGTATTTCATGAATAAATGCATAAACAAAAAAACTGGGGAGATATTTCAAAATTGCGAAAACAGAATATGTCAGATTTTCAACACATTCCTGGATGTTTTGTTCTGACAAAAGAATTGAAAACGGGACTTCATTCTTGTATTCGTAGCGATTCATTTTCACAAAAAGAAAACCTATGTTTACATAAAACAAAATACATGCAATCACAATATTGAAGGAGGAAAAAAAGAGGAACAAAATAGTGCTTAAATTGCATTTCAGACTTTGTCTGTCAATTATCGTCAGCAGTCTTTTCTTATCTTCTGATGTACTAAGGCCACCTCTAGACTTCTCCATGAATTACAGTCCTCAGCTAGACACATCTGTGTCACTCCTGTGTGTTTTATAGTGACACCTACCATGCACACCTTCCATCAAGTTATTGTGTCAGTGTTCTCTCTCTCTCTGAACCCAGAAGAGAAACTCTTTGGTCTGTTTAGTATTCATTTGCTTGGCTACATGCCTCATAGACTTCCAATTCATTTGTTTTCCTGTCTCTTCCAGTAATCTCCAACAGGCACCTCTCCATCACTCAATGAGCAGCTGACGCTTTTTGAACAGTTTTCATATGAAAAGTCCATGTCTCTCAGTCATATGTCAAAACCTGTATTGTAGACCAACTGTTGACCTTCCTTTTTAGACATATCAAAAGTCTGGTTTCGAAAACCTTTTAGTTTACAACAAGCACTCCATGCAATGTTTACTCTTCCATTCATTCCATATTCTGTCTATCCAAATGTTGTCTTCTTTTGGGTCTATGACTTCACTGTTGTACTCTTTTGATATGTTCACTGATCATTATTTTAGTCTTACTGTAAGGGATTTTTAGTACTACTTTCAAAGACACTACTGTGTTCTTCCATTCACAGAAGTTTAACTGCTCTAGAGGCAAACAGTAAAATGCCATTAGCAAAACAGAGGCAGTTTCTAAATATTACATTAAAATGTATTCCTTGTTTGTTTCACCAATTTAAAACTCTGTTCAGGGGTGCTGAGAGTGGCTTTTGTGATGCAGAATCTTCTTGCCGGATGACCCCTCCTTTCCATTCAGAATTTCTCACTCTCATAGAGTGTAATGGAAACTGTTAATTTAGCTTAATTGTACTTTAGTATATTAACATAGAGGTTCTTGTTTCTTAATTGTTCCTCCCAATTCCAGACAAAGTGATAATTCTATTCATTGCTTCATGATTTCCAAACAGTCCACTGTGTCATGTCCACTTCTGAAGCTAATTTATTCATTTATGTGGTGAAAAACAAATTTTCCCATGCTGATGGTGATCATTTTACTGAATGTCATTTACATTACAAAAAGGAAGCTGGTGGATCTATAATCTTTTTGTCTTGTCAGTCCCTTTTATGGTGAAAGAAAATGGTCTGTCTTCTTTTGCAAACATTCTGTAAATAATTTGTCTATTGAGAAATGGCTTTGTGCACTTCATCTGGTATCTCGTTATCTGTGTAGGTTCCCAATTCATCTCTTAAATTACATAAAACATCTTTGAATGGTAGTACAGTTTTCTCTCTGTTGATAGTTATAGTGCCATCTGGTATCATAACTAGTGAAACACGGTGTATACACAATGGAAGCTTCTTTTCCGATTTCTTCACATTTTCATTGCTTCTCTTGTGTGAAACTGTTATTTGCTTGAAACACTCCCAAATCCCTTGTAATACCTCCTTCAATTTGAGATTTTTTTCCCTTGTTTCTTTTGCTTTTTTCATACCTGTGACATATTTTGCTGTATGTGTTAAATTTAACCTTTGTTGAATCATTTCTCCCATCTTCTATGTCTGTATAACCTACATTTTCTAAGATGCTGAAACACCATAGTATACCTTCCTATTGTTTATTACAATTTCCTATTTAGAAGTGCTGCATAGGTAGAAAAATCTTCAATTTGTATAAAACTCTTCTAGTAGTATGATCAGTTGATTGTAAAATAAGACACAATAAAGGAATTCTGAATGGATTGGTATCTCTTACAAAACTATATTCTGTTATAAAAATTTATAATTTGTTTTAAGCCAACAGGTGCACAAGTAATAATAATAATAATAATAATCTGGTTTCACAATATAAATTTTCTTCAATATATCTTCTTCCCATAAAAGTCTGAAATTCTTGAATCCATGTGGTTGGCAGTCTCTCACCACACCCGGTCTTTCACCCTGGTGGCTCCAATTCCATAATTCTCTTTAGTGACATCCTTATTGTATGTCAATACCATAACAGTCGTTTTTCTTCTATAAAATCTGCAATTGAATTTGTAACATCCATTCTCCTCATGATGACTTCATTTCTGATTCTTTCTCGCCTAGGTATCCCTGCGAACTGTCTTCAAAAGATGGATGAGTGAGGACAGGGATCAACAAGCCCCTTCCCTGTTCCCATTCCAGCACTACAAAGCCGTCATTTCACCACCATGCCCGGTCTTTTTATTTCTCTCCTTTTCCACTACTCTCCCCCCCTCCCTTTCCCAAATTTCCCCTGCCCTCCATCTCACCTGCAAGCACTTCAATGCCTGCCACCCTCACCATACTACCCCTCCCCCTCCCCACCACAGCCTCCTCCTTACCCCCACCTAGGTGCCATTCCCATCATGTACTGGTGTACTGCCTGATGCTGCAGTCGTCTGTGTGTGTGTGTGCGTGCGCGTGCTTGCGTGCGTCTATTGTTGACAAAAGCCTTAATGGCTGAAAGCTTTAATGCTGCCAAAAATTACTAGGTTCAGAGACAAATAACAGGGATTGGGCCGGATCTTCATCTTCAAAGTAGTCGAATTAAGTCGGGTGATGCTGAGGGAATTAGATTAGGAAGTGAGACACTTAAAGTAGTAAATGAGTTTTGCTATTTGGGGAGCAAAATAACTGATAATGGTCAAAGTAGAGAGGATATAAAATGTAGACTGGCAATGACAAGGAAAGCGTTTCTGAAGTAGAAAAAATTGTTAACATCGAGTATAGATTTAGATGTCAGGAAGGCGTTTCTGAAAGTATTTGTATGGAGCGTAGCCACGTACGGAAGTGAAACGTGGACAATACGGAAGTGAAACGTGGACAATACGGAAGTGAAACGTGGACAATACGGAAGTGAAACGTGGACAATAAATAGTTTAGACCAGAAGAGAATAGAAGCTTTCGAAATGTGGTGCTACAGAAGAATGCTGAAGATTAGATGGGTAGATCATATAACTAATGATGAAGTATTGAATAGAATTGGGGAGAAGAGGAGTATGTGACAACTTGACTAGAAGAACGGATCGGTTGGTAGGACATGTTCTGAGACATTGAGGGATCACCAATTTAGTATTGGAGGGCAGCGTGGAGGGTAAAAATCATAGAGGGAGACCAAGAGATGAATACACTAAACAGATTCAGAAGGATGTAGGGTGCAGTAGGTACTGGGAGAAGAAGAAGCTTGCACAGGATAGAGTAGCATGGAGAGATGCATCAAACCAGTCTCAGGACTGAAGACCACAACAACAACATCCTTCCATATAGTCTGCTAAATACATTAGGTACGGTTATTCCTCTGTAGTTCTCACACTCATCTTTTCTTCCTTTCTTGTAGATTGTTGATATAAATCCTACTTTCCAGTCTTCTGGAATGGCTTTGCTATTTAAGCATTTTTCGAAGAGGCTTCTCAAATGTTCATGTAATTTATCAGCACCATATTTCCCAGTTCAGTTGGTACTCCTCCAATTAAAGTAGCATTTCCTTTTTTTTGAAGTCGTATTTGGATAATAAAGAAGTTAATTTGTTGAGTTTCTTTAGAATTTTCTCTCAGTGTTTTCAATACCTTACATGCCCCTGACCACCTCTTACCTCCCATTAGATTATCCACTTTATTATAGGTATTATCCCAATTCTTATTTTTTTCTTCTGTCACCATTTTCCTAATTTTTGCTTGTGTGCTCTTAATTCTATCTTGTGCTGTACTCTTTGTGTATTTAGCCATTTTAAATATTTTTCTTTTTTTATTTGTACCTCTTTAACTATGTCTGTATCAAAAGAGTATAAAGATTTTTTTTTCATACTTAATTTTATCGCCCAGGGCTTCTTTGGCTGCCCCATGTAGAGCATTAACAATATATTTAATTGTATCTGTGTTTTGTCAAATTCTGTTTCAGTTAACTTTTCATCTCACCACTTTTTCATTCTCTAGGCTATGTACATTATTCTTAGGGAGTTTTCATTTCAGTTTTAAACTTTTCCTCCTCATTAACAATTTCTTCTTTACTTTTTATATTTACATATGGAAAAACAATTTTACAGTCAACCAGATGATGGTCACCCTGTGTTACTCCTGACATCTTGCATTTTTACCTTTATTTTTTGCTGATTTATTATGTAATAACAACATGAAACAGTCTTCAGCAGGTGAATTTGAAATTGCACTAGATGGAAGGAAAAAACACTTCAAGGTGCAGGAAATGATTCTGAGGTAATCATGGTTTACCACCTAAATTGGATATTGCACAGAACTAATAACGAAATGCTAGGAGATAACTGAAAATAAATCTGAAGAGCTAAAAGGAATCAATGACAAATAAAAGCTGAGGAAATAGTAGAGGTGAGGCTGTGTATCAGAAACCAAACAAAGATAATTTGGAAAGGAGTCATACACACAACATAAATATAAAACAGGGCAAAGAAAAACCCTGTAAGAGAATAGAGATGCAACGGGCAATCATGTTATCTAACAAGGGGAGGTCTCCGGGAATGGGATTACACAGTGGTGTAAATTAGAGTCCCAGGTACCACACCCTGCAGCCATTCATCCTGGTGAATTTCCTTCGACTAATTTTTTTTCCTTTTAATCATTCTATATTTCAATGCACATTATTCCAGTCATTATTTTTATTACTCATTTTGCTTGAATTTCAATTTACTTATAAAACCCTCTTTTGTTTAAATATTCATCTGCATTATCTTGGCCAAGGTGTGTGAAGAATTTATGTTTTAGATGTTTCTGTAACAATTACCATCCAATAGTGTTTACATCTTGTAATGAAGAGTAAATTTTTGACAGCACTGCACAGTCAATATAAACAGATTATTACCTCTTGTCTGCTTGTGTCTGTGTATGTGCGGTGTGCGAGTGTATACCTGTCCTTTTTTCCCCATAAGGTAAGTCTTACCGCTCCCATGATTGGAATCACTCCTTACCCTCTCCCTTAAAACCCACATCCTTTCGTCTTTCCCTCTCCTTCCCCCCTTTCCTGATGTAGCAACCGTTGGTTGCGAAAGCTTGAATTTTGTGTGTATGTTTGTGTGTGTATCGACATGCCAGTGCTTTGTTTGGTAAGTCACATCATCTTTGTTTTTAGATATATTATTACCTCTTTTGTTTTTCAACTGACAGATCAGTATTTTCAAACGTCAAAATACTATGATAGAGAAATAATAATTATTATAATCACATTGACAAAGATTCCAAATGAAAATTTAATAAAAGGAAGTTTAAAAAACATAATCGCTAAAGTGACACATCAAAGGATTGGAAATGAAAAAATATATTTGATCAATTAAATGAAGAAAAATAATGATACAGTTGTCTTTGTAAGGCACCTAACGGGATTCAACCCACAAACTTCAGCATATCTGCCAAATAACTTAACCACTACACTATGGCACCATCTGATATAGCTACTCTTTTTAAAGGTGTAATGGATTAGCAGAATTCTTCAATTCTTTTCTGTTGATCACTCACAAAAGAGGGTCCATGGGGTTGAATGGCTACAGGGTGTTACAATCTTGGACCCCAACGTACACCACTGTACAAGTGATTTCAAAACCATTGAACCCATCCTCTGGGACCTGTCCTTGTAAGACTAAGTGAATGACAAGAGTCAAGCACATGTTGGAGAAAGACAGTCTTGCTTATGTGAAATATGCATGCTAGAAGCATTCTTAATACTATCATCAATACAAAGAGGCATCATACCATTGCTGTCATTAAGGCATCTGTCTCACCCAGGGTTTATTATTTACCTTGCCAGTACCAGTGCTACAGCTGGCAAAACATACACAATCAATGAAAGGGCTACTACTCTTTGAAGCACAATGATGATGTATCAACAGAATAGGTTTTGTCTGTTACTTTATATTGGCATGACTACTTCAAATTTTAGTCGGAATGAATGCCTATAGACATACTATCCACACTAGCAGCAGCCAATATCCTACTGCTGATAAAGTAATGGTCATAACAGGAGAAAACTGGGCACTTGCTTCACCAATCAATTAATTTTCATGTCCTCTGTTTGCAACAGTAATTCTAAAACTTTGGAGATGGGACCTGGCTCATCAATATTCACTTAATTCTTTTCGTCCGTGGATCTTAAGCTAGTCTCTTTCCTTTCAGTCTGTGCATTGACTTCTAGTCTTCTTTCTTGCCCTTTTGTACTCAAATTTTCTGCTTGTCAATAACTATGTTGTTTTTAGTGTTTTTGAACACTTTCCACATCTTTCATTTCTATTTCCACTCTGTGATTTCTTTACATTTTAGCTTCAATTTCTGTCTACTAGTTAACAGCAATTCCTTATTAGTGTTTTGGAAAAGACTCAGCTCTTTGTTCATTGTTACTTCTAAATATTTTTCTGCCCATTGTCTCTCTAGATGCGGGGTTTTGTGAAAGCCTTTCTTTATGTTCTCAATCTGTACATTTGTACTATCTCTGTTTCCAACAGTTCTTCTTTCCATTTTACATCATGAATTAATTTCTAAATGTTTGAAGCTGAAGATCTGGCCCGATCCCTGTTATTTCTCTCTAAACCTAGTCATTTTTGGCAGCATAATGTAATTGGATAGATGAGAAATCTACTCAGCAAGCACCCTCCTACCACCACCTATACCAGCCATGTAACTGGCAAAACATATACTATCAAAAGGGAGAGCCACCTGTGAAATTACACATCATATACCAGCTATTATTACGTAAACACTGTCAGCCTTTCTACCACCTATTTATCAGTCAGGATGAATGGGCATAGGCAGAGGTTGTATACTGGCAACACACAATATCCTGTTGCAGAGTATGCTTGACAACTTGACAATCTTGACCTCGATGCCAATTTCAAAACATGTGACATCTGGATTCTCCGCAAGAAACTAGTTTCTCTGAACTCTGCAGGTGAGAACTAGTGCTACAACGTATCCTTGGTTCTCACCACCCACGTGGCCTTAATTTATGTTAATTTCTTCTGTCTTGGCATTTCTTCACTGTAACTATTCCTTTCTTCACTTTGTTTTAGTTTTCTACATCTTCCATTTTCTTACTGTCTATTTTTTGCTGTGCCCCTCTCACTTTAGTATATGCAACAACGCACTTAGCTTTTCACTCTTATTAACTTGTACACAATGTTTAAGCAGTAATCTCTGCCTTAGATATTGCCCTGTGTTCCACCTTTAAGCTCTCAGGTTTTCAAATCTTATCCAGTGCAGTCCCCAACAATCAGTCTTTCCTTCTCATCCTGTTCGGTAAGTCTCCCCAGCCCTGCGGTTCTGGGTGACTTTTCTGAGGTCTACCCCATTTCCTAGACCTCTCCAGTCCTTTTCCTTCACCCCTTCTGCCTGAAGAAGAAATCACTGGCTCCATTAGCTTGCCTAATTACAATCTTCTTTTATATGTGTGTGTTCTGATGCCGCTTGGTGAGTAGATGTTTTATCTAACCATTTACATAATAAATTAAAAACAAAGACTCCAAGACTTACCAAGCGGGAAAGCGCCGGTAGACAGGCACAATAAAATAACACACAAAATTTCTAGCTTTCGCAACCAACTGTTGCGCTTCTTCAGGAAAGAGGGAAGGAGAGGGAAAGACGAAAGGATGTGGGTTTTATGGGAGAGGGTAAGGAGTCATTCCAATCCTGGGAGCGGAAAGACTTACCGTAGGGGAAAAAAAGGACAGGTGTACACTTGCGCGCACACACACACGCACACACGCACACACACACACACACACACACACACACACACACACACACACACACACATATCCATCCGCACATACACAGACACAATGGATTTACATAATAAACCACTGCTAAGCTGTTTCCATTCTTTTTGAAATACTGTTAGTAATTACTTTCACAAAAGACCAATAAACATACTTCTGTGCTATATTTATATCACTTTCTAGAATCAGTTTTCACTCTGCAGTGGAGTGCATGCTAATTTGAAACTTGCTGGCAGATCAAAATTGTGTTCTGGAACAGGACTTGAACATGAGACCTTTGCCTTTTGCAGGCATATGCTCATTGACAGCTAAAGTCTGGAAGGTAGAAATGAGGTAATGGTGGAAGTAAAGCTGTGTGGGTGGGGCATGATTGGTGTTTGGATAAGTCAGTCAGTGAGCACTTGTCTGCAAAAAGCAAAGGTCTCAGGTTCGAGTTGAGGGCTGATTGATCTGCCGGGAAGTTTTATATCTACTTTGTTTGCTGATAGCTTCCGTAAGTACAGAATTAGATACATTATTCCTGCATACCATCATAAAATTTCCATATTTTAAATGGATTTAGCTCGACGATGTATACTTCATGTCCATCTGCAGTTACTGCAATGTCATGAGGGTTCTTTAATGAAAGAGACCCTGTAAATTTTGTAATAGGTTTAGGTACTGTTAGACTTATTTGAAACCCTCCAATTTGATTGTTTCGTTGCATGTTCGGTCCATTGACGACATAAAGCTGTCCTCCTAAAACAAAAAGAGAGATGAATTCATAAGCTCAAAATTGCTTTGAAATGGTCAGTAATTATTATTAGAGCATTTAATACTTTTTACAGCAGTGAGCTTTCACATGATAACACAGATACAATAGTACTTAAAAATAAGTTGACATACATATTAACTAGATTAATTAAAAACAAATATGAAACATGAAAATCAGTAATTTATTTCATTAATGGAGGATATTCAGTGTTCTACAGAATAGGACCAAGTAGCCCTTGTTCGCAACATAATAGATTGTAATTTTTTTTAATGAGTATTACGGTGGAGCAAAAGTATTTTGATACAGTTGAAAAAAATTTTTAACACATAATTATCATTTACTGTAATAAGAAAATCAGTATTTAGTGGGCTATCCCTTGGCTTTTATCACAGCCACTGCACTGGCATAGAGTCGATCATCTTTTGGAATCAATCTATCAGAATTTTATCCCACTCATTTTTGAGAGCTGCAACAAAAAGCATTTTTGTTTGAATAAGTTTTTATTCTGATTCAACAATCCAACTCCTCCCACAGATGTTCTATAGGATTCAAATCCGGACTCTGATTTAGCCACTCCAAAACCTTGACTTTTTTACATTTTAAAAAATTGCTAATGTACTTCGACTTGTGATTGGAACTATTAACTTTTTGAAAATACCATCGAGCTGGCATGTGGTGTTTAGCAGATGGTAGCATTTGAGTCTTCATTACCTTTTTGTGAATGAACCAATCCATATTACCTTCAGTTTGAACTAACGGGGCAACTCCAGAGCGTGAAAAACGTTCCCAAACCATCCCACTGCCACCTCCATATTTGACCGTGGGAATTTGGTACCAAAGGCCATATCTGTTAATTACTGGACATCGAACATACTTGGTACCATCATATGATGTTCAATTAAATTTGCTATTGCTACTCCACAGACTTTTAGACCAGTCTAAACTTGACTGTGATTTATGTCATTTTGCGAACGCAAGTCGGACCTTCCTGTTTTTTTATAGAGACTAAAGGCCATTTCGTCGATCTTCAAGCATTGTTTGACAGTGGAAACCCAAATGTCGATGTTATATTTTTCTTTCAATTTCTTTGTTTCATTACAGCCAAGTTTTGAACATCACTTGTTGATAACTTTCATATAATATGGTCGACTTTAGGAGACTTTTTTGGACATCCACTGCAAGGCTTATTTTCGACAGTCTTTCATTTATTATATAATTTTTTCCATGTACTAACGAGCTGATGAGACACTTTAAAATTATGAGCAACTTCAGTTTGTTTCAGTCCTTGCTTTAACATATTTATCACAATGTTTCTAAAGTCACTGGAACATTCCTTATGTTTTGGCATATTGAAATAATTACTGTCAGTAAATATCAGTAGAAATAAGAGCTAAGAAGCAAACTGCGTGTCAAAATACTTTTGAGCTCGCTGAAACTCGTATTCGTCAGGCATCGCGAAATACAAACAAACTAGTCCCAACCTGACAGCTTCAAATTATTGCAGTTATAATGCTCTTCACTATACTCAAGACACTGAGCGTTTTATTTTAAGAGAAATAATAAAGAATTTTGTGTTGTCAAAATACTTTAGAGTGCTACTGTATTTCTGAACAACTTATTATTTTTATTTTTCCAAAGATTATATAAATAATGTTGTTTAAGAAACATTAATATCAGGCAAAGACAGTTTAGTACAGGTTTGAAAAAATATATCATCCAAGTGGTGATCTTTCTAGTTCAGCAACTGCTGTAGGCATGTGGAAAATGCACCTGTCATACACAGCAGGTAAATGGCTTCCATTTCTCAAGTTACAGTTTCTGATAGAAGTTTAAGAGACCACAGTTTTTCAATGAAAACATAAGTTTTCATGTATCCCGTAAGAAATTTCCATGTGGCGATAGAGGGGAGGGGAAGCACTTCACATCCCCACACAATCAAATAAGGCATCCTGGAAAATGTACTCTTAAAAGAGCCATGGCAAGTAGCACTATCCTGTACAAACCGAATCCTACAGTGAGCACAAAAAAATTCTCACAGCACTGTAAGGTAATGCTATGAGGGGGGGGATTGATGCTGTATAACAAGATTCTTGCCAAGTGGCAGCACTGTTGCCAGCTTTCAACAAAGTGTAAATGGTTAAAGGTGAGACAACAGCGTCCTAATCATGTTATGTGACTGGTTGAGCTAGGTGCTTCAAGATGCCATGCCCAGCCAACTGCAACTTTCAGGGATCTTCTTACACCTTCTAAGACTGTAGGATCTGATCGTCACGTTGCATTTGCTGCCTCAGAAAAGTAGAGCCTAATTATGCCAAATATGGCTTTCTAAAACACACAGACACTCTCTCACTATTTATGGATATCTGGTAGGTTTCCCACTGATTATTTTACAAACAGATATCTGGTAGGTTCCCCACTGATTATTTTACAAACACTTTACGCTATTTTGTTTGTTTACCTATTTTGTTTGTTTACATCTTTGAATAAGCGAAAAATGAGACTCATCACTTGTTGTTATAACTGTAAGGATACACTGCTCAATAAATTTACCAAAAACTGATCACAACCACTTATTCTGGTGAGTTCTAGGTCATTGTCCTTTAAGATGATTCCAGAAGAAAAAGTTTTGCACTAACAGACAGGAAATTCCATATTAGATCGCACATACTTGGACAGATGTAGAAGAAGAGTTCAGTGTTGAATGGGCAGCCAATGAGGAAGGTCATAGTGCAGTAACAATTTATTTAGTTGATTGGTTTTCAGCTTACAAGGCTGTCATCAGACTTTTAGACAGTTAAAGTCTAATTATGGTCTTGTCAGCTTAAAACCAGTTAAATAAATAAATTGATCCTGTAGAACAAATACAATATTGTGCTTTTCACTTCTTATTAAATTGTTCTACCAAGAAACAATAAAAGAATCAGTTAACATCTGCTGCGTGAGAAGGGAGTAATTTTTGGGACACTAGAAATTGTCGACACTGAATATAGACTACATGCCACAGAAGTGAATTAGGAAAATAGACATTAATGGTAATGGTGTATATGTGAACTGTGGTTCTCATTGCATTTGGATTACACAAGAAGGAAGAGCTGCAGAACAATTGGATTGTAAGTGCAGTACTCTGCAACAATAGCTGGCTCTATCCTGTACAAGCGTCTTTATCTCCAAATAACTACTGCAACTTACATATAATTCTCCCACCCCACCACACACACTCTTCCCTCCAAAACTAAACTGGTGATAATTTGAAGTCTTAGAATATATCCTATCGACCAACCTCCTCTTCTAGTCAGGTTATGCCACGAATTTCTTTTCTTCGCAGTTCTTTTCAGTACCTCCACATTATTTATGTGACCTACTCTTCTGATCTTCAGCATTCTTCTTTAGCACCACATTTCAAAAGGTTCTATTCTCTTCTTGTCTAAACTGTTTATCATTCATATTTTCTTATTCATTATTAAGACCTATTCTAGCATCACTCCTATCTGTCACCAAACTTCAGTAATTTCCACTATTTATATCTTCAACTTATCCAGTTCCCTTTCTAAATTTTCTAACCTACCCTGCCCAACTTATGGATCCAACATTCCGCCCCAGTGCATGGAATGCCACCTTTGTTTCTCCTTATGACAGCATCCTCCTTTGTAATTCCTGCACAGAGATCCGAAGGGAAGACTGTTTTACCTCCAGCATATTTTACTTATGAGGATGCCTTCATCATTTAACTATACAGTACGGTTGTAGTTTCTCATTGCTTTCAGCTGTTTGTGGTAACAACACAGAAAGACCATTTTTGTTGATTTTACAAGGACAGATCAGTCAATCATCCGGACTGTCGCCCCTGCAACTAGTGAGATGGCCGCTGCCCTCTTCAAGAATCACGTTTGACTGCCCTCTCAACAAATACCCCAACCCATGATGTGGTTGCCCGTATGGTATGGCTACGTGTATTGCTGAGGTGTACAAGCAACCCCACCAATGGCAAGGACCTCAGGAGTGCTGTGTTAGGATCCTTTTGATGTCGTGTAGTAACAAATCCAAGATTGACGACAAATACAAGAGGCTGACATGGTGAATGCAGACTTAGTTGAAGTTACAGACACAAGGAAAGGTGTGTTGGCTGATTCAAGTTCTGGGGCATACAGTAGAACTGAAGATCAAAATGCCTCCACACTGACATCCAAGTCTAGCCAGTAGGAAATGGACATACACAATCCAAGAGCTGGATACCTTTCTAGTCGGTGCAATTAATTATGCAGAGTTAAACTGATCTTGCTAACAATTGAAAAAAAACTGAAGCTAATCAAGGATTTTGCTTTAAGAACAGGCAAAATTCTATAAAGTACAAATACAGAGCTGCAAGAGATGCAGAACAGTATAGCTAAACATTTCAAAGCAGAGAGACAACTTTTTGTTCATTATCAGGTAGAGGTAGTTAATAAATTGCTGCAATAGACACTAGAAACTCAGAATCTTGCTGCTGGTCAAATTATGCAAGATCTCGTGAATTTTAAAGCAGGACAAGATAACAAATACACCTAGTCAGCTAAAGAAATAAATAAAAGAGGACAGGAGCTTGTGGACTGTATTAATGAAGTTAAGAGATACTGGAAAAGAGCAGGGCACAAATGTCACTAGTCTTGATTTGAAGGTGCATGAATTGGCCACAAAAAGGGAAGGTTAACAGCACAGATGACAGAAGGCAGTCGTCACAAGTCTCTGAATACAAGGCGTGCAGCAGTCGTGAACAGTGTAACTTGGATACAACCCAACGTGACATGAAGCATTGCTCTGGGGCCAACCAAAAGTTTGAGCTTGCCACGCATGTGCAGTGGTGACATGGAAATGCCACGTGGCTAGGGCCTCCTGTTGGGTAGACCGTTCGCCTGGTGCAAGTCTTTCGAGTTGATGCCACTTCGGCAACTTGGTGTCGATGGGATGAAATGACGATGATAATGACAACACAACACCCAGTCCCTGCGTGGAGAAAATCTCTGACCCAGCGGGAATCGAATCCGGACCATTAGGTATGACATTCCGTCGCGCTGACTACTCAGCTACCAAGGGCGGACAGTGGTAACATAAGTGATGATGAACAAAGGCAGATGCATATTCTATAGAGCATACAATTAAATAATTAATGGAAAATCTCATATAAAGATGTGAAACAAATACTAACAAAGAGATAGAGGGGCTGGCCAGTACTTACCTCAGCTCAGTACAGACGATAGATACACAAAAAACAACCGAAAATTTACGTTCCTAGCTTTCGGAATAAATGTTCCTTCATCAAGGAGGAGAGAGGGGAAAGAAAGGGAAGAATGATTCATAACCTGGGTTGTGAGTAACTAAATCCACTTTCCCTTCTTCCCTTTCTTTCCCCTTCTCCTCCCTGATGAAGGAACATTTATTCCGAATGCTAGGAACGTAAATTTTCGGTTGTTTTTTGTGTATCTATTGGGTGTACTGAGCTGAGGTAAGTACTGGCCAGCCCCACTATCTCTCTGAGAGCATATAATTAAATCTATTTAACCCCTGAAGTGCGATGCTGTCCTCCAACTTACAGCACCTGCAGCATGACACCTATTGAGCATGTCTGTGAGTGCTGTATCTCTCCCATAATGCAAATGCTATATCTAACAAAGCAGTGGAAATAACTTTCTGGAAAAATAGGGTGAACACTTAAATCTGTACGGATTTAATAGTCTAAATCACTTTAGGCACAAAGAGTTTTAATAATGTTTTTGAGTGTGGTAAAGCACAGCACAGTACAGTACACTATGCTGGGTTTGCAGGACAGGTCTTGCATCTATATGATGTCTGTCTTGTTTGCTGGTTTGTTGCATGCAGCACACATCTCATTAGGCCCACTCTTCGGTTTTTTATTGCTAATTTTTCTTCTGGTATATGTCTAACAGTAAGTCGCTCACATTCACTGACAACATCAGAGGGCCTTGTTTGCTCCTGTTCAGGGGCACTGTGTTGGTAATTAGTTATGAGCTCATTTATCAGCTTCACTCCACATGGCCCTCCTTGTTTCCATTCTGACAATACAATATGTAAGCATTTAGAACAGCCACATTTAACAAATGCTTAAAAAGTTTTTTTGTACCAAACTTTACTGTGCTTTCCTTCCACAAGGAAAGATTCCAGTAACTGGTCTTCTGGTTGTAGTCAGAAATACCGAGTGGTATCTGAGTCACTTGCACTTCTTCCCCTTTTCCTCTTCTTTGCAGAGCGATTGTTGATGTACCGTGCTTTGGCATTTGTTGTTTGCATGGAGATGCATTCAACTGGGGAATGCAACAAGAGAAACGAACAATGAGCTATGCTGAATTTGATTTTTGGTGAAGTACATGTCAAAATGCAGGCAGGATAGTGTCATAACTGGGTTACACCATAAAGAATAATTGAAAGATGCCAGTGGAACATTTATAGAATTTTAGGAGAGGGAATTGGATAAGGACTGGTACTTAGATAAACCATTGTGAAATGAGTAACAAGGCATCTAACTTCCAAGATAATAAGACCATTATGGCAACCATGTTCTTTTTTCTTTTAGTACCGCAAACAATAGTAGTTTGATGGGCCAGGACAAAATCAGTACAGAGACACTAAAAGATCCTTTTGTATGTAGAACCGGAGGCTGTGATGGAATTATCAACCAAAACATCAAGAAATGATTCAGTGATTGTAGAAATGTTGAATTCTAGTAGACCTTGGAGAGAAAATGATAGTGAAAATAGATCACATTTGGAACATACCTGATTTGATGACAGAATGATCAAGATAAGAAGTGAATAATGTGCTGAAAAATGGGCAATACTTTGGAACAAAACCTGGTTCACAACTTCACACGAAGAATTATCATTTTCAAGCAACTGTCACAATAGAAACTACGTTAACAGAGAGGGAACAGGACAAATTGCAGTGATTAAAGCAAAAGGCCTGAGTGATGAACAAAAATAGTTGTGCTATGAAGAAGAAAGAATAGTTAAGAAGGAAACTATTATCCCTAATATTAAAGCAAAAGTGTTTGGTGAAGAAACTTGTATTCTTATGGATTCTGGCAGTCAAGTGGTAGCAGTTTCAAACAATTTCTACAGTAAACTTTTGAAGAAAAATCCAGATATTCCTGCATTACCAGTTGGTGGTTTCAAAATAGTAGGGGTGATGGGAGAACACAGTATGCCTGTTAAGAAGTGGATATTATTGGAAGCTGAAATGGGAGTGTCAAAATATAATGTCAATGTGGTAGTGATTCTGCAGCTTCATAAGTCGATACTGTGCTTACTGCGTGTCAAGAGTGTGGAGTGAGTTTGAATTTTGCTAATGAAGCCATGAAAATAAATAATGAAGAGACTATAGAGATTGTGCAATTTAATAAAAAGATGGCTATTATGAGAGATGCCCCAAAGCATAGATACATCCATAGAAAGATTCATGGGAGCAGAAATATTTTAGTAATCTTGACCTACCTGGTGGGTACAATCAGACACAGTCAGTTGAAGAATCTCATCAATATACATTTTCTTTTTTGAAGGCAGATGTTAAAGGTACTGCAGGCTTCCACTTGGACTGACTGTCTCTATTTCAGCATTTATACCACCCTTGTTTAGAGTGTTATGAAAAAAAAGTAATATCATGATGTACATAGATGATACAGTGGTGGAAACTTAAGTGTGGGGTAAGCATATTAAAGTACCCGAGGAAATTTTACAGAAGTTTAGTAAAACTGATGTTATCTTACATAAATCAGTATTTGGAAGAAGACTGCATTTCTATAACATGGAATTACACCTGAGAGATTTATCCAAACCCTGCAAAGATAGAAGCCATTAAAGATTTCCCAGTACCTTGCAACAAGAAAAACCAGAAGAGAGTTCTTGGACTCTCAATATGAAAAGATTCCTAAAACAACAGAAAAAAATTGCAGCATTACACAATTTGCTCAATAAAAATAGTGTTAGGAGCTGATCAAGCACCTTATGAAAATGATTTTCAGGCCATCAAGAGTAAGTTAACTAATGTTTCAATTTTGTGTCATCCATATATGAAAGGAAACTTTGTTTGGCACATGACTCGTCAAATTATGGAATAGGTGTTCATTTGTATAAGTTAAATGACAATGGGCAGATGATAATATTCAGCTTTACAAGTTGAATGTTAACTAGAGAAGAAAGAATATGTAGTGTAACAATCCAGGAAGCTCTTGTTATTGCTTATGAATTTTCAAAATTTAGTTATTACCTGGCAATTACAACTGAATATAAAAGCACTATCATTTTCACCCAGATGCAAATTAAATCACAGTAGGTTGAACAGATGGATTTTAGCACTCCAGAAATTTGAATTTGACATTTGCCACATACCACTAAATGAAAAAATTGTGCCAGATGTATTGTCCAGGCTTTCCACAGCACTAATGACACAAGAAGAACAATGGCAATTTGCAGAAATGAACATTAGCATTATGAGAGAAGTGCAGCATGAAGGATTTCTTAAAAGGATATTTCAAAATATTTAAATTGAAAAAGACAAAGGCCTGATAATGATAAAGAGAATGTATAACTGCAGAGGGGAGGATAAGACTCCAACATATTATCTACTGTACAACAACATACTGTATTGTGAGACAAATATAGGGGGATGAAGATTGGAAATTGGGCATTCCAGTATGCAGTGCGCAGAGTAACGTGGAGAAGTTAAGAAAATAATGTCGTTTTAATAGCATTACTCAGAGGATTAACTAACTATTGAGAAGTATGGTCATCCCCTTCAGGCTGCTGCCTTGGCATGTAGCAGTGGCGGAGAATCTGGCGTGTCAGATGGGACACTTCCGGTGTCGCTTGTTCTGTCCACAGGCTCTGCTTCTGAGGTACCCCCTAATGTACATGACGTCGTGGATCCACCCTCACCGCAGGGTGACTGGCAGGTGGTAACATATTTGTGCCACTTGAGGCAGAGGACCAATGTTGAGACTGGCCACCTGGCCTCACCCATTCACCCTGTGAGTGGACAGGTGGCAGCTCCTTCAACAGGATTGAAGCAGGCACATGGGGCGAGGGGTTTATGTTAGGTGCGTTAGAGATACAATTAGGCAGATAGTATTCAGGGCTGGAAAGAAAGCCAATGTATACTCGATATGTCTGCTGGGAGGCCTTATCTGAGACGTGGAGGTGGCCTTGCCTGTGCCTATCGAGGATGCAGTCATCTACAAGTTGTGGCTAACCAAAGACTCCTGTCACTTGACTGCAGATTTCTAAACCTGTGTTATAGAGTGGGGATTTGTATGACGCCCCCTGATAAGTCAGGGGTGCACTACAAAAAGGAAGCAGCTACTCCGGTATCAGAGTAGTTGTGGAGTGCACATAGAGTAGTTGTGGAGTGCACATGAAGGTTTTTTAGGCTGGGTGGGGAAGCTAAATGGCATTCAGAGTAAAGACACTTCAACTTTCAAAATTCTATCGGTAAACTGTCGAAATATTCATAATATAGTTCCCGAATTGACTACCCTCTAGGAAAGTTCTCACGTTCAATTTATTATTGGGACCGAGAACTGGCTGAAACCTGAAGTGGAAAGCTCTGAGATATTTGGTGAGTATATCAGAAAGATGGATTAGAGGCCATAGGCAGCTGAGTGTTCATTGCAGTTCTCAAAAATATTGTCTCTATTGAGTTGACTGTTTTCTGAAAACAGTCTTGAGCAGCTAGTTTGGCAGACCACAAGCAGTGGAAATATCTTTGCTGCTTTAGCTACAAATAGGCCAGACCTTATTGAAAATGTCAGCATAGAAATGGAGATTTGCAATGATCATGATGTTAGTAATTATGGTTATGAAATTTGACAACTCAGGCTAGGAAAGTGTTTCTACTAGAGAGAGAGCAGATAAGCACTTGTTAACATCTAATTGACACAGTAAGGCCGATGTAGAGGAATTATGGGCAGAGTTTAAGGATACAGAAAAACGTGGTCTGGATAGTTTTTTGCCTAGTAAGTGGACAAAGGATGGAAAAGACCCACCATGGGTTAATAATGAAATTCGGAATATGCTGAGGCTGCTGCGCTCTTGATTCAAAAAAGAACACGCAAATGACGACAAGCAAAGGTTAGTAGAGATTCCTTCATCTGTGAACAGACCATGTGTGAGTGTGAAGCATAAAACTGTCACACCTTAGCAAAAGATCTGGCTGAGAGCCCAAGAAAATTCTGGTTGTATGAAAATCGCTAGGTGGGTCTAAAGCTTCCATCCAGTCTCTTGTTGACCAGTCTGTTGCGGCAGTTGAAGACAGCAACACGAAAGCCGAAGTTTTAAATTTCATGTTCAAGAAATCATTCACGCAGGATGGTTGTACAAACATACCGTCATTTGACCATTGGACAGACACCCATACAAACGACATAGAAGCAAGCATACCTGCCACAGAAAAGATTTGAAAACAAATAAATCACCAGGTCTGGATGGAGCCCCAGTTCGATTTCACAAAGAGTACTCTACAGCAGTGGCCCCTTACCTAGCTTATATTTATCATGAATCTCTCGTCCAGCACAAAGCCCCAATCAAGTGGACAAAGTGCAGCCGACACCAGCATATAAGAAGGGTAGAAGAATGGGCTCGTAAAATTACAGACCAATATCCCTATCATTGATTTGCTGCAGAATCC
This sequence comes from Schistocerca gregaria, assembly GCF_023897955.1. NCBI lineage: Eukaryota > Metazoa > Arthropoda > Insecta > Orthoptera > Acrididae > Schistocerca > Schistocerca gregaria. The sequence continues at coordinate 520,224,423 of NC_064924.1, forward strand.
TTTAACATATTCTCAGTTTGAATAGAATAAACTTCCCTGAGACTGAAAAGCCTATATCCAGTTTTAGAAAGCATTACACATGCAAAACTCAGCTTGCCCTTTTGGACATGATATACTGAACTATGGGTGAAGGGCATCAGGCACATGCCATACTACTAGATTTCCAGAAGGTGTTTGAGACAGTGCCCCACTGCATGCTGTTAACAAACGTATAAGCATATGGAATAATTTCACAGATATGTGAGTAGCTCAGAGACTTTTTAAGTAATAGTACCCAGTATGTTGTCCTCAACGGCAAGTGTTCATCATAGACAAGGGTGTCATCAGGAGTGCCCCAAGAAAGTGTGAACGACCACTGTTGTTCTCTATTTACACAAATTATAGTCAGGTGTCAAAGTTGATTTACTGTAAGAAGATACTAGAGGATGTAAATAAAATAGAAAGAAACTTCCACATGGGAAAAATATATTAAAAACAAAGATTCCAAGACTTACCAAGCGGGAAAGCGCCGGCAGACAGGCACATGAACAAAACACACACACACAGAATTACGAGCTTTCGTAACTGGCAGTTGCTTCGTCAGGAAAGAGGGAAGGAGAGGGAAAAATGAAAGGATGTGGGTTTTAAGGGAGAGGGTAAGGAGTCATTCCAATCCCGGGAGCGGAAAGACTTCCCTTAGGGGAAAAAAAGGACAGGTGTACCACTCGCGCGCACACACACACACACACACACACACACACACACATATCCATCCGCACATACACAGACACAAGCAGGCCTTTAAATATGTCTGCTTGTGTCTGTGTATGTGCGGATGGATGTGTGTGTGTGTGTGTGTGTGTGTGTGTGTGTGTGTGTGTGTGTGTGTGTGTGTGTGCGCGAGTGTACACCTGTCCTTTTTTTTCCCTAAGGGAAGTCTTTCCACTCCCGGGATTGGAATGACTCCTTACCCTCTCCCTTAAAACCCACATCCTTTCATTTTTCCCTCTCCTTCCTTCTTTCCTGACGAAGCAACTGCCAGTTACGAAAGCTCGTAATTCTGTGTGTGTGTTTGTGTGTTTTGTTCATGTGCCTGTCTGCTGGCGCTTTCCCGGCTTGGTAAGTCTTGGAATCTTTGTTTTTAATATAAGATACAAGAGGACTTAGACAAAATTTCTAGTTGGTGTGATGAATGGAAGCTAGCTCTAAATGTAGAAAAACATAAGTTAATGCAGTAGTGGCCTGCTTGACACATAACATCCAAAGCAATATGATATGGAATGAGCATGTGGGAACTGTGGTGGGGAAGGCAAATGGATGACTTCAGATTATTGGTAAAATTTGAGGAAAGAGTGGTTTGCCTGTAAAGGAGATCACTTATAGGACACTGGTGCAACAAACTGTTGAAAACTGAGTGAGTGTTTGGGATCTGTACCAGGTCAGATTGAAGGAAGAAACTGAAACATTGACATTGGCTTCTCAATATATGTATTCTTTACTGTTGTTTCTTGTTAACAATATCAGTTTATTCCCAAGAATTAGCAGCTTTCACTCAATTAATATTAGGCAGAAATCTGATCTGCATTTGGATCACTCTTCCTTGAGTCTTGTGCAGAAAGGCATGCAGTATACTGCTGCATCCATTTTCAATAAGCTACCACAAGAATTAAAAAATCTTAGCAGTAATCCACATGCTTTCAAATCAAAACTGAAGAGTTTCCTCGTGAGTCACTACTTCTATTCTGTTGAGGAGTTCCTTGAAAAATTATGCTGATTCTTATATTTTTGACAGTGTTTACTTAAACTTGAGTCTTGAGTTTTTGGGTCCATAAACATTTTATTTTTATCTGTTATTACTTCTATGTTGTAATTTCATGTACTGACACATTCCATGACCTTGGAGATTTGCTCCTCAATTTGGTCTTATGGAACTTGATGTGTAAATAAATAAATAAGTAAACCAAGCCATAGCATGAATCTCAGCTTCATCCCAGAAATCTTGTACCATTCTTGCAACATGTGGGCATTCATTGTCAGTAATAAAACATCACCAGTAAATGGAGCGAGAAACACAACATGTTCCAAAATGATTTTCTCCACATACTGATGCACTGTACGGCTCCCATTCTCAACAAAGACCAAATCCATCTTTGCAGTCAGACTCATGCCTGCCGACACCATAGAAAACCAAGCTCAAAAGTTATTCTGGATGAGAATATGTAAGGGAAGTACCTTTCCCCAGGCCTGTTCATGACCCTCTCCCTACCGACACGTGATCAACGGCCAAATTGTGACCCAACAGTCAGCAATGCGTGCTCCCACTGTTGTACTCCCTAGCAGCAATACTCCCTCGGGAAATGTAACCAAGCTGTACAAATCTCTTTAGTGATTTCTGGCCCTTTAGAAGGTCTTCTGCATTGAACACTGGCTTCTAGTCTTCCTGAGACAGTTCTCTCACTATCACTGCCTCTTGACCTTTGAGTATTTTGTGCTTCAACACTGCTAATGTGATGGTTGTGGAGAACTTAAAGCTGTAATAAATTATCATCCCTTGTTGTTGTTACTCTTGTTAGGCCTGATCTCCATTTTCCCTGTACTTTCTTAATGTTCTGGAAATCGTGGAAGACGCAGTTCTCAACATTTCTGCAGCATAATGCATGTTGGGACATCCTTCCACCAAAGGTTTTTGCAGCAACTTCATGACTTAACAGCAAGTTTACTCCAGAAATTCAATTATGATGATCACACAAAGATCTGACAAACAGTGTGACCATAAGGGAAACAATGCAATGTACAGCACTAAGTGCTACAATCACAGGAAAGCATTATTGCCTCACAGACAGTGATACGTTTTTCATGTTGCATAGTAAAAAGCAATTAAGGCACATGTAACAGACAACTGTCACATCACTGTTTGCTCACAAAGTAACACCCCATCTAAAAATACAAGATTTACTTTGATTAAGTAGATAATTACACATAATTTGTTATGTGTTGCATTTTCATGCTGATCAACGTACATCCAAGTGAGTCACAGATCTGGATATCTAATGATGTGAATTGGAGGCATATTAATTTGTTAGAAATAAAGATTCAATAGATCTCAATATACACTCTAAAGATGCCAGCTGCCAGTGCCTTAGCTTGTTTACATAATTTGGCATGAAGTATTAATTAAAATAGCATAGAAGCCTTGAAACAAAAGCCAAATTTGAAATCATGAACAATCAATGCTAATTACGGAGTTATGTAGAAACTTGGAATAAATTATGTTAATAATTGACAATATATAAATCAGAATCTAAAAGCACTGGAAATAAACTAGCTACTTGGTTCTATAGAAATGAAAGGAGAGTCTCATGTTGTTGTTGTTGTTGTTGTTGCTGCTGCTGCTGCTGCTGTATTGATTGATCCTGTTGTCTACAAAGCAGCTCATGCATAAGACATTAGATAAGTCAAGTTATAAATATACAGCTGAAAGTCATTTCTAGGCATATGTATTTAAGGTTACAATAACACACTTTTTATACAACACACTTCATAAGCTTCAATATTCTTCAATGGAGTAAAAGCAGTGACACTGTAAATATGACTTTAGAGATTTTCCAAAGGTATTGACCTCTGTAATAGTTTTTATGTTTTCAGGAAGTTGGTTATAATACTTAACTCCCACGCGACAAGTATCTTTTTGGTACAGAGCTGTGCTGATTTGAGTTAGATGTAAGTTACTAATGATCATGTATATCACAGCTTTTTTCAGTCCTTACCTATTACATTTATTTTAAAGAATAAAAGGGTTTCCATAATGTATACACATGGTAATGGAGGAATACCAGATTCCTTAGACAGAGGTTTACAAGAGTCTCTAGGCTTGCATCCAAACAAGATTCTATTGGCACTTTTTTGTAGTTTAAAAGTGCAATTGGCTGTTTTAGAGTTTCCCCAGCAGGTGATCCCATATCTAAGACGAGAATGAAAGTAGGCACGATATGCATTCATTACTGTTTTCTCGCTGTAATGTGATTTTAATGATCAAAGAAGGTAACATGTTTTGCTCAGTTCTGCATTGAGATATTTAATACGCTTATTTCATCTGACATTGCTCTGCAGCCAAAGTCATAAGAATTTGATTTCAGTACTGTTACCATTTGATTTGCCATTGATAGATACTGATGGGATAAGTATGTCCTTGTTAGAAGCATTGTGGAATTTTAGTGCAATGGTTTTTTTTTTTTTTTTTCCCCTGTTTATTACAAGCTGATTATTCTGTGACCAGCTGCTAAGTTGTTTCGTGAGCATGTTTACTGTCTGCTGTTACTGTCCACTGCTGTCTCCCTTTAGTAAAATCACGGTTTTATATGCATCAACATTTAAGTTCAGATCATTTATGAACAGAAGGGTCCCGTTACTGATCCTTGGGGTACACCATATTTAGTTTATGAGACAAGTGTTCAGATATGGTTTTTAGTTTAATATTTGTGTGCTATACTCCTGACTGACTCCTGTTTCTTGTCCATCAGGTTTAGGAAGGAATTAATGCACTCATAAACAGCAGTTGTCGTTGACCTCTTATTTCTGAATTAATTTTTTCTAATACTTTAGAGATGCAGGAGGAAATTGTGATGGGTTTGTAGTTATTTACATTATCTTTATCACCTTTTTTATATACAGGAATAACTTTTGATGTTTTCAGTACATTAGGGAAAGTGCCTGCCTGAAGTGAGCAGTCACATAAGTGAGAGAGTATTTCAATTGGGTTTGATGCACTCTTCTTTCATGTTGTTGCAGTATACCATCAGTGCCTGCAGAGTTGGAATTTTTTAGTCCTTTTATCGCTTCAGCTACTTCATCTTGTGGAATAAAAATAACACACATCGATCCCCTACGTGCACTTATTTTATATTCATTTGCCTGGGTGCTCTTACAGTTTGACTGTAACATATTATCAGCAACACCTGTGAAAAAGTTGTTAAATGTATTGGCTACTTCTAGAGGTTTGTTACTTTTTTATTCTTACGTGGTAGTATTATATTTTTGCAAGGTTGTCTGTATTCTCCAGATTCGTTTTTATAACACTCCAAATAGCCTTTGATGTATTAGCTGAATTGTAAATGTATTCATCATTATGCATTTTTTGCTGCTTTTATTACTTTCTTAATATTTTCGAGTATTTTTTTATAGTATGTGTGTACTTCAGGTGAGGAATTTTTTCAGTAACATATTTCATGAGGTAGACCTTTTTCTGGCATGAAACCCTTATTCCCTTTTTGATCCAGCTGTTTGTTCTAGAGTTAAATTTTTCATTTATATCGTCCATTTTGTACACTTCTGACCATTTTTCTTTCTGTCATACTTTCTTGAAGTAGTTTACATTATCCTGTTTACAACTTCTACATGCAGTTCTGGAAGAAATTTTATTTACTTTATTTTGCAATGACTCCATTTTGTTTAAGAAAAGTTCAAAACTTCCAGATGGCGGTTGGTAAACTGTAGCAATAACCAGGTTGAGCTGAGTAATTTTTATAGCTGCAATTTTATAATCCTTTTCGACATTTCTTCTAGTTAAGTCAGGTAGGGTAATAAAATCTACATTTTCCTTTGTGAAGATTGCTGCCCCACCCTGCTTGATATTATTCCTGCAGTAGTAAGCAGCCAAAAGGAATTTATTTATTTTCGTATTCTGGATTAATTCTGGCTTAAGGCAGTGCACAGAAATGCATAACACTGAGATATCTTGAAGTTCAGCTTTTAATTATGTTAATTTCATCAATCTTATTATGATGGGACTGCACATTATGGTCATAAATTTTTAGATTGGGCATATTCATGATTTAGTGATTGGGAGTGATATTTACAGCATCACATCCCTTTAGTTTAAATTAGGAATGTCAGCATTGTTCTACTTTCATTCTTCTTTCTTGTTCATTTTGTTTTCCTCGTTGTTACTGGAAGTATGTACAGGAAGCTGATAGATTGTTGTATTCCTCAGAAGTCTTTCTTTAACTATTTCACTAACATGATTAGCAAACAAACCTTTTCCCTTCATAGTTCAAATGCATTCCATGTTTCGTGTGCAGACTCTGATGCAGTTTTGCTTACAACCAGTAAATCACACTTAGTGTATTGAGAACACAGTTTCCTTATTTTAATGTTTGTTTTCTGAATTTCTTTTTTTATACACAAATTATAAATTAGATTGTGCCTATGAGGCAGTGTGGCAACTACTGTGTTTTTGTATTTGTTAGCTTGTAAAAAATTCTGCAGCATTTTCACGCAAACCTCTGCTTCATTTTTTGCCACATCATTTGAACCCATTATACAGACAATAAAGTCATTTTCCTGCATTAATTTCACCTGAAAGTTACTGTCTACAACACTTTTACTTCCTTTTCCTGGTTCCACTACACCAGTCACTGCTATGTCTCCTCACAGAGCATGCTGGATAGATTTCTGCCATGACTGTCTGTTAGTAATAGTACATTACACTTTTTCCTTGATAATCTGTATTTGTTGTTGACATTTTTTGCAAAACACTATTCATTTTCAGTTCAATGATTTTTAAAAGTCCATAATCATTTGGAGAGTCGTTATCACAGTCACTTGTTTGCAAAACATGATATTCGTTTTTATTGGAAAATGTGACAGTTTTGGCAGAGTTTGTTGTTCTTTTTTTCACTTGGAAAGCTATTAACTAGCCCCACTGAAATATTTCTTTTCCTATTGAAAAGTGGATTCCTAACCCATCTGACTAATTAGAATCAATCTTACGTATTTCTGGATTACAAAAATTAAAATTGGTCATCTTGTCAGTGGCAAGGTCATGTTATGATAAATTAAAGATGGAGAAAAAAGGTGGTTCTCTCTTCTTCATAAGGACATTCAGCATTTGTCTTCATTGATTTAGGAAAATGTACATCTGGATGGCCAAATTGGTATTTGAATCCTGACCCCTCATGACTGCAAGTCCAGTGCAATCTCACTCACTAGAAATTATGTATGTGCAGTAGAAAGTCATAACTGTTGGACAGCTATTTTTGGTCTCTAGTGTGTTTAATATTTGAGTGGACAAAATAGTGCCAACAGGACTCACAATTAATAGGTTTCATCATAAAATAAGTCAAGAACAAATCCCACGAACCGAGTAAAGAAAAGTAAATGTAGTGGGCGAGGAGGTAAAAAAGATCACACTCTTAACAAGTACATAGAAACAAAACCTATAACATACTACAACGAAGACTGGAAGAAAGAGACTTGCATAAACTTGTGTACTAATTCACAGTCTGAGTGCACTTTTATAACTAATGAAAAAACTCTGAAATTTGAAAATGAACAATTTTAATACCAAAATAAAAATGCCTTCTTTCGTATAATAAAGAACATTTTAATTAATATGAATAGAAGCAAGTTTCTCTGTCTGGAATATGAACTGGCTATTATTCTCTGAAAGACTGATTGGCACTTGCTGGAATAAAACACAAAATGTTAATTCTGTATTTGATTCATTTTGAAAACTGCTGTTTGCACTCGCTTGTTATATAATTATGGTGACATAACAATCTGGCAGAAATCCATTTTCTGGAAGGCCCCCACAAGCTGTTCACCATAGTTTAGTGAACAAGTAAGAAAGTTTTGGTTGGTCTCCAAAGCTCTTTAAAGAAGGAATGAAATATGAATGACTCACAGGGGAAACTCAAATAGTAAAATAGTAATTAAATCCATTAAAGAATGGGAGATAATTTCTACATATGCTGGTAGAATCCTAATAGAAAAGTGGAAAGACGGTGAGATTAACTTGCATATCAACAGAATATTAAATGCGAGACACTGGGTGTGGACCAGGGGAGGAGTGGGAGGGGAGTTCAAAAATTCACACAAGAATAGATTGCCAACAACTCCGGTAAATATCACACTAGAAGCTGGAGCTTGCAGATAATATTAATTGTAGAATCAAGTTTTTTGCAGGTGATGCAGTTATTTATAATGAAATACTACGAGAAAGAATTTGCATAAGCTTTCAGTCAGATCATAATAAAATTTCAAAGTGGTGTGCAAAGATTGACAACTTGTTTTAAATGTTCAGAAATGTAAAATTTTGCTTACAGAACAAAAACACATAGTATCCTAGACTATAATATCAATGAGTCATTGTTGGAATCGGCCAACTCATACAAATACCTGGGTGTAACACTTTGTAGGGATATGAAATGGAACGATCACTAGGTTCAATTGTGGGTAAAGCAGGTGGTAGACTTTGGTTTATTTGTAGAATACTGGAGAAGTACACTCACTCTACAAAGGAGATTGCTTACAAACCACTCGTGCAACCGGTTCTAAAATATTGCTCAAGTGTATATGACCTGTACCAGACAGGACTAACATCAGATTTGAATGTATACAGAGATCGGCAGCATGAATGGTCACTGGTTTGTTTAATCCCTGGGAGAGTGTCACAGAGATACTGAAGGAACTGAAGTGGAAGATGCTTGAAGATAGATATAAACCATCCCAAGAAAGTCTATTAACGAAGTTTCAGGAACCAGCTTTAAATGATTACTCTAGGAATAGACTACAACCCCCTACAAACTGCTTACACAGGGATCATGCGGATAAGATCAAAATACTTTCTGCATGTATAGAGGTATTCAAACAATCATTCTTCCAGCACTCCATACATGAATGGAACAGGTAGAAAACCTAATAACTGATACAATGGGATGTACCCTCTGCCATGCACCTCAGTGGTTTGCAGAGTATAGATGTAGACCTGAGTCGAAACAAGGCCCCCAGAGTAGACAACATTCCATTGGAACTACTGACGGCCTTGGGAGAGCCAGTCCTGACAAAACTCTACCATCTGGTGAGCAAGATGTATGAAACAGGCGAAATACTCTCAGACTTCAAGAAGAATATAATAATTCTAATCCCAAAGAAAGCAGGTGTTGACATGTGTGAAAATTACCGAACAATAAGTTTAATAAGCCATAGCTGCAAAATACTAACACGAATTCTTTACAGACGAATGGGTAAACGGGTAGAAGCCGACCTCGGGGAAGATCAGTTTGGATTCCGTAGAAATACTGGAACACGTGAGGCAATACTGACCTTACGAATTATCTTAGAAGAAAGATTAAGGAAACGCAAACCTACGTTTCTAGCATTTGTAGACTTAGAGAAAGCTTTTGACAATGTTGACTGGAATACTCTCTTTCAAATTCTAAAGGTGGCAAGGGGTAAAAATACAGGGAGCGAAAGGCTATTTACAATTTGTACAGAAACCAGATGGCAGTTATAAGAGTCAAGGGGCATGAAAGGGAAGCAGTGGTTGGGAAGGGAGTAAGACAGGGTTGTAGCCTCTCCCCGATGTTATTCAATCTGTATATTGAGCAAGTAGTAAACAAAAGAAAAATTTGCAAACAAAAGAAATTTGTAAACAAAAGAAAAATTTGGAGTAGGTATTAAAATCCAGGAAGAAGAAATAAAAACTTTGAGGTTCACCGATGACATTGTCATTCTGTCAGAGACAGCAAGGGACTTGGAAGAGCAGTTGAATGGAATGGACAGTGTCTTGAGAGGAGTATATAAGATGAACATCAACAAAAGCAAAACGAGGATACTGGAATGTAGTCAAATTAAGTCGGGTGATGCTGAGGGAATTAGGTTAGGAAATGAGACACTTAAAGTAGTAAAGGAGTTTTGCTATTTGGGGAGCAAAATAACTGATGATGGTCGAAGTAGAGAGGATATAAAATGTAGACTGGCAATGGCAAGGAAAGCGTTTCTGAAGAAGAGAAATTTGTTAACATCGTATATAGATTTAAGTCTCAGGAAGTCTTTTCTGAAAGTATTTGTATGGAGTGTAACATGGACGATAAATAGTTTGGACAAAAAGAGAATAGAAGCTTTCGAAATGAGGTGCTACAGAAGAATGCTGAAGATTAGATGGGTAGATCACATAACTAATGAGGAAGTATTGAATAGGATTGGGGAGAAGAGAAGTTTGTGGCACAACTTGACAAAAAGAAGGGATCGGTTGGTAGGACATGTTCTGAGGCATCAAGGGATCACCAATTTAATATTGGAGGGCAGTGTGGAGGGTAAAAATCGTAGAGGGAGACCAAGAGATGAATACACTAAGCAGATTCAGAAGGATGTAGGTTGCAGTAGGTACCGGGAGATGAAGCAACTTGCACAGGATAGAGTAGCATGGAGAGCTGCATCAAACCAGTCTCAGGACTGACGACCACAACAACAACAAGATGTAATTGTAGACCCTGAAAGATACTGGCAAGCAACTGTTAGAAAATTGTTGGCAGCTTGAATCTCCTGTACATGAGTTCTGGCAAGTCCATTTGTGTTTCTTCGCATGTAGCATTTCTTTTCAGTCAGTCTGTTCTGGTGCTTTAAGATTATCAGTCTTGGACAATTGCTCTTTTGAAATTTAGAATATAGGCCCATATCATGCCACACCGTCAAGATTGTTAGTTTCTCCATGTCTGGATGATGATGCTGATATCGAAACTGATGTTTAATTAAGAAAAAGCTACTTCAGTTGCTTTTTTCATTACTTGATCATTTTATGTTACTTTTCCACAGGATAACTTCCAAATGCACTTGGTTGGTTGAGTTGGGGGGGGGGGGGGGGGGGGGAAGCCATCAGTCCCCTTAGTTTAGGGAAGCAAGGGAAAGGATGTCGGCCATGTCCTTTCAAAGGAACCATCCCGGCATTTGACTGAAGCGATTTACGGGAATCACAGGAAACCTAAATCAGGAAGTACGGACACAGGTTTGAAACGTTGTCCTCCCAAATGTGAGTCCAGTGTGCTAACCACCACATCACCTCACTTGGTGGATGTGCCTGATAATGGCCTAACACAAAGGCTGAGACAGATCCTGTGAATTTGTAGGCAGCAGCACTAAACATAGCCTTCAAACTGGCGTCTGTAACAGAGGAGAGCTGTCATTGTGTTTCTTTTGGTGGAAAACCAGAGCACCACAAATATTCATAGGCCTTGTAGAATGTCTGTGGAGACCTAGTAGTGAAACAAAGCATGGTTAGCCATTGGGCAAGATGTCTGTCATCACAAAGGTAGTGCAAACCTGTCCAATATCCCACGTGCCAGCCGGCCATATACAGCCATGTTGGAACATGCAGACATTCTTATTTGAGGTGATCAACGGATTACAGTCAAACCATCCACCAGTTGGGGCACTCGAGGGTGTGTGCCCACTTGGTTCCTCATCCAGCTTACAGCCCAGATATCGCATCTTCCGAATTCCACCTGTTTGGCCCAATGAAGGATGCACTCCACAGGAAGCAGTACGCATATGATGGGAGGTTACTGATGCAGCAAGATGTTAGCTCTGACACTGAGCAGTCGATTGGTACCATGTAGGCATACAGGTGCTACCAGTAAGGTGACATAACGGTGACACGTTGAATGGAGATTATGTTGAAAAATAGGATTTTGTAGCAAAATAATAGGGAACAATATGGTGTATTGGAATCGTGAATAAAACCAACCTGCTTTCCGAAAAAGTGTTGCATTACTTACTTAATGTCCCTCGTCCAAAACACACAAAATCTTCGAGTGGTAAAAAGACTCAAATTATTTGGGCTCAAGATATTATGTGTGATGGAAGATGAAGTATGCATCCCTCCCCTCCTCCATCTAACCTTTACAATATTCTCTATTATACAGTTTCATTTTTCAAACTGTCTTTTCTTCAACAGTGTGTTATTAATTTTTTACATTGACTTGTCACCTACATAAAAGAACTCCGTCGCCACGTCTCTCTCTCTCTCTCTCTCTCTCTCTCTCTCTCTCTCTCTCTCTCTCTCTCTCTCTCTCTCTTGTTCTTTTTATGACTATTAATTTTTTTTATTGTAATAAACTGATGTGCATACCTTGTGATGGAGAGTAGGCAACACTAAACAGTTTGTGACCCATATCAGGAGACTGTATTTCATATAAAAAGTATCCAGATGTGATGTTGAAACTGAGAATACGTCCATTTTCACGATCAGCAAGGAAAAGTGTTTCCTTTTCTTCAGCTACTGCAAGTGCGTGGGGCAAACTGAAAGTATATGCTGTCAAGCCTATGCCATCCAAAGAACCTGTAAAATAGTTCATACAGAATATAATATATCCGTTATATTTTTTTCTATGTCAAATGCAAAAAAAAAAAAAAAAATACAGAAAGTAATACTTATCTATCATTACCTTGCAGTATATTACGGCCCCATTCCATAAGTTTTTGCCCACTGGTATCGAATTTAATAATTCGGCTGTTACAATAACCATCAGAAACAAAAAAGTCTCCATTGGACAATATAGCAACATCTGTAGGCTTGCAAAAATGTGTATCATCATTTCCTGGCACAAATTTTGTGCCAAGAATTAAAGCTGGTTTCTTCCATTGATTCCTTTTGAACATAAATACTTGATGCAGAGCTACGTCTGTTACCCATACATTATTCTCAGAATCCACTGTTAGGCCATGTGGAAGATAAAATCTGAAATGAGTAATAACAAAATACATTACAGTACAACTTGTGCATACATGGGTTATGAACCCTAAATTCCACATTAGTAATATAAATGTGGGGCCTCTTTCACCTTCAGTACATGTACAACAGTGAACTAATGTGAGCAACCACACAACATGCAGTGCAGTCTTCAAAACTTACATGAATATGGTAGTTGTTTCAAGTGACTGTATATACCATCTTATGAACTACTACAACTGTTTAGTACGAATAGACACGCATGTCTACACTGCATGCAAAATATGCCCAATTGATCCATAACATCTCACAGTTGATCAATAAATTTGCACAAAAATATGCCTACTGTCAAACTTTGCAGTACAGTAAATTACATTCTGTCTATTAAAATTGGATTTTATTGCTACTGCACTAGTCATAATAGTACACAGCAAAATTAATAAACAAAAAACAAGTTAAGAGTATACCCTACTAATTTTTGAAAAGCCTGGCTGACAAAAAAAAAAAAAAAAAAATTGGCACTGATGGGCTGACAGCAGATAATAAACCATTGCCTCCAAAGAGAAAACAAAGTAATGCAAATTAACCAGGAGTTAAAAATGAAGGAACAGGGTTGTGATAAAGGGATACTGCACATCAGATACCCAAGTTGGAAATCGATTAAGTTTCTGAAACAATTTCAATGTGTTGCCATACTTACACTTTCTATCAGAAAGCTCATTACTTTATGATCACATATCAGCCAATATATCATAAATAACTCAGTTTCAAGTCCATACTCAATTGCTACACAGCATTGGCAGATAATACTGCTATCAGGACAACTCAAGCTTACGCCACATGCTAAAATAACAGTCAATTTTAGTACAGTGAGAAAGATGGAAAGCTATGTAATCACTTGGCACAGTAAAAAAATAGCTTTATTCTTTCCCCAAATTGGTGTTATTTTCTGATGGCTTACTTTTCACTTACTTTTTTACTTTTGTTGTATTTCATTGTTTTCCATTTTTATGTTGACTATGAATATATACACGTCATTTATATTATATTTATTGACATCACATATCTTGTTTGGCTGTTATTTCACTTAAAGCCTATTGCAAAAATCAAGTAAAGAATAAATAAATCTGCATGCAACACACCCAAAAAATGTCAAAAGTTTTTCAGAAGAAAGAATTCTTACAACTTCAAGTCTTCAAATTTCTACTTGGGCAGACTTTAACGCAGGGAGTACCATTTGCCTTGACCACCTCAAGTAAATTTTTGTCCTATAGAGAAATAAAAAAATAAAAAAAGTCCATCAAGCAAATGTTGTGTTGCTATCAGGGGAAAACATCAAGATTTTCTTTCTGCTAACTTTGTTTGTTACAAACAGCAGTGTATCTTTTTCAAAGAGCACCCTGTATTTTTTTCTTTTTATTTGACAATTCAGGACCTGTTGAAGAATCTATCACACTGTAGCATTTACATAAACATGATGTTATTACAAATGTAACACAAAATTGACTTTTACTCTATCACCACACAGCAAAGATAAATGAGGTTATATAATTTGTCCACTTGCTGGAGTTTACAGTAAATAAATTGAAACACAATGAAAACGGACACCAGTCATTAATTCGTGTCTTTGGATGAACGTTTGTGTGATTACAATGCATGCCAAAGAAGACAAAGTAGAAATGCTGCCTATCTATGGAGAATGTAAGTAAGTAGAATGGTAATTGCAATAAGTTGGAAGAGAGGGTTCTTGTCAGGCTATAGTTCTCTGTAGAGTTTCTCTGCCTGTGCAATCTTACACCTATCTTCAACCATAAGAAAATAATTAGATATGATACAATTTTTAATCAAAGATTGCCCTTATGGTACACAACACACTGTTTGAAAGTATTACAGTATTGTGCTACATGTACCAGTATTGTAAATAAGAAAATGTAATTGTTTTGTTTACTGTCAACTCCAGCAAATTGATGAGTTTTCCCAGGTACATGCAATGTGTGCCATGCAGTACAGGAGAGTCAAAGTCAATTTTGTGATACTTTTTAATAATGTCTTGTTTATATAAATGGTTTACCTGTGATGAAAAGCCTCTTTAGTGTATATATTATGAAGGGATATAAATCTGTTCAAAATTTAATGAAGTAGCAAGTTTTCGTGTAAAGAAATAGAAATCTTCTAGAATATTGCTCAAGTGTGTGGGACCCCTACAACTTAGACTAAAAGGGGATACTGAACATATACAGAGAAGGGCAGCACGAGAGGTCACAGGTTTCCTTCTTTAATCCATGGGAGAGTGTCACAGAAATACTGAAAAACTCAACTGGAAGACTCTTGACAATAGATGTAAATTATCTGGAGAAAGGCTATTTACAGAGTTTCAAGAACTGTCTTTAAATGATTACTCTAGGAATATACTACAACCCCCTATGGATCGCTCACATTGGGGTTTTATAGGTAAAACTACAATAATTACTACATCCAAAGACGAATTCAAATGATCATTCTTCCTATGCTCCATAAATGAATGGAACAGAAAGAAATCATAATAACTTTTACAATGGGATGCACCCTCTGCCATGGATCTTATAGTGGTTTGCAGAGTATAGATATAGACGTACAACCTGATGGATCTTTTCAACAAATTTGAAGATTTGTTGAAAGATGAATCTATAAGAGTACTGGCATTGCCGCAAATTAATTTTCGAAATATATCAACGATAAACTCCAGTTTGTGGAAGACAGCAACCTAATAGCCTGATGGTAGCAAATATCCACATCTTTCCACACTGGCATACTTCTTACACAGCATTCCAGTATATCAGGACTGGCACATCTTCGAAGCCACAGATGATTGATAATATTGTCTTCCTGAATAGTAATCTTCTAAATTAGACAGGTAGCTGTACAGCTCTCTTTCTCTGAACTATCAGGATTACATTGCCTTTTTTTTACAAAATTTTCAGTAGCATTAAAAGGCAGAAGGAAATATATAATTAATGCAGAAATTGATATAGGAAATACTTAACCTAAAATTTATGAGGTTTCCTTGTAACTTTTAACGACCTCCTTCAATATATTCTTAGTTTTTCTGCTATTCCCAGCAAGAACTTCAAAATCAGACCTGTAAAATATTATGAAACTAAATAATAATGATCTGCTAAACGCTTACATAAAATTTTAAAACTGTGTGACAGTAATACTATTCTAGAACCAGCTGTTCC
Source organism: Schistocerca gregaria (assembly GCF_023897955.1). Taxonomy (NCBI): domain Eukaryota; kingdom Metazoa; phylum Arthropoda; class Insecta; order Orthoptera; family Acrididae; genus Schistocerca; species Schistocerca gregaria. The sequence goes on from NC_064924.1 coordinate 520,240,125, forward strand.
AGTTCATGACAATTGTCACACACTGTCAACTATCAAATGGGCTAGCACACCACGGAGCACTGTCACTTGCTGTGATCAATCAAACTGGCCAGCACAGCAGAATCTTGTGATCTGCCAGTCACACGTTACATGGATAATGACCTCATACTTCAAAAAACCCCACGATACGGGATCTGAACCACTGCGGTGAGTGTCCAGAGCACCCCTGCTTTGTAGGGCGCTGTTGGAACACCCTGTTTTGGACTATACTGAATGTTCCACAGTCTTTGGAAAAAAAAAAGAGGTGATAGATAACATCATGCGTAAAAGTTTTTGTTTGAGACAAGATGTTTACAGATGCTTCCCAATTATGTTAAGCATTCTTTAGTATTCACTACCTTGGGAAGATGAGATTTCACCAAACTAGCATGGTGTACTAACCAAGTTTGCAGCATACTACCTACCCCAGTAAACTGATAGTGATTTTCAACAATGAAACCATAAGAATGAGCACCTCTAAATGGAGAAAGATATTTTAGAAGTGAATCGGGAACTTCAATTTTGCTCAGCCTATTGCCTTTCATACAGATAATAGACAAAACACAGTACATATGAGTGCCACAGAGTGCCTACAACCAGCCACCTCTCAGGGGCATAACTTTAGATGAAACCTAGTGTCACTAGGAACCATAAGGAATGATATCTTAATAATAATTAGCTGAGAAACCAGGCATTGCCCTGGTAGTTATTTATTGCTGTACCCGACACTTCTTGCACGTGGAATTTGTTTTTAACTTATAAGTTTCTTTGTATAAAACATCTGAAGTAGTATGATTGAGGACATGAATGAAGAGCTTGTTTGCTTCACTGCATGGGAGACAGCAATGTAGAGCTGGCTGCAAGGAAGCAACTGAGACTTAGGTCCGCACCTGCATCTGACCTGCATCTGGCCTTGTGCTTTATTTATGATCATGGCACAACATAAGCTCACTGTAAACTGTAGACATTTAAAGCAAAATGATACAGTGTTAGGAATAAGAGGGATTCAGAGCATAAAACCTTGCTCACCTGGTGGGCTTTCCAGCGAAATTTCCACTTTTACCGGGTGGTTCTTTCCATGTTTTGCGAGCATGCTAAGTTTAATTCTAAAATTCATTGCATATTTCTGTATTTGAGAGGCATAGTAATGCATTTTATAACAGCAATGTGAAAATTCGTGCAGTTGTCATTTGTTTATTGTTTTGCATGGGCAGTAACTATTTATCACATCCAGTCAGCCTTAACCCTTTGAAAAAGAAGCACCTGGAAGCTAGCAAGTAGAATATTTAGTTTCCCATTTGTGTTTTCAGTTTAATTCTTAAATTCTCTGTGTGTTTTTGTGCGCCTGCAAAGTTTAATTCTTAATTTCATTGCATATTTTTGTATTTGAGAGGTAAAGCAACATGTTCTTGTAACAGTAGCATGTACATTCACACAGATGTCGTCTGTTTGTTTGTTTGTTCTGGACAGCCAGTAACCGCAAAAGACCACAACTGAATCAGCTGCCAGCCTTCATCGGTGAAGCACCGGGTGGCTAGTGAGTCACATATTTAGCTTTTGCTACTTTATTTCATAGTTTAGTTTTCATGTGGATAGGGTGTGGGTGTGGTCGTGTGCTGTGTGTGAACACAGGAGGAGCTGGCCGCAGTTCGTGAACAGCTGAAGACACTCAAGGCCACAGTCAGCCATCTGCAGGCTAATGCCTTGGGCTGTAGAGCCATCAAAGAAACTGACGCATCGCATGGGACACTTTGGGTGTTGCTCGTTTCACACACAGGCTCTGCTGTTGAAGCATCCTCCTGCATTCCCCACATGTCAGATACGTGCTCACGGGAGGGTGATTGGTAGCTTGTTACACGATTGTTTCACTCACAACAGAGTGTCAATGTGAATTCTGGCTGTCTGGCCTCACCCATTCACCCTGTGAGTGGACAATGGCCACTTTTTCAGCAGGATCTGAGCAGGCACACGCGTGGACAGGGGGGTTTATTTGGGAGCTCTTATGTTAGGCGTTTTATGGAGGACCTTGGGGAAATAACATCCAGGGCCATAAAAAATTCCGATGTGCACTCTGTGTGTCTGCTGGGAGGGCTTCACCAGAAATATGTAGGAGGCCATGCCTATGGCTATAGTGTGCAATAGACAGCAAGTTATTGCTCATACCAGCATCAATGATGTCTGTTGCTTGGGTTCTGAGGACATCTGCAGTTCTTAAGGGTAGCTGTGGGACTGGTGAAGACTGCTGGCCTCGTTCACAGGGTGCAAATAGAGCTCACAATTTGCAGTACCGCAGGATCCACTAGGTCGTAAAAGAAGACACTGAAGCAATACAGAGGCAGGCTGCTAGATTTGTTACTGGTAGGTTCAATCAGCACACAAGTGTCAGGGAGCGTGCTTCATGAACTCACATGGGAATCTCTGTAGGGAAGACAATGCTCTTTCTGCAAAATACTATTCCGCAAACTGGTAGTTGAGGCCATCTGCAGAACGATTAAACTGCTGCCAACATACATTTCTCGTAAGCACCACGAAGACAAGATGTGAAAAATTAGGGCTTGTATAGAGACTTATAGTTAGTCACTTTCCCTCAGTCTATTTGCAAGTGGAACAGGAGAGGAAACAACTAGTAGTGGTATAAGGTACCCTCCCACCATGTATCATATGGTAGTTTGCAGAGTATGTGTGTAGATGTTATAATTAAAGTGTAGGTACTCACAGTGGTCCAGTGTCGGCTTTAATTATCGTATGATGGCGAAACTTGGTAGACATGTTAATGCAGAACTGATTTACACGGGAAAAAAATTAGTTTCAATTTTGGCCACCAGGTGCAAATCTGGCTCTGTACAGCATCTTGTCGATGTCTTTGGTGCTCCTATTGAAAAACGTGTGTAAGTGGCAGTTAATAATAAAATCAACATTAGGTATACCTCACTTGTTTGACCTTTTCTGCCCAAGTCCTGACCTTAATCAGTTACATATGAAAACAGTTCTATGCATTTTTCTTTCATTTGCAGTGCCTGATTTGCACCTGGTAGCAAAATATTGGAACTTCATTTTCCCCCCACTGTATACTGGTTTCACACTAATGCATTAGAATGTTTACCATGTTTTGCTAGCATACAAATAATTAAAGCCCAAACTGGACCATTGTTAGAAGCAACACTTTAATTACAACCACCCAGTGTGATGTTACACCAGAGAGGGGTAACTTTGAGCCTCTCTGATTGTCAGTTTCTGAGGAGCAAGATAATGCATGATGCTCTCAATCAGAGTTACATCATGCTTCGCTTTCAGATGGAATTTCCAAAGAGATGTTCATGCCACATAAAGTCTCACCTCGCAATCTTCATTGAACTCTTGAGACTGCTAAGTCCTGTCTTTTAAGCCATTCTGGTATATTCAGAAAGATTTGACTATTTTATAAGCATTTTTATTTACAAACAAAACAAAATCAAAATGTAATGACTAGCCATCCAAACCACAAAACCAAAATTTCATTTTTCCTAGCAACAAATACTTTTAATACACAAAGCAAAATCATTAAATCCATTTATCCTAGGCAAATCATTGAATCCATTTATCCTAGGCAAATCATTGAATCCCTTTAGCCCAGGAAAATCATTAAATCCATTTATCCCAGGCAAATCATTAAATCCATTGATCCTACACAAGTAAATTTGCTGTTAGTTTTTATTTGTAAAGCTAAGATTGCGGCATTTAATTCTGTCACCAACATAAACTTCTGTAAATACATTTTTCACTGAGTTAAAATAAACTAATAGAGCCATCTCCTGGCTCTTTGGTGTACTGAGCCATGGTGATTAAACACACAAACTACTAAGCTGTGCTAGTGATTTTAGATAAAACTTTAAATTGTGATTTTTTTCTCCATGTTCCGATTTTGATGAAATAGAACCCTTATGTTGCCCCAAGCTACACACAAATTGCATGTGTAAAGTCCATGAACATTTTTCTACTTGTTTTGGTGGTTATCATGTTCAGACAGACAGACATGGCAATTTTAAAGTTTTATTATTAGTACAGGTAGGTTATAATTATGATTTTATGCACTATTACTACCACACATTCAGGACTTATACCACTATACACATTTGACTGTGCTGCGCCCTGAAGGAGAATACATATGTTGAAAATATCTCCAAGGGATAACTATGACAATGTTTTCTTCTTCCCAGTTTTACACACTTTTAAATGTGCATTCTGTGTCCATCCTGAAAGCAGTTATCTTTCATCTGAGTAATTCCCGTTTGTCTTGCAGTAACAGTGCTCAATTACACAATTTCAAAAAGCAATCACAACATGATAAGTAAGCTCTTTTAGGGCAAGTCATTTTTTCAAATTTTTGTTCCATAATCTTACTCCAGTTTGTTAATTATACAGGGTGATTCACGAAAATATGCAAATATTTTAATATGTTATTCTACAAGGAAAACTAAAGAAAAAAGTTCACGTAATCATACGTCCACTAATGTTTAGTTATGGAGTTACGGCTAATAAAAGATTTTGCCTGAAATTTAGCGACTTCTCTAATATGAGGCCATCGCAAAACTGTATGAGGTAAAGCAAAGCTTGATTTCCATTTATTTTGTTGCTATTGAACTGCCAAATCTAGTAAAACATGTCCCAGATTTGTATCTGCAATAGTTTTTCAGAACATTCAGAGAAGCGAAGACATAATTTCATAAAGTTTGTAATTTATTAACTACTTGGACCAATTTGTTTCTTAAATTCTAGACAATTGCACAAAGTTTTTGACAGAAGTTGTAGAGAATTTAATTTTGGAAAAATAATGCTAATAACATTAATTGAAACTGTATGAATGTGTCAGATAATCTGCTTTTTTAATACCATAGCACACACAAATTCATGCTAAAAGCTTAGTGTTAAGGAAGTTGTACAGTGTACATACAACTCCACAATACATTCACTCGTTTCCAGGTTAGGAAACAACTGAAACAACTCACTAATGATTGCCAAAAATGACAAACATTTCTACATTCTTAATGGAAAGTAAACAAATTTACTTGTATAACAATCCTTGCTTATCCCGAAGTTTCTAAATTTCACGCAAAATATTTTATTAACCGTAACTCCGTAACTAAACATTTGTGGACCTATGTGAATATGAACTTTTTTCTTTAGTTTTACTTGTAGAACGACATATTAAAATATCTGCATATCTTCGTGAATCACCCTGTATATGCCATAAATAATGTTCAGTATAAATTCAGTGAACCTATCAAAGTATGTGTTAAGTATATTTAAAAGTACACAATGCTTGTTATAGTGAGAAGAGTAAATTGTTAACATAATTTAGCATTATGGTAACTGATGTACGTATGATAACCTATGTTATAATCAATTAACAATATGTAATATGTGGTGATGTGTGTAACAGCTCCATAAGACTTTCCATAGCAGCATAAATGAAAAATTCGCAAAGTCAGCTTCACTAATCATGACAGTACATCATTATTTGCTGACTGTATCACGAATACGCGTAAACTTTAATATTTGTTGCTGCGGACAGCATTTCTCATATTCGCACAGATGTCTATCTATAGTAATTTTCTAATCACTCAAAATACACTGAAGTGCCAGAGAACTTGGTATAGGCATCCATTTTCAAATACAGAGATATGTAAACAGGTAGAATACGGTGCTGTGGTCGGAAACGCCTATATCAGACAACAAGAGTCTGATGCGGTCGCTAGATCAGTTACTGCTGCTTACAATGGCAGGTTATCAAGATTTAAGTGAGTATAAATGTCGTGTTATAGTTGGCACACAAGTGATGGGACACAACATCTGAGGTAGCAATGAAATGGGGATTTTCCCATCCTACCATTTCAAGAGTGTACCGTAAATATCAGGAATCTGGTAAAACACTAAATCTTCGACAGTGCTGTGGCTGGAAGTGAAAAAAGATGCTGTAAGAATGGGACCAATGATGACTGAAGAGAATTGTTCAACATGACAGGAGTGTAACCCTTCCACAAACTGCTGCAGATTTCAGTGCTGGGCCATCAACAAGTGTCAATGTGTGACTCATTCAATGAAACATCATAATCGATATGGACTTTCGGAACCGAAGACCCACTCATGTCCCCTTGATAACTGCACAACACGAAGCTTTACACCTTGCCTGGGCCCATCAACACCAATATTGGACTGTTTACGGCTGGAAACATGTAGCCTCCTTAGACAAGCCTTGTTTCGAATTGTATAGAGCAGATAGTACGGATATGGAGATAACCTCACGAGCCTATGGACCATACATATCAGCACGGGACTGTTCAAGCTGATGGAATCTCTGTAATGGTGTGGGGCACGTGCAGCTGGAGTGATACGGGACTCCTGATACATCTAGATACAACTCTGACAGGTGATACATACTTAAGTATCCTGCCTGATCACCTGCATCCATTCATGTCCACTGTGCATTCCGACAGACTTAGGCAATTCCAGCAGGACAATGCAACACCCCCATGTGTCCAGAGTTGCCAGAGGGTTGCTCCAGGAACACTCTTCCGAGTTTAAACACTTTTGATGGCCACCAAACTCCCCTGACATGAACATTATTGAACACATCTGGGATGCCTTGCAACGTACTGTTCAGAAGAGGTCTCCACTCCCTTGTACTCTTAGGGATTTATGGACAGCCCTGAAGGATTCATGGTGTCAATTCCCTCCAGCAGTACATCAAAAATTAGTCGAATCTATGCCACATCACCTTGCAGCACTTCTGCGTGGTGACGGGGGCCCTACACAATATTAGGCAGGTGTACCAGTTTCTTTGGCTCTTCAGTGTATTGTTCTTAAACATATTTTAATGTGGCAAGTTTAATATAAATAAGTTATAACGCTTCAGAGATTTTAGTATTTAAGTACATTCACCAATTTATTCAGTAAAATTTTGCATGGCAGGATATACTGCAAGCAAATCAATATTTCTGTTCTGTAGAATCCTCAAACTCAAGAGTGCTGCCATTATGATATGTCCATTTTTATCTTTTCTACATACAGTTGTACTAGGTTGTGGCAGCATGTGTCTAATCATCTAATAATGCTATGCAGACAAAGAAGTCTCAACGCAGTAGCATTAAATTATTGTGGAACTATGAGGGAAAGCTCACGTCAATGATGGGTGCCAAATATGACACAGTTCAATTGTGAGCCCTGTCCACATCAAGTCAGAGACTTTGGTATTTAAAGGCACTTAAATTTTTGTGGCATTTTAAAATATTTGTGTATGTTAATGCTAAGCCTCTTATACTAAACAAATCTAGAGTGTGAACAATTATATTTTCCATGTACCAACTACAACTTCCAGCTAGGCATGTGTTTTGAAAATTGAAAACCAGTATCAATGGATACAAAGACTGCACGCTATGCAGCCAAGAACGTGTCAATGAATATCTACATTTTAACTAAAATGATGTCTCAGGACTGCAAGTAAAGCAGTTTCATATCCTTTTATAGTGGAGAAATAAAAAACATTGAATGTTTGCATGCAACTAAAGATGGACTTCAGTGTTCATAGTAGTGCATGATCTTGTTTAAAATTATTTTCACTCATTGTTACATCAACTTCCAGTACAAATTTTGCTACATGAACAGACAGTTTTCAAGTACTGTGCAATGAATTCTTTGGAGTCACAAGTTCTTAATACAATTGTTATAGTGTTTTAGGAATGACAAGAAACTTTTGTGCAATTACTGATGTTCATAAATACATTTTGGTGATTTTAGTTTTTAGGCCACGGGCTAAGTCACATTTCTGTGCCTAATGTTTCATATTCCAATGCTGGAGACATCACAAAGGCCTTAGAAACCATATACAATCTCAAAGAAGCTCAGCAAGTCATATTGTTTACACATTTCCAGGCAAAAGCCGGTTTGTGATGTCATCAGACCAATGCCTATGGTCATGCAGTCATACCGATGTGTCTTATGGAACTTTATTTAGTACTAAGACCCACAACTACTCTACTTCAAACCTTCTTCTATTCTGTTACAGTTATTTTCATGCTTCTTCATTTGTATCGTCTCTCTGTACATACCAACATTGAGATTATAATAAAACCATAATATTGGAGAAACAAAATTGGTTGTTTCCTGGTCCCTGTGCATGGTCTGCTATAGTCGGTTTATCTGTATTTCTCAGATGAAAATTCCTTGTGTTTCTTAAGGAGAGTGTTGATGTTTCTTTTTGTAGTTCCTGTGTACACTTGACTGCCTGTGCAAAGTATTTTATATACTTTGGCTTAGGAATACAAGGGCAGTCATCATCTGGGTAACACTGGTAATTTGACACAGGCAGAACATGCACTGGGATCAGGGAACCACCAAATTTTATTTCCTTGATACCAAAGTATTATCAAATTTGAATTGCTACTACACTATGATGTACAGAGAAGCCATAGAAATTCAAAAACACAAAAACAAGACAAGTTGTAGACCTTAGTACTAAACAAAGTGCCTCAGGCAGTGGGCTGATGATGTCAAAAACTGACCGTTGCCTTGAAATGTATAAATAATTTGACTTGCTGACCTTGTTTGAGATTGTAACTAATTTCTGAGTTGTCATTCCCTCTCACCATGACCTAATGCTCATAAGACAAATATTGCCAAAAATGTAAGTACTGGCCATACAAGCCTGCGTTTCATTTACGTAACTGGTCTAATGGTTCAGCTCTATTATGACTACTGTCTCATTTTGTGTCACAGTGTGTAAATATAAACAAGTCTGATTTAATTTCAGTGGTAGATTCTTAAGGCTGACAACTTACAAATTCTATAACAAGAAGAGCAACATGTTTACCACATTTCGCTCAAAAATTTTGGCCTGCTGCATCTTGTTGTTAGAGAAACAGGAATTATTACAACAGTTATTCCTAGGAGAGACAGCAACCACACTCTCTAAACCAGGTAATGATACACAATTACATGTAGCCCAAAAGTGAATTTAAAAATACTCACTGTACAAGGAAGTGATACAATCTGTATAATTTTCTAAATATTACTCTCTTGTACATACAATAATGCAAAAGTAAATGATGCATACCACACAACACAAATATAAAATTTCACTAATATATTATATAAACCCATTCAACAATGAGGTATTGAACTTACATGTTGTTTCCCCATTCATACAGAACATGACCAGTCGTTGCGTTGAAAACAATGACTGCTGACTGCTTTATTGGGCCTAGAGAAATTTCACTGAATGTGTTGTCAAGCAGGAATGTCTGTGAACCCCATGTCCGATCTCCTCTATGGAAGACAACAATATTGCCATCTGTGTCAATGCTCACAGCAGAAAGCTGCCCCACGTGTTTACTTGGATCTGGCCAGTCAGGCACTAATTTGTATACTGAAAAGTTTACAATTACAAGATTAAATCAAGATTAAGTAGTTAATTCAGTACTTACATAAGCCTTCAGCTAATGTCAGGGTAATTACAATAGGAACCCCTGTGTGCAACAGATGTTTCACAATAATTATTTGACATGAAATGGAAAACAGGCGCCAAGAAATGAACTGAGTGCACTGTCGTCTGCTTATAACACATAATTCTTCAGGCTTTCCAGATGATATGTTGACACATTGAATAATCAGATCTTCTGCCACTTATTTGAGTCATTCTCACGCGATATTTCAATGGCGTGACTCGTTGTCTTCTTCAGGTGCTCCCGGAGACTGGTTCTTGGATGGATCAGGTCCAGTATTTTTGCAGGGTGTTGTATCAGGCACTCTGTCTGCAGTCCGCACCTGCCAGGGGCAGCTCTGGTTGTCCTCTCTTGCCACTGGTGCTCCGACTGCTGTCTGCACCCATCTTGGTCATCCTCTGGTGTTGTGCCCATTGTGTGATTCTCCGTTTTTCGTCTGTCACTTCACGTACTCCATCCAAATCTACATTTGCCAGGGAAAGTTCTAGTTATCCTCTCTTTCCACTGGGGCATCGACCATAATCTACACCACATATCCTCTTGTGTCATGCCCATTGTCTAATGCTCTGTTTCGCATTTGCGTCGCACCATGCATTCTATCTGCCAACTGCTGCAGCCTTGACCATCCTTTGGTTGCCTTGGACATCATGTGTGACGTCCTCACCTGTTGGGGCAGGCCTCCAGTGCTGTACTTCTCATTGGGCGCTTTAGGTGTTCTGTCTCCTCTGTGGGAACCGTCAGATCTCTCATTCTACATCCATTACTGTTCAGCCGGTCTAGTGATGTCTACCCTCCAGTACGTAGCATGTGGTGCTGTGTCCAAGAGCTGTTTTCTTGGCCTCCAATCCCATTTATGTTACTCGCAGACTCTCAGTGTTGTCACTGTTGTGTTTTCAGAAGCTGGAGTGCTTGATTCCAGGTGGTGCTGAGCTGGTATCCAGTCTCATGGTTGATGAGATTCTCAGTGACCTTTACCTTGATGGAATCTTTTATGACACTGCCCCAGGGTCTCGAGTGCTGTTTCACACTTTTAATGTTATTGTAGTACATTGAGTGACTGAATTCTAGAGAGTGCTCCACTATTGCTGATTTGGTCCCGTGTCTGAGTGTGATATGCCTCTGATGTTCGGTGGTGTGACTGATGTATGACATCCTACACTGGCAAGGTATGTTGCAAATACTTGGCTTATTTAGCCCCAAGTCATCCTTTACAATCCTCACCAGTGCCCCAGTTTTTGTCGGTGGGAAAAATATGCTTTTGATGTTATGTTTCAAGGAAATTCAGCTGATTCCGGCAGAGATCGGTTCAGCATATAGCAGACATGGGCACCAGACATGGCACCTTCTTTGTCTCTTCTGGAGCACATGGAAGGGGAAATAACGTGTAAAGAACTGCAGAGGAATATTACACAGGCAATCAAAGAAGGAATTTCAAAGCACAGTCTCGAAGTCAGTCATTCAATGAACTACAGTGACTCTCAGACTGTGACACGCATCCTGAGATACTGGACCAGTGTCATAAAAGAATCCATCAAGATCAAGTTCACAGAGAATCTCATCAACCCTGACCCTGGATACCACTTCAGCATCACCCAGAATCCAGCACTTGAGGTTCTGAAAACCCAACAGAGACAAGACTGAGATTCTGTGAGAAAGAAAAATAGGAGTAGAGACCAAGAAAACAGCCCTTGGAAAGAGCACCACACACTACACACCGGAGATGACACATCACTAGACAGAACAAACAGTGACAAACATAGGACCATACACTTGACTGTTTCCACAGAGGAGACAAAACACCTCAAGCACCTAATGAGAAGTACAATACCTAAGGCCCAAGACAACTAGAGGATGGCCAATGCAGAAGTAGCTGATGGTTGGAATGCCTAGCGCAGCACAGATGTGAAACAGAGCATCAGATGATGGGCATGACACCAGAGGGTGGCTAAGCCGGGTGCAGAGAGTGGATGGAGCACCAGTGGCAAGAGAGGACAACTAGAGGCCCCCCCTGGCATGTGTAGACATGAGATGGAGCACATGGCATTGCGTAGACTGAAAACAGAGAGCCTAGCACCATCCAGGCATAAATACTGGACCTGATCCATCCAAGGACCAGTCTCAGGGAGCACCTGAAGAAGACAGCAAGCCACACTATCAAAATACCGTGCGAGAACTATGCAAACAACCAGCATAAAACCCAATTATTTAATCAGTCTACTTACATCTTCTCTGGCTTCTGTGGCTTCTTAAGCTTACTGTGATTAATTGAACAGAATTTTACACCAGACGCATTTCCCTTTTGTCTACAAAGCCTCTTTTGTGGAGAAACCCATAATAATAGTCTACTAATTTTTCAAGTCAAAAGTTATTTTTCTTAAGACAACAGCTGTAAATGGCACATGTGCTCTCAGCATCTGTCATAATAAAAAAGGAGATGTGCTGATGTGCTATGAAGAGGCAAACAGATGTAGAAACAAGGAAAAATGATGAGCTGTTATTTGGATGGAGGCAACCATTTAATGGGGAGGAGCACAGAGTGGCTTATTCTGAGGGAAGGAAGCAATAGTAAATTAATGGCAGAAAGTGTAAAGTAAATGAATCACAAGATTAGTGAACACATGGAATTTGGCTGTTCACTTTCTCTAATCTATATCTCTTATAATAACCACAATGGTAAAATTAGAAAAATTCAGGATTACTCACAGGAGCACTGATGATTGTTTTTCCCACATATTATCTACAAATGCAACAGGAAGGGCAGACAGAATGATAGTGGCTTGCAGATGTCTAACTTAGATGAAGGAATAGTACACATATGCACAGAAAGTTAATGATCTGTTAAGACTTTGGAACTACAGATTGTTTTCCATCTTATTTCCATGTAATTCGAGAAAGGGGTCCTGTAATATCACAACTACAGTAGAATGTGTCGTTTTTCTGTGAGACCACAATATTAATCTGGCAAGCTAAGCACACACATCAAAGTGTACTAGTACACAGGCATGTTGGGTGCCAAGTGGTGTAAGTCACAAGCATTGAAAAATGGGCTGACACCACTTATCACTACCACACAGGCAGATTGTTGTATGCAACATTGGCATCAGTCCTAGTTCAATAATTCGCTCACACTGAACGAAACTGCTGTGCGCCTTAGCAGTTGAGTGGTATATGTCCAAATGCTCGTGGCAGTAAGATCTGCTATCACCACATGATAATGAATAAGTTTGTGGTTTATGAAATGTAACATTCAGATTTTCTGACTTACTTACTTTACTTTACTTTTTGAATCTGAAGCAGACTCAACCAGATACCCTCTCATAAGCTGCCCGATTCTTATAATAACCCTGATAGCCATGGAGGATGGGGGTTAGCAATGCCAGAAACCAAGCTTCCTGGAGAGCAATGCAAAAGAAAGAGTGAAGGCTGAGTAGTTGGCGGAGCACAGCAAGAATGTCATTCTCCACTGGAGAATGACATTGTCCATGACCGAAAAAGGTATGAAAGGACCGATGAGGCAGATTATGCCGATGGGTCATCTACTAGCACCAAAGGAAAGCTGGAATCAAGGACCATTGCGTCTGAGGAAGAGGCAAGACTGAGGTCATCGGCAAATGCCAAAATCTGCAAATCATCCTCAGATGCAGAGCTTGTAGTAACAAGTGGCACAGAGGCAACCTGAACCTCTTCCATCTTACCCAGCTTCTTCTTCTTCTTCTTCTTCTTCTTCTCCTCCTCCTCCTCCTCCTCCTCCACCTCCTCCTCCTCCTCTCCACCTCCCGCTGCTCCTTAGGAGCAACCTGGGAGGGAGTCTCAGAGGGAGGGCCAGGGACAGATGAAGAGCAGGAAGCTCTGCGATCTGGCACTCCTGGCTGCTTGAGCCACTGACTGATGTCAGCTGTCACGCTGGAGGACGTCTTAGAAGGTATACTGACTTCCAAGGGACCCTTTCCGCATGCGAGTGGCCGGAGAAGGCTGGTGTACCTTCAGTGGCAGGTGGGAGGTGGGGGTGGGAAGAGGGGGTCTGATAACCCAGTCAATTTGGGAGGTGTTGGTCTCCCAAAGGAGGTACCTTGGGAGTACCAGAAGAAGCAGTGTCCCCCATCACAGACACGAGGGAAGTGTCAGGGGATCTCTGAGGGCCCACTGGAGGCTTAACAACTACAGGGACATCCATCGCCACCGGGGACAATGAAGTCGCAGTCACAGCATATGATGTAGTCATCTACACAGGATTAAGCCGTTCATATTTCCTCTTTGCGTGCTGACAAGTGAGCCTGTCCAGGGTTTTTATTTCCGTGATTCATCGCTCCTTATGGAGAATAGGGCAATCAGGTGAACAGTTGACACAAGTGGGAGAAGGTACACATGGAGTATCCAGATGCAGAGGATGACCGCAATCCCTGCATGTGGCACTGGAAGTACAACGAGATGACATGTGACCAAACTTCCAACACTTGAAGCACCGCATAGGGGGAGGGATGTATGGTTTCACATCACAATGGTAAACCATCACCTTGACCTTTTCAGGCAATGAGTCACCCAAAAGGCCAGGATGAAGGCAGTAGCAACCCTGTTGTCTTTGGGTCCCCTACGCATGCGGTGGACGAAGTGGACACCCCATAGCTCTAAGTTTGCACGTAGCTCCCCATCCGACTGCAAAAGGAGGTCGGGATGGAAAATAACACCCTGAACCAAGTTAAGGCTTTTATGGGGAGTAAACGAGATGGGGATACCACCCTGCTTGTCAGAGGTGAGCAACGCCCGCAACTGGGCTGGGGAGATCGCTTGGATCAAAATCGCCCCGCTGCACATTTTACACAATGCCGCCATTTCCCCAAACCTATCTTCGAGGTGGTCTACGAAAAACTGGGGCTTCATTGCTGGAAAGGTCTCTCCATCAGTCTTTCAGCAAACTAGGTACCAAGGCAAATACGGTGCACGAGACCGAGTCGCCCAGCAGTCCTCCCAAGGCGTGGCCAGGGAGGGGAACAATCGGGAATCATAGGTCGCTGCATCAAATTCATTTCATACATGCTTGGAGACTGCTGGGACCGAGAGACCACCAGCTTGATTTGATTTAACCCATTTCATTGCGGGTCATACGCCCTGCTGCCACCTACTCCGACCAGGGGCTTTGCCCAGAGGCACCACCCAGCCTCAGCAAGGGCCACCTGGAGGGATGGCCATTGCCGGGAGTCCTGGTGACCTAGAAGGATGGGCACCTACTCCTTGGCATATGTGGGGAGGTCTCAGCTCTGACATCAGTAGTGCCATCCCTGTGTTGTCAGGGGGCTACCACCAAGAGGGTACATGACAACCCCACCACAACGGACTGGCTACCGTGCTGTACTTCGGGTGCCAAAATGGTCCAGAATTGTCATGGGCATGAAAGATGGGATGGCGCAGGAGACGAGTAGTAGGCAACCCATAAGATGTTGGGTGCAAAGCCCGCTGTATGACAACAAGTAGCATGCAAGATTTTGGTGCATGATGGACAAACAAAAAACACCACATAAGGTGTCCTTCCCCACATGGCATGCACTAACAACGGAAATTTGGAAAAGATAGAAGTCAAACCCGTGAGGGGACTAACACATAAAGGCTGAAACATGTGAGACTCCTTTTAACCACCTCTTTCAACAGGCAGGAATACCACAGGCCAATTCTAACCCCTGAACCCGCAGGGGGATACGACCATTTCATGTGAGTACCATTAACATCAGGAATCCGGTAAAACATCGAATCTTTGACACTGGCACAGCCAGGAAAAGATCCTGCAAGAACAGGGTCTATGACAACTGAAGAGAATTGTTCAATGTGATGGAAGTGCAACCCTTCTGCAAATTGCTGTAGATTTCAATGCTGGACCATCAAGAAGTGTCAGTGTGTTAACCATTCAACAAAACACCATCAATATGGGCTTTCAAAGTCGAAGGCCCATTCATGTATCCTTGATGACTGCACAACACAAAGCTTTACGCCTCGCCTGGGCCCATCAACACCGACATTGGACTGATGGTGACTGGAAACATGTTGTCAGACGATCTCGATTCAAATTGTATTGAGCAGATGGATGTGTACAGCTATGGAAACAACCTCATGGATTCATGGACCCCGCATATCAGCAGGGAACTGTTCAAGTCAGTGGTGTTGGGCTTGTGCAGTTAGAGTGCTACGGGTCCCCTGATATGTCTAGATACGACTTTGAATGGTGACATGTACATAAGCATCCTGTCTGGGCACCTACATCCAATCGTGTCCATTGTGCATTCCAACGGACTTGGGCAATTCCAGCAAGAAAATGCAACACACCACACAACCAGTGACCTCATAAACACTTTTGCTGGCCACCAAACTCCCCAAACATGAACTTTATTGAGCACATCCGGGATGATTTGCAACATGCTGTTCAGAACAGATCTCCACCCTCTCATACTCTTACAGAATTATGAGCATTCCTGCAAGATGCACGGTGTCATTTCCTTCCAGCACTACCTCAGGCATCAGTTGATTCCATGCCATGTCTCGTGGCACTTTTGCCTGCTTGCGGGGGCCATACACATTATTAGGCAGGTTTACCAGTTTCTTTGGCTCTTCAGTGTAGTGTGGCCAATACGAAGATGGCAGAGGAAGGTAGATTCCTGCTGGGATAGACAGAGGGAAGAAGCTGGGATAGACAGAGGGAAGAATGCCATATGGTGGAAGTCTCCTTGATGGTCCAAATTTATCGGACAGGGGTTTGGCCTCCCAAGAGTCAGCCCAAGACTGAGCGAAAAGAGATTCAATGTAAAGCCACAAATCTGCCAGCAGAGGGGTCATGGAGAAAGAATGATACGTAGCCTTGCCATGCTTAAGGACAGGAACCACAATATTGCCTCTCCATTGAGAGAGTCCATACCCATGATTAAGGGACAGAAGAACCTAGGGACAAGACAAAGCTTAACTAATACATCGGTTTGCTCTGTTTGATTAAGTAACAGGCTTTGGTGCGAAGACAATTAGAAGTAATAAGATCGCTGGAGGACAAGTGCTGCATAAGATGTTGCAAGGCATGACAATGATCAGGGATAGTGGTGGCAATAGCCGTGTTCCACCATATGTGGACATGGCCTGTCAAGTGGGGAACGGCAATGCTGGCAGCACGGATTATCTTATCTGACAGATCACGGACAACTTCACCAACCTGACAAAGAAGGTGGAAAGATAACCTGGGAGGTACATAGAGACGAATCAGCATGATGGAAAACCCAGCATTAGTCATTAGGAGGCGGAAAAGGAATGAGAGAATCAATGTAAGGTGGTCACTATCACAGATGTTATCATGTGGCCATCAGTGTAAGGAAGGAAGAAGGGGAGGAAAAGAGAGTAAAAGATCAATGACAGAGAAAGTGCCATATGCAGCACTGAAATGAGAAGGGGAACCATCGTTAAGAAAACACAGGCCATGGTGCACAAGAAATTGGTCAAAGAGGATCCTCCAACTAGATGAAGAACCATTGCACCTCAAAGGATGATGGACATTAAAATCTCCAAGGAGGAGGAAGAGGAGGAGGAGGAGGAGGAGGAGGAGTAGGAGGAGAAAAGAAGGGTGGAGTTGCTGAAGGAGAGCAGTTGGGGCAGATGTAAGTGGCCTGTCAGGAGGGAGATAGAAATTGCAAACTGTGATGGCAGAGTCCAAATGGACTCTAACAGTAACCGCTTCCAATGGGGTATGAAGTGGGATCCACACACTAAAAATATCTGCAAATGTACAAGGTCATGGTAGTATCCATTACAGTTCTACTGAATAACCACAGAGCAGGTATCCAAATGAGAGGTGAAGGGGCTGGGCTGGCGCCAATCACACCTCTGGGTCACCATCTGTAACCAACAATGATGGGGGACCTACATAAATAAGATGTCAGACACAGGTTGCAAGGAGGGAAATGGCACCTAAGGGAAGGGGGGCTTGTCCTGGGACTTATGTTTCTTCTTCTCCTCTCTCACAGATGGAGGGGGTCAGAGCATAGAGATTTGTTCTGCTCATTTTTGGGCCCAAAAACAACCAAGGTCAGAAGTGACCATGCCACAATCTTAGGATATCAAGAAGTAAAAAAACTTATTTGTCTATACATTAAGCCCAACTGACAGAAGCAAAGTGAGCTGTCTTGTCAGATTTCCTGAAACGTCCACAAAATACGCTGTAGAGACAGGAGAGGTCCCGAACCAAAGATTAAATGGGCTTCACAACATTGCTTCAGCAGATAAAAAATGAAATGCACTCCACAGTCTGCACATCATTCGTTAAAACAGCTGGTAACTCAGATGGCAAACATACAGGGTGAATAAAAATTTGTGCACTCTGACTTCGCAGTGCTGTCCCTCACATTCTGGCAAAAGTCTGTCACAACATTTTGTCTTGTGCATATTTCTGGCAGTAAATGGACATTAAAGATTGGCAATCTGGCAATACTATAATCACACATATGGTAGGTACCTCTGTCAGCATATAGCAGAGGTTCTGTGCAGCTGGTGCAGTGGATAGTGTTTTGGGTTAGCATGCAGGAAGTCAAGGGTTCGATTCTGGATCGGCGCTTATGTGTTTTTATTTGCCAGTTTCATTCTGTTATGTTGTACTGTAGTATACACCATTTCATAAGCCTCATGTTTCTGATATTTACACAGTATATGTCTGGAAATCATTTGCAAAGCATATTGATGGCCTTACTGATGACATAAGGTCATCACAAATAAAATGGACCTGTACTTGGCAAGAATAGTAGTTGGTACTAATCAATGAGACCACTGGAATACCTGTATAGTAGATGCAGTGGTGTGAAACAACTCACATCCACAACATGCAAAGGCTTCTTTAAAAGCTGATCAATGAAAACAATTGTACTTCCATTTCTGTGCTCAAAATATGAAAGCATAAATGTTTTGTAGAAGACCTACTGTAACAACTGTATGATAATTATGAGTCCCGATACCTTACCATGCAGATTACATTTAGCAAATAAACACATTCACCTTGACTCAGAATTGACCCTCGATCTCCTGCATGCCAACCCAAAATGCTGTCCACTACACTAACTTCACAGCACTACTCCTATATGCTGAAAGAGGTAGTTACCGTACATGTGATTACAGTGTTGCCAGATTGCCAATCTTTATCGTCGATTTATTGCCAGAAATAACACAGGATGAAATTTTGGTTGGTTGGTTGGGTGTGGGATTGAAGGGACCAGACTGCTAAGGTCATCGGTCCCTTGTTCCAAGATAAAATCACACGAAATAAAAACTGTCAGTCGTTAAAAACGGAGAACTGAGACAAGGGACGACACAATACAAGAAAAACAGACAAAGACCAGACAAACGGAACTAAAATCACACCGAGTGTGAAGGTGGTTGGCCGACCATGAAAATAAGGAAAAGCCAACCACCAAATGACATTAAAACCCACAGTTTAAAACCACAGGCCAAAGGCCCAAGTCAATACAGGAAATAAAAGGACAAACACTCAAATCATACGATAAAAACCCCCTGCCCGAATAAAACTCAACACGAGGTCCGCCATAGCAATGTCATCACATAAAAGGGCAGGGAGGGTATCAGGCAGCGCAAACGTCTGCCTGAGTCCTGTTAAAAGCGGGCAGTCCACCAAAATGTGGACCACCGTCAGAGCTGCCCTGCAGCGACATAGCGGTGGGTCCTCCCGGTGCAACAAATGGCCGTGCGTCAGCCACGTGTGGCCAACGCGCAGCCGGCAGAGGACGACAGAGTCCCTCCGAGAGTCCCGCATGGAGGAGCGCCACACACCGGTCGTCTCCTTCACCGCCCAAAGTTTGTTGGGCGTGGGCAGGGTGCGCCACTCGTCACCCCAGGCACCAAGCACTTTCTGGCGCAAAAGCGACAGGAGATCACACTCCATAAGGCCGAGTTCCAGAGCCGGTGAACTCACTGCCTGTTTAGCCAGCGTGTTAACCCGCTCATTGCCCGGGATGCCGACATGACCTGGGGTCCAAACAAAGACCACGGAGCGGCCGCAACGGGCAAGAGCATGGAGCGACTCGTGGATGGCCATCACCAGACGGGAACGAGGAAAGCACTGGTCAAGAGCTCGTAAACCACTCAGGGAGTCACTACAGATGACAAAGGACTCACCTGAGCGGGAGCGGATATACTCTAGGGTGCGATAGATGGCAACCAACTCGGCAGTGTATACACTGTTCCCGGGTGCCAGCGACCGTTACTCACAATGATCCTCTAGAGTAAGAGCGTAACCAGTGCGACCAGAGACCATCGAACCGTCGGTATAGGCCACGGCAGATCCGGGAAACTCGGCAAGGAGAGAAACAAAGCGGCGGCGGAGGGCCGGAGGAGGGACCGAGTCTTTCGGACCCTGTGCCAAATCCAGCCGAATGCATGGTCGGCGCACACACCAAGGGGGCAGACGGAGATTGGCCCGGAAAATAGGCGGGAGAGGAAAAAAACTCAATCCCACACAGTAGAGCCCGGATGCGAACCGCGATCGTACACCCTGACCGGGGGCGCCTGTCTGGAAGATGGACGATCGAGTGCGGGAACAGGTAGTTGGGATGCCCTGGCAAGCTACAAACGTGGGCAGCATAAGCGGCCAGAAGTCGGTCGCGCCGGATCCGCAATGGAGGAACACCAGCCTCGACAAGTAAGCTGTCAACAGGGCTTGTCCGAAATGCTCCTGTGGCGAGTCGGATCCCGCAGTGATGGATGGGATCCAGCAACTGCAATGCTGATGGCGATGCCGAACCATAAGCCACACACCCATAATCAAGGCGGAACTGGATCAGCACTTGATACAGCCGGAGAAAGTTGGACCGATCGGCACCCCATCCGGTGTGGCTAAGGCAATGGAGAGCGTTTAAATGCCGCCAGCATGTTTGTTTAAGCTGCCTAATATGAAGCAGCCAAGTCAACCGGGCATCAAATACCAGTCCCAAGAACCGATGCGTCTCTACCACAGCAAGAGGTTCACCGTCAAGGTAAAGGCGTGGCTCAGGGTGAACCGTGCGACGCCGGCAGAAATGCATAACGCAGGTCTTAGCGGCCGAAAACTGGAAGCCGTGCGCTACAGCCCACGACTGCGCCTTGTGGATAGCGCCCTGCAGCTGGCGCTCAGCAACTGCAATGCCAGCGGAGCTGTAGTAGAGGCAGAAGTCGTCTGCATACAATGAAGCTGCGACGGACGATCCCACCGCCTCAGCGAGCCCATTGATCGCAATTAAAAACAGGGAGACACTGAGGACAGACCCCTGTGGGACCCCGTTCTCCTATGGGACGCAGCAACTTGCACGCGGAAGGAACGAGACGACAGAAAATTCTGAATAAAAATCGGGAGCGGGCCCCTAAGACCCCACCCATGAAGTGTGGCCAGGATGTGATATCGCCAAGTCGTATCGTACGCCTTCTGCATGTCGAAGAAGACGGCAACCAGATGTTGGCGGCGTGCAAAGGCTGTACGGACGGCAGACTCTAGGGAGACCAGATTATCGACGGCAGAGCGGCCTTTACGGAACCCACCCTGAGACGGAGCCAAAAGGCCTCGAGACTCGAGGAGCCAACTCAACTTCCGGCTCACCATACGTTCTAGCAACTTGCAAAGAACGTTGGTGAGGCTTATGGGGCGGTAGCTGTCCACCTCCAGCGGGTTCTTGCCAGGTTTCAACACGGGGAGGACGATGCTTTTCCGCCATTGAGACGGGAACACACCCTCAACCCAGATGCGGTTGAAAACATCTAGGAGGCGTCGCTGGCAATGCACAGAGAGATGTTTCAGCATCTGGCTGTGGATGCGGTCTGGCCCAGGAGTCGTATCAGGGCAAGCAGATAGTGCACTCTGGAATTCCCAGTCGCTGAAAGGAGCATTGTACGACTCCGCGTGGCGCGTGTGAAAGGAAAGCCTCCAACTTTCCAACCGCTCTTTCCGAGAGCGGAAGGCCAGTGGGTAATTCGTAGATGCGGAACACTGAGCAAAATGCGCTGCTAACCGGTCCGCAATCATGTCGGAGTCAGGACACACCACTCCATTCAGCGAAAGCCCAGGGACAGAGACAGGCGGCCAATAGCCATGGAGTCGCCTAATCTTAGCCCAAACCTGCGATGCAGAGGTACGGACGCCAATGGTGGAAACATACCGTTCCCAGCACTCCTGCTTCCGTTGGCGAATAAGGCGTCGGGCACGGGCACGGAGCTGTTTAAAAACGATGAGGTTCTCCAAGGACGGGTGCCGCTTATGGCGTTGAAGAGCCCGCCGGCGATCTCTAATCGCCTCTGCGATCTCGGGCGCCCACCAAGGCACAGTCCTCCGCCGAGGGGACCCGGATGAACAGGGAATCGCAGATGCCGCCGCAGAAACGATGCCGGTGGTGACCGACTGAACCACCGCATCAATGGTGTCATGGGAAGGAGGTGCGATAGTGGCGAGAGAGGAGAACAAGCCCCAATCAGCCTTATTCAGAGCCCATCTGGAGGGGCGTTCAGAAGAGTGACGCTGTGGTAGTGACAGAAAGATGGGGAAATGGTCACTACCACATAAGTCGTCATGGACACTCCAGTGGATGGATGGTGAAAGTCCGGGGCTGCAGATAGAAAGGTCGATGGCCGAAAATGTGCCATGGACTACGCTGAAATGTGTCGGCTCTCCCGTGTTTAAGAGGCAGAGGTCAAGCTGCGAGAGAAGAGTCTCGACATCTCTACCCCGGCCAGTAATCGCGGCGCTACCCCACAGGGGGTTATGGGCGTTAAGGTCGCCCAGTAACACAAAAGGAGGAGGCAGTTGTGCTATCAATGCAGCCAACACATGACGCGAGACATCACCATCTGGCGGAAGATACAAACTGCAGACAGTAATAGGCTGAGGTGTCCACATCCTTACAGCGACAGCCTCTAAAGGTGTGTGAAGAGGTACACATTCGCTATAAACAGAGTTAAGGATGTAGACGCAGACTCCACCAGATACCCTCCCATAAGCTGCCCGGTTCTTGTAATAACCCCGATACCCACGTAGGGCAGGGGTCCGCATTGCCGGAAACCAAGTTTCCTGTAGGGCAATGCAGAGGAAAGGGTGACTGCTGATGAGTTGGCGAAGCTCAGCAAGGTGGTGGAAAAAAGCGCTGCAGTTCCACTGGAGTATCGCTTTGTCCATGTCCGAAAAAGGCGTGAAGGGGCCGAGGAGGCAGATCACGTCACTGGGTCACCTGCTGCCACCGATGGAGGACCAGTACAATCTGCTTCCATGGTGTCTGAGGGTCCGGCGAGATCCAGGTCCTCAGCGGACGCCCGGATCTCCACCTTATCCTCGGACGCAGAGCCTGTAGGGAGCAGTGGGGTGGATGCCACCGCGTGTTCCTTGGCCTTAGAGGTCTTCTTCTTCGTCTTGTCTCTCTGGTCCTTGGGTTTCATTGGCTGGGAGGGCTCCAGCGAGACAGTCTCCGGGACGGAGGAGGAGCGGGAAGCCCTGCGACCAGCCGCTGGTCTGCTTTTCTTCCATTGGCTGACGTCACCCTTCCCAGAGGCGGAAACCTGGGAAGGAAGGGACCCAAGGGACCCTTTCCGTGCTATTTGAGCCGGGGAAGTTTGAGGCTTCCCCAGCTTAGAAGTGGGGACTGATGTCCCCGATGGTTGGGGGGTTGCTGCTCCTGAGGCAGGTAGTGCAGGAGCAGCAGGGAGTGAAGTGCCCCCCACCATCAAGGGGGCAGGTGTAGCGTTCCGGCTCTGAGAGGTGGCAGTCTGAGGGAGAGCTAATGGGGCCATAACAGTAGTAGCCGTGGCGTAAGAGGCAGTCATTCGAACAGGATGGAGGCGTTCGAACTTCTGCCTGGCCTCAGTGTATGTCAGGCGGTCCAGGGTCTTATACTCCATGATTTTGCGCTCTTTCTGGAAGATCCTGCAGTCCGGCGAGCAAGGCGAGTGGTGCTCTCCGCAGTTTACACAGATGGGAGGCGGAGCACATGGAGTATTGAGATGTGATGGGCGTCCACAACCTCGACATGTGAGGCTGGAAGTACAGCGGGAAGACATATGCCCGAACTTCCAGCACTTAAAGCACCGCATTGGGGGAGGGATATACGGCTTGACGTCACAACAATAGACCATCACCTTGACCTTCTCAGGTAAAGTATCACCCTCGAAGGCCAAGATGAAGGCACCGATGGCAACCTGCTTATCCCTTGGACCACGATGTACGCGCCGGACGATGTGAACACCTCGCCGCTCTAAATTGGCGCGAAGCTCGTCATCGGACTGCAATAGAAGGTCCCGATGGAATATTATGCCCTGGACCATATTAAGACTCTTATGGGGCGTGATTGTAACCGGAACATCCCCCAGCTTGTTACAATCGAGTAACCGGCGGGACTAGGAGGACGACGCCGATTTGATCAAAACCGAGCCCGAGCGCATTTTGGACAAGCCCTCCACCTCCCCGAACTTGTCCTCTAAGTGCTCGACGAAGAGCTGAGGCTTCATGGATGTAAAGGATTCACCATCAGCTCTCGTACACACCAGGTAGCGGGGCGAGTATGGTTCGCTGGCATCCTTAGTCTTTCGTTCCTCCCATGGTGTAGCCAGGGAGGGGAACGATTTGGGGT
Organism: Schistocerca gregaria; assembly: GCF_023897955.1. Lineage (NCBI taxonomy): Eukaryota > Metazoa > Arthropoda > Insecta > Orthoptera > Acrididae > Schistocerca > Schistocerca gregaria. The sequence continues at coordinate 520,264,225 of NC_064924.1, forward strand.
CATATGTAGTTACGTTGTATTGAGCCCTGGAACGCTTAGAGACTGCTGGCGGCTGGCCGCCAGCAAGAGATGATGTACCACGCTTCATTGCGGGTCATCCGCCCTGATGCCACCTACTCCGACCAAGGGCCCTCCCCACGGGCGCCACCCAGCCTCAGCAACGACCACCTGGCAGGATGGCCATTGCCGGGAGTCCCAATGCCCCAAGGAGATAGGCATCTACTCCTTGGCATACGTGGGGAGTTAACGGCGCTGGCATCAGCAGAGCGATCCCTGTGTAGTCAGGGGGCTACAACCAACAGGGTACATGGCGGCCCCACCACAACGGACTGGCTACCGTGCTGGATTTCAGGTGATGTAGTCCAATATCGTCATTGGCGCATAAAGCGACACAGCATAGCAGACTGCAATAAACTGCACCCAAGAACAAATCCACGCCCAAGAGATGGTAGGTGAGCGGGACTGCTAAGCGATGACGACAAACCTGGCTAGAGATGGTAATGCATGATGGACACATCGCTCCTTGTAAGGCGCCCTTCCCCAATCGGCTCGCTGTTCGGAAAATTTAGAAGGATGGAGGTCAAACCCGTTAGGGGACCATCTCACAAGGCCAAAACGTTTGAGACTCCTTTTAGTCGCCTCTTACAACAGGCAGGAATACCGTGGGCCTATTCTTACCCCGTACCCCCGAACCCACAGGGGGGGGGGGGGATGAAATTTTGTGAGTGACATTTTTGTATTGCTAATAGGTAAGGAAATGCTCTGTAAAGTTCAAATGTACAAATTTTTCTTCAACCTGTATATGAGAACATAATTGGTTCAAAAAAGGCATTTGGTCAGGAAATGGTGAACAATCAATGTCTGATGACAATGAGCACAAAGTGGCAGGGGATTATCATTTAACAAAAAGCAATGGATAAATGACAATGCCAAGTGCACAACCTAGCTAAAAATGACCTCGTGGCAAGGGGACCTAGATGAGGTTGGCCAAGCTGCTGCTGGGAGTAGTTTAATTCCCCAGAGCTTGTGCACATGAAGAGAAGACCAGTGGTGATGCCAAAGCGACACCACCTGCCGACAGACAGAACACGGAGATCACTGAAGGGATGAAAGAGCTAGTGAACAAGGTAGGAGGACTGCAGTCTTGGGGCAGCAGCATCAGCAGGCTCAATTCCTGTCAGACTGATGTGACCAGGAACCCACAAGGACACCACTGTGGCTTCCTCAACAGTGAGCAAATGGAAGTGTTCTTGGACCTGATGCACTAAGGGATGGACTGAGTACAGCACACAGAGGCTCTGAAGGGCGCTGAGAGAATCAGAGCATATGACACAATTAAAAAGCCTGTGCTGCCGGATGTATTGAGTGGCCTGATAGAGGGGAAGAGCTCTGCTGTAAATGTCGAACATGAGCAGTGTTCTGGAAGCTGGTACCGAATATGATCAATCCCAATGATGAAGGCACACTCGACAGCACAGTCTGTCTTAGAGCCATCAGTGTACACGAAGATGTTGTCACTAAGTTGTGTGCGAAGTCAAGAAACTTTCTGCGATAGATCAAATCTGTAATAGTTTCCTTATGAAAAGAGTGAAGTCCGAGATGAACACAGGCCACCACACAAAACAAAGTTGGTGAAGAGTTCAAACACATAAGGAATGTGGCAGGTAGCATGAAGTTAGCTGGAATAGGAGCTAAAAGCGAACTACAGGAGGTAACAGAGAAGATGGATGGGCCCCATACTGGTGGTCAAGGTAGCCATGAAGAAAAAAGTCATTGGATGGGTAGCTGTGCACGGCAGACAAACTTAACGTGTACCTATGGAGGAGAACATCACGCCAGTATCATAGCGGTAGTTTGGCAGCTTCCACTTACAGACTCTCAACCGGGCCAAACAGATTTTATTAAGACAGCATAAGATGGGTGTGCGTGCAGATGAACAAACAAAACACCCATAGCCTAGTTTCGAATGGACAAGGGACCAGTAAAACAGAGGAGGGTGGTCCAATCCATTCCCCAGGAAGTACCGCTTAGAACACATAGTACATAAGAGGAGGAGGAGGAGGAGGAGGAGATTAGTGTTTAACGTCCCGTCGACAACGAGGTCATTAGAGACAGAGCGCAAGCTCGGGTGAGGGAAGGATGGGGAAGGAAATCGGCTGTCCCCTTTCAAAGGAATCATCCCAGCATTTGCCTGAAGCGATTTAGGAAAATCACGGAAAACCTAAATCAGGATGGCCGGAGACGGGATTGAACCGCCGTCCTCTCGAATGCGAGTCCAGTGTGCTAACCACTGCGCCACCTCGCTCGGTTAGTACATAAGAGAAACTGGGTACAGCGTGGGACCAGGTAAAAAAAAAAAAAAGTCTGGTATTCCCACAGAAAACTGTTCACGACATGGATTGACAAAGTAACAAGAAGGTCAATTGCTGAATGGCACACTCGAAATTCACATTTTACATTGGTTAGTAGATTGTGAGATTTGAGCCACCATACCAACCAGCCACAAATCATATATTCCATCACCTCGCAAACACAGCTGGTGAGGGAAATAGGGTGGTTATTAGAAGGAAGGTGTTTGTCCTTACCAGTATGGGTGTGACAGAGTCACATTGGCATCTGGGAAACTTTCCATCTGCATACATGTGATTGTTTGTACGAAGGAGAAAGTGCTTGTCTGCAAGAGAAAGGTGCTGCAACATCTGAATGTGAACATTGTTTGGCCCTGGAGCGTAACATCAGGATGAAAGACCATGATCTCAGCTCCCTCACAGTGAAGGCGGCACTGTAACGATCACAATTCTGAGAGTAGCCTGCTCCACTCATTTCTGAGGGAAGAAGGTGGGGTGATAGTGGGTGTAGCTTGAAACCTCCAAAAAATAGCAAACCAAGGTACTGGAGATAGGTGTAGGATCCACAATGACATCACCTGGTCAGGTCGGAAATCTGGGAACTGACCTTGGTTCCACAGAACCGACGGAGGTTGCCCCATACAAGAGAAGCAGGAGTGAAACCGTAAAAAGAACTAGTAAATGACATCCAGCTAGTGTTTTTGATATTGCGAATAATGCAACAACACTGCACACACAACTATTTATAACAAGTACAGTTTGCCATGGTGCTTCCGAGTGCAAATCACATCATGGCATACCTCAGACCACCAAGGGATTGGTACAAGGCATGGTAATGATGAAATGTGAAGTATAGAACATTCTGCGGCAGTAAGGATAAAGTTCATGATGTACTCTATCTGGTCATCACAATTGAGGAAATGTTGTTCATTGAAGGTTGCCAGTGACGAAGAAAGCCTCCACTCAACCTTAGAAAGCTGCAACTTGGGTTTCAGGTAGGCATGGGAGGAGTCAGCAAACGGGTAGAACATGGGAAATGGTCGCTCGAGTAGTGTCAGAGAGAAAGGGCCACTTGAGATGATGGGCAAGTTGGGAATTGGAGACCAATTGTTCCAAATGGGAATAGGTATGTGTGGAGTCTGAAAGGAACATGGGTGCTCCAGTGTTAAGACAGACGAGGTTGAGTTGATTGAGAAAATCAGTCAAGAGGGCACCTGTCTGACAGGCTCTTGAAGAACTCCAAAGGGGATGCTGTGCATTAAAGTCACGAAGCAACACAAAGGAGCGACGGAGTTCCCCAATAAGATGGAGGAAGTCTATCCTGGTGACAATAAATGATACAAGGATGTAAACAGTACGGAGAGAAAATGTGAAATGAGGAAGGAAAATGCAGACCGCAACAGCTTGCAGTCATTTCGGATGAGCAGCATGACCCCCCATGAGATAGAATGCCTCCCTTAGGGGGTGGGGGTGGGGGTGGGGGGGGTGGGGGTGGGGGGGGGGGGTTAGGCCAGAGTGGACTAGAAGGAAATACAAGAGGTCAAAGTGGTTGCAGGGATGCACTAAAGTTGCATCAACCCCTTTCATGACATGGGCTTGAAAATCACAACTGGTCTCCAAAAGCAAAATTCCATTATGTAAACAACAGCAAGATTTCACAGGGCCTACAATTTCATCAACACTTTTCTGAATAATGAACTGATTAACCGTAGCAAAGGACTGACCTCCTTTAGTAAGTGACACCATGAGGAACCGAAGTGTAGCTGAGAGATTATTTGAATCTTTAGCCTCATTCTGTTTATGTTTAGTAGGTGTAGACTGAGATGGTGATTGGCTCATTTTGAGAAGATTCCTTATGATTGCCAAAATCTCCAATGGTGTGCTCCTACCAACTGAGGGAGGGATTCCACACCTCGCAAATTCCCCTAATATCACACCCATGTTCACTATGGGAAGGGAAAAAGAATAGCAGGAGGATAGATATGGGAAACGTGCTGAAAAGGCTGGGCAACCGTGGTAGCCAAGCCTGAAATCACCCAAAGAGTGGTGAGGCACTTGCAGGGGTGCCACACAGAGAGAATAGGCTGCAAGATCTGGAACCGAAAGAGAGCGGGCAACCCTGGGGCTACAGGTGGGCAATGAAAAAGTGAGGGGAGGGGGGGGGGGGGGGGCACTTCTTTGGCTGGGAAGTGGGAGTAGCACCTGACGGGAAGAGAGTGGGAACTGCGGGAGAGGAGAGGAGGATTGGACCGGTGTATGGCAAAAGTTGAAGTCATCGACACAGGGTGGAGCTGGTCATATTTTTGATGAGCCTCAATGTAAGATAGACAATCCGCTTACTGATACTCTTATATCTTCCGTTAGTTCTTGCAAGCTGGCCAACCTGGTGACTGTGTAGAGTGACGCTCATGACGATTTTCACACACAAGTGGCGGTACACAGAGGCTCCCCTCATGGAATCATTGTCCACAGACACCACACAGAGAGTCCCCCCGTATATCGGGAAGACACGTGCCCAAAACACAAGCATTGAAAGCCTTATTGACAGTGGGATGTATGGCTTCATGTCACACTAATAAGACATAACCCAGACCTCCCTCGAAAACCGAATGAAGGTGCCAGTATCAATGCAGTTGTCCTTATCACCTTTCTGCACACGTCAAACAAAATGGACACCACATCGTTCCAGATTAGCCTAGAGTTCCTCATCAGTCTGAAGGATGAGTTGCCTATGAAACATGACACTGGACCATATTCAGAGACAGGTGATGTGTAATAGACACCAAGACATCACCAAGCACAAAGAGCTGCAACTTGGGGGAGGGGGGGGGGGGGGATGGAGCTGATCACCAGGGATCCTGACCACATCTTACTGATAGACTCCACTACACCAAATGTGTCTTACATATTTTCCACAAAAAAACTGTAGCTTTGTGGTAGTAAATTTGTCCTTGTCCATCCTAGTACAGGGGAAAGTGTTTCACCCCAACATGGTGAGCCTGACAGTCCTTCCAGCATGTAACCAGGGAAGGGAAGGCTGTAGGAGAATAATAAGACACATTCAATGATCTGTTACCACTCAAAGAGGCGGCCGGATTTTTGGAGCTTGATGTGCTTCAAGTGCAAAGCATCTGCCCTGATACCACCCACTCCCATCAAGGGCTCTCCCAATGGGTGCTATCCAGCCACAGCAAGGGCCATCTGGCATGGCAGCCATTGCCAGGAATTCCTATGCTTCAGAATGACAAGCAACCCTCCTAGGCATATATGGGGTGGCAATAGCTCAAGTATCAGAAGTGTGATCTCTGTGTTGCCAGGGGCCCCACCCAGATGGGTACATAACAGCCCCACCACATGTACTGGCTACACATGCTGGTGACCTAGCAAGACAGAAGGTAGCTAAAGCGGGGGAGACAGAGAGGAAGGAATGGGGAGAGAAATCCATGCTATGGTCGACACTAGGGAGGGAGTTGTTCTTCAAATCACTCACACTATAGATAGAAAATTAAGAAGGTCAAACCTCAAAGAGGGACCAAAAAGGATGAAAGGGAAAGCAATGAGAACCAAATCCATAAGGACTACAGAAAACCAGGTAGATAGAAAGGTCAACATAAGTAAAAAAACCAAGAGAGGGGGAGGAGGGGGCAGAGCAGTGGTGTAGGAGTGAGGAGCAAGGATGGGGAAGTAGGGGCAAGGGGGAGGAAATGCAGCCTGGGAAGGAAGACAGGACTGCAACAGCTTGTGGCCCTGTGGGAGTTACAAACTTACAAAAGAGCCATGAGCACCGTTGGGAACGGTAGATAAGAAAGAGGTCAACGGTCAACTAGGTTTACTGGGAGAATTTTGGGGAAGAGTGGTTCATCTGTAAAGGAGAAAACATATACAACACTAGTGCAACCTGTTCCTGAGTACTGCTCAAGTGTTTGGGATCCATATCAGGTCGGATTAAAGGAAGACATCAAAGCGATTCACAGGTGGGCTGCTCGGTTTGTTATCGGTAGCTTCGAACAACACGCATCTGTTACAGTGATGCTTCGGGAACTCAAATGGGAATCCCCAGAGGGAAGACCACATTCTTTTTGAGGAACACTATTGAGAAAATTTAGAGAATTGGCATTTGAAGCTGACTGCAAAATAATTCTATCACCGCCAAAATATATTTCACCTAAGGACCATGAAGATAAAATATGAGAAATTAGGGCTCATAAAGAGGAATACAGACAGCAGTTTTTCCCACACTATTTGTGAATGGATCAGGAAAGGAAATGAGTGGCAATTCTACAGGGTACATCCCACCGTGCACCCCGGAAGGTGGCTTGTGGAGCATGTACATAGTTATAGAAGTAGACACTGAGTTTTGTGTTAAAGGTGGATTTACACTCACTGCTGTACCGTGCCACGTACTGGCCACATCTACTACACAAGTTAAGTGTTTGTCTTCATTAATGATAATGAACAGTTTGTTCAGAATTTTAACACATTTCTTTACTGTTTTAGAGCTTAATGTCACTACCCTCTAGATGTGACACAAAACATTGGACCATAGCCATAAAATAAAAATCACCAAGGGCACAAGTGCCGCCATGAAAGCCTGCACTGTACGATGAATATTATTTGCAAACTCCTTGAACACACTCAGCACAATGGCTGTGGGGGCTAGCTGAACTGAAATGAATGGAATATACCAGACTAACAGTGACAGCTTTCCTTAACTGGCAATGTAGTCTGACTTTGTTAGCAGTGAGCACTGGGCTTAGCATATCATCTGCTTTTGTGTATGAACATGCAGCATGTGCAGTTAAAAACACACACAACAATACTCAGCGCAGCAAAGATAACGCAGAATGGTGACAATGATACTAGTGTATTCTGGTCTAAGGTTAGTACTGAACTGAAACAAGTGAACATTGGTCCAAAGTTTTACTCTGCCTGCAACTTACTGTGAATCTGCTGCTCACGCAAGCTGTTGAACCAAGAGTCTTCCTTTAGTTAATAGTTTAATTATAGTTAGTTTTAGGGTGTTTGATGTAGTCATTAGCAAACAAGAGTAAAGGTAGAAAAAATGAGCTAAGTGCACTTAATGGGGTCTATAATGAGGAAAAAAAAAAAAAAATTTTCAAAATAAAAATCACTTTTTAATATTCCAGGTTTATCATTATAATCGATTCATCTTTTCTTTCTTGATTTATTGTGTTTTTCAATTCAAGCCCACTTTCTTGCCCTTAAAGGAGTGTTGCATTCCAGAAAATTCTTCATACAACAGTTATTTTGGAGCATGTGAGCACAAGTAATCAATATTTATGAATTATGCATGCACCCTTCTAACAACTTCAAAATGCAGTTATTTACTAGTTACTCACGACTTTTTGCTGTTGAAGAATCACTCAGTGATGAGTGTGCCAAGGTGTTCTGAGACTCTGATCCTTGCAGCTGTGAATCAAGTATTTTCTGTGGGTAGGGAGAATGTCGCCATGGTGATCCTCTTTCAGGGGAAGTATGATGGTTCCCAAGTTCTGTATAATCACCGTACTGTTCTTTCTCTGCCTGTGTATCTGACAGTTCATTCTCTACACCCTGTTGAATGTCAAATACACACTGTTAGCATGAATTCAAATTTTTAGACTTACAGACACAAATATATATTTTACAACCTGTAGCTCTCACTTACAGAGTCATACTGTGAAACCGCTGCATCCAGGGATGTCAACAGTACAGCAGTAAATAGAAATATGTAATTCATCATTCCTGAAACACAAAAATCTTATATCTCATATGACAACAGTAAAAATCCAAATAAATATTTTTCTGGCTCTTACGGGAATATTCTGTTCTAATTACGTATCATTATTCAGTTTGTAGAAAGAAATAATTAAGTCAATAAATCTCTACCGGTTATAATGATATGGAAAAAACTGAATTCAAAATTAACATGTGAGCACACAAGCTAGCTCTTTAGGTAGAAAAGAATTGTCCTTTCATACAAAGAAGAATTATTCTTGTGATCGTGTCACACACTGCACCAAACAATGGATCAAATTGTGAGTGATTACACCACCAAGGTGTACCCGGGACCAAACGTCGATGTACAAGAACTGAAGGAGGCTGGATGGTTTGACATTAATTTCTACAGGTTATGCTTGTTGTCCATGTTCTTTAGTTCACAGTCAACTTTTTACTATGTTGGTTCACAAGACCTTAGTGTTTTTTGATAAGTTTAATAAAGACAACAGATACATATAACAGAGTCCTTTAATCATTAATAATATATTCTCCTTCGTTATTTACAACAGTCTGCCACTGCTGGGGTAACTTTTCAATTCCATGACTATAGAAATCATGTGGTTTTGAGGCAAAGAACTCATCAAGCCATATTCGGAGCACATTTTCGGCCGAAAGGAAGTTCCTTGAAGGTTTTTCAACAGAGAGCGGAAAAGGTGTTCACGTGAATAACATGGGTTTGGAATGATTTCCCAACCCAAATTCCATATAGTGTGGTTTTTTTTTGTCAGTCTAGCAGAATGCAGGTGGGCATTATTGTGGAGTAGTATCAGTTCACGCAGTCTTCCTGGTCATTGCTCTTGGATTATTGTGTCTGCGAAACATTAGTTGTTGACAATAAATGCTAGCAGTAATGGTTACACCTCAGGGATGCAATTTGTTGCATACACCATTCTGCACCAGGTGCAAACAATCTTTTGTGGATGTATGCAGATCTTTCCACTCGCATTACTCCATACAGAGGGCATATCTTTCTGGATACCTCCACTGCTGTCACCCCTTTATTGAACTCAAACACAAGAATTTGATGGAAATGTACAAATTTCTCCCAATTGATTGAAATGTATAAATTTCTCCCAACTGGCATTTCATTTTTTAGCATCTCCACTAACACCTCCAAATGACAACATGTAAACTCAAACAGGAACAGTGAACTACAAATATAAAATGAGAATAAATAAATAAACCCATTGCAAGCGGAACACCAACATGCAAAAAAAAAAAGGCTGCGAATTTATGCACCAACTTAATAATATAAATTTATTGTTCTTTTGATTGTATTTTTAATGTTCATTTTGTATTGCTGATTTTAATATTCATTCAGCTGTTCCTCTTGCTGTTCACTTCATTGTTAGTTTTTATTGGTTCTCTTTACAGCTAATTTTTACTGGTTCTTTTACAGTCCAACATATTGCACATTTTGCTGTTCATTTTACTCCATATTTTATATCAAATTTGCATAAAATGAACTATTTTTTACCTTAAAAACAAATTAAATTGTAAATATCTTTCATTACAGACCACTGATGATGCTTTACCTCAATAAGGCAAAACGTGTCTGGTGGAAAAAAAAACATGCATTTTCTTGTAGTTGTAACAATGGACCAAAAATACCCTCAGGAATACTACATACCTTCTGTGGCAAATACTTAACACAGGGAATAGGAGAGTATTGTATTATTATTATTATTATTATTATTATTATTATTATTGATTTACAGACGGAAACTGGTATCAGTGACCATAAGGTGATTGTCGCAATAATGATTACCAAAGTAAAATGCTCAAGTAAAACACGTAGAAAGATTTAAATATTCATTAAACTACACTCCTGGAAATGGAAAAAAGAACACATTGACACTGGTGTGTCAGACCCACCATACTTGCTCCGGACACTGCAAGAGGGCTGTACAAGCAATTATCACACGCACGGCACAGCGGACACACCAGGAACAGCGGTGTTGGCCGTCAAATGGCGCTAGCTGCGCAGCATTTGTGCACCGCCGCCGTCAGTGTCAGCCAGTTTGCCGTGGCATACGGAGCTCCATCGCAGTCTTTAACACTGGTAGCATGCCGCGACAGCGTGGACGTGAACCATATGTGCAGTTGACGGACTTTGAGCGAGGGCATATAGTGGGCATGCGGGAGGCCGGGTGGACGTACCGCCGAATTGCTCAACACGTGGGACGTGAGGTCTCCACAGTACATCGATGTTGTCGCCAGTGGTCGCGGAAGGTGTACGTGCCCGTCGACCTGGGACCGGACCGCAGCGACACACGGATGCACGCCAAGACCGTAGGATCCTACGCAGTGCCGTAGGGGATCGCACCGCCACTTCCCAGCAAATTAGGGACACTGTTGCTCCAGGGGTATCGGCGAGGACCATTCGCAACCGTCTCCATGAAGCTGGGCTACGGTCCCGCACACCGTTAGGCCGTCTTCCTCTCACGCCCCAACATCATGCAGCCCGCCTCCAGTGGTGTCGCGACAGGCGTGAATGGAGGGACGAATGGAGACGTGTCGTCTTCAGCGATGAGAGTCGCTTCTGCCTTGGTGCCAATGATGGTCGTATGCGTGTTTGGCGCCGTGCAGGTGAGTGCCACAATCAGGACTGGATACGACCGAGGCACACAGGGCCAACACCCGGCATCATGGTGTGGGGAGCGACTACACTGGCCGTACACCTCTGGTGATCGTCGAGGGGACACTGAATATTGCACGGTACATCCAAACCGTCATCGAACCCATCGTTCTACCATTCCTAGACCGTCAAGGGAACTTGCTGTTCCAACAGGACAATGCACGTCCGCATGTATCCCGTGCCACCCAACGTGCTCTAGAAAGTGTAAGTCAACTACCCTGGCCAGCAAGACCTCCGTATCTGTCCCCCATTGAGCATGTTTGGGACTGGATGAAGCGTCGTCTCACGCGGTCTGTCGCGTCCAGCACGAAAGCTGGTCCAACTGAGGTGCCAGGTGGAAATGGCATGGCAAGCCGTTCCACAGGACTACATCCAGCATCTCTACGATCGTCTCCATGGGAGAATAGCAGCCTGCATTGCTGCGAAAAGTGGATATACACTGTACTAGTGCCGACATTGTGCATGCTCTGTTGCCTGTGTCCATGTGCCTGTGGTTCTGTCAGTGTGATCATGTGATGTATCTGACCCCAGGAATGTGTCAATAAAGTTTCCCCTTCCTGGGACAATGAATTCACGGTGTTCTTATTTCAATTTTCAGGAGTGTAGATAAAGAAGCAACAGTGTCATGCTACAACCAGGAACATGAAGCATTTAGCTCTGGGCAGGAGCACAAAGATGAGCTGTACCTGAAGTTCATAATAATTGTTGACCAAGTACTCACTAGATATGTACACATTAATACAGTTTATGACAGAAGGGAATCCATTGTATACAGTAGTTTCAAAGAAACATCTAGGGAAACAAGAAGACGTGTAATGTGCATAAAACAAGGCGTAGGACTATAGAGAAATGTTAAATGAGATGTGTTTGGCTTTCAAATGGGCAGGGCATGACACGTTCAGTGACTATCACAGCAGAATCTTATCAAAAGATATCTACAACACACACAAAAATTCTGGTCAGATTTAAAGACTGTTATTGGCACTTGAGTTAGTGTCCAGGCACTCAGGGATTACACAGAGACTGAAACTGAGAATAGCAAAGCAAAAATAAAAATGGTGAACTTCTTACTGAAATGTATAGGAGGATCCAGGAGTACTGTCCAGTTTAATTCTCAGCAATATTATAAAATTGATAGATTGCTATTCACCATAAGGATAACATGTTGAGGTGCAGACACGCAGACAATGGAAGCTTTTGGCCAAGTCCTTCATCGAAAATACACACACACACACACACACACACACACACACACACACACAGGGGGGAATGCGGAGGGATAATATGGCATGGATGGGAGGGAGGAGGTGAGAGGGATCAGTGCTGCCTGGCAGGGTGTGCAGGAGCTAGATGGTAACTAGACAAGGCTGCCACGCACTCTGTCAGGATGCTATGGGGAAAGTGGGGGTGGAGGGGGGGCAGCAGAGGGGAACATGGAGCAGTATAGGATAGGAGCAGAGGAGGGGAAAAGATGGGTTGGTGTATTGGCTGAGAGCGAAGCACAATGAGGGAAAGGGAATGTGAACTGGGACAATGTAACAGGACAGAAATTGTTGGGTGGAGGGTGCGGGGACAGCATGTTACCATAAGCTGAGGCTGGGATGATTTCAGGAACAGAGAACGTGTTGTAAGGATAAGTCCGAACAGTGCAATTCTCCCATGCATCACCAGCTTTTTTTAATCCTGCAGAAGGGAGTTATTCCTACAACAAATCCTCCACTCCTGCAATCATCCCAGCCTCAACCTACAGTACCCTACAGCCCCCACACCCCTCACAAAAGTTTCCACCCCCTCTGTCCTATCACCACCTCACAATTTACATCCCCTTACCTTCATCATACTTTGCTCTCTGCCAATACACCAACCGATCTTTTCCCCTTCTCTGCTCCTTTATGGCTCCCCCCCCCCCCCCTCCCTCTCCCACAGCATCCAACGCTGCAACTGGCAGCCTTGTCCAGCTACCATCTAGTCCATACATGCTCTGCCAGGCAGTGCCGACTCCTCTACCCCTATTCATACCCTGTTATCCCTCCTCCTTCCCTGATACCCTCCAGATTGCTGCTTGCATTCAATGTGATACCACTGCATTCTGGCCAGTGCAGCCACAGATGGCAGTCATATGTGAGTGAGGTGTGATTGCTTGTGTGAATGTAATGTGTGTGTGTTCTTTTCTTAGAAGGCTTTATCGAAAACCTTACTGTGTAAGAGTTTCTTCATTGTGCCTTTCTGCAACTAAACATTCTTCTTTACAGTGAGTACAAATACATCCTTTTCATGAAACCATATCAAAACTGATTGATACAAATATTAATGTCAGTGATGGTGATAAATGGCTGGAATTCTTAAAACTGAACAAAGTTCCAAGTTCTGATGGAATCCTTATCAGATTCTATACAGAATGTGTGGCCAAGTTAGTATTTCTTTTGACCGTAACTTACTGTAGATCCTGCAAACAAAAAACTGTTGCCAGGAGTTGGAAGAAAGCACAGCTTGAATCTGTCAACAAGGATATAAAAAAAAAGAACCATATAACTAATGTCCAACATATTTACACTCATTTGATGAATCTTATAGTATATTCGAAGTCCAAATTTCATGAAGTAATCTCTAACAGAATAATCTCCTCAGTGCCAAACAGCATGGATTCTGAGAACACTACTCATGCAAGACCCTACTCACACTTTCTTCAAATGAAATCCTGAAAGCTATGGAACAAGGCTATCAGTTAAATACAGTATTTCTTGACACCCAAGAAACATTTGACCCAGTAATAAACCTATGCTTATTATTGAAAGTACAGCATAATGGGATATCAGGTGGAACTTGTGGGTGGATTGAGGCTTTCTTGGTAGGAAAGATGCAGCATGTTGACTTGTGAGACACAGAGGAATGTATCTCCAAATGTGATTTTCAACTTTTTAAACTTAGTTCCATGGTAATCAGCTAAATGATGCATATCTCTCTCTCTCTCTCTCTCTCTCTCTCTCTCTCTCTCTCTCTCTCTCTCTCTCTCTGCATACCCCCAAGTTGCGAGTTTATTTTACAGACAGACAGACAGTAATATTGACACTTATGCTTTACTGTCTCAAATAAGTTCCTCTCAGTATTGGGATCCGCAAGACATATTGTCACTTATGTTCTTCTAACTGCTTACTTTATGCACAAAATTTGGAAACATGTTTAAACCCCAGCAGAGACCATTATCTGCCTGTTTTGCCTATCATCTTTTTCTTGCACTTGTGCACTATTTTTTTGTGTACTGAAAGAGAAACTGAGTGAGATGACACAATGGTTAGCATACTGGACTCCCATTCAGAAGGACGATGGTTCAAACCTGTGTCCGGCCATCCAGATTTAGGTTTTCTGTGATTTTCCTAAATTGCTGCAGGAAAATTGTGGTATGGTTCCTTTGAAAGGGCACAGCCCACTTCCTTCCCTAATCTGATGGGACCAATGACCTCGCTGTTTGGTCCCCTCCCCCAAGCCAACCAATCGATTGAAAGAGTAGTACATGTTTGTAGCAGGTAACAACAAGCCTTGTGACATTAAATGGGAAATGTCGCATCACATCTCACTGCAGAATCATTCGTTCGTCCGTCAGTTCTCGGGACAGTTTCTGTACTAAGTTTCAAGCAATTTCACTTCTCCTGTGGTATCAACAAGAGGAGAAATGCTAGACAAACCGATGGCTGTCCTTTGTAAGCATTGTCAATGCGGCCATATTGCTTTCATTGTCATGCCATATTTTGTTTATTTTCTTGAAGGATTCACTGTGCAGAGGTTAATGCCAGTATACACTCTCTGTTTGATTTAAAATTACTTAAAGAAGAAGGAAACTGGTTGATCTAGCGATGAATTAAAATTACCACAATGAAAGGAATTCAAAATTCAATAAAGGTAAGTCAAGTTAATATTGTTTTTATCTAGGAGATGGTCATTCATGGAGGTATAGACTGTTAATATTATTGACTTGGTTTCTATTCATTTTTTATTTATTTTAAAAATTACAGAAGAAAGGAATGGTCAAACCTCGTCTATAATACAAAACAATTTTGATATGGAAAGACTGTAGGAGGAAAGTGAAGAAGTGTATTATGAATTCAAAGTGTTTGGTTCAGGTTCATCAGATGATAACATACCAAAATGAAACACAGATTATTCACCACCACCACCACCACCACCACCACCAACAACAACAACAACAACAACAACAACAACTACTACTACTACTACTACTACTACTCTGAGGCCAAAGAAAAGGAGAACTGCAGTGCAACTTAACACATAACAATTACCAGAAAAACTAGCCAGTAGCATCGTGTATATTTCAAGAACTCAAAAGATTGTAAATGGCCATCCAGTTATTTTGTTATCGACACCTGCAGAGGACAAAATCAAAATGGTAATATGAGCACCATTTTCTTCACATTATATAAACTCTGAACACTCCCATGATACAGCAATGCTTCCCTAAGCCTTGCCACTCTTTGATGGAGTGTGATACAGCCCATGCCAGTACAGAGAGTGCTGAAAAAAATCTTTGTTGTTCAGACTGCTTCAAAACAAAGGCAGTATGAAGTCATTGAAATGGAATAGAAGGACTTCTGGATTTCAGTGCTATGCAGAAGGAAGGGTTGAAAAATACAAAAACTGACAAGGGAGGAAGTTAAGTACGTTCGCTTAAGGGGATGCAGCTTCAGTATCACAAATTGGTTTTAATCACATCTTTTTCAAACATTTCCATGATCAACAATTAAAATGTTTGCAAATTCAAGAAAATCTCAAAATTCTGATACAATCTTTGTGGAACCAAAGTACCATGGAGCACTAGCACTCCATGAGGAGAAAACGAAAGACCCCTTGGATCTTTGCCACATAAGCATATCAAGGAACAATATCACATATTTTACACAAGTCTTCAAGAAGAAAAAGCTGGAGATTCAAACCATGGTAGCAATGGTTGTAATGAATTTAGTGAGAAAATGAACATTGAGTTGTGATGTTGGTATACAAATACACTAATTTGCTTTTATTTTAACTGTTTTTAATATGAAAAATAACTTTTTATATTACATTTTCTCAGTCAAATATTTATATGCAAAGTGTAATATCTCTGTTTAGACTGACTCGCTTAGAATCATAATCATATATGTCCTTAAAATAGAAAGAAACTTCCACATGGGGAAAAATATATTAAAAACAATGAATCCAAGACTTACCAAGCGGGAAAGTGCCGGTAGACAGGCACAATAAAATAACACACACACACACACACACACACACACACACACACACACACACACACACACACACACACACATATATATATATATATATATATATATATATATATATATATATATCTCAAGACACAAGCAGACATATTTAAAGGCAAAGAGTTTGGGCAGAGATGTCAGTCAAGGCGGAAGTGCAGAGGCAAAGATGATGTTGAATGACAGGTGAGGTATGAGTGGCAGCAACTTGAAATTAGCGGAGATTGAGGCCTGGTGGATAACGAGAAGAGAGGATATATTGAAGGGCAAGTTCCCATCTCCGGAGTTTGGATAGGTTGGTGTTGGTGTGAAGTATCCAGATAACCCGGACAGTGTAACACTGTGCCAAGATGTGCTGGCCCGTGCACCAAGGCATGTTTAGCCACAGGGTGATCATCATTACCAACAAACACTGTCTGCCTGTGTCCATTCATGTGAATGGACAGTTTGTTGCTGATCATTCCCACATAGAAAGCATCACAGTGTAGGCAGGTCAGTTGGTAAATCACGTGGGTGCTTTCACATGTGGCTCTGCCTTTGATCGTGTACACCTTCCAGGTTACAGGACTGGAGTAGGTGGTGGTGGGAGGGTGCATAGGACAGGTTTTACACCGGGGGCGGTTACAAGGGTAGGAGCCAGAGGGTAGGGAAGGTGGTTTGGGGATTTCATAGGGATGAACCAAGAGGTTACGAAGGTTAGGTGGATGGCGGAAAGACACTCTTGGTGGTGTGGGGAGGATTTCATGAAGGATGGATCTCATTTCAGGGCAGGATTTTAGGAAGTCGTATCCCTGCTGGAGAGCCACATTCAGAGTCTGATCCTGTCCCAAGAAGTATCCTGTCACAAGTGGGGCACTTTTGGGGTTCTTCTGTGAGAGGTTCTGGGTTTGAAGGAATGAGGAAGTGGCTCTGGTTATTTGCTTCTGTACCAGGTCGGGAGGGTAGTTGCGGGATGCGAAAGCTGAATACTTCCCACCAGCACCAACCTATCCAAACTCCGGAGATGGGAACTTGCCCTTCAATATATCCTCTCTTCTCGTTATCCACCAGGCCTCAATCTCCGCTAATTTCAAGTTGCCGCCACTCATACCTCACCTGTCATTCAACATCATCTTTGCCTCTGCACTTCCGCCTTGACTGACATCTCTGCCCAAACTCTTTGCCTTTAAATATGTCTGCTTGTGTCTGTATGTATATATATATATATATATATATATATATATATATATATATATATATATATATATACAGAGTTCCAAGTTTACAAACATTTCGTGTAAACTCGTGAATACTATTTCACAGCTTCAGTTCCTTTCACCCATTACACAACCATCTCAGTTTTTTTTCCAACAACTTTCGTTTTATTTCCATTCCCGTTTTTCCCACAAAACCGATCATTTTTTAGCAGCTTCCCACAGGTTTACACGTTATTATTTCTTCATCAAACAATTGTTAGCCTCATTATCATAACCTGCCAACACATAACCAGTCCTTTGAATACATTTACACACATATTCTTCGAGATTTTATTCGATAAATTTTTTCGAATTTTATTTTTTCGCAAATTATTTTTTCGAAACTTTTTTCGAAAAAATTTTTTTGTCGAAATTTTCTTGAATTTCTCGAAATTTTCTTGAATTTCCCCACCCTTTAACGTGATCTGGAGACAACATAACTACCCAACCTTTGCACCCATTGTTGTTCACCAACCTAAGTTCAGCACATGATCAACATAGCTCATCTCAACCAACACTTTTTCGACTTTTTTCACACCTTTATCTCTCCCTATATAAATCTCTCTTTACTTTCACTTTAACCTCATATTACCCTTTCCACCTACCAATACCATGTCAACCTCACAACATCCCTACAACGACCCCATCAAATTTTATTTACATTCCCTCCGCAAACATGCCTTCACCCTAGCCAGATTACGCTCCCATATTTTATTTACTCAGGCTTGTCTGACATTTGGCATTACTCCCAAAGGCCTCACACTTAAAGTTCCCATCTCTGGCTGCAATCCTTCTTTCCATCAGTCCTTATACCAGTTCCAAACAGCACAATCCATAGCCCTCACCCGCCTAATCCTTCACCTATACATCGACTCGGCCAATGAACACACCCGTCAACTCCTATCCCAAATCAAAGTCCTCAATCTTTCCTCTCCCACATCCACACCGGCTGTACATAGCATCCTCCTACAGGCCAACCGCAAATTAGAACAACATGCCACCCTCCACCTCAAAAAACTATCCAATCTCCTGGTTTCCCACCTCCGGAAAGGCAACTCACTCACCCTCCACAACCTTTCCAACAAACCTCAACCTCCTCTCATTGCACACAGACCCAGTCTCTCCCATCTACTCAATCTCCCACTTCCAGCTCCACTCCCCCCAACACCTCAAAATTCTAGTCAACACAATCTGGAACCACAACACCCCAATTCAGTAGTTAACCTTTCCTCCAAACCCCTCTCCCAATCCGAAACCTCTGTCCTATCCAAAGGCCTCACCTTCAGCCCCACTCCCAGGTTCAACCAAACTGCCCTTGTCAAGGATTTACTGTCCTACACTCGTAGTCTCTGCTGGAAATATCACTTTGCCACGAAGAAAAACAATCCTGATCCCACTCCTAATGATCCAACTCCCCAAGACACTATCCAAATTGAACCCTGCCTGCAACAGTTCCGTCCTCCATCACAGCGGGACCCACCTCCTCTTCCTCAAAATCACCCTCTCCAAACCTTCCAGGAATTTCTCACTTCCAGCCTTGCCTCTCAATCCTTCTTGAAAAACCTTAATCCTACTCCCAACATCACCACAGCCGAATCCCAGGCTATCCGTGATCTGAAAGCTGACCGATCCATCATCATTCTTCCGGCTGACAAGGGTTCCACGACTGTGGTACTTGATCGTCGGGAGTATGTGGCTGAGGGACTGCGTCAGCTTTCAGACAACTCTACATACAAAGTTTGCCGAAGTAATCCCATTCCTGATGTCCAGGCGGAGCTTCAAGGAATCCTCAGAACCTTAGGCCCCCTACAAAACCTTTCACCTGACTCCATCAAACTCCTCACCCCACCGTCACCTCGCACTCCTACCTTCTACCTACTTCCTAAAATTCACAAACCCAAACATCCTGGCCGCCCCATTGTAGCTGGTTACCAAGCCCCCACAGAACGTATCTCTGCCTACGTAGATCAACACCTTCAACCCATTACATGCAGTCTCCCATCCTTCATCAAAGACACCAACCACTTTCTCGAACGCCTGGAATCCGTACCCAGTCTGTTACCCCCAGAAACCATCCTGGTAACCATTGATGCCACTTCCCTATACACAAATATCCCGCACGTCCAGGGCCTCGCTGCAATGGAGCACTTCCTTTCACGCCGATCACCTGCCACCCTACCTAAAACCTCTTTCCTCGTCACCTTAGCCAGCTTCATCCTGACCCACAACTTCTTCACTTTTGAAGGCCAGACATACCAACAATTAAAGGGAACAGCCATGGGTACCAGGATGGCCCCCTCGTATGCCAACCTATTTATGGGTCACTTAGAGGAAGCCTTTTTGGTTACCCAAGCCTGCCAACCCAAAGTTTGGTACAGATTTATTGATGACATCTTCATGATCTGGACTCACAGTGAAGAACAACTCCAGAATTTCCTCTCCAACCTCAACTCCTTTGGTTCCATCAGATTCACCTGGTCCTACTCCAAATCCCATGCCACTTTCCTAGATGTTGACCTCCATCTGTCCAATGGCCAGCTGCACACATCCGTCCACATCAAACCCACCAACAAGCAACAGTACCTCCATTATGACAGCTGCCACCCATTCCATATCAAACGGTCCCTTCCCTACAGCCTAGGCCTTCGTGGCAAACGAATCTGCTCCAGTCCTGAATCCCTCGACCATTACACCAACAACCTGAAAACAGCTTTCGCATCCCGCAACTACCCTCCCAACCTGGTACAGAAGCAGATAACCAGAGCCACTTCCTCATCCCCTCAAACCCAGAACCTCTCACAGAAGAACCCCAAAAGTGCCCCACTTGTAACAGAATACTTCCCGGGACTGGATCAGACCTTGAATGTGGCTCTCCAGCAGGGATACGACTTCCTAAAATCCTGCCCCGAAATGAGATCCATCCTTCATGAAATCCTCCCCACTCCACCAAGAGTGTCTTTCCGCCGTCCACCTAACCTTCGTAACCTCTTGGTTCATCCCTATGAAATCCCCAAACCACCTCCCCTACCCTCTGGCTCCTACCCTTGCAACCGCCCCCGGTGTAAAACCTGTCCTATGCACCCTCCCACCACCACCTACTCCAGTCCTGTAACCCGGAAGGTGTACACGATCAAAGGGAGAGCCACATGTGAAAGCACCCACGTGATTTACCAACTGACCTGCCTGCACTGTGATGCTTTCTATGTGGGAATGACCAGCAACAAACTGTCCATTCGCATGAATGGACACAGGCAGACAGTGTTTGTTGGTAATGAGGATCACCCTGTGGCTAAACATGCCTTGATGCATGGCCAGCACATCTTGGCACAGTGTTACACCGTCCGAGTTATCTGGATACTTCCCACCAACACCAACCTATCCGAACTCCGGAGATGGGAACTCGCCCTTCAGTATATCCTCTCTTCTCGATATCCGCCAGGCCTCAACCTCCGCTAATTTCAAGTTGCCGCCGCTCATACCTCACCTGTCTTTCAACAACTTCTTTGCCTCTGTACTTCCGCCTCGACTGACATCTCTGCCCTTAACTCTTTGCCTTTAAATATGTCTGCTTGTGTCTGTGTATGTGCGGATGGATATGTGTGTGTGTGTGCGAGTGTACACCTGTCCTTTTTTTCCCCTAAGGGAAGTCTTTCCGCTCCCGGGATTGGAATGACTCCTTACCCTCTCCCTTAAAACCCACATCCTTTCATTTTTCCCTCTCCTTCCCTCTTTCCTGACGAAGCAACTGCCAGTTGCGAAAGCTCGTAATTCTGTGTGTGTGTTTGTGTGTTTTGTTCATGTGCCTGTCTGCCGGCGCTTTCCCGCTTGGTAAGTCTTGGAATCTTTGTTTTTAATATATATATATATATATATATATATATATATATATATATATATATATATATATATATGTGTGTGTGTGTGTGTGTGTGTGTGTGTGTGTGTGTGTGTAAGTCTTTCCGCTCCCGGGATTGGAATGACTCCTTACCCTCTCCCTTAAAACCCACATTCTTTCATCTTTCCTGACGAAGCAACTGCTGGTTGCGAAAGCTCGTAATTTTGTGTGTTATTTTATTGTGCCTGTCTACTGGCGCTTTCCCGCTTGGTAAGTCTTGGATTCTTTGTTTTTAACATATATGTCCTTAGAACTATATTGAACAATAAATAACTTTGAATCAGTAAAGATTATTTTCAAAGATACATCATGATCTGACAGCTTTTTAAGTGTATTCCTTGGTGGTTTAGAGATTTTTCAATACAGTTTGTGTTACATAACTGAAATAGGAAGTTTACATGTTAAAATACCTTCTTTCATCTCTCCTGTAAAGTTCCTAAAATGGAGTTGTGTTCCTCTGATTCTCACACAGCAATGTTATCTCGGATAGTGTGTCATTGGCAGAAGTAGAGGTAATTACAAGCATGACCATGGCAATTGTGAAGGGCCCTTGGTTTACATGTTGTAAATAAAATGACTTGGCAGTAATAATAAAAATGGTTCAAATGGCTCTGAGCACTATGGGACTTAACATCTATGGTCATCAGTCCCCTAGAACTCAGAACTACTTAAACCTAACTAATCTAAGGACAACACACAACACCCAGCCATCACGAGGCAGAGAAAATATCAGACCCCGCCGGGAATCGAACCCGGGAACGGGAAGCGAGAACGCTACCGCACGACCACAAGATGCGGGCGAATAATAAAAATAAAAAAATAAAATAATAATAATAACTGAGTAACCTCAGACTTTTTTGTGGGTGATTCAGTTCAGAATAATGAAGTACTATGTGAAGAAAAATACACCAATAGCTGGTCACATGTTGATAAAATTTCAAAACTTCACAAAGACTGCCAAACTGCTTGAAATTTTCAGAAACATAAAATTGTACATTTCACAAAATGCCTGAACATTGTATCCTATGGCAAAAATATCAATGAGTCACAAATGGAATTAGTCAACTCAAGCAAATACCTTGATGTAATAATGTGAGGTGGGAAGGTAATATAGGCTCAGTCGTGGGTAAAGCACATGGCAGACTATGGTTCACTGGTAGCATACTGAGAAAATCCGACCAGTTTACAAAGAAGACTGCTTACAAAACATTTGTGGTGTCTTATCTCAGAATACTGCTCAAATCTGAGACACCCACGCTGAACATGACCATCAGGGGATACTGAAATGTATACAAGGAAGGGCAATGTCAACAGTCACAGGTTGGTTTGAGCCATGGGAGAACATCATGGAAATGCTAAAAAGATACTTGAACTAGCAGATACAAAATGGAAGCAGTGAACAGTCCAGAAACAAGAATGCAATAAAGAGCAGCTTGAAACAGCAACAGCATTGTGGATAAGTGGTCATAGTGTTGGACTGCCAAGTGTGCGAACCATGTTCAAAACTTTATTGTCCTATTTCTTTTTTTTTTTTTCACAACATTATAAACTGTCCATCCAGCTACTAAAATGTTTGTTCTCTTTCTGTAGTCTTGGCAACTGTCATACTATACAATGGTTATCAACCATGAGTCATGTGGTAATAATACGTTACCGTCGCAAGTAAATGAGATGAATAGTGAGAGCAGGCAAGATACCAGACAGCTCACAGATATAAAAACAACAAATACATGGTGTGGACTATTTTACAGCAAAGGAATTCAAGAGTCAAGACTCCCAAAACAGAACACAACTTCAAAAATTTTAAAAACGTGTTTTGATAGAGCACAGAGAAACTGTGTGATTGTGAAACTGTTGCATTCATTTGTTGCAGCTTATTGATCAACTGTTATGTTTTCATCATTTCCTTGGGAGTGATCACAGTCAGAATCACATGAACACCTATATCGAACAAGCAGGCATATCTCTCTCACTCGCCAGTCATACAAGTTAGGGACATTGATAAAAGATTCTCATCTTATGACATATGTTTTCCAGTGGAATATTCAGTTGACTTGTCACCTTTTCATCAAACTTCACAGTTACCATTTGAAAGCCCCTTCTTTTTGGCTACTAATAGAGTAGTTGTGCAGAATCAACTGTCATTATAGGTCCCTACTTTACACCTCGCTGTTGCAAATGGATGTTATGCCACGACACAGGCAGAAATTTGAATTAAAAAAAAAATAGAACCCACTTGGCAGTCTAACACTGTAACCTCTTAACCACAATGCCATTTCTACTCCTGGCTGCTCTACATTGCACTTTTCATTCTTGACCTGACTAACTGCAGTGGACACACAGGCACTATTGCAGTAATTTTTTCTGGTGCTTCATATGTGAATGGAATGGAAAGAAATAGTGATACATGGTACAATGGGAAGTACCCTCTGCCACATACTTCAGAGTAGTGATGTGGATGTAGATACTCATACTGACTCAATAAATATATCATGAACTGTAAAATCTCTCTTTAAACACTATGTGAGGTGCTGCACTGGTTAAAAAACTACAAGAGGACTCAGCCCCCCCCCCCCCCCATCTGACCATCCAGATTTAGTTTTTCTGTTGTTTCATTCAGTTTGTTAATATGATTACCATAACAGTTTTCCAAAAGAGTGTTTGCCAGTTTCCTTCCCCATTTTTGTTCAATACGAGCTGTCTCTAACAGGCTCATCACCAACTGGACTTCAGTCTTCCTTTCTGGAACCTATTTCTGCTCAGACAGAAAAACCAGTATGCCTCTCAAGGATAGGTGGCACAAGTGTCTTATGAATTACAACCTTTGGATGTAACTCGCATGTCAAGTGAAATTGGGTATATATAGCCTCCATTTCAAGGTTCAAGTGCTGTTCCTTTTGATAATAATGGTCAGCAAAATAAAAAAAATTGACTGATACCAAATTTTGTGGCCAAAATTATGTAATTTGGTAAGTAGATAAGAGAACAAATAATTTTTGAAAACTGCCGACGATTATGGTCGGGATTTTATGAAGTACAACACAGACAGATGTGGTAGTGAGCTAAACACAATGCCTTTCATAGTTCTATGTTTGCAGCTGCATTCATTTACACATATATGTGGAGTCAGTTTGATTACATCTATCAGTCCTATTTTGAACATTCCTAGCAGATTACTATTGTGTTCCTGACCAAGACCCAAATCTGGAAACTTGCCATACATAAGCAGAGCTCTTAGTGGCTAGATATCCAGGTATGATTCATAACCCATCCTCAAACCTTCAATTCTGCCAGACCCTACTCCTATTTACCAGTCTACATGGAAGAGATCCTGCATGCTTTGCTGGACTAGCATTCCTGTATGTGTGTGATGAATTGGAATCATTACACAATATGTGATGACAAGGAAGAATTACAGGAATTTGTAACAGACAGCTCCAGTTTTGGAAGGGCATGTTACAATCACCAACAGCTGTACTTAATTATTTATTTTTTACTTATTCATCTAGCCAAGTATTGGGCAGAATACTTCCTGATAAAATTGTACTTGGATACAAGTGATGTCTTTAAAACCATCTTATGGCTAAAATTCCATGAACAATGACCACAAAAATCCAAAAAGCTGCATCTCCTGGCAACACACATTTTGAAAAATTTCTTATCTAATACAAAATACTTCATGGTATAAAGTTGTTTCATTGACAGGAAGTACCACAAAACTACTAGTTAGTTTGCTTCTGTTTGCCTCACTGTCAAGGAGCCTCTTAGTATTTTCTGTAGTTCTGCATTTATAAACCAGTCTACAAATCTAAAGGTCTAGGGTTTGATACATGGTCAGTCCTAGAATTTTTGTCTGTTACTTGTCATTTCTTTCACTGATGGCCTTCTCTGTTAATGTGAAAATACCAAGTTACACTGCAGTCTACGTTAAACTCCACAGCCTTCAATAATCAGCTGTGACAGTCAATTCTAACATACCATCTTCAATAGGACCAAACCCAGTAAAGCACTTGTGCTGTTCAAACCAACCTTCAGGTTAATGACAGCTTTAGCATACTTACATTTGTTTCCTGCTCAGTAATACGCTTTTTTAAATTTTATTCATGCAACATGCATGATATTTGCTTTTTGCTTCTGTCCTAAGCTACTAATTCAGCTTCAGAATAATCTTATGGATACTTATTTAGGTATTTATAACAAGGTTCAGAAGAAAATGATTAAAGCATGCTTATTCATGTTTTTGTCATTCCTGTGCAGTCTATTTAACACTTTCATACTTTACTAGCCACGTAACATTTTGTTCAGTGTATGCATTTATTATTTACAGAAACATATTATTGCATTTTTCTTACTTTCAAAATTTACATTCCGGTTCCCATGGGTATCTCATAACTTCATCCAATTACTCTACTGTAATACAAGTGGCATTTGTACTCTTTTCAAATCTACGTCATACTTGTATAAGTTTCAAAATGTCGTAGCAGAAAACCACTACAATAAGAGTGGTAGTATTTTAAGACGTGCAAGAATCCTTAAATACTAATTAGAAATAAAACCCCGCACCTGGACCGAATATTAATTTTTTATAACAAACGCAGGAATTATCATTGGATTTTGTGATTTTTTTCGCTTTCCGTTGGGGTAAAAAAAAATAATTATCTACGCATCTCATTCAATGGAGCTATAATTCATGACCCATAAAACTGCAACAACAGCTTCAATGCTGTTGGGGTTCACCTGTTTCAATTTTTCTGAAGTATCAGACATTACATACAGCACACACATGTAACGAACTACTAAAGAGCCAGTAGCAGTACCGTCATTTCCAAGACAATGAATGCGTTCTCTTCAGCTGCTAACGATTCCACGTTAGCAAGTCTTTCAGACAGGGTTTTTCTACAGCACTTTAGATGATTACAGAATTTAATCATTGCCATTCAATTTAAAGTTATTCACTTGTATCGCAGTACAGAACACACGATACTTATTCACAATACATATTACTTTCTACATGTCAGAATCAAACTTCTACACGAAATAACAGCTGTTTACAAAAATTGACAACTAACTGTGCAGGGGTACCATCACAACAAATGTACTTTCACTTGGCGCCATTCTCTCTTCCCATATTGAACTGCGATTGCAGGCAGTACTTCACAATTAGAGTTGCACATCATTTTAGGCAAGACCTTGATTAGAGTTTCACTAAACGATGGATAAACAGTACAGCAATTAACCTTGAGCCTGAAATAAACTACACAGCGTAATTACACAGTGAAAGGTGGGCGGTGGGGAGCGCAATGAAATTAAGTACTATAACTCAGTGATTGTGTAAACATTCGATTGTTCAAGTATTATAGAAGTTCTCGTCTTCTTTTCTTATATGGTACGTTTTCATCAACTCTACAGTTGGAACACAAGAGCAACTTCATAAGTTTTCTCTAGCTCCCCAAAAATACAAATACTTGTTATTGGGAAGCCGTGGGGACATGTTCCTAGACCCCAGTAAAAATTATTGCGAGAATTTACTTTTTTCATAGATACGGTACAGTAGTCTATTAATCTTGTGTACATGAAACTACCTTTTGCACGTCACATGCTGTGCTGAGCGTTAAAAGACTAAAGATCGTGAAATATATTGTAGCTTGAGCTTTCTTCGGAGCACAACCCACAAGAAACCATCGGAACAAAGTAAACAGCTACCTGTCTCCTTCAATACAGCTTCTCCCCACAAAGATTTTGTGGTATATTGCTAATCAGAACTACATTTTCTACGACGTGGCATTCGCGTTTAGAATCCCTGGATTTATAAACTCAATTACGTTAGTGTAACCGGCAGCAGTTTGTCCGTCAAGGTCATGGGGCCTGCAGGAGATGAAGGTTGGCGATTAGTGATGTCATAATGACATCATCGGGAAGGTTGTCGTTCACTACAAGGTTTATATTAAATGATCATTCTCATTTCATTTTCTTCCCATTATTAATTTCATTTTAACTAACTGTCCAGCACGCTACTTGCTATGCTGGCGACCAATTAACCTCTCGTGACCGCAACACAGTTTCAAATCTTGATCTTGGGTCCGGGCCAAGTCAAACGCGCTAGGAAGGATCAATGACGTCAGAGGAAGTGCACTTGTAAGCTAGAAACACCGTGTTGTGTTGTGTAGAAAATATTCCTCGGTTTACATGTTGTAAATAGTTAAGGTAAATAACAAATGCGGAATATAGCGTAGTTATGCATAGCTGAAAGCAAATACAGAAGTGACAATAGTGATCGTGAATCCACAAGACCGAAATCTAGTGTGTTGACATCGATACATTTCATATCTGAAAGGAGAATGTAAAAAGAAGGCGTCAGAGGTCAAATCTTGAATTCCGGTGGAACAGTTGAATTATTTCTCTGAACACCTTCATGATATTGGGGAGACGCACACCACGCAGTATTATTCCAGTCGTTGACAATTACGTGTTTTTTTTTTTTAAGTTTTATTCCCGCTGTTTGAATTCTACTAGCGTAATCAGTATCAGCGCAGATAATTGTGTGTAAATTATATGGACCTTTTTTCTATTCACTCTGCAGATCGTGTCTGCTTTTATTATCCAGTCATCCCGTGAGAATTATCAACATGTCATCTGTTGTTCCAGAAGTATAGGACTTGTTTGTACTTCGCTACAGGTAAGAAGGAACACAAATGTTTCTGCATGTTTTGCATTTAATGAGTTGAATGTGTCGGTATACAACTCCGTTCTTACGGCATGACGTTCTTGTTTCCTGTCGTAAACAAACCTTTTTGTAGACGCATTCGCCAGGAATATGTATAATACTTGTAGCATAATAATTGTTTGCTGCTTAATGGAAAGTAGAAGAAAACTAATGTTTGTGGTTGTTTCGCGTCTTCTGGCTTGTGACCAATAGTTTACAAAGTTAATACAAAAATTACTCTTGGTAGCATACAAGAACTAATTTAGAACTTGCCCAGTACACATAAGTTGAAACTCTGTTTGTGTGTTGGAGTTGTGTAGTTACTCTAACATTAGTTGGAAAGGTAGAAATCGGTTCACAGCAGTTAGTTCAAATATATGCAAAATCATTTTCTTTGGCGTGCTGTGTAATTTTATTTGTAGTAATTGACACCTTGTTAGATTCTACAGCAGAAAATTTTTGTGTCGTGTATATATTACCATTTAGTTGCAACTCATAATAGTGTGTGATTAGGCTCACAGATCGCAAATTTTCCCTCTTTCATTGGAAAATAAGCAGTTCATGTATTCTGTTCCTTAGGTTTTGTGTTGGTTTCAAATTCTTGTGTTGTGTATGATACAAGTAATGTAATGGATACAGGTTTTGGATACCATTTTCTTAAGAATTTAACCAATTTCTTTCCTATAAGTTTTTGAAGCTATACCAATTATACTAATGTTTGCTCTGACATAATATGAAGTGGAAATTATTTTGACAGTAGATAGATATTACAGTAGGTGGCGTTGCACTCTGCTGTGTAATTTTTGTCAAGTGTTGGTGGTCAGTGGCTTCCTGGTTTTTTGATCTACATCACATATACTTATGAAGGATTGCAGCTTTTATTATGTCTTTGCCCTTGTAATTATAACATCTATAAATATATACTCTTTGTCTGCAAAGTTTATGAAGTATAGTGTCTTGTGCCTGATATAGTCTTCATAAATACTGTAGATGCATGGTTTTATATTTTCTGTTAGAGCCTCAGTGGCTGTAGAAGAAATTGCTGACACTTGGGATGGAACACTTATTTTCTTTTTTTTATATTATTGCCTTCAGCCTGATCACTGTAAACAAGCATGGATCGTATCACTTGAAATTCCAACCTTATTTATTTTCATTTTATCTGCTTCCACAATTTTCACCTCTCCATTTATCGGTTTGTGACTTTATTTTCAAAGGAGTTGCAGCCTTCTACTTATCATATTCTGTAATACAGGTTCTCAACTGACTCAAGCTTCATGCTTGTCACCATTTGCATGATGATTACACCCGCCATGATAGTCGTCTTTGGATCTTTGCCATTTGGAAATTGTGAAGACCCATCACAACAAAGTGGAACTGGACCAAACATTTTCACATCACTGTCTTTGAAGAGCCAGACATTTGGGTGGTATAGCAGCTTTGTGACCTAAAGTTGTGTAGTGGAAAAGATGATAAGGAGTACTTTGTTGTTTCTTTCTTAGCCTGGTACAAATATAACCATGAAGAGAGAAGAAGGAAATGACTTCTCTTAGCATTAATATCTCTATACTGTTTGTTGTTAAAAAATTTTTAAAGAAAGCACCATAAAAGATGTCAGAAACAGTTTGTAAAGTATTAGAACTAACATTCTTTGTTTAGAAGTTGTTGTTAAAAAGTGATTAGGTGCAACTACATTTGATGTGTTACTGGTATTTGATAATAGTCAGTTGATTGATTCAAAATTTTCCAGTTAAGTTACCATTTCCAACGTGAATAGCTTTTATTACTGATTTGCATGAAAACTCTCTGATCTGTCAATCTGCACTGTGCAGAAGGTATTTCAAAGCACTTAGTATGCATAATGTTTTTGTGTTATATCACTGTTCTGGATTGATGTCATGCCTTAATATTTGCAAATCTGGAGCTACCTTAACATTCCAAAGGAAATCAGGATAAACATCACAAAGAATTTTGTACCTTTACTGTTGTAGAGCTGTGTTGTTAACAGCTAATAGTTGTCACACATTGCAAAATATTGGTTACCTGGTCATTTCAGAAGATAGTTGTTACTCCATGACTTTATTTTACAGAAATTAAATACTTCTTCATTGCTGTCAAGAACATCAGGATTTCTGAATGATGCTTCTCTGAGTGCTGATCTACCTCAACTGAATTTTGAACTGCCATTCCATTTGAACAGAACAATTGGTTCAGTTGGAGTTTATCCTTCATGCATTGCTTTTTGTGAAAGCCATCAATCTTCTCTATTATATGCCATTACCGTGTTGGAATATCCAGTCTTATTTCTAAAATATTAACATTACAATATCTGAAGTTGACAGATCACATAACTTTCAAACTTGAAATTATTGTGTTTGGTTCATTATCAAAGGGATGTAGTGAAGTTTGTGATACTACTGTTCAGCTCTGACCAGTTACATCATCCTCACATTCTCTTTTAAATGAAGGTTGTGCCAGTGTGCGCACTTGTGGCTTAGCCTGACGTTTACATTAGGTTGGAATACAATAGTTTGGTTATGAGTTGCTGAAACCAGAGCATGTACTTTGACATTGAGGTATTTTCGGAAAATGGGTGTTTTGCAATGATTGGGCAATAGCTTAGTCTAAGGCTTAAGTTAGGTTAGGTCATTGCTCAGTTGCGAGTTGACAAAGCCACAAAATGTGTTGTGACAATCTTTTTTATATGCTTGTGCATACTATGGTTGTAGTTACATTCCCAGTGTGAAACCCATATTTTCCCTTTAGCTGTAGTCTGACATTTTCAAATTTTTAATATGTTGCCCAAAACCCTCGTATGTCTGTGGGTCCTGATACTTTGATAATCATGTTATTCAGTACTTCCCTATTCTTACTCATTTTGTTATGGTGTTTGCTTGGTTTTCGTTGTTAAAATTGTGATGTAGAATATATATATTTTTTTTCTCCCCTCCCCAATCAAGAACGAAGTGAAACTGCCGAAGGTGTTCATTGTTATAAATATCTTCATTTTGCCTACTGCAGCTTGTATCAATCCATTTTCTTTGGTTAGAGATATGTTTTGTGTGCTGCATTTTGTATGTGTCACCTCTATCATCATTCATCTATGTTTTGTACCTTGTTTAGCCAAACAGAAAGATTGATGTTACTGGAGAAATGTTTCAGCAAAATGTACAGTCTTCTATAATATTTATACAGTGTCTCAACAAGTTTCTCTTAGGTGTCTTCACCACATAAATTTTGTGGCTAGAACGTGATTGGATATTACAGTAGACAACAACTTGCCAAGGCATGCAAATTAATATATGTATAAGTAACGTACATGCTTTGTGAATGTTTTATTAACCTTCTGTGCTATAATAGTTAAAGGGACTGAATTAACTTACTAACCTGTGTTGATTGCTCATTGATATGTATGCCTTTGTTTCTGTGTTGTATATGAAACTGAAAACAGCTGTTTTGTATCATGAAACTGAAATTCATTATTAAGCACAGTAAATGCTAAATAATGCGAGGGTGCTTCGGAACATTTCTGCACTTTCATATCAATGAAATTTATTTATATTATTTATTTTTGTAACCTTCAGAAGCAAGTTGCTTTTCTTTTCATAAAATGCTGGTGGACGAAAGCACATTTTTAGAAGATCACTATTTGCTTTAGAAAAGAAGTCTGTTGATTTGGGTATTATTCCTGATGCTCTGACTGTCGTAGGAAAATCTGCCTTGTGCACCTTCTTTTAGCAGAGCAAACAAGTTAGTCAGGGATCACCAATAACAATTCATGTTTAATATTAATTCAAAATCATCAATACTTATTAAAATCATTATGAGGTTCTTATGAAATACGTAAAATTTTCCACCAAAGTGCAACTACAGACGAAAAAATTTGACCTAAAATAGCATTAGTATCATTCCTAATACGACAAAAAAATATAGCTATTTTTATGAAATGACTCTCCAAAATTACATAGACTAACACAATTGACTAACCATATTAGAAGTATTTTGAAAGACGTACATTGAAATTAGTCCCTTGGAGCACACTACATTCTAAAAGAATTATTAAAATCATTGAGAGACTCAACCATGACAAAACTGTTTCACTTTGTGTGCTAGAAAAGCAAGTGCTGACAAGTATAAATGTTATTGAACTGTCAGTTTAATAATTTGTGGTTGTGATTTATGACATGAGTTATTTACAAAATAAAACTGATAGAAGCTAACCTCGGTGAAGATCAGTTTGGGTTCTGGAGAAATCAAGTGACATGGAAGGCCCTGTGTCTTGTCTTAGAAGACTGATCGAAGTACTGTAAACCCAAATTTACAGTATTTCTATATTTAGAGAATGCTCTTACAATGTTGACTTGAATACAAACTGTAAAATTCTGAACATAATAGGATAAAATACAGGGAACAAAAGTTATCTGCAACTTGCACAGAAATCAGATTGCAGGTACAAGAGTCGAATAACATGAAAGGGAAGTAGTGACTGAGAAGGGTTGTAATGAAGACTAAATATAATTCAGTCTGTACAAGAGCAACCAGTGGGGAAGTCAAGGAGAAGTTTTGAAGGGTGACTAAAGTCCAGGGAGGAGGAGGGGGAAAAAAAAAGAAAAAGGAAAAACTTTTGAGGTTTGCTGATAACATTGTAATTCTCTCCGAGACAGAGGAAAACTTGGAAGAGCAGTTGAACAGAATGCATAGTGTCTTGAAAAGAGGGAGCAAGACGAATATCAACAAAACTAAAATGAAAGTAATGAAATTTCATTGAATTAAATCAACTGATCTGATAGAATTGGATTAGGAAATGACACATTAAAAATAGACGAGTTGATGATTTTTGTTATAACTGATGATGGGCACAGTAGGGAGGATATAAAATGCAGAGTGGTAGTAACAAGAAAAGTGTTTCTGAAGGAAAAGGAATTTGTTAACATGTAACATAAATTTAAGTGTGAGGAAGTCTTTTCCGAAGAGATTTGTTTGGGAACATAGCCTTCGCAGAAGGTGTGTATGTGCTCTGATGGAAGATGTTGTATTGGAATGAGTCAAAAGCCTCTAATTGACAGTAGAATCTCTACATTACTCTCCATCGGTTCATATTATTAGCTCAGATGAAAATCTGGTGGGCACTGATAGGTGGGCGTCAACCCATGGACGTCAGCAGCGAAGTGTTGTTACGAAGAAAACTGCAGTTTGCGTGCCCCATGCAGCTCGGGCATGGAACAACCTTGTATGGTAAACATTTCTGGCACATGGCTTAGTTAAATCGTGAGCTAATGTGACAGCCCGGCATGGCCATGCCAAGAACAGGCCAGGTGGGAAGTGTTCTGCAGTAATGGGAGCATGAACGTCTGGGGGGAGTGAACCCCTTCTGGCGATGGTGGATGTTTGACACTCAGCTGATCAGTGTTGTGGGTGGATCCCCTGCCAACTGCTCCTGTCAAGATGATGGTGAGCCAGCTGCTCCCGTCAAGATGATGGTGATGAGACAGCTATGGCCTACCTCGCATGACAGACGCTATTTGTTCGTACCAAAGCAGGTGTCTTGTATGATGCATGCCAAAGTGTCCCTGGTTTTAGTGACTAGCCAGTTTTACCAGTAGATGGGCGGTCGCGATAGCATAATGTTGTGCCAGCGTATTGTGGCCAGTGACATTTTTATGGCATCGAGCACTCTTTCCTAGGCTTGTACTATTTGACCTTGTACGTAAGTGCAACATATATGCTAAGCTATTGAGAGAAGAAGAGTACAAAAGCTTTCAAAATGTGCTGCTAACAGAATATTAAAAATAGGCATGTAGATCGGATTACTAATGAGGTGGTACTGAATTGAATTGGGGGGGGAAAATAGAAATTTGTGGCATAGCTTGACCAAAAGAAGGTTTGAGTGAATAATTGGGCTTATTCTGAGGCATCAGGGAATGGTAGTTTGGTAATAGGAGTGAGTGTGTCGGGGGAGGGGGGGGGTTAAAAATAGTTGTGCAAAACCAAAAGTCGAATACATTAACCAGGTTCAAATGAATGTTGGTCGCAGCTGTTACACTGAGATGAAGAGGCTTGCACAGAATAGAGTAGCATAGAGCACTGCATCAAATCAATCATCAGATTGAAACCCAGAACAGCAATGTCACATGCCATAATTGCAACAACCATGAAATCCTAAATACTTTTACAATGTTAAGACTACACCTGGTCCTTTAGTGTAACTTATTTAGTTCATAGCTAGAGCCCATCAGAAGTGTGACTGGGGCTCGATGCTTTGAGGTTCCTTCAAGTGTGTCCTTACTGGATTCGAGGCTCACGTGAGTTCTTAAGTTCTCCCAATTGCACATGAGAAATTAGATGCTAAGCAAGACATCAGTAGTTTTTTACCTGTTTCAAATGATAGCGTAGTTTCAAGTTGTGAATTATGGCATGCTCAGGTACTAAAGTCACACTTTTTACACCAATGTGAAGTGACATAATATGGGGGATCACATGCTAATATCCTCCAAAGGTGAAACCACCACTGGTAAAATTAATACAACAATTCCTACCAAGAATTGCCTCTTTCAGTGTAAACAAAAGTGTAAGAATCAACATTGCTGTTCAATATTATGACTCCATTTGAAAGTTTCATCTTTTCTGTTAAATGTGCCATCATATTGTAACATTCTCTCTAGTCTACTATAATTGGTGCTGACATAACTTAGAAAATGTGAACTTCCCTTCTACTACGACTTTTTAACATGGCATTCCTAGTGCAGATCTCGGCCTCAAAGTTCTCCGTCTATTCAGTAAATTATAATGTTGCTCTCAAACTTGTGACCATTTTTACTTCAGTCAGATAGTGGAAGGAAACTGTTTATTGCTATGTACTTGGTATTGTCATCAGTGTCATATAGTGGAGGCAGTTTTAATCTATTCTGACACTGAAAACTGCAATTTTGAGTTTTCATTTGTCTTGAACTGGGCAAAGGCTGCTTCTTTAAATTATTTTATAATGTGAATGGATATTCCAAATGCTCTGCATCCCTTAAAGTAATACACCTACGTTGTCTTCTATGCACTACAAGTCACTGGTCGGTGTGTAGCACAGGATACGTGTACCAGGTTTATTCCCTCCTACCCATTCCAGTTTCTGATATTAACATGATTGTCATTACACGAGATGCCTGGTGAAGAAAGTACACGTTCCATGACTTGTTTTGAAATGCGAGGCTTCAGAATCTTGTGAGTAAGGCTCTGTGCAATGTGTGTTTCTCTTGCAGCATCTCACACTGCCATATTTTGAGCATTTTTGTGAAAATCATGCTGACTAAGCAAACCCACAATGAAACATATAGTTCTTCTCTGAATCATCTCCTCCTCGTCTGTTAATCCTGAGGGTAAAACAGGCAAACTGTGCTTATGTTTACATTTATGCATGTGCTATTTTATGGAAGTGGAAACGGCCTACATACGAAGTGTATGTATTAAAAGTATATCGCTAGTACATTTGTGCATTAGCAATTCTCCCTAGTACCTATAATGTCTTCCTCAGCTATGTACATAAGATCATGACAAGTTATTAATTATTACTTACCATGACAAATTACTCATTTCAGGAAGGCATTAAATACAATTCCGAAGTGTTATCTAATGAACAAAATAAGGGCACATGGAATATCAGATCTACTGTGTGACTGGTTTGAAGAGTTTCTAGCGGACAGAATACAGTATGTCATTATGAATGAAGAGATGTCTTCAGAAGTAAAAGTAACCTTGGATGTGCCCTAAGAGATTGTTATAGGACCATTACTTTTCACAATATATGTAAATGACATAGTAGATGATGTCAGAAATTCTGTGACTTTTCATGAATGACACTGTTGTAGACAGAGAAGTCACAATGCTGGAAAATTGTAGAGAAATACTGGATGAGCTACAGAGGATCCACACTTGATGCAGGGAGTGGAAATTGACCCTCAGCATAAACAAGTGTAATATAATGTGTGTACAGAGAGATAAATATCCTTTACCGTTTGATTACACAAGTGCAGAACAATCACTAAAAGCTGTAACTTCCAAGTGTCGCATAAATTCTCAGCCAACTCCAGATGTTCTGCATCATGATGTGGATTATTGTTATATTGCTGAAAACATACCTTCCTAGAAGAGACGGCCAATGTGTTGCTTCTTCCTCTTACGTATATTTCATGAAGACACCTTGATGATAAAATTAGGTACATTCAAGCCCTCACATAGGCTTAGCAGCAATCATTCTTCCTGCAAACCATATATGACTGGAACAGGAAAAGGGAGTAGTGATACTGGTACGTAAATTACCCTCCACCACACACGGAAAGGTGCCTTGAAGAGTGTAGATGTAACTGTATTATGAAAAGGATAGTTTCTACTCACTATATAGCAGAGATGCTGAGCCGCAGATAGGTACAACAAAAAGACTCTCACAAAATGGGATTTCGGCCAACAAAGCCTTTGTCAGATATCACTCACACACACACACACACACACACACACACACACACACACACACACACACACACACACACAAACAAACAAACCATAGTCTCTGGCAGCTGAAGCAGCTGTGATTTTGTTTTTGTGTATATGCAGACTGAAGTGACGAATGAAAATTTGCACAGTTGTTTCTCTAAACCTAATAAACATGTAAATGGTGCCTCTAAGAGTGCCATGGTCTATTTTCAGTCTTGTCCTTGTCCTTGTCCTTTTGCATTGTTGTTGATGGAATTTTGAACCCTAATCTTCCTTCAGTTTTTTTTTTTTTTTTTTTTTTTTTTTTTTTCGCCACTTCCTCCTCCTCCTCCTCCTCCTCCCCCCCCCCCCCCTTCCCCAATGAGCTTTCCTTCAATAAATAAAATCTAAAAACTATTGGAACTATCTTCTTAACAGGAAATTTTACAGAGTTCAGGATTGAAATATGCAATTATTTAAGCATCCCTAAAATAAAATTTTAATGATCATGAATACAAAACAGGCTGTATTTCACAAAAGCTGATTGTATAATGAAGAATTGGTATGTCATTAAAATGTGAATCAATAAAAATTTACTTTATGGTACCAATGTATATAAAGCAACATTTTATTGTAAAATTTTATGGTTGTAGAATTGACAAGCATGCATAATACATGTACAGGCATTTGATGTGTCTACCTTGTGTTTTAATTTTGCTAAACAGCCATTACTAACAGGAAATGTGAAATAGTCAAGCTTTCTAGTTATTAAGCCAAATAAAGTTACATTTTCAGATTTTAATTATATATATAATATGAGTGATATGTATTAGAGGAATATCATAAAGTCTTGTCATAATTTCCCTGAAAGTAAGGGAAAATACTGCATAAACTCTTGAAGATGAGAAAGTATTTTAGAAACAGATGATACTGACGTAAGATCATAGATCTGCTTCACCTCTTGCTACTTTAGAGTACTAAAATGTGACAACGCATGGTGCAGCCACGAAGTTAAAACCACCTAAAAAACAAGCAATTATCTCATTTTACAGTTACAAAATTCTGTCACAGCAATGTGGCGATGTTTTCTGGGGTATAAAGTTAGGCAGATGTCCACAGTATCCTTCAGCCAGTCGTAGATTATTGTATTGATGTAGTACACTGTATTAATACGCAATGTTAGAGGGAAGGAAAGTTTCTACTCACCATATAGCGGAGGTGCTGAGCCGCGGTAGGCACAACAAAAAGATCCACACAATTCTAGCTTTTGGCCAGGTTAGTATAGCAACATGAGTTGCTCTTGATGTGGATCTACAGCCACAGCATTGATTTGTCATATACAGGATGAACCAGAACTCCACCAACAAACTTTGAGTATTGACCAGACCAGGTAAAAAAGTCTAACAGGTGTGCTCTAAAATGTATAACTTAAAAAGCTATGAGCACTTGTTCATCATTGAAACACATCTATTCTATCGAACAAGTGCTTGTAGCTCCTAAGGTATTCATTTTAAAGCTTTTAGAGCCAATTTTTATTAGACTACTTTAGTGGTTTATACTACCACCTCTGAAAGTTTCAGTGGACTTCTGCTTCACTTTGTCTATAATTTGATTATAAAGCTAAAAGACTTACTTTAAAGAGCTTTTATTATGGGTTTGCCATTTTCTTGATTGGTTACACCGTGTTGTTCAATTATTGCTATCTTTTGTCAATTGATTTCTCCCTCTGTGCTCTTTAAATTATTTGTGTTGTGTTTTCAGGATTATCTATTAAACGACTGTTTCTTTCCTGCTGTATGAATCATCAAAATTAGAATATTACTTCTGCACATTTTACGATGGGTGTTTGCACTACACCATGCAGATTAGTCCATTGTTACCACACCACGTCCTTCCTATTTTAACATAATCTGGTTTGAGGGAGACTCTCCCCATCTGCCCCCACGCCAGTGAAGGGAAAGGCGATTACTGTATTTTAATTTGGAACCAGGTAAGACCCCCCAAGATGTGGATAGCTGTAGACCTGTCTGACCTACCAATCACTTATGCAAGCGGTTTCCAGTGCATTGTAAGCCAATGACTGAGCTGGAACTGCAAGATGAAGAGCCTCTTCTCTGACTGTGTGGAGTTTGGGAGAGACGGTGTGTTAGTGATCACCTACTCTGCCTACAGTCTGCCACCAGAATGGCTTTTATGCATTGCCAACATCTTGTCATCTTTTTTAACTTCTTTCACTTGCATAAAGCTTGTGACATCACATGGTGCCACCATCTCTCACCACCTTTATGTGAGTGGGACTTCTCTGGCCACCACCTGATCTTCATTCGAAATTTTCTCTGTCTTTGGTACTTCAGATTCAAAGTCAGTAATTACTACAATGAGTCCCACATGCAGAAAACTGAAGTCCCATAAGGCATTAGTGTGGAGTCACAGAGGGAATGGAATCTGTAGTCTCGCCATTCTAATATGTTGATGACAACTACATGGTGTCATAAGGGAAGTAGAATATTGAACATGTACACTTGGCTTCCAGTTCACTTGTACCAAAACTTGCATCATGCATTTTGATTGATTGATGCAGTAGAACAGTTCATCCACACTCATCATCTACCTACATTATGAATTGCTTATGTGATTGGCACTTATTGCTTCTTAGGTCTCACATTTGATACTAAACTTGATTATTCCATATTAGACAGCTGAAGCAAATGTGCCAGTTAAAACTTAATGTCCTTCTTCATCTCATTGATAACTGGCATGAGGCTCATTCTGCCATTGTGCAACTCTACAAAACTCTCATTTTATCCCATTCACATTCTAGAAACCTGGCTGATGGACAAGCAGTGCCATCAGCATTGTGACTCATAGACCTGATCCACCATTGTGGGATCAAGCTTGAGACTGGTGCCTTCTGGATGAGCTCTGTGGACAGCCTTCTGATAGAGGCAGGGATTGTCCCATTATAGATTAGGCATGGCAAGTTAATCTTCAGTTATGCCACACACATTCATAGCCATCAAGATAATCCAAATCAACACCTTCTGTTTCCCAATACGGAAGTAAGACTTCAAGAAAAACAGCCAGTCAGGAATTCCAGTATCAGCCCAGTTGAGACTTTTGCTTGCTTAATCTCAATCATCTAGCTATGTTACACATCCCCACAAATTGTGGGGATGTCTCGTGGCCCAAAGGATCTGATAAGGCCTCGGTTGTTTACCAGTTGTTCCTCTCAGTGCTTGGTAATTACTCCAATTCAGATGTCATTTATAGGGATGACTCAAGATTTGAAGACTGGACAGACTACATCTTTATGGCAGAACTGATGATGATCGTGTATGCCCTTCACTGCATTTGCACCCAGTCACATGAATATTTTCTGTTTTGGACTGACTCCAATAGCTGCCTACATCATCCAGTAGTATCACCCATATAACACCTCTTAGAACTCAATCACAATAGGAAGAGAGTAGCATTCCTCTGCCTCCCCCGCCCCCCCCCCCCCCCACCTCCCAAGTGGATTGTGTTGCCAAAGGGACTCTGGAAATAAAGGTACCAGGGTCCGATATGCAGATAACATTATAATCACAAACTCTTAGCAGCATTGAACACACAGTGGAGTGTCTCGGCCACAGTCTGCAAGTTTCAAACTGTAAGAGTTTCTGTGACTGTGTGTCAGTCTTCCTTTCGAACATCAGATTTCACAACTGGTGTTAAAGCAAACTTCAGTTTTTGCAAATGCGGTGGAATTGTCATCTAATGCCAAATATAACACATTTGACAATAAATTTCTACCGAGTCACGGTTGAGAGGGAACGTGACAGGTCCAAGGTAGTTTAACTGAGGCTTAGATCTTCTTTGCCGTTTTCATTCCACTTTAGTTTTCTCTCTGTCACATCATGTCTGCCACATATGAGAGCCAGAGTGACTTAGTTTCCTTCTGCTGACAACATTGGTGGCGTCAGTCTATATAATTACCAACCTATTTCTCCACCATCTCATGCAAAACAAAGATATAACTTATTTTTTGTTGCTTTCTGTCACCTTGTCCCTTCACATTCTGTTATTAGTAATTGTGTATAATTTATAATTATCCTCTTTACATATTAAAATTAATTTTTATTTACACCTGTGACTAAACTATTGTGAAACCGGTGTTTACGGAGCGTCATAGGTATCTATGAATTGGCTTACTGCAGATTTTTTCAGTTCTTCATATCTTCATAATTATTGTAGTACATTTGTGTGATGAAAAATGTTACTGATGTGTGTTAGTTGATCAATTTAACTTGGGTGCTCTAAGCAAAATAATATTGCACTTAAAAATACTTAATCTATTTTCACCAAGGTCAGAGTTTACATATCTTCCACCATCCTGAGTAGATTATCTGTACTTTCCCAAAACTACTTCATGTATATTTTCATATGGTTCCTTCAGCTGGACTGCAACTGATTCCTTACCCCATACATATTCACCCCAGTTAGTGTTCCACTTAATAAGCTCGGTGATGTCTGCCTGAGAAACTGAGTCAGCATCCTTCCATGATAAGGGAGATGGTGAGTCAGGAGAATGATGAGACATTACTGTCATCCTCTAGAGAACATGGGACATGATTTTCTTGTAAAAGAAATACATTGCAATTGTGTATTGCATTTTGACAGGGTGTTGTAGCTATTGCTTTCATTATTAACCATTACTGAGAGTCCTATTAGGCTTTGTGTAGTATGCATTACTTATGAGAAATGCTTTAAGTGCCAATTTAAACATATTTAATCTATTAATCTTTCTCGTGCCTGTAGATAGTTTATTATAAAATTTTATTCCTTGATAGAAAATATTGTTTTGAGTTTTTACTTCTTCTTCTTTGTTCCATGATTGAATATAGAACTATTAGAGAAATACTTAGTAATGTTTTCTCTAATATGCACAACAGATTGTAGATTACTCACACTCTGCAATTTCAAATACATAAAACAAAGGAAAGGCAACCATTTGTCTATAGCTAAATGATAGAATACTACTGATAGCACATAGAAACACACAACAGAAACTATTTAAACTAGCTTTGAAGCTCTTGCTTTTGCCCTTTCTCTTGTACATGTGCCCACAGACACTCAAAATGCACACATCTGTGGCTGCACCGAGACTGACGGTTGATTATTGACAGCAATTGCATAGGCAGGTGCAGGCGGGAAGGGCGTAATGGGATAGTGTGAGGCAGACCTTTCCACGGATAACTCAGTGGCTTCACAGCAAAACAAAAGGAGTTAAAAGGTTACAGCATATGAGAGGTAAGGAGAAGAAGGTGAAGATGAGGGAGACAAAAGAGGAAAGGAAGAAGAGTGAAAAAGGAGGAAGGGAGGGGGGGGAAGGGAGTGAAGACCATTTGATGGGGGAAGAGTGTGGGAGAAGACATACGTAATCTGATTGGGAAAGAAGTGGTGTGGACAGAAGAGAGAAGGGGAAAGAAAGTGAGGCAGTGGGACACAGATTAGCAATTGTTGAGAGTAGAGGATATGCCGGAGAGAGAATTCCCACCAGTGTAGTTCAGAATAACTAGTGCTGGAAGGGAGTATCCAAATGGCCCACATAGTTCAGCACCTGTAGAAGCCATTTTTGCTGTGATGTGCAGCATGTTCAGCAACTGGGGTGGTTCAGTCTGCAGTTTACCACAGTTGATGGTGGCCATTCATTTGAGGAGACAGTTGGTTACTTGTCTTGTCCATATAGAATGCTTACAGTCATTGCAGCATAACTGATATATAAAATGACTGCATTCACACATAGCCTTGCCTTTTGTAAGGTAGAAAATGCCTGTCACTGGAATGTGGTAGGAGATAGTGGGTGGCTGCATGGGGTAGGTCTTCAACCTGGGTCAACCACAAAGAAATGACCTAAGGGGTACAGGATTCAGGAACAGGATTGGACTAGGGATGGACAAGGACATTCTGTAAGTTGGATGAGCAGAACACAACTTTGGGTGATGTGGGTAGGATATCCGTCATCTTGGGGCACAAAAAAAAGGCAGTTGAAGTCTTTGTGAAGGATATGGTGGAGCTTTTCAAGGCCAGGGTAATACTGGGTCAGAGGAGTTTGATCTGTGGCAGGTTAACAAATTTACTGGTGTCAGAGATGGAGATGACAAGGGAGACCTGTTCATGTATGAGCTGGATAGGACATTGTCAGTCAGTCAAGGCTCTGGTAAGATTATCAGTAAATTTCAACAACCGCTTTCTGCTGCAGGTACAGTCTGACATGTGGTGCAGCTGTAAGGAAGAGACTTTGACATGGAATGGGTGACAGCTGTGAAAATGGAGGTACTGTTGGTGGGTGGTGTGCTTGATATGGGCAGACATATTTGTGGAACTATCTGAGATGCAGAGATCAACTTCGAAGACGGTTGCTCATTGAGTTGAGAAGAAAGAGATGAAGCAGATTTGGCAGTGGTTGTTGCGGTTATAGAGGAAAGAGCAAAAATTCTCTCTGCTATAGAACCAGATCATGAAAACGTCATCAATGAATCTGAACCACACAAGGGATTTTAGGTGTTGACTGGAGATGGATTCCTCCAGATGACACATAAATAAGTTGGCATAGGATGTTGTCATGTGGATACCTGTGGCAGTAATACAGATTTATTTATAGGTTTTCTCTTGGAAATGAAGTAATTGTGGGTCAAGGTGTGGTTTGGTAGGAGGACTAGGAAAGAGGTGGTGTATTTAGTATTAGGAGGATGGTGTGACAGGTAGGATCACAAGGCCACAGGCATGCGAATTGTCAGTACATGAGGATGTCACATCCACAGTGAGCAACATGGAGTCTAATGGTAATATTGCAGATACTGTCGAAAGGTGGTGGAAGGGAGTGAGCATTGTCCTTAATGTGAGATGGTAGTTTACGGACAATAGTTTGGGGGATTTGTTCAACAAAGGCAGAGGCTCATTCATAATGGGATGACCAGTTGGGAGACCTATGGAGATGGTTTGTGGAATTGGTGAAAGGTAGAAGTGCACAGGGTTGCTGGTACCAGGAGGGAGGTGGATTCAGGTGACAGATTTTAGGATGGACCTAAGGCTTTCAGGAGCTGCTGGAGGCCCTGTGGAATTACGCAGTGGCATCTTGATTGTAAGGATTGTATGCAGAGGTGTTGGAAAGTTGGTGCAGACTCTCAGCCACATAGTCACTATGTTTCCTGACCACTGCCTTGGAGCCTTTATATGTGGGAAAGATGACAAGGTCTTGACTGGTTTTCAGGTTATAGATGGGGTGTTCCCTCATAGTGATGTTAGACTCACTGGGGAGGGATCCAGCAAAGGAAGGTGAGATCAAATTAGAAGTGACGAATTCCTGACAGAGGAGGTTGGATCTGTTTTCAATAACGTTCTACATCTGGTTTTGATTTGCTGTTGTCAGTGGTTTGTGTGACCAAGAAAGCTTTCCGCTATTAATAACCACTTTGCAGTATTCTGTGATTTATACAGCTGATGTATTTTAGCTTGAATGAAAGAAATTTAGAAGTTTCTAAAAGATTGAGGACAAATATAATAGTGCAGTTAAGAATTATCACATTTAGAGGTAAAAAAGAGACTGAAGAATGCTGGTATACTGGTCATTGTGTGTCATCTTACCAGTTCTGCATTAATATTACATAATCATCAATGCAACAACAAAATCTTTATTGTAACTTCTTTCAGTTCATACATTAAAAGTGAAGAAATGATAGTTCCATGATGGAATAGAAATGAACAAAATGTAGGACCAGAGTCAGTGCCCCAGTAAGTGGTCTGTGAAGTGCGTACAGTGTTCACCCCCCCCCCCCCCCCCCCCCATGTATCATATGTAGGGACTTTACTTCATGGATACATGTGGTCACCCATGGGCATCTTATAGAGACAGTGATAAAATATTACTCCTAGTTAACTCGGTGAGTCACTGTGGTCCTTTGCACTTTGAAGAACAGATTGCTACTGCATATATAGATTTACTGTTAAAAAAAGGTGTGAATATTGTTCATGTGTTCCTAGATGTCACGTGCCTAGGAATTCTGAAAATGCTTTGTATCAGATTTATTTATGGTGCACGCAGCATATATAATCCTTATACCAATGTCTTTTCTAGGATTAAATCATTGAACTGACAGTGGCCTACAATTGAATCCCTTCGTAGAGTAG
Organism: Schistocerca gregaria; assembly: GCF_023897955.1. Lineage (NCBI taxonomy): Eukaryota > Metazoa > Arthropoda > Insecta > Orthoptera > Acrididae > Schistocerca > Schistocerca gregaria. The sequence continues at coordinate 520,308,724 of NC_064924.1, forward strand.
AGCTTTTGGTGTGAGTTCCGCTTGTTTTGGGGATTATTGTGTTCCTGATTTTATGAATGCTGGGGCTCATGCTCCATGTGCTTCTCATCATTTAAATCCTTTGTAATATTCCTGGTTGAGCTTTCTCATGGTTTTTCTGGAACCATTTTGCTCTCAAGTTGCTGAAGCATAATTCTAGAACTGTAAGGCCAATCAGAACAATTTCTACACTTTTTTATTTCGATTTAATGTTACATCACCATATCCTTAGGAACAAACTCGTTTTTAGTGGTAAGGAATGATTACATGTAGTATCTCAAGTCGATCAAACTGTTACTTACAAGACTAGCATAATATGCTTACTACCTGAGCCCCCATCTTACTCTGTTACTCGGTCCTGTGAATGGGAACGCTTTTTTCAGATCTTGGTGCCTCTCACGTCCATCTAGAAAAGATAACCTGAAGATGCCTAAATAAGGCGAAATGTGTCATTGAAAAATAAAAAACTAAAATTGCAACCAAGACTGTTTTTAACCAACACTGTTAAGCACTGGTTTGCTGTATGCCACATATGGATTGAAAGACTTAAAAGACTCTTAACCACTCATTGAACTGAGCGTCATTGTGTTGGTATGCTGCAATGCTGTTAAAAGTAATCATACTTTTACTGTCATATCTCTGACTGCTTTTCTAGTGTTAACATGTAATTAATACAGGTAATAACTTATTTTTCTTGACAAAGTGTATGCATTTTTGATCATCAGAAAATATCATTGACAAATGCTCCTACTGAGTTTCTAAATAGGCCAGGTTCTGGTGCAGATTCTCAGCAAGATCAGAGACCAAAAAGTCCACTATCTTTTTTGAACATTGACGCAGGAAAATAAATGCCATAATTCCATGTTGTGTATTGACTGTCATGAATCTGACGAAATACACCACTTGCTCAAGAGCACAAATGGGAAACAAGTAGATGTCAGCAACTACACTGGTGAGCGAAATTTCAGGACTTAGGCATGATATGTTGCTGCCAAGTAACATAGCGTAAAGAAACTTGGACCATACATGGAAAGAACTGCTGCAGTATAGTCCTGAAAGTAACTGAAAAAAATTCGTGATGAGATGAACAGAAATGACATTTTCATTCAAAGACGATAATCACACTTAAATCACTCAATATCGTGATGGTGGTTCCCTGTATGTTACAGAAGGAGGGACTTGGTTCTTAGGGTGTGTGATCATCACTGTTCTCAGTGCATGTTCTGCATGATACTCCCATGCTGGACACAAGGTTGGTAAGCATTTCTTATGATAGGGAATTCCATTCCTCCACCAGTGCAGTTGTCACCTGGCTAGAAGGTCGATGGTGTGTGTGGGCATGCTGCAGTGCATCTCCCCAATGCATCCCGTAATGCTCAATGGGATTTAAGTCAGGGGAACAAGCAGGTCTGTCCATTTGCCGAATATCTTGTTGTTTCAAGAGCTCCTCCTCTTGAGTTGTTCAGTGTAGTTACATTTTATCATCCATGAATACATGCCTGAAAAGACATACACTGGGAAGGAGTAAAGTGCCACAATAATTAACAAAATGTTCTGGGTTATTACACCATGGTTGAATGGATTTCACCTTAAAAACCAATGTTTCATCCCCATCTGTGGAGGGCATTTTCAAGGGTGATTATAGCTTCTTTGAATGTCCAATTCACATCCTGGCTCACTACTGATGACAACAAAATTCTGCTTCTGCTTCTGCACAGTGGCATGACAGCACACGGTTTGAATGTGTGACCATAATTGGTCGTTGTTAACAGCCATCATCCGCTGTTGCCATCACCCTATATTGGAAATTTGGTACACATCTCCTTTAGCAGTGCATTCCAGATTCAATTTTACTCTCTCCTCCTTCCTACTGAAATTCTGGGTGTGTTTTACAATCCCTGTGGCCTCTCCGTATAACTTTCATGGTATATACGTATGGCAACCAGTACTAGAGTCCTATTAAAATGAATGTGGTGGTCTCCTGGCTGCAAACCATGTTCTGCAACAGATTATCTGTTGATCTCCCCTCTTCTGCAGTTGTCCTTGTGCTCATCTAGTCATTTTTTGACAACTCTTTTTGTAGTATCCACGTGCAAGTCACCACAACTACACAGAATCCTATAAATTCTTGCTTTTTCCAGTGATTGGTGAGCATCCTTGGCTGATTTTAGTTGATCTTCTGGGTGGGTTTGTAGATTAGTGCGCTGTTCCTCTTTTTCAAAATTTTTCCTGTGCTGTTAATAATGCCCTTAAAGTAAGGCAGGAAAATGTTTGATTTCACTGTCGCTTGAGCATCGCTACGATTTCTACGTGGTGGTCTAGTGCTCTTTTCACCCCCGCGGATGAATAACCATTCTTGAGCAGTGCATTGGTGAGAAGTCTCAATTCTGCATGAAGCAGCTCTGGTTCAGAGATGTACCATGCTGTATCCATTAACGTTTTTATGATGCCCTGCTTTTGTTCTGGGTGGTGGTTCAAATCTCATTGTAGATAACAGTCTGCGTGCCCGGATTTTCGGTAAACCGTATGACCCAAGATACCGCCTTCTTTCTTGAAAACGAGCACATCAGGAAAATGCAATCTTCTGCCCGCAGGAAGAAACTGGAGTGTTTTCACAAGCATCTCAGTGGGATCAATCCGAAGATTCAGTTTACCATAGAGGAGGAGGCAGGCGGAAGATTGTGTTTTCTTGATGTGCTAGTTGTCAAGAAAGAAGATTGATCTTGGACTATGCAGTTTACCAAAAACCCACGCACATCGACAGTTACCTACACAGGGTTTCAAACCACCACCTACAATGAAAGAGAGGCGTAATAAAACCGTGGGCGGATAGAGCATGGAACCTCTCTGAACCAGAGCTGCTTGATGCAGAATTGAAGCATCTCACCAATACATTGGTAAAGAATGGTTATTCCTTCAACGAGGTGAAAATAGTGTTAAGACCACTGTGTAGAAAACATAGCAATGCTCAAGGAAAAATCTTGAAAGAGCAGAACATTGCGGTAATGTACAAACCCACCTCGAAGATTGATTACCTAAAATCAGCCAAGGATGCTCGCCAGTCGCTCGAAAAAGCAGGAATTCATAGGTTTCTGTGTAGTTGTGGGAAGGCGTACATGGGTACTAAAAAAAAAAAAAAAAAGAGAGAGTAGATGAGCAGAAGGGCAATTGCAGAAGAGGGAAAATTGACAGGTCATCTGTTGGGGAACATGCTATGCAGCCAGGTGACGACGACATTCATTTTGCTAGGAGTCAGTTACTGGCAGCCACAAGTACTTACCATGAAAGGTTATACTGAGAGGCCATAGAGATTGTAAAACACCCCCAAAATTTCACTAGGGAGGAGGAGGAGGGTATAAAATTGACTGACATCTGGAGCCCAGTGCTTGACTGTCATCTGGAGCCCAATGCCGAAGATGATGTGTACCAGTCTTCCACGATGAGGTGTTAGTAGCAGCGTACGATGGCAGTCAACAACGGCCAATTGTGGTAGCGCATTCAAAATGTGCCATCACGCCACTGCGCGGAAGTACGTGGAAGTGGAATTTTGCTGTAATCGATAGTGAGCCAGGGTGTGGATTGGGCATTCAAAGAAGCTACGATCTCCCTTGAAAATGTGCTCCACAGATGGGGATGAAATGTTGGGTTTTAAGGTGAAATCCATTGGACCAAGGCATAATAGCCCAGAATATTTTACTTCTTGTGATATTTACAGCAGTGGAAGTTTAAATTTTTGAATCAGTGTCACAATAACATTTACCAGTGAGTGTGCTGTGTTCAAAGACTGGGGGTGAGTATGTCCATGATACATAATGCCTCCCTATACCATAGTACATGGACCACCAAAACAGTTGTTTGACAATGCTGGATGTATGCTCACACGGGGAGAGGCGAGAACACCCAGTGCTTTGAGGAACATTGTGGACCAAGATTGTTTTGGTGGTCCAAGTGATGTGGTGTGCTGAGGAACATGTTTTTATGGGCTCTTGATTGCAAATCTTTGAACATGGGGCACTTGGCAGTCAGTGTTATTAGGACACAGTACTGCTTCCCTGTGGGTTTCTTTTCAGGAGTGCATTCGGTGCTGACTTTATTTTTCTGGATGAACAGCGCAGGTGGAGAAGCTCTGCAAATAAGAGGATATTTGGCAAAAGGACAGACCTGCTCGTTCCCCTGACTAAAATCCCACGGAACATGTGCGGGATGTGTCGGGCAGATGCATTGCGACACACCCAATGATCATCCAGCCAGGTGTCAGCTGTGCAGCTGGAGGAATGAAACACCCTACCACAAGAAATCCTTACCAACCTTGTGGCCAGCCTGGGAGTTGCAGAAAATTCATTCCTAACTGCAGTGATCAAACACCCTATTAAGAACTGAGTCCCACTTCTGTAATGTCCATGAGACCACCATGAAAAACAGTGACTTAAGTGTTATTAAATCCCATCCAGGATCTGTTGGGGAGATGTATTGCAGCACATTCGTGTGCACCAATGACCAACACTTGTCAAATGCACTGATAGATGAATGGAATGCCCTAACACAAAAAACTTCCTACGAACCCTATGGGCAGTATGAGAGCACGTTGCACACCATGGATTGCTGTGTGTGGTGATCATACCCCCTGCTACAAACTATTTCTCGTCGTTTGTAGTGTCGAATTGTCATTATTGTCTTCGAATAAAAATGTCATTTCTGTTTGCCTTATTGTATATTCCTTTCGGTTATTTTCTATACTATATTATAGGAGCTGTTTCTATGTACAGTTAATTTTCATGTGGCTATATTACTTGGCAAATGAGTTACTTTCTTCCTATAGTTTTGCACACCAGTCTGTATCTAGCTATGAATTTGAATAGCTGGAACAATTTAAACATTTGGAATTTGATTGTGACTCAAAGCAGTGATACCTCTTACGAAATTAAATTGCGACAAGTGGCAACTAACCTGTCTTGAGGAACCAATCTCGCACCAGTAAATGAATCATCTATAAAACAATAATAAGACCTGTTTCCACTCTTGCCTCGGAAACTTGTCCACCAATAGCAACATACTGGAAGCCTTTGAGAGGGCGCAACTTCAGAGGGTCGTTGGTTCCCACAGAGGAAGAGGAAGGGGAAGAAGGCGAGATAGCAATGAACTTTGTACCCTTTGTAAAGACCCACTGATTAGAAGAGTAGTAAAGTTTGTGATGATGTGGACATGTGGCACTGATGGATGATATGGGGGTACTGAAGAAGATATTAACTGAACACTGCAGGGGACAAACGCGGGCTCGAGGAGCTAAAACCGTGTGAAAAGCTACTGAGAATGAGAGATGGGAACTTGAAAACAGTGTTGTAAAATCCAGTCATATTGCGGGAAATTGGGGGGAGGACCGCAGTGGATTCTAGATAAGTACGAGGAAGAGGTGGAACCCTTTGCGAGTTAGTGGTTGGCTGTACAACTGACATCGTGGAGAGAGGAGACGCAAGCGGCGGGCGGGCGCCAGTGTCTGGTTCTGGGTCCCGAAGGCGGCGGCCTTGCGTCGAGGCCTCGCTCAAGTCCGCCTCAGACGCACGGCGGGTGACGTGGCGGGGCTACAGAGCGATGGAGAGGCGCTCTGCCATCGAGAACAGTAAGCTGTCACCGTCTTTGCGGCTGGAAGTGAAAAAAAAAATGCCTGAAAATCGTAGACAAACCGGATCGCGTACTGAATTTCGCTCGCTTCTCCGATTTCAGATCTCGAACCGCACGCAGGTTACTTCCCCTTAAACCGGGAAAAAGAAAATCAACAAATTGACATTATCTCAACACGCTTTAGGTCGACTGTAACGTAACTTCAAGGCGTAGACTACATAAAACCGTATAAATATGAGTGCACGATTTAATTAGATAAAAATTTTGTTAAATATACGTCGATACGGAATGTGAGTTCCTCGAACAGTAATACAGCACATACAGCGATGCGTGGTTGTGTTAATGATGCGGCGTGGGATGTACGTACAAGGCGGCTTACTCTCTGCTCTTGACGCGTCCGGGTCCTTGTTATGTTAGGACGATGGCGACGGGCAACAACACACTACCAGAAACATCTCGAACATCGTGTCTGCGAGTCGGGTCCGGAGATCGAACGATCCGAATTATTTACGTCTACATATATCGTGCGCAAGTTATTGTGAAGTGCATGTCACAGGGTAAATTGTACCAATATTAACGACTTTTTTTGTCCTATTCCGTTCATGTAAGGGACGAGGCAAAAATTACTACTATCCCTGTGTTACAGTAGGCTTTTGTACATGCGATCAAACGGATTGTTTTTACAGTGTCGACCATCTGTCTTTGATCTAGGAAGGCGGAATCTACCTCTTCACCTGCATCTAATACTTGCAAGATGATATGTGTGAAAAGTTAGCTGTGGTTCACGCAAGTGGCTTACTGAACCCATGTTGGTACTTAGAAATTAAGTTTCTCTGGGTACGTCGTGATGTTACAGCTTAGATTGTTCGCTGTTTACCACCTTATACCACTTCTTTCAGCTCTGTTACCGTGAAAACTGCCATGTTGCACCGTGGTTTTGGAGTCCGTGTTAAATTGTACGCGCCCCCTATAAATGACTAGCAAAGTCAGTTCAGAGGTCAGAGATGAGCGAGGGAATAAGATCTCCAATAGGACCATGCCTGGTAAACCAGTATGCTGTTGAAACCAGCCTCTGAGTTAGTGACAGTTTCACATTAGGCTAAATACAACACGTGTCGCTTAAGTAATAAAGATGTAAGCCTACACGAGAATAAAAAATATTATCTCTGTGCAGTTGTCTGGCTACGTGGAAAGACATAGAAAGCGTGATATCCACCAGTAGGTTGCGCCCACCCTACTCTATCTCCTTCCTGCCCCTCCCCGCCCCCCCCCCCCTCCCACACACACACACACACACACACACACACACACACACACACACACACACACACACACACACACACACAAACTCCCCATGCCTATCATATAAAGGGATCTGTATCCCAAACGTCTCTTGGTTCTTTTGTAATTTATCTGGGGCTACTCCATGGAGAGACTGGTCCTTCGTTTGCAGTATACATTTTGATGAACACTGTCTCGTAAAACAAGTGATGCGAAGGCCAGAGAAGTCACGACAGTTACAGTATCCCACATCCAGGCACATCATTGTGCCAATAGAACATGACCATGCGCGCTAACACGATAATCAGCGCATGTTAAAGAAATCATAGTAAAAGACAAACACATATAATACACAAATTACAAACTAAAAGAATTGAAAGAATAATAGGAAGTTTTGGTAAACTTTTTTGGAATACAGTGTTCAATAGATTATTATATTTTGACTAAAGTTCAGTCTTTATCACACCATTTATGTCTCAATAACAGAGGTAACCGGTTTCTGTTATTTTTACATAACCATCATCAGACCTGTGGATTAATTTTAGGAAATACTAGAAACCAATCTTTAAATAAAATGAAAGTGTCTAATGACATCGAAATTTTTTTATCAAGATAAAATTAAATTTATTATACCCATGGTTTCCTTAGGATGGTAAGCGGAGCTCTCCTCAGACCTTTTTGACGAAATTTCATCATAAAAGCACCTACTCTTTTGTTTTAAATATAAGATTAGTTATACCCATGGCTAAAGCTATGTATGTAAAATATGCTGTACAACATATAAAAATTATATTAAATTGACGTTGATTATTATAAAAACTATTAGATCGATGAGTTAAAAAAAGAAAGAAATTATCAGCGGTCTCATCAGTTATTCAGACATACATAATGCGGAACGTACTCTTGGCTGCTACCCTACTGCTATAAAGAAGATTGCTATGAAAACTAAAGTTAAAGTAAGACGATTCTGCAACATCCAACAAAGATGCAATTGTGATGTAAGCGACTCGGTATAATCGATATGTACCAGAACTCCAAGGACTTTCACATCTTTGATGTAACTGACACTGTAATGGTATTAAGGTTGCCCATAGAGGGCACAACTATTACCCATCGTAGTTTACCGTTTTTATCTAAAATATAAATAAGCTGTACACATACTATCTGTTAATCAGACATTTTAAATGAATCAGTTTTATGTTATTAGTGTATTCCCTATTTTTATACTTTGACGATGGCGTCATATTATGAACGCTGATTGGCAGTTGTGAAGTAGTGTGACAGGAAGTAGGTGCAGCCTCTGCATATTTAAGCTCATGCTCAGCACTCATAACCATCAGTTAACTTCGTAGCAGAAGTTCCTCTTGCCATCCTAAGGAAACCATGGGTATAATTAATTTTATTTTATCTTGTTAAAAAAATTTCGATGTCATTAGACACTTTCATTTTATTTAAAGATTGGTTTCTAGTATTTCCTAAAATTAATCCACAGGTCTGATGATGGTTATGTAAAAATAACCGAAACCGGTTACATCTGTCATTGAGACATAAATGGTGTGATCAAGACTGAACTTTAGACAAAATATAATAACAGGAAGGCTGCGGACTTTCACAGTATGGGCGTATCGAAGAAAACTTTCCACGGATTCTTCCGGATCCCATTGCGACTGGTCATCCACGATAGTTGCCAGCTTCAAGCAAAGCAGTGTTCCGCATATTATTTTCGATGATATCATTGTCCGTTCCATGTAGTGCATAGCACGGGAATTTGTTGACAGTCGTCGTACATCTTGGCCGATTCTGCATCCTGAACTGTTAGGAGTTTACAGTAGACAATGAGGTGCCACCGACGTTTAACCAAATGGCCGTCTCTGTCTGAATTTGCCCTCCTTCCAATGCGCTAATGATTCTCCGTTCAGTTCGTCGTGAAAATTATGTATCGAAGATAGCTTCTCTCATTACCGCAACACAAGCTACCATCCTACTCCCAAAGACGAAACTTCACGACACGCAAATATGATGCAAGCTAAAGGTTTGTATAGGGACAGAGTTTAAAATACAAACAGGTTTACAGCGCCACTGGTTTGGATGTGATGGTTTCGTGCAACACTGCTATGCTGAAAACGCAGCGGACTTCTTTACCTGTTGCTTTTTGTTTTCCCTAGTTACAGTCGTTTCTACGATTTTACTGTTTATATTCGGACACCAGTATAATTAACATAGTGATGTATTGTGATAGGCTGTGAGCAAATTTGTGAATGAGTTGAGTACTTGATTGTCACACAAGTACAATGACATCAGCCGTAACACAGTATGAAGATGGTACGCTACACAGTCGCCTAAGTTTCGGATACTCTGTAAAACAGAATAAAAAATGTTTTCGCATAATTTTGTCTACGTGGTAGAATGTTACGGCAGGATACTTGTAGTTATGGGCATGGACGTATTTGCTTGAATCGCTGTAGATGTAAGCACCGTACCGAGGAAATCCCGCGCCCCTCGCAAAATGCGAAAGCTGCGCCCCTCTCCCCCCACCTCTCTGTAAAACTGCTTCTCTGCGATTTTTTTTATGCAGATTTGGCAAATTATGTAAGACGTTTGAGCTATAGGAGCGACAACTAATGACAGCATGAGTTTGTATAGCTGCCTATACCCAAAACTACTCCCGTAATCTTTGTTAATCATCGACAGCAGTTTGTTCTTGATCTTTCTACGGACAGAGCAGATCGTACCAACCAAAACTAGGGATAAGCATAAATGATGGCTGGAGGGGCAGTTTAATTCATCGTGTTTGCTTGCTTCCTCCTTACTCGCGACTCACTCGTGCTGTTGGGAGATATCAAAAGCCTTCAAATGTTGTATTTGCTGCAGGACCGACTAGCTGCTCTTTGAAATCGTACAATAGCGTATCGAAGTAACTGCAAGAACTTCGTTGTTGAAGACGAACGAGTTGCCTAGGCTTCAGCTGAATGAATCAAGTGCTCTGTGTCCACATAAACCGTGTTTGCCGTAGACGTCCGTTCAGTATTAGTCATTTCTTTATTATGCTGCTCGAACGAAGTGACACTGTGACAACAGCGTGGGTATAAACTCACGGACCGAGGGAAAGAGATTTCTTCTCGAAGGCAAAAAAATAGGAGGAGAGGGGTAGAACAACCCACATACCTCTCCAAGTTATCTCTTGAACTGGTTTTTATCGGCCCTCCCTATTTCTGTGCCTGCGCCCTCGACTGGGGCCCATCTCGCCACCCCGTCGGTACGACCCTGTTCCAAATACATCTATTGATGACGTAGTATTCCGAAATCTTTTATGTTTTGTGAATAATCAACGTCCGGAAGTTTGCAGTCTTTCACATAATAAAACAGTAGCCGCTGCGTCCCTCCGAGATGCCATCGTCAATAAAGGAGGATAGTGCAGAACGTACGGTTTCGTCATTATTCGTCATCTGTGCAGCATTCTCATTGCTGACAATCTACTGAAACCACTGAGTGAGTGAGTGAGTGAGTGAGTGAGTGAGTGAGTGTGTCCTGCTGAAACACACTGCGTTGGTGAGGCGGGACCTTTGCACACGGTAGCAGGTTGGTTAGGCTGGTAGCGGCGTGAGAACCGGCAGGCCGTGAAGTCTGGCATCGATGCAGGACAGCTGTGTTCGCTCGCTGCGTTGCGCGCTGCCCGGCCCGGCGCGGTGCGTTATCTGCGGCTCGGCGTTGGCGCGCTGCTCGCGGCCGATGGCTGATAGACAGAATGGTGAGGGGGGGGGGGGGGGGGGGTCGCCCCATTACGTAAGGCGCTGGCTGTATCGTCTGCCAGCTACCAGGCGTGTTAACGCGTTGTTGACTGCGGGCGAGATACGCCGGCCCGCCCCACTCCGTCACGCCGCTGGTTCAGCTGCTGCAGAGCGCCCTCTGTTGGCTGCTACCAAGACTCCAGGCAAGCTGCTCTCCCGATCTGAACCCACAGTTGCATTTCACCGGCGAAACACAGCTGTCGATCTCACGAAACGGACATTAGCCTTTTTGTGCGATAGGTCGTGCCGTCTGGTTGGTCTTACATCACGTCCACGAAGATATTCGTGAAATGAGTGCTTCTTTTCTCCTTGCGCCTCGTGTGCGGTGGCGGTTAAATTTATGTACTAATTGTAGCAGATGCTACAAAGCCTGTGGCTTGAGCCAACATACAGCACTGCTTATACAGGGCGGTCAGAAACAGCCTGGAGAGCTTGTAAGGGTGTTGCAGGATAGGTTTCGCGGAGGGGTAATTGTTACGAAAAAAATTCCGTACATTGCAACGTATCCGACTTGGCAGTGGAGTTAGCCAGTCGGGTCGCTGCGCGCGCGAATTGGAGCGATCTCCAAGAGACAGTGGCGCCAAACTTGTTCTTGTTTGGTTTCCTCAAACTGGACAAACCCTTTTGCTAACCTAGCTTAAATTTATCACTTCCGAAAGAGGCATTCTCTAACTGGTGGTGACTCGGTGACCCACACGTCTGGGCATTACAGTGTTTCAGCGCGTGCAGGTGCATGAACCAGCATTCGCAACGACCTGATTGGCTGATGTCAGTGCTAATTAAATCAGAAACGCGCTACGTATCGATTTTTTTCTAGCAATTATTTTTCGGCACAATCTTCCCCTGCAATAGTGTTACAAGCTTTTCAGACTTTCTGACTGCCTTGTATATTCTGGGGAAAATAACCGTTAACAGTCATCAACTTGAGCTTATAACTCCTATTTAGGATTATGTGCTCATAATTTTGCAGTACCTTTAAAACACTGTAAATAATAAATTCTTGACATAAAAAGCGTTTATTTTCGGACCTTCGGAGAATACGTGCGATGTAATTATAGTTTGTTAAATCACATTTTCCGTGCGGTTCTAGGCGCTACAGTGTGGAATTGTGTGCCCGCAACGATCGCAGGTTCGAATCCTGCCTCGGGCATGGATGTGTATGATGTCCTTAGGTTGGTTAGGTCTAAGTAGTTCTAAGTTCTAGGGGACTGATGACCACAACAGTTGAGTCCCATAGTGCTCAGAGCCATTTGAACCATTTTTGAAATCACATTTTACGTGTTGCAAATTAGGTCAAAAGTTTTATTTAGTGTCTGTTCCACAGTGTTGTGCTCTTCATTATTACGAGCCTGATGCGTAATCTCGATCGATTTTATCCGCTTCACATTGGTAACAAAGCACGCCCGATATCGTTTGCCGGTGCACACTAGGGATGAGCGGGTATGAGTAAGAGTCGAGTAATTGGTCTCTTCGATTATTTAAATGAATCGTTTAATCATGTCTCAATAATGGATTAATTGTTACTCTTTATCGTCAAGTCTCTAAAGCATTCCTCTAAAATTATTTTTTATGATTAAAAAGGTGTATTCTAACAAAAAAAAGCGATGCTCCCACATTCTTCCATTTCTTTTTGTAACTAACAATAGTTGCTCACTTTTATGAAATTTATTAATATTATTTTCGATTAGTCCGTTTTAAGACAGCTATTGAACTTGAGTAGTCATGATTTCTTCTTTTTCCCATTCTGTTCTCCGCGTGTTCTTGTTAAAGTGTGCGTTTCTTTATGATGTTTCTGAATTGTTCTCTATTGTTTATATTGTCTTGTGTGATCCCCAGGTCTTTAATGTCTTTTTCTGTTTCAGTGATACACTTTGTCTTGTTTTTGCTCTTGTTTACTGTCTCAAAGATTTGCCTGTTGATATGTCCATAAAATTTCATCCTCTTTCTAATGGTGTCTGTTATTGTTTCTATGTCTTTGTAAATATCTCTAGTTGGACTCTTCAAATTCCTTCCCGAAACACTGGTCCGTATATTTTCCTCTGAATTTTTCTTTCCTGCTTTTCAAACTCATGGGAAAATTCCGGTAGTTGTGGGTGTGAGAGCTGTACCTTTTTTAGATTGAAGTCAGCTGATACGTATTCCTGCTTAAGGGAAGTTTCTCTAACAAAGAAACCGCTTTCGACAAAGCTTAGGTATTCGATTAATGAGGGAATTAGTATATTTCATCAAAATATACAGGGTATTAGAGATAAGGTCAGTGAACTGCTTATAGATGTTGACTCTGAAATTATTTGTATATCTGAACACTTCTTAAAAAAGGAGATAATTCAGAGGCTTCCTTTACCAGGATAAAGGTTGGCTGGCAGCTTTTCTAGGAGCTCTTTGCGGTGTGGGGGAGTAGCCATCTATGCGAAAAACGTTATCCCATTTGAGTCAATTAATGTTTCAAAGTACTGCACTGAAAAGGTGTTTGAATGTTGTGCAGGTGTGGTTAAATTTAGTGGAGCTAAACTTCTTACTGTTGTTATTTATAGATCCCCAGACTCCGATTTCACAACATTTTTGCTAAAGCTAGAGGAGGTTCTTGATTCATTTTTTAGGAAATTCAAAAAGTTAGTGGTGACTTCAATATTAATTGTATAAGTGATTGTGCAAGGAAAAGGATGCTGGTAGACCTTAATTCGTATAATCTTATGGAAACCGTATTCTTTCCAACGAGAGTGCAACGAGAGAACAACCATGTTGTTGTTGTTGTCTTCAGTCCTGAGACTGGTTTGATGCAGCTCTCCATGCTACTCTATCCTGTGCAAGCTGCTTCATCTCCCAGTACCTACTGCAACCTACATCCTTCTGAATCTGCTTAGTGTACTCATGTCTCGGTCTCCCTCTACGATTTTTACCCTCCACGCTGCCCTCCAATGCTAAATTTGTGATCCCTTGATGCCTCAAAACATGTCCTACCAACCGATCCCTTCTTCTAGTCAAGTTGTGCCACAAACTCTTCTTCTCCCCAATCCTATTCAATACCTCCTCATTAGTTACGTGATCTATCCACCTTATCTTCAGTATTCTTCTGTAGCACCACATTTCGAAAGCTTCTATTCTCTTCTTGTCCAAACTAGTTATCGTCCATGTTTCACTTCCATACATGGCTACACTCCAAACAAATACTTTCAGAAACGACTTCCTGATACATAAATCTATATTCGATGTTAACAAATTTCTCTTCTTCAGAAACGCTTTCCTTGCCATTGCCAGTCTACATTTTATATCCTCTCTACTTCGACCATCATCAGTTATTTTACTTCCTAAATAGCAAAACTCCTTTACTACTTTAAGTGTCTCATTTCCTAATCTAATTCCCTCAGCATCACCCGATTTAATTTGACTACATTCCATTATCCTCGTTTTGCTTTTGTTGATGTTCATCTTATATCCTCCTTTCAAGACACTGTCCATTCCGTTCAACTGCTCTTCCAAGTCCTTTGCCGTCTCTGACAGAATTACAATGTCATCGGCGAACCTCAAAGTTTTTACTTCGTCTCCATGAATTTTAATACCTACTCCAAATTTTTCTTTTGTTTCCTTTACTGCTTGCTCAATATACAGATTGAATAACATCGGGGAGAGGCTACAACCCTGTCTCACTCCTTTCCCAACCACTGCTTCCCTTTCATGCCCCTCGACTCTTATGACTGCCATCTGGTTTCTGTACAAATTATAAATAGCCTTTCGCTCCCTGTATTTTACCCCTGCCCCCTTTAGAATTTGAAAAAGAGTATTCCAGTCAACATTGTCAAAAGCTTTCTCTAGGTCTACAAATGCTAGAAACGTAGGTTTGCCTTTTCTTAATCTTTCTTCTAAGATAAGTCGTAAGGTCAGTATTGCCTCACGTGTTCCAACATTTCGACGGAATCCAAACTGATCCTCCCCGAGGTCTGCATCTACCAGTTTTTCCATTCGTCTGTAAAGAATTCGCGTTAGTATTTTGCAGCCGTGGCTTATTAAACTGATAGTTCGGTAATTTTCACATCTGTCAGCACCTGCTTTCTTTGGGATTGGAATTATTATATTCTTCTTGAAGTCTGAGGGTATTTCGCCTGTCTCATACATCTTGCTCACCAGCTGGTAGAGTTTTGTCATGACTGGCTCTCCCAAGGACGTCAGTAGTTCTAATGGAATGTTGTCTACTCCGGGGGCCTTGTTTCGACTCAGGTCTTTCAGTGCTCTGTCAAACTCTTCACGCAGTATCGTATCTCCCATTTCGTCTTCATCTACATCCTCTTCCATTTCCATAATATTGTCCTCAAGTACATCGCCCTTGTATAAACCTTCTATATACTCCTTCCACCTTTCTGCCTTCCATTCTTTGCTTAGAACTGGGCTGCCATCTGAGCTCTTGATATTCATACACTTGGTTCTCTTCTCTCCAAAGGTCTCTTTGATTTTCCTGTAGGCAGTATCTATCTTACCCCTAGTGAGATAAGCTTCTACATCCTTACATTTGTCCTCTAGCCATCCCTGTTTAGCCATTTTGCACTTCCTGTCGATCTCATTTTTGAGACGTTTGTATTCCTTTTTGCCTGCTTCATTTACTGCATTTTTATATTTTCTCCTTTCATCAATTAAATTCAATATTTCTTCTGTTACCCAAGGATTTCTAGTAGCCCTCGTCTTTGTACCTACTTTATCCTCTGCTGCCTTCACTACTACATCCCTCAGAGCTACCCATTCTTCTTCTACTGTATTTCTTTCCCCTATTCCTGTCAATTGTTCCCTTATGCTCTCCCTGAAACTCTGTACAACCTCTGGTTCTTTCAGTTTATCCAGGTCCCATCTCCTTAATTTCCTACATTTTTGCAGTTTCTTCAGTTTTAATCTACAGGTCATAACCAAGAGATTGTGGTCAGAGTCCACATCTGCCCCTGGAAATGTCTTACAACTTAAAACCTGGTTCCTAAATCTCTGTCTTACCATTATATAATCTATCTGATACCTTTTAGTATCTCCAGGGTTCTTCCACGTATACAACCTTCTTTCATGATTCTTAAACCAAGTGTTAGCTGTGATTAAGCTGTGCTCTGTGCAAAATTCTACTAGGCGGCTTCCTCTTTCATTTCTTAGCCCCAATCCATATTCACCTACTATGTTTCCTTCTCTCCCTTTTCCTACACTCGAATTCCAGTCACCCATTACTATTAAATTTTCGTCTCCCTTCACTATCTGAATAATTTCTTTTATTTCATCGTACATTTCTTCAATTTCTTCATCATCTGCAGAGCTAGTTGGCATATAAACTTGTACTACTGTAGTAGGTGTGGGCTTCGTATCTATCTTGGCCACAATAATGCGTTCACTATGCTGTTTGTAGTAGCTTACCCGCATTCCTATTTTCCTATTCATTATTAAACCTACTCCTGCATTACCCCTATTTGATTGTGTGTTTATAACCCTGTAGTCACCTGACCAGAAGTCTTGTTCCTCCTCCCACCGAACTTCACTAATTCCCACTATATCTAACTTTAACCTATCCATTTCCCTTTTTAAATTTTCGAACCTACCTGCCCGATTAAGGGATCTGACATTCCACGCTCCGATCCGTAGAACGCCAGTTTTCTTTCTCCTGATAACGACATCCTCCTGAGTAGTCCCCGCCCGGAGATCCGAATGGGGGACTATTTTACCTCTGGATTCTTTTACCCAAGAGGACGCCATCATCATTTAATCATACAGTAAAGCTGCATGTCCTCGGGAAAAATTACGGCCGTAGTTTCCCCTGCTTTCAGCCGTTCGCAGTACCAGCACAGTAACGCCGTTTTGGTTAATGTTGCAAGGCCAGATCAGTCAATCATCCAGACTGTTGCCCCTGCAACTACTGAAAAGGCTGCTGCCCCTTTTCAGGAACCACACGTTTGTCTGGCCTCTCAACAGATACCCCTCCGTTGTGGTTGCACCTACGGTACGGCCATCTGTATCGCTGAGGCACGCAAGCCTCCCCACCAACGGCAAGGTCCATGGTTCATGGGGGGGGGGGGGGGGGGGGGGGAGAACAACCATAGACAATATTTTTGTTCATTCCTCATTACTAGAAGGGCATTCTGTTAGCAAAAAGGTGAAAGGCCTTTCAGATCATGATGCACAAATTTTAAGTCTAAAAGATTTTTGTACTACAACACATGTTAAATATAGTTACAACTTTTTAGGATAGCTGATCCAGTTGCTGTAGAGACTTTTGTAAACCTGGCAAGATGTTTATAGTGCGGATACAGTAGACGATAAATATATTGCTTTCCTCAATACTTTTCTCGTGCTCTTTGAAAGTTGCTTTCCGTCAGAACGTTCAAAACAGGGTACTAGCACAAACAGGCAGCCTGGGTGGCTGACTAAAGGAATAAGAATATCTTGTAGAACAATGTGGCAATTATATCAAAACGTTAGAAATAGTCACAATCTAAATGCAGCAGCCCATTACAAACAGTATAGTAAGGTGCTTAAAAAAGTTATTAGGAAGGCAAAAAGTATGTGGTATCCAGATAGAATAGCTAAGTCTCAGGATAAAATTAAAACCGTATGGTCAGTCGTAAAGGAAGTGGCTAGTCTGCAGAGATAGGTCGAGGATATAGAATCAGTGCGTAGTGGGAATGTCCGTGTTACTGATAAGTCGCATATATGTACAGTATTTAATAATCACTTTCTGAATATAGCAGGTGAACTAAATAGAAACCTAGTTCCAACAGGGAATCATATAGCGCTCGTAGAAAAAAGTGTTCCGAGACTGTTACCTGAAATGCTCCTCCATGATACTGACAAGGGGGAGATTGAGTTAATAATTAAATCACTAAAGACCAAGAACTCTCATGGATATGACGGGGTATCTAGCAGAATACTAAATTATTGTTCCATGTATGTTAGCTCAGTACTTAGCCATATCTGTAACTTTTGCTTTAGGAGTGGTCGGTTTCCTGACCGATTAAAGTACTCGATAGTGAAGCCACTTTATAAAAAGGGAGACATGGATAAAGTTGACAATTAAAGACCTATTTCTATGCCATCGGTGTTTGCCAAAGTTGCGAACGGTAGGTGTTTTCTTTGATTTAACGAAGGCTTTTGACTTTGTTGACCACAAAATATTACTGCAGAAGTTGGACCATTATGGAGTAAGGGGAGTAGCTTACAATTGGTTCGCCTCTTACTTTAAGAACAGAAAGCAGAAGGTAATTCTCCGCAATATTGAGAGTGGTAGTGATGTTCAGTCCCAATGGGGCACTGTTAAATGGGGCGTTCCCCAAGGGGCGGTGCTGGGGCCGCTACTGTGTCTTATTTATATAAATGATACGCCTTCTAGTATTACAGGTGATTCAAAAATATTTCTGTTTGCTGATGACACCAGCTTGGTAGTGAAGGATCTTGTGTGTAATATTGAAACATTATCAAATAATGAAGTTCATGAAATAAGTTCGTGGCTTGTGGCAAATAATTTGATGCTAAATGACAGTAAGACTCAGTTTTTACAATTTCTAACTCACAATTCAACAAGAACTGATATTTTGATCAGACAGAATGGGCATATTATAAGCGAGACGGAACAGTTCAAGTTCCTAGGCGTTCGGATAGATAGTAAGCTGTTGTGGAAAGCCCATGTTCAGGATCTTGTTCAGAAACTAAATGCCGCTTTATTCACCATGAGAACAGTATCTGAAATAAGTGACATTTCAACACTAAAAGTACTTCGCATATTTTCATACTCTTATGTCATATGGTATTATTTTTTGGGGTAATTCTTCTGATTCAAAAAGGGTATTTTTGGCTCAAAAACGGGCTGTTCGAGCTATGTGTGGTGTAAGTTCAAAAACCTCTTGTCGACCCCTATTCAATAGTCTGGGAATTTTGACGTTGCCCTCACAGTACATATTTTCTTTAATGTCGTTTGTTGTTAGCAATATTAGCTTCTTCCCAAGAGTTAGCAGCTTTCACTCAGTTAATACTAGACAGAAATCAAATCTGCATGTGGAATGCACTTCCTTGACTCTTGTGCAGAAAGGAGTGCAGTATTCTGCTGCATCCATTTTCAATAAGCTACCACAAGAACTCAAAAATCTGAGCAGTAGCCCAAACACTTTTAAGTCTAAACTGAAGAGTTTCCTCATGGCTCACTCCTTCTATTCTGTTGAGGAGCTCCTGGAAGAGCTAAAAAATTAAGCAAATTTCAGTGTTACATTCTTGGTTTTCTTTATTTAAACTAACGACTTGTCGCCTGAATGTTTCATATATTTCATTTTATCTGTTTCTACAATCTACAACTGAATATGTTTCTTATATTTCATTTTATCTGTTTCTACAATCTTGTTATTTCATGTATTGACTCGTTCCATGACCATGGAGACTTCTCCTTAATGTGGTCTCACGGAACAATAAATAAATTAATAAATAAAACACTCCGATCTTCGTGTGACTATGAATCACTGTAGAGTCTGCAGCATAAAGTGCTTCTGGTTGGACAACTGTGCTCTAATGCCGTAGTTTCGCACTGACAGAAATAGATTTCTTATTATAGTGATTCCAAGTGAGCTCAAACGCTTTTTGTAATGTGTAGATTCTACCTTTATTGGCTATTGAGTTCAGTCCTGAAGGTTGGATTATCTGTACCAGATATCTGAAGTGGGCAACTTTTGCCACTTTCCCTTTTTTTCCCATTAGTCTTCTGACTGGTTTAATGCGGCCTGCCACGAATTCCTTTCGTGTGCTAACCTCTTCATCTCAGAGTAGCACTTGCAACCTACGTTCTCAATTATTTGCTTGACGTATTCCAATCTCTGTCTGCCTCTACAGTTTTTGCCCTCTACAGCTCCCTCTAGTACCATGGAAGTCATTCCCTCATGTCTTAGCAGATGTCCTATCATCCTGTCCCTTCTCCTTATCAGTGTTTTCCACATATTCCTTTCCTCTCCGATTCTGCGTAGAACCTCCTCATTCCTTACCTTATCAGCCCACCTAATTTTCAACATTCGCCTATAGCACCACATCTCAAATGCTTCGATTCTCTTCTGTTATGGTTTTCCCACAGTCCATGTTTCACTACCATACAATGCTGTACTCCAGACGTACATCCTCAGAAATTTCTTCCTCAAATTAAGGCCGGTGTTTGATATTAGTAGACTTCTCTTGGCCAGAAATACCTTTTTTGCCCTAGCGAGTCTGCTTTTGATGTCCACCTTGCTCCGTCCGTCATTGGTTATTTTACTGCCTAGGTAGCAGAATTCCTTAACTTCATTGACTTCGTGACCATCAATCCTGATGTTAAGTTTCTCGCTGTGCTTTTTTCTACTACTTCTCATTACCTTCGTCTTTCTCCGATTTACTCTCAAACCATACTGTGTACTCATTAGACTGTTCATTCCGTTCAGCAGATCATTTAATTCTTCTTCACTTTCACTCAGGATAGCAGTGTCATCAGCGAATCGTATCATTGATATCCTTTCACCTTGTATTTTAATTCCACTCCTGAACCTTTCTTTATTTCCATCATTGCTTCCTCGATGTACAGATTGAAGAGTAGGGGCGAAAGGCTACAGCCTTGTCTTACTCCCTTCTTAATACGAGCACTTCGTTCTTGATCGTCCAGTCTTATTATTCCCTCTTGGTTGTTGTACATATTGTATATGACCCGTCTCTCCCTATAGCATACTCCTACTTTTTTCAGAATCTTGAACGGCTTGTACCATTTTATATTGTCGAACGCTTTTTCCAGGTCGACAAATCCTATGAACGTGTCTTGATTTTTCTTTAGCCTTGCTTCCATTATTAGCCGTAACGTCAGAATTGCCTCTCTCGTGCCTTTACTTTTCCTAAAGCCAAACTGATCGTCACCTAGCGCATTCTCAATTTTCTTTTCCATTCTTCTGTATATTATTCTTGTAAGCAGCTTCGATGCATGAGCTGTTAAGCTGATTGTGCGATAATTCTCGCACTTGTCAGCTCTTGCCGTCTTCGGAATTGTGTGGATGATGCTTTTCCGAAAGTCAGATAGTATGTCGCCAGACTCATACATTCTACACACCAACGTGAATAGTCGTTTTGTTGCCACTTCCCCTAATGATTTTAGAAATTCTGATGGAATGTTATCTATCCCTTCTGCCTTATTTGACGGTAAGTCCTCCAAAGCTCTTTTAAATTCCGATTCTAATACTGGATCCCCTATCTCTTCTAAATCTACTCCTGTTTCTTCTTCTATCACATCAGACAAATCTTCACCTTCATAGAGGCTTTCAATGTATTCTTTCCACCTATCTGCTCTCTCCTCTGCGTTTAACAGTGGAATTCCTGTTGCACTCTTAATGTTACCACCGTTGCTTTTAATGACACCTAAGGTTGTTTTGACTTTCCTGTATGCTGAGTCTCTCCTTCCGACAATCATATGTTTTTCGATGTCTTCACATTTTTCCTGCAGCCATTTCGTCTTAGCTTCCCTGCACTTCCTATTTATTTAATTCCTCAGCGACTTGTATTTCTGTATTCCTGATTTTCCCGGAACATGTTTGTACTTCCTCCTTTCATCAATCAAGTGAAGTATTTCTTCTGTTACCCATGGTTTCTTCGCAGCTACCTTCTTTGTACCTATGCGTTCCTTCCCGACTTCTGTGATGGCCCTTTTTAGAGACGTCCATCCCTCTTCAACTGTGTTGCCTACTGCGCTATTCCTTATTGCTGTATCTATAGCGTTAGAGAACTTCAAACGTATCTCGTCATTCCTTAGAACTTCCGTATCCCACTTCTTAGCGTATTGATTCTTCCTGACTAATGTCTTGAACTTCAGCCTACCCTTCATCACTACTATATTGTGATCTGAGTCTATATCTGCTCCTGGGTACGCCTTACAATCCAGTATCTGATTTGGGAATCTCTGTCTGACCATGATGTAATCTAATTGAAATCTTCCCGTATCTCCCGACCTTTTCCAAGTATACCTCCTCCTCTTGTGATTCTTGAACAGGGTATTCGCTATTACTAGCTGAAACTTGTTACAGAACTCAATTAGTCTTTCTCCTCTTTCATTCCTTGTCCCAAGCCCATATTCTCCTGTAACCTTTCATTCTACTCCTCCCCCTACAACTGCATTCCAGTCGCCCATGACTATTAGATTTTCGTCCCCCTTTACATACTGCATTACCCTTTCAATATCCTCATACACTTTCTCTATCTGTTCATCTTCAGCTTGCGACGTCGGCATGTATACCTGAACTATCGTTGTCGGTGTTGGTCTGCTGTCGATTCTGATTAGAACAACCCGGTCACTGAACTGTTCACAGTAACACACCCTTTGCCCTACCTTCCTATTCATAACGAATCCTACACCTGTTATACCATTTTCTGCTGCTGTTGATATTACCCGATACTCATCTGACCAGAAATCCTTGTCCTCCTTCCTCTTCACTTCACTGACACCTACTATATCTAGATTGAGCCTTTGCATTTCCCTTTTCAGATTTTCTATTTTCCCTACCATGTTCAAGCTTCTGACATTCCATGTCCCGACTCGTAGAGCATTATCCTTTCGTTGATTATTCAATCTTTTTCTCATGGTAACCTCCTCTTGGCAGTCCCCTCCCGGAGATCCGAATGGGGGACTATTCCGGAATCTTTTGCCAATGGAGAGATCATCATGACACTTCTTCAACTACAGGCCACATGTCCTGTGGATACACGTTACGTGTCTTTAATGCAGTGGTTTCCATTGCCTTTCTGCGTCCTCATGTCGTTGATCATTGCTGATTCTTCCGCCTTTAGGGGCAATTTCCCTCCCCTATGACAAGAGAGTGCCCTGAACCTCTATCCGCTCCTCCGCCCTCTTTGACAAGGCCGTTGGCAGAATGAGGCTGACTTCTTATGCCGGAAGTCTTCGGCCGCGAATGCTGATTATTTATCAAAATTTAGGCAGTGGCGGGGATCTAACCCGGGACCGAAGACGTTTTTGATTATGAATCAAAGACGCTACCCCTAGACCTTCCTGTATTGGGTAGAAATGGGGAGATTATCTACAGGTTTGTTCTCCATATACTGTGTTTTCTCGTAGGAGATTTGTAGCCCACTTTTCTGTTAAATTTCGTGTAGTTTTTCCAATGCAAATTTGGCTTCCTCTCTATTGTTCGTTAGAATGGCAAGATCGTCTGTGAAAGACAGACACTTCACCCTGATTTTCTCCTCTTTTTTTAATCCCAAGCTGAATTCCTTTTATTTCCTTTTCCCATGTCCTCACAATTTTTTCCAGAACCATGTTAAATAGAAAGGGGACATTCCATCTCCTTGGCGAACACCAGTATGGATATGAAATGCTTCTGATGTTTCTCCTATGAATTTAGCTTTGGAGATTGTATCTCTTAATGCCTGTTGAATAATTGACCTTGTTTTCCTGTCAATTCTGAACTTACCACAGTATTTCTACACCTTCTCATTTGCAAAATTGTTTTTAAATTCCATATCTGTTCAGTATCGACCTTCACGAAACCCTGCCTGCTACTCCCCTATTAACTGGTCCGCTTGTTCTTCTAATCTGTTTAACAGGGCATTTGAAAGAATTTTGTATATTACAGAGACCAGTGAAATTCCGCTGTAATTATATTATCGGTTTTTGCACCTTTTTTTGTGGAGAGGGTGAATTAATGCGCATTTCCACTCTGCAGGTATTTGTTCAGTTTCCCAAATATTTGATATGAGTCTGTGGGTTGCTTGTGTGAGATTATTGTCTTTTAATTTTTTATGAAATTTATGATTACCATTTTTTATATTTAGCAGAAATATGTGGCAATTTAACATTTATAGTAAAACTAATTATTATCGTTGTTTTTAACACAGATACTGTAGTGAATATGCTTACAAGCATCAAAATTTTTCAGAAAGTAAACAGAGGGACACTAATTCGTGTGTTCCTTTTCCTCTGAGTCTCTAATGACAAGCTAATTGCAGAGGAGACGGTTCCTGGTTGGTTACATGTTGGTGTAAATAGAGTAGAACTTCAGAGGCGTAACCCTTGCAGTTTGCTGTTACTCTGGTAAGAGCACCGCTCGTGCTGTATTGAATCAGATGTCTCGTGTATGCAACACAAATCATCATCCGCAGTTGCTGGTATTTGTATTTGTGCTTCTTCGACTTCGTTCTGTGTCTGGTTCTTCTAAACAGTGGCGTTTAACGTGCCAACGGCAGCAGTTACTGCCAGGGGATCTTCAAAATGGAGCCGCTCGGCGGCGAGGACCTAGAATCGCGCACAATGCTGGTAGTTTGGTCTTCTCAACGTTCTGAAAGCGTCTTTGGTATTGTTCTTGCAGATTTTCTTTGATACGTTTACATTCTGATTTAGAAAAATTTGTGCCAGTTAACTTTTTTGACAGTGTTACCTAATTTTCACCACTGATTTCTTCATTTATTCGGTATAAGGGCTGCAGAAGTGTACTGGTTTTATTTATAACAGCAATTTCATAACAACTGAGCATGTTTGGTCCACCAGATTGCTTCAGAAAGAGAGTTCTCACTTCATCTGACAAAGAACGAAATGTTGAAACATTAAAAATGTCGAATTCCATCTTCTGAGGCACTCCCGAGTGAGCATAAAAATTTCGCCCTCTTACTTTCCAGGAGATGTTTGAAGCCGCCGATGCATATCTGAAAATTGTTTTGTGTAAATTGTCTTAAATGATTAATTATGTAATTTAATGTACCTAACATGCTTTTTTCCCTCTTTAATTTCAGTATTCTATTATAGAAACTGAAATGAAATTCAAATTTTTTGAACGACCGATAGAACGCTCCATTAGAGTCATGTGATGCTTATGACGTCACCGTCTAACTCGCTGCTTCTACTGTCATAATGCTAATTGATAGTGAGGCCTTGTTTTGGAATTTACGTTTGGGAAAATTGGGTTGCAAATGGTGTGTAGTACCATACTGTGCAGATACATATACATAAACTCGTGTAAAGTTGTTTTTGAGTATTCCAGAGAGTGAGAAGATGCGTAAAATGTGGGTGCACTGTACCGGCAAATTACCACCACGTCGAAGCACAAGTTCGCTAACTTCATTAAAATTGTGTTGCACTGTGAAGTTAACTTATCTCCGAGATATGCTCTTCCACTGTTACATCAAAGGATAGCGCCATTCAACGAAATTAATCACCTAGTGAAAATTGTCGTTTTATCTTACTCACAAACATCAGAGCCCGTACCTTTCTCACCTGCATGTTGTAGTAAATGCTTTGTCTCTGTCCGTGTAACCCCATCATCCTACACCTGGTTGTACTGTGGACGTATTGTTATATCTTCAGTGCTAGCAATGCTTTCCAAAGCAATGAATTGTTTATTCGCAAAGTAAATATATGTATCCTCCGTTGCCCGTTTCTCAGACTAAGACTAATGTGAAGCTATGTATAATACATAGTAAGGTCACCCGAAGACCAGTATCAGTTGCAAAGCGATTTGGAAAAGATTGCTGTATGGTGTGGCAGGTGGCAGTTGACGTTAAATAACGAAAAGTGTGAGGTGATCCACCTGAGTTCCAAAAGAAATCCGTTGGAATTAGATTACTCGATAAATAGTACAATTCTCAAGGCTGTCAATTCAACTAAGTACCTGGATGTTAAAATTACGAACAACTTCAGTTGGAAAGACCACATAGATAATATTGTGAGGATAGCGAGCCAAAGGTTGCGTTTCATTGGCAGGACACTTAGAAGATGCAACAAGTCCACTAAAGAGACAGCTTACACTATACTCGTTCGTCCTCTGTTAGAATATTGCTGCGCGGTGTGGGATCCTTACCAGGTGGGATTGACGGAGGACATCGAAAGGGTGCAAAAAATGGCAGCTCGTTTTGTATTATCACGTAATAGGGGAGAGAGTGTGGCACATATGATACGCGAGTTGGGATGGAAGTCATTGAAGCAAAGACGTTTCTTCCCTGAGGAAAACCGAACTGTCGTCGGTGTGTTTCCATTGTTTTACTTTCGTACCTGACTGCAGGTTTTAACAAGTTTTCCAAAGCCATATCCAACCTCCAGGATGCTACGTAAAAATCATACGGAGCAAACTATGGTTTCCCTAACTACTCAAACAAAGCACGTATTATGACGGTTCGTTAATCGACACCTGGGTCGATTCCTTGGTCTCTTCATACCCAGTTGTGTAGTACTCTGCCTATCATGACCACAACAACAGTGAGACTAAACTCTGATCTTTTATTCATTTGAGATCCTTGTGTTGCATACATATGTAATTAAATATTTCTCCCGAAATTTCTTTACCTTACCATACGGGTTGTTAAATTTGATTCTTACTCTGCAGTCCATTGTACTACCTTCGAATTCTAAAAATATCTTCGCAATGATGAAATTTCCTTGCCTTTGTTTCTAATGAATGCGGACTGTGTTAACCCATTTGCGCCTGAGTTGATTTTTACTTGTCAGTTTTACATCCATATATACATAAAAAGACAGTCGTGTTAGTTACGCTACTTATAACTCAAGAACGGCTGGACCGATTTGGCTGAAAATGGGTGGAGAGGTAGCTTAGAACCAGGAGACGGACATAGGATACTTTTTTATCCCGTTCGACCATTATAAAAGTGGCATAACAAAAACGCATCTGGCATTGAATAACAAAACGCAAATGTCAGCTAAACCACATTATAAAATGTGGTATAACAAAAACGCATCTGATATGGAATAACAAAACGCAAAAGACAGCGAATCTATGGCGCTATGTGAAGAAACTCCAGCGGACAACAAACATGTGGGGAGAAGTGAGAAAATGAAATGCACCAAGGAACATTGTCGAATATGATAGTTTTGGTGGTCTAGGTAGGGGGGGAGGGAGGTATAATGTTGCTTGGGTATGGTGACCTCCAAATCTTCGAACACAGTTATTCACCGGTCAGCGTAATTGTGACATTGTACCACTTCACCATTTGCATCTTTGCAGTTGTCAACTGCGTTTGTTGAGGAATGGAACGCCCTATCATAAGAACTCCTCAGCAAGCTTGTGGCCAGAATGGGAGTACGTTGCAGAGCATGAATGGCCGACCGTGCTGATCACGCACCCTACTAATAACTATTTGACATTAGTGTCATTATTGTTCGTATTATTCGTGTTTCTGTCGGTTATCTTCTGTACTATACTGTAGCAGTTCTTTGTATTTATGGTTCAGTTTTCATCGAGCCGTGTTGTTTGGCAGTGACACATCATGCGAAAGTTATGTTCCGTTTTGCAGACCGATGTATCTGCAACAGAAAATTAAAAACTGAATTCAGAACCATAACAATGAATTGCATTTTGTGCCTAACCTATATGATAAGTTGTTGTACCTTCAGCATTACAAGCAATCAAAAGTTGTCATTCTGTAATATATTGTGGTAGATTACTTATTTTTATTTAGAAAGAGTCTTCAGTAATTGACGCTCCGGACACTGACCTCTTCTTGCTTGTTATTGGCAGAATCGCGCGTAAATATCAGTAATAGAGTGTTCGTATTTGAGAAACACAGAACAGGCATTTTAGATGCACGTATTATTGCCAAATAGAGAAAATGACAGACTGTTACATGACATAGATGTTATGCTAGATAGAAACGGATTTATACATATGACTGCATTTGGCCTGACACTAAGTAGGGACTCCAGAATAGTGGGGAGAAAATGAAAGATCTTAACATTGCCTACTGTTGTCAAAACTTTTTCTAACTGTTAAGCCCAATCAGAATGTCATACCTCACAAAAAAAAAAAAAATGGTTCTGAGCACTATGGGACTTAACTTCTGAGGTCATCAGTCCCCTAGAATTTAGAAGTAATTAAACCTAACTAACCTAAGGACATCACACACATCCACGCCCAAGACAGGATTCGATCCTGCGACCGTAGCGGTTGCGCGGTTCCAGACTGTAGCGCCTAGAACCGCTCGGCCACTCCGGCCGGCGATACCTCACAGCTGACACTATATCAACTTGAGTTTTTTTCGCCATTACCGAGTTGTATTTCCAACAATTAATTATTATATCTTGCAGAGTAATTTTCTTCAAAAATCCTTGTTTTAAGGAATTATTTTGTTGAATTACTTTTTCTTTGGGGTTGCTTTCTGTTTGCTTATTTGTTGCAAAGAATGGCTGGAGTGTCATGGAACTAACAGTGCTTCTTAAAAATGCGTATATGGTCATGGAGGTAGGTAATTATTTAGAAGGGTCACGTAGTGTATTTGAAGCAGCCTTATAAACATTGTCAAAAGCGTGTTAAGAGAGAGCCTTGATCGATGGACAGCTAAAATTGATCTGACGCCGTAAGTAGGCATGGGTGGGTCGCCAGGTATGGTGCTCAAGTGAGTAAACATGAAGAGGTGTTTCGAACAAAGTAACTACGAGATGTAAATCTTGAAATGTATTGTGACCAATGAGGAATACAGAGATAGTTCGTGTTACGGTACCGTGCGGTGACGTTTATAAACGTTTTCGTATTATAGCTGACAAGTTCTGGGGAAGATTGACAGTTCATACTATAATTCCTCCTTCACTTCAGTTAAGAAATTAAAGGTTAATTATTTGATTACTAACAAAAAGAGAATGCGGAATTATCTTAATGAGGTGAACTGAGAGAGAAAAAAATTGACTTAATCAGTGACGACAGATCCGTTGCTTACGTGGTGATGAGTTACCGTGGATGTGTTCTCGTATTTCAGTGCAGTGCAGTGATTCTTTGTAAAGACATCGGACTCCGTGTGATAAATTTAGAATAAAGGCAGGATCTATCTCTGACTTTGCGATATGCATTTTAGGCTACTGTAAATGCCGGCGGATCGATGGCATCATCGTATTTGCATCGTCCAGCTTAAATCATTGTTCACTGACACAAAACCTGCATAAGTATTTAAAAATCAATATTAGGACAAGGAATCGTGACAATATTAAATAAAACAATAATCTCTTCCATAATTGTATTATTAATGTAAGAAGTACTAAAACCAGAATGTCACCATCTTATTTTAGCCGATGGTACCGAAGGTGCGCGAAAAAGAGGGTGATACAGTAAACAAAATTTTATCAATCACTTGTCTTTTAAACAAAATCACAAAGGTTGTCCACTTCTATGCAGTAGAACAATGCAGTATTAATCATAGAGTGTACTTGTCACAGCATAACATCGTCTGAGTGCCCAACCCACACCATAGAAATAAGTTGTAACTGCCAGTTGTGATGAGTAGTGCTATATTCCATTTGGGTACCTGAACGTTGCTACAAATTCAAGGGAAAGGACAGCAAAGAGTAACGACGCATTGAAACCACTACGATGAATGACGATCACAGGAAACAACTTTTGCCATCAGGAGAAGAATGGCTGTTTTTCAGGATAACCCCACTATGAAATTGTCCTTTAGAACCGTAGAACTGTCAAAAGCAGCCTTTAGCCCTCTGGTAATGAGAAACCCGTATTAACAGAAGCCGTGGAGTGAAAGCCCCCATGGCCGTCAATGCTATAAGAGGAAGAAGTTAAGAGGTTTAAAATAGAATGACCAAACTGCTGAAAGATCTTCGTAAGTGCTACTAACGATGAGTTTTCCATGTCAGAACCATTTCCGTTCGTCTTAGACTGTGCGTACTTTCATTGCAAAGAAAACAAGATCATAAATTATATATGTTGTTCATTAAGATGGAGTAGCTTTATATTTTATACTTTCAGTTGAAATTTTAATGTTACGGTAAAATAGTCCTTAACGTAAAGAATAAAAACCACATTTATAACGAAATCTTAGTAGTACGCCATACTCCCAGAAATTAAAGAAATGCGTTATCGTTGATTGTGTATGTAATGCAGATGTTATTTGACACTTTCCTGGGAGTTCTCTAGATGAAGAATGTTTTGCCCAAACAGTTTAGTGTGTAATATAACAGTACAATCGGAATTGCAAACTCAGTTGAACAGGCCATGCCTCTTACTCTTACATTTCCCTTTCCTAATACTCTCCCCCCTTTAAATAGTTCCGTTCTCAAATTCTTTGAATATCCTCTAGAAACGTCGAAGCAACATACATTTTATCAAAACCTTAATAGTATGGAGAGAAGCGTTGTGGGTCTCACACGACGTAATCGTTATCAATATGACCTTCAGATAAGATACCGAACGCGGAGGATGATTCTTCTCAAGTTCATCGATATGTATCCTACTCCAGTCGTCAGAAACAGGAGGTGTCTGTACGCTTCCGGGTGTGCAATTTGCCGCATAAAACTAGTGTATGTTCTGTCGTATCGTATTTAATTTAATTTCCATTTGCTGATTATAAATGTCCGATGAAGATCTCCTCCGCCTTTCAGCTCTTCGTTCAACAAGCAAGGTTCAGCAGTTACATTATTGACTTAATACAACTTCACTAGTCTACATCATCACCGGACGCAGTGACACTCATGAATGCGAAAACCAAGCTATCATTTTATTAAAGCACATTGTATTTGTATGAGGTTTCAACGATGATTAAGGCGAAAGTAATATTTTATTTTCTCCCTAATACGGTGAATTAACGATGTGTGCCATTTCATTAACGTTACTATCTATCGTCTGGTTATTCCCTCACTTGTTCATTGGTTTATAGTACGCCAGCTGTTCTCGCAACTGGTACGAATGCGGAAGGCGTCAGTATTCAGCAAGACGGACACTGCGATAAGGATATGTGGTTGTCCTAAATAAAGCAATACCTGAGTCATAAAGCCAATTGACCACTGACGTTTGAGATATCATGCACTACGACTTGAAACTTTGGGACAGTCATTATCGGTTAATCAGGATGATAATCAGAACATAAGGTATGAAACATCAGAAGAAATTCTTGTTTTGTGAATTGTCACAGGCTAGATTGCAGCAAAGAAAATATCTCTTAATATCGAATACTAAACAGAATTAAGCCTGAAATTTTTTTGTAGTCTTTGCTTATAGTAGTTATCAGAAACAACCATAATTCCGAACCGTATCTGTACTTAAGTGTCTAATGGTTAACATATGTCGGGTCTTGATAACCTTCTATTACATTCATCTTTGGAAAACAGGTAGCTCGTGACGTAAACACGTAGCGACCTCACTGTAACCAGGCAAAACAACAGCTTACAAACTTGACAACGACAAGCGCATGATAACACTGAAGTGACTTGAACCTACTACATAACAGATAGTGGCCGTGAATCCTTGTGTACGCGTAGACATGGAACCTGTTACGAAGAATACGTTTACGTGTACACACAACAACACCGAATCGTATGGAGCAGCGCAGTGGAAGGCTAGTGTCACAGAAAACGGTAAAACGCGAAATATGCAGACTCCGAGATCGTGATATTGCAAAATCATGTCAGCATCCAACAACTACAAGTGAGTGTCAGTGTCAATGCATTGGATAATTTTCATATCGATTTATTTTTGGGTACATCCAGTGACTGTTGAACAAATAAAACTGTCGTGGTAGTAAAAAAAAAAATATTCGATTACAAGGGAAACAAAACCACAGATAAACCGTCCCAACAAATATATAAGCGTTGGACAAAAATACTGTGGTAGTAGTGAAATTTGTTTTGAGGTTAAAAATTGTTGCACTGACAGAGCAGTATGGCATGTCGCATTATCGTGATGCAGTATCCAATTATCAGCAATGTTGGCACGGACACGAAGAACTCTTTCTAAAATTTCTTTGTATTAATATTGGTTAGCTGTTTGTGTAGGAGGCACTCACGCTTTACGAACAATTCCCCTGGAATCAAAGAAGCACAAAGCATGCATTTCACTTTTGACTTTGACATGCGAGCTTTTTTTGGTTTTGGTGATCCCTTTGAGCACCATTGCGAACTTAGGCGTTTTGTCTTTGGATCGTACTGAAAAAAAAAAAAAACCAGCTTTCATCACCAGTGATAACACGGCTCAACAATTCTGGATTGATTTCCGTTTGCTCTAACAGATCGGCAGCCACATTTTTCCGTTGTGGTGTGAGAGTTTTTGGGGACCATTTTTTGCACTAATCTTTCTCTCACCAAGATCTTCAGTTATTATTAGACGAACCGTTTCTCGATTGATGTTCAGTTTTTCTGCAATCATTTTCACGGTTAATCTTCGATCAGATCGTACGAGTTCACGCATCCTGGCCAAGTTGACATCCATCTGTGAGGTTGATGATCGTCCACTACGGTCTTCATCTTTAACATTCGTTCTGCCTTCACTAAACATTTAATGCCAATGAAAACTTGAGTTCTTGACATAACCTCCTCTCTAAAAGCCTTCTGAAGCTTACTGTAAGTTGTCGTCGCGTTTTCACCCAATTTAACCCAAAAAGAAATGGCATACCATTGCGCAATATTATGCGGTTCCATTTCTTTGACGAGAGACACAAACACATGTTAACTCAATACACTCACGACTGAGCAGTTGCATCGATGTGCCGCTTGGACTAGAAGCAGCTTATAGACAAAGGTCAAAGATATTGTGCCTACGCAAGCCTGCAGGGTTGCCACATCTTGTAAAGAAAATCAGTCTCATTACTTTATTGTTGCACCTCATAGGAAGAGTATTCTGCAGAGTACTGCGAGGGAGGAAATCAGTCGGTTTATTGACAAAAATGTTTAGGAAGATATTTAGGGAATGTGAATGGAAGTCACTGATATCTAGTGAATCAATGACGCTGGTTCTGTGGCATAATTTTAGTAATAACTGTCATATTGGCTCTTACAGAGAAGTACGGCCAATCAAGGAAGACACACACAATGTTTCGAGCCATTGTCCACTATGGAACATGTAGTAAGAGAGGTAAACCTGCTGCTCGGAGGACAATCTCCCACTAATTGGTGCAAATTGAGCCTATGGCTACGATATAGATATACACTTCCAGACAAAGTGAAGCACTCAAAATGGAAGAAAGAAACGAGGTGAAACTTCACAAATTGAGAGGGCACGTGATATTATTTCAGTGATTACAGAGTTGAGTCGAATTTACAGTGAACGTGACAGTATAAGGCAACTTGTCAGTATGATGACCTTGTGGTCCAGATCCCTGCTCTGAATCGACTGGGAAGGGTGTCATAAAGCCATTGAACTGTCAGGTGAGCCAAGTTGATTCTTTAACTGTTGTAATCGGCCCTTCACATCCTGGACTCTGGTATTCGAATGGAGTTGACACACAAGTTGGTCCCACAAATGTTCGATAACTTTCTATCGAGGACAGATCTGAGGTGCTTGCTGCCCCCCCCCCCCCCCCCCAAAAAAAAAAAAAAATGCACACAGTTCATGGAGACACGTGGCATATGTGTGCGAGCATTGTCCTCTTGAAAAAATGGCACCACAATACTGTCGCATGGGAGGAAACACATGAGGATGCATGATGTCCGTGACGTGCCCTCAGAGTTCACCCAACCACTACCAGTGTTGGCCTGAAGTCATAACCGACGGTTATCCACGCAATGGCGCCAGGAGCAATACCTTCGTGCGTCTCCAAAACATTAGAAGAGCGGGACTTCTCGCCAGGTCGGCTCAGTACTCTGCGACGATCGTAATCCAAGAAAGTTCAGAACCACGATTTATTGCTGAACACAGTGTGACACCATTCATTAGCAGCCCTGATTCCCAGCTATTGTGGCGCCACTCAAGACACAGCCGTTTGTGTTGTATTAAAGGCTGCCTACACATGAGACGCTAATTCCCTAGTCTGGTTGTTAGTTTTCAATCAGTGGCGAAGCTTGACACAGAACTAAAAGTTCTCAGATGTCAGGCAGAGATGTGAAGGGGTTATGATGTGCATGGTGCACATTAGGGCAACCCTCCCTTGTGGTGGTCAGACGTGGTAGACTGGGACCTTCACGACGGGTATGGGTGCCTGCACACTCCCATGCAGAGCAACAGCGGGGTCACTGGCTAATCCGAGTTCCCCCACAAATCTGGATATTGCACGATTCGACCACCAGGCTAAACGGTGACCTGCAATGAGTCACCTAAAATCTGAATCAAGTCCTGATAACTGTGTCTCACATTAACTGTGTCTCACATTAACTGTGTCTCACATTAACTGTGTCTCACATTAACTGTGTCTCACATTAACTGTGTCTCACATTAACTGTGTCTCACATTAACTGTGTCTTACATGAGTACGTGGCATCTCAGAGTCCTTAACAGTGATAACTCAATATCTTATGCTTTTAACGCCCCTAATGTACACTACCAGGCCTGGTAACAATGAAGGTGAACAACACTAATTTATTCTGATGGTCATTCTACCTGTCACAGAAATTTACAACTATAATGATTTATATATCGGCCGATGGTGTTTACGTGCATAAAGCTGCTTTGACATCTATGTCTTCTGGTGGCTTAATTTTTTTCAGATGGTGTAGTTGCAAGATCCCACAGGACACTAGAGGAAACGTACATAGCATTAAAACAGACTGGTAAGAACATAGAGCTGACAGTGACTCTGACAATGAAACTAAACGTATGGTTTGTGGAAAACCACACATGAATAACATACCGAAGTCAGTGACTGTACCTGGTTGTGAATTTGAGAGAAGGTGGAGAAGTTGAATACCTGCGATTGATTATGACCCACAACAATGATAACGTCTGTGGAATTAAACAAAGGCTAGTGGCAGCCATTACACCTTACTTTGCGCTGACATTACTTTCTTCAAGACTCTTATCCCTCAACGCTAAATTAATTATCTACAGTACATTTATAAGACCATTGCGCACATATGAATCAGAAACGTGACCACTAACAATAAGGGATACCAACAAGCTGGATACCTTGGTGGGCTTGCAGTGTGGAAGAAGACTCCGAGAAAATGGATAGGCTACATTAATGGAAAGCACTAGCACGGAATCGGAGCATCTGATGGGAAATTGTTTAAGAGGTCAAGGCCTACAATGGGCCACAGAGCCACAGAAGAAGAAAAAAAGATGAAGAAGAAGACTATCCACTATGCGCTACTAAGTGGGCCTTAGAATATATGAAGAAGAAAGATTAGAGTTTTTTGGTCCAATCGACAGCTATATCATTAGAGATGACGTACAAACTGAGATTACGAAGGGATGAGGAAGTAATATGGTCGTGCCATTTTCCAAGGAACCATCCTGGTATTTGCCTGGAGCGATTTAGGGAAATGATGGAGAACCTAAATCTGGATGCCGGACGGGGATTTGAAGCGTTGTCCTCCCGTTGGAAAATATGCAATATGGCCAGAATAGTTGCATAGGTACAGTGGAAAGATCTTAGCCTCACCAATATGATCTTGATATCAATGAAATTTGAAGATAATTGAAAACGTAGAGTTCAATGTAGGTATCCATATGGCACTTGCAGTCTTCCAGGAAGCTTTCTATAGTGTATTCAGAGGTAAACAAAGAACAGTAATGGAGCAGTAATTTGAGAAGTAGAACTAGACGGTCATATAACAAAGGGAAATGTGACTTACAGAGGGGTGAGACGAGACTGCTGTGCGTCGACCACACTTCTTAATATCTGTGCGGACGATCTTTCTGATTGAGTGGAAGAAAGATGTAACGACCTCATTCTGTTGAGGTCGTGACGCAAAATTACATTGTCTTTTGCAGTATATGCCAATGATGTAGTCATTATACAAGTAATTGAAGATTACCCGCAAGGAGCAGTATACAGAATACATCTACTCTGCCAAGACTATCAATATCTACTAGCAAAGCGAAAGTTATGACATTCTTTCGTAAATTCCTTGTAAGACTGGAAATAGTGCTAGAACAATTGATGCTCGAACAAGTGACACAGTAAATATCTAGAATTTGTTTTACCTGTAGATACAGGTAGCATGACAAAAACTAACTAACTTAAAATACAAAAATTTGTGAGGAGTGGAACAAGAAAGATAATAAGGATAAGACTTTACAAAACAGTGGAGGTTCCTACCCTGATACACGGAAGCGAAACTTGGATACCTACAAAAACGAAACACCGGTGGCACACTGAAATGAGATTCCTTTCAACTGTGGTTCGTTGCTGTAGGGAGGATATGCTCAGAAATGATGACATACCCGAGAAATTAAAAGTGTACAGTGTTCTCAGTGAAGAAAGAGAATGCAGGAAACGCCGAAAGAATCACCTTATATTTATGTCGCCTAGCCGACTGCCTCTGAAAAGTGAAGATACCGAACTACGTGAAGGAGAGACAGAGACCGAGGAAACGATGGACACCGGGTGTGGCAAATCCGCAACCACAGATGAAAATGAGTAGTAGTTCCACAGTATAGTCTTGGGCGATCGGCGATTGAGAGTGAGTTAAATAGCTGACGCGATAGGCGCATCGGAAGAAAGAATACGTAAATTTTACACGAAGAATAAACTATGATGGTGGTCCGAAAAATTTCCAACCTCAACATGAAGTCGGGGACTTTGTTTGCACTTTCTTAATAAGGCGCCCACCAAAATTCCAGCCATTTCTGACTCGCAGTTGTTGTTTGACAGTCGCTTCAGTCAGTCGATGCAAGTGTTTTTGTGGAAATGGACGAAATCGATTATCGAGCTATCATTGGGGTTTTGTGTTTGAAAGACAGTACGCCTACGCAACTATAACATCAGTTGGACGCTGTGTACGGGAACCGCTCCATCATTCACCTTGAAATTTTGTGCAGCTGAATTTAAACGTGGCCGCACATGCTTGGGTGACCATGAACGTTCGATACGGCCAAACATTGCAACCACCGACAATAACATTGCTCAGTTTCACCAAATGGTGCTACAGAAAGAAGAAAAACTGTCACAGGATCATGCTATGTGACATTACTTGACAGTCTGAAAGCGGAAATTGAGGAAAAACGCTCGTATTTGCAGAAGAAAAAAACTGTTTCACCAAGACAATGCGCCGTCTCACACGTCAGTGGTTGCCATGGCGATAATCCACGAATTGCGGTTTCAACTGCTTGACCTCCGTCCTTATAAGATCTAGTGCCAAGCGACTTATGTTGTTCCCTCAGCTAAACGCTGAACTCGGAGAACAGAAATTTTTGTCGATTCATGAGGCTATCATCTTCGTAAACAACTATTTTGCAGAGAAAGACACTAATTATTATTTGGTTGCGTTAAAGAGACGTGTATATACTTACAAGGGGATTATGTTGAACAATAAACATAAATTTGAAGAAAAATGTATTATTTCTTTGTTAGGTCAGAAACTCTTGAGACTACCTTCGAATGAGAAAACTTTGTGCAAAAATACCGACCGAAAGTAAGTGTGAAAACAAATTTCTCGCCAAAACTCTAACTTTTGAAAAAGAATCGAACTGGATTTATGCACCAATTTGCTTCTGTGGATAAGAAGTGAGTTCATCCGTTCACCAAAAAAATAAACAGTCATCAAACTTTGGTAGTGGAATGGTGAAAGCCTGGTGCCCTATACCAAATAGAGCAGAGTCCACATTATTTACCAAAAGCAGCGTGAAAACTAAATGTTTATTCAACTGAGGAAAGCCGTTTTCTTTCGTAACATCAGCCGTCTTCTGATAATATTATCGCCGTGGCATTGTATTAACAAATTATTACATTTTTAAATACATTCAACTAAGTTGAGGATTGACACCACATATGTTTCAATATTCAGTAATTTGTTACATACTGGTTTGGCAGCACTATGGCCGGAAGATGATTGTTGTGACAACCAAAACATTTAACATGGTGCAATCATTTTTTTCTGTTGAATAAAATTTATTGAGATAATGCCACGCTTCACGAAGATTATTAAAAGTATCTTCTGATATGCAAAAGGGATTCTCTTTATTGATTACCTGTCAAAAGCTGAAACAGTAACTGGCATTTTCTACAACAAGAGTGAAAAGAAAGACGCCTGGGTAACAAAAAATAAATAAATATTAAAAGTCCTCTTGTCTTGAGGATACTACACCTGCACATGACGGTGTTTTGGCGTTGGAGGAACTGAAGCTTTGAAGTAAGAGTGTTGGAAACACCCCCCCCCCCCTCCTCCTCCTTATTCATCTTTTGTGACACGATCTGGCTTCCACGTAGTCTTCTGTACTTAACATCTAAAGAAATGTGTGACGGCAAACCTTTTGAGTCCAGCGAATAGGTTACTGCAGCCATAGCTGGGTATTTTCCAGACGTTTCAGGTCCGCACTTAGGTCCCCATTCAAAGCTACTTTCGCCTGGCCTTTGACGGACAATGAGCAGCTTAACAGTAGGTGATACTCTCGGCGCTTCGTAATTAAGGGCCAGAGTAGCAACACGGAAGTTCGCTTGTGAAAATGCAGTTAGGAAGAGAATAGAACTCGCACTGTCCACGCAAGTGACTAAACGTGGCGTTACCAAAAACATCCATTTGAACAGGTCGTCTCCTCCCTTGAAGACTAAATGCAATGTGGTACCAGCCTACAGAAGCGACGATCCAGTTGTCCGAATGCAGATTGCCGACCCACGTGCCTCACAAGTACAAGTACATGGAACGATGGTAAAGCCAAAGCGACAATCTCATTAAGCTGCTCCGTCTGGATCACTGTATGAGGCCATGGTGACTTTACAGGTATACAAGTGCCACCGAGAAACAAATTTAAGTAATTGTCTGAAAAAGACTCCAGATGTTGATATTACTTGCGGTGACAGCATGCACTGTTCATCTCGTCTAACGTTCGTACCTCTCTGCACAGGTCAACAGAATAACTCATCTGAGACCTCAGTAGTTGGTTATTCCCTGCTG
The DNA here is from genome assembly GCF_023897955.1 of Schistocerca gregaria. Taxonomy (NCBI): domain Eukaryota; kingdom Metazoa; phylum Arthropoda; class Insecta; order Orthoptera; family Acrididae; genus Schistocerca; species Schistocerca gregaria. The sequence goes on from NC_064924.1 coordinate 520,347,145, forward strand.
ATGAATCTGCCTCGCGTTTGTCGCACATTTATCGCACAAATAAAACATTGGGCTCCCTTGCACAGATGCAAAAATATCCCTCGTAGTACTTTCGTGGTTACCACAGCCCTTGAACGTAGTCCTATGCGCTACTGTTACTGTATACACGACCTGTAGGAAAACAAGGAGACGATATTTCCCCAGCCCGACCTAAGGTACTGGGATCTGGCGTAGACAACATTTGAAGCTGTATGAAAATCTACGTAATGAAGAAAACCATAAAACATAATGTAAGGATAATATAGTGGTGGTCTTCGGCCAGAACACTGATTTGATGCAGCTGTCCACGCTACCCTTATCCTGTGCGAGCCTCTCCGAATAACTATTGCAACATACATCCATTTGAACATGCTTACTGCATTCATCTCTTGTTCTCCCTTTACAGTTTGTAGCCTTCACACTTCCCTCCATTACCAAATGCATGATTTCTTTATGCCTTAAGATGTGTCCTATCAACCAATCCCAGCTTTTAGTCAAGTTGTGCCATGAACTATTTTTCCCAATTAGATTCAGTATGTCTTCATTGGTTACCTGTTCTATCAAACTAATCTTCGTTATTTCAAAAGTTTCTGCTCTCTTCTTGTCCGACCTGCTTATCGTCCACGTCTCACTTCCGTATAAGACTACACTCCGTACAAATACCTTCATAAATGTTTTCCAAACATTTACATTGACATTAGGTGCTCACACATTCTTCATTTTCGCAAACGCTTCTCTTGTTAGTGATAGTCTGCATTTTACATCATCTCTATTCGACTCACAATCAGTTTTTAACACCCATATAACAAAACTGCTTACTACTCTTAGTGTCTCTTTTTCCTAGTCTTATTCCCTCAGCATCGCCTGATTTATTTCGGCTACATCTCAGTACCGTTCTTTCACTTCTGTTGATGTTCATCCTATATCATCTTTTCAATACACTGCACATTTGGTTCAACTGCTCTTCCATGTCCTTTAGCCACTCTGACAGAATCACAGTTTCAACGGAACACCTCAAACTTTTTGTTTCTTCTCCCTGGATTTCCTAAATTTCAGCATGGTACTTCTTGGTCAAAGGACAGATTGAATAGCATCGGTACTATCTCATTCCCTTCTCAGTCTCGGCTTCCCTTTCATCTCCTTCGACTTTACAACTGCAGTCTGGTTTCCGTACAAGTTAAAAAAAGATACTTTCGCTCTCTGTATTTATTCCGACTACCTTCATAATTTCAAAGAGTGTATCCCAGTCAATATGGTCAAAAGTTTTCTAAAAATCTGCCTTTCTTTAACATGTCTTCTAAATTAAGTCTTTAGGGTCGTATTGCCTTTTATGTTCCAACAATTCTCTGGCGCCCAAACTAATCTTCGACGAGGTCAGCTTCCACTAGCTTTCCATATTTCTGCAAATGATTGTCAGTATTTTGCAACCACGAGTTTAATCTGATTTTACGGTAATAATATCATCTTCCTTCTTTGGAAATGGAATTAATACATGCTGCTTTAAATCGGAGGGTATTTCGTCTGTGCCATAAACATTGCACTCCAGATGGAATAGTTGTGTCATGTCTGGTTTCCCCAAGGACCTCATAAGTAATACAATGACAAAAAAAAATGATGGTTGGAATTGCTGGCATGCGCAAAGACATTTTCAAATGAAAACTCCACGATGTGTTGGCATCGCCAAAGGAGGAAGCGAGACGTGAGAGTGCGGATGTATGGCCTGCAAACAAGGCGTCTCTTGCAACATCGGCGGAGTTCCGATGAGTTATCACGTTGCTTGTGGCAAACCACGCCACACATGGAGCGGTTCACCGACCAGAAGTGGAACAACTCTTTCTTTATTGGGGATCGATCTTGGGGATTGTTCGATTATTCTTTGTTGCTGCTACAGTATTGTCTGTTCTTAAGCACAGGCGAACGCCAGGGACTTTCCACAATGATAATGGGGAAGTGTTTTGCAGGCGGTGCTCGTACTAAATTTTCCGCCAACTGCCGCGCTCCGTTTACGCAGATGAATCAAATGTGTTTGATGTGCAGTCAGAGTGTGCTTTGAGGTTGGTGTCGGTAAGGGCAACGACTTACGAAAAATTTATTCTGAAGCACAAATTTTTCAACAGCGCTATCATGACTAACGTATGGTAAGATTTGACACGCATTGCTCCTTTTTTATGCATTGGAGCTGTATATATAACGCCTTGTGTATTTCATGTACCACACAAATTTTGTTATACGAAACGGAAGTCACAAACAGAGCATATCAAGTTTACGCTAACAACTTGATGAAACACCACACTGCAATTTTGTCAATTTAGGACAAACGTTGCAATGTTTAGCAGTCGTATCGAATCTTTCAGCAGCAATATTGTATTATTAAGGAAGTAAGGGAGGGAGCTTAGGTTTCAACGTCCCATCATTGACACGACAATGGAGTCGGAGCGCAAACTCTGATTGAGGGAGGATGTGGAAGGACATCGGCCCTGTTCTTTACGTAGGACAATTGTGGATAGTTATTAAAGAACAAGTCGTGTGCATTTATTTTTTGCAGAAGAAACGGATATTTCATGGCGGAGCCAAAAGCACCGAAACATCGTGCTGTCAAAGTGGACAGTAATTAACTACTTAGTCTGTGGAGTGGTGTGAGTCACAAACAGAAGTGCAGAAGATATTCACCTGTCTGCGTGGCGTGGACTGGGTAGTTTTTTTTAGGTTTGAGCGTCTCGGGAAAACACACGAAGGGCTTCCGTCACAAAGGGTGCAGGCCGAACACAGGAAGAACTTAGATACAGGAACCATCGCTATAACAGTTGTAAATTGTCGTAACTTTGTTGGGAAAGTACCAGAGATCCAAGCGCTAATAGAAACCACTGATGCTCAAATCGTTATAGACACCGAAAGCTGGCTAAAGCAGAAGATAAGCTCAGCCGAAATTTTTGCGAAGAACCTAACGGTGTTCCGAAAGGATAGGCTAAACACGGTTGGCGGTGGCGTGTTTGTTGCTGTTAGAAGTAGTTTATCTTGTAGCGAAACTGAAGTAGATAGTTCCTATGAGTTAGTATGGACAGAAGTCATTGTTGGCAAGCGGAATAAAATAATAATTGGATCCTTGTACCGACCTCCCAATTCAGATGATACAGTTGCTGAAAGTTTCAAAGAAACTTTGAGTTTTACTTCAAACACGTACCCGTCTCATACGATTATAGTTGGTGGTGACTTTAATTTACCCTCGATATGCTGGCGGAAATACATATTAAATTCCAGAGGTACGCATAAAACTTCATTCGAAATTGTGCTAAACGCAGTCTCTGAAAATTATTTCGAGCAGTTAGTTCATGAGCCCACAGTAGTAGTAAACGGTTGTGAAAAACCATTTGACCTCTTAGCAACAAATAATCCTGAGTTAATAACGAGCATCAAAACGGATACAGGGATTAGTGAATACAGGGTTGTCGTAGCGTGATTGAATATTGTAATATACCCATCCAAAAAAGCAGATAAAAATTCACTTGACTCCTTCCTGAGAGACAATCTCCACTCCTTCCAAATTAATAATATAAGTGTAGACCAGATGAGGCTTAAATTCAAAGAAATAGTATCGGCAGCAGTTCAGAGATTTTGTTGTTGTTGTTGTTGTGGTCTTCAGTCCTGAGACTGGTTTGATGCAGCTCTCCATGCTACTCTATCCTGTGCAAGTTGCTTCATCTCCCAGTACCTACTGCAACCTACATCCTTCTGAATCTGCTTAGTGTGTTCATCTCTTGGTCTCCCTCTACGATTTTTACCCTCCACGCTGCCCTCCAATATTAAATTGGTGATCCCTTGATGCCTCAGAACATGTCCTACCAACCGATCCCTTCTTCTTGTCAAGTTGTGCCACAAACTATCTTCTCCCCAATCCTATTCAATACTTCCTCACTAGTTATGTGATCTACCCATCTAGTCTTCAGCATTCTTCTGTAGCACCACATTTCGAAAGCTTCTATTCTCTGTTTGTCCAAACTATTTATCGTCCATGTTTCACTTCCATACATGGCTACACTCCATACAAATACTTTCAGAAAAGACTTCCTGACACTTAAATCTATATTCGATGTTAACAAATTTCTCTTCTTCAGAAACGCTTTCCTTGCCATTGCCAGTCTACATTTTATATCCTCTCTACTTCGACCATCATCAGTTATTTTTCTCCCCAAATAGCAAAACTCCTTTACTACTTTAAGTGTCTCATTTCCTAATCTAATTCCCTCAGCATCACCCGACTTAGTTCGACAACATTCCATTATCCTTGTTTTGCTTTTGTTGATGTTCATCTTATATCCTCCTTTCAAGACACTGTCCATTCTATTCAACTGCTCTTCCAAGTCCCTTGCTGTCTCTGACAGAATGACAATGTCATCGGCGAACCTCAAAGCTTTTGTTTCTTCTCCATGGATTGAATAACATCGGGGAGAGGCTACAACCCTGTCTTACTCCCTTCCCAACCACTGCTTCCCTTTCATGCCCCTCGACTCTTATAACTGCCATCTGGTTTCTGTACAAATTGTAAATAGCATTTCGCTCCATGTATTTTACCCCTGCGACCTTTAGAATTTGAAAGACAGTATTCCAGTCAACATTGTCAAAAGCTTTCTCTAAGTCTACAAGTGCTAGAAACGTAGGTTTGCCTTTCCATAATCTTTCTTCTAAGGTAAGTCGTAAGGTCAGTATTGCCTCACGTGTTCCAGTATTTCTACGGAATCCAAACTGATCTTCCCAGAGGTCGGCTTCTACTAGTTTTTCCATTCGTCTGTAAAGAATTCGTGTTAGTATTTTGCAGCTATGGCTTACTAAACTTATTGTTCGGTAATTTTCACATCTGTCAACACCTGCTTTCTTTGGGATTGGAATTATTATATTCTTCTTGAAGTCTGAGGGTATTTCGCCTGTTTCATACATCTTGCTCACCAGATGGTAGAGTTTTGTCAGGACTGGCTCTCCCAAGGCCGTCAGTAGTTCCAATGGAATGTTGTCTACTCCGGGGGCCTTGTTTCGACTCAGGTCTTTCAGTGCTCTGTCAAACTCTTCACGCAGATCGTATCTTCGATTTCAACTTCATCTACATCCTCTTCCATTTCCATAATATTGTCCTCAAGTACATCGCCCTTGTATAGACCCTCTATATACTTCTTCCACCTTTCTGCTTTCCCTTCTTTGCTTAGAACTGGGTTTCCATCTGAGCTCTTGATGTTCATACAAGTAGTTCTCTTGTCTCCAAAAGTCTCTTTAATTTTCTTGTAGGCAGTATCTATCTTACCCCTAGTGAGATAAGCCTCTACATCCTTACATTTGTCCTCTAGCCCTCCCTGCTCAGCTATTTTGCACTTCCTGTCGATCTAATTTTTGAGACGTTTTGTATTCCTTTTTGCCTGCTTCATTTACTGCATTTTTATATTTTCTCCTTTCATCAATTAAATTCAGTATTTCTTCTGTTACCCAAGGATTTCTACTAGCCCTCGTCTTTTTACCTACTTGATCCTCTGCTGCCTTCACTACTTCATCCCTCAGAGCTACCCATTCTTCTTCTACTGTATTTATTTCCCCCATTCCTTACAATTGTTCCCTTATGCTCTCCCTGAAACTCTGTACAACTTCTGGTTCTTTCAGTTTATCCAGGTACCATCTCCTTAAATTCCCACCTTTTTGCAGTTTCTTCAGTTTTAGTCTACAGGTCATAACCAATAGATTGTGGTCAGAGTCCACATCTGCCCCTGGAAATGTCTTACAATTTAAAACCTGGTTCCTAAATCTCTGTCTTACCATTATATAATCCGTCTGATACCTTTTAGTATCTCCAGGATTCTTCCATGTATACAACCTTCTTTCATGATTCTTAAACCAAGTGTTAGCTATTACTAAGTTGTGCTATGTGCAAAATTCTACCAGGCGGCTTCCTCTTTCATTTCTTAGCCCCAATCCATATCCTTCCTTCTCTCCCTTTTCCTACACTCGAATTCCAGTCACCCATTACTATTAAATTTTCGTCTCCCTTCACTGTTTGAATAATTTCTTTTATTTCATTGTACATTTCTTCAATTTCTTCGTCATCTGCAGAGCTAGTTGGCATATAAACTTGTACTACTGTAGTAGGTGTGGGCTTCGTATCTATCTTGGCCACAATAATGCGTTCACTATGCTGTTTGTAGTAGTTTACCCGCGTTCCTATTATCCTATTCATTATTAAACTTACTCCTGTATTACCCCTATTTCATTTTGTGTTTATAATCCTGTAGTCACATGACCAGAGGTCTTGTTCCTCCTGCCACCGTACTTCACTAATTCCCACTATATCTAATTTTAACCTGTCCATTTCCCTTTTTAAATTTTCTAACCTACCTGCCCGATTAAGGGATCTCACATTCCACGCTCCGATGCGTAGAACGCCAGTTTTTTCTCCTGATAACGACATCCTCTTGAGTACTCCCCGCCCGGAGATCCGAATGGGGGACTATTTTACCTCTGGAATCTTTTACCCAAGAGGACGCCATCATCATTTAATCATACAGTAAAGCTGCATGTCCTCGGGAAAAATTACGGCCGTAGTTTACCCTGCTTTCAGCCGTTCGCAGTACCAGCACAGTAACGCCGTTTTGGTTATTGTTACAAGGCCAGATCAGTCAATCATCCAGACTGTTGCCCCTGCAACTACTGAAAAGGCTGCTGCCCCTTTTCAGGAACCACACGTTTGTCTGGCCTCTCAACAGATACCCCTCCGTTGTGGTTGCACCTACGGTACGGCCATCTGTATCGCTGAGGCACGCAAGCCTCCCCACAAACGGCAAGGTCCATGGTTCGGGGAAAGGGGGGGGGGGGGGGGGGGCGGTTGAGAGATTTATACCAAATAAATTAACAAACAACGGACCTGATCCTCCTTGGTGCACGAAAGGGGTCAGAACACTGTTGCAGAAACAACGAAACAAACATGACAAATTTAAACAGACGCAACATTCCCAATATTAGCGATCTTTTATAGAAGATTCAAATTTAAGGCGGACTTCAGTGCGAGATGCTTAAAATAGATTCCACAACGAAACTTTGTCTCGAAAGCTGGTAGAAAATCCAAAGAGATTCTTTTCGTATGTGAAGTATGTTAACGGCAAGAAGCAATCAATGCCTTCTCTGCACGTTAGCAATGGAGATACTATCGAAGACAGTGCTTCCAAAGCATAGTTACTAAACACAGCCTTCGGAAATGACTTCACAAAAGAAGACGAAGTAAATATTCCAGAATTCGATTCGAGAACAGCTGCCAGCATGAGTAACGTAGAAGTAAATATCCTGGGAGTAGCGAAGCAACTTAAATCAATAAAAGCAAGTCTTCTGATCCAGACTGTATTCCAGTTAAGTTCCTTTCGGAGTATGCTCATGCATTAGCTCCATACTTAACAATCATATACACCGTTCGCTCGACGAAAGATCCGTACTCAAAGACTGGAAAGTTGCACAGGTCACACCAATGATCAAGAAATGTAGCAGGAGTAATCCACTAAATTACAGGCCCATATCGTTATCGTCGATATGCAGCAGGATTTTGGGACATATATTGTGTTCGAACGTTATGAATTCCCTGAAGGAAACTGTCTATTTACACACAGTCAACATGGATTTTGAAAACATCGTTCTTGTGAAACACAACTAGCTCTTTGTTCGCATGAAGTGTTGAGTGCTACTGACAAGGGATTTCAGATCGATTCCATATTTCTGGTTTTCCGGAAGTCTCAGTTATGTGACTGGATTTGTGATTTCCTGTCAGAGAGGTCACAGGTCGTAGTAACTGACGGAAAGCCATCGAGTAACACAGAAGTGATTTCTGGAGTTCCCCAATGTAGTGTTATAGACCCTTTGCTGTTCCTTATCAATATGAACGATATGGGAGACAATCTGAGCAGTCGTCTTAGGTTGGTTGCAGATGACGCTGTCGTTTATCGACTAATAAAGTCATCAAAAGATCAAAACAAACTGCAAAATCATTTAGAAAAGATATCTGAATGGTGCGAAAAGTGGCAGTTGACCCTAAATAACGAAAAGTGTGAGGTCATCCACATGAGTGCTAAAAGGAGTCCATTAAACTTCGGTTATATGATAAATCAGTCATATCTCAAGGCCGTACATTCAATTAAATACCTAGAAACTACAATTACGAATAGCTTAAATTGGAAGGAACACATAGAAGATGATGTGGGGAAAGCTAAGCAAAGACTACGTTTTATTCGCAGGACACTGAGAAAATGTAACAGATCTACTAAGGAGACTGCCTACACTACGCTTATCCGTCCTCTTTTAGAATACTACTGGGCGGTGTGGGATCCTTACCAGATAGGATTGGCGAAATACATCGAAAAAGTCCAAAGAAGGGCAGCACGTTTTGTATTATCGCGAAATATGGGAGAGAGTATCACAGGAATGATACAGGATTTGGGCTAGAAATCACTAAAAGAAATGCGAAAATATTTTGTTGACACCAGCCTACATAGCGAGAAACGATCAGAGATATAGGTGTTCGTTCTTTCCGTGCGCTATACGAGATAGGAATAACAGAGTATTTTGAAGGTGGTTCGATGAACCCTCTGTCAGGCACTTAAATATGATTTGCAGAATATCGATGTAGATGTAGATGGCTGAAATACTACAAATTGTATGTGTCAGTGAGCCTTTATTTGTGTGAGAAACTAATCACTCCTTTCTCCATAAATACTTTCACATTAAATCGCGGAAAACCTAGATTAAGATTGCCGGATGCAGGTTTTAACCAGCGCCTCGCGAATGAGCGGTCAATTTCTTATCCAATGCCTCCCCGCGACTGTCATCATCTTGGGTGGATCGTCATCAGAGATCACAGTCTGTACAGATCTAGCAGTGGAATATAAAGTAGTAGTCCGGTTACTCCTTGGGCAATTTCTGCTGTTTTATAGTTCTGAATGACTTAAGATGTGCTTTTTTCTGTGCAACAATAGACGTCGTAGCATAAAAATCAGATTTTCAGGTTGAATTTAGTAATACCAGTCAGATACAACGTGATAAATAACTTTTTGATATTTGTATGAACTTACACAATCATCTGGGCGACATAGGATAATAGCAGCAAGCTAAACTTTAAGGATAAGAATGACCTGTCATAATGTGACTTGGGTCAATAGAATTGAACCAAAACATGGCACCAGTGTCGTGTCCGAATAACTGGTCCGAACTAGACAAGAATTAAAACACTAGGTAATGTGTATCAGAAACTGAGGTATCAGATGACAGTAAACGTCGTAGAGCTATTCTGAAAGTAATACTACGAAATACACTTTCAAACTTGAATAAAAGAAGACAAATAATCTATAAAAATTCTGTAATGAGAGGGTTACAAGAAAAGTTACGTCCCTGTATATCGCGAACTGTCAGCTAGCTTTTTCAGTTCACCTAAGAAATGACCTATATCTTCAGACGCCAGAGTCGCTATCGATAGGAGTGGACAAGTTGCCTGAGTTTTCTTTTACAGGGTTGAGGGTAACGTCGGAATGATCTCTCTGAGAAGTTCACGTCTAAGACCTTTCCTTACTCTTCACCAAGTGCGACAGTACTCAGTCACAGTTGAGGAAATGGAAAGCGTAATTTCTTTCTGATCCAGCGATAACAACAGTTTTACAGTTGCGCTTGTTCTTACTTAAATCCTTTTCTACAATTAACTAAAGTCAAGGGTCAAAAAATCACCTTACTCCTCGATGTTGAGCGCTAGAAGCGAGAAATATGACGGTAGCCTGTGACTGAGACTAAGTGTCTGGGAAAAAAAATGAAATACTGATCTTCATTACGATTACCACCTTAAGTATGACAGTAAGGAGCAAATGATACCGTTTATTTCTTAAAGGCACAGTCTTCAAAGATTCCTCTAACTGAGCGTCCTTTACTGGTTTTATTGGATATTGTTTTTCAAAAGCATAGTGACGCTTACCAACGTTGTTGTATGGCCTGCAGCTAATTGAAGTAACTACATCGCAATAATGTCGTTCTTGTACTAATGTTAGTAATTTAATGTCCATACATATACAAAGCTAGAAAAATTCAGACAAAGCACTTATAACTTCGGCTTTCGTATTGGTGTTAATGCAGTTACTACACACGGCATTGTATTAACACACACACACACACACACACACACACACACACACACACACACACACATACATACATACACACGCGCGCGCCCGCGCGCCACCTCGCCCAGTCAATTTTTTTCCTTACCCCCACCCCCTCAAAAACATTTAGGGAACCGAACAATACAAAGAATTCCCGTAATCCACACCCATCTTGATGGATTGATTACAAAATCTCTGTTATGATTTCTGCAAACGGACGAGAAAAACACCCATCCCATCAATGAACTAGCATCCTGCTTCGATCTAATGCTATTATTCAGTTATTCTGGTACACTTAAATTATTCCTTTGGTGATGGTAGACGCTGTGCAAGCCTATTCATCTCCGAATAACTACTGCAACCTATGCCCTTCTGAATGTGCTTACTGTATTCATCTCTTGGTCCCTCTCTACTATTTTTACCCCTCTCACTTCCGTCCAGTACTAAATTGGCGATCCCTTGATGTCTCGGAACGTGTCCTACCAACTGATCCCTTTTTTTTTTTTTTAATCAAGTTGTGTCACAAATTTATTCTCTTCCCAATTCTCTTCAGTGTTTCCGTATTAATTACATGATTTACCCATCTAATCTTCAACATTATTCTGTAACACCACAGTGCAAAAGCTTCTATTCTCTTTTTGTCTATAAAACCCACTCCTGCATTACCCCCATTTTATTTTGTATTTACAACTCTGTATTCACCAGACCAGAAGCTCTGTTCCTCCGACCATCGAACTTCAATAATTCCCACCATATGTATCTTCAGCATATCCCTTCCCCTTTTTAAATTTTCTAACTTACATGCCTGATTAAGGGAGCTGATATTCTACTCTCCGATCCATAGAACGCGAGTTCGGATGATATACTCCTGAGTAGTTCCCGCCCGGAGATTCGAATGGGGGACTATTTTACGTCCAAAATAATTTACTCGAGAGGACGGCACCATCATGTAGCCATACAGTAGAGCTGCAAGCCCTCGGGAAAAATTACGGGTGTACTTTTGCCTCGCTTTTAACCGTTTGAAGTACCATTACAGCAAGGCCGTTCCCGTTGATGTTACAAGGTTAGAACAGTCAATCATCCAGACTGTTGCCCTGCAGCTATTGAAAAGGCTGCTGCCCGTCTTCAGGAACCACACGTTTGTCTGGCCTCTCAACACATACCCATCCGTTGTAGTTGCACTCATGGTGCGACTATCTGTCTCGCTGAGGCACACAAGCCTCTTCACCAACGGCAAGGTACATGGTTCATGGGGAAGGGGGGGGGGGGGGGGGGGGAATTTCCAGTAATACTCATGAAAATATTTATATCAGGACTTTTTATTAAATCTTTAAGACTATTTATTGAATATCTTCGTAAATTATCCATTAAGAAAGTTGTTGCATTGCGGTAAAAGGGGCCTATGAAGTGTAAAATAAATTTAATTGCGGTAGGGGAAATACTCGTTTGAAGTCGGTAGTACTTCAGTTGCCGTCTCTTAGATTTCACTGCAGTAACAAAAACGTTTTCTCTTCATTCCAGAATTTCATAACATTTATGCAAAACTAAAAGAGTCAAAACGCCACGATGGTGTTTTGTCAATGTGGCAGACTGCTGGCTGTGTCACATTAAGCCAGCAAGCGGATTCTGCAGTTATTGTTCTGGGAGGGGTCGGCAGCGCGCGGGCGCACTCTGTGTGTTTGCACTGTGGCGCCCCGGGACGCGCGGGCCGCCAGCTCGCGTAGCCGGTTCCAGCGGCAGTGCAAGGTCACGCCGCGGCGCGGGAGGCAGGCTACCGACCGGTATGATCGCTCTGCATCCGCGCCGGCGTCGGCCTCACATACGACACTACTTGCAGAAGGCCAAGTGCTGAGGCTGGACTGGAGCCAAGGGAAATAGAGTGTTTTAGGTGAATTAAACAAGTTTTGAAAACTAAACTTCCAGTACGTAAGAAACTGAAGGTCTTTCACCATAACGTATAACTAATTTTACTTTGTGGCCGTGAGACATGGATGTCGTAAACAAAAACCATTCAACAGCGACGGATAGAGAGTAATGGAGGGATGTGTGATGCTAATTACTAACAGACAGACGAAAAGAAACAATTTGATCAAGGAACAGACGAGTGTAATGAAAATGAAATGATGGTGACTCGGACGAGGAAAGTTTTCGAGAAGCGACATGCATGTCTATCGCTGATGACTACAACGGATTCCATAGCCTAGAAGAGACCTTTATCCAGTAATATGTGTTAAATGTCTGCTGATTATGTCGATGACGCGACAAAAAAGTGGTGATATATTATTGTAAAAAATGATTTACTGTCATTACTAAAATGTAATCAGGCTATTTGTACCCCTGAAAAATTTAATTTATTCCAGTTACTCCCACCCAAGGGGAAATTGTACCCACGATGGGAACCACTGTTTTACGCGAATGATGTTTATAAATTAGTGCGTCATATTTTCCGTTTTCGCCAGAACTTTGAAGTGATATCAAGCACGTACACGGTATAAACAATAACTGCTTACAACTTATCAAGTTAGTGTTGGTGATGTCGAGTCGAACAAATTGATATTGGACACTTGTAGTCGATCAAGACGGCAAAAAGCCTCAAATTGACTTACAAAAGCCAGCAAATTTAAAAGTCGTGCTTACCACGCAAGATTTTGACTAAAATCGCCCTTGTATACTAAAAAAATCTTGTTCTTGCACTTACAAAATGCAAAATTCACGCCTGTGTTAATTTTATCTAAAAATGTTGTGAATTTTCTAGCATAAAATTAAAATTTAAATCGTTTTGTTCGCGTCCTCTTCTTACTACAAAACTGCTGTGCTGGTAAGGGTTAAGTTTAGATGGAATTGTAAACGTTATTAGTTTTTGCATAACACTTACAAAGTTTTTTTTTTTGCATGACCATCACGGGAAAGTTTAGCTAATAACGTTAACGAAACAGCCGACTAAGCCGGAGGCGCAAGAGAGCGAAAAGATATTTAAAATCTCCTGCTGCGCGCATGCACATCGTCTGGTTTTGTCAAACTGAATAAACATGGCTTTTACTCACCTAGCTTAAATTAATCACTTCCGAAAAAGCCGCATTTCAACTCGTAAAGAACATATCAAGAACAGCTAATTCAAGGACCGACAGATGTCTGCGCATTACCGCATTTTAGCGCATGCGAGTGCTTGAATTTGCGCTTGCGATAACCTAATTGCCTAACTTCGACACCAAATAACTCAGGAACGGCGCAACGATCGAACTCTTTTCTTGTACACTCGGATATACGGTGACCCAAAAAACACAGACAAGCTTTAGGGACTGGTTCCTTGCACCAAACCACAAGAAGATTTCTAGTAAACATGGACTGCAAAATACGTTCCTTAAGAGCTGTGAGCACTTGTTCTTCTTCAATACTATGAAGTACATCTCTTCTACTTCAATCTCTTTTTCTTTCCATAGTTTGGGAGGAGGTTCAAATGGCTCTGAGCACTATGCGACTTAACATATGTGGTCATCAGTCCCCTAGAACTTAGAACTACATAAGCCTAACTAACCTAAGGACATCACACACAACCATGCCCGAGGCGTGATTCGAGGATTCGGACTTCCGACCGTAGAGGTCGCGCGGTTCCAGACAGAAGCGCTTAGAACTGCTCGGCCGGCTTGGGAGGAGGTAACATGGACAAAAACAAGGAAAAAATGTCTAGTAAACATGTGCTCTAAAATGGATACCTCAGGGGCTATGAGCACTTGTTCAGTGGAAGACATGTACGTTTTTCTTGTTTTGGTCCATACTAACGCCTCCTAAAATATGGAAAGCAAAGAATTTGCAGTAGAGGATATTTGTTTCACAGTATCTTAGATAAAGAAGTGTATATAGCTCTCAAGGTATGCATTCTAGAGTCCATGTTAACTAGCCTTTTTTGCCATGAACAACCGAGACGTATCCCTGAATATATAGTGTTACAAAAAGGTACGGCCAAACTTTCAGGAAACATTCCTCACAAAAATAAAGAAAAGATGTTACGTGGACATGTGCCCGGAAACGCTTAATTTCCATATTAGAGCTCATTTTAGTTTCGTCAGTATGTACTGTACTTCCTCGATTCACCGGCAGTTGGCCGTATTGAAGGAAGGTAATGTTGACTTCGGTGCTTGTGTTGACATGCGACTCATTGCTCTGCAGTACTAGCATTAAGCACATCAGTATGTAGCATCAACAGGTTAGTGTTCATCACGAACGTGGTTTCAGATGCCCATTTGATGTGTGGATTAGCACGGGGCAATAGCCGTGGCGCGGTACCTTTGTGTCGAGATAGATTTCCAGAACGAAGGTGTCCCGTCAGGAAGACGTTTGAAGGAATTGATCGATGTCTTAGGGAGCACGGAACATTCCAGCCTATGACTCGCGACTGGGGAAGACCTAGAACGACGAGAACACCTGCAATGGACGAGGCAATTCTTCGTGCAGTTGACGATAACCCTAATGTCAGCGTCAGAGAAGTTGCTGCTGTACAAGGTAACGTTGACCACGTCACTGTATGGAGAGTGCTACGGGAGAACCAGTTGTTTCCGTACCATGTACAGCGTGTGCAGGCACTATCAGCAGCTGATTGGCCTCCAAGGGTACTCTTCTGCGAATGGTTTATCCAACAATGTGTCAATCCTCATTTCGAAGCAAATGTTCTCTTTACGGATGAGGCTTCATTCCGACGTGATCAAATTGTAAATTTTCACAATCAACATGCGTGGGCTGACGAGAATCCGCACGCAATTGTGCAATCACGTCATCAACACAGATTTTCTGTGAACGTTTGGGCAGGCATTGTTGGTGATGTCTTGATTGGGCCCCATGTTCTTCCACCTACGCTCAATGGAGCACGTTATCATGGTTTCATACGGGATACTCTACCTGTGCTGATAGAACATGTGCCTTTACAAGTACGACACAACATGTGGTTCATGCACGATGAAGCTCCTGCACATTTCAGTCGAAGTGTTCGTACGCTTCTCAACAACAGATTCGGTGACCGATAGATTGGTAGAGGCGGACCAATTCC
Source organism: Schistocerca gregaria (assembly GCF_023897955.1). Classification (NCBI taxonomy): domain Eukaryota; kingdom Metazoa; phylum Arthropoda; class Insecta; order Orthoptera; family Acrididae; genus Schistocerca; species Schistocerca gregaria. The sequence goes on from NC_064924.1 coordinate 520,362,358, forward strand.
ATGGCCTCCACGCTCTCCTGACCTCAACCCTCTTGACTTTCATTTATGGGGGCATTTGCAAGCTCTTTTCTACGCAACCCCGGTACCAAATGAAGAGACTCTTCGTGTTCGTATTGTGGACGGCTGTGATACAATCCGCCATTCTCCAGGGCTGCATCAGCGCATCAGGGATTCCATGCGACGGAGGGTGGATGCATGTATTCTCGCTAACGGAGGACATTTTGAACATTTCCTGTAATAAAGTGTATGAAGTCACGCTGGTACGTTCTGTTGCTGTGTGTTTCCATTCCATGATTAATGTGATTTGAAGAGAAGTAATAAAATGAGCTCTAACACGGAAAGTAAGCGTTTCCGGACACATGTCCACATACCATATTTTCTTTCTTTGTGTGTGAGGAATGTTTCCTGAAAGTTTGGCCGTACCTTTTTGTAACACCATATATTGCGTGGGGGGAGGGGGGATGTATTTTCATATCGCTACCAGTGAATTCGTACGGGGCAGATTGTTCAAGAATAGAAGTTTGCAAAATCGTATCCGAGCTGTTTAATGCGTGCGAAACAGTTCTATTACGTCCACATTCATCACGGACGTTGTAAAAATGTATTGGCAGTGATTTCTGGTTGCTTTTTAGACCGACACGTTTTCCACATGAATAGTGCTTAGCTCTGAACTGCCTAGCGACAGCGCCATTGCTTCCTGCTGTTTGCGTTTACCTGTTGTGACTCATACGAGAGTCTCGCCCTTTATAGGCGAGCGCCTGCTTTCGCCATTAAAGGCGCTCTCGCCGCAAGCACTCCGCCGTGCGTACGGTGCACGCATGCGGATGGCGCCGCGGGCGGCAGTTTGAGGCCCGGGGATCTGCCGGAGATCTGAGCGGGGCGCCCCGGCTGTGATGGAGCGCCGCCGGCAGCCGCCGACCATCCTGATAGCGACGGCGCCACGCAATCTCGCACTTAGCAGCGCCGGGCCGGCGTGCTATCGCCCCGCTCGCACGCACGCGCGCCCGTGGCCACTGCGGCCAGACGCACCGCGCGCTCCTCGCTAATGCGCCCTCGCACCTCCGTTGTTAATCACGGCAAGTCACAGCCGACAGGGCCCACACGGCATGCTCGCCCACGCCCTCCCTCTCAATTCCTGGCGCCAGCGCCATGGCACGTCGCTAACGCGGTTGCAGTTACTACATTTACAAGTGATACAATTGGCAGAAGACGGAAATTGCATTCTGGAAATCGATTTTCGTTGTCGTGTTTCCGTGGTTCGAGCCGAATCGATTTTGCTGGGGAGGTCAAATTCTGGTTTTCCGAGCGCCAGTTTTTACAGGAATGGTGTGTGTAAATCAGCTGTTGCTTTTTGTCTGCATGATGATATGAGGAACATATAATTACGAGGGCTGTTCGGAAAGTAAGGTCCGATCGATCGCAGAATGGAAATCACAGTGAAAATCCGATGAAGCTTTGCATAGCAGTGTTGGGCAGCTCCTTTAGTATGTCCGTCAATCGCGTCATATGGCTCTCTTCAGTTCTGAGCACAGAGTGACGACCTAAAGATGTATATAAAATAGCCTCACCCGCCAAGTATGGGCGCCTGGAGAGACATTTCGTCTGATATCATGCAGCCCACATAACATAACTGTCACGCATTTCCTTCTTCATGACAATTCTCGCCCGCGCTTTGCCGGGGCAATGAAGATGCTCCCACAACATTGTCGATGCGAAGTGTTTGGTCACACACAATGGAGCCCATAACTGGCTTCCCTTGAGTTTCATCTCTGCTCGCATGAACGACTGGCTATGGAGACAACATTTTGGCACACACAACGACCTGTAGACCAGCGTTCAGAATTGTCGGAAAGCACAGGCGTATTCCTTTTATGACGAGAGTATTGGGAAGTTGGCACAACGCTACTAGTGTCTAAGTCAGAGCGGCGCCTACATAGAGAGGTAAGCGGAAGGTGTAGCTAAATACTCCAAATAAAACATGTTTGATTTTTCACAGTGGTTCGCATTTCACGACCGCTCGGACCTTACTTTCCGAATAGCTCTCGTATTTAGATATGCTAATCACCATGCTTAATTACTATGCTTTCAAGCTTATTAAATCTACAAGTGCAGTAAGAGGGAGTTGTGTCGCGAGGAGAACATTTCCATTTGAATGTGACTTAACTTGTAAAGTGATCGAGGAGGAGGAGAACAAATTGTTGAAGAGGATATGTTTAAAAATCTTATCTCTACTAATCAGTCCGTGCGAAATTACTTATTACGCGCTCCTGGCCGCAATGGTTAGCACACTGGACTCGCATTCGGGAGGACGACGGTTCAAACCTGCGTCCTGCCATCCTGATTTTCTGTTATTTCCCTAAATCGCTTCAGGCAAATGCCGGGATGGTTCCTTTGATAGGGCATGGCCGACTTCCTTCCCCATCCCTCCCTAATCCAGTGGGACCGATGACCTCGCTGTTTGGTTCCCACCGCCAAACCAACCAACCCACACACACTGGTATCAATTGCATCGTGGCAAAAATTGCAAAGTGAGCACCTAGGAACATTACTGCGCTTAAACTTTTTGCATACTCGTAATGGCTTGAAATTTTCTGATGAGTAAAGATAAGTTCGTATTGCTTTGCGCAGAATTAGCACCCTTTTTGTCGCCAAGTATTGATTACACAGTGACGACTTTTGTTCCGCTGCTTGAATATTTTTAAAGTAGCAATATTTGTGAAAACGAAGTCGTCAAATGAATTCAGTTTCTTTCTTGTTGAGCAATGGAGCAAGGATAATTGTTGGTGGTGACCCGCATTCTTCCTACTGTACCTGAAACGCATCTAAAAATAACGCAATAATTTTAGAATGGAAATGGCTCCTGAAGTTTCTTTCCATTTAGGAGCTGTAGTAATTTAACACCACCATCAGTTCTGTGACCTGACGGAAGCGAGAGCAGCATATTCACAGTTCGCAGACAACATCCAGAGCATACGTAAATTGCACTTGCTGAAAATGATCACATGTCACTGTTAAATGATCCGCAAATAATCTCAGGGATGCGCTTCACTTACCTCGGAATGAAAGCAGTGGCTGATGACGAATTGTGTTCGGGACATTGTGTGTCTTTACCATGATCTGCTGAGCTCACGGTTTCAGCTAGTTTTTCTGAAATAAATATTACAAAAACCATACAAAAGCACTCCGACTTCAGGTCACGAGAGGCCTACCGGGACCATCCGACCGCCGTGTCATCCTCGGTGGAGGATGCGGATAGAAGGGGCGTGCGGTCAGCACACCGCTCTCCCGGTCGTAAGGTATTCTTGGCCGAAGCCGCTATTACTCGGTCGAGTAGCTCCTCAATTGGCATCAAGGGGCTGAGTGCACCCCGAAAAATGGCAACAGCGCATGGCGGCCTGGATGGTCACCCTTCTAAGTGCCGACCACGCCCGACAGCACTTCGATGATGTCACGGGAACCGGTGTATCCACTGCGACAAGGCCGTTGCCCGCAAAAACCATAAATCATGTACAGTTGAATAACTGTGGGGAGTATATTGTAAATCAAAACAAGAATGTAACCAGTTTTTAATATTTTCAATTATAAATGAAGTCTACATCTACTGCAGAGACACCTACACAAAATACGTCTCTTCCGTTCGACAGAGACGAGAGAAGAGGGGAGTTTCAGTTTTCTGGGGAAGCTTCGCTTCTTGCTTTTTTTTCTTAAAACATATCGCTTAAAAAAATACGAAAATCCAATTCCCCTGATTGCTCTTATCAATGGTCTGAATTTACGGTTCCTACACGTTTCATTACCCTTTTCTTAGACAACTTGATATATTTCGTTAATAAATGAGCGCACATTCACACAACCAAATTATGTGGATATATTTTTGTGGTGAAAAAGAGATGACATTCTTGAAGTAATTCTTTGATAGAAAGGCCTTTGCTGCTAAAAGACACAATGGATTTACACATTAGGCAGCTATGCAGGATGTAGGGTTTTCAGCAAACTGTTGGATTTGGATAATTCTACAGTTATTTCAGCTTACTCAAGCTGAAACGGATCTCCACCAACAAAACCGTTGTCTCCGGTGGCTCGTTGCAGAGTACTAATGTAATTATGATGTTTTCGATTTTCTGTAGCAATTACTTTCGCATCTGTGAAAATTCCCTCATAACGGAGAAAAGTCCTGTTTTGTGGAATCACCAAAAAACTACAACAAAAGACGGAGAGCTCATAATGCAACATCCAGCAAATGCAGAAGTACTGCGCTTCCGTTGCCTTCGCTGCGGGATCAGCTCGGCGTAGGATCGTTGGCCGCCCTTCTGTTACCGGCAGTGGAACCACACAGGAGGTGTTTGGTAGTCAGTTCGTCCTCCTCAGTGGTCCGCAGCTCGTGTTCTAGTGGCTAACGCTGCTACCTTTTGATCACGAGGTCCCGGCTGGGTTGGGAATTTTCTCTGCCCGGAGACTGGGTGTTTGTGTTGCTCTCTTCATTTGATAATCATGCGTGACCGTGACGAGATCGGACTGTGTCAAGATGGGGACTTCGTACGGGCGCTGATAACAGCGTAGTTGAGCACCCCACAGAACAATCACCATCACCTCAGTAAACCTATCCATACCGCTGTGCATTACTGTTAATGTACAACTAACACTGATGGAAAAAGCAATACGAGACAGAATCGAGCACTACTGAATGCTGGACTGAGAGTTAAGAGTAAAGTGGGTATTACTGTTGTCAACAGCAAGTACTAGGAGTAGAGTTGTAAAACTACTGTAGGCCACTATAGATTATCATAAATAAGCTAGACTACAGTTCTTTTCCTAGTAGCCTTGTTCAGTTGAGATCGTAACTGCGTTACCAGTACATTAGGTGTGTTGCATATCTATCAGGCGCTACCTCATTTCGATCCATTTGTTTACTAGATTCCCCTAGGAAACGGAAGCGGTGAACCGTCTAGAAACTGAGTGAGGATATATAAAGGCCTGCGTAACGTCAGGGACAGTTTTGTACTGCGGAATTATCCTCTCTGTTGCTTAAAAATAAACAGTATTTAGAGCAAAATTGAAACTGGTAGTGTTTAATTCAGGTTGTGTATTTGGTATGCGAAACAGAAGGCTGTTGTTGTAAAAGTAAAAGAAACACCTAGACATTTATCACACAATCCTAGAAAATGCAATTTACTCAAAAAAAAGGAAAAATTAAAGAAAAAACACAAAACAAAAACATATCAAACGTCGCTTACTTACTACATAAACCCTATATACACTCATGGAAATTGAAATAAGAACACCGTGAATTCATTGTCCCAGGAAGGGGAAACTTTATTGACACATTCCTGGGGTCAGATACATCACATGATCACACTGACAGAACCGCAGGCACATAGACACAGGCAACAGAGCATGCACAATGTCGGCACTAGTACAGTGTATATCCACCTTTCGCAGCAATGCAGGCTGCTATTCTCCCATGGAGACGATCGTAGAGATGCTGGATGTAGTCCTGTGGAACGGCTTGACATGCCATTTCCACCTGGCGCCTCAGTTGGATCAGCGTTCGTGCTGGACGTGCAGACCGCGTGAGACGACGCTTCATCCAGTCCCAAACATGCTCAATGGGGGACAGATCCGGAGATCTTGCTGGCCAGGGTAGTTGACTTACACCTTCTAGAGCACGTTGGGTGGCACGGGATACATGCGGGCGTGCATTGTCCTGTTGGAACAGCAAGTTCCCTTGCCGGTCTAGGAATGGTAGAACGATGGGTTCGATGACGGTTTGGATGTACCGTGCACTATTCAGTGTCCCCTCGACTATCACCAGAGGTGTACGGCCAGTGTAGGAGATCGCTCCCCACACCATGATGCCGGGTGTTGGCCCTGTGTGCCTCGGTCGTATGCAGTCCTGATTGTGGCGCTCACCTGCACGGCGCCAAACACGCATACGATAATCATTGGCACCAAGGCAGAAGCGACTCTCATCGCTGAAGACGACACGTCTCCATTCGTCCCTCCATTCACGACTGTCGCGACACCACTGGAGGCGGGCTGCACGATGTTGGGGCGTGAGCGGAAGACGGCCTAACGGTGTGCGGGACCGTAGCCCAGCTTCATGGAGACGGTTGCGAATGGTCCTCGCCGATACCCCAGGAGCAACAGTGTCCCTAATTTGCTGGGAAGTGGCGGTGCGGTCCCCTACGGCACTGCGTAGGATCCTACGGTCTTGGCGTGCATCCGTGCGTCGCTGCGGTCCGGTCCCAGGTCGACGGGCACGTGCACCTTCCGCCGACCACTGGCGACAACATCGATGTACTGTGGAGACCTCACGCCCCACGTGTTGAGCAATTCGGAGGTACGTCCACCAGGCCTCCCGCATGCCCACTATATGCCCTCGCTCGAAGTCCGTCAACTGCACATACGGTTGACGTCCACGCTGTCGCGGCATGCTACCAGTGTTAAAGACTGCGATGGAGCTCCGTATGCCACGGCAAACTGGCTGACACTGACGGCGGCGGTGCACAAATGCTGCGCAGCTAGCGCCATTCGACGGCCAACACCGCGGTTCCTGGTGTGTCCGCTGTGCCGTGCGTGTGATCATTGCTTGTACAGCCCTCTCGCAGTGTCCGGAGCAAGTATGGTGGGTCTGACACACCGGTGTCAATGTGTTCTTTTTTCCATTTCCAGGAGTGTAGAACATCTTCATGTTATTCATAAACAAGTTTCGCACTTATTAATATCAAGAAACTCTTGGCCTTGATCATGATGAAGAATGTTTTATTGAGTACAAAATAACGATAATTACAGTGAAGACTCAGTTAACTGGATTAGTTGTTGTCATAAGTCATTCGTAAAATCGAAAATCCGGATAACTGAACGCGTGGAGAAAATAGATTTTTGTATTGTTAACTGTAGAAAGATAACTTACGTCGACAGCATGCTGATATCTTTTAGGTATATTGTCATATATTTATCTTGCTACAGTTTACTCAAAACAACAAAAATAAATTAAACATATTAAATATCAACGAAAAGTAATGTTTAGAAAGAGATCAGAGACACATTTTCGTTCATGCATACATATTTTCTTAAAACTATTAAAACACTACAACCTTAATCATGAATGCCTAAAAAAGGTCACTTAGGACAGTCACTGTCGTTCAGTTTTGTTTAAAACATTTGGTAATTGTCACTTACGTAAACAATGTTTTCTCTTCATTGCTGCTACATCACGAATTCGTTTTAATTATAGTGAACTCATGGTATCAAACTATCTTTTTCTGAATCATCTGAATTCTGTTTCCAGGACTTGAAATGCTTCTGCCTGAGATGGTCCTGCATCATTTTTTGCATCTACGTTTTCTTCTGTTTCATCTTCTTGCATTTCCTACCGGTCGTTTGCCTGCAGTGTTTTCAGCAGTTTCGTCATCCAACATGATATGGAAACGTTAATCATTACTGTCAGAAGTGCCCTCTTTCTTCATATATTATCGGTATCACCATCTTGGCATATTTGTATTTTTGTCATTAGCTCATTTATATCGTCCAAAACAGGGTCATCCATACCGGTTATTGAATTTTCCTGCTGCCTTTCCAGTATTCTGTTCCAAGCTTTGCTCAAAGTCTTCCTTTCCATCAACTCCCACGCATCTACAACCGTGATACAGTACTCCTTTAAATTCATTTGCCTGAAAACGACAAAACGACTTCTACGTTATGTCCATCAACAGATAACAATGTGTGTAAAAGTTGTTTTCCATAAAGTCATTTTAAGGTTGAATAACACTTTGATCCCTTGGTTGCAGCAAGGATATCACATGAGGAGGCAAAAATTTGGTGTAAATACTCCATTCTGTCTATCAGTTCAGCCAAATGATGGGTGAGCGCGGTAGCCAATTAAAATAGGAATTTTCCTTGTTTACCAATTTCGTTACAATTTTTTTAACTTCAGAGATAAAAGTGGTATGTACCAGTCAGTGCGCCTTTTTGGTTCGTATAAATTAAGGGAACCCTTATATTTTTCAAGAATTTGGGGTTTTTGGACTTTCCGACGAAGAGCAGAGGCATTTCATGGGCCCCGGTAGCCTTCGTGTGAACTAATATTGTTCCTCGCATTTTACTAGTTTTATATCCCGGAGGCAACTCCCTCGCCAAGAGTTATTCGGTAATGCTTTCAAATTTAATCCGGTTTCACCGGCGTAATAAGCAAAGTCGAAGTCACAGTTATTATCGTCCAGTTGCTTTTCTTAGCCATATTTCAGAGAACTTACTGACTTTTTTCACCTTGTATTTCCAGTTTTCTTGTTTGATGAGATCTAAATCTGTACAACCATCCGTTACTTGCCACAAACAATTCATCGCCATTTATTTTTTAATCAAGTGTAATGCCATTTCGCGGAGCAAAGGACCAGATACCGGTTGCCCAGTTGATCATTGTTGTAGAAACAAATAATACGAAGCTTCTTACAAAAGTTCATTTTTCGGTATCCCCATCACTCTTCGATGTTTACTCACGTCTTCAGTATCAAGTTCGCAGTTGTACTTCAAAACTGAATCGGTATTCTTCTAAAAATCCCTTATCGTATAAGTACCTACACCATACTTATCGGCTAACTTACGACTAGTTTCTTCTTTTTTTTTAATGAATCAATAATGTTTATTTTATCTTTAGGCGATAACGCCAATCTCTTACGCTTTGACATTTTAATCACAGAAGCGACATCTCCCGACGTTGTCCCGATTGGCAACTGCTAACTCCAACAATAATGAAACGCAAGGGGTAGAGATCGCGCGCAGGGCACGGGTTGGTAGTAACAGTGCCCGACCGATCGGGGGGGGGGGGGGGGGGGGCAATCCCTGGAAAATGTAAGAATGCTATTGTCAGATATATTTTGCTAAATAATGGAAAATGCAGGTGAGTTGCGTGCGTGCGCGCGAGTGTGTGTGTGTGTGTGTGTGTGTGTGTGTGTGTGTGTGTGTGTGTGCGTGTTTATTCTGATCAAGGCTTGTTTCGCCGAAAGCTTTGCTTGACAGTGTTTTGTTGTACTTATCTGCGACCAAGCTGTATGGAGAGTGGCAACTATCCTTTTCAAAATATATTTTGTGTGGTGTTGGACTTTCACATATGTCCAAAGATGCCAACATACAACAACTTGTGAAACACTCAGTTACTGTCAGTGAACGCCGTAGACAAGGCGGAAGTAATGTGAATGCGGTTTATAATGAGCTCAGGCATATTTTCTTCAGTGAAATACTGCAAAATTTTCTCCGTGTGCTTGATTTGCCCTAAATCACGTGGAGTACGCGGCAACCGAGAGTTGTCATAAGCTGGTGCTTTTTTCGGAGTGATTAACAACTGTTCAGTTGCAGGCCACAATGTTGGCAAACTCTGAGACAGTGCGTTGCAAGTTCTTTCTGTTTCATGTCTGACACCCATTCGAGTGCTCGCGTTGATGCTGTTAAGACCAGTTGCACCTCACGTCGATGAGATTGCCATTGCTTTGAAATTCTCAGTAAGTTAAACTGAAAATCTAGGTGAGTCTGAAACACGTTCTGTGGCTGTGTTGTTTGGATTATATGAGATCTTTCAACTGTTTAATCATGGCATCAGCTTGGCCAATGTTGTTGGTATCAAGTGACTACAGAAGTTCGAAACACTGCCATTGACGTTCAGGTAAGAAACACTGAGAGCTTATTAAATGACTGAAAATATCTTCGCTAAAACTGAGAAACTATTCTCTCCGAATCCGAAGCTGTTGCCAGTGTGATTAATATCGACCTGAATTTCCAGAGGCGCACGCTAAGAAAAGGAAATTTTTTCATGCTTAAACCTGGAATGAGATGACATATGTGATTCAAAAGATGTATTCAAGATTTTTTGTGTCATTATTTGCAATCTAATGTGCAATTTGAAAACCCAGTATGTAGAGTGAAGATTGTGGATGACACGTTTGGGCTTGTATGGAAATACTCGAAGACGACTGAAGGTCAGGTCGCTGATGCATGCAAGTTATTTATCAATTAATACCATCATGATGTCACAACAGATTTAGAAGAAGAAATCACATATTTAAAAACATTTTTTGGAGACAGACATCACTCTGGAACCACTAGACCTCTTAAATACGGACCTCTTGAATAAGATGCACAGTCTTAAAATTTCAAGCAATTTCCGACTGTATTTTTAGTTTTACGTATCTTGTGCACTCTTCCAGTGACCGTAGCTGTTGGAGAAAGATCGTTCAGCACTCTGACTTCTGTTAAAAACTGTCTGATATCAACTACACATCAACGACGTCTCACAGATTTTGGAACCTTGGCAATTGTATCTGATTTGGTAAGACAAATAGTACACTTTGATAATGTGATTTAGAGATACGCTGAACAATAGGCCCACAAAGCACCATTGACGGAGTTTTAGGCAAAAAGATTACTACGTACTATCCGTTGCATGACTTATTGTGGCTTACATGCGAGCACACTGCTGTCTACTGAAATGTGTGATCGCGTCAGGGAACGTTACGTAGGGGGACCGACAGAACACTCCATATCGCAGCGTTACTGTACCAGGCATTTATCAATGTCCCTATTGTTCTAAAGCAAAGTAAAAGTAAATTTAAACAATATGCGAAATAAAATTAAATGCAGCATACATACATTTTACAGTAATTCATTATTGCACATTTTACAATAACTCATTATTGGCTAGCATGAAAAATCGAACGTGTAATTTCATAAATCGTATCAGTTTTTTTCTGTTGCTGTGTAGGTCGTGCTAGAGCTATCAAATAGCTGCGGTGGTCTCGGGCTCGTGATAACTGTCTTCATCACTGTTTTCCAGATCGATATTTATTACTATTTTTTAAGTCTCTTATTCCATGAAAGCGTCATAGCGCTGATATTTTTTCTCAGTATATTTAGGCTTTGCTCATTCATTCATCATTACCCGATTCATGTGTTAGTTCTTCCACAGCTGCAGCGGGAGAATGTGGGCACGACAAGGTTTATTTAAGCAGCTGCCTGTGGGCTCACGCATATGTTCATAGCTGGTTTGTGGCCGTTATTTGCTTTACAACATTCCAAATGATTTTGATTGCAATAGAACGTCATACAACGTTTACTATAGTAACTATTTATTGTTTTCGGAAATAAAATGAGTGAAATTAAACATGTATCTTAATAAAGCAATGTCCAGAAATGCATCGACTTGAACCTATACTGGGATGAAGGACACTGTACATTACTATAAAACTGCTGGAAGGACTTCATTGTGTAAAGAGTGTGAAATTTGGAGCACAGTCTTAGCAATGGCACATTAGGCAAGTGTGTTATAAACTCTTCTTCTTTCTTTTTTTCACTGGTGTCTTTGTTCTGCAGTTTCACAGGGTCGGCATGCATAGGAACGCATTTGGCGAGGTTAGTTTTAAGGGGTGGTCGGATGCCCTTAGTGCCGCCACCCCATACCCTCTGGGACGGAATTAGTGTACCCCAGCTGTTTGCGTCTAGTGTAATCCATGGAATAGTGCGAATTCTAATGTAATTTATGGAATAGTGCGAACGTGTTCAGATGTGTGCGAGTCGCGTAACTGAGGCGAAACGTGGGGACCAGCCCCCTATTCACTTAGTGGGATGTGGAAAACCGCCTAAAAACCACATCCAGGCTGGCCGGTACACTGGCCGACGTCGGTAATCCCCGGGCGGACTCGATCCGGGGCCGGCGCACCTACCCGAGTCCAGGAAGCAGCGCGTTAGCGTTCTCGGCTAACCTGGCGGGTAAGTGTGCTATAAACTCTACAGTCGACATAATCGTCTTGAGATTTTCAGCAACTGTATATATATTTAAGATAATTCTTATTTATTTGAAAGAATGTGCTATAAACTGTTTTCTTTCTACAAAATTGTTATAATGAAATATAATAAATGTTGTTTAAATTTGTAACTACCGCAATGCCTTATGACTCTTAGTGAAAATGTGTGTGCAAATCGGAAATATGAATGCAGAACATGTGCTCGGAAAAAATTACGTAATGAACACACGAAAGTTAACTTTCACTGTCATTTCTGTAATCAGAAGTGTGTCTTTCAACACTGTCGCTGAAAAACAATGTTATGAATTTTAATACAAGAAAGTTAAGTAAATAAATTTCACAGAAGCTGTTCTGTGAATTATAATAACGAACTTACTTCACTAGTTCATTGTTTCCATCTCTGAGTGGTGAGCATTGGCTTTTGTATAGAAAACAAAGCATTTGCATGCACTTCATTTCTGGTAAGTAATATTTATGTTCACGTCCTCTATGACATTCAAAAATTAGGGACAGTTATTTTGATAAGCTTTATATAAACATTCTGCTCTGCGTCGGAACACCTCGCACGACTTTTTCTGGTGGCGTCTGCTTTCTAGATGCATGTTACAGTCCGTATAATTTCCTCGAATGTTTGCAGGCTCTGTAATATAGAATACACCCAACACGAAACGTAACTTTTGCTGTTAATAATGGCTCGACGATGCACGTGTGTATACTACTGCATGCTCTGATTCAGCCGTTCGCACCATAAAAATTTACCGCTAGTTCGCTCGATTTTCGACGGGATTATGTCGTGCAACATAGAGTTCCACAGTATAAATTGTATTGGTGAATATATGTTAACTGATAAATAAGAAATTATATTTACTGTATATTTGATGTAAACGAATATTTTTGTGTAGTTCCAATGCTCCCCCAGTTATATTATGTGTAAATCATGTTAAACCTTGTTTGAAATAACAATAAAATTGGATTGGTGTATCCTGCCCTCGGCCCAGTGCTGGCTGGCTTTCAGCAGCCCTTTGTCCGTGTACGCCTAGACTAAATTGTGAAGATGTTTGCTCCCGGCTGACAATATGGATAATAGAGTCTCCACTGTATATAGACTTTTTTATGTTTGTACATTAATCTGTCTATTGCTTTGGTTACATAGAAGCGCAGAAGTTACGCGATGAGCTAATTTTTATTGCTTACAAAATGCAATTTATTTAGGATATAAAGCACAAAACGGACTATCTGTGAGCGACGTGCTTTTCTAATTTCGTGTAAAACAAGCAAACAGAGAAACAAAGAGCAGAGAGAAGTTGTCGGCTCCCAGATTCTCTCTCACAAATTCGCATGTTTTTCCTTCATAACAATGCGTGTGTAACGAGGTGTGGTTCCGATCAGATGGTGGACGTTCACAGCCCGTCGCTAGAGGGCACGCGTGCAGTCACGTGACTATACAGAGCTAGCAGCAGAAGCGTGCATCAATCATCTAACGCTGCCAGTCGCATTGCAAACAGTGACATGGAGGCGGCAACAGAAGAGCAAGCAGGAGTAGTAGGAACGGACATTTCATCGACAAATGTCGCAAGTGTTCGGTGAACACTGCATGTCCCTTGCAAAGGTCAAGGCGTGGCACAAGCTCTTCAGGGAAGGACGGGTGTCGTTAGCCGATAATGCACGGTCTGGAGCACCACACTGCATTACCGATGACATCGTCCAGCTGGTGGATGCACTCATTACGCAGGACCGCCGAGTGACTGTGAAAGCCACAGCCGCCGCGGTCGGATTGAGCGTCGGTAGTGTCCTCACCATTATGAAGGAACGACTGCACATGAGCAAAATGTGTGCCCAGTGGGTGCCCCACATTCTTCACCCACATCAGGAAGCATGTCGAATGGCCCACTGTCTTGCTCATCTGCAGCAGTATGTTCGGCAAGGGAGTGCGTCCCTGGCACGAGTAGTGGCCGGAGACGAGTCACGGTGTCATCACTTTGAGCCAGAATCAAAACGACAAGGTCTCCTTTGGAAGCATCCAGGGTCACCACTACCAAAACAATCCAAGGCCATCCACACGAGTGCAGGAAAGGTTATGCTGACGTTCTTCTTTGACCAAGATGGCCCTCTTCTGTTTCACTTCCTGCAGCACTGGACATCAGTGAATGTCCAACGTTACTCGCAAACCTTGACCACTCTTCGCCAAGCGATCAAATCAAAACGACCAGGCAATCTGACCCGTGGGATCATTCTGCTCCACGACAATGCAATGCCTCATACGGCCAACACAGTCGCTGCACTCTCGCAGAAATTCAAATGGTACTCGGCCACTCTTCATACAGTTCGGACCTCTCTCCCTGTGATAACGCCATTTTTCGTCCCCTTAAAAACAATCTGAGAGGCAAACGATTCACCTCGGATGACAACGTCCACCTGTTCGTGAGGAACTGTTTAACATCTCAGCCCCGGGAATTTTATAAGACATTCACCGCCTTATGTCACAGTGGGACAAATGTCTCGACAGCCAAGATGAATACTTCTAACGTACAGGTACTGGTCTCTGTAATTATGCTTCCGACTCATTTTTTTAACGCCCCTTATTCTACGTGGTTAATGTGCTGGGCAAAAACTACCGAACCGTAGCTTAGCTAGAGCGCAACTCTTACCATAAATGTATGGTAGAAGTTGGCCCACAACGCATGCCATCGACGTTTGCACTGTCGTGCAGATATTTTCAGCTTAACACAGATACAAATATAGAACGGGATGAGAAATAAAACCATAGTACTTGAAAATGTTTATGGATACCCTGTGAAATTTAGTTTGAGGAGTTCATGTTCATCCTGTAGGTATTTCTTTTAATCCAATGACAGTGCTTGCCCTGAATAAAGAAAATTAAAAACTCGCTGTAAAGTTAGTAATGGTATTACAAACGATGCCGGAAGGAAGGAATATTTGCGTTTAACGTCCTGTCGACGACAACATCATTAAAGACAGAGCACAAACTCGAATTTTTGAGAGGTGGGCAAGGAGGCCTCTTGTGTCCTGCCCCTTTCTTGTCTGTCTGAAGCGAATAGGCAAACCACGAAAAGGCCCAGGTCCGAAAGGCCGGACGTGAACGCGTGTTGCCATATAGTACGGCCGCGTCACCTCGCTCGGCATGCGATGCTCTACCTATCAGCCTGTGCATACTGTAATGTCGTATGCGTTCTATAGTCCGATTAAAACTGCTTGATAGTTGACGCTTCACGCGTTGGAGATGGTTTCCTCCAGCCAAACCGCTGGACAAGCCCGAACCGTTCGTCGTCGTCAAACTGCCGCAATAATTGGTCAGTTCACTTCCTGATCCGTGTCCGGCTTTCATTCTTGATTTGTTTGGATTCTGAGTCACACATGATAACCACACCAAAAACCACACACACACACACACACACACACACACACACACACACACACATACACACACAAACGATGCTAATGAAATAGATACGTTCCATACACAGCACTAACCAAGCACTACTTGACGCGATTCAGTGTCACATACACAGTTATCATAGTCACAGAGATCGGCTTACTTTAGATAAGCTTCGCACGATGAAGCCTCTGCGTGAAGCCGAATTTCTGAAGGCTGCAACTTGCCGTTGCGACTGTGTCACGGCAGTCATAAATATAACTACTTAAACTAATTTTGTAGCGTAACGCAGCGAATATCGATTAAATCTGCAGTGTAGAAGGTCGTAAGTTCGAATCTCGTCAAATGTAGCGGATTTTTTAATTTATAAATGTGACGAAAAGAGTTTCATTATTATTGATATTCAGTTAATTAATTTAAATGTAATTGTTGTTTCTAATTCTTTGCCGCGTCGTTTTCACCATCGTATTGAGTTTTTTATTTGCTCTTATTTTTCTTCCTCTCATTCCTTTTTAGTTTGGAAACTGCCTGTGTCGCCTATAACGTGGAACAAAGTGCCAACGAGGACTATTCATCGGTTGCTAACGCGGCAGCTCGTATAGGCAGTTTGACCGTAGTTTCAGGTAACCAATGCTAGTGGGTAATTACAGTTTGCTTTTGGCGCTGAAGCTTAATTTTTTCTGTCTTGAGTTTGCTCACAGAGGTTAGCTTTAATCGCCGTGAGCAAAGCCATCTTGATTTTAGTTGGGCCGCAGATTTATGACTGCCGTTGTCTCGCATGTATTGCACATCACGAGGTTGTAGTTGCCTTAGGACATGAGTTTAAACTGAGAGCTACGAAACGCGTCGTCTGCCGCATTTCAGTCGTTGGCCACTTATCGCCAGCCGTCGACAGAACGTCTCACATTTCCGACGTGCCTCGCGCAGCCACTTCAACATTGCTCCACGTTGACACAGTTAACGGCATTTGTGAAGTAACTTGCCGTCTTTATGTGCCACCTGTAACTTTGCAGTAGCTGCCAGCAGATGTGGCAACACAGCAGCGACAAGTGGCAGACGTCAACTGTTAAGTAATTGTAACCGGACTATAGTTACAGCGAGTAAGACTGGCTCTGTTTAAAAAGTACTTAAATACTACTGTTGCCACTCCTAAGAGCTGTATATTTACTTTCTTTGTTATTTTTCCTTTCTAACTCTGTTGACATTGCCCTCGACACAGAAATATCGAACTTCATTCACTAGGAATGGAGGCACCTGGCGGAAGGATGCCACGTCACTTTTGTGTCAGTGAAACTTAGAATCTTTGTTGAATTCACTGAGGGATACGTAGGTTTCCCTTTACGCACGCCGGATCCATCAACAGAGGAGCAAAAAGATTTAAAACGATTGTCTTCTTTGAAATACGAATTATGTTAATTCTTCTCCACTTTGATTTTTCTTGGTCATCCAATGGTCCTTCGACTCCCTGGTTTGTAGTACCGATCCGTTCACGTTTTGCTGCTGTTTCCTATCCCATTTTCACGCCTTTTTCCACTTCCTTCTGCCATCTTTTAGTTTGTCGTTCTCTCTCTTTCCTTGCATTTATACGGTCCGGCGGCATTCTGTTTTTTTTTTTTTTATGTCTGCGACATCTGTGTGTGAACTGTGCAAACTTTCAAAATTTTTGGTAACATTTTTGGGAAACAGCAACCTTATAAGCTCTATAAAATCACTGAAAAAACAGTCTACATCGCGCGGAAAAGCCAATTTATGAAAACAGAGGATGCCACACGACGGGATAAATGCTAGGAAAGAGAGAGAACGACAAGGTAAAAGATGGCAGAATTTTTCAGTGATTTTATATGTCCTCACTTTGCTGTGTTTGGTATTGTAATTGTTTGTGCATCATATTTCCGGAGATAGAGACTGTGGACCAACCGGGAATTTGCCTTAACGAGCATAGAAGACAATTTAAAACCCTCGCTGAGGCTGGCCAATCTACGAGATAAGCGGTCTATACAATACAATCACGTCCTACTGCTGCTGTGAAATCGGATTTAATGCATATCAGCTAATACGATTGTTCTACATATCTGCTAGTATGACTGTTGGGTATCGCAGATCCCAAACACTTGAGGAAGGAAAGGAAGGAAAATTGCGTTTAACGTCCCGTCTACATCGAGGTCATTAGAGACTGAGCACAAGATGGACTTGTGTCAAGGATGGGGAATGAAATCATCAGTGTCCTTTCAAAGGAACCATCCCGGCATTTGACTGGTGCGACTTAGGGAAATCACGGAATACTTAAATCTGGACGCGGGTTTGAACCGTCGTCCTTCCGATTGAAAGTCCAGTGTGCTAACCACTGCGCCACCTCTCTCTGTCTCTAAACATGGAACAACACAACTTTTTTTTCACTGACACGCCCTTCCACTGACTTTTTTCTCTTGAGCAACACACAACACTCCTTTTGTTGAAATCCGTTTTCCTCTCACTCGGAGGTATGTGCGTGGGAAAATGAGCCCGTGGTTTTGGTTAAAGTCTCATGTGGTGGTACACGTACTCGTGTTAACTTTGCGCTCTCTATACCGCGTTCATCATAAGAATAAACGCGATGCAAAAAATAGTTGTATGCTCTGCATTACGTGCGCATCGACTCAGCGGTAATACGGGACAGTCGGCCGCGGTGGCCGAGCGGTTCTAGGCGCTTCAGTACGGAACCGCGCGATCGCTACGGTCGCAGGTTCGAATCCTGCCTCGGGCATGGATGTGTGTGATGTCCTTAGGTTAGTTAGGTTTAAGTAGTTCTAAGTTCTAGGGGACTGATGACCTCAGATGTTAAGTCCCATAGTGCTCAGAGCCAATACGGGACAACAGCTTTACCGGCACATTTAACTTGGACAGCCAGCCAGCTGGTGCAACTAACCTGTAGTGATGCAAACAGTTACAGTCAAAACGTGAATAAAGACGAACAGAGAAACAAAGTAGCTTCGATTGTCATTTATTTTGTAAACACAATGAATTAATATTTAGCATAACTCTGGCAGTATGCTTCTCATGGTACCAGACGGGAAATGTAACAAGCTCTCATTCTTAGCTGACACAGTATTGTAATTAAAAACAAACGTAATGAAAATTGCTAATTTAAACGCAGGGTAATTTTTCTGAGCGAGAGATGTGCGACGTAAAAGCGTCTTACAGGGATTTCACCATGTACCTACGTACTGAACCATCTCAATCCGAGGAATACATTTTAGTGCTGGAACAGTCATGTGCTACGTTGATAACGAGCCAACAAACGACAGAATCCACGAAGACATCCATGCACCACATTCTTTCCTCTTTTTTATGACGTACTGTTTTGTATCCCGCCAGCGGTCTGCAGTGATGTGTGACAAAGCTACGTGCATTATTTTCAGTACGTCTCTCACCTTAAATGTTTTGTTATTTCTCGCAACAAATCCCCTAATTCCTAATTTAAATATTGATCAATTCTGTTGAGTTTAGATTACATTGCAGCATTTGAACGGTGTGCTTGATGCGGTGAAAATTGTTTTACATGTTTCGATGGCTCTTATCACCTTGGCTCGTATGAGACCATATCTGTGGTATAAAAAAATTGAGCCAAGTGAAGAGTATCTGAATTTTCCCAAAATTTAATTTGTTATGTTTTCTTAAGTTAAACGATATTTCGTAACAATCCTTTATGAAATGTCGATAACTAATAATTTATATCTGCAGTGAAAGGCGCAATTTTTTCGATTGATACATAATTATAAACGAGAAGACGTGCATTTATTACAAAAGATGATGATCAGATGTATGTTAATTAGCATACGTTTAAGGAATGTTTCACTGTTAGTTGGCCGGCCGCGGTGGTCTCGCGGTTCTAGGCGCTCAGTCCGGAGCCGCGCGACTGCTACGGTCGCAGGTTCGAATCCTGCCTCGGGCATGGATGTGTGTGATGTCCTTAGGTTAGTTAGGTTTAAGTAGTTCTAAGCTCTAGGGGACTGAGACCACAGATGTTAAGTCCCATAGTGCTCAGAGCCATTTGAAGCATTTGAACTGTTAGTTGTGAGTGGGATGGCCACTGTGGAGTACAAGGTTTTTCTGCGTTCTTGAAAAGGGAAAAGTGAGCCGCAAACTGGAGTGCAACGGGCATTTCGTACCAAATTCGGTATTCAACCATCAACTCCTAACACCATTAACCGTTATTTAACGAAATTTAAACAGACTGGGAGTGTGTGCAAAGGAAAAAGCACACGTCGGCCGCGTGCGTCAGGGGATGCTGTCCGACGGATTCAACAAAGTTTTGTGCGCAGTCCTAGTAAGTCTACCAATAGAGCCAGTCGAGAACCTGGAATACCTCAGCCGACTGTATGGAAAGTTGTGAGACGGCGTTTGCTGTACAAGCGCAGCCGATTACAACTTGTGCTGGCTCTCAACCCCAGTGACAAAGAGAAGCGTCTCGCATTTTGTGGTTATGTGCTAGCGAAGATGGAGGATGATGCATTTCTACAGCGTGTAATTTTTAGCGATGAAGCGACGTTCCATCTTAGCAGAAAAGTCAACAGAGACAATGTTTTCATACGGGGTTTGGAAAATCCATGTTCACCATTCCAACACGGAAGAGACTCACCGAAGATCAATGTGTTCTATGCCGTATCCCGTACAAAGGTTTAGGAACCATTTTTCTTTGTGGAAAGAAACCGTAGTGGGAATCATGTACCTGGGCATGTATCAGTGGCTGTTCACTCAAGTCATGGAAGATTCCCAGGACTTCATTTTCCAACAGGATGGAGCTCCGCCACATTGGCGCCATGATGTGCGAGGCTATTTGAACGACTCCCTTCCTCAACGGTGGATCGGTCGCAGGGGACTTACGGACCTGGCTCTGCGCTTCTGGCCACAGAGATCTCCTGATCTAACGCCCTATGACTATTTCTTATGGGGTTACGTGAAGGAAGCTGTTTACGTCCCACGTGTACCAACCACTCTGAACAATCTGCGGAACCGGATCACTGCCGGTGCACTCAGTAACAGCAGATACGCTCTCGCGTGTGTGGGACGAGTTTGGCTACTGCGTCGATGTTTGCCGTGCAGCCAACGGTGGTCACATTGAACATTTATAACATTTCTAATGGTTAAATAATTATTAAAAATTAATTAAACAGAAATTATTAAATTGATATCATACTCTATGAGCAAAACTTTGAAACTTTCTCTTTTCATTGGTATAAAGCTGGTTTATTTTGGATTTGTACTTGAATAAATACGAAGTTTTGGAAATGGGTCAATCATTTAGAATAACCCTGTATGTTAATTAGCATATGTTTAATGATTTTTTATTTTTAAATGATATAGGTATACGAATTGAACGAAGAAAAGAAAAGACCAAAGGGAGATTCGAATTAGCAAAGCGCAGAGTACCGAACTGCCATTTTCCAACGCTAACGCCTGAGCTACGAATCCAGTTCTGAGACAAAAAAGAAGAAGCCTTGCCATTATGTGAATTCTAAAGTTCCTCGGAAAATTTCCAAGCCGATTTTGTCTGTAAACTTGTGAAAAAACATCCAGAACAAATTGTTTCTTGGCATTTTTAATAGTGTTGCACGCTTATGCTTCACTACGAAACAGGAAGAATTGTCAGCCATTTTCACAGAACGCACTACACCGCGACAAACCTTGCGTAATAGCGTTTACAGATACAGATTAAAAAAAAATAAAAACTACATAACTGTAATGTGATTAAGAAAAACACTTTTGGCTGTTAATACATTAGAATGTCTTAAAGTTTGGTGTACAGTAACATAGTTGTAAGGTACGTAATACATAACTAGGACCTGATTACAAGAGCGTTAAGTGTACGTGTTCCACGGCTGCTGACAACTCATTGCGTTTCTGTCTGTTTACACCAGATTTTGGTGATTGAAGTAAAGCAGTTACCGTAATCCCTCCTCATTATCACCACCAACTACTCTTTTCGCCATGCTGGTTGTTTACTAATATCACCTTAAATTGCATTTAAGAGCCATCTATCAGATAGAAACTGAACTCTATGCATTCGTATATTGACTCGCGCATTTGCGAGCTGAGCTCGCCATGCGATTTAAATGACGTTTTAACTTGACACGAATACACATCGTCGTTTGATGCGGTTGGGTTAAGGCACCGCGCGGGGACTCCCTCACATCCTTGTATCGCTAGCTAGCGCGCTGCACGGGCAGGACATCTTATTTGGTCAGTGATGCTAAACATTCTAAGCTCTTCTCTGGCTAATTATTTCCTTCCTTATCCCTTCACATTTCTGGAGAATGGGATGTAGAAATGTCTTATCCTTCGCTGTGCTGTTCGTTTGGCAGGTATCGTATTACATTTCGGTGTGGGCTACAGTTCCCTGCGGTCACTGTGCGGCTGTCGTGGGTGGTCCCTAAACGTATGGTGTTGCCGTTTCAGGAAACTAGAACAACTTGTCCGCGCTTTGGCAGCTTCGCTGTAGGTGTAGGTGCATTGATTGTGGAGGTAAAGATCGCGAGTAAGCAAACATTCGTCCGTGAGTGAAAGTTCAGAAGCCGCACGGAGTGGCCGCGCGGTTTGAGACGCCATGTCACGGATTGCACGGCCCCTCCCGCCGAAGCTTCGAGTCCCTCGGGCATGGGTGTGTGTGTTGTTCTTAGCATAAGTTAGTTTAAGTAGTGTTTAAGTCTAGGGACCGACGACGTTAGCAGTTTGGTCCCTTAGGAATTCGAACACATTTGAACAAAACTACTTTCCTTCTTTCTGACTACACTCACCAACATACGTTTTACTAGACGGCGTCATTTGCGTCTGTTTCTTTAATATTCAGTACTATTATGAGGTGTTATGTGATTTAGCTTCTGCATGCTTTCGGTAACATCTTTACTCAAATTGCTATTACTTGTAAAATTTTCTTCTCGTTTCTTTCATTTTTGTGTTATGGATATTTCATTGTAGTTTCCGGCATATCAGTTAACTGCCATCGCGAGAGACTAGTAAACAATAAAAAGTGCAAATAGGTTTAGTTTCTTCCTGCAAGTGAGCGCAATATGTAAATTGTTTAATTTGTAAGATTTTCTGCCACGTTATGTCCAAGCTCGCCCTTTTAGCGTCGCCACCGCGACGCTGACCGCATAAACGTAGAGCCACAACGCTGTTTCAGAATCTAAGCTACCAAATCAAAAGTTTTCTATTGGTTTACATTAATACGCGGTGTCACCTTTATAACAGCTTGAACTCTTGTGGCGACACTTTGAATGAGGTGTCTGAATGTCTGTGGACGAATGGCAGCCAATTCTTCCTCATGAGTTGACACCAGAGAACCTGGGACGGACGCCAAGGTCTGGAGGGAAGTCGACGTCCTAACTCATGCGAAAGGGTGGATTCATGTCGGCTTTCTGGGTAGCCCAGTCAATGTCGGGAATGTTGTTCTCCACAAACCATTGCCTCACAGACGCTGTTTTGTAACTGATAGCATCGCCATGGTGATACAGTTTACGTTTCTGAACTGGTGCTTTAGTGTACGCTGTGGGGAACCACATCCTAACCACGAACAACACCCCTATACCGCAACACCACCTCCTCCGTGTGCTACGGTATAGGCAGTGCACACTTACGGCAGGTAACGTTTTCCAGGCATTCGCCAAACCCAAACCTTACCACCAGATTGCCGCAGAGTACAGCGTAGTTCATCACTGCAGATCACTCGTCTCTTGTCATCCACTGTCCATTGCCGTCCTGTCTAGAATAGCGTGTTGAGTTCCATCTGCTAAGAAGTCAGTAAAAGTACTGAATTCGCCTTATGGTGTCAGAGCAACCCACGTACGTGTAAACGCGTGCTCTTATTGTAATATGTACCTCCGCGCAACTGTGCCTCGTGTATAAGTAAATTCATAAAGAACACCCGTGGTGAATTTAGACAGTTGTCAGCTGAGAGGACAGTAGCACTTTTGCTGCTTACACACGCCAGGAAACCTCGCCACCTTAATGTATTCCAGCGATTGAGAACTTAAGGAATTAAATCCGTGAGTAATACTCTACAACTACATGCACACCTGTACTCCGCAAGCCACCTGATGATGTGTGACGGAGGGTACTTTTATACACCCCTGTTACTTTCGCACTTACCTGTTTCAGTCGCAAATGGTGTGTGGAGGCGGACGATTGTTAGTGTGAACTCGAATTTCTTCAACTCTGATTTCACGTTCCCTTGCGATATGTACGTGGAAGTAAGCAAAAGACTAGTTGATTCTTGTGGGAAGAGTCGGGAAAGTATAACAGGAAACCAGCGGTGATGCTCCTCATGTAGCGTCCCGCCACTGGGGCTGGTTGAGCATCCCGTGACGCTGTCGCGCTTACTCGACGAACCTCTGACAAAGC
Organism: Schistocerca gregaria; assembly: GCF_023897955.1. Classification (NCBI taxonomy): domain Eukaryota; kingdom Metazoa; phylum Arthropoda; class Insecta; order Orthoptera; family Acrididae; genus Schistocerca; species Schistocerca gregaria. Next base: position 520,385,920 of record NC_064924.1, read on the forward strand.
GCGCTGCTCTTCTTTCTTACCTGGTACGGGTACCGGACTGAAGGGTTGGACAGCCGCACAAATAAAAACAGAACTGGACGAAGTTCACACGGACTCTGCACCATCATTGAAGATCATTTACTTTTGGAATAATGAATTTAAACTTGGTCGGACAAGCGTACTATGGCTGTCCATTCGAGATCGCCTCGAAGGAAATTCATGACGAAATCCGTGATACGCTAATGCAACATCACCGAATAAAAATTCGTCATACTGCTGAGAGTTTAGGCAACTCAACTGAGCGAGTGCATAATATTCTGCACGGAGAATTGGCTATGAAAAAGCTGTGTGCCAGGTGGGTGCCACGATTGCTCACAGCCGACCAAAAAACGCATCCGGCACAAGTTTTCAACACAATGTCTGGCGATGTTTAATCGGATCTGCAAGACTTTTTACGCCGATTTATGACTGTTGATGAAACCTGGATCCATCGTTAGACTCCGGGGTCAAAGGGGCAATCAGAACGATGAACCAAGGCTATTGGAAGTGCGTCGAAGAAGACAGTGACCATTTTGTCAGTTGGTAAAATGATGGTCACGGTTTTTAGCATTCCAAGGAATAATCCTCATAGATTACTGGGAAGGTGGTAGACCGATAACTGGGTAGTATTATGCTTCTTTGTTGGATCGTTTGACAGTTAAGTTAGCTCAAAAAAGAGCATGTCCTGTTGCAGCAAGACAATGGACCATCCCACACCTCAGCGACAGCAGTGATGAAAGTGCATGAATTGGAATTTGAATTGATTCCTCATCCACCCTATTCACCAGACTTGTCCCAAGTGACTTTTTCCTGTTCCGTAAATTGAAACTTTGGCGTACTGGGAAGAAATTTTCAAAAAATGAGTTAAGTGACGCATGCAGTCAACGAGTATTTTGCTGATTTTGGTTCAAATGGATCTGAGCACTATGGAACTTAACTTCTGAGGTCATCAGTCCCCTAGAACTTAGACCTACTTAAACCTAACTAACGTAAGGACATCACACACATCCATGCCCGCGGCAGGATTCGAACCTGCGAGAGTAGCGGTCGCGCGGTTCTACACTGTAGCGCCTAGAACCGCTCGGCCAATCCGGCCGGCGCTGATTTTGACAGAACCCATGTTTGAGAAGGGATGAAAAAGGTACAGGATCGCTGGACCAAGTATGTATCTCTCAGAGAAAACTATGTCGTGAATTAAGAGTTTTTTACAGAACAAACACTTTCCTTCTTTTCTTTTACCAAAGTTGTCAAACCACTATCGTACAACTGCATCATCCGCTAAAAGCCGCGTGGAGTTTCCGACTTTGCAACTGAACATTGCTCCACTCCTGTACTACTGGCTAAAGACGAATTAAAATCTGCGAGCTTGAATGCTGCGCCACTTCAGTTTAGCTGTCTCGAACGTACCCTCGCAATTTCTACAAATTTCACATGCGCTGGTAGTCTGGCAAATGCGCGACGCTTTGTGATAATCTGTTTGTGACCGTATCGACAAGTACCGCCGGCTGTTTGGAGTTGTGCCGGTTGCTGATACTTGACACGCAAACATTGCCCACGTTACGCGTAGGAATATTTGTGGGCGAGACGGACAGCACGCCCACTGACTCTGGCGGTTCGGTCGTGTGGGCAGGGCAGAGCGGCGGTGAGGGGGTAGATTGTTTGGACGCCGCGCAGAAACCGCCTGCCATCGTCCCATCGACAGTTCTGTGGCCGGCCCGCCGTGGAAACAACGCGCGTCCATATCGAACGCGAGCCTCAGAAGCGGTTTTCCGCCCGCACAGATTGCCGCCACGGGACCTCTGTTCCATTAACATTAGAGTCCGCGCGGCGCAGCACGCGTGTTAACCCATTCGGCAGCGGCCGGTGGTGCGTCGGTGTGGGTGCCCTCTGTTGGCCAGTTTGTAAAGGTCACGTCTGCAGACTGGCTTCTTCGCGTGACGCTGCGCACTTCATAACAAATTCGCTTTCTTCTCTCTTTTATTAAATAATTTGCCAACGAATACATTTTGTGGCCCTGTATTTACGTTCTTTACATTAAAATTACATTTACTATGGCCGTCCATTCATCTTCTACATTGTTCCTGGAAAAATGGTGGCATTTTGCCGGGACGTGAGATGCTTTTTCTGTATCGCATATCTAGCAATAACGTTCCCAGACGAATTCAGTCGCTCGCGTTACTTGCGCAATTCGTAGACAATTTAAAGTGTCGCATACATTACTTGTATCGAGTCCTCGAGACATTAAATTCTAAAATGGTGTGGACTCTCCTCCTGCGGTAACCAACCTACCAAGCACGTCAGCACTGAATAGTAAATATCATAAAGTTCGTTATTGTTATCCATGCACACAGAAAATACGAAGACAAATTAAAAAGGAAAGGACATTGAGTAACATGACACAGGGATGGAAAACTTCGTTAACGGGCCACCTAATTCAACTTACACTTCTGAACAAACAATCTTAGAAGGATGAACACGGGGAAAAAACAAGAGGCAGGACCAGAAGATCCATATTATAAAATGTTATCAGTGGAATGAACTGGAACAACCACGACCAAAAGCTGAAGATGGCAAGAGACAGAGAAGGATGATTACATCAACAAGGCGTTGCGCGTTAGAGTCTGGTGAAGATGATACAGAAAAGTTTTAGATCAGAAAAAAAAATTCGTCTCACTGTTTGCAGTCCACCGGTTTAGAGTCGAAATTTCTCCTTTCTGCGCGTTCCCCCAACTCACCCCCCCCCCCCCCCCCCCCACGAATTAAAAAATGTTCCTGCGGCGTGCTCGTGAGGGGTTATTTTTAATTAATTTTTTTTAAAGCCTAAAACCGCTCCATAGTAAGAATTTTGCATGACCTGCAGTAACAGGAGGAAAATCAACCATGCTTCTTTCGGATGAGAACTTTCGGCCGTGCATGCCGGAAAGAGAAAATAAGAATGTATTACTAAAACTGCAGGACTATCCATGGTAATGTAAATGTAATAATGGCCACATATTGGTGGCAATAGATAGGTGGCTGAAAGTAGAAGTGAATAGCAGTGAAGTCTTCAATTCAAATATATGGAAAATTTAGACTAAACGTTTATGGTGGTCTCGTATTTATCACCGTAAAGACCTCGATAACGTCTAGTGAGGTTATAACAAAATTGCAATGTGAGGAAGCTAATCATCAAAGGTGAGTCAGACATGCTACTCCTTTGTTTTTGCAGACAGTTGCCATAGAAGCACAAAGCTTCAGAGAAAAATTGTAAAATATCACGAATAAGTTTCGTGGCTGTCTTATTGTAATGTAGGGAACTTTCAGTTTGACAGCTATAGAAAGAAAGAGGTATCAGGTTAAATATCGTACCAGAGCCACAGATTCGTATGAGAGTGTTCTGAATGTCTTGTCTGAAAATTAGTTCAAACAAAACCGACTCACGACGGCAACGTCTTATACCCCTCAGTAGCCAACAACCCTGAACTTTTCGGGTCAGGTAACCTAAAGGAGGGCATCGGTGATCATCAGTGGCTATGGGTATTACAAGGAATATGAAAATGTGGGACCCAGAACTCTTAAACTGGTGATGATATTTTTTAATGTGTGTCTGACGTCGAAACTAAGACCCCTTGGAAGCTTTATACATACCTGAAACCAGTTCGAATGAGATATTTTTTTACGCGTATCGTACGCGGTCGGCAAGCTGCTGAGTACATATTAGTATAATCAACAACATGACAACCAACAGAATATGACTGAGAAGCTTGGAAATTTAAATTTGAAATTCCAGAATTGCCGCTAACATTTTCTCATTGATGCAGCGGAATACTGAACGCCTCTGTGCACAAGTGTTAAGGAAGTGCAGTCCAAATGCAGACAGGATTTCTGCCTAGTATTAACTGAATGAATGCCGCTAATTCTTTGGAATAAGCTCATATAGTTAACAACAAATGACATAAAAGAGAATGTATATTCAGAGGCCGGTGTCAGAATTCCGGAAATTCTGAACAGGGGTCGACTAGAGGTTCGTGAGCGTACACGACCATATCGTTGCACTGCCCATTTTTGAATCAAAAACATCTTTCATGCGTGGGAAGAGTTATCCCAGAATATACTACCGCATTCTATAAGTGAATGAAAATAAGCAAAATAGACTAATTTTCGCGTTGGACTCTCACTTATTGTAAATACTGTTCTAATGACAAATATAGCAGCATTCAGTTTTTGAGCAGCATTCTGCCGGCCGCGGTGGTCTCGCGGTTCTAGGCGCGCAGTCCGGAACCGTGCGACTGCTACGGTCGCAGGTTCGAATCCTGCCTCGGGCATGGATGTGTGTGATGTCCTTAGGTTAGTTAGGTTTAAGTAGTTCTAAGTTCTAGGGGACTAATGACCACAGCAGTTGAGTCAGAGCCATTTTTAGCAGCATTGTGATGAACATGTGCTTTCCTTGACAGCTTTCCGTCTATTTAAACAGCTTGCAATTAGGATTGTTCGTGCTCACTAATCATATGTTGATTGTGTATAATCAGAACGTCAGTTTTATCTGAACTGTATGGTAGAAACTGTAAAAACAGTCTTATTTTGGTGTGTCAGCTACTTGTTTTCCACAAGCCATTAGCTTATGTCTTGCAGTGCAGTATTTGGCACTTTGCCTGTGTTGCTCTTGACATACTTCATTATCAAGATAGTGTCATCAGCAAACACAACAGTATGTTAGAATCACCTGTCATTTTAGCAGTCATATATATGTAAATAGCAATGGTCCCAGCACTGACCCCTGAAGCACTCCCACTTAACCGCGCCCAGTCAGACGTTGCTCACATTATACTCTGATGTCAATGACAGAATATAATGTACTTTCGGGTGTGCTACTTGAACCTTCATGCCATTCGTGATATGTAATGTACTAAGATTTGCTTCTAACAATAAATGGAAATTACACTAGGATAATGTGCCTGCGCATACGTCACTAGCAGCTCGTACATTTTTCGGCAGAAAACTGCACCACTACGTTGTCCCATCCTCTCTATCCGCTGATCATAAACCCTGGGAATACATACAATTCGCTGACCAAACCAGAATACAAATCCAACTCGTACAGGCAATACAACGAAATGAAACATGCGATGAAGGTGATAAGTCCTTCGTATTAGATTGATACTTTCCAGGACTAGTATGTAAAAAAGCGTTATTTATTAACTTTATACCTATACGTTGGAGAAGCGGCCATTAAGAACGTAGTAGCTGCCACAAGGACCAATTAAAGAATCAACCGACAATTTGGCGTTCACTTTCTTAGCATCCAAGTATACTCTAAGATTTAAAAAAAGCGACGCACCATGAAGGAATTATCCGAATTGGACCAAAAACGGTAGATATGACGTACATGTACAGAGGAACAAGTAATTATAATGTCGGAAAAATTGCATGATGCATTCAAGAGAAAGAGCTTCGTTGATTGAGTAAGTTAATAACGTGTTGGTCTACCTCTGGCCCTTATGCAAGCAGGTATTCCTTTTGACGGTGATTGATAGAGATGTTGGAAGACCTTCCGAGGGTTATAATGCCAAATTCCGACCAGCTGGAGCGTAAGGTCGCCAAATTCCAGACATAATTGTAGGACTCTGTCCATAATGCTCCTAACATTCAGTTGGGAAGGGATACGCGACCTTTCTGGCAGTTTGGCGAGCCCAGAGACAAGCAGTAGAAACTCTCGAGTGTGCGGCCAGGCCTTATATTACTGAAGTATAAGGGTAGGACTGCATGCCGCGAAGAGCAACAAAGCGAGGCGCAGAATATCGTCTACGTAATGCTATGCTGTAAGTTTGCCGCGGATGACACCCAAAGGGGTCCTGCTATGGAAAGAAATGACATACCACACCATCAGTCTTGATTGTGGAGTCGTATGGAGGGCGACAGTCAGGTTGGATCCGGTGCCGCCCGGACAGTGCCCAGACACTTCTTCGGCCTGGAATCACATTGGTTGCAGCAGAGTTGTCTTCAGTGATAAGTGCCGCTTCGAACAGAGCAGTGAAGACGTGTCTGCAGAAGCCATGGACTGTAATGTGATACCAACCTGACTGCCGACAACGATACGGACCGTCAACCAGGAGTGAGGTCTGGGGTGCCATTTCAGTTCATAACAGGACCGCTTTGGTTGTCGTTCGCGGCAGCTTTGCGGTACAGCGGTACGTAGTCTATATTCTACGCTCCGTTTTTTTGCTCTTCATGGCAAGCGGGCCTGGGCTTACTTTTTAGCGCGATAATGTCCGCCCGAACACAGTGAGAATTTCTACTCCTTGTCTTCGTGCTTACCAAACCCTACTTCGACCAGCAAGATCACCGGAACTATCCTCAACTGAGAATGCATGGAGCATTATTGACAGGGTCCCCAACTACGATCTGACACGCCAACTGAGCAGAATTTGGATCGATATCCGTCAGGACATCCAACAACTCTATAAACCAATGCCAAGCCGAAGAACTGCTTTGATAAGGGCCAGAGAAGGACTAACGCGTTACTGACTTGCTCAATTTCTGAAGAACTTTCTCTTGAATAAATCATCAATTTTCTCTGAAATGGTAGTCATTTGTTAGTCGGTATGTACATCACATCTACTGATTTTCGTCCCGTTCGAATAACTCCTTCGTGTCGCATCGGTTTAGTGTTTCTGCCTGACCGTGTAAAACGCGTGGGTTCTGTTCCTGATGACTATCCTTATGTTTTCTATTGTGAAAAGATCTGGAACAGGGTCTATTCAGCTTTGTGGGACCAACTGAGAAGCTGTCTGCATAACTGGGCAGCGACACAAGTCTGACGTCGAGTGGGAAGTCTTGCACCTGCAGTGCACTGCGCGGCACTTCTCTGTTTCTGTTTTGTGGGGGGAATGTTTTTGTAATGACTTCTGGTGGCGATTCACACAAAATGGACGTTCGACCTTTCGAACAGGGAGCCAACATGATTGTGCAGATTTTTACAGTTTTTTCAGTTAAAAAAAATATCTCGACGTTCTTGCATGAGAATGACGCACAATTCGGAGATGAGAATGTAGCGAATGGCATCAAAGTCAGAGCTGCGTCAAGCGGTACACGTGTTGTGTGTAACGAAGGCTACTGCTATATATATATATATATGTGTGTGTGTGTGTGTGTGTGTCTCCACGCATACAAACAAATCCGAAGACTGACTGTTCGTAGGTTTAAAAATTATTAGGTATGAGTCTGCTATATCTGAAGAATAGTTCTCAATATCTTAGTGTTGCTATTAGATGCTCAGTCGAGAAATATTTTATCTGATTACTATTGCTGTTGTTTTTAACGTATTGGGAGCACAGAGTTTTGTTAACCTTAGTCTCACACTTCGTGAAAACATTTTGTATGGGCTCTTGTGACCTTGTTGTTGAGCGTCCGAACCTGAAACATTTGACCAGGCAACTAATCTGAACGCAGATTAAAAATATTGTATAACAGTGTATTCCAGAAAAAATATTGATACGGTAAGCTACAATAATGATAATAGATAGGGTAGCTTTCCAAGAAAGAATGGGGAATGCTTGTTTATCAGCCGTGACTCTGTTGCGGCAGTGAAAGTTTTGATGCTGCCGCATGAAACAGATGAAATATTTTTTTTTTAAATATAATGCCTTGAGGAAAAGAAGATGAGAGTGTGTGTGAGGTCTTTATTTTGAAACGTTTCTGACATTGTAGGACATACTTATAAAGAGTTGCGCCACTGATTTTACAAGTTAGATATACAATATTTTCCGAGACGGAAAGTGTGTATTTTGTCTCGCGAAAGTTACTTTCGCAGTGGGCTTATGTGATCTGGACGCAGACGTCTGTGACAGACAGTGAATACAAGGCCAAGGACACTGCCAGTTGGCCTGATTGTAGTAATAAAATCAATTTAGCCTCAAGGTAATATTCACTAAGGAGCGGGAGCAAAGCGAATTGCTTCCTTGGCGCTTTCTGTTCAAGGCACAAAACAGGATTCCATGAAGTAGGTAATACTGTTGTTTAACGGCGTATCTTACTATTTAACGATCAGCGTTGAAGCAGCTTCCGTACCTTAGGTGTTGCTTTGTAGTGCGATGGATGAAATGAATACGAATGAAACATCTAGTCATCATAGCTGATATTCACTATCTTATTTTTCTTCTGCTTGAACATATAAGACATCTTGTACTTGTTTTGTCACAAAATTATTAGCTAAGTTAAGTTTCTGTTACGTAAACAGTGCTTCATTTTGTCTGCTTTTTCAGCGCTTTAGTATGCGCCAACGTTGAGGCGGTACAGCGTATTCATAAAAAAATCTTTCGAAGTAAATTACTTTCGCCAATGACAGGGACTAGCGCTTTTGGTATCTGACTCAGCAGCGTTTAAAGATTTAACAACAAATTCTCGGTATCTGCAGTCAGCTAAGAGAAGTAAATGTTGCAAATAAAACATTTTTGGTATGAACTGTGGTTTCCATTTCGCAGCCTGTCCGAACCAACTTACTTTCTGAATAGCCATCGTAATTCTTCTGCGAAAGATCATTTCATTATTGACAATGCAAACATTACGGCAGTGTCATAGTTTAAGTTCAGTATTTATTAAAAAAATAAGTATATACGAAAAAAAGATCTGTCCCGTTTCGATGTTACTTCATTAGGAAAGCAGTCGTTAAAAGCTTTAATGTGCACTAATGGCAATTTGATTCCCTCAGATGATGAATTCCAGCCTTCGAGAGTCAAGCTGAAGATGAGTGTGGTTTACAATGGTTTAACGGCTAGCTGACGTACGACTAATACTGTAGGCCCCTCCGAAGCCAGACTGCTTATCTGCTACCGTATTCCTCGACAGCAACCCACTAGAAGTGAAGGTTTTTGCGCTAATGTGATACGTAGTGTTCTGTATTAAACAGAATGTGCTATGTTCGATAAAGTTAGTTAGGGACAAATCCAGTTGCAACTGTGTGGGTTGAAAAAAAAGGGGTGGGGGGGGGGGGGGGTTGAGAGAGGCATTGAGATTCACTTGCCAGTTCCGTACGCTCTGGTACTATCCGCCAAACTGAATTCAGTTCACACTGAGACTGTGGTACGCTCGTGGATAATAATTCGAGCAAACACTTCTGAAGTTCGTTTTGCAATAACTGTTTCAAGTACAGTCATATGAGCGATGAACTTCAGGTGCGGTAAAAAGATGAATTTGTGACTACTTGCGTTTAATGGTCTCGAAGTCGGTGAAGCAGTGGCACTGATATTGTCTTGCTTTACCTTCGTGCACGTTGTGCGAAAAAAGTTCCTTAATATGACGAATGAACTTTGAGTTGTGTGTGCCAGTAGTATTATTACTGTTATAATGTATAGTGGATTACACAACCGCACAACCAATCAGTTATTTCACAGCCATAACTTCTGATCTCGGACGTCTTAATAGGGAACCATAAGCGTTTTTCCAATCTTCACTCATGCAACCGTACCGTGTAGAGATCGTAGTTCACGCATGCCATCGCTGTCATTGCTTACGACGGTATTCTAGCCTCCTCTGCTTGCTGTAGTCTTTGCTTTATCTTGCCCCGCCATGACTGACGAGATATCCATTATTCTAGGCTCTGGCATCTGTAGCAAAAGCAAACTAAACATTTATTTTGGAGATGTCGTAATTTTAAAGGCGTTGCGTACCAAAACTTTTGTGAATATCATGCATTCTAAGGCGAAAAAACTTATTTCTTTACGTCGTAAAGGAGTTGTGGGAAAATGCGTCCTCTTGTGAAGCTGGCGACAGATGGTCTTGTGAACTTCGACGTGTCGCAGAACGCGGGCCCCGTCTTTCCATTCGACAAAGAGGAAATATTTTCAGAAGATGCCATTCCCTCATTCATTACAAAATAGCAATCGAAGCTTTCACTTCCTGCCACTAAAATGATACTCCCTCTCGTTTCCTGCTACGTTGTATCTATAAGCTTCTGACACAGGGATGCTGTTTTATTTTGTTCTGTCATGGTCTGCAAACAAATGCCACAGTAGTTTCAGTATAGCAGATAAGATTGTGTAAGGCCGTGTGTGAAGCGTTTGCAGCGGTAATAAAGCTTAATGGTTTCATTTTTACAGTGAATCGATCTGACATTTTTCTAAGAATCTGGGTTGCTTAAGACTGTTGAGCGAAGTGTCGGCAGCGTTTGAGACACGTAATCAGAATTTGTTGTTTTTCCTTTATTGCTCTGTCGAATTCAAGAATGATTCCTTCAGCTACTTCACGGCCAGTTCCTTCCCAACCACATCCTACAGAGGGAGGGCAGTGTCTGTGATAAGCACGATGTCAATGGGACATAAAAAATCAAGACCGCCTACCAGAAACACATTAAAAGCAGTTCCGGTTGTTCCTATTCCAGCCATTGTTTTAGAGAGGCTGCCTCAGATTATGAGGCAGTTGCGAAAATTGGAGATCTTGTCCCAAATTTCGCAATCGGGAATATTTCAGGGCTTCCAACTTGGTGGAATTTGTCTGAAAAGAACCGAATTCTACAACAGCCTGTTTTACTCTGACGAGTAGGGGGATAAAAGATGTAAAAAGTAATAAAAAGACACCGTGCACACTGCGTGGGAGATTCGTTGTCCCCTGTCATACTACAGCTTGCTTGGTTGTTAACTGAATTCTTCCCAAAATTGCAATTGTAAAAAAATTCAGCCTCTTCCAATTCGGGTGTGTGGCGTCTCCTTGGAGCACCACATTCACACCTGGCGACGTAAAGGTACCCCTTCCCCGAAGCTTTTGTGTAATCGCGGCGAAAAGGTAATGCAATGGAGTCGGACGTTGTGGAGAACGATCTCCATAAAGGCGAAGAGCAGCTCTTCCATCACCGTGAGCTTCGCCATTCAGAAGAATCATGTAGGTAGGTGTCTTCTGCAACCATGTTGCTGTAACACTGACAGGCGCGTGAATGAGGCTCAAAGCAGGTCAGAGTGGTAGAACAGACGTCAAATGACATCGGCCGATCCGATGTGACCACCCCTCACCATGACTACTCCGTTGCATACTTTGTCTAGCAAACACGTTTTCAACCGGCTGTAGCACGGAAACGGTGTGTTTACCAACATAGGTTCCTATTCAAGTTATTATGTGCTCACTCCCCTCTGCAAGTCCTAGAACCTCGCAACGGGAATTTCCCAACACCCTGTATGTTCAGCTGTGAAATGTCGGTCTTCACGAATTGTATTGTAAATGCGGGTTTCAAGCGGAGGAATTGACACTTAACTGGCTGGCTAGAACGTTGCTCGTCAGTCACGAAGTCTGGCCGTGTTTGAAGTTTTTAACTCTTCTACTCAGTTATAAAAAATTTTGCTGTTTATACAACTTTCACTATGTTGCACAATCATTCGAGTATAGATTTTAGTCGGAATTGCACCTTCGCAAAAAAAGGACCATAATGAACGTTGCACAGCTTATGTGGAAACTTCAAGCGGACTTGCCTTCGTTAAATGCAATATTCATGTTGTTAACGAAACAATTTTTGATCGCTGTTGACAGCTCATCTCAGTGACGTGAACGTAAAGTCATGAAAGTACAAAATCCCTCGTACAAACAATTTCAGTTCTATAAATTTGTCTCTTTAATTCTTGAATGTCCCTCGCAGTATCTTAAAGCTGGTCTGAGTTCGTCTGATGGCTGAGTGCTTTAACACTACGAAACTTTACAGTGGCAACTAGGAACTGGATCCTAGAAAGAAAAGCTCTTGAGAGTCCGTTCCTTTGGAGAGCGAGCCCGGTAATCGCGCCGGACCGCGAAGAGGCGCCGCCGGAATGCCGCCGGCTCGGGCCCGGCGTTTTAAAGTGATGAGTTCCCGGCTGATGGCGCCGGCAGGTAAACTCGCCGTAATGAGCGCAGGGCGGGGCGGGGCGCGGCCGGCGTAGAGCGCTGCGCGCGGCGGGCGCCCTGGCGACCGTGACGGGATCTCTGCGGGCAGGTCGCCGGCGGCGCTGCATTCCATCACCAACCCTGCCAATTGATTTGCCGGTGCTCATCTCCACGAAAGTACATCCAATCATTCTCCATCATCGTAGTGCACACATGCGATCGACAGCAACATGTACTATGTGTCAAAAGTATCAGGGCTCCCCTATGTAATGCGGTAATGACGACTAGATTCACGAGTGGCAGAGCCGCCATTGTAGAAGGAGGCAGGGAATTCTGTGTTGTCAGTGTAGGAACGGTAACAGCAGAATGGGTCGGTCAACTCAGTGACCTCGGGCATGGACTGGTCATTTGACGTTTCCTTAATAACAGATCTATCAGGGACACTTCACCTCTTTTAAGCTGCTCGAGTCCACAGTTGATGATGGAAACGCGAAGGAACAATGACAGCTAAACAAAACCCAAGTAGACGTCATGTAATGTCAGACACGGACCTTCGAGCACTGTGGAGGGCGGTTATACAAAATCGCACGAAATCAGTCGAAGGTATCACTCGTGACTTCCAAAGTGCTATCAGCAGTCCAGCTGGGACAATCACTGTGTATAAGGAGTTTAAAAGTATGGGGAAAAGTGGTCGAGCAGTTCCTCATAAGTGACACATTTCTGCAGTCAGTGCTAAGAGACACTTGAGATGGTGTAAAGTGCAGCGCCTCTGGACAGTGGATGACAGGAAACTAGAGATTCGGAGTGATGAATCACGTTATACTCTATGGCAATCCAATGGAGGGATTTGGCTTTGCTGAATACCTGGCAAACGCTATCCGCCGTCATGTGTAATGCCGACGGTGAAGTACGGAAGAGGTGATGTTAAAGTAGGGGGGCGTGATATTTGTGGTTAGGATATAGTCCTCTTACAGCATTTAATAAATTGGTTCCTGGGTGCAATACGTCTTCCCACTTTTCGCCGTATGAGGGTGCCTCAGGAATTGTCAGACATGACCATTTGGTGGTCCAGGTGTTGTGGTGTGGGGAGGCATAATTTCGACGTTATTTTGACACTATACTCCTTCTCCTCGAGTACCTTTTCAGGGGTACATTAGACCGTAACTTCATTTCTATTGATCACAACACGTGACCGCACTGAACAGTGCAGGTGGGGAAGCTCTTGGAACGAGAGGATATACGATGAATGGACTGGTATGCCCGTTCTCCCGACTGAAATTCCATCAAACAGGCGTGGCATGCGTTGCACAGCACGTCCGCATGCACCAACGACCATCCAGCAGTGGCCAGCCGCACTCCTGGAGTAGTGGAACGCCCTTCCATTACAATATCTTAGCAAACTTTTAGCCAGCATCAGAGCACGCTGCAGAGTATGCATTGACATCCATGATACATCCAGCACGTGCAGGGGACCATTATGAATCGCGGTGACGTCAGCGTAGTCGACATCTTTTTGACATCTTTGAATAAATGTGTCACTTATTTTCATCGCACTGCGTATTCATTTCAGTTAGCTTCTGTACTATACTGTAGCAGCTCTTTCAAAGTATGGTCCAAGTTTCATCGAGCTGTATTGCTTGACAGTGACGCATCATTCGAAAGTTACTTTAGACCGTAAGTTATGGACACCAATGTAAATGAATATAGCAGTAAATGAATATAGCAGTGAATGCAAGGAACCACGGTATAGAATGTTGCGGTCGCGATTACTACTACAATACAAATTTGTACAACATGGAGAAGTAAGTCTTGGAAGAACCAAGAAGAGACGACACAAATAAAACTAGCCCCTGAAGACAGAACAGGCGCTACGTCTTATCCCAAAAAGTGATGATGAACCTTACTCCACAACAGATCAAACTCGAAGAGCCCGCGTTGCCTACTCTCTTTCCGTCAGCGTGATATAAGTTTTCGTTTCCAGCCCTTGCGGCCATTTCCCTTCCCGAACAATCCCTCACACAAAATGCACATCACGTTTTCTCTTCTACTGAACAGTCACCTAAACCCAAAATCTGCAAAGTACAACCTTTTTTCCACCGTTACCGCCAGCTCCATCGCACAATGAAGCGCAGATCAACAATATGTTTCTTTGTAAATCATTAAAAACGCTTCTTTTGCCTTGCAAATAATATAATATTCAACAAGCTTATTTTTAACTTTTAAATATTCTCACAGTGTACACACATGTACACCCGATGTACTTTATTACCACCAGGGCATTGATAAACTGACCGCCGATACGTGGGCACAAGGAAGATGAGGAGGAGGTGGTGGGGAGGGTGAATCTATTGTTCGCATATCAGTTGTGTATCTTCATTAGACGGTGGTTTCAGTAGCCCTCCATTGCGTACTAAAGCTGAAAGCCTGACTGGAACTGAGGCCTGAACTTCGGTATTACGCGGTAAATTTTTTACCAACTGGTTCATCCTAGCAGTACTTACGGCCCGATCGGAAGCTTCGATGTCCCAGTACGTGTCTCTCATTCTCCCATACAACACAAAAATCCCCGTACACTGCTTGCTGAATAAGCTCTCGCAAGAGAAAAGGATATTGCGGCGACATAAGAGTCGTTTCCAGAATGAATATCGGAGATAAGTCAGTAAGAATCAAAGGTCCCATATCGAGTGCGTGTCTGACGTACAGTTTTAATGTGCCGAGAAGTTTCAACTTTTGTGTTAAGTTCTGTTCTCTTTTCACTTTGGCACATGTAACGGAGGAAAGAAGAATATTTAAGTTACCAATTTTTATGATTTTATTAATTATGGAAAGGAAATGGGAGTTCCAGCACATCAGATTACGGCAGTTCAGTCATTATACAAAAATAATAACATGAAGATCCGTAATGTTAGGAATGGAAATTGCAGAACATACGTTGAGTCAAATTGCCACTAATTACGGAATGAGAATATCGTCGGATGAAATAAGAGTGATGGCAATTCAAAGACTGGAAGCCATAAAGAAACAAAATTATTATCAATGGTCAAAAAATAACACAAGTGAAATAAATTGAATATCTAGGGAGCAATTTTAAATTTTCCAAGCCAGATGATGTGAAGCTTAAATTGACCGGATTCAAACACTACTGTGAACCATACAACGTTAAGAGATTACTTGCAGAAAGAAACATGAATATAAACTTTACAAAGTAATAGCCTTGGTTTTGCTTCTGTATGATATCGAATGTTGGACCCTACCATCAAATGAAATACGACGAATCGAAACATCAGAGATGAAGTTTCTCCGCGTAACAGCACGTTTATTACTGCACCATAAAAGCAACAATATTAGACAAGAACTAAATGTAGAACCCATTACAACTATAACTGAAAAATACAGACTGAACTGGAAAGACAACGTTCAACGTATGTCTAAGGCGGAAAGACCCAAGGGCCTAATCCTCGACGAACAGGAAGAAGAAAAAGATGATGATGATGTGTTCCCTAAAGCTGTACAACTTTCATAGATGAATGCACAGTTACATTCCATCGTTTTGTGATAGATAAGCATGAGTGAGAAATTTGGTTCAGCCTGATGACCTTCGTATTCATTTATTGAAGCCAATAAGATGAAGAAAAGAGTTACAATCACAATAACATAAATTACAGTCAATGACCTGTCATTTTGGTCTAGAAACTAAATAAATGAATAATGAAAAGTGTGAGGTCATGCACATGAGTGCCAAAAGGAACCCGCTAAACTTTGGTTACACGATAATCTAAAGGCCGTAAATTCAACTAAATACCTAGGTATCAGACTTGCGAACCATTTAAATTGAAAAGAATACATAGAAAACGTTGTGGGGAATGCGAATCTAAGACCGCGCGCTTTATTGGCAGAACACTCAGAAGATGCGACAGATCTACTGAAGAGACTGGCTACACTGCGCTTGTCCGTCCTCTTTTAGAATAGAGCTGTGCGGTGTGGGATCCTAACGGACGGAGTACACAAAGAAAGTTCAGGTAAAGGCAGCACGTTTTGTACTATCGAGAAATAGGGAAGAGAGTGTCACGGCTATGATACAAGATTTGGAGTCGATATCATTAAAACAAAAGTGTTTCTCATTGCGGTGGGCTCTTCTGATTAAATTTCAATCACCAACTTTCTCTTCCGAACGCGAAAATATTTTGTTGACGCCATCTACATGGGGAAAAACGATCACCATAATAAAGTAAGGGAGATCAGAGCTCGCGCAGAAAGACATAGATGTTCGTTTCTTTTTTTGCCGGCCGGTGGGGCCGAGCGGTTCTAGGCGCTTCAGTCTGGAACCACGCGACCGCTACAGTCTCAGGTTCGAAGCATGCCTCGGGCATGGATGTGTGTGATGTCCGTAGGTTAGTTAGGTTTAAGTAGTTCTAAGTTCTAGGGGACTGATGACCTCAGATGTTAAGTCCCATAGTGCTCAGAGCCGTTTGAACCATTTGTTCGTTTTTTCCGCGCGCTATTCGAGAGTGGAATAATGGAGAATTAGTGTGACGGTAGTTCGATGAACCCTCTCCCAGGCACTTAAGTGTGATTTGCAAAGTGTCGATGTAGAAGTAGATGGATGGGAAGGCCACTACTATGGTTGGTTACTGGAAATCCTCTGGCCTCTTTACATTGTGGTAAAAATTAGTGTCTAATGCCACTAAAAAAATGAAATTGGAAACCTAGCTCTTCGAATGTTAGCATGTAGTTTCCTAGAACTTTGGTCAAGTTAATGGTACTGAATATTGTCGTTGCTCTAATAACGTCGATATCTCCACAAAAATATAAACTGATCACTACAGGAGAAAAACTATCCCTTCCCTCTCCCCTTGGAAGGCACACACCAAATTTGCGCTTATGAGGTGAGGAAAGCGTAGCTACGTTCCTTGAGGCAGTGGAGTGTTATTTTGGAAGGGACTGACCTCTGAGTGACGAAGTACGTGACATTTAAGTTCGCGGCTGAAAATTCTAAGCTCTCAGTGTCATAAACCAGCTAAAAATAACAGGAAATCGAAGAAGAGGCAACATCGTAATTTGTGTAGAAACTGAGATACGCGAAAATGCTGTCCTGTAGTGCGTCCTAAAAGGCAGGAAGGCAAGGTAAACATCGCTTTTCCAGTCCTGTGTGCGTCAGGCAGTCGTTTAATGTTTGATGGCCATCCTGAAAGACGGAAGTCGTCCTTAATTCAATATCCGCGCCGGCTGGAAATAACTTTATCGGACGCTATTAAATAGCGTGAGACACGTGGCGGTTCGGTAGGCGCGTCGGCTGAGAAAGCGCCAAGCGCCGAAGGCACAAAGAGGAGGGTCCGACCACCATCTCAGGCTACACTCTGTGCGTGTGTGTGTGTGTGTGTGTGTGTGTGTGTGTGTGTGTGTGTGTTTGTGTTTACAAATAGAACGGGGCGAAATGGTGCGTGGTACATAATTTACGAGCAGTTCCCAAAAGCTTCGCCGAGAGTACTGTGCTCAATTAGTCGCAGATGTTCATTCATGATGCGACACACATACTTTGTTCTGTTGATGTCCAGAATATTGTCACATATATTTTTCACGCGCAATGATATTGTTGTTTCCTTTTCTTCTTCTTTAAAGGAGTAAATCACAAAGGAAGTTGTCAGTGTTTCCTTAGCTTTCCGATTTCACTTTCACTATTCGGTCTGTGTGGAAAATCTTCTTTTAGTATTCTTCCCTTTTGTATTTGTTCATATCTGAGAACCGTAATCCTTTAGCTTCCTTGGTCCTATCTTCTGTTTTAAAAATATTCAGTTCTCTCCGCACGTCCTCATATTCGACGTATAACAGACAATGGCTGTTACAGACAAATATCCAGTCCGAACAAACATAACCCTAGATAAGAGAGCTACTAAAAAAGTATTTCCAAAACCTTGGCTGTGATGTATCTTATGATATTAATCTTCAAATCGATCACAAACTGAATAAGTACAGCATATGTGAAAAAAGCCGAAGAACATTGTCTAGGAAAACGAGGAAAAAAATACGACTGAAAGCTTACAAAGTGATGGCTGTGTCAGTTTTCCTTTTTCGCCATTTGTGCAGTGAAGCTGATACCCACCTTTCTATACACTTTTGCTCCCGTTCGTCACACTTACGAATAGAAATTTAAGGCTGATTCAGAATTACATAATCAGATTATCTCTCCCTGCTTAGATGTACGTAGTACAGCCCGGTTTCAGAATTTTGGAACGACCGTCTGTGCAATTTACCTCTAAATACATACTCTGCAAGTTACCATATGGTGCGTGGCGGATGGTACCTTGTATCAGCACTAGTCATTTCCTTTTCTGCGAGGGAACAACGACTGTGTATATGCCTGCCTACGTACGAGCCCTAATTTCTCTCGTGTTGTCTTCGTCGTCCTTCTTATGTATGTTGGCGGCAGTAGAATCGCCCTGCAGTCACCTACAAATGCCGGTACTCTAAGTTTTCCCAGTAGTGTTCTCGAAAAGACTGTTACCTTCCCTTCAGGAGCTCTTTCGTCGCAACGAGATATGCATAATAAATATATACAGTGTAATATTCGAACTGAGGACATGTTCAAGAACAGTAGATGTTGCCTTAATAGCAACAACGTTTGAGCCAGAAAGAGATACATCTCAGGCGTTGAATTTAAAAAAATCTCGTATTTATTGTCTGTCTGGTTTATACCATGCTACGCCAGTAGTTCTGCGTCGTCTGCAACTTTTTGAGCCTTTTTGCGACAGCCAGGTAGAATATTTTGACGTTTAGTGCTCAGACAGAAAATCAGAATGAAGACTGGTTTTTTTTATCTTCATCAGTCGTTTTAGTAGTAATCAACAATATTTATCATACAGTATCGGATGTATATGATAGAATGAAGATTAGAGTATAATGAACTTTTGACGATGCGGTCTTTTGTGTCTCAACACATGCTCGGATTGGATAAGAGTGAGGAACGAAATCGAATGACGTCTTGTTTAAGGAAAGAATTTATTTTCAGTAATTGCAGAAAACTTAAAGCAGGATATCCAGAAGAGCATTAAGCTCATCTACTACAATCTTTTTTTTCCACGCCGTTATTGACAGGAAATAAGTAAATCGCAGTGGTACTAGAAATGCCTACTGCTGCACACTGAAAGTTAGTGTACCATGTTGCAATGGATTATGAAGACGTTTTGGTTTAAGGGTCTGAAAATTGTGACAGTAACCACATAGTCCTGTTCAGAGTGGTCTAGATATTACGTTTGAGCGGTGCATCGGTGCCGCCGTCATCCATAAGGAGAAACTTTAGCTGTTAGGAGTGCATCAGTACTTGTTAGTGCAATTTCTGTGTAACACAGACAAAACATTGTTAAGGCGTTCGAATGCTTTGCTGGAAATATATCACTTGATTATCTAAGTTTCTTTTCTTCATTTACGACAGTCCCCTCAAATAGTATCCTAGAGTTCCATCCAGTAATCAGTATTTCTTCATCATAAGTTGATCATCATGTTTCATTGGTAGATTCGTTAACGTAAATAAAAATGGTGAAACGTTCTCCAAACAGCTATACCACAAAAGATAACAAACAAGGCAGGGATCTTGCGTATCAGATAATGCTATTGGGTGTCTTGGATACAATTTCTGTTAGCTGTGATTAGTGACAGCTTTCTCTAAATGTAGAAAACTTTAAAGTCAATGAAGATGGGCAGGACAACCACTCCTGTAAGACTCTAACACAGTAGGGCTGTAAGTGATGTGCTCCTTAGCAGAGTCACACCGGTTAAATATCGGAGTGTAACGCTGCAAAGCGACGGGAAATGGAACAAGCGCGTTTGTGGGGAAGGCGAATGGTCTGCTTCGGTTCATTGGGAGAAATTTAGGGAAGTGTCGTTCATGTGTGAAAGAGACTGCATACACAAAACTAGTGACCCATTCTTGAGTACTGCTCAATTACTTGGGATCTCTACTAGGTCGGATTAAAGGTAGACATATACGCAATCCAGGGGAGTTCTGCTAAATTTGTTGCAGGTAGGTTAAATCAACACACAAATTCTCCATGAACTGAATTGGGAAGGCGAAGATTTTTTCGAGGAGCAATGTTGAGAAAATTAGAGAACCGGTCTTTTGAATCTGACTGCAGAACGATTTTAGTGCCACAAAAGTATATCTCGCGCAAAGACTGTGAAGACAAGATAAGAGAAATGGCGGCTTATACCGAAGAATAAGTACAGTAGTTTTTCTCTCTTTCCATTTGCGATTGGAATAGAAAAGGGAATGACTAGCGCTGGTACAAGGTATCCTCCGCCATGCACCCTATGGAGGTTTGTGATGTAGAGCACTATACACTTACGCAGAAAAACGGATGCAATGTGGATCCATCTACGATCCGGCGTCTGAAGGTTACAGTTTTAAAAAACTAACGTGAAAGCGTTTATTTACGGCAGGAAATGCCTGTCTATATATTCATTTGCTGCGTTAATATTCTCTCGCCTAGGAAGAACACAGTTCCCGCTTAACCAGAGAAGCTGAAATACACTGAGGTGACGAAAGTCTTGGGATAGCGATATGTACATATAGAGATGGCGGTAGTATCGCGTATACAACGTATAAAATGGCAGTGCATTGGCGGAGCTGTCGTTTGTACTCAGGCGATTTATGTGAAAAAGGTTTCGGTCGTGATTATGGCCGCACAATGGGAATTAACAGACTCTGAACGCCGAATGGTAATTGGAACTAGACACATGGGACATTCCATTTCGGAAATCATTTGGGAATTAAATAGTCCGAGATCCAAAGTGTCAAGAGTGCGCCGAGAATACCAAAATTCAGGCACTATTTCTCACTACGGACAATGCAGTGGCCGACGGCCTTCCTTGACACCGAGAACAGCGGCGTTTGCGTAAGTTGTCAGTGCTAACATACAAGCAACAGTGCGCGAAGTAACCGCAGAAATCAGTGTAAGAGGCACTAATGCATCCGTTAGGAGAGTGCTGCGAAATTTGGCGTTAATGGGCTATGGCAGCACACGGCCGACACGAGTGCCTTTGCTAACAGCACACAACGTGCAGCGACTCTCCTGGACTCGTTACCGTATGGGTTGGACCCTAGATGACTGGAAAACCGTGATCTGGTCAGATGAGTCGCGATTTTTGTTGGTAAGAGCTGACTGTAGAGTTGGAGTGTGGCACAGACCGTAAGAAGTCGTGGGCAGAAGTTGTCAACAAGACACTGTGCAAGCTGGTGGTGGCTCCATAATTGCGTAGGCTGTGTTTGCATGGGGTGGGTTGAATCCTCTTGCCCATCTGAATAGATCATTGACTGGGAACTGTTATGTTCGGCTACTTGGAGACCATTTAAGCCATTCGTGGACTTCATATTCCCAAACAACGATGGAATTTTTACAGATTACAAGTGCGCCATATCACCGGGCTGCAATTGATCATGGCTGATTTGAAGAATATTCTGGACAATTCGAGCGAATGATTTGGCCACCTAGCCAGCCTTGGTGGCCGAGCGGCTGTAGGCACTTCAGTCTGGAATCGCGCTGCTGCTACGGTCGCAGGTTCGAATGCTGTCTCGGGCATGGATGTGTGTGATGTCCTTAGGTTAGTTAGGTTTAAGTAGTTCTAAGTCTAGTGGACTGATGACCTTAGCTGTCAAGTCCCATAGTGCTCAGAGCCATTTGAACCATTTGGCCACCTAGATCGCCCGACATGAATCCCGTCCAACATTATGGAACATAATTCGGAGGTCCGATCGTGCATAAAATCCTGCACCGGCAAGACTTTCGCAATTATGGACGGCTATAGAGGCAGCATGGCTCAATATTTGTGCAGGGGACTGCCAACGACATGTGGAATCTACACCACGTGGAGTGCCTTCACTACACTGGACAAAAGGAGGTCCGACGCGATAATAGTAGGTATCGCATGGCTTTTGTCACCTCAGTATATATCCTACTTGGGAGTTGGGAAAGAAACCAGGGGGAGGTGGCGAACAGGTGACTGTATCTGGCAGCGTGGGCTATCAACGACATAAGTAATAATTACCGGGTATACAACCACATTTAATCGGAAAGCGAGAGGCGAAATGCAAGGAAGATGAAAAATAAAAAAAACATACTTTTGTAGGATGTCGCCTGATCTGATACTGTCAGAACGACGCGGAATTTTGCAGAAGAGAAGGAAGTTTCGAGAAACGACAATAAACAGCAAGTACCTTGCCTTCTAGTTCTTTGTACTGTAGTAGCAGTCTCATTGTGTTGATTTGAATTCCATTTAAGACTTTTCGGAACAACTGACGCCCCAACTCAATTCTCTGTCACACCACAGAAACGGATTCTTAATTGCTACGTGGCCACGTACGGTATACGACAGGCTGCTCTGTGTTTTTTTCCCCCCCCGTAATCGGTCTTCTGCCAGGTTTGATGGCGGCCCGGCACGACTGCCTGTAAGGGCCGACCTCTGGTACATCTCGTCTACTACTACGTCTGTACACTGCAAGCCACCTTACGTTGTTTGGCGGAGGTCGCATATAGAATCTACTATCTTTTTCCTTCTTCCCTGTTTCATTCACTAATGCCACGTGGAGAAAATTATCGTCGGAAAGGTACTCTAAGATATCTATTTCTCCGAGTTTTCTCGTCGTGATCATTTCACGAGAATATGTGGCACGAAGTAATATGTTGCGCGACTCTTTTTGGAACGAAAGCTCTGGAAATTTTAACAGTAAGCGTCTCAGTGATGAATAGTACTCTCTCGTGGTGTATGCCACTGGAGTTTGTTGACAACTACCTCTTGTAGCGTGTGCCGCTGGAGCTTGTTGAGCATCTTCGTAACGCTCTCCCGACGAATAAAACGACCCCGTGACGAAACGCGCCGCTCTTCATCCGATCTTTTCTGTTCTATTAAACCTATTTGGTAAGGGTCCCAGACTGATGAACAGTACCCAAGAATAGGTCGAACGAGCGTGTTGTAAGTGACTCCTATCATGGATGAAATACATTTCTTTAAAAGTCTCCTAATAAAAGGTATCTTCTTGTCTTCCTTATGCCTTACGTGGTCAATACACTTCAGATCGCTCCAGTTGGACAGCCTTAGGTATTTTAGGGAGTTACTGTTTCTCGAGATTTGTCGGCGATGCTGTAACCCAAGAGTAGCAAGTCTCCGCTGCTGTTGCCGCGCAGCACGTCAGCACACTTCCACTTCCTTACGTACTCCGTGAACTGGCAGTGCCTGCACTGGTAGCCGACCCTTCGCACGTCCCCCTGCATTTCGCCACACACTTTATCTTCCTGTATACAACAGCATTGTCCACCAATAGCCTTCCGGAGCGTCATACGTTATCCACAACATCATTAATATAAACTGTAAATATTTCCGGTCTTATGACACTTCCTTTAAGTACTTCCGGAAATTAACTTCACTTCTGTCGAATTTGCTGCGTTACGAGCGACTTGTTGAGTTATGTCAGCAAGGAAGTCTTGTATCCGATCACAAACGTGGTTCGATACTCGGTTGGCTCTTATTTTCTTCACTAAACGACAGTGCGGAACTGTATCGAATGCCTTGCCGAAATCAAGGAACATCCGTAACTGATTGTTGTGTATGTTCCAACGTCTACCTTCCCCTACTGTTTGTACCCACCGCAGGACGGAGATTATTTCCTAACGTCTTTAACTCTTGGCACATAATGCTCCCCGTTCTTCTAATAAGTGTCTTCCACATACTCTTTTCGTAGCCGATCCTGCGGAGGACCGTGTCATTCATATTGTATCGAATCATCCCACTCAGTTTTCAGCGTTATTCTGTAGCACCGCATCTCAAACGCTTCGATTCTAATCTTTTCCGGTTTTTCCAGAGTGCGACGCCCTGCGTGCCAGGCGTACATTCTCAGAAATTTCCTCCTCAAATTAAAGTCTATGTTCGGTGCCAGACTTTCTCTTTTGACGAGGAATGTCCTCTTTGCCTGTGTTAGTCTGCTTCGTGCATCCTGTTTGTTTCGTTCGTCATTCGTTGTTTTGTTGGCTCACAGTGAGCACCTAGTCTTTACTTATTAGACTGTACATTCCGCTACATTCCACTAAAGAGGAACTGTAATTCTTTCTTTCTTCCACTGAGAATAGAAAAGTTGTCTGCGAATATTATCATTGATAACCTTTTTCTCTTGCTTTTAATCCAACTCCCGAACCTTACTTTTATTTCACCATTTCTTCTCCGATGTACAAGTTTGCATAAGCAACTGGCCACGAAAACTGACAACGCCTGGGAGACCGTTGCGCTGACCACATCCGCTCCATGTCCGCATCAAGTGACACCAAAAGGGTGAGGATGACACGGCGGTCGGTCGGTACCGTTGGGTCTTCAAAGCCCGTACCGAGCGAGTTTATTTGTTTAAGTGTAAAGAGCCTTTTGTGACAAATACACAGAATCATA
Organism: Schistocerca gregaria; assembly: GCF_023897955.1. NCBI lineage: Eukaryota > Metazoa > Arthropoda > Insecta > Orthoptera > Acrididae > Schistocerca > Schistocerca gregaria. The sequence continues at coordinate 520,410,178 of NC_064924.1, forward strand.
TAAAGAGTGTACCGACGCAATCGCTCCACTGTTGCTGTTTCAGAAGAATAGGTTCACGGTATTCAGCCTAATTACTTGCACCGTTTCTTCTTTACCGCAACCATAACAGAAAGACAGCACAGGACTGCGGAGCCAGTGAATAAGCCGTCAATACTGCCAGCACACACCATTAAAACACTGTGTGAGCATAAGTAGGAGACCACATCGCAGTATTTTAGCACATCCCCCAATCACCCATGAAAACAAAGCTAGACAAATGTGCGGGCAGGTACGCATACAGCTTCCGCTAAAAGCTTTTGAGGTATCTCATCTGGTTCAAGATCATTTAATCTTGTATATAGTATACGCATTCTTTGAGGAACATTTGAAACAGCCTTTTGGCCGCTCTTTATAATGCGTGTCGTTTCTCGTGACACCCAGCCAAGATTGTGATCGACGGCCACGTGCGTGCGTTTCGAGTTCATCAGAGCTTTCAGGTTAAAGATGCAATAAAGATGCTGTCACGCCAGTTGTAGAGCAGAGATAAATGCTTCGAGACGTTGCGCGCCGCACTGACGTAATATATATTATTTAAGCAAAAAAAAAGAAAAAAAAAAGATTGAGCGAATCGGATTAAGATCTTCGAAATTCCCAGTGACCATCCAGATTTGAATACTGTATTGCCTTACAGCCAACCGGATACAGCTTTTCCAACTCACTAAATTAGTTATCAATCTGTATTTGTAACATGCTAGTTCCTATGTATGTAGGGCCTGGGCAGCATGCCTACGCACAGATAAGAACTGTGACTCACTCCAGGTCCAACCACCTCGTCTTTATGGTTCTCAGAGATTCTATTTCATTAGGGTCAAACCTGACTCGTTCTCCTGTTTCTAGCTCGTGTCACAAATTTGTTTACACGTGCACGGATTGGATGTCAGATACATTAATATGCTGCTGTGGTCTCGTACTCTCTCGCCTAAACTCCCCGAAGTCGAAGGAGAACACACAAATTCGCGTCGAACCCAAAACGCTACGCAAATAGGAAACCACTGCGACGGGATATTCCGTTTTTGAAAGGAATGAGTCATAAAACGGAATAAACTTCAAAGATTTACGGGATTGGATATTGGTTGGCTCTGAGCACTATGGGACTGAACATCCGAGGTCATCAGTCCCCTAGAACTTAGAACTACTTAAACCTAACTAACCTAAGGACAGCACACACATCCATGCCCGAGGCAGGATTCGAACCTGCGACCGTAGCGGTCGCGCGGTTCCAGACTGAAGAGCCTAGAACCGCTAGGGGAATTGGATATTGGGGCAAAAATAATTCTGCTGGGAAATGCGCTGCGACTGGCGATGAACAGCAGTTTACAGAATATGAATGCATATCTGGATTGTATGTTACACATGACCTTGCTCATTGCATCGCTGTACTGCTTTCTACTTACGAAAAACTTATACAAAATAACGGAGAATATCCGATCCTACATTTAACATTTAATGCAACCGCATATTTACGCCTGCCTTTCCTTTTTTTATGGCAGACTGCTTATGGCCGCACTGACGTCGCAACCTTCAATTCATGAAGGCACTACGTTGACTCGTTTTAAAACACTATGTAACTCAGCCTGTTAGCTAAAAGGGTTGTTGTTCATTCTCCACGTAAACGTTGCCGAATATGGAAGGGGATTTGTATTTGCACCATACCTGCATTATAGAGAGACACGGATTAAAAATTTAGAATAAGGGAGTTGAGCTCGCCTTTGAGAAGAGATCGGGTCAAATTCCCGTTTGGCCACCAGAATTTAACATGTTAGTGGTTCGCCTAAATGATGTAAGGCAAATACTGATCGGTTCCTTTTAAGAGATCAGCTGGCTACTGTGGCCGAGCGCTTCTAGACGCTTCAGTCTGGAACCGTGCTGCTGCTACGGTTGCAGCTTCGAATCCTGCCTCGGGCATGTATGTGTGTGATGTCCTTACTTTAGTTAGGTTTAAGTAGTTCTAAGTCTAGGGGACTGATGACCTCAAATGTTAAGACTCATAGTGCTTAGAGCGATTTGAACACCATTTTAAGAGATCGCGTCCGATATCCCATCCCAACTGAGCATGTCCAATTAGTCTACGTCGTCGACGGGTGACTAAACACTAATGTTCCTTTTTCCTCTTCAGCTGTTGATAAGAGAAAGTAAATTACTTGGGTGTTAATTTCGTGAAGTGGCGCGAGGGTGAAAAACTTGACTGAATGTACTGAAGATGTGCTGCAAATTACGATACGGCTATCCTGATAAGAGTTTTCTGTGGAGCACCTCAGTGCTCAAATGTCAGACCTCGGACCCAGGGTTCTCGGGTTCGATTCCTGCTCGGTCCGTCGGCTTTGATCTGTCACGTAACACTTCTTTCATCTCTCGCATTGTGTGTTAATGTGAAAAATGCCGAGCTGCTCAGTGGCTCGGGGCCTACCGTAAAATGTTGAGAGGTCGGCAGAAGGCGGCGGTGCACCACCTCCAACAGATCCACGCCCAGACTGTGGCGCTCAAACAAACCTTCGGATTGTTGGCAGCCTTACTGGCAGAGTTAATTACAGTTGTTTTCCTCGTGTATAAGACCTTAATTTTCATAAATAATCAACAGGTTCTTTTCAGAAAAAGTACAGTTCCGTAGCGTTAATTGTGACAAAACCGTTCGTGGCTAGCGTGCAGAAGCGAGGCACGAAGCTATAAAACGCCTCAACTTCCTGTTGAAAAACGAGTAAATAAAACTGGAGAACTGAGGTAAGAGCTAGAACAGTATCTTCGGGCTCGTATTTATTCCGAATGGGAAAGAATGGAATGTGTTACGTACGGCCGGCAGCGATTGTTTCTAGTCTGCGAGATCATTGAGTTGGGTACGCCCATTTGTTACAACATTACAAGCAAGCATTCCGAATGGCAGAACAGGCCGAGCAGTAAGCACCGAGGTGCCCAGATAGTAAGTATCACAGTAATTAAGTTGCGACTTTTGGAGATACCGCGGGGAAGCGCTTTATCAGTGTACGGTGACGCGTGTGCGTCTTTGAAGGTCGCAGATAATTCTACCAACAGCATGTTCCCTTACAGTTTCCAACGACTTGGCAGGCCACTCGTGATTTTCAAAATGTGAACTGTTTACCGGATGTCGAGAACTAACGGCGATTGAATTTTGTTTTTCACGATACACTTTCGTGTCGTAGGTGTTTGGGAAACATAGACTAATGCTGTGATGTTTACGTAACTAACCTACAGAATCAATGAAGGAACCACTTCTCATTAAGAAAGGTGGGGCACTGTTTGAGAAGACAGACTGATTTAGTTTCCGCAGTTTCTCTAAATCCCTTTAGGAGAGTATCGGAATGGTTCCTGTGCAGAACCTTTTCCAGTTAGAGCTCACCGCTAATAATAATTGGCACGTTAAATTGTAAAATTCCTTTCTGTTCTCGAACGACTTGTTTAACTGTGCAGTAGTTTCTTAATTTCAGTACTACGCGCCTCTAAGTGGTAGCTGCGATAAGGCAGTGTTTAAAATGTATAATGCGTGCAGTTTAGCGTAGTATCAAGGGAACTAGTACATATCATTTTATACTGCTGTCAATAAACGAAGAAAAATTATAAAATTCACAAATAAAAAGTGTTTTGTAGGTTTTGATGAAACCCAGCCAAAAAACCGAACATGGCTTAAATAAAACATGAAATGTGGAAGAAAATCATGTTTGAAGTGCACATAGTAGATGTATCGGTTCGGTGTAGTACGAGCAACGTCAGTACTTAGTTTTTCACAGCGTAGTACGATGCTGTCAACGAGTGTGTCTATGAGCTCCCTAGGTGTCAAATGTCATGCTTTGTAAAAAGCATCGGCTGTGGTCTGAGGATGGGGAGGGGGGGGGGGGGGGGGGTTGTATTGTACGCGGTGTTATCACTCGACGACAGCCGCTGCCTCGTGCGACGATCCGTGAGCGGGGCGCACGTGCCTGCTCGCAGCACCGCATGCATAACACATACACCAAGCCGCGTGCGCGGCGCGCTCTACTGTGTATCACCCCAGCAACGGCTGCTCCAGTTGACTCGCGAAAGCCTCGAGTGCGCAGCGGCAAACATCAGCGATCGACAGGCGCAGACCACGTCGGACGCACTTCAGAATTCCGGCCCTATGGTTAGAAAATGTTGCCATAGTTTACGAACAACAAAAGGACGATCATTCGTGGTGCTTGCAAACATCCTGAAGAAGATCGCAGCAGAGGGGTTGGATTGGTTCAGAAGGAAATGTGACGCGGCCTAACAACCCAGAAGATTTTAACTTTAAAGAGAAAAATATATTTGTCTAACTTATTACATGAACAATAGAAATTTTACAACGGCATAGTTTTCCAACATAGTCACCCTGATTTTCAGTGCACCAGGTGCATCACAGCACAAACCCAGGGAAAAAAGAAGAACAGTTGAGCAGCAAGTGGAGTATGCTTCCCTCAATTTTTCATTGTCCGCGGCTCGTGGTCTTGTGGTAGCGTACTCGCTTCCCGCGCACGGGGTCCCGGACTCGATTCCCGGCGGGGTCAGGAATTTTCTGTGCCTCGAGATGACTGGGTGCTGTGTGTGTCTTTCATCCTCATTTACTCGCAAGTCGCCGTAGTGGCGTTGAGGAACTTGTGGAGCGGCGGCCGAACCGCCCCGCGAGGGGTCTCCCGACCACCAATGCCATACGCTCATTATTCATTACTTTTTCACTGGAGGTGAATCGACGGACTCATAAACAGTCTGTTAGTGGACCAAACAAATGTAAATCCGGCGGGGCGAGACGGAGACTCTATGCAACACCTCCAGATCCATATTCGGAAGAGTTCGAGCCGCGTATGTGTATGTGTGTGTGTGCAGCGATATTGGTCGAGGCAGGTACTCATAAAAAAAAGCTCGTTTGACAATAGACCTCGGCATTTGGTTCTAACTGGAGGCATCAGCTTGTAGAAAAGCATATCATTGTAACTTTGACCCCTTCTCCAGGCAGTATTCCGGAATATGCTCTTGTACATCCTCCCCCCCCCCCCCCCCCAAAGAAAAGAAACTATGAGGATAGTTTTTCCGGCGGAGGGTTGATTTTTTTTCTGGAGATGCGAGATTTTATCCATTCCGCGCTGCTCTAGAGGCTGGGATGGCAGACCCTGTGTTGAGTGGTGGAACCAGAGTCCAGCAGTCCACAACCCTGGGCGGGGGAATACTGGAGCGGTGGATGTGACCCTCCGCAGCAGGCGCCCGGTTCATGCACCCCTGCTGGCTGCTGTTGATCTGCGATGAAGGCTGTAATTTGCATGTCAGTACCACAACTGTGTATCCACTGAGTGGCGACTGGCGACAGGTGGCCTTTTCAGATGAATTACGTTAGCTGCTGCATCGGGCATGTCACCGTGTAAAGCGTGAAAACGTCAGAAAGGAAACACCCTGCTACAATCGTTGCAAAGGTCCAGCCCAGAGAATGGAGCGTTATGGTCTGGGGAATGTTATCGTGAAATTCCATGGATGATCTCGTCATTCTGGGAAGTCCAGTGGGTCAACACAATCAGTTTTTGTCCTCGGCACAGTGGCATATACCAGCAGGACAATGACTGTACGTGCGTGGTTCGAAGAGCGCCAGGATAAGCTTACCGTACTCCCCTGGCCATCAAACTTCCCGGATTTAAACCCTATCGAGAATCTTTGGGACTACCTGTATCGGAAGGTTCGCGACATGGATCCTCAACCGAGAAACGTAATGCAGCTGGACACGGCACTGGAGACGCCATGGCACCACATTCCTGTCGGTACCTTCCAGAACATCATTGACGTGCACGTCTCGCAAAGCTCCGCGCTGCGAAAGGTGGTCATTCGGGCTTTTGACAGGTGGTCGCATTAATGTGCCTGGACACTGTTACAACAATACCCAACAACAATAAAAGCATAAGATATCTACAAGACTAAACACTTGCCAGTCGCACATCTGCGTAGTAGATTTACTTTTCTACCTTAAACTCTTTTAAGACTTCGGATCACTTCGACGAAGTGATTTTGTAGAAGCCATTACTTAGGCGTCCTCGCTGTGAATTCCTTTACGTCGGCGCCTACGCTTCGGTTGATCCTAGAACAACACGCCTCCAGTGTTCTCTCCTCTTTAAGCGGGGAGCCTCTTCTGTGGTTATGTGAGATGCGGCCGAGTTTTGGGGTGCGAAACGGCGATTCCCTCACCAGCCGAAGCTGCTGACGACAGTACCGCCGTCGTTGCGATTAGACGCGAGATAGCAGAAGTACTCGCAGGATGATAAAGAAGACGCGTTCTTCTCGGGAATTATTCCGTAATCGCGTGAGTCGCTTGCCAGAGACGAGCTCGATGCTAATCTGGCGCTGATAATGCCGCCGCTGCCACCGGCGCACTCGCTGCGAACTGCCTCGTGAAGAGACTGGTCGAGCGGTCCGCGGTCGGCGAGAGGAGCTCGCCAGATAACGCGCAGTCCATTACGCCAAGTGCGGGGCCGTGCTCCGCGCCGCCCCGCGCGTGTCTGTGCCGACGGCAGCCAGTGGAGCGATATGCGAAAAACATGAGGATCTAAATGTGCGTGTTCCGGGAACTTACATATAACTGGTGGTGGAATCACTGTTTGCGCCAGCAGTAACTCTGTATGGCAGTCTTCAGTACCTGTTTTATTTATTAGGTTTTGGTGAACCGATTCTGCTTTGTCACTGGAACTACATCACGTCTTAATATCACGTCCGGAGTTAAATATTTCACCTGTTGTGTAAGTATTTTGTCGTTATATTCTTAAGTCTACCTTGCAAAACAAGCGATTATTATTGTGTTTGAATCTCAGTGGTCGACAAGTGATTCCGAGTGTCTTCTTTCTGTCATGTTCGATATTTAAGACCTCATTGGGACCTAGAGACCTTTAACTCAAAAAAATCACGACTATGTCTTCTGACGCCAGTTCTGAAGTATAAAATATTTACATAATTCTGTGGAGTAAGGACTGTGAGTCAGTACTGACCCTACGACTTATCATAGAAGATAGGTTGAAAAAAGGGAAACCTACACTTACAGCATTTGTAGACTAAGAAAAAGCTTTTGACAACGTTACCTAGAATACTCTCTTTGAAACTCTGCAAGTGGCTGGTGTAGAACACAGGGAGTGAAAGGCTCTTTACAACTTGTACAGGAACAACACAGCAGTAGTAATAGTTTAGGAGCGTCATAGGCAAGCAATGCTTGAGAAGGGAATGAGACAGGGCTGTAGCCTATCGCCGATCTTATTCAATTTGTACATTCAGCAAGGAAACGAAAGAAAAATTTGGAGGAGTTAACATTCAGGAAGAAGAAATAAAAATTTTGAGATTTGCCGGTCACTTTGTAACTCCGTAAGAGACAGCAAAGAACTTAGAGGACCACTTAAAAGGATATAATATGAACACCAACGAAAGCAAAAAAAAAAAAAAAAAAAAAAAAAAAAAGGAGTAAGGGAATGTAATCCAACTAAATCAGATGAAGCGAAGGACGAGTTTTGCTATTTGGGCAGCAAAATAACTGATGATACTCGAACTAGAGAGAATATAAAATGTATATTGGCAATGGCAAGGAGAGCGTTTCTTAAAAAGAGAAATTTCTTTAAGTCGAATATAGATTAAATATTTGGGAGTCTTTTCCGAAAGTATTTGTGTAGAGTATAGACGTCTATTGAAATGAAATATCAACGATAAATGTTTAGATAAGAAGAAAATGGTTCAAATGCCTCCAAGCACTATGGGACTTAATCTGAGGTCATCAGTCCTCTAGACTTAGAACTACTTAAACCTAACTAACCTAAGGACACCACACACAACCATGTCCGAGGCAGGATTCGAACCTGCGACCGTAGCAGCAGGTCGGTTCTGGACTGAGCGCCAAGAACCGCTCGGCCACATCGACCGGCAGACAAGAAGGGAATAGAACCTTCTGAAATGTGGTGCTACAGTAGAATGCTGAAGGTTAGGTGGGTAGAACACGTAACTAATGAGGTGGTATCGAATAGAATTGAGGAGGAAAGAAATCTCTGGCACAGCATACGTAGAGAAAGGGATCGGATGGTAGGACACGGTCTGAGACATCAAGGGATCACCAATTTACTATTGGAGGGAACTGCGGAGAGTAAAAATCGTAGAGGGAGACCAGGAGATGAATACAGTAAGCAGATTCAGAAGTATGTAAGTTGAGGAAGTTATTCGGAGATGAAGAGGCTTGAGCAGGATAGAGTAGCATGGAGAGCTGCGTCAAATCACAACAATAAGGTAAATCACAAAGAAGAAAGGACGAGCAATGTGCTGACTACAGGAGGAAGACTTCCGAAAGTAGCCGCCGTCTTTCAGAAAAGCTGCTTAATTTCAAATACCGGTATGCAACCGGACGGCAACATTAAGGCTGGGATGGTTCCTCATAAACTACTCGTTGTGTCATACTTACTTAAATAAGGGGCAGCCATATGGAAACGAGACAGATAGAAGCAAGTAAGTAAACGGTTTATTGTTTCAAAATTAATGACCATCATTGCTGGTACATTTATCCCTCTGTGAGAAAACACGGTCAGCGCTTTCACGGGAAAATGTTTGCTGTTGCCTAGTGAACCATGACTGTACCCAACGTAACACCTCTCCGTCGGAAGCAAATTGACAGCAACGAATGACTTTCTTCAGGACTCCGAAAATATGGAAAACGCACACGCAGAGATCGATACCGTATGGTATGAGGTCTTCCCAGCGATACTTCTGCAGCCTAGGCAAACCAAACTAGACAACATGTGGGCCTGCGATTGCTTTTGGAATAGTAAACTAGTTTACTTATTTTTTCCGTCCGTCTCGTTTTCATTCGACTACCCCTTATAGATGTGCGAAAATAAGCGATGTAGCAACAAGTAGCAATCTTCAATCTCATATTGGAGTCACGAAATGTTTTGGGGTTATCAAGAGAATGGCTTTCGCGTATTAGTTGTCCGAGAGCACGAGCCCAACCATCACGTTGTCACGTTAAGCATATTCTGGAGTGTATTCGGGTCTGTGTGAGATTTCGTTGCCTGTAGAATGAAATCATTACTGTTAGAAGTTTTTACGGTGACGCTTGCACCTGGCGTGAAGCAAAGACTTTTGTGATAGTATACGACATTGCGCCGTGTTAGTTGATTTTTCATCCAGAAGCTATAAAAGCACATATTAAGAGGAACTGATGCAAGGAAATGGGTAGGAGTCTGAATGCTAATGAACGAGGTGGCGCTGCACTGGCGTTCTGTAGGACCGTTCAAGTCCCTGTCCGGCCGCACAGATTTAGGTGTTCTGTGGTTTCTTTAAATCACTTAAACAGATGCCGAGACGATTCTCCATACTTCGTCAATCTGAGGTTGAGCTCCGCCTGTAAGACGTCTTCTTCACAGTGTGCACCACAGCCTCAAGTTCATTATGTGAAGTCGATGTTTTATTTTATTTAGACTACTTCTTCGTTCCGTGTTCGCTTTCTCAGCTGAGTGGTAGACGGGGTTGACTGTCCTGCGGAGGGACTCGAATTCGATTCCCGGTACAGCCAGGGTTTTTTTCCTTCGTAGGAGGAGTTGCACGGGGTCCCTTCAGCCTCACGATACCAGTTGACGTGTTGCGTGTATGACAAGTAGCGGCTGCAGGTCTGCTGCTCCGCCAGCGGCAGAGAGAGCGGTGTACTGACCCAATGCCCCTCCACCATGTCGCATCTCGGCGACGTCATTGGCTAAGGGTGGCACGGTGGTCGGTCGGCCCCTTATCGAATGTTTAACTCGAGAAAGGTGTCATATGTTTGAATATGGCGGCGTATTCACACGGAGCTCTTCCTCTCGATTTGGTTTACAAATTGTAGGAGAGACTGCTGTACCTTGACGATGATGTTTACCGGAACACGTGATGTTACGTGGTCTTTGTTTCAATCTGGCGACTAATTTCAGTATCACTTGAAGGAGTGGTTCAAAAATGGTTCAAATGGCTCTGAGCACTATGGGACTTACCAGCTGAGGTCATCAGTCCCCTAGAACTTAGAACTACTTAAACCTAACTAACCTAAGGACATCACACACATCCATGCCCGAGGCATGAGTCGAACCTGCGACAGTAGCGGTCGCGCGGTTCCAGGCTGAAGCGCCTAGAACCGCTCGGCCACACCGGCTGGCTTGAAGAAGTGCTCACTAGAGACCGTCGTAAGCGTTTTCCGGTATTTTCTGCTGTTGTTCTTTAGAACGGAAGGAACTCGTGTACCAGATCTGCTAATAACTGTGTTTCATTAATATCTTAACGATTTTACTTATCTACGAGATTGAAATTTGTGTTAGTTTTCAATAGTTTCTGTTTCGAAATGTATGTGACTTTTAACTTGTTTTTGGTAATAGTTCTACTCAGTTTCATTCCACTTGCTGATTATTTTTGTTTAGTAGAGTCCTAATGTAGCAGATAGACTATTAAATACAGTATTGAAAGATTTGCTGTAATATTTTAATAGAATATTTGTTCCTACGCAGATGGCGTGTTGTGCGTTGGAACACAATTTCAGATTTGGAACAACTTAATAATTCCAGAAAAATAAACCAGCGTATTAAAAGGGAATGCTACCATTTAAAAATGAAATAAGGAAATAAATGAAACTCCCATTACAGCGCTGGCTACAGACGGAAGTGTGAAAAGTGTTCCAAAGTACAACACTCCACACTAGTGCTGTCGATGATTTGAAGGTAGTCTGTCAAACCTTCAAGGACAGTACAATTTGTAGAACAAAACGAAAGAAAACATGTCGTGTGAATAAGCTGTCGTTTCCGTACGTAGGCGTATGACACCTTTTTCTAGTTAAATAGTTTATGATGGGTTGAAAGCCGAAGTTAGTTGTGGGATGAAGAACAAGGGTAAACAAATGTAGCCCAAGTGGAAAATTGTCGCTTTTACAGAATGACCTCGTCAATTCCTACCACCTGTTTGCTAAAACAAATAACTCTAGCATTCACATGGTTTAGTCAAGGATATATCTCGTCTGAAACGAACTGCTGTGACAGTAATGGAACGTTACCTCCCTAAAAAATGCATTTCAAATGCATTCAAATGTCATTATTTCGATGCGATGGTGGCTGTACGGTTAGCGTCTTTTAAATTAAATATGCTGTGAGTAGAGAACTGGGTGATTTACTGTGAATAAAGCAACCAGTTTTACGAATATATTGTCGCAGTTCGTAGTTAACTGACGGCAAGTGATCCAGTGAAACAGAAGTGACATGTGAGGTTCGTCAAGCAAGTGTTATAGGCATCCTGTTGTTCTTAGTCCATACAAAGTATTCAGGAAACGATGTGAGCACAGCCTTTTTAGATTGTTTGCAGATGATGCTGTAGTTTACCATATAGTAACCTCGTCAGAAAATCGGTATGACTTACAAAATAATTTACACACGATATCTGCATAGTGCGAAAATTGTCAATTGTTCCTAAACAATAAAGAGTGAGAAGGGATGTAGAAAGATTAGGGTTTAACATCCCGTCACAGCGAGGTCATTGGAGACGGATTAAAGAGTATGAGATCCTCCGCATGAGTACTAAAAGGATTCACTTAAATTTCGGTTGCACGATTAAGCGTACAAATTAAAGGAAGTCACTTCACCTCAATGTCTAATGATTATAGTTGTCAACAATTTAAATTGGAACGATCAGTTAAAAATATTGTGGGGAAGGCCAACAAAATACTGCTTTTTATTGGCAGAACACTTAGAAGACGCAAAAAATCTACTAGACTGTCTACACCAAGCATGTCCGCCCTGTTCTGGAGTGTGGTGTGGGATCCGCGTCGGATAGGATTGACGGAGGACACTGAAATAGTCACAGGAGGGAAGCTCGTTTTGTACATTCAAGAAATAGGGTAGAGAGCGTCACGAATATGATTCGCGAGTTGGGGTGGCATTCATTAAAACACAGGTGTTTTCCGTTGTGGCGGGGTATGTTTACGAAATTTCAGTCACGAACTTCCTTTTCCGAAAGCGATAGTATTTTGTAGACGCTCACCTGTATAGGGAGAAATGATCATCGTTATAAAATAAGAGAAATCAGAGCTCGCACGGAAATGTTTAAGATTCCTTTTCTTTTAAGTGCTATTCGAGGTTGGAACACCCAAAAAGTAGCCTGAAAGTGGTCCTACGAACCGTTTGTCGAGTACCAAAGTATTAACTGAAGAATAGTCATTCTGCTGTAGACTAGAATAAATTATCGCCGATCTAAATTTTGCATGCCGCTTCCGACAATGCGTTAGCAAACACTACTGCATACGCACGCTTACGCGATTTATCAGTGTGCTCGTGAATACGGAACGCGTTGTCGCTCTGGCGCGTCGCAGAGCGGGTGCGGCAGCGGCGCCGGCGGCGCCACATTATATATCGGTCGCTGACGGTGCGCTCCTCGCCGCTGATGGAGTTTCTAAATCGAATAGTGAGCTAATAATGGGCCCACGCGCTTTATTATAAAATTCATTTACGATTTGTAAACAGTGCGGCCTTATTCGGTATGCGCATGAGTTAACAATTTACGGCGCGGCACGAGGACAGCCTTGATTCCAGTGCTGCCGTAAGCCCGCGGCAGGTCGGCGCGCCTCTTGTGTGTGCTTACGACGGCGGCGGCAGTGGCTGCGACACGTCGTCAGCTGCGATTCCCCAGGGCACCGCCGTGATACTGGCGTGCGGCGGCTGTAGGCAACGGTAGAGCTGCTGAGTCCGGGTAAGTAACGCGGGTGTCCGTTTCGGTGCAATTTTGTGCAGCCGTGGAAACAGCCGCTGTATAAAGTGTGGACTGATGACGTGGAAACAGTCGAGTGATATCAAATATTGCACACGCACACGCATGATCTTTGAAAGTTCTCCAGACGAAGTGCAACTATAAAAAGCATGCTGCCTTCACTAGTTTAACAGAATCGTCCGCCGCAGCTCTGTAACCCCAGATTATTGCCGAGGATAAGCAGAAACGTCTGTACGTATATTAGTACTGTACGCATATTTAAAATCTCTGTAAACTACTCGTAAGATATAAATCGAGTTGATTATGCTACAGTACTTTTATTTTGTAAGTTGTAATGCCATTTTGTTTATGTTAAGTATAAGTGCTTTACCTCGAAAAGCTGTTATGAAAATTCTGTATTTGTACTGTAACAGCCGACAGAAATATTAATCTCTTCTTGTAGAGAACAGAAGAGCGGAATTCCCTCGCTGCTTTATGAAACATGGCACATGAAAATCATCTTTTAGTCGATAAGTCAATGAGACCCGAGTGATGGCCGTTTTGAAATTTTATATGGTGCCTTTGCGTGACCCAGCATTCTTTTCTGGTGTGTCTACCTGTAGTACTGCAGTTCCTTTTTAACCTTTCCCTTGCTTTCATGATACGTTTCAGTAACGGCAGGGTTCCTAGACTTGTGTGAGTGTGTGTTTCTGTTATTTATGAAACTTACTTGATTTAGTAGAAAGTGTTGATCTTTTTATTAATTTTTATTATAGGCGCTACAGTCTGGAAGTAGTTCTAAGTTCTAGGGGACTGATGACCACAGCAGTTAAGTCCCATAGTGCTCAGAGCCATTTGAACCATTTTTTTAAATTATAGTAGTCTCATAATACTTCCTACAGTCGCTAAAGATCGTTCTGTTGGGACAAATAATAATGACTAACTATGAACGAAGACGTTGTACGTTATTCATTTAAAATTGAAAACATGATCTGAAACCACTCATTTTTATGACTGACCTCGCTACCAGTATTTACACTGCCATTGTCGGAAGTACCAAATAAACTTCAGTACATCATGAAAGTTCTTACTGTTCAGGTATGTGTCATCCCGAGGACACTGCCCTTAAGTGTTCACGCTTTGTTTTACGTACTCTATGCCATCGCGAGGTTGCTCCAAGCGTGACACCGAAATGTTTATACCCGGAAATGTGACGTAGCGTTGCATTTAGACAGCCTTTCTATGATATGCGCAGCCTATCTTTTTGCGCCTTTGTTCCATATTACTACATAAAGGCGTATCGCAACCTGTTGCCACATCCCGTGCTTCAGTGGACCTGTCGCTAATGAACTAGCACAAAACGGCGGTTCTTCCGTCGTTCTGCAACCAAATACCGTAAGTGTACCCGCTGCCAGTATGGCTCAGATCATTATTTTAACATAAATTGTATTCGTGACAAAAGCGGCAGGAAAGAAAGTACTGCTTAATACCTGTGTTAGGTAATGGCGGAGGGTATCCTGCACTGTGACTCAGGCGGGATGACACTTACGAGGGGCGGCCATAACGTTTGGAACATGGATTTACTGCGAACTTCGTACACTCGTAGTACTCCATGAGGACAACAAAATGTGCAAGAAGTAGCGCGTACGTTTCAAGCGTTACTGAGAATATCGCAAGATAATTTCGGTCGGCAAGTATTTACCTGTGCGTGGCCATTATTGTAACGAAGCGGCGGCACCCGCGTGGTTAGCGTTCAAGCCCCGCTGACCACTGGATCCGTGGATCTAGTCCCGTTCGTCAGTTTTTTTTTCTTTCTAACAATCATTTTCTTTACTATTTATATTACAATTGATATAATGGGAAAAATACGTGTAATCGAACGAACTTTTATTAAATTTACAATGTTATTTGGCAGTCTCCATATTTTTACTATCACAAATAATATAATATTCATAACTATCGACTAGTAAACGACCAAACGCTTAAAGTGATACTGAATATCTATGCTCGTCCGTGTCTTCAAAACTATTCGTATTTAATCGAAAGAGAACGAGAAATTGCTTCTCGTGAAGACGATATTAAAATACACTCGATACTGCATGATCAATTTTCAGCGCCGATATTTAAGGAAATGCTGGGTTATGCGTGATTTGCTTCCAAATTATTGGCTGAAAGACAGGTTTTTGAAAATGTTAAAAAGGTTTGTTTTTCCACAGAAAACCTCAAAAGACCTTGCGTATGCGGAAACATAGGGTTTATTCAATGCAGTTGGTGCTGTTTAACTTTGTTTTCCGTGATTTTACGAAAAATACCACCCTGCAACTTGTACTCGTAATGTCGAAGGCGACGATTAATTGTACATCTTTTGAAAGCCGTCTGAGCCGGTCAAAACTTGGAGGTAACAAGTCGTTTCGGGCTCCTTCCACGTATAAGGGATTTCTCAAATCACGGACAAGCATACATTTTCAGTATCACTTTATGCTTGTGGTCGTTTACTAGTCTATAGTTTTGAATATTATACTACTTATGATAATAAAAATTTGTAGACTGCCAAATAACATTGTAAATTTAATGAAAGTTCATCCGATTACACTTATTTTTCCCATTATATCAACTGTAATATAAATAGTAAAGCAAATGACTGTGTCAGAAATAAAAGGAAACTGACGAATGGGACTCGATCAATCGATCCAACGATTACGGGGCTTGGACGCTAGCAACTCGGCTGCCTCAGCTTCTTAGTAAAAGTGGCCACACACAGGTATATATATTTGACGACCGAAATTATCTTGCGATTTTCTCAATAACGCTTGAGAAGTATGCGCTACGTCTTACACTTTTTTTTGTCCTCATGGAGTACTACAAGTGTACGAACTTTGCAGTAAATCAACGTTCCAAACGTCGTGGCTTCCCCTTGTTATTTTAAAACACTTGACTCGCGCTCAGAAGCAACTTATTTTCAATTCTTGTCCGTCCATTCTCAGCTAGGTTTCCGTAGTTTCAGTAAATAACTTTAGACGAATGCCCATGTGGCGCCTCTAACAATACAACTTTCAATTCCCTGTCATTTCGCCTCTAATGCCTACAAGTGTCACTGGGACTTGAAAACAATGTACGTCCCTTACTTTATTTCAATGAATGTCACTGTAGCGCGCAAGCCTTAGTAAAACGGATTTTACCGCGGCCAGTACGAATCGGAGTGCATTACGGTAAACTTGCTGGCTGGTTCAACATCTCGTCGATGATTCGTAGAAGCGAATTTATCTGAACTTAAGAAGCGTTTCTTCACAACATACGTCTACATCACTAAACTTTGTACTGTTTCAACCCATGCATCTTAAAGTACCAATGCTTCAGTAAATACACGTCGCTTGAAATGATTGGGAATATATTATCAGATCTGATACTTCCTTCTCCGGCCAAATGTATCATCTGCTGAGATGAAGATCTATTACCATACGAAGAAGATATCGTGTTGTTAATTTGGAGCCTTTAGAGCAGCTCTTTGAGAACTAGTATACAATCCGAAGGAACTCGGGGTTCCTCAAATTTGTTATGCATACTCCTTCCAAAAGTCGATCACGTTTTAAACGTAACTATTCCTGCAAGAAACTGATATTGTGCTAATTAATAGCCTGATGTGGAAAATAAAATTACATTTTATTTGTTAAATCAGCATCAAATATTCCTACAGGTTTCACAACAGAAGTTGTAGATTAACTGCATTCTCTCACTATTTTCTTGTAAGCCACGAGTTGTTTCTTTAGTTTTGAATGATCGAATGTGTTTGGTAGTCTGTATGGCATATCGATCTGTCATTAATCTACTTGTAAATGACTCGCAGTTTTCAGTATTAGAAAGTTTGCAAGTGTGTTTGTCTTTAAGGTCAAGCAGTAGGATGAAGCTGTTCATTAAGAAATAAAAAGAGAAAAGAAGTTTATTTAAGATTGTACGACGCAGAGGATAAAAAACCATCTGTAATCTTACTAACAGCAAACTTGGTGTGTTTCCATCTGCTCAGTATCCCTCGAATGAATAACAGCGTCTTTAGGGTGCGGCCGGTTTAACCTTGCTGTTAGCTCATAGTTTTCGGAAGCACATTGGTTGTCAGGAAGTCAGAGCGCGAGCATAAATAATTTCTGCCAACCACACAATGAAGTACAGTTGTTTATCAGTAATACGCAACATAAGCTGAAAGGTTTTTCAGTCTTCTCCTAGGATCTGCAAGGAGTAGTCATATTATCATTTCGAACAAAGTAGTTAAGCTATTAATTTTTTGTTGATTTGCAACTTCATTTTTGCAGTCGTAATACACAGTGATATCCTTGAGACATATTCCCGTAGCAAGCCGTTATGCGGGCCAGTACAAGGTGGTGCAGCTGATCTTCACTTTATCAGTGCGACAAACAAACAAAAATTAATAACGTAGCATTAGTTCTTCGATGTGATAGTTAAAAATGTATGACTACCCTTCTAATCTTTCTTTAGTGTTGCCAGAATGAGGAGAGATTTCCCTTGAGAATGGCAGTAAAGCAGAGTAGCAAAATATCAGGTTGTTATACAGTCCTGTCACTCGGATACTAAGAATTTTCATCTCTCCTTTAGTTGAAGGCAACGCAGTGCTCCGTCAGTTGCTAAAGACTATCTGTCAGTTGCTGTAGATTGAAGTGATTCCAGCAACTAAGCAACGTGGATCGTTTACTGCTTCTGACATTTCAATAATTTTCTCGTTTCGCATGCTGGATCAGTGCTTAGTTGTCAGGCTACAAATAGAAACTTTGAATCACCTGTCAGTTGTAGTACTCAAGTTGCTCCTCTGGAATTAACTCGTATCGTCTAAATTCCACCTTAAACTGCTTCTCACCGAGTCACTAACAGGCTTAGTAACTTCGGTTTGAAAATTCTGTACATTTTTCTGACTCGTTGCAACTGAGTGAGGTCGCGATCCATTCTTGCCCCGTTTTTAATTTCCATCGAGATGGAGAAGTTTTTTCGGTAAATTTAAACATACGAATTAACTACAGAAAAAACTAGAATTAACAATCACGTGGCTGTCGTAATGTTTGTTATTGCATAGCTTCTTGGTATGCAGCATTGGCATTATTGTCTTTGTACTGTGGGACTATTTTGTAATGTACAAATTACGTACTGTTCGGTCTCTGTTTTTTTTAGGATAATTTGATAATGAGTTTCTTCTCGAAACTAGTCATCAAGTTATAATGAAAATTAATATTGCAACTTCGACCATTTTCTGAAGTTTAGTGCATAATTTGGTAAAGTATACAGTTGGTGACGTCATGCCTTAAAGAATTCTGAAAATTAGTAGGAAAGGTTATACGGTGGTATTTGCCGCCATTGATTTGACTGACTGAGTCCTGGTTTTGACAATCTTACAGGAAGTGTGTAATTAACATTGTCATGTGACTCACAACCTGCTGCGAGCCTTTCGATTTGATGCTACTTGGGCCGCTTGAGCGCCAATTTCTATCGTAATTTTCTCTGAAGCAGCGTCCCTGTCGGCCTCACTAGAACGAAGGGACACCTTTTCAGTCCAAATTGGTCACGGGGGAGCGCACACGATTCCTTTGTGATAGTAGCCGGAGGTGCGAACCACTACACTAAGGAGGCAGCCTATAGGTGAGGCGTGGTCCAGGTTTCTAATAAGCTATAGGGTGTTAAAAAATGGGTACTCCATAGTTTGAGTTGTGATAGTAAGTATCAAACTAAGACAAAAGTCCACTTAACATGGTCTCCGAAATGCGTACGTAAAGAGCTATGAGCATCTGACAATCTTCACTACTGTGAAACTCGTCTCTTCTGCTGGAAGGGCTCGTTGCTATTACGAAAGACCTGGATAGTACAAAACAGGTGTACCGTTATAAGGTGTCGCTTCCAACAACGGCAGGAGATATGGTTCATGTATGATGAAGCACCATCCCATTTTCTCTGATGTGTCCGAAAACACTTGACACAAACCTTTAATGGGCAAAGGATTGTTCGGGGGAGAGCACGTTGGCCAGTTCCTTACCCCAATCTTAATCTCTTGGATTTTTAATTCTGGGGACACTTGAAACATTTCGTGTATGAATCATGTATAAATACTACAGCACCGCATCATCAGTGCCCGTCAGCGCTTCCGTGAGCAACCTGGAGTTTTTCAGAGTGCGTGGTTTCAAAAGACACAGAAGCAAGCCGTATAATGAAAGGACACCATATTGAGCACCTCCTTTAGCGATGGTTCTCAATAGGAGCTCTGCTGTTTCACAGCAACGGAATAATGTGCTGTGATTTTTCTATTCATTTATTTACTGCATTCTGTAGGTCGTTCGTAGTAGCAAATAGGTTGTTGTAGAAGAGATGTGTTTCACAGTATCGAATATGAACAAGTACTCACAACTCATAAGATATGCATTTCAAAGTCCGTGTTTACTGCACATTTTTTTCATGTTTTGATCCATGCTGCCAAGTCCCAAAATCTCTAGGGAAATGACATTACTAGTTCACTGACTCATCATTGCCCAGCCCAAACCACTAAGGACGGAAACTTATATTGTAGGCTTCGTTTAAGAAGGGACTTTTTTTTTAAGATTACATCCCTAAGGGGGTGAAGTAGGGGATGAAAAGTTTTTTGAAAACATATCGCCATTAAGGCAATTTTGAAGCCTGAACTGCGAAAGTTGATATTTCGTTTCTCGGTGTGAAATAAACATACGTAGATCGGCAATTATGGAAATTCGATCACTAAGAAGGTAAATTAGTAAGTGAAAGTTTTAATTGAAAATAAATCATTATTAAAGAGCTATTAAAGTATTTTTAAAGCTACACTACGAAGATGGTTATTTTACTTCTCGCTTAGAAGTAAAAAATACGCATTTTAGTGTTTTTTTGCAAATTCAACCCCTAAGGGGGTGAAATAATGAGATGGAAAGTATTGTAAAAATATTTTATTCTGAATGCCGACTCGCTTCTTGGCCAGAACTACATTAGGAAATGACAATACGTTTACCGCTTTAATTAGCGTGAAAAGTGTAGATGATGTTGCACTGCTTAGAAAAATAAATGGATCTCTAATACATTAATTTTTCGGTAGGTCTAATACAACTTTATAAAATGATTTTTGTTGTAATTGCTAGGCAAACTAATCATTACCACATTTAAATGCGATTCCATTTACAGGAATAGCCGTCTGAGATGAGAGAAACCAGTACCGGCCGTAAGACTGGCGCTGGTAACTTTAGAACCACTTACCGGATTTCTTTTTTCTTTTTTTTTTTTTTAACTCTCTGCATCATTAAATCATTTGGAACCACTTAATTATGCAAAGACTGACAACCTTGTAAGGATCACTGATTCTTTTATAGTTTATAGATTTACCCATCAGCGATGGACGTAACAACATGCAAATTTATTTAAAGAAAACAAAAGTCTGTGCAGTCCATACAGTCTACGCTAGCGAAGCAGATGACGCTAAGCTAGTACTGAATATATAAAACACGCTGCATCCCACGTATGTGCTGGATAAACTGCTGCTTCTCCAGAGGCGAACAGAGGGTCACCCTCTCTGTTCTCTTGCAAGTTGTAGAATTCCCGAGATGAGCTGCAGGGCGGTGCCTTTTAAGGCCGCTCAGGATAGGTTAAGAAAGTCACTATACAAAGGGAATAGTCATTGGACTGGCAGGACGCGTTTGGAACGCACTTTTTTCGTTAGGGTTGGTGAAACGCTTGGATCTTCATATGAAGCTGAGCGGAGAACAAACATGAAGAGTGTAAATGTTAAAATATCACTTGTTAACTGTCGAAGCACTCTCAGGGAAGTCTGGGAACTCACATTTCTCCTAGAAAGAAGTCATCCACATGTGAAGCTAGGAATCCGAAGTGGAAAGCAGAGAAATTTCCAAACAATACGTGAAACTTATATTGAAAGGTATGTAGCATCAAACGAGAACTTTACAGTAAATGAAATGATCGTATGGCATTGTTGGCCGGAAACACGGCCGATAATTAATTGTACTGCGAAGTCAAATGCACAAAATAAGTTGGCTGTGGCGGGCTTAGATTAACAATAGTCTGTTTCTGAGGGCCATCATATAGTGACACATATGCCGTATTCATTTAAAAATAGCGTAACTTCGACAGTAGGGAAATACCGCGACCATAAAGTAGTAGCAGCAGGTGATTAATTTGTCTGGTATGGACTGGGAAAACTACGTAACTTTTGGTATGGGATGGCTGGTCCTTGGGAATAATTTTGTCACAGTTCAGGGAACCTATTTGTCAGATAAGGTCGGGAACACTGTCAGCAGATTGTCCGCTGATGATGATGTCGTGTACGGGAAAGCATCGCAAGGAAACGCAGAAAGACTGGACACAGATATTGATTGCACTTTTATTACCCCCATTTGCGTATTGTCTTAAACGAGTAGCAGACATCCTCCTAGTCTGGCCAGCATAAAATTTATCTCAGTTTTTGCGAAATGTACACTGTGTGATCAAAAGTATCCGGACACTCCCAAAAACATACGTTTTTCATATTAGGTGCTTGTGCTGCCACCTATTACCAGCTACTCTGTGTCAGCGACCTCACTAGATATTAGACATCGTGAGAGAGCAGAATGGAGCGCTCCGCGGAGCTCACGGACTTCGGACGTGGTCAGGTGGTTGGGTGTCAGTTGTGTCATAGGTCTGTACGCGAGATTGCCACACTCCTAAACATCCCTAGGTCCACTTTTTCCTATGTGATAGTGAATTGGAAACGTGAAGGGACACGTACAGCACAAAAGCGTACAGGCCGCTATCGTGTATTGACTGACAGAGAGCGCCGACAGTTGAAGAGGTTCGTAATGTGTAATGGGCAGACATCTGTCCAGACCATCACACCAAATTGCATCAGGACCCACTGCAAGTACTATGACAGTTAGGCGGGAGATGAGAAAACTTGGACTTCATGGTCGACCGGGTGCTGAGAAGCCACACATCACGCCGGTAAATGCCAAACGACGCCTCGCTTCGTGTAAGGAGCGGAAACATTGGACAATTGAGCAGTGTTAAAACGTTGTATGAAGTGACGAATCACGGTACACAATATGGCGATCCAATGGCAGTGTGTGGGTAGGGAGAATTCCCAGTGAAAGTCATCTGCCAGCGTGTGTCGTGCTAACAGTAAAATTCGGAGGCTGTGGTGTTTTCCACGGAGGGGGCTTGCACTTCTTGTTGTTTTGTGTCCTATCATAGCACAGGCTTACGTCGATGTTTTAAGTGCCTCCTTGCTTCCCACTGTTGAAGAGCAAATCTGGGATGACGATTGCATCTTTCAACACGATCGAGCGCCTGTTCATAATGCACGGCCTCTGGCGGAATGGTTACACGACAATAATTTTCCTGTAATGGACTGGCCTGCACAGAATGCTGACCTGAATCCCTATAGAACACCTTTGTGATGTTTTGGAATGCCGACTTCGTGCTAGGCCTCACCGACCTACATCGATGCCTCTCCTCAGTGCAGCACTCCGTGAAGAATGGGCTGCCATTCCCCAAGAAATCTTCCAGCACCTGACTGAACGTATGCCTGTGAGACTGGAAGCTGTCATTAAGGCTAAGGGTGGGCCAACACCATATTGCATTCCATCATTACCGATGGAGGCCGCGACGAACTTGTAAGTCATTTTCAGCCAGATGTCCGGATACAGTTGATCACATAGTGTACATGTACATATTTTCACGGCACTCATAGTGTAAACGTCCTGTATTTACTTTTTAATTTTCACTTCATGTCGAGGCAACAATAATGACTTTTGTTACACGCCAGTGCATTTTTATTTTTTTATTTATTTTTTATTTATTTATTTATTTATTTTTTGCTGAGGTAAACGAACTCTTAAAATGGATTTCGTTTTCTTTTGTGTTCACAGAATTAGCGCCCATAACCACGTATCTGTAGCTAGCACTTGCAGCAGGCGGCCCCGCTTCGCATCTTAATTTCAGTCTCTGCAAAATTATACACAGTGGACAAGTGTTCTGGCAGTAACATGGTCAGTGAAACAAGTGACGCTGTCAATGAAACTGTGGCCAGAAGCAAGGCCTCTGTCCTTTTTCTTACGCCCCTCTCTCGCCTTGCGGCGAACAGTGTGGTCATTACACCCTCGGTCGGCGAACGTAATTACAGGAAGGATTTCGTCCCAACGTAAATTCCGGGAACGGAGATGAGAGAAATCACACTTCGCGCTGCAAACATCTGGGTCTGGCGCAGCAAGAGTGAAGAAGTCGCTGCGGCCTCCTTCCCACTCTCTGCCTATCATTATCTCTCGTACTTCCTCCCACCCATCCTATCTCCTCCTTGCCCTCTACAGCCATCTTCTTTCCTTTTCCTTTAGGATGTCTACCGATTTTCGTACCCGTTTCATTGTGTCTTTTCTGCTGCGTTTACCAAAAGAAATTACAGCTGAAGTGATGCTTGTGCTCATGCACGGAGAAAGTTATAAATGCTGTTTGTTAAGACTGTTATTATTAAAGTCGTTCTATCAAAAACGGAAAACGTGCCTGCTCTGTCTTCATCCGAGTGAGGAAGCCATAACTCTCGCTTAGAATCATTCTTTGATTTCCTTGGAATCGCTTATGAAACGACAGAATATATAAATCAAGACGAACTGTCCAGTTTTACGGATGCTCCATGTATCCAAAACGAAAAGTATAAATATTCTGATAATTTAGGATGACACGATTAACGTTTGGGGCGTTTCTAGGTACTTGGTGGTAGCTAATTTTTTTCCTTAGGGTGTCTTGAAAGCCAAAGAAAATTCGCCTTCATCTGTGCGTGGAAGGCAGCATCATCTGCCCGGACTCTCGATATCAGCTGACACACTCGTCCTTCAGTTGGGACGCTCAAAGCTGTGTGCCCACTGTGTTCCTCGCCGCGCAACAGAAGACCGTAAAAAGCAATGAAGAACCGCCTGTGCGGAATCGCTTACGCGTCACGAGGCTGATCTTGACAAATGTTTGTCGAACTCGTCACAGGCAATGAGTGGGTTCATCACCTCGAACCGGAAACAAAACGGCAATCTATGGAGTGGCGCCACACCACCTCTCTTCTGAGAACGAAAAGTTCAAAGCCGGTAAAGCCATGTCGACGGTTTTCTGGAACTCTGAAGGGGTTATTCTGTTTGGTGTTCTCCCTCTTGGTGCAACGATCAATTCCGAAGTGTATTGTGCTACCTTCAGGAAATTGAACTAATGACTTCAGCGTGTTGTCGCCACAAAAGCACAAACGAACATTTCCTTCTCCATAACTTCGCAAGGCTTCGCACGTCTGTGCACTCGAGAGGAGCTCACAAAACTTCATTGGACTTTCTTACTCATCCACTCTACAGCCCGGATCTCGTACCTTCCCATCTCCCTCTGTTTGGGGCAATGAAGGATGACCTCCTCAGTAAACAGTACGAGGATGACGGGCAGATTATTGATGGAGCAAGACTTTGGCTCCGACGTCGACCAGTAGAGTAGTACCATTCTGGCATACAGGCCTTCCCAGTAAGATAGGATAACGCTGTCGCATTGAATGGAGACAATGCTAAAAAATAGACCCCTCGTGTTACTGCTGTTGAAAGCGATGTTAGGAGGGACTTAAGGGTCACTCAGATTATGCCTCCACCCGCATGCAGTGTTCCTCGTTTCCTCACCACTGGAACGACTACCGGTAACAGGCAGCAAGGTTGAGGAGGCGCACCTGTGTCTGCATTGATCGCGCCGGCGGCCCCGCGGCGTTATCTGGGCGGTGATGAATGCTGCCCAGGAAGTCCATCCATTGCGCAGGCTGTGGCGGCGGCCAAGGAGCGCCTCGCTAGATAGCTGGCCTCCCTGCCCACTTCCTGGCAGCGCCCGCGCACGCAGCACGCTGCACGCACCGCCCCCGCGATATGCACAGCTGGCGGGCGCCCCGCCTCGCGCAACGATGCGTTCCCCGCACGAACGCATCAGCGCTGGCTGCTCAGCAGCGAGAGCAGTGCCTGCTAGCGAGCTGGTTCACAACTGGGCCCGCTCGATGTGCTGCGTATGGCGTAAAAGCAAGGAAGCAAGGTTATCCTATAGAGACCCGTTAACTGCTAGGTCCAAGGGCGTACACAGGATCTGAACTAGGGGGGGGGGGGGGGGGGTAGGTCACAACATACAGCACTTTTTATTAAATAAAACAGTAAACCAGTGAAAAACTGCTTTTAATAAACATTTTAAATACAAAAATGGTTCAAATGGCTCTGAGCACTATGGGACATAACATCTATGGTCATCAGTCCCCTAGAACTTAGTACTACTTAAACCTAACTAACCTAAGAACATCACAAACATCCATACCCGAGGCAGTATTCAAACCTGCGACCGTAGCAGTTGCGCGGTTCCGGACTGAGCGCCTAGAACCGCTAGACCACCGCGGCCGGCTTTAAATACAAGAATGCACTTGTACAATCCGAGAAAACATGCAGCATTTATTATTAAATAAAACAGTAATGAAAAACTGCGATTATCTTCTAGGGGGGGGGGGGGGTGGCTGGGTACGCCCATGGCTAGGTCGCTAGAGACGGATCCCGAACTCGTGTTGAACATGGTGGAAGAAGAACCCGACCATAACCTTTTCAAGCGAATATCCTGGAATTTATCCTGAGCAATCATGAAAAACGTAAAACATTGAGGTGACTAAAGTCGTGGGATACCTCCTAATATCGCGTCGGACCTCCTTTTGCCAGGGATAAAGCAGCATCACGGCGTACCATGGACTCTACAAGTCGCTGGAAGTCCCCTGCACCCGCGCGGGGTAGCCGTGCGGTCAGGTGCGTCTTATCACGGTTCGTGCGGTTCCCACCGTCGGTGGTTCGAGTCCTCCCTCGGTCATGGTTGTGCTTGTTGTCCTTAGGGTAAGATTAAGTAGTGTGTAAGCTTAGGGATCGATGACCTCAGCAGTTTGGTCCCATAACTGCGAAAGCGTTGTCGCTGCTGCATGTTGTGCACGATCTGCCATCATTGTTCGATGGGATTCGTGTCACGTGATCTGGGTGGCCAAATCATTCGCTCAAATTGGCCAGAATGTTCTTCAAATCAATTGCCACCAGTTGTGGCCCGGTGACATCACATCGTTGTTTGGGAGCACGAAGTCCATGAATGGCTGCAAATAGTCTCCAAGTAGCCGAAGATAACCATTTCCAGTCAATGATAGCTTCAGTTGGACCGGAGGACCCAGTCCCTGCCATGTAAACACAACCAATGCCGTTATGAAGAAACGACCAGTTTGCACAATGCCTTGTTGACAACTTGGATCCATGGCTTCTTAGGGTCTGCGCCACACTCGAAACCAACCATCAATTCTTACCAACTGAAGTGGGGACTCATCTGACCAGAAAACTGTTTCCAGTCGTCTTGGGTCCAACTGATACACCCACGACTCACGAGCCCAGAAGAGAAGCCGCAGCCGATGTCATCTTGTTAACAAAAGCATTCCATCGGTTGTCTGCTGCCATATCCCATTAACGCCAAGTTTCGCCGCACTGTCCTAACGGATGAGTTCGTTGCACACCCACATTGATTTTTGCTGTTATTTCACGCAGTGTTGGTTGTCTATTAACAGCGACAACTCTACGCAAACGCCGGTAGCCTCGGTCGTTAAGTAAAGGTCCTGTTGAGAGGTAACGTCTGAAATTTGGAATTCTCAGAACAGTCTTGATACTGTGGATCTCGGAACATTGAATTCTCAAACGATTTCGTAAATGGAATGTTCCATGCGTGCAGCTCTAACTACGATTCAGCGTTCAAAGTCTGTTAATTCCCGTCGTGCGGCCATAATCCATCGGAAACGTTTTCACATGAATCACCTGAGTACCAAAGACAGCTCCGCCAGTGCACTGCCCTTTCATGCATTGGATACACGATGCTATCGCCATCTGTATACGTGCATATCGCTATGCCGTGACTCTTGTCACGTCATTGTAAATTTATGTGAGCTTGTTCTTACACACCTCACCATACATCTAATGAGGGGTGGGCATGGGGCAGATCCGAGATTGCCAAATTGTCCATAGCAGATGTCCTAAGTCGGTTACGACTCGCGGAAGAACTATCCCCTGTTATTTATCTGGAAGACAATGAAGCTCTAAAATTTCTACCTCGACAGAAAAGAAACTAGGTCGTTCACATTACCATTTGCCGAGGTGTACTGATATGAGTAATTTTTGAAGCTTGTAGTGTTTTCTTATGCTACGACAAGTTTTATCACAATCGACCAACTGGAGATGGGGCAGCATACTGAGAACATCTTCATACATAAGACCAGACTGCAAGAGCGACAGTTTTTCCATGAAACTTAACGGAAAATAACGTGCAGACATGCTTCGAGCAGTGGGAGGAACAAATTCAGGCTTAGGTGAACTCAGATGGATTTACTTTCAGCTCGATGACCACTGACTGAACATGATTAAAAGTCTCTCCTGTTACTCTTGTGTCAGACCTCGTATATGCAATTTTTGGGTGGAACGCCGTAACATGTCTGTAGTCAACTGCCTCTGG
The DNA here is from genome assembly GCF_023897955.1 of Schistocerca gregaria. NCBI lineage: Eukaryota > Metazoa > Arthropoda > Insecta > Orthoptera > Acrididae > Schistocerca > Schistocerca gregaria. The sequence goes on from NC_064924.1 coordinate 520,437,454, forward strand.
GTAGTTTAAATTTATATGAGATATTTTCAGCATTCTTAAAAATCCATTTCTCATCTGTTTGCTCACGGGACCTAAGATTCGGGAGGACGACGGTTCAAATCTCCGCCAGGCCATCCAGACCCAAGTGTTCCATAATTTCCCTAAATCGCTCCAGGAAAATGCCGGGATGACTCCTTTGAGAAGGTCGCGGCCGATTTCCTTCCTCATCTTTTCGTAATTACTCTGTTATCGGACAAACATATTGAGTGGAGACCGAATTAAATATCGAACATAAAAAGCTCAAAATATGTATTAAAAACCCTTAAAACATACAGAGTCAAAACATGCGTGCAATATATCTTGAAGTTGGACCTGTAAATTTCGATTGCGAGGACGAACGCCGACCTTGGGAAGAATCGGGATATTTAGAATGCTGATCTCATTGATCTGTATACTTCGTGGAAGAAGTTAGGCAGGATCCTTTTTGAGATTAGTTTTGTTGTTCCTTCTTTGGTATTGTTGTCAGTTACAAGTGAATGCGACGCGAGTTGGTCGCCGCGAAGTAATCTATATCACTGGCAAATAACGAAAGCCTCTGCACTATCGAAGTCGTTTACTACGCCTCTGATGGCCTAGAATTGTTCATTGTAAAACAACACGGCTTCGACCCACATACCTCAACGAGTTACCATTGGTTCGGGACGTAAAGGAACATTTGGTAGTTTACCTTCGTAGGTCTTTATGCGAACAGGTTCCGAAGAAACGCTTTCATTATTGATGAAATCAGTTTGTTTACATTACAAACGTGTACCGTACTTCTTCAGAAAAGTGATGTACTCCGTGAGCAAAGCACGTCCCATGAATCAAATTGGAATGAAATACCTGGAACGCTCTTCCTGCTCTGACCATATAGGGGGCAGCATCTGAAATAAATACAAACACCTTTTCATCTGCAGAATATTCTGGAAATATTTTTCTGGTACCCTCATCCACAAATCTTTTGATCGTAGAATGATTTGTCTTGACAAGTTCTTTGCAGGCCACTAAATAGGAAGAAGAAGGCACTTGTTTAAACGCACCAACAATTAAATTTGCACTCTAACGACCACATGTCTCGGTAGTTTGATCAAATGAAATCCAGTTAATGTTGTCCTTGAGTTCATTGCGCATTTCTTCCAGAACATGTTCGTAAATTGTCGGTATGTAATTTTTACGCAATGCTGAGTCATCTCGTGTATTTTGATTTAAGCAAAAAATGCGCAGGAAATTTTTGAGGATAAGGTTTGTTAGTTTGTAAAGAGGAATGTTACTTGCAATGAATTCTTTGCGTGGATTCATGTTAAAGCGATTTTTTGGGTTACGTTTGGAGGTTAAATCCTTGCTGCTGCTACTTGCCGCTGCCAAAAGTTGTTGTCATGAACCTTTCTTTTGCTAACCTGTGATGTGATGGCTTATCTTGATATGCTAGTCTGTTTGAAAGTTCTTGATTTTTTTTTTTCACGAAACATTTTTCTCGCTGACTCGACAATATAAATCATTTACGTCATACGTAAATATTCCAGGATGGTCAGCTATCCACGAGACGAAAATTGTTTTTTTAGGCGGCATTGTGCACAACACGTTACACACTACACATAAACACGTTAAACTTTGTACAAATAAAAAGAAAACTAAATTAAAACAATAGATGTGCGACTGACAACTTGCGTAATTTGTTTCCGACGTGTGCGATATGACAGGAGAGGGTACATCGACTCTTCGTGCGTGTTCCTGTTCAGTAATCAGTTCGCTAGCCAGTAGCATATCAGTTAGCGATCGCTCGCAGTTGCAGGTCGTGGTGACTCTGTGAGACATGAGAACGAGACTGAGCTAGAGCCCGCCCGCCTGGGCATTTAAAACATTGTAAACATAAAGCGAAAATACGCTTCATCACTAGTTCTAATTTAAAATATGCAGTAACCCGTGAAAAGGTGCCAAAGGTACAAATGCATACAATCCTATCTCTGCTCATTAATAATTGCTGTCCAAGTGCGTCATTTTGCCACATAGTGCTAGGCCCAAGACAGCCAGTGAGATACTTGCAGATATCAGCGATCATTGTTTTGAAGATAAAAGGTTTGCTTTTTACGCTGAGAATATCATTAAGAGACTAAGCAGTAGCTCAGTTTGAAGAAGATGGGAACTGGCAGTAACTTTTTTTTTGATGAGTCGTACTGACATTCCTGTGAAATAATTTAGGAGAATCCTTAATAAAGGTGGGAAGTCGGGGGTTTCCCGCACTGTCTTCTTTTTTCAGTATGTTCAACAGTTGCGCTGCTTTTCATATATCTGGGACGCTCAACGAGCCATTGCTGTGAAAGGCTCTCTGTTTTGGTGATAACGTTAGCCAACTGATTTTTACGATTTTGTCAAAAATTTAAAATGATTATTTGATATGTGTTTTCTGTTCACCTTACGAATCACCATGATTGTGTTAGAACATATCTTCCTCATAAAATAGCAATAGTATTTTTACAACGTCACAATTGTCTTTGAGGGGTATTTTCGACGCGAAAATGAACGGTACTGTTATTCTCTTTACAGTTCAACAAATGGCAGTTATATAAAAATACTGGCGCCGATAACTAGTCAGAAGTCCGTAATATCGTTTGATTGTACCAACTGTGAATCACTCAAATGATCAAGTCAGCCAGCAGTAATTTGGAGGTGAAAGCAGGCTCGTAGTATTTTAGGACAGTGCTGAAGGAGCTTATTTCGTTTACGAAGCTGATAGTCCACAGTAGACTGTGTGTGTGTGTGTGTGTGTGTGTGTGTGTGTGTGTGTGTGTGTGTGTGTGTGTGTGTGAGAGAGAGAGAGAGAGAGAGAGAGAGAGAGAGAGAGAGAGAGAGAGAGAGAGGGGGGGGGAGGGAGAGGCGTTTCGCTGCTTTATTTTTATCATTGTTGTTAGTGATATCATCTATTCCAGTAGTGAAGAAATTTTGGCATCTATCTATGAAGATATTACCAGTCCTGCTTCCACGTTATTTCGACGCAACCTTGCTGTCTGAGCACGTGAGTCGTAATACAAGTCAAAGATACTGTATCTGCTAATGTGTTGCGTTAAGTAGATAAACAATCTGCGAGTATCAAGGACACTTCAATTTCGATAGTGAAACTTGTAGCTGGTTGACTTTGACAATCCAGTTTCTCATGCAAGAGTGCATACCTAATCATAATGGAGTAACCAAAATTAATCCGAGAATTACAGCGATGACGCGTTTGAGAGAAATTCTTATCAGTGACATCAAAAATTCCTTCTTGTCTGCTGGGTCATCGTCCGAAACACTGAACGGGCCGCGTTACAGTTTTATTGCGGCGCTACACAGCGCACGTTTCGGAATTGCTTTGAGTAGCCTGTAATCACAGCAGGCACTTGGCTTTTTTGCTGCAGTGGAATCCGTTAGGAAACTGTTGTCCTTGACAGAGAGGTAGCCGCGATTAAACGGGACAGCTTGAATCGCTCCTGGCCGGCGATTACTGAACAGCGCCAAACGGTGTGTCACTCGCTGGGTTCTTGGGAGACCTCTGTTTCGATTTACATAGCTGCTGTTATCTGTACAAAACATTTCAGAGACATTGCAAGCGCCACGACGCTATTAAGGTAGCTTACCAACAGACTGCTTGCTTAAAAGCAGGTGGTACGATGAAATGCTAGTCTCCCGATCCCAGGTTATTACATTATTACAGACAGCGTTAAAATATGTCCTGTCCTGCCAGTATCGGCAACGACCTAAGTTGTGCTCCCTTCTCCTGACTTACTATGTTCTGCGTCATATTTTTACATCATTTGCATTTGTTCCCTGTGCGCAACTAACAGTGTATGCAGGAGAGAAAGTATTGTTCCAGAGCCCACCTCTAACACCAGGTTCGTTGTTTTTCTTTCCTAGGCGGTGTGCAGGAAGAAAGATTGTTGATGCCCCTTGTGTGCTCCCAAATTTCTCTAATTTTTTGGTCTCGTATTGGAACATGTATCTTCGGAACCGACAAGTATAGTCATGAGATTTGGTACGGTCACCCATATCAAATTTGCCGATAATGAGAATAAAAAGAAAATTAAAAAAAAAACACTTTACCTTCAGTCTTTTACAACAAAGAACTGTCACGTTGCCTGCACACAACGGCAGTGATATTCCCACCTTTTTACTTTCTACAGCAATTCTCTCTTTAATTGGTATAACCCTATAATTTTTAGTAATCATCACTTTAAATGATTCGTTTCAAGTCATCCTTTAGCTTTACCTCGGCTGCGTGGGCAGAAAGGTTCTAAAGTTCATTTGAAGGTGATTGGACGGTATCGTTGCTACACGTAGGGTGGTCTCATCAGAAGAACCAAAGTGTTCCCTTCACCGCATCAGCCATTCATGTCTCTACTTCATTGCTTAATGTCATAGGCGCTTACGGTATTAGCCAAAAAAGACCCTCCTTTGGCGTTCAAACACGAATGTTCTGCCTTCCAACCTACATTGTAGACAACTTAAGATATCTGCAACCTTCAGACTCGCCACGTTACGGTTTACAGTTTAAAACTGGCTGACAGACACTGACAGACCGTATCAATATGGTCCTTCGCCTGTACATGTTTAGCATGCGAACGGATCTGTATATATCCAGCCTTGCCGAGGTTTATGACTGTTCACTAATCTCGCTAGTCTCTTAGGATATAGCGGACAAGAGCAGCGTGGCTTAGGCAGTTGTATCCCACTGTAATCTGCGAGCTCGTGGGTTAACAGAATATCAGAGTGCCTGAAAATATTTTGAAAGTATTGAGTGCTCCTCCGCAGCTCGGTGTAACAGCGTGTCTGGCTGCGCTGCCATGCGGAGAATCCGGGTTCGGGTCCCGCCACGGATTTTTCCTTGTGGAAGGACTGGTACGTGGTGTACTCAGCCTTGCCGCTTTAGTGAGAAGCTGCGGCTCCAAGGTCAAGAGAGCCGACGGTTTCCGTGATGGCGGCGTGCTGATACCAAGCCACTCCAAATCGCATCCGAACGACACCATCGACTGAGGACGACACGGCGGTCGGTCGATCTCGATTGGCCCGTTGCAGGCCAGAACAGCCGAGCTTTGCTTATTTTCATTTTTCTAACCATACAGGTACAGACAAGGAAGACTTTCTACAGACGTGTCCACTGCGGTGTAATAAACAGTTGATTTCAGGTAGCAACGGACTTGACATAAAGCGTTGAAAGAGGTCGACGATTAAATTAGTTAAGCACACAAGAGCTACAATGTCTGCAATCACAATTTATAAACACTACCATATGACACCATTTCATCAGTCGAGCTTATTCGAATAAATGTTGACACGAACGGAATTCTCACCAACAATGACATGAAACAGACACTCTCGTTACAAACAATACAGAGATTGAAAAGATTACTTACCGTTCCAAAAACGGGTGCCTTCTGTTCTTATCAGGCATTCAAAAAATATATCACCATGCTGAAGCGTTCTCTGTAAAAATGTTTTCAGACGGAAGTTCGAGGAATTGTTCTCCAGCAAATAAACGAAAATTTACATAGGTTTAAGTGGTGTGGATATGCCAGCGTAGTAAGTAAACTAATGAAAGAAAGAAAATAAATGGAATAATATAGTGAACTGTGCTCTGATGGCAGTTATGTTTAAGCTGGTAGTTTCTGAAAGCTTACCAAGGAGAAGTTACTGTACGCCTCTAAATCAGAGTCGACCTCTCCGTACTTTTAATTCAATGATTGAACCCTGTAATAAAACCATCTCATACGCTATCGTTCATAAGTGATTTTGGACTAACCAAGCGGCATAGCCGTGACGTTAACAAGAAAGAAACCTGCGGAACAAAGCTTTGATACTGCTCTCAGTGCGTACAGTTTTTGTGCATGATGTTTAACGCTTTCGTCGTTAAAATTGCTTCTACATATATTTGAAAAATAAAAGGTAAAAAATTGTCTTCCGTTATGAACAATAATACACTTTCACCACCAAACCTAACTAGATCCATGTTTTCATCTGAACCCAAGATTTTCGGAGTTAAATGTTTGTTTGTAGACTGATTTTATCACAATGGGGAATATGGAAAAAAGTTTAACAAATAGGTGCTAAAACATATTTATTCTCGTAACATGAAATCTCGTACAGAGATATTCAACGTAAAATTTGGAGATAGCTTTGACGTATCACAAACCAGTGTTTCCTACATCCTGTCTAATGTGCATGAAAAAACACCAGTACTTACTTCAGACACTCTTGGAACGGAGAAGAATGTGACTTGATCTGATTTTCCTGAAACAGACGCTTTGTACCAGCCGCTTACGAGTACACACGCTGCACCATTTGATCGCTCACAGCCTTCTGTACATCCACCCTATGGCCCACAGTATTTTTATCTAATTTCCGAATGTATCTCGCTACATGGTAGCGCTGCTGAGAGATGGGATGTAGACGTGCCAACGCTCAAAACTGGGTATTGTTGAACTGGGATTCTAAAACTACTCATCAGTGATCCAGATGCCTGTAAAAGGAAACATAGTGCCGAATCCATAAAACATGGACTATTGAGCAATCGAAGAAAGTCATCTGTTACAATGAGCCTTCTTTCACAGTGTTTCCAACTTCTGGCCGAGTTTAAGTCTGGCGAAAGCAGTCTTAAGCTTACGGTGCAGACTGCTTGCTGCCAAGAGTGAAACATGGCGGGTTTCGATGATGACTTGGGCAGGAATATCGTGGTATTCCGTGGGTCCCATGGTTACTATACAAGGTCGCATTAGTGCCAAGGATGATGTGACCATTCGGGCTGATGACGTCGATTCTGTGATATTTGTTTGCCAATGGTGATGCTGTAGTCGAAGACGACAGGCCCTCTTTTACACAGGTAGCATAGTTTAGGGCTGATTTCGTCTCCATTGGCCATCACACTCACCAGATAGTGTTAATGAGCCTTTGTGCTGTACTTTGGAGAGAAGTGTTTCGTGGTCGCTATCGACATCCATCGTCGTCTCCTGATTGCAGGGAGACCATTCAGGACATGTGTTTATCCAAAACGATTGGGAAGCTGTTTTGAATGCAAACGGTTCTCCTACACTATGTTAGGCATGGTGATGTGCTTTGTTTTTGTTGTTTAAATATTGTTGTCCAACCTCTGTATGTGTCCCATCAACCACGAAATGGTTAACACGCCAACAATAAATTACAAATAGGCTCGTACTCATGCCGCGGGCGGAATTGGTGCTGAGGATAGGCGGTGTTCGTGGGGTACCTGTTGTCCATTAGTGTTCGCAGACACCAGCGCGGGGGCACGTCGCGCGCTGCCGCTTTAGTGATGGACGTGTGAAACGCCGAGACTGGAACAGCGGGTCGTCGCCCCCTTCCCCGTCCCTCAATTAACAAGAGGCGGTCGATAAGCGTGGCTGACACGGGGAGAGGTGCGGCGGCGACAGCTGACGGCCACGTGGCCGCCACGCGTCCGTCACTCGGACACCCGGACACGCGAACTCTCTGGCCGGGGCGGCCGGCGGGCGGGGCGGCGGCATAGCGGCGCACAGCGGGGGCGGGGCCAGCTGGCCGGGAGGGAGGGAGGGAGGGAGGGAGGGATGATCCCCAGCGGGCGCCATTCCAAGGAGGAGTCGTTGGGGGGGGGGGGCTCATGAACCTCCCCCTCCTCCCCCTCAAGAGTTTACATTTTTACAGTTTCCAAATTTCACAGATAACTTTCAAAGCATATTATAGCATGGAAACTAAGACTCACGAAGACGTCAAATAGTTCTATAAATTACAACCTACGTTTGACACAGTATACTTTCCAGTTCCTCGTGTAATGACCTGCGTACATGGATTGGTTACGAACCGACCGGTAATTCTGCAACAACATAAAGGTGCACATTCTCATATCTCTGCGTCCTGGCCCAGACGGACCAGTTTGGACCGCACGCCCCCCGTGTCGTCCTCTGCGAATGGCGTCGTCATTCGGGTGCAGCATGGAGAGGAATAGGGTCAGCTCACCGCTATCCCGGCAGTTGTCGGCTGACTTCATCTTGCAACCGTAACTTCTCATTCGAGTAGTTCCTCAGTTGGCATCACGAGGCTGAGAGCACTCCACTCAAGTAATCCGGTCAAGCAAAAATTCCTGGCTGTACTGGGAATCGAAATCAGGTCTTCCTCGTAGCAGTCAGATACGTTTCTACACTGGTTTACAGATGTGCACGACACATTACCACGGTGATTGTATCTCCGACCAACAAGAAATCCGACATGATTCATGATTCTGCAGGTAAAACTGACAAACCAGAAGCAGCTCAGCAAGGACAGACAGAAAGGGAAAGATCTTACATTAACGGTATGGGGGCATGTGAGCGAGGAAAAAAAAAAGCTAATAACCACCCCCTACACTTCTGGTTAATTAGGCCTTAAATGAAATTTGTACCTAAAGTTCCCTGTTCCCTGTTGCGCGTAATTTCATATTGAGATGTCACAGTGAACAAATGTCTTTCAGTTCAGTAGCAAGTCATGGAAATCAACTAATAATAGTCAAAGAGAAACAAAATCTCATCAGTAATAAACAAAATGCAAAAAAAAAATCATGACGTCACTCACTGTAATGCTTACTATCTTTAATTTTACTCAAAACTTTATTTATGTTAATTCATTACTGAATGCTGTCAGTCGAAAATTATAACAATGACATACCCTCATTCAATAAGCATTTTCCTGTAATTTGCAAAGTCAGAATTTCGATTATAAAAGAATGGCAAAGTTTTTGATATGATTTTACTCATTTATTGATTTCATTCAACATCAAATTTGATTTGTATTCACTAATAGTTAGTGCCAATCAGTTACTACTGTTCTTTGCTGAAGACGTCAAAAAAAAAAAAATCATCATTTCTGACCGATTGCATTTTCGTAAAATTGAAAAATTATTTATCCATGAAACATACACAAAAATATTTTTTACTAATCTTGCTCTGTTAAGTAGGCATGGTGATGTGCTTTGTTTTTGTTGTTTAAATATTGTTGTCCAACCTCTGTATGTCTCCCATCAACCATGAAATGGTTAACACACCAACAATAAATTACAAATAGGCTCGAACTCATTCCGCGGACGGAATCGGTTTACTAGACTTGAGCTTCTTTGTTAATTATACACTTGAAAATTATTGAAATTTTAATTACTATTATTTCTTTCATAACACACTGTAGTAGTTTCTGGATCATCAGCACTCACTCGGATCATCAGTAATGGACAGGATGGATTCTTATTAGGTATTTTGTCTTAGGTAAAACGGAAGTCAACACTTCAGTATAACTCGGTATTGTTCAAACACAAAATGAACTACGACGCTGGCGAGCCATATACAAGTCTGACCACGTAATTAGTTGGATCTTACTTCAGGCCGAGATGTCGTCGGTGAAACGTAAGTAAGGCATTGTTCGTTGACAATGTATGGCACAGATTGTCCTTCTTGCAGCTCCGTAACAAATGAAACTGGGACAACAGTATTGCTCTTCATGTTGATTTGCGTCCTCTTGCAGTAATTACATTGTGCCCATTTAATGCCATGTACTCCACCCGTCCACACCAAATGCACGCCGAGCCACTATATACTATAGCACCATTTTTTTACGACAATTTCTCAACAAAACGGGGGCGTGGCCCCACTCGAATCTTACTGTCTCTCTAAACACTCCCCGACATTCTCCTCTGCACTGCCCTTGTGCCCTGCCATGATGCAACTGCCAGTTCACTACATTCTGACAGTATCGTATCGCCCTAAGCCATCGTGTCTACTTACAACCACCTTATAACTAGCATTTGTTTACCTTTACATGGACGAAACATCTCGTTTCAAACTTTAAGTCATAGAAAAAATGCAGCAAAAAGTGTAATTGCAAGGAAAAACTTTGGTGGCCATCAGCCGTTATCTTAAAGTATAACAAAAAGCCTGACTTCCCGAAAGCAGCGACTGAAAGGAACGACCCCTCCCCCTCGCCATTGACACGCTCACATAGCGGAACTCTTCAGACCAGCGTCCATAGTCATAGTGTTAAGAGGGGACGCACTTCGATTTTACATTGCATTAACTAAGGTTAAAGTTGTGAGAGTTGTGAAAGTTGTGAGAGTTTGTTACCATTATTGCTCTTAAATTAATCGCAAGACACATGCCCTTCTCAAATTTTCTGGTGAATGCTTTTAAAACACTATATCTCTCTGAATTTCAATTGCTAGAATGTTATGGTAAAGCGATGCACTGCGCACTACAGCCAGCTCGCGTGAGTCTACCGGAATTCGTGATCGCGTGTCAACAGCGGATCGAATTAACGACAAGAGCCGGCGTGGTTGCCATACGGTTTCCCCCCCCAGGCGAATGCTGGGCTTGTACCCACGTCCCCGCTCAGTTACACAATCTGTAAACCCAGGTGGTGGGCTACTCTGTAGTGTTTAAATGAAAAAATACGTAAACGTTCAGAAAATGTTTGCACACTATCACATCGATAACACTGGACGCAGACAGTTGGCGTACACAAATTCCGTCACCAGGGGAGGGGAGGGGGGTGGGGCAGGAAGCGCCTGAATACGAAAATTAACGTGCTGGGCCCCTGAAGACACGGAATAAGGCAAGGAAAAAGAATATACGTAAGTTATGATGTAAACAAATTTTTATTATTATTCTTATATTAAAACTATGAATATTTCTTATAGTTATTCGCACTGCAATGGAAAGTACTCCCAGATCAAAAGTTCGTGATGGGCTGCAACTCAAAGCAAGACACTTAGCCTTTCACGTCCAGTGCTTTTACCAGCTGAGCTACTCAGGCACGCTTTGCGACTCGAGCGAAACGTTTCAACCGCCGATTAGTTAACTAGTAGTCAGTAATTTAGGTGCTCAACGGATAATAATCTCGATATCTCGCTGTGAAATGCAACCGGTTAGTTTACAGTATTACTGTACATGCAGTACATTACTACACATTGAAAATTGTTCTTTGAACAAGAGGGAACTGTCAAGCAAATATGGTTTCACTTTGTGTTTCAAGTTAATTTCGTTCGATTTTTGACGTAAGTGGTCCAAGAATTTTGATTTGAAACCTAATTCCTTTCTGCGTCACATTAAGGCTGAATTATGGAAAGTGTAAAAAATGGTTCAAATGGCTCTGAGCACTATGGGACTTAACATCTGATGTCATCAGTCCCCTAAAACTTAGAACTACTTAAACCTAACTAACCTAAGGACATCACGCACATCCATACCCCAGGCAGGATTCGAACCTGCGACCGTAGCAGTCGCGCGGTTCCAGACTGTAGCGCCTAGAACCGCTCGGCCACCCCGGCCGATCTTTTAAATGGTACTCAAGGAACCCATCTCACTAAATTCATATTCCCAAGGAGTTAGTGTGATTATTTTGTTACGATTATGATTGTGCGGTAACAATAATAACAGAAATATTTGAATTTTTGTGAAAACCGGAGCAAAACGATTATAGGCAATCTGAAACGGACGGAGGAAATAAATGACTATCAAATACTGGCAGGGATCAAACAAGGAGATATCCATTCATGAAATGTTTTGATTTAAAACTCAATAATACCCATTTGACCGCAAAATATGGGTATAGCAGAAGACAAACCAACGTTTAATCAAAATGGTTCAAATGGCTCTGAGCACTATGCGACTAAACTTCTCAGGTCATCAGGCACCTAGAACTTAGAACTAATTAATCCTAACTAACCTAGGGACATCACACACATCCATGCCAGAGGCAGGATTCGAACCTGCGACCATAGCAGTCGCTCGGTTCCGGACTGCGCGCCTAGAACCGCTAGACCACCGCGGCCCGCCAACGTTTAAAAAAGTGCAGTCCGAAATGGGTTTTTCCACGTAAGAAATCATAATTGTACCAACAGTGCTGCTTTCGTTAGGAAATGGATTTCGTGTCGAATTTCGTGATGCACGTAATAACAATAAAGGACAATATCGTCTCCTGCAATTAGAAATCTTCCTAGGACAAGTCAGATTGTGTAATCCGTTTTCAGTGTTTGTTTCCTCCACTGTATGCTATTGGCTAGTCTGTTTCCTCAGATGTCACTATAAACACAAATAGCCTCCCATCCTCCTGTGTTATCGAATTCATACTGCCGCTGCAAAGCAAATTTGGTTCAGCATCGAAAGGGGCAGAAAAGAGAGAGAGAGCGAGAGAGAGAGAGAGAGAGAGAGAGAGAGAGAGAGAGAGAGAGAGAGAGAGAGAACTGATCGTGGGGGAATATGTTTGACAGATGGAACATAGCGGCATACTGTATGGCTATGTCTCTTCTGCACTGAAAGTTTTAGACTGCTTGTAATCTGCTGGCAGTCCCCCCCGCCCCACCTGCCCTAAATAGACGTTAAACCATCATCTGTAACGGAAATTCCTTTAGGAGGATGCGGCTTTCTGGAAGAGAAACGCAAACCGCAGTTGTCAACTTCGTGCTGCATGGTAAAATGACGGCGTATTTGCCAATTCTAAGCAGTTTACTTTTTCTTGTGAAAATGTGGTGCTAATTGAAAGATATTCCATCTCGTGCAATTATTTATTACAGTTATGATAACCAAGTTTGTAAAGCGGTGGAATGAACAACTGATTTGTTTGTCATAGTCCTGTCTAAACTGTATTGTTGTGCAACGACTGGCGCAAAATGTTTCATCTGCATGACTACCCTTCACACTTAAGTGCCTGGCAGATGGCTGTTCGAACCACCCTGAGGCTCTTTCTCTACCATTCTACTCTCTAACAGCGCGTGGGAAAAATAAAGACTTAAATCTTTCTGTACGTGCTCTGATTTCTCTAATTTTCTTGTGATATTTCTCCCGACGTAGGTTGGCGACAATAAAATATTCTCACATCAAAGGAGAAAGTAGATGATTGAAATATCGTGACTAGCCGCTACGAAAAACGCCTTTCTTTTAATAAATGCCATCCCAACTCGCTTATCATATCCGGACGCTCTCTTCCATATTTCACAATAATACAAAACGAGCTGCCCTTCTTTGAACTTTTCCGATGTCCTCCGTCAGTCCTATTTGCTATGAATCCCATACAGCACAGGAGTACCCTAGCAGAGGACGACCAGTTGCATTTCTGTGTGTTCTGCCGATAAAACGTAGTCTTCCGTTTGCCTTCTCCCCAACATTATCTATGTGAACGTTCCAAATGAAGTTGTTCCTAAATGTAACTAGTTGTAATTCCTAGGTATTTAGCGGAATTGACAGCCTTTAGATTTGTATGATTGATCGTTTGTTCGAAATTTAACGCATTTCTTTTTTTCTCATATGGATTACCTCACAGGTTTCCCTTTTGAGAGACTCGACACTTCTCGCACCATTCAGATATCGTGTCTAAGTCGTTTTGATCTTCTGATGACTTTACTAGACGCTAAATGACAGCATCATCCGCAAACAATTCAAGAGAGCTGCTCAGATTATCTCCTAAATAGCCTATGTAGTCTAGGAACAGCAGAGGACCTAGACACGATCCTGTTTGCTACCTACAGAAACGTCCGTGCTGTCAGCTGAGTTACGTGTTGTCGTACGGGCAACAAGAGGTACAGGCCGACAGAGCCGTGATAGTTACCACTGAAATAACAACTCTACAATCGCTAACAATAGCAATTGTCTAACTCAGGACATACTGCCTTCTTACTAGTTCGAAAGATCTCCACAAACTGATCTGCTTCCGTCTGTACCTGACTACATTGACAGAAGGGACACACTGATAAGGTTGCCAGAAACTTGCGACAGCTGACATACTTCGTGATAGCTATCGACTGCTTGCAGTTAATGGGAGGGCAGAATGATCGACAGTGTATAACGAGGACATTAACTTGTTGTTGTTGTTGTTGTTGTTGTTGTCTTCAGTCCTGGGACTGGTTTGATGCAGCTCTCCATGCTACACTGTCCTGTGTAAGCTTCTTCATCTCCCAGTACCTACTGCAACCTACATACTTCTGAATCTGCTTAGTGTATTCATCTCTTGGTCTCCCTCTACGATTTTTACCCTCCACGCTGCCCTCCAATGCTAAATATGTGATCCCTTGATGCCTCAGAACATGTCCTACCAACCGATCCCTTCTTTTAGTCAAGTTGTGCCACAAACTTCTCTTCTCTCCAATCCTATTCAATACTTCCTCATTAGTTATGTGATCAACCCATCTAATCTTCAGCATTCTTCTGTAGAACCACATTTCGAAAGCTTCTATTCTCTTTTTGTCCAAACTAGTTATCGTCCATGTTTCACTTCCATACATGGCTACACTCCAAACAAATACTTTCAGAAACGACTTCCTGATACATAAATCTATATTCGATGTTAACAAATTTCTCTTCTTCAGAAACGCTTTCCTTGCCATTGCCAGTCTTCATTTTATATCCTCTCTACTTCGACCATCATCAGTTATTTTACTCCCCAAATAGCAAAACTCCTTTACTACTTTAAGTGTCTCATTCCCTAATCTAATTCCCTTAGCATCACCCGATTTAATTTGACTACATTCCATTATCCTCGTTTTGCTTTTGTTGATGTTCATCTTATATCCTCCTTTCAAGACACTGTTCATTCCGTTCAACTGCTCTTCCAGGTCCTTTGCTGTCTCTGACAGAATTACAATGTCATCGGCGAACCTCAAAGTTTTTACTTCTTCTCCATGAATTTTAATACCTACTCCGAATTTTTCTTTTGTTTCCTTTACTGCTTGCTCAATATATAGATTGAATAACATCGGGGAGAGGCTACAACCCTGTCTCACTCCTTTCCCAACCACTGCTTCCCTTTCATGCCCCTCGACTCTTATGACTGCCATCCGGTTTCTGTACAAATTGTAAATAGCCTTTCGCTCCCCGTATTTCACCCCTGCCACCTTCAGAATTTGAAAGAGAGTATTCCGGTCAACATTGTCAAAAGCTTTCTCCAAGTCTACAAATGCTAGAAACGTAGGTTTGCCTTTTCTCAATCTTTCTTCTAAGATAAGTCTTAAGGTCAGTATTGCCTCACGTGTTCCAACATTTCTACGGATTCCAAACTGATCTTCCCCGAGGTCCGCATCTACCAGTTTTTCCATTCGTCTGTAAAGAATTCGCATTAGTATTTTGCAGCTGTGACTTATTAAACTGATAGCTTGGTAATTTTCACATCTGTCAGCACCTGCTTTCTTTGGGATTGGAATTATTATATTTTTCTTGAAGTCTGAGGGTATTTCGCCTGTCTCATACATCTTGCCCACCAGCTGGTAGAGTTTTGTCATGTCTGGCTCTCCCAAGGCCGTCAGTAGTTCTAATGGATTGTTGTCTACTCCCGGGGCCTTGTTTCGACTCAGGTCTTTCAGTGGTCTGTCAAACTCTCCACGCAGTATCTTACCTCCCATTTCGTCTTCATCTACATCCTCTTCCATTTCCATAATATTGTCCTCAAGTACATCGCCCTTGTATAAACCCTCTATATACTCCTTCCACCTTTCTGCCTTCCCTTCTTTGCTTAGAACTGGGTTGCCATCTGAGCTCTTAATATTCATACAAGTGGTTCTCTTCTCTCCAAAGGTCTCTTTAATTTTTCTATAGGCAGTATCTATCTTAACCCTAGTGAGATAAGCTTCTACATCCTTACATTTGTCCTCTAGCATCCCTGCTTAGCCATTTTGCACTTCCTCTCGATATCATGTTTGAGACGTTTGTATTCCTTTTTGCCTGCTTCATTTACTGCATTTTTATATTTTCTCCTTTCATCAATTAAATTCAATATTTCTTCTGTTACCCAAGGATTTCTACTAGCCCTCGTCTTTTTACCTAGTTGATCCTCTGCTGCCTTCACTACTTCATCCCTCAGAGCTACCCATTCTTCTTCTACTGTGTTTCTTTCCCCCATTGCTATCAATTGTTCCCTTATGCTCTCCTTGAAACTCTGTACAAGCTCTGGTTCTTTCAGCTTATCCAGATCCCATGTCCTTAAATTCCCATCTTTTTGCAGTTTCTTAAGTTTTAATCTACAGGTCATAACCAAAAGATTGTGGTCAGAGTCCACATCTGCCCCTTGAAATGTCCTACAATTTAAAACCTGATTCCTAAATCTCTGCCCTACCATTATATAATCTATCTGATACCTTTTAGTATCTCCAGGCTTCTTCCATGTATACAACCTTCTTTTATGATTCTTGAACCAAGTGTTAGCTATGACTAAGTTATGCTCTGTGCAAAATTCTACCAGACGGCTTCCTCTTTCATTTCTTAGCCCCAATCCATATTCACCCACTATGTTTCCTTCTCTCGCTTTTCCTACTGACGAATTCCAGTCACCCATGACTATTAAATTTTTGTCTCCCTTCACTACTTGAATAATTTCTTTTATTTCATCATACATTTCATCAATTTCTTCGTCATCTGCAGAGCTAGTTGGCATATAAACTTGTACTACTGAAGTAGGCATGGGCTTTGTTTCTATCTTGGCCACAATAATGCGTTCACTATGCTGTTTGTAGTAGCTTACCCGCACTCCTATTTTTTATTCATTATTAAACCTACTCCTGCATTACCCCTATTTGATTTTGTGCTTGTAACCCTGTATTCACCTGACCAAAAGTCTTGTTCCTCCTGCCACCGAACTTCACTAATTCCCACTATATCTAACTTTAACCTATCCATTTCCCTTTTTAAATTTTCTAACCTACCTGCCCAATTAAGGGATCTGACATTCCACGCTCCGATCCGTAGAACGCCAATTTTCTTTCTCCTGATAACGACGTCCTCCTGAGTAGTCCCCGCCCGGAGATCCCAATGTGTGACTATTTTACATCCGGAATATTTTACCCAAGAGGACGCCATCATCATTTAATCATACAGTAAAGCTGCATGTCCTCGGGAAAAATTACTGCTGTAGTTTCCCCTTGCTTTCAACCGTTCGCAGTACCAGCACAGCAAGGCCGTTTTGGTTAATGTTGCATGGCCAGATCAGTCAATCATCCAGACCGTTGCCCCTGCAACTACTGAAAAGGCTGCTGCCCCTCTTCAGGAACCACATGTTTGTCTGGCCTCTCAACAGATACCCCTCCGTTCTGGTTGCACCTACGGTACGGCCATCTGTATCGCTGAGGCACGCAAGCCTCCCCACCAACGACAAGGTCCATGGTTCATGGTGGGATTAACTTGTTTGGAACTTGAAACTGAGCTATACAGCCGGTCATACATCATGATGCTTTAATTTTGGTCTCAAGCGAATGTATGTTTTTCATCTTTAATATCTTACGAGCAATCCAGACGACTTTCCAACAATAGCAATCTGATATTAGAGCTAAGACCTCTTCGAAATTGCGATTGGTGTACGGTTGAAAGGGACGCGGTCATTTTGTAGTGGAGTACGTAAAATATAACAAACAAAGGGCGAAAAACATTACCAGAGTACTTGAAATTGTTGATTGCTTCTCACTCTGATTAGTTCTAAGTTCTGTAAAGAATCAAGTCTGTAAATGTATTGTAAGTTCATTAGACTCTGCGAATGGATCTTTAAGTGTTCAGGTACTACCTGCATGGTTCTTAGTAGAAACACGCTGAGGCACTGGGATGGGAGCCACCATATTGTTGCCCCTCGTTGCAGTGTACTGCTTGCGGTAGAGACCCGACTTCATTAGGCGAGTATGCAAGTCATGCATCTTGGAGTATGTTTATCGTGTCAGGAAAATGAACACAGAACACAAGTATACGCAGCTTAGCTGAGAACGAAACATAACTACTACAAACTTAGAAAACTGCAGACCAGTCTGTGGCAGTCTCTTGGTTAGTTTTGCTACGTCTTCGTTCATGTACGACGCTGAGTATTATAGTGGCACGCAGTGTGGAAGACGGCACTTACTGCGCGTTTCCCACAGGCAGACACCCGGAACGAGATTAAATCTCATTACCTGCCGGCGGGTTCGCGTAACGGTTAAAACCTAGGCCGCCTTCCGAAGTGCTATGCTCATTGTAGTGGTCGACAAATTGTTCGTTCTCCCCTCAAAAATCGCTGAAATCGCACACAGCACCGTAATAGCTGTGTATCGCAATAATAAGAAATTACTCGCGTTTTATCGCAATATCCATACAAGAGTGAATTTCGAACTGACTTTGAGCGTATACAAATAAGGGGAGCGCGAATGGCCACGGGGTTCCTTCACTCATTAGAGAATGAAGCAGTAAATGTTGATAAATCGTAATTGTGTGAAATCTTATGCGACTTAACTGCTAAGGTCATCAGTCCCTAAGCTTACACACTTAACCTAAATTATCCTAAGGACAAACACACACACCCATGCCCGAGGGAAGACTGGAACCTCCGCCGGGACCAGTCGCACAGTCCATGAAAATCGTAATTGATATATTCGATGAAAAAAGACAGAATGTCTCGCTGAAAACTTAGTAGCCTGTTGCAAGAATAGATTTTCAGTGCTGACTACAGGCTCCTAGATGTCGCTTCCTTATAGATTATCAAGATGTACCTGCACTCTTCCCGTAAACGGAAATGGAAGAAAACTTTATGTGAAGTAGTTCAGAATTTGGTCGTTGATGAAGAATATGTAATAGAGGTTATCAATTAGCTTGCGATGTTTTACGTATAGCTGCTCAGGACGAAGGTGGCCTTATATGCTGGAAATTTCAGGTTCTCGTAGCACTGTGACCGCTGTGGTATAATTTTGGACATTTTCTGTCCGTTCGATTGTTTAATCCCTTTATGTTGCCTGGTTTATGAGGATAGTCACAAAATTGTAGCAATTTCACGAGTTGTGCGATTATAAATGGGCACTGCATGTGGAATATAAATATTCTATATAAATAATTCTCATGTTTATTTTAAGTGGAGAATTTACCAGTTTTCCCTTACATGGATACAGGTCGAATTTCAGAACAGTGTGCAAATATTTAATCTGAGCGGGAGCGTGGTTTAATCCTACGTTTGTCGAGCTCTGCTCAAACATGGTTGTGTTCGTTTTATGAAACAAATAGTGCAAGAAATTAAGTTTCATATCTCTGGCGTGAGAGTGTAATGCTTGAATTCTAGCTATTAACCTGGTTGTTTTATGGAAATAACTCAAAAAAATCTCACAGACAACCTTGTAGTGAATTTTAGTTGCGGCGACATGGCTAGGTCACACAATGAAGTGCTAGTCATTACTCTGTTACAAGACTACGTCGATTCCTTCTCTTGGGCAACATTTCTTACTATCCTTAATAGCCTCTTCCTGTGCCTGTCGCTATCTCTGTGGCATCATGGCATTTGTTTAAAATGCTGCCCAACGTTGAGAGGTTTCCGTAGCTCTGTGAGGAAGTCACGCTGGCTTTCGCAGGATCTGTGGTCGGCTGTTATCACGGGCGAACGAGAAGCGGGAAACGCTGTAGATTAAGTGCGGCGACTTATTGTTTCGCACTCGTGGCCTCCACAATAAGCGGCCACCATGGTCGAGGTGTGGCGTCGCCGCCTCGTAAAGTGGAGGTCGCGGTTTCGAGTTGCGCCTCGGGCAGGAGCGTTGGTTTTTACTAGATGTGTCCCTTGTGCTATACAAGTGCGAATCTAAGCTTACGGGACGAAATATTAGTGACCCACCTAAAAGAGCACAATGGTCGCTTTGGAGTGCTGTAAATGGTGTAGGACTTGTACCGGGCGGTCGTGTGACCCTTCTCCTGTGACGCAACGTGTGGCAGTGACGACGCCCACGAGAAAGACGGGCGGTCCGTGGCGGCTACGTCACAGCACATGACACTACACGTCTTTCACGACTGCCAACAGCCGTCTCCGGCAGGGATCGAGTTTAATAATTCTTCACGGCGTATTTAAATGCATGCCAGCTCTCGATGGCACACGAGTAAGTTAAGTCCTTTAGGGGTACCTTTTCAATTACATACTGAATTTCCGTGGGCCCTGCACGAAGCCAAGCTTCCACGAAGTGCGGCGGACAAGCCGACAAGTGTGATGTCAGAAGTTCAAATGGCTCTGAGCACTATGGGGCTTAACAGCTATGGTCATCAGTCCCCTAGAACTTAGAACTACTTAAACCTAACTAACCTAAGGACATCACACAACACCCAGTCATCCAACGTCGTTAATAAATCTTTTCGGGAACACTTCTTTTGTTGTCCGGTAGCCAGTAACTGCAGCGACCTACACAGACGCAGCAGAAGCGTGCACGTAGTGTTACATTTGTATATGATAAATTATGTTCGTCTGAGATAATGTACAGGATTACAGATGTCAAGGAACTTTTATCGATTGCGTGTCTGTGTAGAAATCTTATAAGACAGTGTTTTACTTATCAGAAGACCTCGTGAAACTGAATATGAGGCTTTGCAGTCTCTTCCAGCTACTAATTTATGTTCAGTTGTATTCTCTCTTAATGATGATATCGCAATTTAGATTCTACCATTAGCGAAGCAACAGGCTGTGCAGTTTCACGTAACAAAATAATGAGCTAGCCGTGACAGGTGAGTACTTGTTTAGAATCTTAGTTAGTCTCCTCCTGCGATTGATTTTGCTCTGTGTCACCCCTTTCCCCTACACACACTTCTCGACTTCATCTGGAATAATTCTTGTAAAGTTCAATTCTCAATTCTAGCTGATCAAATCAGAATTCTCGTTCTCACTAAATGATGCAAAGGCTACTCGTAAGTATTGGTGTCTGTGCAGCTACTTCCGTGTAATCGGTGGCTACTGTTGAATAGAGGGGTTCTGAAATAAAAATGGTTCAAATGGTTCTGAGTACTATGAGACTTAACATCTGAGGTCATCAGTCCCCTAGAACTCAGAATTACTTAAACCTAACTAACCTAAGGACATCCATGCCCGAAGCAGGATTCGAACCTGCGACCGTACCGGTCGCGCGGTTCCAGACTGAAACGCCTAGAACCGCTCGGCCACAGCGGCTGGCGGTTTCTGATATACGAACGTTCTCCCCGAAGTGCCGTGCTTCCTGTTAAAATCGGACCAACAACCGTAGGTGAGAAGCCAATGGCTGTTTCTCTTACGCTTTTGGCCAACCTACTGGATGCTACCACAATAAAATCCCATAGTTTCCGTAAGTATTCAGTATCGCAGAAATTCCGTGTTTTCTCCGCGAACGTCAGCTTTTCAACTTCTCCGTAAATGGCTGTCGAAGTGAATCAATTTTCCATCAGTAGAGCCTACAAGCAATAAACACTTGCGCACAGAACACACAGACATAATTTATACTACGTGGCGAAAAGTTGCAGAATAGCCGCTAATCGTGGGCGACGGTCTTCGGCTAAGTTGTGCTACTAAAAGCGAAATTTGTTACAGGATGGGACAGGTATACGCTGACAGATATAGCCCCTAAGCCCCCGATGGAAAGCACCTCATACTGGACAGGTTGATATGATCATCTGCTAGCAGTAGACGCCACTACAAGTGGGGCGAAAGTGAGTGAGAGAACCCAATAGACTGGCACGACGTTTTCCCTTCAGATGCAGTTTCAGAAGACTCAGAGGAATTCTGTACAAGCCAGTCGTCTTGTAAAATTCTAACAGCTTCAGTTGTTTTAGCATCAGGTACTGCCTAATAGGCCTGTCAATATATACAAAAAAAAAAAGACAGCAGAAATGACCACAGATGTGTTTGACCCAAGAGGGAGCATCCCTTGGATGCTGAAAAACCTGAAATGGTTGCCGTTTGAAGATACATGCCAAGGTGGGTTCGGAATGACTTCCCAATTCAGCTTCTGTGTAGTGTTTTTGGTAGATTAAAAAAAACAATCTCATTATTTTTTCCACACACGTCATGTCTCGTCCTTAATTTATGCTGACCAGTGTAGCATCATTAACACATCGACACATCGCTATATGTGATGTATTGCAGCTTGATGTGCCTCGCACTCCGTACTGACGTTGCGTGTCGTATACAAAACTGACACATCAATTTTGTGCGTTTAGAACAGGTGGCATTTCCGAGAGAACAAAAAAATTCATCTGAAACTGTGTTTTTCCTTCGGATAGATGTCATGACACCGACACACGACTTTTTGAGTTCCTGTGGTGTGTTTTCTCTCTCTCTCTCTCTCTCTCTCTCTCTCTCTCTCTCTACGTGTTACGGGGGCAGCTTAAACAGAGCCGAAGGCGGCGCGCCCGTACAATGGGCTGGCTGTCAGCGGCAGAGGAGCCGTCGCGCCGGGCGTGGGTGTCCTGCCCTGTCGTGCCCTGCTCTGCCCGGGCAGTGCAGGGCAGGGCAGGGCCCGCTTCTCAGAAGGCGCCGGCCGAGGCCCACTGGACGCCGACGGCCCCTAGGAATCGATGTCGGCGATGCCCACGCCTTCCGCGAGCTCGCCTCGCCTCGCCTCGCCTCGCCTCGGCGCGGGCCTTCATTAGGAGAGATACACACAGCGTGGGCGTCGCCGCTCTGCTGTCTCTTCAGGCCACCGCCGCCGGTCCCTCGTCACTACGCGCCTTCGTCTCACTTCCCCCATCTCACAGTCTTACTGCACCTGCTTCTCAACAAATCCAACCGATTCATTTCCAAGCTTGGAAGAGCAGCTGAATGGAATGGACAGTATCTTGAAAGCAGTGTACAAGATGAACATCAACAAAAGCAAAACGAGGATAATGGAATGTAGTCGAATTAAGTCGGCTGATGCTGAGGGAATTAGATTAGGAAATGAGACACTTAAAGCAGTAAAGGAGTTTTGCTATTTGGGGAGCAAAATAACTGATGATGGTCGAAGTAGAGAGGATATAAAATGTAGACTGACAATGGCAAGGAAAGCGTGTCTGAAGAAGAAAAATTTGTTAACATCGAGCATAGATTTAAATGTGAGGAAGTCGTTTCTGAAAGTATTTGTATGGAGTGTAGCCATGTATGGAAGTGAAACGGGCATGATAAAATAGTTTGGACAAGAAGAGAATAGAAGCTTTCGAAATATGGTGCTACAGAAGAATGCTGAAGATTAGATGGGTAGATCACATAACTAATGAGGAGGTATTGAATAGAATTGGGGAGAAGAGGAGTTTGTGGCACAACTTGCCAAGAAGAAGGGACCGGTTGGTAGGACATGTTCTGAGGCATCAGGGGATCACAAATTTAGCATTGGAGGACAGCGTGAAGGGTAAAAATCGTAGAGGGAGTCCAAGAGATGTATACACTAAGCACATTCAGAAGGATGTAGGCTGCAGTAGGTACTGGGAGATGAAGAAGCTTGCACAGAATAGAGTAGCATGGAGAGCTGCATCAAACCAGTCTCAGGACTGAAGACTACGACAACAACAAATTAAGTAAAAGTCACATTAGAATCCGCTTACCTGCTCTTCAGTTTAAGTATTCCCGAAATATCCAGTTGTTATTGACTTCAGTCCATAGACTGGTTTGGTGTAGCTCTTCATGCTGTCTTGTCCTCTACTCTAGCTCTGGTCAGGCGTACTGGCGGATGGCTCTTAATGCACATTTGCCAGGCTGTGAGTCACATGTAGTTCATCGATCAACCTCTGTTACGCGTTGCAATAGTTTCTACTTTGGCCAGAATCGATGTAACTACTTTCTTGCGGTGAAATATTGATTTAGGCTATGACGGTCATACATGCATTTTAAAACCCTCGTCATTCAGTTTGTTATTTATAGTCTGTCAGTGAGTAAAATGATTGGAGACAGCATTTGTTATAAATTGTTTATATGGACTGTACATGTTCGTAAATCAGTGACAAAAACGCATATCAAGGTAAAGAAAATATTTACTGAAATTTCAAAAATTAGAGCGTTAACGAAAATACGTAATAGGTCAACATGGCACATTCTAAACGCACTAATGGTAGCTGTAAGCTATCAGAAATCTGTATTTGCTGTAAAACCATCTTACTAATTGACTGATTGCTGTAAATACCTACCATGTCTTCCAAGTAATTTTTCTGATGTTGAGGATCCCCCATCGTCGTAAAACTCATAGACTCCATCTGACAACGTCTTTAACAAACGCGTTTAGTTGGTGAAAGAGCTGCGTTGTTTAATACACTTAAGAGCCAAAGAAGCTGGTACACCTGCCTAATATCATTTAGGGCCCCGCGAGCACGCAGAACAGCCGCAACACGGCGTGGTATGGACTCGACTAGTGTCTCAAGTATGTTCTAGGGAACTGACACCATGAATCCTGCAGTGCTGCCCATAAATCCGTAACAATACGAACGGGTGAAAATCTCTTCTGAACAGCACGTTGCAAGGCATCCCGCATATGCTCAATAATGTTCATGTCTGGGGAGTTTGGTGGCCAACGGATGAGTTTAAACTCAGAAGAGTATTCCTGGAGACACTATCTAGCGATTCTCGTCGTGTGGGGGGTGTCGCATCGTCCTACTGGAATTGCCCAACTCTGTCGGAATGCACAGTGGACATAAACGGATGCAGGTGATCAGACAGAATTCGTACATACGAATCCCCTGTCCGAGGCGCATGTAGACGTATCAGGGGCCCCATATCACTCGAACTGCACACGCCCCACAGCATTACAGAACTTCCACCAGCTTAAACAGTCCCCTGCTGACACCAAGGTCCATAGATTCATGTGGTTGTCTCCATACCCCTACACGTCCATCAGTTCAATACGATTTGAAACGAGACTCGTCCGACCAGACAACATGTTTCCAGTCATCAACAGTTCAATGTCGGTGTTGACGGGCCCAGGCGAAGCGTGAAGCTTTGTGCCGTGCAGTCATCTAGGGTACACGGATGGGCCTTCGCCTCCGAAAGCCCATATGATGATGTTTCTTTGAATGTTTCGCACACTGACACTTGTTAATGGCCCAGCACTGGAATCTGCAGCAATATGCGGAAGGGTTGCACTTCTGTCATCGTTGGTCCCGTTCCTGCAGGATCTTTTTTCGGCCGCAGCCATGTCGGAGATTTGATGTTATACCAGAATGCTGATGTTCACGGCACGCTCGTGAAATGATCGTACGGGAAAATCCCCACTTCATCGCTACCTCGGAGATGCTGTGTCCCGTCGCTCGTGCGCCGACTGTAACACCACGTTCAAATTCACTTAAAGCTTTATAACTTGCCATTGAAGCAGCTGTAACCAATCTAACAACTGCGCCAGATCTTTATTGTCTTATGTAGGCGTAACCGATCTCAACGCCGAATTCTGCCTGTTTACATACCTCAGTTTCTTTGGCGCTTCAGTGTATCTCTCCTGGGAGAATCGAACCTTGGGGATTTTCCCTCAGACGCAGTGGATAGTTCATCAACCAACGCCACAAGCTGCAGCCTGTACGTTAGCAAAGTTGGTGCTTCTCTTTTACGCTTCTAGAAGATGTTTCAAATATTGATAGAACTGCAGATTATGGATTTGCTTTGCCGCCAAAACTCAGTCTCATTTTCCAGTCCCATTCCTCCTGCTGCCAAAGTGCATCTTGTCGGAGTTGTTTGTAAACCCGACCCAGATGGCACGTGGGTAATCTCTCTTTCATTTTCAAATTATACGAACGTTGCTACTCAATAAATAAACTGTACTAATAATACACCGAAATAATCTTATTTTACTTTGAGTCAGATCGCCGAAGCTAATAATTCAACAAAAAATCTTGCGCCCTCAGATTTCCATCTTTTCCGCTGTCTATCTTGGAAGAAAGTTCCATTCCGGATGAAAATGCGCTTCGAATAAGGCTCGACGAGTTCTCCGTCTCAAAACCACGTGATTTCTAAAGTCGCGGAAACGAAAAGTTATCCCAGAGTTGGCAGACTGTTGTAAATAGTGAAGAAAAATATATCATTGATGACTAAAGTCTCTGTTATGTGTATCTGTTGTGTTTCTTGAACTTATGGAGAAACGCTACGAACATGCACACCAACCCAATATTTGAACCTAGTTACTGTAGCTGTCACTCGATGCCCTTCTGAAATTTTAATCCCACACTTCCCAATCGATGTTTCCTTGATGTCCGCCCCTTCGTTTGCTCAAGTTGTTCATATATTTCTTGTTTTTCCTATTTCGATTCAGCATTCCCTCAATACATCTCTACATCACATACGAGCAAATAGCCTGCGCCGCAAGCCGCCATACGGTGCATGATGAAGGGTACGTTGCACCACCGCTAGTCATTCCCCTTCTTCTTCCACTCTCAAATGGAGCGACGGAAAAACGATTGTACTTATTCTTCCCCACGAGTCGTCATTTCTCTTATCTTGTCATCATGGCCCTTGCCCAAGATGTACATTGATGGCAGAAGAATCGTTCTGCAGTATGTCGAAAATGCCGGTTCTCTAGACCTTCCCAATAGTGTTTCATGAAAAGAGCGTCTGATTTTCTCCAGGATTTCCCATTTCAGCTTACGGAGAGGACAAGAGCGGTCGTATCACACTTCCCTTATGTACCCCTGACGATACCTTGGTCTCAGATGAACACTCAGGGCCCAGGACACCGTATACTGTTCTGTTACTTAACAAGTGTCAGTTATTCGATCTACCCATCTAATCTTCAGCATTATTGTGTAACTTAAGGTTTGGAAAGTTTCAGCTCTTGTCTGAACAGTTTATCGTTCACGCTTCACTCCCGTGTAAGGCTGCATAGAAGACAAATGCTGTCAGAAAAGACTTCATGACATTTAAAATTATATGCGATGTTAACAAATTTGTCTTTTTCAAAACGCTGTTTTTGCTATTGCCATTCTGAATATTATATCCTCTCTGCTTCCACCATCATTAGTTATTTTGCTGCCCAAATAGCAAACATCATCTACTTTTAGTGCCTCCTTTCGTAATCAGATTCCCCCTGCATCGCCTGAGCTAATTTGACTACATTCATTGCCCTTTGTAACTTCTGCTGATATTCATCTTATAATCTGTTATTAAAGACACTATCCATTCCGTTCAGCTGCTCTTCCAAGCCCATTGCCGTCTCTGACAGAACAATGTCAACGGCGAACCTGGAACTCTTTACTTTTCCTCCCTGAACTTTAATTGCGTCTCCAGATTTTTCTTCGGTTTTCTTTACTGCTTGCTCTGTGTCCACATTAAATAACATTGGGGATAGGCTTCCCTATCATGCACCTCGACTCTTATAACTGGCGTCTTCTTTCTGTACACGTTGTAGAAAATCTTTCGCTCGGTGCATTTTATCCCTCCTACGTTGAGAACTTCAAACAGTTTATCCACTTAACACGATCAATCGATGTCCCTAAATCTACAAATGCTTTAAACGTAGGTTTGCCTTCTTCAGCCTATGTTCTGAGATAAGTCGTAAGGTCAGTAATGCCTCACGTGTTGCCACATTTCTCCAGAACGCAAATTGATCTTCCCTGTGGTCGGTTTCTACCAGCTTTTGCAGTCTTCTGTAAATAATTCGGTTCATTATTTTGAAATCGTTATTTATTAAACTGGTAGTTCGTTGATACACCTCGCAAAGAACGTAAGATTCAAGATGGACACAACATTCATCTGATATTGGTTTCTTTATTACTGTAAACTATACGTTGCCGTAGCCTACATTTGCACACCCGCAAGAATTTTTGCAGTACAAGCTTAAAATCTACTGAAGCTTTACAGTAAATACCTACTGCCCTTTGCCTACATCTAAATTTCTTTTACTTGCATATAAAGCTAATACTGAAATTGAACTTATCCGGCACAGAAGTCGGCTTTCCCGTCTTCGTTGTCACTCCCCAACATTTCTGCCGTGGCTTCTGGACCTCTGTATCTTCCACTACTTTTGGTGGATACCTAGTTCGTAGGCTGCTTGTAAATGCCTCTTCTTGTAAAGGCTTGCCAGCAGCCACTGTCCTGCTACCCGCACTTTCTGTTTTAGTCTTAGACCATTAAGTATCTCTGTACACTGCTGAATCCAGCTAACACCGAAATTCAGGTTGCGGGAATTTGGTAACTGACCCAAAGCACTGCATTTTTCATTTTCTCGTAATACTTCCTGATAGATTCGCAAACTGCATTTCAAGGTGCTCGCTTAATTGCGTTTCGTAACTGGTATGTTAACTGTTCATACCGTACCGCAACGACGTCTGTCGTCGCCACGCCTGCCTATCCTGAGTGTATACTTTTACTAACGGCCACGTCCATTCTAAAAGTGTATCATCGCTTTTTTGTGAACGAACCCGTTGCTTCTTTGTAGTTCATGCGCAGTCCTGTCTCTTATTTCTTGCTGCTTTGTCAACGGCCGTTGTTCATCTCGCCATGGTTGGTTAGCAGTACTTCGAGAATTTACTGAAATTTGTTCTCCTTTTGCAACCACTATTTTGCAAAAGCGTTTTCTTATCTCTAATTTTCTTTTATGCAAGTACGGAGCACATGCATAGGTGTTGTTGTGTAAGCGCCAAGGACAAGTATCAAATTAGAGCTCCTTGTCCCATCATCTTAGAAACTGTACGGAGTAATCGGGTTGTTAATTCTCATCCGAGTGAAAAAATCTATTTCTCTTAAATATGCTCATGATTTTATTTCATTTATTCATAATAGGCTGATCATGATCGAATTTAGTGTATAGGTGATGCAAAAGAATTTCATTGTGGTGGAATGACTTACGCCATATCCACGTTTTTCGCAGTTACAATTTCATAGACGCTAAATTTTCGATGACTTCCTGCGTACACATGTTATGTTATGTTATGTTATGTCACGTTAACCGGGGACCTAGAAACGACGGAGAGGCTCCGTCCCCGCCGCAGCCGCAGTGGGCCGAAATCCCACGACGACTACCGCAGTCCACTTCACTCCTCCGCCGCCCCACACCGAACCCAGGGTTACTGTGCGGTTCGGCCCCCGATGGACCCCCCAGGGAACGTCTCACCAGACGAGTGTAGAGTAATGGTGGTGTACGCGTACGTGGAGAACTTGTTAGCGCAGTAATCGCGGACATAGTGTAGCTGAGGCGGAATAAGGGGAACCAGACAGCATTTGCCGAGGCATATGGAAAACCGCCTAAAAACCATCCACAAACTGGCCGGCTCTCCGGACCTCGACACAAATCCGCCGGCCGGATTCGTGCCGGGGACCGGCGCTCCTTCCCGCCCGGAAAGCCGTGCGTTAACCGCACGGCCAACCGGGCGGGCTGCGTACACGTAGTCATAACGCTATTCTCAGAGCGTTCAGACGATTGTGGCAAAACGCCTACGGCTTCAGGCTTTTGCTGGGTATTCTTCGTAGACGGTGATACTGGCTGTATTTTTCGTTTGACTTGCTTAATTCAGTTCTCAATTAGCGATTGTTTGTTAGTGTGTGATACATTCAGAGTAAATTAAACTGTGTTAAAGAAAGTGAAGAATAATCATGTTTCATGTCTTCGCAAGAACACAACCGCGGTTCAGGATACAGGGGAATGTGAACTTGAAAAATACCAGTGCATCTGAAAAAAATGCAAGTCGTAAAGCATCGAGCGGATTTTGAATTAGGGATTTCAAATTAAGGATTTCGAAATACTGCGTAATATTGTGATTGCCTCTTGTACACGTACGACAACTACCGGCAACTGATATGGAATAAATGCCCTGAAACATCAATTGTTGCTTCTTTTGTCGTCAATATTGCTGGTTATGATGCTCCTTTGGTGTTCAGTGATGTCACCACTGGAAGAATTGTAGATATTAACTGCCAGCTATACTTTATGTTTGGTGTAGACTCTTTGATTATTGCTGTTCTCTCTGGGCTTCAAACAAATGAAGGGTCTATAGGTGTGCTGTTGCGCGATGTAACTGTATGTTGTGAGGAATAAATTGTATTTGCAGACGTACGTGTGACGTCCTCGAGTTCCCGCTATCTCGAGCCGGAACGATGCCGGAAAAAGTGAATCGTACGCCCGAACGATAAAAGGCATCAAAAGTTTTCCCGTCAACCGCGCCGCGAAGACCTACTCGTGACAAGAGCGTCGTGTAATCTACACGTATCGCGACAAACGCCCATGACTACGGAGAGTCGTGAAGACTAGTAACAACGTTTGTTTAGATTCTGGTGCATGTTCAGTTTCCATCCTGCATATAATATCTGACAGCTGCACCGCAAATACACATTTGTGATCTGAAAGCTTCATTAAGGAATTCACACAGCGGAAGCAGGTTAAGACAAAATATGTGAAAAAAGTAGAAAAGAAAGAGGAAGAAGAATACAGCTATGTTGAGCATTAGAAATGTAGGTGTTTCAGATATTTCTGTATTTGCTCTAAATTTCATTTTCAGGTGCCGTGCATAAGGGACATTTCTGTTGATACTATTAGCAACCCAATGAATTTCACTATAGGAGTAATATAGGCATTGGGTTGTGCAGTTCTGTGAAACCATTTTTTCTGACCGTTTATCTGTTGAAGATACGTTTCTCCTTGTGGTCATGGAGTTATTTCCAGTAAAATACTTTTTTGTTATTTTTAGAATAGAGAAACAAAAATTTTCTGCTTCATAGTACGTTTATTTAGAGGTGTATGCGGAATGATTACAGGAAGGCAGTAGAGACCATTTGAGAGAAAATGTGCCTATGTTTTTAAACATAATTAACTACAAAATTATTAAAGTTGTTTGTTATTCACGGAAGTTATTCTTTGTCATGTTAACCTTGCTTATGAAATATTTGACAGCTTTACATCGAAAATGAAAATTAAGTCCGAACTTCGTACATTCCGCTCTGCCGCATACATCTCCTACCTCTCAGATTGTGGGACATCTTGCTTGCTCCGAAACTCCTAAGACCGTCAGTATTGCATCATGATGTATTTTCACGATATGCATTATCAGTGTCGATAATCGCCATCGTATGCATCAGATTCGTGCCTTTTACCCATACATTGTCCTTGTGGGTGATACTATTACGTTGTTTATTGATGTAGAAGCCAAAAGATTTCATCCCGAATGGCAGTGCAGCCTTTTGAATTCCAGTTTTCCCCAGCAATTTTTTAGGCGAACGGGACGCTGATTACTGATTAGGTACAAGAAACAGTTCACGATAGACTATTACCCAAGTTCTCACCAGACGTCATGGTAAAAAAATGGCTCTGAGCACTATGGACTTAACTTCTGAGGTCATCAGTCCCGTAGAACTTAGAACTACTTACACCTAACTAACCTAAGGACATCACACACATCCATGCCCGAGGCAGGATTCGAACCTGCGATCGTAGCGGTAGCGCGGTTCCAGACTGTAGCGCCTAGAACCGCTAGGCCACCCCGGCCGACAGACGTCATTACACAGTAAATATTAATTATAACCCCTTTAGAGAAGTGTATATTCCTGTTACGACAAGGTTAGGTGTAGGGTTTAGAATTACGGAAAATATTATGAGAAACAGTGATAAACTTACCGAAAAATCATGGTAGAACATTTTTAAAGTTTTAATGAAAGCAGACGTTGTTTTATCCATGCTGTAATCACACGTTACTCACTCAAAGCGCACATTTGTTTATACAATTTAAAACATTTCATGATGCCGTGTGAGATTGAGATGACCAGAGATCTGAGTTTTAAATAAATGGGTGTAATCAAGGATATAAATTTAAAATCAATCTTTAAAATTACTAAAATAGTGTTGTCTAGCGAAATCTGTCTTTTCGTTTAGCTTCTATTCAGAAAATGTTTAAATGTGTCTGAATTCCTAAGGGACCAAACTGTCTATTCAGACTTTTTGATTTTATGGAAGTGTTTGTCCAGTCGTTCCAATGTATTTAGAGTCTTACAATTGGCTTCATTTTATGATACTACCAAATTGTTTTCTATTCTGTTGATAATGTGTTTGTTTCCCAGCATATGTCGTGCAATGACTGATTTTTCAAAGTGGTTGAGTGTGAAAGCGTTCAGGTTTTATTCGAAATGGATTTTGAAATTTCTGCCTATTTTCCCTACATAGTAAGCAGAACAGATGGAGCATGATACCTTCTACAATCCACCGTTGTTGAATTTTTGGTTATTTGTGCAGTTTTTATATTCTTTTTTTGAGTATGTTAACAATGTTTTGTGACAGTGAGCTTGCAAATATTGTCTTTTCTTTCTTAATGTGGTAATTTGTTGTCTTATTTGTGTGTCTAAATTATCAATGGTTATGACTGTGAGGCCATTGTTTATGGTAATTGTTTTTGTGTGTCCAATTTGGTCGTTTCCTTCTGAGCTGAGTGAGTGTGCTCTGTGTCGTATGGCCTTAAATGTTGCAAGTTTGTGTGGTGGGATGATGATCTGCATAATATTATGTCAGTGTATATGTGTTTGCGGAATTGTACCTTTTTATTGGAAGTTCGTGTTTCTAAGATCCAGGAAATTAATGCTTTTGCTGTCCTCATGTACTACTGTGAAATTTATATTTTTGGGGAAAGAACTGACTGATGTAAATAATTCTTCAATCTCTTCTTTTGTGCCATCGTATATCAACAATGCATCATGAACACAACTCCAGTAGTATACTGTTTTTCTTTTGTACCTATTGTTTTCTTTAAAAAATATTTCCGTGTAACTGAGAAATATATCTGCCAGAAAACTTGATATACTACTGCGCGTAACAAGACCCTCTTTCTGTTGGTAAACTTTCCAATTAAAGATCAAGTAATTGTGTGACAGTATTAGCTGCAACGTGTCAGTGACTTCTGGTATTTTTGAAATTGACATTTTTTTGTTTTACTAAATTTTAGAAAATATACCTACTGTTTATTCAGTTGACACGTTTGTAAACAGATTAGCTGCATCAGAAGAAGCTTTTAAATTTTTTTTAAAAATTAGTAAATTTAAAAAACTAGTAAAAGAACTGTCAGTATGTAAATATTTTTTGGCGGCGCATTAACAGTGGAAAAAACAATTGGAACAGACTGTGTCGTCCATCCGGGCCTTCACATCCTGCATATATTAGGACTCTCATAAATACGGAATTGTCGGTTGCTATTATTGTACGTCTTATCATTTTGGAACAGATTGTGCGAAATTGTACTGCTGTGGTGACTCAAGGAGTTTCAAATAGCAGGAAGTCGGATTTCTTCTTCCGTTGGTCTAGAATTATTTCTGGAACATAAATATCCACAGTAAAACAGCTGCATCTGCCCAAAACGTTTCATACCTTAGAGTGGGTTCGTGTCGGTTGCCAATTGTATGTTGGTAGTTTTCCCCTGCCTTATTTATCGGTAGCTTTAGTTGAAGCGTAGAATTCTGCTATGAATCGGTTCGTGTTCGTAGTTCGAAAAAATAATCTGAGATTAAGGTTTATTGACGCGTTTACAACGAAGACATTATAAGTGGAGCGCAAGCTCGGACAGTGCAAGTATTGCTAAGGATATTGGCCTTGTCCGTTTCTAAGTAATCAACTCAACAGTCACATTAATCGATTTGAGGAAACCTAAGTAGGGTTGGCGTGATGTGGATTTCAATCCCGCTTTCCACAATGATACTGATGGCACCTGTTTCTTTTACCGTTGGTGCAATACTTTTCATATTGTTTTCGTACTAGTGGAAGGAATATTCTTGGTGGGTTTGCCGTTCTTAGTGGGTTTGCCAGTCTACGTTTCCAGCATATCTGTATTCCCAATTTACCTCTTACTATCTTTCATCGTTAAGATCAGTGCATGATTGTTTGAAATGCCATTAGTAACTGAATTCATGTTTAACCTACCCGCAGTTGTCAGTCAGTAAAAGTATTATTTATTGCTGGGCTGGTCTTTCTCGGTATTCTAGTTACATAAATCATTATTGAAAGTAGAAAGTATTCCAAATTTACCTCTTTCTGTCTTTCATCGTTAAGATCAGTTCATCATTGTTTGAAAGGCGATTAGTAACTGTATTCGTGTTTAACCTACCCACTGTTGTCAGTCAGTAAAAGTATTATTTATTGCCGGGCTGGTCTTTCTCGGTATTCTAGTTACATAAATCGTTGTTGAAAGTAAAAAGTGTGCGACGCTGACACTGTACTTGCATCTCTGTAGAATGTCTCTATTCTGCCGATTATGAAGTCCACATACACTGAAGCGCCAAAGAAACTGGTAGAGGCGTGCTTATTCAAATACAGAGATGTGTAAACAGGCAAAATATGGCGCTGCGCTCTGCAACGCCTATATAAGGCAACAAGTGTCTGGCGCAGTTGTTGGATCAGTTACTGCTGCTACAATGGCAGGTTATCAAGATTTGAGCGAATTTGAACGTGGTGTTATAGTCGGCGCCGTATTTAACGCTGCTATGTCTCCCTGGCCACAAACAGCTTCTACAGGGTTTCTCTAGGACGTAGGTTCTCGTCTGTCTCACTCGGACACTACAGCACTTAGGCACCATTCAGTACAATAGACGCCTGTGAATTTCGCCATCTCGTGGCGAATCTGCGCTTTTTTTGGCACACGGTCCTGGACGATAGGCTCTGAGCACTATGGGACTTAACTACTGAGGTCATCAGTCCCCTAGAACTTAGAACTAGGTAAACCTAACTAACCTAAGGACATCACACACATCCATGCCCGAGGCAGGATTCGAACCTGCGACCGTAGTGGTCGCGTGGTTTCTAACAACCCTACCACAACAAAGGTCAGCATTTAATAACGATTGTGGTTTTGCTCACGCTGCTAAATACTGCATTTTCGGGCAACAAGTCATATTATGTGGCAGGTGTCATTAGAGAACAGTTAATAGTCATTTCATGTAATAATGAAAAAACTAGGCACTCATCTTTTTGTGTTTCCCACGCGGGTGTCGTCGTAAAATCATGGCTCAATCGTTGAAAATCTAGGTGGTTATGATTCCAAGCTCGGATGCAAAGAGGCCTAGGTTTTATTCTGCTATATTCAAAAGTTTTGTATATGCGCTTCTCAAACCATTCTAGGAGATTAAACTTTAAAACATCTTCCTCACAGTCACTGTTATAAGTTCACATTTTATTCGCTGACTATAATATGCGTCTTTCCAACAAGACGTCCAAGACTTGACTTTCTCAAGGTCCGACTCTCTAACAAGTTAACAACTAACTAATAACCGCTTACGCGCCCAAAAATCAGAGTTACAAGTACGTCAAAGATCATAGTGACAAAAGAAAGAATACACATAAGAATAATATCATTGCAATATAAACATATCGTTGTATCACAAATGAAATCAAATCTGAATTTTGTCTCAGAAATATGTCAACTACTTTGTAGAAAAACAGGAGAATATCACTGGTATCGAGAGATTCAGGTGAGGTGCTATAATCGTTACGTAATTCAAGTACCATTACAGGTTCCAGACTGTAGCGCCTAGAACCACTCGGTCACCAAGGCCGGCCTGGACGACAGGGTTCGTTTTACCATTTCTGAATGGCCATATACTTAAATGAGAGCGAAAACCTCGTTAACTCACAGGTTGCACTTAGATCACGTTGAACTATTATGTTCAGTCGTCGTTGGTCCCGTTCTTGCAGGATCTTTTTTCGACTGCAGCGATGTCGGAAATTTGACGTTTTACCGTATTTCTCATATTCACAGTACATTTGTGAAATGGTCTTACGCAAAAATCCCCACTTCATCGCTGCCTGGGAGATGCTGTGTCCCATCGCTCGTGTGCCAACTGTAACACCACGTTTAAATTCACTTAAATCTTGATAACCTTCCATTGCAGCAGCGGTAACCGATCTAACAATTGCGCCTGGCACTTGTTGCCTTATATAGGCGTTGCCGACCGCAGCGCCGTCTTCTGCCTGTTTACATATCACTATATTTGAATACGCATGCCTCTATCAGTTTTTTTTGGCGCTTTAGTTGGACGTCACCAGCGCCTTCGCAGTGCTCTTGTGCCTCGCTAGCAGTGTTAAGTGCAAGGAAGATTGGATTTAACGTACCGTCGACATCGAGATGATTTAATAACGGAGCGTAACCTCGGATCGTTTCAAGGATGGGATAGGAAATCGGCTATGTCCTTTGAAAGGGACCGGCATTTGCCTGGAGCGATACAGGGAAATCACGGAAAAGCTAAATGTGAATAGAGGGTTTGAACCGTCGTCCTGCCGAATGCAAGTCTAGTGTGGTAACCACTGCGCCACCTCGATGGTTAGTACTAAGTGTAGGGGCTGGTATTAGCATGTCGCGTGTGGGCGGCGCTGGCGTGCGTGTCTCCCGGTGGCAAAGGTGGGGGTGGGAGTTGGTAGCGGTGCGGTCAGGGGGAGGGGAAGGGGTGCGCCATTGCAGCCTCAAGGTCGCGCCGCAGCAGTGCCACATCCGTTCTCTGCTGCACGCGGTCAATAGTAAAAAAAAGAAGGTGCCGTTCATACTGCATGTACCGCGAAGCAAAGATCTAAACTAAGGCAGCCCATAGGTGACAGGCTCCAACGTTAGCTCAGGGAGCCACGTGCGTGTTCCCACCTTCTTCGGGCGTATGATGCAGGAAATTGCGAGACACAGGGTCGCATTATGGACTTTCCTTGGCGCAATTGCGGACAGAAATTTGGTGCGCTTCCAAAGAGTTCGAAAAGCTGGACTGTAAATTTCGATGGTTATCCGGAAACTAACCTCTTGCAAGCTGTACATCAAATATCGCTGTAACTAAAGCAAATTATTAGAAAAATCTTAAAACTACACCTTTGTCTTACATGTCCACTTAATCACCATTCAGATTTAAGTGAGTATCGTATCTCTAAACGACTTGATGCATTATCTGTGCACAAAATTTTGTCGCCTGAGATTGCAGCCAGCTCGTGGAAGCCTCTTGAAGGGATTCGTCGGACTCAAAGCGGTGAAAACAGAACCACTTTTCCGTGTTCACGGAGAAGTGAAAATCACTCGAAGGACAGTCTGGGCAATGGGCAGGACGTTCAAGAACATCCCATTTGAATTGACACAACAATTCTTGTGCCAACCGGGCAATGTGTGGCCGAGCATTTTCGTGCAAAACCACTATTTCGGTGGTGGCTCTTCTATGTTTTCTTAATTCAAAAACATGATGGCCATAACTTTTCTGGCTTTCTTTGGGTGGTTGTGCGAATCCATATGACATCACACCACTGACGCTCCACTTCAACATAAGAAATCCTTGCCTCGTCACTGGTTACGATTCTGTTCAGTACGCCTCCTCTTCGTAACGATAAAGAAAGTGGAGAGAAGCAGTCATCCGTTGCGTCTCGTAGTTCTCAGAAAAAGAGTTTTGGATCTGAATAAGCTCAGAACCTTTGTACCCCAATTGTTGAGTCACTGTCTCATGCAACAGACTCCTACAAATATGTGGAAAGTTGTCCAAAGTTGATTTGTGGTAGCTCGTCGCTGAGCTTTTTTTACAAACTATTTTCTCAATTTTCAAAACATTATTACACGGTTCTCTGCAAATGAACTGCCTCTTAATTTAATATAAAAAATAAAAAAAAAACTTATTCAGTTCTCTACAAAACAGAATAACACTTCTGACAAATCTAGCACGTAAACAGCAGACAGTAGATAAGGAGGTCAAACTTGTAAGGCTTATATGGACTTGAAAATTTGCACTTAAATAAACACAGAATTTCTGAAACAGCTGAGATAATCAACGTATGCTCTTTGCTTAAACGCTAGTTTTACGAATACAAAAAATTAAAATGCTTACATTATTTCATGCTATTAATGTCTGTAGTAAACCATCATATTTTGGCTACGAGATTCATCATAAATAATCCGGCATAGTTTGGAAAAACAATTATGTATGGGGGAACGGCGGATAGTATGGGCTAGTTGATATTTCAGCTATTCACTACTAGGTAGCAGCACGGTACACAGTGTAATCTTTCCCGCCAGCGTCATTTCGCCATGTGCAGAGAGTTTGTCTGATTCCCAGTGTCGCATCGTCTGTGAGTGATTATTGTTTGTTTGCGCTCCTACAAGTTGTCGCATAGAATACTTTTTAACATCACTCTGCATCATTACAGATAAGAATACGCGTATGAAACTAGAGCTGTTATTTAGTTTACTCTATTAATATAAGACAGTGACAACTGCATTTCGTTTGCTCTAACAATGTTTCGCTTACTACCATGTTTTCATATCACTGTGAGTCGGGTAGTATGGGGGGATGCGACATTCGGGTGGTATGGGTCACGGAACTCATTGCTCCCCCCCCCCCTTTTTTTTTTGGTTACTATGCCAACATTTCAGTAAAAAATTTCTTCAGCTTGCTTCCCAGGCAGAATCTACGATCGCTTCTGGAGAGACCACCACTTCCTCCAATGCACTACACTGAAGTGAACATTCTGATTTTGCAATTTTTTTTAAAAAGAAGTGTCGCCTTTGCCCTCCTGCAGCGAAAAGAGATTGACATGTCGGAAAAGAAAGGCAGAGAGAAGCGAAACATTGACATCAACTCTAATTATAAAAATATGCTGACAGACAAGAGAGACTCAGAAGAGCATATGGAAAAAGCACAACAGAAAACGAGACAAATGGAATTTTCAAAACAAGAACAAACGATGATCAATAAGGAGAAGAAAAATGAACAAACCAAAATGTTTCGTAATGACAGTCCTACACTAAACACTTCTCAAGACGTTATAGATGTAAAATGTATTGTGTGTGGAGAAAGCTACGAGGAAAACTGGATTCAGTGCAACAAGTGTGAAGGCTGGGCACATGAGCTCTGTGTGGACATTGACGACTTACTTTTTTACTTTTGTGATCTCTTTAAGCTAAATAAATTATAGGGCAAATGAGCTATGATATGCTATACATTCTGTATAGTGTTAATCAGTAAAACTTTTATTCAAAACAGTGTTTTTAATTTATAATCATACTGGTGTGACCCACACTACCCGCCAATTTTTAAAATGCCCAAAATGCAAGGTTAATTGTAATTTCATTTTGTGTTATGTTCCCTTTATATATTGCTAAAAATATTTTTATTAATTTGATGAAATAAGTTGAAAATATGATTTTTTCGCTCATAACTAAGTTAAGCTACAAATATATTTTGTAATTTACATTTTTCCTAAAATGGCCCATAGTACCCGCAAATCTCCTATAGCTGCCACACTAGACAGGGAAAAAAATGGTCAGCACTGCATAGAAAGGTATCCAATATTCCGAATAAAATAGAATTCATGGACAAATAGTAAAGCAATGTTTCAAAATAAACTGAAATCTTTCTTCAGGATGATTTCTTCTACTTTTTAGACAAATATTTATCTAAAACCTAGTAGCATCCGCAATGTAGTCCACAAAAATATTAACTTTCGTTGAAAATTTATTTCTCTAGCACCTTCAGTAATCTAAAACACTAAACATATTTGTGTAGCAGCTTGATTTATGTAAAATACTAATACGTTCATTTTTATTAAATTTAAGCTGTTGTGTCATTTAACACTGCAAATGGCACGTAGCCATACGTACATTACATATACGTAACCTGTAAACAAACTCGGCCTACAATTTTTCAGTAGACACATTTCAGACAATCTGCAAAACATGTAACTAATTCAGCTACTCGCTAATTATTGAATTGCTTCACAAATTTTATTTTACAAATCGTAAGAAGCTCGGGTGTATTTCCTCTTTTGGCTACCACGTAAACAAAAATACTATGAATAAAGACAGGGCTGTAAGCAACGAACAAAATATTTTAGTTTCCATCTTTCAGTTCTTTGCACAGGATGGCTAATGTTGAAACGCTGCCTCCTGCGGCGCCACCATTTCCACGTACCTGCCTGCCTTGTCTATTGACTAGCCTCTCTGGCTACGCCGCTTGTTCGATTCCCAGTAAGCACTTCCACTTTTTATATTCTATAGTCGTCGAAGTGGCGTCAGACCGAAAGGTTTGCATAAGGCTTGGTGTCACTCGGCGTTCATTCACTTACCATCCTCACACAAGCAATGAAACCGCTCGTGAATGATTAATAGACTGCGACGTATAGGTGGACGTTTAAAACTTCGGTTTATGTCTAATAGTGTATATATTAAATTCGTATTTGAAACATTTTTGAATAAAAACTTATAATCTGCTGTGTTTTTATGTACTTAATTTTCTTTCTGTTATTAGCTAACACACACAACCGTTCTAGCAGGTTTCATTACGGTTTGTTATACTAACGCTGTCTCCATATACGTCAGCTGATTTCCACATGTATTCCCCACCCACTGAAATAGTAAGGGGGTAATTGGCAGTACTGAGCAGCTAATAACGTAGACTGTAACCGCGATGGGACGTCGTCTCGTTTGGGTCTGTTGAAAGGCGTCTGCAGTGGGCAGGGGGTAATAAGGGACATTGCCTCCTCTGTGAATCTGGAGTAGAGATGTTTTATTCAGTACAAAATTCTCGCTCATTTCAAAAGATGATTGCCAATGACTCTACTAAACTGCAGACTAAACATTTGTGTACGCGACGGAAGATACTGTAGGCCTAGCTTGAACAATCGCAAGTGACTGTCAGTCTGTTCAAAGGAAATTATACACCGTTTCCTTGACACGGTGGTAGTTTTGGCGCTGTCCTACGATAAGCCTAGAATACGCCAACATAAGTAACCGGAATTACTTCGAAGCTGACACCAATTACTGTATGTGCACTTAAGTAGCAGTAACCGTAGCACTACTAGTTTTTGATGTGGTTACGTTTTGGATCACTTTATGTACTTCAGTGTTCCATTTGAGTTGGAATGTCACAAACAAGTCTGAACATGAAGTTGTGTAATATCGAAATCGAATTAATTACCATCAATAAAACAGATGAATGGATTGTCCAGTAACAGTGCATTAATGAAATACAGCTGAACACCCCTGAAGATGACTCACATCCAAATATTATTTTCTCTGCTCAGAATTTAAAATTTTGACATGGTATTACAGAAAGATATTGAAGATTAGTTGCGTCCATCGGATAATTAATGAAGATATAGTGAAACGAATCGCACCTTCATTAAAAAGAGATCGGTTGACTGGACCTTTCCGGAGGTATGAAGGTATAATTAATACGGAAATAGAGGGAAGTGTTTAAAACTCTAGAGGGACATCAAGACTTGAAAATACACCGAAGAGCCAAAGATACTGATACTTAGTGGCTCTGAGCACTATGCGATTTAACTTCAGAGGTCATCAGTCGCCTAGAACTTTGAACTAATTAAACCTGACTAACCTAAGGAGATCACACACATCCATGCCCGAAGCAGGATTCGAACCTGCGACCGTAGCGGTCACGCGGTTTCACACTGAAGCGCCTAGAACCGCATGGCCACACGGCCGGCTATACTGGTGCACCTGTCTAATATCGTGGGACTCCAGCGAGCACGAAGACGTGCCGCAACATGGCGTGGCATGGACTCGACTATGTCTGAAGTAGTACTGGAGGGAACTGACACCATGAATCCAGCTGCGCAGTCTCGGGCGCCTAGCCACGGTTCATGCGGCTCCCCCGTCGGAGGTTTGAGTCCTTCCTTAGGCATGGGCGTGTGTATTGTCTTAAGCGTCAGTTACTTTGAGTTAGATTAAGTAGTGTGTAAGCCTAGGGAACGATGACCTCAGGAGTTTGGTCCCATAGGAACTTAACCGTCACCACCATAAATCCGGCAGGGCTGTCCGTAAATCCGTAAGAGTACGAGGGATGGAGATCTCTTCTGAACAGCACGTTGCAAGGCATCTTGGATATGCTCAATAATGTTCATGTCTGGGGAGTTTGGTGGCCAGCGGAAATGCTTAAACATAGAAGAGTGTTCCTGGAGCCATTCTGTAGCAATTCTGGACGTGTTGGATGTCGCATTGTCCTGCTGGAATTGCTGAGTTCATCGGAATGCACAATGGATATGAATGGATGCAGCTGACCAGACAGGATGCTTACGTACGTGTCACCTTTCAGAGTCGTATTTACAAGCAACGGGGCTCTCACATCACTCCAAATGGACACGCCCCACACAATTACCGAGCCTCCACACAGCTTGGACAGTTCCCAAGCTGAGCTGCAGGGTCCATGGAGTGATGGAGATTGTCTCCATACCCGTACACGTCCAGCCGCTCGATACAATATGAAGCGAGACTCTTCCGACCAGACAGCATTTTCCCAGTCTTCAACAATCCAAAGACGGTGTTAACGGGCCCGAGAGATGCATTAAGTTTTGCGTTATGCAGTCATCAAGGGTACACGAGTGGGCCTTCGGCTCCGAAAGCCCATCTCGATGATGGGGTTGAATGGTTAGCACTCCGTCACTTGTTGATGGCCCAGCATTGAAACATGCAGCAATTTGCGGAAGATTGCAATTCCGTCACGTCGAACGATTCTCTTCAGTCGTCGTTGGTCCCGTTCTTGCAGTATCTTTTTCCCGGTCGCAGCGATGACGGAGATTTGATGTTTTACCAGACTCCTGATATTCACGGTACACTCGTGAAGTGGTCGTACGGGAAAATCCCCACTTCATCGCTACCTCGCATATGTTGTGTCCCATAGCTCGTGCGCCGACTATATCTCACGTTCAGACCGACTTAAATCTTCGCCAGACACTTGCTATCCTATATAGGAATTGCCGACCGCAGCGCCGAATTCTGGCCTGTTTACGTATCTTTGCATTTGAATACGCATGCCTATACCAGCGCTTCAGTGTAATGAGCAGGTTCGAATGGATATGACAGTAGTTACGCGGAGATGCAGAACCTCGCTTAGAGTAGACGAGCCAGGAGAACGGCGTCAAAACTGTCGACAGTTTGAGGACTACAAAACCGACAACGCAAGATTTCATAACATGCTTTTGGGAAACCATAGTCCACAATACACACCAAGCACGTATCTGATAACTGCAGACTCTACTTTCGGAATGCAATAGTATCGGGTACAAAATCCAGTAAACAGAGAGAAAGTAGCGACAATGCGTTTAAATCGTGTACACTTACTTGACGTAGGAACCGTAACGAATTCACCCACACAGCGTATTTTTGTTTTTGCTATCTTGGGCTAGTGAAGTTCTCTACCTTACGTGTAGCATGAAACTGGCTCAGATATCGTTCTTCCTAGCTCTCAGTGAAACGGATACATTAATATCCAGAGGCCAATAACGCCGCATTCACGGTTTCCATTTATAAGAGCGAAAGATATTTGGAAAAATGCAGGTATTGTGTTAGACGAATTCTCTTCGGAATACGAGTATTATGTCGAACGAATAGAGATTGATTTTTTTCAGAGTAGTGACGTTAGGGAGAGATACGTTTCCTTTTTTTATCTCAGTGTATTCGTTTGTATCGTTAGGTCTCACGGTAAATGTATTACGACACAATCAAATGACAGGGCTTTTCAGCGCCCATTTTCTTTGAAAATAAGGGAACGGATCATGATA
The DNA here is from genome assembly GCF_023897955.1 of Schistocerca gregaria. NCBI lineage: Eukaryota > Metazoa > Arthropoda > Insecta > Orthoptera > Acrididae > Schistocerca > Schistocerca gregaria. The sequence continues at coordinate 520,480,589 of NC_064924.1, forward strand.
CGTTTCGAAAAGTACATAATAATACCTCTTCCCGTGCTTGTACGTAGTTACCACTGTTCACGACATGAAGCATACATATACTTATCCTGAAGACTGTGGAGAACGTCTGTCTTATGGATTGTGTTTACAAGACCATAACAGTATTTATTCTGTACTTCCACGAGTTATCTTTTGCGGTGGGGAATTGGGAGTAACTTCGTAGTATGTCAGCATTGTTAGTCTTCTAAGATGACATTTTTTCTTGTATTATGACCACATACTTACCTAAGATAACAATATTGTCGGTAAACACATTTAAAGAAATTATTTTGGTGAAGACGGAGGAAAGCGTGACTGATTATTTTATCGGTTAATATAAAATAACTATGGTCATTTCTACCCTCAACAAATAATGTCCAATGGTTTATTTCAATAATTTATTAAAAACCTATAACGCTGTTCGTTTCAAGATAAAGGTAGGACCAGTGAGCTGCTTTATCGGTGTAACATCAAATTAAATATAGCATGTTTAGTAGTTAAATAAATTAATTAGAGGTGAGAGATTCTGGTTGAAAAACTTGGTTGTTTCGATGCTTTGTGATGTAGGTGGCAGATGTAGTGAGGGACGGCTTTGTTTTGTTGCGTATTATTCAAATATAATCCTCTTGTCTGTGGTCGCGCTGATCTCCACAGACAACCCGTAATCACCCAGAGGCAGTGAGCAAACATGCAGTAATGACTTGCAGAAAGGCGCTAACAAGCATTTCCTTTCTTCAGCATCATAATAGATGCCGCCTGGGCATTTTCCTAAAGTAGTTTTAGGATATCACGAGAAAGCTTTGTCGGGATGACAAGACTGGTGTATGTGTTTGTGGTGAGGGTGGTTATGTAGTTTGTGTTATTACGTATCGTGAAATTTGTTGCGTATTATGTTTTGATATGACTCAGATTCGGGTTTCTTTACACTGGCTAAGGCGAATGCTTCAGTGTGTCCATAAATACATTCTGTCTTCTTCCATTTGAATATATCCTCTCTCTTTGAGACATTAAACTATAATAATTCTTCTTGCCTGTAGTGACTTCAGAGACGAAGAAAAATTGCGTATGCGGATATGCGGATGTGTTTGGCTTTTGGGATGGTACTGGAGAAACAACTCCACTTCTGCATTGGCGGATGCGTGAGAAACCACACGAAAACCACATCTCCACTGCTGACACGTTGTGCTCTCAACTCCACCGACCGGAGGACCATGCATAAAAAAAATCTCAACGTAGCTAATTCCGCTTAATGGTTGTAATTATTTAAGACACAATACGAACACTCTGTGGACAATCAAGTAGACTGTATCTATAGCGCCTGGTCTCCACCCAGTGATATTAAAGAATGACATTCGCTCTCCCAGCAGTACTATAACATTTTTCCTTGTTGTGTATGTCTCTTTTTTCACCTAATTATATTTACTATAAACTGAAAGCAGTGATAGAGGAAATTCTACCCTGCGCTCCAAACATTGTAGCAAAACGTTCATAATTCCGAGACATAAACAAGAGGTACATGTTGTTAGCTAGCACATTTAATAATTTTACTGATCTGTCTAACCGAAAGCTGATATTTTCTCCTATCCACCCACAAGTATGATGTTTTCAAGTTGAACTGAGCTCATCGACACAAATGATTACGCTCAAACAAACCGCTGGGCGATTACTTTAGTAACTTACTTCATGTACTGCTCATTTGTCGTCATAACTGTGCTCTCACTGGACCTCATAGTTTCTCTTTTCATTACCGTTTACATTTCTGCGCGAATTCTCGGAGCAATGGCAATTCAAAACTAATTTATGGACACTGCAGATTGTCTATCTAGCATTAAACAACTTCGATTTGCATCGAGTAGATATGACTGGACCCATTCAAACATTAATCACGCTATTCCCTAGTTTCACTAGAATTGCGGCGTGCGTAAAACTTGAGTTGTTTATAAAGTATCACACAAAAAAGAGTGGCTATAATAGTTGTGTTAATGGCAATTAAATCACATACCTTAGATCACTTTTTGACCAAATTGTTTTCACTGTTGAGACACTTAACGTAGTATGAGCTTGATTTTCATTTACCTTTACCGCAAAAAACTCGCGGTGTGATGTTAACAGTGTCATGCAGAACTATACATCAGCTGTTCCTCAATCGTCATTTGCACCTGCCTACGAACCATTGATCTAGGCAGTGCCTCATCTCCGTAACACATCCCGCATTTGAAGGTGAATTTCTAAAACTGCCATGTTTAACACAGGGAGAAAAAAGCAACGAATCACTGCAGCTGACTTCTATTTATCTCGTATACTGATGTATACTAAATGTAAACACCTTGTCAAAAGGTCAGCCACAGTGTAGCGCATGTGCAGAAAGGATGCCGTGTCGTATTGTTGCCGGGACTATAATGAAACTTTCTTTCCGCGGAGCTCCGTGCTATTATAGATCTTCTGATCCAGGCATTTTCTGTTTTTATGCTTGTGCTGTAAAAATTTAAAGATGCCATGCTTTAACCTATATTGAGAGTATTTGCTGCAGAAGAGGAAGTAGTGCACACGAATAGTGTGCGCTTGTAAGAGCGTTTCGTGGCAGATCAACGGATTTGGATTTCGAGTCAGATCTATGACTTTCGAGATCTCCACTAAGCTTCTTGACTGTATAGTAGTCCCCTTCTTTCCTCCAGTTCCATCTCTATATAGTCTACACTTTCCTGTGAACATACCACTCCTTTCACGAATTATACGCCACAAAATGACTTGAGTAGTGGTTCCCTAACGCTACGAAATCTTCTGTGGAGTTTTGATGATCGAAGAAGCAATATTTATTTCTCTTGTCTCGTGCCATTCTTACCGATTTATGAATTTTCGTGTTATATAATAATTTATTACGCCAAGATCGCCCAATAAGTACAACGCTCAGTTTACTAGTCTCGACAGTTCATTGCCATTTTCTGATGACATTAATTCACTAACAGCTTTGTCATGATATATCAAAATTTAAGTTATGAAGTTGTATAAAATATGTCGATTAATTATACCTCATGTCAAGGGTCTCCTTTACTTTGTGACGACATGATGTATAATTAATTGACATATTTTATGTCACTTCATGATGCTCAGAGTGAATAACTTAAATTTTTAAGTTTGATGACGGAGATTTTATTAGATAATCACATCTGGAGATGTCAATAACTTGCTTAAAAACAGTTATGAAAAGGCTGTGGTTGTTAGGTGATCTTCACCACAAATTATTATATAAACATTGGTGAGGTCGCTTACTTCCATTTGACAATATTTCAGTTATTAAAAAATATTTCCGTGTTGTTTGATCTCGCATGTCATTTCAGAGAACTAACGCCTTTTGAGCGCCATTGCGTGTAGTGGTGTGATTTGTGACATGTATCTCTTTCATCCACACGGTACCCTCCACTGTCTTCTGACGGCAGATTTACGTAATGCTGACGCCGTTGCATGGAGGCCTACCAGCGTTGTCTAAAGAAAATAAAACATAAAGCTGTGATGTAAACAAGGGAGAGATTCAGAAGGTATCATCAGACGCACAATCAGGAGCATTCTCAGTCTTTTATCAAGAAGCACGCTGTTATCAGCGTATAACAAGGATTATAAAACGTTGATAAAGTAACACTTTGAAAATTCTATCTGATCTCCAACAGGTGGGCGCAGACGGACTACGTTGATACCGTGAGTTCTTTTCTGACCACGAAGAGAAAAAAAGTGTTTTAATTACTACGTTTCCCCCAGTAACCTGTCCAAGATATTGCTGTGGATTTCAGAACGGATCCTACAATAAAAAATCAGCCAGCTTTGTGCTTTGCGTAAGCGAAAAAGAAGTTTACGGCTCTTCTACACTAAGTGTAACGTAGGTGTAGTATCCATTCATATCCAGAAGACTGGAGGGAGGGAATTGATCGCGTCCATGTTGAAACAACACCCACAGCATATGCTTTTAGTGATTTAAAAAATAACACAAAACAAATGTGCCGGGAGCCAGTTTTCAGATTCTGACGGAATAAAATTTCAGCAGGTTCGTAAGTAATATTTTTCCCATAACTACTGTAAACTCTGAAAAACTGGTTACTGCTACACTCGTAGTTAACTATTCTTATCGTATAAATTAACATAATTCGATTTAGTTATTGAGTTCGTGCTTGCTATATTTGTAAGATAGCTGGGGCAATCAGTAGAGTAGCACTGTGTTTCCAGATTCATAACTGGTCGTTATTAATGTCGTTACTGCAGTTAAAATCACTTTATCTTATAAGGGACATGAGCTTTGCTTGTAGAATGGTACCTCCAAAACTGTTCCAACCCTGTACGTACATTACATTTAGTACCAAATGTTTTATTTGTCACACGATACTGATTCTGACGGAACATAACGTGGCCACCGTGATGCACTGTGCAGCTTGACGTAATGGTAGGACCGTCAAAAAGAGTGTACCAAAAATACATGTAACTCGATTATATATAGACATGAAACAATGTAAAATTATGTGCTATTATTTTATTATTTTTAGAAATCACATTACTATTTCTGCATTGCTTGCTGTTTCCATATTCCATGTAAAATATAGTAACTTACTACCCGAACTAAATGACAAATCATATGATGGAAGATGGGAGCCGAAAGCTAACAGTGTAACACCACAATTACGGTTGTGTATTACTCATAAATTGTAGTACCGGCAGTTCAAGAAAACAAGTAACTGGTAGTTACTGGAGGTTGCAATATTGTAAACGAGTGTTATTAATCGTAACATCAGCTACGTATTTAGTTTTAGCAGAAACTATCATAGTGAGTTCTCAGAATTGTCAAATAATTGTTCCAGTGTTCACAGTCAGTTTGTGACCAGTGTGCAGAGATTGAATCAGGTGCTCTCTTCGCCCACATGTAAAATTTTGAAGCTCTGCCCGCTACTTCATGGAGGTTTCCAGTCTAGATATAAGAGGAATGGCCGGCGATTACTGTTGTAGGAAATATTTTTCGGAGGCATCGCTTTTGAAATCTATAAATATGAAAGTCCTAAGATAAAGAAAGATTTGCCATTTTTCTAGGAAACAGTAATGCAAAACGAGGGTGCTCGGTTCCAGAACTCAGAAAAAATGAGATGTACAAAATGTAAACTATGCTGCACCAAAAAATTTGATTATATTTTTAAGGTAAAGTTTCAATCTTAGTAATAAGTTTAATGTTAGAAAGTATATGTAATTGCAGACTCTACTAGCAGTTGGTAAATTTTCTGATTAGGTAGTAGTTAAAGCAGGAAGCAGAGCACGAATACTAAATAACTTTTGGTCAGGTGCTGAGATATCGGTTAGTTGGTAAATAGCGAGTCTCTGTTTCGAAGTTGCAGTTAAGCTTTGGTATAAGTAAGTTTCATAAACGTGAAAATCATCGTGTTGTCACTTATCGCATACAAAAGAATATGAGGTAACCGGAAAGAACATAGGCAGCAGCAGCAGCAGTAACGTCTTTCAGAACACAACTAGCGATCTGCCCCGGCTCGGCACGGTACCACGAAGTATCTATGGCCGAACGACATGACCTAGCGGTAATTAATTATATACACAGACCTTCCTCGTCAACCAGTCTGTCAATGAAAACCGTAGCGAAATCGACAACTTCAGTTTATAATATCACTTGCGGAGATTCGTAATTATGCAAAGACGGGATGAACTACAATGATGAACTATAAATTTTATGAACCAGAATGAGATTTTCACTCTGCAGCGGAGTGTGCGCTGATATGAAACTTCCTGGCAGATTAAAACTGTGTGCCCGACCGAGACTCGAACTCGGGACCTTTGCCTTTCGCGGGCAAGTGCTCTACCAACTGAGCTACCGAAGCACGACTCACACCCGGTACTCGCAGCTTTACTTCTGCCAGTACCTCGTCTCCTACCTTCCAAACTTTACAGAAGCTCTCCTGCGAGACATGCAGAACTAGCACTCCTGAAAGAAAGGATATTGCGGCTAAGCCATGTCTCCGCAATATCCTTTCTTTCAGGAGTGCTAGTTCTGCATGTCTCGCAGGAGAGCTTCTGTAAAGTTTGGAAGGTAGGAGACGAGGTACTGGCAGAAGTAAAGCTGTGAGTACCGGGTGTGAGTCGTGCTTCGGTAGCTCAGTTGGTAGAGCACTTGCCCGCGAAAGGCAAAAGTCCCGAGTTCGAGTCTCGGTCGGGCACACAGTTTTAATCTGCCAGGAAGTTTCATATAAATTTTATGTTGAAACAACTATCAGTCTGATGGGAAAATTTAATCCTCACTTCCTTCATTCTCCAGTGAATCCACTGACCGAGCTTGTGCGCCTCCGTTGCAATGCTGGGATTGTGTGTCCGATTGCCGCTCAAAGGACGTGGGCTTGATCCACGGTAGGGTCGAGGCTGTCTTCGACATGTGAACGTGAGTGGGGACTATTCAACCTGGGGAGGATACCTGAGAATATGTACTTGAGGAGAAGTCGCACCCTTATTTTGAAATCTGGCATTAACAGCTGCGAGGCGGTGCCCCTCGAGTACGGCAGACCAGCGGCGCTGCTGCCAGGGACGAGATTGCCGATAATGTGCGGAATCGCGTGTGGTCGTACACTTTATCAAGAAGCTATGTCTTATTACAGGGTGTGCTGTTGATGTGGCTTGTTCTGTTGTTGCCTATTCCACAATGCGAACCTGATGAGGTCTTATTGCAAGATGTCTGGTATGATATGGCCTCCTCCGATATGTGGATGATACCTCACGAGGGGTAACTGCATCGTGCAGATTGCTGTGAGTAGTAACTGCGCAGTGTAATGTTACGTTTGCGTAGCTGTGGATGATACGTCCTCGTAACCAACTCCTCTCCATTAGCAGAGAAAGGTGGCTGGTAGGAGAGAGATGGTCGCCCGAATTTGGCGGCGACTCATACAAGTGTAGCAACACGACGCTGAAGCGTTTTATGAAAAGCAGCTATTCAAATTACTATCTCACTTGAAGACGGTTTATGTATGACGTCCGGATGTAGCAGATACGTTGGTGCCAGTGTAGTCACGACGTCTGAACAGTCGTCTTACAGACAGGTGTGAAGTCAACGCATTAAATGTTAGTAATATCTTAATACTAGGTCAAGTCGCGGGTTAACCGCTGTGAGCGTGGGATGATGATCGGTGCAAGACGCCATGAGTCTTGGTATATCGGAGACAGAACAAGGATTCGGGCTCCGACTTCAACAATGTTTTGGACAGATGTTCAGTACCGCAGGGACGTCGCTTCCACAGGCCAAGCCGCCGCACAGGACGACGAGAAGTGTATGTCGAAGGGGTGACACTTCGACTCCGTAGAGACTGTCTGCCGGAAGTCGCGGATCGCCCGCCGGCGGCTCTAATGCGTGGCGTGAGGGAGCCACTTCCAGCAGGAGTGCACGGCACAGGCCTAAGCAGCCCGCGACAAACATCGCCTTGCCATCATTTTTGACCACTCAGTGTATTTATTTTTCATTTTTATTGTTTTACTAGTTCCGTTGAACCAAATGCATTAGAGATGCAAGATATGTTTACAGTATTCAAAACCCTGAATTGTTTTTAAACTTTTCATTACAGAATACAATAAGGTACAGTATGGTAGATTCGTGATCGTACTCATATCAACTAATCATACCCCGTAAACATAAATAAAGTACATAATACAACAAGACATCAGAATTAATATTTACGCATATACTTCTGGGCGTCCTGTGCGGTGGTTTAGGCCTGTCTAAACGATGTCCCTGTGGTACTGGAGATTTGCCCTACGGTTAAAGTGTACGCATAAGAGATGTAGGTGTTTATTTTATCAGCGCGCTGTTCGAGAGTGGAATAATAGAGAATTGTTGTGAAGGAGGTCCGATGAATCCTCTGCTTGGCACTTACACGTAATTTTCAGAGTATCCACGTCGATGTAGATAGACAGTAAGAGACGATAGTGTTACGAAAACCTTATTACTTGATAATTAATACATATTTAAAATCGTTACAGCGCGGAAGCGTCGTAACAAGTACGTAGAATCGCGGTTTGAGGGGGAGGGGGGGGGGGGAGGTAGTCTGGGTGCTCAGTTCCTATTTGAGCCAGGAACATAGGAACATGGAGAAAAAAGTTTTTGGTTTAGGCCCGAGCAGGTGCCATTTGTTATGATGCCGACCGGTGTTAGACGAGCAGTGGTAGTTTCATCTGGTGATTTCAGTTTTATATTTTATGGAAAGAACGACCATGAGAGGAGTTTTTTTATTATTTTTTATTGGTTTTGACAATGATTTTATTAGATGGTCTGCCTCATATGTCTTGATGTCCATATGGTTTTATAAATGTTAATCCACGTTTCAGGTATGTAGTTTTGTAATAATTGTAATGTATATTGTTAACTCATGTAAGCCCTTCCAGAAACCTGTTATGTTATACCTTCACAGATCTGATGATGGCACCTTCAGAGTGCTGAAATCGGTCATCTAGTAAACGATTGAAGCGATCGTGGCTTTTCAATTATTTTAAAAAGAGGGGTTATTATTAATGAAACTTACAAGGGAGATAATATTCTGAATACATCTGTAGCTTCCTGGCAGTGTGTGTCGAACGAACACCATTCGTAACGCGTATTACTCTCTTCTGAGAATTAAATTTTTTCACCATTGGCTGATGACCGCAGAAAATGATGCTGTAAGGCAACAATGTATGGAAGTATCCAAAGTAAGCAAGTCTGACGGCACCCTTTATGTACAGATGATATAGTTATGCGTAATTCAAAAGTTGCCAAATCTGGTGTACCAACTGATTGATTTATGTTATCATCTCAGCACTGAAAATTTCGAACCATGTACCTAACAAAGTAGCTTTTGACGCTCGGTGCTATTGTCGTCTGTACTTCAAAGGCGATGGAGTCACTAAGAGGATTACTGCCGACCACTGGAAGGTGATAATCTGTAGCGCCCTGCGCTTACGATTAGGCCGCGATGATGGCGTCAAACCTGTGCCCTTGAAGCACGGCCGTATAAATAACCGGGAGCCGGTGCGTGCTTGCAGCGTGCGCGCGCGAGCGGCAGAAAGAGCCGTGCGCCGCCGCGTGTAGTGACATTTGGCCGGGCGGGGCGTGCGTGCGGCCGAGCCGTGTAATAATCGCGTCCCCCTACGTCACATGAATAAATATAACGCGGCGCGGGCCCTCGGGTGTTATCTGCGGAGGGCGCCCGCTATATCCGTGCTCGGCCGTGACGTAGCAACCTGTGCCGTGACCTACCCTGACAGACGCGGCTCCGAGCGCCGCTCCTCAAATAGCACTGCTCGCCCAGCCGGTCGTTAGCTACCGCTCGTGACGTCAGCTCGTGTCCGCTACCCGCTACCGGTATCTACAAGGAGCTGTGTTCGCGGCACACCACGTGTATGTGTGTGTGTGTGTCTGCCAGTGTGTGATTTGCAATGCAGTTCTTAGTCTCTTGTAAGAAAGGCCCCGTTCGTAACTGTTTCCCTAACTCTTCTATTGGCCAGCTGTCTTCCCAAGTGTGGTCTCATCAGGACTCTTTGATTCTTCTATTACTTCTCCTTTAGTGAATGTGGAGTGCAGGAATTTGAGGGGTACTGGTTATGGAAATCCATAGCTCCGTATGAAAGCGGCCTGTTCGAACAAATAAGGTGATGAGTCGAGACGAGAAAAGCAAAACTTACTTTATCAGCAGTACTTGCTAGTTATAACCCCCCCCCCCCCCCCCCCCCCCCGTCCCCAGTAAGTCACTAATGTCAAATCGTGCAGAAAAAGTGGTTAGGCTCTACATGCTGAACCTCAACTCCACCGACAAAATTTTGGAGGTTATTTTCGGGTATTTACTTTTTTTAAAATAACAAAACCCGTGGCCTCTGATGGCCGGTTGCAGAGTACATCTACATCTACATGATTACTCTGCAATTCACATTTAAGTGCTTGGGAAAGGGTTCATCGAACCACAATCATACTATCTCTCTACCATTCCACTCCCGAACAGCGCGCGGGAAATGCGAACACGTAAACCTTTCTGTTCGAGTTCTGATTTCTCTTATTTTATTTTGATGATCATTCCTACCTATGTAGGTTGGGCTCAACAAAATATTTTCGCATTCGGAAGAGAAAGTTGGTGACTGAAATTTCGTAAATAGATCTCGCCGCGACGAAAAACGCCTTTGCTTTAATGACTTCCATCCCAACTCGCGTATCATATCTGCCACACTCTCTCCCCTATTGCGTGATAATACATGACGAGCTGCCCTTTTTTGCACCCCTTCGATGTCCTCCGTCAATCCCACCTGGTAAGGATCCCACACCGCGCAGCAATATTCTAACAGAGGACGAACGAGTGTAGTGTAAGCTGTCTCTTTAGTGGACTTGTTGTATATTCTACGTGTCCTGCCAATGAAACGCAACCTTTGGCTCGCTTTCCTCACAGTATTATCTATGTGGTCTTTCCAACTGAAGTTGTTCGTAATTTTAACACCCAGGTATTTAGTTGAATTGACAGCCTTGAGAATTGTACTATTTATCGAGTAATCGAATTCCAACGAATTTCTTTTGGAACTCATGTGGATCACCTCACACTTTTTGTTATTTATCGTCAACTGCCACCTGCCACACCATACAGCAATCTTTTCTAAATCGCTTTGACGGTAAATTACAGCATCATCTGCAAACAACCTAAGAGAACTGCTCAGATTGTCACCCAGGTCATTTATATAGATCAAGAACAGCAGAGGTCCCAGGACGCTTCCCTGGAGAACTCCTGATATCATTTCAGTTTTCGTCGATGAATTGCCGTCTATTACTACGAACTGCGACCTTCCTGACAGGAAATCACGAATCCAGTCGCACAACTGAGACGATACCGCATAGGCCCGCAGCTTGATTAGAAGTCGCTTGTGAGGAACGGTGTCAAAAGCTATCTGGAAATCTAGAAATACGGAATCAACTTGAGATCCCCTGTCGATAGCGGCCATTACTTCGTGCGAATAAAGAGCTAGCTGTGTTGCACAAGAACGATGTTTTCTGAAACCATGCTGATTACGTATCAATAGATCGTTCCCTTAGAGGTGATTCATAATGTTTGAATACAGTATATGCTCCAAAACCCTACTGCAAACTGACGTCAATGACATCGGTCTGTAGTTCGATGGATTACTCCTACTACCCTTCTTAAACACTGGTGCGACCTGCGCAATTTTCCAATCTGTAGGTACAGATCTATCGGTGAGCGAGCGGTTGTATATGATTGCTAAGTAGGGAGCTAATGTTTATTTGTTCGGTTTATTGCCCAAATTATCTTTGATTCTGTGAAAATGCATTTACAAAAGTGAAAAATATGATAATGTGCAGACTCAAAACTTCAAGACAACGCACAGAGTAATGCGACGACGCTTCAGAGTTCTATGTTGAGTTTGGTGTCGTTGCTAGAATAACTCAGTATAGCGTCACGAGGAGCACACTGCCAGATCTTCGTAAGTGAACCTACCCCTAGTGCCGCCTATCGCTGTTAACATACAATAAACACTGTCCGACAAACAAGTCTGAGATAGAAGCGAGTAGCACTGAATGCAAGCTAGAGGGCAAAGAGAAGCGTGGGCGTAACTGTTGTCAAGAGCAAGTACCATGAGAGAATATGGCGAGTTTGTTTTCAAACAAGACACATATTTGCACTATTGTGCAGATGTTTTGAGCGTAAAATGTAAGTGGCGGTAAGAAATCAAACGAAATGTTGTGCAACTAGTGAACTGAGACTACAGATCGCTTTATATCAAAGTCCTCAGAAAATGTCCATGAGTAACCTTCGAAACGTACTCGGTCGAATTTTGTTGGGTTCATCAGTATATAAAACGGGATGTTTCGCAATTCCTATTACAGGCTTCTAGGGGTTGTAGAGGGGACTTAGATAAAGTTTTGATAACTTACTCTTTCCGGAAAAGTACCGTTTGGACATAAAATAAGTTTAAAGATCAGATCAGTGTCAAACCTCCGGCTTCACGTTACGCACACACAGAGACACTTGTCATGGTCAGTGTTTCGACTACTCCGCTATTGCTCTTTTCTACGTGATGGAGGACGCCCTTTTCAAAGTCGAGAGCGTGGCGAGTCTATGGGACACCACAGACTATCCTCCTAGTTGCGAACGTACAACTTTCTCTCAGCCGTTGTTGTAATCTGACAAAATTAAACACGGGGACTGACCTGCCCCTCTTCTCACATTTCGTGCGTACCGTGATGCGGGAGATTTCAAACTAATCTTATCTTAAAACTTATTTTACATTCAAAATGTACATTTCCGGTCATAAGTTTTTATATCTCCTCTACAACCAAGAAGCCTGTAAGACGAATTGTGGAACAGCCTATGTACAGCTTGTTTCTACACCGTACAGATGTTGCTTCATCTGTCGGATATGCGACTCCAAAGATGTTAATTATGCGACATCAATCAGTTGTCAGATGTCCGAAATAAGTTAGCGACTTACATTGTACCGAGTGCTGGAGACTAGAAAGGGCACCGAATTAGTGTTCACTTTCCTGTAATTATCTGACGCAATTTTCTGCACGCTGTAATTCTGTACTGCTGCTGGTGGCCTGTTGCTTTTGTGCAAAAAAGTGCACTAATTTTAGGTTGGAGGTCAGTGCAGTTGAAAAAGCAAGACTGATAACAGAAAAAAGGTTGGTGGTCACCATGTAACAAACCCTTTATGGGGCAGTTTACGTAACTAGTTAGTTTCCAACCTCTCTCTCCCTCCCTCCCCTCATCTTCACTCTTCTGGAGGTAGTATCGTTTCCGAGTTCCGTAACTGTTAGTCTTTTTTGTCCATCCTAGTTTCACTATTATTATGTCTTTGATCAGATTCCATTCCAATCGCCACATTATTTACCCTAACGACAGAAGGAGTTTCACTTCGAATCCGTACGGTGTTGTCCCTTTCTACCGCAATATCTCCAAATTGGATTGACCTCTCTGTAGTCTCTCATGAAATAGGGCTTATGACACTGTTGATGGTTATGTATCCGTCGGATGGGAACGTTAAACTAGGCTATTCAGAGGAATAGACCGTGTGCCAGCACCGGGTTTTCACCCTTTTCCTTCTCTTATCGGCATCATACAACACAGACATAACACTACACTATATACGCATCCATTACACTTACCTGCACTCAAAAAATACACACAGAGCTTACGATACAACTGTCACACATCCGCGAGAGAAGGAACCAACGTCCGCGGGAGAAGAATACCCATTCCGACAGATGGCTGAACCCACCCCATCGGATATTTCATCCAAAAATGCCGTTGCACAATACATTTACGTCTCCAAGCAGGTGCTATATTTTGTCAGACCTGCGTGTTTTGTCAGGTGCTGGACTGATTAATGGTAATTGGCCAAAACAATGATGTATTCTTCGTTATTCTACTCTACGACTTGTACAGATTCATCAGGCTGTGCCAAAATAAGCCGCCCGGGGTATCCGTGCGGTTCTAGGCGCTACAGTCTGGAACCGCGCGACCGCTACGGTCGCAGGTTCGAATCCTGCCTCGGGCATAGATGTGTGTGATGTCCTTAGGTTAGTTAGGTTTAAGTTGTTCTAAGTCTAGGGAACTGATGACCTTAGCTGTCAAGTCCCATAGTGCTCAGAGCCATGTGAACCATTTTTCGCGCCAAAATGAACATGTCCGCATTATACTTGAACGGTCTGCAGAAGCTGCCCACTATTGTACAAAAAGTGCAAAATCTAAGAAGATTATCGCAGCAGTCGTGGCTTAGGTTAAACAAGGAAGATTTATGCACCATGAGGTGTTAACCTCAATGATGCAAACTATGGTCTACGTAGAAGGAACGAACTCCACTATTTGGAGACAAAGTTGGACTGTTTTTAACAAATGGAAGCACATATGTATAAGTTTATTGTGGTGGAAAAATATTCGTGGGAAACAGTATGCCAATGTGATATGGGTCAGAGGGAGGAGCACATGGGTATGGATAAAAGCCTTGGCGATTACAATTTTTTCAAAATTTATGGTTTTTGTGGAATCTCAGACGAATTGCACAATTTTACTCCTCAATAACATGTTTTACAATTAGTTACGTGTGCAGTCTTTCCACCTGTAGACGTTCCATTTCCGTTTTAAAATTGCAGTAGTTTTCATTTGAGGAAACCTAAAATGCTGACAAAACAAGATTTATAATGGTACACATAACCATAGCAGGCGATCTGATATGGTACAAGCGTCAAAGTCCAGATTTTCGACCCAAATCATTTGCTCCGCGATATCAAAGTTATTGGAACGTTGGATGTTAGCAACCAAAAATAATTGCTGTAGAGTTATTGCCAAGGGATGGTTAAGACAATGAATTCGTTTTAGAGAAAAGCGGGCTTCGATGAACTCGGAAATTTGTTCAAAAATGGCTCTGAGCACTATGGGACTCAACTGCTGTGGTCATTAGTCCCCTAGAACTTAGAACTACTTAAACCTAACTAACCTAAGGACATAACTCACATCCATGCCCGAGGCAGGATTCGAACCTGCGACCGCAGCAGTCGCACGGTTCCGGACTGCGCGCCTAGAACCGCGAGACCACCGCGGCCGGCTCGGAAATTTGTGGTAAGATCTTATGGGGCCAAAATGTGAGGTCATCTGTCCCTAAGCTTACACACTATTTAATCTAACTTATCCTAACTTATACTAACTTAACGCTAAGTGCAACACACCCACCCACCCACCCACCCACCCATCCACACACACACACACACACACACACACACACACACAAGCCGGAGGACTCGAAACTTCGACGGGGGGAGCCGCGCGAACCCTGACAAGACGTCCTCTACCGCGCAGCGCTTCGATGAACCAACCGACTACGGTGATTTAGTTTGCATTTTGTATCCTTAAATTATGTGAACACCAGGATTATCCTTCAGCAAGGCACGACTGTATCCTGCGCTCTTCTTCTCCGATTCAAGCATGCGCTTCATCTCCATTAACCTCAATAGCACTAGATGTAAAATTCTAACTTTTCTTTCTTCATTCTCTCCTTACATTTTTTTGCGCTACTGGGGTCCGGCAGCTAAAACTATTCTTCTTAATTCTGAAAGAAGTAATTCAACAGTAACTGCTAGCTCTTAATATGTTGTTCCCAGCATAAAGCGTTGACGTTGTTACGTTAGCAATGTCTGGAATAGCAGACGAAGTTTGCCCACGAGTCAGTCTCTAATGTTGAGAGATAAATTAAGGATTAGCTGATTCGTTTCCTTGCTGGCTCTTAATATGTTGTTGCCCGCCTATAACGGCCACGCTATTATGTTAAACATACTTGAAATAGTAGGTGAAATTTGATCACGGGTCCGTATCTAATGTTGACAGATAAATTAAGGATTGGCTGAGAACTTTCCTTTCTTTTTGTTTTTTCCTTTTTCTTTTAACTATCGTAAGCGTACTTTTTTCTGTTGGCCTTATGTTTAGTGTGGAATGACAACCTGATGTATTCCATAGAGATACTGCGAGCGCAACCACTGAATGGGCCTTGTGTGGCCTAGCGGCGTTTCACGCATGTTCAGTCGTAATTCACCTCAACCGCTGAGCAAACCAGTCCCTTGTCGATGTGTTGTGAAAACTCTCCTTCCCAAAACACAGCACAGCAATATGAATGACGCATATTCAAGCGGTACTGACTGGAGAGTTCGTCTTGGGTGGTAATGATAGCAACTAATGTTGAATCGC
The DNA here is from genome assembly GCF_023897955.1 of Schistocerca gregaria. Classification (NCBI taxonomy): domain Eukaryota; kingdom Metazoa; phylum Arthropoda; class Insecta; order Orthoptera; family Acrididae; genus Schistocerca; species Schistocerca gregaria. The sequence continues at coordinate 520,496,335 of NC_064924.1, forward strand.
TAAACAGAGGAAAACTCGACCATAAGAAAGATAACGCTAGGTATTACATAAAATGGCATATGTCATTCATGAGACGTTCAGCAGATGTTCGAATGATATGCTGCCTTTGTGTATGAGATGTACACTCCTGGAAATTGAAATAAGAACACCGTGAATTCATTGTCCCAGGAAGGGGAAACTTTATTGACACATTCCTGGGGTCAGATATGTCACATGATCACACTGACAGAACCACAGGCACATAGACACAGGCAACAGAGCATGCACAATGTCGGACTAGTACAGTGTATATCCACCTTTCACAGCAGTGCAGGCTGCTATTCTCCCATGGAGACGATCGTAGAGATGCTGGATGTAGTCCTGTGGAACGGCTTGCCATGCCATTTCCACCTGGCGCCTCAGTTGGACCAGCGTTCGTGCTGGACGTGCAGACCGCGTGAGACGACGCTTCATCCAGTCCCAAACATGCTCAATGGGGGACAGATCCGGAGATCTTGCTGGCCAGGGAAGTTGACTTACACCTGCTAGAGCACGTTGGGTGGCACGGGATACATGCGGACGTGTATTGTCCTGTTGGAACAGCAAGTTCCCTTGCCGGTCTAGGAATGGTAGAACGATGGGTTCTATGACGGTTTGGATGTACCGTGCACTATTCAGTGTCCCCTCGACGATCACCAGAGGTGTACGGCCAGTGTAGGAGATCGCTCCCCACACCATGATGCCGAGTGTTGGCCCTTTGTGCCTCGGTCGTATGCAGTCCTGATTGTGGCGCTCACCTGCACGGCGCCAAACACGCATACGACCATCATTGGCACCAAGGCAGAAGCGACTCTCATCGCTGAAGACGACACGTCTCCATTCGTCCCTCCATTCACGACTGTCGCGACACCACTGGAGGCGGGCTGCACGATGTTGGGGCGTGAGCGGAAGACGGCCTAACGGTGTGCGGGACCGTAGCCCAGCTTCATGGAGACGGTTGCGAATGGTCCTCGCCGATACCCCAGGAGCAACAGTGTCCCTAATTTGCTGGGAAGTGGCGGTGCGGTCCCCTACGCCACTGCGTAGGATCCTACGGTCTTGGCGTGCATCCGTGCGTCGCTGCGGTCCGGTCCCAGGTCGACGGGCACGTGCACCTTCCGCCGACCACTGGCGACAACATCGATGTACTGTGGAGACCTCACGCCCCACGTGTTGAGCAATTCGGCGGTACATCCACCCGACCTCCCGCATGCCCACTATACGCCCTCGCTCAAAGTCCGTCAACTGCACATACGGTTCACGTCCACGCTGTCGCGGCATGCTACCAGTGTTAAAGACTGCGATGTAGCTCCGTATGCCACGGCAAACTGGCTGACACTGACGGCGGCGGTGCTCAAATGCTGCGCAGCTAGCGCCATTCGACGGCCAACACCGCGGTTCCTGGTGTGTCCGCTGTGCCGTGCGTGTGATCATTGCTTGTACAGCCCTCTCGCAGTGTCCGGAGCAAGTATGGTGGGTCTGACACACCGGTCTCAATGTGTTCTTTTTTCCATTTCCAGGAGTGTATTTTCGTTCTAGTGCCGTTGTTTAGACGCTATATATGAGTCAGCCAAACATCAATGTCTTGGTCACAATCCTAGACTTAGCTCGGAAGCAAGATTCAATAAATAGTTTGTCAGCGGTAAAACACTTCAGCGTAGCTTCCACAGAAGTTGAGTTGTATAAAACACGTACAGATAAGTCAGGTAGCGTGGTGATAATCATTTACAGCCGACAGTCGTGCATGAGTCAGCACATAGGTCATTTTCCTCTCGGAGTTCTCTCGTATCGTACAAGCAGAACAGCAGAGCGCGCACTCGCTCCTTGTATGTCCGTCTACTTGGCTGTTTGAATTACTCGACGTATTTGGAAGCAGCTGCACAGTATTCCATTGGGAAACTTGCCAACTGTCGAGCAGAAATAAGGAAAATATAAGTCTTGTGTTAAGAATGAACGCACTAGGCCGTATCACGTGTAGGGATGTTCGGGGATTCTTTAGTGGGGTAACATATTTTTGGCGCCCACTGCTACTAATTGAGTAGCCGTTGCAGCCGTTTATTGTTTTCTGTTTATATCTTTTGTTCGTAAATACGAATTCGATCTGTGTTCTATTCGATATTACTGCTCTGAGATGAAAATATTAGCATTCGAAAGGAAGTTATGGCGGCCACATCAAATTAATCAGAAGACTAATGGAAGGAAAATGAAATGTGACTTTTCAGGCGACACACGTCTGCTCTATAATACGATCGTATGTGACTGTGTAGTGGTTAAAATATTGGACTGCCATTCGAGGGGAGTGAGATACAAACTTTCATCCGGCAATCCTGATTGAGGTTTTCTGTGAATTACGTAAATAGTTTAACGAAATTATTGGGGTACATCCTTTGAAAAGAGCACGGCATATTTATTTCTCCATTCTTGGCCATGAGAGGTTTGAACACTATTTCCTGTGATTCGTTGCCGAGGGACCATGAACGCTAACCTTCCTTCCATTTTTCGATAAGGGGCGAAATACTCTGTGTATTTAATTATTGCAGTCGTCAATATCATCTTCCGGAAATATTTAATTTTTCGCTAAATCTACACTTTTGACATGTAGACTGTTTTAATCCTCAGCATTTGGTGTTCTCCCTCGTCCAACATTTAGGCAGTGTTAACGGTACTTCTTTGCACTGTAGACATTTTCTTGTAGTTACTTTATGTGAGTAGGACTAAAATATTTTACTTGTAGTCATGCGGCAAAATTCAAGTTATAAAACACGCCCTGCTATCTCTTTAAGATATTAGCCACTTCTACAATCGATATGTAAGTGGCTACATAAGAACAGCTAAGCAAACAAGACTTACGTTATTATAGAACGTATGCCGTGGATGCTTTCTTCGCCATATGTCACCTATGACGCATGAATTTTGAAGATATCCACAGTGTGATTTGAATAGTTAACCATAGTAAAAGTGTTTTAAAAGCGTGACTGACAGAAATATTTTATATTTCCTTATAGACATAAAGACGTTGTGTTCCTATTATAAACATTAGGATACATTGGGAAATGCTAATGAATGTTATTGGTTGGTCATTATTTCATTTGGTGTGCAACAGTGTCTCAGAGGATAACTTTTTCGTGATTCTAATTGCAAATTTGCCCATTATGATCACATTTACAACACGAATCAATCGTATAGTTTCTCTCTCAGTAATATTGTTATTACTTCACATCAGCCCATGCCTAGGTTCTTTCGCTGTATAAACTCTTAGATTTGTTCCTCGTTCCATATGATCCTTCAAGTATATGCCATATTCATCCTTTGAACTCTTTCGTCTTTTCAGACGTGCCTTGTCTTATCTTTCCATGTATACTATTTTGCATTTCACCATATGACACTTTTAATAAGATCGTATTAGTATTTGTTGTCTTCTCCAGTATCCAGATGTCATACCATTTACTTAAGTCATTATTCTTTGAATTTCTTGCTTTATTTGGCTGTCATAGGTTATTTTTCTGTTTTCGTTCCCATGAAGCCTCGAAGTTGTATTACTACATATGTCTTTGCCGAACGTAGCCGGTTATGTTGCAAAGAAGTTTCGCCGATGGGATTAATCCCAGTGGAGGACGGCTGCATGGTAGAATACATTTCATAATGCTGTTCCAGAGGACAGAGTGGTAGGTTATGCGTCGGTACCAGGAGTTACTCTCTCCCTTTCTATCACATGCATGTGCTTCCACAGTGACAAAAAATGCACAATACTTGGTACACATTATCCACAGTTTTCCACATTGCAAAGTTATGCGTTCGTATAACAGCTGTGTATGCTGAACATTTATGCTAGACCAGAACTCGAACGCTGATTTTTTGGTTATCGTGAACAGTCACTTTCGCTGTTGGGCTCTCTGAACACGCCTCCAGGCCTGTAACTGAAGTTTGGACGTAGGCTTTTCCAAGACTATTACCATAGGTTTTTCCAGCGCTATGTGGCAACAGCACCACTGGCGGCACGAGTCACTGAAGTATCGTGGCTTACCCTACCACAAGGGGCGTACGGTATACACCTGGACTACGCCAATAAAATTTCAGAGGTTGTTCAAAGACATTTTCTGAATATTTTGGTACAAGAGCCCGTGGTCTCCGATGGCTCACCACGGAGTGATCGCGTTTAGTTTGATTTCATACCCTCCATTTATCTTTGTAACAGTATTGTACTCAAAGTATCTGCGTAACAGTGCAGTATCGGCAGCTTTCGCTGTGTGTCATGTCTGGAAACAAATTCGTTCCATTCACTCACGATACTTGCCTTTGACGACAGTAATACCACTGTACTCCATGCTGACGAGCTTTCACCCATTACTGCTTGTTCGATTTCGGGTTTGTTTTTCCGATAGTGTTAGCTGTACTTGAACCGTGATACACAACTGGATAGATAGGTTTACTGATGAAGAGTTGGGCTATATGCCCCTTGTGTATGGGCTCACTGAAAGCAAAGGCAGACTAGTATAGCAATGTTACGATCTTTCCACAGTGACACCAAACGCATCACAGTGCTTTCACATCTGGCGTTTGCTGCAATACTCTGCGTTTTGTATTATATGTTCTGATGATTGCACGATACAGGCTGTTCCGCTGTTGTGAAACTAAACGAGCAACCAGAGTCCAGGGTCCCTACTACCAAAATACTCAGAAAATAGTCATCATCATGTCCGAAAATTTGTCGTTGGAGTTCGGCTTCAACCTGTATATTAATGAATTAAATGCAATAAAATGCAGTGAATGAATCGGTGGGAATGAAATCAGTGACGATGCAGTGTCATGTAATGATATCAGAGCAAATCGTTCTGATAAGCTGAACTTGCAATGTAGAACATATGCACGGTGTCCCAGGCGGAGTGGTCAATATTTAGGGATATAACAGAAACCGTCATTAGAAGGAAAAACTTCAATGGACATACGTCCTATTCCGAATGGTTTCCGAGACAGAAAACATTTAATGTACATTATGATTTGTTTTCTGTATAACTTAGTGCAGAAAAACGATTTTTAAAGCAGAATTACATGCCCACACGGTAGAGCGGTCCCAAATCGGTCTGGTGCGATATTGGTTCGATGGATATGTAGTAGCAGAGACAGTAAAATACGAAGAATAACCAGTACGTCAGCAGCGACAGCAGCGTCCTAACCCACGCTGGTCCTACCGCCATGCAGCAGCTGGTTATTCTTCGCGTTTCATCGCTGTCCCTGCTAATAGATATCGATAAACGAATGGAACACTTGACTAATTTGCGACCTCGCTATCGAATGGGACCGTTAAATTCCGCCTCGAAAATTATTTTCGTGTAATGTAAACACAGAAAATAAATCTTTATATTAAATGTGTTCTGTCTTGGAAACCATTCGCCATAGGACATTTGCCCATTGAAGTTTTTCCTTCATATGAGGATTTCTGTCATATCCCTGAATACTAGCCGTTCCTCCTGGAACATACCGTGTAGTGACAGTTGGAAATACTTTCCAGACCGGCCTTGGGTCTCCGATCCGCTAGAAATGTTGCTCCCCCATACCCCACAGAGGAACCTCTGGTATTGGTTTTCATAAATCGTAGGTGGAAATTTCAGTGACAGGGACTAATGGTGAAGGCGTTTTTTCCCCCTCCTCCTCTTCTTTTTTCTGGCAATGTTAGTAATTGGAACTTACAGTGCTAGTGGTAGAGTGTCATCCAGTCTCCCCACCCCCCAGCGCTTAATTATTTATTTTACTCGCTACACCCCTTATTCTGCCATTCTCAAGGCTATTCCTCATTATAACATATAATTATACGTGTAGTAGTGAAACGGAATGTTTTTACTCTTGGGAAATATGCAATGAGTTGATTATTTGTGAGAAGTAAAATTGCGTGTCGGTTCTGTAATTTAACCTGGTCGCCTCCGTTTGGTGGCACTACTCTATCAGCTGAACCACCTGAACACGCTTCGTGAACAACTCAGAGCTTCACTTGCCAGTCGATCTTTTACATTCCTCCCAATTGGTTGTAGTATTCCACTGTTAAACACTGATGGATCATACAGAAAAAGCTGATGCAAATATCAGCATGGCTGTCAATGTAAAAAAAGTTCGTATCTGTGCCAGCACTTTCCTTTCGAATCTTCCCTCACCGATAAGCATGCTGCCTCCCGAAACTTAACTAAAATAACCAAAAAATTACTCTCAACAGTACCCGATCTGGAAGCAAGTGTGAGAAAACTTAATCACTATGTAAACTAAAAGTGCGATGCTATTTAGTTTCGAATCGTGGGAAACGTTCTTAATATTACTGTGCTTCTGCAGTGGACTGTGTGGTTCAAATGGCTCTGAGCACTATGGGACTTAACATCTTAGGTCATCAATCCCCTAGAACTTAGAACTACTTAAACCTAACTAACCTAACTACATCACACAACACCCAGCCATCACGAGGCAGAGAAAATCCCTGACCCCGCCGGGAATCGAACCCGGGAACCCGGGGGACTGTGTGTCTGACGGACATTACTATGGTCGTTCTGACTCAGTTACTAATTAATGTCATGTGCGTGGAACAGCTGGTATGTCTCATTTAATGATCCCAGTCACTGAACGAATTCTTGAAGCTTTATATTAGCATGCTAGCTTTTCAAAAGCAGCGCCAGAAGAGGATTACGGACGCGAAACCTCGAATAACCAAATTCTGCTGTAGCTAGCTTCTATGATTCGCTGCAATTCAGCAGCGTTGGTTCATAAGCAGTATTACGACGGGTCAGCCGGCAAAATCTGACCGAAGAACGGAAGGGATATCTCGGCATTGGTTGTGTGATGGTCCCTCATTGTTAAATCTTCTGTAGCGACGACGAGCCGCCTCGGTCCCGGCGATTAATGCTTGTACCCGACACGCTTTATAGACGTATTTCCGTCGTCCTTTGTTACTGAAGGGCTTTCACTGAAACACCGTTTAGATGCTACTGCATGGCGGACCCGTTAAATGGTACTATCGAACTATTCGGACCCGTGCGCATAGAATTCGAACGTTCTCATTGAACCGGTGCTAGCAGTACAACCCATTAATTTATGTTTCATACTTGATAATATATAGCCCGCAGACAATCTGTCCTTTCCATTGGACTTCATACACCTACCTTAGTACAAGTTAACAAAAGCATGCGACCCCAATTCATTCTAGGATTTGGACAAAAATAAATTCATGATGTTTGATCCTGCAGTTCCCAGTGCTGTCTGCTATCTCATTTAGAAGCGAATCACAAATTTTTTCTTTTATTTCTACTGAAGCCCACGACAGAACTGTAAATTTCCGTCCATAATGGGTGGATGGCCACTTTGTGACAGACATTTTTGGTGTGTTCCGTGACTAAGGATCTTTGTGTACTACTGTAAAAACTATTACGTAAGTTTCTATTGCAGAAAGAAGACGATTAAAGGCATCAAGTCAAAGCAGTTGGAGAAAATTATTTTTAAACATCCATGAATTCAATTTTCGTAGATATCATAAATAGTAGCGGAAATTTTGTGAAAACATAAGATAAAAATAAAGAAACCGTCTTTGTCAACTTTAGATTGCTGAAACAGGTCATGTTTTATGTGGCACAAACGAAGTAATGTGCTTTGTTTGGATAGTATAAATAAATAACTATTAAGGAATGGAAATGAAGCTTCTGAAGACACAGAGTGCTCTAACATAGTATAACATACCATAAATGTAGGAGCATGATTAAGGAATGAGAGAAATCTCACAGTGACGCCATAGAGGATTTGTGAACATGTAAGACCCGAAAACGCGCCGTTTACAATGTAGCGACTTCCCCAGTTCGTTTCTTCGATTGTAGTAGCGTATAGCAACTTAGCTATTGCCTGTAGATCACGACAAGAATAAGAAATATTTTTGCACTGCAGTTCGGAAAAAAATGTTTGAAGCACGTCACCTGAACTTCCAACGACAGAGTTTTTACTACGTATTTATGAATATTGGCAACAGGATGCAAGGGAGACTACGAGCTCTTTCGCTTTTGCTCTTTTTCTGGATACAGCTGTGAAGGAATGGCTTTTTTGCAAGAACCTGTGAATCAAAGGGTAAACGTTAGAGTATACCGAAAAGTACACTTTTACGGAGGGCTTGTTAGAAAAATTTCGAAGGACGGAAACACTAAATTACGACTTACTGTCGTCAGAGTCATGGAAAGATTATTTATGATAGTCGGGGCTGGTTTTGTTTTATGTCCAGGCGTACCTAAGTTCCAATGGTGCAAAGATGAATGTATTGTATCTTGTGATGGAAGTTGTGTCCTCTGTCAGTGTTTGCGTGACCGTGTGAGGCTATAGAACCAATACGATGCAGTGGCCAGTGGCCAGTTTGTCAGCACCGAGAGTAGCAAGTGAATGGTCATGTCCGTTCTGACATTTTACATGCACTGTTTTCTGAAGTGGCGGCAAGTTCTAAGCACGTGTATAAAATCTTTAACATTCAAAACTTATGTTTTGCAATTCCGAGATAAAGTATCAAAGACACCAGCAATTATTGTTGACACAAGTTAACATTTCCGCTGAACAGTAAACCGGAAGTCTCAATTCTATGGTGCCCATGATCACCATTTAATACAAGGTAATTAAATGTTTTCAGATTGCTCCAGAGAAGAGCATTGGTATTGTGGAATCGCCTTCTTCTTAGAAAGAGTTTCCAGCATGCTCGAGTAATTGCAGGGCAGAATGCAAATTTCACTTTTGTTTACTTGATGAAGTTTGCACTATGTTATTCTTAGGTATTTGTTATCTTGACATGGTTCTTATATTCTGGGTAATACTATTTCGAATATCTGGTACGTATACCTTGAAACGATACGTTCTGTATTTTTGACGTGTGCTTAATAATCTGGTAACAACTGTATTGTGCATGATTGTAATTTTTGTTTTCTGGCCTGTAATATGATTTGAAAACTGGTCCCGATCCAAAACTAGTCATAAAGTAAATAGAAGTGAAATTTGCAACTTGTGCTGTTTTTTCCGTTGTATAAATTCTTAGATGACGTAAATTCCAACGAGACAGTCTCAGCGAGTGAAATAGGCCGTTCTGCATTTCTCAAGAAATTTCCTACTGATTGCCACAGTTGCAAGAAAATAGTGAAGAGCATTTCATTCCTCGTTAACATAGGTCGCTCATCGTCTTTGACGTAATGAAGATAGAAAAACTGACGTTCCACCCGCATGCTGAAAGCAGTTTTACGTTCTAAACATGTTTATGTTTTGAATCTGTCCCAGTCAGTAACATCTACTGTGATTTATAAACAGACAGTAACTTAGTCTCCTAGTTGTGAAGTAGCGACATTTATCCTCAGTGAGAGAACATCTGTCCACGATGTAATTATTACAAGAAACGCCAGGTGTGACGTCATATGACATGGAGAAAGGTCCTAGTAGATTGCGAGATGATGAAAGACGTTCAGTGCAGTATCGACTGACTACTCTGGTTCTATGGAACCGTACAAGTTGAGATTACTGTGTGAGGAGCCTCTGCGACCTGTGTAGTGCTTCCCTTGTCTTCGGAAATATGGCTGTCTCATGGAAGGCAATAGTAGTATCAGAATGCAATTTTAATTCACACTCTTATCGCTTACTCGTCGCTCACTACCGAAGACCACAGTCTCAATGTGACAGAGGATCCATTGTACAGCGTCACCTGTTGAGACATCAGTTTCGTGCCAGGCGAATACCTTCACTAGACTAGCTGCCTCTGAGTGGATATTCGGACTCGGCAGGTCGCGTATCGATATTCTGGAAGCATTGCATCGCACTAGATCACTCACACGAATCGGGACAGTGTAGCACAATCAATTCGCTTTCAGGTGGAACTGATTTCATAGCTCCATCCGGCCACCCTTTGACATAAGCTTGCCACGGTGTCCGAAAACGACTAGAGGCAAATATCGGGATAGCTTATTTGTCAGGGACACGACAATATTCGTTTCGCAGTCCGAGCTTGAACTCTGTCTCTAATGACTCCGCCAAGACGAAACGTTAAATCATAATTTTCCTTCCTCTTCCTGATTGCTCGTAGCAGATATATTCGCAAAGGGTGCGCTGCCATTCCAGGGAACCATTCGTCATACCAGAGCTGTGGGAGAGTACAAATACAAGGGTTGTACTAAACCCGTTGTGAGAAAAGAGCGTGGAATCAGAATGAATATAGGAAAGAGCAAAGTGTTGGGAATCAGGGAACATAAAGGTTCCGTCAAAAATATCGCTGGAACAAGTAAAACTTTCGGGTACTTGGGAGGTGTGGTGATAGGAAATGGTTACTATATGGAAGAAGTAAGAAGTAGAATACCTTTGGGTAAAAGAGCTTTGGAAAAGCTGACAAGTTTGTTGACAGCAAAAAGATTTCCTACAGAATTAAGAAAGAGAGACAGATCCATGGGACTGCAGTTTCACGTTGATGTGTCGACACTTTTAACTGTTCAGCAAATAAACAGTTGCATAGAGCGGGTACCGCCTGCTGCTAATGTTGTAAACTCAAGCGTCCTACAGAAGTCTCAGGTGACACCACTGACCAAGCTCTTTTTGGCGGCGGGCTTTGCATCCTATGTAGTAGAATTTTAGGCAGAATGGATGCACAAGGTTTTCCAGGGGGGAAGATCTGCATTATACCGGCTACGTAACAAATCCATATCAGGCATTTACTACAGATTCTCGCCTCATAGTGCCATTACAACGTGTGTTGAAGGGCTGTCTAGCATCAGTTCATCCCCTTGTGAAAATTTACTGTATGATGTAGTCTAAATTAGACGTTCATGTTGTAATGAGAGTGTCCCATGTCGATCAGCGGGCAGACAAGAACATATTTAAGTAGCAGCTGCTTGCGAATATAGGGTCGTGCATAGCCGTCGCTGAGTAAGTAGCCCGGTCCAGGGACACGTATTTTTAGCACAGTCGCAGTGATGGGTGCTTTTGTTTCAGAAAAGGATCGCTCCCTCGAGGAAACGCATCAGCTGCCTCCTCTTAGAAACGCATTCCCTCACAGCTGCTCAGCGTTTTTGTAGGACCATAAAACTACTTGTGAAATATGTGATCGTCTTTTCTCTCGTTAAAACTTCCGTGTTGAGAAGCCGTGATCAACACATAAAGCTCTCCATTAACTTTCTTAACCACCTGATAGAGACATCTTCAGAGATGAAACACTGATAACTGCTTTAAAAGTTCAAGAGGCGAATTTCTACACACCTTATAAGTTGTACAGAAATCACTACCATTCCACATATGCAACCAAACACATCTGATAGTTTCTAACAACTGACATCATTCTCTATTACAATTCACCTTGTGCAAAATTAGCATCTATATTTTGTGTAATATATCGTCATTCTTCATATCTATTAACATTATCATAATATGTATAAATTTTTATCTCTTTTCTATATTAGTGCGCGTGATAATTGGTTATCTTAGCAGAATTAATAATTAGATAAAAAAATCTCCACATACAGATTGGCGAAAGCTGAACTATGAAAGTTGTTCATTGCAAACCCATCAACATGTTCGTAAATCTTGTTGCTATACTAGAAATACATTATAATAAGATAGTAAAAAAAACAAAGCTACTACATTCTCAGTGTTTTCTGTACGTGAAATAACGTCGTTCACAGGAATCATCGTGAATGACACAGTATCGAAGCTGACAAGATTATTTGTCTGGCCCCCGTTAATTCACTTACACAATAAAATGCGCTGAGCTTTTAATATAAATGCCGCCAGTTTTACCAAAGTGGGTTTCATTTTTTCGAATGATCTCTCTCTCTCTCTCTCTCTCTCTCTCTCTCTCTCTCTCTCTCTCTTACCTCCCTCTCCTCCCCCCACCCTCCCAACACCGTCTTCGCTCTCTCTTTCTTTCTCTAAGTAAATTTTCGAAAACGACATATAATTTCTGTCATGGCGAGATAATCTTTGTGTTATAAGAAAAGTCCTGTTGTTAAAATACGAGTTCGTAATGATGTTGTTAAAATACGAGTTCGTAATGAAGCCAGGAGGGACTTGGATAGGAGATCCTTGAATGTCTTACGTAGTACAATAATGTCTAAACTTTATCGAAACTTTAGAAAAATCGGACCAAAAATCAGCTTGCTTTATCTTAAGTTACTGTTGTGTTAACTGTAAACTGTAGAACGTTTTTGCTTTGTTCTAATGATTTTCATGGTGATCGTGTGAGCTTAAAAATTAATCCGCGATCAGGAAGGCCGAAACCATGGACAAAGTAATGATATGTGAAACTTACGACAGATTCTACTGAAGGTGCCGTCATGTAAATGAGACTACTCAGATTCTATCAGCGCCAGTTATCGACTTCTTGAATTATTGAAACAATAAAAACATATCGTCTTATTGCTGGACTAAGTGAAGTGTTTTTGCTGTTAATAAAATGTGGGTTGGACTCTTTGAGCCGGAATTTAAATCACAATCCAACGACTGGAGAGGGCAAGATGCCTTACAATAAATAAATAAATAAAATAAAAAACGATGAAAACGGGCAAGGGTCAAACAATGCGTATCTTTACTTACGATGTCTTATGAATGGTTGTGAAGCGTTTCGTGTGGACTATCGCCACAATAGTTAATTATCCTCACCTACTGTAAACATTGTGCAGAAATGTGCGAATCACCTGACCGTAATTGATCGAAGGTGGATAACTCATTGACTGTGCTCGTCCAGACATAAGAAATGTCGGAATCGAGCAGCTGTGCGAATACTTCTGTGAAGTATTGCCTCAAACACTCTGCTCTTCGGATTTGTGTCTATCGACTTAGACTTATTCCCAACTTTAAAAAAATTACAGTGTGTTCCAAAAAAGATTCACCCAATTTGCGGCTATATTTTTACACACATGAAAATAAAAACTTACGCGTACGACAGCCCAGTATGTATTTCAAAAGAATCATCCGATTTTACAAGAGTGTATATTTTACTAGCACTCACATGTAGTCTTGGGGGTACAGTTTACGGTTACGGTTAGGGTCAAAGTTTTCATTTCCCTTTGACAAAAGTTCAATGTGTCCCTCAGCGGGCGCATACTTTGAGAGCACGTCGGGAGTGATTGCATCTCTGCTGTCGTTATGCTGCGTCGGAGTTTGCACAAAGTTGTTGGAAGGGGAGGACCATAGGCGGAGCCTGTCTCCGCGTGACCTTGGAAGCCAGTGGTAGGTTGCAAGATGCGGTGTCGGAAGGTGTAATGCCGTGCTGTTGACAAAAGTCACGCCCGATCTCTCCTCAACAGAGAATGTTTGGAGCATTATAGGAAGGGCCTTCAAACCAGCTCGGGATTTTGTCAATTTAACGCGCCAACTGGACAGAATTTTACATGATATCCCTCAGTAGAACATCTAACAAATTTTGTCACAGAATGCCAAGCAGAATAACTGCTTGCATAAGGCCAGAGGTGGACAAACGCGTTATTGGCCTTCTCAATTTGAGAAGCTCTTTTCTTAAATACAACATCCAATATTTCTGAAACTGTAAAAATTTATTTGTCTGTACATGTACATGACATCTTCCGATTTCCGTCCAGTTCGGACGGTTCCTTTGTGGTGTGTCTCTTCTTTCCTCTTAGAGTGTACTAACTAGGGCGATATTTTGGACCGACGTCAGTGGCGGCTCGTAACATTCGAAATTGTACGGCAATCAGGTCATTTGCACACCCAAGTTATTGTTTCAGTTATGGTACATTTTAAACCGTGTCAGTTTTCACTATTGAAAATGATACTGCTTATATAGGCCACTCTTGGAAATTTGTGGTAAGTTCCTGTGGGACCAAACTTTTGAGGTCATCGGTCCCTAGACTTACACACTACTTAATCAAACTTAAACTAACTTACGCTAAGGACAACTTGCGCATCCATGCCCGAGGGAGGACTCGGAACATCCGACGGGGGGAGCCGCGCGAACTGTGGCAAGGCGCCTCACCGCGCGGCTACCCCGCGCGGCCTCCATAAATCATATTTACGAGCTAGACTTTAATAACTTTAAAACTATGCTAAGGAACAACAAATGCTTTTCAACAGTTAGCATTAAAATGCATAGAGCCTTTTCCTATTTTCCAGTATATTCTTTTTCTTCGGTTCTACCTTCAATAGTGATGTTTACCTGGTTTTGCTATGGATCAAAAGTTTCCAGATGGTGATTGCCACGTCATCTGGTATTGCGCCACTAGGCTTTGTAAAGGATCAGATTTATGGAACCAAAGTGACAGGCCTATAGGACTTGAACACACGTCTTTCGCTATGTTTTGAACAAGTTGCCATGTAGTTCCTTCAGTGTAGTACAAGGAGAGAAAATGAATCCTGAGTAGACATTTCCGTGCCACGAGGGGTGCACAAATTGACATGTATGAATTAGGAAACAAAACTTTATGAGCTGTCTTGCCCGTGTTGAATACCAGTCTGTGAAGATAATTTACGGACGCCGTGTACTTTTGACCCTTCCGCGCATGTGGTGGTCATCCTCAGCGCGCCGGCACGAGGTGTAGCCGGCGCGCCCGCTGGCTGATGGCCCCGGCGGTGCAGCGGGGTGCCTCTCTCGCTCTTCCGACCAATTTGCAGGAGGAAATTAGCCCGGCAAGTCGGCGCGCTGGCAAGTCCGCCACGGCGAGAGGCAGCCGCCACTCGCCCAGCTCTCTCTACTCTGCTGACTGCTTCTGACAACTGATCCAGCCAGTCTCAAGAACGGCTCTTCGGCGCACTCCCGACAGCCACGAGTCCTCCAGCCGCTCACGCCCTACACTTTCTGTCTATTACAGGAATAGCCACTGATTCCAAATACAGTTTATTTGCTAGCATGTGATTCCCCCCCCCCCCCCCCAGCCCCCCTCCCCCATCCCAAAAAGAACAAAACGTTGCGAATGATGAGGGCGACATGTAGGAAAACTACTGCAACACAAGAAGAATCTGCGTGTTACTGCCTACCGAACTCTCCCCAGACTTCCAGAAAAACTGCTCAATATAGGGTTACACTTGTCTGCTGCTTTATTTAAAAGCAACTACATCTACGTGACTACTCTCCAGTTCACACGTGCGTGCTCTGTAGAACTTTAATACAACCACTTTTCCACTATTTCTCGACCGTTGCACTTTAGGACAGTAGTGGTATAAATGAACACTTAAATCTTTCCGTGCGTGTTCTGATTTCTCTTAGTTTATCACGATGGTCATTTCTTCCTCAGTATGTGGGAATAAAAAAAATTCGCATTGAGAGGAGAAAGTGATGGAAATTTCGTGAAAATATCTCGACGCAACGAAACAGCCTTTCTTTTAAAGTATGGCCACCCAACTCGCGTATCAGATCAGTGACACTCTTCTCCTATTCGAGATAACACAAAACGAGCTGCCCTTCTTTGAAATATTAAGATGACCTCCGTCAATAGTATCTGGTATGGATCCCACACATCGCAGCAGTACTCTAGCAGAGGACAGACGAGAGTAGTGTAGGCAATCCCTTTAATAGATTTGTTGGGTCTTCTAAGTATTCTGCCAATAAAATATGTCGTTGGTTAGCTTTTTCTCTCTGGTAGTTCCAGTTTAAGTTGTTCGTAATTGTAATCCTCAGGTATTTGCCTACCTGAATCGACAACGTTTTCATTTGTTTGATTCATCGTGTGACAGAAATTTAACAGGTTTCTGTAGGACTTATGTGGAGGATATCACACTGTTTATTATTTATAGTCATATTCTACTTTCCGCACGATATTAATATCTTGACTAAATCGTCTTGCTATTTGTTTCGATTTTCTGATGACTTAACTACTCGGTAAATGACAGCATCACCTGCAAACAATCTAAGAGGCATGCTCAGTCTGTCTCTTAAATCGTTTAGATAAATTGCGGACAGCAAAGGGTATTTCAAGATATTTCAAAAAGATTCATCCGATTTTGCGATACGTGAACGAACTGTACCTACGGATAATTTTTAATACATGCCACCTGTAACTTGCCAGCTCGTGTAGTTGCTGGTCGGCGTCTCCGTAGTATAGTTAGCCTGCTCGCTCACTTGTTCACTTCCCATTAAGCCGAAATTGCAATAACGCTGCGACGAAAGGTTTTCTGTGTTCTCCGTTTCAAAAGGCCCATTTCCGCTACAACTGGGCCAAGCTAGGGTTTGACAAGCATGAAGACAAGCAGGAGAAACTCTCACCATGTGCTGGTGGGCATTATCTTGCTAAAGTGTAAGCCAACGTTGGCTTGCCGTGGAAGGCAACATAACAGGGTGTATAATTTCGTCGAATTCCTGGTTATCGACCCCAATTTCTGGCTTAAATGGACAGAGCTCTTCCAGTTGAGCTTCATCCAGAACGCCAATTGGGCCATCTTTTTCATATAGTGCATTACTTATGTTCTCGCAATTCCAAACTCCGTTGTACTATGCTCCGTGTCAAGAATCTTCACCCGTACAGACAAAGAAAACCAGTGTTGTCCAAACAATTTGTATAGAGTTCTAAATTTTTACGATAATGTGAGTTAATATTTTGAATAAAAACCTTCTCTTTTTAAAACACATACTTCGCAGTTGGCCGTTTATTAAATCCACTGGACAAGCTCTCTATGGGAAGCGCCTTGAGCGGAGACGTGTATGCTCACCCGCCTAACGCCGTGGTGTTGCAGGTATGCGTGGTGGAGACCTTAAGGCGTTACCGGCTCGGTACTTGGCTTCGCTTGTTGGTAGCCGCTTTTGGCCGTATGCACCACATGGTATTTAAAACATGTGTTACTACTACTAAAACTTCGTGACCCTACCTCTTTAAGAGTTTTTCTAAAATAGTCCAACATATATGTAGCAACTAACACTATTCCTGATGTGTCAGTGAGAATTTTTAACACTTGCACTCCATGTTATGTACCGTATCTCTGTTGATACCCTTGTACAACTTTTATCGAGTTATCGTATTAGCAGAATTTCTCTTTTTTTTAAAATTATTTTCAATAATTATTAAACAAAGAACACATCTTTAAAAACTCTTCAACACGGAACAATTAACTTGAAAATAGGAGAAATGAGAAAAACAAGAGAAACATCTGCATTTTTTTTTTACTTTGGCAAGAATGATCACGGAAGCTAGAAAACTCGCATGGCCCAGCGTATTAGAGAAATATATCCTGTTAAAAATCCTGCTACCTTGCTACATTGTGGTACAACACTACACTCTTTAGTTGATACATAAAGCTGCGAAGTTTATAAGGGCCTAATTTTTTTTATAAATTCAGTAATTAAGGGTGTGATCGACTTGTAACTACTAACTTGTGTTTCCGACCGGAAACAAAGAGCAGTGCATACGCATCCACTGCTTCCTCCGCCGCCATCGCTGCTACTACAGTTGTTATCGACGCCAAAAAGACAAAAACAATAAACAGCACTGTCGCACCTCAAATCATCGAAGCTGCAACGCTGTTCACTGTTCCATTTGCTCTAAAGTGTAAAAGGATTATTAGCATACCAGGTGTTGCTAAATGTTCAAATGTGTGTGAATTCTTAAGGGACCAAGCTGCTGAGGTCATGGGTCCCTAGGTTTACACACTACTTAAACTAACTTACGCTAAGAACTACACACACACACACACACACACACACACACACACACACACACACACACACACGTCCGAGGGGGGACTCGAACCACCGGCGGGAGGGCCGCGCAGTCCGTGACCTGACGCCTCTAACCGCGAAGCCACTCCACGCGGCAGATGTTGTTAGTAATAACGTGTGCAGACGTAAGAGCTCTCGTCAAGTTCAAGTTGCAAGACAGATGTAAGATACCAGCATGCGATGTATTCGCGATAGCTTTCAGAGTCTTCATCCAAATGATTGTGAAGACTCCCCACAGAACAAATGTTCAAATGTGTGTGAAATCTTATGGGACTTAACTGCTAAGGTCATCAGTCCCTAAGATTACACACTACTTAACCTAAATTATCCTAAGGACGAACACACACACCCATGCCCGAGGAAGGACTCGAACCTCCGCCGGGACCAGCCGCACAGTCCATGACTGCAGCGCCTGAGACCGCTCGGCTAATCCCGCGCGGCCCCCGCAGAACAAAGTAGGCACCATTGGAGCGGTACTTTTATTGAACATTGCAGCTGCTTCTAGGCTTTTGAAAGAGTAAGCGACTCGTAAGTTTCCCTTGTCTCTTTGCCATTAGCCATCTGCGCATAGTCCACGAAGTTGAGAGTTTATGCATTTTCAGCTTGTGCAACTAGCTTCCTAAAGGAGACGGGATCTAGATATTTCCGGGTGTCGCCGAGTAGAACATATTAAAATTATTTAAAGATGCATTATTACCTTGTTGCGCAAATCATTGTGAAAATTTTTACTGTAATTTAAGCCCTCTAAATATTTCCAAATGGTTCCTACTACAAGACATTGCTAATAACATGGAAAATATGAACAAGGTTACTTTTTGGCTTCTGCCGCCTGACAAACATGTCTATATTAACACCGCTCATCCATGTCACGACAAATAGAAGCATTCCGGGCAGTCTCGTTTCTGTTCCTCTAAATACTATGTGCGGCAACTAGAAACACTCATTGATATTCTCAACTACGCGGGCTCAATTGATAGATAATCGGCATCAAGAAGTTCTTTTTGCTGATTGGAACGACTGAGTCGAAAGATATAGATCGCATCTGACCTTGTTTTAGCGGAGAGGCAATTTGACAAAAGGCGCTACCTGCGAGGAACGGAGGATAAAGCGGATGCCCAAAGTAGTTCAGTACATCTATGAGTATTTATGGTTGTTGCGAATAGTATCTTAACAGAATAGAAAGGAGACTTCCCGGAATACTGAGGATCTGTTTGTCGTGACATGGATGTGCATTGTTAGTATAGATATGTGTTTGTCCGCAGAAGCCAAAACATAAACTTGTTCATATTTGCCGTGTTATTAGCAATGTTCAGTAGTAGGAATCTCTTGAAAATGTGTCCTTCTAGCATGCTATGGGCTAGGAATTATTTACAGGCTATTGATAATAACTAGTCAGCTGAAACCAGTAGAGTTATTTAAGCAGTTCATGCGAGCATTGGCGGAAGTAAACAGTATAGCAGAAAGTAAAGGGCAGATGTGTCCCTCTCAAAAGTAAAAAAAAGAGACGTTTTGATTAGTTTGATTAAAAGGTCGCATGTCAAACACACACATCTGCGTCGTTATTTCTGCATGCTGTCTTCCGTTTGGCTGCGCAGCAGCTCCGCCGTTTTTGCCTTCCCAGGGCCACCTTTCGGACCACATTACACTCCCCTAGTCACCTACTATCCGATGTCTGTGTTGTTTTGGACCATTATAAACGTGGAGCTTTATGTGCCTTTGTAAGCGATGACCATTTGCGACGTAACCAGCTCCATGAGCCCACTGCGTGCTGTTCCCAACGTAATGTTGACTTGGAAACTGGTTGAAATGGATATGAATTCAGTGACGGCAGCAATTCCTTTCGGATTTGAAGCCGACTGTCATTGGCAGCGCGTGTCACTGGCCCCTGGTCTGTGTCCTGTCTGTTATGGTCTTTTTAATGTCAGTGTTTTTACCCCGTGTTACATGTCTGTGAGTGGTACGCCACTCGTCATAGACACGTTGGACAACGCACGTTGCTGCACCAACAAATCTGGCACCTTTATTCGCGATGAGGTCATTAACGCTATAGCCCCTTTCCTACAGTCTGCCACGTCTCTACGTCGATTCATCGTACTGCGCCGATCCTACATTACCTTTTCACTACTTCAGCAGTGGATGCCAAACGACGCGTGGTAGCAGTTCTGTACCGTCTATAGGACTCCAGAGACATCGATGTGACCGGAAAGTGTACTCGAGGACGTTGGCTGTAGGTGTTTCTGTGAGATGAAAGGTTTGGCGCAAGATAGGAAATGTTGCCATGCCTGTGTCAAACCGTCCATAAGAAATGACGTGGCATCGCGCGAGCAGTCTCGTTTCTTTTGTGTCGCCTTGGTGTGGATGGCTAGTTACAGCATATGGAATATTAATGGTTTATATTTTGTGGCAGACACTACCAGACAGTGGGGTAGCGAATTGTTCTAACTAAGGAAAAGACATTTCCAGCGGTAGGTGTCGAGAACAGTCATATGGCTTCTTGATGCAAGAATCTTACGGCAAGAAAATCAACAGTTCTTTCAGAAGGGAATAATGTGAAATTGAGAGCCCGCGATCATGGTTTGGCGCAAGATAGGAAATGTTGCCATGCCTGTGTCAAACCGTCCATAAGAAATGACGTGGCATCGCGCGAGCAGTCTCGTTTCTTTTGTGTCGCCTTGGTGTGGATGGCTAGTTACAGCATATGGAATATTAATGGTTTATATTTTGTGGCAGACACTACCAGACAGTGGGGTAGCGAATTGTTCTAACTAAGGAAAAGACATTTCCAGCGGTAGGTGTCGAGAACAGTCATATGGCTTCTTGATGCAAGAATCTTACGGCAAGAAAATCAACAGTTCTTTCAGAAGGGAATAATGTGAAATTGAGAGCCCGCGATCATGGTGGCACTTTTACTACAATTATTTTCAGTCATTGAACGCGTATACACTGTCTTCTGATTACCAGTTTCGACGTTAGCCATCTTGAGATCTGCTACAGCAAATGGAAAAAAAATTCAATGAAGGACTACGTTACAACATAAACAAAAAGAAAAGTACAACTCACCTTTGTATAGCTCCGTGAGTAGTGCACGATAACAGACATACCAATTTTTCCCACTGCTCGATACAAAATGTACCTTGTCGTAAGGTTTTCTGTGCACGTTGCTGTATGTAAGTGCTACAGATATATGATATTAACATTTTCATATTATCGTAATTACTAGTATACTGAATAATATACTTTTCAGTATAAGCCAGCCGCGGTGGTCTAGCGGTTCTAGGCGCTCAGTCCGGAGCTGCGCGACTGCTACGGTCGCAGGTTCGAATCCTGTCTCGGGCATGGATGTGTGTGATGTCCTTAGGTTAGTTAGGTTTAAGTAGTTCTAAGTTCTAGGGGACTGATGACCAAAGATGTTAAGTCCCATAGTGCTCAGAGCCATTTTTTTTTTGGTTCAGTATAAGTAGGACTGTGGGTCCGCCTTGGTGCAAGCGTTTCTTGTTCTCGATTCCTCAAATAGCCACTACGGTATGTGCCTGTTTTTATGCTAATTCGGGATAATTAACATCGTTATCTTACAGTGAGAAAAAAATTATTGTATTATGTTGTACCGTTTGGTTCCAGATATATGTACGAAGAATCTTATAGTACGTTTTCACTCTATAGTCATCGCAAGGTTCTTTGCGGAAAATTACAACAAACATAACTTTGTAGTCATTGGATATTTCTATGTTTGTTGTGTTTTTTTTTTTTTTTTTTGGTATAGATGCACAGAACGACTGTTAAATAAAAAGGTATTATAAGAATATTCTCACATGGTTCTGGAACCAAACAGTAGAACAAATAATAGCGTTTTTCGTTATGTAGTGTGACGATGTTGAGTTCTAGAATAAGTAAATCATCTAAAAATGGCGGTATTTCCCCGAAACTAGTTTGGAGAATTAGAAAGAAAAAGTGTTTGCACACACAGTCCCATCCATGTTGCTTTACAGACACACAAACCAACAAAAGAAGAGCTGAAGGTATAACGATAAGCAGTCGTTCGGAAAACAAATGAGTTTACGTCAACAATTGAGCGGATTATTCATTTAGGTTTTATAGTTATAAACATAATAAAAAATAAAATAAAAGTAAAAAAGATACAGCTACGCATCTTAACTTATTGTTATTACAATAATCCCAAGGTCCAAAGCTAGTTTAGGCGTCCAAATTTTCTTTTATATATGTTATTAACAGTTTAGTTCTACTTTTCTTCCTACGCGCCGTAACGTGGGTGCCGCCTTGGCGGTGTTCCGGAAGCTCGTTTCGCCCAAACGGCGGCCACGCCGTCCTCTTTGGTTTCCGTGCAGTCCGCGGCAGACGCCGCAGTCCCCAGGGCGCTGCCAGCCACGGCGTCCGCCTGTCACCCGTGTGTGAGCAAGTCTTGAAAAAATATCAAAGTAAGAGCTGTCAAAGAATTCACTACGGCCTTCGAGCAGTGTTCCATGATCCCTATGACAATAAATTCCTAAGTTTCCAGAATGAGATTTACACTCTGCAGCGGAGTGTGCGCTGATATGAAACTTCCTGGCAGATTAAAACTGTGTGCCGGACCGAGACTCGAACTCGGGACCATTGCCTATCGCGGGCAAGTGCTCTACCAACTGAGCTACCCAAGCACGGATCACGCCCCGTCCTCACAGCTTCACTTCTGCCAGTATCTCGTCACCTACCTTCCAAACTTTGCAGAAGCTCTCCTGCGAGGGAGCACTTGCCCGCGAAAGGCAAAGGTCCCGACTTCGAGTCTCGGACCGGCACACGGTTTTAATCTTCCAGGAAGTTTCAAATTCCTAAGTGTTCCAAAAAGTTAAGCTGATGGGTCTTGGCAACTTAATATAACACGTCCAGGCTTGAATATTTCCGACCATATGTTTGGTGATTAATAAATGTGTGCAAAAGCCAGTTTTGTTATTTGGATGTGTATATTGCTTAAATCGGGATGTAAAAATTCTGCTAGTCTGTCCAGTATATTTCAGGTCGCAATTTTGACACTTCATTTCATATACCGCCGTACCGAGTTGTGTAGTTTTTCTGATTTTATGTAGTAGTTTACATCTGATTGTGTTTTTACATCTTTAAACAGATGCTAACGTCAGTTAGTTTTTCTTGAGATTGTCCCATTACAGGTCATCGCAGCGTATTCTTGATTTTCGCTGGTTGCTTTACTTGTAGCGTCTCTTGCGTTTTATGGAACGTGAATTTTTTGTCTATAGTTTTTCTGTTTACTGCAAGAAGTGCAAAGGTGACTACTGCCTGAACCGGCTGTGTGCCGGCGCTCCCTGTCGGCAGCCACACCGTCGCGGAGTATCAGAGACGCATGCCGTGTAGGCAGAGGGCCTCAGAGCTGTGTGCCGGCCACACAGAGCGCACACGGCGATTGATCTCTGCGCGGCCCGCTCGCCCCGCCTGGCCCCTCCCGTATCGTCGGCGGCGCACTTGCTCGCCTTCCCACGGGCCGCCCACTTCCCGGCGGTGGCCCCAGATCCCGTTGCGTGATAGCCGCCCCTCGCCCGCCTTTTCAACTTACGGCGCTGCGCTCGCATTTATTACCCTCTGTTGCGTTTCCTACACATGTAGCTGGAGCAAATGGCTTTCGTGACAAGTCTGCACTAGTACTAAGTTTTCCACATTTCGGCTGATTTGTGACTTGTCGAAAAGCATATCCCAGGAACTTAACATAGGCGGTACACCGTGCTGTTTCCTTTTTAAATATTTTATTTTACTCTGTATATGCGCCAAAGTTCCAAACACATACTGAATCTTTACTCTAATACGGAAGACGCGCTAGAAGATTTCACCGTGTTACGGCCGTCCGGAGTGGCCGTGCGGTTCTAGGCGCTACAGTCTGGAGCCGGGCGACCGCTACGGTCGCAGGTTCGAATCCTGCCTCGGGCATGGATGAGTGTGATGTCCTTAGGTTAGTTAGGTTTAATTAGTTCTACGTTCTAGGCAACTGATGACCTCAGAAGTTAAGTCCCATAGTGCTCAGAGCCATTTGAACCATTTTTGAACCGTGTTACGACATATCGTCCAATTCTTTGACACCTTTTATGTCACTTCGAAATGTTCAGTATAGATATAACTTAAGTTTTTAGATATCGTGACTAAGCTGTTTGTGGATTAATTATTATACCTGAAGATGGCAGTGAACTGCAGAAACCGATAGTATGAGTTTTATAGTAATAAGGTGATCTTGACTTAGTAAATTACTATACAAATTTATCCTGGGTTTATTTTTTTCTTCATAGCGACCTTTCAGGCTCCTCACACCATGTATTTGCTACATATTGACGTATCAAGTCCATATCATTAAAGAGTTTTCATTAGTGGTATCGGCTTCAGAGTAGACAGCATTAAATGGGAAACTGCTTGGCGTAACATAGCATGATATCATGCCTGAAAAAACTTGTACCCTTGT
Source organism: Schistocerca gregaria (assembly GCF_023897955.1). Classification (NCBI taxonomy): domain Eukaryota; kingdom Metazoa; phylum Arthropoda; class Insecta; order Orthoptera; family Acrididae; genus Schistocerca; species Schistocerca gregaria. The sequence goes on from NC_064924.1 coordinate 520,520,433, forward strand.
TATAAGTTGAAATGAAACTGGAACAGAAATGAAACAAAATTGGAAATATGTACAAGAGAAAATACAAAAAAAGTACAAAAAGTTCTGTTAAACGGGAAAGGTCTTCAACTACGAAAGCTATATTGACCAAAAGTAGATTAGCGATCGGGATAAGTTTTACGTACTCTTCAACTTTTCGTATAAATCTTGTGAAGAACGCAAAATTTATTAGTTGTATGCCACTTTGAAACTTTCCGCGTTATCACTGAGGGCAGTTCCCCTGCCGATGGAATCGAATGCTACCCCTGGTACCAGCTGGTTGCACTCTTTCAAAGCCGGCCGCGATGGTCTTGCGGTTCTAGGCGCTGCAGTCCGGAACCGCGGGACTGCTACGGTCGCAGGTTCGAATCCTGCCTGGGGCATGGATGTGTGTGATTTCCTTAGGTTAGTTAGGTTTAAGTAGTTCTAAGTTCTAGGGGACTGAAGACCTAAGGTGTTAAGTCCCATAGTGCTCAGAGCCATTTGAACCATTTGAACTCTTTCAAAACGTAGCATAGTGTTAGCACCCTACCTGGAGATGAGTTGACACGACAGGACTCCACCTCATTGCCTGCAAGGAAGTACACTACGGTTGGGTGACCGATCCCAACGACCGCATCTAGTTTTCCCGCACTTACAGTTACTCCCCTTACCAATGATCACATTTAGGTGTCCGTTTTTCCCACGTACTATTCCAAACTTGACCGGTCGATGAATACTTTTAAATTGGTTCTACGGAGCATCTGTCAAACACTTAATTGTGAGCTTTAGAGTAACCATGTAGCTGTAGATGCGTATGATCCTGCTTCTCAACAGCAGTGTGTCAGTATTTGGTGTAAATCAACATTTTACCACTTTAGATATCATGTGGTTTTTTTTGGCTAAATGAACAAGTGTCAAACTACACATACAAAGGTCCAAGGTTAAATCTTCAGTCAGGCCTACGATTTTTTGTAGCTTATCGCTTCTGGAAATGGTTTGTTTATATGAAGAAAGCCAAGATCCTCTGTGGTTCGAAATCTAGGTTAAATTGCAGCTCACCCTATAACTGGTTGGGTAAGTCGGAGAAAGAGAAGACATATCACCTCCAACAGATGAATGCTTAACGAAGAATTGGTGTGTCAGAACCAACCTTCATATTAGCACAGATTTATCTTTCTCTCTTAGCTATCATATTGTCGTTCTTGTCTGCTGCATCCACCTGCTTGTTGCTCATAATTCACACCTTTACTGGTACCATGGAATCTCCTCCATAGATGTTGTGGATGAGGAGATTATCCTGTTTGATGTGGACAGATATTGTGCTGAATACTAAACGATAAAGAAGTGATGACTAAATAATATTGTCATGTTGTTTACAAGATCATTAGAGAAAATCACAAACATGGATAGGAGAAAGATGGAGAAGGAAATCGGTTGTGCTGTTTTCAAACTTACGGTCGCACCATTTGCCATAATCGATTTAAGAAAACAATGCGATACCAGAAGCTGGGTGGTCGGACGAGGATGTGAAGCACTCTCCTCCGGAGTGCGTTTTCTGGTATCTTAACTGCGCCTCCTCGCTAGATGCAGCCTACACGAGTTGGAGTGCTTGCTGACATTCAAGTACGCAGACAGAATTCGGACAGAAAGTCGTATTTGAAATTTGTCTTGTTTTACTTATCGAATGTGTGCGTACATGGACCTTATCAAGCATCGTATGCATTGTGCCATGTGGAGTATTCTGTTAACCGTTTTCAGGAACATCGTGTGTGGAAGGTAATACAAAACGCGCATTAAATTTATTTCCGGTGCCGGCAAGCAAGCATCGTAGCTTTGTCGTAGAACTAGTGTATGCAGAGTGCCTGTGCATTCGTGAACCTGCTATGGTGTAGATCCTTTATTAGAAGATCTTAAAGTAAGCACGAACACTGTCTAAAAAGGGGAGAGATGTCACCTTGTAGTGAAAAGTGCTTTCCACGGCTTGGCGTATACATAATATCTAATACCGTGGATAATTCATTCACATCATTCTTAAATTTGCCAGTTCATTTCCGCCATTAGTAGAGGACCAGTGTGTGTGATACCAGCTTAGTTAATACATGATGATTGTTCTGCTTACTTATTGTCTTCATTTTGAACTAAGTGGAGTGTACTTGGGCAAGGTCGGCAATGCAAGATGTGACTGACATAGTGGTGACTTAAAATTGAACAGTACAGCATTGTTAAAATTCTATGTTCACTACAAACATTCTTTGTGAAACACTTCTCCTTCCTGTTTCAGGATCCAGCGAGAAGATAAGAGATGGCAACCGCTTTGCAGATTCAAAGTTTCCGTAATATGGTGAGTGAATGTGAGCTTCATATACGATTTTATTTAGCTATCGTATTTTCAACCGCTTCCGAATGAGTTACGTTGTATCGTAGAACTGCACTCGGTATTCACGATTTCACAACACAGTTTTAAAGAACAAACTGGGCTTACACGACGTTAATGACACCCACTATGTAAATAAGCTCTTGGTTTTTATACAAAACATGTTCATCATCATATTGGAACTTCAGCGATTGTACTTCTAACAGTAGAAATCGCAATTTATTTTCATTCTATGGGAGGTGAGCTGTTCAGGTTACTGGCGGTTATTACGCAGCGGCTCCGAGTACCGGCTTCTAAAATCTTGCTGTGATTATGATTATTTTAAGCGAAACTGGAGAACGAAAATAAATCGCGATTTGGACCGTTACTTGCTATTTCTGGTTACGCCAAAGCGAGGAATTTCGGCGTCCATGCAAGTAGTTTGCTGCTTTAAATGTGTTACAGTGACTTGTAAGTTTCGCCGTTCAGAAGATGCAACGCGACGTGCACTTAGTTTACCACAGCCGCAGCGCAGCCACGGTTGTAACTTACTGTGAGATCTTTGAGCGAAACTACCAAATGGAGACAAACGAAGGTTGCTTCTCAGAATGCAGAAATTCTAAATACAGTCCTACCGTTAGGGCACGAAAATAACTCTGTATTTCCAGTACTTTTCATACAGCATATGCTAAGTCCTCCTATATGGTTTAACGCATAATTTTGCACAATGATTGTACGTATACTTTCAGGGGAATCTGCTGAATTTAACGAATGCTGCAGGTATTTCCTTGTTCTTCGCCACTGAATAGGTATATCTATGGAGAGAGTGGTCATACGCCCGGATCATGATCTTCTTATCAAAATACGTTGGCTTGTGACTTGAGTACGGCGTAAAGTTTGATCGTAAGATTTTTTCTTTTCCTCCTTTGATATTTTAATTTGCATTCGTAACAGCAACACATACTTAACATTGTGCTTACTAATGACTAAATGCGTAAAAACTAGTCAACATGTTTGATATTAAACTTTCGACCTTATGCAACATTTAAAGAACAGCGTTTTACGACATTCAAATAATATTTCTCATTTGACGATATGCGAAATACACTGTGCGGACTAAATGGATATTCCTCCTTGTTACATATGTTCATGCGCATAAAATTACACTTAATGGTCTGTATTAAACAGTATTTGTGCACGCTGCTACTGAAGAACTGAAAATGCGAACGCTGTGTTACGTTAAGGTTGGCGAATATGATGAAGATATCTACGTATGCATATGTATGTATGCATATTCTCAAGGCTGGGATTTTCCTACATGTTGTAATTTAACTGATCGTTATTTCTTTGCTATGCACAGTTGCGTAGCTCCCTGCTGTATCAAGAACTTAACTCTTGTACCGTTAATAACTGCACTGTTGATAATCCCGAATCTGTAACTCCTTTGTAAGAGATAATGTACGGCTGTAAATTAACATCCAGTCACAGCTTGGACGGAATAATGCCTGTTGAGTGTGTATGAATCTAAAGTGGAAATGTGGATGCTGCCCCTGTTCTCGCAAACACTGAAATTTGTATTGTGTTACAGCTGGATACGAGAAGGACAAATTTAAGCGGACATAAGTATCAGAGCAAGCTATTATTATTATTATTATTATTATTATTATTATTATAGTGGTCTGGGGCGCTAACAACGGGTTCATCAGCGCCCTTGCTTGAAATAAATACAGATGAGGTCAAAATCTATTAAATAATACAATAAATTGTAAAACCAAGTTGTATTCACAAACAAGAATTGAATAAACAGCCCTGACATGATGGGGTTCATAAAGACTAACTATAAGTTAGACAAAATACAGCAGAGTAACTAGATCAAATCAAGGATAAAATATCAGTACAGACACAGTTAAACAGAGCAACCTATCTGAGCACAAGAGTGCTCGTTCGCTTATCTCTGCTCTATATTAGTCTCTTACTTTAAACTAGGAGCTGCTTTTTCATTTTTCCGTACAAGCACTACTTCTCTTGATCAGGGCTGGCTTACCAGTCCAGTTTGGTTGTACGTCTCTCCCCACAACCTAATAAACCACTGCAAAGCTACGTTTAGAAAAGCAGATGTACTAGTATTTGTTCACTGTCTGGCACTTTCATACCTCCCCCATCCTCTGTCCTGCACCCTCGATGTCATGCACTGGGCAATACGTTCTGACCCCAGCTCATTTTGGAAGGTGTATGACGTGTAACAACCTCGCACTTTTTTACGCTGTCGCTTTGTTTACCACGAGTATCGATTCAACACAACAGGCTGGCCACATATGGACAGGCAACGGCATAGGCGTGACACTCGGTTGAAACGTAAACTGCAGGTGTGTGCAGAAGGCGGAGGAGCAAGCAGTAAACTGATGCATATGCGACTGGAAAAAAAGAAAATAAAACTAAAAATAAAATTCGAACAGATTTTCTGGAAACGTTTCCTTTGCAGGAACATTTCTAGTTAATTCATTCATTCTCCTGGGAAGCTGCGCCCTCCGTGTTGTGAAAGAGTCGAATGCTGAGCGCTGTGGTCGCAGCGTTGTGTGTGTTTATGTGTGTGTGTGTCACATTATTCACTGCCGCTCATACATTTTCTTACTTGTTCAATCGGGCACTGCGTCTGTCCACGTGAGCACAGCTGGTCCGTGAGTTGCCGGGGCCCAAGCAGGCGGCTTCATCCCTCGTGGCTGACACGGTTAACCAGGCGGCGAGGCGAGAGGGCGTGCCGCTGATGTGAAGTCAATAGCGGCACGTGGTGCTGCTGTTGCTGGCTGTTGGCCGTCCTGCTCGCGACGGGAGGGGCGTGCCGTGGCAGGCGCCGGGCAGCGTCTGCCGCTCTGCTGCGACCTCCTCCCAATCCCTAGCCCTCAAAACTTTCGCCACCTCAACCCCACCTCTGCGCGATAGTGGCCCCAAAAGCCGGTATCAGACTAGTCCCTGTGCTTCTCACTACACGTTGTTTTCCTGTCGTTTAATCGGACATTACACCGTCATGAGCGGCAATAAGTTTTCTTATCCCTAGCGCTCCTCTCCTCTAGCACGGCGTCGGCTTTTTCAGAATTTGGCAAATTTTGTTCTATTATCTGACTTTGTGGCTGGATGACCTTCCTCATGTCACAACCGTCAAGGCAACTTAAGGGAGGGAAGCCGTCTGTGAATCATGGATACTTTCTTGTGCGTGAGATCGTATTTTAACTGTTTGTGTGTACCAGCCCACGGTCTTGATCCGCCTCTTGGATTCGTTCCAGATCTGCCACCCCTCCCCGACTCGGAAGCTAAAGCGCTGCGCGTTACGATATACGAGCAAGTCATTAAACTTTAAACATTTAAGCACTCTAATTAGAAATTGCTGTGCAGAAATCGAAAGAAATTCAGTATCTGGAGAGAAAAAAATCGCCGTGATATAGAGGCCTCTACTGATACTTCAGATAACGGAGGAAGGCAGCATTGCTGTGCCTTACGTTCAGCGAATGATGCCCACTAGGGATGTGCACGTTGTGTTTCAGGACGGTTAGTAAATATTTTAGGAGGTTGTCTTACAGACTAATTCGAATAAATCATTCTACATAGTACGTACGTAATTTTTAATGGTTGCGGAGATACAGACGATTACAGGGAAACGTTTTCACTTCGTGTACTGGTCAATCCGTCTGTTACGGAGTTATTTATCAATTGTCATTGGTGCGACGAAAACACAGATGCCTGTGTTGCGTTATCGCATCCTCTTGCAGGGACCCATTACTAGACTTTCTTGAAAACAACATTCAATAAATGGTGCCTATAAGAATTGGTATGTTCTTTCAGTAAGACGGTGCCCTCCCACATTCTAGTCGCAGTTGACGCATCACATAAATCTAAAATTCCCAGGAAGTTGGATCAAAAACGGTTCAAATGGCTCTGAGCACTATGGGACTTAACTGCTGACGTCATCAGTCCCGTAGAACTCAGAACTACTTAAACCTAACTAATCTAAGGATATCACACACATCCATGCCCGAGGCAGGATTCGAACCTGCGACCGTAGCGGTCGCGCGGTTCCAGACTGTAGCACCTAGAACCTCTCGGCCACGTGGATGGATCGTCAGAAATCGTACCGTACTGTTTGTTTTCCGCCAAGTTCCTCGGACTTTACTCCTTCAGATTTTTGCGTGTGGCGATGGCTGATTGGCGAAGTTTACAAAGAAAAAGTAAACAAAGAAAACATATTGATCGTTCGGATTACGCAAAGTGCTACCCCCACAAAAGAGCGCCAGAACTGTCTCAGAAGAGCTACAAATCGTGTTGTCAGAAGATTCGAAAGGATGTTGAAATCGGCCGTGGAATTCATGAAAATCAACTTTGGATTTTATCATTTGTTTTCGCTTAACACCCTCCGTGAGTATCTCTTTGGGTTACATTCTAACGACTATATCTCTGTTACCTACGGAAATTGATTACAAGTTATGACGCACTTTCTCCACCATCATCAACACAAATCATTAGTTATTTGCCTTCTGCTGGTGGATAAAAACCACCTCTAGAGTTTTCTTCGCATTAAATTCTCCAAATAAAACCATCCATGTTGTTGATGCATTTTTCTGATGTTATCTGACCACCTTCCACTCTTAGCAACCCAACAAATAATGTTCTACTATCCCTTTGCCTGGCTATTACGTATGCTGTCCACCTCACTTTGACACAGCAGATGAGGAAGATCAGCGATTGGCTGGCGGTTATGCCTTGCCACACCACTGTCCGGAATGAAATGCCGGTCATGAATTTATTTTAATCGCGCATTCCTCTCTGGTCTGTATGCTGATCCATTTGTTTTTTTTTCTGTCTCTACTAGTAGTTTCCAACAAGAATCTTTCTATTGCCTGCTGAGCAAAAGTCAGTGTCTCACTCATGCAAATCGGAAACGGTAATACACACCATTTCAGATACAGTGGATCCGTAGATTTAAAATCCCTTTCTACTGTAGTAAAGGTTCACCACACCATTTTTGTTGCTTCAGCTGACCACCGAATCGTTGTTTTCAACTGCCCTAAACTCAAAATTCTTTAAATGGTTCTATATGTTTCAGATGTATGTTTATGGCTTGGTTTTCACATTATGCTTGATTCTGGAGAGTACTTTCAAATTTAACCTATTAAATTCTTCTGTTCGTTGTCTAAATGTAATGGCTCCGGGGGAAACAGTACTGTATCTTCAGTGAAACGAACGTGGTTAGCGATTGTTCCGTTAACACATATTCGTCCTTCATTTTCCCATTTTTGGGGACTTGATTTAGGGTTTCTGGCAATAGTTTTTGTGCTGTGGGAAGTCGTTACCGTATTCAGTTGCCAATTCTCAGTTTGTCACAATCCGGAAGAAGTATGGAAAATGATTGGTATGTACATTCTTCAGTATACAAACATAGATTGAATCAATAATGTGTTTCTCAAGAGGTATTTGCATAGAACTTGTTGAAGCTCTTTCAAAATTTATGAGCCCCAGTGAAAGTGGCAATTCGTATTCAGTGGTCATCTAGGTACTTTTTATAACTATCTGACTCAGGTATCGACTTTTTGACTGATGTGTGAGTAGGGATAGTATCGTCAAATAAGAAAGCATTATCTGTAGCTGAGAGAGTAGTCGCAGCTCTCTTCCACTTCTGTCGCATGTTTACTGCCACGTGGGTGTACGCATAAGCAGTACAATTCACGTTTCACGGGTTTTCGGTCCTTCCGGAATGAGAACGCCATAAAGGAAGCACTCAAAGACCGTGACGAGGTCATTTCTCTGCCAGCACCTTTCGTTGTAGGATTACTAGTCTAGCAAGCTATGAAGCCAAGCTTCTCAGAAGTTTGGAAACAATGAGAGAGGTTCTAGCAGAATGAAATTGTGAAGGCGGGTAGAGAGTAATGCTTGGATAGCTCAGTAGAAATTATATATGAAGTGAGTTAATCGAGTATTAACATATAACGGGCTAACTAGAATCTCTATGCAAAGGTTCAGGATTTAACACGAGATTATCAAGCATAATGACAATACTTCGTCATAAACATGTTCGCAGCCATTCCGCGTATCCGTTGGCGAAGCACCGATGAAATAACTGCTTTACATTGATGCATTCGAGTGGCTATGTTCTCGCTAGCAGTCGTCGCTAAATAGCGATCGAGTGGCACTGGGCGTGGGGGAGGGTTCTCCAGTCAGAAACAGACGGAAATAGTGCATAGTATTGTTGTATGCTTCAGCTACTGTGACATACATAATCAGATATTTACGTCGGGGGAAAAATAATTAAATAGACAGAATGAGGAATGTACGAGTAGGAGAGAGAAGAAAGCTGGTGGAAATTATAAGAATGTGGGAACATCTTGGCTGGGACATGTGTTACAAGGAAATTTCGTGCAATGAAGGGTGATCGGAGGACAAAATTTCAGGAATTGGAGGAAGGGGAAGAAAGGGGCTCGGTATGCTGGAAGATATTAAAATGGACGAAGCTGCCAGCAGCTCGAGGAAGCAGCGCAGAAGAGGGTAAATTGGTGAGCGTCATGTTGATACTTGTATGTGTTGCAGCGTGGTCACAACTCCTGCAGAATGATGTGTGTAGGAGGCTGTGCAGATGCGAACTTCCAGTACCGCGGCGAATGCCGAGTTGAGAAAACATTTCCTATCATTAGACGATTGCCGCCCAGATGTTGCTCGTGGTTAGCGGCAGCGGAATGCTGAGACAGGCTGACCGCAACTGGCAGCGACGGCGGCCTTGATGACCAGGCAACTGGCGTGGGACTACAGACACCCCGCGTCGAATCCAGGGCCCATGAAGACTGGCCGGAGTGTCAGCCAATCGGACGAAATGAGAGTCCTCGCCTCTGCGGTACCAGTTCGAAGCACGGATCAACCGTTAGGGCTGATTGATGGATCGTAGGTCAGCAGCTTCGACCAATCAACGGTTCTGCTCGATGAAGTTCTAGCTGCTTTGGCTGCATATCGAAGTGACCACTAGCGCGGAGACGGCGTCGTACGGAAACCCGGGGCCGATGGCATGAACATACCAGCTTCCCCTGGCCGGGTGTGTTGTGACGGGAGCATGGTTCCCATCATATAGCCGGCTGCTGAACATTGCCTTTATGTTTCAGCATGAAACAGACCGGCGCGCGGTTACGGCAGATCATCACGTTGCAGAGCACTGTACCAGCGCCCAACTGCAAAATTCCACATGTGGCTGGCAGCTGTGGCCGGTCGCACGCCTATGCCGCAACACAAGACAGATATTTCAAAGAAGAAAAGTTTCGTTATATATTGGAAATGGTAATTATCCCTGTGTAGGATAAGGTACTTTCACACTTATTAAAAAATTACCTGGCTATTATGCCTTGACTGAGTGAGTTTCTTATAGAAACCCAACATTTCGTCCCTATCTCCGGATGACATCTTCAGGGGGAGGTGGTTTGAAGGTTCTGCGGATGTCTGAATGACACAGTCGCTCGGTAGTGATTACAGTAGAAGTTAATTTGCGCGTGCTACCGCGGAGAGGTGTTACATCGCGATTTTAAAACTAGAACGCAGTTGGCCGTTGCCGGCCGCGTTGGCCGTGCGGTTCTAGGCACTTCAGTCCGGAACCGCGGGACTGCTACGGTCGCAGGTTCGAATACTGCCTCGGGCATGGATGTGTGTGATGTCCTTAGGTTAGTTAGGTTTAAGTGGTTCTAAGTTCTAGGGGACTTATGACCTAAGATGTTAAGTCCCATAGTGCTCAGAGCCATTTGAACCATTTTTGATCAGTTAGCCGTTGTCGGTTGCTATTGCAACGGCCCCACGGTGGAGGGCTGTTGCACAACTACAGCAAGCCCTGGAAAAAGTAGGAATTACAGAATACCGTCTAGTTATGGAGACGTGAACATGAGTACTACACAAAGGTCGGGGGGGGGGGGGGGGACGACGACATACTAGCAACTGTAGTAGGGGAGCAATACAAAAAAAATGGTTCAAATGGCTCTGAGCACTATGGGACTCAACTGCTGTGGTCATCAGTCCCCTAGAACTTAGAACTACTTAAACCTAACCAACCTAAGGACATCACACACATCCATGCCCGAGGCAGGATTCGAACCTGCGACCGTAGCAGTCGCACGGTTCCGGACTGCGCGCCTAGAACCGCGAGACCACCGCGGCCGGCGAGCAATACATTGCTCAGCTGTTGCGGAACGCGCCTTTCAGCTAGGATGCCAACATAATAGATATGATAAGACACGGGTCCTGGTTGCCAAGAGCAGATACTACGATACGATAGGATATTGAGAGGGATGATAGAGATTATTAGATACAACCGGATGGAGTGTACGAAAGTGAATGTAACTGGATTCCGGCGCTGAAATAGATGTTTACAGCTCTAGGACGACAGCTGTAGCGGACTACACCAACTGACAGCGGCCAATTGCCGTCGAGTTTCGAAAACATGTGGCGTCACGTTGAAGTCACTTTTCCGTGCGGTAGCAGGTAATTTTAATGTCAGTAGTGAGCCAGGTCTGAACAGAGCCGTACCGAAGTGATTGGCACCTCTGTCAGATTTGCCAAAGCTGCGACCCCTCCTCCCCGTAAAACTTATTTTAGCAAATTGCATGTTTTGAAAATTACAAATTATAAAAATCATCAATAAAATTGAAAGTAAGCAATATTTATATCTTATAGTTTATGAGAGCTACTGTACACTGGTTTTAGTATGATATTTAATACAGAACAGAAAATTCATTAGATCCTCATAAATTTTCATGCCGCATAAATTATTAATTAGAAATGAAAGGGGCTGTATTTAAGAGAGCAGGAAATATCCCTTTCCAAGAATTGTGTTGTCGTTATGATTTTACTTTGCATTTTCTCGTAACGACCTTCGCACAATCATTGATTACGTCACTGAAATCAGCTTAGGAGCTGTGTCGTATTCTGTTGACGAGCCAGCTGCTTTCACCCCTGCTCAACCATCCCGAGACGGCGTTTACACCATGTTTCGGAATGCAGTTGCTATCATTGTCATAGATATCCTCAACAGCATTTCAGTGTTTGGATAAACATCTTTTAACTCGTACATTGAAGAAAAAACTTCAAGATATCCAAATGGGGAGCCGGGTCGGTGTTCATTAGGTTTTTCACCTGAAACTTGAAAGCAGCAATAGATCGCTGTTCAGTAAGTCAATTGTATTTGGCACGATAATGAGCATAAAATTTTTCAAGATAAGATACAGAACATTGATTGAAGTCGATTTCTGACAAGAAATTAAAGTTAGACTAAATTATGAGAGACACGTGACGTCTGTTTTCATTTCACGTGTTATTAAATGCAATACTCTGAATCACTCTACCTCTGTCTCGCTCGTCAGTCGGCAAAAATGGGAAAGAAGATTCAGCATCCGCTCGCTGACTTTCAAGAGCCTACAACACTGTAACAAAGTAGCAGCAGGAACTCCATTGTTGAACACGAGCGAGCTGAGTATCCGAGAGCTGTGAGAACCAAGCGCATTATTGGATCTTGAACAATGTTGGGGATAGACAAGTCTGGTTGCTAGTAGTCGTTTCTTCGTGATGCTGTTTGGACGCAAGGGCACTTTCGACGTACGAGTGGAAAAAAAAAGTGCGTGCTTTTACAGCGGGCCGAGGGGAAAGGCTTTTTCTCGTAGGCAGAAGATAGGAACTCGATGGGTACAGTAATGTGGCGGTTGGCAGATCGGGTTGCTGGGGGCGGAGGAGACAAGCCCGGCCCCCACACGACGGAGGAGCAGGGATAGGACGCTGCTACCTCGAGCAGACCACCCACCTTCGCTGTGATTCGTGGTTCTGCAGAAGCACGAGTCACACGTAGAGGAAAAAATACTTAAATGTTGTTCACAGTCGGAACTGAAATCGTCTTATATATTGACATACTTAATAAGGACAATAATTACGTACACTAATTGCGTGGAAAGTAAATAGAGAAGTACAACACAGTAACGCAGCTACAACAATGGCTACATCACGCCGTGCTGTCAGATGGATGACACTGGCTGAGCCGAAAACAAATGATCACCGACGGAAGCTCCCGATTCTGGACTAGGGAGCTCATCGGCGACCTTAAAGTTAATACGCTCTAGGAGACCTCAAGTATCTCTCCCGGTCAGTTCTTAGTCACCCTTTTTTCTCGGTCAGTTTTTGCGGCGTTCTGCGCACGTGCCCCCGAAAGGATCCCATCTGGACACCTACTCGAAACGGTACTGAGTGCGAATCGGACATTCGTAGAAGCTACAACCCTCCTCGAGCACATTTCTCTGCCTCGTGATGACTGGGTGTTGTGTGATGTCCTTAGGTTAGTTAGGTTTAAGCTGTAGGTGACTGATGACCGTAGATGTTAAGTCCCATAGTGCTCAGAGCCATTTGGGCCATTTTTTCCCTCGAGCACAGGTGGTGACGGAACGTTGGAGTTTTCAAATAAATTCATTCGAGCACGTTATAATAGTCCGGAGAGTTTTAATTAAGTGTGGCAGTTGCGGTCGTGAGAGTTTGCATTTCACAATGATGTACCTAGTTGCTGGCGGAGGTACTCGAGATGACACGAGTTGGCGGACGGCCTTATTGGCTTGTTTACGCGCGTTCGTCTTCCCGTGAATGTGCGAGTAGGCGGCGGCCCGCCATCCAGCCAGCCCGGTCCGCACGTGAGGCGGCCACGTGAGCGCCGCCACACGCTTCGGGTAACGCGAGCCTACAAACAAACAGGCGCCGTGCGCAGCCTGGAGGCGACACAGCCCGGACCCGCAGCCGGGCACCGGGACGGCTCGGGACGCGACGCGCTCCCTGCCGGGTGGTCACTGCCAGCCGGCGCACTTGCAGCACGACGAAATGTTAGATACTGCGCGGACGCAGCACAGTAGCAAGAATACGTGGTTAGATTTGTTCGCGATTTGACTCTACACGGGGTGCGAAATTTGGTACGCACAGTCGCCCCCTCAGGTAGCAACAATCCACCTGGGCGTAGAGTCGAACTGACTTCGAGCGGCAGGTACGAATACATCATTCCAGGATGCTTTGGCTCCATCACAGTTCATCAGTCCTACTGGTCGGCCAGTCTTCCGAAGACCTGTCACCGGATGTCCGGTTGAGAAACCAGGAAAACGTGCAGGCCAGGGAAACACCCTTTGTATGGAGGTAGGTCAGGGCAGCACGGGCAACATATAGTCTTGCGACACGGCGTTGAAAGATAATGCAACGGGGACCTCGAAGATGGGGCAGAGCAGCTTTTAACGGGTCATACATGTGACGGCTTCTGTCGAAACCAGTAAACCCCTAACCCCGATTTTTAAAGAATCCAAGTCCCATGCATAAAACGTCATAAGACATTAACTTTGTGTGGTGCAATGACATAATGCTGCAGGTACACTCAGTGGTCTGTGTGGATATTTTCTGCAAAATGCGCTGCGAAAACATTTAAAGGAATTGGTTAGAAACTACGGCATGCACACACTTAATTCAACATGTAAACGACACTACAGATATTCGGATTTAGATTATGACGATGATGTGACGCAGACGAATAGCGAAATTCTGCACGACCAGGTGAAGTGTCGGAACATCGATGCTGTCGATGACCTCCTGAGTGACTGCTTTCAGCTCAGCATTGGTTTTGGGATTTTTGCTGTACACCTTATCTTCCACATCTCGTCGAAATCAGGGTCACTTTGGATAAGGGGGATGAAGACATCTTCCAAAACCTTCACGTGCCGTCCGCTAGTCACCGTGCCACAAAGGAATATCCCACCAATTATGCCGTGACTGGACACTGCACACCACACAGTCGCCCTTTGAGGGTGAAAGAGTTCTCGATCGCGAAATACTGTTTCTCAGTCCCCCAGATGCGCCAATGTTGCTTATTGACGAACCCATCCAAATGAAACTGGGCTTCATCGCTAAACCAAACCGTAAGCAGCCAACAGCGCAGTGTGAACGTCATAACGCAAACCGTTCAAAAGTTATGACGCTTTTATTTCACATAGTTCAACAATTGTCACCACGTAGCAGTAAAGAAGTAATAATTAACACGTCATGCCTACTTCTGGGGTTTTAGTGGGTCAAAGGCGAAAATGTAGTAAGCGATAAACTTTATTTCTTTCGTCATTTTGTGAGTGTGTGGGATGGGGGGTGTCAACGAGGAAAAGTTTCGTAAAGGTGTGAAACATTTCCGCATTGTGAATTTCGGTGCCTCGAGGCATGCACACTGGTTCTGCTGTATTAGTTGATTTTCTGTGTAAACCTTTAACATAATATCATAGTTCTTTCTGAGGATATTAGCATGCGATTCTAAGTTTTTGATTTCAGTCGATATCTGTGTAAAATATCGAAAATAATTTTTTTGTTGCCCCTGGAAACTGTTATACAGGTAGCCGCAAACGGCGACTGTGCACCGTTTCACCCGCCGAGTGGCTAATTAATGTAGTTTACCGACTATGCGAAACAGGGGTGATAGCGTTGTGTGCCTAACGGCACTCACAACATCTGGATAGGTCCCGGGCGCGTGTGACGATGATATATAGAACCTAGTAGCGTCCCTTCCCCTCGGATCCTCCACTCACGGACACGTCCATCGTGATGCTGTATGCTCCACCAGGGATTCGTCTGAAAAGACGACGTGGTGTCACTAAGGTAGAATATGGGTTTAAATATTAGTAATTCACCTCTGGAGTTATTTGTCGGGAATGAAGCTTTGTACTCAAGTGAAAGGTGCACGGTCAACAGTTAAGCCAAGAAGCTTTCGTAATGTGGTGCTACAGAAGAACACTGAAAATTAGACGCATCCTGAGGCATCAATGAATCGTCGGTTTGGTAATGGTGGCAATTAGGGGGGGGGGGGGGGAGGGGGAGAGGCGTAAAAATTGTAGAGTGAGACCAAGGCTTGACCACCGTAAGGAAGCTGGAATGGAATGGATATAGGAATGCAGAGGACAGACTAACGTGAAAAACTGAAGACCTCAACAAGAACACTAGAAGATAGTTATTACGGTTCAAGGAAGCGAGGGAGACCGTAACATGTTTCAGACGTAGATGATAAATAGTCCTGTAGTGACTGGCGTAATGTAAAAAATAATTTTCTCCTTCCGGACTGCTATGCACTGTGTGTGAATAGTATTAACAGTCTTTAGTACTTTGATTTCTCCCCTCTGCGTATTAGTTAGGTTTTTTAGATCACTTAATGTCTACATGCGTTCCATGATTAATTGGATTTGTTACAAGTCTATGAGCCTAATGTATAAACAACAGATCGAGAAGTAGGCTTAGGAAGATAGTACACGATGAGCCGAGGAAGTACGGCCAATGATAATAGCTTGCTGTGAACTGCCGGCGCTCCGGTAGCGTGCGTGTCCGCTGGAGGGTAGGAGGGATACTGCTCGACTTTCAAAGCATCCATCGACATGCAATTGCCCGCGGCCATCGAGCGTTGGCTGCCCTGAGGCTGAAATTCAGGAAGGCAGGCGTGGACTCTTATCCATATTCATGCGCGAACATACTTGCTGTTCTGTGCGGTGTTTCCAACATTGCAGGTCTAATCATTCCGTTACGACACGACCATATACCACGGCTGAAATAATGAATGTCTCTATGATACATTTTAATCCGTTTGCTCCGTGTTTTATTTCTCTAGTATGATAATTGAATTATGTGTATCAGAATGTTCTTAATGGAGTATTTGATTGACAAATGAGGAACACTGAATTCTCAAATTACTCGTTGGAGTATTCTTTTACTGTGCAGAATAAACTATGTTGAAGTTATTGTAAATAGGCTTGGAAGAAAATATGTGTGAACTATTAGCCGGATGGAGTGGCCGAGCGGTTGTAGGCGCTACAGTCTGGAACCGCGCGACCGCTACATCCGTAGGTTAGAATCCTGCCTCGGGCATGGATGTTTTTGATGTCCTTAGGTTAGTTAGGTTTAAGTAGTTCTACGTTCTAGGGGACTGATGACCTCAGAAGTTAAGTCCCATAGTGCTCAGTGCCATTTGATTTTTGTAAACTATTAGACATACAATACAATAACTGGAGGCAAACATAGACCATTAAATTATTTAGTAATACTCGGCGGATGCCAGATAAATTAATACCATCGCTAAAAATTAAAACGGACGCACGTCTATACCAGTGAACAAAACAATCCGTTGCAGAAATGTGGTCAGCAGCTAACTAAAGGATTTGTCCACTTGGCGTACGACAACTAATGTACTATCCGTGTTTTATCCATTACATTCACGGTGGTCTCCTTCCCCAAACAACCAACCAACATTCACGGCGATGTACTGCAGTCCTCCTCCGCTTCTGATTCTTTGCTGCCGATAGATCAGGACGTAGTTATATACAATGACGGAAGAAAAATCGCAATACCAAGGAGTTGTGCGGCAAAAACGGAAGTTGGTGTACGCGATCCTAGTGGTGTGTTGGGGGTTATGGGCGCTCAACATCGAGGTCATCAGCGCCCTACGCGATCCTACATTTGGAAAATGACTCCTGTTTAAATTTCGCGCCAGTCGCATTAAAGTGGCACTAGTTCACTGACTTTGAACGAGGTCGTGTAATAAGGCTACGAGAAGCTGGATATTCCTTCTGCGATATTTTAGAAACTCTTGGCGGGAATATAGATAGCCATTGTACATGGTTACTGGCAGTGGTGGTCACGAAAATGTACGGTCGCAAGTAGACCAGAATCCGGACTGCCGCCTGGCGCTAACGAGAGGGAAGACCATCGTGTTCGGCGTGTGGCTCTGGCGCATTGTATTGCCTTACTGCCTCTGCAGCAGCAATTTGAGCAGCAGTTGGCACCACAGTGACACAACGAACTGTTAGAAATCGGTTACATCAAGGACAGCTCCGAGCCAGATGCCTTGCAGCGTGCATTCCATTGATCCCAAAGCAGCTCCATTTGCGACTTTAGTGGTGTCAAGCGAGAGCTCATTGGAGGGCAGCATGGAGGCCTGTTATGAAGAACGCTGGTTTTATCTCGGTGCTGACGGCTGTGTGTAACATTATGTGATTGCCTTATTATTTTAAATCATTCACTAATCGAGCAGTCGCTCGGCAACAGCTACAGTTAGCAAATAATGTTGCGAGAATGTAAAAGGTGAACGACCTCTGACGTAACTTATTTATTGTCGAAGCGCCGTCAGAGATGCAGTGAGTTACGGACTTTGAAAACCGCGGCGCGAAAAACGGACAGAAGAAGAACACTTTTACACATTTCTTTTTTTTTTATGTACGAGATATTCTCGATGAACAGTTACTCATTCTTCTCTTGTCTCTTGTGACTTGTGTCGGACGCGCATGTCTTGCCGCCGTATAATTATCGTTAAAATAATAATATTTTAGTGTAAAGTAAAAGTGCAATACTGCATAGCAGTAAATTTATTGTGCGACGTGTGTGTGAAAACGTTAAAGGAATTATTGTCATTACCAGAAGAGAAGTGCCAGTCAAAACGGCATCCATGTTAAATCTTTCATTGCAGTGTAAGTTCTTCTATTAATTGCCATAAATTCAGATTTAAATGGAATTGGTGTATGGACTATTTATTTAGTGTAGAATCTATGTCTCACTCCTTCATGAAGTTATTTAATTTTCTTTATGTTTCTGCCAAATAGAGAGTTCACAGTCACGAATTCTTTCGTCGAAATCGGACGGAAGTTGTATGCGGCGAAATATTTTCTCCGCGCCACATTCTACTGGTAAATGCATGATAAACTACGGTCCCTTAGGAAATTCATGTTGAGCTATCCAAAAATAATTATATTTTGAATAGGCATTTACTCTCCTCTGCAATGCAACTTCCGACTGATCAGACGATCCAACAGGAAACAGCCGTACACGGTCGGCGTTCGCAAATATATTTTCACCGTTGGTTATAGCTATATGTTGCAGCATAAAAGAAACATATTGTTATAATTAGTGACTACGAACGGGGACATTTATAACTGTATGTTTATGTATACACATTACGTAAACATATCGTTATAAGGCCTGTTACGAAGAACGCTGGTTTTATCTCGGCGCTGACGGCCGTGTGTAGGTTAGAAAGCTATGTGCTAGACACCCTGTACCACCACCTGGAGTTACGGCGTCGGCTGCGATTTCGTTACGGCGTCGGCTGCGATTTCGTTTGATAGCAGTAGCACTCTAGTGGGTAACCCACGCACCGTGACTGCAAATTTGTACTTAACGCTGGTGATTCGACCTGTTGTGCTGCCATTCGTGAACAGCATTCCAGGAGGTATTTCAAACAGAATAACGCTAGCTCACATACTGCAGCTGTAACCCAACAGCCGGCCGCGGTGGTCTCGCGGTTCTAGGCGCGCAGTCCGGAACCGTGCGACTGCTACGGTCGCAGGTTCGAATCCTGCCTCGGGCATGGATGTGTGTGATGTCCTTAGGTTAGTTAGGTTTAAGTAGTTCTAAGTTCTAGGGGACTAATGACCACAGCAGTTGAGTCCCATAGTGCTCAGAGCCATTTGAACAATTCTTTTTGTAACCCAACATGCTCTGCAAAGTGTCGACACGTTGACTTGGCCTGCTTGATCAACAGATCTGTCTCCAACCGAACACATATGGGACATCATCAGACAACTCCAGCGTTATCCACAATCAGCGTTAACCGTACGTTTACTGAACGAACAAGTGCAACAGGCATGGAACTTCGTTCCACAGACTAACATCCAGCATCTGACAACACAAGGCATGCAGGCTTGCCTTAAACATTCTGATGGTTACACCGGTTATTAATGCACCAGCATTTCACATTTGCAATGGCTTATCTTGCGCTTACACTAACCCGTGATCTTGCAATGTTAATCACTTAAATTTGTTATTTAGTAAATGTATTCTCGAAATTTCATTACTCTACATTAATTGTTTTTTGGTGTTGCGACTTTTTTTCGTTAGTGTTTTCAAACTATTGAAAAATTTTAGTACGATCAACAAAGGTCCTGCTGCAGTCGAAAATTTGATATACTACGAAAAATCGTTTCCCAAAAGTTAACTGAAGCAACCTTTCACATTATCCGTCATTGTTAGTATTCTATACAGCTGACCACTACATTACGTGGTGTATATACACTGTTTTATAATTGTAATGGTGAAAAAAGGAGTGGCTATTCATGAATTTCTTATATATAGCAGCACAATTAAAGTATTGACGATAACGTGGAATTTTAATAGAAGTTGGAAGGGGAACACATTTTTCATAATGTAATTAAACATCAGAAATTTACAGAATTGTGTTAAGACACTCTCGTAAGATTAAAGAATCTAATCATATATTGTAATATGAAATTAACAAAGTAAAGAAGAAAATCCTTTAAATATGGCATTACCTACTTGCAGACTCCTTTGAAGACTAAAAATATTGCTGCGCGAATTTCGACAGGTTTGATAGCACGCTTCTCTCTGAAGATGTGAAAATATTTGTCAGCACGGCGGTAAAGCGAATTATCTCATGGATCGCTTAAAACAACGGCAATATTCAACATTTTTTTTATATTTGCGATGTCGAAAATGAATACCGTCAGAGAACCAGCAGTGAATATTGGGTTTCGCCGTCGCAGAAATCTCTGTTCCCTTTGCATTTCTCTTGACATCTGATAATGAAACGAAGAAAATGCAGAGTACTTCAAGCGCAAAGAATACAGTGTGAAGAAGATTGATGTGATGACAACGAAGGCAATGGTGGTAGAAACTAACCTGAGGTAAGAACGTGGCAGACAGATAAGAAGTAAATGCTTATCGTCTGCTACAGCATTAAGAACCAGCGACTATACCAGGAAGTTACTTTCTGATTTCTAAATCACGTGATAGCAAAGCTCGCTCAATAATTGCAGAACAAATTCACAACTCTCTTTTACTCGCTCAATCCTCTAACGGAACGTGAGTTAGTTATGACGAAATATGGAAATGCACTATGCGATACTCGCTCAATCCTCTAAAGGAACGTGAGTTAGTTATGACGAAATATGGAAATGCACTATGCGATACTTGGAAGAGCTTGGTTACACAACAATGAGATATTTTAAAACATCAAGTACTATAACGCTTCAGGTTGTATTATGATAAGCTTCACATCTTGTGAAGCAACATCGCTGCTGGAATATTCTGCGGGGAGGTGGTGATAAATAGACACTCACCAGTTCTAAATTTTTTCATTTGTTCTGAGTGTGCGTCAATATATGATGGCCTTTTCGACGCGACGCAAAATTCTGTTCTTTCTTCACTAACAATGGGCCGAGTGACAGCTTTTATATATATACCGTTTGTATGTGGGGAGTTAAACTGCGACACGAACTTGGGTCCACGCATTTTGTGAGCAATGCTGTACGAATCGCGCCATCCATGCATGCTTCGCACACCGAACGAAAACTTCTTCTCTGAAGATCATTCCCCTTCCTCTCAAACTCAGTACCATCATTCTGTAAAATTAAAGAAGAGCGGGCTTGTCAACAACTTAGCAGTATTCTTCGGTTTTATCTTAATCCATCAGGATATTGTTGGTTTCGCTGCGTAGCTAAATAAGTGTAATGTTTAAGAGCGCCGGCCGTTGTGGCCGAGCGGTTCTAGGCGCTTCAGTCCGGAACCGCGCTGCTGCTACGGTCGCAGGTTCGAATCCTGCTTCAGGCATGGATGTGTGTGATGTCCTTAGGTTAGTTAGGTTGAAGTAGTTCTAAGTCTAAGGGACAGATGGCCTCAGATGTTAAGTTCTATAGTGCTCAGAGCCATTTGAACCATTTGTTTAAGAGCTAACTTAAACATATCGGTGCTCCAAATTGTCTCTGTTTAAACCTGGTTTGCTCATATGCTGACGGAAATGGGAAGTGTTACACCTTGAAGAACAAGTCAGATATTTATCAAACTTAGGGGGCATGTTCATCACGTATCACGTACTAATTTATTATACTTCCATCGCCCTCGGAACTGCTGTCATTCATCATCAGTACGAGGCCTAGGTTTTGACATGGTAACAAAGGCTTCCGGAAGTGATCTGGGGGAATTTCGTTGCCACGCCTGAAGCACATGCTGTTTCAGTTCATGGAGTTTGCTGGTTGGAGGCTAGTGTGAAAGTATGTCTCCCATCACATCCCAGACCCGCTCTTCGGGTGAAAAATCAGGGGACCGGGCAGGCCAGCCGAGCAGGACCTTGTGGTTTGAAGTACATTGTGGGGCCTTGCATTCTCCTGTCAGAATATGCCGTTTGGTACCCTGCTCATGAAGAGTATGACAGCAGGGTTAACCATTAATGCCTCATACTGGCAAACAGTCAGCCTCAGTTCAACAATTACCAAATAATTACGTTATTGTGACAGGGGTTCACAGTCATGGAAAATTTTTTGAATAGCGTCGGGGACGCCTTTGACTGTAAAACTTGAGCTGTGGAGTTTCCGTTAATACGGTGAACATGTACAGTGGCTTGCTGTCATTTCTATAAGATAAAAATGATAACTTTAAGTTTCCAGTATATTTACTTGATGATAACACATATACATGTCATATATCTTTTTTAAAGTTTTGTCGTGTGCTGAAGCACAATTTTCGTGATACACTCTTTGATAGTGGTCACAAAATCAAAAATACATTAATGGATTTTACGAATAACTAGTGTTACACCCAAGCTGACCGTGAAGTTCTTTAAAAAGTTAGAAAAGGAGCCGTGCTGCCGTATCCAATAATTCCAGGAATTGCAGAGGTATGGGTCTCCTGTGACCTTTCACCAAATCGTATACGGACACATCAAGATGGTTTTCGGTGGCTTTCGGCTTCCGTACCACAATGTATGCAAGTGCGTATAGGTGCCTGTGGGGACCACACCCCATATTGATGCTGATCATGAGCATCAGTTCCGAAGGGGATGAAAGTTTAAGCATTTAATAACCGTTATGGGTTGAAGATCTGCAGAGTGTGTGGGAAATATCGGACTGGTGCTTCGTGGTGTCCACTTTCAATATCTGTCAATGTATCAACTTACAGTCAGCCATATTCTAGTTCTTGGATATGTCGAGTGGATAGTAGCGCTTCGTACATGGGGGACGCGTGGGTGCTGTACGGCGTTACTATCACCTTTCCGCCGCTGTCGTGTTTATGCCTGTTTTATACAAATACACAGCTCTTATCTCCCTCTAATTACCCTGTATAAATTCTGACAATGTTGCGGGCCACGCTATCGTAGGCCAGGCGTGACGTGTATTCTGAGTGTTCTTGTCGCCTGCGTTGATCGCTACTGGGCTGACTAAACAGAACCCGCCTTCACCTCATCTGGCGAGCACCAGTCCGTCGCCTGTGGTCCTCATAAATAGTCCGCATCGTGTTTTCATTCGTTTTGTTCCGAGAAAAAGTCATTCTTTTATGTCCATTTCCTATCGGGCACCATCAAAAAAATGTAAAGGTTCTATGTACTCGTTTCACAGACCAGTTTCGTTGGGAAATGATGTACCAACGCGTATAACTCGCAAGTCCCTGTCCCATACATGGCGGTCGTTACTTTGAACCAATGTTAGTCCCCCCTTTTTCTTTTCTATTGGCATTTGACTGTGTCTCTATAAGAGCCTGTATTCTTTCATATTTGTCATAACCCCTATATGCGATGGAAGGAGCTCTACCTGGTACACTGTCACTAATACACAACACTTCGCGAAATTAACACCTTCGGTCACACTCATTGCCAATAACCCCAACCACTGGAACAGAACTCCAGAATAGGCCGCACTAGATCTTGTATACCGTTTTCTTATCAAATGAAATGTCGTCCCCAAAATTCTGCTAACGAATCTACCTTTTCTCTTCGTTTTGTCTACTACTTATTTCAAGTGCTCATTTCATTTCATACTCCTTTTTATTAGTACCTCAAAGTAGTTAATAGAAAGTGGCGTCCGCTGTTTATTGATAGACTAGAATAATTGAAATACAGTTTTAATTGCAGCACCGAAGTATATAGGTCTCAACGTGTTTGGCTCGGAGGCTAAATAGAGAAGTCTCCGATTACGAATCCACAGATCCTGGAGTTAATCCTTGGTCTTTTTACCGTCAGTCATCCCGTACTTTATCCATGGAATCGATTTCTTGATATGGAAAATGCAAGGTTGCCCCCTGACTCGGATTCAGTATCCGAAATTCTTTCAGTGAGTCAATCCTTGTACGGGTTTTGTTGTGTAGAACGAAGTGTAGGCTATTAAGGTAGTTGGTTTCCTTTATTTCTGTTTTGATATCTAGTATGCTGTACGCAACCCCCTGAAGTCCTTCATTTTATTTCATGTTATGTCTTTTGTTCGACTCGTGGAGTATTTCTCGCTGTCGGATGTTTTGCCACGTTTCGATCCTACAGAAGCTGTGCGAGACTACTGCGAATCTTTTAGGTGTGTTGTAGCAAAATTCTATGCGTGTGTTGTAGGAGCTACAACAGAGCAGATCGAACATTACATCGTACTTGGATGAGCTTGGACCTTCCCGAACGCGAGGTTCAGCTCGGTCGATAGTGACCTCGGTGTCGACGGGACGTCAAACACTAATCTCCTCCTCCTCCTCCTATTTTTTTTCTCTTGGAATAGTCCACGCTGCTTCTACCTATTTCAGCTATTATCAGTAATGAGTCGTTGTTAATTAAGTACAGATTTCCATTCCCTTTCAAACGCTTTTCTCTGCTCCGTCAGTGGGCTTATATATGCTTATAGTTCCTCTCTATTGGTTCGTTTCTAATCTTGTCTGTTTTCTTACAGCCTTTCACTCTTTTAAGAACTCTCATGTCTTGTGTCATTTCCTTACTTTTGTTTGAGTATGGAACCAGTATCCACTTCCATAAACTCACAGGGACAGCCAACATAATTTGGTGCGTTCTGTAGTAAATTAATGTATCGATAGTTGGTGGTAAGTTGTATTCTCATCTGTCTTTCGGTATCATGTGTGTAGTTCACTGGCAGTTCTATACTAGTCAAATATGACATTGTATTGTCAAGAGTTATTTAATTACATGTAGTCTGAGAAGATACCTTTTGAATAGAAAGCAGCCGACAGTTAAAAATTCCAGGAAGACTACATTTATTGTTTGGTATTGGCTCTGCTGGTAGTTGTCGCATTGCTTCATGTTTGTCATAAAGCAAATATGAGCTAATACTTCGCGAGTGTATGCAACTGGAAGAAGCAGTATGTTTGAAAATCTCTTGAATTAATGCCTCGCGCTCTGAAAACGGTGAACAGCAACTCTTGGTGTATTGTTCCATATTTCTCTTTGTGCTGTAATAAAGCGCGCTATTTCAGTTACAGCTGTGTGAACATGCATGAAGAGGCGGGAGCTCGATTAATTTCCTCGGGGCATCTTGATAACGTACTTGTTTATAGGTCTTTTAAGGCCGTAACGCGGGGGTGTGATAAAAGATACCTCCGAGAATAGATCTTTAACAACACATTTGTCACGCTGGGACTCAGCTTATATTATGGCATCCCAATTGTCGCATGCATTTTGTTTAGTACCGCACGAGACATACGAAATTCATTACTGTTATCTAGTGTGTGTTTCCGCTCTGTAGAGTGACCTGCGCTATTGCAATGAAGTAATGCCTTCACAGAGTAATTTTGCAAGCTTTTCTCCAACTTTAATACCTCGATGCACTTACACTTCAGTTCTCTTATCCTATTCACGAACACATCTGAACGAAATAGTGAATTCTTTCAGACGTTTTGTATCACCGATGCTGCCCTCATCACCAGAGGAACAACTTGGTTTACTGTGGCTGTAGAGAGTGAAATACGGGATTCAATGTGACTGGTTGTTTGTCTGCTATTGTTGTCAGCCAGGTACAAGTCACAGGTAAATGTTTAGTAAGAAGACTCCTGAATCCGATTCTGATCCGCTCGCAGATCGGAGAATATTCTGAGCTGCCTCAGAGGCCATCCTTTGTGGATTAGAGACTAGGAGTTTTGTTCCTAACATTGTCATTCATTTAGCGACGCACAATTTGTTGCTATACTTATGTGGAATCGATCTTCATTTTAAATCGTTGGCTTGGTTATGCCTCTACGTTGTTGCTCCCTTGTGAGGCACTGAGCCATTTACATGGTATATCTGAATTACATCGTAGCAAAAACGTCGTGAAAGTTGTCATTCCTTTTTTTTTTACTCACTACGCGCGAAGATGGTAAAAATTACACTTAAGCTACAACATATGAAGCCTAAGTTGAATGGTCCGTCGATAGTTCTGTTGCAAAAGGAAAAAGCATAAAACTTAAAATTTGTTTTCAAAAATAGTAGTTATTTTATCTATGAACCAGTGGAACTGTATCAGAATGTGAAATTTTACTTTCATTACTTCATTTGGATAGTAACACCTGGTTTATGAGCACCATGTTCATTAAATTTTGTTGGCATAAACCTTACGTCAATACGGACACCAAAAGGGAAATCTACGAGTTTGAGAACTAACGATGTGGTTGGAGAGGAAGTCGGCTTTTATCAGGGATTCGTTTGCCGGAACAGAAGTAAATACTAGATAAATGTTCTGCTTTGTCTGATAATATAAATACATACGATACCTACCGGCACATCTCCAGGCAACAGATCTTTCTCATGAATGCGTTGTTATGAAAACTTAGTAAAAATCGCAAAACATTTTTGTTGTATCTATGTCGCTGCGAACGTAAACATACGATAGAGAGAAAGAGCAGACTTAAAAAAATTCTATTTTTTATCAGACTATTTGTTACAGTGCTGAAGGTACCGTTAGTATCGGGTCCACGCTAGCAGGGAGGAGTGTTGTACGTTAAAACACTTCTCAGACTTTTGTCTCTAGCGAGTTCAATAACAGACGTTTGATCTGTTTTCTTATTCCATTTTTTAAATGACAGCGTTCACTTTTTATGTGCTGCAGTCTATTCCTGAAATTTAAATAAATACTCTGGAAAAGTAAGTTATATTGCAAATACAAAATTGTTAAGACTTTCGTGGCCACTTGTTGACAAACTGCTTATTTGCTTCTGTCTCGGGTTCTTCGGCCGACGTTCGTGTGATGATTTTGCTGACGTTTCGCCAGCACGAGTGGCTGGCATTGTCAAAGCTTCACCCTCCGGCAATGGAGGGTGAAGCTTTGACAATGCCAGCCACTCGTGCTGGCGAAACGTCAGCAAAATCATCACACGAACGTCGGCCGAAGAACCCGAGACAGAAGCAAATAAGCAGTTTATATTGCAAATGTGAGAAAAATGTTTATGGTACACGTGGTCATGCATATAGGAAAAAGATTAAAATTGAAATTTAAGTTCTACAACAGAGAAAAGCTTATCAGTACTGTTTTAAACAGCCTATCTGTTACATTAATATTCGACCACACGCGTAATCAGTAAGCGAAATTAACTGAGGTAAGGTATTACCAAAAGCCATTTTGAAATAGAAGCTGTTGCAAACTAATACAGATTTCTATTTTCAAGTTTGGTAAAATTGTTAAGACTTTTTTTTTCTCCAGTCAGTGCTCCGTCTCTGACGACCACGATGTCGACAGGGCGCTGTACTCGAACGCCGCAATTGGGTCTGTTTACTTTTTACGTTCCCAATAAATACTTACGGAGCCCTCCGAGCGACATGACACAGTGTTCCGGACACTAACTCCGTGTTCTGCGATTTTAGGTTTCGTGGCACTTCAGTTGAGTGCCACGGCGTTTCCTTCCACAGTTCAGAATATTTTTTCCTTTACTTGCCCCAATCCTCAGTCAAAGGCGCTAGTGTGCCGTATCTAAAAACCTCTTTATCGAGATAAGACGCCAAGGACTAGATTTGTTACCGGTAGGTTCGAACGACACGTGAGTGTTAGGAGATGCTTCGGAAACTCAACTGGGAATCCCTGAAGAGAAGGCGACATTCTCCTCGAGAATCACTATTGAGAAAATTTTGAGAACCGGCATTTGAAGCCGACTGCCGAACGATTCTGCTGTCGCCAACCTACATCGCGCGCAAGGACCAGTCCACGAAGATAAGATACGGAGGCGTACAGACAGTCGTTTTACCCTCGCTCTATTTGCGAGTGGAAATGGCAAGAAGTGGTACAGGGTACCCTCCACCATGCACCGTACGCTGGTCTGCGGATTCTCTATGTAGATTAGATGTAAGGACTAATCTTGGTTATTTGCCGAGCGAGGTGGGCTCGTATTTTTGCGGTGGTTGGTCACTCAGACCACAGTCTTCGGCAGTTGTGATTTCTGTTTTTTGTGGTTTCTTTACATAGATTAAAGAAAATGCCGGAATGGTTCCTTTGAAGATCACACAGTCGTTGTCCTTCTTCATGCTTCTCCAATACGAGCTTTCTTCTCTCTCTCTCTCTCTTCTCTCTCTCTCTCTCTCTCTCTCTCTCTCTCTCTCTCTCTCTCTCTCTCTCTCTCTAGTGTCCTCTTGGTCGATGGAACGTCAAACCGTGATCTTCGGGTCTTCTGTAATTTCTAACCGCTCCTCCTTTTTTCCTTACGCAACTCCCTTCGCAACATTTGAGATCATAAAATAAAGTAAAAAAAATATAGACAGAAGTAATGGCGTAACCTTCATTAAAAGTAAGTAGGCAGTGATTGGTGATCTCGCTGAACCCAAGTGACTGTGTTGTAAGACAAAAACTCGCGTCGTATTAGAAGAAATAAAATTGAGACGGGGCCTCGTGAAAGAGAGAAAGAAGATCCTGGCCCACAAGCGCGTGGTGCAGTACGAAACTTGGGAAGGTGAGTCGCTGCTGGAGGGCCGAGCGAGGCGCGTGCGCAGGCAGCGGCTGTTTACAAACAGCGGAGAGCGCGTGCCGGCCGGCTCGTGTAGCAGGGGAGGCCCGGAGCCTAGAGCCAGCGCCGGAGCCTCCAGCCTCCTGGGCCCGCTGGCCGCCGCTGTACAGAAATAGCGGAGGTCGCTCACCCCCGGCGTCGCGCTCCCCCCTGGCTCTGCTGCAGCCGCCGTCGTCTGTCTTGTACTGTTTCGGCTCCTCTCGCCCCAGTGGGGCGCCCGTACGGGGGCTCTGCAGACTCCGGGACGCACACGCCACCACCACGCACTTAATCAGCCTGCAAGTGACCTGTCTCTCTGGCGCAGGTACGCGCTGAGGAATCGCCGTGCCGCCGCACGTCGTACCGTGGGATGAAATCCAATCCTATGCCATTCTCAAGTAAACGAGCGAGTACGATATTTGGTAGAGAATGTGTATGAGCGACGTAGGTGCATTGGGTGAATTCTACAAAGTACAGCTTATCTATTGTAACACCACACCCGTCACTTATCTGGTATTGGCGTGTGTTCACCCCAGCTAATTGACTAACAGATCAACAGAGAGTGCAAAACTGCCGGAATATTGGATAACGCAAAGAAAGTAATAAGGCCCTGTGACTCCTGATTGAACTGCGGTGCCAATGTTGACATTAATTGATTCAGAATTGATCCCTTTTTAAGTAAAAAGGGGTGCACATTGATGTTACATTCAGCTATTGAACACCAGATGCACATGTTGAACATAAAATTAATTAAAAAAGTGATATGGGATTTGAACTACTTGATTGAAAACAGATGCAGTCGATTAGCACAAATTTATTTTAACTCACGACCTTCAATAATCACATTACATGACTCTCCTAACAGGCAGTGGGAATAAATTTGAGTTTACGTGGAGTAAACCGCTATAAATCAAAATTAATTCCCATCAGCTGACCCAGGCGTAATGCGAAGTGCGAGAAGAATTCTGCAATACACGGCCCATGAAATCCTCGTGGAAACTTTGCTGGCGTGATCCAACAAATTAATCAGTGGCCTAACTCGAGCCGGAGCGGGTGCAATATCACCGAATTCAGCGTGGCGGGGCGTCGTCGTTCTGCGGACCTCGGTCGGCCTCGTGGTGCTCCAAGGCTGCGCTCGTCTATTCACACCTAGCTATCTTGCTCAGTACTTAGCTGAACGAAAGCTTCTATCTCCAAGCTCAATCGTTCCGTTTGCTAAGTCCTGAACTGCAGAGATGCTCACTCTCTCTCAGGCAAGCTGAGCAAAGAGCGCCATGTCTGCACTGTAGGCAAGCTGGGAACGGAAGACCTCTATGGAGACTTCTGCCAGTCCACTCTTCACCTCAGTTTTCCCTCCAGCAAAATCACTTACGCCAATTGCAGCGCAAGACACGTTAACTATGCATCGCTTCCTAGTGCCGACCAATGCTTGCTCTGGGAAGTGAACAAATTCGCCCCAAAATTTCCCTTCCTCTCAACTTCTGCTATTTAGCTCCTCCCATGCCACCCATCAAGAATATTGTCTGCACAAAACACCATTTTTTCCGGAATTCTGACTCCCAGGAGAGTACTTCAAATTCCTTGGTCCTACGTTCCCATCGGAGTCTGGCGTATTTCATTCTGTCGCTCTTTACCTGATTTACTTCAGACTCTGCAGACCGTGAATTCAGCGTGAAGTTGCTATAGCCACGAATACGCATATTTTGGCCTCTGTTGACCGCTCCAGCGCAGCTTTGCGCGGCTTCCTCGCATGTTTAACTGAAAACGGGGCGACGGACATTTATCAACAGGTGTACAAGTTCTCCATCTGCTTCCCGGTATACCAGCATGGGGTCAACCACCCCCTCACTGTCTTGAGGCAGCTGGAGGCCGCGCCCCGTTACCGCTTTCTCAGAGTTTGAGCCGCCCTAAGCTGCCTATTGTCGCTTCCCTTCGCGGCTCCCCAGCCGCGCGCGCCGCCGGCCGCGGTCAACTCTAAACACTTCCCTGGAATAAACTAGTCTCCAGTAAATCGACGTGCTTCCACAAAGTTTTCATGTCGCGTGAATTACTTTGTAACCATCACCCAACATTAATTGTTCCAATACGTCCATACTATACCCTCTACAAGATCCATTGTGCCTTGTCAGTCATTTTTGTTCAGCACTACTGTTGGCTCAACGGAAATGCGCCCTAAAGTCAAATGGGAACCCATGCACGGAAGACAAAACTATTCTTCCCCAAACGGTATTGAAAAAATTTTGAGAACATATACTTGCGACAGACTAGCCACTACTGCCACCGACGAACATCTCGCGCAAGGACGCGAAGACAGGATAACAGAAATCAGGTCTCGCGCGGGCGTGTCTGCTCATTTTTCCGTCGCTCCATATGAGACTGGAAAAGGAATAAGAATGACACAGTGATTCAACGTACCCTCCGCCATGGAGTTATTGTGGTTTGCGAAATATGTATATAGCTGTAGATGTCGGTTATTATTATTATTATTATTATTATAATTATTGAGAGTCAGAACTCTGTAACAATTTTCTGGATACCCAATATTAAATTAATCTCATGACCTACCTTTTATGGATCTACTGTAGTATTAGAATTATACAGTCCGTCCAAAGACTTTCGAGATTGTTTTTTGTTCCTGGCGTGTAAGCGAAGTTAACGCAGTACATGCAGCGGCAGTTTGAACGACCAGCAGTAAACAGCAATTGTGCATTCGACCAGTCAGTCGTGAGCAGACAGTGTTGGATGGGCGGCCGTAGTGTGTAGCCGGCCGCTGTGGCCGAGCGGTTGTAAGCGCTTCAGTCCGGAACCGCGCTCCTGCTACGGTCGCAGGTTCGAATCCTGCCTCGTATATGCATGTGTGTGCTGCCCTTAGGTTAGTTAGGTTTAAGTAGTTCTAAGTCTAGGGGATTGGTGACCTCAGATGTAAAGTCCCATAGTGCGTAGAGCCATTTGCACCATTTGAACAGTAGTGCGTCACAAATCGCAATGGAGCGTCCTCTCTAAATCAAGTGTTAAGCACATTCTCCAGAAAGTTTTGAAGAAGAATGTAGTGTGCGCAAAGTTTGTCTCGCACGTCTTGTCTCCCGAACAAAAACGACGACAACAAAATGCAGAAATGTACACCGTTTTAGCTTTTCTGTGTTATTTATTAATACAGTCTTGAAACTTGGCACTGACGCGTTCTACCTTTGGCCAAATCCATGCTGTCCATAAGTTAAGAGAATTTCGCGATCCACGTAACATGAACTACGATGATAATTCTGGCCATGACATTGCGAAACGTGATGCTGTGATAAAAATACAACCAATATCTGAAGGTTATACTTGGGCGCTACCCAAGGGTTGCCTCTCCACCGATGGAATACAGAAGTTAGTACGGTGTATCATGGTCCTTTACGGAAATACAGGATCGCGAAGTAACCCGTTATCCCTCTCCCACTCTCTGAATAGCACGAGTTGCTGCAACCGCTCCCACTGCTATACAAACACCCTTCAGCTCCAACAGTGCTACATGGTTGCTTTGTTAGAGCAGCAATCCGTTGGCCTAGAGCGTCTAGTGGAAGTTCAATCCGATATAAGTCCTGGGGGCAACCTGGCTTCTGTAGAAGCTTGATGCCCTTATGTTGTACGTATTCGACCACCGGGCCACCAATTCTACGTTGTCTGCCTTGACTTCCATTACATTAAACTCAAGAAAAAGGCACACTTACCGCCACTGGATAGCAGTAGACTCAAAAATATCAACATTCGGATCATAACTTACTTTTGCAAAGCTTGAAATATGATTGTAATATCTCACAGCGCTCTTTCGAGATGTTAACAGTAACCACAGCGTCACGTATATTATACATCCCTTGTCTGATAAACGCTAAATTTATTTATTTAATTTTTATTTTTGCGAGAAATACGTTATTTGTTGTGCAATATGTGCCTTCACGACAACAAATGGTAATAAATGATGATGCGTACTGAACCACTTCAGATGCCAAGCATGAAAAAATGAATATCGTTTTAAGCTGAGAAGTAGGTGGACATTGCACATTGTGAAATCAGTTTATACTTAATGAGTACTGCTTATTTCGTTCGTAATGGTTCTCAAAAGTAGTGTGTGTATGAGCAAACAATATCTACGTTGTTCAGAAGTTGTCTGCATTGTTTATGACACTGTATTTAGAAATTACACTTATTTGGAGGTGTGGCGCAGTTCCGCGTGACGGAATTTGTAAATGAAGCAGAATTGCAATGAACCATAATAAATTTTCTGATTAGTGTGTCAATTTCTGGATCAGACTCGACATTTGAAATGATACGGGAGGACTTTCATCGCGTTTTCAACTAGTTTCTAAACGGTTCATTTTGTTCTCCTCCAGAAACCTGGAACATCCTATGCGATAGAATCATGTCGGCGGAGGGTCGGACACCATTTGTCTTAGCGTTCTAGTGACACATCGCGACCAGCATTTTGTAGTTAGAGAAGGAACGAAGTAGGAGCATCTTTGGTCAGCAGGCTCATTGAGCTGCAGTTTGCCTAGAAATCGCTGGTTACACTACTACTACTACTACTACTACTACTACACGTTCCTTAAATACTACAAATAAATTTTTGTCTGCAATAAAGATATTACACTACGATGATGTCACGTAAAAATATATTACAGCCATTTGTGTCGGATTATACCTCGTCTTAGACATTCGTGTCTATTGCGGAAAGTCAAAGGCCGCAACTAATACCATTGAGTAGATGTTTAATATGACAATAAGTAAAGGGGCGTAATTGATTTTACCTGGGAGAAACGTGAAAAAACTTCCGTGTCTGTATATATCCCTCCGTCGAGGAGAACGTTAAGTCTGTACAGAAGACTTCATTCGAGTCACAGGCCTGTCTCAATAAGCTATACGAAAGCAGCTTCTTTCTAAGGCGACGGTGCGGTTCTGAATAGGAAGTTTTTTTGAATTCTGGAAACAGACTCGTACCGAGAAGCATGAGGTGGGGTGTGCGATCCCTAACAAACGGAACCGTATTTAATTTTCCCTTTGGATAAGCAAGAATAAGCGGAGGCGTAGGTCAACGCATTCCATCGACCTCAATTAGGACAGGGTGCTGACGTTAGCCTGAGAAGATGAAATGTCAAAAGTGCTGCGCCTCAGCTAGAAGTCCCCGGTTTATAAGGATTTTAGCTGATAAATACTGTCTGCAGTCTTCCAGCTCTTTCCTTCGTGCTGGAAGATGAACGCTTGTCTGACATACTCTGCTGTATTTTCTTTTGTCTCGTTCGTTGCAGCTATTGATGTAAATTCCTGTGACTGTTTCTGTTTTAATAAAAAAAAAATCCAGAAGGGTTTGACAGTGATCTCTTTCGGAACCCGCTTGATTAATTCTTGCACAAATTACATTGCGGCATTAAAATAGGAACACCTATTTTCGAAATGCTGCTTGTCAGAGCACTGAAACGAATGTGCGGATAATCCTGTATCTTTGTTTCTATTACTAACACTTTTCCCCACTCATAGACACCCTCAATTCTGTCTCTTTGTTTTATTGTGGCCTTTATAATTTTATTTCTGGATAAAACAGCGTCATCGAATTTTATATGTAAAACACTGTCTTTGTCTTTTAATTACTCGGCTTTATTTTGGAAACAGGCGTTCCACAACTTCTTTTGTTTCTTTTTTTAATTATCTTCCGTTGTTTGCGACTAGTTTGGAGGCGCAGTCCGTTTTCAAGCAGGTCTTCGTAAAGTCAGCCAAACTGTGAGGCTGGGATCCGGCATTATCCTTGGTCACAGCCAAACTCACTTACGTATGAATGTGATAAACTCCCATAGGTTGCGACCAAGGAACTAGCCGTAAAAGGAAATAAAAAAAGTGAACCTATGGAATCTCCATTTCCAAATCAAATACTTTGCCAATTACAGAACTGCCAGCAAAATTCTTCTGCAGAAAGAGTGGAGAAAATCTCTCTTGTCTTTGCATTCCAACCGTTTATTTTTCGCGAGTCTTTTGTTTCATGCAAAAAAAAGTTGTGCTTAAAGGCGTTGATCTTATTTTTATTGAAAACTGACGCACGCTTCCTTCGCAACTGAAAATAAACCGATTCTTCGACTGTACTGTCTGTTTCACTAGTAGGAATATAAGGCAATGTGGTGAATCGATTACCAGTAGGAGTTACGAAGTCATATTCTGTTGGAGTTCAGTTGTATCAGACGATGAAGTCAGGATCTTTGTTGCTACTATTGTCCGGCGTGGAAACGTTACTTTCTACCCGTGTGCTTTTGCAGTCGACGGAATGGTTTGTAATACACTCCCCCCCACCCCCACCCCCCAATGCTTGCCCCATCAGTTCTTCTGTTTTCTGCCGTGTCTCAACTGAAGTATTCCCTGTCATTTACTAGAACGGAAATCGGTTTGTAATGCGCTGGCTGTAATT
The DNA here is from genome assembly GCF_023897955.1 of Schistocerca gregaria. Classification (NCBI taxonomy): domain Eukaryota; kingdom Metazoa; phylum Arthropoda; class Insecta; order Orthoptera; family Acrididae; genus Schistocerca; species Schistocerca gregaria. The sequence continues at coordinate 520,554,968 of NC_064924.1, forward strand.
ACTTGAAATCGACCGAACACGGTTAGAAGCAATACCTCCTATTGTTAGCGTGCTTCTCATTTCTCGATATTTCCGGAAGATATTATTAGGTCGTCAGTGTTCCGTAACGCTCGGGACACCGTCCCGATTTCGTAAACGCAGTGTTTAGTTCTAAAAATATGGCCACGTTTTAAACGGAGAGAGCTTTTAAGAAAGCTTCTAATAGATGCCTCTGGGGACATGATTTGCCGCCCACTAACGGAAAAAAGTCGGACGCTAGTACAAACTTGTCTGTCGACATTCTGGATATAAACTTGAAGTTTGTGTCGAACTCTTTGATGTGGTTATACTGAAACTTATGTAGTAACGCTGTTGAATTGTTTGACCCGTTTCTGTGTCGATTCTTAAACCCATGGAATATAATAAAATATTTCAATGTCATAGTGTGGGTCTATATTATTGTTTCACAGTTAAAATTAATTTCGTTGACGTCAGAATAGCGGTGAGATGATAATCTTAATTTCGATCAGTAATTTTGCTATAATTTGAGATATGGTTGCGTCGTCATAATTCACTTTGTTAACTCTCGTTTCGTTTAGTACCAGTGTGGCAACCACAGGTTGCTTCACGTACGACGAATACGCCGTGCCCGGCGTTGCACGGCTACCAGTGCTAAGGAGGCATTCGCTACGGCCCGGCTGTGTATCGATATTGCGAGGATATGTCCCGGTACCTCGTCATATTGTCTTCCACATATTGGTAGTGTGTATTTTTTCATTGTCCTGCCTGAAAGAACTGTAGGTCCTTCCCTTAGATAGTAGTTCTCCGAAAAAATGTTGCGTTATATTGTTGACATAAACGCCAGCAGTTTTGATTTGGTGAAAAAAGACCGATCCAGTAATTCGTGTTGCACTAATTGCACACCACATTCCTGTTTCCACGCAGAGGACCTTAATGTAACTGATGAGGAATTTCAGAACTCCGACGTCGATTGTTCGGTGAAGTCACGTGCCCCGATAAATGTACCCATGCTTCTTTAGAAAAAAAAAAAAAATGCGTTTCAGTATCAAACTGTTCAAAACACGGTTTAAATGGCTCTAAGCTTTATGGGACTTAAGAGCTGAGGTCATCAGTCCCCTTAACTTAGAACTACTTAAACCTAACTAACCTAAGGACATCACACAAATCCATGCCCGAGGCAGGATTCGAACCTGCGACCGTAGCAGCCGCGTGGTTCTGGACTGAAGCGCCTAGAACCGCTCAGCCACTGTGGCCGGCATCAATCTGTTCCACACGCACAGACTGCAATAGCCAATTTTAATTATGACGACGAGCAACAGTATCCAAATTGGTCAATTAGCGCACGCCAGTAGCTCTGTAGGGTTTCAGTTTGAATTTGTGCACAGTACTGTGTATAGTCATTGTTGTCAACTAGTCTGAAGTGGCGCACAGATTTTTTCATACTTGTCTCAAAGGCCGCTCCTGAGCCGGCTAGTCAGGCTAAAGCAGAGGTGTTAGCCTGCAGCCCCCAGCCCGCGGACCGCATGCGGCCCGAAACAAGTATCACGATGGATATAGAAATAAAAAAACGCATAAAAGTCCGTAGAGTTATGATAAACGGAATATCTTCAATTTGAAACTCCCGCCACACGATGTTGGTCTCTCTACCGCTCTCTCTCTCTCTCTCTCTCTCCCTCCCTCCCTCCCTCCCTTCCCCTCCCTCCCTCTTTCTTAGTGCGTTGTGTGCGGCCGGTAAATACTTGTCGTTTTTCATTGTGGACCAAGTAAGCTAAAAGGTTGGCCATACCTTGGCTAAAATCTGTCCGCCAGTTGACAAAATTCGAGCAAAGGGCCACAGCACGTGCGGCGATGGCAGCCCGCCTACTCAGCACAGGTCCAGCGCGATTCCGGACACAGCACTTGCGCCATGTGTTGAACGCCCTGACGTACGTGACCCATGTGCCTTAAAATCGACGGTAGAACCGGTAAATCTCTGAATTACATGTTTTTGGCTGCTCGAGGAGTACGTCGACACACTTTCATACGCACAAGTTGATCATACATATGTATTAACAATAATGTGAATGGTTGCAGCTAAAAATTTGGAAGAGGACGTAGTGGTGATTGAAACTTTTTTTAAAAAAAACAGTACAACAACGATTTATGAACAGCCTACCCTTTTACATGTTCACGCTTTGATATTCTTTCACTGCTCCGATTCTCCATTAACTTTATCTGTTTCTCGTTCGCATAGCTAATACATATTGTACTTAGAGTTCTGTTTACAACTGCCATGCTTGCTCAGGAAGATGATAAAACATATAGTCCAGTCATAGGTATTCAAAATGTGGCGGGGGGGGGGGGGGGGGGGGTACCTTACAAAAGGTATGAATTTTATGAACTTGCATTGTAGAGTAGAATCCAAGTTTTCGATCTCCAGAACCCTGTGCTAACATGGAGTTGCCGAAACACAGCCAAATTTTGGCACTATTTAGTTTTTTCTCTATAACTTTTTTCCCTTACCTCCTACGAGAAAGACGCTCGGATTTCTTTATACAGCTTCAAATTTTCTTCCATTTGCGTTGGTCAAACAGAGTTCCATAGGAAAATTCATTGATTATCAGAAATCTGCAAAAAGGCTGCTTTTAGCATTATAAATTTAATTGTACCACTTTTTTAACTGCATAATGGTAGGTGCATTAATAGTCAATGCTTAACAGGACACCAGCTGTTCTGCCAATAGGATGCCTGTTTTTGCTAAGTCTACGTAAAAATAGCAAAAAGATGCTTCTAATAGTCGTACCGAAGACCCAACCACAAGGGAGGGATGCATATGTGGAGAAATCAGATTAACCCGAGATTCCGAAAGAGGGCCGCAACCTTTTCAGTAGTTGCAGGTTCAACAGTCAGGATGACTGACTAACCTGGCTGTGTAAAGACAGCCAAAATGGCGTTACTGGTACGGCATACGGCTGAAATCAAGGGAAAACTACAGTCAGTATTTTTACCCCGAGGACATACATCTCCACTGTATGGGTCAATGACGAGTTAAAATAATCCGAAGGTAAAGTGGCCCCTTTTCGCATCTCCTGATGAAGACTACTGAAAAGGTGGTGTCACCAGGAGAACGAAAACTAGTATTCCATGTGTCAGAAAGTGGAATGTCTAAAAGAGAAAGGTAAAATTCCGTGGCGCAAGACCGTTACCGGACTATCAGCGAGCATACAGGTAGACCACCGCATTTCTATTCCCCACGGTACTACGAGTGTGAGGGGTCCCTCGTACCGGTGAGCGCGGAATCTTAGATCGTTTAATCTCAAAGGAAAGTACGAGAATTTAAAAAGGGAAATGGATAGGTTGGAGTTAAAGTGAGACTTAGTGAACTGCAGTAGTAGGAAGAACAGAATTTTTGGTCAGGTAATTAAAAGGTTATCAACACTAAATCAAATAGGGGTATTGCATGAATATACCTAGTAATGAATAAAAAATGAGAATGCGAAATAAAGTTACTATGAAACGCATAGTGAGCGCATTATCGTAACGACGATAGACACGAAGACAACACCAACCACATATGTACAAGTTAATGCCAACTAACACAACAGAGGAAGAAGAGACTGAAAGAATGTATAATGAGGCAAAGGAAATTATTCAGATAGCTCAGGGAGACGAAAATTTAGTTGTGACAAGCGACTGGAATTCGGCAATAGGAAAAGAAAGAGAAGAAAATGTACTAGGAAAACATGGACTGGGGGAAAGTAGTGAAATGCAAAACCGTGTGGTCGAATTTTGCACAGAGCATAATTTGTCATTGTTAAGACTTGGTTTAAAAATCATGAAAAAAAGTTTTGTGAGTGAAAGAGACATTAGGACAGCTTGATTACATAGTGGGCAGACAGATATTTAGAAATCAGATTTTACTGTAAGGCATTTCCGGGAGCAGTTGTGGACTCTGACCATAATTTATTGATTATGTACTGCGGATGAAAACTGAAAATATTACAATATACGAGGAAATTAGGGGGATGGGATCCGGGTAAATTGAAGAAACCAGAGGTTTTGAGAGATTCAGTGGAAGCATTAGATGTCATTGGATTGAAATAGGGGAAAAGAATACAGTAGAATACGAATGGACAGCTTTGAGAGATGAAATAGCGAGGGCAGCAAAGGAACATATACAAAGCGTAGCAGAAATCCCTGGATAACACAGGAGATATCGAATCGAATTGCCGAAAGGAGAAAATATAAAAATGCGGCGAATGAATCAGTCGAAAGAGAATACAGACGTCTAAAAAAACGAAACTGACAAATTTCGAGACGGCTAAGTAGGAATTGCTAGAGGAGGAATGCAAGGCTGCAGAAGCATGCATGGCGAGGGGAAGACAGCAGCAGCCTATAGAAAAACTAGAGACCGTTAGAGAAAATGTATATAATGATATGGTATACTATGATATCTTATAGAAGAATATAAACAGCTCAAATAGCAAGTCAGTACTAACCAAATACGGGAAAAATGAAAAATGGAAGCAATATTTAGAGTGTTAGAAGCGGAAGATGAGATGGGAGATACAGCACTGCGAGAAGATTTTGACAGAACGTTGAAAGACCTAAGTGGAAACAAGGCCCCTGGAATAGACGGAATTTCCTCAGAAATACTGAGGTCCTTTGAAGAGCCAACCATGACAAAATCATTCCACCTGGTGTACAAGGTATGAGGCAGGGGAAATAGTGACTGACTTCAGGAAAAGCATAATAATTCCAGTTCGAATGAAGGCAGATGCCAGCGTTGTGTGGAAACTAGAACAAGCCGCACTGGGGAAGATAAGTTTGGGATCGGTAGAAATGTAATAACACGCAAGACAATACCGACTCTATGACTTCTCCTGGAAGATAGGTTGATAGGTTGAAGAAAGACACACCTACCTTTAAAACATTTGTAGATTTAGAGAAAGCTTTTGATTATGTTGACTGGAACTCTCTTTGAAATTCTGAAGATACTGGGATAAAATGCAGAGAATTGACGATATTTACAACTTGTGCAAAAACCATACTACAGTTATATTGTAAGAGCCGGAAGAGATGAACAGGAATCCGTATTTTGAGAGTGAGACAGGGCTATCCTCGATATTGTTCAATCGATACACTGAGAAAGCTGTGAAGGAAACTAAGGAGAAATTTGGAAAACGAATTATAGTTCAGGAAGAAGATTGAATGCTTTAAGGTTTGCTGATGACGTTGTAATTCTGTCAGAGACTGCGAAGGACTTCGAAGAGCTGTTGAACGGAATGGATAATGTCTTGAAAGGAGATTACGAAATGAACATCAACAACACTCAAACCAAAATTGTAGAATTTAGTCGAATTATATCTGGCGACGCAGGGGAAATTAGACTAGGAAATGAGACACTAAATTAGTGTATGGGTCTTTCTATTTGGGCAGCAAAATAACAGATGATGACCGAAATACAGAGCATATGACATGTTGATTGGCAGTAGCAAGAAAACATTTCTGTTAAGTAGTATTTTGTCAATTTCTAATTTCAATTGAAGTGTTATGAAATTTTGTCTGAGGATATTTGCTGGATTGTACCGAAGTGAAACGTGAACGATAAGCAGTTCAGACAGGAAGAGAATAGAAACTTTTGAAAAGTGGTGTTATAGAGGAATGCTGAAGATTAGATGGGTGTATACAATAAAAAATGAGGAGGCGCTGAATCGAATTGAGTAAAATAGAAATTTGTGATATAACTTCACTAAAGGAGGGTATTGGTTGACAGGCCACATTCTGATACATCAAGAAATTGTAGATTTTGTATTTGGCGTATATATGTGTTTGTGTGTGTGTGGGGGTGGGAGGGGGGGGCGGGAGGTTAATATTTTAGAGGGAGATCAAAGCTTGTTAACAGTAACCAGGTTTAGATGTATGCCTGCTGCGGTAGTTACGCAGAGATGAAGAGGCTAGCACAGGATAGAGTAGCGTGGAGAGCTGCACGATACCAGTCTTTGTGCTTACGATGACAACAACATATACAGTGAAACCTTATTGTAATAAAAGCCTTTTTATTTACCTATACCTGCTTTGTTAAACTTATGATCACTGCACTATACGATTCTGTTTTTTTTTTGTGGTTTTTATAAACTGGTAAGCGTTCGTTAATAAAAGGAAAACTACTGAATTACAACTGCGTCGTTTCTTGTTGCATAATATTATATTTATAATATAGCGTTATGAAGCTGGATTTAAATGTTGATACGAATCCGCAGATTCACCTTTCGTATGCTGCAGTCAAAGCATTTTACCACCATAACTGGAATCGGTCAAAACCGGATGAAATGGAGACAAAACACAAAGCTATTGAGTTAATATGCTAGAGTGAAGCGTAATAACTCTTCATTATATAATACATTCCTTCCATGGTATACATGATACAGATAATAAATCAAAAGCAGCGTAGTTAGATGCATGCACGTCCGAAATCAAGTACCGGCTTCATATTATTTGTACGTGCTAGGGAATGCCATTGGCTGCCTGTATGCGCTGCAGGAATGGTTCGCTGGTAGCGGACGCGGCAGGGGCACACGAATACGGCGGCTGCCCGTTGCCGATTTCCTCGATAACCTTCTCTGCACTGTCTTTTATTCTTCACAAAGCGTAGCTACGGAATACGAATAACTGCCTTGACGGCATAAGTTTGTTCCGAACAGGCGGTCTATTCTCTTTCATCCAAAGCACATAATATAGTGATCACACAATGGAATGTGGTATCCGGAGAGTTCTCCTTTGGTTAATTTCACTGTCACATTCAAGCTTCTTCGTGGTGATATGTGGATTGTGTGTTACCGTTGATACAGTGTTGTAGTTGCAGTTCGCTGATTAGTTTTTATTGTCATTTTGTTCTTGATTTTTTTTGTAATGTTTATAAAGGTATACAGCGAGGGCTTGGCACAATCAGGAAACTTAGACAAGGTGGAGAACCTCAAGTGTGGAATCGACTTTTTGAAGCCACCTGTATGACGGTGTAGGTTAGGGTACCATGTATCACTCCCTTCAGCACTTCATCGAAGTTGGCCCACGTTTGCAAGTGATTGACGAAAATGTATGTGTGTGATTGTTCCAGACACTAGAGTTTTTAAAATGATAGTGCTGTACAGAATGGCGGCGGAGCTTGGTGGTTAACATACATTCCCGAGGTACTGAGTGTTGTGGGTTCGATTCCCAACAGATACTTTTCTTTTTTTATTTTTAAATCGTTATCAAAATGGCTTGTTTCATTATTGTTATTCAGTTAATTGGTTTAAACGAATTTTTTTATGTCTAGTCCTTTGCCGTGTCATTTTCATCATTGTATTGACTTTTGTATTTGTTCTAATTTTTCTTCTTCTCATTCTTTATTTTCTATCTGGACTCGTTGTCCGAGTCATTTGAATTATTTATGTATAATACTATATAAACGTTTGTAAACGCCATTTTATCGGTTAAAGCTAAAAGACAAAATATTCGAGCAAAATCAGGAATATAAATAATGAATATAACAACATGGTCGAAAAAATAAAATAATAAAAAGGTAGAAATTAAATCGAAGTTAATCCACAAAAATTGAAATTACAAATGGAAAAAAATGATAGGAACAAAAAAATGAGGGCAAATTAAAAAATTAGTACAATGATTAGCTGATGTGACAAAGGATTAGGTATAAAAGATTACATTTAAACCAATTAATTGAATGAATATGATTAGTCATTTCGATAAGATTTTAAGATAAAAGTTTCAATTTACCTGATGGGATTCGAACCCATAAACTTTAGCACATCCGGAATGTATCTAAACCACTGCATACGCTACCACTCTCCAAAATACTGAGTCTAGAGAAACTACGTGAAATTCTTTTCCGTCAGCCACTCGCAAACGGGGTCCCACCTGATGAATTGCTGCTGGGTGTGACACCTGGAAATCCAACCTACATCACCACTCATGTGGTTTAGAAAAGTCGCTCCCACCTTGGGGTCCTGCCCTTGTCAGCATGCAGCCGGTCCACTGCTGTAACAGCCTGCCGACATTTGCCATAAACGAAGAGCATATACCTTTTTTCGACTGTCGTGTAGAGTGTGAAATTTCGAACAGCTTTACGAGCACGTTGCGTGATCGCTAAAACAGCAGAGCACTCAATGATGGCTTCGAGCTTGCAGGAAAACTGAAGAACCATACCAGAGTCAGGTGTTTGGTTTGCGGTTAGTATTTAATCAAATTCGAGAAATGTCGTTGAAGTCCTCTTTGAAAACTATTTCCACTGCCGTAGACAAAAGAAATGTTTTCATTAAACAAAATCAGTGCCACGTATCGGCAGCTGTAAAATCTAAAAATCACTTGGGTACATCAAAAAAAAATTCGTCACATTTTCCTCTTTAACGTGGCGTAAACCGCAAATCGATGTACATGCTCATTGTAGGTATATATGGTGTGTCCTGTCTTGCTGTTTCATACTTGTATACAATAATAACGATGTGATCGCGCAGAATTCCTTCCAAGTCCATGACTTTAAATTCCAGTGCCTTTTTGTGTATGTTATCTTGCAGCTGAAGAATGTACCTTTGGAGAGAACAGTCCAGAGCCGTTCCGTGTTGTGTTCACACTGGTTCCTGGAAGGGCTGACACGATAAATAGATTTTAGTGATAACGTTAAGAGTGGAAAACTGGCAGTTCCATGACGCTAATGTAGCAGCCGCTAGACAGCTGTCACAGGCAGCGGGCGCACAGCGGCTGCGCCTCGCAGTAAGCCAAAGCTCACTTCCTTAGCGCTGCGTCTTTATCAAGGCACGCGAAACCTACAGTCTCTTTCTGGGCGGCCGGTCGTTTGTCGTCTCTCATTTCGATCCGGTTGCCATCGCATTTCTCACTTTTTCCACTGCTTCCACGCTTTCGACGATGTTGTTTCATGTATTCTGTTTATTGCCCATCTGCAGGTCTTCACAGGCAGTAGACTAAGCTCTTCTAATCAGTTTTGCGCTATTAATGTGTTCAGTTCCGTCTCACATCTCTTCGTTGCCTCTTCTTTACTTCTAGTAATTTCTATCCTGTTTGTCAGGAAACTGGTGTACCGGTCTCCACCTGTCTTATCTTCCATCAGGTATGCAATTTTGAAGATCTAATTTCACTCAAAAATTACTGTTGGCGTTGAATATTCATGCAACTAAGCAACTACGTTTAAATATCTTATTATGAAAATATGTTATGTCAGAATGAATTACGCTGTGGGTGAGTATTTCTCTCGGTATTGTTATAATGCGTTTACTCAACGTATAACTCAACTGCCGTTTTTGTGATACAAGTATCCACGTTTTCTATGAAATATAGCTATCTAATTCAGTGAGCCTTATACATACTTTATCTCACCATCAGTTAAGTGTTTCATTATTTACCTGAATCTTTGCAGTCTCTGTTTCTGTAATAGTGAATTTTATATACGAATGCCTCCCAGAAAGTAATTACTAATACGAAGAGTATAGAAATTTTTCAGTAACGTTAGTTTTTTGCACAAATAAATTTCGACGTTCCACAGTTTCACTTACGTAATTGCCCCTGCTGTTGACGTAGGCGATCAGTTACTGTATACTCTCATCGTAAGTACTTATAATAACCAGTTGGTTACCAGGCTTGTTCTCATCGTCCGAAACTCAAGTGTAATCGTTAAGCATTCACATCTACCTGTGGACCACAGATTCACTCCGTGCCTCGTACACCGTAATTTTCAGAGCTATATAGACGAATGCCGTCCCTTTAATGTTTGACGCGTTCAAAATAGCCAGTTACAGTCCATATCTCAATTACGACGTCGATTACCAGAAATCTTCCCGAATGGCACATCGTGTGTTAAGGGGAGCAGGACGTCGAACGGGCCGACTTGGAGCAGGAGAGGCACCACAGGACATTTTAATTTCCACTGTCTATACCTTTACAAATAAATTCATAAAACTTTGAAAGCATGATTAGGAAGGATTCAGGATTCATACTCATAGCAGCGGAAGCTCGAAAACGTAACAAAATACAATTTTTTACATGTGAAATTTCATCATTTTTTCGCTTACTACTGGCTGCATTTGTTGCTATAGGTACCCTTTTCTTCCTAAGTAAAAGAGATTCTTCGATGAATTTTGCATAGCATACAAACTATAGTTACACGTGTATGAAACTCTAGAGTTTATTTAATTTATGAAAAATTGAATGAACTGTTACATTTTAAACTTCATGTGTAGAAAAAACTCAAATTTTATAGCTAATTTTCTCAATTTTTACCAAATAAATGCCACGGAGACTCACTCGTGGCTTTCTACAGCCAATTGATCGAGTTTGAATGGCGTCAAATTCCGCCTTTCCGAGTGGCGGGATGGTCTTCTCGGACGACTGGCACTCAAGCTGGACGTGCTGCGTCAGTTGTGCAACGATACTGGTATCAGTGGTCACGTGAACATTCTCACACCTGTAGGCGCGGTTCTGGACGTCCATAGCACAGACACCCGCGAGGATTGTCCTATCGTAACGACAGCTATCACGCTCAGATAAGAGGAGTTGTGAGCCCAGGCCTGTGAACACATACTGTTGCGAACCGGTCATTAGCAGTGGAACTACGAACACACACCTTCCACTCATGCCACAGCATCGACCTGCGCGGCTCCACTGGTGTCGTCAGAGGATCATTTGGAAGAGGGAATGGTTCGCCGTGGTCTTCAGCGACGAAAGGAGATTCTGCTAGCACGCAAGTGATGGTCGTTTGCCCGTACGACATAAACCTGCTGAGCGCTCTCTCGAAGAATGCATTCGTCCAAGACACACTGGCCCCACCTCGGGTCTTATGGTCTGGGATGCGATAAGCTATAGCTCTCGTTCACCTTTGCTGTTTCTGGAGGCGATTCTAACCAACGGTCGGCAGTGCAGAATGTCGTTAGACTCGTTCTTTTGCCGTTCTTGCAACTGGAATGTGATGTGTTGTTTGAACAAGACCATGCTTGCCGCGAAATTCAACGTTCACACCAAGGAGTGCAGCAACTTCCTTGGCCAGCATGATCTCCAGACTTGTCTCCAACCGAGCACTTGTAGGATATGGTGGGACGAGAAGTGACTCGTGCGACTCGTCAACCAACAGCTCTTACAGAACTACGTGAACAGGTCGAGCATGCGTGGCATAACGTATCCCAGGACAGTATTCGCCATTGGTACGATCGACTGGATGCCAGAGTCAGCGCCTGCAGTGCCACCCATGCAGGCTATGCCACGTACTAAAGGGTAATACGGGTGTTTGAGCATGAGTCGATACCTGGTACTTCAAAAACACGTGTGTTACTGATCTGTAAATTTAATGATTTCATTTACTCCATATGCACTGTTGCAGCACTAAATCTTGAGTGAATCTGAATCCTTTAAAATGGTGTAGAAATTTTTACCGGCAGTCTATTTGTTGATGTTCACATTTGTCTACCAATGTTTACACTTACTGTCCCTCTCATCGGCAGCCGAGTGTCTGTTCCGCAGTGTGTGCGGAACGTAAATGTTTAAATTAATCATTAGAGCAATATACTCTCGGGTTCAGGAAAAACACTTTGGACGACCAGAGATAGGACGTTCATATTCGCAGGACAGTACATTAGTATGTTGTGAAGAAATAATCAGCATTTGAACCAAGGCCCGCGACCTCAAGGTCAACATCGTTATCGCGGCGCAACACCACCTACCGGTAAAATGTGCCTGCAGCTCTCGTTGTCGCTATAAACCGAAGGAAATGGATTAGTGTGACTTGAGCTGACTTGCGGGATGCGTCGCAGACGTATGCGCGAACCTTACCGTCAGATCAGAGAGTCTGAAAGAGGGCTCATTATTGGCATAAGAGAATGTGATACATTAATACGGGAAATGGCTACTCGTGTAGGACGAAGTTTCTCGGTTGTGCAACTGGTGTGTGCAAAATGGTTCACGGAAGACCGTAGAACTCGATTAGATGGGTCAGGTCGCACCACGCAGGCCATCCCCCGAGAAGATCAACACCTCGAACAAATGCTATTGCAGAACAGATCTGCGTCCTCCTCAGCGCAGGCGCAATAGTGGAACAGTGTAACGCACTGTACACTGTCAAAGGTGACAGTCCATCGCCGCTTACTACGGCATGTGTCATGTGCGTGTCGTTCACCTCTCCGCCTACCTTTGACGAATGTGCAGAAACATGCTAGACGGCCATGGTGTATGGAACGACGTCACCGGAGACAGGAATAGCATCAGATAGTGTTTTCGGACGAATCCAGGTTCTGCTTGTTGAAAATGATGGTGCGTTTTGGGTCGCCGCAGACAGAGGGAGCGGCATCACAGCGACTGCTTTCGCACAGACATACAGCGCCAACTCAAGGCCTTGTGGTGTGGGGTGCTATTGGTTACAACCACAAATTACAGTTGGTGAGTGTCCAGGGCACTGCGACCAGCGTGTCTTACGTGAATAATATCCTGTGACCCGTAACATACCGTTTCAGCACGACAGCCCACACCCCATTTCCCAGCAAGACAATGCACGACCACATGTTGCTGCACGAACGCGTGCCTTCCTGGTGTCACAGGATGTCTGCCTTTTGCCCTGTCCCGCCAGATCACCAGACTTGTCGCCAGTCGAAAATGCGTGGGATACGGTGAAATGACGGGTGCAGCGCTCTGACCCAGTGCCACCCACCGCAGATAAACTTTGAACCAGGTGAATGCAGCACGGATGCAATTCACCGCAGGACGCCATTTGCTCCTTATAAGCGTCGATGTTATCACGCATGGAAGAAGTTATCAGGGCCCATGGCGGACCTGTGCCTACTAGGCAACAGGACACGTGCTGTAGAGGGAACAGGACACATGCTGAAGCGAGGTGACTGAAATGCTAATAACTTCTGCAGAACATACTAATGTACACGTCCTGTGAATATGAACGTCCTGTGTCTAGTCGTTCAGTTTGTTCTGTTTTTACTGAACGTGAGTGTACTAGCACCTCAGCCATAAGACAAATGCGAGGACTTCCAGCCCCATGCTCTCTCCCACCGGCATGCAAGACCTATACGACTCTACCCTTGCAGATCTATCAATAAACTGACTCAAACGAGAAAAAGGTAGGTTAATACAAGGCACACAAGATCAAGGTTCTCTATGTGCCACGGAAGGAGGAAGGAATGAAAGATAAAAAAAGAAAGAAGCCGGCGCGCACGCTAACTTACACACACACACACACACACACACACACACACACACACACACACACACACACTTACACACACACACATTATACAATGACGTAAAAAATTGCTGCACAAAAAATTTAGATTAATGAAAATTCGGGAATACTTTTGTCTAGGTAACATATTGCATAGGTTAATGTAAGCGCGAGATAAGCCACTGCAAATCTGAAATGCTGGTGCAGTAATAACCATTATAACAGTCAGAATATGTATTGCAAATGTGCATGCATTGTGTTGTGCAGGGGACAGATATCAGAGTGTGGGATGGAGTTACAAGCCTGTTGCATTTGGTCGTTCAATACAGGAACGGTTAACACTGTTTGTGGATGACACTGGAGTTGTCGTCCGATGATGTCCCATATGTGCTTGATTGGAGACAGATGTGGTGATCGAGCAGGCCAAGGCAACACACTGTAGAGCATACTGGATTACAACAGCAGCGTGTGGGAGAGCGTTTCATGATGGAAAACACCCCCTGGAATTCTGTTCATGAATGGCAGCGTAACAGGTCGAATCACCAGATGGACGTACTGGTTTGGAGTCCGATGCGTGGGATAACCACTTGAGTGCTTCTCCTATCATAAGGAATTGCATCGCAGACCAAACTCCAGGTATAGGTCCGATGTGTCTAGCACGCAGACGGGTCGGCAGCAGGTCCTCAACTGACCTCCTCCTAACCAACACACGACCATCACTGGCACTCAGGTAGAACCAGCTTTCATCAGAAAAGACAACAGATCTCCACCGTGCCCCTCAAGGTGCTCTCGCTTCATAACACTGAAGTCGCTAATGGTGGTGGTTTGGGGTCAGTGGAATGCGTCTGGCTCGGAGCTGTTCTGGAACTACCCGATTTGTAACTACCCGATTTGTAACAGATCGTTGTGTCACTGTGGTGCCAACTGCTGTCAAATTGCTACTGCAGATGCAGTACATCGTGCCAGAGCCATACACCGAACACGATCGTCCCTCTTGGTAGTGTCGCGTGTTCGTCCGGAGCCCGGTCTTCATGGGACCGTACATCCTCGTGACCACCGCTGATCTACAGTAGCTACATTCTTGCCAAGTATTTCTGCAACATCGCAGGAGTAAGATCCAGCTTCTTATAGCCATATTACACGACGTCGTTCCAACTCAGTGAGTTGTTCACAGTGGCCTTTTTTGTCGCCTTAAAGTCATTCTTTACTAACATCAGCTCACCACATCCGGTCTCAAACCTTCCTAATGCTCACGACAGTTACAGCCTCTACTTAAAGCAAACCTGGTTTGCATGCTCACAGTGGCGCTACTAGTGCCACTCTTATGCGACTGGCGAGAAATTTGAAACTCAGACGTAGAAATACGCCTATCAGCTTTCGTTTGTGTCACACAACTCTTTCTTGGCGTTGCGGTTTTTTTTCCCGTGATAGTATTTAGATTTCTATGTGGAACTTTTCATAAAATAGTCTCAGATATATTAAAATGGTCCTAGTCCCCCGTTCCGACCGAGAGTTTAGGGAGGTTTCCTGTGGTTATTAGGCGAATGCCGGAATTTGAAGTCCTTCCCCATCTCCCCCATCTATATCACAGCTGGAGTTCCCTCTGCCCCACAATCAACCTGCTGGGTGACTTGGCTAAAAAAAGCGGGACTGTTTAAAGTGGAGGCTAAGTGTCCAAACATGAGCTACTTATGTTGGAGACACACATTTGATAAAGGGTATTCGTGGGCTATCAGAACCGAACTAGAATATATCTAAGACGATTTTTTCAATAAAAGAAAGTATTGCGTAGATTATAACGCCTGATTATGCTTTATGCACAGGAACAGGAAACATGACTGATTAATACAATGTGGTGAACCGGGATTCGAACCTAGAACCTTGCCGTTGTGGGCCATGCTCTGTCAGTTCGAGCTACCGCGGGGCGAAAAGGCCAGCCTTCTCAACTTCAGTACCACTCTCCCCTTTACCCAAAAGTTATCCTGCATACCTTGCAAGACTAGCGCACATGGAGAAGCTGTGAAGGTGGGTCGTGAGTCGTGTCTGTGAATGACTCTGTTATTACATGACCAATAAACCCTCGATTCTCTAACGAATCGAACTCCGAGTATAAAAAAATGGCTCTGAGCACTATGGGACTCAACTGCTGTGGTCATTAGTCCCCTAGAACGTAGAACTACTTAAACCTAACTAACCTAAGGACATCACACACATCCATGCCCGAGGCAGGATTCGAACCTGCGACCGTAGCAGTTGCACGGTTCCAGACTGCGCGCCTAGAACCGCGAGACCACTGAGGCCGGCGATGTATAAAAAAGTTTCTGACTTCTGATTAGTTTGCAAATGAGTTCTTTTGTTAAATACAGTATTTCACATTGAGCATGGAAGCGAGAAATAGTTTAGAAAAGGTTTGAAATTATGTTTAAATTTGTTCAACTCGCTAAGTGATCTCATTCTCAGATACTGGATCAATATAGCGTGAGTATGTGCGCATGGTGAGTTAGACTGCATCAAGACGAAGAAACAGTTTCAAACTGTAATACTTGTCTTATAGTGTTAAACCTTTAATGTAAGATTGTAGCTCTTAATCAGCAGATTGTGACATAATTTTAAATTTTTAAATTCGGTCTATAATTGTATGATATATTGAAGATAAATTTTTTTGTGACATGCAACTGGGACCGGATGACTGTGCACCGGGTTAGCCGTTTAGTACTATCGATTACCCGGCAAAGGCAAGCTCTCGGTCCGGTACGTAGCCTTAGTCATTCAGGAAGTTTCAAAACAGCGCACATTCCGCAGGGGTTGATAGATTCATTCAGGATGCCTTGTGTTAGTCCTGTTTCGCAACCTCATAAGCGTAATGTAATTGCTTTAGTTAGCTGCAGTAACTTTGCGCATTAACTGGAGTGTTAAGGTAGCAAACAGCATAGCGGAACTAGTTACGGTTCTTGTCTGCTGTTGATAATTGGGTCAAAGATGCTGCCGTAGTAGCAATGCTACGTCTCGGAGGGACTGTTGATGACAACTGACTTTCTTCGTGGACATTCCACTGTCTACGAAACTGAATATTGAGAAGCTTAACGCTGAGAAAACTTGTGCTGGAAGGAAGGAGACACCAGAACTTCTGGAACGAAGCGTAATTATCTCGGATCACTGTTTGCTAAACGAGGCGATATTGGCAGGAGTACGATCGCACAATTGGGCGGACTCGGTCGTTTCGCTGCCGAAAGCGAGGCGGCTCTCGTTTTGTTTGCCGAGCGTGGCTCGGCCGCTAATGAGGCGGAGTGTCGGCAACGAGGAAAGACTCCGCGCCTCGCCGCGCTGGCTGTGCCCGCCCTGTCTGAGGCCGGCCACATCGATCCGTTCCGGTAAACTGTAGCTCGTCCCCACTGAATTATTACATCTGTTTTGACCCCGTCGTGCGGTCATCGAAATAGCATCCTTCTGCTGTTTCGGAGTGGATCGAAGGCATTCGTAATGAGCGGAATACCCAACTCTAGAATGTAAAGACTGCACTCGAACATTGACACGTGAAATTCGTCAGAAAATGCTAAAATTGCGAGTAGTAAGATTCAGTGACGTGTAATTCTACCGCGGCTTTTCATTGTACTCGTTTTCCAGCAATTTTGACAACAAACGAGGGTTTCGACGGGGTGTACTCATAAAATTTCAATTTATCCCGAAAAAATAAAGTTACGTAATTTTTTGCGACATAGCTTACCTCAAATTGAATCGAGACAAAACAGACTTCATGCAGTTAGGAAGAAGACAAGAGCAGGTAGAATATCTTGAGATAGATGGCAGGAGGTTCAAGAGACTAGACCAGACCAGTTCAAATACTTGGGATCTTGGTTTACCACGTACAACAACATAAAAATGGACATCGAGGAAAGAATGGCAGTGGGAACGAAATGCATCCATTCCCTCAGAGAAACGCTTGGTTCTAAATCGATCTCAGTGAACACTAAGATGAAAATCTACAACACAGTGATATGCCCAGCAGTAATGTACGAAACATGGATCATGACTAAGTGAGAAAGGGAAAAACTATTAATATTTAAAAGCAGAGTAATGAGGAAGATATGGGTACCAGTTTTAGGTAACCGAGAATGGAGGAGGAGGAAAAACCAGGAAATCTACATTCTGATGCGACAACCAACTATCCTACAGAAGATAAAGAGCAAAAGAATACAATGGGTGGGCAATGTAGCCCATATGCCAGATGGGAAGACAGGTGGAGATGGCACTAGCGGGGAAACCAAACACTAAACACCCAATTGGACGACCAAGGCAGTGTTGGATGGACGACCTGGCGAAGGACCTAACAGTCCTGGGAATTGACACTTGGAGGAACCGGGTACAAAACAGGAAGGAATGTCGGCAGTTTGTGGGAGCAGCGCGTGGTCTGCAGGGCCTGTGATCGCTGAATATCTATCTATCTCCACTTTATCAGAGGGCTTTACCATTTTGTTTTGGCTTCTCTAGCTGCATGCTGGTACTGTAGCTCGGGGGTTTTAACGCGCAGATGGTGTACCGCAAATTAACAAAAAGCTAGTTACGTAACTATATTTATTTGAGATGATACTTAAAACCTTATGATTGCCCTTCGAATGACTGGGTTTCCCAAAGCATATTGTTGCTTCCGTAGTTTTTTTTCTCTCAAAACGAATGCTCACGTCAAAGAATATTTTCTGTGCCGATTTACGAACAATACCCGTTGTTTTAAGGTACTCAGTATCAAGAATAAGATATCCTGTTAGCACCTGAACAATTTTCCAAGTGTACTTTATAGGAAAAATTATCATGAACTGCCTCTATATAATAAAAGCGTGGACAATAATTGTATCAGAAACAGGTAGCGTATTACGGTATGTTGATAACTTTTCAATTTTCGTGCCATACACCTTTCGCCTTTATACCATGCAAGGCATTATACGGAACTGAAGACGTCAGGACTACAAAAGCTGAACATGACGCAGACAGTCATATGTCTGCCGTGGCTTGACACTAGCGCCTGGTGAAGTAACCACTCCAAGAGAGCAAATCGCTGCTGGTTGCTGTTTCTGTGGGCGTTATCCTCCACTTACACCACAGCGGCTGCATCGAACAATTGCCACAATGAACACGACACAGCCCGCATCTCGTGGTCGTGCGGTAGCGTTCTCGCTTTCCACGCCCGGGTTCCCGGGTTCGATTCCCGGCGGGGTCAGGGCTTTTGTCTGCCCCGTGATGGCTGGGTGTTGTGTGATGTCCTTAGCTTAGTTAGGTTTAAGTAGTTCTAAGTTCTAGGGTACTGATGACCATAGATGTTAAGTCCCATAGTGCTCAGAGCCATTTTTGAACACGACACACTTATATACAAAACTTTTTATGGCTGAATCACTAAAAAATCTTGTTCTCTTCCATAGAGTACTTCGAAGCTTTACCTTTTGAAACGAACGACGCACGTTGGACAAGTGGTGCAAAAATTGGCATCTTGCTTTAAATGTTCAAAAATAAAAAATTGTGCACTTCACAAAACGAAAAAAAATAGTATCCTATGACTATAATATCAATGAAATGCTGTTGGAATCGACCATCTCATACAAGTACCTGGGTGTAACACTATGTAGGGATGTGAAATGGAATGATCACATAGGCTCAGTCATGGGTAAAGCGTGTGGTAGACTTCGATTTATTGGTGCAATACTGGGGAGGTGCAATAAGTCTACAAAGGGGATTGCTAACAAATCACTCGTGAGGACCAGTTCTAGAATACTGCTCAAGTATGTGGGACAGGTGCCAAATATGACTGACGGGGAATATTGAACGTATACCGAGAAGGCAGCACTAATGGGCACCAGTTTGTTTTATCCATGGAAGAGTGTCACAGGGATACTGAAGGAACTGACTAGGCAAAGTCAACTATCCCTAGAAAGTCTGCTAACAAAATTATAAGCACAGGCTTTAAATGATGACTCTAGGAATATATGACAACCCTGTACTATCACTAACATAGGGTTCGTGAGAATTATGTTAGAATAATTACAGCAGACACAGAGGTTTTCAAACAATCATTCTTCTCGCGCTCCATCCGTGAATGTAACGGGAAGAAATCCTAATAACTGGTAGAATGGAATG
Organism: Schistocerca gregaria; assembly: GCF_023897955.1. Classification (NCBI taxonomy): domain Eukaryota; kingdom Metazoa; phylum Arthropoda; class Insecta; order Orthoptera; family Acrididae; genus Schistocerca; species Schistocerca gregaria. The sequence goes on from NC_064924.1 coordinate 520,574,295, forward strand.
CACCCTCTGGCATACGCCTAGGTGGTTTGCGGAGTATAATGTGGATGTAGAGAGTAATATATCAATAATGTGCGATTGGTCTGTGACAAAATATTCGTATTGTTATAGATTTCATATGCAGTAATGGAGTATTGTAAACATGCATTATTAGTAAATACATATGGGCGTCCAAGAGGTGCCCGACAGATCTATCTGTAGGTATGGATCCCACAGAGATCAGCAATTAGTCTCTAAATAGTGAGTTGTTGTGTGTCGTTTTATTTGCTTATAATTTGGGGGGAGGGGGGCGGGGTCTCGATAAATATTCGTGTTCTCACCTCTTTATAGATAGAGTTTGGAATTTTATCCATGTACTCTATTTCTTTGATGTATGTGTACTCGGGCATGATCTTGCGTGCTACATTGTAGTACTGTTCTGCACATAAATAGCACCTGAAAAATTCGGAAAGGGATTTATCGCACGTAAGGTATCTTAGCAGTGTATGAGACTAAAATCATCTGAGCGATAAGATCGAATCTTCAACAAACTCTCTGTACTGGATAGTAACTTAAATTGAAAACTGCCAAATAAGCTTGCATAAACGTATAAATCATAGTATATGTCTCCTAGAAAAAGAAAAAAAAACCTTTGTCTCAAGAGCCAGGCTGTAGTCTTATTCGAGTCAAATTATCGACTAGTTATCATCACTGCATAGCAATTCCGGACAAGGGCCAACAATTAAAAGCAATTTTATTAGCTTTAGCGAACACATTCATACTATGGTTCTTCTTCGCGGTTAACAGTGTTGTCAGGTGTCGAGTCTTCCCGAGCTCATGCTCAGGTGTTTTAGTATCGCGCTCAGAGCCTTAATTTCTCTCTGAAGAACTGATCTGATTACACAGTTCCCCTAGCCGCTGAGACCCGCTACATCTGTGCCGCTGGAAGAAGATTAACTCCTGTTGTGCTAATCATGATTCCGCTGTTCTTTCTGGTATAGTGGTAAGAACAGTAGAACTGTGCGGCATGTGTAGTTGCAGTCTGATAGCAAATTCTCCAGAAGTTTTGCCCTAAACACAGTCAAAAAACTGACGGTATTGATCGTTGAACATGTTGCATTGTTGCCGTAGGAACAGTTTATTTTGAATGATCTTGATTGCGATCATGGGCTTGCGTTTTGTATAAGCTCTTTGGCGGGTTAAATGATTTAAAAATATCTGCACTTGGTAGCAAGTGTATAACGAAATCGAACTGAAACATCCCACGATCATTGCAAGGTATGATTAGCAGTGCTCTCGAGCACATTTACGTTTCTTGCAGCAGTACTTGAAGAAGAGCGGTTGAGCTGTTGGTTTTTTGTTAGTGGCAATCAGCAGGTGATTAGGACACGAGAGGCTCACTGTGGTTTATCTGGAATATATGTATATAGGATTAATGGCAGTTACACAATGAAAACCTAACTGCTAATTTTATGCAGCAACTTGTTAACGACAAAGTATTTGGCAATATTTTGAAAACTGGGGGCTTGGAAATATTATGATATTATTGTAAATTTGTAATGCATTTATCATCCATTTACGAGATGCAAACTTCGTTATGTTAAAGTGAACGACGTATAAACGAAGCGCCTGAATATATAATCTATTACCATTTATCTGTTGAAAATTCACCTCAAAATAGCGGAGATGCGCGAATCAACGAATGATCCACAGGATCATTCCTATCTGATAGAAGTTTTATAGAATCTTTTAACTAACAATTCACTTTTTCTATTCCATCATTTTACCACTGTTCTGTATAGCGCTGATAGTTTTCGGTTGATAAATTTTGTTTCAAAAAATCTTAAACATGATTTTAAACGATAAAGTAATGAAGAAAGTACACCATAGAAATAAACAATCCGTCAATCTTGCTGCTATAGTCTATTCATCGTACAACAATCTGATAAACATTACACTGCGTGTTCTTACACGTTTGCTATTAACTCATTGGATTTTATTTCCCACGGGTGCAGTAATAACCTTACGTCTTATGCGGCAGCGTAGCTCGCCACACTACCCAGTGAACAAAACCCAACGCACAATGCTTTACCGGCGCGTTTAAACAGGGGAAGCCCCTCCAACAAGTCCGCAGTAATGTGAATAGTTGTGGATAACGGTGTTTCCGTTCGACATTCCACAACTGATATCTGAATGTTAATCATGCTTCGTGTAATCTGTTTCCAACTGCTTTATTTTAACACTTCTCGCAGACAGGTACTTGAAAATGTTGGAACAGAAATCATTCGCGTCAAAAATGTTAAAATAAAACATTGGGAAACAGATTACATCAAACATTACAACTGCAGATAGTAAAATCGACGAAGAGTAGAAAATAACAAAACTTGAAACGCCATCCAAATTTAAAAACGGATAAATTAATATACAGTAATACTTCGTTAATACGCTTCGTAAGGGACGATGCAGAAACCATATTATAACTTCCAAAAAGAGTAGCAGAAAATTACTTGCATAAACACTGTACAATTTATCTGTGAGAGTAGTGTGTGATTTTCAAGAGCGTATTACAGAGGTTTTGCTGTTAATCAAATACTGAAGCCACTTAAGATATCACTCACCTCAGTCGTTTGGTAACCTCTGAACTCGTTCCGTCGCTGAATCTGAAGAAGACATTTCAGCAGTGGCATTGCCACCTTCAACACTGATGAATAGCGGATCAAAAAAAACAATCTATGAAACCATCCAATTGTCACAATTTGTCTTATCTGACTACGTGGTGTTCTGCATTCCACCAGCATTCGATAGTGATCTGTGACAGAGTGCATTAATTTAAGCACGCCTCGTAGCTTAAATGTCGTATTATTCCTTGCAACATATCCTTTAACCTGTCTCCAAATAAAGTTCTATGTGGCTCAAATTGCAGTAGTACGGCGGAAACCTAACGGAAATGTGACCCGCAGACTGAGCAGCTTCATCAGTAATGTACTAATCTACAACGTAAATTTCAACCGTTTCAGTAATCAAGCTTAATCGCAGTGGGATCGAGATGTGCTCACTTTCCGTAAGCCAATTTACAATGTCTTCTTCCTCAAAAATGTTTGTGGCCTACGCTCAGCCTTTACATATAGAGAGGGATGTTTGTCCGATAACTTCCCAAAAACATGGGGAACTACCTGTCTCAGTTTTTCACCTTTTTTTAACAGTATTCTCGTCTATGATTCTCAAAAGAACACGACACGATTTCAACCATTTTCACTGTACACATAGGAAACACAAACGAATTAGAAGCACTACAATGACTGCGCGTGCGAATTGTTGAGAAGTGGTTGGTTGGAGGGGCGGGAAGATTTCCTGCCATTTTCTTCAGTACTCACAACGGCAGAGATTCTTTGCATCTTCTTACCCTCCAAAATGACGTGTGTAATTTAACGCTCCTGTAGAGTTAGATCAGCACTTACAGACTGAGAAATGGCGAGCAGTGAATTGTCGCATACAAAGGTTGATTCTCCTCCGCACACTCTTAGGTGTGCATCAGAGGATGTATTTTCGATAAACGTTAAAAAAATTAACTTGGAGAGTAATCGAACCTACAACATTGCTTATACAAGTAAGTTACTATATACACTAAGGGACCACAACCGTACAGATTTAGTGATATTTTTCAAATGATACTGTACCATTATTCTCAAATTTCTTAAAAAGAAGATGAAAAGCGATTCGGCATTTCATGTTCAAAGGAAAAACTGAGAAAGTATTTACTAATGAAGTCAACATGTGCCGATCAGAACTGGCCATAACGTTTTGCACAGAACTGTTCAGAGAAAGCGACAGTACACTGACATTTGAAATAAGAAATACGTGGCGTGAGCATTTAGCATACTGATGAGCAAAACCATTGTTGTCTGTTAGTGCTTTACAACGTCTTGAAGTTTTATTAGCGGTAATATAACTCAAAATATCTAATACACAACTAGGGTCTACTTCCTGATTCGTAACAACATCCGTGAACGTGTGCTACGACCGCTGACAAATAGCCGTGCTTGTGTCTGTGTACATCAGGTTCGGTATTGCGCTGAGTAGAGTGTAGGCGAGATTGTCTATTGTCATCATGCAAGTGCAGTATTGACTCAAGTGCTAAATTTTGATTCGATTATACAAGCTGCGACTATTATCATCGTCTACAGATGGAAGTTCAGCTCTTCTAATACACATCGCGTGCTGTGTGATTATAACTCTATACTAATGAACTTCAGATAAAAATATTAGAACAAGGGTGAAAATTACGGAGAAAATTGTCTTTTAGGTTTTTTTGCTTTACTTGTAACTCAGTAAAACAATGCTGAAAATGTTGAATTAAATTTACTAAAATTATTGGAAGTGTCCTTGATTATTAAAAATATCCGTGGACGACCGCATTGTTTCCAGCCTTAATGCTGTGAATGGCTGTTTACTGCTGTGTAAGCGCCAAGGCGGCGGTGTGCCAACCAGACATTGAATGTCATTTTGTGGAGTCTTAAAGAATTTGTTCGCCTCACTGCGACGACGTACACGGTTTTGCGGATATTCGTGTGCCTGAGAAGTCAATCAGTCGTGTTCTGCCTGCAGTGTCAGTGTGAATACGGAACGCAGGTGTACCAAAAACATTTGAGTATCACTATACAGGGTAGGGCAGCTAAGACACGCCACCCCATATATATTCATAATAAATAAATACATCGAGCTGCGGTTTTCGACATCTATAAACGATAAAAATTACTTAACTTCAGGAAATTCGGCTTATTGTCCGCTATAACTTGGTGGAAATCGCACCTCGATAGATTTATTCATTCTGGATGTGTTGGGAGTTGGCCGGCCGCGGTAGTCTAGCGGTTCTAGGCGCTTCAGTCCGGAACCGCGCGAATGCTACGGTCGCAGGTTCGAATCCTGCGTCGGGCATGGATGTGTGTGATGTCCTTAGGTTAGTTAGGTTTAAGTAGTTCTAAGTTTTAGGGGACTGATGACCACTGATGTTAAGTCCCATAGTGCTCAGAGCCATTTGAACCATTTTTGTGTTGGGAGTGGCGTTTCATAGCTGCCACATCCTGTATATTGTAGCGCTATTGAAAGTAGTTCAGAGAAATGAACTGTCATCTTCTGCACCAATGTATGAATGTAAATAGCGGGGATGATTCTCGTATTTCCCCATAACAGCTCTTCATGTTTCAGATGCTGGGTCACATCTCTGGGTCCTCGATGCATCTGGAAATACTTACTGATAGCGCACATGGCGGTGGTTATAAATGGGGTACAGATTCCTTCCTTCCACTTTACTTCGTATTTTCTACAACTCTCATTTATTTTTGGTCTTTTATTAGTAAAACTATTCAAAGTAAACATAAAATACCGACCTAGCAATGACATTAAGCGTGTAGCGGTACTATGTAAGCATGTAGTGGTACTTACTTTATAATATTCTGAGTTACTACTGACGTGTTAAGTATCAAGCACTGCACAATGAAGTCCACAACACATATCAGCCTATTAACTATACGAAATTATATATATTTGCACAAATTAAGTTACATGCATAACTGTCGTTTCTTCAATTAGAATAGCGCGTAGCTTGTTTACTTCAGGGACGGGGAGTGAACCAGATCCGAGTCGAATCTGTACACAGAGTATCAACAGGAAACTAGTCAGTTTGAGATTATTTTGTAGGCGTTTTCCTCTATTCCGGACTGTTTCTCTGTCTCCAGATTAAGCACGCAACACACAGTCATTTCAAAAACAGAGAAAGAGAAAAAAGTTAAACTTCTTATGGTAAAATATAGACATGGTTAGCAAAGAAGGCTGCTCGATGTTAGCTGAGCGGGGTACTTTACGTTATCTTAGTTTGCAGTCTCAGGAAATATTTCTTTAGACACTTCGCTACGACGTAAATCATCATCATCGTCTCATTTCACTAGCGTTCAGCGTGTCACTGCCCACTGACTTTCTTTTCGTGAAATATGATAGACCTTATTGAACTTCTCATTTTGGGTCATTTTGACCAACTCCATCCTTGCCATATTGCTCTTCTTCAGAGTCATACTACTCCTTAAAATGTGCTTTTGAGAGTCATGTAGTTTTTCCAGAGTTATTCTTTTTTGTCGTTTCTCGGTTAGAAGTTGTCATCCGATGACTGTCTTTCGTGCGAGTTTTATTGATTTCCTTTTGTTTTTGTCTGTTTGCCATGTTTCTCACATCCTTATTTGTTACGCTGTCTTTTTTTCACTTTATTTCTTTCCACTATTATGTGCTCAGTCTGGAGTTCTTCGTACTTCATTGTTCAGATTATTGTGTTGTTTTCTTTCAATGACTATTGGGACTCTTCCATGACGGTTTCACTCTTTTGTTCAGTTATTTCGCGTGTGATATATCCCTTCGTAGATTCCTTTCATTTTGTTTTCCATCTTCAGAAGTGTGTAGCTTCGCCTCTTACTTTTATCAATCCCTTCTTCAGTAAACTACCACTCTTCCAGTCTTTCAGAAATATGTACGCTCACCTTGGAAATGCCATTTGCGTCTTTTACATGTAGCTTCTAAATTTTCCAGTGCCGTGATGTTTCCGTCATGTCTTTCCATCAGTGACAAGTAAAATTTGCTCCGAATCGATATCAGCTCTTGATACGAGTTTAGGATTTTTATGGCTTTTTTAACTCTTGGTTTCTTAAGGGGGTAACGCATTTGGACATTTGGTATCGTCTTTTTTTTCAGTTGTATTACCTCCTCCTGCTGTTTGGGAACAAGAAATAGCAATCCATATGCCTTTTTTCCTTTTCAGTATTCTCGGACTGTGCGTATTGTTGTAGCTGGAGTCGGCAGGTAATTCCCGAAGATTAACTTGTTAAATTCACTTTCGATAAAATACGCGACACATAAACATCTCCTCCTAACACCGTTTACTGCAATGTGAACAGAATTTGTGTATTATACTCTTGTCACTTGAAGAAAAGTGTATTGTCACATTGCTTGGGATGCTGAGAGGTTTTCGACTGAACCTTCTACGGACAAAACTACTTCCCGTCGTTACTTGTCAGTGGATGTCGAATAGGCGAGACGGGCGCAATGCTTTCCGGAGCGATGAGAGTACAGAGTAGTTTCCGGAGCGTCCCAATAAACGAGTTGAGGTGGCTTTGAGCGGCGTTGAATGAAAGCGAGCGGCGACAGTGGAAAGACTGGAGCTGCAGCGCGCGCGCGCGCGGCCGCCCGCTGCCTTTCATTGGCGGCACTTCTGCTCAGATGGGCAATTCCGCGGCGCACAGCGCCCGACTTGAAAGGGTAGGCTGGCTGCTGCGTCAAAGAGCCAGCCGGGCCGTGCTGCCTGCCTGGCGACCACTTGGGCGTGAAGCGACCCCTGCTGCTGCTGCTGCTGCTGCTGCCGCTGTTCCGCCTCGCTCCGGTCACGCCGGCACAGCACGGCTCCCGGCTAAATGCCGCGCCTCGCCTCGCCTCGCCTTTATTCTGACATACCTAGATCTGACGACGGGCCAAAAAACAGTCACGGAGGGTCACCTTCAGGTGGCACTAGGCGGCCGCCCCAGACGCTCCGTCCGTGTTCTCACTTCGACACTGTACAGGTCGGCGGGCAGGCTCGAGGCTCTGTTGTCGAGATCCGAAAGGAATCGAATACTGGTCTGAGAACTTCTATTGGTACTGCCTACAGCGTGTTAACTGTAAGACGGCAGAGTTGTGAGGGGAGCGCGGGGAGAGGAAGAACCAAGCATTTGCTGGCGAGGGGACGGGAGAGGAGAGGAGCCATTGGGGGGGGGGGGGGGGGGACACGGGGACACGCCTACCAGTTGCAGTGCTGGTACTACAAATTGCGCGTCATGCTTACACGAAAGCAGACGAAAGGCTTCGAACTAAAACTGCTTTAAATGTTGTTCGTAAACGAAACTAAAATCGTCATGTACAATGTATGTGTCTACTATGCGCTCACAAACTATTCATCCGATTGCAATGAAACTTTGGTGGGTTGTTCTCCGAACGCCCGAAAAGAGTAATGGACAATGTTTCAACAATTAGGTCACTGTAGCATGCGTAGCGCAATTGAGATGTCGGCACGGTAGCTCAGCGTGTTCGGTCAGAGGTCCAGCAGCCCCCTGTAATTAAAAAACTGAGTTAATCGATCAACAACGAACTTAAACAGATGTATTGATTAATCCCACCGCTGCCAAACATTTAAAAAATATAAAAAAACTTAAACGGATGTATTGATTAGGTATAGGCTTGTCATGCAGCGGACCCGCGTTCGATTCCCACTGCTCGCAATTTTTTTTCATTCCCCGCAATATTAAGCTATTGATTATAAAATTTAAATATTCTTAAACAGGTCATATAGTATAACATAACTGTCCCCAAACCATTCATCCGACTACGATGAAATTTTGGTGATTTGTTCTCCGTATGCCCACGAAAGTTCCTAGCCGAAAAAAAAGAAGAAATAAGACATATTCTTGAGGAGATATGACGTCATAAACAATGAGATGCAATATAATTTTGCGAGCATCGCTACGTAATACTGGTTTCCTTCTAACCGTAGGTCTACCGGTGATCACCAATTTAGTATTGGAGGGCAGCGTGGAGGGTAAAAACCGTAGAGGGAGACCAAGAGATGAATACACTAAGCAGATTCAGAAGGATGTAGGCTGCAGTAGGTACTGAGAGATGAAGAAGCTTGCACAGGATAGAGTAGCATGGAGAGCTGCATCAAACCAGTCTCAGGACTGAAGACCACAACAACAACAACAGCACCGGTAGGGGTTGTTGGCGACTCCCGAGATGGGCCAACATCTGCCTCTTCACTCATTTTGATAATGTTTAGCACAATAAAATCACGCAGAACAGTACAGCGCAAAACAATAACGAAGCAGACGACAATGGCTACCTTGTACAACACAGTCAGCTACGTAATGTTGGCAGCAGTCGAAACTGCGTTCCTAACGAAGCCTCCCGACGTTTACCGACTTCTACCGATTCAGGACTAGGGAGAGGTCTGCCATCTAAAGGTTTACACACTGTAGCTGCAAGCCGTATCGTAAAGAGTGCGCACAAAGTAACTTGGCCCGCCGCTGCGCAGACGCGGCAGTAGGGGAGGGGACAGCAGTTGGGTGGGGGTTCCGTGCAGTAGGAGAGATATAGAATGGAATGACATCTGAAGCCTGTGCAGAAATATGTTCCTCGCATAATCTGTAAGCTACAGCTGGCAAGTCTGCAAATGATCGTATAAACAGTTATGTCAGTACGACAAATAATTGGACAAATATAAACTACTATTATTTTCTCCTGCAGTTTATCCGGTAACTTCACAGCATTGCAGTGTTGATCTGGATTTGACAATGTTAGTGTTACAGAAATCGTATAAGTAAGGCCGGATGTGCTACTAGCCTCGTATTCACCTAGTCCAGTGATCGGCGAACCACGGCTCGTGAGCTACATGCGGCTCTTCGGCCCCTTGACTGTGGCTCTCGCATGAAGCACCGTGTGCGGGAGCACGAGTACAGGATTAAAGTACTTGATCGTCACCACTTTGAAGAATTTTTGGTTGAAAAGGGGAGTGAGTATGCCAGTGGCGGCTGATCAGAGGAGGCAAGGGAGGCTGTACCTCGTCACTTTTCTGTGGCAGAAGAAGATTTGGTAGTAGTAACAATAATTGTTTTTACAATAAACCTATATACACGTCTGTCAGCGAGAGCGAAAGACATTAGCTTGTGTTGTTTATTCTGAACCCCAAGCGCTAGAGATCAAGTCAGTTTGCGAAAGCTTATTCCTAAGTTAAGGCTGTCGCCTATGGCGACGAGGCCAGACACATGCCAGGCACCCTGCAAATACTCGGTTGCCGCGGTAACCTGATGTCACTTCTAGAAACGGAAGAGGGAGTACAAGCAGCTGCAGCCGTGTTGCCGTGCGCTTCGGTTGTACGGGAGGCCAGAGGCTGTGGTGCCGTCTCTCTAGGTTTCTCTTACGTTAGTTGTCCTGAGTGCAGAGAATATGGGTGAAGCCCAACCTTGTACAAGGGCGACGTAACGCTTTCCAGTGAGAACATCATTACTTCTTTGCAGGAGCTTTCGTTCTCAAGGAGATACGAAACTGAATGACATGAAATTGTTGAAGAAAGGACGTCTAACAAACCTTCGTCAGAAAGATAACTTCAAAACATGTGCATTCCAAAGTTCGTGGTGTGAGCGGCGCAAGTAGTTATATGCTAGCCTTACGGAAGGAAAATTATTCTGCTGTCCATGATTGGTCGTAACCACAAGAAAAAGAAGAAACTCTCAAGAGGTTTAGCATGCCATGCTTCTAAAGATCCTCTAATCAGTTCTATTTCATATTAATAACTATGCAAAAAAGTGTTTAGGATTTCAAAACTACTTAATGAACATCACGAACTGATGAAAATCAGACACAACAATGAAGCAAAAGTTAAAAGAGACCTCATGAAAATTGTAATTGACATCACAAGTCTTGTGGAAGCAGCAGCTAGCTTTCAGAGATCATGACGAGACAGAAGATCCCCCGAATCCCGGAAATTTCAGTGCCATTTTTAAATTTGTGCTAAACATTAATGAAGATTTGTAAGTAAACTGGAAGAAAATGGGCTATTTCCAGCGATTTTCAATAATTATACTGAACGAACTGGTTGAATGTATACAAGATTTATGAATATATGCATTCAAGTTTGGATAGAACCTCATCTTATGTCTGCATTGTGGACGAAGTAACAGACGTTTCAGACCAAATCACACTGCTCTAGTATTGTGAGATTAGCGGTCTCCAGCGCCGACATTCAGGAACATTTTCCTAGTTTACGTGACGTTATCTAAGTCAGAACTGCTGCTGCTTTATTCACGGCGCAAAGTGACGCTTTCGGAATTACGGTATGAAAAACAAACTGGCCGCCCAAACTTATGATGTTTCTTACGTTCTGGCAGGAGAGTTGAAACTACCAAGCTCATTTTACTCGCTGTTTTGCACCTCGTTTAAAATTAGTTTTGCAGAAGAGCTGATCTTGTATAATACCAGTATCGAAGGATTTTTTTTATCCACGCTTCAGGGTATTCCTGCTTTCTTCCACCAGCCTTCCAAACGCACAGCACTTCTCGACGGTATTATTGGTAAACGCATTCCTTCGAACAGTGGAATGATATGGAAATGTAACGCCGGACTAATATCTGCCATTTACAAAATCCCCTCGGGGTAATTGAGGTTTTAAATAAAGTACTTGGCAATCCAGACTCAAGTGCAAGAACTACAAGGGAAGTCTGCGGATTTCAGGAATAGCCTTCCACACTTTGACTTAGTTTTTCATCTCACTGTTTTTCAAAATGTTCTTAAAAACTGAACTGCTTTTTGACATCCTTCAGAAAAAACCAATGGTGCACGGTATGTAACAATACTGTCACAAAATGCAAAGCTTACATAACAAACGTAAGAAATGAAGATAAATTGACCGACTTTTTAAATTCCACGAAACGCCTGACTAATTCGTAATCTGAAGCTTCCATGAATAGAGAAGAAATGATGGATGAATGCATTAGTAATCCATTGATGTCAAAATACAGACGGGTGTATCTCGGGGTATTGGATAGTATTGTAACACAGCTTTAAACAAGATTTTCACTTTGTGATAAACTGCTCTTTCATAAATTAGGTGATACTACTCAGTTCGCCAATTCTGCCCAGCATTTCTCTTTAGCCGGTTTGTGTTCATTATGGTGCATTCTTCAGTCGCTCTCGGTTACGTGTAGAGCTTGAGACAATATTTTGTTCTCAGCATAAAGAAAAATTTCGTTCTATCAGTTGGAGAGAGAAATTATCAAAAGAATGATTGAGAATGAAACGGACTAAATTTCTCCAGAAACTTGCAAATTGTTTTGTGTGATTGCCACCATTTCTGCAACAAGTGGTTGAACTGTTTTTTTTTCTTGTCTTAAATGCGTAAAGACGTGTTTAAGGAACAGTAGGACCCAGGATCGGGTTGTGGTTGGCAGGAGAGCCAACACCGTGTTACTAGAGGAGGCCGAAAGGCACGCGATTTAGCTCACGAAGGCTGGCGTGAGGTCTGGAGCAGGACAAGTAAATCAGAATTTAAAAACAACGGACGTAGCTGGTGGAATACTTAACTTTAATCCATTAATGGTGAACGTCGCTTTTGACATTACAAAATTCACAGTATTAATAGTAACTGATAATGGCGCCTTGCTAGGTCGTAGCAAATGACGTAGCTGAAGGCTATGCTAACTATCGTCTCGGCAAATGAGAGCGTATTTAGTCAGTGAACCATCGCTAGCGAAGTCGGCTGTACAACTGGGGCGAGTGCTAGGAAGTCTCTCTAGACCTGCCGTGTGGCGGCGCTCGGTCTGCAATCACTGATAGTGGCGACACGCGGGTCCGACGTATACTACCGGACCGCGGCCTATTTAAGGGCTACCACCTGGTGTCTGGCGGTGACACCACAGATCGCTCATCAGATTTTGCTTGTACCTCAGTTGAAAAATCAGTACTGCGAATACTTGAAAGCCGAGAGACATGGTATGTCGATGTCATCAAAAGATTCGGGAAGAAGAAGGATAATCGAGTTAACTTGTTTTACAAGTAAAAACACTCAAATATCCAACCTTCCAGTTCGTTTGTAAATAAAGGTGTCATCATTATTATTATTATTATTATTAGAAATAGTAGTAACGATAGTAGTAGTAGTTGTGGTAGTAGTCACAGTCTTAGCAGTGGTGGTGCTGATGGTGGAACGCTAGGTATGTGTACATTAAAAGGGAAGCCAAGGGGATTTTCCGATACGTTTCCTGGCCTCCCCAGAATTTAGGCCATGATTTGCAATTGGAGTACGTAGATCTTCTGCGAAATAACAAGGTACGTCGGCTATCAAGAGTAAGCTTTTTGAAACGTCTCGCTTCCTTATTGGCAGAAATTAAAGCATTTCTCCTTGAGGCAGGTTTTCACTATCCAGAACTAACGAACGATCTGTGAATCCAAAAATTTTATTTCTTGATAGACGCTATATTTCGTCTACATCAGTTTCATTGTAATTACAGGAGAAAGGAAGCACAGTTTTTTCGATGTTGGAACAAGTTCTTTAGTTCGAAAACAAATTATCTCTTTTTGTTATAGATTTTGAAACCAAAACTTTGAATCCCTTTCGAAGACTATTGGATTTAAAATACAACGTATTTTAGAGATCGAAATTTGAACGTATTTATGCTTATATACAAGTACTGGAGAAAAAAAAAGTGAACTTTCTTGTTGGTTCGTAGCACAAGTTTTCTGCTTTGAAAGATCTAGAGAAGGAAGATATGTTGACTTTAACACATGGAATAGTAGTCCTGGCTCACACAATTAGCTGAAAAAATAGCTTTTGCCGTTCTTTCCTTCTTCGTGTCTGCATATTCACGCGGACAAACATTTTCAAGCGTCAATCTTATGAACAGTAAATTAAGAAGTCGTCTTATTGATGAGAACCTGGAATCATGCCTAAAATGAAAAAAAATTCACACAAACCTTATTCAGACAAACTTCCCAAGGAGGTGCAAGGTCATTGATAACATTAGCGTTTGTCAGTGACTGTCGTGATTTACTCCTACGTAAACTTTACAATTTAATTTTGTCGATAAATACGGTAATATCGTTATTAAGTATGAAATAAAGTTATATTCAACGCAGATGTTGTTTAATAAAACTTCGAACTTTTAGCTTATCAGGTTAATTTTAAGGAGCTTTGAAGAGTAAAAAAAATGTAGTGTCTATTATTGAAAAAGGTATGTTTAGATGGTGTGCACATATAGAACTGATGAACAAGAGGAGATAGACGAAACAAGTATATGAGACGAATGTGGATGGAAGTGTTGGAACGAAAGTACCTCAATGTGACAGATGACGTTTTTAGCAAAGTCCAGCTGAGGAGTATCCTAATTAAGTTAAGAACAATGTGCCTACCTATATAGTTTTAAATTTAAGAAATTGGGTCTCAAGAGATATCTCAATCGTTATACTGTTGACATTTGGCTCTTTTGACTAATTAGTTTGCTGACCACTAACATAGTCAGATGTAGAAAAAAATGAAAGATACGTATGGCATACTTGGCCGGAAGTCCCCTTTCGTGGAGCTCTGCTGCCTAGTGTAAGTCTATTTATTTGACGCCACTTCGACGACTTGTGCGTCGATAATGATGATGAAGCCAATACACATACCTAGTCCCGAGCGGGGAAAATCCTTGACCCGGCCGAGAATCGGAACTGGGTTCCCGCGATCGGGAATCAGCAATATTAGCTACAAGGCCACCGGCTGCTGACGGATGTGGGAAACCGCCTAAAACCCGTATCCAGGTTGGCCGGCACGCCGTCTCCCGTCGTTAAGCCAGCGGGCAGCGCGCTTACCCGAGTACCGGATCGGTGTTCTAACGCGCGCCGTTATCGAGCCTGGTATTCGACAGATATAAACATTCAGAGTCAATGCTTTCTCGCTAAAATGCCGAAAAAGTAATAGTCGTCGCGTAAACAAAGGATCAAGCAAAGCAAAACATGTCCGACCACGCACTGGTAGAACAAAATCTCATAAAACAGAAAAGGATAAAAAAATTTTGTGTACGGGCCACATACCTTACTACGATATGGCAGTGTGAAATAAAGATCTTCTGTTATGTCGAAATTCTGTGTCACTCCCACCATAACTTATATGGCTATATTACTGAAAGAAAATGTCATTCTTCCGTGCCTTTCGAAATAGTGAAGCCTTGAGAAGTCACATACTTGCTGTTTTCCCCTCCTTCTTTATTCTCTGTATCGAGTGACTGGAATAGCTAGCGGTTCCTGCAACCTTCTAAAGCATATTTTAAAATGAGGTTGTTTGTTCCTAGTTTGCCTTCCCCGCCATAAACATAATGGCGTAATCGACATAAAAGTTTTCTGGGTATGGCACCGCGTCATAATGTGTGAAACTACTGCTACTGGAGAAAGACCAACGTTTCGGCACGGTTGCAGCGACCTTCTTCTGGGTCTACTGGTGCGTTCTAGCTATACAGTGTCCCATATATTTTGTTGTAATGTTCACTGCGCATGCCATTAAGTCATAATTTTAAAAAGATATTTCGTTTCATTGGTCACTTATAGAAGAAGGAAAGAGAGCTTCATTTTAATAGGGTATTGCGGTGGAGGGAGAACATAAACTCTGTTGTCTATTGGCTCTTGTGTTATGTGCTATGATTGCTGGTCACCGTCGAATGAGAAGTTGGCTGCTGTTTACCAAATGCTCGACGTCGGTCGCGCAGCACGAGCACTACCGGCGAGTAACTGCCGCCGCTAAAAATTAATCTTAATGTCAATATCAAATTAAGAATTTTGTCTCGTTTAGTTGTGGGGAAAATAACTATATATCTTTTTGTCGCAACGAGGGCTAAAGCAGTTTTAAGAACTGAACTGCGGAATTAAATTGAAAACCAAACAACTTCAGCATTTTTATCATAATTTGTTTTTAAAATATTCTATCATTTTTGAAAATTAATTAAACAATTCTTAGCTATATTCATGCAAATATAAACTGTGCGTAAACAGTATTGTATTTAATACCTTTTTCAGTACGGTATTATTTTTGTATTACAAGTGAACGAAAGGAGGTTTTTTTCTCGAATTCGAACAAAGGGCCGTTGTTTCCCGAATTCCGGTAGTAAGTGCGAGCTGGAAACTAACAGAAGTGCGAACCTGTTCGAGGACCACCAACCAGCGTTCTGTTCTGGTCTCGACCTTTGCGTCACTTCTCGAAATCGTCGAGGGCACGTTTAAATCCATAAGGCCTCAGAACAAATCGGACAGGGTAAAGAAGTGAACAGGCTGGATCATGTATCTCAGCGAGCGAGACGATTCTGTTGATAACCACGCAGTTGTCGATGTATAGGCGAAGTGGCTGGTTATGGCCGTGGCTTAGCCGGCGACTTAAATATGAGGTTAGCCCACAAAACGAGTGTTGGCTCTTGGGAAGTCGTATGTGATTTGGCGTGCTGTCTATGAGATTAATCGCACTGTACAGGCACTCACTTCTCCATGTAGTCTTATTAGTATTTGATGTATACCACTCAGATAGCGCCATACTACGTTAGTAGCACATCTGACTGTTATAAAAAAGTTGTTAGTACATACAGACTGCATAACAGCTGATAGTTTTACATGTGGTGTTCTATCTCTTTTAAAGTCTTTCATTATTGCATGATGTTTTGGCGTTTTGTAATACAACTGTCTTATGCCAATTCACTGATTTGTTGTAAACACTTAAATCAAGATAGATATACATTTCATTTAGAGCAACCAATACGGCAAGTTAACATTCTCCACCGTATTTTTCCGTACCCATATCACAGTGAGTGTTTTATGCATACAATTATTTGTTTGTGGTATGTTTTGAGTCATTGGTGCTCATCATCAGGTATCAACTGTATGCAAAACTCATAAACACTATTTGCGTTAACAAAGTGCTTTCAAGTCAATTAATCTGTATTATTCCTCAGTTGCTAGGATTCTGCGAGCTTCGGCCTGACGTACTAAAGTGTGTCTGCTGTTCAAGTACGTAATCTTCCTTGTTAACAACACTTAGCTATCCCTTTCGACCTTTTGTTAGGCTTTAGTTAAACTAACGCGAAAAGACGTAATTTGTAGCTGACACTGCCGACAGCAACCTATCCTAAAACGTTCATGAGTATGCGCAATGCTTCCCTAACCGATGCGGAGAAATAAATTCTTTGATGCAGCGCCATTGCAACAGTGTTATTTGATGTTTTTCACCTGAAAGTTGTCTGCACAAGACGAGTTGACAGACACATCTCAGCGACTGACAAAGTGTAATTTATACTCGTAGAATTTGGACGATCAACAGGACACAGCCTACACGAAGTATTACGTGTCTCCGTAGTGTGAATGAGCGCCGTCAAATGCGGGTATCGTCAGCGGAAACGGACACGTTCAACGCCATAACAATGTGGAAGCCGTTACTGCAGAAAATCCTAACAGGCAGTAGCGTTTAGTTATCACCAATCTTGTCCGCAGCATGTAGTCTTGCGGTAGCGTTCTCGCTTCCCGCGCCCGGGTTCGATTCCTGGCGGGGTCAGGGATTTCCTCTGCCTCGTGATGACTGGGTGTTGTGTGATGTCCTTAGGTTAGTTAGGTTTAAATAGTTCTAAGTTCTAGGGGACTGATGAGCATAGAAGTTAAGTCCCATAGTGCTCAGAGCCAGCCAGTAACCACCAACCATATCGCAAATGGACAGAAGTTTCTTATATTTAGTGAAAAAAGATTCAGTGATTTCAGACAGTACGCGTCGAAGAAAACTCCTTGACGTTAATTGTTGGAGTAATGGCCACCAAAGAGAACGTCGTCGATTGTTGTGGACAATTTATAACAGGACTGCTGCTGTTTCCTCTGTACGAGAAAAACGCCTGCAATGGACCAGACGTCTCACACATTGGGCAGTGCAAGACGGTAAAAGTGTTAACTGTTTAATGGAAAATCTCATATAAAGATGTGAAACAATTACTAACAAAGAGATAGAGGGGCTGGCCAGTACTTACCTCAGCTCAGTACAGCCGATAGAGACACAAAAAACAACCGAAAATTTAAGCTCCTAGCTTTCGGAATAAATGTTCCTTCATCAGGGAGGAGAGAGGGGAAAGAAAGGGAAGAAGGGAAAGTAGATTTAGTTACTCACAACCCAGGTTATGAAGCAACAGGGAAAGGAAAACAGGGAAGGTAGCAAGGATGGAGGCATGGTTGTCAGAGGGAAGCCAAAGATATTCTACTGCAGGTACTGTGCCAGCTTCAAACCAAAGAGGATGCATACAGAAGTAAAGAGGTGTATAGTATAAAGATGTAGGATGGAAAGATGCATGAATGGCTAAAGAGGAAAGGGAAAGAGGAGAAGACTGAAAAGTAAATGGGAGTGAGGTTGTTTAACGTAGGTTTAGTCCAGGGGGATGGCGGGATGAAAGGATGTGCTGGAGTGCAAGTTCCCATCTCCGCAGTTCAGAGGGACTGGTGTTGGGTGGGAGAAGCCAAATGGCACGTACAGTGTAGCAGGTTCCTAGGTCCCTAGAATTATGCTGGAGGGCATGCTCCGCTACTGGGTGTTGGACATCTCCTAGGCGGACAGTTCGTCTGTGTCCGTTCATGCGCTCAGCCAGTTTAGTTGTTGTCATACCGATGTAAAAGGCTGTGCAGTGCAGGCATGTCAGCTGATAAATGACATGTGTAGTCTCACACGTGGCCCTTCCTTGAATTGTGTATGTTTTCCTAGTAGCGGGGCTGGAGTAGGTGGTTGTGGGGGGATGCATGGGGCAGGTTTTGCAGCGGGGTCGGTTACAGGGGTAGGAACCGCTGGGTAGAGAAGGTAGTCTGGGAATATTGCAGGGTTTAACAAGGATGTTACGGAGGTTAGGGGGACGACGAAAGGCAACTCTGGGTGGTGTGGGGAGAATTTTGTCAAGGGATGATCTCATTTCAGGGGTTGACTTGAGAAAGTCATATCCCTGGCGGAGTAATTTATTGATGTATTCGAGGCCAGGATAATATTGGGTGACAAGGGGGATGCTTCTGTGTGGTCTGAGGCTAGGAATATTGTTGTTGGACGGGGAGGAATGTATTGCTCGGGAGATCTGTTTGTGGACAAGGTCTGCAGGATAGTTGCGGGAGAGGAAAGCACTGGTCAGGTTATTGGTGTAATTGTTGAGGGATTCGTCACTGGAGCAGATACGTTTGCCACGAATACCTAGGCTGTAGGGAAGGGAGCGTTTGATGTGGAATGGATGGCAGCTATCAAAGTGAAGGTACTGTTGTTTGTTGGTGGGTTTGATATGGACAGAGGTGTGGATGTGAGCTTCAACAAGATGAAGGTCAACATCCAGGAAGGTGGCTTTGGTTTTGGAGAAGGACCAGGTGAAATTCAGATTCGAAAAGGAGTTGAGGTTATGGAGAAAATTAAGGAGTGTTTCTTCACCACGAGTCCAGACCACAAAGATGTCATCTATAAACCTATACCAGGCCAGGGGAAGCAGCTGTTGGGTCTTCAGGAAAGCCTCCTCCATGCGGCCCATGAAGAGGTTGGCATAGGATGGAGCCATCCTGGTTCCCATGGCAGTTCCCCTGATTTGTTTGTAGGTCTGGCCTTCAAAAGTGAAGTAATTATGGGTGAGGATGAAGTTGGTAAGTGTGATAAGGAACGAGGTTTTTGGAAGATCTTCGGGTGGGCGTTGGGAGAGGTAGTGCTCAAGGGCAGAGAGACCATGGGTGTGTGGGATGTTTGTGTAAAGGGATGTAGCATCTATGGTGACAAGAAAGGTTTCAGGTGGGAGAGGAGTGGGAATGGATTTGAGGCGTTCTAGGAAGTGGTTTGTGTCCTTGATGTAGGATGGGAGCCTGCAGGTGATAGGTTGGAGGTGTTGGTCTACCAGAGCTGAGATACGTTCTGTTGGGGCTTTGAAGCCTGCTACAATGGGACGGCCAGGATGGTTCTCTTTACGTTTGCCTCCACACCGATGATGGAAATCGAAGAGTTCCTCGCGCAACAAAGACAGTGTGCAAAAGCAATAAGAGAAGGTGCTGTGGGGACGCTGCAGCTGCATAGCATTGATTGATCGCGATAACCACTCTCAGCAGCACGGCTATATTCACGTCGTATACAGCCAGGTGCTGCCTTTGGCCTGACACCTGTGGAGTACTTGTGAATTAGAGGCGGTAACTTTGGCCTGCAGCGTGTCGCATTTAACAGCAGTCAGCCGAATCTCCTCTCTTGAAACGCATAAAAAATTTGTCTTATTTTTATTAACAACACGCTGAGAGGATTACTTTCATAGACTTCTAAAGTACGTTGTACGAGTACAAAGTTTCGAACCCGCAGTTCGTAGCAGAGCGTAGCAGCTGCTTGGGTAACGGCAATCTTCTTTTGATTATGTTTCACGTTCGTTTTATACACAAGTATGAGTCTCTGCGTCATCGCAACTTTTTGACAGCGTCACCTCACTTACCACTGATACGGCTGTTTAATGCCAATAGGCCCTCTGAACGGACTTAGCACAAGATTCCAAGTCAAGGTTCAAATGGTTCTGAGCACTATTGGACTTAACATCTGAGGTCATCAGTCCCCTAGAACATAGAACTACTTAAACCTAACTAACCTAAGGACATCACACACATCCATGCCCGAGGCAGGATTCGAACCTGCGACCGTAGCGGTCGCGCGGTTCGAGACTGAAGCTCCTAGAAACGCTCGGCCACACCGGCCGGCCCAAGTCAAGGGAACGTCATTGAAGATTAGGGCATTTCACGAACTCAACCTGTCAACAAAAGTGAATTTCAATCAAATTACTCCAGAGGTCCAAATGACGGTTCCCTTGTCGTCATCATTTTAGAAAATGGAGCGTAATATCTCCCCGAACAGCATTCTCACTTACGTACATACAATGTCGTTGTTTACATCGATTCTATTTTATTTAGCACGTGCCTTCCAGTGAAAACATCGGTTTTAAATGTGCCCACTCTCACGTTTTTGTTCTTGTCTGAAATACGGTCGAGGTAGTACTGCGCAGCGAGCAGACTCATTTAATGGCACACACTAGCTGTGCCATTTTTGCATTTTAGTAGTTTCACAATCCCATTGTTCAAGAAACCACTGTCTTCTAATATGAAACACCTTCATTTTAACTTAGATAACTGGTAGCTGCTACTGCTTCAACTAGAAAGTGATCTGACTCTCGCCGGCCGGGGTGGCCGAGCGATTCTAGGCGCTACAGTCTGGAACCTCGAGGCCGCTACGGCCGCAGGTTCGAATCCTGCCTCGGGCATGGATGTGTGTGATGTCCTTAGGTTGGTTAGGTTTAAGTAGCTCTAAGTTCTAGGGGACTGATGACCATAGAAGTTAAGTCCCATAGTGCTCAGAGCCACTGACTCTACACATATTTTTCCCCTAACCATTCAGGCAAATGTACCGTTACGGAAGTGCCAGCTCATTAGTTCGACACACACACACACACACACACACACACACACACACACATCTCGCGGTCGTGCGGTAGTGTCCTCGCTTCTCGCGCCCGGGTTCCCGGGTTCGATTCCCGGCGGGGTCAGGGATTTCCTCTGCCTCGTGATGGCTGGGTGTTGTGTGTTGTCCTTAGGTTAGTTAGGTTTAAGTAGTTCTAAGTCTAGGGGACTGATGATCATAGATGTTAAGTCCCATAGTGCTCAGATCCATTTGAACCATTTTTTGAACATACACACACACACACACACACACACACACACACACACACACACACACACACACACAGGTAGCAGGCTGCATTTGAACCATTTTTTGAAAACACACACACACACACACACACACACACACACACACACACAGGTAGCAGGCTGCTCAGTTGTGGCGACACGCCCCTGTTCACGCTTTACAGTAACTGCCTGAGGACTTCATGGGTCCGCGATTGGAGAACACTGAAGGCTTCATGAAGACTATTAACTATTCCGATGCTCACCAATTGTCTGGACTGCTCTTCATTAGCTGATCATATATCAATACTTTCGGCTAAACTGATTGCTGTTCGGTGTTTTCTGATTGCTTGTTGTCAGGAAATGTGAAAAACAGGAAAAATGTAAAAAATTCCTCTTTTGATGTCGTAATCTCGTACCGTTTTTATCTACTCCTGGACAGTTAGTTAAACTAACATACTGAGTTTAATGTCTGTAATTTTGTCGATACTTGGGCTAAACGAGGAGAAGGACAAAATTAAAAATGTAAGAGGTTGCTGCACCAGCCAATAATGTGAGAGGGGAAAACTGAAGTAAGTCAGTCTGGGGTGCGATTCTGTGATTGATTTTCATGTCCCTAAGAAATATGGCCGTATATGTCTCGTCCTTTGTTGATTTATTATCTCGAACGGTTCGTTCTTTCCTCGCGCATACACCATCTTTTTTGCCTTTGTGTGTCACGCATCCGAAAATTTTTGTGCAGACACTTGGTGTTGTCTGTTTCTGAGCATTATTGACATTTCTTCACTAAATCGCTATCGCTTGATTCGTATCCCGGCGTCGAGGGAAACATTAACGACTGTAGTGTTGAGCGGATTGGATGATAAGCGGTGTAGTTCACTTTCCTGATGAACTTGCTGTACAACAGAGTCCGTGACAGTGTGGTTTGGAGCGATATCGCAGAAATACTGTGGTCGTGAATCTTCCTTACTGTAGGTGCGGTATGCTCGGTGACCATTTAAGTGCTTGTAGAGAGACGTGAGCTTTCTACTCACACTACGTTACACGCTCTTACGTTCCATTCAAAAACGTTCATAGAAAACAATACTATCCTTTTCGAACGTTCAGGTAATTCAGATGGGAACTGAAATCCATGTGTCCGTGTCTTGATCCAAATATGAGATACCTGACCATATCAGCAAGTACATTCCCTGAGTGGGTGCAAGGAGTCACGTGCACTAACCAAACACGAGGCTGTTTGTAGGAGTAAAGGGTAAAAACGGAGGGAAATATTTTAAGTATCTATTTATGCGGCATCAGTTACAGGTTTACATTATATCAGAGCAGTATTTACTACCTAACAAAGAACTGTTGCAAGTGTACACCATTAAACTCGCTCTCATTGCGTTGCCGACTGAAGACGGGCAGCTGTTACCACTGGACTTAATAGATCTACATACATATACTTACGTAATTACAAAGACATTGTTCAGTGCATTACGGAGGCCGTCGTTTGCAATGGAGCGCGGAAAAAATGTCTGCGTATCCCCATACGTATCCTAAGTTTTTTATCTTATATGTATAGTAGTATCCTCATGCATTAATTCATTTTTAAATCTAAAATTTAATGCTTTCATTTCCTGTGTGTTTTCTTTAGTTTGAATGGTAGTGTGGTCCTTCAGACTTTATTGAAGGTTTGGATTCTCTCGTGCTAGGACCTGACAGTGGAAAATAACGTAATTTTATCGCACAGCTTTTCTTACGAATGCGTGAGTTGTTACTGTTGTCTGTCAGTTTCCCTGCTTTTCTTTTGTAGTGTGAGGACAAGAGTTTGTCATGCAACATTCTACTTTTCTTTTGTAGCATGAGCTTAACAGTTTGTCAAGCAATATTTTTCAGAATGGCAGCTTTAAAGCATGGGAGGTCTGTGATCTTTTTTATTTATTTGCTATGTATTTATTTAGAGCGTAATCTAATATTTAAACGAGTGCTAGCTACAACTCTTCTATTTTCGTCGGTTTTGAAATGAATGTTAGTATTTCGTAGTTTAAATAGTATGTTAACGGCTGCCTTTGAGTTCCATGAAATATAAATACTTCTCTCGCTTTCTTGATGAGTGGCGTTTTTGTATCATGATCACATAATAACATCTTGGTTGCTAATCCTGGCCTCTTGGCAGCACTCTCGAAAATATGAAGTATATTTGTAGCCCGTAAGTCTATAGTTTTCCTTTCGCTTGTGTGGGGTGTCGGATTAAATTATCGTGGCAAGATCTTTTGTCCTTATAGCCAGTAAGATTTACGTAAATTTCTCTGCCGATACTAGGCATATTACAGCCGTGTCGTACTACCTCTGGGATCAGAAAGATAAACGCTAATTGGTCAAACATCATGGGACTGGGATCGGTCGTTGGCTGCTGAGGCCTATATGGGGTATTCATCTCCGTAGAGTCCTGACAGAAATGGAGTCCTGAAGCCCCACATAAAAATTTGAGGCAATCTAACAAAACGTCGATCGGCCAGTATAGTTCTGCGGACGAGTGTGACATTCTTGTGGTCGTCCTGGGCGGCGATTTACCGTGTGTGCTAACATTCTCTCTGCATGTGATACTGAAGATGCATCTTAGCCACTGTTGATTTCGGAAACGCGATTTCATGTGTTTCCTTGGTTTCAGCTGCATATGTTAATCTGACCGTATTATGTTTTGGTCCTCCTCTTACCAGCCAACAACGTCTCCAGACTGGTTTCTTCTGTATTGTTACCACAAGTTTCTGTTAAATATGGCTAGTCTCATTTGACAAGAACGTAATGACGAAATTGCTTAATGTTAATAAGTCTTACATATCTTAAATTCCGTACATTTACTACGATATAGATGATTATCTTGTTGTTATTATTAATTATTATTATTATCATACTGCTCATGTACTGCATAAGTTGCGACGTTGACTCAGTAAGCATGTCTGGTTAGTTGTAAGATAGGGCATAAAAGCCCTAATCTTGCTAGGGAAATTAAATACATGTATAAATAAATAACCTATGACTCACGCGTCTTGCACCGAAAATCATCATACATCCAACGTCAGTTAACTGGTGATGTGCTGTCATATTTACTGCACGCCTGTCCGTCACAGTCTTCTCCAATATTCGTCTCTAAAATCGTGCTAAACGCTGCGTCTAGCCGCAACATTCGGACGTCGAATGGGTAACCCACCCCGTGACTTTTGCTCAGTTTCGTTTCTCTAAATCACACCCAACAAATGCCAGGAGGTTTCCATTAACGAGGCATTCTATCCCACTCCTACTGAGTTGGAACGTTGTCTCTAAAGAATACTAAGTCAAAGAGACAAACACTTATCATTCTCCTTTTATGACGCCCTCGACGGATCGCTTCGCGTCATTTCGTTAAATGTTTGTTCTTTTTGAAGTAAGTAACGAAACTTTTACAGAAACCGAACAAATTTCTCATTTTGGAGAGAAAACACGGCTACAGTTAAACAGTTCAGAAAGAAAGAGTGCTTGTCACCGTTTGTTAAACTAGCTACGCAAGCTGGAAGCGAGCTCTGCCGTCAAGCTTAGCGGTCGAGTGTTTTTGTGTGCACTAATCACCTGCTGGAGATTAGACACACCTCCCTAGCATATAGCATCCGTTTTTCCCTGATGACGGCAAAGGGAATTATTTATCAAATACGCGGGAAATAAAAGCATAGTTAGCAAAAATTGATGAGCTAGTGCGATACGGGGAATGCTACCAGCCGTGGTGATATCTTTTGAAACGTGTCATATTCCTGTAAGCTGCCGTCTGATTGGCTGCTACGGTCACAAATAAATTGTGTCGACTGTGGAAGGGGGTTCCCGCCGGAGCGGTTCCCAGGGAAGGGTCTTTGGCCTGTGGGTCCTAATCGAGTCGCGCCGTGTGCGTCACAAAACTTGGTGTGTCACGCCGCTTTAATCCTATGATAAATTTCATAAAATAGAGTGCCCCGTGCTCGCCAGCGGATTTGCTCTCGCTTTAATATCTTTTCCCCCTCGGCAACTGCGCTGCGAGCTGGGAATCTGTTGCTCCAGCAGATAGCCGACGCGCAAAGTTAGTACGCTTTTGCAGAGAATGAGTCGCAGTTTGTTTTGCTTGGTATGAAAATTAATGCGGCTTTTCATGTAGGTGGATTCTAAATGTATGTGGCAACACATGATTTTGTTCTGACTCGTGACGTCGACAGTATATAGCATTTTACATGTATTGCCCTTTCATGAGAAGAGTTGCTGTTTGTCGCTAGTTAGTGAATATTATGTCAGTCCAACTGAACAGCAACCAGGAACGTTGGAATGATGACCACCTTGAAATGATTCGACGCTTTTTGGTGTCAAAACAGTAATAATTTTGTGCGAATATTAGTGATCTAATTCCAGTTGTATACTCAATGCAAAGGTGACTTTGTTTATTCATGTAATGATAAAATATCTGCGGCTATTGCAACTTTGTATTGTCGGATTGTTGCTAATTGCATTTAATCTTTGCCGTGATGTCGATAGCAGTTCATAATTTAGATCTATATATATTTAACAAAATCCGCTGGTTGAGGAAGTGTGTCACTAAAAAGTGAAATACTTCATCAGCTACGGTGCGGTCATCAAAATTCCGAAAGAAAAAATTACGTATGCTGCGGCGCATAAAAACAAAATATCAGACGTACACGAGAGTGAATGTTGATTCAGTACTTAGTTACGTTTGCGACCAAATCCGCCCCTAGCAAACGAAATACTACAGCGAGTCTTATTTACTTTTTCCAGTTGCTTCGAATTGAATCGATGGAATTATCTAAGAGAGTGATAAGCACATAATGGCCATAGATAAAAAACCAACTCTGTCCTTGAAGGGAAATGGGTATTAGTACTTCTTGTGGAACTTTTCCTCATTGCTGAGCTCCTTGGTTTTGAATCGGCAGAAGCTGGTGGTAGTTGAAGACTTCGTGCTTCTAACGTTTTGTGTTCATGCACTGCCAGTGTTATAACTATGACAAAAGCATCACAGTTGGTGACATTTTAGTAGCCATGCGGTGGCTAGTAAATGACGTGTTACTCTGCCGGACATTTTTTTCTGTTTACATAGTCCTGTTTTAGAAATGACATTCCCCACGTGGATTCTTATTAACGACCACTGCTACTCCCGACACCCACACTGCTACTCCAGACACCAACTTGTCGTAACCATTCAGGATCTCCTTTCTGACGTCCATCAAGCTGCACAGTCGGTCATCTTTGTCTGGGCACCAGGTCAAGTTGGGATCCCGGAAAACGAAAATGCCAAGTTGGCTACCAGAATGGCAACTTTGCAGATGAGGGTACCTGAACCGGACTTCTGGTCGACTCTACGTCGACAGTTGTGGGAGGTTTGGAACATGGGCTGGTGTGCACTGATTTCTCTGAAGCAATTGCGAGCAGTAAAGTGCACCAGGCCTGTGAGGCAGTCTTCTCTTCGTGCTTCTTGCTGCTCGGAACCGATGGACTTCGGCGTTCCTGCGGCGGCACCCGTGTTCTTTTGTTTTGCAGTGTGTCCGTCACGCTGTGGTTTTCCGCTGGCTGCTCCATAAGCGGATCGGTGACAGGTGTCTTTTCTTCGCCTGTGGCGTCCACACAGATGTCGTGCGCCAGCTGCGAGCGAATTGCCGCAGTTGGCTGCATGCCTCCTCCGTCTCTGCAGACAGGGTGACCTTAAAAGCTGCCCTATCTGCGTCCATGGCGGCTCTGAAGGCCGCAATCGCCTCCTCCGCCGCGGCCGCCAGCATGGCACTCGTCTCATGCACTTGCGGCGCCTGCTGTGCAACCGCCGGCGGCCGGACCCCCGCGCCGCTCTCACTGGCGCGACATTTCGGCCGCCTGTTGGCAGTGGGAGCTTTCTTCTCGATTTTCGGTTGCGTCTTCGTTCGGCGGCGCTTGCGGCGCCGTCGTCGCGTCTTGTCGGTTTGCGCCTCGCCTCCAGCGCAGCCGTCGCTGGCGAAAGCCGGGCATCCACGTCAGTTTGCCACAGGTGGACCGTTGCAGCGAGTACAAGCTGGCGCCTATTCTCGTCGTCTGTCACAGGCGCTGGTGTCGTGCGCGCCGGCGCACTTTACGCACCGCGGCGAGTTGCGACAGTATTTAGCCACAAGCCCTTCAGCTTGGCACCTCATGCACTGAGGCTTAGGGTCCATGCCCTCCAGGAGAGCTTCGACGGTCACAGGAAAGCTTAATAGCTTCCTCATCCCGAAGATGTCGCTGCCGTCCGTCGCAGTTTCCACTACGAGGATGTACAGCGGCGGCCTCTTCTTATTTGTCCGGTTGTGCAGCTTAGTAGTTGCACCCCGGAATCCAGCACATGACAGCCTCTCTTGGACCGTCTCCTCGTCACAAATCCAAGGCAGCCCCCTTATCAGGCCCCTTGGAGTGCTTCTCGCGCTGTTTCATTGTGGTCATCTTCTCCACAGTGGGTGGATCAACAATGTGGGCGACCACAGTACTCCTTAGTGCGCGGTGATCCGGCCACGCTCGCTCCTGCAGCTGGACGATGGCGTCTGAGTCCAGGGATCTACGCCTAGTTCTTCCCTGCAGCAGTTGGCTATGATATCATACATCTCTGATCATGACCCTCAGCTGCACTGAATGTACGGAGGGAGGGCAGTTGTTTGACGTTCGTTGCGCTACGTTTCGCATTCCTCGTGGGTTGCGGTGTCGAAGGCTTCTTCTCTGTGTCTGCCTTCTTCTTCTGCCACTATCTGCCCATCCTGTGACACTAGGACACGACAATTTTGCTGTGCCCTAATAACGACGCACGACAGTTTGCTTCGCGTCACACCACAGTCCAAGCACAGCTCTTCTTCTGGCCAAGCACAGGTAGCGCGCTTCACCAGTGAAGTGCGCGCCTCCGCTGCTCGGGCGCAACTGTTGGTCCCATGGTACCCCGTCGGCTGGTCCGACCCAGGCGTCCCGTGGCTGCCCCTGCTTAGTTGTCCTGCCAGTTCCTGCCCTTCGCACCTTTTTAACCATTATTCTTTTACATCTGGATTTGCGATTTCCAGTCAGAGAGGTCACAGTTCGTATTAATTGACGGAAAGTCATCGAGTAAAACAGAAGTGATTTCAGGCGTTCCCCAAGGTAGTGTTATAGGCCCTTTGCTGTTCCTTATCTATATAAACGATTTGGGAGACAATCCTAGCATCCATCTTCGGTTGTTTGCAGATGACGCTGTCGTTTATCGACTAATAATGTCATCAGAAGATCAAAACAAACTGCGAAACGATTTAGAAAAAAAATATCTGTATGGTGCGAGAAGTGGCAGTTGACCCTAAAAAACGAAAAGTGTGAGGTCATCCACATGAGTACTAAAAGGAACTCGTTAAACTTCGGTTAACGACAAATCAGTCTAATCTAAAACCCGTAAATACAACTTTTGTATAACAATTACGAACAACTTAAATTGGAAAGAACACATAGAAAATGTTGTGGGGAAGGCTAACCAGAGATCTATTAATTCCAGTTTTGAACCTATCGTAGGAGCCTAATGACAACATTGAGTGCAGCGAGGAAAATAATCAATGATGTCGCTGAATGTTAGTTTTGAGGATAGGCACGGAATGTATCTACAATGTATTGTCTGTGAATCCGTGTGTTCTCTGCATAAGTAACTGCGCTTTTTAATTCTGATGCTTTTCAGTTTTGTTAAACTCTAACGTAGTGTATACTTTCTGAAACTATGCTGTCTTGTTCCGGTATGACGACGCTTTTATTGTGGCAAAGACATAAAACTAAATCCGATAGACAGACGATTCCTCTGGAAGAACTCCAGTTATTGTTGTAAAATCTGTGGTATTTTCGCAGGTTGGTATTTCTTTGTTAAGAATATCGCAGAAATTGCTGCCTAACAACACATTTATCTAGACCGTCAGTGGGATATTTAATGTGTGAACTTTTCCTCTGCTTCTATGGGGCAGACACTTGAATCACACTCCGCTCAGCATCGCGTCTCCCGTCGGCCATCTACTTACTTGACTTAACCATTTTGTTTTCACGTCACCTTTCCATTTTCTCCAGCACTGTCACTGCTTTCTCCTTCTCGTCGTCAATAAATACAATGGCGTTAACAGCAAGCTATCGCGGCCGCTTTCCATTGTAGCGCTAAGAAATTCTTCAAGACTGGAAGAAACAGTGTTCCTTTATGTACACAATCGCATAACCGCAAATCTATGTTGATAATCGTACTGCTTACTGAGATAGCTTACGGATAATGGTGAGCGCACAGTCCTATTTTATATTCCGTAAGCTATGACACTGTCCAAGCTGTGAGCCTTTATTACTGCTTAGTTTCTAATGCGGCTGTTGGGATTTTATAATTTAGTGGTAGTGATTTATGCAAAAAAGTGACCGTGGGGGTCGAACTACCCAGTGACGTGCTATAGATAAAATTCAAGCGCACGGAAAAATTCTGTTTCTTCAGCATTGGAGTGTTGGCGGAGGCCTCCAAGCGATATTCCTCACGTCGCTTTGGATTACATCGTAACTTACAGTCATAGTACAAAAAATAACCACTCACACTGTCACACATACAACTAAAGTACTAATTATGAATTAGGCAAGATAAATATTTGTGCTAGGAATACTCTAGAGTGTTTGATTCTATCAGTTTACTGCAATGGCAAAACAGTATGTTTGATTTGATTCAGTGCCAAATGTTTTATGAAAGTGGGTTAGATAAGCAGTCAGGTAACATATGGATCTACTTTACTGAGTTTAATGAACGGTATTGCCTACATTGATAGTAAAAACATTCCTACTTGTTGTGAAACTGCTCTTTACAAAGACAAGGGTCACGTAGCTGGATTGGTGTCATGGTCGTGTTTTTGTGCCAGGTAATCTTCACCTCGTTCATCGTTCATTTTATGGCAATGTCACATGAATTATTCCAAACTGTCCTTCGTCTTCTTCTGATATTACCGTATATTGCCATGTTCCAGGTAAATTTCCCTTGACCAATCCCTTATCATCACAAACACATGCTGCTGCTGTATGCCGATCACATCACACAGTACCCAGTTGCCTCAGACTGTAACGGTACTCAAAGCTGTTACTAAAATAAAGTCTCTGCCTACAGCTATGTTAATTTGTTACACATGCTGCATTTGCTTTCACTGCACGTTTAATGGTTTTTACATTATTAAATGTTTGATTTAATTAATCAGGAAAATAATATCAGCATTTACGACGTTTATGTAAATAGTTTTATTGCCTTCTAACAGATGGCGATAGTCGTACCTTCACAGAATGCAGGCGCTGAGTTCCAAATATCTCAAACTCCGCTGCGAACCAGAATTTACAGATGAAGGAATAAAATTTATGCTGTATTCTCACCTTCTATGTTGTTGTTGATGTTGTTGTTGTGGTCTTCAGTCCTGAGACTGGTTTGATGCAGCTCTCCATGCTACTCTATCCTGTGCAAGCTTCTTCGTCTCCCAGTACCTACTGCAACCTACATCCTCCTGAATCTGCTTAGTTTATTCATCTCTTGGTCTCCCTCTACGATTTTTACCCTCCATGCTGCCCTCCAGAACTAAACTGGTAATCCATGGATGCCTCAGAACATGTCCTACAAACCGATCCCTTCTTCTAGTCAAGTTGTGCCACAAACTTCTCTTCTCCCCAATTCTATTCAATACTTCATCATTAGTTATGTGATCTACCCATCTAATTTTCAGCATTCTTCTGTAGCACCACATTTCGAAAGCTTCTATTCTCTTCTTGTCTAAACTATTTATCGTCCATGTTTCACTTCCATACAAATACTTTGAGAAACGACTTCCTGACACTTAAATCTACACCCGATGTTAACAAATTTCTCTTCTTCAGAAACGCCTCACCTTCTAAAAATGAGTGTGTTTAAGTGAGTGTTGCTGTCTTTATTTGTGTCATTACAAGTTCTTAAATTAATTTCGACACATGGGCTTTTT
Source organism: Schistocerca gregaria (assembly GCF_023897955.1). NCBI lineage: Eukaryota > Metazoa > Arthropoda > Insecta > Orthoptera > Acrididae > Schistocerca > Schistocerca gregaria. The sequence goes on from NC_064924.1 coordinate 520,605,497, forward strand.
CAATTTTCGGGCATATTCTCTTCAAGTGACCTATACACCTAAATTGCAGTTTCTTGGCCTTTATAGTATAGTTCGTTCACAACATGTCTGCACGAGGGTTCCCTAGTTCTGGATAGGCATCACTACTCGGTCGACTTCGGGCCACGTGTTTCTTGCCCCCGGCCGCTGCCAACAGTGGCGACTTGACAGTACAGCACGCGTGAGTACGGCAGCCTTTACGAAGTGCCGCCCGCGTCAGTAAGCACGTGCGGAGTGCCATGACTGTGTGAGGGAAGCGGAGATTGTGCCCCACGCACGAGGGTTCCCTAGTTCTGTATAGGCTTCACTACTCGGTCGACTTCGGGCCACGTGTTTCTTGCCCCCGGCCGCTGCCAACAGTGGCGACTTGACAGTACAGCACGCGTGAGTACGGCAGCCTTTACTAAGTGCCGCCCGCGTCAGTAAGCACGTGCGGAGTGCCATGACTGTGTGAGGAAAGCGGAGATTGTGCCCCACGCACGAGGGTTCCCTAGTTCTGGATAGGCTTCACTACTCGGTCGACTTCGGGCCACGTGTTTCTTGCCCCCGGCCGCTGCCAACAGTGGCGACTTGACAGTACAGCACGCGTGAGTACGGCAGCCTTTACTAAGTGCCGCCCGCGTCAGTAAGCTCGTGCGGAGTGCCATGACTGTGTGAGGGAAGCGGAGATTGTGCCCCACGCACCGTCAGACTACCCGCGGGCGTCCGTGTGTCGGGCTTTGGTAGAAGGTGCTGGCTTCCTCTGTTCCCCGCACCGTCCGGAATACCCGTTCAGGACCAGCTTTCACGGCGCTACTGAGTTCCTGCCTGCTTGCAGAGACAGCCGGAATCGCACGCGGTCGGTCGTGCTGTGTGGGGCAGCGCGCAGTGCACGAGTCGCGTGGAGAGGCGGCGGCCGGAGGGCGGCACAGCTGACGGCGCATCGACCGCGCGCCGCGACCCACAGACCCACACCACAGCCCTCCCGCGCCCTGGCGACCCCTGCTAACCCCTCCGCTTCTCATTCACGCTGCCCCGCGACAAACTTTCTCGTCCGACACACAGACACGCAACAGTCGCGGATACCGTAATTCGGGAATCGCACGCGAGTGTACGAGTTCTTTTACGCACTGAAACCACTACCGTCACAGGTGGCTCTACTGCAGGCGCGGATCCCAGGGTGGTCCTGACCACAAGCGTTTAAGTTTTTACGTGTATCAATTTCGAGTTTTTACAGCTGATTTTCGGGGAATAAAGTAAGATGAAGACGGTATCGAAAATGGAATGAACCTGTAGGAATTGCAAGATACAGTGCCTTTGATAAGTTCTGGGACAAACAGAATAGTTTTGTACCTACTTTGAGAAATAACAAATGAACAATAAAACGTATTATGTTTGCTATTTAACAGACAGAGTAATAAATTGAACATTTTACTTCATTTAAAGACTCACAAAACACAATCCCCATATTTTCTACGCTCTTCTTCAAATTGTTCCTTAGAATCTGCAGGTATACATTTTTATCCATTGTTTCGTCAAGGAAGACCAGCTCAACTGGGCCAATATACAACCATAACACGGCCCCTGCCATGTTTCACTGTAGCTTGCGTATTTTTTTCTTCCAGCTGTTTGTTGCGCTACCGGCAGACCGTTATTCGTCCATACGGTCCTGATATGTTAAATTTTGATTCATCCGAAAAAATTACTTGATTCCACCACTCTTTTTTCTCGTTTATGGTTCAAAATGGTTCAAATGGCTCTAAGCACTATGGGACTGAACAACTGAGGTCGTGAGTGCCCTAGAACTTAGAACTACTTAAATCTATCTAACCTAAGGACATCACACACATCCATGCCCGAGTCAGGATTCGAACCTGCGACCGTAGCAGTCACGTGGTTCCGGACAGAAGTGCCTAGAACCGCACGGCCACCGCGGCCGGCTCTCGTTTGTGTGTTCCCTTGCGAATAACAGTCTCTTCTTCCTACTGGCACGACTGATGCAGGGTGCCTTCTTGCAGTTCGCCCACGGTAATTTTCCCTGCACAGTACTCATCTGATTGTGCTAGGACTGGCCTTCTTCCCAAACTCTTACTCAGCCTCAATGGTAGTTCGTGTAGCTGTCATCCGTGGATCTTTCTTGACCTTTTGTGCTATTGACCTCTCTTCTCTCCTCACAAATAGCCTTGGACGGCCTATCTGTGGCAATTTTCTATCCTGTCTTCATATTTATATCGACGGACGATGTTCCTTACAGTATTTGTCTTCATATTCCTCAACGTTGCTATTTCTCTTTCCTGTGTTTCCTTAGAGCTCTCGACAGGCAATGACTGACATCGCAGGAAGTAACGGATAACACTGTTGCCAACATCTGTACCAAAACTTTTGAAGTGCAGAGTTTCATATCTCACAGTAAGAAACGGGTCTTGTCCTGTTGTAAACAAGCAAACATACCTGACTGCACCTTTCATCGCCCATAATTACATGTACAACTTGCAGTCGTACATCTGTATTTCAGTATCAACCAACATAAATTCTTTCATATTCAGATATACCGTGCACAATGTTTGTCCCAAAACTTATGAGAGGCACTGTGCGTTTAACACGGGATACCTTCCCGTTGTTCGCTTGGGGCCGTGCCCACGCTTGCGGCCTCTCTTGTAACATTCCACCCACGCTGGCTTCTAACATAGACCTATATACATTTTAGCAGTCACAAATTAAAGATATTATACCGAAATAACGTTTGGCCATCTTCATACGTACCTTTTGAAATGAAAACGAAACCCCGCGATCAGGCCGTGAAGACCACGCGATAGTCGACCGACAGCCCTGTCCTCCTAAGCATTCATCACCGGATGTCGTAAGGAGGGGCACGGGGCCAGCACACTCCTCTCTCGGCCGTTGTCGACTTTTCCACCATGGAGCCCCTGCCTCTCAATCGCGTAGCTCTTCAGCCGGCATCCCTAAGCTGAAGGGACCCCGTTCCAGTACTCACACGAAGGAAAAATCCCCGGAAATGTAGGGCGGTCGAGGGGTCGACCTGGGATCCCCCGCAGGAGGGGCTGTCACGTTGAACACTGCCACGGAGGCGCACTTTTTAGGGCACACATTCTTGGTTTTGTCGTTAGGTTGAATTTGCCACAGACATACAATTACGCTACCAGATATGAAATGATAGCTAAAAACTTGTTTATCTTAAAACATTTAGTACAGTGCTTTCACTAACCAGTATCTCAAAAAGCAAGCATCTCTCAGAGCGCTTTGCCTGTGCAATTAGACTCATCTTGTATGAAATGAAGAACTTGAACAGGACGAGACTTCAGAAGAGCAGACGATAATGCCTGCAGAACTGGACAACGACGCGGCCAGCTAGCTAGCGAGCTACGGGGACAGGCCGTGCAGTCCGACCATTATGGAGAAGTGATTGCAAAAATTTTTACCTGAAAATAAAACAAAAAATAAGAGCGTGTTTTTTAACTAACTATATCAGTTTTTATTTTGTGGAAATCACGTTGAAAGAAAGAAATTTGACACACCTCATAACATCGAAATAGATGAAGACTCCTTTGATGCTTGCGACAAACTTCTCAAGAAAATGTTGTTCGGTCACAATGCGAAAATGCTGCCGAAGGCTCGCTTGATTGTGTCGACTTACTTCTTCATGGAAATGTGAAAGAGGAAGAAGAAGCCAGTGAGTCAGAAGCCTGTGCAAAAAAGAAGGATTTCATTAGATAAAGAATTTTATCAATGTAAGACATTAATAAATTTTTCATTATAATGATTTTATGCATATTAAACTAATAGTTGTATTATCAAACATTTGTGTAAATAAATACAAAATTTTTAACTTATCCTGATATGTTACATTTATTTAATTTCATACTAAAAATAATTAAGCCCTGAAGTAGTGAAGAAAGTATTAAAGAAACAACCAACAAGTGTAACGTAATGTTAATTAAGCTTATCATTTTCCACACACTAATTGGCTTGTGTGTTGTATATTCTCCAGCCAGTGGAGTGACGTCTCACAGACTCCTGGCTTGCAGTAACTCTCCCTGGTACCACTTTGTGCGTTTCTTAAACAGTCACACAGTAGCCGTTTCCAGTCGGAATTTTTATGCGTTTTAGTTGATAAGTGCATCTGGACACGGGAAAATTACTTCTACGACAGGCAAGTTACCATCGAGTAGCATATTTATTGCAGCTCTTCCGACCTACCGCAGTTGTTCGCATGGATGAACGTTTTTCGTAAGATTTAGAAGTTTTCCAAACTATTAGTCAACTTGTAGATAATAGTAAGTTCTAAGGAAGAACCCTTGTCGATAACGGTGTTCTTTCCTTTTCCAGTAACTTCCTTCATGGTGCTAAAACACATCATATAAACGACTACACCAATTACAACAACGCCTATGTGCTCTTTCTGTGCTACTGTCTACGCAAGAGTCGGTATCTGGGGGAGAGTGTTTCTGCAGGCTGGAGTTGATGGGGCGATAAGTGCCTAATCCTCCTAAATTAGTTGCGGAGGAGACCTAAGGATGAGTGATTTTCCCAGGATGGCAGCTGTTTGCAAGCACCTGCCTGCGAAATAAAGGTTTAAAAAGCATTCGCAGTAGGCTTTATTTTGAAGGGAAGTAATTAGCGCGATCAGGACGTGGCCAGTAAAATTGTCTGCGTGCGGCTACTAAATCTGAATGTTAAATAATTTCGTGGAGAGGTGTGCAGCTCGCGAAATCGACAGTCAACCACAGCCCTCGCGGGTGTAAGTAATGTCCTGTGATCCCTGGGTCAGGAGTAGTGATCTAAAGTGTGCTTCTAAAGCCAGTAGCTGACGATACTGAGCGATCGATCTAGCCGTTTCTCCAGTGCGGAAAATGTTACAGGAAGCGAAAATTCTTTCCCGTGAACCAGCGTGGAGTTCTGCTCAGGCACTGTCGTGTGTTGTTGGCGAGTTATGAGCATGCACGTGCCCGCTGGGCAGAGCACTCACATCGGATCGCGTTGACAGCAGCTAGCTGGAATGGCGATGTTCCAGTGGACGAGGCGGACTTAGCGATGTTTATTAGGAGCCAATAAATAGATTCAGTGGAAATCTGAGTCTGGTGTTTTGTCAACTTTTCCATTTATTTACAATGAACTATATTTATGTTTTGTTAATTAGACATTTTCGGCCGAAGTTGCTACGAGCTAGTTGGAAGTGGTGCAAAAATCGTAAGGGTTGTACGTATTACAGTTCTGTTGTGTTCCGGAGTCTTTGTGAAAGTAGGTGCGTTACTGCAGAACTATGATTACTGGCTTTGGGATAGATAGAAGTGTAATCATGTCTCGCGGGTCGAACGAGGCTGGCAAGCGCTCGTTTAGACTAATTACATGATAGTGTATCAGAGTGGAGAATTAATCAGCATCCTCCAACACACGTTTCCAATTACAACAGTGGAGCAGTACGCGGCTTAATTGTCTGGCGCGCCGCTCAACGCCACTTGTGCTATGGTTTGAGGCCGCGGCGCCACGGCAGCTCCGGCGTACGGCCGTAAGGAGTGACGGAATGGAGTCAATGGTATTTTAAATTAGTCCAAAAGTAACGTCCATTATTTAATTACACATATTGTTATCCGCAGCACATTTACAAAATAGCATCGCTCGAAATAGTGCCCACATACACTGTACTTGTCACAACGTTTCAGTTTTAAGGTGATCCCAAGTTCAAACACTCATTGCCACCAGCAATTATGTTTCACTTTTCCTCACTGTGGTCCGTATTCATTATGGAGAACAAAAAAAAGACACAGTGTGGAAGGCACAGCCAGTGAGTGACAAACCATCATGAATTTGTCTGACAATGCTGTGTGACTAGAGGTATCGTAGCGGAAACCGAATCCTTTGTCAGAATGCAGACCGCAGAGCCTTACGGGTCGTTTAGCTCTCGAACGTGGTAATCATGGTTAACCGCACGATGGTTGATAACGTAGAAAAAATATCAACATTTTTTTCCTACGAGTTCTACATCAGTTTTGTTTCATCGAAAGTGGCGATGAATCAGTCTTCCACTGACTCGATGTTTTTCAAATTCTGTGTCATAGCTATAAGACTGTGCACCAGCCAATCCAACTGACTTCTTAAACGAATGATGCCCCCAGAGCAAACACTAAAACGAATGAGAAACTGTTAACACATTCTATACTTTAATGTCTGCATTCCATATCTTTAGAAATAAGTACCATAGCGCAATATGCGTTTCACCATAGTAGTCACAATAGAAAATGATTTGGTACTTCCAGCCTGTATGAAAAGAGGGCACGTTTGGAACTGTTCTGAAGAAGAACCAAATCAAATTTTGCTAACCACTATCAGGAACACAGAATTGCGGATAACAAATGAAGCTGATTCCTATTTATTTGTGCTCAGTAGCACCGGTTATATCTAGCTGCGTGAAATATGTTGCATATGATGACGAACATGAGTAATGCTTACTTAGCAATTTATAGACTCATAGAAGGTCACTTCGATTACTTGTTGACAAAGAATCTGTAAATATATATTTCTTAACCATTCTAAATTATCGCTAATCGTGATTGCTACGCTATTGAAACTTCTGTCATTCCTAGCTTAAGTATGTAGTGATATCGAAACAGTGGCCCCATTTGCGTATTATGGGATTACCGGAATGATTCAAGTAAAGCTGCTGCAGACAACAAATCCTATGTGTTTCTAAACTGGCGAAAATGTTTGTGTTTCAGTTACGCTCTTTCAGTACTTTCGTACACTTAAATATCCGTATTGTTTTCTGTAACGATTTTTCCGTGGACGTTTGTTCCATCTAACTCGTGTTGATGATCTAACTTTCGTGTATCCTCTGCTTTAGTTCTTCATCGTGCATTTTGTTGCTATGTAATCTTACTTCTCAGTCCATAATTTCGTAGTTCTGCTTTGTCTGTTAATCACACCTATGGAGACATCTCATCTGTACCCGTGTATTATTGTGTGTTGGCTTATTGACGTATAGCACTTCGCGTGAACTTTCTTGTAACTTGAATTCCCTAACAGATATGAATTACACAATCCTGATATCTCACAATTTTTATTATGCATCTTGTTACTGTTCCGGATGCTTGAATTACTACAGTGGATTAATAATACAGTTCGTACACGAAGCCGAAATATTTATGAGTTTCGATTGTATGTATATTCATGAACCTTTCGTAACAAACCTGTTATTTCTTACACGAATAATGAACTAAGGTTGACCACTGCCTTCCTCCTACATGGCTCCTTTATGTAGCATTTCAGGGGTGTCATACCAAGACCGCGCGGTCTCCATCACTCTTTAATTCTAGCCATTTGCCAGCCACAATCTGCACTGAATGTGACATAAGTTTCATGTTATTCGCGACATTCCGTAATGAAGGCATGAGCAACCTTTGGTGACCCGCGGGTCTGACGCACGTTCTAAACACTCGCGGTTCACATCTTCACCTGCCGCGACGGCAGCGCTATTAGTGCACGAAGTCAAGAACTAGAGCGTCCGTTACTTGTTTATGGAGTAACGCACCGATATGAACGGCACCCCTTTCCTGAAATACCACACCAACAAATTATGTCTCAAAGCGCGTTTTGTTGAGAGAGCATTCTTTTTATTTCACCCAATCTCGAAATGTTTACATTTGTATACGCATCGTGAACATTATTTGTTTACTTACGACGTTTTACAATAGCTGTCTTAAAAACTTCCGTTTCAATTCTCCCTAACACGAATTTATTCCTGGGGCCGGATTGAAAGCAATCGCTTGGTGCTTTATTGTTTACTGTAAACACTGATGTTAAAGGGATAGCCTATACATTACCTTTTAAAAATTTTGTATCTAAGTTTTCCAGCAGTAAAAGTTACATGAAGGATTACAGTGCATTTTTAATTTGACTTAATTACTGAGGTTGATCGACTTTGCGGCTTGTCGTACCGCGGAACATTACTGGTCAGTCTTGATGAACAAGATTTGTCGTATCGCGGAGGGAGGAGGAGATTAGTGTTTAACGTCCCGTCGACAACTAAGTCATTGTAGACGGAGCACAAACTCGAATTATGGAAGGATGGAGAAGAAAATCGGCCGTGCCCTTGCAAAGGAACCACCTCGGCATTTGCCATAAGCGATTCAGGGAAATGACGCAAAACCAGAGTCAGAGTGGCCGGACGCGGGTTTGAACCGTCGTCCTCCCACATACGAGTTGCGTGTGCTAACCACTGCCCTGCCTCGCTCGATTTGTCGTATCGCGAAACAGCGAAGCGTGCGGGACGTAGTGCGGGTACAGCAGTGCTTGTGTGAAGAAATGTGCGAGGATGAGTCCCTAACTGCACCGTGGCCCACGGAATGAGGCGGCGGCACGCTGCGGCCGTAGAGCGTCTCGAGTGTTGAGGTCTCATAACCTGCTAGCAAGGTTCACCACTGCCTGATGCGCGGAAAAACTACATGCAGTAAAAGTACTGTATGATAGTCGTAACGCACATGAGAGTCCATAAGTCAGATAGCGGCAAGTAGTCGACAACAGATTGTCTCTCCCGATGTGTCTTGCTTTGATTTGGTTTACAGCGACGGTCAAGTTCTCCTGAGACGCTACGGAGAAGGAACTTTATCTCTGTGAAGGTATAACAAATAAATAAAGCTGTCTTCAACCGTAAGGTCGATTTGGAGATCAAAATGCTTTACTAGGCGCGATCCTGTTTCAGCCAGAATTACCCAGCAAATTGTAATTATATGGGAAGATACTATCTAACGCGGATTCCCAACAGCGGTGCCACTTGACATTTTTCAGAAATACAGATCATTGCCAAAGGTGAAAGAAGTGATAAGCGAGAAAAAAAAAGAATAGCCAAGGTCGACTGAGAATTGAACGTCTAAGCACTGTGTCTGTTGTTCAGTATTTACCAGCTCATTCACCGGAGCCACACCTGTTGTATGGCCTCGAACCGGTCGACCGCATAGTGTGTGGTTTGGGGCGTTCTACAGCAACATTAACGATGCCAGTTACTGTGAAGTGCAGATCAGAATATCCCTAAAGCATCTCTCACTGGACCTTTGTTAAATAGTACGACACTAAATCGGAAGCAGTGGCGTAACTAGGCGAACTGCTGCCCAGGCCAAATTTCGACTTTGCGCGCACCGCTTCCCTCCCCACCGTAGCCTCATCGTGCCATTGTTGCTGACAACTCACCAGTTATTGTTTGAGTGTCGTCGCTACGTAACTCGTCTATTGATTCATTGACATCAGCACGACTTTCCAATAAAGTATTAGGTACACATTCAAATAATTCTTTTTTCTATCTTACAATTCAAAACATGGAACAACAACAAAGTTCAGAGCCATATTTCTGACAAAATGGCGCCTTTGCTGTTTCAACGCCTTAATAATCAAAACAACAAACTCAGTATCTACTCTCTAGATTTCCATGCGTTGACTCACTCACTTGGTAAAGCAAGAATGACTTCATTTGGTAGTGGTAAACTAGACACTAACATCTCCGTACCAGGGAGAGGCAGGCCTGTGGAACTGTTGTTCAACAGAGTCAATTCGATATCCTTGTGATTTTCTTTCATACTTGTGATTCCCTTTTCTACTTTAGCGCCTTCATATGTTTTCCTGTTTTCTTCTTCTCCTTCTTCTTCTTTTTCTTCTTCTTCCTCCTCCTCCTCCATACTACTTTCTCTTTCTTGTCTTCTGTTGCCCTTCATTTTTCTCATGTTTCACAGAAGTGCGCTCCCGCGGAAACGGCGCTTAGGACACGCGCCAATCCCCGCTAAACAAGTAGGAAACTTGTTCTTTAGACGGCACGTAACGCTCGTTGGCTGATCTCCTATAGGAAACTTGTCGTCTATGCATTACGCTCGTCTGTAGCTCGTGCGTGTGAAAAAATGATACGGACGCCAATCCTCAGCGACCAATTTGTGGCGTCCACTACTTCAGGTGACTCGCCACGCAGCAATTGACTGCCTCAACAAGTATGGTTTTATCGCCTTTTATTTCTTCACTATTTGTGGTGCTTTACACGGAAGATGTTTCAACTAAAAAAAAAAAATACCTTTACTGTGCTGCAAATTTCGGTACTGTAAGCGCTGTCGAGGCGTCGAGTAAGAATCCCCCTATGCTTTGGACATACCGCGGTGGGCGTCGGTGGGAAAACCTGCGGCTTTTCAACTCCTCGAGAGCATAATTGGGCGGCGAACTGTGATTGCTGCTCGGCCAGCGGGCGGCGTTACGATCAATACCTCCCCGAGGCCACACAGCGGCGCGGCGCACGGCGTCTGGAAGATAATGCGGCAGGCAAGCCGCGGCGCGCCGGTTCGCGGAATCGATGCGGCGGCTGCCAGGCCGGAAGTTGTTACTCAGACACCTTTCGCGGCCGGCAGCGGGCGGGCGACCGCGCGCGCTCCGCCGCAGCCACAGCGCGGCTCTGATTTCCCTGTTGCTGCTCGCCGTGGTACCGGGGCCCTGCTGCGTGCCTTCACACTCTACACGCACACGCGGCCGCCGGGTTTTTTCCCCCTTAAGCTTAGAAAACTACGCATGTCAAGTATTCCTGATTATGATCACCCATTGTCTTTAATTGGTAGAAAAAGACCTCCACGTCTGTTGCTGAGGTCTTCAGTCCGAAGATTGGACAGTTGCAGCTCTCCAAGCTGGTCCGTCCCGTGCAAGCCCTGACCATCTTTGGAACTACTACAGCCTACATCCAATTGAGCCTTCTACTCAAGCCTCGATCTCCCTAAAAAAATTTTACCCTCTACACTTCCCTGCGTTACTAAAATGACGGTTCCTCAATGCCTCAGTATGTGTCCGACCAACCTATCTCTTGGTTTAAGCCGGCCGCTGTGGCCGAGCGGTGTAAGGCGCTTCAGTTCGGAACCGCGCTACTGCTACGGTCGCAGGTTCGAGTCCTGCCTCAGGCATGGATGTGTGTGATGTCCTTAAGTTAGTTAGGTTTAAGTAGTTCTAAGTTCTAGGGGACTGATGACCTCAGATGTTAAGTCCCATAGTGCTCAGAACCATTTGAACCTTGGTTTAGTCACGGTGTGCCACGAGTACCTTTCCTCTAATTCCATTCATTTCCGCTTCTTTGGTTGTTTGATCTTCTCGTCTAATAATCAGCATTCTTCAGTAACACCGTGTTTCAAAAGCTGCTTCACTGTTGTTAGTCCACGTTTCACTTCCGTACAAGGCAGCATTCCGTACAAGTACGTTCAGAAAAGACTTTCTAAGACTTAACATTCGTATTACTTGTAAACAAATTTGTCAGTTTCAGAAATACTTCTCTCGCCATACATTTTATATCTACTAAGCCGCGCAGTCTGAGGCGTCTTGTCACGGTCCGCGCAGCTCCCCCCGTCGGAGGTTCGAGTCCTCCCTCGGGCATAGGTGTGTGTGTCGTTCTTAATGTAAGTTAGTTTAAGTTAGATTAAATAGTGTGTAAGCTTAGGAACCGATGACCTCTGCAGTTTGGTCCCATAAGACCTTACCACAAATTTCCAATTTCGGCTGTTTTCAGTTATTTTGCTGCCCAAACAGCAAAACTCATCTACGACTTTTAGGGTCTCAACCCTTAGTCAAATTCTCTCAGCGCCACCAACTTCATTCCATAACCCTTGTTTTGCTTTTGTTGATGTTAATCTTATAACCTCCTTCAAGACAACGTCAATTCCATTCAACTGCTCTTCAGAGCTCTGTGCTGCCTCTGATAGCATTACAATGTCATCGGAAAACCTCAACCTTTTCATTTCTTCTCCCTGAACTCTAATTCCCGCTCCAACCTTCTCCCTGATGTCCTTTGTTGCTTGCTGAATGTACAAAATGGGTAACACCTGGGATAGGATACAGCCTGTCCACTGGACTCGCATTCGGGAGGTCGACGGTTCAATCCCGCGTCCGGCCATCCTGATTTAGGTTTTCCGTGATTTCCCTAAATCGCTCCAGGCAAATGCCGGGATGGTTCCTTTCGAAGGGCACGGCCGACTTCCTTCCCCGCCCTTCCCTAATCTGATGAGACCGATGACCTCGCTGTCTGGTCTCCTTCCCCAAAAAACAACCAACCAACTAATTGCATTTTTGAACAGTCCTCCCTCACTCCGTTCTCAACCACTGCTTCTCTTTCATGTCCTTCGACTCTTATAACTGTAGTACGATTTCTGTACAAGTTATGAGGAACCTCTCGCTCCATGTGTTTTATACCTGCTACCTACAAAATTAGAAAAAGGGTATTCTAGTCAAGATTCTCAAAAACCTTCTCTAAATCAACAAACCCTTCTCTGTTAATGTAGATTTGCCTATCTTCAATTTACGTTCGACATCATACGGTCAGTATTGACTCGCGTGTGGCTACATTTCTGCGGAACCTATAATAATCTGTCTGGGGTCGGGTTTTAGCACTCTTTCGATTCTTCAGTAAATAATTCGTGTTAGTATTTTGTAGCCATAACTTTTAAAACTAATGTTTCTGTAATATTCACACCTGACAGCACATTCCTTCTTTGCAAATATGAATTGTTACATTCTTCTCCATGTCTAAAGATTTTTCGCCTGTCTTTTACATTGCGATTAGAAGGTGGAGTACTGTTGTTATGGTTCGATTTCGTAAGGATAACAACGATTCTGAAGGATTCTAACCCACAAGTCTTCTTTCGGCTTATGTCTTTCATTGCTGTGTCAATTTCTTTTTCTCGTGTTGATCTGTTTCCTCTTCTCATTGTATAATACTGTCTTCAAGTTTGTTTTCTTTGCACGTACCATCTGTGTAATTGATATTGCGGTGCCTGTGTTTTCTGAATTACGATGCAATGCATGACCAAAGAAACAGGCAGTGCGGTGAGTACAGCAGTTGCGAATATGGACAATCAACAGCTAAGAGCGGAATGACAACAATGAAAATTTGTGCTGGGTCGGGACTCGAACCCAGATTTCCCGCTTATCGCGAGAGGACGCCTTACCATTTGGCTATCCACGCACGACTCACGGCCAGACTCAAACTTCAATATGTCGTCAATCATACACCTACAACCTGTACACGTACATCCATTATGTATATTCCCGTGCAGGTGCGACATTTTACTAGAAAGTCTCTTGCCAGGTATCGAGGGATAAATACGATATCGCATTGCCTGTGTTATTCTGAATTACTATGCGAAGTACCTTCGTATATACATGCATATTACTCTTCCTCTCATTTCCTGGAAACCACTTAGCACTAATCATGTATTTTCCACAGAATATGATGGTAATATTTCTGTTTTGTATGTGGCAATAGCAACGTACAGTCGATAGTTCAGACTCAACAGTTTCAAGCTTCATCGGAATTATGTCAAAAGGCCCCAGGCAGATGACTCAAATAAAATAGACACTAAGGACCAGAGTATGTTTTTACACATAATTACGACGCACCAAAAGTGATCATAGACATTACCTCTCCTCCGCCGCCGCCAATTTTGTCTGATACTGAACTACTGAAGAAATGTCTTGATGATAGTACACAGAATCAGAATGAGAATGAACCTTGTGATTTGAACCAGATTTCTGAACCTCACATAGTTTGAAGCTTCTTTGCGCTGGATGTCTGACTTGTTTCTCATTAGTGGTAGAAGTACTGTCATCCGTTGTCAGCTTTATCTCAGGAAAATGCCTTTGTACTGCTACGTATGCACGTTTCTCCCTGGAGTTTCTTCTGTATAAAACCTCGATTACTGAATGGCGTCATGTTCCACTGCGGTGACAGTAAGATTCACGAAACAATACAGGTATCACGTTATTTTTAAAACATGCAGTCTGAAACGAAAACAAGTACCATAATAATGAACTGTAGGCACGTGTTCCACAGATATGTAGAGCGATCCGTAGATGTGAAACCACCCTCCTACACTGAAGCGCCAAAGAAACTTGTATAGGCATTCGTATTCAAATACGGAGATGTCAGAGACGTGTAAACAGGCAGAATACGGCGCTGGAGTCGGTAACGCCTATAAATGTCAACAAGTGTCTGGCGCAGTTGTTAGATCGAAAAATGGTTCAAATGGCTCTGAACATTATGGGACTTAACTTCTAAGGTCATCAGTCCCCTAGAACCTAGAACTACTTAAACCTAAGGACATCACACACACATCCATGCCCGAGGCATGACTGTAGCGCCTAGAACCGCTCAGCCACATCGGCCGGCAGTTTTTAGATCGGTCACTGCTGCTAAAATGACAGGTTTTCAAGATTTAAGTGAATTTGAACAGCGTGTTATAGTCGGCGCACGATTGATGGGGGAGAGCATCTCCGGAGGTAGCGATGAAGTGGGGATTTTCACGTACGACCATTTCACGTGTGTACCGTTATCGCTGCGGCCGGAAAAAGATCCTGCAAGAATGGGACTGAACTGAATCGTTCAACGTGACAGAAATACAACCCTTCCTCAAATTGCTGCAGATTTCAAAACTGGGCCATCAATAAGTGTCAGCGTGCGACCCATTCAACGAAACATGATCGATATGGGCTTTCGTAGCAGAAGGTCCACTCGTGTGGCACTGAAGACTGCACGGCACAATGCTTTACTTCTCACCTGGGTGCGTCAACACCGACATTGGACTGTTGATGACTGCAAACATGTTGCCTGGTCGAACGAGTCTCGTTTCAAATTCTATCGAGCGGGTGGACGTGTACATGCATGGAGACAATCTCATGAATCGATGAACCCTGCATGTCAGCAGGGGACTGTTCAAGCTGGTGGAGGCTCTGTAATTGTGTGGTGCATGTGCAGTTGGAGTGATGTGGGACCCGTGATACGTCTAGATACGACACTAGACAGATGACGCGTACGTAAGCATCCTTTCTGATCACCTGCACCCATTCATATCCATTGTGCATTCCGACGGACTTGGGAAATTCCAGCAGGACAATGCAATACCCAACACATCCAGAATTTCTACTACAGACTTGCCCCAGGAACACTCTTCTGAGTTTAAACACTTCCACTGGCCACCATACACCCCAGACATAAACATTATTGAGCATATCTGGGATGCCTTGCAACGCGCTGTTCAGAAAAGATCTCCACCTCCTCGTACTCTTACGGATTTATAGACAGCCCTGCAGGATCCATGGTGCCAGTTCCCTCCAGTACTACTTTAGACATAAGTCGAGTCCATGACGCGTCGTGTTGCGGCAGTTCTGCGTGCTCGCGGGGACCCTATGCGATATTAGGCAGGTGTGCCAGTTTATTTGGCTCTTGAGTGTAAAACAAAAAAGATGTATAAAAATAAATAAAAAGAAGGATAGTTTGAGGTAAGAGATGAGGAAAACGTGTAATGCAGTACGGCGGGCCATTTATGAAACTGACATCTTGGATGCAACTTATAATTTTCAAACGTGACGTATCAAACAGAGAATTACACAAGTGGAGCTTTAGCCATTCTCGAGCTACAACTGATGTTTCTTCTTTACAGGTGAAAAGCTGATGCCATTAATATAAGCGATACTCATTGAGGCTGTGCTGATTCCAGGAAAGAGGAGCAGCCATGTTATCGCAGAGGATGTCAACCAACACCGCCCAGGGAAAGCATCCATTAAACACAGTGCACTGGTGAAACTTCTCGCGAAATTCCGTGAAACTGGCACTGTCGCTGGACGATCTAAGACGGCGAAGGATGAAGCATATCAGCTGCGCTCCGATCTCTTACTGGACGGTGCCAAAGGAACGGTTTTCGTCGCTTCACTCACATCCCTTTTACTTCGTCGGTTTGTCCGCGAGATCATACACCAGGGCAGTGCGTGGAACGGATGGTCTTCCTCCGTGGCGTTGTTTGAAATCTTCTCCAATAACATTGCTGCTTCTATTTCCCGACATCAGGACGAAATCACTGTGTTCGGCTCGTGTAAACGTTATCAGCTGTCATGTCACCTATAAGGGAGAAACAACATTCGTAACTCGATAATGATTAAAGTCGCGTTCAAATGGAAGGCAGCATTGTTTTTCGCATGCGATTCTCTGTCTGTCTAGCATGTCACAAGACACCCTTTTCATTTGAAACTTTACGAGGTGCATTCAAACGGCGGCTTCCAAAGTGACCGCTGTGTTGGCGACATCTCATACGACTTTAATATTTCGGTTTATCCACCAGCTCTGTTTTATAAGGGTGGTTCAACAGGTCTGTGTTATTACTTAAAAGTTTGAATCACAAATTTGTTTTCAAAGAACACGTCACAACAAACATGTCAGCGTATTATATATTTGTTCGCAAAGCCATCTTACGCAGCAACTGTTAAAATCAATTATTATTCGTTTCTCCGTCTTAAGCGTACGGCAATTTAATTAAAATGAATTTCACATCAGAAGCGTTTCGCTTTTATTTACAAAGCCTATTCTGTGGTCGTTCTGCAAATTGATTTGCATTTGTTTTTACATTTTTGTCGGTTTTAGATTAGAAAGAGCATTTTATTTATCAAGTTAGTGTGTAATTTACTTTCGATGTTTCTGCCTCTTCTCCAAACCACTGCTTCTTCCCTCTTTGGTAGAGAGGCTAATGTCGAAAGAAGCTTCGTAAAACATATACACTTGGTAGTTTTGCCTTTCTGCACTTCTTCGTACGCAGCATTTGCGTGTTATTTACACCTCGTCTCGCTTTCATAAGTCGAACTGAAGTTCTGTGTGTTGCCACTCAGCGCTGTGTTACAGTGTTTATGTCTTTTCGTTTGTTTTCGTGTGGGCTGTGAGCATTGTCAACCTGTGAAACTAACCTTGTTTTAATAATATAATTCGCACGCGCACTGGTGTCCCTGTGTGTATGTGAGAGTTCGTGTAAGTTAGTGAAAATGTCTTGTATGTTCGGCAGGGATGTGAGAGGAGGAGGGCAGGAGGACTGACTGCAAGTTACGGTTCGATTTTGTATCTTCATTTGGGGGGGGGGGGGGTTAATGATTACAAAAACTAATCTGGGAGAAGGTGGTAGTGGTAAATGGCTCCTGTGGTTATATGTTTACGTTTAATGTTATACTGAGTGTTCAATCAGTTTAAGGAGTGTGTGGTTTGCCAGGTTGGTCTGATCGTTTATGGGTTGTTTCTTTTCAGTTATGGTTTTCTGAATGTGGTAGTTTTCTTGTGAAGTTAGGAGCTGTTTTTTGTTGTTGTTTATCCTTAAGATTTCCATACCTGTATCTCTGGTGGTAATTTTACACTGGAGTTGATGCAAGTGTTCGCAAAAGTTGAATGATTTGTCGTATGCTCCCATGCCCTTACGTGTTCTTTGTATCTGTGTAAAATGTCCCCCTGGTATGACCTGTGTGTGTTCCATCGCATGCGTTGCATTTAATTTGGTATATTCCTAATTTTTAACATAGATCAGTTTCCCCTATTGTTTTTGGGAAGTTTTTCTGAATTGAATTATTGTTTTGGTGGGCTTTTTTTATGCACATTTTTAGACATTGGATACTCTGTGTGTGTACTTGTGGTTGCATGCCATTGTGTACCATCTTTTTTCTGTTTCTTTCTTAATTTGTGTTGTATGTCTAATGTCACTATGTTTAATCTGTGGATCACATAGCTTAGTGCTGGCTCCTTTTGAGAATTCTGGTGTTGTGATCCCTCATGTATAATTATGTCTGTTGTCAGTGTTCGGCGTATGTGAAATGTGTGTTGATTATTTTGAATCTTTATGGTATTGTTGAAGAAACTCCAATTCCACTTCCAAAAGCGAATTAAAGTGTAAATAACGCAATTGCAGCGTAAGGAAAAACTGCCAAGCGTATATGTATAACGAAGTTTCTTTCGATATCAACCTCTGCTGATAAAGAGAGATGAAGCAGTGGTTTGGAGAATAAGTTAACAAGAGGCAGAAACACCATAAGAAAATTGCACACCAGCTTTATAAACAAAATTCTGTAAACAACTAAAAATGTGCAAATATATGAATCAATTTGCAGAATGACCACAGAAGAGGCTTTGTAAATAAAAGCGAAACGCTTGTGGTCTGAAAATCTCTTTAATTAATTGCAGTAGCTTCAGCCGGAGAAACAGAGAAACCAATAATAATTAATGTTAGCGTATTTCTAGAACATAAGAATAAATTATAAATACTTTAAAATGAAGCGAGACCGCTTTCCTGGTCGTATACCTCATACTCCAGATATCCCAACAATTCCTTCCGTCGGTTTACCTCCTGCTGCAACTGGAGGTTCCTTAAAATCGACCCTTCCAAGATGCAGGCAATAATTATACTACGAACCACCCGTAGCATCCACCCCTATGACATGGGCTTCAGGTTACACTAAAATAGTGGGAGTAACCCTCGAACGTACGCTAACATGGAAAGCTCACCTACTATTCATCCCACAATAAACGAAAACTACTAACTAACCGACAAGAGGAATGCACCCCTTCACTATCCCCCACACATGCAAAAACTTAATGCGACCCATTCTCTGCTATGCCAATGTCACAGTGATATCCGCTCCACTCTTGTTATGTCAATCTCTGGAAGTAATTGAACGCCATGCGCTCCGCCTACCTTTTCGCATCCGTTTACCTTCCCCCACATGGGGCTACTCCCACCTCTCCTCATTTGTATTTGAAACTTCCGTACATATTACACTATCCGCAAGCTCAGCTCCAACAATCCTATATTTCCCCCCTAATTTCCGCTCCGTTTACGCTGCCGCGCCTGTACCGGAATCGACCCACTAACCCTACAGCTACAAACGTTCCACATTCTATCCCAACTAAATTTGAAATTAGTCCTTCCGCCTGACAGTCAAAGTCGCTCTGATATTTATCCATCCTATCAACTGTAACCTTTCGCCACATATCCGCTCCTACATCAAGAGGGCGGAGCGGCTCTAGGCGCTCCAGTCCGGAACTACGCGGCTGCTACGGTCGCAGGTTCGAATCCAGCCTCGGGCATGGATGTGTGTGATGTCCTTAGGTTAGTTAGGTTTAAATAGTTCTAAGTCGAGGGGACTGATGACCTCAGATGTTAAGTCCCATAGTGCTTAGAGCCATTTGAATCATTTGAACATCAAGACTACCTCTTCCTTCTCTCTTTCGCCCTACCGCTTACTACGTCCCTGACCACACTCCAATTTCCTACTCTCTTTCTGTCGTTCGAAACACACCTGAACACCAACCTATCTGCCTCTCTATGGTTGCAAATCAACGGGCCTCTATGCTTACACCCACATCCTACACCTAATGTTTCCTTCCCTTAAATCTGGCGTTTAGTCTGCACGTGTGCAAAGCTTAGAACAATTCCGACATATGGCAAAGCAATAGTGACCAATGGTGTAGACGCAAGACATTCGTTGCAAGCAACGTGCTGTTATGTGTGATTCTTGATTTCGGAAAAAGAGATAGTGGTGAACATCCGTAAACGTTTGTTTGCAGTGCATGGTAACGATGCAGTTGATGGCAGTACTGTTGGGCGATGGGTAAAGAGAGTTAAAGCGTCAGGGATTGCAGGAACTCCTGCCCGAGCCACTGCTCCCGACACCGCGCAGATGCCAGTATTCGCGCCTCGCAACTCGTTAACTGGCCCTGTGGATGTGCAATGACTGAGAAAAGTGTGCTCACGGTAAATCCACGGATAGTCAAAACAGACCGCACGATTAAAAGAAAAGGCATTTCATATGAGCAGGTGGGGTAGTTTGAGACCAATGGAAAGGTCTTTCTGTCACGCATCGTTAAAGGTGAAAGGTGGCAAAACCAGGGTGTATCACCAGTAGTGAATACATGTTCTAACATAACGCTAGCGTTAGGCCATACTACCTGACGGGGAGTATCTTGGAAAGTAGTAGGTCTTAAAGAAATATTGATTAATATTGTCACCAAGGTACAAATATTGAGGATAGGTATGTTTTGAGAAAAATTAGATACTGAACGACCGTCGTATTATCTTCTTAAGTAAACAATTGTAACTTACTGCTGTGGTGGGGTGTTTTCTAAAATGTTTTTCTCATTTGAAGTACTTCCCATGTGCATCTCACTACATTATTACCCAAAAAATGGTTCAAATGGCTCTGAGCACTATGGGACTCAACATATGAGGTCATCAGTCCCCTAGAACTTAGAACTACTTAAACCTAACTAACCTAGGACATCACACACATCCATGACCGAGGAAGGATTCGAACCTGCGACCGTAGCGGTCGCGCGGTTCCAGACTGTAGCGCCTAGAACCGCCATTATTATCCAGTTTATCAAAATATTGCCAAGTCCCAATTTTGTTAGGTGCCATTATGTCCTCTGATTGAGTATGTCTTGCATTTGTACTGTTTTAAACAACAATACTAAAACAAAGAAGTCGAATCGTGACTACAAGGGGATCCCAAGAGAACGAACTGCGAACGAAACGGTGTCAGGATTGGCGAAGCGCCGCAAATGTTTTCGTACACTCACTTTGTTGTTGGCAAGCACACCGCTCGCTCAGTTGCTGGCCCGATGCTGCGCACCCGTTCAGCACTCGATGTTAAGGAGCAGCGATACTTTCTCCGCGTCGGTACTTGTGCGCTAACATCGTGCAGATGGATGCGCTATGCAACTGCAAGTGGCCGCGGCTGGAATATGCGTTTGCCAGATGATTAGTATGCGCCCAGCGGGCAATCGTAAATCCAGCGTCCGTCGCCACATCCGCCGTGCTGGGGGTGAGTGACTCGCGGGCCGGGCTGTGACAGCAGCGGTGCGCTATCGCCCCCCCCCCCCCCCCCCCCCCCGCCCCTGAGGAAGCACCTCGCACTCCCCATCTCGCGTAGTCGCTGCTCGTGAAGTGGCCGTTTGCATAACGTTCGACGTGTCCTATTCTTTCTCTGTTTCGGCTGTGTTCGGCAGACAATTTTACATTTCGTAAAATGTCCTGAATTTTACTCTATAATAATTTAATAATTATTTTTTTAGATTACATTAGTTTTATAGACTCAAAATAACTTTCTACCATTAGATTTGAAAAGGCCGTTTAACTCTCCACTCGTTCATGTAACCGTCAACTGTTGACGTAAGACGTGGCAAGTTTAGTACTGTTAAAACATATATCGGCTCAACCACTTGTTTATAGTGTAAAAC
Source organism: Schistocerca gregaria (assembly GCF_023897955.1). Lineage (NCBI taxonomy): Eukaryota > Metazoa > Arthropoda > Insecta > Orthoptera > Acrididae > Schistocerca > Schistocerca gregaria. The sequence goes on from NC_064924.1 coordinate 520,626,549, forward strand.
ACTAAGATTGACGCGTTTCGGAAGTCAAGCTTCCATCATCAGAATAATAAAAAGTAAAAGAACCTGTTAAAGCTCGCTAAAATGGAACATGCGCTAGGCACAATAAAATTGATAATAAAATTAAAACATCGTGGCTACTTCCCTTGTTGCAGCCGTGTCTTGCAAGGTGCATCTCTGCACAGTCGTCAAAATATTAAAAAAAACTCTAAAATGGTGTCGCCTATGGTGTTCAGCATTTAACCACATGGCTCTCTCCTCTATCGTCGTAAACCACCCGTGCGTCTTCGTTGATACCACACACCACGTAGCCAAACACGACCTACGTGGTGTGTGGTATCAACGAAGACGCACGGGTGGTTTACGACGATAGAGGAGAGAGCCATGTGGTTAAATGCTGAACACCATAGGCGACACCATTTTAGAGTTTTTTTTTAATATTTTGACGACTGTGCAGAGATGCACCTTGCAAGACACGGCTGCAACAAGGGAAGTAGCCACAATCTTTTAATTTTATTATCAGTTTTATTGTGCCTGGTTCATGTTCCATTTTAGCGAGTTTTAACAGGTTCTTTTACTTTTTATTATTCTGATGATGGAAGCTTGGCTTCCGAAACGCGTCAATCTTAGTGTTTTACACTATAAACAAGTGGTTGAGCCGATGTATTTTTTAACATTGAAATTGACAACCACGACCTCTGATCCAGTATGGATGAAATCAAAGTTTAGTGCTATTATCAGTCGTTAATGTTACCCACAACCGTTGACATAAGACGTGTCAGTAAAGTGGTATGTGCGTCAGTTGTGTGAGCGTATTAAGATGGGACGACATGGAGACGTGACAGAATGGCAGAAAGGAGCCGTCGTATTGGCGCGCGCCTGTGACCTCAGAGTGAGTGAAGTCGTCCGATTTGTTGGTACGTCAATGAGTCTATTAGGAATGGTGTACTGCTTGCTGAAACGTACTAACTGTCTGGGGCCGGGGACGAGAGTAGCGCTTTGTCAGCGACGATCTGTTTCAAACCCAGCAGGAGCTGTTGGTGTCGTCCAATGACCAGTTTACGGGCGGACTTTGTGAAGAGGAACGCAGCATGCAATGGGCATTTGAATTCGGCTACGTCGCAAAAGGCCATAGCTCATCATTAACATAAAAATTCACGACTGGACAGTAGCTCTCAGGATGCTTGTAGTGTAGTCCGACGAGTCGCTATTTTGGCTCTCTTCAGCTGAGGCGTCGGGTATGCCGACGGCCTAATGAAGCGTTTAGCCCTCAATCTATGGAGGATGCAGATGCAGCTCACCCAAGAGGTACGTCTGGACTAATCATCGTAAAGTAACTTGGGTTACCGAGAACGTGTACCAGGATCGTTATTTATAAGTCTTCCCAGTGACCATGTGTTTTCGTTTCTTCTTCATCTTCACGATGAGTATGCTGTGGATATATCGTATTCCACGATGACAATGGTCGTATTCCACGATGACAATGGTCGTCGCCATAGGGCTGAGCGCCAACGTTTGGGGTTTGACGAACACACCGGCATACTGTCGCACTTCGACTGGCCCACAAAACCGCCCAACCTCACTGACAGCCCCGCTGAAACTGACTGCGACTACCTGAACTAGCGGGCAGAACGTAGCAATCGCCGTGCGGTTACTTCTGCCAGAAGTAAGGCTGTGAGTACCGGGCGTGAGTCATGCTTCGGGAGCTCAGATGATAGAGCACTTGCCCGCGAAAGGCAAAGAGCCTCGGTCGGGCACACAGTTTTAATCTGCCAGGAAGTTTCATAACAGCGCTCACTCCGCTGCAGAGTGAAAATCTCATTCTGGAACCAACGAGTGGTTTCTGCCGGATGTTGCGTACCGTAGCACGCCCTTCCTCGCTGTATTAAAGTCGTTGCGAAGGTTAGAGCAGGTGTTATGTGATACTAACGTGATGCATCCTGGGTGGGGGGAGGGCGATTACCTTTCTTGTCTGGTGCTCGTATTCACGTTTTTATTGCTCGTCGTGCACTCCCGAAATCTTATCTCGCGAGCACTGCCTCAAACAACACGTCTGATATGCACAGTCCTGATTAACACCGGTCGTTAACACAGCAGAAATGTTAAATATCCTTAGTCCAACTGTTCCGCCGAAGAAATTTATCTTTTCAGTTGTCCGCCGAAGTGTTTGCGTTCTTCTTCCGTCTTGAATAGCTTGGAAATCTCAAGGACTCTCCTAACCTGCTTGATATAAATTTGCAATTTACTCCTTGAACGATCTGAAGGCGTAATCTGTAAAAGCAATAAGTACGCTGTCGTTTGTGTGAGCGAAACCTCCGCGTTCTTCTTTGACTTTTATTTTACTTGCAAGTTAATTAAAGTCCTTTACATGAAAGGACAGGGTCCTCTTTGCTGTGCTCTTTGTGTGAATTGGCTCTCTGGTTTTTATTACCAGAAAGGTTGTTTTAAATGAGTCAATATTTATCAGCGCCGGGTGAATGTTTGAACTCCTTTCATTACCTGCGCAGCTTTTTCGCTAACGAAATGTGTGAGAAATGTTTGCTCTCAGGGAGAAAGATGAATGAACTACACTGCAGCATGTTTAAACAACAAAATGTAAATACTGGTGATACGCTTCACGTAAACGGTCAGTTGAACACACTGTAGATCAAGCACTTTTAGTAGCTCGGTTTGTTGAAAGCTCTGGGCAAAGGAAAATGCGAAGACGAATGGCCGGACAGCTTAAAAAGAATCGATTATATGCGCTAATTTTTTTCTGACATGGGGTCCGCCACTTCACGCTTGGTTTGTAACAGCAGTCTAAAAACTAGGTAGACTCAATGGACGTTAAAATAATAAAAAAATTCGAAGTCAGTTACTGCCGCCGGTAAGGTTATGTTTATCCTTTCTCCGATGCAAAAAGCATCCGTGTTACCGATTGCCTTGCAAAGAGCAATCAATAATTGGTGAATATAAGCAAGCTCACTCACAGAAAAATTCGTGAGAAGAGCTATGAGGAACGTAACACGGGGGTTTGAATTACAATTTTTTGAAACATTCATGATATTCACAGATCTGAAGTCATTTAGACTTTTAACTGTTCCCTTTTGTAAAGAAATCTGTGACTGAAGATCATTTTGAGACCAATGACGGTGTCTCGATAGCATTCTCGATAATATTGGTCGTTAGATTGATAGCAGATCGTTTTTTCATTTCATTTGTCTAAGTATAGTCCTTGATTTCCTAGGAGCACCGGTTGCTGATGTTGAAATGCTTGTACATGGAGTTCTACCTGCATTTCATCTCTTGAAGAAGTAAGATAAAAACATCTAATTACTATACGTAATACTACGAAATAAAAATAAATCACTTCCTAATTTTAGTACTTCTGAAACAGGTATTTCAGAAGAGAGTAGCTACTGTAAATCAAAACATTAATCTAAAAGAATGTGAACTGATTATCTATTAAAAATCAGTATTTCAGATGATTTTCATGTGTCTCTTATCAGAGAAATCCGCTGTGTAACTCAAATCACTGCCTCCTTCCATTGATTTCCGAAGTTCTTGTTCAATTTCAGCATATATGTAACATTCGCGTATATCACCAAAAAAACCTAAATTTGATGTCTATGAGGCTGAACACAGTAATCGAAGAGGCTTTATTTTTACCAACACCACGTGCCATAGTCTAAGGCGCTGCAGTCGTGGACTGTGCGACTGGTTCCAGCGGAGGTTCGAGTCCACTCTCGGGCATGGGTGTGTGTATTTGTCCTTAGGACAATTTAGGTTAAGTAGTGTGTAAGCTTTGGGACTGATGACCTTAGCAGTTAAGTCCCATAAGATTTCACACACATTTGAACATTTTTGAACTACGTGCCATATCCAGGAGGGAGATTTGAAGTTCCTACGCACAGAACTTATTTCGTACGCCCGCTAGGACCTTCACGTCGCATGTGTCTGAGGCGCAAAAAAGTCAAAACCTTACATTACTAGCACCTTCTTGCACAGCTTAAAATAATGGAATAGTTTTTCATTTGTTCCCTATAAACTGCTGGAAAATATAACACGTGCTAAACGACTAGTTTCCGTCTCGAGACCATTTTCACGTCAACACGGAGCACGTTATATCCAGTACAGTGAAACGATGGTTTCATCCGGCCTCGGAGCCTGCTTGGCGTCGTGTGGAGACGCACAGGCGGCCGCGGCTAGAACCACTGACTGACGCGACGCACTGCTGCGCGGATTCAATCGGAAACGTTTCTGGCCGACCAGCATTAGCTGTCTGCTGCGCCACGCTGTCCAGTCAGATGAAATAAGGGTCGTCAGCCTCGTTCTGACGCGTCAGACAGGGTTAAATTCCCCAAGTCAAGACTTAAAAAACCCTATTGCTGCACAATTACTTTCATGTAAGATTGCCAGATCCGGCTAGTGGGTTCGAAAGGTTCACAGCTAAAAGTTCAGCAATATATCCCCTTCAGTGGGCTATTAGCCATTGCCGTTGATAGTAACCCGACAACCAATCGGGAACACAGTTCACTATGAGCAAGTTTCAGGTCACTCGAGGAACATCACTCTGATGTGCACTGGTACAAATGAAGCTCATTAGTAGCGAATAATCGTTGCCGAGTCCGTCGCTTTTATCTGTCTACCACTTCCAGCTAGCTAAAGTCTCCCCGTTTCCAGGGAGCGCTTACGTTACTCTACGTGTCCAAGCTCATCTGTTACAAAGCACAACCGTAAAATGCCTGAGCAAAAATCGCTGGCCCCGCACGAAAAACCTCTGACTTGCGTACTGCACTCAGTCCCCTCGCTGGTCACGAAACCCAAGCTTTCAAAATACTCTCCGAAAAGACCACCTCCGCCCCCGAGAGCAAACGACTTCTCCACCCCACGCGAGCCGGCTGGCGACCCCCTCGATTTCGTGAGTTCCCCACCACTTCACGACCTTGTTTAAATTTATAGACCTTCCAGCCAAAACAAAAAGCAGTCTTTGTCACTGGCCATTGCCCTGTTCTTGCTTACAGCACTACCGTCAAGTGTTTCCACCTAGCAGGACATAAGGAACCTTTTCTGCAAACTCATATATGGGTAAATTTCTCGCCAAACCCGCAGTGTAGGTTCCAGCCACCATAGTTTAGCAGGGTTAGGGAAACTCGACCCGTCATCTTTACCTGAATAAAAGCCCCCATACCCTTGCGAGAGCCGGCCGCTGTGGCCGAGCGGCTCTAGGCGCTTCAGTCCGGAACCGCGCTGCTGCTACGGTCGCAGGTTCGAATCCTGTCTCGGGCATGGATGTGTGTGATGTTCTTAGGTTAGTTAGGTTTAAGTAGTTCTAAGTCTAGGGGACTGATGACCTCAGATGTTAAGTCCCATAGTGCTTAGAGCCATTTGAACCCCCTGCGTGCGGAAAACTGGCCGAGGCGGCTGTAACGTGGCACTGGGCTAACACTCAAGGATGAGCAGGAAATGATACACCATCTCCAGATAGCGATTGAATATAGTACTCCTATATTGCTCATCGGTTTGAACGTGGGTCATATTACTTAGCCGCTGATGGTGATGAGATCATCCATTATGTTCAGTCTAGATGAAACTGCACACAAAAAAAGAGTTATAGAATTTTTAATCAGTTTATACTCAGAATACGGGACTTGCTCGTTTGTTTCTTCGTCTGGGATCTTCATTAGAGTATTCCTGCACTGATGTTAAAAATGTTCGCTACGGAAGTTACCCAGTAAAGTTTTCCTAGAGCCCAAGCAGAAAGAAATCTAGTTACGTTTACTTACAGATACAACAGCTGAGGTGTTTCTCAACTTACTCCTCACATGGACGGGCATATTTGACACACCGTGGGATCAACTTCTGTGTTCTTGTACCGTGGGAGTATATCGTCAGAAATTGGAACCAGTGATTAACTTTCACTTCTCTTCCTCGCAGAGGAAATGCAGACAGGACACGGGTTTCTTCAAAAGTAAGAAGAGATTCACCTAGATGGTATCAGGGTCGGAACTTTAGTACAGATGACCAAATGTCTTCTAGAATAACGCCTGCTGAAGATGCGTTCTTCATTTACTAGCAAAATTTGCCATGTCAAGTCGTTCTACCCGTACATAAAAACTTTTTTCCCAGGCTAATTTCGCAGTTCGCAGCAGCATCTACCAGTTGTTCCTTTAAAGTGCCACAACTGCGAACTGCCTGGAAGTGCAAGGTGTTACATGCAATAGTCACGCACTCATTCTCTCATAGATGAACACATGGCTTTCGCAGTGCACTTCCTGCCGCCATTTGATAGCGAGGATATGAAGTCATTCTCTGATCTTTTTCAAAATCTAAGATTTTTCTTAAGAACTTCATAAAGTATGTCTGTCCACTGTATCCTGTCTGTCTTTATCGTTAGGAAATTTCGGGTATTCGTGTTCTTTGATAGATTTAATTTTACACTTTCCATTAAAAATATTGTCCTCAATCTCGAGGCAATATACTACACTCATGTGCAAAACTCAAGGACGAAAGTAATTTACATATTATGTGTCACTGCAAAGTAACATAGTTCGATTAAACTTGGACCTTACATAAAAAAAACTGCTGCAATGTGATACAGAAGGTAACTGAAGGAAATAAGCAAGACGAACAGAAATGTCACTTTTATTCAAACACAATAATTACACATCAAGATCCCCTGGACAATACAGAAGGTGAGGCATGGTTCTTCAGATGCTGTGGGATCATCACGGACAGCAGTACACGCGCTGCATCGTGACCCCATGCTGGCCAGAAGGTTCGTGATGAGTTCTTGTGAGAGGGCGTTCCATTCCTCCACGGACGGGGCTTGCAACTGCTGGACGGGCCTTGGCGCAAGTGGACATTCGCGGAATGTGCTCTTGTTGTAAGAGCTCCTCTATCCCACTCCTCGCTGGTCCTGTCCCTGTGCTATTGGCAGAAACGCAAACATTTGAACACGTTACACTCAACGTGATTGTGGCACTGTGCTCTTTCCTTAAGTGTGTGTTTTCAGGAGTGCATTCGGCTCTGACTTCATTTTTAGGGTTCCGTGCCTCATCTGGTGCAGAGGGAACCCTTATAGGACCATTTTTTTTGTCTATCTGTCTGTGTGTCTGTTCCAATGTTAATAACCCTTGTCAGTAATGGGTAGACGTATTAAGTTGAAATTTTGGCACATACTGAAGTTTACCGTCCGTTGGCGATGAGAACAATAGAAGCTTCTAACTCAGTGCAATCAAAAGGTGCGACCATTTATGTCACATGGATACTTCCCGTTGGTGTGGAATCATGAAACGTGGCGAGAACCAAGATTTCACAGTACAACCGATGGAAAAAAATCGAAAACTGGTAATTTTTTATTATATGATCTTAAATATGTTTTTTGTTATTCTCGGACGTCTTGGAAATGCTGGGACCGATATCTTGGGAATATCGATAACAGGCAAAATCTTCGAGATTCTCGATTCTCGGGTCGGATGAACTATGTGTATAGCCGAGCGGGATTAGCCGAGCGGTCTATGGCGCCGCAGTCATGGAATGTGCGGCTGGTCCCGGAGGAGGTTCGAGTCCTCCCTCGGGCATGGGTGTGTGTGTTTGTCCTTAGGATAATTTAGGTTAAGTAGTGTGTAAGCTTAGGGACTGATGACCTTAGCAGTTAAGTCCCATAAGATTTCACACACATTTGAACAATTTTTTGAACTATGTGTATACATAATTAAGTTTGTACGGAACCCTCGCTGCGTCAGTCCTGATCGCACTTATTCTGGTTTTTACGGATGACAGTGTGCGATCGCATCGAATTGCGCAGTTGGAGAAGCTCTTTGAACGAGATTATACTCGGCGAATGGACTGGCCTACCTTGCCCGTTTCCCCTATTAAATCCCGTTGAGCACGTGTGTGGTGCGCTGGGGAGGCGTATTGCCGCTCGTCCGCATATACGAATGACCATCCAGCCGTTGTCAACCGCGCTGGTGTAGGAATGGAACACCGTACCACAAGAACTCGTGACCAGTCTTGTGGCCAGAATCGGAGCGTGCATTGTCGTTTGTAGTGATAACACAGCCTATTAAAAGCAACGTCGTGACTTTTATGAAGGCCAGGGGACCATCATAAATCGGGACGACTTGAATAAAAGTGACATTTATTTTCGTATCATTGCGTATTTCCTTCAGTTACCTTCGTTAACATATTGTTGCAGTTCTTTCTGTGTATGGTCCAGGTTTCATGGAGCTGTGTTGTTTGGAAATGATATATCATGCGCAAGCTACATTCGTCCTTAAATTTTGCGTCTTGAATATAGAGTCTATTGCATTATTCCTAAGATTTATGTTGCTAAATAAATTTACGGCATATTGCGAAAAAGTAACTTTGTCTTCTGTTAAAAGTAATTATATGTCTCTGTCTTCCTTCAACTTGAACGTTCATTTCTCTACATTTTCATCACTAATGCTTTTATGTTTCACTGACGATATATAGGACTAGTGTCACACAGCACACAGGAAATTTGTTTACGGTTTTAATTTAATTTAAATTTGTAGTAAATTCTTCTAGGACCAAACTGCTGAGGTCATCGGTTCTTAGGCTTACACATTGCTTAATCTAACTTAAACTAACTTATGTTAAGGACAACAGACCCACCCATGCCCGAGGGAGGACTCGAACTTAGTACGGGGGGATCCAACCGAACCGTGGCACCGTGGCCTAGACCGCACGGCTACCGCGCACGGCGCGATTTTAATATATTGAGATTTTGATAGTCGCAGTGCTACTAATTGCGTTCTAATTATTGTCTTTGTATCTAGTACTACACAATTCTGATATAGCGGTTACCTGCACCTTCTAAGTAACAAACAAATACGGCTTCAGATGAATACTGTGCCGATGTTTCTCGACCTGGGGGCGTAATCCGCCAGAGCGGTGCGGCCACCGGTCGGGTCGACTGCGCAATGCCCCGCTTCCTGGCACGCTCGGTGACGTAGCGCCGCGTTCCGCTTTCGACGGAACGCCAAGCCGTCTAGGCGGCGTGTGGCGCAGGGAGAAACCTGGACCGAGCGCCGCGGGCCCCGCAGGTGAGCGGCCGCCGCGGACCGCGAGCCTGCCGCGTGACGTCAGCGGTCGCGGCCGAGCCCACAGCGCGCCGCGTCAGCCGCTCGCTGACCTCCGCTGGCGCGAGCGCGGCCCGGCTGCGGTCTCGCCGTAATGGCCGACGCTGGGATCGGCCCGTGTGGGGAATAGGCAGGGAGGCTGCCGACGGTGCGCGCTACTTGGCTCGTGGCGCCCTGCAGATTCTGAACGTCGTTATGTCGCCTGCACAGACAGACCCTTTCAAAAGTACCGCGCATTTCACACACACTCCTCGTAGGCACATTATCAGTTTGCGTTTGAAAACTACGCTGCTGTCCAAAATTAAAGCAACAAACCGGAAATTTTACAAGGTTGCGTTTATTTTGCCACAAAACAGTACAAACAGGCGATAGCAAAGTAGAAACAATGTAAAGAATACAGAACGTAATCAGCTGCAACATGCGTAACCGCAGACAAACATATTAAGGAAGTTTCATATTAGCGCACACTCCGCTGCAGAGTGAAAATCTCGTTCTGGAAACATATTCTTCGTTTTTTTTTTCAACTTAACGGATTTGCACACACATTCTGACAACTGGTGAATGTGCTCAGCATGGGATGTCATCACCTCTGACACCAATACAGGCCTGACAACGACGTGACGTGCTATGAATGATGTAATCAATCTCACGTTGAGGCAATAACGCCCATTCTTCCTGCAGAGCTCCTCACAAGTCTTCGAGAGTTGTTCGTACTTGCGGACGTGATGCAACCCGTCTCCCTAGTGCATGCCAGACATGCTCTACGGGATTCAACGCGGGAGAATATCTTCCGTTTCTGTAAAAAACACCAATCACCCGTGCTCTATGTGGTCGAGCATTATCGTCCACCAATACAAAGTCTGGGCCCGCAGCACCTCGCAACAACCGCACAGAAGGTCCCAAGGTCTCGTCGCGATACTTGACACCAGTTAAATCTTGCTGATTCAACCGTACAATTTCATAAAGAGGTGTTCGCCTGGTCAACATAGTCCCTGCTCACACTATTAGGGATCCTCCTAGATATCTGCCTCTTTCCGCAATGTTTGGGTCCCGAAATCGTGTTCCACGTGCCCTTCAGATGCGAATTCGTGGAGAAACACTCTCCGGATCAAATCGGGACTCATCTGTGAAGAGAACATTGGCCCACCGTTCGACCGGCTAGGTGGCATGTTGAGGGCTGCACGCAAGACGCTCCCTTCTGTGAAGACACGCCAGAGATAAACAGACAGCAGGTCTCCAACAATTAAGGTCGTTCTGCTGAAACTTTCTGTAAACCGTTTGTCTCGATACAACACGCCCAGGGGATGTTGCGAGGTCAGATGCCAGTTACAGTGCAGTAGTAAGGCGGAACCGTCGTGCCCTTACAGTCAAATGACGGTCCACTCTTTCTGATGTCACCATGTCGTGGTCTCCGGGATACAGTTTCGGCCTCTATAAACTGTCGCCTCATCCAGCCATCGGACCATATCACGACTCTCCGGCTTTCGTTCTTCCTATGACCCTCCACAGCAGAGAGTCGGTAGGCGTCTTCTCTGTGTCATACTGCATCGTCTGTGAGTGTGTACACAGCGATTCTGGGTGTGGGCTACCCTGCAAACAGTAACCCGCTTGATAGGTGAACTGACGTCATTGTTGCCTTGGTTGTCCGGTGATCGAAATGCAATCGCTCGTGCAGAGCACGATCGTAACGACATCTATTGACAGCTTGTACGATTATTTCGTGTATTAGACACAGGACGAGGAAATAGCAGTATGTTGCTTTGATTTTGGACACCATTGTAGATAGAAGTTGGCTTAATGCTTTGAAGAGACAAATGAAACATCATTTCGCTGGTTTGCAAAAAGTGGTGCAGCTCAAATATCAATTTTTTCCCCTTTTTTGTTATAAGATAAGGGGTAGCCACTAGGTTTTAATAAATTCTTTATTTATTTTTAAATATATTTATTATTATTTTTAAATATATTTATTAAATATTTTAATAAATAATATCTGTTTCAATAAATTACTGTTCAGTGGTATTGCGAAATGGCTTTCTAGTGTGCCAATTTCACAACGTCCATAACTTCTAATTTGGAGCAAATTAGCGATTTATTACACTTTGAAATATTTTTAGAAACTAAATTCGTCCGTTTTTAATTTCCGTTATAATCCCTTCAGTCTTTTCACATCAAAAGGAAACTACAGTATCAATCGTGCGTAATCATTCGCCATGTCGTAGGAATTTTATGACTACTGTAAAGTAACCACACTGCTTTCAAAACTGAATAATAAAAAGGAAATGTCTCAGACTGATATATATAAACGTTATCTTCACGCGGACGTTGCTCGGTATGTGTACATTCAACGTATTGATTGGCAGCACATTCCCACTTTATCGTATTTATCTAGCTCTTGCCTCATAAAAATATGGCGTTAGAGTTATCTAAATTATTTCTACGATTAGATACCTTCATTACACTGCGTCTGGATATTAATCAACACATAGAGCATCTCGTACAGGTACGATAATGTAGCCAGCGGAAAAATGCTCCTATTGGAGCGCAAAAAATGTGCCTATGTTCCTATTTATTTAAAAGACTTTGACTGAAAAGAGGGGAACCAGCTGCCTCATCCTACTTTTATCAGCACCTTTTAAAATTTCCCCAAAAATTTTGGCATGTGAACATATTCACGCCTTTTTCAACATGCAACTCACCTCTCACTCCCACAAGCTCCCCTAGCTGTAACTGTCACACCTACTAGTCCATCGCTGGACGTTGATCATACCTAGCGACTTCCACTTGCCCTTCTCACTCACTAATTCAGCACAGCTCATTTTTCATTATCTCCTTGTGCCTTTCTGTCACTGTCTCCTGCCTCACAGCCATGGGCCCCTTCGTTCTGTCGTACTACTACAGTCTCCTCTCACTGTCATGTCTCCGTCTTGTTCTCTTTTACTGCTAATATCTGATTCTTTTCTCCATCTACATCTGCATAGATACTTCGCAAGCCAGCGTACGGTGCGTGGTGGAGGGTACCCTGTACCACTACTTGTCATTTCCCCTCCTGTCACACTCGCAAATAGAGCGAGGAAGAAACGACTCTCTGTACGCCTCTGTATGAGCCCCTGTTTCTCGTGTCTGACCTTCGTGGTCCTTACGCGCGTCGTATATGGGCGGCAGTAGAATCGTTCGGCAGTCAGCTACAAATGTCGGTTCTCTAAATTTTCTCAATAGTGTTTCTCGAAAAGAACGTCGCCTTCCCCCCAGGGATACCCATTGGAGTTCCCCAAACATCTCCATAACACTTACGTGCTGTTAGAACCTACCGGTAGCACATCTAGCAGTCCTCCCCTGAACTGCTTCGATGCCTTCCTTCAATGCGTTCTGCTACGAATCCCAAACACTGTAGCAGTACTCAAGAATAGGTCGCACCAGCGTCTTATATACGGTCTCCTTTGCAGATCAACCACTCTTTCCTAAAATTCTCCCAATAAACCGAAGTCGAACGTTATCCTCCCCTCCACAGTTCTCACATGCTTGTTCCACTTTATATCATTTTCCAACGTTACGCCCAGATATTTAAACGGCTTGACTGTGTCGAGCAGGACACCAGTAATACTGTATTCGAACACTACACGTTTATTCTTCACACTCATCCACATTAACTTAAATTTTTCCATTTTTAGGGTTACCAGCCATTCATCACACCAACTGGAAATTTTCTCTAAGTCGCCTCGTATCTTCCTACGGTCACTCATATTCGAATCCCCACCGTACACCATGCCATCATCAACAAACAACGACAGATTGCTGCCCACCCTGTCCACCAAATGTTTTATGTATATAGAGAATAAGAGCGGTCTTATCACACTTCACTGGGGCACTCCTGATCATACCCTTTTCTCTAATGAACAGTCGCTGTCGAGGACAACATACTGGGTTCTGTTATTTAAGAAGTCTTCGAGCCATTCACATATCTGTGAACTTATTCCATACGCTCATACCTTCGTTAACAGCCTGCATTGGCGCACCGTGTCAAATGCTTTCCGAAAATCTAGAAATATGGAATCTGCCTGTTGCCCTTCATCCATAGTTCTCGGTATATCATGTGAGAAAAGGTAAACTGAATTTCTAAAACCATGCTGATTCGTGGACATAGGCTTCTTAGTCTCAAGAAAATGTATTATATTCGAACTGAGAATATTGATTGGTGGTTGGTGGTAAGTTCCTATGGGACCAAACTGCGGAGATCATCGGTCTCTAGCCTTACACACTGCTTAATCGTAGTTAAACTAACTTACGCTAAGGACGACAAACGCACCCATGCCCGAGGGAGGACTCGAATCTTCAACGGGGGGAGCCGCGCGAACCATAGCAAGGCGCCATAGACCACGCGGCTGAACTGAGAATATGTTCAAGGATTCTGCTGCAAACCGAAGCTCCACACTGTTGCTGTCTCTTGTCATTGTCACTATTTCTCTCTTCCTCGTTATCATTGTCATAGACTCTGTCTCTCATGTCCGCCCCTATAGCTGAATGGTCAGCGCGTTGGAATGCCCCGCACAGGGGCCCGGGTTCGATTCCCGGCTGGGGAAGGAGATTTCTCCCCTCAGGGACTGGCTGATGTGCTGTCCTCATCATCATTTCATCCCCATTGTCGACGCGCAAGTCGCCTAATGTGGCGTCGCACGCCGGCCGGAGTGGCCGAGCGGTTCTAGGCGCTTCAGTCTGGAACCGCGCGACCGCTGAGGTTCCTCGGGTATGGATGTGTGTGATGTCCTTAGTTTTGTTAGGTTTAAGTAGTTCTGTTTATGTAGTTCTATGTTCTAGAGGACTGATGATCTCATAAGTTAAGTCCCATAAGTGCTCAGAGCCCATAGTGTTCAGAGTCATTTGAACCATTTTACAAAAACATTTTGCTTATTTTTCAGTACTTCAACATAGGGTTGCCAGATGATAACGGAGACACTTTATGGCATATTTGTCCGTGCTGCGTCACTTTATAAACTACATTTTCGTCTCATATGCCCCTAAGCACTATGGGACTCAACATCTAAGGTCATTAGTCCTATAGACTTAGAACTACTTAAACCTAACTAAACTAAAGACACCACACACATCCATGCCCCTAACAGGATTCGAACCTGCGACCGTAGCAGCAGAGCAGTTCCAGACTGAAGCGCCTAGAACCGCTCGGCCACAGGGTCGGCCATTTTCGTCTCACACTGGATTTAAGTCTGTGCAGGAGTAGGGTAAATCTGAACCTCTGTATCTTGGAAAAGGACAAAGATATCAGGAACATTTTAAATGTAGCTTCGGCACCACGTTTTACTGTTACTGACTTTCGCATCACTGGTGAGCGGTTTCGGAATTGGAGTAGCCGTGCAATTCCGTGCTTAAAGAGTTCTCTTCGTGTTGTTTTAGAGTTGACAGGGGTCGTGAGTTCGACATTTAGTTCTACAGTGACTTCTGTAGCATTCGTCCAGTTATTTATTGCCGGAACTCTTTTCAATCGCCGGCTGCCACGGTAACTCAACACAGACTTTCGTCCACGATGTGACTTAGTGGATGATGTTTTTACGCTTACCTTCGGCTCCATTGGTAACGGAAACACCCACCATACGAGCACCAACAGTTTGCCCCTGTTCTAATTCATGTAGCTCCGACACAATGCCGTCACAATTACGCAGAGTACTGTTGTGACCACGACTGACACTTGCAACGTATTGAGAACACTCAGCCAGCATCTGCATTTGTCTCCAAGCACGAATTTATCGAGGTGTTTCCGTATTTTTATTCATCAACTATACATCCAGTAGGACTGGGAATGAATAGGGAGTGACGGTGAAGCATAACCCAGGAGCATCAATTTCAACCAGGTTTGTTAGGTACATGATTTTATATTTGAGTAAGATTGTCCACTACCACGAGGGGTGGGTCTATGGATGAGGAGGGCTGACGTAAAAATATTTGAAGACGACCTATTTATTTCCTGTGTTTAGTTGGGTTACACTACTTTAAAAATATGAAGTGCTATCTGTCTGCCGGCCGCGGTGGTCTCGCGGTTCTAGGCGCGCAGTCCGGAACCGTGCGACTGCTACGGTCGGAGGTTCGAATCCAGCATCGGGCATGGATGTGTGTGATGTCCTTAGGTTAGTTAGGTTTAAGTAGTTCTAAGTTCTAGGGGACTGAAGACCACAGCAGTTGAGTCCCATAGTGCTCAGAGCCATTTTTGAGCTATCTGTCTCTTATTCCGTGCGTCAAGCAGATCACGAAAATGAGCATTGCAATGGGCCAAGAATTTGGCGCCTTGTTTCGGGGCCTAAAATAAAGCCTGTATATAAGTTTATCGTCGCCCCTCGAGTCGTATGGTGTAAAACAGCTCAGAATCAGAATTATTTATGCGATATATGTCGCATGCGCCTACGTTCAGCGTCTTCTCCTAAGCCCCTGCATCGATTTCAGCCAAACTTGATACACATATTATTTACTGTCTGGATAGAAATACTGTGGGGTTAAACACCACCAACCTCCCATTGGGGTATAGTTGGAGATGATAACGAGATGAGGGACAGAGAAGGGGGTGGCGAGGAGATGGACAGAGAATGAGAGAGAGGGAGGAGATGGACGGAAAGAGGGGGAACAAAAGATGATTATAATGGACAAATTTTGTGTGTACTCGCAGCCTACCCAGAGAATACATGAAATAGCACAATTCACAGCACCTCAGGAAGGCGACTGGCTCTGAAGTCGTAATATTCTGTATAAAATGGAAACAGCAAGACGACAGAACTCCCGGATGTATCACCAACAAGACCAACACTCACATTTTCAATTAGTCTCAGGAAGACAGTTATCGATTAAAATGGTACATAATGAATAAAAATAATTGCACAAGGTTAAGCTATGCCCGAAACGGCTTGTGAAATCGATATCATGGTGTTATGGTACAAGGTTAAATTAGGACAAAACAAATTGCAAAAAGAATGGATATCGTACTCTCGAAAGCAAAAAAATTCTGGTGTCTAATCATATAGAACGGTTTAGCTGAATAATTGTGACAATAAAGAGAGTAGAAGAACAAAACGAGGAGGCGCAAGGAAATCAGATATAAGGCAGTTAAAAGACTCGGCATCACATATTGTGGTCGCGGTTTGGACCAGGTACTGAATATGGAAAACCTTGGTTCATAGTAAGTGAGTTGCTGAAAGAGTGGTCTGCTGTTCAAGTGTGGTGGACATTGTAGAGGTGGGGAAATGTATTGTGCGAACTCGTGTTGTTCGCTTGGCAATGTTGATTGTCCTTGCGAAGAACTGTGCCCTTGTTAGAACAGGTGGTCCAACTTCTATGCACATCCTACTCGTCCGTTTATGAATCGGATGAACGTGAAGATTCACGGCTGGATCGCCGTATCAGCTGAGCGTCCGTTGTTGGCTGCACGGCAATCCGAGGACTGTTAATATCCACGAAGCATCAACTTGGGCGATCGGTCATTTTCTGGATGCTGCATTACAGCATGGGTTCCGTTCGCTTGGCACCCTCTGAAATTTCATCAGTACGTTGTGTGCCTCAGACTGCGAAGCCAGATACGGATTGCAGCAGTGAACGGCGCAAATTTGCCATATGTTATAGAGGCATCTTTCTGCCACTGTGACAGTGGTGGTTGTTTAAGAGTGCAGCGACAACCAAGAGAGCGGCACCCCGAAGCGCGTCGGATTGACGATATGGTACAATGGAACCATAGTCTGCGCCGATAACACAGGGTGACTATTATTGAACTATACGAGAGGCCAGACAAGCGTGTGGTTCCTGAAGAGGGGCATCAGCCTTTTCAGTAGTTGCAAGGGCAACAGTCTGGATGATTGACTGATCTGGCCTTGCAACAATAACCAAAACGGCCTTGCTGTGCTGGTACTGCGAACGGCTGAAAGCAAGGGGAAACTACGGCCGTAATTTTTCCCGAGGGTATGCAGCTTTACTGTATGATAAAATGATTATGGCGTCCTCTTGGGTAAAATATTCCGGAGGTAAAATAGCCCCCTATTCGGATCTCCGGGCGGGGACTACTCAAGAGGATGTCGTTATCAGGCGAAAGAAAACTGTCGTTCTACGGATCGGAGCGTGGAATGTCAGATCCCTTAATCGGGCAGGTAGGTTAGAAAATTTAAAAAGGGAAATGGATAGGTTAAAGTTAGATATAGTGGGAATTAGTGAAGTTCGGTGGCAGGAGGAACAAGACTTTTAGTCCGGTGACTACAGGGTTATAAACTCAAAATCAAATAGGGGTAATGCAGGAGTAGGTTTAATAATGAATAGGAAAATAGGAATGCGGGTAAGCTACTACAAACAGCATAGTGAACGCATTATTGTGGCCAAGATAGATACGAAGCCGACACCTACTACAGTAGTACAAGTTTATATGCCAACTAGCTCTGCAGATGACGAAGAAATTGAAGAAATGTATGATGAAATAAAAGAACTTAATCAGATAGTGAAGGGAGACGAAAATTTAATAGTCATGGGTGACTGGAATTCGAGTGTAGGAAAAGGGAGAGAAGGAAACGTAGTAGGTGATTATGGATTGGGGCTAAGAAATGAAAGAGAAAGCCGCCTGGTAGAATTTTGCACAGATCACAACTTAATCATAGCTAACACTTAGTTTAAGAATCATGAAAGAAAGTTCTATACATGGAAGAAGCCTGGAGATACTAAAAGGTATCAGATAGATTATATAATGGTAAGACAGAGATTTAGGAACCAGGTTTTAAATTGTAAGAAATTTCCAGGGGCAGATGTGGATTCTGACCACAATCTATTGGTTATGACCTGTAGATTAAAACTGAAGAAACTGCAAAAATGTGGAAATTTAAGGAGATGGGACCTGGATAAACTGAAAGAACCAGAGGTTGTACAGAGTTTCAGGAGAGCATAAGGAAAAAATGGACAGGAATGGGGGAAAGAAATACAATAGAAGAAGAATGGGTAGCTTTGAGGGATGAAGTAGTGAAGGGCAGCAGAGGATCAAGTAGGTAAAAAGACGAGGGCTAGTAGAAATCCTTGGGTAACAGAAGAAATATTGAATTTAATTGATGAAAGGAGAAAATATAAAAATGCAGTAAATGAAGCAGGCAAAAAGGAATACAAACGTCTCAAAAATGAGATCGCTAGGAATTGCAAAATTGCTAAGCAGGGATGGCTTGTGGACAAATGTAAGGATGTAGAGGCTTACCTCCCTAGGGGTAAGATAGATACTGCCTACAGAAAAATTAAAGAGACCTTTGGAGAGAAGAGAACCACTTGTATGAATATCAAGAGCTCAGATGGCAACCCAGTTCTAAGCAAAGAAGGGAAAGCAGAAAGGTGGAAGGAGTATATAGAGGGACTATACAAGGGCGATGTGCTTGAGGACAATATTATGGAAATGGAAGAGGATGTAGATGAAGATGAAATGGGTGATATGATACTGCATGAAGAGTTTGACAGAGCACTGAAAGGCCTGAGTCGAAACAAGGCCCCGGGAGTAGACAACATTCCATTAGAACTACTGATGGCCTTAGGAGAGCCAGTCCTGACAAAACTCTACCATCTGGTGAGCAAGATGTATGAGACAGGCGAAATACCCTCAGACTTAAAGAAGAATATAATAATTCCAATCCCAAAGAAAGCAGGTGTTGAGAGATGTGAAAATTACCGAACTATCAGTTTCATAAGAAGCGGCTGCAAAATACTAATTCTTTACAGACGAACGGAAAAAGTGGTAGAAGCCGACCTCGGGGAAGATCAATTTGGATTCTGCAGAAATATTAGAACACGTGAGGCAATAGTGGCCCTACGTTTCTAGCATTTGTAGACTTAGAGAAAGCTTTTGACAATGTTGACTGGAATACTCTCTTCCAAATTCTAAAGGTGGCAGGGGTAAACTACATGGAGCGGAAGGTTATTTACAATTTGTACAGAAACCAGATAGCAGTTATAATAGTCGAGGGGCATGACAGGGAAGCAGTGGCTGGGAAGGGAGTGAGACAGAGTTGTAGCCTTTCCCCGATGTTATTCAATCTGTGTATTGAGCAAGCAGTAAATGAAACAAAAGAAAAATTCGGAGTAGGTATTAAAATCCATGGAGAAGAAATAAAAACTTTGAGGTTCGCCAGTGACATTGCAATTCTGTCAGAGACAGCAAAGGATCTGGAAGAGCAGCTGAACGGAGGATATAAGATGAACATCAACAAAAGCAAAACGAGGATAATGGAATGTAGTCGAATAAAGTCGGGTGATGCTGAGGGAATTGGATTAGGAAATGAGACACTTAAAGTAGTAAAGGAGTTTTGCTATTTGGGGAACAAAATAGCTGATGATGGTCGAAGTAGAGAGGATATAAAATGTAGACTGGCAATAGCAAGGAAAGCGTTTCTGAAGAAGAGAAATTTGTTAACATCGAGTATAGATTTAAGTGTCAGGAAGCCATTTCTGAAAGTATTTGTATTGAGTGTAGCCATGTATAGAAGTGAAACATGGACGATAAATAGTTTGGACAAGAAGAGTATAGAAGCTTTCGAAATGTGGTGCTACAGAAGAATGCTGAAGATTAGATGGGTAGATGACATAAGTAATGAGGAGGTATTGAACAGAATTGGGGAGAAGAGGAGTTTGTGGCACAACTTGACAAGAAGAAGTGACCGGTTGGTAGGACATGTTCTGAGGCATCAAGGGATCACAAATTTAGTATTGGAGGGCAGAGTGGAGGGTAAAAATCGTAGAGGGAGACCAAGAGATGAATACACTAGGCAGATTTAGAAGGATGTAGGCTGCATTATGTACTGGGAGATGAAACAGCTTGCACAGGATAGAGTAGCGTGGAGAGCTGCATCAAACAACAACAACATTCCGTGACAGGACATTGCACACCACACAGTGGCCCTTTGAGGGTGAAGAGACTTCACGATCGCGAAATGCGGATTTTCAGTCCGTCAAATACACCATTTTTGCTTATTTGCGAACCCATCCAAATGAAAATGGCAAACAACAAGAAGACGCATGCGCATACTAACTCCCATTATGCCCCACGACCAACCGTACAGTTTGAACGTCCTAACGCAAACCGTTCAGAAGTTATGACGATTTTATTTCATGTAGTTCAATTATAAGCACCTTGTATATCCCTGGTGTTTGTAGGGAAAACTCAGAGCAGTGCGGGATATGTCAAGACTATCGAAGAGCTTATTCTCTTGACGTTTTTTAAGGTCTGAAAATGCAAATAAAAGTCCAATTACATCTCGACCACAGATCGGTTGAAGCCACTGACACCGAGAGTCGGCTTTGGTTCGTGGCGTAATGATGGTGTGTCGCGTAACGTCACACGCGCCCGTCTGAGCACGCATTATTCTTATTTTTTGGAATATAAGTTTTGGTGGCTGACTGATCGGTAGTGTAGATCGAGGTCTGGTATAGGTCGGATGCTCACTGGTTGTGAGTTGACGATGGCAACAAATGTGATTCATGAGAACAACTGTTATATTTGCTACGGCGCTAATTTTACGCTTGTTCGATTTCGATAAGTAACTTATTCCGCAATTTTGATGGCTTCATGGGTCAAAGTACAGCGATAGTACAGGTAGGTTCAATAGTTCCACCGCCTGGATGCTTCTGTTCGAAGAAATAATTGTACGCCCATACGCGGAATTATACGCAGAAACCACCAACGAAGTGATCATGAAAATAGCGGGGTCTCACAAGCGCCTGAGGTAGAGGTGAAGATGTGACGTTCCAGTGGATGTCAGAGGCAGTGACAGGTGTGATTAGGCGCGATCGCGCAGCCTGGTGGCAGAGCGAGTGGCGCCACGAAAGCGACCGGTCCGGCCGACTGGCGATACCGCGCGGTGAGCTATGCTAAGTGGCGGCGCGGCGCGGCGTGGGCGGCGTGACGTCAGCGCGGCGCTGCACGCCAACTGCAGCCGAGCCGAGCGCCACGGCGCGGCGTTGCGCAACCCGGAGGCCGGGCGCGCGCCTCCGCCGCTCCCGCTTTCCGCCCCGACCGCTCCTCCGTCTCCTCCTCCGACCCCCTCCTCCCTCGTCAGCGTCTCGGCGAGAGGTGTTTTTTACGAGACGTGCCTCGCTGGAATTGTTTACAGACTCGGGTTTCTTCTTCGGCCCCGCCAGTGCCAAGAGCTCTTGCGCTAGGACCATTTTGTTTGTTACTTAGACGTAGGGCGGAGAAGGTGGCTAAAAACGGAAAAAGATTTCTTCTCAAATTACATTTCCTTGTAAGTACTCGGCTCTTGCATTCGCACGTTTCCTCAACCTGTGTCCAAATGTTCAAAATTATCTCGCAACGCATTATGAAGAAAATCTCAGTATCTCGATTTGCGTTTTCCTTCCTTCTCTGTATCACAGAGAGATTTACTGTTGAAATTCCGGCAGTTATTTCTAAGAAGAGTCGGCCACCGTATTTCTTCCTGCCAGTTACGTCTCGCGAAATGACCGCGACGAGAAATAAGAGAAGTTAGAGCTCATGCGCAGTCTCTCTTTCCACCTACCATTCCCGAATGGAGAGGGAAGTGGGGAAAAGATGGCAGTACAAGAAGTGTCCTCTGCCATACACCATAAGCTGACCCGCAGAGTGTATATGTATACTTCACGTTGCGTTATTTCCGCATATTGTTTTAAGTTCGGATGCGTAAGTACGAAGAAACTGGAACAGAAGGGACAGCAATCATTTGATATTTCAAAAAATAGGAGTAAGCGAAGGTGGGAATTTAACAAGACAGGACCTGGATAAACTGACTAAACCAGAGGTTGTACCGCGTTTCAGGGAGAGCATAAGGGAACAATTGACAAGAATGGGGGAAAGAAATACAGTAGAAGAAGAATGGGTAGCCTTGACGGTTGAAGGAGTGAAGGCAGCAGAGGATCAAATAGGTAAAAAGACGACGGCTAGTAGAAATCCTTGGGTAACAGAAGACATACTGAATTTATTTCATGAAAGGAGAAAATATAAAAACGCAGTAAATGAGGCAGGCAAAAAGGAATACAAACGTCTCAAAAATGAGATCGACAGGAATTGCAAAATTTGCTAAGCAGGGATGGCTAGTGGACAAATGTAAGGATGTAGAGGCTTATCTCACTAGGGGTAAGATAGATACTGCCTACAGGAAAATTACAGAGACCTTTGGAGATAAGTGAACCACTTGTATGAACATCAAGAGCTCATATGGAAACCCAGTTCTAAGCAAAGAAGGGAAAGCGGAAAGGTGGAAGGAGTATATAGAGGGTCTATACAAGGGCGATGTACTTGAGGACAATATTATGGAAATGGAAGAGGATGTAGATGAAGATGAAATGGGAGATATGATACTGCATGAAGAGTTTGACAGAGCACTGAAACCTGAGTCGAAACAAGGCCCCCGGAGTAGACAACAATCCATTGGAACTACTGACGGCCTTGGGAGAGCCAGTCCTGACAAAACTCTACCATCTGGTGAGCAAGATGTATGAAACAGGCGAAATACCCTCAGACTTCAAGAAGAATATAATAATTCCAATCCCAAAGAGATCAGGTGTTGACAGATGTGAAAATTACCGAACAATAAGTTTAATATGCCATAGCTGCAAAATACTAACTCGAATTCTGTATAGACGAATGGAAAAACTAGTGGAAGCCGACCTCGGGGAAGATGAGTTTGGATTCCGTAGAAATACTGGAACACTGAGGCAATACTGACCCTACAATTTATCTTAGAAGAAAGATTAAGGAAAGGCGAACCTACGTTTCTAGCATTTGTAGACTTAGAGAAAGCTTTTGACATTGTTGACTGGAATACTGTCTTTCAAATTCTAAAGGTGGCAGGGGTAAAATACAGGAAGCGAAAGGCTATTTTCAATTTGTACAGAAACCAGATAGCAGTTATAAGAGTCGAGGGACATGAAAGGGAAGCAATTGTTGGGAAGGGAGTGAGACAAGGTTGTAGCCTCTCCCCGATGTTATTCAATCTGTATTTTGAGCAAGCAGTAAAGGAAACAAAAGAAAAGTTCGGAGTAGGTATTAAAATCCGTGGAGAAGAAATAAAAACTTTGAGGTTCGCCGATGACATTGTAATTCTGTCAGAGACAGCAAAGGACTTGAAAGAGCAGTTGAATGGAATAGACAGTGTCTTGAAATGAGGATATAACATGAACATCAAAAAAAGCAAAACGAGGATAATGGAATGTAGTCGAATTAAGTCGGGTGATGCTGAGGGAATTAGATTAGGAAATGAGACACTTAAAGTAGTAAAGGAGTTTTGCTATTTGGGGAGCAAAATAACTGATGATGATCGAAGTAGAGAGGATATAAAATGTATACTGGAAATGGCAAGGAAAGCGTTTCTGAAGAAGAGAAATTTGTTAACATCGAGTATAGATTTAAGTGTCAGGAAGTCATTTCTGAAAGTATTTGTATGGAGTATAGCCATGTATGGAAGTGAAACGTGGACAATAAAGAGTTTGGACAAAAAGAGAATAGAAGCTACAGAAGAATGCTGAAGATTAGATGGGTAGATCACATAAGTAATGAGCAGGTATTGAATAGAATTGGAGAGAAGAGGAGTCTGTGGCACAACTTGACAAGAAGAAGTGACTGGTTGGTAGGACATGTTCTGAGGCATCAAGGGATCTCAAATTTAGCATTGGACGGCAGCGTGGAGGGTAAAAATCGTAGAGGGAGACCAAGAGATGAATACACTAAGCAGATTCAGAAGGATGTAGGTTGCAGTAAGTACTGGGAGATGAAGAAGCTTGCACAGGATAGAGTAGCATGGAGAGCTGCATCAAACTAGCCTCAGGACTTAAGACAACAACAACAACAACACGAGTAAGCAAAGTACAGGACATGTGAATCAGGTTGTCTAGAGTGTCGCGTATATTAGGTATAAAGCTAAAACTTTTCTCAAACCGATAGCCAGTTTGCAACCAGCATGGTGCTTGCTATGCTTCGACGTGTGAATTGATTTGCCGAGGCAGTTGCAGCAGGAGCAACAGTGCAGCGCATACTCCGAACCGAGGTGTATCTTTTTCACACCAACAGGCGATTCCCTTGACAACAAAAATCCTAAGACCGACTAACTATTTGCAGTTTGACATCCGGCCGATGTAGTGGATAGGTAAAGGGTGGCGCGCTAATATTTGACACATTAAGTTCTATCTCAATACTTATATTTCTGAAATAGAAATTTTCAGGTTTTACGCACAGGTAGGATGGTTCATAAAAATGCATTTTTCATCACGTGTTAGATATGTGCTCTGCTGCAACGGACAACTTCGCGAAGGGAGTACATATTTTCATCATAACTTTGCGGCACAAGCCTTCATTTATCTCGTTGCATAATTACACTAATCGGTCACGCATTGCCATAATAATCTGTGGTCTCAATGACAATAGTTTCTCTTTCGAACATCCCCACTAAAAAAGTCACATGATGGCGCTGCAGGTATAGATGGGACATCACACGATTGCCGAATATTTTCTGTAAAAATTCAGTGTAGCATTAGCCGTATGAGATGTTGAAGAAACCACTGTGTGTTCATTGGAAGTCTGCTGGCGAGAAGATTGGCAAACAGTCATTTTCCAACATTGCCTTGTGTCGGTCAGCATTGGCGGCTTCGTTGAAAACATTGGTCTGATTAGGCCATGATTGGATAGAATTACCCAAACTTTCACTTTTTCCCCATGCGTCGTTTTTTCATGAACATGAACATTCTGTGACTTTTTCCTACCATAAAATCGAACATTTTGTTTGTTTACTGTTCCATTGAAGTGGAAATAGGGTTGTGAATCTGTTGAAGATTATTTCATCTTTTCCTTTTGCTCATAGTGAATATTCGAGTCTTCTCTGTTTGTTATGCTCAGGTAGCTTCTGCAACACATTCTTTTTGCAAGGGAATAACTTGAGATAACTCTGTAAAATTTTTCGTGCAGAACGACGAGAAATCCCGGCTATCTTTGCTGCTCGCTGGGATGACCTGTTTCGACTTCAGTTAATGAGGACGCGTAATGCTGCGATGTTTTTTCCAGAGAAAGAACAGTCGGTGCCCGAAGTCGTTTCCCTTCCATCTTCTTCCAATTTTCTCGTTAGTCGGAGAATTATGTTCCTCGATGGAGCCTAACGCGTGTGGAATATTGCCCTAAACCTTCTTTGTGTTGCTGTGGCACTTTTCAATTCAACACAAAGCACAATTGCCGTAATACGTCGTTTATCAGGTAGACGTCCATGCTCGGCCGTGTCGAAACGCGAACTGCGAAAGAAGTGACTGACGATGTTGCAGCAAGACGACCTCTGCCGACTTTTCCATGAAACAAAACACGTTGGAGCAAAATTTGAATGAAATATAAATGGAAGTCGAATTTTTATTCTGTTTTAAAATGTGTCAGCTATTCGTGCGCCACTCTGTGGATATGACAAGATTTGCACATGATTTGAAGACGTGGAAGATGCTCTCAAACAATGCGAAATGCTAAAGCGAGAAAAAGAGATCACAGAAGTGGACATGTTGTGACGAACCAAGCTGGGATCTTTTTACTTCCTCTGTTGTTTTGCCATCTGTTTCCTTAAATTCAATTTTTCTGTTTTGAGTAATTACCATTAACATACATGAGTATAATCTGCATTTTCATACAAGAGAAAGGTTGACCCTCAGTCTTAAAGAATTAGCACCAGATCTAAGTTTGTGCTTAGTTTTGTGTGTGTCATCAATTTCCTAATTTATTTTGGCTACTCCTAGTTAATATCTTTTGTTATAAGGTGAAATAAGTAATTGTTTCGTGAATTATATTCTATTGTTGACTTATAAACAAATATACTCGTACATTGTGTACTAATTACACACATCAATAAAAGTTTTGCATCATCTCGGTTCCGAGAGTTCCGGAACCTGTACAGAAACATGGAATAAAGATCAACATAAACATAATTTCCACCCTTTCTATTGCTCATGAAAACCACACATTGCATGTTGTACCACCATAGAGCGAGACTTTCAGAAGTGGTGGTCCAGATTGATGTACACATCGGTACCTCTAATACCCAGTAGCACGTCCTCTTGCATTGATGCATGTCTGTATTTGTCGTGGCATACTATCCACAAGCTCATCGAAGCACTGTTGGTCTAGATTGTCTCACTCCACAAACACGATTCGGCATTGATCCTTCAGTGTGGTTGGTGGGTTCAAAATGGTTCAAATGGCTCTGAGCACTATGGGACTTAACATCTGTGGTCATCAGTCCCCTAGAACTTAGAACTACTTAAACCTAACTAACCTAAGGACATCACACACATCCGTGCCCGAGGCAGGATTCGAACCTGCGACCGTAGCAGTCCCGCGGTTCCGGACTGCAGCGCCTAGAACCGCACGGCCACCGCGGACGGCGGTTGGTGGGTCACGTCGTCCATAAACAGCCCTTTTCAATCTATCCCAGGCATGTTCGATAGTGTTCATGTCTGGAGAACATGCTGGCCACTCTAGTCCAGCGATGTCGTTATCCTGAAGGAAGTCATTCACAAGATGTGCACGATGAGGGCGCGAGTTGTCGTCCATGAAGACGAATGCCTCGCCAACACGCTGCCGATATGGTTGCACTGTCGGTCGGAGGATGGCATTCACGTAGCGTACAGCCGTTACGGCGCCTTCCATGATCACCAGCGGCGTAGGTCGACCCCACGTAATGCCACCTCAAAACAGCAGGGAACCTCCATCTTTCTGCACTCGCTGAACTGTGTGTCTAAGGCGTTCAGCCTGATCGGGTTGCTTCCAAACACGTGTCCGAAGATTGTGTGGTTGAAGGCATATGCGACACTCATCGGTGAAGAGAACGTAATGCCAATCCTGAGAGATCCATTCGGCATGTTGTTGAGCCCATCTGTACCGCGCTGTATGGTGTCGTGGTTGCAAAGATGGACGTCGCCATGGACGTCGGGAGTGAAGTTGCGCATCATGCAGCCTATTGTGCACAGTTTGAGTCTTAACACGACATCCTGTGGCTGCACGAAAAGCATTATTCATCATGGTGGCGTTGCTGTCAGGGTTCCTTCCAGCCATAATCCGTAGGTAGCGGTCATCCACTGCAGTAGTAGCCCTTGGGCTGCCTGAGCGGGGAATGTCATCGACAGTTCCTGTCTTTCTCTGTTTCTTCTCCATGTCCGAACAACATCACTTTGGTTCACTCGAAGATGCTTGGACACTGCCCTTGTTGAAAGCCCTTCCTGTCACGAAGTAACAATCCGGACGCGATCAAACCACGGTATTGTCCGTCTAGGCATGGTTGAACTGCAGACAACACGAGCCGTGTACCTCCATCCTGGTGGAATGACTGGAACTGACCGGCTGCCGGCCCCTCTCCGTCTAATAGGCGCTGCTCATACATGGTTGTTTACATCTCTGGGCGGGTTTAGTGTCATTTCTGAAAGGAACTGTGTCTGTGATACAGTGTCCAGAATCGACGTCTGTCTTCAGGAGTTCTGGGAACCGGGGTGATGCCAAACTTTTTTTGATGTGTGTATGAACATTTGGAAGAAGAACTGCTGGGATTCGTGAGGAATGTATGTGGCTTCATGCGAATACATATTAACAAAGCCAGCCCTTAATTACTTCGAAAATAATTACCAGGTTTGTCAAAAGTATTGTCTGTGTAACTACGCCTGTTAATTTCATTATTTGAGCAAATAATTGAGCCTAACCCTTGTGATAAAAAAACTGTTAGGAAGAAAGCATTTTTCAATGTATTCACTTAATTGAATGAGTTATGTCTTAACTGTAATTTCTGTAACTTAAACATCTAACAATGCATAGTTTCAGTGCCTATTATTGTGAAAATATATAAAGGCCCGATCTTTGGTCTCGAGACAAGTTAGTCCAAGGCCGATTTTCAGACAAGATCAACAACAATGCATCAACTTAACCGTGAAATAAGTATAACACAAATAGGCCGCGTGTTAACATGGTGACAGTGTCTGTTCAATAGTGTCACACGTATCGTATTATTCTGAAAGACTGTGAACTGTGAGGTTAAGTTTTTACTGCTCATAGCTTTACAACACTAAACTATTAATGAGGCTTATCTAAAGTTAACCTATGATGAACTGGCCATATAACTGTGAGAAGCAACTGTACTACTGTCGGCTACATCATTTACAGTAGTCAGTGTGGAACTTGACCCTCCTCCCCCCCCCCCTATTTTTTTTCAGCCAGTATAAAAATGCTGTACGTCGACACCGAGGACTATAATCGTAGAAATAAAGCAGGCGAGCGTCACAAGATGCAATGTAGGGCAGCAAGGGTGGACGCTAAAGCGACCGGAGTAACGAAGTGACTGACAGGCGTGTGGTTGTTGTTAATCGTAGATGTCCTCTTAACAATCGGAGCTTAGTCGCGCCTTCTTTCCTCTGTTTCTCTCTGCTGCACCAAATACTAATTATAACATTCACTTTTCAAACGAAGCTTGCGGCCAGTAACGGAATGGTTTTGATATGTTTCGGCTGTTTACGTGTTTCTCTACGCTAGGCGTGTATTTTACGCGACAGAATGCCTCAAACTATCCGTCAAAGTGCGCATGATAGTGACAAGGCTTTTACAATAAATTGCTTCGCGTATTCAGGGGGAGCGTGCGAGTTATGATACTTCCTGCTGTTTTAACTGTACTCCTTTCTTTCCAGCATTAAGGCAGTGGTGTTTCTTTAGATCGTATCTTGTTAATCGGGAACAGCTACTGCTGACCGTCGGAGATATAATACCAACTACATAAATAAAATACAAACATCAATTAGTGTATTCCTCTACGTCCTCGTATAATACTAAGAATAATGCGAATGATAATAATAATATTTAGGTTATGACATGTTGGTAGCACCGATTAATAGAGTCAGTCATGAGCCCATCTTCGTTTTGCTGTTGACAGAAGCGAATAATTTTTGACCTCTCGTTTCTCTTATCTTCGTTTTACAGTAACATCAAAATGCTACCCAGACAGCGATATTAATGCGTTAAACACGCTCTGACTGCGGGAAAAGTTATCGATAAATAATGAGTAAAAGTGCAAATGTCTGAAACAAGAAAGTGAACAAAGATATACGTCATATGAGGAAGTATGAAATTTCAGAATGGGTTCAGAATGGAAATGAACAGCTTTTGCTGATATCAATTACTTTATTAGTTTTTCTTGGCGTTTTCGTCTGATGGCTTCCCATATCTGAGGTGCTATGTTCTCGAGCGTTTGTCACGTCTGTGCCTGATATTACGGACGATGTTTCCACCACAAGCGGAAGTGCCCGCAGCTGACGCTGTCTTCAGTACTTCAGTGACCGTTCTGAAAAGCGCTAGTTGCTCACGAACACTTAAGGTTCTTCAGTTCTTCGTTTCCGTCAACATCGACAGAATCTTAGATGCCGACTTTTTTTTTCCTTTAGTTACACTGGGATCTCAACACGCTGTTTGCTAGGTGACATTCTGATGTCCGACAACTTGAAAACGCTAAATCGACAATAGTGGCGGTTATTCGACTGAAGGCAACTGTTCAGTACTCCGCATTACCTGGACGCCTAAACCTTGTACTTTTTCTCTGAAAGCATGTGTAAATATTCCTTGAGAGTTCCTTAAGGAGTGTCTCATAAACCTTACTTCTCCCAATGCTGGCTACAGTGGCTCGATAAAACGATACAAAAAACTTTGTTGTGATATAGGTTTCTAATTGTCGTTTGTCGATGGTTTGTGCTCACGTATCAACATAGCTTCTTCGCATTCTGTTGATTTATATGAACTCTCCCACGCTTAGTATATGCCGCCCGTGACGCACAAAATAATTGACAGTGTGTCTTCTACATACGTAATAAGCTCAACATTCGTGGTAGTAGCTTTCCTGTCGCAACCTCTTTGATGCTGTTCTGTGTATATTAGTAAGTTTAGTTTTTCTGTAGTTATTGTATTTAGCAGACGATTTTTTTCAATTAATGATGTTTGCTGTCTGAACAGAAGATATACTAACAGTAACCACTGCAACTATATTGCAACAATTTTTAACTGGTGCACCAACTAAGTACGCATGTCACTAACCCTTCGTTGCAAGTCTGTTAGGTGCGATGTGATGGTAGATAAAGATAACTTCCCAACCATGGGGTTGAGGTACCATCGTTGCAGCCTCGTAAAGCAGATACAACAGCTTCGATTTTCGCCTGGTGTAGGTTGTAAAAGTGTTGTTGCTGCGAATGTCTTACATAGATGCGAGATCAGAACACCAGTACCCAGACTATCTAATTACAATGGTGATTTATTTAAACTATTGAGCTTGCTGTATGACCTAAAAGCCTAAGGCTCTCTTTTTCACTTTTAGGTTGAGGCTGCTGCCTGTTCGATCTTCACAGCGTTTATATCCATAATTTCCTGGGCGTTTTCACATTTCGTCTTCCTCTGAGCGCATACCAGTGAGCTGCCTTTGGAAGCCCGATATCCTCCATTCTGCCATACTTGCTGCGTCCATCTGCGTCTTTGTTCTCCTTTATGACATTGATTGTTACGTATAATTCCTGTCTTATATTTTAAGTCTTAAATTTGTCTTCCTACATTCAATCTTTAATTCTCCTTAGGAATGTCATTTCATATCTCTGCACTGCAGCCAAATTTTTTTTTTTTCTGTGTTGGTAGATAGCTCTCTCTCTCTCTCTCTCTCTCACACACACACACACACACACACACACACACAGAAAGCGGTACCTGCAGTGGTTTATTTTAGTTTTAAACATGTATGGTTGCACATATTGCTTTGAGTTTTGGAAGCTTTTTCCAGTGTCTTTGTCGTTATCCTTACGATTATCACATCCTAAATACCTGAAGGATGAGTTTTTCTTTATTATTTTTTTAGCACAGACTACTTTCGATCTTACGTCTCTTTTCCCCAGCTTCCCATTGCTTTCGTTGTGTAGTTCCTTTTTTATGTTATATTTTTCACAGAACTGGTTAAGTTGGCGTACGAAACATTTCAATTCATCCTCAAATTCTTGTAGTATTACAAAATTTTCTTCACGTAATAAAAAGTGCGATATTTTATCTCCGCTTAATTTTATACTTGTCCAAGTTATCGTGTACGTAAATGTTAAAGTGTAGACGATGTAAGATCGCCGAGACTTCCTCATTTATTATTTCTTTCTAACTTTTTTGTTTCTAAATTTATTACTGTTTTTGCCCTTTCCTAAATACGTTCCACTACTGTTTTCAGGGGCTTACCTTAGTCGTTTTATGACGCTTATGTTTTGTCCTTGGTTGCACCACGAGGAAACTCAGCCAGTGAAACAGAAATGGATTTTTGAGATGGACTTTTAACACTTCTCTAGAATTTGCTGTAGTATAAAAAGTTGACTCCGAATACTCACAAAAAGAAACTTTAAAATCTTCATACTAAAAGGCTATTCTTTAAAATAAGAAAGGTGGTAGTGACACTGGTGGTGCAGAACGTTTTTGGAGATGTAAGAGCAAAGGGCTATGTTAGAGCAATACAGATGAATCAGAAAACAAGCTGCGGAGACGAGGCTGTTCTAATAATAGTGTCCGTCATCAGAAGATTAGTCGTTCATTACTGTTAAAGGTTGCCATGCCGCCGTCGTTTCACGCGCGTGGTAGTGGTGGAGGCACGGGAAGGTACGCAGCGGTGTGCAGCCTGAGGATCGGTTCCTGTTTTTGGCGTTCGAGATCTGTCGACATTTAGCTTTCTGTCTGGTTATATTGCAGCCTCCGTGGCCCGTAAGCCGCCTTCGGTTACAACAATAGGCCAGGCGCTGCAGCGGGCGTGTAGGCCTGCCTATTTCCGCGGCCGCAGATCAAAGTGCGTCGCGGGTTGCGTCACGGCGCCGGTGCGTTGCGTCACCGCGGCTCTCCAGGCGCCGGCCGCCGCTTCCGGGAACTGTCGCTAATTCCTTCTGGCCCACTCCACACCTGCGTCATCGCCGCCCTCCCTTCGACGTCCCTCTTCAGAACTCCCTGCTGGAGGGTGCTTCTTCCGCCACTTCCACCGCGCCTTAGTTATACTGATTGGAAGCTCTCCTGCTTTTGCTTAGCGCGCCTCCGTCTGGGGTATCTGTTTAGAACTGCAGCCTCTGGAAGCAAACCTCTTCCTAGATATCAGCTGGGCTGTCTATTCGGCAAACTCCTTAAAACTTCAATGTGTGGGTCTCAAAATTAACAACCGTCAGCTAAAAGAATGTAAATAAAAATGCATTACGAGAGCCACAACACATAAAATATCAGCTTATTATTGTCGAAACACTTTTGACACTGCAGATCTAGCTTTTCATTAACCCTTTTATGGTAGTTTGTCCAGCAGCTGTAAGCAATCAGTGAAGAAAACGAACATTGGTTGTACCGCCTTATCTGCACGGATTTATTGCTCTAAGAGGAAGTAAATAAAAATGTATTATGAAACCCTTTATAACGATGTGTTTACGTAATGTGTATACATAAACATACGTTATAAACGTCCCCGTTCGTAGTCGCTAATTATAACAATATGTTTCTTTTGTGCTGCAACATATAGCTATAACCAGCGGTGAAAATATATTTGCGAACGCCGACCGTGTGCGGCTGCCTCTTGTTGGATCGTCTGATCAGTCGGCAGTTGCATTGCAGAGGAGAGTAAATGCCTATTCAAAATATAATTACTTTTGGATAGCTCAACATGAATTTCCTAAAGGACCGTAGTTTATCATGCATTTACCAGTAGAATGTGGCGCGGAGAAAATATTTCGCCGCATACAACTTCCGTCCGATTTCGACGAAAGAATTCGTGACAGTGAACTCTCTATTTGGCAGAAACATAAAGAAAATTAAATAACTTCATGAAGGAGTGAGACATAGAGTCTACACTAAATAAATAGTCCATACACCAATTCCATTTAAATCTGAATTTATAGCAATTAATAGATGAACTTACACTACAATGAAGAATTTTAACATGGATGCCGTTTTGACTGGCACTTCTCTTCTCGTAATGACAATAATTCCTTTGACGTTTTCACATACACGTCGCACAATAAATTTACTGCTACGCAGTATTGCAATTTTAGTATTGCACTTTACTTTACACTAAAATAATATTATTTTTAACGATAATAATACGGCGGCAAGACGTGCGCGTCCGACAAAAGTTAGAAGAGACAAGAGAAGAATGAGTAACTGTTCATCGAGAATATCTCGTACATAAAAAAAAGTGTAAAAGTGTTGTTCTTCTGTCCGTTTTTCGCGCCGCGTTTTTCAAAGTCAATAACTCACAGCATCTCTGACGGCGCTTCGGCAATAAACAAGTTACGTCACAGGTCGTTCACCTTTTACATTCTCGCAACATTATTTGCTAACTGTAGCTGTTGCCGAGCGACTGCTCGATTAGTGAATGATTTAAAGTGATAAGGCAATCACATAATGTTACACCTTACACATAGTCCTTCAGCTCATTATTTTCGAAACACTGCAGATCTAGCTTGTTACTATCCCTTTCGTGGTAGTTTGTCCAGCAGCTGTAAGCAATCAGCGAGGAAAACAAACATTGGTTGTACCGCTTTATCTGCACGGAAGTATTGCGGTCACACCCGATTTCGGGTTTACCCCGTTTCGGTGTACAACTTGGAGGTGATTTGATAAAGTCCCGTGCTGCTGGGATGTGAAGCAGTCATTCACCTCGGCCCCTCTCTTCCACGACACGGTTGTCTGTGGTCACTGGCCGTGCGAAAAATATTGACGTCTAGTATACTTCATTACCAACCCTGCTGTCTCTTAATCCGTTGTCTGCATTCAGTTGCTACTGCGTAAAAGGGAGCTGCATAGAGCTCACTGACTGATATGAAAACTTCATTTGTAGTTGTAACAGCGTATGCAGCAACAAAAATACATTTTTCCATCACCATATATGTCACATATTAGAAACTTCTCAGTGGACGTTGAAGCAAAGCAAGCGCTGTATCATGTATAAGATACAGAGGCGAGCGAGTGCACGGGACTTACCCTAGTTCACTGCTAGTAGCGTCACGTCATCGTAACGCGCCTGCATATAGTATTGCACCACATTTAACATAAAAGTAAAAATTAAGATTTGTGTGTAAAACTTTGTTAAAGTATAGTTCTATGTAATAATGTTTCAGGTAACAAATCTTAATGTTATAAAATTAGTAGTTTACGTAAAATTCACGTTTTGAAAGAAAAATAGGAGGCGCTAAATAATGACGCTAGGAAGCCAAAATTTGGTGAGAAGGTGCAGTAAGAAGTCATTAATGAGTGGTGCTGGTTTCCAAAACCATAAAACTAAAATTGACTCCAGAATCCGCGTTTTTCGGAAAAATCAGAGGCGCGAAATAATAGAGCTACAATATTGAAAATTGGTAGGATGCTTCAGTTCACCCTAATAATAATAATGGAAATACCACAATCAGTTACCTCTTCTAGTTTTTTAGTAATTTAGTAAAAACTACTTTTGTGAGTAAAATGTACATAAGCATTATAGATTAAGTACTTTAAATTTTAATGATAAAACAAATTCTTTAAGACCAATGATCAGATAGGACAATTAACAAAGCTACACCAAGTTTTAGTCTTGTAGCATAATTAACAGCTGATACAAGTCTTGATAAAGCTATGGTTCAGAGGTAACAATCTACCGTTAGTTCCATTGTAAAAATTCTAGAGAGTAAAGTTTTAATTTTAGCGGGCTGAGATTTTCTACGTGCTTCTGTACTGCTCAGATGTATGTATACAAAAATTGAGAAGTTTGTAAAGCTATTATTAAATGTGATATTTAAGATTATGTGCCTGAGATAGCGATCATTTGGAGGTTGCAGGCATCTGCATACAACGGAAAGAACAGATGCTCTCTTGGCGGTACGCGCCGGAGATATATAAAAAGAGCGGCAGAGGCAGTAGTAAGCTCACTCCGCATTAGACCAACGCCTAGTCCACGCGAACTTAACGTCCGATCGCGCCTCGCCTCGGGTGACGTCATAGCGGGCTGCGACATGCGCGTACTTAGCAATGTAAACGGACATTGAAAATCGCGAGGACTGTACACCGTCCTGGATCGTTTAGACTTCGGTAACAAACTGTTATTGTGCCGTCCGTGTGAAGTATAATTCCGCGTGGCAAGTGGTGACTAACTCCACTTTTAAGGCGAGCATTAATCTTTTTTTTTAACATTATTGCGAACTATTAATAGAGCACCGTTAGTTAGAGTAATGAACTATTCGGGAGGAACTTACTGTAGAAGTCGCCTCTGAACTATTAAACGATTGGCTGAATTAACAATATTTAATGTCTTTAGCATTTTCAGAAGTTTCGAGTAATTTGTGTGAGCCTTTAAGATAATAAAATCTTGTTTGGAACTTTAAATTTTATTGAAGCAGCTCTAATCCCGTGAAGAACTATGGATATTTTTCGTTTAGCTGGGCTGTACAGGAATGTGGCCGTGCAGACTGGGAACTAAGGTCAGTAAGTTTCCCTTCGCTTTCTGACTGGCCACCAAATTAGTTGCCAGGCTCGCGTGATTTAAGGTGGCAATGTTCAACTTTCATTCAACATTAAACAACGACTTCTTCGCCGTCCCACATATGTTGCATCGGCAATAGTCTGTTACGTGAAATGAACATTCAAACAACTCATTCGACGACTTCTTCGCCGCCCCACAACGTGTTCTATTTACTGTTACTTGCGTACTAAGAGATATGTTGCCTGGTTACACATTTCACACTAATTTTACGGTTAACTCTGGTTTTCTTGGCCGTTTTCTTTTAGTTATTACAGCATCTGTGCCAGAGGTGAAAGTTCTCGTGAAACATGCATGGAGACTCCATATCTTCATTGTAAGCAAGAAACAGACAAGGTAATCGTCTCCCGACCCATGTTTTAACCGAACTAGACGAAAAGTGTGTCGTAACAAAAAATTCATTGCAGTAATTGCATGCACAGTACCGGAATTAATAAACTATTTAACTAGGAGCTACCGATACCGTGGCCACATAAATGAAGAGTTTGTCCCGAAATTATCCCAGAGGTATCAACACCCTGAAAAGCTGTGCCGACGTAATTTATTTGTGTCGCTTGCATGTAAACAAGTCACACAGCGTTTACAAAACTGCATTAACGATAATGTTTGTAGAACAGCTGTAGACTACACAAGTTACGTCAACCTGGCTGCTGCGTTTCTGTCGCGCATCCTTCTCAGCAGTACACTATGACAGTCACGGTAGCCATCTTATAAAATAAGCTTGCAGTCTAAAGTTACGTTCTCACGAACGTACACACCCAACCGTCGGAAGAATAAGTTTCCAGCTCTGTTTCTAATCAAGTAGGACTAGCTGGTTTTTAAGCAGAATTGCTCGATCTCTGCTTAAGGATATGTTGCGGCCAAGTGTACCCAGAGAATATGTGTCATAGTTAAGGATTCTCTTCCAGTTTTGGATTTAAATCTTCATCTCTACCTTTGGACCAAACTGCTTCCAGTTAAGCAACTAGAAACACATAGTGGTTTGACCTGTTGTGAAATATCATTTATCCGGCTTAGATGGAATCGTAGGTCAACCGGATAATCAGGATAAACCGAAAAATTTAAAAAAAATGGAGTGACATCGGTTAAATACCGTAAACATACACGTTAAACTTAATTTCTCGTGCGCACACAGATTATACATTATTTTCACATCAATGTTGACGAAGTATTAGAAAAAAACTGAGTTTTATACACTGAAATAATCAGTTTTTTGTGAGCCAGTTTCGTTTCTGGTTTATGTGTAACACCACCACGCAAGTGTTTCACCAGCAGTAGTTTGGCTGAAGTTCTTCCCGTCTGGCGTTCAAAATGATCCATTGGTTTGTCCAGCTTCGCCTTGAGTCTGAATGCGTCATAATGTCTGCAGATTGAGCAGCAATTTCGTCAGCTAATGTATCATTACTGTCGTCATTGTGCAGATGAATAAACACACAAGATTTCATCAGAAATCACACCGTTGCAGAGTCATTATTTCGCAACAAGTGATGTACGTCTATAGTAACTGTGTCTGAACATCCTCGAATCTGTGCAAATGATTGAACAAATACAGCATCGATGTTATTCAAGAGTACTCCTTCGTCAATCTTGTTCAGCGCCTCTGGCTTTTTGTCCGACGAAACTACCACTTTGTTTCTCTTAGATGTAATTTTACACTCGCAACCAATGGGGGCAAACGGTACTGTGTAGCTCAGTGATAAATTATTAACAGACATCTCGCCGTGGTCAGTGTATGGCGGTTGCCTAAGTTTAAATTTAATTCTTCTCGTCGTAGATTGTTGGCGCAGATGCGTTCGGAGTGTCAAATACTAGACAGTTACCGTACTTATCAACCTCACGCACCAGAACGCAGGAACGAGTGTAACGCATGGTTGCCAAATTTGAGTCCACGCACCTAGCAGAAATGGTCAGAAAAAACCTTTCCGCGCCTTGTCAAATTAAGCACAATAGTGTTTCGACCAGAAGAAACCAAACCCCTTTGCCTCACTCTGAGTCTGTACAAGAGTTGGCTAAACTGCCGCAGAAACAGACGAGAAGTTTACACACCACCAAACATCATGAAAACCCAATACACAGACGCATTATTTCACTCTGTCATTCAAAAAGTAGAGGAATGGGAAGGTGGAGGAAGTACAGATACTTAACAGATCGACATATAAGCGTGTGAAACAGATCCAAAACAAACTTGAATTGGGAGAATGTATCAAGTTGTGGCTAATAACGACACACTCAGCTGCTGTCTCTATTTCTCGGCATGATTTGTTAAACACATCGAGAGTATGAGATGCTCCAAATATGGGAAATGGAGTTAAATTTTAACGAAACATTTTGAAATGGATCATGTAGAGACCTTCCAATACCAAGACGATTATTGGATCCTAAGAAGCTACTGGCCTCACGCTGCCATGTGAGAAGCTGTTTGAATAAAGTAACTGGGACATGACATCTAACTGAAATCATACCGAATTTGTAAAACATACTGTAAAGCATAATTTACCAGCTGAAAAATGCTATTATGGGAATACCAAAAAGGCGGATGTCCTCCTATTTACGAAACTAATTGAAAATTGGGGTACCAGCTGCCTTATTTTATCTTGCTCAGTACCTTTCAAAATTTTCCCAATAATTTTGTCATGCAACCGTATTCGCGCTCTTTCAAACATACAACTCACCTCTCATTCCCACAAGCACTCCTAACTATAGCTCACTGCCTCCCTTTTCCTCTGTCTTACTGCTACTGTCTCATTCCTTTCTACTTCTTATTCATTCCTTTCCACTGATGCTGTATCCTCCTCTGTCACTATTCCTCCCTTCCTCGTTGTCGTGGTATTACACTCTGGCTCTCACCCACTTTCTCCTACTGACACGGTCTTCTTCACTCTTTTCTTAGCACTGTTCTCTCACTGTCACTATGTTCCACTGCCACCGTGTTCTCTCTTTTTCTCACACTGCCATTCTCTCCTTCCTCATTCTGTACTGCAACCACTTTCTTCCAGTATTTATCACTTTTCTGTCTCTTTCCCACTGCCACTGTCTCCTTCTTTCTCCGCATAAAAAAGCGTGAATATGTTAGCATGCCAAAATTTGTGGGAAAATTTTTAAAGGTGTTGAGGAAGGTAAAAAGTGGCAGCTGGTAACCGACTTTTCACTCAGACGATTTTAACAGGAGAGTACGAGTATGTACCCAATTTTTGTGCTCCGATAGGTACATTTTTCCGCTGATTCTCTTCTTCCTGCTACAGCAGGGCATACCACCCAAGCGAAAATTTTCAAAATTTACTTACGCGAAACTGAAATACCGAGAAACAAATTTTACACTTCAAACCGGATTTTATGTGCACAAAAATTTTGCTTGTGCTTCAGTGCTACAATGTGCTGTTCCAAGAGGCCGGCCGAGCGGTTCTAGGCGCTACAGTCTGGAACCGCGCGACCGCTACGGTCGCAGGTGCGAATCCTGCCTTGTGCATCGATGTGTGTGATGTCTTTAGGTCAGTTAGGTTTAAGTAGTTCTACGTTCTAGGGAACTGATGACCTCATAAGTTAAGTCCGATAGTGCTCAGAGCCATTTGAACCATTTTTGCTGTTCACAGAACACTTCTGACGATAAAAAAAAAATTGGTTCAAATGGCTCTGAGCACTATGGGACTTAACATTTGAGGTCATCAGTCCCCTAGAACTTAGAACTACTTAAACTTAACTAACCCAAGGACATCACACACATCCATGCCCAAGGCAGGATTCGAACCTGCGACCGTAGCAGTCGCGCGGTTCCGGACTGAAGCGCCTAGAACCGCTCGGCACCAGTGGCCGGCTCTGACGATAAAGGAGACACTTTACAGCATATTTCTCCGTGCTACGCCACTTTATAAACTATTTTACGTGTACAGGTAGGATAAATCTGAATCAATGTATCTCGTAAATCGCTAAAGATATCAACAAAATTTTCACTGTTGTTCGAGATCGTGTCTTAGAAATATGTCGTAAAAACTACAGCCATTTGCTGTTTATAGCCGACCTGGAATCCACGACTCAGGTTTGGTCCCAGAACCGTGTTTTTTGGGGTATTCTCGATAAGGGATGAAGATTTTTGAAGATGGAAAGGTGGCACTTCCAGATAAATTCCTAGAAAAGATACCGTTAAATTTTGAGCAATTTGGTGTGGTTAGTTACTTAGAATTCCGGTGCTTAGGATGAAATAATGTTTTTTTCAGCAACCGCCCGCGAACGAAATGGTGCTTCCATTAGTCCCTGAAGGCGCACCGTAGACCACGTCTGATGCAAAAAGAGCCAACCGGTTTCCTCCATTTCCGTAAGCTGGAGGAAGTGAGTAATATTCAAATTTTGCCTTTTACTGTAGGATAGTTACAGTAAGACAATCCTTCTGTTGGCTATTCAAATGGTCCATAACCCAAGGGCTACCCAAAACACTTAACCCTAGCTTACTATCACTAACCAAAGATATGAGACCCGAAAACTCCCATTTTTATGCGCGACGGTTTGGAACATATTGCTAGCGCATGCTATTGCATACGTACCGATTTGCGGATACACTAGAGATCTACTATGTAGACACTACATTGTGATTTGAGTTTTGAGAGCGAATACATGTGAGATCTTTGCTTGTAGCACCGACAGACGACTCGGGCAGTCATTGAAATATTGTGGCGAAAAATTGAATAGACAGCCGAACCGGCCATGTGCATATGTCTGATGACTTTTTGATGTTTTTGAACGCCTCTGGTAATTGCACTGTGGGTATAATTCCCCGAAAGTCAATGTAAGGCGTTGCACCGAATCGGATCCGCCTCGCGTATTTATGGTGAGGGCAGTGAGCCAGCCAGCCTGGATGTGGCTTTTAGGCGGTCTCCCACATCCAGTTAGGTGAATACCAGCCTCATGTAGACGCTATGCAGACGTTTATAAAAACGTTCTCACACTTAAACATGGTGGCGCCAGGAAGGGCATACGGCTACCAAGTACCACAAAGATTGCCTCAACCCTTATAACGATGTCGACTTCCTAGAAAAACGAGAAAAGGCAGATGAGGAGCAGAAGAAGAAGAGGAAGAAGAAAGGAGTCGATGTAACACATGGTTAGTAATCATTTATGAATGTACCATCTCACAAAACCGTGAAGTAAGTGGAACGTTAGGTCTGGAGGCTTGCCGCGGAGGATAAAGGAGTTATCTCTTTGTATTCACAAGTTCCTCCAAAGTAATATTCAGTTCTTGCTAAAGCACAAACGATGGTGACAGAGATGCGACTAGGCGGCATCTGCATAGAACCATCTACCGAAGAGGCTCCATGTGCGTGTGGCTTGTGTGGTTGCCGCCGGCTATTCTATATTGCGGTGGCAGAGGGCACTGTTAGCCCAGAGCCGCTACAGACGTGGCCCAGCAGGCGCGCACCATTGTGTCCGCGAGATCGCGTTTGACCACTGGTGGCGTCTGATGGAAACCTTGCATTTCCGACGCCAACTTTGATGGCCGTCGAGAGGCATCAATACGTGATACCACGAACATGTTTCTACACTTTGAATAAATCTGACAATGTCAGAATAAGAGAAAACAATCGTAAGCATATAACGAGTTGTAAAATTATACAAATTTTAGAAACATTGTATGAAACTTTTGAAACTTATAAAATTTTTACTATATTGTCTCGGTCGCATTTCACATTAAGAAATTATTTACAAAGTGAAAACCATTTTCGGTTGCTTAACTACCATCTTCAGATCACATGTAGTATTATAAGAGCACTCGCATTGTACATGTGTACAAGACCGTTGAATCGTCCATAACATTGTTATTTTAAATATTCGGGTAGATAACTTGGGTATACATAACAAATTTAATCTGAAGATTTAAAATAAAATCGTTATGGACGATGAAACGGTCTTGTACACTACGAGTCCATTTATAACACTACATGTGATCTGAAGATGGTAGTTAAGCTACAGAAACTGGTCATCACTTTGTAAATAATTTTTTAATATTAAATATGATTGAGACAATAATAGAAAAAATTGGAAGTTTTAAGAAGTTTAATAGGAAGTTTTTAAAGCTTCTATAATTTTACAGTAGATTTCTACACTTTGATTCCTGTAAATTGAATACAGGTGTTGCTTATACGTGTTGTGTACATACGCCGTTTATAATTCTTTACGTATTGTTAAGTCTACATAAAAACTCAAATAATAACTGTTGTGTAACAGCTACTGCAGAAGATGGCCATCTAAAATAAATTGTTCCGTTAATATTTTTCGATGGAGAAGGTCGAGAATCTGTTGGAATGAGATCAGCATAGATACAATGGTTAGAAAAACTCTCAGAAGAAGCAAGGGTAGCTTACTGTGAAGCGAGGCGTAACCCGGACAAACTCATGAGAAAGAAGAAACGGGAACACCATAAAAGACTGTTGAATGCAGTAGAAGAAGCAAGGTCATCACTCTCGTTTTTCCAGGTCTCAAGATTTGCCAGGGGTGTCTATCGACAACGTACATTGGTTCTAATGAATGAAACGGGTGAAGTGGTACCGCCAGAATAGCAGGCAAACTTATTTAAAAAAAAAAAAAAAACATTTTGAGAACCTACTGAATCGGGACGTTCCACTGACGGTGACAACTCAGGTGGGAGCCTGTTTTGGTAGAGTAGAAGTCCCTGAGCCATCAGAGGAAGAAATCAGTGTTACCCTAAAACGACTCGAGGACAACAAGGCTCCAGGAGGTAGTGATATCACAACTTAGATGCTTCGCTTGGGAGGACAACCACTGATCGATGCATTGAAACGATTAATATCCACCATATGGGCACCAGAAATAATTCCTGAAGAATGGAAGGTATCAATTATATGTCCTATCTTCAAGAATGGTGATGCTACCCAACTTTCCAACTACCGAGGAATTTCACTTCTTGAAATTGGATACAAAGTCTTTAAAACTCTGCTGCTAAACCGAATGAAACCAGTGGCTGAAGGAATTGTAGGCACATATCAATGTGGATTCGTCCCCAGACTGTCTACCATTGACCACATATTTACTTTGAGGTAGCTGATAAAGAAATTCTATGAGTTCAGTCGGGAACTGCACCTTATCTTCATCGATTTTCCGCTAGCTTATGACAGCATTGACTGCGTCACATTATGGGAAATGTAGAGGAACGTGGCATCCCATCGAAATACATCCGTCTAATTGCAGCTTGCTACTCCCAGTCAACTTCTAAAGTACGGTTTGGCAACCAACTATCACCATCTTTCACTGTCAAAAATGAATTGAGACAAGGAAATCCATTGGCGCCAATATTATTCAACTTAGCCTTGGAAAAAGTAAGCCGTGCCACGTGCCGAACCAGAGAAAAAGGAGATGGTGGGAGCAAACACAATTCTGGCATTTGCTAACGATGTTGTGATCCTTGGCGACATTCTTGAGCAAATGTGTGCTGGTAGTTCCCGATTCCTCCAAAATGCAAAGGAAATTTGGCTGGAGGTGAACAAGGACAAAACCTTCGAACTAGTTGAAGAGTTCAAGTGCCTGGGCTCAACATTAACTAATAAAAGTGAAGTGACGAAAGAGGTACATCAACGCATAACAAGTGCTAATCGCGTGTTCCGAACAATCTTTTTAAATCTCGTCTGATATCTCGGAAGAACAAAGTCCATCTGTAAAAGATTCTGGTGAGGCCAGTACTTTTATACGGTTGTGAA
This sequence comes from Schistocerca gregaria, assembly GCF_023897955.1. Taxonomy (NCBI): domain Eukaryota; kingdom Metazoa; phylum Arthropoda; class Insecta; order Orthoptera; family Acrididae; genus Schistocerca; species Schistocerca gregaria. Next base: position 520,669,845 of record NC_064924.1, read on the forward strand.
ACTTGGGCGACATCAGCAACGATATACGATTCAATTTGTGCGTTTGAAAGAAAGGTACTTCGAAAGATTTATGGACTCGTCTACAATAACATGGAAGGTAAATGGGAAAGAAGGAAGAAAGAAGTCCTGTACCAGAGGTTTGGAAAGCCAGACATTGGACGAATTTTGGGACAGAGGCGGCTACAATGGTTTGGCCACATCTTACGAGTGGACGGATCCCTTCCTGCGAGAGTCCTCCACTCTCAACCCACGGGAAAACGCCAGAGAGGACGCCCAAGAACGCGATGGAAGGATCGAGTGACGACGATCCTTCAAGAAATGGAACCGGCGGATGATGCTAGAGACCGGAAAAGATGGAGTGCCATCTGCAGCAAATACGTCCTCTCTTGTGATTGACAGACATACCATTTATTGTTTTTTGTGTTTGCAATGTTTTTTTCCTATTGTTCTCCTGCTGTAGGCCTCAAAGGCCCGTTAATGCAATAAATGATGATGAAGACGAAGAATATTTTTGAGAACATTTGTGTGGAATTAACATAAAAGGCAGCGCCACCAAATGTTTTTTCTGGTACTTAAATACGTTCGAAAATTTCTCGTAAGAATTTTATCTATCTAAAACCAAGGTAGAGTCCTTTACCTGATTAATAGAGTGAACTCACTTTGAGTCAAAGCTAGCAGATGTAGGAATATTGTTTTGCATACTGCATTCTCAGCGATTTCCTCGGGCTTTCTGCCGTTTGCCCGCAGAGCGTTTGCCACGACTTTGGTTCGAAGGCGACGTTATCAGCAGAGCAGATAAGGCGTCACGGCAGCGGCGCAGCGGTCACCGTGTCGGCGCAGGCCGTATCACCCACGGCGGGGCCGTCGATGGTGGCGGCGATAGCGCCGCGGGCAACAGCTGACCGGCCGGCGGACGCGGACGGGGCGCCCAGACCGCCTAATTTATTCAGCGCGGGGGCCGTGCCCTTCCGTGGCGGGCCGCCTGCATAAACTTTGATAGTATCGATTGTGTAAGCAAGTGGCGTGCGTGCCTGCACTCACTTTGTTATTTACTCGGCCGGTCCGGGCTGGCACGAGCGGCCGCGCGCTAGGCCGCACTCTGGCCTGAGCTGCACTGAAGGCCGAACCCCACGTGTGTGTGGGAGAGCTGTCGGCGATGGGGGAATGAGCGGGTCAGCAGATGCCGAAAGTCCCAACCGACTGACTGGGTTGGATTAGTGCAAGCTCATTAGAGAACACATTCAGGATTCCAAACATCTTTACAGACTTCAAAGTACTGACGTAACCATACGCGTGTAATTCTCCTGAAAATGCAATATCGTGTCGTTAGGTTATTGCATCGTATGACAATTTGAAAGGTGGCTACACTGAGTCACAGCGCCAGACATTGCGCCAAAGATTATTATTCCGCCACGTCCACTGGTGCAGTAGTAGTTCAGAGGTTGCCGTGGGCAATGCTTGTTGAGAGGATGTCGAGAGCAGTACTAGTTTAGAGAATGTCGTGCGCAGTTGTTCTGTTGGGCGAGAGAGTAGATGCTGTTCGGTTGGTGTAATGTATAGATGGAAGTTGTTACAATGATCACAGTGCATTTTTCGTCAATATATATGGAGGTAACAAAAAAAATTCACATTTCCTTAATGAGAATCCCTCTTGGTCACAGGTTCAATCAACAAAGCATCTGGCTCATGTTCTTGTATTAGAGTTGTAATTTGGTTTCTATGTGCAATTATAGTATTTCTGGTTTTTCAATTAGTTCATTGTAAATGGTGTTTAAAATGTCTTGTCGTATTGAGGAAGAACCGTGCCAGATACATGTACGTTGAATCACACTACCACACACAGAACAGTTACGCTTGTTCTCTGTTGTTTCGTAGATTTTATAGTTGCAGGGGACTTAATTAATCAATTGTGTTAACGGAAATTTCCTTTCATTCTTTATTGTTATTTTATGCAGTCAGATTGCGTACTAATAGTAGTTACGGCCAAACGGTTACGAGACTTCGTAACCGGACACACAGCTACTAAAATTATTTCATTTTAATTAAGCCCCCATGCAAATTACGAGAGCATTGTGATGATCGAGAAAGTGAAGTGCTGTAGGCAGTTTGGATGAATATCTGCCACGGGTGAGGCGGTAGAGTGGTACTAGTCCTATCCCACTGTCCCTTCCCCCTCGCTGCCATCTTCCCTTGGTCGTTGTTATTGGTCGACCGAGAAATAGTGCCTTACGGTAACACTGTGCACCTAAGAAGGTGGAGTGCAAGGGACGGTATACCACTGAGGTTGCAGCCAAAAGCGCCATTCTGCAGTGTCTGGTTGAGAGTGTGTTTCGGAATCTACGTAGATCATGAACCGGTGATTTTCTTGTTATTTTATGTGTGTTGAGCGCACGTGGCCTCGATAGTCTTCGTTATAGGTAGCATAAATTAGACACGGGAAGTATTACGTTAAAAGCCGACAGCGACATTTTTTCGAGCTAGTTGTTCTAGACAGAAAATAGCTCCACAGCTTGTGTGGCGCTCGAGCCAGCATTGCCAGTTACCGGGGTGGGCAACGGCTGGTGAGTGTGAGGGCTAGGATACAGACGGAGGACACACACACACAGTAATCTTCATCCCACACAACGCGCCACGCCGCTGTAGTAGACTTCATAGACGGCCTTGTTGTCTTTTACGTTGTTCGTCGTTTATGGTCTCCCAACTTCCTCTTATTTTTTTGTGTATAACACTAGTGCCAAATGGGAAGACTCTAGAGAAACGAGCACGCAGACCTCACGTCCCTACTATAAGCAAGAAACGGATGAAAAAAACCATTGTAATTGATTAAAGAGAAGCATGATGCTTATTATAGTTTTCATAAAGAAACTTTGTCTCGAAACGTGCCAGAAAATCCAAAGAGATTCTGGTCGCATGTAACGCATGCTAGCGGCAAGACACAATCAATGCCGTCTTTGCGCAATAGCAGTGGAAATGCTATCGATGACAGTGTTGCTTCACCAAAGAAGACGAGGTAAATATTCCAGAATTCCAATCAAGAACAGCTGCCAACGCGAGTAACTTAGAATTAGATATGCTCGTAGTAGTGAAGCAGTTTAGATCACTTAATCAGAACAAGCTTTCCGGTCCAGACTGCATACCCACTATGTTCCTTTCAGAGTATGCTGATGCAATAGCTCCATACTTAACAATCATATTCAGCCGCCCGTTCGACGGAAGATCCGTACCCAAATAGTAGAAAGTTGCACAGGTCACACCAATATTTAAGAAAGGTAGTAGGAGTAATTTACTAAATTACAGGCCCATATCATAATGTCGAGATGGAGCAGGATTTTGGAACATATATTGTGTTCGAACATTATGGATTACGTCGTAGAGAACTGTCTATTGACACACAGTCAACGCGGATTTAGAAAACATCGTTCTTGTGAAACACAACTAACTCTTACTCACACGAAGTGTTGAGTGCTATAGACAAGAGATTTCAAATTGATTCCGTATTTGTAGGTTTCCAGAAGGCTTTTGACACTGTCCCACACAAGCGGCATACAGTGAAATTGCGTGCTTATCTCTAATATCGTCTCAGATAAGGGACTGGATTCAAGATTTCCAGTCAGAGAGGTCACAGTTCATAGCACCTGACGAAAAGGCATCGAGTGAAACAGAAATGATTTCTGGCGCTCCCCAAGGTAGTGTTATAGGCCTTCTACTGTTCCTCCCCTATATAAACGATTTAGGAGACAATCTGTTCAGGCTTCAAGTAACCAAAAAAATGTTCTGAGGGAAAAAAAAAGGATTGATATATGCGATGCAAGAATTTCCTCAGTTAACATATACTTTTTACAGCTTACACACTGACCTCTGCTTCCTGGAGAGCGTCTCAGAGTGCCAGCCCCCAAGACACTGGACTGAAGACCTTGTGTGAAGCCTGTAAGGTGTGAGAGGCAGCCAGCCGGGGTGGCCCAGCGGCTCTAGGCGCTACAGTCTGGAACGGCGCGACCGCTACGGTCGCAGGTTCGATTCCTGCCTCGGGCATGGATGTGTGTGCTATCCTTAGGTTAGTTAGGTTTAAGTAGTTCTAAGTTCTAGGGGACTGCTGACCTCAGATGTTAAGTCCTATAGTGCTCAGAGCCTTTTTGAACCATTTTTTGTGAGAGGCATACGGGCGGGAGTAAATATTTGAGGCCGGGTTGCGAGTTGCCCTGGGTAGCACAGACGGTAGGAGCGTTGCCCACAAAAGTCCACTGCTTGGAGATCCGCTCCGGCACGCAGCCCTAATCTGCCAGAAAATATCAAAATATTACAGAAAAAATCCAGACCGATTTTCAAATATTGTTTTGTTAGCTCTGTTACGTTGTCTGTGCCAGAATACAAAATACTAGTGGAAGGCCGGTTCAAGGCGCGCGGGCCCCATGGCACCGATGGACTGCTAGGCTCCTGACTAACATTACGTACTCGCATTTTCTTTAATTAATTTGCTGCTATATAAAATCGAAGGTAACTCCTAAAACTTTATGTGACCATTTTAAGCATTAGCTTGCATTTGTCGAATAGTAAATCTCTCCATCATGAAATTAAAACAAAAATTTTGGACCACTATCGATGCGGAAATTTGGAAATCTGTGGTAAGTTCCTATGGCACCAATACGGCTGGGGTCATCGGTCCCTAAGCCTACACACTACTTAACCTAACTCAAACGAACTTATGATATGGACAACACATGCGCCCATGCCCGAGGGAGGACTCGAACCTCCCACGGGGGGACCTGCACGGACCGTGACAAGGCTTCATGATAGGCTTCGAAGCCCCTGCGTTCAGCGACTTACCCAGCCACGTTAAAGTGGCGTCCACGAACCCCAGACCTCACCACGCCAGACAGCTTATGAGAAATGATGAAGTCTAATATGGCTCATTGTTAGTAAAAGGCTCGTGAGGCATTGCACAAAAGTGTCTAGGAACCCTCTCGAAGTACAATTTCTGAGATGCTATATGCAGGGCTTATTCGATAACGTTTTCCAAATTTAAGCTCAGATGGGGACCTAATCGAAAAGTTTACATTTCATACACATTTTTACTAGCTATGACAGTATTTGATACTCAGCCCCATGGGAGCTTATAACCACACAGTCTCAGTTATATCACAGACTGTTCGTATATTTTCGTCCGTGTCAGTTTACGCTACTAATTGTGATAGCCAAGTGGCGGCTCATGTCGCTTGGGCCATAAACCGGCCATGGTTGTATCGATAAATCGCTGCTGGGCCTAAGTCAGTCTTCTGCTGCTGACGTGGCAGTGCATTGACCACGAAAAGCTCGACTTTTATGCCTTCCTTCCTTTATTCATTTACTCGTTCTTTCAAACATCACGTTCCGAAAACCCTACCATTAAGAAGAACGCTCAGGGAAGTGGAACGAGTACCTTAACAGGCGGACACGTCCACTGCTGGTTACTTGCGTGAAGCATGCTTGTAACAACAAACTGTAACTAGCGTTCATCTACTCAACGTGATAATTGTGGGAATTACTTTTATATGAGGAGAAAAACAGCTGCTTTGAAGAAAGACAACGCTTCTCCTTGCATACCACTTAGCCACAGTTATTGTCTAATATATAAAACAAAGCATTTTAACTACACACATGCCACTATTAGCTGTTTATATGTAGGCAAAATTAAGATAAGCATAGTTCAGGCTTAGGCACAATTTACATTTCTGAGTCCAAGTTGTGACAATAGGTCACATTTCGCTACTTCGTGGTCAGTTTTGCTTAGAGCGTACAAGGCACATTTGCTAGAAGGAAAGCCTTGTGTTTTCCTCACAGGGAAAGTTCCCCCCCCCCCCCCCCCCCCCCGCCGGTCTAATCTCTGGGTTCTCTTTTTCGGCAGGAGGCAGTCAGTGAATAACATTAGGAAGGGCGAAGGTCACTTGGGAGTTGGGCAGTTTTCACAGAATGAAGCGGTGACCTTTATATTGCTTGTGTCCGACACCTCTCCTAATCCTGAGCGGAAAGCTCCGTGCTGTAACTGTCATCCTCACAAGATAACTGAGCATGCCATTCTGTTTGAACATCACAGGACGACACGCTGCGCGACCAGCGTGAGGTGGTCTGCTTTTGCTGTGTCCCCAAAGTTTTTCATGAAATGAGGATATTCTCACCCGTCACATTGGCTACAGCGTTCAGTCGTGCTCTCCACATGGTGTTGTTTTGAAACTATTTGTGGCGGGAGATCTGTCGCCGCTCTCTGTCAGGTTCGCTTGTCTCCCAATCACCATTTGGCGCTGACAGGCGCCCAGTTTACTGATTTCTGAGATATGTAAGAATCTAAGAGTTGCTGTTGCGGTAGTGTGACCCATATTATGAGCAGCTCGTTACTCGCTTACTTTTGCACTCAGCGTGTATTGCTTGTAATTTGTGACATCTTATTGTATTGTTAACTTTAATTTTTTGAGCTGCCCAGATTAGCAGATCTTGTTGTGCTTTCTTCATAGTTTTTCACACACGGAACATGTTAACGTCATTTTTTAATTTGATTTTAGGTTTGAAGAACTTTGTTACCTGTTAATTTTTTATTGTGATTTTTGTCGTCATTAGAGCAAATAAATACCTGTAAATCTTAGTTTTGACTTAGATTTCGAGTTCCTCTACTTTTCCCTTCACCTTTTCCACAGTTAGGCGACCCACTAATATTAAATATAACCTGGTGCAGATGTAAGCTTATTGTTCTCGCCGTGACGGCGTTATCGTGCTTGGTGGCCATACTCACCGAATTCAGAGAAAGGAACGAGCATTGCATTCGCCCGTTGTGTACGATGAAGGATTTGTTTTATAGAAAGCGTTGCACTTGGTCTCCTCGACTCTGGTACAGAACAAGGATCCAACTTTCGAAGTATGCCGATAAGTGTAGGACTGCCTACTGATGTATTTTTTTTCTTTGTGTTTCAATATTTGGGAATTAGTCCCTTTGTCCCAGAATAGGCTTCTGCAAAATGTTTGTTTATCAACCTTACACAATAATGTTACTGCACGCTTCTGTAGAATAAGCACTTTTATTCACGCTAGCTGAAATGTCCATGCGACAAAACTGACGGCGAAAAAACACGAAATATGGTAGCAGTCCGGTCTGCAGCTCACTACAGAGAGATTTCTGAGTGCAAAGTTAGCAATATAGCTTTTTGGTTAGCTTAGCCACACGCTGGTACCACCCCAGTTTACCATCCACGTGAACATCCAGGAACACAGTTGGTTCAAAATGGTTCAAATGGCTCTGAGCACTATGGGACTCAACTGCTGTGGTCATTAGTCCCCTAGAACTTAGAACTACTTAAACCTAACTAGCCTAAGGACATCACACACATCCATGCCCCAGGCAGGATTCGAACCTGCGACCGTAGCAGTCGCACGGTTCCGGACTGCGCGCCTAGAACCGCGAGACCACCGCGGCCGGCCAGGAACACAGAGTTTCATCCAATACATGATCGTTGGTACCTGCTTTTGGTAACTTTCTATTTGTTATGTAAATTGAAGATAGAGGTGAGAGAGGAAGGAAAGGGAAGGATCTATTGATGCCAGCATCATCGGGACTTTATGCAGAATCAGCGGCGACAACTGAAAAATGTGTGCCGGACCGGGACGCTAACGTGAGATCTCCTGCGCCACGCGGACACTGTTTACCGAAATTGTGCGGACTATCTCGGTACACCCCTCAACCGACCCACATTCCCACCGAGCAAACAGTTCAGATGGCTCTGAGCACTATGGGACTTAACTTCTGAGGTCATCAGTCCCCTAGAACTTAGAAATACTTAAACCTAACTAACCTAAGGACATCACACGTATCCATGCCCGAGGCAGGATTCGAACCTGCGACCTTAGCGGTCGCGCGGTTCCAGATTGTAGCGCCTAGAACCGCTCTGCCACCCCGGCCGGCCCCAACGAGCACAACCTATTCGCAGTCCCCGTGGAGATCCTCCATGCTTGTTGCTTTGAGATTCCCTCAGCCGGTCGAACTGCATCCGAACTGAATGTGGTGGCTTCGGTGCCCATTGAGGCCAAACAATTATTTGACGTATCCGAAAGAACAGACAGCGCACATTCATAATAAAGGGTGACAATTATTGAACTATATGAAATAAAATCGTCATTACTTCTAAAGTTTTGCGTTAGGACGTTCAAACTGCAGGGTGGGCCGCGGGGCACGATGGGAAGCAGTATGCGCATGCGCACGCGCCTTGTTTTTATTGCCCATTTTCACGTGAAAGTGTTCCCGAATAATCGAAACTGTCGCATTTGGCGGATCGAGAATCCGCATTTCGCGATCGAGAAGTCTCTTCACCATCAACGGGTGACTGTGTGTTGTGCAATGTCCAGTCACGGAATAATCGGTGCGATATTCCTTGATGGCACAGTGACAACCGAACGATACGTGCAGGATTTAGAAGATGGTTTTTCCCCCATTATCCAAAGTGACCTTGATATCTACAAGATGTGGTTCATGCAAAGCGGAGCTCGACCCCATCGAAGCAGAAGAGTGTCTGATTTCCTAGAGGAGCGCTCGGGGACCGCATTCTGTCTTTGGGGTACCCAGAGTCCACCGGTACGGACCTCGATTGGCTGCCATATTCTCTGAATCTGAACACATGCGACTCCTTTTTGTGGGTCTTTATTAAAGACAAGATATACAGCGATAACTCCAAAACCATTGCTGAGGTATAATAATGTCGTGTGGCTAGGGGCTCCCGTCAGGTAGATCGGTCGGCTGCTGCAGGTCTTTCGAGTTGACGCCACTTCGGCGACCTGCGCGTCGATGGGGATGAAATGATGATGATTAGGACAACACAACACCCAGCCCCTGAGCGGAGAAAATCTCCGACCCAGCCGGGAATCGAACCCGGGACCTTAGGATTGACAGTCTGTCACGGTGACCACTTTTTTTATCTTATTTTGTTCGTCTTCGTTCTATGTATCTGCTCGGGGCGGACGTCGCAAGACACCCGTTTCAGTTCGTCGTTGATCCATTAACTCAGTTTTTTTTTTTATATCAGAGGGCAGCTAACCCTCTGACCGTACACGCTGAGTTACCGTGCCGGCATCCACTCAGCTACCGGGACCGGGTGTAAACAGCCATTCAGGAGGTCATCGACAGCATCGATGTTCCGACACTTCAGCGGGTCATTGAGAATTTCGCTATTCGTCTGAGCCACATCATCGCCAATGATAGCATATCGAACATGGAAACTAAATCCGAATATCTGTAGTGACGTTTACATGTTGAATAGTGGGTGCACGCTGTGGTTTGTAGCTAATTTACGATTTTTTTCGTATAGTTCAATAACTGTCACTCTGTTGTTTCTATTTGTAACCGTCCATTTTCGTCAGCTGTGTGCTCAGTGCGGCTGACAACTACCGAGGGGTCCGGGTTCGATTCCTGGCCAGGTCGGAGAGTTTATCCACTCGGGGTCTGGATGTAATGTCCTCGTCATCGTTTCGTGAGCGTCGACTCGCGAGTCACCAAATTTGCGCCAAATAAAAAGACTTGCACTGGGCGGCCTAACAACCCCGGATGGGTCTCCCGGGCGATAACACCGTACGATATTTCGTTTCTATTTGCGACTGCGAAGCGTGTACCACGGTGGAACTTGATTTGTCAGTCTTCCGCGAGGCTGTAAGAGTGGCGCAGGGCGCGGTGTCAGTAGGCCGGCGCCGTCGTGCGACACGGCCGCTGTCGTGTCCCGCGCGGCGCCCCAGCGCGCGGCCGCTGCCTTGGGGGCGGCGCGCGTGTCGGCGGCGGCGGGTGGGCGGCCGACAGCGCCGCGCATCCACTATTCACCGGCCCGACAGCGCTCCCTGTTACCCGGCGCACCCCTCAATAATACACGCCGCAGAGTGGCAAAACTGTGCACGTCACGTCGTCGCGCCGCCGCGCTGACGGATCCCGTGGCCCAGTTGCGCGCCGCGGCCTTCCCGCACCTCCTCTGCGGCGCTCCCGTGCTCAACGGCGGCGCTGAGGCGGGCCAGTCAATGAGTGTCGTTCCTCACAGAACCGACATGTGGAGAAGTTTCAGATCGCATTGCGTTATAAACACGAAGACCTCGTAAATTAAGCAGCAGATTTTTCCGCTTTTTGTCAAAAGGAAAGTTACGACAGGCGTTTAACTGCATGCAGAAGCAATCGAACTTTCAGAGCAATGGCAGAAGTTGTAGAAAACTGGAATTTTGTCTACGCTGCTGAGTCGCGTTGGAGTAGCCCCCTCCTAAGTGTGAGCTGTCAAATATGTAGTTTATAACGAGCGACACGATGTTGAAAAGTTCGGTAGTGAAAACTTGTTCTAAATAAGGCAGATGCTGAAAGTTCTGATTCTTAACAAGCAATCAGCTTAACAGTCACGATTGCAAAATCTTGATACGAATTACACTGAAGCGCCAAAGCAACTGGTGTAGGCATTCGGACTAATAACGACTGAAGAGAATAGTTCAACGGGACAGAAGTGCAACACTTCCGCAAATTGCTGCTGATTTCAGTGCTGGGCCATCAACAAGTGTCAGCGTGCGAATCGTTCAACGAAACTTCATTGATATGGGCTTTCGGAGCCGAAGGTCCGCACTTGTACTCTTCATGACTGTACGACACAAAGCTTTACGCCTCGTCTTAGCCCGTCAACACCGACGTTGGACTATTGATGACTGGAAACATGTTACCTGGTCGGACGATACTCGTTTAAAATTGTATCGAGCGGATGGATGTGTACGGGTATGGAGGCAATCTCATGAATCCATAGACCCTTATGTCAGCAGGGGACTGTTCAAGCTGGTAGTGGCTCTGTAATGGTGTGGGGAATGTGCAGTTGGAGTGATACGGGACCCCTGATACGTCTAGATACGAGTCTGTCAGGTGACACGTACGTAAGCATCCTATCTGATCATCTGCATCCATTCATGTCCATTGTGCATTCCGACGGACTTGGGCAAATCCAGCAGGACACTGCGACACCCCACACGTCCAGAATTGCTACAGAGTGGCTCCAGGAACACTCTTCTGAGCTTAAACGGTTTCGTTGGCAACAAAACTCCCCAGACATGAACATTATCTATTATGTCTGGGAAGCCTTGCAACCTGCTGTTCAGGAGAGATCTCCATTCCCTCGTAATCTTACGGATTTATGGACAGCCCTGCAGGATTAATGGTGTCAGTTCCCTCCAGCACTACTTCAGACATTAGTCAAATCTATGCCATGTCGTATTGCGGCACTTCTGTGTGTGCTCGCTGGAGCCCTACACGATATTAGGCAGGTGTACCAGTTTCTTTGGTTCTTCAGTGAAATTAGATAAGAACACTCACAAAATAATTTCACAAAATTCCTGCTGTTAAGGAAGCGGAGTCATATTCGGGAGGCCCATCTGGTTATGACGGTTGAACGAGTCTCGTTTCATATTGTATCGAGCGGAAGGGCGTGTACGGATATGGAGACAACCTCGTGAGACTATGGACCCTGCTTGTCAGCAGAGGACTCTTCAAGGTGGTGTAGGCTCTATAATTATGTGGGGCGTGGTGCAGCTGGAGTGATATGGGACCCCTTCTACGTCTAGATACGATTCTGACAGGTAACACTTTCGTAAGTATCCTGTCTGATCACCTGCATCCATTCATGTCCGTTGTGCACTCCGACGGACTTGGGCAATTGCAGCAGGACAGTGCGACACACCACACGTCAAGTATTGCTACAGTGTCTCCAGAGACACTCTTCTGAGTTTAAATGCTTCCACTGGCCACCACACCCCAGACATGAACGTTGTAGAGCATGTCTGGGATGGCTTGCAACGTGCTGTTCAGAGGAGATCTCCAACCCCACGTACTCTTACGGATTTATGGACAGCCCTGCAGGATTCATGGTGTCAGTTCCCTCCAGCAGTACTTCAAACATTAGTCGAGTCTATGCCACGCCGTGTTGTGGCACTCCTGCCTGCTAGCCTGGTCCCTACACGATATTCGGCAGGTTTAACAGTTTCTTTGACTCTTCGGTGTATTTACAAGGAATGGAAAGACTGGTAGAAGCCGATCTTGAGAAAGGTCAGTTTAGCTTGCAAATAATCTAACAAAATGCGAGGCAATACTGACCTTAAGACTTATCTTAACAGTTAGACTACGGAAAACCGGGCATAAGTTTATAGTAAATTTATAGTTACAGAAAAAGTTTTCGACAACATTGCCTTGAAAACACACTGTAGAATTCTGGGGGCGGTAGCTATTAAATAATCATCAAGACTCCATCTTTCGTAGTTGAAAGATGGTGTGACCCAGCATACAATCCTCTTAACAATATGCTTCCACTTTTTCCGATCTTCTGCATCATGAAGGAGCTGGCCCCATCTCCGCTATGTTTTGTCCTATATCTGGTCCATCCATCGTCTCGGTCCTTCTTAATGCCGGCACGGTAGCTCAGCGTGTTCGGTCAGTGTGTTAGCTGCCCTCTGTAATAAAAAAAAAACTTAGTGAATGGATCAATAACGAACTTCAACGGGCGTCAGGGGACGTCCGCCACGAACAACTGCAACGAACTATAACGAACAAAATAAGATTACAAAAAAAAAAAGCTGGATGGTAACGTGCTTGTCTCCCATGCACTGGGCCCGCGTTCGATTCCCGGCCTGGTCGGAGATTTTTTCCCCTCGTGGCCTGGATGTTGTGTTGTTCTCTTCACCATTTCATCCTCATCATCGGCCGCGAGTCGCCCAATGTGGGGCCGAATGAAATATGACTTGAACTTGGCGGCCGAAACCGACTGGAACATCCCGGTCAACAAATGCCATACGATCGTTTTGGTTTTTATCGTCTCTGTTTTCTTCCCTTCAATCTTTTCCCTTCGACTTTTCGTTGGATGATTATCTTTTCCAAGTTATCTTGTAGGCGTCGAACTGTGTAGCCAAAGAACTGCACGATTCGCAGGAAACAAATGCTGGCGAACGTCTTGTGCACCCAGAGTTCCTGAAGGATTGGTTTGTTAGTCTGTTTGTTCACTTAAGACGTTCTCAGCAACCTCCTACATGTCAAAATCTCAAATGAATCAATTCTTTTGCGGTCCTCTTCAGTTATCATCCATGTTTCAGCGCCATAGAGGAAAACTGGAAACACCAGAGATTTGAGCACCCCGAATTTGGTATGCCTGATTAGGGCTCAATCTTTCCAAGTCACTGTTACCCCCCGATGCAGCATCCCTACTCAGAACAATTGTACATCGTACTTACTGTACAGAGCCATCCTCTTTCTGAACACTTGAGTCCAGGTAGACAAAGTGATCAGCTTCTTCATATTATGGTGGTCCCTCAGTGGCTGCTAGTCGCTACATCCGTTAATTATCATGATCTTGGTCGATTTCTTACTAATTGACAATCCAAATTTCTCATTTTCTCACTTAACTTCATCGAATAATTCTTTCAGTTTCACGTGTGATTCTGTGAACAATGTGATATCTTCCGAAAATCTTAAATTTCTGATTCGTCTTCCTCTAATTCGGATTCCACAACTCCAGCCGTGAAGACTTCTTCTCATAACATATTCTCTATAGATGTTAAATAGAACTGGTGATAAAATGCACCCCTGTCTAAATCCTTACAATGGTTCAAAATGACTTGACATGGTTTTATCTACTCTGATTACTGGCTTGCTATTAGGGTAGAGATTTCTGATAAGGGTAATAAAGTAATCAGGAATGCCTATTTCTGCTAGCGCACAGAGAAATTAACTTGTACAAAACCAGACTACGGTTATGAGAGTTAAAGGGCATGAAAGGGCTCCCATAGTTGAGAAGGGAGTGAGACAAGATTGTAACCTGTCTCCGATGTTATTCAATCTGTACATTGAGCAAGCAGTAAAGGAAACGGAGGATAATTATCGAAAGGGAGTTAAAGTTCTGGGAGCATAAATAAAAACCTTGAGGTCTTCAGATATCGTAATTCTGTCAGAGACGCCAAAGGACTTGGAAGAACAGTTGAACAGAATGGATTCTGTCTTAAAGATGTTTTGTAAGATGGATATCAGTTCCAGTAAAACTGGACTAATGGAATATAGTCACTTTAAATCAGATGTTGCTGAGGGAATTAGCTTGGGTGATGAAATAGTAAAAGTAGTAGAAGAGATAGAATGTTCTTTCTGAGATCGTGGTTTTGATACACATCACTTTCTATATCCTATGTCCCCAGTCGTAGATGTATCGTATTGTGAAATTTATAGTTATCCCGTTTGTCCACTTGTCCATCCCTCTATACAAAAATATATCTAGTGGCGCTACGCACAAAAAACTTTCGAAATGATGCGATGTTGTATGTTTCATCACCAAGATCGTGTAATTCAGAGCCTTAGGTTACACGGCACCGCAGGGCTTTTGGCGTGAGAAAGAGGAAGCAAGGGTGAGAGTGAGAGCCAGGCATTCACAAAGACAGACGCAGATGGACAACTATCTGAAACAGCCTGCTCCTCAGCATTATTGTCGGGCCATATGCCAGTATTGGCGTGCTTTGGAGCCGCGCCGATGACGACTACATTACAGCGGTCACTCATTGGCGTAAGAAATGGCCAGTGTTGTTGTTGTTGTTGTTGTTTTGAGTCCGAAGACTGATTTGATTCAGCTCTCCACCCTGCCCTATTCTGTGAAAGTCTCTTCATCTCGAATAACTACTTCAACTTACTTTGAACCTGCTTACTGTATTTATCGCTTTGGTCTCTCCCTTTACAGTTTTTACGCCCTACACTTCCCTCCATTAACAAATTTACGATTCAAAATGGTTCAAATGGCTCTGAGCACTATGGGACTTAACTTCTGACTTCATCAGTCCCCTAGAACTTAGAACTACTTAAACCTAACTAACCTAAGGACATCACACACATCCACGCCGGAGGCAGCATTCGAACCTGCAACCATAGCGGTCGCGCGGTTCCAGACTGTAGCGCCTAGAACCGCTCGGCCAGCACGGCCGGTAATTTACGATTCGTTGATGCCTCAGGATGTGTTCTGTCAACCGACCCCTTCGTTTTGACAAGTTATGCAGGACTGTTTGTTTTCGTTTATCCCAGTTCTATTCAGTACTTCATTAGTTATTCGATCTACTCGTCTAATTTTCAACGTTCGCCTGCAGCGCCACTTTTCAAAAGCGTCGATTCTCATCTTGCCTGAACTGAACTGCTGGTCGTCTACGTTTCACTTATGTACAACGCTGTGCTCCAGACAAATATCTTCAGAAAGGACATCCTAACACTTAATTTTTTTTCGATGTCACCAAATTCCTTTTTCTCAAAGACGCTCTCTAGTTTGGCTATCGTGAATTATTTTCATGTGCGAATATCGCGACTCATCGATTTCTTTTGTCTCATTTCGTAATTAATTATATCAGGATCAGCTGCTATAATTCGGGGACTTTCCACTACCCTCGATTTACTTTTCTTGATGTATATCTTGTAACCTCTTTTCAGGACTGTCCATTCGATACAACTGCTCTTCCAGATCCTTAGCCGTCTACAGAAATACACTTTCATCAGCAAAGTACAAAGTTCTTATTTCTCTTCCGAGAACTTTAATTCGCTTTCCAAATTTCTCCTTCGTTTATTTTATTGATTACTCATTATATACTCGTATATTAATTGATATCTGGGAGAAGCTAAAACTCTGTCTCTCTCTTCTCAATCACTGTTTCCTTTACACCCTTATAATTGCAGTCTGGTTTACTGTAAAAGTTGCAGATGACCAGTCGGTCCCTGTATTTCATCTCTGCTACCTTCATAACCTCAAAGTCTATGTCCCAGTCAACATTCTCTTAAGTCTACAAATGCTCTTAACGAATGTTTGCATTTCTTCAGTTCATATTCCAGGAAAAATCATAATGTCAGTATGAGCTCATGTGTTCTATTATTTCTCTGGAATACTAACTGATCTCCGCCGAGATCGGCTTCTGTCACTTTTCCCGTTCTTCTGTAAATAATTCGCGTCAGTATTTTGCAACTATATCTAAACTGATGGTTTGGTCACATTCACACCTGTCGGCACACGCATTCTTTCGCGAAGGGATTATTACATTCTTCTTGAAGTCGGATGGTATTTCTCCTGTTTCATATATCTTACATTCAGTTGGGAAGTTTTCGTTACTGGTGTCTGTCTTAAGGATTTCAGTAATTGAGGATATATCGTCTACTTCAAAAGACTTCCACTTAGTTCTTTGAGTGATCAGCGAATTTCTTCTCGCAGTATCATATCTCCATCTTCATCTTCATCTGCTCCCTGTTGTTTTTATATAATATTACCCAACACGTACAGTGACACACACGGAGATGTCCAACGTATATTCACAATTCACGTTTCTTTGTTTCTTTTTTCTAGGGCAATAGGCCAATTATGATAGTTTTAATCACCCGGTTCCAACCAAGGATACTGGGAGGTCTTCCTTGGCTGTCAAATAAATACCGGGACTGCAAAGCCAATCCCATTTACTCTCAATTGGAAACTGTCCAACTACCAGGCTGCATTGTGATTGTTTGAAAAAACTGAGGTACTACAATGGGCGGATCTGAAACAGCCCGCTCTGCTCTGTGGAGTGGAGAATCAAAAGAGCCTATATATATAAAGTTAGTTTCTCTTATATATCCCATATTTAATATTTTTCACTTCTAAAATATTGAACGTATAAATTTAATTCTGTGAATACATGCGGTGTATTATACATGATTATACTTCCAAAAGTTGCAACTCAGTGTGCTCCAGCATTTTCTACTCTATGTTGAACGAACAGTTGCGTTTGGTATGATCTTCCTGAAGAAGAACTCACCAGGAATACGATTTAAGATCTTATTCTCAAGTTCGCCAAGAGTTTGTTCTACGATACACCTCTCCGTAGTACTTCCCCATAAAAAGAAATCGCACAGGGTGAGGTCAGTCTGTGGGGCCTCGGCGACCTATCCAGCGTCCTGCGAAGCGTTCATCGAACCGTTGTCTTACGGGCAAGGCGTTATGTGGGGAGCTCCATCTATCACAAATAATGGTTCACGTAACTTGTCCCATTCAGAAACTGCAGGCCATGCAAAAATTTTTATCACTTTCAGGTATATCCGGCGCTCATAGTGTCCCTCGACAGATGGGGTCCAAAAAGCGGGAAGAAATTAATACACACTACAGTGTCACTTTCGGCTTGCCTTGCAATTTTTCATCGGTCTCTTTGGGATCGCCTTCTGCCCAGTAATGCCTGTAACGGCGATTAACGAACCCCAAAATGAAACATAGCTTCGTCACTCTATAATTTTTTTTCAAACGGTTATCTTCACGTCATGCGAGCATCATTTCACGCCGGCCGGGGTGGCCGAGCGGTTCTAGGCGCTTCAGTCCGGAAGCGTGTGACTGCTACGGTCGCAGGTTCGAATCCTGCCTTGGGCATGGATGTGTGTGATGTCCTTAGGTTAGTTAGATTTAAGTAGTTCTAAGTTCTAGGGGACTGATGACTGCAGAAGTTAAGTCCCATAGTGGTCAGAGCCATTTGACCCATCATTTCACATAATTCAACACGCCGCTCGCAATCTTCTGGATACAACGTTTGGCTTCCACGACGTGTAATGTAGTCCTTTGTGGAGAATTGCAGGCACGGAATAACGTTTAATGCCACTCTCTTGCAGCCTGCCTTATTGATTTTCAATGGCTTCGTTCGAACATCTCCCTCACTGCTGGAATCTTTCCCTACGATATCGAAGTCGAGGGCGTATCGAAAACGAGTGCTTCCCTGATCTCTTCATGTCCAAGAGTCATCCGGCAGTCATTAATTTTCTGTGGCAATTCTTGTTTGTGTCCAGAACATCTTACCTCCCACGTTGACTTCTCCGCCACCGTTGGACCAAACCTCCTGTCGTGCTGTGATGTTGGCTGTATCGTCAGTGCTTGACAGAATCTGAAAAAAAGCATGAAAACATTGCGTACTTTAGTTCTAATAAAAGGTAACTTTAAATGCTATCTACACATTAATATGTGGATTTAACCTTAGCTTTATTCATAATAAAAGAGCTACGTTCCGTTCATCCTGTACTCCTTCCATTTTTCAGCTTAGTATTGGCTTGTAATGCGAGCTCTCGATATTCGTACAGCTGCTCTCTTTCCTACAAACACGCTAGAAATGTCGTATCTACATCTACATACATACTCCGGAATCGACCATACGGTGCGTGGCGGAGGGTATCTCGTACTACAACTAGCATCTTCTCTTCCTGTTCCAGTCCCAAACAGAACGAGGGAAAAAATGACTGCCTATATGCCTCTGTACGAGCCCTAATCTCACTTATCTTTGTGGTCTATCCGCGAAATGTAAGTTGGCGGCAGTAAAATTGTACTGCAGTCAGCCTCAAATGCTGGTTCTCTAAATTTCCTCAGTAGAGATTCACGAACACTCGGGTGATGATCGAAGCTACCAGTAACAAATCTAGCAGCACGCCTCTGAATTGCTTCTATGTCCTCCCTCAATCCCACATACGCGTAGAAGCGTATGTCGTCGGCAGGCATTCGTACAAGTGCTGCGCGCCACGTGGTACGTAATAGAACATACGGGGCGGAGGCGGGCGCGGAGGAGTGAGGGCGTAGGTGCGTCGCGTGTGATCTTTGGCCGGCCGTTCACTTTGTGGCTGCCGCTGCCGCCGGCGGCGCCGCGCCGTGCCCTCGCGGGCCGCTGCCCACGGCCAGCCAGGTGGCTTCACTTCACGCCCATTAGCCGTCACAGGCGCCGCGGCGCGGGCCGGCACGCCCACGCGCCTCCTCGCCTCGCCTCGCCTCGGCTCGCCTCGCCTCACCTGGCCTGCCCCTGTCTCTGCCCCTGCCCCGGCACGGCACCGCGTCACAGCCAGCGGCCGGCGGCCAGCTGCCGGCGCCGAGGCGCTGCTGCTGCGGCCCGCGCTTCACGTGCCACTGCCCGCATTCCGGCCCGGGCGCCACTGCGGGCTGGCTTTGTTGCGCGGCCTGCAAGACGTCGCCCGCTTCCCCGAAGCCCTCTGTCTTCTGCCACAGCCACCGCGTTTACACTCTGCGCAAATTTTCGGGAAACGAAAAGCGAGTTTCAGGAACAGTCGTGATTCCGTATGAGGACTGAATCGATCTCGCTAGCCCGACCAAATGCAGATATTTTTTTTTCCAATTTCAATTAGACACTTTTGTAAATGCGAACATTTTGCGTTCGGCTGTCACTGACATGAGATGAAACACGTTTACTGTTACCAGTCATTGTTTATTTATCTCCACAACACGTTTCAAAGGTTTAAACCTCCGTCATCAGCGGATTTACATTTTTTAGTCTGACCTCTTTTTTTTAAGCAACTTACAGCACCGTCTCCAGTGGTCACAGGTTCCTTTCACTGTCGTAACACATCACATTATACTGTCATACATTACTGGCCATTAACATTGCTACACCAAGAAGAAATGCAGATGATAAACTGGTATTCATTGGAAAAAAATATTATACTAGAACTGACATGTGATTACATTTTCACGCAATTTGGGTGCATAGATCCTGATAAATCAGCACCCAGAACAACCACCTCTAGCCGTAGTAACGGCGTTGATACGCATGGGCATTGAGTCAAACAGAGCTTGGATGGCGTGTACAGGTGCAGCTGCCCATACAGCTACAACACGATACCACAGTTCATCAAGAGTGGTGACTGGCGTATTGTGACGAGCCAGTTGCTCGGACACCATTGACCAGACGTTTTCAGTTGGTAGAGATCTGGAGAATGTGCTGGCCAGGGCAGCAGTCGAACATTTTCTGTATCCAGAAAGGCCTGTACAGGGCCTGCAACTTGCGGTCTTGCATTATCCTGCTGAAATGTAGGGTTTCGCAGGGATCGAATGAAGAGTAGAGCCACCGGTCGTAACTCATCTGAAATGTAACGTCCACTGTTCAAAGTGCCGTCAATGCGAACAAGAGGTGACCGAGACGTATAACCAATGGCACCCCATACCATCACGCCGGGTTATACGCCAGTATGGCGATGACGAATACGCGCTTCCTATGTGCGTTCACCGCGATGTCGCCAAACACGGATGCGACCATCGTGATGCTGTAAACAGAATCTGGATTCATCCGAAAAAATGACGTTTTACTATTCGTGCACCCAGGTTCGTCGTTGAATACACCATCTCAGGCGCTCCTGTCTGTGATGCAGCGTCGAGGGTAACCGCAGCCATGGTCTCCGACCTGATAGACCACGCTGCTGCAAACGTCGTCGAACTAATCGTGCAGATGGTTATTGACTTGCAAATTTCCCCATCTGTTGACTCAGGGATCGAGACGTGGCTGCACGATCCGTTACAGCCATGCGGATAAGATGCCTGTCATCTCGACTGCTAGTGATGCGAGGCCGTTGGGATCCAGCACGGTGTTCCGTATTACACTCCTGAACCCACCGATTCCATATTCTGCTAACAGTCATTGGACTGCAATGCGATAAACCCCAATCGCGATAGGCTACAATTCGACCTTTATCAAAGTCGGAAAGTCGGAAACGAGATACTACGCATTTCTCCTCCTTACACGAGGCATCACAGAAACGTTTCACCAGGCAACGTCGGTCAACTGCTGTTTGTGTATGAGAAATCGGTTGGAAACTTTCATCATGTCAGCACGTTGTAGGTGTCTCCACCGGCGCCAGCCTAGTGTGAATGCTCTGAAAAATTAATCATTTGCATATCACAGCATCTTCTTCTTGTCGGTTACATTTCGTGTCTGTAGCACGTCATCTGCGCGGTGTAGCTGTTTTAATGGCCAGTAGTGTATTTTGTAAACATGTATCACATGTACACTGCGATACCTTGTAAACATATTTGTTTACAAAATATGACAGTATACATGTAATGTGTTATGACAGTGAAAGGAACCTGTGAGCACTGGGGACAATGCCCTAAGTTCCTCGGAAAAAAAAAGAAAAAAAAAGGAAAGTCATTATAACAAATATAAATCCACCTGATGATGGAGGTTTAAACCTTTGAAACGTGTAGTGGAGATAAATAAACAGTGACTGGTAACAGTAAATTGTTGTTTCATTTGATTACACATAAAACTCTTAATGAGGAGAAGTGAGGGCGAGTTTACACTACGCCAGAGTTGCCTCAAGAAGCTGTTACGAGTAGTGTGAACGCAGCTGTAGAGAGGACTGCTCATGAAAGAATGTCTTAAAATCTTATCCCACACTACTGCATTTTCCCGCCTTACCCGTCTTAGACCTCAGTAGTGAAGAGCGCACTAGCTAACGCTGGTA
Source organism: Schistocerca gregaria (assembly GCF_023897955.1). Classification (NCBI taxonomy): domain Eukaryota; kingdom Metazoa; phylum Arthropoda; class Insecta; order Orthoptera; family Acrididae; genus Schistocerca; species Schistocerca gregaria. The sequence continues at coordinate 520,691,107 of NC_064924.1, forward strand.
GTAATAATCGTCCTTCTGTATTTTATGTTTGATCCGAAGATGGCGTATTCCAACCGAAACAGCTTACATAAAACTTGATCTAGACTGTATTCTTAGTAAAATAATTTAAAAAAGATCACTCCTACGACCCTCGACAAAATGTCATCTTTTTGGAAGTGATCACTGCTGGAGATTTGGAGTGGCTTGACTTCCAAAAGAGTAGACACACTTTCATGTACGTGCACAGAAATGTCTAATTTGCTTGTGACAGCCACAAAAAAATTAATATAGCAGTGTACTAGTCCAATGCACATCTGTTGTTTACAGTTGTTATTTCAAACTGGCACTGTACGTACTGCACTGACGTTTCTTATATGCCAGAAATAAAGTCAGTATCCCAGGTTATTGAACGCTGGTGCGATATCACTTGGTATACATGAGGGACAATTTACCTCATGTTAAATTAAATACAGTGAAGTATTTGTATTATTTGAAAAACAGTCTTACAAAGGAAAATGATTTCTTTCGAGACGTCGTGCCTTGTTCGCCGCAGGGTACATTGCGACGTAATACGAGTTTCCTTCTCTCTTATTTCATTTGCGGATGATGCACGAGGAAACCTCGCCGTACGCTTCCGCACTGGCCCCTATTTCTGGAATTCTTACGTTATTGTCATTACGAGAGACATGTTTAGAGGAACGCCCTCGTCCTGAGTCTGGATTAACCGCCACCACACCTTCTGTCCTGCGAAGCCGTTTCGTTTCGTCACGTACACTGGCGAACGTTGTCTGCCACAAACATCTCCCTTGTGTTGTAAAACTGGCTTTTAAATCAGGAATCTGACACACACACACACACACACACACACACACACACACACACACACACACACACACACACACACACACACACACACACACACACGGAGAGAGACAGAGCGAGAGAGAGAGAGAGAGCGAGAGAGAGAGAGAGAGAGAGAGATTCTAGGATGTCGTTTAGAAATCACTATCTGATATAATCACAACTTCATTCCCTACCTGATGACTAACAGGCGATGTACTCTAATCAGCATACAGACTTGAGCTGTGGCAGCAGTCCCTCAACAACAGAGCCCTGCACTTTGAGGACTGACTGACTCAAGTCATCCCATCACTTGGGCCGCCTTTGTATACTCCAGAAATAAATATGCGGTACATAAAACATAAAGGACGATCTACTGTAAAGAAAGTCTTTGCGCCCCTTACAGCACATTATGGTGGTCTAAAATACTTCCATAGCTTGTCTGCCATCCGTCACTATAAGTGGTAGACATGAAATTTTAATCATCACCTCAAAAAAAAGCTGCGATCATGAAATAAATATGCGGTACATAAAACATAAAGGACGATCTACTGTAAAGAAAGTCTTTGCGCCCCTTACAGCACATTATGGTGGTCTAAAATACTTCCATAGCTTGTCTGCCATCCGTCACTATAAGTGGTAGACATGAAATTTTAATCATCACCTCAAAAAAAAGCTGCGATCATGAAATTTGGAGATGGTGTTAGTCCTTCTCTACATACTCACCCTTCAGTGTGACAAATTTTTTCCCAACGACGGACGGCTTAGCGGAGGCCTTAGTTGTAGAAGCATGCATTTTGGCTGTTCAGGAAAAGTTCCATATTACAAAATCACCTCGTCGTCATTCTGGAAATGCCTGCCACCCACCCAGTGATTGCTTTATCCACGAAAAGAAGTGAATACCACGGTATCACTGGGTGCTATGACAAGGAAATGCGTTGGGGGGGGGGGGGGGGGTAGGAAGACAGTCCAAAGGAGCGGCAGTGTAATTGTGTCCTGCGCAGAATGAGTTGGAGCACTGTCGTGGATCGAAAGTGTCACACCGGACAGCAGTGTCTGCATCTACCTATATACTTCGCAAACCAGTGCCACTGACAATCAACCCCACTCGGAAATGGAATGACCTAAGAGCGACTGTCCGTATGCGTCCGTACGAGCCCTAATCTCCGTGATCGTTACGCGAGTGCCAGTAGAATCGTTCTGCAGTCATTCGCAAATGCCGTTTCTCTAAAGTTTCTCAATAGCGTTTCGCGAAAAAGACGAACCTAATTGTAACAAATCTAGCAGTACGCTCTAAATTGCTTCGGTGACTTCCTTTAATCTGAACTGGTGGCGATCTCAAACACTCGAGCAGTATGAAACTTCCTGGCAGGCTGAAATTATGTTCCGGACCAAGACTCGAATTCGGGACCTTTGCTTTTCACGGACAAGTGCTCTGCCATCTGAGCTACCCAAGCACGACTGACGGCCCGTCTTCACAGCTCTACTTCCGGCAGTACGCCGTCTCCTGCCCTCCAGACTTCACAGAAGCTCTCCTGCGAACCTTGTAGAACTAGCAGTCCTGTGGACGAAAGGATATGGAGGAGACATGGCTTTGCCACTGCCTTGGGAATGTTTCTATAATGAAATTTTCACTCTGCGGCGGAGATTGCGCCGATTTGAAACTTCTTGGTAGATTATAACTGTGCGAAGGACCGAGGAAGTTTCATATCAGCGCACACTCCGCCGCAGGGTGAAAATTTCATTCTGGAGTCGAGCGTTACTCAAGGATGGGTCGCACAAGACTGCTATACGTGGCCTCCTTTATATACGAGCTATCCTTACAATGGACCTTACATGCCTATTTCAATATGCCTCGACGTTACTTTATTAAAGTAGCTCAACACCGATACTATACCCGAACATTACAGGGTTATTATTTGTACTCATGTGAATTATCTCACATTTTTCTACATTAAGATCAAGCTACCGTTAATCACACCAAATAGATAATCTGTCCTTTACTCTACTACAATCACTGAACGACGACACCTTCCTGTACCCTGCAGTATCATCAACAAACAGCCGCAGGTTGTTGCGCATCCTACCTGTCAGATCGTTTACGTATATAGAAAATAAGTGTGGTCCTATAACACATCCATGATGATACTTCTGTCTCTAAAGAACACTCGCTGACCAGGACAACGTACTGGTTTCTGCTTAAAAAGGCTTCGAGTCACTCACATGTCTGGGAAACTAATGCGCATGCGTTGACATTCGTTAACTGTCTGCAGTGGGGTACCATGTCAAACGCTTTCTGGAAATCTAGGAATATCGCATCTGCCAGATGCCCTTCATCCACGATAAGCATGATAACGTGTCAGAAAAGAGCAAGTTGGGTTTCACACGAATGATAATTTCTAAATCCGTGCCGTTTCGTGGAAAGAAGCTTTTCTGCCTCAAGGAAATTTACTATATTCGAACACAAAATATGTTCAAGAATTATGCAGCCAACCGAAATTTAAAATATTGGTCCGTAATTTTGCGGGTCCATTTTTTACTCTGCTGACGCTTGTGCTTTTTTTCACTGACTTGGGACTTAGACTAGAAATTAGCGGTTAGTGCAAGCTAAATTAGGGGCTAACTGCCAAACCAAACTGGTATTCCATCCGGGCGTGGCGACTTAATTGTTGTCCACTCTATCAGTCTCAATGCCAGTGATGCGTATTTCTACGTCCCCCATACGGGAGTCTGTGCAACGGTCAAACGATGGTATATGTGTGTGATCCTTCTTCGTGAATCATTTTCTTTAAATGTTGAATTTAAAAAGTCTGCTTTCTTTATTCTGTCTTCTATTGCGACACCAAACTGATCTACGAGTGATTAAATAGACACCTTCGACCCGTTTTGCGATTGTACATAGTTAACAGAATTTTCTAGAATTCTCGGCAACTTATTTTGCTAACGATTCTTGGTGGGAACTGATAAGTAAAAAATTGATACATGTTTCTACACAACATTTTGGACATAATCAATTAGAACGTATTCATTACGCAGCTGACGCATCTCGCCAGTATCTTTTAGTCAGCTCAGCGAAATATGACGATTCCTTAGCAGGCATTGATATGCATGAACTTGCTGACTACGCATTTTGCTTGTGGACTTGCTAGCATTGACAAATGTCACCTTGCTGACAAGGCGTGTTTCCATGTGCTGATTAATCACCTTGCTTATAAGAATGATATCATCATTGACAAAGAAAGCTCCCTCATTGCCTTTTTCGTTTTAACGGCTGATAAAATAACTGATTGTGACTGGAAGAGTCCAAAAGATGTATCTGTTTTCATAAAAGCTGCCTGATTGGCCAAGAAGTACAGATTCAGAAGGAGTTGAATAAATGCGATTAGTCGCCAAAATACTGAGCTGTGATTGTCAGATGTAAATACGAGTGTGTTTTCTTAAAAGCTCTCTGACTGGTCATTGAGCGTTGCTCTCTACTTGGTCGGTTTCCAAGAAAAGGGGCGTGGTATGGCGATAACAAAGAAAGAGGGCGTGGCTTGTGACATCATGGATATTGTGTGTCTATATATGCACCGAAAAGAGTCCCGTAGTTGCCACTATTACTGATTCTGGAGCTACCGATAACAAGGAAACTGCTCTCCCAGTGTGCCTGATCTATCCCTGCTGAAGGCACTTACAATATTGCATGTGTATATGGCAGTATCTACGTGGAGAAGTCTATTTGAGCCGTTGCCGAGCATGGTAGCGAACATTAGCGACGCTTCAAGTACACGAACAAAAAAAAAAACTTCCTTGTTGCCGAATATTCTCGTACGAATAAGCACAAAATCTTATTCGAGCAAACACGGATTCGAGCCCACACCTCAAGCTGTTGGCACTCAATCATCACAAAGCTTTTGGATATGAGAATGTGTCTCAACAGTTAATTCTGGATGTTGGATTCACACTGATCGGTGCTTGAAAGCGTTGACTTGCCACAGCTTTTTAATCTCTTTTATTTTTCACGTCGTTCATACTCTACTCTTGAGAGTTGGGTGGACTGTTGTAGAACTTGCTTTATTTTGCCAAATATCCCAGTAGACTTAGAGGGTAGAGCAGAGGGGTTCTCAACAGGGAGTATTTGTGAGGGCGTTTCCAACTACAGCATACGCGTGACAACCAAGGCAACCAAAGGACATCTTCCACAAAACTTGATCAGAACTTATTACACTTTATTTCGCCGACAGCCGTGTAATTGAGATGTTATTTTACTTTATTTTGACTATCAGATTTGGAATTCCACTATGCCATCTTCAGATCCCATATGCATCTCTCAAAAATAAACGATATTGAAACTATATAAACGACATTGTCATACAGTGCTATATACTCCTGGTCATAGTGAGTCCAAAACTGCATCCCAAGTGCTTCATTCGAAGACTTGATTGCAATCAAATCTTCGAACAAAGCACTTGGGATACGGTTTTGAATTCACGACATCCGGGAGTAAATGGCGCTGTATGACAATATCGATTACTCTTTAGAATCCTTAAGGGGCCTGAAGATGCCATAGTGGAATGCCGAAACTGGTAGTCAAAATAAAATAAAATAACATCTCAGTTACACAGCTGTTGGCGAATTTCATTGATAAGAATTACTTGAGCAGCTGATGTACCCTTCTGTCCATGATGGATCAACAGATACTGAAAGTCGTCTTTGTTAGCGATGGGTGCTTCCACGTCTGTGTGATTGCGTTACTTTGTCGACCATCAGTTGCTTTCGTGGCTGTTGTCTAAAGTTCGGATTTTCGTAGAAAATTAGCGTGATAGGTGCACCGAGAATAGTTTTTACTATAGTTCCTGTAGCGTTGAAAGTAGTGAATAATGAAGACCCACGAAATTCTTCTGCTGGGTGTCATCTATACTGCTGCGCTATTATTCAAAGTGTGAGTAAATAATGCGATGATTTTCATAATACAAGAAACAAAATAGATCATACACTCAAAATACCTTTCTTCGTCTGAACATGTTTCGATACAGATGAAAATTACTGGAGGTTTCATTGGAATATGCGACCATGTTCAACTTCCTCCACGAATGGAATCTAATTGATTGTCTCTGGGCAAACGGGGTTTGCTGACACCGATAAAAATTTTAAAAGTAAAGGAAAAATAGAACCCGGTATTGCCGGTTCAATATGGAGCAAGGTAGGCACCCGTTATGTTCGCAATGCACAAATGCGTGCGTCACATTTCGTTGACCATACAAAGATTCACGACGGCAATGCTCGATTGATTCCAAAAGAATCACTCCTGACAGTTTCGAGAGGCTTCATAAGTGCGTGTTACTTCAAATGAAAATAAAGGTAAATTTTTATTACGTAATTATATCAGCCTCAGATCGCACAAATGTGTACACTTAACGACCGCCGGTGAGCAGTTTACCACTCGCGGATGACGTCTGTAGACGAGCGTCTTTTTACCCCGCTTTTGGTGTCGTCTGCTGAAGACTAGCTAAGGAGTCGAAACTTTGACCAGACGCTGAATGTCCTTTACAAAACGACCGCCCTGTTCTCCTTAAATCCGTATGGCTAATCTGTGTGAGAGTAAAGATAGTTTGCTGGGATGTTTAGTTTTATGATTCTAGCCACCGAACTTCTCAGACGCGTCACATAATACACCATCACGCTGAATATCAGCTGACTCACAAGAGACGGAAGTCCTCTGACGTTGCCGCGTAGATAAAGCCTAGGCCCCCGCCGGGGGGCAGGGTTTTCTGAGAACGGGAAGCTTTGGGCAGAGTGGCCCCTCGCTGCTCGTCGCGCCTGCGCTGAGGACACGCGTGGAGTTCGCTTCGTAGCTACACCTTTTGAAGAAGCGCTTCGTACCTACACCTTTTGAAGAAGACCATTGCGCTCCTGCCGTAAGGAGAGCCCCAGAATCGTGCCGCCTTGCTTGAGAGGCAACGCCGTTGCACCACAACACAGGCGGCTTCCCAGCCAGTTCGTGGAAGGCCAACAGCTGAAGGTCGATTTCTCGGGACTGCTGCGGGCATCCACTCCTACGGAGAATTCCACTGAGCGTCTTCGAACTCCGTTATGAGCGAAGTGGGACAAGAGTTAACAGGAATTTTGCTTGTATTCTGATTTAATCGTGATGTCCTCTACTTTTTTTGTGTTTATAAAGTTGTTAGTAGTTACTGTACAAGTACCGTATATGTTGTTTATTTCATATCACGTGAACAAATTTGTTGCTGGGAGCAACTCAAAGACTGGTTCGATGCAACTCACCATGCTTGCATATCCTGTACAGGTCTTTTTACACATTCTTAACTCTTACATCCTACATTCCCTTGAAACTACTCACTCTATTTTAAGACTTGGTCTCCTCTCCCGCCCTCCTCGTTGCACACACACAGACACACTTCCATTACCAAATTAACTTTTGCTTGATGCCTCAGTTTGTCCCATAGTACGACGTCCGTTGTTTTACATGAGTCGGCAAATTGAATTTAACTTTGTGGCCGGATGCTCTTCCTGTCGTAACAGTCGATAGTTACCCTAAGGCGGTGCGCACCATCTGTCTGAACTGTATATACTTTATTCCGTGTTTTATCGCTTTTTAACTGGTTTTTATAATATTTTTTGAGGCGCTTATTGGGAAATAGCACAGCATTTACGTAAATGGGCTTGGAAAACCGCCTAAAAACTACACAAAGGTTGACTGGTATACTAGTCCAATTGTCGGTAAGCCGCCACGCCAGCGCTCACACCCCGTATCGCAAACCAGCGCTCTGCGGGTTAAGCTGTACCAGCAATTCCTGTGTCATCAGTCTGTCCCGTCCTTTGCGCGGGTTGTGCCAGAGACCTCTTTACTCCCCAATTCTTTCAGGGCCTTGTCATTAGTTACCCGGTAAGCCGTAACATAATCTTTAGCGTTCTTCTGTCGCTTCACATTTCAGAAACATATGACTCTTCTTGCCTCTTTGTTATCCACGTTTGCTTTTAGGGAACGCTACCGTCCAGAGAAATATCTTCTGAAAATACTTCCTAGCAGTTAAATTCATATTTTTTTCTGAAATGCTGTTTTTGCTGTTACCACTCTGTATTTTATATCCTCTCTATTTCGGCCGTCGTCAGTTATTTTACTAATCAAATAACGAAACTCATTTATTACTTTTAACGTCTCATTCCTTAAACGTAGTTCCCACGGAATTACCTGATTTAATTCGGTACATTCCATTAGTTTGGTTTTACTTTTGTTGATTTTTCATCTTGTAATTTCTTTTCAAGATATTATCTGTTCCGTTCAAATGATTCGCAAGTCCTTTTCTGTCTCCGACAGAATTTACAACGTCATCGGAAAATTCTGCATTTTTTATTCCTTCTTCTTGAACTTTAAGTCAATTTCCAAATACCTTCTTATTTTCCTTTACTGCTTGTTCCGTGCGCAAATTGAACAGATCCATTGAGTAAAATGTTGTTTGTCGTATCTTACATTAAATTTTTTCGCGGAAATTATATTTACTGTTCTGTTAATTTTCTCAGTTTGCGGTATTGTATTTCTGCAGAGATGTCGGGAGCCCGTCATTGGTGCAGCGTTTAGTTATTAAACTTCAGTATATATACTTTATATCAAACTTCCTGCTTCACGCATGAATTTGAAATGTTTGGTGGATTATGAATTACCAGTCCATTGGGGGATTGCATTTGTTAAGCGACTGATCTCATATTCGGGCGAATGGAGTCCGGTTATCTTGATTTAAGTTTTCTGCGGTTTTCCTAAATCGTTCCAGGCAAGTGGCAGCTAGGCCACGGGCGACCTCCTGTCGTATGTGTTTATGTATTCAATGGGCGTTTATTTTGCGCTACGTATTTTCATTGTATTATAATAACAATGGTGTGTATAAAATCACGCGCAAGCACTGTAGGAAAGCAGTTGTTGGTCAATCAATCAAGCAGAGCTGTTGCCATAAGGTTATCGGAACTTGAGAGAATCTGGAGACTACGAAAGACAGATTCAGCTTCTCAGAAAACTGTTAAAAGAAAACTATCCATGCGATCTAGATTGTCAAGTTTTACATACTGTTAAGAAAACCAGAAAGGTGACCCTACTAGAACTACTTGAAATCAATAAACATAAGACACAGATTGCTAGCTTAATTTTAAATGATGAATCGCAGTTTCCTTTTTCCTCTCTGTTAAATTAAGTTTCAATTATAAAAATATTAGATTAAAACAAAATTCGACTTTATTTTCCATTTTTTGTTAAATATAACTGTTTCTCCGTGAGATTAAACTGTAACGCTGTCCTTCGTAAACATCCCGTGTGTAATCATGTCTTTTGTATCTTGTGTGTAAAGAGTATCTGCGTACGTTACGTGTTATTATATTTGTGTTTGCGATATTTAGTTGTTACCTGACAGTGGCATAGGATGTTGAAATCCGGTTCGTGACCAAATAAATAAAATTTTGTAGGATTTTCATCAAGTGTTAACTATTTAATATTGTTGACGTGTTCTACCAAGTACCGACAGAAAATTCAGTTAGCGGCATGATGTTTTGTTACACATTGCGGAAGACTGCCCCGAAAGCACTTACGAGTATGATATTGGTGAAAGCTTGCTTAACAGAAGCAATCAACTAAAAATATTTTTACGACTGGTGCAAATGGTAGCTGAACAGGAAACGAACTGTTGATTTGCGCTACGTTCGCGTTTAGCGCCGAGAGGCATAGCGACGGAAACCATCGAGATTTGGCAACATATTCTGCCAGAAAATCGGCGACAGTCTCCGATAATGAATGGAAAGAATTCGTCGTTAACAAAGACAGTATTAAAACCTTTCTTCATAAAGATTTGTCTAAGAGGAAGCTATCGATTGGTGGCGCTCAAATTGGTGACAATCAGGAAAAAAGAGAGCTGGAGATTTGACTGATAATCGTTACTACATGCTGATTCTCGGAATCTCATTTTGTTTGTTATCACCTGTAAGAATTGTTAACACTCTTTGCTCGCGGTTTTTTGTTCCAAGTTGATATTCGGGCAACGGACGTGTTGGCTTCCCAAGTTACTTGAGAGTGAGATTAATTAAGTGCATGCTACTACTTGTTTAGCAGTACTAGAAAACTCGTATAAGAGTTGGTCGTATCAGCTACTGGAAAGTAAGTGGTGCAACACTCTTCATTAAGCCAAGATGAATACCGCAGAAACTGACGTGTAACTTGAGCCCCCAAGGTGTAGAAACTACTGAGGGACAATGGATTCCCCGTCGACGTTTTGCCTATGACTAGAATGCACTATTTCCCAGCGGCACAAACGGACGTCTTAACCTAGATTTACAAAATCTTGACGACTTACTGTGAAATAGGTCCATTGCCTTTCGCTATCACATTTTTTACTTCCAACGACCTAATTTTAGCGCGCATGAAATGTTATTCCTGACACTACAGAACTAATGAGACACCAGCATGGGCACGTTTCGCTGTGTGGACTCGAAAAGGATGTGTGTTATGAATTAGCTGTCAAAATTAGTTAAACTTCGAGTTCTTCGCACGTTGGTGCATAGCTGCTGCGTTCATTCGGTCCTTGGTAGCCATAGGTAGAGTAACAAAGTTTGTAGTTCGTTACTCATTCCGAAATGAGATTGACTGTTGACAATAAACTTCATAAAGAATTGAACGTGCGGTGAGGCTGTTGTCCGTAATACGAGACTGTTCAAACAGCTGTCTACAAGACGCTCTAAAGTGGACATAATGTATTTTCCTTAATATATGCAGCTGCGCCGCTAAGACTTTCTTTCTCGGTGATGTCCTGCCCTAGGATATAACGCCATTAGAGGTTACGGGAAGAAAGTGTAATAAAGTGTAAGTTTTTGGCATTCTCGTGACCAAAGTCTGCAGTTATTAGTGATGCAAAATAATCAGAGTTCAGACGTTTAAGATGACGTATTCCCCATGGTTTCCACTGCATATTCTTGTCAACATAAATATTTCGAATTTTCTGTTCGTCATCCCGTTCTGCAAGTTTTTCTAAAATGTGGTCACGTATTGGACAGTACAGAATTGCAGGAATTATCTTTAAGTCAAGTGAAAGTCCATGTGCAGAGATCGAACTCATAATTTTAAAAAAACGTATTTACTTTTTCAAGTCTTGGCTTTTTTGCATTAGGCTTGTTTATAATATTTGTACCGTCACCAAACAGAAGTATTTCAGCTTCATGTTTATACGATGACAGACCATTTACGTCTAACAATAAGGAAAGACGACCCAATACAGATTTCTGTAACACAAATAGTGCTTTTGCCACATCAAATAGATGCTATTTCGTTGTGTACACACTCTGGGCTTGTTAATGTTACAACCTGTACTCATTTAGTTGGGGAGGGGAAAAAAGCATTTACCGCCAAGGTCTGTGATTCGATACTATTTGGGCTGGTCCCGACTGTGCAGAGCGACGGGGGACAGCAGGACCAGCTGCCAGCTGACCGGCCAGCTGCACAACGCGTCTGGCCGTCCAAATGTCAAGGAGAACTCGCGGCAGGATCGCCGCCTTGCGTGGCGTCTGCCCAGGGCGCCACGCCTCGTTCCCACTCATTACATATACGCTTAAGGCATAAATAAGACACTGGGCAGCCGATTGACACCACTCTCCTGGTCAAGCTGCAATTAAACCTCTGTACACAAATGCATACTGCCGGCCGCGGTGGCCGAGCGGTTCTAGGCGCTACAGTCTGTAACCGCGCCACCGCTACGGTCGGAGGCTCGAATCCTACCTCGGGCATGGATATGTGTGATGTTCTTTGGTTAGTTACGTTTAAGTAGTTCTAAGTTCTAGGGGACTGATGACCTCAGAAGTTAAGTCCCATTGTGCTCAGAGCCATTTGAAACTGTTCGAAATAAGTTTTGTACCGCGTTCGTCACTTGGGGCTTTTTTTAATTTTACATCACAATACCCTTTTTACCACAGTAGACTGTTTTGTCCAGATAACTGTGTAATCATAAACTCGTTACTTGTGACATCATATCTCCTGAAGTATAGTAGGTTGGTGGTTCTAATCGAAAGAGCGATTATTGCTAGACAGTAAGGGACACATACCAAGTTTGGCTGACATTAATTGAGTGTTTTAGGGAAAACAAATAAACAAACAAACACACACACGCACTCACACACACACACACACACACACACACACACACACACACACACACACACACACACACTTAAGTACATTTTTATAGTATGAATGGAGTTTAGTTCTGATAATAGTTTTACTAAAAGTTTATCCTTATTTGAGACATGTGTTACCTGTGGTAAGTGTTATCTCTATTCGCCGTATCCTATCTGCAAGGAAAGAGTTTAGGTTATTTGATAGAACGTTATGACAAAATTTTCAAAAGCCTTAAAAAATCTAAAAATTTGCCCGTGACACACTCATCATTTCTGTCAAGAGTATCAAGTACCACTCTTGTGAATTTTGCTGTGGCACATCTACATCCATACTCCGCAAGCCACCTGACGGTGTGTGGCGGAGGGTACCCTGAGTACCTCTATCGGTTCTCCCTTCTATTCCAGTCTCGTATTGTACGTGGAAAGAAGGATTGTCGGTATGCTTCTGTGTGGGCTCTAATCTCTCTGATTTTATCCTCATGGTCTCTTCGCGAGATATACGTAGGAGGGAGCAATATTCTGCTTGACTCTTCGGTGAAGGTATGTTCTCGAAACTTTAACAAAAGCCCGTACCGAGCTACTGAGCGTCTCTCCTGCAGAGTCTTCCACTGGAGTTTATCTATCATCTCTGTAACGCTTTCGCGATTACTCAACGATCCTGTAAAGAAACGCGCTGCTCTCCGTTGGATCTTCTCTATCTCTTCTATCAACCCTATCTGGTGCGGATCCCACACTGCTGAGCAATATTCAAGCAGTGGGCGAACAAGCGTACTGTAACCTACTTCCTTTGCTGTCGGATTGCATTTCCTTAGGATTCTTCCAATGAATCTCAGTATGGCATAATACGAGTCCCCATGGCTCAGTAGCTGGTGCAAGTCTATCAACTGGACACCACTGGGGCGACTTGTGTATCTCTAATCAACCCGTCACCCAACCAGGGAAAGGCGACATACAGTTTATAAGATGCAATCCGAACCACATGTCTGAATCTGCACTTCTACCACTTCAAGAACCGAACAGTGATTCCTTGGAAGGTTATATTTATTCAAGTAATTCATTACTCTGTCTTTTATAACTGATTCTTTCATTTTTGATAATGAAGAAACCAGGGAAATGGGCCAGTAGCTTTTTATGTCTTCTGAATTGCCTTTATTTAGCAGAGGTACAACTCTTGCCTGTTTTAAATAGCGAGGAAATTTTCCTGATGTGAATGACTCATTTATTATGCTTGTTAAGGGAGATTGCATACTTTGTATGCATGTTTTCAACATATATTGGTACTCTATCTAAGCATATTCACTTCTTTTTTATATTTTGCCTTTTGCTGACTTGAAGCTCTGTGGTTGGTAGTAACATTATTGTACGTAGTTCATAATTATTTACAGGTTTTATTTTTATTCCTGGGAGATTTGTTGTAATTTCTCTGCAGTACTTGAAAAAGAATCATTCACACAGTTTGCAATGTAGTGTGGATCATTGATTACTTTATCGTCCTCTCTTATCAGTACTTTGTTATCCTTTTGTTTCTCTCTTCCTGGTTCCTGTTTTTGGCATTCCAGACTGTTCTGCTTTTATTCTCTGCATTGTGTATTATTTTATCGTGAAATGACCTTATACAGCATTGAGCACATACTTATAAATCGTTTTGCACCTATGTTAGAAATTTAAGAACACTGGGAAACTTTTAATCCCCTAGTACTGACGTTGATGCCGGGAACGCAGCGTACAGTTTAGCAAGAAGGCGCAACGCCACACAACCTCTTCGACGTCCGGCATTTCCTGAATGTCCGCTTTCCAGGTTTGTGAATGGGCTGAGATGCGCCTACAGCATGGCTACACATTCACCTCACCTGAGAACTCATGACTTTTTTTTTTTTTTTTTGGAATTCATCTAGAATATCATGTCGGTTCCACCCTTATCAACTTCTCTACTGGAGCTCAGAGCTAGAATCTATCTCGCAACTGAACAAGTTACGCCTGACATGCTGCGGCGAGTTTGCCAAGAAATCGACTTCAGATGGTAAGTGTACCACGTAACCAATGGAAGTCACATAAGTTTACATATAAGTTAAAAAAATGTTATGTATTTTGCTATAAAATTATACGAAATCCATGATGTTTAAGTGTATTACTTGTGTACTACTAAATCTATTCGCAATAAATTTCACGAAGAGTATCCACGTATGCAGCTAAATGCTCTGACTGTATGATATCATGGCACCATACGCACTTAAGAAGATATGACGTCATAAACACCGAGAAGCGTGAAAAAATTCTGCATTGTTCATGACGTTTATATTTATTATTTCTTTGCTACCAGTTCTATTCGCATCACATTCTGTATACAGTATCCACAAATAGCTCTAAATGTACTTACTCAAAAATATCATTGTGGACACGTAGTATAGGAGATATTACCTAATAAACACTGATGCGCCAAAACTGCCACATCATGCGTGAAGTTTTAACGCATTTATTATTTACTTCTAAGACATTCCTACAGTCGAGGCAGCTCAAAGAAATCCATACACCTGACAGCGCTTTTCACAGGCTTCAACTGCAAATCACAAATGGTTACAGGGGAGAACAATCACAGTCTATAGAGCTATGAAGACTTTTAGAAAATCGCGTTGTATACAAGCGACACAGCTGCGCCCGGCGTACAGAAATTGTCCTGGATGTTACGCTACAAACGCAGTTCATTTTTTATTTTCGTTTCTAATAGAAAATTGGCAGAATGAATACCCGACGAATACCGGCTTTGTCGGCTAGTAAATAAATATAGAAGTTCCCCAGGGTAGAATATTAGACCAATACTATTCGTCATTTAGGTCAATGAATTTCGCTATAGTTCTAGTCATGGGGAAAAAATCTCATTGGTGATGACAGCAATATTACAATAGTCCCTGAGAAAACAAGAGAACACCTTCGTGAGGAAGCACATGAAATCCTGAACAAAGTTTACAATTCGCCAGTATGCTTTGAATTTCAATGGGGAATTGGTAGTTAAATGAAATGTAGATGGCACCTCTATAGATTGCGTAACAAACACACAATTTCTAGGAATGGATATTGATCCTCAGTTGAAGTTGTGTGAATACACAATGATACACTCTGGCGATAGGACTGTAATTGCATAACATGCTGATGACATTCTGTTAGCAACATCCAGTGTCTTTTACTTAAGTACTATTCATACGAATATGTGTACTCATGTTTTAGCTACGGATTTTTTTCTGGGAAACGAATGCGCGAAATATGCACAGTTATCAGGTTACAGGAAAGGGCCGAAAGAATAATAACTAAAAATAGTTGTCGAGATCCGTTCAAAACACTGCGGATTTTAGCTACATGTGCGATTACATTTACAAATAAGTTGTACACATCAAAAGTAACATTGATAATTACTGCACAACAGCTCTGCCCTTGATCGTTGAACAAGATCTAGACTGAACTTATACTTACCAAGAAAAACTAAACATAAAACTGCAAACAAGATTTTCCACCAAGGAATAAAACTATACAATAAATAGGTCAAAAAATTAAAGACATTAATGAAACACACTTATTTTAATGAAAGTTAAAAAGTACCTGTTACGGAATACATACTGTACGTGGAAGAATTACTTAGATAATACAGAGTAGATGTTTAGTAAAAAAAAAGTAACACAAATAAATCAAGGATAATTACGATAATAAAACACCAATCATTTCGCGTTACACTTTATCGCCAGATTCTTTTGCTTCTTTTTCTTTTGTAGAAAACTTAATTTCCGAAGCCATGCAGTATATGTTACTAACACCTTATGCTCTGTATCTCACTCCTTATAGAGGGATGCTGACTCGGTTTTTGCAGACTACCAAATGGGAATTTGCGGTAGACAAATTTGAAATGAAACATCGTCGTTATGGCCCTGGCGGCAGCCGATAGTGTGTGTATCGCTATGTTATGAAATAACGCGTGTAAGGACTGAGCATGAGAAATGAATGAAACATGCGGCTCTAACCTTTTACATTACTAAATAACTTCTTTGCAAAAGTATTCAAAAATGGTTCAAATGGCTCTGAGCACTATGGGACTTAACATCTATGGTCATCAGTCCCCTAGAACTTACAACTACTTAAACCTAACTAACCTAAGGAGAACACACAACACCCAGCCATCACGAGGCAGAGAAAATCCCTGACCCCGCCGGGAATCGAACCAGGGAACCCGGGCGCGGGAAGCAAGAACGCTACCGCACGACCACGAGATGCGAGCTACAAAAGTATTGTACATTAGGAGTAAACCGAGTGAGGCAGCACTGGCCCCGTAGCAGTTGGATGTTGCAGTCAGTTTGTCTCAGTGAAATTCGCGTCCACCTGACTCTGAAACTTGCACCACAGCCAGGGCAGGGGTCTCGTACGACCGTTTAGCCAGCTGCTACAGGCGTTTAGCGGCTCGCGGCGCTAACTGGCAGAATTGGCGGCGTCCGCGCTGGTTGCTGCCGCCAAATAATCACCGCTAACGAGTCCGCGGCGGCGCCTCTTCCACAGCCAAGCCGCTGAATCACTCCACCGACACAGTACGCCGTCTTAAGCGTAATTTACATTACGAGGAATATCTGTTTGTTCACCATCTCCTGCAGCTTAACTGAAAATTCTCTACGCCGTGGTAAACCAAAACTTAGGATTGCTGTTAAGGCAGTTAGAGAAACGTGTCGAGTAAACGGATACGCTGTGCGATAATGTTGTTTGTGCCTCGAAGCCAACGTTTCTTTTGAACTTTCTATTCTTGACCGTGGTTCACAATTCACTAAAATGTTCCACTGACTTATCAGAATGTGTATTTCTGGATGTACTTTGTTCATTTAACAACTAGATCGCCTCCGTCCACGGTAAGGATATATTCTAAAAAAAACTATCAAGTTCTGGTAGTGATATACGATGACAATTTGCTGAAAAGAAGACGTGCATCCTCTTACAAATCATTAAAACAATTTGTAAACAGAAATCATTATTATATTGTGGTTTGTAGCTACAGAATATCAACAGCTGTAATAATATTTTTAATAATCTGTATGTTTATAATTCCAAGGTCAAAACAGTTACACGCTTGGGTAGTAAAATTATAAAGGCAGCTGTAGCAGATAGTAGATCTACGCGTGTGCAATTCTATGTGTAGGGCGCGCTACATCGGAACAGGTCGTAATTTGCATTTAAAACTACGATAACCTCTAGAAAGTTACATCTAACCATGAATGCATGCTAGTGTTACGTGTGCGACCCGTCAACACTTCCTACAATCAGTTAGGGTGACTGCGGCCCAGACAGTTCACCTGTCTACCATACGTTACGCCTACTTCACCGACTTTTAAGTGCATATGCAACCCAGAGCCTCAAGTCAAAGATAGCGTAGCTGTCATATCATGATCACAACGCTCATCACTCGTGTCGTATCCAATAAAACGAAAACATTAGCGAGCTCCATTCTTTCTTGCTACTGTCCATCTCTGCAACAAGCTGCTCCGCGTTCTGTGCACAATTGAGTAGCTTGTTGCGTTTAAGAAAAAAACGGGCGTTCTTACTTTCTTCAGCTTGATACCCACCCTCTGAGAAATGAACGTACGTGGCCAGTTCCTATCTGCCAAACAGTCGAGTTCATCGCCCCATCAGCTGCCCTTTACGCTTTTCTCTGTAAGTCGCGCCACTTTCTTTTACCCTCCTTATCACTTGCGTTCTGTCATATGCCTCTTTGTCACTCTGTTTCATCCATTCTTTCACGTTCATCGTTGTTTAAATCGACAATTATAACTGCTATTCATCTTTTGGATTTGCAGCTCTTTTATTTTTCCCGTGTTTTCAGTTAAAATTATTGGACATAGGTTACGCCTTTTATGGAAAATACTATTTTTTTGTTACCAAATATGTTTTGGCACCTCTGTGCCATCATCAGTGGGTTTTGTTTATTGAGAAACTGCAAAAAGTGAACATATTTTAGGTTGTAACTGATCTAACAAAATGAGGCCTAAAGGCAAGTTTGTTCGTACCTTGATTTTACTTTATATGGTTTTGCAGCACCATATGTATGGTGTCCTGCACTGACAGCTTGTCATCTGCAAACCAAACGATGTAAATGTGAATTTTGTCAGTAAGTTAACACATTCGTTAATTTTTAAAAACGTGTTGCAGTTGTATGTGAAAGTCTTGTTCTATTGTTAGTTTGTGCTATAGGTTGTTGCTGGAATTCAGTGTTTTTAAATCTGTTGCTATTGTAGTTGGATGGTGGTTATGGCCTATTAGGTGGCCAGCAAATGGGCTATGGATGCTGATAATTTTAGGGCTCTGAGGTGTTCTTACTATCTTGTTTTTCGAAGTGAAAAGGCGTTTGTACAGTCTAAATTACGCAAAGTGAATTTAACATGTGTGTGCAGTGCTCTCAGAACGCGAAAGAAAAAGGATCAATCACGACAAAACGTAACAACAAAAATATACGCAAACATTTGGCCAGTCCAAAATTACTTTTTTTAAAAAAATCAGTGAATGTGTTAACTCGCTTATATAATTCACATTTACATCGTTTGGTTTGCAGATGACAAGCTATCAGTACGAGACACTATACAAATGGTCCTGCAAAATCATATAACGTAATATCGTGGTAGAAACAAAAACGAACAAAAACTGTCTTTAGGCCTCATTTTGTTAGATCAGTTACAACCTAAAGTACGTTCACTTTTTATAGTTTTTCAGCAAACAAAACCCACTGATGATGGTGCAGAGGTGCCGAAACATATTTGGGTATCAAGAAAAACTGTTTTGCATAAAAGGCGGAACCTATATCCAATAATTATAACGACTTCTTTCCTACGATTGCTACAGTTTACACTATATACGCTATGGTAATTTCTACATTTGGATTTAGTATTAAATGTAACATTTCTTATAGCGAGTGTCTTGTAACGATCGTAATGTAAAACATGTAGAATTCCTATATAGATGTAATATAGAGCCTAATAGCCCTAATCTTGCCACGGTATATGGTTCAAATGGCTCTGAGCACTATGGGACTTAACATCTTAGGTCATCAGTCTCCTAGAACTTAGAACTACTTAAACCTAACTAACCTAAGGACATCACATACATCCATGCCCGAGGCAGGATACGAATCTGCGACCGTAGCAGTCCCGCAGTTCCGGACTGCAGCGCCTAGAACCGCACGGCCACCGCGGCCGGCTGCCACGGTATATAAATCAATAAATTAAAAAGCCTATACATAAATGGTATTCCTTTTATATTTTACAGAGGAACCTTCGTTGAAAAGAAAGGGTTATGTACAATTACAAGACTTCAACCACGCCAGTATTTTGAGTCAGTAAATCCATACACAGTAATATTTGCGTTTTATTTAATAGTTCCATTGCAAGTCGATGCATGCCGCCTCATCATAAGGTAAAGGCTGACGAAATTACTTGCTTGTTTTGCAGAAGTGCAAATTGGCACCTTCACAGGGTGCGACTCTGTCGCCACCGTGACTGTGTGGCACTACGTGTCGCGTGACTCCGGTCTCGTCAGGACTCGCTCTGGCCGTCGTGGTAACAGTCGACTACATGTTGGTAAAGACGGCGAAGTCAACGAATTTAATCGCGGCTGTCTAATGGCTGGGGCATTCCATCTGCTTGTGTGTTCTGGGACTGGGCCATCCACTTACCGCTACATTTAAGTGGGTGCCCTGAGTTGGACTCGGGAATAGCCACCTGTCGCCAGGGGGGCTTCTGTGGACAACAGCATGTCGATGACAGCGGTAGCCGCTTACGAAACTGTTCAAAATAAGTTTTGGACCGCGTTCGTCACTTGGGGCTTTTTTTTGTATTTTACATCAAAATACACTTTTCACCACAGTAGACTATTATGTCCAGATAACTGTTCAGTGCAGCACGTTGTGTCTCCATTTTTGAATGGGACGATACGGCTTGTGTACACTTCTACGTCTGTCAGTGTGTCTCGAAGGTTCATTTCAGATCTATTATCTGGCAGCGCGCCCACATTTTATGCCAAGGTGGGTTACCAGCAAGGAAGCTCCCGACGACGATACCACAGGGACGTCATTCAAATATTCAACCGCTATCGCGGAACAAAAAAATTCAAGTTTTGTCTCGTAGTTGTATCAAAGACAAAAGCTGATCATAACCTTTCAATCGCAGCTGGTAGGTACCCCACGATGAATACAACAGAGCTCCGCACTGCTTCTTTCGAGGCAATTGCATTCAGATGGAAAGTGGGTCAAGCATGTTTGGAACCGGTATCATCATCGAATGTCGGACGAATTTATCACTGTCGAGGCTAATTTGAGGGGCTGCTCACTATAGGAACAGCATCCACCAGCTCACTGTCCGACAGTCAACGTTTTGG
Organism: Schistocerca gregaria; assembly: GCF_023897955.1. Classification (NCBI taxonomy): domain Eukaryota; kingdom Metazoa; phylum Arthropoda; class Insecta; order Orthoptera; family Acrididae; genus Schistocerca; species Schistocerca gregaria. The sequence continues at coordinate 520,711,459 of NC_064924.1, forward strand.
CGACGAGACGGTAGCGCGGACACACTGCGCTCGCTTCGTTAAAGCCTTCTTCCGTGAGGCAGGAATGAACCTAAAGAAATGACATTAACGTATTGAGCATACTTCAAACTAGCTAAAACTTGCAGCGTCTAGTCGTAGCAAACCGAGCCATCCTCGAAGATTCGGACAGTTTGAGCAGCAACGTGTAGATCATCTTCTAGACAGTAGCCTATGCCGAGGAGCATGCAAGCTTATTACAGTATATATGGAGAAACACAGTATACACTTTCGAATATACTGCGTTTATTGCAGTTACTGTTTTGCTTTTGTTTCACAGTAATGTTATTTTTTTAGTCTCGAAAGATTTATATTTAATTCCCCGCTCCTCTTGAATCTAAGCCTTCCACCTTCTGCAAGCGTGCAAAGGGTACAGAACTCGTCTTGAGCATTTCAAGGCTTTTGAGTCAGTTGGAGTGGCATCAGTTCGTGATTTCCTCTATATTATAAATCCAGTGGAACCTCGCGTTGGAGAACTGAAATGTTGAGTCTTGTTTTCTAGTTCCTCATTTGAACGAAACTGAAATTGCAACTCGGAAGGTAGCACTTCCAGTGACGTGCAGGCAAATCAGTGCTAATGTGGGAACTGCGTAGTACTTCGGGCCGCATGCCGGAATGATTCACGCCCACGGCATGAACATTCCATTCTGCAGTGCCATTAGGGTTATTGACTGAAACTCACGGGAGAGTTGGATCGATATGCGCGAATAATGCAGCTTGCGGCGTCCCGCTCCCAATGCGATGACCTTGCAGGTGTCAAACACGCTGTTTTTCCTCTGCACACTGTCAGCACTTCCGAATGTGTAGATATGTTACATGTCATTCTGTGTCTCTCTCTCTCTCTCTCTCTCTGTAGACCACCGATTCACGAAGCCGCGCGCTCTTCTTCTTTCGTAATAATGAAGAGACGTAAACGCGAAAGCTCTTGAGTTAATGAAAAACTTGTTGCTTTCCATAGTGCTCCGAGAAACACTTGTGTGCGTTGCACTGCACTGATATAAGGTGAAAGTGTTTAATAGAATGTATATCAAAGGTATTTTTACTAGACTGCGCAAATCTCGAAAATACCACCAGCGTTGTGTTTCAACATTTGTAGTTTAATTTTACAGAGGCGGACGTATGACGAAAAAAGTAGTTTCTGTGGCATATGTGCACACTAAGCTAACGTTACGCATAAAAATAATTTAAACGTACCTAAAGGAACAGAGGGTGAAGACGCAGGAGCAAGCGGTCATGTTGAGATGTGTAACTCGGGAGTTGACGCCCGTTGGTTTATCCTTTCATCACGTGATTCTTAAAATTTACTCGAAACTCACACATGTTTCTGTGTTCTCTGACGGTATAGTCAATTCGTCGGATATACAGGACTAAACATGCATGCCATCAGAATTTGTTGCCTAAAATAGACACGTAAGTAGTTCAGACACAGTGACTTTGTATGAAGAAATTTATTCTTGTGTTTTGTGTTGTCGGACACACATTACAACGGTGTGATGTAAATTTGTATGTTGTATATAAAATTACCAATAGGCAGCATCCAGTTTCGGTACAGAGCGTTAGGTATAAACTGTAATAAAGTAATTGTGGGGTCATTCGCTATTTTGCGGAAATTGTTGGTTGCAACGCCCGTCACCCCTGCTAACAAATGAGTGCATATCGCGCGTTACAGTGGCTATGTTTCGTATGACGTTTTTTTTAAATTTCTTGGTGGTTTCGCTATGTCTAAGGAACAGTGCTTATTTAACAAAAATTACTAGAACTAACTTGCATTTTTAGGCTCAATTCGACCAGGGTGCAGGAGACGACCTTCAGTGAAAGAATCAAATAGCAATAGCAATCTGCGGAACAGGGTGCGAATAACTTGTAAGGAAGTATAACAACAACTATCACAGCGCTCAAAATCCACAAACAGAGCTGTTTACCAGTTGTTGGAACAAAATTTAGTAAAGGTATAGAATGAGGCCGTGAGTTCGTAATAGTACGATATGCATGCAAGGCAGAAAGATAATCCCAGAAGTGTGGACCAGCGACAAAGCACAGTTCTAAGGATAACGGACGGTCAGAGTGAGCAAGACATGCTGATGCTACCAACTTGAAATATATGTATGTAGTGTATTTAGATTTAAAAGATTACAATAATAGTATTAAAATAAAAAATAATCCTTTGGATGATTTGCTATAAACCATTGACGGGGATGGTGCGGCTGTTGCTAAAAAGCACATCTGCCAACACCCTCGACATCAGCTTCCAGTAAATGCCACGGGGGTAGGGAGGAAGTAAGAAGACTGGAGCAGTGAGGTGTCGTAGGGTAGCACAGATAAATGTCTCGCTATGTCTGGGACTGCGAGAATGATAGTGGCCTTTTAGACGTTTTTTTTCCGGGTACGAGGGCGACGGCGTTGGGCGGCCGCGGCAGATGATGCAGCGAAGGCGCCGCCTGCTGGCCACGCCCCCCTGGACGAAGCGCGAACCGAGTTGCTAATAAAATTATTAATCATAACGTTGTCGATGTACTTCGGTTTGAACCAAGCTTCAAAAGACCGCAGTCGGATAACGAACGAAATGGACCGTATCCTTATCAAAACCCCTGTAGCGAAAAACTTATTTGTCATAGTCAGATGGGCCTTAGAATCTGACTCCTCCCGAATGTGACTCCATTTCCTTAACCGCTGGTATTTTGTGAGTGTTCTTATCTAATTACACTGAAGAACAAAAGAAATTGGTACACCTGCCTAATATCGTGTAGGGCCCCCGCGAGCACACACAGAAGTGCCGCAATACGACATGGCATGGATTTGACTAATGTCTGAAGTAGTGCTGGAGGGAACTGACACCATTAATCCTGCAGGGCTGTCCATAAATCCGTAAGAGTACGAGGGAATGGAGATCTCTCCTGAACAGCAGGCTACAAGGCTTCCCAGATACAATCGATAATGCCAAGTCCGTCGGAATGCACAATGGACATGAATGGATGCACATGATCAGATAGGTTGCTTACGTACGTGTCACCTGACAGAATCGTATCTAGACGTATCAGGGGTCCCGTATCACTCCAACTACACATTCCCCACACCATTACAGAGCCACCACCAGCTTGAACAGTCCCCTGCTGATATTAGGGTCTATGGATTCATGAGGTTGCCTCCATACCCGTACACATCCATCCGCTCGATACAATTTTAAACGAGTATCGTCCGACCAGGTAACATGTTTCCCGTCATCAACTATCCAATGTCGGTATTGACGGGCCCAGGGGAGGCGTAAAGCTTTGTGTCGTGCAGTGATCAAGAGGAGACGAGTGGGCTTTCGGTTCTGAAAGGCCATATTGGTGATATTTCTTTGAATGGTTCGCACGCTGACACTTGTTGATGGCCCAGCATTGAAATCTGCAGCAATTTGTGAATGGATTGCGCTTCTGTCACGTTGAACAATTCTTTTCAGTCGTCGATGGTCCCTTTCTTGCAGGATCTTTTTCCGGCCGCAGCGATGTCGGCGATTTGATGTTTTACCGGATTCGTGATGTTGATGGTACATTCGTGAAATGGTCTTACGGGAAAATCCCCACTTCATCGCTACTTCGGAGATGCTGTGTCCCATCGCTCGTGCGCCGACTACAACACAACGTTCAAATTCACTTAAATCTTTATAACTTGCCAATGTAGCAGCAGTAACCGATCTAACAACTGCTGCAGACACTTATATAGGCGCTGCCGACCGCATCTTCGTGCTCTGCCTGTTTACATGTCTTCGTTTTTGAATATGCATGCCTATACCAGTTTCTTTGGCGCTTCAGTGTATGTAGGGGGATAAAGGCTGACGACGTGCAGAAACTATTGATTAGTTATACCTGGCGATTTCAGCGTGCCTTTGAAAGATTCATCTTCATTATTGGGCAATAAATAGGACTTTCCGCACACTTTATGTACAATTTATTACATGTTGTCATGTGTCCCATTACTCCTGCAATACAGTCATCTACTCCGTATTACAAACCACGTAAGTTGACGTAGTTAAGGCGTTACTAAACAAAAAATCAGTTTTATACGTAATTCAGGATTATGAATCTGAAAGTTTGGTTCTCTTGCATCCAAATGAAGCAGTTTTGTTGTTCTCTTCACTTCTGCTCCCTTTGAAACACTTACGAATCGATAACTGAACAGTTTCATATAAGAAGGACTTCGGACACGCGTTAGACACGAATGGGTTTCATATACAAAACTTTTCAGAGAATATGATAAGGTAAATGGGGTTATATTTTCTTTTAAAAGTGTATGATTTATTTCCTTCCTACCGTTGTCCAGTGCGAATGGTGCTCAGCTTAAACTTCGACTTCTTTTCGTTATTTCTCAGTAGTGTGTAATCTGGGTATCTTTCTTAGTTTAGGAAGACACGCTAGTCACATGCATCTTTGTTCGGTTCCTGTTTTTACGTCACGAGTCTCTCATACTGTGTTTAATTAGATTTTACTTTGTTACTTTTTTATTTGTATTGTGGATTTGCCGCCTCTGTCTAATGTCAACAGTTCTGCATACTTGTAACACCTTCCACCAGTTTAGGTTAACAGGCTCAAGTTTTTTATTCTCTGTAAACAGCGAAGCAACTACATATTTTTAAATGGGACCTTGTGATCATACTGTTAGCGTTTGCGTCTCTTGAAAAGAATAATTTAGTAACAAAGTATAACTTTTTTGAAATGTGATCATGTTTTCAGTTTGATGCACATTACGCGCTGTTCAAGAGGCCATTAAAGGTGAAAGTGCGCTGTGCCGCCACTATTGTTCCTGACAATTATCTGTATTTACCAAAAATTTGTGTGGAAACCGTAATGAGCATTATACGAATTTACTTCTCTTTTCGAACGTTGTTGAATGAAAGTGATATCGCTCTATTTATGGGAACTGCAGTTGTGTCAGTACCTTGGTGAGGAAAAAAGTTACGAATACTAACTATAAAGCAAGTTAATGGTGCTATTTCCCATAGTAGACTCTTGTCGAAAACCTGGTTTCGTTGACTTGTGACCCATCTACACTGTCTTGAGAATCTACTTTATATGGACCATTTTGAAGGCAATAGTGTATACCTTAAAGAAGATTCGTTCGAAAGAGATAGTAGATCGTTGTGAGATGTCCAGATAAGTACTGTCATTTTGATAGCTAAACATCTCGATATCGGGTTGCACCTCCACTCTTGTTAGAAGAGTCGAAGCCATAGTTACGTTTGCTTTCTTACTGAGGGGGGAGAGACACAGTGAATTCATCATTAAAAAGATTTTATTTTTTGTTCAATTGAAATGTATTGTGGCGTATGTGTCAGATAAGATCGTCACCTCAGCAGAGCTCGTTTGTTTACCCGAGCTGATGACTTACGAACCTAGCTCATGAGCAGTCGACATGCACTGCATGTAGGGAATCGAGAGTTCCCTGTTGGCTGCCGTAGAATACCGGCGGCTGAAACCACAAGGTCCCTCTTGCACCGGCATGCAGCTAGCAAGGACGTGTTTCCTTCCTAATTCCTCGTCGACCTGGGTCCCATATGACAATGTTTCATTTCTAAAAATATCACATTTCGACCTCGCCAAGGCAGGTGGGCCACCGTCTTGCTAAGCAGCTTAGGCGCGATCAGCTGTACTCCATTTAAGAAATAAACTTCCTTGTGAAACGTGAGAAATATTCTCGTTTAACCCCATCTCCACCTTGTCTTACCTGACCAGTCTCACTTTGCACATGTACAGGAGGTATTTGTGGCTCAGAATGTGACGAAGTTATCTGGCTGTTCTTGACGCTCCGTTGGAAGAGGTACATGAGAACGTGCCAGTGTAACCCACCCTGGGAATGTCGGAGGTGATTCCCGGACAGATGCGTGGCAACAGACGCGTGGCGATAATGAGGAGTGTGATGTCGCACACGGGGGCAGGCGGCGGCAGATGCTGGCCACGACACGGCACGTGTCTCCAGCCTTCTGCAGCACGCGCCGCGCACGTGTGCCGCGGCGGCAGCGGGGCCGCTAAATTTAAACAAACCCACACCTTCCGCCCTCCGCCACCGCCGCCGCCGCTGCCAGCGCTCACCTGCCCGTCCGGGGCTGCCCTAACCTCCCAGCCACCTTCGCAGTCAGGGGCTGGTCACTTTCCGAAACGTCCATCTCTGTAAGAGCCAACGAACGATATTGTCTTACTACCTGAAAAAGACAGCGGCTTTCATAGCCCAAGAAAAATTAAAAGTAACGATAACTCTTATGTATAATGGACATATAACGCTGTAACGTTAAAAAAAGAAAAAAGAAAACAAAACAGCGTGTGATTGAGCCAGACGTGTCTGTGAGCACCACAGCAAGCTGTACAGTCTTCCTGCTGAGCGGCTCTGGGCGCGCAAGGCATAGGAGAAGAGGTTGAAGTCGCTGTAGGGAAAGTGTGACCTGCTTACCGGCAATCGCCATCCCAAACAAGATGCAGGGGGAACCAGCGCTGGTAAGTCAACAAGTAATGCAGAACGGAATCATCGTCTACTGTTTTGAACGCTATGGACGCCCGTAACAATTACTGAGCGAGGTGGCGCAGTGTCTAGCACACTAGACTCGCATTCGGGACGACAATGGTCCAAACCTACGTCCGCATTTTTTCATGATTTGCCTAACATCGCACCAGGCAGATGCCGGGATGCTTCCTTTGAAAGGGCACAGTCGATTTCCTTCCTCATCCTCTCACAATCCCCGCATGTGCTCCGTCTCCAATGACCTCGAGATCGATGGGACGTTCAACCCCAACATTTTTTTCGTAACAGTTAACGTTGTCATCTTTGATACTCACACACACACACACACACACACACACACATACACACACATACACACACACACACACACACACACACACACACACACACAAAGTACCACCCGACCCACATACTCTTGTTCATTCAGAGGCATCCGTTTGACGGTGTGTGGTAACTTGCCCAAACAAATCATTGCTGATGTCGCATTCCAGAGAAGACACTAATCCGTCCATTGACCTGGAGCCCTTTTGCTAACCCTCCTCCCTGCCATGTAAAGTGGGCGGTGCTGACGTGCAGATGGAGCTCCCCGGACACGGTACTCAACAGCGTTATCCTTCTAGCGGCTACAGCAAGTCACAGCAATTACCTACTCCCTTTTCACTACAGCTACTCTGAAAGTGTGTTGCTCTTCTCCGTTGTGATTAGAGGAGCTGTCAGTCTTGCTGGTAAAACTGAATTCTGTTAATAATGGCCGGCCGTTGTGGCCGAACGGTTCTAGGCGCTTCAGTCCGGAACAGCGCGACCGCTAATGTCGATGGTTCGAATCCTGCCTCGGGCATGGATGTGTGTGATGTAGTTAGGTTAGTTGGGTTTAAGTAGTTCTAAGTTGTAGGGGACTGATGACCTCAGATGTTAAGTCCCTTAGTGCTCAGAGCCATTTGAACCATTTGTTAAGAATGCTGTAACCACAAAGCATGCCTTTAATATGTTTATTACAGCACTTCCCACGAAAACGCGCAAGTAGTAGCCAACAAGGCGAATAACCGTAACAGACCTAACAGGTTTTTAAATAATGAAAGTATTATTGCATATATATGTAAGATAATTAAGGCAGTCGCTGATGATCCTAGCTATGTAGACTTGACACTCATGAAGTGATCATACTAATATGTCACCACAGAAATTTTTCTTTTCGTTTTACTTGAGGAAACTAACGTTATTTCATTTCATTCTTCAGTGTACCGAGTTCTGTTAATTAGTACTGACGTCATTTTCTCGCATTTCGCAGGTCTCTGACATAAGGATGAGCCGAGTCAGCGGCCACATCTGAGGTGAGTGGACGCTTGCAAAACGTATCTTTTATTGATATGGAAGTAGCTAGCTGTAATTTGTTTATGCATCGCTTCAATTAGCACATAACGAAGAACAAAAATTACACTGACGTGGGATATAAACAAATCTCTACTATGGAAGAGAGGGAAACAAGATGCAAATCTAAATATTACTAAAAAGCTTTGGAATCGCGGAGCTCTGTACCTTGGATGAATTTCAGGAATGACATCTTAATTTATATAAGTCATGAATTTGTGTAAGCATATATGGTACTTTACACGTAATATGATCGCAGAGTTTATTAATAGGAACAACATACTATACCTGCATCTACGTACTACAAGTTCTTTACTACCACTGTCATTACTGTTATCAACGCAGCTATTATTGTTCTTATTATCACCATTATTAGTGGCTGCAGCTGCAGTAGTATAAGAAATGCAACAGTTCAATTTGTTAGTTTATACATGCCAACAAGTCAACACAATGATGAGGAAGTAGAGGAATATTATGAAACGATTGAAGAAATTATGGATAAAGAAAACAGAAACACCTGCATCGTCTAATGGGGGATTTGAATGCGGTATAGGAGAGGGGAAAGAAGAGGGAGTGCCTGGAAGATTTGGATTGGGAAATGGGAACGTTAAGGTTTAAAGGCTGTTTAATTTCTGCAGAGAAAATTCACTTGTGATTGAAAACACACTATTTGAACACCACAGGATGCCAAAGATAACATTGATATCTAGGTTGAATGATGACAGATATCAAATTCATTATATCATAATAGAGTAGGTACAAAAACTGCATGAAGAATTCCTGAGCATACCCCCGAGGAGACAAGTGAATGGTGCCGGACTTGCAAATAAGATTTAAGAGAGTGAGAGGCAGAAAACCAAGAGAGATATTTAGGATAGAGAGATTAAAGGAAGAAGGAAAGGGTGCTGAGTAGGAAAACACGTTTATGTCAAAATGGGATGGAGGGCCCAAAGAAGAGAGTGCAAACGAGAAATCGGAGAGGATGCGACATAACCTTAAGGAATCTGCAGAAGAAGTTGTATGGGTGAAGACAGTGAAGGATAAGATGGAAGAAAGAAGGAAATGGAAGGCAGAAGGAACTGAAGAAAGAAAAAGAATTTAGAGAAAGCTGAATAATGAATTAAGGAGAGAAATAGAACAAGCAAGAAAGACAAGGATGAAAGAGAGGTGTAAAAAAGAATAGAAACTAGAAAATCAAGGAAAATATGAAATAATGTATAGATTAGTTATTGACCTAGAATCGAAGCAAAGAAAAGTAGGAAAGAAGTTGTGGTACTATTATTCATAAACTGGAGGAAATGCTGGGAAGGTTGCAAGAATATGTAGAGTGCCTATATGTGGCTGATCAAAAACCAAACGATACTGAATTAGAAGAGGAGATGAGGGTTATAGAAGAGGATAAAGGATGCTGCATCCTGGAAAGAGAAGTAGAAAGCACTTTAAGAGAGATGAAAAATTTCAAAACAAATGGAATTGATGGATTACCAGCAGAGTTGTTCAAGAGTATTAGAGGAGTGGTGGTGTGCAATCGTAATGTATGTAATGTATGTAACAAGATGTATGAAGAACTTGAATGGCCGATGACTTTCTCTTGGCAATAATGATACCGACTTAGAAGAAAAAGAATGCTAAGAAATGAAAGGATTTTAGAACTATGATTTGATTCCTCCTGCAGCAAAAGTTTTATTATGCGTGATAAACAGAAGAGTTCACGGAAGACGGGAAGAAAGTATTGCAGTGGAACAGTACGGGGCGGCCTCTGAGGTTCTAGACGCTTCAGTCCGCAACCTCGCTGCTGCTACGGTCGCAAGTTCGAATCCTGCCTCGGGCATGGATGTGTGTGATGTCCTTAGGTTTAGTTAGGTTTAAGTAGTTCTAAGTCTAGGGGACTGATGCCTCATATGTTATGTCTCATAGTACTTAGAGCCATTTGAACAATTTTTTTTGAACAGTACGTACACACATAAAAACAAAGTTTTGCATCACCCCGGTTCCCAGAACTCCTGAAGAAAGGTCCCTTTGTCTGATCAGTGATGCCACTAAACCCTCCCAAAGATGTAAACAACCATGCATGAACAGCGCCTATTAGACGGAGGGGTCCGACAGCCGATCAGTTCGTCATTCCACCAGGAAGGAGGTACATGGCTCGTGTTGTCTGTAGTTCAACCATGCCTAGACGGTCAACACCGCGGGAAGTGTCCAGGCGTCTCGGAGTGAACCAAAGCGATGTTGTTCGGACCTGGAGGAGATAGACAGGAACTGACATCCCTCGCTCAGGCCGCCCATGGGCTACTACTGCAGTGGATGACCGCTACCTATGGTTTATGGCTCGGAGGAACCCTGGCAACAACGCCACCATGTTGAATAATGATTTTCGTGCAGCCTCATGACGTCATGTTACGACTAAAACTGTGCGCAATAGGCTGCATGATGCGCAACTTCACTTCCGACGTCCATTGCGGAGTCCATCTTTGCAACCACGGCACCATGCAGCGTGGTACAAATGGGCCCAACAACATGCCGAATGGACCGCTCACAATTGGCATCACGTTCTCTTCACCGATGAGTGTCGCATATGCCTTCAAAGCAGAAAGTCGCCGGAGACGTGTTTGGAGGCAACCTGGTCAGGCCTTAGACACACTGCCCAGCGAGTGCTGAAAGGTGGAGGTTCCCTGATGTTTTGAAGTGGCGTTATGTGGGGTCGACCTACGCCGCTGGTGATCATGGAAGGCGCCGTAACGGCTGTACGCTACGTGAATGCCATCCTCCGGCCGATAGTGCAACCATATCGGCAGCGTGTTGGCGAGGCATTCGTCTTCATGGACGACATCTTGCGAATAACTTCCTTCAGGATAACGACATTGCTCGAGTAGAGTAGCCGGCAAGGTCTCCAGATATGAACCCTATCGAACATGCCTGGGATAGATTGAAAAGGGCTGTTTATGGACGACGTGATGCACCAGCCACTCTGAGCGTTCTACGCCGAATCGCTGTCGAGGAGTGGGAGAATCTGGAGAACAGTGCGTTGGTGAACTTGTGGACAGTATGCCACGACGAATACAGGCATGCATCAATGCAAGAGGATGTGCTACTGGGTATTAGAGGTACCGGTGTGTACATCAAAATCGACCACCGCCTCCGAAGGTCTGGCTGTATGATGATACAACATGCAATGTGTTGTTTTCATGAGCAATAAAAAGAGGAGAAATGATGTTGATGTTGATTTCTATTCCAATTTTCTGTACAGGGTCTGAAATTCTGGGAACCGAGGTGATGCACAACTTTTTTTTCGATGTGTGTATTTAGAAGACTGAAAGGTACAGGAGATGCTATTGGATTGCCGGAAACTGTAGTTGAGAGATACATTGAAAGAGAAGGGGAAGTTTATACACTTTTCATTGATTTGAAGAAGGCGTTTGATAGAGTACAGTGGAATAAATTAATGGACTTCATAAGAAGAATTCGGTCGAGTAGAGGGATTGAAGGCTGATTAAAAACCTATACCCTCTCGAGAAAATACGAGTACAGATTGAAAATGACATGACAGAGGAAAGCACAATTGGAATGGGAGTGCCGCTGTAACCTTCCCCTTCCTAATCGGTCTTTTGGATTGCAATATAAATGACCGTGTAAGCGTAATGAAATTTTACAATGAGTAATGCTATTGTTACCGAAGGAAAATATTGCCGATTTGTTGGAGGAAAGTGTACAACAGACCAATACTCGCTTGTTAATAAAGTAGGTGCGCCTACATCGACGCCATCATAAATGAGCACTGCGTCTGCGGGAGCGCCCGACAAATACTTCCATATTCTTTGGAGACACAAGCTGCTGTGTCCTCTCTCTGCCTACAGCGTGACACAGACGATCCATACATCTACATCAACATCTACATGGATACGCTGCAAATTACATTTAAGTGCCTGGCAGAGGATTCATCAAACCACCTTCACAATTCTCTATTATTCCAATCTCGTATAGCGCAGGGAAAGAACGAACTCCTATATCTCTCTGTGCGAGCTCTGATTTCCCTTATTTTATCGTGGTGATAATTTCTCCCTATTAGGTCGGTGTCAAAAAAGTATTTTCGCATTCGGAGGAGAAAGTTGGTGATTGGATTTTCGAGAGGAGATTCCGTCGAAACGAAAAACGTATTTGTTTTAACGATGTCTTGCCAAAATCCCGTAGCATTTCAGTAACACTCTTTCCCATAATTCGCGATAATAGAAAACGTGCTGCCCTTCTTTGCACTTTTTCGACGTACTCCGTCAGTCCTATCTGGTATGGATTCCACACCGCGCAGCAGTAATCTAAAAGAGGACGGATAAGCGTAGTGTAGGCAGTCTCCTTAGTAGGTCTGTTAAATTTTCTAAGTTGCCAATAAAGGATTGTAGCAATTACTACAGTCAAGAAGTGGGTTTTTGAACCCTATTACACTCGCTAAGCGGTTACGTTGTCATCAGAGAAAGCACTTACACATTCACAGCACAGAATAATATGTACACAGTAATGGCAGCAGAAACTTGAAATAAGGAAGATTAATTATATAACATTTTCTAAACCAACACTGAAGAGAAATAATGACTCCTAGTGAATTGCACTCGTTGTCTACATTACACTCTCCCGGACGGTAGCTGGTACAGAACAATTTGAAAATGCTTCCCACAATACGTAAGTAGGGAAAAATTATTTCAAGTAACCACTGATAGGGCAGAAGCAGGACCAGATGTTCAAGGAACTAATGCCTACAGATTTGGCGACGAAGATTACTTCATCTTTCGTCTGGGTATTCGCGGGATTATGCGCGTAAACGTACTAAGGAAATTCGAACTAGCTTTCACGTAAAAATTGCGAATGTTCGTCATCGCTATGCACATCGCTTTCAAAAAGATTTTGAAGATAATATCAGATTCGAAAATAGAGGCGTTTAATATAAATTTTTAGCGCTCTTTCCTGGAAGTACTGCGAGTAGACCTTGATAAACGGTACGAAAAAAGTACCCACAGTTAGGCTTCTGATAGTGGTTTGTGGAGTATAGGTTTATTTACGCCGCTTTTTTTAATGTATTACATCTACATAATGCCGAAGAGTTTGCTATCTGAAAGAGATATGTAGTCGACGTCACTGTCTTTTGGCCTGCTGATAGAACGCCACTGGCTACAGCAGTGATGCAATGTCTGCGAGTTAGGAGTTTGCAGGTTTTGATCGAACACGTGACTGAACGCGCGAAGTAAACCATTAATCAGTCACGCCAAGAAAACGAGAGAGATCACAAGGCTGTGATCATAAGCGCTTGCCTTCTTCATCTATTCTTTTTGTTCCGTTACTATGACGTGTTAAGGAAGTCACGTACTAGAGGGGTATTGTAGTGGAGGTCGCAAAAGTACTCCACACTTCGCCTCTTTCGCTCACAGACAACTCCGAGCTTTCTTGTAGCTTTATTTCCAACTGTGGACAGTAGATACAAAAAGAACAAATTCTTGCAAGTGGCGGATCCACGATGTGTGCTGAAGAGAGGACGGCGGCGCGGCTGACGAAGGCCGCACACGCGTGCCACACAGGCAGAGGGCAACGTAGGATAGGGCAGAGGAGACGGCACAGTAGCATAGGTAGCGGCAGCAGCAGCAGCAGCAGTGTACCGGCAGGAGGTGGGCTGCTACCGGTGGCGCGGCTTCCGCATTAAATATGGAGGCCGCTCGCCGCGGCCGCCCACCGCCCCTAGCTGCCTAGCCGGCTGGCTGCGCTCTTCACCTGCCCCTGCTGGCGCCTCGCGCCTTCTGCTGCACGCCGCAGCCAACCCTCTCCGGTCCTCTGTCCCCTGCCACGTGTATATTGTCTTATTCTTTGTGTATCTCTGAAAAAAAATCGCAGCACCAAGAAGGAGTTGTGCGACATAATTGAAAGCTGGTAGAGGTGTTTCTACAAATGAAAGATTATGTCTATTCAAACTCCGCGCCAGACGCATAAGAGAGACGCTAGTAGCACCACAACGGGGATGCGAATCAGGTTTGCTTTAAATGCACGCTGAAGCGGTCGAGAGCGTTAGTTACCTGTCAGATTGGACGTGGTGAGTTGATGTTAGTCAAGAACGCCTTCAAGGCGACAAAGACGCCATTATCAACACCTCACTGAATTTGAATAGGGTCTTGTAATATGTCTACAAGGAGCTGGATTTTCTTTTCTGTGATATTGCAGAAAAACGTGGCAGGAATATAGCCATTGTTCACGACTGCTGGTAGCGGTTCACGACTGCTGGTAGCGGTGGTCACGAGAATGTTCGGTTGGAGGAAGAGTGAGCTCCGGACCGCCACCAGGCACTACCGGGAAGGATCACCATCATGTCTGGCGTATGACTGTGGCGCGTCGTACTGCATCGGCAGCAGCAATCTGAGCAGCAGTTGGCACCACAGTCACACAACGAACTGTTGGATAACGGTTACTTCAAGAACAGCTCTAGCCGTAATGTGTATTCCACTGACCCCGAACCACCGCCATTTGCGGCTTCAGTAGTGTCAAGCGAGAGCCCATTGGAGGCAGACGCATCCTGACTGCAAATTTGTACCTCAGTCTGGTGATTCGACCTGTCACGCTGCCATTCATGAACAGCGTTCCAGGGGGTGTTTTCCTATAGCACAACGCTCGCCCACATACAGTGTTGTAACCCAACATGCTCTATAGCAGTGGTTCCTTAAATTTCTTAGAATATTACCCCTCAGTGCAATGAGACATTAGTTAGTACCCCCTCCCTTCGCCCTCTCCCCTGCCATCTCTTGCCCCCCTTCCTCACATTATCACCAACTTTAGTGCCTAACTAAACTGTACAACGAAAGACATTTCTTGGAACACTTTCATTTTTAAAATGATGAAAGATTAATGATATTTAGTTTGTGTGTGTGTGTGTGTGTGTGTGTGTGTGTGTGTGTGTGTGTGTGTTTGCGTGTGTGTGTTAGAGTGAACGACGAAGGAATTCGCGCTGCTTCGCAAGTCCTGCCCAAAACTCCTTCTCAGAAAAGAAAGCTAACTATCCGGAGTGAGGGTTCACATTTGTTACAAAACGTGTTCCCTCTGCATTACTCCTCACCGTTGAGGCAGTTGCTTTACGTGCACACTGCAACCACATAAAAAATCAATTATGTTCAAAATGGTTCAAATTGCTCTGAGCACTACGGGACTTAACATCTGAGGTCATCACTCCCCTAGAACTTAGAACTACTTAAACCTAACTAACCTAAGGACATCACACACATCCATGCCCGAGGCAGGATTCGAACCTGCGACGGTAGCTGTCGCGCGGTTCCAGACTTTAGCGCCTAGAACCGCTCGGCCACATCGGCTGGTCCAAAGAAATTCAAATGTGTACGCAATACTTACTGTTCGTAAATCACTTCATTGCGTCTCCCCTTGCTTCTAAAATGGCAGAAATTGGGCGACGTCAGGCTGTTAATGCTTTGTGTCTAACCAGTGTAATGATAATAATAATAAAACTGTATACAGCACTATAATAGCCCTTACGTAATTACTACGGTGTCGTCCTGTCAATTAATTCATTTATCTGTTTCGAAGCGAGTAATGAAGCAATTTCTAGACTTCTGCAGGTACTATCTACAACTTGAAGAAGACATTTTCATGAGATATTGAGCAATTGTTACGTGTATGTCTCACTTTTATCATCACCAATATACGGGACAAAGCACAACATGTGTGTGTAGTGGGTGGACTGTGTGAAGAACCCGTAACCTCCACCGCATTAATATTACTAATTGTGAAAAAGTAATTATTGATAACTTATATAATCAGTATTAGAGTCTTATAAAATTGTGATAACTAATATTCTTTTGAAAATGAATAAGTTTCGTGACCGAAAATGAGTCGAATAGTTTAGTTTTTACCCCTCACAAAATTTCATTTTACCCCTTAGGGGGTAATTACCCCCTTTGCTCTATAAAGTGTCAATGCGTTCCGTTGGCCTGATCTATCACTCGATGTGTCTCCAATCGATCTCTTACGGGACACGATCGGACGACAGCTTCATCCGTAAACAGTGTTAACCGTCTCTGTATTGACCGACGAAGTGCAATACGCATGGAACTCTATCACCAAACTGACATCCGGTACCTGTAAAACACAATGCATTTACTTTCTCATGCTTGCATTCAACATTCTGGCGGTCACATCAGTTATTAATGTTCCAGTATTTCAAATTTGCAACGGCTTATCTCGCGCTTACTGTAACTTGTGATCTTGCAATGTTAATCACTTAAATGCATTCTTGAAATTTCGTTACATTACATTAAATATTTTTGATGTTGCGATTTTTCCTCCATCAGTTTATCTTGCCTCAACAATTCGCCAGCTAAAGACAGTATTCACGGAAAGTGGATATTCTACCGACCAGATTAACGGGGCACTATCCGTTAAAACCAACACCAGGAGGTGACAAAAAATCGATAGCTTTCATTCCCTTGGTTTCTTTCAAGATATTAGAGTTCTTCGGAAATTTCAGGTGAAAGTGACTTTTCATCCAGTATCTTGGATTTCAGACATTTTGGTATTAATGAAGGACTTTTTTATATTGTGGAAGTCTGTTGTTCACAATGTGCCTCGTCATTATTGTATGGCTTACATGAGCCAAAACACACGCACTGTGGTAGGACACTGCACTGAACATCAAAGCTGCATTCGCCTCTTGCAGTGAACCAAGTCTGCTATTGCTGTCCGTAGGACATTCATTGGTATATGACAAAACAAGAATTTTCGTCACAGCAACATATTTTCCGGGCTCCGTCAGTAATGAGACCGTGGAATACGCATGGAGGAAAATCTGATGAATCAAATGGTTCAAATGGCTCTGAGCACTATGGGACTTAAATTCTGAGGTCATCAGTCCCCTAGAGCTTAGAACAACTTAAACCTAACTAACCTAAGGACATCACACATCCATGCCCGAGGCAGGATTCGAACCTGCGATCGTAATGGTCGTGCGGTTCCAGACTGAAGTGCCTAGAACCGCACGGCCACACCAGCTGGTTCTGATGAACCATGGTAGCAGGTGCCAGTTGGATAATGCGTTGAACCCCATCACTTCCGCAATTTGCTCTAAACGGGGACGACAGAGTGCGCCTCAACCCAGAGGACAGTTGAGTTCCGAAATTCCGGCAGCGAGGGCACTGCGCGGAATACACACGGCGCGCTACTAAATTGTGGACCGATGACCTCGCTGTATGATCCCCTCCTCCATATCAACCAACCAACTGAATTGTGGAATGGGGGGCCGGGCAGTTTTCGTCGGCCTTCGAGGGATCACCTGAGTATAACTGACGGGTCACCAGTCAAAATATCGTGCAGCGTACTGTACGAAGACCGACTGCAAGCTCGAAATTTCTTAGGTACCCTATGGTTATAGGTCTGCAGGGATACGAAGAATAAGTTTCTTTCATTTCCGTTTACAATGACAGAACGACAGAGTCAGAAGGGCTGTAAACTGGAGAAGCAAATAAGTACTGAGATCTGAAGACGGTAATCTCTGACCGAAACCCGTAGTCTGAGGACCGGAAGTTTTGTGACCATGGAGCCTTGGACGAAAAGAAATTTATTCTACTCTTTGTGGATCCCTGTTTTATTCGCGACTATGTCGCAGCTGTCCGCACAGCACCCGAAAGTCTTTCATTCGCATCCGTGGATATTAAAATACAGCGTATCTCTTCAACCCGTTCGGTTTGACGGAGCTCTTCACAAACCAAACTCGAATACTGCGACAGCACACAGACAGACGTATATATTCAGCATATCTGCGAAGAAAGACGCAACGTGAGATGGATACAGAGTTAGTACAAAGCGTACCGAGAACCATTTGTCGTGAATCTCAAACTATTTCGCCACTCACCATGAAACTAACATGAGTTTCCGCCCCATCCAGATCATATCCTGGGTCTAATCTTGTGTACATCGTGTTTTAACCTCAGAGTGATTAATTATTGTTGAGGATGTTTGCAGGTACACCGGCGGATAACGGTATCGACAGCGCTATCGTCTGAAATATTAATACTGCTGCGGTATCTGCATCCATGCATATCTCTAGCGGCAGTGCATTACTCAAGATATACTTAGAGTGAAATTTTGATTCCTCCGGGTTATTACCTCAAAAGCTTTTTTTTTTTGGCTCATTCAAGCGTCATTTTTCCGGGTAGTCTACTCCGGCGGCGATCTGAAACAAAGACAAGAAAGTTGCATGACTACACTGGAGGAATAATTGATGTCCGCCAGCGGACGTGGCCACCTGATCGCGTTCCGGAGTTGCACTCTAGTGCTGAGGCTGCAGATGTGTCGGTCCTGTGACCGTCTAGATTTTCCTTACTCAGTGGCCGATCTCCTTGAAGTTTGCTGAGGTAATGCACTCCGTCTGTCTGGTGGAATCTGCAAGCTCTCTACCGCTAAAATTTCACGATTCAATTAATTTTGGGCAAGCGGACTGTTTAATCAGTAGTAGTATAGCTCAGATCCGTTGGTTGTGTTCGCTTTTAACAATGACCGCGTTGCCTTAGTAATACAACCCCAGTCAAAGTCGTTATTGCGAGTACGAACTATTAAGTAATGGACGAGTGTTTAAAAATAACGTATCAAGCTCCACGACACTTTGGAATTCATTATGAAATATCAATAACTAACTCTTACACGCTCACTGTTGAAATCACAGTTCTACCTCTCATACACGTAAATCCATTACCAGCGATAAGTCTTCCAGTTATTTGTAATACTTACAGTAAGATACATATGTGTAAATCACTTGCGATATAATTTCACCTCTCCCCTGGTAACTAACTGTGATGCATCCACTGTCATGTCTTTAATGCGACCACACAGTCCGATTTCAAATTCCACGCTGTTGACTGTAACATTCCTTTGATCCATACTAGCCGTACTGCAGTTCAGAGCGAACCGACAGCGGAAGAAAGAGTGCACCGCTCTTGCTAATGTGGGCAGTACGCTTACAAGAGCCACCGAGGGAGGTGTAAAGCGAGTATGAGATCTCGATTTTGCACTTTATGCAGGCGGTCAATCTGAATATGGTCCTCTTTGCCACAGGCTACTGCTGCATTTTCGCGAACGAATCGCAGCAGCTTCTTTCGCAGGACAACTCCAAGCTCTTGTGGAAGTGTTGGCATCGGATTTGGTTGCGGTAAGGGCTAGTGCAGCCTGCCTCGCGTTCTTCGACATGACTTAAAAAGTTACACGCCAGATATTTGACCGTGCCTCCGCACTTCACGGCTGCACCAATGATGTCTGTTTGCCGTAAGTTACTTGGCCGCGAAGAATGTTTGGCTTAGCTGCATCGAAGACCAGCCTCCGCTTTGGCGTCTGATCGTTTACAGTAGTAGTCTGAAGTCGTTTATTATCTTAGTTCCCTTACACAGACATTTCTGTTAACGTCGTCACAAATACACTGCAAACCATTGCATAGTTTCCAGTCGAGGGTATTTCATAGCTTTTCCTCCCTACACCGCCCTATTGGATATACGAGAGAGACAAGAATGACTATGGCGTCTGCCTGCCTCCGCATGTCCCCAAATCCGCCTTTTCTTCTTCTTAGACTCCTGTCGCTGCGTTTACGATAGAGACGATTGAACAGGTACGAATGGTGGTGGGACCCGTTTCCTTGAGGTGTTTCTTGATCCGTAGTGCACGCTCTTGGGTCTTGAATGTGTATAAAGTGTATGAAGAGCTTGATGCATGTTTTGAGACGAAAAAACGCTCCTTTGTCGCAAATTAGGTGGTAGTGATCCGAAGGGTTGTTTTAACATTCGCGTTCATCTTGTCTCCTTTTCCGTTGTACGGTATAGTTCGAAATTATTTTTCTGTGTACAACTAAATGTATTGTAGTTTAGAAGCAAGATGAGCTCAGTTGTTGCACAATTTGTACAATAATTAATTGCTATCCGTTGTAACAGGGGCTAGGTGGGTAAGAGTCAGGCCACAAACTTCAAGATTCGGTACTCGATCCTCACTATCTAGGATTTCTTTTTCTTTGGCTTCTTGCGTCTTTCATAACTAGGAATGATTTGCATGTTTGAAACTGCTAAGTGCCATCATTGTTCCTTTAGGTGCACCTGCAACAGTTCGAAGGAAAACAAGACGTACAACCTGCAACAGGAACATCCCCAATAAAGCACTGTGGGGTTCCAAATAAGCGTTCCAACTGAAAACAGCTTTAGTTTAGTTGATAGTTGTCAGGGACCACACTTTGCCCAAGCAAGTGGTAAAAATGGAACGTGTGTATCTTTTATAATCTTTGATATACTTGCTACTGCAGAAGTTCACATATTTTTGTGCTGTATTCGTGACTTGTGTTGGAAAGTAGGAATTAAATGAAGTAAC
The DNA here is from genome assembly GCF_023897955.1 of Schistocerca gregaria. Taxonomy (NCBI): domain Eukaryota; kingdom Metazoa; phylum Arthropoda; class Insecta; order Orthoptera; family Acrididae; genus Schistocerca; species Schistocerca gregaria. Next base: position 520,731,727 of record NC_064924.1, read on the forward strand.
AAATTATTTCGTCGTCAGTGTTGCCCGTCTAGTTGACGCTTCCAGTCGTACTGCTGCTTAATTTCATCACTTGCTGCTCCTAAGAAATCGTACCCGGCTACTCTCCGATGTGGATCCCGAGGAAAGATACGTTTTTACGACACTGAGGCACTCACGCGAGCACGGCTTTTGGAGAAAAGTGCGCGACGTGTGGATTTGGTGCAGCGTGCGGCAACTTCCGTGACGCAGCGCGCCTTGGGCGGCCAACGGTATTCGGCTGCGTGTGACGTTGCCAAACCAGATTCCGGCATGGCGGCCAATGGCCCGCTCCGCTGCGAAAGCCGTGTCCGAGGTCATCGCGGCGCGCGCGCAGCGCGGCCCGGCGCGGCCCGCCCCACTGGCGCGCCGGCTCCCGAACCTGCGCTCGCAGCCTCCAGCGCCTCTCAGCTCGTGCCGGGTGTGCCCCTCTCCGGCTAATCCCGTCTCCACCGCAGTCTCGGGAGGTGTGCTGCTTTTCGTGGCCGACCATGAACGTGCGCAGTAGAATGTGTCTTCCGGAACCGAAGAACGCGTTCCCACCTCTCGCCGTACGAGGGTGCGCAACGCAACCAGGAACACTATCGAGCATGGTCGGATTGGTGGTACAGGAGTTTAGTTCAGTTCCTTCTATGTATTGTCCTAGTTTGACAGAGCTGTGTTCCTTGGCAGTGACACATTATGCGAAAGCTACTTTCTTCCTTAAGTTTTGCATACCAAAACTAGCGACCCGCCCCGGATTCGCAGGGTACCTATGGCTGGACGACTCGTTCGTAAAATGTTGAGATATACATAGACCTGCTTCCTGAATCTGTCCATTAGTGAGAACCCTACAGTATTTTCTGACATCAACCATAATATGCAGAAAGATAGACACGGTGGGGGGCTTTAATTTATAATATGTGGAATGGGCAAATTACGCCCCAAGGAATTTCTAGAAAAACACTCACATGGAACAACTTGATCCCAAGGCTGTTCAACAGCATTCACCGTTTAATTTCAAACCAGTATATATATATAGTCATAACGATTCAGAAAAGAACAGTTTAATTAAACAATTAAGCAGTTAAAAGAAGTTTACTTTAAACCATTCATTGATCCAGAATTTGCCTTACCAATCTCAAGACTATGTACTGTGACTCTAATTGATAAATCAAAATCAATGTTCACAGATTCACTAATGGTCAAAATAAAACTGTACATTAGAATTTTATTAAAAAAAAGGCAAATCAGATTCATTGCCATAGGTAACCAGTCCCTTAACCACTTAAGAAAATTAACTCGATCACTATTACAGGAATAATTAACATTTTATCAGTAATATTGCCTTAGTGAAATAAAAGTGAGAATAATATATAATTAAATGAAGACTAGGCCTACAAAAACTGTTGATCAGTACAATAACAGATCAAATGCAAGAACATCAAACAGTACAGTAATGAACTTTTTGGTGAATTAAAAAGAAATAAGTTTCAGTTATTATATGAAATATTTTCCACCGCAATGAACAGTAACTTAACTGTGCCAATTAGTTGAGTGAACTAGTTGTAACAGGTACAACATACAGACAAATCCCGACGCAGGCAAGTATATTACAACTAGGATTCGAGACAGACATAGGACACAAAAACTCGTTAGTTGAGATAGAAGAGGGAAAACTCGCGGTAACAACACAGAGCTAGAGGCCAAATTTGAGCTACAGCATGAATATTAAATTTTCTCTAGCAGAACCCTGCACCACGCCACTAAGCTTGGTGCTGACAGAAATTTAAACACCTGCCCTAAATACCTGGGTCTTACTATCTTGAAACCTGAATAATATGAACAAGCTTACAAACACGATAAAATGCAATTAATCTGCTGACTAAACAGCGCAAGAATTTCACAGAAGCCACCCTCAGTGGCGCTCGCTTCCTCGTAAACAGTATTGCCGAAGCTCGGTGCGCTCGCCTCACTGATGCTACCCAAATCTCCCTCGCTTCGCTTACCTCCTGACCCCGGAGCGCCACCTAGCTACACGGTGCCGAAGCGAACCGAAGATAAGCGATGCATCGACTCGAAACGAGCCGCCAAAGCTTTATATTTATAGATGTGTCACTTGTATTATAATGAGGCATCCAGACTAATACTCTTTGTAGACTTGTTATCTCACGCAAATGCTAGCTAATCTTCATACAATTGAAGGGGTCGGTGGGAAAAGTGGTAACCGTCAAATTAATAAGAAATAATCTGATCACCTTATCTGTTGTGTCTGAATGGGCCAATTGCTGGTAATCAATAACTTCATACATACCGCAAGAAAATGCTGTCTAGTATATCAATTACAACAAAAGTGTATCTGTGCTGTTATCTTAGAATTTAACTAAACGTATAACATACAGAACGCAAAATACGTTCTTGTGTGTTAGCACAAAGGGACTGATGACCTCAAAAGTTTAGTATCATAGTGCCCAGAGCCATTTGAACCATATTTTCGTGTTAGCACTTTCTTCCACCGACCCCTTCGGTTTGATTGTGTTGCATATTGTCTTATATTTTGTGATGAAGTGAAATAAATGACCTGTTTTTCCACTGTGTGACGTAAACACAAATCTGGAGAAATGGGGTTTTCATGAAACCAATAAATAAAATTTAAAAACCTTCATGTTCTGTGGATCACACTTCAGAAAACACTGATGCAATGGTAAAACGAATCTCACGTAACGTTTATGGTTTTGAGCTTGTGAGATCTCTGCGGCATGCAGTAGTGCCGTCAGCAGCAAGTGAAAGAATGAAGGTGTTTGTTTTAAAGTTGGCCACTCGTGTAAATAGATTGTCGAAGGGTTCAGGAGCGTAAATTTTCTATCAAATCAACAGAAAAGGAAGAAAAGGACGTCAGTGAGTTGCTTTGTATGGCGTCTGTATATGTAGACTGAGACTTATAAGTAACACGAAACAAAATTCTTATCGATAGTTTTTAATTAGAAAAGAGAGAGAGACAGCGCTTGGGAATATGCAGTGACAGGTGAAAATTTCGTGCCCTACTGGAACTCTGGCCCGTTTTTCTTTCTTATTCCGAGCAGTTGCCCTAAAACAGTAGGCCATCTGAGCACCTGAGCACTGCCAGTCACGTGTCCACATACGATTTCGGAGGATTATTACCAGAATTTGGGCCACGGGGCGTGGTGGTGTCACAACTGTTCGGGGAACGGACGCGACGGAGGTCCGTGGCTTACCACGTCACACGGTGGCGGCGGCGGGCATGAACGTACTATGTGGAATGGAGTGAAACAAAGGCATCGCTGGCTTGAAGTCAAAGAAGATTCGGTGACATGAAATTATAATATACTGTACATAAGTGCAGCGCATTGTCAAAGCCATTGACGTTTTCAATCAATCTGCAGCATGTCACACGCATTTTGTACAAGTGACTTTGATTTACTCATATATTCAGCCGCCGTGGCATGACTCATTTTCGGATCTTTGGGGTGGCTGCAGAGAAAAACAGCCCCGACAAGCGACGCGTAAGCTGCACTCATACCTCGTCTTGTGTATCTCAGTAAAGAATTCAAAGTAAACTAATGCCTAATGGGCATTCCATGAAGGACAAAGGTCCCCTCTATGTGGCTGTGAAAGAACTAAGGCGATATCTTTTATCGTCCATGTATAATGCCGACCATGCTCTTTCTGAACAGACTGTAGTGCAACGAGCAGTAGACAGCTGATATCAAAGGCATAGACCGATAGACAGCCCTATCAGTATTCCTGTTGGCCCGCATACAAGAGTCAGCATCATCAGCGCAGAGTAGGCGCCGAATGTGGAGTCGGGTTGGGGAGGGGGGGGGGGGGGGGAGGAGAGAAAAGTCGCAGTCTGTTCCAGTCCAGCCACCCCCCACCCCCCTCTCCACCAAATTTAACATGCCATCAGTCGCACTTTTAATGTGCCACACGGCCTATATTATAAAAATAATTATAATAAAATATATAAAACGTTTTAAAATAATAATAACTAGTTTGTATTAGTGCTATGTATATCGCTTTATCGCAACTTCCAAGGAACTGCAGTTCAGAGAAATATGACTTCTGGGAAGTGTTCGTCCGAACATATTAGAAGTATATGTATCTTACAATTAATTTCAGAACGATAAAAGCTTCATACTCTCATAACTTAGCCATCATAAAAATTTGCAAGCTATAAAATTGAAGTGTGCATTCATGTGTACCAATATTTGAATTAGCAGTACGATTGTGGACACAGGTCTGTACACCGTGGCTGTGTGAGGTGTGAGTGATGAGTTTGTTGTTTTGTTCAGTCATTTCTGACTACGTTCAAAGAAGTTAGTGCTTTTTGTCCCCATAGTAAGGATATATGTATATGCGTGTGTCTGGCGGGAGGGGGAGGGGAGGAGGGTTCTTGTCCTTCCTGCCTCGGCTCACTTAATGTCCTGTAGTTTACTAGTCGTAGCCGTGAACTGTCGATTTGAGTCGGATTTGTTGTCGGTAGCAGAGACGGTAAGCCCAAGGCCTCACAATCCCGTAAGTGGTCTCCTGTGAACATCAGACAATTTTAGTCTCCTCGGCGGCCATTGTCATGGTGAACTAATGCGCCTTTGGTTGTAAAACGTCTTTCTTTGGAGTTATGTCACAAACATATCGTCTCAATTAAGTATGTAACTACAAGATAGCAATTTCATCGATGAACAAACAGCAACTACCCACTGTTTACGTATTTCTTTTTTCGCATGGTACTACAAGAGTTTTGCCATCACTTTTTGTTCACAGCTAAATGCAGCTGATTACGTAAGCATGACTGCGAATTGTACCTCCAAATTTTTGAAGTAAAACGTATTTACCATCACGTGATTTTTCCTGTGTCTGGTACACTACATTATTACCGATTCGTGCTGTATGCATTATACAGGTGAACCCTGATACCTGACTGTGTGGTGTCCTTACAGCTATTTCACAGCACCACAAAATGAAACGTTTTCAGCCTCCTGTCCACCCGTACGGTCAAAATTAGTAGTTGTTGTTAAAAAAGAAATGTACAGTCAGTTAAGATGACTGGAAGATTCTAAACATATCTCAGATACATGTCAAAAATAATATCGGTTCCTATCCGGAATTTATTCGTGCAATTAACAATCCATCAGTTAATACATAATTTTTGATATTTGGCCATTCAAGACACTATACACTTTCAGTTTCCAGACTCCTACCACCACAATGACGCCGAGCCGAAGATTCAAAATATCCCCTGCGTGCGGCGCTCTCGGAGAATGTGGTTACGTTTACAAGATCTTTGGGTCTACATCTACAGCTACATTTATACTCTGCAAATCACCGTACGGTGCGTGGCGGACGGTACCATGTAACTCTACTGGTCATTTTCTTTTCTGTTCCAGTCGCAGATAGCGCGAAGGAAAAACGACTGTCTGTATGTCTCCGTATGAGCCGTAATTTCTCGTATCTTATCTTCGTGGTCCTTACGCGAAGTGCATGTTGGCGGCGTTAAAACATTTCTTCAGTTAGCTTCAATTGTTCTCTAAATTTTCTCAATAGTATTCCTCAAAAAGAACTTCATTTTCATTCACGGATTCCCATTTGAGTTCCCGACGTATAGCTGTAATACTAATGTGTTGTTCCAAACTACCGGTAGCACATCTAGCAGCCTGTCTCTGAATTGCTTCGATGCCTTCCTTCAGTCCTACGTGCTGCAGATCCGAGACACTTGAGCAACACTCGAGAATAGTGCGGTCCAGCGTTCTACATTCGGTCTACTTTACAGGTGAACCACACTTTTCCAAAATTCTGCCAACGAACCGAAGTCGACCATACGCCTTCCCTACCAGAAACCTCACATGTCCTTACATTTCATATCACTTTGCAACGTTACGCCCTGATATTTAAACGACGTTACTACGTCAAGCAGGACACTACTAATGCTCTGTCCAAACATTACGGGATTCTTTTCCTCTTCTCATCTTTATTAACTTACATTTTTCCACGTTTAGAGATAGCTGCCATTCATCACACCAATTAGAAATTTTGTCTAGGTCATCTTGTATCGACTTACAATCACTTGTCTTACCTTCCTGTACACCATAGCATCATCAGCAAATAACAGCAGTTAACTGCCCAACCTGTCCTCCAAATCATTTATGTATATATGCATGGTGGTCCATTGATCGTAACCGGGCCAAATATCTCACGAAATAAGCGTCTAACGAAAAAACTACAAAGAACAAAACTCGCCTAGCTTGAAGGGGGACCAGATCGTGCTATGGTTGGTCCGCTAGACGGCGCTGCCATAGGTCAATCGGATATCAACTGTGTTTTTTTTAAATAGGAACCCCCATTTTTATTACATTTTCATGTTGTACGTAAAGAAATATGAATGTTTCAGCTGGACCAGTTTTTTCGCTTTGTGATAGAAGGCGCTGTAATAGTCACAAACATATGGCTCACAATTTTAGGCGAACAGTTGGTAACAGATAGGTTTTTAAAATTAAAATACAGACGTAGGTACGTTTCAACATTTTATTTCGGTTGGTCCAATGTGATACATGTACCTTTGTGAACTTATCATTTCTGAGAACGCATGCTGTTACAGCGTTATTACCTGTAAATACCACATTAATGCAATAAATGCTCAAAATGATGTCCGTCAACCTCAATGCATTTGGCAAGACGTGTAACGTTCTCTCAACAGCGAGTAGTTCGCCTTCCATAATGTTCGCACATGCATTGAGAATGCGCTGACGCATGTTGTCAGGCGTTGTCGGTGGATCACGATAGCAAATATCCTTCAACTTTCCCCACAGAAATAAATCCGGGGTCATCAGATCCGGTGAACGTGCGGGCCATGGCATGGTGCTTCGTCGACCAATTCACCTGTCATGAAAAATGCTATTCAATACCGCTTCAACCGCACGCGAGCTATGTGCCGGATATCGATCATGTTGTAAGTACATCGCCATTCTGTCATGCAGTGAAAGATCTTGTAGTAACATCGGTAGAACAATTCGCAGAAAATCAGCATACATTGCACCATTTAGATTGCCATCGATAAAATAGGGACCAATTATCCTTCCTCCCATAATGCAGCACCATACATTAACCCGCCAAGGTCGCTGATGTTCCACTTGTCGCATCCATCGTGGATTTTCCGTTTCCCAATAGTGCATATTATGCCGGTTTACGTTACCGCTGTTGGTGAATTTCTCTTGTGCCCGGTGGCAGAACAGTACATGACGTTCAAAGTCGTCGCCTGGTACGGGTGCAATCGATGTTGATGTAGCATTCTCAACAACGACCTGTTTGAGGTTCCCGATTATCGCGCAGTTTGTCTGCTACTGATGTGCGGATTAGCCGCAACAGCAGCTAAAACACCTACTTGGGCATTATCATTTGTTGTAGGTCGTGGTTGACGTTTCACATGTGGCTGAACACTTCCTGTTTCCTTAAATAACGTAACTATCCGGCGACCGGTCCTGACACTTGGATGATGTCGTCCAGGATACGCCCGTTGGGCATTTTGATCACTATAGCCATACATCAACACGATATAGAGCTTTTCCGCAATTGGTAAACGGTCTATTTTAACACAGGTAATGTATCACGAAGCAAATATCGTCCGCACTGGTGGATTGTTGCGTGATACCACGTACTTATACGCTTGTGACTATTACAGCGCCGTCTATCACAAAGCGAAAAATGTGGTCCAACTAAAACATTCATATTTCTTTACGTAATACACGAATATGTAATAAAAATGAGGGTTGCTATTTAGAAAAACGAAGTTGATATCCGTTTGACCTATGGCAGCGCCGTCATGCGCGCCAACCATAGCGCCATCTGGTTTCCTCCTTCAAGCTAGACGAGTTCCGTTCTTTGTAGTTTTTTCGTTTGATGCTTATTTCGAGAGATATTTGGCCCGGTCACTATCAATGGACCACCCTGTATATAACAACAGCGGTCCCGTCACACTTTCTTTCCCTAGGGCACTGCTGACAATAGGCTTGTCTCTGATGAACACTCGCCGTCGAGGACAACATACTGTGACTTAAAAAGTCTTCGAGCCACTCATGCATGTACCTTCGTTAACAACCTGCGATGGGGCACCGTGTGAAGTGAAACCTAGAAATACGGAATCTGTCTCTTGCACTGATACGAGAGGTCGCAGTGTATCGTTGGGTTTCACACGAGCGATGCTTTCTAAAAGCTTTCGTGAACATAAGCTTGTCGGTCTCAACAACTGGACGCCTTTATGTGGGTGGAACGTTGTCTGCAGGCCGTCAGCACGTAACCACATCCACATGGGCAGGAAACTGAAAAGTAGCTTTCATTTTTAAGAATTCCTTGCCATTTTCGAGACTCTTAGTTTTCATGGTAATTTACCCTAGAAATTTATATATGTAAATATTTAACTCTTGAAAGAAATTATTCTCGCCACTCTGCAACCTAACCCCATTCCTTTTTGGACTCGTGCCTGGCGTGGATGTCAGGATGTGACAGTATGAAACTGCCACAAAGTTGTTGTTTAGAGTTTGAGAACTGTATAGTGTTATTTGAATAAGTGGTAGAAAGTTGTGTGGTAGCTAAAGGCCCCCAGGAAACACGGCGCACAGCTCGCAGTGCGAGCGATGCGTCCTCGGAGTAGGTGGCAGAGGAAGGGCTGCCGCGCCCCGGCGGTTCAACGCCTCGGGTTTTTGGTGGGCGGCTGGGCGCGCGCTCCCCCGTTACTTCCGGTCGGATCTGGGCTCCCCTCGCCGCCGTCAGCTGGCTCCAGCTCCAGCTCCAGCGCCAGCGGCCACGTGTACCGTGTCTCCCCACTCTGCTCTCAGCTGATTCCAGTCAGCGCGTCGCAGCCAGACGAGGGGCGGCAGAGGGGGCGTGCGGCGGCCTGCGGCTGCTTCTGCTTGTGCTTCTGCGTCGCCTTCGCCGGCCCTCACCCGACACTTTCGCGGGGGACCGCGCTTCCTCCCCAAAAAACAGCCGGCGCGCGCGTCCGCATCCGCCGCGAGGGGTTGTGGGCGACGGAAGCGCCTCGCGCACGCCGAGTTCGTTGAACCTGTCCCGGCGTCGGGGAGACATGCTCCGCTTCTAAGGCAGAGAAACCCTTCTGCTCGGAATTAGAGATGTGGCAGGGCTGGGACCTGCTGATTGAGTTACAAATTGTAATAATCGATACATTTTTTTAGTGACAAGCTCGGCAATTTCTCTCGTAAAATTTACTTGGGCTCAAGTAACAAATAGCTTAAATGCTTACAGTTATGCTAGAAAAATAACTCATCAATAACTGCAAAGAAAAAGCCCACGAGCGATTTAATTCCGCGTCTCAAGAACAACTGTTAAAAACCAGAATATTTTCAAAATGCAAGTCAGTGGTAGCGAAATGAATATTTGGAACAGAGCTTCAAAATAATTAAGGGAACTGACAAAACATCAAGCATCCAAGAGCGATAGCCTCCTATCGGGAAAGAGCTTCGATGCTTCCGGATTTGGATTCCAGACAGTCTTGCTCAGACTTGGCTCCCATTAAACTGAGAGGTGGTATGAGCCCCCTCTCATATTTCTATCTTACTCTGAGTAATTCGATTTTCCTCTCTAATTGCATCTACATCTACATGACTACTCTGCAATTCACATTTAAGTGCTTGGCAGAGGGTTCATCGAACCACAATCATACTATCTCTCTACTATTCCACTCCCTAACAGCGAGCGGGAAAAACGAACACCTAAACCTTTCTGTTCGAGCTCTGATTTCTCTTATTTTATTTTGATGATCATTCCTACCTATGTAGGTTGGGCTCAACAAAATATTTTCGCATTCGGAAGAGAAAGTTGGTGACTGAAATTTCGTAAAAAGGTCTCGCCGCGACGAAAAACGTCTATGCTGTAATGACTTCCATCCCAACTTGTGTATCATATCTGCCACACTCTCTCCCCTATAACGCGATAGTACAAAACGAGCTGCCCTTTTTTGCACCCTTTCGATGTCCTCCGTCAATCCCACCTGGTAAGGATCCCACACCGCGCAGCAATATTCTAACAGAGGACGAACGAGTGTAGTGTAAGCTGTCTCTTTAGTGGACTTGTTGCATCTTCTAAGTATCTTGCCAATGAAACGCAACCTTTGGCCCGCCTTCCCGACAATATTATCTGTGTGGTCCTTCCAACTGAAGTTGTTCGTAATTTTAACACCCAGGTACTTAGTTGAATTGACAGCCTTGAGAATTGTACTATTTATCGAGTAATCGAATTCCAACGGATTTCTTTTGGAACTCATGTGGATGATCTCACACTTCTCGTTATTTAGCGTCAACTGCCACCTGACACACCATACAGCAATCTTTTCTAAATCGCTTTGCAGCTGATACTGGTCTTCGGATGACCTTACTAGACGGTAAATTACAGCATCATCTGCGAACAGTCTAAGAGAACTGCTCAGATTGTCACCCAGGTCATTTATATAGATCAGGAACAGTAGAGGACCCAGGACGCTTCCCTGGGGAACACCTGATATCACTTCAGTTTTACTCGATGATTTGCCGTCTATTACTACGAACTGCGATCTTCCTGACAGGAAATCACGAATCCAGTCGCACAACTGAGACGATACCCCATAGCTCCGCAGCTTGATTAGAAGTCGCTTGTGAGGAACGGTGTCAAAAGCTTTCCGGAAATCTAGAAATACGGAATCAACTTGAGATCCCCTGTCGATAGTGGCCATTACTTCGTGCGAATAAAGAGCTAGCTGCGTTGCACAAGAGCGATGTTTTCTGAAGCCATGTACGCGGTGAAAAGTTGATATTCCTTCACACGCAGACTTCCCACGCAGTGTCTCTCGTCACGCGGGTGGTCCGGTGACAGGCGGGCTCTGCTGAGCTTGTAAGGGTTAAGCCGATGGGTGTGAGGGAGTCGAGTGGATGGTTTCCAGCCGCCGACATTGTCATAAGAACGGGAGCGACACGCCCACAGGGGCCTGAAGGAGCAGCTGGGCTAGAGATTCCGTTACTTCGCGGAAACTTAGCGAAAACACTTTCTGGCGGGCTACCAGCGAGGCGTGGGAATGACTTGTGTTCCCAGGCAGTCATGGCGGGCAAATTCCCGCGTTTTCTGCAAAATCGTAACTGTGATTCGCTTGCTCAGGACATAGCTCCGTGACGTAGCAAAATCGGCGCAGAAATTGGCGCCAAGAATCTCCATTGGTAGTCGGCTCTCGCCTTTCGGTCGGGGTAGGTTACAAGACTGAGCTCTCGCTGCTCTGGGCAGCCTGCCTTCCGTTGGCTGTCTAATATACTTTCATTTAATTGTAACTGTTGTTTTCTATTTTGAGTTTATCCATAATAAATCAAGTTGTTATTTTGGACAGAACTTTCATTATGTTAATCGGTAGATCAGTCCTTCCATTTCTCACTATGTTAATGAAACTTCCCTTTATCAATTAATTTCTATCAAATTAAACTATTGCAGGTGCCAAAATTTCTTCTACTCCACTTGCAGGGTCGATTACAGTCAGTTCGCGTTTCTTCTTAATCCATGTGCAGCTGCAAAAGTCGGAGTTAGAAAAGGGGGGGGGGGGGCTTAGAGCATCTTTTCCAAATGAAGATTCTAGAAGAATTTAGTGTGAAATACACTGCTAGCTCCGGCACGTCGCAAAACGTCCACCTGATTTTGCTCCACATGCGGACTGGTAACATAAAAAAAATCGGCTAAACAGTCAATCATTATCCGCACATATAGTTTACATCAAAATTATCCAGTCCTCAAAGGTTCACTTGAAACGAATACAAGACACAAGAACGTGTTAACATCAGTTTACATGAATTTAAACGATCATTCACTGCGGCATGTTTCGTGGTTACTAACGGCAAGTTCATCTCATAATACAGGTTACAAAAGTTTCCAGCGAGCTAAAATAGTTCGGTCACTGTAGCTAAGCAAGGACACAATTAGCAAAATATTAGCTTACAGTACCAGATCGAAACAAAATCTTTCTAGGTACATGGTAACCGTATTTACTTGCGAGTCGAACCACATATAAAATCGTACAAAACTGCGTTCTTTTTAGAGTTTTTGAGTCCGTGGGTGGGAATCCGATGTCAGAGCTACAAAATTCAAAATAGCGGATCCAATTTCGTGGATCAAAAATCATAAATTTAGCGGATTCGAGTAAAACTTCGGGAATAAAGTATTGTGAGACTGCTGGTTACGAATCAGAAGTCAGAAATACCGTACTAAAATGTTTCATTCAGTATTTGACATTTCTAAATCGATATAATAGTCTCATTCGTCGCTTGTGCCATTATTGCTTCCAGAAGGATCGCAGTCTGCTTCTTCACTGGGGGATGGTTCGAAAAACAGATCTTTTATGTCAAATGGCAAACAGATCTTCTTGGATTGTCACGTTGCGAAGTCTCGAGATGAATGGATCCGAAGAAGGCAGAAGCTGATGGAATACAACATGCATCGTTTTCTCTGAAGAATATTTGCGTGTGAAATCTTCTCGGTAACGCCGGGTGTCCTTAGTCGGAGCTTCCTGCATATGTTGAGATAGCCGACTAATCGGCAGCGGAGGAGCTTCGGTTATATAATATCCGTGCATAAAAACTATGTGGACTGACATCAGTATCGGACATTATTACTGAATACTGTGAGTCCTGAGAAGTTGGTACTCTACTTTCGAGGAATATACATATATTTTCAGAATTCTTGATGGATATGTTTTAGTTATGCAATTCTCTGTATAAAATTTGAATAAGTCTGCAGCATTTCGCGGAAAAGGAACAATATTACTCCAGAAAATTTAACTCGTGCGAAAGAATTATGTGCCAGTTTGCAATAAAAATTCTAATGAAAATTTCGAATAGCTCTCCAAGAAAAATACCGAAAATTCCAAAGATATTTTTGTGTGTGAAGAAAAGTGTCCGTCCGCTAAAATCGTGCAAATACGTGCACGCAGATACATTTGAACTCGTTAACTAAAGTATTAAAGTAGTAGGAGAGCCATCTAAAACAGTGGAGCCATGCAGAGGAGATTTTTTAGCCAACGATTTCGGATGATATCGGTAGTAGTTTACTTTTAAGTCAATATAAGTCATTAAAACGGTTAAAAATGTCATAAACAATCATTCTGCAGTGCCAACCATCTCTTATTTTATCCTGACAACTAGGCAATGTCTGAAAAATTTTTCGTCGTCCAATTCACTGTTTACCGCCAACTGGCACGGCACATATCGCACCGACTTGAGACTGGGATGACACCGGAAGTAGGCACTACTGCAATCCACACAAGACTTCGCTTGACTTAAGTCGGAAGGCGCATCTTTTTTTCCGTTCTGTGCAGGTTTTAAAGCGAGCTGACCCAGTGTGCTCCATGACGTGCCGTGTCCCAAATTGCAGCCACAGCCGCCCATTCGACCCCAGCGAGCCACGCCTTCCGGAACGCGACGCGTGCGCTCTGTCTGGCAGGAGCGGCACGGGACTGGGCCCGCCTCCGCCCGCCGCTGTCGCCTCTCGCAGTGCCGCACTCGATACACTTCTAGCTGTACAAGAAAATAGGTGTTCATTGCCAAATATTAAACCTTGCAGTGGCTCACAAAGGAGTTCAGTACGCATCAACAATTTTTTTTTTTTGATCATTTGCCCAATAACAAAATGTGTAGCAGGTGGCAAGACAAGTTTTAAATCTAACCAAAAATCATTTGTCCTCGAAAACTCCTTCAGTTTCACAGACGAATTTTATGTAAACTTTGGTAGCCTGAGAAAAAGAAAGAAAACTAGTTTTACGTGTAGTTTCAATATGACGTGTTTATTAATGTTTCAAAATGATTCAAACGGTTCTAAGCACTATGGGACTTAACATCTGAGGCCATCAGTCCACTAGACTTAGAACTACTTGAACCTAACTAACCTAAGGAAATAAGGACGTCACACACATCCATGCCCGACGCAGCAGCGCGGTTCCGGACTAAAGCGCCTAGAACCGCTATTAATGTTAGGCCAGTGTGCCATTTACGAACTTTTAAATGACCAACATGTAACCATCGACTGAAACTAATCATGTATATGTATCCCGTAAACTGACGTGTACCACTTAATTTCGATAAAAAGTTTGACAAATCATCTATGGAACATTAATAAAACAATCAACTCGATCGCTTTCAAAACTCGGTTTTTCTGTGCGTCTAGGCGTACCATGCTTCATCTCAAATGTCTGAGGAGAACGAATCGCTCCGTGTCAGTAAAATTAAAAATGGGGTTGCAGCGTGCTCCCTTTCAAACTCTCACAAGGCCATGTAGTACTTAGGGTAAATGTCCACATATCAACTTCATAAAGCAATATGATGGATTCATCAAAAATACCTAAAAAAAAATTGCCTTTGGAGATTTCAGAGTGCAGTCAAGAACTTCCTAACAGAGCCGTCTCCAGCTGTGTGCGTAGCGTTCTCGCCTCGAAATAGCGAGGTTGAGGGTTTGATTCTCGCAGCTTGTGCAAAACAACAAATAGAAAATATAAAACTTTTTTATTTCTAGATATTAAGATTTAGGTCAAACGTAATACAAAAAAAACAGTACTGTTGGTTTATATATTTGTATCATTTAAGAATAACGCATTTCGCATTTTTATAGCAGGTGTTAATTAATTATGAGCAGACCTACTTGCAATTTCATGCAATTAATAGTTTAAAATAAAAAAGTAATTTTTATTAGAAAATTTATTTTTACAATGAAATCCGCTGTTTGTCAGTTAGCAAATCAACTTAACTTAAACATTAAATTTACATAAAAATAAAAAAGAAAGTGGATCTAGTAAGAATCGAACTAGAAGCCTCGCGATTACCCAGTAGCGATCGGCACTGTTAGTGGAAAGTTTGAAAGTTTCCGTTTTTGACAGCGCTCTGAAATCTTCAAAGGCGATTTTGTCGAATGCTTATGAGAAGTCCACCTCACTGCTGTAGGAAACTGATATCCACACATGGAACTTAAAATCCTTCAAACCGAGTGAGGTGACGCAGTATTTTGACACACTGGACTCGCATTCGGGAGGGCGACGGTTCAGACCCGTGTCCGGCCATAGTTTTCCCCGTTTCCCTAAATCGCTCCAGACGAATACTGGGATTTTTCATTTGACAGGGCACGGCCGATTTTCGTACCCATCCTTGACACCTTGCGAGCCTGTGCTCCATCCCTAAAGACCTCGACGTCATCGGGACTTAAAACCCAATCTTCCTTCCCTCTTCCTTCTTCAAAATCTTCAAAGAGGAAACCGAAGAGAGCCACTCCGTGAAGCCCCCGTTTCAGACTCGACATCGCCTGGAAACGCGTTTTCAACGGTTGCACTCTGATACGAGACTGTGAATTTCTGGCTGGTTAATAATGTGGGACTCAAAACCAGAATGTTACAGGTTTCATTCCAGCGTGATATGTTTGTATCAGTTCTGACGCTGCATCCAGTACATAACAGGGTGTTGTGCATTCTTCGAAGTTCTTAACGGTGTCAAGAAGGTATCTAAACCGATTGGATGTCATAGGAGGTTCTGTCTGTGTGTGTGTGTGTGTGTGTGTGTGTGTGTGTGTGTGTGTGTGTGTGTGAGAGAGAGAGAGAGAGAGAGAGAGAGAGATTGAGAGAGAGAGAGAGAGAGGGAGGGAGGGAGGGAGGGAGGGAGGGAGGGAGGGAGGGAGGGAGGGAGTGAGAACAAGAACGAGAGAGCAACTGAGGGTATATGAAAGCGTCCTCGATTTGCTGAACAATGATATGACGTAATATCGATTATCGGAGAAATAGTTCGAACAAAAATATGACACACCTTAATAACACTGATTTTTTTAGCTGTGGCCACGATATCCTACCAACTTGTACGACATGTCCTGTTCGGGAAAAAAGCCTTGTTTATATTCTTATAAATTGATGATTCAGCGGTAAAGAGCCAGAGAAATCGAGTTCGATTCCATATCAGATTTTTATCAGAAACTTCCTGGCATATTGGAACCGAGTGCCAGACCGAGACTCGAAATCAGGTGCTTTGTCTTTCGCGGTCAAGTGCTCTACCGGCTAAGCTACCCAAGCACGACTCACGACCCGTCTGCACAGCTTTACTTTCGCCAGTACCTCATCGCTTACCTTCCAAACTTCACAGAAGCTCTTCTGCCAAACTTGCTGGATTAGCACTCCTGCAAGAAAGGAATGAGAACGGGTCGTGACTTGGGCTTGGGCAGCTCAGTCGGTAGAGCACTTGCCCCAGAAAGGCAAAGGTCCCGAGTTCGAGTCTCGGTCCGGCTCATAGTTTTAATCTGCCAGGAAGTTTCGTATCAGCGCGCACTCCGCTACAGAGTGAAAATTTCATTCTAGATTTTTATCTGTCTCTTACCACCTTTTTCACTTCTGGAAATGTTTGTTGATGTGAAAAATGCTGAGATGATCTGTGGTTCGGAGTGCACGTTAAAACCTTAGGTCTCACAGTAACAGGCTGCGTGAGTCAGTCCGTAGGTCGGAGGAACGCGACGACACGCCTCCTACATCAGGACCATGCCTGCTGAACCACTGTGGTGTTCAAGTCATTCTGCGGGCAGATGACAGCTTTATCTTAATGAATGGATATAAAGGGATGATTCCGCTACGTACTATACGCAGGGAACATTTGGGTAGACAAATTCAATAATTTTGTAGCAACTGCACATGCACCATAAGAGAGCAGACAAAGGAGTGATAAATTACTGAGAAACTCTTTTACCATGGGATATTAATGTTTCCCCACATTAAACTATGCATTTACAGTACAGCAAGTTTAAACGAAACTGTTGTATTCGAGCGGAAGGAAAAAACAAAGACCTCTAGTGCAGGCTAACAGAAAAATATGCGCAGAAAGGTCATAGACTCACGCCATGGATGGCTTCACACTAATACGACGATAGTTTGCACAATTTCTCCTGTTTCCCTTCTTAAATATTGATGTAATTGTTGTCTTTTTCCACTCCTTTGGGGCTTTGTCATCTCTAAGGCATTTGTCAAAAATAATGATCGTAACTTCAAGTAGATTTTAATTTAACGTGTAAAATCTCAAAGTTTTTATTTTCAAAAGAACAATCCGATTTTACAAAACTGTTTCTTTTACATACATGAACATAACATCTCGGGCTACTTTTTACAATTACATTTAGGATTAACATTTGCGTTTACCTTCCTGAAATGTTCATTGGGCCCACTATCGGACGCACGGCAAGTATGTAGACGATAGTCAAACTCACCGCGCACTTTTGCAAGCATCTCTGGAGTTATTGCTTTCACTGTCGTTGCTGTGCGCCCTCGCAACCAATCAGAAGCTGTAGGAAGGGGAGTCATGTAGACTGACTCTTTCTCAATTAACCACATACGTTTTGGTCAGGCGGCCTCGGCGTTATGATCGATCCATCGTGTTGAAACTTGAAATGTCCGGCACGTCCTCGCACTTGAGAAATGAACGAGGGAGCAGATTAGCTTCATCATGAAGACCAATACCGATCTTCTGTCTGCTCATGGGTGCCACGCTGTCAGATTGTACTAATGTGTACCACAGCTCTCGAAACTAGGCGCCTTGTTTCCATGCTTCGTGTATGGTTCTTGCGTCCATGTTGGTAATACCAGTGGACCAGTGGGTGTGTTGGGGAGGGGGAGGGGGGGGGGGGAGATAATTCATGCCCACCTTTCGTAAATACTGTAATCTACTCTTTTACGTTATATTTAAAAATTTTGAAAAAAAAAATGTTTGTTGTTTTCCTTTGAAATCTTCTACCAGATTCTTAACTGACAAACTGCCTGTTCGCTTCTGTCTCTGGTTCTTCGGCCGACGTTTGTTTGATGATTTTTGTGACGTTTCACCAGCACGACCGCATGTCATTGTCAAAACGTCACCCACCATTGCTGGTGGTGAACTGAAGTCGAGCTCGCGGCCCCACATTATACATACCTGACGCGCCAGCGTCTGGTCATTTCCGGTGCGGTTCTCTTGCTACCTGGAACGGTTGTTCGCTGCAGCACGGCAATCCAGGATCCGTTCACCTGCGGCCGCGTGCTCGGCTCCTGTGCAGCACCTGGGACCGAGGGTGAAGCTTTGACGATGCGAGCCACTCGTACTGGCGAAACGTCACAAAAATCATCGACAAACGTCGGCCGAAGAACTCGAGAGAGAATCCAACGGGCGGTCTGTTAACAAGTTCCCACAAAAGCCTTAACAATTCTGTAGATTTTTAACTATTTTATTTTAGGTTAAATTTAATCAAAAACTTGTAGTCTGATGTGTAGTGGCAGACGTGACTTGTCGCACCGAATGTCATATATTCAGTATGTTCAGGTACTGGGCCCTAGTTAGACATGAGTCAGAGTATGTTGTTAATAAAAGTCAACAACAATTAGTAAAGAAAGGTCTTAATAAAATTCAACAACAGTTAATTTGTGATGATCAAAAGCACCGCCGCCCCCATCCACCCCAGAAATTAATATACGTTAGTAAAAATTTAGATATTTCGAAATCTGATATTGGATTACAAGACGTTCGCAGGAGCAGATATAGACTCAAATCCCAATTTAGTAATGGTGAGGAGCAGACAAAGTTTAAGAGAGTCGTACGGAATAATTAGTGTGGAAGGAAGCGGGGCACTGAAATGTTGAAGAATGGCGAGACTCGTTTGAAGTTCGTTAAGGATGAGGATGCTGCTATGATGAATACCAGAGCAGGCAGTTCAGCTGAACAAGAGTGGACGTCTATAATAAATTCAGTGACAAATCTTGGACAGACAAGCGTAGGTACGAGGAATGTAACTGCGAAGAAACTTTGGGTAACAGGAGAATATTTCTATTAATCGATGAATGAAGGAAGTACAAAAATGTTCAGGGAAAGACAGGAATACAGCAATATAAATCACTTGAAGAAATCGAAAAAGAAGTGATTGTCGGGAGGACTGACTCAGCATACAGGAAAGTCAAAACAACTTTCGGTGAAATTGGAAGCAAGTATGGTAATATTAAGAGTGCACTGGGAATTCTACTGTAAAACGCAGGAGAGAGAGCTGATAGGTGGAAAGAGTACGTTGAGGGCTTCCATTGAGGGTGAGGATTCGGCTGACGATGTGACAGAAGAAGGCATTGAAGTCGATAAGAAAGACGTAGTGTATCCAATATTAAAGTCAGAATTTCAAACAGCTTTGGAAGACTTGAGATGAAATAAGGCAGAAGGGATGGATAACGTTCCAGCGGAATTTCTAAAATCACTGGGGAAGTGACAAGTGACAAGTTGTTGTATTGAAAAAATATCGTCCATACAATTCGGAAGGCAGCGAGGAGAGCTAAGTGCGAGAACTAACTCACAGTCAGCTTAAAACTGAGCATCCGAGTTGCTGATAGGAATAGTATACACAAGAATGGAAAAGAAAATTCAGGTTGTTTCAGATGACGAGCAGTTTGGCTTTATGAGAGCTAAAGGCTCCAGACAGGCAGTACGAACATTGTGACTGATAATGGAAGCAAGACTGAAGAAAAATCAACACACATTTATAGATTTTGTCGACCTAGAAAAAGCGTTCGACGGTATGAAATAGTGCAGGACCTTCCAAATTCTGAAACTAAAATAGGAGCAAGTTACAAGAAAACTGGTGATATACAATTGTACAAGATCCAAGAGGGAACAATCAACATGGATGGAAAAGAATGAAGTGCTTGGATTACAATGCATGTAAGACAGGGATGTAGTCTTTCGCCCCTTCAATCCGTACATCGAAGAAGCAGTGATGGAAATAAAAGAAAGTTTCAAGTTTGCAATTAGAAGTCAGGGTGAAAGGACATCAATGACAGCATTCGATAATGATGACATTGTTATCCCAGTGAAATTGAAGAAGAATTACAGTGTCTGTTGAATGGAAAAAACAGTCCAATGAGCACAGAACATGGTTTGAAAATGGTTCAAATGGCTCTGAGCACTATGCGACTTAACATCTGTGGTCATCAGTCGCCTAGAACTTAGAACTAATTAAACCTAACTAACCTAAGGACATCACACACATCCATGCCCGAGGCAGGATTCGAACCTGCGACTGTAGCAGTAGCGCGGTTCCGGACTGAGCGCCTAGAACCGCGAGACCACCGCGGCCGGCAACATGGTTTGAGAATAAACTAAAAAAGACCAAAGTAATGAGAAGCGGCAGAAATGAGAGTTGCGAGAAACTTAACAACAAAACTGGTGATCACGAATTAGACGAAGTTAAAGAATTCTGCTTCCTTGGAAGCAAACTAACCCATGCTGAACGAAGCAAGGACTAGCACTGTCAAAAAGGGCATTCCAGGCCAAGAGAAGTCTATTAGTATCAAACATAGGCCTTAATTAGATAAAGGAATTTCTGAGAATGTACGTTTGGAGCACAGCATTCATCTACAACTACATGGATGCTCTGCAAATCACATTTAAGTGCCTGGCAGAGGGTTCATCGAACCACCTTCACAATTCTCTATTATTCCAATCTCGTATAGCACGCGGAAAAAATGTACACCTATATCTTTCCGTCCGAGCTCTGATTTCCCTATTTCATCGTGGTGATCGTTCCTCCCTATGTAGGTCGGTGTCAACAAAACATTTTCGCATTCGGAGGAGAAAGTTGATGATGGAATTTCGTGAGAAGATTCCGTCGCAACGAAAAACGTCTTTCTTTTAACGATGTCTTGCCAAAAACCCATATCATTTCAATAACACTCTTTCCCATATTTCGCGATAATACAAAACGTGCTGCCTTTCTTTGAACTTTTTCGATGTACTCGGTCAGTCCTATATGGTAAGGATTCCACACCGCTCAGTAGTATTCTAAAAGAGGACGGACAAGCGTAGTGTAGGCAGTCTCCTTAGTAGGTCTATTACATTTCTAAGTGTCCTGCCAGTGAAGGACAGCCTTTGGTTTGCCTTCCCCACAACATTTTCTATGTGTTCCTTCCAATTTAAATTGTTCGTAATTGTAATACATAAGTATTTAGTTAAATTTACGGCTTTTAGATTGGAATCATGTATCGTGTAACCGAAGTTTAACGAGTTCCTTTTAGCACTCATATGGATGACCTCACATTTTTCGTTATTTAGGGTCAACTGCCACTTTTCGCACCATTCAGATATCTTTTCTAAATCGTTTTGCAGTTTGTTTTGATCTTCTGATGGCTTTATTAGTCGATAAACGACAGCGTCACCTGCAAACAACCGAAGACGGCTGCTAAGATTGTCTCCCAAATCGTGTATATAGATAACGAACAGCAAAGGGCCTATAACCCTACCTTGTGGAACGCCAGAAATCACTTCTGTTTTACTCGATAACTTTCCGTCAATTACTACGAACTGTGATCCCTCTTACGGGATATCACAAATCCAGTCACATAACTGAGACGATATTCCATAAGCACGCAATTTCACTACGAGCCGCTTGTGTGGTACCGTGTCAAAAGCCTTCCGGAATTCCAGAAATACGGAATCGATCTGAAATCCCTTGTCAGTAGCACTCAACAATTCATGTGAATAAAGAGCTAGTTGTGTTTCACACGAACGATGTTTTCTAAACCCATGTTGACTGTGTGTCAACAGACTGTTTTCTTCGAGGTAATTCGTAATGTTCGAACACAATATATGTTCCAAAATCCTGCTGCATATCAACGTTAACGATATGGGCCTGTAATTTAGTGGATTACTCCTACTACCTTTCTTGAATATTGGGGTGACCTGTGCGACTTTCCAGTCTTTGGGTACGGATCTTTCGTCGGGCGAACGGTTATATATGATTGTTAAGTATAGAGGTAATGCATCAGCATACTCCGAAAGGAACCTGATTGGTATACAGTCTGGACCAGAAGACTTGCTTTTATTAAGTGATTGAAGTTGCTTCACTACTCCGACTATATTTACTTCTACGTTACTCATGTTGGCAGCTGTTCTCGATTCAAATTCCGGAATATTTACTTCGTCATCTTTTGTGAAGGCATTTCGGAAGGCTGTGTTTAGTTACTCTACTTTGGCAGCAATAGTATCTCCATTGGTATCACGCAGAGAAGGCATTGATTGTTTCTTGCCGCTAACATACTTCACATACGACCAGAATCTCTTTGGATTTTCTGCCAGGTTTCGAGACAAAGTCGTTGTAGAAACTGTTATAAGCATCTCGCATTGAAGTCCGCGCTAAATTTCGAGCTTCTGTAAAAGATCGCCAATCTTGGGGATTTTGCGTCTGTTTAAATTTGGCATGTTTGTTTCGTTGTTTCTGCAACAGTGTTCTAATCCGTTTTGTGTACCAAGGAGGATCAGCTCCGTTGTTTGTTAATTTATTTGGTATAAATCTCTCAATTGCTGCCGATACTGTTTCTTTGAATTTAAGCAACATCTGGTCTACAATTTGTTATTAATTTGAAATGAGTGGAGATTACCTCTCAGGAAGGGGTCAAGTGAATTTTTACCTGCTTTTTTGAATAGGTATATTTTTCGCTTAGTTTTCGAGGATTTGGGGATTACAATATTCAGTCTCGCTACGACAATCCTGTGTTCACTAATCCCTGAATCTGGTTTGATGCTCGTTGTTAACTCAGGATTATTTGTTGCTAAGAGGTCAAGTGTGTTGTCACAACCGTTCACTATTCGCTTGGGCTCATGAACTAATTGCTCGAAATAATTTTCAGAGAATGCGTTTAGCACAATTTCAGATGATATTTTATGCGTACCTCCGGAATTGAACAGGTATTTTCGCCAACGTATCGAGGGTAAATTAAAGTCACCACCAACAATTATCGTATGAATCGGGTACGTGTTTGAAATCAAACTCAAGTTTTCTTTGAACCTTTCAGCTACTGTATCATCTGAATTGGGAGGTCGGTAAAAGGATCCAGATATTATTTTAATCCGGTTGCCAACAATGTTTTGTATGGTAGCGAATGATGGACAGCGGGAAAACGGGAACAGAAGAGGATCAAGGCGTTTGAGATGTAGTGCTCCAGAAGAATGTTGAAAATTAGGTACAGTGTTAACATAATAAATGAGGAGGCTCTTAGCAGAATCGGTGAAGAAAGAAACATATGGAAAGCACTGACTAGAAAAAGAGACAGTGTGAGGGGACATGTGTTATGACATCATTGAATTACCTCCATGGTACTAAAGACAGCTGTAGAGGGCAAAAGCTGTAGGGGTAGGGGAAGACAGAGATTAGAATACATCCAGCAAATAATGAAGATGGTAGGATGCAAGTGCCACATCAAACCAGTCAGAAGACTGATGACTTAAGAAAATCAATCTATTTTTTTCTGAATTTAAGAATTATCTGGATTATCGATTATTTGGGTGGCCTCTGGTCAAGTGAGCGGTGCACACTTGCGGCACCGGAAAAGCCCTGTGCGAGTACGACCCCTTCAACCCGAATCAGTTACACTCGACCTGGTCACCATCGAATGCGCTGATACCATGCGTATTGCCCATTCCGCACACTCATAAGCAATGCGAGGTCTGACGATCTGCCAGTCAAGTACCACACCTAACTGTTCCATTCACCATGGCGACTGGATCACCCTCCCTCTTCTTCCTGCTTCCCCGAATCACAGTATGTAAAGTGGCGTGGAAGGCAAAGGCTTCACTTTGTACTGCGGTAACGGAAGGAGTTTTACTCTGGCTGTCCAAGGAGTTCTCTGGACGTTGACCTTAGCATTCTGAGACTGACATTGGAGTGTTGAAAAGGAAACTGTGGGAAACGAATCTCAACATTTTGTAAAAGGAAAAAAAGTTGGTAAAAGCAAACTTGCCAGGAAGGGTGTGTTTTAGTAGCATTTTGTAACGTTACGCATATGTAAACGAGTTATTCGGCCGCCTAAAACTGGTAGGAGGTATGAGCGCGACTGAGCCAGGCGGTGTGGCCATTGCTGGGTGGCCCGAGTAGAAACCATATGGGCTGTGCCCGCTCGCTTAGGACAGGCGAAGCACCAGCAGAGACGCAGTGTAAGACAAGGAAGGTGGCTTCTTACAGATCTTCGAAAGTGTGTAACAAATCACAGTTACATGTTAAAGCAAATCTGAATACGTCTGCGAATACTGAAAAATGAGGAGCATCCAGTGAAACAACATTTTCAATATCTTTAAAAGTACAAAAGTTATTAACTTACTCAGTAATATCACAATGAACCTTAGAATTAACATCTTTTAAACGCTTCATGCGATTTCAACAAACGATATCTCAGATGACAGCATCGCATATCATCCCTGAAATCTAAGGTTAGGTTACTGGTGTTTAACGTCCCGTCGACAACGAGGTCATTAGAGACGGAGCGCAAGCTCGGGTTAGGGAAGGATGGGGAAGGAAATCGGCCGTGCCCTTTCAAAGGAGCCATCCCGGCATTTGCCTGAAACAATTTAGGGAAATCACGGAAAACCTAAATCAGGATGGCCGGAGACGGGATTGAACCGTCGTCCTCCCGAATGCGAGTCCAGTGTGCTAACCACTGCGCCACCTCGCTCGATCCTGAAATCTAAGTTTCTGTATCGGTTTTATTTGTTGATTTATTACGTTTTTAGATTTTTTCGTTATGCAAATGTTTGTGAACAGTGTTTCCTCCACCATATCACAGCAACTGTATGCAGCTTGACTACCTCATGTCTTATACTTGTATAGTCATTTAAGGATTAGATTACCATTTCTGGAAATAACTTTATTTAAAAATAATTACAACTGATTTGAAAAAACCAACTTAATTTTAAGTGGTCAGTCAGATGTGTAAGACCGGCTGGTGTGGCCGTGCGGTTCTAGGCGCTACAGTCTGGAACCGAGCGACCGCTACGGTCGCAGGTTCGAATCCTGTCTCTGGCATGGATGTGTGTGATGTCCTTAGGTTAGTTACTTTTAATTAGTTCTAAGTTCAAGGCGACTGATGACCTCAGAAGTTAAGTCACATAGTGCTCAGAGCCCCCCAGATGTGTAATCTGACACCACTACAGAAATAAATGGCGCAAGATGTTTCTGCCAAGCAGACGAAAATGATGTCCTGAAAGAACTGTGAGGGGCGCCCGAACAACAGGGAACCGACATGCATTGATACTATGAAATAGTGAATTGATAATGGCTAGTCACTAGCCAAAATCTAGATTTGCCAAATAAAACCTGAAAAAAAGGACCACTGATTACTGCGCTCTATCATTTGTAAAACATAAATGATTGATTAAACAATATTTAACGACAATCTGCTGTCATTTAACGTGAGTGTGCTTTGTATGAACAAGCTATTATTTTTATATTTTTTTAAATGTTCTGAGTGTAGTCGACTGCTTATAATATTTATTTACTTAAATATGGTTTATACATTAATGTAGTGAAGAAAGAATCAAAACTATGCGTGTAGAACATAAGAGCGATGTATTTTTGGTGGGAATGGCCTTCAGCAAATGAAGAAGCAGACAGTGGCGGAACTCTGCTAGAGTCAAGTGGAGACGGATGCTTTTACATGGGTTGCACCCAGGGGAGCAAACCTGTACACTTTAGGGCGAGATCTTAAAGCAGCAGATATACCTGTGGGAATGTGTGTTATTCAGTCGTGTGAATGATAGATTCTTGGATGTGAGTAGCTGCTAAAATGATTTAACTATTAATGTGGCGTTAACTAACGTGAGGTCTGAGTGTGTTCAAAACCAGATCTTTAACTTTTCCCGATTGCATTACGGAACTGAGAAGAGACAGAGTATGAGTTTCGATTCATTATCTGACATGTGTTAATTTGTAAATCATACTGAACTCTCACTTATTTTGAGGTGGCGAACCTTTTGTGAATTGTGATCACGAGATGGGCTTAGTTTTTCATGTGTTTTGATGACTATTTTATTTGCGTTTTTGCTGCCATTCTCATAAAGCTCTCTACTCAACTTAACTGCATCTAATGAAATTATTTGTCTGTTATTATACTGCTTATCATAGGACCACTTTCCATATATCTGAGATTCACATTCTTAACGAACATTGTTCAACAGAATTTTACGATGACGTCTTCATAGTTACTAAAGTTAGAATAGCAACCTTTTAATTAATTCTTTACTTGTCTTTTATTCAGTATTTCTGTTTATTTTGTTAATTCTCAATTCTAGCCAATACATAGACTATTTGACTGCAGGATCACAGCTACAGCTTATTATTTGCAACGAGTTAGCTGCTGGGCGTGAAAACAGACGTGTGCACCTAGACTCTGCGACATTATCGAACTAGCCGTGAATAGCCCAATTACCTAAGGTGCGAGCAACATCAGGTAAAGGCGTAACTTGTTTGCGCGCATGAAATGCTGGTTACATAGCAAGTACTCAGCAGAACATCCGTTAGCTAGCGTCGCAGTTTCTTCAAACTTATGCAAGAGGAAAGTAGTTCCCTTCACTTCAATTATGAGAACAAACGAGCAGACCTGTGCACACGTGGTGATGGCCATATCTGTGCTGACTGGGGTCTTTCAGTAATACACTACGACTAGTCAAACAATCAGAAAAGTCCTGCAGTGGTGAGAAGAACGTGACCACGACTTCGGAGTACCATTGTGGCCCGTCAGCTCTCCCTGTTGAATGGCTTAGGAGCCACCCATCTACATCTACATCTACATCTACATGACTACTCTGCAATTCACATTTAAGTGCTTGGCAGAGGGTTCATCGAACCACAATCATACTATCTCTCTACTATTCCACTCCCGTACAACGAGCGGGAAAAACGAACACCTAAACCTTTCTGTTCGAGCTCTGATTTCTCTTATTTTATTTTGATGATCATTCCTACCTATGTAGGTTGGGCTCAACAAAATATTTTCGCATTCGGAAGAGAAAGTTGGTGACTGAAATTTCGTAAAAAGGTCTCGCCGCGACGAAAAACGTCTATGCTGTAATGACTTCCATCCCAACTCGTGTATCATATCTGCCACACTCTCTCCCCTATAACGCGATAATACAAAACGAGCTGCCCTTTTTTGCACCCTTTCGATGTCCTCCGTCAATCCCACCTGGTAAGGATCCCACACCGCGCAGCAATATTCTAACAGAGGACGAACGAGTGTAGTGTAAGCTGTCTCTTTAGTGGACTTGTTGCATCTTCTAAGTGTCCTGCCAATGAAACGCAACCTTTGGCTCGCCTTCCCGACAATATTATCTATGTGGTCCTTCCAACTGAAGTTGTTCGTAATTTTAACACCCAGGTACTTAGTTGAATTGACAGCCTTGAGAATTGTACTATTTATCGAGTAATCGAATTCCAACGGATTTCTTTTGGAACTCATGTGGATCATCTCACACTTTTCGTTATTTAGCGTCAACTGCCACCTGACACACCATACAGCAATCTTTTCTAAATCGCTTTGCAGCTGATACTGGTCTTCGGATGACCTTACTAGACGGTAAATTACAGCATCATCTGCGAACAACCTAAGAGAACTGCTCAGATTGTCACCCAGGTCATTTATATAGATCAGGAACAGTAGAGGTCCCAGGACGCTTCCCTGGGGAACACCTGATATCACTTCAGTTTTACTCGATGATTTTCCGTCTATTACTACGAACTGCGACCTTCCTGACAGAAAATCACGAATCCAGTCGCACAACTGAGACGATACCCCATAGCTCCGCAGCTTGATTAGAAGTCGCTTGTGAGGAACGGTGTCAAAAGCTTTCCGGAAATCTAGAAATACGGAATCAACTTGAGATCCCCTGTCGATAGCGGCCATTACTTCGTGCGAATAAAGAGCTAGCTGCGTTGCACAAGAGCGATGTTTTCTGAAGCCATGCTTTCTTCGCTTTATGAATCCTTTGGCATGCATGGAAGTCATTGAGCTTCCCAAGCTGTATAGCTAATGTTCTTGTAACACCTGGCAGTTATTCACCGAACTGACGTTCGGCCAATACAGTGCCGTATTAGTCGGTAGAACTATCGGTACAGCGCCACGTTATTGTTGCTTACTACTACGGAATTTTCTTTCCACTTCGTGGACACAGCGACGGGAAGTCTGGCATCGGTAAGTAGCCGTTAAAGTGGCGCCCTTGTTTCTTGGAAGTTGGGAAAGCAGTCTCAAGCTTTCTCCTCGCCATCTAGCCTCACTGATTTTCTGGCGGCAGACGACGTTTATCATAAAGCTGCCTCTGCAGAATTTGCTCTTATACCTCACTGCAAATAAAGAAGTGAGAGTAACAGCTTGGAACTATGATGCCAAGGCACAATAGCGTGAAAGTTTTTCTATTTGATAATCATCTCTGTCACAAAACTGGAGAGACAAATTTTTCGATTCTAAATTAATTATTCCCTTAAATTTTGAAATTTCCGTTATTTTGATCATTTTTAATGTAAGGGAGTAGGCGTGCCTCATCTTTCCCGTTGCAGATAAACGTTATTCTTTAGCTACCGTCACAAATGTCACACAGACACGAAAAGATTAGAAAATTATGACGTCGAATGTGGAAGACGTATTTCTACTGACACCTTGTTTAGTACCTCGTAATGAGCTGAGCACACGTCGCTTTACATTTAGTTCCAGAAGCAAAATCACGGTATTTAAAACGAAAGCTTTCTTATTCCAAGTAACTATGTCCTGGCATATACCGAGATTTAACATCTCGTACTTATTTTCTCAGTGATATTGTATATATCTATGTCGAATGGCTTGAAATTTAAGTTAAATGCGTGGATATTCAACTCGAAACTATAGTCGTGGCTGTCTATAAATGCTGGAAAGCAGGAAGTTCACATCGGTTCGAACGCGAAACCTGCGCCTCGGTTTCGTACATCGGCGCTTGAACCGCAGGACACAACGCAGACCTGGGATTCAGCTAGTAGGCTACAGCAGTACAGTACATTGCTTATGCCGCGAGTTCCATTCAATCTGGAGGTGTATTCTCCTCAATCAGTGGAATTAGTGTTTTGAACACGAAATAGCTATATAGTTCAAATGGCTCTGAGCACTATTGGACTTAACTGCTGAGGTCATCAGTCCCCTAGAACTTAGAACTACTTAAACCTAACTAACCTAAGGACATCACACACATCCATGGCCGTGGCAGGATTCGAACGTGCGACCGTATCGGTCGCGCGGTTCCAGACTGTAGCGCCTAGAACCGCTCGGCCACTCCAGCTGGCAGCTATATAGTAAACGATGTTTGTCGCTAAGCTTTTGTCTTCGTATTCGCTGCCAAGTGCGTTTGGATCTGATAACGCAGTTGAATATCCGTATTGTGCATAGCCTCACATGTAGTTGCTCTGAATTGAATAGCGGGTAAATGTTATCAAATTCCTGTCAGCCGTAACTTACTTGCTCCTTCCACCTCAATGAAGCCTATATATTTTGAGTCATGAGTCTTCCGACTGGTTTGATGCGGCCCGCCACGAATTCCTCTCTTGTACCAACCTTTTCATCTCAGAGTAGCACTTGCAACCTGTATCCTCAAGTACTTGCTGGATTATTCCAATCCCTGTCTCCCTCAAAAGATTTACCCTCTACAGCTCCCTCTAGTACCATGAAAGTTATTCCCTGATGTCTTAACAATGTCCTGTCACCCTGTCCCTTCTTCTTGACAGTGTCTTCTATACATTCCGTTCCCCTCCGATTGTGCACAGAACCCCCTCATTTCTCACCTTATAAGTTCACCTAATTTTCAACATTGGTCTTTACCACCTTATATCAAATGCTTCGATTCTCTTCTGCTCTGGTTTTCCCACAGTCCATGTTTCACTGCTACACAATACTGTGCTCCAAACGTACATTCTCACAAATTTCTTCCGCTAATTAAGGCCTATGTTTGATACAATTCCTTAATTTCATCTCCTGGTGATAATGAGTTCCGATGTTTTCTCGCTGTTCACATTTCTGCTCCCTCTCATTTCTTTCGTCTTTCTTAGATTTACTCTCAATCCATATTCTCTGATCATTAGAATGTTCATTCCATTCAGCAAATACTGTAATTCTTCTTCGCTTTCACTGAGGACAGCAATGTCATTAGCGAATCTTATCATTGATATTCTTTCACCTTGAATTTTAATTCCACCCTTGTACCTTTCTTTTATTTCCTTCACTGTTTCTTCGATGTGTAAATTGTACAGCAGGGGCTAAATACTGTAACTCTGGAGACTGGTTACAAGTGCTATGAGCGATTTAAAATTGGAAATGAGTCGTTAAAAGGCCAACAACGTTCAGGACATCCATTAACACCAAACACAGAAGAAAATGTGCAGAATGTGGCAAAAATTGTTCTTTCAAATAGGCAAATAACTATTCGAGAGCTTAGTGAAGAGATTAGTATCTCATATGGTTCTGTGCAAAATATTTAAACTGATAATTCATAAATGAGATGAGTGAGTCTAAATTTGTTCCCAAACACACATTGTGATTTTGAAGTGTCTTACCTCATAAATTATGATGGTATTTACCATCATTTTTGAAGTAGGAAAACTCTGGTGCTGATGATGCTATCACTATGGGTCATGGACCTTGAAGAACAAAACACATGCAATTTCTCTAGAGAGAAAAGGGGACTGGGGAACCCACCATTTTTAAACCATCGTATTGGTCGACATATGTAATGGAGGGGGGACTATTTTCCTCCTTTTTCAAGCTGTCCTATTGGCTCTAATTAGTTGGCATATTAGGTAGGTGACCTTCATTTTCCCACTCTTTTTATGTTATTCATTTGCCCTACACGTGTGGGTGGGGTAGTTGGCTACATCCTGACATTGAATGTACCACACACACAAATGCCCCAGACGCCTGGGTGGGTTATTAAGTTACACTGTAACCTTGAAATAAGATTTAATCTGAGTTAGGACTAGTACTGCTGCATTACTCTCAAAAACCAGTCAGAGATGAGGTTTCTAAGCCACTTCTTTCATGGATGAAATCCATTTCCTTAAGGTTTCTCCAGTGAAAATCATCCAGACATCTGTTTTCCTATAATTTACTTTATTTGGTCACTGCACTTTAAGTTCCCTCAAAGGATCAGTTACAGGTGTTTTTCAATTTGTTACTGTTTCCAGTGATGATACATCAAAGAGTACTCAAACAGTACCGCATCTCTTCTCCCGTTTACTGGCAATACGTTACATTTATTTACATTCAGCTTCACCTTTCAGTCCCTGTACAAATCGTCGATCCTGTGGAGATCATTCTACATTTCACTAGTCTTCCAGCGTTGCAGCCTTCCTAGAGACAGGAGCATCATCTGTAGTAAGCTTCGTAGGTCATTAAAGCATACTGTAAACAGTAATGGCCCCATAACACTATCTTAGGGTGCTGCAGAATTTATCTTTTTGTCTGTCGGTTTCATCCTCTCGCCGTTGAGCGTCCGTAAAGCCCGAAAGCGCACACAATTACTTCATTTTAAGAGTAAGTTGTTGAGTTTTATCTCTTAGAAATACGTCAACCCAAATGTGGTGCAGTAGTTGATGAGCGTAAAGAACGTGAGGAGTCCTGGAAAAAAATATATACCTACAACCAAATAGTAAAGGTGGCTAGAGACAGAGGAGAATGACTACACGAAGAAGGCGGTGCCTCTGACGTCTGGTGGGGGGGGGGGGGGGGGGGGGGGGCAGCCACACACCGTGATCACCTTCCCCAGTAGATCCGAAACCTGAAACCGCGCTTATTTTTGATGCACTTACGGAACTGAAGTGGGTACTCGAAAAGTGCTCACGTGTAGCAGAGTCTGCCAGTCGAATCTTTCTGCGTTTCGGATACTTTATTCCAAACTTCGTGCCGGAAATTCACTTTGATTCGTCGTATCACCGTCCGACGACAGTGGAAGCACTCAGCAATGCAGCACACGTCGGGTGGTGATCGGAGGTCAGGGATGTCCCTCACGTGTGGTGGTTCCACGTGCGAGGCGGCGTGACCTTGGCGGCGGCTGCGTCATCGCGGGGAGGCGGCGTATCGATTGGCGCGCAGCGCGCTCAGGTGGCTCGGCGACTCGTCGCCCGTGGCAACAAGGTAAACCGCCCCCTGCCACACCCTCCGCCGCCCACGTCCTCCGCTCACAGCTGGCGCGCGCTGCCGGCCAAATTGGATCATTATACCTGCCGGCACCGTGGCCGCCGGCAAAAGGACGGGAATAATGAACGTGGGAGACCCGTGCTCCGGCCGAGGGCTGCGCCGGCCGATGCATTGTGCCATCTCCGCCTGCGATTTGTCGCCGGGCTGGAAGCACTGCTCGAGCGGTACGGAACTCGCCGAAACTGTACGTCGTAGAAGCGGACCCTGGCGACCAATTACCAGAGCGTGTTGGCTCAATGTTTTCGTCTCCAGTTATCCACAGTTTTCGAAGAATCGTTATTCCGTAAACAAACGCACTGCCATAATGTTATTATTTGTTTGAGACGAACTGCTTATAGGCTGAACGCACATTTGATTTCACCAAGGACACCAACATGTTTTTCAGTTCATATTAGCGGAGAAGTTGGCTTTACAAGACGTTTTCCGTGTGTTTGAAATAAGGAATCTTTTCACACTTGAGTGGACAGACGAGAATTGTAGATGCCCAAAAAAGCAAAAGCGTGTTTGCCGCAGGCGTTGATTGAGGCTTGCATTCAGGGGGACAGATACACGCATTGTATTATGTTCCGTCCCTCCAAATTCAAACTGCGTCAGCTCGCTTTTAATG
The DNA here is from genome assembly GCF_023897955.1 of Schistocerca gregaria. Classification (NCBI taxonomy): domain Eukaryota; kingdom Metazoa; phylum Arthropoda; class Insecta; order Orthoptera; family Acrididae; genus Schistocerca; species Schistocerca gregaria. Next base: position 520,764,351 of record NC_064924.1, read on the forward strand.
CCCCACAGATGAAGACTATTTTGATAGTAATTAATTAATAGTAATAATAATTAACAGTTTCATTACAGTAAAACACTCAAAGAGTCTTGTAATGTAATAACAATTTGTGATTCTTGAAATTTTCCCAGTCTAAACAATATCCCATGAAATGTCGGGATCTCAGTCGAATTACGTCGACTTCTTGCCACGATATTTCTGTTGACAAACATTCAGCCATCTTTAGGTGAGTGTTTTGCACTGGACTTTGGTAGTTCACATCACTAACATTATACCAAAAATTGGCGCGGCGACGCATGCACAAAGGCAGCCGCTATATGAAAGACTTGTGTCGAGTTTCGCGTCCTCTTCGAACGTTGCTCCATCTGTGGCGTGCAGGCGTATGCATAATGATCATCCTACATGCGCGCTCTCTGTCAGAATGCGCACTCGCGGAGTTAAAATTCATATGTCCAAACTAATAAAATAAACTGTCGGTAGACGTATCATCAGCCATAAGATGTTTTCTTTCGGAAGGAAGTAAGGAAATCACCGAGTTCCACGCCTTATCCAGTTGAAAGCCGCCATCGCGATTAATAAGGTCTTCCTCCAAACGTATTTACACCGATTCCTTAGTAATTGAATCCGAGAAGGATCTCGTCGAGCCAAGATTTCCATGGCAGAATAACGCTTGCAACGTCCTTTAGAGACTGATTTAATGCGCTGCGAAAGGCTAGTGTAGCGATCATATTGACTCATCTTTCACGCGGTGTGCGCGTTGTCTGACCACAATGTAGGCTTTGCCTCACTGTCAAGGTACGCCGTAGATAACAGCCCTACACAATCTCGGATCGTCCTTTGTCAAACCGGGAAGAGTACAAGTTTTTGTAGGTGGGCCGAACATTACTTTGACATAATGTCTCCTTAAGATTCTGCCTAATTCCGAGGAAATATTGCAGACGTACGGGAGGAACGCCCTGAACTTTAACCGCTCTTTCTCCTCTTGGTCTTGTGGCTAGTCACGTTTCTTCTTCCTTAAAGCAGTGATGATCTGATGTGGAGAATATCTATTATATTTGAACACAGATTGTAGCTGTCCCAGCTCCTTCGCAAGGCTGTCTCCATCACACACAACATGTTTCCAATGCACCAACGTTGGAAGGATGCCCATAGTTTGTGATGGGTGGTGGCAGCAAGACGCCTGCAATAACAGGTCTGTATATGTGGGCTTACAGTAAACGGAATGCCTCAATGATCCATCCGCCTTCCGACTGACAAAGACATCCATAAATGGCAGACAGCTGCCTGTCTCCAATTTCATCGCAGATTTGATATTCTCGTGGATAGAATTCAGATGCTGCAAACAGCGTGAAGTTCTTCACGGTGGGGCCATCCACATATCGCCATCCACATATCGCCAGAAGACTGTTGGTTTAAGTTCTCCCGAATACAGCGCCCTCTCCTCAAAATCTTCCATAAAAAAGTTTGCTACCAGAGGGCAGGGAGGATTACCCATGGTAACAGCATCAATTTGCTCGAAATACTCACTATTGAATAAAAAGTAGGTTGAAGGAAGGGCAAGATGAAATAGCGTTGTGAGGTCGGCTTTGAACTTACTTCTCATGAGTGACATTCACTCCTTTGAGAGGGACGCTAGTGGAGAGTAGACTACATCGAAGCTTACTGATAAGTACAATTCATTGAATCGAAGTGACTTCAGTCTATTAATAATGTCACGAGAGTTACGAGTGTGATGCATGCAGTTCCTCACTAAAGGTCTCATTGCAGAAAGGTGATGCCTAGATAAATCATTCGTCTTCTGCCACAGCCCATTAACGCCAAATTTCGCTCTACTGACCTAACGGATACGTTCGTCTTACGTTCCACATTGATTTCTGCGGTTATTTCAGGCAGTTTTTAGTAGTGTGTTAGCGCTTATAACTCTGCGCAAACGCCGCTGCTCTCGGTCGTTAACTGAAGGCCGTCGGCCTACGCATTGCCCGTGGTGAGAGGTAATGCCTGAAATTTGGTATTCTCGGTAGGCCCTTGACACTGTGGTTCTCTAAATATTGAATTCCCTAGCGATTTCCAAAATGTAATGTCCCATGCGTCTAGGTGCAATTACCATTCCGCGTTCAAAGTCTGTTAATTTCCGTCTTGCGGCCATAATCACGTCGGACATCCTTTCACATAAACCACCTGAGTACAAATGACAGCTCCTCCAATGCACGGCCCTTTTATACTATGTGTGCGCGATACTACGGCCATCTGTATATGTGCCTCACTTTTGCGCCTGACTTTTGTCACCGCAATGTCTAGTGGGAAAATGTAGTATATGTCCGTCTGAATGTTTATTAGAGTATCGTGTGAAAATTTGAAGTAACTTGATGAAGAACTTTTTGAGACCACATTTCCCATTTATTAGTATATATATACTTATATACTACATGTCTTTTGAAAATGTATAGCCTGTGTCCGTCCACATGTTTATTAGAGTATCGCCTAAAAATTTGAATTAAATCGGTCAAGAATTTTCCAAATTTTTGCTAAAAACTTCTCCCGCTTTATATAGTATACGTACGTTTATACATCGCTATGTATTAAACAATTTGTAGCCTATGTCCGCCCGAACGTTTCTTAGAGTATCGCATAAAGATCTGAAATAAATCGTTCAAGAACTTTTCGAGATTAAACTAAGACTTTTGTTTGCGTAGTAACATTACTTCTGGTATCCATTTCCTCTTTGGATACATAATTTCTTTTATGTGACATAGGAGTAGGGAGAATTGATTTACGATGTCTACCAGTCATTGTTCGTATGAATTTGCCTTGCTTTTAGACCACCTGGTGCGCTCTGTTTTCCCTAACATTATTAACTATTGATGTATTTGTCATGAGACACATAACACAGGTGACAAACTCGTCAGAAGTTTGTCACTTTGCGTCCATCTCATCTTAGAACCTTTGCTCTCTTCCTTATTCCTTACACAGGAAAACTACTCTATAGAATGAACCATAGGAGAGTTTGGAAACTACAGGACCCAAAGCTACCTGTATATTCATTTAGAATCTTATCATTTCTAATTATACTGATGATCCAAAACGTATTACGTCTCCTAAATAGCGTTTTAGTACACGTTTGGAAAGCAATAGAGCAACACTTATGTTTCCCAGGAATTCGACGAGTGTGTGGTCTGTTCCCTTTAATAGGTAACTCCACTATCGTGCTCCTCAAACGACTAGCCTTGCCATACGACAGTTTTCCAGCTGGAAGGTGCCATCACCGTTGTAGAAGACACCAAGCGGCAAGGGACGCAAGTGCTCCGCGGTAACGTTCACGTAGTGAATAGCTGTCGTGGTGGTAACTCAGGTGACTGTACCCGTAACATAATATTGCACCAAACAATGTGGTCCGTGATGCGGAGCATGTTTGGAAGAGCCGTTCGCTTGGACGACGCCATATCCGGACACGACCCACTGAAACACAGTACAGTCTCGATATCCCCGTGCCCACTGACTGTCGTTGAGTCAACATCGGAACATGTAGGGAGTCACCTGCTGCGGAGACCCATATTTTACGATTTGTGCTGAACGGCGTTCTCCTAAATACTGGTATCTGCACCAGCACTGTACCCTGTCGTCAGATCTGCCACAAATCGCTGCCCGTCCTGCGTTACAGAGCGGGTAAATCTGCGACCGTTTTCTGTGATGAGGCGTGGGGGAGCCGTAACTATCTGACCTTCATCAAAGTCATTTGTGTTAGAGGATTTCCACTTTAGCGGCAAATTTCGTCGCCAGAATGATTTCCGATTTGTCTGTACTCCGCTTGCATGCTTTTCCTACTACGCCATGTGACCGCAACGCTATCAGGTAGCACTCAGTTTGGTGCGCAATGACCACGATGTGTTGATTAATCAAAAAATGGTTCAAATGGCTCGGAGCACTATGGGACTCAACTGCTGTGGTCATTAGTCCCCTAGAACTTAGAACTACTTAAACCTAACTAACCTAAGGACATCACACACATCCGTGCCCGAGGCAGGATTCGAACCTGCGACCGTAGCAGTCGCACGGTTCCGGACTGCGCGCCTAGAACCGCGAGACCACCGCGGCCGGCGTTGATTCATCCCATATATATTATTAGTTTAGCCCGCGGAGCTTCGCTCGCGTGGACTGTATGGTCTGCACAGATTACTTTTGTTTCTATTTATCGAATTTTTACGCTGTTCACAAGTTGCAATACCTTCTCAACTTCTCACGGTAATTAAGGTCATAGACGCACGGTCCTTCCCGAAGGTACTTTTGACCAAAAAGTGATTCTGGTAGTTGGAGTCCAAGGTTGTTGTGAATTGCACCTTTTGAATTCTTGTGGTGATATTTCCATAGAAACTTTCATTCGCGAACAAATATTCTTTATATCTAACTGAGAAAGGAAATGCCAATTTTCAGATTTAACTTTAAATTTTTTTTAGTATAGCGAAATATTTTCTTAAAAATTTTCATCCACTGTTCCACCCCCTTAAGGTATGAGTTCCCAAAAACCGTGAAATGCCCATTTTTTATTATCAACGGAGATGCCAAATTCAGATTTTCATAGATTTAGCGTTGCAAATGCTTTCGTAATGAATAATTTCACAAAACATTTCATCTGTTATTTCACCCCCTTGGTTGAATTTCCAAAAACCCTAAAACACATTTTTTGTTTGTAACTGAGAAGTTAAATATCTACTTTCATAGATGTAGCTTTAAGAATACATTAGTAGGCCATTAATAGCGACTTATTTTCAAAAAATACGAGGGCTATTCGGAAAGTAAGATCCGATGGAGTGCAAAATGGAAAACACAGTGAAAATCCGATGAAGCTTTACACAAATGCGTTGGGCAGAGTCTCTATATGCACGTCGATTGCACCACATCGTTCTTTTCATTTCTGAGCGCACAGTGAGCACGCAAAGACGCCTAGAACAATAGTATCTCCCGCTATATATGAGAGTCTGGTGTGAGATTTCGCCTGATGTCACGCAGCCCACTGTCATGCGCTTCTTTCTGCATGACAATTCTCGGCCGCACTCTGCAGGGGCAATGAATATGCTCCTGCAGCGTTTTCGGTGGATCTTACTTTCCGAATAGGCCTCGTACTTTCACCCACTATTTCATCGCCCTAGAAGTTAAATTTCCAAAAATGTTGAAACACGTGTTTCTTTTTTTCTGACCAAAAAGCCAAAGACCAATTTTCTTAGGTCTAGTTTCAAAATTGCCTTAATAGCAACGTGTCTTCAAAAAGCATTTCATCCCCTATTTCATCCCTTTAGGGGTGAAATTTCCGTAAACCCTTCTTAAACGTCGCCAACAGTATGCGATCAACACCCCTACAATTTTCAAGTTTGTATCCTAGCGGTTTGGGCTGAGTGACGATGAGTCAGTGAGTCAGTCAGTCAGTCAGCACATTGCCTTTTGTATACAGAGATAAGTATGAAAGTTGGCGTGTGAGTATGTAACTCTTTCGCTCTGAAATAGCTGGACGGTTTTGGAAGAAATTTAAAATAGAATTAGCTCATACCCTTATTTAACACATAGGCCACTTTTAAAAGTTGTGCACTCGTCCGGGTTTAACATCAGTCCATTGTTATTGAGTGATGTACTAGCTGTCCATTATTATTGACTGACGCGATTATGAAATCTTTATTGGTGACGATTTTTATCTTGTTTTGGTTTGTATTGAGGAAAAGGGGGGAGTGGGAAGGGGGAGGAGTAGAGGGCCGCCCATAAGTGGCACTATCGTCTTCAAATACCCACCATGCCTACTTACCTTGATTTCGCACCAGTTGAAGCCGTGTTGAATCTCATTCGTAAGGAAATTCCCTCTCTCTCTCTCTCTCTCTCTCTCTCTCTCTCTCTGTCCAGAGGGATTGTGGAACGCAGCAAACTACCTCCTGTGGTATACCTAGGTAGTATTGTGTGGTACCTTCCTGGCCACTAATTTGAATTTGTTATCTCTGACGAAAAGTCCACAGACTTATTTGCTATGAGACAGGAGATTTCCTTCTTTAGAAATAACTGGCTTTGCTTCGTATTTTCGAGACCATCAACGTGTGGAATATCGTAAGTGCGCGAGTTTAATAGCACTGAGCAGTCGGAGTTCGCTAATCAAATGACAAGGAACCTTTAAATAATTACTACAATTCGCGGTTTTCTCTGTGAGATGGCCGCAATGACGACTAAGCAGAATCGCCCAAGCCAGTTGTTTGCGTTCATACATAAGACTGACCCGCAATTCCACTGTTAAAATAGTTCAAATGGCTCTGAGCACTATGGGACTTAACATATGAGGTCATCAGTCCCCTAGAACTGAGAACTACTTAAACCTAACTAACCTAAGGACATCACACACATGCATGCCCGAGGCAGGATTCCAACCTGCGACCGTAGCAGTCGCGCGGTTCCGGACTGCAGCGCCTAGAACCTCGTGGCCACCGCGGTCGGCAATTCCACTGTAAAACAAGTCAGTAACTTACGAAGGGTATTAGTGCTTCAGCATAAAAGAACGTGACACAATGTTTGAACAAAAATGAGTGATTATTGTCACTTAAAGGAACTTACGAGGTATGAACAGATCGGGGCTAGGAGGAGGAAAAGCGAAGAAGGAAGTGACAAGAGAAATCTATCAAACAAAAGACGGATATTGCTTTAGAAAGGTAACTTAACTATTGTGTGTGTGTGTGTGTGTGTGTGTGTGTGTGTGTGTGTGTGTGTGTGTGTGCGAGTCTTTTCTTCATTATAAACAACACTCTTCACAGTCAGACTATTATATTTGCTCTTAGAGAAAAGAAAAACAATTTTACTAAAACAGAAAAGATAAGATAAGAAATACTAATATGTCGTTAGAAGAAAGCAAGTTTTAACGCCAACTTGTGAAGTGCAATGGAAGGAGGGAGAAGTATTGTGATTAGTTGACTGCAGGGTAACAATAAAACCATCAATAAGTGTTTTAATAGGAGTTGAAATCATTTGAAAGTCGGAGAATGAGTTTCTATATGAAATAGTTATAAAATTATTGTTCTTAGTACTGATGTCAAACAGACGCTAACCACCACTGTACCAGTTTTATATGCACACACAAAGCACATACAAAATATTTTTTGTGGTTCGGAAGAATTATTTTATGCAGAATTTGGACTAGACGAACAACTGAGAGGCGAGAAAGGTCTCCAGAACTCTGTGGTATATCATACGATTTGGAGCAAACAAGCGGGCAGGAGAAGGGTGTGGAAGAAAATCGGCCGCGCCCTTTGGAACTGTCGCGCCGTTCGGCTTAAGGCATTTACGAAAATGACGGGAAACCTAGTTCTGGACGGGCGGTCGGGGATTTGAACCGCTATCCTAGTTAAATCTAGCGTCTGGATATTGCACCGCCTAACTCGGTGCGCCTCTGAGACAGAGACTAGCTTCCTGGAAGTAATAAGTAAGGTCCTGAGGAGATGTGGTACTATACGCGCAAAGTAATCTGGCACCCAATGCGGTGGATAATGGGAGCGACCGTAAAGGGATTTCGCATTTGCGATCGCTACAATCTGCCACCACGCCGAGTGTCAACTTAATTTGCGTCTATAGTATGTACAGCAGACTCCAGAACATTTTGTTTGTCCGTACTTCTCAGCATGACCGTGTGCTTCTATAACATAGTGATTTCCTACTGCGCGACGCGGATATCCCAGTTTGTCGCGTTGTCATTAATGAATGACAGATGTCATACATACGGCGGCTGTTATAGCATTCGCAGCCGGTGTAATAATCGAGAGTTTCGTTACCTTCTGTTGTGTGTATGAGAGTCGGGTTCAGAACCAAGTTACTGGATCGAGGAGTGCAGTAGGTAGGTAACTGCTGCGCTGCGCTGATTGAACAGACGAGGACGCGGCCCGGTGCGGCGCAGCGCGGATCGCGTTCGTGCTGCGGCCGCTTAGCGGGCAATGGGCCCGCGACGGCGGCGCGACGCGCCAAGGTCTTCGCGGCAGTTCCTTCCTGCTCGCATTCCAGTCCGGCCGGCCGTGGCGCACGTCGCCGGTCCTTTCCGCGTATAGCGTGCCCGTCGCACGGCGCCCGCTCTGCGCGCACACGCTGTGCGCTAGGAAGTTCTCAGTCGTAAAGCAGGGGGAGGGGCAAAGCAGGCTGGCGCATTTGAGGTTTAAAGGCCGGACTCTGAAGTTGAGTGGGCGAATTACAGCAACTGAAGTCTTCTCACAGTTGAGGCTGGCCGTCGTGAACGAGGCATTTGGACTAAATTTGTCATTGACGGCATAATTTGTGAAATGAAATCGTGATAACATGTTCAGTATGACATTCTCTGTAACGTCACGGTATCACATCACTGCCACCTGGCGGGAAACCCAAGAATTTCTTATCAGTAGTACACGCCAGCAAAGTCCACAGTCACACAATAAAATAATAATAATAATAATAATAATAATCCGATGCCTATAATGGCATTCGGCTAGAGGCTCGGTGGTTTCAGATATCTCTTTATCGTCTAAACTTAATAAGTATAAGCTACCTGGCGAAGCGGTAAGGTGGGCGCTTGGTGAACGCATTATAGCTCTGTATTTGCGGTCTTGCCTTATTTATTATGTGTAACAGCCTTTCTCTGACTAGGTGGTAAAATGCCAGACTTCGAGTCCAGAGATCTCCGGTGGATCCCCGCTCAGTCCTAAGTTTTTTATGTCTCTTATCATTTTTACTTTCCCACTGTTTGTTAATGTGAAAAATGGCGAGTTCCATCGCGATTCCCCCTACAATTGTCTAGGTGAAGTAGCTCAAAGGTCGGACGAAGGCAGCTATACAAGGTATAAATCCAGATATTTTATTTGTTTACAGGACAATGCAGTGAACAACATGACATCAGTATTTACTTCATTTGCAGACTAATAATATAAACATTAGGAGGTGAACGTTTTTAGGTTGGTTAATACAACCAAGTGCATGTGGCAAATCATTCATACTTATTTTCTCCTGGGCAGCAGCTCAGGTGCTGAAGTGTGGACGAGCGGACTGTTAGTTCATACTGACAGGTGTAGTCCACTTAGTGGTGCAGTTACGACTGTGAAGAAAACAGCACGTAGTAAATTATGTGAAGCGTTTGCGGCAAGATTGTCAGACAGAGAGAAAAGACAACTAACACACTTGCACTGTAGTGGATACATATCGAAGTACCAATGATTACACTATCGGCGCTTATACCACCAATACCGTGTATACCGCCTCCAACAGGAGTCCCAAGTAAAGCAGCGTAAAGCTCCAATATTACGCACTGCCGGAAAAGGATTACTACTCCTGCAAAGTTGATGTCGATTATGATCCGATGAAGGCATATGCTAACTGGCGGATAGTAGATGTACGGATAATGGTATCAACGTCGACCGCCAACCAGTAGCGTAGTGCCTTGCTACCAGAGCGCCATCTCTGTCTAAGCTTTAATAGGGAATGCTCTTAATGAGAAGACTTAGTGTGGTGCAGGCGTGTGAAGCAAGCATGTAACCATGTCATGGAAGCGCACTCGTGCTTACAGCAAGTCTGAAAAGGGGATTCAAATTGTGGCCTTCCGTGTGGCGGGACGGTTCTTTCGGAGAATTGCTACACAGGGGACGTATTGCGTCATTTGTTCAACGATACTGGTATCAGTGGTCACGTGAACATTCTCACACCTGTAGTCGAGGTACTTAACGTCCACACAGCACAGACGCCCGCCGGTATCGTCGTATTTGAAGGTGGCAGTGCCAGATCGTACAGCTACCACACACACATAAGAGGACTTGTGTGCCCAGACTTGTGAACACGAACTGTTATAAAGCGGTTGTTAGCAGTGAGACTACGGGCACACAGACCTCTAGCTCGTCTTCCACTCACACAGCAACGACGAGCACGGCTCGACTGATACTATCATAGGATCACAGGGCGTACGATGTAGACCTCGTGAGCGTTGTCTCGTAGAGTGCATTCGTCCGAGACTTACTGGCCCCACCCCAGATCTTATGGCCTGGGGCACGTTAAGCTACAACTCTGTGTCACTTTTGGTGTTTCTGGAGGGGACGTTAACCATCACTCGGTACGTGCAGAATATTGTTAGGCCCGTGCTTTTGCCGTTCTTGCAACTGGCAACGTGCTCTGCAAGAGGTGCAATGACTTTCCTGGCTAGCAAAATCTTTAGACTTGCCCCCAGTTGAGCATGTGTGGCATATGGTGGGACGAGGAGTGATTCGTGCGACTCGTCAACCAACAACTCTTGCAGAACTACGTGAACAGGTCGAGTAGGTTTGGTATAACGTATCCCAGAATAGCATTCTCCATCTGTACGATCGACTGAATGCCAGTGTCAGCGCCTGCTCTGCAGCATACGGAGGCTACACCGCATACTAATATGGGTGTTTCAGCATGGACCGCTACCTGGTACCTCAAAACCACTTGTACTGTTCCATCTGTAAGTGTAATCACTTCGTGTACTACATATGCACTGTTGCAACGATACATACTGCGTGAATTTGGAGCCTCTAGAAGAGTGCGCTAATTTATTTTTATTAATTTACTAAGTTCGATAATAATTATTACAGAAATGACAGAGAATTGTCCCGACTGTGGCCGAAATTTTCTATGCATGTCGTAGCCCTGTAGCTTGGCTGAAATTTTCTAACTTCAGCATAAACTAGAGTTGCACTAACTGCCGGAACAAGCTTCTCCCTACACTGCCGGTACAATGGTGTCACCCACTGCACTGACGAAAAAAGTGTGACATGCTTCTACGCTCCAACCGTACATATTGTGCGTCCCACCTCCACGCCAGTAAAAAGGCGCTTTCGAGCTCAAAACCCATAAATCGAAATAATTCTTAATATCTTGCAAATACAGAAAAACTGAAACTATCGGCGTGTTTTTGATTAAAGGGGACGTGGAGGAAGAGCGGGGCTCTCTGTCAACCCAGACAGCACACGGCCGTCTTGATACTATTAGTTAGGCCTTTAGGCATCCATTACGAACAACAGTGCAAACCCGTGGTTGCCATGGTGCGCACATAATGTGAGTAAGTCTTCAACTTGTCCGACGGGTGATAATCGTTTTAGATACGTGTATCGGCCGCCAGTTACCATTGCATGTTTCAACCATTCACACCTACTGGTTTTACTGGTAGACAGGTACGCAGGTCAATCATGTTTTGAGTCATATTATGTACGGAAATTGAACTCCTCTTGTTACTGTCGAGAGTAATTAGAGTACAGCAGTCAACATTTTGGCGATGGATTCATCTTTCAAGAAGATAAAGGCACTGTCACCCTGTGTTCACCTCGTGAGTTGCTTCCTCCCAGAGGTAGGAAGGAAACGGATGAAATAATCTGTGGTATCTATTGACACGAACTCTAATGATAATGCTTGGGACCAGTTGAGTCGCACATTTGATGACCTCGAGAGGGACACTGACTATGAGTCCGACAGGCTTGAGCAGCAGTGTGTCCACCATCGTGTGGAGGGTCTAAGCATGTTATTGGGCAACACGGTAACAAATGTTATCCACATATTTTCGAAGATTTGCCCTTTTTGACACAGTGAAGTTATTTTTGTTATTCTTTTCATTTCATGGTAAAGTATTTTTTTCGTTTCATAAGGCTTATTTTTACATTTCCTGCTAATCTTGAATCTAAGCCCACAAACGATCCCAGATATGCGTGTGACGAAAACTTTTTTGGGCAGTGTGGATACAAGTGAAACACGAAAACCTTTTTTTTACGGCAGTATCACCAGGAAATAGGGAGGTAGAGAAGTAAAAAAATGGACGACTACTTTCTGCAATGGCTGCACAAAGGGCAGTCATGAAGTTATAATCATCACTTTAAAAAATCAAGCTGCGAAGAGAAAACTTGGTGAGATTAATGGTAGTTTCCTATTTGTTCACCCTTGATTGCGGCAGATTTTTCCATCGATGTTTGACTTATGGAGACCTAGGTTGCTGAAGTCTGCATCTGGCTGTCCAGGAAACATTCAGGCTCGAAAATGATCCCGTCATCATTTTGGAAATGCCTATCATGGAGTGGTTTCTTCATCTGAGGAAGACACTGGGTACCTTGTTAGAATAATACAGTAGGGAGGCAAAATTTGGTAGAGTAAAGAAGCCTTTGCATAATGGGGTGGAGCGAAAAACCCCTTGGACTGTTTCCGTACCGCCTCGTCTACAAAAGAGACTGCCTGCTCTGTACTTGTCCTACTCTGCTAGAGGACAGCTGCGCAGTATGGGTCCTTTACCAGAGAGGACTGATGAAGGACATCGAAAAAGTTGAGAGAAGGGGGCTGCCCGTTTTGTATTATAACGAATTAGGAGAGAGAGTGTCACGGATATGATAACCCGAGCTGGGGTGCCAGACACTGAGGCATCAGCATTTTTCTTTGGGAGATCTTTTCACAAAAATTGAATCCTCAGTATGCGAAAACAGTTAGTTAGCTACATGTTCCATTGAATTCTTGAACGATTCTTCTATCGAAATAATGTGGAACGAGTCAATTTACAGGACGTGTATACATGATTATTGGTAACATTGATGAACAAATAGTTTCTTAGTGCTAATAATGCAACTAAACTTAAAAATACCTTTTTTTTTTTAAAGATTACCAGTTTCTGAATAAAAATTCGTCCATGTAATAGAAGATGTTGTCCAGGAGAAATATTTTTATGTAGGATTTAAAACTTGTCTTGCTACCTGTCAGGCATTTAATGGTATTGGGGAAATGATCAAAGATTTTTATTGCTGCATTCGAACACCACTCTGAGCTACTGACAGCTTTAACAATGAATAATAAAGATAATTTTTCCCTCTAAAGTTGTAAGTATGGATGTCATTACTCTTCAGAAACTGTGATAGATGATTTATGATAAATTTCACTAGCGAATTTGTATACTAGGGTATATATATCGTATGAGGGTCCAGTTAAAATGCATAACTCTGTGAGAAGGTCCCAACATGACGACGGCGGGTGGTGGGTGAATATCACATATTATTCTTACTGTTCTCTTTTGCGCAATCAATACTTTCTTTCTAAATGATGTGTTACCTCAGAAAATTATTCCATAAGGCACTACTGAGCAAAATATGTCAACAGGTTGATTCGCTTGTTTCTAAGACTAGCAATTATACGAAGAGTAAAAGTAGCTGAACTCAGTTTTTTGAGAAGCGCAGGAATATACTTCTTCCAGTTTAAGTTTTCGTCAGCAAGTACATCCAAAGATGTGGAGCATTTTACTCTGTTGGAACTGAATATAGTAAGTTTTCTTAAAATTAAGGAGAATCCATTTTCAAAGAACAACTTAATAATTCTTTGAAAAACATCATTAACAATCTCTTCTGTTGCTTTCTCTCTAATGGGATTTATTATAACACTAGTATAACACACCATTTATGCTTGATGGATGCTTTGTGGAATACCAGTCCCATAGACACAGACGGAAAAAAAATTGCGGCACTAAGAAGGAGTTGCGCGACGTTGACGAAAGTTCGAAAGTAGGTAGGCACGTTTCCAGAAGATGTCTATTAAAATTTCACACCAGACGCATGAGTGGCGCTACCATCAGGTTTGCTTTAAATACACGCTGTAACGGTCGTTAGCGTCAGTTACCTTTAAGATTGGGCGTGGTGTGGTGATGTTAGTCAAGAATGCCTTTAAGGCGACAAAGACGTCATTACCAGCACTCCAGTGAGTTTGAACGAAGCCGTGTTCTAATATAGCCTCCGAACATGATAGCTGGCAGCGATGGTCACGATAATGTATGATCGCAAGAAGACCGGGCTCCGGACGGCCACGTGGCACTACCGGTAGGGAATACCATCGTGTTCGGTGCATCTGCAGCCGCGGTTTAAGCAGCACTTGGCATCACAGTGACACAGCGAACTGTCACAAATCGATTAGTTCAAGGACAACTCAGAGCCAGACTGCCTGTAGCGTGCATTTCACTGACTCCAATCCACCGCCGTTTGCCACTTCAGTGGTGTCAAGCGAGATCTCATTGGATAGCAGAGTGGAGGTCTGTTGTGTTTTCTGATGAAAGCTAGTTCTGCGTCGGTGCCAGTGATGGGCATATGTTGGTTATCACAAGGCCGGTTGAGGGCTTGCAACCAACGTGTCTGCATGCTAGACACTCTGAACCTACACGTGAAGTTATGGTCTTGGGTGCGATTTCGTAAGACAGCAGGAGCATTCTTGTGATTAACCCACGCACTTTAGTTGGAAATTTGTACGTCAATCTGGTTGTTCGGCCTCTTATGTTGTCATTCATGAACAGCATTCCAGGATGTGTTTTCTAACAGGATAACGCTCACCCACATACCGCTGTTGTAGCTCAACAGGCTATACAGAGTGTCGGCATCTGCCCTTGACCTGCTCGATCACCAGATTTTTCTCCATTCGAGTACATATGGAACGTCATGGAACGGCAACTCCAGCATCATCCACAGACGGCAGTAACCGTCCCTGTATTGACCGACCAAGTGCAACACGCATGGAACTGCATGCCATAGATTGACTTCCGGCACCTATACAACAAGGTGTATGCACGTTTGCATGGTTGCATTCTACATTCTGGCTTTTACACAGGTTATTAATGTATCAGCGTTACACATTTGCAATGGCTTATCTCGCGCTTACATTAACGTGTGATCTTGGAATGTTAATGACTCACATATATTAACTAGAGGACTGTATTCCCGAAATATAATTACTCTACATTAATTACACTTTGATGTTGCGATTTTTTCTTCTGTTAGTGTATAAGCAATAGGAGTGGATACAGAATTCATTCTTGTGGGATTCCCTTCGTCATTTCTCCCCAGTGACTAAACTTTTCTCTCCTTCCAACATTGAGTTATTAAGCATAAATTTTTACATTCTGTTTGTTAAGTATGGTTCAGAACAGTTGTGTGTTAAACCACCAGTTCCATGAAACTTAAGCTATAGGGGCTTGAGGCCGGCCGTGGTGGCCGAGCGGTTCTAGGCGCTTCAGTCTGGAACCGCGCGACCGCTACGGTCGCAGGTTCGAATCCTTCCTCGGGCATGAATGTGTGTGATGTTCTTAGGTTAGTCAGGTTCAAGTAGTTCTAAGTTCTAGGGGACTGATGATCTGAGATGTTACGTCCCATAGTGCTCAGAGCCATTTGAACCATTTTTTTTTAAATAGGGTCTTGAGTTTTCCATCATTTAGCAAAAATAGCGCCTGTTACCTCTATCGCATACGGTTCGAGATATTAGGGCGAAAACGTGACGTGGTAACTCCGAATTGCATTAGTTGCACGGCATCGTTGGGACAGACGCACAATGCTCTGGTTTTAACTTCGTTACGAAGCTGGGACTGCGAAAAATATTCCCTGTGATTTCGTTACAACGGCGTTTGCTCCAGTCTAGACGACTTTTTTCGCTCCCTCCCCCTCCTGACGATATGCCTCGACTAGACTCTTCCTGTTCCCCTCCCCCCTCCCCCTCTCGAAATCTGCCCCCTCAGCGGCCGTCCCACGTGCCCGGCCGACCTTGGCTGTATCAGGCTCGGCGCGCTAATTGAAAGCAATTAGCGGCCCCAGGCGCGTTAATCATATCCGAGGGGCGGCCGACGCCTACGGCCGCGCCGGGACAGCCCGGGACGCGTCGCGTCGTGTCGGCCGCTTCCTATCCGTACCCCGTAGCGCCCGGCCCGTTCTTTCAGGCACCGAGGACACAGCCGCGTTAAGCCATCTTCTTTTGAAGCAAGACGGATGAGTGTGAAAGTGTTCACACTTCGTAACAAGTTGAAACTGATTCGTATTAGTACTCTAATACAATTGTTTACTTTCTGGTTGGGCTATCCGAATACATCTCATGCGCCGAACTAAAATAGTCCACCTTAACAATCATATCCTGTATGTGTTGACACATTGCGCCTTACTGACCCGCAAATCCTCTGATGCACAACTTGACGTCACGCACCCCGTCAGTCCAAAACGTTTCGAGTCTGAATTAATATAGATCAGAGAAACGTTAAGGCGGCGGTTTTAATGCTTCATATGTCCTCCCCCCCCCCCCCCCACTCCCCCACCCTTGAGCACAAAACAAAATATGTTCACACATTCATGTGGACCTGTCAGAAATATCCTTCTTTGGCATCTTGTTAAAACTGCGCGTCACATTGGTTTGAATGTCTGTTGATCCTCCATGTCGATATCGGCACTTTGTCGTTGAGTGGTAGGTTCGTATTGGTAACGCCAAGTCTCGTCGTCCGTGATAATTTTTTCCAGCGTTTTGCATTTCAATCAAGTCGCAGCAAGCGGACATACGTCGTCGTGTTTCTTTGGGAGTCGAGGTGTGCAAGAGAAACATTCCACACAATG
This sequence comes from Schistocerca gregaria, assembly GCF_023897955.1. Lineage (NCBI taxonomy): Eukaryota > Metazoa > Arthropoda > Insecta > Orthoptera > Acrididae > Schistocerca > Schistocerca gregaria. The sequence goes on from NC_064924.1 coordinate 520,780,706, forward strand.
TTCACTTCTCCAAAACCTTCTTTAGAATGTCGTGAAACACTTGATTTAGAGACTTTGTCCATTGCGATTTTTTGGCACACAATGGGCACACGTCGGCTGCTTAACACTGCCTCCTCACAGCTCACAGATTGAATGTACTCGTATCCCGGGTTCGATTCCCGGCGGGGTCAAGGATTTTCTCTGCCTCGTGATGGCTGGGTGTTGTGTGCTGTCCTTAGGTTAGTTAGATTTAAGTAGTTCTAAGTTCTAGGGGACTGATGACCATAGATGTTAAGTCCCATAGTGCACAGAGCCATTTGAACCATTTTTTGAATGTACTCGTACATCTGTTGTTTATCGTTGTTACTTGAAGCCGCCACCGTATTTACCACACTGACGTCCCTTGTACGTCAGGAATAAAAAGAATCTCGGAACTTTTCGAACGGACGGTGTTTCAGTGGAATATACAGAAACTTGCGAATTTGTGCATGTGGCTCGACCGACTCTCGGAACCAAATACTCCGCTATACTGCACGACTGCTACAGTTGTCAATAGTTATTCTGTGAGAAGTTAATGAAACTTCCACTGACCATATTTCTGTTGAGCAATTTCAGTTGCTTTTCTATCCTGCGGTCGACATCTGACACTTTGGCTTTCGTGCGATGACTTAGAGGAACCACCGTACGATCTTCCTCCGTGTAACAGTTCTGGAACAAAAGCGTCAGTATTTCGGCCTTCTCTTTGTCCTCTTCCGTTTTGATGCGATTGTCATCGCATAATATTTAGAAAAGTGGCTTCCATCCGTTGACATACGATCAAAACTTTGTAGGATTTCCTGTCCATTCGGTCAGGTTTTCCTTTGAAGCTGTGGTCGTGCTTCACTTGTAGAAGACGTGTTAAAACACTTATTTCTTTTGATATTGTCGTTTCTAACTGTTGCACACGCCTCTGATATACACTCCTGGAAATGGAAAAAAGAACACATTGACACCGGTGTGTCAGACCCACCATACTTGCTCCGGACACTGCGAGAGGGCTGTACAAGCAATGATCACACGCACGGCACAGCGGACACACCAGGAACCGCGGTGTTGGCCGTCGAATGGCGCTAGCTGCGCAGCATTTGTGCACCGCCGCCGTCAGTGTCAGCCAGTTTGCCGTGGCATACGGAGCTCCATCGCAGTCTTTAACACTGGTAGCATGCCGCGACAGCGTGGACGTGAACCGTATGTGCAGTTGACGGACTTTGAGCGAGGGCGTATAGTGGGCATGCGGGAGGCCGGGTGAACGTACCGCCGAATTGCTCCAAACGTGGGGCGTGAGGTCTCCACAGTACATCGATGTTGTCGCCAGTGGTCGGCGGAAGGTGCACGTGCCCGTCGACCTGGGACCGGACCGCAGCGACGCACGGATGCACGCCAAGACTGTAGGATCCTACGCAGTGCCGTAGGGGACCGCACCGCCACTTCCCAGCAAATTAGGGACACTGTTGCTCCTGGGGTATCGGCGAAGACCATTCGCAACCGTCTCCATGAAGCTGGGCTACGGTCCGGCACACCGTTAGGCCGTCTTCCGCTCACGCCCCAACATCGTGCAGCCCGCCTCCAGTGGTGTCGCGACAGGCGTGAATGGAGGGACGAATGGAGACGTGTCGCTTTCAGCGATGAGAGTCGCTTCTGCCTTGGTGCCAATGATGGTCGTATGCGTGTTTGGCGCCGTGCAGGTGAGCGCCACAATCAGGACTGCATACGACCGAGGCACACAGGGCCAACACCCGGCATCATGGTGTGGGGAGAGATCTCCTACACTGGTTGTACACCTCTGGTGATCGTCGAGGGGACACTGAATAGTGCACGGTACATCCTGACCGTCATCGAACCCATCGTTCTACCATTCCTAGGCCGGCAAGGGAACTTGCTGTTCCAACAGGACAATGCACGTCCGCATGTATCCCGTGCCATCCAACGTGCTCTAGAAGGTGTAAATCAACTACCCTGGCCAGCAAGATCTCCGGATCTGTTCCCCATTGAGCATGTTTGGGACTGGATGAAGCGTCGTCTCACGCGGTCTGCACGTCCAGCACGAACGCTGGTCCAACTGAGGCGCCAGGTGGAAATGGCATGGCAAGCCGTTCCACAGGACTACATCCAGCATCTCTACGATCGTCTCCATGGGAGAATAGCAGCCTGCATTGCTGCGAAAGGTGGATATACACTGTACTAGTGCCGACATTGTGCATGCTCTGTTGCCTGTGTCTATGTGCCTGTGGTTCTGTCAGTGTGATCATGTGATGTATCTGACCCCAGGAATGTGTCAATAAAGTTTCCCCTTCCTGGGACAATGAATTCACGGTGTTCTTATTTCAATTTCCAGGAGTGTATTTTGTTAGCAAAACTCGTGAAATGTCGACAAAAATACGTCTAACAGCTACAAACGACAATCTCAAAAGAAATAACAGTTTTAACACGGCATAAACAAGGTAAACAAGACCACAGCATCAAAAACCATGACAAGCTATAGAATGCATAGAAAATATAAAAGTATCAACATACTTGTACATAACTGATAGCGTCATGTGACAGAAAGTGCTGAAACATGTTGGGGTAAAACATTTTCCTTAGAAAGCTCTAATTTCCTTACCGAGCACGAAACGGAGAGCTACAACGTCCAGACTATGATTAACCAAGAAGGAGACATGTGATTACAATGGAATTTATTCCACAGATTAGTGAAATGACGAAACGCAAATAATTAAAATTATATACGTATATATGCACTTGACCACGAGAATTAAGTGCGGCGTGAAACCGTTGCGTGCTGCAAACAGAGCTTGTTGATGTCTTGGTACGAAATCAAAGAGAGCCCGAATACACTGTTGAGGAACACACTGCTACGCGGTTTGTAGGCGTGTCGGCAAATCTTGCCGACCGACCATGTCCCAGACATGTTGACGTGCGATATGTCAGACGAACGTGAAGGCGAGGGAAGCAGTGGTACCTGTCGTTCTTCGGAGAAAGCTTGTGCGTTTCTCGCTTACGTGTGCCCGAACATTGTGCTGATGAAATATGACATTTACAGGTACCTGAAGGAGGGGCAACACACTGGAGTCTAAAACCTCCCTGATGTAGCGGTTGATGTTCAGACTGATCTTAATACATAGGTGAGGCGACATTGCGTGTTACAACCAGTGGCGCCCCAAACCTTCAAACTTGGTGTTTGTCCACTATGCTGCTCGACAGTGGAATCTACCCAACTCAGTTAGTCACGGCACCCGTCCAACACGTACAACGTCATCGCTGTAGGACAAGTTGAAGCTGGACTGATCCGAAAACTCTATATTTTGCAACTAATCACGCTAGTGGCTTTGTTCACGTACCCATTGCAGTCTGAGGCGTTGGTGGCTTCTGATCATTGGAAAGCGACGTCGTGGCAAACTTGCCACCAGGCCTCCATCAGCAGATGGCAGATATGTTCACCCAGTCGCAGTGCTCCAACGACGAATCAACACTGTGGAAGAAGCTTATCTGTCGGGTACGGCCATGCAGACAAAATGGCGTTCCTCCCGCTCTGTGGCCCAATGGCCAGTCGTAGCAGTGAACGATCCTGTCCACTAGTTCCACATACGCGTCACTGTCGTAGTAGCGTCCCTGTACGAGCCACAATGTCGCGGTACGGCATATTATTTCCTGGAGACATGTCATTCGGAAACCGTTCGAGCGAACTCACATGCTGATTTTCGCCCTGTGACATCGACGAGGCATACCGGCACTTGATTGCACGTTTCCACTTCCCATGACGGCTGTACCCTGACTGAGCGTGGCATAGGCTAAGACTGACCCGTCCAGATACACAAAAGAGGGCGCTGCTCGACCTACGTGCACACCATCCCTCTGCGATCTTTATCTCTTATTATGGTTCCACTGCTTACGCATCCTCGGATTTTGAAGTGATTCCGACCATTCGTTCTGACTGTTGCAATTTTCACAAACAGTACTGTATTACCATAATGGGTTTGACCATCCATGCAATTCAGGTAAAGAAATTATTACTATGAGATAGAAACTCATCAGAATTCCTGTGTTGGACAAATACTCGACCTGTTTTCTACCTCGCTTGCTTCACTGGGAGACCAACAACGTTTGCTGCGTCGGTCTTTCCCGTGGATCACGCAGACGGCACAGTTCTCACGATGATCGACCGGTGATCGATAGCGTCGGGAACGTCTGTAGGAGCGCACGGGCTGTTAATTTTAATGCTCCGAGTCCAGAGGCCAGTCGTCGCGCTTAGGTGGGCGCCGTGATGCTATTTGGGGACAAACTCCGTGACTGAGGAGGAACTTTTTATACTCTAGGACAGATTGAGCGCGCACGAATGACAACCGGCTTACTTCCATTCATGACGTGGAAGCGTGGGAAGCCCTGGTCCTCGCCACTACTTCAATGCCGTTTCAGCCGTTGTTCGGTTCATACACACAAACATTTGCGCGCTGAGAAGGAACAACACGAATGAATTATGTGCTGTGTAGAAAAGGGATTAAGGTTTCTCACTTCCTTTGTAGAAGATGATACTTCTCCTGTGTGTTGGTAAGGTTTCCTTTAGCTTTCTGACGGACCGTTTTATGCCAAATTTCCCCTTCCGATCTCCCGCTCCCCTCTCTCCCTTCCAGATATGTTGAAAGTTCTGTTTTCACTTTCACATGATCATTGTTGTACTCAAAGGCGACATTAGATTCCAGCCGAAAAAATATTCGCTAATTGTGCACACGAAATGAATGTACGGTAAAAACTGCTTGTCGGCTGTGAATTTCGAGTCATGGAATCTCCCGCCAATGTTTCATCGATACCACAATAACGACTGAAAGGTACAAGACGTCCAGGGAAATCAGTTTTTTTCCGCAGCTCGCGAGAAGAGGCCAGCCTGCACAAGCACAGCGGCTCTTGCTGTGTGGCGCACGCCACTGTACTGCCAGTGTCGTGCTTGATGTCCTGGATGACGTTCTTCTTGTTACGTCGAACAAATTTCCAGAACGCTCGAAAGCGGCTAAATTTGGTCGCCTTCACAACGGCCTTGGCTTTATCCCCACATGACTGTTCCTTTGAAGGGAAGAAATGCAATACCAATGATATTAAACACACAGAGCACAGCTGCTCTCAACCCGAGGAGTATTCTAGAGTTCAACCAAATCCAAGCGAATGTTTTTCCTTGCCTAACGTGTACGAGCTAAGTAAATACTACTTAAAAATATAGGAAGCGAGACCATCACAGAGAAACTCATCCAATTCCAGTGTCACCTTTATCCCATACAAAACTGCGATTTGTGCCGAAATGACTACATGATTCTTCCAGATAAACTTTTGTAGTAATCGGTGTGTAGTGCAGACAACTCCGTCACTATTGATGGGTAAAACCTACCTTGAATCATCTGCATTCATCTGGAGATCGAAATACATCTGGGAAAAGTTAGTGTAAACCAGAGAACTGTCACTGTGGATCAAAGCTTCCGCGTTATGCAACACCGGTTCGTAGGATGACCAAAAGCCTTCGTGATACTGCGCATAATTCGCCTATTGTTAAGAATAGGGTCTGACTGCTGGCACCTACAACAACGCAGAGGCATCCCTCTTTCAACGACTGAATACGGACAGTCCGTTGTATGGGGATCAGTTATCTTCAGCTGCTACATTCTTAAGGAAATGCTCGCCGATTGGACTGGTGACAAGTGACGAACGCATTAAGCCGGACGTGGTGGCCGAGCGGTTCTAGGCGCTTCAGTCCGGAACCGCCCTGCTGCTACGGTCGCAGGTTCGAATCCTGCCTCGGGCATGGATGTGTGGGATGTCCTTAGATTAGTTAGGTTTAAGTAGTTCTAAGTCTAGGGGACTGATGACCTCAGATGTTAAGTCTCATAGTGCTTAGAGCCATTTGAACCATTTTTTGAACGAACGCATTGTGAGCCGCCAGTAAACATGTTGTGTGCTGGGATCTGCTTATTATACAGTGTTGGTGAATTAGGGCTTATTCTTTGATCCAGTATTCTGTAGTGGACGACACTAAACGCTGAGTATTATGCTTATTTACATCACCTCCACATTTCTACAAAATGCATAACACTGTGCTGTCTGTGATAATGTTATATGTTCTGCTACCGGTTTCGGTTTTAAGCCGTCGTCAACGGCAGAAAAATTATCGCAGATGTGTCACATTTCGCACATGCTTTGACATATGTTACCACTGAAAACCGTAATTGCCAATAAAAATGAAAAATTGTGACTAGATTGAAAAATGATGGCACATTTCAATCTAGTCACAATTTTTAATTTTTATTGGCAATTATGGTTTTCAGTGGTAACGTATGTCAAAGCATGTATGACATGTGATACATGTGCGATAATTTTTCTGGCGTTGATGATGGTTTAAAACCGAAACCGGTAGCAGAATAAATAGCATTATCACAGACAGCACATTGTTATGCATTTTGTAAAATTCGTACATGTTGTTGACCATCGCCTAAGCAAGATGTTCACTCTACGTTCCTGTTAGGTGTAAGTGAACATCTCGTAGCGTTCTCTCTCTCTCTCTCTCTCTCTCTCTCTCTCTCTCTCTCTCACACACACACACACACACACACACACACACACACACACACACACAGACATCCACAATTCCACAAAATCCTCCAAACGCCGTACAACACTTTCCACTTCCACGAGTTCTCATATATAAATACATCGATGAACGACGGGGCAGTGATTGTTGTTTGCCGAAGCACTTGGCGTGCTCATGGAAAAGGTGCTGCAGCTGTTTTTTCTTGAAACTTACAGAAACAGCGAACTACAAATATAACACATCTAGTTCCACAACAACGCATTGTGGGCTTCTGTAACGACCCAAGGGACTGAAGAATTGAGTCGTGATAAGTAGGTGGTCGTTCTGACGTCACGGTCAGAAGAGCTATCTCCAAAGATCTTTACGGGTGCTTTTTGGATAAGCTAGACTTATCCCCAGGTGCGCGGACTACCAATGCCAAGGCAGGAATTCAGGCACATATTTCGTGTCAATTATACACGAACGAAAGGCTGGTTAATCTATACCAGTGAGAATCAATTAACGCATGTCTCCTTGCGGCCCCTACGGGGCTTACGTGTTCTATCATTAAGAGCTCAGCGACATAGTCATAACTGTGGTGTATTAAAAAGGCAACCGAATGTCTTTGTGATAATTTATGTCTGTGGCTGCCATCAAGTTTTCCGTGCCTCATTTCATCTGCGAACGTTTTCTTCTTTTGGTTCTTCAATATAGTCATTGTTAGTCGTATCCTCTTCCTCAACTTCCCAGTTTTCAAATATTGTCTTCTTCGCTGTAGTCTCTCCCCACACGCTTATGCTCTGTTATAATACTGGAAGGAAACAAGCTATGTAGGAATGAGTGACACGTTGTATAGTTCGAAAAAATAACTCCCAGGTTAGCGCTCAAGCTCATTTCGCAAACTTTCACGGATTGCGATTAGAAGTTGTACAACTGCGTGTATTCTCATAGTCTCCATAGCATTTAAACTGGCCACCACGTGGCCGGTGGCTTTAGAGCCAACCGTTTACTAAAATGAGCAAAACGTCCCTCTTTGCTATTATAACATTTTTTGTCTGCCAGAGTATTAGCACATTCTCCGTCTTCATCTTTGTGTTTGCCATTATTGCAAGCAAATGTGATTGGCTCTTAACGCTATCTTGGCTAATTTCCGTTAACTCATGTTCCGCGCACAGTTTCGAAGCTGGCTACCCTACAGCTTTAGAAATGAAAGGAAATCGAGTAATCTTTCGTGCTTCATCCTGCATTAAAGGGCATTTCCGTCGCTGCATAGAAGAAATGTCCCCTACGATATGTTACATATGAATGAAAACAAAAATTGTTACTCTTCTTCGCATTTCCATAAATTTTTCCGTTTATTTGTAAATTGTAATTTACAGTCATTTTAAAGGTAATTTTCATAGTTTAGCTGTAGTGCTGTTTTTAATTAAAAATACAATTCGTTCAAAGTGTAAAGCCTCCATTACGCCTCTTGTGTTGTAAGTAGGTTGTTTAGGTTTTTTTATTGGTAACGCCGCCGCCACTTAGCGCTCTGTATGAAAAATCACTGGCTGTGCTGTGCGCAGTCTGTGTTTAGTTTGCATTGTTGTCTGCCATTGTAGTGTTGAGCAGCGGCAACTGGATGCTAACAGCGCGTAGCGTTGCGCAGTTGGAGGTGAGGCGCCAGCGGTGGTGGACGTGGGGAGAGAGATGGCGGAGTTTTGAAATTTGTAAGAATTGGTGTCATGAACTGATATATATATTATGACTATTAAGGTAAATACATTGTTTGTACTCTATTAAAATCTTTCATTCGCGAACTATGCCTATCAGTAGTTAGTGCCTTCAGTAGTTTGAATCTTTTATTTAGCTGGCAGTAATGGTGCTCGCTGTATTGCAGTAGTTCGAGTAACTAAGATTTTTTGTGAGGTAAGTGATTTGTGAAAGGTATAGATTAATGTTAGTTATGGCCATTCTTTTGTAGGGATTATTGAAAGTCAGACTGCTTTGCGCTAAAAACTATTGTGTGTCAGTTTAAGCACAGTCGTGTAGTAATTTTCCTAAGGGGACGTTTCACTGTTTCCCCCACAATTGTTGCACTGTCACGGATAAACTATACTCTGAGAAACTGCGTCACGCTTATCGGCTGTATCGTCTTTTCCAAAGTTGACTGTCTTCTTAATATCATTTTTGATGACAATAGTCAGTTCCTTTTTGATGATAGCACGGCGAACTAAAAACTAGTTAACAAGAGAAATTAATGCTGTAAAAATTCTTACAGTGTATACTTTAATTCGTAAACTGAAATGTAGTGCTTCTGTTAATTGCTCTTTCTGATTTATGTGCAGATAAATTCTTAGTTTCCTGTTCGTTTATTTTGAATAGGTTTCTGACACATATTTTTTTTTTTTGTTTTGTTTTCAGAGGCGCTACGAGCTGTATATTGTTTACTGCTGAAGTAAGAGGTAAGTACCCGTTAAGTGGCCATGCTCACACCCGTAAGTATTTGGAAGATTCTTCGTACAGTGGAAACAGAATTTTTTGTTCCAGAGCTCCAGTAACTTTCAACAGTACGGTTAAGGGACAAAAGGCACTCATTTGTGATCATGCGTTTACTTGCGCTTTCTCGGTGATGTAGTTACACAGTGTGTGGGCGGAAACGCTGCATCGAAATTAAATCCGGTGTGTACACGGGGATGGCGACAAGTGCTTCATTAACCCTATTACGCAACATGGGACCAGCATCATGCCTGATAATGACATTGTTTCACCGTCGAATGCATTACGTAAATACGCTACGTAACTCGTAGATTTATGGATAAACTGTTTAGCGTGTCCATTCACATGTTACCGTTCATACTCCTGGGAGAGCTGATTACCCGTAGCCACCGGGCTCCTGCGACGCCACACGCACCAGGGCGAGTGCGATTTTTTGTTTCAGTAACTGACTGTAATTATTTTAGAATTCACGGTAGACAGCAAAGTCGAGCAGACCGCGCCACACATGCTGTAGCACGAAACAGGTGTAGGCGATTTGATGGTCTGGACGATTTTTAATGTAAAATTCGTTATTAACATATTTTGAATTTTCAGTAAGTGCAGATCTATATTTATTTAAAGCATTATCAGAGTTGCTGTTCTTTCAAAAAAAGTATGCAGCTAGATATATGGAATGCAGTCGATAAGTTATGGATAATCTCCGGATAGTTTAGCCAAAAATATTGCTGCTGTTGCGTCAGGAATTTCAGAAATTCACGTTAGCGTCTCGTCTGAAACCTGTATGATTTAGCTGATTTGTTTTCGTCGTTACGTGTTGTTGTTAGATGTGTCCTTGCATTATAACCGTGCAAAATAAGTTCCCACTACCATTGTAAAAGATTTATTTTATTGTAAGGAGGACATCAGAAACAGACGAGCACTGGCAAAAATGGAATTCCGGGCCAAGAGAAGTCTACTAGTATCAAACATTGGCCTTACTTTGAGGAAGAAATTTCTGAGAGTGTACGTTTGGAGCACAGCATTTTTTGGTAGTGAAACGTGGACTGTGGGAAAATCGGAACAGAAGTAAATCGAAGCATTTGCGAGTGGTGCTACAGACGAAAGTTGAAAATTAAGTGGAGTGATAAGGTGAGGAATGAGGTGGTTCTTTGCAGAATCGGAGAGGAAAGGAGTATGTGGAAAACTCTGACAAAGAAAAAGCAGACGATGATACATGTGTTAAGACATCAGGGAATGACTTGCATGGTACTAGAGGGAGCTGTAGAGGGCAAAAAGCAAAAACTGTAGAAGAAGACAAAGACTGGAATACATCCAGCAAATAATTGAGGACGCAGGTTGCGAGTGCTACTCTGAGGTGAAGAGGTTGGCAGAGGAGAGGAATCCTTGGCGGGCCACATCAAACCAGTAAGAAGACGGGTGACTCAAAAGGAGAGAGAAAAGAAAGGAAGAAAGACAAAGAAAGATTAGGTATGGCCGTTCAGTACGCTGGGGAACAACACATTCCAGCAAGGAATTATCCTGTAAATTCACTGAACAAAATGCTTCCTCCGACAGTCACATTCATTGGTTGCCAATGTTACCTATGTTATTCCATTATCTGCTTGTACGCGGAGATAAAAGAAAAGCAAATATACAAACAAGTGGCACAACTGACATTAATTGTGTCTTGTAAAAGAAAACCGGGATGACACAACGAAAGTTTCATTTTTAAAGGCAAAGTTCAGTGAAAATTACAATAGAATTTTGTGATATTTATTTCAAACGATTGTGAATTGTTACACACCTTTCATTAGAAAACGCACCGTCTTCTTCATCGTTGATGTTTTCAGCAGTTATCATTCAATTTAGTTGACTCATTACATTTATATAGCTGTAACTCAATACGTAATAAAGGAATCACATATCTTTATGAGTACTTAATCTACATCACTTTCTACTGCTACCTGGAATGTGCACTAGTTTTCCGGGGACAGTCAGTATATTTTGGAAAAAAGGGAGAGGTTCAGCTAAGCAACATGTTACTAAGCTATGTTTGGTGTATACAGTATAATCGTGTTAACGTAGATCAACTTAGCCGGCTTTTCTGCTCACTTTTACTATTATCTAATGAGTGTGAAAAATTTCCAAGACGTTCGCCCTTTTTGAGCATTCCTGTTTTTAGTACCGAAATTGCATAGATTTGTGTAACTGGAAGTATTTCATAAAATTGCTCCAAGATTTATATTTTCGCGTTGCAGATGAAGTTGAAGAAAGTTCTTGCAGCATCATGGTTATAAATGGATAGTTTGAAGAAATGCGGTATAGCTAACGCCTTGGCAACAGAAATTGTAAAGCTATTTTTCCTTTTTGTTCAACATATACATTGCTAAATGAAGAAAAGGGTGATGTGGCGAAATTAATTTGTAAGCGTTATGATGCCTTCCTGAAGAAAATTATAGTGTAAAACAGCCAGTGAATCGTCTATCTACCATTTGCTGAGCGGACATGATTTTGCGCGACATTTTCATTACGCGGTTTTATTACGCTGTTTTCACCGAACGAGGTTGCACAGTGATTGAGTAACTACAGCTGTATTCGAGAGGACCCAGATTCAACGCCTCCCTCTCTCCTCACCCCCGTCTATCCATCCACATATAGCTTTTCCACGGTTACCCATAGGTAAATTCAGCTGAAAGTTTATAAGATCCTTTATAAATGACGCAGCCATTTTCCTGTCACGTCCTTACCTTGCTGAACTTGTTTGTAATTACATCTGTGTCGCCAAGAGGTCACACCCGTAGCTTCCTTTGCATTGTGGTTTCCGTTTTCCCGGGCCTGACTGATTAATTGCCTGCTTTCGGGTTTGCAGCCCAATTGTTGATTCCATTTTATGCGCAATATTTCGACGACCGACCCAGTCAGCCCTTCGGTTGCTGCGAGCTGCTTCGTTATGTGTTCTCCCCACCATTAATTCATTATATCTGTTGTGGCTGACGAACTGCTGCTGTGATTTAAATTGGCGGTTTATGCAGTATAACACGCGTCCAGTCGCTTTTGAATTTCATCGACTTTCTTTTCTGGACCATGTGCAGCTAGACAATGGTCGTGGTGATTGCTCTGTCCCTGGCAAATTCATTTCGACTATGTACATTTTAGTCAGTTTAAACATATACAGACAGTATTTAGGTGCAACTAGACTAGTTAATGGTACAGTAAATCGATCAAATTCAAAAGTGACATATACCGCAACGTGAATTCCTTTTTTTCTGTTTTTGTTTGCTATAAAGTTCTACGAACTTTTTATCTTTTTCCTAGTTTGCCACGCATCTCAAATGTCTTTTTATGAAATAGAATTCCGTCGGATGTCGGAGGTGTCACGTGGAAGGAAGCTGGAACACGGAACAGCCAGTAGATCGCTTAGCGGGCGGTGTTACCGGCGGCAGCGAAGTAGCGGCAACAATTCCTCTGTGGGGGCCGCTCGCCGCGGACGCCGTGATGTAAACGGCCGAAGATATCTTTGTATTTATAGAAGACCCGATATAGCTATCTATTCTCGCGATTTTGTTGGCGTCCGAAGGGGCGCGGAGGGAGGGGGGCTAGCCTAGCTGAGCGCGTGCGTGTGCGCGCAATGTTATTATTATGAGACGCCCCCCTGTCGGTCACGTGACGGTACCGTTTCTGTCTAGCGTTAATTTGGAGGAAGGAGCCAGAGTAGGAGGAGGGGCCCGGGGGAAGTGAGAGGGTGGGTGTGTGTGTGAGTGCGCCGCTGCGCGCCCAGGCGCGGGGCGGTCAGGTCAGAAATACTCAAAAGTCCTGAAATAGTGTGCGACCGGCTACTGAAATAAAACTTGCAGTGCAGTGTACGCGCGGCCGCGCTCCGGGACAGGCGCGTCGATGAGGCGCGGAGGCGGCGGGCGCGTCCGCGGCGTCGCGCCGGAGGCGGCGGGGTCCCTCCTGCCGCCGCAGACGGTACCGCCCGCCCCCCTGGAAACCCTCGACGTGCGAGCGCCGGCGAACGGGTTTGGCGCCGCCAGCCCCCGCGACCCACTTGCCGCCGGAGAGGCGCGATCGCGCAGCGCTGGAGCGGCCGGCGGTCGCGGCGTGACCGCAGCCCGGGCCCCCTCTCGGCCTCGCACTTCCCCTCCGTCTTCTTCCATTGCCCCCGGCGACCTTGTGGCGGTCAGCCGCCTTGTCGGATGGATCTCGGCGTGACAAGTCTTACGCTGCCCCCTCCCACTCGCCGCGCTCGGCCAGTTCTCTCTCCCTCCGTAGCGCCGGCATTCTTCCGAGTACATTGTACGCCTGGCCGGGCTCGGTCCGCCTCGATTGCTCTCGCTCGCAGACCACTAGTGGCGGGCCGGCAGTTGCAGTGCGACGGTGGGTGCTGCGCGGAGCGCGTCATTAATCTGTCCAGCGCGCGATTAGCGGTCGCGTCGGCTGACAGCTCGGCGAGCAGCGCGCCTCCAGCCGGCCGCGCGCCCACCTGCTGGCTGCCAACTTCTCCCCCCTCCGCAACCCCCTCACAGTCTTCCCCCCTTCACCATCCTCTCTTCCCACCTGTCCTGCACGTCTCTTCCCTTCGATATCCAAATTCTCTCTATCTTTCAGTTTTGCTGTCGCCCCACATAACGAACACACTCTCACAGACGTCGACCGCCTTCGAGCTCAGTGAAGTGTTTCCAAGTGAGAAGTTTCGCCTTGAAATCCTTCTTAGGCACTTCATCATTTCTCAAATACGCGACTTACAGTCAGGAAAACTGTCCGAGTGCCTGTGTTTCCAAATTGCCTCCGAGTGTAGAAAGCAAGTTTCCTCGCTCTGTGCGATGTATGTGAGTTATTCAAGTCCACACAGAGAAGTGCATATTGTGTGAAATGCTGCTGGTGTTCTGTTAGTGGAAATCAGTGAGTGGCAGATGTCGACTTTCACGGACGCGATGGCGACGGAAGAAAGCTGCGTGAGTTTTGCGTCGAGTTGGGCCCTCCGATGACCTACACCTGCTGACTCGTCACCTGCTGGCAACGAAACTGTGCGAGCTGTCAGTGACGTGAGTATAACTGACGATCACTCCCAGACAGTTAGGTGATGGTAGGAGTATCAATTACAGCAGCTTTATTGATCCTCATTGTAGTAATGGAAATATTAACAGCCAATGTTGCTCCAGATAGACTGCAGAGTACGATAACTATACGAAGAGAGTAGCTTGTTTATGAATTACTGCCTGATAAAACGGCCTCTAAGTGAACTTGATAAGTGCTGTTTACCCGCTTGAAACAGACTTTCGATAAACTGTCGCTTGATGCCAGCGTGCCGCCACTGACAAGTTGCGTACAAGTGGTATTCGGAATTCTAACACATTTCCCAAGCCGTTTTGTAAATGAGCGACAGAGATTTGAGACACTCCCTCTCATCACTGCATTGGCAACAGCTTATTTCTTACGGCCATAATTATCGAAAAAAATTATTATTTGCTTTGAGAGTGTTTCTGTACCGTTGCATGCTAACCAACTATTTTATATATCTAACGTCATTTCCAGATATATGGTAGCCCTACTAGCAACTGACAGTAAGTATATTACTCTGTCAGTGTCACATTAGCTAAAATTCTACGTTTTGTAGTGTACCCTGGGATATATTTTAACTGTACGACAATTAAGTTGCAGAGTGTACCCTTCCGTTTCTACTGTTGGTGGAACTGCCAGCAGCACTGTTGAATAGGTTGTCGCAGTATGCATTGCTTGTGGCCTTTGACTTACGGGGTGTGGACACTATCCTCGTTTTTCTTCAGCTCCTTTAACCATCACACTTGTTGTTTAGGCCTACACTAGATTATTTGGCGAGAGACTGTAGTGTCGATGAGCATATCCTATTGGAAAAATCTACAATCCATTAAGAACCAGCTGCATGTAGGTGTGATCCATTCTTAGTGAGTTTGTTCATGGGCCTACAATAAGATGAAGAGTGTGAGACATTGTCATCATATGTCGTAATTAGGGCAAGGAAAGGAACTAACGTAATTATGTCATGTTAAAAAATTAACGTCACTTTTAATGCATCATCTTTTACTACGTATTGTGCTCTAGTCGTAGTTGTTTCAATATTATTTAACTTCCTGACACATTCTTGTTCGGTATCCATCTTCCTCAATTTTTATCATTGTTCATAAAGTAGCAAGAAGAAACGACGAAATTTCATCTTTGGTGGTCCAGTAGTCATTTCCTCTATTACTGGTGGGTTCCAAAAGTTTGAAACAGATTTCATGTTCCCAGAAACTTGGCTAGTAGTTGGTCGTTTAATATCACCTGCCTGTACTCCAGAGACAAGGTCACAATGCTGTTCCAGCGATGCGTTCATATGTCCTCTGTTTCATGGCCGTCAGAACATCTGCTTTGTACTATACGCTGTTCAGGGTTCTTTACCTTGTTTTATGTACGGTAGCAGTTGAACTGTATCCTTACTTACCGGAGACGACGTCCATCGTTGCTTCCAGATATCAGCAAAGTTTTCCCTTAGTTCTCTTACACTTCTTCGAACTCCTCCAGTTCTGTCTCCTGCAACTAATTTTGGTAAGTAATACCATTAATTCGTTGATGTGACAGCATGACTGTCACTATAGCTTAACTTGTGTTGTATGTTGTCCAAATAGTTTGTGTTTTATTATAATGTTCCTTCGTCTGAGAGAGTTAATCAGAAACGTAGCACTACAATAGTTAGGCGAGTATCTGAGAAGAAACTGACAGCGAGTTTGCTGAAGCTTTACGTTTTCCAGAAAAAAAACCCACAGGCAACTCCCCATGTGTCAAGAGGCCACGGTATACCGTTAGACAACAGACCGCATGGGCCGTGACTGTCGTGATGAAGATGGGGCAGAGTCCAAAGCAGCTACTATACCTGCTTCGACTACTACATTGTCCGAACTTGTAAACGAAAACACTGCAGACGGTTGGTTATCGATCCCTTTTCCAGTTGAGCGTCCCTGGGAAACGAAGCACTAGAACCTGGGAGCCGTTACATTACTGTGCTATGTCTATAAACAAGATGCAGATTTCATAACAGTTACGATGGGATGGGAGAGTGCAAATTCATTGGGTAGAGATGACGACGACGACGAAAGACTCATTCTGTGCCAGAGAAAGGCGTCTTGTGTGATATATTTCGGCCTTAGTAATCGTGAAAGTGCTGCACTGCAGAGGGACGGGAGGGGGCAAACTGCTGATGTAACTTCCTCAGTACAACAGAGTAGGAATATGTGTGCGCGTATTGAGTGGCACATTGCCAGATCTTTTACTCGTACAAGCATGGAATCAGGTGCATTCTGCTTGCAGAGTAGCTTTATTTCTGGTGACGGAGCTCTTCTACCCAGCCATCGAGAGCCTTTAGCCATTATAAATGCGTGCAATGTGGCGTTTACAGTTTCAAGGACAAGCATCACATTTTGTACGGGAAAAGGTCGCATATACTCCACTGATGACAAACAGAGAACTCTATGCTACACACCTCATGCGTATATAATGTATCCTTGTGGCCAAGAAGATGACTGCCGGAATTTTCGTCGTTCTTTAGCAGTTCCACTGCGTTACAAGGCCACAGAGCGCGCACCTTGGCTGCAAACTGGCAGTTCTTATCCCTTCTCCTCTCGCTACCCCCTCCCTAATTCCCCCTACGCTTTCACCTGCGCCAGCGGTTTGACCAGCCCACTGTAGATAGCTACCGTAACAAAAGCTAAGAAGTTTTACTCAGTAGCCAATTTTTAGTTCTGTGGGTCTTATTCTGTTTGTGTTTCTAATAGCATTTGCCGTTGCATTCCATGAGGCACAGATGGAAAAAAAGTGCCTCCTCAAAAAGAGCTGCCCATGCCGGTATGCTGCACAATGCGGAATGCGCCAGTCGTGAGGAAAAGGGCATCACTATCACCAGCCATTTGACATTCACTGATTGGGTAAAGGCTTCGTCTAGATTTCTCCATATAGTATGGTCTTTAGTTATAGGTATCCATGTTGCTCTTGCATGTTTTTGAATTTCGCCTACGAACGTTCCATTAGACCATCGTCCCAGTCTTTTCTTGTCACTTGGAATCCACCACGTACCAACCTTTCGGCGGGCTACACGTACCCCTCCCCCCCTCCCCATTTATTTTCCCGTCTCTTCGGAGTACGCAACATGCATCCCTCTGGGGCTGCCGAGCAACATTCTGTTTTTTAGTAGTTCTCTCACTAAAAGGTCAAAACTTGTAATACTCGTACATGCTGGTTACAAACTTTCCTTTTCGTATAAATGGGGAGCATAGTTTCGAAAACCACGTCTTTTCCGATTATGTTTGTCGCTGTTTCTCCAGGCTTCATCTGTACTGAATACAAATACTAGTCGAATGTTTCTACGATTTTATTGATAATATGTACAATTTCGTTTGCGATATGTTACACATTATTTAGCTGTGTTACAACAGATTTTCTGGCTCGCTTACAAATTTTATGTGTTTAGTTCTTTTGTTTGTTGTTGACTTGTATGTACGTTAGAGGCGAGCAGTGCGATACCATCAACAAAGCGAAGGTGCTTCAAATATAATCCATTAAAGCGTATTTCTTCTTTGCTTCCCCGGTTCAAGGATCTGGAAACATCGTTCAGCTCTGGAGAGAACGAGTATGTGATATGGAACCTCTCTTTGCCTGACTCCACTCTCAAATATGAACTTCACACTGTCCTGAAGATATGAACTTCACACTGTCCTGAAGATATCCAATGAAAAGTATAACACTGACATACTCACGACTTTTCCCAGTCGTCAGTGAAGACTGACATGGACGGAAGTATCCGATAATAGATGCAAAAACGTTATGTGGCTCATTTGCGAATATGTGGTTACGAGCTACTAACGAATTCAGTGTGAAATATTGTTGTAGTTAGTACATATGCATTATAAATGTAAACTCTTCGATTACCTTCTCATTTAATTGGGTTCAATTTTTACCATGGCCCATGACTGGGGAATGTGTTAGACAAAGGATGATGCACTGGTACATTCTGTTGCCGATGTAAGACGAAATTTAACGCTCCAGTCTGTTCAGAGATGGATAAGTCGAGGAGGGTCTGTAGCTTGCCTGTAACTGATTTGAATCTTCTAGACTTTTCTGTATAGGCTTTCTCAAAAGTGTAGAACACAGCAATCCCGTCGATACGGTTGAGGAAGTGTGCCAGCTAATTGTACAGCCTTGACGAGCTTCACGATGTGATCTCGGGATGTTTGAAAGAATTCGCAACAGACAGCAGAGGCGACTGCAGTATTGCATCAAAATGGGAGGGCACGTGGAACAGCATCTGTAACAGGTGCGACTGTACAGTAATTTGTAACACGCAGAAGTAACGTCGTACTTTTTGTTAAGGTAGGCCGTGCGTAAAATTTTAACCCTCATTAGACGGGAACTAAACCGAAAATCTTACTTTCCAGAGACATTTGTACTAATTAAGCAAATATATCATACTGAAGTCAGTGGCGTGTCGGAGCCACACATTTGTAGTCATTTTGTGCCGTTTGCGGACCGAAGTTTGCTGAAACGTCTTTGCATCTGTTGTCGTGCCTTTCACCCGTGTTGATTTTCTCTGTGAACCCTCCTGCTAACGGGAATTTTTTGTTCCACTGAGTACCTCTACGGTCATAAAGACACAAAGTAATTTACACGAGATATACTGGCAGTATTTTAATGAACTAAGATAAGAACATACATTACACCTGTTCAAAGTGAGTCATCATTATAGTTTCATAAATAATTCAAGAAACAAAAGTGAATGTAGATTGGATCATATTGACACCAGAGGTACACAGTGCCAAAAACCATGAATAAATTTTAATGTGTTGCAAATGTAAAACTGAATAACACATCATTGAATACGTATCACTCAGAGGAAGAAAGTCATATATATTGAAAATAATAGCTTTGGAAAGAAGGGAAATGTGTATTTCCAATATGCTTATGAGATCGTATTGACCTCAGCGGTACTAGCATGGGTGCAGCAACACCTGAGGCAAGTAACCCTAACAATGGGTACAAAAATAACCGGGAATAATATTTTCATTGTTGCACGTCTATTTGTATAACAGTTGTTCAACGTAAGTCATCATTCTATTCTCAAGAATGTTACGTTCGAGAGACAAACGAGCAGTTTAAATTGGGGTTATACTGATCCAATAAAATTGAACAAAACTTCACTGGAAACAATTGACTCTAAGGGAGAAAGTCGTGTACTGCGTTTTGAAAATATTATTTTGAAAACAAGGAGGATGTAGTGTATATCTCCGATCTGCCTATGAGTTCACATTGACCCCTGTCGTACCAGGAGGGTTATTATGATACACTGCGTATTACAACAGGATAATTTATTTGGCTATACAACTTTGCGAAAAACTTCCATTCATTTCACGTTGTTTTACATAATTGGGACTGACATGGACCCATTGTCGACCCTCGACAACGGGATGACTTTTGAGTTGAATGCAAATTCTTTAAAGCTCTCGTTTCTAGTCTTGCAGACTTCGTTGAAACTATGACCATGACGGGAACGAATCTCTGGCAGTCCACTTGGGACGCACCTAACGTGGGCGCAGCTTTCCACCTGCAGCGCAAACGGAGGCCAATATCGCGATTGTCCAATCTGGCTGCCGGGAACGGCTTCGCCATTCATTCAGCGGCAAGCTCGCGTTTCCTGTTTCATTTGTGCGACATGTGCTGGCCGCTCTCTGACTGAAATTAATGTGTGGCATGGATGACGTTTGAAAAAGCCTGCTGACAACACGAAGAGATTAATGTCCTACGGCGCGTTAATAAAATGCTTGGATGATTTGCGAAATGCGATAAGCGACTGCACAAGAGTGACTGTCACTGCTAAATAACTTACTGGAATGAGCGGCCGGTATTATGAACTAAATGCTGGGAAACAAAGTTGACTGTCGAGAAAAAGCGCTCGGTAACATCGTCCGAGATGAGTGACGATCACAAAGTGCTTTGTGTTATTGAACTCGATTATAGCTACAAATATGGCTTGCTTTTTACTAACTGTAGAGATATCCATATCGAGGTGGCCTTCACTTGAGATACGTGTCCTTGAGGAGCGGAATTCTGATGCAAATTTTCCGTGGTTTCATCATATTAGCTGTTACTGGAATTGTTTCTTGAACAGGAACACAACCTCTGCTTTCCTCCGTTTGTTTTTTCGTCGGAGCTACTACTCACTCTCCAATGAGCTGGAAGAAAAAACATATAGTCATCGACGATATGAAGCAAGATGGGCAAGAATGAGGGAAGAAACCAGCTGTATCGTTTTACAAAGGAGCTGTGCCTGTATTTGACTTTACAGACTTAGGGAAATCATAGAAACTTGAATCAGGATGGCTGGACTGGAATTTGAGCTCCAGCATCTCCGGAATAGGAGTCTAGTGTGCTAACTATAGCGCCCCTTCTCTTGGTTTAATGACCTTGAAGTCAAGGAAATGCTTTAAAGCTTAACCTTTCGTCCAATAACAGAAGGAAGAGTAAACTTTACTGCAGGAATTTAGGAAGTTGCAGTATGCAAGAATAATTCTGCTTCTCAATATCCCCGAAGGGGATATCCCGGCCAATAAATGCCTTACGATTATATCATTTCATTTCATTTCATAGAGGTTCACTTCGGAAAGTTAGCAAAATGAAGAATTTTAAGATAAAGTACAACTGTTACATCTCTTCTACCAAATCGACACTCGCAGATTTTTTCGTTTAAAGGACTTAGTATTGTAACAGTTCTTGACACAGCTCTTTCCCTTGAAGTGTGTGTTGTTTTACTGGTTCGGTGGCAACGTCGCATTATTCTTCCTGGAAGACGTCCAACACATGCGTTACGGAGAAATTTCCGCCGTGTATTATGTCGCAGAATTACAGACACCGAGCAAAACTTCATTTGCATAATTACACTTATTCGTTGCGGCGAAGTGCTTTTCATCCAGGCTGCGATACTAACGATGGAGGAAGAGACATCCACCAAGCCATTTCGGCCCGAGGCACGTGGAGTAATCTGTGTCTTCTAGGTCACAGAGGTCAAGAGCGGTTAGTCTCTTGTACGACAAATTCCAAAATCGCCAAAAAAATGGTTCAAATGGCTCTGAGCACTATGGGGCTTAACAGCTATGGTCATCGGTCCCCTAGAACTTAGAACTACTTAAACCTAACTAAACTAAGGACATCACACAACACCCAGTCATCACGAGGCACAGAAAATCCCTGACCCCGCCGGGAATCGAACCCGGGGAACCCGGGCGCGGCAAATTTCGCCAGTTCAGCGCAAGAGGAAGTAAGCTTTGTTTATTCCAGTGCACAGAGATATGAGAAATGGGACAAAATAATTTGAATACATAGTTTAATATGGCGTATAGCCATATTTAGCGTCACAAAGATGGTTGAATACTCATATGGATGACTATTTCTGAATCATAGTTACGAGGAATTTTGACCGTACTCCACAAAGAAAAATGTTCCAGTTCCTGTAGATAAACTTCATCGTTTTTTTCCTGTCAGGCATCAACTGCTAGATAATATTAAATACGTCTGTTTGGGAAGTAATGGGACTCAAACTGTTTCATCTTCGTTTTCATCCATCCAAACTCGGGCACTTTCAGCCAGGACAGTATTATTACCTTGGGAGGTAATGTAGGAACGCTACCTGGGTAGTTGGATGAGCCTGGTCACTTTAAATGGTTTCATACAACTGACCACATACCTTTCCTCTATATCTGACCGTAAAATCCGAAGCATTACACAACCTCCACAATGGTTCACATCTGGAAGAAGACAGGCACGAATGTACATTTCTTCTGATATCCACTGTTCATTAAAATGTACTCTGCGTAAGAAAACCATTACAGAACAGACTCGTTGAATCACTTTAATGTTTTAATTCGTCGACAGCACTCTCGTTGCGTCACTGTAACATGCACTTTGCATCCTCTTGTATTACGAAAGAAGTGAGAGGACCAACGAGGACCGTACCGAGAGCACGGCGAGATTGGTCCCCGGCAATACCGCAGATGCAAAGTTGACGCAAAAACTCAGTCCCCTCCCCCCCTCCCAAAAAAAAGAAAGAAGGACGGTTTGAGAATGTACCGGGAGCTGTACTTGAATTCGCCTATCTTTCCCGCAGTCCGAAATTGTGAACAAACACTGCTGTCAAAGTGTCAGTACGTCCAGGCCGCATCGTAAAGAAATTACTACTGAACAGGCGTCACCTGGGTTATATGTTAATGCTGGGACATTTTGCTAAGTTTTGATGGCACATTTACCTTATCGTACTTTATACTACATTATTGTACACCACTACAAGAAATCTTACGTAGCTTCCACTAGGAAAATAAATATTTCGTAAAACTATGCCTATCCCATCTAGGCGTAGGGTAACGAGGCTCATGATTATTCGACGAGGTGTAGCTTAAAAACTATGGCTCCGCCTGTACTATAGCGGACTCATGCTACGTAATTAGCCTTAGAATCTTTGTTGCTGGTTAAGTGACAATATCACGTACAGCTATTTAACACTCGCATTCCAAATTGTGTAAATTTGGTCATCAATTCAAAATAAATATTTAAATGCGATCTCACCTCTGAAGTGTTTCTTCAAATATCATAATTTATGCACTATTTGAGAAGCAGAGCTCGTACATCATATAAAATCAGAGTGCAGTTGCTGAACATTCTTTTACTTTCAGTTTTTTTTAGAAGGCTAATACTATTTGTAATTTATGTGCAACAATGATGCAATTAATTAGTTGTGTGCAGTGTTTTTTATCTGTTGTAGTTTTGGTCTTCAGTCTGAAGAACGGTTTTTGCAAGCCTCTCCATCTCTGCGTAACCAGCGCAACCCGCGCACTGTGGTGAAGCGTTCCACTACCAACTGGTAATTCCTTGGTGCCTCATCATGTGACCTACCAACCGATCCCTTCTCTGAGTCTAGTTGTGCCTAAATTTCCTTTTTCTCCATGTAGATTTATTTATCATACCATCTACCTTCTTACCCCATCTCCCGGCGGAGATTCGAGTCCTCCCTCGGGCATGGGTATGTGTGTTTGTCCTTAGGATAATTTAGGTTAAGTAGTCTGCTGGCTTAGGGACTGATGACCTTAGCAGTTAAGTCCCATAAGATTTCACACACATTTGAACTTTTTTTTTACCCCATCTACCCATCTATATTCAGCGTTCTTCTATAGCTCGATATTTCAAAGGTTTCTATCTTCTTCTTGTCTGAACTGCCTTTCGTTAGCGTTTCACTTCCATATAAGGCTACAATACAAAAGAATGCCTTCAAAAAAGTCTTTCTGATACTTAGGTTTATATTAGATGTTAACAAATTCCACTTTCCCAAAACAGCTTTTCATATTGTTACCAGTCTGCATTTATTTCTTCCGTACTTCGGCCATAATTAGTTATTTTGCAGCCCACATAACGAAACTTTTAGTGTCTCATTTCATTAATTAATTCTCTTAGCATCGCCTGATTACCTTCAGTTACATTCCGTTACCTTTGTTTTACTTTAATTAATGTTCGCCTCATAATCACCATTGAATCCAGTGAACTGCTCTTCCAAGTCTTTAGATGTTCTGAGAGAATTACGCTGTCATCAGCAAACAGGAGAATTCTTATGTCTCCTTCGTGAACTTTAAATCCCTTTCAAAAATCTCTTTGGTTTCCTTCACATCTTGCTCAATATGCAGACTGAACAACATTGGGGATAAGCTGCACCCTGCCTCATCCCTTCTCAACTACTTTTTCCCATTCATTTCTTTCGAAACTTGCACTGCTACTCTGATTCTGTATAAGTTGTAAATAAACGTTTAGACTCTATATTTTATCCATGCTACCTTTAAAATTTCATAGTGTGTAGTCCTGTCGACATTGTCAAAACTTTATCTAAATCTACAAATGCTATAAATGTACGTTTCGCTTTCTTCGACCTATCTCCTACGGTATGTCATAGGGTCAATATTTCCTCGCGCGTTGCTACATTTCTCGGTATCAAACTGGTCTTGTAGAAGTACGGTCAATATTTTGCAACCATGACATATGGTTTAGTAGTATTTACAACTGTCAGCACTTGTTTTCTTTGGAACTGGAATTATTACATTCTTCATGAAACCTGAGTCTATTTCGCACGCGTCATATCTCCTGCACATCAAATGGGACAACTTTGTCATAGCTGATGCCCCAAGAAACTAGTTATTCTGAGGGAATGACGTCTGGTCTAGCTGCCTTGTTTCCGCTTAGATTTTTAAGTGTTCTGTCGAATTCTTCGCGCATTATCATACCTCCCACCACATTTTCCCAATCTTCCTGTTCCGTTTCTATAATATTGTCTAAAAGGTCATTTTCCTTGTAGGTAGCCCGTGTATATATTCCTCTCACCTTTCAGCTTTCTCTTCCTCGCATAGCACTGGCTTGCTATACGAGCGCGTGATATTCATACGGTTGCTTATCGTTTTTCTAAAGGCCTCTTTAATTTTCCTATAGGCAGCAATTATCTTTCCTCTAGTTATGTATACTTCTACAGCCTTGCATATTACTCTTCCCCCCCCCCCCCCCCTGCTTAATTTTTTTGCATTTGTGAATCTCATTTTTTTAGACGTCTGTATTCCCTTTTCGCCTGCTTCGTTTGCTGCATTTTTGTATTTTCTCCCTTTTTCAATTGAAGGAGTCGGTGTTTTCAAATGCACCAGATTTTGGAAGGACGCAGTGTCATATGTATAGCCAGAAAATGTATGCTATACAAACCTCTTTGTGTTATTGTGTTCATGATCTCGTCCTTAAATTTAACCAGACTTATAACAAGCTCTAACGCAAATACGCTCTTGTGGATTAGCACTTTTTTCCACCGCCCCTCTTGTTAAATTCAGTATCTCGTTATTTATCCAAGGATTTCTACTAGGTCTTGTCTTTTTACTTAGGAGATCCTTTTATGCCTTCACTATTTCTTCTTTCAAAGGTACCCATTCGTTTTCTGTTGTATTCATTTCCCCTATTTCAGTCAAATGTCGCCTGATGTTCGTTGTGAAACTCAAAAATCTCTTGACTGCTACAATTTTCATCGAGGTTCTATCTCCTTAATTTCCTACACTTTTGAAATTTATTCGGTTTTAGTCTGCAGTTACAAACCAAAAAATTGTGGTCGGAGTCCAAATCTTCCCCTGGAAATGTTAGACGGTTTAAAATCTGGTTTCCTCTCATCTTCCTTTGTTCCTAGATACCCGCGCGGGATTAGCCGAGCGGTCTAGGGCGCTGCAGTCATACACTGTGCGGCTGGTCCCGGCGGACGTTCGAGTCCTCCCTCGGGCATGGGTGTGTGTGTTTGTTCTTAGGATAATTTAGGTTAAGTAGTGTGTAAGCTTAGGGACTGATGACCTTAGCAGTTAAGTCCCGTAAGATTTCACACACACCTGAACATCTATTTTTTCCGTGTCTTTCTCTTCCTACTACGAATTCCATTTACCCAACACAATTAAATTTTCATCTCTTTAACTATCTGAATAATTTCCTTTATCTCCTCATACGTTCTGTCAACTCTTTGTCATCTGCGGAGCTAGCAGGCATATAAACTTGTTCTGCTGTGATGGCTGTTGGCTTTGTGTCTGTCTAAGCTAAAAAAATGCATTCGTTACGCTGTTCGTAGTAGGTTACCCGCATCTGCATTTTCTTATTCGTTATTAGACATACTCCTGCATTACCCCTATCTGATTTTGTGTTGATAACTTTGTACGGACCTGACCAAAAGTCATATTTTTCCTGCTAATGCACTTCACTAATCGAATTTTATCTGATTTTAACCCCGGCCTACCCGTTTTAATTCTTAAATTTACTTACTAATCTATAGGATATCTAACATTCCTCGCTGTGACCTCCAGAATGTCAGTTTAGTCTTTCCTGATTACGACATCTTCCTGAGTAGATCTCGTCTAGAGATTGGAATGGGGGGATTACTTTACCTTCAGAATACTGTATCTGAGAGGACACCATCACGATTTAACCATACAGTCGCCGCCGGGAGAAAACAGTCACGGCTGTCGTTTCACCTTGCTTTCAGCCGTTCGCAGTACCAGCACAGCAAGGCATATTGGCTGATGTTACAAGGCCATATCAGTCAATCATCCAGACTGTTGCCCCTGCAACTACTGAAAAGCCTGTTGCCCTTCTTCAGGAACAACAGCATAGTGTGCCCTCTTCACAGATGCTCCTTCGTTTTGGTTG
Source organism: Schistocerca gregaria (assembly GCF_023897955.1). Taxonomy (NCBI): domain Eukaryota; kingdom Metazoa; phylum Arthropoda; class Insecta; order Orthoptera; family Acrididae; genus Schistocerca; species Schistocerca gregaria. The sequence continues at coordinate 520,806,978 of NC_064924.1, forward strand.
CACCAACGGTACGGCAATCTGTATCATTTCGCGTATATAACTCATTCAGATAGTATTTTTCCATAACACGTCATTATTTTCCATTGGGGGGGGGGGGGGGGGGGGGAAGCCTTGGCAGTTTTGTCAAACGCGCAGGATCAGCCTGTTACAGCTCTGCTACCAGTTCCAACATTCTGTAATGGAATTCCCATTGCACTGTTCTCATTAATACACCGTTGGTTAGGCACTTAGGGTAAGTATCTCAAATATCACCAAAACAAACAATTTTTTTGTTATTTCACTGCACTCTGCGGACACGTGAAGTTAGAACTGTCCTGTCTTAGTTTCCATCAGTCAGTGACTTCTGACTCTTTTCTGGGAGAAAGTACTCAGCGGAGTTTGAAAAATTTGAAAATGTTTCTCTAAACGTGTTTCTGATTACTCTGTTTCTATTGATAATGTTTCCCGGAAGGTAAGATAGGGAATGGGCCTGCAGGTTGTCAGTATTTTATAGTGCTAAGCAAATGACATTATATGATCTTCTCTGGCAAAGGTTAACATCTTCCGGCTTTTGGTGTGGAAATAGTGGCCCTGTCAAATCAGAGTAGCTGAATCTTCGGCCGAGATTACACAAAAGAAACAATGTTTTATCTACTGAAGAACGCGCTACATCCATTCTAACTGATGAAAACATGAAATAGATTTATAAGGAGTTACTTTCGTTCTGTTCTGGAGGATATATCTCTTCGGAGGGAGGGTGGACAACATAACTACCTTGCAATTGACGATAGTGCTTGCAATCACTTAGAAATAACAAGCCTATGTTGCTTCTGTAAGTAAGTTGAGTTTTACATCTCCTAGCGTATTGCGCAAAGTTCTCCCATAAGATCTACACATTGCCATAGTACTTCTTCCAATAGCTTTAGATAGCAGTACTGGATTTACAGCTGTTACCAGAGGAACATCGGTGATTTGCCCTCGTTAATAATGTAAGTCTAACGTGATGGTAGATCAACGTAACATCTTGAATTAGAGACATAAAGACGTCTCTTAACATTTGCAAAAAATACTACAGTACAAAGCACATTTGAAGGGATATGAACGACTAAAGAGAATACGTGTTGAACAGACGATAAGCGTTTCATAGGTGTATGTGTCACCTGTTAACGAACTTCGATAATTAAGGCGTAACGGTTCCGCAGAGGCTGTCATATTGAATAAATGGTTTCGTTTCCCACTATTGTGAGTTCACGTTAATGGCTGAAACATTAACCCATCAAGCAGTAATTGTCGGCACTGTTGACAAATGAAAACTTTTATTCAAATAATTCATCGTCAGCCGAGCTATGGGATATCGTAACCGATGTTTAAGGATTGCGGGCACAAGTATACCGAAAACAATTGAACTTTGACTGTGTCTGGAAGATACAGAAATTTGCCATTTCCCCAACACGATCGTTTTCCATTCATATTTCCGCCACATGTTCACAATTAGCCCAGTCAGCGAGGATCAAAAAATGTCGACTGGGACAAAAAAAAAAATCATGTAGTCATGAGCAACATACTAAAAATTCTGACCGTTGGGGTGTGAGCTTGGGTGGTGGGGGGAAGGGCTCCGTGTAAAGATCACTTGTTTAGGTTTTTTTTGGAAATCTCGAAAACTGCGGCATGTAGCGAAAATGTTTCTCAGTACAAAATTAAACTAAATTAAATTTCCTGCAAAAAAAAAAAGTCCCGTAAATTTTTTTCTATGGGCTAATAGCTTCCGTAAATAGCGTAAAAAATATTGTTTTAATGGTATAACATTAATGTATATTGTTAAATGAAATAGATCAACAACAAGTATTTAATGTGTATGCCAGATCTAAGTGCAGCAGAATGAATTTAAAGGAAGATTGTTATCTGGCGGTCTAACAGGGCTGAGTGAGGCCGGAGAGAGGATGCGTGGGGAGAGGTAGGTCGCTGGATTGTGATCCGCAAAATGAAGAGCAACCAGACTAATCCCCGTTGTCTTTACCGCGCTGTGTCGTAAAAAACACCTGCACGGTATTTCACAAAGTTGTGCTGACCCTTCCGCAGCTCACCGCATGAATCACTGCCGACACAGTGCGCAGACACTCCCGGGAAAGGGGGGAGGGGGTGGGGAGGTTATCTTCCACAAAGTGTGTTGACGCTACATTGTTTACAGATATGAACTGCTAATAATACAAACACAAGAAAAGCGTGTGGACATATAATACGTACATCTCTGCTCACCATTCTACACAGCTGGGGGGGGGGGGGGGGGGGGGACACGTCTCCTGTGCGGCAGTTGTGCTCTCCTGGAAGAGGCTCCGTAATTAAGTGCTGCTCGCCTTTCACTTTACAGGAAGACCATATCACTCCAGCATTTTCTGTCCAGTTCCCTGATGTAAGGAGCGCCCCACTGTGCCTGTGTTTGTGTAGTGCACTTATTTTCAGTTTCATAAGTGAGTATTTGTTTGCAGTTGTTAAGCGAGCTTTTATGTCAAATATGTTCCTATAAACAATGGCATATTTAATAATATGCATTTAATGTATACTTTTAAAACAGTATTTAAATAATAGGCGATTTTTCCATCCCCTGTCTTCTAGAAAGCTGAAACAATTAGTGCTACAGAAAAAATGGATAGGACCTTATTAGCAGGAAATTTAATGTAGTTTAGTTTTGTACCGGGTAACCTTTTCGCTAGAAGCTGGGTTTTCGAGACAGTCACGAGAAACGTAAAAAAGTTACTTTTAAACGTTCTCCCACCTCACGCTCACACGCTACCGGCCACGATTTTTAGTATGTTACTCACTACAATCCTCCATATCACTGTCAAAAAATTTCTGACTACACGTATTTTTCCCCTAATTTTCCTTTTTTGGCTGGACTAAATACTGACTTTGTACAAACAGAGAAGTTTTACCGTGATACTGAAGATGATGGAGAACCAGTATCTGTAGTATGTTTATTGTGCGGTTGAAAGCCAGACCTAGTTAAATATCGCCGAATGGTACATATCAATGTCTTGTCCACCTCTGTCTCCATGTCAAAGACGTGTGGTTCTCAAATTACTTGAAAAAATGCAAGTCTTTCTATAATGAACATACTAAATTAGTTGGAAGACACAGAAAATGAGCAACGATACCACATACAGCTTCTTGCTGCACTGACCGTTCTATGGTAGGAAGACGTCACAGGTGAAAACTGCTTGACAAACTAAAATCTGCGTTTTGTTTCCTGGTTAAGAGAACCTGCTGATTTCGAAATGAAGCTACGGTTTGGTGACCGTGTCGCAGTGGAACTAGTTTCAGCGTTTTTTTCATCTCCCCGTTCAAAATTTTTTTGTTATTTGTAACAGCAGGACATTTTGTAAAACAGCGACACTACTAGTGAACATCATTAGTAGAATACTTCAGTTTGGAAGTTTCAAACGAGTTCGATTATCACCTGTATGTTTGACAGTAGCCTGAATAGTCTGTAGGACGTGTGATGTCTCAAATCATGGAATTTTTTTATTAGATTTCCTTCTGGTCTCTGATGAGAGCTACGAAGATTAAGCACTCTTCCTTGAAAAGAAAAATTAAATATTTTTAAAAAGTTCTTGGAAAGTGGATATTGTATATCTAAAGTCTGGAATGGCAGAGTGATTTCGATCGATTCCGTTTAATAGTAAATTTAAATTGTTGTACGTCTCGAACATTTGCTTTGGGCTGCAGTTCTGTAAGTAAATTGTGTAGTTTACAAGTACTCGTGTATTTTAGGTTCTAATATGTTCTATGATACTGTTCTTTTACGCACAGAGCACGCAATAAATAGGATAGATAATAATAATAATAATAATGTGCCACTATCGCACAATAATCAAACCACAATGTCTTTACGGCGAAATACTGAAACGTGGTCAGAGTAAGGGAACTGGAAAGAAAAAAAGTGTAGAAGTTGACTAGATTTATTATCTTTTCAGAAGAAAGGCGAGGGAGAGTTAAGTCAAAATCAAAAATGTTCACATTTGTGTGAAGTCTTATGGGACTTAACTGCTAAGGTCATCAGTCCCTAAGCTTACACACTACTTAACCTAAATTATCCTAAGGATAAACACACACCCATGCCCGAGGGAGGACTCGAACCTCTGCCGGGACCAGCAGCACAGTCCAAGACTGCAGCGCCTCAGACCGCTCGGCTAATCCCGCACGGCAAGTCAAAATCCCCAGAGATTTATAATCAGATAGAGAAACTCCTGATAGTATGGACATTTAAAAGAATTAATTCGCATACACCAAGTAGCACATATTTTCAAAGGACGAGAGGATTATAAAGTGGCTCCAACAAAGTAAACCTGTCACGGAAATGGTGAATATATATCTTAGTGTCAAATAAATTTTATAGAGGATCAGTAATGAAAGATCCATATAATAATAAAGAAAATGTTAGTCTTTACACTTTCGCTTATTGTTTATATTTGTTTCACTTTTCCTCCTCTATTACAATGAACGAAAGTCGAAAGTACGTAGGAGAAAACTGATTTAGTGTTTACTTGTTAAAAGTTTGTTAACGGAGGAAATTTCCATCTTAATATAACACAGAAAATTGACACTATTACGTCAATATTACATGTGTCGGTTTCAGTGAGATTCGCCTAGGTGTGTGACCGCGTCGTTTCATAATTACACTGCCGGCGTTTAGGCTACTGTTGCAGGGAGCCCTCTGTTCAAGTTGACAAGGCACCCAGCAGAATCCTATTGAAACTTCACTTATTGTTTGACAGTAGACTAGTTTCTACCTATCTCATAGCCCACGGCGGAGCGTGTTCAAGATGTAATGTGCCAGGCCGATAAACCACCGGCAGAGCAGAATGTATCGATTCGTCTACCGCGCTGTGCGTGAAATCCTGATGAATTATGACCTAGATAATGAGAGAGATTTCGCAGGAAGGCATTAATTTGCGCCACAGTTGTGTAGATACCTCGCAACATCGCATTTGATACACCGGTTCAGGTGGGACCACTATTTCGCCAGCGATTATCTGAGTCTCTCCCTTCATTATAATGGCAGACGTCTGAATGTAGATAAAATATTTTCGTCATTTACGAAATTATTCGTTTCTGACTGCCATCCGCGTTGCTGCATGGAACTTTTTCGATTAAATAGGCGCAAATAAGTTTTCCCATTCAGCACTAATCCATACGTATTATAAAAATGGATGTGATTTTGTGTGTGTGTGTGTGTGTGTTTTCCACGTTTCCTCCTACACTACTGGACTGATTTCAATCAAACTTAGTACACATATCCATTACTGTCAGGAAACAATCGCTATAGGGGCAAGCAGCACTTAACTATCTTAGTTACGGGCACATGACCGAATAAACCATGAGATGTGTGAAAAACTGACGCATCATGCTTGACGTTTAACTGTATTATATCTGTGCTGCTAGCTCTATTCGCAATAGATTTCGCAGAGAGTACCCAAATATGCCTCTAAATCCACCTTCAGAAGTATATCTGCATGCCACACACTCAGTTCAGGAGACATGAGGTAGTAAACACTGAAACGTGTAAAAAACTGCCGCATTGTGCATGACGTTTAAATGTATTACTTCTTTCCTACTACCTCTATTTGCTACATACTTCGCTGACAGTATATACAAATGCCGCTTAATGTACCTACAAAATTATATCATTATAGGACACATACGAGGTGCGACAATAAAGTAACGAGACTGATGTGAAAAAACAATGTTGCTTACCGTTTTAGTCAAGTTAAGTGTTGTCTCCTTCAGAGTAGTTCCCTTCTGATTGCACACACTTTTTCCGGCGCTTTTGCCATTGATGGTAACATTTCTGGAACTCATCTTCTGTAATATCCTCAAAGACCCTCGTCACTGATTTTTGGACATCGTGTGTTGTTTGAAAATGGTGTCCCTTGACCGCCGTTTTGGCTCTTGGAAAGAGAAGAAATCGCACGGACCGATATCTGGTGAATAAGGTGGCTGTGTTAGTACTGAAATTTGTTTTGAGGTTAAAAATTGCTGTACTGGCAGAGCAGTATGGGATGACGCATTATCGTGATGCAGACTCCAATTATCAGCAATGTTGGCACGGGCACGAAGAACTCTTTACGAAGTATTTCTAAATTTTTTTTGTAGTAATAGTGGTTAACTGTTTGCCCAGGAGGCACCCATTCTTTATGAACAATTCCCTTGGAATCAAAGAAGAACACAAGTATGCATTTCACTTTTGACATACGAGCTTTTTTTGGTCTTTGTGATTCCTTTGAGCACCATTGCGAGCTTTGGCGTTTTGTCTCTGGATCCTCCTGAAAAAAAAAAAAAAAAAAAAAAAAACTTTCATCACCAGTGATAACACGGCTCAACGATTCTGGATTGATTTCCGTTTGCTCTAACAGATCGGCTGCCACATTTTTCCGTGTGTCTCGCTGTTGTGGTGTGAGGTTTTTTGGGACCATTTTTGCACAAATCTTTCTCATACCAAGATCTTCAGTTATTATTAGACGAACCGTTTCTTTATTGATGTTCAGTTCCTCTGCAATCTTTTTCACGGATAATCTTCGACAAGATCGTACGAGTTCACACACCCTGGCCAAGTTGACATCCGTCCGTGAGGTTGATGATCGTCCATTGCGGTCTTCATGTTCAACATCCGTTCTGCCTTCACTAATCATTTTATGGCAAGGAAAAACTTGAGCTCTTGACAGAACATCCTCTCCAAAATCCTTCTGAAGCTTACCGTAAGTTGTCGTCGCGTTTTCACCCAATTTAACCCAAAAAGAAATGGCATTACCATTGCGCAATATTATGCGCTTCCATTGCATCGATGTGCCGCTTGGACTAGAAGCAGCTTATAGACCAAGGTCAAAGATATTGTGCCTAAGCAAGCCTGCAGGGTTGCCACATCTTGCAAAGAAAATAAGTGTCATTACTTTATTGTCGCACCTCGTAGATCAGGAGATATGACGTCAGAAACAATGAGATCCCGCATCATGTGTGAATGTGTAATACATTTATTCTCTACTACTAAGACACTCCTATAGTAGGTTAAACTCAAGGAAATCCCTGACACCTGGCGGCGCTTTTGACAGCTATCAACTGCTAAGCGCAAACAGCTGTAGACGAAAACTATAGCCGTGTTCAGAGCTGTGAAGAGGCGATACCATAGGGACGTTTACAAAATCGCGTTGAAGACACGACAGGCAGCTGCGCCCAGCGAACAGAAACTATCGACAGGCAGCTGCGCCCAGCGAACAGAAACTATCTGGGACCATGTTCGTTAACTTGAATGCTGTACTTATACATTTGTACGTTATTCATATTTTTTTGTCTGATTGTTTCATATTTTCAAAGACGTTTTCACGAATTCTTGGAAATTAAATTTTTTCGATATCTCACTGCAAACGCAGCTCACTCATTGTTTTCGTTTCTGATAGAAAATTGGCAAAATGAATGCCCGGACAATGCCAGGTTTGTCAGCAAGTATTCGATAAACGCGGGGCGAGCGGACATTTCATAGTGTCAACGGTCACCTTCAACCCAACGGAGATATCTAAAAAATTTTTGGGTCTCTACTTTCAACTAATAGAGTCCAAGCCATTAATTTTGGGGGACAACACTGCGGTCAGTCAGGAACTCGACGTCCGCGTAGCAGCATAGTGTTTGACTTGAGGTTTCTTTTTCTATTTATGTTGTTACATCTGTAATAATGTCCGCCCCCGGTAGCTGAGTGGTCAGCGTGACAGACTGTCAATCCTAAGGGCCCGGGTTCGATTCACGGCTGGGTCGGAGATTTTCTCCGCTCAGGGACTGGGTGTTGTGTTGTCCTAATCATCATCATTTCATCCGCATCGACGCGCAGGTCGCCGAAGTGGCGTCAAATCGAAAGACCTGCACCAGGCGAACGGTCTACCCGACGGGAGGCCCTAGCCACACGACATACCCCCATCTGTAATAATGTGTCTTAAAGAAACGACTAAAACTTGTTACTACCATTTTATTTCGAGAAAGGGTCAAGACACCGAAATGAGATTTTCAGCAAATGATGTTACGCACGGTGCACGTATTTTTGTTGAATGGGTAATACACTTACCTATTGTATCAACCGAGCTATTGAAGTAATTTATATTTTTTTAAGGAACAATGCACTTTTGTACCACGTTACAAAGCTCTTGAAGAGACGAATACAATTATACAGGGTGTTTCAAAAAGGACTTTACAACTTTAAAAATTCATATAAATATATTGAAAGAAGATATAGAGCTGGGCTTAGGTGATATCTTGTAGGGAAACACATACCGTTTTTTTAACTTACTCTAAAGATGTTGTATGTGGTTTCCATTGGTTTCCTGCACACATCACATCCGAAGTCAATTTCTTCCCAAAAACTCGCTGTAGCATTGCAGATGTAACTTGCTCAGTGGTAGCGTAAATTCTTGATCTAAGTTCAGGTAGAGAAGTCGGCATTTGAGCTTATTTTTGTGGGCATAGCGATTGCTCCTGGAGGATATTTATCACGAAATACGTCTTGTAGATTCTGAGAACTACACTTTAGAGAAAGCGAATTCAATTGAATACACAAATTCAGCAACGGACGAGAGAGAATGACAAGCAAGAAGCTTCCTGGTGGCTCTGTCGAGTTTTCCGGTGACGCATCGTTGCAGCATGTAAATGACCCCTGTGCATCGTCCGTCATGAGACAATCGTTTATGGAGCGTGCGCTCTAGATTGTTCTTACTAAACTATTAAATCGTCGTTCGTAAGTGGTCGAATTTTTGTTTAATTTGCTTTATGCGCGTTCAGTGCCCTACCGACTGAGCACAAACGGAACAGAATAGGCTTACCCTCATGCATTACAATGACGATAGAGATTACTAGCTAACGCGGTCCATTAGAGGGTACAAGTCATTGGTTCTCCACTACAGCTTGTTCATGGGCTTTCATGGTTGCTGCCCATTTCTTTAGGCACTTCCACGGTCTCATATTGATTAGATTTCAACGTCTTGCTACAGTTAAGGCTGCATCTCCTGCAGGAACTGCGACCCGGCATACGCCGCTAACTACCTGGGCTCCTGAGAGCGGGCGTGAAGCATCTCGAAGGCCATGGCTGCTCTCACGTAGCAATACAAACGCAAAAGTCATTTCTGCCAGTTTATTGAGAATTCTTGGAATACGCACGGCACAGCATCCATTTGATTTCCTGAAAAACCACACTGTGTGGGCAGCACTTCGATGACGAAATCATACTCTGAGAGGCCACTCGTCGGAGGCGACAGAGGTCACGAGAATTCTTTGCTACAGCCTTCTGGGACCTTGTCAAAAGTTTTTAAATTTTCAGGGGGGAATATGTAGAACAGAAAAACAAATTATAAGCTGGGTCGATGTCGCGACTCTGTTTTATAAATTATTTGTTGCCTCAGATTCGAACATAGATGTTAACAGTTTTATCCTGGCAACTGACAATAAGATACTACAAGGAAAGACGTAATAATTTACAGTGATGCGCCTCGTTCCCATCCTGACAGTGGAAAACAACTGTATCTTAAAATTCTTTGGAATAGAAAAGTTAGTTGAAACCCGTCCCCAGGAAGGTGAGTTTGGGCTCTGGAGAAATGTAGAAAAACGCGACGCGATACGACCGTACAACTTGTCCTAGAAGATAGTTTGTATCATTTGTAGAATTAGGGAAGGTTTTGACCATGTTGACTGGAATATGCTCTAAAATTCTGAAGGTATCAGGCTTAAAGTACTGTGAGTGTAAGGATGTCTATAACTTGTACTGAAACCAGTATGCAGTTATAATAGTCGAAGGTCTTAAAAAGGAGCAGTGGTTGAGAACGGAGAGAGATGAGGTTGTAGCCTCTACCTGACGGTATCCAGTCTGTACACTGAGCTGATTGTGATGGATACCAAGCACAAATTTGTAAAGGTAATCGTAGTTCAAGGAGAAGAAATGACAACTTTGGAGAATCAAGTTTTCGGTCTGAAGCGGAATGTGCGGTGATATGAAACTTCCTGACAGACTAAATCTGTGTGCCGGACCGAGACTCAAACTCAGGACCGTTGCCTCTCTCGGGCAAGTGGTCTACTATCGAGTTTCCAAGCACGACTGACGACCCGTCCTCACAGCTTTACGCCAGTCTCCTACCTTCCAAACTACACTGAAGCCAGGTCTGCAGGAGAGCTTATGTGAAGTCTGGAAGATAAGAAACGAGGTACTGGCGGAATTAAAGCTGTGAGGACGGGTCGTGAGCCGTGCTAGGGTAGCTCAGATGGTAGAGCGCTTCCCCGTGATAGGTAAAGGTCCCGAGTTCGACTCTTGGTCCGGCACACAGTTTTAATCTGCCAGGAAGTTTGACAACTTCAAAGTTTGACAACTTTAAAGTTTGCCAATAACATTGGAACTCTGCCAGAGACATGAAAGGACTTAGAGGAGCGTTTGAATGGAGGTTGCAAGATAAGTATCAACAAATGTAAAATAAGGCTAATGGTACGTAGTGGAATTAAATCAGGCGATGCTGCGTTTATGAAATCAGGAAATGAGTCAGTAAAAGTAGTAGACGAGTTTTGACATTTGGGCAGTAAAATAATTGACGTTGGCCGAAGTAAAGGAGACTGGCAGCAGCAAGAAAAGCGTTACTCAAAAAGGTTAATTTGGCAACGTTGAATGTAAATATAAGTGTTCAAAAGTGAAATAAGAACGAATGTTGAATATTAGTTGGGTAGACGGAGCTACTAACGAAGGGGCTCTGAATCGAATTGGCGGCTGCAGTAGTTGAAGAGGCTTCACAAGACAGACTAATGTGGAAAGTTGCGTCAGACTAATCTTCGTACCATAGACAGCAGCAGTAGGAGCATATGCTGTTATCGTGTTTCGCCTTCATGATGATTTACATCTACATCTACATCTACATTTATACTCCGCAAGCCACCCAACGGTGTATGGCAGAGGGCACTTTGCGTGCCACTGTCATTACTTCCCTTTCCGGTTCCAGTCGCGTATGGTTCGTGGGAAGAACGACTGCCGGAAAGCCTCCGTGCGCGCTCGAATCTCTCTGATTTTTCATTCGTGATCTCCTCGGGAGGTATAAGTAGGGGGCAGCAATATATTCGATACCTCATCCAGAAACGCACCCACTCGAAACCTGGACAGCAGCTACACCGCGATGCAGAGCGCCTCTCTTGCAGAGTCTGCCACTGGAGTTTGCTAAACATCTCTGTACCGCTATCACGCTTACCAAATAACCCTGTGACGAAACGCGCCGCTCTTCTTTGGATCTTCTCTATCTCCTCCGTCGACCCGACCTATGTCAGTTCACAATCTGCAATCCATTTACTCCTGTGGTGAAACGAGAGTCCTTCTCTGTGAGTGTAGACGACGCTAGTGTATTGACATTCTGAAGAATTGCCATAATGACAGTGTCTAAATGGAAGGGTGGATGCTGAGTGTACACGACGATCCAGTAGCACGTTGTTTTCTCGGTGCCACAGAGCGCAGCGTTCCGGTGGCACGTGGCAGCCCGCACGTCGTCCCCTAGCACTAGCAGCGCGGCAGCCGCCAGATGGGGCCCCGATTCGCGAATCGCGTGGGCGCGGCGGATGTTACGAGGTGCGCACCGGCCCGGCTTGGCACAACAAACAGCGCCGGATGCGCCGTGGCTGGGGGCCGCGTCCGCCCCTGCACCGGCGTGCGGCGGCGCTGCTGCTGTCCCGGCTGCTTCAGGCCGAGGACTCGCCAAGCGGGAAACACATTGGCTGGCAGTGACGAACAGTCTGACGTCGAGGGGACTGCACGGACCCGCACTCGACATAGGTCGTAGCAACTTCAAAGGAAACAGTCCAGCGTTCGCCAGAAACGGTACTAGGGAACCCACAGAAAATCTGAATCTAAACTGCTGTACTGGGGTCTGGACCGTACTCCCTCTCAACACAATGTCTTGACTACATCAGCGTCTCGCTTACTTAGCCCACTGGGAAGACAGTGATCCGATAGTTGCGAAGAGAAACGAGATGTGGTACACCGTTCAACTCGCATCGGCGTAGTAGGGTTTCTGTCCCGACTGTTAATAGGAATAAATGATTTGATTGCTACTGCCTGCAGTGCACGCATCACATATACGTGTGCATAACGGGAATCAAAACGAGAGATACGCTTTGTGTAAACTAATGCTGCGTTAACTTGGATATATCCGCATTTTCAGGCTTAAGTTTCATTTTCCTAAATACGTAAAAGAAATATTTATTCAGGTCAGAATAACGATAAGATTAGTATTTCCTACATCTACATTTATGTGATTACTCTGCAATTCACACTTGAGTGTTTGTCATAGGGTACACAGAATCACTTTCAGATTATTTCTCTGCTGTTTCATTCTCGAGTAGTATGTGAGGAAAAAAGAATTTCCACTTGTTTCCGTGGGATTACTCTTATTTAATCAAAATTGTCATTTCGCTGTGGCTGAGCGGTTCTAGGCGCTTCAGTCTGGAACCGCGCTGCCGCTACGGTCGCAGGTTCGAATCCTGCCTCGGGCATGGATGTGTGTGCTGTCCTTAGCTCAGGTTTAAGTAGTTCTAAGTTCTAGGGGACTGATGACCTCGGATGTTAAGTCCCATAGTGCGTAGAGCCATTTGAACCAAAATGGTTATTTCTCCCAAGGTAGGTGGGAGACGACATAATATATTGCCGTTACCAGGAGGAAGTTGGTGTTGGAAATATCATGAAAAGGTCTCGCCGTAACAAGAAACGCCTTTGTTTTAATGCTTGCTATCTCACATCATATCTGTGACACTCTCTCCACTATTTCACGATAACTCAGAAGAAGCAGACCTGTGTATTTTTTCGATGTCCGTCAATCCTGTATTGCACAGCAATACTCCAAAAGACGAAGGACAGGCATAGAGCAGGAATTTTCTTTAGTAGATTTTCAATGCAAAATTACTTAAAGCATAATGTGTAACGTTTTAATTGGGCGTATTGACTTTCTGAATTCTCCTTTGCTTGTCGGATGAACAACGTAGTCGAAACGCACAAATTTTTGAGTAAATACTTCTTTCCTTACCCCCAGAATGTATTTTCATTCTGCAGCGGTGTATACGACGATTTGAAACTTTCTGGCAAATTGAAACTGTGTACCAGGCCGGGACTCGAACCCGGCATCTTTGCCTTTCGCAGGAAAGCGCTGTACCGACTTAGCTATCCAAGCAAGACTCACGACCCACCCTCAGAGCTTTGCTTCCGCCAGGTACCTCTTCTCTTACCTACCAAACTTCACACAAATTTTGCAACGTACTCGCAAGATACGCGGGCGAACTAGCGGAAGTGAAGCTGTGAGAGCGGTTCGTGAGTCGTGCTTGGGTAGCTCAGTCGATAGCCGGCACGGTAGCTCAGCGTGTTCGTTCAGAGGGATAGCTCCCCTCAGTAATAAAAAATAAATAAAAATCTGACTGAATGGGGCGGTGATGAACTTGAACGGATGTCATGGGACGTCCGCTCCGAACAACAAATCCGACGAACAATAACGAACAAAATGAAATCAGTAAAAAAGAAGAAAAAAACAAAAAGGTCGGTAGAGCGCTTTCCCGCAAAAGGCGAAGGTGCCACGTTCGAGTTCCGGCCGGATATATAGTTTTAATTTCCCAGAAAAATTCAACTTCTTATCTCATTCTCCATACGTAAAACATAATGGGCGTAGTTTATTAATTGAGGTACTGACTAAGCAACCAATAAAACGCGCTTATAGTAGAAGGAATATTATTCTGTAGTTGCGCCATACTCGTTTGATTGCCACTTACGTATAGATATGGTGTCTGAGTTTATATTTCGCATCTTTGCCACCGACTTTGCAGCTTCTCTATTGGACACCATTACAGATTTCACAGAAGACGCTGTACACGCTGAGAACTGTTTTAGTGTCTCAGTGACACACATACAAGTTGGTTCCGCCGTTGTTATGAAATGTTTGTAATGTTGCAAAAGAAAACGATGAGTTGGTTATTCTGATATGGATCCAATTTCCTGATAGTGTCGCCCTAACCGCCGTCTACTTCACGTCTGCTGTGCAGCGAGCTACCTTAATTTAAGTATTATCTGTATTTTTCTTACTTGTCACTTCTTCTTCTGCGTGTTTTTGCTTTTAGGAAGCTTTAATAGTAGAGTGCTATTAAGTGTTCCATAGATCTCGTGTTTGTTTTGAATACAGTCAGAGAGAGTCCCTTTAGTCAGCCATAGTGCCAGTAGTGTCAGTGTCGCCCTAACCGCCGTCTGCTTCACGTCTGCTGTGCAGCGAGCTACCTTAATTTAAGTATTATCTGTATTTTTCTTACTTGTCACTTCTTCTTCTGCGTGTTTTTGCTTTTAGGAAGCTTTAATAGTAGAGTGCTATTAAGTGTTCCATAGATCTCGTGTGTGTTTCGAATACAGTCAGAGAGTCCCTTTAGTCAGCCATAGTGCTCGTAGTGCTAGTGTTTGTTTTCAATACCGTCCAGAGACAGGTAGTGCTATTTTCCTTGTTTCTACAAGAAGTGGTTAGCAATCACAGTTTAGTCAATAATCAACCGCCTTTAGTGAATTAGCAGTCTAGTTAAAAGCTGATTAACACTCTATAGTAAATTGATTTCTTAGGATGGCTAGGATGTGTGGCTGCTGTGTACGGACGCAGGAGGAGCTGGCCACTCTTCGCGAACAGCTGAGCGTGTTGATGGCCGCGGTCAGCCGTCTTCAGGCTGCTGCCTCGGAGTGTAGCGGCAGTGGGGAGTCTGGTGCGTCGCATGGTGCACCCCAGGTGTTAGATACTTCACCCACTGTCCCTGCTGTCGAGACATCTTCGTGGGTACCGGGCGCGGTTGGGCCACCCTCTCCCCAAGGGGAGTGGCGGGTTCAGCGGCGTTCGCGGCGCACGAGGCGGAGGGTCAATGTGGAGGCTGGCCGTGTGGCATCGCCCGCTCTGCCTGTGAGTGGACATGTGGCTGCTCCTTCAGCAAGGTCCGAGCAGGCACACGGGGGGAGGGGTTTATTAGTTATTGGGAGCTCCAACGTTAGGCGGGTGATGGAGCCCCTTAGGGAAATAGCGGAAAGGTCGGGGAAGAAGGCCAGTGTTCACTCTGTCTGCTTGCCGGGGGGTCTCATCCGAGATGTGGAGGAGGCCCTCCCGTCGGCGATAGAGAGCACTGGGTGCACCCGACTGCAAATTGTTGCTCATGTCGGCACCAATGACTCTTGCCGTCTGGGTTCAGAGGTCATCCTCAGTTCGTACAGGCGGTTGGCGGAGTTGGTGAAGGTGGAAAGCCTCGCTCGCGGGGTGGAATCAGAGCTAACTATTTGTAGTATCGTTCCGAGAACCGATCGCGGTCCTCTGGTTTGGAGCCGAGTGGAAGGCTTAAACCAGAGGCTCAGACGATTCTGCGGAGAGCTGGGGTGCAAATTTCTCGACCTCCGCTATCGGGTGGAGAAATGTAGGGTCCCCCTGAATAGGTCAGGCGTGCACTACACGCCGGAAGCGGCTACGAGGGTAGCGGAGTACGTGTGGAGTGCACATGGGGTTTTTTTAGGTTAGAGAATTCCCTCCCTAGGCCCGACAAGACGCCTCCTGAGACGCGGCAAGGCAGGAGTAGGCAAAATGCAACAAGGAATAACAATATTAATGTGCTAATAGTAAACTGCAGAAGCGTCTATAGAAAGGTCCCAGAACTGCTCTCATTAATAAATGGTCACAACGCCCATATAGTACTAGGAACAGAAAGTTGGCTGAAACCAGACGTAAACAGTAATGAAATCCTAAACTCTGATTGGAATGTATACCGCAGAGATAGGCTGGACAGTGAAGGGGGAGGCGTGTTTATAGCGATAAGAAGTGCAATAGTATCGAAGGAAATTGACGGAGATTCGAATTGTGAAATGATTTGGGTGAAGGTCACGGTTAAAGCAGGCTCAGACATGGTAATTGGATGTCTCTATAGGCCCCCGGGCTCAGCAGCTGTTGTGGCTCAGCACCTGAAGAATAATTTGGAAAATATTTCGAGTAGATTTCCCCACCATGTTATAGTTCTGGGTGGAGATTTTAATTTGCCGGATATAGACTGGGAGACTCAAACGTTCATAACGGGTGGCAGGGACAAAGAATCCAGTGAAATATTTTTAAGTGCTTTATCTGAAAACTACCTTGAGCAGTTAAACAGAAAACCGACTCGTGGCGATAATATATTAGACCTTCTGGTGACAAACAGACCCGAACTATTTGAATCAGTTAATGCAGAACAGGGAATCAGCGATCATAAAGCGGTTACTGCGTCGATGATTTCAGCCGTAAATAGAAATATTAAAAAAGGTAGGAAGATTTTTCTGTTTAGCAAAAGTGACAAAAAGCAGATTACAGAGTACCTGACGGCTCAACACAAAAGTTTTGTCTCAAGTGCAGATAGTGTTGAGGATCAGTGGACAAAGTTCAAAACCATGGTACAATATGCGTTAGATGAGTATGTGCCAAGCAAGATCGTAAGAGATGGAAAAGAGCCACCGTGGTACAACAACCGAGTTAGAAAACTGCTGCGGAAGCAAAGGGAACTTCACAGCAAACATAAACATAGCCAAAGCCTTGCAGACAAACAAAAATTACGCGAAGCGAAATGTAGTGTGAGGAGGGCTATGCGAGAGGCTTTCAATGAATTCGAAAGTAACGTTCTATGTACTGACTTGGCAGAAAATCCTAAGAAATTTTGGTCCTATGTCAAAGCGGTAGGTGGATCAAAACAAAATGTCCAGACACTCTGTGACCAAAATGGTACTGAAACAGAGGATGACAGACTAAAGGCCGAATTACTAAATGTCTTCTTCCAAAGCTGTTTCACAGAGGAAGACTGCACTGTGCTTCCTTCTCTAGATTGTCGCACAGTTGACAAAATGGTAGATATCGAAGTAGACGACAGAGGGATAGAGAAACAATTAAAATCGCTCAAAAGAGGAAAGGCCGCTGGTCCTGATGGGATACCAGTTCGATTTTACACAGAGTACGCGAAGGAACTTGCCCCCCTTCTTGCAGCGGTGTACCGTAGGTCTCTAGCAGAGCGAAGCGTTCCAAAGGATTGGAAAAGGGCACAGGTCATCCCCGTTCTCAAGAAGGGACGTCGAACAGATGTGCAGAACTATAGACCTATATCTCTAACGTCGATCAGTTGTAGAATTTTGGAACACGTATTATGTTCGAGTATAATGTCTTTTCTGGAGACTAGAAATCTACTCTGTAGGAATCAGCATGGGTTTCGAAAAAGACGATCGTGTGAAACCCAGCTCGCGCTATTCGTCCACGAGACTCAGAGGGCCTTAGACACGGGTTCACAGTTAGATGCCGTGTTTCTTGACTTCCGCAAGGCGTTTGACACAGTTCCCCATAGTCGTTTAATGAACAAAGTAAGAGCATACGGACTATCAGATCAATTGTGTGATTGGATTGAGGAGTTCCTAGATAACAGAACGCAGCACGTCATTCTCAATGGAGAGAAGTCTTCCGAAGTAAGAGTGATTTCAGGTGTGCCGCAGGGGAGTGTCATAGGACCGTTGCTATTCACAATATACATAAATGACCTGGTGGATGACATCGGAAGTTCACTGAGGCTTTTTGCAGATGATGCTGTGGTGTATCGAGAGGTTGCAACAATGGAAAATTGTACTGAAATGCAGGAGGATCTGCAGCGAATTGACGCATGGTGCACGGAATGGCAATTGAATCTCAATGTAGCGAAGTGTAATGTGATGCGAATACATAGAAAGATAGGTCCCTTATCATTTAGCTACAAAATAGCAGGTCAGCAACTGGAAGCAGTTAATTCCATAAATTATCTGGGAGTACGCATTAGGAGTGATTTAAAATGGAATGATCATATAAAGTTGATCGTCGGTAAAGCAGATGCCAGACTGAGATTCATTGGAAGAATCCTAAGGAAATGCAATCCAACAACAAAGGAAGTAGGTTACAGTACGCTTGTTCGCCCAATGCTTGAATACTGCTCAGCAGTGTGGGATCCGCACCAGGTAGGGTTGAAAGAAGAGATAGAGAAGATCCAACGGAGAGCAGCGCGCTTCGTTACAGGATCATTTAGTAATTGCGAAAGCGTTACGGAGATGATAGATAAACTCCAGTGGAAGACTCTGCAGGAGAGACGCTCAGTAGCTCGGTACGGGCTTTTGTTGAAGTTTCGAGAACATACCTTCACCGAAGAGTCAAGCAGTATATTGCTCCCTCCTACGTATATCTCGCGAAGAGACCATGAGGATAAAATCAGAGAGATTAGAGCCCACACAGAAGCATACCGACAATCCTTCTTTCCACGTACAATACGAGACTGGAATAGAAGGGAGAACCGATAGAGGTACTCAGGGTACCCTCCGCCACACACCGTCAGGTGGCTTGCGGAGTACGGATGTAGATGTAGATGTAGATACCAAATTTCCCATATTTTCTATTTTGTGTGGCTGTAAAGTGATGATTCAATCGAGACAGTGCTCAAAAACTTCCCATTATTAATTCCAATGTCAACAGGGCGTGAAACAGTAGGTAATGGCCGTACACCGTAAACGAGTTTCATTGTTCGGCGCTACAGTGCCCGTATTATTTTGTACGTTAACGCAAACTGGTAAGTCTACGATTATTTCCTGTAACTCGAAGGAGACAAAAGTACTTAAATCGAAAGTTGAGGTGTATTTTAGAACTAATTGAGCTCCAGTGTTGCCAGGGCGTCGTTCTTTGTTATTCATTCCCATTAGCTCTCTGATGAGTGGAATAACAGAAGCTATAAAATTAATAGTGTTCCATTTTTTACTTGCCCGGACCATACGAAGAGTCCTGAGCATACGTGCTCCTCGCCAGCACAAGATGACACAAGCTTCACATGGTCGAAATACTTTTGTTAGTATTAGTTTCTAGTGCCTCACTCGTTAGTAAAATTTTAATACAGATTGACACCCTACTTCCTCTGAAGTGTAGCTGTTCTTAACAAGCATTTACTACTGAATGCATTTACCATCTCACCTACTACACTTTGTTTTATTAACAACGCCACTTATCTTTTAATTGCATTTTGTTATGTACTTTTTAATGCAGCTTAACTTCTGTAGACTTCAAGCGTCGCTGGTGGTGTGTATTCTGCTGCAAGTGAAAGTTTCAAGGAAATTTATAACTTGATTTAACAACAAGAGTTTCTCGACAACAGAGTTCGAGTCGCCCGAACACTGCCTTGCTGTGAGCATTACGTAATTTTATCGCTGTATCTTCAGTGCGCGCGAGAATATTTACGCTTGGCATTTGTCATTTTAGCACTTCTAGAGCAGTAATTCGCATGCTTCGTGTACTGAAAGTGTTAGCACAGAAATGTTCTTGGTGAAGGACGGGGACGGCGATGCCTTTTGCGTCAGCCACCGTGTTTACTCCACCCAGTTTCTCGCAGAGATTCATGGAAGCATTTAACAAGTACGGTGAAACACGAGGCACGTCTACTTGCTCATCTCTGTTCCAAGATATAGTTTTCAGACCCCATAGTTTTTTTTTGAGTACTGTGTATTCTGGTAGTCTCTTCGGTCTATGGCTAGTTTGGAGTATACAAACGCCCGTCTATCCTCTCATTCGATATAAATTCAATTTTTTTTCCACATTACTACTGACATGCACGACATACGTGTCTTGTAGAAATTTTGTGGAAAATAATTTATAAACGGGGCACTCTTCCAAGCGTATGTCGTGCGTAAGACACGATGTTCAGATATACTGTTAATAGCATGTACTGTCATTCTGCATCTGATACTCACCTACTATTGCCCAGCGAAATTTGGCAACTAAAGACAACTATCAGCCATGCCACGGAACAGAATAAGTAAAATGTGCACTGTGAGCTATGCATGAAGTAGAGTATTCGACATTGGTAATTTTGTACCTGTGGGAATATTTGGATATATCTTAACGGCAATGAATCTCGTTTGTTTAGCTCCAGACGATACAGAGTAGAGAAAGTGACGGCTAGTTTTAAAATTGCTGTAGCTATTTCAGTGTTTCCAGAATTATTAACTACCCTGTGGTTATTTGTGATATACAGCAATTTTTATCTGATACTGGCCGGCCTCGGTGGTCTCGCGGTTCTAGGCGCTCAGTCCGGAACCGTGCGACTGCTACGGTCGCAAGTTCGAATCCTGCCTCGGGCATGGATGTGTGTGATGTCCTTAGATTAGTTAGGTTTAAGCAGTTCTAAGTTCTAGGGGACTGATGACCACAGCAGTTGAGTCCCATAGTGCTCAAAGCCATTTGAACCATTTGATACTGTCCACTGACCGAACCGATTTCAATTTGAGCAGTGTCGAATATCAACATTTCTCTGTTGAATTCCACGCATATCAGTCCGCACCTCGTGGTCGTGCTGTAGCGTTCTCGCTTCCCGCGCCCGGGTCCCGGATTTGATTCCCGCCGGGGTCAGGGATTTTCTCTGCCTCGTGATGGCTGGGTGTTGTGTGATGTCCTTAGGTTAGTTAGGCTTA
Organism: Schistocerca gregaria; assembly: GCF_023897955.1. NCBI lineage: Eukaryota > Metazoa > Arthropoda > Insecta > Orthoptera > Acrididae > Schistocerca > Schistocerca gregaria. The sequence goes on from NC_064924.1 coordinate 520,827,481, forward strand.
AGTAGTTCTAAGTTCTAGGGGACTGATGACCATATATGTTAAGTCCCATAGTGCTCAGAGCCATTTGAACCACGCATATCAACTCGCCGTGTCTTATTGAATTCTCACACTGCAGGCATATATATTTACCGGTGATACAAGTGCCTCTAGTCTCAATTTTCATAGCGCCATTTCCAGTATTTTTCATATAAGCAACCTCTGTTTCATAAAGACGCTAATCTTCTGCCACATTTTAACTTTAAAAATTATTAACTTTATTAAAACATGTAAACGCAGTAAAGGAGCTGTTGAGTTCTTGGATTATCTGACTCATTAGATAGACTCTCTTTTTATCATTATCTTTCCCCAGCTATATTCTTCTTCGCGTTAATACGAGTAGCTTCCCAGCAAAACCGTTTTTGTGCCGATAGAATATGGTGGCGCAGAACTACTTCTGCTCGGAGACAACGATTTGGCACGACTGTTATAGCTTTTTGGATAACCTTTGATTTGATCCATAAAATAAAATGGCGGGACTTAGGTCTTAACCAAACCTCTACTAATACATATTTCGGCTGTAAGCTGTTCAGTCTTCTTCGGAGAGAGCCGTAACGACTGACAATAAATCTCCCCCATCTAGTTTATGTACCGGTAGAGCGAGCCAGTTGCTCATGCGTATCCGGGAGATCATACTGAAACAAGAAAACCTTACGGACGCACAGGTACACACTAACGTGATGCTCTTTGTGAAGGATGCGGTCTCTAATTATTCTCTACAAGTGAAGAGTGCCGTTGTCTATGACAGCCAACTATTCTCGCCGGATTATACATTTCTGCGATTAATTAAGCTGGCCATAGCGTGGCCTGTCTGAATTCAGCGGTAACAAGCGGTTATAGCGTCTATATTCCACGCAACCTTCTGCAGCTTTACGTAACGTACGTGCGATATATGACAATCCACACGGACAGGCCATCTATTATGTACGCTTGCTTTCAATTCAACACAGAGCCAACGAACGTGGCGCTTCTTCATATTAAGAGAGAATACGACCTGTTTCAGAAGGAAGATTCCTTCCACACGAGTGGTTTGAAGGGCGATAAAAAAGTTTGAGAACGCTGCTGCAACGAAACGCGCATCCAATGCGGCTATACAAGCACCTACTCGTAGACGAGGGGTTGGTGTGGTTTTCATGTCTTTCCGATGTGCGATGTGCGTGCGGTATATGCGGAAACGTGCATTATAGCGACGTTATTACCAAATGCGACCAAATAGGACCAACGTGCTGGTTTTTCTTTTTTTGGCTGCCGAAGGACAAGCATTGGCAAACATTCATAGGAGAATGAAGGATGTATACGGGGTAGCATGTCTGTCGAAAACCACCGTTGTGGAATGGTGCGCCAAAGGGTGCGAACTTCTTCGCGCAGCACGACTCGGTGTATTGCTAAATTTGTATCTTCAACCTGGTGCGTCGATGGGATGACTGGATCAAAGCTCAGGACGATTTTGCCAGATTGGCGTACTTATTCTGAACTTCAACTACTTTTGAACCTTCGAACAGAAACTTTTTAATCGGCCCTTATAGGAAGGCTATGGACTTAACGATCGTCTTCAGATTCCTGAAATGGGAAGCTTGCGAAAGATAAGTAAAGTTTTCCACAGATCATTCAAATGATTCTTTTGTAGAAACGATGTGGAAACAGTTAATTTATAGAATATGATACATGTGTAAAATTAACGATAGTGTGCGCATTATTTTTAGTCCTCCTCATTCTATTTTTTTCTGTTACATATTTCCAGTTTCGAAATAGAAATTCACCCATCTAATAGGAGGAGTTGTACAGGAGAAATAATTTTAGGTTAGATTTAAAATTTGCTTTGCTACCTAGTAGACTTTTTATGTTATTGGGCATTATTAACAAACATTTTTGTTACAGCATATTTGACTCCTTTTTGAACCACTGATAGCTTTGATAACGGTTAATAAAGGTCTTTTTTCCTCTGGTGTTGTAGATATGGACATCACGAAGCTTCTGAAATTGTGATGGATTATTTATGAAGAATTTCATTAGCAAATTGTGATGGCGCAGTTACAATATCTAATTGCTTGAGAACGTACATACATGACGACTGCGGGAGACCACGATATGTTATTCTTACTGCTCGCTTGTGTGTAATCAGTATTGCCTTTCTTAGTGATGAGTTCACCCAGAAAATTATTCAATACGACGTTATTGAGTAAAATATGCAAAATATATCAGGAGTTTGGTTCTTTTAATTCCAAGACTAACGATTAGACGAAGAGCAAAAGTAGTTGAACTTAATTGTTTGGGGAGCTCAATAACTTGCTTCTTCCACTTCAAGGTTTCTTCAATATGTACACCCAAAAAATTGGAGCATTGTACCCTATTTACTGATTCCTGTTCATGTGTTACATCAATTGTTCGTTTTACTCAGTTTGTTGTACAGAGCTAGATATAGTGTGTTATCCAAAAATTAGGAGAAAGTCCGTTCTCAGATAACGACTTAATAATACTTTCTCTTTAATGAGATGTATTATAACATTAGTATCGTCTGTAAAAAGTACTAATTTTGGTTGATAGACGTTATCTAGAATGCCATTCACATATATAAGGAATCTGAGTGGACCCAAAATTGAACCTTATGGGATTTCCTTTGTGATTTATCCGCAGCCACTAAAATGTTTGGGTTTCTAATATTATTCAGCACGAGTTTTTGCTTTCTGTTTGTTAAGTATGATTCAAGTCAGACGTGTGTAAAGGTATCAATTCCATAAAACTTGAGTTTTTCTAAATGTGTAACATGATCTACTCAGTTAAACGCCTTGGAAAGATCACAAAAATAGCAAGAGTCGATATTTTATTGTTTTAGGCTTGTAATATTTCGTAGGTGAATGTATAAATAGCGTTCTCAGTCGAGCAACCGTTTGCAGCTTTTCGCTGAATCAAGGCATTCAGGACAGGGAGGCATATATTATTTTTCAGCTCCATGGTAAATCAGATGTTCGTATGAATGGAATTCATATTGTCCAAAACTTGATGAGGTTTCTTCTCGCCAAGAGGCCACATTACAAAAGTTCTCATCCGCGTATCTCAAAAAAATTACACACTTAGAACTTCCAGAGTCCAACGACTATTCTCAAAATTTTCCGTAAAAAGTTGGTCTCTAAAGATCGCAAGGGACTGCCAATTTGTTGACAAAATAGTTTATTGAATAAAAAGTAAACGGTGGAGAGCACATGCTGAAAGAAAGTGAAGATGTGTTTGTTAAACTGTTTTGCAATGACGGCTAAGAACTCTGCAAGTGGACACAACATCAAAGCTAACCAGTAAATCCGAGGTAATGAGACACAGTGTCTTCATCCTACTGATAAAATATACTGAATTCCGAATGTCGTGAGGACACTTGCAAACAAGAAATCTCAAGAGTGAGGCATATGTGAGACCCAGTTTTATACTTATGAGTCATAGAGGTAAATCCTTCTCATAAACATTAGAAAGCTCATATTTTCTTAGAGGAACAGCGCTGTATGATTTTAATGTGCTCACAACTTCGTTAAGTAACGACGTATTCAGAAGCGAGACTGTCTTCTTAATAAAGGAGCTGGTGGGATCCCCATTTATCTGACGGTGTCTGGAAACAGCCAACAAGTTTTATATCTTAGAATTGTAGAGCACACGTGGACGGGAGCGCTTTACCGACTGGCTACGAAGACGACTGGACGTTGTACAGCCGAAGCGTTAGCAGAAACTACGTTTGGTTACTGCTGAATTCCCACAGTTTTATGAATCAGGTACCACTGCTTGTACACAAGAAGCTGTGATTTCTCTGAATCTCTTCAGTTTACATTTAAATGGGACGAGAACAGATACAAGTAATTATTATCTGCAACGGTTTCTTCTAGCTTTCCTGCATTTTTCAGTAAAACGTCGTTGGACATCTTACGCTTTTAGAGCAAATTATGTGGGCTGTTAAGGCAAGTATCGTGAATGAACCGATGCCATTTTTACAGTACGTGCGTAAATGGATACTGGTTGCTTACCCAATATAAAATACTCGAAAGGTAGGAAGAATACTTCGTTATACGTGAAGCACGAGCTCGGATTGGGAAAGGATAGCGAAGAAAACCGTTAGTGCCCTTTTCAAAGAAACCATCCCGGAGTTTGCCTTTAAGCGATTTCTGGAACGTAAATTTGAACGCCCAGACGGGATTTGGAACCGCCGAATTTCGAATTTGAATTTAGTGTGTAACCCCTGTGCCAAATCTGGCGGTATAAATCTTTGGAACAGGTCGTAGAGGATCTTTCCGCAAATACCACTTTACTTACTTGGAAGTTCACTGTTAGATGTATCTGCGTTTCTGGACGCCACCGTAACTAACCGTCCCCTTTACGGATGTGAGGAATGAATTGTTAGAATCATAGTTAACTACAGGACAATACAATACAGCTGAACCAGGGTTTTATCATTAATGTGCATAAATCAGTTTTGTGCACACATGTTTCGCGACTCAGCTTAAAAATCAACCCAGTAATTCTATTTGGTGGTTTGATGACAATATCTGTGTGCGTGATCGTCGCATCTGATCGCTGGAGAAGGGAATTTCTGAAAGATACAGTAGTCTCGGTAGAAACTGTAAGATGAATTTTATCGCATGGGTATGGAGAAAGGAACAAGTAGATTTCAAATGTTTGTCATAACTTTAACTGACGAGATTGCGACTATACGGGAGACGGTAAAAAAGGAAATATTTAAGCTTTGTTCTTGTAAACGTCGAGTCACCTCAGAGGGTTTACTGAGCTGAGACTCACCTCTAAATCAGGAATTCCATGCCGGCACAATTTTTCTCGTATGGAATAACTCATGTCTTTTTCTACCAGCCGTTCTACCATTCTGTGTCTTTAGTGATAATAAACAGGTCACTCATTTTATGGATAAAGGTAAATGGCATTAAGATTAGAGTGTTCATGGTCCGATGCAACGCACCCAGATCGTTAGTTGCCAGTTGTGAAATCCGGATGTGCTACACCGTTTGCCTAACAACTAGGGGCCCGTTGCAAGCATGGCCTTAAAGCGCTCTGCACGTAAGACATGCTGAAAGCTCTGCTTTAACCTCTCAGTACTAAAATATTACTCTGTTGCACAGTGTAATGTTAGAAATCTTGATGTTCCAGTAACATGTAAATCTGCCGTGTGTCAGCAACAAATATATGCGTAGCAATAATTAAAGACGCCGTTGTTTCAGGATTCTCTGAATAGGTTGTGAGTCATCATACCACATCCATTTTAGGAATGTAGCAGCAGGATCAGCAACAAAAATAAAACTTTAACAATAACTACTACTACTACAGTTAATAATTATGATAATAATAATAGTAGTGAATAGTCATTTTTCCAAACGATAGAAGTCTCACATAGTCCTAAAAGTCTGTTAGCGCAGGGAAATTGAGGAAGTCACCAACTTCGCGCTCCATTCCAGTGAGAAATTAAATGTGTTTTCTCTAGCGACAGCACAAAATGAGTAAGGCAATATCCGTACAGTCGTTTACTGATATCAACATGGTTTCTTGAGCACAGCTATTTGCCGCAGTAAATGAAAATCATGGGGAAACTAATTCTACTTTTTATAATGGATAAAAATTGACAGAAACTGTGAAATTACGAAGTATTCACTGTTACTTTGGAAACGGACAATTTCCTTCACCATGACAACTAAACCCAATTACTGCGGAGAAAATTCCTCTCCATTAGCAGATACTGAACGTAGGCCTCACATTGTGTCATCCGTTTCTGTGGCGCTTGCGTATGTATTTAAGTTCAAATGACTCTGAGCACTATGGGACTTAACATCTGAGGTTATCAGTCCCCTAGAACTTAGAACTACTTAAACCTAACGAACCTAAGGACATCACACACATCCATGCCCGAGGCAGGATTCGAACCTGCGACCGTAGCGGTCGCGCAGTTCCAGACTGAAGCACCTAGAACCGCTCGGCCACAGCGGCCGGCGTTACGTAGACAGTCTGAAAAAAGATGTGGCTTACCAGAAATATTAATAGGAATTTCTCTTTACCGATTATCATTTAAAGGTGAAATTCAGAAGAGTGTATACAGCATTCGTCGTGACTGGTTTACACGGTATTACACGGTAGTGTGAGAACTTCTGCAGTTGTAGTTTCGAATAACACTGCCTGCAGACGAGACGAGGTTCCCCGGCCGGCCAGTTTTCCCAGAGCTGCGCTTCCGCATTGTTCGGGGACGCGACTGTACGCAGCTAGCTGCCGTCAGGTAAACAAACAGCAGAGCCGCACTGCTCTGCGCTGCCGGCCTCTTGTAAACCCTACCTCCTGCCCGGTAAACTGTTGTCTTCTGCCCTCGGCTCCAGCGGATTATCTTACCTGCGCCGTTTTACGATTTAGCGCGACCGTCTCATAGTCGTGAACTCGACAATCATCTCTCTGCTCTTCTCTCTCCCAGGTTTCCCTCCTACTGCTTGCTTCGTTACGTTTTCTTCTGTCTTATTAAACGTTTTCCTTCTTATCCGCTATATAGGAAAATGATAGCTAGATTGTGCGAACACAGCCGGCCGCTGTTACCGAATGGTTCTAATCGCTTCAGTCTGGAACCGCGCTGCTGCAACGGTCCCAGGTTCGAATCCTGCCTCGGGCATGGATGTGTGTGATGTCCTTAGGTTAGTTAGGTTTAAGTAGTTCTAAGTTCTATCGTACTGATGACCTCAGACGTAAAGTCCCATAGTGCTCAGAGCCATTTGAACCGTTTTTTGTGCGAACACAAAATTTTATGTAAAGAAGTGGTAAGAGACTTTGTGAACATAGACAATGTACTACTACAGGAAACCGCTGTCCCACGAAAGCGGCTTGCTTGTAAATGAATCATACTTTTTTTCAGGTTCTACTTGCTTCTAAAGCAACTAATGTAACTTACTACAGCATGTAGTTGACTGAAACATTATTGCAAAATTGGACCAGCATATTTCAGGTTCGCCGTCAGAGCCTTCAAATTTACTGTCAATGCAGTGTATTTAGGGAGAAACGAGCACTTAAGGACGGTATTAGGGAAGGCGAACGGTCGATTTCGGTTCATAATTTTAGGACTTCGTGGTTCATCTTTAAAGGAGACCGCTTATAGAACACTAGGGCGACGCAAGCGTTTGGGATCCACAGCAGGAACAAATCGAAGCTATTCAGAGGCGGGCTGCCAAATTTGTTACCGGTAGGTTCATGATCAAGCAAGTGTTACGGAGATGCTTCGGAATGTTAAACGGGAATCCATGGAGGGAAGCCGAATTTCGTTTCACAAAACATTCCTGAGAAAATTTAGAGAGCCGGAATTAACTACAGAACGATTTTGCTGTCGCCAACGTATATTTCGCGTAATTTCCCTGGAAGATAAGAGAAATTAGGGCTAGTACGGACGCATATAAACAGTCGTTTTTCCTTCGCCCTGTTTGCGAGTGAAACAGGAAAAGAAATTACTAGTAGTGGTACAAGGTATCCTTTGTCATGCACCAGATGATTGTGCAGAAAGCACCACATATAAACATATCCTCTGCTGTCAGCGATATAAAAGAATTATCCGAAACTCATAGCGTCTCCCATTATGGCAGCTTGAATGTATCCGACACCCTACTTTTCCCCTTAAAAACGTTCTCAGTTTTGCTTCAAGATACAAGTCCGCAGACGAAAAGTACAAAAAAGGAAGGAACTAACGAGTCGAACGTTAAATGCTTGAACATGCCTTGAGGAAGAATGTGCTGCAACAAAGTGCCTGTCCATATGAGGTGCAAGTACACAGAAATGACTGCGCCATTTTTTGTGTAAAGGTTGTAAAGGGAAACTGACAACAAAATCGATGAGAATATACTATCTTTATATCATGCTTTACCTTCAAAATGTTTTACATTACTGCTTCTTGACGCGCTTCTGTTTCCATCTATATCTTCCTTTACGTGGAATCGCTCGGGTCGCAGGTTCGAATCCTACCTCGGGCATGGATGTGTGTGATGATCTTAGGTTAGTTAGATTTAATTAGTTCTAAGTTCTAGGCGACTGATGACCTCCGAAGTTAAGTCGCATAGTGCTCAGAGCCATTTTTTTTACGTGGATTAGTTTTCTAAATCAGTGTAGCGTCCGGATCCGCGCTGCTGTTACGGTCGCAGGTTCGAATCCTGCCTCGGGCATGGGTGTGTGTGATGTCCTTAGGTTAGTTAGGTTTAAGTAGTTCTAAGTTCTAGGGGACTAATGACCACAGCAGTTGAGTCCCATAATGCTCAGAGCCATTTGAACCATTTTTTTCAGTGTAGCGTGCTATTTGTAACACAATTTCCACTTGTGAAAAAAGAGGAGGGATGGCGTCAAAATGTCGGAATTGTAATCACGAATCTTTGGCTTTCGATATTCAATTTACCGTGTCATGTTCTGCGTATATGCATTTATGAAATAATTGCGTATCAGTGGTGTGTGCTACTTGTCTCAGTTGCTAATCGTAAAAAAAAAAAAAGACCTCATACGATAGTGTAGTCGTAACCAGCTGCTTACAAACGTCTCAGGGATGGGTATCCAAACTACAATATATCCGAAACATATGTTTTTAAGATTCTCTTCTGAATAGAAAAACATTTAACTATTAGTTAGTTGATAGAAGTATCAACAGTTTTGTATTTCGAGCTGCTTCTAATGATATCTGCATGTAAACTCCGCATGATATTTACGTTAGATGAGTCTAGGACGGCAGCTATATATTTCTTGAATCTTACTGGAAGGTTCCGTCTAAGTATTTCATGAGTATTCGATTCCATAATGCTAGAAATCTTTCACGTAGCATATCCCACTACAATCTTCGGAAAATACAAATGACTCTAGCACTCAATAATAAAACTATGCTAGGAATTGCACATTCTCTCTCTCTCTCTCTCTCTCTCTCTCTCTCTCTCTCTCTCAGCCTTCTTGATAAAGGTCTCAGACTGACTCACTGCGCTCTAGAATTTGTATTAGCAAAAACTGAACTATGTGCTCGTTGTGAGTATAAAATTCTAGTTTTCCTAAACAGAGTATTAAACTACTTGTTGGAAAAATCTAAAGACAGTGGAGTACTCAGTAACTATACTATGAAGTAGCTCATATAGCTTCTTCATGTTGTAAATAAGTGGGAACACAGGCTACTGGATAGTATTAAATATCACACGTTGTAATAGACAGTCAGTAACAAGATGATTTACTGTTACAGTTGTAATTTATTGATGAGATAATTTTATCTTCAAAATTTAACTTAAGCAATGGACGAAATTACTACACTTGCAACGACCTAACAACAAGGATTCCATAATAAAAGGTGGAATAATCAGTCAACTGGTAATACTGCTTCACGTTCACTTGTCTAGATTTGTACCTGCAGTTATTTTCATTTGTGAGGAAGAACTAGTGTCACTCTACAGAGAAAGTTCATTTTTTCATTACTAATCATTTAAAGGAGAAAAGCGAAATGTTCACACCTTTAAATTTTATGGATCCCTGTGTAAACACTCCCACGTACTCCTCTTCTATCTGTCCAATACTAAATTCGTTTTTCCTCTGTACTACGTCTTATGTTACGAGATCTAGTGTTTCAATATACCTTCGCAAATTTCCCAGTAAACTATCCCTTTTCTGTTGTTCTTAATACTTTTAGAGTGCATACTTTATTTAGCTAGTAATTTTTATCGCCTTCATATAAAGCCATATCACTTTTCTAACGTTTCCAGTTTATTCTTTTCGGATTTTCCTGCAATTCGTGCTGTGCTTCCGCCGTACTTTGTGTTCCAGGTGTACTTTTTACAGAGCTGATTCAAAGCTGTAGGCTTGCCCTAGCCCCATCATTTAAAGCTGCTAATAAAATCCTGTAGGTTCAGCTGTTTAGAATTTGAACAAAACCGTCACAAGAGTCGGGGTGCTGAACAAAATTTTTATGCTGGAACTAAGCTATGTTAAAAAAAAAACACGTTGTATGTAACTACGGTGCCGCTAATTGTAATATAACAGATATTTTATACCTTCCCCCGTTGGGCTGCTGAAATGGCCAGCGCTTTTGTTATTTCAAAAAATATAAAACAGAATGATGTTCTTTAAGCAACAGAAACAATTCAAATATGATAAAAACTCAACATTTTTATTTTTACTGTTACGAACACGAGCGCTCTTCTTAACCTGCGTCTGCTCTGTATGACTGCCACATGTAGACAATGTGTGTTTTTTTTTTTTCACTTTCGTTTTTGTTTTCCATGTTTCGTAGGTGGCCAGTGAAAATGACTCGCAAGCAGATATGTTTATTTTGTCCAAGTGAGCGCCCAAACGATTGAATACGGCGTGAAAAAAAAATGCGTAGCACTACTGTAATCTACGAAACTAAATGGACTGCGTTATCAATTAAATTTGACATTATCAAATTGGAGAACGCGATCTATTTGAAATACATTCTTTCTTCCAGAAAAGTCTTGATCGCGTGTGGTAGATATAGTGTAGTTAACTTGTTTCGACTCTGAGTCACCATCAGAACTAAAAATCTGGAAAAGTCAAAAGTGCAACATTCCTGTTAAATATAAACAGTTTAAACAAGTATTAAAAGGAGATAGAAATATACCCAATATCTTGTTACGAAAGTAACACGCCAAATCGTTATCAAGCCCTCATTTTCGCGATTTATGAGGATTTGATATTTTACCATTGTAACAAGATACCGTGTTTTTTATTATTATTATTTTGCTACAATTATTCACAGTGATTGATCGCGTATGCCCTTTTTCATGATTACTGGTTCCGGCATTAGCCGTCTTCATATCTGTTACAAGAAATATAAAAGTAAAGTAGCTAAAATGTGAAAACATACCAAATTTTCTGCCCTTTCAAAACAGGGTGTAGACTGTCATAAGTTTTTTTGTGCAAGATGTACACGTCACAATTTAAAACTTCTGCAGATTAATGGTGTAGAGATATTGACGTAATCATACATATACACTGATCAGCCAGAACATAGCGACCACCGACCTACTACCGATATAAACCTGACGAGGCAGCGTCACCTGCCGAGGAATCATTGCTGGTCAGACACATGCACGGTGCATGTAGTATCAGTGGGCGTGCTGTCCGTGTGTAGAGTGAGGAAGGAGCGCGATTACTCTGAGTGTGATCGAGGGCAGATTGTGATGGCCCGGGGGCTGGACACGACTTCGGTGTTCGAGGAGTGCTGCGGTGAGTGTCTCCAACACGTGGCGAAACCAAGTTAGTACCACGTGTAGACGTCATGGGGTTCGGCGGTCACCCTTCATTACGGACTGGTAAAACATAACAGGCAGAACTGTGGCAGAACTAATGTCAGACTTAAATGATGGGCAGGGTACAAGTATCTCTGAGCACACAGTGCGCCGAAGCCTCCTAACAATCCTAACAATAGGCCTCCGCAGCCGACACCCCATGCCTGTGCCAATGTTAACAGCAAGACACCGGCAAGACGGGCACATGGCCATCGGCGTTGGACGTTGGCGGAATGACAGAGCGTTGCATGGGCTGATGAATACCGATACCTTCTTCATCATACCGATGGGAGGGCGCAAATCCGTCGTCTTCCAGGGGTTGCAGCTCCTTGACACCTGTACTACGGGACAGATACAAGCTGCCGGCGGCTCCATTATGTCCTCCGGAAGATTCACGTGGTCATCCATGAGTCCAGTGAAGCTCGTACAAGGCACTGTGACGGCCAAGGAATATCGTACACAGGTTGCAGACCACGTACACCCTTTCACGCCGACAGTGACATTTTTCAATGAGATAATGCACCATGTCGCAACCCAGGAGCTTGGTGGAGTGATTCTAGGACGCAGTGGCGAGTTCCAATTGATGAGCTAGCCCCCGCCGCCGCCACCCCTCATCCGGTCGCCAGATCTGAACCTCATCGAAAACATCTAGGATGTGATTGAACGTGGCGTCAGATCTCATCGCCCCCCTCCCCAGAATTTACGGGAATTAAGTGACTTGTGTGTGCAGATGTGGTGACAACTCGATCCAACGATCCACCGAGGCCTCATTGCTTCCATGCCACGACGCGTCGTCGCTGTTATCTGCGCCAAATGTGGACATACCCGCTATTAGGTAGGTGGTCATGGTGTTCTGGCTGATAAGTGTACAAAGTGAGTGGCGTGCTTCAGGAGTGTGTTATACTGAATAATATACTTTTTTAATAAACTATAGTTTAAAAAGAACGTCTGATTGTACCTTAACAGCTCACCTGTAGCGCGGCGCATACCTTGTCTACGTATAATAACGTAGATTTCTCTCCGTCTGCAGCACTTTTGAAATGTGACGGGTACATGCTGTACAGAAAAAGGATGACTTTATACGTTTTGTATTGAGCTGTGGGGTTGATTGCACATTGTACGTACTTTACTCATACAAAAAAAATGGTTCAAATGGCTCTGAGCACTATGGAACTTAACTTCTGAGGTCATCAGTCCCTTAGAAATTAGAAGTACTTAAACCAACCTAACATAAGGACATCACACACATCCACTCTCGAGGCAGGATTCGAACCTGATGCCGTAGAGGTCGCACGGTTTCATACTGAAGTGCCTAGAACCGCTCGGCCACACTGGCCGGCTAGTAGTTAACGATGATACAGATAGTTATGGGGGGGAGGTCCTCCAATAAGTGGTATGTTTTACTAGTATATGAAAGCATGTGATCAAACATTTTATGTTCAGTCTCATCTCGTCAGTATATGATTACATATTCCAGTTGTTTCACGGGCATTGCATTAGCATTATACCATGATTCTCTACGCATAACGTGAAATATTGACGTTCATTAAGTAGATTTCTTTCTTACGATTATATGATGTATATACTTTGCTCACTAGTTTAAGTTAATATGGTTTGCACTGTTCTCTTATCTTGTTTTATTCCTTAATTTATCCGTAACTACATGTAACGTCCTGTACTGGTTGATATTGTTATTGTTATGTTATTACATATTACCACTGTATATAAGATTTGCAACACGTCCCCCTTTTTTTGGTTATTTATTTCATACTGGTACCATTGTTTTCTCTATACAGGGCGTGAAGATGGTGTAATAAAGCGCCGTTGCCTAAGAAAATAAGGTTCAAAATTGACGGCTCAGAGGTGTTTAATTTGAAATCCTCAACGTGAATTGTGGTCTGTTGTGAGGCAGCCCTTTATTGTGGCTTTTCTTTTAAATCTGCTGTAACGCATCCGAAGATGGCTAAGTGAGAACCGGTAATCAGAATAAAGGGCACGTGTCGTCAACGACTGAAAATTATGGTAGTAAAAGGGGCACCATGATCGCTAGCTGTGAATGGGGCTTTAAGTTTGCCATTTTGAAAAATTAGTTTCCTGTCTACCTAGCACTATTTAATATTTTTGTAACTGTTTATGTTTAATAGTAATATAGCATTTTTGCTTTTCGAGTTTTTTAGTTCTAATGACGACTCTGTACAGCCGAAACTAGTTAACAATAGTATGTGTACCGAATACGGACACGGCATTTGTGAATAAAATGTGAAATTGGTTGTGTCGGAGTCAGGGGAGGTGTGTAATGAGCCGCAGGCTAGGACGGAAGAGGCCCCGGGGAGTGGCTAGCAACAGGAGCGGGCGAGTGTCGCCTGCCGGGAATTAGTATTCGGAGCGAGATGGGATCTGGGGCCAGAGGTGAGCGGCGCGCGGCCCAGCCGATAACCCGGCCGGCGGTTACGTAAACGCCGCGCATTGTGGCCGTGGCTGCGGCGGCGGCGGCGGCGGTGGCTGCGGCGGTGGGCCGGGCCCCGTCGCTCAGCTCTTGGGCCGCCGGGCAGCCAGACGAGTGATGGCGCCGCGTTAACCTCGCGCGCCGCCGCCATTGACACACGAACCGGCCCGCTCGTTGGAGCGGCCGGGCTGCCCGACGTCCTCGTGCTGACTCTCCGCGAGATCCTCGACTCGCCGTTCTTTTCTTGGAGACCCTGCCTGATACATCAGTCGCTTCATTTGTTTCCTTCTTCGCTCACAACGGGTAGCCGTAAGCACTTAAATATTGCCCAGAAAAAATCAAGTTGCGACCGTCAAATGAGGTGGTGGTATTAGGTCCTTCTCTACATATTTTTCCTAAAGGTAGATAACTTGGCAGAGACCTCAGTGTAGAGGTCAGCATATGGCTGGTCAGGGAACATTCTACCCCGAAAATCACATTGTCAAACTGGAAATGTCTATCACGGAATGATTTCTTCACCCGGCGGAAGAGGTGGTAGACCAAGGAAACAGATTCTATGGCGATTCCCCGTGCAGAATTAGCTGGCAGCAAAAAATAATCCCTTGTAAACATTCTTTCAACGCTTCGCCTCCAGTAACCTCGCCAGATTTCCGTAGTCTGCTCCTGTGACTGTTTGCCTGTTAGCACCACGCTTCGGCAGTCCGTGACTGTTTGCCTGTTAGCACCACGCTGCGGCAGTCCTAAAGCAATGAGCATCGCCTCGCCCGATTATGGGTTGGTCTTCGACATTTTCACCGGTGGTGAAGCCACAAGTCGCCGTTACCTTATCTGCTCCTTTACTTCGGAGTCATAGTGATGCAGCCAGCATTCGTTCGTTGTGATTAGCTGTCAAAAGAAGTCATGCAGAATGGACTGGCGGAACTGCAACACCTCTGCTGCTGCCTCCGTTGAGCGGCTTTTTCGAACGGGTTGAGCAACCGCGGAATGCTGCTGTGCGGCAACCTTTATCGTATTGAAAATGTTATAGAAGGTGCTGCAAACCGATCCATCACTGATGTTCACTGTTTCTTCTGTCGCCAATTGTGATACGCCATACGCCAGTCTTCACGCACCTGGACCTTCTTCCCTTTTGCAATTCCCGGACCCTCTCTGAGATATGGTCCGCCGATTCGTTCTTCGTCATTCTGATTTGTTTGTGCACACTGGAATCGCGTCGACTTGTCAGGTTAGCCGTGAGTGCTAATGCGATGCTCCCTGGAATCGGTAAGGCGCGCCGGCCCCGGATCGGATCCGCCCGGCGGATTAACGACGATTGCTGGTGTCCTGGCCAGCTTTGATGTGGTTTTCAGGCGGTTTTCCATATCCCACAAGGTGAATACTGTGCTGGTCCCCAGGCGCCGCCTCAGTCACACAACTTGCAGATATTTGAAAACGTTTGCACTATTTCATGGCTTACACTAGAGCAGACAGCTAGGGTACACTAATTCCGTCCCGGGAGGCACGGGGTGGCGCAGGAAGGGCATCCGGCCACAGTCTGACACTAACATTGCCAGATCCGTAGTAACAAGGCCCACCCCGCGTTGGAATGGGACAAAGACCCGAAGAAAATGATGACACTAGAAGCGTCTGACCACCCAACCAACTGTGTCACCTGGTGCGGCAGTGCTGCCATACACTTCTGCTCACTCAGCATGGATAGTGGTTGCGTTGTTCCTAGAAAAAGGATTACTGCTCGATATCTCACTTTATCTGTTGGCTGCGACGTATTGTTTTCGCTCCTCAAGCGAATAATATTGCAAAGTGACTGAAATTTCTATTTGATGCTAGACAGTCAACACGAACATAAAAAGTGGCAGATAAATAAGGCATAAGTAGTTACATCTTGAAACTTCCTGACAGATTAAAACGGACTGAGACTCGAACTAGGGACCTTTGCCTTCCGCGGGAAAGTGCTGTACCAAGCTACTCAAGCACGACTCACGACCCGCCTTCACAGCTTCAATTCTGCCAGTACCTCGCCTCCTACCTTCCAAACTTTACAGAAGCTCTCCTGCTAACCTTGCAGAACTAGCACTCCTGAAAGAAAGGATATTGCGGTGACATGGCTTAGCCACAGCCTGGGGGGCGTTTCTAGAATGAGATTTTCACTCTGCAGCGGAGTGTGCGCTGATATGAAACTTCCTGACATATTAAAACTGTGTGCCGGACCGAGACTCGAACTCAGGACCTTTGCCTTTCGCAGGCAAGTGCTCTAACAATTGAGCTACACAAGCACGACTTACGACCCGACTTCACAGCTTCAATTCTGCCAGTACTTCGTCTCCTACTTTCTAAACCTGCAAGGTTCGCAGAAGAGCTTCTGTGAGGTTTGGAAGGTAGGAGACAAGGTACTGGCAGAATTGAAGCTGTGAAGGTGGGTGGTGAGTCGTGCTTGGGTAGCTCAGTTGGACTGCCGATACGGTAGCTCAGCGTGTGCGCTCAGAGGGCCGATTGTCCTCTGTAATAAAAATACTGAGCAACGGAATCAACGATCACCTTGAACGGATGTCATATGACGTCCGCTCAGACCAAACGAGACGAACAATAAAAAAATATTTAAAAAAATAAAAAAGTTGGTAGAGCACTTGCCCTCGAAAGGCAAAGGTCCCGAGTTCGAGTCTCGGTCCGGCACACAGTTTTAATATGCCAGGAAGTTTCATATCAGCGCACACTACGCTGCAGAGTGAAAATCTCGTTCTAGTTATATCTTGTATAACACTTTTGATAAGAATATTGAAACTCAATATTATTGGATATATGAATATAGACAGAACGTAGAGGTAACATTACATGAAGAGTGCTCGCCCACTATTGCAACAGGATTTGCACCGGAAAACTAAAAAAAAAAGATGTATACTATTTAGAGCTTGTTGATGGGATTCGTGCTTATTTGATTGAACCGATTCGTTTTCGATTCGCCATGATAACTGATTTCACTTAGGTAGGATTCATCTTGAATCTTATTTTGTTGGGCTAGTCGTAACTGAGTGGGTGGTTTTCGTGAGTGGAGTTTATAGTTGCCGCAAGGTTTCCTGGTATGGCGCAGAAAGACAACTAGAGTCTGATCCCGTCCAATGGCACCCTGTCGGACGGCCGATTTTAGTACCTCCGTCCGGCGAACGGATCGCAATCCACATTGCAACACGCCTTCACTTTAGTAGACAGTATAAAGATATTTGGAATTCACCTACGACATTAGTGCGCACCTAGTGATAGGGAGCTGAATGTGACCACTTCTCCTCCTTTTACCGCCCAAATTTACTGATGACAGAGCGTCACTGTGCCAAAGTGGAATTTTAGAAAGCACTTTGTAACATCCTTGCTTCTGCGGATATCGCTTCGTCTGCCGCAACCAGCAGCCATAATGGCGGGGAAAAGCTTGAAGATGGTCTGAGGAAAGGGCCAAAATCGATTTCTAACGAATAAAAACCTGAAAACGCGATCGAGAATGTGTTTATTTGATTTTTAGTGCCAGCGCCGCTGCTGGCACGAAATTTGGCAGTGTCATGGGGTTAATATAGGTCAAAATGACGCAATGTGCGGGACTTATTTTTTCCCATAGACCAACCTTGTTCAGTGGTTTGTGGGTCGCGTTTCAAGCTTTTACAACCACATACTACTCAAGCTCACCGACACCTCTTTTTCACAGATTAATCTGACAACTGTTTATGCTGTATTTATGAAAACATGCAAAGTTCAAAAATGGTTCAAATGGCTCTGAGCACTATGGGACTTAACAGATGTGGTCGTCAGTCCCCTAGAACGTAGAACTATTAAACCTAACTAACCTAAGGACATCACACACATCCATGCCCGAGGCAGGATTCGAACCTGCGACCGTAGCGGTCCCGCGGTTCCAGACTGCAGCGCCTAGAACCGCGAGACCACCGTGGCCGGCACATGCAAAGTGCACGACGGCTTATCGAATACGTAAAATATAGAAAATATAGATGTGTCACAGTACCTTTTTGTTTGCGCATTCATTTTAATGTGTTATGCAATCCGACTGTAGAGTAAAATCTTGCACGAAGTCTGAGAACTAGAGTACTGAACATACAGTGAGGGAAAGTCGCGCATCTGAATTTTCCGTTACGCTCAACTATATGTAAAGACAGGGTCTTTAAATCTGTGCAGGTTATCGTCGAACGTTGCGCAATGTTATCGTGTACGTCGACTTTTGGACACATATTGCAAACGACGCCGTAAAAAAAAATATTTTAAAAAATTGTAAGAGCTGGCCATAAAAAGCCACTTTCAAGATATTCTAGAATCCAGTTACTCCTGTAAGTGTCTGACACAGTAACCTCCTAAAGGCGAGGTGACTGTTTGAACATCAATTTACAATTTATTCAAGCTACTCAATCGATCTCTTTGAGGACAGTGAACTCGACAGCTGACGCCAGAGAGGGAGGCACCGGAAATACTGACCCGATCCGTTAATAATTTTTGATTCCGTTTAAGAGTGGGTTGATAAATATTGAATTAACAGCACTTAGTTGCATAACTTGGCTTCGCTTGTTTACCGTAATTTCTTTATTTTATTATAAAAAAGTGCCGAGAGCAATTCCGTAGAACTGTGGCCAGCATCTATCTTTTACATATTCTTTACTGAATTCATTGCACTCACCTTTGATTCTGTTGAATACCGAAACATTCATCTGTCCTTGTGACTGAAAGCAGTGGTACACGATCCACTTACAACTGCTCATTTTGAAGCTTCATTCCTTACGTTACAAAATAGTATGGCCTGTACTGCTTGATATTCTATGTGTCCTGATGCAGCACTTCAGGCTAACAATATTAAAGTCACGAATAAAGTCGTGGATAACTGACATTCTCTCCTTATCATTTATTCATGTGAACCTGCTGAAACCTCAGATCTGTTGCCATCGCTTTCAGAAGTAATCGAACTCTGCGACAAGATGTGTTTGAATATATCCGTATGAACAGATCATGCATTACAGGCCCAGTTAAAATACCACATATGCATACACCGTGTCATTCAAAGAGGGCACAAGATACAGTAGATGTTTACCCGACCATGCAATATTTTGTCCAGTAAGAGCACAGTACACAATTTTGGGACTTCTGTTTATTTTAAAAGAAGTTAGTTTCAACCCATCTCCTCAAGACGTGAAATGTTCGCACGCGGCAACGTACTTCCCATTCCTTTATTTTTTAATTTTTTTAATACGTCCATAAATGTACAAACACGATGTGATCGAATATGATACATCATACAACGGCCAGATGTTAGCAACTGTTTACTAGTTCCAGTGTTATATTTTCCCCGACAAAAATGGTGGGTTGCTATAGTGTTACTTACAAGATGCGTGTGAAAAGTTGGGGAATTGGTCTCAGGAAATAAAAGAAACGAGAGTTACAAACAAAATACTCACCATTAGCTGGGATACACGTCTGATGTCGGTTGCAAAGCTATTGGAAACTGTTAGCAAGCAACCGCTCTGTACATCGTGGTCACGCGTTCTTGGATATTTGTCTCATTACAAGAGATAAGACCTGGTGCTGCCAACAGGATCCAGAGACCAAGCGACAGTCGGTGGCGTGGTGCTCGTCTTCCCCGCCTCCAAAAAAGTCACCCGACAAAATGTAAGATTAAGACGATGTTGATCGTCTGTTTCAACAGCAAGGGCATGACGCATCAAAAATTTCTACCTGACGGAGATGGAGGAAGCGATGGACACCATGCCATTGACTGTCGGTTGGTCTGCAGATCATGTTAGTGGGAACAGGGTCTCATCCGTTTCAATAATGTCAGCATCCAACAAGGCATGACTACTGTGGTTCGAGCTACTTCACTAGAAACTTTTGCTGGAAGTTTTCAGAAGCTTTACAACCGACAAGAGAACAGTGTTGCGGCTTTGAAGGCCAGTAAATGTATTTTATTTGCAACTTTTTTTTCTCTTCATTTTCTGAAACAATTACCTAACTTTTCAGACGCACCTCGTATTGGCACATAGCAATCTAGGATTGAACTAAAAAAAATTAAGCTCGATTGGTGATTGTTAGTGAAATGTACTGTATTTTTTCTTCTGTAGTGTATCTGTCGTGTGACATTTCAGCTCTAAAGGCTGTGCCTTTTCTACCTTCATATTTTTGTATTTTCGTCCTCTTTTAATGTCATCCGTCATTCCAATTCTCTTCCTACTTCTTCCTCTCATTCCTTCCACTTTCCTCCCAATAATTCTTTGTTGCAGACAATTCTTACGCAGTATATGTCCCAGCCAAGATTTTTTTGATACCTCTGAACAGTACCAATAGCTTTCTTTCTTCCCCTATTTTCTTCATGGCTTCTTTATTCTTGAGTGTGTCAGTACACTTCAGCTTAAGCATTCTTTTCCGTTGCCACATTTCAGACCTTTCTAAATGTCTGAGTAGCGCTGCCGAGCGATGGCAGTAGTCAGCGCTGTCGCTGCAGTGCTGGTTATCTTTGCGTCTGAAGTTCCCTTTCAATACCTGTAACACGAATATCGCACTAATCTGCGACCGCGCTATTGAATGGGCACGTAACATTCACTTTAAAAATTATTTCGTTCGTAATGGGAAACCAACCGACGTTTTCCGTCGACGCTGAGCGTCGGACGAAAGACGTGATGAGCATTGTTGTCTGGGCTAATTTCAACTACACATCGCAAATATGAAGTTGCATATATTTGCCGAAAGTCGAGAAAAATTCGCCTGACGTCTCTCAGGACGGGCACCTGTTGTATCTGTTTGAAATACAGGGTGATTTTTCCACCGTGTACAAACTCTAGGGATAGATCGATGAGAGGATACGGAACAAAAATGGTCTATGAACTTATGTCCGGAGATGCATGGTTTCCATGTTAGGGACTATTTATTAAATCATATTTTGTTATAGAGACTGCGGTCTAATATGCGTTTACCGTGCAGCCACAGTTACAGTATGCACAGTTTCCTCCTAGAGGATAGTACTGTTCCTCATACGTCATGCCCTATCGTCCTCTACTGCCGTAGTAACTGGTAATGTTGGGTCCGATTCTCATTTCTCTTGCTGACTCATCTTGCAGTCGGTGTGTTGCAGCGTTTTACACATTGGCTGCGTTTTCCAATGGAGGGCTTGCGGACATAATGTTTACTTACGGAAAGGCAAATGGCAACGGGCAGCGGGTAGCAACGTTGTATCAGGAGACCTCTCCCCGCCAGCATCAATCACAGCATTGAATGTTTACAGCAGTGTTTCGCCGTTTGTCTGAGACAAAATCGTTTCAGGAAGCAGGAAATCATAATGGATGTACCCGAAATGTCAGGACAGCAGACCTTGAGGAAAATGTGATTAACACTGTGGAAGGTGACCGCCGTGTCAGTACCAGGCAGTTGGCCCATCAGCACAGGGTGAGCCAAGCGATTGTGTGGAGCATTCTCTAGGAGAATTGTTATCATCCTTATCACTTACAGCGCGTGCAGGGATTACTAGAGACAGACTTTCCACATCTAATCAAGCTGCGGAGCTATGGGGTATCGTCTCAGTTGTGCGACTGGATTCGTGATTTCCTGTCAGGAAGGTCGCAGTTCGTAGTAATAGACGGCAAATCATCGAGTAAAACTGAAGTGATATCAGGTGTTCCCCAGCGAAACGTCCTGGATCCTCTGCTGTTCCTGATCTATATAAATGACCTGGGTGACAATCTGAGCAGTTCTCTTAGATTGTTCGCAGATGATGCTGTAATTTACCGTCTAGTAAGGTCATCCGAAGACCAGTATCAGTTGCAAAGCGATTTAGAAAAGATTGCTGTATGGTGTGTCAGGTGGCAGTTGACGCTAAATAACGAAAAGTGTGAGATGATCCACATGAGTTCCAAAAGAAATCCGTTGGAATTCGATTACTCAATAAATAGTACAATTCTCAAGGCTGTCAATTCAAGTAAGTACCTGGGTGTTAAAATTACGAACAACTTCAGTTGGAAGGACCACATAGATAATATTGTCGGGAAGGCGAGCCAAAGGTTGCGTTTCATTGGCAGGACACTTAGAAGATGCAACAAGTCCACTAAAGAGACAGCTTACACTACACTCGTTCGTCCTCTGTTAGAATATTGCTGCGCGGTGTGGGATCCTTACCAGGTGGGATTGACGGAGGACATCGAAAGGGTGCAAAAAAGGGCAGCTCGTTTTGTATTATCACGTTATAGGGGAGAGAGTGTGGCAGATATGATACACGAGTTGGGATGGAAGTCATTACAGCATAGACGTTTTTCGTCGCGGCGAGACCTTTTTACGAAATTTCAGTCACCAACTTTCTCTTCCGAATGCGAAAATATTTTGTTGAGCCCAACCTACATAGGTAGGAATGATCATCAAAATAAAATAAGAGAAATCAGAGCTCGAACAGAAAGGTTTAGGTGTTCGTTTTTCCCGCTCGCTGTTCGGGAGTGGAATAGTAGAGAGTTAGTATGATTGTCGTTCGATGGACCCTCTGCCAAGCACTTAAATGTGAATTGCAGAGTAGTCATGTAGATGTAGATCGGGAGCAGTTTTTTCACTGGTTTCTTCACCAGGCAACCACGATTCCAAGATATGTGTCATCCATCCCATTTACAGGTGAGGCCACATTTACCCCGAATAATATCTTCAACTTTCGTAACAGTCATCTGTGGGAAAAGTATCGAGAAAAAATGGCTCTGAGCACTATGGGACTCAATTGCTGTGGTCATCAGTCCCCTAGAACTTAGAACTACTTAAACCTAACTAACCTAAGGACATCACACACATCCATGCCCGAGGCAGGATTCGAACCTGCGACCGTAGCAGTCGCACGGTTCCGGACTGCGCGCCTAGAACCGCGAGACCACCGCGGCCGGCGAAAGTGTGGAGAACTCCCACGGTATGGTTTCAGCATCGGTTCAGCAGGAATGTGTAGGCCGTATTTTGGGACCGGTCTTCCTTCCACGTCGCCTAACAGGCCGGAACTATCGCCGTTTCTTGCGAATGATTTTGCCTCCCCTGCAGGAAGAAGTGCCATTGAAGATTTGAAGGGTTATGTGGTTGCTGATGTGGAGACACTGGAGCATTGTATTCGTGCTTCCTTTGACACTGTTCGGATGCAGCCTGGCCGATGTGAACGTGTGAGACAGAACAAGCTATGGCGCCTACTCGCATGCCTTTACGCACATGGGAACCATTTTCCATGTGCACGGTACAGCACGTATTAGACCGCAGTCTCCGTAACAATGTATGAATAAATGACCTCTAGCATAGAACCACGCATGTGCGCACATCAATTCATCAGACCTTTTTTTGTGCCGTATCTCATCCCTAGAGTTTGTACACGGTGGAAAAAACCACCCTGGTGACATATGCGTACATGGGCGAAGAGCTACTTTATAGTTGCCGAATAATAAAACAAAATGTTTATTTCAAAATAAAAGAACAGCCTACCCAAGAAAACGACTTACTGTACTTTAAAATACCGTTTGCTGTTTGCGTCAGCCGCGACGTGCAGCACAGTGTGGCGGTACTCGCGGCCTGGCGCCCTTCCGTCAAAGAGTGAGGGCCCGGGAATCGGAGCCGGCGCTGGGCGAGGGCCGTGTTGTCGGCGAGTCGCGGCACAAGTGTCGGCGGCGCCGGCGCGGCCGCATCTCGCCGGCGCGGCGGGTGCGGCGTGCCGCTCGCGCACCACTTGAGGCGAAATCTCGAGTGGTCGCCGGCTGCCTGGTGCTGCTGCGAGCTGCCGCCGTATCGGGACGCGGCGCACCGGCGGGGAAAAAAGCGTACGGACCGGCATTCCGGCAGCGGCGCGCCACGTGCCGCCGCAGCGCCGCGCCGCCTCGCGGAAAACGCACCGCACCGCACCGCACCGCCTCTTGGGCCGGCGATTTATGCCGGCCGGGGTCTGCACTGTGTCCGGCCGAGCGCTTGCATGTGCAGCGCTCTCTCGCCGTCACCTTATCTCTGGGCTCTCATTGACCGCCATATGCTCGTTATTGGACGCGAAGGGGGACGCCGTGTGCAGACGGGACTCGTCTTCCCGGCTCGCGACTAGACTGCGGCTGCAACGTCCTGTGTGGCAGCTACAGTTGACACCAGAGAAGAATAACTGCGAGGGCCGAGGTGCGGGCTTTTAGCAGTCAGTCCTTCGTGCGCTTGCTCCTTTCCGCCCTCTGCTGACGTGGTCGATGTACCTTAAAATGAAAGTCTTATAACACTGGTGTCCAAAATTAAAGCAGCAAACCACTGTCGATTTCAAAAATGACTCTGACCACTATGGGACTTAACTTCTGAGGTCATCAGTCCCCTAGAACTTAGAACTACTTAAACCTAACTAACCTAAGGACATCACACACATCCATGCTCGAGGCAGGATTCGAACCTACGACCGTAGCAGTCTCACGGACTGAAACGCCTAGAACCGCACGGCCACCGCGGCCGGCGCACACTGTCGATTTCCTTCCCCATCCTTGAAACATTCCGAGCTTGTATTCTGTCTGCAATGACCTCGATGTCGACGGGGTGTTCAACTTTAATCTTCCTTTGCAATAGACGTTACAATGCGTTGCAGGTATACTGCGCAGTGTCCTTTGTTTTATATTCGATAATAGAGTCTAGTAGTAGTAGTGATAGTAGTAGTACGAACGTGAAAGTCATGACTTTCTTAAACAAAATATTTGATACATAAGCGAAACATAAATTCTTTTCCTGGTATTTGAATAATTTCGAGACAGTCGGGAAAGTAATGGCATCTGCATTTTCGTTAGTGCTGTGTGAGCTATTTACGGCGCATTATAAGAAAGCAAGTATGTACCGCATAAGTGAGCACAGTTCAAGACATCTGAAATCTGTAAAGCGTAGAGAGATGTTGAGGGTTTCTGTGGTGACTGTTGTTATAGCTTGTCATTGGCGGGTGGCGTACTCTAAATGATAATCTGATCAGCGATAACGCTATACCTACAACACCGGAGTGTAAAGAAAACTAAAGGATAGTAAAATAGGAATTAATGATATTGAGGTTGTGATGCTGAAATGACAAATACTTCATTCGTGTGGTTCCCATCGTTTTGTTGAGTCCGAATATATCTGGGCTATTCTGCTTTAAGTACGTGCTTTCCTCTGCTGTCCTATTTGTCCACATCCGCCCTTTGATCAGTTACGCAACAATCTACCATTGCAGCTAGTGCTACAGTTGTTCTAGAAACAGCACCTGTGCTTGAGTATTATTCCTCTGTGACGGGTGCTTTTGCGCTGCACCGTCCGGTCACCTGCGGCCGTACCGCACGGCCTGTATTAAATATGGACCGATCTCTACCGAGTCTCTGTCAGTCCACTCCCACCACAATTGCTTTGTATCGGAACGTCAGCTGCGGCGCTATTATCGCTGTTTGCCGCAGCGTACCTCGTCATTCATGACTACGTTTACCGTGCTGCACCATTTATGTACCGTCCACCGCTTCGATCTGCTGTGACAGTTAAAATGCCGCTCCAGTTCACGAGCAGGAATTGTTTCTCTTTGAGGTGCACTGTCGGAAATGGATAGTGTTACGCCATGACGCCCCATTCCGGTATTCATCAAAGTTTTTGGAGGTGTTCCTTACTTAAATGGTTCATTCCGTTCGGAACTGATACCCATCACCAACATCAGTATAAGGAGTGACCCCCAGGGGGAAGAATACACTGTTGTATTCGTTGTGCCAAGCCAGTCCCGAAATGTCATTTTGAGGAAGCGTAGAGACACACCCTGTATCAGTTTATAAAGTTTGCTGTCAGAAGGCCTTTATGAAAGTCTGTGCCTTCTCATCGCATCACAGACATGTTCTGTGTGTGACAAATCTAGGGACCGTTCAAGGACAGTCACGGACCCGTACATTCGTCAACGCATTTACGATGGCAGGTGGAGTGTGGGGGCTTGATTTATCCTGCTGGAATAGGCTATTTGGTGAAAGGTTTTTCTTTGTTACTACATACTAGCGAGTATTCTGCCTTCCACCACCAACTGAAGGGTCTGGTGCAAGACGGGAGTAACTCCTTTCCAGCTACGTCTGCACCAAAAGTAGTTGCATCTTGGTGCAAAAATGAAACGGTCTGCTGAAAACAGAAGGTCGTTTGATGAGTCTGGTAAAAGAGTAAGAAAAACGTTTATTCCGTTAACAACTCACCTTACTTCTCCACATAGTTGCCTTTGAGCGATATACGCTTGGTCCGCCGATCCTCCAGCTTTTTCGTCTCATCGGAGAAATAGGCTCTGTTAAACTCTGCAAAACTCTAAGCTAGGAAAGAGGAAGAATTCACTTGGGCCTAAGTCTGGTGAATAGGGTAGATGAAGAACCAATTCAAAGCCCAATTCATGCACTTCCGCCGTTGTTATTGCTGATGTGTGTGATGGTGCGTTATCCTGGTGGAAGAGCACATTTCTGAGTGCCAACCTTGCTCCTTTTTCTTCAGCCAATACAAGTTTCAAACGATCCAACAATGAAGCAGTATAGGGTCCAGTTATGGTCCTGCCTTTTTCCAAGTCATCTGTGAGGATTATTCCTTGAGAATCCCAAAAAAAAGTGGTCATCAGCTTACCAACTGCCGCAATGGTCTATGCCTTTTTAGGAGCATTTCCACCGTACTTTGTGCATTCGTTTGGACTACCATTTCGAATCTGGTGTGTAACATGGATCCAGCTTTCATTGACAGTCTTTGAGATTGCGGTAAAATATCTCCAGTCATTGTGTTGGAATGTTGTGCCAGATGCGCTTTCGGTCAACTATGAGCAATCGTACCACCCACCTCGCTCGCTGCTTCTTCAAAGCCAGTTCTCCATGCAGGATGTTATGCACACGCTCAGTTGAGATGTCCACATTCTCAGCAGTCTTATGAATTTTTATGCGACAAGCTTGCATTACCATATTATGGATTTTGTCACTAGTTTCCTTTGTGGTGACCTCAACTAAATGGCCAGAGTGCACTTCGTCTTCAGTGCATGTACGACCACTTTTAAATCCATTACTCCAAAAGTAAATAGTCTTCAGTGATGGTGTAGAGTCCGCTTGAACGTCATCCAATGCTGTTTTGATTTGTGCGTCAGTCCAACCTTCAAATGAAAATGTTTGATTGCAGCACGAAACTCGTGCAGTCACACACTGACGAATTCAGACGGCTGCCAATAATAAAGTGTACGCTGCACATTGTTGAAATTCTTTATACGATCCCTGGACAAATCAAGCTTACTAACCATAAAGGTGCCACAAAAATGTTCCATTGTTTCAAGTAAATTTACCAGACTTATGAAACCAACCTCGTACACGTCAAGAAAACTTTGCTTCCTCCTGCGTATAGGTCAAAAGAGAGGCACCTGCAGGATCTACCTCTTTGTTTCTTCAAAAAGGTCCAGTAATCGTTCGGTAGGGTGGAACACATGCCGACTCTGGTGGATGTAGTTCTGTTTTCTCCAGCTCTTAGTTGGAGTAATGACGGATAACGGCGAACCTTCTGCTTCATCAGGCATTGAATTTTAACACAATAACGATGCAGGCAGTGAATCCTTGCGGAAAAATGTGAATGCGTTTCGTGGAAGCAGTTGAAAGCGGTCTAGAAATCCAATGAAGTGAAGAAGGAATTTGAGGAAGTTGAAACGTGCTAAGGGTGCGAATATACAGATGTTACCAAGCTGGAAGCCTGCTAAATGCTGCAAATACAGGGGAAACAGCATTTAGATACTTCCAAATGACGAGAAAAGTGATATTTGACACCATTCTGGAAAATAGCAAATCAATAACAAGGGGATTCGTGTTTAAAAGGTTTACCTACTACATATAGAGTCGTGAGACGCAGACCAACATCAGGGGCAAGTATTTGCCGAGCTTTGCAGCTTCGAGTATAAGATAGTGTGATATGCAGTACTTTCTGAAATCCATGATTATATGTTGCTAAGTAGTGGTGATTTCACTCTATATTATTTATCTTCAGATAATGGTGCGACGAAAACAATTTAAGCTACGCAAGACAGAATTGATTCTCTTACATGTGATCAGCAAAAAGCAAATAGAGTGCATTGCAGTTTACATAGCAGCAAACGTTACACCTCCATGAAACAAGAGAGGAAAACATGAAACCAGGCCTAATGCCGTTCCACAGATCATTAGACTACAGATAGACGAGCACATAAAAAGTTTTCCGAAACGTTTATCCCACTACTTGCAACTGAGAAAGAGTTGCGTCTTAGAAAAGTTGAGTGAAGAGTGAACTGAGGGATAAATCCGAAGAGGTACGGGAGGAAGATTCTGTTGAATACCGTGTATGGACTACCACCAAAACATGCCACTTAGTGATACATTTTACAGCCATGTTCTGTGGCGATGGTGCCAAGGAAAAGACCCCATTTTATATGGTTGATGGAATGAGTGGAAAGAAAAGTTCAAATGAGGTAATCAGCTTTGTGAATCACTACTTTGAGAGTATACTGAGTGTACATATTAGATATCTATACATATCGTCAGGTAACTGTTGTACCCAATTAAGAATTCGGCATGGCAAATTGGAAACCATTACCCATCGGTTTCCTGAACTAGATCATAGTTTTCTGCCCTGCGACAGGTGTTTGGGTCTAATCGAGAACAACACGTGGAGAACAGGTTTTTTTTCTGCCACAGGACTATAAGAAAATAGTGAAAAACACTTCACCATCGAAATTCAATGTAATCAGTGGCAAACACTGCTGTGACATGAGACTTTAAGTCACATCTAGAACCTTGCTTCTCTCCCACTCACAACTTTATGAAACACGCTACTCAGTTTGGCGTCTCTCCTGGAAAAATGGTAAAACGGAGTTACCGCTCTCTTGCACCAGAGCCTTGTACGATGAAATCAGTCCTGTTGTCAAATCTAGTAGCTCCCTGCTGCATGTTTGCAAAAGTTGGGAAGGTACTGGTCCCTTAGATTTAATGCTTCGTGTGACCTTCCACCAGGTCATGAACGGACACCTTGGCGTCGATGTGGCAGAGAGAGGCAGGAAGCGAGGCTCATCGTTAAACATCGCACAACGTCACTCAGCTTGCCATTGGGCTCTCTGGCTCCACACCGTCCAAGTCTCTGTTGTCTGCGGCTATTGTGTCAACATTAAACGATGCGTGGCAACCCAGCTTCCAGTGTCTGTTCCCGACGGTTCGTAGTGACTTCAGACGCCTACCCGAATTTCAGCTTGTGCGGAATTAGCATTTAATTTAAGGGTGACTAGACACTTCAACAAGATCAACAAACAACAGGATTAGCGTTGTCACAACTAACGAATAGTCTCTAGTCCCCTAACGTTACATCAATGCCCGTTCCCAACTGGCCATGGTTGATTGGCTACTGGAGATGCGTGCCTTCAATAACTGCTTACACAACATTACTGATTTACGTAATTTATTAATAACAGTTCACTGAGAAACAAGTCTTAATACACTTCATAGAAAGGCTGGTTAAATAACTGTTCGTTTGATTAATCGGGTAATAAATTTTCAACCAATAACAGCAGCAAACAACATAACTTCCAAAAATAAAAACTTACAGAATCGTAATGGTAGAAAGGTACCTTACAAACTTCAAAATTCCTTTCATTTAACACGCAGATATAAAAAACATAGCCAAAACTCACAGTTAGTATATTTGTCAAATTCCAGTATTTATAAGCTGCTGAACTACAGCGCAGAACTGACAATTTCAAATCTGTCCAATGAGTAATCCTGATAACAGAAAATTATGTTCACAAATAAGAAATACCTAATAACTTTATGACAACGTCCATCCGGCATTGGCCACACTTTTACACAATCGTAAATTCCGTTGAAAAGTGACAGTCACTGCTCAATCTCCACACAGTTAAGTAAACTAACACCGCAGAAGTCACTGTGGGTTAATACACGTACCGTATACCACTGCTTTCTTATCCAATATCATGACATCCTTAATGCGGGCGAAAATGCTACAGCACAGCGTGTTTAGGTTGTGCCCACGCTGTCTTGTTTATCTGCTTTGGCAAAACACCCACAAACGACATCGGCCACAGCTCGCCGTGAATGCGTCCATACAGTTGCAGAGCCCACGGTTTATCGTTTCACAGCAGCGTTGAATTCCAAAGCGTCTCGGTTTCACCATCTGTTCGTTACCACAGAATGCCAAAATTATTAATGAACAATTCGGAGCCGGCTGCGGTGGTCTAGCGATTCTAGGCGCTCAGTCCGGAACTGCGCGACTGCTACGGTCGCAGGTTCGAACCCTGCCTCGGGCATGGATGTGTGTGATGTCCTTAGGTTGGTTAGGTTTAAGTAGTTCTAAGTTCTAGGGGACTGATAACCACAGATATTAAGTCCCATAGTGCTCAGAGCCATTTGAACCATTTGAACCAATTCGGATCATCCGGGCCCCAACACTCTCTCGGTACTCTCTAACCCACCACTCCTCGTCGCCAGAGGGCCACTCCCCGACAACTCGGCACCCCAGTATCACTGACGAGGCCAATATCGACCGTAAAACTCGCGGCCGGAACACAATCGTGCCGAAAATCGGCACAAGCTGTAACCTGTCGTCCGTCGGTTCGTCAGGGCCAGACGAACTATCATAGTGCAAAATTACAGTGCAAACAACAGAATCTCTAGTGAAATCTCCATGCCAAGGAGAATGCAAGAGGAAAGTAGGGGGCTACTAAATGCTAACAATAACATTCAGTGTGTCAGTACCGCAGACAAAAACCTATTTTGCATCATAAATTGCCTGTCTTTATTTTTGAATGTTCAGCTATGTTTGCGTAAATAGAAATCTATGTTTATTTGTTGTATGCTCGTTTTCACTGATTAATGAACAAGTTAAGGGTTCGTGCTTTACTGTATTCAGGCAATTTTACACTGTCTATACAGCCATTAACATAAACTCATGTGTCATATCAATACTTTTTGGAGTATGTCTAATCATTTGGACCATGTTGGTCCTATCATGAATCATTGATCGTTATGTTGTTGTATGGGAACTTAATCGATAATTTTACATTTCAAATAAATTTCTAGTAACTAGGATAAAAATTCATACTGAAGTCAGTCATTTGCAGTTGTCAAGCAAATTGTTCGTTTGCAGACCAATGTTTACCGAAGTTTTTTGTTTTGCTTTCGTATATTTTCGCCTGTTTTCGCTACTAGGGCCTATGACACACCGTATATAGTAATAATAATAATAATAATAATACTCGTTGTCGTCGTCGTTATTGTTGGGGCCACATTGGATTACGCGATGTACAACAAAGGACATTTTCAGGGTTTTGGTTTATCTTTTTTTATGGCCATGATTTATTCTCTCGGAAGCTCTCTTCCGTTCGTCAGACCAAGATGTTCCGGTCCTCTTGAGTTTTTCTTCTGACAGACCAAGTGACCTGCCTTTTTTTGTCTGTTATATCAAGCTGTGTTATTTTTGCGTTCGTCAGTTCATTTATTGCAGCAGTCGATTTTATTGCATCAGTTTTAGCTTTAGTACGACTTTCGTAGATTTCCACGACCTGTCTAAATCTGGTTGGCTCGATTCTTTTAATGTAGCCATAAAATTTTAGTTACGTTTATTCTTATCTGAATAAATGTCTGTTTACTTTTTCAATTTCGTTATTTAGTTTTGGTGTGTACGGTCCTCCTACGGTAGAATTCGGACCTAAAATTTTTTGCTTACTATATTAAAATTCGTTAATTTTCACCATTCGTGGTTGTTGTCCTCATATTTTTACAACCAGAGAGTTTATTTCAGAACAGTGTTGACATCTCCTGTGAATCTGTGGCATCACAAAACAAAATTGAATGTGCACAGTCACATGGACGCTTCACAGTAATCTTTGTACCTCCCATCGGCTAGTTAATATTTTCTGAGTTTAGGTAAAAAAAAATATTTATGCTTAGAAAGGTGCATTCTTGAAGGTGAAAACTAAAGGTGTCTTTCGGAACGAAAGGTAAGTGGCATTTTTATAACTTTATACATTTTTCTAAATGAGGACATTGTCATTGAAAGGTTGTAATAGCATAGAAATTTACTGCATTATTTCGCTGTCGTTTTAGTCATCCTACGGTGATTTCACAGTCCCCCGAGTTCAGGATAGAAGAAGAAGTTATAGAGCCTCCTACTTCATCTGAAATTGACTATCTGTCCGATGATCCTTGCGATAATTTTGAACAAGAGGACAATGATGGAACTAATGTTAGACGTTTCATATAATACGGTATATTGTAAGTTGAGTAGCCTAGCCGAAAAGCTCGCTAACTGCATGATAAGCGACACTGAGATAATCACGAAACACTCGTCCCATCTAAACGACAATGCATTGGCAGCGAGAATGTTATTGTTGCGTATGTATTTGTTACAGCGCAGCCTACCTTAAGGTGAATAAGAAAAATATTCATTCTAATCGTAACAGACTGAAAGGTAACTTTGAATGTCCAGACTGGTAAGTCTGATGTCTGTTCACGTGCTTTGCATCCGGGCATGGCAGGGCAACA
Organism: Schistocerca gregaria; assembly: GCF_023897955.1. Lineage (NCBI taxonomy): Eukaryota > Metazoa > Arthropoda > Insecta > Orthoptera > Acrididae > Schistocerca > Schistocerca gregaria. The sequence continues at coordinate 520,859,736 of NC_064924.1, forward strand.
GCCACGCCTATTGGACATTTAGCGGGTTTTGCACTCTTAAGACAACATGCAGCTAGCCGCTTTTGAAACCGAACACGATTTTCGACAGCCATTTTTGACGGTTTATAGCCAGTTTTGCAACCTGAAACGTATTCCATCATGTACGCGCTGAAAAAATCTATACGGCCGGGTGCCCACTTCAGAATAGACATAAAATTAATTTAGCGGCATTTTCATCTAGGCTACTCAGATGTACGTTTTTTATGAGTTTTTCTTTTTGTAATAGCATTCTTATTATAGGTTCTGGAGATCCCTTACCATCAGAATTAGGTATCCTAAATATAAGACACTTGATTTCTTTCACTTTATGGCAACTGTGGCGAAAGTACTGACAAAAATTGATAAGCCAGCTGTGAGGGAAAGGAGGCGTCACACTAGTGACAGTCCAGTGCCATCTCCAAGTACTTCAAAACGAGCCAATGCGGAAGTTCGTCCAGAAGCTGATGTTCGTTTGGATACCGTTGGGCATCTTCGAGTGGTCAGTGACAAAAAAATCATTTGACAGGTGCAAGAAGCCGGGTTGCAAAGGCAAAACCAAATTTTATTATGTAAAATGTAACATTCACGTATGTGTGGATAGAAAAGAAATTGTTTCTTTGATTATCATTCTTCACAAGTGTAAAACCATAGTTTATGCATATAATCACTAAGTAAACTTTGCGTAATTTATGTATTTTGGTGAAATAAAATCAAATAAAATACTTTGACTTTTCGACTTATACTGCACACACTTCGACACAATATCCTCATTTGGGGACGCGTTGTATCCCACCTTGGAGGACACCTCGGAATATTTTACACATCTGAAAAATCATAATTTAATTCAAAGAACTGGGCAGCAAAGCCATGATTTTTTTCGGGAAGAAATTAATTCGTTACCGAAAGGGGTAAAAAGAGTTCGACAGTCCATGTTCTTGCGGCTGGAAACCGCAAAACTCTTACCTGGTATCATTGTGTTAAGCCTCTTATAACGACCTCACCTGAGTCGGGAATCAGCGACCGCGATGTGTGTTTGACAGCGATCCCGGCACAGAAGCCTCGGTCTGCGAGAGATGTCCTGCCGCCGTTGTGCAACGGTGGCGGGGGAGGGCCCAAGTCCGCGTTTCGCAACTGCTTTTGACCGCCGGCTGATGCCACCTTCTGTCACCTGCGTGCCGCGTTACGCAAGCTGCCATTAGCTATGCCGGCGCGGTGGCAATTCGCCCCCCGATCGCTGATCCGCCGCTTTGTGCCGCTGGAGTCGCGTTACGTGGCGCCGCAGGCGCTGTTGCAGACGTAAACCGTCTCGCTTGTAAAGAGGCAGTCAGCTATTTCTGAAGACGACTCGTTCGGGCCGAACTCGAGCAGTTGTCAAAAAAGTGAGCTGTAAGGGGCGGTCAAATGAAAGCTGAACACCCGACACATCGCGACTGTGGAATGGTTCCATTCAAAAGTAATCGCCGCACGCTTTAATACATTTATCCCAATGGGGGAAATGAGACGATCATTTCTGTTTCGTAGAACGCGGTCGGCCTCTGTGACAACCGCACCCTCTCTAGCACTTCCTCGTCCTACTGAAACCGATGTCTACGCATGTGGCAAAAGGTGGGAAAATCACACGGTGAACGATGTGGACTGTACGGAGGATGTGGCAATACTTCCCGACCAAATCGCTGAAGCGTAGCCGTCGTCCGATTAGTACTGTGCGAACGGACGTTATCGTGCATCAGGATGATTCCGTCTGACAGCATTCCTGGGCGTCTTTGACTTTATGGCGCATCACAATTACAACAAAATGTCTTCATAGCGCTGCGCATTTGTGTGGACCCACGCACGAGAAACTCGACGAGCATAGGATCCTGCAGTCGAGGAAGGAGGTCATCGTGATCTTACTGGAACGTCTGTGAACAGCTATGGTTTTCTTTGGCGGGGGAGTCGTGGTATTTTTCCACTATTGGCTTTGTCGTTTGGCCTCGGTCTCGAAATGCTGGCACCACGTAAGATCACGATTACCTTCTACTTTGAGTGCAGAGTTCCTTCATCGTGTTGCTACAATACATTCGCAGTGCAATTTGCAGAAATCGCGACTCGCCATGAAGTCAAAACGACCATCAATGCTGTCGAACGTACCTTCCTGTTGCACGACAACGCCCGTCCTCACATTGTCAATCGTTTCAGCGATTTGGTTGGGAAGTACTGCAACATCCTCCGTACATCCTGGAGCGTTCATCGTGTGAGTTTCACACCTTTGGCGACCTGAAGAAAGATCTGTGTGGACGTCAGTTTCGGTCGGACGAGCAACCGCAAGAGTGGGCACGGTTGTGGATACCAGCGCCGACCGCAATCTGTGAAACAGGAATTGATCATCTCGTCTCCCAGTGGGATAAATTTGTTAAGTCGTGTGGTCTCGATGTGTTGGGTGTTCGGGTTTCATTTGACTACACTGAAATGGAGCTACCATCATCATCATGTCTTTTGCCGTACGGATAGGTCTTACTGTGAACGTTCAGCGTCTTCCTTTCATTTCTGGTCTCCGCTTTCGTTTTGCAGTACGATAAATTGCCTTGACGACAGGAAAATTGTTTTTCATCCCTTTAAAAAAGCGCATTAGTCGCTATGGAATACTGTAGTGGGTGTAGGAATGGTACGAGGGTGGCGTGTGACCCAACACCGCTGACGTAACTCATGGATGTGTAAGCGAGTCGGTTGTGTGGGAAGAGCACAGTGAAATGGGCCGACCCATAAACGTGATAGAATCGCAGAAACGAGTTAGTAGTTTTTGTGCGTGTCCATGGTCACACCATGAATGAAGTTGCCCCAGTTGTTGCTGTATCAAGGAGTAGTGTCCGGCGTGCCTACAAGGAACGGCATACCACTTGCAGCCATTTAGTACGGTGTAAGAACACGCTCGTCAGAAGATCCTAACCGACGCGCAAAGAAGACGAGCGTTTCGCCCTGTTAATAAAATTCGGTTTTAAACCCGACAGGACTTGCTGATGTCAGTGAATGCAAGTCCATCTCAGTCAGGTTCCGAGGCAACATTGTCGAGAGAACAGTATGCGAGCCGGCCGCGGTTGTCTCGAGGTTCTAGGCGCGCAGTCCGGAACCGTGCGACTGCTACGGTCGCCGGTTTGAATCCTGCCTCGGGCATGGATGTGTGTGATGTCTTTAGGTTAGTTAGGTTCAAGTAGTTCTAAGTTCTAGGGGACTGATGACCACAGCAGTTGAGTCTCATAGTGCTCAGAGCCATTTTTGAACAGTATGCGAAGGATATTTGGTGTCAATAGACAGTATTACTCACAGCGGCTCGAAAAGCTGGAGATCTTTAACGTCCCAAACAACATTGAAATTTTTCAAACTATGCAAGCCATCGAATCCACTGACGCCCAATAAAAAAATTATGCTGCCTACACTAAGACGTTGTAGTTCAGGCTAGAGGTGGTTCTGTGATGTTTTGGGGACGATTTTCGTATCATGAGTCGAGCCCCTTTAATCACGTTACCTGAACATGAACCAAGATTTTTTGATATTCTCAGTGTGAAGAGTTGTCCTTTCTTCTATATCTTCGTGATGAATATGCTGCGGGCACTCCCGTCTTCCAAGATGAAGAAAGCTGTGTCTACAAGTGGTTCACACGTGATTTGATCAATAGTCAGGTGCCCTATCGCTCCCCGACTGGCTTGGTTAATCAAACGATCGTAATCTCACATTTCATGGTTGTGAAGATTCGGAAGGGTGAGTGAAACGTAGAAGTCAACATCCCTGCCCTTTAGTAGCTGTACGAAATGTAATCATCAATGACTGAATTAAGCTCTATACGGCGCACTTGAAGAAACTTGTGGATCCCTCCTCGACAAGCCTAGAGGCGTTGTTACGCGGAATTAGTCTCTTCTCTCTTGATGGTGACTAATTTGTTGTTAGCTAGGATATACTCCGACCAATAACTTTTCCTTTATTCGGAGTTCCTTCTACAGCATTTCTCTAATAACTATGCCATCTGTTCTACCGAATGTCCCATACATTCTTTTTCGTTTCATTATTATTAACTTCCTTTCTTCTTAACCTCCTTTAGTACCTCCAATTCCTAACTTTGCCTGTCCGTTGGACAGCTGTCTTCCTCCAGATCGACGTTTCGAACATTCGTAAAATTGCTTCTTCGAGTTTTTGTAGTAACCACGTTCCCGCACCATACAGGACAACACTCCACACGAACACCTGTTAATCTAACATGGAAAATTCTACATAAAGTATCCTTGTTTTCATTTCTTCTTTGCGTCTCATACCACAGCTGATTCTACATTATAAATGCTTAAAACTATCTTCTTCCTTCTCCATTTCTCTCTCAATTTCCCCCTTGAATATCATTGTTGTCTTTGTATTTTTTTAGTTTCATCTTCATATAATATTGTTACGATATTGTTCTTCGATTCTTTCAAACTGCGATTGACTGTCTTCTGATCTACAGCTGATAACTCTATACCATTAGCAAATATCATACAAATGATCTTCTTTTCACCTACTTCAATCGCTTCTCCTTCCTGAACGTCATTACCTACTACTTCTTCTAAATAAATGTTGCGAATGTCGGTGGCAAACATCACCCTTGCGTCACGTCCCTGCTGGTTTTTAATTCTCTCTGAAATATCCGTTCAGATTCTTTTTTGTGTATAATTTGTACGAAATGGAGAAGTAATAAACAGAATAGGCGAGGAAAAGTATCTATCTAAGAGCGTTCCCAGAAGAAACAGCTTAATAGGACATCTGCGATGTTTAGGAATAGCTAACTTGACGCTGTAAGGAGCAGCACAGCGAGAAAAATAGCAAGGGCGGGCAATGTGCTTAAATTTTTTTCTTTATTTTTTATGTAGAACGAGATTAACACAATATACGAAAAGATGGAGGAAAGCATCAAACTAGTCGACATTCGGATGTAGCAATAGCTTAATAAATTTCTTTATTTGCAGTCCGTAGCAGTGTTCTGCAGGCCGTGCAATCAATCTATGAGTAGTGGGAGTCCTAGTGCGCCGAGAATCTTATATTTGGGAGAAACCATCTGGAAATAATAGACCTTTAAAACTGATTTTTTTATTACTTCGAAAGAAGATATTTTGAGGAACGCCCTGTCGTGACCACAAAACAACAGTGCAAAAATAACAAATTGATGACCCGGCGAATGAAATTTAATTTTGTAATATTGAGCGATTGTACTGGAGAGACTAGACATAAAATAACATCACTATAGACGTCCCTTCTGACTGTTCTAAGTAAATACTGCATTTGCTAGTAGTTTTACGCTGAAGTAACATGATGTATTTCTGCTCTGCGCATGGTCAACGTAAATATTTTCTCAATGCATGTTACCTGTTTATTGCTGGAATATACCATCTCGTTATTCATCGGACAGCTGACACAGATCGCTAGAAAAACACAGCTGTTGCAAAGTATTGTAGTAGTTATAACATCCCAGGACTTTCTGCACCAAATTAAAACGTTCCACTTCAATTTGTTTGCACTTATAGCGATCCCAGCTTCCTCAACCAAATTAAAACATTTCAGCTCCTCAACACCAAATTAAAACGTTGCATTAGGAGGTGTCTGCTTCGTGCAAAAGGTCTTGAGTTCATATTGACGACAACAAGTAATTCTTCATTACAGACGTTTATTTACAAACAGAACTGCCAGACTTCACAGACTCAACAACTGACTCTCCGAGCTAACCGCACTGCATATCCCAACTGAACTGGCAACTGACAACTCCTAGGTGTATTAATGTCTTTCCAAACAATGAGAGTCTTTGACAATGTTTTGTTTACAATACGATAGCAATTCACGACTTAAAACTAAATTAGACATTACAGAATTTTAGTACAGATTAAAGTAAGTAAAAGGATCAGTACATATAAATTCTTACAAGCATAATTTCCAAATAGACTTTATAACATCCTTCTACGAGCTTCTGGACAACCTTCACCAGATTTGCACCGACGTTTCCAGAAACATCCCGACATTTGATTCTGGATATTTCTTGAGTGATTCAGAACAACCATTTATATGCAAAATGACTTAAATCGTGTTTCAAAACGTAAATAAATCTTTTTAGCAATATTTCCTGATACAAATCGTCCTTAGAAATTAGGTTATGGAACAGTTTTCACGAGTTTTCGTATTTTTGCGATCATAATATAGAATTTCTCCATAGAAAGTTCCAGAAGTGTGCATTAAACGTTCTTTTACAGACTTTCTCTTTAGCTGGTGAGTTTTTAAAAGTATCTTGTCCATATTATACGAAATAATTTAGCTCAAAACTGATAATTTATACAATTAATCAGAGCTACAGCAAACGGTGAGTCTTTCTTTTACAAAATGAAATATAATTACAAAATTGAATGAAAATAGGTTACTAACACTAATATATATTTACATTAATTCTATTTTTGTTTTTTCTGTGCAAAATGTCCTAATATTGACACAGTACAATATTTAAACATCACCAAAGTTTCCCTTTACATTTTGCATATCTGTATCGACATCCCCTAAAAGTCTACAGTATCGAATACTTCAATATGTCCTGTAATGTTACATAGTGCACCTATTTTTTTAGCGGATTGAGACAGAGTAGAGCACCTAACATTACGAGTTCCTAAGCGGTCACATCTTAACAACGGTACTTAGAAAATGAATGAATTTCCTGTTCGTACGAGGAAGTATCTCGCTTCTTAAAGTTTATTGATTACTGTTTCCAGTGGGCATAGTATATTTAGTCCGAACTGTACTCTCAGTAGCTTTCCCTGGCGGAAGATAACGAGATTAACTGTTTGTCCTAGTACTGCAGGGATCCGTAAGCTTTCTCAGCGTTATTTGCTGTGTACTTCCGCTCAGCCGATTACGCCGAAGAAAAGCTGCTATTGGCGCCGAGCGCCGGCGAGAGATAATGAAGCAGCGAAAGGGATGCGGGGATGAAAACAAGTCCCAGCCGGCCGGCTAAGGGCTGCGCGTCTGCCGAAACAATGCGCGGCGCCGGCGCTAACGAACGCGTGGGCGGCGTCGGCGTCGGCGGCCAGGCGAGTCGGCGAACCCGGCCACTGCTGCTGGAGGCGGCTTCACGTCCCGGAAACCTGGACGACAACGCCGTGCTCGGTGCATCCAGTTCTTCGCAGTTCCTTCTGCGATTAGTTTCACGTCTATTCCATTTCTTTCTAAACGCGAAATCACGACAACCATGCTTAGCCAACTCCAATAGCAGACGTTGCAAGACGTTCGCTCTACACTACCGCCTGGTTTGGTAGTGAAATTTCCAGAGCATACCTACGTTCCTAGAGGAGTCAACCAATATATCGTCCTACTTATATCTCGCAAAAAGACCATGTAGGTAAGGTTAAAGATATTCGAGCCCACGCGGAGGCGTACCAACACTCGCTCTCCTCGCGAATCATTCACGACTGATAAAGAGACGGGGAGCCGGAGGGGGGGGGGGGGGGCGAGACAGTGGTACAAAAAGTACCCTCCGCCGCACACCGTTAGGTGGCATGCGGAGTATCACCTCAGATGTAAAGTTGTTCCGAAGCTGAAGGTTGGTTTCAAAACCACGGTGCTTCACTGCGCATGGTCGTATTAGAAGCTGCCTTTCTTCCGACGTTTGAACTAACTGACTAAGCCAGTAACTATTTGACATACACTCCAAAACACGGTGCAATCTGCAATTTTTCATTCCAAGAAGGCATTGTCAGAGGTTAAAGAAGCGAAAAATGATGGAAAAAACTAGAACTGGACATGCCAGTCAGTTCCTTTGAATTTGTTGTTTACAGGTGAAAGGCCTTGACTCTGCTCCACTGAAATTCGTGTAGCACACTTTTCCGCAGCATTAGTTGTGATATAAGAGTACTGACTTTCATCGTAATAACTACAGTGTGGAACAGAATTAAAGGATCACTTTTTCGAAAGCACATATGTGCCGTCCCTTGCGACGCAGAAGCCTTAGATTTGGCTCAAAGGAGCCTACAGCTTTCCTCTGTAATGGTACAAAAGCGTGGCACCCGTCGACGTCAGTCTCGGCCTCGACGACGTTTCAAACAGCAAGGCGTCGACACGTGCGAAAAAAAGGCCACAGCTCAGAAGCTCTTGTCACGTGTAAGGTGGGCTCAAGACACCAAATTTCGCCATAATTCTGTCAATCACCAGAGTGGACACTCACACGATGGGAAGGTCGTCACGCATCCCTTCCTTCATTTCACTCCTTCTTTTGGCGCCTATGCGATGGAAGTCAGAACAGCGACGCCAATCGTTGAAACCGCACGGTTTTCTTACGAGTGGCCGTGGAAAAGATATGAGACACACCTTCGCTCATAATCGACACGAAAAGGCCTCAGGGGTTGGCTTGATGGGCGTCAATGACAGTACCCCTTTCCTTGGCACGTCGATTTCCGCACACTTCGTGGTCCAAAACTGCTGTTCTCACTGCTAAGAGCAACAGGACGACGTGCTTCACAGCCTTTGACGCTGCTGCCACCATTGGACGTTTCATCGCACCCGTTTGTAGCGTATCGTGATCGCAATGTTTTGCCCTCGTACACATATTGGAAGCATTAGAGCCCGTACAAGATCATTCGACGAAATTTGAACGTGATCCGAACCGGCAAAAGGTGCTCATGCTTTCCCAGTCCTCCGGTTTCACGCCCTCCTGTGCCATGATCACGGAAGGGTGCGACACTGACACAGGAATGAATGCAGACGCAAAGAGCTCCCTTAAGACCTCCCATTTCGGCAATACCCTCGGTGGCATCCGCCCACATTTATTATTTTAAAAATATGTCTTTACACAGAAAACCTGTGAAGTAGTGCTAAAGCCAGGCAACGGACATCTGCGTGGTGTCGATGATTTTGGACGATCCCTAGGGGTTCCAATCTGTACACGAGAGCAAAAGTTGCGCTCGCGCTGCGCTATAGAGGGGTGTGACGACGTTCAGTGAGGATGCATCACCACACTATCCGTAGAGAAGGGTTGAAACGTGCGATGGTGGCAGCGGCGTGAAAGGTTGTGAAGCACATCGTGCTGGTGCTCGTCGCGGTGAGGACAGGTAGTTTTCACCGTGAAGTGGCCCCTATCCCCCCCCCCCTCTCCCCCCCCCCCCCTGCGCCCGAGTCATTTTCGTATCGATTGTGAGCGGCGGTGTGTATCAAATCTTTTCTTCGCTCACCATCAGTAAACCCCATTTCAATGTGATTTAAACGTTGGGCTTCACGGTTCTGACCTCCATCACAAAAGCTTCAGAAGGGATGAAATGTAGTAAGGGATATGTGAGGACCTTTCCGCCGCGTGACACGTCCACGGTGGCGTTCCACAGAATTTGTGAGGAATTTGGTGTTAATGTGACTTCGTTCACTCAACTGGCACTCAGATGAATTTCTGAGTTGTGGCCACTTTCTGCCTACGTCGACACCTTGCTGTCTGAGACGACGCCGAGCCCAGGGCTGAGGTCACAGTGCGCCACGCCTTTGCACCGTTAGGGAGGAAGGCTGTAAGCACTTTTGACCCAAATATCAAACTTCTGTGTCGCAATGGAAGTTAATTACTGGGTTTAGAAAAAGTTATCCTTTATTTCTATGGCGTGGTCCTACTTCGTCAAGCAAAAAAACAAGATAAGTCTTAAGTAAAATTACGCTTTTGTTCTTCGCTAATTATATTCTTAATGAAGTGTGTTACAACTTTTCAGCCGAATGCTCCGTTTGGCGGTGGAGCATGAAGATTCCTGATTCAGAATAGTGGCAAAGGGCTTCCAGTTCGGGCATCCGACTGAAGATCAAGGAAAACCTACCAAAGCGGTTTAAATTTAATTATATTGTATCCCAGACAAAAAATAACATAGTGCGTGTAAAATTGTATTTGTACAGACTAAATTTGTACAGACTAACTTTCTCGACACTGGTGTAGCTGGAGATCGCAGTGATACCAAGGCTGATTTCGATTCGGTTGTTACATAATGTGTATAATTCGCAACGAGCCAGTATTACGCATTACTTTTTGTTTGAGGTAGAAGCGTTTTCTACGGTGTATACGTTTGTAGCTGTTCTCGTTGTGTTAGAAAATTTGTGTTGCTGCTCTCGTTGTGTTGGAGAATTTGTCTTATCCACTGCCAGTTTTCTGGTTTCTGGCAACACAGTCTACTAAATGGGATCGCATACTGAGCTACCGAGCCTCACTCAATCTCCTCTCATACCTGCTATATTACTTGTTTGGCACTTTTTCCTCTCTACTGTGAATTCTAACGCTAAGTTAGCTCCTGCTGAATGTCTTAGCACATGTTTTACTGCTTTTTTTTCATTTTTCTGGCTAAAGTTGTTAGTTCACTGTCTTTTTGGCATTTTTCGTTTCACTCTCTTGTAGCACATATTTCAGTTACTTTCAGTTCTTTCTTTTCTAATTTCCTACGTCACGCTACTCATTTCCACTCAAAGATGTGATATAGAAGTATAATTGTAGAAATGTCTTTCTAAATTTGTCATAATTGGGTACTATGAATACTATTAAAATCTTCATTTCCATCCGGTAGATACGTGACGTGTAAGATAAGCGCTGCTTTGTCACTCTTGCACTTGCATGCTTACAGTGCTGACTGAAAAATGTAAATTGGCGCTTCATGTTCCCATACCATTAACTTTGAATTAGTTGGTGTTTTGATGTGGTAAGTTCATTCTTCTTGAGGAGTACGTCCCCGCCAACGAGACGTTCATCGTGTGATACTCGCAGAGGTTGGGATAGCTGCTATTTTTGTTCTGCCATCATTACCGACGCAGGAAACAATTAACGAGATCGCACTAGAAATAACCTCCGTATAGCAGCAGTGGTTAGTTATGATCGAAGGTGACGTCTTTGCTTTGTACACGCTGAACCCGAATTCCAACGTCAAAATTTCGGAGTTGGTTCAGGGACATTCTCTGAGCATTTTAGTATAACGTATGTGCGGTCTACAGTGCAATTATCGGTGGTATCCGCTGTGCGTCTTACTAGGAAACAAACTTGCTCGATTCATTCGCGGTACTTGTTATTGACAACAGTAATGCTCACCTCACTCTCCGCCCAAGTGTGCATTCACGAGTAAAGTCATTAGTTGGAAATCGAAGTAACACGGCACAAAAAAAACCGAAAAGACGGCGTCCGTTTGCCTTTCAGTGATCGTTCTTCTAACCACCAAAATCCTAAATGCTATTCCAGTATGATAACAACTGCGCCACCTAGCTCGGTTCTTGTACATTGTTTCTCGCGGCACATGAATGTCTGTTTTTAATACGAAGACATCCACGGATCTAATTATTTTTCACATCATTTCCATAATCAGTAAGATTCTCAGTAATAGATTATTTTCTATCTGTGCAAGCTTCGAGTCGCCTCACGGGATTAGTCATTGCCTTTATAGTTTTTAGAGCAGTCTATTACGTTTTCGAGAATGTAACTGTATCAGAGATATAACGGGATGTCGTATGCTTTATGGAAGTCGCAAATCATGTGACCACACCTTTTAAAAAACGCGATATTATCATTTTAGTGATTTCTTATTTACGCGCATCATTAGTTACAAGTCGACTAAGCTACAGACAGCGGCGCAATTTGAAACTACCCAAGATACCAGTATAGCCGGGACGTCTTTTGTATTATTCCCCGGGCTGTTAAAGGCTGTAGTTGCTACTACTTATTTCGTTTGCTGAGTTCAGGAATAGGTCCACTCTGTTTCCCTCCGAGACAGTAGACGGTCATGTAGCATCCCTATCGCCTAGCAACATCGCGTCCGGACGGAAGCGCCTAGTACCGCTCGGCCACAGCGGCTGGCTAGCACAAATTACTACTGATATTTTTCCAGTTACGATGCTTCGGTTCGCTGTCTAGAAAGAACGGTGAATATTCGAGCGAATTAAAAAAAAAAGGCTGTACACATTTACTGTCGGAAAAGTTTCAATTTTTTATTATTTTTTGCCGCATAATGTGTTTCTGGTGTTGCGGGCTACTGTGGGAATCAGCACGGACACAAACAAGGAAGGAGAGATGTTACGATGGCCATTAGCAGGGATCCAAAATACTTAACGTACTTTGCTTCCTGCGCCTCCTTCACACAAGTACTTTACTCTCTGTTACTTCTCGCAGGACGCAGGTTAAGCAACGTCTTCCTGCTACGCAGTGCTGATGCTCTCTGCGATCGAACTGGGCAGACCAGCGATGGGCGGCTGGTTACATCAGCGTTGACAGGGTGCCCTGAACTCGTGTCTCCTCGGAGGTGTGGCGCTGCCTGCTCTTCTCATCGGCGTGCGGGTCAGCGCTTTCTCGATGCCGTTCCGCGGCGCTGTGCTGGTCGTTCTCCAGTCGATGTAGGGCTGCACATCTAGAGATTCTACGGACCGTTCCAGTTTGCTCCTCTCAAAAAACTACGTACAGTTTTCCATAACAGCTTCGCCTCTTAGAAAGTTACATTGCTTTTTGCGTTGATTACCACGTCTTGTTTTTACTTCTGGTAACTCATTTTACAGTAGCATCATTGCGAAGCTACATTCTTCATGTAGAACGACAAACGACAGAGAGGAAGAAATTGCATTCATTGCTTCACAACTTGACGATGTATGGAAGTGCCATGACAAAGAGAACAATTATGTGTCCTAGTATCGGTAGCTCTATAGTTCTCGGCAAAAATGGTTCAAATGGCTCTGAGCACTATGCGGCTTAACTTCTGAGGTCATCAGTCTCCTAGAACTTAGAACTACTTAAACCTAACTAACCTAAGGACATCACACACATCCATGCCCGAGGCAGGATTCGAACCTGCGACCGTAGCGGTCGCTCGGCTCCAGACTGCAGCGCCTAGAACCGCACGGCCACTCCGACCGGCTGTTCTCGGCACTGTGAGTGTTTCGCATGCGTTCTCTTTCCCGATATACAGGGCTTAGTAGCCTCTTTGGAGAAATTTGCGTTTCGATACTGAAATCTGACCTTTCAGAGTGCGGCTTAATCAGAATCAAACAAGTAAAGGGCTGGGCCAGGGTTTTAAGTACACATAATTCACATTTAACAAAATTTGTTACCATTAATAGAAGAGAAATAGTTTCTGAGATCAGCAACAAATATATTAACCAGCAAGTAAAAACAAAGGGAACAACAGTTTAGACACCAGCAACAGTTATAAAATGAAACATTTCCTTTTATCAAATTACAACTCTTTGTAGATAAGGCCATAAAATCGGCAATCTCTACTGTCAATTTGCCGCACTGGAGTGAACAAACATTTAAACTACCATAAAATAAGTTTGCAGTCGTGTGAATTTTAGAATAAAAAAAATGAAATGTCAGGACTAGGCGCTGCCTCTACATCTTCACCGGGAAACAAATTCCGGTCCAGTAGCTAACATTTGAATTCAATGAGTGGAAAAAGAAATTTAATTATTGGCGATGCGGACTTTTCGATTCCCCTTCCTCTTTTTCCTTCCTTTTTTTTTAAAAAAAAAAGTTCAGTACCAAGAAACTCTGCACCGTGTAAGACCGGTCACAGTTAACAACGCGCGGCCAGAAAATCTGCAGAGGAAAATTTCTTAAGCACGTCGTTTGAGACACGCAATGCAGATTAACTGATAGTAGTCTGTCTGCATCTCGGCACAGCGCCTTCGAAATACAGGCAGCTGTGGCCAAACCAAGCTCGAAGTGCCCAAAGCCACTGCCGCTCCAACCCGCGACATTGAAAGAAAAGGAGGGAGGGGGGGGGGGGACTACCTCATTAAATAAACTACTAAACCAAAAAGCGAGCGGCGACCTCCGTGGCGTAGATGGTGCAGGCCGGCGTGGCGTGTAGAAGTACGGCTGCAAAGGCACTACGGTCCAAGATTCCCATAAGGTGGCATACCACACTGTCTGAGCCGCGGGGACAATCTAAAGGCGCGTCGAAGCCCCGGCCACTACTGCACGCTCAGTCAGCACTGCCGCAGTTACACCACTCAGCGAAATGGCTTAAACTGAATAAATGTGTTATAGCACACACACGCACTGTGTAGATTGTAGAACAAAAAAATAATTCCAGAAGTACTGCCGAATGTGGATTAAGAAACGTAAAATGCCAGTGATTTGCACCTCAACTCGGCTCCTCTCCGATTTACCGGGAAGGAGACAGACGGGGCAGTGAGACTCTTATTCGGCCGGAACAATCAAGCTCACTTGCGAAAGATACGCTTTCAGACAAGAAGTGGGTTTCTCGGAGCCAAAAATCACACAAGATGAACAAGAATCAGGTAGCATGCGGAACTAGATTACCAGACAGTGAATTAATCGGTTCCGAAAGACTCGAGTGAGCTCTTCACTGCGAAAGCCGTCGTACACACACAAACTTCCCGATGCCGAAAGCCAGTACTCCCCGTCACAGTTTCGAGCCACGAGAGCCGAGAGAGGAGGACGTCGCTGCCCGCGCACCACCGGTCCCAGCTGACCGCTCCCCGCAGCAACGCGTCACTTCCCCGACCGCGACACCACCACCACCACCACAACCACCACCACCACTCGCCCCTAGATGAACGGCGCCCGCTATACCGCGGCCGCGAACACGTGCGGACGAGGCGGGCAATTTGTAAAAGGCAAGGGAGCCGACACGGCTTAAGTACACTACTGGCCATTAAAATTGCTACACCGCGAAGATGACGTGCTACAGACCCGAAATTTAACCGAAAGAAAGAAAATGCTGTGATATGCAAATGATTAGCTTTTCAGAGCAGTCACACAAGGTTGGCACCGTTGGCGACACCTACAACGTTCTGACATGAGGAAAGTTTCCAAGCAATTTCTCATACACAAACCGCAGTTGACCGGCGTTGCCTGGTGAAACGTTGTTGTGATGCCTCATGTAAGGCGGAGAAGTGCGTAACATCACGTTTCCGACTTTGATAAAGGTCGGATTCTAGCCTATCGCGATTGCGGTTTATCGTATCGCGACATTGCTGTTCTCGTTGGTCGAGATCCAATGACTGTTAGCAGAATATGGAATCGGTGGGTTCAGGAGGGTAATACGGAACGCCGTGGTGGATCTCAACGGCATCGTATCACTAGCAGTCGAGATGACAGGCATCTTATCCGCATGGCTGTAACAGATCGTGTAGCCACGTCTCGATCCCTGAGTCAAGAGATGGGGACGTTTGTAAGACAACAACCATCTGCACGAACAGTTCGACGACGTTTCCAGCAGCATGGACTATCAGCTCGGAGGCCATGGCTGCGGTTACCCTTAACACTGCATCACAGAGCGCCTGCGATGGTGTACTCAACGGCGAACCTGGGTGCACGAATGGCAAAACGTCGTTGTTTCGGATGAATCCAAGTTCTGTTTACAGCATCATGATGGTCGCATCCGTGTTTGGCGACATCGCGGTGAACGCACATTGGAAGCGTGTATTCGTCATCGCCATACTGGTGTATCACCCGGCGTGATTGTATGGGATGCCATTGGTTACACGTCTCGGTCACCTCGTGTTCGCTCTGAGGGCACTTTGAACAGTGGACGTTACATTTCAGATGTGTTACGACCCGTGGCTCTACCCTTCATTCGATCCCTGACAAACCCTACATTTCGGAAGGACAATGCACGACCGCATGTTGCAGGTCCTGTACGGGCCTTTCTGGATACAGAAAATGTTCGACTGCTGCCCTGGCCAACACATTTTCCATATCTCTCACCAATTGAAAACGTCTGGTCAATGGTGTCCGAGCAACTGGGTCGTCACAATACGCCAGTCACTACTCTTGATGAACTGTGGTATCGTGTTGAAGCTGCATGGGCAGCTGTACCTGTACACGCCATCCAAGCTCTGTTTGACTCATTGCCCAGGCGCATCAAGGCCGTTGTTACGGCCAGAGATGGTTGTTCTGGGTACTGATTTCTCAGGATCTATGCACCGGAATTGCGTGAAAATGTAATCATATGTCAGTTCTAGTATAATATATTTGTCCAATGAATACCCGTTTATCATCTGCATTTCTTCTTGGTGTAGCAATTGTAATGGCCAGTAGTGTATATTCCCTTACAATTTCTGCAGAGTGCCTCTGGCTGAAGGGAGCACGCTTAAAGATGAATGTGTGAGAAACATTTCAAAGAGAGCAATTATCCGTCGATATGGCTTTCAGTCATTAACAGTTGCTATCTCTTTCTTTGTAGAAAATGAAAAAAAAGAAATACATTAATGATACTTCACTTCTTTTAGATGCACATATTTATATTGTGTAACAAGTAAACAGCTCCAGCATTACTGGACGAATAAAACCGAATAACTTTGTTGTGTTTGAAATATTTCTCCTTGTGTAACGGAGGAGGCGTGCCGTTGGAAAATTATTTCCTACACCCCCCTCTTATTAGCAGAAATCTTACAGGTTCCTTCTGTAGAACGTTGCGGCATTGTCCATTTCTGATATTTAATTAACGCTCGGTCGACAGGCGCCGCCGATTGTGTCCTGGCCCCCATTACGCATGCCTTTGCCGCTAATTGTAGCCACCACCTGTTACGTAAAGACAAAGGCTGCGCAAACGTTCAGCCTCAGACACACCGCTGTTAGCGTTCGGTCAAAGCAGCGATTACGGGAGCGTTCCTTCGTGTAACACGTAACTAGTTTTCTTTCGTTACCTACCAGTAAACAATCTGCTTGCTGTATACACCTTCTACGTTATCGTCACGTTTTGTGCGAGAGTTCTTTTGTAGAATGAACCTGAAGTCCTAATTGAGATTTGTAACAATTGTGCACTGCTCGTGTTGCCGGTTCGCGAAGCGGAATTCTGAGGATGTGATTTTAACTCTGGATAGAGTGGGTTTCGTTTCACTTTCAAGCTTTCTGTTAATTAAAAGTCCTGTGGCATATTCGTAACTAAAAAAGAATAAAATACAATCATCTGTGGGAGGAAACAAAACTTAAATGTTTGACTGCAGGACACTGCGTTTGAGCCTTTTACATGTGGTTTACTTAAATGTAACCTGCAGCTTATGCAGGGACGTTTACTTGCTAACTAACATTATCACTGAACCTTCACGTACAGAGTAGTAAGTTGAGAAGGAGCAGGTACCACGTCTATTCATACTAATGATTTCGAAGGCGTTGCAGAGTATATACTCGTATTTCCGTAAATCGCTATCCCTACAATTACCTGAAAATAAACTGTAAGTGCCAGCGATTCAGCATATTACAATCGGTTCTAGTATACTTGTGTATCACCAGTCAGTCCTATAAGACTGTTTTGCGTGGGTGTGACGTTTCGATTGTTGTTCGCATAATTTTATGTATGTACTCTATTCCCGCTGGAGAAACATACTCACCCTTTTTTTGTGACAGTGACTCACTTGTCAATTGTCCCCCTCCCCCCATACAGAGCCTCTACTGACATGTAGCCAGCCCGGGTTCGATTTCCGGCCGGATCGGAGATTTTCTCCGCTCAGGACCTGGATGTTGTGTTGTCCTCAGCATGATTTCATCATCATCGACTCGCAAATCACCCACAGTGGTGTCATTTCAAAAGAGTTGCAACCCGGCGGTCGAACTCACCCAGGAGGGATACTTCCGGCCATCAGTGCCGTACGATCATTTCACTTGTCACTTAAGTGTTATTTCTTTGCACACCCCTTAAGTGTATCATATTTAACATTTCTTAATAGCCAAAAGTCGCAAAATTTATGTTTCAGGCATTATTATTCTAATTTTTCATATATTTCTGTATAAAATCGGGTAGTGCAGATTGCCTTTACATCTTTCCACACTCCCTTACGTAGTTTTAAAAATAAGAAAATTATCATCTCCAGGTTTTAGAGCATCAGTCGCAGACCGAGCGAAATGATGCAGCCATTAGCGCTTAGATATGTAACAGGAAGGACGTCAGTTCAGAATTGGGTTCTTTCAAAAAATGACGTCGAGAGATTGAATCCTTTAAGAAACTGGCCCTTGCAATCATGCAGACAAAGTTCCATAAGAATCAGCAGGGAAGATAAACCTGCAAGTGCCCTGAATATATAAATTTCGATTCATTGGTGAAGTATAAATATGTTACTAACGAAATAAATCACCAGTTCAAATATATAACTAAATTTGCACCTGAAGTGAAGTAACAATCTAATAAAGAACGAGGCGGGAGACGGGAAAAATCTGAGATTGTTGTTAACGTCCGGTTGATGACGAAGTCATGCACTTATAGGGCATAGGTATGAAAGGAAATTGGACGTGTTCTTCTCAAAGGAACCGTCCTGGAATTCCCCTTAATCGTTTTAGAGAAACCTCAGAAAAAATAATTAAAAATTGTCGGACGACAAAAATGGTTCAAATGGCTCTGAGCACTATGGGACTCAACTTCTGAGGTCATCAGTCCCCTAGAACTTAGAACTACTTAAACCTAACTAACCTAAGGACATCACACACATCCATGCCCGAGGCAGGATTCGAACCTGCGGCCGTAGCGGTCTTGCGGTTCCAGACTGCAGCGCCTAGAACCGTTCGGCCACTTCGGCCGGCTGTCGGACGACATTTTGAACGCCGTTCCTTTCGAATACGAATCCTGTGTGCTAACCGATGAAACACCCCTTGCTCGGAAGCACGAGAACGATTAAACATAATATGGGTTCGCAGAGAAATACTATCACATCGAGGGAAATCAGAATTTACACTACTGCCATCAGTCAGAATGCTTCTACGTCGTAGACATATTAGGCAGAGAGGACTGAAAACAACGTAGACACCACTGTATAAAAGACAACAGTAAGGATACTTCCGTTTCTTATTAACATAATAACAAATATAGGAAGAGTGAGATTTGACTTTCTGGGACACATAAGGAAATTGAACCAAAGAAAGAAAAACAAATCGGTACTTAACTTGAGAGCAGGTACCACAGGTGAAAAACATTCACAGGGATGTAAGAGAGTGTTGTGTCAGTGAAACGAAATGTAGATAACAGAGATGCATGAGTTTATGGGCTACTTATAAGGAAATAAAGTCAAATTAGACGCGAATGCAGTATGCGGAAAAGTAAGAGAGAGGCAGAGAGAATCGGATCAGATACTGGTGATAAGAAACTGACCCGTGAAAAACTTTGCGAACAGATGAAAGTATCAAATAACTACAGTAAGTAAAGAGATAAATATGAGAAAACAAATCATATTTAATATATCTTTATGTAGTTTGCTACTCGCGGAATTAAGAAAAATAAATATCCTTTGCAGCCAGGCGTCACGTGGAATATTTTTCTGTGTTTCATACATACAGTTACTGCGTTAGTTACTCGTTTCCTCTAAGCAAATAATTCATTTTCGTGGCCTACGGTGCCTTCAGTATGTCGAGAATATGGTACTGAATTGTAGAGATTCACAGACTTGATGCTACTGGTTAGTCCTTAGTTTGCCTGTGAAAACTTCCCGCAGGCCGCACGGCCATGAATGATTCCGCTTCCGAGTTGCGGAGAAGTCCGAGCGTTTAGTAATTCATGCCGAGACGAAGCATTCCCTCGCACGGCGGAAGAAACGGCCGCATTCATTCCAGGAAAGCAGTCCCCTCCTAGCTCCTTCCAGACAACGCTCTGGTCGTCGAATCGTTCGGCAGCACTCAGTCACCGTTCTGCCATTTATGAAAGCCGCTGGCTGCCAGAGCTAATCACGAAATAACACAGATAGCTTTTAGTTTACGTTAATGCCGTGCTGCCGACATTTGTGAGTTTGAAAGAGGACGTTTGTTGTTTCTCACATGGTTGACAGTTGCACCAAGAAATAAAAAAATTATACCACCCTTTGGAGAAATAGGGAAGAGATGTTTCTTTGGTTCTTGCAGTTCGTTAATCCTTTATTACAATTACAACATGAACGTTAGGCAAAATTTTTCTACATAGAATTCGTGGTAATCCGCTGCCAGAAATGTAAGAATACACACTGGCTTAGTTATACGAAGGAAACATAATTCTTTCCGTTTTGGATGGCAGACTGGGATACCTTTCAGAATGTATTAGACGGATTCAAATCACCTGAGTAGCTTCAGGAGAGATCTCCAAAGCCGATATTTTACTGAAAAAAGTGTTATTCGGGAAGATAGTGATACGTGACTAGTTGTAGAATTTTTAGGTTCATTTCTAGGAGCCTGTATAGTAAGGGGCAAGCATCCACGTATAAGAAATTAAAGAGCAGATTCGCATTCAGAAAATATTTGTGGCATTACCTTTGAGATCGATAAAATCCAGAAAAGTCATGTATTTTGAGAGACCGCAGTAGCCAGTACTGCAGAGCAGACAGTTGAAAAAGTAAATCAAATTGTAAATAATGCCTTAAACGCTTGAAAGATGGATTATTAGACAAATAATGGATACAATTGAAATTAAAGACGTGTGGAAAATGAGAAGTAACGAGATCTTCCTAAATGTACAGAAAATAACAAAAGTAATGGCAAAGCTAAGTTTAATCTCTACCGAATGAATGAGAACGCGCTAACGAAACAATTATTCATTTATTTCTGGAAAGAAAACTGAACAACTGCAAGGATTACAGAAGTAGGAAAAATGCTATAAAGAAACACATAAAAGAATCACAAATAACAGAACGATCAGTGTTTTGCGAATGTCATACCAGTTTAATTAGGCTTTCCACGGAGAAAAAAAAAAAAAAGAAATCTGAAGCATTGACAGAAGAAAGGAAAAGGCGCAATAGGGACAATACGAAGTACTGGCAAAATAGAATCTCACTAGGGAAGAGCACAAACTCAAGCTGTAACGTGACACCAGTTGCTAGTACGAAGAGAAGAAAAGTCTCGTGGAATTCCGTAAAAGCGATAGAATTAGGATGTTTGTATTTCCGCCATCAGTTTTTGGATTTTTTTCCGCCGACACATCGATGTGCGTCATTTTTTCGAGAAAATGGAAAAAATTAGAATAAAATGTTAGCTCTAGCTCACTTGTATCGTTTCAACTCTGCATTTTGTCTCCTCAATACAAGTTCAGCTGCCTCTTTCTGCCCCCACAACTACCTTTAACTGAACTAGATCAGGCTGTTTTCCTCATTATAAAATGTTCACCTCTTGAGACAAGTGTTATGTTTTTAAGTAGAAATCGTAGGTGACTGTGAGTCTCGAAGACCCACCATCCGTTCATAGGATCGGTGAACTGCCGAGCTACCAACGCCGGCGTATTGACGCAAAAATAAAATAATATACTCGTCTCTTCCGTTCACGTACACCAGTCAGTCACAAAGATTATGTTTCTCAGTGAAACAGAAACTACAACTCAAAGTACCTGAAAACACTTAAAGGGGAAAAGATCAACTATTATAAAGGACATGCCAGTATAAATTAAGAGTGAAAATTTTTCGTTAGCCTTCATTAATTGTCTACGGACTTTTACACACCTTAAAAATTAAACTTTAACTTATTGTTGGCATCAGTAACGCCCTTAACACTTCTAATCCCTCCTGAAGGCTATCTGCTGTAGCAGAAAACTACATGTCGTGCAGTCTTCCACCGCACCGAATTCCTTCATGTGACGCATAACTATACTAATAATAAATCTGTAAAACCGTCTTGTCTGTCTGATTGTCTTTGGACACGATAATCTCCAAAATTACCAAACCAATTTTCGTGGGGTTTTCACAGGTAACTTGAGTATAAATTTGGGCACCGCATAGGCTTCATTTAATAGAAATCGCATTACTCAAAAAAGATCTCCATACATATTATAAAAAATGTATGTATGTGTGTATGTTCCACATCTACTCCGAAACCACTGGACCGATTTCAACCAAACTTGGTACATGTTAGCTTACTGTCTCTAGAAGAATCGCTGTGGGGGAAGAACAATCTATCAACTAGGCGGTGTGGTGGTGAAAAAGAAGTGTAGGCCACGCCAGCGAATACTCAGATTTTAAACATCCATTACTTGAGAACGAGAGCACTGAGCAACGAACTTAACACATAATTACAGACCTTTACAAATTTTTCTCGCTGACAGTCCCCTCACCACCACACCCCCTCGCACAAAAAAGAAAAAAAGTTTATCTCTTAGTGCATTTTCGTTGTTCATTTTCGCATCTGGCATGACGTTTTAATTTATTACTTCTTTGCTACTGACTGTATTCAAGACACATTGTGCAGACGCTGTTCACGTATACCACTGAATGTACATGCACAGTTATATCGCCGTACGACACTTAGTTCAGGCTATATGACGTCATAAACATGAAATGTTTGCAAAAACTGCAGTATTTTGCACCGCGTTTAAGTTCATTATTATTAACCTGCAGTACCGATTTCGATGAAATTTGATAAGGAGATAGCTTGTACCCTGAGGTTGGACTTAGGCTACTTCAGAAAGTGTGTAGTACAATATACTTATTGAACTGAAGAATATTACGCGAATTAAGGAAAAATATTCACTCTCTGACTTTTGAACTTCGTCATATTTGTGAATACGTTTTTATTGGTTGATACCTGCTACGTGATACCATTCAGAGTAATGCATGAACAGCTTATACAGTGTTCAGTTTGTTTAATCCGCAATGCGACACTACTTCAGCAGCACGATGCGTACATGTGCGCTGCTCCTGCCTGCGCACCTCTGTACTCACTGTTCGGTAGCTACGAGGCGCATGCCGACGCCTCTTACGTTAGGACAGCTTGGGACGAGAGGGTGCTTACCCAGACAGACAGACCCGTGATGGCAGCCGTACAGTAGCTTGCTTACTCATCTTCACTCACCATAACAACGCTACTGATACGCGAGAGCAGCTGCAGGTAACAGCGGGTTCCCTTCTCCACTTTACATTATCCCTCAGTCCGCACTCGCCATTCGCGTACGGGGCCACCGACGCTAGACTCAGGCCGACTGCTTGCACTATCCCTGTACTCCAGTACTCAGATACTCTTTCCTCCGTCTTACTCTTTTAATTGGTCGTCTCACCAAAACCCTTCGGTTACCATTACCCAGGAGGGAGTTATTCTCCCTGCTGCCGAGTTGCGGCTGCAGTCCATACCCGGCTTAGCTCTATAGTGAGAGACACTGATTTAAATATTTCGATAAAAGTTCTCCTAAATTTGGCGTTACACGCTATCCAGGATAATTTTTATTCGTGGTGTATCAAAAGTAGGTGTGATACGGATCTAGTAGGAACGGAAGTCCATTGAGTTGCACGCCGAAAGTAGGCACTATTTCTATACTAACTATGAGCACTTGTCCTATTGTTAAATTAATTTCATTGTCTACGTTAACGGAGAGCATCTGCCTAAAGCCTTGTGGCTGTCAAAGAGCCACTCGCCTCGGTAAGCGGCATCCTCCCTTTAGTCAGATATAGCGCCGCTGCCGAGACAAAGAGTGAAACTAATTAGTTTTTGCGGCAGCGAGACACATGGCGACCGCCTTCCGCCGGTGCGCGCGTTTCGCGTGCGTGGCGGCACGTGACGCGGCGCTACACACATCCCGGCAGCTGCGAGCGCGCGCGGGCGCGGCTGCGGCTGCGTGTCGCATCTGCCCATTGTCATTTCTGCGCCTCCGGAGCAGCTGCCGCCACGCCCGTCCTCTGCAGGTGACGCCAGCATCTTGGCAGCCACTTCTGCCGACAGCTCCCTCCGAGGAGACGCTGCTGCTTCCAGTGTCCGAAGTGCTCGCCTGACTCTGTGTGTGTGTGTGTGTGTGTGTGTGTGTGTGTGTGTGTGTGTGTGTGTGTGTGTGTGTGTGTAATGTACGGGAGAGAAGAGCATCAGCGGAAGACACACACAAAGCTTACAGTTTATTGCACCACATCATAAGATTTTTTCACAAATGCTGAACATAAATACGTGATCCTATACCGAAGAGCCAAAGGAACTGGTACACCTACCTAATATCGTGTAGAATCCCCACGAACACGCAGAAGTGCTGCAGCTCGACGTGGCATGGACTCGACTGATGTCTGAAGTAGTGCTCGAAGAAACTGACATTATGAATCCTATAGGGCTGTCCAGAAATTTATAAGAGTACGAGGGAGTGGAGGTCTCTTCTGAACAGCACGTTGTAAGGCATCCCAAATATGCTAAATAATCTTCATGTCTGGGGAGTTTGGTGGCCAGTGGAAGTATTTAAACTCAGAAGAGTGTTCCTGAAGACGCTCTGTAGCAATTCTGGACGTGTTCAAATAGTCCAAATGGCTCTGAGCACTATGGGACTTAACATCTGTGGTCATCAGTCCCCTAGAACTTAGAACTACTTAAACCTAACTAACCTAAGGACATCGCACACATCCATGCCCGAGGCAGGATTCGAACCTGCGACCGTAGCAGTCGCGCGTTTCCGGACTGAGCGCCTAGAACCGCGAGACCACCGCGGCCGGCTATTGTCCCTGGCTCACCTACATAGTAGTTGGAGTCGTATCCTCATTCGGCTTTATAATACTGAATAATAATAAGGAACTGATTTAGTTGATTGTCCAGATTCGAAAAAGAACAATATTGATTATTATTGTAATCATGTCAGTATTTTAAGCCGGTTAAGCGAGGATAAACTTTTTTCCATAATCTCTGCCGAAATCATTTTTCAATATAAAATATAGTTTCAGAAGAAAAAAACTATAACTCTGTCTGAAAACAGTAGATGAATTAGTCACTTTATTCAGCAAAAGTTTCTACTGTAATTGCAATACATGTTGTAATCTGAAGTACAACTGAACGGTATCTGATTACCATAAAATCTCAACTACGGCTTGATTACAACTGAGCATGAATACGAATCAATCATTTCAATTCGTTTTTGTGTCAGCACTATCTGATGATGGCGCAGTCGGCCAAAGTCGACGCTCTTGCGATGGTAGACTAGCACCAGGCGTTCATATACCCGGTCAGCTCCGCGGATAGTCTTTAATTTGAATAGGGTGAGCTTCATTCGGCTGCAGTCTCGTTCGGTGAGCATGAGGTATAAGAAGACAAAGTGAGAAATCAGTTCTTACTCTTTACAGGAACTAATGAAAACATAAGATACTTATTACTTCTCCTCATTACCAAGTGTTGCTGAAGCGGTAGAAATTGAGGGCCGTTGTCCACATTTCGTGAAACTACATTGTAAGACTAGGACTTGACGTTCCGTCGACGACGGCGCCTTTACAGGCGGAGAAAAACCTCAGTTTAGGGAATTCCATAACCTTTCAAAGGAACCATCCTAGCATTCGCCTTAAGCGGCTGGTGAAATCACGGAAAACCTAAATCTGAATGGCCGACCTGGGATTTTCGAATCATCGTACTCCCGAATACGTGTCCAGTGGCTTCCCTCTGCGTCACCTTTCTCGGTGCGGCGTGTAATAAGGCCGACAACCACGCTGCATCTTATCCTTGGTAAGTTCTCTCAAGCAGACACGGTGTGACGTTCTCGACGGCTGTAGTAATCCACCTTTTCATTTCTGACAATGCCGCTGCGAATGGTGGAAGATGTAAATTGTGCTCTTACCAAAACTCCACATGCGCTGAATCTGACTCATCAACCAGTGCGTGCCTTACATATGCCGATTTTCGTACTCCTGGACGTTGATGACTAATGAGATGAAAGAAGTGAACTCATATGCCGTTGTTTGTTGAGGGTCGCCATGGAGTAGGTTCGGTTGCCTAGTTGCAAAAGTTTTCCTCCTTCGTGGCGAATGTCACCATTTTTTTTCCCGAAGTGTTAAGTGTACACGTTGTGCCTTAAGGACATCTGTTGTCCCTTTTCTTGCAGTACCAGCGTGGACGGTGTTGCTGGCGATGACAGAGAAAGATGAGGGACATACCCGGTGCTGGCGCATTGCAGTACTTGTCACGAGAACATCAAACGGGCCGCCACCTTCATCTCTCCATGCAGCAGACAAAATATCTCCGTCACCAGTGGCAAATTCCGTCACTTCGGCCGCGTAGGGTAGCCGTGCTGTCGTAGGTGCCTTGTCGCGGTTCTCTCGGCTCCCCCCGTTGGAGGTTCGAGTCCTCTTTCGGACATGGGTGTGTGTGTGTGTGTTGCCCTCCGCTTAAGTTAGATTAAGTAGTGCGTAAGCCTAGGGACCGATGACCTCAGAAGTTTGGTCCCATAGTCCTTACCACAAATTTCCAATTTTTTTCCGTCACTTCACTGCGGGGCCGTTTGAAATGTAGGCCAGAACATTGGTGCAATGTTAAATATTCAGGAACTATACGTCGTCACGTCTCCTCACTTTGCTGGGGAAGTTATGCTGAAAAACGTTTTTTTTTTCTTCCAGCATCAGGACCTGCACCGTTTCCCTTGAAGTTGAGCGCCACCGCTTAGGCGTGCGTAGCGGATCTTGGTTAAGATGGTTGAGCTCCATCTTGTTGGTAACTCAGCCTGTTTTCTTGCTTCCCTAGTTTTTGTTGCTTCAGGTATATGAATACTGCAATAATTTTCGCAGTGGGGAAAAAAAACAGACCACACACACATAGTTCAGAAACGACTCGAAATTCGTTTTTAGGATCTATGATCGTCGATTTCACTGACCGCGCTGTGTGATTTCCGGGATTCCTGCAGCAGAGATTGCAGCTTCCCATTCCAAAAAATAAATTAAATGTGGCTTAACAGTTATTAATTTGGACCGTTACAGAGGTAATTCTCTATCGTCATGTGACGATTTAGGTTCTCGGCTTGGCAGCATTTATCGCAGGAAATCAACTATAGGCCAGCGAAATTCCAAAAATGACTGAAACTTATCTGTATGATTACAACACCAATTGATCCATAATTCTTACAGCTTCCAGAATACGCACAAAACGTGTAACATCTAAAACAATATTCAAAATGATAATAAAGATCGCACCCGGAAACACTGCTGAAGAAAGGGAACCACCGGTGAAATGGACAGTACTGCGACGAAATCCTCACTAGACGTTCCTGCCCTCGCGGGTTCGCTACGACGATATCTGATTGTCGGTGACAAACAGCACAGAATCAGTGCAACAGCCACTTGCCACAAACCCGGAAACGTCGACTCGCTGGCGCAGACATTTGTTCGCGGAGAAGCGCAGGGCGTGTGGCATTTTCTGTCAGCGACTAGCCGTCATCGGCTGGGTGAACGCATGCTATCTGAACTTTCGCAAACTAATGCGGCCTGACAGCACGTGATATCCAATTACTAAAGCACAATGCAGCTCTGTGGATTATCGAACATACGGCCACCTACATTACTGAGAACAGAGATGCTGCATTCTCGGAATAATTATTTTACATTGATGGGGAATATTTTGGAATTGCGGGGATGCCAGTCCCGGGAAAACATTAGGCAACATGCTGCGTATCATGATAGGAATCCTCGCAAGTGCTCTTCGTCACTCCCGTCGCTAGATAATCGACACGATGAGGAAGAAAAAACCACAGAGGAGCGACTTAAATTACCATAATCCTCTGACGTAAGTGATCTAGTTGGGTGAAAAGAAATAGAAAAAGCCAAGGAAGAAAAAACTGTTCAAAAGACAACAACTCCTCTGTAGTCGTGAAATTCCTCGTTCTGAACTTTCTGTGTTCTGGTATTGTAAACTACAGATTTGTGTATGTATGACTTATGATTTCCTTCTATTAAACTGATGGATTCTTGGAAAACGCTCTTTGGACTGATAAATTACTGACAATAAAAGCAAAAGACGCAGGATATATGAGACATCTTCGGTAGGGTTTGTGAAATGAAAAGTTCAGATGCTCGGCTATAGAGGGAAACATACAAGTCAGATGCAAATGAACTGTATTTTATCGTTTCCAATGTAATCATAGGGATAAGCTTTAATCATCTCTAGAATCTTCTGGAAGTATTAAAAGTTAGTATCGAGCTGCTTAGTGTTTACTCATTTGTAGTTTATGCATACAGTCATGTTAGCAACTATGTAAACGTTATTATGTTTAAAACGAGATATCGCTTCATCGCTCGTGATAATTCATCCCCGCTAACTCGCAGCCTGTTTGCCCACGAAATGCATCCTTTGTCAAGCAGTTGATCTCGCTACATTTGGATTGAACTCGCAGACAGTTGACTTCGCCCTTGTATTCGCCAGAGCGATCGTGATCGTCATTTCCGGACCTGAGAAAAGTAAAAACGGTTCACGTCAGCAAATTTATTCTGATTTTGAGCTAAGTAACGGTGTCCCACGGCACGGATCTTCGATTTCGGGAAGCGTACGAGTGGTCCGCCAGGAGCTTCCAAACCGAAAATACAGGTGCGGCTCAGAACGTATAAATGGTAGATTCCCGCCGATTAGGGCGTTTCGCTTGATGACGACTAGCAGGGAACTCATCAAAACATTGAATTAATATGACCTCCAATCTCGACTGATTGACTGAGAATGCTTCGTCAACAAATCCTGTGCGTCATGCACGGTTTCTGTGGGAAGGAACTGCTTGATCTCTGGATGTTCTGGTTTTCATCGTGAATTTTCCCTCTTTACTTACAAATACATTTTTATTTGCTGTTACAGATTATGCAATTTAGAAGCCTGTTTTAATGTCAGATGCGTAAAGTGTTATGACTGATTCAAGATTATGAGGGTTATGGTTGTTTCTTGACTTTGTACCTTCGTGGGAGTACCTGGCGATGGTTATTATATAAACAGATATTCATGTAGAAGCAAGAGCGTTTCATGTTTAGATTTTTGTCATGGTATCTATTTGTTATTCTTCAGAACGAAACATAACACAGTGTTACATTCATTTTATATCTATCCTCGCTCATAGAACTTTGCTGCAGTAGGTTATCTCAAACAAATTGCACACCATAAACTTGTTCAAGTTTACTTTCTGTAACCACATTAACTCAAAGTAGAATATGACAGTTTGGATTTCCATTCATTTGGCGGTGATTTCACTGATAGTGAATTTTGTGAACGCTTTTCACTTCGCGTGACAGTAGCAGCAACCATCTTTTAATTTGGTTTTCTACTGTGAGGCGTGATTAAATTAGTTAGTAGTATTCTCATTATTAGAGAGACAATTAGGAGAGTTCATTTATGAGCTACATTTAATTGGACCATAAAAGAGTTTTCAGTTATAAATATTTATCTTTGTGCAGCAACCCAATACATGTTACAAATTAGGATCATTAACTCCTGAAAGTCAAACTCATTTACTGGAACAACATGCTGTTATTGGGAACACAGTTTGGTATCGCAGTTAAAGGTAATACAAAATATTGGTTCAATAGAATTGCAGGTCAGCACTTCTGAGCAAAGTAATAAAATTCACTGACTTCTGCAACGCAATCAGAGCTGCCGTTTGCGAAACCTGTCTTGAAGATTCTCTCTTATCAGTCCTTACTGATTCTCAGTGACACTGATTCCTTCAACTTACCGAAGTTTTTGGAGCTTTATGTGCTACATTCTTCGGGTGCTGAAGTTTTAGACGAATTTCTACTACTGCAAGGCCCAGAAACGATTCTTAGCCCAGGTGTAATGTCTGTTGATTGCACGGTAGTTAGGGATGGAACACTTGAGAGTATTTGATTCGGAAATGGGCAGGGATCGACAACGTTAGTTGTAGGTCGAGCAAGCGAAATATGAGCTTGGCGTTGGTGGAAGTTTAATATCATATTGTCGCCTGGAGAAAGGGACTGAACTATGCTTCTGCTCATAGCAAATGAGAAATGGAACGCTAGGTAAAATATTGTACAGTCCTCTTTAATGACCTAGATTTCAAAGAGACTGTTATCTCCTATCTTCCATTCCGGTTTAAATAGTTTATCCGTTAAGAATGTTTTTACACCTACCTTTGGTTTCTGTGTTGCAGCATTTCAAACTGGAGCTATATTTGTATATCTCAGCGTCTCTATTAACCCTCCACATGTTCTGAACGAAAATGCTATCTGTTTTTTATTTAGTCAGTTACTGATCTCGCACAAAATCTACATTAAAATTACACTACACTTTTCACGACTCCAAGACTCACCAACTGTGGTATTATAGCGGTAGTAATAGTGAAAACTACCATCTCTCCAAATTCACTCCACGATAAATTTCGCTTTCAGCTGTCTTTGAGGATAATTTAATACCTCTCATTTTTCCTTAAATGTACTGCCACGTTCGTTAGACGTAGTAATCTCTAATTATAGTTCTAACGAACAAGTTTCCTTTGACATAATGGGGAATGTTCCCTAGCGTTCAGGTCTAGACGAGAAGACACTTGGGACGATATCGTTAGGGACATTATTCCTTTGTCGTGCCCACGGTTAAGCGGCACCACGACAATTACAAGCTTACGAAAGCCCTCGCAAGCCACGTTCCTGGTTTCAAGATGGTACCGGCCGCTATTGCAGGATTCTGTTAGCAACAGATCTGTCCTTCTGGTAAACCCAGCCTCAGTTTCTCTCTTCAGATATTGAAAAACGCCAATAAATTACTAGCTGCAGTTATGCCCTTCTCATTGTCGTTTCGACACAAACTATGTGAACGTAGCCGGCCGCGGTGGTCTAGCGGTTCTAGGCGCTCAGTCCGGAACCGCGCGACTGCTACGGTCGCAGGTTCGAATCCTGCCTCGGGCATGGATGTGTGTGATGTCCTTAGGTTAGTTAGGTTTAAGTAGTTCTAAGTTCTAGGGGACTGATGACCACAGCTGTTAAGTCCCATACTGCTCAGAGCCATTTGAACCATTTTTTTTATGTGAACGTATTCAGTTTGTAGCTGAAGTTAACTTTTTCTTCGTGTTTGCTTTTAGATACATAATTATGAAAATATGTTTCTGCCTGGGGCAAACTTATACTTTCTTTAATATCCGTACATACTTCGGTGAAGTTTGACCATGATGAGTACATTTTATTTTCTGACAAATATGTAAAAATTTTACGTGATAGTTCACTGTTGGGATCTTGGTATTTATATTCTTAGCATTACTAATTATATATATATCTGAAAAATTATATATTGTAAGTAGGCTGTTTAGGTTTTTTTTATTGGTAACGCCGCCGCCACGTAGCGCTCTGTATGAGAATCACTGGCTGTGCCGTGTGCAGTCTGTGGCTGGTTTGCATTGTTGTCTGCCATTGTAGTGTTGGGCAGAGGCAGCTGGATGCTAACAGCGCGTAGCGTTGCGCAGTTGGAGGTGAGCCGCCAGCAGTGGTGGACGTGGGGAGAGAGATGGTGGAGTTTTGAAATTTGTAAGAATTGGTGTCATGAACTGATATATATATTATGACTATAAAGGTAAATACATTGTTTGTTCTGTATTACAATCTTTCATTTGCTAACTGTGCCTATCAGTAGTTAGTGACTTCCGTAGTTTGAATCTTTTAGTTAGCTGGCAGTAGTGGCGCTCGCTGTATTGCAGTAGTTCGAGTAACGAAGATTTTTGTGAGGGAAGTAATTTGTGAAACATATAGGTTAATGTTAGTCAGGGCCATTCTCTTGTAGGGTTATTGAAAGTCAGATTGCGTTCCGCTAAAAACTATTGTGTGTCAGTTTAAGCACAGTCTTGTATAATTTTTCAAAGGGGACGTTTCATAATATATCTGAAAAATACTATCATGCAGAATGTTTACAAATTTGGAATTTCCAACGGACTTGCTCGGCGAACATAAATAGGAATCATTGAAAGGCGTACTTCTCTCGAAAGTGTGTAGGATAAATGTGAAGAAACTGAAGTCGAGAAAAGTCATGCGGCGATTGTGCGGCGACCGTGGTACAGATCCATTACGGATCATGAGAATAAGATAATGGGGATTAGGTATCGAGCGAAGGATTTTTCATATTTTTACCCTCGCTCAATACAGGAATTGAAAATCGGTACGCAGTACCAACCACAAGCAATTGTACAGTGGCCTGCGAAGTGTGGATATTAACGCGAAACCGGTACGTTGGTGTAAAAAAGTGCAGCCCTTTCGCCTGGAGTCGACACGTCCACAGTTGCCACGTGTTAGAGCGGAACGTCGAAGGAATGTGCTCGCAGGTGCAGCTAGCGACGCGAAGACAAGCAAACGGCGCGTGCACGGCGCTTTGAGCGGGAGGCTGGCGCGAGCAAAGTGTCGGGGATTTCCTGCGAGTTTTTTGCGCGCAGGCCTGCCGCGGCACGCGCGCCGCCATGGCAGCTGCGCTCTCCCTCGGGCACAGGGCAGGGCGGTGCGTGGGCGGCGGCGGCGGCGGACGCGGAGGCGGCGTCGGAGGCGGCGTTGGCGTCGAGGCCACCGGCGCGCGGCCCTGCCCGCCGTTCGTGCGTCAGGGCGCCGCTCTCAGCCTGCACCGACAGCGGCGGACTCTGTAGCACGTCGTCGGGGGTGCCGCGCCACGTCGCTGTTCTGGGGCAACGGAGCTAATTACTCGTAGTATCGAGACTGATGCGACAGCCTTTTATTGTGCGAGCACAAGCTAGCAGCGGAAGGCAAATAAAAAGAATGAGAAGAATATTCGTGTCGGCAAGGTTTGCGACAAGTAAATCTAGACATCCATAAACGTGAACAACACTCACGGATGACACGTTCGACCTGTTGCGACTGGTCAACTGCTGCCTGCATGGCCGGTCTGTGATCAGGGAACACGTCAGCAGGGTATCGCCAGTCCCTCCAGCCTTTGCTGTCAGTTGATGAATCCTGACGATGCCGCAGCTTCTTTATTCGAGCAGCACCTCAGCTGAAGACTTAGTGGACCCCAGCCCTCCTTACCTCAGAAAAATCCGAAGAGGCACCAGAAAGCGAACCCAGATCCTCCCGCACCGAAAGTAGAGACGCTAATAACTATGCGCCTACGGACGCATTCTCGTAGCCGTATAACTATGTTTCACTTTTTTTTCGCTGCCTTACTCTTTACCCCCTCTGAAGCGACTCCAGTACGAAAACGAGACTTTACCATCAGTGCTTTCTACATCTACACGGAAACTCTGCAAATCACATTTAAGTGCCTGGCAGAGGGTTCATCGAACCACATTCACAATTCTCTATTGTTCCAATATTGTATAGCGCGCGGAAAGAACGAACACCTATATCTTTCCGCACGAGCTCTCATTTTCCTTACGTTATTGTGGTAGTCGTTTCTCTCTATGTAGTTCGGTGTCAACATAACATTTTCGCATTCCGGGGATGAAGTTGGTGATTGGAATTTCGCGATAGGATTCCGTCGCAACGAAAAACGCCTTTCTTTTGATGATGTCCAGCCCAAATCTTGTATCTTTTCAGTGACACTCTCTCCCATATTTCGCGATAATACAAAACGTGCTGCCCTTCTTTGAACTTTTTCGATGTACTCCGTCAGTCCTATCTGGTAAGGATCCCACACCGCACAGCAGCATTCTAAAAGAGGACGGACAAGCGTAATGTAGCGAGTCTCTTTAGTAGCTCTGTTACGTTTTCTAAGCGTCCTGCCAATAAAACGCAGTCTTTGGTTAGCCTTCCCCGCAACATTTTCTGTGTGTTCCTTCCACTTTAAGTTGTTCGTCATTGAAATTCCTAGATATTTAGTTGAATTTTCGCCTTTAGATTTGACTGATTTATCATGTAACCGAGGTTCAATGGATTCCTTTTAGCACTCATGTGGATGACTTCACACTCGTCGTTATTTAGGGTCAGTTGCCACGTTTCGCACCATTCAGATATTTTTTCTAAATCATTTTGTAGTTTGTTTTTATCCTTTGATGACTTTTTTAGTCGGTAAACGACAGAGTCATCTGCAAACACCCTAAAACGACTGTTCAGATTGTCTCCCAAAACGTTTATTTAGATAAGGAACAACAAAGGGCCTATAACACTACCTTGGGGAACGCCAGAAATCACTTCTGTTTCGATGACTTTCCTTCAGTTACTGCGAACCGTGACCTCTCTGACAGGAAGTCACAAATCTATTCACATAATTGAGACGATATTCCATAAGCAAGCAATTTCACTAGGAGCCACTTGTGTGGTACAGTGTCAAAAGCCTCCTGGAAATCCAGAAACACGGAATCGATCTGAAATCCCTTGTCAATAGCACTCAACACTTCATGCGAATAAAGACCTTGTTTTGTTTCACAAGAACGATGTTTTCTAAACCCATGTTGACTGTGTGTCAATAGACCATTTTCTTCGAGGTAATTCATAATGTTCGAACACAATATATGTTCAAAAATCCTGTTGCATATCGACATTAACGATATGGGCCTGTAATTTAGTGGATTATTCCTACTACCTTTCTTGAATATTGGTGTAGCCTGTGCAACTTCTTGATTCGAATTTTCGATTATTTGCTTCGTCTTCTTTTGTGAAGGCATTTCGGAAGGCTGTGTTTAGTAACTGTGCTTTGGCAGCACTGTCTTTGATAGTATCTCCATTGCTATCGCGCAGAGAAGGCATTGATTGTTTCTTGCCGCTAACATATTTCACATACAACCGGAATCTCTTTGGATTTTATGCCAGTTTCGAGACAAAGTTTCATTGTGAAAAGTGTTACAAACATCTTACATTGAAGTCCGCACTAAATTTCGAGCTTCTGTAAAAGATCGCCAATTTTAGTATATTTTTCGTTTGTTTCCTAATTCAGGAATTAGTCTTCCGAGTGGCTTTACTTTTCGTATATTACACCAATGTCATCGATGCTATAGTGGTGATATTTTAAGCTTCGTCTGTTCTTATAATGTTCCCCCCTGTAGTGTTTCTTGCAGGTTCTAGTAACAACTCCTGGATGTTCTGGTGTAAGTTACGTCCCACTCGTCCGTCACTTCGGGTGAATGTTATTTTTAGCAGTCTTTCCTTGCCTGTGCCTTGTAGCATCTCTGCGTTTCTTTCATTCTTTATCTGTTCACGTAATTTTCAACATCCTTCTGTAATATGACATTTAAAATGATTCCAGTCCTTCTTCTCCGCTATTGTCTTGGTTAAGTTTTCATTTCCAAACAATATATTGTTCTGGGTGGACGTCCTGGCACAGCAGCACGTTCCATAATTCCGTATAAAATGTTTGATACCTGTAGAGCAGTTTCGATGAAGAAGGAGTTCTTCCTCTGCACCATTCTGCTACTAATGTATTTGTCACTTTGGTAATCTCATGTAATTTTACTTCTTTCATTTAACGATTATTTCAATTCTGCTCTGTCATTTATCATGTTACGCAACTCGGCATTGGACTCTTTATCTCACTATACTACACTTGTCTACGTTGCTACTAAACCACATTTCTTCATCACCACGAGAGTCTTGTTTTATTCTATAATAAGGTCGTTGGATGCCTAAAAAATACACTTTACTCACAACTTTGAGGGTATTCGAAAATCATTTAAGAGACTATTGAGATGAGATTCCTTTACTTACTGCATTTTGTTGGCGGTTTATTTTCCAGCTTATCTCAGAATGTGTGACTTGTATATGGGCTTCAGACTTCTGTGTCAAGCAAAACGCATATGGTAACGAACGTACGGGGTATCCCAGTTACATAGACAGAATTTAAACTGAAAAAGTGCTAGTACAGTGTTAATGCCTACCCAAAGGAGAAGTATTTGATAGTAATCATGTCCAGCACCTGGCGCCGGTAGTTGAATAGCGTGTTATACCTGTTAGAATGGCAAGATCTTCAACTACTCGTCGTCGATCTGACAAGTTATTCTAAAAATATTAAGTAAATAATAACTCTTTCCCTTTTTATTTAATATGTTGCGAGGAAACAGTCTACATCACTACCGTTATAACTTTTACAGCCGATTTCGTCCTGATTAATCAATTTTCAGATTTAACATTAAAATACAGTACTCTTTCTACCTAGAGCCGCGACGACTGGTGTCCGTCCTGTGCAAGTTCCACAGCGACGTACAATACTGCAAAACTAAATTCTTAGTAGACAGATAGAATGAAGTTTCCACTCTTCCTCCCCCTGAATGTATAAGGTCGCTAGAAAACGGTCGTAAGGAAATTGCTTGGAAGTAGAGGGAGTGAGGAGGGGGGGAAGGGGGGGAATGTAGAGTTACCATAACACTGGTAAATGGGCCACAGAATTAGTGGAAAGGTGTCATCCATAGCAAGCACCTTGCTGTATTATTAATTGGCTTTGGTTACAGCTCCCCCAGCTTATAACTGAAGGAGCAGACAGAGAACTGAAACTGTTGTGCAACTTGTTATTTTTACCTTGCCCAAAGTATTTATTTCCGCGTAAGTCATGACTGACATCAGAAATAATACTAGATCTAGCCAGGACCAAACTACCAATCTCCCAATAACGACCAGACTCTTTGTTAACGATTGTTTATCTCATACGAACCTGGAGAAAATTTAGAGGAAATTGTCGTGATTATTCGTGTATTCCCAAGGTGGTGGCTAAGTACTTCGAACTGAAAATATTATTTGGCTCCTTCTCATTACCTTTTGCAGAACTGATTTATCTTCAGAAAAAATTTTGATTTTTCTTATCTTCTTGTCACCGTAGGAATGTGGCAGCACCATTATAATAAGTGACGATAGAAATACTGTCTGAGAAATAACATGGAAATTTCAGATTGTCCAGTATGCATAGTGAAGCCGTTAAGGAAGTGACAGTGGGAAAGGATTAAAAAATTGTACGACTTTCTGTGCTCTTCTTGGAACTTGTTATCTTCCGTACTTCGATTACATCTGATTCTGTTCCACAACTCTTAATTTTGTCCGTGATTATGTTTATATTTTCCTTGACACCCTCCCCTTCATTTCCCTCCTCGGCCCCACTGCCACACATATTCTTACTTTTGTTCATAGTGGTCACACATATGCAACAATAGATTTATAACAGTAATAGATAGTAATAAAGTTACTGTAATGGGGTTTTTCCGTAAAACCGTATTAGTCTCTTATTTTTCGAAAGAGAAGCAGAGTTTTTGGGAGAAAAACTGAGTCAGTCTGGCGTCGTTTAGCATCGGTGAAGAGGGCACGTTCCTTCCCGGAGCGTCGGGACGCAGGCTTGTGTGGAAGACGTCGGTTGGCTGGTAAAAATAGCGGCCGCACGACACGTCCAAGGCGCGGCGCGCTCCCTGACTCACGCGCTCGCACACACACACGCACGCACACACGCACACACACACACACACACACACACACACACACACACACACACACACGCACACACACGCACGCGAGCTGCCACCCCCGAGGACATGCCTGGACCCGACCACCCACCTCCTCTGTCTGGCTCTCTAACCCAACAGAAGGTACAAAACATAATGGAATAGTTAATAAGTGAAACGTAAAGTAATAAGCCGTCTCATTACTTGATGTATACACCTACTTTCATGTCTCAAGGCAGGACGTCAGACACGTGTATTTCCATCATACTCGTTTCGGAATAAGG
The DNA here is from genome assembly GCF_023897955.1 of Schistocerca gregaria. Classification (NCBI taxonomy): domain Eukaryota; kingdom Metazoa; phylum Arthropoda; class Insecta; order Orthoptera; family Acrididae; genus Schistocerca; species Schistocerca gregaria. Next base: position 520,896,940 of record NC_064924.1, read on the forward strand.
AGGTATAACGGATTAAGTTTCGCAACAAGGTCAGCATCTTAGAAAATTAAGTTTGTACATATAGGAAATGATAAGTTTCTTTAACAAGATTACATGCTCACCCAGCAAAAGATGTCGTAGGAAAAAAATAGAAAATTTCAGATGCAGCTATACAAATATAAAAAAGAAGGCGAGCTTGTTAGACATACTATAATATGAGCACGATACGATATGCTAAGTTAAACAAAACTATCCAGATTGAAGTTTAGATATTCAGAGAAAATATACAGGAAGTTCTACAGCAGCTGAAAACAACAATACTTTCATGAAAATAAATGACAAACTTGCTTTAGGTTTACACGAGTACAAAACATTTTCGGTATGTGAAGATTTCTTTAAATATTTGCGCAGTTCAGGAAATGGAACACAGGTAGTTAATGAACAAAGCAATAACATTCAGAGGGTAATGCGAAATAAGGTGTATAAAGCTGGAAGAAAGAAAGAAAAGGTATTTGGGAATGATGATCTTTCGTTAGACATGACGAAAAATATATGAAAAGTAACCCAAACAATCCTGAAAAATATTTAAAGAGTTGTGGAGGAGAAAGGCAATTCTGAAACAGTGCTGTTGCTGTTATAATTTAGAAGAAAGGTTATAAACAACATAAAAAGTACAGACCTATCAAAGTACACTCTACAATGTAAAGAGATATTCAATACCCTCACCACCAACCACATACCAAAAGAAGGAACTTAGATTGTAATAAAAGAAGGGATCAGTAGGTGTGCAGATCACCGACTGTAGCAGCGAGTGTGTATCGCCAGTCTGTCTGGCGTTCATACATTCTGAGACAGCTTTTAAATGTTTCAAAAAAATCTGTAATAAAAATCTTTGAGAAGCAAGGCGGGTTTCAGCCTTTGTTAAAATACTGAAAAAAATACATGCCAATACAACAGCCACATTTAGGCTTAATTAGTGCAGTGAGAAATTCGAACTTGAAGCAGGAGTGAAGCAAGATGATTGCGTATCACCAAAGCTATTCTCATCATCCCATGAGGAAATTTTCTGATTCTTAAACGGGAAAAAAAGAAAATATTTGTCAGTGAAACGCACCTGAACGTCTTAAGTTCTACGCGTGATCTTCTATTGTTTGCTTCCATTGCCGATAAACTTCAACGACTAATGGAAGATTTTAAAAGAGGAAGTTTGAAAGTAAAACTGAATATCATTTACAATAAGAGAAAAACTTTTCTGATTGAGGGATGTAAAGGGAAATAGTACAATTTAACAACTGAGTCATAGCACAAGTTGATTAGTAGTTGTTTTTTTTATTATTATTAAGCGCAATTGATAGCATCATTGGGTGGGCAGCGAAAGAAATAAGCAGAAGAGCATTAATGACCTGAAGCGCTTTCGGTAAACTAAATAGGAGTTTCAAAGCTAAGTTTCCAATATGTATGAAACGCAAAGTTTACACTCAATATATGCTACGAATTTTTACTTTCGACAGTAAAAGCAACAACTTCTAACACTGAAGCCACTCAGAAACTGGGGCGACTCGGCGGGCGGTGGAAAGTGGGATGTTGGGAATGACAAGGATATACGAACAATCTGACGTAATTATAATGAGTGGAAATAGATTTGATGTGGGTGGAATGTGAAACAGGGCGATTGGATGGTTGGTGAACACGTCAAGAAGACCTAGAGAATGACGTAGTGAATAGATGAAGTTGGAAAACATATTGGGGGCTACAAGGGTATGAATAACTGAAGACTATAAGGTATGGAAGTTTCTACAGGTGGTCCTGATCCAGCGGTGGATGTCAAATTGATGGCGACTTCATGATGATTATGAAACCTACCTCTCTTTTCTTAAATACCATGACTTAAGTACAGGAGTGCTCCCTGTCTATTCCGTCTTTTGCAAAACAACCAGTAAACAAGTCTTTCTCGTGATGGGACAGATATCTTACGCGTACACCGTCCGTCCAAAAACTTTCGAGGCTGACTTTATTCCTGACGTATAAGCTACGCCAGCGCCATAGCTACGGTGGCAGCTTGAACTAACAACTGTAAACAACAGATGTGCCTTCGACCATTCAGTACTAATTCGTGGACGTGCAGCCTTAGTGTGGCGGTGTTGTGGTGTCACAAATCTCAGTCTAGCTACATCTGTAAATCAGATGTTAAAGGCGTTCTCCAGAATGTTTTGAAGAATTGAAAAGTGTGTGCAAAGTTTGCCCCGCACACCTTGAGTCCTGAACGAAAACGACGCACGGACACACGTCGCGACTTGATTGAAATGCAAAATACGGGCTGCAAAAAATCATCACGGGTGATGAGACTTCGTGCTATCAATACGAACCAACCACAAAACGACAAAATGCAGAAATTCACATGGAGATCAACGCTTCGTCAATATAACCGACATTCAAGCCAATGTGACGCACGAGTTGAATAACATTCCAAAGAGGAACTTTTCTGACAGGTTCACATGATTGTATGAACTTTGTACTCAGATAGGAGGAGACTATGTAGAACACCTGAGGCAGTAAAACCGCCATTTCAACTTTTCTGTGTTGTTTGTTATTCTAGTCTCGAAAGGTTTTTGGGCTGGAATGATATTTGTTTTTGACTTGACAGTTGTTGGCATGCAGCGTCTCGTAGTGATTCAAACGACTCATGATTGATAAGAATAACTTTATTCTTGACGTTTGTATCAGTCGACAGTAGGGGCCAGCCAATCGTATCATTTTTCTCGAAGGTTACTTGCACACTTTGTTGACTGCTTTATGGGTGCATACAGCACTTCGTCAGAGTGGCTGGCTGCACCTCGACAGCTGTGATCCTTCAACTTCTCCCGACGTAATACTTGACGAAATACTTCACAGGTGAAGGAGAAGATAAAAGTCCTGCACCAGCTCCTAGGCAATCAGTTAATCAGCGCATCTGATAATGGCAAGGTGTTCGCAAGCTAAGTAAAGTGCCCGTTGAATGTATCGCCGTTCACCCGTAAATTATTTCGCTGACCCTGAAATCACAGAGTTATTTTATTCAAACTACAGGCGGCTTCGAGTATTGCATGAGATTTTTACACTTCATTGTCTCCTACCAGACCACATGTTCGCAACCATATGCTTCATTCGAATTTCAAGTATGACTTCCTATTTCTGGGTAGCGTCAATTCACTGTAGTCCAGGATCACAAAGCAGTACACCTGTCTCATCGGGTCACAAAACAGTAATCTGTCTCATCGAAAAATATCTCCAGTAGCACTTTGGCAGGCAGTGACTGACTCTTAAATCATTTTTCTTCGCTCTTATTGGCTGCTTGTATTTCAAGCTTTTTTTCTTGGATCTAAGCTCGTATCGTAGTAATGGATTCAGTTCTAGTCGATACGGTCAGCAACGCTTTGTCTCTTAGATCTTTTCCTTCGCTGGTGTTTTTTGATGCTTATATTCGATAATTTTGATGCTTGTATTCCATAACTTTTCTCTGTGGCTAATTTGATACTAACAGTTTAAAACCTCGTCCGTATTACTATTATTTGTACATGTCCTTTTAGTCTATTCAGAAAAATGACATTCAGGTTTCTTGCGAACATGAAGTCTCTTATCTGTTGTACGATCGATTAGCTGTCTTTTCAGTCCATATTGCTTACAGTTTTCAGTTGAGTCGGTTACGAATAACTGAATGAAAGCTTTCCATATTTCTTTCTTTTTAATGGGACTTCCCCAGTCGTCTGTGTCGATCGATGTGAGCGTCATTTGAAAAGACGATCGGTCTTTCAACACGTTGCATACTTGACGTTTTATGATCCGCTTTTGAACTTATCGCAGTAGATCCTCAGAACGTTTTTGTTACGCTATAAAAAGAGAAAAGATAGATGAAACTCCGTCGGGAACCAGAAGTCTTATCAAACCGTCATTACTCGGAATTCCAGATTCTGAGAAGTGTCGCCACGAAGGTGGTCTTGTCTAGTAAATCACAGGCCAGGTACCTGTATAAATGGAATCCATCTTAGCAAACAGATAGTATTTTGTCGAGTCTTTTATTGAAAGTAATTTGTCTCTGTGATTAATTAATGATATACACAAAAAGTAACTGTTACATATCCAGTCGAGCAACTAAATTCCGTGCTATCGAGAAAACTCTCCCGTACTATGCGATTGTCGCAGCTTGGTCATTAGTACTGACTGACGTTGATTCACATAAAATCAAGACGACTGCGAAAGTCGCAAGTTTTCCTACGGACGACTATATTCTTTCAGATAAGAGCAACACTACTCAATAAGTCATCGCTAACGGGCTACTATGAAAGTCGTGTAGCCAGATCCTACCGTACGTTTGACAGTAGAAGTGAAGAGTGTACGCCCCCATATATGAGATTTTGGGCTTTAATTGCTACGTATTGATATTTCTGTCGTTCAGGTGTTGCAGATACAGTATAAAAGACAAAAGGAAAATCCAGTTAAAAAATGGCTTATACAGTTTGGAAAAGCACGTGTTCCAAGGTCCGGCTGCTTAGATTCGAACTTGATCTGGCTGATCCCCTTGCTGCGCAGAACGCCACCCTATTGTCTCTGTATATGAGCAGCTATGGTCTAACTACCGGAGGGAGACGTAGATTACAGCTCAAGTACTTATTTAATGAGCAAACGCAAAAAAATGCCAATGTGGCACCAAAGAACGTAATTGCGTGTCTTTATTTTAACACGCCAAGGATAGGAACCAGATATTTATACTAGATTAAAACATTGAAGTTCCATTGCTTACTTCCGTGGAGTGTATGATTCACTGTACGACGAAATAAGTAAGTTTCCTTGAATATGATTGAAGCACTGGTTTCAGTATTTGAGATACTGGTTTCTTTTCGTACCATTTAAGTAACCAAACTCTCGAACCCTGATTCGTGTAACGATGATCATACGTTATTCTGTATGATTATTTCTAATGTACGAGGATAGTCATTAAATAAGTCGTAAACTGGGATAGAGACATCAGAGTCGCGTGTACCAGACTGAAGTTTTCTTCTTCAGCGTACTCCCCTTGTAAATTTAGACATTTACCCCGTCATTCGACAAAGCGTGAAAAGCCTGCAGCATAGGTCCCTGTGGCAACGTTCACATTTAACCAGTGACCTCTCGGGATATAACAAGTTCATATTTGAAAGAAACTTCAGATCTTTTGCTGCCTTCGGGCACTGAAATAACTCAATGGTAACGTATGAAAATTTGTGCCGGACCGGGAGTCAAAACGGGATGTCCCGCTTTACATGAGCAGTCACCTTAGCCGCACGTCCCCCGTCTGACTTAGATCTCCGTATGCCGCACACAGCAGAGTAGTACCCCATGTCCATTAATTCGCTTCGCTAGCAGCCCTAGTGTATTCCCTCGAGAGGCCGGACGTTATTGTGCGTTCACTATGAAACACCGATACGCCATCAGGTATATACATGCATAGGTTCTTTCAGTCATCTATTTTCGATAGATCAGGCACCAACCGTTGTAATACATTGACGGAAAAAATCTGTCTGCCTGCTGTACACACTGGACCTACACCTGAAGGTATGATCTGGAGCGTGAATTCATATGGCAGCAGGAGGAAGCTCGTGGTTGTCCCACGCACCCTGACTCCAAATTTGTACGCCAGTCTGATGATTCGACCTGTTGCGCTGCCATTCATAAACAGCATTGCAGGGAGTGTTTTCCAACACGATAACTCTCACCCACATACCGTTGTCGTAACTCAGCATGCACTATGGAGGGTCGACATGTTGCCTTGGGCTGCTCGATCACCAGATCTGTCTCCAATCGAACAAATGTGGGATATCATCGGACGACAACTCCAGAGTCATCCACAAACAGGACTAACCGTCCCTGTAATTGATCGACCAAGAGCAGCGGGTACGGAACTCCATCCCGCAATCTGGCATCTTTACAGCACAATACATGCTTACATTCAACATTCTGGTTATTCATGCACGAGCATTTCAAGTTTGCAATGGCTTATCTCGCGCTTATATTAACCTTTGATCTTGCAATGTTAATCACTTAAATGTGTTACCTAGGCAAATGTATGCCGTAAATTTCATTACTCTACATTAATTTTTTTGTGTTACGAATTTTTTCCCGTCAGTGTGTAACAAGTTGATTTGGTTCCTTAAACTGCTGCAATCTACAGGACCTGTGTCTTTGGGGGGGATTGCGAAATACAATGTGTCATCTCTGGATAACTAGTGCGACCAGGGGGCACTTCTTGTTTGTGGCTTTTTGGTACCCTTTACTGAATTCCTTTTGAACAAAACTTTCCATGAAGTAAAGTTCTAACCATATGTGGGACGAATTTTGCGAATAGTCTTTCGGCTCACAAAACCCTGATTTAGTCAAGTACACTCTTACAGCAAGCACACCTGCTGTTTTGATGTGACTGTAGATCATTAAGCGTTGGCCGCGGAACACTGCGTATCGGCGACCTCCAACGCGAGATGTGCTGCAACCTTGTAGACATGTATAGGCTTCAAATTTAAAAGATAGGCGGTGATTAGGTAAGCACGTACAACATGCAGAAGAACCGTAAAGCTAACGAGCTAGGTGGCTCAGTAGTTGCCATACTGAATTCGTACCCTGGAGCAGTGTTGGTTGACCTAAAGCTTCGTCTAGCCATCCAGGTGCAGGTTTTGTGATTGACCTAAATCCTTTGAGTTGAATACCAGGATTGTTCCGTAAAACAAGACCATGGCATAGCTTTCCTTCATATTCTTGTGCAATGTGAGGTCCTGCTCTGTCTTTAATGAGGCCGACGGAACGTCAGACACAAACATTTCTTTTTTCTTTAGTTACACACTTCGAACATACTTAAGATGTTTATGTTTTGCGTTCGATGTTTTCTCCTTCATGAACCGAGACATCTCATTCGGCACCATCCCGTGCAGTTATAACTGTTTCAAATATATTTGTAGGTTTGTAATTCAACCTACACCTTAGTCTTTTGGTCTCAGGATTGTATCATCAGGCAGGTTGTTTATGCAGTATTAGATACAAACAACCACAGTGTACATAAAAATCATGAAAAATAGATTTGTGCAGTACGTATGGTAACAGCGCTGTGGGGAGGAAGAGGGACCTTGGGCTTATTTCCTGTTTGAGCATGGAACATGGAGTAAAAAGGTTTTGGTTCATCCCGACCCAGCGATCATTCGTGTAGCCATTTGAACAGCTGTCTTATTGTAGCTATGTTACAGTATATTAAGCAAGGTTTGAACGACGAACTGGAGCTGGCGCACAGGCAACTGGTGCGAATCGATTAATTCCTTGTGCAGAAGATTTTAATTGGGCTGAAATTAATGCTCAGCTAATGCCACCATTTGTATGTGAATCGTCCGGGTTTTACGTGCAAACACCACCACTCTTGCTCGTATTTTAGATGCAAAAACAGTCACCCTTAAATATCTCTGGACTGGAGCGAGAATGGTGGTTGAAATTTGGTCCACCAGTGTATCGGACCTAAGTCTAAGGTAAGTTTTAACAGTTCGAAAAAATCTGTTCCGTTTAGATTTTACGTGCGAAAAGAATCAGTTCTAACTTTGCACGAAAATAAATAAATGGATAAAGTCAAAACGAATTTTTTTTAACCAATAATCTTTTTCCGTTGTTGACACACGATGATCTATATTGGTGCTAATGTAGCACGTAAAATTCGTTCTTACATGAATTGAAATGCGCAAAAAAATTTAAAGTGAAACAAATAATTTAAAAAAATGCATTCTTACGATAAAATTTAGAACTCGCTTTCAGAAATCTAATTTCCTTTGGATTTTACGTGCAAAAAACACATTTTTGTGAGTTTTTTTTACGCATGCCACTTCTGTCTTTCGACCTTGTGCGAATGACTACAAATTTTATAAGAAGATAGATAAATACATGTAATTAATGGTCGCCCATTTTTATGTGAAAGGTTTATCCATTGCCATGATTTAACCAGCATGGTTCGAAAGACAATCAGAAAACCAAAACCAGATTAATCGTCATCCGGGTCTACAAAAATCTACTTCGGTTGCCAAGTCGTGGCGGTCTAATGTCAAAATTATGAGGGAGTAAAAGTTGGGAATCAGAAAGAAAAATGCTCCTATCGTAGCACAAAAAGATGTTACCATTCAAATGTTTTTGAAACGGCCACATAAGTCGAAAAGCTAATTCCTTTGTTTTATATCCCTAACTGAGCCCAGGACTTAGGCGCCTTTTTTGTGCTATTATAGGAGCATTTTCATTCTGGTTACTATAATAGTCGAGAGCTATGGTGTCAAGGAAAGAGAGTGGCATTGTTTTCCACGTTCGACGACTGACGTACGGGCACTGATACTTACCTGAGTCAACCGTACTGTACAAGTAACATACCAGGTCAGGAGCTGCTAAACCTGAAACTTCTCTTATGAATTGTGAGCAAAGCGTGTATTTCATATTATGACCGACTGCAGCCCGCCCGGATAGCGGCGCGTGTTACCATGTCGCTTCCGGGATTCAGGGAGGCGTGTCAGCCCCGGGTTGAATCCGCCCGTCGGATTAACGACGAGGATCGGTGTGCTGGCCAGCCTGGAAGTGTTTGTAGGCTGTTTCCCACATCCAACTACGTGACTCTCCGGCTGGTACCCAAGTCCTGCCTCAGAAATATCATTCGCAATCATTTAGAAAATGTTCTTACGCTTTACATGGGCTAACATTAGACCTAGATGCAGACATATAGGGTACACGAATTCCACCCCGGGTTCCGTCCGTGTTTAGCGTTTGAGAGGGGGCGGGGGCAGGAGTGGTATCAGGCAACCCTCTGCCTCTAACATTGACAAATCAAGATGAACGTGCCAACCCTTGAAGGCGCGGGGTAAGGCGAGGAAACAAGAAGACTGACAGCAGCTCACAAATTCCACATAAATAGTTCGTGAGAGGCTGGAGAAAGCACACAATGCCAGTAAGGACGTGAGTGCCATATACATGTAAGAATTTCGACAAAGCTCGTTTCCTCGTTTCTAGTTCGGTAATATTAATTTCAATTTTTACTAACGGTAGTAAACGAAAAAAAAAATCGCCTACTTCTCTCTCAACAAACGGTAACATTTTTCTTTCTTGGCCGACATTATTGCAGCTTTATTAATTCACTACTATATGAAAATTATTCAACTGTCATACGTCTCCTTCTGCATTTGTTCAATATTCTGCAACAGTCGATAGTATTCACAGAAACTGTGTTGGGACAATGCAAATGAACACACGTATTTGTATTCAAGAAGCTTCTCGTAATAGAATATTGAGTATCTTTTGAGACGTACGGCATTGATGCATAAAATAATACTGGAAGTATCAGTGCGAGTGTGTCAGAACTGCAAGTGCATAACACAGTAAATAAACTACAGGCTGGATTTTATATCAAGACAGTAGCTATTTTAACATCCCTCCGAAGTAATTTTAAATGAAGCTGGACATAAACTTAGAAGTAGGCCATTTTTCTACATTAATTCTTCGAACAATAATACAACAAACTCTTGGCTCGTAAGCTTTGAATTGCACGGCATAACTAGCACACCGACAGAACATGTAACGTTATCGCTCCATATTACACACACACACACACACACACACACACACACACACACACACACACAGTGCACTGTTTCTCAAGCTTTGTAAGACGGCAGCAGAACACCTGGACTCCTGAAGATCGCTGAGACAGCACAGTCTCAAAATACACGGCTGCATCTTTGTGTAGCGTGCCACACGTCTACGCGTTATTTATGGGGCACTTAACGGAGAGCTGCGGAAAGTTGTTCCTCAGGCGGGTGCACTTGCGCATGCAATAAACGTTAACGGCTACCGCAACTGCTAGGAACATCTCCTCAGTTGTGAGGTCTCTCCTCACTACCCTAAACTATATATTAAATCAGTAGACGATCCTCTAGAGTCTAGAGCAACGAGAACTTAACTACAGTTCTAAAATCTTCGAGACTTTTCTGGGGTGAACGTAAGAAAGGCACACCAGAAAGCCCTCGAGATTAGATCTCAACAAACAAATTACGCAATTTAAATAAAAGATTTTTAGAATAATTTAAAATGTTTGTTATGTAGCTTATTTTAGCGCTATCGTAAAGACTTTTAGTACAGATCTGGTAAATTGTGTTGTAAATGTCTCATTGAGACTGAAACTGTGACCTCTAGCGGGCTTTGCTTTACATTGAATCTGTGTGCTGGCTCGATGCTCAAAAACTTGATGCGAGGTACTGGCATATTGAAGCTTTAGTGAAGCAATGAGATATGCTTCATTTGCTCTCCTGCTGAATATTGCCACCAAAGACAGCTCAAGTTTTTTGTCCAGGTACAGCATACAGTTGGAGCGTATAGATCTATCCATTATTGGAATTATAAATCTACAGGTCATTTGCATATTAATTGTTTGCATTGTCTGCGCATGATTGTTAACCGAACCAGTATTGAATTATTTTGTCATTTTGATGACTGAATACATATTACAGTAAGCTTGTTATCATCTCATACAAAATCTCAAATATTCCCTTTAGTTGATTTGCCTTACACCTAGTAACAGTCTAAAATTTCTTTTATAATGCTTCTCAATCAGTTGTTTGACATAGATAAAAACTTTATTCCCTTTTGATATGTGAAGCTCAACAATTTATATATGTCGGTCCGTTATATTAATCGAAAGTGTAAACAGGATGTTTTCTCGAGAAGTACACCATTTCTCTATCTGCACACGATTATCTTCTATGCGTAGTCAGTGTCACTCAGCCACCTTAAGAAAATCTGTCTCTGTCTGCAATACTGTGTTCAACATAATCCGACAGATGTCTCCGCCATCGCCGGCCGGGGTAGCCCGAGAGGTTCTATGCGCTACAGTCTGGAACCGCGCGACGTGCCTCGGGCATGGAAGTGTGTGGTGTCCATAGGTTAGTTAGGTTTAAGTAGTTCTAAGGGACTGATGACCGTAGAAGTTAAGTCCCATAGTGCTCAAAGCCATCTGAAGCATTTTTTGTCTCCGCCATCATCTTCAGGCTACGGACTACCGGGAATGGCACTGTTATCTGCTTTATGTAGGCGAGTTAGTTTCTGGCAGCTCCGGAGTTGCCGGCACAAGTGACTCTGAGAACTGATTAAGTACCTGTAAATCTGTCGACAGATTAACCATTATACAAACCTGCATCTTTCCGGATATCATTATTCATTGGTTCTAAAGTTACATATATACACTCCTGGAAATTGAAATAAGAATTCACTGTCCCAGGAAGGGGAAACTTTATTGACACATTCCTGGGGTCAGACACATCACATGATCACACTGACAGAACCACAGGCACATAGACACAGGCAACAGAGCATGCACAATGTCGGCACTAAGTACAGTGTATATCCACCTTTCCCAGTAATGCAGGCTGCTATTCTCCCATGGAGACGATCGTAGAGATGCTGGATGTAGTCCTGTGAAACGGCTTGCCATGCCATTTCCACCTGGCGCCTCAGTTGGACCAGCGTTCGTGCTGGACGTGCTGACCGCGTCAGACAACGCTTCATCCAGTCCCAAACATGTTCAATGGGGGGACAGATCCGGAGATCTTTCTGGCCAGGGTAGTTGACTTACACCTTCTAGAGCACGTTGGGTGGCACGGGATACATGCGGACGTGCATTGTCCTGTTGGAACAGCAAGTTCCCTTGCCGGCCTAGGAATGGTAGAACGATGGGTTCGATGACGGTTTGGATGTACCGTGCACTATTCAGTGTCCCCTCGACGATCACCAGAGGTGTACGGCCAGTGTAGGAGATCGCTCCCCACACCATGATGTCGGGTGTTGGCCCTGTGTGTCGCTGCGGTCCGGTCCCAGGTCGACGGGCACGTGCACCTTCCGCCGACCACTGGCGACAACATCGATGTACTGTGGAGACCTCACGCCCCACGTGTTGAGCAATTCGGCGGTACGTCCACCCGGCCTCCCGCATGCCCACTATACGCCCTCGCTCAAAGTCCGTCAACTGCACATACGGTTCACGTCCACGCTGTCGCGGCATGCTACCAGCGTTAAAGACTGCGATGGAGCTCCGTATGCCACGGCAAACTGGCTGACACTGACGGCGGCGGTGCACAAATGCTGCGCAGCTAGCGCCATTCGACGGCCAACACCGCGGTTCCTGGTGTGTCCGCTGTGCCGTGCGTGTGATAATTGCTTGTACAGCCCTCTCGCAGTGTCCGGAGCAAGTATGGTGGGTCTGACACACCGTCTGCTTGGCCGCAGCGTGCAATAGCCTCGAAGCCGGTGCTTGCCATACCAGCAGGTAGCCCCTGATGGAACTTCGCCCCGCCAGCGTGAACTGACGTGCTCTTACGGCCTCTTGGATTAGCCGTGAGCGGTGTCCCAGTTTTACCTAACTGTGCCAAGCAAATTAATCGTGCCACAGCATTATTCATATGGTTAAGGGAGACGAAAAATTTGCGATTCGTGACTGAAATTCAATAGTAGGACAAGAAAGAGAATACAAATATTAGTACATGGACTCGGCGAAAGGAACTAAAGTTGAAGCCGCCTGCTAGAATTTTTTCTAGAGCATAATGTAACCATCATTAATGGTTCATTTAAGAGCCGTGGAAGAAGGGTGTATACGTGGAGGAGGCTTGGGGGCACTGAAACGTTTGAGATTGTTTATGTAAGGTAAGACAGAGATTTCAAAACCAGATTTTAAGCAGTAAGACATTTCCAGAGGCGGGTCTGGACTCTGACCATAATCTATTGGTTATGAACTGCAGATTAAAAGTGATAAAACTGCGAGAAGGGAGAAAATTAAGGGAATGAGGTTGTTCGGAGATGCATTAGGCAACATGGTACTGTAACACTGGAAAGGAATACAATAGAAGAGGAACGGGTAGCTTCAAGAAATGAGATACTGACGGCAGGCGGGCATCACGTATATAGAAAGATATAGAAATCCCTGGATAAGACTGGAGATTTTCAGTTTATCTGGCGAAAAAAGAATATATAAGTGCCACAAATGTAACAGGAGAAAGAAAATGAAGGCGTCTAAAAAATGAGATTGACAGAAAGTGCAAACTGACTGGAGGAGAAATCCAAGGCTGTAGAAGCAAGCATAACCAGGGAAAAAATAGGTACCACATATACGAAAATTTAAGAGGCCCTTCGTTGAAATACGCCAGATCTACACAGAATTTGATTCGTCTGTATTTTATTCAAATCTTCGGATGGCAAAGACACAATTAATCGAATATATCTGGGCGAAGAGGCACAAAATTCCGAGTGGTGCTTGTTCAACCACGTATCGTCAAAAATTGTTGCGGAGACTAGACGCTCTTGTGCCTGTGGCATACGACCGCCCACACAAAGTATTTATAGTTTGCTTCTGGTCCTCACATCTTTCGAATCTCCATTTTCAGATATCTAAAGAATGTTTGTTTTCCCGGTTCAAAATAATGTTATAATAATCGCTTATAAAACACACGTCAACGTTCCCGCTTCTCTGGCCGAGCGACGTGGCGTAGTGATTGTCACACTGGTCTCGCATTCGGGAGGACGTTTCAGATCCGCATCCGGCCATCCTGATTTAAGTTTTTCGCGATTTCCCAAAATCGCTCGAGGCAAGGATCCTTTAAAAGGGCACGGCCGATTTTCTCCCCAATCCTTGAACCATTACGAGATTGTTCTCCGTCTCTAATGACCTCGATGTCGACGGGACGTTAAACCCTAATCTTCCTTCTGTCCTTTCTTCTTTCATTTGGTTCTCTGAATGACTCGGAAAGTATAGAGCCAATGTTCGTCCTCTGTCTATACTCAAATGACTGCCTCAGCCGATTTCTCATCACCTGGCGCGATATGACCGTAGGCAGTCCGAAGCTGCTATTTCTCATTTGAGCGGATCCGCTGGCGAGCTGTACACCGACGAAATCACTGTTCTCTCCGTTTGCTCTGGCCGGGCTGAGTGGTCGTGTGCTCTACGGTAGTACAGGAGGTAAACGGAGTGAGCGTCCTACTCAGAACCCTAGCTACTCGTCTGTTAAACAGGTTCGCCGACCTTCTCTAGGAAAAGCTTCATTTAGACCAAATTATAAGCAGAATATGTGTATGAAAATTTGGAGACAAGTGACAGTTTCTATGAAAGACCTAGTTGGATGATCTAAAATGATGAAATACACTCCTGGAAATGGAAAAAAGAACACATTGACACCGGTGTGTCAGACCCACCATACTTGCTCCGGACACTGCGAGAGGGCTGTACAAGCAATGATCACACACACGGCACAGCGGAAACACCAGGAACCGCGGTGTTGGCCGTCGAGTGGCGCTAGCTGCGCAGCATTTGTGCACCGCCGCCTTCAGTGTCAGCCAGTTTCCCGTGGCATACGGAGCTCCATCGCAGTCTATAACACTGGTAGCATGCCGCGACAGCGTGGACGTGAACCGTATGTGCAGTTGACGGACTTTGAGCGAGGGCGTATAGTGGGCATGCGGGAGGCCTGGTGGACGTACCGCCGAATTGCTCAACACGTGGGGCGTGAGGTCTCCACAGTACATCGATGTTGTCGCCAGTGGTCGGCGGAAGGTGCACGTGCCCGTCGACCTGGGACCGGACCGCAGCGACGCTCGGATGCACGCCAAGACCGTAGGATCCTACGCAGTGCCGTAGGGGACCGCACCGCCACTTCCCAGCAAATTAGGGAAACCGTTGCTCCTGGGGTATCGGCGAGGACCATTCGCAACCGTCTCCATGAAGCTGGGCTACGGTCCCGCACACCGTTAGCCCGTCTTCCGCTCACGTCCCAACATCGTGCAGCCCGCCTCCAGCAGTGTCGCGACAGGCGTGAATGGAGGGACGAATGGAGACGTGTCGTCTTCAGCGATGAGAGTCGCTTCTGCCTTGGTGCCAATGATGGTCGTATGCGTGTTTGGCGCCGTGCAGGTGAGCGCCACAATCAGGACTGCATACGACCGAGGCACACAGGGCCAACACCCGGCATCATGGTGTGGGGAGCGATCTCCTACACTGGCCGTACACCTCTGGTGATCGTCGAGGGGACACTGAATAGTGCACGGTACATCCAAACCGTCATCGAACCCATCGTTCTAACATTCCTAGGCCGGCAAGGGAACTTGCTGTTCCAACAGGACAATGCACGTCCGCATGTATCCCGTGCCACCCAACGTGCTCTAGAAGGTGTAAGTCAACTACCCTGGCCAGCAAGATCTCCGGATCTGTCCCCCATTGAGCATGTTTGGGACTGGATGAAGCGTCGTCTCACGCGGTCTGCACGTCCAGCACGAACGCCGGTCCAACTGAGCCGCCAGGTGGGAATGGCATGGCAAGCCGTTCCACAGGACTACATCCAGCATCTCTACGATCATCTCCATGGGGGAAAGCAGCCTGCATTGCTGCGCAAGGTGGATATACAGTGTACTAGTGCCGACATTGTGCATGCTCTGTTGCCTGTGTCTATGTGCCTGTGGTTCTGTCAGTGTGATCATGTGATGTATCTGACCCCGGGAATGTGTCAATAAAGTTTCCCCTTCCTGGGACAATGAATTCACGGTGTTCTTATTTCAATCTCCAGGAGTGTATGTATGCTTCTAAAGTTGCTCATCCCTTTGCGGAAGTAACTTATAGTTAAAAAACGCAATACGTTGTAACAATCGGATGTAGTTGGTTTATCCACTTGTTTAGCCTGCAGCCCAAACTCGCTAGCGAGCAGTGTCGTGTGGGTGACACATCTGAAAGGCATCTAGAGCAGCGAGAGGTGCCGAGGCTCTGGCGGCGGCAGCGTGTGGTGGCGGAGCGTGGTGTGTCGAACGGAAGCTGGCGGCGGCCTGTGCGCGCCTGGCGCGCTGACCTATATCCACAGGTTGGCGCGCCGCGTGGCGCCCGCGCCTGCGTGGCCTATTTCCGTCGGCGCTCTTGCAACCGTCACCTTGCGGCCAGCATGCTGCGCCTAGTCTGCTAGCGGGCCGTCGCCGCCTATCCAGTGACGTCACTCCGCCGTCCACCTTACTTCATGCAGACATTGACAGAGAGGTTGTAACAATGGAAAATTGTACTGAAATGCAGGAGGATCTGCAGCGAATTGACGCATGGTGCAGAGAATGGCAACTGAATCTCAATGTAGACAAGTGTAATGTGCTGCGAATACATAGAAAGATAGATCCTTTATCATTTAGGTACAAAATAGCAGGTCAACAACTGGAAGCAATTAATTCCATAAATTATCTGGGAGTACGCATTAGGAGTGATTTAAAACGGAATGATCACATAAAGTTGATCGTCGGTAAAGCAGATGCCAGACTGAGATTCATTGGAAGGATCCTAAGGAAATGCAATCCGAAAACAAAGGAAGTAGGTTACAGTACGCTTGTTCGCCCACTGCTTGAATACTGCTCAGCAGTGTGGGATCCCTACCAGATAGGGTTGATAGAAGAGATAGAGAAGATACAACGGAGAGTAGCGCGCTTCGTTACAGGATCATTTACTAATCGCGAAAGCGTTACGGAGATGATAAACTCCAGTGGAAGACTCTGCAGGAGAGACGCTCAGTAGCTCGGTACGGGCTTTTGTTGAAGTTTCGAGAACATACCTTCACCGAAGAGTCAAGCAGTATATTGCTCCCTCCCACGTATATCTCGCGAAGAGACCATGAGGATAAAATCAGAGAAGCATACCGACAATCCTTCTTTCCACGAACAAAACGAGAATGGAATAGAAGAGAGAACGGATAGAGGTACTCAGGGTACCCTCCGCCACACACCGTCAGGTGGCTTGCGGAGTATGGATGGAGATGTAGATATCCGTAAAGTCGTGCAGTCAATGAGATGTAAACATGCAGTGCCCTTTGCCAGTACCATTAAGGAATAAAGCCTACACCTACATACCTGCTCCGCAAGCCACCACGTGCTGCACGGCGGAGCGTGCCTTGTTCTACTACCAAAATGGTTCAAATGGCTCTGAGCACTATGGGACTTAACTTCTGAGGTCATCAGTCCCCTAGAAGTTAGAACTACTTAAACCTAAGTAACCTAAGGACATAACACACATCCAAGCCCGAGGCAGGATTCGAACCTGCGACCGTAGAGGTCGCGCGGTTCCAGACTGTAGCGCCTAGAACCGCTCGGCCACCCCGGCCGGCCGTTCTACTACCAATCTAAGGAACTATTACAGATACATATGTCTTATTTTACACTGTTACCTCTAAGTATACTGCACCTGCTGAACCACCAAAACATCTCTACTAGTAACGATTTTTACTTGCAGAAGGAAAAGGGGACCTTTTTCTTTTTTAAAAAAAAAGTTGATCATAATTTTTGAAAAATCATTACTATCTAATTATTTGTCTGTATATTTTGATCCTGGTTCAGTAATCAGAAAAGGAGTGAAACTATACTTCATAAAAATTTCATATATCTATCTCTCAAAGGTTCTGAGATAATGGATCATCAATATTGCAAATTTAACACTGTGGGTATAGGACGTACGTACTCCTCTTAAGAAATATTAGCCGCGTAGCAGTTAGTGGCACCCCTGACTTCTCTCGAGACACGGCGCAGCAGGTGCAGAGTCGACTTCGTGCCAAGAACGGTTCCGGACCTTGGGCCTGTGCTCGGTCTTCAGACGCTGTGAAATATATTAAAGCCGTTTTGCAGACTGGCAAGTGAGGTTCGCAGCAACTGTGACTAATGCCCCGCTGCTCGCGCGACGTGCGTCCAACGGCAAGTTGTCAGCAGTCATTCGTGATATGAAGTACCAGGGCAGTTTCGATCTTCTCAGTCTTTGCTAGTAATGTGTGTTGCTGCTTTGCTTTTTTAAACGAGAGAAAATCGCGCTAAGATGTTACTAACTCTATAGCTGGATCACAATAACACAGTGACTGACAGCTACGTTAGTTCTCCAAAGGACAGCTACCATAGCAATAACCAATCGAAGCTCGACCTTAGTCGCAGCTTCCCTTCTGTCCACTTTTGTCATATCCGTCTTCTATCTTAGCTGCCAGTTTCCAGTCAAATCCTGACATGAGGTGCGATCCACAATACAATCGTTGCGATTTGTTCTTATACGTTTTCTCAGAGCGTTATATTTATTTTACGGAATGAGTGAAGCTAACTGTGAGATTGCTTAGGAAAGTGGTAAGCTAATTATGATCGTGTAAAGCGAACTCAATACTACACGTTAACGGGGAACGTGTGAACGTACTCGATACGGAATTGCAGAACAGCTGCTACTGATGTATCGCGCTTGCGCGTTATGGCTCAACTGTCAAACACTTTGTTAGCCTGATCTATGTGCACGAGGCATAGCGCTTGGAAACCGTTCTTTTACTGATCTGCGTGCCTATTACACTTACAAAGTCCACTGAAGATGCGATGCTCGTTCAAAGATGAAAAAACTAAATTTCTACTAACTTACTGTGGTTGTTCGAGGTATTTGAAACACGTAAATGAGATTAACATTATTTGATTGAAATTATCGTTGCAAATCTGTTTGGTTCCCATTGTTTAGGAAAACTGTGTATGATATCACAATGAAGTAGCTTCTACAAGTCGTATACAAGGTTATATCAACAAAAGTGTGCGTTGATATGACACTGTAAACAACACGTGCAAGTTACTTCATTGTGATGTAGTAAAATGTGCAGATACGCGTGTCTGTCCTGTTGACATCGCAGTGAAGGTTGTTATATAACAGCTTAAGTCTTGATGTGTAAGCTCTTACTTCTGAATGTACATTATCGAAGTAAGAACGCTACTGATAAGACAGTAGGCGGATTTTAGTATTACGTTTTTCAGTAGTAGTACTTAATAAAGAGCTTTTAGACTGAAATAAAATGTGCGTGCTGGTACTACATTATTGGACATTTGATTAATCATTCTTAGGAAGATCTGCTTTCTCTCATGTGCGCCCATTTTCGTGTAGAGTTCATTTAAAAATGTGTTATATTATTTAGCGAACACATTGAAAACTAAGAGAGAGTGTGTATCAGAATTTGATTAGAAAAGGGTATATTCAATGGTAGCGAATGTCCAGTAAGCACTTTATCGTCTCCTCTTTTATGCGCCGCGGCTGCATAGTCCAGGCCTATGTGTGACGCGCGATTGTGCTAATTCCACCATTAGGTGTGATGGAATGGGATATAGGCGGAGCCAGATCAACTCTCAGAACTATTCTGTTGGTGAAATAGTTCTTTGATACGGTTTTCTAGCCTCCCTTGACCTTCAAGTCAAGGCCAAAAAACAGTAGCGACTCCGAAACTATTCATAATGCCCCATAGCAGCCAGATTGCTGTCAGAAAAATTGCAAGAGGCGACCACTGGAATGGAAACACTGCAAACAGTCTCCGTTTAACCTCTAGCCGTTTCCTTACAACATGCTCAGGAATCTCGGCATTTAAAAAAGTCTCGGCATAAGATTTCAGAGATATCACACCAAAATTACACGCTTCAGCTTCCATGGAAAGAATTATGTTTACTCTCACGTTAATGAACCTCGCAATGTTCCTTGTTTCTTCGAGAAGCAGCTGCTACCTTAAAGGTATTAAGTACCTTACCTAATATCCGGTTGACTGAGCTAATGACGTACCGTCGCATTATCTGCTATACCTTAACTAATATCCGGTTGACTGAACTAATGACGTACCGTTGCATTATCTACTACTAAAGCAAAGCAAAACTGTAAAATCAAGCGCACTTGCACTTGAAAGACAAAGGTGGTTGTACGAAACTGAGAACGGCTGGTAAAGTTTCGCGTCCAAGTCGTGCCGAACTACCCTCCTCTTTCCATTAGTGTTCACGACTTACTGCTTATTTAAAGAATTTAGAATAGTTCCCGAAATGTGGCGAAAATTTTAGATCTCTTAGCTAGTCAGTACTGTGGATAGCTTGCTTCTCACCTATATTGGTACCATTTGAAACTAACATATGCCACGAAAAACATTGTCAACTCTTTTATGGAAAAGGAAGAACTCTGAAATTCGAGAAAAATATTAACTGCTCACTGGAAGCTTTCCCGAGTGTCACACTATGTTCTGATTTGGAAGTCCCGCCCCCTTCCCCCAAGATAGGAACATCTCTCAAAGCTCGCTGATGGTTACGATCGTCTCAGTAACAACGGCAGTCGCTCGTGCTGCAATAAATGAATGTAGTTTTAGACCGAGTCGATTAACTGCTTCTCTCTGGCTGCTTGAAAAAGACACGTGATCTACCTTAACAACTTCATCGGTTGGAGACGTGACAGGCTGTTTCCGTTTTACTCTAAACCATCCCGAAGTTGTCTGTTCCCCTTAATTTCTTCTGATTACCTCTTTCTAACCTTCCCTGGAGCTGTTTGCTCAGAATCCAATTGTCCATAAATTTTTCTGCACGTTTTGATTAACGAGCACTCGCCACTAGTGTTTCTAGTCCGTAAGTGTTTACTGATAGAGCACAACAAGTTTATACATTTGCATTTTCAGATTCATAGTAATATTCATGCTGGTTAGTATGAATTAAAGTATCCCTGAAAGCTGCCCAAGTCAGTTCTGTCATTCTTGGAATTTCTGCGGTTTAGTTTGACTTCTCCTAGCTGGATTTTGTGGCCTTGGTAGATGTGTTCGAAGATGAGTTTCGTAGTTTCGTTATCAGTTCTGAGTGGTTGGATGTCCGAACTTGGAAGTTCAATTTTTCAAACACTCATCTCTAAACCTATCGCTGCATATGCAACATTCAATTTAAATCCTCACTTATGAGCACTTAAATCTGAGGTGTGCTGGTACTGCATCGAATACATCTTAAGACGCAAGAGTAAAGTACTTGAGAGGTATCAAATCCCACCTGAAAAACTCATTTTCGTAGTGGGACTTAGCCATTTATAAGGCCTTCGTCTAGTGGTATCACCAGCGCTGTATTCTCGTAAATGTATTTCAAGAACTTGTAATTGTCCCTTGCATTTCTAACGGCTTTTTGATTTCCAGTCTCTCTGTAAATGAAATCCATTATGACTATGTATGTAAAGTAGATGAACGTTAATGTTGTATTTAATGTTTTTTCAAAAGAGAAATCAGATGCACAAGTCATGAGCAACAGTTGAGAAATCTTTGAGAAACAGTGATTGATCGAATGCTTGATAAAAGTAGAGATGTTCGGAGGTTCACTGGGATAGGTCTTGGGTCAGAATGGAAGAGGTTACGGTTCATAATTTCGTCAACGACGTGGTCGTTAGAGACGAAGGAGCATTTTGGATTGGGCAGATAGGGGGGAAGGAAATAGGCTGCGCCCTTTCCTGAGCGGCCATTCCGTCATCTGCCACAGGCGGTTTAGGGAAATGATGTAAAGCCAAAACTGGTAGGCCGAATTGTGATTTGAACCTTCCTGCTCGCGAACGTGATTCCAGCCAGATGGTTTTTGATACGTGACGTAAGGTTTTTTTTTAGATTGTTGTTCTCAAGATTTTCCATGACAGTTGTTGTAGGGTGTGTGTCTCCGTAGCTCAGCTTGCAGCGTATGTGGCAGCGGGCTCCATTCCCAGTACTACTAGGGTTTCTTTTCCTTGGTGGGAGGACTGGAACTGGGTGCATTCAGCCTGGGGGAACTACTTGAATTAGATGTGCTGGCTTCGAGGTCGAGAAAGCCGAGAACGGCCGGGAGTGCGGTGTGCTGACCTCACGCTCTTTATTGCCGCATACGAATGACGTCGTTAGCAGAGGATGGCATAGTGGTTAGTCGTTCCCGATTGGCCCGTTTGGGCGGAACGCAGAGCTTTGTTCTTTTCCTTTTTTTCCTTGAAAGGTCGTAACCTCAAAATATTTTTCGTTTTCGTCCCGTATATGGCCCTTACTTTCCTCTAAAGCTCGTGATAAAGTGGTATGGGGATGGCTGGGCCAAGTTATTCCTACGTGACCTTGCCAAGTCGTTACGACGTTACCAACTGGGTAACCAGCTCCAGGCCGCGGTCCGTCTACTGAGAAATGATTTGTCTCGCGTCTCCGCGGCGGACGAGCGCGCCTCTCGCGAGTCGCGCAACTTCCGGCAATTACCGCGATATTCAGGTGTGCGCAGGCGGGCCGTGCCAAGAAACGCGGCGGTCGTTAGGAGAGCGGCGGGCAGCTGTCGAGCTGACGGTGGTGCGGCCCGGCCCGGCCGACGCTTTGGCTGCGTCTTGTGCCAAACAGCGCCGAGCGCCAGGAATAGACCCTCGGACGGTACAGTCCTCGCCGCTACGGGGGCTCCCCTCAGGCGTCTGGCATCGCCTGCTCTGCTCCGGCCCGATCTGGCGAATTACCCGTGTCCGGCCTCGAAGGCGCTGTTTGCTTACTCCCGACGTTAAGCTTCCAGCCACCGAGCCTCCGGAGTGGAAACAAACTGCAAGTGAAGGGGATCAATAAAGACGAGCAAGGCAGTAGGGCGAAAAGAAAGTAGCGACAACGGGACAGGGAGAAACCGAAAGGCGGCAAAATAAACAAAGGGTGTTGTATGTGAGGGAAGCAATCGAGTGTTTAGAGGCAATCGAGAAAGTGAAGAGAAATACGAGGGTCAGTCAAAAAGTAATGCCTCCTATTTTTTTTTCTACGTTTAATTGTCAGAAAAATTTAAATGCAATTACATAGGTTGAAAACCACAACATTGAGGATCATTTTGCCATTTTTCAATGTAATCTCCGCCCATCTCTACAGTTGTGGTCCATCTTTGAACAAGGGCATGTATCCCAGCACGGTAAAAATCACAGCTCTGCTTCCTAAGCCATTGACGCACGGATGTTTTGACGGCCTCCTCATCTTCAAAATGAATCCCACGATGAGCTTCTTTTAGTGGCCCGAACAGATGGAAGTCTGATGGTGCCAAGTCAGGGCTGTATGGGGGATGAGGCAAAACTTCCCATCCAATTTTGACAATCTCGTCAGAGGTGTGACGACTGGTGTGTGGTCTTGCATTGTCATGCAAAGGAAGAACATCTGCCATTGATTTTGTTGGGCGAACTCGCTGAAGACGTGCTTTAAGTTTTTTGAGGGTTGTGACGTATTGAACAGAATTTATTGTGCATCCCTGCTCCAAAAAATCAACCAGAATCACACCCTCTGTATCCCAGAAAACTGTTGCCATAACTTTCCCTGCCGATCGCACAGTTTTGAATTTTTTCTTCCTCGGCGAGCTTGTGTGACGCCACTCCATTGACTGCCTCTTTGATTCGGGTTCAAAAAAATGCACCCATGTTTCGTCCCCGGTCACAATTTTTTTCAGAAACTCATCTCCCTCCAAACGGAAGCGCTGCAAGTATTGGGAGGCTATTGTTTTCCTTGCCTCTTTATTCTGATCGGTTAACATTCTTGGAACCCACCGTGCACAAACTTTTGAGTACCCCAATTGTTTAATAATCGTCATCACACTGCCTTTACTAAGAGAAATAATGCGACACACTTCATCTGCAGTCACCCAACGGTCACCACGAATGATGTCATCAACTTGCTGAATGTTGTGTGGAGTCACTGCACTCACCGGCCTGCCGCTCCGCTTTTCGTCAGTCAACGGTGTTTGCCCTTCAGCTTCCTTACAACGACGAACCCATCGTCTAACAGTTCTGACATCCATTGTCACAACACCATACACCTTCTTCAGTCTTTCATGAATGCGTATGGGCGTTTCACCTTCTGCATTCAAGAATTCAATCACACAACGCTGTCTCAAACGAACATCGATGTCGGCCATCTTACAAACTTCTGCTGTGCTGCCACCTGTTGACACAGAAAGTTACTACTGCAGTGGATTGCAGAGGAAGGTTTGAGGAATGGCGCCAAATTCAAATTTTTCACTTAACTTAATTTTTTTAAGTAGAAAAAAAATGGGAGGCATTACTTTTTGACCGACCCTCGTACAAAGACAAGTAGGGCGGGATGCCTCCATGCATACTCCGGAACCTACGTTACAGTATGTGGCAGAGGGTACTCCTTGCCACAAATGGACTACGATGTCATCTTTTATCGTATGTTATAATGTTTTGTACATTTTAATACTTACATTTTAGTTTCAGTGTTCAAGTTATTAATATAATTTTATCCATATTTCTCAGCTTCAAACGTGACTGTATTCAGTGCACTGAAAGTATGAATTAAAAAACGCCATCAGACACGATTTTCGTGTACTTAATGAAACACGAAAAGCTGAATTCATGCTTCCAGGTTATTAATATGCGCATCAGTCATAAGAAGCCTTTATTCGGAGGATAGCGATACAGTGTTCATATGAAATGAGCCCGCCATCCGTTGTAACATTATATGCACTTTGCTCATCGAGCTACTATCGCTTCCTCGAGACACTATCGCTGCCCCCCTCCCCCCCCCCCCTTCTCCCATTTCTTCTTCCATTCGCTAACGGTGCAGAGACAGAACGATTATCAGCAGAACTATTATCCGCATTGGATCGAATTTCTCTGATATTTCTGCAGCTGCCACTTCGCGAGATGTATCTTGGATGAAGTGATTTGATGCCTGATTCTTCGTCACACGTGTGCTCCTGAAATTTTAACAGTAAACCTCTCCGCCATGCACTACGCCTCCCTTTTAGCGCCTGCCGCGGGAATTTGACAATAACTGCCGTGATGCTCTCGCATTTACTTAACGAACTCGTTACGAAACTCATTCCTCTTCTTTTTAAACTCTGCGTATGTTATTAATTAATCTGTAGTAAGGTTGTCTCAGGACTGAAGACCACAACAACAACAACAACAAGGTTCCCAATCTCACCAGTTCAGAATAATGGGTCGTAAGGATGTTTTGTTAGCTATCTCTTCCATGGATGAGTTAACTTTCTGTCACATTGTTCGGTGAATCTCTTCATCAGACATGCTACACCTAGTTTTATGTGGTCGTTCCACTTCGGGGCGCTGCGGACCGACACTGCTAGAAATTTTATGGGTGTTAACGGTTTCCAGTGATTTTATCGCCTAGAGTATAATTGCAGCTCGAATAGGTCTTTATTCCCATGTACGATAACACCGTACGATACTTAAGGAGGAGTATAAGGGGTCAGTATCTGCAGTAGGCGGCGATCGTCTGCAAATCTTTCTGCATTTCGCTACAATTTTGTGGCGTTGCGACTTTCCTGTATACATCATAATCCAATAACAGAATTCCAGAGTTTCTGACGCTATTCGCCACATCATTTATATATGCGGTATGTAATTTAAAACTGCAGCCAGCCTTAAGCATTGTTTATAAAGTTTCTTCAGAACAAATCTTGACCAGTTTCGGATATATTGAAAATTCCACTTCAGGTGACTTAGAGATTTTCCTGTTTTCGTGCTGGCGCCCCATTTTGTAGTCGTTATTGGCATTTTTCGTTGAAAATTTGGTAAACTTATGGGAAATACTTTTTTCTTTCTTTTTCGACATTCAAAGAAACATAGATGAAATGATTTTAAAGTCATTAAAACATGAAATGTGGCGCAACCTCATGCCTTGTTTATTTCCATGTGACGAATTCATCATCTACTTGTGTGATAGATATTAAAATTAATACATTTTGTCACGTGCACAGCGTGAGTGCTGTTAAACTCTCAGGAAACTACTTCAACACTCGCCGTTTCAAGTTATGTGGTAGCACAAACGCTCAACATGTACAGAACGTGGCCCAGCTTCAGGTATGTAACAAAAGCTATATTTTCAAAGACATTAGAGTAGTAAAGCTGATAAGTTACAGACACTGTATAGAGTATATGGGAACAATAAAATACGTCTTTGCTAGAGCGACGAAATTGATTTAAAGGGGGAAAAAAGAAAAAAAATACGTAAAATAAATTCTAATGTGGTATTTTATTGGATGGTTAGGATTACGAAAGGTTAGTAGATGTGCTCTAATAGATCTTATGTGTGTTCTATTAGGTTATTAAGTATTTGCACATTGAATACAACAAATCTTGAACAAGAGTATTAGATGGCTAACACTTTGTAAAGTACTAAAGCACAATAAAATGTGTTTCTTTTTCTCTTGCTGTTGCAGTTACAAAGTTGAGTATAAAATGGCTCTGAGCACTATGGGATTTAACATCTGAGGTCATCAGTCCCCTAGAACTTAGAACTATTTAAACCTAACTAACCTAAGGACATCACAGACATCCATGCCCGAGGCAGTGTTCGAACCTGCGACCGTAGCGAGTTGAGTATAACCTTCGAATCTAAATTTCCATTCTATATTATTAATAGTTTGATGCTACATTTTACTGATGCGCCAGTTGTAATGCAACAGATGTGCTATAATGTTTGTGCATTTGGTTGCTGTTTTAAATCATAAACATTGTAACTGACTTACAGCCACAGCTCTTATCGTGTCTACTTTCGACGTGATGGAACAACAACCTTACAACATTCACTTGCGGTATCCTGAAATTACTTTAGTGTCTAACGATAGGTGTATACAGAAGCAAAATAGACCATGTCCAAGCAGGTGATGTAAGAGAGACGTGAGAGCTGGACAAATAAACTGGGAAGTACCTTGAAACCAGTGTACTAATTTCCAATCGAAAGCGATAGCTAAAGGCGAATGAAGGCTGTGTTCTTGAACGAATTTTGGAGGATAAAGAAAGATGAGTGAACTGGAGTGAAAAGCTCGTAATGAAAAAATGGAACTAAGGTGAAAAGACTAAATCCACTGCTCTCACCTTAGATTACTAAAGGGTTTCCCAAACTGTTAATAATATGGCATTTTCTTATCTTTTTAAAAAGTGTTAATATATTTTCTGTTGTTATTTGGAGTAATCACTGAATGAAACAAGTTTTCCTCGCTTTCTAAAATTTTTCTTGGTTTTATTAACCTTCAAAATAACAAGCTGTACTGTCAAAGTACCAGTATTCCCTGAGTGTTTCGTCTGAGGAAAAGTTTGGGAACCCCCGAATGGTTCATGTAAATAACCGTTCATCGGAATCTTCTTTTAGTAATGTTTAGGTAACTAGCGTTATCCTTTTGCCTTACCAATTTGTGTGTTTACCTCTCTCAGTGGCGTTATCGAACGAAATTATGCGTTGTTGACTGACTCGGCCCTTGAAGTCTACCACGAAGTTTAGTATGTTTGTTTACTTAGTGATTGTAATTGAAAACGGGGATTGCAATCGAACAAGGTATGTTGGACCGAAAAACTAGTTCATGGTGTACAACTGTTGCCGGATTAACGACCTCGGGCGACCTAGAGTGGTGTCTGTAGTAAACAGGAGCGACTTGGACGGGGTTTGTTAATATCTCACCTCTATTTTTGTCTTTGGCAGCGCTTCGAGAGCAAGGTGTTCGGCCGAGAGTGTTCGGACGGGCGTCCCCGTGCAACACACGGAAAGTCCGACAGGGTCTTTTCAAACGCAGCGCGCCGAGCACATCGGGGAGGACGCGCGCTGCTGTCGGGGAGGCGGCGACGCCGCGCGCCGCGACGCAGCGGGAGAGGGACAGGGGTGGGGAGGGGAGGGGCGGGTGCCGGCCTGGAGAGGGGGGGCGGCCACGGCCCGCGCCTTGTAAGGCAGCAAGCGACTTGAGAAGGCTGTGCCCGAGCCTGCGCCACGGCCAGGCTAGCAGCGAGCGCCAGCGGCAAGCTGTCTGCCGCGGCGCGCCGCGCCGCGCTTCCTCTTCCGAACCCTGCGCTAACTGCGCCTCCGGTTTCAGCGTGTCCGAGAACTCCCCGTACCTCCAAGTCAAAACACACATAAAACCGTGACATCAGTGGATTATGTACATGTGCAGTCCCGCCTGCGCATCCATTCGAGTCCACGCTCCCTGATGTCTTGCGAAGCGTCTTAGGAGTTCCTAAACGAAAGGCTTCAGCAATATTTCCACGCAGTTCTTTCTTAGTCGGTAGCAACGTTGAGCAACACGGTATGATGAGTTGTCTCACGTGACGTGATCCGGCCGTCGTTGTGGCCATTGCAGTGGATCTGAAAATGTTGCTGAACCACACCCAACCCAGCGTCTTGGAAATTATACATCAAGGAACTGTCGCACCTGAGCAGCGAAGTCCTTTCTGCTGTGATTCCCATGTCTTACAGCTGAAGTTCTAATGAGTACAAATAAGAATTTCTATTCGTGTACCTTTCAATAAATATATGGTCCGAACAGCGAGACACGACATTTAGAAGCTGACTGAGTGCAAGGCACACATTTCCTCTAGAGATTTCTCATATCCATTACCCGGCCTGTCTTTGACAGTGCCTGAAACAAAAGCACGTTTCTGCCAAACAAGCAGAGTTGCCTTACGAGATGGGCCTTGCAAAAGCAGAGATGCCAGTAAAACAACTATTTATTCTCCCAATTGTACAAAGTCCAAGGTGGTACTGGAACTTCTTTGTCACCCTGCACTATATACTCCGCAAACCACAGCACAGTGCAGTCCACGGGGCACTTGTAGCCAGCTCGCTCTGTTAGTTTGCGGGGCCCTGAAGGCAATGGATACCAGCGTCCATATTGGTGCCGTATTCCGTGACTTTCGGAAGGTGTTTGATATAATTCCACACTGTCGCCTAATGAATCAATTACGACAGTAAGGAATAACAGGCTGGCTGTGATTGGATTGAAGTCTTTTTAGCAAACAGAACAGAGCATGTCATCATTCATAACGGAGAGAAATCTTCAGATGTAAAAGTAATTTCGGGCCTACTGCAAGGGAATGTTGTACTACTATTAGTTTTCACAACATACAATATGTAAATGACTATAAACAAAATATAAGTTTCTGCATAGAAGCAATGGTAAGATTCTTCATCGTACGGTTGCACGATTGCCGGGCACTCATTGGAAAGAGTCACATTCATTGATTATCTGAAAGGCAGATACCGGACTGCAATTCACCTTAACAATCTTCGGGAGGACGTAGCTTGCAAGAGCGTCGTTCGAGCGATACTTGGATTATTTCTTGTCAGTCTGTGTTCCTTAGCAGAAGGATCAATAGCGGAAATACAGAAGAAAGAAGAGCAGCTTGTTTCCTCACAGATTCGATTAGTAAGCACGTAAGCGCCGCGAAAATGCTAAACCAACTCCAGCGGCAGAAGCGACTATTAAAATTCCGCGATCAAACGTTCCTGGATAAATTAACCAATATATTTTATCTCGCGGATTGACCATACTAGTAAAATGAGAGGGATTGGAGTTTGCATGGACGTTTGCCACCAAATTTCCCCGGCGCACTTCTTTCGTGACTGGACCAGGAAAGGGGGAAGTCACAGTGGTACACGAAGTACCCTTCGCCACAGACATGGGATGCAGATTATAGGTGTAGACATGCTACCATTGATAAGCATTCCCTTTCCAGTTACATTAGCAAATGCAGAGAGGGAAAAAATGATTGTTGAAATTCCTTTCAACGAGCCTATGTCTCCCTTATTTTATCTTTACTGTCGCCATGAAAACTCATATGGAGGCAGGAGAGTCGTGCTGGAGTCTGTCGCAAATGACGATGCTCTAAATTTTTTTCACCTCTTCTGTCTGCTTCACTAGTGGCATTTCTTATTGCTCCAAGACAGTTACCGCAGCGGAAATAAATCCAAAATTTGATTTTGTGTACCAAAGTTTGTCTGAAATTTCAGCGTTAGTCTTTAACTCTTGGGCTAGTTCAGTTGAAGTGGCACGAATCAATGAAGTCTTTCACAACGCTAAAGTTCGGGCAGTAATAGCTGCAGACATTAACCCAAGACCCCCATCTTGTCTAAAAGAAAGATGGAAACGTCTGAAACTAATAACTTAATGTTGTAACACGTGAAGGGGTTTTCAAAAATACCTTTGTGACAAACCAAATCAATTTGTCAGCATCACAGAATTTACTAAGAATCAGACTGCAGCTCAACGTGTGAGCTAAAGAATCACTTGCATCATTTTATGCTTCGTCTTTCGTGTCACCCTACTTTGGGGTACGTTAAATCAATCAATTTTTAACGTTGTGTGCCTTTCTATTAGCATTGTATTGTTTCATTCTTTGTGATTTTGCTTCCCTTCTTCTGAAATGCACATCAAACAATCAAGTTAGAAACTAAGCAGATCTTGGAGCAAGTAAATTGTTTCGTCGTATGCTTTTGGGCTCCCTCTTACCCATTTAGGAAGACATGAGTATATACCTACGTACAGTAGGTTATGCGGGAACTCTTTCCTTTCTCCTTCTTCAGAGATTTGTATTTTTCGTTACGTTTTCATTTTGACTTGGAACCTCTGTTTCTTGTCTCTGATAGTTTTTTTAAAAATATTTTGTGTGATTTAGGGTTCTCTTAAGTACTTCTCCGTTTCGTTGTTTTTTTTTATTGCAGAAGTAATCAAGAATCTATTTGGTCTCATTTCGAAGATGATGATGACGATAAAGTCCCATAGTCCTTGAGAGAGTGTAGGGGACGATGCGGGAGACCCGCACCACCGTACTAGGCAAGGTCCTAGTGGAGGTGGTTTGCCATTGACTTCCTCCGATCATAATGGGGATGAATGATGATGATGATGACGATGAAGACGACACAACAACACCCAGTCATCTCGAGGCAAATGACCTCAATGAAAATCAGTTCTTCTCCTCACTGTGTCTGAGAGGTTTTCGGTAGCATGGTAAAGGGTTTCATTTTTTATGTGGATTAGTTTCTTGTTGTGGAATCTGGGACCAATGATTTTTCTTAATACCCTCCATTCGTTGATCTCCAGTCTTTTAGTTGGGCCATGGTTGGTGATGTACAATGTTTCGGCTTCCGGTTTGATTACTGGATTGTAACGTCTTATTCTTGCATTGTATGAGCGGAACTTTTTGTTGTATGAGTTTGTGGTGAGTTGCAAGGCCAGTTCAGATTTAATTCTTCTAGATTCCATTGCTTTTTTTCTCTAGAGCATTCCAGCTGATCCATTCTAGAGATATTTGAATTTTTAACGATCTCTCCTTTTTGTTCTCCCACTTTAATGTTTTTTGATGGTTTTTTATGATTGTCATTATCTAGGTATTTCTAAAGGAGATTTTGAGACCTGGTTTTTCAGCTCAGATTCCACTATGGATCTTCGTGTTCCACTCTGACTACCGGTTTCTAGAACGCAGTTAAATAGCAATGGGGAGAGTCCATCTACTGGTACTGTGATTTTGTTGCCTAGGTTTAATTCCTTTAGTATAGAGATGAGGGATTCCCAGTCTGTTGAGTCGTATGCTTTCTGAAGGTAGAAGACAGTGGTAACATATGATTTTGCTCTTGATTTTTGATAGTTCGTGAGATTTTTTTTTACGTTTAGGATTTGTTTGGGCAGGATCTTCCTTTCCTGAAGCCCACTTGATATTCTTCAAGTTGATCGTCTAATTGGGTTTCTGCCCTGTTGAGTATGATTTCCTCT
Source organism: Schistocerca gregaria (assembly GCF_023897955.1). Lineage (NCBI taxonomy): Eukaryota > Metazoa > Arthropoda > Insecta > Orthoptera > Acrididae > Schistocerca > Schistocerca gregaria. The sequence goes on from NC_064924.1 coordinate 520,928,239, forward strand.
CAGAGAGGTCACAGTTCGTAGTGATAGACGGTAAATCTTCGAGTAGAACAGAAGTGATGTCTGGCGTTCCGCAAGGTAGTGTCATAGACCCTCTGCTGTTCCTGATTTGCGTAAATGATCTAGGTGATAATCTGAGCAGCCCCCTTAGATCGTTTTCAGATGACACTGTAATTTACCGTCTAGTAAAATCATCAGACGATCATTTCCAATTACAAAATAATCTAGAGAGAATTTCTGTCTGGTTCGAGAAGTGGCAATTGGCACTAAACAAAGAAAAGTGCGAGGTCATCCACATGAGTACTAAAAGAAATCCGATAAATTTTGGGTATACGATAAATCGCACTGCCAATTCGGCTAAATACCAAGGAATTACAATTACGAGCAACTTAAACTGGAAAGCCCACATAGATAATAGTGTGGGGATGGCGAAACAAAGACTGCGCTTTGTTGACAGAACACTTAGAGGATGCGACAAATCCACTAAAGACAGAGCCTACATTACACTTGTCCGTCCTCTGCTGGAACATTGCTGCTCGATGTGGGATCCTTACCAGATAGGATTGGCGGAGTATATCGAAAAGTACAAAGAAGGGCAGCTCGTTTCGTGTTATCGTGCAAGACGGGTGAGAGCTTCACTGATATGATACGCGAGTTGGGATGGCATTCACTGAAACAAAGACGGTTTTCTTTGCGGCGAGATCTATTTACGAAATTTCAATCACCAACTTTATCTTGCGAATGCGTAAATATTTTGTTGATACCCACCCACGTAGGGAGAAGTGATCATCATAATAAAATAAGAGAAATCAGAGCTCGAACGGAAAGATTTAGGTGTTCCTTTTTCACGCGCGCCATTCGAGAGTAAAATGGTAGAGAAGCAGCATGAAAATGATTCGATGAACCCTCTGCCAGGCACTTAAGTGTGAATTGCAGAGTAACCATATAGATGTAGATCTACAGAATAAATTGAACGCTACGCCTAGGAGTGAGATCCCTATGTACGTAGTTGTTGGGGTCAGTATTGGACCCTTTGTTATGCAATGGGTGGATGGATGAGAGCCATCTTTCATTCGTCTGGGTTTCTTTCACTTACCAAGATTTCTTCATACATGTTGTGTCTATGGCATTTTAGTTAACTTTTTGTTTCAAAGTTCAGCTGTGTTTTGGTTTTCGTCTGAGGCGTTATAGATTTTGAGATTTGAAATGACTGTTTATTTCCTAGGTGGAGGGTGATTCAGAGTTAGGGCTGGTAATTCATGACGTCTTCCTCACAGCTGAGAAGGTTTCCGAAGTACTCTCCCAATATTTTGCTATAATCCCTGTTGTTCTGGGCAATATTTCCGTTTTCGTCTTGATGCTTTAGGGTCGGTGGGCTGTGGTTACTTTTTTGTTTAGAAGTCTTATAGAAGTTCCTTGTGTTGTCTCTGATGAAGTCTTCGTTGATCTGAAAGAGGATTTGGTCTTAGTGTGCTTCTTTTATTTGTCTAATATTTTTGCTCAATATTTTCCTGTGTTTAAGAAGTTTTGTCTGTTGTGTTAATTTTTCTGTGATTACCACCATTTCCATAGTTTTCCTCGTAGTTCAAGGAGTCTGTCACATTCTTCTGCACCATTTTATTATATAATGCTTTTAGTGAATCGGTAGCTTTCACTATATCAGGCATAGCATCAGTTACTGTGAGTAATACATTGTCATGATTAATGCCTTCAAACCATATGACACCCACAGGTTTGTCAAACAAATTACTAATGGTGGAAAATTTACTCCTTGTAGATGGTCACAGTTTCTCAGAACCTTTTCTTCTGAAGCATCTTCTTTCGAAGTTCCCTCAGCGACATTTGCAATAAGTCTTCTCACAGGGTATGTGGTTTCATAAATTGATACTCATATTTTTCTACTTGCAGCACGTTGTCTGATTTGTTGCATTGTTTTTCGTACCTCCGGCTAATGTAGTGTTTTTTTAGTGTGGAAGAATCAGGGAAGAGATTTAAGTACGTATTTTTCTAAGAAATCACGAAATTTTGGATAGTTCAGTTTACTTAAGAGAATGTCAGCACAGGGGGAAACTGTACAAAGTTTTTCACAGAATGGTGAATAAGACTGGTGGGATTCCCGTAGAAGCATTTGCTATAGTGTTTCTCCATTTTCACTTTATTGATGTCAACGTTTGTGTTTTTCTGTAACCACATACTGGTAAACGTTAAATAACTTCTCTTATGTCGTATAGTTTACAATACAATATTTTACCATCAGCCGAAAATGTTTTCTCACCGTATTGAGACACGATCGGTTGTAATTTTACTTGAATACTTTGTCTCACTTGAGGTATTTTTTCTGAACTATGCTGCACACACTTCCAACTTTAAGAAGACTGAATAACACATTGAGACACTTTTTCTGCAGTCCAGTATCAAGAACGGCTTAATCAATTGCCTGATCATAGAGTAACAAAAGACTACACAAATTCGCTGTTGTGTAAGAGAATTCAAACGGAATGGGGGAGGGAGGTAGATATTTGCCATTTTCCAGGAAAGAAAATGAGACTCGCAGTTCTGAGAAATGTAACATGGACGAAAGAAACTGCATGAGAAGAGTTCTTCACGTCGTGAAAGAGTGCAAATAAAATGAATATGACCACTTACTTATTGAAATTGATAGGTTTCCACAAATATGACTTAACAAAGTACATTGATTCATTTAGTTTTCCCATTACAAGCATTTATATGTGTTGAAGGAACAAGTCAGGCTTACCAAAAAATATATGGTCTATTATAAAAGCCGCGCGGGGTAGGGGCGCCTTATCACGGCGCGTAAGGCTCACCGCGTCGGAGGTTCGAGTCCTCCCTCGGGTATGAGGGTGTATGTGTTGTCCACAGCGTAAGTTAGTTTAAAATTAGATTAACTAGTGTGTAGGCTTAGGAACCGATGTCCTCAGCAGTTTGGTCCCATAAGACCTTACCACAAATTTTCAAATTTATTATAAAAATGCTAGCCCTAGTAATGATTCTTCACTCGTAAGGAAAACGTAAACCGTTTTGTGTGCCAAGAAAGACGTTTTATATTCCAATAAATCAACATATCTGAGTTTTCAAAGGAAGAGGCAAGTTGCAGTTGCTATATTGTTACTATAGCGCCATTTGGAGAAACAGGAGTTAAAGATCGGTACATTGTCCAATTGTAGTGGTTATTGTTGTTGGTAAAGACGAGCGTCATGCAGACTGTGAAGCCATGAGAGTGTAGTTTCTATCACAGGTAGGCCTTAAAGGAGGAACATTGTCTGTAAAATGTCTCTAATGCGATGAAATGTGAGTTGTAATGTATGAGTGTTGTGGAGCATCATATTGCATGAGAATTACGTTCTAGCCTAGAGTACAACGATTGTCTGTCGTTGTAATCTCTTCGTCGAGCATGCGGATCTGCTCTTGAGTACAATAATATATATTACTTTTGGAAAAGTAGAGTGTATCGTGTTTTTGTTGAACAGGAAGATTGAGAGTAAAAAGGGAAAAGAAGAATTAGAAAGCTGATGCAGATACGGAATATAAAGACGAGTAGATGTTGAATACAATTTCTTTATCAAATAATTATCTAGACAGAATCTAATCTACTTTTAACGGCCTCATGTTTCTGTCCTTCGAACAAACTAGTGCTTGTTTCTTGATGGGAAACAAGCAGAGGACGGCAAGAAATATTATTAAAAACTTTGTCTCAGCCGTGGCAGGAGATACATTTTTTGTAATCATCTACCCGACGTAGGAACCCATCCCTCCCACCGCCTCCCTCCCCTTCCCCTCCCTCACCCCCCACCAATCCACGACAGTGTTTGTAAGCGTGAACTCGGCGGAAAAGTGGGCGAAATGCGTCTCCTAAGTGTGACCCGAGGAAGAGTGCATCTGCTGACCGTTCTTAAAATAAATTCTGTGACTAGAGCGCAAGCGCTCCTCTGCCACCTACATGCCAGTTCTTGACCGTCTTGGATGTCAACAAAGAGTTATACTCCACTAATGAACACGTATTTCATTTCCCCTCCTTTACCTCTTCTGCGTTCAGAATGTAGGCTTACATTTTATTAAGCCGTAGCATTAACTACTGAAGACTTAGCGTAGATTTGCTTCAAAACGGGACCACGTGTGAGGTAGGAAATGTAGTAATGATAATCCTATGGAATGTAATTTTTACAGCTTAGATGAAGCTATATTTCAGGATAGCATTGCTCTTCTACGGATGATCGTGCATAACCACATTGCTTTTTTCAGTTAGGGTGGAAGTTGAGCTGCTGGAGTTCTCTTGAAGTTGCTGATGGGAAAAGACTCAGTGTATACTTCCACCGTAAATTCGGTATATCTTCGGACTTACATTACAGAAGCATTTCTGAAGTATTCCGTCGGTACTTCGAGGGACATAGACAAATTAAAAACTGAAATACACAGGTCTGATGTTCTATTGTAAAATTTATTATGTTACTCGTTGCGAACCGGCTTTCGGCGCCATCCTGAGACACCTTGAACTGTGAAATAAATGTTACTGTGGAACATTAATACTTCGTATTTCAGTTTTTAATAATCACAGGAGCATACTACCGTAACTTTCTGACGAGTTGTTGTGGCTATACGTAGAGTTGCGCACTACCAAAACGACGGTTCAGTAGGTTGGTACACAACGTAAATGACGTAGTAAATGGTAGGATTACAGGTAGTATTGCTAGCAATGGCAGTGAAAGAAACATAAATGAATGTGTAAAAGAGAAACTGGGACCCAACGGCTTCCCTTTGTTTTTTATTTGTTTGTTTTGCACATAATTAGAACTGCACATCATTCAGTGTTAGTCCATTGTGTATTTTACATCCTTGCAGAATATAAATTGCATTTTGTAAGTAATAAAAATTAGTTGGTCGTGTAACTTCTGCGTTTGTATGTAACCAAAGCAATTACGTTTGATGGAAGTACAGTTTACGTACACAAACATAAAAATATAGGTAATTATTGTTGTTATTTTGTACTCAGTAGAACGTTCTTCCACATGTTCAAAGGCAAGAGTTTCCTGTCCTTATTGATAAATGCGAAAGTTGTTTATGAATAACAGAAACATATTTTATGTAAGTTCGTTTTGTTTCGCAGTTTTTTCATCTTTTTGTTGAGAAAATTGCGTTTTGTAGAATATATGATAAGTCTGTATTGTTTCCTTTATTTTTACTACAACATCCCTCTGTTTCATGTTACAAATCAGCAATTTTCGAATAAAACCTGAATTAAATATTGACAGTTTCAGTTTTGCTATAAATCCTGTTTATTATTAAGTAATGGACAGGAGGATAACTATGTAGAACAAAAATGATCCTTAGGTTACCCAGCTCTTTATACATATTCACTCAGTTTGCAGACAATTCACCGCTTCTGGTTTTAAGAGAGATCTAATAAGACACTGATCACATAAGTAGAGAGATCGTTGTGAGGTAACGCCTCATAGGTATGCAACACACCTAACGTACAGATAGCCATAACTACCAAAGCTGCTAGTAAAACTACCACAGTCTGCGCTTACTTACGGTAGTGTACGGTAGCCTACGATAGTTTTACAACTCTAGCTAAGTGGTAGTGCACCAGGTCGTTGTGCACACGACACAATCAAACATGCTGCTTCTTTGGGCAATCAAATTTTGGTCCCTCCCCCCGTATTCTTCCGATATGGCACCCAATTACTTCCTGCGTTGCTTTGAAGATATTTCCAAAATGGCGTCGTAGTGATTTTGGTGGAAGTGGAGCATTTTGTGAACAGCGAAAATGTACATTTGTAGAACCAAAATCTGCGCAAAGTCTTCCGTCGTTGAGGATGATGTATCTAACGGAAGAGTGACTATGTAGAGGAGTTGCAGGGCTTTAATATAAATCTTTTTGTATTTCTCGTACATATTTCGTTCGGTATTGAATAATTCATGTGCAGTATCAGTTAGGGTCTTTCTTTGTATCTGATAGAATGCCGCCAACACGGCGTAATTACGCTGCAGAAGCTTTGTGAGAGTTACATAATCCTATGCCGAGTCTAAAGTCGTGACGGCCGTACGGTACTTCAAAATTGTATCAGTGGTCAATTTCCTATTCCGAAAGGCGCTCTGTTATTCCGTTTGTGGAAACGCGGCTTTTCATTTAAACGTTAACTTTGTCCCCTTTATTTTGTTTCGACATTCCTCGTTCTCTGCATGCATGTCCTCTCAGATTGAACTAGGGACAGAGTAATGACTGAGAATGTAGAATGCAAGGCAGCCGCTAACATGAACAAAACTGCTTATATTCGCTTTAGACTGCTCATATACCACAACTGATCCTGATCGAATTGTTATTCTTCTTAAAAATCGTGAAGAACTGCAGCAGCAACTCATGTGGACTTATTTCAGCATTATTTACGCAGTGATCCGTAAATTGGCACCTTTTAGTGTTTTGGACATCACAGAAGAGACATTGATTTGGTTATTGCACTGTCTGAAATTGCGGAAAAAGAAGATCTCTCGGTTGCAGTGATACATGTGCAAGAGGTATGTGGTAGCATGTACTTACAGGAGACGCTACACAGCAGTTCAATTGAGAGCATTACCGAGGCTCACATGCCAGGAAAAATTCAATTGTAGTGAGCCTTTATGTCGTCACGATAGCAGATTTGAGAAGGCAAAAGTAATTATTTGTGCTGCAATATTATTGCACACAGGGAATACAGTTGTTGCACGGTGGGTGCTAGGCGACATCCGATGATGACCGGGTCGTCATTTGGTTGGCCTGAAACGACTGAAAGTGTCCTCACTTATCACGTTAGAAAAAAAGGCTCTAAGGGGATCAACGTCCATATTGACGCTGAATCTTACGGTAAATGCGTATTTAAAATTACATATATTGTTTACACTGAAGAGACAAAAAGCCTCGTACACCTGTCTAATACCGTGTTGGGCCCCCGCGAGCACGCAGAAGTGCCGCAACACGTCGTGGCATGGATTCGACTAATGTCTGAAGTAGTGCCGGAGGGAATTGACGCCAAGAATCCTGCAGAGCTGCCCATAAAACAGTAAGACTACGAGGGGGTGGAGATTTCTGCTGAACAGCACGTTGAAAGACATTCCAGATATGCTAAATAATTTTCATGTCTGGGGAGTCTGGTGGCTAGCGGAAGTGTTTAAACTCAGAAGAGTGTTGCTTGAACCACGCTGCAGCAATTCTGAATGTGTGGAGTATCGCATTGTCCTGCTGGAATTGCCAAGCCCGTCGGAATGCACAATGGACGTGAATGGATGCAGGTGATCAGACAAGATGCTTACATACGTGTCACCTGTCAGAGTCGTATCTAGACGTATTAGAGGGCCCATATCACTCCAACTGCACACGCCGTCCACCATTAAAGAGCCCTCACCAGCTTGAACAGTCCCCTGTTAATGTGCTGGGTCCATGGATTCCTGAGGTTCTCTCCATACTCGTATACATCCATCTGCTCGATATAATTTACTGTGCGGCTGGTTCCGGCAGAGGTTCGAGTCCTCCCTCGGGCATGGGTGTGTGTGTTTGTCCTTAGGATAATTTAGGTTAAGTAGTGTGTAAGCTTAGGGACTGATGACCTTAGCAGTTAAGTCCCATAAGAATTCACACACATATGAACATTTTTGATATAATTTGAAACGAGACTCGTTCGACCAGGTAACATGTTTTTAGTCAACAGTCCGACGTCGGTGTTGACGGTCCCAGGTGAGATTTAAAGCTTTGTGTCGTGCAGCCATCAAGGGTACACGAATGGCCCTTCGGCTCCGAAAGCTCGTTTCGTTGGATGGTTTGCATGCTGACACTCGTTGATGACTCAACACCGAAATCTGCAGCAATTTGCGGAAGGACTGCTCTTCTGTCACGTCGAACGATTCTCTTCAGTCGTCGTTTGACCCGTTCTTGTAGGATCTTTTTCCAGCCGCAGCGATGTCGGAGATCTGATCTTTTACCAGATTGCTGATATTCACTGTACGCTCTTGAAATGGTCGCACGTGAAAATCCGTATTGCATCGCTATCCCGGAAATTCTGTGTCCCATCGCTCGTGCACCGAGTATAACACCACTTTCAAACTCAGTTAAATCTTGATAATCTGCCGTTGTAGCACCAGTAACCGATCTAACAACTGCGTAAGACACTTGTCGTCTTATACAGACGTTACCGGCCGCAGCGCTGTATTCTGCCTGTTTACATATCTCTGTATTTGAATATGCATGACTATACCAGTTTCTTTGGCGTTTCAGTGAAGATTCGAGGAATAAGAAATTTTTTAATAAAAGGACCATATTTGTACTGATCGGACCGTAGCTGCAGCACTCCAAAGCTGCTGGAAACACAGGAAAATGGCACAAATCTAAATAGCTCAGCTAAACTTTTTAAATGCAGTATACTACAAAAGTAAAATCTAACTTAAACTCTCTCTCTCTCTCTCTCTCTCTCTCTCTCACACACACACACACACACACACACACACACACACACACACACACACACACACACACACCACACACACACACACACACACATACACATACATTCCCGAGGGAGGACTCGAACCTCCGACGAGGGAAGCTGCGCGAACCGTGGCAAGGCGCCCAAGACTGCGCAGTTACACGGCGTGGTTGTGAGGAAGGAAATAGGGATAGTTATTACGGTTACGATTAACCACTGCCATTTATTGTTTCCTAGTAGCAGGTATCACGTGTGATATGGAGATCAGTCAATCATTAAAATTACAGTCCAAAACATCTAGATCATCAGTTATTGCAACTGCAAATTTTTACCAAGAAAGCAGCAGATGCAGGATTTCATGCTTTTGGAATTCAAAAAGAGCATACACTACCTACAGGTGAAATTGTTTTCCTTGTATAGGGTCGAACTACCAATGTCAGTTATGGATTGATGATTTTGTGAAACAGTAACTGACAAGATATTCTTTACCGATTTTAATGGTTATATTCTCCGCTTTACTACGTTAGTGTAACGTATTCCATTTTAATACATTGTCTTAAATCCTACGTCCCATGCCACAGATCTAATGTGACTTGAAATATGTTACAGTAATCTGGCTGCTGACGTCGTAGCTGATGCTGACAGCATCAGTTTGATTGATGAAAAAGGAAACCACTTGGTCTTGTAGGGGCAATCAATTGAAGATAGCCTCAAATAAAAGTGAAGTAAATCATCATTTCCGCAATAGCTTTCAGTTATGATAAATATCTGCATTTGACTCTATACTACCAGTAGTATTCACTGTTTGTCGCAGTTGTCAATCCCACGCGTGAAGAACATCCTGTGAATTAAAATGAAAAATTGTTTGTATGTGCGGGTACGCCACCAGTAAAACGTCTGTATACACGTGCATGTGCTGGAAAATATGTATTCATCACCGCTACGCACGGAAAAGTGAATCGGCTAAGGGAAATGGGCAGACTCTCACTAGACATTCTTCACAGTTTACGTACATCTCTTGTCAGTGAAAACTAGACAATTTTTTTTCATTAGGTTAACATGTCAGTAACAATTATACAGAATGATATTCCCAATTAAACGGCACCAATTGACATTTGGCTTCCAACAGTCTCGAGTAATGTGAGGAACAAACTATGGATTTTGAAACGAATAAATAAACATACACATATCCAAATCAAAAGTTTTCTTGCACCTCACAAATTTTAGTTTACACAGAAGTACCGTGCAGCAGTATACAGCAATGTAGTACCAATATGCGTGCAGTATGACAAGTCGAATGCTTTACGTATTATAATGTTTCGCGTGTTATTTAATTATATTCTTTGGAAAGTATACAGGGTGTTTCAGAAATAATGGTCAATATTCAAGGAGGTGACAATAATCATTCGAAACAAAAAAGTCAAGTAAACATGGGTCTCAAACGCATACATCAAGAGCTATGAGCAATTCTTTATCTTCGATACTGTGAAAGAAATCTCTTCTACTGCAAGCTCTTTGCTTTCCTTATTTTGGAAAATGATAGTATGGACTAAAGCACGAAAAAAAAAATCCAGCAAACATGTTCCCTGAAACGCATAACTTAAAATCTACGAGCACTTCTTCATCTTCGCTATTTTGAAACACAGCTCTTCTAATGAAAAAGTGCTCATAACTTGTAAGGTATGCATTTTCGTGCACATGTTTGCTGGACATTTTCTTCTTGTTTTGGTCCATACTGCCACTTCCCAAAATATGGAAAGCAAAAAGCTTGCAGTAGAAGAGATTTGTTTCACACTATCGAAGATCAAGAATTGCGCATAGCTGTTCAGATATGCGTTTTATACCCCTTGTTTACGTGACATTTTTGTTTCAGATGATTATTCCTGTTATATCCCTGAATATTGAACACCACTTTTGAAATACCCTGTATATGTGGTGGGTGGCTCATTTCATGACTAAGATGCATGTGACTCAAAATCTCCACTGAACCTAAGACAAAGCAGTCGAAATCCAATCAATGTTATCTATCAAGTGAAAGCAGTGTCAATGTGATTCACCAGCTGAAAGTGTCGGATGGACAACGAAATCGTTTATCACGTACCCTGCTTCAGGAGTCTTGGAACAAGTACTCAGTAATTTACAAAGAAAAGGACCTCAATGCGTGATCTGGGGCTTGTGGCGATGATGCTTGAGAGGGTGATGATAGTGGCGACGACGTCGGCGACCGCGAATGCGATGATGATGATGATGATGACGACAAAGGCGAGAGCGACAGGAAGGCTGACTATGACGACGGCAGTGAGAATGGCAACGACTATTTGAAGATACATGCGGAGGTGCGGTAACGATGCTGGCAGGATTGCAGTGGCGACGGCGGCAATTACGCGACAGCAAGGACGAAGATGTCGGCTTTCGTGTACTTGGGATTTGGTGATTTTCTACTTTACAGCTGTGCGTGAGGCAATACGAGAGATAATGTAATTGACATTTTTCGTGGTCGGCGTGGTCAGTTGCCGTGCCCCCAGAGTTGCTGTAGAGTCCGGGAAGGTGGGTCCCGCCGCGGCGGAGTGCAGCCGGCGCACCACGTGCAGGCGTCTATCTTTAGCGCGGTGCCGCCCTCTGCCCGGGACGGCGCCGCTGCCGGTGCCGCATGAATGGGACGGCGCAGGTAAACACGGCGGCCGCTCCGTCGCGGCGGATGCTCCCGCTGACGCCGCTGTCCGCACCTCTCGCCTCGCGCGCCCACCACCTGTTTCATCGCGCCGATGACGCCCGACCTTGACGTGCCTCGCCCCAGCTAGAGCGCAGCGCTTCGAACGAGACGCGGCCTGTTGGCTTTCCAGCCAATTGCGAGCCTGTGTATACCGTACCAAAAACTCGAAGGAAAAGCTATAAAAAAAGTGTCGTAGCACAATAGTCATCAAGTAACAGAAAACGCGATAGGAGCTCTTAATCACTGGCTCTTCGACAGACGTCGAAAGCGGAAGAGCATGAGTGGGCTCTCGTGCTAGGTTTCGCTCTTGCATTACATTAATACTTGTTCCATAGTTCATGAAGATGACGTTTCGTAACGAACGTGTCAGTTTGACATAAGTTTTCTTGCACAATATAATTAATCTTTTTTTTACAGTTACTACTTCATATTTAATAATTCATCTATTGAGTAAAGGGAGATGTCATTCAGAAATTCTTTTAATTTGCTTTTAATTGTTGATTGGTTACCTGTCAGACTTTCAATTCTATTTGGCAAATGACCAAAGATTTTTGTGGCAGCATAATTCACTCCTATAGCGGCTATAGAATGACCATGGCTCAACATGGCACAGTAACGCTTTTAGTGACCTCACGAGTCGCCGCCATCGTCAGAAAGAAAAATGTTTGTCACGCCCTTAAAGCGAGACGTATTTAATTTATTGGCTCACCGCGGCCCTATTGAGGAGTTTGCACAAGCAGTCCTTACTGAACCTAGCCTTTCTAAAGGGTGAATAAAATTGCGTTGTGCGCGAAGGCGACACGCTTACTTGACCATTCATTAGTAAATGGTCTAGAACTTGCTAATAACTCTCACATAGGGATCTGTTAAATATGTCTCTTGCCCATCATTCATAACATCGTCATCGTATTCAACACTTCGGCTTCAGGGAGACAGCAAAGCTTACATGAATGATACTTTTGACGATGCTAATTTTTGTTTCTTTCATCCGAATTTAGCAAAAATAAATAATAGAAAATTACGCATTGAGTAACCTTTGGCTCATCTGTAGTCTGAAGTCTGTTATTTAGTGATCACACAAGTAGCTACTGCTGCTGACGTACAAAATTTTCATCAACAACATAATGATTTTCTTCTCAAAACCTGAGTTGCAAAATTGCTTACATAAGCGAATTTTTGCGTGTCAAAGAATGCAGCAGTTTGTTGTATGACTCTCTGTTTACGACTCTTAAAAGAAAAATTAAATTATACCCACACAACAAATTAATTTGAATAAACACGTGATGTATCAGTGTCATAATACTTGATATCAAATATTAACGAAGTAACATTATTTATTTTCCTGCAGTATTCAGTGAGTTTGTTGACAACTGCAGCGTTGCAGCCATACGACTATATGCAGTACTGGAAACTGATTATTAATTTTCGTGATTTGCTACAGACATAGAACAGAATATCTGTTGCAAACGGATTAGCTGTTTTTGGAATAAATGCTTGTTGAACAAAAGCCTATAATAGCTCATGAGTTAAAACTAAATTCTCTCTGTATCCACGCCTGAATGTAGTCTGTCCAGCGTAATGCAGTTTCGCGGGCTGCATATGCTGCAGGGGCATCGTGGCTTCCAACGGGTAGCAAGCTTCGTTCTTTACACAAGTTCGCCAGTCAAGCAGTTTAATCAGGCATAGCTCCAGTTAGAAAATACACTCACTGCATATTACTAATTTAATTTAAAAATAACAAGTTATAATGTTATTAAGTAACTGGTAAATCAATAACCTTCCATTGAAAACACTCTTTGTTTATTTCCGACACCTTACACGTATTAATACTATGTGCAGTTTTACGTATAAGAATCTTATAATATAGCTTTACGGTCAACATACCGCCAAAGTTATTATTTAAAACACGCAGAGGTTTGTGGCGTTACTCATATTTTCAAATAGACAAGGTAGATTTTCGTTATAAAGCATATGTATTGTTTCTTTTTTTTTAGTTTTACACCAATATGACATCCTTATACAACCAAATATTTTTTCAGAAGTGTCAGTTAGTGTACCTTTTTACGTAGTTTATCCATATTATCTCAAATGGGATAGCTCTCCTGCAGCTTGATATTCGTTCACAACGTTCAGTTAGCAATGGTGTTTAGGTGTCTACATCCCTCTAGGATTTATTATTGCATAACTACGGCCAGGACTGCGCTTGCAGTTTGAGATACAGCGACATACATTTATAATCATTTTAGGAATGGTCTCGTCAGTGGTAATATATCCTATTCCAGATTTCCAGTTGATGCTATTTGTCCTTTCTGATGATGTGCGTGAGTGTCAAAAACAGAAGGTTAATCCACATTTGTAATACAGTTGTAACTCTTACATCTACCAAACGTTCACATAAAGTGAAATTCATATTCCTTGTTTGTCCATTTTCAGAGGCGAGGAAGGTTCGTTTAGTCGATTTCAGCACTGTGTTCTTCAGTTCGTAGATACCGCATTATTTCACTTCACACTGAACACCAAATTGTATGAAATTTCTGATAGCCGATTCGTGTTTTCATTACGTAACTCCACCACACTTGTTGCCATTTGCGAACTATTGAGCTGTCGCAGTCAATAGATGTCCGCAATAGAGAAAAACATTCAGACAGAACAGAAACCAGGCTGATTACAGCACCTTATCGTTGTACTGTGAATATCTCGTCAGACGTATGCGCTGTCGAAAAGAAAGCTTTTATAGCCTACCATACAAGAAGAATATATTAAAAACTAAAAAACAGGTCTTCCTCATATCCCAAAAGTCTTAGCTGGTGCAGTATAATTAAATGCATCCCTTTCAGAACTCGCCGTCTCAGAAAATATCAGTTAGTAACCTGTAAATACATTTTCTAATTCTACTCTCGAATAATCCATTTCGAGGGTATGATGAATCAACTTTGGTTATTCTTCATTGTATTAGATTTCCTTAGTTTCCAAATTTTTTTCATCCTTTTACACTGTTCTTCCCTTTCTTCTTGAGTCCACTCTCGTCTAGTTGTTTTCTTTCTGTCCTGAAATTCTTCCTTTTGAATTGCCTTTCTGAAATGTGTTCTGTTTTCTATTGTGTCTATTGTAATTCCAGCGTTTTCCATGTCCTTTACAGTCTCTATGAACCATTCGGGTCTTTTGAGTAATGTGAATATCCGCTTGGTTATTCTGTTGCTATCCATTCTGAATATATGTCCCAAAAACTGTAGTCTTCTGTTCCTCATTACACCAATTAGTTTTTCAGTTTTCAAGTAAAGCTCTCTGTTTGGTTTTAACCTGTAATTGATCATTATCGTTTCTTTAAGTTTCCAGTATTTCTTTTAAAATTATTCTTTCGACCTTCTCTAGTTGCACAAGATCTCCATTTCTTGTTAGTTTAAGTGTTTCTGCTGCATACAGAGCTTCAGGTCTGGCCACTGTTTGGTAGTGTCTTAATTTCGTGTTTCAGGACAATGATTTTTTGTTATAAACGTATTTGGTTATATGAAACACTCTTTCCATTTTGTGCACTCTAGTTTCTATATCTGTCTTTTATTTTGCATTGTATATTATCCGCTCTCCTAGGTATTTAAAGGGATCTGTTTTGTGTATAGTATTGTTGCAACTGCAATATTTTGAGGAGTGTCACAGATGTTTTTTATGAACATTGTTTTTTAAAGGATATTTGTAGCCCTACTTTGGCTGCTTGTTTTTGCAGTTCTCTTTCTTGTTCTTTGGCATTATCTAACGAATCTGTACTCAATGCCATGTCATCTACGAAGGCTAAATAGTCGATAGTGATCTTGTTTGGATTTTTTCCTAGTTGAATCCCTTTAGTATTTATGGCCTTCCTCCATTCTCGAACTACCTTCTCTAACACACAATTGAAAAGCAGAGATGAGAAACCATCTCCCTGTCGGACACGTGACTTTATTTCAAACGATTTTGAGAGCTCTCCCCTAAATTTTACTTTCGATTTTGTATCTGTCAAAGTTGCTTTAATTACTTCAGTTGTTTTATTATCGAGTCCAATTCTTTTAAGATATCAAGCTGTGTATTTCTGTCAGTTGAATCATAGGCTTTTTTTAAAATCCACAAAAGTAATTACATATTTTAAGTTCCTGATTTTCCTCGTTTCTTTTATGTTCTTTAAGTTTAATATTTGTTCTTCACATGACCTTCCCTTCCTAAATCCAGCCTGATGCTCTCCTACTTGTTTGTCAAGTATTTATTCTGCTCTTTTTAAAAGATCTTGGTCAAGATCTTACAGGTCACTGGTAAGTGGGAGATTCCCCTATAATTGCTAAGGCCTGTTTTCTTCCCTTTTTTATATAGTGGATGTATTAGTGCCAAGGTCCATTCTCGTGGTAAGCTGTGTGTTGTCCAGGTTTCTTTGAGTATTTCCGATAGACAATGTATCATGTTGTCACTAGGCTACTTCCATAGTTCAGCAACTACCTTATCCTCTCCAGGTGTTTTATTATTTTTAAGATCTTTTACGAATTATTTTATTTCTTCTGTGGTTGTGGGCTTTGAGTCCGGTGGTGTTGGGTTTACAGTATCGAAATTAAATTTTTCTTGTGGTGGATCATATATATGTAGTTCTGCAAAGTATACGGCAAGTATTCTACAGTTCTCTGTGCTATTACATGCAGTTTTCTACGTTTTTGGGTCCGTGAAAAATAGATTGGGTGGAGTGTATTTCTATAACGTACGTTTGAAGGTTTTGTTAAAGTCCCTAGCATTGTCCTGTTTGAAGTTGGAGTCTATTGATGCTAGTTGGTTTTCATGTATTGTAGTTTGATCTTTTTAAGGCCTTTCGATGCTTGCTTCCGGGCTTTTAGGGAGTTCCTGTTTTTATTTACATTCCATATGTTCCAAGCACGTTAGGATTAGTTCATCACACTCATCACTCCACAAGATATATTTCCATTTTACGATAAGGAGAATGGTTTCTTCTGCTGCTGTACTATGTCTTGATGTTGTTCCCATGGTTTAGGTGTTCTCTTTTCCCAAAGTGTCCTGAAATTATCTTCCTTAGTTAATTCCTGAGTGTCAATCTTTTTAGGTTGATATTGGCTCTTTCTTTTATATATTGGCCTAATATTGAATTTAACGATAGATAGATAGTGATCTGAATCTAAACCTGCACTCTTAGCATACCCATGCAGTTTGTTCCTAGGGAGTTTTTTGAAAAATTTAGATTTTTGAAGTATTTCATTTTCTCTGCGTAAACTAATAAGTCTTTCTCCATTTGTATTACTTCTTTTATGTGCAGGGAATTTTCCTACTATGAATCGGTGATGACGTTCTTTGCCGATTTGAGTATTAAAGTCTCCCTATAATATTATTGTGTTTTTGGATGAAATTTGGTCTAAGGTGTTTGACAGTTCCTGCCAAAAAAAATTCTGTTTGTTCTTTTGTATTCTTTCTCATTTGTTGGTGCATGTGTATTTACAATGGTATACACTTTGTTTATTGATTTGAAGGTTAATTTTGAAAGTTTTTCAGTGATACATTTAAATCTGCTATTGAGTTTGATGTATTTACGTTTACAATGAATCCTGTCCCAAATTGGGGTACATTCTTTATAACTTTTTTTCCTGGCCTCCCTTTGAAGATGCTGAATTCCTCTGAATCAAATGAATGTTTATCAGTATACCTTATTTCTTGGAGTGCTCTTATCATTATATTTTTCTGTTTTATAAAATTTATTAACGTTTTAAGTTTTCGTGTTTTTAGAAGTGAATTTACGTTGAAAGTTGCCAAATAGTTTATATTTTTTGTTTAATTTTTTTTGTTGCTTGCTTAAGGTAGGTTTCAGGATGCTCCGACTCATCCTTTGCACATTGCTGTAGGCCCCCAGAATCCAAATGCCTACTTTTAATTTCCTTAGAAATTGGAGATTGGTTACTCCCTGGGGTAAAATCTTTTATAAGGTGTGTATCAATAGTTGATTGTTTGTTGGGTTAGGGGAACAAGTCCCCTAAGGATTGTACTCGAGGTTGTTAGCTCCGAGGAACGGTTTTCAGCCGCAGCACTGGTGGACAGACGTATCACTTAGCCGCTTGTTTCAAGACAGACGCCAAGTGGGTTTTTTTCTTTGGTTGCCTCTTCCGCTAATCCCGCCGACCGGCAACTATTCCCTCCGCCTTCACTACCGTTGATGAGGTCTTCACTGTAGTCCTAGCAAGGTGCCCTTACAAAGTACTATCACCGGGGCCAGGTGAACCTTAATTTTTTTTAACGAGGTTATTACTCCTCCCCCTCCTCCTTCCTCACCTCTTGGGACAGGTACAGCGGAGTTATAAATACATTTTGTATGTCTACTATCAGTATTGCCAGCTTCATTATAAGCAACAACGGTAGTAGTAGTATTCACGTTATTTGTTGTTAATATTTTAATTCACATTGTCATTAGATACATTCAACAATTTTTAATTGTGTTACATCGCAGCTATTGTCATTTCTTAAGTAACTATTTCGTAAACAGAAACTGCATGTATGAAACCGTGGTTAGACGTGAGAGAGGCCCTTAAAGCTCAGAGCTGATCAGATTAAATAAATAAACATAGAAACGGCACAATTCGTTACGGGAGCGGCTGTGATGCTATAAAGACGTTGTACGCATGCTATTTACCTTCCTTCCTACCGTAGGTGTTTCTGCTGCTTTCACACATGAATGTACTGGGAATCCCCCTGGCAGCAACTTCAATTAGGAAAGAAAATAAATGAAATTACACTGTTAGGCTCTACTATTCTAGTTTGATTTCAAAAGACTGTACAAACACCCAGAACTCTGCGAGTTGTAGAACTCTTCAGTCTCACGCAATGTGTTTCACGTTAACATAAAATTATGTTATTGCTCCTTTGTTAAATTTCGTTTCGTAGCATCTCTGTCGTGACACTACACATGGAGTAGGAACATTTATGTAAGAGAAAGTGGGGGAACAGCTAACATTATTGTTTTGAAACATTCATAACAAGTGATTTAATATATGTAATATAGCTGTAGTTTCTGTACTGTTACTATACTAAATGAATTTACATGTAAAAAATAGTAGAATTAAATTAAGGTGCAAATACCACAAAGATAGGACGGCACACAATTTCCCACACCGCGGGCTAATCATTCGCAGTTGTTGGGGTACTGTGCGCTTGAGAAGGGAAATTCATATTGAATAAACACGAGTAAAAATAATCCCCACTCAAAAGTTTAAATTAGCAACGTTAACGAAACTGCGAACGAAGCCTGTGACGCAAGAGAGCGAGTGAATTTTGAAATCTCGTACGATACTTTTGGAGACTAATTTGAGGTTGTCTTCTGGCTTTATAGATTGCGAGTGTCCTGTATCAAATTGTTCCATTACTTTGGACATGACATCCTTCAATGGACTGCGCTCATCTTTGGTTCATAATTTGCTCTTATCTTAGTCACCAAAATTCTTTTACTTTTTCTCGTTATTCTGTGGTATGAGAAATGACATACCGTAGGAGTCGATAGCAACAGATATAATACATTAACAAGATGTAACGCAAGCCTTGGTGATGCGTAGAGTAGAATTTAAGTATCTTAATCGATACACGGTATCTAGTAAACAATTAACATCCTGAACGTACAGCTTGAGCCAGTTTTGACGCGGGTTTTCATTGTAGACTAGATACGGTGATCCATTAAGATACGTAATTCAACTTAACACATCACCATGACTTCTGTACCACTGATCTGATTATTTATCTATATATAAAGAAGTGCGTCCGTTTGTTGGTTTGTCATTCTTGCAAATCTACAGTTTTATTCCGATCTTGAGAAATTTTGCACACTTTACCAAGAAAAGACGAAGATCACTGTCTACATAAGGTTTCCTAATCTGACTTGAAACTTATTTTTATGTAATATGTAAAAGGATAAGGTTGTTACCATCTCTGTAAGTTTTTGGCCGATTTACTTCAAATTTCTTAATTCGATGAAACAAAGTATAAAATTATTGAAGAATTAAATGCCTAACAAACGAAATATATCGTGGTAAACATTGTAATTGCTCTCACGAGAATAAATTACAGCGGCAACATCCGCCTTGGATATAGTACCACCAGACGTCACTAGATCGTGGGACGAGCGAAAACTCGAGAAGTTGATAGAAACATAATCGCAAAGTATTATTTGTTGATTAGTTGCCCTTGTGACATACGACATATACAATATCCACAAAATCCACAGTACCCCAACTGTGACGTAAACTGCTCGAGCATCGCCCCACCTGAAACACTGAAAACTGAGCTGGAACAATAGAAAACGAATTATCCAAAAACATAAGGAGATTCTTATCGCAAAATAATTGGCGTAACGAATAGTGTTTTCATACATGGAAAAATATAGTGTGCGATAATTTGCTTCTAGAAATGAATTAAAAATGCTAATAGGCACAGGGCCTATCACTTTGTGTGGCAGATATTAAACATCCTGGGCAACGCCGGGCACTGCAGCTAACGGTGTATAACGGAACGCGCGTAGTAAGGAGTAGAAATAAAAGAATTTTGGCGATTAAGACAATCAAAATTCCGCGTGTGTGAGTGAAAAGTCGTACCGGAATGCCGGACCTGCCCAGGCGCTGTCACACATCCTTTAATACCCGATGTTAAATTTTAATTGCCCAACGGAATCACTATCTCAAAAATGACCCTAACATGGAATCTTAAGGTGGGGAATGGTGTAAAACCCCGCTGAATGACCATTCTTTACTAAATCGAAAAATAATAATAATGATAAATTGAAGAAACTGCAAGTTACTTCAAATTAAATAAAAATTAAATTAAACTGATGTAGTATTATATTAAAAACAATGACATAGCATAAGACTCAGATACGTGACTATTAGATCAAGTGATTGCAATAAAGGTTTGAAGCAATTGGGGGAAGGACTACCGTATCCTAGCTGCACGTTCAGTCACTGATACTAATGCAACCCACCAAATGTTTTAGTTACTCCAGTAGTTGACTGAATAATAAATGAAAACGATATAGCTCTGAAACGGGGATTAATGGTACTGTGGCAACCGTACTTCCCGTTTACAAACATCAATGCCCACCTATCACTGATGCTGATGCATACTCTCACCAATCTGCTGCAGCAGTAAGTTTGCTGTGCGCTGTCGCAGTGAAGAACAAGAACCTCGCTCTTCAGGACTCGGACACCGTGTAATCCTGTCCACCATCTCAGCCCAGAGCCCTCGACGTCTAAAACCAGCGACCGTTCAACTTCCACGTCCAAACCGAGAGCGAGTTTTCAAGCGTCCCCGCTCCCTACTCTGCTGTTTGCGCAGTTCCGGCCGCAACGTCCAATCAGGAAATGTTACTGTTTTCCGCGAATAGCTTAAAAACTGCCACTTTTAATAAATTGTCACCACAGAATGTCTCTAGTCACGGGCCAATCTGCGCATACTTTGTTCGCCAGTTTGCTCTAGAAATTCCCGCCTGACATCAGTAAGCGATGGACGAGTCAAAGCTTTGTTTATACACATCTGAATTTACAGAACCCTAACCAACGTGACGGGAAGTCCGTCTGGCTTCTCCTCCCACTGTGGTAGGCCCAGACATCCCAAGGCTTACAGTTTTTCTCCATATTATGTGGCAGCCAGCGCTTGAGATTACGGTCCTCGGCCTTCTACAGAGCCAAACCGTGCCGAATACCGCGAACCCCATCTAAGCTTGATTGACAGGGGCTTCTTAGGTGGCTCCTTGACACACGTAGGCCGTAACAAAGCTTCTGCATGCCTTGTGGTGTCCCCTCTCGCTCTCAGAGATCAGTGCGAAGTGAGCGGTTCTCACGCATTCTTAGAGTGGAACTACAAGAGTCGACCGACAACCACTGCAGTTTTATAAAATACATTCCCCAGCGTTAAATAACGTCTTGAGATTTTAGCACGGTCAGACTAAAGCGTCCTGGTTATCGCCAGTCGTGACGATGGGCAGAAGAATGTAGCTTAAAAATGGAAGGAGGCAAACCAGACATCTTGTAAGTTTTCAACAATAGTAAATTATTTGGTGAAATTGTTAGCCTAGTCTTTCCCTACATCACTGTAGTAGGCCTACGTTGTATGTCCATCCTTTTGACTGGACGTCTTGAGGACCACAGACGTTTACTATTGTAAGAAAATGAAGCGCATACAGCCTTTATGATATTATTTATTGTGTAGCCACCAGTTTCGGCACTTCAGTTCGCCATCTTCAGGCCCTAGTTGTGGCTGAAGTGGTTATCACGATCAACTGGCAGTTGATGGTTGGAGTGCTAACATCACAATTACAGGTAGTCTGCGTAAACCAGTTATGTTGGCCACTGATGCAGAGTATAACCACTTCAACATCAGCTAAGATCAGAAGGTGGCACATTGAAGCGGCGGAACTGGTGGCTACACAATAAATAATATCATAAGGAGGGCTGTAGGCGTTTCATTTTCTTACAGTATGTTGTAAACAGTTGAATGAGCCATATAAGACGTTGTACGGAGGTAAGACTACTAGTTAGAGGTAGAGACAGTGCCAAGGAAGCTGGCGGCAGCCGCGGGGTCCACGGTGCGGGCCCGCGAGTGTACCGGCGGCGGGCGTCGGCGTCGCGGCGAGCCCGGCGTCACGCGACGCCGCCTGGAGCGCTGCCCATCCGGCGGGCCAGCTGCGCCCTTATCTGCCCCCCCTCACCCCCCGCCCCCCGCGGCGCGCGCCGCGCGTGTGCCTCATCTATCACCGCCCCCGCGCGCCTGCTCTGCTCAGCTCCGCTCCGCTCCTCCTGCCCCCGCCACTGCTGGCCGCCTCTCTGGCCCGCTGCCGACTCTTCAGGTGCAAACTGCTTTCTGCCTTCTGCGTACCGCGCCGATCGTAACGCATTAGCCGATTACACTGATGTCGTAGCGCTAGTCGTAAAGTTTTAATTTTCACCTCGATAACACAAATTTACACAATTAATTTTTTGTTTATTTGCAGATAAGTGTCATTGCACCACGGTATGGTATCAAGCAGCTAAAAAAAAGTAAACTCCGCCCGAACTGCCCATGAAGGCCCAACGGTACAGACCGACCGCCGTGTCATCCTCAAACCACAGGCGGTACTGGATGCGGATACCAAGGGGCATGTGGTCAGCAAACCGCTCTCCCGGCCGCATGCCAGTTTACGAGACCGGGGCCGCTACTTCTCAATCTAGTAGCTCCGCAATTCGCCTAACAAAGGCTGAGTACACCTCGCTTACACTCGGTAGATCAGATGGTCACCCATCCAAGTGCTAGCTCAACCCGACAGCGCATAACATCGGTGATCTGACGGGAACCGGTGTTACCACTGTGGCAAGGTCGTTGGCATCACGCAGCTAAATGAGCTCAAACGAAAAGGCACAGCCCATAGATGGCGTATCGTGCTGTAACGCGTTTCCTGCATTTAAGGAGAACAGCCCTCGACGACCCACGCCCCGTTGATGGAAGTGTTCGCCAAAGTGGTCAGATGGCGCAAAAATTTCCATTGTGGCCAAACAAGGCTAAATGACGAAGAACAAACTGCCTGACCGTCAGTCTGTTAACAGCCGGGAATCGCTAGATAAATCGGGGCTCTAATGGTCAGTGGCCGACGTTCAAAGGGTTCAAATGGCTCTGAGCACTATGGGACTTTACATCTATGGTCATCAATCCCCTAGAACTTAGAACTACTTAAACCTAACTAACCTAAGGAGATCACACAACACCCAGCCATCACGAGGCAGAGAAAATCCCTGACCCCGCCGGGAATCGAACCCAGGAATCCAGGCGCGGGAAGTGAGAACGCTACTGCACGACCATGAGCTGCGGACTCAGTGACCGACGTATCTCAATCGAAGCTATACCGGAAAAAGTAAAGAACTTGCACGACAGTTTGAACATGACACTGATCGCAGCTCTTCGGGTCCCACGACGGCTCACGCTTATTCAAAAAGTCAGCCAACCGTAGCAGCTGTCGAATTGTTGCAGCCGCATCAGGGAAATCCAGATGACTTAGTTAGCCTTCGAGTTAGGAGGGGCGTGGAGTATGTAATTCAACACTTTTTTTCGGATAGCAAATTGATTATATTCAAGATTCCAATACACATATTATTCCCCACGCTTTTGGCTGCAAAACCATATTTTTCAAAATAAACTCCATTCAATGCGGCGTTCTTACGCCACCTTACTGGAGGACCTGTATGACCGTATGGCAACATTCTACTGGTCGACATCGGAGCTAACTTTTTACTGCATCAATAATCTCCCGTTCCTTCCCTGGGTCAAACAGACGTCGGGGCAGTTGGCTGGATGAGGAAGAAAAGTCAAATGAAGTTTTGTGAGCTGCGCTCGCATGCGCAGACTTTTCACGATCAGCTTCGTAACGCGCAAGCAATTCCGCATATGGTCCTTCGTTGCTCTTTGTGGTTTCTGTTAGGCGACGAGGAACCCAGTGGGCACACAACTTCCAGTACCTCAACTGATGGACGAGTGTATCAGCACTGCCAACAGAGACGTCCACTCTTAAGGAGCGTGGTGTCTGGCTGTGATCCGTCGATCGACTCGAATGAGTGTCTCCACGCGTTCCAACACTGCGGGAGTCATAGATGCGTGTGGCCGGCCAGCACGCAGCAGATCGGATATGTTTGCACGACCTTGTTGCGATGATGACGGACACCTCGCCCAACGATTCGCCGTGCTTTTGTTCAATGTCATGTTTCCGTAGACATTCTGCAAGCGCCTGTTAATATCTGTGATGCTGTGGTTTTCCGCCAAAAGCAACTCGGTGAAAGCTCTCTGCTTCGGACGTGTCTCCATTAAAGACTCCATTTTGAAGGTTACGTATAGTGCCACCACCTACCGGAACTTCATGGAACTATGGGGGCTGAAGCAGGAACATTCCACGATATTGCACAACAAATTCTGCATTGTCATTCGAAATTGGCCAAGAAAAAGATGTGTTGCATTACTTATCGAACGTCCCTCGTATCATGGACGAGTACTGCGTTTGATACTACGACACTAAGCTGAGGAGAAAGCGAGCAGTGGAGACAAGTATATTCACCTGCGCTAACAAGGCGTAGACCGACCATCAGTGGGCAAATGGGGAAACGTCACTGGAGTACACTGCATAAATATGTTGAGAAGGTTTACGGCAGACTGTTACGAAGAAACGTCGCGCAAAATTGTCCGAGGGGTTCTTCTTGCTCTGCGACAATGCCTCAGCTTATTCTGCTCTCAAAACAGTCACACCTGCTGCTGCTTCGAGATATAAAGTTTTGCTAACCCAATATTCCTCTGAATTGTCTTCTAGTTCCTGATTGCATTGCATTGCATGGCAGACATTTCCAGAATGAAGGCGAAGTGATTTTCGAGATGGAGCGTTCCCTGAACAGCCAAAACTACAGGCTTATAGAACCAAGGTCTCTGCCAAGATATCCACCGTTGGGATAAATGCGTAAGGTGAATGTAGAAAACGACTAGCGGCATCAGCAGGTTTCATGCTCGCAGCTTAATTTTTTGGGACCATAACTAAAACTTTATTATCAACCCTCGTACATGTGCATGCACGCAATTCGTTACGTCGTCCGATACAGGTATATGTACATTTGCGCATCAAGGAAAATGTGAAACTGAATTGAAAAGTAACTCATGCGACAACGGTACGTTATGTTGAATAGCCGGTATACAGAGACCGAAATAATGATCTCTCCGTGTGGCTTATTGAGTGTGCAAGGTGGTCTCGAACTCAACCGACAAAATTTCGGAACTAGTTCAGGGAGTTCGTTAGTATTTTGCTACATGAGACCCTTGATTATCGGTGGCTCGTTAGAGAGTGATAATGTAATTATGACTGTTTTTGTTATTCCAGCTGCCTTGCATACTATGGAAATACCTTCACAATAGTGTTAAAAAAAAAAGTAGAACCTCTCTTGAAAGACATGGTGCACTCTGCATTCGATTATAATACAAAAGCCCATCTTTTGGCTACACGGTTCGTGTGTGTGTGTGTGTGTGTGTGTGTGTGTGTAAGAGGCGGGGTGCCACCCATTGGTTTTCTCTGTTTAAAGAGGGAAATGTTGTCCGGCACTTCCGTCAGTTGTATGACCCCTTGTTGCTGGTTGCTCTCTTCCTTGGACAGGGATGTCATGTGCCGTTTTAGCAGCATTACGCCCGTCAGTATGTGGTTGACGGAAAGTTGTGTGCTCTTCATAGTGACCAGCGGGATTACCAGACCTTACGTGCAACCTTACCTTATGTGCAACGTAATGAGTCGGCAATTCACTTGCTCTCAAAGGCCAGTCACGACCGGTGAATCATGTTTTGGACAGTTTTGCTGCCCACTGTGATTTGACGTCGCATTCTGTGAAATAGCTACTTCATATGCTCTGGAACTGCCAGGATGTAATGATCCCATGGTACGCATTATGTTGAAACGCTTTTCCAATGTGCCGATTGCTTTCTCCAGAAATGTATCAGTAAAGAGTATCTTTAACTTGAGATTTCACTGAGCGCCCACCTCTTAAATTGAATTGTGAAAACGCCGTAAGAAATGAGGCTAAAGCAAAAGATAAATCGAGTGATGCTCATAGTCGTATTAAAGACGTAATTAATGTAAATACGAGACTACGTATAAAATATGTGGTGTAATTCTGGACTGTACACGCAACATTTATACCCCAGTTGAATACAGCGTTACTGACTCATATAAATTTCTATAGGAGACTGGGATATAGAAAGCCAAAACCCATCTGGAAAGAATCGTCGTCAGATGTACGTTTAGCTTCGATATAATTATATTCTCTGAATTATGTGGAGACTACACTGAAAACTTATCATAACATTAAGATTCTGCTCTCTATAATTCGTGTTTTACCAGAAAACCCAATAATAGTGAGGAAACATTTTTCTAGTTCACCAAGTAACGAATGATGTGAGAAAATTACCTCTGCTCCGTTGCATGATATGAACAGCCAAGGCACATTGACGGTCATGAAAGGCAAGAATAGGTTCTACCTGTTAAATTTTTCCTTTTAAAAGGACACGTAGCTCGCCTTTGACTGTATAACTATTTATTCATAAAATACACTGCTGCGGTTTCGACATTGCGTCATTATCAAGTGCATTACCTACTGGAGCACAATTTTCACAGTACTCCAGGTGTTAATGACCGCACGGCCGTAACTGCAGTAATGGTTTTATGAATAAACAGTTATACTGTCAAAGGCGACCATGATAATCCTTAAAAAGGTATTACTTGTGATGCATAAAGTACTTCAAAGTTTTCTTGCTTCCCTTATCTCTCCACAAAAGAGACAACAGCATGCCGTCAACTTATTCTCTGTGTATCACTCTACTGAATCGACATATTTCGACAGCTACGTGGGGAGGAGGAAACGTTCTAAGATTAAGCACTGTGGGCCAGTATCTCTGATAGCATGTCATACCTCATATACTGCAAACATTTTACCTTGTCCAGTCCTGTTTGCTTCAACACTGCGCTGCTAGATAATTTTCAGAGCCTGTCACTTTGCTCGTGAAAGCGGCGCCCTCAAGGCAACGTAGTTCCACTTTCGCGAGGATGGCCATTAAGCGCAGTGTTCCGATACCAATGCGTCACACATAACGGGTTACCCAGGTAGAAGCACGTGTACATCGTCGACAGTAGATCCGCACTCCATTTCATCTACATCTACATGACTACTCTGCAATTCACATTTAAGTGCTTGGCCGAGGGTTCATCGAACCACAATCACACTATCTCTCTACCATTCCACTCCCTAACAGCGCGCGGGAAAAACGAACACCTAAACCTTTCTCTTCGAGCTCTGATTTCTCGTATTTTATTTTGATGATCATTCCTACCTATGTAGGTTGGGCTCAACAAAATATTTTCGCATTCGGAAGAGAAAGTTGGTGACTGAAATTTCGTAAAAAGATCTCGCCGCGACGAAAAGCGTCTTTGCTGTAATGACTTCCATCCCAATTCGCGTATCATATCTGCCACACTCTCTCCCCCATTACGTGATAAAACAAAACGAGCTGCCCTTTTTTGCACCCTTTCGATGTCCTCCGTCAATCCCACCTGGTAAGGATTCCACACCGCGCAGCAATATTCTAACAGAGGACGAACGAGTGTAGTGTAAGCTGTCTCTTTAGTGGACTTGTTGCATCTTCTAAGTGTCCTGCCAATGAAACGCAACCTTTGGCTCGCCTTCCCCACAATATTATCTATGTGGTCTTTCCAACTGAAGTTGTTCGTAATTTTAACACCCAGGTACTTAGTTAAATTGACAGCCTTGAGAATTGTACTATTTATCGAGTAATCGAATTCCAGCGGATTTCTTTTGGAACTCATGTGGATCACCTCACACTTTTCGTTATTTAGCGTCAACTGCCACCTGCCACACCATACAGCAATCTTTTCTAAATCGCTTTGCAACTGATACTGGTCTTCGGATGACCTTATTAGACGGTAAATTACAGCATCATCGGCAAACAACCTAAGAGAACTACTCAGATTGTCACCCAGGTCATTTATATAGATCAGAAGTCCCAGGACGCTTCCCTGGGGAACACCTGATATCACTTCAGTTTTACTCGATGATTTGCCGTCTATTACTACGAACTGCGACCTTCCCGACAGGAAATCACGAATCCAGTCGCACAACTGAGACATACCCCATAGGCCCGCAGCTTGATTAGAAGTCGCTTGTGAGGAACAGTGTCAAAAGCTTTCCGGAAATCTAGAAATACGGAATCAACTTGAGATCCCCTGTCGATAGCGGCCATTACTGCATGCGAATAAAGAGCTAGCTGCGTTGCACAAGAGCGATGTTTTCTGAAACCATGCTGATTACGTATCAATAGATCGTTTCCTTCTAGGTGATTCATAATGTTTGAATACAGTATATGCTCCAAAACCCTACTGCAAACCGACGTCAATGATATAGGTCCGTAGTTCGATGGATTACTCCTACTACCCTTCTTAAACACTGGTGCGACCTGCGCAATTTTCCAATCTGTCGGTACAGATCTATCGGTGAGCGAGCGGTTGTATATGAGTGCTAAGTAGGTAGCTATTGTATCAGCGTAATCTGAAAAGAACCTAATCGGTATACAATCTGGACCTGAAGACTTGCCCGTATCAAGCGATTTGAGTTGCTTCGCAACCCCTAAGGTATCTACTTCTAAGAAACTTATGCTAGCAGCTGTTCGTGTTTCAAATTCTGGAATATTCCATTCGTCGTCCTTGGTGAAGGAATTTCGGAAAACTGCGTTCAATAACTCCGCTTTAGCGGCACAGTCGTCGATAACAGTACCATCGGCACTACACAGCGAAGGTATTGACTGCGTCTTGCCGCTTGTGTACTTTACATACGACCAGAATTTCTTCGGATTTTCTACCGAATTTCGAGACAATGTTTCGTTGTGGAACCTATTAAAGGCATCTCGCATTGAAGTCCGTGGCGCGTCTGTAAATTTTAGCCAATCGTCGGGATTTCGCGTTCTTCTGAACTTCGCATGGTTTTTCCGTTGCCTCTGCAACAGCGTTCGGATCTGTTTTGTGTCCACGGGGGATCCGTTCCATATCTTACCAATTTATGAGGTATGAATCTCTCAATTTCTATTGCTACTATATCTTTGAATTTGAGCCACATCTCGTCTACATTTGCATAGTCAGTTCGGAAGGAATGGAGATTGTCTCTTAGGAAGGCTTCTAGTGACACTTTATCCGCTTTTTTAAATAAAATTATTTTGCGTTTGTTTCTGGTGGATTTGGAGGAAACGGTATTGAGCCTAGCTACAACGACCTTGTGATAACTAATCACTGTATCAGTCATGATGCTCTCTATCAGCTCTGGATTTTTTGTGGCTAAGAGGTCAAGTATGTTTTCGCAACCATTTACAATTCGCGTGGGTTCTTGGATTAACTGCTCGAAATAATTTTCGGAGAAAGCATTTAGGACAATCTCGGAAGATGTTTTCTGCCTGCCACCGGTTATGAACAAGTATTTTTGCCAACATATCGAGGGAAGGTTGAAGTCCCCACCAACTATAACCGTATGAGTGGGCTATTTATTTGTTACGAGACTCAAATTTTCTCTGAACTGTTCCGCAACTGTATCCTCGGAGTCTGGGGGTCGGTAGGAGGAGCCAATTATTAACTTATTTCGGCTGTTAAGTATAACCTCCACCCATACCAATTCGCACGGAGTATCTACTTCGACTTCACTACAAGATAAACCACTACGGACAGACACAAACACTCCACCACCAGTTCTGCCTAATCTATCTTTCCTGAACACCGTCTGAGACTTCGTAAAAATGTCTGCAGAACTTATTTCAGCCGGCGATACGACAGTCGGGCAGTAGTTTTGATTAATAAAGGACCGCACCAGTTTCGTTATATTTTTGTCTCTATTGTAGGAGGTAATCGAGACGGATATTTGAGTCCAGGTCTGCATTTATTTACTAGATGCCAATACGAGATTACGTATAAGAAGGTTCTGGCACTTACTCCTTCCTCAAAATGTATTTCGCGTTTTCTCTGTTTATTATATAAAAGAAATTGTAGGATAAGACACTAGCATCTTAATCTAATTAATATGATTAGGCGCCCTTTCGTTCACCATTACGTTGTGATTTCCCAACGCCACGCAAAATAATCATTGAGTGTGTTCGATAACATATATTAGAGAGGGTTGCACTTACCTTAATTGTTTCAGGCAATCAGTGAGTGTACAACAAGTCCATTAGTACAAAATGTTCGTAAGCTTGTGTGCAGGTCTGCCTGTGTGATAAGCAGTGACCACTGTGGTGCTGGGTTAGAAATTATCGTTTCATGTAGAATTAATCTGCAGCAGTACCTATTCTGTGGGCTTTGTCTCTGTTACTGGAATGTACTTTCGGGCATTAGAGAAGAAATTATACGGGTTCGATTCCCAGCGGGGTCAGGGATTATCACGTGCCTCGAGATGACTGGGTGTTGTTGTGTCGTCTTCTTCATCTTCATCAGCATCATCATCATCATCCATCCCCATTACGGTCGGAGGAAGGCAACGACAAACCACCTCCAATAGGACCTTGCCTAGTACGGGGTGCTGGTCTCCCACATCGTTCTCCTACGCTCTGTCAAGACGCATGGGACTTCATCATCATCATCATCATCACCATGCAGGAAAAAGGCGAAAATAATGTATTATCGTTCGTCTACCTAGTCAAAGTGAAACAGCGAAACTGTGAAAGATTCTGTTTAAGTTTAGTGATCAACAGGCTACAGCAGTCCACTCTCCCCACCGCCGCCCCACACCGAAGCCAGGATTATTGTGCGGTTCGGCCCCCAGTAGAGAGGTTTACATAAACTATCTCTTTTCACGTAGTGACCAGGGGTTCATCAAGCAAAGACGAACGCATTTTCGCAACTTCGTTAATCAGCGAGATACATGATCGACTTTGTTTTGTTGATATTTTTTATGAACTATAGTGCTATTTGCTCCCGAATAACAAATCTATACGAGACAAATTCAGTGTTATAACTTGTTTGCTACAAGAAGATACAAAGTAAGATGTACTGCAGATATAGATGTTTTTGCTGTTGTTGCGTCCTTCTGAATGTCCCGCTGGCAGAAATTCAGTCTAGTCTCCACGGGACCATTCGTCGTCGAGACAAGAGATAGGCCTGTTTCATCAGTTGTGTGTCCGCCTTTGGAGGAATTGGCTGAATTACACTTTTGGAACACAGTCTACGACCAGATTAGAGACAGAAGTGACGACACTTTCTGCAGAACCTGACCATCATTTTGCAGGACATGCTCAAGCACGTACAGTGCCAGCTGTTACTGATTTGTTTGACTGATGAGGCTGCTAAGTGCTATACCACCTACTGCACTCCCCTGAATTTAGCCCTCGTAAGTTCAACTCGAGTTCTAAACTGAAGGAAACACTTCACGGCATTCGCTTCAGAACTGCTACAAATTCGTTCGGGCAATAGACCGCGCCGCTCGAACTGTCTACACAACTGGCACTGCTAACAGTATCCTACGACTTCCACATCGCTGGAAACGGGTTGTACACAATGCTGGTGACTACTTTGAAGGTCAGTAAGACTCTGAAACACGTATTTATTTTGTACGAGCTGTAAATAAGTAGTTGCCACTATTAAAGTTCCAACCCTCGTATTTCTGAATTTTCACCCCGCTGATATGCTATTCTGGCGTAAAAAAGCAAAGAACCATTGTTTCATAAGAAAAACTAAGTTCTTCCATAAATTATGGGACTAATAACATGCCGGAAATGTTTGTCTTTATTTCATGAGCCCTCGTTCATCATTCATATGGGCTTACAAATATGTTTGCTGATTTGGCGTAGCTCTGTACACTAGACCATTCTGTGCAATTCTCTTCACGTCTGTAAAATCTCCTGCATGTTGTATTTAACTCTATATCTGCCTGTGCAATTTTTATCCCACACTCCACAATGTCTTCCATTACCAAATTGGTGATCCCTTGATGTCTCAGAATGTGCCCTGCCAAATGGCTCTGAGCACTATGCGACTTAACATCTGTGGTCATCAGTCGCCTAGAACTTAGAACTAATTAAACCTAACTAACCTAAGGACATCACACACATCCATGCCCGAGGCAGGATTCGACCCTGCGACCGTAGCAGTCGCGTGTACTCCGCCGACCGATCCTATTTTGTAACATAAATTTCTTTTTCTTCCCAGCTCGCTTGACTATCTCTTCATTATCTATCCAACCTACACATCAAATAATCAGCGTTGTTTGTTTTGCAGCATCCTATTCAACAGTTTTATATACTCTTATTTTCTGAACTGTTTATTGTCAATATTCGAGTTCCGTACAAGGCCACACGCCAAACAAATCTTTTCAGAAAAAGACTTCGTAATATTTGAATTTATATTCGATGTTAACAAGATTGCCTTTTCCGGAAATGCTTTTGTTGCTATGTCCATTCTATTTTATATATCCTCTCAATTCGGCCATCGTCTGTTACTTTGTTCCAGGAATAACAAAAATCGTTTACTGCTTCAAGCGTCTAATCTACTAATCCGGTTTCTTCAGAGCCACAAGCTTTAATTCAACTACATACCCTTAAGTTTGCCTTCCGCTACAATCATCAGGCCCTTCTCAGACATTCTTTCCTTTTCAAATTCTTCGGCTCATATAATTCTGTACAAGCTTTAGATAACCTTTAGCTCCCTGTATTTCGTCGCTGATATCTCCAAAATTTTCAACAATCAATATGATCAAAAGCTTCCTCTAAATCTACAAATGCTGTAAACGTAGCGTTGCGTTTCTTCAACCTATCTGCTAAGATAGTGTTAAACGTTAAAGATTTTTTAGTTAAAATCTTTTAACAGTACAGGTAAGTCACAGGATTAGTATTACCTCGCATTTTCAAGCATTTCTCCGGAACGGAACTGGTCTTCGTCGAGGTCGGCTTCTACCAGTTTTTCAGATTTTTGTAAATAATTCGTATCGATATTTCGCAACCATGACGTGTAAAACTGGTGATCCGCTAATATTCACGCTTGTGAGCAACTGCCGGTTTTGGAAATTGGAATTATTACATTTTCTTGAAGTCTGATGGCATTTCGCGTGGTTCGAATATGTGGCAAACCAGATGAAATTATTTTGTTACGGCGTGCTCCTCCAGGGAGCTCAAAGCTTCTGAAGGAATGTCAATATACACTCCTGGAAATGGAAAAAAGAACACATTGACACCGGTGTGTCAGACCCACCATACTTGGTCCGGACACTGCGAGAGGGCTGTACAAGCAATGATCACATGCACGGCACTGCGGACACACCAGGAACCGCGTTGTTGGCCGTGGAATGGCGCTAGCTGCGCAGCATTTGTGCACCGCCGCCGTCAGTGTCAGCCAGTTTGCCGTGGCATACGGAGCTCCATCGCAGTCTTTAACACTGGTAACATGCCGCGACAGCGTGGACGTGAACCGTATGTGCAGGTGACGGACTTTGAGCGAGGGCGTATAGTGGGCATGCGGGAGGCCGGGTGGACGTACCGCCGAATTGCTCAACACGTGGGGTGTGAGGTCTCCACAGTACATCGATGTTGTCGCCAGTGGTCGGCGGAAGGTGCACGTGCCCGTCGACCTGGGACCGGACCGCAGCGACGCACGGATGCACGCCAAGACCGTAGGATCCTACGCAGTGCCGTAGGGGACCGCACCGCCACTTCCCAGCAAATTAGGGACACTGTTGCTCCTGGGGTATCGGCGAGGACCATTTGCAACCGTCTTCATGAAGCTGGGCTACGGTCCCACACACCGTTAGGCCGTCTTCCGCTCACGCCCCAACATCGTGCAGCCCGCCTCCAGTGGTGTCGCGACAGGCGTGAATGGAGGGACGAATGGAGACGTGTCGTCTTCAGCGATGAGAGTCGCTTCTGCTTTGGTGCCAATGATGGTCGTATGCGTGTTTGGCGCCGTGCAGGTGAGCGCCACAATCAGGACTGCATACGACCGAGGCACACAGGGCCAACACCCGGCATCATGGTGTGGGGAGCGATCTCCTACACTGGCCGTACACCTCTGGTGATCGTCGAGGGGACACTGAATAGTGCACGGTACATCCAAACCGTCATCGAACCCATCGTTCTACCATTCCTAGACCGGCAAGGGAACTTGCTGTTCCAACAGGACAATGCACGTCCGCATGTATCCCGTGCCACCCAATGTGCTCTAGAAGGTGTAAGTCAACTACCCTGGCCAGCAAGATCTCCGGATCTGTCCCCCATTGAGCATGTTTGGGACTGGATGAAGCGTCGTCTCACGCGGTCTGCACGTCCTGCATGAACGCTGGTCCAACTGAGGCGCCAGGTGGAAATGGCATGGCAAGCCGTTCCACAGGACTACATCCAGCATCTCTACGATAGTCTCCATGGGAGAATAGCAGCCTGCATTGCTGCGAAAGGTGGATATACACTGTACTAGTGCCGACATTGTGCATGCTCTGTTGCCTGTGTCTATGTGCCTGTGGTTCTGTCAGTGTGATCATGTGATGTATCTGACCCCGGGAATGTGTGAATAAAGTTTCCCCTTCCTGGGACAATGAATTCACGGTGTTCTTATTTCAATTTCCAGGAGTGTATTTCTTTACGGGTGAAACGCTATCTGAGGCTTCACCGTGTATACACATCCGTAGTGTGGGCGATAAAAGTACAGGGGGTTGGCAAAATAATGTGAACAGTGGTAGTGATGAGATGGTTGTGTTTGACGATCAACAACGCAGGTAAGGCACTGGTCGCGCTCGACTGTGCGTGTCCAGCACGGACTAGGCAACAGTGCTGCTAGTTGTTTACACGCTTCGTATTTACATTCAGAGGCCGAGGTCGACGTGCAATGAAATATCTAACAGAGGTCGACAGAGGGAAGATTGAGAGGGCCCCGATTAGCTGGATCATCGGTAACCAGACAGCCAACTTATTGAATGTTTCAAGAGCAACTGTTTCCACAGTCATGACAGCCTACCCAAAATATGGAAAGACATCATCGTGTAAACGTAATAGTGGGCCCAAATCGAAACTAAAAGATAGAGATCGTCGTACGCTAAGACGAACTGCGTCAGAACAGTACAAAACTACGGCGGTTAAAGTGACTGCAGAGCTCAATAGCTATCTTCGAGACCCCGTGTCTATCGACACTGTCCGCCGATAACTCCATAAAGCGAATATTCACGGACGAGCTGCTATACCGAAACTGCTAGCGACGACAACCGACGCAAAGACAAGTAAAACATGGTGTCAGGAGCACAAATCATGGACAGGTGATCAGTGGAAACGCGTCATACGACCCCACGAGTCAACATTTTCGTTATTTCCAACATCGGGCCAGGATTACGTCTGGAAAACGCCAAAAGAATACAACAATCCTGATTGCTTGATTGCAGTGGTTAAGCATGGAGGTGGAAGTGTGATGGTGTGAGCAGCCATATCACGATATTCTGCTGATCCCATCATTACTCTCAAAGGTCGTGTTACAGCAAACGATTATGTGAACATTTCAGGTGATGAGGTGCACCTCATGATTGAGATGATGTTCGCCAATAATGATGCCATACGTCAACACGATAACGCACCCAATCACACAGCCAGGACAGTGCAGTGAGGAGCATGCAACTGAACTGCAGCGTCTTCCTTGGCCAGCACAGTCTCCGGACTTGAACATTATCGAACCCTTGTGGGCGTTATTGCAGCGCAGGAGTTAGAAGAGATTCTGATCGAAGAGTGTCATAACATTCCACTGGAGACTAACAATCATTATTTGCCAGTATTCCAAGAAGTATCGCAGCTGTATTGCGGGCAAATGGGGATGCAACCAATTATTAATAAACTATTCCCAAGTAAGTATAGGTGTTCGTATTATTTTGCCTATCCTCTGTAGTAAAGTGGGCGTAGGGTAATGCCGAGAACGAGGGAAAATGCCCAGCGGTTTCTGGACACCACACAGCCGCGAGAATCCGCCGGTGAGAGGCGACGCGACCCGGACTGTCGCGCGGCGGTGTCCCCTTTGCGGGAGTCGCGTGCCCCGTGGCCGGGCGGCGTCTCGTTTCCCGGGATACTCCCCCGGCGGCGGCCCCAGAGCCGTGGCTGCACACGTGGCGTTCCAGAGCGGCAGCGCTTCCGGTAAGGCGCAGGCAGCCGCCCACACAGAGCCAGCCGCTCCTGCCACCCTCCTCCTCCTCCTCCTCCACCCTTGTCCGGCAGCCGTCTAGACGCCATCGTCTACACGGCCTGTCGAAGACTGCAGACGTCACACGTTCCGCCGAATAGAAAGAGGCTTTAACACTCTACACCGACGATTGGGCATACAGGTGCCAGTCACAATCACAAGACTACCTAACTCTCCCAGCAAGTGGTAAATGAAGCCCGATGCCTCTAAAACACAGCTAATCCCTTTCAAACAAACGTACGGCCGTACCGGTAACTAACACTCCAAAAGACAGTGCAAAATATCCTGTGATTACCCAATGTGCAATAGACATAACAGCAAAAGCTAAAACAAGGTTCAATTTACTTAGTCTACTAAAAGGCACAACAAATGGTGCAAACATACAAACAATGGTATCGACCTACAAAACCTTAGTTCATCCCATCCTAGAGTGCGCTGCAAAACAATAGCGGAAAAAATAATGACAGCGGAGAGGAGAATGTTAAGGTTGTGTGCAAGATGAATGCCTGGGCAGAAACAACATACAGTAGTTTACCAAAACGCAAATGTAAAACCACTAAAGAAAAGATGGCGGGAAACAACTGCTAAAATTGACACCAACCGATATCAGAACAAAGCAGCTAAGACCGACCTCTTATTGCCTAAAGACGACTAATACACCAACCACAACTAATTTTGTCATCACAAACATACAAGAGGACAGGATAAAACACCTGCTACTAGATGAACCTCAAGAGGAAGACGACATGTTAAAACACCGACACAACTCAAATCGAGTGACCACACATTAAACACGAGATGAGAAAGACAAACAGCCGAGATACAAGTAAGAGAATATTCAACAGATCCTGGCTCAAGTTTTAGGGTGGTTTCCCTCAGCACTAGGGCAGATGTCAGGATCATTACCACCCTCCCACGCGAAAGAAAGCTATTTTAAAAAAACAGATACTTAAGAACAATAGGAAAATCCTTTCCCCTAACCAAAATAAAGTGTCCCAACAGCATAAAATAAGGCACCAAAGAGCAATAAGCTGTCCATGTGTCCGCCTCCCCCCTCCCCTAAATCAGAGAGGAATGAAAGATAAATGAAAGGCGGTTTCGATCATAAAAGGCAGCCGTCGTGCACGGCACGGCACAGTAGCGCCCTTCATGTTCTTCCTCCCGTCTCTCACCACAGTCGCAGCGAAATCGAACGCATGGGCCTTAGTTTATCGTCGTTTAAAAAGAAGGGTAGTGTAATTATTGACAACTATATAATTCTGAACTGGGTGTCACATCAATAAGGTAAAATCTAAATGCATTGTTTGCTCTTCAGCAAAATCTTTATTTTGCTTACCATATACCTCCCAGTAGTTAGAATCCATAGTAGCTAGAATATTTTAATTAAGCTGGCTATAGTTGCTGCTTGCTGTAATTGCTGTAGTTAGTGTTATGAAGATTTTCTGTGAGGTAAGTGACTTATGAAAAAGTATGAGTTATAGTTAGGATTTCTTGCAATTCAAGGTCATTCTTCTGCGTTAATTATTGGAAGCCATGTTGTCACTGTATAGCAAACAGATTGCGTTGGGCGTGTGTATTGTGGGTAATAAATGAGTGGGTTAAGTGTGAGTTGTCTTTGTCAAGGAAAATTATGTAGGTCAGCGATGCTGTTGAACCTTCTACCCCCCCCCCCCCCCCCCCAGTTGTACAGATTTGTACAGATATTGCTATCTACACAACTAGTAAGGTACGTTTTTTCCATAAATACGATAATCGTAAGGTTTAATGGACTACAACTGTATATTATCTGTGTTGACGGCTTTCCTCAAACGCATGTTAATGTGGTAATAAGATAAACTATTCGTTCATACACCGACAGTAATACAACGTTGTAAGAGTATCGCCCCTTGCAATATACCTTGTGTATGCGACGACCCAGAAGCAACTTACCAAGCGAGACTTTACCTTTAATTACTCGCTCCGGAGATATTATCTTCCCTCTGACTGTTCAGAAGTCGCTGCAAAACAACTGTAAAAAACTGATGTTAAGCAGGATGTTAACAAACTTGAGAATCAAAATTATACAAATGGTCGAGAGTCCTAAACGGAGTATTTTGAGATAGTAACCGATGGTCGGAAATGAATATCGAGCTCTAGAACGAACTATATTTGAGAGGCACGTGTTCGTAGATTACTTAATTACATCACATGACTGCCTACCGAATCGAACGCTGCCGTGAAAAAAATATAAAATCTTCTAAGATCCTTCCACGGTAGAGTTAACCATTGTTTCAGTTCGCGTGTTTGTCGGCTCGGTGACTCACTGGTAAACCGGCAGACTAGAAACCCAAAGGGCCAGCCATCGAACATGGTCACTAATAGGATTTTTATCTGTTCACTTATCACTTCTTTAATCTGATGATTGCTAATATGAAAAATGTGGAGTTGCATTGTGGTTAGTAATCCATCTTAAACTGTGCTCTTCCTGTAACTGGCTGTGTAAGGCAATTCGGAGAAAGACGACGGCATACCACCTGCAGTAAAGCACTGTGCTGCCAAACCAACCTACAGGTTGACTACAGGTTTTCCTTATTTTTGGCGGATATTGAACATTGTTCGTCCTAGAGACTTTCAAATGTACTTGCAGCAGGACTTGTGGCCAAAGGGCCGATCGATTCGACAGAGGAAAGTTTCACAACAGGCGTCATCCTAAGTTAAAGATATTTACGCTGTGGAAGGAAGGAAGATTACGATTTAACGCCTCTTCGGGGTTGAGGTCATTAGAGACGGAGCACACGCTCGGAATGTTCCAAGAATGGGGAAAGAATCGGCCGTGCCTTTTCAAAGGAGCCATTCCAGCATTCGTCTGGAGCGATTTAGGGTAATCACAGAAAATTAAATGTGGACGGCCGGACGCGGATGTCAACCGTCGTCCTCCCGAGTGCGAGTCCAGTGTGATATATACCGTGGATATCAACTCCTGAAAAATAGGGAAGAAGGAAATTAGCGGTCAACATCCCTTCGACAACCATTTCATTATAGACGAAGCATAAGCCAGAATCGGCCAAGAGTGCGGAATGGGTTCGACCGTATGTTTTTCAAGGAACCAGCCCGGTTTTCTGATCGAGCTTTTCAGGGAATCTACGGGAAGCCTGATCTACACGGCCGGATTTGAACACCCGTCCTCTAAAATAAGAGCCATTGTCTTTTCGTTACGCCACCCCGCTCAGTCAAAGCTATTCCATCTACATCTACATGAATACTCTGCAAATCACATTCAAGTACCTGGCATAGGATTCATCGAACCACCTTCACAATTTCCTATTATTCCGATCTCGTATAGCGCGTGGAAAGAATGAACGCCTATATCTTTCCATACGAGTTCTGATTTCCCTAATGCAGCCTACTATCCACTTTAGTCCACGCAGCCCAAGTAAAGTCCTTCACTAAATATCTTTTTTAGTTGCTGACTCACCGATGAATGGGCTAGATTGCTATCCCAGTGTGAACCTCCCCTTAACCACAGCGCAACCTAATCCGTCCTGGGTCGAGAGCCACCGTTTTGGTGAGAGTTTAGGCACTCGGTTTCAGTTCATAGTCTAACTGCCACGCCACTCCGCTCGGCAGAAGCTTCAGAGAATCTGGGGCTGCGGCCAAGGTTTTCTATGAAGAATACTTCGCACTTTAGAATGTGAGGAGACGATGTCGGATCGCGTGGGAGGAGGTTTATCAGTAAATAAGCTACAATTCGGCGATTTTTACTGTGGACACTTACTAGGTTCAAATGGTTCAAATGGCTCTGAGCACTATGGGACTCAACTGCTGGGGTCATCAGTCCCCTAGAACTTAGAACTACTTAAACCTAACTAACCTAAGGACATACACACATCCATGCCCGAGGCAGGATTCGAACCTGCGACCGTAGCAGTCGCACGGTTCCGGACTGCGCGCCTAGAACCGCGAGACCACCGCGGCCGGCTACACTTACTAGGAGTTTAAGTTGTTCACACAAGTTGATTGTGTCAATAAAAAACTAAACATTATTTTCGAGTAATAGTCCCTTGTCTTAGAGTAGTTGCCTCCTCTGCCATCTGCATAACTTTGACTCTAAAGGCTTGGAATATTCTGTGGCCGTAACGAACAAGTCTCAATATCACGTACCAGCACCGTGAATTTCACGCTCTGTGCAGGAGTTGCAATTTTTAGAGATGGAAGTCTAGTATTCTCCATAAATACGCAATCCTTCGAGTGAAATTGTCTGTAAATGTTTTTGTTCACAGTTTCACATCAATGTTGCTCTCTCGTCGGCTATCAGTCAGTGGTAATGCGACCAGTTGCGGATGAAATGTAAGGATCTGAGAGTTTGTTGTAGCGGTAGTTTCGTTCCTCTGTGCGGAAGGACGTGTAGAGGAGACGTTTAGGGCACTCTGCGCTTTAGCAGTGGGGTGGGAAGAGGCCCGCCCGGCTGCAGCCTGCCTTTCCGCGTACGAGTTAAATCAGCAAACGGCGCGACGCGGCGGCAGCTGCACGACCGCGCGCCCCACCTGCCGGCATCTCGCAGCTCCCGGCGGCCGCACACGCGTGCCGCACGTGTCGCACTGACAGCAGACTAGCACCTGCGCGCCACTGCCCCACCCCAGCTCACCGTACGGTCCTTGCATGTCCCGTGTATTCGTACAGCGCAGGATGCGGCAGTCTCACATCAGCTTACTGACAGTGGCACGACAAATTCTGTGAGCGGATCGATTGAGATTGAGAACCCACTTGGTGCAGTTCTAGTGAATTTCTATATCGAAAAATAGACGGCCAGGGAAAAACCTCTTGTTGGTTTCGGCATGTTGATGAAAATTTAGGTTCAAAATGGTTCAAATGTCTATGAGCACTATGGGACTTAACTGCTGAGGTCATCAGACCCCTAAAACTTAGAACTACTCAAACCAAACTAACCTAAGGACATCACACACATCCAATCCCGAGGCAGGATTCGAACCTCCGACCGTAGCGGTCACGCGGTTCCAGACTGAAGCGCCTAGAACCGCACGGCCACACCGGCCGGCGAAAATTTAGGTATATAGCCTTATAGAGATAAATAATCATCAAGATTTTTAAATTTTCTGAATAATATTGATTCCAAAATAAACTTCACTATGGAAAAAGGCAAAGAAGGTGAAAATTACTTTCTGGATTTACAGGTACTTAAAGAAAAAAACGACGGAACTTTAGGCCACTAACTCTAAAAGTGCCCATTCAAATTGATAGATACCTTCACAAAAATTCCATTCACTGCCCCAAGCAGAACAGAGGACTCACAAACCAATAGTTCACAGATTCTTTTAGAAGGAAGGAAGACCAAGCGTCCCATCGACATCGCAGTCGTTAGAGCACAGACTCGGGGTGTTTCAAGGATTCGGCAAGAAATCGGCCGTGCACTTTCAAAGGAACCATCCCGGCATTTGCAGCGATTTCGGTAAATCGCGGGAAACCTAAATCTGGATGGTCGGATGCGGATTTGAACCGCCGTCCTCCCGAATGTGAAACCAGCGTCAGCACCGCCTCGCACGGCAGATTTTTAGAACGGTCCACCACAGTACAGGGAGGAATAGCTCGTTGATTTAAGAATTACTTTCAGAAGAACAGCCGACTCTGATAATAAATAGTGCGCTGTATACTAAAAGATCTCGAGCTTCTAGTGGAAAAGAACCAACAGAAGGGAAAGTTTTCCTCCCATTCGCAAGAACGGTCAGAGATCGCATCAACTGAGTTTTAACGAGAGACGGCACTGACACAGTGTTTAAATCAACAAGAAATGTGCGTGCTTATTTGAACACTGCAGGGGACCTGTGCCCGTCCCTGACAACGCAGGAGTCCCTTGCACATACGGCCAAATGTACATAGAAACTACAAAAAGAAGCGGTAACACCCGATATCAGGAACACAACAACATTTGTCGTCTGGGAAACACGGATAAATCGGCAGTAGCGGGTCATGCACTGGCACCTTCGCTGGTCATGGGGCTCGATTCGAAGCGGGACTCATCACAAAAAGACAATTGTAATCCAGTCAAGAAGACTCCAGGCCGACGACGTGTCTCGAGAAGCCCCGGGCAGCGGTGGAATACGAAACTGACTGACCGCCATAGGGCCGACAGCCG
This sequence comes from Schistocerca gregaria, assembly GCF_023897955.1. Taxonomy (NCBI): domain Eukaryota; kingdom Metazoa; phylum Arthropoda; class Insecta; order Orthoptera; family Acrididae; genus Schistocerca; species Schistocerca gregaria. The sequence continues at coordinate 520,970,271 of NC_064924.1, forward strand.
GGATTGTTACTCTGGGCTGCCATTTCGTTTCATAGCAGGATCCCCTTGGTTGTCTTCTGCGGTACCCTTACAGTACAGCGGTACGTCGACGATATTCTACTCCCCGTTTTGTTATTCATGGCGAGCCATCTTGGGCTTACATTCCAACAAGATAATGTCCGCCCGCGCACGACGGGTTTTCCTATTGCTTGTCTCCGTGCTAGCCAAACCCTACCTTGGCCGGTAATGTCGACGGGTCTCTCTCCCTGTAATTAAGAAAGTTGGGAGTATTATGGGTAGGGCCCTCCAACCATTTCGTGATTTTGACGATCTAACGCACCAATTGAACAGAATTAGGCACCATATCCCTCAGGAGTACATCCGACAACTCTGTCAATCAATACCAAGCCGAATAACTGCTTACATGAGGCCCAGAGGCGGACCAACGCGTTATTGACTTGCTCAGTTTGTGAAGCTCTTTCTTTTAAATAAATCAACAGAATAACACATTTTATTGCGTAATTATGAAACGAAGCTTGATAAATACAGGTAACGGATAGTGTATGAGCAAATCTAAAGACGACGCAATAAATTTACATCTGACACTGTCTGATTACAACTTTTCCTTTTCTGAATTAGTAATTGGCAACTTAGTCATGCAGACAGATCTTTAACTCGTTTGTGGAAGACTCAGCAATATTTTATAAACAGGAAATGATGTAGTGAGTAAACTGCTGGTTGACTGAGAATATAACTTCTTCTGCCAAAGCCGGCCGGAGTGGCCGAGCGGTTCTAGGCGCTTCAGTCGGCAGAGTACACGCGACTGCTACGGTCGCAGGTTCGAATCCTGCCTCGGGCATGGATGTGTGTGATGTCCTTAGGTTAGTTAGGTTTAAGTAGTTCTAAGTTCTAGGGGACTGATGACCTGAGATGTCCCATAGCGCTCAGAGCCATTTGAACCATTTCTTCTGCCAAAAATGTTAGGTATTCACAGTAACGGAGCAAATAAAATTCATTCCTGTACTTAGGGCGCAACTCAAATCGGTGCATTACCTTTATTTGACCGTATATGTACGTATGCGATTGTAACGTAATTGCGAGATGGTCCAGCAGTCAGGTCAGACTACATAGCATTGTGAGTTGGTTTTTCGCAACCTTGCCCAAATCCTCTAGCCTTGTGGATGTGCTGCAAATATGTGACGTCTGGATCCTTTGTTCTCGGCGCAAAGGCACTTGCAGGGGTTACCGTGTGGCACTCCTGATGGTAAATTCGTGTGATTCACACCTTGAGTAAGCCTTTTATAGTTACGGGCACTTTGGACGGCTTTAATAAGGGCACTGGGCCAAAAATTAGTCAGTCGCAGGAGGCATTCCGTCAGTGTATCTCACCTTGATAACGATCTCAGTTCGGCGATGAGAAACGTAGAAGGGCCTCCGGGGGTACGCCACTCGTTGATGAGCAGGTCCCGTAGAGCTACAAGACTGCGGCGATGTTGATTGCTTAGTTTGAACCGTTGTTCCAGATAGCTCCAGACGTTTCTGTACGATTCAGTGGAGATGAGATAGGGCGCCTGAGTGTTCGCCAAACCAGAAACGAATCGCATCCTCCGAAGAGAGGCGACCTCGTGAGCGGTCGGGTCAGACTACTCGCCTCTAGTTTGGTACTGTAGTTTGTGTTTTTTAGCGCCTTGAAGAAGTGCTGTCCCGCTGCTTCCAGCTCCGTTCGCAATTTTCGCCCGTAAACTATTGAAAATGGACTTCTATTCACTGAGAACAGGAAATTCCTGTCGGATTTGAAACCGATTGTAACAGTCTTCGCTCCCTGTCGGTTAGGATCCCCGGCGAGAGAACCTTTCGATGTGTGGTGCTTTTGGCGTGCAGATCACGGTGCACCACATTTTATTGGACTGCATTTTATTTGCTGACCAGTGGATTGCAGCGGATTTGCCGTCGGATCTGCAGTCTATTTTATGCAATGCTCAAACGAATGTGGTTCGGGTTTTAAAGTTCTGTGAATTGTCCCACATTTTAACAAGATTTTGGGTAGATATTTTTAATGTGTCAATGGGGTGTCTGGCTCTTCCAAATTTTTTCGTAAGTGGTCAGCCAGTCTCATTTCCCTGTGCTGTTCTTTTAGCTATTTTGTGGTTTGTTTTCCCTCTTTTACTTTCTTGATTAGTTATCTTGCCTCCTCATTGGTTTTAATGCATGTGAGAGTGCCTTTGCGATGGTCATTTCGTGTACATGCGTGTGCGACATTTTTCGTTCTTATCCACATTCGTTTGTTTTCATCGATGTCAGGGCGCTGTAGCCTCGCCGTTGGGCGCCCATAAGTTTCCAAACCACACACACAAGGTTAGGATCCGTTTACGATCACTGTTCTTAGGCCGCTCGGCGGATTTACGTCGTACGCGCAAACTACTATCACTTGCGTGCTGGCAGAATCTGGTTTCGTCTATGAAGACTCCGGCACTCCATCCCGTCTTCCAAGTGATTCTCTGAGGGCACCAGTCCAGCCGTGCAGGACGATGCTGTGGCGTGAGTGGAAGACGGGCTAAACGTTTTTGTGCCTGTAGTCCCACTGCTAATAACCGGTTCGCAACAGTTCGTGCTGACACGTTTGGGCTCACAAGCTCTCTTATCTGTGCTGCGGTAGCTGTACGGTCTGCCACTGCTGCGACCAAGTGGTTCAAATGGCTCTGAGCACTATGGGACTCAACTGCTGTGGTCATCAGTCCCCTAGAACTTAGAACTACTTAAACCTAACTAACCTAAGGACATCACACACATCCATGCTCGAGGCAGGATTCGAACCTGCGACCGTAGCAGCTGCACGGTTCCAGACTGCGCGCCTAGAACCGCGAGACCACCGCGGCCGGCCTGCTGCGATCCTGACGGGCTTCTGTGCTGTGTGGACGTCCAGAACGGCTTCTACGGGTGTGAGGATTTTCGCGTGACCACTGATACCAGCACGTGCATCTTGTGTCGCAGTTCTCCCGCCACTCGGAAGGCCGCACCCCATTTCAAACTCGCTCATTTAGCTGTAGGAAGCACGAGTGCGTCTCTGTGACACGGTTGGCTGCTTGCTTCACATGTCTGCACTACACTGAGCATTCCCTGATATAGCTCTGGTAGCTTTGCATTACGCTATCTCTAGCCGAACGATGTTGAAACCATTCTCAGAACTGTCCGCCAGGTGGCAATGCCGTCAAGGGATAAAAATCGACGTCATCTTTCCAGGTGTACTAATTTTTTTTCCCGGCAGTGTATTTTGTCCGCTTAGGTCAGGCGACCTAAGTGTAATTGGTGCGAGTAGAATGTAATGTGTGTATGTGTTTGTGTGTGTGTACTGTGTAGTGGTCAACCAATTACAAACAACGTGCCACTTACTAGTTCCACCTCGTGTCCAGTGATCCATATTTATAGCGGACCCTTGAGCAAAAACTTAGTCGCAAGCGTTGGAAAGCCGCCAGACTGTCATAATGTGCTCGACTTGCCGGCACCGTTGCGACTTCCGCGTCTCGCAGTTATTGCAGTGATAACAGGCGTGCGTGCACCGGGCCACTTGATTAATCAGCAGGTTGTGCCGCTGTCTGGCAGACGGGCGTAATCTGTCTGCTGGGCCGGCTGCCCGCCTGCGCCTTAATGCGTGTCGCGACCCCGCCGGCGCTTCTGACGGCCGAGGCGGGCGCACGCCACGTGCCAGCGCGCCGCGCCTGATGGCTGCCTGCCGCCTCTCCACAAAGAGTGTCCGCTTATCCCTTAGAGTTCGCCGCGATTCCCCGTCAACGTTCTTAATGGGAAAAAAGAGATGCGCCTTTTATTTCCGCCTCTCTCCTGTTGTGACAGATCGAGTCAATTTTCGTGCATCTCGGTTCAGACCCAAAGCGCAGCTAGTTCATACAGTTGCTGCAGGGGTTGAACTTGTGTTCTACAAGAGTTTCTCTTCGTATCCACTCTTCGACACGTACAAGTGAAAATAAATGGGTGTACTCGAAGAGAAACTAGCACGTGGCCCGACACTTGTTCTGAAGAAGCATACAACGGAAACAATTGTGTCATTTTTGTGGTGCTTACCAACTCACTCTGTAGGAAGGAAAAGTTCGCAGAGAATCACACGTATACTGGTAGGGACGTAATCGACGGTGCAGTTAATACGAAAATGTGACCGTGCGCAAGAAGTATATTTGAGAATTACTTTAACAAAATCTTTATTCTCGATAAATGCTCTTGGCTGATTTTAGATGACTCGTATTTCAGGTACACTGTTTTTCCGCCCCTGTAGTCTAGTTAGGATGCATATACGGCGGTTCTGGACTCTATTTCTTGTGTGTACCTAAGGTTTTTCCGTAATGGGAAGATGTACGGCATGTCCCTCCCATGGGTCGTCAAGCGAATTTTCTCTGTTTTTTCGGCAGATATGTGCAATTCCCCATGAACCATGGACCTTGCCGTTGGTGGGGAGGCTTGCGTGCCTCAGCGATACAGATGGCCGTACCGTAGGTGCAACCACAACGGAGGGGTATCTGTTGAGAGGCCAGACAAACGTGTGGTTCCTGAAGAGGGGCAGCAGCCTTTTCAGTAGTTGCAGGGGCAACAGTCTGGATGATTGACTGATCTGGCCTTGCAACATTAACCAAAACGGCCTTGCTGTGCTGGTACTGCGAACGGCTGAAAGCAAGGGGAAACTACAGCCGTAATTTTTCCCGAGGACATGCAGCTTTACTGTATGATTAAATGATGATGGCATCCTCTTGGGTAAAATATTCCGGAGGTAAAATAGTCCCCCATTCGGATCTCCGGGCGGGGACTACTCAGGAGGATGTCGTTATCAGGAGAAAGAAAACTGGCGTTCTTCGGATCGGAGCGTGGAATGTCAGATCCCTTAATCGGGCAGGTAGGTTAGAAAATTTAAAAAGGGAAATGGATAGGTTAAAGTTAGATATAGTGGGAATTAGTGAAGTTCGGTGGCAGGAGGAACAAGACTTCTGGTCAGGTGACTACAGGGTTATAAACACAAAATCAAATAGGGGTAATGCAGGAGTAGGTTTAATAATGAATAGGAAAATAGGAATGCGGGTAAGCTACTACAAACAGCATAGTGAACGCATTATTGTGGCCAAGATAGATACGAAGCCCACACCTACTACAGTAGTACAAGTTTATATGCCAACTAGCTCTGCAGATGATGAAGAAATTGAAGAAATGTACGATGAAATAAAAGAAATTATTCAGATAGTGAAGGGAGACGAAAATTTAATAGTAATGGGTGACTGTAATTCGAGTGTAGGAAAAGGGAGAGAAGGAAACATAGTAGGTGAATATGGATTGGGGCTAAGAAATGAAAGAGGAAGCCGCCTAGTAGAATTTTGCACAGACCACAACTTAATCATAGCTAACACTTGGTTTAAGAATCATGAAAGAAGGTTGTATACGTGGAAGAACCCTGGAGATACTAAAAGGTATCAGATAGATTATATAATGGTAAAACAGAGATTTAGGAACCAGGTTTTAAGTTGTAAGACATTTCCAGGGGCAGATGTGGACTCTGACCACAATCTATTGGTTATGACCTGTAGATTAAAACTGAAGAAACTGCAAAAATGTGGGAAATTAAGGAGATGGGACCTGGATAAACTGAAAGAACCAGAGGTTGTACAGAGTTTCAGAGAGAGCATAAGGGAACAATTGACAGGAATAGGGGAAAGAAATACAGTAGAAGAAGAATGGGTAGCTCTGAGGGATGTAGTAGTGAAGGCAGCAGAGGATAAAGTAGGTACAAAGACGAGGGCTGCTAGAAATCCTTGGGTAACAGAAGAAATATTGAATTTAATTGATGAAAGGAGAAAATATAAAAATGCAGTAAATGAAGCAGGCAAAAAGGAATACAAACGTCTCAAAAATGAGATCGACAGGAAGTGCAAAATGGCTAAACAGGGATGGCTAGAGGACAAATGTAAGGATGTAGAAGCTTGTCTCACTAGGGGTAAGATAGATACTGCCTACAGGAAAATTAAAGAGACCTTTGGAGAGAAGAGAACCACGTGTATGAATATCAAGAGCTCAGATGGCAGCCCAGTTCTAAGCAAAGAAGGGAAGGCAGAAAGGTGGAAGGAGTATATAGAAGGTTTATACAAGGGCGATGTACTTGAGGACAATATTATGGAAATAGAAGAGGATGTAGATGAAGACGAAATGGGAGATATGATACTGCGTGAAGAGTTTGACAGAGCACTGAAAGACCTGAGTCGAAACAAGGCCCCCGGAGTAGACAACATTCCATTAGAACTACTGACGGCCTTGGGAGAGCCAATCATGACAAAACTCTACCAGCTGGTGAGCAAGATGTATGAGACAGGCGAAATACCCTCAGACTTCAAGAAGAATATAATAATTCCAATCCCAAAGAAAGCAGGTGCTGACAGATGTGAAAATTACCGAACTATCAGTTTAATAAGCCACGGCTGCAAAATACTAACGCGAATTCTTTACAGACGAATGGAAAAACTGGTAGATGCAGACCTCGGGGAGGATCAGTTTGGATTCCGTAGAAATGTTGGAACACGTGAGGCAATACTGACCTTACGACTTATCTTAGAAGAAAGATTAAGAAAAGGCAAACCTACGTTTCTAGCATTTGTAGACTTAGAGAAAGCTTTTGACAATGTTGACTGGAATACTCTTTTTCAAATTCTAAAGGTGGCAGGGGTAAAATACAGGGAGCGAAAGGCTATTTATAATTTGTACAGAAACCAGATGGCAGTAATAAGAGTCGAGGGGCATGAAAGGGAAGCAGTGGTTGGGAAAGGAGTGAGACAGGGTTGTAGCCTCTCCCCGATGTTATTCAATCTGTATATTGAGCAAGCAGTAAAGGAAACAAAAGAAAAATTTGGAGTAGGTATTAAAATTCATGGAGACGAAATAAAAACTTTGAGGTTCGCCGATGACATTGTAATTCTGTCAGAGACGGCAAAGGACTTGGAAGAGCAGTTGAACGGAATGGACAGTGTCTTGAAAGGAGGATATAAGATGAACATTAACAAAAGCAAAGCGAGGATAATGGAATGTAGTCAAATTAAATCGGGTGATGCTGAGGGAATTAGATTAGGAAATGAGACACTTAAAGTAGTAAAGGAGTTTTGCTATTTAGGAAGTAAAATAACTGATGATGGTCGAAGTAGAGAGGATATAAAATGTAGACTGGCAATGGCAAGGAAAACGTTTCTGAAGAAGAGAAATTTGTTAACATCGAATATAGATTTATGTATCAGGAAGTCGTTTCTGAAAGTATTTGTTTGGAGTGTAGCCATGTATGGAAGTGAAACATGGACGATAACTAGTTTGGACAAGAAGAGAATAGAAGCTTTCGAAATGTGGTGCTACAGAAGAATACTGAAGATAAGGTGGATAGATCACGTAACTAATGAGGAGGTATTGAATAGGATTGGGGAGAAGAGAAGTTTGTGGCACAACTTGACTAGAAGAAGGGATCGGTTGGTAGGACATGTTTTGAGGCATCAAGGGATCACAAATTTAGCATTGGAGGGCAGCGTGGAGGGTAAAAATCGTAGAGGGAGACCGAGAGATGAGTACACTAAGCAGATTCAGAAGGATGTAGGTTGCAGTAGGTACTGGGAGATGAAGCAGCTTGCACAGGATAGAGTAGCATGGAGAGCTGCATCAAACCAGTCTCAGGACTGAAGACAACAACAACAGCAATGTGCAATTTCGGTTTTCGAACTGTAGCTGGAGTCACTCCAAACAGGTAGTGCTCATTACGTCTCTCTCATGCGACGTCCACTTTGGACGGAAAGCATCGTTTTGCTTCCCGTTACGAAGAAAAAGTTAATACGGAATTTTGCTAGCCCTTTCGACAGAATGGTCCAAAATGAGTGTAGTGCGATATTTGTTTTACCGATATGCGGAATACTAATAACAACTCAACAGCGACATGACAGCGCTACAGCATGGCCGTAGCGGCCAAATGGCTCTGAGCACTATGCGACTTAACTTCTGAGGTCATCAGTCCCCTAGAACTTAGAACTAATTAAACCTAACTAATCTAAGGACATCACACACATCCATGCCGAGGCAGGATTCAAACCTGCGACCATAGCGGACGCTCGCGGCTCCAGACTGTAGCGCCTAGAACCGCACGGCCACTCCGGCCAGCCTAGCGGCCACCGCAGGCCAAGGCGGTGATGTAGCTGATGGAGTACTGGGTATTCCTCGTGTTTTACTGTTTCTGTTAATATTCGTCGATAGTGGGAATACGGCACAGGACTTACTTGAGGTTGCTCTGTCGAATGGTCACGTAAAATTCGGGTTTAAAAATAATTTTCTTGGTAACGGGAAAGAAACCGACGCTTCCCACCGTCGCTGTGTGTCGCATCAGAGAAGTGGCGAGCAGCATTTGCTTGGGCTTACTCCACCTACACTTCGCAAAAATGAAATTTCAAATACAATTCACCTGACGATTTTTGGGGAGACACCCTGGATAACGTGACCGTCTCATTTTACTGTGGCTAAATGAGGAAGCACCGAGATTGACAGACGACCCAGTGACAGAGCTCGAGTTTGCACATGGAAGAGACACTTGCGATATTTATTTTTTATATAGAAATATTACACATCAGTTCTACTAACTTTCGTCCCAGGGCAGTACACACAAAAAGAGAAACTCGGGGACGCGCTATTTGAGGCGCCGTGTCACGTATCGCGCGGCCCCTCCCCCCGGAGGGGGGAACGTTGCCATCAAAAATAGGGGGCGCTATGAATTTATGTTTGATGCATATTACACATTATATTGCTGAGTGTGAAATACAGATGAGGTTTTGAAATTTTCGTAAAACTTCGGATCAATATCTGCTTCCAACCCCGAAAAAATTGAGCATCTGCAGCAACTTCACTTCCGATCGCAATGCGCGGGAATGAAATTTTCATAACGCCTGTGATATCTCGTAAACCGCTGGAGATAACGAAACGAGATCTTGGCAAATGATACCACGCAAAGAGGAGAGTACTTTGCCGAATGGTTAAAACAAGTAACTTTATCAATCGCGATATAGCAGAAGCTATAGTTTATAATTCTTTTTTTTACCGGTAATCTAATTGCTTAAGACTTATCGATAACCAGTGAAAACGTACGAGTGCGGGATGTAAATAATATTGCGATATACATGATAAAACAAGGTACATTTGTGAAAAATGCACTGTGATAAAGTATATCCTTTCTGGACCAGACGACTATTATTTACACTCATTTGAAAAATTCTGCACTAATATAGTGTATAATATTAAATTCCTCTGTAGTATCCTAAATAAATATTGTGTAACTGTTTATAGAGCTCCCTCAGGAAAGCTGAATACATTCCTCAAGCAAACAATCACTTTTAACTCACCTGTTCTCAGAAACAAAAACAATTATGCGTTGTTATTGTAATGTAAATTTTCTTTCCTGTAAAAATATGGCAGATTTTGAGCATAAGTCAACAGTGAAAATCTACAAACCTTCAGCAGACATTTGCAGCAGTTGGAATGAGACAATGTGTCAAGCTAAAAACGGCAATAATAAATATAACCTATTTCTAGATTAATTTGTTCCATTGTTTGACACATCGAAAAATAACACAGATATGCTTCATACAGAGAGATCGCTTTTTAAACATGAAAACAGCAGTTTCAACATTCTTTAGCACTCATGCTAACTAATGCGAGAGTGAAAAACAACACCCACTCACAAATAGAGAATAAAACGTATCGGTAATGCGTAACAAAATACGAACTGCAGAGAAATTTAAACACGAATAAAAAGTAACACGAGCCACAAATTTATATTTCGTTGTCAGAATCAAAATAAAGCCACTTGATAACGAATACTAGGCCTATTTACTGCGAACTTTTGCTCACAATTTTAGTGAAATGTATCCAAAATGCAAGATATTCCACCAGAAAAAAATAATAATTGTACTAGGTATATAGTTTTTACATACCTTCGGGTGCTCAGTGGGTTGGAAATTGTCCCGATGAATCGCTGAAAGCCATCTCCAACACAGATTCACATTTTTCGGAAAGGAAAACAACATTACTCTTGGCCCAGTTCCGTAATTCCCACGACACCTTGGCACACAACATTTTTAAACCATGTTCACAGTAGCTTCACTACACGTAAACACTGTGATCGCTAGTTTTAAGCACGAATATAGCACTCGATCCAACAAACGTGTAGATAAACAAACGCTTGGAAACACAACATGGTGGCCCGCTTGGGGTGACGTCACGACCTGCTATGAATTTCGCGCCCGGCCTTGTCTCTAGGTGGTGGTGGTCTCACCCTAGAAGATATTGTAGTTCGTGTTGCACAGTCATTCCTTGGTACATTAATAGCACCGTGGAGATAGTACCAACAGAAGACGCTAGATCGCGGAGCGATCTAAAGACCGAACAGAACCCGCAATTTGCCGAGTTGTAGCTAAACTGCTCGAGCCGCTGGAGGGGTGGTCAGATACAACACTTGTGATTTATCTTTGTTATTATCACGAAGATAAATTTTGCATGTATTGATTTCTAAAGGAATTAAATTTTTCTTGTGATAGGTGAAGAATTTTACAGGTTTTCATTGTTACCACTCATCCGTTATTCTTTCGAAACTGACAATTGAATCGAAATCTTGTATAAACATTTGTTAACAATAGCTTAATACCAACACAGAGTAGTACTACCTGACTGAGCAAGAAAAACGTGAACTGTGCGGCGTAACAGCGACGAGCGAAAGAAAAGTGAGAAGTTCCTGTTTACGTATCCTAATTTCAATTGCTTTACCAATCTCTGTTTGAAGGCGCAGCTGATGCACAATCCGGTAGGTGATCGTAATTTCCTATAGAAACAACACACTACTCTCCTGAGACTGAAAAAGTGACACAAACTTTCTACACTATGTAATCAAAAGTATCCGGACACCTGGCTGGAAATGACTTACAAGTTCGTGGAGCCCTCCATCGGTAATGCTGGAATGCAATATGGTGTTAGCCCACCCTTTGCCTTGATGACAGCTTTCACTCTCGCAGGCATACGGTCAATCGGGCGCTGGAAGGTTTCTTGGGGAATGGCAGCCCATTCTTCACGGAGTGCTGCATTGAGAAGAGGTATCGATGACGGTCTGTGAGCCACGAAGTCGGTGTTCCAGAACATCCCAAAGGTGTTCTATAGGATTAACGTCAGCACTCTGTGCAGGCCAGTCCATTACAGGGATGTTACTGTCGTGTAACGACTCCGCTATAGGCCGTGCATTATGAAGAGGTGCTTGATCGTGTTGAAAGATCCAATCGACATCCCCGAATTGCTCTTCAACAGTGAGAAGCAAGGAGGTGATTAAAACATCAATGAAGGCCTGTGCTGTGATAGTGCCACGCAAAACAACAAGGTGTGCAAGCCCCCTCCATGAAAAACACTACCACACCATACCACCGCCTCCGAATTTTACTGTTGGCACTACACACTCTGGCAGATGAAGCTCACCGGGTATTCGCCATACCCGCACTCTGCCATCGGACTGCCACATAGTGTACAGTGATTCATCACTCCACATTTTTCCACTGTTCGATCGTCCAATGTTTACGCTCCTTACACCAAGTGAGGCGTCGTTTGGCGTTTAGCGGCGTCATGTGTGGCTTATGAGCAACTGCTCGACCATGAGATCCATGTTTTCTCACCTCCCGCCTAAGCGTCATAGTACTTGCAGTGGATCCTCATGCAGTTTGAAATTCCTGTGTGATGGTCTGGGTAGATGTCTACCTATTACACATTATGACCCTCTCCAACTTTCGGCGTCCTCTGTCAGTCAACAGACGAGGTCGGCCTGTATGCTTTTGTGTTGTACGTGTCCCTTCACGTTCCCACTTCACTATCACATCGGAAACAGTGGACTTAGGCGTGTTTAGGAGTGTGGAAATCTCGCGTACAGACGTATGATGCAAGTGACACCCAATCACCTGAACATCGTCGAAGTCCATGAGTTCCGAGAAGCGCACCATTCGCTCTCTCACGATGTCAAATGACTACTGAGGTCGCTGATATGGAGCACCTGGCAGTAGGTGGCAGCACGATGCACCTAATATGAAAGACGTATGCTTTGGGGGTGTCCGGATACTTTTGATCACAGTGTGTATCGAATTGATGCTTAGGCCCAAATGTAGGTTTTAATTTAAAAGAGTAATGTGAAGAAACTATCCTGCAACTTCAACCGGCCTTTCAGTTTATGATTAAAACTGAAAGAATGTCAACACTTAAAAGCTTACAGGTTGATTCTTGCAAAGAAGAAAACACCAACCAGCCACAGTTAATAATGTTGTTTATTTACACAAATAGCGACATTACAGGTTTTGAACCGACAGTTTAATCCTCAGACGGCTTTGAACGTTTAGATACACACTTGTTGATGTTTACAATAGTTTTCGGCTCTTTATTCCCCCTTGTGGTGAAAGTCCCTTGGGATGGTGGCCTCCTATGGCAAAAACACCATTTGAGAAACTGCTTATTTAACTGTAACTGTACGTAATGACGATTGAGTACAATCTAAACAAATCTTTCAAAGCGAAACTGTTTTAGTTTTAGATTACTTACGTCGAAAATCCTGCTTCGTTATTGAGACGGGTGTTACGATTAATGAAGGAAAACCCCCAGTTGGGAAACGGAGCCAAAATTAGTTGGTTAATGTCGAGTTGCAATTTACAATTTCTTTATTGATTACTTCAACCATTAAAATTCATTTCTTTATCACTTGACCAGGAACAGATCCAAAAAGCTAGTAGTCATGAGTGCCTTTTCAAAACAATTTACTTTACAGCTAACGGCCAAGCCATTTTACTTAAAACCGACTTTGATAAAACATTTGATAACAATGAAATTAAAAACTTTACTTTACTGTTAATAGCCAAGCTATTTTACTTAAAACATACTTTGATAAAGCATTTAATAATAAAATTAAAACTTTCCAAGTAATGAAACAAAAAAACCAATTTGCATACAATTTCGCTACCGAACATGTTGGGAACCAACTTCTTCTAAACTTTGGCACAACAAGATATTAAATTAAAGGGCTCGCTAACAGGGAGGCAGAACTATCATTTTCAAAGGATGCCAAATAGATAACAAACAGGATTAACAATTACAATTACGTGATAAAAATATCTTTGATGGTGTAAAGCCCTTGCTTAAAATCACTTAACGCGGAATATTGCTATTATGCTTCCCGTACTGTAGCCTTAAATATTGTTCTCTCTCTCCCTGTTTTACAGTATAATTTTTTGTTCAGCTTTCGATCTGTTACATACTATCTGACATAATGTAATCAGCACATTACGTGCACTCCTGTTCCAATGCTTCTGACAGCTGTTGTCACTGTAAAGTACAAGCATTAAATACTAGATGGCGCGACACAAGGTGCCGACTTACGCGCGCGCCTGTCAGTCTCATGCTGCCTATAGTGCCGGCCGCACACGCGACCGTTAGCGGCGCGTCTTAATCAAGTTGTGCATTCCTAGGAAAACTTTATAATGTACAAATACATTTTTATCTTTAACGTGAGCAGTGTTGCTCTAAACCATTTCATAACTATTTACTCTATGTAAGTATGCTTTCTTTGTCTACTGTACCGTAGCAGTTAGCTATGATGTAATTTTATTACATATGTTTAATTGAATAATCTTTATATTATTCCAAAACTCTGTTACAGGTAATGTAAATTTTTTTAACTTCTGTTGAAGGCTACCTTAGAGCAGTTGAAACCTAGGTAAAGTTGAAAATTTTTACCTGTGCAACCGAAGAGCTGTATTTTCAAGTAATATTATTAAAGCTACGTAATTTTAAAAGCCCACCAATGAAAGGCAAACTTGACCTTTTTAAACAGTGGCCAAAAAACAATCAGAGTAAAATACAACCATTTAACATTTTACAGTAACTAACAACTTTAATACCATGTCCTGTCACCAAAATGCCCTGGGATAGAAATAATTAACCGACCGGGTGTAAGGGCGACCACAGTGGTCTCCCGAAGGATGCTCAGGCTAGAAGCGGACTAACAGACCCACAACGCCTCACATTCAGCAATCACAGCGACCTCACGCGAGGCCAGGGGAGGAGGAGGAATCAAATCAGGAACCATAATCCCTGCCTAAAAATACACTTCCTCCCAGGCAGTACTAATAAGAAGCCAAAAGATCACTTTCAATAATTACACCGGCGACAGAGACAGGAAATCCGAACGCAGGGGGCCACAACGCAGAAAAGACGCTGGTTTGCACAAACCAAAATTCTTCAGTTAACATCTAAACCTTTAACCAACTTAACTTGCAGTTTATCAGAGAAACAGCAGGTGAACTCCGATGCAAAGGTTCCTCACACCCGACCGTGTACACGTCGCCAGCGTACCCAACTGCGCACAGTCACGCAGCCACGCGCTCTGTTACCGGTGCCCTCGTCTTTTCTGCACCCACGGCAGCAAAATACCACTCCTCAGGTTAGGCGAGTTACTAGTCCATCAGTCCCGCCTCCAGGCGGAAAATTTAAAGACATCCGTTACCGCTTCCACCAAGCAATGACTCGGAACCACAGTCGTGGCTCCCGGGTGCTCACAACAAGAGCTTAAAGCCTTGTTCCGTCAACTCGTCCCATTCGTCTCGCACCGCCAGGAAAGACCACGCTGCTTCTCGGAACAGCAGCCAACTCTCCACCGCCACGCCATGCCGCGGTCTCATGGTACGACATTCTCTAATTCCCGATTTTAAAAACCGACCGATCGACTCGTCACCGCTAGGCAACCAACCGGCTATCCAACCCGGAGATCTTATGCCCTTACAAAAGGCTAACAGGAAGCAACGACTCGAATATCGATAACACCAGACACGCCGCCAGAGGGGAATTTCAACAGAATCGTACGCAGCATAACGATAAATATGAAAGAATCAATTAACGATGGGATGGAAGGACTCAGAACAATCTTTACAGCTCGTTATATGTTGAGAGCCGACACATGGCTCAATTATGTTGTAAAATATATAATCTCCAAAACGTTTCTGTCCTATGGAAGACTGTGTAAAAAGATGGCTGTATGACAATGCCAAAGAATTTCTCTCTCACAGATGTTACAATATGTACATTGATGTGGCAGCAGAAAATTCTAACTCTGTAAACGTTTAATTAAATTCACTTTACATTCAATGAGCACTGGTTACAAATAAAAGAAAATAAGAATCCAATTTGTTAGAAAATATTACTGAAATGATATTATATAAATATTGTAGTATACACAGGGAACAGGATCAAAGATGAGAAACAGTTGTACATGAATAAATATTACAACATTGTATTTACATTTGACTGTTAACTAAATTTACATGAATTTAACTATTGTTTAATGTTTGACTAAGCTGGCTGTTACGTTTTAGTGTTGTGCTTCATGATGAGTTACTGTCTGCACGCTGTTATTTTCCAAGGAAGTAGTGTTTATGTTTCAAACTGGAAATTAGGTGAATGTAGTTTATAGAAAGTCTGCATTGACTTATTCAATCTGTTCAGTGAGGAAGTGATATGGTGGCTTTCTTTTATGTACACATATTTCTACCTCTTCGAGTAGATTAATAAGGCTACCTTTCTCAGCATGCTGCAACATCTAAAAGCTTTCTGAACGTGGTTCATTAGAGGTGGGAGTTGCTGCGGACAGATCGGTACGCATGGCTTTGGGAAGAAATAACAGCGATACGGGTTACAAATTGACCCTACCATCAGCTTGTAATGGTGCACAGTTGTTTGTATGAGGAGAACCGTACTAGGATATCTAACCATGTTGCTTCTGTTTACAGTTTGCATTTCTTTTTTCATTGCCCGTACCTTGATTTATCCTCCCGTTTTGAAACGACGAGCTTTGGAAGTGTCATTTAGCCGGTAAGAATATCAAGAAGCAAAGGCGTCGCAGTTGACATTCTTATATGTATTATATATATATATCAGTGCGGTAATCCCTATTCTGCTATCCTTCTTCAGATTTTACGTCACTTACCTAAGCTGCAGGGTTGTAAAGATGACCGTTAAGCAGAGCACAAATGATTCCTTTCGTGTCCTTGTCCAATTACCTAGTGCTCAGTGTTTAGTGGTCCAGAAGTTGTCTAGAAATTACGCTGTCGTTCGCAAGGCATTCCGAGTTTAGGAAGTAGCTTCCGGATGGGTCTCGTCTCCGCCGCCTGGCGCATCCAGGCCTCGCAACAAGAAACGGCCAAATTCCAGGCGCTGGAGCGCCCCGAGGTAACGGTAGGGAGAGGAGGGTGCGTTAACGGGCCGTTCGCGGAACTGTTAATGGCTGGGTCACTAGCTAGGGGCGACACGTTTCCTATTGTCCACTGCGGCTACGCCGCCTCTCGCTTGGTGGCTGAACCGTTACTGACACTAGATGTCATTACGTGTGCGCCACTCGCTTTCGGAATTCCGTCGCTATCGCCCCATCTGTCAGTATGAATGCCTAAATTGCGATGTACGAAACACACTGAGGTACTGCACTTGTAACAAGAGGATGGGGCAGAGGAAAATTTTGCGACGTCACCACAAATTTTTTCTCTGTCTTTGTCTCTCTCTCTCTCTCTCTCTCTCTCTCTCTCTCTCTCTCTCTGTCTTTCTCTCTCTGCAGCCGACAACTCTTTTGGGTGTTCTAGAAGGCCACATAGTTTCTACTACAGACAGGCGCTCTCTGAAGAAGATGATATACATGCACGCTTGAGTTCTTACTTTTTCATGTGTAATTTGTTAGTCTATGTTTCCCGTATGAAAGCAAATGAAACCCTCGAGATGGTTTGCAGCTTGGTTGGTATGAAGTAATGTGACAGAACATAAAGAAAACGGATGCCATGAATTTCAGTTGAAGGCAGGAAATAACAAAGTTAAATTAAATATAGATGGTAGCTCTGTGGACTGCGTAACAAACCCAAAATTTCTGGAAATGAACATTGATTCTCAATTGAAGTGGTGTGAACACACAAAGATACTTGCAAACAGAATGTCATCAGCATGTTATGCTTCTAGTCTTTTAATTAGTCTCATTTAGTTACATACTGTTCGTGTTTACACTCAAGTCATAGCTGTGGAACAAATGTATAAAATACGAGCACAGTTTTCAGACTACACTAAAGGGACATAAGAATAATAACCAAAAATAGTACTCGACCTCATTGTAAAGTTCTGTTCAAAACACGGAGGATTTTAAATACACTGTGTGAGTACATTTACCTACCAGTTATGCATATCAAAAATTACATTGATAATTACCGCGCAAACAGCTCTCTTCATAACAATGGGACAAGATCCACACTGAATATACATTTGTTTGTTGTTGCGGTCTTCAGTCCTGAGACTGGTTTGATGCAGCTCTCCATGCTACTCTATACTGTGCAAGCTTCTTCATCTCCCAGTACCTACTGCAACCTACATCCTTCTGAATCTGCTTAGTGTATTCATCTCTTGGTCTCCCTCTACGATTTTTACCCTTCACGCTGCTCTACAATGCTAAATTTGTGATCCCTTGATGTCTCAGAACATGTCCTACCAACCGATCCCTTCTTCTGGTCAAGTTGTGCCACAAACTTCTCTTCTCCCCAATCCTATTCAATACTTCCTCATTAGTTATGTGATCTACCCATCTAATCTTAATATACATTTACGAATGTTAAACTCAAAATAGCATTTTCTACTGACAAATAAAACTGTACAATAAATTGCTCTGTGAGATTAAATAGCGCACTAAAACGAATTTATTTAAAAACACAGCTAGTTACTTACGTGTTCCATAGATCACTTGAACGATTCTTTCTTGGAAATGATGCGGAACAAGTCAGTTGACAGGATATGTATGCACTGTCAGTGTTAGCATTAATGAACATGTTTTTTGTTCCTATTCACGCATACATGCAACTACTCTTAAAAACTACTCGTGTTTTTCTTACAGGCTACCAGTTTTTAGTAATAATAATTCGTCCATTGAACAGGAGGAGTTGTCCTGGAGAAACGATTTTAGATTTGACTTAAAACTTTCTGACTTTAAGTGTTATTGAGCGAATAACAAAAACTTTTTGTTACTGCATCTTGAACTCCAATCTGAGCCACTGACAGCTCAGAAATGAGTAATAAAGATCATTTTTTCCCTCTAGTGTTACAGGTATTCACATCATTGTCAACGTATCTGTTAAGCAATACATGCTACACATTGTAAGTTACTGACATAATACAGAGGAGGGGACAGGTAGTAAATACAACACAAGTAAATAATAATAATAGCACATCTATCATTTCATATAACGCTCTCGCATTTTATTCTCGAAAACCTTACTCTCAAGTAAAACTGATTTTGGAAGGTGTTCGCGTTGAGCAACGCAAAACTATGCAACATGGAATACTAACACATCTTTCTGAGCTCAACAGTTTACTCGTTATAGATGGGTGTTGACTCAGCTTTTCAGGCTACCAAATTGAAAACTGCGATACACCAAATGGAAACTAAACGTCTTCTGTATGGTCCTGATGCTAGCGTTTTACGTTATTAAACAATTGAACGAGGTATCACTTAAAAAAAAAACAGATTGGCGTTTTATTCGGGAGGATAGGTTCCAGTTTTCTTCCGGCCATACTGGCTTACGTTTCCCGTGAGTTTCCTTTACTGCTTCAGGCAAATGCCGCCGGTATGGTTCTTACTATAAGACCACGGTCGACGACCTGTTCCATCCTAGTCAAAATAGACCTGTCAGTATGTAAATGCCTGAATGTATGATTTACGTTATGTGTTTTTTTTTTCGTCTTCTTAAATTTTAATACCATGATATGCTCAATATCCTTGTAAAAGTGATCCACGGATGAATAAAAGTACTATTACTTTGTTAACTATAAGAGGCACTACAACGGCAAAATTACAAGTTACCGTACGTGCGTCAAATCGAAGAACTACGCTAACTGCTCAGCGCGACGAGCAGAATCGGCAGCGACAGACTGTAGGCTTGTTGCGTCACGTGGCGCACAGCTTGCGCCACCGCTGTCGTTATTGTACGTCCATCGCCCTAATCAAAAGAAAATAGCAACCACAACGCGTTAAATACGAGGAGACTATTTCGTTATATTATTTGCCGTATTCACCGCAGTCAGTGATTTTGCAGTAGGGGCATTTAAATTGAACAGTATTTTCTTAATGTGATATGGCGTTGATTGAGGTTGAGCAATATCTCACAGGAACAAAGGCCGAGGAAGAAAGCCGCCGTTTCCACATCGAAGGAATCCCGAAATTTGCGTGAAGAGATTAAGAATATCAACATAGGATTACACAGCCAACCGGTTGCACATAACTGGTAGGTACATTTGACCTAAGTTTCGACCCCTACTAGGGGTGTCTTCATCAGAACGAAATTTTGCTACAGCGTAAAATTACATTGCTAAAAGGCAATGGTCAAAATTTAGAGCAGCTATGCTCAAGTCGAAAGTGAAATAAAACGTTCTAGCCTTACCACATGTGCTCAGCTGGGACATACAAAGGCTAGAACGTTTTATTTTACTTTCGATTTGAGCATAGCAGCTCTAAATTTTGACCATTGTCTTTTAGCAATGTAATTTTACTATTTAACAAAATTTCATTCTGATGAAGACATCCTTAGTAGGTGTCTAAACCTAGATCAATGTACCTACCAGTTATGTGCAACCGGTTGGTTGTTTAATCCTATGTCGAAGCTAGTATAGGGCTACTGAGAACAACCATATTCAAAACTGTAAAATTAAGAGTACTGTTTAAAACTGGAATCAAAACACCTATCTTGGGAACTGACCAAACGACCCAGAGTAAAACTACACTGTATTTCCATTGCATCCTAGCGCCCAGAAAGTAATTACCGAATTTCGTAATTTTTTAACATTTCGATGAATGTGAGCACAATATCCGCCGTCTGTGACAAAAATAATTTACATGTGCGATAACATTTCGGATTCGGTGAATCCATTTTCAGGTGATTTGGTTTTTCCATCATCTCTATATGTCTTTTTATGTGGTGTTTTGCACTTGATGTTAACCAAGACGACATTATGTACGGCAAATATAAAAACATTGCTTTAAAATAATTATTGTTAAGAATGAAAATATTACCTGTATTTCCGGAGCTATTTTCAGTTTTCCACTTTGTAAAGATTGCCTCTATTCTTAAGATTAATCTGTTTTACCCATACTTGTTATAAAGTAATTTTTTGTTAACATAGGATGTAAGAATCGTAAGGAAGGCGACATGCTTTAATAACGAAAGCATCGAAAGCTCGATCGACAAGGTCAAAACTGCAGCAGTCGTGGTGATTTCAAGGACAGTGTATTTTTTTAAATATCTTTTTTGATGCTACATTTTCAAATGTAGACCATGATCCAGTACTGACGGCGTTCATCCTGCTGACAGTTACTGGGTGACTGATCGTACTTTACAAAATACGGTAGTGTCCCAGTTTTCAACGGCGGAAGAAGTGTTAAGTGCAATTGTGCAATCGCGCGCTCTTTTGATTAATGGCATTTTTTTTAAGCCTCAGCCGTATAATGTTAGTATAAACATTCCGAGGTACTATTTTTCTGTCAAATGACACTTTTTACAGCATGTAAAAATCATTATCTAGTGAATCAAATTCAACACTGAGCTCGGTTTTAAATCGAATATCGGTTGTTTCCTAACAGTAATGAAAACAAAACAGAAACAACAATATTAAAATAAGAAGAGGATGTTGAAAAAAATTATCTCCGAAATCGAGTTTAACAAGCTTACTTCCTATAGAGGATATTTAAAATGAAGCAACTATACCACAATGCTTGTCAATAAAATTACTTGTCCCACGTCGCTGATTAGAGGGAACTTTTTTGCTGATTTTGTGTTAGTTTGTACGTGACAGCTTGCAACATCTTGTAAGGACATTACCGCCTTTAAACAGCGCTTCTGAGTTGGTTACGGGAACAATTGTAGGAATAAAATTGGGAGGCAGGGCGCTCTGGCGCGTTATTGTGCAGTATGGGCTTGGTTGCAAGTTGCTATTGCTAAACGGTGCTGCCCGTGTCACGGTGACTTTTAGTATGCTGAAATATGTGAACAGTCTCCCCGCGACGGCATGTGTCGGTGGTGCTCTGACTGCATGTGAGGACCCAGATGTTGCGCTTCTTCGTCTGCAGCCGTGCACGACGGGCGGCTGCGTCAGGGGGTTCCCCGTTCGCCCCGCTGCCAACACAAGGCTATGAGGAAGGGTGCGGCCGTGCGCGAGGTGAGCCGACATCCGGCGCAAGACGTCGCAGCTGAGAAGCAACGATTCACGACTACACTCGCCACGCTGCCTTACTCTGTGGCAGCGTACATCCACATCTACATGGATACTCTGCAAATCGCACCGAAGTGCCTGGCAGAGGATTCATCGAACCACCTTCGCAGTAATTCTCTGTTATTCCATTCTCGAACTGCGAGCGGAAAAAAAGTTTTTTCTTCATCGAGGCAATGCAGCATGATCTTATTACTGGGCTCTTTCGTGAGAATACATTTTCATCTGCGTGAAATGTAACGAGATTACCTTACTAACACATTTGAAGAAGGAAGAGTGCATTCCTAGACCATTATGGCCGTATTGTGTCAGACAACAGGTATCCACCGAGATTAAGCATGTCTAGGATGATGTTCTCGATGGTTGTGGTAATACATCTCTGTAGTTCTGATAACGTAATTCGATGAACGTAATTCGATGAGGAGGGACGTGAACTTCGTATTTGACCGGATCTCACCGGGAGAATCGAAAACAGGAATCGGATGGTCATTTGCAGAAATTATCTGCGGCCGATGCAGAACCAGACCATCGACCTAGGACATGTTGATTTAGATATCACTGGACGCTCGAAAGGTAATCTGATCTGGTTAGGAAATGTTGTTCCGCCTCCTTCGACGTGAAATTATAGTGCGTGTCCAGGTACAGTAAAGAAATATGGGTGGAACGGACTTTATTTACACGTGACACAAAATGCACTTACGCACTCATTTTAAAGTTGTCTCATACGTTCTCAGTGAGTGCTAGATAGAGACAGAGAGAGGGA
Organism: Schistocerca gregaria; assembly: GCF_023897955.1. Taxonomy (NCBI): domain Eukaryota; kingdom Metazoa; phylum Arthropoda; class Insecta; order Orthoptera; family Acrididae; genus Schistocerca; species Schistocerca gregaria. The sequence continues at coordinate 520,992,364 of NC_064924.1, forward strand.
AAACGTGGCGAGGAGGTCTCTGCAGTTCACTTTCCGTGCCGGCCGCGGTGGTCTCGCGGTTCTAGGCGCGCAGTCCGGAGCCGTGCGACTGCTACGGTCGCAGGTTCGAATCCTGCCTCGGGCATGGATGTGTGTGATGTCGTTAGGTTTAAGTAGTTCTAAGTTCTAGGGGACTAATGACCACAGCAGTTGAGTCCCATAGTGCTCAGAGCCATTTTTTCACTTTCCGTATCCGTCTACCACTTCTCCCCTCCCTCCCTCCCTCCCCCCCTACCCACTTCCCCCCTTCCCCTCCACACGAGCCCTGTACCGGTTTCCTCTCTCTCTCCTACGTCGAATAGCTTTGAATTTCCTACGTTTCTTGGAGCATCATCTACCCAATCGTCCAATCCCTGATCACCAACCCTCCGACTCTACTGCGCTGATACCAGCACATCCCCCAGCCGTACACCTACACATTTTCCACATTCTGTCCCAACAAAACTCAACCGACTCCGCCTATCTAGCTACAAAATCCTCTTTGTTGTTGTTCCCATCACTCATCCTTTCCAAAACGCTCTGCTCCAAAAACCCAAACCAACTCAAAAGCAATAAAGTTCATTTCTCGTTCATCTCTACAGCCTGGCAGAATCAAATCCTATACCACGATGATCACCAGCAGTGCAAAACGCCAGTTTTAGGTATGTTATCATAAAGAAAGACGGCTTTTACTTTTTAAGGAAAACAGGGTGTAAGAGATCAATATTTTAATTTATAAACTATTCGTAAATCAACACAGTTTTACATATTTTAAAATCACATGTACATATTTCTGTATCTCATTCACTGAAGAGCAGATATGTCACTGGTATCACATCTCCTCTTCAGCGACTCCCGGGATTCGGGGAGTCACGCCGGCTCCGGGACGAATCCGCCCGGCGGATTAGCGACGATAAACGGTTTGCCGACCAGCCTGGATGTGGTTTTTATGCGGTTTCCCACATCCCACCAGCTGAACACCGGCTCCAGCTACACGATTCACAAACACTTCGAAAAGGTTCACACACTTTGACAATAACCATAAACGCAGACAGATTGTGTACACCAATTCCATCACGAGAGGGGATTCTGGGGCGAGGCACAAGGATTCGATCACCAACACTGCAAGATTCAGAATAACATGCCGACCCTTTGAAGACACACGATAAGGTCAAGAAAGAGGCGAAGAAGAGATAAATACTAGTATATAATTGCCGGCCTGTGTGGCCGAGCGGTTCTAGGCGCTTCAGATTCGCAGATTCGAATCCTGCCTCGTGCATAGATGTGTGTGATGTCCTTAGGTTAGTTATGTTTAAGTAGTTCTACGTGTAGGAGACTGATTATCTTAGATTTTAAGTCCCATAGTGCTCAGAGCCGTTTGAACCTAGTATATAATTCAAGTAGATATTTTTTAAGTAGCAACTAGCTATTTATCGATTTCAATACTAATGCCACTGTTAATATGTTCGAAATGTTTTTTACTTGTATACGTAACAGCCAGCGCTCGGGAGTTCTCAAAATCGATTTCTTCGGGTTGTTTTGACAATTGTTTCTTACTGCGTTAGGAAATGGATGTGGAGGTACTGACTTTCAAGTCGTATAAGTATGAAGAGGTTCAGTTGGTGAAGGCGCCCTGTGAATTTGACACTTGCCTCTTCCTTTGCAACCTTTACTTATGATTCCCTTTAGTTTTAGTAATGGCTCCCTTTAGTTTTAGTAATGGCTTTTCTGTAGTTCCTCAGTCGTGATACTGTGGACACGCGCTTCCCGAGTTCGTGTCCCCTTTTAGTAAAAAGAGTTGTGCGCGCACTGAAGCTCTTCTTAAGGTACGCTCTGTTTTCATTATCATGTTAACGCTGAAGAGGAATTAAAGCCACCTCTGCTTCCTGGCGGTGATCGTACTTTCTATTGGTCAAACACTCTCTCTCCCTCTCTCTCTCCCTCCCTCTCCCTCCCTCTCTCCCCCTCTCATTATTTATCCATGTAAAATCTTGCTTAATACCTTTTGTCAATCGTCAGTATCTTTATCTCTCCTCTGCCACCTAGTGACAAGCACAGACAAAGCAATAGGCCTAATATTATGGAAAGATCATTTTGTCTTAGTCACTTATGGACAGTGAGAAGCCACAGGTAGGTAAGATGAAGAAGAATCTCTTTTTTCTTTTTTTCCTTCATTTTCAGCTGCGGACTGTCTCTTAGAGCCAGCAGCATATTTACGTGTATACCATTTCTATCAGATTATGCATGTGTGGATCTACAGCCAGTGCTCCACAACTCGGTTCGTCTTATGTTTATTATGGTGAGAATTTACATAAGCCAAAGTCTTCCGAACAGGTTGTTTCGTACACATACTACGATTTTCCCGTGTTCTAATAGCTAACTGAAAACGGCAACTTTTTCTGACCATCTGTAATCATGTTCTACACCGTCGACCAGTTTAATTAAAATATTCGTGTGACGTGACTCTTGCCATTTTCATTTATATCTTAATCGATGACGATTTGCATTTAATGAAACGCAGCGCTGTGTGTTATATCCTTATCAGTTGCTAATCTGTTCAGCAACATGAAATCATAATATGAATCATTACTTGCCCTAGTTTCTTGTTACAAAACTTTGACAGTTCGTTGATGTAAGGATCGCTGTGAAAACACAGCGAACACTATTTGGTTAGTCTTTCGCAGGAGTAATATTACTTAGTTTTGATAAGTTTCACATGCTGATTTTATGCTGCCAAGCTAATGTCTAGCCACTGTCAGACCATTTTTTCTACCACGTCCCATCAGGGTGGGTTGTCACACGGATTTGTTGTCACCAGTCTTAGTTCTCAGTCGCTGCTGCTACCTTGCGGTCTAAACGTAAACCACCGTACGATCAACGATCACAATATTTTGAGTGTCAGCAGTTTCTAGTTCTGGCGACTGTTCTCTGGATTTTATTGGTCTTTAGTTTTTTACACCCGTAAGTATTCATGTGTTGATTTAATTAAATCTTATTATTCACTTTATATTTAGTGAAGTCTATATCACAATTATTTTATAACAGTTGCACTATGTTATTCCGTGTCAGTATTGAGGTTAGGTTCACAGTCTGTTTTTCTAGCTCGGATTTTGTCTGAAATGTCTTTTCGGGATTGGCTATCACAAATATTTCGCAGATGGTTGTCACATGTGGCAACCTACACCCGGGAGATGTTTTTAGTAGGTTTTTCGCTTGTCTGAGGTAAAAATGGTTGAAAAATCATAAAAAAAAGAAAAACTGAAGAGAGATTTTTGCAGGTATAATTCTTGCAGCAGTTAAGGAGGAATAAAGTGAGTGATTCGTAAAGCTGCAACTGATTATCAGATCAGTTATCCAACGTTTATGAGATATCGTAAGATAATTTCCCAAGATGAAATTAACGACGAAGAAATAGTTCGGCATTCCAGCACCGTTAGTTATTTTCCAAAGAGAGAAGTTATTTTTTCCATTGACGACAAGAAGTAATTGAAGCAGTACGTTTTACAAGCAGCCGATGTCTACTATGGTTTAGTGCCAAAAGAAATCAATACTTATAATATTTGCATGGCAGATACTATTACAGGCCCTAAATCTTGACAGGATTATGGGTGTCACGGAGATTACTGGTCCGCTGATTTCCTAAACTGACACCTAGCTCCTTCATTACGAAAACCAGAGGTGACCGTCTCAGCATAGAAGGGCTAAATGCAACGGAATCCTCTTGGTATCTTTCCCCTTACATGGTTTGCATAAGCTAAAGGCTCTTGGTCGCATTGTCTATGAGCGGTTCAAGATATTTTAAAACTCAGCTTGTGTCGGTTGGGCGGTAACTACCCCACGGAGAACGAAAACAGTTGACGATGTATCACAACTCGTTTCTCGTTCGTGACCCCTTGCAATGTTTCCATGTAATATTCCTCTTGCAATGACTCCATCTAATATTTCGTCAGATATTCGGCCCACAAGAATATATCTATTAAATTGTGACGTATACACAGATACTGATTTTGTACTGAGCTTTGTGACAGATAGAGAGCAGCATTTGAACCAGCTCCAAAAACAGCTTGCAAAGCAATTTTCGGAGCAGCCAAACAAACAGCTTCCAGAGATGTCTCAAGAGAATCCAGATGAACCTCGACATGGGCTCCCCAGTGTGCGGAAGTCAACTCTTGTAGCAGGATCTTCACCAAAGGCGGGCTATAGGGAAAATATAGAAATCTCTCCCCAAAATGAGATATCCCAATTTTAACAGATTCACCAGCTGAGAGAGAGCTCTAAAAAGTAGCTGAAAATGCAGCTAAAAGAAATCAGTGACATGTCTACTTAGAAAAGCAGCTAAAAATAGCGAGAAAGAAAATAAGCAAGACAGGTATTAAAGAGAAGAAAGAAGTATTACACCATCGTCGTCTATTTTTTCATTCTTATTTAAATTACTATTTTAGTGTCTAAAATGATTTGTGTGTTAGCGCTTTATCGATATCATTGCTTGATTGTTGTATTCTTAATGCCATTTTTCTAGTAAATAATGTGTTCTTTTCCCTCTAACAAACCCTTGACAGCCAGCCGCGATGTCTGTGGCAACAAACCTGCAGTCATGGCATGTTGTCACAAATATTTACTCTGACGGAACTTTTTTTTTAATAGCTAAATGCTGCTGTAGCTTCAAATTTTTGGGATAATGTAGCAAGGATACATATTGTAATGACATAAAGGGAAACTGTAAATACTTCCTTTTCAAAAATTGAAGACCCTGAACCGCGACAACCAGCCTCGGTCTGCCTGTTTCTAGAACAACCTCCCAGCGGGCTTGTATGATTTCCTCAAGATCTCTTCCTATAGATGTGCTAAATGTAATATGATGCTATCTAGTGCTATGCACTGTGTGGGTGTTTGAAATGAACTGTTCTCTCTTTTTTTTCCAGGATGCCTGACATCGTTGTGCGAGCAGACTGTGTAAGTAGAACACTGCACTTTGCCTTTAGTTTTTCTACACCACATGTACACGTGCTTTACCGTAGTGAGTGGGTCACATGGTAAAAGTAGCACTATCAAGATTAAATATGTAGTGACTTTAGGTAATTTCTTAAAGTATAAACACACAAAACTAACAGAGGAATATGTTTCACCGTGGCAGTACTTTCTCTGTGAGAAATTAGTCAACAACCTAACACTGCTGTGACCCCGAAGCATTCTTTGTCGTAGATAATGTCGATCTCGCCTACAGCGTTGCCTATGACTGATTCCTGTTGGAATTAATTCTGTTAAATAAAAGATAAATTGCAATTCGAATTTCCAGGACCGTGTTTTTTTCACAGCTCGCTACAATCACAACTGATGAAGGTAACTACACTCCTAAATTATATACTAGCTTGCTTAATACAAGGGTCGTTCAAAAAGAAACGAACCGGAGGCATAATTACATAAACCAGTACCTGTATGTTAGAGGTATTGACCTAGTCTGTTGAGACACTCATGACAGAAGGCGGTGAATGGCTGTCTCATAAAATTCCCGGGACTGCGATGTTAGCCAGTTCCGCACATACAGCTGGACGTCGTCGTCCGAGGTGAATCGGAAATGTTATGCTGCCGTTCTTCTTTGACCAAGATGGCCCTCTTCTGGTTCACTTCCTGCAGCGCGGGATAACAGTGAATGCCCAGCGTTACTCACAAACCTTGGCCACCCTTCGCCAAGCGATCAAATCAAAACTACCAGCGAGTCTCAACCATGGTGTCATTCTGCTCCACGAGAATGAAAAGCCGCATACGGTCAACACAGTCGCGGCACTCCTGCAGAAATTCAAATGGGAGGTTCTCGGCTACCCTCCATACAGTCCGGACGTCTCTCCCTGTGATTACGCTAATTTTAGTCCCCTTAAAAAGGCTTTGAGGGGCAAACGATTCACCTCGGGCGACGACGTCCAGCTGTACGTGCGTAACTGTTTGACATCGCAGTCCCGATAATTTTATGAGACAGCCATTCACCGCCTTGTGTCACAGTGGGACAAGTGTCTCAGCAACCAGGGTCAATACTTCTAACATACAGGTACTGGTTTCTGTAATTATGCCTCCGGTTCGTTCCTTTTTGAACGTCCCTTATAAATACTGTTGATGCGCGACTCGTCTTAGGGAAACGGCCAGATGATCTTCTTTCACCGTAGAAGGTATAGCGATCTTGTCGTTCACTATAAATAATATGGAAATATAACGAGCTATCTTTATTTTTCTTTTTTGTCTAACGCATTAGGCACCTTCGTGAAGGGAGCCTAGCTCCAAATCGTCCTCGATCCGCATTCTGAAGCAGCGGTATTCAAAACGTCATCCGTCGATTTTTAGTTTCTGTTGTTCCCATAGATTACTGAATGCATGTTTAGATTCAGAACACGACACTCATTTATTTTTCCTGTCAGTCTTTAATTAGCAATTGTCAACGACACATTAAACGCTAATCTGCAGAAATCATCCGCACATGCCGTTGAGTAAGTAATAAATGGCTAAGAAGTCGCTGGATGCTGGTTTTTACCGCTTTTGGATGAAGATGCCCTTCCAGATGGCACAAGTGCCGAAAGATAATAAGAAAGCATAGCCTTATTTATTTTTATTTTCCATGTATTTCGTTTTTAGGTCCGCTCATTCTCTTACCCGAATTGTTTATACTGAGGTTTCGCCAACCCCATTGGCCTTTGCCTTCTAAAGCTTGAAATTATGAAACGTATAGGTGTTTAGTTATTTACTGTGTTAATGTAATTCTGCTCCTTTTCGTTACGAGCTGTTCCGATAATCTTAAATGTATGTTTGTAGTGTTGTGACAATGTAAAGTGTGACATCTGCGCTGGGATTACGGATTAAGCGCGCTCGAAATACAGACAGACACAAACGAACTCCATTTAGAGACGCATTTATCGTTGTTTTATTCATATTATTTAGGTATTACTTTGACGTCAGCTTGTTTTTAAATTACGCTGAAAGCAGATTGTTTACTTTTTAAACTAGAGGAAATGGTTCTGAGCACTATGGGACTTAACTTCTGAGGTCACCAGTCCTCTAGAACTTAGAACTGTAGCGCCTAGAACCGCTCGATCACTCTCGCCGGCAAACTAGAGGAAACCTATCGTTTGAGGAGTGTGCTTCTTTCAGTTGTGATGAACAGATTAAGTGAAAAACTATTTTACTTGTGAAATTCCTGGTGATGTGTACTGAGTTTTTCTTGGTCGATTTATTGTAGGCTTTATAACCCGCCATGATAAGGAATAATCAGTTGCATCACACAAGTGAAAATATTCATCGTACTCGCACATACTTGCATGTACATTAGAACCATGTACCTATATTTACATTAGGTTTAATATACATGTCGAACAAGTACACGACTCTACCATGCAACAAAAATGAACAGATACACGTACTCACTCCAGCAGCTCACAGTTTTCTGTGGGATATTTTGCCTTCATAACAAACTGCGTACGCCACTATCCTAATACATTCTCCCTGATATTTGGCTGAAAAGAATAGAGTTCTGTAAAGAACTGGCTCTCATACAGCCCGACTTACTGCTTTACGGTAGGAAATGAAATGTACAAAACAAAAATGTCGCTCTACAGTTAGTGATGCCTGCTTACTGAAACATCTGGCTATCTCCACAAACAAGGAACCTGCGCTACCGACTCAGATATTTAGTACAGCTAAGATGCTTGCCAATCCCGGGAATCTAACCTGTCCGCCCAGCTTACTGCAACAGCTTTGCGAAGTTTCTTCTGTGTCGTAAAGGTTGTAGTCATGAGGAAATGGTTTCCAGTTTTTGTCGTCTTTCAGATTCTCAGTTCACCTTAGAGGCAGTGAGAAACTGTCGAGGTTTGCGTACGTGATGTCCCTTGATGCCAAAGCGTGGCAGATAGAGATCAGCTGCGTTTCATCCCTGTTATATGGACGCTACTGCTTGTTGCAAATTGCGATCGGTTGGATCTAACTCACTACATGAAAGGGCACATGTAGCATCGCATATATGACTTGTTGCTTAGAGAATTATCCAGATGGTATGTATCACATACCATTATTATACGTTTTTGTGAAATGGTCACACAGCATTATTTCGTAAGGCAAAAGTCATAAAAATTCTTCTCAGAACTAAGCTGTTAATCATTATTACATAAGGTGTTTACACATACTTAAGAAAATGAGCTAGTGCCTGGCAAAGATGCGAAGGATATAGAACAGTTTGCTATGTAGTACCGGACGGAAGCAATTCTAGCGTCACCGAATGCTTTCTTGTCTGCATACATCTCCACAAATCACTGTACGGTGTATGGCGGAGGGTACCTTGTAGCACTACTAGCCATTTCCTTTCCTGTTCTATTCGAAAACATAGCGGGGAGAAAACGTCTGTTTAAAGCCCTGCGTACGATCCCTAATATCTCGAATCTTATATTCAAGGACATTACGCGAAATCTACGTTGGTGGCAACAGAATCGTGCTTCAGTCGGCTTCAAACGAAGGTTTTCTAAATGTTCGCACTAGTGCGTTGCGAAAAGACAGTCGTCTTTCCTCCAGGGATTTCCACGAAGAATCTCCGTAATACGTGCGTGCTGATGGAACCTACGGCTAACAATTCTAGCAGCACGCTTCTGAGTTGGTTCGATGTCTTCTTTTAATCGGAGAACAAAAATGGTCCTGTCACACTTCCCTCGGGCATTCATGACAATACCCTTGTCTCTGATGAACATTCGGCGTCAGGGACAACATACTGGCTTCTTTTACTTAGAAAGCTTATACTTAGAAAGACTTTGAGCCTCCCACAAATCTGGAAACCTAAACCGTCAACACTCTGCAGTGAGGCACCGTGTCAAACGCTTTCTGTAAATCTGGGAATACGGATTCCGCTTGTTACTCTCCGTCCATATGTTGTGGGATTAACTGTGAGTGAAGGACAAACTGAGTTTCGCGCGGACGATGGTTTCTAAATGCGCGGTGATTTGTGGACAGAAACTCTGTTTCAAGGAAATTTATTATATACGAAGTCAGAATGTATTCAAGATTTCCGTAGCAAACCGATGCTCAGGATATTGCTCTGTAATTATGTGAGTCAGTTCTTTTACATTTCTTTCCTCATATTAGCACCTTTTCCCAACAAATTATCGGCATTGAGGAAACTGAGACGACCAGCTTCGTCAGTCGAGACGAACAGTTTGTGAAGTTTTTACTATTGCACATGTAGATATCATAAGACTGCGCAATAGATATTTTTACGTAACAAGTAAGGTACGAGCAAGTTTGGGGTAGATGTTAAAATTGTTTACGCGGAGGAAATCAGGGCGTCGCATTGCTGTATAACCAGTCAGAACACGCATCGTAATTACACCGTTAGCTGGAGGTCTGCGGAACATACGGACTGTCACCACAGAGCCTACCTTCATGGCAGTTCGTGTTCCTCCTCATTCGCTCATTTTCTGTATCTCGTGGAAAATACTGAAAATTTCGACAAGGAGCAGTGACAGCACAGAATAACGATTTGCGCATCATAGCGTAAAACTAGAAACAGTTTGAAACAGCGAAAAGTTTGCATTAGAGGCAGGAATGACGGTTTTCATACACGCAAATGGTGATTTTATGCTCATAATAACCTGTACTAAAGAAAATATAGTTACAGTGCGTGGCAGGCCATTAAGATGTAATTGACAGACAATCACACCAATGCCTCAGTTGTAAACTAATGATGTAAACAATCGATTGAAGTTTCGGGCTATAGCGTTAAATGCTACCACAGAGTACGTGTGATAATGACACGATTTGAAATAGATTCTCTTATGCTTTACGCCAGCGAATCGAAGAGTTTGTGTAATTCCAAAATTTTTATTGCCAGGCTTTTCTTCTAGCTCACAGGTCCTCAGTTATTAGTACATATAGTCACAGGAAACTGAGGGCTCAGCTGGCGACTCAAGTCGTCGTATCCAGTTAGGGATGTACGTGACAGGAAGACAGGGAAAGGAAACTTCGTGTTTACTTCTCTACTGTGAAGGTCACATCGAGATGCTGCGGTTAGCTGTTTCCTGTTGGAATGTAGCCTCAGCCGTTTACTGGAGGACGAGAGTGAATCTAGTCTTTAGGACCTCTCGAGGTAGTGACGGTTGCTGAGCGACCAACAATTCCTATCTGTCTCGATCGTCGACGATAACCCATGACTCGCTCCAGAATGTTGGATCAGTACAACGCCACAGAATGCAAGCGGAAATATAACACAGATCCTGGCTATCGTGCGTGCATTAATAAAGTAAGTGGTGTAAGGGTAGGCAGCTCGGCGCGTTGTTGAACAAACAGCGGGTGTCGCTGGTTACACTGATGTGGGGAAGGGCTTATCAGCGCAAAGAAAGATTTCTGCTTCGAGACGTGCCTCGAGTCTACAGTATTCTGACTGGTCTGATGCAGCCCTTTCCTGTGCCAAACCCTTCATCTGAGATGAATTTACACCGAACATGGATTATTCGAATGTCTGTCTTACCCTATCAGGTTTACGCTCCACGGTCCCATCTAGTACTATGCAGTTTATTTCAAGATTCCTTAATTCTAGTCTTAGCATCGTAATCCTTCTTCTAGTTACTGTTTTAGCTTTCTCCACTGATCTCCATTTCTTGCTTCACCAGTCCGCATAACTTTGAGCATGCTTCTGTAACAGCACACCTGAAACGGTCCGATTCTCTTCTGTTCCAGTCTTTGCATGATCCTAGTAGATTTATTTTGTCTAGGAATTGTCGCTTTGTTTGTGCCAGTCTGCTTTTAATGTCCTCCTGGCTTCGCCCGTCATGCGTTATTTTGCTTTCAAGGTAGCAGAATTTTCATGACTTTCTCTACTACATGCTCCTCAGCTTTGATGTTAAATTTCTCGCTGTTCTCATTAGTCTCGTCGTTATTTGGTTTACTGTTATTCCATATTCCGTGCTCATTAGACTGTCCATTCCGTTCAACTGGTCGTGTAATTTTTCCTCACTTCTTAGAATGGATTTTCACTTTGCAGCGGAGTGAGTGCTCATCTGAAACTTGGTGGTAGATTAAAACTCTGTGCCGGATCGGGTCTCCAACGTGGGACTTTTCCCTTTGGTGAGTAAGTGTTCTACCTACTGAGCTATCCAAGCACGACCCGCGGCCCTCGCTCACAGCTGTACTTCCACCAGATAATAGGTGGAAGGTATCAGATGAGGTGATGGTGGAAATAAAGTTGTGAGCACGGGTCGTGAGTCGTGCTTCCATAGCTCAGTCGATAGGAGATGTGCGAACGATCCAGGTTCGAGTCCTGGTCTGGCAGACAGTTTTAATCTACCACCAAGTTTCAGATTAACAATGTTATCAGCGAATCCTATCACTGATACTGTTTCATCTTGATTTTTAAACGCACCCTTGAAACCTCTTCTTATTGTCGTCACAGGTTTTTTCTGTGTGCTGTTAGGAAGACTACACCTGCCGGCATCCTGATTTAGGTATTCCGCGATTTCCCTGACTCACTTTAGGCAAATTCCGGGATGGTTCCTTCGAAAGGGCACGGCCGCTTTCCTTTTCCATCCTTCCCCAATCCGAACGTGTGCTCCGTCTCTGATGACCTCGTTGATCGACGGGACGTTAAACACTAACCTCCTCCTCCTCCAGCACACTGCCTTGTTGTTGTCATCGTCTTCAGACGCAGTTTGATGCAGCCCTCCACACTGGTTTATCCTGTGCGAGCCACTTCATCTCCACATCCATTCGCACCTGCTCACTATGTGTAGTCCCCGCCTTATATCCTTTTAAATCTATTCTTCGGTTATTCTTATTGCTTCCCCTTGGATCTTGTACATGCGGTGCATTACTCTTCTTTTTCTCTAGCGTATACCTTTTCTTATGAGCATTTCAGACATCTTTTACGTTGTCGAACGCATATTTAGCTCGACAAATCCTGTGGAGAAATCTTGATTTTTGTTACGTCTTGGCTTAATTTACAAGCGCAACCTATGAACTGTATGCCTCGTGCGTTTAGTACTCCTAAATCCAAACTATTGTCTTCTAAGAGATCCATAATTTTCTTTCCCATTCTTTCTCATAAAACTATTATTATTATTGACAGCAGTTTGGATGGTAGCAGCGGTCATCGCATTTATTTATCCTTGTTATCTTCGGCGTTGTGTGGATAATACTTTTCCGAAAGTCCAGTGGTATCTCTCCAGTCTAAGATATGCCCCCACATCGCTTGAAGTGAATGCCTGGATGGTTCCTTTGAAAATTACGTGGAAAGTTTCGAGCCCCATTCTTGTCCAATCCGAGGCTGTACGGTGTTTTAAGCGGTCTCATCGTCAGCGGGAAGTTAAACCTTGATCATCCTTCATGTCTTCTTTGTTTCGTCCCACAAACAAAACGATGCTACTCGCTGTCATCGCAGTATCGTCATATGCAGCTTTTTCTGGAGATGCCGATTAATTTTCGTGTTTTGCTGTCACAGTCTATGGGTACCTTTTTTTCTTGAGGCTACCGTAATTACCTATTTACCTGATGGCACTGCTCTCGGGTTTTCAGCCAGATTATGCAATCATCTGAACACAGTATTTCCACAATCCACCTGGCAGTAGTCTTTAGGTGCGAGTGCTGTATGCTAATTTCTCTGGAAGTGATCCGTAGCGTGAACGGCGGTCCTTTTATACGCCGCTGAAGTCCTGTAGCACAGTGCATCACAAATCGTCGCTGCTGCCCCCTAGCGCAAGTTGACGTACAGCGCCCCCATGTTGTAACCAGGGAACAACCTAATCGCTGCCCTGTACCACTTTCAGCATATTCTGCTGGCCGAATCAGTGACAGTTATTTTTTGAAATCAGATTAAACAGGGTTCTCAATCTTACTTAAAGGGTGACCCTTGTCTATTTATAATTTTGTGTGCCAGTCTAATTTCGATAGCTTCCTTGTCTCAATAGCGAGACGCAGAGGCATCCATTTGTGTTTTATCGTAAAATGTCGTGTGTCACTCGGTAAGAGAGTGTTCGGCGAAGGCACGTTTGTGTAGAGTGGTGCGAATTTCTCACATTGGCATTCTTAAGTAACAGAACACTGTATGTTGTCCTCGTGTTCCTCAGACACAAGAGCATCGTCAGGAGTGCCCCAGGAAAATGCGATAAGAGCGCTTTCATTCTCTTTGTACATAAATGATTTGGCGCACAGGGTGGGCAGCAATCTGTGGTTGTTTGCTGATGATGCTGTGATGTACGGGAATGTGTCGAAGATGAGTGACTTCAGGACGATAGAAGATGACTTAGCCAAAATTTCTTGGTGGTGTGATGAATGGCAGGTAACTCTAAATGTGAAAATTATAAGTCAGTGCGGATTAGTAGGAAAAACAAACTTTTAATGTTCGGATACAACATTAGTAGTGTGCTGCCTGACTCAGTCCCGTCTTTTAAATATCTGGGCGTGACGTTTCAAAGCGATATGAAATGAAACGAGCATATGAGGGTTGTGGTAGGGAGGGAATGATCGTCAAGTTTATTGGAAGCATTGTAGGAAAGTGTGGTTCATCTGTAAAGAAGACCGCATATAGGACGCTAGGGCGACCTATTTTTGAATACTGCTCGAGTGTTTGCGATTCGTACCTTGTCGGACATCGATGCAATTCAAAGGCGGGCTGCGAGACTTTTCACCGGTGGGTTCGCACAACACGCAAGTGTTACGGGGATGCTTCGGGAACTCAAATGGGAATCGCTGGAGGGAAGGCGACGTTCTTTTACAGGAAGACTATTGAGAAAATTTAGAGAACTGCATTTGACGCTGATTGCAAAACGCTCCTACTGCCATTAACACGAAGATAAGATACGAGAAGAATATGTATGTAGATGTAGTTGTGGATTCTATAAACATAGAGCTTTCTCGATTCTACGTCATCTTTTACCGAGCCAACGAGCTCTCTAATCTTGGCTGCCGAATGAAATACACCTCAGATATTCCAACTTTATAAAATGATTCCTGTTTTTGAAGATATGTCCCCAACATATAGTAGTAAAGCCACCGATCTACATGCATCTTCTAATGGTTCTGGCGCAGAATAAAACTCGAAGGCACGACAGATCTGTTAGCTTAGTTCGTTACGTGTTCCATAGATGATTTGAATGATTCTTTTATCGAAATGATGGGGAACGAGTCACTTTACAGGATATGTATGCATGATTTGTGCTGACATGAATAAAAACGTAAGTTTTTAGTCTTATTCGAGCAGCTACGCTTAAAAACCGTTTTTTTTTACAAGCTAGTAGGTTTTAAATAGAAATTCGTCTACGGAATAGAAGTTTTCCAGGAGAAAAAGATTTAAAATTTGCTTTGTTACCTGTCAGATGTCAGTGGCAAATGATCAGAAATGTTTGTTGCTGTGTACTGGACTACTTTCTCAGATACAGACAGCCGTCATAATAGGTAATGAAGTTAATTTTTTTGCTCTAGTGTTATAGATATGGATATCACTATTCTTCTCAGATTGTATTGGATTATTTATAAAGAATTTCTTCAGCTAATATGAGTTAAAATGCCAGACTCCTTGAATAGGCGACCACAGGTGAACACCACATTCATACCGCTCGCTTTATGCAGTCAGCGCTGACTTTGCTAGTTGGTGAGTTATTAGATAACTATTCTATAAGACATTATTGAGTGGTAATATACAAAATATGTCAGGAGGCTGATTCGTTTGTTTCCAAGTGTAACAGTTATACGAAGAGCAGAAGTAGCTGAACTTAATTGTTTGAGAAGTTCAGTAATACGCTTCTTGCATTTCAAGTGTTTAACCCGTATGTGCACTCAAAAATTTGGGGTATTTTAGCCTGATTATTGACTCCTGTTTATGTCATACGTCAATAACTATTGGTACGACTCTCTTCGTTGTACAGAATTGAATACAACGTGTTTTCTCAGAACTTAAAATAATTCATTTTCAGAGAATGCTTCTTTGCTAAGCATCATTAACAATGTGTTCTATTTCATTCTCAATAATGAAATTTATTATAGCGCTAATATCGTCTGCAAAAAGTACCAGTTGTGCTTGTTGAATGTTAACTACACTCCTGGAAATGGAAAAAAGAACACATTGACACCGGTGTGTCAGACCCACCATACTTGCTCCGGACACTGCGAGAGGGCTATACAAGCAATGATCACACGCACGGCACAGCGGACACACCAGGAACCGCGGTGTTGGCCGTCGAATGGCGCTAGCTGCGCAGCATTTGTGCACCGCCGCCGTCAGTGTCAGCCAGTTTGCCGTGGCATACGGAGCTCCATCGCAGTCTTTAACACTGGTAGCATGCCGCGGCAGCGTGGACGTGAACCGTATGTGCAGTTGACGGACTTTGAGCGAGGGCGTATAGTGGACATGCGGGAGGCCGGGTGGACGTACCGCCGAATTGCTCAACACGTGGGGCGTGAGGTCTCCACAGTACATCGATGTTGTCGCCAGTGGTCGGCGGAAGGTGCACGTGCCCGTCGACATGTGACCGGACCGCAGCGACGCACGGATGCACGCCAAGACCGTAGGATCCTACGCAGTGCCGTAGGGGATGGCACCGCCACTTCCCAGCAAATTAGGGACACTGTTGCTCCTGGGGTATCGGCGAGGACCATTCGCAACCGTCTCCATGAAGCTGGGCTACGGTCCTGCACACCGTTAGGCCGTCTAACGCTCACGCCCCAACATCGTGCAGCCCGCCTCCAGTGGTGTCGCGACAGGCGTGAATGGAGGGACGAATGGAGACGTGTCGTCTTCAGCGATGAGAGTCGCTTCTGCCTTGGTGCCAATGATGGTCGTATGCGTGTTTGGCGCCGTGCAGGTGAGCACCACAATCAGGACTGCATACGACCGAGGCACACAGGGCCAACACCCGGCATCATGGTGTGGCGAGCGATCTCCTACACTGGCCGTACACCTCTGGTGATCGTCGAGGGTACACTGAATAGTGCACGGTACATCCAAACCGTCATCGAACCCATCGTTCTACCATTCCTAGACCGGCAAGGGAACTTGCTGTTCCAACAGGACAATGCACGTCCGCATGTATCCCGTGCCACCCAACGTGCTCTAGAAGGTGTAAGTCAACTACCCTGGTCAGCAAGATCTCCGGATCTGTCCCCCATCGAGCATGTTTGGGACTGGATGAAGCGTCGTCTCACGCGGTCTGCACGTCCAGCACGAATGCTGGTCCAACTGAGGCGCCAGGTGGGAATGGCATGGCAAGCCGTTCCACAGGACTACATCCAGCATCTCTACGATCGTCTCCATGGGAGAATAGCAACCTGCATCGCTGCGAAAGGTGGATATACACTGTACTAGTGCCGAAATTGTGCATGCTCTGTTGCCTGTGTCTATGTGCCTGTGGTTCTGTCAGTGTGATCATGTGATGTATCTGACCCCAGGAATGTGTCAATAAAGTTTCGCCTTCGTGGGACAATGAATTCACGGTGTTCTTATTTCAATTTCCAGGAGTGTAGAATGTCATTCACTTACATGAGTAACAGGAGTGGACACTAAATTGAACCGTGTGCGACTCCCTTTGTGGTTCGTCTTCAATCACTAAAATTTTCGCTGCTTCCAACATTGTCTGAATTATTCGGTACAACGTTTTGCATTCTATTTCTCAATATGATTCAGACCAGTTACGTGTAAAGCCACCAATTCCATAAAAAGTTGAGTTTTTCTGTTAATTTAACATGATCCACTCAATCAAAACTCTTGGAAAGATCACAAAAATGCCAACTGGCGATATTATATATTTTTTGGTTTCTAACACTTGGTGAGTGAACGTGTAAATAGCATTCTCGGTTCAGTAACACTTTTGGAATCCAAACTGTGATGTGATAGGTAAATTTTTTCTCCTTATGTTTCAGCCTACTCTTGAGTAAATTACATTTTCAAATATTTTGGAAAACGATGTTAGTAAGCAGGTGAGAACATAATTTTGTGACTCCTTTTTGTCACCTTTCCTATGAAGAGGTATAACAATTGCTTATTAAGTGAGAACAACTTTTCAGAGTTCTGAAAGAAATTCCAACACAATTTGAGCCTTTTTTAGAATTTTCGTAGTTCTATAAACTTTTCGGTACTGCTTCTAGTTGTTTGGTTTTGTGGAATGACATTTTTAGTATATTCTCTTGCTGCTACAACTGAACCATTTAATGCTATTTTTGCTGCCACATTTAGAAAGTAATTGTTAAAAGTATTTGCGACTTGTGATCATTCACAACATTGTCATCTAGTTTATTATGGTGTCTTGTACACTGACTGCTTGTCCTGTTTGAAAATATTCCATATAGTTTTAATCTTATTATCTGCATTATTAGTTTCTGTGAGCATGTTCGTACTTCATGAAATTTTAACGACTTTTCTTAAAATATTACAGTATTTTTTGTAGTATTCAGTAAAGTCTGATCTTGCCTTATCTACACTGAAATCTCCATAAACTGCTATTTCTTTTTGTCTGACAGTTCAGCAATGCGTTTAGATTTCTCATAAATAGCTGGTAATAATTACCATAGAAATATTCTGCAGTAACAACTCACTGTCAATCTGTCTGTCTGTGTACCCATTCTGCTTGAACACGAACTTAAGGTGATGCAGCTCTCGTGTCAAGCTTTCTGCGTCTGAGTTGGCGTATGCCCCTGATATAATAACAGAAGCGTATTTCGTCGACCAGTCAAGATCAGAGCGCTCGTTGGCTCGGTAATAGATGACCTATAATTGAGAAAGCCCGGTGTTTACAAAACCCCTTGCCATTGTGGGAAATTCGCCCCATTCAACACAGAGTGCTAAGCACGTGCGCCATAGACTTTGATGCAGTCTGAGAAATCGGCCTCCGCGAAGCACTTTCTTACCGAGGCGCAAACATAACACTGTTCGGTGTGATACAACCTGATTCCCCCGTGCTTCGCTATTGGAATTATGTTTTAAAGAATTAGACTGGCAGACATTATAAATAGAGACTAGGGTTACCTTTTAAGTAAGATTGCGAACCTTATTTTAAAAGATAAAAGACTATCATTGACTCAGCCGGCAGAATTACCTTGAAAATGGAACTCGACAGGAATTCACCGGTTTGTGCCAGGTTTCACCATTGGGGCGTTGTACGTTCCCTTACGTTTGGGGACAACAGTGACGATTTGTAGCGCACGTGCTGTAGGCCTTTCACGGCATACAAAAGGGCCGTCGTTTAAGATACGGATCAGTTCCGGCTGTATTAGCATACAGCGTTGTCTTCTGATGGCGGCAGCCAGGTGGACCGTGGAAATATTGTGTTCAGATCTCTGCACGATCCGGCTGGTGAACCGAGAAGAATATCATCAGTTGATATGCCGGGAAAGCATACGTAGTTACATCTGTATTTATCTGTTGTGTATTATATTAATATATTATTCCTGATTACGTATCTTGATGACTGACTGAGGGTCACCCGGAAGCCTTGAACTGACTTCAAAAAAATGGCTCTGAGCACTATGGGACTTAACAGCTGTGGTCATCAGTCCCGTAGAACTTAGAACTACTTAAACCTAACTAACCTAAGGACATCACACACATCCCTACCCGAGGCAGGATTCGAACCTGCGACCGTAGCAGGAACTGACTGTTGCTCTATCAGTTGGACATACAGGGTGTTACAAAAAGGTACGGCCAAACTTTCAGGAAACATTCCTCACACACAACTAAAGAAAATATGTGATGCGGACATGTGTCCGGAAACGCTTACTTTCCATGTTAGAGCTCATTTTATTACTTCTCTTCAAATCACATTAATCATGGAATGGAAACACACAGCAACAGAACGTACCAGCGTGACTTCAAACACTTTGTTACAGGAAATGTTCAAAATGTCCTCCGTTAGCGAGGATACATGCATCCACCCTCCGTCGCATGGAATCTTTGGTGCGCTGATGCAGCCCTGGAGAATGGCGTATTGTATCACAGCCGTCCACAATACGAGCTCGAAGAGTCTCTACATTTGGTACTGGGGTTGCGCAGATAAGAGCTTTAAAATGCCCCCATAAATGAAAGTCAAGAGGGTAGAGGCCAGGAGAGTGTGGAGGCCATGGAATTGGTCCGACTCTACCAATCCATCGGTCACCGAATCTGTTGGTGAGAAGCGTACGAACACTTCGACTGAAATGTGCAGGAGATCCATCGTGCATGAACCACATGTTGTGTCATACTTGTAAAGTCACATGTTCTAGCAGCACGGGTAGATTATCGCGTATGAAATCATGGTGGTGAATTGAGGAAGTAGAGTACATACTGACGAAACTAAAATGAGCTCTAACATGAAAATTAAGCGTTTCCGGACACATGTCCACATAACATCTTTTCTTTATTTGTGTGTGAGGAATGTTTCCTGAAAGTTTGGCCGTACCTTTTTGTAACACCGTGCATAAAACTACGCATTAAACATAATATTGTTCGTAATGAGATCCGTAACGATATTCCCCAGTGACAATGAAGCAGCACATGATTCAATGTAGCCCGCATCTCGTGGTCGTGCGGTAGCGTTCTCGCTTCCCACGCCCGGGTTCCCGGGTTCGATTCCCGGCGGGGTCAGGGATTTTTCTCTGCCTCGTGATGGCTGGGTGTTGTGTGATGTCCTTAGGTTAGTTAGGTTTAAGTAGTTCTAAGTTCTAGGGGACTGATGACCATAGATGTTAAGTCCCATAGTGCCACAGCCGTTTGAACCATTTGACTCAATGTACGCAAAACATAATCGAAATTGAAAATATCGCCAGAAACACAAGAACAAAAGTAGTCGATAATTCTTAGCAGAGATACCAGTTGTAATGAATGAAAGATATATTCCTTTGGGGCGGAAATGAATTCTGTGGCACGCAGCTGACAGCATATCCGAAAACTGATGCAGACGGTGTCGTCGTTTGGAATAGGTCGCTGAGCGGATATAGAGCCTTCGGAAGTGAGAACTAACCGCAAATTATCAGGAGATTGCTTCGACACGCACTTGACGTTGAGAGAGGGTGGAAAATTTTTGCGCTTCGATGAATCTCGGTTAGAAACAACATTTGTCGTTGACAATGGACATGTTGTGAAACGAAACAGAGTCGCTTCCGACCGTCCATCTACGAGTAATATAGTCGAAATTGAAATACCAAAGAAAAGACGCATGATGATTCTTAGGAGAGATATGAACTATAGTCAACGAAACAAATACCGAAAGTCTCGGCCCAGCACAGACCTTTAATCTTCCAGGAAGTTTCAAATCAGCGTACACTCCACTGAAAACTGAAAATAAATTCTGGAGAAAAACAAAATTTATCCTTTGAGAGAATAAGACTCCTATGTCAAGCCGCTTTCGAAAGGTAAGGACTGAAAGGAGGTGAGCAGTTTGATGCTTACGTTGTCGGTCTTGGAGCAGGCAGTGAGCGGATATCGAGCCGTGAAAAACGCTAGGAAATTAAATCAGGCTGTCAGAACTAACCACGAATTAGCACGAGAGCTCTGCGGCACGCAGCTTGACATTGAGAGTGTGTGGAAAACTTTTGCGCGTCGGCCACTGTCGGCTCGAGTCGGGAGCGCTCGGCAGTCGCACGCGGCGGGAAGGGGTTGCGGCGACGGCCGCGCCTCTGCGTCCGGTGAGGGGGAGGGGTGGTGCCGGCGCTGGGAGAGGGGCGCGGCGGGCCGGGGGAAGGTAAGGCGCCGACGTCTGCGCGGTGGTGGGGGGCGGCCGGCGAGCGCAGCGCCGCCGCGCGGGCACACCGCCGCCGACGGCAGAGACGCGGACGCGGACGCCGCAGCCCGCAGCGCAGGTCAGGTAAGCGACCAGGATAGCGCCGATTTATTTTGAAACTGACAATTATTTTTGGGAACTTTTCGGCCGTTAATGAATGCGAGGCCGCGCCTGCGGTGCCGGGCCGCCGGCCAGTGGCGGAGCGGGGCGCGCGCCGTTCGCACCGCGGCTTCGCTTCACTTTCCCCGATATTGCGACGTCGCCGCTTTTGTTTGCTCGGACGCACTCCGCCCGCGACTTGTTCCGGCCGCAGCTGGTCGCTGTTGTTCTCGGCATGGACCGACGGGGACCCGCCGCGCTGCTGTGAGTTAGTCGCCTGTGTGGTTTAGCCCAAAATGCTGCCCCCCGTCCCCCCTCGCCGTGATTTCTTTGAACTTCCTCAGGGTCGGACCTTCCTCGACTTTCTCGACTGGAACGCGCACGTCGGTTTTCTTCTGGCCGTACTACTAGATGCCAGAGGAATGTTTCATTCGCAGTACGAACACGCGGCTGCAGAGCCCAACTTTTACTCCAGACAGAATGGACGGATGTTTGCGTCGTTACGTGTCACCCAGCGGCGGATTCCTATTTCAACAGAATTACTTTCTGGGAAATTTTACGGAAGACCAGTTATTCTGCTTTTAGGAGAACTATTGATTATACATTATTAACTTTCATCGCATTAATTATCTGCATAAAATGGCCATCCCGACATATACTACTCACCTTCCACACAATTTTCTTAACTCGCGTGTTTCTGAATTTAGTTTTGTGTATCGTTTTCTGCCACGGGGACAGAACTAACGCGACTGCACTTTATATAAAGTTTGCATGTCCGCAGTGCTGTACAGAACAATTGAATTGTTTCGTAACGTGTACTCCTGCCTTATTTACTTTTTTGTTTCATTCTAGCCTCGGTGGTCTTTGTTGTTTCGTGCTTTATTTTAGCTGTAAGGGAGCATCGCCGTTGTCATACGAGCCACTCGAATGTATTCACGTTTTGTCAGTTTAACATAAGCGCGCTATTCCGAGAAAGGCGGGGAAAAATGGGCGAGAGTGCGGACGCAGGCTCGCGATGCGTTGTTATTGTCTTTGTGGGGGCAGGGTGTCCTCTGTTGTGGCGCTGCTCCTGAGGACATTGTGCAGCAGCGGCAGTGCGTTTGTGCCGTCCGCTTTGTGCGCGGTCTCGAAAGCCTCCTGCCTTTGTCCGGCGCCCATTCGAGATGTGCACGCGGATCACACGTCTTTATTACACCACGTTATATTTTCGTCGCAATGGCACATTCAGCACCACCCAGTGCAGACCCAATTGTCAAACGTGGAACTTGCTTGCGATACAAAACAGAGAGACGGAGTGACAAAACTGAAAAGTACTGTGAGCCCAGTGTAACCCATTCCAAGACCAACTTCCGTGCGCGATCTTTATCATTCGGCTGTGCGTTAGTCTAGAATGTTATAGTGGCGAATCGCTCCTATCAGACAGTGTTTGTCCAAGACTGTTAACAATTACGTATAGGGTAGGAAACGGATTTGTCGTCTTTACCGCGCTACGATCCTAATAATGATGTTGTTCTTTCCAAATGACTGCTTTCACGTTATAAAATTTGGTAACACACGAGTGTGGCACATTGTATCTATGCGAATTATACATTATAATCTATAATCTTGTACTCTGCCTTCAATACTTCCGATTTATGCCCTCGTGTCTGTTTTCCTTTCTCTTTTTCATCCCGAAGAGTTGTTTTTTGGCGTCTAAACCCTCCTGTCTTCCTTTTCGCTCAGCAGTAATATTTTTCTTGCAAGTAGTAGAGAAAGAAATGCCTCAGGTTTCCATTATTTGATGACAGGTCTTTTTTTATTACCTCTCTCCTTACATTTTTGTGCAGTGCACTGCCAATGTAACAGCATTCTCCTATCTTATTTCACCACCCACTTCTCCATGTGTACCACAGGAAGCTGAGCAAGTCATAGAATGCCGAATAACTTTTTTAATAAACGTCGTCGCTCTGTTGAAATTTTCCTCTCACTAGAACAAAGGCTAGTACAGTGTTTGACAAAGCGAGCAATAATGCATACCATCCTCGCCGATTTTTCTTTCCGCCTGCGAATGCTTCACAAAACACGACTTTGCTCGTCACACTAGTGCCAATTGTTTCGCTGGAATTGGATGCTGTGCCGTAATGGCAGCAACTGACGGAACACATTGAATTCACGTTGCTGAATGCAGAGAATTGGAAACTCCGAACTGTTACCAGTACGCGGTTGTATGTGGTAAATGCACGTAATTATCTGTCTTCGTTGGTGAGAAAAACCGTTTTTGCAGCGTGGTGGTTATTAGCAGAACGCAGTTTTATTTACAACCATAGCTTATCGAAGTGGACCAAATTGTGGAAATCGGAAGTGTAGTGAGCCGACGAAATCTGTAGGTGGGATTGCCTGTTGTTTTTAATTTAATTACATGCCTTTGATGATTCAGCCGGCAGCGTGACCGCAGACTAGCTCCATGCTTTAGTGTTTGCCGAGCGGCCTGCCCGCTCTTGGTGCCTCCCCCATCCCGCCCGGCTGGCAGAGCTCGTCCCTTTCCGCGACTGAAGATATCTTCACTTCTTTTGCAGTTCACACTCCCAACACGATCAGTATTGCAAAACACGATCTTGGATAACGTTGCAAATTTATTTGAAGACACTTACATCTAGCTTTTACGAATCAACATGGTTTCCGAAAACAACGAATGTGTGAAACCCAGGTCGCTCTGTTCGTCCACGAGACGCAGAAAGCAGTAGATACAGGCGCACAGGTAGCGCCGTGTTCCTCGAACTCCGAAGCTCATTCGATCCAGTTCCGCACTGGCGCCTAATGAACAAAATACGAGCGTGTGGATATCAGACCAACAGTGTGATTGGATTGAAGAGTTTCCAGCAAACAGGACACAGCGTGTCATTCTGAATGGAGAGAAGTCTTCAGACGTGAAAGTAACTTCGGTCATACCCAAAGGGACCGTTAATAGGATCATTACTTTCCACAATATACATACATATATAAATGACGTAGTAGATAACGTCGGAAGCTGCCTGAGACTTTACCCGTATGATGCTGTTGTACGCAGTGAAGTCGCGATGCTAGAAAATTGTAGTGAAATGGAGGAAGATCTGAAGCGAATCGACGTTTGGTGCAGGAAGCGGTAGTTGACCCCCAGCATTAAAAAAAGAAGTAACGTATTGCGAATACATAGAGAGAAGAAACCTTTTATTGTGTCTTTGCAAAATTGAAGCAACAATCACTGGGAGGAGCTATTTCCATTACAAAAATCTAGTGTTTTGCATACGGAGCGATTTGAAGCGGAACTGCCACGTAAAATTAATCGCCTGTAGTCCATCAACAAAGGAAGAAGCCTACTGAACCCTCCTTCGACCAATACTCGAGTACTGTCCGTTAGTCTGGGATCCGTACGAAATAAGATTGTTAGAGGAAATGAAGATGATTCAAAGAAGTGCAGCATGTTTCGTTACCGGTTCACTTAGATAACACGAAAGCGTCAAGGATTTGCTTAGTCGACTCCAATGTCAGACGCTATAAGAGAGGCGATCTGCATCACGGCGTGGATTATTGTGGAAGTTCCGAGAGTGTACAGTCCTAGACGAGTCAACCAACATATTGCTTCCTCTTACGTGTATCTTGCGAAAACGCCATGAAGATGAAATTAGAGAGATTCGAGTCCACTGGGGGCTTACCGGCAATCACTCTTCCCTCGAACCATACGCGACTGGAGCAGGAGGAAGGGATGAGTCACACTGGTACATGAAGTACCCTCCGCCACACACCGTAAGATGGATTTCGGACGATAGATGAAGATGTACTTGTAGTTTCACGCTACAGTGGGTTTTGACAGCGTCGTGAATGTGCAATATCCTTAGTTCGTCATTTCCTACTTCTTTCCCCCAGCGTCGTTTCTGAAGAACCCGGCGAATCGTGTTGTCCCCTGCTCGCCGAATTTTCGAGAAGTTAAGACTCGATTGGCGCGCTGGCGGCTGCGTCCGCCTGGCAACGCGGCAGAACGCAGCTCCCGACGTCAGGGCTAGCTAGGTACGTGGCGGGCGGGGTAGCGCCTCCCGGCTCTGGGCGGCCGTGTCCGGCGAGAATTGGAGGAAGCGTCGCATTCTGAACACCGGCTGCGAGCAAACAGCACATACAACCGCCACCTGCTGTTTTCGTACAGTTGAAAGTGCAACAAGAAGCGAAGAGAACGGTCTTCCATTGTAGGCAACGCCAAAAATTTTAGAAAAAATTTTCAGCGTGGAAGAGCAAAAGTACTTTATACAGAATAGTCAGATACAAGTATCGAATTAAACACGGTGCGCTGTCGATGACAGTTTTTTTGTTTCTTTTTTTCCGTTACATCGAATAAAAATGGGAGACAGGTCGTGGTGTGAAAAGGAATGGCAAATATCAAATATAAATAAATGAAAGTATGGTGGCAGTGTTCAAGCCTACATATCTCGCTTTCCTTGGTTTCGTATTTCGGGCAGAGCTGTATTTACAATTTCTCGGATGCAGTTCAGTGATGACAGCTTCTCTGCACACTTGCATCGCTTAAAACTGACGAAATTCATATACTTATGATTACGATAATTCAGGCGCTGGGAATTATTAATCATTTGACCTTTGTTTTTTTTTTCTCTCTATATTTCAATAACATAGAAAATAGTTTGTCTCAGAATTGAGAAAATTTAGGGTACCATGCTCGATAAGCAGAAGACAGTTCTTAGATTTCTGATCAGCTCTATTGTATTGTAGTTAGCATTGTTAAAATATCGCTACAGACGTATAGAGAAGACGCTGTCACCGGTTAATTATCAAATTGTTCGTGTGTCTGAGAGGTGTGACTTTGAAAACCTATTTATGAAAATTTTTATAGAGAAAGATTTAATTATTACGTTTGTGATCAGAATTTTTTTCATCACTCACAGTGAGGAAATATTGTTTAATTACTTGGAGTAACTGGCCCACTTACATATTTCAACGTACTATTTTCGTAAATATTGGTGACTAAAAGGCATAGCTAACAATTGATGCTAATAACGGAAAATCACAAAATTTACAATTCGGTCTCTAAAGTACTTAATATAATCATTTGCAGTTGGTATCGTCGTTAGAAAATCTTGTGAATGTTTACATTTGCCGTCAAGTTGCTGTGTTGCGTGATGTGACGGATTATCTATCTTTCTATGCGACAATCAGACTTTGAGGAAGGAATTATAATTATCTTTCGAATGCATCACCATAACTGATCCTGATCCAGTGAAGGGCTGACAATGTCTTATGCGATAGTCAAGATCCGGCTGGCGTAGCTGATATGCGCGGCATGTGAAGAAGCTCACTGTTTCTACTCATCCGTATTTATTGATCGTTGTGGAATTAGAATAAGCTGACTTCCAAGCAGACTTCACAAACGTCATCATCATCATCATCATCATCATCATCATCATCATCACCACCACCGCCACCACCACTACCACCACCACCACCACCACCACCACCACCACTGTCAGGATTAAACGTATGCTTGTTCCTTCTTTGTGGTTCAGCCTTGTATTCTCATCTTGGGTCTTCCAAGAATTTTTTTCCTATATGCTACACATTATGTCGATTATAGTGTTAAAGCCATATGGTCCTTCCATTTACCTCTTTATTCATTTGTTATATCATTTGTTGGGTCAACTGTTATCTTTTGTAAGGTCTTCATTTTTTTGGTCTAGCTTTACACATTATTTCACAACTTTTAGGAACGTCATTTCAGACCCTTGAATAATATTCATCTCTCGTTTGATAAAGGTGCAGGTCTCAAGTCTTAGAAAAGTACGGCAGCTGCCAGAGTTTTATAAAATTTAATTTTAGTTTCTTTGTTTGTTCATATGTTCCAATTTTCAAACTTTTTTTATCTGCATCTTGATCTTCTAGATATCTTATTTGATTTCCAAGACAGCTGAAATTTCTTACTTGCTTCATCGCAGGATGGCACAAGTGTAGGAATAACACTGCATGTCCGTTGCAAGCTTCAAGTCATGGTACAAGCGATTCGAGGAGTGGCGGGTATCATTGGCTGACCGACACACGATCTGAAACTCCATAGCGCATTACCCATACCGTTTCCCGGCAGGTGGATGCCCTCATTATTGAGGACCAGCGAGTTACGACCGCAGCCGTTGCCGCAGAGGTCGGATTGTGCGTCGGAACTGCAACGGACATTCAGAGGTATTCATACACTTGTGCCATTCTTCGAGGAATTTCCGTTCCTGCACTCCTTCTGCTCTCAGGAAACGCACTGCACCCGTTTACTCTCGTTCTGGAGTCTCCAATCCTCTGTTTTCTGCACGACTGAGTGCAACGGGTACGTGCTTACTTTGTCTACCTGTCCACGCGTGGTGTGAGTCTATGTCACTCTAGCGGCAAGTTTGGTGCTGCATCGCTCCTATAGGGACAACACCTTCTTTCGTAGGCCGTGGCATTACGATCCCTTCAGCGCTTTTCATTTTAGAGCCTCCGGCTCGTTTATTTTTCAATGACTCTATACATATTAAAGTTAGCGTTTCTCCATAACACACCCTAAGCATATAACAGAGAGTTTAGCCATTAGTACTTCATTCTCCTTCGCTATTTACAATAATCTGCCCACGCTGGTCTAACATTTCGATTCCGCGACTTTATAAATCACGTAGTTTTGAGGTGATGAACCCTCTTCGAGCCATGTTCGGAGCCCGTTTTTATCCGGAAAAGAGGTTCCTTGAAAGTTGTTCGCTAGAGCGTGAAAGATGTAAATCTGAGCACGTAATATCAGGTGAATAAGGTGAATACGGAAAGATTCCCAAGCCAACTAATGTACAGTGTTCTTTGTCAGTGTAGCAGGATGTGGGCGTGTGTTATCGTGAGGAAGCATCACTTCACGCAGTCTTCCTGGTGTTATTGGTGGATGGCGTCTGCAAGAAGTCTCACTTGTTGACAATAAATTTCAGCAGTGATTGTTACACCTCGGGGAAGCAATTTGTAGTACACCACACCGTCGCTGTTCCACCATGTGCATAACGTTATCTTTCGTGGTGGCACGTAGGTCTTTGTGCGGGGAGTCGGTGCTTTGTTTAGGCTCAATCATTCCTTTCTTTTCCTTACGCTAGCGTAAAGACGCCATTTCTCTTGACCAGGTGTTGTTCATGAGCCAGTTAGTGAGCAGCAAATAGAGATTCACATATGGCCACCCTGTGATTTTTGTGATTTTGGCTTAGACCATGCGGTTACACCCGATTTAGAAACATCACCGTCGCATGCAAATGTCGGACGATGGTGGAATGATTACAGTTCATCACATTTGTCAGTTATCGAATACACTGATGTGGATCATTGTGTATTAATGAGTTGAAACGATCTTCATCAAACCTCAATGGTCTTCGTGGCGTGGAGGGTCACTAATGTCAAAACGACCCACCTTAAAACGATAAAACCATTTTCTTGCCGTGCTCTGTCCAAACGCATTATCCCCGTACATTGCGCAAATGTTTCTGGCTGCCCCCGCTGCTGTCACCACTGTATTGAACTCAAACAGAAGAATATGTTGGAAACGTTCCGATTTCTGCACTTGGCAAACCATTTTCTAGCGTCCACAGTTCAACTCACTAAGTCTACATGACAAAATAACAGTATCTAAACTCAAATAGCAACAGTGCACACCAAACAAAAAAGGACAGTCGACAAATAAACCCAGAGGAACCGGAATACTAATATGAAAAACAAAACCACACAACCTAATATATACGAAAAAGTGCAGGGAGAAGACCCTTGATTTAATTTAATTGTATCACATATTTGTGAGCCATTCTTGCTCTTGAGCAAAACTTTGGATAAATTTAAGTTGGTGATAAGCTATGTAAGGTTCAAATGGTTTAAATGGCTCTGAGGACTATGGGACTTAACTTCTAAGGTCATCAGTCCCCTAGAACTTAGAACTACTTAAACCTAACTAACGTAAGGACATCACACACATCCCTGCCCGAGGCAGGATTCGAACCTGCGATCGTAGCGGTCGCGCGGTTCCAGACTGTAGTGTCTAGAACCGCTCGGCCACCCTGGTCGGCGCCATGTAAGGAAAAATACCTTTGATGCAGGCACAGTGTTCTGTTTTGAACGAAACACAGAGAACGCGGTTACTTTAAAAAGTCCTTTGCATAAAAGTACTTGCAGATAATTGTGACACTCGACTTATACTTGTATTATTGTGCAGCATGAGCTAGTACGACAGAAGACAGCTAGCTGCATTGCTGTCGACGCCATGTTTGTGCCAGGCAGAGAAACGGTCTGCTTGCCGGCGCGGATGGGGTCGTGGTGTGAGTGGTGCTGTTTAGCGGTGAACTTGGTGACGACGTGGAGCAGTTGGAGCGGCAGTGTTTGTCTGGCGACACCCCGCGGCCGGCAATTACCGTACACCGTAGTCCCGGCCTACCCCGGCGCCCTCGCGCCCGACTTACTGTGTCCCCGCAGTTCCCGAAAAGTACGCTACAAAATGCAAGCGTAGGCCGGCAGCGCTGTTTATTGCACGTGCGTACGCTTCCGCGAGAGGTGGAAGAAACGAGTGCAGACTTTTATTTCGACGCGTTTTATTATTCTTTTTTATCGCTTCATTTGGCACAATAATCAGTGGGTTGTTACAACTGCCGGTTTCGACTGTGATATACAGCCATCCTCAGAGCGCTGTAGCAGCGCAAGGAGCTTTCTAATTCACGAAGGAAGCACAAACCCAAAGGCTCACACCGATTTTGCTTATGTTTCGTACGACTGGAGTAATATTGAATGCTGCCCTGGTACGATGCGCTATTCAGGCGCTATCGAGAAATCGTGATTCAAAGTTCCACGAGACTGTCGAGTGCCAGGCGTCGAGCAACGGAGTTAACGCAACCGGCCGAGGCGACAAAATAGAAGTCACGTGGGACTCACATAATTTTATTTCTTCTCTCTAAACTCCACAGAACGCATATATCGCTACAACGAATCATTTTTTCTTCAGAAATGATAATAATTGCTACATTCGAGGCAAGGCATAATCGAGGTACCTGCATAATAAGTAATTGTTAAAAAATTTATTTATCGGAACATCCAAACGCGTGTTACAAATACAGTGTACCTTATTCAAAACCGGTATAGCCTCGTATGGAATCACTTCGACACGTGCATGGGTGTGTCGGTAAACAAATGATTTCATCTTAATTCCTGGTTACATCTTGCTTATACTGCCCCACGAATGTTCCATAATGATTATGAATGTTGTTGGTGCTCCTTCCCGAAGAAAAACTATCTCTTGTAGATGTAAGTATTTGGTGGAGATTTGAGAGAGAAAAAATTACGTGGCCCGAAAGAACGGGAAGATTTTTAGTCTGTCGCCCTACCCGGCTGCGGTAACAGCGCTACTCGACCACTAATTCTCTCATATGGTACCCATCAGGCTCGTAAAACTTTGGATCTAGATTTCTAGAAAAAAACTCGAGAAGTGCATCGTACTAGAGCAGCACTCGTTACACATATGTGCACTGTGTTAAAGGTGAGCAAAACCGGTCCCCCTTCGGTTTATACTTCCTTCCTGAGTTACCAGAGTTCCTTGTGCTGCAGTAAGATGCAGGGATGGCTGTAGACCACTGCCAAAACCGGATATCGTCGCATAAACCAATCATGAACAATTGGCAAAGAAAATAATAAAAAAATGGATTTGTGTAAGTGAAAACGTCATACCGATGCGTGTTTGTCCGCAGTATTTGTTTCGACTTTGACGTCATCATACCAGTGTAGGTGCATGAGGGTGCTCGTTCCGAGGTAGCATTACGTAAAGTTATAAATTGGCATTGCTTGGGAAAGCCTGCTGGGATAAAGTGAGAAAATATAAATTTTCGCCGGAATTTACGTGAAAATCTGTATTAAACTGGGAATTACAAAATAACGAAAGCTGTCGTCTCACGTGACTCGTAAATGCGATCGGCATTACTGAAAATCAAATCAAAGGGAAGCTCGCATCGAAAGAAATCCTGGAAACCTAAAATGTCCAGTGCCGAGCGAACGCGAGAGCTGCGGCAGCGTCGTAAGGAAACTGGATTCGATGCAGTGTGAGGTGTACATGTGTTACCTCAGGTATCATACACCATGCTACATCTGGTGAACTTGCTCTTATCTATTCTTTAACCATTACACTACTCTTCTCAACCATTGTGTTAAAGAGACTGATAATTTAATTTCGTATTAATACGAAACGCCAAATGCACCACGTAAGTTTCAGCAGTGGACGACTCGTGCCGTAGTGCCTTTCCGTGAATTTTGGCCACTCAGTGTAATTTTCTCGAGTTGCAGAACCATTATTCTCCCATTGATTCTACTAAACGTGCAGAATTTCCTCTCACATAAGGACTTTTCAGAAAAGTTTGGCACAATGCTTGGTCATTGGCAACTTTCAGAAATGTAGGTGCATCCACCTGCCAAGCGAAGCGATAAAATCTGCGTCGAAGGAAATGCCGAGATTCCAGCACTGTCACTGAGCGATAGAACTATGTACAGACTACAGAGCTTAACACACAAATAAGGAAGAGGGAAGGAAATTCGTAAATTGCGACCAAAAGCTAAATGAAAGCTACGCTGCGCGAAGAGATTAGTAAACAAAGGTCGACGTCGCGGAAAGTCTTTGGGAACAATTTTCGAGTACCGTGCGAACTTGCGATTTTGATTATTCCGATGCTCGTGTAAACGGCCGGGTGCCGTGCCCTACGTAAAGAGTGTTACCGTGTTAACTGCATAATGGTGTTCTGCGCCCCGTTTGGTCATAAAAACTTTACAGCGTTATTTACTTTTATGCCCCTGGGCGGCCGCTCCAGGGCGAGCTGTCAGTCGGCCGGGCCGTTGCGTGCTCTCTGCTGTTACATATGTAAAGTGGGCCGGCCGACCTCACCTACCACTGCTGCCAACCCGCCGCCGGGGAATAATGCAGCCAAGAATCCGGGCTTGCGCCCCTGTAACAGCTGCGAAAGGTTGCACCATGACGTCCCGTCCATGGTGAAGTAATTATAGACCAAACACAAACACGGATTTGGGAAATATTGGGAATTAAATTGGCCGTGTCCTCTCCGAAGAACCCATGTCGGAGGAGAAATCGCGCTGACGTAAAGTTTGTGTGGCTGGACGCATCTTTGTGCCCCGGTAATTTGAAATGCAACTATTTGTCAGTTGGCCCTACTTTTTTCGTACTTTGAGTTCTTCCTTCAGCTCATTCTAATGAAGTAATCAGACGTTTATGCTACTACTGTGCTGACTACCTTGCTGTAGGTGCACGTGTCGGCATACTTAGTGGCAAATATTTACACCGAGGCCTTTCTGCAGAAGGCGTGTCCCCGAAGGGGCTTTAAATGTCCACCGGTCTACATCAACAGCTACACTTCCCAGTCCACCTTAGGGCGTGTGGTGGGGGCTACTTGTGGTACCAGCGCCTTCTCTCCCCTTTTCTGTTCCATTTGCGAGTGGCGCGTGGAAAGATGCCTATCGACAAACCCCTAATTTCTCTCATTTGCTATTCGTGGTTTGAGGACGTAATGCGTTGCCCACTCTTCCTGGAACGTGTGCAGACGGCATTTCAATAGAAGCCGACTAAACGATACCACTCTTCATTGATCTCCCCTCTCTGTTCCATTAGTACAACATGGTAAGGTTCGCAGATTTGTAAGCAGTACTCAGTAATCTTGTGAGCCACTTCATCGACGGATGAATTACATTTACTTACGATTCTCCCAATGAATCTGTCTGGCACTTGCTTTTCGAGCAGTTTATTTTATGCTGTCATTTTGCTTTAGGTTACTTCGGTAACTCCTGTGTATATTACAGTAGTTACGTTTTCCACTGATTTGTTACCAATAGCGTAAACGAACAGTAGTTCATACTTGACGTACGCCATGAAAAAAGCCCCTCGCCACAAAAAAATATTTACGCATGAAACTAATACTTGATTATGTTTCTTCGATGATATTTAAATTATGTGTAAAGAAGCCAGCAGTTATAGGCAAGTGAAATTTTTGTATATACGCACTACATGATTAGTAATTGGGGCTTGATTTTAAGTGATCAGAAACGCCCTGTTAAATAATGAAAAGGCATGGGATCAACCTGCGTGTGACTTATCTTAAAGCAGCGCAGGATTAGCCGAGCGGTCTGCGGCGCTGCAGTCATGGACTGTGCGGCTGATCCCGGCAGAGGCTCGAGTCCTCCCTCGGGCATGGGTGTGTGTGTTTCTCCTTAGGATAATTTAGGTTAAGTAGTGTGTAAACTTAGGGACTGATGACCTTAGCAGTTAAGTCCCATAAGATTTCACACACAAAAAAAAAATGGCTCTGAGCACTATGGGACTCAACATCTTAGGTCATAAGTCCCCGAGGCAGGATTCGAACCTGCGACCGTAGCAGCCCCGCGGCATTTCACACACACTTGAACATTTGAACTTATCTTAAAGACGTTTGAACTGCTGTATGTATTATACTTAGCGTACTGTAAGGCACCTAAACACGACTAAGGATTGTCTCTCCCTTTCTTCTTTTTCTGGCAGCTTCCCACTTCCCGTGGTCCACCTCTGCCGCTGCGAATTTACTGCAAAGAGTCGCGTGTATTTTTAGATATTTGGCACTTTGCCGTTCGTTACCTACAAAATATTTCAGTAGGACTTCTTTCTGACCACCTACGTTAATTTTCTTTTTTCATGTATTCGTCTTTTTAAATGCATGGAAAGCAATTTTGGAACGCATAAGCGTATTGTCCGGGTGACCATAGACATCAGATGAATCCGAAAGTTGAATCCACATTCCGTACAAGGAGCACCGAAAATTACATGGATGCAAGAAGCTTATGATAATAACATTTCTATGTGTATGTTACGTACAAGCCGTGAGCGTCGCTATGAAAATATTCTAAGGATGCAACCCAGCACCTATCACTCGAAAATGATTTCCAGTTTCCCTACCACTTAACTATACGTACATGAGTTAGTATACGGTCCCTAGGAACACAATATTAATCCTAGATCCAATAGCAGCTTCTGTATTTGTTAATGAGAGTGTAATAAACAGTATGTAAGTTATTTCAGTTTTATTTCCAATGAAATTTATCCTGGGTATTACGTAATAAAGCCAAGTACGTATAAAGTAGAGCTGTGCCCCCCCCCCCCCCCCCTAATGAATGTGAATTCTTTGTTATTCTGGGGAAATGATTATTTCTTTGACTGCTCCGATCATACCGGCTAAATTTCTCTTGCTTTCGCTAGACCCCTTATGAATTAATATTACAATCGTACATCTCTGTGGTCCTTGTAACGTATGAGAGAAATTTCCACAAATTTCTGCCGATATCTTAGTTGCCAGATCATAAGACCCTTATAGTTAGGTGTGCTCATAATGAACAATACTGTCTATTGTCCTTCACACAGTATGCTTGCAGTAATTATTAAATTCCCTTAACTTACTGGCAAAATATAACAAACTAACATTAAAAATTCAGTTCAGCCAACAAGCAGATTTATTGTAGTAAGTTCGTGGTCTGTTTTCAACCAAGCACAATCGAAATCTGCATGTCCCTAACCGAAGAATTTTCTATTGTTAGCTATTTTTTGTTAGACATCTGCTGCTTAAACTTTGTACTTCACTTGTCAATCGCCGAAATAGTCCCCTGCCAACAGTTGACTACCGCAATAGTAATTTTGTTAGTAATTATTGCAGCTTCCTTCCTTTTATAATATCTGAATGTGCTGGTTGATGGACAATGGTTGGTTGGAAAATTTTACATAAAAACACTTAGATTTACTTTCTGACTTGACCGCAAGAATTTTCTTACGGAGCCTCCACTACGCGCTCTTATCAAATGCGTCATATCCGTGTAAAAGTGGCGTTTGGAGATAAATATTATGTTCGCGGTATTCTGCTGTTTTTCTTACGAATGCCCTGATAGTGTTGGACACGAAGTATATACATATGACACCGATAGCTTCGACAAATAGATTTGTTTACCATAACTCATTTCAAGCAAGCGGCTATATTCATTTCCAAACGGTACCGATGAATTATACTAGTACCCTCATCAGTTGAATTACCTGCTTGAGAAGTTCTCTGAAGACCGTCTGACTAGGCTTGTTCCAAAACTCTGTGGTCAGCATAACTACTATCAACACAAACGAAATATGGCAGTTTATGTTCACAATACAAGAATGTTTCCTCTGTCACACAAAAAATCGTACAGTGTGTCCGGAAAACGGCTAATCGTTAAATCTTACTGCGATAGAGAGAACCCAATACATCATGACAAGGAAATATTCCCAAATGCGTCGTGCACTGTACCCATATTGCGTGCATCATTGCCGCGACGAATACATCTCTGCAGCGCATTTCCCTTCCAAAATGAGTATTTTCTTTTGACCCGCAAGCAAAGGGTATTTCACCATCGGGTTTGGTCTTCCAATGTATTCCGACGACACTAGTAGGTATTAATGAGATTTTGACGTCTTTCGATTTCCTGCAATAAGGAGTCCTCAGTCCTCTCGTGTCTGACTGCCGTAAGGTTTCCCACAACTGAAGAGAGGCTAATCCGTATAGTTATTAACCTACTTCCGAATGTCTTCGATTAATTCGTGTCATAGCTTGTTAGGCTTCCTGGTTTGAATGTAATTCGAGGAAGTCGCAAAACGCCTTGTTCAGGAGTAGCATTCATTCCCTTCCATTATATATTTGCTACTTTCCTCTTTATATTATACGGTACTAATTGTTCGTAATCTTTTACGGGTACCAGATTTCGAGGCGCACTGGAATCTGGTAGGAATTGTAGTTCACAAGCACAGTTAAATACTGAACTCAGTGATACGTGTTGGCAAGTTTTGATCCGTTAAGCAGTCTTTGGTTTTTGCTTTTGAATCTTCAACGGTGTAATTATTGCGGAATATAAACTTGGCGTGAGCTTATGACTAATTTCTCATGGTTTTTTCCGCTTTAGCTTTAAATTTAGTTGTCTTGCTTCGTCTATGCTACACCTTGCATGTTTCATTTGTCCAGAGATGATTGTCTTCCAACACAAGCAAGAGCACAAAGAGTCCCCAGGCACAGGGTAAAAAAAAAAAAATGCAATTGACGAAATCAACTAAAGCAGGTGTCATTAGAGCCGCCATCGACGAAACCTGAAATGTTAGTTAGATTAATGCTATTGTGCTTTTTTTCTGACAAAAGTTGCGAACAGTGTAATCCCGTGATTTTGTTTATAGATTTTTCGTTTCTTTGATTTTTGATACTAAGAATGCGTAATTTACGGGTCATCGTACCGTATGAAGCCATGTGAAGTGCCGCACTTGTCACAGCGCTGTACTCACTTTCGAGATGAGTGAGCGTTCAATTTCCTGCCACTTCATCCTGATTTAGATTCCCGTGGCATCCCTACGTGGCTTAAGACGATAACCAGGTGGTTTCTGCAGTGAGGCCACGGCTATTGTGTTCTCCCTTTCTTGTCTAACTGAGCGAGCTTTTCGTCTCTAATGTCCACATCATCAACGAGATATTCTTTCACTAGTTCATCCTATGTACAAGATAAATAACGTGGCAAGATATAATGTATCTCAAACGCAGCCTTGCTGTGGCATTTAATATGCTCCTGATACCGCATGCTTTGAAGAGAGACAGAGTCAGGATTCTTCGACAGCAACTTCGCAGTGAATTGTGTACCGGTTGAAGGCGCTGCGCCGGCCGAAGTGGCTGAGCGGTTCTAGGCGCTACAGTCTAGAACCGCGCGATCGCTACGGTCGCAGGTTCTAATCCTGCCTTGGGCATGGATGTGTGTGCTGTCCTTAGGTTAGTTAGGTTTAAGTTGCTCTAAGTTGTAGGGGACTGATGACCTCAGAAGTTAAGTCCCATAGTGCTCAGACCCATTTGCACCATTTTTTGAAGGCGCTGCGAAGATCCCATGAGTTTACGAAGACCAGCTTAAACATGTAATGACGTAGCTTATAAAAAAAAAAAAATCAGTTGTCTGGGAAGACTTGAAAGAGATCGTCAGTGCTGGCACCAAATTGTCCATTAGGTGGTTGTTGGCTTTCTTGAAGATGAACACACCGTAGACGAAGAGCCCAAGTGACGAACACAGAAGCTTCGCGCAACTCTTCACTACAGTATCCAGTGCTCGTGTAACTGCAAGGTTCTGAGGTTACGGAGAAAATGAAAAAAAAGACAATATTCCTCAGTTCATATAAAAATTTGTCATCGCTGTGGTCTCACTTTTTTTTTTTTTTTTTTTTTACAATCATAGATTGCAAGGTGGACCACAAAATAAAGCCCCGTAATAATATGGCGACATACTGATTACAGCAGCTTTTGTTGCCATTGCTGCTTGATTACTGAATGCGAACACAGGCCAGAAATACAGAATGAATTATTCACTTTGCAATGGAATGTACTTTATGACTGACTGATTAAAATTGCATTGCATATCCTAATTTGAGCACACATTCTTTCCTTTTGTAAGAATACTCTAACCAGCTGAGATATCCAGGAGCACCTCACGGCCTTCATGAAAGATTCAGTTTGCCAGTAGCTCTCTGCAATGTGTCAGGCCGTCCGCGGTGGTCTCGCGGTTCTAGGCGCGCAGTCCGGAACCGTGCGACTGCTACGGTCGCAGGTTCGAATCCTGCCTCGGGCATGGATGTGTGTGATGTCCTTAGGTTAGTTAGGTTTAAGTAGTTCTAAGTTCTAGGGGACTGATGACCACAGCAGTTGAGTCCCATAGTGCTCAGAGCCATTTGAACCATTTTTTTGCAATGTGTCAAACTCCACACCTGATCTTCTCCAGTTATAGGCGGACCGCCTTGAGAGAATGAATACGGCGGAGAGCAATATTGGACGCAGCCTACTGCTTGTTTTCTGGATGAATGTTTTATTCTTAGCTATGTTATGAAACTTCCTGACAGGTTAAGACTTAGATTCTGGCCATGACACGCGCGTGAGTAGCTCAGTGGTTGCGGTCCGAGACTTGAAAAAAATGGCTCTGAGCACTATGGGACTTAACATCTATGGTCATTAGTCCCCTAGAACTTAGAAATACTTAAACCTAACTAACCTAAGGACAGCACACAACACTCAGCCATCACGAGGCAGAGAAAATCCCTGACCCCGCCGGGAATCGAACCCGGGAACCCGGACGTGGGAAGCGAGAAGGCTACCGCACGACCACGAGATGCGGGCGCGAGACTTGATATGGCACACAGTTTTAAATAAACAAGTAAACACTTGAATCTCGTATTATACGGTTAGGACATCGTGTATCGTATCTTCCACAGCAGCAGCGTTTCCGTTACAAAACTTGGACACATAAATCAAGTCGGCAAACACAGCGTTTGTAAATACGTGAGGCATGCTTAAATGATACACTAAAACTGGCCAACGACTCGCAATCATAGATGAAAATTTCATTTATGTAAACTGAAGCACAACTTCGCAACTTGAACTTCAGAACAAAAATGGCAGTCGATAAATAAACCATTTGCAACTGGAGTACCAACACGTGATATGAAAATTTGTCTCTGCAACAAACTGTACCTCTGTAACAAATAAAAATTGGACACATATTACGTGAAGCGTTCTATGCAAATTAGTCTACGCGACCAACTTCTAAAATATTTACGACTCCTCCTGAAACAGCCTATACCCTTTGATTTGAAGCGATTAGTGTGGTGCTGTGTACTAGCGGGGAAAAGTACGAGACTACGTCAGCCGCGGGCCCGAGATTCCCGGTGCACGAGAAGTGACATAATCCGAGCTCGGCGGCAACCGATCACGCAGTGGCGTGGTACAGGGAAGCGCATTTATCGCGCTCGCCGCCAATCGATACGCTTCATGCGAGACGTTGCTAATTGACGCGTGCAGAGTCGGCCGTCCATTAAGGGGCGGCGCGACACGTTTCGCGTGTCTGTCGCCGGCCGCGTAGCATTTAGCAGCTCTCACGCGGCCGCGCCTCCTCGCTGAAGAATGCCTCGCAGCCCGGCTGGCGTCACGTACACCGCGGAAGAGGCGGCGATTCCAGTCCGTCATTACGCACAGTGTAACGTGTCACAGCCACTGACAGCCGCTGATTTCACTGTCGATGTCGGAAGCGAGCGTTCGTTTG
This sequence comes from Schistocerca gregaria, assembly GCF_023897955.1. Lineage (NCBI taxonomy): Eukaryota > Metazoa > Arthropoda > Insecta > Orthoptera > Acrididae > Schistocerca > Schistocerca gregaria. The sequence goes on from NC_064924.1 coordinate 521,031,306, forward strand.
GATAGGACCTGCCGATAACCAGAACTTCCGATCGTAAACAAAATTACATTGTATTTCCAGTAGAGCTAGAGAGTTTTGGAGTTCCGTATCTTAGCCGGTAAAAAGGGAACCGTTATAGGATCACCTTGTTTTCAATCTGTCTGTTCGACTGTTAAGAGTCCTTTTTCTCCTAAACGGGTAGAGATATCTTTGACACTTACGTCAAATACTAAGGGCTACGGTCCCTCAGCGGTGTAAAAAATTAAAGCTTCTTAGCAATGCAATCAAAAGGCACGACCATTTATGTCACATATTTTGATACTCGCAAACTCAGTCATCAAAACCTATAGATGAACTACCGAAGGAGATGGTGCATGGCCAGCACATTGGACTCGTATTCGGTAGGACGACGGTTCAAACTCGCGTCCGGCCATTCTGATTTAGGTTTTCCGTGGTTTCCCTAAGTCGCTCTAGGCAAATACCGGGACGTTTCCTTTGAAAGGACGCGGTCGATTTACTTCCCAATCCTGCTCCGTTCTAATGACTTTGATGTCGACGGAACGCTAAACCCCAATCTTCCTTCTTGTAGATGAACCTTCTACAAACAGAATTAAGTTTGTGCGGAACCCTCAAAGCGTGAGTTCTACCCGCAAAAAAAAAAAAAAAAAAAAAAAAAAAAAAAAAAAAAAAAAAATTAAACCTAACTAACCTAAGGACATCACACACATCCATGCCCGAGGCAGGATTCGAACCTGCGACCGTGGCAGTCCCACGGTTCCGGACTGCGCGCCTAGAACCGCGAGACCACCGCGGCCGGCTCGCATACTGTTGTCTCGACAATGTTGCCTCGGAACCTGACTGAGATGGACTTGCATTCACTGACAGCAGCAAGTTCTGTCGGGTTTAAAACCGAATTTTATTAACAGGGCGAAACGCTCGTCTTCTTTGCGCGTCGGTTAGGATCTTCTGACGAGCGTGTTCTTACACCGTACTAAATGGCTGCAAGTGGTATGCCGTTCCTTGTAGGCACGCCGGACACTACTCCTTGATACAGCAACAACTGGGGTGTGAGATGGAGGGGGAGGTGGTAGGGGCGAGGCGGGAAAGACCTTGCATTGTGAATTCAGATCGTTTCCAAAGTACAGCAAAACATAACCGCATGTTGCCTCAAAGTTTCCTCGTGAAATGCAACATTTGTCAGATTCCGCCACGTTTGATGCGAACATATATATATATATATATATATATATATTTGAGAACGTTATTAGAGATCAAATTTTGATAAGAATACACATATGACTCCGAGGTGATTGACTTGCAGCTGTCGAAGGACTTAGAATAAGATGATGTAATCAATTCAAACGACGGAGAAGGCAAATTAAGGTACATATCAGTGTAACGAGATGGCAGACCCTAAGGACAGAAAACTATCACTTAGGGAACATTTTAAAGTAGGGGACTACAAATCTAAAGATCTGGAAAACAAAATCACAGTAGCTCCTAGCAATTATCGTACCTTTTTTATTTTGTGCATGTAAAAAAAAATGACAGTTTACCCACGTAGTTCATTTTCATTGTCACCTGGTAGTGTAGTTTAACGCGGAGCACGCTTTCTTGTGAAATATGGAAATGAGCCAGACGCCGATCGGTTACGACCGTGTCTGCGGTATACCGGCCAACCCAAGGGTAGCTTTTAGGTGAATTTCCACTTTCGTCGAGTCATGTGCTGGGCTGATCTCTAATCCACGGAAAATAAGGTGTACCAGCTTATGATACGATAACACGTAGAAAAAAGTACACACGACTTCCCTCCTCACGACTGTGGCGACAGGAAGGCAACCGACGAGGAAGTTAAAATAAATTTGCGAGATGATTAAATCAGCGGACCACGTACTAAGGGATAAACTCTAGGAAGGTGAGTTAATTTTCTCTGTCAGACAGTAGTACTTATTGCCGACTGCCTGTACTGATTTTCAAGTCGAAAGACGGCAAAAACATACCACTCACAGCACTATGATGTCTACTGAAGCATTGTTGTTTACAAGATATGATACTTAAGTTATTTTAAGTCGCCAGTAGTTATTTCCAACTCTCCGAAATCCCGCAGTTGATGCACGATTCAGTGAAAATGCTTTGGTTCTCGGAAGATCAGCTGAATTTCGGCGGTTCTCGTGGCTTGCATAAACCTGTTACACAACCATTCCATGACACAGATCTGTCGCACCGCTGTCCGTCGCACCCCGCGTGTCATGAACAGCTGAAATTACATAAGCGAGCGGCGAAACGTATAGACACGTGGACCACCCCCCTCGTACCGCCTTGCTATCTGTTCCGGTGACGGTCACGCCTCCACTCTTTGAATTACGTCAGTAATTTTTTATCCAGCTATAGTATTCACGGGATTTATTTGTTTCATTTACGCTGTGCGTACTCTCCCAAGCTACAGCTATGATTATATTCGTAAAATAAAATATGTTGCAGCAGATAGCTGGCGGTTTCAAAAAAGTCTTAATTCGTGCAGCAAGTGCCAGAGGGAAAGTAAAAATTGCCTTCGCTCGCACTTGCGTGCGCTATTTCAGATAGTTTAATATTCCGTTCGATGTTTACGCTATCGTGAAAGTTATTTATTTTCTTTTTTTTATTTCTGCAGCAAGTTCACACTAACGTATCCCATTTCAAAATACGAGAACAGAGACCGAGTGATAAATGTTGTCTCGACGACAACTAAATTCTGACGATCACTTCTTATTGCGTGATGTTCTTCTTTCCAGAGGTTCCATGGACTTCATTCTCTAACGTACCGAAGTTGTTACGGGTGAGTCGTTCTGGAAGAAAGCTGCTTAAAAAAAGTAGCTTCTCTTTCTTAGTACGACTTCGAAGTAGGGAGCTGAACTGGCGTTTATAAAGGAACACAGCCGCTTCCACTGACCAGCCCTTGCGGGATTAGGTTACTAACACACGAAGATAACCACAACCAATTTTCGTAATTCCTGTCAGGACTTGTATCAGTACTTGTGTAGTATAACGACGGAATAATAGTAATAATAATAATAATAATAGTAACAATAGTTGATGTTCCAAAGTAAACTTGTGCCCACTGCTCTGTTAATTATAGTCTCCTCTGCACCTAATAGTTCAGTGTAATCATGAAGCGCCCAAAATCAATCCAGCAACATATCTACACGAACTATACATACTAGGGAGGCCGCGATATATTCTGACATATTTATGTTTCCGATATGGAATAAGCTGGTATCTTCTGTGCATCTCTTTTCTTATTGAGCATAGATTTCGATGGTACCATTTCCTATAAGTGCTTTTTTAAGTTTCTGAAACTGATTCACAAACTGTTAGGCGTCAATCCGCTGACGGCACTTGGTATTGGTCCTACGCGTCCGCTAATATCACCACTCATCTGTCCGCCCCAATAGCTGAACGGTCAGCGCGTTGGAATGCCACGCACGGGGGCCCGGGTTCGATTTCTGGCTGGGTGGGAGATTTTCTCCCCTCAGGGACTGGGTGTTGTGCTGTCCTCATCATCACTTCATCCCCATTGTCGACGCACAAGTCGCCCAATGTGGCGTCGCACTCAATAAGACTTCCCGCCTGGGAACTCCCGGCCACTGACTCCATACGATCATTTCCATTTTACCACTCATCTACATGCATTTGCTCGGGGTCTTTTAGCGAACAAATTGGGTTAAGCTAGTGAAAAACACATCTTTCCCCGCAGCTGTACTACAGTTACACGTGTTTCAAAAACAACTGGTGTCGTGGGCTGAAAACTTGTAGCTGTTTTTACAGTTACTCCATCGATGATCTTTTTTCTTCAGCAAAACTATCAAAAATGAACAACTCAAGTACTTGAGAGAGAGGTGACTAACTTTCGGAAAAGTGTTAGAACTATCTTATTACGGGGAACGAGTTTGCGGTGTCAGGCAGAGTTTATGAAATTACCTAGCAAATGAAAATAATTTGCTGCACTGACATTCTAATACAGGCCGTTAGGTTTCCCGGGCGATGCTCTTAGAGACGAATCTGTTGCGACAAAATTTATAGGAAGGAGTACCTTTCCTATTTTCAAAACACGACGAAGGGTCTTCTGCGTTCGCGACTGGTCAAGCCTGCCTGGAAAAATGGATATGGCGAAAATTGACCTTAGCATTGTTCGACAAGTTTTCAATAACAACGCAATGAGACAGCCACCCCAGTCGAAAGGTGTGATTCGGAAGAAATTGTGGGTTCATGTCGAAATTCGGATATTCTGCAGAAGACCCGTTGTTTCTACCTTAATAACGATTTCTTCTAGAGCAAAATAGAAAAATACACGTCGTGTTGTGTTAGCTAATTCACAGATATCGATTTACTTTTCAGTTCGTATAAGTGGTAAGCAGAAGTGGATACTGTATATCCAATGTCACAAGTGTACCGTTCAGTTTTATGGGCCTCACAGACTCTGGTAGCAATGGCAGTTGGTAGATAGCAATAGCAATTACCGCAGTGCAGTGGATTTACCTTCAAAGGATCGCACATAACTCGAGAAAATGTATTAGTAGTATTGTTATTTTTCAGTATTATTCCACATACCGCGTGTCTCTTCTAAGAGCTGTAGGCACATATCCACTGATGTTTCGGCAGGTATTTGCAGTTCTGTTTATGCGATGCGTCGATGGCACCAGCTCAATTACGATAAATAAGCCGACATTCTCCGTCGCATGAAACATGTGCTAAGCAATATTTGTTTGGGCTGTTCCGGTCCAAACGTGTAAGAAAAGAGAAACTTGCAGATGTTTCCTGAGACACCATAGAAAATGTGCCTGGTGACTGTCAGGACAAACGCCTGGTACATGGGAGGTGACTTCACAAGAATTTGTTGCATAACGCTTGGTTCTTAGACGGGCATCTTATCGTCACCATTGAAAAAAAAACTCACATAAATGGTAAAACGTAGTGCTGTTTGACTGACGAAAGACATATGTAGGGTATTTTTTGAGTAAAGGAGTGCGTGACACCGCCCACATCCAACCAGACATTTCTTTATGTGCATTAACATCCCATTGCTGCTTTTGGAAACACCCAGGAAAAGGATTTACGTGTTCCTATCGGACGTGAAGGATAATTATAGTTTCACGTCCCGTTGATGGGAAGGTCTTTCAAGGGGAAACACAATCTTTGACTTTAGAAGGTAGGAGAAGGTAAGTCAGTCCTGTCCCTTTCAAAGGAACGATCCCGGTATTTGCCTTAAACTATTCAGCAAAACCATGGAAATCCGAAATTTGTATGTCTGCACAGGGATTTTATATATTTTTTAATTTGTTGTATTTGCCTGAAGGCTATCCAGCCAAGACGTGGGGATCTGAACCGCCATCATCCGGGATACGAATCCGCCGCTTTAGCCACTGCGCCACCTCACTCGGTCCGTCTGCTGTTCGATGTTTTGTTGGTGTAAAGCCGGCCGGTGTGGCCGTGCGGTACTAGGCGCTTCAGTCTGGAACCGCGTGACCGCTCCGGTCGCAGGTTCGAATCGTGCCTCGGGCATGGATGTGTGTAATGTCCTTAGTTTAGTTAGGTTTAAGTAGTTCTAAGTTCTAGGGGACTGATGACCACAGCAGTTAAGTCCCATAGTGCTCAGAGCCATTTTTGTTGGTGTAAGAAAGTGATTCGCAGATCCTGAGCGTTCTCAATTGCCGGTATACATTCTGCTTACGGCTGCCGCAAAGGCAGGAGTTTAACGCCTCGCCTACATCGAGGCCATTAGGCATAACATCGGCTCATTTCGACGAGAATGATGGTATCTCCAGTGGGCCCTTCAGAAGGATCAAGCTGTTTTGAAATGCTAGGGAGCAGTAGTTCCAGACTTACTACGTTTAATCTGTCTGTAAATACGAGCGAACAGCGCTTGTAATGAGCGAAGCGGTCTTCCTCAGAAGAACCCTACAACTGTGGTACATGAACAGTAAAAAGCAGTTTCCCCTCTAACAGTACAGTGTGTGGTGCTTTATATAAATTCTATTCGTATGTGTTTCTTACAATAGTTATTAATTTCTGTATTTTGTCTAATGTTAACGCTGAAGAATGAACACTCCCCAGGTGTGTCTGTGCAGTTCGTCGCCACTGATTTAAGAGGCTCGCCTCGGAAGGGGCCATGTAACTGTGTGGAACAGCCTGTATATATAGCTGTTCACTTGAAGGGCTGGGGTTCCTGCATTCGTGAACTTAGAACTCTTGAGTGTACTCGTGTAGGGCAAAAGAACTCAATTGCTTTCCCTTAGTTTCATGAGGACGATAAAATCCGAAAACAAGCTATATGACACGAACAGATCTGGGGATCTTGTTGGTCAGTGGAGTATGTGAGCATCACTCAGACAGCTCGTGAGCATTGTCCTGTTACAAAGTAGCACCACAATACTGGCGCACGGGAGGCAACACACGAGGACGCAGCATTTCCGTGACATACAGATATGCCGCCAGAGTTCCCTCAAAACTGTCACCTGAAGTCGTACCTGTTGGGTCGGAACATCGTGACGCCAGGAGTACCCCTGCCGTGCCTTTCCATCATATTGGAACCTCTCCCGAAGTCCTAGCCGTCCTCACCGCCGATGGTCATACAGTGTAGTACAGAACCGCGATTGGTCTCTGAACGCGATACGACGTCATTAATCAGCAGTCCACGCTTCTCAGTTACGGAATCGCTGCAGATGCAGTCGTTGCTATTGCAGCGTTAGCGGCGCCCTATGCATCACACGGTAATTCCGTAGTCCGGCTGTTCTCCGATCAGTGGTGCGTGGTTACAGAACATTGCACGGGCGGCAGACGCAGGCTTGAAGGGGTTACGACGTGCTTGCTGCACAAAATACCGATCCTCTAGAAAAGGTCGACCGGAACCTTGACGATGAGTGTCTTGTCCTGACGTTCCCGTACAGTCCAACACGAGAGCACTGTCACGCCGAATGTTCCGCAAACTTGGACATTGGACGATTCGACCAGTCGTCCTAATGGGGGCTCACAACGGGGCGGTGTTGATAAGTGTCTCTTCTCACACGAGTTCGTGTGCTTCATGCCATTCGTATACACTACCAAGCCTGGTAACATACGAACAACACTAATGTACTCTGGTGACCAATCTACCTGTCACACAGCTTTGCAACCTTAAATCATTTACACACCGGCCGACGTTGTTTACGTGTTACATTGACATCTGACCGTGTATTCTGGATACCCTAGTTTTTTTTTTCCACTGTATTTCCAAGTATCCCAGTGGTCACCTCAAGTTGTGACACTGAAAACCAACGGAGCAGTAGTAGAACGCCCTTCCTCAGTACGAGTCCAGTGTGGTAACGCAACTCGGTGGCACCGTGGAGAGAGTCCTGAAGATGGCGGTGCGGGAAGGACGGAAACGAGCGGCGCGACGTGCGTAATCCTTGCGGCGTTGGCGCGGTTCCTGCGCCGTGCGCTGGCGCTGGCGGCCGCGCTCGTGAGTCCGGGGCCAGCAATAGACGCTGAATCAGCCGGGGGTACGCCGGCAGGCGCTCCGGCCGCGCGCGAGGCAGCGCTCGCCAAACCCAGCTGTAGAGTGCAGTTTCTCGGGGGAGGGGGGGGGGGATTTTAAGCTCCGTTCCCGTGCCTGCAGAAAAATAATGACGAATTAGAGAGGTTCCACCGTTTTACAAGTACACGTTTCTTGTGTTGCTCCAATACCCAGACATGCTTCTCGCCGCCCGCGGTGGCCGTGCGGTTCTGGCGCTGCAGTCCGGAACCGCGGGACTGCTACGGTCGCAGGTTCGAATCCTGCTTCGGGCATGGATGTGTGTGATGTCCTTAGGTTAGTTAGGTTTAAGTAGTTCTAAGTTCTAGGGGACTGATGACCTAAGATGTTAAGTCCCATAGTGCTCAGAGCCATTTGAACCATGCTTCACGACAGTTGTTGCATCCTCAGTGGGGCTTTACCTTTTTTTTTCCTGAAATACATGCACAGAGATTTTATTTAGGTTACGAAATACGTTCATCGGATTTTATTATTTTTTAAATTACAAATGTAATTTACCTTTTATTTACAGGGTGTGGTTGCTGCGACTGATTTCGTTTGGCATCCCAGGACACACACACACACACACACACACACACACACACACACACACACACACACTACGGAAGTAATAGGTAAAACACATATGCAGTTTAGCCAACAAGAAAATCAGATGAACGTATTTCCTTACCTAAATAAAATCTGTGTGTATGTACTGCATGAAAAATAAAACAAAAGACCGAGTGAGGATGCCACAACTGTCCTGAAACATGTTTGGCTACCATTATACACACATCAAAAAAAGTTTTACATCACCCCGGTTCCCAGAACTCCTGATGATTGACGTTGACTGTGGATATTGTATCATAGACTCAGCCCCATTGACTGTTCAGAGATGTCACTAACCCTCCCAAAGATGTAAACAACTATGCATGAGCAGCTCCTATTAGACGAAGGGGGTCCGACAGCCGATCAGTTCCAGTCATTCCACCAGGAAGGAGGTATTCTGTGCGTGTGTCTGTAGTTCAGCTATGCATAGACGGTCAATACCGAGGTTAGAAATGGTTCAAATGGCTCTGAGCACTATGGGACTTAACTTCTGAGGTCATCAGTCCCCTAGAACTTAGAACTACTTAAAACTTAATTAACCTTAATTAACACTGAGACCGACATCAGTTTAAAAAACACTGTGTCTATTCCGGATTTCCGTCTTAACATCCTGTTAGTTGTTTTTTGATTATTCTATTAGCAATCTCCACTCTGTGGCAGTAATATCTACATATGCGCTCTGTAAATCATCTTACAGTGTGTGGCGGAAGGTAGTTTTGGTACCATTATCAGTTTATCATTTGCTCCCCCCTCTGTTCCCTTTGCGAATGGTGGTGGGGAGAACGTCTCCTGGTAAAGCCTCTTCATGGGCTGTAATTATTCCGATTTTTTCGCCGTGATCGTTTCGCGAGATGTACGTGAAAGGCTGTGATGCGTTATATAACGCCTTCTGGAACGTACGCTATCGGACTTTCAGCAGTAAACTTGCCCGAGATTCAGATCGCCCCTTTTGTAGCGTCTGCAATTGGACGACTGGAGTTTGTCCGCTATTTCCGTAACGCACTCTCGCTTACTAAACGTACCCGAAACGAAAAGTAGCAGAATCGAGGACATATAACTTGAAATACTAGGCAGATACGAGTACCTGAAAATCGAACTACAAGAACTGTGGCGTAAATCAGTGAAAGTTAACCAAATGGCTGTTTGCACACTGGGAACAGTGCCGAGAGATGTTTGAGAGCGATGGGAAACCACTGGCGTTGATAAAAATATACATCTGTCAACTACAAAAACCTTTTTAGTGGGATCTGGACGAGTTACCCGCCGATACATTGCGTAGTACTCGACGCTTGGGAAGTGTGTGGCTAGTGATAAAACACGAAATCCAGCATAATGGACTTATTTGCTGTGTTCACTAGTATAATAATAATAATCGCACATGTGTCTCGTGAAGCATGAAGTCGACCAATACTGTTTCAATTAAAAAAAAAAAAAACATTATATGAATGTTTCTTTTTCTATTATCAAGTGCAAAAAGATTTTAGAGGTCCCTTAGAAGCAATATTGTGTCAGACTGTCTTGCTACCTGTCTGTTGGAGCACATCTTGTTGGCTGATAGATTAAATTACACAACAGATAAAGAAGACAGGATTGTTTCAGTCTCATTGCGAATATAACCAGGGAGTGATATTCTGCAGTCATCCGATATATTAGCGCAAAGGGAAGTCATTGGATACGCCTTTTTGGTCAACAGTCTCCAGACTAGTTTGATGCGGCCCGCCACCAATTCCTCTCCTGTGCTAATCTCTTCATCTCTTCTGTTCCGGTTTTCCCACAGTCCATGATTCACTACCATACAATGCTGTACTCCAGACGAACATTCTCAGCAATTTCTTCCTCAAAAAATAAGACCGATATTTGATATTAGTAGACTTCTCTTAGCCAGGAATGCCTTTTTTGCCATTGCAAGTGTGCTTTTGACATCATCCTTGCTCCGTCCGTCACTGTTTTTTTACTGCCTTGGTAGTAGAATTCCTTAACTTCATCTATGCCTATAGTTGCCCATATCCGTCGTCGACCAGTACGGAGTAAAGCGCTCTTCCCTATCAAGTAAATTAGATGGTACGCTTCCATGGGAGCTAACAACAGTGTGGTTAGCTTTCGAAGTAACAACATACCGGTCCGAATGCCAGAGTAAAGTGGAAACAGTAATGAGATTGGTTTGGGCGCTGATTCACTATGTCAGAAGCTAGTCTCGGGTTTGCGCCTTGGATTATGGAATCACCGACGTAATGGCTGGTTTGAGCTAGCTGTGTATTTCCTCCCACAAGCGGGCGCGTTAAGCCGAAAGTTACACGGAACGAGGAACCTGGGATCGCATAGAGTGAAGTGTTGCGCAACTTCGGGAAGGAGATTACAAACGGAACCCGCATAAATGGAGTTGCCACCAACAGAGTGAGCTAAAAATACAATTTGCTGGGCGGAGATCCTGATTTTGTGACGCTTTACCGCAGACTATTCTTCACTTTCCGTTTACGTTACTTTTCGTATTTCGCATTTGATACGACATTTGATACTAGCCTTTGTTAAAAGAACTGTATCGAAATTCGTCCACAGTTGTATAACCAAATTATGGATGGTTGGACAGTTATTTGAGCACTGCTGGATTAATTTTCCAATGTTTCGTCGTTCATGTGACAGTTCTCATTTTTAAAGCAACTGATATTAATAAAATTATGTATTTCAGCGGAAGTACTACGTAATTCATGCCCCAATCATTAACAAAATTTTATAAATTAATAGCTTAGATCACGAGGAATCATTTCAGTGGATAAAGCACAATATAAATATTGACTGTCTGCGGATCAGTGAACTAGCTACCTCGGCGGCCTTTCAAAACAGTGACAAGCAATGTCAAGTTTACAAGAGGGGTTTTGACGGGTTGTGACTTCAAAACGTACTCGAACATGCTTTATATTGTATGTATGAAATTCATCTGATTTAATTATAGGCTATTCATGCAACATTAGATACACAGAACCCTTCGGTAAGTATAAAGTAAGTGTTAAGTATTTACCGTAAGAACAATGTACTTTTAGTATCGGCCGGTTTAATATCAAAGGTGATACGTTGTGAAACTGATCTATGGGTCGCAGTGGTTAGGACACTTAACTTGTATAGAGGTGGAGCGGGACTCTAATCCCGTCCAGCCAGTCAGACATATTTAAATTTCCCGTAGTTTTTCTAAATCCCTCAGAGAGGATTACTGAAAGGTTCGTTCGAAAGGGTAACGGGTGATTTGCTCCTCTATCCTTGTCCAATGCAAGCTTGTGTTCTCTTCCTCGTGGCCCCTTATCCGCAACGACATTAAAAACGCCCTTATCTTCCTTCCTTGCCACATGAAATAATCTACTGTGCTTTACTGTTGGTTGACAGAATTACAGGTTGTGTGAAAACACGTCGCAAAAAGAAGTAATCTATAATTTCTATAATTGCTTCACACCTTGTCGAAAACGTTCCTGTTCTACCACCAAAGGAAGAACCGTGCGACTAGGACATGTTGGAAACCTCTAAGACACATTAACTGCGGAGCAGAAATTATGTTTGCCAAGTGACAAAATTGTAGACTACGTGTACAGCAGCTCATTTCGTTAGTGTGTAACATTCCTGACAGTTGCCAGTCACTTTTAATGGCAAGTACAAGACAAGAATTTATATTGCTGCTTATATGTGACCTGACATTTTCGAAACTAAAACAATGCGAAGTTATATCCTGAAGTGTTTCTTTGATCACCCCTCGAAGACCACCGCGTGAGGTCGCGCAGAGATAAGGCACTGGAAAGACGCTGGATCCACATTCGGGAAGACGACGCTTCAAACCGCCGTCGGGCCGTCTAGGCTTAAGTAGTTCGTCGCCTCCCTAAGTTGCATTAGGCAAGAGCCGGGTTGGATTTTTTGAAATCCGAGTTTTTCATCCGTCTTACAATGACCTCGTCGTCGTTGGGGTCTTAAACCCTCGTCCGCGTCACTGCCTCGCAAACTGCTGACGTCAAAACTTCCTGCTGTTGGCCACCTAAAAACTCGTGAACAGCATCTTTTCACGAAATTTCAATCTCCAACGTTCTCCTCCGAAAGCGAAAATGTTTTCTTGATATCCACCTTCATAGGGAGAAATGATCATTGTAATAAGATAAGATGAATGAGAGATCGCGAAGAAAGATTTGTGTTTGTTTTTTCGCCCGCCGGTATGGAAATGGAGAATAGTGGTTCAATCATCACTCTGACAGGCACGTGAGTGTGCAGTGTAGAGTCGTCATGTAGATGTAAGTAACGTACTACCTGTGACTACCTGTGACATAAAAAAGGAATTCCATTTAACAAGTAAATAATGGTAAAAACCGCACCAAAATTTACCATGCCTTGCAAAAGTCCTTTAATCATGATGGGATGCGTACATTAAGTGTAAAACAACTAATCACGACATTCGAATGATCTTAATATTTCGTTTTGGGGGAAAAGACACATATTGTTATCAGAAAAATCCCGTGTTGTGTGTTCACCCATAGGTATTAAGCACGACTGTTATCATATTTTGAATTAAACGCGAAGGTATAATTACGAGAAAAGATAGAGATTTATTTCTCCAACATATGCGTTGACCAGAATTAAGAAAAATTATGTCTGCTGCAATGTCCGCAGGGCGTAAAAACATTTTTCTTATTCTCTCAAACTTTCAACTTCCGTGATCACACAGATAGAAAAACATTTGCGTAGAAAAAGAGGCATTTGTGTAGCTTCTCATCACATCAACGCAGTATTACTGAATTCGCGTATTCCATTGTACTTTTGACTTTTTTATTAAACTAAAGGTGACGGAGTACGCTGGTCATGGTCCATTCGAGGCTACAGTTGTGACATACACCTAAAACAATTTAGGAAAACCACAGACAACCTGTAATGAATGTTCTGTCATCCCGAATGCAGCCCCAGTTCCCGAACCACAGCCATCTAGTTCGTTCAAAGACGGCTTTTCCTCGAACTTGTGCGTTCGAAGATCGAATCACGATTATAAAACGAACATGACTGTATATAGTTGGCAGATTTATTTGTCCGCTAGTGTGTAGTGCACAGGTGCATGTAAAAAGCGTTATCGGATTTAATGGCAGTATCCACACTCGATTTATCGTTAAAGAGTTAAAGTATTGACGGATGTGGGGAATAATATCATCATTTTTCAGAAAGGCGGTAGCAAACAGCATTTGGAAATTTTCCTTTTGCGAGGATGTTATTCTGTGCCTGAAATGCAGAGTTGAGTAATTCTAAAAAGGCAGCGTGGTAATATGCGACTTGCAGTCCACTATGGGCACTTGAAAATGGCTTCTTAAAAGTGAACTGATTTTTTTTTTTTTTGTTTATAATTCGAACACATACTGCCGGCAACTTTTTCGGGAATTCGGGGTCGATGCTTTTCTTCTGTTCGTCTTAATAGAACGTGGAACATCGGAAACAATTATGTAAATATAGCAGGCCTGAAAATGTGACTGTGAATCATGCACCCAGCATATTCTACAGACACGGTAGCCGGAACGTAACAGTATAAAGCATCCTCACTTCTGCGAAGCGTACGAGTTACGAACTCCAGTGTGAGCGATGCTGCGCTGGTACCTCCGCTCTCCACCGCGGACCCGCGTCTCCCTCGCCGCGGTGGGGCGGCGGCAGGACTTGTGGGCCGTGCTGGGGCTGGGGCGCACGTGGCGGCGCCATCCCCTTTAATGCAGCCTAGGTTCGACTTGACGGTCTTCCGGCGACCCGCGGAAAGCGTCCAGACTAATTCCGTCCGTCTTGTCTTAAAGCGGCGACGCGCCGCCGCCGCCGCCTCCTGCGTGGGCGGTGTCAATGCCAAGTTCACATGACAACATGCAGTCTCGCGCGCCACTTCAATTGGTGATTCAGCTCAACCAGTGTTTTCGCTTGCAGCACCGCGCGAAGGCAAACAACTGTTCCAGGGGACTCTATACTCGCCCATCTTCACATACGTTCACGCGAAAGCTAATCTTGCAAACTGCAGTTCATTTTAAAATCTGAAACTTCCGCTCCAATAGAACAATGAATCCAGGAAATGTAGAATAAATATTCCTTTTTTTTCGTCAGTGATCACCAAACGTTTGCTCCTTAGACCATCGGTTTCGACAGCAACGACCATCTTCAGATCTGCAGCAAAAAATTGGAAATGAAATACAAGTAGTAGACAGATTACATCTTAAAGCAATAAAATATTCTTAACGAAAAATTATTACTCTAATGGATTTGGACACACGAGCGTAAAGTATGACGAGACATACCTGTTTTATAACATGTCCTGAAACAATAAATCCATAGTGGCAGGCATCGTCACAAAACATACGCAAAATCAGCTTAGCATTGTTACATATATTTAAAATATGGTGTAAACTAGACCACAGTGCCTTCATTCTTTTCACTTTTTTCCTTAGTTATTCCATTAGCTTCATATTACTTTATTGTCCCCATAAGCCTGTTCGTTTGTATGTTGTTATTTGTAGCTAAAATGACCACAAGAGAGCTCAGTATCACGGATTATCACTTAACCGTTTGCTTTGTAACAATTTTAAATTTAACTTTATCCCTTTTTTAATACTTTCATTTCATCACCGTAATAACTAATGCACTTGGCATGCCTGTTATACACTTAACCAACTGTACTCTTCATTTGTTGCATATTGTACAAGTATTCACGATTATGACTGTAGCGAATCTAACGAGCTTACGGCACAAACATGTCTGTTCTGAACACTAGCGGTATCGACACTATGACTCCCGGGGCCTAGTTTACACCGTATATTAAATTTGTTGGACGACGCAAGGCTGATTTTGTGTATTTTTGTGATAATGCCACCATGGCTTTATTGTATTAAGACAAGTTATAAAACAAAACAGATAAGCGCGTAATCATGTTTCAAGCGCATGTTTCCACATCCATGAAAGCAATAATTTTTCGTCATGGCGTATTTTATTGTTTCAAGATGTATTCTGTCTTCTAGTTATATTTCATTTTCCATACTTCGCTGCGGTTCTGAAGGGAGTCGTTGCTGAGGGAAACCGGGAGTCTACGGACCAACGTTTGGTGATCATTGACGGAAAGGAAAGAAAATTTATTCTACGACAGTGCAGATTTGTTATTTGCGATGTACATATAAAACTATTTGTTTGTATATAGCGTGTACTTTATTGTAGTATGCAGTCTTCTTCCTACAGCCCATTGTTATTAGTGCCTCTGTAGTTACCTAAATCCAATGCAGGATTGGTAAGAAACGAGTTTAGCAGTCTGTTTATTGTGCAAGTAGTGTGCATTGTTCTTCTGGCTGCGCACGTAAGGGGAAAATAACGACTCGCGGTAATACTCGCCAAGAACAGTGTTAAAGACCGCCTGGAAGTAGCACCCTTCTAATTCGATACGTTGCACTTGGCCGATAGTTTGACTGTGAACCTCTATAACTTAACAAGTTACGGTGATTACAGCTGTAAATTTTACCGTGTGTGTGTGTGTGTGTGTTTTTCGGGAATCCTCCTTAGAATTTGGAGCTGCTTGAGCGTCGTAATACCACTTTTCTACCTGTTTGTAAATGATTTTATACAATTCCTTATGCTCTTCGCTATTTCGCACATTTTCTTTGTATCTTCATTCCTTTTCTTGTATCCGTCTTCTGTCCTTGCTGCCGGCCGATGTGGCCGAGCGGTTCTAGGCGCTTCAGTCTGGAACCGCGCAACCGCTACGGTCGCTGGTTCGAATCCTGCCTCGGGCAGGGATGTGTGTGATGTCCTTAGGTTAGTTAGGTTTAAGTAGTTCTAAGTTCTAGGGGACTGATGACCTCAGCAGTTAAGTCCCATAGTGCTCAGAGCCATTTCTGTCCTTGTTGTTTTTCTTTTTTTTTTCGCCCAGTCTTCCAACAATATTACTTCTTTCCCACCAAAAGGTCGATTTCACACCAAGTATAATTTGTCGTCTTTGCATGTCCTCCACATGTTCTTCTTGTCATTCCCTCATTCGTAATAATCCGTAATCGCGACACGGCACCACTACGGCAGGAAGTTTCATTTAAATTGTATTTCGTTTCTTTTTTTTGTGTCCACGTTCGTAATAGACAAAGTAATATAGTTTTGTAGATCATTTTCTTTGCCTGACTGTGTACTGATATCTAAATAGACGCATGTAAGCGGACTGACATGTTGTAAGCGTGGTAGTTATGCGAGCTAACCGCACGAGACAAGAACGTTTGTGGAGGTTGGGTCTGGGGCAAGGGGAAGAAGGGGTCACGCCGTAACTGCTGTTTAGTGCGAAATGTAAGAGTATGTGCAAGTGCGCTGCTGCTGGACACTGAACTGGCGCAACCGTTGAGAGAGCTTCGGTCCACCTAGTTGAGTTACAGAAACACTCTCGACGGTTGGGCTAGTTCAGTGTCCACCAACAGCGCACTTACCGGTCAGCGGTTTTAGTGACTAAGGCGCTAACCGTACATATAGAGACACTGCTTGCCTGCACAGCTTTGCGGTAACACAAGCCGTTCACGCGTCGCCTGCCTTGCTCCCGCGCTCGGATGTGGCCCGCCGGGCTGTGTCCCGCGCCCGTGGCTGGGCTGCGCCGCGTCAGTATTTACTGCGGACAGCTGCGCGCACGCGGCACTCCGCCTCCCCGGCGCGGCGCGGAGCTACGGGGCCCGCCGCAGCTCCAGTTTCATTCAGCGCCGCTCTGGAGACCGTCTACAAGAAACCCCACCAGGAAATTCTAAATCAGTATTCTCATCTGTTTCACGCTGCCATCCATCTTGACCTTTCCGATCGTCTGTATTTAGCTAGCGCTCACAATGTCTTCTGCAATCTGCATTGCACATTCTCGTGTTTGACTTCTCCAAAAAGTGTTGGCTGCCGTGGCAGGTGTTCCGTTACTCAGCCACTTCTTCCAGTAAAGTTTTTCGTCAGCATTCTTCTCTTCGTTATTCTGTTTAGTACCCCCTTATAACCTGTACAAATTATAAAAACGGATGTGTGTGTGTGTGTGTGTGTGTGTGTATGTGTGTGTGTGTGTGTGTGTGTGTGTGTTCCACGCCTCCACCTAAAGCACTGGACCGACTTCAACAAAACCCGATACGCATATCGTTCACTGTCTGGAAAGAATCAGTGTGCGGTTAAGAATCACCTATGAAAGGGGTGGGGGTGTGACTGAAAAACAGTATACCCCACGATACGCGAATTCCGAGATTTTGTTCACCTAGTATTTGAGAATGAGAGCACTTAGAGACTTGCAACAAATTTTGCACGTAATTTGGAACTTTTAAGAAACTTTTTCTTGCTAATGACCACACAAAATGATGAATGGAAAGTAGTTTATTGCTTTCTACGTTTTGGTTCATTACTATTTTCCTACTAACTCGATACACGACGTATTTTGCAGACAGTGGGCAGGTACACCACTAGATGCACCAGAAGAGTTACTCATTGTACAGGACATAGTTCAGGAGAGACGACGTCGTAAACATTGAGCTGCGTGAAAATAAAACTGCAGAGCGAAATTCGCTACACATAGAGGTGAAATATGTGTACAAATACGAGTGAAATGTATCACAGTTGTGTGAAACATATTTGACATATGCCTCTGGGCAAAGTCACGGGTAAAAAGCTCATCCTAAATCGCTTGAATGATTTCATTCAAATTTGGTACACACGTTAATTACAATCTGGAAGGAAATACTATAGAGGTAAAAAAAAAAAAAAACACCAGCCTCCCATAGGGGTGAGTGTGGAAACATGGAGAGAGAAGGGAAGACGGGGGATCGACAGAGAGAGCGAGGGGTAAGGATACATAAGCACAGATAGGAGGAAGAGATGCGCAGAGATACCAGAGGGGGAGGTGCACAGTGAGAGGGGTGGGAGGAGAAGATGGACTCAGAAAGGAAAGAGGAGGAGACGGACATCACCATGGGGAGGAAGAGATAGGCAGAGAGATGCAGAAGTAGAAGATGTACAGATGGAGATGGAGGAGGGAATGGACAGAGAAAGGGAAGAGGAGAAGATGGGCAGTGAGAGGGTGAAGGAGGAGAGAGACACAGAAAGGAAAAGGGAGGAGATAATCAGGAAAACGGGGAAGAGGAGATGGATAGAGGGAGGGAGGAGGAGAACATAGACAAGGTAGAGAAAAAGGTTGACAAAGACAGGGGGAAGTGAAGATGCATTTAGAAAGGAGAGGACCAGATTGACAGGGGGAAAGGAGCAGATGGACAGAGGGGGGATGAGAATATTGACAGAGAGAGGGGGAGGAGGATATTGACAAAGAGTGGGAGAAGAGGAGATGGTTGCAGAGGGGGCAGGAGGACATGGACAGAGGGGCGAGAGGAGATGGACAGAGAGTGGGGCGCAGGGGGGATAGGCTGCTAGAATATTCGAATAAATACATACCCGGGCGACGCCAGGTACTCAGCTAGTTGCATGTTTTCATATATTCCGCAAGGCACTGTACACTACATGGCAGTCGGTTCATCGTACCTATTCCATGCGCATACTGAAAAGTGTCTGTGCATCGGTCACTGCTTAACATATAAATATGGCAATTTTATCCCCAACTAACCCTCACTGCAGTTCTTCTAGACAAATTCTGACTCATACACTATGTGATCAAAAGTATCCCCACATCTCTACGTAATGCGGAAGTGACCGCTAGATGTTAGGAGAGGCGGACCCGCCAGTATAAAAGGAAATTAGAATGAAATTAATACCTTCAGCTGCTGACGGGCGTTGATATATATCAACGGGGACAGGTGAAAAAGTGTGCCCCGACCGGGACTCGAACCCGGGATCTCCTGCTTACATGGCAGATGCTCTATCCATCCTTCTTTTTTTTTTTTTTTTAAAAAAAAAAAAGAAAGATCTTGGTGACCTCGGTTTGTTCGTTGCATCTGCTTAGTGCGGACGTCGCAAGACATCCGTTTAGGTTCGTTGTTGATCGATTAACTCTGGTTTTTTTTATTATTATTATTTTTACAGAAGGCAGCTAACCCATCTGAGCCACAGAGGATAGTGCGACTGCAGGGACTGCGAGACCCACATTCTCATCTTGTATGTCTACACACTACATTCGTAGTGTCCCACCCCAACTCACGTATTACTCGTGGAAGACATTCTTACCAAGTCCCGTAAGGGTTCGGGGGATATTTGTGCATCCGCACAGGAGAAGAAGGAGGTCATGGTCGGTATTACCAGAACTATATACTTATATGGATATGGTGTCTGTTCTTTCGGACATGTCTGGGGATGTCACCTGAGTGATAAATCCGTCAGAGCCGTTTCAACCCTTCTAAAGCAGCCAAAACCGACTGTCAGTGACGCGATTATGAGCAACCACAGCTAAACCAAGACCAAGTAGACCTCAGGTATTGACGGTAAGCGACCGTCGAGCATTGCGGGAGCGGGTTGTAAAAAAACCGCATGGAATCCGCGGAAGCAATCACTCGTGACAAGCAGTCCACATAGTACAGTGACTGTGTGTAGGTCGAGCAGCTGCTCATAAGTCCCACGTTTCTGTAGTCAGAGCTAAGCGATGATCGAGATGGTGTAAAGAACGGTGCCCCTGCACAGTGGGTGACTGGGAACGAGTGATTTGGAGTGATGAATTGTGCTGTAGCCTGTGGCAATCCGATGGAACGGTTTGGGTTCACCGAGTGTTTGGACAGTGTTACCCTGCTGTCACGTCTTGTGTCAACAGTAAAGTACGGAGATGATGCTCCGGTATGGTAGTGTTTTTTGTGAGTAAGTTATAGTCAATTATTGCGGTTAAGAAGCGCTAAAAGCGGAAGGATATGAACACTTTTTTTATAACATTGTGTACTGCGTACAGTACAGGAACAGTTCGCAGATGATGATTGATTGTATCAACATGACAGTCCCGGCACACAACAGTATCTGTGGAGCAATACTTTCTGAAAAACGATGTTCTTGCAATGGACTAGCCTGCCCAGAGCCCAGACCTGAACACGATGAAAGTCCTCTGGGACTAGTGAGAACGTTGACTTCGCTCCAGACCCAGCATGCAGTGTGATTACCTTCCCTGCTATCGGCTCCTGAGGGTGAATGTGATGCGATTCGCCCACAGACATTCAGGCACCCCTCCAGCAGCGTTCAGATCGTCCTAAAGCTGGAAGATGGACGCACCCCGTATTAGTGTCCCCTAATAGCTGTCCGTATACTTTTGATCGTATAGTGTATGTTAGCAATTATCGGGCAGTAATAGAGTACTTTAACGCCCCTGAAATATATATCTGTTTATGTGCGTACTCTCACTGAAGATTTTTTTAAATACATTTTACATCTAAAGTGAAAATAATTCCCCTCTTTCCTAGCCGCTTGAAAGTGATACACTCCTCACATGCGTTCAAAGTGCCAACATTAGCGTCTGCATTAACTGCTTGTTGCTTGCCTCATTGGTAAATCTCTCTAGAGTTTTGAAACGCATCTTTTCACCTCCAGCAAAGACGTGACTGAAGACGTGCGAACAGTCTGCAGTTCATATCGCCTCTTGAAATTGTAAATGTGTGGCAGTTTTAAGAATGCATGCATCGCAAACGATATTCATTTCCATGAAAGTCAGTAACGTTCCGTCTTAGCATTTAAGCAGCCCATGTCCTTTTGAGAGGCCTACCAAAGCATCTCTGATCACCGTCGTCACGTGTAAGGCAATCTCTATTCTAAAGCCACATTGACTGTTACAGTTTCAAAAATACGAAACTGTTTTTCACAGACCGTAAACAGTAACAAGAATTACTTGACTGCGAAAATTATTTACTGAAGGTATAAACTTCATTTTCAAGTACACACAGATACTAAAGTTGCTATGTACACTCTCGGCATCCATAGGATGACGACAGCGAGTGTCAAACAGTACAGAACAACTGTAATATCTATTTGTGCTTTTATTACATGTTTTATATCGCAATGTGAGATTTATACCTGGAGACGTGTTGCTTCATTAAATAACTTAAGTAGTAGATCAATTTTGTGACATGCAGTGGTCTCTAAAAGGACTTCTCAGTCTGTGTTGCCTAGAATCCCTCTTTGCTGCCCCCTCACTCGTTCGTGCTACCACACACACACACACACACACACACACACACACACACACACACACAGCAAGAAATCAAAATCAAATACAGTGTAATCAATAACATGGGCCGATGACATGAAAAAAAAAATCACAAGGCTGTCAAACTCTTTCGTACAAGATGAAAGTTTTCGTAGAGTGAAATGACGCTACGAAGTTTCCCAAGGACGAGAGCACCAAGAAGAAATGGAATTGACTTTCTGTTGTATTATTTTTTTTTCTTTTGTTTTGTTGTCAGTAGTCTACTGCGTCAAGCAAACGTAAAAGTCAATTCAAGCTCTTGCTGAATATAGACATAACCTTGAAGTAATTTCTGAGTCCCTGTACTCTGTACAGACACACAGGAAATATACTCGTAAAAATACGGAAAAAAAGGTAAGATCCAGTCACCGTGTCAGCTCCTTTACCGAAGATTTACCGAGAAACAGTAAACGCAACACACGATGTACAATCATGACATATGACTAGTTTTTCGTGACGGGATTCAGGAGTGAAGACCATCATTAATCGCGAGTTTGAGGGTGGTGGAAGCCACAGAAAGCTCGACGTTGGTTTGATGAAACTTTGTGTCGGAGTGCGTTAATCAACGTAAAGGCATTCTGTGATGTCTTCCAGCAATGCTCCAGAAGACACAGAACCAGGGGGTAGTGGCGCAAGCGAAGACAGTCCGCCGGCCGGGGTGGCTTAGCGGTTCTAGGCGCTACAGTCTGGAACTGTGCGACCGCTACGGTCGAACGTTCGAATCCTGCCTCGGGCATGGATGTATGTGATGTCCTTAGGTTAGTTAGGTTTAAGTAGTTCTAAGTTATAGGGGACTGATGACCTCAGATGTTAAGTCCCGTAGTGAAATAGTGAACGGTCCAGCCTCAAGGTGTGCGCCATCGAGCGGCATGATTTTTTTGTCACGGTGTTGGACTGCGAAGGGGAAGTTCCGTGTTCAAATCTTCCTCGCACCCATTTTTATTTCACAAAATTATGGAGTTTCCGCCCGCTTATTGACGTGTGTGTATTCAAATTTGTGTCTGTGTCGTAGTGTAACGCCCGTTTGCAACAGCGAGGTGTGAGGTACGGACCTCCATACCTACGTACCTCCTATTTCTTTTGCACAAGGGCTACATGTTATGAGTCTTGCGTTCCGTTTTGGAAGTTTTTACTCTTGTATTCCTACGTCGTAATATAGTTCACACCCGTTTAATCATGGTTCTCATTTCTGCGAGAGGTCTATGCGGCATCTCGCGTGCTCTCACTATTCCTCACATTTACGATAATACATTCTTACCACATGAGTCATATTCTGGAACCATTCTATAGTATTACAATTGGCAAGACTACCGAAGAAGAACAGACACGTCGATGATCGGAGGGAAAGTTATTAATTTTGTGGGGAAGAAAATGGGACACGACGGAGATTTGAAGACGGATGTTCTGCGTTGCAGTCTCACACTATCACCATACGACCACGACGACGTGATTCTGGCAGTTCGCTCCATGTTGTACATCTTGATCTCGGACCGTTCTCTGTTTGTATCTTGCTTCTTTTCTCAAAGTTCTGTAGAAACCGTCCTACTGGTTTCATGCTTGATCTGTGTTCAGTCTTTGATGGGCTATCCAGTGGGCCATCTTACCACTAAATCTGTTTGGGGTGCTGTAGGGAGTTTGCCTGGTTCGTGCTTCCCGTGCGAAGCCGTAGCAGGTCGTTAGTAGATGTCTATAGTGTCTCCCCTATGCCCCTATTTCGGCCATTTTCATCACATATTGCGAGGCACACGGAAGTAAACGTTACACAAATCTCCCGTTACAACGATTCAGCGACAGTTGGCAAGAGCAATGCTTAACGCTGCGGAAGAAGCAGTGCCAGCCGGGGCCCCATTGGTGGATTGGGGGTGGTAGCAATTGAGCTCGCGTCGAATCGGGTTGTAGACGAGTAGGCCCTGGAACTTGGGCGGGCACTAGCGACTCGACGGCGTCGCTTAGCTGTTGTGCTGGCGCGGCCGTGGGCGTCGCGCCGCCCTCTGCGGGGCGCCTGTTTGCCTGCGTGCGGCCGCTCCGTGACGTCAGTCGCGATCGAAAATTCAGATGGCGCCGCCACCGCCACCGCCGCCGGGGCCCGGATTCTTGTGCCGGCCAAGGTCGCTCATCTGAGACCGCCCTCCCACCTGGGACCAGGCGCCTCCCTGTGCCAGCTGTGCACTGCTCTCCCCAGGTTCTTCCCTGCTGCCTCCCAGACTGGGGTGCGTCTGCGCCATTGCTGCCTGAGGGTGGGCGTTGTGACGATTACAAGCGTTGTCGTGCCAGTATCAGTTATTAAAGGTGTCAGAAATTTATCTTACAAATAAACACCTCGAACTTGCACTCGTAATTTAAGGAGAAGAAAGCACTCTTGTAAGATATGAGCCCCAGAAATCGATCCCCGCTAGAAAATTTAGGCCATATTCTGATAGTATGTAACATTGGCTCTAAGCACTATCAGACTTAACATCTGAGGTCATCAGTCCCTTAGAACTTAGAACTACTTAAACCTAACTAACCTAAGGACATCACACACATCGATGCCCGAGGCAGGATTCGAACCTGCGACCGTAGCGGTCACACTGTTCCAGACTGAAGCGCCTAGAACCGCTCGGCCACACCGGCCGGCGGTAGTATGTAGTTATGACTTCCTGAATGTACAGCTGTGTATATAAATATGCGCGCAGAGCGGTTGTTTGTCACTCGCTTGGCCCCCACTGTAGGCGCTTATGCTCGAGCGCAAAGCCCTCTATAGTGGTGTAAGAAGTTTATGAAATACTTTTCCGACATTGGTAACATGCTTTGTTTATTGCGCCAAAGTGCGCGGTTTCTAACCTGTGGCTGGGTTCGGAGAGCTCTTTGCTGTCAACATTTTTATGCTGTGATTCACAAACGCAGTGTAAATGAGTGAAACGAATGATTGTGTCATTAAAGAAGGACCTGCAATGCTATCTAATTATTAACGTCGCTATTGTGCGTTATTTTATGTGGATTTTGAAGGTGAGGCTGTGAAAGTGAAGTCATTCGTCGGAGATGTGCTATTCTTCAACGTAATTGGCATAACTAAATTGAAAATCGAAAATCTGTAACTTTATTTCATAAAAATTGTTCAGTTACTTAAGTCTATTCATTTTGATTTTGAAGCTGCAGATTTTGATACCTCTAGAATATCAGTACGAGAATATTTTAAAATTATCTTCAACGAATATGTGCGTGAGGTTGAGGTATTACGTACTCTTTTCGCGTAAAGCGACGTGTTTTCGGAAAGCATTTCGAAACACGTTGGGCAGACGTGACCAGAGTGAAAAATCCTGTCAGTACGAATGAAAATCAAAAAATACCACGAAAGTAAGACCATAAACACATCCGCAGAGCCGCCTATTACCTGACCTGAAATTGTTAATCATATTATGAGCTTCTGATAAAACATTATGCACCACCTATTTATCTGTAAACGTACACAGCGCATTTGAGAATAGTGGTACATATTCCTACATGAGGTAGCATCGGTCAGAACTATAAGAAAAGTTCATATAATGATATGTTCGGAAACCATTGCCTAGTGAGGTATGGGCTAAAGATATGCCGTTCACAGCCTGTATTTTGTTGACAGATGGGATAGGATACGTAAGATATGGCATAGTAAATTACCATTGTACGCATGTATGGGCAAATGAAAATCCCCGACGAGTCGTGGAGAAAAGAAATGAGGATCACTTCACTATCAATGTATGGACAAGAATTGTCGCTGACAGACATATTCCCAGATTAAGATATATCATCGATATATACGCGACGAATTACCAGCGCTGTGGGAGAACGTTGCCCTTGTAGAAAGACAACATAACTGTGGCTTACCATGATGGGACCCCACTCCATTTTGTAAGGATCATGGGACAGTACCTCAGTGCAACGTTTCGTGGGAAGTTGCATAGTCTCCTCGTTCACCGGATCTGAATCCGTTGGATTTCTGGCCGTGGGGACATTTAAAGGCAATGGTGTGTGCCAGAGGCTTCACGAATGTGCAGACGTTACAGGAGTTTGTGACCAATTGAAGTGACGTAATCCGTATGGAACCAGGTGTATTTGAAAGTGTCCGCGATTCACTGGGAAAAAGGATTGACGATGTGTGAGGATGAGTGGTAACCGCACGGAGCACTCCCTATAGTGTCTGGTGCTACTTTCACAGACAGTTTGGAGTGACAGGACAGATTGGCCCATACGTTAACAGATATTGGTCTCCAGACGTATTATTGTAGTAACTTTTCTTCTAGTTTTGATAAATGCTGCCTTATGTAGGAATATGACACGATTTAAAACTCCCTATATGTGACCCGAAGTTAATGGGGAGCAGCGAATGAAAGAATGAGCCTTATGATACTAAAAAGAATTAAAACAATAACCGAAAACAAGTAGTATATGCGAAATTACACATCCCTGAAATCAAAATCTGTGCTGTGCAACATTCAGTAATTGTAAATTTGCATTCCTGAGATGAACTGATAACTGGCCGCCTCCACACTCTTCTACGACGATCATGATTCGTCTGACAAATGGTGCAGTCTTCGTGAAGCGTACCTGACACCACTGATCCATCTTCAGTTAAGGGTGTTCCTTTGCCCCATACTCTTCGCGCATCTCGGTGCCGGTGGTTTTTACTGTTGTCCGTCATGGGCGCCTTGATGTCACTTTTCTCATGTAGAGATGCTCGCGTACTGTTTAGATCGACAGACATACTCGTTGCCTCTTCAAAAGATCCCCGCGCAGTTTTGTTATATTCTGCTCGGGTGCCGAAGATGTGGCGGTCAACGGCTGTTGTCGTTGACTGTAAGCAGGCAGATCTTCAGTGTTTTGTGTCTTGACGTGGATGATTATGCTAATTCGGAGTCTGACCAACCTTGCAGTAAACTGACAATATGCGACCCCGTGAACTGGAATTGGCGCTTCCAGGCACCTTGGCAGGCTGACAACTGTACACAAGCCACATTGTCGAGCTAAGGACTACATCACAGTGTCTGCTGAGCTTCACACAGTATGTAGACCTCCGTTAGGTGGCTGTACGCTGCGTAGCGATTTGTTGTGGTCAGAACAGCGTTGAGAAATGGATTTGATCAGAGAAACTACGGAAGTTATGTCGGTGGGTCTTCTCCATGTTGTTCTTTAATATTCAGTCCTGGGGTTGGTTAGCGTCAGCGGCATGCGATTCCACTCTGCTATCTGCCTTCGTCCTTATTTCCACACACGCAGCACACCGTACATCACTCATAATCTGCAGAATATGTGGCATGTTCAAAAAATGTGTGTGAAATCCTATGGGACCCAACCGCTAAGGTCATCAGTCCCTAAGCTTACACACTACTTAACCTAAATTATCCTAAGGACAAACATACACACCCATGCCCCAGGGAGGACTCGAACCTCCGCCGGGACCAGCCGCACAGTCCATGACTGCAGCTCCTTAGACCGTTCGGATATGTGGCATCCTTTGTCGTCCTGGGCTATGCTTTCCCTCAGTAGTTCCTTCTACTATTGTTTCAGTGTTGTTATTGTGTCGTAAAATGTGTCCTACAAGTTTGTCTTTTCTTGTTTGAACATATATCCAGAGACATCTGGTTGCCCGTGTTCTTCTCAGCGCCCCTTCATTGGTAACTCTGTCTCTCTCGAGCTGACATTCAACATCCTTCTGTAGCATCAAATCTCCACAGCTTCTAGTTTTTCTCTCTAGTTGTCCTATTATCCAAGTTTCACACTCCAAGCAAAGCTTTTACGCACCGTTTCCGTATTTCTAGATGGGAATTCCTGCTGGTCAATAAGTTCTTCCTCAAATCAAATGCATTATTGGCCTGCTGCATTTTATTCGTAATTTCCTCCCGGCTTCTGCTATCCCTTGTGATCCTGCTCCCAAACAGGTAAATTTCTCTATCACTTGTCACTCGTGTGTGAGTGGTACAGGATTTCTTTTTGAGCCGGCCAGGCGTCGTGCAGTAACGGTAGGGACTGATTCTCGATAGCAGCAGCATACCTCTAGGCTAGGAGGCGAGTGAGGCGAGGCTCGGAAGGCGCCGGCTGCGTGGCTGTCGTGTCGTGTCGCGTGCGTCGCACGTGCCGGCCGCCCCGCGCGTCTCTGAGGGGGTCCCACCCGCGCCAGCTGTAGCTCCGAGGGGGCAGCGCACGGCGCGCCACTGCCGCGTCGTCAGCTGCGTCTCGGCCCGAGCACCGCCGCCGCTGGGCCGCTGGGCCACTCGTCGCGGCGCGGCTCGCCCTCGCCCTCCAGCTCACCAAAGAGAGAGCCGCTGGAGAAATTAAAAAAAAAAAAAACAAAACAAAAACAGGACTACCCCCCTAGGAAGCAGCATTTATACCAACTATATAAAGTGACAAAAGAGACAGTTATCACACCTCCATGGCCGAAGATGTACATGTGAAACTCTCAAAAGCCTTACAGAATAGAACAACACAATATATTTTGAGCAGAGCAATCTGAAACACATTCCCAACAAGACCAAAATCTGCCGTTTCCATCTCTTAAGAAAGAGGCCAGGACAAAACCTGACACCATAAGGGGGACATGCCCCTGGAGGATGAATCCCATTCCAAATATCTGGGATTCAGATCGGACTGTAAACGTTCTTTCAAACCACAATACAATTCATTACATGGGACAGTTAACTGAAGAAACAGTGTATTGAGGGAACGAACGGAAACATCATGGGGAGAGCATCCGGAAATAATAAAGACCGTTGATATAGCTCTACGTTTTGCAGCGAGATAGTATACGTAGCTGGTGTGCGAAACGTCAGTTCACTCAGGTCAAGTGTATGGTGTGCTGCAAGAACAGTTACTGAATGCTTGAGACCTACACCTTTGACCGTTGCTTAGCCCATCGCTGGTGTAGCTCCGCCACAAACTAGAAGGACAACCGCTGCAGGAAAAGACAGGATGAGTCAAACGGAAAAAATGCAAGATATATGCTATATAACAACACTGTTGTCACGCCACGCCTTAGATAGAGAAAGTTTCCTCGAAAGAACTGCGCCGCTAACAATTGCACCTGAGACTAAACGTATAGGAGTAAGCATAAGTCCGTTCTACTTACGAATTGAGGGAGGAACTTGCTGAGGACCACACGCTCGCATACCCCCGTGGAGAACACTCAATTTTCTAGGATCGGGAGTCTCCAAATGAAGCACAGCACGAAGCAGTGTGTTTTCGAGATTTAGTTTTCCAAAGGACAACGCTGTGAAGCCTTTTGAGTACTGTAGAGGAAAGATTTAGTGCACAATGGACATGGAATTTAAAGTATAGTAAGTACCTGAGTGCTCAAAAGTCACGGGAAGGGCCTCATTTTAAGATGTGTGTACATGACGCGCGAATTTTGCGGCTAGTTGCTGCTTATGGCGCGAGTGTAGGCGCGGTATCCGAGCAGTGTTTCACAAACAACAGGCAGCACGCCCCGAGTTAATCGACTTTGAACGGAAGACAACAGTCGGTGCAACATGTACAGGTCATAGAATATCGGAGCTTAAAGAGCAATTCATGTTTCTACATTTACATCCACGTCACATCCACATCAACAGTGTCCACGGTGGAACTTCATTATGGCGGACACAATGTACCCACGCCTGTGAACTCCGCACGGAATGATCACTAGTGTCTGAGAAACGGAACCCAAGTCGCCTTCGCCGATCTGAACGTGGGGCATCAGGAACCCATTTCTACCAGGACTGTACATTCGCCGCATTGACTTCATCAGCCGACGACGGATATGACATCCAGTGCCTTCCCACCGCTTTTCACCACTCAGTGTGCTGTGACGTTAGGTCTTCATTCATAATTTCCTTCCCGTTTCATTCCCGTTCGGTCCGACGTCACAACTGTGGAGAGACTACTGATCAGTGAGCCGTGGCGGCTGGCACTAGGGTGTTCTACTTGCATCGCTGATATCGATATTCGGCAGTTCTGCTACCTTTGACTGCTCCCCCGGCGGTTTCCGGGTGAACTTGTGACGGGGGAGTCTCCGGTCGGCGTTCAACGAGCCAACTTGCGTTGAAAACAAGCCCGCGCTCCTAACCGTGGTGTGTGGGCCTCGCCATGCTCACCATCTTTGTCTATTGGCGCGCGCTGGGTGTAGGGTGCCGATCAATGGGCGCCTTGATGTGCAAAATTGTGGTGGGTTCGTCGTCTCACGCTGAACCGCGTCCCAGCTCGTAATTTGCAAGCTCAAAGTTACGTACGACTTTTCATTCTGTGTTTAACTAAGAAGATTGTTGAAACTTATTGGGGTATGGGTAGCCGCCGGAGATGGTTGTGAACTTGGTTCCACAGTGGCTATTTTAAGGAGACTGATGTCCCTCATTCCATTTTTGAGCACCCGTGAAGTGTGTGTTTTAAGTGGTTTTCATGCATATTTTAACTTTTTTTAGGACATATTGTCCGCTTTGGGACTGGCTGCGGTTGTGTACGTGCCCGGTAGCCGTAGAGGTAATGGTTTAATGATTTGTCACGGCATTTATTTAAAACTGAAAGGGCCTAAGTGATCTCTACGCTTCCTGATAATTTACTGGGAGACTGGTAATGTTAGAGTATTGCTCCTTAAGAATTTGGGGGCGTGCTTATTATATATTCCATATGGGCAGTTCACTTTTATTACGCTTTAAGATCTTTTTGTTCTTTATGAAGTTGTGGTATTATGTGGCTGTATAACTTTGGTTGGAAGTGTATAGTGTTATTAGTCTCTTGAGACATGGTTAAATACGAACGATTGTTTGTGACTGATTATTCATCGTGCCTACTATCAATGATTTTGGTTGCGAAAGCAAAATAGTATGATTCTTATTCGTGTTTATGTAATTCAATCAAAGTGAAGATTTGTATTTTGCATCAGTAAGAGGGCAGATGTCGAAATTGAAGTTTATAATAAAGTCTGCTTGAGTCAAATTAAAATTGTAAAACAATCACAAGCTTGTCCATCACCAGTGATCCCGGGCTTCCTATTTCCCTTAAATAACTGTGGTGAGATTGTAATTTTGATTTTCTAAAGAATTGGGTAGTACGACGGTTCAATCGGTAGTAATTTGATAGATACAGGGTACGGTTTACAATGTATCATTTCAATTTAACATACCCAACGATAACTTTAGTTACAGAGAAATAAATGACCAGCTTATTAAGCAGATTGCTCACAAAATACTCGTGCGACCCACTCTAGAACGCGGCGCAGGTTGTATGTAGAACCCGTACCACATTGGACTACCAGAGTATGTTGAATGTATTCAAAGAGAGGCGTCACGAATGACAACTGATTTGACTCTCCATTGAGCGTCCGTGAAATAGTGGAAAACCTGAGCGGACAGACGCTTGAAGATAGGTTCCAATTATCCCGCGAAAGTAAACGTACAGTATTAAGTGATGAATCTAGGAATATAAAGTGAGCAGAGAAAAGTCATGGGAAAGACTGCCCCTTTCGAAGATGTGTCCATCACAGCGTCCGAATGTTGTGGCTGGATGTTGCGCATGTCACGAGTGTAGAAACTATGTCCGAGGGTTGATTGAAGAAAAGTGTGTTGTGAACACGGCTGCACCTCGCATTACAACAGACTTTGAACATAGGGTGATGATCGATGGGTCATAGCGTATCGGAGGCTGCCAAGAAGTCGACATTGTGCAGAGTGGCTCTTCATTACCGCACAGACAACTGGTTCAAAATTTTTCTGAGACAATTACCCCTGAATGCAATCAGACATTAGGTAATAACCTCTCTATACTCACCTCCCCACCATCATCAACACTAGCGCCTGACGAAACTTCGAAATAAAAAAGAATTTTCGTTAAACACTTTCATTTTCAAAATGACATTGTATTTAGTTTTATTAAACCATTAACTAATCAATTAGTGAGACAATTGGTGCTCTTTATTTCTAATGACCTTTATTTTTTATAGAATGATGAAGCAATTCTCAGTACATCGCGAGTGCTACGTACAACTCCTTCTCCGAAAACAACTAACAGAACAAATTTAGGGTAGACAATTGTTCCAAAACATACTTCCTTTGGATCGCTCCTTTCCCTAGCGACACTTGATCCCCCCGTCAACCCCCACCCCTCCCCGCCGCTCCGGCAACCTCATTTAAAATCAACATAATTTTTTAAAAAAATTGGCGTACTGTACGTAAATTACTTGATTGCTGGGCTCCTTACTGACGGAAATGGAAATCTTCAGGCTGCCAATGCTTTATATGTGACCACTGCCGCTAATAATAATTCAGTATAGGTCCTACAGAAGCGCGGTAATCATTACGAAATGGTGACAATGGTAATGATATTTGAAAGATAATTTCGTGACCGAAATGCCCTTTGTTTTCATCCCTCGGAAAATTAAGACTGCAGCCGATTTGTATGTGGGACGCCAGACACCCATCTCTACCAGGGCGGACAGCGGCAAGTAGGAGGCAGCGGATCCCAGCAGCCGACGGTCGATTCGTCTCACAGTGGCATCTCGTGACTTTTCGCCACTCTCCGTGCTCTAGCCCCATACGCATCACCCCGTCATGGAGCGCTAACACTAGATTAAACTAATTATAGCACACACGAAGACATTTAAGCAGTTAAATTTAATAAAAAACAGTCTCGATCGCACAGTCATTTATTAAAAATATGACCAGTTTCGGAGTGTTGAAGTAAGCCATCTTCGGATAACGTACCATCTGGCTGACGAAAATGTTGCTTGAAACAGCTGTGCTGACCCCCGTCGTAGAGCAGTTTTGCGACTGGGATCAGCACAGCTGCTTCAGGCAACATTTTCGTCAGCCGGATGGTGCGTTATCTGAAGGCGGCCTACTAATACAGACCGAAAGCTGTCATATTTTTAACAAATGACTGTGCGACCGAGACTGTTTTTTTTACTAATTTTACTTTTCTGACATATTGCTGTTCCATTAATGTTAATGAAAATTACAAATTTAAACAGTTACTTTTCGTGCGCTCCACTCGCGGACCTAGCGGAAGAATCACAATATGTGATATAATGGGCAGTACCCTCGACCGTGCGCATAGCAGTCGTTTGCAGATTTTGGTCTGTGTGTATTCCTACTTTTATAACGAAAAATTCAGTCCTTCTAATCCCTGAGTCTGTATTCTGCTTTGTCTTTGTCAACTGAAATTTGACGATCAGATGCTTTAAGTTAGCTAGTTGACGGCAGTTGAAAGCGTGTTGCAGTTGAAAGCTCAGAATACCTGATGATTAATTAACAGCAGTTAGCACTATTCCTCTTCTGCTGTTTTGTACTGTGACAATACTCATGACTAAAGCAGTCAGTACTCGCCATAATTCGCTTTCTCTCTGAATCTTGCAGTAGACGCCTTACACTGCAGAACCCGTTCCGTGGGCTATGAAGTCTGAAACAAACTGCTTCTCATGTATGCTGCTTATAAACCTAATTTTTCTTGCCTGTCAGTTAAATTCAGTAGTGGTTTTCGTGTTTTAGATAGTTCAGTTTTCAACTCTAAGAATCTCGTTTAAGTTATATACACTAAAATGAGAAGCTGCAGCGGCATTCTAAGAAATATCATCTCCCAAAAAATTCGACCATCTTGTTATCATAGGTTTCGCTTGCACGGTGCTTAATGTCGCTGCTCTAAGGTTGGATTCCAAGTTCGATTCCCGGTGACCACCTCTGATTATCCTGGAGTAAAAGGTCTGGAATCGGGTCCACTCAGGCTTTTCAGGGTAGACGAGAAACTTCTTAAGAAAGGAGCAGCGAATTTATTCGCAAGGTGCCATAAAAGAGTCAGATCGACTGACTTGCAATCGGCCGTTACCTATTCGAAGACTATCACTCTAACGTAAGAATGATCACACTTAAATTACACGGATGGCGCGTGACGCGATATGAAAGGCGTAAAACATAACCTGACGATACACAGAAGTCGTCTGGTCGGCCCCGCTTGCAGAGAATAGTAAAAGCTAAATATTTCCACATTACTGACAACCGTCACATTGTGAGGGGCTTGTGGCTGTCTAATACGATGTATATTTGCTACCGTAATTTTTATCTACAGAAAAGGGGTGAACAAGTAAGAGCTGCTACTAAACGATAAACTGTCTGACCTCCGTTTCGATCGAAAAAAGGCTGTCAGAGATTAACACCATCTGTAAAGTAGAACAGATGGAATATGCAACACAGCTGTTAGCATATTACTATTGTAACTGATGCTGCCATTTATCGCAGTTGCAAACTGACCACCGCACCAAACGTCTGAACATAATTACGGCTGCAGCGAGCACAGAAACATCGTGAATTGGCCATGGAGTAATTCAGGCATGTTGACTCAGGTAATTCATGCTTACTGATTGTTTCTGGTCGTGTCATATGGTGCGAGAAAATACTGTATAAAATACCCGCCTCAGTAGACGACGGACGCCGTCTAACTGGTGGAGCGGAGTCATGTTTTCGTAACTCCAAGTATTGCAAAAAGGCCGAGTAGCGCCCTTCCCAGACAATGCCTCGTTTCTCTGAACAGGATGCGAGTATCAGGGAGAGCGACATCCATGTCTCAACTATGTAAAGTCTCCATACCACGTTGATGATAGCTTTGCAAGGGATTTCCTCAGTAGATTTCTAGCATCATTGTAAATCACTTCATAATGCCATCTGTTATACTAGTTTACATTTGCTGGACAATACAATGCATGATTGTCCAGAAGACGATGTAGTAAGAAAAAAAATAGCGCCTGTGCGAAACGTGTAC
Organism: Schistocerca gregaria; assembly: GCF_023897955.1. Classification (NCBI taxonomy): domain Eukaryota; kingdom Metazoa; phylum Arthropoda; class Insecta; order Orthoptera; family Acrididae; genus Schistocerca; species Schistocerca gregaria. Next base: position 521,065,277 of record NC_064924.1, read on the forward strand.
CGCGAGAAGCTCCGTGCCCTTACCTACCGGAGGCTAGTCTCAGTCCCGCCGCACCTGGGTATTAGTTACAATCTGTTTAAAGTACACAGCGTTGGAAGGTTTTTGCGAAGTCTAAGGAAGTCAATAAGAAAACAGGCAGGCACTAGGTTCAAGTCGTTTTCTGTTGCTGTGCGTAACTGGGATACAGATTTATACAGTGAAAGTTTAAAAGAACCAACTTGAAGTTCTAAGAAAAGTTTAGCTAATTCTCCGCCTTCGAACACTATAACCTTGCAAAAGATTGCACCATTATAGTTAACTGCTTTTTCGGAACTGGAGAAGTTTGTCATTCTCCAGACTTGGATGCCGGATGTTGTTAAGCGACTAAAACAGCACAAAACATTCTTTGTAATCTTGCGCAACAATCTCCTTTTTGAACAAGAAACGTTCCCTTTTCTTTCGTTTCATGGAAACAACGATACAGCATTTATAAAGATTTTGTAGATGTATAATGCGTTGCTGAGTGAAAAAGGGTTGCACTGTAATCTGTATTACTAAAACGCAATCCCGGAACCCGAAGTTCGGCAGCCTTGCAGTGTAGGGGCAATAGAAATTCGATTTTCAGTATTTCGCTTAATTATTGACAACTTAAAAAAATTATAAAGCTGTCATAAGCTACTGATTAAGAAGTGTAATCTTAGCGATATGCACATATACAGATGGTGATAGTATCGCGTAGACAAGGTATAAAAGGGCAGTGCACTGGCGGAGCTGTCTTTTGTACTCAGGTGATTGATGTGAAAAAGAGTTCCGACGTGACTACGACCGCATGATCGGAATTAACAGACTCTGAACGCGGAGTGGTAGTTGGAGCGACACGCATGGGACGTTCAATTTGGGAATCTTTAGGTTATTCATTATTCTGAGATCCACAGTGTCATGAGTGTGCCGAGAATACCAAATTTCTGGCATTATCTCTTACCACAGACAGATAGTGGCCGACGGTCATCACGTAAGGACTGAGAGCAGCGGTGTTTTGCGTATGATTTGTCACTGTTATCAAGCAAGGAACACTGCGTGAAATAAAAGCAGAAATCAATGTAAGGCGTACGACGAACGTATCCGTTAGGGCAGTGCGGCGAAATATGACGTTAATGAGCTATGGCAGCAGACGCGAGTGCCTTTGCTAATAGCACGACATGACCTGTAGCGCCTGTCTCGAGGTCGTGACCATATCCTAGACAACTGGAAAACCGTGTCAGATGAGTCCACATTTCAGCTGGTAAGAGCTGATCGTAGTGTTCGAGTGAGGCGCAGACTTCACGAAGTCATGATCCAAGTTGTCAACGAGGCAATGTGCAAGGTGATGGTGCTCCATAATGATGTGATCCATAATGATGTGTTTAGATGGCATGGAATGGGTTGGGTCCTCTGCTCGAACTGAACCGATCAGTGATTGATAATGCTTACGTGCGACTACTTTGCACCTATTCATGGACCTCATGTTCCCAAACAACCATGGAATTCGTATGGATGACAATGCGCAATGTCACCGAGACACAGTTGTTTGGTATTGGTTTAAACATTCCGAACAGTTCGAGCGAATAATTTGGCCTCCCACATCGCCCGACATGAATCCCATTGAACAATTATGGGACATAATCGAGAGGTCAGTTCGTGCACAAAATTCTGCACCGGGAATACCTACGCACTGTAACTCACAGCATACAAATACTAGGATTGCATTAATCCAGTATTTGAGACTGAGAGCACCTAGCGACTTGTAACAAAGATTACACATAATTTCAAACCTTTACGAAACTTTTTCTTTCTGACGCCAGTAAAGGAAAAAAGTTTATCGCTTACTATTTTTACGCTGTTCGTATTGTCAAACTTGAGCATCAGCCGTAATGTTGTAATTCATTACTTCTTTATTAAATTGTATTCGCTGTTTGCACACAGTATTCACACGTGTCACTGAAGCAACAGCAAAACTGTATCATTGTACGACACGTAGTTCAGGAGATCGGACATCGTAAACGTTGAATTGCTAGAAAAACCAATTTTTACTTAAAATGGCGCGGCGTAAAACTTCAACAGACACGACATTATAATTTACTACTTATTTAATGAATAATGGTTTTACTGGTATTTTATAGATTCTCTGGCCCAAGTTTCTCTCCGTTTTGAATTCGAAGAGGTAAAGGGGCTGCTACCAGCTTCTCTGTCTCACACGAGAGATCATTACAGAGTAGACTCCAAAAGACGGTGAAGTATCTCAGTCGGGGTGAAGAGATGGACCTCAGAAGTGGCGGGAGCGGAGCGTGTCGGAAGGTCCGGAGAAAGTGCAGGAAAGGCCACGGCGGCGTCACTGTCTTCCCTTTGCGGACACTGACGTGATAGGTGAGGTAATGAACGGCGACCGTGTGTCGTAAGCGGGGCGCGGGCGTCACCGGCGTGCCGCCGCAGCGCCGCTCGCGTTCCGTGCCTTATGTTCCGTGCACCTCGCCAGGCCGCCGCTTCCGCGTCGGTACTCCGGGTGTTTCCTTCAGAGTGCGTTAACAGTCGGTGTTGGTGCGCGAACGTCCGTGGCGCGGCCTATGCGACGCACGCGTCCTCACTGCAGTTGCGTCTACACTCCGCTACCCGTCGTAACGGTGTGCGGCGGGGGTACTTGTGGTAGCACTATCTTTTTGGCCCCTTTCTTTCACCATTCGCGTATTGCGCGTGGGAAGACTCCTTCTCAGTAAACCTCCGCATTCGGGAGGACGATTGTTCAGACCTGCGCCCGGCAACCCAGACTGTGATTTCTCTAATCGCTCCTAGGAGATGCCCGTATGGCCGATTTCCTTCTCCAGCCATGACACAATGCGAGCTTGTGCTCCGTCTCTAATGACCTCGATGTCGACGGGACCTTAAACCCAATCATCCCTTTTTGAAGTACTTGAATAATGATAACAAAACCAGCGGCTGCATTTCAATCTACGTCGTTTATTGTTTTTGACACATTCTACAAGTTTCGCCACCAAATGGTGTCATCTTCAGGCCATCGTTTACGGAAACACACACGACATGATTGAAGAGTATGAGAGCTCAGACAACATAAATCATAGTTTATGTCTAAAAAGGGGATAAATCACATAAAATTCCATAATAAAAATATAATATTGTTATCCATACAAAACAAAATTTAGCACCTAACTTATATTGCAATTTTTTAATTCTTTTGTACATCAATAACGTAATGGACTTGAGGGGAACACCCACGTACAATGAGCTACATCAGCAAAGCGAGCGCAGTCATATATATCCCTCACCGGAAAACCTACAAGTATAATATATACCAGTAATGAAAACGAAACAAATTAATAACATAACAACACGTGGACGGAGTGGACAAATGCAATTCCAGTCTAATGAACAAACATTCACTGGAAAATAAAAACCCACTGACATACCAACATATACTCTAATACCCTCAAAACATAAACAAAGTAAACTGCGGTCTAAAACCTGGTATATTAATAGACACGTGCTGCACTGATAATACTCTAAAACAACACAGTCAAATCCTGTAGATCCACGACACTAGTTTAACAAATGTTTTACTTGCGCTTCTACAAGATCCCGGGTGCAAATCTCCAAAGAAACAACGAAGCATGTCATCAAAGTTCCTAATTATTCCGATAATTCTACCGGGCGTAAAACAATGTTGCCAACATTACCCATCGTCAGTATTGGCCTACAAAAAATGGTTCAAATGGCTCTGAGCACTATGGGACTCAACTGCTGTGGTCATTAGTCCCCTAGAACTTAGAACTACTTAAACCTAACTAACCTAAGGACATCACACACATCCATGCCCGAGGCAGGATTCGAACCTGCGACCGTAGCAGTCGCACGGTTCCGGACTGCGCGCCTAGAACCGCGAGACCACCGCGGCCGGCTATTGGCCTACAGGGTTGAAAGTAGCGTACATGATATATGTCCGCAAACTATTGCCGAGGAACATTTTAGATTAGCAATATTTTTTTCATATTACTAATTCTAATTTATTAAATATTCTGTACGACACCAGACAAATACATTTGTCGGTAGTTGGCCTTCTTGTTTGATGGTGCATAGTTCATGTCTCGTAAAGCCGTAAGTGAAACTCATACCATGAGACAGTGATCTCGCATACCCCCAGGAAGTGGCCATAGAACACTTTGGACCTCGTGTATTTTTGCACGTGTCCGTACAGCAATGCCTTGCTACAAGTTCTTGGAACATTTTGCTCGTTGTTACTTGTCAAGCTGCAGCCAAGCTACGCTACCAAAAGGAGGCATCTTATTTTGTAATGTTAATGATGCTGCTGCTGCTTCGGCGTAGTACTTGGATTGGTACATAAAGTTGCACTCCATCCCTTCTGTGACGTGCAACCGTCGCATGGAGAAACGTATCACTTTCTGAATTACAACAGTTGTAGCGAAGAATTACTTTGCACCACACTATACAGTTAAGACATATCATGCATACCGGCGTAGCTAATCGTTACAGTGTCATCTTGCTAATATTATCGTCTTTTGTTGTTACTCTTGTCGTTGCCATCGGGGATGTAATAGCTAATATGATTGTAACGCCTCGATCAACAGCTCCGAGCTTGGTTAAAGCAAAACTCGTGTTACTGTAAGCTTTCTGTAAAATAAATACATTTCTGGTATAATAAAAAAACTTGTTTTTATTTTAATTCACTTATTTTTAGTAATATTTCGTTACATTGTGAAGTAGCTTTCGCTGAATTATTCCCACGAAACCTGAGAAAGTATCTTCGGATTAACACCAGTCTTGTTGCCGCATGAATTATAGGTATTGGCTAGACATGGTTTTTGGCCACAACGCGTCATTTCTGCTTTTTTGTTAGATTTCGGCAGGACTAGTGCTATTATTTCGTCGTCACATATCTCGTGCTACTCTGCTCATCTCTACGCTAATACTAACCCGTACATCCTCTGTAATTTGCGGACAACGGAAAAACACGTTGATTTTTCCTGTTAACCTTGAAGGGTTAATATCCACATCTGGGTGGTAGATTTGATGTTCTTATTCGTCTGATTAGGTATTTTAACGATGTCTGGGCGATAATAAATGCCATCAATTATGACAGTGGCTAAGGTAGCAGAATACGAGCCCTACTCATTAGCAAAAAGGGGTGGGGGACACTCGCATGAACACCTCTCGGGGAATTGAAATAGTACAGTTTCATCTAGCGTGGATTTTAACCGGTACTCAATCATAGGCGATAAAATGGCTGATGAACGGATGTGACAACGTTCCCTTTTTTTTTAAAAAAAAAAAAACATTTATTTATGCCTTTACCGGTTTCGGGTTTCATAGTTTACCGTCAGGTGGTTTGCATTCCTAAATCTGATTCTTAGAAGCGTCAAAATTTAACCGAAGTCGACAACAAATCGTTTTACTGGACTGTTAGGTACACAGTTTATATTCTCTCCTTCTTAATATCGGTGTTATGTTTTAATAATCTTTAATAATATTGTACTCCTACTTGGCTCAGTCAGTTGTGTCTTCTGGGTAGAAACCAACGAACTTAGTCCAGCTGTTCACGATGTCCTGCCGCCTCCGCTTAAGTCGTTCACGTTGTTCGTTGCCTTTAGTTTCCTTGTTGTCTGGAGGTTTGGACTAGTAGACGCGTCCATACCAACGAGATGGGCCTTCGTACATTCTCCGTATCTTTACCTGATATGGAATTTATGATACAAATTTAGTGAAAACGGCATTACAAAAGATACTAATATTTACAATTTCCTTATAGGACTTGTAACCCAGCTAGCTTGTGGCTCAACTGCCTCACAATGTTTACGTGCACCAGACCTTACGGAAAACGGAAATCGAATATCGGAATCCGATTATTATCGCTGTTGTTTTTACACGTAAGGACTCAATCTAATTTTCTGCACCAATCAAATATCGGTTTTCAGAGCGTCACTCGTTTTACGCGAATGGTCTCTGAAAATCAGTTATTCAGATTTTGCCAGCTCGTTGAAGTTAACTTCACAATACCAACAATAATATTTTTAATGAAAGTACGATTTCCTTATGAGTTTCAATGAACTCCTAAGGAGGAGAAGGTTGTTCACAAAAGTTTATAAAGATCTTTTCTATGCCAATTAATCCACCCACCTAGATCGTGCACGTTGTGGAAAAAGTTCGAAGTGATAGCTGCTTGAAAATTACTGTATATCTTAGAGACACAGATCGCTAGAAAACTTCCGAATGGGTCAAGAGGTACTCCCGTTTTTGCACATAGTAGGGAAGTAAGATTAGGGTTCAAAGTCCCGTATAGAACAGTTGAGCACAAGCTCGGATTAGGGAATGTAGGGAAAGGAAATCGGCCGTGCTCTTTCCGAGGGACCATCCCAGCATTTGCCTGGGGCGGTTTAGGGAAATAACGGAAAACGTACTTCGGGACAGCCGGACATGGATTTGAACCGTCATCCTCTCGGATGCGAGTCCAAGTGCGCTGACCACAAAGTCACATCTCTTGTTTTGTAAGCATTTACTGAGTACGAAAGCCTTTGCCACAAAAAATCAAATGGTTGCTCAGAACACAGAGTTGTTGCCAATCGTTACGTTTTGCTCAATGCACCATATGCATCTGCATTCATTTCTTTGCATCCCGTAAAGATTCAAGTTGCATCTCTTCTGTTAATTAAATAAAATGCATAACTACCTGGTCATTCCAGTATTTCATCTTTTCCTTCACTCCACGACAAGTCTCTTCGTCCAAATTAACCAACATTGTCTGAAGTAAGTAGTATGGTGACAATCTAAACAAATGAGAATGCGGTGAAACGTTTATGTCGAGCGAATATCCGTCGTGGGAGCTGAAATCCGGCAACCAGAACTGCACGTCCAGAATCGATATTGTACTACTTTACATGAGCAGTCAGAAGCGGTATTGGCAAATCGATTTACGGGTTACATGGTTTGGGAGTTAATGCAGATGAGTAGGAAAAACAATTCTCTAATCCATTATTATTAAATAATGGGTGTATGTGTGTGTGTGTGTTTGTGTGTGTGTGTGTGCGTGCGTGTGTGTGTTTTACTAATATTCACGTCTCCTCTTAAACCACTGGACCGATTTCAACGAAACTTGGTACACATATTCCCTACTGTCAGGCGACATTCGTTGTGGGGGTAAGAGCTACCTACCTGTCAAAGGGGTTGGAGGGCGGAGGGCGGGTGAAATAGCAGGATAGCCGGCGAAGCTTGAATTCACAGACTTCCAGCATTTGTCCGCGTGGCTCCCCCCGTCGGAGGTTCGGGTCCTCCCTCGGGCATGGGTGTGTGTGTTGTCCTTAGCGTAAGTTGGTTTAAGCTGGATTAAGTAGTGCGTAAGCTTAGGGACCGATGATCTCAGCGGTTTGGTTCCATAAGACCCAACCACAAATTTCCAATTCCAATATTTGTGATGAGAGCAATTAGCGACTTGGAGCTAAATTTACACATGATGTCAAACCTTTACGAATGTTTTTCTGTTACCACCCCTACAAAATAATGAAAGGAATTTTTTATCTCATACTACTTTTCTGTAATTCATGCATGAAAAGTATCGCTTGAGGCATGACGTTAAAATTTATTACTTATTTGTTACTAATTTTATTTGCAAAAAAAAAAAAATCACAGACAGTATCCATATATTCCGATGAGCGTTCCTATAATATTATGTCATTGTACGACACACATTTCGGGAGATACGACGTCATAAACATTAAGCACAAGGCGAGACGCCGCATGGTACGGGCGTGGACGCACAGCTGTAAATAAATACAGAATAAAGTATTGGTGGTCTGCTGCTTGTCACAGTCACTCCGGTTAAACACGAACACGTTACTTTACAAAGTGGTATGAAATGGAACTACCACTTGACGTCGCTAGTGGGGAAAGACAAATGGTCGACTTCGGTGTATTGCGCGAATTTTAGGAAAGTGTAGCTCATCTATAGAGGAAGCCGCGTATTGCAGCTGGAGCCGCATTGCCTTCTGCCAACAAAGGAGGACATTATCGTATCCGTCATTTCCGTAGTGTGGCGGTTATCACGCCTGCCTAACACGGAGAAGGTCCCTGGTTCGATTACGGGTGGAAACACTTTTTCGCCACGCTGAACAAGACATTCTTATATGCATTTGTTCAGGTGTCTACCCGAGATCTTTGAAATCATCTTCGTACATCCCATCAGAGTGTAGATTGTCCAGATCAGATATGAAATTCACTCAGTACTGACGGGTAGTCTTTTTGTGCTATTAATACTGCTCGAGTGTTTGAGATTTCACGAGGTCGGATTAAAGGAAGGCATCGATTAACGTGCGAGTACTACGGAAATGATCCGTGAATTCAAGTGGGAATTCCTGGAGGGAAAAATCCTACTTTTAGTGTAATCCTACTGAGGAAGGTGCGTTAACCGGAATTTGCGACAGACTGCTGAAGGATTCTTCTGCCACCAATGTACATCTTGCGTAAGGATCGGGAAGACAAGAGAAATCAGCGATCCAGCGAAAGCGCAGAGACATTCGTTTTTCGTTCGCTTTGTTTGCAAGCGGACCGAGGGAGTTCAAATCCACGTCCGGGGATCCAGATGTAGGTTTTCCGGGATTTCCGTAACTCGTTGCAGGCACCTGCCGTGGTGGTTTCTTTGAAAGAGCACGGCCGATGTCCTTACCCGTCCTTGGAAAGATTCCGAGCTTGCACTCCGTCTCTTAATGACCTCGATGTCGACGAGACATTGAATCGTAATCTTCTTTCTTTTTTTTATTTGCGAGTGGAAGAGGAAAGGGAATAGCTAGCAGTGGTTCTAGGTACCCTCCGCCGTGCACGGAATGGTGGCCTGCGTAGTATGTACACTCCTAGAAATGGAAAAAAGAACACATTGACACCGGTGTGTCAGACCCACCATACTTGCTCCGGACACTGCGAGAGGGCTGTACAAGCAATGATCACACGCACAGCGGACACACCAGGAACCGCGGTGTGGGCCGTCGAATGGCGCTAGCTGTGCAGCATTTGTGCACCGCCGCCGTCAGTGTCAGCCAGTTTGCCGTGGCATACGGAGCTCCATCGCAGTCTTTAACACTGGTAGCATGCCGCGACAGCGTGGACGTGAACCGTATGTGCAGTTGACGGACTTTGAGCGAGGGCGTATAGTGGGCATGCGGGAGGCCGGGTGGACGTACCACCGAATTGCTCAACACGTGGGGCGTGAGGTCTCCACAGTACATCGATGTTGTCGCCAGGGGTCGGCGGAAGGTGCACGTGCCCGTCGACCTGGGACCGGACCGCAGCGACGCACGGATGCACGCCAATTCCGTAGGATCCTACGCAGTGCCGTAGGGGACCGCACCGCCATTTCCCAGCAAATTAGGGACACTGTTGCTCCTGGGGTATCGGCGAGGACCATTCGCAACCGTCTCCATGAAGCTGGGCTACGGTCCCGCACACCGTTAGGCCGTCTTCCGCTCACGCCCCAACATCGTGCAGCCCGTCTCCAGTGGTGTCGCGACAGGCGTGGATGGAGGGACGAATGGAGACGTGTCGGCTTCAGCGATGAGAGTCGCTTCTGCCTTGGTGCCAATGATGGTCGTATGCGTGTTTGGCGCCGTGCAGGTGAGCGCCACAATCAGGACTGCATACGACCGAGGCACACAGGGCCACACCCGGCATCATGGTGTGGGGAGCGATCTCCTACACTGGCCGTACACCTCTGGTGATCGTCGAGGGGACACTGAATAGTGCACGGTACATCCAAACCGTCATCGAACCCATCGTTCTACCATTCCTAGACCGGCAAGGGAACTTGCTGTTCCAACAGGACAATGCACGTCCGCATGTATCCCGTGCCACCCAACGTGCTCTAGAAGGTGTAAGTCAACTATCCTGGCCAGCAAGATCTCCGGATCTGTCCCCCATTGAGCATGTTTGGGACTGGATGAAGCGTCGTCTCACGCGGTCTGCACGTCCAGCACGAACGCTGGTCCAACTGAGGCGCCAGGTGGAAATGGCATGGCAAGCCGCTCCGCAGGACTACATCCAGCATCTCTACGATCGTCTCCATGGGAGAATAGCAGCCTGCATTGCTGCGAAAGGTGGATATACACTGTAGTAGTGCCGACATTGTGCATGCTCTGTTGCCTGTGTCTATGTCCCTGTGGTTCTGTCAGTGTGATCATGTGATGTATCTGACCCCAGGAATGTGTCAATAAAGTTTCCCCTTCCTGGGACAATGAATTCACGGTGTTCTTATTTCAATTTCCAGGAGTGTATGTAGATGTGAGGGTAGCGGTACTGTCTCTCTATGTGACCAGAGACCTGTAACACGTAGTGTTTTATGAGAACAGGGAAGGCGACGGCGTAATATACGCTGCGCACTCTGCCTGTTTTGGCTGGTGTGAATCCGGTAATTGGCTGTACAGCGGCTGGTGTTAGGGCGGCCAGTGCTTCCGGCGCGGCTGTGCTCGGTGACGGTGCGCAGCGGCCGTGCAGCAGCCGGTGCAGGAGGAGGAGGAGGGCAGGCGTGTTTTTTGTGGAGCCGCGGCGCGTGCAAGGCGTGTGGCAGCGGCGCGTCTCCGGGAGGCAGCCGCCAGGCGCGAGCGCCGGCTACCACCAGCCAGCGCGGCACGCGCCGCGGCGCCGCGTGAGGCGGAAATCCGCCGCCGACACGACTTCACTTCCAGGAGCACAGTGCCAGGCTCCCGGCTAATGCAGGCCCGGGACTGCGCGGATAACCGAAAACCAACGGATGTATTTACAAAACATGCTAATGTGGCATTTGAAAGCCCACTGCGTTACATACGCGTTGCTCGCCACGAACAACGAGTTGGAAGTCATCGGTAGTCAGCTCTTAGGAGAAGGGCCGTCATCATTCTTCTGAACGATTTGGTACAGCCCGCCTCCCTATGTCAGCCTCTTCATTTCAGAGTAGCACTTCCGCCCAACATCCTCAAACGTTTCTTCTAAATATTCTAACATTGTAATTCTGTCAGAGACAGCAAAGGACTTGGAAGATCACTTGAACGGAATGGACAGTGTCTTTAAAGGAGAGTATAAGATGAACATCAACAAAAGCAAAACGAGGATAATGCAATGTAGTCGAATTAAGTCGGGTGATGCTGAGGGAATTAGATTAGGAAATGACAGGCTTAAAGTAGTAAAGGAGTTTTGCTATTTGGAGAGCAAAATAACTGATGATGGTCGAAGAAGAGAGGATGTAAAATGTAGACTGGCAATGGCAAGGAAAACGTTTCTGAAGAAGAGACATTTCTTAACATCGAGTATAGATTTAAGTATCAGGAAGTCGTTTCTGAGAGTATTTTTATGGAGTGCAGCTATGTATGGAAGTGAAACAGGCCGGCCAGAGTGGCCGTGCGGCTCTAGGCGCTACAGTCTGGAGCCGAGCGACCTCTACGGTGGCAGGTTCGAATCCTGCCTCGGGCATCGATGCGTGTGATGTCCGTAGGTTAGTTAGGTTTAATTAGTTCTAAGTTATAGGCGACTGATGAGCTCAGAAGTTAAGTCACATATTGCTCAGAGCCATTTTTGAAGTGAAACATGGACGATAAATAGGTCGGACAAGAAGAGAATAGAAGCTTTCGAAATGTGTTGCTACAGAAGAATGCTGAAGATTAGATGAGTAGATCACATAACTAATGAGGAGGTATCGAATAGAATTGGGGACAAGAGAAATTTGTGGCGCAGCTTGACAAGAAGAATGGAACGGTTGGTAGGACATGTTCTAAGGCATCAGGGGATCACAAATTTAGCATTGGAGGGCAGTGTGGAGGATAAAAATCGTAGAGGGAGACCAAAAGATGAATACACTAAGCAAATTCAGAAGGATGTAGGCTGCAGCAGGTACAGGGAGATGAAGAGGCTTGCACAGGATAGAGTAGCATGGAAAGCTTCATCAAACCAGTCTCAGGACTGAAGACCACAACAACAACATATATTCTAATATCTGGCTTCCCCTAGAGTTATTCCCGCTACAGCTCCCTGGAGTACTATGGACGTTATTGTCTGATGTCGTAACACATCATCCTGTTCCTTCCTCTTCTCAGCGTTTTCCATACATTCCCCTCCCCGCCGAATCTGCAGAGAACTTCTTCACTTGTTTTGTCAACAGTCCATCTGATTTTCAACATCAAGTATCAAACGCTTCCATTCTTCTTTTCCCCACAATGAATGATTCACTAACATTCACCAGATGTAAATTCTCAGTAATTTCATCACGTCGTAGCCAGAAATGCTCTCTTCGACTCAACTAGTCTGCTTTTTTGTCCTTATAGCTTCGTTCGTCATGTACAGTTTTGCTTCTAAGAAGGCAGAATTCCTTCGCCCTGCCTACTTCGGGGGCCCTAATTTTCATGTTAAGTTTGTCGCTAACGTCGTTTCCGTTGCCCCTCATTGTTTTAGACTTACCTACTCTGAACCCATGAGTATGCTCAACAGATTGTTCTGTTGAGAATTTTTCATAATTAGAAATTGGAAGGAACGATCTGTATTTGATTTGCAGAAACTTTTAATGGCCAAGGTCGCGTTCAGTACTATTTCTTCCGGCTTCAAACAGTTAAGATTGTTATCTCCTGTTCAGAAAACTTCCTGTTATACATCCTGTTCAATTATGAGTGTATCACACATGCCATGTTGTAATGTATAGTATTCAGCACATTCCACACAGGTCTGACAGGCCTTTTTTCATTTTTAACAAACCTTGTGGAATCTCCTACTTACTGTCCACCATAATGTCAATATAGCATGTGTGGTATAGTGATAATGGAACAGGCCGTATTAGCAAGAAGTTTTTTGAAGATGATAGTCCTTACTGTTGAAACCAATCAGCAGGAATAAACAGTACTGAATACGAGCTTGGCTGTTAAAAGTTTCTTCAAACAGATTGTTCACATCATTCAGAATGTCCTGAAATTTTTCTGTCTCACTTTCACTGAGTATGGCAGTGTCATCCTTTCACTCTTGATTTAATCTCACTCCTGAACCTATTTTTTTCAGTCATTGTTTCCTTGGTGTAAGGATTGAACAGTAAGAGCGGAAGACTATACATCCCTGTCATAAACTCTTTGTAATCAGAGCGTTTTGTTCTTGGTCTTCGATTCTTATAGTTCCCTCCTGATTTTCGTAAGTATTAGCGTTATACGTATATTTTTCTGCGAATTTCGAACATTTTGCGCAGTTTTACATTGACGAACGCTTATTCTAGGTCGACAAATCCTATGAATATCTTGATTTTTCTTATATCTTGCTGACGTTATCAACCGCAGCGTCAGTAACTGTCACTTTAGTGCCCGTATTTTTCTTAGTGCCAAATCATCATTTAACAGATCCTCAGTTACAAATAGTAAATAGGCGAAAAACATGTTACAAGTGTAGGCTCACCTGAAGGTGCTAATGGAAAACGGAAAAATATTGCAAGGCTCTCTGACGGTGGGACTGGACACGCGATGTCTTCCCTCGGTGAAACATTAGTCACACGCACATAATAGCGTATTACAAACAAAAATATTCGCTCTAATTGTAACAGAACTTTCCAGGCGTTGACTTTTTTCCGAAAGTCGCCTCACTACGCATCACTAATCTGTATACGGAAAAAAGTTTGCTTGCTGCAGAAGGTGTGTGACAGCTAGCGGGCGGCACGGCTTTATCGTCTCCCTCCGCTAAGCAAAATACTGTACTTACCAGTTCTCTTTCTGACGCGGGGAAAAAAAAGAATAGATTTTCGACTTGCTTAGAGACTATAGAGAGACCCGAATCAGGCACGAATACCAGAATGTTTACACGATTTTTTTACGAGATAGATAAACTCCATATCTATGATGAGTTAAATATTGACAAAACAAATGTGGGAGCACTCAGTTCTTTATTTTATGAACTGAAAATGTAAACAAAATTCGAATAATAGACAGCCGGAACTATAGAATATTGTATGTTCCTAGATTGTGAAGCGAGGAAAGCAGAAGAAACAGAATCTGATTGCAAACAGGAGCAGTACTGCCTGTGCTGGCTACAGGAAACAGGACATGACATGAGTTCTGGAAATAATGAAAAAATTTAATGCTTTATTTTCATTCCTCGGACGATAAATGTGTTTTATCTAGCACCAGGCTCGTATGCTGCTTCTTGAAACTACAAATGAAGTGTTGTCTTTGTTTCGAGTGCAGATTTGCTTTCATTTTCTTTGTTGTACTATCGAAATGCAATAGCAACAGTTAGCAGCTGAAATCTTATTGTTAAGGACTGGCCATACATTCGTCACTTTTATTGTATGCGGACGGAAATTACATTCGCTGTGTTCGTAATTCGACGAGCTATGTGGTGCCTTTCGTTTCATTGTAGCCAAATCGTGGAGACTACTCCGTAGAGGCGTAGAATGAATGCTATTCGCGGTGCTGTGTTCAAAATATAGGTTTCGGATGATTCGTATTTCCGTAACCTTAGTGTAAACTTCTGTAACAGTTAGAAACATTATCGTAATCGGTAAATAGAAACGGAATTTCGCAGGAAACGTTACTGACAAGTTTTATGAAATCGGTTTCGAGTAACAATTACAATCTAAAATTTGCACGCTATTGAATACGCTGAAATATACAAAACAGAAGCTATTAGCAATCACCTCCCTTCAAAATATGTGTACATTTCATATGATCTTAAATCTTGGCAGCTGCGATTTCCTCGCCATTGGGTGTTACGCCTACATCCTCTTCTCTTTCGGTCTGTAAACCAGCTATGTGCGTGGACTAGATACCGCTAGAAATTTGTCGCCTCACCCCGCTGAAATTCACCAGACGTTTGAGGTTTGCCTGTAGACTTTGAACTATCGTACTGCGTCCTAGATATCCACTAATCTACAGTTAAACCAACTTGAGAATAAGTGCAGTTACAAGACTGAAATATCTGATAACAAATGTCTCATTATATACTTCCAGCCATTAGAAATTTACCATCTTCTCCAAATCCAATGTTTAAAAGAAGTTTATATATTTAAAAAATCATATTTATAAATTATTTTTACCTAGTTCACTATACAATAGTCTCATATTAAGAGTAGTGTTGTTCCGATAATTGTAACGTCAATAACTAGAGCAGACGTAAAGCGAAACGAAATTGTAGTCTTCGAGAACCGAGTTTTAGTTTGAAAACGCATTGCGCTTTAAAAAATAACAAATGGACTGACGAAACAGTGCATTATTATAATTAAACATTTTGTCTGGCTCAGTAAGAATCAATAGACAAAAATTTCTGTTGTAATGTTGAATTTTATGCCTGGAAACGCGAAAGCTTAAATACAGTCAAAACGAAAGCTTAAATAGAGTCAAAAACTTATTAATAAAATTCGTCAGCTTCATCATCACGGCTCCTGTTGTTATGTAATAACTTTCATTGCGAAGTCAGAATGCCAGAAACGTGTATCTGTGGGAGCTACATTGCATTATTAATTGCAATTTGCGAAATTTTTGTGAAATATATGCAGAATTATCTGCATATATTATTCTCTCATTCTATGTATATACCGCCGCAATTTTCCAAATTGCAATTAAAAATGCATTTTAACTCCTACAGATACGCTTTTCTGATATGTTGACATCGCAGTGAGTTACTACACAACAACTGAAGCCGTGATGCTCAGGCTGTGACTTGTAAATGTACATTGGCTTAGTAAAAGTGTAATACAAGGCAGCAGAATAATTTTATTATGAAGTTTTCCACATATTTCACTATGTCGTTTGCCAAGAATAGCTACTATGGCAATTGTGAAACAAATATACATTCGTTACAGTTCGGTCCATTCACGAAGAGGCACATATCCTTATGAACGAATGTGAGCTGCAGTAGCATTGTTGATCGACTGCCGGATCATTGTCGCCGAGGCACGACGTAGGCGCGTGAGGGGCAGGCCGAATTCTCCGTGACTGCGCTCCGCGTTGGTGGTGAAGTCCGGCCGCAGGGTCAGGGGTGCTAGTAGAGGGCTGAAGGGGGGAAGCACACGGTCGCGGCGGTGCTGCCGCGCACGCGCACTGGCGGCCCCTGCAGCCTCCATTATGTAAGGCGCGCCACGCCATTGGCCGAGTCCGCATGACGTCATAGACGGCCAGCCGCCAATCGATGCAAGCGTGAGCTGGCCGAGTCGCGCCTCGGCAGCGGTGGTGAGCGCGTCGTGCAGCGCCGCTCCACTCCGCGCCAGGGACGAGGTAAGTCGCTGACAGCCGCTGCCGCCCGCAGGGAGGCTGCGTGTGCGAGTGCGTGCGCAGGTACGAGCGCGGAGGTGGCGGGCATCGATCTGGCGTTCCCCAGCGTCCGTGTCGCTGAACGACGCTGTTAGCGCGTGAGCGCAATTTTCTGCCGATATTCTAAATATCTGATCGTCGACAGCAATATTTCCGTGCCGGCTGTTCTAATTCCGGAAGGCGACTCGCCGGCGCCGCGCCATTAATACGTCATGCGGATTCGTCGCGGTCGGCGCACCTGAAAACGCGTCATCGCTGTTGCCAACCTTGACACCTGGAAAGAGAATAGTGACAACCGACTGACGACGCGCTCCTTCAGCTCAGTGACAGCAACGTGCGGTGTTCTGTTAACTGTTTATCGGACCAGCACCGTTGGAGGCCTGTGTTCTTGGAACAGAGAGACGGATGACATTTTCTTATAATGCTGAAGTTTTTAACGCTATACCTATTGTAATGTTTTTTTTTCCCAGCCTCATTTCATGTGAATCTCTTCACTTCGAAATCACTCGACGAAGAGGCTCAAAATAGCTGCAGCATGAATTCTGGTGTTTGCATACTTTTAAGAATCGGCTTCTTCCGTGAGAACACTTTTCCCCGCGTGATGTATTACCGTGCAGGGGATCTTGAGTTTGTGAGAACATCGATCCGTCAGCTGTCCGTGGCTCCTCGTTAAAGCCGCACTGTATCATCAGCTCGACGCGCTTCCAGGTCTGAAGAACAGCAATTTGGATACTTACACGCAGCATGCAAAGTAAGATCTGTAGGTACCATTCATTTTCGTTCCAAAAATATCTATATTTGACTAGTTAATACAAACTTTTGCGTTACGTCTCTTCTGTAACTTACGTCCAGTGACAGTTTTAACTTTTACGTCAGCAAATTTCACAAGACTCCTACCTCTCTTTCTATCCATGTACTGTGCTCCGCTTAAACTCGTCCAAGGTAGTTATAAGTTTTCCTATGCTGTCCTGCAGTACGCGTTTTCGTTCTATAATACATAACATTTACGGCAGGAATTCGATATCTTAATATATTTGGACCCCTCGGAGTCTTCACTAAATCACGAAATACACAGACGACGTCAGTTAGCCACTCTGCAGGCTCCCTAATTCGTGATTGTTTCGAAATGTTTGGTGGTTTCTGTTATGTCCGCTCCGAGCGGAATCCTTAACAGAAACAGCTGTCCGCAGCATGATCAGTGGACTTTAATGTCAAAGTTTCGTAGTCTTAATTGTTTTGTTTTTATTCTCTCGTTCTTGTCTTCGCGATTGACATTCTCTTCATTTTTAGAATTTTCTTCGTTACTGAAGTATTCGGATTGGTGTAGTTATACGCACATCACCCGGGTGCGATAAACTAATCCGTGCCTCCGTTAGGTCGACACGCTGTTGTCACCATGGCAACGATAATATCTGCGCTCGATTTGTTTGAAGACTCTCCTGCGATTGCAGCATTTTTCTGTACCTCAGGGCGAATTTATCTGCTTTCTGATTTATATCTGTTGTTGCAGCTGTGGAAAAGAATGCCTCCAAAATATGGTGAAGCATTTATTGAAAGAAAATATTGTGATAATAATGGTCGTGAGGATGAAAGGAGAGAGAGAGAGAGAGAGAGAGAGAGAGAGAGAGAGAGAGATCCTATTGAACCTGTCAAAAACAAATCTTTTAGTTGAAACTTTTTGAATACTGGTTACCTATTCCTATACTCATACGTAATACTCGGGGTTGGAGGGCACATACGATAATATGGAAGACTTGGTTGCAAATAGTTTATGTGATAGTTGACTGATAGATAACATAAATCAGAGTTTGCACATCGGATCTAGCAACATACAAAACAGACATTTACCTGCGTATTTAATATCTAACACACTTTCATTGAATTCATTCTGTTAAAAAATGTAAAGACATGAAAATTTAGTGGTTAATCTTATCGCAGCTGTTTTCAAGAGAAAATTCAAGTGCTCGTTCAAAAACCAAAAATTTCCTTTAGTATTGACCCGTCAGCAAATTCTTGCACTGTTGTGTATTTATGGCGATCTTCCTCAGTAGTTATTTTTAGTAATGAAGCATTTGTGTGCACATTTTCTTAGGTGAACTGACAAACTGAATTGAGGAGCCTACTTTGGTACCATAACACGATATGAAGTTTACTGTTATGTTGACGTGCATCTGTTACCAGTGACACGGAACAAAGAACAGTTTTATTGGTGTGAGGTAAAAGTCATTAAGTTTTAATAATGCAAAATGGGACACGCCTTCTGTGAAGTCCGCTTGGCTGCAGACTTGCCATAGATATAGCGGAAACATAAAATTGTAAGCTTCGTTAAGTATTGTGTAGACACGAGAGTTTACTGTCAAGCGGTTCTCGCCTAATTTTGTCGTCACGAAATTCTTCAACGTAGCCCAGCTTGCTTAAAAAGACATCACATTTGACGATGAAATACAAAGAAGACTGGATTCAATCGTTGTACCAGTTTCGTAGCAAATCACAAGTGTTCCAGTCATTTTCAAAGCTATCATTAAATCGAAATTAGCGTTCAATGTTCTGCAGTGCGTCTTGCAGTTGATGACTCTCACGGTTTGTTTTACGTCATTTTTGTTTAATGCTTGTCTGCGAGAGTTCCCTTTGCGTTTTACGGTGAGCGGTGTTCTGTCAAATATGTGCGTACCCTAGGATTCAGTTGTCTTCCTCAGTCTTCTCAGCAACCATGACAACAGTATCTAGTTTGGAACGTAAACGGTAGTCCACAGTCGGCCTCTTATAAGCAAATAGAATGTCATTAATTATTCACTATGATTTCCGACGCTGACTGTCACCAGTTAACGCAGTTTTGGTCATATGATTGCTACTTTTTTCTGTATACCTCTGAAAAAAATATACCTCTGGATTTCAGGATTTGTTCCTTTTCCGTTGGAACTGTTGAATAGATCATTCATTGAAACGCTCTTCTGGTGTGTACTTTTAGCACATGCTCTCTTTTCTGCTGGTGCTTGAAAAGTTACCCCGTGAATTTGATATTTATGCCTATTTACTGTGTTCTTAATTTCTTGGGTTTATTACAAGAACTGCAAAGTATTTTGTAAGAATGTAAATTTGAGAAGTACTGTCATATAGGATTTGTTTATCACCACAACTACAAAACGTTGTTCGGAAGTGATTAAAATTTTTCATACAAGAAATCTACATGATATGAGAGCTGTCTCAGTTCGAAAGCTCTTTCAGGTGAACTACTATTATAGTGCTCTTTAGTCCTACTGTATTTCTTACTTACTTAATTGCATATAACCATACGTTAAATCATATAGTTTGCTTTTTGGACAATAGGATCCTCTTTCGAGTTGTGTGCGTTTGGCATAATATTCATCTGTGTTGATTAGCTTTACTAACATGACGAGATGGACAGTGTTAAACAGAAGTGCAACACCTTGATGAACATAATTTATACTGACTGTGATGAATTATCGTGGGAATTGGACTGCGTTTTAGGCTGGGATGTTTATTCACCAACAGATGCCTCAGATGTGAACTATTTACAATTACATCAAGTCTATCGAGCTCTACAATGCTTGCTCAGTATGTATTTCCTGATCTATTGTAGAACTGCGCAGTAGTGTATTCCAATGTAATCGTTGTTGCAATTACAACAATGTGTGACTTTCTGAAAGGATTTCCTGAGTGCGTAGCAGTGTTTCGAGAGTTTACGTTGGGGAATTGTTATTCTGCGTGACCAACGTCTGTTATTGGTTCAACGGAATTGAGAAGTGAAAAGAAGTCTATAGAAGATGGAGAATCCATCCTAGCATCATAGCAACAGCCCACAGAAGAAGAAGAAGAAAAAGCATGTTTCATGTATGGATGATGACTGAATTGGACGGCCACTGCCCCTATGACGAAAAGCTTCTAAAACTGGAGTAGTCAACTTTTTTTTTTACCTGGCGCCCGTTTTTTACATCTCTATTAGCAGTTAAATTTTCTACCCGGTCAATGCTTTCTCAGTAATTGTGATTTATGAAGTAGGGCGGCAGCTTTACCTTACAAAGTTTACGAAGCCGAATTACAGCGTGTTAAAGCGTATAATAAGAATTATTTACCAAATGCTTTATCAAAATTATATGAAAACTCAGTGGAGATGTTTTTAAAACCCATGCCAGCTACCGCCGATCGTGGGCGGAAGGCACCAGAGAATTTGTCATGAAGGATAGCGGACGGTAGAGACTACACCGCAGAACTCAGGAACGGGAGAGTCATTGTATGGAGATCTGCGAAAAGGCACGTGGTAGGTTTCACTATGACAGCTCACAAATAATGTTCAGCTTCCTAGCTGGTGCGTAAACTAACGGTACCCTTTTGAGACGAAGCGGCCAGGATCAGGAGACACATCGCCAGTATTTGAAGAAATTAAAAAATAACTGCACATCAGAATACTCCAAATTGGGCCTTCTTGTCATTTCGAAAGGAGACCCAAGTTTAACACTGTGAACTCGTTCCATTACAAAATTTCGGCACACAAGGTTGACCATTAAGGATTTACCAATCGATGAACATGTGCATCAAGCTTTCAGCCGACATCTGACACTACATGATATTATTTCCTTTCCAAAAGCGGAAGAGCTAATTAGTTGGTCCTGGTAGAGTCCCTGGATCGTTGTCTGCCTAAGACGGGTTCCTCAGCAACATTCTGAAGGAAGCACATAGCGGAGCATTGATCAAGCTGGTTTAGACGGTTCCTTGTTCGTATGAAGTATAGTGCTTTGTGATGCGCAGGTAGAGTTTTGAAAAACAAAACGTTCTATACTCCTTCAGAACGACCGTCATATTCATAACTTGGGAACCAGTTTTACGTAATGGCTGAGGTTCTTTCTACTTAGGTTAAACTTATTCGTTCCCTTTTCCACTTCCTTCGCAGGTGCGGCTCAGGAAAGAATATTATTTAATACGCTTCGGGAGCTCCATTTCTTCGACATTATGGTCGAAGAAGAGGAAGGTAGTCTCCTTTGCCGAAGTTTATATAAAAAAGCAGCTACCAGATTCTTTCAGTTCCAAAAAGAAAAAAAAAAGGACTCACCTTCGTCCGTTCGATTTTCGTTATCAGCGAACTTACCGAATAACTTCATTCTTAACGGGACGAATTCGCCAGAAATAAAAGTAATTTGGAGATTATGCAAGGAATTTGTGGAGCCGTCACTGTTTACAGTATCTGTTAAAAAATCTAGAGAATAACGTCATAAGCTCTGACAGGTTGTTCGTGGACAATGTTCCTGTGTAGAGGAAGCTCGCAGTGTCAAGAAGACAGTAGCGAAATGCATGAAGAGCTGCAGAGGACTGGCAGATGACCCTGGATGTAAATAAATGTCATGTATTGTATCTAAATTGGCTAGGAGATCAATTTCTGTTGGGTAATATTATTGGCGATGAAATGAAAGGTACGTGTGGCTGGGGCCTCCGTCGGGTAGACCGATCACCTGGTGCAAGGCTTTTTAGTTGACGCCAATTCGGCGACTTGCTTGTCGTTGTGGATGAAATGACGATGAAGACAACGCAGCACCCAGTCCCCGAGTGGAGAAAATCGCAGAGCCGGCCTGAAATCGAACCCGGGCCTCTCACATGGCATTCTGCACACTGATTACTTAGTTACGCAGGCGGACATTATTGGCGATATATAACTGAAAACAGTAACAGCCATAAAGTACCGAGGAGTGGACGTAGCGCGCTCAAGGAGGATTACCGACAGACTTCCACGCAAATGGAATAGGGAAGGTACCAGAACCCGGCTGAGCTGAAGTTGCAGTATTTTTGCTCCGAATATGTGTAGGCCCCCCACAGCGGAGTTAGCTCCTCCTTTTCATAGCTCACGTTCGTCGAGAATCGCTTGCGCAGCGAAGAGGCCCGTGTCACAGGAAAAGAGCCCAGATCAGTCCTGTTTACAAAGAGGGGAAAAGATCGGATGCACAGAATTATATACCAATATAACTGACGCCCGTCTGGTGCAAGAATTTGTAGTATATTTTCAGCTCAAAAATTATGGCGTTAATGGAGGGAAAGAAGCTCCTTTCAAAGAACTATCACGGATTCAAAAAAAAAAAAAAAAAAAAAATCACGCGTGTGAAACACGATGCTCTTTATACGTACACGATATCTTGCAAACAATAGGTGCAGCTGATCGGGCAGAGTTCGCCTTACCAGATTTCCGAACGGTGTTCGACCCTGTGCCACATCGTCGACTACTAACAAACTATATGAGGCAGTGTGTCCACACAGACGTGATAGGTTCGACGAATATTTTGACTAACAGAGCCCAACACTGGACGGAGAGCGTTACTCGGAAACGAAAGTAACATCTAGTGTGCCCCTAGGTAGCGTGATAAAACTTACAATGCTTTCAGTACATGGTAGGCCGCAAATCAGTTGTCAGTTGCAATTCTTAGACGGATTTGCGTGGCCGAGCGGTTCTAGGGGCTGCAGTCTGGAACCACACGACCGCTACGGTCGCAGGTTCGAATCCTGCCTCGGGCATGGATGTGTGTGATGTCTTTAGGTTAGTTAGGTTTAAGTAGTTTTAAGTTCTAGGGAACTGATGACCTCAGCAGTTAAGTCCCATAGTGCTCAGAGCCATTTGAACCAACCATTTGAACTGATTTCCGTAGCGTAGTGGCAATCAGTTGTGAACATGAGTAGCTCGTAGTACCTATAAGTCAGCTGACACTAGCAGTTGGAGGTTGTGTTATATTTGTTGTTATCTGAGAAGGAATAGAAAGATAATTACAGAACAGCGTTTATTTGTTTTGCATACCTCATGGAAACATAACAATAATTACAGCGATGTTAATGATTTGTTTGCCGAACATTGTCCAAACATTTGACTTCTATCCCGTCGAAGCACGTGCAATTAAATTTGAAATTTGAAGAGATTGGGTCGGTAGCGCAGATTCTTCGTTTACGTGGTCCAAGGCCCATCATTACAGAAGAGAATCTTAATGTTGGCTTGTAATGCTTTGTGCAGTCACCGACTAAATATCAAAGAAAAGCGGCCGATAATATGGAATAGCCAAAACAAGGCTATAAAGGATTCAGAAAAAGCTGAAGTTGAGGCCGTATAGACCTACTTTACTTCAAAGCTTAAATGGAGATGATCGGGGTAGGCATATGGAAATCTGCAAGTTTGAAGGTGAGTGGTATAGTGAACAGACATAACTGTGTTTATTTCTCGTCTACGAATCTGCATGTTGCAATGGAGAAAGACGAAAACTCTCCTCGCATGAGTGTATGGGCGGGGATTTTCAGCGATGCGGCAACACGGCCTTTTTTATTTTGATACTGCCAATTCTGTAAATTACCTGAATATACTTGAAGAAGTTTTGTCAGAACGGGAAAATATTCCGCTTTTTGAATATCTACAGCCGTTGAACGAAAAACTGATTTGGCATCAAGATAGCGTATCCCCGCATTGTGGAGTTATTGTGAGAGAATTTCTAAATGAAATTTTGATGTATGAATTGGCAGACGGGGTACTATTGACTGGCCACCAGGATCCTCTGATAACACATCCATGGATTTTTCAGTTGGGCACACTTAAAGATGAGGTGTATTCCGTCAAGATTCGTGATACAGAGCCTTTGAAGGAATGTGTGCAATCGGAATTTGAAAACCTACAGTCGCAGAAGGTTCGCGACATAATTTGTAAATGAGCGTTGAAAAAATGCTACGGTTGCTTAGAATAGCGTGGAAGCCACTTTGAGCATCTTTTGTAGGTTCACTGAACTCTGTATGTACATCTCTGTTAATAACAAATTTGTATTTCCGTTTGTTTAGCATTACTGGAAAATTTGGAAATTTGTGGTAGGGTCTTATGGGACCAAACTGCTGAGGTCATCGATCGCTAAGCCTAAACGCTACTTAATTTAAGTTAAACTAACTTACACTGTGGACAACATAGACACACCCATGCCCGGGGGAGAACTCGAACCTCCGACCGGGGGGAGCCGCACGGACCGTGACAAGGCGCCTGAGACAGCGTGGCTATCCTGCGCGGTTAGCATTATTGCACCAAACACATTTTTGACAACTGAGTTACGGATCACCCCGTACATAAGCAATGTATCAGACATGGCCATTCGTTAAAGAGGTCGCTGACAGGAAAGGAATTGCATAAAGACGTGGACAAAATTCCCACTTGATTAATGAACGACAGCCATAATTAAATTTGAATAAATGCAACATACTGCCTACAACAGAGAGAAATAGCCGGACAGCATACGATGACAAGATTAATTGCGAATATCTCGAGCTCGTCACATTGTATTAAGTGTTTAGGGGTAAACTAACAAGTGGACCTTACGCTCTTGGACATTCATTTCGGGATGAGACTTTCCAAGTTAATAGTACGCCTCAAGGGTGCACACCCATAAAAGTTATAAAGCGCACTAGCCAGAAGATTCCGAGGGAAAGGACTCTTAAAAAGTTTTACGCGCAGCTCATATACCGGTCAAATTATACACTGTGGCGGCACGTCGTAACGGCTGTGTCTGTAGCGAACTCGCTTGCCGCGCGAGCGATCCAGGTTCGATCCTACCTTCGGATAACCTTTATATAAGTATGTAGATGAAGAAAATGATAGTGGTACTAACAGTACGCTCAGAAAAGGTTTAGAGATAAGTCGCTACTTTCCTTACTTCTATCATGTGTTAGCTCACGTGGATGTTGGAGGAACGGCGAGTGTGAAAAAGTAACACATGGACGGCGGAAGAGCGGAGCAGTCGGAGGATTCTGAGGAGAAAGGCTCTCTGCCGTTCAGGAGCGAGTCCTGTTGTTTGTTGAGCGGTGGTGCGGCGGCAGTTCGATAGCAGGGCTCTTTTGCGTGTCTTGCTCGAGCCCGGCGCTGCCCACCTGGAATATTGACGTCCGTGGGACGGCGGGGCTCTTAACCCAGAAGGCGGCGGGCGCGGGACCCGGCGCGCTCGCCTCTCCTCGCCTCCAGCGTGTACCGCGGCGACGCTTTGCCGCCACAGCCTGTCTCGTATAGCGGCCCGCTGTCACCGGCACTCAGCCGAATAACTCCGAGGCAAACCCGTCCGAGAGTCCGTGTTGGCTGCATGTGCCGAGAAACTGTCACTGCCTAGCATTGTACCATCCGAGCCACATGACTTGCCCGTACAAGCCGTCTCGTTCTCATCAGGCCTACAACATTTGGACTAGAGTTTGTTTCTTTAATATCAGTATACGATCGCAGAAAATTACGTCCCCAGGCTCTCGACTTCGGTCAGTGGTGACTATCTTCAGATCTGCAGAAAAAAAGTTAAATCAAGTACAAATTGTACACTCTACATCTTGTAACCGATAAACTATGACGTAATGGAAAGTACTACTTTCATACCCAGAATAGACGCGTTTAAAAATGCGCCGAAGTGTACTTGTTTAAAACACATCCAAATACGATAAATCCAGAGTGGCATCATCGTCACATGCAAAGTCAGCTAGCGCCGTCGAACATAACCAAAAATATGTCTGCAACTATGCCATAGTGCCGGGACTGTCATCGTGTGAACAACGCTTCTGTTCCTGACACACTGAAGTACAGTTGTGACAAAAATCGTATGTTTGTCTCACAAACTCGTTAGCTGTCGCTACTGTACATGTGTTCAGTCAACTATACAAAACGCGGTTAAGGAAAAGACGTCCAATTAGATAAAACTAATCTGGGATTGTAAGGTACTACACGTTTTTACAGTCATAAAATATACATTAAAAACCGAAATTAAATTAAATTTTAAAATTCTTAATAAGAAATGGGTACGCGACACTGCGTGATTCTGAAACACTGTTACAGTAATTCTAGGATACCGCACTAGAAGCTTAAGGAATTAACAGAATTACATGAAACATAATAAAGTAACTAATGAAAACAAGTCGAACGGATAAAACTTGAGACTGGAGTAAGTAGTCAGCCGCCGGGATGAGTCATAGGCGAGATGTGACCGGAGGGATCGAAACGCCAGAGTGCGGTAACTCGTCGCTCGTGATACGTCGCGTCAAGGGAAGGATCACAAAGCACCGTGACAGTTAATAACATCACACAGCCAGTGAGGTACATTATACAGACCACGAAGAGACAATCAAACAAGATGAGGACACGAGCAGTATATAACGAAATGAAGCATATATCTAATGCTGTCTATACTATCTAACTTCAAGCTCCCCCAGTCAATTGAGAGCACGACCTCCCGGTGCTTTGTAGAAGAAACAAGTGCTACGCTATGTGCTCCCTACAGTATGACCGGTCTCATCTAAATGCAGCCGCAAGGCAGGTTTGTTATGCGGTTGCAAATTCTCGTAGATCAGGGTAAAATAGACAGATGCTATACTTCCCGGATCACTGTTTCTATTCACGAATAAATCACAGCTAGTGAAAACATTAGGCCACAATTATGAAAAATCTTTCATTCTCCAGTGATCTCATCTTGTACCAGACCATGTAGAACTTCCTTAAGACTTTCTGCTCGGTAACGAGTAAATTATTTACGTCCTTTTCCCGAAAACACCAAGTTTCGCAACCACACGGCCGTACGGTGTTGACCTGTGCTACACACAGATGGAGTTTGAAATTCCTTCACAGACTTCCAAGGTTTTTTTTTTTTCCTAATTTATTGGCTTTCGGTTCGTACCCATGCAGCCGTCTCAGTAGAGGAAATAGGATACGACAGTGTGTTTGATGCGAGTTGCTTGTCAGTAACGATGATACGAACGTTAGGACAACACAACACAACGGCCAATCCCCAAGCGGAGAAAATCTCCGTCCCGCCCGGCAAATCGAACACGGACGCCTTCGGTTAGCGATGTGCCGCGGTGACCCAGCAGCTACTGACGGGAAGTAATTGCGAGCTGACTGAGACTGCAGTCTGGTCCGTATCCGTCATGGATCCTCGCTTTGATCTCAACCTCACGCGATGCGTCCTCCTAAAGGTCACCTACACCCTCCCTCCTCCCTCGCGCTATTTAAAATCTTGATTTCTTTTGTAGCATCGGGTTCAGACTGCAACGGGGTGGAATAGGTCTCTCGAATTGGCACCAGTCCTGGTCATCACTTATGCATCTACTAATTCAAGCAGTTTTAACCAGGCGATCATTGCAGTTTAATTTATTGCATTAGCTCTTAAGTCTACGCAGTATTGCTCTCTTGTTCACGCGGTAGCTACTCTTGGTCACGGGGTGGGATATAACTATAAACTTACCAACTAGCAAACTTTCGGGCAACAGTACTCGCCACTGTGACGTACTATTCTGTAATGCCTACTGCCCGTCAACTACAGCAGAGTAGGCAGGAAAAGCATTTGAAGTAATGGGAATACGCGTATGTCCATGCAGTCGTACTGTTTATGCTGTAGTGGATTTTGCTTCTTCTCGTTTTCTCATGTAACAGTAAGACAGGAAACAGCGATTCGGATAATAGAGAACGGAGATTGGAGACTGTTGTCTAGCAAAGGAAACCAGCCAGGAACTTCTTCCCAAATGCAAGCATTCAGTTCCGCATGCGTGCAAGCGCACACGCCCGTTTCTAACACTTGCACTCTGCCAGAATTGTAATTAGTTGACAGAAGAAATCGAAGGGCCAAAAATCGGAAATATTCTCCTCGTGACTAGAGTAGAATGCTCTCGAACAGAAAAAGAAGAATAATGAGGAAAAGGAAAACCGAAGGGAAGAGGGAAAACTAAAACAGAATCTTCTAACAGAAAGAGAACCTCGTTTTGGAAACAAGGAAATTGCTTACAGTTCCTGTTAAAATTGATTCTGCAAGGCGCGGATATGAATTTGATGATTGGATGCAGTTTGATATAATATGAAGACTTGTGACAAAAGGACTGTACGGATTGGGTAAAACGTCATCCTGTGACGGCTGCTGAAGAATGTCACATGCGATCTCTTGCCGACTGAATGCCTGCTCTTATCCGCCTGTGTGAGCAACAGCGCACAGTTAACGGTTTTATGCGCAGTCTCGTTGTGCCCGTCTTACCATTGAAATGCATTTATTTATACAATGAGTAACATGCAGAAACTTAATGACACATGGTGCATAAATAGATTACAATAAAAGATTAGATGGATATGCGCATTCTTCCCACCACCCATCGTCTTGGCCTCTGTCAGTCTTCCCTTCCGCTATTCCTTCAGCAACAGATTATGTCCTAATGCGTATGCTACCAGTCTGTCTCTTCATTTCCTTGTGTTCTTCGTTACACCAGTTCCTCCAGAAACTCCGTAGTTGTTTCGCAGTGATTTATTGAAATTACTGGCAATCAAAAGCAGTCCAGCCACAGGCACACTCTAAGTGGTTCTTTCAAACTGCTGTTCGTATACGTTCTCTTAGTGTTTTATCCATTCCCTAGGCGCTGAGTAAAAACTGGGAAAGCAAATTTGGACGTAACGTCTCATCGACGATGAATTCCTTAGAGTGGGATCATAGGCTTGCCAACTTACCTTCAAACACGGAAATACAATGAACGACATGTTTAATGTGGTTATCTGAATAATAACTACACGGGTCGTCAGTCGGGTGAGGAGGAAAAATAGAATGCAACGTAGCGTCGACATCGGAGTCTTACAAGTGGAGGGCGAGCTGGCATAGGACAAGGATGGTGATTAAAATCGACCACGTCTTTTACGAAGAAACGATACCGGCATTCGCACTGAGTAATTTAGGGTCGGAAGACTCTACTCTGGAAGGCCGGAAACCTCGCTATCCCTAAAAGCCTCGCTTGCAACGAAAACAGCAAAACAAAAAGAGTGGAATTCGAAACACAAAACGATGTAAAATCTCAAATTCGCAAACGCCGGTAGACAGTTCGCAGAATCCAGGAAATCTCGTTGTTCGTTTAGAATTTAGGATTTGATTCGAAATACAAGATTCTGTATTCCATAAGGGAAAGAAAAGATATAAAGGGCGTTTCACAATTGCTGTTACAGTGTTCAAGGGGTTGTAGAGACGACTTAACGTAAATTCATCGTTTGGATATGAAATAAGTGTGAAGAACTTATCACTTCCAAATATCCCGCTTCACGGGACGGTACGTAATGTTAGAGCTGCACGGCGCATGTTTCGACAACGTTTTCTCTGTCACCTTTGTCCATCACATATCATTTTCAACCGACTTCAACAACGGCTGCGAGGAACTGGTGCTTTCACAAATGGGAGGCTTGACCCTGGTGCTTCAGTGACGCGCACCAGGGTCTGTACATGGTCAGTATGAAAGCAAGGTTCGCAGAGACGCCACGTGCGACGCACAGAGCCTGCAGAGCACACAGGCCAGGGCTCGTCCCCGCTGTGTGCCTGCCGTTAAACGGGAGGCTCGAAAGTGATCCAATATTCAAACTTCTTTTACATCCAAACGCTACATTTCCGGACACAGGTTTCTTATCAAGTCTACTAAGTCCCCTCTACAACACTAGAATCCTATAATAGCAATAGTGAAGCATCCTGTGCACAGAAGAATTTGTGCCATCGTGACAGAAATCCAGGATTCCAGTGCAGTCTGTTATTGTTTGTGAAATAGTGTGCAGTATACTACAGGTGCCGGCCATTGTGGCCGAGCGGTTCTAGGCACTTCATTCTGGGACCGCGCGACCGCTACGGTCGCAGGTTCGAATCCTGCCTCGGGCATGGATGTGTGTGATGTCCTTATGTTAGTTAGGTTTACGTAGTTCTAAGTTCTAAGGGACTGATGACCTCAGATGTTAAGTCCCATAGTGCTCAGAGCCATTTGAACCATTTGAAAACTGGTAAATGTAAATTACCCACGGCATTCTTCTGTGGGATATCCCACGGGGTGGGTTCACCTGCCTGTCAGAAAGGGTGTTCTCTCTCCTCGCACATTGTCCCCTTTTCTTGCAGATATGTGACAGGACTGTCGTGTGTATTTGTAGAATGTAGATGAGTGTAGTGGACGCATGTACAGTTTAGTGTTATGTGCGTGATGTATGATGTTGACAACGGCCAAGCACTGGTAGTGACAATGTGGTCCAGTTTCAAGTTCGAACCGACTCGACGCTAGTGCAGTCGTGCGTTAGCGACCTCGCCCACGGAGGCGGGTAGGCGGGTTGTGTACTGTTGTGGAAGGCTCGCGTGAGTAACACCCCTTTGATGACCAATCACTTCAAATCGGAGAAAAATTATAACTTTTATAATTACGCTGTCTATTGAGAATTGTGGGATAGCGGAATATATTTACGACGTACTTCATATGCAGCCGTAGTTCGCAGGTTCCTCTTTCAAATGTCTCTCTATTGTTTTATTCACGTATGTATGTAATTATACTAGAGTTACCATATAATGATCGATATTATCGATATTCTAGATTTTGCTGAAGATTTAACTTCGTAACAGTTTTCAATTTAATAATATCGTGAAAGGTATACCCAAAACTGGCAATAATGCTTCTCAAATTATTTGTGTATGTCACCGGCAATAAAGACTTCTATTTTACTGTTATACTTTGCATTGTGGGAAACGACTACCCGTCGCAAAGGGCCAGATGATTTCTGCTATTAAGAAACTATTTAATTGGATATGTTTGTGAGAATTTCTGCAGCAAGAACATATTTTATTTGCCGGCGTGCAAGAGGAAATAAAACTGTCTGCTTAGAAGAAGAAGAAGGCTACTAACTTTACCAAACGCGCCTTTTTCCTCACGCCAGTTTCATACGATCTAGTAACGTCTTTAGTTTCTAGTTTCCTTATTATGAGAGCGCAGAAATTGCGTGAATGTGAATTTGGATTATACGGAAGTGAATGACGGAGACTTGTTTATTCCATTGTACTGAGGGTACAGCAACATGCATTGGCTGTATATCGGGTCTTGAGCAGACTAATCTTCCAGGCGCCTAGGTCATCGATGAACCGCGTATGGTGTTCCTAAGAAGAAGTTTAAATCTGTTGGAGTTGAATAAAATTAATAATGCTGACTAAATAAACAGTGTTAGATGTTACCGTTGGTTTCTTTCGGAAAAAGTGTTTTTAGGCACGAAGGTATAAGAAATGATGACAAAATCGTACTTGTTGTTAGGTCTCACACATATTCGAATACAGAGTAATATTGATAGAAATTTAAAAATTGATAGCGTTATTCGGGTATAAAAGCGTAATACGAAGACGGATATATTTTTACACCTCTATAATTGTTTTAAAATAAACATTACTTTGCGTATCCCAAATAACACGACCAATCCAGCGGATTTTATCCTTACATGGCCTCACGTGTTCCTGGTTGCATCTTACAAAGGCTGGGATTGAATTTGGTGTTTTCGCTGTTCTTTTGTGTGAAACCGAAAAGAAACATATCTAATGACTCTGTAGAACAATACACGTTTACATCGAGCAAAGGGCCAGTAAGCGTCTAGTTGGCTGCAGACGAAAGAGTGATACATACTTTTGGAAATAAAGAAAAAAGAGTGCGTAATGCATGAGAAACGACAAGTACCACGCACTGTCCAGAAGTGTTAAGCAGATGCCTACATCTGATACTTTCAAACTATCACAAGTAGCACATCGGTTCCGTAACAATATGTAGCATAGCTTTTCCTAGATGCTCATGTATGCTAACACTGCTCGCTGCTGTTGTTACCGGTCCAGTATCCGGTTGCAGGGGGGGACGGAGATGATGGGAAGGTTTTTCTCAAAGCCTACATGGCGAGCTTACAAGGTGGCTAATTTACTCATGACGGCCAGTGTTTCCAACATTGGTTCTTAGTGTTCTGTCCGGGAGCACCATCTCACGGAATCTCTGCAGCAGATGCGGGAAACGGCCGATGAGAATGCGTACATTCTGCTCCTGACTCTGACTGGTTGAGAGACCTGTAGGTTAAATAATTTCGTGGAACGGTTTCGAGCTCGCGAAATCGAGGAGTCACCGGCAGACCTAATGCGTTGAAGATGGCAAATCGTGGGCCCTCTGGGCCGAAGTCTGTGTTTTAAACTACTCTGGAGTCAGTAGTAGGCCTTCGTGATCACCGAGGTTACTCTTTCGTCGTTAGCTGGCTGGGGGGGGGGGGGTGTTGTTTAAAAGTGACGAACTTGGCCACGGTTAATTATGTCGATAAATTATATTTGTTACCGCGCAGTTTGTGTGTGGAGGTTTGGTGACACTTTGTTGTGAGGAGACTATCGACGGGAGTTGTTAGGTGCCTATTGGAAGCGTCCTTTGGGCTGTTAGCGGTCATCATGCTACATTCCAATGACCGGTTGTGGGAATATTCATAACAGTACGCGAAAACCTCTTGTATCCGGATGTAATCCGGATTACTGAAAATCGGGGAATTTGTACTAAATGCAAAAGCTCTAATTATTTTTACTGTAGTGTACACACTTTTATTTGACATAAACGTATGCAAGCTTCTTTTGTTTCAAACTGTTGTGGCGTTTGAGATCAGCACCAGTGCTTAGAAGCTTCATTGACAACAGTTCGGCTGGAGTTGTTTCCGGCTGACATTCTAGGTAAACCATTAGTCTTCCCAGCGGTGCCGTCGCCTCCGCACGAGGCATTTTTTCTTCCTTTGAAACGCCACTTTTGTTGTCCACTTTAGCATCACTGCACTTCTGCGTACTGCAGCAGGTGGCAACAAAAATTTCTCATCGTTCCTCATACCGTAACCAGCGTCACTGTCACTCTACAACCAGGCGCCTACGTCACTGTCGTCTACATCCGAACGAAGAGGAATGTTTGCTAACATTTCAAACGATTCAGAGGTGTTGAAAATTGCAAAAACTTGAGCTGTGAAATCACAAATAGCAGGTCCTATTGTTTCCCGTGGCATCAAAATCGATAGCTCAGAAACTTGATCCCAAGAATATACAACCATAAAAATCACATCTTTGATATTTACCGATTTCTATACAGAATCACCAACTTCTCCCTCGTCTTCAGTTAATTTACCCATTAGCTGCCTCTCGTATACACGTCTGATGTTCTCCAGTACCCCTTGATCCATCGGTTGTAGAAGAGGCGTTACGTTAGGAGGGCAGAACTTAACTCTGACGCCCCTACTGGCGATCTGCTCCACTCTCGCAGGTGACGGTGCATTGTCAATATGCCCCGGGCATGGATGTATGTGATGTCCCTAGGTTTAAGTAGTTCTAATTTCTAGGGGACTGATGACCTCAGAAGTTAAGTCCCATAGTGCTCAGAGCCAATTGTACCATTTTGAACCCATGAAGCAGCAGGTCGCGACATTTGTCTCGCGCCCCGCACGCTGCCTCTGGCTGCAGCCGCTAAGTGGGACTTCGGAAGCCCCGAAACTGTGACGAAAGAAAAGTTTCGAATACTAGAAATAAGACGATCCATAGCGACATTCATATACTCAACGCAAGAAAAATTTTTGTTTCCTGGGAATTATACCTGGTTCTGCTGGTCTGGTAGATGATAAATTGCTATCCTATACCCAGAGAGTAACTTTAGTTTTCATAATTTGACAAATTTGTTTTATTTTTACTTTCTTCCTGTCAACGCAGTCGTCGGTTAACCTACGGGAGGGGAGTCGCGCGCCCCATCTCTCTGTGAATCTTGTAAACTTTGTTCAGCGTGTTGCCGTACTTTAACTGTGTATCGTATGTTTCCGAGGCGGAGATTGGAAACTATCTCATCACTTGCCCAGACGAGAGTGAAAAAACGGCCTCAAACTTTACACAGGCTGGACCGTGTACAAGAACAACGGTTGCTCATCTACCGCACGGATTCAGTGCTGGTCTTCCTCACCTCCCTGTCTCGCAAGTTGGCTCGCTTCGCTTTAAGCTATGGGGGTTGGACAAAAATATGGAAACATAGCGAGAAGTGCACGCTTGAACATAAATGCAGACGCTAGCCAAGCCTGCAGGCTGTGCTGTTGTATTTGAGCTCAACTGCACCTGAACAGTGTTCTGCGTCGTTGTTAGTGCAATACGCCGGAGCTGAATGAATTAGAGCACGTAAATATCGTTGGTGCTCGTGTGGTGGGTGCTTCCATGACAAAGGGAGCCGAAGTGACTGCTGTTTCAAGAGGCTCCCTAAAGAAAAGGAAAGTGGAAAAACATCAGCTGCTAAGTCACAACTCGGACGAAAATGTGTGTTGAACCATCGTGACAGACAGTCATTGAAGAGGATTGTGACGAAAAATAACAGGACGACAGCTGAAAATGTCATTGCAGAAGTGAGTGTCGCACTCGAGAGCCCTGTTAGTACCGTAGCAAGACCGAGCGAGCTCCATAAGCAGGGAATTGCAGGGCGTGATGGAATCCCAAACCCACTCATCGCTGGTGCAAAATCCCGTAACAGGAAAACGTCGTGCCGAAGCTGTGAAACCTCGCCTGTAGAGCAGTAGAAGAAAGTCATTTAATCGGATGAGCCTTCTTTCACGTTTCCAGCTTCTGGCGGAATTTACGTTCCAGGAATGAAACATGGCAGGAGTTTTGTGATGATATGCGCCGCCACGTCGCGGTATTCGCTGGGCCCTGTAGTTACTTTGCAAGGTCGCATTACCGCTAAGGATTAATGGCTAATCAGTTCGGTCCCGAGGTAGTGTGTTTCTTATCCAATGGTGACGTTGTGTTTCAAGGCGACAGGGCCCCCGATCACACAGCTCGCATCGTCCAGGAATGGTTTTGTGAGCGTCGCATCTTCCCTGGACACCAAAATTAGCAGACTGGATATTATTTAGCCTTTGTGGTCTACTTTGGAGAGAAGGATGCTTGATCGCTATCTACCGCCGTCATCGACATCTGAAGTGCCACTATTTTGCAGGAATAATAGTATAAGATTCTCTTGAAAACCACACGGGACTTGTATTTATCCATTCCGAGACGACCGAAGGCCGTATTACGCATGGTAATGTGTCGCTTTTTTGGTGTTAACAATTTTTGTCCAAACCCTTTGTACTATAGTAGAGTCGCCGAAAGAAATCCGTGAACCTTGGAGCGCGGTTACCAGTTTCCAGCAGCGAAGCACAATCGGCTGCCGGCCAAAATAATAGCCGCCCATAGAGCTGCACCGAGGCGTATAGACGTACACAAAATCGAGTTACGCGATTGGCTGGCGAAGCAGCCGCGCACAGCCCGCAGCATCTGTCAGGGATCTTCTTTCACCGACTCTACTACAGTAGTTGCAAGAAATCCATTTGACACACACACACACACAAGCGCATGAGTGGTCTCGATATCGAAGAGACTTTAGGTCGAGAGCATTAGAGGAAGATTACTAGCTTTGTTCTTATAGGTCTCTCTCTCTCTCTCTCTCTCTCTCTCTCTCTCTCTCTCTCTCTCACACACACACACACACACACACACACACACACACGCACACGCACACACACGCACACTGGTCGAACTCTTGTAAAACATTATACCTTTTTACGATCAAAATCGTGCGGGAAAACCATGACTCGTTAAAGTTTTCAAGCTGTTTGAAGAATAATATTACATGCTTTCCGGCGTGGAAACGCCATTTAATAGGTTGCGAATTTTAAGTGTTGATGATTGCGCGGATAAAAGGGACAGCTTCTTCAGAACGCGGATTGAATTACTGGCCGACACGCAACAGTGGCGCTCGAGAGGCGAGGGGAATAACGCGCCTTCCGCCTGCCGGCCAGTGGCTGGTGGAACCCGGCGGGCGGCTGTGCGGAACGCATCCCGTCGCGTCGTGTCCGAGGAGGGAATCTCTGAGGGCGCGCTCCGTCGCCGCCTTCACAGCCACCAGCGGGGTCGCTGACCTTCACCTGCAATCAATACACAGCGGGGCTGCGGGGTGCGGACAGCCACTGCTGACCTACATTTCTCAACCGCGCGCACACCAACCCTCGCCTGGCCGTCTTTTCACAGCAGCCGAGCATATCTTTTACTGTGTTGTTGCGGTGATCTTCAGCTCGAAGCTGATTTGGCGGTCCTCTCCTCGTCAGTCTATCCTACGCAAGACACTTTATCAGCGCGCAACTTCTGCATCCTACATCCATGACAACCTGCTTGCTGTAATCGAACCTTGATATCCCTCCGTAACTCTCCCCCCCCCCCTACCCCCCTACCCCCCCCCCCCCCCCCGAATCCCACCTCCCAGTAACTCACGCACACACACACACACACACACACACACACACACACACACACATTCCATCACCAAACTGGCTCACATTGGACCCTCCTCAGTTCGATTCAGAACATCCTCATCAATTATTCGATGTACCCAGCTGATCTTCAGCGTTCTTTGCAGTACCACATTCCAAAATGTTCTCTTCTTGTCTCAACTGCTTATGGTCCACGTTTCACTTCCGTATAAGGTTACATTCCTGACGAATACCTTCAGAAAAGACTGTCTCATACTATTTTAACAAATTTCTCTAATTGTGAACGCTTTTCTTGTTATTGCCAGTCTGCACTTGATATACTCTTTACTTCGGCCATCATAAGTTAGTTTGTTGCCCAAATAGCAGAACTCGACTACTTTTAGTTTCTCCTTTCCTAGCACTCTCATAATCAACTACTGTAATGCAACTGTATTCCATTATTTCTGTTGTACTTCGGTTGATGCTCGTCTTACAACCTCTTTTCAAAGAACTATCTACTTCGTTTAATTACTCTTCTAGATACTTCACCGTGTTTGACAGAATTACACTGTCATCGTTAAACTTCAAAGCCTTTATTTATTTTTCCGGAACTTTAATTCCTTTTCCAAAAACTTGTATTCCAACAACTGTAAATGAATCAATAGGGGATGGTCCTTGCAATTAGTCGCGTTGCTAATATAATATGAAATACAACGTGGGATAGTATTCGCGTTGAAGAAAGTCAAAGCGTTTGCTTCAGCTCTCTTCGATAGCCAACTAATTCCTATGACGAAGTTTCCTGTTTGCCCCAGAAGCCGACGGAGTCGTAGCCTTACACGACGAAATTCATATCTCATTATGAAAAAAGTGAGAATGGTTTTCTGTGTCGCCGGCCGGGGTGGCCGAGCGGTTCTAAGTGCTACCGTCTGGAACCCCGTCACCGCTACGGTCGCAAGTTCGAATCCTGCCTCGGTCATGGATGTGTGTGACGTCCTTAGGTTAGTTAGGTTTAAGTAGTTCTAAGTTCTAGGGGACTGATGACCTCAGCAGTTAAGTCCCATAGTGCTCAGAGCCATTTGAACTATTTTTTTTTCTGTGTCGCCATCGTCCACACTCCCCCTCTCCCCTCCTAATCACTCTTGACTGATGTCGGGCTGTTACTCTCGAAAAGGCCAGCGCCTTTTCTTTTCCCCATTCTTATCGAAGTGAGTTAATGTTAAGTCTCGAATGACCCAGGAATGGGACGGAACGCGTAATCTGCTACAGAGGAAAAACTTTATCTCAATTTTCTCCCTCTTCATGATTATTGTTGAGATATGCACAGTTCTGGTAGAAAGAATATTATGTTCTTCGCTGTTTTAAGGAGTCTGTGATTCACAGTTTGTAAATATTTTTAAACATCATAATTTGCACAATAGCTGTCTGTTACATTCATATTTAAAAAAATCTGTCAGACAACAGAATATCCTCAGCAAAAACGATACCGGTCACAGGACATGTGTCGAATCGTGACAACTTGTATCTAGATCAATCCTAAGACCAACACACAAAAATCGTGGACTACAGGAAAGGAACCGACACTCACAAACTTGTCAGGAGTTGACACTGGTTCTGTAACTGATGTCGTTTTATATCTGAGGATAGTTTGTTGGTGAACCGAAACTGGTTGTTTTTAATAAAAATTAAGATAAAAAACTCCATTCTTATTTAGTTGTCGAAGATACAAGTGAACGTATGTCTCTTACCTAATATTTCGTTTCACAAATAAAGGCTTGGTTCCGAAAGATAAAACTGCAGCTGTAGTCACAGTATTAGAAGGTATTTAACGATATCTAATAAAACTATTGTGTTGATGTCAGGAGCAAAATAAGAGAGCGGTAGTTGTTTTTGGTTGCTAAGACATTCACAGATCAATAAAACAGCCGATTCCTTCTTAAAATTATAAATAAATATTTTATGTGGTTTAAGTCGATACCATTTTTATTAGTTCCTCTATTGTACTTATTTTAAAAAGGTTACCGTTCTTTGATCAGCGGTCGCTTGAAGACGAATCGTTCCCGTGGAAAGACTGAGGAAATGCGAAATCATAATGTTTTGACCATCTCGCGAATACCGATGCCAACGATGTGTGGCGTTAGAAAATCTGTGAGCAGAACGTGACACGGAAGATGTGTCACACGCCAGTGGAAATTGGAACATTAATTCGTAAACAAACGAGGAGGACAGAACTGTATGCCACAGAAGTAACCGTAGCCGGTTGTCTGACGAAGATCGTGAGTTAGTGACCTCTTTGCCTTTTCGTCACCGGAATTATCGCTTGTCATCTGACAGCTTTGTACAGTGGCTGTAAACTATAGATCAGCTATGGAAGAAACTGTATGTTAAGTAGGTAATAATCGGACAATCGATTGAAGTCGTGGCATGTTGAAAGGCAAAGATTTTATTGATGTAAGACCTCGCGGCTTTGTCTTTCGATCTGGGAATGCACTACTACTAGACGAAGATCTTCAGGGAGGCTGGAACAGTCCCCGTGTTTCATCGTTGACCAACCACGATTAAGCTATCAATAGATTCATTACATATGTCTACGACGAGGTAGCTTTGTCATTGTATAGATACAACAGGTGTTTGCTGATTACGCATGAGCAGTGGTGCGAACGCGTCTGATGGGAATGTTACAGCCAACAAATATGTGCACTTACTGTTAGCGTATTCGTAAGAATCCTGAGCTGTTATTATGTCCAGCGGGTTCCCAGACCAAGTAGAGTGGCTCATAAATAACTGCAGGCACATCAGCTCTTGTCGTCTGCAGTTGCTAGCCAAATTCATTCTCGACACTCTCATTCGCTTTCTGGGTAGCCTAAACAAATGTATACTTTGACCTTTACTACGCGCATTCCCTAGAAATTAATATGAAAACTGTACACAATCCCCTGGTCCGTAATACAAGAACCATCACGTGCTAAACTTTACCGGGACCCGTCCATGTGCTGTTCTTGTTCGCGATATATTTGTAGAACGGATGTCGGCGACGTCCCCGTGTCAAGTTGGAGACGACCATTGGGCTGATGATACCTGGTAACTAATGAACATATCTTAACTAAATACTTCTTCTAGCCGTGGATATCCAAGTTAATCGTGTTTTGTGAACGACTTCTCCTGTATATTTATTCTTTTATTGATATATTCAGCACTTTTGTGATGTCTGTATTGAATGACTATTAATGACATCGTATCAAGTGTTGGAAGATATCAATTTTGTTGCGAGTTCGCGAAGCCAACGAATGAGGAAGTGAAGTCTTGGTTGAGAGGGTAGGCTGATATGTACCGTAGCGGGAGGTCTCAGCTTGGAAAAGTGATAATCTTATTTTCCATTATTTTCTGTTTACTTGCGTCTAGAATACAGCAGTGTAAATATCAATAACAAAAAACACCAAAGTGCGTCAAAAACTTAATAATTACTTATTACTGTGCGTATTTTCCCTTGCAAACAAGATACTTTTTCCGGAAATTCAGTATTTTAATGTTGTTGTTACGGTAAATACTCAATATTTTTGCAGCGGTCGAAACGAATACACCGTTACGTCATTGGTTATACAAATCGGATGTTCCATCACCATAACTTCCCATAACCGCTAGTGGCAGGCATTACCAACATAACCTTCAAGATTAGAATGTAGTCGGCCCCTCGTAAAGTCTTTACATCACGTCGGCAGGAAACGTCTTCTTCAGATTACCATTTGTATCTTCATGTTATGTCGAGACATGATTAATTTATACTCATAAATTATTGTTCTGATAGGAGTATCCTGGCGATTTTAGATTCTCTTATTCTAACTAGGCAATCAACATACGAGGAAAAAACAGTCACGACTTACACGGATCATGAGCACGACAGTAGAGACAAGTTTCAGGAGGGAGATTTTAGACTATGTGGACTAGCAGCAGGGATTATGACAAAAGTAGTTACATTAACCATCCCTGCTAGCATGAAATATTATAATTTACGACCCGTGCGTCTCAGGAAAAGCCATTAAATGTGGGACAGGTATTATAAAAATAATTTGGACGACAGAATAGAGACAGGATCGGAAACTGTACTCTAAAAGGGATTAGTACCATTTATAAAGTAATAGCTCTGTTTTATACACCTACGTCTTTTTATTGTTCTCCAAGGTGTTTGAGTATGCGACGTCTAAGCTTCTGCAGCATCAAATCTTCTCGTAATTAATTTAATCAGTCTTAATGAATTTCAACTAGATCAGCTTAGTTGTGCAGTTCGATACGACGACGACTGTAGACCATTTGCGGGCGCTTCTCTCTAATGGCGGAACAGAACTCTCTACGGAAGCGAAAATATGAGAAGGTAGGCAGAGATGCACATTTAATCATTTTATGTGACTTTACGTAATTTCACATCGAGGTTATTCATAGAATATGTGCTTAATATTTTGTTAAAAACTTGATAGTTTCTACCAACTATGGAAGGCGACAAAATACGAGATGTTACGGAGTGGAAGCGGGAGAGAAAGAGGAACGAAATGAAACACAAATAATAAAAACTAGAAAAAAAGTGACGTGACTAATTGAGAAATGGAGAGATCAAGAAACTTAAATGGGAAAAGGCGGAAGCATGGGCTTTACTGTTTGACGGAGAGGGAAACTGTCCACACCCGTCAACTTTTGCGTAAACATTATGAGAATGTGTTTCAGCTTCGTCATAAAAGCAAGAGGGCGTTTAATTGTGCACAGAGTGCAGGGTAGCTTGTTCCGCGACAGCGCCGCCTCTACGTGCGGGCCGGAAGCCGGTGCTGTGCGGCAGGGGAATGTCATTCATCGGAGCAGCCGGCGCCTGCCGCCGTGCCTCGTTTACTCAGGATCACGGGTTAATGCGAACGCCTGTGGTGCGCCTTACTGCACACAATATAAGCACGTCGCTAAGTTTCGTCATGCAGACTACTACGCAGAAAAGATCTAGCCTCATCTGTTATTATTACTTACTTCCATTCATGTCAGTGCCTTAAAGCCTTCGGTGATGCCCTGTGTGATCGAGTTTCAACGCCGATTAAAATTGGTCTGTTCAAATCGCCTTTCCCTTGGTATTGTAATGTGAAAGAACTCTTTAGTTAAGTATGGAGTATGGTGTGCCTTTACGTCCGTGCCCTTTTAATGTGAGCAAATAACAAAAAATGGGCTGAACTGATCACAGACGCCTGAGTTACATAGTAAATCCTTATTAGCTTTTGACGAAAGTAAACGAACTTGGCTTAAATTTCACCTTTAAAGTAATTTTTCTTCACATTTTAATGTTTCCCTCTCACCATAGTGCACCGTCAGCAACCGGTACTTTCAAGATAACACCTCGCGAATGATGTGTCTCAGTGTTTAAGACACTGGATTTGCATTCGCCTGGCGCGGCCATTAAAATTTAGGTTTTCTGTGTTTGCTTAAATCGCTTAACGCCAATGCTGCTACGGTTCCTTTGAAAACGACGCTGCCGATTTGCTTCTGTATCCTTGTCCAAACAGAACTTGCTCAGCCTGTAGTGAGTCGGTCGTGGTCGGGACAGCACACACTAACACTTCTACCTTCTTGTAACAGCTTATCTCTGAAAATACCGCCTTCTGCGTGTGACAGCTATTACTAGTGTCTGTACGGGTTATACCACTCAGTCAGAGGAAGATATTGATACTGTATTAATAACGACGAGAAGTGATATACTTCAGCAAAACGATAACATCTGTCCTCTCACTTACCTCACTCAGAGCAAGTTAGAAGCTCCAGTTGTGTGTGTACTATGCGCAGGCTGTTAAGAAAGTTTTGGAATTTGATGCTGCTGGTACACGAGGGTTGAAACTTAAATAGTGGCAACTATTTATTCACAACCGATACAAAAGAGTTACATGTTTGGATCTGTTACTGTCCTTCTAAGTAGTCACCAGCGTTGTGTACAACCCGTTGCCAGCAATGTGGAAGGCATACTATACCGTTAGAAGAGCCTGTTCTGTTGATGGTGCGATTGGTGCGGTCTACTGCCTGTCGAATCTCTGGACCAGTTCTGAAGCGAATGCCACGAAGTGGTTCCTTCATCTTAGGAATCAAATCAAAGTCACAAGCCCAGGGACTATGATGGTCTTCCCAGTCCCATCGACCGAACAGAGCAGCCACAGCTTGCGCTATATGCGCCCGCGTATTGTCGTGCAAAATGATGGGTGGGTTGCGCAGAAAGTGTCGCCACTTCTTTCGCAAAGCTGATCGCAGGTGATGCTACAAAAACGAACAGTAATAATGTGCATTGGCAGTCTGCCGTGGAGGAACGTGATGCGTTTGGATAACGAGGATCACCATAACTTTAGACCGCTCCATTCGCACCATCAACAGAACAGGCTCTGCTAACGGTATACTACGCCTTCCACATCGCTGGCAACGGGTTCTACACAACGCTGGTGACTACTTTGAAGGACGGTAACAGGTGCAAACATGTAACTCTTTTGTATCTGATGTGAATAAATAGTTGCCACTATTGAAGTTCCAACCCTCGTAGGTCCACAGATACGCTTTGATCTTAATCTTGAGCGAATATACCAATTTCTCCATAAGCGGTTTTGGACCACAGTGTTTCTCGGCCACTGGCGGTGGATCAGTTGATTCTCGTAACTATCTCCAGAGACTGGATTTGACTGCCAGCATCGCTCTGCGAGTTCCATGAGATTCAGTCGCTAGAGCACTTATGTTCAGACCTGCATGTTTTCTGCGCTGAACGAACTGCTGAACGGCTGTGCGAGCGGATTGATACAGACCCTCCAGACTCTGCATGCCTCTCCGCCAATACGCGCGCTTGGAACACTATACTATTATATACCGTTTACACTGCCGTTAAGTCGTTCGTTGGTCGTAACTTGGGCCTTACTCGTCGGTCGCAACCTGTTAACAGGGTACGGAAAAGTGACGTGACATTTAAAGAGATAGAGGAGTCGTAGTACCTTGCACTATCCTAGGTGTCCACATTAAAGAGAAGAAACTGTCCTGTGTATGTGCCACAGTCTGTAAAAGAAACCCAATTGGCAAATCGGATGTATTTATGCAAAAAGAAGCAGAATAAGCGCTAAAAACAGCAGCACCAAGGTGCACGAAGTTGGTGGCGCAAGGCGACACCTAGAATGGAACGTGGACCGTTGGCGTCGCGTTTTATTATTTATTTTTCCCAGAAGGATGCAGCAATTGTTTGATGCTCGAATGCCGTTGTGTTGAGGCGGTCGGGTAGGAGCCCACATCTGAGGCGTGCCGTCCCGCCAGTTCATCTGGGAGGCGGCTCAGTCGTGTTTTGGCTGAGTGTCATGTGTGGATGTCGGACGCATGCGTAATTTTAGGACAGTGCAGTGGAGTATCTTCGACCC
Organism: Schistocerca gregaria; assembly: GCF_023897955.1. Taxonomy (NCBI): domain Eukaryota; kingdom Metazoa; phylum Arthropoda; class Insecta; order Orthoptera; family Acrididae; genus Schistocerca; species Schistocerca gregaria. The sequence goes on from NC_064924.1 coordinate 521,108,989, forward strand.
TATTCTGCAGCCCAGCTGGCAACATTTCGGAAGTGGGTTCGTATTCTGAGAAAATAACCTACGAGGACACCATGTCCATCTCGTAAACAACTTCCTGTAACAGATTGGATTCGGCCGAATGGACTGGCGTGCGGTGTCTGCCGACACGAACCTTGTTCAACATAATTGCGACCAGTTGAAACTTACAGTGTGTTATTGTAGGAATTAATAGTGAATTCAGACGAGAGGAAGACATCGTCTATCAGAAGTTGGGTCACTCAAAATAGTCCGAGAACCTATTCTCAGAGACAGGTCAGCGTTGTCATCCACTAGTTATCGAGACCACATCGTGTTAACATGAAAAAAAAGTACACTTCGCGTATACAAAGGCGGTTGGATGGCAGGTGCACCATGAAAGCAACATGGATGTGTACAGCTGAAAACCGTAAAATGTGGAACACTCTAGAGGAGGCTTTCATCCAGCAGTAGATATAAAATGACGGACGACACGATGACGATGAACACTGAACGAAGTGAGTTTTACAACACTGAACGCCGACTTGCCTTTCCAATTTCGTACAGGTGCGGTTGTGTTCTGGCAGCACGTTTCACCGCCCACTTCATTATCATTTAGTGACGCTTACGTCGTCATAAACGTAACGTTACTCTCGACAGGCACTCACTTGCTCGCGCACTAGACGAACGTAATCTCCCATCTTTGAATAACCCATACTGCATAACTACTTCGCTGCGTGAGTATGATGTGTAGGTGTTAGATGGAGAAGCTACACTTTTTCTTCCTTCGGGCTTAAAAGAGGCGCTGAGACGCTGCACGGGGGTCCTGTTGGTCACTCTGGGTGCAGGTGCGGGCCGGCTCGTGTCGAGTGATCTCTTCCCCGCGGTCGAGTGCGTAGGCGCCGTACCCGCGTGACACAGCCTCCCCATTCCTCACCCCAAACATTCCTGGCGCGTTGCCCTGCGGGCCTGCTGGCGTCCGACCAACCTGCGTCGCGACGCCGTGGCAGCCAGCATCCGGGGGGGGGGGGGGGGGGGGGGGGGAGAGAGTTGGCCATAACGCCGTCGAGCAACGTCGCCGCACTGTGACCAGGCGGAATTGCAAGTAATTGCTGGTGACTGTCCTGCCATCAGTGCATCGGTGTATGTTCGTACTGAGTAGCCGGTTTGCAAGGAATAAAAGCTAGTGGCGGGTTACAATAAACAACACTGGATTGCGTAATAACAGACTAAAATCTGTGAGTCATCCCGAAGGCGAGCGATATTTTAATAATGTTCGTTTGTACTGGTTTTAAATTTTAGAGATGTTTTTAGATATTCTTCCTTTTCTTCCGTACAGAGTTTATATTGACATTTTGAACTGATAAAGAGTAGTGGGTGGCATATGCCCCTCCTGAGACTTTGCGGTCGCAGCCTGACTATCACTGTGCTGGCTGCTTGACTGAAGTTTTAAGTGGTTTTCCTCTCTGTCTCGTAATTGTAGGAGTTGCCGTCATCTTGTTTGTTCGGATCTGGCAAAAATCGGCGAAGAAACCTACAGCGGCAGACGCATGGCCGGCTTATGATTTGTATTAAGATATTTCCATTTACACTGAAGCGCTAAAGAAACGTATTCAAATACAGAGATAGGCAAACAGGCAGAATACGGCGCTACGGTCGGCAACGCCTATGTAGGACAACAAGTGTTCAAGTGGCTCTGAGCACTATGGGACTTAACATCTTAGGTCATCAGTCTCCTAGAACTTAGAACTACTTAGACCTAACTAACCTAAGGACATCACACACATCCATGCCCGAGGCAGGATTCGAACCTGCGACCGTAGCAGTCCCGCGGTTCCGGACTGCAGCGCCTAGAACCTCACGTCCACCGCGGCCGGCAGACAACAAGTGTCTGGCGCAGTTGTTAGATCGGTTACTGCTGCTACAATGGCAGGTTATCGAGATTTGAGTCAGTCTGAACATCATGTTGATGACTGGAAACATGTTGCCTGTTCGGACGAGTCTCGTTTCAAATTGTATCGAGCGGATGGACGTGTACTGGTATAGAGACAACCTCATGAATCCATGGACACTGCAAGTCAGTAGGTGACTGTTCAAACTGGTGGAGGCTGTGTGGTGTTGTGAGGCGTTTGCAGCTGGAGTGACATGGGACGCCTTATACGTCTAGTACTATTCTGACAGGTGACACGTACGTAACCCGCCTGCATCCATTCATGCCCATTGTACATTCCGACGGACTTGGGCAATTCCAGCAAGACAATGCGACACCCCATACGTCCAGAATTGCTACAGAGTGGCTCCAGGAACCCTCTTCTGAGTTTATACACTTCTGCTGGCAACGAAACTCCCCAGACATGAAAATTATTGAGTATATCTGGTACTCTTACAGATTTATGGACAATCCTGCAGGGTTCATGGTGTCGAATCCCTCCAGCACTACTTCAGAGATTAGTTGAGCACATGCCACGTCGTGTTGCGGCACTTCTGAGTTCTCGCGGGGTCCTTACATGACGTTAGGCAGATGTACCAGGCTCTTTGGCTCTTCAGTGTATATATAGAGCATGTCGCAGCGTTCACAGTTCTCTCCTGAATGCCGGTTGCAAAGCATAATTTCTTCCCAGCATCGCCTTCGTCTAGATATTCTATACATAAATGTCTAGCCCATTGTTGCCCAGTGACCATTGTGTGGTAAAATCTCTCACTGACTTGACTTCACTTCGCAAAGGACAAATAGTCACCGAAATTATTGGTATCTCTAAATTCTATTTGTGGTCATTGCGAATTGTTAACATCGTATGGACTCATTGAGCTTAAAACAGATTTTCTTAGAGAATTTACGCCAATTTACTAGAAGAGCAAACTCCAGTTCTGGAACAGTTGAAAAGTCTGCGGGCTGTGCTACAACGCCTCTTCCAAGCGAGTCATCGTCAGGTTCAATAAAAGGACATTCTGGCGAAAGTATACAAATGATACCCTCACCGTGTAACATGGGGTCCGCCAACTGAATGCTTTAGGACAACCATTGACGATGTCATCTCTGTTCCTTCGAGCCTTCACGAGACCGTTTCGGATGACATGGAGGTCAGGTACGTCCGTCAGTGTTGATATTTTTCCCCTGACATTCACGCATGAATGTTCCCTTCTCCAGACACAATCGCGTCGATTGGTAGCGTGGTACAAAATTGCAGTTGTCAGACATCAAACACTACACTGTTATGTGAGTCCTTAACTAGAAAGTTCCTCTGCCCATTGTTTTCGCCTTGTCAGAGCGATACACATCCATAGGTCAACGTGCGTAGAGACCCCTTTCAAGAAGGAGCTTGCAGACTTTATTATTATTTTTTTTTAACAATTTCTGCTATGACTCTTCAACCATTTAACAGAGGCCCTGATTTGATATCGACATACCAGAGCAGTGATTAGGCTAGTTGCTATTTTTCGTAGGTAGTAATTATCTCTTTGTGTGGATACGCACACCACACGACATCCAGTTTGTCCTCTTGGTGTTAACACGCCCACTTTAGCTGTGTTGCCCCACAAGGCTCACAGTGCGTCTTAACTATTCTCAGTGCTGTTCTCTTCACTGTTAAGGACCAGTAGCGAAGCACTGTTTTTTCCATGATACCTTCAACTCAAAGTAGAATCCCGGTTACGTGTGTGTGTGTGTGTGTGTGTGTGTGTGTGTGTGTGTGCGCGCGCGCGCGCGCTTGTACGCGCGCGTGCGTGCGCAGGATGCGTTCACTGCCACATCTCAGACAGACTGCATTCCATCGCGGCGCTGTCGCCTGGTCACGCCTTACAAAACTGCGACACGTAATGGTCCAAGAAGCTGTATCTTTGTGGCTTCTCTAGCGATACCTGAGATAAATTATCTGTAGGAAAAAGGGAACAAGCACATTCTATTAAGGTGCTTTAAAATGTTTTTTGAAACTCGTGATTCGGCCCAACAGCTATATGTCATTTCTGTGTTAAAACTACCAGTTAGAATCAAACAAAAGACCATTCTCGTATATTAAGAACAACATTGGGCCCAATTAAAGCACATACGCCCATACATAATCTAGATATCGGTATAAACGACCGTGTTTGGACGCTTGATCTGTATTTGATATCATCCTTAATGCTTGAGGATAGTCAGTCTGAACGAAACTGATATGTGACTGTGACCTACAGCTGTTGTGCCAAATCATGATTTCTAAGAAAGAACACATTATATTCTTTCTTCTAGATTCATGCCCGACGCAGAAATCACACTATCTTCCGACGCCATTTGGCTCACAGTAACCATTTGCCGTGTATTTAATGAAAGGGTGTAGGGTTCCTTTTCCAGCAAAGACGTATGGTGTTTGTGTTCCGAGAGTGGGAGAGAGTCGGTGTTGGTAGTGTGTGGTTACTGATAGTTTTCCCAGGGTTTTTTCGCCTACCCCTACCTAGTTGTCGAAAATCCGAAAAATATATGTGGAGAAGTGGTGAGGAGTTATAATAGTTTATCCGCTGAATGGCAACTATGAAAGACTACTTCGCCTTCTGGAAAGCAGGGACATAACAATTCCGACTGCTCTAAAAAGATTAAATGGACACACTCCATTTCACCTCAGATGTATTGAGAAAGGTTGCCATTGTTTACGGAATTGAAAGCGAATCTGCTGGAATTTTGTGTCGTGTTCCGCTTTCCAGACTTATGAAAGTGTGTTTACGTTTATGTAAGTAATTATGAGTAGCAGCGAAAAGAACGTTAGTCTACTAATTCTCTGTTACTCGCGGGAAATTCGTGTTATTTTACAACATGCGGCGGTAGATGGGGTGCTTCGGTTGACAGCTGCATTATTCTTGCAGAGTAAGCATCTTCTAGCGTTACGTTGGGATATCTGTGAAACTGATGCTCCCATTACGGTGTTGTCACCTAGTCTGTGTCCGCCTCCGTAGCGCAGCAGTAGTGTTACCGCCTACGCAAGGCGGCCCGGGTTCGATTTCCAGCAGGGGACTGGGTGTTGTGTGATTCTCATCACTGACACGCAAGTCGCCGAAGTGGCGTCAAATAAACGGATAGTTTTGTGCATTACATATCCTGTTGACAGAATTGTACTTATTTCTTAATAACGCAGGGAATGTTAAAGACATTCCTCTCTCAGCTCTCTCGTTTCCCCCAATAAATCTGTGTGTGAAGTGATCGGTTAAGAACATAAAATACGTTTAGAATGAACAGTGTATCACTTCCAAGATATTGTACATGTTTAGGAAATGAAAAGCACTATACATAACGTTGCTTATAAAATATCAAATATTAAGTTACTGCGCATATTTAGAAGTATGTAGACTTGAAAATTGTTCCAGTTTGAATGCATCTGAGTGAAGTAGTAGTAAGAATGCAAGGTGATATGCATTCTACTGTTGTACAAATGAAATAATGTATAAAAAGGGAAGTAAGGAAGATGTCTCTGACTATAGACCAATATCAGTAATTCCCACTTTTAGCAAGACATTCGAAAGAATTATCCTGTCTGAGCTAAGTGCCTTTTTTGCCAAACGCAAACTGCTTGTAGACTCACAGCATTGCTTCAGAAAAAAGCTAAGCACAACCACAGCAGCTACACAATTCTTCCATGAAGTGTACCGTCTGTTGGACCAGATTGGAGACTGCAGCTATACTTTTAGGCCTCCAAAATCACTCAGCAATGTAAACCATAGGTTACATCTAAAATAACTGGAGTCGTATCATATCGGGGATCCATCTATGACCGTTTTAGCCGCATACTTACTGAATCGTAAACAATGCCATAATCTTTCAATCCACCAACGAAACATTAATACACGAGTGTACTTCAGTGTTCAATACTTGGTCCCTTTCTCTTCCTATATGTTGCGCATTATTGCACAACCCATTAAATCCCACATAAGAAACTGTGCAGGAGGAAAGAGTAGAAGATAGGTTTATGGAAGAATATGAGCTTGGTAGTGGGAATGAGAGAGGAGAAAGACTAATAGACTTCTGCAATAAATTTCAGCTAGTACGTATCTCTCCTCTTTTAGTTCTTGAATAGAATATTCTCATATTGGCTTGACACAATTATATCACTTGCAGCATTTAGGCTTTCTTATTGACTCCATAGTGCACCCTGAACTTATCCATGTGAGTGGCTCCCTCCATGGTTGTGGATTCCAACCAAAAATCCTAAATACCATTTTTATTTCAGAGTTGCAACAGTTATTTTTAAAGAGTGGTCATTGCAATTATATAGCTCGATCTGTGCATGTGTTACCTTATTGTAAATATATAAAGAGGATAGTTAGTACTCACTGTATAGTGGAGATGCTGCATTGCAGAAAGGCACAACAAAACGACTGTCGGAAATTTAGCTTTTGGCCAACAAGGCCTTTATCAAAAGTAAATAATATACACATATGCACACACTCACGCAAACACAACTCACACGCACGCTACCAGTCTCTGGCAGCCAGAGCCTTTCTGCTACTCAGCATCTCTGCTATAGGGTGAGTGCAACTATCTCATTTTCATGTACTGTTACATTCCATCCTGGAGTTTTCATTGTTAGTTTATTGTGCTGTTTCTGATCACTGAACTGTCATTTTCTGTCACCGTACAGGCAATACTTGATGTGTTTTATGTTTCTTGTTTCAGATTTAATGTTGATGCTCTGCTAGTCAGTCTCACCAGACAACAACCCAGTTTCTTATTGGTATTTTCTGTTGATAAAATCATACACAACTTGTCTCAACCATGGGGAGAAAGAAAATTCAAATCTCACGAATTACAGATGAGCGAAATAGGCAGGTCAGTATTTTACTCTCATTTTGTATATTAGATTTTTTAAGTTGCTTCTTGAAATGCGACCAAGTAAGGTTGTGCTGTGGTTATGACACTTGACTCACATTTAGCAGGAGTGATATTAAAATTCCCATCTGGCCATATTGCTTGTAACTTTCCCTAACTCGCTCAATGTGCATGTCAAATAGTTCTCTAAGGCAAGGATACAGTTGGTTCCTTATTTATTTGTATCAAGCTTAGCTGCTGTGCCATATGTTATGCCACCTACATCTAATCTTAAAAAAAATATTTGTCTAAACTGAGCAGGTAGTAGCTATTTCTTTCAGAAACCCCAATACAACTCCCACAACATACATTTATAGACCTGTGCATACCATTATGAGGAAACCATTCCTGTTCAACTGCAACTGACAGTGAGCTGCTGGATAGCAATTTTATCCACATACTATGTTTCACAAGTTCTCATTTTACTCCACAAGTCTACAATTTCTTTTTTTAGTAATTAAATGTAGATTTAGTGCACACTTTTTTATCTACAAAAAAAATCTATAATAATTACCTGTACAATGTAACGACCAGCACTGTAGTGCTACACTATCGTCACATTTTTTTAAATTCAAAGTGTCCACTAGAGTACTTAAACATTGTCATAGTGCTATTTGTGTAATACTTTGCAATATATTTAATGAATCCCTTCAACAAGGTATCGTCCCAGCAGACTGAAGTATGTTGTTGCAAAACTGCTATTCAAGAAAGGGAATAAAAGTAATGCTTCAATCTACCACTCTATCTCCCTTTCAACATGTTTTTTCAAAGTTCTGGGGAAATTAATGCATAAGAGAATTGTTGAACAAGTGAATGTCCACAAAGAACTTACTTAGCCATTGTCAGTTTGGTTTCCCGACCTCCAAACCAACCAATGTCATATGTTTTCCTTTGCCATTAATGTTTTAGACGTGCTTAACAATGGAATGGCTTTAGTGGGTATATTTTGTGGTCCATCCAAGGCTTTTGACTTTGTGAACCATGAAATCCTCCTTTCGAAAGCAGTCTTTTATGGCTTAAATTACACAGTAGGAAAGTGGCTTCGATTGTACCTAACCGATAGAAAAGACAGGGCACTTAATCGTGGAGATGGTACAATAGCTTCATCTGACTCGAGAAAAGCAAGTACAGGAATGCCACAAGGTTCTGTGCTGCTCCCCTGGCTCTTTCTTATATTTGTTAATGCACCTTCCACTATGTAAAAAAGCTGAAAGCAAATTTAATATATTCTTTTTCATGGATCTCAGAAAGTTCAGGAGGGCATAATATTAAAATGCAATGATCAAAACATACACCAAATATATTCTCCAAAATTTTAAGCATCCACATTGACATGACAATTAATTAAATTTGGCTTGCCCCACTCTGGATTTGAGAAAAGGCTTCGCTCAGAAACTTATGCATTGCATATTATAGCATTAACTGTTGATATTGATGCTGTTAAGGTTGCTTAATTTCATTCATTGTTGTCCTGTGGCATGATATTTTGGGGTAACTGGCCAGTAGCGAAAGAAGTGTTTGTCGCTCAGAAAAGAACAATCCGAATTCTGTGTGGATTTAATAGAAATAATTCATACAGAAATCAAAAAGAAAAAGAATATATTGTCAATGACCTCACAGTATATCCTATGCCTCATGTCCTTTGCAGTCATGAACAAATCCATGTACAAAACCCATAGTGCCTATCATGACCATGATACAAGAACAAAACACACCTTGCACACAGACAGTAAAAACTTGAGTATTTTGCAGAAGGAGTACATTACTCAAACAAATAGGTGTTCGATGGACTCCCATTTGAATAAAGTCTTTCCATTGTAATGCCAAACTTTAAAGAGTAAATTGATGAATATCTACAGAGGAATCTCTTTTTACTCTCTCAGTGAATTTCTATTGTAAACATTTCTCCATTTTAGTTTGGAAATGGTATGCTGTACATCCACTTTTTGTTAGCACCACTTTGTGAATGAATACTATGGCTTACATTATCAATGAAATTTTTATGCTTAGTTTACTGATGTACCTTTAATTTCATCAATTCTATAACTTATAATGTGCAATAGCCATAATGTATGATTTACTCTGTAGTAAGTGTCTCTCTCTCTCTCTCTCTCTCTCTCTCTCTCTCTCTCTCCTAAAAAGACACATAACCTGTCCATATCCATCCGTTCTTTTGTATAGTGGATCAACAGAACAGGTACAAATAAATTTTATGTTACTGCAGGAACATGGTTTCTATCTATAGTGACCATAGCAATTAACTTTTAAAAATTGCAGTATCTCTTCTGCATAAATATCTCCCTCTAAATATATAGCTTCCATGTCATATTGTTGGATGATTATTTCACTGGTAAATATTACACCCATGGTGAATCCAAATTTTTGCTGTGAGAGTATAACAAATGTTGTGTATTTCACAGGTGACATTCAACAAACGCAAATTTGGTGTCATGAAGAAAGCATATGAGCTAAGTGTCTTGTGTGACTGTGAAATAGCTCTGATAATTTTCAGCAGTTCCAACAAACTCTATCAGTATGCAAGCACAGATATGGATAAAGTGCTGCTGAAGTACACAGAATACAATGAGCCACATGAATCTCTTACCAATAAGAATATCATTGAGGTAAGTCAAGTTGCTTTGGAATATTTGATGAAATTGGTAATAAGTGCAAACAGTTAACTATTTGTATACTGAGATGATAAACGTATGTTGGTTTTCTATAGTTGTATTGTACAGTAGTATAAGAGCTATTAAAACTTTAAGTAATTTCGCACAGGAATTCTAATCACATGATATAGCATGGTTTTATGTAATGTTTTAGGCAGTTACTTTTTCCTTCCTTGTTCCATCCTCATTCCATAAATTACTATAAATATTTTTATAGCTGAAACGATGAATGTGCTTTTTGTCATGATAATAAAATTTTAGGGCCAAGGTAAAATGTCTGATGAAATGCATCTGGGCTTTGAATTTTTTCAATTTTTTGACCGTAGCAGTTATTTCAATACATACCTTTTCCTATTTTAGTAGCACCAGTCCACACATAATCATATGATTTTAATACTATTTCTTTTGTAAGACAATAATCATTTACAAGAGGCATTTCAATATTTTGTTGAATGTGTAATCGCCAGGTAAAATCAGAGTTAGGATTAAATAGCAGTAAAAAATGAAAAATCATTTGGCAAGATGAGAATGATGACAGAAAATCCTGCCTCATTTGTAATTAATAGTATGAATATAGCTAACCACTCACCACATACAGGAGACCCTGAGAAGTGGATAGGCACAGATATAAGTGAGAGATGTGGAATGATGGGCCCAATGTAGCCTACAATTTGAAATTATAATAGGATGCCAGATGATGCAACAAATGAACCTAATGTTTCTCTCCTGAAGAAAGAAAGTTCAAAGATAGGTGAAATGGTAGGGTCACCAATTTAGTTATAAATTAAATGAGATGTAAGTTGAGCTAGAACTGGAGGAACAATAATGTGTATGGATTTTGCATTTCGACATAACTGTCATCAATTTAAAACATTTATTCGACACCCACAACTGGCCGTCAAGCCACTTTCATGAAAACAGCGAAATTTTTAAAAGGTTGCATAACCAGTTTCATTGCACTGAGACGTCATTTTCAAATGTAATCACAAACCTGGATTATTAATACAGTTTTCTAGGTTTGTGATTACATTTGAAAATGACGACTCAGTGTGTCAAAACTAGCACATAATCTTTCAAAAATTTCATTGTTTTTGTGACTGTGGCCTGACAACTAGTTGTGGTGTCAAATAAACATTTTAAATGTGGATAGGGTATGGATGAAAGTGTAAAAAATGTTCTGTTTTCTTGAAGATGGTGAGAAGGTGAAACTGTAACCTCCCAATGATAGTTTCGAGTTGAATGAACAGCAAAATATAAATTTGGCAAAATTCAAACTATTGAAACTAATACTTACAGTAGATAGGTAGAAAATGTAAGAACAAATAAGCCCTTTTTGACAGAGGCATTCAAAAAAACGATAAAGAGCAGAAGGCCTAACAGTAATATTGGAAGATAATTTATATTACTTTATTGATAGTCAAAAGAACAGATTGTTAGTAAACATACATGTATAGTGGTAGTTGATTCAAAGTATCATTATAAGCCCTAAGTTGAGTTGCTTCCTTGACTTTGAATGCACTTTTCAGTTCTATCTGTATATGACTGTGGTGTTAGCACTTACCTTGGTGAGCATGTATTAATATCTTGCAGTCCATTATTATCTTTGGTACGGTGACCTGCAGGTTTGGATGCTGCGAACAAAAAAATGCTTTAGCACATGCTTCAGTAGTAAATATGTATGTAACACACCATTTTGTAGTGTTATACTTCTTACAGTAAGTTTCTGTTTCAATTCCTACAGGCTCTTAACAAAAAGGAACATAAGAATGGTACCTGCAGTCCTGATAGTCCTGAACCAGAAGGTGATTATCAGCTGACGCCACGGACTGAAGCTAAATACAGCAAGATAGATGAGGAATTCCAGATGATGATGCAAAGAAACCAGCTTAATGGAGCTAGAGTTAGTAATCATTGTTTTGTTTGTTTATATCATAATGGGCACATTAGTTAATCAAGAAGAAAGTTAATACTATGGGTAATTTCTAAATTTCACTCAAACCCCTTCTGTCGTAGATTATTTTTAACTATTTAGTTCTCTTTGTTTTAGGTTGGAATGAATCAGTCTTACACTTTGCCAGTGTCAGTGCCTGTAAACAGTAGTTATTCAGACTCCTCATTGCTCCAGTCCAGTCCGCAGATGCCACATACCAGTGTCAGCCCTAGACCTTCTTCATCAGAAACAGATACAGGTTGGTGAACATTTCTATTCCTTTTAGTTCTTTTATTCGACAGACTACATCGTAATTGGTTTCAGTGTGGTTTCTCTTACAAGATCACGGGTAACAAATTAAAGACTGTGATATGATTTATTAGAAGTATGTGGATGCTGTAATTTTTCATCTAATTGTTGCTAAATTTCCCATCACCTAGCCTTAATTTCTCATAAATGCTGCACAGGGAGTGAGGGTGCTTCTCAGTATTCATTTCCAAGATTTATGTGTTTTAAGATCACATTCTTTGTTCTGGTCTGCTCCAAGAGTACATAGCAATTGAAAGTTTGCAGTTACAAAGACTGTTTCTTTATTATGTAGAATTTTGATACATGTGATGCACTTTTTAAAATATACTGCTGAATTATTATAAAATAAAACATTTTCATTTTGAAAATAATACTATAAAATTTTTAGGAATAAAATTTATTGCATGTTCATGTCTTAAATTATTGCAAAACTTAATGTTTGTATTGGAAAATTTGACACTTTAAATTGTGAACAGATTTATCGTGTCTCAAATTTTCTGTTAACAAAGCAAAATCCAAATAAAATTTTATAACAGCAAAACCACATCAGCAATGTGGAATTGGTGTTTGTTGGGAATCAGTAAACTGTACTGTGAAGTTTTCAGGCCGCATAGTGTCAGTCATATAATTATTAGCTCTTTTATTACTTTACTTGCCTCAATATGAGTTTGCATTGTATGACATTGGCATTGGTAATACTGCTTAAAAAGACCAATCTCTAAGAAGGGCCATGAAATTTTGTGTGAAATGTGGTTGAATATAGCAGTGTTAGAATTTATGCCAGCAGGAGTGTCTCAGCGATAGGGTATGAATTTGACCTCTCCAATAGCCCATTGTTTAGCAGTTACTGTTGTTATCATCTGCATTTTAGAGTAGCAATGTTTGCTGATTGTACCAAGTGGTGCACCGCCTGATGGTCAGTGTAGTTTTCCAAATTGTATAAAAGTGTTTTCAGCAAAGTATTGTTAGTGCATATGTCATCTTGAAAACATGGGCATGCACATTGACAACTGTTGGTGTGGTGATGATCTAAATCACATTAAAGGATACTGTAGCAGCAGTAGAATCCATCAGACGATTAGGGTCATAATACTGGATTAACAGAAGATGTGTCAGTATCCAACAAAGGAAATCTCAAGATACCATTTCATAGCACCCTGCCACCCTTTTTGTGAAATTATACTCCAGCAAGTAGTTGACTAATTACAAGACACTGAGAATGATGAGTACGTGGAAAATAACATATTCTGTTTCTGACCCAGTCCCCTCAGTAACCAGATATATTGTGAGTTAAAGACGTAGCCTTCAATATCTGGATAACTGTTGTCTGATTTTTGAAATAATGCAATGATCTATTGCTTTTTTAGCAATAGCTATAATAGTTTCACTAAAATTAAACTTATCCCAACAATCAGCTTGTATTGTTCGCAAATGTGCAGCATTTACTTCTATTATTATTTCCTTAGGAGTGGCATAGCTTTTATACTGGTAAATATTTCTTAATGGCAAGGGGAAAGAGAAGCAGAGTGATTATGACCTGACAATATGCTGGTATTCATCTAGTTCAGTTGAACGAGGGCTAGAAGGTAGCATAGTTTAACACGAAAGTGTCTGCCATGTGTATTAACTACACATTCACAAGCAAGTACTAACAGTATGTTTAGCGTGCAGTTGTGTCTTGCGTAAGGCATTTCAACACCAGTGGGGGAAAATAGGCTAGATCTTGTTCAAGTGGTTCATTAGAAACAACATAATAAAACGTGTATCAGAATTGCCCAAAGTGGCTTTTAATTTCACTTCTCCTGTATCTCAGAGCAGTGTGTTAACCAAGGCATTTCACATGTCTTGAAATTTCCTTAGCTGTATTAAAATTTTCACAAGTATGTAGATAGCTCAGACCTGTTAAAATTCTGAATGTGTATGTTTCAAGAATAGTCTGCATCAGACACAATATCATGAGAAAATAAGAAAAATTCGAACTCATGCAAAGGATTCCTGACTGTTGTTCTTACTGCGCACAATTCATGAATGGAACAGGACTGGGGGTGGGATGATAGTGTTATCTTACCCACTCTGTGGCATTTGCAAAAAGCAGATGTTACAAACATGTCAGACAAAGTCACATTGCGTGAAACAAAAGGGATTGCTTGTTCTTACTAGTTGGGAGATTATTGATTTTGATTTACATATTCACTTCCACATGAGGAATTCAACAGAATATTTTATGATTGTATTTGTTTAGTGTTTTGTCAGACATTTTGTTGATTTTCATGTCTTTGAATCCACACATTGTTTAACGCGAATATTATTTCAGTAAAATATAACTAGCTGATAGTCCATTATATCTCTCTTTTCAAGTATTCATCTCTCTTTCTGTGTATCTTTCAGCATTGCTATGCCCTTAGTTAACCAAACTGCTGATCATTTTCACTTTTTATTCTCTGTATCATTAAGACTTTGTCTGGGAAATCTGTATTAAGGCTTTTCCCCCTTCACAGTATACCCTTCAGGTGGAATGCTGGAAATGAGCAATGGGTATCCAAATTCCTCTTCACCCTTGGGAGGTTCTCCCTCACCAGGACCAAGTCCTGGCCAGCTGGGAGGTGGCAAAGGCTTGCAGCATGGAAAGCAACACTCTCCAGGTCCGGGCGGGACAGGAAGCCAAGGAGGTGGCCCAAGAACTAATCTACGAGTAGTCATTCCTACACCACAGCAGCAAAGTGCACACACTTTAGCACCAGCACCAGATGAGGTATTGGAACACTTTTTTTCTACTGGAATCCAGTACTTTACCTACATTAATACTACTAAATCATAATTTATTCACACATTTTGCAGTTTAATCATAGCTTATAAGGTTACATTGTTTTGAAATGTGTAAATATTTTTACTTTCCTTACACTCAGATGATATTTGATTTTTAAAAAAGTATTTGGAAGTAAATCTGGCTTAAGAATTATCTAACAATTTACTTTTTATTTAAATTTTTCCAGCCAAGCCGAAACAGCTCAGCTTTAAATACACCAGTGGTAGCGCTGCAAACTCCGTCCATACCAGGACTTGCTGGATATTCAGCATCTCTTTCAACATTCGGCGGTCAGGACTTTAGTGTAGGGTCTGACATGGGGCTTGGCACTCTTAGCTGGAGTGGACAGCAACTGCCTTCATCATTAACACATACCACGTGAGTGTCATTATTTATGATTACTTTCTGCGACATGCTGTTGCCTGTATATTATATTTGTTATCTGTTTAACACATTTTCTTGCTATTTTTTTCTACTGTTAGCAAATCATTGATTTGCCATTCGCATTCCTTACATTCTTTAGCTGCATATCCATGTTGATAAGCTCCACTCTGCATTGCTTGTTTTCCATTTATCATGCATATAGCAGATTTTGGAACTAATGAAACTGAATTATCTATAAAAATTCTATGACATACTCCATGTTGACATTATTAATGTTACTTTTCAATTCTAGTGTCTGTTCACCACATTTGAAACACTAAAATCACCTGTAGCATTACTAACATATGCTAACTGTAGATTAAAATAGCTGTTTGAGGAACAGGGCAAAATCATAGACAAGGCTGTAAGAAACAGTTGCGGATGGGTGAGAAATCACTATGTTTTAAAACTCATTCCTTGAAGTGAGACATAGAAAGATTATGTAGGTTGTGCAGGCGTGGGGGAAAAAGGAGCAGCTCACATTCCAAGAACAATAAATCATTCCTGTGTGGAGCATGTGGTGGATACTCTGTATTAGCATGGATTCTGATGCTCTGTCCCTTTTATCCTTTCTCTTCTGTTATCTCCACTCGTGCCAATTTCTACTCCATTGTAAGAAATAAGTGAATCAAAAAGATTGAGATTTGGTATCAGTTCATGAGCACTTTACCTTACCAAGTTTATTGTGTTTTTAGTGAGAACATTGAATTTATGGAATGTTTTGTATATTCATAGTGATTGTGTTCCAAATTTCTATCTTTTGTTTCTTCCCCCCCCCCCCCCCCCCCTTCATTTATGCCTTTATGGTCAGTAAGTGATTCTGACAAAACAACACTTCCAATATATGGCCCTTTTTGGGAGTTCAATGAGTTATTCATCTGCTGTTCATTTTCTGTGTTTGAAAAATCTGCTGTAGATGCACAGATCATACATAATTTCCTATCTTACTGAATATAAACAGTTCCGGTTTCAGCGGTCTGCCGCACTTGGCTGTATCGAGCAGTACTCCTCCACCGTCGACATCACCACTTCAAGTCAAAATCAAGAGTGAACCCATATCACCGCCACGTGACCCATCCAGCCACGGGGGAGGCCTTGGGCACAGTGGACTTGGATCACACCTACAGAGCCACACAGCACATGCCCACACACTGCCACGGCCATCCTCCACTGGACACCTCACACCAACACCAGGTAAATGTCTTTTTATGTTATAAGGATCTAGTTTCTCAGTCATTCTGCTGAACGTGGTCCTTGTTGTACATTCTGTTCTGTTAACAAGTTTGTGTTTTTCAGTGCAAATTTAAAGTAGAGACAAAAATGAGCTCACATAGCTTTCTGTTTTCTTATAAATGTTGTTCAATCCTGTTTTCAGGCTGATATTATGTGAATTATTTGCTCAAAATTTGACCAAATAGACTAAATAAATGTGTTTTGTAGATGACAATTGCTGTTTTAGGATGCAGCAGAGCAGCTTCTTTACAAAAAATAAGGCAGTACTTTTTTCATTATGAGTTCTGATATGAACATTTATCTTCTCACTTTGTTTCAGAATTGTATCGCATATTTATGTTAGACCACCACATACTAACTGTGTCATATTGAATAATTATCAAATAACTGTAAACTGGTTTTGATGTACATTTAACACCATCAGCTATTATGTAATACAAAACAAACAATACAGTCCATGAAACAAAAGATAGTCTGATCAATTCAAAACAGTCAGTACACTGCTATAGTCAACAGTAAAACAGATTTTAATTTACAGCTAACTTTTTTACAAACTAGAAATTTCTTTATATGGCAGTTTCACTATTTCACTTTTTGACGGGATAATATGGAACCTGTTGATTAAATGACAATACCAAAGATTAGAGGGATGAAGCAATATTTTTAAATAAGGCTAAAAATAATGTAGGAGTATAGTGACAGTTTAGGAAAGAGCATTGTAGATGATGCGTGCTGCAAGTGAAAAATATGAAAAAATAAGTTTCATGGTCAGATGTATTTTTATCACTAGGAAGTCAAAAAGGAGTCAGTCTACTGCGTAGATTAAATAATTACAGAGTAGGTAGGGTAGGTGTAGGAGCATATTGACTTTCCTTTTTCTGTTGTCAAAAAGTTTCATAATTTTTTTTTACTTGACCTCTTTCAGAAATCATCTTCATTATCTTCCTTCCAGGTGTAAGGTCTCTTGACATGTTGTGCAGGTCATTCTCATTTTCAAGAAGGGTTATGGGATGGATGCTCACAATTATAGGCCTATATGATTGATGTGTCTGTTGTAGAATTATGAAATATGTTTAATGCTGATGTAGTGTTACATTTTTGGAGAATGAAAATCTTCCCCATAAAATCAACATGGATTCCGCAGCAAACAGAGATCTTACAAAACTTGACTCACTCTGTTCTCCCATGAGATTCACAGTATTGTAGACATTGGCACTCAGGTTGATGCCATGTTCCTCTACTTCAGGAAGGTGTTTGAAACCATCTAGCACTGCTGTTTAGTAAAATTAAAAAAAAATATGGAAAAGGAGTTTACAAAGTATTGGAGCAGGTTTCCTTCTGGGTTTAAGACTTTTTGTGCAAGCAGAACTCAAAATCGTCACTTTTAATGGAACCAAATTGACAAATGTAAAGGTAATTTTGGGAGCACCACAAGGTAATGTGGTAGAATCATTGTTTTCTGGATTGATGGAGAACAATGAAAAAGTTCAGAGAAGGGCAACTCATTTTGTACTATTGCAAGATAGGGGGGAGAGTGTCACAATATTATAAGAAAGTTGGGATGGCAGTCATTAAAATAAAGGAATTTTTCACTGTGGTGAGATAATTTCACAAAATTTCAGTCACCAACTTTCTCCTTTGAATGTGAAAATATTTTATTATCAGTGACCGACGCGGGGAGAAATGATCATTGTAATAAAATAAGAGAAATCAGAGCTCTTACAGAGCTCTTTTTCTCATGACCTGTTAGAAGCAGAACAATAGAGAATTAGTCTGAAGGTGGTTTGAAGAACCCTCTCCCAAGCACTTAAGTGTGAATTGCAGAGTAGTGATGTAGGTGTGGATTTATAATGTATATAAATGACCTAGTAGAATGTATAGAATGGTCTTTAAGGCTGTTCACAGCTGGCACAGTTGTCTGTAAGATGGTATCAATGCCAGAAGTCAGTAACGATTTGCAGAAGCAACTACAGAGGATTGATGAATGGTGCAGGGCTGGTAGTTGACCTGGAATGTAAATAGATGTAACATATTGAGCATACTTAAGAAAATAAACACTCTACTGTACATCACTTTTGATGATAAATTGCTGGAAACAGCAACTACCATAAAATATCTACAAATAGCTATTCAGAGTGATCTTAAGAGGAATGACTATATAAAAAAAAATTGCAGGAATAGCAGATGTCAGACTGAGATTCATAAGAAAAATCTTAAGAAAATGTAATTTACCTATGGAAGAAATGGCTTACATGGTGCTTATTTGACCAATTCTCGAGTATTGTTCATCAATCTGGGACGCTTACGAGGCAGGACTGATAGAAGAGAGAAAGAAGATTCAACAAAAAGTGGTACATTTCGTCATGGGATCATTTAGTTGGCACGAGAGCATCACAGAGATGCTTAACGATCTCCAGTGGCAGATGTTGCAGAGTTGGACAACATATTACATCCTCACACATATGTCTTGTGAAATGACCACAGGGAGAAAATTGGAGAAATTGAAGGTAATATGGAGGCATGCAGACAATCATTCTTCCCACATGCCATTCACGAGTGGAACATAGGAGGGGTGGTCAATAGTGGTACCAGGAGTATCCTCCGCTTGCGTAATATTGATGTAAACATAATGTTGCAGTCTCATTGAGAAGTTCTCCACCCATCTTGTTGGTTGACCTAGTGATCTTACACTGTTGGTGTGGTAGTGTAGCATGTATTTTGGATCCTCTTTGAGTCCATTTGTTATAGACGTTTGGTTGTTCTGAATATATTTGATGGTTCCATTTTAGGTTCCTTCCACAAATCTTCATTCTTTTGGTGATCCTATTTGGTGTAACCAGCTGTTCATCTCAAGAATTTAGTTTCACAAGCTGTTAGTCTTTTTGCATTTTTTCCCTTCGTTGACCAGATTCATTGCAGTAGCACTGTACAGCTCTTGCTGAGCTCTTATGAAGGCATATTCTCATGTGCTCCTGGATTAGGAAATGTTTCATTACATTGTTAATACTCTCCCTGTTATTGTTTACCTGATGGGTTTTCAGTTAGGACTGTTTCTTCCAGAAAGGTTTGCTTACAGCCTAGATATGTGAATGTGTTCGTTCTTTCTAGAATATTACTTTTCAGACAGATCTTACTTTTTACTGGGTATTTTTCACAGAAGGCAAGCTTACTTTTTCTTTCACTTTTTGCTCCTCACAAATTTACTACCTAAAACCTTGAAGCCAGAAGTATATCAGACTAATTATCACTTCAGTGTCAATTGAGCTGCCATTTAGTCTGCAACTTGAGGAGCAGTGAGGCCAAACCATTATATATATATATATATATTAAAAAATTGTTTGTGTTTTCTTTCACAAGCCTCCTTTATAACGACATATCCCTTTTACATTAAACAAGGTGACAAATCTCATACTAAACTTAAAAAAAAAGAAAATGTAACATTAAATAGTAACCTATGCCAGCCTCTGCTGATATTGTATGCCAAATGAATACTCAATTTAATGTACTGCTGTTCACAGGGACTGTCACTCCCACAAACCTTTCGTCACCTGGAGATCCACGACATAGCAGCAGCTCAGACTATGACAGTGGACCTCTGCAGAAGAGATCTCGCATGAGTGAAGGCTGGGCCACATAGTACTACGATGTGCCAGTCCCACGGCACCATTATTTCCCTGGTCAGGCGTATGGGACCTCTGTGCCATATATTAATACAAAGACAGTTGCTTACACGTGACAATCTGGTGTTCTTGTATGCCAGATTTGTGTACTGATGATAAGAATGTGAAGTTTTAATGTTATATTTGTGATCATGATGATGTCAATGGCTGCAAGTGCCTGCACATTTTGTAAAAGTGAACAAAAAGGAACTGGTTTTACATATTATAAAAAATATACTTTGCAAAAATGTGTGGTGAATGAAGATAAAGATGAAACCTAGCTAATTTTGCTAAATATTTTGGAAGATTCAAATGAAGTAGAAGAAAGCCTTTGAGGCATATATGCAGTCATAGAATGATATCACTAGTTTTGACAATTTTTAACTTGATAACGAGAAAGCAAAGTGTTTAGAAAGTTTTGCCTGCAGAGGTTTTGGACTCGGGGCAGTGCATTTCTTGATATTTAATTTTATGTGCAGGATTTAGCAGCATTTTATTAAATGTACTTAAATTTTTGTAACCAAATTGTATTGTGTAAGAGAGCTCTATTCATAATGATAGTCAGCTCTGTCAGAAGTTTTACAGGATTCTGTTCCCAAAAGAAGAGGGCAATTTGCTGAGTCCATATTAGTGTCAGTTTTTGGAGATAACTTCTCTGGATATGGACTTCTAAGAAGACACTTTAAAGAGACATAAAATACACAGTGGTGTATAAATGTTTTGTACATAATGTTTGTTGTGTGCAGTGTTGTGTGACTACTATGTAGCCCCAAATGAATGTTCTATTTTGTTAAGAAAGAGTGCGAACATTCCCCTGTAGATGAGTGAGCTCTGTGTCTCATGTATCCTAAGTGGCAACCTTGGTTGCAGTTGACTCTGTGGACCTGTACTTAGTACATTGGGTACAACTGCAACTTGTAAATAGGCCATGAAGTTTTAACTGAGTGTCATTGAAGTAACCAGTTGACCAGTGCCGTGTTATTTTTTTTAACAAGGTATATAATGTAGGGAAGAATATATTATATATATATAAATAAATATATATATTATATACATACACACAAAATTTTATTGTACAGTTTCATATGAGTAATGTACACACACACATACATACACACACACACACACACACACACACACACACACACACACACTATTGAGATGTTATTGCATTCAGTAATTTGCAATATTGTTTTTACATGTTCTCTATGTTTGTATGTAATAAGTTTTTGTTGCAACTGCTAAATTTGGTGCTTAATCTTTGTAGGCATATTTTATGACAAAAGCGGACAAAGTCATGCCTTAACTGTTGGACATATAAAATGTTCCCCTACATTACTTGTACCAGACTACATCACATATGTTCATTTCTGTGAATTGGTTGTAAAAATAATTGTTAGGTTGTTAGATTGAACAATGAGGCACAATCTATTTCCTGGTACAGATTACAAAGACTCTGATTGTACATTGAGTGTAGACTGCCCTTTGGCTTTTCTGCTGGTTCCTTTTTGTAATTAAGCTGTTAAGATTATTAAGTTGTGCCATTGTTTAAGTCTGCAGTCGGCTCATGTTGCTTACCATCGTGTTCACTGTTAGTCTTCATAAAAGAGATATACAACAGGCACATTATACTGTCACTATATTTTATCTACTAAATGCACCTTTTGAGGACAAAAATGAAAACACACATCACACCAGTAGGTGCAGCTGGTTGAACTGTCCAGAATATATCCTTCATATCTCCACTGTAGGAATGCCTTACTCCGAGTGCCTAAATGTGTGTGCTTTGTTCACTTGGATTCCGACCGACCGATCGACCGACTTTGAGTCAATTTTGCACGAGTCCTCATCTCGGTATTATCTTGAGGCTGCAAATGAAAGTTTGGGATCTATATTTATCAGAGTTATAAATCGTGATAATGTGAAAATACATTACAAGAATAATTATGTTATACAAAATTATTCAGATGTATGTTAACTGTTGCAGAATGTTATATTTAAGGCAGATGTATGTATAATAGTCCTGTGTGTATTTTTATCAAAGTTTTTGGCTAATCCAGTGATAATTGTTTCTTGTTGATGTGATGTCGAACTTGTTGGGACCCTTTTAGAAGTGAAAACACAAGAGGACAATATTTTTTGGTGTTAGTTTTACCTGTTAACCTGCCAGTTTGCAGCCTCAATCGTTGTACCTCATGATCCCCTCTTTTTACACTCTGTGCCTTCACTCTCCTCATTCCATCTTGATGTAATTCCACATGGCGAAAAGCAATCAAAATTTCACAGTTTCCTCCTTTTTCTATGAAGCACAACTACTAAAATGTTAAGTGAGAATGTTTTAAGAATAGTTCATCCAAAGTGAGATATTTATATATATATATAGAATGTATAAAATAAACAGGGGTGCACAATTTGTATAGTCATGTAAAGATAGTTATATTTTGCTGTCAGTGATGAAGAAAGAAACCACTCCGCTTGTATAGAAGTGTCGCTTTTGTCTTCCATCCATATGGAGCTGTTGCATCTGTTAAACCAGTAGTTCTGCAGGCATGTCTGTTTTGAATACTCATGTTAATAAAATATGTACTTAGATGCCTGATCTGACCCAATAGTAATGTCATAAAGATTGTTGTAAAGCTAATTGGTTTTTATGTGTGCTAAATGAAAAGTGCAATATTATTTTAAATTATGGTTATCAGCATAGAGTAGACAAAATCATTTACCGTGTGCTTTTAGTGTACAAAAGCTCCCTGTCATATTCTAAGAATTTACTTTAATTTTGAGACATTACGAGCTGAGTGGAAGCCCATGTGATTGCTGTTTCCCCATTGTTACCTGTTGTGACTGGAAAATATTTGAAAATACTGAGTTGAATGTTTGTACCTAACACTAAAAATTTTAGGGTGCACTTGAAATGAAATGTTAAGTGTACCATATTCATTGTAATGTTAATGGAGTCTTGTGCCCTAGTGAAGATGCTTCCCATTGTTAAATGATGTGGATTAAATGGAACATTTTGTTGTATATTGTGCAAAGAAAATACTTTTAAAGTATGTTTTGTGGAATATATCTTCACCAAAAATCAAAAGCATTTGTTAAATGTTGCATCCAGATATCATCTACATAGTTTATTTATTGATCAATGTTATACAGTTATATAATATCCATGTTCCACACAGTTATCGAGTTTTTGTTTTTATGTTGACTTTGGTAATCCAGCTCTTCATATCATGAAGTAGTCTGCCTTTTATATCATCAGTTACAAAAATTTTTACCTTCACAAGGCACTCCACATATCACAAACTTTGTATGGAAATCTTTAGTTTAAATTAAATAAAATGCAAAGTTAGAAATGAAAATTTGATAAGCATCCCATTAATACAACACTAATAAATGCCAAGGCACTTGACTGTAACAGATTTTAAACTGATGCTGTTGACTATAATTTGATACTGAAAATATAAATAAATATTATCATACTTAAGAAATAATAGAATGTTTTGGTCATAAAGTCATCAGCACATCTTCCTTCATAAGTAATGTATGTAGTAATGCACTGAATAGTGCACTACTAGTACACACTAATGTGAACAATATATGACACAAGATGAGAGAGAACATTTATTAAACATGAACAGGGTTCATAGAAACTTGGAATCCAGTAAACCTGAAAACACAACACAACCATTTGGCTCTTCAGTCCCTTTACTGGTTGAAAAGAACATGGTATGGAAAGAAAAAAAATTGTAACATATGTACCAAGGGTGAATGTAAGGAAATTCCTTCGTAACCTTGGATCAAGGAATACACGATGTACAGTAAAGGAAACAGGAGGAGTTGACACAATAACGTTAATTAAATTGTCTTTGCCATCTGTTGTCACAGGCAATTTGCCGCTGACATTATGAGGGTACAATATGTAAGTGATAGATATAAATAGGAAGTATGTCACCACTTTGTAGTTGAAAGTCGCACTAGGATATAAATGATTATATTCCTAGAATGTGAATTTTTGCTATCAATAACAACACTTAAAAGCTGTAATGGATCTTTACCATACAACTGAATTTTAGAAGGGTAAGACACCAAGGAAAAGCACAAATGTGGCTTAAAAGTTAAAACAAGTTTGAGACCAACAATTATTCACATTTACAGGGAGGCGGAGAACAACAGAGTAGGAGAAGAATAAATAAACAGATGACATTCATAGCCCATAAGATTTAATGACATATTTTATGGAAGAAAGCAACACATTGGTAAATAACATTTTTTTATGTTGTAAGCTGGAAATGATAGCTACAAAAACACACTATAGATATGATGTTGTAGACTCCGATAATCTATTTTGTAAGTTTCTTATGGTTGGCAATAGTAATCAAATTATACTGCTTCAAAAGCTCATTCAGGTCATAAACATTTTGACAAGTCAAGAAAAACAGGGTCATGGAGAATAACTGAACTTCAAATACTTTGGTGATGAAAAGCTGCTTCATTAGATAGCATTTGATGAAGCAATCAGTACTACTTCTGTGATGTTATGATGACTTTTAAAAGCTTATTGTGCTTTGTAACAAGTGATTTTCCAGTTATTTTTCAGAGAAGGTTCTGCTGATGCTCTTAAAAATAAAAATAATAGTAGCACACCTATAATGCCTTTATTTGCTCAACAAAAAGAAAATGAAATTTTGTCTGGAGTTTTCTAGTATACAGCATACTTATGTCTTATTATTTGGAGAAAGGGGGGGAGGGGAAAGAGGGATATTTCTCATTAGGTAATCTCATATCAAAATAGTGAAAAAGCAGAACAATTTGCAAAAATTATTTATCAGTTATGATAATGTATAATCATCTAAAGATGATATTAAATACTGTACATGCACGTTACTGCTGCTATAATTATGAAAAGGATAGTTCTTGCTCGCCATATTGTAGAGATGCTGAGTCACAGACAGGCAAAACAAATGGCTGTCACAAAATGAGCTTTCTGCCACACAAACATGTGCACAAATGCAATTAATACATACATAACCACAGTCTCTGACAGCTGTAACACAGGTTATGTTTCACCATAATATGCATACAGAGTATTTATGAAATGTGACAAACACTGGGAAATGATTGCACATTAGTTAAGAGTAACCATGTTATAAATTACTTGTGTTATTAGTGTTGCCTTATGATTATTACAAACCTGCACACAGTTCTATTGCCATTTGGGAAAAAATAGGCTATTGAATTACATGACATTAATTAATGGTAATAAGTTGATCTATCTTTGCTCCATTCTCTCTCTTGTAGTGTTGCTATTTGACACTCAAAAATTAACTTATCATTCCCAGCCTGCAGACAGACTGGCCAAAAAGAGACATATTTCAATCTGAAATCCACAATTCTCCTCCTCTTTTTTCCTTTCTCATCCCCCAGCTCACCATGCACGCCATCATACCCTTTGTATTTCATTAATCTGTAAAAAAGGAAACATATCGGTAATAAGACGATGAGCTGATGGTTAGGAATGGGGCTGCAATTCCATTTAAGGCACATTTATTTAAGTGTAACTAATATTAATGTAGAAACAGAAGACAGTATATATTTTAATATTGTACGCCACTGCTCAGACAGGTCCTACTTTATAAATAACATTTTTTCATTTGTATATAAAGCAAGGCTGCTTGCTTTTCATATTTTTCAAGTTACGAGCCTGGTATCGAGCACATGCTCACCATCAGCAGCCTGATATTTTACTTTTAAGCCATCATCAAACTATTTTCAGTTGTTCTATTAATTTTATATGATTCCTAGCACTTTCTCATATTAGTTCATTTGAGACTAATTGTGCTTTATAATAACAGTGACACATCATAAAGTATGATTAGCCTCATTTGTATTAAGATGAGAATGTGCTAGAAACCAAACAAAATTGATAGAACTTCTACAAAAACTTCTATGAAGGTTTCAAAGTAAAAACTAAAGCTGGTGATGGTGAGCATGTGCTTGATATAGGTCTGGAAAATTAAAAAAATATAAAAAGCAAGCATACTTCTCTTTATATAAAGAAAAAGAAATGTCATTAATACATGAGGACAATGAGACACCTTGAAAACGAAACATCCTAGAGCAGCTACAGTTCACATGCAGCAATATGATCATAGCCACTGCTTATCTCACCACAACAAATGTTAATTAGCACCAGAATTGTGGGCTCATTTAGTTTGCTTATCATAATTAACATTGTAAATTAAGATATGACTTTAAAAGATCATAAGTGTGGTCAGTGAAGAATACCATTGGTTTTAACTTCATGTCAATCTCTTGGATGATTATTAAATTATAAATGTCCCATTTCATATTTTGGTTAATATGCTAAAATGCAGATAGGCGAATGCTTGACTTTCACTGCAAATTTTTGTTGGCTGTAGATGTTGTGTCTTGCTATTATCATTGTCAGCAAATATACTGGGTGTATTAGAAATATTTTTGCAAAGTTTTGGGGTAGATTGCTCACACCAAAGCATGGAGAAAAGTCCATATAAACAGACTGTAAAAAATCCTTCATGTATATTGTGAACTTCAGTGACAAGCTGATCAAGCTGCTTATTTATCTAGCACCCATTTTATGACATTCATGGTACAGAAAATTATGTATATGAAAACAGAATTTTAGAGATGATGTAAATAAAATAGAAAGAAACTTCCACATGGGAAAAATGTATTAAAAACAAATATTCCAAGACTTACCAAGCGGGAAAGCGCCGGCAGACAGGCACATGAACAAAACACACAAATACACACAGAATTACTAGCTTTCGCAACCGATGGTTGCTTCTTCAGGAAGGAGAGGGAAAGACGAAAGGATGTGGGTTTTAAGGGAGAGGGTAAGGAGTCATTCCAATCCTGGGAGCGGAAAGACTTCCCTTAGGGGAAAAAAAGGACAGGTGTACACTCGCACACACACACACACACACACACACACACACACACACACACACACACACACACATATCCATCCGCACATACACAGACACAAGCAGACATATTTAAAGGCAAAGAGTAAGGGCTTGTGTGTGTGTGTGTGTGTGTGTGTGTGTGTGTGTGTGTGTGTGTGTGTGTGCGAGTGTACACCTGTCCTTTTTTTCCCCTAAGGGAAGTCTTTCCACTCCCGGGATTGGAATGACTCCTTACCCTCTCCCTTAAAACCCACATCCTTTCGTCTTTCCCTCTCCTTCCTGAAGAAGCAACCATCGGTTGCGAAAGCTAGTAATTCTGTGTGTGTATTTGTGTGTTTTGTTCATGTGCCTGTCTGCCGGCGCTTTCCCGCTTGGTAAGTCTTGGAATCTTTGTTTTTAAAACAGAATTTTATATGCATACATATAGATACAAAAGACACATAACTGAAAAGTTATTGAAACATCTGATTTTACTAAAATAATGTTACCAATCACATTTTTGTGTGCCTCTTAATCTTAAGTCTCATGAAAGTTCATCTTCACCATTTATCCTCTTATGATTTTTATATTGTAAACAGTTATTTAACGAAAGCACACAACCATTGCGAAATTTATTTTTTCATTCTTTTCACATTATTGATGCTAAACCAAGTCATACTGATCATCTTGCCTGTAAAGTATTAATACAGGGTTTACAAAACAGATTGGTAAGCTACATAGACCTGAGTGGTGTTAGAAAGTCAAAAGTGGCAAAGATCAACAAAGCAACTATGCCTCTTCATTGATCAACCGCAATATGGTACCGTACATGCTGAATGCGATTGACATGGAACAGACATAGTGGCTACACTAGTTGAATACAAACCTCCGACTGATTAATAACACAGTGACTGTATTGACAGCCTAACATAAGTATTTACATCTTGATTACTGGACATGACAGACTGTGACTTATTGCTTGATGCTATTCATAGATGTGAGTATTACAAAAATTACAAAATGTTAAAATATGAATTATTAATTTGAGATACTAACACAAAAGACAGAAAAAGCTAAAAGAATATTTTAAAAATCAGCAGTGAAGGTATCATGAATGACTATAATCTAAAGTAGCAAAATGATAAGTACCAGCACTATCTAGTGATGTAAAATTTTTAATGTGCATGGAGAATTCCAAAGACTACCAAGAACTTTTTGGAAAGTTGTATTTTCTAATTGGAATATATCACTAAGTAACAGTTAATTCTAGGAAAGTTATACGTTTTTGTAATCTGAAAAACCATAGCTACAAAACTGTGAGAGTAGAATTTTGACAAGATCTCATTTTAAGATTCAAACTGTCTGGAATATGATAATTTTGGTTACTAACTACTTTTTAAGTACACAGTTTTTGGAAAAAGTAAAAAAAAAATGTTAAAAACAGGGGTATGAACACTTTTAATATGAAACATAAACACTAGTGGCATAAGCAGTCTAAACTATTCCATGAATAATAAAGTTTATAAAAATACAGTGTGACAAAGAATTTAGCAATATTGTGGTATTGCATTACACGTTGCATGAAAATTGGAAAAAAGTACTTAAGGGGTAGAATTTTAGCAAGCAGAGCTGTTTTGCCTTGCTACACCTCAAAGTGTGTCTGCGTAAGGAATATATGCTGTGTAAAGCAGTTATCTTTAGATGGTCCCATAGAAAATAATTCAAAGAAGTGAGAATGTGTAGCTCATGGAATTGGTCTTCTCGTACATACCCATTGGCCAAGGCAGATCCATTGTGACCAAAATGTGTTGGAGCTCCATCATACTTAAATCATATGCTACATCCTGTTTCCTGTAGTACAATCAGTACCAAGTTTAGAACACTGTTCTGAATCAAGTCCCTATAGACAGTACCTGGAAAGTCTGCTGGTAAAACATTGTGACCAAGAAGACGGTCACGTTCAATTCCAGTACATGCATTAGTCACATCCAATTCCAGCCCAGGCATTGGTAAAAATAGCATCTGCAACAAACCATACAAATGTTGGCCTGGTTCCTGCTTTCATGTAGTATGACCCGACTCCAACTGAACAGCTCTATCAGGAGCATCAATATGGAGTTAGATCAGCTGCTTCAGGCAGCTAATTTCTTACACATAAGTTTGGTTCCTGTTGATGCTTTTGGTTGGTGGTACTTTGCAAGGCATGGCCTGCATCTCAGTACGAAAGGGAAGGGTAAACTGACCAGGATGATAGCAAAACCTTTTAAGGGGGGAGGGGGTGCACTACAACTCATGGGACTACCTCTTTTTTGGGCCAAGATCAGTATCTGGTGATTCAACATTGAATTAAATTACACTCAGTGAGTAGCTCAGACAGGCAGGTACTAGAGATGTTAAAATATCATAAGATTCTCATAAAAGTACAGTGAAAAGTAATGTTAACGTATTGCATCAGAATATCAAGGGATTAAAAAGCAAAGTTTATTGCTTCAGAAGATTTAGAAATTGAGGGTGGAACAGATGGAATATGCCTGTCTGAACATCATATAGTCACGGATATGGAACATGTAAACATAGGTGGATATAAACTTCTGGTACATGTAAGTAAAGACACTATGGAGAGAGAAAGAGTTGCCATATATGTTAAAATTTATCATAGTGCGAAAGTTTAGAAACTAAAAAGTTTTGTCTAGAGTAACATATAGAAGTAAGTGTCTGTGAGCTGAAACTAAATAATAGTATTTTGATACTAGTATCTGTATACAGGTCACCAATGGGAAATTTTCAGCTGTTTCTACAAAACTTGGTTCTTCGTTTTGCTCTCTGTCAGACAGAGCAAAGCAAATTTCAATGTAGATTTTTCTGAAAGAGTCTAATAGAAAGCATGACCATGAAATACTACTTGGTTCTTTCAATTTGACATTAGATATTGATTTTCCTACTCAGGTAGTACAGAAAGGCAACACACTGATGTTTTTACAGACCAAGATAAATTTCCTGTTAAAAATGGTCTTTCTCATCATGATGTATAGCTAGTTACAGTATATGATGTAGCTTCATACAGTAATGCAAAACAGTCCTCCAAAACAGTGTCTTCAATTAATGATTTAACACTTACAAATTTCATGGAAAGTTTGTAGGATTTACATTGGGATGAGGTAGGTATATGGTGAACCTGATGCTAATTTAAAATTTAACCTATTTCATGATACCCCTGCGAGTATATTTGAGGACAGTTTCCCTAAGAGAACAGTGAAACATAATTGTAAGAAAACAAGAACAGCAAAATATAACTGTACGAAACCATCTAAAAAGCCATGACTTACTAAAGGGATAAATATATTTTGTAAAAAGAAAAGGAAAATGTATCTTATAGCAAGACGGGGTAATGATCCAGAAATTCAAACATTATACAAACTATTTCACTGTATTAAAAAAAGTTATTAAAAAGTCCAGAAGTATGTGCATTATGTCTGAGATTAGCACCTCTGATAATAAAATTAAAACAATCTGGAATATTGTTAATAGAGGAACAGAGCAACCAGGTGGACAGGAAGACTGTATTTCTACCAAACTCAATGAAAATATATCTAAAAACAAAGATGCTGTAACTTACCAAACGAAAGCGTTGGTATGTTGATAGAGACACTAAACACACAAACACACACACAAATTTCAAGCTTTCACAACCCAGAGTTGTTTCATCAGGAAAGAGGGAAAGACGAAAGGATGTGGGTTTTAAGGGAGAGGGAGCAGAAAGACTTACCTTAGGAGGAAGAAAGGACAGGTATACACTGGCGCCCACACACACACATATACAGACATAGGCCGACATATGTAAATGCCAATGCATTTACATATGTTTGCCTGCGCCCGCACATGCGCAGATGGATATATGCGTCCTCCCCCCCCCCCCCCCCCCCCCCCCCCCGCCGACTCGAAGGAAAGAAGGAAAGTCCCTACGCTCCTGGGACTTGAACGACTCCCCTTCCCTCCACAAAACCCACATCCCTTCACCTCCCCCCCCCCCCCCTTTCCCACCGATGAAGCAACTCCGAGCCGCGAAAGCCCGAAACTCGTGTGTGTGTTTGTGTGTTTTTTTATTGTCTCTATCAACACACCAAAGCCTATACAGTCCTCAGGATTAAACGAAATTGCCAATGAACATAGAATCACCAAGCTCGAGAAGGCCTACAAGCTAACATGGACGCATTACAACAAGAAGTGCATTTCGACATACGCAAAATTAAGGCACTATACAACAGTGATTCTTCCAGAAGCAATCTATGCAGCTGAAACAATGGTGATTGATGGTCATTCAAAAATTAAGGAAATAGAAAAGCAGGAAAGAACAATTCTGAGGAAGATTTACAGTCCAATCAACAAAAATGACATTTGGATGAAGAGACCACAAAACGAGCTCTTATAGAAAGATCAACATAGTAACAAATGAAATCAGAAACTGCCGAGCCAAATTTTATGAACACATCTACAGGATGGAAGACTCCAGAAAAGCAAAGAAATTATTCAATATTATAACAAGGAGTAAATGTGGCACAGAATGGCTGAAAGAAGTCCAGAGGGATCTACAGCAGATCAACATAAAAAATATCAAAGATCGCACCGAGTGCCGGCATAAAATCACAAGTGTAAAAACAAAGTTGATGTGACTTACCAAACAGAAGCGCTGGCAGGTCAATAGACACACAAACAAACACAAATATACACAAAAAATTCAAGCTTTCGCAACCAACGGTTGCTTCTTCAGGAAAGAGGGAAATACGAAAGGATGTGGGTTTTAAGGGAGAGGGTAAGGAGTCATTCCAATCCCGGGAGTGGAAAGACTTACCTTAAGGGGAAAAAAGGGCAGGTATACACTCGCACACACACACATACACACATATCCATCTGCACATACACAGACACAAGCAGACATTTGTAAACAAAGATGCTGCAACCCACCAAACAAAAGCACTGGAATGTTGATAGAGACACAAACACACACCCAAGCCTCAAGCTCCCGCAACCCTAGGCCGCCCCACCAGGGAAGAGGGAAGGAGAGTGAAAGACAAAAGGATTCGGGGCCCAAGGGAGAGGGCAAGGAGCCACTCCAATCCCAGGAGCACACACACACACACACACACACACACACACACACACACACTGGCAGACATATTTAAATGCAAAGCAGTTGGGCAGAGATGTCAGTCGAGGTGGAAGTACAGGGACGAAGATGTGGTGGAATGACAGGTGAGGTACGAGCGGCAGTAACTAAAAATTAGTGGAGGTTGAAGCCTGGTGGGTAACGGGAAGAGAGAATATATTGAAGGGCAAGTTCCCATCTCCGGAGTTCTGATAGGTTGGTGTCAGTGGGGAGTATCCAGACAACCCGGACAGTGTAACACTGTACCAAGATGTGCTGGCCATGCACCAAGGCATGTTTAGCCACAGGGTGATCCTCATTACCAACAAACACTGTCCGCCTGTGTCCGTTCATGCGAATGGACAGTTTGTTGCTGGTCATTCCCACATCGAATTCAATTCTCTCTCTTCCCATTACCCACCAGGCCTCAACCTCCGGTAATTTCTAGTTGCCGCCGCTCATACCTCACCTGCAATTCAACAACATCTTTGCCCCTGTACTTCTGCCTCGACTGACATCTCTGCCCACCCTCTTTGCATTTACATATATCTGCCTGTGTCTGTATATGTGCGGATGGATATGTGTGAGTGTGCACGAGTGTATACCTGTCCTTTTTTCCCCCTAAGGTAAGTCTTTCCGCTCCCGGGATTGGAATGACCCCTTAACCTCTCCCTTAAAACTCACATCCTTTTGTCTTTTCCTCTCCTTCCCTCTTTCCTGATGAAGCAATCCTGGGTTGCGAAACCTTGAAATTTGTGTGTGTGTTTGTGTGTTTAGTGTCTCCATCAACATACCAACGCTTTCGTTTGGTAAGTTACAGCATCTTTGTTTTTAGATATATTTTTTCCACGTGGAATCTTTCCCTCTATTATATTCAAACTCAATGAAAAGTTTGTTAACAAAAAGTCAGAAGTAACAAGTATTTTTAATAATCACTTTTTAAGTGCTGTAGAGAAAATAGGATCTGGCTGTTCATTAGGAAATGCAAGACTGTAAATGGACGAAGCAATACCTATGCAATTTGATAAAACTGAAATTTAACCCACATCTCCGACTAAAATTAGGAAAATAATAAACTAACTAAAAAGCAGAAGCTCACATTTAATTGATGGCATTTCCAACAGAGTACTAAAAGCTTGTTCCCAACAGACAAGTAGAATTCTCAGTCACATATGTAGTAGCTCACTGAAACAGGGCATTTTTTGAATAGGCCAAAATATGCTATTGTTAAACATTTGCATATAAAAGGGGACATGTCTGATACTAATGTCTACCACCTAGTCTCACTACTGACAGCTTTATCCAAAATTCTTGAAAAGTAACAAATTGAAGAGTAGCTTCACACATATGTAAAAATGAAGTACTAGCAAACTGTCAGTTTGGTTTTCAGAAAGGCTTTCCAACAGAAAATACTACATTTGCTTTCAATGATCAAATATTAGGTGCTCTGAATAACCGAACATCACCCATTGGAATTTTTTATTGTCAAAAGGCTTTTGACTGTGAGAATCATGAATAAGCTTAAGTTCAATTAAATGGTTTAATTCATATTTAGCTGGAAGAAAGTTTTAACCTAAAAATTCCCCAAATCTGAAATTTCATTAAGGCATGATACAACAGCTGGGAAAGCATTCCATACTGAGTGTAACATTATACTTCCCACACTATGTTCTCAGCTTTCCTTTGCAGTTCCCATACTGGTGTCATCTTTGATTTTCATGCTTCCAGATGATGTGCATGTTCTGGCCATATTGTATATCTGGTACATTACTCATGGAAGGTGAGATGAATTTTGTTAGTCTTCCCCAAGCTGCACTCATTTCAAGACCTTCCTTCAGCTATGTTCTCACAATATGTCTTCTAAATTCTTTCACAGAAAGAGTAGTTCCTTCACAACAGCCATATTTACCATCCTTGTAAAAAAAAAAAGGCACTGGTATCACTTTTTACCATGCACTGGAATGGTATGTTTCTCTACTAGCCAGTCATGAAGATTGATGCCTCCCATGAAATGTAATGTATGTAATCAATGCATGTGGTTGTGGAACACTGACCTTTTCTTTTTGGGATGAATTTCAATGTTGTACTTTGACAGTAGAAGGCATAATGTCAAAATTAGTTGCTAGTGTAACACACTGGTTGTCATTCCATTTTATGACCAAAACTTCCTTCTCTCTGTCAAATATGAACTCAAAATATCCCCCTCATTTCTTTTTCATAACATTATCTGGTGATAAGGAGGACACTTCCTTGTTCTGCTGTCTCTTATAGTTCCAGTTCCTTCAGTTGGATGAGCAGGTCATGACTGTCAAAAAATACTTCATAACTGTGTGGACCATCAGTTCTGGACAACGTTTTCAAAATTACTTTAGAATCCAGTGGTAGATTTGCATCATCATCATTCTGGTCCTTCCCACAATGCAGTCAGAAATTGCAACAGTAGCCATCAGCACCACATAGGGCCCAAAGTTTATATCAAAAGTGTATAACCTGCTATATAGGGTGACATCCACAGTATCCCACTTAATCATCTGCCAGATTTTCCTGAAAGACTCCCCATTTTTGATAATCTTATTTTGGAAGTTTTGTCACTTTTGTTTTCATTGGATTTTTTTTTATTATCATTGAAATGTATTACAGATTTCGGTTCCAATACTCGTTGCAACTCAGCACATCTTTCATCATCCTCAGACCATTAAACTCTTTCACTGGAGAATTTACGATAGCCAGTAAAGATGTAGACCCCAATAAATACACAAACTTCATCAGATAAAACTGAAAACAAATTCAGTTTCCCCTACAATCATGCTTACAACTTCTTTTGAAAAGAGTTCTTCAAAAACCTGCATGGAAGTGAGACCACACAACTTCTCTTTCAGCCAAGAAACTTTCTTCCCTAAGTCATGAAATGATCGCACCATTTAACATCCTCTTACCTGCTCTTTTAGAAGAAACATGAGAAACATCTTCATTGACTGCCTCATGTAAAATTTTTCCTAACAAGGTATCTTCAATATTTTCGTCATTGGTCTGCTCATCTACATCTGGAGGTAGAGCTACTATGTCTGTTTCTATTTCTTCAGAAATTAAGTATTCTACTGTCCCCTCAACAGTTTTAGAAACACAGTGAGCCATGACAAAGAAATCTGAATAGAAAATATAACTTTTACCACAGAATCACCCAGTGTCCTCAAAAAAAAGGGCAGCACATTCTCACGCACTGGGACACAAAATGTAATAAACTATTTTCACCTTAATAGATTCCAAACAATATCACAGTATTAAATTATGCTGCAGCCAGAAAATTTCTGTGTTCCTTACCTTAGATGCAGCCAAAAAATTATCACAGAAGTAACCAGCTGGCCTTGCAAAAATGCTCCACTTCTATTAACAGTCTTCAACTGAATAGCTGTAGCAGAGAGATAACAATGGTACCCACTGCTAATGAAAAGCTTACTTTACAACAGAAAAAGCCTATTGTTGATTTGGAGTAGCATACATTGTAATAATGATGGAAAAATGGTCTGTCCTCAGTTGAGGATAATGGGCTAATGGCACAACACCATTGATAAATACAGATTTTGAACAGAAATCTGTTGCTAAGGTGAATATTCAAAACTTCTGGGTGTGTGCATTGATGAGAAACTGAATTGGAAGAAATACACTGATGATCTCCTGAGATGTTTAGGTTCAGCTACTTACGCTATTAGGGTTATTGCAAATTTTGGTGATAAGCATATCAGTAAATAAGCCTACTATTCCTATTTTCATCAACTTCTTTCATATGGCATCATATTTTGGGATAATTCATTATTAAGAGAAGAAGCACTTCATGCATAAAAGAGTGTAATCAGAATAATAGCTGGAGCCCACTCGAGATCAACTTGCAGACATTTATTTAAGGAACTTAGGATATTCACAGTACCTTTGCAATACATAAATTCCCTATTGATAAATAATAGCAAACTGCATATCTACAACAATAGAAAAAAGGATGATCTTCACTATTCTGGGTTGAAGCTGACTTGGCACAGAAACAGCTGAATTATGCTGCCACAAAAATCTTCGGTCATTTACCAAATAGCATTAAAAGTCTGACAAACAGCCTACCAGCACTTAAAAACAAATTAAAAGAATGTCTGAATGACAACTCCTTCTACCCAATAGATGAATGTTTAGATACGAAGTAGTACTTCTGTTTGTGCGTGTGAGTCTACTTATACGTGATTCAAAGGAAACTTATGTTAAACTGCCCCATTCCATGTCATTACAAAATGTTGTATTCATGATCTATGGAACAAGTATTAATGTAATATAATGTAATCTTAAACTGTTGATTGTGAATTTTGGCACAAGGGTTTCTAACTGCTCAAAAATTTTGGCTTTGAAAGATTTGCTATTCCGTTTCTTCCGAACATTGCCTCATTTACAAAAAAAGTCTTTACTTTCAAATAACAGATTCACAGTTTATGCAGAAAAAAAACAATTTCCAAAAGTTCTCCCATGCCTGCTGATTAGCAGGCTCTGCACACAATGAAGCTGATCAGCTTCCCCTACAGTACTCTACATGCAAATCAACATGTCATGTGTTCAGATCTGGATCCTCTTTGACAGCCTGCATAATTTTGAGTTGTGGTCAGATATATGACCATTGGCCAACATCAAAGCACCATCCATTGTGCTACAGATCTTATTCCAGCAAAATGGCAAAACTTGACTGTCAAAATGGACAAATGTGCAAACTGCCATGAGTTATCATGGGAGACAATCAATGCAAGGAATTTCAGCATTCTTTTCATTTGGGATGTTGTAATGCAATGAACATGAGTAATGATGCTAGTCACTTCTGCACATGAAGTGAGTGTCATTATCAACACACAATGCAGGCTATAATGTGCAGAGGAAGTCTAGAAAGCAAAGTTTTAAGAAGACCAAGGAGATCATAATGCTGGATGGCAGTCATGAGTGGAGAATGTCAGAGCTTGTAAAGAACTCTTTCAGATATGATTATCAAGTAAGTTTTAAGCAAAGTGTAGTGCTGAGCAATGTCATATATGATTTGGACTCTCTGTAGAAAGAGCTGGGGGAAAAAATCATGTGATAATAATAGAAGATGCAGGCAACAATTAGGGCTGTAACCTCAATTACACAATTGATGATGACTTGTGAGCTTAGTACTGAGAGTTCTCCTAACATTAGTGTCAAAATTGTGTCACTTTATAAGCAATATAATAAGCTCTAGGTGAAGTGAGACCTGAGTTTCTCCTGGTGTATACAACTTTAAAATAACTTCCGAGAATTCAGCCAGGTAACACTTTCAGCGACCACCAATATTTCGGCAGGAGAACACCCCACCATTTTCAAGGCAGTTACCTGGCTGAATTCCCAGAAGTTATTTGAAAATCTAGGTGAAGTGTTCTGTGGAAGTTGTGAATCCAGAGCTTCGAAAATCTTTTGGGGGAGAGGGACGTTCACACATGGTGTAACATGCATCATCCCTCACTCTATTGCACCAGGCGTGACGCAGATTGCATGTGATCACTTGTGGTAAGAGCCTACTTGCATGGATAATTGCCAGGAGCATTGTGAGACTTACACAATGTTATCTAGTAACAAACTTGAGAAAACGTTTTTACCACTTTAAAGGGCAGATCAAGAACTGCAATGGTTGCTGAGGACACAAATATATTAATTAAGGGTCCATACTTAAACATACAAGATAAAGCTCAGATTATAGTTAAAGTGGTCTGCAAATGGTTCACACCTAATAGGTTAAGTCTGAATCTCATAAAGACACATATTATGCAATTTCAGACAAGCAAAAATGACCTGCTAGCACAAGTAGACATTAATGGACATGCTGCAAATGAAGTGCCATGTGAAAAATTCCTTGGAGTCCAGTTAGTTAACAAGTTAAAAAGGACTCAGTATATAAATAAACTAATCAAGAAGCTCAGTTCATCATGTTTGCTCTTTGTGGTGGCCTAAAGACTGTTGGCTTATTTTGACTGTTTTCACTCCTTGTTGTGTTACAGAATTATCTTCTCGGGTAGTGCACCTAATAAATTAAATGCTTATTTTGCAGAAGTGAACAGTAAGAAAATTGTGTGAAGTAGATAACCTAGATTTTGCAGAGGCTTTTTTAAGAAACTTGATATTGTTGCAGTAACTTTCCAGTACACTTACTATTTATTGGTTTTTGTTGTTGACAATAGAAATCAATTTGAGTTGAACAATTATATACAAAATTACAATACAAGGCAAAAAAATGATTTTTTATGGACTTCATTTTCTTGTCTAAGGGCTAGAGCGGGAGTATGTAATCTGGAGTACAGACAGTCAACAAGTTCCTCCAATCTAATGTGAAGCAATAAATTTGGAATTCCAATTGATTCA
This sequence comes from Schistocerca gregaria, assembly GCF_023897955.1. Lineage (NCBI taxonomy): Eukaryota > Metazoa > Arthropoda > Insecta > Orthoptera > Acrididae > Schistocerca > Schistocerca gregaria. The sequence goes on from NC_064924.1 coordinate 521,147,309, forward strand.
AAAGAAAACAAAAATATTAACTATTCTTTTTTACAAATTACATAAAAAATTTAGCTTAAAGGACTATTACGTTAGCTACATGGGAAATAGCATGTTTATTTGAACACTCCACTGCAAGAAATAATGTACCAAAACTCAGTACTTACAGATGTCAGTAACTATTTCCTTTGAAAAATATGCGACCAGTAATTGATAGTGTGAAGACTGTCTACAATTTTTTCATGCTCCTAAGTGACCAGCTTGCATGGAGATGTGAGTAGCCTTTAGTGATACACTAGTTATGCCAATCACTCCACAATTATGGATAAATAGCAACTGATTGTGAAGTACCACAAGCAGAATTAGAACAGTTGAGAGCTCTAGTTGGCAGCAGTGAAGTTACGAAGAGGGTAGATGTCTGGACTGTGGTCAAACCTGCTAGACCACACAACATGTTCAAGAGATGCTGCAAGTCAGAAAGCTTTAGTCCAGACATGTCCAACAGCTTCACTGCTGTTGAGACTGTGGACAAAAGACTGGAGACAGCCCAAGGAATTCAGGAACATAGTATCGAGGCAGAGGAAAAAGTTATAGTTATGGTGAACAGTAGTCAGACAGTTAAAAAGACCAAGAAGGTCCTTCTATTAGGCAATAGTCACAGGAGGGTATGTCTGAATTAGTACAGAAAGCATTCAGTACTAAGTACCAGGTGGCTACTATTTCAATGTAATGCAGGGCTCAGCAGTCACCCGTGGTTTAAGGAAATATCACTAAAGAAGATCATTTATTGATTAGTGGGATCACCAGGGACAGTTTGGACCATAACCCCAACTATACAATTGAGAGAGACATCACGCACATTGCTAAGAATGCTCCTCACACAAATGTGAACCAATATGACCTGTCCTTGGTGTAGCTTCCATTGGCATACCAAAGCAAAAGATAATTCTGGTCCAACATAAAATTGCTAAGTGGGTCAAAGGCTTCAATCTAGTCACTCATTAACCCATGTGGTGTGGCTGTGGAAGGCAGTAAAAGGAAAGCTGAAGTTTTAAATCTTCTGTTGAAGAAATCATTCACCAAGGAGATCATACAACATAATGTCATTTGACCATCACACAGACTCCCATATGGAGGATATAATAATAGACATCGCTAGCATAGAAAAAAGCTGAAAGAGTTGAAAAGAAATATGTGACCAGGTCCAGGTGGAACTCCAGTTAGGTTTTAAAGACAACACTATGGTATTAGCCTCTTACTTAGTTTCGTGAATCTCTGACCTAGAACAAAGTCCCAAGTGGCTGGAAAAAATGTGCAGGTGACTCCCGTGTGTATGAAAGATAAAAGAATGGGCACACAAAATTACAGACCAATATCCTGAACACCAGTTTGCTCCAGAATTATTGAACATACCGTCAGTTTGAATATAGTAAATTTCCTTGCGACAGAAAAGCTTCTGTTCATAAATCAACACAGTTTTAGAAAGCATTGTTTGTGCTGAATTAACTTGTCATTTTCTCACATGATATCCAGCAAACCATGGATGATGACAACAGGCAGATTCCATACTGCTAGATTTCTGGAAAGTCTTCGACACTGCCATACTGCAGACTGTTAACGAAGGTCTGAGTATATGGAATAGGTTCCTGATATATGAGTGGCTCAATGGCTTCTTAGGACATAACCCAGCACTTTGTCCTCTGTGGCAAGTGTTCATCAGAGACAAGAGCATTGTAAGGAGTGCCCCAGAGACGTATGATAGAACCACTCTGGTTTTCTATATACATAAATGATCTGACAGATAATGTGAACAGTAATCTGCAACTGTTTGCTGATGATGCTGTGGTGTGTGTGGAAGGGTGTCATCGTTGATTGGCTATATGGGTATAAACAATGACTTAGACAAAATTTCTAGTTGGTGTGATGAGTGCCAGCTTATTCTAAATGTAGAACAATGTAAGTAAATGCAGATGAGTAGGAAAAACAGTACCATCATGTATGAATACAGCAAAAATTAGCAAAATTAAGTCATCCATTAAAACTACACAAAACTGTCATTCACATATAAAATGGTCTAACATTTTCCTAAAACATTGCAATAAAAAGCATTCTTGAGCTCTCTCCAAACATAACATGTGATGTTTAATACTAAATATTACAAAGCTAATGAACACTGTAAATACTTCAATAGGAATAGTATTATTTGAATTTACTATGTTGATTAGGAAACTGTAAAATAACAAGTCTATACAAAATAAGCAGCATTTGAAATGTTTCTACACTATATGTAAACACCTGAGAATGGCAGTTTTTCACAAATGTGTATATTTATGAGTGAATTACACCTAAACATCTGAGAAGTCACTTCAATCTACAGTACAATGACTGTTGCACTGTAACCATGAATAAATAAATGTTCACATGGTTATCACACATCTGACTGTGCTATGTAGAAGCTATTGGTAGTGTGCTGCTTAACAGAGTCATGTCAATTAAATTTCTAGGCATAATGTTGCAAAGTGATATGAAATGGAATAAGGATATAAGGACTGTACTATAGAACACTAATGTGACCTATTCTTGGGTACAGCTCAAGGGTTTGGGATCTCCAAAGGTCGGATTAAAGAATTCAGCAATTCAGAGGCTAATCACTAGATTTGTGACGGGTAGGTCCGAGCAACACAGGAATATTATGAACATGCTTTGTCATCTCAAATGGGAATCCCTGGAGAGAACACAACATTCTTGTAACAATACATAGTTGAGAAAATTTAGAGAACCAACATTTGAATCTTACTGCAAAACAGTTCTACTATTGCCAACATACATTTCACATAAGGACCGTGAAGAAAGGTTTCAGAAATTAGGGCTTGTACAGAGGCTTGCAAATAGCTATTTTCTCCCTCACTCCATTTCTGAGTAGAACAGGAAAGGAATGGCTAGTAGTGGTACAACATACCTCACACCATGTACCATACGGTGGCTGGCAGAGTATGAATGTAAACGCAGATATAGAACCTTTCTGGTGAGCATGTAAATGCAGAGCATCAGAAGCTGCCCAACAGAATGGGGCAGTCACATATGTTTGTGACTGTTGCTTCATCTCTCAGACTGCCACCCGCACATAGCAAGCTCTTTTACAGTAAGAGGTCACTTGCACAGCTAATTTCCAGAAACATTCACTTAACCAGAGCACAGTCTGTCAGGTCTCTGTGATTTCCAATATTTTAACTAGGCCTTTATGGGGTAAATGATTCCAAAACTATGCCGGCCGCTGTGGCCGAGCGGTTCTAGGCGCTACAGTCTGGAACTGCGTGACTGCTACGGTCGCAGGTTCGAATTCTGCCTCGGGCATGGATGTGTGTGATGTCCTTAGGTTAGTTAGGTGTAAGTACTTCTAAGTTCTAGGGGACTGATGACCTTAGAAGTTAAGTCCCATAGTGCTCAGAGCCATTTGATTCCAAAACTATATTCTGATAAATTATAAATGCAGTTGCTACAATCAGTGGAGAAACGAAATCTGGTGGCTCGAACAGTACTGCAAATACCTGAGACTTAGAACAGAGGTTGGGGCACAGGGAGCTGCTGCACACAGATATGGGGAGACATCATGCCAGCTGTTGCCTCGGTGAGTAGGCTGTTACATCAGACTGCATACCCAGACAGCTCAGAATGGTTGCTGCAAGTGACCTGCTGCCATTTACAACACCTAACAGCCTTTGGAAAGATTCCAGTACCTTACCAAATGTGGTCATGATGAGGGGCTTCAGTGTGATGTACTAATGCCATGCCTACCACAACTGTAAGTGCACATAAACAGTATTTAATCACAGCTGTACCAGCCTGTCATTGTTGAGCCAGCCAAGGCATAAATGACACCCAGTCTGTGTTCAATTACACAATCGCAAGTTGTGTCACCATCAGTCTGCAAAAGAGTGACCTCTGCCTGTCTGCCCTGCCTGGGCGTCCAACAGTGTTCCAACCATTGCCTCCTTGGGATTGCTTGCCTTAACCAGAGACTGACTTGCAGTTCAGGGTCAGATTCTGGGCAGCTCTGTGACCTTCTGATTATGGCAGCCGACATCACCCACTGCCTGCTCCAGGCCACAGTCAAGCCACATGTGGTTCCTCCACTGTCATTGAGTCAGTGCACTACTGAATAAGCCACTGTGTAAGCAGCTCACTTGTCTTCTCTACTGGCCATGACTTTGCCTGCCACACAGTGCAGAATATTACATGAAGAAGAAAATACACTCGAATAACTGTACTACCTGGATGGAATAATTAAAGACGTGTTCATGTTCATGGAGGTATCAGGTTGGATAACTGAATATGTCCACCACTGGTCTGTCTGCTGCTTTCCCACATGCCACACCTGTCTCCTAAACCATCTACAGACCTTGCCACACTCACAGGAAGATTTGAACCAATTGTGAAAAACAAAAGCTTCTTATGTTTCACTCTGGTTTATCCACAGATATTCGTGTTCCACTACATTTTGGCTGACAATGTGCAGGCATCTGTTCTAGCATGATGGATAACAATCATAATACTTTGACTTTTTTCACAAAATATAAAAAGATTGTTAAATAAAAAAGTTGATCTTCTCATATCAATGCAGAGCATTAAAAATGTAACTAGGTATTTCTACAAAAATGCTATGTATAGCACAACATCATTTCAAACTCACAGAAACTGTACAGATGTATCTAGATCGTTAAACGTTAATATCATATTACTGTAGGCATAATATGAGCAAAGTGGGAATGGCTGTATACAGAAATAGAGTCCAGACCATAGATGTCAGGGAATACTGCTGAAGCAAGTGGGGTGTGCAATGCTTTCTACTAGGTGATGGGAGACATCTATGTTTTGCAGGAGGTACTTGACACCCACCTGGGGAATCCTGGATTCAGATGAAGGAGAATTATTATTATGTATTTATTTGCCAATACCATGCAAAACATGTTCCTCATGGATGGGAACATACACAACATATGAGTGACATAAGGACGATGACATATCAAAGTTTGGGCCCGGACATAATTAACGCTTGGAAGCAAAAGTGATTTAGATGGCTGTTTAAGTAAAGTACACATTTTCATTGTTGTCATTGTAATGTACAAATGAAAGTTGTTTACATTCATAGCTGTGAATATGTTTTCTGCAAGTATATAAATTTCCAACTACTTTGAAACCTAAAATCAGTCATGAATATCATTTGTTTAATGAAGAATCAACACACACTTAGTATCTGGTTAACACAGAGAATGAAGAAATGTGTTGAGTGTGGAATGAAACAATAGCTGGATGTAAAGAGTACAATTTGAAAAGATATTACAAAACAAACCATAGCACATTTGGCTGCAGACTTTCCCAGAAAGAACACAAAACAAAAGCTGCCGATTTTGTGAAATGGCTAAAGAAGCAACAATTGTTATTTACAAAGCAATTAACACTTCAAAATAGTGCCACAGAAGAAAGTAAGTGTCTTTTTAGCATATATCTAGCTAGACATAAGAAGCCTTTATTTGGATAGTAATTTCATTAAATTGTGTGGTACTGTGTGCCAGCATATTGTGTTCTGATCTTAGAAGCAAATTTGAAAGCACTTCATTGTCAAGAAGACTATAGTGCAATGCAAGGACTCAACTTGCGAAAAACTCACAGGACAGGTGAAGACTACGAGCAAAAATTTTATTTGGTTTTCCTTGGCAATGAATGAGAGCACAGATAACAAAGACACTGCACAATTACTCATTTTTATCCAGAGAATAAATGACAATTTCATCATCACAGCGGAGTCACTTGGCTTACAATCAGTGAAAGATAGAACCACTGGTCAGGATTTTCTAGTGTGTGCTGTGAGCTGTGTGGAGAAAAGTGGCTTGTTTGGGAACAAAACAGCAAGTATTACAACAGATGGAGTCAGAGCAAAAATTGCAGATACGGTCAAGCTTTTAAAAAATGAGATTCAAGTACTGACAGTGATATCTTGTCTGTCCATTGCATTTTGCATCAGGAGAATCTCTGTAAAGTAGCACTGGTCTCAAAGTATATGGTAGAGGTAGATTCTATTGTTGACGTGGAACAAACAATCAGAGAAATGGCATTGCACCAACAACAGTCCAGATGTTTTCTTGAGGATATGGAGGTGAAGGAGAAAGACATAATTTATTATAATAGTGTTAGTTGGCTGAGCCTTGACAAAATTTTAAACAGAGTCTAGACATAGCACAAAGAAATCCTCTTATTCCTGGAATGAAGGGGATATCTGTAAGCGTCTACATGTTTGTACATAGCTGTACAAAACGTAACACACACTCATCCGCCGACCTATCGTGGAATGCTGACAATTTTGCTTGGTCAGTAGACGTGCATCCGGCCGCAGTGCGCCACAGGAGGGTAAACCACTGGCCGCTGTTCGCAGCGCACTGTATAATTAGTGTGGCCTCGGGTGCAAATATGTCTCTTTTCTTAGCTCAGCATGAAGCCTTTCAATACAACCGTAATTAGCTGGTGTTAGGATGTTGGACACAGTGATGATGGGTGCATGTTTTATAATAAGTCTTTTGATAACAAACTGAACTTACTGCTCGTTGTTTAAGTATTCTATACCTCAGGGACCCACTGTTTATGAATCCTGACAAATGTTTCATGTAATTCTCATCCGGGAGTAACAACATGAACAACCTCCATATAGAAGTGGTGTCAGAAGTGGGATGATTATGGAAAACCTACAGTCCCGAAAAGGTGCAGCACAATGAGAACTTCAAGTAGCAGCAGCATGAACATCTTCCGACTATGTGGGGACATCCAATGCTGGAATTCAGGTTGGTGTACTCCAGTTTGGCTAGAATATGAAAGGCAGTGATGGATTTTTATTTGACACTTGAGTGACTCATTGGCGTTAAATTAGACGAAATGCAGCAATCCAGTCAGAGTAAAGTTGTAGATCTACAAATTGTTATTAATGAACTGCAAGAAGAGATTCGACAGTTAAAAGCAGAAAGAAGCAAGCAAAACATTCCAAAAGACTTGTCAAATGATAGTTCATACAGTACAAGTACAACTACGATAAAGAATTTTTCATTATTGTCATCAGTACCAGTGTTAGGAGGGAAATCCGAAGATGATGTGAAAGTGTTTTTTCGTAAATTTGAAGGTGCTGGCCTTTTAGGATCATGGACAGATTCCGATGAGCTAGAGGTTGCCAAATTAAGAATTCATGGAGCAGCACAAGATTTCATTAGCGTGGACCCTACTTGTGTGAAAGCAGAAGATTACAATGAGTTTAGAACGGTTGTTGTTCAGAGATTTAAATGTAAAAATGTGATCAGATTTTACAGAGGGCAGCTTTACAGTTTGTGAATGTGATGAGATGAATCTATTGAGCAGCCTGCTGACAAAATCCATAACACTCAGACATACGAGTTAGTAGAAGATGAAAATGAAAATTGCATTCAGTTGTTCGAAGCTGACCAGAGAGCGTTGAAAACATTTATTTATGGATTGTATGGAGAGGAAGTAGGCAAAGCTGTTAGATTGGCACAATGTAAAATGTTTCAGGAAGCAGTAGAACCAGCTGTTGGTTTCGTTGAAGCACTAAGATGACCGAATGAGATGCAGAAACAAGAACACGGAGTTTTCAACAAAGATTACAATTTTAAGGACACAATAAGCTGGGTCACAAGCATAAGGATTGTAAAGAGAATCGAATCTAGAATGAGATTCTCACTCTGCAGCGGAGTGTGCGCTGATATGAAACCTCCTGGCAGATTAAAACCGTGTGCCTGACCGAGACTCGAACTCGGGACCTTTGCCTTTCGCGGGCAAGTGCTCTACCATCTGAGCTACCGAAGCATGACTCACGCCCGGTACTCACAGCTTTACTTCTGCCAGTATCTCGTCTCCTACCTTCCAAACTTTACAGAAGCTCTTCTGGTTTGCAGAAGAGCTTCTGTAAAGTTTGGAAGGTAGGAGACGAGATACTGGCAGAAGTAAAGCTGTGAGTACCGGGCGTGAGTCATGCTTCGGTAGCTCAGATGGTAGAGCACTTGCCCGCGAAAGGCAAAGGTCCCGAGTTCGAGTCTCAGTCAGGCACACGGTTTTAATCTGCCAGGAAGTTTCAGAATCGAATCTGTTATCATTGCGGGATGCAGGGTCATGTTTCGAGAGATTGTCACAACAAGAAGAAAGGTAATGTGAACAACAGACAATCTGACAGATTTTTAAATGAGTATGGGGACGTACGGGCCACCACTTCATCCAAAGCCTCCCAGAGGTAGCGATTCCTGTTACTTCCAGTGAAAATGAGACCGAAAATGACTTTGTGATAGGTGCTGTATATTGTGGGAGAAATATCAAACTATTTATTTACACAGGAGCACAGACTTCATTAATGTGGTGTTGCCTATATTAACAGGATAAATTGAAACCACCGCTATTAAAAGTGTAAGGGTTAAACGGAGGAATAGTACATAACTATGGAGAAGTTGACATAGAATTAATTGTTGACCAAGGCCAAAATGAAGGTGAAGAAAAGATATAGATAAATACACAGCAAGAGTGCAAGTCGTTTCAAATAACAAAATGCTTTATGACGGTGTACTTGAATTTGATTTACTGTCCGATAATGAGGCAGAGATATTTGTCACAGAAAGAAAGATCAGACAAGGTCATAGCAACTACAAACTACGAAATCGTTCTTCAGATCGTACTCAAAGGAGCAGCAATACTGATGTCATAGGAATGGACCGCCCAAACGATGGATCAATTCAAACCATCTGAGTTGATGTTCAAATTGATCAGCCTCAGCAAATTCCCAAGGGAGCAGGAAAGACAATCTACATTGAATTTAAGTCACCCCGATGCAAGGAAGGAACTTTGTTATTAATTGAATGATCTGAGAAAAGTGAGTTACAGGATACAATGCATTGTTATCTTGCTGGAAGTGTAGGTGTCACTACAATGGTGATACAGAATGTCGCAGCATGGCGGGGTTAGAAATTCCGTTAATTCTGTTCAAGCTGCAAATGAGAATTCAGCTACATCAGAATGGCGTCTGCTCAATGTCCCTCCACTCGGCAACGTATATACAAGACGATGTAAAACCAGCATTGATAAAAAACACCATCTAATATCTACAATCACTGAGGCTAACTCTAGTAATGAAAGAAAGCTCTGTAGAAAAACCGTAATTAAAAAATTTATCGGGCAGTAAGATAATGGATTGGCTTCTGGAAAATAATGTCCAAAATTTCCACACAAAAATGTTTATTTGTTCTTATAGCCAAAGAAACGGTGCTATTCAGTTCACATGTAAACTATTGGTTATTTTTGTCAAGTTCACAATTCATACACTCATTTTGCATGCACAGCAGCCATAAAACTGTCCAAAACTGACCCAAATTAAACATTTTCACAGTTATTAATTTTACCAATAATTTGAGTTAATACATTCACTCCTTCTTATGGATTTCTGAAAACAGAAAACTGCTCTCCATAAATGCTCAGTGGTTGTATACTGAAACATGGCACGTGGATACTATGAAGGCCAAATTTTCACACGCGAATATCACTCCAACTGTGGTGTCACCGCCAGACCCCACACTTGCTAGGTGGTAGCCCTTAAATCGGCCGCGGTCCGGTAGTATACGTCAGACCCGCCTGTCGCCACTATAAGTGATTGCAGACCGAGTGCTGCCACACGGCAAGTCTAGAGAGACTTCCTAGCACTCGCCCCAGTTGTACAGCCGACTTTGCTAGCGATGGTTCACTGACTTCTACGCTCTCATTAGCCGAGACGATAGTTAGCATAGCCTTCAGCTACGTTATTTGCTACGACCTAGCAAGGCGCCAGTATCCGTACTATTGATATTGTGAATCATGTACCATAAAGAGCGACGTTCTCCATTAATGGATTAAAGTTAAGTATTCCACCAGCTACTTCCGTTTTTCTCAATTCTAATTCCCTTGTCATATTCCAGACCTCACACCAGCCTGCGTGAGCTAAAACGCGTGCATTTCGGCCTCCTTTAGGTATACGGGTTGGCTCTCCTGCCAACCACAACATTGGCGACGAGAGTGAAAGTGTTCGTATCTAAATTGCCATGATTTACTTGTGTAATGGCTTCTCCACAACCTCCAGATGTACTGTCCGAATTTTATCGCTTACAGAATCAGCAGACGCAGGCCTTACTGGATGCCCTTGGACAGCTCGTGCAGGGTCAATGTGTGATGCAAAACGATGCGGCAGCAGCCGCTTCACCGCTAACGCAGCCACAACACGCTGTTGCACCCACTTTTCGACCTTTTGTTGCTGCACTGGAAAGCTGGACAGAGTGGTCCCGCCAATTTGGATTCCATCTCGCCGCCTACAGAATTCAAGGTAACGAGCGGCAGCCTTTTTTGTTATCGTCGGTCGGCGTGACCACGTACCGTGTGATAGTCAAATTATTTCCCCGACGCGACTTAGCAACTCTGTCCTACGAAGAAATTTTGTCTGCATTAGATGCATATTTCAAAGAATCAGTCAACCTAGTTGCCAAACGGTATACCTTCTTTCGTACAAAACGTACGGCAGATAAGACTAATCGGGAGTGGGTTGCAACCTTGCAAGGACTTACTAAGGACTGTGCTTTTGAGTGTCATGTGGACTCCCTTATTCAGATACTATGGTACGTGATGCAATTGCACAGAACGTTTCTGATGTTCGTATAAGGGAACAGATTTTGAAACTAGTCAATCCCTCCCTTCAAAAAGTGATGGACATATTGGATCGGCAGGACACACTTGACTTTGCTCAGGAATCATTTGAAACTTCACCAGCAGTGTGTCAGGTTAAGTGGCCCGCCGGGCGAGCTGCACGGAGCACTAAACAGACATCGCGCCCGGCCACGCCGCTGCCGCGAGGCTCTCAGCCACGTGTGCCACGCAGGCAAACAAACGCAGTGATCAAATCATGCCCGCGATGTGCTACTAAACATTCACGTGAGAATTGCCCGTCACGCCAAGCTATTTGCTTTTATTGTAATAAAAAGGACATGTTCAGAGTGTTTGCCAGAAAAAGCTCAGAGTGGAAGCTCAAAACCGTTCCAGGCCCTTTGCTTCGCGCCAGAATCGGAATCGAACCAGGGATATTCCGGCTCCCGAAACTTCGCCCATGGAAATTCATGTAGTTCATTCCACTCCGCGCAGTGCCACTCTCTCTAACAGTGACTGTGTTCGTCCCAACAATAGTGTGCGTTGACGTCAATGGAACTCCCGTCAAGTCGCAAGTGATTATGTACCAGTGTCCGTTCACGTTGCACGGGACAGTCGCTCTTGTCGTCATCAGGACAATAAACTTTTCGTAAACTTGGACATTAACGGCAAAGTGATACCATTCCAGCTCGATACCGGAGCTGCAGTTTCACTGATCAATCAAGACACTTACAAACTGCTGGGCACGCCTCCGTTGCGTGCCACAAATGTTGAATTACATAGCTATTCAGGGCAACGTATCCCTGTGTTAGGACAGTGCAGCCTTCTTGCAACATACAAAAGACAAACAAAACTTGTGTCATTTTATGTCCTTCGTTCTTCTTCTGCAGTGAACTTGTTTGGTTTCGATTTATTTCAGTTGTTTAACTTGTCTATAGTAAATCAGGTCCTTTCAGTGAACCAGACTGTGCTTTCAGACAGTGTTTCTCGTCTATGTGAAGAATTTGCAGACATTTTTGCACCGGGCCTCGGTTGCGCTAAGAACTATAAAGCACACTTGGAACTGAAAGCAAACGCGCAACCGAAATATTTCACAGCGCGCTATGTTCCCCACGCATTGCGTGATGAGGTCGCAGAAACGTTACAAGATTTGGAATCACAAGGTGTGATTGAACGTGTGCAGGCTTCTCTCTGGGCATCACCCTTAGTAATTTTGCCAAAACCTTCCGGCAGGTTGAGACTTTGTGTGGACTTCAAGGCAACAGTGAATCCACAACTAGTGATTGCAACTTTTCCTTTACCCCGCCCGGAAGATCTTTTTGACAAACTTTGCCCAGATAAATATTTTTCGAAGTTGGACCTAGCAGATGCGTACTTGCAAATACCGGTGGACGAAGAATCCCAGCGCGTTTTGGTGGTTAACACGCATCTTGGTTTGTATCTATTCAAACGACTGCCATTCGGGTGTGCATCCTCCCCTGCATTGTTTCAGAAATATCTACAAACTGTTTGTGCGTCGGTCCCTACTGCAGCAAATTATCTGGACGCTTTGTGATCTCCGGAAAGACGGAAGAAGAACATTTGGCTAATCTCAGAACATTATTTCAGGTCTTGCGACAAAATGGTCTTCGCTTGCGGAAGGACAAATGTGTGTTTTTTGCTCGGGACTTGCCATACATCCCAGTCCCACGCACCTTCGTGCCATACAAGACTTGCCGTCGCCGCAGAATTTGAAGCAGCTACAGAGTGTGCTGGGAAAAATAAATTACTACCATCGCTATGTGCCACAGGCCTCTTCCATTTCAGCTCCGCTTCATCGCTTACGTCGTAAGGGTGTTCCGTTCGTCTGGATGACGGAATGCGAACGCGCCTTTCGCCAGTTGAAATCGGCGTTCCTTTCCAATACTTGCCTTAACGCCATTCGATCCCCAGAAGCCCCTCTTGTTGATGGTAAATGCATCGGATTTCGGGATCGGGATCGGTACTGTGCTTGCACACAAAGATGGATCGCACGATCGCCCTATTGCCTTTGCGTCCAAATTGCTCTTGTCTGCTCAAAGAAATTATTCACAGATCGAGAAAGAAACATTGGCTCTTGTATTTGGTGTTACAAAGTTTCATGATTTCTTGTATGGTCGTCACTTTACCATAATCACAGACCACAAACCTTTGACATCGCTTTTTCATCCGACCAAGCCTGTACCTCCACATACAGCGCAGAAATTCATTCGCTGGTCTATATTCCTCTCCAGTACTGCTACGAGATCTTGTATCGGTCCACTGCTAAGCACGGAAACGCAGATGCGTTGTCCTGCTTGCCTGTTGCTGAGGATAGGGCATTCGATTCCTCCGAACTTGTTTGCATGTTCATGGATGCGGAAACCGATGACGTGGTCGAATCGTTTACGATTGATTTTCGTCGTGTAGCTACAGCCACAGCTGCCGACCCTGTCCTTGCTTCTGTTCTGCGTTTTGTTGCTACGCAATGGCCCTTATCAAAGTCACGGATCGGGGACCCGTTGGTTCGCCGATTTTTTGCTCACAAGGAGAGACTTTTTGTACGACGTGGTGTTTTGCTGTTGCGTTCTGATAATGATCAGTCCAGGGTCGTGGTACCACGTTCGTTACAGTCATCTGTCTTACAGCTTCTCCACTAAGGACATTGGGGTATAGTGAGAACGAAACAACTTTCTCGTCAGCACTATACTTGGTTCGGAATCGATGCCGCGATTACGAATATGTGCTGTCCTTGCATGGTGTGTGCTGAACAACAATCAGCACAACCGCGGAAATTCTTTGCATGGCCAAAAGCCACTTCCCCTTGGCAACGCTTACACATCGATTTTGCTGGCCCATTCTCTAATGCTCGATGATTGGTTGTGGTAGATTCATTCAGTAATTTTCCTTTTGTTGTCCGGATGTCTTCCACGAAGTCATCTGCCACGATCCAAGCGGTATCTGCTATCTTTTGCATTGAAGGTCGACCACAGACTATTGTTTCCGACAATGGCCCACAATTCATGTCCGCAGAATTTCAGTCATTCTCCAAGGCCAATGGTATTCAACATCTAACGTCCGCGCCGTTTTCGCCACAGTCAAACGGTGCCGCTGAACGATTGGTCAGGACTTTCAAGTCACAGATGTTGAAGTTGAAAGAGTCGAATTCTCGGGAAGTTGCGTTATTGCTCTTTTTGTCCTCGTATCGCTCACAGCCCAGAGATGGTCTCTCGCCGGCTGCTCCACAGTCGTCGTCATCGAACCTTGATGTCTTTGCTACATCCGCCGCATCAGGTTCCTGTGCAGCGGCAGACACCTACTTTTGCTCCAGGCGACATTGTCTACTATCGCCACTATCGAGGTTCACGGCGTTGGCTCCAAGGGTGCATTCTTCGCTGCCTCGGACGCGCTATGTATCTGGTTTTGGGGGCCTCTGGTGAGGTGCGTCGGCATCTCAATCAGCTGCGCCTCTGTTGTTGCACGGGATCTGCCGCTCCCCATCTGCTTTCAGCGACGGTGCCGTCTGGTCAGCGCCCCGGGGACCCATCTACTGGCTCGCCTCAGCCCCAGGTGTTACCGACGCTGCCTTGCATTTTGCCCCATGGCGACGCGCCGCCGCCACCGCCGCCGCCGCTGCCTGTTCTCCTGCCGGCAGTGCCCGTAGAGGACACGTCGCTGCAGCCGCCGGGCGCCAGCCTGGGTCACGCACCGCTGATAGCTTCCCGTGACCAGCTGTCCTCCGACATGGAACTCTTGCCCGGTCCGGACCATATGTCGTCTTCGCCCGTCGGGTGCCCTGGCCTGATGGAGGTTGACCCTTCGGCCCCTCCTGTCTCTCTACGAGCACATACACCGCATGTTGGCGTGCACCCTGGAGCAGGTTTTCAGGCGTTTCCTAGCTCCCAGCGGTCCGAATGGCAGGGTGCGGGTGGCACAGCCTCGCCTGTTGTTAGGCTCCCCACCTCGTCGCATACGTCAACATGCGGTCCTCCCCACGGCGGGTGGAAGCCTTATGCCACAACTGTACGCTGATTTGCGGGGGAGGAATGTGGTGTCACCACCAGACACCACACTTGCTAGGTGATAGCCTTTAAATCGGCCGCGGTCTGGTAGTATACGTTGGACCCGCTTGTCGCCACTATCAGTGATTGCAGACCGAGCACCGCCACACGGCAGGTCTAGAAGACTTCCTAGCACTCGCCCCAGTTGTACAGCTGACTTTGCTAGCGATAGTTCACTGACTTCTAGGCTATCATTTGCCGAGACGGTAGTTAGCATAGCCTTCAGCTACGTTATTTGCTACGACCTAGCAAGGCGCCAGTATCCATACTATTGATATTGTGAATCATGTACCATAAAGAGCGACATTCTCCATTAATGGATTAAAGTTAAGTATTCCACCAGCTACGTCCATTTTGCTCAATTCTAATTCCCTTGTCATGTTCCAGATCTTACGCCAGCCTGCGTGAGCTAAAACGCGTGCATTTCGGCCTCCTTTAGGTATACGGGTTGGCTCTCCTGCCAACCACAACACCAACAAAACAGTTTCAAAACTTCCAAGCTTCACAAAACTGTCCATAACTACATCAACGTTAGTCACAACATGTATTAAATGCAAGGAGCTCAATATTCCTTCATTTTATACATAATGAGAAACATCACATTTAACATGTCCTTCTGCGACGGAAGCTGGTGAGTGACTCCTTTTTTGCAGCCTCACTCCCATTATAACTATCAGGTAATGAGTGGGAACCATCTCAATTCTGATTGGCTAACCATACTCGCTGCTAATCAGAATGTTCGCTCATGATCATACACATACCAAAACTGGCCTGCACCAATCACTACATACAGACGCATCTATGTCATTCTGATAAACAAATATTAAAATATTGTTTAATAAATGAAAAGACAATTAATCTGAAAATATTTTTTAGATACAGATTAATACTCCAGCAGACTTTCTGGCTGCTCTGTTACTATAGCAATCACACCTAGACGTATGTCATCAGCAAAGTGGTTAATTTCCCTCGGATCAGTTTTCCATGACAGGCTTGTGTAACTCTTGCAGGTTACTTAAGACAATCTATAATGCATCATTACAATTTGACAAATGTCCCACATACACACTCTCATTCACTCACATTTACTCCCACAACAATATTAGACACAAATAATAATTTTGTCCGATTTTTATATGACAACAATGAAAAATAAAGTTTTAATATGAAAATCTCAATCAATTATTTCTGCACCCTGAGAGTTCTGCTTATGTTTTCCAATTCTACCAAAAGATCAACTATTATATTTCCAAATTGAATTTAGTTCCCTAAATGTCGGTTTTGGACTATTTTCAGCAATTTTTCTATCTGTAACTATGATAGTTTCTATGTTGGAATTTTGACACAATCTTCTCCTGAATGTCACAAGGTAGGGTACAGATTTTGAAAATGACTGAATAACATTTAATACCATTTATTTAGGTTCTTATAGGTGTTGAATGTACGGTCGCTAAGAAGTGACACAAGAGCCATTCTCACACTGCATTAGTAGCAGGTGTACATGACTCATTGGCTATGAGACAAGTGGCAGTATCTTTCACAGCCTCTGGCTCCAATACTGCAGGTTGTATAGCAATAAATATTATCATGCATTAACTCACAACAATACATCGCAGTTACAGTAACAAATACGAGCAATGAGGATGGTGTTTTTCCATGAGGAACGAAAGTTGCCAAAGTGTCAAGCATAAGTAAAAGTGATGTAATACAGATTCCAGATGAAGTAACAAACGCTGCAGTTATAAACACAGATTTTGGTAACAGTACCGCAAAATTGCAAGGAGGAGACAGAGTTAATAATGAACTGAAGTGCAAGATTTGGAAGAAGATGGAACATTTGACAGCTGATGAACAGGAGATTTTAGTGCCTGTTTTGTTGGAGTATGCACATCTATTCTGAGATCTCAAGTTGATTCCATATTTCTAGATTTCCGGAAAGCTTTTGACACCGTTCCTCACGAGCGACTTCTAATCAAGCTGTGGGCTTATGGGGTATCATCTCAGTTGAGCAACTGAATTCATAATTTCCTGTCAGGAAGGTTGCAGTTCGTAGTAATAGACGGCAAATCATCGAGTAAAACTGAAGTGATATCAGGTGTTCCCCAGGAAAGTGTCTTGGGACCTCTGCTGTTCCTGATCTATATAAAGGACCTGGGTGACAATCTGAACAGTTCTCTTAGGTTGTTCACAGATGATGCTGTAATTTACCTAGTAAGGTCATCCGAAGACCAGTATCAGTTGCAAAGCGATTTAGAAAAGATTGCTTTATGGTGTGGCAGGCGGCAGTTGACACTAAATAATGAAAAGTGTGAGGTGATCCACATGAGTTCCAAAAGAAATCTGTTGGAATTCGATTACTCAATAAATAGTACAATTCTCAAGGCTGTCAATTCAATTAAGTACCTGGGTGTTAAAATTACGAACAACTTCAGTTGAAAAGACCACATAGATAATATCGTGGGGAAGGCGAGCCTAAGGTTACGTTTCATTGGCAGGACTCTTAGAAGATGCAAAAAGTCCACTAAAGAGACAGCTTACACTACAATTGTTCGTCCTCTGTTAGAATATTTCTGCACAGTGTGGAATCCTTACCAGGTGGGATTGACGGAGGACATTGAAAGGGTGCAAAAAAGGGCAGCTCGTTTTGTATTATCATGTAATAGGGGAGAGAGCGTGGCAGATTTGATACATGGGTTGGGATGGAAGACATTAAAGCAAAGACGTTTTTCGTCACAGTGAGATCTGTTTACAAAATTTTAGTCATCAACTTTCCCTCCCGAATGTGAAAATATTTTGTTGAGCCCAACCTACATAGGTAGGAATGATCATCAAAATAAAATAAGAGAAATCAGAGCTTGAACAGAAAGGTTTAGGTGTTCGTTTTTCCCGCATGCTGTTTGGGAGTGGAATGGTAGAGAGATAGTATGATTGTGGTTCGATGAACCATCTGCTAAGCACTTAAACATGAATTGCAGAGTAATCATGTAGATGTAGATGTAGATGTAGATTTACCTGTCACTCATTTAGTTCAGCATCGTATTCATACAGGGAATGCAGCCCCAATCCCACAGAAACCTTACCAAATACCATTTAGTCAAAGAGAGTTGGTAGAAGACATGGTTAAAGAACAATTAGAAGCCAGAATTATAAAACCAAGAGATCCTTCAGACCCACCGTGGTGTTCACCTGTTGTAATTGTAAAGAAGAAATCAATTTTGGAGAACCACATTTCCATTTTTGTGTTGATTACTTGTCTTTGAATGCTATGACAACACCCGACATTTACCCTATACCAAATTTAGTGGAAATCTTGGATTACTTGGGGAGATGTCGAATTTTTTCAGTATGTGATATAACAAGTGGTTATCGCCAGTTAACAGTGCATCCAGGTCATCAGGCAAAAACTTCATTTGTAACTACAACAGGAGTATACAAGTATCTTCATATGCCATTTGGACTTAATAATGCTGCAGCTACATTTCAACGCCTGATGGATTCAGTTTTATGAGAGCTCACCCCAACACAAGCATTTGTATACCTTGATGATGTAATAGTTTTTGGTGCAAATATGAAGCAGCATAGTGAGAAACTACAAGCTGCTTTTAAGCATATAAGAAGTGCAAACCTGTCTTTGTCAATAGATAAATGTCATTTTCCACAAAGTAATGTTAACTACCTTGGTCATGTTATAACCAGTGAAGGTGTTCGACCTGATCCAAAATTAATTGAAGAGGTAAAGAATTTTCCTGAACAGCAGAATTTCAAAGAACTACAATCATTCTTCAGATTGTCAAATTTCTACAGACAATTTATAGCCAGTTATGCGAATATAGCACGTCCAATCACTCAGATACCGAATTAAGGAGCTACATTTAATTGATCAACAGATTGTAGAAAGGCAATGGAAGAACTTAAAACTGCTCTAACTGCAGCCCCAGTGTTAGCCTATCCAGATTTCAGTAAACCTTTTATTCTTTCAACAGATTCATCCAATTTTGTCATAGGTGTGATCTTGCCTCAGGAAGTTGATGGTCATGAACATCCAATCTCATTTGCTTCCAGACAATTAAACAAAGCAGAATGTAATCATACTACTAATGAGAAGGAGCTTTGTGCTTTGTTTTTGGTATAACACATAACTGACGTTTCTTAACAGGAAGAGAATTTACAGTTGTTACAGATCATGCCGCACTTGAATGGTTATTGAGCATAAGAGATCCAAGCTCCAGGTTAACAAGATGGGCATTAAGGTGAGTACCAATTTAAGGTTATTCACCAACCTGGTAAACAACATGGGAATTCTGATGCAATGAGTCAAAAAGTCAATGTTTGTGTTACAATAAGTCAAGAAGAAGAGTTAAAGTCAGCTCAAGAAGGAGATCCACAATGCAAATTATGGAAAAATGATCAATAGTTTGTCAAAATAGATGGATTATTGTACAAAACACTAGTAAAGGAAACCACCTAGTTATTCCAGAAAGCATGAAAGAGCAAATCACGAGAGAACAACGTGATTCTTTAATATCAGGACATTGCAGTAAAAAAAGCAACAAACATTAAAACAGGTCAAATGTTTAGGTGGCCGAGCCGCAAAGCTGACATTTTTGAGTTTGTTTCACAATGTGATTCCTGTAACAGATGGAATAACGTAGGAAAAAGTAGTTCACCATTGCAAGAACTACCAGTGACAAGTGAACAATTTGAAAGGTTAGGACTAGATGTCGTAGGACCACTGCCCAAGACTAAAGATAGAAACAAAAACATATTGACAATGTTAGATCATTTCACTAGATACCCTCTCATGATACCACTACCTGATCATAGTGCTGAGACTATAGCTAAAGTTTTTGTAAAATATTGGATTCTTAAGTTTGGATCACCATTACATATAATTAGGTATCAAAGAACGAATTTTATGAGTGAATTACTTAAACTGATTTGTAATCTCATGCAGATAACTCAGTTAAGGTCTACACCAGCACACCCTGAAGGAAATGGAAGAGTTGAGCAAGTCCACAGAACAGTTATTAAAATGGTTAGCCATTATGTGAACAGCAAACACGACAATTGGGATGTCTATTTACCGTACTTGGTAAGTTGTTACAATGCCAAAACACACAGCTCAACTGACCTAAGTCCATATGAGATCATCTATGGAAGAAGAATGCATTCACCCTTGGACTTCGCACGATCAACAGCCGGATTCAGCAATGAACACATAAAGAATCTAGCACACAAACTAAAGGAAGCATGGAGAGGAGTGAAACAATGAAATCATCAATCTTTTCTTCAGCAAGCAAGACAATATGACCGCCAAGCAGCAGTGTCACAATATTGAGTTGGAGATCTTGTGTATCTGAGCAATGTGGTGTTAAAGAAGAGTCAAGTCAAAAAGTTTAAGAAGTTTTGGAAAGGACTATACCCAATCTTGGAGGTGTTGTCGTCAGTCACTCTTAAGCTCCAACTGCCCTTTCATTCGATTGTCATTCATGTCAAGTGTGTAAAGCCATTTCTGGGTTGATTTCCTGTAACATCTCAAGATGAGGACCGACCTTGAGGCAGACTTGCTGTTCTCAAATCCAGAAAGCAAGAATCATGAGGTAGCAATCCAGATTTCAAGACCGACGCATTGCCACATTGTGAGTGTTCCAGTTGCAGACACCGCTACAATCTGCGTAAATGTGTGTAGTGTGTGAGAGTGCAATGTGTGTTTATTTCAGCCATGTGCTTAAATGAATATGTTGTGAAAATTTAGTATTGAAGCTATTACATGAGTGTACAAGTGAAGCTAAACCTTTTATCCCACAGTTTACCACAAGCAATTCATTTATTTTTATGTTCATTGTTAACTCCAGTATTTAAAACTAATTAACCATGTTCATTTTTATTCTAATGTTTGCTGTGATAGCATATCTACTAATGCTGTAGTAATAGTACCACAGAGTACAGGTGTTTTTGTTTGAACCATGATCAGACATGGTGGTTTCAACAAGTAATGCAAAACTTGTACTCAAGTACAGTCTGAGAGAAATCCAACAACAGTTCAATTCCGTTAAGAAGCAGATTGATTTAATTCATTCTGTGAAGGGTAATGATACAATTTTGGAAATGGGTACCTCTTGGTATAATAACTAGATCACAGCTAAAATGCGGGTGAGTCGACATTTGCCAATTATGAACACGAGATTTACTGTTTTTTAAAGCTTTTGCCATGCAAAACTTTAATTTGGAATAAACATGCCTGGTTTGATTTTGGAAGGAGTATCCTGTGTACTGTATTTTATATTTTAAGTAGTTGAGATCTACTGGAAGTTAAAGGCAAAATATTAGCTCTTGAACAAAAGTCCAGTACAAATTTAACTAACCTCTCTAATGAAATTATTGTATTAAAGAATATGCAAAGAACCATTGCTAACCACACAGTTTTCGTTGAAGAGATGGTAAAGCAATATATCTCACATTTCCACATAATTTGTAATGAAATGAATGCAAATATCCAAGAACTATTACAAGGATTAAAATCTGTGAGTGCACACTTAGATGTAAACACTCTTATTAAGGACTACCGATAGTTCATCAAAAGCTAGAATTGATGCCTTAACTTAAGAACAGCCCGACTATCAATTGGATGAAACCTAGATGCAACATATGAGGTGCGACAATAAAGTAATGAGAATGATGTGAAAAAAAATTTTGTTTACCATTTTAGTCAAGTTTAGTGTTGTCTCCATCAAAGTAGTTCCCTTCTGATTGCACACACTTTTTCCAGTTCTTCTGCCACTGATGGTAACATTTCTAGAACTCATCTTCTGTAATATCCTCCAAGATCCTTGTCACAAATTTTTGGACATCTTGTGTTGTTTGAAAATGGTGTCCCTTGACCGCTGTTTTGACTCTTGGAAATAGAAAAATGTTGCATGGAGTGCTATCTGGTGAATAAGGTAGCTGTGGTAGTACTGAAATTTATTTTGAGGTTAAAAATTGCTGTACTGACAGAGCAATATGGGATGGTGCATTATCTTGATGCAGAATCCAATTATCAGCAATGTTGGCATGGACACGAAGAACTCTTTTACGAAGTCTTTCCAAAATTTCTTTGTCATAATATTGGTTAACTGTTTGTCCAGGAGGCACCCACTCTTTATGAACAATTCCCTTAGAATCAAAGAAGCAGACAATTACGCATTTCACTTTTGACTTTGACATGCGAGCATTTTTTGGTCTGGGTGATCCCTTTGAGCACCATTGTGAACTTTGGCATTTTGTCTCTGGACCATTGGACCAGTTTTGCATAAATCTTTCTCACACCAAGATCTTCAGTTATTGTTAGACGAACCATTTCTCAAGTGATGTTCTGTTCTTCTGCAATCATTTTCAGGGATAATTTTCAATCAGATTGTACAAGTTCACACACCTTGGCAAAGTTGACATCCATCCGTGAGGTTGATGGTCATCCACAGTGGTCTTCATCTTCAATATTCGTTCTGCCTTCACTAAACTTTTTATGCCGATGAAAAACTTGAAATCTTGACATAACCTCCCCTCCAAAATCCTTCTGAAGCTTACCGTAAGTTGTCGTTGTGTTCTCACCCAATTTAATGCAAAATGAAATGGCATACCGTTGCACAATATTATGCGGTTCCATTTCTTTGACGAGAGACACAAACCTATGTAACTTATTACAGCACAACTCACGACTGAGCAGTTGCATCAATGTACCGCTTGGACTAGAAGCAGCTTATAGACCGAGGTCAAAGGTAGTGTGCCTATGCAAGCCTGCAGGGTTGCCACAACTTGCAAAGATAATCAGTCTCATTACTTTATTGTCGCACCTCGTATACTATGGGAAAATGGAAATTAGCATTTGGCTTCATTGGCGGGGAGGCCCCTTGCGGGGCAGGTCCGGCCACCTTGGCGCAGGTCTTGTCTATATGCCAACAAGTAATCATTCAGATGGAGAGGTAGAAGAATGTTATGAGATGATAGAAAGCTTAGCAGAGAGAAAGAAAAGAAATGAATGTATTGTTATAATGGGTGATTGGAGTGTGGTAGTTGGCAAAGGACCAGAAGGAATAGCTCTGGGAAAACATGGACTGGGAAAAAGAAATGAGAGAGGGCAAAGATTGTTGGAATACTGCAATGAAAATTTAATGGTAGTTGGAAATACTCTATTTGATAACCACAAATGACGACGGTATACTTGGATCTCTTGATATGACAGCAAAAGGTATAAAATTGATTAATAATGATACAACAAAGATACTGAAATTGCCTAAAGAGTGTCAAAAGATATCCAGGGGCAGATATTTATTCATATCATATATTAGTAATAGCTGAGCTCCTAGTCAAATTGAAAAGAACCTGGAAAGGACAGAAGAGAGGGAACATTAACTTTGAGAAACTGAAAAACAAAGTCAATTGTGAAAAATTAGAGAATGCATATTGTGAAATCATGATGAAAGGACAGGAAACGGAATGCAAAGAAGGAAGATGGGGTCGTTTTAAAAGTGGGGTCAAAAAGGCAGCTAAGGAAACACTTGGAGTCAAGGAGAGGAAAAAAGTAAAGAAAGAATGGGTAGCACAAAATATGATAACCAAGATAGATAATCACAGGAAATGGAAAACTGCAAACACAGAAGAAGGGAAGTGCAACTACAGGAGGTTAAATAATGAATTAAGAAGGGACACAGAAAAAGCAAAGGAGAAATGGCTGACAGAAAAGTGTGACAAGATAGAGAAATTAGAGAATGAAGGAAAATATGATTTGATGTACAAAGAAGCAATGGATTTGACATTCAGGGAAATGAGAAACAACAATGGACTAAAGAAAGTAGAGGCAGCACATGGTAAAATGGTGAGTGAACCCCCAAGAAATAATGAGAAGATGGGAAGAATATATAGAATGGCTATACGCTGCAGACAGCTGACCAAGTAAAAAAGGCCTTGGAATAGAAGAAGAAGATAAAGTTCCATATGATGACAAAGGAAACGCAATACTAACTAGTGAGATTGAGTAATCTATGGAGATAAAAAATGGAAAGGCAATGGTAATTGATGAGATTCCTGCAGAACTGTTAAAGTCATTCCAGAAAGAAGGGAAAAGGGAGTTGATTGAATTGTGTAATCAAATATATATGACAGGAAAATGGCCAAATGACTTTACAGAAAGTATCTTAAGACCTATAGAAAAGAAAAAGAACAGCAAAAAGCATGAGGAAAATAGAACAGTAAGCCTGATATTGCATGCAGCCAAAGTCTTGCTGAGGATGTTTAACAGAAGGCTGTCTGGAAAGCTGAACTGCGTAATAGAAGATGAACAATTTGGTTTCAGGTGAGGAGTGGGAACTATAGACGCCATTGGGCTACTGAGAGTGATAGGGGAGAGGTAAATGGAGAAGAAAAGGAAGGTGTAGGTTGTGTTCATTGATCTTGAGAAGGCTTATGACTGTGTCAGATGGGACAAACTGATGGAAATCCTAAGGAAACATGGAGTTGACTGGATGGATAGATGGCCAATTAGGAATTTATAATTGAACCAGAGGGCAAGAGTAAGAATAGGAGGTGTGATGAGTGAAGAAATTGAACTGGGAAGAGGTGTAAGACAACGTTGTTGTTTATCACTAACATTGTTCAATATATATCTGAAGGAAATTATTAGTGAAAGTTTTGATGGAAGGAGAGGAGATTGTGTAGGGGGTCAGAGAGTGGAGTATATGAGATTTGCAGACAGCATGGTTGCGATAGCAAAGAGTGCAACAGAGAGGGAACAAATGTTAGATGATCTAAACACAAAATTAGAAGAATATGGAATAAAGATTAACAAGAAGACATCGAAAAGCATGGTAATTGGAGGAAAGAGGAGAAAATGCTGTATAAAAATAGGCACTTGGATATGTATTGCTCCCCCACCCCTCATGAACCGTGGACCTTGCCATTGGTGGGGAGGCTGGCGTGCCTCAGTGATACAGATAGCCGTACCGTAGGTGCAACCACAATGGAGGGGTATCTGTTGAGAGACCAGACAAACATGTGGTTCTTGAAGAGGGTCAGCAGCGTTTTCAGTAGCTGCAGGGACAACAATCTGGATGATTGACTGATTTTGCCTTGTAACACTAACCTAAACGGCCTTTCTGTGCTGGTACTGAGAATGGCTGAAAGCAAGGGGGAACTACAGCTTTAATTTTTCCCGAAGGCATGCTGCTATACTGTATGGTTAAATCATGGCATTATCTTGGGTAAAATATTCTGGAGGTAAAATAGTTTCCCATTCGGATTTCTGGGCGGGGACTACTCAGGAGGATGTTGTAGTCAAGAGAAAGAACACTGGTGTTCTATGGATCGGAGCATGGAATGTCAGACGCCTTAATCAGGCAGGTAGGTTAGAAAATTTAAAAAGGGAAATGGATAGGTTAAAGTTAGATATAGTGGGAATTAGTGAAGTTCGGTGGCAGGAGGAACAAGACTTTTGGTCAGCTGAATACAGGGATATAAATACAAAATCGAATAGGGGTAATGCAGCAGTAGGTTTAATAATGAATAAAAAAGTAGGAGTTCGGGTAAGCTACTACAAACAGCATAGTGAACACATTATTGTGGCCAAGATAGAAATGAAGCCCACACCTACTACAGTAGTACAAGTTTATATGCCAACTAGCTCTGCAGATGATGAAGAAATTGATGAAATGTATGATGAGATAAATGAAATTATTCAGGTAGTTAATGGGAAACGAAAATTTAATAGTCATGGGTGACTGGAACTCGATAGTAGCAAAAGGAAGAGAAGGAAACGTAGTAGGTGAATATAGATTGGGGCTAAGAAATGAAAGAGGAAGCCACCTGGTAGAATTTTGCACAGAACATAACTTAATCATAGCTAACACTTGGTTCAAGAACCATGAAAGAAGGTTGTATACATGGAAGAAGCCTGGAGATACTAAAAGGTTTCAGATAGATTATATAATAGTAAGACAGAGATTTAGGAACCAGATTTTAAATTGTAAGACATTTCCAAGGGCAGATGTGGACTCTGACCACAATCTATTGGTTATGAACTGTAGATTAAAACTGAAGAAACTGAAAGAAGGTGGGAATTTAAGATGGGACCTGGATAAACTGAAAGAACAAGAGGTTGTACAGAGTTTCAGGGAGAGCTTCAGGGAATGATTGACCTGAAAAAGGGGGGGGGGGGGGGGGGGAGAGAAATACAGTAGAAGAAGAGTGGGTAGCTTTGAGAGATGAAATAGTGAAGGTAGCAATGGATCAAGTAGGTAAAAAGACGAGGGCTAATAAAAATCCTTAGGTAACATAAGAGATATTGAATTTAATTGATGAAAGGAGAAAATATAAAAATGCAGTAAATGAAGCAGCCAAAAAGGAATACAAATGTCTCAAAAATGAGATCAATTGGAAGTGCAAAATGGCTAAGCAGGGATGGCTAGAGGACAAATGTAAGGATGTAGAGGCGTATCTCACAAGGGGTAAGATAGATACTGCCAACAGGAAAATTAAAGAGACCTTTGGAGAAAAGAGAACCACTTGCATGAATATCAAGAGCTCAGATGGAAACCCAGTTCTAAGCAAAGAAGGGGAAGCAGCCAGGTGGAAGGAGTATATAGAGGGTCTATCTAGGGGCGATGTTCTTGAGGACAATATTATGGAAATGGAAGAGGAGGTAGATGAAAACGAAATGGGAGATATGATACTGCGTGAAGAGTTTGACAGACCACTGAAAGACCTAAGTCGAAACAAGGCCCCAGGAGTAGACAACATTCCATTAGAACTACTGACAGCCTTGGGAGAGTCAGACCTAACAAAATTCTACCATGTGGTGAGCAAGATGTATGAGACAGGCGAAATACCCTCAGACTTCAAGAAGAATATAATAATTCCAATCCCAAAGAAAGCAGGTGTTGACAGATGTGAAAATTACCGAACTATCAGTTTAATAAGTCACAGCTGCAAAATACTAATGTGAATTCTTTACAGACGAATGGAAGAACTTGTAGAAGCCAACCTCAGGGAAGATCAGTTTGGATTCTGTAGAAATGTTGGAACACGTGAGGCAGTACTGACCCTGCGACTTATCTTAGAAGAAAGATTAAGGAAAGGCAAACCTACGTTTCTAGCATTTGTAGACTTAGAGAAAGCTTTTGACAATGTTGATTGAAATACTCTCTTTCAAATTGTGAAGGTGGCAGGGGTAAAATACAGGGAGCGAAAGGCTATTTACAATTTGTGCAGAAACCAGATGACAGTTATAAAAGTCGAGGGACATGAAAGGGAAGCAGTGGTTGAGAAGGGAGTGAGATAAGGTTGTAGCTTTCCCTGATGCTATTCAATCTGTATATTGAGCAAGCAGTAAAGGAAACAGAAGAAAAGTTCGCATTAGGTATTAAAATCCACAGAGAAGAAATAAAAACTTTGAGGTTTGCCGATGACATTGTAATTCTGTCAGAGACAGCAAAGGACATGGAAGAGCAGTTGAACGGAATGGACAGTGTCTTTGAAAGGAGGGTATAAGATGAAACATCAACAAAAGCAAAACAAGGATAATGGAATGTAGTCGAATTAAATTGGGTGATGCTGTGGGAATTAGATTAGGAAATGAGACACTTAAAACAGTAAAAGAGTTTTGCTATTTGGGGAGCAAAATAACTGATGACAGTCGAAGTAGAGACAATATAAAATGTAGACTGGCAATGGCAAGGAGAGCGTTTCTGAAGAAGAGAAATTTGTTAACAACGAGTATAGATTTAAGTGTCAGGAAGCCAGTTCTGAAAGTATTTGTATGGAGCGTAGCCACGTATGGAAGTGAAACATGGATGATAAATAGTTTAGACTAGAAGAGAATAGAAGCTTTCGAAATGTGGTGCTACAGAAGAATGCTGAAAATTAGATGGGTAGATCACATAACTAATGAGGAGGTACTGAATAGAATTGGGGAGAAGAGGAGTTTGTGGCACAGCTTGACTAGAAGAAGGGATCATTTGGTAGGACATGTTCTGAGGCATCAATGGATCACCAACTTAGTATTGGAGGGCAGCATGGAGGGTAAAAATCATAGAGGGTGATCAAGAGATGAATAAACTAAAAAGATTCAGAAGGATGTAGGTTGCAGTAGATACTGGGAGATGAAGAAACTTGCACAGGATAGAGTAGCATGGAGAGCTGCAACAAACCAGTCTCTGGACTGAAGACCACAACAACAACAACAATAACAACAACATGTATTGCTCAACATAAATTAGGAAAAAAAACTGCAATGGCAAAAGGAGGATTCAAGAGGAAATAGAAATTGCTTTGTGGACCAGTTAACAAAGATTCGAGGAAAAGACTTACCAAATGTTACATTGGAGCATTGCACTGTACTGTGAAGAGACCTGGACATTGAGTAAGGAAGATGACAGAAGATCGGAGGCACTAGAGATGTGGATGTGGAGGTGAATGGAAAAAGTAAAATGGGAAGACTGACTAAGGAATGAAGAAGTATTAAGAAGAGTTAGAGAAGAAAGAAACATGCTGAAAGTCATCAGAAAGAGAAAATGGAACTGGATTGGACTTTGTTTGAGGAGGGACAGTTTATTGAAGGAAGGAATAGAAGGAATGGTGGAGGGAAAAAGGGGAAGAGGGAAAAGAAGATACCAAATGCCGGACAATATCAAAGAAGGCAAATATTCAGAAATGAGAAGACTGGCTAGGGACAGACAAAAGTGGAACAGGCTTAACCCATGACAAGACCTGCCGTAAGGCAGAATATCATACTACTACTTTATCACCCATGCTCGCCCCAATAGCTGAGTGGCCTGTGTGGCGATCTGTCACGCCAAGTGATCCAGGTTCAATGCCCACCTGGTCTGGAGATTTTCTCCGCTCACTGACTGAATGTTGTCTTGTCCTCATTATCATTTCATCATCATCAGTGGAAGGCAATGGAAAACCACCACTGGAATCACTTCCCTAGACACTCATGCGGTGGACCTCTCTGGCAAGGCTTCCCTCATGACCAGTCTTGCCATAAGGAAGAACACAAAGTTTTTAGTTTTTTTTATCATTCATTTTTTAAAGGACGTTCTGAAGGTATAATTTTCTCATTTAACTCCACCGTTGATGTCACATTTACGTGTAAAAATTATGATACACATGAGCTACTCTTTAGACTCAACTTGAATAATAGTAGATTAATCTTGAATACCACGCATTGTGACTTATCATGTGAACTATTTGATATGCCTAGTGTATTGCCAACTACATTTCATGCAACTGGACATTTGCCATTAATGAAAATGTTATCTGTTTATTACAATGATTCAAATATATTAATATATGGAAAGCATTCCTTATCAAGTTTTTCTGAAGACAATAATTTAACTAAGGATATCCATGAAAAAGTAATTTCTTCCAATAAGGAGAAAACTTCATTGAAGCAGCAAATAGAATTAAGTCCTTCAGTTCATCCATTAATGTTAATGCTTACTTGATTCAGTATTGTGTTTTTATTGCTTTTATTAATTTGTCTTTTGTCAAAAACATTTTTCATGTATGAAATTGCCATCCTGAAAGTTCACTTCTCTGTACCGAACGTTACTGTGTCTGCAAATGAAATACATGTTGCAATGCCTTCTGATGCCACAAATGGCAAAATAAATTCATAACGCCCAGGAGGTTGTTTTGAGCCACCTATTGTTGCTCTTTTTCTCTGGGGAGAGTGATGTAAGGGTCTAGGGGTTTGCACGTAGCTGTACAATATGTAACGCGTGCTTGCCAGCCGACCTATATTGGAATACTGACAATTTGCTTGGTCAGCAGACATGTGTCCGGCCACAGTGCACCACAGGAGGGTAAGCCACTGGGCACTGTCTGCAGCGTGCCATATAACCAGTGTGGCCTTGGGCACAAATATGTCTCTTTTCTTAACTCACCATGGAGCCTTTCAATACAACTGTAATTAGGTAGTGTTAGGATGGCCCTGAGCACTATGGGACTTAACTGCTGAGGTCATCAGTCTCCTAGAACTTAGAACTACGTAAACCTAACTAACCTAAGGACATCACACACATCCATGCCTGAGGCAGAATTCGAACCTACGACCGTAGCACTCGCGCAGTTCCAAACTGTTGCACCTACAACCGTTCAGCCACCCCGGCAGGCTGTTAGGATGTCAGACACAGTGATGATGGGTGCACATAGCATGTTTCATAATCAGTCTTTTCTTAATATACTGTTTAAACGTACTTCTTGGTGTTCATGTATTCTGTGCCTCACGGAATCCTGATACTTATCTTCTGGGCATAACAACACAAACAACCTCCTAATATATCTCATGTTTTGTGAGACTTGGACATTTGAGATGATTCCTGCTGCCAGATACACTCCTGGAAATTGAAATAAGAACACCGTGAATTCATTGTCCCAGGAAGGGGAAACTTTATTGACACATTCCTGGGGTCAGATACATCACATGATCACACTGACAGAACCACAGGCACATAGACACAGGCAACAGAGCAAGCACAATGTCTGCACTAGTACAGTGTATATCCACCTTTCGCAGCAATGCAGGCTGCTTTTCTCCCATGGAGACGATTGTAGAGATGCTGGATGTAGTCCTGTGGAATGGCTTGCCATGCCATTTCCACCTGGCGCCTCAGTTGGACCAGCGTTCGTGCTGGACGTGCAGACCGCGTGAGACGACGCTTCATCCAGTCCCAAACATGCTCAATGGGGGACAGATCCGGAGATCTTGCTGGCCAGGGTAGTTGACTTACACCTTCTAGAGCACGTTGGGTGGCACGGGATACATGCGGACGTGCATTGTCCTGTTAGAACAGCAAGTTCACTTGCCGGTCTAGGAATGGTAGAACGATGGGTTCGATGACGGTTCGGATGTACCGTGCACTATTCAGTGTCCCCTCGACGATCACCAGAGGTGTACGGCCAGTGTAGGAGATCGCTCCCCACACCATGATGCCGGGTGTTGGTCCTGTGTACCTCGGTCGTATGCAGTCCTGATTGTGGCACTCACCTGCACGGCACCAAACACGCATACGACCATCATTGGCACCAAGGCAGAAGCGACTCTCATTGCTGAACATGACACGTCTCCATTCGTCCCTCCATTCACGCCTGTTGCGACACCACTGGAGGCTGGCTGCACGATGTTGGGGCGTGAGCGGAAGACGGCCTAACGGTGTGTGGGACCGTAGCCCAGTTTCATGGAGACGGTTGCGAATGGTCCTCGCCGATACCCCAGGAGCAACAGTGTCCCTAATTTGCTGGGAAGTGGCAGTGCGGTCCCCTACGGCACTGCGTAGGATCCTACAGTCTTGGCGTGCATCCGTGTGTCGCTGCGGTCCGGTCCCAAGTCGATGGGCATGTGCACCTTCCGCCGACCACTGGCGACAACATCGATGTACTATGGAGACCTCACGCCCCACGTGTTGAGCAATTCGGCGGTACGTCCACCCGGCCACCCGCATGCCCAATATACGCCCTCGCTCAAAGTCCGTCAACTGCACATACGGTTCACGTCCACACTGTCGCAGCATGCTACCAGTGTTAAAGACTGCGATGGAACTCCGTATGCCACGGCAAACTGGCTGACACTGACGGCAGCGGTGCACAAATGCTGCGCAGCTAGCGCCATTCGACGGCCAACACCACGGTTCCTGGTGTGTCCGCTGTGCCGTGCGTGTGATCATTGCTTGTACAGCCCTCTCGCAGTGTCCGGAGCAAGTATGGTGGGTCTGACACACCGGTGTCAATGTGGCCTTTTTTCCATTTCCAGGAGTGTATATCTGAGAAACTGAATGTAACATTGCAGGGAAAGGAGTTGCTTGCTCAAGAAATGAGGAAGTACATGTTGTTGTTGTTGTGGTCTTCAGTCCAGAGACTGGTTTGATGCAGCTCTCCATGCTACTCTATCCTGTGAAAGATTCTTCATCTCCCAGTACCTACTGCAACCTACATCCTTCTGAATCTGCTTAGTGTATTCATCTCTTGGGCTCCCTCTACAATTTTTACCCTCCACGCTGCCCTCCAGTACCAAATTGGTGATCCCTTGATGCCTCAGAACATGTCCTACCAAACAATCCCTTCTTCTAATCAAGTTGTGCCACAAACTCCTCTTCTCCCCAATTCTATTCAGTACCTCCTCATTAGTTATGTGATCTACCCACCTAATCTTCAACCTTCTTCTGTAGCACCACATTTCGAAAGCTTCTATTCTCTTCTAGTCTAAACTATTTATCATCCATGTTTCACTTCCATACGTGGCTACACTCCATACAAATACTTTCAGAACTGGCTTCCTGACACTTAAATCTATACTCGATGTTAACAAATTTCTCTTCTTCAGAAACGCTCTCCTTGCCATTGCCAGTCTACATTTTATATTGTCTCTACTTCGACTGTCATCAGTTATTTTGCTCCCCAAATATCAAAACTCCTTTACTACTTTAAGTGTCTCATTTCCTAATCTAATTCCCTCAGTATCACCCGACTTAATTCGACTATATTCCATTATCCTCGTTTTGCTTTTGTTGATGTTAACCTTATATCCTCCTTTCAAAGACACTGTCCATTCCGTTCAACTGCTCTTCCTTGTACTTTGCTGTCTCTGACAGAATTACAATGTCATTAGCAAACCTCAAAGTTTTTATTTCTTCTCTGTGGATTTTAATACCTAATGCGAACTTTTCTTCTGTTTCCTTTACTGCTTGCTCAATATACAGATTGAATAGCATCGGGGAGAAGCTACAACCCTGTCTCACTCCCTTCCCAACCACTGCTTCCCTTTCATGTCCCTCGACTCTTATAACTGTCATCTGGTTTCTGCACAAATTGTAAATAGCCTTTTGCTCCCTATATTTTACCTCTGCCACCTTCAGAATTTGAAAGAGAGTATTCCAATCAACATTGTCAAAAGCTTTCTCTAAGTCTACAAATGCTAGAAATGTAGGTTTTTCCTTTCCTTAATCTTTCTTCTAAGATAAGTCGCAGGGTCAGTACTGCCTCACGTGTTCCAACATTTCTACAGAATCCAAACTGATCTTCCCTGAGGTTGGCTTCTACAAGTTCTTCCATTCGTCTGTAAAGAATTCACATTAGTATTTTGCAGCTGTGACTTATTAAACTGATAGTTCGGTAATTTTCACATCTGTCAACACCTGCTTTCTTTGGGATTGGAATTATTATATTCTTCTTGAAGTCTGAGGGTATTTCGCCTGTCTCATACATCTTGCTCACCACATGGTAGAATTTTGTTAGGTCTGACTCTCCCAAGGCTGTCAGTAGTTCTAATGGAATGTTGTCTACTCCTGGGGCCTTGTTTCGACTTAGGTCTTTCAGTGGTCTGTCAAACTCTTCACGCAGTATCATATCTCCCATTTCATCTTCATCTACCTCCTCTTCCATTTCCATAATATTGTCCTCAAGAACATCGCCCCTGGATAGACCCTCTATATACTCCTTCCACCTGGCTGCTTCCCCTTCTTTGCTTAGCACTGGGTTTCCATCTGAGCTCTTGATATTCATGCAAGTGGTTCTCTTTTCTCCAAAGGTCTCTTTAATTTTCCTGTAGGCAGTATCTATCTTACCCCTTGTGAGATAAGCCTCTACATCCTTACATTTGTCCTCTAGCCATCCCTGCTTAGCCATTTTGCACTTCCAATTGATCTCATTTTTGAGACATTTGTATTCCTTTTTGGCTGCTTCATTTACTGCATTTTTATATTTTCTCCTTTCATCAATTAAATTCAATATCTCTTATGTTACCTAAGGATTTTTATTAGCCCTCGTCTTTTTACCTACTTGATCCATTGCTACCTTCACTATTTCATCTCTCAAAGCTACCCACTCTTCTTCTACTGTATTTCTCTCCCCCCCCCCCCCCCCCTTTTTCGGGTCAATCGTTCCCCCCTGAAGCTCTCCCTGAAACTCTGTACAACCTCTTGTTCTTTCAGTTTATCCAGGTCCCATCTTAAATTCCCACCTTCTTTCAGTTTCTTCAGTTTTAATCTACAGTTCATAACCAATAGATTGTGGTCAGAGTCCACATCTGCCCTTGGAAATGTCTTACAATTTAAAATCTGGTTCCTAAATCTCTGTCTTACTATTATATAATCTATCTGAAACCTTTTAGTATCTCCAGGCTTCTTCCATGTATACAACCTTCTTTCATGGTTCTTGAACCAAGTGTTAGCTATGATTAAGTTATGCGCTGTGCAAAATTCTACCAGACGTCTTCCTCTTTCATTTCTTAGCCCCAATCTATATTCACCTACTACATTTCCTTCTCTTCCTTTTGCGCCGGCTGTGGTGGTCTCGCGGTTCTAGGCGCGCAGTCCGGAACCGTGCGACTGCTACGGTCGCAGGTTCGAATCCTGCCTCGGGCATGGATGTGTGTGATGTCCTTAGGTTAGTTAGGTTTAAGTAGTTCTAAGTTCTAGGGTACTAATGACCACAGCAGTTGAGTCCCATAGTGCTCAGAGCCATTTGAACCATTTGAACCATCTTCCTTTTGCTACTGTCGAATTCCAGTCACCCATGACTATTAAATTTTCGTTTCCCATTAACTACCTGAATAATTTCATTTATCTCATCATACATTTCATCAATTCCTTCCACATCTGCAGAGCTAGTTGGCATATAAACTTGTACTACTGTGGTAGGCGTGGGCTTCGTGTCTATCTTGCCCACAATAATGCATTCATTATGCTGTTTGTTGTAGCTTATCCACATTCCTACTTTTTTTATTCATTATTAAACCTACTGCTGCATTACCCCTATTTGATTTTGTATTTATAACCCTGTATTCACCTGACCTAAAGTCTTGTTCCTCCTGCCACTGAACTTCACTAATTCCTGCTATATCTAACTTTAACCTATCCATTTCCCTTTTTAAATTTTCTAACCCACCTGCCCATTTAAGGGATCTGACATTCCATGCTCCGATCCATAGAACACCAGTGTTCTTTATCTTGACTTCAACATCCTCTTGAGTAGTACCCACCCAGTGATCTGAATGGACGACTATTTTACCTCCGGAATATTTCCCCAAGATGATGCCATGATTTAACCATACAGTAAAGCTGCATGCCTATGAGAAATATGAAGGCTGTAGTTTCCCCTTGCTTTCAGCCATTCCCAGTACCACAACATCAAGTCTGTTTTGGTTAGTGTTACAGGGCTAGAACAGTCAATCATCCAGACTGTTGCCCTGCAACTACTGAAAAGGCTGCTGCCCCTCTTCAGGAACCACACGTTTGTCTGGCCTCTCAACAGATACCCCTCCATTGTGGTTGCACTTATGGTACGGCTATCTGTATCATTGAGGCACGCAAGCCTCCCCACCAACGGCAAGGTCTATGCTTCATGGGGGGGAGTGGAAGTACATAAGATCTTTCAAAGCAAAACTAGGTCCATTGGCAAGGCAAGCAAGTGAAAGCAATTTTTGGTATTTTCCTTTTGCCACCCCATCTGCTTAGTTTGAGCATTCTGTACTCTCCCATGATATAGCAGCCACAGCTGTTCCTACAGTGCTGGTTATGTCTTCTAAACCATCAGTATTCACAACTGCATCATTCATGCCTACTGCGTCTGCCATGATATGTGACATTCCAAAGTGCCCCCCATATGGCCACTGTTGCATGCTGTCCTCACTCCTGTGAGAGTACTGCCTTATCTACCATGCAGTTGTTAGCTCAACACCCCCCTTCCTCCCCCCCCCCCCCCCCCCCCCCCCCCCCCCCACACACACACCACCACCCTAACTGGCTGCTTCCCTAAGCTTCCTCCTCTCAACAGGGATAGCCGTCTGACACAGTTCATCCTGGTGGACCCTATTCTAATGTTAGCGCCATCACCAGTGTCAATGCTTGCTTTGTATGTCTCATTGAACACCTACACACCAACCTTGAACCTAGCACTGATATCATACTGACTCTGCCTCCTCGCCCTGTACACCTCAGTGTGAGGCAGATCATCATTAACCATCACACCAGAGGAAGGACTTCATCATGTAAATGATGTGGAACAGATTGCTAACAGGATACCCTTGCAACACCAGCGTCACCTACATGCCCTTGTCAATCCTAACGCCATGCCAGCCACTACCTTGTGGGCCATTTGTTCATCAAGCTTCCATTTGACATCTACCTGCAGTTCTTATCTTTGTCTACAAAGCTACTGGAACGCAGACTTTGACATGAGGATTGTGGGTATCAAGTCATGCCGCACCACCTGCACATCCTTTCTGCAAGAACAGATTCTGCTTCCTATGTCGGGACTCCTGCTTTGGATATGGCTCCTCCTCATCCACCCAGAGTGGGTTGCACCGAGATCTCACGTATCACGCAATACAGCAGTGCAACCACCTAGCAGCCAACCACCCACACTACCCACACTACCTGTCCCCCCACACCTCAACTTCTACCATTGATGGCTTTATGTCCTGCTCCCCACCCCACCTTCCTACTGTGTTGGCTTCATGTGAACTCCGGGGACACCACTTGTAGTTGCCACCCTCCATGTGCAATGGAAAACTGCTGCACAGGCTGCAGTAAGCACCATGTCCTGCATTTCTTCTCCATGGTACCACCTTCAAAATCAGTAATCATACAATGATCACTCTGCATCTGGATGCCTCTACATGCTTGACAGTTTAGCCAACATGCACTTCCTGATTGATACTGGCATGGATGCAAGTGTTACCTGACAGTTTTCACTCGGTCGAGCATCCTGCCGTCATCTGGCACACTCCATGTGGCTAATAATTCAGATATCAAAGTCTGCAGTGCAGCCTTGCTACAGCTTAAGCTCACCACTGGTGTGCAGTTCCATGGATCTTCCATATGGTGAACATCAAGAGTCCTGTCCTCGGAACTGACTTCCTTAAACACTTTGGCCTCTCACTGGACATCTAGTCTGCTGTGCTGTTGCATCATAATTCTGGCACACGCATACCAGGTTCCTTCACTTCACTGGCTACAGCCCGCATATCTTACTGTGACATGCTCGTTCATCCATGGTCCACGTATATACTTCTGACAGCTCAACCCTTCAACTCTCTCATTGAGCTCTTACTCCAATGTCATGACATTGGTGCCCTATGCTCCAGTAACAACATGCTCTGTCTGCTAGCCATGGATGCTTCCAACAACCTAACACATGCACATATCACGGTTTATGCTCTTCCTGTCACAATACTACCTGCTGCAAATTTGACCAACCACACATTTACACACTGCTGTTCCACAGACTTGGGAGGACAGTGGCTCTTCTTGTATCAGTGTTGCATATGAAACCCCCACCCTTCTTCACACCTCATGGCTATTTCAAATAGTATCTGTCACAGGTTAATAACCATGAATGGCCCTCCCATCCATTACACGGCAAGGCACCTGACAGCTAACACACCGTTGTCCACATGGTCCCTAAAAGATATGGTATCTACAGGTTGGGCAGAGACTACTGCAAACTGAATGAGTGCACAATAATTGACAATTATCCAATTCCACACATCCAAGACTTCACAAAACAGCTGCATGGTGCATGTGTGTTTAGTTTCATGGACTGCCACAATGCTTACCCTCAAATCACTATGCATGCTGATGAGATCCCAAAAATGGCCATCATTACATCGTTTGGACTGAAAAATGCTACTCAAACCTGGCAGCTATTTATTGATTCTCTACTTTTCCAGCTGCCATTCTGCTATGTATATCTCAATAACATCCTTACCCTTTTTCTCTTCCAATGGCAAACATGAGAAACACCTGTCACATGTGTTACAAGTCCTTGTGGACAATAGTATCAAAATTAATCATGATAAAACTCAACTTCACTGCACTAGCATCACCACCCTTGGTCATGAATTTACCAGAGAGGCCATTTACCTTACTTCCAATTGTGTCACCTTCATCTCCAACCTATCGTTACCTGAAACCTACAGTGATCTTTGCAGATTTCTAGCTGTTGCAAACTTTTTCAGGTGCTATATTCCCCACGTCCCCTCATCTCTCAGATACTTTAGCTGTTGTCTAGAGTGAACTGGTCTGAGACTATGTTACAAGATTTGAAAATCTCAAGATTGTCACACTCCCATATCCTGTCACTGATGCTTGCATCTCTGTAGTCAAAGACACTAGTGACTCCTTTATCAGCACTGTGCTCTCATACCCTCTTCACATCTTCTCAAAAGAACTGTCCTCCTAATGCAAGTATTCTGCTTTGAGCAGAGAGTTATACATCATTTACAAAGCAGTGAAAACTATATCTACAAACCACAACCCACTTATGGACGCACTATGTAACTCTGCTACTGACTTCCCCCTCATATCTTCAATATATGGACCTCATTTCTCAACCGAACGAGGTGGCGCAGTGGTTAGCACACTGGACTCGCATTCGGGAGGACGACCATTCAATCCCGTCTCCGACCATCCTGATTTAGGTTTTCCGTGATTTCCCTAAATCGTTTCAGGCAAATGCCGGGATGGTTCCTTTGAAAGGGCACGGCCGATTTCCTTCCCAATCCTTCCCTAACCCAAGCTTGAGCTCCGTCTCTAATGACCTCGTTGTCGACGGGACGTTAAACACTACCCACCACCACCACCACCTCATTTCTCAGCACTCTGCTGAAGCCTCTTGCATCAAAGGTGCAGACAATGTCATTGTGGACTACATGTCAAAAATTGCCTTCACTACTTTGACCCCTACTGGATGAGCTGGCTCACTTGCAGTAACAAGACTGTGATGTACAGGTTTTGTTATGAGCCTCTTCTATGTCACTTATAAGTAAATCCTGACTCCTACGTGGATTAGCTACTCCAGTGCTGAGTGACACTTCTACCAGCATACCATGTACCATAGTTCCTTCTGCCCTGTGATGCACAGTCTTTAACGTCATTCAAGACCTGGCCCACCTGAGCAACGAAGCCACCACACACCTGCTTACCAAGTGCTTTGTTTGGCCAAACATCAAATGGGACTGCTGCATCAGGGCATACGTGTGCATTCTCTGCCAATGTTGCAATGCTGGTCGACACGCGCTTTCTCTTCTTGGATGTTTTGACATCCCAAAAGAATTTTTTGTCATGTACATCTTGACCTGACTGGACCCCTACCTCTCTCAGAAGGTTTTAAATACATTCTTTCTGTGACTGAATAGACTGATAGGTGGTGAACGCTGTCCCCCTTGCCAACCTATTGGCTGATTCAGTAGCTCATGTTTTTGTTCACACTTGGCTGGACCACTGTGGCTACCAGCATCACAACATATCAGTGTCAGCAATTCGAATCACTCCTTTTTGCTAAGCTCTGTGATCCCTCTATCCTACTCAGATTAGTCAACTATATTTGTTCCACATCTCACGCATTTGTGTGCCACTCTCCACACACACAAAGTTCTGCGCATCTTCATTCACAGCGACCTCGCCACGTGCAACTGTCATGCTTTGTGACAAATTGGTTTGTGCAGCTTTGCACCTCCTTGTTCGGCCCAACACAAGGAAATATTGTGCTCTAACATCACATTTTTATTCTCCTCGATGGTAAGCCACCAACTATGCTTGCACAGGTTACAACCAGACTAGATAACTAAAGGCACGATGCACTCAGTGAATTTACTCCAGTTGAGTGTCGTGACTGATTGTCAGCTAAGATGATGATGATGAGTCCCATACTCCGTTTACCGAGCGTAGGGGAGCGACGCGGGAGACCCGCGCCGCCATACTAGGCAAGGTCCTAGTGGAGGTGGTTTGCCATTGCCTTCCTCCGACCGTAATGGGGATGATTGATGATGATGATGAAGACGACACAAACACCCAGTCATCACGAGGCAGGTGAAAAATCCCTGACCCCGCCGGGAATCGAACCCGGGACCCCGTGCTCGGGAAGCGAGAACGCTACCGCGAGACCACGAGCTGCGGACATTGTCAGCTAAAGCACATTTATTCTTGTGTTCTCTTCCAAACCCCTCCCTTACAGTACTACAGTTATTCCTGCAATGTTTTGCTCAGAACAAGTGATTCTCATGTGCTCATTCCAATGGCTCATATATCACAAGCACTGCTGAGCGTCACAATGATCTCCGTTGATGTCTCATCGTTTACACCTGAAGATCTTTTGATATAGATCTGTGGTGACACAAACAGTCACACCACCTTCTTAAACTGAGTCTCACAGCACTGCAGAGACACCACCAACACCTTCACTGTCAACAATAGCAACAGAAAAAACACCTTGTTAGACACGCACGAGGAATGAACCTCAGCATTTTTTATGGTGAATCGCACAAGGGAGATGAAGTGTAAGTCATCCAACGCATTTCACCTGGGGTAGCCAAATGTCAACAGTCAAGAATTTTGTGTGTCCAACAAGACAGACAACAATGACAAAAGTGTGTTTTTCTTGCACATTAATATGCAGTCACTAAAAAATAAACTCACACACATGAAGTTCTGGTTGGAAGAATGAAATTGTGATGTTCTGCTAGTAAATGAACATTGTTTGATTCATAGTGACCTTGAATTAAATGCACCTTATTGACACTGATTAGCAACATGTTACTGTAGAACAAATTTGAAGCATGTGGTGTTTCAATATTTATCAAAGAAACAAATAATTTAGATTATGAAGTAATGGATGTTAGTTTTCTATGTGTAGGAGCAGTTTTTGAAGTCTCACCTATAAGGGTGCCAAGTCAAGAACTAATAGCTGTAACATTATACCACTCTCCTAGTAATAACAGAATTATT
Organism: Schistocerca gregaria; assembly: GCF_023897955.1. Lineage (NCBI taxonomy): Eukaryota > Metazoa > Arthropoda > Insecta > Orthoptera > Acrididae > Schistocerca > Schistocerca gregaria. Next base: position 521,187,804 of record NC_064924.1, read on the forward strand.
CAACGAAAAATCTTGAAAAATTGATAAAAATGCAGAGGTCTGATATTTGGTAATATTAACATAGATATTAGGTATAAGACCAAACATGTCAAGCACCTATTAGATTTATTAAGATCTTTAAACTTCTATTATCTAAATGACAAATCCACCAGGCTCAGTGCATTCTCAGATAATATAATCTGCATGTTCCAGCCAAATAAGACTGAATATGGAACTGTAAATCTCGGGATATGAGATAATACAGGGCTGTAGCTTAGGCACTCTGTAAACAACAAAACAGTTCTTCAACTGAACTCGGAAGAATAATCAGGCCAATCAATGAACATAAATTGAATCAGTTAAAAACCAATCTTATCACATAAACTAGGATACGGTACTCACTAATGATATGTCTGCCAATGATTCAACACAGAAATTTATAGAATTATTTGTAGAAAACATTGACTCATGTTATATTACAGAAAACACACAAAGCACAAAGCAGAATCAATGTTATAAAGCTCAAGAACTGAGAAACTGCACAAACATAGGGAAGAATAATGGTGCACTAAGAGACATTGCAACTGAATCAAGCTTAGAAGGAAGCCTACACAGCAGCAAGAGGGGTGTAGAGATTGAATTGAATTGAATTTTATTTGATCCTGTAAAATTACGCTGTGTACAGTAAATGTACGTGTAATATAGGACATGTCAAAGTAGTAACATTCATTATCACTTATTTTTCTACCCCTTTAGCTTATATTTTCTAGCATTTGCCAGTCAGTGGGGTATGTTCCGTACTTCATTCTTCCTTCTTGTATTGTGGGTGTGTAAACTACCATTTGTATTCCAGTCCTTACTATCTTTTGTGATGTACATTATTGTTTTGTGTACATACAACAATGAAGAAGTTAAGATACCTAACTTTTTGAAACAGTTTCTGCATATTCCAGAGGTCTTTCTTCTTAAAATGGTCCTAATTGCTTTTTTTTTTCTGTAATGTCAACACTCGTTTTGTCTCTTGTTTGTTTGAGTTTCCCCACACAGTCACTCCATACTGTAACTATGCTTCTAAAAGTCCTTGATACACTGTACACAGAAGTTCTTGTCTGAAAACTGTGATAGCTGCATCATTAAGAATGTGACAGAGCTCAGTTTCTTACAAACAGTATTAATATGTTTTTTTTCCATTTCAGCTCATTATCCACAAGAATACCGAAGAATCTAGCAGATTCTACTTCTTCTACTTCCAGCCTTGTTCCATCAACCTCTAAATCCATGTCTAAAGCCTTCTCCTTGTTTTTAAACACTGTGTACATAGTCTTTTTAGGATTTATAACCAGTTCATTTTCCAACAGCCATTGAGCTGTGACATTTGCAGACATGTATGCTCTTCTCTAAGGCTGTTCCATATTTTGGTCACTATTTAGTATTGTCATGTAATCAGCATACAATGTTTTCTTTTCTTCCTCCTCAACACCTATATCTTTAACAAACACATTAATTAACAATGGCCCCATTACCGAACCCTGCGGCACCCCATATTTGATGGGTTTGGTTTCTGATTGGTATGAGTTTCCTAGTGATTTATACTGCTTGCAGTTGCACACGTATGATTTTATCCATTGACCTGGTTGCCCTCGAATGCCATAATTGCCTAATTTTTGTATCAGCATTTCATGGTCAAAGGTGTCAAATGCTTTTGAAAGATCTAGAAACATTCCAGAGAAAACCTTTTTTTCATCTAAGGACTGTAAAATGCATTCTGAAACCAAGTTGTGAGGCTATGAGAATGTTATGTTTGTCCAAATAATTAACTAAACTGGTATACATAAGGATTTCTAGGATTTTCAAGAAACCTGATATAAGCGAAACTGGTCTGTAGTTGTTGGGGTCGTTCTTATCCCCTTTCTTGTACACTGGCACCACCTTCATTATCTTCAGTTTTTGTGGAAAAATTCCATCTATGAAAGAACAGTTTGCTACATTTAGCAGTGGTGTTATTATCTGCTCACTTACCAGCTTTTTTACATGATTTGATATTCCATCATCACCAGCTGATTTCTTGGACTTCAGTTTCTGTCTAGTTTTTCATAGTTCATCTTCCGTGACTGGCCTTAAGAACATAGTACTGCATGATCCCTTTGGTACCTTAATACTCTTCTGTTTTTAACTATTTCTTTTCAATTTTAAGTTTTCTTCTACACTAATATAGATACTATTATTCAGGATGTTTACTATTTCCATACCATCTGTGACCACTGTGTTGTCTATTTTAATTTACCTAATACCTTCTTCTTTGTTTGACTCATATTTTTCCTTTCTTTCAGCATTAATTGCATTCCAAGCTGACTTTGCCTTGTTTTTTGAGTTAGTTATGGTGGTGTCAACTGTGAGTGTACACCTATCCTTTTTTCCCCCTAAGGTAAGTCTTTCCACTACCGGGATTGGAATGACTCCTTACCCTCTCCCTTAAAACCCACAACCTTTCATCTTCCCCTCTCCTTCCCTCTTTCCTGAAGAAGCAACCGTGGGTTGCGAAAGCTCGAAATTTTTTGTGTGTGTTTGTCTGATATTTTTATTGTGCCTATCTACCAGCACTTTCCCGCTTGGTAAGTCATGGAATCTTTGTTTTTAATATGTTTTTATATACTTCTTTTTTTTAACATTTTACAGTTTTCAGCTTCACCCATCCATCTCAGATCCTGCACCTTCCTTCGCTGTTCTAGTATTTCACTGGTAATTCACTGTGTTTGATCTTGCAACCTTTCTTGGGAAATGCTACATTAAAATGGTATTTAATAGTTGAAATAAATGCATCATATTTTTCATTTACACTCTGGGCCTATAGGGTTTCATTCCAGGTTTCCTTACTTAACAGTGTTCTAAAGCTGTTGATATTTTGTTCACTGATGATCCTAATTTCTTTGGTTGTTCATTTTGGTTCTGATACTGTGTCATTACTTCTGCAAAACCTGATTAGTTATCCATGATGATCAGATGTTTCTGTCTGAAATACATGTGACTCATAGTTACACATATTAGTAATTATGTTGTCAATAACTGTCTCACTTTATGAAGTCACTCTTGTTGGTGCAGTTATTGTTACTTTCATATTATGCTGTATTAACAATTCTTCAAAAACCTGTCCTATTTTTGTGTCTTTTTCCCATGTCAATGTTGAAATCTCCACATATAATAAGGTTTCTCTTCTTATTCATTCTCAATAAGCTAGCAATTTTTTTCAGAAAGATGCTAATATTGCCACCTTCTGATCTTTACACACAAAACACACTAAAATCCTCTGTCACTATACTAGTAACTTCAAAGTCTTTTTCTCTAGCTAAGGGCAATGTAGCAGCTTCACTGTTTACATTTTTTAGGAGAGTACCTGTTTTAATACATATACAAACGCCACCACCCTTATATTTCGATATGCAGAAGTAACTAGCTAGTTTGTAGTCCTTTACTGCAACATTACTGATTTTACTTTCAGTTAGTCCATATTCACTGCTGCATAATATGTCTGGTCTTATTTCACTCAGTACTTCTGCTTCTAATTTTCTGTTACCAAAGTATTGAATATTTTGATGAAATACTTTTATGTAATTTTTCTTTTGTTGGTTTGCACATTGTGAGCTGTATTCGGAGGAAAATTCTTTACCATCATCTTTTTTTTGTATGGTGCTTGTATTTTTCTTTCCCAGCTACAGCGTATGATTTTTTACTCCCTTCAGGCCATATTAGTTTCCCTTGCTTCTAATGATTTTGCAGACATCTGCAAACAACCTACTGAATGTTACAGACCCCAGTCTATTTAAATGCAAGCCATCCTTCGCTAGTGAGTTTTCACATAGGAATTTCTTTGGGTCTATAAAAACTGGCCCAAGGCAATCACATTGTTCTTTAAGAGCACAGTTTATTTTGGCAATATATGTTTCACTCACTAACCTTCTGTTTATGATTCTGCTAAGTATCAGCCGAGATCCTGCATATATATTTCTTGCAGAACAAATCATGTTTCTTGTTTCGTTTGCCATTTCTTCCTTAATGCTACTCTTTAACGAATTTGTTCCAACATGTATAAACACCCCTTTATAATTATGTCTGGTTTCAGAATCTGGTTCTGTAGTAGCTTTTCTTGCATTTATCATATTTTTAAAATGTTTACCAAGAACTAAGAGGAAAGCCAATGGCAATTACATACTCAATTCAACAAATAAGTGTAAAGCAGCATGGAAAGTTATCAAAACAGACATAAGCTCTGAAAATAAACACAATAACATTCCAATTCACCCAAACATCTTAAATGCACACTTTACTAGTTCTGGCAAAGATACAAATAAAGCTGTAGTTTTGCTTTTAGCCCTAGAGAGTACGCAACATGATGACTTCTGCATCTTAAGACAGGTTAGTGAAGCAATTGCCAAACTAAACAGATTAAAAGCAAAAGACTTCTATGGACTTCCAAATCATCTAATAAAAAATAAAAATAAGGAGATTCTACTGCTGTTAACCAAATCATCAACCAAATGCTATACAAAGGAATCTTTTCAGATTGCCTAAAAATTATTGCTGTAATACCTGTCCATAGGAAAGGTGATGAAGCATCTCCTGGTAACTATCGGCCCATCTCCCTCATACCAAAAATAATAGAATGTTGTATGCACATAAAGATGAGCCAACACTTAAAGCAAAGTTATCTACTTAGCTCCTTACAATACAGTTTGGATGTCATCTTCCCACTGTCAAAGCAGGTGAGATTGTCACCACAAAAAAATGTTTTAAAAAACCTGTGCAGCTCTTGTAGATTCAAAGAAAGCTTTTGACACTGTCTACTACTGTATATGAGGGGTCAGAAATAAAATGTTAAATTAAATGGGCTGAATTATACAATAATCAAATGCTATTATTATAATATACAAGGACTATGGCAATGACAAAAATTGCATTAAACACAAATAAAAATAAACAAAACTTCCGGCTTTTCGCCTCACTGATTTTTTAAAAAATATTACGTCGTAGGCAATACCAGGTATTTCCATTTCAATTTATAGTCTTCCTGGGCAGTGGCACATCGTGCTTCTTAAGTATGTCTTAATCAATTTTAACTTGAGAAACTGCTCTCGGCAAAACATGTACTAACCAGAACTCTGTGGGCATTATTCTGATTGTTATGTAGAGATTTTAATATACTTGTTCCAAATTATTTTCTGATATGTACTGAATAAGTTGTTTCACGTCTTTCATTTAGACCTGTAGGTTGGATTTTAAAAGTTAAAGAGTTTCTTATAAGTTTGAAAGGCTGTAAGTTGCTGTTTTCACCTTCTTTGCATTACAATGTTTGTGAAGGTTGTCCTTGGATAACGATTTAAAATAATGCATATAGTAAATAAAATAAAATCATTGAAAATATTCATTAAGCACTTTGAATCAACATTCAGTATCGACTATTATAGTATCTATCATTGTGTTAAAAAAACCTCTGTGTACTGCATTTCAGCAGATTGTGAAGGTTCATCAATTTGTTAATAACCGAACATCCACTTTTTCTGTGCTGGTCTTTTTTTTTTTTTAACTGAGACTTAATTTTGTCACTATTTTTTTCTACAAACAATTGAGCTTATGTTATACTTGTTTCAAATCTTGGGTTACAGAATTCTTGAATCCTGTCACAAAATGAACATTATTATCAATAGTGACTTTCAAGTTGACTTGAACTGATTGCCATAGTTTACTTATATTGACACGTAGTAAAATCTCATACCATGCGTGTATTCCAACAATTAACTCAAAAGTTAACATTTGCTTCAAGACTGCTTCATAGTCAATAAGAGTTTCGGAATCATCAGTTCTATTTTTCACACCTCTTACACTTGCGATGACATCATGAAATTGCAAAAATATTGCTTTTACAGCTCCGATTCTACTTCCCAATTGTGTTTCAGACAGAGGTTTCAATGTCAATTTCAATTTAGTTTTTATAAAATCTCAATGCTTGCTTGATTTTGTAAAAAGCACATAAACTTTATTGATAGAGCTGAAAAACGTTTTAACTGTTGTAGAAGTGTTAGCGGCATGTAGCAAAAGCAAATTCCAACAATGGCATCCGCATGACTTGAACAAAGCTCATGGTTTGAGTATTCTTATACCAACACCTTTTTTAATGCCAACCACATTGGAACTATTATCATATCCCAGTCCTAAACAGTTTTGGATGCCTAGGCCTTATTTTCTAGTTCCTTTAATATGTCATTTGTTAAATATGTCCCGTTGTTTCTGCAACGGCAATAAACCCAGCGAAACGATCCTCTATCTCTTGAGTGATTGATTGATATGTTCATTCATCCAATTAACAATACAAATTGTATAGAAGTCATCAATTGTGTGTTATGAACTAAAACATACGTGGGTTCTTACAATGTTTACAATTCAATTCTTACCTTTTTACAGGTCAATTCTTACAACATTTATAATTATCCCATATGCTGTTGCTTTATGTGGGAGTATGTGGTATTTGTGTCTATTTAATAGCTATCTACAATTATTCTAAATGCTTATTTACCTTGTAACAACTTTTAATATATATTTTTAGCTTTGGCTAAAGATATGACGTATATTTGCACCTTTTATTTCAATAGCAGTCTGTTGTACAGTTTTAGGCCATTATATAGCATATTGTTCTTTGTTTTGGACTTGTTTTTTCCACTTTAGGTATAAGTAGCAGCTGGGTCTAGTTTCATGGTCATATATTGATATATTTGTAGGGTAAAGATGAATAATTTTTCTTATGTACATTACAGTCTGGAAAATGTATTCACAGGGGATAGTCATAATTTCTAGTTTCTTGAATAAATCAGTACAATGGCCCTATTGTTGCTATTTGTTATTATCTGTACAGCTCTTTTCTGTAGCTTGAAGACAGACTGAATATCCCCATCAATTGTTCCCCAAAACATGATTCTATAACTGAGGATTGAGGTTATGTACTTAAAGTATGTCATTTTGACGCATGAAATATTGTAGACTGGTGCAAGTATTTGTAGAGCACAAAATGCTGTGGATAGTCTCATTGTTAAAGCTTTTACATGTTCTGTCCATTTTAACTGACAATCTGCCTTCAACCTAAAAAATTTGGTATCCATTACACATTCTACTACATCATCATTAATTGTTAATTTATCATCATTGTGTCTTTTATTCAACCGGAAGTACATACAATAAGTTTTATTTATGTTTAAAGTTACTTTATTTTTCAGTGACCACTTGTGAACACCTTTGAGGGCTGCATTAGCCTTTTCTTTCAACTGTGCTGGAGTTTTGGCTGTGATCAGTGTGTTGCCGTCATCAGCAAACAGTATTTTTTCCCCACATTTTCAATTGAGTAATTACAGAATCTTAATATTATTGACGTTCTAACACTTTCAGCAACAAGAGAAGCAGTGGAAAACTGGATTGCAAACTACACACTTCTTTTAGTACAGTTGACTTACTTGAAATGTTTAGCCGATCCTCTTCTATGGATATATAGCTGCATCAATCTCCACAACTTCTTCTCTGAAAAAATAATGCTGGTTAGAGGAACTAAAAAAATGCTCTCTCTCTCTCTCTCTCACACACACACTAGAAATAACTCGGTACCCTCATACTTTCAGTTCAGTTCAGGGATATTTTCATTTCCACAAGTTTCATATAAGCATACAACCTCTTGCAAGTCAACTATGCCAATAATCATCAGATACTATTAACTATAATTACAATGTGGTGGGTTTAATAACCACCAGAAATTCAAAAACTGGTCTTGCTTCTAGCAAGTCTAACACCAAGATTAAGTAAGAGTCTCTAGACACATCATGTTTCACTTGTCTATAGCAGTTACAGTTATTTGACTGCCAAGGAATAATATGTAGTTTCTCCTTGCGTCCTCCATACAGGCTCTGTGGAACGAGTGACAAACACTTGTCAGCATCACTTGTTTGATGCAACTCTTGTCTTCCCACAATAAACATCCATCCTACACACATAGACATGTGTTGCGCAGTAAATAGGCTCTCTCTCTCACACTTATCTCTACAACATTGTGTGTTCGAGGCAGCAGAAGGTTGAGTGGTTCCAGAATTTACATGGAAATTCTCAAATCACTACAACATTTGTTCCACATGGCTCAAATCCCTGGGACAGTCGAGCATAAAGGCATAATATTGTGCTTGTTTCACTGTTTATAATTTTGTTGATAACAGATTTGAAACATTAATGTAATTAATTCAGTTTGTATGTTGTGGGAGTTTGTATGTTATGGGAGCCTTTATATTTTATGAAGTAACAGCTTTTTCATGAGATGAGAAAACATTTTATTTTTTAAGCACAGATCAAAAACTAACAAGAATAAACAACTCGTAACCAAGCCGACTACGGCAAAGATAAATATCTATCAGCTGCAGCTTTCGCCCGCTGTTCTTGGCGCAGTGGGTAAATGGTTCGCCACAATGTCATGGCGCAGACAAAGTTAATTTTCATTAATACGTTACAATTGCTCTTTTAGTGTTAGATCATATTTGGATAACTATTTAAATAGGTTTATAACATTTCCACTGTTTCTGCTGTCATTTAGGTTAAATTTTAAATAAATTAGAATTCTATGGTATCACGGGCAGAGCTGCAAAATAGTTCAAGTCATACCTTGCTAACAGGAAACAAAGGGTGTCAGTGCAAGGGACTAGTGAATTAAGTCACCCTCATCATCAGAATGGGAAGAAATTATATGTGGTGTCCCACAAGGATCCATCTTAGGGCCATTGCTTTTTCTTGTGTACATTAATGATCTCTCATCAGTTACACTGCCAGAAGCAGAGTTCGTTTTTTTTGCAGATGACACAAGTATTGCAGTAAATAGTATGTCGAGTGTACTTCTAGAAAGATCTGCTAATGATATTTTAATGGATATTAATAAATAGTTTAAAGCCAACTCATTGACATTAAACTTTGAAAAGACTCACTACATGCAATTCAGAACCTGTAAGAGGTTTCCACCCAGCATATGCATAAAGTATGAAGAAGATCAGATAGAAGGGGTTGACAGTCTTAAATTCCTGGGATTACAACTTGATAATAAATTCAGTTGGGAGGAGCACACCACAGAACTGCAGAAACGCCTTAACAAATCTGTATTTGCAATTTGAGTGTTAGCAGACATAGGCGACATAAAAGTGAAAAAGCTTGCATACTTTGCCTACTTTCATTCCATAATGTCAGATGGAATAATATTTTGGGGTAACTTTTCAAGTCAAACAAAAGTTTTCAGAGTCCAAAAGCGTGTAATACGTATTATTTGTGGAGTAAACTCACGGACGTCTTGTATAAACCTCTTCAAAGAACTGGGTATACTAACTACTGTCTCTCAGTATATTTACTCCTTAATGAAATTTGTCCTAAATAATATATCTCTTTTTCCAACAAACAGTTCAGTTCATACATACAATACCAGGAACAAAAATGATCTGCGCAAGGACTTAAAAGCACTTAATGTAATTCAAAAAGGGGTCCACTACTAAGGAACACTGATCTTCAATAATTTGTCAGCAAACAAAAAATTTAGTTACAAATAAAGATCAGTTTAAAAGGAGCCTGAAAAGACTTACTAGTGGCCAACTCCTTCTACTCCATTGACGATTTTTTTAATAGAAACAAATTATGTGTTGTATATATTTATACTATTAGTATTGTTATTTCAGCTTTAAAAAAAGTGACTTGTTCCACATCCACAAGGATCTCCTCAATGCGGATGTATGGAACGAAAAACTAATCTAATCTAAAGGGATTCTCAATGTCCTCTAAATGCCAGGTTGTGTGAAGCTAAGTATTTTATAATATTAATTGATCTTTGAAACAAGTTATACCAATACTCTTGTGATTCCTTAATCAGTCTCTCATTTTCCTTCTCTATTATTTTTTTGTATTTTAATTTATTTACAGAATTCCATCCATCTAATCATTCATTCCATGTTTTGTGACTTTGTTCATGCCTTTGAAACCTCCTAATCAGATTTTTCTAGTCACAACATACTTGTTTTACCATCTCTGTCTGCAAATGTGAAAAAAGTCGATATGATAAGCAATAAAGTTTGTCGTGAGATATGGAGTAAGCTAAACATCCATATTGATTTTCGCCATTACTCCATTTTCTAGTAAAATAAAATTTTGTAAAATGTCTTTTATTTGCATCTTTGGGGTACCTTTCATCAGGTTTCTCTAGGTTTTGTTGGGGACCATTGTGAATAAAAACATGATGTGCCAAATCTGTTACTGGAAATAACCACTATCCTGGATCTAACTCTACAAATGACTTCTTACATGAACGTGTGAGAATTTAACATCACTGGTTCCAAACCCCCCCCCCCCCCCCCACCGCTCTCCACCACCTCTTCGCCAGAATAACATCGCTGCCCTATTGCAGCAAGAATAGCTGTATCTCTACCAGATCACTTCTATGATTTTATTTTATTTCGTGTTCCATAGGTCCAACTGTGTTGGGTTCACAAGGATGTGAATTGAGTCAGCTTTTTACAAAGACAAAATGATAATCTTATAGCATATACAGACATCTGAAATATGTAATTATATAACATTTATATAATAATTTCTTTGAGTAGCAATTCAGAAAAAAGAAGATATACCTTTAATTCAAATCATTAAAGCACTACGCAAAAACAGAAACAGACCACAAATGGATGCAGAGCTCAAGTTAAATGTGACATTCTTAGTGGCATTATGTCAACTTGTATTATATAATCTTAAAATCTTATAATGTACTTATTTAAAAAGTCATACAAACTGTAAAAAGCTTTTGCTACCAGAAATATTTTAATGCTTTCTTAAGCTTACTCTTGTTGTGAATCTCTGTCATTATTTCAGGAGGAAGAGCACTGAAGAATTTTGTTTCAACGTGGTGGACACCCTTTTGCACCGAGCTCGTTGTGTATGTAATTCTTCCTTTGTGTGTTATGCTCATGATAATTACAGTTTGGTTCAAACATCTCTATATTTTTATAGACTAAACATATTATGGTTTGAGTGGGGCAGTGCACAAATGGTTTAATTCATACTTAACTGGAAGAATGCAGAAAGTTGAAATAAGTGGTTCGTGTAATGTTAAAACAACAGCTGATTCCTCAAACTGGAGTGCTATCAAGCACGGGGTCCCACAGGGTTTGGTCTTAGGTCCTTTACTGTTCTTGATATACATTAATGACTTACCATTCCACATTGATGAAGATGCAAAGTTAGTTCTTTTTGCTGATGATACAAGTATAGTAATAACATCCAAAAACCAAGAACTAAGTGATGTAATTGTAAATGATGTTTTTCACAAAATTATTAAGTGGTTCTCAGCAAACGGACTCTCTTTAAATTTTGATAAAACACAGTATATACAGTTCCGTACAGTAAATGGCACAACTCCAGTAATAAATATAGAATTTGAACAGAAGTCTGTAGCTAAGGTAGAATTTTCAAAATTTTTAGGTGTGTCCATTGATGAGAGGTTAAACTGGAAGCAACACATTGATGGTCTGCTGAAACGTCTGAGTTCAGCTAAGTATGCTATTAGGGTTATTGCAAATTTTGGTGATAAGAATCTCAGTAAATTAGCTTACTATGCCTACTTTCATTCACTGCTTTCGTATGTCATCATATTCTTGGGTAATTCATCGTTGAGTAGAAAAGTATTCATTGCACAAAAACGTGTAATAAGAATAATTGCTGGAGCCCACCCACGGTCATCCTGCAGACATCTATTTAAGGATCTAGGGATCCTCACAGTAACTTCACAGTATATATATTCCCTTATGAAATTTGTTGATAATAATCCAACCCAATTCAAAAGTAATAGCAGTGTGCATACCTATAACACCAGGAGAAAGGATGATCTTCACTATGCAGGGTTAAATCTGACTTTGGCACAGAAAGGGGTAAATTATGCTGCCACAAAAGTCTTTGGGCACCTACCAAACAGCATCAAAAGCCTGACAGATAGCCAACTAACATTTAAAAATAAATTAAAAGAATTTCTAGATGACAACTCCTTCTACTCATTGGATGAATTTTTAGATATAAACTAAGTAAAAAAAAAAAAAAAAAAAAAAAAACTTAATCATTAGTGTCATGCAATATTTTGTGTAATGTAATTTCTTGTACAGACATCTTTTATTAACCTGACACGTTCCACATCATTACGAAGTGTCGTATTCATGATCTATGGAACAAGTATTAATCTAATCTAATCTAATCTAATCTGACAGAAAAAACATACTGGCATATAGTTTTGTATATCTTAAGTTTTCGAAAGCTATTTCTTCATGAGTCTCTTGGGTGCAACCCACATATAACTCTTAAATATTGCTTCTGAGCAATGATCAGTTTCCTTGCTAATGGCTGGTTGCCCCCAAAAATAATGGCGTACTCAAAGAGTGAGTGAAAATAGTCATAGTATGCTGCTTTTGCAGTGTCAGGTTCAACACACACAGTGACAAACCATAAAATGTACGTAGCAGAGCTAAGCCTCTTAGAGATCTATGATATGCGAAGACCAGTTCATTTTCTTGTGAATGTGCACTCCAAGAAGTTTTGTTGTTTCCAATCTTTCTATAGGCTAATTAACACATGTAACACTTAATTCTCTCTCTTTTTCTCTTTTTGTACAGAACAGAATAAAATTGGTCTTACTGGAATTTAATGAGACCATTCACCATGAACCAGTTAACCACATGTGATAGTGTGTGATTATTGGATTTCTCAAGATTACTATCTGTTCTACTGCTCATAAAATTGTGGTATCATCAGCGAATAAAATAAATTTACACGACAGACTTGTACATGATGGCAGATCATTTATAAAAATCAAGAATAATAGTGGCCCAAGAATTGAGCCCTGAGGCACTCCACATATAATGGAACTTCATTCAGAATGTGCAAAAACATCACATACTCCACCTGAGCTGTTCAAGACAACTTTTTGTTTTCTGTCGTAGAGTTACGACTGTTGCCAACTATCTGCACACCACTTATTCCTAAGAATTTTCCTTCTTGCAAATGAATCTGGAGGTCAACACAGTCAAATGCTTTAGACAAATCACAGAAGACACCAACTGCTAGCATTTTCTCATTAAGGATTTCAAGGACTTCATTTGCAAGTGCATAGATTGTGACTTACGCTGAATGGCTCTTTTGGAAGTCAAATTGGCTCTTCTAGATTTTTAGAGAAAGCTGTCAACAAAGACATAGGTCAATTGTTAGTTAATTTAGTTTTATCACCATTTTTGTATAGGGGTCTCACAATGGCATAGTTAAGTCTACTGGGAACATCACCTTTTTGAAGGGAAGCATTGAAAATACGACAGAGAATGTCCCTTATCCACACACAAGAATATTTCAATAAGTTATTTGAAATATTATCAACCCCTACAAAGTTCATCCCCCCCCCATGAACCATGGACCTTGCCATTGGTGAGGAGGCTTGCATGCCTCAATGATACAGATAACCAGGGTGCAACCACAACGGAGGGGTATCTGTTGAGAGGCCAGACAAACGTGTGGTTCCTGAAGAGGGGCAGCAGCCTATTCAGTAGTTGCAGGGGCAACAGTCTGGATGATTGACTGATCTGGCCTTGCAACATTAACCAAAACGACCTTGCTGTGCTGGTACTGCGAATAGCTGAAAGCAAGGGGAAACTACAGCCGTAATTTTTCGCGAGGACATGCAGCTTTACTGTATGATTAAATGATGATGGCGTCCTCTTGGGTAAAATATTCCGGAGGTAAAATAGTCCCCCATTCGGATCTCCGGGCAGGGACTACTCAAGAGGATGTCGTTATCAGGAGAAAGAAAACTGGCGTTCTATGGATTGAAGTGTGGAATGTCAGATCCCGTAATCGGGCAGGTAGGTTAGAAAATTTAAAAAAGGAAATGGATAGGTTAAATTTAGATATAGTGGGAATTAGTGAAATTCAGTGGCAGGAGGAAAAAGGCTTTTGGTCAGGTGAATACAGGGTATAAATACAAAATCAAATTGGGGTAATCCAGCAGTAGGTTTAATAATGAATAAAAAAGTAGCAGTGCGGGTATGCTACTACAAACAGCATAGTGAACGCATTATTGTGGCCAAGATAGACACGAAGCCCACGCCTAGTACAGTAGTACAAGTTTATATGCCAACTAGCTCTGCAGATGACGAAGAAATTGAAGAAATGTATGATGAGATAAAAGAAATTATTCAGGTCGTGAAGGGAGACGAAAATTTAATAGTCATGAGTGACTGGAATTCGAGCATAGAAAAAGGGAGAGAAGGAAACATAGTAGGTGAATATGGATTTGGGCTAAGAAATGAAAGAGGAAGCCGTCTGGTAGAATTTTGCACAGAGCATAACTTAATCATAGCTAACACTTGGTTCAAGAATCATAAAAGAAGGTTGTATACATGAAAGAAACCTGGAGATACTAAAACGTATCAGATAGATTATATAATGGTAACACAGAGATTTAGGAACCAGGTTTTAAATTGTAAGTTGTTTCCAGGGGCAGGTGTGGACTCGGACCACAATCTATTGGTTATGAACTGTAGATTAAAACTGAAGAAACTGCAAAAAGGTGGGAATTTAAGGAGATGGGACCTGGATAAACTGAAAGAACAAGAGGTTGTACAGAGTTTCAGGGAGAGCATTAGGGAATAATTGATAGGAATGGGGGAAAGAAATACAATAGAAGAAGAATGGGTACCTTTCAGGGATGAAGTAGTGAAGGCGGCAGAGGATCAAGTAGGTAAAAAGACGAGGGCTAGTAGAAATCCTTGAGTAACAGAAGAAATATTGAATTTAATTGATGAAAGGAGAAAATATAAAAATGCCGTAAATGAAGGAGGCAAGTAGGAATACAAACGTCTCAAAAATGAGATCAACAGGAAGTGCAAAATGGCTAAACAGGGATGGCTAGAGGACAAATGTAAGGATGTAGAGGCTTATCTCACTAGGGGTAAGATAGATACTGCCTACAGTAGAAGCCGACCTCGGGGAAGATCAGTTTGGATTCTGTAGAAATGTTGGAACACGTGAGGCAATACTGACCCTACGAATTATCTTAGAAGAAAGATAAAGGAAAGGCAAACCTACGTTTCTAGCATTTGTAGACTTAGAGAAAGCTTTTGACAATGTTGACTGGCATACTCTCTTTCAAATTTTAAAGGTGGCAGGGGTAAAATACAGGGAGCGAAAGGCTATTTACAATTTGTACAGAAACCAGATGGTAGTTATAAGAGTTGAGGGGCATGAAAGGGAAGCAGTGGTTGGGAAGGGAGTGAGACAGGGTTGCTGCCTCTCCCCAATGTTATTCAATCTGTATATTGAGCAAGCAGTAAATGAAACAAAAGAAAAATTTGGAGTAGGTATTAAAATCCATGGATAAGAAATAAAAACTTTGAGGTTTGCCGATGACATTGTAATTCTGTCAGAGACAACAAAGGACTTGGAAGAGCAGTTGAACAGAATGGACAGTGTCTTGAAAGGAGGATATAAGGTTAACATCAACAGAAGCAAAACGAGGATAATGGAATATAGTCGAATTAAGTCGGGTGATACTGAGGGAATTAGATTAGGAAATGAGACACTTAAAGTAGTAAAGGAGTTTTGATATTTGGGGACCAAAATAACTTATGATGGTCAAAGTAGAGAGGATATAAAATGTAGACTGGCAATGGCAAGGAAAGCGTTTCTGAAGAAGAGAAATTTGTTAACATCGAGTATAGATTTAAGTGTCAGGAAGTTGTTTCTGAAAGTATTTGTATGGAGTGTAGCCATGTATGGAAGTGAAACATGGACGATAAATAGTTTGGACAAAAAGAGAATAGAAGCTTTCGAAATGTGGTGCTACAGAAGAAGGTTGAAGATTAGGTGGGTAGATCACATAACTATTGAGGAGGTATTGAATAGGATTGGGGAGAAGAGAAGTTTGTGGCACAACTTGACTAGAAGAAGGGATCGGTTGGTAGAACATGTTCTGAGGCATCAAGGGATCACAAATTTAGCATTGGAGGGCAGCGTGGAGGGTAAAAATCGTAGAGGGAGCCAAGAGATGAATACACTAAGCAGATTCAGAAGGATGTAGGTTGCAGTAGGTACTGGGAGATGAAGAAGCTGCATCAAACCAGTCTCAGGACTGAAGACCACAACAACAACAACAACAGAGTTCATACTTCATAGAGACATGATGATTTTTTGAATTTCATCTTCAGTGATAGGATTAAGGTGCATTTCTGGAACTGTGTTTGAATATACATCTTGACAAAGAGTTATTGCTTCATCAGCATTCGGGCTTGCAACCACTTTGTTGAGTTACTGATAGGAAGTGTTTATTTAAAATCGCAGCTGCACTTTTTGGTTATCTATTTCTTTCATATCTGATTTTATTTATGTCTTCTCTGCTTGTTGTCTCTCTGCCTGTCTCTTTTTTTTACAATTCTCCAAATTGTTTTTCTTTTATTATTAGAATTATCTGGTTTCTCCTCATAGTAAAGAAATTTTGATTTTTTTATTGGTATTCTGTATTTAAAATTTTACAATATAATCTGTAGTGTTCCCATTTTTCTGCATCTTTAGATAGTCTTATTGCAGCATAAGTTTCCCTTTTGGTTTTACATGACTGGTTTATCCCTTTTGTGATCTAAGGCTTATCATAGAATTGGAAGCACTGTTTCTAACACATTTCTTTTGAAATATTTCTTCAAAAAGCGCACATAAATCATTTATAAAACGCTTAAATTTAGTATCAATGTTTTCAAGGCTACATACTGGAGACCAATCCATTTGCTGCAACCTATGGTTGAAAGTTTCTTTTTACTCTTTGATTGTTACTACTAGTACTGTGTGATCAGGCCCAGTGGACTGCATGCTTCTACAAGTTTCCTCCTCCATTGTGTTCTGTCCATTGCTGCTATCTGCCATCTGTCCACATCTATTGACACTTGGTTGAAATCTTCATGGAGGCCATCCCTCCAACGCTTCTTGGGTCTCCCTGGGGGTCTCCTTTCTGTAGGTGTGATCCTCCATCCAGGCCACATGGCCTGCCCACTGCATTCGTCTGCCTTTGACAGTTCCTGCTTTGTTGGGCTGCTGGTATAGTTCCTCAAGCTCTTGGTTGTATCTGATCCTCCATTCCCCTGTACCTGCATCCAGAACTGGACTGAAGATCTTCTGAAGCACTTTTCTCTCAAAAACGAGGAGCTTATGGAAGTCCTGTTTTCAGTTACTCCATGTCTCACAGCCATATAGAACAACAGGTTGGATCTGGGTTTTGTACAGTCAAATCTTGAACTGTCTGGAGAGATATCTGGAACAAAGCTGTTGTGCTAGGCTGTGGTAAGATCAGTTTCCTGCTTGTATTCTGGCATTGATCTCTGCTTCACACGATGAGTTCTCAGTGAAAAGTGCCCCTAGGTATTTGAATTCACGCACTCTCATGTAGGACTGGTCTCCAACCTGCAGTGATTGTAGATGACCAGCAGTCTGACAATGTTGCACAATAGAGAGAGTACCTCTTTGTTCATTACTCTTACAAACTTCTATTGAGGAAATTGTTTTTTAAACAGGTTGACTCCATAAAGAGTGATAATTTGCCCATCATGATCAGAAAGCCCACTTATAACCTGCCTGACAGTATAATTCTGATGTCTACTTAAATCTAAAAAAATATATTAAAAACAAAGATTCCAAGACTTACCAAGCGGGAAAGCGCCGGTAGACAGGCACAATGTGTGTGTGTGTGTGTGTGTGTGTGTGTGTGTGTGTGTGTGAGAGAGAGAGAGAGAGAGAGAGAGAGAGAGAGAGAGAGAGAGACAGAGAGAGAGAGTATATACCTATCCTTTTTTCCCCCTAATGTAAGTCTTTCCGCTCCCGGGATTGGAATGACTCCTTACCCTCTCCCTTAAAACCCACATCCTTTCATCTTTCCTTTTCCTTTCCTCTTTCCTGATGAAGCAGCCGCTGGTTGCAAAAGCTCGAAATTTTGTGTGTGTGTTATTTTATTGTGCCTGTCTACCGGCGCTTTCCCGCTTGGTAAGTCTTGGAATCTTTGTTTTTAATATATTTTTCCCATGTGGAAGTTTCTTTCTATTTTATTTAAATCTATAAAAATTGTTATCTATTGTAGTTTGGACTGGGATGTAATTCATATTGGAAAGTTTATTATCAATATTAGATTATATAAGGTCATCACAATCTCAAAGTCAGTTTTATTCTTGTTTTCTGTAACATAGTTTATATTGAAATCACCTAAAACTACAATATCCTTTGCTTTTGCATGTAATCCTGACAGCAGGAGTTCCATTATATGTAGAAAAGTTTCTATGTCACCTGAAGGTGACCTGTAGACAGCCAGCACTATTATTGTGTAGAAATTAGTTATTATTTCAGTTGCATATGCCTCAAATTGTTCTACATAATATTTCTTAATGTCCATAGCTTTGTATGCTGCACTATACTTAACATAATTTGCTATTCGACCTTTGTCTTTACTTTCCATGCAGTAGTCTGTTACTAAACTAACTTACTGTAGATGGCAAGGCACATTAATTAGCGACATAGTGTTCAGTTAAGCACAGAATATGAGCATTATTTATACAACCCTTTTCATTAATAGTAAAAGGCAGTTGATCTGTTTTTCTTGTTCAAATTTGTGTGAAATCTTATGGGACTTAACTGCTTAGGTCATCAGTCCCTAGTTTTTCTTAATAGGTCTCGTATATTCTGAGGAAAAAAAGAGATGCCTTCCTCTTGCTTTTTTATTCTATTAGTGCTGTTGTTACCTGACTCGGAATCCACTGGAGTTTGTCTTGAGACAGAAGGGAGGAGACACTCGACACTACCTACTGTTGCCCTTCTTTTTCTTCAGGCCAAAACATAAAAAATCATTGAGATTTGAAGGAAGCTCAGCATTTCTTCTGCACAACAACCTTTTATTTGGATTGCTTGATGAAGATTTCTTCCCATTTGTTGCACGTGGAATTTCTGTTTTTTGTGTAGATGGCACATCTTTTTCTTCTGCAGGTGATGTTAATCTTGTAGATGAAATCACATCTTCAACTCCATCATTGCTGTAGATGGCACATCTTTTTCTTCTGCAGGTGATGTTAATCTTGTAGATGAAATCACATCTTCAACTCCATCATTGCAGATGGACCTTGCATTTAGATTTGTACACCAACTGACAAGTTATTTTTCTCCTTTACATTTTCAGCACCTGGATGTCCTTGTATTCCCATTTCTAGGACAGTTTGTGACTTGTTTGACTTAGTTATATTACTAATATGTTGTCTAATTTGATGAGACATAAATTGCTACATGCATTGCGTATATGCTGCGAGGATAAAAGTATTCATAGTAAGTGACGGAAATGCGTGTGATTATTTATCGTTGTAATTACCATGCCCACTCCACTACCTACAAACTGTTTGCTCTTGATTATCACTTTTGATGTCTTTATTTGGTTCACAATCTCAGATCACAGCAGTTTCACCCAACTCTTACGCTGTAAAAATAAAGGTAACAGATTTATTCGATTCTGTTTCAGACACTTGGATAAGAGCTTCATCGGAGGCCTCTCGAGCAGTTACACCTGAAGTTTTCTTTAGAAATTTCATCATACTCAAACTCAAAGATTGGTTGGATATAATTGTCTCAGCCATACTTTTTCTTTTCGATGCACCAGATTCCCATTTTCTCCCTATATCTCTGTCTCTTGAGAGTCTTCCAGACATTATGCAATAAAAAACCTTTTGTGTTAAGTATGCTGATAAGTACAGTAGTGTACTTAAAGCACTCAGTGTCATAGTATAGAGTGAATGGGCTATGTGATTATCATACGTGACAGGATATTTTTTTTATTCTGCCATATACACTCCTGGAAATTTAAATAAGAACACCGTGAATTCATTGTCCCAGGAAGGGGAAACTTTATTGACACATTCCTGGGGTCAGATACATCACATGATCACACTGACAGAACCACAGGCACATAGACACAGGCAACAGAGCATGCACAATATCGGCACTAGTACAGTGTATATCCACCTTTCGCAGCAATGCAGGCTGCTATTCTCCCATGGAGACGATCGTAGAGATGCTGGATGTAGTCCTGTGGAATGGCTTGCCATGCCATTTCCACCTGGTGCCTCAGTTGGACCAGCGTTCGTGCTGGACGTGCAGACCGCGTGAGACAACGCTTCATCCAGTCTCAAACATGCTCAATGGGGGACAGATCCAGAGATCTTGCTGGCCAGGGTAGTTGACTTACACCTTCTAGAGCACGTTGGGTGGCACGGGATACATGCAGACGTGCATTTTCCTGTTGGAACAGCAAGTTCACTTGCCAGTCTAGGAATGGTAGAACGATGGGTTCGATGACGGTTTGGATGTACCGTGCACTATTCAGTGTACGGCCAGTGTAGGAGATCGCTCCCCACACCATCATGCCGGGTGTTGGCCCTGTGTACCTCGGTCGTATGCAGTCCTGATTGTGGCGCTCACCTGCACGGCGCCAAACACGCATATGACCATCATTGGCACCAAGGCAGAAGCGACTCTCATTGCTGAAGATGACACGTCTCCATTCGTCCCTCCATTCACGCCTGTCGCGACACCATTGGAGGCGGGCTGCACGATGTTGGGGCGTGAGCAGAAGACGGCCTAACGGTGAGCGGGACTGTAGCCCAGCTTCATGGAGACGGTTGCGAATGGTCCTCACCGATACCCCAGGAGCAACAGTGTCCCTAATTTGCTGGGAAGTGGCAGTGCGGTCCCCTACGGCACTGCATAGGATCCTACGGTCTTGGCGTGCATCCGTGCGTCGCTGCGGTCCGGTCCCAGGTCGACGGGCACGTGCACCTTCTGCTGACCACTGGCGACAACATCGATGTACTGTGGAGATCTCACGATCCACGTGTTGAGCAATTCGGCGGTATGTCCACCCGGCCTCCTGCATGCCCACTATACGCCCTCGCTCAAAGTCCGTCAACTGCACATACGGTTCACGTCCACGCTGTCGCGGCATGCTACCAGTGTTAAAGACTGCGATGGAGCTCCGTATGCCACGGCAAACTGCCTGACACTGATGGCGGCGGTGCACAAATGCTGCGCAGCTAGTGCCATTCGACGGCCGACACCGCGGTTCCTGGTGTGTCCGCTGTGCCGTGCGTGTGATAATTGCTTGTACAGCCCTCTCGCAGTGTCTGGAGCAAGTATGGTGGGTCTGACACACCGGTGTCAATGTGTTCTTTTTTCCATTTCCAGGAGTGTATGATAGCACCCAAGTAAATATGCCAATAAATGTATTTGTATGCTGACTTACATAGGATGGGGTTCCTTTAGTGTGTATGGTTGAAACTGGTACAACGACACCTTCGGAGATTAAAGACTTGTTCACTTGTACCAGTTCAGTAACTTGAAAAAAGAGTGAAGTGTCACTTGGTAGGGCTGGTTTCAGAGAGCTGACTTACTGGCCAAGACAATGCTCTTGCCTGTAGTCTCTCTTCCACAGAGCATTGTTGCATCTGCTTGTTACTGGATCGAAGTGTCATTTCAGAAAACCTATGCGTACCAAGCGGGCTGTGAATATTATGTAAAGAAAAGTAGATGTCTTTTCTGTTTAACATGCACCTTTCTTTAATATGGAGATTAGGTTCCTCTCTAACCATATAATTTAATAATTTATTTTACAAAATTTTTTAGTCTATATGAACGATTTTACAACAAAACAGTCTCCTTTGATTTCCATGTGTTACTGCCATCTAATGCAAGTGCTGATTCGCGACAAATATATCGCGAATGAATCGTGTAATGTAATAGGCCTGCCAGAACCAGTCTGCAGTTCCTAACTTGTATACTTGGCATGTTGCTACTTAGATGTAGACATAGGTACATACTGATTCACTTGTCTGGAAATAGTGACAGACAACTAAGTAGCTACAATTTTAACAGCCTCAATAACTTTTTTGTGAGGCCCCCACAGGCATGAGACTGTCAACAGTCACTGATGCCTAATGCCGCCACAGAATACTATGGAGTTCGAGAGAATGCTATTCACCTTATTGAGTCATACCTAAGCAATAGAAATCAGATAGTAAAAATAAAGAGATAAAGGACAGACTTGTTATGTGTTACAAAAGGTGTACCACAGGGCACAGTACTGGGTCCATTCTTGTTCATTATATATATAAAGGTCTTACTCTCAATTTTTGCCATGTCACACAGTACTGTACACAGATGATACATCTCTAATTACACAAGGTGATGATCCAGTGAAGCTGCAACATGAAGTAAATGGATTAATTCACTAACTGGTTCACAGGCAAGTTATTTACAAATTAATAGCTATAAAACCAGGGAAAAATGGAAAGACGTTTATAACAATGCAGGCCAAATGAAAAGTTTGATGCTTTCAGTAACATCTTACCATCTTCTGCTATTACTACTTTAAACTATGCCTCCCCCCCCCCCCCCAAAGAAAGAAGATAATACAGAAAAATAAGAAAAGTAATTGTCTCAAGCCAGGCATACTGATACCACTTAAAAAGAGAGAGAGAGAGAGAGAGAGAGAGAGAGAGAGAGAGAGAGATTTCTATGAGAAGTGTCAAAACAACCAGAAAAACCACTAGATTTTGATGCTTATTTTAGAAAATGTAAGCATATCCAAAACAAAATCATTAAAATGTCTAAGAAACTGACAAATGAGAATTCTGTAAAAAGTGCCCCAAACAAAATGAAGGCTATATGGGACATAGTAAAAAAAAGGAACAGGAAAATAATGTGAAGAACACTACAATATTGAGTTACTGGAAAACTCAAACAAAGTATCAGACCCAAAAAAAGTTGCAAATGAATTTAACTTCTACTTTAGAGAAGTAGCAGAAAATCTTATCAATGTGCATCCAGCAAATTCTAGGACAGAATAAGTTCCAAACAGTTTAAATAAGTGTATTTTTTATCTCCGATAGATGAGAAAGAAATATCAAAAGTTGTTAGAGGACTAAAATCAAAATTCTCATGTGCCATTGATAACATCCCTGATGGTATTTTAAAGAAATGCACAGCAGTAATAGCAAAACCCTTTGCAGATGTTTGAAATTCCTCACCTGCTAGTGGCATTTTTCTTGAAAAGTTAAAAATAGCAAAAGTGAGGCCACTGGTTAAAAGGGGTCAAAACAGAGGTAAAAAGTTACAGACCAATCTCACTACTGTCTGTCTTTTCTAAATTTATTTATTTAGCCATATGTAGACATTTTAAAATGTATGGATGTTGTTGGTTTGTGTACATTCACATATTTTTACAGGTTTTTGTTCCATGTAATTAAACATTGTGAGACATAAGTTATTTACAATCATCTTTGCTCCTTATCAAAACATTACATGTACTTAAGCACTGTGAGACAAAAGTAACTTACAATAATTTTTACTAAGGAATTCACTCACAGTGTAAAAACAGTGTTCCTGCAAATACAATTTATGATTTTTCCTAAATTAGTACATGTTATCCATGTCTTTTATTTTATTCTTCAGTTTATGATACAGTTTTACACCTTACTGCTTTACACCACTTACTGCATTTCATTATAATTCTTACTGTTCTCTTTTGCATTTTAAATACTGTTTGTAAATTCTGAGCACTGTTTCCCCAGAAAAATTATAGCATAACTGATTACTGACTGAATATAACTAAAGTATATGGTTCTCAGCCATTCTTCACTGCATGCAGATGCAAGGACTCTCTAAGTGCATTATATGTTGTGGATGTCTTTTTCGAGAGTTTCATAGCATGTTCATGCCACTTCATTTGGCTGTCAGTGTGCAACGCTAAGAATTTTGTTGTAGGTACATCATCTATGGAGATGTTATCTAGTTTTAAATTTAAGAGACTCTGTTTCCTATTCATCCTAAAGCATACTGTATTTGTTTTCTTTGTGTTGACAGTTACTTTGTTTTCCCGTGACCATTTTTAGACATCCCTCAGTACTTCAGTAGAATTTTCTAGCATTTGTGCTAGTGTCTTAGTGGTTAGAAAAATACGTTATAAGAGGCTGCATCATTTTATAGAAGAAAATAGCCTCTTCTCAAAACCACAGCAGGATTTCAATAAATGTAGGTCCACAAAAACTGCCACCTTTGATTTTATAAATAAAGCTCTGACCTCAGTAGACTATAAACAACACTTATGTGCTATATTTTTGGACCTCACCAAAGCTTTTGATCTCATTAACCATAAACTATTACTCTCAAAAATGGAATATGCAGGTGTCATGAGACTGGGACTCAAGTGGATACAATCATACCTGAACCACTGACAACAAATAGTGGAACCTAAATATCAAGATGGGAACAACATATGTATGTATCAGTCAGGGAAACAAAATGTTAAGTATAGCGTGCCCTGAGGTTCTATTCTATTTATTTATTTATTTAACCTGATCAGATTAGGGCCATCAGGCCCTCTCTTACATCGGACCAGTGTTTCACACATGCAGCGTTTCACACATCAGAGTTACATCATGACAATAGTTTAAATAAGAAAATTAGATTACTCTAGTCACAAAATGAATAAAGAGTAATGACTAAGAACTAATAAAGTAAGTACTGGCAGTATTTTTACAACAGGTGCTATACATACAAATTATGATAAAAGCAATAATAGTAACAGTAAAAAAATCAAATAATAATGATAAACATGAGAAAAATTGGCAATAGCAATGCAGATTTGAGCAGATGTACATTAATATCTTGGTGTGTGAAGTAGATGTTTACTAGTATAGTGAGTTTTGTGGAAGGGAGATTTAAGGAGGGGGAAAGAGGGAAGTAATGAGGTTAAGTGCATTCATGTACAGAGGAAGGTATTACTGTTGCTTGAGTAGATATGTCATTAACTGTTTTTTGAAGCCAGACATGTTTTTAAGTTCTCTAAACGAGGAACATTATTCCAGAGCCGGGTTCCCACTACTGTAAAGGACTTGGAGAAGGTGACTGAGTGATGCAGTGGAGCAGAAAGGATTTTATTATGATGGGAATGTGTGTTTCTGTCATGTTGTTTTGCCATAAGCCTTAAGGACGAGGTGAGATATGAGGGCAGTAAATGAGACAGAGTGTATGGAAATCTCTGCATTTGTCTGCACACAGCCAGGACAATTCTGCATATGCTGGTGAAATGCGATCAAAAAGTCGAACCTCACAGATATATCAGATGCAGGCATTCATGACCAGTTCCAAATGTCGCGAGTTTTCCTGAGAGAGGCCTTGTAGGATAATATCGTTGTAGTCAATGATTGGGAGTATAAGCGTTTGTACTAATTTCTTTTTCAGATCGAAATGGAAGAGTTTTTTATATTTGTGTAGGACATGAAGGGTCCAGTCTTGTTCCTGCTGTTTATAAATGTGGAACCTAAATATCAAGATGGGTACAACATATGTATGTATCAGTCAGGGAAACAAAATTTTAATTATGGTTGTGCCCTGAGGTTCTATTTTTAGGTCCAGTCTAGTTCCTGCTACTTATAAATGACTTGGAGTCAGCAACCCTTCCCAGACATGTATAAAATTTACAGGTGATAAAAAGGAAGACTGTAGATGAACTGAAGAATGATATCAAAGTATGCACATTAGACATAACTGATGGGTTCTCCAGAAACATTTTTATCATTAATGCAGAAAAGACAGTGACTTTGCAATTACATACAATACAAAGGATATACCCCTCAGAGACCTGTCATAATTTTATCTGGCAAACAATTAGAAACTGTAAACAGCACTAAATTTCTTAGACTGTTATGGATCCAAGAAAACATAAAGTGGGACAACCATGTAACTTTATCAGTAAGAAATTAAGCACCACCTGTTATTGCATGAAATTCTTACTGGCTTCATGACACAAAAAATGATAAATATATATTACGTACAGGTGGAATCACTGTTCAGATGCAGCATAATTTTTTGGGGCAACTCACCTGCAAGCAGAATTTGCTTCATTGTCCAAAAAGAATTATAAGGAGCATAGGAAAAGCAACTACTAGAGGCTCATGTCGGCCACTATTTGAGAACCTACAAATTCTTCCATTACCTTGCTTACGCATTTTGGAAGTTACATGTTTCATTAAGAAAGTAAAAGACACTGAATAGTGAAAAAAAATGAGTACCATAAATGCAATACATGACAGGAAATGGAACTGCATAGTGAATATGCAAAAACAAAACTTAAGACAAGATGGGCCCCTACTAGCAGGGAAAAAACTTTACACTAAGTTACCACACCATATACAGACACAAAAAAATTTAAGGAATTTTAAAATGATTCTAAAAATGTATCTTTTAAATAAACTGTATTACAGTGTTGATGAATATACACAATCTTAAACTGTATACAAGCTGGTGAAGCTAGCTGCTTTCTAAAATCTGCATGAGTTCCTGTAGAATACTTCAGAAACATATTCAGTGTCAGCATATGTCATATAAAGAGTAAATATTTTCTAATCTACAAATTTGTACCATTTGTACAAATGCAAAAGCTGTAAATTATAGTCATGAAGATGCCACAAAAACTGTAAATATTACTGCACTTTTTTAATTATTAAGAGTAATTATTGTTAAATGTCATGATTTAATGTTTCCTTTCACAAAAAGAAAAAAAAATAATAATTTTAAACTATGATCAACACAATTATTCACGAATCCTCTTGCTTTTTAAGTAGAAAACTGATATATGTTCTTGAAAAGAGCATCAAGACGTTAACCTGTATATATACATTTGATTACGGTTATATATGTATGTAAACTTATTCATGTGGTAGTAGATGCACAATTCATAATCATCACATAAACTCATGTTTCCTCATCTCATAATCTCACAAAAATTGAGTTGTCCATTATCAATTTGTAACTATCTACGAAAAAGATGAAATGGACTAATAAAACCATCAATCAACCAATCAGTCAGAACAAGTCAATCGTCCCCTCTGTGAGGGCTAACTTGTTTGTTTTCCAGTGTCTCTTCTAGCCAGTCATGTTTTGTGTTGTAATCTGCTGTGATCTTTGTGTGAAGATGGTGTTAATAAAGTGTTTATCATTCAGTGGTGTGTCTTTAGTACTTACAACTAAGGTGTAGTATTGGAGCACCCGCAAAGTAGAGTTTAATGCTGTGATATTTCTTGACTTTTACAAATATTCGTTTGTTGAAAATTTCCATGCATGAAGTAGTTTTTTGAGAATATGTTCTCTATATTTGCCTCTGCAAATATTTGTGAGCAAAGTTTTTCTTGTTTTGAGATGAACATGAGTAAATATAAAGGCTTCTTGACACACATTAACTAGCAGGCTCTGATGAGAAAAAAAAAAAAAAAGGTGTACAAAAGGACAACAGGTTGCATTTGTCTCATTAAACTAATTCTAAAATTAATTTTGCTTGCAGCTATAGATAATATGAAATCAGTACATTAAATAAACTGAGTATAATTATTTCCATTTTATTTATATTTGTTGTCTTTTATGGTAACCTTTACACCTTTTCCAAAACACAAAGTTAACTAATGAACTCAATCTTTTTAAAAGGTGGGGCAGTTCGCTAACTTCTGGTTCCACAAAGTGGACCTCAAAGTCAAAATAACTGCCCATCCCTATTATAATATACACAGATCATACCTCTAATCACTAGGAAAACACTCCCATTCAGTAGTGCCCTCTGTTAACCTGCACAAAGAATATCAAGCACTTTGTGGCACTCAGAACCAAAAACCAAACACTTCTTGAACTGTGCAAAATTATTTATGTTAATCTACTCTGTTGCCTTATCATTAAGACATAGTAAATAAGGAAAACTATTTATAAAAGAAAAGGATCAGTGGTAGTTTTAGTATGGTAGCTCTGTCGGACACAACGATTAGCAAAAACACCATTGTTCTATAATTCATTGAATCCATTACATGTAAAAAAAAAAATAAATAAGAGAATCCTTAACATGGAGAGGGGCAGCAGCCTTTTGAGTAGTTGCAAGGGCAACAGTCCTGATGATTGACTGATCTGGCCTTGTAACACTAACCAAAACGGCCTTGCTGTGCTGGTACTGCTAACGGCTGAAAGCAAGGGGAAACTACAGCTGTAATTTTTCCCTAGGGCATGCAGGTTTACTGTATGGTTAAATGATGATGGCGCCCTCTTGGGTAAAATATTCCAGAGGTAAAATAGTCCCCCATTCAGATCTCCTGGCGGGGACTACTCAGGAGGACGTCGTAATCAGGAGAAAGAAAACGGTGTTCTATAGATTGGAATGTGGAATGTCATATTCCTTAATCAAGGAGGTAGGTTAGAAAATTTAAAAAGGGAAATGGACAGGTTAAATTTAGATATAGTGGGAATTGGTGAAGTTCAGTAGCAGGAGGAACAAGACTTTTGCTCAGGCAAATAAAGGGTTATAAATACAAAATCAAATAGGGGTAATGCAGGAGTCGATTTGAACAATGATTAAAAAAATAGGAGTGTGAGTAAGCTACTACAAACAGCATAGTGAACGCATTATTGTGGCCAAGATAGATACGAAGCCCACGTCTACTACAGTAGTACAAGTTTATATGCCAACTAGCTCTGCAGATGATGAAGAAATTGAAGAAATGTATGATGAAATAAAAGAAATTATTCAGATAGTGAAGAGAGACTAAAATCTAATAGTCATGGGTGACTGGAATTCGGTAATAGGAAAAGGGAGAGAAGGAAACGTAGTAGGTGAATATGGATTGGGGCTAAGAAATGAAAGAGGAAGTAGTCTGGTAGAATTTTGCACAGAGCACAACTTAATCATAGCTAACTCTTGGTTCAAGAATCATAAAAAAAAAGGTTGTATACATGGAAGAACTCTGGAGATACTGACAGGTTTCAGATAGATTATAGAATGGTAAGACAGAGATTTAGGAACCAAGTTTTAAATCGTAAGACATTTCCAGGGGCAGATGTGGACTCTGACCACAATCTATTGGTTATGAACTGAAAGAAACTAATTAAAACTGAAGAAACCGCAAAAATGTGGGAATTTAAGGAGATGGGACCTGGATAAACTGAAAGCACCAGAGGTTGTACAGAGTTTCAGGCAGAGCATAAGGGACCAATTGATAGGAATGGGGGAAAGAAATACAATAGAAGAAGAATGGGTAGCTTTTAGAGATGAAATAGTGAAGGCAGCAGAGGATCAAGTAGGAAAAAAGGCGAGGGCTAGTAGAAATCCTTGAATAACAGAAGAAATATTGAATTTAATTGATGAAAGGAGAAAATATAAAAATGCAGTAAACGAAGCAGGCAAAAAGGAATATAAATGTCTCAAAAATGAGATCAACAGGAAGTGCAAAATGGCTAAACAGGGATGGCTAGAGGACAAATGTAAGGATGTAGGGGCTTATCTCACTAGGGGTAAGATAGATACTGCCTACAGGAAAATTAGAGAGATCTTTGGAGAAAAGAGAACCACTTGTATGAATATCAAGAGCTCAGATGGAAACCCAGTTCTAGGCAAAGAAGGGAAAGCAGAAAGGAGGAAGGAGTATATAGAGGGTCTATACAAGGGCGATGTACTTGAGGACAATATTATGGAAATGGAAGAGGATGTAGATGAATATGAAATGGGAGAGACAATACTGCGTGAAGAGTCTGACAGAGCACTGAAAGACCTGAGTCGAAACAAGGCCCCGGGAGTAGACAACATTCCATTAGAACTACTGACAGCCTTGGGAGAGCCAGTCCTGACAAAACTGTACCGTCTGGTGAGGAAGATACATGAGACAGGCAAAATACCCTCAGACTTTAAGAAGAATATAATAATTCCAATCCCAAAGAAAACAGGTGTTGACAGATGTGAAAATTACTGAACAATGAGTTGAATAAGTCACGGATGCAAAATACTAACGTGAATTCTCTACAGATGAATGGAAAAACTGGTAGAAGCTGACCTCGGGGAACATCAGTTTGGATTCCATAGAAATATTCGAACATATGAGGCAATACTGACCCTGTGACTCATCTTAGAAGCTAGTTTAAGGAAAGGCAAACCTACATTTCTAGCATTTGTAGACTTAGAGAAAGCTTTTGACAATGTTGATTGGAATACTCTCTTTCAAATTCTGAAGGTGGCAGGGGTAAAATACAGGGAGCAAAAGGCTATTTACAATTTGTACCGAAACCAGATGGCAATTATGAGAGTCAAGGGACATGAAAGGGAAGCAGTGGTTGGGAAGGGAGTAAGACAGGGTTGTAGCCTCTCCTCGATGCTATTCAATCTGTATATTGAGCAAGCAGTAAACAAAACAAAAGAAAAAGGTCTGTCAGGGACAGCAATGGACTTAGAAGAGCAGTAGATCGGAATGGATAGTGTCTTGAAAGGAGAATATAAGGTTAACATCAACAAAAGCAAAACGAGAATAATGGAATGTAGTCAAAATAAGTTGGGTGATACTGAGGGAATTAGATTAGGAAATGAGACACTTAAAGTAGTTAAGGAGTTTTGCTATTTGGGGAGCAAAATAGCTGATGATGGTCGAAGTAGAGAGGATATGAAATGTAGATTGGCAGTGGCAAGGAAAGCGTTTCTGAAGAAGAGAAATTTGTTAACATTGAGTATAGATTTAAGTGTCAGGAAGTTGTTTCTGAAAGTATTTGTATGGAGTGTAGCCATGTATGGAAGTGAAACATGGATGATAACAATTTGGACAAGAAGAGAATAGAAGCTTTTGAAATGTGGTGCTACAGAAGAATGATGAAGATTAGATGGGTAGATCATATAACTAATGAGGAGGTATTGAATAGGATTGGAGAGAGGAGAAGTTTGTGGCACAACTTGACTAGACAAAGGGATCGGTTGGTAGGACATGTTCTGAGGCATCAAGGGATCACCAATTTAGTATTTGAGGGCAGCGTGGAGGGTAAAAATCATAGAGGGAGGCCAAGAGATGAATACACTAAGCAGATTCAGAAGGATGTAGATTGCAGTAGGCACTGGGAGATGAAGGAGCTTGCACAGGATAGGGTAGCACGGAGAGCTGCATCAAACCAGTCTCAGGACTGAAGACCACAAGAACAACAACAACAACAACACAGACTTCATCCTCACAGTACTTCACTAATGCACATAACACCTCATCATCTTCCATAATACAATATAATCAAAGAAATCCTCTGTTCATCATAAAAATACCTGAATACCTCATCTCACAGTTACTTCTCACTCCGAGAGTGGCCCCACTTCATCAGCTTTCCAATACCATAGATTTATTTCTTGGGTCACAGTCCCTTTTTAGCTAACCCCCCTCTCCTCGCTGTGCCTTAGTACATTTTTGATACTTCATAATCTTTCCTAATACCTGACTATTTTCTCATTATGTCAAATCTCTGACTCGGACAGATATCAGAGACGAATTTCCTGCTATCATGCTCTTTGTATATCGAGGGACTTGAAGCACTTTAACTGATGATGTCACATTTGACAATTGTCTTGCATCTATGTGGTGCCTCAGTGACTTACTGCTTTGAGTCAACGTTGGGTGATGCAAAGACAAGAATCCCAACTATATGATAATGTTGCAACACTTTGACACATTGTGCTTTGTCAGTGCTGTATCAAGTTGTTAACGTCTACCTTATCTTACACCTACCATCAATCTGGAAGCTAAATACACACATCAAAAAAAGTTTTGCATCACCTCGGTTCTGAGAGTTCCAGAACCTGTACAGGAAACTGGAATAGAGGGGGCGTAAATTGTCGTCCATGAAGACGAGTGCCTCACCAATACGCTACCGATATGGTTGCATAATCGGTCGGAGGATGGGATTCACGAATCGTACAGTCATTACAATACCTTCCATGACTACCAGCAACACACGTTGGTCCCACATAATGTCACCCCAAAACAGCAGGGAGCCTCCACCTTGCTGACTCACTGGACAGTGTGTCTACGGCGTTCAGCCTGACTGGGTTGCTTCCAAACGTGTCTCCAATGATTGTCTGGTTGAAGGCACAGGTAACACTCTTCGGTGAAGAGAATGTGATGCCAATCCTGAGCAGTCTATTTGGCATGCTGTTGGACCCATCTGTACTGCACTGCATGGTGTCGTGTTTGCAAAGATGGACCTCACCATGGATGTCAGGAGTGAAGTTGCGACACGTGATGCAGACTATTGTGTACAGTTTGAGTCGTAACACGACATCCTGTGGCTGCACGAAAAACATTATTCAACATGGTGGTGTTACTGTCAGGGTTCCTCTGAGCCATAATCCATAGGTAGCAGTCATCCACTGTAGTAGTAGCCCTTGGGTGGCCTAAGTGAGGCAATTCATCAATAGTTCCTGTCTCTTTGTATCTCCTCCATGTTCAAACAAATGCTTTGGTTCACTCTGAGATGCTTGGACACTTCCCTTGTTGAGAGCGCTTCCTGGCACAAAATAACAATGTGGATGCGATCAAACTGCAGTATTGACCGTCTAGGCATGGCAGAGCTACAGACAACTCAAGCCGTGTCCCTCCTTCCTGGTGGAATGACTGGAACTGATTGGCTGTTGGACCCCCTCCGTCAAATAGGTGCTGCTCATGCATGGTTGTTTACATCTTTGGGATGTATGATGAATATTACTACTTATCCACACCTTGCATTTTAGATTAATTTTAATGTCCAACTTTGGATATGTGGGTATTTTCATAATCATCTTTTATGTTATAAGGTGTCCCACTGTTGCTATAAGACATGTAATAAAATTATCTCCTTCATATGAGTATTCAAAACCATTTGATTGACATTTTCCATTTCTGTTGTATCAACTGAACATGTATATATGATGGGTTCTGACCCAGTGCTTGTGCAAAAGTGTGCAAACACAGAGCGATGTATTTTTTGGGACAAAGCTTTCATACTTTAAAGAGTACACTGTTTCCTTATACCCAAGTTCTGTTTGTATGAGGAATTTTTTCTAATAGGCATGGTAGTGGAGGTTTCTACTAGGCTAGCATATTTTGTACACTTGTGTCTCTAGCCAACATATCACTAATTCTTTGCAATTTGTAACAGTAGTTCTTACTGATGAGTGCGCTAAATGATCTCTGCATCCACAATGCGCTTTTATATCTTTCTGTTTTTCATAATTACAATGATTTTTTTTGTAATTAAGTCTCAGAAACAGTTGTAATGTGTTAACATGTCTAAACAGGACAAATGAGATGTGTGTATCATCATTATGTTAAATACAATAAAAAATTGTTAGTCTGCACCCTAAATTTTTTTTTATAAAGAATATTGTGTTTCATGACATTTTGACCTGTTAAATCGTGGCATATTGTACAATCACCATTATTTATGTATTTGACTTCTTGGTTCAATGTAATATTTTACGTAAATTAAGAGCTTTGCACCTCTGACTTCCTGCACCAGATAGCAGTTACTGTGCTATAACAAATTCTGTTAAATTTGATGTCATGTTATTTGTATATTTTTCTTTTTAACTATTCCTGTAATCTGACTACTTATAATTTACCTGTTGATTTTTATTCTTGCATGTTTTAAGTTGTTTTGAAAATAACACATCAGTGTATTCAAAATATCCACAGGTGTACTGCTGGTCTATAGTGTCCAACGGGCACAATATTTCGGCGATCAAACATGTCGCCATCATCTGATGATGGTGACATGTTTGATCACCGAAATATTGTGCCCGTTGGACACTATAGACCGGCAGTACACCTGTGGATATTTTGATTATCAAAACTCAAGAAACTCAAGAATCACATCAGTGTATGTTGGCAAGACATGCATTTCCCCCTTCCTTTTTGTTATGAGTTTTTAGTGTACAATTTTCAATTTTAAATATTCAATTAATGGTTTGCAAGTGAACATTTGGTATTTTGTGGTAATCTCTTGCCAAATAAAGTAATGTTAAGTCTTCACATGACATGTGTCACATAGAGGGCGTTCCAAGCCTGTCACACCGAGGTCTGCTGTTTAGGTGGCTTCAGTTATTGTGATCATTTCATAGTTTCTGTTACTGTTAATAACCAGACACCAGTGCCTATGAGCTTTAATTCGTACACTAAAGGTATATTCTTACCAATAGTTGGTTTATACTCAGATGTATTTGTGGTCTTATGTTTTTTATTCACTTATTGATATGTGAAATGTTTAACTTCCAGCATTGAAGTTGATCATTATGTGATCAAAAATTGATTTTGCTGTTAATAAATCATAAAAATTACGGCCAATGCTGACCTTCCTTCTAATTTTATTTATCGTATGGTCGTTGTGCACACAGCACTCAATGGAGTTGCCAATCAATAACATCTTTGGGCGGGTATAGTGACATCTCTGAACAGTCAAAGGGACTGTCTTTGTGATACAGTGTACACAGTCAACATCTGTCTTCAGGAGTTTTGAGGATCGGGGTGACGCAAAACTTTTTTTCATGTGTCTAGTATCCCCTAACTACAGTCTTTGTGGTTGTCATACCATCAGGCTACCCAGTCTCCAAGTATGCACTGTACTAAATATTCAAATTATCACACTGCAAGACACCACTGTTTCCTACTAAATCAAACATGCAAAGCTTCTACTATTTAAACTGCCACAGATGCACTCCATGTAATAGAAGCCTCACCTAAAATTACCTTTAATCTACTACCTAAACATCTACTATAACTATTCCTAGTAATCACCCTACCTTGCAAAACTGACAATATGATGAAAAGTATAGAGTGTTACTCCCCATACTCCCCATATAGAGCAGACAGACACAATGAAAAGACTGCTGAAAATACCTTTTTGTTGTGCTTGTTTGTGACTCAACATCTACTCTAAGTGGTGAGTAGCAATCTATCTTTTTCATAATACTGTCATTGTTTCACCTTGGATTTTCCTTTGTTTACTTTGCAAAATTCCTGTTTACAAGAAAAACCTTATGGCTATTCTGGCCTATTCCTGGTTTCCCACACCTGAACCAGGCACATTTTCTGCACTGAATGACATAATGCCTTTTTCAGTGACCTACCTAGCTGACTACATCATATGATTCAGTGTATGGAACTGAGAGTCCCAGTAAATTGCACTGTGTGTGTACCAAAGGTGTTCATGGTTCAGCAGTGGAAATACAAAGATCCCTTGAGTGAAATTCAGAATTTGAGCTGCTGCTTACATTTTGTCCAAGCTGAATAATCATCAGAGTCCTTATCTGCTTCTGTCACTAGAATAAAATGAGGCTTCTTCTTTGCTGAGCAGTCGGTTTCCTTGACCTGTGTTTTGAGTACTACTGCACTTTAGCAACAGACTTGGCAACACTGAAGATAGCAGTTCTCATAGTCTTTGGCCCCCAACACGAAACGTTTCCAAGTTTATTAAGCAGTTAGAGGGGTACTAATAAGACAGTAAAAATTACCGTGAAGTGGTTGTATGTGGAGTTTTCAATACTAATGTCATCTCTGATGGTTCTGATTGAGACATTCGAGTTAACTGATATTCAGCTTTGGTTGGATCCTGACAATGACATTCCCAATAGCATTTGATAATTTATTTCTATGTTCAACAGTCTTTCATGAAGTAGATATGAGCCCCACAGTGAATGGTTTATCTGGCTGTGATGGACAAGTGGCAGCAATAATCATCCCAATCAACACGTTTAATTAAGAAATGAAAAGGCAAATTTCACAGAATTGTAAATGCAGACTCAGTTACACTCTCCAGGGAGATTTTTGGGGTTATCAGTCTTCTGACTGGCTTGATGAACCCCACCACAAATTCCTCACTTGCATCAAACTATTCATCTCAGGATAGTACTTGCACCCTACATCCTCAACTGTCCGTTGGAGCATACCTGATCTCTGTCATCAATGTCCTGATTGCGCTACACAGGTCTCAATTTTGGCCAAGTTGGTGATACTACCTGTACCGGGATGCATCACTTTATCTTGGGAATACATTGGTAGGTTCAGAATTGCTGGGAAATTTTCTCATAAGAGTGAAAACTGCCTACAATATTTATCAGCTCATTAATTATGCATGCAGTCCACCCATGATTACAGGCATTTAACTTTTCATCTCTCTTGCAGCCTAAATGTGTACTTGATTTTAAATTACTTACACATTTCATTGCCCTTTTTTTTGTAAAGCTGATCAAAGCTCTTAATCTAATTACTTAGATTGGAGGCCACTCTTCTTGTGGGTGGAACATTTGTGCTGACACACAGATAACAAGTCAAACAGAGAAAACATACAAGGAATAGAATAATTATGCACATATTATCATAGAGAAGCAACACCAGAAACAGCTTTCTTTGGAGCTGACAAGGTTAGTTTTGATCTTACCACAAGAAATCCTTCAAAAAAGGAAAGAACACGACACAATCTTAATCTTAATGAGTAGGTCTGTCGGGGACTTTTCTCATTGTTTACTGTCATTACAGGGGAGGTGTATACATTGAATTCATACAGTGAAGCTGTAGCTCATATTAACATGGATACTGTTGCAGCACAGAACAGTAAGTGGTAGAAATTAGAAAAAAATTATTAATACTCACTTGCATTGCCTCACCCAGATTCAAGTCACTCCAGAGACAGTAGTGGAAGCAGCAAGTGAGCCATTATGTCACAAGTGGATCAGGTTGACAACACTGTCTGCTGAGTAAATAATAAGCATTCAGTAGAAAAGAGTATGGAAAAACCTATGTAAGCAAGACTAGTGTATTTATTAGCTCACAAGACATGTTGAAAGAAACTGTATCTGTTTCATAAGAGCACTTGAATTTGTGTGAGGCAATGCATGTGACTATTAATAAAAAAAATTCTAATTTCTACCACTTACTGTTCTGTGCTGTAACAGTATCCATGTTAATAAGAGCTACAGCTTCACTGTAAGAATTCAATGTACACGTCTGTGACAGTTAAGTGAATGAGGCAGAATAAGGTGTACACATTCAGTCATTACAAATTGAGCTTTGCATCATAGCCTCACACTGGCTCCCTTTAAATATTCCAGCTCTTGTTACGAGTTGATGATTGGTATCAATGGCTTTCACTGTAATAGCACACAATTCTATGATTACGCTACTGAAGTAATCTATGTTCTAGATGCTCCAGGTCAGTCTGTGAACTAGCCAAAGATGTACTCAAAATGATGGCCTTCACCTTTTGAATTCATGCTGCTTGCTGCTGACCATCCACTGTTGGAGAAACTGACTGTCTTCTGGCAATACCACATTGCAGAGTGGTACCAATACTGGATTTCAATGTGGAAGCCAGCAACAGGGCCTTTTGGGATCCACATTCCTGTTCAACATTCAGGCATCTTTTTGGGCTGAAATCTACCATGGGTAGGTAGGAGATCAACTGACCAGATGACTCCTGACACCAGGTGCATTGCAGATGTATCATCAAGGGTCATTGTAGAATTTGGAGTGTGATCCAGTACATTCCTCAGCCAGCATGAGAACCATTTCATGGTGACAATATTTCACTGGTGTCATTGATTCTTCACAGATTACCAACAACTATCCTGACTTCATGCAGAGGTATCTCTGCTTGGCCCTCTGTAATACTCACAACACTTCCTATTCCTAACCTGATACTTTCCTTGACTACAGATGGCAGTCCTAGAGAAAAGGTATGGTACAAACCAGCTTGATGGCCAATCATTACTCACAGGATCCCTAACCAGTTGGTGACAAGTAGCAGATAAAGCAGATCTTGTGATGTAACAAAGTCTGAGACATATTCATAATCCTTTGATACAATTGGATATGAGTAATTTCACTTTATAAATCGGTGAAAGATTTCCCTGTCCAGTATAAGGAGACACTATCACATCACTGAACTTGAGGCAATAGTGGCAGCTGCTGCAGTGTTGTCACCTGAAGAAGTGGTGTCACAAACAGTTCTCAGGCTGGCATTGATTTTGGAAGCACTGACTTAACTGTCAGCTGCCGTCAGCTCATGTCAGGGCAGCTCAGTATATGAGGTGGGTGGGTAGCAGAGATCTAACATTCTGCAGGGAGGCAGTGTCCTTGGAATTAAAGCACCACCTGTGTTTCAGTATGGTGAAAGTTCTAGCGACAAGGTTGAGCTTCTTCTTGAGTGGTTCTGCTTCAAGTGCAGTCATAGCAAGCTGCAGCTGAGGCAGAAGTCTGACAATCCAAAGCACCCATAATATCATGTCTGGCATCAGATTCATGTCCAGTGCTACCCATAGTGGTTGCCACAGCTGAGATGGTGTCTTATCAGTGAGTTTTTTGTCGTAGATTGCTTGTCGAAGTCATTCCAAAGTGCCATATAAGCATTGCCGACAGGCGGGTTCGCATTTGCATATTTGTTGAGCAAGAAGGGCATGAATATGACATCACTGATGATGTCAGCATGATCAGCCAGGTGGCAATGTCACCAACTTAGAACTGCTGTCCATAATTCCTAGTGATGAAAATACATATTCCACTGTCCCAAACCACAGGGCTGTTTGTTCTGGTCGAAACGATGGTAGCTTGGATGGAGGAGTGGTCTCTGGAAGCAATGTACAAGCTGAATTTGGTGGTACTATGGAAGTCATGCAAAGTGGTACAACAGAGAAGGTATTGTGAAGTATTTGAAGCACACTTGTAGATCCTGGAATAGCATCTGGGCAATTCAGAGACTGAGACCTCATGTCATGCATGGTGGTCATATTGTTGAATGACAATCGCAGTGTGGCTGGAGCAGGTGTTACAGTTGTCTTGGAATCAGTTGTAATAAACATGGGCTGACCACTGGAATTTGAAACACAAGTACATGGATCTGACTGACTCTTGCACCACCAAGTCCAATAGGAGGTCAGTTGGGGGCAACCATTGTTGTGGCATGCCTGGGAACATGACATTGTGCAAGGAAGTATTTGTGACAGTACATGTTTCAGATTTCAGCACTGTGTGTTGGCTAAGGCTCTGGGAACCCTGGAGATGCACGTCACTCAACAGAATCAATGAGATGCAGTCACATGAAGTGGCTGTTGTAGAAAGTGCAATGTGAGATGGCTGCATTGTTAGTGCATAACAACTTGGTACACAGCAAAAAGTTCTGTCAGAGTGACTGTTGAAGTAGTCATGGGTAGATTTCATTATCCACTATAAGGAGACATACCATTAATGTATCCAACACAATACAGTGCGATACACCTTTAGTGATGCTTTTGCTCACATTGCTCACAGATACTCCACATGCTGTGGGAACACTCTACTCAGTGTTGTCTCTAGTGCTGCTGTGCTGACAAATCTAAATATATATATATGAAACTTTCCACCCCAAAATTCATTATTTGTGACAACTATTTATGTCTTATATGTTTGGAAGATTTAACATAAAAATATGTAAATTTAGATGTACTTGCTACAGCAAGAAGAAACACGATTTTTGAAGCATATAACTTGATAGAGGAACACGGAAGATACAATGAAGTCCAGGTTGTACACAGCACAGAACAACAGTAACACAGGTTACAGAATAGGCTGAATGCTCATTATCAATTACTTAAATAATAATATTTCTTTGGTGGCTTACAAGAGAACACCTGGGGGCCAACCCAGGTGGCCTCTATAAGCGGGCCTGTGAACTGTACGGACCCATGATCTCTGAAATTGCATGCGTCATGAGTGAAGACACATCAATACCAAGTTTTGCAAAATATTTATCAATTAATGCCTTTGACAATGATGTAAACCTCTTTACTGTAAAGGTAATCTTTGTTCTTCTTCTTTGCCGGACTTGGTTGGAAGTTGTAGAGTTATGGAGACATGTCATGTTTGTGATGCTGTATAAAGCAGACATTGTAGTTTGGACTGACTGTTCATGGAAGCAAATGAATGTCATATTTTCTTGTTTCAATGTTTAAAGATTAAAATATAAAAATTCAAAATGAAGATATATTTTATTTCATAGATAGTGGTTCACCCGACTTTCAGAATCTTATCCTCAGTGGTTGTTCTTTCTGTAAGGCACACGTGTGGCATTATCATACCTCTCTAAGAAGGCAATGAAGCCAACTTCCAGACAATCAGCAAAGAAAAGAAAACCATATTTTTGCAGACTGAATATATCCTTCAGTGCAACTCCATTCAGAATAATGGTGAACATCTGTTGCAAAAACAAGCTATTGAATATCAAGTATTGAATAGATATATTACAACCTTGGGTCTTAGCTGTGGGTGGTGATTTCACAGTGTTGTGCGCAGACAGCTGTAACAATAGGAGCCACTACTGTTTATCAAGGACAATCAGTTCACTCTCAAATGGCAGTCGGGGTAGCTATCTCTACCCTTCCTGCAGTGCTGTAGCAATTCCTCATATTGTCAGAATATTACATGTTAGTTACCAGGCCCTGAGAGGAGTCTGATTACAAAACACAGCTGATACTTTGATTATTTTTACTGTTTCCAGAGTTTAAAGCCTATTTACTCTTTCTGTGTGCTGTTACTTGGTTTGCAGACACAATCAGTGAATGCCTATTCAGCTGCACATAGACTCTTGCTCAGGCTCTGAGGTTCATTACTAGAAGCTGTATCCTCTTACCATTTCAATTATGTCAGATTCTTAATCACTACAATTGAGTTAACACCTGTTCCTGGGTGCCAAATCTCTCAGGCCCTTAGGAGCAGTTACAGTCTTAAGACTAACATGAATGACACTTTGTGTACTGATAAACAAGTTATATATATTGACCCTTTCTCTTCTTTTCTGTTACAAATTCCTCACTAACAATTTTCTTTCATATCTGAAACATTAAACATGCTCTAAGATGAGATTCATATCAAAATGATTTCATGTTAACCACATCTTTGTTGCTCTTCATGTCACTAACCAACCCAGAGGCTCCCTGTCCTTTACTCTATTCTTTTCATTTTTTTTTTCTTTGCGATGTTTAACCCTGATTCAGGTTGAAGAAACTGAAGTATCTGCATTAGTGTGACTGATAGATTACCATCCTGGTTTCTCATAGTAACCCATATTTCTTTTCGATCAGCTCACCTTCGTTCTCCCCTTCTAAACAATTCCCGTTGTTGCACATCAGCTTCGTTGTCCTTGGTTGACAATTGTAAAACAGGTGAGGTGCACTGGTTGGTATGATGTGATGCACTGACAGGCACCTGAGAGTTTCCACTAGATGTGCTTTTCCCAACACTGCAGTTAGGCCAGCTTTCCAACTTTCCTGAAATAGCTATTTATGGGATTTATAGCAGCAAGGTAAACACTCATCCTATGTACAGTGATTCATTCCACAGATTGAAGCCTGGGAAGTAAACTGTGAACCACTGTCCAATAAAATATGCTTAGGATTGCCGAACTCTTTGGCATGATGCCTTATGCATTTTACCAACACTATGGCCATGTCATTCTAATTGGGTACAGCTTTACATGCTTGGTGGTGGCATCTGGTTTGGTGAATAAGAAGTGCACACCTCAACTGCTTACGGGAAGGCATCCCATCACATGTACGTGACACTGCTGCTGGAACATTCTGAATTATTCCTGTGAACCTCGCTATTGCTGAGTTTTTTTATGGCAGAGGATGAAATTGACTAAATGCTTAACCATAATAGCTTTCATCTTCTTGAATTGTATGCCCTGTTTCAGAACCATGAGACATTTTGCTACACCACACTGTCTGAAAAGCAGATGGGACCAGTCTATCAGATTTGCTGCCAAATACAAGGCTCACTCACTCTCTGAATGCATTCAGACATACTGTATCCACATCCAGTAACTTATAATAAGTGTTTACTGCCTTGCCTTCTCTATCTTCAAGAATCTGATTCTTGATGTTTAAGTTTTGCTTTGCTTGATCACTGCACAGCCATCTCCTGGAGCTTGTACCTCATCTCAATAATGTCTGGTACATTTCTGAAAATGTGTATATCAATCTCCTTCCTGTACAGGTTGTGGCCAGTAATGAAATTATGGTGAAATAATAATATTTAACACCACTTTATTGCATTGATACACTTTAATCACTTCGTGATCACAAAATGTAACAACACAGAAAAAAAACTAGACAGCAAGTGAGTTCAAAGATCATCATAAAGACAGATCATACAGACTGATGTATTGAACCACCACAGAGTCCCCCCACCCCTCCACCAGGAGAGTGGAGCAGGGTGTAGGAGCAAAAGGAGAAGGGAATTGTATTGGGTAGAGGATTGTGAAATAAACAACATAATTTTTCATCCATGTCAGTTGGCGTAGGGGATGACCAGTGCAGGAGAATGGTATCTGAATAGGAGGGGAAAGGAGGGACTGTGGACAGTCACATAAATTGACAATTGACAATATGCCATCCTTGTCAATAAAAGTTCGAAGGGAGCTGTTGATAAAATCTTTGAGTGAATAGCTTGGATGAGTGTGAGGTTAACATCCTTAGATTTACATACATGAGATGATGCACAAAAAACAAATAGTCATTATGATGATGCACTGAGATGTAGTCCACTGGGAATGCTGAGACATCGACAGTGAATCTGGTCATAGTTGAGCATGGTGTTGGTGATGAGAAGAAGGGTATGGAAAGTTCGTCACACACAGCACTGTCACTGGTGGAGACACGATCACTAACACTGGCTTCACAAGATGTAAAGGACGGTGTGAGGGAAGTGCCTACTTAACACTCACTGGAAATCGGTTCAATTGTTGTGTTGGCAGTTAAAGAAAGCTCTGAGGCCCCATTGTTGAAGACATGTTCAGTGAGGACCTATGTCAGTTTAACTCGGTGTAGAGAGAGCATTTGTGGTATGCCATTTAGCAGGATGGTCATAGTATTTGCAGTATGGTCGAAAACTCGGTGAGGTTCTGAATGGAGTGGAGTAAGAGCCAGAAGAACGGTGTCATCTCACAACGTAATAAAGTCACAGTCTGCAGGTTCCTTGTATAAAAAAACTGGTGGGCGAGTATGTACTCATAGTTGTGGTATGCGCTTATGCAGGATATAAGAGTGAACTTGCTCGACTAAAGATGGTAGCCTCTCTTCATGAAGGGAAGTAGTGTTCTTGACAAATTCTGCTGGGAGTACCAGGGTTTCATCATGTAGGATCTCCACCAGAGAGGCCTTTAAATCATCTTTCTATGCCATGCGAATACCTAGCAGTATCCACAGAAGTGCTTCTGACCAAGAGTCAGAGTGGCACATTAATGCTGCCTTTAGTGTGTGGTGCCCGTGCTCCACTAACCTGTTACCTAGGTCAGGAGTTCACTACACTCAGCTGGCGGCTACACGGGTAGCGGAGGCTGTGTGGCGTGGACTAGGCGGTTTTTTAGGTTAGAAGGCCTCGGGAAAGTGCGGGATGGGCTGCAATGTCAAAGGGTGCTTGGCAATTACAGGACGTGCTTGGATCAAGGAACAGTCGGAATTATAGTTGTAAATTGTTGTAGTTGCGCTGGAAAAGCCCCTGAGCTTCAAGCGCTAATAGAAAGCACAGAAGCTAATATCGTTATAGGTACAGAAAGCTGGCTAAAGCCTGAAATAAGTTCTGCAGAAATTTTTACGAAGTCTCAGACGGTGTTCAGGAAAGATAGATTAGGCAGAATTGGTGGTGGAGTGTTTGTGTCTGTCAGTAGTGGTTTATCTTGTAGTGAAGTCGAAGTAGATACTCCCTGCAAATTGGTGTGGGTGGAGGTTATACTTAACAGCCGAATTAAGTTAATAATTGGCTCCTTCTACCGACCCCCAGACTCCGATGATACAGTTGCGGAACAGTTCAGAGAAAGTTTGAGTCTCGTAACAAATAAATACTCCACTCATACGGTTATAGTTGGTGGGGACTTCAACCTACCCTCGGTATGTTGGCAAAAATACTTGTTCAAAACCGGTGGTAGGCAGAAAACGTCTTCCGAGACTGTCCTAAATGCATTCTCCGCAAATTATTTCGAGCAGTTAGTCCACAAACCCACGCGAATTGTAAATGGTTGCGAAAACACACTTGACCTCTTGACCACAAACAATCCAGAGCTGATAGAGAGCATCATGACTGATACTGGGATTAGTGATCACAAGGTCATTGTAGCTAGGCTCAATACCATTTCTTCCAAATCCATCAGAAACAAACGCAAAATAATTTTATTTAAAAAAGCGGATAAAGTGCCACTAGAAGCCTTCCTAAAAGACAATTTCCATTCCTTCCGAACTGACTATGCGAATGTAGACGAGATGTGGCTCAAATTCAAAGATATAGTAGCAACAGCAATTGAGATATTCATACCTCATAAATTGGTAAGAGATGGAACGGATCCCCCGTGGTACACAAAAAAGGTCCGAACGCTGTTGCAGAGGCAATGGAAAAAGCATGCGAAGTTCAGAAGAACGCGAAATCCCAAAGATGGGCTAAAATTTACAGAGGCGCGAAATTTGGCACATACTTCAATGTGAGATGCCTTTAATAGGTTCCACAACGAAACATTGTCTCGAAATTTGGTAGAAAATCCGAATAAATTCTGGTCATATGTAAAGCACATAAGCGGCAAGACGCAGTCAATACCTTCGCTGCGCAGTGCCGATGGTACTGTTATCGACGACTGTGCCGCTAAAGCAGAGTTATTGAACGCAGTTTTCCGAAATTCCTTCACCAGGGAAGACGAATGGAATATTCCAGAATTTGAAACACGAACATCTGCTAGCATGAGTTTCTTAGAAGTAGATACCTTAGGGGTTGCGAAGCAACTCAAATCGCTTGATACAGGCAAGTCTTCAGGTCCAGATTGTATACCGATTAGGTTCCTTTCAGATTACGCTGGTACTATAGCTCCCTACTTAGCACTCATATACAACCGCTCTCTCGCCGATAGATCTGTACCTACAGATTGGAAAATTGCGCAGGTCGTAC
Source organism: Schistocerca gregaria (assembly GCF_023897955.1). Lineage (NCBI taxonomy): Eukaryota > Metazoa > Arthropoda > Insecta > Orthoptera > Acrididae > Schistocerca > Schistocerca gregaria. The sequence continues at coordinate 521,232,686 of NC_064924.1, forward strand.
CAGTGTTCAAAAAGGGTAGTAGGAGTAATCCATTTAACTACAGACCTATATCATTGACGTCGGTTTGCAGTAGGGTTTTGGAGCATATACTGTATTCAAACATTATGAATCACCTCGAAGGGAACGATCTATTGACACGTAATCAGCATGGCTTCAGAAAACATCGCTCTTGTGCAACGCAGCTAGCTCTTTATTCGCACGAAGTAATGGCCGCTATCGACAGGGGATCTCAAGTTGATTCCGTATTTCTAGATTTCCGGAAAGCTTTTGACACCGTTCCTCACAAGCGACTTCTAATCAAGCTGCGGAGCTATGGGGTATCGTCTCAGTTGTGCGACTGGATTCGTGATTACCTGTCAGGAAGGTCGCAGTTCGTAGTAATAGATGGCAAATCATCGAGTAAAACTGAAGTGATATCAGGTGTTCCCCAGGGAAGCGTCCTGGGACCTCTACTGTTCCTGATCTATATAAATGACCTGGGTGACAATCTGAGTAGTTCTCTTAGACTGTTCGCAGATGATGCTGTAATTTACCATCTAGTAAGGTCATCCGAAGACCAGTATCAGCTGCAAAGCGATTTAGAAAAGATTGCTGAATGGTGTGTCAGGTGGCAGTTGACGCTAAATAACGAAAAGTGTGAGATGATCCACATGAGTTCCAAAAGAAATCTGTTGGAATTCGATTACTCGATAAATAGTACAATTCTCAAGGCTGTCAATTCAACTAAGTACCTGGGTGTTAAAATTACGAACAACTTCAGTTGGAAGGACCACATAGATTATATTGTCGGGAAGGTGAGCCAAAGGTTGCGTTTCATTGGCAGGACACTTAGAAGATGCAGCAAGTCCACTAAAGAGACAGCTTACACTACACTCGTTCGTCCTCTGTTAGAATATTGCTGCGTGGTGTGGGATCCTTACCAGGTGGGATTGACGGAGGACATCGAAAGGGTGCAAAAAAGGGCAGCTCATTTTGTATTATCGCGTTATAGGGGAGAGAGTGTGGCAGATATGATACACGAGTTGGGATGGAAGTCATTACAGCATAGACGTTTTTCGTCGCGGCGAGACCTTTTTACGAAATTTCAGTCACCAACTTTCTCTTCCGAATGCGAAAATATTTTGTTGAGCCCAACCTACATAGGTAGGAATGATCATCAAAATAAAATAAGAGAAATCAGAGCTCGAACAGAAAGGTTTAGGTGTTCGTTTTTCCTGCTCGCTGTTTGGGAGTGGAATAGTAGAGAGATAGTATGATTGTGGTTCGATGAACCCTTTGCCAAGCACTTAAATGTGAATTGCAGAATAGTCATGTAGATGTAGATGTACTTTGTGTGTGGTAGGCTGTTGTATGGAAACACTTGGCACAACATGGGGCACACAATCATTTGAACAGTAGAGATTCTAATTGCCTGCCATGATCTGTGGTGATGGATGTAAGGCAGCCGAAATGGGAGAGCCAGCACGTAATGAATGCTCGAGCCACAGTATCCACCAAGATATTGTTCAAAGATACCACCTGTATCCACCGTGTCACACGATCAATGACTAACAAAATGTTACAGTGGCTGTTGCAAGTTGGGTAGGGGACCAACAAGGTCCATATGAACGTGTTTGAAACATCCCTCCAGTATTTCAAAGTGTTCCAGAGAGGGATGTGCATGTCAACCAACTTTGGCATGTTGGCAAGATACACAGGCTCATGCCCACTCATGACACTCTTTCTTGATGTGTGGCTGAATGAAACATTCAGTTACTAGACATACTGTCACTTGGATGAGCTAGACTGTGCAGAGAAGAGAAAATGGCCTGTCAAAAGGGATGGGGTACAAGGGGTTGTGGTGTGTTAGTTGAATAATCACAAAGAATCGGTTGTGTCACACCAGGGAAGGGGAGTGTTTGAATGAGGAGGAAGGTGGAGTTGTCAGCAGCTAGCGACTGTACCTCTGGATCACTAATTTGTAGTAGCACGAGCTGTGTGGGATCAAACAGGCTCATAATAATATTAATGCGTGACATGTAGTCTGCTATGATGTTATCCGCACCTCTCATAAAATGTATGTCTGTTGTACAACGGCTGATGAAATCCATATGCCTGAAGAGTGACATGGGGGGAGATCACTAGCAGGGTTATACAGTGCGTCAACCAGGCGATGGCGATATGTGTAAATGGTGATGTCACATGCCTCAATATCCTCTCAGAAATAGTGTATGGCTTCATATATGGCTAGTAGCTTACTGTCAAATGTGTACCACTTACATTGAGAGGGAGGTAGTTTTTACAAAAACAAATATAGTAGTTGAGCGTCCTTGTTAATGTGTCACTGCAGCATGGCACCAATCACGATGTCAGTAGTGACTGAGGTAGATGCATTGGTACTGGAATCGACCAGTGTGTCTCCATTAGCTAGGACCATTTTTAGGTCACTGAAGGCATGAGCCATGCCCTGGTTGCACTTAACCTTGCAGTCACCTGCGGTATGTTTACCGTGTAAGGTGTCAGTTAGAGGAGACTGCAGGGAGGCGATGTGGCCCCTGAAAAAAATGATTATGCCCAAGAAGCAACGTAGGTCACAAAGTGACAGGTGGTGGTAAGCTCATAATGTGAGCGACATGTTCAGATGTGGGACGTAGAATGGGACTGTCAGGATCAGTAAATAATGCCCTTGAATATCTGAAACTAGCCTTTACAAATAGCTTCAGGTACATGAATATGTCACTCACTTCACCAAAAGAAATAACTTCCATAATAAAATCTTTAAAAACAAAGCATTCTAGTGCTTACCATGAAATATCAACAAAGTTAATTAAGGCATGTTCTTGTGAGTTTAGTACAATTCTAAGTTACTTGTGTAACCAGTCAATTATAACTGGGACATTTCCTGACTGGCTCAAATATGCACATGTTAAGTTTCTATTCAAGAAAGGGGATAAAGAGATGCCATCAAACTACAGACCGATTTCACTTTTGCCAGCATTCTCAAAAATTTTAGAAAAAGTAATTTACAGGCAGCTTCTCAACCATCTGACCACAAATAACATATTATCAAGAACACAGTTTGGATTTCTGAAGGGTTCTGATATCAAAAAGGCTATTTACACCTACAGTGAAAATGTACTTAATTCCTTAAATAACAAGTTGCAAGCAGCAGGTATTTTCTGTGATTTGTCAAAGGCATTCGATTGTGTAAACCACAACATCCTTTTAAATAAATTAGAATTCTATGGTGTCACGGGCAGTGTTGCAAAATGGTTCAAGTCATACCTCGCTAACAGGAAACAAAGGGTGTCAGTGCAAGGGACTAGTGAATTAAGTCATCAGTCATCATCAGAATGGGAAGAAATTACATGTGGTGTCCCACAAGGATCCATCTTATGGCCATTGCTTTTTCTTGTGTACATTAATGATCTTTCATCAGTTACACTGCCAGAAGCAGAGTTCGTTTTGTTTGCAGATGACACAAGTATTGCAATAAATAGTATGTCGAGTGTACTTCTAGAAAGATCTGCTAATGATATTTTAATGGATATTAATAAATGGTTTAGAGCCAACTCATTGACATTAAACTTTGAAAAGACTCACTACATGAATTTCAGAACCTGTAAGAGGTTTCCACCCAGCATATGCATAAAGTATGAAGAAGAGCAGATAGAAGAGGTTGACAATCTTAAATTCCTGGGGTTACAACTTGATAATAAATTCAATTGGGAGGAGCACACCACAGAACTGCAGAAACGTCTTAACAAATCTGTATTTGCAATTTGAGTGTTAGCAGACACAGGCGACATAAAAGTGAAAAAGCTTGCATACTTTGCCTACTTTCATTCCATAATGTCAGATGGAATAATATTTTGGGGTAACTTTTCAAGTCAAACAAAAGTTTTCAGAGTCCAAAAGCGTGTAATACGTATTATTTGTGGAGTAAACTCACGGACGTCTTGTATAAATCTCTTCAAAGAACTGGGTATACTGACTACTGTCTCTCAGTATATTTACTCCTTAATGAAATTTGTCCTAAATAATATATCTCTTTTTCCAACAAACTGTTCAGTTCATACATACAATACCAGGAACAAAAATGATCTGCGCAAGGACTTAAAAGCACTTAATGTAATTCAAAAAGGGGTCCACTACTCAGGAACACTAATCTTCAATAATTTGCCAGCAAACATAAAACATTTAGTTACAAATAAAGATCAGTTTAAAAGGAGCCTGAAAGACTTACTAGTGGCCAACTGCTTCTACTCCATTGACGAAATTTTTAATAGAAACAAATTATGTGTTGTAAATAAAATAGAAAGAAACTTCCACATGGGAAAAATATATTAAAAACAAAGATTCCAAGACTTACCAAGCGGGAAAACGCCGGCAGACAGGCACAAGAACAAAACACACAAACACACACACAGAATTACTAGCTTTCGCAACCGATGGTTGCTTCTTCAGGAAGGAGAGGGAAAGACGAAAGGATGTGGGTTTTAAGGGAGAGGGTAAGGAGTCATTCCAATCCCAGGTGTGGAAAGACTTCCCTTAGGGGAAAAAAAAGGACAGGTGTACACTCGCGCACACACACACACACACACACACACACACACGCACACATATCCATCCGCACATACACAGACACAAGCAGACATATTTAGGCAAAGAGAGCCCTTACTCTTTGCCTAAATATTGTGCGAGCACTGAGACTGTGGTATGCTCTGCAAACTCTGAAGGTTGAGATAAATAGGTAATGACCAATTACTGCCATGAGGACATACAATTCCTAGTTGTAAAAGTTCCTGAATGCATTATTTTGTGGCGCAAAGTTTCTTAGACAACAGACAGAGTCCTTCCATATTATGTAGTCAATGACATGTACTGTTCATAATAACTTTAATGGTGAACTTCACTGGGCCTGCATGAGCAGAAGGCACTCTGGAGCTGGGAACGTCATCACATGCAGCACTGTGAAACTTAGAACTGACCTGCAGAACAGATGGCAAAGGTGGTGAAGATTCTCTGCCATCAGGTAGTGTGTTGGTGGTGTGCGAGGTGGCGTGAGGGTGTGCGGGCTTGACATGAGCATGCTGGTTTGACAGCTGTAGAGCAAGCGTAGTCTGCCAATGTGGAGGATTGCTCACCATGAGAGGAAGAAGACAATTCACATTGAATGTTGTCCATAGAGAGCAAAACTGGAGCAGTATCCAGCATTGTAGTAGTTTTAGCCACTGAAAATGTTGCAATGGTTGTTCATGCACATGCCAGGTCCACAGAAGTGTTGATCAGTGTCTGCAGCACTATGTTGGCCACGCATAGGGCTGCAATGTCATGTCGTTGGCTGAGTAGCTTGCACAGTGAATCCACCAGGTCCGAAGTGTGAAATGTGAGTTCAGCCAACTCATGCAAAGGGGCAGCTGTTGTTGCTCATGAATGTGTGGTTGTTGCGATGAGGGAGCCCTCAAAAGAGTGATGGAGCAGCGTTCCTGATGATAAATCTGGAGAGAGGGCCATAGTGTCATAGAAAATCAATGCCCAACACTGGCTCATCAATGTCAGCCATGTTGTATGTCCCTTCAAAACAGAACTTCAGTTTAAGTTTGAGCTGCATGTGTGTGGACCTGTAGATAGTGACGACAAATTTTTTAATGCTCCCAGTGTCATGGCGGAAGGTGTTGGTGGTAAAGTTGACGATGCTGGAGGTATTATGCTGGTATCTGTGCTGAGGTCACCAGTGTGGCGAGTAATGATAACTTTTAACACCACTTTATCATAACGATATACTTTATTCACTTTGTGATTACAAAGTGTAACAACACAGAATAAAACTAGACATCAAGTGAGTTCAACATCATAAAGAAAAGTCACATGGATTGATCTATCAAACTGCAACATGGTCATCCAAATCTTTGTCAGGCATTCTGGGAGGAAGATAGATAATGTGTTTGGAACCTCATTGTCTTTACCAGATACATACTGAATGGTATAGTCAAACTCCTTCAAAGGAAGTGCACTGTGCATCATCTGGCATTCAGGTGCCGACAGCTGTTCAGGAATATTAGTGCACAATGATCAATCATTGCCATTATCTGATTACCTAATAGGTATCATTAAAACCAATGACTACTGCCAATAGCTCTTTCTCTGTCTCACTATAGTATTGCTCACTGTTGCTCATCATACAGTTTCTAAAACAAACAAACAAAATCACATAGCATTTCTTTTCATCTCCCTTGCCATGTTCCTGGCACAGATTCACCCACAACACCATAGTGCAATCTATTAGCAGCAAGGAAAAAATTGTGGCTAAAGTCAGGTGGTGGAGGGTATTGTTCTCAATGAGAGAATTGAGCTTCTCGGGGGAACAAAATGGTAAGCGCCAAAATCACAGTTTCGAGATACAGCGCATCTAAAGTTTCAATTGATCTGCAAATCTGAATATTTTTTCTTTGAACAGTCTTTTTATTCTGTAGTGATTCGAACATCTATCTTCTCCTATACAGACATAAATGAAACTCAGAACTGACTAAAACAAATTAAATATACAAAAATTATTACATTACCATACACCATTAACAACACATAGTGACAGAACATTACATATTAAATTTTACAGTAAGTCCTCAACACTTTACTGAAACTGCAAAATCATTAATCACTCTCATTACTAATGTCTTTTTTATCCAACACTGTTGGCTTTAGTGATAGGATAAATCCATGGTGGACAGGAGGTATGTAATTTAGGAGCGACAGGACGTCAGCAACTTTCTTCTTTTCTTCTTTATTTACGTCGAAGCATAGGAACTGGTCCTTGCCTTCCAAGTTTCCTGAAGCTTCTTTCATGCCAAATGTCATGACAAAATGTCTTGCTGATGAATAAAGATGATGGATATTCGGAGGTCACCTTCCACCTACATACTTTCCTTAGGTTGACATCTCGACCATCAACTGTCTTCTTCCTGAAGACAAACGCTTCCTTAGAGTATCGTATTTGATAGAAATCCTCTCTTTTCATATTACATACAAGCAATGGATTCTTCTTGATGATCTCGCACCACTGATCTGGACTGTACACCTCTTGTACTTGTCGGCGAATGTAATTTTCAATTGTCGCGAAATCTCTATCGAACGGCAACATTGTTTGCCCACTCACGGGGAAGTGGTGATCAATCACACAAAATCTAACAGTTGAAATTAGATATTTCCAAAACAGTACCATGTTCCAGTTCTTATTTTGGCCACAGCAGCACCTTTTCCGAGGCGACCTCTTTTCTGTTCCTGAATGGTTTCTGCAGGAGCGATACACTGTTCGTTGTTTTGGGCAAGATGATCTGAATCGCTATTAACCTGTATAACAACGAAAACTACTACTACCATTACCATTATTATTATTACATGTAACAATATAAATGAGAAATGTGCATTCACACACCACTTAGCCAACAAATATAACCATTCTAAAATAACCTCAAAATTAACGTACTTCAGGAACATAATGGTATGTACATGCACTTAACATTATGTTCGTGAAACATACTAAAGACAGTATATTTACAAAATAACATACCTCTGAGTCATCTGAATTGTTAGGAATGTATTCTGGATCCCTCTCAAAGATATTAGTATCATTGGAAGTATATTTCTCGTCTTCTGCATGTTCACTGTTGCCATAATCTCGGAGATGTTTTTACTTGCCGCCATTCTCTTTGTCACTTACCATTATGTTTCCGCAACAGACGGACAATGGCGCTTACCATTAAGCTTGGCCCTGACGTCTGTTGAGTGAATGTGGAACTACTAGAAAGTTTACTACACTGTGAATCCCACTGGTGGTGTCATTAGCCATCTACCGCAAAATACACTCGATGGTGTTCCTCCTGACATTGGAATTTGCTTGTATGATACATTGCCAAGGATAGAGAAAAATTTAACCCTTTCAAAGCAAACCAGGAAGGTCTAGAGGCAGCAAGCATTTAACACTAGTCTTACACCTCCTCTGGCTTTATTGACAGCAAAAATTGCATTGTTGTATATTTCTTTGATTTAATGATAACATTCCACTCAGTCATCTTATCTATTTCGTTCTCCACTACCTCTGATAATGGAATGGGAAGGGGCACAAATAAACATACTCTCTTTCCTTTACTTGCTTATGGTAAGTATACATTGGCAGCCTTCCACAGTGATCCTGAAATGCAGACATGTATGAACATAATGCCTGGCCACTCAGCAGCTAATGAGGTTGGTATCAAGAGGTGATACACTACAATTGCCGGATGGAACCATATAGCACTGGACAGTTTTAATAAAACTTGTTTATTTATAGCTTTTGATTGCACTTCTAGCATACCTTTTATCACGGCTGAAGTTACAGGAAAAATTTCTACTCACACGCCGTCTTTCAAGATATTGAAATACAACTCAGCAATAATGGAAATGACTACTCTGGTGTTTGAGAGGATCTTTGTATTAGTTACAAAACACTCCCTTTGATAAGTTTTCAAGGTCAGCTAGTGGATACTTGGAGCAACTGTTCTTCTGTCTTGGATTGTGAGATACAGCCAGAGGGAGTAATTTGACTGTGTGATCTAGTTTCACTGACTAGTGCTGGCAACAGGTTTGATTGCTACTGGCTGCACATTGTCATCCAAATTTTTTGACGGAGCACATCACCAATGATTTGACCTGCATTTCTTCCTCTACAAGTTCTCGAGCTGCACCAATAACTGTCCTGCTCAGCAGAATTGGTGGCAGTAAAAGTGTCTGAATGACTGGCTTTCATCTCAGATTGTCTGGAGGATACTTGTTGGTTACTAGTGTGGTGTTGTCCCTCGCTGACAACATTCTGCCACTGTCTCTCCTCTTGGAAATCGTCTAGCACTGATATCATTTCCAGTGACTGTTTGATGCTGATGACAGGTAGTGCTCATAATAACCATTGTTTTGCCCATTTGGGTAGTCTCTGGTAAATGGTCAGGACCATTTCCTCATGGTCTCAGTGAAATACTGAAAACACTTCACACAGAAAAAATTCTCTCAGGATCCCCCCACTAGTGTTGTACAGCATATCAGTCATTTGAGGGCGACCGACTTTCTGCTTACATGATTGCTTAGTGAGCTCTTTATTTCACTGTGCAAAGTCCAAACAATATTTGCCTGTAACCTGCCACCTCAGGCTCACCTTGGAAGTTAAATGTTGCCTGAATAAGTTTATCTCCTATTATGGTTTGATACATAGGTCCTCGATACACATACCGAAATTTTGCAAGAAGAACGAATGATTTCACCACACCGAATTTCTCCCATGATGGAGTGGGAATGTTTTCAGCAGCATGCCAATGTGAAGGGTCATCCTTTATGTGGAAGTGTGGTGCTCCTTCAGTGAATAGGACACTGCTTCAGTGCTGAAGTAACCAATTTAGCTACTTCAGACTCAGGGCAAGATCTTACTTGGGTTCGACAAGCTATCTCCGAGTCCATCAGGGAAAAGGAAATATCATTAACTACAGTTGCTTCTGCCACCAACTGTGCATGTGGCAATCTACTGGTGCACACAATGGGAGGCACTGTTAGCTGGCACTCAAGCCTCATGTGCAGGCTGCTTCTGCATCTGTAGTGACTGCTATTGCAGCATCAAGGGCTGCTACACCTGCCAAATAAGTATGACCACACTAGGTAGGGAAACCTGCTGATCCAATGTGACACTCACAATTTATGCATTTTAATTTGTCAGATATCTTCTTCGTTACCTCTTCTAACAGCCTTTCAATTTTTGTACAATTCCATTGCTTCTCAATTCATTATCATCGATTCTACAAGGTGTATAACTTTGCTTCCACCATTTTTCCCCAACATTTGAGGCTTTAATGAAACAAATTGGCTACACATGTATCATTAAAAGTATTTTCCATCACTGGCCACTACTTTCTCCCATCTTTTGGGCAGCATACAAATCCCATGCTGAAAAATTTGTTCATCTTTTGAAGCGATCCATGAATTGATCTAATTTGTGACTTCTTCATGAGATTGGAAGTGTTGGTCAGCCAGGCCATGCGCCATTGATCTAAACAGGTAATTGTCAGAGGGAGCAATGTCTGTAGAATACGTTGGGTGGAGTAGGACTTCCCACTTTAACTTTTCCAAGTACGTTTTGGCCTCTTTTGCACCATGGGGTTGAGGGTTGTCGTGCTGCAAAATCACTTTATTGTGCCTCTCACTGTACTGCAGCCTTTCATCTTTTAATGCTCTGCTCAAACACATTAAATGCATTTGATAATGAGCACTTGTGATTGTTTTGCTTGGTTTTTATACCTCATAGTAGATGACGCCAAGCTGGTCCCAACAAATGCAGAGCATGATCTTGGAACCGTGAATATTCAGTTTGGCCGTGAATATTCAGTTTGGCAGTCAACATGGAAGCATGGCCGTGATAACCTCATGATTTTTTGCGTTTAGGGTTATTGTAATGAACCCATTTTTTTGTCCCTGGTCACAATGCAATGCAGAAATCCCTTCTGTTTTTGCGTCTGAAGCAACTGTTCACAAACACACAAATGCCATTCAACGTCATGTGGTTTCAGCTCACACGGGACCCAATTTCCTTCTTTCTGAATCATGCCCATAGCCTTGAGACATTTTTAAATGGCTTGCTGTGTCACTCCCACTAATCGTGCCAATTCTTCTTGAGTTTGACGTGATTCTTCACTCAGCAATGTCTCCAATTCTGCACCTTCAAAAGCATTCTCTCTTACACCACTATTGCGGTCTATGATATTGAAATCACCTTTCTTGAAGCGTTGAAACCACTCAAAACATGTTCTTTCACTAATAGCGTCCTTACCATACGTACTTGAGAGCATTGGATGAGACACAGCCACTGTTTTCTTCATACTGAAACAAAACAGTAACACCTCCCACAAATGACAAGAATTACACTCATAAACTGACTTTTCAATCAAGAACAACTTTAAATGATGCAGACACAAATCAACTAATGTTTGAATGTGGTTATGTTGACCGAGATCCAAGCTAACTGCCTGATGTCTGTGATCTGTTTCTTTCAACGGCTACTTACCGTTCTCGCCACCTATTGACAAACGGCGGAAGCAAAGTTGTACCTCTTGTAGTTTCTACTGAACCCAGCTGTTCTGCATGTGCTGTCGTGGCCACTCCTACCTCATAAGACAGCAACTCCAGGATAGTGCTCTGAGCAGGTACTCTTTCTGGTATGTTAACAACTTGTGCTTTTTTACCTGAGAAACACTGGCCAACCGTGTCTAGTCTTGCATCACTGTTGAGTAAGGTCTGTCCTTATGAGTGCAAATCCTGAGCCTGGGCATACAATCATCCTGAGAATTTTTCACACAGCAGTGAAGAACTATCGTGAATGACTTATTTACTTTGTGCAGTGCTTGTGCTTGCAGGTCTACTTTAGTTTCTATCTTTGCAGCTTGCACATTTAATTTCTTTGCTTCAGAATCTAGTTTCTCAGTTAAATTATGGTCTCACACTTCTAACTTAGTGTGTTTTGCATCTAATTTCTCACTCAAAGCTTGCATAGTGGCCATCAAATGGGCAAAGTGTGATGACACATATCGATACCACCCTACTGGGTTAAGCTGGTAGTGGAATAACAAGTTTCCATCCGACACTGGCAGTGTCTCCACAGAATCTGGTGGACCCAGTCATGTGAGCCCACTGAGCCACACTTCCAGCTGCAGTCTACCACATATACCCTCTGCTGCTGCAATATAGGAGGGCTGGTGGCATTGAGAGGGCCCACTTGTGCTCAGAGCCATTTCTCTATTGGACACCATGCAGATGCCACCTAGTTGCTTCTCCAACCCCATTGTTGTTGCTGTTGTTTGAGCTGGACTGTTTCTGCATAATTTGTATTGAGTCTTCGTTCTCTTGGAGAAATATACATTATGAAAATCTTCTGTTTACTGTGTTAATCTGTTTGCTAATCATTTCTGCTCCTGTCTAGCTTTCCTATGACAACAGTTGTCACACTAGTCTGTAGACCACCTCTTCTTACCATTGTCTATGAAGTGGTACACACCACGAATGTTTCAAACACTGTCCCAGCTGCTGCAGCTGATTACATAGCGGTACTTGACTGTTTCTGTTGTTTTTGTTGTCCAGCATTGTTGATAGCTGAGCATGGTGCTTCATCATGTTGTCAGATGACAGAGCATAGTCAGCAGTGGTGACGGTAGATGTGATGTTATATGGTGCACCATCACATTGCCTAACATTACCACCACTGCACCCCTGTCTAGGGAAGGTAGTCTGCTGCACCTTGCAGGTTGTTGAACCACTCATTCAGGAGGGGCAACTTTTTCAGCACAGCACTAGCTACCAGGTATTGACAGCATCAGCAGTGGTGAGGGATGCTGCACCTGATCCCTCTGAAGTTCACTGCAATGCCCACATAGAATTTCTTTCTCTCTATTGGTGGAACAGCTCAAAAGGAAATATCTGCCACTGTGGGGAAGCTAGGTCAGTGGGAAACAGCTGTTGTTGCCACCACTGTTTCAGGCTCATGTCCTTATGGCAAAGGTGAAATGGGCTCTTCTCTCTCCTACTGTCTGTGGGTGAGTTGCTTTTATATGGAACCTGTGCCAGCTCCTGTCATGGTCACCATGTCTGTAGTGTATCAAAGTGATAAGTGCTTAAGAAAGCTCAGGTCTGTGGCGCCTTTGAGAGAACTATTTCACTGACTCATCTCTCTTTGCAATGAGATTATTTAAAAGAAAAGAAGGGGTACCAATGATCAAAAATGTACCTGCAGCTCAGACACTCCCTCCAGCAATACCACAGATTAATTAGGCCTTACCTGCAAAACTACCTGTTTCCATGCTCATGAGTACCAGGTTTCATAGTTGAAAACAGATGTTTTAGTTGTGATTAAATAAATTGAGGATAGGGGAAAGGTCTACAGAAGTAACTGAGATGCTGCCATTGAATTAAGTTTGTATATCACTCTTAAGAACAATGGGAAAAAGTGAGGCAGTCTTCACAATTTAGGAAGAGCCAAGAATCCACAATTCTAGAATACTACTGACACAGTCATGCTACCCACAGAAAAAATAAATAAATGAATTGCATAAGGAAATAATAATGAGAGTTCTAATAGCCTTTTGGGAAAAATGCTTATAGTATTAAGAGAGAACCAATCAAGGGAAGATACACACACACACAGTCAATGAGCCATGAGAGAGAACGAGATGAGGAAACAAGGGTGTGAGTGCATCAGCATGTTGCTTTACCACGTCTTGAACAGCAGTTGGTGCACTGCCTGCCACCCTGAATGCAACCACGTCATCACAATCATGACCTTAGTGTCCATCTTCTAAAAGTGCAATTTGACTGTAATTACTTATTTGCTGGACACACATAGTTTCAAAGTAATGAAGTCCACAACATGCTGTAACTACGATTCTCACTGACTTGCATGACACTCTTCCAATGTACTTTAACTGGCTGATAGTGTCCAGAAGCAGCTTCAGAGTGGAACTCTATAGAGTGTGTCTTCCAGTTTTATTACCTCAGAGGTGACACATTAATGTTACTACTCTGGGAAGAAAGTATTTATTTCTATACTGCCAATCTGTCTTGCAAGTCAGCGCTGTCCGTCCTGTGGTGAGTTCGATGAAGAGGTGGGGGTGACTCCTGGTGTTTAGAATTGGTCATTCTGAGGAAGTGTCAAAGCAGCACTTCCACAAAAAAATATCTTCACATGTGGGAGTGTGTCTGCAAACCAAGTTTGAAGCATAACAACTGAAATCTATTTTTTCAGTAGACCCACTGTCCTGAAACTGTTTTACTAACTTGGCTTCTAGAAAACTGAAAATTGTGTGGATCTTCTCCTCTCATAGTCCTTTACTTAGGAATATGTTAGTCATTTCATAATTGCTGGGAAACGTACTTATCAGGATGAAAATAGCCTTTATCGGTTCCTTAATTTTTGCTCGCAGTTCACCTGTTATTAAAGTCATTTGATTTACAGTCTAAATCGGTATTTGGATTTTAAATTACTTAAACATCCCACATCATTTTTTCTTCATAGAGCTGAAAAAATGGCTATTGAGCCCCCTAAATGTGGGCGTACATGTATGTGTATTGGTAAAGGCTCTCATTTACAGTTTCATAGACTGAAATGTCTTACACACTTTGTAATCAGAGCACTTGATTTTGGTCTTCCATTTTTATTGTTCGCTCTTGGGTGTCACATGCATTGTATATTCCCCTCCTTTTCCTACAGCTTACTCTTATTTTTCTCAGAATTTTATGCGTCTTGCACCATTTTACATTGTGGAATGGTTTTTCTAAGCCAACAAATCCAATGAATGTGTCTTGATTTTTCTTAAGACTTGATTCTATTATCAACCTCTGATATTTTTACCTTTCCTAAAAATGAACTGATTGTTATCAAGCAACTCCTCAATTTCCATCCTTCCAAATATAATTTGTGTCAGCAACTTGGATACATGAGACATTAGGCTGATTGTGCCATAGTTCTCACACTTATCTGCCCTTGCCATCTTCTGAATTGTGTGGGCGATACTTTTCTGAAAGTTTGGTGGTTTGTCTCCAGTCTGATATGTGCTACAATCCCACTTGAATAGTTGTTTTGTTTCCACTCCCCCCAATGATTTTAGAAATTCTTGTGGAATATTATTTATTCCTTCTGGCATATCTGATCACAAGTCACCCAAAGATCTGTTAAACTCTGACTAATATTGGATCTGCTACTTCTTCCAACTCAACTTTCATTTCTTCTTCTATCACATCATGAGAGAAGTTCTCCCTCTCACAAAAGCCTTCAATGTACTCTTTCCACAGACACTGAGGATCAGCTACAGGAGGGCCTCAGACCATGCTCACTATGGCACATGAGTGCCGTTTCCATTGTATTGTGTAATCATTCCGTGATACGACTGTCCTGGAGATGGTACACTATTGCACGATGGAGGGAGATGCTGCAGAAGTTACAGAGGGCATTGAAAAGCAAAGATTCACAATTATGATCCTGATGGCAATGGTATCCAGACAACCAAAACAGGACATTGACTGCTCAGGCTGTGGATTCCACCAGGATGATTGTGACTTGTACAGCTTCATCCCAGAGTGAAATACATTCAATCATAGGAAGTCGATATCTGTACCCTGCTGACTCAGAGGTCCAACGATGTCCATGTGCATCTGATGGAAGTATGTCAAAGCTGCCTAGTGGTGTCTGCATATGTAGGCCAACTCACTGGGTCTGTACTCAAGGTATGCCTGCATCCATGTACAGCACTCATGCCTGATACCCTGCCAACCCTGCCAGACAAAATGTTTGGTGACCAGCCTGATGATCAGTCTAACTCTTGGATGGATGATGTTGTGTAGATGATCAAAGATAGGTTGCCGCATTGATGTGAGGAGGAATGGTCAAAGCCTGAGCTACGACATGTCACAGAGGATGCTGGCACCCAAACCAGGAGTTGATAGGCATTCAATTTTGGGATTAGAGGAATTGTCGTTGAGTAAGACAGAAATTGTTGAGTCGCACTCCTGTTTCTCAGCCAGTCTGCAATAACTGAGAATGACAGAGATCATGTGCATTGGTGGCAACATTGTCCTCTCTGCACAGATGATGGATGTTAGTGGCATACTGGACAATGAGATCAAGACTGCAAAATTTTTGTGGGTTAGTGGTTGTTCGTAGGTGACGTATGGCATTTGCCAGTGTTTGTGGTAAGTGTAGATGATGACATTATGACTCTCTATGTCCTCCTAGAAGTAGAGCACAGGCTCATAAATGGCAAGCAACTCTTGGTCAATTGCAGATCACTGATGCGCTGCAAAACCATAAACAAACTGTCCACTAAGATGAGCTTCTCATTCAGTTGTTCTGTCTCATGCACGATCATGGCTAGGTGTAAATGAGGTAGGAACTTGACGATCCACAGTGTCTAGAGTGTAGTACTCTGGCATCAAAGTGGCATCCAGCAAGAAAATTATTCAGTGCCACGATTAAGAAGATGCCCCCCTTGCCCCCCTCCCCCTGGTGAGTTGTTCCTCACAGATCACTTGGTGCATGTGTTGCTCTGAGTTGCAAGCGACCTGTTGTAGGAAATTGCCTTTGAGCAGTCATATTTGTTGTAAGAAGGAGAGGCGAGTATGATGTCACTAATCAGTTCAGCACATTCAGCAACATGGCAGATCAGCACAACAAACTTTGAATTGTCATCCACTATGCCCAATGAAGAAAAGACACACTCTGCCACTGAAGACCACAATGTCACTTGATCAGGACAGAAAGGCAGAAATTTAGGTTGAGGTATAGTTCAGCGTTCTTTTATAGTGATGATAGATATGCTGTGAGAGCTGAATACTGAGGTACAACTGGGGCTGTAATGGCAGCTGTGATGAGGTTGTAGCACTAAACATGATATCAAAATTTCCCAATGGTTGTGCATGTGAAATGGTTGCATCAAATGATGCAAACAGTGGCACAATAGGCGTGGAAGATGCAGCCTGCATATCTGACTGCACAAACACTGAATGAGAATTATCACTGAAACTTGACAGAGTAGGTTTGAAGTGCAGGTTTGCTAATAATGGCTCCATTCATGTCCATTGTTGTCAGACTCACTGTATCTTGAGAAGCAACATTTGTAATAGCATCCGGTTTGGTTTTCCACATTGTTTGCTGGTGAAGACAATATAAATGCTGAGTGGCAACAAATCCTGATGAAAACAGAGCAGTAGAGCTGTATGGGATGGCTGACAAACCAGGTTTCATGTCCAACGACTGCACTGTTAACATGCAATATTGGAACTCAGTCTGAAATTCTGTGGTTATCATGACATTCATGATAGAGGGCTCACCAATTTAGGTAGTTTCCCTTGTATAGGACAGGGGAGTGTACCAGAAATATACTGAATATGATGCACTTTCTATATAATGCTTTTATTATAACATGACACAATACACATATGCAGCATCTATCATGCACTGGTTCCCCACAAGTTGTCTGTGGACCACCAGTGATCTGCAAGAGTTACATTTTGGTCCACAAAATATTTAATATTTCAGACTTGTTTTCATTTTAAAAATTATTATGAGGACTGAGTAGCACCGCACACCTATGAGAAGTGGCGATTTCTGGGTGGCAGCAGGGTGGTGATAAGGAGGGGGGGCGGGGGGGGGGGGGGGGCAGGAGCACGGTCAAGGGGAAGCAAGTGATCAGTGACATAGAATAACACTTTCTTTTGTCTTGCTTGGTACAGTAAGTAATTCTATTTGGCTACTTAATGGTTTGACAGGATCAGTAGTTTAATTGACTGTTAGTCCTCAACATTCTTATGACTTATGTTAAAGAGGTGTTACATAATTTTCTATGTTAAACTCTTTCAATCCAAATTAAGCATTACAAAGAGAATGTAGGCCTATGTTGATGACTACTTAAAGAATAGTTACATAGTGATATGCAATGAAAAATAAAGATAGTGAAAGTATATATGTTTATTAATTATTATAACATTTATTTAACTTATTATGAGATGCTTTTTGTGCTTATATTCAATTGCATTTCTGTTTTACATTCGAAATAGGTGCCTCAGGGAAAGCACAACAGCAGTTACATTAAATTTTAATTTACTTCAGTAGAAAGTAATGAAGAAATAAAACCAAGTGTGTTACATGCACCACCATTCTTGTGAATGAATCCTTCTCACCAATCAAAAGAATTCTTTGAAGGAAAACTGGTGAAGCTCTCCACACACAATGAGCTTGTCAGCTTTTTCTGCATTGGCAAATCACATCATCCACTCACGACCTACAGCTTGTACCGTACACACTAACTGACTAGATAGTTGCGGTGCACTCAAGGAACACACAAGCACACTGTAAGCAACAATAACATCATGCCTAGCAACTAAGCAGGTTGAATGACACAAACAAGTGTCAGTGTGGGAACTTTGTACAATATGATATCTTGTTAAGAACTTGCACTAGACTTCTATAACAAACACCACTTACATTCTAATTTATCCTGCTCTTGTTTGTTAATGTCAATAGGCATGGGCCCATGTAAAAAAGTGTATGTTTTTATGAAAAATACACTTTCTAAGTATTATTTCAATCTGTGTATTGGCTAACAATAAGGGCCCCTGACCATCAACCTACTCTGTGAAAACGACACATCAATAGCACCCTCCATTTCCGCAAAATTTTAGGTGCCCTGTTTGCCCATGTATTCTTATGCCACATATATTGCACATGTTTGTGTCTGAATCTCTGGTGTTCCATGGTATATGGCTGCAGACAAGTTGTTAAATTTAGCTGTGGGCTTCAGCCAGGTGGCATGATCTGTTGGGGGGTGGGGGGTGGGGGTGGTGGTGTATATATATATATTTATGTGCTGTCTCTCCTAAGAATAACCAGGCATATTTTCTCTGGTTCTCAATATTCAGCAGATATCTGCAATTCAATTTTGTTTTGCATTTTGTAGCTGGAGTCAGTCCAAATAAACAATGCTCATAGCACCATTCTAACAATGGAAAGTGTCGATTTCTTTCTCCATTTCCTGCTATGGACAAAATGTTTTTAAAACAGAATTTTATGTGGCTATCTGGTACAGCAGTCCCAAATTAGTCTACTGTGAATTTTGTTTATCAATATGTATTAACATGGACAGTAAAACTTGAAGAACAGTCAGTACACGAGCAACAACATTACTGCCCAGTCTCACACATACTGCTACCACTGCAGTGCTGCTGAGTATCTGATTGTTTATTTTTATTTATTTTCTTTTTTGCATATAATCACCAACTGGTGACATTTGCAAAGTCATAGCATTTTATACAATTTTTGTACAAACAGTAGGAATTTGCAATTCACATGTACAAGAAGCCACTTAAGGGTGATGCATTTGGCAATATATGGTACAGTACCTCATAATGCAACATATAGTTGTTACATAGTACAGGTATTTGAATTTACAGCATGTTGTTAAAAATTGTATATATTACAATCACCTTCGAATAGTACGTCATATAGGTATAATAGTTAGGCCTACATTTAAGAATAACTACATTTTAATATCAGTATTCATTCAGTGAGCACAAACAATTGAGAGTTAAGAATGATTTTAGTTCCCTTTTGAATACTTTACCTCTGTGGCATCTTATAGAAACCCTATCTGGCCATTAATCCAAGGACTATGATCTGTTGTCTTTAGTTTAGTACTGTTTCCGAAGAAGCAATCTTTTTGTCTTGTGTTATGGGTATGCACATCAGAGCACATAGTTTCATTATTTCTGTGGTCTACAAAGATTGTTATTAATTTGTACAGATACAATGAATATCCTATTAGATATTTATGTTGTACAAAGGTTTCCCTACATGAATCTCTGTATCCCAGTCGATGCATGGTCCTGATTGCTCTTTTCTGCAGTGTTAGGATTCTGTTCATGTGTCTATCAGCAGCACATCCCCATACCTCTATTCCATGATTTATATATGCAAATATTGTCCCATAATAAGTAGTTTTTAATGTTTTTTCAGAGACTAATTTTGATAGTTTGCTAATTAAGTGCCGTGAACTGCTGATTTTATTGCATACAAAATTGATAAGGTCTACCCTTCTAAGATTTTCGTCTAGGTATATCCTCAAAAATTTACATTTGTCAGTGTCTACTGTTTTGATGCCACTTATATTATCAATACAGGTTTGGTATGAATTACCAAGTTTAAATGGTAGTAGCTGGGATTTGCTAATATTGACTTTTAGACATTGATCATGGAAGTAAGTAGTTATTTGACTTAAGCCATCGGTTGCAGCCAATGTCAAGTCATTAGTTTGTTTGCAAAAGAACAAAAGTGAGGTATCATCTGCATAACTTACTAATTGGGAGTACAGAGGTGCCTCTAAATCATTGATGTAGACCAGGAAAAGGAAAGGGCCCAATATGGAGCCCTGAGGTACACCTTGTTTTACTGTTCCATAGCTGGATTGGAAATGTTTGATCTGATCATTATTTTCATAACTCAGCTTTGTACACTGCTTATGATTGGTTAGATAAGTGATCAGTAGTTGTATGAATGTGGCATTTATATTGTAAGTTTCTAGTTTACTTAGTAGTAGCTCATGGTTCACTGAGTCAAATGCTTTAGTAAGGACCAGAAATATCCCTGCTGTCTGCATTCCCTCATCGAGTACATCGTACACCTTGTGGAGAAATTTGGTATTTACTGTAATTCTACTGTGATCCTTTCTGAAGCCATGTTGTGTTTCTGCTAGTAAATTATTCTTTGTGAAATAATCAATAAGTTGTGTCAACAAAACAATTTCAAATATTTTACCAAAAATTGGTACTAGTGATATGGGCCTGAAGTTTGATAACTCTTCTTTCAGTCATTTTTTATGCACTGGTTTGACTGTAGTTTTCTTCAATATATTTGAAAATGTGTGCATCCTGATACTACTGTTGATCGTATGGGTAATTATTCCAAATAATTCTTTATTGCATTTTTAAATTATAATACTACTCAGTCCATCCCAGCCAGAAGAGGTCTTATTCTTTAAGTTATTTATTATTTTTCGTATTTCCTCCACACTCACTTCCTTAAATTCAAAAGCAGTTTCCAGCCTAGGGTAAGACTGTACCATCCGAGTCAGACCAGTGTTATTAACTGGATTCACAGCTGAAGATATAAAATATTCATTAAATATATTTCAGATTTTATCTGTATCTTTAATAAAGTTTCCTTCATGTTGGATTCTGTCAATATGAGCATCTAACTTAGGGGTGGCTTTGCAATATCTATTTATTATTTTCTATGCAGTCTTCCCTGTATTTGTTGACCAAGTTATTTCCTTATCTGGGGTCTGTTTTCTTAAATTTGAGAGCTGTTCCTGAAATTGGGTTTTAGCTTGATTGTGCTTATCCTTATTTGCAATTTACTTGACTTATGTAGCACACTTAGATCCTCGATATTTTGCCTGAGTTTAATCATTTTGTTGTGAGTTACTACTTACTACTTTCTTAATGTCTTTCACTGGACAGCATAAATTAAGATATTGTAAAATAATATCATAAAATTTGGCCCATTTGTATTCGGGCCCTTTTTGCTGAAGAACTAGTTGCCATTCCTCAGATGCTAATTGTTTACTTTTAAAAGCATTAATGATTTTCTCTTTAAGCATTCTTTTATGATCTATGACCTGATTCTTTTCTTGGATGCTTGTATGTTCATAGTCTACAAATTGATATTTGTGTTCTGAGTAGTGGAAGTCCACATTCCAGCATCTAATACTATCGTTTACCTCTTTACTTAGTGTTATGTAGTCTATTGTACTAGAAGTAGACTGAGTTGCTCTTGTATCTTAACTTACTCCATTCATAAGATTATAGGAGTTAAGGGTATCTATTAGCCTGCTGTTATGGTTATTGTAAGATGTTGCCTCTATATTCAAGTCACCAAGTATTGTTACCTCATTTGGGTCACAGTGTCCCACTATTCTACAAACAATATCAATGAAATGCCCTACCTCTGATTTTGGTGGACAATAAATCTCAATAATTTTCTGTTTATTTCTGAGATATTGTATATTTAAGTGCATGAGCCTTAATGGTACTTTTAGTTTGTCACTTTGAATTTTGTCCTGTTCTGGATTGTTTATATTGGCCCAAATCTGGTTGGAGTTGGCCCTTTCCACTAGTTTTCCTGCATGTTGGGATTTAGAGCAATAGCCCGTCTGTTTTCACAGCTGTTTCCATGAATTATTATGTCAACAACTTTGTTTATGTCTGATGCAAGTCTCTTTTTACCTGACAGATTTAAATGTTGACCATGCATTGTGAAACTAGTGTTTTCATAGCTGTTGACATCAAGAAGTCTTACATTTTTATACTTGGAGCAGAAATGTTATAATTTTTGATTTGTTCATCAAATTTCACTATTTATACAAGACCAGTCCACCAGATCAAATCTCAGAAGTAAATTCTCTACTATCACATTTGTAGTCAATAGCAACTGCAAGATAACGATCAGATTTCTTATAAATGCACTGGCCTCGTTGCAGTAAACATCGTTTGATCCCATTGTGAGAACAACACAGTCACTTTTAGTGGAACTGGCACATTCTGTTTGTATATTGCTGGTTACATTTCCGAATTTTGTTCCAGGGTAACAACAGCTGACACACTCACATTGATGTTCATTCTTTTGTGTTTTCTGTCCCTATTAATACATATAAATAAAACAAATACAGGGTGGAGCAGAGGAAACACATGTTTTTTGAACCGCTAGTACATGCTGATGAGGGGCTAAATGACAGGCTGTATCGCTGGGTATGTCATGTCGTACGCTTCAGCGCATCTTACATGATGACCTTAAGTTTCTCCTGTACTAGATAATGATTGTCCAGCAGCTTATTGAAGGGGATTTTGTGCAGCACAGATAGTTTTGTCACGTAATGGACGAAATTTTTACGGAAGATGCAGATCCTAGTCTTCATGAGTGATGAAGTGCATTTTCATGCAGACGGTTATGTCAATGTTTAAAATTGTCAGTACTGGGCGCTGGAGAACCAACGTGAATTACATGAAAGACCTCTCCGCAGTTTAAATGTTACAGTGTGGTGTGGTGTTTCAAAGATGGGGATTGTTGGACCCTATTTTTTTGAAGGGGAAGGAACTGCAGTTATTGTGACATCAGTGCACTACGATAAAATGTTAAGCAACTTTCTTAACCCAGAACTTGAAAGGTGTCAAGTGAACATGAGAGTAATATGGTTTGAGCAGGATGGTGCCACAGCTCACCTGGCGAGAGCATCCATGGAAGTGGTTCGACAAATGTTCCCAGGACATCTTATGTCGATATATGGTGATGTTAACCGGCCCCCTCACTCACCCAATTTGTTGATATGCGACTTTTTTTGTGGGGATATTTAAAATCTAAAGTCTACATGAACAAGCCTCGCACAATCGATGACATGAAGAATTCCAGTCGTCAGAAAGTTGAAGCTGTGCCAAATGAAATGCTGGAGAGAGCCATGCATAACTTTCGGGAGATGATCCAAATTTGTATCCAGCAAGTTGGACGTCATCTCCAAGACATTATTTTTTGAACCTAATTAAAGCATGTATATTTCAAAACTGCATTAAAAATCCATCACTTAATGCTCATTTTCATTATTTTTATCGAGCCGTGTCCCAGTCATTCAGTAGTGAAAAACATGCATTTTCTTTGATCTGCCCTGTATAAGATTAGACTAGTGTGAGAGTTCTGTATCACATGGG
Organism: Schistocerca gregaria; assembly: GCF_023897955.1. NCBI lineage: Eukaryota > Metazoa > Arthropoda > Insecta > Orthoptera > Acrididae > Schistocerca > Schistocerca gregaria. The sequence goes on from NC_064924.1 coordinate 521,255,969, forward strand.
TGCACAAAATTCTGGTTTACAAATCATGTGAAACAAACAAACACTTTCTGTTGTCATTGGGTTTCACATGAAAGATGTGACAAGCATTAATTCTTTAGTCTGATGCCAGCTGCAGAATGAAAATCAGTTTCCAATGCATGTACCTTCTCTATTGTAAATCAGTGAACTAAATATACCCAGATGTAAAATTGGTAAAAATTAGGTAGTGATATCTTCAATAGTTTCAGAAATGATGGGCTAAATGTTGACAGAAATTCACATTCTCAGTATAAGAGGCCTCATCTCGCCTTAAAGTTAGCTTCACAAAAGTAATTGTAAACAGTGTTCTTCACATAAGATGGAGAATACCATACGAAACATTTTTAACTCTTAATAGAGCATAAATGTTAAAAGTTACTGATGCTGATCTAAATAAAATTATGTCTCATTTGTCCCTAATTCATGAATTAGCTTGTTAAGAAATGGTTATGAATTTTATTTTACGGATTCCAAAGCAGATGTGATCAAACTCATCCATGTGCAGGGTGTAATAAATTTTATATAAGTGAAGCCTAACATGATCTTAATTTGGTTTATTAAAAAAAAATTTTCAAGTAAAAACTTTTAATGCCTAGACTGCAATTTTCCTACCAGAATTAAAGTTTGTTAACTAGTTTCAGTGGCCATCTGCAATATGCCATAAGCATTGGAAAGCATGCAACAAAATGCATTTGTAAGTACCAAAACAATAGCAATTCATAATTGAAAACGTCACTGTGAGCAAGGCAGGTTGTAGACAGACAGTATCTTGCAGGTTGACAGTCATATAGGAAATAGTCCAGCTGCATCAGTAGAAATTGGATCAAAAGCTCATTATTTGCAATAGTATAACAGCTATTATCATGAGAACAGTGTACACAATTGTTCCAACAACTAAGTTGTTCCATAGCCTGGCTTACACACGAGTGATACTGAATGGTGTATAATGTAGTCATCTTTATACAATATGTACAAATTGAAGGATAATATGAGAATGCTGAAAGCCACCAGCCTGACAAGACATGTTGAAATGAACTGCATTATGCAAGGTCGCCTACTGGCCCAGTGGCTTTTTAAATTTTTTTCTTTAATAAAGTATTATATAGGTCAAACTAGACAAAACATTTAGATCCAGTTTAAAAAAAATAATAACAGGACAACATTTGGGGCACACACAAAAAGCAACAAACATGGAATGTGTAAAATAGGAGAACTGATGGAAATACTGCACAGGTCTCCAAAGAGTTGCTGTTCAAATGTGCTAAAGGTATTTGAGATTTATGCTCGTCAGATAAAATGATGGGAGACCTTTTTAATGAATGAAATGATTTTGCATATAGTAATATTATTAAATTTTTAAATATGTTTTAACCTCTACCATCTTGAGATAGGGATGGTGGGCCGCCATACATTGGCAGCATTGAGTTCGCACTATGGAGGAAATTTCAGCATGGTGCTACTTTTGAATTTGGATATACAAATTTCCCTCTGAAATGGTTTAATCAAAAGTAATAGGAGAGACAATTTTAAAATTTTAACTGTTTCCCCTTAATAAAATATGTTTTTCAATTTAGGAAATTCTCTGTATTGTTTTGTTTTTAGTGCTATTGAATGTTTAATGCATATTTTTATATTTGGTAGAAGATATTCATTAAAATTACAAGCTTTTTACACCAATCACATTTCTTTTGAAATTTTAATGTTTCATTTTAGTATGTTAAAGTGAAACTGACCATTCCATAAAACCTGGTTACTCTGTGACTATAAGACATGTTATGATATAGATTTGCAACACTGCTGAGAACTGGACTGTTTGAAAGAATAAAAACAGTGATTGACAGATTCTAGACTGAAACTCATCCTTCAAATCGAAAATGATCTACACTCCTGGAAATTGAAATAAGAACACCGTGAATTCATTGTCCCAGGAAGGGGAAACTTTATTGACACATTCCTGGGGTCAGATACATCACATGATCACAGGCACATAGACACAGGCAACAGAGCATGCACAATGTCGGCACTAGTACAGTGTATATCCACCTTTCGCAGCAATGCAGGCTGCTTTTCTCCCATGGAGACGATCGTAGAGATGCTGGATGTAGTCCTGTGGAATGGCTTGCCATGCCATTTCCACCTGGCGCCTCAGTTGGACCAGCGTTCGTGCTGGACGTGCAGACCGCGTGAGACGACACTTCATCCAGTCCCAAACATGCTCAATGGGGGACAGATCCGGAGATCTTGCTGGCCAGGGTAGTTGACTTACACCTTCTAGAGCACGTTGGGTGGCACGGGATCCATGCGGACGTGCATTGTCCTGTTGGAACAGCAAGTTCCCTTGCCGGTCTAGGAATGGTAGAACGATGGGTTCGATGACGGTTTGGATGTACTGTGCACTATTCAGTGTCCCCTCGACGATCACCAGAGGTGTACGGCCAGTGTAGGAGATCGCTCCCCACACCATGATGCCGGGTGTTGGCCCTGTGTGCCTCGGTCGTATGCAGTCCTGATTGTGGCACTCACCTGCACGGCGCCAAACACGCATACTACCATCATTGGCACCAAGGCAGAAGCGACTCACATCGCTGAAGACAACACGTCTCCATTCGTCCCTCCATTCACGCCTGTCGCGACACCACTGGAGGCGGGCTGCACGATGTTGGGGCGTGAGCGGAAGATGGTCTAACGGTGTTCGGGACCGTAGCCCAGCTTCATGGAGACGGTTGCGAATGGTCCTCGCCGATACCCCAGGAGCAACAGTGTCCCTAATTTGCTGGGAAGTGGCGGTGCGGTCCCCTAGGGCACTGCGTAGGATCCTACGGTCTTGGCGTGCATCCGTGCGTCGCTGCGGTCCGGTCCCATATCGACGGGCACGTGCACCTTCCGCCGACCACTGGCGACAACATTGATGTACTGTGGAGACCTCACGCCCCACGTGTTGAGAAATTCGGCGGTACGTCCACCCGGCCTCCCGCATGCCCACTATACGCCCTCGCTCAAAGTCCGTCAACTGCACATACGGTTCACGTCCACACTGTCGCGGCATGCTACCAGTGATAAAGACTGCGATGGAGCTCCGTATGCCACGGCAAACTGGCTGACACTGACGGCGGCGGTGCACAAATGCTGCGCAGCTAGCGCCATTCGACGGCTAACACCGCGGTTCCTGGTGTGTCCGCTGTGCTGTGCGTGTGATCATTGCTTGTACAGCCCTCTCGCAGTGTCTGGAGCAAGTATGGTGGGTCTGACACACCGGTGTCAATGTGTTCTTTTTTCCATTTCCAGGAGTGTATGTTATTTGGCTGCTAACTCCTCAAAGCACAAAATACATGTGTAGAACAAACAGCTAATACAATTTAAGACCTAAAGCGAGTAATCACTTTTTCTACCCACAATAACTTTCTTTGTTAAACTACCCCAAAACAGGGAGGGAGGGAGGGGTGAGGGGAGGGAGAGGGGACGAGGGAGAGGGAGAGAGAGATAGGTGGAGAGAGAGAGAGAGAGAGAGAGAGAGAGAGAGAGAGAGAGAGAGAGAAAGAGAGAGAGAGAGAGAGAGAGAGAATTATTACACAAGACAAAACACTTTCAGACTTGATATAACTCTTTATAACACTTTGTTAACGCAGGAATGTATCATTATGACTGATAGCACTCAGAAACACTCATATATATTCCTGCTGAATATGAATGTTTTCCAAGAACATGAAAATAAACCACATTCTTCATCAGGGTCATGCTTCAAGTTTTGTTGTGGTAACTTGGATCTAAAATGGGAAAATAATTTTAGAATGGAATTAAATCTTTTTATAAAAAATCAACACAACCATGCATTGCAATATCACATGTTGTGCTCCAGTGTCACATCTTCTTCCAAGAAATGGATGAAAATTTATCATGAGAATTAGCATTATTTTCACTAAACTTTAAACACTGCTGGATATAGCAAATCACATTGAGTGCACGAGTGAAATGGGAATGGTAAGATTACATGTATAATATCAATCTCTCTCTCTCACTCTCTCACACACACACATATAACATTATGAAATGAAAGTGAGCAACATGTTGTTTTTTTTTTTTTGTGTAATCCTAACAATTTTTCACTAGCAACTGCTTACATAAATTGTCATCATACTTTAGACACATACTCACAGGAAGCATCTTATACATTCTAATCATTACTATAGGCAAGAAAAACTACAGGTATTGAAATAGAATCCTGTTGGACACCACATGTTGAGTTACCATTTTGCTGTTGACTAATTGCTTTCTGGTGATACTTGTTATAAATACTGTGCAAATAACATGCACCAATATAATGCAATGAAGAAACTCTTTATTCAACTTTGCGAGAAAAAGAGTCAAATTGAGAATAACAAATCCTTAACAAGCATGGAAATTGTATGAAATAGAAAGAGTAACAGTAATATCACTCTACTCCCTCCAAAGCACAACACTTTTATTCAGTGTGCATTTATTTTCTCTGATTGCAGCAGCTCACCCTGCCTCGCCCCCCCCCCCCCCCCCCCCCTCTGCCGAAAAGTGGAGCTCCTGGGAGATTGGCTATCTGCGTATCAGTTTTGACTGGCTCAAGAGTGCCCTTCTGACATCTGTGTCACCTGTGTCTTCTCTCTCATAGGCTGTCTGACCTCTTGAAGGTGATATGGCATTTCCATGTCCTGTTCTGCTCTCCTATCCTCCTTGTAGGGGCAACAGTGTCTCTTCCTGCCTTCTATCTGTGATTTCCTCATATGAGTGGGCTTCCCTCTTTCCAGTGAGACTGTCTGTGTCTTGTCATCTACATCTATCTGCAACTTATGTGCACCCCTTGCAAACACCCTGAATAAGGCGGGTGCAGCATGGTTGAACAGTGTCCGTCCCCAGCTTGACACTCAAATGTGTGAAGCTCCTTCTGCAAGAATGTTTTTCGATTTCCACGTTGTGGTCCTGGTAAAGGCCGTTGTTTACTTGTAAGACCTGTGGCAGTTGCACAGTTGTCGACTGTCCTTGTGCCGCAAAGAACTCTGCTGGTAGCTGCAAGCTCTATCTGTAGACCATTTCCCCATGGACACTTTTAAATCTTGTTTGTAAGCAGTTTGAAATCCCATTAGCATACTGGCAAGGCTGTGACCCATCTGTCTGTGTGACACATAAAAGCATGATAAAGTTTCATGTCAGTGCACACTCCACTGAAGAGTGGTAAATTTCATCCTGGAACCCAAAGGGTGTTATTAGTGCTGTCTTCTGAACGTCACTGTTTCCAACCCTAATTTGGTGATAAACCTTTTTGCAGCTGTTCGCATTGAACATTGTCATTCCCGCCAGAATGTTGCTAAACTCTCAGATATTGGGTACTGGGTACTGATCAGGGACCGTGCAAGAGTTATGTTTCCAATAAACACAAGTACCAACTTTTTTCTTCACCAAATGCAATGGCAAGGCCCACAGGCTGTCAGACCGGCATATCATGCCACTTTGCAGTAATTCTTCGAATTCTGCTTTCACTACTACAAAACAGTCTGGGGCTAACCTCCTTGGACGCTGCAATACTGGTTGACCCAATGTCAATCTAATGTGGCGCACAGTGTTGCATACTATTTCCTGTGCATGTGATACTTCGGGCTGTTCCCCATATGTGACTGAACCCTAACAATCTTGTACTAATAGTTCAATCCACACTTTTTAATTAATCACAAACCGAGTAAAAATCGTATGAAATTATTATCCCTGCAGTACTACAGTGACTGTTGAATGTCAACCAACAGGTATTATATTTTGTTTATTATTTCAGTTTGTATCGATTCGTTAATCAGGTCAGTTTGGAGCTACTATTTCTTCGTGATGACAAGCCACAGTCAGTGCTCCCAATCACTGCATCCTGTTTTTGTCTCCTACTGTTGGCCTGAAATATGGCAGCAAGCGACCTTGGCCTCGCCGGTGCTGTCTCCTACAACTGTTATGGCAAACCTCATTACAAGCAGGAATTTCTCTTTCATTCAGCAGTCCTCCAACGCTTTTAATATCTAGTAAATATCAGCTTTGCCGTGTTTTGATTGACCCATGTGTGCCATAATTGGGCTGATTCAAGTTTAATAAGGGCAAGCGACTACTTATTCAAAAAGTGACTGGTGGGTATACAGTTTCAATGCACAATTATGGAATACAAAGCACTGTCTTAATCGTAACACTGTCTGCCTTCAATATGGTTTTTATATCATGATTATATCCACCAGTCCACGGTTGAATACACCAACTCAGGAAAGAATAGTTTGCGACTCATCTTGTATTATCCTCTTTTTTCTTTTTTTTTATCTTATGGGACTTAACTGCTAAGATCATCAGTCCCCAAGCTTACACACTACTTAGCCTAAATTAACCTACGGACAAACAGACACACCCATGCCCGAGGGAGGACTCGAACCTCCGCCGGGATCAGCCGCACAGTCCATGACTGTAGCGTCTTAGACCGCTTTTTTTTTTTTAATCTCATATTGTTCGTTTTTTCGTTCGTTGCATCTGCTCGCGGCGGACGTCGCAAGACACCCGTTTCAGTTCGTCATTGATTCATTAACTCAGTTATTACAGACTTCAAAATTATTTAAATTCTTTTTAAAGTTGTCTCTAACGGTTCTTGAAAGAAACTGTATTAAAATATCATCATTTGAGTCGAATGCACAGAATTACGTCACTCAGTCAAATTGGTTTGCGCAAACTTTTTTCAATTTAGATGTCGTTAGTTTCTTCTCAGAAATTACATTAATGCAAGTTATGTGTTTAATAAATATTAAAACCACATTGAATAAACTTTTAAGACTCAAACTCGCGATGTACGTTGTCAAAAATTAATAATCTTGTCAAATACACTCCTGGAAATGGAAAAAAGAACACATTGACACCGGTGTGTCAGACCCACCATACTTGCTCCAGACACTGCGAGAGGGCTGTACAAGCAATGATCACACGCACGGCACAGCGGACACACCAGGAACCGCGGTGTTGGCCGTCGAATGGCGCTAGCTGCGCAGCATTTGTGCACCGCCGCCGTCAGTGTTAGCCAGTTTGCCGTGGCATACGGAGCTCCATCGCAGTCTTTAACACTGGTAGCATGCCGCGACAGCGTGGACGTGAACCGTATGTGCAATTGACGGACTTTGAGCGAAGGCGTATAGTGGGCATGCGGGAGGCAGGTTGGACGTACCGCCGAATTGCTAAACACGTGGGGCGTGAGGTCTCCACAGTACATCGATGTTGTCGCCAGTGGTCGGCGGAAGGTGCACATGCCCGTCGATATGGGACCGGACCGCAGCGACGCACGGATGCACGCCAAGACCGTAGGATCCTACGCAGTGCCCTAGGGGACCGCACCGCCACTTCCCAGCAAATTAGGGACACTGTTGCTCCTGGGGTATCGGCGAGGACCATTCGCAACCGTCTCCATGAAGCTGGGCTACGGTCCTGCACACCGTTAGGCCGTCTTCCGCTCACGCCCCAACATCGTGCAGCCCGCCTCCAGTGGTGTCGCGACAGGCGTGAATGGAGGGACGAATGGAGACGTGTCGTCTTCAGCGATGAGAGTCGCTTCTGCCTTGGTGCCAATGATGGTCGTATGCGTGTTTGGCGCCGTGCAGGTGAGTGCCACAATCAGGACTGCATACGACCGAGGCACACAGGGCCAACACCCGGCATCATGGTGTGGGGAGCGATCTCCTACACTGGCCGTACACCTCTGGTGATCGTCGAGGGGACACTGAATAGTGCACGGTACATCCAAACCGTCATCGAACCCATCGTTCTACCATTCCTAGACCGGCAAGGGAACTTGCTGTTCCAACAGGACAATGCACGTCCGCATGGATCCCGTGCCACCCAACGTGCTCTAGAAGGTGTAAGTCAACTACCCTGGCCAGAAAGATCTCCGGATCTGTCCCCCATTGAGCATGTTTGGGACTGGATGAAGTGTCGTCTCACGCGGTCTGCACGTCCAGCACGAACGCTGGTCCAACTGAGGCGCCAGGTGGAAATAGCATGGCAAGCCATTCCACAGGACTACATCCAGCATCTCTACGATCGTCTCCATGGGAGAATAGCAGCCTGCATTGCTGCGAAAGGTGGATATACACTGTACTAGTGCCGACATTGTGCATGCTCTGTTGCCTGTGTCTATGTGCCTGTGATCATGTGATGTATCTGACCCCAGGAATGTGTCAATAAAGTTTCCCCTTCCTGGGACAATGAATTCATGGTGTTCTTATTTCAATTTCCAGGAGTGTAAATCAGTAATACTTCTTCCTTAATACAATTCTTGATAAATAAATTCTCGGAACACGTATTTAAACTTTTGTAGTATCTACTAGTTTATTATCTTCATATATAATGCATATAGACGTCAACATGAGCCTTGACAAGATAGGATTGAACATTTACAACTGTGCTTAACTGAACACTGGCTGAAAGACAATGAGTTAAAGACACTGAAAATAACGGATTATGTGTTAGCAGCACAAACTTGTAGAAATAAGTTTACACGTGGAGGGAACTGCATATACATAAAGAAAGATATCGAATTCAAAAACTTAGACAATGTTTAATCCTTAAACACTGAGAAAGATTTTGAAATTTGAGCATAGAAAAGCCAGCATTCAAGTTAATTATATGTGACTTCTGAAATTTTCCCGGCGTATTTGTTCTTCTAATAATTTCCGGGTATTCAGCCAGATCCCGTCGACATTCTGCCACGATATCTCGGCCCAGAGACGTCCGGCCATCATCAGGTGAGTACACAACTACTGAAGAGCCCAAAGGAAAGGATGGGGCCCCTCCACGCCCACACCAACGTGGTGACCATACCAAAAGTTCTACTTTCACCTCCGTAAACATGTTAGTTTTTTTAATCAGGCGTCACAGGATGCGGGCTGTGATGTTGTCCATGCGTCTGGGTAAGATTACTCATTAACATGGTCCATCGGGAGATAGAAGTGGTCGAAAACGATTGAAGGGTAGCGGTTGTAAGGGCAGAGGAAAAAAAGTGCCTAGGCAAGAGCCAAGGGAAAAAAAACCTCTGCAACAGTAGGACGGGTAGTAAGGGCAGTAGCGGCTTGTTATCTGCGACAGTGCATGCAAGGTGTGGTTGTGTTAGTTTGAGGTATCGTGTATCGTTACCTTTGTCGTTGTTGGAGCTTGTTTCGGCGCTTACTGCGGTTGCTGCGTCCCTGAAACAGTTCAAGGTCGTTGTAGATTAGTGGGCGATCGGTCATAGATCGGCTCACAGACGGTGTAGGGGGTGTGTGTGGCTGGTTTGCGTGCTGTGTACAGTACGGTTTCCCTGTGGTTGCCTGATTTTCGGCTGGTTGCACATCTGGGTTCCCAGTAATAACTGTGTTGCAGGGGGTCGCCAGTACTGTCGTGTTAGCGTTCTATGGACCATAGATGTTTAGTTCCTAGCCAGTAATGTCTTTGGTCTGTTATGCTTCCATCTATGGTTGTGGTCGTAGTTACCCAGAGAAAGAATAAATGGGTTGCGCGAGTGTCTCGTGTTATTGTACAGTCATGTGGAGAGTTTTTGGAATACCTGCAAGATGGTATCTAGCCGGTATTCCCAGTGAAGGTCCGCGATGCGTGTGTAGCGCGGAGCATTGCTTATGATTTTGAGCACTTTGTTCTGTATGAGCTGCAGACGGCGCAGGCGAGTTGGCGCAGCGTATCCCCAGACAGGGGCTGCGTACGTCATCAGGGGTCTAATAAGTGTCATGTACATGTACCTAGACACCCTCCTGTTCAGTGTGCTACGCCTGTTAAGCATAGGGTAGAGTTGTTTGAGTCTCGCGTTAGCTTTGTTGGTCATGTGTTGGATGCGGTCCCCCCAGAGTAGTTTCCTGTCCAGCCAGACACCGAGGTATTTGACCTTTTCGCGGAAACGTATTGGGCGTGTGTGTAGTGTTATTGGGTTGCAGTACTGGTGTTTGCTCAGTTGCTTCGGTCTTCTAGTGAACAGAACGGCCTCGCACTTGTCGACGTTTACTCTAACACGCCATTTCACCAGCCAAGGCTCCGCCATTCTGAGTGCAGTCTGTAGTCGTGAGTTAATGTTAGACGGCTCCCAATCTTGCACGAGGATGGCAGTGTCATCCGCGTAGATTGCTACCGTCGTGTTATGTGTAGCTGGGAGGTCGTTAATGTAGAGCTTAAACAGTAAGGGCCCTAGGATACTTCCTTGGGGTACTCCTGCCTGTATACCATGTCGTGTCAATTGTTTGCCCTGCACTTCGGTGTTGAAACTCCTGTCCGTGAGATAGGAGTGTATGAGACGTACAAGCCCGTCGGGGAACCCTGCGTCACTAAGTTTTCGTATTAGGCCGTTGTGCCATAGACGATCGAAAGCCTTTTTGATGACCAGGAACACCTCCCCAGTTGCCTTGTTTGTGTTGTATCCGTGTGTTATGTATTCAACGACGCGGAGGAGTTATTGTGTTGTTGAGTGGTGGCTCCTGAAACCGAATTGCTCCAGTCTCAGGGTGTCATTTGTGATACAGTGCCTGGTGAGTCGTTTAAGTATTAACTTCTCAACGATCTTGCTGAGCGCGCTCAGAAGACTGATGGGTCGATAATTTTGTGGGAGGGAGTGGTCTTTCCCCGGCTTCCTGAACATCAGGACCTTAGCCGTCTTCCAAAAGGCGGGGAAGTGTTGGTGCTTGAGTATGGCATTCGTTATGTGTGTTAAGTATTCTACAGCTTTGTCCGTGAACTCCTGGAGGACACGGTTTTGAATGCCATCGCGACCAGGGGCCTTCTTAGCGGTGGTATCCATGATGCCCTATTTGATCTCTGCTGTACTAGCTTGTCGGATGTTGTTGTGCGCTGGTTGGGCCAAGATGCGTGTGACCTCCTGGTCCGTAGCAAGTGTGAACACTGGGTCTGAGGGATCCAGGTTCGGTGTGAATGACGCTGCGAGTGTGAGGGCCATCAGTTCCGGTTTTTCTTCCACAGAATATGCTGGTCCGTCGGGCCCTTGTAGCGTGGGGGTGTACAGTTTCTCCCTGGTGAAGTGTCGGGCTAGCTGCCACACACCAGGTCGTGTGGTGTCCAGCCCTGCGAGTTTCTGGTCCCACTCTTGTGTTTTGAATGTTTGTATTTTTTCCCGGATTATACCCTGGAGTCTGTTATTGTGCTGTTTGAAGTGCTGGCGCCTGGTACGCTGCTAATGTCTCCTGAGGCGGTTCCTCATTGAGATTAGGCCCAGGATTTCCTGGGGCAGGGCTGCACTGTGTTGTTGTGGCGTGCGGATTGGTATGGTGTCGGCTATTGCGTCCTGGACGGCGCCGGTGAGGGTTACGCAACGGCGTATGTTTTCTTGGATGAGTGTACATGCGTTGGATGCGTGTTTGCCAGCGCATCCGCGGCAACGAGGGCCAGGCCGCAGTGGTGGGCCGAATGACCGAACCGCTGGCAGTTGTTACATTGTTGCGGGACCTGTGGCGGTTCGTATATTTCTACCCTTACGTCCATCCGCAGAAGGCATCTTATCTGCAGAAGGCCGCGGGAGGCGGCCGTGTCGGCCATCTCGACCAGGTAGTGTGGTAGACGGTGGTGAGAGCGGAAGCCTGTCATCCTGGAAGCACTTTTGCAGTCAAAACCTAGGAAGTTGAGGGCCGCTTGTACTGTGTTGTTTGGGGTGCTGAGATCCACTCCCTTTACCACGTACTGCTGTGTCCGTTCTTCTGCGGTCCTGTACGTATAATGTTCGATCCCCTTTTCTTTGAGGAAGATAAGGAGATCTTTGTATTCGGTGCTAGTCGATACGTACAGTGAGGCCCTATCCCCAGAGTACTCCATGTGTAGCGTGCAAGGTGAGTGCCTTTCCGCAAATGTTGTGTTGAGGACGCTGAGGTCCCTGTAGTTCTGTATTACGACTGGGGGAAAACCAGTCTTCTGCTGTGCGGGCGTAGCTGCGGTTGGTTCTTGTGTGGTGTTGCTGACCGCAGGTCGGGGCGTGATTGTTGTTGTGTTGGTGTTCCTGACCGGAAGTGCAGGTGTTGGTGTAGGTAGCAGCGCCTTTCGGCTACCTTGCGAGTGTGGTTGCTCGCTTGTTTGTGTAGTGTTTTTCGGTTTGCGGCGTGGGCCCTCCACCTGCCAGGGCCCAGTGTAGTATTGTTCGGTGTCCGCATCTGCAGCTGCTGGCTCCGCCGTTGGAGTCAGCTCCCGCAGTGGGATAGTGGTACAAGAGTCACCAGTTGCAGGTGAATGTAAAGTTATATGGAGTGTGCTTGTCCGCGTGGGGGAATCACTTGGGCCGCAGAGGTCAGTTATCAGTCGACGCTGGCTCAGCAGTTCCTGTACTTGCGCAGCGATCTGCCGGTCCTTGTCGGCCAACACATCCTCAACGGCGGCAAGCGGGACGCTGACGTCGACGGGAACAGCCGACTACAGCGCCTCTTTAGCTGCAGCCTTGCTGCGGGTTAGGGCGCGGGAAACACCGGCGGAATCTGCCATCTTCGTGTTTAGGAGCTTTATTTGGTTTGGGTGAGCACGACAATTATGCTTTTTCTGACAAGAAAAGGCTATAAGTAGGTCCTACAGAAGAGGGGGGAATGTCCTACGACCTAGCGTGCGCCGTTGGTGCAGTGGCGCGGCACCTAAGGGAGGTGCGGAGGAAGAGAAGTGGCCTACAGTACGCGGGGTGGTCCGACGTGAACGGGCCCCTGGCACTGATCAACCCTAGCACAGAACGAGATAGTCTCGCCAGGTTTGTAACCGTGGTTACGAGTTACTGTGAGCTTCTCCGCGAGCTACGCGGCTTTTCGACGAAAAGGAGCAAGCTCAACCTTCCGCCGATCCACCGAGCGCTACTGGCGCTTCGAAAGGGAACTCTCTGTAGAGCAGAGCGGTCAGCGAGGCCTAAACCCCAATAGCTACCGTTGCACCGGCCATCACCGGCTGGAGCTCCTTCCGCAGCAACGGCAGAAGCGCGTCTGCTACTGAAGAGCCCAGGTGCAGTCGCGGTATTTATGCCGATTCTAGCGCACGTGTTGACATGCGCATCCGCAGCCTCAGAGAAGATACTACCACAGTCGTACTGCCTGCGGATAAGGGTAACGCCACAGTTCTTCTGACAAGGGAAGCCTACAACGAGAATATATATTGTCAGCTAAATGATTCCACGTACCGCAGAATTGAAAAGGACCCAACAAGCCGAATATCAAAGAAAACTGCTACCCTTTTGAACGGCTGTTCTCTACCTGAACAAGTTATCAAGAGATTGAGACCACTCAATGCAGTACCACCAAGACTCTACGGTCTTCCCAAGATACACAAGGATGGTGCCCCACTACGATTAATAGTGTGTAATATTGGTGCTGCCACCTATTCTATAGCAAAATATCTGGCCTCACTACTAAAGCCGTATTTGGGTAAGTGTTGCCACCATATACGTAATTCCGAGGATTTTGTCAGTCGCTGCGGAGCTATGGGGTATCGTCTCAGTCGTGCGACTGGATTCGTGATTTCCTGTCAGGAAGGTCGCAGTTCGTAGTAATAGACGGCAAATCATCGAGTAAAACTGAAGTGATATCAGGTGTTCCCCAGGGAAGCGTCCTGGGACCTCTACTGTTCCTGATCTATATAAATGACCTGGGTGACAATCTGAGCAGTTCTCTTAGACTGTTCGCAGATGATGCTGTAATTTACCGTCTAGTAAGGTCATCCGAAGACCAGTATCAGCTGCAAAGCGATTTAGAAAAGATTGCTGTATGGTGTGTCAGGTGGCAGTTGACGCTAAATAACGAAAAGTGTGAGATGATCCACATGAGTTCCAAAAGAAATCCGTTGGAATTCGATTACTCGATAAATAGTACAATTCTCAAGGCTGTCAATTCAACTAAGTACCTGGGTGTTAAAATTACGAACAACTTCAGTTGGAAGGACCACATAGATTATATTGTCGGGAAGGTGAGCCAAAGGTTACGTTTCATTGGCAGGACTCTTAGAAGATGCTACAAGTCCACTAAAGAGACAGCTTACACTACAATTGTTCGTCCTCTGTTAGAATATTTCTGCACAGTGTGGGATCCTTACCAGGTGGGATTGACGGAGGACATCGAAAGGGTGCAAAAAAGGGCAGCTCGTTTCCGTTATCACGTTATAGGGGAGAGAGTGTGGCAGATATGATACACGAGTTGGGATGGAAGTCATTACAGCATAGACGTTTTTCGTCGCGGCGAGACCTTTTTACGAAATTTCAGTCACCAACTTTCTCTTCCGAATGCGAAAATATTTTGTTGAGCCCAACCTACATAGGTAGGAATGATCATCAAAATAAAATAAGAGAAATCAGAGCTCGAACAGAAAGGTTTAGGTGTTCGTTTTTCCCGCTCGCTGTTCGGGAGTGGAATAGTAGAGAGATAGTATGATTGTGGTTCGATGAACCCTCTGCCAAGCACTTAAATGTGAATTGCAGAGTAGTCATGTAGATGTAGAAGGAAGGTAAGCTTAGCAGCTCGGATTTGTTAGTCAGCTTTGATGTGGTCTCACTATTTACCAAAGTGCCTTCAATAGAATCGTTACATCTTATTGGTGACTTATTCAGTGCAGAAATGACGGCCTTGTTTGAACATATACTCTCCTCAACGTACTTTTTATTCAATGACGAATTCTTTGAACAAACAGACGGCGTCACCATGGGGAGCCCTTTGTCCCCTGTGGTAGCTAATCTCTTTATGGAGGACTTTGAGGAGAAAGCACTTGAGTCTGCTGTCTTAAAGCCTACGGTCTTCTGGCGGTACGTAGATGATACTTTTGTTGTATGGCCTCATGGCACACAGGAACGGAGAAATTCCTTCATCATTTAAACTCTTTACATGAGAACATCAAATTCACGATGGAGATTGAAAAAGATGGCACTTTACCATTTCTAGACGTGCTAGTATGCTGTAAAAATGATGGGTCATTAGGACATTCTGTGTACAGGAAACCGACTCACACAGATCTGTATCTCCAGGCGTCAAACTGCCACCACCCAGCACAAACAGCCAGTGTTCTCAGTACCTTAATACATCGAGCGCATGTAATATCGGACGATGAAAACCTCCACGCAGAATTAGAACACTTGGAGAAGGTTTTTAAAAAGAATGGCTACACTTCACGCCTAATAAGAAAGGCCATGCGCAACTGTCATAACAAGAAGCAGCGCACTGAGGACGCTGCTGACGACTTTAAATCAACTGCGTTTCTTCCATACGCCGGGAATGTGTCGTCGAAAATAGGCCGATTACTGAAGAAGAATAAAATCAAGGTTATCTTCCGTCCACCAGCAAAGAACCGGGCCCTGGTTGGATCCGTTTAAGACGATTTACAACTGAAGAAAGCAGGCGTCTACAAAATTCCCTGTGAATGTGGCTCTGCATATATTGGCCAGACGACAAGAACTGTCCATGAACGATGTACAGAACATGAAAGATACACCCGTCTGTGGCAACCGTCAAAATCGGCAGTAGCAGAGCACTGTATTTCATTGGGACATTCAATGGAATACAATGGAACAAAAATTTTAGCTCCGGTTTCCGGATTTTGGGATTCCGTAATCAAGGAATCAGTGGAAATACATCTTGCCGATAATCTTATAAATTGTGACAACGGCTTTCAACTAGATAAAAATTGGAATCCTGTTATTAAAATTATACATTCACAGCGGAATAGACAGCGTCATTCGATACTCAATGACTAGATGATCTTTTACTTTCACCACCGAGGGCAGCACGTACAACTCGGCTATGCCGCGCATGTCAACACGTGCGCGAGAATCGGCATAAATACCGCGACTGCACCTGGGCTCTTCAGTAGTTGTGTACTAACCTGATGATGGCCGGACGTCTCTGGGCCGAAATATCGTGGCAGAATGTCGACGGGATCCGGCTGCATACCTGGAAATTATTAGAAGTTAATTATAATATGTTTATATAGATCTCCAGATACCCACCTATAAAAATTTAACACTCGGCTTGATACTTTACTAAATAAAGTAGTAACAAATAGAAAAACAGTTCTTATATGTGGAGACCTAAACGTAGACTTTAATAAGCGAAGCAATTCAAAATCTGAGCTGATGAACATTTTAACAGCCAAAAATTTGGAGATTACAATCCACTCCCCTACACGTGAAACGAATCACTCTAGCACTATCATAGACCAAATAATAATAAGCTCCAAAACAAAATATAAATCAGTTGTAATAAAAGCTGGACTGGCAGACCATCATGCACAGGCTATAAGCTTTGTGTAAACACTAATCCATCCTATAATTATATGAGGAAGACTACACACTTGGCAAGAACTTTCAGTAATACTGCAGTACAAACGTTTCAGAATTTTCTCCAACAAGAATCATGGGAGATAGTGTATAGTACAGAAAATATTTCTGATAAGTTTCAGACATTCATAAATATTTTTAAATATTATTTTGATCTTGCTTTTTCATTGAAAGCCAAAACAACGCAAACCACTAAAAGCAACAAGTGGATTACTAGTGGTATAAGGAAATCTTGTGCTAGAAAATGGTACCTTCACAATATTGCAAGAAGCTACAACACAACTCAGGAGTTTGATAGTTACTTTTAAAAAATATAAATCTATCTTAAATAAAATAATAAAGGAGGCAAAGAAACGAGACAATGACAAATACATAGAAGATGCTTCAAAGAGAACCAAAGCAATCTGGCAAGTTGTAAAAAAAGAAACCAAATCTTACAAAAGTAGAGTTAATACTATAGTATTAAAGGCTGGCTTGGAAAACATTAATAACCCACAGGAAGTAGCTAATATGTCTAATAACTATTTTATAAATGAAACAGAGAAACCATTACAACAGACTTCTAATAGAAAACAGCATACAGAAACAGGGAAAAAAGTCTCAAGCAGATCAATCTTTCTGTACCCAACAAATGTAGAAGAAGTTCAGGTTACAATAAAACGTCTCAAAATGAAACACTCTGCAGGTATAGATGATATACCTGATTTCATTATAATGAAGTGTGTGGACTTGATTACTGAGCCCTTAACCCACCCATATAAACTATCTTTTGCTACAGGAACATTTCCTTCATGTTTGAAAATAGCAAAAGTAAAGCCATTATACAAGAAAGGAAACAAAGATGATGTTTCCAACTACAACCTCTGGCACTTCTTTCTGTTTTCTCAAAAATATTAGAAAGACTTTTCAACAAGAGGCTAACAGACTTCTTAGAGGTAAACAGCATTCTGTCAGAATCTCAACATGGATTTAGAGCAAACCGCTCAACCGAATCTTCAGATCACTCCTTTCTATTAGAGGCACTGATAGCTTTAGACAACAAAAAACTTACCATGGGCATATTATTAGATTTGTCAAAGGCATTTGACACCATAAATCATGACAAATTGCTACACAAGCTAGAAAATCTTGGCACTGGGGGAACAGCTAACACTGGCTCAGCTCTTATCTTAAAAACAGGGAACAGTATGTGAAAACAGATCAAGAAAGGGCAATGTCATTAGGAAATATAATTCCAAGCTACTGACTGTTAAATATGGCGTGCCACGAGGATCAGTAATGGGTCCTGTTCTGTTCTTACTCTATGTAAATGACCTAAACATAAGCAATGACAGCAGTAAAATATTTCAATTTGCTGATGATACAAGTGTTCTAATTACAGGAAACTCAGAAGAAACTCTTGTAAAAAACAAAAGAAACCACTGACAGGCTAACATGTTAGTTTGATGACAATGACTTAACAATAAACTACTGAATAAATTGTAGCTATGGATATACACACAGCACAAACAAAAAATCTGATATCACCCGATCTAAAGCTATACCAGACAGACAATTGCCAAAACAGCCAATACCAAATTTCTTGGACTTCATCTGCAAGAAAACTTGAAATGGGAAGCACATATTGAGCAAATGAACAAAAAATCAAGTACTTCTAGTTTTGTGCTGCATTAATTAAAAAATTGTACCAGCTACAACACCCTTCAGTGTGTATATTATGCAGTTGTACACTCTCCCCTCCGGTATGGGATTATGTTCTGGGAAAATTCTGGAGATGCCATCAAAACATTCAAAATTCAAAAAAAATTGTAAGCATAATGGAAGGGGTAGGTAATTGCAAATCATGTAGACCATTGCTTCAAAAAAGGATGATCCTGCCACTTCCTTGCATATATATACTTGAAAATATAATGTATTTACAGCAAAACTTACATACAAAAAGACCACTCATCTCTAAAAATCACACAATACACAGCTATGATACGAGACAAAAATTAGATGTACATGTTCAAAGCGCCAACATAAAGTTATTTAAAAACAGCCTTATCCATCCTAGTATCAAACTATACAATGCCTTACCAGATACCATTAAACACATACAAAACATTGGTCACTTCAAATCTAAACTGAAGTCGTACCTGGTTGATCATTGCTTTTACACAGTAAATGAATACCTACAAAACTAAATTTTTGTGTGTTTACCCAATGTAGTCTCATTCAGAAAAACATTTGTATTTTATCTCTCTGTATATAGCGTAACAACATTATTTAAGTATTCATCATTAATTGATATATTGATGTGTGTTATTATGTACAAAGGTATATTATATGTACGAAGGTATATTATATGTAAAACTGTTAATATTAACAAAAAAAATCCAAATATCTCTTGCACATTGTACAGCTGTAGATGAAATGGATCAATAGATTAATCAATCAAATCAATTGATTAAACTTTCTATGACGTCATTATTGTATAAACATTACAGATTCTTATTTTTTCAGTTTTTAGAAGCACGACACAACAACTCAGTTCCAGGATCTTCTGTTGCTCTTTGGCTGTCGACCCGTGGCGTATAATGGCCAACAATTTTCTCTCTGGTCCCGGCAGTGAAGATGCTGTCTCTGTTCATTGCACTGCCCTCTCCGTACATGAAACATAAAAATAAATACAAAACTTTAGATAATTCACAAACATTACAAAATACATATATTCACCTGCAAACTGGGCTGACACTGGTGGATGGGTGACGCTTCTATTTCGCATCCCACTACAAGAGCAGCTAACCCTCTGACTGAACTCGCTGCTTTACCGTGCAGGAAACGCTCTACTAATCCCGTGCGGTCTATGATCCTCAGGAAGTAAGTTGCTAAGTATTCTCTTGTCTTCCTTGTGGTCGCCATGCTCTGATGGAGCTAATTTACCTTGTTTTAATTTTGAATGGAATTCTGGATGGTTGCTGGGTTGAAATTCCAGTAGATGTTAATTACTTTTTTCAGTGTAGATCCTAGCACTCTGATTCATTCATATGCTGTGAAGGAGTAACCTTTGATTTTACGTATCACTGTATGGAAATGAATTTCTTTAGCAAGAATTTAGCTATCATTAAAACTTTTTAGGTTAATACATCAAAACTTTTATGCCAAAGACTTGGATCACAAGACGACCAATACACTCAATTAAAATTTCTGTTATCTCTGAGTATGATCGAAATTACTTAGAAATTACTTAAGTAGTCGTAATTTATTTCCTTTCCGGTCTTTTAGACTATGAAACAGAAATTGCACCAAACTCCCACAGTTCTAGTAATTAAGAAAATCAATTGGGGAGTCTTTCTATGTCATAGTGTGATGTTCGTTGTTGCATGCATCGTTTCGGCGAGTGGGGGACAAACCAAAATTGCACTAGTGATACATTAATAAATCTGCGACCAATATGGTGCCATTTAAAACCGTTGTTTCTTCAGCTGCCATGGTTCTAAATATTTGCAGCGTCACTGTAGTTCAATTCTTTTATCTTAGTGGTACGCGCATGCCCTCCCAGACGTGGGAGATTGCTGCATTGCCAGTTGCACGCACCGAGAGTAGCACCGCCATAGTATAGTTCGCAAACTTACGGTTAGGGGGGGTGCGCAGTTTAAGAAGTAGAGCCACCACGGCCGCATTAACCCTTTCGCTGCTACAGAGACGTGCTCCCCGCATTCTGCGCTGTGCGCTATTTTGTCAGCAGTGCACTGCTTGCCTGTGCAGACACATGATCTTTCGACTGCTTTGACACACTGTATCATTTGATTTCACAAAAACTATTTGGCCCAAAAATTTGATTTTTACACATCATCTTGGCTGATACCTTCCCCCATAAATGACTTAATTTTGTTTCGATTTTCAACCAAGTTATTGTGCAGCATTAGATGTAGCAAACCATTGCACGAAATTTTGAAGAGTTTGCAGAGGTAAAAGTCCATAGTGTATTCTTTCCGTATGGTCGATTTTAGTTGCCACTAGAAATTTCAAAACATTACATTCAAACGAATAAAATTCATGAAGTAAGACACTTCGATATTGTTTTTAAATAAAGCAAATATTAAGGTTTGAACTCAGAACCTTTCACTTAGCAGCCAAACACTTCAACCATTAGGCTAACGCAGCTCGTCATGCAGTGGACTTTAAAATATCATGCAAAATACCGACAAACACTGTTGGTATGACTGAATTACTCACGTTACAATAGGAAATAAACAATTACCGCTGTTCTTTATTGCGAAAAAGTGGTTCATGAGGATGATACAAACACTTCCTTGCTATCGCCTGAATTAGGAGGCTTATTGCTTGTTTGGTTTAATTAATAGAATATGAAGCAATTTTTATAAAGAATGCTTTTTCCAAACTTTCTATAAAAGAAACTCTGGTATCAAGACATTACTTTTGTTCAATTATTTTATTTATGACTGAACTTTTCTAAAACTGAAGACCCTCGTCCATGCTTTGCACTGCAGTCGAGCTCTGGCAACGTTGTTCTCTGGTCATTGGCTGACTGTGTTTTGTGACGTTAGATGCTCAGAACGAACCTAAACTAGGCCGCCGTCGTAAATGATGCGCACTTTAGCAGGACAACTCTTGCCTCCCCACTCCCCCTTCTACCTTGCACAACACCACTGCGAGGCCCCAGTTACGCAGACAATCACAAATTCTAAATTGTAGTAACTCCTAAAAGTTGGAAGCTGTGAAATAAAATACTTTTTCAAAAATAATTATTACAATTATTTCTCCATATAATCTAATACTTGTTCAGGAACCCGTCGCTCTTCTAAGTTACAAATATACCTGCCCTTGTATCGAAATTTATCGATCGTTCTCAACATATCGAAAACATTTATAGTAAATGCTTTAATAGTATTATGTTTTACTGTCAAATACAGTTCTTCCATTACACACCTGATGATAATAATATATTCACATGGGTCACTCACTGCCTGTACAGCATTTCCACGCAGTACGCACCTGACGACTTCACTATCTTATGTCCCGTGCTAGGAGGATGCTAAGTTCACCCAACCAGGGTATGATGTGATGTCATTATGACGTATACACGCTTTAGCCGATTAACACACCTATCGACTTTTACTAACGTACGAGGTTCTAAACTATCGTCAGCTAGTGGTTTGTTTTGACACGTGCGACTCTGAAAACAGCTCAGTTTGGCAGCAAAATAAAAGCAAAAGAGCTGGATATTAATAGAAATATTCCTGACCATGGCCCTGAAAACACCATGTAAAAAAGTGAAGTCTTCTTATATCCTGACCAGATTAGATTGTGTGATTGTTGTATTGAATGCTTACGCCGAAAATTATATTTATTTATTATCAACATTTTAGTATGATTTCATACAATTGGTCTTGTCAGTACATATTAGATTGTAGCAGCATACTCTTGCTGACTTTTTTTCCTCAATTTATATAGCTGAAAGAGAACTCATCCAAGTTTGTTAGCTAAGTAATTTATATTTCCATCCCAAGATAGTCTTTTACCAACCATAATTCCAAGTAATTTTACACTCGGACCACAGAGACAGGTACCTTAGTGTCCAGTAATGACTGATTTGTAGAATGATTGAATTTCGAACTTAAAAGGAAAAATATGAGACATTGTTGAAGAAAAATCGTCGACCGGAGATGAAATACGAGGGGAAGTGGATTTCTCAATGTAATCTTAACCAAAGGTTAGTGTCTAGTACTGACTGACGTATGAAATGATTGAATGCAGTGTCAACGCATTCCATGATGGTAAGCTTTTCTCTCATTAGTTTCTCGAATGCTGAACACATAATTAGAGACGAGCAAACGAAAAACAACGAACAGGACTCAAACACAGTACAATACGCAATTTAAACGCAAGGAAGGCAAAACACACTTAAACGAATGGCTCAGAGCACAGCACTACCCTGTCACAATCTCTCGAAAGTTCACAAAAGTCGAATAGTCGATATACGGTTTCTATCGTTTTCGATGTAGCGTGTATACGTCATAATGACGTCACATCGTATCCAAGTCCGGTGAACTTTGCATCCTCCCCCGTGCTACGGAGGAGGAGGATATTAGTGTTTAACGTCCCGTCGAGAACGAGGTCATTAGAGACAGAGCGCAAGCACGGGTGAGGGAAGGATGGGGAAGGAAATCGGCCGTGCCCTTTCAAAGGAACCATCCCGGCATTTGTCTGAAGCGATTTAGGGAAATCACGGAAAACCTAAATCAGGATGGCCGGAGACGGGATTGAACTGTCGTCCTCCCGAACGCGAGTACAGTGTGCTAACCACTGCGCCACCTCGCTCAGTCCCGTGCTACGTTAATGCTGAAATCAGTTCTGGTGTGGTATGAAAATCAGCGCCTAGTATGGACTCTGAGACGTCTGATATAACAAAGATCCACTGACTGCTTCCTGACAAATCTAAAACTGCTGATGCTTGCAAACCAAATAAGGTACACCAATCTAAGTCGCTAATAACAAACCGCTCAAACCAACAGCTAGGTCACAGTACATTAGTAGAATCCGACTGCGTTAAAAGAAACGCAAGAAAATCATTTAACAATGACACTAAAATGACAAAAAGTAACATTAACCAAGTTTTTTCAATCTACATTTACCGTGCATGGCTACTGGTAATTGATTGGTTGCCGTAAGACCTGCATGCAGGGAATTTCCTGTCGCTATACAGCTTCGTGCCAGCAGTAAGATCATGTCGGATTAGGAGTCTATATGTTAGTAACGTCCTAACGCACGTCTCTGTGTGAAGTCTATGAAATGGGATTGATACGTGAGATAGGTTACTCACCACGTTCAATTTCAAGATAGCGTCACGTGTAGAAGTTGTAGTTAATCGCTCCGTAAATCAAGATTATTTAACATCACTGAAGTGCATGTCATGCGATAAAATAGTGTGAAGTGGCGTCAGAATATGCTCAATTATGCATAAATGGTATCATTCGCATTGCCTCGCGAAAATAGACCAACATAAAATCTCGTGTGCATGTGGAACGAAGTGCAACGGTCATTCATACGCCATAGAAATGTGCAGTGCCAACTGTGAAGTTGCAGTGATAGAAGAATGACAAGAAGACTTGAAAACGTCAGAAGAACGCGCCCTGTTGCTCGAAAACATGGTAAAATACGTACACGAAACACTACCTCAAGATCTAAGACATAACCAGAAATACAGTGAACTAAAACATATGAAATCTAAAACTGCTCCAGAAGCACTCAAGCTTCCTTCAGGAGATAGAGATCGGAATTTAGATTTAGTCGACGAATCTAAAACTGCTGAGGCTTGCAAACCAAATAAGGTACACCAATCTTGATCGCTAATAACAAAGCCCTTGCAACAGCTACGTCACAGTACATTAGTAGAATCCGATTGTGTTAACAAAAACGTAAACAAACCATTAAACAATGACTCTAAAAAATAACATTAACCCAGTTCTTCTTGCTGATACTCACAGTAGAGGGATTGCAGGAATGCTTAGCTACCAGCTAGATGTAAATATCACCAGCATTGTGAAACCTGGTGCTGGTTTACAGGAATTCTTGAAGGACTACAAAAACAAATATCGTGTGTTACGAAATCAATGTCTTGTGATACTAGGTGGCGCCAGTAATGTGTACGAGAACAAACTCAAAACTGCAATCACTGTCCTAAGAGAAACATTAACTAAAATAGACGATCAAAAGGTGATTGTGGTAGGCCTACCACAAAGGCATAAACATATGGAATCCTCTATTGTAAACAAAGAGATCCAAAAGGCCAACACGGCTTACAGGCAGATCTGCCAGTCCAATCCCAATGTTTCTTTCCTCAGCATAAATGATCTGGAGACAAAGCATTTCACAGCACATGGAATGCATCTGAATAAAAAGTGCAAAACATTACTCAGCCAGAGAACTAAATTGTTTCTAGATAGTGTTCATCATATAAAAGAGAGCTGTAACACTACTGCACTGCCATCAGAAGAAAAATCATGCAAAGAACCGTCCATAGCTAAGATAATTGTTTGCCTGCAAAATCCTTACGTACCAAATGATCCAGAACACATGGAAGCAGTCACTGCATGCCCAACTGCACACACAGGAACAACAACAACAGTAGTAGAAATAGAAACACCAACAACAGAAGAAGAGGAAACGACTGCATGCCAGCCTATACTCACAACAACAGCAGCAGCAGTAGAAGACACAGAAACGCCACCAGCCGAAGAAGGGGAAACAGCTAGAGGTGATATGTATAGTGTAACAAGCAGTCGAAAAATAGTGCCTCCATACCACCTGAAAGATTTTTTAATGTCAGGCACAAAGAGGAAGAAACCACAACGATAAGTAAAACCAAAATATACAGTCCATAAAGAATAAAGTTCGACAGCTGGAAATGTTGTTGTTGTGGTCTTCAGTCCTGAGACTGGTTTGATGCAGCTCTCCATGCTACTCTATCCTGTGCAAGCTTCTTCATCTCCCAGTACGTACTGCAGCCTACATCCCTCTGAATCTGCTTAGTGTATTCATCTCTTGGTCTCCCTATGCGATTTTTACCCTCCACGCTGCCATCCAACACTAAATTGGTGATCCCTTGATGCCTCAGAACATGTCCTACCAAAGAATCCCTTCTTCTAGTCAAGATGTGCCACAAACTTCTCTTCTCCCCAATCCTATTCAGTACCTCCTCATTAGTTATGTGATCTACCCATCTAATCTTCAGCATTCTTCTGTAGCACCACATTTCGAAAGCTTATATTCTGTTCTTGTCCAAACTAGTTATCGTCCATGTTTCACTTCTATACATGGCTACACTCCATACATATACTTTCAGAAACGACTTCCTGAGACTTAAATCTATACTCGATGTTAACAAATTTCTCTTCTTCAGAAACGCTTTCCTTGCCATTGCCAGTCTACATTTTATATCCTCTCTACTTCCACTATCATCAGTTATTTTGCTCCCCAAATAGCAAAACTCCTTTACTACTTTAAGTGCCTCATTTCCTATTCTAATTCCCTCAGTATCACCCAACATAATTCGACTACAAATAGAATTGCAAAAACTAGACACTACCACTGCTTGTATTACTGAAGATTGGTGTAAGGAAAATGAAAGTATATATTTTGCATTAACATCTTATGACCTGGCCTGTTCCTATAACATAATTTCCATGAAATGTGAGGGTTCATGTATTTTTGTGAAAAAAGGCATAACATTTAAAATGAGAAAAGATATAATAGCATTAAGTGAAGAAAATCATTCTGAACTATCGGAAGTTGAAATAACAGAAAACAGCTTGTCAAAAATAAATTAATTGTATTTTGTACATATAAATCTCCGAGCAGTAATAAAGACATTTTTTCTCAAAACTCAATCAGAGCTTAGAAAAGGTAACTTGTCCAAAAATGAACATTCTCATATGTGGGGATTTAAACATCAACACAATGAAATCAGATGGTCTTAGTAGTACCTATGTGAACATTCTCTGCAGCTATGGCATAACATCACTCGTTAACTGTCCAACTAGAGTGACAAAACGATCTTCCTCAATAACAGACCATGTAGCAACAGACATAGAAAGAAAGCACTGCCACTTACTTGTTTAGAATCTAGGCCTATTGGATCATCTCTGTCAGCTATATATATATATATATATATATATATATATATATATATATATATATATATATATATATATATATATATATATATATATTTATTGTCCCCCAGGAAAGTGTACTGGGCCGAATCGTCTTCCTTATACAGGGTGTTACAAAAAGGTATGGCCAAACTTTCAGGAAGCATTCCTCACACACAAATAAAGAAAAGATGTTATGTGGACATGTGCCCAAAAACGCTTAATTTCCATGTTAGAGCTCAGTTTAGTTTCGTCAGTATGTACTGTACTTCCTCGATTCATCGCCAGTTGGCCCAATTGAAAGAAGGTAATGTTGACTTCGGTGCTTGTGTCGACATGCAACTCAGTGCTCTACAGTACTAGCATCAACTCTTCATGCTCGTATTGTGGATGGCTGTGATACGATACGCCATTCTCCAGGGCTGCATCAGCGCATCAGGGATTCCATGTGACAGAGAGTGGATGCATGTATCCTCGCTAACGGAGGACATTTTGAACATTTCCTGCAACAAAGTGTTTGAGGTCACGCTGGTACGTTCTGTTGCTGTGTGCTTCCATTCCATGATTAATGTGATTTGAAGAGAAGAAATGAAATGAGCTCTAACATGGAAAGTACGCATTACCAGACACATGTCCACATAACATGTTTTCTTTCTTTGTGTGTGAGGAATGTTTCCTGAAAGTTTGGCCGTACCTTTTTGTAACACCCTGTATGTATAGTATTAATTTCCCACAGACTGTCAGGCATGGGGAAAATATACTATTTGCTGATGACAGCACTCTAGTGATTACAGACAAAAGCTCAACACTGTTAATAGAAAAATCCAATGAAGCTCTCAGAGACATTCACAATTGGTCACTAAAGAATAAAGTAACTCTAAATGTCAAAATGACAAACTGTAAAAAACTCCGACTAAATAAAAAAATCATTGACATTACACTGAAAGTAAACAATGAGGTACTTGATTGTGTAACAGACTGCAAATTCTTGGGGATGAATGTAGACTGTCAGCTGAAATGGACAGGGCTTGTGAGAATTTTAGCAAAGAGGCTATCTTCAGCATGTTACGCCCTGCAAATCCTTGCACCAGTGTGCAATACTTCATCCCTCAAAGTAGCCTACTTTAGGTATATGCATTTAGTCCTCAGTTGTGGGATAATGTTATGGGGGGTAAGTGCTGGAAACATTAAAAATATTTTCAAGATACAGAAAAGAGCTGTTCGAATAGTAACAAATAGCAATAACAGGGCACACTTTGAAGAATTGTTCAAAAAGTTAGAAATTCTGAATGTTCTGTGTGAATATATTAATCAAAACAGAATGTACCAGTATATATGGAAAAACATTAATCTGTGTATCACAAACAGCACAATTCACGACCATGGAACCAAATCCAGACACTGTTTACATCTAAACAGAAGAAAGAAGTCACAAACTCAAAATAGTGTATTATATAATGGTATTAAATCGTACAACAGATTACCACTAGAAATAAAATAAGTTAGTGATCCATTCACCTTTAGTCAAAGGCTAAAAAAGTATTTACTAGATAATAGCTATTGCACTGCAGATGAATATTTAAAATAACTACAGACTAATGTTCATGAACAACTTACTGCATAACAAATTTAACTTGACATGATTAGAGAAGTAGAACTAAGTACAGGAGCTGTATATACCGTAAAGAGACATGTTTGTTTTATAAGAAATGTTGTAAAAACATTTGACCATATCCATGCAATGTATATTGTTCTACGGATGAATAAATAAATAAATCAATCAATCAGCTCATTTTCTTGCTCACCTCCCTGCCGCCAGCGTTCATGGTAGCTTTATGACCCTGAGCATCTCATGGGTATGTCACCATATCGCCAATGGAACCAACAGAGGTGCTGAAAACTATTCTGGTTCATCTCATTTCTGTACCTAGTGTCCCACCTGACTGACCTCTTCTGCGCTCAAAGCTACTAAACATCTTCTTCTGTAGGGACGAATCTTCTTTTGCAGATGAAGCAGCTGCCAAATTAGATCCAATTGTTGGCTTCTCTGTACAGGTGTTACCTCCTTTTTCTTACAGTCGTAAACTACCAGTGCAATGCTCACAGTCCATGAGTTATTAAATGTTGTGTAGAGTGTGCCTGCTAACGTTATTGGTGTAGTGATATCGTCTTTTCGCATGTAACATCTGCTACCTTTTCTGCCTCCAATAACTGTGTCATATCGTTTGGTCTGGTAAATCTGTATCTCCCACGATTCCGCCATTACTCGAAGGGGATTCTGCCCCAATTTGTAGTATTGTGACACTTGCTGGATACGTTGATCCAACTGTTATTACATGCTGTTGATTAGTGCATTCTTCAAACAAGTATGCTGTTGCTTCAACGGCGGCTGGAGTATTACGTCTGCGCCGATAATGGCTGTCGTGGCTTCTAATGCGCTTACAATTGCCGCGAATTTATAAATTCAGGCTAAGACAATGCCGTGAGCAATCGTATGGCATTATTAGCGAGGTAACCCGATCTGGGGTTGTTCAGCCGACTTGCGCAAAACTATTTATTAGGCGCCACTTCGGCGATTTGCGCTTCAATTATGATGAAATGATGTTGAGGGCAATACAACATAAAGTCACTGTGCGGATAAAGTTTCCGACCTGGCTGGGAATCAGACCCGGATTTTTTGTGATCAGATGCTTAAATAACCAGTACTTATTACCTTTCGTAAAATTTTCAAAATGCTGCAAAAGGACGAAAAGGGCTGAAATTTTATGGTATTTCTTTACCTTCGGTAGATATTTCTTTAAACTCTCTTGATACGAAATTCAGTTAAATTCTTATTGTTTGACGACTTCTCTATCATAGCGCAAATTACGACTGAATAATGTTAAGGTATGCTTTCCCTGTCGCTAAATGTAAACCTATGATAACTACATGTTCAAATACTAGCGTGTAGTAACATCACAGTCTAATATTCTTTTTTTACAGAGAAAAATGTTTTATATTGCAGTCCATGTCCCAAATCGTAGCGAAAAATTTAAAAAGTAACTCAAGGAACATGTAAAGAACTGAGTAAAATCTATACTCTCGGTGGAATTCTCTTCAAGTTTCCAAGCTGTGACATAAAATACGCGTGAGAACTTAAACCTGTTCCGAAGAGTACAGTTTACGTGACACGTTGTCGAACTGTCCCAGTGACAAGCCTGTCTTCCGTTGTGTACCGAAGGACTTTGGAACATGTGTTATTTGTTTATTAAGTATGGTAGACAGGAGTGACAGTAAGCAGCACAATGACGAAGAACTCTTTAAACAGATACGGTGATGATTGTGACGATGATTGCGACTGCATTTTATACGAATTACTTCTTTATTCTGAGTGGAAACAAGAACCGGAGGTCGCGGTCAGTATGACAACCTGTATAACCAACTAAATTATTATTGTTGACAATTTTTAATCTGATGTTTTTGTACGACAGACGGAATTTTACTCGAGTAATATTTAATTTTTTTTATTAGGTTTTGTCACTATGTCATATTTTGTGATACACTGAGCCTTGACAGTGTAATAGAGAAGTAAATTGCGTGCATCTATTTACTGGCCCTGTCATGTCATAATATCTTTTGTTGTGGCTCATGTTACAGAAGCCGATTAAATCTGCGGACAGTGCAACTCTGCCTCCCAAGCAAGGTTCCTACCTAAATATCTATAACTACCTCAGAAAACCATCTCCCACGGATGACGTGCTAAGGTAATCAGATTTTCCACATTGCCTTGCATTTTTTCCGTTTTTGTTATCGTACTCCAATCACGTCTCGCAACACCAACAAGAGATACAAATATGTTTCTGAAGTGTGTGAGATGGGACTATCCTTTATAAATCGTTGTAGAATCCTTCCTTAAATATCAGGTTGTAGGTATACAGCTGTTATGAAACGCCTGCATTCGTGGTGAGAACAGTGCACGCTCTGCTGCAGAGTGAAAATCTCATTCTGGAAACATCCCCCAGGCTATGTCTAAGCCATGTCTCCAAAATATGCTTTCTTCCAGGAGTGCTAGTTCTGCAAGCTTCGCAGAAGAGCTTCTGTGAAGTCTGGAAGGTAGGAGACAAGGTACTGGCAGAATTGAAGCTGTGAGGACGGGTTGTGAGTCATACTTGGGTAGCTCAGTTGGTAGATCACTTGCCCGCAAAAGGCAAAGGCCCCGAGTTCGAGTCTCGGTTTGGCACATAGAAGTTCCATATCAGTGCACACTCTGGTGCAGAGTGAAAAATCTCATTGTGGTAACATTGTCGATCATGGCTTGTTGGTTTGACAAGGACCATGTGAAGCAAACAGGAAAGAAGGTATTGAGATTCTGGAGAAATGTGGATAGTGTGTCCTCACCCTTGATCCATATCATGAAGATGTCATCAATGAATCTGACCCAGGTGATGGTTTGTTATTTTTGGAGGTTAGGGAGGATTCATGTAGATGGCCCAGCTAATGAATAGGTTGGTACAAGTTAGAGCCATGTGAGTGCCTGTTGCTGTACCAGGTATTTGTTTCTAGATTATCCCTATGAAGATGAGGTAATTGTGGGTGAGAATGTACGAGGTTGATCTCAAAAGTAAGGTCTCCTATTTTTTTTTTTTTTTTTATGAGTACAGAATTCTGTTTGTGTGGCAGTTGGTCACACTGTTATGAAGAGTGCTTCACATGCTGTGTGTAAACATGCGCATGCTGCACTCAGTTGAGAATGGTGTCCCATTGAATTTTACCAACAAGTGTGAATTGCACTTAGTTATTCAGTTTTTTAATGCAAAGGGCACTGTGCCAATTGAAATCCAACGCCAATTGACAGAAGTGTATGGTGAGACGTGCGTGGATGTCAAAAATGTTCGTAAGTGATGTAGAGAGTTTGCAGCTGGTCGGGCTGAAATTCACGATGAACAAAGGAGCGGGAGACCATCAATTTCTGAGGAGACAGTGTTGAAGATTGAGCAAAGCATGCGTGAAGATCGGTGGGTGACCCTGGATGAACTCTGCATGCTGGTTCCTGAGGCTTCCCAAAGCACTGCTCACATAATTTTAACGGAATCATTGAACTACTGGAAGGTATGCACAAGATGGGCGCCACACATGCTGACTGAAGACCACATGTGGCAACGAGTTGATGCTTCCCACCTGTTTGTTCACAGCCTTGCAGCCGAACAGGACAACTTTCTAGACTAGTTAAAAGAACATTTGGCCGGAAAGCGATTCAGCTCCGATGACGAGGTGAAAGAAGAGGTTCATAACTTTCTGAACAGCATGGCGGCGAGCTGGTATGACATGTGCATACAAGAACTGCCACAGCGTCTACAAAAATGCATCGACAGAAATGGTGATTATGTCGAAAAATAGTTAAATGTTCAAGCTGTAAACTGATGTAAACCATTGTAGAAATAAACAGATCTATATGCTTATAAAAAAAATAGGAGACCTTACTTTTGGGATTACCCTCGTAGTTGGTCATGGTGATAGTAAGGAGGCTGTAGGTTTGGAATATGTTGGGCGGAGCAAGTGAAATGTTCAAAATGTCCTCCATTAGCGAGGATACATGCATCCACGCTCCGTCGCATGGAATCCCTGATGCGCTGATGCAGCCCTGGAGAATGGCGTACCACAATATGAGCACGAAGAGTCTCTACATTTGGTACCATGGTTGCATAGACAAGAGCTTTCAAATGCCCCCATAAATGAAAGTCAAGAGGGTTTAGGTCAGGAGAGCGTGGAGGTCATGGAATTGGTCCGCCTCTACCAATCCATCGGTCACCGAATCTGTTGTTGAGAAGCGTACGAACACTTCGACTGAAATGTGCAGGAGCTCCGTCGTGCATGAACCACATGTTGTGTCGTACTTGTAAAGGGACATTTTCTAGCAGCACAGGTAGAGTATCCCACATGAAATTATGATAACACGCTCCATTGAGCGTAGGTGGGCGAAACTGAAATGAGCTCTAACATGGAAATTAAGCGTTTCTGGACACAGGTCCACATAACATTTTCTTTATTTGTGTGTGAGGAATGTTTCCTGAAAGTTTGGCCGTACCTTTTTGTAACACCCTGTATACTTACCGGCATGGATCCAGAAAATATTATTCTTACGAAACACAACTAGCTCTTTATACTCATGAAGTAATGAGTGCTATTGACAGGGGATGTCAAATTGATTCCATATTTTTAGATTTCCAGAAGAGCTTTGACACCATTCCTCACAAGTGTCTTCTAACCAAACTGCGTGCCTATGGAATATCGTCTCAGTTGAGCAACTGGATTAGTGATTTCCTGTCAGAAAGGTCACAGTTCTTAGTAATAGATGGAAAGTAATTCAGTAAAACAGAAGTAATATTCAGTGTTAAAGGCCTCTATTGTTCCTGATCTATATTAATGATATAAGAGACAATCTGAGTAGCCGTCTTAGATTGTTTGCAGATGATGCTGTCATTTACCATCTTGTAAAGTCATCAGATGACCAAAGTGAATTGCAAAATGATACTAGATAATATGGTATGGTGTGAAAAGTGGCAGTTGACCCTGAATAAAGAAAGTGTGAAGTTATTCACAAGAGTACTAAAAGAAATCTGCTAAATTTCGATTATGCTACAAGTCACACAAATCTGAAGGGTGTAAATTCAACTAAATATTTAGGGATTACAATTACAAATGATCCAAATTGGAACGATTACATAGATAATGTTGTCGGAAGAGGAAACCAATGATTGCAATTCATTGGCAGTACACTTAGAAGGTGCAACAGGTTTACTAAACAGACTGCTTACACCATGCTTGTCCATCCTATTCTGGAGTACTGCTGTGTGGTGTGTGATCCGCATCAGGCGGGAGTAACGGATTGACAGATGACATTGAAAAAGTACAAAGAAGGGCGGCACGTTTTGTGTTATTGCAGAATTGGGGAGATAGGGTCACAGACATGATACGTGAATTGGAGTGGCAGTCATAAAACAAAGGTGTTTCTCGTTGCGACGGGATCTTCTCATGAAATTCCAATCACCAGTTTTCTCCTCTGATTGCAGAAACATTCTTTTGGCACCCACCTACAAAGGGAAAAATGATCATCACAATAAAATAAGAGAAATCGTGGCTTGCACAGAAAAATTTAAGTGCTCATTTTACCCGTGTGTCGTTCGAGAGTGGAACGCTAGAGAGACAGCTTGAAGATGGTTCATTGAACTCTCTGCCAGGCACTTTATTACAAATAGCAGGGTAATCATGTAGATGTAGAATGAGAAGTAGTGCGGAAGCCACCATGAAGTGTTACATTAACAGCTACTAGCTGGTAGATGCCAGTGTGGCAACTTGTGAGTCACAATAACAGACAGTCAAGCGGATTGTGAAACCAGGATAGCAGAGCACAGTAACAAAGTGTACCACACCACCGAGTCGCTGGCATGGTGATATCACCATACCAGAGCAAGTTTCTTGTTGTGGTCAATGTGAATAGGTGCTGAATCGCTTTCCGACCAAATGTTCTTTTAACCTAGGGAACAGGTGCCAAGTCAGCACTATAGGGTGGGTGGGTGATTATGTTCCACTGAAACTTTTGCAGGAGAGCAACGGATTGCCGAGCGATGTGCGGGCGAGCGTTGTCATGGAGAATGTGTACTCCCATGCTCAACATTCCTCTTCTCCGGTTCTGAATTGCCTGTTTGAGTTTTTTCAGAGTCTCACAGTACCTGTCAGCATTGATTGTTGTCCCAGCGATTCAGATCCGACGACAAGGTGAAAGAAGAGCTTCATAACTTTCTGAATAGCATGGCGGTGAGATGGTATGACATGGGCATACAAAAACTGCCACAGCATCTACAAAAATGCATTGACAGAAATGGTGATTACGCCGAAAAATAGCTAAATGTTCAAGCTGTAAACTGATGTAAACCATTGTAGAAATAAACAGGTCTATGGAGTTATAAAGGAATAGGAGACCTTACTTTTGGGATTACCCTCGTAAGTGAATCTGGATTTTGAGGCAGGGTTCACTTCTCGTTGCCATAAACCAGCAACACCATCATGACCCCAAAACTCTGCTGACCAGTGGGACAATTGGGCAATGCCAGCAGCAGCCATAGGGTCGAGATTGGACTGTGCCTACCACCAGTTCCAAGTCCTTCAAGGGGCTTGGATCTACAGCTGTGCTGACCTGTCTTCTGAGCCTGCTGCCACTGACGTTGAGTTACTATTGAGACTAATTGCCTTTGTCTGACTCTGCCAGAGGGCAGCAAGTCGAGGCCCAAGCAGAGCCACTTTCGGGAACTGCCGCAGTGTTGCAAGTGGAGTGAGAGTCTTTGCAGGCTCCATGATGCGTCCTATAATAACTACAGTGTATTCTGTTAAACACTCACACAGGGTGGGGCTTTACGTGTCCCCTGTGACGTGTAAGGTTGCTGTCTAAATGATGGCATCCAATGCAAAAACATGGTGCATAGAACACAAACTAATCACTGTTCAGCGGATGTTTTATCAGTCAAAGATTGGTACTGTTCTTCGAACAGTACTGAACAATTCAATAACTTATAGCACGAGCGTGCACGTGGCCAAATCGTGACGTGGATGCTCCATAAAATTTCTGATATGGTATATGAACGAGAATGTACCTGTGCTCATGATATTCAGCCAGTCAAAACGATGTGTGTTTCTTTCACTTAGAACTTGCATATAGAATCATATCAGACCACATTATTTTTCCGTAACCGTCATGGCACCGTTGATCTCCTGACACGACGC
The DNA here is from genome assembly GCF_023897955.1 of Schistocerca gregaria. Classification (NCBI taxonomy): domain Eukaryota; kingdom Metazoa; phylum Arthropoda; class Insecta; order Orthoptera; family Acrididae; genus Schistocerca; species Schistocerca gregaria. The sequence continues at coordinate 521,290,700 of NC_064924.1, forward strand.
ACGAAACCGAGAAACATCACGTTTTGGATAAACATTGATACTGTATTGTGAACACTGAAATTAAACACAGAACTTGTGTAGCAAACATTTTCAATTACTTCACCATAACTTGTAAGATATGTGCTGCAACCATGGCATCAACACAACACACTGCCCACGCTCCATTAAAGCTACGCCACGAGTCCCCACTGTTGCACTGTGCTCAGCAGAAAGGAGACTATCGATAGTCAACAATACAATTCCATGCTTACAAATTAAGCATTTTGATCATGCAGCTCGATTGCGTAGCACACAGAACAGAGAACTATATCACTGCTTTTTCAAATATATCATGGGTTGTGACACTGTCCTTGGTTTCCAGATACTAGTATAGCTTAAACAGCTCTGACTCAAGCAAAGAGCAGCTAAATTTATAATCCTTGTTTACAGCAATGTTTCATGCTCTTGCCAAACATTACTTTGAAAGATGTCGTCTGCCTCCTGCCCTCTTAGTGGCTATGTAACACAAACAGCTGGCACACTTATTTTGTTTCCATCAAGCCTCACAGCAAGTGCTGATAACATTACTGCATGGAAACATGTAAGTACACCACTGGCCCTTTTCTATACTTTTACCCTATGTTTTGGGGTGAGTGCGATCTTTTTGTTTTGTCAGATGTTGAACGCTGGCCGGTGTGGCCGTGCGGTCCTAGGCGCTTTAGTCTGCAATCGCGTGACCGCTATGGTCGCAGGTTCGAATCCTGCCTCGGGCATGGATGTGTGTGAGGTCCTCAGGTTAGTCAGGTTTAATTAGTTCTAAGTTCTAGGCGACTAATGACCTCAGAAGTTAAGTCGCATAGTGCTCAGAGCCATTTGAACCATTTTTTTTTGTCAGATGTTGAGTCGTACTTGTAAGGTCAGTGTTGGAGAGGGGAACACGGACAGTATTTGTTGAGGAGAGTTAATATGTGCTAGTTTTCATCTGGTATGTATAATAGGTAATATGGGTTCATGAGTGGGGCTATGGTTTGTGAGCTAGTAGTATATAAGCTGTTAACTATGAGTAGTGACTCCATAGGTGAAACTAAGTTTGGTCATTGTATCAATATATAGTAATAAGTATTTGCAGTCACTCGGGAGAGAGTAATTAAGTTGTAGCAGGGAGTAATCTGATAGTGTACAGTCAAGGATTCTCGTAATTTGGTTTGTGGAGCAATGAGCTTGGCCCAGCATTCAGGCATGTAGAGAGAGTGAGTGTGTGTGTGTGTGTGTGTGTTTTCATGTAATAAATAAGAGGTAATTAAGTCGTGGTCAGTACCTCAGGGAGCAGGGTTTTCAATACTGCAAGGAGCTACCACATAGGAGATGTTGAGAGTTTTAAGAGGCGAAGTAGATATATCTGCAATCTGGAAATATGGATCAGAATAGGAGATTAGAAGCACTTGATGCTGAGATGAAGGAAATAGCTTATCACAGAACTTTGGGAGTCTAGTAGGAAGATGCGGAGAGAGCGTGAGGATTAGATGATAGAAAGTGGGCCTTGAGATGTGACTGTGAGGAACATGTTGATTTTGGGGAAGATAGAAAGAAGCGAAAGAGAGGAATCGGAGAGGAAAGAAGAAGAGGAGGAAGCTGAAAGGGAGAAGAGAAGGCTTGTGAATACTTTACCTGTTCCTGCAGAATGGCCTTCTCATTACTGTAGTTGAACTTATCAGTCCTGACAAGCTTAAATTAGTTGTAGGTAGTGCCAAAGTGCAGGTTCCTGAGAATTTACATGAAATTATTATTGAAGTTAGGATGAGTGATGTATAATTACTAGCTCCAATATTCAGTGGAATTGTGGAGTGTGAGGTAGCAGAATTTAATGTGGCCTGTACCAAAGTGTGGGGTTAGCAACGTGGATGATACATGCTGTAGTTTCTGCCCATTTGGCGATAATGGACATTGTGTTGAGGCCAGAGAGCTGGGGCCTGATGACAGGCAAATGCAGGTGCTGGTGATTTTTGCTTCATGCAGTCTGGGACTGCAGATAATGTTGTTGTTTTGGATACTACAAGGAATGCACAAGAAGTTGTTGACGGTTGTGTTACAGATGTTGTGGCAGAAGTAGTACAGGTGCACAGATTTCCACAGAACTGCGATGAACAGAAGGAAAGGACAAGAGGATGGGTTCATAGTGGATATTCGAGTAAATAGGGCTGAATATGTTGAAGAGTGTACGTTGGAAGATAAGAATGTGGTGCGAACACAGGTACTGGGTCACAGCATTGCAGGGCAAGTAGCTTACGTGTGCAGTGAGCTGTTAACAGCACAGCTGCGGTCGGCTGTAAATGATGAGTGTGAAGTTGGTGAAGACTGCAATGCTAGCCTGAAAGTAAACATTCTGATGAACATCATGCCAAAATTAACCTTTGGTATGAGAGCTATTACCAGTGTAGAGCTGTCGTGAGGAGCGTCTAGTGTAAGAGAACCTCTTAAACCATGTACAAATACATTAAGGAGTAATTGGCATGATTAGTTCTGCCGGTCACCAGGAAGTTGTTTTGTGTGAGCACGAGTACCAGAAAACTAAGCCTTTCAAGGAGAATTCAGGGTTACCACTGGATTGACAAATGAGATGCCACGTTCAAGAGTTTAATGGGCCAGACCATGTTTTATTGTAGGTGGTAAGTTAAGGATAATTTATTAAGAAGGAAAGAAAGAAAGTAACATTCTACTTCATAAGTGTGAAACAGAGAGTAAAAAGTTGTTTTTGCATAATCATGGCAAGAGTCCTAGCAGTCAGTCAGGCTCCCTGTTGTTGCCTGTTCACATCTCTAGAGCAGTATGTTACATATTTAGCTTTTCTTGTGTTTCACTAGTAGTTTATTTCTTAAATGTTGTGTATGTTATTCTATTTAAGAGGTTTAATCTTGTGTTTTTAACTGTAAGTGTAAATTAAGGGAGTCTTTCATCTAGTTTTCATTTATTACGAACATCCAGAGACGCATCTCATTAAGGCATCAACATCCAGCGGTGACACATCAGGAGGGTAGCTGTTTGCATATCTAGGTTTCTGTTTGCTTTTGTTGCTTACTTCTTCAGTTAGTCTAGCTAGCACATGAAGGACATGTGCATGCTATATATGGATGCAGGAGGAGCTGCCTGCAGTTCACAAATAGTGGATTGTACTTCTGGCTACTGTCAATAGCCTTCAGGCTGCAGCGTAGCGGAGAACCTGGCGTGCTACGTGATACACCGAAGGTGTTGCTTATTCTGCCCATGGGCTCTACTGACAAGGCACCTCTTAGTGTACCCAATGTGGGAAGTCTGCCTTCACAGCAGGGTGAGTTGTGGATGCTAACATGTTTTTGTTGCTCGAGGTGGATAGACAATGTCGAGGCTGGCTATGTGGCCTCACAAATTCACCATGTCAGTGATCAGGTGGCCATTCCTTCAGCAGGTTCCGAGAGACCTATGTGGGCAGAAGTGTACTAGTTATTGTGATCCCAAACGTTAGGCACGTTATGGAGCCCCTTAGGAAGAGTGCATTGAGGGCTGTGAAGATAGCCAGTGTCCACTCAGTATGTCAGCTGGCAGGCCTCACCCGAGATGTGGAGGCAGTCTATGTAGTAACTCACATCGGCACTACTGACACATGTCATATGTCCTCTGAGGCCCTCCTCTGTTCATACAGGCGGCTGGTGGAGGTGGTGAAGATTACTGGCCTTCTGCATGGGGTGTAGGCAGAGCTCACAATTTGCAGCATTGTTCCCAAAGTTGATCAGGGTCCTTTTGTTTGGTGCTGAGTTGAGTGTCTCGGCCAAAGGCTTCATTGGCTCTGTGATAGTCTTGACTGCAGATTTCTAGACCTGGGTTTTCAGATAGGGACTTATAGGACTCTCCTTGATAGGTCATGGATGCACTACATGGAGGAAGCAGCTAGTTGGGTAACAGAGTACGTGTGGAGTGTCCATGGAGGCTTTTTTATGCTAGGCAGTAATTTGAAGTAGTTTGAAGACTCACCAGTCAATTTGCAGATCCTGTCAGACTGCGCACAGGGTAAAGACACTTAGATTGTCAAAATTTTATCAGTAAATTGTTGAAGTATTTGTATCAGAGTTCCCGAATTTATTGCGCTCCAGGACAGTTCCCATGCTCAAATTATTCTTGTGACTGAAAGCTGCCTGAAACCTAAAGTAGAAAGCTTTGCAATATTTAGCGAATCATGGATTGTATATTGCAAAGACAGATTAGATGGTGTTGGAGAGAGAACGTTCATTGCAGTTGGCGATAATACTGCCGCTATTGAGGTTGAAGGAAGGAGTGCAGCAGTGAGGTTATCCAGACGCATATGACAGGTCTAGGTGAAACCAAGTTACACAGTCCAGTCAGTAGTGGGAAAATACCCAGATCATGCTATAATTGTTAGAAACGACTTTAACCTACTGAGTGTAGACTGGGTCATCTATGGAGTCATTGTGGGTGGTTGGGGTACACTAAGTCAGTTTTCTGAAAACTCTCTTGAGCAGCTAGTTTGGCAGCCCATATGCAGTGGAAATATTCTAGACCACTTAGCTACAAAGATGGTGGACCATATTGACAGCATCAGTATAGAGATGGGGATTTGTGATCATGGCGTCATTATAGAAATTGTGGTTACAATAGTTAATAAATCAGTCAAGAAGGCTAGGAGAGTGTTTCTGTTAGAAAGAGTAGATAAGCAGTTATTGTCATATCACCTAGATAGTGAATTGATGTCTCTTAGACCCAATAAGATAGGCAAAGAGGAATTATGGTCAAAGTTTAAACAGATTGTAAATCATGGTGTGGAGAACTATGTTCCTAGTTCGTGGATTAAGGACAGAAGAGACCCACTATTCTGTAGCAATGAAATTCAGAAAGTGCTGAGGAAGCAAAGGCTGTTGCTCTCTTGGTTCAGAACACAACATGCAAATGGTGACATGTAAAGGTTAGTAGAGATCTGTCCATATCTGAAAAGATCTAGGCTTGAAGCATACAACTACCACCACCATCATATGTTAGTATAAGATCTGATTGAGAACCTGAGAAAATTCAAGTACTATGTAAAATTGCTAAGTGTTTTTATGGTTCCCACCCTGTCATTAGTCAGCCAGTCTGGTGTGGCAGTTGAAGATACAAAGCAAAAGCCAAAGTTCTGAATTTCATGTTTAAGAAATCATTCACACAGGAGAATCATACAAACAAACTGCTGTTTGACTGTCAGACTTCCATATGGATGACACAATAATAAGCATCTCTAGCACAGAGAAACAACTGAAAGAGTGAGAGATGGTCACAGTGAAGAACTGGACTGGGGTAAGACCTGAGGGACTGGGTCTTCTCCATGGAGATGGGTAGTGTAGTGCTGCTGCCTAGTCTTTGATTAAAAATTATAAGTCTTTAGCAAAAGGCATGGAGAGTTGTTAACAGCCACAAGCCGGTAGCCACTTGTATGGTGAAATATGGGTCACAATAACAGACCTGCTTAACTGTGAAGCCAGGATAGCCAATGCAGCAGTAAATTGCACCAAACAGTGGTAATCACATAGCCAGTGTGACGCTGTCACCACACCAGGGCAAGTTTCTTGTAATGGGCAGTGTGACTATGTTTTGGTTTTTAGTGAAACAGATGTGCACCAGAGGTGTATAAATATGTCTGAATTTTGAGGCAGGGATTACTTCTCCTTGCTGGAAACCAGCACTGCCACTATGTTGCCATAGCTACACTGGACAGCAGTTGCAGACACGGGCTTAAGACTGGGCTGTGCATGCTGCACCACTATACCAGCCACCATCTGCTGCCTGCCAAAGGGCAGTTAGGCAAATTGCACACCCAGCCATCTTTGCACAGCGACATGGGCAGAATGAGGGTCTGTGTGGGCTGCATGGTGCCAAGGAAAGTAGGGTACCTTGACATTAACAGCTAAACAGCTGTGGCCTCTAAAGTCTGCCGACCTTCCATGGGGCTGTCATCAGCATAGCAAAGTGCCGGCTGAGCAGCGAGGGTGGAAGCTGTCGCCCGTACATCAGCATCGACCAGGGACAACAGAGAGAGGCATGGTTGCCAGACTACATCATAAAAGTCGTTCTTAACTCTCAACAGCATTTCCACTGGGGTCTTTGGTCCCACTACTCATCCTGCACCATACAACACCAAGACTGTCTAAGATTTTGTGCTGACTCTTTAATCAAGAAATATATTATTTGATCTACAACCAAAACCAGAGTGTATAGGCACTCTTATACATTGATCCTGATATTAGCTGGGACTGTAATAATTGCCCACATTTGAAAATCATGCAGGCTGCATGCCATCTGTTGCAGGAAATATTGAGACTACAAATGTTCATGTAGTCCTTCTATGGTGACTTGTGTACTTAAATACATTCTGATCAGATAATTTCCGTTCAGTGGCTACATTGCATTAAAACAGCTGAATGAATCTGTCTTTATGTCCCCTTTGCTGTGGGACCAAGCAGAGGATGGTGAGATCAGATAATGGGCTATGTAAATTGAGTGCTGAAAGCAGTGTCAAATTGCTATTGTGTACTTTTACAGCAAAGCTACTGAGTGAGATGGTGCTGTGGTTAGCACACTGGACTCACATTCAGGAGGATGATGATTTCAGATGCACTACCTGTGTAGGATGTAGTAATAGGCATTGCTGGTGTAGAGAAGCAATTGAAAGAGTTGAAAATAACAACTCACCATGTCTGGATGGAATCCCAGTTTGGTTTTACAAAGAGAACTCTATGGCATTGACTCCTTACTTATCTTGCATTTATTGTGAATCTTTTGCCCAGTGCAGTGACTGGAAAAAAGCGCACGTTGCTCCTTTATGTAAGAAGGGTAAAAGAAGAGACCCACAAAAATTGCAGACCAATATCCTTAACCTACAGCAAACCGATTTTTGGTCATAGCCTCAGTTCGAGTATAATAAAGTTCCTTCATTTGGAACAGCTTCTGTCCATAGTTTTAGAAATCACCATTCATGAAATCAGCTTGGCCTTTTCTTACAAGATGCCTGCAAACCATATATGAAGGGCAATAGGCAGATTCCATAGTCCTAGATTCCAGAAGAGGTTTTGACACAATGCCCCATTGCAGACTGTTAATGAAGGTATAGGCATATCGAATAGGGTCTCAGATATATGAGTGGCTCAAAGACTTCTTAAATAATAGAACTCAGTTTATTTTCCAAAGACAATTGTTCATCAGATACAGAGAGCACCTTGGAAGTGTTATAGGACTGCTGTTATTCTCTGTATACATAAATGATCTGATGGACAGGGTGAACAGCAGTCTATGGCTGTTATACAATAATACTGTGGTGCACAGGAAGATGTTGTCATTGAGTAACTGTAGGAGCATAAAAGATGGCTTAGGCAAAATTCTAGTTGATGTGATAAATGACAGCTCTAAATGTAGAAAAATGTAAGTTAATACAGATGAGTGGGAAAAACAATCCCGTAATATTTGGTTACAGTATTAGTGGCATACTGCATGACACAGTCATGTTGATTAAATATCTAGGCATAATATTGTAAAGTGATATGAAATGGAACAGGCATGTCAGGACTGTAATAGGGAAGGTGAATGGTCACTTTGGTTTACTGGGAGAATTTCAGGGAAGTGTGGTGCATCTATTAAGGAGATGGCATGTAGAACACTAGTGTGTTGAGTACGTCTCGAGTTTTTCAAATCCCTATCACTTCGAATTAAAGACAGACATCGAAGCAATTCAGAGATTGGCTGTTAGCTTTGTTACCAGTAGGTTCGTTCAGCATACATGTATTATGGAGGTGCTTCGGGAACTCAGATGGGAATCCCTGGAGGGAAGGCGACATTCTTTTCGAGGAACACCGTTGAGAGAATTTAGAGAACCAGCATCTGAAGCTCACTGCAGAACAATCCTATTGTTGCCAACATACATATCACATAAGGACTATGAAGATTAGATAAACAACAGCTCTTACAGGGGGGTGTAGACAGTCGTTCTTCCCTTGCTCTGTTTGCGAATAGAACAGGAAAGGAATTGACTGGTAGTGGTATTAGTTACCTTCTGTCATGCACCATATGTTGGCTTACAGAGTATGTATGTAGATATGCTGTAGATGAGATTCCCAGTCGGCTGTGGAAATTCAGGTTTTCCAAGATTTCACTAGAGTGCTTAAAGCGAATGCCAGAATGGTTCCTTTGACGAGGAAATGACCGATTTTCTTCCCTGAGCTAACACTGTTGATTCTCTCATGTGCTAATTATTTGCATGACATTGTAGTGCTGGTTGGTTCTGAAAGCATGTTGTTCTGCTGAAGCATCTATCAGTCTTTCTGTTCTTCTGTGAATAGCTAATATTTTGCAACAGTGATGCTTCAGCACTCACACCTTTCAGATCTTCCCTTGTTTTGAATTGGGATTATTACATTTTTGTGGAAGTTTGGAGGTATTTTGCCTGTCTCTTTGTATCTTGCACACCAGGTGGAATAGTTTTGTCAAGGTTGGTTCTCTTCAAGATCGAAATAATTGAGGAAACAGTGTCTCTTCCACGTGTCTTGTTTCAGTTTAAGTCTTTCTGTGTTTGGTCAAATTGTTCCTGTAGTACCACATCTCCTATCTCATCATCCACCTATTTCTGCACTCCTGCCATAATATTGTCTTAAAGTTATTTGTCTTTCCATGACTCACCACCTTGTTTCACCTTTCAGCCTTCCCTTCTTTGCCTGGAACTGATATGCTATTGAAGTTATTGATATTCACAAAGTTGATTCTCTTTCATTCCAAAGGTCTCCTTAATTTTCCCACCCAAAACTCCTATCATAGTCGTAGATCCTCCAAGTACTTTGCATTTCTTTTCCAACCATTCGTGCTTTGCCATTTAATACTTCCTGTCAATCTCATTTTTAGATATCTGTATTTCTTTGCCTGCTTAATTTGTTGCATTTTATTTCTTCTTTCATTATTTCAATTCAGTTTGTTGTGTGTTTTTGAAGAATTTCTAATTACCACTGTATCTGACTTCAGTCTATTCATTTCTTTTGTTTTTCAATTTCTCTAATTTATCTATTTCATTCTGAACTCTGACACATTGCCAGATTAGTTTTTTTTTTTCAATAACAGCATCCTCCTGAGTAGTCCCTATTCAGTAACCTGAATGAGTTACCATTTTATCTCTGAAATACCCAGGAGGATACCATCTTCATTAATGACTACAGCAGAGCTGCAACTCCTTAGGAAAAATTACAGCTGTAGTTTCCCTTTGGGATCAGCTGTAACATAACACTGATTTCAAGGCTATGTTGGCTGATGTTACAAAGGCAAAATGTTGATCATACATCAACTACTCTTAAACTAGCCTCACCACAGATGCCCCTCCAATTTGATTTAATGTATATAATGTTTATCTGTCCCACTAAGGCATGGCAAGGCATGGCACTGAGTCAAGATCCAGAGTTCATCAGGAGTTTGAGGACATACTGTGGTACAATGTGCGATCCCCTTACTACCCCTCACTGTGCCACTGAGTGTGATAAATTCATGTCCCTTTGGAGAAGTGTGAGACTACAACACTGGTCAGTGAATCCAGTTGTCCCACTGTTTTGTTCCTCTTTTTTGTGTCTCTTACTTAACGAAATTTTATTTTTGTATCTGTTCACTGGAAATTGTAGGACATATGGCTTTCCTCTCTGTGGAAGGAGAACAATGACGACTCCATTCTGTATGATTCTGATGTGATGACTTTGTGGGCAAGTCAGTAGTTCCACCTGCTAATTTCCCCACTGCCACACTCTTCCCATCTCGTTGGAAAGAGAGAGAAATGTAAACCTTAACTAAAACTTTTAGTTGCAATGCATAAAGGCATTGAGGTCAGATTTGGAGAACTGAAAACTTAAAGAGCGTGAGGAGCCTATCTGTGATAGTCCTTTACATGGCTAGTTGAGAAAATGAAAAACATTTAACAAGCCTTCAGATAAGGCACTGTTCATTGGTACATGGATTCTGTATTCAATAACGTGATGAATCAGTGTGTTGTGTTTGTGACATAGCTCTCTCTGTATGCCATATTTTAATTTGCTGTATTTTATATTGTGGCAAGAACATACTTACTGGTTTACTAGCTGATCTGTCACTTAAAAAGTCGGTAAAATTGATGATGTGGAAGGTGTTTTATTATTCTATGTTATGTCTCACCTCCTACTTAAATTATTAGGTAGGAATTTGTGTGTTTTTAGGGCGGCTTCATTGTCCTTTCTTATATGTGACCAAGATGCTACATTTACCTGATACATTTTAAACAAAGATCTGCAGTTTATTTAGTAAGCATGTGCTTGAAGGTGAATGTGTGATTGGGAGATGATGGTAACATTTTAACTAAGATTTTATGCTATTATAGTTTATATTTTAAATACTTTAACCCCATTCATCTCAGAACATCATAATAGGAAAACTATTGACTGCACCTGAAACATCCTCCTCACATGTAGCCCCTAACATCACTTTTCCAATGAGCAGTAACAGCGGCCCTGGATATACCATAAAAATTTGTTACACTCAGAGTGGAGAGAATTAACCCCTTGAGTATGCATTTATACAATGTCCTATGTGCTCTGCGTTGCAGTTTTTCTGATGACACCCCTTGCAGTTAGTAGCACTATTACGTTGTAAACTGATAAATTTTATATAAGCGTAGGCTTCCGCGGCCATTGTCACAGTCAATAAAAGTTTCCTGGGTTTGTTACCGTATTGTCAGTAAGTAAAACTACTGATGTTTCGGTCACTGTTGCAAGCGACCTTCTTCATGGGGTTGTTTTGTTTACAAAAAACACCATGAAGAAGGTCACTTGCAACAAGGACTGAAATGTTGGTAGTTTTACATATTGACAGAGTGGTCACAAACCCAGAAAATTTTTATTGACTGTGATAAATTGAAGATTCTGATAAGATTGGGGGTGGCTACATTTAGTAAAGAGAAAAACAGAAATGTCATCATGGTGAGTTTATTGTAAATAAACAATGTTAACTCTACAGAAATACATTTCTGATATTAATTAACATAATTAACTTGAAAATAATGTCATAGTCTATCCAGGGATTTCAGATGGATCATGTCTAATGGTGGTAGTGGTTGTTAGTGTTTAACGTCCCGTCGACAACGAGGCTATTAGAGACGGAGCGCAAGCTCGGGTTAGGGAAGGAAATCAGCCGTGCCCTTTCAAAGGAACCATCCCGGCATTTGCCTGAAACGATTTAGGGAAATCACGGAAAACCTAAATCAGGATGGCCGGAGACGGGACTGAACCGTCACCCTCCCGAATGAGAGTCCAGTGTGTTAACCACTGCGCCACCTTGCTCGGTCATGTCTAATGACTGACTGACTTGGCACACTATAAAGTTTACTATAAAATATAATACTGCTTTGTACTTCTTCCTATACTGTCAGGTGCCTCTGTCCTCATTGTTTATTTAGCAAAACTTGAAGTTTAGTGAATAGTAAGAATGCCAAAATTTGACCAACAAATGACAGCTTTCTCCTGATATTTTCTGTACCAAAATTAGTTTATAATATTAATATTTAATAATTAAATTTGTGAGACCAATTATAATGTGCAGAGGGGCACTCAATCAGTCATTCTTCCTGTGCTCCATTCTTGAATGGAATTGGAAGAAGCCCTAATAATGGGCACAATGTGGAGTACCCTCTCCCGTGTACTTAACACTGGTCTCCAGAGTTTAAATGTAGATATGGATTGTTTGCTGCTAATTCTCTGGGTCGTCTCCAGTGTCTGTAACTACGTGCAAGGTATTTCTAACACCACCAACCTGCTTTAAACACTTATCAGGTCTGAGAGCTGATCCCAACAGTGGCTGAGGAATCGGCTATTTGTAGATTAGGAAAGGTGTTATCTCCTCACCTGAACATGAGTTGTAGCAGTAGCTGTGACTGTAATCACATGGTGAATTATTATTGAAACATATGCGATTACAACAGTCATTTACTCATTTTGGTACAGAAACAGAATTGCGACAGATGGGAGGCTATTACCCCTCAGTGATGTAGTTGGCTTCAGACACACCACGCACCAATGTCAGCAATCATTGGCCCATGCAAGTAGTGACATGTACTAGTATTATTATGCCTGCTTAAGGCTGACACTGTGGTGTGCCACTGTCTGTGTGGCGTAGGCAAAGCTCCTGGCAGCTTGACTGCCTTCTGGTTGCAGTGTACCATACTGGTAAGGACAGTATTTAAAACGTAGTAAGCGACACGGCCAAAGTCGTGTGCCTGCACTAGGTGGTCATCAGCAATGATGGGGGCCTACAAGAACCAGTAAACAGTAACAGTGTAGCCGGGCAGCCCCTAGCCCAGACTTGAACATGTGATGGACCAGGGAGGTGGTCATCAGTGGAAGAAACACACTCGGTATGTGACCCAGCAGTGTGAAGGTGTCAAGTTCGAAACTCAGGCAGATACTTGCAGTTACTGGAGATGAAGTCCTTGGAAGGTGACTGTGAGAGCATGCTGGTCAGTACTTCTCCAAAAGCAGCACTCTCACTCTAGAAGGGATAACAAGTTGGAGTGGCCAGTTGTTGCCGTTAGGTGGTGAGGACTTCATTTGTTCCAATTCTCTTGTTTAGTCAACCCCCATATAATCCTAACTGGAGTTGAGTACACATTTTTGTGAAATGATGTCTTCTGGATATCAAGCTGATGCTCACTTCCCCCTGTATGACATTCTTTTTCTAAGTATGGCAGGGACAGTTCATTGTACCGAACAGACTTGTGGTGCAATGCAACATTTATAATGACTAGTGTGTTGCCTAAACTCTCTCCGATTATGGAAACAGCTTCCTGCTACAATTCTATAGCTCTATAAGCTACTGCCCAAGAAAATATTGTAATATCATTAGTAATAATTAAAAATGTTGTTAAAGAAAATGTAAAGTCGCAAATATAACATGAAACATTACAGAATACGAAGCACTGTTTGTACAGTATTTTTATATACAGCAGTTACCAAACTTTTTTTTTCCAATGATTGCTACCAACTTTTCAATATACAGTGGTGTGGAATACACAGTGGCAACAATAAGCATACCGTCAACAAAAAAGTACGAGACCAGTCACTACAGCACAATTAGAATTATCCCTCTTGATTTACAAACTCTATTTAGTGTAAATTTAAAATCCTGTAATCTTAAGTACTGTAAGAAATCTAACATTATGGTTACAAGAGTACAAATTAGGATACATTGCTACTCACCACATAGGGGATCAGTAAAGTGGCAGACAAGCACAGTTTAAACGTGCCTGTCTGCCATTAAACTCCTCATCTACGTGGTAAGTAGCAATCTACCTAAAATCATTTTGTTGCTGTTTCACTCTGGATTTTCAGTTGTTTAATATTATAAGATTTATCAAAGATATTCAGCTGATAATTGGCCTAGTGATAGCAGCTTTAACGTGGCCAGTTTCTTCCAGTTAAAATGTCTGTGTCTCAGTGAATTAAGGTTGCAGGTGTATTCCTTACAGATTACTGAATAGTCATCTACCATGGAAGTTTGCTGTGGGAGAAGATGGAAAAGTTGTAGCCATTTTACAAGATACACTTTTGGAAATAAGAGCCAGTAGAGATGAATACTCATCAGTTGTAGGCAAAGCTGTAGGTAAGTTGATCCATAGTGGCAGATTTTAGTGGTATAATCTGATAATGTTCCTGCAAGGTTTGAGTTAGATTTGCGTTTTGTCAGTTTCTTTGACTCTTCAACCTTTGCATTTGTGTTGTTTCCTGTTAAGCAAATATTTGATTATTCACAAATTAGCTGAACCTGTAGCTGGCTGCCCATCTTCTGTGTAAAACAGCAATATTTTGAATTTTTTTAGCTTTATGGTGTGTAAAGTGCTTATATGCCCTGAATTTGGATGGTTACCCAAGATTATATAAATGTGCAGTGCGTCATAGCTTAACATATGAAAGTGATAATGTAGTAAGAACTACCTTAAATTCATATTGTCACAGTAGTCACAAATAAAATAGTTTAACACATGTCACGTAACAGCCAAAAACAGCAATGCACTTCACTGTCATTTGCAAGCGATAGAGCTAACATGCATATGGCAGTCGAGCTCCTCTGATGGCATCTGCTGTGAGGTTCTACTTCGTACAACAAACAGTTGTGAAATTGTTATGTAAGGGAAGGCAAACCAATCCATTACATTGTTTGTTGTGTTTATTGTTCAGTGAGGGCTGAAACTCACTTGCTTACTGAATGCAGAAGCCTTAGATGTTGCCTTTTTGTTCTTGGGTGAACAGTTATGTTTTCCATTTCTTGAATGCTAGTACAGTGTTCATGTCAGAACTTGACATGTAGCTATGTCTGCATGCCGTGGGTACCAAATTTGAAAACTATGAATTTTAGTGTCTGTTATATGTACGACTGTTCTTAGAAGTGAGCCTACACTGGACATTTATCATTGAAGCATCCTTGTATGTTTTGCTGAGGAAGTACTTGCTAAAGAAACATACGTCTTCTTGTATTATAACAGCAATGGAACTCGGCGCTGTGCATGAAAGGTTGTAACATTAAACCAGATTTTCTCTCTAGGATCCATAAAACTAATACACAAATATGAGCGCACGTTCCGAGAGTTGCTTACATGGATTGAGTGACAACTGGGATTTTTGAAGCCTGAAGTTCTGAAGAATACATTGGTGATAACAAAATAGCTGTAATTTGCTCTATAAAAAGCTTTACAAAAAGAACACATGGTATCAGGAAAGTGAAACTCATAAAATAATAAGATACAGCTGGGATGGTAAGCTCAAGACTATGATAGACTTCATCATCGCTGATAGAAAAGCTAGTCAGTATGTTACAGATGTTAGTCATACCCAGTGAGTGCCTAGTAGCGACCTCCGGCTATTAAATGCTGACTTAAAAGATGACCAAGTGCCAAAATTTAAACAAAAGAGTGTAGCAAAGATTAAGACTTCATTGTCGAAGGACGTGGAAAAGAATTGAAAGTATAAAGCACAAATAGCAGCCAAATTACCCAAAGCTCTGAAATGGGGAATAGAAGAAGAATGGTCCATACTGAAAGAAACCTTTGTTAGAGAAGCCATGGACCTCTGTGGAAAAACAA
This sequence comes from Schistocerca gregaria, assembly GCF_023897955.1. NCBI lineage: Eukaryota > Metazoa > Arthropoda > Insecta > Orthoptera > Acrididae > Schistocerca > Schistocerca gregaria. The sequence goes on from NC_064924.1 coordinate 521,305,821, forward strand.
GTGTCACATCAAAAGAGAAGGCAACACCTTGGTGGAATGACCGGTTAGAGAAAGCAGTAAAAGACAGGAATGTACTGAAAAGGAAATTAAGACCAGATTCAAAAATTTTGGACTAAATTTTGCAAGTGTATACATCACAGACAGGATGCACCATGGACGAGAAGAGCATTTCCTTAATGAACTTGAAGAACAAATAATAGAGGAGAACACCATCATTATGGGCAATCTGAATACTCAAGCTTGTAAAGAAAGACTAGGATATGAAAACATCACTGGTCTTCATGGTTATGGGAACAGAAACCCAATAGCAGAGAACCTAATTGACTTCTGTGTGTGAAAGACCATGAAAAACAGAAACCAGATGATAGACGAAATGAATTAGCAATTGAACAGTTCGCTCAGGAATACTGGAGAAAGAAACTATTTGTAAAAACAATGATCCAGAAAGGAAAGGAAATGTGCTGGGAAGACTTCACTACAAGGGTAGATGAAGACTGTCAGGGAAGTAGGAAATTACTATACGAAGTACTAAAGAGCCAATGAAATGAATGTGTATATATTGTTGCCGTGCTGGGTACAGCCTGTAAGATCAGATGTGGAGGAGAAAGGACACAAATGGGAAGCTGTCCTGAACGGGAGATCTATGAAGACAGAATGAGGTGGCGATTATTAACTTTACACTGCATCTAACTTGAAATAAACCAGTTTTTGAGTTATGTCATTGCCCTTTAGGAGCAGTGATATGATACAACATTTTATGGGAAATATACTTTCAAATGATAACTTTTGACATAATTTCACTTTCCATAAATGTCTCATAGAACCAATGGAAACCCCAGGTAGAAATGTCAACAATGTGGGAAAAGACAGAGTACTACTTACCATAAAGAAGACATGTCAAGTTGCAGACAGGCACAATTAAGACACTCACATATAACTTTCAGCCATAGCCTTCAAAAAAACACACACACACACACACACACACACACACACATATATATATTCACCAACTCCTGCATCTCCAAGATGCCTGAGTTGGCGGTCATGTGTGTGTGTGTGTGTGTGTGTGTGTGTGTGTGTGTGTGTGTGTGTGTGTGTGTGTTTACTAATGAAGGCTGTGGCTAGCTATATGTGAATGTCTTTTAATTGTGCCTGTCTGCAACTTGACATGTCTTCTTTACTGTAAGTCTATATTGCTTATAGAATCATTAGGTAGCCTGTTCATCTTATCATCCCAGAACTCATCCTACACCTTTGAATCTACATCATTACGAAGTGTCGTATTCATGATCTATGGAACAAGTATTAATCTAATCTAATCTAATCTAATCTGTCTGTATATAGTGGAACACTTGAAAGTGATCCAAATGGTATATTTCCAGACCTGGGTTCTGTATCAAAACTTTATCTACTATGTATTTTTTTATTAATCATATTGTTTTTTAAGCACAATAACTAGCAAATCTGCTCTACAACCCCTAGAAGCCTGTAATAGAAACTGACACATCCTGTAGCTACGAATGACACTAAAAGAGAAGCTATGATAAGTAGCAGTGTTTGATGAGGCTCTCTTCTCTCATTATTTATTTGTTTATTTAATTTATTTATTTATTGAAGGTGGAATAATAACATTGAAAAACATCACTGAACAGATCAAAATTAATAGAAAACAAATGCATTGTAATCCATTTGCTGATGGTGTAATAATTTTATCAGATTCTGCAACAGATATGAACTGTGTTAAAGACTTTGTCTTGACATGTTGGATAGCCACAAAGTTAAAATAAACACAAATATGACAAAGAATGGTGATAGATAAGTGTCATGACGATGGAGCTGTACCAGAGTATATATACAGGGTGAGCTATAGGTGTAGAACTACCCTTGTAATACAAGAACAGATGGATAAACAGGAATTTAAAGCCAAGCAGTATGAGACTGGAGATGGGAAAATCTATGAGGCTATGTTAGCAATATGGTCGCCATTTTTGAAGCTGTCATTTTTGATGCCGCGTATAATTTTCAAATGGAAAGGGGATGGGTGATATATCAGTCGGCCAGATAATAATAGGGATAAACAATAGAGCTTTCATTTGAGGATAGTTATTCATTCTTGATTTAAGACTGAATTTCCTTCCTTACAGGTGATACAAAGGGTAGTGTAATGCAACAATAAGTAGGAGGAGGCTGATTGTTGCTGTGTTCTGAGAATACTTCATGCTTGTGTTGTAGCCACTGTGCCAAGTTTGTGGGTGCAGTTGTTCACTAGAAGTGTTAGTCTGAAGTACTTGCTATAGCACTGTGGTCATGAAGTGAGATTGAGGCAGTTTTGCGTGGTTTAAACATAGACGATGCTATGAAGAAATGACTTTTGCACTCGGTAATGTGTGTCCACATTGTACAACAATATTCAGGTGGTACAGATAAATCCAAAGAGGAAATTTTGCTCTGGAGGTTGCTGACAGAACAGGAAGGCCACAGTAATCAGTTACAGAGGAAAAAATTGATGCTGTGAGGAAGATATGAGACTAAGACAGGCGAGTGGCCTATAAGCAATTTGTTTGATTCTGCATGATCATTTGCAAATAATGAATCTTCGTTCTCTGGGTGCCACATAGAGTGATGGAAGAGCAGATGACATGATGTATCACTTGGTGCCAGGAGTTGTTAAAGAAATTTTCTGTGGGACAATGTCAGTATGTGAAGAAAATCGTGACAGATGACGAGACTTGGCTGTACTATATACTCAAAACAAAGTATGTGTCTTTGAAGATGACGACACACCTGTAGATGTCAGAATATCCTGATCAGTAAAGAAGAAAATGATAGCTGCTTTGTTCAAATTGAGTGGAATCGTGGAGCATGTTGTTCTGGACACACGGAAGACAGTAACAGCTAAGTGGTACATGAGGCAATTCCTACCCAAAGTCATCTATCCTGCGACCAAAGTCAGGAATGGACACTTGGTTCCTCCATCACAATGACAGTCCAACTCACTGCACCAAATATTTTTTTGGTACTGGATGAGACTTTGCTCCTTGTGACTTTGCACTGTTCCTACTTGGGCAAATGAAGCTGAAAGGAGTGCTTGGGACAATGAGTGTGCCTTAACTGCCTACAGAAACTTGGGAGAACTGGTTTAGGGGTTGCTTTCAGAAGCTGGAGAGGTGTATTCAGTGTGTCGGAAATTACTTCAAAAAAATTAAATAAAGCTGTATTGCAACTTTACTATAGAAGGAAAGTTGCTACTCACCATATAGCAGAGATGCTGAGTCGCGATAGGCACAATAAAGAGATTCACACACTCATAGCTTTCGGCCATTCAGGCCTTTGTCAAAAGTAGACACGCAAACGCAAACACAAACACAACTTGCACACATGTCTGCAGTCTCAGAGAGCTCTCTGTGTGTGCGTGTGTGTATGTGTGTCTACTGTTGACAAAGGCCTTAATAGCCGATATCTATGAGTGTGTGAATTTTTTTATTGTTCCTATTGCGTCTCAGTATCTCTGCTATATGGTGAGTAGCAACTTTCCTTCTCTGGTATTGTTACGTTCGATCCTGGATTTTCCATTGTTTGATTGTATTGCACTTTTCCTAGTACTCTTTGTATGAAAGCTGATGGCATTAACACAAGGTGAATGCACTGAGATAGTCCTTATTAGGAGAGACTAGTACCCATGCTGTCACAATCAATTTTAAGCATCACCACCCATACAGCCCACTCATTACCCACTGTGTGGTGGTGAAAATTCTTACAAAATTCCAAACTGGATCTGTTGCAGACAAAGCAGAAGCTGGGTGATTAAAAACTGCTATGGATGAAGCAGCATCACCCACTGTTCTGCCATTGTTCAGTAAGAGTCCAGAGTGTAGTACTCGCTGCATTTTGCAGCAAATTAGGGTCATCCATACATCAAAAATGAGAATTCTGACCACACACCAGTGAAAATGACTGTTGTGCCATCTCACCAAGAACAAATAGATTGTTGTGTACAGTGGTACAGTATGCAGAATGGGTGATACCCAAGCTGGGTGAAAAACCTCATTTCCTCTATGATGTACTCATTATGCTTGAAGTGAACTTCTGTGTGTACGGAACCTGTTGTATAGAAGCACATTTTGTCTGATGTCTGACAAACATAAAAGGTTAGGGTCTATTAATCGTCAGCAGTTCAAACATATGGCAAATCATGGTATCCCTTAGGGGAATGGCAGCAAGTGTGTTGGGACCTTGGCTCTTCATGTTGTATATTAATGACCTCGTAGACAATATTAATAGTAACCTCAGACTTTTTACAGATCATGCAGTTATCTATGAAGAAGTGCTGTCTGAAAGAAGCTGCACGAATAGTCAATCAGATCCTGATAAGATTTCAAAGTGGCGCAGAGATTGACAACTTGCTTCAAATGTTCATAAATGTAAAATTGTGCACACAAAATGAAAAAAAAGGTCATATTCTGTGACTTAATATCAATGAATCACTGTTGAAATCGGCCAACTTGTATAAATACCTGGGTGTAACATTGTACAGAGATGTGAAGTGGAATGATCACTTGCACTCATTTGTGGATAAAGAAGGTGGTAGGCTTCGGTTTATTGGTAGAATACTGTAGAAGTGCAATCAGTCTACAAAAGAGACTGCTTACAAATCACTTATGTGACCAGTTCTAGAATATTGCTCAGGTGTGTGTGGGAGATGTACCAAATAGGACTAGTGGGGGATAAAGAATGTATACAGAGAAGAGCAGCATGGATTTTCTCAGGTTTGTTTGATCCACGGGAGTGTGTCACAGAGATATTGAAGGAACTGCACTGGACGACTCTTTATGGCAGACGTAAAGTATTCTGAGAAAGTCTATTAAGAAAGTTTCAAGAACCATCTGTAAATGGTGACTCTAGGAATATACTACAATATCGTTTGCATAGGGATCATGAGGGTAAGATTAGAATAACTACTGTGCACACAGAGGCATTCAAACAATCATTCTTCCCATGCTCCATACGTGAAGGGAATGGAAAGAAAAGCTAATAACTGTTACAATGAGACATACCCTCTGCCAATCACCTCGCGGTGCTTTGCAGATTGTAGACTGAGATGTAGATAGATAAAAGAACAGAATCACAGAGTATTGCTAGTATTTGTTTTGTGAGCATTAGCCTATGGTCCAAGGCATAAGTTTCTGCCTAATTTTTACTCATTCAATGCTGGAGACATCATTAGTGGCTTTAGTGACTCAGAAAACTGGTCAGATATTAACTATATTGAAGGGATCTGTTGATGGTATCTGGCACATTGAAAGTGATGTTTTGGTAAGGAATATGGGCTCTTGTTTTGTAGGGCTCTTCTTCATTCATGGTATGTCAACAGCAGCTATTATCTGCAGCTGTTAAATAAAGATATAGCACCATAGCTGCTGTCTACAGAAGGATATTTCCAACTGTCTTTCAACACAGGGGTGCTCCATCTCATTACGAGCTAGTTGTTAGGTCATACCTATATCTGGGGACCAAGTTTCTCTGGAGTTGGATAGGTGGTTTCCATGTTCCTTGGGTTTAAGTCCATTAGATCTGTAACTGCAGGGACATATGAAGACAAATGTGTATGCTACGGTGAAGATCAGAAATCTTGCACACCTCAGCAACAGGTTGTTGCTGTTTGTGCTCGCATTTCAGTACGTGTGTGTGTTAAAGTTCATGAGGAATGGGTGATGTGGATAACAGCTGCCTTTCACTGTGTTGAGCAACACGCTGAGACATTCCTGTTGCCTTTATCTGTCATTGTTATGCGGGAAATGTGATGTAACTCATGAATGAAAAAGCTGTATGCAGATGAGATACCATAAATTTTGTCTTGTAATTCTCTATCTGATACTTTACATGACCCCTTTACCTTTTGAAAATTTGACTTACTTTCAATATTCATTAAAATGATTTGTTCTCTATTCTTTTAACAGTGTGCAGAGATCCAGTGCCCCAATGGAGGAAAATGTTGTGGAGTCCAGACTGCAGCATGCTGGCAGTAGCGTACAGTAGTGGCGATGTTGCTTTCTACAACTTGTTAGGAAGCAACATGTTCTGCATAAAACCAGTATGAAGACTTTGTGAATTTCTATGAATAAACTGTGTAATTTCCATGCATGGGCATGTACATGCATGCGTGCGCATACACCTACACACACACACACACACGCACACACACACACACACACACACACACATATATACATGCAAAAATTTGTGGTTCTTTACTGATGCATGTACTTTAAAACTTGGTGGGTGGGAAAGCTATGCTAACTCATTTTCATAACATGTTGCACAAACACAAGAAGTAAAGGAATTTAATTCCTTAATCTCTACAGCTTTTTTTTATATTTATTGTCTAGTGAGATTGTGCCCATGGATGGTAAAGCAGTACCTCAGCTGGTCAGATTCGGTCGTGAAGTAATTAATGTTACATTTATATGAAGTGGAAGCAACAAAAATCTTGATAAGCATTTGGAACTTCTTTCTTCCAAATATGAGTCTGGTGTCTTAATCACAGTGGCAAACACATTTATTATAAAAAGCTCTTCTGTACATCTTATTGTTTACTGTCCTTATTTGTAATGTTATTGACCCTCACTCAAAATTTCTCAATTTGGTTGTGGTATCTAGAGTGATAGTTCTATATGAGGCAGTTAAACACATTAGAACAAATGAACGAATCAGCTATTTTTTTTTCTTGAATTGCATTGTTATTATTTATTTGTGTGATTTGTAGTTGTACTTTCCCCGTATTTAGAAATGTGGCGTGGTATGTTTGCAAGGAAGTCAATGTACTGTGAGAACAAAGTGTCGTGTGATAATATTCTAGTGTAAAATACTTTTGGTATCATTCACAATCAGTTCAGCATAAAAAGTTGTGCTCTCCACCATGACCACCATCACACAAATCGAATGTGAGAACACTCTATCCACATTCTTCCAGAACCTGAACAACTTCTCCCCCATTTGCTTCACCTGGTCCTAATTCAGCCCAACAAGCCACCTTCCCAGATGTTGATCTCCACCTCAAAGATGGCTACATCAGTACCTCCATCCATATCAAACCTACTAACAACCAGCAATACCTCCACTTCAACAGCTGCCACCCATTCCATACCAAGAAGCCCCTTCCGTAAAGCCTAGCCTTGCATGGTTGTCACATCTGCAGTGACTAGCAGTCCCTCTATATTGGAGGTCTCACCAAAGCCTTCACTGACCGTAATTATCCTCCCAACCTCGTACAAAAACAAATCTCCCGTGCCTTTTCTTTCCAGTCTCCCACCACCTCCCAAAGCACCACTGTTCAGCCACTGAGGAGCATTCCCCTCGTAACTCAGTACCACCTAGGACTGGAGCAACTGAATCACATTCTCCACCAGGGTTTCGATTACCTCTCATCGTGCCCTGAAATGAGAAATGTCCTGCCCACTATCCTTCCCACCCCTCCCACAGTGGCATTCCGCCGTCCACTGAACCTACACAATATACTAGTTCATCCTTACACAAGCCTTGCTCCCAATCCCTTACCTCATGGCTCATACCCCTGTAATAGACCTAGATGCAAGACCTGTCCCATACATCCTCCCATCAGCACCTACTCCAGTCTGGTCACAAATATCATCTGGCTACCTGTGAAACCAGTCTTGTGGTTACAAGCTAAGCTGCAACCTATGTGCTGCATTCTATGTGGGCATGACAACCAACAAGCTGTCTGTTCGCATGAATGGCTACTGACAAACTGTGACCAGGAAACAAGTGGACCACCCTGTTGCTGAACATGTTGCTAAACATGATATCCTCATTTCAATGACTGCTTCACAGCCTGTGCCATATGGATCCTTCCCACAAACACCAGCTTTTCAGAGTTGCGCAGGTGGGAACTCTCCCTGCAGTACATCCTATGTTCCCGTAATCCTCCGGGCCCCAACCTTCATTAGTTGCTGTCCTCACCCATCCAGCCCCTTCCCTACTCCCATTCCAGCTCTACACAGCCGTCATTCCACCACCACACCCAGTCATTTTTTAAATTTCTTTCTCTCTATTTCTCTCCTTTTTCACTACCTTCACCCCCCCCCCCCCCCCCATCCCACTACCCCTCCCCCCTCCCCACCTCTCCCCTGCCCACTGCCCAACCTACAGCATTTCACTGTCCGCCATTCTCACCATATTCTCTCTCCCCCCCTCCCCGCCCAGGCCTCCTCCCCTCCCCCGCCCAGTCGCCACTCCCATCATGCACTGGTGCTGCTGCTCGCAGTATGGTTTCAGTTGCCTGAGACTGTAGTCGTGTGTGAGTGGCATTTTTGTGTGTGTGTGTGTGTGTGTGTGTGTGTGTGTGTGTGTGTGTGTATTGTTCACTAAATCCATTGGCAGAAAGCTTTAAGTGTTAAAATCTTTTTGTTGTGTCTATCAGTGACTTAGCATATTTGAAAATGGCAACTTTCCTTATCATAATATTCTTTTATGTTTGTTTTATACAGTGTTTGGAAATTGTATGGAGTGATGTAATTGTGTGTGCACTGACAAGGAAGTTTGTAAAATCTATGGAAATAGGTACCAAGTCTGATATTAACTGGGCAGAGCACCTTCACCAGTTGTAAGATGGGTTTTATACCTTGCCTGTCCAGTAACTTTAACTACGACAGTGGTCATAGTGAAACTGAACTTTCAATGTGACTACAGAGAAGTTTGCTGAGTTGTTTACTTTTCAGTGGGTTACTCATTACAGACATCAACATGATGAGAATAAAACTGTGTGTGTGTGTATGTGTGTGTGTGTGTGTGTGTGTGTGTGTGTGTGTTTTTTTTTTTTTTTTTCACTAAAAGTGAGTCTAGGTTAATCCAGTTGTCACTTCAGGGTTAAAGTAGTATGCATAACAGACAAAACTAAAGGTGATGAGTTTTTTATTCTTGTATTTATTAAAATTTCGACATGAAGTACTACAAAAAGATTTTTTAATTTGTTGTTATAAATCAAAATCAAAAGCTGAAAATTGTGCTGAAGTGAATGGGCCCAACAGTTGAAGTCTCATTTGGCAGTGAAGGGATTTGATTTGACTGAACAGACAAGTGCTGGTTGAGGTCATGTGGGGTACTTGACAGATCGACTGTGAAAAGTTACAGATTAGAGTAGCATCAACCCTTCGTTCAGATTTATTTGATTGAAGATGCATTGTGACAAAGACTCCTCTCCAGAGTTATATGTATCATTGATTTTTCTCTGATGATATATTATTTTATAAGCAGTATGTGTTTATGCCATCTTTTGTGACTGTATAAAGTTTTGTTTAGGCCAAATTCATTTTTCTGTATTTAAAAACATCGTCAGTGCACACTGTAACAGTTATAGTATTGTTCACATGTTGATATAATGAGATGACAATCAGTTCTCTTCTTTTAAATTATTTTTTGCTATCTCTTGTTTGAATTTACTATACAGTATGCAGGTTTTTTTGATTTCTTACCTTGTTCCCAGCTATACACAGCTGTCTGTTTTTCAGCACACTGCACCAGCCACAGTATTTTTTTGTTTGTATGTTTTAGTGCACAGTGTACATGCATGTGTATTCAACTCCTCCTGCCCCCCCCCCCCCTGCCCTCCCCCCCCTCTCCCCCCCCCCCCTCTCTCTCTCTCTCTCTCTCTCTCTCTCTCTCTCTCTCTCTCTCTCTCTCTCTCACACACACACCACACACACACACACACACACACACACACACACACACTCTTACCTACCTACTTCTGTACAGTTACATTGTATCGCTGAATAAACAATGCCAGGATTGCAGTTTGGCAAGTAGACTGTATTACGACGTTGTGTTGGGAGAGTGGTTAAGGGAAGAAAAGAGGCAAGGACTGGGAGGAACAATAGGGGATGTGCACCTGATGGCTCTGAGGGAGGCAGGAAGTGTACAAGATAGGAACACAGAGGGGGGGGGGGGTGGGGGGGGGGGGGGAGGAGTTAGCAGGTGCATAAATTAGGAATGCAACATGTGTCCATCAGAACTGGTGAGCTCATACACTGTGTGATGACACGACACTGATCTGAGGGAATGGAATGGGGCAGGGGCAGGTGGGGCAGAACAAGAACAGGAGACCGGGGGGGGGGGGGGGGGGGGGGGGGTGTGGTGAACTCAGGGGTTAGTGGAGATTGACACCAGGAGGTTTGAGGGAATAAAGGATGTGTTGCAAAGATGCATCCCTTGTATGCCGTTAATGAAAAATTAATGCTGGAGAGAAGGATCTGCTGCTGGAAGAGGGGGGGGGGGGGGGGGGGGGGGGGGGGGGGGGGGGGGGGGGGGGGGGGGGAGGAGGAGAGAGAGAGAGAGAGAGGAAGGATCCGGGAAGTACAGGTTGTGAATCAGCCACTGAAATCAAGTGTGTTGTGCTCAGCAGTGTGTTGTGATGTCTGCCTTTGTCCACAGTCTGGTGATTGCCAATTGTTCAGATGGACAGCTGGATGCAGGTAATAGCCACATAAAATGCTGTACAGGAATTGCAGCAGTGCTAGTATACAACATTGTGCTTTCACAGGTGGCCCTGCCTCTAATAAGTTAGGATAAGCCTATGTCAACCCAAGGATGTGATGGGTATGTGAACCATACAGGTCTTGCAAACAAGTTTTTGTCGCTCTCGAATAGTTTGACCACCCATGAATGGCACATAAACAATCATGAAAATTCCCAAGCCCAGTATGCTGAAAGCCTCACCAATCTAAAAATTATGATTACAGACAACTTAAATTGGAAAGAATACATAGAAAATGTTGTGGGGAAGGGGACCCAAAGACTGCATTTCACTGGCAGAAAACCTAGGAGGTGCAACAGATCTACTAGAGAGACTGCCTACACTATGCTTGTCCATCCTGCTATATCGCAAAAGTTCAAAGAAGGGTGCACATTTTGTATCATCAAGAAATATGGATGAGAGTGTCACAGACGTGATACAGGATTTGTGGCAGAGATCAGTAAGACAAAGGCATTTTTATTGCGGTTGGATATTCTCACAAAATTTGAATCACCAGCTTTCTCCTCCACCTGCGAAAATATTATGTTGATACTGACCAACATAGGGAGAAATGATCATCATAATAAAATAAGAGAAATGAGAGCTGGCACAGAAGGATACAGCTGTTCATTTTTTTCCACAAACTATTAGAGAGTGTAATAATAGAGGAATTAGTGTGAAGGTGATTTGATGAACCCTCTGCCAGGCACTTCAATGCTATTTCCAGAGTAGCCATGTAGATGTAGATTTTCACAGACAGCCTCTATCCCCTCCAAATGTAGTTCACAAACAGATTTCCCATGCTGTATCCTCACAAACTTACTAATCTTCTCACAACCCAAAGAGCCATCTGCAAAGCAGGAACCCCCTCAACGTGCAATATCATCCTGGGCTGGAACAAGTAAATCATGTCCTTCTGCAGGTCTTTGACTATCATCGTTATTTTTTCATGTTGGATTTTGTGAGTTCCACAGTTATTAATGATAGATGGTGAATGATTCAACCGATCACAAATAATTTTTAAAATGTTTTGTTTTAGTGCCACAACTGGAGTTGGATTACCATGCCCATCTTCAGATGGCCAATATTTTCAGTTACATAGATGTTTTGATCAACAGCATGTCATCTTCTGCTGCACTGCAGAAGAATGTTAGAGTATTTAGTGCCAGTTTACAAGTTGTCATGCTGAACACTGACTTTAAGAGTATTATGAAGTGTGCATCAATAATTTATTTAAGATATGTGTGCTGTTTGCACCTCAGCAATGTACACACTGTATGCACTTTTTTCTTCAAAAAATTGCCTCCAACATTCAGATGTATCTTAAAAATGGCCATATATTCAATGCCGCAGGAAACTTATCTCTATCAATATCTGGCAACATGAGATTCAAGTGGCAGCAGCAGTGCATCGATGTGGCAAACATTAGTTGCGGGGATTCATAAGCTTGCTGACACTGTGTCCCTCCCAGCCCACCGTCACACACCCGGAACACTGTCTAACCTTTGATGAGTCACTGCAGTCTACAGTGCCAGTGAACTTGAACTGAAGTGATTTATGTTATTGGTAACAGTACAATATTTTTGTTGATAGCTAGTTTAATAATGGGAAAAAATAAAAGGTATTCATTCATGTGTTGTGAGCTATGGAAAAAGAGCGGCATGTCAGCCCTCCATCAACAGAAGAAAAAAAAAAACATTTGCATTTGACAGGCTAGTAAAGAAGAATTGAAAAAAAAGGAAGACTAAATATGCAAATAGAGGACTGAACACAAAGTGGATCAAACTAGAAGATGACATATTGAAATGGATTCACGGGCACCATCAAAATGGCATTGTAATTAAACACAAATGATTGAAATACGCACTCATAAGCTAGTGTTACAGTGGAACTTAACAGACATTAAGGGTGGGGTTGGCTGGTGCTACAGGTGTCATAGTCGTAGCATGCGATCCAGAACCAAAATATCTCAAACTGTCACAAGAGTATGAAGAAAAAATATTATCTTTCCATCATGTTATTATTCAAGGTCAAAAGAAAACTGCCAAATAGAAGATATGGACGAAACTCCTCTGACATTTTATATGCCAAGTAACAGAACTGTTTTCATGAAAGGTGCTAAAACTGTAAGTATAAAAACAAGTGGACATGAAAAAATTTACTACACTGTTGTCCTTTCATTCTGTTCTGACAGTACTAATGATTATTTTCAAGCACAAAACAATGCCAAAACCTTCTGAAATAATGCCAGGTGTTACTGTACATGGCAAGGGTTGGGTGGATGAGGGTGGTATGCAGTTATGGATTAACAGATTATGGGTGAGAGGGAAAGATACTCTATTGAAGAAGAGTTGTCTTCTAGTGCTAGAGCAGTTTAGTAGTCGCTTGAAAAAATTCTGTGGGAGAAATTCAGCTGGAAATACGGAGCTTGCTGTTATACCAGGAGGACTTACTTCACAATTGCAACCTCTTGATGTCTCAATAAATAAACCATTTAAAGTATATATAATAGAGGAATGGAACAAGCATATGATAAATGAAACCCAACATGAATCCATGCTGAATGGAGCTTTAAAATGACTTACAATCAAACAGTTGTGTCAGTGGATGAAACAGTTGTGGTCTAGAGTGAGAAAAGACATTACTGTTAAATCTTTCAAGAAGTATGGTGTAAGTAATGCTCTCGATGAAAGTGAAGACTATCACATATTTATGAAGAGGACAACGATGATGATTATGATGATGATGAAGAAGAAGAAAGTTTAGATGACAATTTTCAGGGATTTTAAATGTCAGTTTGATATTTAAACTAAGAAATTTTTGTCTGTTTTTGAAGTCTAATAATAAAAATGATAAAAATATTATTTTAAAAAAATGCTTTGAAAATTAAGTTGTGTCTTTTAGTCCTTAGCGTCTTATAGTCCATAAATACAGCAATCGGTCTGGAAAACCATTTGGACCACAACAAAACAAATCACCATCTACTGGAACTTTGTGAGTAAGTACAACTATTCCACATTAAATCTAAATAAATGCAAGCACTTTAGCATGTTTTTTTATGAAACACCTATAAAGTGTTACTGAATATTCAAATATTCTTGTGCAGTACAGGAGCAGATGACATGCTGCTGATCAAAACAGCTATATAACAGGAAATATTAGCCATCTGAAGTTGGGCATGGTAGCCCAAAACTGGTTATGGCACTGAAATAAAACATTTTAAAAACTATTTGTGGTTATTTGCATCATTCAACTGTCTATCATTGTGTCTGGAAATGAAGAACATTCCACAATCCTTCTCTCCCTTCCTAAAGTGGCATTCTACTGTCCACCCAACCTACACAATATTCTGGTAAATCACTATGCCAAATCCACTCCCAAGACCCTGCCACCTGGGTCATATTGCTGTGGAAGACCCAGGTCCAAGACCTGCCCAGCTTACCTACCCAGCACATCTTATTCCGGTCCTATTGTAGGCTTATCCTGTGCCATCAGAGATTGGATCACATGCGAAAGCAACCATGCTGCAATTTCTGCACAGGATTTTATGTGACGACCACCAACTGTCCACCTAAATGAATGACTACTGCAAACTGTGACCAAGAGCAGGCTTGGACACCCAGTTGCGGAACATACCGCTGAGCATGACATTCTCAATTTCAGTGGATGATTTGAAAAATGTACCATCTGGATCCTTCTCCCCAGCACTAGCTTTTCTAAACAACATAGACTGAAGTTACTCTTGCAACACATACTTCATTCCTGTAATGCTACTGGCCTCAATCACCACTAACCCCTTGCATCCACATGCTCTTCTTTAAAGTGTTCGTCTGTTACGTCACCCCCTCCCTATTCACTCACCATCACACCACAGCACCACCACCACCACCACCACCACCACCACCACCACAAGCACCACCACCACACACTGCTTGGACTCACCAATTCTGTGCATACCTGTGTGTCTCATTCCTGTCCCATGAACCTACTGCTTCTCACCGCACCATTCCTATCTCATCCGCCTACTACTTCGATCTGAGACATCAGCTACCCTTCTCCAACCCTCCCTTCCACTCCTCATCTCTTCTTTCTCGTAACTCACTCCATTCAACATGATCCCACATCCTAGTTTACCCGCCAAACTCTGGCATTGAGGGTTCAGGTGTCACAATGTAGCTGTACTTTGTGTGTGTGTGTGTGTGTGTGTGTGTGTGTGTGTGTGTGTGTGTGTGTGTGTTTTGCTTCTAGCTGAAGAAAAGACTTGTTTGTGTTCCTGTTGATGGCTCTATGCCTTAATTATCTGGTGATATTACCTTTATTCCTAAATTTTGTATGTTTTAGTAGAACTTTCTGTACCATATTTAGGACTTCCACAAACAAAATACCACATAATCCCTTCATTTTTTTGTAAAATCTGCAATTGCAGAAAAGAGACCTCAAAAACAAAAAAGACAACATGTATTTTATTTTTATAATGTGATTTTGACCACTTTTTCTTATTTTATTCCAGGAATTTCTGGAGAAAGAGAAGACCATCCATCCACTGACTAATATGTTATTCTTAAAACCAAGAATAAAAAGCAAAAAGTGGTAAGTACTGGAAGGCTGTACCAAGAAAACATTGTCGTGAAATACTTCTTTTTGGTTTCTGTTTGGGGGCATCAGTTAACAGGATTGTGGATAGTGGTATTACAACCTATTTGTGATGTCCTCTATGAAGAAAATGTTTATGAACTTAAGAAATGAAATCTTGTTGTGTTGCCTCTTGTGATGATGTGAATCCATCGGGGAGAAATACTTTTAAACACTCGTCTTAAGGTTTGGAAACTTAAAATTCTAGCTGTAAGAAACAGACAGAAGGAAGGAAAAAAGAATTATCTCAGAAAGTATGAGAGAGACCTTATATAGAGGGGAATAAATTACCCAGAATCCCTTGTCATTCCAATTGTAACTGCTCTGTCCTGTGCTCACCACTGATTGATGTCTGTGTGGCTAACTGTTTGTGTGTAGCACCCTCAGTAAAAGTCCTGTGGACTGATTTCCACTGCTACCAACAAAAGGAGATTCTAGTTGGGCTTGTTTAGTTAGTTAGCATGCCTATTCTTCATGTGCATAATAGTGAATACTGGTGTGCATCATAGTTTTTTGCTATCCTTGGCAGAATCTCTGCATGGCAAACCCTTGGTAAGACATTTTTACCTGATTGTAAGAAAGGCATTTAACAAGAAGCCTACCCATGTCTGGGCTGGATCTACATGCACTCTCCCCTCCATTGAGGAAAGGTGAAGTGTGCACATGAAAACAACATTATATGAGAATGAATGGATGTGAAAATTGCCATATACTCATATGGAAATGTATTACATATGTGTTTCAGAACAGAGATAGAAGAACATTCTGGTGGGGCATTTAACCTATTGTGAATATGATGAGCCTTATGACACAACACATGATGGAATTCTCACTGTGCTAGGATAATTGTATGGTGGTTGGTATGACCAAATTCTGATTTGACTTAGTGTAAACACTAGTTCAATATGTAATTGATATAAACCATTATCATCTTATGAGGTATCCAGCTAAATCAAACAGTATGGATTGTTATTGGTAGAATCAAGTCCATTACAACCTTCCCTAAGCTGCATATCCTCACTTAACTTGAGAAGAAAGAATACCCTTCTGAAGGAGTATAAGAAAATCTGCAACAATCTGCAGCTGCCAGTTCGTGTGAGATATTTGGTATCCAGGTCAACAAACTACTCCAGGCATCCCTCACTCAGAGCAGCCAGCAACCTGGTGGACCGTTAATGCATGTTGATGATTATTTTTATTACAGTGTAGTATGTAATTGTTCAGCATCTCTGTCTTTTGTACATGATTTTTCAAATTGTAATGTGACTCATTTTGAGAAAAATATAATTCCTTTTTCACCTTGTGTTGAACTACACTGAAATGATGAAAGTCATGGATAATGATACGCGCATGTACAAATGGCAGTAATATCACTTGCACAAGGTATAAAAGGGACATGCAAGTGCAGAGCTGTTATTTGTACTCAGGTGATTCATGTGAAAAGTTTCTGACGTGATTGTGGCCGCACAATGGGAGTTAGCAGACTTTGAATGCGGGATGGTAGTTGGAGCTAGATGCATGGAACATTCCATATTAGAAATTGTTCAGGAATTAAATATTCCAAGATCCACAGTGTCAAGAGCATCCAGAGAATGCCAAATTTCAGACATTATCTC
Organism: Schistocerca gregaria; assembly: GCF_023897955.1. Lineage (NCBI taxonomy): Eukaryota > Metazoa > Arthropoda > Insecta > Orthoptera > Acrididae > Schistocerca > Schistocerca gregaria. The sequence continues at coordinate 521,322,597 of NC_064924.1, forward strand.
TCGTCACGGATAATGAGTGGTTGCATTTGACTGTGCAGGGTTTGGCTATGACACAGACCCAACAAAGCCATCGACCCAAGTTGTTAACAAGACACTACGCAAGCTGATGGTGCCTCCATAATGGTGTGGTCAATTTTTACATGGAATGGACTGACTCCTCTGGTCCAATTGAACTGATCATTAACTGGCAATTGTTCTATTCAGCTACTTGGAGACCATTTTCAGCCATTCATGGGCTTCTTGTTCCCAAACATTGATGGAATTTTCATGGACAACAATGTGCCATGTCACCAGGCCACAATTATTCGCGACTGGTTTGAAGAAACTTCTGAACAGTTGAGCAAATGATTTTACTACACAGATCACCCAACCTGAATTCCGTAGAACATTTATGGGGATTAATCGAGAGCTCTGTTCATGCACAAAATCCTCAGGAAGCAAAATATTCAGTACTTCTGAAATACATTGATGAAAGTAAAAGTACTCAATGCTACCTTACCTTTAGGAATGTTAGTTCCTTGCTCAGGGAGGAGAGGAGGCTAGGTTGGGGAAGATAACAAAGCAAGGGCAGGCTACTCAGCCCCACAGATGAGGGACAGACTTTTAGTGAGAATGAGGGGACACTAAGAACTCCGTCTAGTGGTCAGCAATTCTGTGTCATAATTTATCAACCTAGACTGATAGACATCTATGATAGCAACCTAATATACTATTCTGTCTTCTCTACAGTAAAAAGGATTTGTTGAGGAGAAAGTAAAAATAATTGTGCCAGGTAGCATGTTAAAACAAATTCTGAGCTATTTCATCGGGAAGCTAACTAAATGCGCTGTAAGAATTACAACAACTGAAGTAGCTGAATTTTGCCTTCATTCTCCTCAAAAGCTTGCATTAATCCTCTTTTCTTTTACAGGGCATATGAATTCATCATTGTTGACTACAAAGGAAATCTCAACAATTATTTGGTGTCACCAACTGATGGGTTTGAAGCAAACCATACATTTTCATTTGCATCCCATTACTGTAATGGTGTCACTGCTGTCAGTTATCACCCATCACATAATTTGCTATTTGTGGCTGGCATAACTGGAATTCAGTTATATGATGGACTTACGGTGAGCTATGTAATGACATATTTTGTTAAAAGGACATTCAGAGAATGAACATGAATTATTGTATTTAAAGAGAAAAATGTTCAATAAAGATTATTGAGTTGGTGAATGTATCGGTCATATCCGTTATTACATATTTGATCATAAAAAAAGAAAATGGAGGAGGTGAGATAGGGAGGGAGAGGGTGAGGGGATGCTGGAAAGAGAAGCATGTGTGTGTGGGGGGGGGGGGGGGGGGGGAGCGTGCACGTACGTTCATGCATTCCCATAGGGGTACTGAGATAAGTGACAGCTTTATGCCTATCCCAACGTGTGCTACAAAATGTAGTAGCTATTGCAAACCATTTATTAAATGATGTTAACACTCAAATATGAATGTTGTAACATGTACGATGTTCTGGAATATTAACATTAATAGTTCAACTCTGTATATTGTTTGTCCAGTGCTCTGCTGGATAAACAGACTATTACTTTCACTTTATGTCTGGCAAATTCTAGCAATCAACTTGATTTCATATCATTTCACTTAACGTCCTTGTGCTTCTTTTCCAACTTCGTACGTTCTGTGTTTTTTAAGATCAACGATACTGTAGTTGATGAGGGTAAGGCTTTTACTACAAATCCACAGACTTGCAGTATCATTTTTTAGTTCTTTTACGTTTTTTCTAGCATTTTACATGCTTTCTTGTGTTCAGCAGTACTCTTCTTACGTGAATCATGTCAGGTTGCATGATTATTAAAATTCCACATTGAATTTTATTTGTCTGATGAAGCATTACTTAGTAAAAATCTGATGCTGCTTTCAATTGTTGTGATGACGGTAAGTGGTGACCAATACCAGTTAATAGTGTACAACATTTTTTTGTGACTATCAAAGTATTAAGTGTACAATAAACCTAATCATTATCTCCCAACAAGTCAATTTTTCCTAAAATTAAACTGACATTGTTGTATTTAAGTAAAATATTTCCATTATTGTCCTCTTTCTGCTTTTTGCAACAGTATGTAAAACTTCACAGTCTACATTGTAATGGTGATTACTGTTAATAGTTACTGTTGTGCGTTTCCTTGTCTCTAGCATCTGTCATTTTTGGATACCTAACTGCCACAGCTCTGATTGATCAACATATGAGGTCTGTTCAAAAAATTCCCAAAATTTGTCCACAAAATTATTCTACACTTATCTTTTATATACTGTGCATGATATCCTCCAAAATAGTCTCCTCCACAATTGATACACTGCTCGCAATGCAGTTTCTACTTCTGGAAGCAGTCTTAGAATGCCTCTTGCTGGATTGTGCGAAGTGCTGACCGCAAGTTTTCCTTTATCTCGTCTATTGTTGCAAATCTTCATTCTTTCAATGGAGTTTTCAACTCTGGAAATAGAAAAAAGTCCACATGGGTCAGGCCTGGAGAGTACGGAGGATGAGGCAGCACAGTGATTTCGTTTTTCATTCAATAGTCACACATCAACAGGAATGAATTTGCAGATGTGCTACCATGGTGTGAGAATCGTGAATTGTCTCTCCACATTTCAGGCCGTTTCCTTCTCACAGGTTTTCATGACATGATCCAACTGAAATGATACATTCTTCTGTAGTCTCTTGGACAGTCTGCCTTTGATTGGCACACTCAGTTTCATTGACGTTCCTGACATGATCCTTGTTGGTAGATGTCAAAAGGTGTCCTGAATAAGGATCATCTTTAACTTTTGTCTGGCCACTTTTAAACCATGTGAACCATTCGTAACACCAAGTATGGCTTAATCAGTCATCACTATTGGCTTTCTGCATCATTTGGTGTGTCTTTAAAGGTTTTCTTGAGTTTCAAACAAAATTTAATGCAAACGCATTGTTCCTTTCACAATGCCATCTCAGAATTTGCAAACTGTGTGACTCAGTGTTCTACTCAAACAGCACTGAACAATAACTAACAGACATACAACAACGAAACTTCCAGCAGTTACACATTAAACACAGGAGTGTGCAGGGTTGCCAACCACATTTTGTTCCAACACACCATTGGTGTGAAATTATGAATGTTCCAGAGTTTTTTTTTTTTTTTTTTTTTTTTTTTTTTTTTTTTTTTTTTTTTTTTTAATAGACCTTGTATACCTTTCCATTGTGCTTGTGGTGATTGAACATGCATCAGTCTGTGCTAATGGTTTCATTGTATCTTTACTGTCAAATAATAACTGAACTATGTTGTTGTTGTAAAATGCAGGTTGCAAGACATTTTCTTTTTGCAAAGCAATCTGATATTTTGCCATCGTTTGAGTAGGTCACTATTTTTGGTAACTGTAGTCTGATACGTATTGACTAGTGTACAGAAGTGATGTGATCTCACTGAAAGTGATAAGTTTGATTGTCTGTTGTTCAGTTTGAAAGGCAGATTCAGATAATGGAAATTATGTTTGGTGATGCACTATGAAATGAAAAACTTCATATCTGTGCTTTGTGAGTGGTGTTGGGAGTATAGGTAGAATTACAGAGCTGTCCTTAACTACCACAGGTGGCATGTTGTTAGTATAATCACTTTCACTTTTTACAGGATCGAGGAAGCAGTGCTGGTCTTTCAGGATGGAGACTTTTGAATGACCATCCATACTACCAGTTAACACTTTCAAATGAAGAAGAGGAGGCTATATGGAACGCCCAGCGTAGTTTCTGGAGTTGGGTTCCTGTGGTGAAGAAGAAAGCAGAACATGTGAGAGTCTGTTACAATCCACTCTAAAATGACCATTTTCATGAACAGAATAATATAAAATAAAACTTAGTTATGAAAAATGTTGCAAATTATGTAGGTACTGCATACTACTAATGAAGAGTTCTGAATTCAGATGAGGAGCATAGAACTTCATGGCGCAATGGACTAAAAAGAGGGATAGATTGTGATAAGTGACGTCCAGAGGCATCAAGGAATTGTTAATTTGGTATGGAAAAAAGGGCTGGGATGAGAGGGGGAGTATAGAAGGTGGAGAAAGACCAAGGCAAGCAGGGGAAAATGAATATGTGTAATTACACATATATGAAGAAATTGTCAAATCATAAACTAGCATGGAGAGCTGTATCAAACTGTCTTTGGAATGAAGACCACAGAAAAATGTGTTTGAGTATCATGTGTTAAAAGCTGCTTTAGATTATATGCAGATGTTTAAGTTTAACAGTCTTTAAGAACTGTGAGTGCATGCTGAAAAGTAATGCATCCAATTTTTTATGTGGAAACTCTTAAAACTTTTTAAATAAAACAAACTTCGTTAGTGTCTGCATCTTCATCAGGAAGAGATGAAAAACAGCCAAATCAGTTGCAATAGTCAGATTTATTAAAAACCCCTTGACCCGGGTTTCTGCATCTTTAAAGACTTTCCCTTCAGGGGGAGCAATGACTGTGTTGACCTAGGTTTCTTCATCTTTAAAAGTCTTCTTCAGAAAGATCAATGATTAATATTGGTTACATAATGTTGCTGAGATATATTGAATATGTTGCTGTAAGGTACAAATCAAGATAAAATTCACCTTCATAATAATTTGTTGTGTTATTGTTATGGAGGTGTATTGCATCTTTATTTGCATCTTAGGGCTACACATTTAATGTACCTTTGAACATTATGTAACCAGTGTTAATCATAGATCCTTCTGATGAAGACTTTTGAAAGACATCAAAACCTAGGTCAAGGGATTTTTAATAAACCTGTCTACTGTGAGTGATTTGGCTATTTTTCACCTTTTCCCTACAAAGATTGAATTCTACAGTTGCTGTCTCCAACCATGCTCAAGATGTTAAAAAATTCTACATCTTTATTCTTGATGTTTGCCTATTTATTTCTGAATGTATTTGCACTGTTAACAAATGTGTGTGTCTGAATGAGAAACCCATTTGTTGATACTGTCACTGTAGAATGTTTGACTTAGTTGATGGAGGCACAGTCTCACTCCTGCTTGCACTGCTTAGTCACTGTCAAAGTGAAATACTCAAAGGTGTTCTTTAAGTTTTGTAAACAGGTGAAAATTGGATGGAGCAAAGTTGAGACTGTGTGGAAAATGATTGATGACAGTGTACACAAGGCATCAGATTGTTGCAGTGCTTGTGTGTGGTCTAAAACTGACATGCTGAAGGAGAGGGTGCTTCACGTGCGGACGAACTTGTCAAATTCAAAACTCTATTATAGTACGCTGTTTCTCATGCACAGACAAGTTACATGCTACAATTCGGAGTCCCCTAGCAGCAGAGGGCTACAGCTCAAGTCAGTGAAGCAGGAAAGTTGACAGAGTAATATGCATTATGTGTAATATTTAGCTGGTACTGAGAACAGAATAAAAATATTTGGAGGCATTACTTCTCAGCACAGCACACCCTCACAGTTTTCGAAACTTGTTTTGCCATCATTCATCTGCAGTTGTTCAGTTACAATCTCATGGACAGTGGTTTTGGTTATACCTAGAGTTTGTCTACAAACACTCATTCTACAGTTTATGTTCAAAAGTTCATACACGAGTCAGCTGTCTTCACGTAATGGGTGTCCAGAGCGAGTTCCATTGTCAACATCATCCCAGATTTCCAAAAATCCTTAAGCCACTGAAATGTCTGTTGTTTTGATAGGTATTCATTCCCAAATGCATAATCAAGCACTGGAAATATTTGGGCAGTGAATTTCCTGAGTTTCATGTAGAATTTGGCTGAGACCTGTTGTTCAAGTGAACACTGCATTGTGACTGGAACTGGATCACCAAATGGAGGTTCACCCAGTTTCACACTCTTAACTTTCTGGGTGCTTAGGGAACTGGGATTTTTCACAGTTGGAAGCTAATGGTCCCTATCAACTATCCGGAGCGTGCAGACCATGCTCCGACTAATAGGAGCATTTGAATAGAACAGGTGACATTACTTTCAAGGCAAACCTTGTGTAAAATCAGTCTCTTCCTTGCTCAGAATTTTTGCCCCTCTCAACTCACTCACCTCAAATCCATGTGAAGAAATCTGTACATATATTGCTTCAAACACACATAATTTAACAGAAGGAATATACCAGTGCTTTGTCAGAGTGTCCAGTGTAAAGATTTATGGAAGATTTACCAATCGGATCCCAGACTTCCTTACAGTGCCCCCCCTCCCCCTTACACACTCCTTAACACGGACAAGGTCTGCCGAGTGAGCTGGGGGAGAGGGGGGGGGGGGAAGTGGGAGTGAAAGAATGAAACATTTAATGTTTCAATGATGAAATACAGAAATGTATTTTGGAGGGCATGTAGCTGTGTCACAGTGTTTGAAAGTGATGTAAAAGTTGTTACGTAGAATGAATCTGTTGAATAGTCCCTAGCCATTTTGTTTCCCATGTCCTTTGTGCTTATGTCATGAAAATTTCATAACATTTGATGTGATTCTGCAGTCTGTCACACTTCCACGTAACACTGCTTAAAATAGTAGAAGTTGTGTGTTGCTTATCTTTTAGCTATGTTTTATTTTTTGCCTTTCAGAGTACAATTTTTAGAATGCAAGTGTCTCCAAAAGGAAAATTGCTGGTATGCCTTCATTCAGATGGTGCCATTTCTGTGTGGCATCTACCAGGTATAAGGTAAGAGTGGAAACATAACTGTTAAATTACTTGTGAGAAGTGTAATATTATTTCTTAGTGTTCTGTGGAATAGATTACTTATAGTGAAAAACTAGTCTCTTTTCTTTGTGAAAGCTTCAATAAGCTGAAATGTTTATTTAGCCAAGTGCCAAGTCAGAAAGTGAGAATTCTGTAAAACTGAGAAAGTCTAATTTCATGTTAGTGGGCAATTGCATAACTTCTAAATAATCTGTGAAACAAATACTCTAAATAATCTGTGAAACAAATACTCTAAATAATCTGTGAAACAAATACTTCAGATAGTAAAATGAATCTCACCCAGGCAGAAGACTTAAGTGGGCACTGTTCTTATTTGGACAATGTTTGCAATAGCAAAAGCTATTTACTGCAAGTAATGTAGTGTAAAATATGGTTATGTTTGTATATATTTCATGTTGTTACATTAAATATAAGTGTGCCACTGATTGTCCATGTGATCTTGCATGTCAGGTTGAAATATTTAATGCTGTCTTGGTAGTGAATGGCCACGTAGAGGACACAGTTTGAGTTAGAAGTGCTGTCGTAGAACTTGTTGGGAGGAACAGGGTGGCCTCTGAGCACTGTCATTAAGACAGCTAAAGAGCTATTTGAAACACATGTTCCACCTCCAGTTTCAAAAAGGCAATGTTAACCATGGAGAGACTTGCATGCATATCCTTCTGTTACTAGGGTTGCTGAGGCAAGTTTGTGTGTTTTAAAATGGTTTTTAATGTGTAATAATAACTTCCATTCTTATGAGTACTGGCATTTTGTTTGGAAACAATAGTGAAGTCATGAAAGAACATTGCTTCATAGTTTTGTTATTGATTATGAGAGAGACCACTAGTGTGCTACAGTCTCTAACTAGCTCACTGAATTGTGCTTATGGGCGTGAGGGGCAGATTTTCAATTTTTTTTAAAGTGGGGAGTGGATGTTTGTATGCATAATAAGTGAGACCAAAAAGTGACTGCCAAGAATTGGGGCAAGCCCTTAATTGCATATTAATATGGATTAAGGAAAGTGACCAAGTTAGATTCTGTTGTCCAATCCGGACTGTTGATATGTTGGTATCCAATGTTAATCATTGTAAGCACTTCTTGCAAAAATCAAACAATGGAAGCTCCAGGTAGCAATATCAAAAATATAGGAAAGGACAACTAAGGATAAAAGAATGTAACTGTCCATGTTACGTGTTAATAATTTAAATGTATTGTACGCAGAGATTAATGTATAGATTTTGTTATACTGGCGCAATGTGCTCGGTGTAATTATATTTGCCACAGTACAGATATTGCACAATCTCAATCACCAAGTCCATTCATTTGCCAGTAAACTGCTACATATTAAGAAGTCAGGCTTCGTTTGAATAATTTTACACCTGTTGCATCTATTTCCCATCCTTCTTTTCGATCTGGGCTTTGGACCAGCAATTAGTAAAGGACCAGCGATTAGTAATGCTTCTTTGTATGATTAGTCTCAAAGCAGGGTGCAACACATAATGGAACGTTGCTAGTTTTGCACAGGTATATAGTTTCTCGCTGCACTTTCTGTTTCGTGCAAACCATGTATCTGCGCATTAGCGTACTTTTCTGTGAATGTTCACTCATGATAACAGCCGGAAAATGTCTCCCTGTGAATTGCAGAGGTTTCTCGTCATCGTAACGCCTTCCCTCACCAGTTTTTCACCATTCTGTATCATATTTTCCTACAGTCTCCCTTACAAGAGGAAGGTGAAACTCTGCGAGTGTCATTTTTTGCCCTGTTACCGACCAGTGGAGAGCATGACCATTTAGAATGCACAAATCCAGAATGTGAAAAAAATATTTCTTATGCCATTTCACAGTCTTATGCACTGATCCCATTGAGCTCAGTACCATGTCACCACGGTCAGCTGCACCCATACTCGAATTGTAATCTACAAAACATTGCGGTTTCTTTATTTTTTCGCCAGTATTTCTGTCAGTCTTCTCTGTGTCAACCATTTGTGTTGTGTGGCTTGTTGTCATTATTTATACCTCTCTATTATTGCACCAATTGATAGCAAGGACCTTTTCAGTGGACCTAAACTCAGTTTCTCCTCGTTTTAATTTCTTCTGCAGTTTCGGCATGTTGCGCCGGTTTTACGAACAGTGCCACGTGCAGGTGTTACATGGTTGTGAAGCAAGAGGAACAGGTCCAGGCTGGATTACCAGTTATCGACATATAGAATATGACCCTGTTCCAAATGTGGTCCCATAAGAGTTGCCACTACGTCGCCACATTTTCCCACATTGTGGAACCCAATTTCTGTTGTTGCACCTGTATAGACAGTAAAATCTGAAATATACCCTCTCTGACAGTCACACAGTACAAATATCTTTATTCCAAATTTTCTTCACTTGGTTGGAATAAGTTGCTTAAAAGGTAGTGGTCCTTTGAACAGCAAGAGACTTTCATCTATAAAAAGCTTGTGATGTGGGCGAAATTAATCACAAAATGTTGTACAAACTTTGTCAACAATCGTCCTAATTTTAAATTGGCTCTTGCCTCCAGTACTTCCAAAGTTATCACTGAAGTGTAACATTCTCAGAAGTAGAAAAAAAAAAAAAACGATCTCGGGACATAATTTTGCTGAAAACTGGTTTGTTCAAAAGTGTATCTCTGGACCAATAATCACTTACATTAGATTAGATTAGATTAGATTAATACTAGTTCCATGGATCATGAATACGATATTTCGTAATGATGTGGAACGAGTCAAAATTTTTCAATACATGACATAATTAAGTTAATTTAAGAGCATAATTAAGTTAATATAACAACTTGTTATTTTTATTTATTTTTTTACAATTTTTTTGTTTGTTTTTAACTTCCTAACTTGCGTCAATAGAAGGCAAACGGCAACAAAACAATACATTTCCTCAAATCCAGTGTCTTTCCACTTTGACAGTTGAGAATTCACAGATTCTGTAGTATTTTCTCTGGTGTAAACGTAAAAACGATTTGTTTCGTCTGCAATAAATTGCAACAGTTCTTGTGACATAAATATAAAATAAAAAAAAAAAATGAAAGAATGCTTGGGTCAGTATCTAATTGAAATTTGTATCCTGAACTCGAGTCATCGAAGTAATGGTTTAATGGCTGGAAATCGGTTCCTTTCCATTGAAATGTGTCTCTTAAGCATGATCTTTTCTGAACCGTTTCACAATCACTTTCTGATTCCTCAGATTCAGAGTGACTGCTGACTGTAACTCTTGCTCTCCTCTGTGATGTAAAGGGCTGAGGACTAATTCTTGCTCTCTCCTGTGATGTAAAGAGCTGAGGACTACAGCTTCAAGATTCTATTGAAGACTCATCACTGTTAGCAACATCAAATAATTCACACTCACTGTCACTCTTAGTGAACATATCCAGGATTCTTTATCTGTGCAACCATGATGACGTGACATTTCTCACATAGAAGACATGAAAACTGATGAAAATACAGGAATTTAAGTCAAATTCTGCAAAGAGTGAACACAGCACTCTCGAACTACGCAGTCGAACCACTGAACAGCTACTAGAAGAGCAGGACAGAAAGACAGCTCTGCATGTATACATGTCCGTAGCGCTCGGGTAGCTGTGACTCAGCGCGCCTAAACTCATGCCTAATGGTGGGAAGGCCTGTGGTGCGGATGCGTACACACATCCTTAATGCTGTAGGGAAGACCCAAGGCCGTGTGTTTACACGTCAGGCGCGTCAGGCGAACGGCGAGGCATGATGAGCTAACACGTCTGTAGCAGTCAAAGGGTTAATGCAATTACCAGTATAATCATTCAATCAACATTCTAAGTATCAGATTGAAATTGAGACAAAGATTGGCATGAGTGATGTTGTGAACATCATGTGAGATGTCAGTCCCAGAGCTAGACAAATCAAAAAGGAAGAAATTCTATGAAGGTGGAGAAATTAAGAAAACCATGAACACAACATTAAGTCCATACTGAAAGAACTGATGTATGAATGATGGGAGTGGGAAAAAGTATAAAGAAAATTTGTTGACAGGGAAGAGTGATGTTGAATACATGAATATCTGTCATCAGTTTGCATTTCAACATATTTTGAAGCTATGCTGTGAATAATACTTCATTTCTAGTGATGGTTTGTATCACAGAAGTTCACCAAGCGAAGTGGTGCAGTTGTTAACACACTATAGGCACATTTGGGAGGATGACAATTAAAACCCACATCTGGACATACCGATTTAGGTTTTGTGTGATTCCCCCAAATTGCTACATGCAAATGTTGGGCTAGATCCTGTGAAAAGACATGACTGATTTCCTTTCCCATCCTTCAAACAATCTGAGCTTGTACTCTGTCTCTGATGACCTCAAGGTTGTCTGCTTCTGTACTTTATTGTAAATCTTTTTATCTAAATCTGAATTTTTTTAAACTGCAAACCCATTAGCTAAACCAACCTGTACTATTGTATTAATTTCTTTATTAACTGTGACACTCTCCAATCATAACTTTGCCACCCAATAGAACATGAAGAAAAATACACACATTATTGTGCAGCTGGGTGACAAGAGTCAGTCATGATAATTAGGTCCGTTGTATGTTGGCTTATGATAAATTGTCTATGTTCCGTTTTGAGTCTACCCCAAAATTTGCAGTTCTAGGAAGTTCCGTAAACCCTCATTTTGAAATTCAACTGAAAATGGCTTAGTATGGTAGATGAATCAGCAGAGAAAGTAAACCAGCTTCATGCATGCAGACATAAACAGTATAAATAAAAATATCCATTTCAGGGATAATTTTTATATTCAGCTCGCCACAGAAAAAGAAACACACAAACAAATATAACAAAATGAAATAATGAGATTTTGGCAGTCCCCATGAATCAGTTTTCCTTCTCATTCCATCCGCTAAAAGTCTCCCCTGACCCGGGGTTCTGGGTTACTTTACAAAACTCTACCCCTTTTTCTAAACCTCTCCAGTCCTTTTCCTTCACCCCTCTTCCTTTCCCTCAACCCATCTACCGGAAGAAGGATCTGGTGGCTCCAAATACTTGCAAAGTAAAATCTTTTTTTATGTGTATGTTCTCCTGCCACTGCTTGGTGAGTGGATTTTTTATCTATCCAGTTACATTATAAACAAATATAGTTGAGAGAGATACTATAATAAACACAATTTCACATCTACAGAAAGCCAACAGCAACAGGTACAATTATACATGCCACACGGAAACACTGAGAAAACCACAAACAAGTAGGTTTCCAACATACAATACATCTGAACAAAATCCCACTTGGTGGAGAAAACGATGGAAAAAGAATTAGAAACAATACAGCTCAGAGACAAAACCAGTGCATGTAACACACAGATAATACAAGAACTCAACTACAAAATCAAAACGAACAAAAAAAAAAATGAAAATAAACAGAACACAAACAACACAGATATTCCTGTACACCCAAACACACAGAACGGGAACACCCATGACATGAGCAACAAAAAGAAATGATGACATAAAGACACAAATTGACACACAGAACAGCAGATGTACTGAAGAAACAAGGATTATACACTCCAGTCACATTTATAAACACCAGTGGAACAACAAGACAAATACCAAGGAGCCAACGTATGTCAGATAGAATGTCAAGACTGCAAATCCCTCTACCTGGGAATCGACAGGCATACATTTCAAAGCTAGATAAAAGAACACATAAGAAGCTGGAAATACGAAAATAGCCACTCCAGCTTTGCTGGACACCTTATAAAGTTAGGACATGAACCAATATTACAGGAAACTTTCACATGCAAAGAGCTCATGCAATGTACAAGAAAGTAACAAATGACCAAATCAGTATAAGTAAAAACTCATTGGTCAATAACAAACAGAGATGTAGAACATACCAAGACTAAACGATAACTTAAAAAATATGCGTGCCCATTGCAAACAAACAAAACAAGATTAAACAATACAGACACTACAACACAAACAAAAGATGAAGGAAAACACAGAGTGACAGTTGGCAATACTACATACAGTAAACAAACCAAAACAAAACACAGTGAACAGTGGAAGTGAATTGAAACGTGCTCATAAAATGACAAAAATTGGACGTGCTGTGTACGAAACTAAGTACATCTCCTAGATGGTACATGTGCACTAATAAGTCCATAAATTTTAAATGGAAAAAAAAGGTCATTTAACCTCTCAAAACTTGTGCTACAAAAAGTTGTTTCGCACTTAACAGCAAAAGACTAACAAAAACCTGCAATGTAGTAACAAATCTATAATTGGTATGTGAAGCAATTGTTATATACAAAAGAAACATATATTGCAGGCCACTGAAAATGATTCACGTATAAAAAGAAGCCTTCCCCCATGAACCATGGACCTAGCCGGTGGGGAGGCTTGCGTGCCTCGGCGATACAGATAGCCGTACCGTAGGTGCAACCACAATGGAGGGGTATCTGTTGAGAGACCAGACAAACGTGTGGTTCCTGAAGAGGGGCAGCAGCCTTGCAAGGGGAACAGTCTGGATGATTGACTGACCTGGCCTTGTAACAATAACCAAAACGGCCGTGCTGTGCTGGAACTGCGAATGGCTGAAAGCAAGGGGAAACTACGGCCGTAATTTTTCCCGAGGGCATGCAGCTTTACTGTATGATTAAATGATGATGGCGTCCTCTTGGGTAAAATATTCTGGAGGTAAAATAGTCCCCCATTCGGATCTCCGGGCGGGGACTACTCAAGAGGATGTCGTTATCAGGAGAAAGAAAACTGGCATTCTACAGATCGGAGCGTGGAATATCAGATGACTCAATCGGGCAGGTAGGTTAGGAAATTTAAAAAGGGAAATGGATAGGTTAAAATTAGATATATTGGGAATTAGTGAAGTTCGTTGGAAGGAGGAACAAGACTTCTGGTCAGATGACTACAGGGTTATAAACACAAAATCAAATAGGGGTAATGTAGAAGTAGGTTTAATAATGAATAGGAAAATAGGAATGCGGGTAAGCTACTACAAACAGCATAGTGAACGCATTATTGTGGCCAAGATAGATACGAAGCCCACACCTACTACAGTAGTACAAGTTTATATGCCAACTAGCTCTGCAGATGACGAAGAAATTGAAGAAATGTATGATGAAATAAAAGAAATTATTCAGATAGTGAAGGGTGACAAAAATTTAATAGTCATGGGTGACTGGAATTTGGTTGTAGGAAAAGGGAGAGAAGGAAACGTAGTAGGTGAATATGGATTGGGGGAGAGAAAGGAAAGAGGAAGCCGTCTGGTAGAATTTTGCACAGAGCATAACTTAATCATAGCTAACACTTGATTCAAGAATCATGAAAGAAGGTTGTATACATGGAAGAATCCTGGAGATACTAAAAGGTATCAGATAGATTATCTAATGGTAAGACAGAGATTTAGGAAGCAGATTTTGAATTGTAAGACCATTTCCAGGGACAGATGTGGACTCTGACCACAATCTATTGGTTATGACCTGTAGATTAAAACTGAAGAAACTGCAAAAAGGTGGGAATTTAAGGAGATGGGACCTGGATAAACTGAAAGAACAAGAGGTTGTACAGAGTTTCAGGGAGAGCTTTGAGGGATGAAGTAGTGAAGGCAGCGGAGGATCAAGTAGGTAAAAAGACGAGGGCTAGTAGAAATCCTTGGGTAACAGAAGAAATATTAAATTTAATTGACGAAAGGAGAAAATATAAAAACACAGTAGATGAAGCAGGCAAAAAGGAATACAAAACGTCTCAAAAATGAGATCAACAGGAAGTGCAAAATGGCTAAGCAGGGATGGCTAGAGTACAAATGTAAGGATGTAAAGGCTTATCTCACTAGGGCTAAGATAGATACTACCTACAGGAAAATTAGAGACCTTTGGAGAAAAGAGGACCACTTGTATGAGCATCAAGAGCTCAGATGGAAACCCAGTTCAAAGCAAAGAAGGGAAAGCAGAAAGGTGGAAGGAGTATATAGAGGGTCTATACAAGGGCGATGTACTTGAGGACAACATTATGGAAATGGAGGAGAATGTGGATCAGGATGAAATGGGTGATGCGATACTGCGTGAAGCGTTTGACAGAGCACTGAAAGACCTGAGTCGAAACAAAGTCCCAGAGTAGACAACATTCCATTGGAACTACTGACGGCCTTGGGAGAGCCAGTCCTGACAAAACTCTACCATCTGGTGAGCAAGATGTATGAGACAGGCGAAATACCCTCAGACTTCAAGAAGAATATAATAATTCCAATCCCAAAGAAAGCAGGTGGTGACAGATGTGAAAATTACCGAACTATCAGTTTAATAAGTCGCAGCTGCAAAATATTAACACGAATTCCTTACAGACGAATGGGAAAACTGGTAGAAGCTGACCTCGGGGAAGATCAGTTTGGATTCCGTAGAAATACTGGAACACGTGAGGCAATACTGACCTTATGACTTATCTTAGAAGCTAGATTAAGGAAAGTCAAACCTACATTTCTAGCATTTGTAGACTTGGAGAAAGCTTTTGACAATGTTAACTGGAATACTGTCTTTCAAATTCTAAAGGTGGCAGGGGTAAAATACAGGGAGCGAAAGGCTATTTACAATTTGTACAGAAGCCAGATATCAGTTGTAAGAGTCGAGGGACATGAAAGGGAAGCAGTTATTGGGAAGGGAGTAAGATAGGGTTGTAGCCTCTCCCCGATGTTATTCAATCTGTATATTGAGCAGTAAAGGAAACAAAAGAAAAATTCGGAGTAGGTATTAAAATCCAGGGAGAAGAAATGAAAACTTTGAGGTTTGCCGATGACATTGTAATTATGTCAGAGACAGCAAAGGACTTGGAAGAGCAGTTAAACGGAATGGACAGTGTCTTGAAAGGAGGGTGTAAGATGAACATCAACAAAAGCAAAACGAGGGTAATGGAATGTAGTCAATTTAAGTCAGGTGATGCTGAGGGAATTAGATTAGGAAATGAGACACTTGAAGTAGTAAAGGAGTTTTGCTATTTGGGGAGCAAAATAACTGATGATGTTTGAAAGAGAGAGGATTTAAAATGTAGACTGGCAATGGCAAGGAAAGCGTTTCTGAAGAAGAGAAATTTGTTAACATCGAGTATAGATTTAAGTGTCAGGAAGTCATTTCTGAAAGTATTTGTATGGAGTGTAGCCATGTATGGAAGTGAAACATGGACAATAAATAGTTTGGACAAGAAGAGAATAGAAGCTTTTGAAATGTGGTGCTACAGAAGAATGCTGAAGATTAGATGGGTAGACCACATAACTAACGAGGAGGTATTGAATAGGATTGGGGAGAAGAGAAGTTTGTGGCACAACTTGATGAGAAGAAGGGATCGGTTGGTAGGACATGTTCTAAGGCATCAAGGGATCACCAATTTAGAATTGGAGGGCAGCTTGGAGGGTAAAAATCGTAGAGGGAGACCAAGAGATGAATACACTAAGCAGATTCAGAAGGATTTAGGTTGCAGTAAGTACTGGGAGATGAAGAGGCTTGCACAGGATAGAGTGGCATGGAGAGTTGCATCAAACCAGTCTCAGGACTGAAGACCACAACAACAAACAGGAAAAGACAGATTCCTGCTTATCTTAAAGAAGACACTCCAAGTTGCAGACAGGCACAATTACTCAGATATATGCTTTCGGCCACAGCGTTAATCAGTGAACCGTACACACACACACACACACACACACACACACACACACACACACACACCTCATGCACAGACAACCTCCAGCTCCAGTGTCTCGAATTCATTGTGGTGGTGGTGGTGGTGGTGTGTGTGTGTGTGTGTGTGTGTGTGTGTGTGTGTGTGTGTGTGTTTTACTGATGAAGGCCATACATATCAAAATATAATATTTTGACTTTGTTGCCTATATCTGTACAGTCACTCAACTGAACTAATTCTTCATTCTTCGTTATTCTACAAGTAAGTTCAGAATATTTTTGTGACTTCTTACTGTCAGTAAAACCATTTACACACAAAAACCACAGTTCAGTTTATTAATTTTATGGAAGTTTCATTAGTGTATAGTCAAAATACCTTTATAATAATTAAGGTGCACATGTGCATAAACACCATGAGCGAGGAGGGAAGCTCTTTGTGTGAATGCTGCACTTTTGAAGACAGATTTGTCAGAAAGCTAGTAATCTCCTAAGTCTTGTTTATGTGCCCCTCGACACCTCTGCTAAAATCTTGAGCTGTTATCTTTACTGCTTCCATTAATTATGTGCATTCCACCAAGGACTTTCCACTTTTACGTTTAGAAGCCATTAGTAGTGTGACTGTACAAATCCGTGTTACTAGATGGATGTTTCTAGTATGCAAGGATTGCTTTGTGGAGAGCGAGCGCACTATACGGTGTGCAGTACGTGGAAGTACATGCCACACCTGCACTAGATTTTCAATGGTCAGTTCCGTGGGGAGGTGACCACGTGGCTTGGAGCTTGGGGCATTGTTTGGTTTTTTGTGCATTACGCGAAAACTATTTAACTTATGGTAAAGAGCAATGCAGTAGTGGATTGTGGTCAGCAAGAAAGATCGATCTTTATTTCAAGTCACGAGCCGCAGAAGTTATAGTAAACTCAAAATCGATTAATATCACGAATACTGAAAGATTAATAAAAATAGTAAATAGCGACTTACAGGGATGGGCAAGCACTCATTAAAAATGTTTCGTCATAGCGAATCAAGTGCCATAGTCATATGTTAAGATTCATAAATAATTAAGCCTGTAAAGAGCAATAAACGAAGTTTGAGGGAAAATTGTTTATAAAATTGAATAGAAAATTCATGACGTAAAGAACGGCACTATATAATATTGTGGGTGGCATCACACGTAATTTAAACTAGTTAAGTTATACTGTACACTTAACTTGCAATAGTTTTCATTGTCTGCAAATTATTATTAACATTTATCACCCATAATTAATTAATTATTATGATTTGAAGATTTTGAGCAGCACAATGTGTAGATCACTATAGATTACATCCAAAAATGGGGCTATATGCAGTTCTATGTTAAAACTTTGCTGCACAGATGTTAACAAACAAATTTATGCTAAGTGGCGAAATTTTGCAAAAACTAAAACTTGATTTATGTGCAATAGAATAATCCTAGAAATTAATGTAACATTGTAAATAAGATGTACTTTTTAGCGTGGTTACGACGGTGTACGTATTTCTGTCGAGGGATGTACGTATCAAAATTTGTAACCTTAACTGGTGAGACTGGTACTTAAATAACCAGGGGTTGGACATCCGAGCCTATATAAGCGAGTGACTATCTTGGCCAGGGGTCAGTTGTTGGTCAGTCGTTTTGGAGGGTGGGTGGTGAGCAAGCCCCACTTGAGGGTGGCCCATGTGGTCGTTTGAGAATTCTTTTTTGCACCAATTTATTTCAACAAAAAGCATTGTTTAAGAGTGCAAGTGGGCAAGCATATATTTGGTGAACTGGAAGTGCTACGATTATTTGTGCGAGTACGATTTATGAGGTACACATTGTCGTAAGTGAACATGTAGCAAACTGTGATTTCATGCCAAAACTGTTAGAACGTAAAAGACAGTGGGACTTGTGGTTCTGTTCAAATTGACTGAGTAATTTTAGTTTATAGCAGCCTACATTACTGCTATTGGGGGCTTGGAGTCAAATGATTATTAAAGTAAAACTGTAAACTGTGTCACCAGTGCTAATTTCATTGTGTGAAAGAAAAGAACAATGACAATAAATAGTGATTGAACTGTGTCGTGAAAAGCTGATTTTAGTATAATAATCGCCTAATTTTTGTTCCCTAGCATAAACTGTACTTATGTCTGAGTGAATAATTAATTCAAATACTATAACAAATGCAGATATGTGGAAGTGTACTAATGCACCAAGTGTGGAAGTCATCCCCTGAGACTTACATGAGAGCAAAATTTGCAATAACATATTTTAAGCAACATTTGTATATGCACATTCATGTGAACTCTACAACTGCACTACTTCATTATTTACCGTCCCGTTACAGTAGGTAGATCTGACATTTTATCAGTGATGACAGTTTGCACAGTAACTGATAACAATGATGAAATTGCACAAGTTTTTAAAATTTTTCTTCAAATGTTGTTGTAGTTCTACAGATGATTCAGGAACACATACAGATAGTAATGAAAATAATAACATTCTAGAATCAATGTCACATGAGATACGAAGAATGGACGGGCACTGTGAGATGGTGATATTTAAGTAAAACTGATAAAGTTGAAGGAAAAGTTCTCCGTAAGGAACTTACAAATTTATTGACAGAACATGTTCAATGGAAAACAGTTCCCCATGGAAATAATGCTGTAATTGTTATACTTAATGAGAAAAGGGAGGAAAAAGTACACGGTCTGCTCACGTAAATGTGATCACGTCCTGTGTTCAACATCATCATGCGATAAGCACTCACAGACGGCAGGTGGCAGTACTAGCAGCAGATGATATATAAAGCATGTCTGGGGGACATGGGGAACAGTGCAGTCACTGTCGTAATACTGAAACGGAGTGATTTATCTCACATACAAAAGGGTATGATCATTGGCTTTCGGGCCAAGTGCGCAAACATTTCCAAAACAGCTAAGTTCGTAAAATAACTGTGGTGCACCATTTGCCATAGATGATGGGTGAACAACAGCTGTGGAGATGTGTACAGGTGAATAGGTGTGCTACTGTTGAGCAACTCTCTACCAACATGAATCAAGGGCTACTAACAGTGTCTTCTCGATGGTGGTTCAGCAAACGGTGCTGCTTATGGGCCTCTGCAGCAAGTGCCTGGTTCATTCACCTATGCTGACTGCTGTTCGTCTGGGATGAAAGCTGGATTTGCATGCCAGTATCACAAGGTTTCAGATAGATTATGTAATGGTAAGACAGAGATTTAGGAACCAGGTTTTAAATTGTAAGACATTTCCAGGGGTAGATGTGGACTCCGACCACAATCTATTGGTTATGAACTGCAGATTAAAACTGAAGAAACTGCAAAAAGGTGGGATTTTAAGGAGATGGGACCTGGATAAACTGACTAAACAAGAGGTTCAGGGAGAGCATAAGGGAACAATTGACAAGAATGGGGGAAAGAAATACAGTAGAAGAAGAATGGGTAGCTTTGAGGGATGAAGTAGTGAAGGCACCAGAGGATCAAGTAGGTAAAAAGACGAGGGCTAGTAGAAATCCATGGGTGACAGAAGAAATATTGAATTTAATTGATGAAAGGAGAAAATATAAAAATGCAGTAAATGAAGCAGGCAAAAAGGAATACAAATGTCTCAAAAATGATATCGACAGGAAGTGCAAAATGGCTAAGTAGGAATGGCTAGAGGACTAATATAAGGATGTAGAGGCTTATCTCACTAGGGGTAAGATAGATACTGCCTACAGGAAAATTACAGAGACCTTTGGAGAAAAGAGGACCACTTGTATGGATATCAAAAGCTCAGATCGAAACCCAGTTCTAAGCAAAGAAGGGAAAGCAGAAAGGTGGAAGGAGCATATAGAGGGTCTGTTCAAGGGCGATGTACTTGAGGGCAATGTTATAGAAGTTGAAGAGGATGTAGATGAAGATGAAATGGGAGATATGATACTGCGTGAAGAGTTTGACAAAACACTCAAAGACCTAAGTTGAAACAAGGCCCCGGGAGTAGACAACATTCCATTAGAACTACAGACAACCTTGGGAGAGCCAGTCCTGACAAAACTCTACCATCTGGTGAGCAAGATGTATGAGACAGGAGAAATACCCTCAGATTTCAAAAAGAATATAATAATTCGAATCCCAAAGAAAGCAGGCGTTGACAGATGTGAAAAATCCCGAACTATCAGTTTAATAAGTGACGGCTGCAAAATATTAACGAATTCCTTACAGACGAATGGGTAAACTGGTAGAAGCCGACCTCGAGGTAGATCAGTTTGGATTCTGTAGAAATATGGGAACACGTGAGGCAATACTGACCCTACGACTTATCTTAGAAGAAAGATTAAGGAAAGGCAAACCTACGTTTCTAGCATTTGTAGACTTACAGAAAGCTTTTGACAACATTGACTGGAATACTCTCTTTCAAATTCTGAAGGTGTCAGGGGTAAAATACAGGGAGCGAAAGGCTATTTACAATTTGTACAGAAACCAGATGGCAGTTATAAGAGTCGAGGGACATGAAAGGGAAGCATTGGTTTGGAAGGGAGTGAGACAGGGTCGTAGCCTCTCCCCGATGTTATTCAATCTGTATATTGAGCAGTAAAGGAAACAAAAGAAAAATTCGGAGTAGGTATTAAAATCCAGGGAGAAGAAATGAAAACTTTGAGGTTTGCCGATGACATTGTAATTATGTCAGAGACAGCAAAGGACTTGGAAGAGCAGTTAAATGGAATGGACAGTGTCTTGAAAGGAGGGTGTAAGATGATCATCAACAAAAGCAAAACGAGGATAATGGAATGTAGTCAATTTAAGTCAGGTGATGCTGAGGGAATTAGATTAGGAAATGAGACACTTGAAGTCGTAAAGGAGTTTTGCTATTTGGGGAGCAAAATAACTGATGATGTTTGAAAGAGAGAGGATTTAAAATGTAGACTGGCAATGGCAAGGAAAGCGTTTCTGAAGAAGAGAAATTTGTTAACATCGAGTATAGATTTAAGTGTCAGGAAGTCATTTCTGAAAGTATTTGTATGGAGTGTAGCCATGTATGGAAGTGAAATAGTTTGGACAAGAAGAGAATGGAAGCTTTTGAAATGTGGTGCTACAGAAGAATGCTGAAGATTAGATGGGTCGATCACATAACTAATGAGGAAGTACTGAATAGGATTAGGGAGAAGAGGAGTTTTTGGCACAACTTGACAAGTAGAAGGGATCGGTTGGTAGGACGTATTCTGAAGCCTCAAGGGATCACCAATTTAGTATTGGAGGGCAGCGTGAAGGGTGAAAATCGTAGAGGGAGACCAAGAGATGAATACACTGAGCAGATTCAGCTGGATGTAGGCTGCAGTAAGTACTGGGAGATGAAGAAGCTTGCACAGGATAGAGTGGCATGGAGAGCTGCATCAAACCAGTCTCAGGACTGAAGACCACCACCACCACCACCACCACCACCACCACAACAACAACAACAACAACAACAACATCATCACAAGTGGACATCCACTGAACAGTGGAAGGTGACGTTTTCAGATGAATCACGTTTTATGCTCCATCGGTGTGAAATATCTAAAAGCAAACACCCTGCAACAATCACTGGAAGGATCCAAGCTGTAGCAGGGAGTGTTATGGTCTGGGGAATGTTTACGTGGCATTCCCTCTGTGATCTCATCCTGGAAGGCACAATGAATCACCACAAGCTTGCATCTATCCTTGGGGTCAATGTCCACCCATAGATGCAGTTTGTTTTTCCTCAGCATGATGGGTGTGTGGTCTGAAGAATATGAGAATGAGTTACCATACTCCAATGGTCACCAAATTTCCCAGATTTAAACCAAATCAAGAATCGGGTGGGATCACCTTGATCAGGATGTTCATTGTGTGGATCCCCAACCAAGAAACCAAGCTGGCTACAGCACTGTAGTCAGTGTGGCTCTACATACCTGTCAGTACCGTCAAGAACCTCACTGACTCTCTTCCTGCATGTGTTGCAGTGGTCTGCACCCCATTAGATCATAGTTCCTCTTATAAAGTGCTCCATTTATTAACTGGAATTCTCCTTTAGTTGGCTTCTATGATTTTCAGCAGTGCTGGATCTTGCCACTCTTCAGCAGCAGTGTCATTTAATGAAACAATGACTGAGATTTCATCCATGCTGCTGTGTTCCCCCAAAGGATTCCTAGAAAGACAGTTGGTGTCCTTGTGTTTGTATCTGTTTTGTATACCACTGTGACTGCTCTCTTGAAGCCTCAGTGCGCATCTAGCCATTCAACAAGACACATCTTTTAGGCAAGCCAGCCAACATAGTGAATATTGGTCAATTGTAAAGGTGTATGGTGCGCCAAATAAATATAGCTGGAACTTGTCGATGGCCCATACAGCTGCAAGGCACTCTTTCTCAGTTGCGAAGTAATTCACCTCAGACTTGGAGAGTACTCTGGAAGTAACACCTTCCTGAACTTAACTGCATCTATTGCATAACCACTAGTGTTAGTGTGAAGTTTTGTCTCAGCTTTCTTGTCATACAGTGTGAGGACTGACGATGACGTAAATGCTTCCTTAACGACAAGGAAAATCTATCTTGCACCTTGTTCCAGTAAAATTTGGCATCTCTCTGCATTAGTTCTTGCAAGTGCTATGCCTTGGTACAGTAGTCTTTTATGAATCAACAGTAGTACAAGCACATTCCAAGAAAACTTCTCACATTGTGGGTGTGTCAACGATTCGGAAAAACTGTGATTGCTCTTATTTTGTGGATGGCGAAGAGGCATTTTCTCAGATTCATATGGAGGTCTGCTGTCTGAACACACTTCAACGCAGTCATCAGGTGGTTTAAATGTTCTTCAAATGTTGTCAAAAAATGACAAAGTTATCCACATAGCAAAGATATGTTGTCCATGTAATGTATCGAACCATCAAAGGCGGCCAGAACACTACATTGCAGGATTGCCACAGGTTCTGGAAATCAGGGAATATCAGGGAATTTCAAACACGCCAGGAAAATCAGGGAAATATCAGCAAAATATGAAAAAAAAACAACTCTGGAAAATCTTGTTTTTGTCTCAGTAGATGAAGTGATTTGTTTACTGAGGTGCCATGCTTCATCACTGGGTGGGTGCAGCTGAGTATATTCACCACTTCCCTACTCCCTCATTTCTACTGCTTCTCCCCTTCTATCACCCTCCTCAGCTTGCAGTCAGTGGTGCTACCACTTCTTGCGACTAGCCTAGCATCTTCCAATGAGAGGCAGGGAGGTGTGAGCTGTGAGCTGTGGTTTGTTTGGGTTTGATTCCCAGAGATTGTTGAAGCAGCAGCTGGAGATGGTGGTGATGTGCACATGAGTTGTGTCTGAGTGACTCTGTGCGTGCTCTCGTTTTCTGAAAAAATTTATGGTTGAAAATTTAGTTGCGAGAGTATGATTGTCTTTTCTAAGTGCCTTTCTGCAGCTCAGAGGTAATCTTTATAGTCAGTTGCTACCATCATCATTATTATTGATTCTCAGAGTATTCGCACAAGTTATCTGTTGCATGTATTCATCATCATGGTCTCTTTTCATCATATGTTTTCTGTGGCTTGTGAATAGCTGGCCACTGGGGTGGATTTCCTTGACAGTCCAAAACTGTTGGCCATTTGACAGGTGTGACTAATGGATCGAGCCTGCCGATTTGAAGGCCATCGTGTCTCACTAATGTGCAGACCCTGCCAGTCGGATCCAGTCACCCATCTGCCTGCTGGCCAGGCATTTGTGTGTGTGGTGTAATGTGGTGGATTTTCATGGTTTATCCATGGACCCAGGACTGCGGTGCCCCTCAGCTGGCTGAAGGCCATGGCAATGGATTTCAGTAATTGTGACTGTCTCACTGTAAGCATGTTGTACAGTGTAGCATTTTATAGATATTTTATTTGTTCTAGAACATTTCGACACTTAAAAAGTAGTTTGTATGTTGGGAAGTATGGCTGATAAGAAGAAGAAAATTATGTCAGTCACTGGTGGTTTGTACAATATGTACCAATATATTTTTCAAGAGAAAAATCGCACAATACCTGTAAAATAGTAGATGGAACACAGTGGATAATAACCAACAGTAATTAACATACTAGAACCAACACTTTACTGGTGGTCACCTACAGTTTTGGTTTACACAATTCTTTCAAGAGACCTACTTTTTTTTGAGGTTATTTCTGAAATCTGTGAAGGTATTTTAAATCTATCTTGGAGCTGCAAGGGAGTGTGTATTTTTGCCACCAAATGTGTTATGTTTTATTGAAATAAAATAACATCAGTGGTCTTGATGAAACATATATACCATTAGCTTGTTTTCTCCATCTGCGAACAGTTCATTACAAAAGATGTTGATGGTAGCACTTCATATTTCTGCTCACATGAGGAAGTGCCATCTGCTTGCAAGATTTTTTTTTTATATATATATTTCCTCATTTGTGCTGTTGTATCATAGCTGTAAAGACAGATTGTCAACTTAAGTCGTAACTTACACCTGAGATCTCAAAATTTGTCAGGTAAAAATGTTAAAACTTGTCTGGAAATCAGGAAAATATCTGGGAATTTCACTTGGTGAAACTTGGGGCAACTCTGCATTGTCCAAATGGCATATCTTTATAGTCATAGGGACTATCAGAAGGCAGTATTTTTCTGGCTGGCCCCACCAATCTCAATTTGCAAATACCCTGTTTCCATGTTCATACTTAAGAAATACTTTGCTCCTTTCAAGCAGCTTTTGGTGTCATCCTTGCACGGTAATGCATAGATGTCTTTCCTCATGATTTATTCAGTCATTTGTGGTAGACACACAATTGTTCCATCCTTCTTTGTGAGGTCCACAAGAGAACAACAAGGACTCTCTGAAGTATCACTGATTTCATCTTGCAGCACCTCTCCACTTCCTCCTGGCTTATCGCTCATTCAGCAGGTGATAATCTACATGAATAATGGCTGATTGGTGAATATGTTTTACCATTGGCTACATAATCAGTCGTTTGTCCACTCTGGATTTGAAAGCAATGGAAAATTGATGCAGAATGGCTATCACTCACAAAAGATGATTGTCAGTCAGGCCAGACCCCATTGGCATTTTGACAGTAGATTCGTCCCCTGTATTGTCGGCGGTGGTGGTGGTAGTGGAGAACAATTTTTTGTTGATGACACTAAGCTGTTCCTTCTGGACTGGTTCACCAGTCCCTTCTCACATAGCTTTAGGGGTGGTTGTGGCTGCTCATGACAATGACTCAAAGATCTCCTTGACAATGTGTGATGATCATCACTCCCATGGAGATTTCATTAGTCAGCCTGAGCAGCTTTTTGCAGTTGATAAAAGCTTCAAATTTTAACTGAACATCTCGATTACCAACTGGAACCCATCTCACTGGTTCTGGTGGGATAACATTGTCTTCACCAGCAAACAACGACTCAAAGCAATGTTTGATATCTGTGCTTTTGGATTAGATTCATCAATCTGCAACTCTGATCTTCCACAATCTATGACTGCTTGTGATGCCTAAAAGAAGTCCCATCCCAGAATAATGTTATGACAACATTCTGTTAAAATGACCAGATATGAAGGATTATGTTTTGTCAGTGATAGTTATTTTTGCGATATATGTTTGTGTTGGTTGGACACATTTCCCATTTGTGACCTTCAACACCATTGCTTTCATTTCATGGAAAGTAGTCTTCTTTAGGTGGTGACCATAAGCATTCGAGATTACATAAAAGAAGCCGCTGAGTCGACTCACACTCAGACAGGTTGGCCATTGATAACGATGTTAACAAGATTTCCATTCATCTTGGTGACTGTTGCACTTGGAGGATTTCTGCCTGCAGTGGCCTCCCTCCATAGATTGTTGCCTCGCTTAGTATTCTTAAATTTTGTGGCTGGGCAAGCAGCTGGTGCCTCTATATAGCGATGAGGAATGGCTATAGCATGTGAGGATCGACCTTATTCAGGATACAGCAATACAAGTTTACTATAACAGTCTGAAATTGACTGTAATGAAGAGGACTATTGTGAGTGGATAGTTGTTGAACACTCATCTTCTTTCTCTGCAGTGACAAACAGTGTCCAAGATTCTCACAGTGAAAATGATGCAGAGTGTTGTTTTATGTTGTCCACAAGTCTGTTCTTCTGCAGGAAATTGTACTTGGCAGATGATTTAGCTGTACCTGCTTCGGTGAGATGCTGGATTGGCATTTGCCAATGGTGGTGTAGGTCCAAATTGGCCAAGTCCATTCTTCACAGTGCATTTGACTGGTGTGAAGATTGGTGATAAATGTAGATACACGTCTTCTTCAACATTCTCTGTTACCATGGGGTTGACATTGATGACTTCTATCTTTTGTGTATTAGATCCGACAGTTCCGATTGTCATAAAATGCTGTATTTCTTCTCTTAAGAAGCACAGTTTATGGCTATATTACAAATTTTGCTTTATAGAAATGGTGTGTGGAGCTTTAATGTGAAAAAAATGAGATCTGTCAGGGAGCAATAGACTTTGTGTTTGGCGTGAGTAAGAGACATAGGAAAGCAAAACATATAGACCAAAGAATGGACTGTAGAGAAATAGACAATTATGGCTATAATAAAAATGAAAGGTAGATGTTCTGGGCATGGAGCCAGGAAAATGTTTGGTGGATGGAATATGGACATTCTTTACTTGATTCCAAAAAATGAGAAAAGGTCGTGAAGTTGACCTAATAGAAGGTGGGTGGATGGCATTAGAGACATACACAAGTAACATGAGTGCATGTCCTCAAACAGTGTAGAAGTAGTGGATGAAGATGGGGTGTGGGAGTCTAAAAATTATGGTCCAGGAGATAATTGGGATCGGTGCGGAAGTCATTAATGCATACAACAACAGTAATGACTTCAGCATCATGACCCACACCATTGGGAACTGTCTCGCCAATTTATCCTCTGTTCTTGCAGTACACTGGGCCTAAAACTCAAGTTGTTTACTTTCTATTTCACTTAAAACTTTATTTTCCCCTTGCCCAGTAACATTAACCTTACTCCCTAAGGTGTTTACTCACTTGTGCAGCATTGGGTGTCTCACGAGCTGCTCACAAGCACATTACTTGCAAGTGTGCACATTACTCACAAGCATTTCATGTACTGCCTAGAGGGAGCTGTCTGTTGGTTTTTCTACTGGTTTTCCCACTCAGGCTCAGTGGAAACAGAACTGTTTGCAGTAATTAGTGTGAACGTGCTCACAAGCAGTGTAACTTGCAAAATGCTATGGTATGGCTCACTGCGTCACTCTTTCTTTTCTTTCTTCCTTTTTTTTTTTTTTCAGCTAATTGCAAACACATTTCTAACCTGTGTGTATGTACATTTACCTTCATTCCCTGCCCATGCCCCTGCTCCCTCTCACCCTCGTCCGCTCTGTGTCCCATGTTCCCTTTGTGCCCCACGTCTCTCCTGGTGCCCCACTTCCCCTCTGTGCCCCCCCCCCCCCACCAACCTCTCTGTGCCCCCCCCCCCCACCAACCTCTCTGTGCCCCCCCCCCCCCACCAAGCCCTCTGTGCCCCCCCCACCCCTCTCTCACTGTGCCCCCCTCCCCTGCCTCCTCAGTGGTTCCTCCCCTTCCCTGTGTCATGCCCTTCTCTGTGTACCCTACTGGCCCTCTAGACCTCTGTAGTGTGCCCCTTATGTTCCCTCCTTGTGCATTTCACACTCCTCACCTCCTTTGCATGTTACTCCACACCTTCCCTTTTTTCTCATTTCTGTTTTCACTCCAGTTTTCTTGTGTTAAAACCCTTTAGATACCATCTCCCCACCTCCCCTCCTTCTTGTGAGTACCACCGTCTTCAGTCTTCATTTTGTCACTGCCCCCATCCCAGACTATGTTCCCACCTTCTCATTGCCTTGTACACCTTCCACTCCTTAGTTGCCACAGACCATTTATTTGCCTCTTCCTGTCAGCCTCAGTGTTTGTGTGTAACTGACAGTAGAAAAATACGTAATGAGCAAAGATGAATCAAATGGAAAGATAAAAAAGGTCCATCAAAGCAGAAGGTGAAAAAATTGATGGATGTGGTGGACTGAGATGATCGTGGCCGAATCTGGTGGTGGAGTGAGCAGTGGATGGATTGTAAATGAGGGGGAATAGCAAGTGGTTCTTCAGTAAGTCTGCTGCTGATGCTTTCCCCTATCCCTCTGAAAGTGAACTAGTGTGATACCTCTATTGAGGTAACTGCTGAGATGACATTGATTTCTAAACTATCTTCCTTCCACAAACATCATGTGCATAATTAAATGTAAAATGTGGGTATTATAAGTAAGAAGCAGATCATGTCTCTATCTTTTGTTATTTCAATTTCAGGCTTTTTAGGTATTGGAATCTTCATGACCAGCCAGATTTCAGTGCTAGAAATCCTCAGCTTTCATATATGGCAGATAGAAAGCGATATCGTTTCAATTCCAAATTAGCTGATTTGGATTTCTATCCTGTAGATGCAAATTGGTGGTCAGAGAAGGTGAGCAAAGTAAAAGTATTCTTCAACCTTTAATTTTTGTTGATGAAATAAATGGTGATGACTGATCGAGATGACATATGATAGCATATTACACATATAATGTGATGCGATATTGGAATTCTGCTGTTTCCCCCATCACTCATTCAGATCACACAGTGTTTTAACAACAGTCAAATTTTATATGAGTTGCAGTTGTTGTTTCTGGTTTATGCCTTTTTATATCATTTAGCAAGATTTATGGACTTATGATTAAAGCACAGCAGGCAAATTTTGTTACAGGATATTTGATTTTGTTGCAGATACACAATACATCATATTATTTTTTATAGCACTGACCTATTCAGCAGAATAATTCATTTCTCAGTGAGCTTATCTTTTCTGTTCCCATAACCAGGCAGTTATCATCGCAAGGCACTCAGGTGCTGTGAGTGTGTGTTCAGTGAGATCACTTAATAATCTACTTGGAGAATCACCAGAGTTCCTAGCTGGACCTCCCCAGGTCTCGGCTCTGTGTAATGACCGTGGTTTCTTGGGACTTGAATGTGAGATGATTCTTACTTCAAAGAAATTAAGAGATGATGATGATGGAGTGGGATCTGTGGACACAGTAAGTCAAATTTTATATATTTTACTATGATTTGGCATGAGAGCTATGCTAGCAAATGAAAGAAGTACCAATTATCATTTTTGTGTCTTTGTTGTTCCCATGGACACCAGAATTGTTCTCAAATTGTGATGGATTATTTATGACAAATTTCAGTTGCAAATGTATATAATGTGATGGTGCAGTTTGAATCCAGCTTTTGAATACTTACTTATACAACAAAAAATTTGGAACAATCCACCCTACTCATATATTGCATTACAGAATTGAATAACCTGTTTTCCAGTAAGAGGGAAAAAATTTGAAGAGAACCAAATTTTAATTCACTTGAAAACAATATCTTCAGTTTCTACTCTTGCTGTCTTTCTAACCAGATTAATAACAACACTTGCCATCCACAAGAAATACCAACTCCGCTTGATGTATGTTATATGGAAGATGGTTAATATTGTAAGGGGAACTGGTGGAGATGGGTTGGGGGGATGTCATGCAGCACCAATTAATCAGCTTGTAATTCCAAACACTTAATGATGGCACCCCACTATAGCTCAGTACAGGAAGCAGCAGCTTGGCAAAGGGTTTTAGCGGCCTCTCGAGTGTTGTCACCCTGCAATGTCGACAGGGCACAGTGTCGGCTAGGCAGTGGCCCGTGGAACAACGGCTTCCATCATTAGTGACTCTGGCTCTGGGCAACCTCAGCTAACTGCGGCCATGTACATTATGGCCTGGCTTGTGCACCCTGCATTGTCCAGAATGCGGCAGGCCAGTGATGTAACAGCAATGAACCACTGCCCCCCCTCCTGCGGCAGTCGATGGCTGGGAAGCTTCTTCCTAGGGCCGGTGCTAACCCACTGTGGCGGCTGCTCCAGGTTCCACAGTCATATTGTGGCCCGTGAACAGCATTATAGATGAATCTTCGTGGCAGATTAAAACTGTGTGCCGGACTGAGGCTCGAACTCGGGACCTTTGCCTTTCGCGGGCAAGTGCTCTACCAACTGAGCTACCCAAGCACAACTCACACCCCGTCCTCACAGCTTTACTTCTGCCAGTACATCGTCTCCTACCTTCCAAACTATACAGAAGCTCTCCTGCGAACCAGTTGCAGAGAGAACATCTCTTTCTGGAAACATCCCCCAGGCTGTGGCTAAGCCATGACTCTGCAATATCCTTTCTTTAAGAAGTGCTAGTTCTGCAAGGTTTGCAGGAGAGCTTCTGTAAAGTTTGGAAGGTAGGAGACGAGGTACTGGCAGAAGTACAGCTGTGAGGACCGGGCATGAGTCGTTCTTGGGTAGCTCAGTTGGTAGAGCACTTGCCCGCGAAAGGCAAAGTTTCCGAGTTCGAGTCTCGGTCCGGCACACAGTTTTAATCTGCCAGGAAGTTTCATTTCAGCGCACACTCCGCTGCAGAGTGAAAATCTCATTCAGGAGATTGAAGAATTACTAGCAGGATTCAGTTTTTTCCCCAAAAACAAAACATTTACAGTAGAATATAAGATCACAAAAGCATAAATTTCTTGGATCTTAAAATCACCAGCCACCAACAAAACCAGCATACACAGAGAACATGCATGCACAGACATAACACTGGACAACTGATAGTGCCATCCCACCACACAGAAACATGCTTCATTTAGGTCCACGCTACACAGAATACACTGTCTTTGTGTAGAATAAAACAGCTTCAGGAATGAGATAGATACAACAAAGCACATTGCCATAAGCAATGGCTACACAGCCAAAACGATTGACAATTCAAACAGTTACACAAATGGCCACACTGTGAAATAAGAGAGAGTATATGCCAGTATCCCATACCCGGGTCCCCTATCACAAAAAATAGCTGACCTTTAAAAAAACAAGCAAATGTAACTGTTGTGCTCTCAACTAACACTAAGTTAGGGAACTTACTTGTCCATGCTATAAAATAAAATAAACATACATGAAACAACAATAGAATGGACAAAGTATTATGCCCCAGTTGTTCTGCCTACTATGTAGGGAAAACAGGCAGAAATTTCAAGACCCATTTTCAAAAACATGTAAATGTTTTGATGCTCAATTACTTTAAAAAATTAGTTATTGCACAATGTATGTTGGAAACAAAACATGTCATTAGCCGACTAGAGAACAATTTGGTAGTACTTCATAATGAAGCTAATGGTAAGACCGTAAATCTGTTAGAACAACTGGAGATATACCTCCACAAATTAAAATAAAAAAATAGCATATATCCAGAATGAGATTTTCACTCTGCAGCGGAGTGTGCGCTGATATGAAACTTCCTGGCAGATTAAAACTGTGTGCTGGACCGAGACTCAAACTCGGGACCTTTGCCTTTCGCGGGCAAGTGCTCTACCAACTGAGCTACCCAAGCATGACTCACGCCCCATCCTCACATCTTTACTTCTGCCAATATCTCGTCTCCTACCTTCCAAACTTCACAGAAGCTCTCCTGCGAGCCCTGCAGAACTAGCACTCCTGAAAGAAAGGATATTGAAGAGACATGCCTTAGCCACAACTTGGGGGATGTTTCCAGAATGAGATTTTCACTCTGCAGCCGAGTCTGCGCTGAAAAGTTTGGAAGGTAGGAGACGAGATACTCACAGAAGTAAAGCTGTGAGGATGGGGCGTGAGTCGTGCTTGGGTAGCTCAGTTAGTAGAGACCATTTCCCCTCGAAAGGCAAAGGTCCCGAGTTCGTGTCTCGGTCCGGCACACAGTTTTAATCTGCCAGGAAGCCTCAATCTTCTCTTTTTTTCATCAAATAGGTGCAACATATCTCTAGTAACATTCTCTGGGAATGTGGGTCTCACAGGAGGCGTGCCAGAGATAAATCCCTGCAGTCGCACTATCCTCTGTGTCCTCGGTGGCTAAGAGGGTCTGCCAGGAAGTTTGTCAGCATCTATGTTAAATGAACTAAAAGATTTTGCAAGCCGCAGTTATTTAAGTAATTTTAAAGACCTATCCAAAGTTATTCCTTGCATATGTGAATTGTCGAACAATTAGATCTCTGGCAATATGAATAAATTCGTCTTTGATCACACCATGCACAAAAAATCTGAAGTGTTTATAAACATGTGTATGCAAATGTGACTCTTGAGTGAAGTGTTCTGTATGAACAGGATGGAGAAAATCTGTGATGGTCTCAAAAAGTTAAAAACACTTTTCTTGGGTTACGTAGTAAGTTCCCATTGTTAATTTTTCCCACTATTTCGCACATATTTTCCACGTTTGACTTAAGAAATTCATAACCTAACATCAAACCCCTTATGACAGTAATATGCATTTCATCTCATTCCATTCAAGAGAAAGAATAAAGCATGTATTAAGACAAATAACACCTGATGATGAGCCTACAGGGTCTGAAATGCAGTGTGTTTCTAATGAAACACGAAAAGTTGTGACCGAAGGCTTTTTTTTTATTCATACTGCCAGTGTATTGAGTACAGTCATGTTTGAAGCTGCAAAATATGGATAAAATTAAACATAATTTTTGTAGCTTTTTAGTGTTGATTTTTCTTGTGTTTGCTGTATGTTTGAAGTTCTCCTGCCTACTGTTTTGACACCATTTTCATTGCTTAATTGTTCTCATTTACTTAAGAAGCCCTCTTATTCTAAAATTTCAGACCCAATATAGTTTTTTCTAGGTTTACTGTCTTAAAATTTCTGTTTCATTTTGTTTAATGTGACTCATATTAGTATATGTTTTAACTTTCGTTTTATAAACAGTCTGTGTATAGTGGATATTTACAATTATTGTTTTAGGAGAGCAGTGATGATGAAGAAGAAAGTTCACTCTTGAGTAAATCTGCATATATTTTACGTTCTGGTGTGTATATGATAACAGACATTGAAAGATTCCAACCAAGAAGGAAAAAACCGAAATTGCTGTATAGAACATACAGGCTTTTAGGTCTGAAAAGTACCACACCAGAAGAACTTTATGCTAGAAAGGTATTACGAAAGTTATAGATGAAATAAGAATACAAAAATTTTTAAGTATTAATTTTTTTAAATTATATTTAATCATTTATATAAATTTTCAGTTCTTCTGCTTGTTGAGTATTCTGTAGTTTTTACTAATTTGTATGGTTTGTTCATTACTAGTATAACTCATTATAACCACAATTTGTGAAGAACTTACTGAACATAACAAATCTATACAAGACAAATCTCATAATCCTCCAAGTGACTGTTACATGTGATACTTTTTTATCTGGTATCTTCATTAAAGTACTAGGAGAGACACAGGAAATAAATCAATTGTATTATTATTGAACTGGAGTTACTATTTTGTTTCTTCTAACTGCTTTTGTGTTCTCGTGTTTTACATATGTAATCTGCTAACATTTACTGTCATAAACATCTGTAACATGTATGCAGTAATCATACAAGGGTAAATGTGAGAATTTTATTAGTTAATGTCTGCTGTACAAGCAATTTTTGGATTTGCTCTTTAAATTGGACCTTTATATTCACTATGGAAGAGATAACTAACAGTGTTAGTGTAATCCTGGTACCACAAGAAAATCACAAGGTGTAGTCACTTATTGTCTTACAATGGAGAATATAAATGTAGAGCATCAATTCACAGTACATTGCATTGATGGAGTCTTATTATGAAACATTTATGATGTTGTTTGTCTCTGGTGTACATAATACTGAGCACGCATCTTAATAGCAACATGAGTAGCATATATAGGATTAAGTGTGTATTGAAAATTGTATTTTTGGCTTAAATGATTGTAATATGATTGTAACAAGAGCTCTGCTGTTCTGTTCAGCATAGTTCTGTTATGCACTTGCTCTGCCAGCTGTAACACTTTCCACACTCTCATTTATCTGGTAAAAGCCACATTCTGAGGCTGAAAGCTGGAGAAGTTTGTATTCGGTCATATTGCAGAGAGACTATGCGTCTATATATTGTGTACCTCTGCAGGGAGGAAACATAGCACAGCATTAAATTCTTGGGGAAGCTGCACATTAAGAAAGCTATTCCATTACATTCTTTAGCCTTCCATCTGTTTTGCTATGCTAACACTATCCTACAGTTTTCTGTGGTAAGCCATTAATGGACAGTATTATGTTGGGCAGACAATTGGATTGAATATAAGATATGTCTGTGATTATGTTATCCAGAAAAATTGGAAGTAGCTGAACAGACATTGGAAAATGTGCCAGAAATAAGATTCAAAGACACTTCTGTCAGCAAGATTGCCAACAGTTTCTGGGAGAGTATAATTAAAGAAAATATAGATATAAAAAATCTGATACCACCAATAAAGATAAAATTTCATCAATAAAGATGGTGTTTTGCAACTGAGTACAGCATGAAACTTGGCCATCTAGAGATTAAAGTGGATGTGGCTGGTGCAAGTCAAAAACCTTCCCTTGTACAGTAATGAAATGAGCAATGGTGACATCATAGCCTATACCATATGGCTGTATAAGAATGAGGGCAGTAACCATATTGTAAACAGTGCCCAAGAAGCAGTGTGCCTAAAGGTTGTAGATATGTAACCATGTGACTATGTTGGAAAAAACTAAATGGAACTACAAATATGTAAGGAACTTGTTCAAAATTAATATATTTTTTTGTAATTTTTTGGTGAGTTTTATATTCACTCTCATGCAAAAGTCAAAAGATGTTAATTCTCACAGTGACATTAGGAACCTAATTATCATCACCGTCTTTGATAAAACACCTTATTCCTAGCTGTAGATTAATTATGGTTAGCTTCCAGTAACTCGTCTCTGTAAATTCATTACAAACATCCATCCTAGGTTTTCCCCATGAGAGCAAATAAAAACTCTCAGTGACCAAAACTGAGGTGAATCCATGAATGAACAGGTATGATTTGATGTGCGTATTTTCATTAAAAATAACTACAGAAGCTACCATCTCCTGGTATATGCTATCAGTGGGTGCAATTTACTGAGAAGGCTGTCTCAGCTAATTCATGACCCCAGGATGAGATTTTCACTCTGCAGCGGAGTGTGCGCTGATATGAAACTTCCTGGCAGATTAAAACTGTGTGCCCGACCGAGACTCGAACTTGGGACCTTTGCCTTTCGCGGGCAAGTGCTCTACCATCTGAGCTACCCAAACATGACTCACGCCCGGTCCTCACAGCTTTACTTGTGCCAGTATCTCGTCTCCTACCTTCCAAGCTTTAAACCTGACAGCAGTCATGGCTGTTCTGCAATTGCAGGAGCTCACTGGATGAGAAAAAAATGGATACATTTTGGTTGACCTGAGAAACTGTAGAGCAAGTCACACCATAATCTTCTTCTGCTTGGGCCTTCCTAGATGGAAGCCCATACCATGGCGGTCTGAGGAAGCAGCAGCTGCCATTACAGAATGTAGAAGAGCATTTTGAAGCTGTACATACAACACTTAAATGAACTACTTAATATCATTTAAATGACTGGGTGAAAGCACATTTTTTAATTAAAAATGAGAGTACACACCTGATCTTCTCATGCATAAAAATAAACTCTGCTGCATTTGTGGCCATTGGCTGCATACAGAAATCTCTGATAATGGAGACATTGGCACCAGTCCCCTGAATATAATGAAACATCTAACAGCACATCTTGCAGAAATGCCTGCATTGAGCAGCCAGTGCACTACCTTCACAGATCATCAATGCCTGGCAAAATTCAGCACTTCATGCTTGTCCTTACACCTAGAAACTTATGTCCTTTTTAATTAATAGGGACTCAATAGCCCTTCAGATTTGTGTCAGAATACTCCCCCATGATCCAACACAATGCACAATCAATAATTTTATTTCCAATTCTTCCATTGGTCCATGTTTGTGTAGAAAACAACAATATGGGACTGTGCATACACCTTGATGCAAAGCACTTTTGTTATTTATTTATTCCCAAGCTAGTTTCAGCAATAATATCGCCATCACCAGTGGTTTCTTTGATTCTAAAACATGCAAAAATAGCATCCTTTATAAACAATGTAAAACATTATTACATGTGTGCTGTTTGGTTCCAGATATTGTTTTTTTGTCAATAATTTCATGATACCTTATTTACTATATAGCACAGCATGTTTTTTATTGTCTGTTTCCTCTGTATTTTCTGTGTTTTTGCCCTTGGCATACATCATATCATGGGTGTCTGTTAGTAAACAAATACAAAACTGTGAACTTATGTATGTCAGCATTATACACCATCAAATGCAATAAGTAAAAATAATAACTTAGTGGTTTTTAATTGAATATTGCAAGAAGAATTTCCATCATAATGCCCATCTTAAAACTGGGAAATATGCATATACAGAAATAACTGCAGTCCAATTTGTCCAACAGCCAGTGTCTGTAAATTGTTTGAAAGGATGGGCAACTTTGTTGGTGCCTGGATTCTAAAAAATCTTGTTTTAAATTCCAACATGGTTTCTGAGACACCCTGCCCACCAATGATCATATTCTGATCCTTGAATCTGCAGTCCATGACAAATATGCTGACTGCTAACACCTGCTTTCTGCATTCTTTGACTTTCAAAAGGTGCAAAATACAACATGCCATTAGTAAATTTTATTTACATTACATAAAGTTTTTTTTCCCGGCTGCCAGCCAGTTTTGAAAGAGAACTATTTATAAAGAGAACTCTTTATCAGTTGGACCGTCTTTATATAGTTAAGGATCACCGGCCATTGACCTCCTCCTTCTGTGCTGGATGCACAGGTATTGCCCGAACTCTTACGGGTCTCGGTAAGATTGTCTGCCACGAGTAATAAGTGTAGTGGGCACGGGCACTACGAATGTAGTGTGTGGACATTAAGTTGGGAATGTGGGTTTCATGGGGAGCATGCAAGGGATAAATCCCTACAGTTGCACTGTCCTTTGTGCCCTCAGTGGCTCAAATGGATAGAGCATCTGCCATGTAAGCAGGAGATCCTGGGTTCGAGTACCAGTCGCGGCACACATTTTCAACTGTCCCCGTTGATGTATATCAACACCTAGCGACAGCTTAGGGTCTTGATTTCATTATCATTTCATTTTGAGTCCAAGTGTGAACATTTCCTAGATGTCAATACATTCAAGAGAATGGGGTTTTGCAGGTAGCAGAATATCCTCCTTGCGATAGCAATATTATAACTTCTGTGGAGTCTATAGCACTATACATTGATGATTTCTGCTTATGTTACACCTGTACACTATAACACGTTGTGGAGTGTCAACTTCAGAGAACTATATAAAAGACATATGACTGGAACCAGAATAATGGGTATTATTTCTCACCAGCAAAATCTCATGCCTTACAGACTCAGATCAGCACATCCCCACACTGAACTTGACTTAGATCAGCTGCTACAGGTTGTTGAACAGTCCTGCCTTTTTTAGGTCTGCTAATTGACAACCAACCAAATTGGTTATCTCATCTATGCCAACTAAAGGCTAACCGTATGAAAAAAAACCTCTCTTGCATTATGAATGTGTCACTTGTTATTAAACAGCACCATCCATAATTCAGTTATTAGACCATGTACACCATAGTGAAATAAAACTAGAAACAAAAACCTTTTTGCACAAATCCATTCAATTCTCATTGCAGGACTGGATGTCCCACCTTTGAGAGTCAGGTGCCAGCAACTCCTGATCAAGTACATGGTCACAGTCAAACAGAGATGTAAATATCATTAGTACTCTACCATGTTACAAAATCAGAAGATCCTACTGCTCATCAATCCTCCCTGAACAGGCAGCCCATCTGAGCTGTGGCCTGAGGACATTTGTAGGGAATTTATATTTTCCACTTGCTTATATACTTAAAAGTAAGTCTTGAGCTTCCTACTGGTGTATCCCCCACCATGTAGTATGTGTGGACGTGCTTTACAGTCCCAAGGAAAACACTGTTCTCACCATTTACCAACAAACTCTGCTCGGTACTTAACAATTATCCACATTTTTTGAGTTGTATACACAGACTGCTCCAACGTCAATGATGTTCTTTATTGCTACGTCGATAGAACAATACTACTCATAAAACTTATTGGTCTCCAGTGACTATAATCTGTTATTTGAATTTAGAGAGCTGGAAACTCCGTAGTTTTCTTTCGGAAACTGGCCACCTCATTGTGGCAAGTGACAAATACACTGACAGGCTGTCTAAGGAGGCAAGCACAATGGCTACTTTAGATCTGGGCATCCCAGAGACCAATCTAAGGACACATCTGTGGCACTGAATTATGATGGTCTGGCGGAAAGGAATGGCAAACTACCGCTTATTCCTGAACGTGCAAGCAATTCAAGAGACTGCTAAGTAATTTCAAATTTCGTTCTGAGCCTCTCGAAAAGAAGCCACAATCATATGTCTCTTATACCTCAGCCACACCAACCCATTTTAATATTCCCAAGGGGGCTCACAACTCTTGTGTGAGTGTGTGTTAGGCTACCACGGGGCCCCAGCCTTTGCAGTAATACTTACACTATCCCTTTTCCCCTCTGGCTCTCCATCAGATGGTTTTCTTGGTGCCAAACTTGTTTCGACCTGGTTCATGATTGGAAATCTGGTTACTTTTCTGGCATTTTCTACAACTTTTCATTGAATGAATTTATGGTCCCCATTGTTGGGTTTGGCCTGCCACCAATTTTCAGAATTCTCAGAAGTGTGGATTGTGCAGGGAAGGTTTGCTCAATGTGGTGTATGCACCACCTCTGTGCCATTCCATTTTTGCACCCTTTTGTTTAATAAGATAATACACCCAAAATCCAGCGTGGTAGCCACTCTGTTGAGGAGGAGGGGGGGGGGGGGGGGGGGGGGATTGTCAAGTACCTGCAGGATTGTAGTCCCTGACCACACAGGGATTGTAGTGTTGGTGTCCGAGCTGGAAAAATCCCCATGTATACCAAGGAGTATGTGCCCATTGTAACTGGTGCACAGGGACTCCGAGCAGTGGATTACTGGTCAGCTAGCTATGCTGTAGGAGGAATATAGGGCTAAGTGGCAAGCAGGCAAATAGTCCCTCCAATACTTAGTTTGCAGAAGGACTGATTGAGATTCCTTCTTGGCTACAAAGCACTTCTTCTTTGTGGAGAACTTAGAAGACAAGTTTGGGGAAGTGGCAGCCATCTCTAAAACAAAAAGTGGCTCAGTTTTGATCAAAACAGCATCTCCTGCTCAGTCAGGGACACTGCTCGCTTGTAACGTGCTTGATGGCATACCAGTGACTGTCACTCCCCACTCCCCAGAATAGCCCTAATATGGTTCAGGCCATCATTTTCCACTGAGACATGCTCTTTGAATCTGATGGTAAGCTACACACCAGCTTGGAGTGATGGATTGTACACTTTGTCCATCAGGGGCATAGGGGGCCAAAAGATAATTGCGTCGCTACCAGTCCCTTAATCTTGGTTGTTTGCCTGAAAAGGTCAAGGCGATGCTATACTGATGCAATGTGAAACCATATGTCCCATCCCTCTTGTCCCCACTGCCTCCCTCCCATACGGTGCTTGAAGGGTCTGAAATTTGTGCATATGTCTTCACTTTGAAATCCTAGCACTATCTGTAAAGATTGTGGATGAGTGCTGC
This sequence comes from Schistocerca gregaria, assembly GCF_023897955.1. Classification (NCBI taxonomy): domain Eukaryota; kingdom Metazoa; phylum Arthropoda; class Insecta; order Orthoptera; family Acrididae; genus Schistocerca; species Schistocerca gregaria. Next base: position 521,362,590 of record NC_064924.1, read on the forward strand.
ATGTGAACATTCTTGTGCCCTTCTACCCGTCTGTGTCAATCGTGGAAAGCACCGTTCTCTATGCTCAGCAGATTTCATTGTTTTCCAGAGAGAAAAGAAACTACAAGAATCTGGACAAACTAACTTACCAAGAGGCCAAGACGAATAAAAGCAATTGCACGTGGCATGTAAAACAGCATTGTGAGCTACAGCTGCAATCACATTGTCCCCTTCGGCGATGTTACTCTTGCCTGTTACACGTCCTATGATAGGCCCTCAGGGCAGCTTGACTATGCCTGGTTGGGGGCTCCCTTCTTGCTGCTTGCCCCCCACACCTACTTTAGAAACAATGGCTTTCCACCCACCAGGTACATTGGTTCCTGTCTCCCAGTGGGTGACAAATCACCTTCCTGTGGCTCCTCTCACCAGGTGGGGGTCCCTCAGCCCAGTGGCTGAAGGTGCCACAGGTTGTTGGTTGCAGGGCTTTGTGATCATAGTCTTCACCTGAAACTAATTCAGAGAAGCCCTCACAATCATCGAAATCCTTTAAGGAGAGGAAATATAAGAAAAAGTCCTCCAAGAAGGAGGATATCTCAGTGGCCCCCTTGCCAGCAGATCATGCCCATTTCATTCCTGTGGCCAAGATGGAGATTCTTTCAACTCCTGAGGCAGTGACTCGCACCATAAGACTGAACCTGGAACCTATGTGTATTGATGCCATAACCCCTCACCCTGTGGCAGCAGGTGACTCTAGGGCATAACTTGCTTCTGTGGTTCCTTCATGGCCTCACAGTACACTGACAAATTACTCTCTAGTGGAATTGTGGTTTTTTCCACCACCTGGCTGAGCTACATCTTCTTTTAAGTACTTCCCCCGCCTTCTACATTGACCTTCAGGAGACTTGGCTTCCAGAATAGTGGACCCAAGCCATTCATGGGTACTGGGTATATTATAAGGATCATGCTATCTGTGACGGTGTTGGGTGGAGTTTGCACTTATATTCTGGGCACCCTATATTGAAGTTGTGTCTCTTAATACACCTTTGGAGGCTATGGCTGTTTGGATAAGGGCATTTCAGGGTATTAACATCTGCAATGTTTACTTTCCTCCCAATGGTGAAGTGTTGCAGGACGTATTGTTTGCATTGGTTTCTCAGCACCTCCCACTTTTTTAAATCTTGGATGATATCAGTGTCCATAAGCCTTTGTGGGGTGGAACCGCAATTGCTGCCTGTGGTAAAGATCTTGATCTCAGAAACTCACTGGCGCAATTTGACCTTTGCCTCTTTAATGTTTATACCCCCACACACTTCATTGTAGCACACGGAACTTTCTCAGCCATTGACCTTTCCATTTGCAGATCTGGTCTTCTCCCATCCACCCACTGGAGAGTCCATGATGACCTGTGTTGTAGTGACCACTTCCTGGGTCTTCCAGTCCCTCCCTGAGTGTCGTTCTTTTGTTGCCTCTCAACAGTGTTGTCTGGGCTGCTTTTGCCTGTGCTGTCGCCCTTAGCTCCCTGCTGTGAGAATACATTGACAAGGCAGTCCAGAATACAACTACAGCCATTCTTTTGGCAGATGATTTGGCAACCCCCTGTTCCTCAGGCCCACGCTGACAGAAGACAGTACCTTGGTGGTCATCAGAAGTCACAGAGGCCATTCAAGATTGTAGGCAGACTGTCCACACTCATAAGCGCTGTCCATCAATGGAGCACCTTATTGTCTTTAAACAGCTCCATGCACAGGTCCGCAACCTAATAAATCGTTGGAAACAAGGATGCTGCAAGTGATATGTTTCAACTATTTGACTGCGTAATTCTCCTTCGCAGATTTGGGCAAAGATCAGACATGTCTATGGATACCAGACACCTGTAGGTGTACCCTGTGTTACCTTAAATGGCGCTGTCTATGCTGACCCAGATTCGGCCACTGAACATTTTACTCTGCACTATACCCGAGCATCTGCATCTGAGGCTGTTTTTCATGTCCTAAAACAGCAGGTGGAGGGAAAGCCGTTATCTTGTGCTGTATGCCACCTGGAGCAATATAATAGTCCATTCAGCAAACAGTAATTGGTCAGTCCCATAGTCTAGTGCCGTGATACGGCCCCAAGGCCAGACCTCATCCACAACCAAATGATCCAGCACCTACCATTGCATTGTCAGTGTCATATGCTTCTCATCTTTTAACTGCAGCTAGAGCAAGGGCAAGTTTCTATCATGATGGCAAGAAAGCATCATTGTCACAGTGCTCAAACTGGACAAGCACCCTTTAGAGATGGACAGGTATCACCCAATTAGTCTTAGCAATGTTCTCTGTAAGATGCTTGAACACATGGTGAACCAGCACCTGTGTTGGCTGTTTGAGTCTGGCTTCATCCCTGGGTGGTTTTTTCCAAGGCCATTCTAATCTGGTTTATTTGAAGTTTGCCATCCAAACAGCGTTTGCTGGATGTCAACATCTTATAGCTGCCTTCTTTGACCTGCAAAAGCTAATGACACCACATGGCGGCACCACATCTGTGCTACCTTACATGAGTGGGGTCTCTGGGGTTTGCTCCCAATTTTTATCCAGACCTTCCTGTCGCATTGTACTTTCCAGGTTCGAGTTGGTACTTCCCACAGTGCCCCCCTCCCCCCCCCCCCCCCTTCTTATGCAAGAGAATGGGGTCCCACAAGGTTTTGTACTGAGTGTTTCTGTCTTTCTAGTAATTGTCAATGGTATAACAACAGCTGTGGGGTCCTCAGTATCACCCTCCTTGTAACTGACGATTTTTGCCTCTAGTATTGATCTAGCGTGGGTGTTACTGAACATCAGCTATAAGCTGCCATGTGAAAGTTGCAGGTATGGCCCCTCAGCTGTGGCTTTCGGTTTTTAGCATTGTGCACTTCTGTCAACATTGTACTGCTCACCCATACTCGGACCTTTATTTCAATGACCAACTGCTCAATGTAGTGGAGACTTATCATCTTTTAGGACTGGTCTTCGATGCTCAGTTGCTGTGGAGTCCCCATATTTGCCAGCTTACGCAAAAGTGCTGGCTGCACCTTAATACATTTCGCTGCCTGAGTAACACCAGCTGGAGTGCGGGTCACTCTACCTGTTTGAAAGTTAACAAAGCTCTGATATGATCCCATCTTGATTATGGGGGTGTGACATATTGTTGGGCACCGCCTTCAGAATTGTTGGTACTGGATCTGATACATCACTGCAGGGTTCGATTTGAGACAGGAGCCTTTCGTATTAGCCCTATGAACAGCTTACTCGTGGAGGCTGGGGCACCTTCATTGCATATCAGGTGCCATCAACAGCTTGTCAGTTAGGCTACCCACATTCACAGCTCCCCCAATCATCCAAACTACTGCCTCCTCTTTCCAAGCATGGAAATCCATCACCCACAATGGCGGCACAGATCAAGGATTTCGATCGGAATCCACATCCAGTCTATCCTCTCTAAACTCCAGTTGTTTCCTCTTCCACCTCTCCTCCGGCCCCACATGTTGCATCTCTCGTCCAGAATTCCATAAGGAGTGAAAGACTCGGTTCCTCCCGAGACTCTCTGTCCCCATTTTTCCCTATTTGTGGTGCAATCTGGAGTTCAGAAGTCATCTATACTGATGGTTTGCTGGTCTAATGGGCTCTGTTTATACCCAAATGGGGCAAACTGAACTGTGCTCCTTGCCAGATGGCTGTAGTGTTTCCACTGTGGGATTAATAGCCATCTCTTGTACTCTTGAGCATATCATTTCCTGCACCGGTGAGTGTGTTCTCATCTGCAGCGACTCCCTGAGCAGTTTGCAAGTGCTATCCTCACCACCCCTTTATCATTGCCATCTAGGATTCCCTGGACGCCCTTGAACAATGTGGACACTCAGTGACCTTCGTCTGGACCCATGGCCACATCGGGATCCTGTGAGGAATGAATTTACTGATAGCCTGGCCGAACCTGCTACCGGTAAATCGAATCTTGAGATCAATATTACAGAAACTGATCTCCAGTCAGTATTATGCAATCAAGTTTTAGGAATCTGGAATTTGGAACAGCTCACTCTTAAGTTCACCAAACAAACTACAGGTGGTAAAGGACTACGAATCTGTGGAGCTCCTTCATGCAGGTCGCTCGCTCAACTCTACTATCCTTTGCTGGCTCCATGTTGACCATACTTGGCTGACTTATGGTCACCAACTCTGTCACAAGGACCCCACGCCTCTGTCGTCATGATTCTCATTCAACGGTGGTCAACATTTTGCTAGAATGTCCCAACCTAGCTGCCCTGTGCTGGACTCTCAATCTCCCTTACTCACTATCCTTTGTGCTAGGAGATGATGCCTAAGTGCCTGACTATAGTTTTATGTTTTATTTATGATGGGGGGGGGGGGGGCTTTATCACTCTCTTTAAGGTAAATCCATTTAACCTTATCGGCCCATTGAGGGGTAGGCTGAGAACGCTGTTGCGTCCTCTGTCCAGACCAGATTGCAGCTGTCTGGGTTTGGTGGTCCAGCCCGGTCCTCACCCTACCTGCTCCTTTATTCTGCTTCCCTCCTCTTGCATGGTCTGTTAGACGTGTTCACCTTTTGTCTGTGCTTCTCTTGCCCTGTCAATGCTGCTAGTCTTTCCTAGACAATTTCTGGTGGTGTATCTCTAGTAAGTAGCAGGGACAGGTTGATGTATGTCCCCTCACTTCACTATGCTTTCTGGGACTTCCGGCTGCTCCCTAGATGGGACACCTTGCCTACCTTTCCTCTGATGTCTCACTTTCTCCTTTATGTCCCTTGTATTGCCTTCGTTGACCTTTCATATATATTGGAGGTTTTCTTCCCCTGCATTTTGCGTGGTTGGCTGTCTCTGGTCTACAGTCATGTAGACATGTCTGTTAGAGGAAAAAGGGCCTGTTGACCTAGCACTTTGGTCCCTTTAACCAACCAACGAACCATTTGAATAATCATGCATGTTAAAGCACTGTGTCCAGTTTGGGGAGTTGCACCAGCCTCGAATCAAATTCAGCAGACAGATTAATAATGACGGTGAGTGAGCTGGCCAGCCAGGATCTGGTTATTTGACCATTTCCCACATCCCACTAGGTGAATACGGGGCTGGTCCCCAAGTCCCACCTCAGTTATGCAATTCACAAACATTTGGAAAACTTTCGTTCACTTTCACGTAAATAATTCTACATAGACATTGTTGAGATACACAAATTATGTTCAGAGGGGCTACAGGGTGGCAATAGGAAGGGCATCTGGGCACCCCATAAATTAGCCATGCCAAATTCAGTGAATACCATGCTGACTGCACCGGTGTGGGACAAAGGCACAAAAAAGATGATGATATATCAGTCACACCAAACTTGCCCATGAGTTGGTCCCGTGATAAGTAGACACACCCCATTCTACCTGTGGAGGGGCCTTGATAATATTTCATATCCTTGTGGAGTGTGTTGCTCTAGCTGATCTGTTATGTAAACTGAATCAGCGTACGGTTTTACCTTCAGATACTTGCGGATAGTACAACAGCTGGTGACAGTTTTATTTCTTACGAGAAAATGGGCACTATAACAATATTTAATGATGCCTCCTTGTGCAGTGGTGCATGCTGTGTGTATAGGGGTGGGGGTGTGGTGGATGGGGGGAGGAAACTCTTCGCAGCACCTCTGGCCCAAGTGTGCCCAGCTACACTCCACCCCTGAACCAACAAACAAAGTAACTTTTTACCTATGGTAGCTTATAGATTTACTCCATGTGTTACCCCTTACACCAATCACACAAGCCACAAGAAAACTCCTCAATGAACATTACAGATGATATGGTGTTTGAGGGCGGGAGGGGGGGGGGATGTTTGTTTCTTGTCACAGGTGCTAGTCCTTGGAGCCATTTATCAGTGGCCATCTCTGCAGGAGCAAGCAGTTCTCTCTCTACTAACTAAAGTAACAGAGCAGTTGACGATGGCTACCATGTAGCAGGAACAATAACTCTGAGCACTGTCTCCTCATGTGGTGTCAGTAAATTAATTTTAGTGACATGTTGGTTATGACAACCAAAACAGGGCAGCACCAACATAAATCGAAGAAATTATGATTTAGGTTTTTACTGTTTATCATATATAAAGTAAAACTTCCTGAAGTTCCAGAATGATGCCTAAATTTCTTAAAAGTAACAGACATACCAATTTTTTGGAAACTCATCAACATCATTATTGTCCTAAAAGCAGCTCCTTCATGTTGAGATGCCCGCCCATGGGTCCGGGGATTAGAATAGGCCTGAGGTATTCCTGCCTGTCGTTTAGGTGACTAAAAGGAGTCTCACACATTTCGGCCTTTATGTGATGGTCCCCTGCCAGGTTTGACCTCCATCTTTCTAAGTTTTCCCAAAGAGCGAGCCAATTGCGGAAGGGCGCCCTACACGGTGCATCGTGTCCATTGTGCATTGAGATTTTTAGCCCACTTTCTCCTCGTCTCATTGCAGTCCCGCTCATTCTCTATCTCTTGGGTGAGGACCCCTTCCTGGGTGCGTTTTCCACCATGCATTATGTAATGTCGCGTTCTGTGATGATGATGATGATGATGACCGTGGACTTCTTAGCACCTCATATCCAGTCTGTTGTGGTGGGGCTACTTTTACCTGTTGGTTGTAGCCCCTTGACAAGGGATTGCTCTGCTGATGCCTGCGCCGTTAACTCCCGACGTATGCCATGGAGTAGATGCCCATGTCCCTGGGAAATCGGGACTCCCAGCAATGGTCATCCTGCCAGGTGGCCCTTACTGGGGCTGGATGGCACCCGTGGGGAGGGTCCCTGGTCGGAATGGGTGGCATCAGGGCAGATGACATGCCATGAAGCATAGTGCGTCATCTCTTGCAGGTGGCCCGCCGCGAGCAGTCTCTAAGTGGGCAAAGTCTAACTTCAATGCTAAGAAATATGACCCCAAATTGTACCCTTCCCTGTCCACACTACTGGAGGAGCGCCAGGCTAAGGATGGCAGTGGAGCTTATTCGTCCTGGTACCTCGTATGTATGAGAGCTGATGGGGAATCATTCATGTCCATGAAGCATCAGTTTTTTGTTGAGCATTTGGAGGGCAAGTTTGGGGAGGTGGAGGGCTTGTCCAAAATGTGCTTTGGGTCAGTCTTGATCAAAACAGTAACCTCTGCCCAGTCGCAGGCATTACTCGCTTGTGACAAGTTGGGGGGATGTTTCTGTTAGCATCGCACCCCATAAGAGCTTAAATATGGTCCAGGGTTTTATTTCCACAGGGACCTTCTGCTGTCTGACAAAGAGCTGCTAACCAATTTAGAGCACCGAGGTGTTCATTTCATCTGGCATGTCCATCGGGGCCCGAGGGATAATAAGGTTGCCACAGGTGCCTTAATCTTGGTGTTTGAGGGTGACACATTGCACTGACCCTTAACATAGACAAATGTAATGTGTTGGGAATACATAGAAAGAAGGATCCTTTATTGTATGATTATCAATAGTGGAACAAACACTGGTAGCAGTTACTTTTGTAAAATATCTGGGAGTATGCGTATGGAACGATTTGAAGTGGAATGATCATATAAAATTAATTGTTGGTAAGGCAGGTGCCAGGTTGAGATTCATTGGGAGAGTCCTTAGAAAATGTAGTCCATCAACAAAGTAGGTGGGTTACAAAACACATGTTCGGCCTATACTTGAGTATTGCTCATCAGTGTGGGATCCGTACCAGGTCAGGTTGACAGAGGAGATAGAGAAGATCCAACGAAGAGCGGCGCATTTTGTCACAGGGATATTTGGTAAGCATGATAGCGTTACGGAGATGTTTAGCAAACTCTTCAAAAGAGCCACTCACCATCGCGGTGTAGCTTACTGTCCATGTTTCGAGAGGGTGCATTTCTGGATGAGGTATTGAATGTATTGCTTCCCACTACTTATACCTCCCAAGGAGATCCCGGATGTAAAATTAGAGAGATTCAAGTGCGCATGGAGGTTTTCCGGCAGTTGTTCTTCCCACCATCCATATGTGAGTAGAACAGGAAAGGGAGGTAATGACAGTGGCACGTAAAGTGCGCTCCACCACACACCATTGGGTGGCTTGCAGAGTATAACTGTAGATGTAGAGGAGGTCAAAGTGATGGTATATCGCTGTGACGTCAAGCCATATATCCCTCTTCCAATGTGGTGCTTTAAGTACTGGAAGTTCGGCCATGTGTCTTCATGCTGTACTTTCAGCCTCACAAGTCTAGATTGTGGACATCCATCTCATCCCAATACTCCATGTGCCCTGCCTTGTCAACTGCAAGGGCATCATTCACCTTGCTCACCAACTGCAGGATTATGCAAAAAGAAAGGAAAATCATGGAATATAAGACCATGGACTGACTGACCTACTCTGAGGTTAAGACAGAATTTGAGCGCCTACATCCTGTAGCTCTGACCTCCTTTTAGGCTGCCGCTACAAGAACAGTTGTCGCTCCATCAGTTCCTCACATTCATGTTGCCTCTCAGAACCAGAAGACTACAACTGCCCCCTTGACAGTGGGGGTCACTTCCCTCCCTGTTTTTCCCGCACCACCTACTTTGGGAGCAACACTCCCAACTATTGGGGATAACAGTCCCCACTTCTGAGCCAGAGAAGCTGTAGGTATTCATCAGCTCCTCTCACTAGGAAGGGGTCCCTTGGGTCACTCCCTTCTCTAGTTTCTGCTAGTGGGAAAGATGCTACTCGCCAGTGGCTGAAGAGCCCAAAAGCAGCTGGTTGTAGGGCTTTCACGCTCCTGGAGACCGAATCAGTGAAGTCCTCCCAGCCAGTAAAACCCAAGGAGCAGTGAGAGAAATCCAAAAAGAAGGTCCTCAAGACCTAGGGAATTGTGGTGGCACCCACACTACCGCTACCTACAAGTTCTGTGTCTGCAGATGAGGTAGAGATTCTGGCTTCCGCTGAGGACCTAGATCTCGCCGGACCCTCAGACACAATGGATATAGACTGCTCAGCCAAAAAGTCGGTGGCAGCAGGTGACCCTGACGCATAAACCGCTTCATTGAATGTTCCATATCTTCCCAGTCTCAAGATGTCAACTTCCAGTGCAATTCCGGCGGTTTTTTCCACTGCCTGGCTGATCTACGGCAACTGTTAAGTTTTACTACTGCTTTCTGCATTGTCCTCCAGGAAACCTGGTTCCCGGCAATGCGGACCCCTACCCTCCGCGGCTATAAGGGATACTGCAGGAACCGTCGCGACAATAATCGAGTGTCAGGTGGAGTTTGCACCTAAACTCAGTCTGTAGTGAACCTGTGTTTCTTTCAACCCCTCTTGAAGCTGTGGCTGTCAGAATAAAGACGACGCAGGAAATAACTGTCCGCTATGTATATCTTCCTCCGGATGGTGCAGTACCCCTGAATTTATTAGCTGCACTGTTTGATCAACTCCCTAAACCTTTCCTACTTTTGGGAGATTGCCCATAACCCCTTGGGGGTTGGCACTGTACTTACTGGCCAAGGCAGAGATGTCGAAACTTTACTGTCTCAGTTTGACCTCTGCCTCTTAAATACTGGGGCCGCCACACATTTCAGTGCGGCTCATGGTAGTTACCCGGCCATTGATTTATCAATTTGCAGCCCAGGACTTCTCCCCTGTATCCCCTGTAGAGCACATGAAGACCTGTGTGGTAGTGACCACTTCCCCATCTTCCTGTCACTGCCCCGGTGTCAGGCCCATGGACGCCTGCCCAGATGGGCTTTAAACAAGGGGGACTGGGAAACTTAAACTTCTGGTGTCACCGTTGAATCTCTCCCACATGGGAACATTGATGTAATGGTTGAGCAGGTGACTACAACAATTGTTTTTGTGGCAGAAAACACTATCCCTTGCTCTTTAGGGTGCCCCTGGGGAAAGGAAGTCCGTTGGTGGTCACCGGAAGTCACTGAAGCAATTAAGGAGCATCGACGAGCTCTACAGTGGCATAAATGGCACCCTTACCTGGAGCACCTCATAACCTTTAAATGGCTCCGGGCCCGCATTCGTCAACTTATCAAACAATGAAAGCAGGAGTGTTGGGTGAGATATGTCTCGACCATTGGGTGCCATACGTCAGCTTTCAAAGTCTGGGTGAAGATCAAACGTGTATTCAGGTACCAGACCCGAACAGGTGTCCCCGGTGTTAACATAAATGGCGTGTTATCTACCGATGCAAACGCGATTGCCAAGCACTTTGCTGAGCAATATGCTTAAGCCTCTGCTCAACCAGCCTTTCACACTCTCAGATGGCGGCTGGAAGGGAAGGTCCTGTTGTTCACTACACGCCACAGTGAATCCTATAACGCCCCATTTACAGAGTAGGAGCTCCTCAGTGCCCTTGCACATTGCTCCGACACAGCTCCTGGGCCAGATCGGATCCACAGCCAGATGATAAAACATCTCTCATCTGACTACAAGCGACATCTCCTCGTCATCTTCAACCGGATCTGGTGCGATGGTGTCTTTCAATCGCAACAGTGGGAGAGCACCATCATTCTGCTGCTAAAACCCAGTAAAAGCCTACTTAAAACCTGCTTGATGTGGATAGCTATCAGCCCGTCAGCCTCACCAACATTCTTTGTAAACTGCTGGAAAGTTTGTTGTGTCTGCGGTTGGGTTGGGTCCTGGAGTTATGTGGCCCACTGGCTCCATGTCAGGGCGGTGGCTACTGCCAGGGTCACTCTACCAATGATAATCTTGTGTCCTTTGAGTCTGCCATCCGAACAGCCTTTTCCAGATCTGTTATCTGGTTGCCGTCTTTTTTGATTTACGAAAAGCATATGACACAACCTGCCATCGTCATATACGAGTGGGGTCTCCGAGGCCTGCTATCGATTTTTATCCAAAATTTCCTGTTGCTTCGTACTTCCCATGTCCAAGTTTGTGCCTCCCATAGTCCCCCTTCCCTCTCCTCTCTCACCGCACTCCCACCCCCTCCCCCTCCCCCTCCCCCACCACCTCCCCCTCCCCATATCCAGGAGAATGTCATCCCGCAGGGCTCTGTATTGAGTGTCTCTTTATTTTTAGTGGTCATTAATGGTCTAGCAGTGGCTGTAGGGCCGTCCGTCTCACCTTCTCTGTATCCAGATGACTTTTGTATTTCGCACTGCTCCACCAGTACTGGTGTTGCTGAGCAGCACCTACAGGGAGCCATCCAGAAGGTGCAGTCATGGGCTCTAGCCCACAGTTTCCAGTTTTAGGCCCCAGTGTTGTGTGTTGTGCACTTCTGCCGATGTCGTCCTGTTCATTGAAAACTAGAACTTTCCTTAATGACGATCCACTCACTGTAGTGTAGACATATAGATTCTTAGGACTGGTTTTTGATGCCCGATTGACTTGGCTTCCTTACCGTAGCCAGCTTAAGGCAGAAGTGCTGGCAGCACCCCAGTGTCGTCCGCTGCCTGAGCAACACCAACTGGTGTGCAGATCGCTCTATGCTGCTGCAGCTCTACAGAGCCCTTGTTCAGTACCGCCTTGACTATGGGGGTCTGGTTTATGGTTTGGCGGCGCCCTCAGAGTTGCATTTACTCGAGCCATTGTGCCACAGTGGCATTCGCCTAGCGACAGGAGCTTTTAGGACGAGTCTGGTGACCAGCGTCCTTGTGGAAGCCAGAGTCCCTCCATTGCAGGTTAGGCGTGCACAACTGCTGGCCAGTTATGTTGCACATGTCAGTAGTTCTCCTGCATATCCAAATCACGGTCTCCTTTTCCCACCAACAGTGGTTCATCTCCCACATCGGTGGCCCAGATCAGGTCTCCCAACTGCAGTTAGTGTCCGATCCCTTCTTTCCAAACTTAAGTCCTTGCCTGTACCACCTATACTTGAGGTCCATTCAAGTACACCTCCATGCTGTACACCTATGCTGCAGCTTTGCCTGGACCTTTCACAGGCCCTAAGGATTTGGTTAACCCTGCAGCTCTCCACTTCCACTTACTCTCGATTCTTCACATGTACTGAGGCCATGAAGTGGTTTAAACCAATGACTCGATGGCTGATGCAAACATCGGCTTGACGTTTGCTGATGGAGGACATATTGAGCAGCATTCCTTGCCTGATGGCTGCAGTGTTTCCACTGCCGAGCTGATGGCTTAATCTCGTGCTCTTGAGCACATCCGTTCATGCCCTGGGGAGTCGTTTCTCCTGTGTACTGACTCCTTGAGCAGCCTAGAAGCTATCAACCAGTGCTACCCTTGCCATTCTTTGGTAGTGACCATCCAGGAGTCCATCTATGCCCTGGAATGGTCTGTTCGTTCAGTGGTGTTTGTCTGGACCCCAGGTCACGTCGGAATCCCAGGCAATGAATTTGCTGACAGGCTGGCCAAAGAGACTATGCAGAAACCGCTTATGGAGGTTAGCTTCTCTGCAGCTGACCTGTTTTGTGTACTATGCCACAAGGTTTTGTGGCTTTGGGAGGCGAAGTGGCATAACCTCAGCATGTACAACAAACTGTGTGCCATTAAGGAGACTACAAATGTGTGGCAGTCCTCCATGCGGGCCTCTCGCAGGGACTCTGTGGTTCTCTGATGGCTCTGCATTGGCCACACTTGGGTGGCACACGGCTGCCTCCTGCGCCGTGATGACCCACCTCAGTGTTGGTGCGGCACCCGGCTGGCAGTGGCCCATATCTTGGTGAGCTGTCCTCCTTTTGCTGCCCCGTGATGGACTTTTCAGTTACCGGACTCATTGCCATTAATTTTAGCTGACAACGCGTCATTGGCTAATTTGGTTTACGTTTTATATGTGACGGTGGGTTTTATCATTCTATGTAAGTTTTAGCGCATGTCTTTTGTCTCTTTGTGCTCTCCACTCTAATGCTTTTAGGGTAGATGCTTTAATGTGTCGCAGAGTGGTTAGCTTTTCCTTTTTATTCTTGTGGTCGGCCAGCCACGGTCATCAGCTCTTTTGTTTTTACCTCTTCTTCCTGTCTCTTGCTTCTCTCTGTCGGTTTCATTTCCTGTTTTGTCCTTCTGTCGTTCTTGTGGTTCTTTCTTTCTCCTGTTATTGTGTTGTACATCTCCTTTCTTTTCTTCTTTCCCTTGTGTAATTATTTTACTGGGAATAAAGGACCAATGACCTCACAGTCTGGTCCTTCTCCCCCCCTCCCCTACTCCCCCCCTCCACTCCCTTTAAACCAAACATGATGTGATTTATGGAACGTGATGTTTTCATGAATAATTGAATGGAGAAAGTACTTTTGCAGACACAAAATTTGTACGTAAATAGTTTGATAAGTGATTTACAAAATTTATACATACATAGTTTAATAAGTGATTTAAGTTTATGAATGTCTCTTTGTCACTTGTCTAACTCAGTAAAATAAAAAAAGAAAATTATTCTGTGTTTGTCTCTGTCAATGATCAGGGCACAAATTCAAATTGGCAGAGGCTTTCTGCTCATTTTATTTGTCAAGTGTGATCTACTCCATAGTAAGCTGTGAGGTATCTTCAGACTTCTCAGTATATGTTTACTTGATGCAGGCAATTGCAATACTGAAGTATTCCCCTTGTGTCTTTATGTAACATTTTACAACACTAAATAAGCTGGTATCTCATGACCTCATATTGCATGTATGGCCATTTTTTATATTATTAAAACTTCTATGAAACTATAGTACCTTCCATTGTTTCAGTGCAACTCATTGCGTATTTTCAGGTGATGCAGAAGCTTGGCACTCCAGGAGTGTTCTACATGTGGTAATTAACACAATAAATGTGCCATGCTTATCTGTTTCTGTTTCAGGAGAGAACACAGATGAATGTTCCATATTTAGCATCACTGACCTCTATGTCAGATTGACAGCATGTTGTAAACATTGTGTATGTAGTAGCGTTATATCTTCTGCTATAGGAATAAGACATTTGAAGCCCTTTGGTGCAAATTCGTGTTAAGAAATTTGGGCTTTTCTGGAAATACTGTTAACTTGAGGTGTTGTATATTATATGAATTTTAAATTTATCATCATTTCGTGTATCTGTTGGCAGATCGACAATGAAGAATATGGGGAAGCACTTGCATTAGCCAAAGCATATAATTTGGACTGTGATCTTGTATACCAGAGGCAGTGGAGAAATAGTTCTGTTTCAATTGCCACAATTCATGATTACCTTGTAAGTTTCTTTCATTAATATTTACTTTGTTAAATTTGTAAGGACACAAATCTGATTTTTCTTGTAGCTGAAAATGTTGTGTCCAGAGACAGTTACTGTGTGTGTGTGTGTGTGTGTGTGTGTGTGTGTGTGTGTGTGTGTGTGTGTGTGTGTGTGTGTGTTCCTACTTTAGAAGATGACCTTTTGGCCAGAAGCCAAAATGTGTAGCAGTCTTTTTGTTGTGCATGCCTGCAACTCAACATCGCCTCTATAAGGTGAGGTGTCCTTTTGGTGACGATGGTCCTCAGGCACTTGATTACTCTTCATGCACAAGATATTAGTCACACATTCCAGAAGTTAATAATTAACATTAAAGTCTTATATAATGTTGTGACTGAGTGAGGTGATGCAGTGGTTGAAGCACTAGACTCTGATTCAGGAGTGCTTTTAAATCCCTGAAGGGCCATTTTGATTTAGTTTTTCTGTGGTTTCCCAAAACAAGCTGGTATTAATGCTCAGATAGTTTCTTTGAAAATTACATAGTCAATTTATTTATCCTGTCAGAGCTTGTACTCCATTTCTGATGACCTAGTTTGCAGAAGGATGTTTGTTGCTATATCATCACTACCAGATCAGACAGTCCCAAAAGTTTTATTTTTACTGTCAGTTCCAAATTATCTAGCAAATTTTCTAAAGGATTGAAATACTACTTAAACAAGAGTTTATAAGAATTTTATTATGGCATTGTGACTCAATGAAGTTTGTGGTTGTGCTAGGACAGGAACACCCATGTAGTACCCATAATGGAATTTTTTTTAAAGGGAAAGGCATAGGTAATTGGAAAATGAATTCAAAATTTTCATTCTCGTTCATCTGTGAAAGAACCCAATGCATAGCATGTAGAATGATCAAACACAGTCCAACTTCAATACCATCTGCATCACAATTAAAATGGAAACATTGGTCATACCAATGACACTTGAGTTGGTCAGCAGATCTGGCTAAACAACGCGTAAGCTGATGTAAGTAGTACGCCCTCCCCCCCTCCCCCCTTGCTCTCTCTGATACTGCTCTCTGATACTGCCTTAGGAGCCAATGAGCAATCAGAGCCAGCTGAAGCAAAGAGAGGGTACACTCATTTGACTGAGGTACAGTTAGTTAGCAGATCTGGTTAAATAGTGAGTAATTTGGAGCTTCTGACTAGTGTTCTCCCTTTGGTTAGCTGCAGTGCCGTTGTAAGAGATGATGTGGAAACAGATGAGGCAACCATTTGATGAAGATATGTCACTGTCTGTTTCAATATACTTTAAGTGTCATACAGGGTAGCAGCTACATTGAAGTTAATATAGATTCACAGATTCTTCGTACAAAAGTGCTTTGGCTAAGAATATTATTATTTTTCTAATCGGAAAATAAATATATTTTTTTAGATATTTCAAAATGGAGGTTGGATGTGGGCAGTTTTTTTTGTATTTTTCCTCATTAAAAAAAAAAAAAAAGATAAAAAGATTGGATGACCAAAACCAACTAGTGTGGGTGGTTTTATGGTGCACTTGTAATAATGACTTATCTCCATTGTCATTTAAAATGGTTCCACAAATATTATTTATAATGTTGGGGGCCATAAAATAAGATGATTTGAAGTACAGAAAGGAAAGCATGTAACAGTATAATTTAGCTTTCATAGTGCAGAAAATCCAATCTCACTCATGTCTATTAATTATTTACCTCATTTCCTTTGCTGATTATCTATAAATTTTCAAGATCTGCTATCTTTATTGTTGGACTTGAGTAATGGCACTGCTGCTATTATGTATCATTCATTACTGTGTCGTCCATATTTTGGATTTGATGTGACTATAGCCCAATGTCCTAAAGTGCTGTCATTACTGTTGGGTTGTCAAGATAATTTACATCACTGAATTTACTTCAGTAGTGAAGACTGGTTTATGAACAAGAAGGCAAACTACAGTTTCATAGGAAAATCTGAAACTGATAACAATATCATGTTAATAGAAGCAAATTATTTGAGTTACCTATGATTTGGTGGAGACAACACTATAATTTAAATGGTTGAAAACAGAATATTATTCTCTGTCAGTTAGTTTGTGCGATTTGAATGTTTTAAATGAATAATTCAGTATGTGTTGAGTCACCTAAACCTGACATTCATTTTGCTTAAGAGTACAGTGACATCCCTTTGAATGGTTACACGCTGGTAATTGCATTGGAATTCATTTTGCTTAAGAGTAAAATGACATCTCTTTGAATGGTTACACACTGGAAATTGCATTCTGTTATCTGTATATGGTGACATGTCACATTTTCTCATGTCACTAACTGTATTCTTTCCAAGATATTTCTTTTTCATACTAATACTGTATAATTTATTCTTTGTCTTAATTCACTCTTTCTCTTAATCATGCAAATTATCATTCTAATATAAATAATAAGGATATTTGAACTTCTAAAATACATGCATTGATGAAAAATTCTTGTTCAATGTTAGAGCAAGATAACCAAACGTTCGTGGGTACTTCGAGAATGTATAGAAAGAGTGCCCGAGAGCTTTGCAGCAGCAAGAGAACTTCTGGAATTTGGTCTTAAAGGAATAAATTTGGAAACAGTGGTGGCTGTGGGAGAAGGTATTTTTGATACATTCTGTTGTTGAAAATAATTTTTTACTCTCATTTTCCCAGAGTTAATTACTTTTATTACAGGAATTGATGGAGGCCATTTTATTCTGCAACATCCTGATCTGAATTATGATGATGATGATCTAGATTCAACAAAATCAGAAGAGAGGAATAATCATCTACTGCGGAAGGTAAAGCCAAATGCACAGTAACAGTTCCCTCAGAAATGTGCATATCCAGTAATGTTTAGAAATGTTCAAGGGGAATGCTGTTTGATTACAATAAAATGTACACAATACTGTACTAAGAATCTGCAGTTACGTCCACTGGAAGAAAATTATATTTAAGTGGAGCAAGCCAACTGGCATAATTGATTTTGTATAATGCCTGATTTTAGCTTTTAATGATGCAAACCACTTTGCTAGATGATGAATTAAATGGTTTTTTGACAGATCAATCCACATAAGCTAAATAATGACCAGAAGGAACTATTGAAATTCAGGATATTGCTTTTACATTACCTTGATATGCTGCGTACATATGAGGTATGTATTCCTGAAGTTTGGTGTTGAGTCACAAACACTACTTTGTCCACTTCATTAATGGAACCTTATTTTTTGTAGATAATTACGGGTGGACCACACTTGGCAGATTCACTGTATGATTCCTCATTCTATCAGAGATTTCGCTCAACACCGCTCATAGTATCAGTTGTGGAGTTTGCGAGAGAAGGAAACTGTGAAGCAGTGCAACACATGTTTACATACCATGGTTCAGTGGTACTGCCACATTGGCTACCTGTTTTGTCCAGTTTTCCTGAAACTATGGATCCAGTGAATTATCAGGGTATTCTTCCAGAATGTGGAGTTGAAGGTGGTGTTGTTCTAATAGAGCAAGCGCAGCTGCGCAAGAAAGAATGCTTTGAAGATCCTGAGTTTCGGTACGTGTTTATAAATGGAATGTTTCTAAATAAGTTAAATGAAAGTTTGTCTGTGGAAAAATTAAAAGCAGATTTGATTTTTCTCCTACCTCTGAAACATATTAATTTTCAAATCTGTTAAGATTCCTACATGTCTGCATGTCTTGAGCACAAAATATAATAAATGTTTCACCTTAGCAACATAATTATTCTCAACAAGGTTCATGGAAACAGTAGAAAAGCTAAAACTTAAGATAGAGAAACTACAGTGAAAAATGAATACTTATTATTGCCATTATAAGACTTTGTAATTTGCTCTAAGACGTTAGTGCTGTTGGCAGTTACTCTCAAATTTTATTCAGCTTAAAAATATACACAAACCTCTTACTGCAATTTTTGTTGTAGATGTGCTCTTGATATAACTCAGGATGATGGATCCACATTTTTGTATGAGGAGGAGCCAGATTTAAAGCAATTCCAGTGCCCCATTGAAAATCTAGAACCAGAACTAATAACAAAATGGTACAGATTTCAAGTTCATCAGCTTGAATCAAGAAGTGGGATTGTTGATCATGCTTTAAACCTGCTAAACCTTGGAAAGGAACGTAATGTTGTGGTAAGTGTTTGCTCTTGTTTTGCCTTGGACTGATTCTCTGCCTCTTTGAAGACCAACCATCCAGTCTTGACCTGTTAAACTTACTTCATCTTACCTGTAGTGCAGCTGTCAGTACATTGTGCACCACCATTTGATCTCTTATAGAAGACTTGGTCGAAGATAATAACACTCTGAGTGAGGCTGGCACATCTGTAAATGAATAACAGATAAATTGGGTAAAATCTTAATGTATTGTTGAGGTCCAGTGTTCTTCAGTTTTGTAGATGTACATTCATGACTTCAGTTGCACCAAGTTACAAAAGTCTTTATCCCAATTCACATAGCTCACATGACTGTAACTCCTTTCTCTAGCACCAACACTACCAATAATCAAGGAAAAGTTACTTTGGCATGAATTTACACTGGTAAGCTGCCACAACTCTGCTATGCTTTGCTTGTAATTGTTGCTACCTGCCATGCAGAACTCCAAACCACAATGCTGAACTACTGGCATTCGGTGACCCAATATTCAAAACAACCAGCATTGTCACACACAAGTAGTTATCAGTGATGATGACATCTTGACATTGAGACAGTGAACACTGGAATAATCAAAGTACGTACACGAATTGGAGTGATGGTACCATCGTGCCGTGCATAAGCTTTGTTCATTATACACCACTGTCAAAGTCTGTATATGTTGTCATAAATAAAAATATACTTTGTAAACACAAAACAAATTCTCTTTCTAACTTTACCAAGTTAGACATTGTTGACATAATGAGAGCAAAAACATCGCTTGTGCCAGAACTATGCAGCTGACATTTGCTGCATGTCTGGGCTCTTCAGAGACCAGCCACATTCTCCATGTCAGTGGCGCATCATCCCTACTTCCTCCTGTGCTGGCTGCCAGTGATGTCACAGTATCCACTTTGAGAATCATTAATGCTTTTAACATAACAATTAAAATCAATTGTTCCTATGGAGACACTCTTAGAACTATACCTGACAGAATCTCTCTGACCTACTTACTGTTACAATGTATAACTTGGTTATGCACCATTTTTCTGCTTCCCTTCTGCTATCCGTTGGACCAGGTTGTATCGAAGAGGTGTCCACCTCAGCAAACTTCATAGTATTTTTAAACAAGCTGTGGTTCGTGTACTCCCTCTCTCATCAAAACTTCTTGATACTATTATCTGAGTCGCCATCATGCTGACATGCATTTTTGTGGCCACCACTGCCATGCTCTGCAACAATGGCTTTCTGCACATGCTTCTGGCTCACGTGAGTTCGGATCATGAAGCTGAATTAAAATGCAAATATCTCGTGGGTCTCCACTCAGATCACAGTGCTGTTTTCACAAAACTTACTTGAACAAATTTTCACTGACGTCTGCATATGATCCCATCTGATTATTTCTCCCCTTCATTATTTTAATTTATCAATTATCAGAAGTGCGATTAGTGTGCACAGTGGAATGAACTGCAACTACCACAGCCTGCACTCTCTGACATTCTGAAATGATTTGAGAGTAAAACTTTGCCTACACATTGTTCAGGAACTAGACTGCAGTTATATGGAGTTGAAGGCAATAGCTGAGAAGGGAGTGAGAGAGGATTGTAGCTTACCACTCATGGTTTTTCATCCATCCAACCACCCACCCATTCAATCAGTCCATCCGTCCATCAATCAATCAATCAATCAATCAATCAATCCATTCAACCGGTGTTGTTCATCCCATCAAGAAGGAGAACCTTCAGGGATCTTGAAGAAGTCAAGGTATTCAGTAGCAAAAGACAACCAAACTTTAGAAACTTAATCTGTATGCTATTTTAATGATACACTATCAGTATGCTGCTTGATGATATTCATCTTTTTTTCCAGTTAAATTAAATCAAGTAAATTAGAAAGAAAGATATTATTCTGATGAAAGCTGCTGCCTTCTCAGGTATCTGCTGTTTATCTGCTATTGGTAGTTTAATTTACAGAGTGTCCCAAAAAGAATGACCCGATTTTAACTTGTAATAATATTGAGATATGTTATAGAGTTTCAGAAAAAATCCACTAGATGTCCTATGAGCGCTGACCTGGAGCGTGCAGCCAGTCTCGCGCAATATGGCATCCGCACAACAGAAGTAGTATTCTGTTATTGAATTTACTCGTACTCAATCGGTGATCGCAGTTCAGTGGGCGTTTCATATTCGATTTCGTGCTAAACCACCATCACCAAAGAACATTCGATGGTGGTATAAACAGTTTGAAGAAACATGGTGCCTCTGTAAAGGCCACGCGAACCTTACGCTCAGTTTGGGATGAATTCAGCTATCGGCTAGATGTTGTACGTGCAGGCAATGGAGGACATATTGAACATTTATGATGGATTTTTATAAACTTTTGTATTTTCTGAGTAATTTAGTATGCAATTTGTTGGTGTTAAGCCCTTCACCGTAATAAATAATTCTATTTAAAATTGGTTCATTCTTTTTGGGACACCCTGTATACTTGACTACGATTGTATATTTTAAATATTTACCTACATCTTTAAATACTCAGTCCTTTTTGCAATAAATTACTACTTCTTGTACCAAGATATTCAGATAATTTGTAGAAATACTAGTGAAGTATCTTTTTAACTTTCTTTTGAATATATAAGGATTCCTAATTTACAGCTTTATGTTAGAAACAACCTTGTTGAGTGAGTATTTTCCCCACCAGAGTATATAACTCATCAATTCTGTTATTCAGTGTTTACATATGGCACATTGCATTTCTGTCAAATGTAGTAATGGACTTAAAAGATCAATAAATGTGAAACAAGTATAGTGAAGTAAAGTCAGATTTCATAAGGCTGTACTGAAGGAATTAGATTAATAAATGAGATGGCGAATATAGCAGATTTTTGTGTTTCGACTAACAGCTCAATAGACAATGGTAGAAGTGAAAAGGATATAGGACATAAAATACATACTGGTTAGAGCAGAAGAGCTTTTCTACAAAAGCGAAGCATGGTAACAACAAATATAAATTTAAGTTTTTGGAATAATTTTCAAAAATAAATTACTTGTCTGAAATGTAGCATTATTGCAGGCTCTTAAACTCTCCTCCACGGGGCATAGGCATCCTCGAACACCTGTCAACTCTCAAGTATTTACATTTTATTCTGTAGTGTTCAAGAGCTATTTGCCCACCCCTGCCTGTGGCCATATATCTGAGATGTACGGTTGTGTAAGCTACAGCCTGGCTCCATGACTGCCTGTGTGTCAGTTGGTTGCATACTCTGCCCACTGACGCCAGATTGACCATGGAGGGCACTTGATCTGAAACAACTCGCTCAGTAAGAAGCAAAACATGTACAGTAAACAGTACAGATTAGAAGAGAATAGAAGTGTTTGATTATGTTGCTAAAAATATGCTGAAGATCAGATGGCTAGACCAGAAAGCTAATGAAGACATACTGCATCAGTTCTTTAAAAGATTTGATGCCATCTGGAGCTGTCATTTTCAAGTATCCTGTTAAACAGGAACAACATGAATTCAGTGCATTGACAAACAGTTAAAAGTTAAACATAGTTAACAAGTCAGATCTCTTATGTGCTAGGACTAATAACATCACCATGTACAAAAATTCAGCAGTGGCGCATTACGCCATACAAGTGCGGAGACTTGCTGCAGTAAAACATTTCTTTCATGATGGTGCCTGTATTGCACTTGGTCAGCTATTGCAAGTGCTGAACAACCATTTTCGTTTAGCTGTATCTTCGTCTTTACCTGAAGGGCTACTGATGTATAGACAGTGAACCATAATGTGATTTCAGCATCTTTTGTGATGCCATCCGTCTTTTCAATTAGTTGTATAAATATTGCTTGCACTACTTTTTATATTTTTTTCTTTTAATATGAGATTGCTTAGAAGAGTGAAAGACTATATAGGAATGAATAGAATAATAAATGAATCAGTGTACAAGAAACTAAAAATATAAAACCTAAGTAAAAAGGAAGTCCAGAATTGTTTGAAGTAGAATAACCACCGGGAAAGATTGAACAATGAAAAATCTCTGAAAAACAAAAATTCTTAAAAATTGAGGGAGAAACACAAGTGGGTTGGTTACTTAACATGTGGGTAATTTGAAAGGCTGTATAGATAAGAGAGAGAGAGAGAGAGAGAGAGAGAGAGAGAGAGAGAGAGAGAGAGAGCAAATATAGGGGAGGAGAAGTAGATGAAGAAGAACAATGAGGAGGAGATGAAATGTCAGCGACATTTACTTTTTTCTTTCAGCAACTTTATATTCAAGCATTCCAAAACAATTCTTCAGCATGTGTGAGGTTAGGGTCTGAAAAGCCTCATACATGCGCTAAACCAATGCTTCCACAGCTGCTGCTTTCATTTGTATGTCTCAAACTGGCTTGTACTCTTTCATTTATTTTCAGCTTTGTGTAGATTATTGCTCTCATTAAAATTTTGATATACAGTGTAGATTTAGTGTTTATATTATTGTAATACCTTCCAACCAGTAAGTTTATAATGATAAAATGCAAATATTGAAATTAGTAAACAATAACTGGTGATGTATTCTTTCTCTTTTTCATGTCATAAGGGCTTAGAGGACTTGTTTCATGACCTGAAGACTTTAGATTCATTGGTATATGAAATAAACCTTGTTAGTGCCAACCTTTCCAGCTTAAAAAGCTTATCTGACTTTGAAAAGGCCAAACTACTGATGTCTAAGGCAAGTATCACCATAATATATTAATCTGTTCACGTGCTTCAAAACGAAAGTTTACTTTTTAAACTGTGTGATGTTTTTATCGTTTCAAATCACACTGTCTAAGCACATTCAGTGCTACTGTTATGATCTTCTTCAAGAGTCTCCGCTCTCCAAGTAATCCAAAAGTAAAATATTTCTATTTATTGTGCTGTCAAGATAGTTTCTTGAAACTGTTTGTCTTGCAGAAACTGAGCAATTGCAAATGAGCAGTTATGGTGCTACAGAAACAGGCGCATATTATCTGTGCAAACACACAGAACCATACGCATCATTCATAAACATTGTGAGTTGTAATGGTGGAACAGTATACAAATATCAGGAATGAATCCTAGCTACTCTTTTCCGATTGTGAGAAAGTTAGACTTATCTCCAGTACCTAACAGCTTGTTGCTGAATAATGTATTGATCAAATGAACATGTGTAGAGGTGAAACTTAAGTTAACATGTACCATATCTAAATCTACATCTACATGATTACTCTGCAATTCACATTTAAGTGCTTGGCGGAGGGTTCATCGAACCACAATCATACTATCTCCCTACCATTCCACTCCAGAACACCGCGTGGGAAAAATGAACACCTAAACCTTTCTGTTCGAGCTCTGATTTCTATTATTTTATTTTGATGATCATTCCTACCTATGTTGGTTGGGCTCACAAAATATTTTCGCATTCGGAAGAGAAAGTTGGTGACTGAAATTTCGTAAATAGATCTCGCCGCGACGAAAAACGTCTTTGCTTTAATGACTTCCATCCCAACTCTCGTATCATATCTGCCACACTCTCTCCCCTATTACGTGATGATACAAAACGAGCTGCCCTTTTTTGCACCCTTTTGATGTCCTTTGTCAATCCCACCTGGTAAGGATCCCATACCGCGCAGCAATATTCTAACAGAGGACGAACAAGTGTAGTGTAAGCTGTCTCTTTAGTGGACTTGTTGCATCTTCTAAGTGTCCTGCCAATGAAACGCAACATTTGGCTCACCTTCCCTACAATATTATCTATGTGGTCTTTCCAACTGAAGTTGTTTGTAATTTTAACAACCGGGTACTTAGTTGAATTGACAGCCTTGAGAATTGTACTATTTATTGAGTAATCGAATTCCAATGGATTTCTTCTGGAACTCATGTGGATCACCTCACACTTTTCGTTATTTAGCGTCAACTGCCACCTGCCACACCATACAGCAATCTTTTCTAAAACGCTTTGCAACTAATACTGGTCTTTGGATGACCTTACTAGATGGTAAATTACAGCATCATCTGCGAACAACCTAAGAGAACTGCTCAGATTGTCACCCAAGTCATTTATATAGATCAGGAACAGCAGAGGTCCCAGGACGCTTCCCTGGGGAATACCTGATATCACTTCAGTTTTATTCGATGATTTGCCGTCTATTACTACGAACTGCGACCTTCCTGACATGAAATCACGAATCCAGTCGCACAACTGAGACGATACCCCATAGGCCCGCAGCTTGATTAGAAGTTGCTTGAGAGGAATGGTGTCAAAAGCTTTCCGGAAATCTAGAAGTACGGAATCAACTTGATATCCCCTGTCGATAGCGGCCATTACTGCATGCGAATAAAAAGCTAACTGTGTTGCACAAGAACAATGTTTTCTGAAACCATGCTGATTACGTATCAATAGATCGTTTCCTTCGAGGTGATTCATAATGTTTGAATACAGTATATGCTCCAAAACCCTACTGCAAACTGATGTCAATAATATAGGTCTGTAGTTCGATGGATTACTCCAACTACCCTTCTTAAACACTGGTGCGACCTGCGTAATTTTCCAATCTGTAGGTTCAGATCTATAGGTGAGCGAGCGGTTGTATATGATTGCTAAGTAGGGAGCGATTGTATCAGCGTAATCTGAAAGGAACCTAATTGGTATACAATCTGGACCTGAAGACTTGCCCGTATCAAGCGATTTGAGTTCCTTCGCAACCCCTAAGGTATCTGCTTCTAAGAAACTCATGCTAGCAGCTGTTCGTGTTTCAACTTCTGGAATATTCCATTCATCTTCCCTGGTGAAGGAATTTCAGAAAACTGTGTTCAATAACTCCACTTTAGCGGCACAGTCGTCGGTAACAGTACCATTGGCACTGCTCAGTGAAGGTATTGACTGCGTCTTGCCGCTTGTGTACTTTACATACAACCAGAATTTCTTCGGATTTTCTACCAAATTTCAAGACAATGTTTCGTTGTGGAACCTATTAAAGGCATCTCACATTGAAGTACGTGCCAAATTTCCCGTGTCTTTAAATTTTAGCCAATCTTCGGGATTTCGCGTTCTTCTGAACTTCGCACGCTTTTTCCGTTGCCTCTGCAACAGCGTTTGGACCTGTTTTGTGTACCATGGAGGACCAGTTCCATCTCTTACCAATTTATGAGGTATGAATCTCTCAATTGCTGTTGCTACTATATCTTTGAATTTGAGCCACATCTTGTGTACATTTGCATAGTAAGTTCGGAAGGAATGGAGATTGTCTCTTAGGAAGGCTTCTAGTGACACTTTATCCACATTTTAAATAAAATTATTTTGCGTTTGTTTCTGGTGGATTTGGAAGAAACAGTATTAAGCCTAGCTACAACGACCTTGTGACCACTAATCCCTGTATCAGTCATGATGCTCTCTATTAGCTCTGGATTGTTTGTGGCTAAGAGGCCAAGTGTGTTTTTGCAACCATTTACAATTCGCGTGTGTTCGTGGACTAACTGTTCAAAATAATTTTCGGAGAAAGCATTTAGGACAATCTCGGAAGATGTTTTCTGCCTACCAACGGTCTTGAGCAAGTATTTTTGCCAACATATCGAGGGAAGGTTGAAGTCCCTACCAACTATAATCGTATGAGTGGGGTATTTATTTGTTACGAGACTCACATTTTCTCTGAACTGTTCAGCAACTATATCATCGGAGTCTGGGGGTCGGTAGGAGCAGCCAATTATTAACTTAGTTCAGCTGTTAAGTATAACCTCCACACATACCAATTTGCACGGAGTATCTACTTCGACTTCACTACAAGATAAACCACTACTGACAGACACAAACACTCCACCACCAATTCTACCTAATCTATCTTTCCTGAACACCGTCTGAGACTTCGTAAAAATTTCTGCAGAACTTATTTCAGGCTTTAACCAGCTTTCTGTACCTATACCGATTTCAGCTTCTGTACTTTCTATTAGTACTTGAAGCTCAGGGACTTTCCCAGCACAGACCCTCCACCCGGCTCTGCACAAAAGGTCCGTAGTTGGTTCTGTCAACGATGCTGCAGGCGGTGAGCTCTTCCTTCATCTCGTAAGCAAGACCGGCAGCCTTCACCAAATCAGATAGCCACTGGAATCCAGAGAGAATTTCCTCAGATCCAAAGCGACCTACGTCATTGGTGCCGACATGTGCCACCACCTGCAGCTCCCAACTACCAATAAGCCCACCCTCTGCGACTGCCTGGATCTTGAAGGCTGAGAATCATCCTCTGAAATAGGGCAAGCAGCTGCATCTGGCTCAGCCAGAGACAGTACCTGAAACTTGTTTGTCAGACGCACCGGGGAGGCTTTCTGATCAGCCTCCGTGGATGTCTTTCGCTGCCTGCCATGCCTTGGAACGACCTCCCAATCAACCACAGGCGAGGGCTCAGCCCCACTGCGGGCAGCAACTGGGGAAACTACAGCGGCAGACTGATATGGGGACAGACGGGACGAGGTTGACATCCCCTTGATACCCAAGTCCGACTCCCCACAGTGGTGCCCATTGGCAACAGCCTCAAGCTGCGCGAACTTAGAGAATCTCACCATATTAGGATTTGTCAGGGATGTGGAGCTTTACTTGGTTGTATCACATGTATCCCAAACTGCTCGGAGGCAGAGCCATGCACCGCAAACTCCTTACCTGCTACGGCCCACCACGGTTCAACCGTCCCATACCGGCAGGCTGGCCGCTCGCTGCCTCTTCAGCCCACTTCAGTCTCGCCTCAATGCCTCCAGCGTTTCCAGTCCAGTCAGCCTGCATCTTGTGAGGTGCCTCCAGGCCCAGGCCAAAACACGCACTCTGTATGCTCCATCTTAAGTGCTCATGTCATCCATATGTTTAAAGAGGCATAAAGTTTTTTGTAAACTTCTCAACTGTAAAAGGTGAATTATGACTGCAAAACTTATTTTGCTACAGTGTAAGCACACACATGTGAACTTTTACATTTCTGTAGCAGAGATTTAAAGAAATAAATTAAAATTACATCATTATAAGAATAGCTATGACAAAGTATTTGTGTAGGTAACTGTCTCAAGAAGCTCCCTGCATCAGATTCAGCATGGAAAAGAATTGTTCATCAAGTAGTTACATGAAACAAAGCTGTGCAGTTATTACAGTAAACAATTTATGTGAGATCATTTTCAAATAATAGCATATAAGCAGAATGTCAACCCATTTCTGCACACTTTCATGTTCTCCTTTTTTCTGAAACTTCAAGTGTGGCAGAACTGAAATTACATGCTGCTGAGTCACTACATCAACATGATTATTCGGCAATTCACACTTTTTTTGGCAGGGAGCTCATAGAATCAAACACTTTCAGATTATTTCTTGACCATTCCACTCTCATATAGCACGTGGGAAAAATGAACATCACAATTTTTGGGTGTGAGCTCTGACTTCTCTTATTTTATTATGATGGTCGCTTCTCTATGTGTAGGTGGGAGGCAACAAATTATTTTGGAATTTGCAGATGGAAGTTAGTAATTGAGATTTCCTGAAAATGACTCACTGTAACAAAAGATCTCTCTGTTTTAATGGCTGACACTACCCACTTGCTTGTTGTGTCCGTTACACTCTTTCCCCTATTTAGCAACAATACAAAATGAGCTGCCCTTCTTTGCACTTTTTCAGTGTCCTTACAGTCCTATCCAGTAAGGATCTCTTATAACACAGCAGTACTCTAGAAGATGACTGACAAGTCTAGTGTAGGAACTCTCTGTAATAGATTTGTTGCATCTTCGAAATTTTGTGCCAACAGAACAGTCTTTAGTTTGCCTACCCAACAACATTTTCTAAGTGGTGGTTCCAATTTAAGTTACTTGTTATTGTAATGCCTAGGGATTAATTTCATGTCCTGAGAGAGAGTTAGGATGACACCTTGCAGAAAACAGGTGCTCTTACCTCAGTCGACACAATCAGTAAGAGAAAGTAGCTCAGACAGTGTCTCGACTATAAGCTGAAAGTATTTCAAAGAATGGAACTTGGTGTGCATTTCAAGAAAGCAATCGGTCAGATGGATTCATAGTAACGAACTCTACTCCAGGCACTACTCAAAGCTGAGACATCCTTAGCTAATTCTAACACTGAACTTGAGCCGATATAAGTTGGGTAAATATTCCTCAGAATCTGTCTCATTAGCAGTGGTGACAGTCTGAAGCTAACAAATGTTCTTAGTCCAAGACAAGGTGTTGAGTGACATAGGGGTAGTGTCTCCTTACTGCTGCAGACATGTTCTCTTCCTGGATCATTGTACTTTTTTCCTCCCACTATCTAAAAGTTCACACATTAAGATAGGTTGAGTAGGTTCCATTTATTTTATTCGAGATAGAAGCATGTTCACAGCATTCATACATAACCAATTGGTGATTACGGAAGCACTCACTAGATTATGTCCATATCAGATTAAACAATATCCACTAAAAGGGCTGTGAAGGTTACTCATTCAGTGGCACTGCGTACACAGTTCAAGTTTCATCTAACATGAATTAAAGCTCTGCAGACGTACTGCTTTCTCTGTGGCTCAAAGTGTACAATGTTCATCAATTTCCTGGATTGATCATTGGAGAACTCTGCTACCACTGCGAACTAATTAGTAGTTTCATCTCACAGATCCGAGGTATTTGTGTGTTTTCTGCTACCCAAAATCGCACCATCTTTCACAGCGCCTACAGCAGTTAGTGTTTTATTTTTCCAATAGTTAAGTTGGATGCACTTAACAGCTATGTTTACCAGACAGTCACATATTGCAGTAGGTACAAATGCTTTGCTTAGAGATGACAATGAAATGAAATATTCATTGAATTGCGATATCTTTTTCCCCAAGAAGAACTACAACAGATTGAGGAAACACTTAATTTTTGTTGATCAGTAACTTGTATTTCTTCTTAATTTTGTCAAAATCAGTGACATTTTGAGGCAGTGCGTACGTTATGATTAGCCCACCTGGATATGACAGATGGTGTGGACTCTGTAGAGTAGCAAGTCAGGTGGTGAGTCAGCCTGCTCCATGATATGTCTGCCATTATTAGGCTGCTGGACCAGCCTGGTAAAGCAGAGCTCAGCAAGCTAGCTGGGGTTGAACAAGATCAGTTGGCCTATGCGAACCAATCCATCTGAGATGGGCTTGCTTGGGCTGGCACACGTCTTCTTTTAGGGTAACGTGTTGCTTTCCGTTCCATACCCTAACTTACAATGGTTTAATGTATGGATGACAGGTAAAAATTTTGAATCCTGTAAGACAGTTTGAGCATATATTCCCTCAATTCTCCTTTCAGTGAAGTGAAAGTAAACAAATTTAATGAAATCATCTGTTTATTGTTGCCAGGTTAAATTACACACATTTTATTTTTTACATTAAGAGAGGTTTATAAGGTATTTTGAAGACCCTGAAAACTGTGATAAAAGTAAGTATTTGATTGAAACTGTCACGTTCTAGGAAATAATAAGAATAAAAATTATAGATGGCTACTTAATTTTCTCTGAACTGCACATCACTTTCAGCTTCAATAAAGTTGGAGTGAATGTAGTGTAAGGGAGATGGAGGAGTTGGTTAATTTGAGCCACAAAAGCTAAAAGTACGATAGAACAGCTTATACACTCCTGGAAATGGAAAAAAGAACACATTGACACCGGTGTGTCAGACCCACCATAATTGCTCTGGACACTGCCAGAGGGCTGTACAAGCAATGATCACACGCACGGCACAGCGGACACACCAGGAACCGCGGTGTTGGCCGTCGAATGGCGCTAGCTGCGCAGCATTTGTGCACCGCCGCCGTCAGTGTCAGCCAGTTTGCCGTGGCATACGGAGCCCCATCGCAGTCTTTAACACTGGTAGCATGCCGCGACAGTGTGGACGTGAACTGTATGTGCAGTTGACGGACTTTGAGCGAGGGCGTATAGTGGGCATGCGGGAGGCCGGGTGGACGTACCGCCGAATTGCTCAACACGTGGGGCGTGAGGTCTCCACAGTACATCGATATTGTCGCTAGTGGTCGGCGGAAGGTGCACGTGCCCATCGACCTGGGACCGGACCGCAGCGACGCACGGATGCACGCCAAGATCGTAGAATCCTACACAGTGCCGTAGGGGACCGCACCGCCACTTCCCAGCAAATTAGGGACACTGTTGCTCCTGGGGTATCGGCGAGTACCATTCGCAACCATCTCCATGAAGCTGGGCTACGGTCCCGCACACCTTTAGGTCGTCTTCCGCTCACGCACCAACATCGTGCAGCCCGCCTCCAGTGGTGTCGCGACAGGCGTGAATGGAGACGTGTCGTCTTCAGCGATGAGAGTCGCTTCTGCCTTGGTGCCAATGATGGTCGTATGCGTGTTTGGCGCCGTTCAGGTGAGCGCCACAATCAGGACTGCATACAACCAAGGCACACAGGGGCAACACCCGGCATCATGGTGTGGGGAGCGATCTCCTACACTGGCCGTACACGTCTGGTGATCGTCGAGGGGACACTGAATAGTGCACGGTACATCCAAACCATCATCGAACCCATCGTTCTACCATTCCTAGACCGGGAAGGGAACTTGCTGTTCCAACAGGACAATGCACGTCCGCATGTATCCTGTGCCACCCAACGTGCTCTAGAAGGTGTAAGTCAACTACCCTGGCCAGCAAGTTCTTCGGATCTGTCCCCCATTGAGCATGTTTGGGACTGGATGAAGCGTCGTCTCACGCGGTCTGCACGTCCAGCACGAACGCTGGTTCAACTGAGGCGCCAGGTGGAAATGGCATGGCAAGCTATTCCACAGGACTACATCCAGCATCTCTACGATCGTCTCCATGGGAGAATAGCAGCCTGCATTGCTGCGAAAGGTGGATATACACTGTACTAGTGCTGACATTGTGCATGCTCTGTTGCCTGTGCCTATGTGCCTGTGGTTCTGTCAGTGTGATCATTTGATGTATCTGACCCCAGGAATGTGTCAATAAAGTTTCCCCTTCCTGGGACAATGAATTCACGGTGTTCTTATTTCAATTTCTAGGAGTGTATATAAATCTTATGTTTGATGTATCTGTACTATGGAGCAGTCAAAGCTGGTACAAACAGAGGCTTTCATGGTATTAATTTTCAAATGTCTTTGACCATCCCTCCTTTTCAGTGTCTCTAATGCCCTTTTTGTATCCTGGCCATCATTGGTAACTACCCTAGTGGCTACGTTCTTAAAAGTGTGCAACAGTTGTTCTGTGCTTTGTGAACATTTTCCCAGGGACACAGCTAAATTGACTTGAAGTTGCAACTGTGGGAAAAAGAAGAGTGTGAAATAAGTCCATGTAAATGGTTTTCCAACAATGAAAATTAGATGTTATACTGCCAACTGACTGCTAATTTTGAAACTTCGAGCTGTGTGGCAATTACATTAGGGGATTTGATGTAATTGCGAGCTGCAGTTTTCATCATTAATGTTAGAGGTATTTCGTAAGATTGCGTAATGATCTACCATTTCAAATCAGTGAAAAGATTCGATGATGATGTGCATTCAGTATTTGATGACAGCTCCAGTAACACAAATACTTCAGAGACCATGGAAAAAACATTAATATTACACAGGAAGTCCAGAAGAAATCTTACAAGCACACTAGATAAATAAATTAGGCTCTCCTGGGAGACATCACACTAATATAGCATCATTCCCAAAGTTGATCGTCACCCTTTGTTTTGGAGCCAAGTGGAGGGTCTCAACCAAAGGCTTCGTCGACTCTATGACAGTCTTGGCTGCAGATTTCTAGACCTGCATTATCATGTTGGAATTTGTAGGACTTCCCTTGATAAGTCAGGAGTGCACAACACGAAGGATGAAACTAGCAGAGTACTTGTTGAGTTTTTTAGGTGGTGGTGGTGGTGGTGGTGGTGGTGGTGGTGGTGGTGGTTAGTGTTTAACGTCCCGTCGACAACGAGGTCATTAGAGACGGAGCGCAAGCTCGGGTTAGGGAAGGATTGGGAAGGAAATCGGCCATGCCCTTTCAAAGGAACCATCCCAGCATTTGCCTGAAATGATTTAGGGAAATCACGGAAAACCTAAATCAGGATGGCTGGAGACGGGATTGAACCATCGTCCTCCCGAATGAGAGTCCAGTGTGCTAACCACTGCGCCACCTCGCACGGTGAGTTTTTTTTTTTAGGCTAGGAAGTAGTTTGAGGTGCTCAGATCAACACTCTCCAATCAATTGCAGCAAGGGAAGTCAGATAGTGTTCAGAATAAAGACACTTTGACTTTCACAATTTTATCAGTAAACTGTGTAAGTATTCATAATAAAGTTCCCATATTTACTGCCCTCCAGGAAAGTTCCTGTGCTCAATTATTTTTGGGATTGAGAGCTGATTGAAACCTGAAATGGAAAGCTCTGAGATATTTAGCAGGTCTTGGAGTGTACATCGGAAAGACAGTTTAGAGGGCATAGTAGGGGGTGTGTTCATTGCAGTTGACAATTGAGGCCGAAGTTGAGTGTGACATTGAAATCATCTGATCGCATGTAACAGGTGTAGGTGAGACCAAGTTAATTGTTTGATGCTTTCACCAGCCACCTGATTCTGCTGTGGCAGTTCTAGAGTTATTCACAGAAAGTCACTGGTCAATAGCGCATAATACACAGATCATGCAATACTAGTGGGAGGCTTCCTGCCGATCGTAGACTGGGATGTCTGTGGATTCATTGCAGGGGCTACAGACAGACAGTCATGTGTGATACTTTTGAACAAATTTTCTGGACTTTGTCCTGAGCAGCTAGTTTGGCAGCCCACAGACAATGGAAATATCTTAGACCTTGTAGCTACAAGTAGGATGGATCTTATCGAAAATGTCATTATAGAAATGGGGATTAGCGATCATGATCTCATTATAGCAACTATGTTTATGGAAGTTAATAAATATGTTGAGATGGCTAGCAGAGTGTTTCTGCTAGATAGATAAGCTGTTATTAGCATCTCGTTTTGACAGTGAATTGCCGTTACATAGTTCCAGTATGATGGATGTAGAAAAATTATGGGCAAAGTTTGAGTAGATTGTAAATTGTGGTCTGGAGAATTATTTGACTAGTAAGTGGATAAAAGACGCCCCATGGTTAATAACGACATTCGGTGGATGCTGAGGAAGCAGAGGCGATTGCACTGTCAGTTCAAAAGGGAATGTACAAATGAAAACAAGGGGAGATTAGTAGAGATTCATGCGTCTGCGAAAAGATCTATGCGAGAATCCCAGTTCGATTTTACAAAGAGTATTCTATGGCATTGGCCCCTTACCTAGCTTGCATTTATCATGACTCACCCAGCACAAAGTCCGAAGCAACTGGAAAAAAGTGCAGGTGACTCCAGTGTATAAGAAGAATAAAAGAATGGACCCACATAATTAGACCAATATCTCTAACTTATGTTTGCTGCAGAATCCTTGAACATATTCTCAGTTTGAATATAATAAAACTGAGTAACTTATGTCCATGAATCACCATCATTTTAGAAAGCATTGTTCATGTGAAATTCAGCTTGCCCTTTTCTCACACGATATACTGTGATCAGTCAGTGAAGGGCAACAGGCACAATCCCTATTTCTAGATTTCCGGAAAGGCACGGTGCCTCATTGCAGGCTATTGAGGAAGGTACTAGCATATGGAGTAAGTTCATACAGATACATGAGTGGCTAGAAGACTTCTTAAAGAATAGAACCCAGTATGCTGTCCTGGACGGCGGGTGTTCATCAGGGATAGGGGTACCGCCAGGAGTGCCCCCAGGTAAGTGTGATAGGATCACTGTCGTTCTCTATATACATAAATGATTTGGCAAACAGGGTATGCAGCAATCTACAGTTGTTTGCTGATGATGCTGTAGTGTACAGTAAGGTGTCAAAGTTGCGAGACTGGAAGATACAAGACGATTTGGACAAAATTTCCAGTCGGTGTGATGAATGGCAGCTAGCCCTAAATGTGGAAAAATGTAAGTTAATGCACATGAGTAGAAAGAATAAGCCTGTAAAGTTCAGATACAGTATTACTAGTGTGCAGCGTGACACATTCAAGTTGTTTAAATATCTGGTCATAATGTTGCAAAGCAATATGAGGTGGAACGAGCATGTGAAAACTGTGGTTGGGAAGGCAAATGGTCGACATGGTTTATTGGGAGAATTTTAGGAAAGAGTGGTTCACCTGTAAAAAAGACCACATATAGGATGACCTGTTCTTTAGTACTGCTTGAGTATTTGGGATCCGTACCATGTGAAATTGAAGGAAGACATTGAGGCAATTCAGAGACAGGCTGCTAGATTTGTTACTGGAACATTCGAACAACACATAAGTTTCATGGTGATTCTTCGGGAACTGAAATGGGAGTACCTGGATTGAAGGTGACTTTCTTTTTTTTTTTTAAAAAAAAACACTGTTGTGAAAAATGAGAGAACAGTCATTTGAAGCTGACTGCCAACCGAACCCTCTGATGCTAACATACATTATGTGTTGGGACCATGAAGGTAAGAGACAAGAAATTACAGCTCATACAGTGCCACACAGACAGTTGTTTTTCCATCACTCCATTTGCAAGTGGAACAAGAAAGGATATGACAAGTAGTGGTACAGGGTACCCTCCGCCACACATCGTACGGTGGCTTGCGGATTATCGATGTAGATGTAGAAAGGGTGACTGAGAAATTTGAAATGAACATCCTAGTTCATGGAAACCTGAATGAGTATGCCAAAATTGTGATACAAATAAACACCTCCAAAGTCACTACAGACCATCTCTGATGTAAACTACATGTAACCTCCACACCCTGTGGGTTAAACGCTTAGTTGGCCTGTTGGTTCACTCGACGCCTTGTTTCATTTGAAAAGAGGCAAAATCACAACTCGTTGGACCTCACTATATGCCTCTGTCAGCTATTGTCCAGTTTCTGTGTTGTCTGGTCCTTTGAACATTCAGAGCTTTATTTGATGCTGTGAGAAATGGCATTTTTCAAGGTAGCTTTAAATGTCCATTCCAGTGCAGTTCCATTTGCATTGTTTATTCGGAAACTGGTTTAGGTGGACCTGCATTCCCCGACAGCAGCAATTCCTGTGGGTTTTGGAAACAATTGTCACTGCAAAGCTGAGAGCCTTTTCAGTAGTCCATGCAGTCAGAACAGTTCCTTCACTGGTCTTATGCCATGTTTGTGGCCGAGTGGTACACAATCCCTCATAGACACATTGAACAGTCCGTGTTAATACACCAAAAACTCTGACAACTTCATTTGTGGTGTGGTCGTGGGCACATTCAGATGTAGTAGCTTCTCTCTGCCATATTATCACGTCTCCATGTTGACAGATTCCATACAACTGACTGCTCCTTGCACATGACTTTAGTGCCTTAACTTTTCATTAGTGACGAAGGGCCACATAACAGCCTGATACCAAAGCAGTTACAATCGGTCAGCATGGCAACATGATAGTGTGGCAGAAAGGAGGTATTGTGTTTGGATGTAGCCATGACCATGCCATGAACGAAGTTTCTGTAAGTCCATCTAAGTATGAGATGGTTGCTGGACCTCAGATGTTCAGCACAAAATGTCAAATCGAAAACAAGTTCAGCTGTCAATATTTCCAATTTTATTGTACTGTTACTACCAGTTTAGGCATTACACTATGCTATCTTCAGGCCT
Source organism: Schistocerca gregaria (assembly GCF_023897955.1). Lineage (NCBI taxonomy): Eukaryota > Metazoa > Arthropoda > Insecta > Orthoptera > Acrididae > Schistocerca > Schistocerca gregaria. The sequence goes on from NC_064924.1 coordinate 521,398,461, forward strand.
TCTTACCAATGTGTAGGAAGAATCCCACCTCTTGTACAATCTTCTAAGGGGCCAGCATACAGTAAGTGGTATTCTGTAGACAATTTTTAACAATGCGACCCCTTGAATCATTACTTGCAGACTCTGCAGTTGATGGTCAAAGGGTGCTGCATTGTTAAAAGAAGTCTTACCAGGCCTTGCAACAATGCTAACACAGACAACACTAATGTACTCTGGTGGCCATTCTACCAGCTGCTGAGAATGGCAACTCCTTCATTTATGTACCTTGCGATGGTGTGTATGTGCACAAAGTTACGTTGACAGCTGACCATGTCTTGTGGGTGCTTCACTTTTTTTTGGTCACTCAGTGTGTATAAAAGGATAAACAGTTTAAGGTGATTATTGGGTTACTGGGACTTAGACAAGATAGTAAAATTTTCAAAGCTTTTGGGTGATGTCATCCTTCAGAGCTAACTGATACAAAATATGCAAACACATACCCCTGTGCAATTACTGTGATCTGGCTGACAACATTGTACCAACACTGCAGAATGAGGGGGGAATTGATGTGGGGGAAGAGGTTCAAGGAGTGGTCTAAGAATTTGAATGAGCATTGCAGGTTACACTAGACTTCAGGGATGAGAACACAGTGGCTGAGCTTGGAAGTGGAAGAGTCAGGTAGACAGCAGAAACCCTCACTCAGGTGACCACTGAGGATAGTCGTAACCCTGCCCAAATATGCAAACTCCAAAAATTGAACCATCCAGGCTGCCCCACTGTACCTGGGTACTGTGCTCCTATGGAAAGGGTCCTTGCTCTTCTTGACCAACACCTGTGTGCCATTGCCTGCAGCCTGGTCCATCCTATCCAAGCCACAAACCATTTCTTCATTGTCACTCAACGTCACCGTACCGTTACCACCTGGATCTCTTCTTCGCATCTCCGTATATATGAGGCGTGCTTTTTTTAAGTAAGCACCATTTGGAAATAACAATAGAGAAAACTGACTTTTCACAACAATTTTGTTTTTATGTGAAAGTCTGAACTTTAATCCACTTTTATACAAAATTACATTTGCTTTTTATAACAAGTTTTTATCATGCTTTGATATAGGTGGTAGTAATAATACCAGTAATGATCGAATGTGATTTTTGAAAATTAACTGCAATGAGCAGAGGGGAGGCCCAATGCACTTTTCAAATTGTTGATGTGTAAACATTATTGAAAGTTAAACAACAATTTCATTATAAAAAAAGGAAGGAAAAAAGAAAATAAATTAATAGTTTCTTTACTGCTAGTAAGCCACACTTATTTTATTAAATGACAGAATCTCCAAATATCTTTAATTTCGTCTTATCTTTATCAAATTGTACTTTTTCCTTGTTAAATTGCTCATTGTTTTGATGTTTTTGCAATTTATTGAACTGTATGTCCCTGTTATATTCCCTCAAACATCCATTGCCTTATTAACATGTCCCATCCAAATTTTTCCTTCTTGTCTCTTTTATTTTCTGCCCCTTTTCACCCTTCCTCCTGTCATTTTCATGAAGGGTCCCTTTGTCCCCCCACCCCCAGCCTCCCCCCCCCCCCCCCAATCCTCTCTTCCCATTTTTGCATGCTGTACTTCCCATTTCCATACCTAACACTTCTGTTGTGCATATGGGCTGTTTTTTCTTTCCTTAAAACAATAATAATAATAATAATAATAATAATAATAAAAACATTCAAACAGAACTGAAGCACCTTGCAGTGCAAGCGGTCTATTCATATGACCCATACCATCACCCAACTCCACATTTTCACATGACTTGTAACAAACGTCAATTTTTGTCATGTGCTAGTATTCCTATGATGAAACAATAATCAATTTTTGGTCTTTCTTAATATGCTTAAGAAATAAGTTGTACAATTTGAGAGATTGAATAACCTGATACATGCTCAGTGTGCTGTATTTGCAGCAAAATTTTTATGTATACATTAAATAGTTCCTTTTTAGCAGTTTTTGTCTTGTACCTGTTTATAACAAAAATACCTTTTGTAATTATGCTATTTTATTAATGTGTAAATCTCTTACATTTTAGACCTCTGAAGAAACATTTGTGAATGACATTAAGCATCTCCTACTACCATTCCTGGAACGTTGTGAGAAGCAGTCAGAAGGGATGAAGATGAAGTTGTTAGGAGAATATCTTGTTGATGTTAGCTCAGACAATCTTAAGTTACCTTACAAGTTATTTGAGTATTTGTTAATGGAACCAAATAGTGTGATAACAGCTGACACAGAGGAAATAATAAATCTTGGTTTCACATGCATATATGCTTCTCCAGATCCTGATCAGTTGGATATTGCAGAGGGTATCACTACACTCATTTCCAAACAGCCTCTGGGGTAAGTCTGTGTACAAATGAACAGAGTCAGTACAAGTTATTTTATTACTAGTAATTATCGCTATAGAAGAGTAAGCTGACAAAATAGTGTTTACTTGCATGCCATTATTATAATCTACCTTTATTTTAATCACCAGTATAAAAACAATCACCTTAAAAATAGGATTACAAGTATCCTTTCAGAAACTGAGATCATGAAATCCCTGTGTGTAAGTAAAGTCACAATAAACAGTCAAAAAATTAATAGTTCTACAGTTCAATATCTTGTAGAAATCAACAAGCAGAACTTAAGTGTTAAAGGAACACGGGTAAATACATCCAACAAAATGAATAAACTAAATTTATAAACTGGTCATTGTATAATAAGAAATGCTTGTCAGTAAACACTAAGACCCAGCATTAGAAAAATAACTCTCTCTGAAGCCACATATGCTTTCAAAATGTTGTTCCAACTAAAATGCTTAAGAAGAGCTGATTAGCTTCTCAAAACTGAAAGAGGAGTCATAAAACTTACATGAATAAAAAAAAAAAATAGTTGGAGAACCCTTCCCAATAAACGATCATGAGATTGACCCATTCACCGGAACAATAAAGAAGAAAAGACGTCTCATTTTTTTCAAATCTTGCAACCGCAAGGAAATGGGATTTAAAAACTTATAATGAGAAATTTTAGAAAGAAGACAGGAGGACAGTGGATTCAAGAAATTCAGCTAAATCTTTAAGCAGCATGACTCCAGATAGCAGATGCTGGGAACAAAATTAAAATTAATGCTCTACATAAGAAACAGTTACTAGTCATGCCGGATAGATATTTAAATACATTGCACATTATAATAATCCATCAATTCTACTGGATAGCCACGTGTGTTAAAGAGCCATATCCAGGACAAGGTGGTGTGCCAGCCCTGTATCATATCTGCCTGGTGGATTAATGACAAGGGTTAGTGTGCCACCGAGCCATGTTGTGGTTTTTAGATGGTTTCTCACATTCCACTGAACCAGTACAGGACTAGTACCTAAGACCCACCTCAGTTACATGATCTGCGAACATTTAGAAAACTTTATCTCATGGTCACATGAATAACACTACATACAAACAGTCCCCCTGCAGGTCTGGGAGTTAGTATAGGCCCAAGGTATTCCTGTCTGTCATAAGAGACAACTAAAAGGAGTCTTCCACTTTTCGGCCTAATCAGTTATGGTCCCCTTTCTTGGGTTTGACCTACACATCTTTCTAAATTATCCAAAGTGCTGGCCATTTGGGGAAGGATGCCGTATGTGGTACGCCACATATCCAATGTGCAATTAGACCTTCAGCACCTCATATTGTCCCAGATCTGCAATTCCACCTGCAATCCAGTTATCTGAACAAGGACGCCTTACAGGGTGCATCATCTGCTTCCATAGTCTGCTGCCCTTTTTTGCCTCCATGACAATATTCGATTTCTTGGCATCCAAAAACACAGTAGACAGTCCTGTGTAGTGGGTCCCTTCATGACCCATTTGGTGGTAGCCCCTTGACAACACTGGGATCGCTTTGCTAATGTCTGAGCTGCAAACTCCCCAAGTGTGCCAAAGACTAGATGCCAGTCTTCTTGGGGCAACGGGACTCCTGGCAATGACAATCACACCAGGTGGGCTTGCTGTGGCTGTGTAGCACCTGTGGGGAGAGCCACTGGTTGGTGTGGGTGGCACAGGGCAGATGACCCGCATTGAAGTGAACAAGTGATCTTTTGGTGGGGACCGAATGGCCCCAGCAGTCCCCAAAAAAAGGAAAAGTCGAATTAATTGCTGAAAAATATGGCCCCAAATCGATCCCCTCCCTAACCACACCATTGGAGGAATGTAGAACTATGGAAAAGAGAGAGCCTTATTTGCCAAAGTATTTAGTCTGCAGGAGAATGAATGGGGACTCCTTTCTGGCTCTAAAGCTTCAATTTTTTGTCAAATACGTGGAAGACAAGTTTGGGGAAGTGGCTGCACTGTCAAGAATGAGAAATGGGGCACTCCTCATTCAGACGCCCAGACCAGGGTGTTGCTCACCAGTGACCATCAGTGTCATATTCCTGTTTCTGTCACCCCTCACAAAAGTCTCAATATGGTCCACATGATTATTTTCCATTTCGACCTTCTCTTGCAATCTGACAATGAGCTCGGCACCAATTTTGAACAGCAGGGGGGGTGTCCACATCATCCAGCACATCTATAGGGGACCAAAGACAATAGGGCTGCTACCGGTGGATTCATCTTGGCCTTTGGGGGTGATTCATTGCCCAAAAATGTCAAGGTGGTGGTGGTATACTGCTGTGACATAAAGCCATACATCCCTCCCCCTATGCGGTGCTTCAAGTGCTGGAAAATCAGGCACATGTCTTCCTGCTGCCATTCCGGCACCCCATGTCGAGATTGTGATGTCTGCTGCATCCCAATACTCCATGTGTGCCTCCTACCACTTGTGTCAACTGTGGAGAGCACTCCACTCGTCCTGCTCACCAGACTGCGCAGTACTCCAAAAGGAATGGAAAATCATGGAGTAAAAGACCTTGGCCTGGCTAATTTACCAAGAGACTAGAAGTCATTTTGAATGGTTGCATCCTATTTGCTTGACATCTACATGTGCTCCAGCTACATCAAGATCACCCTCACGTGTGACTAGTTCAGACACCTCTGCCTAGTACAGTGGGCCCCCAGGCTGCCCAGATACATCCGCCTCCTTGGTGGTTGCGGGCACCTCTTCTTTTATTGCCCCGAAAGCACCTACTTTGGGAGCAATAACCCCCCCTCCCCCTCTCGAAACACTAGGGACATTGGTACTCTCCCCAGAGCCGAAGAGGCCACAGCCTCCTCTGGCTCCTCTCGCATGGATGGTGTCCCTTGGGACTCTTCCTTCCAAGGTTCCCCCTAATGCCAAAGTGGACACTCTCCAGTGGCTGAAGGAGCAACAAGCTGCTGGATGAACTTCTTCATGATCTTCCTGTGGGCCTGTAGCAACTTTAGAGAAGACCTTCCTTGCAAGCCCCTAAAGAGAAGCGAGAGTGCAAGCGGACGAAGTAGTAGACTGCTAAGAAATGGGGCCCTCCAGTGGCCCCAACACCACCACCACCACCACCACCACTCCCTACCCGTTCTGCATCGGAGAATGAGGTGGAGGTTTTAGCATCCCTCAAGGACCTGGATCTCGCTGATGGCATGCCCCCCCCCCCCCCCTCTAGAATGGAAATTGATACAAATACTCAACCAGTGACAGCAGGTGATGCTGGTGCACAAACTGCCTCCTTGGTCACTTAACACTTTCCTTATTACGGAAAGCATCATCCTCCAGTGGAACTGCGGCAGTTTTTTCTCCCACCTCACTGAGTTACGACAAATCTTAAGTGTTACACCTGCTTTTTGCGTAACCGTTCAGGAAACTTGGTTTCCTGCAATGCAAGCCCCAATAAGACCCCACCCTTCATGGGTTTCAGCGGTATTACAAAAACTCTCCTGTCTGTGGCAGATTGTCAGGAGAAGTTTGTATCTATGTCCTTACCTCTGTGTATAGTGAACATGTACCCATTCATACACCTTTAGAAGCTCTGGCTGTCAGGGTGAGGTCGATGCAGGAAATCTGTAACATCTACCTCCCTCCATATGGTGAAGTGCCACCCCATGTATTGGGTGCATTGATTTCACAGTTCCCCCACCTTTTCTGCTTCTTGTTGATTTTAATGCCCATAATCCTTTGTGGGCTGGAACCAAGGTTACTGGTTGTGGTAAAGATGTCGAGGACTACTAACTCAATTCAACCTTTGCCTCCTAAATACAGGTGCCCCCACTCATTTTGGTATGTCACATGGCACATACCCTTCCATTGATCTCTCGCGTTGTAGTCCTGGCCTTCTCCCATCTATACACTGAAGAGCTAATGATGACTTGTGTGGTAGTAATCACCTTGCACTGTTCCTGTCCTTACCCCAGAGTCACTCCTCCGGACACTTGCCCAGATAGGATCTTACCAAGGCTGACTGGGACACTTGCACCTTCGCTACCACTGTTAAATGGTAACATCGATCAGGTGATCGTCACAAATGCTATTACCATTCTTGCTGCAGCTGTATTGGCAATCCCTTGTTCCTAAGTTGTCCTCGGCAGAGGTCATTGCCTTGGTGGTTGCATGACATTGCTGCATCCATTAGATACCGTAGGCGGGCCCTCCAATGTCATAAGCACCACCCGTCTCTGGGGAACCTCTTTGCTTTCAAACGGCTCCGTGCCCAGGTCTGCCTATTCGTCAAACAACGGAAACAGGAGTGTTGGGAATGACATGTCTTCACCATTGGGTCACAAACCTCTCCTACCTGGATTGAGGTAAAGCTCCAACTAATTTATGCCTATCAGTCCCCTTCAGGTGTACCTGGAATTTCCACACATGGAGCTGTATCTGCCGATCCAGACGTAATTGCAGAGCATCTTGCTAGCATCTCTGCATCTGAGAATTTCTGCCCTGCCTTTCGTCTTCTCAAACAGCGGGTGGAACACCACCACATATCTTTTGCTGCATGCCACCCTGAGCCATATAGTGCTTCCTTCAGTGAGTTGGAATTTCTCTCTGCCTTGCCGACTGTCCTGCACATCCACAGGCTCAGACCTCATCCATTCCCAAATGATTGAACATCTGTCAGTGGATCACCAGCACCACCTCCTTGCCATCTTCAACCGCATCTGGAACAATGGCAAATTCCATTCCCACTGGCGGGGAAAGTATCATCGTTCCAGTGCTAAAACCCTGTAAGATCCTGCTATATGTGAATGCTTATCATCCTATAAGCCTCATCAACATCCCATGCAAGCTGCTTGGACATATGGTGAGCCAGTGGTTGTGTTGGCACCTTGAGTATTGGGGCCCTCTGGCTCCGTCCCAGGGCAGTTTTCGCCGAGGGCACTCCACTATCAGCAACTTGGTCCACCTGGAGCCTGCCATTCGATTGGCCTCTTCTCAGTGACACCACCTTATTGCCATAATTTTTGACCAGACGATAGCCTATGATACCACTTGGGGAAACCAAATCCTCACTATTCTGCATGAGTGGGATCTCCAGGTCCATTCCCGATTTCTATACTGATCTTCTCGTCACCCCGCGCTTTCAGGGTTTGAATTGGTCCTTCCCGCATATACAAGAGAATGGGGTCCTGCATGTCTCTACCCTGTGTGTCACACCCTTTTTAACTGCCATTAATGCTTTTGCCCTAGCAGTAGGGTCCTCAGTATATCCCATTCTATAGGCAGATGGCTTTTGTATTTCGTTCTGCTCCTCTTCTATTGGTGTGGCTGAACACTGGCCACAGGAAGCCATGCATAAGGTGCAGTCATGGGCCCCTCACTCATGGCTTTGTCTTTGGCCACCAAGATTTGTGTCCTGCACTTCTGTCATCATCGTACTGTCCACCTCCATCCAGAACTTTACCTTGATGATCAACTACTTTATGTAGTGAAGACTTTCTGCTTTTTGGGACTAGTCTTCTATGCCCACTCAACTTGGCTTCCAATCTTCGTCAGCTTAAGGAAAAGTGCTGCTGGCATCTTAATGTTTTTCGATGCCTGAGCCACATGGACTGGGTTGCTGATTGCCCTACTCTGCGGCAGCTGTGCGAAGCCCTCATACAGTCCCACATTCACTATGGGAGCCTGGTGTATGGTTCAGCATCACTCTCCGTGCTGCGTCTGCTGAGCCACTGTGCAGTTCGCCTTGCGTTGGGATATTTCTGAGGAAGCCCATTGAACAGCCTCCCCATGGAAGCCAGTGCTGCAACTACTGCTTGACTGCTTGCAAATTATACTGCCCACATTCATAGTACATCTTGCCATCCAAATTACTGTCTCCTTTTCCTAACATGGCGATAAATCTTCCGCAATGGCAGCCCAGAACAGGGAATCCCCTTGCAGTTCGTGTCTAGTTACTTCTTACTGAACTCAATGCTTTCCCTCAACCATCTTTCCTGAGCGTCCACTTACGTACCCCTCCATTGTCCATGCATTGGCCACAATTCATCTGCACCTATCGCAAGGCCCAAAAGGCCGAATTCCACCTGAGTCCCTCCACTGGCAATTTTTCGCTATTATTAGGGAGTTCCAGGGCTCAGAAATAGTCTACACCAATGGATCAATGGTCAACACTCTTGTTAACTTTGCTTGGCTCATGTTTGGTATACTGAACAGTGCTCCTTGCCAGAAGGCTGCAGTATTTTCCCTGCAGAGTTATTAGCCTTCTATCGCGCTCTTGAGCATATTCGCTGCTGTGTCAGTGAGTCCTTAGTCATCTATAGTGACTCCTTAAGCAACCTCCAAGCTCTGGACCAATGCTTCCCTTGCCATCCTTTGGTAATGACTATCCAGCAGTCTGTTTATGCCCTCGGCCACAGTGGATATTCAGTGACCTTCATTTGGACTGCAGTACATGTTAGGATCCTGGGCAATGAGCTTGCTGACAGCCTGCCCAAAAAAAGCTACTGGTAAACCAACTTTGGATATCGGCCTGCCAGAGACTAATCTGCAATTGGTTCTCCGCTATAAAGTTTTTATGATCTGGGATACTGAATGGCCACCCTCAGTACACCAACTAAACTACATGTTATAAAGGAGACCATCCATATGAGCCACTCGCAGGGCCTCTGTTGTCCTTTGCCAGCTCCACATCAGCCAAAATTGGCCAACACATGGTCACCTCCTCCATCGCAAGGTCACACCTCGGTGTCGCTATGGCTCCCAAATGACTGTCATACACATCTTGATGGACTGTCCAATTTTAGCCACTCTGTGGCAGACTTTTAACTTTCCCACCATGCTGCCAATCATGTTGGGAGACAACACCTCAATGGCTGATGATGTTTTAAGTTTTATTCATGAGGGGGAGGGGGGGGGGGGGGTTATCACACGATCTAAGTTTGGGCATATGGCCCTCTCTTCCAGGTCTCCACCCTCCCTCCATTTGAACTCTTTCTCACTGTTTCTTTGCTGTTTGTTCACCTTCGTATATATCGTTAGCTGTGTGTGTCCCTTTAATCTTGTCTTTCCAGCTTGAGATTTTATAGGGTTGCAGGGTGGTTAGCTCATCCTTTTTCAATTTTTGCAATCAGCCAGCCCAGGCCATCTGCCATATTATTTTAATGCCTTCCATTACTTTTAATACCTTCCATTACCTTTTACTTTTACTATACATTTTCCCTGTCTGTTAGCTTCTATAGTTTTGTCTTTCAGTGTGATTCGACATTAGTTTTGCGCCTTTTACTTTCTCTGATTCCTTTTTGAACTGTTTTTAACTCGAGATCTGTTTGAATGAGGAAAGAGGGACTCACGGCCCTGTAGTTTGGTCCCTTTACTCCCCAATCCAACCATTCAACCAACACAAAAAAGTTGAGGACACAAATTCCGTCCAGGCGGTAATGGGGTGATGAAGGATGAACATCTGATCACCCTTTGAATTAACCATGCCAAATCCGTTCATAATCAGTCTGACACTGCACCAGTGTGGGGCAAAAGCACAAGAAAAGGATGATTATAATTATCCACCAGCCCTAAATCCTTGTTTATGATGCTACAGAGAATATTTTCATATAATAATAATTACTATCATCAATTATTCAGGTATTGTTCAAAGTGATGAAAAATGATTATGATTTTCAACTAGAGCAAACATTTATTCATTGAAAGCAATACATGTGCATTTCTGATGATCGCCAGCCAAGGGTTGCTGCGAATACATAGAAAGATAGATCCCTTATCATTTAGCTACAAAATAGCAGGTCAGCAACTGGAAGCAGTTAATTCCATAAATTATCTGGTAGTACGCATTAGGAGTGATTTAAAATGGAATGATTATATAAAGCTGATCGTCAGTAAAGCAGATGCCAGACTGAGATTCATTGGAAGAATCCTAAGGAAATGCAATCCGAAAACAAAGGAAGTAGGTTACAGTACGCTTGTTCGCCCACTGCTTGAATACTGCTCAACAGTGTGGGATCCGTACCAGATAGGGTTGATAGAAGAGATAGAGAAGATCCAATGGAGAGCAGCACGCTTCGTTACAGGATTATTTAGTAATCACGAAAGCGTTACGGAGATGATAGATAAACTCCAGTGGAAGACTCTGCAGGAGAGACGCTCAGTAGCTCGGTACAGGCTTTTGTTAAAGTTTCGAGAACATACCTTCACCGAAGAGTCAAGGAGTATATTGCTCCCTCCTACGTATATCTTGTGAAGAGACCATGAGGATAAAATCAGAGAGATTAGAGCCCACACAGAAGCAAACCAACAATCCTTCTTTCCACGAACAATACGAGACTGGAATAGAAGGGAGAATCGATAGAGGTACTCAGGGTACCCTCCGCCACACACCGTCAGGAGGCTTGCTGAGTATGGATGTAGATGTAGATGGGAAAGAACAGAGATGTAATGAGAATGGGAATATGAATTTAAAATGCCTGTAATGGCGTTCTAGGCATTTGCGTTCTAGTGGTTCATGGTGTGGGTTCCTGTAGTCATGTCCTAGTTCATGAACCACGGGCAACGTATGAGTGGCCAAGTAAGTGGTCCCGGCAGTCGGGATACCAGTTACTTTGGAATAAGGCTGGGCATCTCGGACATATTCTGAGTCGTGGTCACCTTTGTGCTGATAAGGCAAAGACTACCAAATCCACCGGTTAGTCCCTCAGCCGTAAGACCCAATGGGACTCGGAGCAAGTAAGGCTAGCAACTTGCTTCCCTGGTACTTTAAATATGACGCTGGCAACAATCAGAGCAAAATGCCTCAGGCCTTTGGACGTGACGGAGTCCCACCTCAGTGACAAACCAGGGACTCCTAAGATACGACTTCGCAAAGAAATGATGATGAGATGGGGAGCTATTAATATCAATGGGGGCTACTCTGGGAAGAGGGTAGAGCTGGCAGAGGCTGCAAGTAAGGTGGGGCTGGACGTTTTAGCTGTTAGTGACATTCGGGTAAGGGGTGAGAAAGAAGAGGAAGTGGGAGAATACAAGGTCTACCTGTCAGGAGTCAAAGCAGGAACAGCACAATGGGGTGTAGGGCTTTACATCAGGAAAGAAATGGAACCCCATAGTTGCAATGAGGTATGTAAACGAACAACTGATGTGGATAGATTTGACAGTGTCTAGCAAGAAAATTAGGATTGTGTCAGTATATTTGCATTGTGAAGGTACAGATCAAGATAAGATGGATAGTTTTTATGAGGCACTCAGTGATTTAGTTGTTAGAGTAAAGGACAAGGACAGTGTTCTTCTGATGAGTGATTTTAACGCCAGGATTGGAAATCGAACAGAAGGGTATGAAAAGGTTATGGGTAAATTTGGAGAGGATATGGAGGCCAACAGGAACGGGAAACAACTCTTGGATTTCTGTGCCAGTATGGTCTTAGTAATCACAAACTCCTTTTTTAAACATAAGAACATTCACCGGTATACTTGGGAAGGCAGGGGAACCAGATCTGTCATTGACTATATAATAACAGATCTGGAATTCAGGAAGGCTGTGAGGGACACACGTGTATTCAGGGGATTCTTTGATGACACTGATCATTATTTAACCTGCAGTGAAACTGGGATTGTGAGGCCGAAAGTGCAGGAGGTGAGGTCGATATGTAGGAGGATAAGAGTGGAGAAACTTCAGGATAAGGAAATGAGGCACAAGTACATAACAGCAATCTCAGAAAGGTACCAGTTAGTTGAATGCAGTCAATTACAATCATTGGAAAAGGAATGGACAAGGTACAGAGACACAGTACTAGAAGTGGCTAAAGAATGTCTTGGAACAGTAGTGTGTAAAAGTAGGATAAAGCAAACAGCTTGGTGGAATGACACAGTCGAGGCAGCCTGTAAAAGGAAAAAGAAGGCATATCAAAAATGGCTACATACTAGAACTCAGGTAGACAGAAAAAGTTATGTTGAAGAAAGAAACAAAGCCAAACAGATAATTGCAGCATCCAAGAAGAAATCTTGGGAAGACTTTGGAAACAGGTTGGAGACTATGGGTCAAGCTACTGGAAAACCATTCTGGAGTGTAATTAGCAGTCTTCGAAAGGGAGGTAAGAAGGAAATGACAAGTATTTTGGACAGGTCAGGAAAACTGCTGGTGAATCCTGTGGACGCCTAGGACAGATGGAGGGAATATTTTGAAGAGTTGCTCAATGTAGGTGAAAATACGATCAGTAATTTTTCAGATTTTGAGGTAGAATGGGATAGGAATGACGATGGAAATAGCATCACATTTGAGGAAGTGGAGAAAATAGTCAATAGATTGCAGTACAATAAAGCGGTTGTGGTGGATGAAATTAAGTCGGAACTCTTCTAATACAGTGGAATGTCAGATCTTAAATGGCTACACAGGATAATTGAAATGGCCTGGGAGTCGGGACAGGTTCCATCAGACTGGACAAAAGCAGTAATCACACCAATCTTTAAACATGGAAACAGTCAAGATTGTAACAACTACAGAGGTATCTCTTTAATTAGTGCTGTGGGTAAAATCTTCTCAGGTATTGTTGAAAGAAAGTGCGAGTATTAGTTGAGGACCAATTGGATGAAAATCAGTGTTGGTTTAGGCCTCTCAGTGGTTCTCAGGACCAGATCTTTAGCTTACGGCGAATAATGGAGAAGTGTTATGAGTGGAACAGGGAATTGTATCTATGCTTTATAGATCTAGAAAAGGCATATGACCGGGTTCCTAGGAGGAAGTTATTGTCTGTTCTACAAGATTATGGAATAGGAGGCAAACTTTTGCAAGCAATTAAAGGTCTTTACATGGATAGTCAGGCAGCAGTTAGAGTTGATGGTAAATTGGGTTCATGGTTCAGAGTAGTTTCAGGGGTAAGACAAGGCTGCAACCTATCTCCACTGTTGTTCATATTATTTATGGATCATATGTTGAAAACAATAGACTGACGGGGTGAGATTAAGATATGTGAACACAATAGAAAGAGTAGCTAAGTAATACACGAAACTGATCAAAGTAACACAGTTATGGCTTTGTTTGTAAACCTCTGAACAGTGATGGAAATAAGCTTCTCGTGATTCCCCATGAGCAAGACAAAAGAATCATGCAGAAGGTGCAACACAAGTGATACACAGACCAACTGACATAAGTGGTACAAAGAAAAAGAACCATGAGAGTGAGTTAGTGCTGCTCCATGTGTGTATATAGGCGCGAGTCGCTGGTAGAAGGTAACTGCAGAGATCATGCCATGTGCACGCTTCCTACAAGTGGCCTCTAGTGGCTGGCCTGTGTTGGTACAGTTGGAGGCTACACTCAGTGCACTCATACACACTAGTAGCAGGATACAGCTATGTACACACTATTCTACATATATACAGAGTTTGTTAAGTGCATACGTGCTAGTATAAAGTAGTTCATGTGTTTAAGGTTGAAATACCAGTAAGCTGTTTTTGTTCTGCAGATCAGTAGGGAAAAAGAGACATCGTACTTGTAATTCAACCTGAAATATGGATTTGTTATATTAAGAAGTAATGGAAGAAATTGTAAAAATAGTTCAAATGTGGTGGTTACATATCTATTTTTTTTATATTACAAGTAAAATGTCCAGTTACGTACATGCACCTGCCAAACATTGCTAGAAGCACTTCTGTAAGTCCTGATGTAGTTTCTGGAAAGATAATAATGAAATATTTTGAATGCCCAGATCACTGAGAGAGCAGGGTGCTCTTTCACAGTCAGATAATATAACTCACAAATGCTAAAGTGCAAATTGCAGGCATATGTCTTTATTCTGCACTTGGAATAGACAAGCACTGATGCCTATTGATGAAGCATTAGTCACAAAACAAAGTTCAGTTGACATGTCTGGGTGGTAAAGCATATTACAGGTCATTAAAGCTTCTTTGAGTTTATCATGGGCTGTTTAGCAATCTGACCAGTACCAAGTAACTTTTCCTGAACAAATTCGTAATAGGTTCACAATTTAATATCTGGTTAGGCACAAATCACCTTAAACTGTGCCTAACTCGATAAAGGCATTCAATTGCCCCTTCATTCAAACGGTTGGAAAGTTCTTTAGTTCTTCATTACATTGATTTTATCATCATCCAGAAAAATTCCATGGGGAGTGATTGTATGTCCCAAGAACTTGATACCCTTGTGCCCAAATTTTTGACTTTAGCAGGTTGGCAGTTGTGCCAGCCTCTAGGAATTTACTTAACACTGTTTAAATAAGATCAGTGTGGTCTTTCCATGTTTGTGGTGCTATCAGTAGGTAATCTACAAACATGGTTACCCTATCAAGTATGTCTGGGCCAAGAATGGAGTCAGGTGTGGCTACGAATACACCCAAATGTCATTTAGGCTGAAAGGCAATGCCTTAAACTGGTAAATTCTACCTGTGTAGATAAAGAAAGTGTACTGTTTTGACTCCTGGATAAAGGTTTTTGCCAGTAGGAGGAGCAGAGATCTATACTGGTCAGGTACTTGACTCCATCAAATTTTGGTATTTGTTCCTTGATGTTCTCAAGTCGGGCCCAAATGTGTACAGTATTTTATTAACGCCTCTGACATCAACAACTACTTGAATACTTCCTCCACGCTTTATTGCAGCTATAGTTGGAGTCATGAACAATGAAGGTTGAGTTAAGGCTTGTTCTGCACAGCCATGTCACGTATTCTCTGACAGCCAGTGAGCGTTCAGTAGTGTTCCAAACACTCTGTTCTGAATGCCATAGCTAATGTGAGCATTAAACATGATTGTAGCAAATGGTTTAGTGAATTTTTATTCCATTTGTAGTGAATTGTCATCACTGGTTGTGGAGGTAAGTGATGCGTACGCATAAGCATGGGAGATATGTAATTTGCAGGTTGAATGCTTTCTTCAAGCAGAATGTGTGCACATGCTTGTACTGCAACTGTCGCTTGGAAAAATCAAGAATGCAATCCTCATCCATGCCTTGACATGTGCGAACTGCAATCGATCGTATATCAGATTACAGTAGTGAGCTGCAGTATGGACTCATAGAGGGTTCAGTTATATTCCACACCAACATTATTAGTGTTTCCCTAGTGGCAGCAGGTCCTGTAGCACAGAGAACAGAGTAGGCCGTATTGGAGAAAGTTTAATGAGGGATGACGCTGAGGTGACACTAATAACACAATTTTACGCTAGAGGTCTCTCCTTAAAGACTTGCGGATACCTTAACAAAATACTTGTTAAGTCGGAGCTATAGTATTGCATAAATATGCAGATGCCTCTATTTTATTAACTACTTGTTGCTTAATACAGGTAATAGCACTTATCTCAGGTTTCTGTTTGTGCAATTAATCTTGCTGCTTATTAGCTTTATTTTCTGGCCTTGAAAATATTTACTGTCACCAACATGTAATTTCGACTACTGTCCATTCACCTTAACACCATTCCCAGACGAAATGTCAATACTGGTATTCTTTTCCCGGAGAAACTCCATAATTAAAATACAGTCCACAAACAAAGAATTATCTACCACAAGTGTGCATGAAATCGCAACATTCTGTAGCCTAAACAGTTTGTGGTCCTGCCATTTTGCATTGTGAGACCTGGTACCAATCACTCCCAGTATCTTGTATTTGCTGATAGGCAAGGTTGGTACATCCATACCCTCATATTCTTTTAAACAAGTCATTGAAGATTACATTGACTGCAAGACATTTGTCAAGTATTAGTGTTGTTGTCACTGTATTGACTACTTTGAAATATAGACACATCTTGATTGCACAGTTCTTTATCAAGCATTATGTTTCAAAATCCCCCCCATGAACCATGGACCTTGCCATTGGTGGGGAGGCTTGCATGCCTCAGCGATACAGATAGCCATACCGTAGGTGCAACCACAACGGAGGGGTATCTGTTGAGAGGCCAGACAAACGTGTGGTTCCTGAAAAGGGGCAGCAGCCTTTTCAGTAGTTGCAGGGGCAACAGTTTGGATGATTGACTGATCTGGCCTTGTAACAATAACCAAAAGGGCCTTGCTGTGCTGGTACTGCAAACGGCTGAAAGCAAGGGGAAACTACGGTCGTAATTTTTCCCGAGGGCATGCAGCTTTACTGTATGATTAAATGATGATGTCGTCCTCTTGGGTAAAATATTCTGGAGGTAAAATAGTCCCCCATTCGGATCTCCGGGCGGGGACTACTTAAGAGGATGTCGTTACCAGGAGAAACAAAACTGGCGTTCTACGAATCGGAGCATGGAATGTCAGGTCCCTTAATCGGGCAGGTAGGTTAGAAAATTTAAAAAGGGAAATGGATAGGTTAAAGTTAGATATAGTGGGAATTAGTGAAGTTCGGTGGCAGGAGGAACAAGACTTTTGGTCAGGTGACTACAGGTTTATAAACACAAAATCAAATAGGGGTAATGCAGGAGTAGGTTTAATAATGAATAGGAAAATAGGAATGCGGGTAAGCTACTACAAACAGCATAGTGAATGCATTATTGTGGCCAAGATAGATACGAAGCCCACACCTACTACAGTAGTACAAGTTTATATGCCAACTAGCTCTACAGATGACGAAGAAATTGAAGAAATGTATGATCAAATAAAAGAAATTATTCAGATAGTGAAGGGTGATGAAAATTTAATAGTCATGGGTGACTGGAATTCGGTAGTAGGAAAAGGGAGAGAAGGAAACATAGTAGGTGAATATGGACTGGGGCAAAGAAATGAAAGAGTAAGCCACCTGGTAGAATTTTGCACAGAGCACAACTTAATCATAGCTAACACTTGGTTCAAGAATCATAAAAGAAGGTTGTATACGTGGAAGAAGCCTGGAGATACTGACAGGTTTCAGATAGATTATATAATAGTAAGAAAGAGATTTAGGAACCAGGTTTTAAATTGTAAGACATTTTCAGGGGCAGATGTGGACTCGGACCACAATCTATTGCTTATGACCTGTAGATTAAAACTGAAGAAACTGCAAAAAGGTGGGAATTTAAGGAGATGGGACCTGGATAAACTGAAAGAACAAGAGGTTGCACAGAGTTTCAGGGAGAGCATAAGGGAGCAATTGACAGGAATGGGGGAAAGAAATACGGTGGAAGAAGAATGGGTAGCTTTGAGGGATGAAGTAGTGAAGGCAGCAGAGGATCAAGTAGGTAAAAAGACAAGGGCTAGTAGAAATCCTTGGGTAACAGAAGAAATATCCAATTTAATTGATGAAAGGAGAAAATATAAAAACACAGTAGATGAAGCAGGCAAAAAGGAATACAAAACGTCTCAAAAATTAGATCGACAGGAAGTGCAAAATGGCTGAGCAGGGAGGGCTAGAGGACAAATGTAAGGATGTAGAGGCTTATCTCACTAGGGGTAAAATAGATACTGCCTACAGGAAAATTAGAAACCTTTGGAGATAAGAGAACCACTTGTATGAATATCAAGAGCTCAGATGGAAACCCAGTTCAAGGCAAAGAAGGGAAACCAGAAAGGTGGAAGGAGTATATAGAGGGTCTATACAAGGGCGATGTACTTGAGGACAATTTATGGAAATGGAAGAGGATGTAGATGAAGATGAAATGGGAGATACGATACTGCGTGAAGAGATTGACAGAGCATTGAAAGGCCATAGCCGAAACAAGGCTCCGGAAGTAGGCAACATTCCATTAGTACTACTGACGGCCTTGGGAGAGCCAGTCCTGACAAAACTCTACCATCTGGTGAGCAAGATGTATGAGACAGGCGAAATACCCTCAGACTTCAAGAAGAATATAATAATTCCAATCCCAAAGAAAGCAGGTGTTGACAGATGTGAAAATTACTGAACTATCAGTTTAATAAGTCACAGCTGCAAAATACTAACGCGAAT
The DNA here is from genome assembly GCF_023897955.1 of Schistocerca gregaria. Lineage (NCBI taxonomy): Eukaryota > Metazoa > Arthropoda > Insecta > Orthoptera > Acrididae > Schistocerca > Schistocerca gregaria. The sequence continues at coordinate 521,416,655 of NC_064924.1, forward strand.
TCTTTATAGACGAATGGAAAAACTAGTAGAAGCCAACCTCGGGGAAGATCAGTTTGGATTCTGTAGAAATGTTGGAACACGTGAGGCAATACTGACCCTACGACTTATCTTAGAAGCTAGATTGAGGAAGGGCAAACCTACGTTTCTAGCATTTGTAGACTTAGAGAAAGCTTTTGACAATGTTGATTGGAATACTCTCTTTCAAATTCTGAAGGTGGCAGGGGTAAAATACAGGGAGCGAAAGGCTATTTACAATTTGTACAGAAACCAGATGGCAGTCATATGAGTCGAGGGGCATGAAAGGGAAGCAGTGGTTGGGAAACGAGTGAGACAGGGTTGTAGCCTCTCCCCGATGTTATTCAATCTGTATATTGAGCAAGCAGTAAAGGAAACAAAAGAAAAATTCGGAGTAGGTATTAAAATCCATGGAGAAGAAATCAAAATATTGAGGTTCGCCGATGACATTGTAATTCTGTCAGAGACAGCAAAGGACTTGGAAGAGCAGTTGAACGGAATGTATAGTGTCTTGAAAGGAGGATATAAGATGACCATCAACAAAAGCAAAACGAGGATAATGGAATGTAGTCGAATTAAATTGGGTGATGCTGAGGGAATTAGATTAGGAAATGAGACACTTAGAGTAATAAAGGAGTTTTGCTATTTGGGGAGCAAAATAACTGATGATGGTCGAAGTAGAGAGGATATAAAATGTAGACTGGCAATGGCAAGGAAAGCGTTTCTGAAGAAGAGAAATTTTTTAACATCGAGTATAGATTTAAGTGTCAGGAAGTCATTTCTGAAAGTATTTGTATGGAGTGTAGCCATGTATGGAAGTGAAACATGGACGATAAATAGCTTGGACAAGAAGAGAATAGAAGCTTTTGAAATATGGTGCTACAGAAGAGTGCTGAAGATTAGATGGGTAGATAACATAACTAATGAGGAAGTATTGAACAGGATTGGGGAGAAGAGAAGTTTGTGTCACAACTTGACCAGAAGAAGGGACCGGTTGGTAGGACATGTTCTGAGGCATCAAGGGATCACCAATTTAGTATTGGAGGGCAGCGTGGAGGGTAAAAATCGTAGAGGGAGACCAAGAGATGAATAGACTAAGCAGATTCAGAAGGATGTAGGTTGCAGTAGGTATTGGGAGATGAAGCAGATTGCACAAGATAGAGAAGCGTGGAGAGCTGCATCAAACCAGTCTCAGGACTGAAGACCACAACAACAACATGTTTCAAAATTTCATCATCAGACTTAAGTTGTGGAATAAATTGTACATGGAAATTTATTACAGAAATATGTGCTTAATAACACAAGTATGCATCTTAATAGTTGATATACAGAAATTTCAGTTAGTATTATATTTACATTTAAATCAAAATTTAGTAAAAAGCTCATGAAAGTGAGCACGTAGACTGAACATAATACAGAACTCGTCTCATATAGTTATATTTGACAGTGCTGATGTGTATTCAAAGAGAACTAGTGCCAGATTGACTGTGGCAATTGAGCTATCAATGATCTAAACAAAGGCTGGTGCTAGTAGTAACCATAGAAATTAAGTCAAAGAATAAGTTTGCTAACTACTATACATTGCAGTTAACTACATGTCAGAACATAGTGAACAACTTGACAAAGACACATTTGTGCTACTTTTATGGAGAAGATACTCATATTGACAGCATGAAATGTGCAGCATTAGGTATCATCATCTGCAATGTTAGTCAGTAATCAAAACAGAAGACATATTTGCAACCAATAAATGGTATGGTTCAATATAAACAGAAAACAGATGTAGATCATAACTAAAATATAAATTATGAAAGAATAAGTTTACAACCATCAATGAAGAAAATGTTATGTGTCAGCAAATGTAGTCATATTACCATAATCTAACAAGAAAGAGATCACATACAATATAATTTAGATAAGCCTAGATGAGTGGCAACAGTTTAAATAAAATAGAAGCTAATATTACAGTCTCTCTCTCTCTCTCTCTCTCTCTCTCTCTCTCTCTCTCTCTCTTTCTCTCTTTCTCTCTTTCTCTTCCTTATTTCACATAAAAGAGCATTAAGGTATATCATCAGAAAGTATAACAATCTACCTGGAAGTAGATGTATGATACTCAAAAACACATCTTAGCATCTTGTGGTTGAGGATGTAGAGTTAGGGCCATCAATTGACAAAAACTGATGCCTAGACAACTGTAATGCTGAGACAGTGGTCATATTATTTTGGAATTAGTGGATTCTGTTTGTACATGTAGTTATACAGAATGTAATGTGAAAGTGTATAACAGTATGGAAATGGAGAACTATGTCTAACAAAATAAGCTTGTTGAAATGGTAACAAAACCCAAACAGTCTACTTTGATAAGGTAAATAACAATGTAATGTACGTCTAATATAATTAAATTCAATATAAGAAATTAAATTTACTACGCCCATAATGCTGAACCCATGGTGAGGAAATATGTGCATATTGTGATAAAACTGTAAAGTGAGTCAAATGAATAACACAAAGTACTAATGTTGGCAAAATGCAAAGTACCAATGCTCTACATAGCACCTTTAATTAAAGGTGTGAGGCAGGTACATTGTGGTAGCATCCTGCGAGAACAGTGGCTCCATCTGTTGGAGTGGAGTATAGAAAGGCTGGCAATGTAGCCACATCAGATTGGCCCATGAAAAACAGTGGCATCATCTAAGAGGGTGGAAGATAATAGTGTGCATACGGCTATAATGGTTACTCATGAGTTCTGTATGATTATGGCTATTGTAGCAATCTTAGATCATTTGGGTCAAATCTGAGATACATTTTGTATAGTGTCTTCAAATAAATCTAAGAACCGGTTCCTACTGAAAAAATTCTGGTCATTAAATAACTAATGCAACTGACACATTGTATCTGTACATATTTTGAATTCTTCCAAAGTATCTAACAGATGACTATGGGGGACAATGTGCAAAACCTGAGCTCCTTCAGCTGTCAGCAGCAAGTCGTGCTAGTTTTCAAATGCACTGGCATTAGATGGATATAAGTGCTCTCTGTATCTAGTAATGAAATCTTTCCCCGTCTTACCAATATATAAATTATTGCAATCACCACATTGTTTTTTTATATACACATGGTTTAATAAAATATTTCTCTCTTTCAGTCCTATAGCATGTGTAAGTTATTTCTCATTTTAAATGAAGCATTGACATTAGCCTTTTTCAAAAGTGTTGCTGGCTTGTCACAGTGTGAATCACTGTATGTTAGACTAACAAAACAACTTTATTTATCCTCTTTTTGACTACTTTGAATTTCTTCTTCTATATAGATTATAAAACAGTTTACAAATAAAATGAGCATTATACCATGTTTGCTACCCTGCTTGAGCAATTGTCTGGAATTCCTTACACCATGCATCCTGATTTATGTCTAGCCTCAAAATTCTGCAGTGAAAATAATACACCCATTTGTAGGTGTTTGGATGACATGAATCTTTATCAGTTACATCATCAGTGCAAATGGGTTTTCTGAAATACTCTGAAAATAAGATTATTGTCTTTCCTAGAAATAGAGAGATCTAAATAATTTAATGAATTGTTCACTTCCTCTTCAAAAGTGAATTTATATTAGGGTGCAAGGAACTGAAATGGGCGCATAAATTAGAAATGTCTTCATCACATCCTTCATATAATAATAATATGTGAACTACATAATGATCATATGATTTAACTTTTGCTACAAATTCTGAATGTGATTCAAAAAACGTGCATTCCAAATGATTGACAAAAATCTCTGCCAGGGTACCAGTAAGTGAGCTACCCAGAGCTAAGCCATTTGGGTGAGAGTAGAATTTGTAATTGAAGGTAAAGGCATTGAAAGACAAGAACAGTTATAGTAATTCGATTAATTCCACATCATCATGAGGGGTAAAGCATGTTATGGGTCAGTAAATTCTTAGTAATTATATCAGGAGCTTCATTAATTGGTATACATGAGTACAGATTAACAATATCCAGTGCAGTTAAAATGGGTACCATCCTGGTACTTAGACGATTTTTGTTTTGTTCATTAATTCATAGGAATATTTATACAAAACGTATTTGGAAAAGTAGAAGCTTCTTTTAATGTTTTGTTTAAAAATCTGTTAAGTTTAAAATTAGTGCTGGAACAATTATTAAAGTTGACTTTGGAGGCCTGATTCCTAACATAATCTAATTGTAATAATTGCGAAAAGAAAGATACAATGGCACTAATGCTATGAACAACTGGCACTAATAGTTTAATTGTGTACATTGTATTTACTGAGAGGCTCTTACTTTGTGTAGTAGCAACATTTTCCATTAAAGTACTTCTGTGTTAGGCTGATTAATACTCGTCTTAATATTTCCTGCTGTGGCATTTTTATGGACTGCTTTGAATTAAAACCATTCGGATAACTAATTCTACTGGAACTTGAGATTATTTCAGTTGATTATCCCATGTCACTTTCAAGGGCTTTTTATTTTTTTTATTTTAGAGATGGTGTCTGGTTGTTTGAACTTGTTCATTATCTTGTTCAGGCTTACACAAAGCATTTAGTGTGTGATATCCACACACATTTAAATACATGAGTGAAGTGGTATAATATTCTTCCAAGCATGTACATTACTTCATAAATGATTTTATAAATATTAAATGTCTTCATTTTAGGTCTCTTAATGATCTTTTTCCCAAGATTCGAGATAAATTGCATGAGTTGCAACGTCAGCTGACATCTGCTAAGATCCTCCGTAATAATGGAATTCCTAAAGCGGTATCCTACATACGAGATATTGCTAATAATGCTCCTGCTGTGAAGCAGTTGCTTAGCAGGTTGGCAAGATCACTTGCAAAGAGGTGAGTGAATAAGGAAAATAAATTGCTTTTTGGCGCAGCAGGATAGAGACTATGCTTCCTCTTATAGTTTTATATTACCAGTTTGGAAAATTTGCTTGTATTTAGAGAACAACTTTAAGATTTTTTTGAATTTTTGTTGGTAAATTGTGTAGTCCTTACTTGCATTTAATTTACAAAACATGTTACCGAGGAACTCTGAAGCAAAATTTAACTTCTAACAACTCATTCAACATGAGCAAGTGAATCATGCTCTTTCAGGCTGATCGATGTTTGTGGTTGTGTAGATAATTATTCTTCTTACCAGAATAAAATCTTTTGAAACCTCCCTGATTTCACTAGTTTGCTTTATCTGTGTCAAATTTGTGTGAGTTTTTAAATACCGTGCATACAATTCTCATACTTGACAAAACATTCAAGTAATAATATGATGTATTACATAAAGATAAGCTTTTAATCCTTGGTAATATAATCCATGAGAAGGTATAGTTTAATGTGTATCATAATATAATGGAAAACAAACTAAAGCTTTGTTTTCATTTTTTCTTTAAATGCCTCATTCAGTTCTATAATCAAGCTTTCCTATCAGGTGCATTGTTCATGCCATATTTCCTCAGATGTTATCCTTCCATCTTATTATGGACATTCCTCTTTTTGTGATTCTGTCAGCTTTTCTGGAAAGTCATACAAACAGCAGTCTTTTTCATGACATAGTGTCGTCATGCTCTGCTCAATGGAGCCCTCCCATCTTCATTACTTGGATAATGTTATGAAGTTTGTACAGTGTCTTAAAACTCATTTTTCCTAACTCTCTGTTCTAGGAAGTGGTCATACTTAACATACCACGAGGTAAAATTTCTGATTCAAGGTGCACTTGCACCAGATATCTTGGAATACCATCCCGACAGTACACATGCAGGACCCCTCTCCTCTCTCCCCCCTCCTCCCTCCCCCTCTGCCTCTCCTCCCTCCCTCCCTCCCCCTCTGCCTCTCCTCCCTCCCTCCCTCCCTCCCCCTCTGCCTCTCCTCCCTCCCTCCCTCCCTCCCTCCCTCCCTCCCTCCCTCCCTCCCCCTCTGCCTCTCCTCCCTCCCTCCCTCCCTCCCTCCCTCCCTCCCTCCCCCTCTGCCTCTCCTCCCTCCCTCCCTCCCTCCCTCCCTCCCCCTCTGCCTCTCCTCCCTCCCTCCCCCTCTGCCTCTCCTCCCTCCCTCCCTCCCTCCCTCCCCCTCTGCCTCTCCTCCCTCCCTCCCTCCCTCCCCCTCTGCCTCTCCTCCCTCCCTCCCTCCCTCCCCCTCTGCCTCTCCTCCCTCCCTCCCTCCCCCTCTGCCTCTCCTCCCTCCCTCCCTCCCCCTCTGCCTCTCCTCCCTCCCCCTCCCTCTGCCTCTCCTCCCTCCCCCTCCTCCCTCTCTCCCCCTCTGCCACTCCTCCCTCTCTCCCCCTCTGCCACTCCTCCCTCTCTCCCCCTCTGCCACTCCTCCCTCTCTCCCCCTCTGCCACTCCTCCCTCTCTCCCCCTCTGCCACTCCTCCCTCTCTCCCCCTCTGCCACTCCTCCCTCTCTCCCCCTCTGCCACTCCTCCCTCTCTCCCCCTCTGCCACTCCTCCCTCTCTCCCCCTCTGCCACTCCTCCCCCCTCCCCCTCAGCCCCCCTCTCTCCCCCCTCTCTCCCCCCTCTCTCCCCCCTCTCTCTCTCCCGTCTCTCTCTCTCCCCTCTCTCTCTCCCCCCTCTCTCCCCCTCCCCCCTCTCTCTCCCCCTCCCCCCTCTCTCCCCCCTCTCTCTCCCCCTCCCCCCTCTCTCTCCCCCCCTCTCTCTCCCCCCCTCTCTCTCCCCCCTCTCTCCCCCTTCTCTCTCAGCCCTCCACCCCTCCTCTCCCCTCACCCTCCACTGCACCTCCCTCCTCTCCCCTCACCCTCCACTGCACCTCCCTCCTCTCCCCTCACCCTCCACTGCACCTCCCTCCCCCATCCCTCCTCTCCCCTCACCCTCCACTGCACCTCCCTCCCCCATCCCTCCTCTCCCCTCACCCTCCACTGCACCTCCCTCCCCCATCCCTCCTCTCCCCTCACCCTCCACTGCACCTCCCTTCTCTGACCTCCTCACCCTCTCCGCTCCCTCTGCCTCTCTGCTCCCTCTGCCTCCCTTTTCTCTTTCCATCTCCCTCCTATGCCACTGACCCTCCACCCTCGTTTGGCTCTGTATCTGTCTATTGATCACTCGCTCTGTGGACACTCCTCCCCCTTGTTTAATTTTTGTTGTTCTCGCAGCAAGGTTCTATGGATGTGTATCATTTTCATATTGTATTTTGTTTTTGACTTTGACAATAGACTTACAGTGGGATATCTGTTACAACTGTCTTAATGTTGTCTGACTGCACAATTGCTTTATAGACCAGTGGGTAAATACTGCACGTGTTTGTATCCAACTTATTAGCTTTTATGTTTTGTTTCACTTGCATTCCCTGTGTTTCAGAATCTCTTCACCTTCTAAGTCTCAGTGGGAGCAACTACTGAATGATATTTTGACATTGCAAGAAAAGGTGTTCAGGTGCATCCCCACAAAAGAATGTTATGAGGTTTGTGAATGTGTTTGCCAGTCACTTAATGAAAAATTCTATTTTCACCCCTTGTGTGAATTTTGTACTATCTTGTGTTTAGATATATGCTGAAACTCTGCTGTCATCAGGTGATAAAAAAAATATTGCAGAAGCATCCACTATTTTGGAGTGTCGGAAGTCAGCTGTGATTCCTAAAATGGTATCATTTGACCGCAGTGTTAAATTGGTTCTGCAGGTTGCAAGGGAATATTTTGACTCATCTGGAGATTTGCTTTGCCCAGCAATGGAACTCGCAAAGTAAGTATCAGTTTAACAGAATAATCTTTGTGTCTTATTAAGATATTTCTATTTTTCATGTAACATTGTAAATAATAGTAGTAGTTTCATGATTTTGAACTTGATGTGATTAAACTTTGGAGTATTTGCCTGTTTACAAAATATATTAAAATTAGCAATTGGATGAGCAACTGTAATTGCAAATTAGTCATATCATTCTTCATTTCATGACAAAAGAGAAAGCAATAGGAAATTACTACCTGTGTTTGTCCACTTAATGATTTCTGTGTTTTATTGATGTGCATTGGCTAAAAATTGTTGAGAGATAATGTCTGGAGATCCTCATATGTTTGATAATGTAGACACATTTGATAGATATTTGATGATAGTTATTTGATGGTAGAAGAGTGACAGATAACATTTTGATCTTCAGCTTGATCTTCAACGTGATCAGAATTTAATCTTAGGTTTTATTAACCAGATCCTTTATGATGGCTGCTGCGCACTAATTCATATTTTGATTGCTGTTTGTATGTATATTCTTCATTTCAAGAGGTCAGTTTGTCTGTTTAGCATCCTTGAAAGATAAACACAATCACTTATATTTTCAACAATGTAGGAAAAGATTGCTACCTACTGTAATGATGACAAGTTAAGTTGCACGCAGGTCCAATTAAAAGACACACATAAGCTTTCAGCCACTGCTTTTGTCAGAAAAAGAAAGAGAAACCCACACCATTCATTCATACAAGTAAGCACACCACACACACATATGACTGGCAACTCAGACAGCCCAGACCAAAATGCAACTGTCATATGGAATGGAATGGGTTTAGGAAGGGGAAGGGATAGCAGTGCACAGGTAGGAGGAGAGAGGAATGCTGTTTGATGGAGACTGCAGGAACTACACTGCCAACAGGCACAGCGTTTGGAGGTTGTGGGACAGGGAGATGGGGACAACAGAGTTAAAAAGTGAGGAAAGGTGGGTGGGTGCATTGACAAGGGTGGGAACAATAATGGGGCAGAGATGGTTTAATAGAGGGGATGCAAACTGTTGGGTGGAGGACAGTAAATATCCCTTATGTTGTGCTGCATGTTGCAATAGTATGAAGTTATCCCTTCTTCTTCAAACAACTGTTTCAAGTTTTAAAATGAGAAAATGAACAATGAAAAGTTTTGTTTCATCATTGTCGTATAATTTAATGTAATTATTTCTGTTCAGCAGTTAATTATATAGTGTATCTCAAAAGGTACAGTACAGGTTTGATCTGCCAAAGCACCCAAACTAATTAAGACATTCACACCATGTTCACCATTTGTGACACACTATGTCACAAAGTTTTATGCCATTTAGTCAGTTACAATATGTGCACTTTTTGTGACATGCACAACATCCAGTCTGTGATCGGAGGCTTTCCCAGCATATGGGTTGTTTCCAGGGCTCTCGGGTGTCCAGCCGGATGCGATCGTTGAAGTCGCACGATATTTCAGTGAATAACCTTTCCGCCATCATCAGGTCGTCCTGATGAATGGTCTGTCTGCTCATTGTCAGTGTTATTTATGTCTGTCAGTTGGGCTTTGATTCCCTGCGCCGACAGTCCAATTGCGGCCGCTGAACTTCCAGGTGCGGCCGCTGACATTCTGTTTGCGAGAACTGAAGCTTCAATTGCGGCCGCCGACAATCCGTTTGCGGGTGCCGACCCATGTGCATTCCCATCCCGGCGTCACTCTGGGTAGTGGAAGATGCAGAATCCTGTGGAGTGTCCTCTGCAGCCGTCGTGTGTCCGCTTGTGGCGTGACTCCTTGATGGAATTAAGTAATGGTTGACATGCCTTGCTTAGTTGAAAACCTGTGTCTTGGTTTAAGAGATTGTCCATTATGTGAATTTCAGGGACCTCCTTCAAGATGCTATTCCAGTAGAAACTGGTAGGGGGTCAGAATCTTGGTCTCTTTGTATTTTGCGTTGTGTCCAGTTTCCAAACAGTGTTCTGCCAGTGCTGATTTGGTGGGCTGGCCTAGGTGCGTGTGGCGTTGGTGTTCTTTGCAGTGGTCTTCGACTGTTCGGATTGTTTGACTGATGTACGATTTGCCGCAACTACATGGAATATTATATACACCCGCTTTCTTTAGGCCAAATCCATCTTTCATTCTCCTCAGTAGGGTCCGTATCTCGGATGGTGGTCGGAAGACCGAGTCAATTTTGTGTTGTCAAACAATCTGAACAGTTGAAGACCGCTGCAAAGAACACCAACGCCATACACACCTAGGCCAGCCCACCAAATCGGCACTGGCAGAACACTGTTTGAAAACTGGACAAAATGCGAAATACGAAGAGACCAAGATTCTACCCCCTACTAGTTTTTTCTGGGACAGTGTCTTCAAGGTGGCAATTGAAATTTGCATAATGGACAATTTCATAAACCGAGACACAGGTTTCAACTAAGGAAGGCATGGCAACTCCATCAAGGAGTCATGCCACAAGTGGACACAAGACCCTTCTACAACGGCCGCAGAGGACATTCCACAGGATTTGGCATCTTCCACCACCTGGCGTGATGCCGGGGTGGGCGCGGACCTGGGTCGGCACCCGCAAGAAGACTGTCGGCGACCGCAATCGAAGTGTTGGTGCCCGCAAACGGATTGTTGGCTCTTGCAGATGGAATGTCGGCGGCTGCAACCGGAAGTTCGGCGGCCGCAGTCAGACTGTCGGCGCAGGGAATCGGAGCCCGACTGACGGACATAAATAACACTGACAATGAGCAGACAGACCATTCCATCAGCACCACCTGATGATGGCGGAAAGGTTATTCACTGAAATATCATGGGACTTCAACAATCGCATCCAGATGGACACCCGAGAACCCTGAAAACAACATACAGTCTGTATTTGCACCAATAATTCAGTTCTTTAAATCATATATGTGGTTGACAGATGTTTGGTAGACTTTGTCCTTGATATACCCTCGTAGCAAGAAGTCCATCAGTGTAATGCCAGGCGACCTAGGAGGCCAAGGAATTCAACCACCCCTGCCAGTTCAGCCATCTGGAAACACCTCGTCTAGAACATCTTGCATGGTCTGAACCCAATATTATGCACCATCTTGTTGGAAAACAACTGTGTCATGGCAGTCTTCCAGTTGTGCTAACATAAACAGCTCCAGTTTATCAAGTTAATTGTTAGAATTAACTGATTTTTTGTGAGGAAAAAAATGGGCCCCGCAAGGAGATCAACCGTGCAGCAAAACCACACATTCACTTTTGGGCTGTCACAGTATGTGGACTGATTGTGCCCCAGATGTTGTGAACATTGTGTTTGTTTACTTTAGCACACACATGGGATATGGTTTTGTCTGAAAATGTTGTTAGAAAATTTCTGTCCTCCTCTAAATGGTGAAGAACGTTCACCTGTACAGCATATGTTGTGTCTTGTCATTTGGTTTCAATGTGTGCGGCAGTTGCAGTCGGTATGGATACATCTGTCAACATTTCTGGATGACCCGGTTCATGGTCCTGCGACACCCTCCCAAAAGAATTCTGCAGTGAACATTGAAATGCCATCTCTATCTGTTCTGTGTCAGCTTCACTTGTCCCAGGTCTTCCACTATGATGCTTTCTACCAAGACTTCCTGTTCTGGCCATCACCAACCCTCTTGTTGGCCAAAGTTGATTCATTAATTTCTTAAGTAAGTCATTAAATTTGGTGACTGGTCAGATTTTCAGATCACTTGCCTCACTGAGATAGACATGCACTGCAGTGAGAGATAGCGTCATCAAATTTAAATAATCAGTTTTATCAATAATACTCACCTTTTTTGTTGCTTTTCATTGTTGTGAGTTGTAAGCTTGATATCCATTTCCTTTCCCTGGTTTAACTTTTTATGACCATCTAGAGGATGATTGGGTTGCTTCAACAAAATTGTGTAAACAGTTATCGACTTTCTGATAAATAACATGTATATTTTCAGTCATTTCTTTTCCCAATGGAAATCAGAATGGCTCACATAACTTGACATCATCCATGCATTTCAAACTCATACAACCAACTGAACAAAAAACAAAGATTTACCATTAACAACATGTAGCGACGAAATTACTGTCATATATCGATCTTTTTGTGCATAATTATCTTTGGACAATTCATTTCATAAATAAAATATGAATAATTGTTTATGTTTTTTGAGAAGTCCATAATCTTCTTTGTAATTACATTAAGTGCTTACAAAAGTTGACATATAAAATTTTCATATTGCTATGTAGTATTGGATTTTTGTTTTTTATGGTGTCAGAATGGCATCAGCCATTTCATATGATCCAAGATTGTTTAGTACATTTATCTCATCATAATCAGTTCTATTAGAAACGCCCCCAAAAATTTTGGAAGCATAAAAATTTTGATGCTAAACTGGTTCTGCCAACAAGGTTTGGACTGAAACAAAATTATAATCTTGGATTCTTCATTATGTGATATACAGCATTTGACCAGCTTGGCATCATTACTTCATTCAAGTGAGATCAAGAGCAAAATTTCGATTTACAGAATTTTTTTATCACAAATTTTCAAAAAAAATTCTAATTCTCACCTTTTACCTATTCTGTATCTCTCAAATTATCACCGAATATCACATAACATATATTGGATGAACAAAAAATGGTACACATAATAGTAACTTATTGTATTGGCATGACAGTAGAATTTGTATTTTATGAATAACTCTATATACCAACATATTAAAAACAAAGATTCCAAGACTTACCAAGCGGGAAAGCGGCGGTAGATAGGCACAATAAATAAAACACACAAACACATACACAGAATTTCTAGCTTTCGCAACCGACAGTTGCTTCTTCAGGAAAGAGGGAAGGAGAGGGAAAGACGAAAGGATGTGGATTTTAAGGGAGAGGTAAGGAGTCATTCCAATCCCGGGAGCGGAAAGACTTCCCTTAGGGGGAAAAAAGGACAGGTGTACACTTGCGCGCGCTATAACATTTCAGCTCCTCAACACCAAATTAAAACGTTCCACTTCAATCTGTTTGCACTTATAGCGATCCCAGCTTCCTCAACCAAATTAAAACGTTGCATTAGGAGGTGTCTGCTTCGTGCAAAAGGTCTTGAGTTCATATTGACGACAACAAGTAATTCTTCATTACAGACGTTTATTTACAAAACAGAACTGACAGACTTCACAGACTCAACAACTGACTCTCCGAGCTAACCGCACTGCATATCTGAACTGGCAACTCCTAGGTGTATTAATATCTTTCCAAACAATGAGAGTCTTTGACAATGTTTTGTTTACAATACGATAGCAATTCACGACTTAAAACTAAATTAGACATTACAGAATTTTAGTACAGATTAAAGTAAGTAAAAGGATCAGTACATATAAATTCTTACAAGCATAATTTCCAAATAGATTTTATAACATTTTTCTACCAGCTTCTGGATAACCTTCACCAGATTTGTACTGATGTTTCCAGAAATATCTTGACATTTGATTCTGGATATTTCTTGAGTGATTTAGAACAACTATTTATATGTAAAATGATTTAAATCGTGTTTCAAAACGTAAATAAATCTTTTTAGCAATATTTCTTGATACAAATCGTCTTTCGAAATTAGGTTATGAAACAGTTTTCACAAGTTTTCGTATTTTTGCGATCATAATATAGAATTTCTCCATAGAAAGTTCCAGAAATGTGCATTAAACGTTCATTTTCAGACTTTCTCTTTAGCTGGTGAGTTTTTAAAAGTATCTTGTCCATATTATACGAAATAATTTAGCTCAAAACTGATAATTTATACAATTAATCAGAGCTACAGCAAACAGTGAGTCTTTCTTTTACAAAATGAAATATAATTACAAAATTGAATGAAAATAGGTTACTAACACTAATATATATTTACATTAATTCTATTCTTGTTCTTTCTGTGCAAAATGTCCTAATATTGACACAGTACAATATTTAAACATCACCAAAGTTTCCCTTTACATTTTGCATATCTGTATCGACATCCCCTAAAAGTCTACAGTATCGAATACTTCAATATGTCCCAATATGTCCTGTAATGTTACAGCACGCACACACACACACACACACACACACACACACACACACACACACACACACACACACACACATCCATCCGCACATACACAGACACAAGCAGACATTTGTAAAGGCAAAGAGTTTGGGCAGAGATGTCAATCGAGGCGGAAGTACAGAGGCAAAGAAGTTGTTGAAAGACAGATGAGGTATGAGCGGCGGCAACTTGAAATTAGCGGAGGTTGAGGCCTGGCGGATATCGAGAAGAGAGGATATACTGAAGGGCGAGTTCCCATCTCCGGAGTTTGGATGGGTTGGTGTTGGTGGGAAGTATCCAGATAACCCGGACGGTGTAACACTGTGCCAAGATGTGTTGGCCGTGCACCAAGGCATGTTTAGCCACAGGGTGATCCTCATTACCAACAAACACTGTCTGCCTGTGTCAGTTCATGCAAATAGACAGTTCTTTGCTGGTCATTCCCACATAGAAAGCGTCACAGTGTAGGCAGGTCAGTTGGTAAATCACGTGGGTGCTTTCACACGTGGATCTTCCTTTGATCGTGTACACCTTCCGGGTTACAGGACTGGAGTAGGTGGTGGTGGGAGGGTGCATAGGACAGGTTTTACACCGGGGGCGGTTACAAGGGTAGGAGCCAGAGGGTAGGGAAGGTGGTTTGGGGATTTCATAGGGATGAACCAAGAGGTTACGAAGGTTAGGTGGGCGGCGGAAAGACACTCTTGGTGGAGTGGGGAGGATTTCATGAAGGATGGATCTCATTTCGGGGCAGGATTTAAGGAAGTCGTATCCTTGCTGGAGAGCCACATTCAGAGTCTGATCCAGTCCCGGGAAGTATCCTGTCACAAGTGGGGCACTTTTAGGCTTCTTTTGTGAGAGGTTCTGGGTTTGAGAGGATGAGGAAGTGGCTCTGGTTATTTGCTTCTGTACCAGGTCGGGTGGGTAGTTGCGGGATGCGAAAGCTGTTTTCAGGTTGTTGGTGTAATGGTTCAGGTATTCAGGACTGGAGCAGATTCGTTTGCCATGAAGGCCTAGGCTGTAGGGAAGGGAGTGTTTGATATGGAATGGGTGGCAGCTGTCATAATGGAGGTACTGTTGCTTGTTGGTGGGTTTGATGTGGACGTGTCTTCAATAAGTGAAATATTATTGAATGAGGTTGTCACTGTGCAGCGGAGTGTGCGTTGATATGAAACTTCCTCCTGGCAGATTAAAACTGTATGCTGGACCGAGACTCGAACTCGGGTCCTTTGCCTTTCATGGGCATGAGTCGTGCTTGGGTAGCTCAGATGTTAGAGCACTTGCCACTGAAGGCAAAGGTCCTGAGTTCGAGTCTCGGTCTGACACACTGTTTTAATCTGAAATATTATAGATTGGTAATGCCCAATGATCAGAAGAAAACATCTTAGTCTACATAGTTATTTGAAGTGGTTTTGAAGAAAATATAGCAAAATACTTTAGATCAGAGGACAAAATTAATGTACTTAGTTTGGAACTTACTCATTTTTCTCATAACATCAATGAAATGCTTTTTGTAACAACGTACTACATGGCAGTCTTCCAGTTGTGCTAACGTAAACAGCTCCAGTTTATCAAGTTAATTGTTAGAATTAACTGATTTTTTTGTGAGGAAAAAAATGGGCCCCGCAAGGAGATCAACCATGCAGCAAAACCACACATTCACTTTTGGGCTGTCACAGTATGTGGACTGATTGTGCCCCAGATGTTGTGAACATTGTGTTTGTTTACCTTACCACACACAAATTTAACTTTCATACAGAACATTGAACCCTTGGCATATAAAAATATGTTGTGGCAAAAATTATTTCTTGCCCTATTTTGCAAGAATTTTGTATGCCCGAAATGACGGGTACTTCAACGTAGAACTGTCATATCACCTCATCCACAGATGTTGTGGTGACAGAAAATAGGATAGACCTCGGATAGAAAAGAGTAAACAAGTGAAAAAAAAATTGAACAGCATAGTGGGAACAGAACCTGGATAGGAAAGAGTTAGAATAAAGTGCACCAGAAATTGAGAACTGATACACCCAGCTATTGAAGGCACCACTCACCGCATGGTATGCCTATCAAAGTCAGCAGACTCCCTACCTATTCCCTGTGCAAGATTATCAGTTTTATCACTCATTTTGACCTTTAGTCTCTGATTGTTACAACTGTTTTGCATTTATTAATTTTCAAATCACATAATAGATTATACAATAACATATGAAAAATTGCTTTTAAATCGTTCAAATTATATTAGGGGATGAGATGACTGGCTCATTCTTACAAATTTTTTTGAAAACTGAATTATTTGGTTATTCGTGTAAAAATATTGACCATAAATTGTGCCAAAAATGTCAACAACACTGAAATTTACTTTAAAGTGCTGTTCATTTACTATTTGTCACTGTTGTATTTAAAATTCTTCATTCACGTCTACATAAAGTACACTGATTCAATAGGCAGTAAGAAAGTACAGGTCATGTACAAGGTAGTACAATCCCTTTGCATTCAATAGATGAGTTTCTAAATTTAGTATGCTTGTATGATGGAAGACCATGTTTCTAAAAATATATGAATCTCAGATCTTAGACTGTGTCACAAATGGTAAATATATGAGCCTCCGAACTGAAGACTGTGTGACAAACTATAAATTTCTTAACCTATGTATTGCAATAGCAAATTGTTTTCATGTATAGTCGATATATGTAACATTGTTCTCTCGATTAAATGTAGAGAAATTTGTGTAGATAATAATAAAAGGCAATAAAGTGTAACTCTAGTAAATAAGGCTTTGATTTATCCAGAATACTGGAACAAAAAAAAGTTAATTTTGGGGGTCAAAATAAAGTAAATAAATAAATAAAAAATAAAAAATCTATCATAGTAAACACAAGAAAATTGTTTACAGCACAAGAAATTGCAGTTATTTTTTGAGAAATGGTGTGCTGCTATCCATGCGCATTCCCAAAAGTAGTACACAAGAAGTGTTAAAGTTTCATTGGACAACAAATAATTCTAGACAGCAAAAGGAAATGCTCTAATAGTCATTTTTCAGATTCCAGAGTCTTTTTACACAAATATTGTGATTAAAAATAACATGGAAATGAGACATATTATATACTGCAAAGAAAATATGTTAAGAACTGACCAACTGCTCAGGAACTGAATGAGTCTTTCACTTAAAGCTTACTCGAAACATTGAAAAATAACACTGCAAAAAAAGAAAAAAAAGAAAAAAACTTCTCATAATAAAATGCAAATTTGTTATGAATTATTTATAACCAGTAGAAAAGTAACATGGCACAGGCAAAAATAAGAAGTTACCACATTTAAATAGTTTGCACAAAAATGCATGAAACACTGTAACTATATAGTTTTATACATGCAGTAGAAAACATTTTGTTACTAAAACTTTTATTTATTTGTGGGTGTGGAACAGATGCGTATAACTTTCTTCTTTTCTTTTTCTTTTTGCTGCAACTATGTTGCTTTCCAGAATGAAAATTATTACCATTTATTCTATTATGTTCCTTCTGATGGTAATTGTTATCATTGTGGTTACTTTGTTACCTCCTGTTGTTATTTTTGCTGTGCCGAGTTTGATTACTATCTTTTTCAAAATGGGTCTATTGTGGTTGTATTTTCCTGTTTTTTCCAACTCCGATCAAAATCTATCCAAAAATCCTTTCTCGAAGTCTGTAATACAAATCAGTACAACACAAGTAACTTGTACTCCGTTCTCACATTTCAAACTCGTACACCCAACCAAACAAAAAACAAAGGTTTCCCTCTAACAACATGTAGTAAAGAAATTACCACCGTATATCAATCTATTTATGCTTGATCATCTTTGGAATATAAGTTTCATAAATAAAATATGAACAATTGTTTATCTTTTTTGAGAAGTTCATAACCATAATTGTAATTACATTAAGTGTTTATAAAAGTTAACATTTAAACATTATTACATAGCTGTGTAGTAGTGGTTTTCTGGCTTTTATGTTTTCAGTAAGGTATTGGTCATTTCATTTGATCCAAGATTGGTTAGTATAAAATTCCTTTACCACGAGTGTATCAACATCCGTGAGAGTCTTCGCTTCCTATATCATGTCTGGAAGTTCCTTTGAACCATTGTATCCAATTTGGTCTGAATAAAGCTTCCACACAGTGAACTTTGTCTAGAATCATTGTCATCATGCTTCACTCATGAAAACCTGGAAAGAATACCAAGAAAAGTTTGTGAGCAGGGTTGTCACATAAGCTAAACATGGTGTGAATATTTTAATTAGTTTGGGTACTATAACATATTGAAGTTGTGATGTACCTTTTCAGATGTCCTGTATATTATTTCAGCTTGTGTATTTCCACAGATAAGTATTTAATAAATGCAGATGGAGAGGAGGATGTCATTGTAACTAATAAAATGAAGTCATTTAGTTCCATTCACAGAAATATGATAAAATGGCTTTTCCTGTGGCTCTGGTTAATCTAATCTTATCTCTGGCAAGTAATTCTGCTGATGTGTCACTTATTCATAGTTTGGTAACAAAAAATTGATATTTAATTTCAAGATATTCTCCAAAACACCTTTGTTCCTTGTGTATGACTGAATCTCTAACATTTGAGTTTTGCAATTTTCCTTTTCTGAAATAAAGATGGAGAACAATAGCTACACATACATGCAAACAATAGCAAGTAAAGTGGCTGGAGCAGGAGAAAATGTAGCGTATGCAGTTATGAGAAAATAATGTGCTCTCTTAATAAGCATACTACCAGTCTTTTAAATAATGCAGTATTCTGCATGATTTAATGCAAAGAGAACTGTTACCACTTCTGTGGTTCAGTGATGCTGAAAGTGAGGAAAGATTAGAAGGGTGTTCAACTGGAATGAGTAACATATTTGGAACTGTGTATGGATTAAGGGCAAACAAAAGCAATACAAAAATAATGAAAGATAGTAGGAAGCAGAATAGTGAAATGCATAACACTGGTTCTGGGGAAAACATAGTCCTATTAAATGTATCATAATTTTGTCAAGGAAGCAGAATTTGACAAGAAGGTTAATAAAAGGAAGATATCAGAAGTGAATTGCTGCATGCAAACAAAGCTTTCAAGAGCTTTACTCCTACGAAATATTGACATGGAAAGATCAGCAGTTAACCTGTAGCTAATTAATGTGTATCACATAGAAACATAGAATGTAGATGTTCAAGCAAGTTGTTGACGATTTTAAAAGTTCTTGTTCTTAATAACCTGGCAGGCTTGTCAGTATCTTTCTCCTGGAAACACATACAAAATAGCCTGTAACATAACTGTGTTCACCTGTACAAATATGCCCTCGGTAGTTGTGCCTCTGTTGAAATTGACTGAACAATAGTTGTTGAAAGTAGGCTATTGCCAAAACTGTGCTCTGCACCAGATTCACAGTAAACACACTTTAATTGAACTTTGATTGGTAGATGAACTACTGTTTATGGCCAGTTTGTGGCTTGTTTACTTTCATTACAGTACAGACAAAACAGCTAGTCACACGTTACGATTAGCTGATGTCCTATATTGTTATTGTAAGAGTGCACTAAATTAACACTGAACTGACACAAATGTTTACATGTGGCAAACATGCAGTCACTGGATAAAGATCTTAAATCACTGCCTCTGGAATCTTAACAATAATATAAAAACAGAAATGATGTGTACAACAAGTAATTATTGGAAGTAACACTGTATTCTGATCCTTGTCACAGTAAATTTATCCCATTTCAAGAAATAAGCCACAAGTTCACAGTCAGTCATTAAAAACCTTCACTGAACCATGGAGTGAGCACCTAACAAGAAATTTACATAAATTTTGTCATAGTTTCCAGTATGTAATTTGTACTACATCATATGTGGTAGATTATCCCATGTTTTTGGACATAAATGTTGCTGCCCTTCAAACTCAGTGTAGACTTGTCTTAAATGGCTTGCAAAAATGTTCTTATGTACATTGCAAAACTTAGACCTACCTATAGTTATTTCATAACTTTTCATAAATTAAAATTAAAGATACAAGTTCTCAGTAAATGAATAGCAGAATAATATTTGTTTGAATAAGCGCTTGTAAATACAACTATAATTTCTGTTACTTACCAACCGAAAGCATTGGTATGTTGATAGGAGACAATAAAAAACACACACACAAATTTCAAGCTTTTGCAACCCAAGGTTGCTTCATCAGGAAAGAGGGAAGGATAGGGAAACATGAAAGGATGCGGGTTTTAAGGGAGTGGGTAAGGAGTCATTCCAATCCTGGGAGCAGAAAGACTTCCCTTAGGGAGAAAAAGGGACAGGTATACAGTTGCGGGCGCACACACACCCATCTGCACATATATAGACACAAGCAGACATTGTAAAGGTAAAGAGTTTAGGCAGAGAGGTCAGTCGAGGCAGAAGTAAAGAGGCAAAGATGTTGTTGAGTGACTGGTGATGTACGCGGGGCGGCAACTTGAAGTTACCGGAGGTTTAGGCCAGGTGGGCAACGGGAAGAGAGGATATACTGAAGGGCGAGTTCCCATCTCTGGAGTTTGGATGGGTTGGTGTTGGTGGGAAGTATCCAGATAACCCGGACGGTGTAACACTGTGCCAAGATGTTCTGGCCGTGCACCAAGGCATGTTTAGCCACAGGGTGATCCTCATTACCAACAAACACTGTCTGCCTGTGTCAGTTCATGCAAATGGACAATTTGTTGCTGGTCATTCCCACATAGAACGCTTCACACTGTAGGCACTTCAGTTGGTAAATCACTTGGGCGCTTTCACACGTGGCTCTGTCTTTGATCGTGTACAACTTCCTGGTTACAGGACTGGAGTAGGTTAGGTGGATGGCAGAAGACACTCTTGGTGGAGAGGGGAGGATTTCATGAAGGATGGATCTCATTTCAGGGCAGGATTTAAGGAAGTCGTATCCCCGCTGGAGAGCCACATTCAGAGTCTGATCCAGTCCCGGAAAGTATCCTGTCACAAGTGGGGCAATTTTGGGGTTCTTCGCATGAACGGACATAGACAGACAGTGTTTGTTGGTAATGAGGATCACCCTGTGGCTAAACATGCCTTGGTGCACGGCCAGCGCATCTTGGCACAGTGTTACACTGTCTGGGTTATCTGGATACTTCCCACTGACACCAACCTATCAGAACTCCGCAGATGGGAACTTGCCCTTCAATATATCCTCCCTTCCCATTACACACCTGGCCTAAACCTCCGCTAATTTCAAGTTGCCGCCCCTCGTACATCACTTGTCACTCAACAACATCGTTGACTCTGTACTTCCTCCTCGACTGACATCTCTGCTGTGCACGTGGGCGTGGGCGTGCGCAAGTGTATACCTGTCCCTTTTTCCCCCTAAGGTAAGTCTTTCCGCTCCCCGGATTGGAATGACTCCTTACCCTCTTCCTTAAAACCCACATCCTTTCGTCTTTCCCTCTCCGTCACTCTTTCCTGACGAAGCAACCTTGGGTTGCGAAAGCTTGAAATTTGTGTGTGTGTGTGTGTGTGTGTGTGTGTGTGTGTGTGTGTGTGTGTGTGTGTGTGTGTGTGTGTGTTTGTTTGTTTGTTTGTTTTATTGTCTCTTATCAACATACCAACA
This sequence comes from Schistocerca gregaria, assembly GCF_023897955.1. Taxonomy (NCBI): domain Eukaryota; kingdom Metazoa; phylum Arthropoda; class Insecta; order Orthoptera; family Acrididae; genus Schistocerca; species Schistocerca gregaria. Next base: position 521,438,042 of record NC_064924.1, read on the forward strand.
CTTTCATTTGGCAAGTAACAGCATCTTTATTTTTAGATATATTTTTCCCACATGGGACGTTTCCCTCTATTATATTCAACTATAATTTTTATTTAATTATTCTGGATGGATCCAAAATATGTGATTCTATTTCAGTAAAAAATTTTGACTAAAAAGTTAATTAATTTGAAACTAAATGAGTGTAAATGTTGCTAACATGTTTTCATTATTAGCTGTACGAATGCTATAGTTCTTTACATGCAATTTTTATCTACTCTCTCAGAAAGTTAGTAATTAGACATATGCCTACAAATGAATAATGATAATGAAGTCTCACATTACTGGTATTTTGTAATTAGCACATTTTTCAGGTAAACTAATCAAACTAATAGCTTCTGAATAACCAGAAGACTGCAATAAGTACTAAAGTTAAGTTGGCTAGACCCTGAATTAATATTGAACATTGTTATGTTCTGTGCACATGGTATATAGATGAGCGTATTGAAGATATTACAAAATTTGGAAGAAATTAATACCAATTTTGGAGGAAAGAAAAATATAACAGATGGAAAGGATCCATCTGGTTTGTTACAAGTCACACTGACTCTTACATCAATGATACTTCCATCATCTAGCCATATGGAGAGGACAAGCTGCAGTATTTTCCCAAGTATTACAACAGCATCTACCTTAAAATCATTTTCACTGTGAAAAGAGACATTAGTGGTTTGCCATTGCCTGATGTCCTGGTCTCACCAACAGTTTGATGTAAAGCTAGGACACAGTATACAGGAAATCCATAATAACTGGTGCTTTGTGACACACAAAGAGTGTGAGTGATTGTATCAGAATGACCCACCATTATCTAAACTCAGTTTTTTCAAGCAGCTATAAAATAAAATATTTCTTAAAACTGACAAAAAAAAAAAAAAAAAAAAAAAAAAAAAAAAAAAAATTGGAACCACAAGAGACTGCTGGAGTGTACAAAATAAGGTTCATGTCTGATAAATACATAGGGGAGACAGGTTGTGCAGTCAATTAATGGCTAAAAGAGCATGAATGGCAGGTGTGCCTCAAGAATAACAGCAACTCAGCCGTAGTTAAACATAGTGAAACATATGGTCAGGATATAGATTCTACTTATGTTGACATTTTAATTAGATCACCAGTGTAGACAAGAAGTAAGAGAAGCAGCCAAATTGTTAACAGTTTTAATCATGATGAAGAGTTCAGGCTGCTGGCAGCATGACTTCCTACCCTCAGTGGTGCGCTGACGCCACTGACATGTGCGAACATAAACACAAACAAAGTTCTACTCGCGCCCCACCCTCCACTCAGCCAAATGTTTCCAACAATCATCGCAGCATCATTGAATTGCCTATCACCAACATTTATGACAATAATCAGTAAGATATACTCTCGTTAAATTTGCGAAAGTTTGACATTGTGCAACAGTGTTCAGACAGTTCCATGAAGAAGGGCACAGAAAGAGAGCCAAAACTTGGATTGGAAGATTCTGACAAGAATTATGTGGTATTAAATACTCAAGAACTTTTAACTACATAAACACATTGCAAAACAGAGATGCTACCAGCTTTTGAGATACTATTTTCTTTCTAATTCTGGTACTCACAATGCAGCTAGAAAAGTGGTGAACATATCTGCACTGTTACATGTTGCTGTGCACAGTGTGTGGCTTAGCTGCTAAGTAAGTATCGCACTACAAATCCGAATCAGTTCTCAGTTGGTTCAAGGACTTTTTTTGTGTCATAAGTCACTTGTTCTCCATTGGCAGTGATTTATTAATGTGAAAGTGCTAAGATGTGCCATGGTTTTGAGTCTACAGTAAACTGTAGGTTCTCTAATAATAGCCAAGGTAACTTAGTTCAAAGACATAGCACCTTTGATAGGACCATTTTGGTAAATCACTATGATGCTCAAATGTACTTTTGGGTCAGGAAGAGCTTCACTTACTGTGCAGCACAGGTGAATGGTTGACTTTCTTCATTTTTGTTTATTGTTTCCATCCTAGAATTTCTATTATTGATGAGGTTTTTAGGAAGACGTTCTTGAAAATCTACATCTGTTGCAAATGATTGTACACAAGTAATACATGTAACATGGTTAATTTGGAGGAAAAATAGACTAGATGCATTTGAAATGTGTTGCTACAGAATAATTTTAACAAATAGAGGGGCAAAGATGAATACACACACTAGAAAACACTGTAGAAAGAGTAGACAAAGAAAGAAGTTTATGGGAAACCTTTGTGGCAGAGTAATGGCACATGTGCCTAGACATCCAGAAATACTTAACTTAGACCTGGGAGAAGACGGAGAGGGGAAGAACTGTAAGTGCATGAAACCTATTAGTACACCCAGAGATGGAGATGAAATGGGAAGGAAATGTCACATGAAATAATCACAAAGGAACAATATTACTGTTGAGTCCAAAGTTTTTGGAGTTTTTAAACAAGTTGGTGACACTACCAATGGCCTTTCATCCCAGGTGGCAGGATCAAGTATTGTAGTAACTTTATAAAACTTAAAAATTTGTATGCCTTATTTATAATTCTACACACACACACACACACACACACACACACACACACATTAAATTAATGTGGTACTGTAATTAGATTAAATGAGTTTCCTGTTAGTAAGAGAATTGAATAAATTATTAACTGAACAGGTACACATAATTAGCTAGCTGAAAGTGAGGGTGGAAGGTATTCGTTGGACAAGCCTGAGTGATTTTACAGTTGTTGTATGTATACTGGTGTTTGTAGATTAATAATGAGTTACTAATATTAAGCATAAAAGAAAAATTATACAGATTTATAAGTTTTGTGCTGTTTATATTCATTATACTTTTAACTTAGTGTTTACACAATGTGTATTGCTTTGCCAAAATAAATAGTATTTTTCTTTATGAAAATCCTTGATTTGTCTGACTGTGATTGCTTCTTTTTTAGGGCATGTCTCCAGTTAATTGTGGATGAGACTGAAGAGATTCAGGAACAGCTTGATCTCATATCGTCCCTTCAAATTCTTAGTGATTTTAATTTGTCTGTGTTACCCTTACAAGGTATGTTGCCATTCATCTTTGCAGTTTCAACGATTTTCCTTACTGTCTATTGTATATCCATATGAATGTAAAATGCTCATTATCACTTCCAATTCCTTTCTTTGTCCAATGTCCTACCTATAAGATGCAGATGTATCTTTCTGCTTTAGCTTTTCTTGGAATTATTGAAATCCTTGAAGGTTCCTCTCAATGGTTTTCTGTTGTTAAATGCCCTCATATGTGGTTTTTACCACATAGACACTCCTTTCAGTGTCAGTGAAGCAGCACTGCTTTGTTTTATTCTTAAAAAAGAAAACACAGATCTAGATGAACAATCTCTCTATGTTGCCATAGAAAGAAAACCTTTACCCATGTTGTAAAGGCAGCAAAAGAACTGGAAAATAATAGATTTATTTTGGATAGTAAAAAAAATCAAAGAATCACAAAGACATTATGGTTAGTGATCAAGCTGAAACAGGAGCCACAGCTAAAGGCCATGATGTTTCTGAAATCAAGATAGAGGACAAAACTGTTGTAAATCCCACTCAAATTTCTGAATTATTTAATGAATTCTTTATAAATGTAAACAAATCAAACAGCAATGTAGAAAATTACCCAGACAAGATAAATTTCTTTAACAGTGAGCAATCCGAAGATGAACTTTTCAGTACATTTATCAAAACTACTGTAAAAGATATAGAACATCAGCTGGATGGGATGGGATACCGACAAAAGTGATAGAAACAGCCTCTACAATAATTGCACAACCACTCCCCACAATAGTTACCCAGTCCATTCAAGAAGGTTATTTTCCAGACCCATTTATTGCAATAGTTAAGCCACTATTAAAAAAAGGCACAGAACAACATATGGATAACTATTGCCTATTTCCTTCTCTTCCATTAGTAACAAAAGTATTTGAAAAGATACTCACCATACAAATTCAAAATTTCATAGAAAAATTTAAAATAATCTCAAGATCAATATGGATTTCGAAAAGGTAGAACCACAGTATCTACTATAAACCATTTTGTAGTTAAAATTAGCTCTTCTTAGACAAGTCACTGCATGCCACAGGGACTTTTTGTGACTTATCAATGGCCTTTGGTAGTATGAACCACTCCTTCCTACTCTGAAACTGGAAAAGTAGGGAATTAGGGGCACTGTGTAAGAGTGGTTTAAGTCCTACCTAACCAGCTGAAGACAGAGTGCCTATAACTTCAAAATGGAAAACCATTTTACAAGGAGTACTCCAAGGTTCTGTCTCATGTCCCATTCTGTTTCTGTTTTACACAAACAATCTACCACTTAATGTTGAGTGTTACTTAGTTAAATTTGCAGATGGCACATCTGTAATCTTTGAAAGTAACAGTGCTGACAAAAGTCCCCAAACTGTAGAAAATACTTTAAAAAAATTAGATGCCTCATTGATTCAAACAGGTTAAAATTAAACATGGGGAAAGACTCAGTTAATGCAGTTTAAAACAAAACAAGCAAAATTAAATGATATTCACGTGAGTCACAGAAATGAGGATTTGCATGAAGCTAACAGTGTGAAATTCCTAGGAATGCAACTGAATATAAATCTACCATTGGGCTCACATATACAGTACCTTGCAGATGAATTAAATAGCCTTGCATTTGGAATGAGAGTATTATATAATGCTACCAGTATGGACATATGGAAAGTAGCATACCGCAACTGCTTCAAGTCAGTAATAAGGTATGAAACTGTATTTTGGGGTGACTCAAACACTATGTGTCAAATAATAAACTTCAGAAAGCATTCATTAGAAATTTGCTTAATGTAGGGTGAAGAAAATCATGTCTTCCACTCCTAAGAAATCTAAGTATATTAAGTATTCCCTCACTATACATATATGAGCTGATTATCTTTTTACACAGTAACCCTGATTTATTTGTAGCAAATCATTTTAAACATGATTACAACATCAGCAATCAAAATAATTTTATGCTGCCTACCCACTGTTTAAAACTTTATGTTCAGCAGAAATTTAGAAACACTGAAAAAATCTTATTTGGCAAATTAGTGCAGAAATGTTACTATTCAGTAGAAGAATTCCTTAATGACAACTTAAAAATTTGAGCAGGAGAGAGAAAGTATTTATTGCTGTTAATTTGTAATAGTTTGTTACTTTTTAAGCAAATCATGAATTGCCTAGTTACGTAATTATCCAGTACAATATGTTATTACGGTATATTGATAATTTTTACCTATGGACCATCTGACAGCAACTGAATAAAACACAATTTTAGTGCCATACGCATTTCGCCTTTATTTTCTGCAAGACATCATCAGTGGCAGGTTGTGTGGACAATTTATTACATATTACGCCCCTGTTGCATTTTTGGTGTTGTTCTTCTTCTTAGGAATGCCAATCTGCGGTTTTTTCCCCATATTCCACAGCACTATGAACTGAACGTTCAGTTCATAGTGCTATGGAATGTGGGAAAAAAAAACTGCAAATTGGCATTCCTAAGAAGAAGAACAACACCAAAAATGCAACAGGAGCGTAATATGTTAGAAATTGTCCACGCAACCTACCACTGATGATGCCTCGCAGAAAATAAAGGTGAAATGTATATGGCACTAAAATTGCGTTTTATTCAGTTACTGTCACAGTCCATAAGTAAAAATTATCACTATACCATAATATTACATCCAACTGAGGAAGACAGGACTACAAAAGTTGAACAGTATATTATATTAATGATATTACAAGAAAACTTGTAGACCAGTTTTGGTGTTTTGACAAGTCTCCTGTACATTAAGTCAGTGACTTGAAATTGTATGTTATGAGACAATAAACTTAGGCCTCTGCTATCTGTATTTCTCGTATAGGGATACTGTTTAGTCTTAAGGTGCCTTCCATTTTCAACATATCAACTTTGGTCTTGTTTTTATTCTTTTAGCTAAAAGTTAAATATATATTTTTTCACTTGAATATATGTTTTATGTTAGATAGGTTGTTAAATTACACAATTTTTTTAATTGTTTACATTAGAATACTAATTTGTATGGTAATTCAGGTTTAATGAATTTTTATCTGAAGTGACAAAACAATCTGTGAGGGAGTAAAGTGTTTAATGTATTCTGTAGCGGGTCAATAACTAGGTGTTTCTTTTAGTCATAATTACAAGTAACTACTTGTGTTTTGCTACCTCCTCATATAATGTTTGTATCACATTTTACCTGTGACTTTGACTCTCCCCCCCATGCATTATATATACTAATTTTTTCTTCCATTTGCCTCTTTGATTTTGAGGAAAAAATCTGTTGTTCAAAGGCTAAGGAGTAACTGTTGCTTTTTATTTGAATTTCAACCTACGTAAAATCAAATAACATTCTCCAGATTAGTTTAATTGACATAGTTTGAAAACCAATATGATTTTAGTCTATCATGTCATTACAAAATATTTTGAAACATGTTTGATTCCTGATATAATGCTATATTCCAGATAAAAGGAAAAATTATTGATGAGATATTAATGACAGTTATTATGTCATTGCTTCCATTCTCCCTACATCTCTGACACCATTGTTATTGGTTTTACCCTAATCTGTTTCACCTCTCTTTCTTTAGTATAGTTTTTAAAGTTCTTGCTATTGTACAAGCTATTATTCTTCTGTGGTGATTTTATTTTGGCAATTGAAGTCCTATCCTTATAAAATGTATCTATGTGTATTATCTGAACACATATTGCACAATAGTATGACTGTACAGTTATTTATTTTTAAGACAATTTAGTTCTGTATCCTCTCCAGACAACCAAGCTTCCACAGTGTATTTTATGTATTACAAGTGGTGCAACTATTATTTTTTCTTAAATCTGTTAGCATTTTAGGGCAATGCTATAGTAATATCCCACAGGTTATTTCACCATTGTAAATGCATTTCAGGTAACAGTTCCTATTTAAATCTTGCTATGTTTTATCTCCAAAATTATTGGATTAGTTCTTTTTTTTAAATTTTATGTTTACAATACCACAGTTTCAGTATTGTACTGCTTTTGTGGCAGATTCTCTCTCTCTCTCTCTCTCTCTCTCTCTCTAAGAAGCTGAATCCAGTAATGTAATGCTTCTTCAGTTCGACAGTGTGAAGATCGCATGCAGCTTATAAAGTCAATCCTGCATAAAGACCCTTATGCATATCAAAGATGGGAAGAGCTACTACTGTTAGCTCACAAGTTAAGAGTGTGTGGCCGTAATAGACATGAATGTGAAGGACGTGTCCTTACCATTACAGCTCAGTCAGCTTACGAGGTACGTTTCATAAGTAGTATTAGATTCAAAGATTTCTAAGCATCATAATAAATTTGAAACTGGTCTGTGGACTTCCCAAAAACATTTTCTTCAATTATACAAACTACTAAGGACTACTTTCACTTTTGTGGCCATCCATTTTTTTAATTGCTGTTTGACTTTCTAAAATTTTAATATTCACATTTTCATGTGGTCTCAGCGCTCTGAGACTGCAGACGTGTGTACAAGTTGTGTGTGTGTGTGTGTGTGTGTGTGTGTGTGTGTGTGTGTGTACTGCTGACAAAGGCCTTAATGGCCGCAAGCTTTAATTGTGTGAATATTTTTATTGTGCCTATCGCGACTCAGCATCTCTGCTATATGGTGAGTAGCAACTTTTCTTCTCTGGTATTGTTACATTCCATCCTGGATTTTCCATTGTTTGATTCATATCCAAAATCTGTTATATGTACTGCAAGAGTTGCAAGGCTTGTAAGTTTAAGATTATCTGTAATGTGACTTAAAGTTCTGATTCTTTTCCATACTAACTCCTATAATATGGAATATCCTAGAAATCTGAATTACACTACCATATTATTTCTGACACTGTAGCAATGTGGTCAGCTGTGCACATGGGTGAGCGTGTATTTGACTAGATGATTGGTCAAAGGGTGCGGAGAAAAGTCAGGACATGCGGAGACCAAGCAGCAATCGGTATTGTAATTGTAAACTGTCAGAGCTGCATTGGTAAAGTACCGGAAATTCAAGTGCTGGTAGAAAGCACTGAAGCTGAAATAGTTATAGGTACAGAAAGCTCGCTGAAGCCAGAGATAAATTCTGCTGAAATTTTTACAAAGGCACAGACGGTGTTTAGAAAGGATGGATTGCATGCAACCGGTGGTGGAGTGTTTGTCGCTGTTACTAGTAGTTTATCCTGTAGTGAAGTAGAAGTGGATAGTTCCTGTGAATTATTATGGGTGGAGGTTACACTCAACAACCAAGCTAGGTTAATAATTGGCTCCTTTTACCAACCTCCCAACTCAGCAGCATTAGTGGCAGAACAACTGAGAGAAAATTTGGAATACATTTCACATAAATTTTCTCAGCATGTTATAGTCTTAGGTGGAGATTTCTAATTTCCAGATATAGACTGGGACACTCAGATATTTAGGACGGGTGGTAGGGACAGAGCATCAAGTGACATTATACTGAGTGCACTATCCGAAAATTACCTCGAGCAATTCAACAGAAAACCGACTCGTGGAGATAACATCTTGGACCTACTGATAACAAACAGACCCGAACTTTTCGGCTCTGTATATACAGAACAGGGAATCAGTGATCATAAGGCCGTTGCAGCATCCCTGAATATGGATGTTAATAGGAATATAAAAAAAAGGGAGGAAGGTTTATCTGTTTAGCAAGAGTAATAGAAGGCAGATTTCAGACTACCTAGCAGATCAAAACAAAAATTTCTCTTCCGACACTGACAATGTTGAGTGTTGATGGAAAAAGTTCAAGGTAATTGTAAAATGTGTTTTAGACAGGTACGTGCTGAGGAAAACTGTGAGAGACGGGAAAAACCCACCGTGGTACAACAACAAAGTTAGGAAACTACTGTGAAAGCAAAGAGAACTTCACTCCAAGTTTAAATGCAGCCAAAACCTCTCAGACAAATAGAAGCAAAATGATGTCAAAGTTAGTGTAAGGAGGGCTATGTGTGAAGCGTTCAGTAAAATTCTATGTACCGACTTGACAGAAAATCCTAGGAAGTCTGGTTAAATCAGTAAGTGGCTCGAAACAGCATATCCAGACACTCCGGGATGATAATGACATTGAAACAGAGAACGACATGCGTAAAGCTAAATATTAAACCCCTTTTTCCAAGGCTGTTTCACAGAGAAAGACCGCACTGCAGTTCCTTCTCTAAATCCTCGCACAAACGAAAAAATGGCTGACTTCGAAATAAGTGTCAGAGGAATAGAAAAGCAACTGGAGTCACTCAACAGAGGAAAGTCTACTGGACCTGACAGGATACCAATTCAATTCTACACAGATTATGCGAAAGAACTAGTCCCCCTACTAACAGCTGTGTATCGCAAGTCTCTAGAGGAAATGATTGGAAAAGAGCACAGGTAGTCCCAGTCTGCAAGAAGGGTCGTCGAGCAGATGCGCAAAACTATAGACCTATATCTCTGATGTCGATCTGTTGTAGAATTTTAGAATATGTTTTTTGCTCGAGTTTCAAGTCGTTTTTGGAAACCCAGAATCTACTCTGTAGGAATCAACATGGATTCCAGAAATAGCAATCGTGTGAGACCTAACTCGCTTTATTTGTTCATGATACCCAGACAATATTAGATACAGGCCCCCAGGTAGATGCTATTTTCCTTGACTTCCGGAAGGCGTTCGATACAGTTCCACACTGTCGCCTGATAAACAAAGTAAGAGCCTACGGAGTATCAAACCAGCTGTGTGGCTGGATTGAAGAGTTTTTAGCAAACAGAACACAGCATGTTGTTCTCAATGGAGAGACGTCTACAGACATTAAAGTAACCTCTGGCATGCCACAGGGGAGTGTTATGGGACCATTGCTTTTCACAATATATATAAATGACCTAGTAGATAGTGTCGGAAGTTCCATGCGGCTTTTCGCGGATGATTCTGTAGTATACAGAGAAGTTGCAGTATTAGAAAATTGTAGCAAAATGCTGGAAGATCTGCAGCGGATAGGCACTTGGTGCAGGGAGTGGCAACTGACCCTTAACATAGACAAATGTAATGTATTGGGAATACATAGAAAGAAGGATCATTTATTGCATGATTATATGATAGCGGAACAAACACTGGTAGCAGTTACTTCTGTAAAATATCTGGGAGTATGCGTGCGAAACGATTTGAAGTGGAATGATCATATAAAATTAATTGTTGGTAAGGCGGGTACCAGGTTGTGATTCATTGCGAGAGTCCTTAGAAAATGTAGTCCATCAACAAAGGAGGTGGCTTACAAAACACTCGTTTGACCTATACTTGAGTATTGCTCATCAGTGTGGGATCTGTACCAAATCGGGTTGACGGAGGAGATAGAGAAGATCCAAAGAAGAGCAGCGCATTTCGTCACAGGGTTATTTGGTAACCGTGATAGCGTTACGGAGATGTTTAGCAAACTCAAGTGGCAGACTCTGCAATAGAGGTGCTCTGCATCGCGGTGTAGCTTGCTCGCGAGGTTTCGAGAGGGTGCGTTTCTGGATGAGGTATTGAATATATTGCTTCCCCCTACTTATACCTCCCGCGGAGATCATGAATGTAAAATTAGAGAGATTAGAGCGCGCACGGAGGCTTTCAGACAGTTGTTCTTCTGGCGAACCATACGTGACTGGAACAGGAAAGGGAGGTAATTACAGTGGCACATAAAGTGCCCTCCGCCACACACCATTGGGTGTGTCATAACTAGAGTTATTACACACACACACACACACACACACACACACACACACACACACACACACACACACAAAATCACAATAAAATATTATGAGAAGGAAAGTTGCGACTCACCATATAGCGAAATAATGAGTCACAGATAGGCACAACAAAAAGACATTCAGAATTAAAGCTTTCAGCCATTGGCCTTTGTCAACAATAGACACGTGTGTGTGCTCACGCACACTCTCACTCACGGAAATGAAACTCACACACACGACTGCAATCTAAGGCAACTGTGTGTGTGTGTGTGTGTGTGTGTGTGTGTGTGTGTGTGTGTGTGTGTGTGTGTGTGTGTGTGTATTATTGATGATGGCCAATGGCCGAAAGATTTAATTTTTAATTGTGAAAGTCTTTTTGTTGTGCCTATCTGCGACTCAGGATCTCCACTATATGATGAGTAGCAACTTTCCTTCTCATAATATTGTTACATTCCGTCCTTTCTGTTGGCATGTTCTCGTTATGATAGTTTTGTTTCTTCAGTCATGTGTTTTAGTTCTTCAGCTCTCTCTCTCTCTCTCTCTCTCTCTCTCTCTCTCTCTCTCTCTCTCTCTCTCGTTAGTTTTGCATTTAATTAAAATGTGTCCATCTTGTTGATTTATGACCTGTTCAGTTTCTATTATGATACTGTCTTTTGCTTATTAGGAAGCCATTGTACTCATGTAAGGACTTTTATAGTTAGATGTTTTCCTTCTGAAGTATTTTCATGTCAATGAGAATAACCAGTCGTTCGTAGCATCTTGAATACTTTTAGTACAACAATAAGCAAGACAACAGCAGCAGAAAATGTAAATTGCTAAAAATATATAATAATGTAGCTATTTTTCAGTCTGAAATGAGAGGTGTAGGGAATGTATTTTACTATTAGAAGCTGATGTGGAGATGACAGACTGTAAAAAAAATATGTTACATGTTACACTATCTGCACAAAATTACTGGCAGCATAATGTAAAGTAAATAATTTACCTTACTTTCCAAAATAATTTTGAAGGCCTAATTTTCAGTACAACATAAATAAAAGTTGTGCTTAAGGCAGAAATTTTCTCCTATTTTTATTTGCAAGTATGTATACAAAAAAGAGCTGCAATATACAGAAGATGATTATAAGTTCATATTTCAGGAAATAAAATAAGAAATTTTACATAGTCATTGCGAGTCTGGTTTGATGCATCTCTCCATGATACTATATCCTGTGCAGTCCTCTTCATCTCTGTATAACTACTGCAACATACATCCTTTTGAACCTCCTTACTGTATTCAAGCCTTGGTCTCTCTCTGCAAATTTTACCACCAACACTTCCCTCAGGTACCAAAATGACAGTTCCTTGATTCCTCAGGATGTCTCCTATCAATCGATTCCTTCTTTTAGTCATGTTTCTTTTTTTCTCCAATTTAATTCTGTACCTCTCGATTTGTTATTGAGTTTAACCTTTAACATTCTTTGGTGGCACCACATTTCAAGAGCTCCTTCAGCGAAACCCCTATATTATGTTTTCATGTGGTCCAGGCGTAAAAAATACAAAATTGAGTAAAATGCCGAATTGAGGAAAAGATTAAGCATATGAGCAAAAACATATGAAATTGACATTAATGGTTGGCATTAATGGTAAAATCTTCATCATCTCCAATATATTGTATAAAATCTGTATCAGTGAAGAAAATTAAATGTGCAATACAATGTTTATACAGTAATTTGTGGTAATGAATTTCATTAGTTCTTAAAAAATCACAGACGTGTAACAGTAAGTAAAAATTCATCAAAAAATTGAATTTGGTATCTGGGTATAAGGTAGTGGAGCTATTTTATGACTTTCTATGACCACAAATTGTACATAAAACTCACATTTTTTTAGATATCTTTCATTTGTTCTCACCCAGAGAAAATACAAAATTGTTGAACGTGGTAAGTTCAACCAAAAACTGTGAAGTACGGTGAAAGGCACTGGAAGCTAACATGTAGGGGTGGGGTGTGGTGTCAAGTAGACTTCACGCTACTTTTTGCAGTCATGATGTCACTAGTGGGCTTTCCATTATTGCCTTTTACGATGAGCGTGTGTGAAAGATCCAAGTTGCATCTGTTTGCATTTTGATTATTCATTTACTTAGTAGTGTGTGTGTGTGTGTGTGTGTGTGTGTGTGTGTGTGTGCCGCAGGATGCTGTTTGAAAGCAATAGCACAATGAAAATGAATGCAAACACGTCACCCTTCTCATTAAATGCAAGTTAATAATGCAGCAATGACACAAGGCTTGAAGAAATATTATGATAAACAAGGCTTGAGACAAAAGTTGTATGATCAAGCCCTAACATAATGGATAATTTAACAGTGTGCAAGGATGTGGGTTCGCAAATGATTGCATGCTTAACTTTTTTCCTCCACATATTAGCAATAGTGCAGTCTTGGGCTTTGTTATAAATACAACAAAACTATGATCTCAATTAACATTTCCATCAGATTAGGGAATGAAGGATGAAATAAATATTTGGGTGTCGCATTTTCCGAGTGTGTAGTTAGGCATTAATCTTTGAGGACAGCTTAAATTGCTGAGAGTAAAACAATGAGATTAACATTCATATTCATCCTTGTCAAAAATATTTTGCATGTTGTGCAAGCACAAACACATGCCAGTAAAGAGTTTTCACCACAGCTGTGAGATTCTCCTTTCAGTACCACATTCATAAATCTCAACTAAGCGCTATAGTCACCGAGAAATCAGTAGCTCATTTCAGGTCATCTTCACAGCTTTACTACATCCATATTACATCAGTTTGTGCAAAAACTAGTGTGAAAAGTGCTCGACCCTGCTCTGGTGACATGAGTGCAGTCAACTCTAGTGTCTTGCTTGTCAATTTTTCCATTTTCATTTTGCTGAGGTGAGAGAGTGTTCACACGCAAAAGAGATTTGCACCCTCTACCAGGCACTTTAATGTAATTTGCAGAGTATCCATGTAGATGTAGAAAACAAAGTTATGTCAAAATGATGTAGACAAGCATTCATGATGTATGTCAGTATGTTGATCAGTGAATAAAAATCGAGTTGACCTGAAAATAGTTTAGCCCACCTAGGGAGGACACATTAGCACAGCTTTTGACCTGGAATTAATCCTGCCCATTCACCCCCCTCCCTAACTAAAATGATAGCCAGTACAGTCCAGAATACCTATGTCAAGGATGTAGTCAGAGGAGGAGTGGGGGGGGGGGGGGGGGGTAGTTCATGGGGGTCCTGACCCCCACCCCACCACACCCATCCTCCCCCAGTCACCTACATGAAATTACATGACCTAGTTGCTGTGAGGTGAAATTGAAAAATATTTTGATTTTTAGTCACGATGGAATAGGGATGCACATTATTCAGACAGTAAAACCAATGATAGATTTATAACACTATCTGCTATCAGCCATGTCTATTTTAGCCAAGACTAGTTATTCGTGTTGCTTGAGTTCAGTTGTTGTTCGGTTAATCAGTTCACATCTTGGGTGTAGTTGAAATTAATTTAAGTGTACTATTCACTGTTTTTATGCTGTTGTGATATCTTTGAATTATGAAAAAGTTTGTAAGAAGAAAGAAGAGGAAAACAGATTTTGATTCCTCCACTAGCATTACTGTAACTTAAAAATATATACACACTAATGTAATAGTGTATTTACCGATCTATAGGCGTTTAATGTTAGCACTACAGTTGTGATTTAGAGGCTGGTAGAACTTTTAGGTTACACTATTTCAGTAGTTCACATGGCAGTGGAGCAGTAAATATCATTACAAATCACATTAAACTAAAATCATTGCATAAAAATACATTCGGATTTGTTTTGGCACGTTGGTCACCAAAAAGATGATGACAGCATTTCTTTAAAAAAATTCTGGATCTACATCTACATTTATACTTCGCAAGTCACCCAACGATGTGTGGCGGAGGGCACTTTACGTGCCACTGTCATTACCTCCCTTTCCTGTTCCAGTCGCGTATGGTTCGCGGGACGTATGACTGCCGGAAAGTCTCTGTGTGAACTCGAATATGTCTAATTTTACATTCATTATCTCCTCAGAAGCATAAGTAAGGGGAAGCAATATATTTGATACCTCATCAATATTGCTCAATATTCTGTCATTTAGTAGTCCAAGAGGCAAAATATCGCCTAGTCTGGTCACCTGGCTGATGTGGAAACCAGTTACAATACAGAATGATGGGGAGGGGTTTGTTGGGAGCAGTCTAGTTATGTGATAACAGCACATTCTGTAGTTAGTTTATTTGCAAAAGATTTTTTTCTGTTGGGCTGCTTGAATTCATCCAAGCTGACTATGCTCTGCGTCTCACCCTCCCCCTTTCGTCCAAAATCGATTTATGCTATAATAACTGAAGCCAGCAACTACCTGCACGTTGAAATCTTAAAATATGCATGCATTCATGGACTGTCGAATGACTAAACATGCACGATTAAAGGGAAAACAAGCCATGTCAGAATTCAGTTTGTTGTGAGACATTTTATTTGGTTTGAAAAGAATGTACAACAACTAGTTTTTCCAAATTCTCCGCCAACTTGGGCTGTCTCTGCATGTTGAACTGTGAGCTCGCAATCCATGAGTTCAGGAGGCGAGGTGGTTTAAATCCATCCACGAGCAGTCTTGAAAAATAGTTTTCTGTGGTTTCCCATTTTCAGTTTAGGCAAATGTCTGGGAGGTTCCTTTGTAAGCCACAACCAATTACTTCCAAATGCCTTTCTTTCCTGACAGATTCAAATTCCCTTAAAGATGCAACCCCATTGTTTAAATGAAAGGAGCTGCACTGAAGATGAGCCAAGCATCTTTTCGGAGACTTCTGCCACTAAAACCCATACGATTAATAAATAATGATCAAAATTCTCCTCATTTAGTCTGATGCAATTGTCTAACAGAACATTCTTTAATGCAGAAAATTATTTTTCTTACAATGTGAAAAGTGACAGATGCATACTTAAATGAGGAAATTTAAGAAAGATTAAGGTTGAATGATTCCGTATCCTTTACACTTTTGCCACCAAAAATTGTTCTAGCTGTTTTTATTCCAAAAATGCTGTCAGTAATAATCACTATGTCTTAAAAGATTAGTGCTCATCCACTCGTCAGCTCAAATTCAGACTGAGGAAGAAGAGTGTAAAATGACCTTAGAGTGTGAATGGAGAATAACTGGTTATTAGTGGTTTACCAAAATACAGCATTCTGTATATAACTGGATATCACCGTTAGGGTTAATGACAAATAAAATGGTTTATCGTTCCTTATGAAAACTTTCAGAATAAATGAAAAACATGAGTTCTTTTGTTCAGATCATCTTTAACAAATCGACAACCTCTTTTGACAAAATCCAGGCAACATCCTTGTCTGTGCACTGGATAAATACCTGCTGTTAGAAATCGTGCATCATAACATGAAATACTTTCAAAATTAAAATATTAGATCACAGACTACAAACAATAGGTATAGGTTACGTTGGAAGGTGATAATTTAGTAGGTTCTATTTAAATGAAAGAATTTCCGTAAATGCAGTCTGATGAGGTGTACTTCAACGAGAAGGAATTGGTCTGGACACAGAAGTTTTCAGCAGCTACAAGCTAAAGTGTCTTCACCAGTTTTGTAAAATAAGTTAGAAGATACAATAATTTTTATTTTATTTGCTTTACGTGACTGAAATAAATGTTTATTCTTGCAAAGAAGGTTTTCGGTGTGCAGGAATGTCGTAATATGCGAGCAAAAAACACATTCCAAAGTTTCACAACAGATTGAAATCAGAGGTATATGCCTGTAATTTTGTGCATCTGTTCAACAACTCTTCTTAAAAATGTTAGTGAACCAGCCCCCCCCCTCCCCCCCCCCCCCCCCCCCCCCCCCACTTATTAGGAATGCTTCGCTACAGTAATAGGAACAAGTTATTTATCTAAAATCAAATTGTTTCCCGTGAAATCCAGCATTCTTTTTCTGTTGAGCAATTTCAGGTGCGGTTTTATCCCTTTGTCTCATATTTTGATATCTGTTATTTTGACATTCACACACTGATTTAAAGGGCGAACTACGTTGCTCTCTTACGCAGTGAAACAGTTTTGGGAAAGGGGTATAGTGTTCTGGTTTTCTCTCTATCTACATCTACATCTACATGGATACTCTGCAAATCACATTTAAGTGCTTGGCAGAGGGTTCATCAAACCACCTTCACAATTCTTTATTATTCTAATCTTGTATAGTGTGCAGAAAGCAGCTATATCTTTCTGTACGAGCTCTGATTTCCCTTATTTTATCATGATGATCATTCCCCATTCCCAATTTCAATGTCAGTATCGTCACAGCATGTTGGTACAGGTGGCTTTGATCCTTTTACTGATTTAACATCAGATTAAAACTTCATAGAATTTTCTTTCAGGTCAGTTTTGCAGAATTTTTCTTTGGAATTTGTTGAATGCTTCACACATGATCATCCTTATGTTAATTTTTGCCTTATTCAGTTTTTGTTTATCTTTGAGAGTTTTATTACATTTAAATTTGCAAAGAAGATCTCTTTACTTGTGTAGCAGCTTTCTGAAATGGCTGTCAAACCACATCAGGACTTTTTCGTCCCTCACAGTTTTGCTCAGCACATACGTGTCCAAAGAATATTGTGTGTTGAAAAACAAATCAATTGTAGGCTGGGAATTAATTGCAGCATCAGCAAAGTAAGGATCAATTTTCTCCAAAATGAAATATTTGTTGTTTACTTACAAATACTTTTCAAACAAGATTTCCTGGTCTATCCTGGCAAATGTAGCATGGACTTGGTATCCAACAAGGAGTACTGTGACAAAAAAGGGTAAAATGTAAATGGATAGGTAAAAAATCTACTCACGAAGCTGCGGCAGGGGAACACGCACAAAAGAAGGTTTACGTTTTACAAGCTTTTGGAGCTAGTGGTTCCTTCTTCTTGCAGAAGAGTTGTAGGGAAAGGGGTACAGTTCAGAAAAATCATGGGAGACTTACCGGACGGGATGAGAAGGAAAGAATTTCCATCTAATCCCATCTGTTGAGTCTCCCATGACTTGGATTATTTTAGTTGTTGTAAAAGACAGGTATGTAACTTTCATCTGACTTTGACATACAAGAAACACCTTTGGGGAAAAGGGGGAAAATGGAAGTTGGAAGTCAAATATAGCATAGTTGATTGATTGCTGTTGACGTATAGAACCCACAGTCACAAGGTTCATATACAATGGGCTCGATGTTATAACACAGTGCAGCCAAATGTACCTTTCAGCATGAATCAGTTTGCTA
The DNA here is from genome assembly GCF_023897955.1 of Schistocerca gregaria. Classification (NCBI taxonomy): domain Eukaryota; kingdom Metazoa; phylum Arthropoda; class Insecta; order Orthoptera; family Acrididae; genus Schistocerca; species Schistocerca gregaria. Next base: position 521,456,104 of record NC_064924.1, read on the forward strand.
TATGTTGAAGGGCGTGTCAAACTTTTGAACAAGATACGCAAATCTAGGTTTTCTTATGAGAATGCATCAGTTTGAAAAAATAAAAATAAATGTTATCAACTTACAGAAATGACTGTTAGAGTTAGAAATGTATGATGAAATCTTACATCTTTCAGCAGTGGTTGTAAAGAGTTACCTATTAAAAATACTTATTAAACCATGAGAAATAGACCATTCATTTTGTTTACTGCACAATGAAATCTGTGCCATGGCCAGTGCTTTTTAAATTTTCGCATTTTAGTCATTTGGCTTCAATGTGTTAGTTTAACTCATATTTAAATAGTTGTGTTTTGAGTTTAAGTATTATTTCTCCCACAATAGTGATATAAAATATGAAAATATAGATATTTAATAATGTTGGTTCAGCAGCCCCTTGTTATTTTTATATGAAACTGTTCCTACTCCCACTCATAGTGAGCTCTGCCCTCTTTTACAGCAATAGAAATACTGTCCCACAATGAAAATGGATGCATTGTGGTTTTTCTTGTACTATTACACACAGCATACATAAAGACTGAAAACTGTTTCTAGATTATTGGTGTATTTTTTGTTCTGTGGTACTGTGTGGATGAGGGCCACAGTTCATTGCAAAAATTAGAGTTTTGTTATTGGTGGGCATGGTAAGACATTCTGTGAAACTTTACTAAGTGCCTTCTCTGAAAACTGCATAGAAGAGATAGTTAGGAAGCCCACTCACGATGGAAATATATTGGAGCTAATGGCACCAAAGGGACCTGACCTCTTTGAGGATGTCCACATTGAAACTGGTATCACTGACAATGATGTGGTTGTGACAATAACAATTGCTAAAGTACAAAGGACAACTAAAACAAGCAAAAAGATATGTTCAGTAAACTAGATAAAAGATCAATAATGTCATATCTTAGTGAGGAACTTGAAACTTTCAGCACAGGATGGGAACACGTAGAGGAACCCTGCCTCATCTGTAAAATAACAGTTGACCATGCACTGGACAGACGTGTACCCAGTAGAACAGTTCATAATTGGAGGGAACCTCTGTGGTATACAGTCAGATTATTGCATAATAGGTGTAAAACAAAGTGTAGGGCTATAGATAGAGAAATGCTGGGGGAAAACATTTGGGTGTCAGGAGAGCAATGCATGATGCCTTCAATGACTACCATAGCAAAATATTGTCAAGCAATCCTTCCAGACCTCAAAGAAATTTTGGTTATATGTAAAGGCTGTTAGTTTCACCAAAGTTAGTGTCTAGTCACTAGTGAATGAATGAGACAGGAACTGAAACTGACGATAGTAAAGCAAAAGCTGAAATGCTTAAGTCTGTTTTCAAATGTTCTTTTAAAAAGGAAAACCCATGAGAACTTCCCCAGTTTTTATCCTCGTGTCAGTGGTGTTGAAAAACAGCTGAAATTGTTAAAACTGAACAAAACTCCAGGTCCCAATGGACTCCCTGTCACATTCTATACTGAATTTGCAGCTGAGTTAGCCCCTCTTCTAACTCTAATCTATCGTAGATTCCTTGGACAAAATGCGGAGTGTAGGTCTTGGAAGGAAATGCAGGCCACAACAGTCTACAAGAAGGGTAGTAGTGATACATAAAATTTTCATCCAATATCCTTGACATACATGTGTTGTAGAATCTTAGAACATATTCTGAGTTCAAACATAATGAGGTATCTTGAACAGAATGACCTCCTCAGTGCCAACCAACATGGATTTCAAAAACATCTATCATGTGAAACACAACTATCACTTTTCTCGCATGAGATGCTGGAAGTTCTGGATCAAGGCAGGACAGGTAGATGCTGCTGTATGTGTTGATCTTGTAAAAGTGTTTGACTCAGCACCACACCTATGCCTCTTGTCAAAAGTATGACCATATCGCATGTCAGGTGAAATTTGTGACTGTATTGAGGACTCTTTGGTAGGGAGGATGCAACATGCTACCGTGGATGGAGAGCCACCATCAGATGTAGAAGTAACTTTGGGTGTGCTCCAGGGAGGTGTCTTGTGGCCCTTGATGTTCATGTTGTATATTAATGATCATGCAGACAGTATTAATAGTGAAATTTTTTTTTCCTTTGTTTTGCAGTTATCTGTGATGAATGCTTTAAATGTTCAGAAATGTAAAATTCTGCACTTTACAAAATGAAGAAATGTATTATCCTATGACTATAATATCAATGAGTAACAGTTGGAATCAGGCAACTCATACAAATACCTGGATGCACAACACTTTGTAGGGGTATCATATGGAATGATCACATAGGATCAGTTGTGGGTCAAACAGGTGGTAGACTTCAATTCATTGGTAGAATACTGGGGAAGTGCAATCAATCTACAAAGGAGATTGCTTACAAATCACTTGTGTGACCAATTCTAGAATATTGCTCAAGTGTGTGGCACCTTACCAGATAGGACTAATAGGGGATACTGAAAGTAGACGGAGAAGGGCACTACGAATGGTTGCAGGATTGTTTGATCCATGGGAGAGTCTCACAGAGGTACTGAAGGAACTGAACTGGAAAACTCCTCAAGATATACATAAACTATCCTAAGAAAGTATGTTAACAAAGTTTCAATAACAGGATTTAAATGATTACTTTAGGAATATACTACAACCCACTATGTATCGCTCACATAGGGATCGTGTACGATAAGATTAGAATAATTACTGCTTGCACAGAGGCGTTCAAACAATCATTATTGCCACACTCCATCTTTGAACAGAATGGGATGGGAATAAACCCTAATAATTGGTACAATGGACTGTACCCACTGTCATGTGCCTCATGGTATTTTGCAGAGTATAGACAGATGTATCTCGTGCTTCCTATCAGGCAGCTAGTCTCCCAGTTCCACTCTCCTACTTTCAAAACTCCACAGAAACTCTCCTACAATGTCTGCTCAAGTAGGATGCCTTTTCAAAGCAGGATAGAGGTACTGGCAGAGTAGAGCTTTGATGTGATTTGGACCATAAGATTAATTAAAACATTGCATGTGAAAGACAATGGCCCAAGTTCCTGTCCTCCTCCAGCACACAGTTTTAGAGTCTGGGAGTTTCATGAAAGGAGAAGTTTAGAGCTGGCAGAATTCTAAATTCAAAACAGGCAGAACTGAGCTTTTTGGGTAACTCATCCATGTGCTGGTGCGATTTCAATTCATTATCAGTGTGGATGCCTAGAAACTTCACACACAGAACGTTATCCAGCATATGTCCACTGATCTCTACATCTGGTACCTGTAATTCATTATTATCTGTTTGGAATAGAATATGTGAGTTTTTGTATGCTGTTACTTATGAACGAGTTGTGAGACTGTTCCATTGTTATTCTTAATGTATCTGATATGTATGTATTTGGGTCATTTATCAGTATACCTGTTGTAAGCACAGATTCTAGCTGTATCTAAAAAACAAACTTTCAAGAAATTTTTTAACAAAATATATTTTCTACGTAAACTGATATTAGTAATTAATGAAATCAGTAAAGATAACTTTTGCTGTATAATTTAGGTACTGAGTGGTCGACTGCACATAAATGACACTGAAATGATTGTTAAGTTTCCAGGCAGGGTCCTATAAGTACCTCCTGGGTTCCAGAAGATGACTATTAGAAAACTACATGATACCACAGAAAAATGACACATATCAGTGGATAGAGCACCTCTCAAAGTTTCAGTTCATAATATGCACTGTGGCATATTTGCACTGAGGGGGTAGCATATTGAAAGATGTAGATGTATTATCTGCTCCATCTTGTTTTTGTGATTGCTTGTTGACTACTCAACACCTCAACTATATAGTGAGTCCATCTTCCATTATTTGTATTACACACAGGACTTTCAGTCTCATATTAAACTTATGTCATTTATTGCAATAATGGAAATTCCTGGATGAAACATTTATTTTACATAATGTTCATTATCCTTTTAATTAAATTTTTAGGTTATTCAACAGTTGACAGATTTTATATTTTATATTATGTGTATTTTGTGTAATATATGTATTTTATTTTTGTGCTTCATAAGGCAGAAGATTTTAAATGTTGTGCGGACATCTGCAAAAATATAGTGGACAACAACCATGGGATTGGGTGGCAAGTTGTGCAGCAATTGGGGCAGTGTAGAGAATTTACTGATGTACAGCAGCGATGCGATTTCCTTTCTTTTGCTGTCCTGCACTGTGAACCAGACATGTTGGATAAGCTCCTGACAACCAGGTATTATTCAGTACATAATGTGCTTTAGACTTTTTAGCCTAGTGGCTGTAGCACATGTTTATAATATATTTTGATTATTTCAATTGCATCATGTTTTGTGCTCCTAATTAGTTTACTATTACATAGTGCTAGATACAAATACTTATTTTTACTTTGTTTTCATATCATTTTGTAGTAACCACTGCCCACTTTGTAGACAAATCTGATGTGTCATTTCTCTGATAAACTGAGGACTTCATAAAGTGTATGCCTACCTGCATTTATGCCACTTTTTTTCATTATTTGGTGTTAGCCATAGGAAAGCTGTTCATAGTTGCCATTGTTACATAGTTACTTAAATAGTCTCAGATTTGACTGAAATTCAGTACACTAATTCTACCATGTGTGAAACACTCATGTACAAAGTATTAGTTTCCCCTACCAATTAGTTCCAGAATTATGACTTGTGAAAGAAGGTGGCATGACCCGAAAATTGCAAGCTGCATCTGGCAATCTATCTTCAGACCCAACTTCAGGTCTTAATAACTTTGGAACTAGTCCACGCAGTCAAGTGAAATTTTTACAACCCAGTAACACCCACTTAGAGAACACACTCTATGAATCAAAACACCAACAACATATTTCTGAGGGAACATAAAAAATTCCAAAATGTGATTAAAAAAATGTAGTACATTAAAAGATACATATTGTAGGTGCCCTCTATGCCAAATATAATTCACTCAAAAAGGGTATAAATTTTGTGTGACCTAAACACATACAGAACTCATCATGCCTGTATCAGTCATAAAAACTGAGTTACATGCACACAAAAATACAAAAATTTACCTGACAAACATGGATTTTCAAAGTGTGGTAGCACAAAAGGGACAAGTGGTATCCAACCCAAATTTCAAACACTGCATAAGTAGACCATAATGATATATATCTCAAAATTTCAGCATGTTATTGCAAGACATTTGAGTACAATAGATGTCGACAGATGTATTTGGTGATGTGGCCATTGTTCCACAACACAATTTTGTAAAAACATATCGTAAACTGTTCTGCCTCTTCTTATCCTCTCCCACAACTGTTTAATGATGAAGCAACAACATATAATAGACAGATTAACACAACCTATCATTAATGTTTACTGCACCTTAACTGCTAAAAACCAGTCGATTGTTCTTCAAACAGAAGTTCTCCCACACTTTAGCTACTTTACTCTGTACATTGAGTGGCAAATTATACTGTCTTCCTGACACTGTGGTAGGAACTGGAACTGTCATAAGAATATGTTCAAAAGGAATCCAACACCTTTCTGCCTAATGTGGCCAATGAAATGATCTTGCTGGTCCTGCTGGTGCCATGAAGTGCACAAATACATCACCTTCTGCTTCACAGCACTTTGCAACATATCCTAAAAAACATTTGTCATCATAAACAGCAGTAACATAGCAACCTGGTAGTATGTTGTGCTTTTGCTTCTGAACCCTAAGTCAGACACACTGTGAAGACACATGTTGTGCATGAACCTAGAGTTATGATCAGACAGTCTGCTCATCTGCACATTGGCAGAGTCCGCTGGAGAAAAGTGACGATGGCTCCTTGTGTCTGCAACAGTTTTAACTTGTTGTAGTCTACTTTTTAGCAACTCTTCGACTGATTTCACCTCATCTTTCAAAACATAGAATGATTGTATGCCAGAGATATTTTTCTGTTCCCAGGTAAATAATTGAAGAGGTGTTAAAATGTGACCTTCTGTAGGGTGCCGCAGACTAGCTCGTGATGCCATGCACTTAATGGTAGCACCAATACCATCACATACATTTTTACTGTGACTTGTTGTGAAAAAATTCCATTCTGCATGAATCTGAAAATCATGGTAATACATGCATAAATTTTTGAGATTTTTATAGTTTTTTTACTGGCTAGCTGCCCCCTCACTGAAGTATTTCGCAAAATGTATGTAAGGCAGCTTGTTTTTCACATATTCCACGACAGTGTGAATGTGGACATGAAGTGCAATGGCATCATGAATTAAACAGTCATTAAAACATGCAGGCTCATGACAGACACATCACCTGATTCACTTCTATAGTAAATCGCAAATGGCTGGAGAGTTGCTTGACTGTTGTCCCAATGATATCCTTGGATGGCATCTTGAACTATAAATGCATAATTTTCAGAAAAGTCTAGTATTACTATAATTTCATCTTGTTTCAAATTATCCTTACAAAACTGGAGGTAAGCCAACTGTGCTGTTGCTGTGAAGCTGTGTGTGGTCCGTTTGTCCGTTTTTTGACAACACATTTCAACAAAATCTTCCACTGTATTTTGCTTTGTTTCAAGACTTGTGCGATCCATGTGTGTCCATTGTTTATAAGAAACAAGTTTATTGTCATCCATAAGGAGTTAAACATACAGTTTTTCATGTGTTCTGCAAGATTTGCCTTACCAGGACACTTTTCACACCTGTGTTTCATGCACTGGTAGGAACTAATGTCACACACTAGCAGCTTCATTGCACCTTTGTAATCCAGACCAGAATCCTTTATAGCAGCAAACATCAGCTTAGCATTTTGATGGGTCTCACATACACAAACATTGTGTGTGCCCCTTGCACTTACAAGCACAACCCATTTTGGCCGAAGATTAAAAAAAGATGATAAACCTACTTTGGTATTGGGATACTTTTCCGTGAATTCTACATATGCTGATATGTTGCATAGCAACAGTCTTTTTTGCATCTGTACACATACATTTCCCATTTTCACCATTACATAGTCTTTTTATCCAGGCATTATTCGGCTGTAGTCATTATTTTCATAAAACTCTGACACCAGCACCTTTATTTCTGAACTCAATTGCTTACCCTGAGCCTGTTGAAGCTGTGGGAGCACTCCTTGGGTTGCTTTTATTTTCCTAGCTTGCTTTACTATATGCGTAGAAACATTGAATTCCTTTGCAGTGTAGTGAATAGATCAGCTGGAAGGTGTAATGGTAAGAATAGATACTTTTTTCTGGCGTGTGGATATGACACATTTTTCTTTCAAATCATGCACAGTTTTGTCCAAATCATAGCATTTCTGGCATGATTTCTGTTCCTTTGGAGCAAATAGTTCTTCCTCTTCCACTATTAGTGTGTCAGCTATTTTGTGTTTTAATTCCGTTTGAGCTTCTTGTAGTTTTCTTCTACCATAGCTGGGCCTGCCTCTTTTCCAACTATGTGTCTCTTCATGGGAGACAAACCATGGGCAGTCACTGAAGTATTTAATTGTTCATCCATTGTGGTTGTAGGTGGTTGATACTCTTTGTCACTGTCATGTAAATTATCAGAATATTTCCAGAATGAGATTTTCACTCTGCAGCGGAGTGTGCGCTGATATGAAACTTCCTGGCAGATTAAAACTGTGTGCCCGACCGAGACTCGAACTCGGGACCTTTGCCTTTCGCGGGCAAGTGCTCTACCAACTGAGCTACCGAAGCACGACTCATGCCCGGTACTCACAGCTTTACTCCTGCCAGTATCCGTCTCCTACCTTCCGAACTTTACAGAAGCTCTTCTGCGAAACATGCAGAACTAGCACTCCTGAAAGAAAGGATACTGTGGAGACATGGCTTAGCCAATGCCTGGGGGATGTTTCCAGAATGAGATTTTCACTCTGCAGCGGAGTGTGCGCTGATATGAAACTTCCTGGCAGATTAAAACTGTGTGCCCGACCGAGACTCGAACTCGGGACCTTTGCCTTTCGCGGGCAAGTGCTCTACCAACTGAGCTACCGAAGCACGACTCATGCCCGGTACTCACAGCTTTACTCCTGCCAGTATCCGTCTCCTACCTTCCGAACTTTACAGAAGCTCTTCTGCGAAACATGCAGAACTAGCACTCCTGAAAGAAAGGATACTGTGGAGACATGGCTTAGCCAATGCCTGGGGGATGTTTCCAGAATGATATTTTCACTCTGCAGCGGAGTGTGCGCTGATATGAAACTTCCTGGCAGATTAAAACTGTGTGCTGGACCGAGACTCGAACTCGGGGGACCTTTGCCTTTCGCGGGCAAGTGCTCTACCAACTGAGCTACCGAAGCACGACTCACGCCCGGTACTCACAGCTTTACTTCTGCCAGTATCCGTCTCCTACCTTCCAAACTTTACAGAAGCTCTTCTGCGAAACATGCAGAACTAGCACTCCTGAAAGAAAGGATACTGTGGAGACACGGCTTAGCCAATGCCTGGGGGATGTTTCCAGAATGAGATTTTCACTCTGCAGCGGAGTGTGTGCTGATATGAAACTTCCTGGCAGATTAAAACTGTGTGCTGGACCGAGACTCGAACTCGGGACCTTTGCCTTTCGCGGGCAAGTGCTCTACCAACTGAGCTACCCAAGCATGACTCACGCCCCATCCTCACAGCTTTACTTCTGCCAATATCTCGTCTCCTACCTTGTTCTAGTCTCGGTCGGGCACACAGTTTTAATCTGCCAGGAAGTTTCATATCAGCGTACACTCTGCTGCAGAGTGAAAATCTCATTCTGGAAACCTCCCCCAGGCTGTGGCTAAGCCATGTCTCCACAGTATCCTTTCTTTCAGGAGTGCTAGTTCTGCATGTTTTGCAGAAGAGCTTCTGTAAAGTTTGAAAGGTAGGAGACGGATACTGGCAGAAGTAAAGCTGTGAGTACCGGGCGTGAGTCGTGCTTCGGTAGCTCAGTTGGTAGAGCACTTGCCCGCGAAAGGCAAAGGTCCCGAGTTCGTCTCGGTCGGGCACACAGTTTTAATGTGCCAGGAAGTTTCATATCAGAATATTCTTCATTTTTTTAGCAGTGTAACACACCTGGAACATAACTTTTGCCCTGGTTTCATGTTAAGTCCCATGCACTGATTCACTTTCAATACTGATTTTGAATCAATTTCTCTGAGGCTACACTTCACTGTCTTCTTATGAATCCGAAATGGGTCAAAACAACTTCTGTGTAGGAAAGAATACTTATCCAGAAATCACTTTCATATGATGATAACAAACACTTAAGTTCGTGGAACTGTACTTGTACCCACTGGGTGTATCCTGGATCTCCACAGCAACAAATCTTGGTCCGATTCATCCAGATCATACAATACAAAGTAAATGCCACATTTTGTTCCATATGTTGTTTTATGGCATTCAGATGCTTGTGCTCTACCAATACTGCAACTTGTTTGAAAAAAAAAGAAAAGGAAAAAAGAAAAAGCACCGCTAGTACACTCTTCTGCCTCTATACTGACTTTCCACAGCAGTACAGACCAGTCTGAACTAGAATCTTAAAAACATGAGTAACCTGTAGTTGTTGCTTGTTTCCTTTGTTGTTACTTCCTAACAATGACTCATTGTGTCCCTGAAAACTGCCATTGTTTAACTTTGTGTTGCGTAATGGTTCCCAACAATTGCTCCTGCTTTATATGAAACAGGCTGTCTGCATCATCACTATTACTTGCTAAATCGTGTTAAAAGAAACGTAACCAAATACATCTCTGTCAACTTTTATTGTACACAAATGCCTTGCAATAACAAGTTGAAATTTTGCCACATATTGTATTATGGTCTACTTCAGTGTTTGAAATTTGGCTTGGATATCACTTGTCCCTTTTGTGCTACCACACTTTGAAAATCCATATTTTTCAGGTAATTTTTCAAATTTTTGTATTTTTATCTGCATGTAATTCTGTTTGTGTAACTGATATGGGCAAGATGAGTTCTGTGTGTGTTTAGGCTACATGTTTAGGCTACATTAAGCTCACCACAAAAAATTTATACCCTTTTTGAGTGAATTATATGTGGCATAGAGGGCAGGCACCTACATTATGCACCTTTTAAAGTATTACATTTTTAATCACATTTTGGAATTTTTTATTTTCCCTCAGAAATATGTTGTTGGTGTTTTGATTCATAGTGTGTGTTCTCTACGTGGATGTTACTGGGTTGTCAAAATTTCACTGGACTATTTGGAATCGTTCCAAAGTTATTAAGACCTGAAGTTGGGTCTGAAGATAGATTGCCAGGTGCGGCTTGCAATTTCTGGGTCATGCCACCTTCTTTCACAAGTCATAATTCTGGAACTAATTGGCAGGGGAACTTAAAATTTTGTACATGAGTGTTCCACCCTTGGTAGCATTGGTGTGCTTAATTTCAGGTAAATCTGAGACTATCAGCTGGAACATTTTCTCAGATTGGTTGAATTGGCATGGAATGACCCAAGTATATTGCATTAAATCTTATGCGTGTTGTTCTACGTGCTTCTTCCCAGTGATTATCTTCTGAGAATAAAGCACTACACATTCAAAAAAAGAACATTTTATAATTTAGAAACTGTAGTTTATTTAACAGTACTTGATAGTTAATATATGTCACTTGCTGCTACAGTGTTGCCACATTGGGCAACAGCTACTGTTCAGTTACAGGTAACACACAAGCAAGGCAAGTCACTCCACAAGTGCTATTAATGTATAACATGGAGCAGTGTTGGAAGGGGCCACCATGAGTAACATCAAAAGTGCAAAGTGATTTGTCGACAGCTGATTTTAGGTAAACAATGTCTGAACTGTTGCAGGAGACACGTTTTGTAGCTCTGAGTTTAAACTCATGTCCTAAGATAACCACAAGCTCAAGATGTGCAATGCATCCAAGAACATAGTAGTGGACATTCTGTGGCAAAACTAAAATCACACTCGCTTTGTTCACAATGATTAAAGCTAACCTCTACAAGTAAACAGAGACAGGTAAAGCTCTGTTTCAACACTAAAAACAAAGTGTAATTTCTTGCTAACATTGGTTACCTGAAACCATCCTCTCTATGGCTACGTGAGCTGCCACATTACCAACCGAAGAGCTGTCCTTGTTGCCACTTGGTTGCAGATTGTAGGCGACACAGGCAGATTTCAGACGAGAAAAGAATGATAGAAAAATAAGAGCAAATACAAAAGTCAGTAAGAAAATGCAAATGAAGTGGCAAAAAATTGGGAATAAAAGTTACATTTAAACCAATTAATTGAATAAAAATGACGATCAGACTCTTTTGATTCGATTTAGAAATAATAAAAGATTTTGTGACACTTGGTGAGATTCAAACCTATGACCTTCTACATGATAGGTTAGTATGCTAACCATTACAGTATAGAATAACACTGACTCAGGATATTATATTTTTGAGTATGGTTACCCAGTCACTGTGATGAATTGCAGCCTTCAAAAATTCTGTTTCTCGCAATGTCGTGCAAAGCATATCTAATGTAGCTGATCTCTGTCATTATGACAACAACATATGTGCTCCTGGATTGTGTGCTGCGTGAAAGTGTCCATTAGCATTTAGTTAGAGCTGTATATGAAACGTGTATTTCATTAGCATGGTTGTGTGTGTGTGTGTGTGTTTTGTTATGGGTGTGGTTATCATGTATGATGAATACAAAATAAAAGGACCAGACCTAGGATTCGGGACCCAAATACATCAAGAAAGAAAACTGGACAAGGAATTGGAAATGAACTAATTTTTGTGGCAATTTGGCAATGACAAACAGTTTGGGTCTGACACTGAACGCTCTGATTGGAGGAAACCAGCTCCACATGTGAAGTGTCCGCTATCAAGTCATTTTAATGACTATAGCAACCAGCTCTTTGACAGGCAAAGTGGTACACCAAGATCATCAGGCATAAAATTCTCATTTTCTGACCTACATTAAGTGGTGTACTTCCAGCACTTGTGACAATACTGCCATGTGGATAGGTCACTTTCAGGTTTCTTGAACATGTCTTTGCACCATGAGAAAATCACTTTAAACTGCTTTTGTACAATATTGAGAATAACAGGCACAGACAGGCTTGGAGATTTCTTAGTATAATGTAATAACACAAACTGATTTTCCTCCTCTAGTTTCCACTGTACAGCAACATTCTCTCCAGTAACTGTGTTGATGGCTCCCTTGAGGTCGAAATTTCCACTCAGAAAGATTGAATCATCTGGATATGGTAAACTAAAGTGCTCCCTCTTCTCCAGCCACTGGTGGTGACCTCATTTTTTCACTGAATAGGTTTGTTTCTTCAAAGCTCTGATTGACTGTCAGCTCTCAAGGAAAATGATGCTGCAGAACTGCTCATCACTCTTCATTCTTCCTATGTTACCTCTGTTTATGCTAATAGCTAAATATGTACACCAAATTAGGAAAAACTTAATGCAGAAACTTCAGTTGTTGCTTAGAATGCTTGTACAGACAGGTTTAAAGAACAATAGACTTGTATTTCGACTTGTCTGTCTGAAACGTTATATTACGTAATTTCCTTGCATCAAATGTTGGTATATAAAGCATGTTGAAGACGAGAAGTTTGACTATTGAATTTTTAATTTCTGTTACTCTGTAAAATTAAAGTAAACTTGTGACATTATCTTGCATTAATCAGGGTTTTGGACTCATTAAAATCAGGTAATTACATAGAATTTAGTAATGTTAAACTCTACATGGCATTGCTATTACAGTGTTGCAGAAGAAATTAATTTACCATTCTGAATAAAGTAATTGTGGGTATTTGGCTGCCTCATTGTAAACTACTAAAACAACTAAATTGATGACTTTTGATTGGCTTGCTGTGGTCTCTTCAGTGCTGTTCACTGCAGTGAACTTATAGTTTACTATTAATTATTACACCATATGCATTCATTGCAAGAAAATAAGTTTTTTGTAATGAAATTAAATTTATGAAGTGAACGCTTTACATAGCTCTAGTGAAACTTTAAGATTAATGGAAAAGGATGGTGCTCTATGGGGAACTGTAACATCATTTCTCTCTCTCTCTCTCTCTCTCTCTCTCTCTCTCTCTCTCTCTCTCTCTCTCTAAGAAAAGAAAACACGGCCTCCACTGAGAAAATTACTTAAATATTTCAAAGGCTCAGTTATTCACAAGCCACAGCTAATTCTTCTCCAACATACTTAAAAATCATTGACATTCTCCTTGACGAGGTGTGTATGAACACAAAGTGAATATGAGAAAGCTTTGATACTGGCTACAGTGACTACCTTTAACATTAATTGGCTTTATCTGCAAACCATACCTCAGCTAGATGATTGTCTATAAGAGGAATTTTAACCAGCAAACAGTTAAATATTTCCTGCTTAACATTTAATAAAGAGTCTCAAACTGTATAACGGTATGGTATTAATGGGAAGGTGGATAACTTTTTTGGCATAGTTACAAAATAACATGGGCGCATTCAAAGTTTCAATTTTGTAGGGAATTAAGATCCCTTGAAAAAGGAAGTTGAGAACTTCATTTGCTCTCTAAAATCAACAGCAGTCCATAATTTCAAACTTAGTTTGAAAAATATATTGATTAGTTCTGAAGTGCATTTTAAAAAATTGTAAAAAAATAAGAAGTACGTGACTAATAAAGTATGCTGTATGCAGTTAAACAAAGAGCTTATGAACATCTGTGTAGGAACTTACAAGAAAATAAATGGCTCACAAAAAATAGTATTATCACAAAATGAGAAAGTACCTGGTCTCAGAATAGTTGCAAACAAGTTCTAATAATACTCTGCAACAGTTTCTGTTAAAGTAGTGGAAAATAAAAATTCAGGAATCCATACAGCACAACAGCCAAAGAACCTTCATGTGTGGAAATCAACAATTTATCCATGTTTAGTTGGCCTAGGTGGTCAGTAGCAAATGAGCAACTCCAGGCCAGAGTCAATGTTGTAAGGTTTTTACAAAAGTTTAAAAAAATGTCCATTTCACAGTTGAATGAGCACCCTCAGGGGACCCACAGCTCTTCTGTGGGGATGTATGTGGAGCACACTGGTCCTGAAGATATTGCAGCCTCTCTTCTCTCCTTAGTTGCATTCCCATCCCCATATCCACTTCTTCCCATCCTAGCTCCTCTGCCCCCCCCCCCCCCTCTGCTCTTTTGGTGTTTCCCTTGATGATAACTCAGCTATTCCCTTGATTCTGCTGTTCCTTTACAGTCTTGCCTCCTGTTTCTGTTTCCATTCTCCCTTTCTTCGGCTTTTCCTGGTCCCCTGTGGGGTTTGACCTCCCTTTCTAAATTGTGTCCATAGTCTGAGCCATTTGGGAAAGAACTTAACAACTTCCTCCCTAGCATCTCAGGCAGTGATTCCTCTCCTGCCCCTCCCCCTCCCCCCAACCCCTCTCCTTCCCTGCCATAGTCTGCACCCCCCGCTGTGTCACCAATCTGAGTGGTGGGGCTGTTATGTATCTATCGGGTGAGTCCTCTGACAACAAGGATCACATTTCTGGTACCTGGGCTGTCACCACCTTGTGTATGCTTGGGCTGTCACCACCTTGTGTATGCCTAGGAGAGGTTGCTCATTTTTTGGGGCCACAGAACTCCCAGCAATGACTGCCATGCCATGTGGCTCTTGCTGTGGCAGGGTGGCACCCACAAGGTGAACCCCGTATAAGGGTGGGTGACAAAAAACAGGATGTTCTTGTATGGCCATCTCGTGTGTGTGTGTGTGTGTGTGTGTGTGTGTGTGTGTGTGTGTGTGTGTTAAACTGGGTACCTAGAAACAACAGAGGCTTCATCCCACTCTAGCCCCCAGTCGTTCACAACCCCACAACAGGCTGCAGTAGTTCACCCACACCACACCACCACTGCCCCATGCTGAACCGAAGGTTATTGTGCACTATGGCCCCCAGTGGACCCCCCCCCCCCTCCTCCCCCAGGAACATTTCATACCAGATGAGTGTAGAATAATTATGGTGTACGCTTACGTGGAGTCGGTGTTTGCCAGCAATTGTCGACACATTGTAACTGAGACGGAACAAAGGGAACCAACTCCCATTCACTGAGGTAGATGGAAAACTGCCTTAAAAACCATCCACAGGCTGGCCGGCACATCGGACCTCGACATTAATCTGCCGGGCGGATTTGTGCCGGGGACTGGCATGCCTTCCCGCTCCGGAAGCAGCGCGTTAGACTGCGCGGCTAGCTGGACGAGCAACCCTTCTTACTTGATTTGTTCCAGGACACATGGGGAGACATTCGCCACTACCAAACAGCCTTTTTTGTAGAATACAATGAAGAAATGTTTGATGAAGTTGATTAGTAAGATCAATTTGGTTCCCTCTAATTAAAAACTCTTCTGCCAGTCAATCGGCTTCCCTTTGCACTTGTGAGCACTTAGGAGACATCCCATTGAACATTACTCCTCACCAGTCCTTAAATATGACCCAGGGCATTATTTTCCACAGGGACATCCTTATTCAGTCTGATGAATAACTTGGCACTAATCTGGCATGATACGGCTTTTGTTTTGTCTAGTGATTCCACAGAGATCCCAAGGATAATCACCTAGATAATGGCACTTTCGTCCTGGCTTTTGTGGGGGTACCCTTCTGGAAAAGTCAATGTTGTGGTTTACTGTTGTGATGTAAAGTCCTATAACCCACCTTACCATTTGCTGTTACCAGTGGCTCAATTTCAGTCACACATCTTTATGATGTGAGGCGACTCCTATTTGTGGCGACTGTGGCTGTTCTCTCCAAATGGGGAGTCCTTGCACCCTACTGCCCAAGTGAACAGTTCCAGCCCACATTATCCTTGCTAACCATATTGTCCTATCTATAAAAAGGACAGGAAGATTCAGGACACTCCTTCTCCTCAGCCAGACAAAAAATTCTCTTCTCTGTCAGCTGCCACAGACAGCTATCTCTAGTAGTCCCCCTCCCTGGTGTCTCCAGGAAAAGAAGATTGTTACTTCAGGTCGGACATGGGAGTCATTCTCTGTGGTTTTCAAGGCCATGTGTTCTCTTATGGAACCTGATATTACTGTGTCTTGCTCTACTCCTGACCACACCTCCTCTTGCGCCCCCCCCCCCCCCCCCCCTCCCAAAGGAGAAGAAGAAGAAGATGCACAAGTCTCAAAACGAGAACCCCCTTTACAGTCCAGGTGGTGTAACCCCCTTGCTTTCAATCAAGGTCCGGTCATACATTTGTGGATGTCACTTCATCCTGACTGGTGACTGGCAACGATACAGCACAATGACCGATTCTGGTCAACTCAATGTCCATCCAGCCTCTTGTACTATTTCACTACAGTGGAATTGTAATGGCTATTATTGTCACCTTCCAGAATTGGAGCCTCTTATTGTCACCTTCCAGAATTGGAGCCTCTTATTTCTCTCTACACTGTAGCTTGTATTGTATTGCAGGAATCTCATTTTGTGGATGCTCATTTGCTGACTCTTTGTGGTTTCCACATTGTCTGTTGTAACTGGGTCTGACCTTTGCTAGCCTTCAGTGGTGTCTGTGCATTGGACATTGTTAGTTTCTGGGTTTTTCTTCAAACCACACTGGAAGCTGTGGCCATTCAAATCCATTTAGACTGTGTGATAATGATATGCAATCTTTATATCCTCCCACACTCCCAAAGTACTCCTATGCTTTCTGCTATTCTTGCTGTTTTTTGATAGCTCCCTCCACCCCTTCATCTGCCTTTCAGATTTTGACAGCCATAACTGTTTGTGGCATGGTACTGCGACTGCTGATTAGGGCAAGTTTGTTGAAGACCTGCTGGCAGAGCTTGATCTCTGCCTCCCCAAAACTGGAGCCCCCACACACTTTAGTGTGGCACAAGGCACTATCTTGGCCATTGATCTTTCTTTTTGTAGCCCTGGATTCCTCCCTCTGTCCCATGGGGAATTCACAATGATTTGTGCAACAGCAGTCATTATCTGATTGTCTTATCTTCCTTCTGCATCATTCACAGCACGCCCTTCTGGGTGGGCCTTTACTAATTTTTATTGATATTCCTTTTCCTTGGCTGCCATCCCAACTGTTCCACCACAGAACTGCATTGATGAGTCTGTATAGAGTTTGACCAATGCCATCCTTTCAGCTTCTACAGTTCTTGGGTTCTCCACAGTGGAAGACTGTTTTATAGTGGACCTCCAAAATTGCTGTAGCTATTTAAGGCCACCGTCATGCCCTCCAGTGCTACAAGTGATATCCATCTCTCAACCACCTCCTGGCCTTTAAACAGCTTCACACCTGGGCCCATTATGTTATTAAATGCCACAGATGTATTTATTGGAAATGATATGTCGCTGCCGTAGGGCTGCACACTCCCTCTTCACAAGTATGGGTGAAGCAAACAGATTTTTGGCTGCTGTCCTACAGATGTCCTGAGAATATCCTTAAATTTTGTTATCTTCACGAATGTTGTTATCTTCAGTAGCCTAAACATTGTCAGTGAGTTTCCATGGCATTTTGCCCAGGCCCTGCTATTAGTCCACTATTTGCCCACCTTTTGCCTTCTCAAACACCGTCGGAAACAACTCCCGTTATGTTTCATTCCTCATCAGCTGGAACCTTATAATGCCCCATTTAGTGAGTGGGAATTTGGCAGCATCCATCCTCTCTGCCCTGACAGGACTTCTGGAATGGACTGGTGCACAACCAAATGCGTCAGCACTTGTTGGTGGCTAGCCAACATCATATGCTTATCCTCCATGACCGTTTCTGGAGTGATAGGGATTTCCCTTGCCTATAGCAAGAAAGTGTAGTTATTCCAGTTTTGTAATTGGGTAAACTGCCCCCTCAGATGGACGGTTATCATCTGACCAGTTTAACCAATGTCCTCTGCAAGTTACTTGAACATTTGGTGACTTGAACATTGTATTTGATCCTTGAACCATGGGACCAATTGGCTTTAACCTGGGATGGTTTTTGCTGAGGCCATTCTATTGCAGATAATTTAGTACACTTGGAGTCTGCTATCTGAATGGCTTTTGCCCAGCATCAACACTTTGTTGCAGTCTCCCTTGATCTGCATAAATCTTATGATACCACACAGCACCACCAGATCCTTGCCACAGTACCTGAGTGGGCCTCCATGGCGTGCTCGAAATTTTTATCTGGAACTTCCTTTCATGTCACACTTCTTGCGTGCCTCCCATAACACCTTTCATCTACAGGAGAATGAAGTTATGCTGGATTCTGTTTCAAGTGTCCCTCTCTGTTTTAGTGGCTATCAATGGTCTGACCATGTCTGTGAGACCTGTGGTGTCCCCTTCATTGTATACTGATGACTTTTGCACATATTTTTATTTGTCTGTGATGTGTGTTGCAAATGCAGATTGCAGGGAGAGGTACATCAAGTGCAATCCAATATTTGGCTGCTAAGACCTGTATAATACATTTCTGTCATCACTGTATAGTGCAGCCCGTCTGCATCTTCTTTCGGACATATCCAAAAGAACAGATGCCAAATCCATATAAGTATATAGTTCTGGCAACACTGGCCATGACCTTCTTCTTCTTCTGTGTAGATGCACACACATTCCATGAACTCTTAAGGGACTTGGTAAGAATGTCTTCCACGAGTAATGAGTGTTTTAGGATGGGACACTACGAATGTAGTCTGTGGAAATACAAGGTGAGAATGTGGGTCTTGCAGGAGGTGTGCGCGAGATAGTCCCTGCAGTTGTGCTATCCTCTGTGCCCTCGGTGACTCAGAGGGATAGAGCGTCTGCCATGTAAGCAGGAGATCCCGGGTCAGAGTCCCGGTTGGGGCACACATTTTCACCTGTCCCCGTTGATACATATCAACGCCCGATAACAGCTGAAGGTATTAATATAATTCTAATTTTGTCCTTCAATGTGGTGGACCCTCATTGTTTTTTGGGACTTGTCTTTGATGCCTGGTTGACATGGCTTCCTCATTGTTGTCAACTAAAGCAGAGATGTTTGCTGCACCTCCATGTTCTTTGATGCCTCAGAAATACAAGTTGGAGTGAGGACTGCTCTATTCTGCTACATTTCTAGTAAGCATCTGTCCAGACCCCTCTAGATTATGGGAGTCTTGCATATTGCTGGCATTACCTTTGACACTTCTGATGCTGGACACAATACACCGTTTCAGGGCATGAGTATCAACTGGTGCCTTTCAGACTAGCCCCATGATCACCTCCTAGTGGAGGCAAGGGTTCCACCATTGTGGGTTCTGCACCAACAGTTGTCTGCTTGTGCATTATGCAGCAGCTGCTCCCCAGAGCACTTGAGCTACTGTTTCCACTTTCCAGATATGAAGATCATATTCCCTCAATGGCGTAGGGGTTAGTCACCATTTGCATCCAGTATCTTTTTTTCATTATTCCGGCTTTCCCCTCTACCACTTCTTCACCAGGCGTGCTAATGTACACCTCTGTTGTGCATCTCCATCCACAGCTCTGTCTTGTCCTATCACAAGGTGTGAAAGACTCAGCCCTGCCTGAGGCCCTCTTTCACTAATTCTCCATTTTTGCTGCATTTTGGGGTTCAGAAGTAATCTATACTGATGGCTCAATGGTTGCCAGTCACACTGGTTTTGCTTAAGTTCATGAAAGCTGTAATGAACTCTGACTCTCCCCGGATGGCTGCACTGTTTTCACTGCAGAGGCTGATGCCATCTCTTATGCTCTAGAACATATCCATTCCTGCACTGGTGAGTCCATCATCATCTGTAGCGACTCTCTTGAGCAGTTTACAAGCTCTTGGCCAATATTAGCCTCAATGTCCGTTGGTCCTGAATATCCAGGATTCCCATTTTGCCCTCAAACAATGTGGACACTTTGTGGTCTATTTCCAGACCCAAGTCACATTCAGATCATGGTGAATGAACTCGATGACAGGCCGCCAAAATTGGCTACAAGAAAGATGCCCTCTTGAAATTGATATTCTGGAAATGGGTCTTCGATCGGTATTATCCCTTGAAGTTCTAATGATCTGGGATACAGAATGGCATATTTTGACTTCTCTGAATGAACTACAGGCTATAAAGAAGACCTCAAATTTCTTTAGGTCCTCCATGTGAGTATCTTGCAAGCACTCCATTGATCTCTGTTGGCTCTGTCATTGGCCATACTTGCTTGACCTATTGCCTCTTCTGCCCCAATCACGCAGTGACTGTCTGGACTTGGTGCTCTGTTGTTGCATGTGCCCTATCCATTCTTTTGCCCTTCTCCTTCCTTCTCACATGTTCTGTTTTATGTGGTGTTCTTTATCTATTTAACTGCACTCCTCTCACCCTATCCATATCACTAGACTTTTCTGTGTGTTGTTAGGTGGGGTGCATCTGTTAAGTGGTGGGTGATATGCCCCCCATCACACTTTCTGCCTTTGAGGGCCTCTAACTGCTTCTTGGACAGGGCATCTCGCCTGCCTTTTTTCCTTTTCCCCCTTTTCTTCTCCCATGTTCCATTCTGCAGTAGGCCTTTCTTTGGAGTATAGTTTTGTTGATTTGCTGTTAATGTAGGAGGGACTGACGACCTTGTAGTTTGGTCCCTTTAATCATTAAACCAACCAACCAACCAACAACTGAATGGATCCTGGAACAAAAAATAAATTATTTTTAGATGGTAACATGGCTTTATGTCATAACATTTAACCAAAAGGGCTATTTTCAATGTTATTAACCATTTCTTAAATACTTTGGACAATTACATGAACATTTCAGGAATATTCTCATGTTTAACAGAAGCATTGGTCTTTATTGAGTAAGCTGTTATTCTGAAAAACTTGGATTTTTTTTATATAGGAGACTTGCCAAATAAGTGGATAAATAATAATTAGGAAATAGCTACTAGATAACAGAAATGAATTACAATCTTGTCTTTCAGAGCAATGCGTTCTAACTGACGGTTTTACACACAGGTCCATTTTGGATGCAATTCATTTTTGGTATATGTAAGTGCCTCCCCTTTGTTAGGAATTCAGAACCAGTAGTGCTTGTGGGTCACTCAAGTCTATTGATTGAAGCAAAGGTGAGGACCTTAGTGTCTTCTTCGAAAGTGTTGTCACCAAATAAATTTTGTTTACCAGTTCATTATGATAGCAATTTTTGTAAAAAATTACCCACATATGCAGATAAAAACAAAGTACAACCAGCAGGGAGCCGACACTCTCACATTCTGTTGGATTTATATACATGTTATTGCTTATCTTAGAAGCTAGATTAAGGAAGGGCAAACCTACGCTTCTAGCATTTGTAGACTTGGAGAAAGCTTTTGACAATGTTGACTGGAATACTCTCTTTCAAATTCTGAAGGTGGCAGGGACTTGAAAGGGAAGCAGTGGTTGGGAAGGGAGTGAGACAGGATTGTAGTCTCTCCCCAATGTTATTTAATCTGTATATTGAGCAAGCAGTGAAGGAAACAAAAGAAAAATTCGGAGTAGGTATTAAAATCCATGGAGAAGAAATAAAAACTTTAGGTTTGCTGATGACATTGTAATTCTGTCAGAGACAGCAAAGGACTTGGAAGAGCAGTTGAACGGAATGGACAGTGTCTTGAAAGGAGGGTATAAGATGAACATCAACAAAAGCAAAACGAGGATAATGGAATGTAGTCGAATTAAATCGGGTGATGCTGAGGGAATTAGATTAGGAAATGAGACACTTAAAGTAGTAAAGGAGTTTTGCTATTTGGGGAGCAAAATAAATGATGATGGTCGAAGTAGAGAGGATATAAAATGTAGACTGGCAATGGCAAGGAAAGCGTTTCTGAAGAAGAGAAATTTGTTAACATCGAGCATAGATTTAAGTGTCAGGATGTCATTTCTGAAAGTATTTGTATGGAGTGTAGCCATGTATGGAAGTGAAACATGGACGATAAATAGTTTGGACAAGAAGAGAATAGAAGCTTTCGAAATCTGTTGTTACAGAAGAATGCTGAAGATTAGATTGGTACATTACATAACTAATGAGGAAGTATTGAATAGGATTGGGGAGAAGAGAAGTTTGTGGCACAACTTGACCAGAAGAAGGGATCGGTTGGTAGGACATGTTCTGAGGCATCAAGGGATCACCAATTTAGTATTGGAGGGCAGCATGGAGGGTAAAAATCGTAGAGGGAGACCAAGAGATGAATACACTAAGCAGATTGAGAAGGATGTAGGTTGCAGTAGGTACTGGGAGATGAAGAAGCTTGCACAGGATAGAGTAGCATGGAGAGCTGCATCAAACCAGTCTCCGGACTGAAGACCACAACAACAACATTGCACTGTCTCAACACAAATTCAGTAATACTGCTCACATTAATAGAAAACTATTTATGGTGGCATTTTAGTGCCATATAAGAAATAGAGACTGGTACTGGAAATTTTTGTAGTTTTCAGAGAAGTACAACTAACAAAATTAGTCATCTCCAAAGACATCATGATAATACCATACAACACCACCACTTTAGATAGTAGTTCAATTCAGTAAGGAAGAGAGTCCAAAATTTCAGATATGCGGAAGCCACCTCATTTCCAATTAATCATCTAAATTTTGGGGATATTAATTCTACAGTTCACCTTCTGTTACAAACAGTCCCAGATGTTTTCCGTGGGATTACGATCAGACATTTTAGTAGTTGTGTTCAGATAAGATAGGGTTCCTGAGCATTTGTCAAATCTGTAATATATGTGTGCAGTGCTTTGAGTACTGCTGTTGTCATCTCAGAAGGCTATTGTGTCCACATCATGTCACCATAAATATGTGCTATGAGTGGGAGTACTTGGTCACTGTTAATGTTGAAATAACACTGTAGTTCTTGTTAACAGTGACTTGAATGAGTGGATCATGGTCATGGAGTAAGAAACAGCTCCAAAGTATCAACAAGCCACCTCCAGATTTAACTACCCCCTCTATGCAGTAATAATTTTTGTTAATTACTGTCAAAAATCACAGATGTATACTTAATTGAAGTACAAGTACATATAAAAATGTGAAACTTGGTAAACAATCTTTAGTAATGGTATTTGGTATGTATAGTTTGTGGTTTGGTGTGATGTAAGGGAAGGCTTAAAGACTCTTATCTGGCCAGGATAGATAAAACAAGGACCAGTAATAAATGAAAATACAGAGAATTTTCATTAAAGTATGATAGGTAGTCATAAATTTTTAATTATCATCTCAAAAAATTAACCTGTGGCCATGAAAGTTTGTGACAGTAATGGTATTAGTCCTTCTTTTCCAGCTCACTCTTTAGTGTGACACATTCTTCTGAATGATGGATAGCTTGTTGCAGACTTTGGATGGAGATGTCTTTATTTTGGCTGTTAAGGAAATGTTCCAACTCAGGAATCACTTTGTCATTGTGGAAACTCATGTGTCCTGTGTGCCCCTTTTTATGGATATGGAATGCTGTGACCTGTTGTGCTACTTGAATTGGCTGGAGTCTTCATTTGCAAAAGCACTCATTCAATATGATGAGGTCACGTGAGTGTGTACTCTCGCAATGCTTCATTTGCTGTTATGGTCTTCAGGCTGGTTTGAAGCTGCCCTCCATGTTACTCTATCCTGTGCAAGCCTCATCATCTCTGAATAATTACTGCATCCTAAATCCTTCTAAAGTTGCTTACTCTGTTCACCTATTCATTTTCATGCACGATATATTAACCCCATCTTACCTGCATACTGTTGTTTGTGGAGTTAGTACCTAGCATGTTGCGGATTTACAATTTAAACAGAATGAGACCCAGGTGTGATCCTTGCCACAACCATGCAACTTCGTGGTGGTTTTAGTCCTTCTCTGCATAGTAATCTTTCAGTTTGACACATTTTTCTCATTAATGGCTGACATGGCAGAGACATTACCTGTAGAAGTCTGCATTTCAGCTGTTCAAAAACATTCCACCTTCAAAAAATTGTAAAGCAGTATGAAATGGAATGAGCATGTAAGTATTGTAGCAGGGAAAATGAATGATCAACTAACATTTATTGGGACAATTTTCGGAAAGTGCAATCCATTGTTGAATGCTGTTAGAGTGTTTGGGAGCTGCACCAGGTCATATTAGAGGAAGACATAGAAGCAATTCACAGTCAGGCTGCTAGATTTATTACCGGTCGGTTTGTACAACACACAGTTGTTATGGAGAAGCTTCGGGAACTCTAATGGGAATCCCTGGAGATAAGGCAACTTTCTTTTCAAGGAGCACTATTTAGAAAATTTAAAGAACCAGCATTTGATGCTGACTGCAGAATGATTCTACTGCTGCCAACATACATTTAGCATAAGGCCCATGAATATAAGATTAGAGAGATAAGGGCTTGCAGAGAGGCATATAGACAGTAGTTTTTCCATCATTCTATTTGTGAGTTGAACAGGAAAGTAAATGACTAGTAGGGTTACAGATTGCCCTTCCCCATGCCCCATATGGTGGCTTGTGGACTATGTATGGAGATGTAAGTAACACATCGTTTGCCATGTACCATGTGGTGGCTTGTGGAGTTTGTATGCAGATGTAGGTAACACATTGTTGTTGTTCTGTAAATGGCTACCACACAACGGTTTCTTCATCTAAGAAAGATATTAAAACACTGGGTGCCATGTTATTTTTCAGTTTATTGGGGGTGGGAGGTGAGGTAAAATTTGCTACCCTGAAGAAGCAGAATGTGTGACTATGTCTTGCACAGATTGAGCTGGAGCAAAACAAGCCTTTTCGGCAACCTCCCATGACGTAGTGCCATGCTGTGTCAGTTCGGAACACTATGGGCATAATATGTTAGCACCACGTCATGGCAGTCTCAAAATACATTCAGCGATCCCTTGTCCAGTGACTGTTGGGTCTTGATTCTTTTCAGCAGCGGTGACTCCACCTAGTTCCGCTGCTTGCTTTGCTCCATTATCCAGGGGTCGCAGTGGTACACCAAAGCTAAACATGTCTGGATTTGTGGGACACAACTGCAATATTTCCACTGCTACCTGAGTTCTGTGAGGTTTCTGAGAGCGGGTGGTTGTAGAAACCTTTGTGACTTTAAAAATGTCATGCAATATGTTGTAAACTGATCCGCAACAGATATGCAATTTCTCCGTTAGCACCTCGATGCACCAGTCTTCGATTGCCAGGGCCTGCACATCTCACGCCATTCCTGACTCTTAGAAATATTGTATTCTACGTCATTCATCATTATTCAGATTTATTTGATGTAGTGGTAGTATGTACACTATCTAATGACTCTGTCACATGGTGGTGCATTGTTGCCTTACACTTATACTAACTTAACATAGATTGTTGCAGTGTTGTTCCCCTACAAAAGAGGAAAACAAATTATTGCACAGTACTCCACTTACTCATTATGCTGTGCAAGTTTCATTTTTGCTCCTCTAGCAGCATGTTACAGTACTTTAATATGAGAATTTCAATATGTACCTGGACTTAAGAAACACAGCTGCAAACAAACCAAAAATTAATTATGTTTTTTTGAAATGATTATTAAAACTTTGAGACTGCCACATTATATTCTATAGCTAGGGCTACATGTTTATCAAGGGCTGTAATTCTGAGAGGTTGTTAGCTTCACTCTTTTAGTAATCAGAAGTGAAATTCAGGCCTTCTTGTGTTATGTTGTTGCTTTCTCTTTAATGGAAAACTAATCAGATTTTTTAATATCTTGAAAAACTGTGATTGTCTCTAACACATAACTGTAAAGAACTGAGTATTTCTTTAGTGTTTTTTGTGTTTAATTAATTGTGATCATTATAATAGGTGCCTCCTGGAAGCACAAGTTTTGCACAAACAATTAAGCAGTCATATTCCTGAGGAGAGTGTGGACTTAACATCTGGTGATGAGGAGGAATTCTCAGATGCCTTAACTTCGGTAAGCTGTGTTTTTTCTCTGTCTGCTGTGTAATACACCTTTCATCCTCTTTGCATAGTTATTTCGAAACATACATGTATAATATATTTTAAAATGATTTCATACCACTTTCAGCTGTCATTTTTATTTCTTTGTTCTACTTCTTTATGATTTTTGTCCTAGACTATTTTCAAATATCTACAATAGAAGCATTGATCAAACAATAGTGAATCTATCATGGAATTTAACAATATTATGAAAAGAGAAGTTGCTAATTACTATATAGCGGATATACTGAGTCGCAGATAGGCACAACAAAAAGACTGTCACAAATAAGCTTTTGGCCAGCAAGGTCTGGTCTTTGTCAAAAATAGCCCCCCCCTCCCCCCCCCCCCCCCCCCCCCCCCACACACACACATACACACAAAACAAGACTGCAGTCTCTGGCAGCTGAAGCCACACTGTGAGCAGCAGCAGTGCATGATGGGAGTGGCAACTGGGTGTGGGTAACGAGGAGGCTGGTGCGGAGAGGTGGAGGGATAGTAAGGCAGGGGTGGGAGACAGTGGAGTGCTGCAGGGGAGTACCCAGGGACAAGGTGGAGAGAGGTCAGGGCAGATAGGTGCAGTCGGAAGGTTAGACAGAGGGCAGAGGAGAGGGTAAGGGGGTGGGGGGTGGAGTGGCAATGGGGTTGGGGGTAGAGAGAAGTAAAAGGACTGGGTGTGTTGGTGGAATGACACCTATGTAATACTGGAATGGGAACAGGGAATGGGCTGGATAGGTGAGGGCAATGACTGATGAAGGTTGAGGCCAGGAGGGTTATGAGAACATAGGATGTATTGCAGGGAGATTTCCCACATGCGCAATTCAGTAAAGCTGGTGTTGGAGGGAAGGATCCATATGGCACAGGCTGGGAAGCAGTCAGTGAAATAGAAATTAAAAACTGATCCCAACCTTATAATCCTACCTGCAGACAACGGCTCCACCTCTGTTGTTTTCAACTACCAGGATTACTCTGTAGAAGGACTCTGCCAGCTGTCAGATACATACACCTACAAACCTAGCCACAGTGACACCATTCCAGAAATCCAGCAGGATCTCCAGTTGCTCATCAAATCTTTAGGCACATCCCAGAACCTCTCTGTGGAGAACATCTCTCTGCCCATCCCTACTGCTCCCCACACTCCTGCCTTCTACATGTTTCCTGAAGTCCATAAACCCAACCATCCACGACACCCCATTGTGCCTGGTTACTGTACCCCCACCAAGAGAATCTCTGCTCTCACAAACCAACATCTTCAACCTATTATCCGGAACCTACCCTCATATATAAAAGATACCAATCATTTCCTCCACTGACTCTCCACAGTTCCTGTCCCTTTACCAAACAGTGCCCTGCTCGTCATTATTGATGCCAGCTCCCTTTACACTAAAATCCCTAAGACCCATGGCCTTACTGCTACTGAACACTATCTTTCCCAATGTCCGATGGATTCCAAACCAACAACCTCCTTCCTAGTCACCATGACTACCTATATCCTCACCTACAATTACCTCTCCTTTGAAGGCATTACCTACAAATAAATTTGGGGTATGGCTATGGGCGCCCACATGGCACCATCCTATGCCAACCTATTCATGGGAATCCTACCTAAACATCCAGATTTCTAAACCCCTCACCTGGTTCAGATTCATTGATGACATCTTTGCAATCTGAATCAAGGGTGAGGAAACCCTATCCACTTTCCTCCAGAACCACCACAGCTTCATCTTGTGGTGCAGTTCTTCTTGTTGTGTCTGTGCTGGCTATGAAAATGTGATGAAAAGTTCTGCCTTATGCAAGATACTTTTTTGTTTTGTTTCACCCATACATGTTTCAGCACTTTTGTGCTATCTTCAGTGGGGTTCAATTTTTATTTTTAAGTGTAAAATTGTTGTTACATATTAACATTTGTGTTGTTTACAACATTATGTAAAAGTTCCATTTATAGCTTAATTGGAGAAAAGTGGATCTAACATTAGTTAACATACCTTACGTGATGTTAATGTCCATTTATTTTGGGAGCTATTCTGCTACACAATATACAACTTGTCATCTGCAAACAGCAAAACGTAATTTTTCTCTGTCATGCATTTACGAACAGAAATGAGTCTGTATCATGTTTTTTGTGTGTAACTTACAGTTTTGAAGTTGTGGTACGTTCTCCTGTGTTTTTGGCGAAGTAAATAGGCTTACTTCTTAACCTATGGTCTCTGGGCACTGCACTTTTTTCAATTTCTCAAAACGGGCAGAGTTTTCGCTGCCATTAGATGTTGTTGTGGCTGTGTGGTGTTTATTTGTTTCGTAGTTTGTTTTTCTAGGTGAGGTGCGCGAGTTTTGAATTGTATTTGGTCTGTGGTGTATGGTTTGTGTGGGTTTGCATGTGTGTGTTGAGTACTGGGGCAGAGAGGGAGGCAGATAGAGAGACGGAGTGATAGAGAGGGAGGGAGAGGTAAAAAGATTTTTATTTTTATTTATTTGTTCCCCCCCCCCCCCCCACCCCCCACGAATAGTTTTGGTGTGGGTGTTACTTGTATAGTACTTCTATTGTGGCAAAGAGGGTTTTGTTGCAGAGTGATGTGTATTCATTGAGTACTTTCTTTCCTTGGGTTAATTGATTTCTAGATATGATAGCTTTCTTTTATAGTTAATTTGTGATATAGGCTGTGTGGCGATACCTGTAAGACACCGCTAGCCCACGCCTCTCGCGGTGTGCGTTTAACCCCATTTAAATGACGCGCCAAGCGCGCCCAGCGGCTGTACGATTAATTAAATAATCGGCGTGTTAATCACAGTTGAAATCTCTGGTCCAGAGGGACGTGAAGAGGCTGTGGTCCAGAGAGAGAGTAGAGTCAGTCGAGTCTTGTTCAGTCCTAAGAGTCAGTCGAGCTAGAAAGTGTCTTGTGAAACGATCATTCTGTGGATAATATTAGTGTGATGATTTCTTTTATATGTGTTGTGTTGTCTTCTTAGATGAGTAAAAAAAAATATAGGTAAAATAAATTTTTGTGATGTCCATCAATAAGTTCATTCCAGTAAAAATAGAACCACTTCCCTTCACCTTTATACACCCTTTTTTCTTTCTTTCCTTTCAACAAAACAAAAACAAAAAATTACCACCCCCTTTTTTTTTAATTCCGTACATCACAGCTGCTACTAGTTTTTAGGATGTGTAAGTCAGTTTCAATGTTTGCTGGGTGGTGATTGTGTGCTGTCAGATGGTCTGCAAATGTTGACTGTGAGTTATTGCTTTTCAGTGCTCCGAGGTGTTCTGTATACCTGGTTCTGAAATTCCTACATGTTTGGCCTACATTGTAGTCCAAAAAATGGACTTTGAATATTGAACTATACAGATTGCATATCAAATTAGCAAATCACATAACATATCCACCATTTTTGATGAACTAATGTTCAGTGTCAGAACATATACCATAATAGGCAAAAACATACAATCCAACAAAAGAAACTGGCCAAAATAATAAACCACACAAACACCTACCAATCCCACCACCAATGCAACGAACACATTTTTTCAAAAAAGAGTGATTAATCTAACAGACATAAAATTATCTAAACAAGAAAACAGCCTACTTGAAAAGGATCCCAAACATAACATAAGCACACTGGTGTCACACAGGACAGTAGAAAATATCATAACAGAAACCGAACACATCATAAAGCAACAAGAAAAACTAAACACACCTGAATTCAATGCAAAACTAACAAGAGAACTGGTTGCTGAGGAAATAAGAAACATAATTAAAGAGAAGCCACCATAAAAGAAAACACTAGGACTGCTGAAGAAGAAACCTACAGAAAACTTCAGAGCAAATTAACACAAGAAAATGCCATCATCACAAAATCAGACAAGGTAATTCAATAGTAGTCATAAATAAACAGTAATACATTCACAAAACATTAGAATTCATGCAAAGCAACAACATCACAGAATTAATAAGTGACCAGTTCGCAAACCCTGAATACCTATATGTCCATTGATAAACTTCACCAAAGCACCAACATACCACTTAGCCAAACACACACACACACACACACACACACACACACACACACACGAAAACATACCAAACGTAGCAACGTTGGTTTCATTTGACATAATTTCGATGTACACTCACATCTCAACAGAAGACACCATCAACGTCGTAGAAAGAAGCCTCCAACTACAAGGAAACATACCCACAACAAACATACAAGAAAATCGGCCATACTCAGGCTCATCACAGAGCAAAACTACTTCACATTCAACACCAGATTTTACTCTCAACAAGATGGACTACCCATGGGATCCCCAAAAAAATGGTTCAAATGGCTCTGAGCACTATGGGACTTAACTTCTGAGGTCATCAGTCCCCTAGAACTTAGAACTACGTAAAGCTAACCAACCTAAGGACATCACACACATCCATACCCAAGTCAGGATCCGAACCTGCGACTGTAGCGGTCACACGGTTCCAAACTGAAGCGCTTAGAACTGCACGTGGCCTCCTAGCTGACTTTTCCTCAATCAGATAGAAAAACAAATCTTTGACAAAATACTAATACCAAAACAGTACATAATAATATATTGATACAGATATATAGATGACATAATTTGCGTAATAGATGAACCACAGGTTCGCATAAAAGA
Organism: Schistocerca gregaria; assembly: GCF_023897955.1. Classification (NCBI taxonomy): domain Eukaryota; kingdom Metazoa; phylum Arthropoda; class Insecta; order Orthoptera; family Acrididae; genus Schistocerca; species Schistocerca gregaria. The sequence goes on from NC_064924.1 coordinate 521,486,590, forward strand.
ACTTCATGACAACATAAACTCCATCCACCCACAAATACAATTCACCATTGAAGCACAAACAGATGAAAAACTTAATTTCTTAGATCTCACCATACACAAGAGAAACAACAAACATGAATTCACAATCTACAGAAAACCCTCAATTACCAGCACCATAATTCATGAACCATGGACCTTGCCGTTGGTGGGGAGACTTGCGTGCCTCAGCGATACAGATGGCCGTACCGTAGGTGCAACCACAACGGAGGGGTATCTGTTGAGAGGCCAGACAAACGTGTGGTTCCGTAAGAGGGGCAGCAGCCTTTTCAGTAGTTGCAGGGGCAACAGTCTGGATGATTGACTGATCTGGCCTTGTAACAATAACCAAAACAGCCTTGCTGTGCTGGTACTGCGAACGGCTAAAAGCTAGGGGAAACTACAACCGTAATTTTTCCCGAGGGCATGCATGTTTACTGTATGATTAAATGATGATGGCTTCCTCTTGGGTAAAATATTCTGGAGGTAAAATAGTCCCCCATTCGGATCTCCGGGCGGGGACTACTCAAGAGGATGTCGTTATCAGGAGAAAGAAAACTGGCGTTCTACGGATCGGAGCGTGGAATGTCAGATCCCTTAATCGAGCAGGTAGGTTAGAAAATTTAAAAAGGGAAATGGATAGGTTAAAGTTAGATATAGTGGGAATTAGTGAAGTTCGGTGGCAGGAGGAACAAGACTTCTGGTCAGCTGACTACCGGGTTATAAACACAAAATCAAATAGGGGTAATGCAGGAGTAGGTTTAATAATGAATAGGAAAATAGGAATGCGGGTAAGCTACTACAAACAGCATAGTGAACACATTATTGTGGCCAAGATAGATACGAAGCCCACACCTACTACAGTAGTACAAGTTTATATGCCAACTAGCTCTGCAGATGACGAAGAAATTGAAGAAATGTATGATCAAATAAAAGAAATTATTCAGATAGTGATGGGTGACGAAAATTCAATAGTCATGGGTGACTGGAATTCGGTAGTAGGAAAAGGGAGAGAAGGAAACATAGTAGGTGAATATGGACTGGGGCAAAGAAATGAAAGAGTAAGCCGCCTGGAAGAATTTTGAAAAGAGCACAACTTAATCATAGGTAACACTTGGTTCAAGAATCATAAAAGAAGGCTGTATACATGGAAGAAGCCTGGAGATACTGACAGGCTTCAGATAGATTATATAATAGTAAGACAGAGAGTTAGGAACCAGGTTTTAAATTGTAAGACATTTCCAGGGGCAGATGTGGACTCTCACCACAATCTGTTGGTTATGACCTGTAGATTAAAACTGAAGAAACCGCAAAAAGGTGGGAATTTAATGAGATGGGACCTGGATAAACTAAAAGAACCAGAGGTTGTACAGAGTTTCAAGGAGAGCATAAGGGAGCAATTGACAGGAAAGGGGGAAAGAAATACAATAGAAGAAGAATGGGTAGCTTTGAGGGATGAAGTAGTGAAGGCAGCAGAGGATCAAGTAGGTAAAAAGACGAGGGCTAGTAGAAATCCTTGGGTAACAGAAGAAATATTGAATTTAATTGATGAAAGGAGAAAATATAAAAATGCAGTAAATGAAGCAGGCAAAAAGGAATACAAATGTCTCAAAAATGAGATCGACAGGAAGTGCAAAATGGCTAAGCAGGGATGGCTAGAGGACAAATGTAAGGCTGTAGAGGCTTATCTCACTAGGGGTAAGATAGATACTGCCTACAGGAAAATTAAAGAGACCTTTGGAGAAAAGAGGACCACTTGTATGGATATTAAGAGCTCAGATGGAAACCCAGTTCTAACCAAAGAAGGGAAAGCAGAAAGGTGGAAGGAGTATATAGAGGGTCTATACAAGGGCGATGTACTTGAGGACAATATTATGGAAATGGGAGATACGATACTGTGTGAAGAGTTTGTCAGAGCACTAAAAGACCTGAGTCAAAACAAGGCCCCAGGAGTAGACAACATTCCATTGGAACTACTGATGGCCTTGGGAGAGCCAGTCCTGACAAACTCTACCATCTGGTGAGCAAGATGTATGAGACAGGCGAAATACCCTCAGACTTCAAGAAGAATATAATAATTCCAATCCCAAAGAAAGCAGGTGTTGACAGATGTGAAAATTACCGAACTATCAGTTTAATAAGTCACAGCTGCAAAATACTAATGCGAGTTCTTTACAGATGAATGGAAAAACTAGTAGAAGCCGACCTCGGGGGAAGATCAGTTTGGATTCCGTAGAAATGTTGAAGCACGTGAGGTAATACTGACCCTACGACTTATCTTAGAAGCTAGATTAAGGAAGGGCAAACCTACATTTCTAGCATTTTTAGACTTAGAGAAAGCTTTTGACAATGTTGGCTGGAATACTCTCTTTCAAATTCTAAAGGTGGCAGGGGTAAAATACAGGGAGTGAAAGGCTATTTACAATTTGCACAGAAACCAGATGGCAGTAATAAGAGTCGAGGGGCATGAAAGGGAAGCAGTGGTTGGGAAAGGAGTGAGACAGGGTTGTAGCCTCTCCCCGATGTTTGTGGTCTTCAGTCCTGAGACTGGTTTGATGCAGCTCTCCATGCTACTCTATCCTGTGCAAGCTTCTTCATGTCCCAGTACCTACTGCAACCTACATCCTTCTCAATCTGCTTAGTGTATTCATCTCTTGGTCTCCCTCTACGATTTTTACCCTCCATGTTGCCCTCCAATACTAAATTGGTGATCCCATACTCACAAAGAAGCCAGCTTCAGGTATTTACTTCACAACCTGAACAAAAATACCCATGAACAAACATGATGACAGAAGGACTGACCACAATAAAACAAATTGCACAGGAGAATGGATATGATGCAAAGAGAGTAGACAAAATAAACCACAAGATACAAAAACAAACAACACACAACCATGAACACACACATAAACAAGCACAGCATAACACAACACACAACAAATCCGTAGACAGTAAGCAACAAATGGCACATAATGACTTACAACAACAAAGTCATACACAGGGTGGGTAATATACTAAAGAAACAAGGACTAACCGTCGCATACAGAACCAACAACACAAAGAAAGCAGACTTGGAAGAAGTACCACCAAAACTGACAAACACAGCCAGTCCGGTATTTACCAACTTACTTGCAACTGCTGTCAATCTGTATATGTGGGCCAAACATGTAGGAATTTCAGAATGAGATATACAGAACACCTCGGAACACTGAAAAGCAATAGCTCACACTCAACATTTGCAGACCACCTTGTAGCACACAATCACCACCCAACAAACATTGAAACTGACTTACACATCCTAAAAACTAATAGCAGCCTATATCAAAAATTAACTATAGAAGAAAACTATCACACCCAAAAATCAATAGTTCAACGAAAGAAAGTACTCAATGAATACATATCACTTTGCAACAAAACCCTCTTTGCCACAATAGAAGAACTATACAAGTAACACCTACACCAAAAAATAAATACAAATAAAAACCTTTCTCTCTCTCTCTCTCTCTCTCTCTATCTATCTATCTATCTATCTATCTATCTATCTTTTTATCTATCTATCTACCTACCTACCTACCTACCTACCTACCTACCTACCTACCTCTCTCTCTGCCCCAGTACTCAACACACACATGCAAACCCACACAAATCATACTCCACTAACGCCAAATACTATTAAAAACTAAGGGCGCCTCATGCAGCAAAACAAGCTACGAAACAAATGAACACCACACAGGCACAACAACATGTAATGGCAGCAAAAACTCCACCTATGTTTTGAGAAATCGAAAAAAGTGCAGTGCCAAGTGACCGTAGGTTAAGAAGTAAGCCTATTTACTTTGCCACCAACACAGGAGGACGTACCACAACTTCAACACTGTAAGTTTCACACAAAAAAAGGGGAAACAGACTCATTTCCATTCATAAATGCATGACAAGAGAAAATAAATTATGTTTTGCTGTTTGCAGATAAGTTGTATATTGAGTAGCAGAATAGCTTCCAAAATAAATGGACATTTAACATCATGTAAGGTATGTGTTATAACCTTTAGTCACCAATAATTGTGTGGATATTCAACACACTCACTTAAAAACAATAGCTGGTTACATGATAACAACTCAGTATTTCTTATTTGACTGCCGTGCCGTGACATGCAGCCGGCGCCGTTCGTAGCTAGGTGGCGCTCCCACACTCAGCCGAGTTGGGGAGCGCCTCTATCACCGTTTGCGCGTACTGTCGTGGCACTGTCACAACACTTTTCCCCCCATGAAAAAAAAAAAAAAATCCTTACTTCCTTGGAGACATGGACAGTGCGGAGACATCCATGGCCTCTTGTGGGGCCCCGAGAAGATCCCACGGAGAGACACGAGAGTATGGTCGAAAATGTCCAGGATGAAAGCTCGTGCGTGGAATGTGCCTCCTGGACGAGATAATGGGTGAAAACTCCGGAGCTGCATCCATAGGTGTCGTGGACCTGGGGGTGTGCTCCAGTGAGATGGGTCACGGAGAAGGCGTCGTCGTGACTGGGGCCGGTTCCGGTGTACTCAGAAGTGGTAGCGACGTCAGCTGCATCAACACATACGGTAGATCGGCAGCAGCGACAGGACTGGCTTCTCGGGCTGGTGGAGGCGATGGAAGGGATGGTGGCACCGGCGTGGCCACCACTCATGGGCGCATCTGGTCGTAATGGTGAACAACCATGCCGTCGTCCGTACGTATTTCACAAAGCCGGCGGCCGCGAAGAGCCTTGACCACCCCTGAAATCCATTTAGGGCGAGATCCATACCCTCGCGCCCACACGTCGGTGCCCACCGTGTTTTTTCCCGCACTAGGAGACACAGCAAAAGGCCTGACAGGGTGAAGCAGGTGCAGTAGAGTGCACGGTTGGCAGCCATGCAAGAGTTCAGCAGGGCTGCGATCACCCAGATTCGTGAAGTGATAAGAACTCAGAAATTGCAGCAGAGCGTCATCTGTGGAAAAATCACTAAGGAATTTTTTCATCTGGCTTTTGAAAGTGCGGACAAGGTGCTCGACCTCCCCATTCGATTGCGGATGGAAGGGTGGTGCTGTAACATGGTGAATCCCTTGTCCAGTACAAAAATCAGGGAAGGCCTGCAAAGAGAACTGAGGGCCATTGTCCATGACAATCGTGGATGGAAGACCTTCTAGCGCAAAGATTTTGGGCAAAGCGAGCGTCGTCGCCGCAGTGGTGGACAATGGACATAGAACAACAAAGGGAAACTTCGAGAAGGCGTCAATCAAAAGTAGCCAATAAGTACCGAGGAAGGGGCTCGCAAAGTCAGCGTGCACCCATTCTCATGGCTTTCCGGATCTGCCACGGAGAGGGCATTGAAAGAGGTGTAGCCAGTTGTTGAGCACACTGACCACACGCAGCAACCATGGGGGTGATGTTCGAATAAATGTGCCTGCGGGCCAGGAACTTAGTCCGAGAAATACCCCAATGGCCTTCATGCAACAGTTTGAGAACATCTTCACAAAGAGAGGCTGGCACCACGACCCGTGTAGATGTACCATCCGTGACCAGAAGAACACCACTATCACGAACAGACAGACAAAGGCGCAAGGCATGGTAGTTTCGAAGGGGATCCGATGCCCGGCCCTTGGTCCTGCCCCGCCAACCCCGTTGAACAAAACCGATCACCTGACGCAGGACCGGGTCCCGCGCAGTAGCCGACGCGACCTGCGAAGCTGTAAGTGAAAACCCTCGACCGCATGACGTTCTTCCTCATCAATGTGGAAACAGAGTAGTTCATCACGATCGAAAACCAGGTCGGGGCCCATCGGCAATCGCGACAATGCGTCAGCATTGGCGTGCTGGGCCGTGGGGCGATAGTAAATCTCATAGTGAATACGAGACAAGTATAAAGCCCAACGTTGCAGGCGGTGGGTGATCTGCCTTATTCCTAAGCGACGCTGATGGGCTGAACAGAGAGACCGGCAGCTTGTGGTCAGTGGTGAGGTGAAACTTAGAACCATACAAAAAAACACTGAACTTTTTTAGAGCATAAATGATAGTAAGCACCTCCTTTTCGATTTGAGAGTAATGCCGTTGCGCTTCGTTGAGGGTCTTGGAAGCATAGGCGATGGGCGAGAAGAGCCCCTATGCCATACTGTGACGCGTCAGTTGCCAGAACCAAGTGCTGACGCGGATGGAATGTGGCAGGACAAGGCGCCAACTGCAAATGAGTCTTCAGGTTTACAAAAGCCTCCTCACACTCGTCGGACCAACAGAAAGGGACGTTTTTGCGTAACAGCTGATGCAGAGGATGAGCTACCGTCGCTGCGGATGGAATGAATTTGTGATAGTAAGCAATCTTGCCTAGAAATGCTTTAAGTTCTTTGACCGTAGACGGCCGGGGTAGAGCGTTAATGGCCGCAACGTGCTGATGTAGAGGACGTATACCTTCACGGGACAAGTGGAAACCAAGATACAAAATGGAGGGTTGGAAGAACTGTGAGTTGTCCAGATTGCACCTCAACCCAGCCGAATGCAAAACCCGAAACATTGAACGCAAATTGCGAAGGTGCTCCTCAGTGGAGGCCCCTGTGACAACAGTGTCATTCAGATAGTTTATGCAGCCGGGAACGGGAGCTGTGAGCTGTTCCAAAAACCGCTGAAAAATCGCCAGCACGCTAGCGATGCCAAATGGTAACCGCTGGTACTGATACAACCCACAAGGAGTGTTGATGATGAGAAATTACTTGGAAGAAGCATCCAACGGCAACTGATGGTACACCTCCGATAAGTCAAATTTGGAAAATAACTGGCCCCCAGCAAGCTTGGTAAATCAGGGTGTATATGACCCGGGACAACCAGGAAATCCGGGAAAAACCTGGGAATTTTTTCATTCAGGAGAAAACCGGGAAAAACTCTGGAATTTTTCATTGTTTTAGCTTTCAGTTAAATTTTTGTAATTTTGACTGTAGAATTGATTCTCTAGCAAAGAATGTTATTGTATCCTGCTACTGGAGACTGATACTGCAGCAATAAATACAAACGAGAGGGAAAAAAATAAAACTTTAGTGGCAAGGGAAATGTACAATTTACAACAACAAAACACCGTGCATGCACAAGCGTCTGCAAATAACAAAAATATCTCAAAGGCCGTAAGGCGCAGACTGTAATTCTTCGTAACAATAAACTGCTTGCTATGAGCATGACGTCACAACTGTTCACGTTGGGTTCGTTTGACCAATTGCCAGCTGTCTGTTGCGCATGCGCATTTGACTTGCGTACAAGCAGTACCTTCTCCTGCTTCTTGAAGTTTGGCTGTTAGCTGTATCAGTAGTAGCAGCAAGCAGCCAGATGCAAACGAGAAAAATTTTTCTCCCACGCCCTAGCTGCCGTACTCATGCTTGCACAGAGTTATCTGAGTTGTAGTGGAGAGGGGCTAACCTCCACGTGAAACCTGTTTACATTAAGTGTGTTTTCGCTGCTTCTCTTCGTGTACAGCTCCCACGTCAAATGAAAACAAAACAGATTTCTGTGGCCGGGAGCTATCAAGTGAATGAAAATACATTCACATAATTACGGAGGGCAAAAATATATTACTAATTACAGTTTACTGATTTTATTTTATTTCCCAGTTAGTAGCAGTCAAGCATTAATCGCCTTGCAGAACAGTGAAGTTTGCTCAAGAAATTTGGCTTTATTAATCTTTCCGCTGAGGCAATCATTTTATTTCAAACGAAGTGTTTCATTCTACAGTATTGCCTAGTTCCAACTGTTCGCTGAATTTCAAGTGCACGTTATTATCTTCTGCCATATATGGCGTTATGCTATAATAAAGAACCAAAAGTGAGATCGCAGAGTACTGGTACTCCAGGAAAATTTACATCCCAAAAACCACACTGAAAAGCTCAATATCTTATGGGATCTACTTCATTGTGAATCTGGAAAAAGCCAATTTGCACTTCAAGTCGAATTACGCATTTTAGTATGGTTTACGAAATTCCGATGCTCTTTGGAGTATCCTCTGATGCCCTGTTTCTTTTATGGTGTAATGTAACCTCTGTTAGTGCTTTATACACACGAACATGCGGGCTTCCTACACCACTACAGTCGCACACACAATACTGCCTGTTTTCTGGCGCTCTCTGGCAACTGATAAATCAGACCTATTTGTAACAGTCTTCGGATAGTATTGCAAACGGTGATTAGAAAAGCGTTACATTCAAAGTAAATTTCTTTTTATTTGCTGGGACATTTGTGTGCTGTATCTTAAACTACAACGCACGCCAAAAAAAAATTTACTTGTGAAAGCGTAGCTTCTGTTGTAGCGTGTTAATCTTAGAGACCAAAATTATATGTGAAAGCTTAGCTTTTCTTGTAGATATACGGCACTGTGTACATTAATGTAAACCATTAACTTTTCCTCTTGCGTATTCGCGCTATGTAACCAGTGATCTTGCTATTGGCTGACTAGAACACGTGTCCTATGCTCTGAATAGCTGCTGTCATCGGCTGGCGATATCTCGTGGCTTGAGATATGACTCGCTTACAAAACGACATCACAACCTCGGTTTCAACGCTGCAGAAACTAACGCACTGTGTTTGGTGCAATTCGAATTTATACTTTCCTAATACGAAAATATGCAGCGTATATGTTGCTGAAAATCATAGGTCTTTCCAAAACTTCTCTCCTTTTTTTTTAAATTAAAAGTCTCTCCAAAACTACTCTGCCCCGTCTTTTCTTTTTTTCCCGGGAAGTTCTACGCGATTGTATAATACGTCAACCATTCAAAGTATTGATAAGTTTTACAGTTCCGAGGGAAAATCTACGGAAAACCTCCTGTCACTTAGCACAGAAAAAGTGTATTTTCACCTGGGAAAAAGCATATTTTTTAAACGGGATATCCGGGAGAAATCCGGGAATAATCTGGGAATTTTTTTTCCTTGTCCCCGTATACACCCTGTAAATAACTCCTCAGGAAGGGGAAGAGGATAAGTGTCAATGAGGCTCTGAACATTGACAGTGGCTTTAAAATCATCACACAATCGCTGACTCCCATGTGGTTTAGAAACCACCACGATTGGCGATGCCCATTCACTGGATGTAACAGGAAGGAGAATCCCTGAAGCTGTTAACCTGTCTATCTCAGTCTTGACAGGTGCACGCAACGCCACCGGAATAGGGCGTGCCCGGAAAAACTTAGGGCGAGCTGTAGGTTTAAGAGTAATGTGGGCTTCAAAATCCTTGGCATGACCCAGACCAGCAGAGAACATGGACAAAAATTCAGAACACAATCCATCCAGCTGTTGATACGGAATATCCTCAGATATGAGGTGCACATCATCATCAATGGAGAACCTGAACAACTGGAAAGCATTATAACCGAACAGGTTTTCACTGCCCGCATGATCCACCACATAAAACGTGAGGGGCCTAACAACACACTTGTAGGCCGTGGAAGCATCAAACTGGCCAATGATAGGAATGTTCTGTTTATTATAAGTTCTCAGATTTCGCGTAACTGGAGACAAGGGAGGGGAGCCCAACTCCAAATACGTGCGAGAATAAATGAGAGTTATTGCAGAGCCAGTGTCCACTTGCATGCAAATGTCTTCATCCAGAACACGAACAGTAACAAACAACTTATTTGTTTGAGAAAGCACACAGTTAACATCCATGTCCGATGCCTCGTCCTCATCGGCAGGAACTTTAAGGGACTGACACACAGAATCAATGTGTCCTTGTTTCCTACATGAATTACACGTGACCCAACGTTTTGGACACGCAGCCCTGTCATGCTGTACGAAACAACATGGACAAGAAGGAAGTGCGGAACGAACCTGCTTCTGTGGTTGCTGTTTTCGCTGTGAGCATTGTGGCCCAACGCGACATTGTTTACGTGAGTGAACCGCCGCCACATCTTCGTTGACCTGTGAAACAGGCAAATTGTCTGTGTTGAAAGTTGACAGTACAGCACCTACATCACACCATGCGTCTATTTGCATGCCAGCAGCGTGAGACACTTCAAAGGATTGAGCGATGCTTAGAACTTCCGACAATGACAGGTTTGGCAGTTGTAGGGCACGTTGCCGAACTTCTTTATCAGGAGCAAGCCGTAGAATAGTGTTCCTAACCATTGAATCAGCATAAGACTCATGATGAGTGTCCGTGACAAACTGACATTTCCTACTCAGACCGTGTAGTTCCGCCGCCCAAGCTCGGTAAGATTGATGGGGCTGTTTACGAAACCGGTAGAATGCCACGTGGGCGGCAACGACGTGAGTGTTGTTTCGGTAATAGTTAGACAATAAGTCACACATTTCTTGGAAGGACAGAGAGGCAGGTTCCCGCAGAGGGGCTAACTGAGATAGCAGCTGATAGATCCGTGGGGAAATCCAAGATGGAAATAACGACTTACACATAGGAGCGTCGACAATGCCAAAAGTCCAGAAGTGTTGCCACAAACGCTTCTCATAATCCTCCCAGTCTTCAGCGGCCTTGTTGTACGGAGGGAATGGAGGCAGAGAAGAGGAAAACAGATGATGAGTAAGCGACGTCGACAACGCTTGAAATGCAGCCGTCAGCTGTGTTTGTTGTGCCTGAATAGCAGCCGTCAGCTGTGTTTGTTGTTCAATGAACACTTGCATAAGCTGTTCCATGTCTGCCCCTTCACGAACACACAAATCCACAAAGCAGTGAAAATATCCCATCCTCGTCGCCAAAAAGTGTTATAACCTTCAATCACCAATAATTGCGTGGATATTCAACACACTCACTTAGAAACAATAGCTGGTTATCCCCCTGCGGGTTCGGGGGTTAGAATAGGCCCGCGGTATTCCTGCCTGTCATAAGAGGCGACTAAAAGGAGTCTCAAACGTTTCGGCCTTATGTGATGGTTCCCTCTTGAGTATGACCTCCATTTTTCCAAATTTCCGTTGTTAGTGTGTGCCATTTGGGGAAGGACGCCTTACGTGGTGTTTTTCTATCGGTCCATCATGCACCACCATCTTGCATGCTACCTATTGTTGTGTGGCGGGATTTACACCTAACGTCTTCTGGCTTGCCTCCTCCTCGTCTTGTGCGCAATCCCCTTCTTAGCGCCCACGACAACTGTGGACCCTTTCAACACCTAAAATCCAGCACGGTAGCCATTCTGTTGTGGTGGGGTCGTCATGTACCCTCTTGGTGGTAGCCCCCTGACCATGCAGTGATCACACTATGGATGCCAGAGCTGTATGTGCCCATCTTGTCTGGGGCACGGGTACTCCGGGCAACAGGATATCGACCAGGTACCTGTTGCTTTGGCTGGGTGGCGCCCTTGGGGAGAGCCCTCGTTCGGAGTAGGTGGCAGCTGGATGGATGTAGTGCAATGAAGCGCAATAAATCACACCAAGTTGGTGGTCGCCCGGCCACCAGCATCTCTAAGTGAGGCAGAGTTGAATTTGATGCCAGTCGTTCCCCTCGTTGGCTGCGCCGTGGGAGGGATGGGGATCTAGTGCCAAGTGGGAGCCTTACGTACCACAATACCTTGTCTGCAGCAGGACTAATGGTGACTCCTTTCTTACGACGAAGCCCCTGTTTTTTGTGGAACACCTGGAGGATAAGTTTGGGGAAGTGGCAGGGTTGTCTAAAATGAGGAATGGGTCCATCCTCCTCAAGACGTCCTCCCCAGCCCAGTCACGGGCGTTGCTCTTGTGTGATAAGCTGGGTGACGTCCCTGTTACCGTCACTACCCACAGTAGCTTAAATATGGTCCAGGGGATTATTTACCATCGTGACCTATTGTTACAATCCAATGATGAGCTGAGAGCCAACTTGGAATGACGTGGTGTACATAGAGGACCCAAGACTAACAGGGTGGCCACCGGTGCCTTTATCTTGGCCTTCGAGGGTGCTGTATTGCCCGAGCAGGTCAAGGTAATGGTTTACCGTTGTGACGTCAAGCCATATGTCCTTCCCGCGATGCGGTGCTTCCAGTGCTGGAAGTTTGGGCATATGTCCTCCCGTTGCCCATCCAGCGCCACATGTCGAGATTGCGGATGCCCCTCTCATCCCGATTCTCCATGTGTGCCTCCGCCTGTAAGTGTCAACTGTGGGGAGCACCACTCTCCATGCTTGCCGGATTGCCCCGTTCTTCATAAGGAGCGGAAGATAATGGAATTTAAGACCCTGGACCGGCTTACTTATTGAGGGGCAAAACTGAAATTTGAAAGGTTGTATCCTGTTTCCCTTCGAACATCTTATGCTGCAGCCACGTTATCGTCGCCTCGCGAGCGGCAGTTGTCACCTCATCTGTGCCGCCTTCAATGGGCCCTCGGGGCCGTGCATCTCTGTCTGCCCCCCTAGTGTCTGGGGGCAAGCCTTCCTCTGTTGCCCCCTTAGCAGTTGGGCGGCAAACCCTCTTTTCGCCTGTGCCGCGGATCTCACCCTCACGGAACCCTCGGGGGCCTTTCCTATGGACACAGCTGACTCTCCCCCGGTGGCGTCCATTGGCTCTGAGGCGCCGTCTGCCTCTTAGTTGCCTTCACGCCCTCCCAGTCCATTCCTGCTTCCATTCTCCAGTGGAATTGCGGCGATTATTTCCGCCACCTGCCGGAGCTCTGGATGCTTCCGAGTGTTTCCCCTGTTCTCTGCATTGCTCTTCAGGAAACTTGGTTTCCAGCAATGCGGACCCCCGCCCTTCGCGGTTATCGGGGATACTAAAAGAACTGCGCTACCTGTCAACGTGCGTCAGGTTGAGTTCTGCTTCTGGGCGATTTCACTGCCGACAACCCTCTATGGGGTGGAACTGTCTCCGATGACCGTGGTCATGCCGTGGAGCATGTGTTGGCTCAGCTCGACCTTAGCCTCTTGAACACCGGTGCTCCCACGCATTTCAGTGTGGCCCATGACTCGTTCTCGGCCATCGAGGCTGCCATCCCCCACTCTTCTGGACTCCCTCGGAGGAAGACTGTACCCTGGTGGTCGCTGGTGTTGAGGCTATTCGTGACCGTAGGCGGGCTCTCCAGCGTCATAGGTGGTACCTGTCTCTGGAGACCCTCATCTCCTTTAAGAGGCTCCGTGCCTTGACCCGTCATCTTATTGCAAGACGTAAGTAGGAGTGCTGGGAGAGGTATGTCTCATCCTTGGGCTCCCGTGTCTCCCCCTCGCATGTGTGGTCCCAGATCCGGCGAATTTATGGATACCAGACCCCTATGGGTGTCCCTGGGATCTTCCTGGACGGCACTGTCTGTACGGACGCTGCCGCCATTGCTGACCATCTTGCCGCGCACTTTGCTACGGGCTCTGCGACTGGAACTTACCGCCTCGCCTTTCGCTCTCTAAAGGAGCGAGCCGAGCAGAAGTCGTTATCATTCTGCACGCATCGTTCTGAAAAATACAATGCTCCTTTCAGTGAGAGGGAATTTCTCACTGCCCTCACCGATTGCCCTGATACAGCACCACGACCGGACTGCATCCGTGTGCAGATGCTGAAGCATCTCTCTAGGGACTGCCACCGACACATCCTCACCATCTTTAACCGCATTTGGAGCGAGGGCGTGTTTCCGTCCAATGGTGAGAGGGTGTTATTGTCCCCATCTTGAAGCCCGATGCGGACCCCACTGGCGGTGGACACTTATCATCCCATTACCCACCCTCACCAACGTTTTGTGCAAATTGCTCGAACATATGGTGGGGTGGCGTTTGTGTTGGGTCCTTGAGTCGTGCGGTCTCCTCGCTCCATCCCAGGGTGGCTTCCGTCGGGTCCGGTCTGCTGCGGACAATTTGGTTCGGCTGGAATGTGCTATCCGTACAGCCTTTGCCCGATGTCAGCATCTCGTTGCTGTATTTTTTGATCTGCGGATGGCATATCACACCACATGGAGGCATCACATCCTTGCTATGTTGCATGAGTGGGGTCTTTGGCCCAGCTCCCGGCTTTTCTTCAAACCTTTTTATTGCGCTGCTCTTTCTGGGTGTAAGTCTGTGCCGCCTCTAGTTCATCTTATATACAGGAAAATGGGGTCCCGCAGGGCTCGGTGTTGAGGGTCTCCTTATTTCTAGTGGCCATTAATGGTCTGGCTGCAGCTGTGGGGTCGTCGGTGTCTCCTTCTTTGTATGCCGATGACTTCTGCATCTCATTTAGCTCAATGACAACAGGAGTCACCGAACGCAGGCTGCAAGTCACCATTCGCAAGGCATCATCATGGGCTCTGACTCATGGTTTTCAGTTCTCTGCAGCCAAGACTCGAGTTATGCACTTCTGCAGGCGTCGGACGGTCCACCCTCATCCTGAACTTTACCTCGACGGCCACCTACTTGAAGTGGTGGACACTAGCCACTTCTTAGGACTTGTCTTTGATGCCCGGCTCACATGGGTTCCTCATATTAGTCAGCTGAAGCAAAAGTGCTGGTGGCACCTCAACGCCCTCCGCTGCCTGAGCCACACATCTTGGGGTGCAGATCGCTGCACACTGTTGTTGAGATTGTACAGAGCCCTTGTGCAGTCTAGGCTTGATTATGGGAGCCTGGCCTATGGGTCTGCATCACCCTCAGTGTTGACGTTGTTGGACCCCATACACCACTGTGGGGTTCAGCTTGCAGCTGGCACTTTCCGTACGAGCCCCATGGATAGTCTACTGGTGGAGGCTGGGGTTCCTCCGCTGCAGATTCGCCATCATCGACTGCTCTCTGACTATGCTGTCCACGTGCATTGCTCACCGGGCCATCCCAATCATCGCCTGCTTTTCCCTGCCATGGTCCTCCATCTGCCCGAATGGCGACCTAGGTCTGGGCTTTCCATTGCTGTCCGCGTCCAGTCCCTGCTGTTGGAACTGGGGTCATTCCCTCTTCTGCCTCCCTTCCGGGTCCGTGCACCTATGCCTCCCTGGTGTATGCCACGGCTGTCCGTCCATCTGGACTTTGCACGGGGACCCAAGGGCTCGGTTCCGCCTGTGGCCCTCCGTTGATGTTTTCTTGCACTCCTTGCCTCATTTTCGGGCTGTGAGACTCTACACTGATGGTTCCCTGGTTGATGGTTGTACTGCCTACGCTTTTGCTCATGCTGCCCATGTTGAACAGCGCTCCTTGCTGGCTGGCTGCAGTATTTTTACTGCAGAGCTGGTGGCCATATTGCGCACTCTTGCGCATATGCGTTCCTGCTCAGGTACGTCCATCGTCATCTGCAGTCACTCCCTGAGCAGCCTCCAGGCTATCGCCCGCTGCTATACCTCTTCTCCTCTGTTTCTGCCATTACCAGCTCTGGTCGTTCGGTGGTCTTTGTTTGGATGCCAGGTCATGTTGGCATCCCGGGGAACGAACATGTCGACAGGCTGGCCAAAGAGGCGATCGACGCCCTAGCTTTGGAGATCGACCTCCCGGCTCGTGATATGCAGTTTGTGTTGCGTCGTAAGGTGCTTGGGATGTGGAATGATGAGTGGCGTGGCCTGACATCCCCGAATAAACTGCGGGCTGTTAAGGAGACGACCGATGTGTGGCGGTCCTCCCTGTGGGCTTCTCGCAGGGACTCTGTCGTCCTGTGTTGGCTCCGCATCGGCCATACCTACCTGACGCATCGCCATCTTTTGCATCAGGAGGTTCCCCCCCTGTGTCGATGTGGGTCCGGGCTGACGGTCGCCCACATTTTGTTGGAGTGTCCCCGACTGCGCACCCTCTGGCAGTCTTTTAATCTCCCAGGCACTTTGTCTTTGGTTTTATGCGATGATGCCTCCATGGCTGACGACGTTTTAAATTTTATCCATGGTAGTCCTTTTTATGGTTCCATTTAGGGAGGTCCTGCACCTTTCCCTTTCTGTGTCTCTTGTCCTCGAGTCTCTCATAGTTGGTTGCAGATTTTAGTGTGTAGTCGGATGGTTGACTCTTTCCCCTTTTTTTTGTTCTCGTGGTCAGTCAACCAGTCTCCGGCCATCTTCTTTTCTTCTGTTTCTTTTTGTCTGGTGTTCATCTGTACTCTTCTTGTCTGTAGTGTTCGTTGCTGTATTTGTGTTCTTTCAGAGCCTTGGGGGGGGGGGGGGGGGTGTCTCTCCTTCCCCTTGGGGTTTTACCTGCTCCACAACTTTTCGTCTCGCGTGTTTTTGGAATGGGGGACTGATGACCTTAGCTGTTTAGTCCTCCTTAAACATCCCAACAACCACCAATAGCTGGTTACATGATAACAACTCAGTATCTCTTATTCGACTGCCATGCCGTGACATGAGACCGGCGCCGTTAGTAGCTATGTGGCGCTCCCGCGCTCAGCCGAGTTGTGGAGCGCCTCTATCGCCGTTTGCGCGTACTGTCATGGCGGCACTGTTAAATGTCATGACACTGTCACAACAGTATGTTAACTAATGCTTACATCCACTTTTCTCCAATTAAGCTATAAATGGAACTTTTACATAATGTTGTGAACAACACAAATGTTAATATGTAACAATAATTTTACACTTAAAAATTGAACCCACTGGCAATAGCACAAAAGTGCTGAAATGTGTATGGGTGAAACAAAACAAAAAAAGTGTCTTGCATAAAGTGGAACTTCTCATCCCATCCTCAACAGCTTCTCCACCATTCGCTTCACCTGGTCCTACTCAAACCAACAAGCCACCTTCCCAGATGTTGACTTCCACCTGACAGATGGCTACATTAGTACCTCTGTTCATATCAAACCACCAGCAATACCTCTACTTCGACAGCTGCCACCTGTTCCATACTAAGAAGTCTGTTCAATGCAGCTAAGCCACCTGAGGTTATCACATCTGCAGTGACAAGTGGTCCCTCACAAAATATACTGAGGGTTTCACTGAATCCTTCTCAGACTGTAATTATCCTCCGAACCTTGTACAAAAATAAATCTACCTTATCTTTCCAGTTTCCTACCATCTACAAAAAGTCTCACCATCTGGGCACAGAGGAACATTCCCCTCATAACTCAGTACCACCCAGAACTGAAGCAGGTGAAATACATTCTCCACCAGGGTTTCAGCTACCTCTTGTCGTGCCCTGAAATGAGAAATCTCCCGCCCACTATCCTTCTCACCCCTCCCACTGTGGTATTCTGCTGCCCACTGAACCTACACAATATACTTGTCCATCCTTACACAACCCCTGCTCTCAACCCTTTACTTCATGGTTCATTTCCCTGTAATAGACCTAGATGCAAGACCTGTTCCATACATCGTCCCACCACTACCTACTCCAGTCTGGTCACAAACATCACCTATCCCATCAATGCAGGGCTACCTGTGAAACCAGTCATGTGATCTAAAAGCTAGCTGCAACCACTATGCTGCATTCTATGTGGGCATGACAACCGACAAGATGTCTGTCTGCATGAATGGCCACCGACAAAGTGTGGCCGAGAAGCAAGTGGACCACCTTATTGCTGAGCACACTGCGCAATTCATTTCAATGACAGCTTCATAGCCTATGCGATCTTGACCCTTCCCACCAATACCAGCTTTTCTGAACTGCGCAGATGGAAACTCAAACTTTTTTAGTTGTTGCTCTCACCATCCAGCCCCTACTGTGTAATAATTCCAGCACTACGCAGCCCTAATCCCACGGATGCACGCAGTCTTTTTTTTTACTTCTCTCGTTTCCTGCTAACTCGTTCCACCCCCACCCCCAACCTCACCTCTCCCCTGCACTGTATCTAACCTCCTGACTGCACCTAGCTGCCCTACCCTCTCTCCACCTTGTCCCTGCACGCTCCCCAGCAGCACTTCACTGTCCCCCTTTCCTGCCGTAGCATCCTCCCCTCCCTGCCCCAGCCTCCCTTTTCCTACCCAGTTGTGACTCGCATCATGCGCTGCTGCTGCTGGTGCAGTCTGTATGGCTTCAGCTGCCAGAGACTGTGTGTGTTGTCTATTTTTGACAGAGGCCTTGTTGGCTAAAAGCTTATTTGTGACAGTCTTTTTGTTGTGCCTATCTGCGACTCAGCATCTCTGCTAAATAGAAGCATTGTATACTTGAAAGTAGTCTAGGACTGAAATTGTACAATAGTACAACATACAAATAAATATAACAGCTGAAGATGGTATGAAATCATTCAAACAATACTCAGCAGCTTTGGGCCCAGTCTCTATCAAGATTTAGTGTATTTATTTTTCTCTTTGATGTAGCATTCATTGGTCTCTTGAGTATTGTTGTGTAACATGCCTTGAATTCAATGTTATTTGCAATGACTGTGTTTTGTGAAGGAAATAACATAATTATTTTGCCATGAGGGCAAAAACTAAAGAACATTTCTTCAGTGGAAAACTTTATATGAGATAACAAAAAAGACTGTGGTCATACATTATTAGAATTAGCTTTGAAATGAACAAAAAAAAAAAAAAAAAAAAAAAAAAAACGGGAGAGCTGGTCTTAGCAAGGATAACCTAGGTCCTGAACCATGAGTGACTATGTTTTACCAAACAATAAAGAAACCATACAGAATGTGAAGGTCCTAAGCCACTTTACAATTTTAAGAGATCATAAACTTCTCTAAGACATGGAGTAAAAATAAATGCAGAGCTAGAAAGAATCAGACTAATTTGGCAGGAATATGTAGAATGTGGTAATTTAGTTTTAAGAATAGGGAGGTGTCCAGAATAAATTCTGCAAGTTCAGAATCTTGGTAAATTATAGAACTGAGTACAGTTTTTTAAATGGAACAATGTATTTCAGAACTCAATACCTCTAGAAAAGACAAGTACATGATACAATGCTTGTTGATGTTGTAGCTAAAACTTTTTGTAAAACTATCTGCTACACATGTTAAAATCATATTTGGCAAGAAGATACTGTAGGTCTATACTAATAAAATGAAATACATTTTCTTTTGCCCATACTTTATAGAACTTCGATACAGGATCAGCTAAGATGTCTGCAAGTGGAATTGTATGCTAATGTGTATAGTTGGAGTCACAAATGATGGCAGTCGAGTTTAGGCTTGTTCTGTGCGTGTACATCACGCCTTCCCTGTCAGCAGTGAGTATTCAGTAGTGTTCTGAATGTTGTTTGCCATGCAGGCATTGTACTCAATCACAGTGAGTTATTTAGTGAATTTTTATTCTATTTATTGCGAGTTGCCACAGCTGATGGTGTTGGTCAGTCACAAGCTCTACACAAGCAAGAAAGAGACATAATTTGTGGGGTGCACACTTTCATCAAGCGCAAACCACACGTAAGCGCGTGCTGCAACTTTTACTTGGAAATGATAACAGTGCTGTCTCCAAAATTTGTTTTGACTTGTACAAACTGCCATTGTTCATGGATCAGACTGTAGCATATCACAGGGGTTCAGGAAAACCATTCCAAATATATATACATCCTCATATTTCACAGCTTTTATGGAAACAGCTGAATTTTTATTTTATTGTTTAAAACAGACCTGTGGCTGTTGTCACTGCTGAGGTAGACACATTGCTTGTTCATTTCCCTTAGTGAAAAATTGCCCTGTGCACAGGAAAAAAGAATTACTGCATTAAATTCAGAGTTTCTACAAAAATTATCTGACCTAGTTTTGCCATGATATGTCTGAATGCTTCTTGAAAGCAAAACACGTGTTTTTGGACAAGTGTGATTATAGATATTATTCAAAAGTTTAATTAAATCTTGTACATAATAAATTAACTAAACATTTTATTCACAATGATTTGGTGCCTATCACCACCTCTAATGGAGGTGAAGTGGAACTGCAGAGGGTTCTCAGAATGGACTGGTAACAACGTACTGTGTAGTTGATACAGAATCTGTACTTTGGTGATTCCTGAACAAAGGCAAACACTGAAAGGCTGTGAGTGGTAGTGATGATTGCAGTACCTGTGGTGATGCTGTCTGCAGTTGCAGCTAAGCTGATTGGAGTTTGAGGTCCAAAGATTGTTTCCAGTAAATAAATAATGATAAAGACAACTTCAGTACATTTATTATGGCAGTTTTTGAATATAGCCAACATGTGTGGCAAGTCTATCGGTGACCAAACCCTAGAAATCTAGGTGAGCTAAGGGCTTAGTACTTCAAACAGATGCTACCCTATCTGGCAGGGGCCACTGTCCTTCTCTCTTGTGCAGATCAATGGCTGTACTTTATGGCCACGAATTGGCCCATCCTGTATGAGTGGCCACTAATGACCTGGTCTAGAGAGTGCAAAAAGTATTGTGGAGTAACAATAATCATGGAGAATGTTATTGGATCCAGTACTTCCAGATACTGCAAAATTTTCAGTTAACACAGTTTATTAGTGTGTATGAGGGGGAAGTAGTTGTTTATGAGGTGCTGCCCAAAAGTTACCAGAATATACCAGTAAATAAAATTACTCTTTACCCGGACCTTATTTAGCACCATCACCTGCAAAGTAGTCCCCCTGAGGGGGTGTATACACAACTTGCAGCAGTTTTTCCCTGAACTTAAAGCTCCTTGGAATTTGTTTTTCGTGAGCCTGTTTAGTATCGCTTGCAATTCTGTTTGAACCTCCTCAACTGGGTGGAACATTCAACTTTCAGCTTCATACTGGGGATTAAAAAATTCACACTTGTTGCCAGGTTGGGTGAAGATCGCAGTTGAGGAACTGTCTTTTTTAAATTTTTTTTTGTCAGAAACTCCTAGGTGATCAATGCAGTGTGTGACCCCACATTGTCACGGGGAGGAACCAATCGCCTATGCACCACTTTCATTGGACAGAATCCTCTGAGACAGCCTAAGACAGCTCTGTGTTATTGCATGCATGTTGGACGATTTGCCTTCGATCTTCTAGCATATTCTGAAAGGCAGTGACATTTTCAGAAGTAACGCCAGTTGACAGCTGTCCTAAATGGGGACACTGTGAAACTATGTTCTGCCATCTTGAAAACATTTAAAACGTTTGTAAGTTTGGCAGTGGTGTATGGTGTCTTCCCAAAATGCTAGCTTCAAAATGTCATGTGTTTGTATAGCAGCTTTATGCAGCACGACCACCTAGATCACAGACCCTTGAGCCACAAACTCTCAAAGGATATATATGAGAGATCCCCTGGGTGTGTTTCATTGTACTAACTAGACCTCATCAGCTACTCATACATTCAGGGAACTTTTGGGTAGCATTTCATATTACCATACAAGGAATGGTAAGGAAAAAATCTCAAAACAAAATAAAAAGTAGGACCAAAAAGGAACAGACATAGATATATAAAGTCTATGAGAGATTACATTTTCAGTTGTCATCTACATCTACATCTACATCCATACTCTGCAAGCCACCCGACAGTGTGTGGCGGAGGGTACCTTGAGTACCTCTACCGGTTCTCCCTACTATTCCAGTCTCGTGTTGTTCGTGGAAAGAAGGATTGTCGATATGCTTCTGTGTGGGCTCTAATCTCTCTGATTTTATACTCATGGTCTCTTCGCGAGATATACGTAAGAGGGAGCAATATACTGCTTGACTCTTCGGTGAAGGTATGTTCTCGAAACTTCAACAAAAGCCTGTACCAAGTTACTGAGCGTCTCTTCTGCAGAGTCTTCCACTGGAGTTTATCTATCGTCTCTGTAACGCTTTCACCATTACTAAATGATCCTGTAACGAAGCGCGCTGCTTTCCGGTGGATCTTCTCTATCTCTTCTATCAACCCTATCTGGTACGGATCTCACACTGCTGAGCCGTATTCAAGCAGTGGGCGAACAAGCGTACTGTAACCTACTTCCTTTGTTTTCGGATTGCATTTCTAGTATTTTGTGAAGAGGCCATCATAGAGCCACTGCTCACTATGTCCATAACACCAGAGATTTGTTTCAACTATGGATTGTTGTGGCAGCTGGAGCTATTGATCACCAGGTTATGTAGTTGGTGTGTCAATGGCAGTGTCTTTATTAGGATGCTAGAGTAGGTGACACTAGGGTGAAGGTCTTAAGCCAGTAGCAGTAAATAATTGCTAATGCATTGAGACCACTCACTGAATAAAATATGCATGCATGCCCACCCACGCACACGCACACACGCACGCAAGCACCTGTGTGCTACTGTGTGCCAGCTGTAGGCTTGTACGTCCAGTGGGTACTATGTAGGTGGACAGATGTACATATGTTGTGTGTGTGTGTGTGTGTGTGTGTGTGTGTGTGTGTGTGTGAGAGAGAGAGAGAGAGAGAGAGAGAGAGAGAGAGAGAGTGTGTTTGGGGGAGGGGGGTTGGGGCTTGGGTGGGGTTGTACATTTCTTTCGTGTTTATTTGTACTGCTGTCAAGAACGGATTGATTCTGAAAGCTAGCAAGTTTTTGTCCCCTTTGTGTGTGCTTGTTGATGTCTTAACACTTCTGCTTTTCAGTGAATGGTTTCCTTTACTCTTAAATTATTCACATTCTACCACAACTTTTCTACTACATTTATGCTAATGCAATGAGGATTACAAGGAGCAAAGCAGAGGAGCAAGTCCCTGCCACAAGCATGTATTGTCGGTTGATTTTGTGATACTGTTTTGTTTTGTTGCATTTGGTGTGCCATGTTGATCTGGCCATGGTGAGCAGTGGCTATCTGAATAAGTGAGGGTAGCAGGCTGTAGTCAGTAGTGGTCTCTTAAGTAGTTTAGGTAGGCAACTGTTTGGAGGACTCGTCAGGCAGGAGTACATTCATCTTGGTACTTCCAGTAATACTGGGTTGTAAGCGGAAAGCTTTGCAAGTCATGTTGGGTTCTGTTAAATATCATTTCACTTCCTTCTAATGCCATCTGATAAATAGTGCCATTGGTTACAGCACACAGCAGATGTTATTACCTTATCTATCTTGATCCTCACTGGGATGCAGCAATATTATGAAAGTTGCCACTCATCATATAGTGGAGTTGCTGAGGGCACATACTGTGAACAGAGAAGAGTTTACATAGATTCCCTCCTCTGCTGCTGCCCCCCCCCCCCCCTTTCCCTCTCCTCCCCTCCCCCATGCCCCCTCTTTTTCTGTGTCTGTTTTAAGTTCACCTCAGCTTTCTTCCCTATGTAGAACATATTTTTAAACCCTGACAGTCATAAAGTGAAGACATAACCCTTTATGAGAACTGAATCCTTTCTGTCTAACATTATAATATAAAAAACAACAATCTTATCCTTGGGCTCTGCTATGAGAACAACTCATTTGGTGCAGTGTTTGCCAGCTTTGCATGCTGTTTGGAATTGGATGTTGGCTTAACAACAGTAAATCTGCCTTACAGCAAGGGCTAACAGTGCCACTGCACATGTCATGTATCACAGGGTGACACACAGTTCAGTGCAAATGTGCTGCACCAATGCCCCTTGCGTGTCTTCTAACACCTAGTGTCTGATTGAGCACCTGCTACCAAAGTTCACAGTTTCTCACATGCACATACTTAAGTTAAGAGAAACTTAGCGTTCTGTAGGAACTCTAGTCTACTTTGAAACAAGTTGCATACAAGCCTTTTTTTATTATATGTTCACCACCCTGCTATTACAGCTATTTTGCATCTTAGCATGGCACAACTGAAAACTGTAGTGGGTGGTCCTGGCAGAATGGTAATTTTTCAGTGCTTCTCCTCAATTTCAGAATTCCTCATGCCATTGTTCAATCTTGTTTGAGATATCACCCTCCCCTCTGGTTGTGGGCCTGCTGGTGCATGTTAACATCTACTGCAAAGGTTCATATTCAGTCCACATGAAAAATTGTAATTCTGGTGGGAAACTGTATTTTTATGGTGACTAGTGGTGTTTTAGTTATTTAACATAACGTATTCCCTAATATGCTATTTTGGCAATAAACTTTTCTTTCCTGTTGCTCCCTCTTGGTGATCCAGCACCCTCATATTGGCGCGCTTTACTTGCCTCCAGATGGCCTTCAGTCTTGTGGTGAACACCTGTAAGGAAGAAGGCTTTTTCTGGCGGAAGACTTCATAATTTGAAGGATGAGGCCATTTTCCTATCATAGACGTGTGATTTTGTACACAAGGAGTTCGTCCCAATTTTTGTGTTGGGCATTTATGTAATGTCTTGAGTACCTTGTTAATGGTTGATAATTGATTATGATCATGACATGTCAGTCAGTATGGACAAGTTTGTCATATTTTGACCCCATAAGGCTACAAAGTTGTCAGTTATTTCAAAAATGAATTTTGGACCCAGGTCTATGACAGAAGTGTCACACGTGTTGCCCTTCGGGAACCATTGCTGTCTAATCCAATTATTTCCTTTAATTGCTGTAAAGGTGTTACTTCTCATGAGTTTAGCACACGGAGCCCAAGACATGCAGTGTTTTATGTATTGCTGAACTTTCTTTTTTGTGTTTTTCCATCAGTACACTTCAGCATTATGAGTGAAAAGTCATAATCTGTCCTCAGTTTTCTGCAAGTATTATCATAAACTTGACCTAGCAACTTGCATGCAAATTCTCTGGGATGACAATATGCTGGCCACATAGTGTTTCCCATTAAAGGATTCCATCATATGCAATTGAACTGGGGATGGGTCGCAAATCGCTGACATTGTACATCCTTGTGCTGTATATGCTTCGCTTGTCCTTCACTCTCTCTCAAATGTTGCACTGCACACACTTTCCAGCTTAGACAATCCACATTACAAGGTGATTTTCCTGGTCTATGCTCCCCTTCACTCAAATTCCTAAAGACACAATGTCGAGCTTATGAATCTACTTGCCAGATATATATGAGATTAAGACCAGCCAGACAGTAATTATTTGGAAGTGCCTGCAGTAGAGATAGCAGTGAAAGAAGATCATTCTATTACTGTCCTACTCTGTTGTAGAGCATATCTTTTTGGCTTTATCAGTTGATGGTATGCATATGCAACTAGGTATTCTATTTTGTCTATTTCCTGTGAGAACACACACATAATTGGAAAATTACCGGACTTGTATGTTAAGATTAGTGTTTTTCATAGTCTGGATATGTGAGAATGTGGCTAGGTGTTAGTAGCTTATAGCTGTGCAAAAGCTACTTCACAATCCACAGTTCAATGTAACTTGACACACTTTTTAAACATTTTAGAGAGCAGCCTTGTGATTTTTGCATTATCAGTCACAGATTTTCTATAATAATTTGGTATATCAAGAAAGGAGTGGAAGTCAGTTACCATGGCAGGTGCTGGGAAATAGCACACAGCTTTTGGCAGCTGCAGGTTGACTTTGATTTCTTTCTGGCAAATGATATGATCCAAATAGCATACCTCCTGCAGAGAAAACTGACATCTCTGCATGCTCAGGGCGAGACGAGTATCTTTTAGCCTGCAAATAACATTTCGCATTCTTAAGGCATGCTCATCTAAAGCAATAGAAAAAACTATTATGTTGCCCAGAATGGTTATATTTCCCCAGTTTTATGTTCTTGCAATACATCATCTAGCAGGCTTTGAAACGTTGATGGTGCTTTTTTTTTTTTAAATATAAGGCACTGGGGCAATACTGGTTCTCTGGTGCCACTACTAGTTGGTGGTATTAACTCCATAGATCCGTTGCAGATCTCATCAACATCAAGGTAGATTTGCAGTTGCCATAGGAGGTATAGATGAATATATGGGATATCATTGAATTATACAGCTGTTTATGTTGCAATGATTTGTAGGCTTGTATTGTTTGACATGGTTGGGCTTTCATTGTAGACCATGTATTTGTGTGATCCCCAAAGAGCAAAGCCGAAAGGTGTCGAATTGGGTGACCAGGCAGGCCAGTTTACTGCAGTATTCCATATTATCCAATGGTCAGGATATTTTTCATTTAATATTCATGTTGTTGTATGGAGAGAGTGAGCTGGACAGCTATCACGTTGGGACCACATAAACTGTTACTTTTCCAGTGGTATGTCTTGAAGATGTTTGTAAGAAAGTATAAGGGGAGGGGGAGGGGGAGGAATATTATGGTGGGAGTGGCGGACATTTAAGTGTTGCAGTTTAAGTGGAAGCCAGGGGAGAAGGTGCAGAAGGGGGAGGGAGTAATTAGTGGAAAGGAGAGAAATAAAAAGAAATTAAAAGACTGGGTGTAGTGGTGAAATGAAATTATAAGACTGGGCGTGGTTGTGAAACGACGGCTATGTAGTGCTGGAATGGGAACAGGGAGGTGGCTGGATGGGTGACGTCAGTGGCTAAAGAAGATTGAAGCCAGGAAGGTTATGGAAATGTAGGATGTATTGCAGGGAAAGTTCCCACCTGCACAATTCAGAAAAGCTGGTGTTGGTGGGAAGGATCCATATGGCACAGGCTGTGAAGCAGTGATTGAGAGATACCTTGTTTGGCAGAGTGTTAGGCAACAGCTTGTTGTTTGTAATGCCGTTACAGCTAGGCTTGTAAATCACATGACTGGTTTCACAGGTAGCCGTGCCTTTGATGGGTAGATGATGTTAGTGACCGGAATGGAGTAGGTGGTGGTAGGAGGATGTACGGGACAGGTCTTGCATCTAGGTATATTACAGAGGTATGCGCCTTGAGGTAAGGGATTGGGAGCAGGATTGTGTAAGGATGGACAAGTATATTGTGTAGGGAATACCACAGTAGGAGGGGTGGGAAGGATAGTGGGCAGGACATTTCTCATTTCAGGGCACGACGAGAGGTAATCAAACCCCTGGCAGAGAATGTAATTCAGTTGCTCCAGTCCTGGATGGTACTGAGTTACGAGGGGAATGCTCTTCTGTGGCTGGACTGTGGGACCTTGGGAGGTGGTGGTAGACTGGAAAGATAAGGCACGAGAGATTTGTTTTTGTACAAGGATGGGAGGATAATTACAGTCAGTGAAGGCTTCAGTGAGACCCTCAGTATATTTTGAGAGGGACGACTCGTCACTGCAGATGCGATGACGATGGGTGGCTAGGCTGTACGGAAGGGACTTCTCGGTATGGAATGGAGATATTACTGGTGGTTAGTAGGTTTGATATGGACGAAGGTACTGATGTAGCCATCTCTGGGGTGGAGGTCAACATCTAGGAAGGTGGCTTGTTGGGTTGAGTAGGACTAGGTGAAGCAAATGGGGGATAAGTTGTTGAGGTTCTGGAGGAATGTGAACAAGGTGTCCTCACCTTCTATCTAGATAGAAAAGATGTCAGCAGTGAATCTGAACCAGGTGAGGTGTTTAGGGTTCTAAATTTTTGGAAGGATTCCTCTAGATTGCCCATGAATAGGTTAGCATAGGATGGTGCCATGCGGGTACCCATAGCCATATCACAGATTTGTTTGTAGGTAATGCCTTCAAAGGAGAAGTAATTGCGGGTGAGGATATAATGATCATGGAGACTAGGAAGGAGGTTGTGGATTTGGAATCCATAGGGCATCTGGAAAGGTAGTATTCGATAGCAGTAAGGCCATGGGCATTAGGAATGTTAGTGTGGCATCAATAGTGACAAGCAGGGCACTGTGTGGTAAAGGGACAGGAACTGTAGAGAGTCAGTTGAGAAAATGATTGGTATCTTTTATATAGTAGAATAGGTTCTGGGTAATAGGTTGAAGGTGTTGGTCAACGAGAGCAGAGATTCTCTCTGTGGCGGCACGGCAACCGGCCACAATGGGGTGTCCTGGGTGGTTGGGTTTATGGACTTTAGGAAGCATGTAGAAGGTGGGAGTGCAGGGAGTGGTAGGGGTAAGTAGAATTACATTCTCCACCAGGGTTTCGATTACCTCTCATCGTGCCCTGAAATGATAAATGTCCTGTACACTATCCTTCCCACCCCTCCTACCGTGGTATTCCACCGCCCATTGAACCTACACAATATACTCGTCTGTCCTTGCACAACCCTTGCTCTCAATCCCTTACCTCATGGCTCATACCCCTGTAATAGATCTAGATGCAAGACCTGTCCCATACATCCTCCTACCACCATCTACTCCAGTCTGGTCACTAACATCATCTACCCAATTAAAGGCAGTGCTATCTGTGAAAGCAGTAATGTGATTTACAACCTAAGCTGCAACCACTGTGCTGCACTCTATGTAGGCATGACAACCACAAGCTGTCGGTCCATATGAATGGCCACCGTCAAACTGAGGCCAAAAAACAAGTGGACCACCCTGTTGCTGAAACACGGTGCCAAACATGATATCCCTCATCTCAATGACTGCTTCACAGCTTGAGCCATATGGATCCTTCCCACCAACATCAGCATCTCTGAAATGCGCAGGTGGGAACCTTCCCTGCAATACATCCTATGTTCCCATAACCCTCCTGGCCTCAATCTTTGTTAGTCACTGTCCTCACCCACCCAGCCCCTTCCCTGTTCCCATTCCAGCACTACACATCCGTCATTTCACCGCCACACCCAGTCTTCTAATTTTTTTTTATTTCTCTCCTTTCCGCTACTTACCCCACTCCACACCTTCTCTCCTGCCCTCCATCTAAACTGCAACACTTCACTGTCCACGACTTCTACTGTACTCTCTCTCCCCGTCCCCTTACCCGCCCCAGCCTCCTCCTCTGCCCCACCCAGTCGCCACTTCCATCATGCACTGGTGCTGCTGCTCGCAGTGTGGTTTCAGTTCTGTGAGACTGCAGACATGTGTGCAAGTTGTGTGTGTGTGTGTGTGTGTGTGTGTGTGTGTGTGTGTGTGTGTGTGCGTGTGTGCGCGCGTGTGTGTGCGCCTGTGCGTGCGTGTCTTCTGCTGATAAAGGCCTTTATGGTCGAGCGCTAAAATTGTGTGACTCATTTTGTTGTGCCTATCGCAACTCAACATCTCCGCTATATGGTGTGTGGCAACTTTCCTTCTGTGGTATTGGAACTTTGTATTAGAATTCATATTATTCAGAAATTCTGAGAGGTTTTTTTCTCCATGAGTCCAGATAACAAAAGTATCTGTGTGTCGAAACCAACATGAGGACTGCTTCTTCAAATTTTTTCCACATAAAAATTGGTACAACTGTGTTTAGTGTGTTCACCATAGACCACCATCAGTTTGCTCATAGAATTTGTTGTCCTGTTGAAAGTAAGTTGATATGGGACAGTGTTTTAGATAACTGCCATATCCTCAGTGAAAATGTTTTCCAACTGTGATATTACCTCATTTAGAGGAGCAATAGTAAATAGTGATACAACATCAAAACTGACCATAACATCACTTGACCTCAACGTGAATGATTTTAAGTTTTCAGAAAAATGAGCAGAATCTGTAACAGAAATGTCAGTTTTTCCTATAAACGGCTGTAGGATTTCCAAGCCCTTACCCACTCTTCTAATGCTGCTAACACAAATACCAACAATAATACAGATACTTGCTGTGAAAGCCTCTATTCTGTGACTGATGACTTGAACTTTGTTACTGAATTTGCTCTTTTCATTTTTCTTTCTCCTCATTCATTTCTCTTCCCCCTAATTGACCTAGCAGTCTTTACTTCCAACTCTCTCCTTATCTCCGACATTAGCACAATGCTTACTAAGCTATCACCTTGTTGTACCTGCTCTCCCTGACACCTCGCCTCCATCTTTGTCTACTTTTGTTCTCAGCATTGGTGGTATCTCTCATCCTGTGGTCTGAGTGACCTGCCCTTCCTTTGAACTTTCCTCAATTTGCCTGTCTCTCTTCCTCGAGGAAGGAAGTATTAGTTCCAAAACAAGGAAGTGTCTCACTTTTGCCTCTGCATGCGTCTCTTGGCAGCACTACACATTTTGCTTCATGAAGATAAGTGCTGACCAGCAATTCTGACTTTTACTGTATTAATTTTTACAGTTAAATTTTCTTTTGATACAATTACTAAATTATTCTTCCTATAAAACTGTGTGCGATGTAACCAATCACAAAAACATATTTCTTTTTTAAAAAAATTACATTTCTGTTCAAAGGCTCTGCTCTGTTCTGGGGAAATCAGCATCAAAAGTTTCCTGGGAGTAATGCTGTGAGCTAAACACTAAAAATGTTGCCTAGTGATAGAACAAAGCATCTGAAATGCATCATAATTAAAAAAAGAAATTAGTTTTGTTATTGATTATTCTTCTGATGAAACACTTTGAGAGTCTGATACT
This sequence comes from Schistocerca gregaria, assembly GCF_023897955.1. Classification (NCBI taxonomy): domain Eukaryota; kingdom Metazoa; phylum Arthropoda; class Insecta; order Orthoptera; family Acrididae; genus Schistocerca; species Schistocerca gregaria. The sequence goes on from NC_064924.1 coordinate 521,516,455, forward strand.
TTGATGGAGCATCTTGTTTATTTTAAAGAGCACTAAAGTTTTTAAAAATTGCAGAAACCTTGTTTTAATCAACACAGAAATCATAATAAATTTTTTTAAAAAAATAAAATAAATAAAATAAAATAAAAACTAGAAAAATTGTCAAAGAAAGGAATGTCATGTTATTAATAGTTTTTGTGGAACACTTATTCGCTACCCACAGAACACCAGTGTTCCACAGAGCACAGTTTGGGAAACTATGAGTTAGAGGAAATAGGTAAGAGCAACTTATTGAAGAAAATAGTCTGAGACATACCTATTACATGGCTTATTTGGAGGAACACTCAACAGGAGACAGATATCCAAGTTGATCCCCAGTCTGGCATGTACATTAAACATTGTGTTATATGTCTAATACTTGATAATCTCATAAGTATTGTACAAGTTAGTTTAAAGATTTTGGTTCTGGGCTACTTAAACACAGACAACTATATCAACAGCACTACATCTGAAGTAAAAAAAATATCACTTGTATTGCTTTATCATTTTATTATTATTATCACTTTTTATGGAAATCATTAGCATCATGTTAGTATGTGTGAATGGTACATAAATAATTTCCCTTAATACAGTAACATTTTCAAAAATTAAAGTATCAGCTATGATACATGTTATTGAATTGATGATGCATGATGATATGACAATCCTAGGATTTTGGAACTGTACATTGACTCTGACTTTGAGAATTCAGTGTAGTGCGAAGCTCTGATGAGTGGCAGTAGTAGCCTTCTAACACTACGGTGTGGAAGCAAGGTGGTCCGTGGTATGTTCGTGGGAAATCACCCCCTACATGGCCTGCTGGAGTGTTCACAAAAGAAATAATAATCATTGCTGGGAGAATATGATGAACAAAAATGTTCTGTAGGCATGATATCAGATAAAGATGGAGACCAATGTTGCTCAAAAGTTTCACACTGAGAACTTGTACACTCATCTCCACATGGGACTTACAAAAGTCCTGCTGTGTGGATTTACTTGAAGGAGGGAGAGGGGTCAGTACATTGGGCTCTAAAAATCTGTGATGTAGAGGTTAGTTTTCAGATTACCATCAATACATTAAAGACCACACATTATGTTATTTCCAGTTAGACCCCTGAGCCACACACATACTGTTTGTCTGTTACACCTTTGAACAACTTAGTCTGCTGTATTGTGACCATCATGGTTGCTCTAACATCAGTGTGTGTAAAGCTGAAGGGATTTATGTCTGAGAGATGACAGTTCTACTCTCAGTGTGACTGTAACAGCATTATATACTTAATGCAGTCGAAGGTGTTTGTGTTTGTCAACAGTGAAAGCTGACACAATAATGGGTGTGCTGCCAATGTAGACTGTAGCCTAGGAAACATAACTATCTATGCAGACAGATTCACACCTAGTAAAGAACACCAGCACCAAGCCAAAATGGGATGTGAAGGGGAGAGGGGCAAAGGTAACTGGCCTGTTACAGTCGCATAAAGGAGGAGGTGGTCACCCCTTGCTGTGGTCACATTCTCTCATCCAGGAGATGCACATTCCTGTGTGATCCCTTTAAACTTTCACTTTCTTTGGTGATTTGTCACCAAGTTTGACACACTTCTGACTTTTCCATCAACATGAGTGCATGTTTCGTAGCATTTGTGTACGCTCACTTCACAGCCTTTTCACTTATTACAGGTACGCTGTTATACATATGCTCTTAAGTTTGGTTTTACTAAGGCTATTCTTTCTGGCTGTTGCAATTTTCGCTAATGTCTGTGCATTTTAATGCCCACTGCATTGTGTAAGTTGGCATACTGCTTTCAAAATGTTTCATGTTGTAATCATAATACGTTCAGTTTCTTAATGACACGTTTTTCCTCCTTAGCCAATGACACCTAAACGAGAATTTCCCCCTGTCCTGAGTATAATGAATGTTGTCGAAGGTTCTACTGAAGTTATCAGAAAAACAACATACCAGTTACTTAAAAATGTTGGCAATAAGAATTTCTGGAAAGATGCTCTAAGGTAAGAGCCATTTTTTTTACTAATGGTTGTGGTTAGAAATGTTGACTTCTTTACAAATATTTTTAGAAGGTAAGACCATTTGTTATGCATGTGAAAGTATTATATACCTTTCTCTGATCTGCAATGTTAGCTGTACAGTATATAAGTGAAATAAATCAGAAATAAGATATAATGAAAACAACTAGATCAGCTACATGCATCTAATATTATCATAATATGTAGATCTGCACATAAAAATATTACCATGATTTGAGCTGGGTTGAGGAGAGGAGATGGGGATTTGCTTCATTTTTGTTTAGTGTGTTGTTTATGTGTACTTAGTAATTATTATTGTTGTTGTTGTCTTCAGTCCACAGACTGGTTTGATGCATCTGTCCATGCTACCCTCTCCTGTGCAAGCCTCTTGATATCAGAGTAACTACTGCATCCTACATCCATCTGTATCTGCTGAGTGTATTCATCTCTTGGCCTCCCTCTACAATTGTTACCCTCCACACTTCCCTCCAGTACTAAGTTGTTGATCCCTTGATGCCTCAGAAAGTGTCCTACCGTCTGTCCCGTTCTTTTAGTCATGTTGTGCCACAAATTTCTCTTCTCTCCAATTCTGTTTACTATCTCTCCATTAGTTACATGAGCTACCCATCAAATCTTCAGCATTCTTCTGTAACACACATTTCAAAAGCTTCTATTCTCTTCCTGTCTAAACTATTTATCTTCCATGTTTCACTTCCATACAGAGCTACATTCCACACAAGCACTTTTAGAAAACACTTCCCAACACTGAAATCTATACTCGATGTTAACAAGTTTCACTTCTTCAGAAACACTTTCCTTGCCATTGCCAGCCTACATTTTGTATCCTCTCAACTTTGACCATCATCACTTATTTTGCTCCCAAATAGCAAAACTCCTCTCTACCTCAAGTGTCTCATTTCCTAATCTAATTCACTCAGTATCACCTGATTTAATTAAACTACATTCCATTATCCATGTTTTGCTTTTGTTGATATTCATCTTATATCCTTCCTTCAAGACACTGTTCATTCTGTTCTGTTGCCCTTCCAGGTCCTTTGCTGTATCTGACAGAATTACAATGTCATTGGCAAACCTCAAAGTCTTCGTTTCTTCTCCATGGATTTTAATTCCTACTCCAAATTTTTCTTTTGTTTCCTTTACTGCTTGTTCAATATACAGATTGAATAACATCAGGGATAGGCTACAACCCTACCAACTTGGTAATTAGTAAATTATAAAAGTTGTTATGCATAGGTAGGTGGAACATATTTTCGTGCATTTATTTTCTGAAACATAGTGGTTCTCGTAGAAAAGAAACCTTCGGCTCATCTCAAAATTGAAAACTAAAACACAGATAAAAGTATTTAATTTAATTTATACTGATGTAAAGTGATGCAGATAGGTCCCATGTTTAGAAAAAACTAAACGCGCGTGCCCACACACACACACACACACACACACACACACACACACACACACACACACACACACACACACACAATACATTTAAAAAGAGTGTGGAAGTTAAGCCGTAATCTTCCAAACTACACTCCTGGAAATGGAAAAAAGAACACATTGACACCGGTGTGTCAGACCCACCATACTTGCTCTGGACACTGCGAGAGGGCTGTACAAGCAATGATCACACGCACGGCACAGTGGACACACCAGGAACCACGGTGTTGGCCGTCGAATGGTGCTAGCTGCGCAGCATTTGTGCACCGCCGCCGTCAGTGTCAGCCAGTTTGCCGTGGCATACGGAGCTCCAGCGCAGTCTTTAACACTGGTAGCATGCCGCGACAGCGTGGACGTGAACCGTATTTGCAGTTGACGGACTATGAGCGAGGGCGTATAGTGGGCATGCGGGAGGCCGGGTGGACGTTCCGCCGAATTGCTCAACACGTGGGGCGTGTGGTCTCCACAGTACATCGATGTTGTCGCCAGTGGTCGGCGGAAGGTGCACGTGCTCATCGACCTGGGACCGGACCGCAGCGACGCACGGATGCACGCCAAGACCGTAGGATCCTACGCAGTGCCGTAGTGGACCGCACCGCCACTTCCCAGCAAATTAGGGACACTGTTGCTCCTGGGGTATCGGCGAGGACCATTCGCAACCGTCTCCATGAAGCTGGGCTACGGTCCCGCACACCGTTAGGCCGTCTTCCGCTCACGCCCCATCATCGTGCAGCCCGCCTCCAGTGGTGTCGCGACAGGCCGTGAATGGAGGGACGATTGGAGATGTGTTGTCTTCAGTGATGAGATTCACATCTGCCTTGGTGCCAATGATGGTTGTATGCATGTTTGGCGCCGTGCAGGTGAGCGCCACAATCAGGACTGCATACGACCGAGGCACACAGTGCCAACACCCGGCATCATGGTGTGGGGAGCGATCTCCTACACTGGCCGTACACCTCTGGTGATCGTCGAGGGGACACTGAATAGTGCACGGTACATCCAAACCGTCATCGAACCCATCGTTCTACCATTCCTAGACCGGCAAGGGAACTTGCCTATCCAACAGGACAATGCACGTCCGCATGTATCCCGTGCCACCCAACGTGCTCTAGAAGGTGTAAGTCAACTACCCTGGCCTGCAAGATCTCCGGATCTGTCCCCCATTGAGCATGTTTGGGACTGGATGAAGCGTCGTCTCACGCGGTCTGCACGTCCAGCACGAACGCTGGTCCAACTGAGGTGCCAGGTGGAAATGGCATGGCAAGCCGTTCCACAGGACTACATCCAGCATCTCTACGATCGTCTCCATGGGAGAATAGCAGCCTGCATTGCTGCGAAAGGTGGATATACACTGTACTAGTGCCGACATTGTGCATGCTCTGTTGCCTGTGTCTATGTGCCTGTGGTTCTGTCAGTGTAATCATGTGATGTATCTGGCCCCAGGAATGTGTCAATAAAGTTTCCCCTTCCTGGGACAATGAATTCACGGTGTACTTATTTCAATTTCCAGGAGTGTATTACTGGCCAACACTAGAAAAAAGTTTTATAAACATACGACTGGAAACACACTTGACAAGACAGAGACCATGCTGTCCTGTCACATCTGCCGACTCTACAGGTAACGTTCTGAGCAGTTACCGCTAGTTCTGACACTTGATTCTGTCATCTTTCTCAAAGACTCATGAACTTGTTTGAACATACTAAACTGTTGTTGGATTTGGTAACATGGGCACTATCTGTTGAAAAGTATCAGGATAGATTCGTGTAATACAGTATTGACCACTAGATATAATGAGAGCCAGACCCACTAGCATAAAAGGAGGGAGAGAGTATTGTGTTGTCAGTAGAGAGGATGTAATAGCAGAATGGGTCAAACAGAAGTGCCCAGTGACTTCAAATGGGGACTAGTCATTGGATGTCACCTGAGTAATAAACTCCTCAGGAACATTTCAACTCTTCTAAAACTGTCAGTCGACTGTTGATGGTATGACTGTGACATGGAAGTGTGAAGAAACTACCATAGCTAAACCAAAACCAGGCAGATCTCTCTTTTACTGATGGTCAGGGACCGTTGAGCACAGTAGATGTGTCTGCAAAAAATTGCATGAAATCGGTGGAAGAAATAACTTGTGAGTTCCAAACTGCTACCAGCAGTCCAGGTAGCACAGTGACAGTACATAGAGACTTCAAAAGAGTGTGATACAATAATTGAGCAGCACCTTATAAGTCACACATTTCTGTAGTTTGTGCTAAGCAACACTTGAGAAAGTGTAAAGAGTGTCACCACTGAACAGTGGAGGACTGGAAATGAATGATTTGGAGCAGTGAATCATGTTAATGAAAGGGTTTGGTTATCCAAATGCTTTGAGAACATTATTTGCCATCATGTATAGTTCCAACAGTGAAGCATAGAGAAGGTGATGTTGCAGTATAAAGTGTTTTTTGTTATTAGTGTGTGGTCTCCTTATTGCACTGAAGGAAGTACTAAATGTGGAAGGATATGAACACATTGTAAAACATTGCTTACTGTCTACAGTAGCTTTACAGTTCTGAGTCAATGATTGATTGTATCAGCATGGCAAAGCACCCTGTCATAAAACAGCATATGCGAGGCAATGGTTTGTGGACAGTGACATTCCTGAAATGGACTGGCCTGCCCAGGGTCCCAACTTGAAACCAAGTCTTGGGATGAGTTAGAGTGTCGACTTCAGTCCAGACCCCAGTGTACAATATCACTACCTACTATGGTTTTGGGTGCTGAGGAAGAATGGGCTGCTATTCCTCCACACACATTTGGACACCTCGTTGAGTGTCCCCCACAAAGTTCAAGCTGCCATAAAGCTGTAGCATGGACAGAATCCATTTTAATATCCACCAATAGGTGTCCAAACACTTTTGATTGGATAGTGTGTAACACACATTCCTTCAATGTTTGCATCTTGTCAGTGGATGTTGGATATAGCAGTGCCTTTAAATATACCCACAACCAGAAATCTATGATATTAAGCTCGTGAGAAGAGGTAGACCATGACACTGGACCATCTTTAACAATCCATCGCTTGTGTGTGTGTGTGTGTGTGTGTGTGAGAGAGAGAGAGAGAGAGAGAGAGAGAGAGAGAGAGAAAGCGTGTGTGTGTGTGTGTGTGTGTGTGTGTGTGTGTGTGTGTGTGTGTGTGTGTGTGTGTGGGCGTGCGCGCTTGCATCCACAAACATGTGCATGTTATACTAGGTGTAGAAATCACCTGATGCACTTCGTGCAAAACCAAAGCTGTTGTCTTTATGTCAAAGTAATATTTGTTATCTAGCATGGGTAATTTGTTGCACAGAAATTGGTTATAATTAGTACCTGTTAATTTGTCCAGTAAAGTGTATGGCTCTTTGAATGTGTCACCCACAGTTCACACACCCACACACACACACACACACACACACACACACACACACACACACACACACACACTCTAAAACAAATCTTTTGCTTTGTGTCCATGAGTGTTTGAGGATTTGCCTCTGTCCACTCATGGTAATTGTTGTTGTTGTTGTTGTTGTTGTTGTTGTTGTATCCCACACTGTGTGAGTCCAGCATCCATAAATAAAATTCAGACTGTGATCTGTAGATCTTCAGTGTTCATTCTTCAAACCTATTAGCAAACCTGTAATCTATTAGGGTGTCCCTGTAGCCTGAAAATATGCACAAGTTGTAAGTGGTATGGATAAAGTAACTGCTCAGCAGAATTATCTATCAAGAGTGTGTCCAGTTCTTTGTGCATGTTTTATGATCATCATCTTATTATTGCAAAACTTTCTCTTCCATATCTGGCATGCAAACTGTACAAGGTCTGCTGCTATTTCTTGTCTTCGGTGCAAGTGATACTGTCTCTGCAAGTTACTGGAACAACCTGCTGAACTTTTTCCTAGATGGAGTATGGCACTCACATTGTTGTGTGACACAAACCACAAATGCTTACACAAACCACAAATGCTTCTCAATTAATTCCATTAGTTAATTGTTGCAGAAAGAAGTAGCTGCCATTCTCTGCTTGGAATAATCAGACTTCGTTTCGCCGTTTATGGTGTTCAAACTTCAGGGAGTATCTAACCTCATTTTGATGCTACCACAACCTCAAAATATTACATACACAATGGGTGATGTAGGAGACAGTTGTAAGAGCTTTGTCTGACAATAGTGACACAGTGAGAGGATGAAACATGGAGACACACAAACAGTAAGAAATTAGCATGAAGAAGATGACAGCCCACAATACTGAGTGTTGACCCTTCTCACCAGATGCAAAATGGCCTATATGTCAATAGGTATTTATTTCTAGATATTTATGTTCGTTTTATCCCTCCCCTCCTCACCATACCTCCATAGTCTCGAGCTGTACTATTCTCCTGTAAGACTATGATACACTTTCATAAACAGCTTGTATATTTTATTTCAGTCACTAATGTTTGTTTGACCTATTAATGTAAGCTGAAAATAACTAAAAGGGTCATCACAATACCAGATGTTTTTGAGAAATGACATAGTTTAAGGACATCATTTTGCTTTTCCTTCCCCTTCAAAATATAGTGGCCTTCAAGCATGGATGGGACACATACTATGTTTGTAGCATGAACTCCAAAGCCTGATATAAAAAATTCATGGTTTTTTAAATGTGTGCGTCCACATGCTTGTGGAAATATGTCAGGAAGTGCCATATGAAGCTGTCCTCTCATGGGATGTGGAAGTGCAGGTGGATGAGGAGCCAGTGATTGCAACTTCATGGAATTCCACATTCCACTACACTGTGAAGTGTGAGATGAAGAACAGGACATGTCAGATTTTTGTCTCGTGGAGAGGAATGTGACCTGTGAGATATGACACCATTTTTACATCATAAACATAACTTAGGAGCTTCCATATTGTATGGAGTTGAACTTCATGCTCGGAAGTTGTTGTTATTGTTGTTGTTGTTGTTGTTGTTCTTCTTCTTCTTCTTCTTCTTCTTCATTTTAATATTATTATCATTATAGAGTATGTGACGTTAATACAAGCTGTTTCAAAGTATCTGTAAATTGGGGCTCTTTTGAAAATGCTTCATTTTAGGTACAATTTGTTACAAGAAAGTGACAGGAAGCTACATATCTGTAGTTAAAGGCTTCCTGTACTTGTTGTTAGCATTATGACTTTTGTGCTACAAAAGTATACTGCTTCAGTGGTGTGGCACAGTGAAGATGTATGAAAAGTGCATTGTTTGGCCCTATTAGGTGAAGTTAAATATCAAATAATGCCTTTCCAAGTTCCAGACAGGCACAATTAAAAGATGTTTACATAAAGCTTTCAGCTGCAGCCTTCATCAGTACAACACACACACACACACACACACACACACACACACACACACACACACACCAAGCAAGCACATCTCACACCTCTAATTCCAGCATCTTGGGCCAGAATGCACCAATCACATGGGATGCAAGCAACAATCTGAAGGGGGCTAGGAAGGGGAAGGGATGGTAGTGTACAGTTGGGGAGAGAGACGAATGCTGTCTGGTGGAGTGTGCAGGGACTGGACTGCCAATAGGCTCAGCGTCAGGAGACTATGGGGCACGGGGGTGGGGGAAAAAAAAAAAAGAGGAGTGGGGAAAGACAGTGGATGTATTGGCAGAGGGCTGTAAATAAACAGGGTGGGAGGTGAGAATGGGGAGCAGATGTCAGGGTGGGGGGGGGGGGGGGACACTGTTGGGTGGAGATTTTAGGTACAGTATGTTAGTGTAGGTTGAGGCTGTGATAATTATGAGAGCAGAGAATGTGTTGTAAGGATTACTCCCATCTGCGCAGTTCAATAAAGCTGATGGTGAGGAAAGAATTCAGATGGCTCAGGTAGTGAAGCAGCCATTGAAATTAAGTATGTTGTACCACAGGGTAGTCTAATTTGGTCTTGGCTACACTTTGGTGGTGGCCATTCATCCTGATACAAAGCTGGTTGGTAGTCATACCAATAACAAAAGCTGTGCAATAATTGCAGCAGAGCTGGTCAACGATGGGGCTGCTTTCGCAGGTGGGGTAGGATAAACCTATTACAGGAGTGGAATAGGAAGTGCTGTTTGTTTGGTTTGGGCAGGTTTTGCACCTTGTTCTTCCACAGAGATATGATCCTTGTGGCAAGGGGTTGGGATTGGGAGTGTAATAGGGATGGACTAGGATGTTATGGAGGTGGGTTGACAATGGAACACCACTTGAGGAGGGGTGCGAAGTATCTTGGGTAGGATGTCCCACATTTCAGGGCACAATGACAGGCAAGCCTTGGCAAACCATATGATTCAGTTGTTCCAGTCCCGGGTGGTACAGGGTAATGGTAGGGGACATTCCTTTGTGGCCAGTTCTTGGGGCTGGTGGGAGGGTTGGGAGGGTGAGGGGCATTGGCTTAGGATATCTGTTTGTGGCTAGGTCTGGGGTATCGTCCCTGTCCAGGGGATAGTACCTGTCTCTGTGAAGGCCTTGGTAAGACTCTCAGCAGACTGAGCAAGGGAGTTTTTGTTATGCAGATATGCAATCCCTGGTGACCAGGCTGTACGGGAGAGATTTCTTGGTTTGAAAGGGATGACAACTGTCAAAATGCGGGTACTGGTGGTGGTTGGTAGGTTTAATGTGGACAGAGGTGCTGATGGAGCCATCAGAGAAGAGGTGGTCAACACTCTGGGTGGAGGAGGACCATGTGATGAAGATGGGAAAGATGATGTTGAAGTGGTGAAAGAATGAAGGTAGTGTATCTTGGCCCTGAGTTCAGATCATGAAGATATCACCAGTGAACCAGAGCCAGACTAGGGGTTTGGTGTTTTGGGGTGCTAGGAAGGTCTGCTCCAGATGCCCAAGAAAAAGGTAGGCATAGGAAGGTGCCATGCTGGGGCCTGTGGCTGTGCTGCAGATTTGTTTATGTACCTTCTCTGCAAATCAGAAGTAGTTGTGGGTTAGGATAAAGTTAGTAAGGTGTATGAGGAATGAGGTAGTGGGTTTGGGGTCTGAGGGGCTTTGGGAAATGCAAATGCAATGTTTAATAGTGGTAATACCATGATGTATAAGGTTGTTATGAGTAGGGAACCATGAGGTTAAAGGGTGGGGATGGTGGAGAGTTGGTGAAGAACGTGGTTTGTGTCTTTGACATGGTATGCTAGGTTACGGGCAATTGGTAGGAGGTGTTGGCCAATGAGGGCTGAAAGTCTTTCAGTGGGGGCAAAGTAACCAGCCACAAAGGGGTGTTCAGGATTGTTGGGTTTATAGGGGAGCATGTAGAACGTGGATTACAGGGTGTCATAGGGGTGAGGAGGGAAATTAATTCAGGGGAGGTGTTCTTGTAGGGCCTAAGGCTTTAAGGAGGGATTGGAGTTTGTGTTGGACTACTGGCATGGTGGTGAAGGTTGTGGCCAAAAGCCTGTAAATATCTTTTAACAGCGCCACTCTGCAACTTGATGTGTCTTCTTTACGGTAAGTAGCAATCTGTCTTTTCCTACATTGTTGATATTCCTTCCTGGAGTTTCCATTGTTTGGAACAGTGACTTTAGTTGATACAGTCTTTACACAGTGTATACTATATATGGAGGTCTGGCTGTCACATTGAAGCCATGGTGTAGTTTGTAGCATGACGACATGTGAGAAAGAAAGGTAGCAGGTGCATGTCCTCCACCTTCCAGACTTTTAGGAAAATATTATAGTTCTTTCTTACTAATTTAACAGATGTATTATTTGTTGCATAGGCCAATGATTGGAATCTTAAACGTGGCAGACAGTATATGTTAGAAAGTAAATGCAAGCTACAGACTGGAAGGTTTTCCTGTTATGAAACTTCATGTAAAATATATGTACTTAGTCCCTATTTTTTATGGATTGCTTCACATTTTTATTTTGCCAGTAAATATCATTTTTGGTGATGATGAGCAACTCCAAAAGAATCTCCTTTCCCATACAAACAAAATTGCGAAACTAATCTAAATCTTGATATCTGTGTGGTGACATACATTACTTCAGAGTGCTGGTAGTGAAAGCAACATTGAGAGCATGGATATTATTCCTCCAATAGCTGACATTAGACACTGTACATTAACTATATTCAATGTAAAACCAAAAAAGGGATGAAAATTTGATAGAGTTAATGAACAACTTATATAGTATGTCTCTCAGATGATTGCACAGCATTAAGTAGCGTTCCTCCACTGGCAATTCACTGCTCAGGTCATCAAGAAACCCAGAATTTTCTTCGTGATTTTCTCAGCATTCATAATAGAGTGCGTGTATTTTTGTAAGGAAACTCTGATTTACATGGCAGATGGACCCAGGAACTCCTGTTGAAGCGCACTGTGGTCACAAGTTGCAATGACGAGTATGTTCCATGAGATGCTGCAGATCATTTCAGAATGTGCAGCAACCACAACTTGCACCACATTTGGTGTGCTTTGCAATGAGGGACACATCCCATATGAGGGACACTCAGCACAGCATTCCTTGAACACCCAACAAGTCTTGCAGTTTTCGAAGTGCTCATGCCGAGCCTCCATTCCATCACAATCTGCCCTCAATCAAACTCAGATTGTGCACCTTCCCCATTGTACACACAGACAGCAAGCTTACTGATACTACATGCACTGTGTGTCTGTCTAATTAGCAGTCATTCCTCGCCAGTTGACACTGCTATCAACTGGATGGGTTTATATTGGTAGTAGGTCTATGGTCATAATGTTCTGGCTGATCAACGTACAATAGATTGTGGTATTTGCAGAATACCCCTTGCCTGATCCCATTCTTACATTCACTGCCTCGTAGTGACATGTGAATTTAATACCTTCCTGCATACTTCCAAAATGATACTCTGAAAGTTTATGACATTCACCATTTTTTCTAGTGTCACATATATTCTGAAAGTGAATAGCTTTGCAAGCAAGTTCCCTGATCACTGCAACAGCAGAGTACAGACTTATGGGCCTCATTCTCACAGGTAAATCCACAAAATGTACCCAAGTTGCATACATTTGATACAGTAGGGTATGTCTTTGAAAGACCTCTTCTCCTGGTGATGAGACAGGGGTTTGCAGTACTGTTATCTTGTTACTATTTAATCTAGTACCACTTGTGTTATGTTACTGAAGTTCTCTCCAAAGACTGTTTGCAGTGCCAAAATAGTATGTAGTTTCATTAAAAACAAGTACAATTGGAATGTTGCCTTTAAAAAATGGTAAAGTGAAGCAGCTCCCTTATACCTACAAGGTCAATGCATCCCATGTGATCAACAGATAGATAGATATGCTTTTTTTCCATAACCCAAATAATTCAGGAGATAGTTGAAGTGCTGATTCACTGACAGGCGCGTGCACGTGCACACACACACACACACACACACACACACACACACACACACACACACACACACACACAAAATGCAAACAATGAAATATGGAAAAGATGAAATACGTCGGAATTTGCAGAACTCCACACAATAACTACAGATCAACTGGGTGTGAGGGGTATGTCGGGTAGGGCGAGTAGAGGGAGAAAACAGCTTGGGGGGCGGGGGGTTAGGGAAGAATGGCTAACTGCTTGTAAGGAGGCAGCAGCCATGTGGCATAGAAATGGGCGAGGGAGAAGCACATATTTGAATGCCTGTTGATGACTCAACACTTCTTGTATCTGTTGAGTAGCTTCTTTAACTCCTAAATTATTTACATTCTGCCAGAAGTTTTCTTACCGCTGTTTTTACTATAGATCAGTATTGAGGAGAGCCTCAGAGATCTAGATGTTCTAATTATGCAACACTTTTTTGTCAAAAGTGCAACTAATTGTGTTCTCTCATTCACTATAAAACAACAGCACCTGTGAACTTATCACCAGTAATGTAATACCTCATGAACTTGGAACTTTGCTTCCTTGTAATTAGTGAGTTGGCCAGTATCTGTCAGTGGTTGTTGTGGGTAAGTGTTAGTAATAAAACCACTTAACGATTGGTTTTAAGTTTCTCTGTTAGTGGCCCCTTGGTGGTATTCCCATTTATGCCACCTTATGCTTTCTAGTTTCCACACCTGTAAATCTGACAAAAATTTGCTCTCTCCCTCCCTTCCTCCCCCCTCCTTGTCCAAAAAGATTCATGGCTGATAGCTACATATGTAAACAAAGTATTTGCTGATAAATGCAGAGCAGTCATGCAAAATCAATGCTTTAGAAAAGTTGTGGATTTTTTATGTATTCTGCAGCCATTTTGAGTGTAAATTGTGTTGCATTATATTCAGATTTTAATATTGCACAAACAGACTGGCATTAATAACAGTAGTTTGTGCAACATCCACTGATAATGTTTACATCATCTTGATAAGCATTCCTTTACATGTTCTTTCTGTTGAGATGTATGGCACATGTAAAGTATATATTCATTGATTTAATATATAACCATTTGTGATAGTGATATGTTTCATACAATTATATTGGTGCAATGCAATGCAATGCAATGAAATAACTGATATGAACATTCAAATTCATAATCACTAGTATAGGCACAAAAAAAAGTACCTCATTGTCTGCAGAAGATTGAGATTGTTAGTTAATGAATCTTATGCCACTGATGCAAAGTTGTATAATTATGTACCAAATTAACTGAAAAATATTGATTTGAGAAACTTATAAAAGACAGCTTGAATATCTGGTTATCCAGAAATTCTCTCCTAGCTTTCAGTTGATGTGAACGGAAAGTTAAGTAATGATGTTGCCTTATCCATAAATGTAGTGATAAATAGTATAATAAAATAAAATAAACTTTTTGTGCCTTGGGTCTGGTATACTTTTTATGAACTGAGATCTTGTGTTTCAACACCATATAAATGATTTAAGAGTGTGATTAACAAATGTATATAGGGTGTTACAAAAAGGTATGGCCAAACTTTCAGGAAACATTCCTCACACACAAGGAAAGAAAATATGTTATGTGGACATGTGTCCGGAAACGGTTACTTTCCATGTTAGAGTTCATTTTATTACTTACAGAACGTACCAGCATGACTTCAAACACTTTGTTACAGGAAATGTTCAAAATGCCCTCCGTTAGCGAGAATACATGCATCCACCCTCCGTCGCATGGAATACCTGATGCGGTGATGCAGCCCTGGAGAATGGCGTATTGTATCACAGCTGTCCACAATACGAGCCGAAGTGTCTCTACATTTGGTACCGGGTTTACGTAGACAAGAGCTTTCAGTTGTCCCCGTAAATGAAAGTCAAGAGGGTTGAGGTCAGGAGAGCGTGGAAGCCATGGAATTGGTCCGCCTGTACCAATCCATCGGTCACCGAATCTGTTGTTGAGAAGCGTACGAACACTTCGACTTAAATGTGCAGGAGCTCCATCGTGCATGAACCACATGTTGTGTCGTACTTGTAAAGGCACATGTTCTAGCAGCACAGGTAGAGTATCCCGTATGAAATCATGGTAACGTGCTCCATTGAACGTAGGTGGAAGAACATGGGGCCCAATCAAGACATCACCAACAATGCCTGCCCAAACGCTCACAGAAAATCTGTGTTGACGTCTTGATTGCACAACTGCGTGCGGATTCTCGTCAGCCCACACAAGTTGATGGTGAAAATTTACAATTTGATCACGTTGGAATGAAGCCTCATCCGTAAAGAGAACATTTGCACTGAAATAAGGATTGACACATTGTTGGATGAACCATTCGCAGAAGTGTACCCGTGGAGGCCAATCAGCTGCTGATAGTGCCTGCACATGCTGTACACGGTACGGAAACAACTGGTTCTCCCGTAGCACTTTCCATACAGTGACGTGGTCAACGTTACCTTGTACAGCACCAACTTCTCTGACGCTGGCATTAGGGTTATCGTCAACTGCACGAAGAATTGCCTCGTCCATTGCAGGTGTCCTCATCGTTCTAGGTCTTCCCCAGTCGTGAGTCATAGGCTGGAATGTTCCGTGCTCCCTAAGACGCCAATCAATTGCTCCGAACGTCTTCCTCTCGGGACACCTTTGTTCTGGAAATCTGTCTCGATACAAACATACTACGCCACGGCTATTGCCCCGTGCTAATCCATACATCAAATGGGCATCTGCCAACTCTGCATTTGTAAATATTGCACTGACTGCAAAACCACGTTCGTGATGAACACTAACCTGTTGATGCTACGTACTGATGTGCTTGATGCTAGTACTGTAGAGCAATGAGTCGCATGTCAAAACAAGCACCGAAGTCAACATTGGGCCAACTGGTGGTGAATCAAGGAAGTACAGTACATACTGACGAAACTAAAATGAGCTCTAACATGGAAATTAAGTGTTTCTGGACACATGTCCACATAACATCTTATCTTTATTTGTTTGTGAGGAATGTTACCTGAAATTTTGGCCGCACCTTTTTGTAACACCCTGTATAAACTTTAATGTACATGTTACAAGCTCAGACTATAAGCAAGAAATGCAGCACCCAATAAATGATTGCGTAATTATCTATTTAATTATAGTGAACTTCAACCAGTTTTTGAGATGGGGTATGTTATTGGTATTGCTTTGTGAGCAAACAATGAAGTGCTGATAGTTCATTGCACTAGCCTCAGTTGTTTTTTTTTCCCATGCATCCTGGAAAACAAGTCACTGAAGGGGAGCGAATAATGTTTTCCCGCTCGTGTAGCACTTATTGTTCTACCCTGAATTTTTCCCCTTTCAATCAAATGCGTTTGTAGAATCTTTGTGTGATTGTCGTAATCAGCTTTCTGGAGTAAACATGCTGCTGAATATGCTGTGAAAGCTGTTGTTTTGGTGGAAGATGGCCACAGCATGCATTACCTACCACGATTTCCAGGGCTATATGGAAGTACAGGGAATCTGGAGGCTTTGCGAGAAGACCAGGCCTGAGAAGAGCAACATCAGAGAGAGATGACCACTTCTTACAATTTCAAGTTCTCCACAACTGTCACATCCCTGCTGTTGAAGCACAAAATTGACTCCACAGGTTTGAGTGGTCAATGTTACTGAGAGAAACATTTGAAGAAGACTGGAAGAAGCCAATCTTCAGTACAGAAGACGTTCTTCAGGTCTGGAACTCACCTGATAGCACTGCACAGTTCGACTATGTTTCCCAAGGGAACATCTTGGCTGAACAGTACAACAATCGGATTAAGTGTTGTTCACTGATGAGTTGTGATTTGGGCTCTGATCACATGACAGAAAAGAGTGAGTCTGGAGATGGCCAGGAGAAAAGTATTTCCCTTGCTCATTCTCATCCATGCCTTTGTAAGGTTGGTTCTGTGATGGTGTGGGCAGTAATCTATACAGCTGCAAGGACATATTTGGTTTTTGTGGAGCATAGGAGCTCTAGCACACATCAGTATGAAGAGGAAATCCTTCTGTAGTATGTTGTGCCTTTTGTTCCACTTAGTGGTGACGATTTTACATTAAAGCATGACAATGCATGCCCACATGTTGTGAGAATTGTGCAAGAGTTCTAGATGAAACATGGATTCATGCTTTGGGTTGGCCTGTTCTAAGCCCTGTTTTGAATCCTATTGGACACATTTGGGACCGGTTGGGGAGAAGAGCCCAGAGATTCTACATGACCTACAGAACGCCCTTCTCGAGGAAGGGCATATGATTCATCAACAAGACATTACCACATTAATCAGAAGCATGCCTGAAAAGTTGAATGCCATCAGTGGTGCAAGAGGTGGCAATACATGCCTTTGAAGATGTGAACAGAGGTCTCAGAGATCATTTCAGAGGTCTGTCAAGTGAATAACATTGAAACAGACGTATATTACCTTTATGAGCTTATTCAAAATTTTCATGAAGTGTGCATCTCTGGATTGATTTATTAAATCTGTTTCTTAAATTTGTTTCTTTTTTCATTATTGGACACTACAATATTCTATAATTGTCGTAATCAGCTTTCTGGAGTAAACATGCTGCTGAATAAGCTGTGAAAGCTGTTGCTTTGGTGGAAGATGGCCACAGCATGCATTACATTGTAGAAGTGTTGAGGACTACACCTACCATGATTTCCAGAGCTATATGGAGGTACAGGGAATCTGCAGGCTATGCAAGGAGACCAGGCCCGAGAAGATCACCATCGGAGAGAGATGACCACTTCTTACAATTACAGTGTCTCAAAAGTGTCATAAATTAAAAAAATATTCAGTTTCAGTAAGAAATTGAAGTGTTGAGTTTTTCATGCTGGCCAGTGTATATATAACATGATGACTGAATCTTTGAAGGAATATGATGTATGTTTAATGTCAGGAGTCTTGTTAGTCATCAAAACTGTCTTTTTGTAATGAGTTCGTAAGAGCAAATGACAGTCATGATAGCAGGAAATGCACAGGAAATAACTAATTAATATGTTAATAAAGGAAGGAATAAAGGTAACAAACAGCTTGCTGTGTAGTTGTGGCATTGAGTCACCTACAGGCACATAAACAAGAGTGAGACTGATGACAAACTTTGTTATGAATCCTCCTTCATAGCTATCCAAACACATGTACACTCACTACCAATTATTTATCTGTAATATAGTTGCGTGTGCGTGTAGAGAAATTTGTCTGGAAGTTTAGCATTGTTCTCAGTCTCATTTGTGTTTCTGTCACTGGCTTAATGCCTCAACAGTACTGTGAGTTGTTACCTTTTCTCTTTCCATTATTTATATCCCAGCAAGTAATTTCCATTAACTAGGAAGAGAAAAAGTTCACAAAAATGGTAACTTGAAAAAAAGAAACCTCTAAAATAATTGTTTTTAGCAAAATAATGTGAATTTGTCAATTTTTTATATACATCATGAAATTTGTAATTTTTCAAAAAAAAATAAATAAATAAATAAATAAAATAAAATAAAATAAATGTGAGGATGACAGTCTTTTGATATTAATAACTGTTAGTTATGTACTGTTAAAATTACATCTAGACTTCTGATCTCAAGGCTGAGGTTCATGTATGGTCTTAAAATGGTAGTTCATTTCATGTGTAATTGTCTTTGATCTGATGACAAAAATAGCTCAAAAGTTAGCAAAAAAAAAACAGCACCTCATTTGGAAAAAACAACCCTGAAATTTATGACGACGATGGAATCTGAAAAAATAAAACACATATTTGTAAAAGATATAACACTGAATTTGTCGAGACCTGATGCCGAATTTGGGAAAAGACCAGTGCTGTTTGCCAAATTCGGCAATGGCAAAACAAATGAATTATTGGCAAATAAAACCAACACAATATTGGCAAAAAAGTTATATTGGCAAAAAACCAACAACATATTGGGGAAAAAAGACCAGTGTATTATTGGGAAAAGAATTTGCAATATTTGGCAAACAAACCAACACGATATTTGGTGAAATGAACCAATATGGCATTTGGCAAAATAAACCCATTCAGTGTTTTGCTAACAAACCATGCTATATTTGACAGATGAAGCCAATGCCATATTTGGCAGAAGTGGCCAATGCCATATTTGGCAAAAAAAATCCAATGCCACGTTTGGCAGAAGATAAAACTATGTTTTTGTGTTACTACCATTGACATGTTAAACATTTCATTGTTTTTTGTTTTAGCAGTTGGGTACAAATTGGAAACTACAATGTGTCATCTGGAATAGATGACGATCAAGGAGAACCACTTTCACTCCAGGCTGTGCCACAGTTCTACAGGTCTCTGTTCCCTGAATGTCATGCAGGAATATTTGATCCACAGTATGATGACTTTTTCCTACCGGATATAGCAGCTATTAATCCTGCACTCGAACTGTGCCGTGCTCTGTTGAGGATTACTTTGCTAGAAGGAGCTGCAGGAGATGGACCTAGCAGGATGGATACAACTGCTGGTTAGTTCTTTATATTTTATTATCTCTTGCATGTAATAAATTAATGTGTGGTAAATTCCATAACTACATAAAATGTTTGTTACACAGAGAGCTGATGAAGGGTTCAATAGTTTGCTTTGTTGTTGTTGTTGTTGTTGTACATAACAAATCTTAATATTATAGAACACCAGTCCAGAATTATTGCTTTGTTTTGGGGAAGGGAAGAGGAAAGGGAAAAGGGGGGGGGGGGGGGGGGCGATTTTCACACAGTACATTTCACACAAAAACAGACTTTTGTTATCCTGTATTCAGGTAAAATCAAACAATAACTTCTGAAGAGCTCAGTATATATTGGTTTTATATCACTACACTGCAGTTAATGGCCCCTCTTTATCCAAGTGTATTTGTTTTCATAGATCAGCTGCTACGATGATTGCCCAAAAATGTAAATTGCCAAGTACCCTGCATGTCTTGGAATTAACATGCTACAGGCTACATTGCTGAGACTTGTGCTGGCTCTGCAGAAGCATGGAGGGGTAGTCTTTAGGATTTGTTTTGAAATAAAAGAAAAAGACCAATTTGCTTTGGAAATTTTAAAGCTCATCTTTAATTATACACATGCACACTAGAAAAAAGATAATTGAAAAGAGACTCATAAAGGAGAAACTTGATATTAACAAAGAAATTATGATTCCAAAATTGTTCTATGAATACCCATTGTGGAAAAAGTAATCAGTATTGCATTGGATGCCTGTGAAAACTGCTGTGAAATAAATGAAAGTGTGAAAGGTAGGTATAAATATCCCTCTAAAAGATGAACAGTAGGACAAAATTCACAAACAGTTATTCACTGGATAGTTAGAAATATAAAGACTGGGCATTAGTAGATTAGATTAGATTAGATTAGATTAGATTAATACTTGTTCCATAGATCATGAATACGACACTTCGTAATGATGTGGAACGTGTCAGGTTAATGAAAGATGTCTGTACAAGAAATTACATTACACAAATTATTGCATGACACTAATGATTAAGTTTTTTTTTTTTTTTTTTTTTTTTTTTTTTTTTTTTTTTTTTATACTTACTTTATATCTAAAAATTCAGCCAATGAGTAGAAGGAGTTGTCATCTAGAAATTCTTTTAATTTATTTTTAAATGTTAGTTGGCTATCTGTCAGGCTTTTGATGCTGTTTGGTAGGTGCCCAAAGACTTTTGTGGCAGCATAATTTACCCCTTTCTGTGCCAAAGTCAGATTTAACCCTGCATAGTGAAGATCATCCTTTCTCCTGGTGTTATAGGTATGCACACTGCTATTACTTTTGAATTGGCTTGGATTATTATCAACAAATTTCATAAGGGAATATATATACTGTGAGGTTACTGTGAGGATCCCTAGATCCTTAAATAGATGTCTGCAGGATGACCGTGGGTGGGCTCCAGCAATTATTCTGATTACACGTTTTTGTGCAATGAATACTTTTCTACTCAACGATGAATTACCCCAGAATATGATGCCATACGAAAGCAGTGAATGAAAGTAGGCATAGTAAGCTAATTTACTGAGATTTTTATCACCAAAATTTGCAATAACCCTAATAGCATACGTAGCTGAACTCAGACGTTTCAGCAGACCATCAATGTGTTGCTTCCAGTTTAACCTCTCATCAATGGACACACCTAAAAATTTTGAAAATTCTACCTTAGCTACAGACTTCTGTTCAAATTCTATATTTATTACTGGAGTTGCGCCATTTACTGTACGGAACTGTATATACTGTGTTTTATCAAAATTTAAAGAGAGTCCGCTTGCTGAGAACCACTTAATAATTTTGTGAAAAACATCATTTACAATTACATCACTTAGTTCTTGGTTTTTGGATGTTATTACTATACTTGTATCATCAGCAAAAAGAACTAACTTTGCATCTTCATCAATGTGGAATGGTAAGTCATTAATGTATATCAAGAACAGTAAAGGACCTATGACCGAACCCTGTGGGACCCCGTGCTTGATAGCACCCCAGTTTGAGGAATCAGTTGTTTTAACATTACACGAACCACTTATTTCAACTTTCTGCATTCTTCCAGTTAAGTATGAATTAAACCATTTGTGCACTGCCCCACTCAAACCATAATGATTTAGCTTATCTAAAAGAATTCCATGATTTACACAATCAAAGGCCTTTGAGAGATCACAAAAAATACCAATGGGTGATGTCCGGTTATTCAGAGCATTTAATATTTGATCAGTGAAAGCATATATAGCATTTTCTGTTGAAAAGCCTTTCTGAAAACCAAACTGACATTTTGTTAGTACTTTATTTTTACAAATATGGGAGGCTACTCTTGAATACATTACTTTCTCAAAAATTTTTGATAGAGCTGTCAGAAGAGAGATTGGGCGGTAGTTGTTGACATCCGACATATCCCCCTTTTTATGCAATGGTTTTACAATGGCATATTTCAGTCTATCAGGGAAAACACCCTGCTCCAAAGAGCTATTACATACGTGGCTGAGAATTCTACTTATCTGTGGGGAACAAGCTTTAAGTACTTTGCTGGAAATGCCATCAATTCCGTAAGAGCTTTTACTTTTCAGTGAGTTTATTATTTTACTGATTTCAGAGGGAGAGGTTGGTGGAATTACAGCTGTTTCAAACTGTGCAGGTATGGCCTCTTCTATTAATAGCCTTGCCTCTTCTAGTGAAGATCTAGATCCTATTTTCTCCACAACATTTAAAAAATGATTATTCAAAATATTTTCAATTTCTGATTGTTTGTTAGTGCACTTGTCATTCAATTTTATTGCACTAAAGTCTTCCTGTGCTCTTGGTTGCCCTGTTTCCCTTTCAATAATATTCCAAATTGCTTTAATTTTATTATCAGAGTTACTGATCTCAGACATGATACACATGCTTCTGGACTTTTTAATAACTTTTCTTAGTACCGCACAATAGTTTTTATAATATTGAACAATTTCGGGGTCAGTACTCCATCTTGCTGTTAGATACAGTTCTCTTTTGCGGTTGCAAGATATTCTTATTCCTTTAGTTAGCCAAGGTTTTTTATATGTTTTCTTGGAATTATGTTTAACTATTTTCTTGGGAAAACAATTTTCAAATACCCTTAAAAATGTATTGTGAAATAAGTTATATTTCAAGTTTGCATCGGGTTCCTTATACACTTCATCCCAGTCTAGCTGCTGTAGGCTTTCCCTAAAGTTTGCAATATTTATATTGTTAATTGAACGCACTGCTTTGAAAGTCTGATTTATTATACTGCATGGAGCTATGTCATGTACTGTAACAAGCTGTGCACTATGATCTGAAAGACCATTCTCAACAGGATAAGCATTTATGTCCCTAAACTTATCTTGGTCTATAAAAAAGTTATCTATCAATGTACTGCTGTTCTTTGTTATCCGAGTAGGAAAATCAATGACGGAGCTCAAATTGAAAGAACTGAGTAATACTAAAAGGTCATTCTTCCTATTACACTCTTTCAGGGAATCAACATTGAAATCCCCACAAATGATAATTTGCTTCCCCCTGTCTGACAGATAGCACAACAAAGCATCCAAGTTTTCCAGAAATAGCTGGAAATTCCCTGAGGGGGACCTATACACTGTTACAATTATGAAAGTGCCATCCTTTAGTTTAAGTTCAGTGGCACATGCTTCCATATGTTGCTCTACACAAAATTTTTTAGTTTCTAAATTTTTTGCACTGTGGAAGCTTTTGACATATATGGCAACTCCTCCTCTCATCATATTATCTCTACTTACATGTGCAGCTAATTTGTACCCATTGATGCTAACCTTTTGCATATCAGTGACAATGTGATGCTCAGACAGGCATAGTATATCTATTACATTCTTGGTTTCTATATCTTCTAAACAAAGCAGAAGCTCATCAATTTTATTCTTCAAGCCCCCAATATTTTGATGAAATATACTAACATTATTTTTCACTTTACTTTTGTGAGTATCTTGAACTTTTTTAACATCTTTAGTACTTGCCTGGCTGAGTTTCCCACTGGACACTGATCTTACACTAAAAAAGAGTTTCCACCATGAGATGTAGTTCCTCCCCCCTTTAAATTTCCTGCTATCAGCCCAGCCAGTTTACCCTTCCCTTTCCTGTTGAGGTGTAGGCCATGTCTAGTATAGTCCCACCTACAGAGTGAATCAACAGGAACCACACCAATGTGTGACCCTGCGCCAGATCCAAGTAGCCGTTCCAACTCCAAATTAACTCTCCTGACAGAAGAGGTCAAATGAGGTCGGTCGTGGCGCTCCAGAACCGACACAAACCCAACACTGGTATGATTCGATGCCGATGCAATCTTTGCCAGGTCACACTTTATGCTGTACCCCGGATCTCTGTCAATACTGTTGCCCGGCCCACCCACAATAACCACGGTGTCTTCCTTAGTAAAACCTTTACATAGTGAACCTAAATCCTCTGTAACCTGCCCAAGTTCAGCACTAGGTTTGAAAAAACTTGTGACCTGGTAATCCAACCCTAATTCATCCTGCAGAAGTTGGCCCACACCCCTAGCATGCGAACTACCTAGCAACAAGACTTTCTTTCTCTTTGCAGACTTCCCTACATTCTTAATCAATTTGCTGCTGAAAGCTTGTTGAGCCCTGTGTACATCTACTTCTGTGAGAGGCTCATCAGTTTCTGACTGAGGCAACAGGTCAAACCTATTTTGTACATTAATAACAAAGCGGTCAGAAGAATTTCTTGGCCTGTTCCTCATGCCTGTTGCCACTTCCCACCCCTGTTTACCCTTCTCCCCCCTTAACCTGCCCAGTTCTCGCCTAGCCTCATCTAACTCAGCCTGAAGGGCAGCAATTTTCCCCTCCTGTTCCACAATCTTCCTATCTCTACTGCATAGCCTACAGAACCACTGATGAGTCTCGCTCATTTTCCCAATTCCCACGCCACTACAGTCGCCCCAATGAAAAAAGTTACTACATCCATCACACCAGACCCCGGAGCTAACGATCCTACGGCACGTCAGGCACTTTACACTCATGGTACAAATCTACTTTAGTGACAGAAAGACAATTAAGTTACCGGAAAACAATGAAAATACGTGTACGAAAAATTAGGCCTACTCGCGACTATGTAAACAGTGGTTCAGAAGTTTTTTACTGGAAATTACTTAAGAGATGACGATACTCTACAGATATAAAGGGGCAGCAAACGTATTTAGCACACTAAACTATCAGTAAATGCACTTAAGATTGCGGTATGAAGTTTAATCTGAAAACTCAAAAGTTCGGCCTGGCCGCGATATGTAAACAAAATGAACTTTACGTGATTACTGTGAAAATACGCGAGTAAGACAAAAACCTTTAATGGTATGCTTGCAGAGCACTATAATTAACGTAATAAATTAGTTTAAAGTGTTAAAAAACAGTTTATTACTACTTAAATTACTTATCTTGTACAAGAGCTGTGACTCAGACGTCCGTGTAGCAGGCGCAGGGCTACCAACCTGAGTAGAGTTTATTAAGAGTAACAACTTGTTTGCCTGTAACTCATTCTTCTGTAAAAAAAGAAAAATTGGTGAGAACCATAGGGAACCAAAAATAAATTTGTCTGTTTTCTCTAATAATGAAATTATACTGAAAGAGATTGCCCTGAATTACTTTTGAATTTCCAGAAATTGTAAACTCCTAAGGTTCATGGTGAAGTAGCTGGAAAGCAAGAAAGAAGTTGACTTATGAGAAAGGAATTCAGAAGTGCGAGTTATGAGAACTTCATTAAGAACTGAAAGGTTTAACAGAGTAAACTAAGCAACAAATTCAGTATATTAGAAAATGATGATTATTCATACATAGATGAAAGCAGCAATTATTTTACAAAGAAACTTACACAAACAGCAAAAGATGTTATAGGTATGAAGAATTAAAAGAAAATCTCAAACTGAATGAGGAAATTATTAAGGGGGAGATGAAAGATTCATGCAAATGGTAATAGGAGCATGGTAGAATATACCGAATCAAATTAAAACTCTTTCTAAATGTTCTTCAAATGATGTGAGAAGGTAGGATGAAAATTTAGTAAGAGAGATAATTGAAACAATTGTAGTCTATAAAAACACAAGCGTAAACTTTATTGGGTAGGCATCACATAATACCAGTTAAGCTGCCAGATGGCATCTAACTGCACCAGAGAAAAAACTATACATGTGAAGATTTTCTTCTGCACTCATATAGTTCAAGTGATGAATAAATTCTACAAGCATGTGAAGATTTCTTTCAGCATTTACGTAATTCAAGAGATGAATAGCAATAATGGCTTTCAGAGCTAGTGGCTTCTTTTTCAGGCAGAAGGGTTGAAGGGGTGAAGGAAAATGACTGGAGAGATCTAGGAAGAGGGGTTATATTTTGGAAAAGTAACCCAGAACTGCATGTCACGGGAGACTTACTGGATGGGATGGTCTTCTCATCCTGTCTAGTAAGTCTCCTCTGACCCACAGTTCTGGGTGACTTTGCTGAATTTTACCCTTTTTTTCTATATCTCTCAAGTCCTTTTCCTTCACCTCTCTTCCTTCCTCTTCAACACTTGTGGCCAAGGAAAGGAGCCACTGGCTCCAAAAGCTTACATAATTGTAACCTTCTTTTAAAATTTTTTTATTGATGACAACAGTGCTTTACACAGCCAGATACATTCAATATGTGACCCCTGGCTGCTAAATTTATGAAGATACTCGTATTTGTCGAATGAAACATGTCAATAAAGCAAAGTTATATCCAACTTGTGGCTGCTCTGTGAGCTTAATTTCTAATGGTTACTGTTCCCTCTGCAGGTGATGCCTCCACTTGATAACAGAGACAGTTGAGAATAAAAATAATGACATTCCAGGAGCAATGCTAGATGAGATGTACACATTTAAAGTATAAAGAACAAATGATGCCAAAAGATCATGGTGTTTCAGTAGAAAAGATTAAACCTGAAGTAAAAGAGGGTGGGAAATAAGCTATTTAATCAAATGCATTTTATGGGAAGGATCTTGAAAGAGAAAAAAATATTTAACAAACAGTTATCTTTACCATTTAATGAAAGCTGTAGAAACTGCCCATATATTAGTTTCAAGCTAAATCATGGGAGAATGATGTACACTGTAATATAAAAAATATTCATCCTTTGTGACTCAAAATCTCCAGTTTATTTCATGTGTGTTTATTTCACTAACAGCCCTTTACTTGTGAATGAGAAGTTACTGTTATAAAAATAGTTCTTAAGTATTAGTAAATAAGTGAAACATTTATAAAAAACAATTACAACACAAAAATAGAAGCAAGAAAAGGGAAAACCCAAACACATTTATGATTGTGTATAAGAATGTTAAATGACAAATAAGAAGCAGTGCAATGCAGCTCCATAAGACATAATAACAGTTCCACAGCTCACGAAGTTCAACATCTGAGTTCCATGGTATGCAAAATTAGGAATGTTAAATTGAAGAATTCTGCTTACTATACATTCTTAATTGAAACTCATGAGGGAACTGTTATAAGCTATGTCATTCCTCAAAAGATAGATCTACAGCTAACTGCACAATAGGTTATTGGCATTTTGGGGAGATTCTGCACACTTCATAGTTTCACTGTGCTCACAAACATCTTGTCAGTTACAAAAATGTTCTCACCAAAAAGTATTGCATTATTATTTCTATTCTATTTATATACCATTTTAGCAATATTTTGATAATTTATATTTCAATCTACACTATCTCTTAAATGTAAGTAGTACTTTTATTTTTTGTCATTCAGTTTAAGCTTACTTAGGAAATCTTAAAAGATTGCTAACTGCTAGAAATTTGGTATGGATTCCAGTGCTCCTTCAGTTAGCAAAACATTTGCTGCCTGAAGACACCACCCTTGGCTTGGCTCACCTGCTTCTGGTGCCAGACATAAACAGGGTGAAGGATTGCCTGGACAGCCTACCTGCCACAGCTATTTCGATACAGATAGCTTGCTATTATTGTGCTCTGACTGGTTATTCTGCTGTTTATGGCTCTCAGTCAGAAAAAATGGCTATTGGGGACATGTTCCTGTATAATCCTTCTGAGGTGCGTATCACCAGTTTGTGTGTTTGTATTCAAGTATGCAGACTAGTTCCTTTTTTACCATTATTATATTTTGTTTATTACATAAAACAGTCACATCATGGATCAGAACGCATGTTAAATTGTAGGTTCCCATATAACTTCTTGAATAAGTCTATTTAAATGTCAAGGTACTTCACTATCAGTAAGGTGCACAAACTGATATTTGGTTTGATGGCAGGTTTACCTTGGAAGTTAGTGACTGGATAGAAACTGAGTGACTGAGATGTTAGTTATTTAACAATTGCCGATAAGAAAGTGTCATAATCACTTGACACCAGTAGCTTTTCAATTTCATAAGTTAGTTTGTGGTATGGCAGAGTCACCCCATCATAAATAGAAAAACTAATGAATAAGACAGAAGGAAAGTTGTTACTCACCATATAGCGAACAAACGGAGTCGCGATAGGCACAATAAAAAATTCACACAATCATAGCTTTCGGCCATTAAGGCCTTTGTCAGCAGTAGACACACACACACACACACACACACACACACACACACACACACACACACACACACACACACACAAAAAAGCACAACTTGCACAATCATCTGAGACGTGAATGAGAACATGATTGGTCATGGTCACCTTAACCAGGAAGAACGTTCTAGGTTTGGAGTCAGTCAGGCTTTGGAAAAGGTACTGTTCAGCAACAGCAAGGCCATGGTGTTGGTGATGGTAGTGTAGTGGCTAGGTGACATGAGAAGTGATAATCATAGTGCTGGCTGGTAAAGGAACAGGAACTGTGGATGGGCATTGGGGGAAATGTTTGATGTCTTCATTATAGGATGATAGGTCAGGGTTATGCAGAGGGGGGTGAGGGGGAGAGAGAGAGTGAGGGGGGGGGGGAGAGAGAGAGAGAGAGAGAGAGAGAGAGAGAGAGAGAGAGAGAGAGAGAGAGACTCAGTGGAGAGGTGTATGGACTGACATAAGAATTTGAGGAGGGATTGGAGATATTACTCGTCTTCTGGAAGTTACTGTGCAGGGATTATAGATGGATGTATCGGACAGCTGGCAGAGCCTTCTGCCAGGTATTCCCTGTGGTTCAGAACAAAAATGGTGGTGACTTTTTCAGCAGGTAGGATTATAAGGTCACGGTCAGTTTTTAGGCAGTGAATTTTGGTTATTTCTTGTTGTTCCATCCTGGAAATGAAGAGACTTGCTTGGAATTGACAAGCACGGAGAGTTGCATGAAACAAATGTTTGTCCAGGAACCACATCAAAGGTGTGCAGTATTTGATGTGTGCAATGATGCACAGACAAATAGCTGTTTCAACTCTTATACTAAAATAATGTCATGTGACTAGGGCCTCATGTTGGGTAGACCGTTTGCCTGATGCAAGTCTTTCAGTTTGACGCTACTTCGGCGACTTGTGCGTCGATGGGGATGAAATGATGATGATGAGGACAACACAACACCCAGTCCCTGAGCAGAGAAAATCTCCGACCCAGCCGGGAATTGAATCCGGGCCCTTAGGATTGACATTCTGTCGTGCTGACCACTCAGCTACCGAGGGCGGACGTTTATTAAAATTAATTACACTGTTCTTCTAAAAAAATTATTATTACTTTACTTTTTGATCCAAGTGGGAAGAGAATGGCTTGCTTGGGTGATGACATAGTTGTCAGAGAAGGAGAGGAGTGGGATGTGTGTACTGGCTGCAAGAGATGAGATGTGGACCATGTTTTTAATGAGTAAAGGTAGAGGAGAAAAGGTAGGGTTTTTTTCAGGGGTGGGTGGGGGGGGGGGGCGGCGGCAGCAGCACCATAGGTACCAGTACTCTGTCTCTCACGACTAGTTGTGCCCCTGCATGGAATACTAAAGTAATACCAAGCGGGGTGGCGCAGTGGTTAGCACACTGGTCTCAAATTTGGGAGGACGTTGGTTCAATCTCATCTCCGGCCATCCTGAGTTAGGTTTTCCGTGATTTCCTTGAATTGTTTCAGCAAATGCCTGGATGGTTCCTTTGAAAGGGAAGCTTGTGCTCCATCTCTAATGACCTCGTTATTGATGGGACGTTAGACACTAATCTCCTCCTCCTCCTCTTCCTCTTTACTGAAGTAATACCTAAAGTTGGATCATTGTAACATTAGGTGAAAAACCTCCACAATGGTTCATTTGATATTTGTAAAGTACAAACCAGGAGGTTATTCACCAAAGATTTTCATCTGACTACTGAGCTCACATAATAAATGGGGAGAAGGGTTTGTGGAGGAAGGCGGAGGGGGGGGGGGGGGGGGGTGGAGCAATTCACAGTCAATTCTGTTCAGGGTTCTGTTGCATAGAGTTTCTGACATGGAGCTCTTGTGATAGTGAAATTTTACTGTACCAGGTAGGCAAATGGTGAGTGAAGACAACCATTTTAAATTCTTAGGAGTTGAGAGTACATGTAGATGAGAGCTTTCTTGGAAGTATCATGTTCAAGATGATGTACAGAAACTGAATGCTGATCTCTTCATAATAAGAAATTCCATGAAACACAGGCTTGCTTACTTCCATCCATTTATCTGCTATGGTATCCTACTTTGGGACAACTATGTGCACTCATCAGGAAAGGGCAGTCAGGCAAATCTGCTGTTTCAGGTCACATACTTCGTGTAGGCTGTCTTTCAGGCCTCAAAATGCTATCTGTACTATCCCTGTGAAAATACCTAATTGTGGGATTTACTATGAACAGTGCTGATCATTCAGAAGAAGGAATAACATAAATTCAGTGAAAAAGAGACAGAAAACAAATTTTCACTTAAAAAACACTTCCTTAAGTGTTGTATAGAAAGGTGTGCAGTACTCGGCAGATTTCATTCTCACTAGGCTTCCACAGAACTGAAAAAGATTGAGTGATAAACCCCAAGTTGTCCAGGCTAAGTTGAAAGATTGTCTTATGGCACACTACTCCTGTTTGTACAGGAGCTCCTAACTGTAATTCAGAACTTGATTACATTATGCATTATTTACTTTTATACTCTCTCATGATTTTTTTTTTGTGTTCTATTAATTTTTTTAGCTGATTTTGTTTATGAATGTTGTAATCAGCATTCTGTAAACTGTGTACTGACTGATTTCATGACTAAGTAGCATTGACTGAGATAGCCCCACAGGACCAAATAATGACTAAATCCCTGTCCAGCCATCTAATTTCGAGTTTTCCATGGTTTTCTAATAGCTTAAGAAAAATGCCTAGAGCATTCTTTTAAAAAGAAAAAAAGGCCCATTCCCATCCCCACCATTTCCCAGATTAAACCTGTACTCCATCTCAAATGACCTCATCATCAACAGACTGTTAAAACTAATCTTCATTCTTCAGCTTGCTGTGGTGCCTTCTGCTGTTGTAGATGAAACATTGTGCCACACTGAAGTGCATAGTGATGATACTAGACAGTTTAGGCACAGAGCTTGTTTGAGTATGATGTGGGGATATGAGAGTTTTTTCATACATTATTTTGGGGTTTAAAATTGTTTGATGTAGTGGAACTCGACCAAGATCTTTCTTCCATAGGCAGTGTTCTCCCAGGTGAACGGGTATACACATTTTAATACATTAGGAAATTTCACTCTTCAATGTGCTAATGTTCTGATGAGCTTTTTTCTTTTATTTTTCGTCTCTCTCTCTCTCTCTCTCTCTCTCTCTCTCTCTCTCTCTCTTTAAAAAAGGAAAGAATATGGCTTTTTGGGAGGCTGTTAGCTTAATCTTGGATGCACAAACACTTGGGATGGTAGGAAGTTAGAGAGCAGCTGTTCTTAATGTTAATATGGTTTTCTGTGTACATGGTGGATATGATAAACTGATGGTGCAACTCTTGGGAACAGTGAAAAGTTGCATCAGAGGTTGATGTTGGTTAATTTCAGGCCTTTTGAGCTGCCAACAGCCTAGTATAATTGTGGCCAACACAACAGTGTAACAGACTAAACAACAAAATAACAAAATTCTTTGATTACAAGCTGTGCATATTTGGTATCTTCCGTGACCTCACTACAGTGTTTACACGGTAAATCATAAGCTACTGCTTCACACGGTGGCAGTTTGTTGTTTCCATGGAAAATCATTATGCTGGTTCTCATCTTGAAAACAGAGGGAAGTTGTACAGCAAAAAGGTGTAAGAGCCTGATCTAGTGCCACACTAAGCCTGTTACTGTTTCTGTTTTGCATAAACCACATGTCATATAAGATTACCTCAGAAACAATGAAGAACTATTACAGTATACGTAACAAACTCTTTAGTAATATGGCACTTGGATAAATAGTAATGCTATGAAATTGACAAGTTGTATAGATTATTTGCCATCTTCAGCAATGGCAGTTAATCTATACAACTTGCATAAGTGGAACTGTGGAAAAAGTGAGGCCTAAGTACAAGAACTGCTGAATGTGTATCACAATTAAATTATGGGGACAAAGAACTGATCACTGCAGACTTTGTTAAATTTCTCACTATAAACAAAAATGTGACATGGACCAGTTGCATGGATTGCTTAGTGAACTAATTAAAAAGTTTTGTTTTCGCAGTGAGAATTCTGAGTACAGTAACTGACTTAGTTGTTGACAAAATTGTTCGTTATCCATATTTTATATCAGATATGGCATAAATTGTATGGGGTATTGAAAAAGCAAACCACCTCAGTGTGTTCAAGCTACAGAAAAAAAATATCAGAGCTATAATGGAGACAAACAATAGGCAATCATGAAACCACTATTCAAGAGCCTTGACTTAATGACAATTCCTTGATTGTTTGTGTATAAAATATTCCTCTTTGAGCTAAAAGAACCACAATTTTTTGAAGGAAATTCATTTACACAAGCTTATGAAACAAGATGCTGTGAGCAGAACCAGATGGAAGGTCTTTACTGCTGCCCTACGATCCAACAGGAACAACAGGAAATAAGTTATGAAACAAGATACAGCTTAGGTTATGTATTGCCTTTGAAAGTACCAAGTCTTTCATGGCTTTGAAGCTTAGCAATAGACTATAGTCCAAGGAATGCAAGCTAGGAACTACACAAGTAAACACTGAAAAATACGTAAGAAGAAAGTGTAAGGCGAACTCTAGATTGCGGTTTATTGGTAGAATCCTGAAGCGGTGCAGTCCTTGAACAAAGGAAATAGCTTACAATACGTTAGTTCGCCCAGTCTTAGAGTATTGTTCGTCTGTATGGGACCCTTACCAGTAGGGTCTGATTCAAGAGATTGAGAAGGTCTGAAGAAGAGCGGCAAGATTCATGACTGGTAAGAAGAAAATGTTATTACAGTGTAAGAAATTGAAGAAATAGTAAGACATGAACCACTTTTTTAACTTTTTATGTTTAACACACTGCATGTGCAGGCACATGGTTTCTTTTGACATAAAAATATGTTGTTACACACCTGTGTAGGCATACAACTGTATTTATCGAGGAGTCACTAATATTCCAGTCGAATGCCTGTATGTGACATGCCATGTGACAATAAAAATTCTGCTCTATTGCTTTTTGATAAACAATGAGGCATAATGATAGTCATCAGTGTACATTTATTGCCTTAATCGGCCACTCATTGAGTGGCTCACGGTTTTGCAGTGATGGTATCAGGTTTATACCTGTGTCACAGCTGCAAAGCCAGTTTTGCAGCATGCATCCTGCTGTGACTACCCCGCTGGTACAACATTTTGTTGGTTTAGCACAATCTCATCATCAGATGCTGCTGATGCTACTCAGGTCCCCATGTTTCTGTAGTCAGGCTCTTCACTGTTGTATATTGCGTATTCAGTACACTTACAACTGCCTACTTTATTTGTTTGAACCAAATGTGCTACATGCATTGAGAGACTTGGTGTTTTGTGTGGTGTTCACTATGTGGTCTCTTCTGGAGCTTCTGAGGATACTGAATGCTGGCCACCCCTATCATACTGGTTGAGAGGGCCGGTATTGAAATGTCCGTTCCGAAAGTTATGTTTTCGACCCCATCCAAGTGTAGAACCTGTGGTATGAGTGTCTGAACACATTAGTTTAGACTTCAGCCTGTGTAAGTGTATGACAAGTGGGTGATCTCTTCTGCATTGATTCTGAAGCTGTTGAGTGTACGGCATCTGCTCCTGCTCATCTAAGAATGCAGGTGCTGAGGTTCCAAACACTCCTGCTTTACTCTTAGTGCAGCTTTCTGCCATTCTGAATCATGTAACCTCGAATTATGTCACATTTTCACACAGTCTTACAGAATGTGTTAAATTCCAGACTCTCATAAATCAAAGAATGGAAAGTTCAGCTTGGAATATCTACTTTGTTACGAAAAGGATAGAGTGCTACTCATTGTAACGATGAAATACTGAGCTGCAGACATACAACAAAAAGATTGTTACACATTAAGATTCTGGCCAAAGCCTCTTCAAAAAGGAAAGCAAACAACACACAGTTGCACAAGCAAGCCCACCTCTTGCACACATGACTGCTATCTCTGGTTGCTCTGGCAAGAACTGCTGTGTCAGACAAAAAGCAGCAGTCTGAAGGGGGGGGGGGGGGGTAGCAGGTTGGGGGCAGAGAAGTGAGTGCTGGGGGGGGGGAGGGGGGGGGGTAGTGTGAAAGCAGAGAACTAGAGAAGGGAAAAGATTGTTGGATGCATTGGCAAAGAACAGTGCACAATGAGGATGAGAGGTCATGAACTGGGAGGACACAGGGGGCATAAACTGTTGGTTGCATTGTGTGGGAACAGTAGGTTACCACAGGTTGAGACTGGGATGATTTCAGGAACAGAGGGTGTGATGTAAGGATAAATTCCATCTGGTCAGTTTAGAAAAGCTGGTGGTGGAGGGGAGGATCCAGATGACCCATGTGTAGCAGCCATTAAAATCAATTATGTTATGTTCAGGTGCAGGTTGTGCCACAGAGTGGTCCACTTTGCTCTTGGCCACAGTTCGGTAGTGACCATTTATCTCGCTGAACAGCTGATTGGTAGCCATCGTAATATAAAAAGGAAGTCTGAAGGACATTGGAAGAGTCAGTGGTCACAGTGGCAAGACCATGCACATGAGGAACATTGGTGTATAGGGAGGTGGTGTCAGCAGTGATGAATCGGGATACAGAAGGAAAGGGGTGGAAATAGTGGAGAGTTAGTGAAGTAAGTGGTTGATATTTTTGATGTAGGAGACTAGATTTTGGGCAGTTGGTTGGAGGTGGTTGGTCTACGAGCATCGAAATTCTTTCAGTGGGGACATAATAAGCAGCTGCTATGGGGTGTCCAGGATTTTTGTGTTTGTCTATTTTGGGGAACATGTAGAAAGTGGGTGTTGGGGTTAGGAGGAAGTTGGATTGAGGGAAGATGTTCTGGGAAGAGCCTAAGGCTTTAAGCAGGGGTTGGATGTTATGTTGGACCATTGAGATAGGATCACTCCGGCAGCACATCCTTTGCTCCCGTAACCTTCCTGGCATAAACCTAATGTCCTCTCACCCACCCACCCACCCACCTACCCAGCTGTGTGACTGTGTGTGTGTGTGTGTGTGTGTGTGTGTGTGTGTGTGTGTGTGTGTGTGTGTACACACCATCCCCTGTCCCAGTATCCCCACTCAATTCTTGTCAGCTAGTTGGTTTTGTGTTGCCATCTCTAGCCCTAGTCTGTGGAATCGTGTGCCCAAGCTTCTGCCACATACCCATACCCATACTCATAGCAAGCCCACAGATGCCCCCCTCCCCCCCTCCCCCTCTCCCACAAGTCACTAGACACTTCCCCCTACCCCGTCCCTGCTTCACATCTTCCACCATCCCTCGCCCAACCTCACTGCAGTGCACTCACCATGTGCCAGGAAAGAGCTGGCTTTGTACCTTTTTATTTTTGTACCTATCGATGAAGCAACGCCTCTGCCTTCCAGCGAGTCATCTACTTTATTCCTAAATAATTCATAATTCTCAACTAGAACTTTCCCTACAGTATTACTTTTTTGTTTATATATATTTAATAACAGACACTAGGGCTTCCACTACAAAACCCTTCAAATAGTAGTTGCTTTTCAGGGAAGAAGTAAATAATTATATTTCAAACAATGGAAAATCCAGGTGGAATGTAACAATACCAGAGAAGGAAAGTTGCTGTTCATCATATAGTGGAGAAGCTGAGTCGCAATAGGCACAATAAAAAGATTGCCACAATTATAGCTTTCGACCATTAAGGCCTTTGTCAGCAGTACACACACACACACACACACACACACACACACACACACTCAAACAAACGCAACTTACACACATGTCTGCAGTCTCAGAGAGCTGAAACTACACTGTGAGCAGCAGCACCAGTGCATGTTGGGAGTGGCAACTGGGTGGGGGTAATGAGGAGGAGGCTGGGACGGGGAGGGGGAAGTATAGTATGATGGGAGTGGCAGACAGTGAAGTGTTGCAGTTTAGATGGAGAGCAGGAGCGAAGATGCGGAGTGGGGAGGGGGTAAGCAGTGGAAAGGAGAGAAATAAAAATAAAAAGAAATTAATATGAACCTTTCCTCCTGAAGCCGTAGTCCGCAGAAATATCAGTCCTTTCCAAAGGCCTCACCTTTTGCCCCCACTCCCGAAATCAACCATGCAGGACTAGTTAAAGACCTTCTCTCCTTCTTTCGCTCCCTACAGTGGAAACACTTTTTCACCACCGACCCAACCAATCAGAATAAACCAAAGACCAATAGTGAACGTTGCCTAGCTCGGTTCACTCCTCTATCCAAACCACCCCCTGTTAACTTTCCAGAATTTCTTAACCTCGAACCTTGCCTCACCATCATTCCCCAAATCCCTCAAAATGCATACTAACCTTACATCCGCAGAAAGAACTGCAGTCCACCATCTAAAAACCGATCTCGATCTGATAATCTTACCTGCAGACAAAGGCTCCACCACCATTGTTTTGAACTGCAAGGATTACATGGCAGATAGACTCCGTCAACTGTCACATACAAACAATGCCACAGTTATCCCATTCCACCAATCCAGCAGGATCTCCAGTCACTACTCAAATCCTTAGTCCCATCCCAGAACCTCTCCCCAGAGTCCATCTCTCTACTTACCCCCACCACTCCCTGCACTCCCACCTTCTACATGCTTTCTAAAGTCCATAAACCAAACCACCCAGGACGTTCCATTGTGCCCCCACTGAGAGAATCTCTGCTCTCGTTGACCAACACCTTCAACCTATTACCCAGAACCTATCCTACTATACAAAAGATACCAATCATTTTCTCAACTGACTCTCCACAGTTCCTGTCCCTTTACCACACAGTGCCCTGCTTGTCACTATTGATGCCACACTAACATTCCTAATGCCCATGGCCTTATTGCTATCGAATACTACCTTTCCAGACGCCCTATGGAGTTTAAATCCACAACCTCCTTCCTAGTTTCCATGATCATTATATCCTCACCCACAATTACTTCTCCTTTGAAGGCATTACCTACAAACAAATCTGCGATACGGCTATGGGCACCCCTGTGCTAACCTATTCATGGGCAATCTAGAGGAATCCTTCCTAAAAACCCAGTACCCTAAACCCCTCACCTGGTTCAGATTCACTGTTGACATCTTTGTTATCCTGATTGAAGGTGAGTAGACCTTGTTCACATTCCTCCAGAATCTCAACAACTTCTCCCCTTTTTGGTTCACCTGGTCCTACTCAACTTAACAAGCCACCTTCCTAGATGTTGTCCTCCACCTCTGAGATGGCTACATCAGTACCTTCATCCATATCAAACCTACTAA
Organism: Schistocerca gregaria; assembly: GCF_023897955.1. Classification (NCBI taxonomy): domain Eukaryota; kingdom Metazoa; phylum Arthropoda; class Insecta; order Orthoptera; family Acrididae; genus Schistocerca; species Schistocerca gregaria. The sequence continues at coordinate 521,553,604 of NC_064924.1, forward strand.
CCACCAGCAATACCCGCACTTCAACAGCTGCCACCCATTTCATACCAAGAAGTCCCTTCTGTACAGCCTAGGCAACCGTGGTTGTCATGTCTGCAGTGACGAGCAGTACTCTAAATGTACCGATGGTCTCACTGAAGCCTTCACTGACCGTAATTATCCTCCCATCCTTGTACAAAAACAAATATCCCATGCCTTATCTTTCCAGTCTCCCACCACCTCCCAGAGTCCCACAGACCAGCCACAGAGGAGCATTCCCCTCGTAACTAAGTACCATCTGGGATTGGAGCAACTGCATGACATTCTCCGCCAGGGTTTTGATTACCTCTCGTCATGCCCTGAAATGAGAAATGTCCTGCCCACTATCCTTCCCACCCCTCGTACTGTCGTATTTCACTGTCCACTGAACCTACACAATTTGCTCGTCTATCCTTACACAACCCCTGCTCCAAATCCCTTACCTCATGGTTCATACCCCTGTAATAGGCCCAGATGCAAGACCTGTCCCATACATCCTCCTACCACCAGCTACTCCAGTCCGGTCACTAACATCACCTATCCCATCAAAGGCAGGGCTACCTGTGAAACCAGTCATGTGATTTACAAGCAAAGCTGCAACCACTGTGCTGCATTCTATGTAGGCATGACAACCAACAATCTGTCTGTCCGTATGAATGGCCATCGACAAACTGTGGCCAAATAACAAGTGGACCACCCTGTTGCTGAACACACTGTCAAACATGATATCCCTCATCTCAGTGATTGCTTCACAGCCTGTGCCATATGGATCCTTCCCACCAACTTCAACATCTCTGAAATGCGCAAGTGGGAACCTTCCATGCAATACATCCTACGTTCCCATAACCCTCCTGCCCTCAACCTTCGTTAGTCACTGTCCTCCCCCATCCAGCCCCCTCCCTGTTCCCATCCCAGCACTGCACAGCTGACATTTCACCACCACACACAGTCTTTTAATTTCTTTTTATTTTCATTTCTCCCCTTTCCACTACTTACCCCCTCACCCCTCTGCATCTCCCTCCCACCCTCCTTCTAAACTGCAACACTTCACTGTCCGCCACTCCCACCATACTATCCCTCCCCATCCGCCTCCCTACCCCAGCCTCCTCCTTTGCCCCACCCAGTCGCCACTCCTATCATGCACTGGTGCTGCTGCTCGCAGTGTAGTTTCAGCTCTTTGAGAGTGCAGACGTGTGTGTGTGTGTGTGTGTGTGTGTGTGTGTGTGTGAGTGTGTGACTACTGCTGACAAAGGCCTTAATGGTCGAAAGCTATGATCGTGTGAATCTTTTTGCTGTGCCTATTGCGACTCAGCCTCTTCAGTATATGGTGAGTAGCAACTTTCTTTCTCTGGTATAATTATATTTCATTTTGATGTGCTTCACTGCTTTGTGGGCAATATATTTTCATGCTGTAGTGGTACATCAGAACTTCGACTACTTATCATTGTGCTTAAATTTGAGGAAAGTCCTCTCCACAATCTGTTCCACTCCTCTCAAAGTGGCATCCCACTGCCCAGCCAGTCCCGGTAATACTCTATCCCATCCTGATGCCACATCTACTTCTCACTTGTTGCCACGCAGATCATATACCTGTATAATGCAGGTGCATGTGCTATTCAGTACAACCACCCATATGAAGCGATGTGGCCCATTGGTTAGGACATGGGGTTCACATTTAGGAGAATGACAGTTCAAACCTGAATCTGGCCATACTGATTTAGGTTTTGCGTGACATCCCTAAATCACTTTAGGCAAATGCCAGGATGATTCCTTTGAAGGGGCATGCTTGATTACCCTCCCCTTTCTTCCATAATCTGAGTTTGTTCTCCATCTCTAATGACCTCATTGTTGACAGGACATTAAAGACTAATCTCCTCCTCCTCCTCCTCTTGCAACCACCCAGCACATACTACTCTAGTTTTACCATAGGCTTATTCTATCCAAAGGCAGGACTAGCTGTGAAAGCAGTTGTCACATACCAACTCTGCTGAAACGTACGCACAGCATTTTATGAGGACTTGAACACAATGAACGGACCCCATCAAACGGTGGCCAAGAGCGGAGCTAACCATTCATTGTCAGTGGCAGAACACACTGCTGAGCATAGAACACTCTATTCCAGTGGTTGCTTCACAGATCCCTCCCCTTCCCCAACTCCACTCCCTCCCCCTACGAGACACTCGTGCACATGCAAATGGGCACACACACACACACACACACACACACACACACACACACACACACACGCTTCTCTGAATTATGTAGGTGGGAACTGTCCTTGGCAATCCTTTAATCCCTCCCAACCATCATCCTCCATTCCACACCCCTCGTTCCAAACGCCACCTACATCCTCTCTTCACTCACTCTACCCAATACGAGCCCTCATACTGGTCAAGCTGCAGTTCAGTGTGTGTTACAGTTACTCCTTAAAAGAAGTGATGCAGGAAACTGATGTGGGCTTAAATGTTTTGTGGAGATGCCTTATTGACTTACACCTTGTGCCTTTTTTTAATTGCTCTGTCACAGTCCTCATTCTATCAAGCACATTTCTTTCTTTTTATATTAGGAACAATTTCTTCATCTATAGTTTTCAGGTTATTAATTATCAGTTTGTCACTTAAAGGTGTTTTAGGTTTCTCCAAATGTACTGGGTTATTTATTTAATAACTGGCTCCTTGTCATATTGGATTGGAATGATTTGTGTTTCTTTTTTGCTTTTAACTTGACTTTTATGAGGACTTTGACATTAAAAATGTTTTTGTGGCCATTTGTATCTATGCCTATATGATCATGACAGAACTCCCAACTTTACATTGGGGCATTTCTAGGTCATTAGTTCATGTAGACATTTCATAAATCTTTTGTGTTCCCAAATAAGTCCATGATTAACACTCAGTCCAGTCAGTCATTGCCCATTCTTCTTTTCTAATATGTGAGCTGATCATTTCCTCACCATTGTACAATATCTTCTTTCTTGAGCTATGTTTGCATTGAAATCTCCAAGCAGAATTTTAATATGAGTCTCAGGCATGTTTGATATCAGGTGGTCAGCCTCTTCCCAAATTTTGCGTATTTCGTCTGTTTCTTGTGTTTTTGTCATTGTTGGAGTGTGCACTTTTATCACTGTATACATTTTGTCCATTGCTTTAAATTTTAAAGTTGCCATTCTAGGGGAGTTCGATGAGAAGTCCTTGATCAAGTCCATTATGCAGTTATAGATCAGGAGTCCTATTCCAAATTAGTGACCTCCTTCATTGCTATTTTCCCAGTAGGCCCTTTGTAAAGAGGGTTTCATTACTGTTGTATTGTCATTTTGCCATCCAGTTTTTTGGAAATGTATAAAAGAAAAGAAAAAAGTAAATTTCGAGTGTTCAAATAGTGCTTTTGCGTTATGTAAGCAGTATTACTTCAGTGGACATGTTAGTGTGTCCATGTGTTTTACTTGTAGTAAATCAAATCAAATGTGTTGTGTTCTTTTCCTCTACTGTAGCTCATCAGCCACATGGTATCCTTGGTTGAGAATTCCAAGGCACAGGGAGTGTGGACTGAATATCTGATCCAGTCCCAGAAAACAATGTCAGATTTCCTGCAGGGTCAACAGCTGAATGAATTTGGATGTGGAATTGACTTGAAGAGATTTGCAGTGGACAAACAGTATCAACAGGACTCCATTCTTGGTTTGCCCATGTAAGCTTTACTTAATTTAATTACCATACATCAAAAAGAAAACTGATACTGCTGTTCTGTATGTTGCTTGGGAATTATAGTTGAATCTTGTTCTTATTAAAAGTAATTTTCAAATTCTAAGATATTTCATTAATTTTTTTCATCAAGGGCCAAGTTTGTTCTGATTCCACTTGAAATGTGAATAGTTACATTTTATAATATACCAGTGAAAAATTAAATATAATAGATATAAATGTATATGTGATGTAGAATCACCATATTTGTTTGCTACACTGATGGTGTGCATTAAGTGCACGATTTTAAGATCCTTGCTGTGGATAAAGTTGGAACCACTCAGTGTGAAAACACTTGAGTCCCTAACAGTTACATTTGACTTTTCAAAATAGTCGTCTGTTGTTTCTAAGCATCAAAATAGGTTATTAAAAATTATGAAAATGTCAAAGTAGTGTCACTGGCATGATTCATATAACTCATTAAATTTCTGTGAAGTTTTATTGCAGGCCTACAGGATGCTAGATAGTTGTTAAGAAGAATTTCCCTACATTTAATGTGAGATGTCATATATGTGTCAGTGACAGTGCAGGTGATAAAACAAGCTAATCATTCTAGTTCTGGATGGCAGTGGTCTTTAGATTCATGGATGGACTGTCACATAAGATAAGCAGCAAATACTGGTTGCACAGTGTGTGCAGTGCAAATTAGGACCAATGTTGCACCCACAATATCTGCTACATGATGATTCAAGCAAAGATGCTTCTTATCAGAGTTCAGTTGCATCTCAACAGTGTTCAGCTATCCTCTGTTGGTGTAGTGAAGATGCACCTAAGAAACGAATAGCACAAAATTGTGGTTGATGATGAGAGCAGATTATGCTTTGGCATTAATGATGATTTTTAATTGTTTGTGGCATCAACAAGCAGAGTAGCAGTTGGAGTGATTAGGCAGCAAAACACAGAATCGTAGTCTATTATAAGTATACATATGAACATTGAACAGTGCAGGATACATCAAGAATATCATGTGAATAGTTACGTCACTATCATTGTTTTGTCAGAAAATTTTGGTCTTTCCATAGGATAAAACTTGCACATATGCTTCTTATGTTGCCCATTGTACATGGCCACCACACTGTACATGACCACAACACTAGAGCTTCCCCCCACTGAGCATGCATACAAGGGGGACATAATGGAATGGCATCTGGTCTGGCTTTCAATACTGACAACACCTCTGGACTGGTTTTGATGGGAGGTACAAGCTGCATTTAAAACTATACAGACAGCATCTAATAATGTGTGTGCTATCTTCATGCTTACTTCATTGTTGCTGGTGGTGGTCAAAAGGGTATTGAAACTGTTGTGTAAACAAATATGTCCTTCGTATGCGGTACTGTGATGATGATTATATGCAGTGTGCAGTACGTGAGTAGAAGGATGTTCATGTGGGTCTGTGACTTCAGGACTTCTTAATTTTTCACAAATCTTTTGATTATGACAACAAATTTTGTTGGCAGATGGATGCATGATATTGCATACATTGTTGCTCTGCCTTCATTTTTTATTTGTGAGAAATTTTATTGCACAGTGGGATGAGTGAGTATCTGATTTTCTCCTTTCTTAGTGACATAGAACTGGTTACTGATTTCATTAATATTTGTGATTTATTTATTTATTTACTCAGATCAAGCCATACAAAACTCTGCATCACTTACTGTACAGTATCATGGGATACTACTAAAACTACAATTTACTTAGTTTACATAAATTTAATGATATTCAGCCAGAATTGGGCAACACCAACAGCAATTCCTTCAGCCTTCATCAGCTCATCACCACTGCATGTCTCGGCAACATGGACAATGATAGAGGTGAGCCATCGTCTGTTCTCCTCCACATTCGCAAATGGTCGGCACTTAGCCAAATCCTCATTTGACAAGGTTGTCCTGGATTTATAATCGTCTGATCATAACCCATTCAATGATCTCTAGGTAGACCAATTTCAAGTACCTTCAGATGGTAGGCACTCAGCAGGTTTCATCCACTTTTGAAGATCATAATGTCTAACTGCCCACAGTTATTCTCTGGCAATGTGTGGAGACATAGTTAGTACTGATGCTGAACTGAGGAAACATCTACAGGATCAAGCCATACAAAACTCTGCATCACTTACTGTACAGTATCATGGGATACTACTAACAACCTAGATCTCAGTGGTTGATGGCCATGGAGAGGGTGTAAATGATTAAGTTCAGCCTTTTTCCTTTGAATGTGTGCAGCTACTTCACAAAGTATATCTGGTGATACAATGCCTGCCATGTAATAGACTTTGACTTTAAGTGTTTGTTTCACACATCTGTGGTAAGTCTTACAGTCTCTTTCAGTGCAACATCCACTTGCTTTGCATGGACAGAGCTGCAACATACAGGGTACCCATACTCCCCTGCAGAAAAACAAAGAACGTCGTCCTGAACGGGGTGACTTCAACCGATACAAGCGTAACTTCAGGTGTGCCCCAGGGCAGCATAATAGGTCGGCTACTTTTTACGATTTGCATAAAGGATCTGATTGATGGTATTGACAGCAGCATTAGAGTGTTTGCCGATGATGCTGTAGTCTACAGCAGGAAAGTAGTATCACACAAAAGTTACGAACAAATCAATGAGGATTTGCAGAAAATAAATGCATGGTGTAATGACTGGCAGTTATCTCTCAATATTACTAAGTGTAACCTACTGTGTATAACAAGGCGAAAATCCTCATTACTGTAAGAGTACAAAATAAATGCCCAGCCTTTGGAAGCGGTAAAATCCATCAAGTATCTGGCTGTGAATATTCGAAATGATCTCAAATGGAATGATCAGATTACACAAGTAAAGTGTAAGGCGAACTCTAGATTGCGGTTTATTGGTAGAATCCTGAAGCGGTGCAGTCCTTCAACAAAAGAAATAGCTTACAATATGTTAGTTCGCCCAGTCTTAGAGTATTGTTTGTCTGTATGGGACCCTTACCAGTAGGATCTGATTCAAGAGATTGAGAAGGTCTGAAGAAGAGTGGCAAGATTCATGACTGGTACATTTAGACATTGTAAGAGCGTTAAAAATCTCATAGAAAGTTTGAAGTGGGACACATTTGTCGATAGATGGCGCACTAAAAGGAATGGGCTGCTCACTAAATTCCAAAGTCCGATCTTTACCAAGGAAGTAGTGTATATATTATTACCACCAACTTTCAAATCACGCAATGATCACCATTCAAAGATAAGGGAAATTAGAGCTCGTACTGAGGCGTTCAGACAGCCATTTTTCCCTTGTGCAATCCTCGAATGGAACGGAGAGATGGGGGGAGTATGACTTTGGAGCAAATTGTGTCCTCTGCCACACACTGCTTGGTGGCTAGCAGACTATATATGTAGATGTAGATGTGGATTTTCTGATGATAACTTGATCTTGGGCTCCCCAGTTACTGCCAGTGAATTTCCAAATGGTGCTATTTTGGGCTGACACTTATGGCTTGTGCCGTGACAGTGTTTTTGCTATGTTAAAGGTCTGTCTAAACAGACACCAAGGTATTCAGGTGTTACACAGTGTTCCAATTCAGTGCCCTCTCAGTTAAGCTTTAGTTTTGTATTTGCCTGTCTGTTTGGGAGGTGTAAGGCACAGATCTGTGCGTTTTGAGGATTTGGTTTCAGATGGTTCTTATCTTAATATTCAGTGAAAGTGTTCAGTGTTGTTGTAAGGTCTTCTTTGCTGGAGTTGGTAAAGCAGTATTATCTACATATATGAAGCTTTCATCCAGGTCACCTGCTTTATGGTTTTTGCATTTTTGAATTGTTTCTTCTAGTTCTTCTTCACCAGATTTTCAAGAGGATTGATTAGTTTCCAGCTCAGCTTGTCTCTGTATCTTAGATCCAGCTCTAGGTTCATTCATATTTCCATTTTTCAGAAGCTAATGAGCAATATCATTTTGATATGTGTAGAAGCCGACCTCGGGGGAGATCAGTTTGGATTCCGTAGAAATGTTGGAACACGTGAGGCAATACTGACCCTACGACTTATCTTAGAAGCTAGATTAAGGAAGGGCAAACCTACGTTTCTAGCATTTGTAGACTTAGAGAAAGCTTTTGACAATGTTGATTGGAATACTCTCTTTCAAATTCTGAAGGTGGCAGGGGTAAAATACAGGGAGCGAAAGGCTATTTACAACTTGTACAGAAACCAGATGGCAGTTATAAGAGTCGAGGGGCATGAAAGGGAAGCAGTGGTTGGGAAGGGAGTGAGACAGGGTTGTTGGCTCTCCCTGATGTTATTCAATCTGTATATTGAGCAAGCAGTAAAGGAAACAAAAGGAAAATTCGGAGTACGTATTAAAATCCATGGAGAAGAAATAAAAACTTTGAGGTTCGCCGAAGACATTGTAATTCTTTCAGAGACAGCAAAGGACTTGGAAGAGCAGCTGAACGGAATGGACAGTGTCTTGAAAGGAGGGTATAAGATGAACATCAACAAAAGCAAAACGAGGATAATGGAATGTAGTCGAATTAAGTCGGGTGATGCTGAGGGAATTAGATTAGGAAATGAGACACTTAAAGTAGTAAAGGGGTTTTGCTATTTGGGGAGCAAAATAACTGATGATGGGCGAAGTAGAGAGGATATAAAATGTAGACTGGCAATGGCAAGGAAAGCGTTTCTGAAGAAGAGAAATTTGTTAACATCGAGCATAGATTTAAGTGTCAGGAAGTCGTTTCTGAAAGTATTTATATGGAGTGTAGCCATGTGTGGAAGTGAAACATGGACGATAAATAGTTTGGACAAGAAGAGAATAGAAGCTTTCGATATGTGGTGCTACAGAAGAATGCTGAAGATTAAATGGGTGGATTACATAACTAATGAGGAAGTATTGAATAGGATTGGGGAGAATAGAAGTTTGTGGCACAACTTAACCAGAAGAAGGGATCGGTTGATAGGACATGTTCTGAGGTATCAAGGGATCACCAATTTTGCATTGGAGGGCAGCGTGGAGGGTAAAAATCGTAGAGGGAGGCCAAGAGATGAATACACCAAGCAGATTCAGAAGGATGTAGGTTGCAGTAGGTACTGGGAGATGAAGCAGCTTGCACAGGATAGAGTGGCATGGAGAGCTGCATCAAACCAGTCTCAGGACTGAAGACCACAACAACAACATGTGTTTGTGTGAGTTATCTGACAAATAGGTTGTTCAGCCGACTTTCTAACACACAGCCAGAGAGTTGGTGTGTTCCAAGATAGCATCCTAAGTTTACTCACTGAATTGCTTTTCATCAAAAGTGTTTTGTATATTCACTCAAAAGTTTGGTGTTGTCTCTATTAAGGCCTAGAATATACTTGGTATAGCAGCTGTGTGGAATTTATTTGTAAGATGATTCCTGCACAGCAACCACAAAGTCATCACTTGATTCAGGTAGTGGATTTATCTTGGACACAAGACTATCTAGTGTCTCAGCATATGTGCTCCAGTTTGCCTTCGTCTTCCGAATGATGTCAGTTTAGATTGTACAGTGGGAAAAGTTTGACATATTGGTCAGTAGGTCAATGCTGAGTGTTTGGGATTGGAGACCTGAAGCTTTTAATGTGTTGGCAAGAAATTGCCTTATTGATGTATTAAGGTTAAAGTCTCATTTCCAACATCCTCTGTTAAATGATAGAGACAATTTGGTGACATGTATTAATCACAAATTAGTAGACTTGGCCAATCCTATCATTGCTTCAACATTTTCATCATCATAATATTCATAATTGTGATAAGTTGCATGCAGTAGTCACCTTTCCTAAATAAGACTTTTGCTGATGTGGGCTGTGACAGTTTATGTGTGGACTCCTCATACTTCTAAGTGGAGGTTATTCTATTCTTTTCTCAAAGAGAAACTGAAATATTTTGTGTTCTAAATGTCACTTGTAAGTGTATAAAATAAGAAGCACAGATTAGATTTATCTTCAGGCTTTACCTCAGATATTTATTAATAAACATTAACAATTCACCAAAGGATGTACAAAATTCCTGGAGTTGCAAATTGCAAGACTGGTGTCATCAGATTTCTCCCCTGATGGAAGAGGGCTTTTCTTGAAAAGGAAGAATTATGTTACAGATGAGTCACATTATAAATCAGTACACAGTCTGCCATGCTTTGTGTATATTATTGCACGTAGAAATCTATCAGAGTTAAAGCACCTGCCTAGAAGTGTGAAGAACCCACTTTTGCCTTGATAGGTGTTGCATGGCTTAACCAAAAGCATTGCAGCATTTGAGTCATAACTGCTTAACTCCTGCACACAGTGCTGGATTAAATGTACATAAATCTTTTTTTGTGAAATTCCAGGTATGCTACATAATGTTGAGTTCAGGTAACCTGGAGATCCAGACAAGCACTCTCATATCTGTAGAGTATCCTTGGTGGCAATTTGACACAATTTGTGAACAGTAAGGTGATGCATCATTGGCCGATGATACAGATTATCATTGGGGTGTTGTAGCTAAACAGATAGACAAAAATGATGAGATGTTAAGTTCTTTTATCCTTTACTGATGCAACTTGTAAATCTAAGTGACATTTTTCTAACCTCAGAGCACTCAGTGATGGTGTTCCTGCACCTAAGTTAATTTCTATGCCTATGCTGTCTGAAGTACACATATGGAGAGATGGCTTTTGAGACCCATAATGAGGTGCTGCTTTGAAACAGTGTGGCTGCTCATCGGTTGTTGTTGTTGTTGTTGTTGTTGTTGTTGCTCATGGCATTTGGCTGGTGGTCATGCTTTTCATTGAATTAAGGCTCTCTTTGTACATTTTTCATTTATTTTTTTGAAATGGAATGAAACTTGCAATAACCCCTGACATGGTGGCACGAGAAAATGCAGTGGTTATACAGGTGTGGAGATGAGTGCTGCATGTGTCAGACTCCCAAAAATGGCCTGCTAATCTTAAGCATTGGCACACTTTTTTGCTCCTTCCAAAAGGATAATTGTCTTCCATAATTTCACAAGTGGCTAAGGAGAACAGCCCCAGAACCACATTTTCTGCTACAGTGAGTGTATGTCCTGCCCATGACAACCATCATTTGCTGCAAATTGTTTTCGTGAGATTTTCTAACTCTTTCCTTTGGTTCCACTTGTCACATCTTAGTCTTCGCAGTGTTTCCAAAGTATTGTGAGCCATCATAAACAGTTCAGTGCCATGCCCGATACACGGTGGCAGTGGTTTTCCTGTTGCCAGTACCAGTCAGGCACTTTTTAAGATATGACTTCAGAACACCTTCATTCAATTTCAATTATGGTATCCTCCTTTTTTCTTCTTTTTGTGTGTTTGAGTTGAGAATACATTATTTGTTTTAGTAGGCTCTTTCAGGCATGCAGTAATACAACCAGCCCATAAAAGCTTCTGTTTGATGATGTTGGCCTCAATGCTGATAGTGTGTGTTTCTTTCAGGCTACTGATACTGGTACATTGGTCTTGCCATTTCATTTTCAGGAGTCTCGTGAGACAACACTGATGATATTTTCTGTCAGTAATCCAACCTCGCACCCATAAGTTAGAGTCAGAATGATAGACAAAAACCATAAAGTGTCGAAGTTATGGTTGTCAAAGAGCCTGTCCTGCAAATGGACAAAGTACTAGCTCATCTTATGCAATCAACATTTGTGTTAGTTGAGAGATGACTGCAGCATTTTACCATTAACTGTTATGGCTGAATATGTATAGTTGGTATTTATTGAAGTTGATGGAAAATTTGAGTTTTCCTGGTGTTAACATCTAAACCAATGCTCATTTATACTTCTTTGAATACATTCAAAATTAATGGAGGGTCACCCTCTGAGTTAATTATAACAACATGATCATCTGTCTAATGATAATGATTTCATTGCCTTGGTCATAGCTCTTACTCTGCTAATAAAGAAACTTCCACCATCCATCCCACACACACTTTCAGCTTCCGATGGTAGTTGTACCTTCAACAAAGTGCAGTAAATTTCCAAAAAATATTGAATATAAGTTAGGGACAATAATACACCCTTGATTATTGATTATTGCTTAGTTCCTATTTGAGTATTGTGTAGTTCTTATTTTGATTGTAACCTAGTTCCAGTTTTGATTATTGCCTAGTTATTTTTTTATTATTTCTTAATTCCCATTTTGATTATTGTTTAAATCCCATTTTGGTTATTGCTTGGTCCCTGTTTTCTTCTTTGAAGTTCACCTTTGGTTGCTAGGAGTTGTGGTTTCTTGAGGGCTGAGTTGGAGTTGTTCTGCATGGACAATGTGAGCTTGCTTGTTTCCATATATGAGGCTTTGAGTTTTAATGTTGTTTTCACTAAACCAGTCATGATCATTCACAGAAATATTTGCTTTTCTGACTTGATGTTTCAGTATCTGTGATAAATGACTCACTAAAAATATTGTTGGAGATTTTTTATCATTTCTACAGTAGATCTCAGTGGGCAGCCTTCTTTGTATATCTTTGGTAGCTGTCTATTTTGAGCGTGACTTGTATTCAGGAGGCCAGAGTCTTTGCATGAGAGCTACCCATTCTTTTGTCTAATAGAAGATTCTTCAGTTTTCTTACAACTCTGATCATCGAATCAAATTTTATAGTGTGGTGAGCTACCCATTCTTTTGTCTCATAGAAGATTCTTCAGTTTTCTTACAACTCTGTTCATCGAATCACATTTTTTAGTGTGGTGCATAGAATCAGACAATTATTGTTCCATCTTCGTAGCAATAGGCTTTCAGATTCTTTTCCGCCTCATCAAGGTATAGACTGTCTTGTCATGACATGCAGACAATATAAACAACTATTAGGAAGCCACCTTGGCAACAATAATATTGAGGTAACAGTCACATTTACTTTCATTACCAGCAATGAGTTATCCATCCAATGGCGGCCCACAAATTGTTGTCTGAAGAATTTTACCCAATAACTCCACTTTTTCAGAAAACTGTGGAAAAATAACATTTTATAAGTGAATGTTACATTAGTTATCAAAAATATCCCGGCACTCAGGGACACTGAAAGACTCTTGATAAAGATCCCAGCAGTGTAGTCAAAATGTTGTGTTGGGTGAAGAAGCAGAAAATTGTAAGACTGTGGCCTCATCACCCAAAAGATCTAAAATTCGGTTCTGTATAAATGGAGCCAAATGACACTATAATTTTTATTTGTATAATGCTTTACATTGGCATAATGAGTGAACATGTATGCCAGTGTATTCACTTACAGTTTGGCTTGTGCTAATCATACTGTATTGGTCATCTTCTCATTTTGTATTTCGTTACAATTTCATTTCAGTGGTTTTTAGTGGTCTCTTAGTTTCAAATCTGAATTACTGAAAATATTTCAGATAAGTATTCATTGGAGCACAGCATTGCGTGATAGTGTGACATGGACTGTGAGAAGACCGGAAATGAGGCAAGTAGAAGCATTTGAGATGTGGTGCTATAAAAGAACGTTGAAAATTGAGTGGACTGATAAGGTAAGGAATGAGAAGGTTCTCCACAGAAGTGGCGAGGAAAAGAATATATGGAAAACACTGACAGGAAGGAGGAACAGGATGACAGACCGTCTATTAAGTCATCAGGAAATAACATCTCTAGTAGACAGAGCTGTAGAGGGTGAAAACTGAAGAATAAGACAGAGACTGGAGTACATCCAGCAAATAATTGAGGATGTAGGTTGCAAGTGCTATTCTGAAATGAGAAGGTTGGCATAGGAGAGCAATTCATGGTAGACCACATCAAACCAGATGGAGGAAAAACTATTCATTTATAACCTAACAAATTCAGTTATTTAAAGAAAAATGTGTTGTTTATCGGTCACCACTTCTTTGTTTTACTGTTAGATGTCATCCACTGTGGCCGAGCGATTCTAGGCACTTCAGTCCGGAACCACGTGGCTGCTAAAGTCGCAGGTTCAAATTGTGCCTTGACCATGGATGTGTGTGATGTTCATGGGTTAGTTAGGTTTACATAGTTATAAATCTGGGGGACTGATGATCTCAGATGTTAAGTCCCATAGTGCTTAGAGCCATTTGAACCATTTACTGTTAGATCTTCCAGTTAAGGTTAGCTTTTCAAATCAGCTTCTTGCAACTGTTTCATTGTAATGCTGGTGTCACCAAAATGCTATTTCTTGCTAATTTATCATGTCTTGTTAAAATGAATTGCTGATTGAATTGGCCTGTTCTTCCTGCAATTGAATAACTTTATTTGTGATTAGAGGACAGTTTGAGTATTAAGATCTGTCTTGGTTCAGTGCATATAAACTAGTTTTAATTTTTGTTTTGCAGGACTGTAGATACCAAGCGTTTCCAGCTTGCAGTTACTTTAGGATCGAAACATGGAATTTCTGTAAGTCAGATTGCTGCTATACATGCTTGTGCTCTCTTGCTCAACACAGAAGAGATCACAGTGACTGAACAGATAAAACGACTCAATGATCCTCAACTATTAGAACTGCTCAGAAAAGATCCTGATGGTGTTTGTGAAAGGTACAGACTAATATCATTTGATTGCTTTCACATAGTACAGATACATTATGTTTTGAGGGATCTAGATTCACCTTTTTATGAACTGTATGTCATAATTTTATTTGTCTGTATTTCTCTCTGTTGGACACATTCCTCTGGTCTTAAGAAAGTAACATTTGTTGGTATCATGATAGTTAATCTTTTCCTCATGCAAATTAAAATAAAGAATTGTAAGAAGTATATTCCTCAGCTCTTGATTCCAGTATTGCAGGCCTTTGGGGAAGCCTATGTGAAAAACATTATTTTGTTTTTTCAGACCTGGTAAGGGGTGATGAAATGTTTGCCCCTTCATGACAAGTTGGCAGGTATGAAGGAGTATCACATATTTGTGGAGAGAGGGCTTGGCAGATTTGTCTCTGGACAATTTTAAGACAGTAATTTGGCTGCAAAAGCCGTAGTAAAATCTTCACCATGCTAAGAGAGGGATTACTTGTCACTGCAAATATAGCATCCACTAATGATCAATCTATATGGGGCTTCTTTTGTATGGAAATAGGTGACAGCTGTCAAAATGGAGCTATGGCTTCTCTCTCTCTCTCTCTCTCTCTCTCTCTCTCTCTCTCTCTCTCTCATTAAATGCTTCTATGGCTAATTTTCTTTTCATTATTTTCACCTAGTATTTGCACCCTGAAACAATTGCCTTTATTCCGTAAGCACAAAATTTTAAAAAGAAAATGTGTATTGAAGTTCTGAAATAATGTGTTTTTCTGTTGCGACTTTTGCAGCACATTAGAAGAAAAGTGAGCATTGGGAGTCATTGATAATAATATCTGCCTTACTTTTTTTATCATAAAATGACCTAATAGTGGCAGACTTCTACCAATCTTGATAATTATGGGATGCTACTTCTGTGACTGAATATACTGCACATACGCATGAGCTGAATTGAGTTTTAGAACTTTGCTAGAAATATGATAATTTTATTTCCATGGGAGTGAGTTAAATTCTTAATTTCTTTGTAAAAAGACAGAGTAATTATGATGTGGTCATTTACTTGCAATATTGCTAGTCCTCAAGAAACTGCACCAGTCGAAACTACACTCCTGGAAATTGAAATAAGAACACCGTGAATTCATTGTCTCAGGAATGGGAAACTTTATTGACACATTCCTGGGGTCAGATACATCACATGATCACACTGACAGAACCACAGGCACATAGACACAGGCAACAGAGCATGCACAATGTCGGCACTAGTACAGTGTATATCCACCTTTCGCAGCAATGCAGGCTGCTATTCTCCCATGGAGACGATCGTAGAGATGCTGGATGTAGTCCTGTGGAACGGCTTGCCATGCCATTTCCACCTGGCGCCTCAGTTGGACCAGCGTTTGTGCTAGACGTGCAGACCGCGTGAGACGACGCTTTATCCAGTCCCAAACATGCTCAATGGGGGACAGATCCAGAGATCTTGCTGGCCAGGGTAGTTGACTTACACCTTCTAGAGCACCTTGGGTGGCACGGGATGCATGCGGACGTGCATTGTCCTGTTGGAACAGCAAGTTCCCTTGCCAGTCTAGGAATGGTAGAACGATGGGTTCGATGACGGTTTGGATGTACCGTGCACTATTCAGTGTCCCCTCGACGATCACCAGAGGTGTACGGCCAGTGTAGGAGGTCGATCCCCACACCATGATGCCGGGTGTTGGCCCTGTGTGCCTCGGTCGTATGCAGTCCTGATTGTGGTGCTCACCTGCACGGCGCCAAACACGCATACGACCATCATTGGCACCAAGGCAGAAGCGACTCTCATCGCTGAAGACGACACGTCTCCGCTCATCCCTCCATTTACGCCTGTCGCGACACCACTGGAGGCGGGCTGCACGATGTTGGGGCGTGAGCGGAAGACGGCCTAACGGTGTGCGGGACAGTAGCTCAGCTTCATGGAGACGGTTGCGAATGGTCCTTGCCGATACCCCAGGAGCAACAGTGTCCCTAATTTGCTGGGAAGTGGCGTTGCGGTCCCCTACGGCATTGCGTAGGATCCTACGGTCTTGGCGTGCATCCGTGCGTCGCTGCGGTCCGGTCCTAGGTCGACGGGCACGTGCACCTTCCGCCGACCACTGGCGACAACATCGATGTACTGTGGAGACCTCACGCCCCACGTGTTGAGCAATTCGGCGGTACGTCCACCCGGCCTCCCGCATGCCCACTATACGCCCTTGCTCAAAGTCCATCAACTGCACATACGGTTCACATCCACACTGTCGTGGCATGCTACCAGTGTTAAAGACTGCGATGGAGCTCCGTATGCCACGGCAAACTGGCTGACACTGATGGCGGCGGTGCACAAATGCTGCGCAGCTAGCACCATTCGACGGCCAACACCGCGGTTCCTGGTGTGTCCGCTGTGCTGTGCATGTGATCATTGCTTGTACAGCCCTCTCGCAGTATCCGGAGCGAGTATGGTGGGTTTGACACACCAGTGTCAATGTGTTCTTTTTTCCATTTCCAGGAGTGTATTTCAAGGAAATAACTGGTAAAAATGCTGCCTTCTTCGGCTTTCATTATGGGTTCTGTAGCAGCACAGATGGGTCCTTCATAAATTGCTTTTTTCTTTTCATCCCTCCCTCCCTCTCTGTCCTCTCTCCCTTCCCCCCTCCCCTACCCCCACTCCCTCCTTTCAATATCCTCATGTCTTGTCTACTCCGATGGTGACTCTGTTGTTTTCCTCTTTTAGGATCCAGCGTTTTCCTCGGTATATTTCTCTCCCCTGTCTAGTTGCTATGCACCATATCTTTCTAGTCTTAGTATCTCAGCTGCGTACATAACATTCCTCATTATTGCCTTGCAGTATCTGGTCTTTGCATCTGTAGATACATTTTTTTAATAAATATTATATACATCTCTAGTCCTACAGAAGGTTGACCCCATCTTCTTCATCCTCTCTGTTGTTTCATCATTGTTGCTGTTAAATATTCTCATGGGAATTAAAATTTGTCCACCTTTGCACAGTGCGTTCCGGTTTTTGTTCCAATCCTTGCTAATAGTCAGTGTCTTTGTATTGTTGTAGATGATCCTCAGTCCCACACTGTGGCTACCTTGCTTATATTGTAGAGATGTTTCTTTTCACCTACTCCCATCTTTCTTAATTATCACTGTTGTGTCCTCAAAAGCTAGGTGGTCTACTTGAACCCTGCTGTCATTTCTGGTCCCCACAAGTGTCTTTGGTATTTCTATATCATTATCTATTGCTCTCCTTTGCCTTAACATTTTGTTCAGTACTACTGTCGAACAAAATTGGTGAGTATCCACTTTCCTTGTTGACATTGGTTTTGATTTTGAACTTTTTCAGTAATGTCTCTTTGAAACTTACCCTTGCCTTAGTGTCTGTCAGAATTTCTGTTGTCATTTCTATTGTAGTATCATGCAGTCCTTTGTTTCTCAACATCCTTTCAAGAGTTTGTCTGACGATGCAGTGATTTGCTTTCATAAAGTCCACTGAGGTTACTATTGTCTTTTTGTTTTTTAAGGCACTACGTTCTATTAATCGTTTCAGAAAAAGTTCTATTGTATAAATCCTCTTCTCTCCCTAAATCCGACTTGGTAATCTCCAATGTTGTATAAACATTATTTAGAAGGATTTTTGACAGCACTTTGTAGCCTACCACTAGTAGTGATATTCTTATGAAGTTGTTCACATCTGTATTTTTCTGCTTCTTATGTATTGTGACCGCCTCTCTTCTGTGTGAGGCCTAGTCCTAGTTCATCTTAATTTCTCATTGGCACTAATGCCAGCCCATATTTCTTATCTCTCTTATATCCTTCTTTCCTTCTACCACATTAGGCTGTTTCTAAATTTCTCTTTAAGTTCTCTTCTGTTGATTTTCCTTAAGTTTTCTTTCATGTCTTAAAGTTTCTTCTTCTTTCTCTGTCTTCTGGCGAATCTTATGGTTCTTTTTGCTTACTTCCTCACTCCTCTGAAAACCTTCCATTTTTCTGTAATCTTCCCTGCCATTCTATACTGCCTCCTCCCAGTCCCTGTCCCACCTGCAGTGCTAATTTATTTCTTTTTCCTTTTCCTCTGAGTTAACCTGCTTCCCCATGCTCAGCTTCCTGTCTCTTCATTCATTGTTTAATTCCTTCCATGTATTTGTTTTGATTTTATCATAATATGTCTCCGTTTTGCTGTTCTTGATGGTTCTGTTCATATGTGGCAGTCTATTCCTGTTCAGACTACAGCAGTACTCAGCTTATGCAAGACTGTGACCTAATTCTATTCTTGTACTCTTCCTGATCTTGGTATTCCTGACCTCTTTTGTATTTATCCCACTAATTATTTTGTGGTCAATCTAGACTTTCTCCTACCCCCTTCCCATCACCTCCCCCCTGGTGAGCCGAGTGCTCTCCCTCTGTTCTCTTTAAGTTGGTTCTCCTTTCAACTCTGTGCATTATATTCACCTAGGAGTGTCATCAGTTGTCTGTGTAATATGCTCTTCAGTGTATCATCTAGTTTCTCCCAGAAATTGGTCATCACTGTTGCCTCCTTCCTGTGCTTATTATTAGTTGGTGCATGTCTGTTTACTGTTGATTACTTTTTGTTTCCTGTTCAGATTATCAGTGTTAATATCCTTTCTGACATACTCTTCAGTTTTGCCATCCTATTTTTTTTTTTTTCCCCATACCAAAGCACATGGATCTGCATCTTTTCTTCCCTTCTTTGATTTTTAGATTTCTTTTCAGCATTACTAAGCCTTCTGATTCCACTATATCTTTATCCCTGTCTCTTCTTTCTTGCACAGCTAATATCCCAATGCTTCACCTCATCTGTTATCTATTTAAGTATGCTGGCCTTGGTTACTGTATGTCTATGATCCCCATTCTGAAAATTTTAATCTTTTCGTAGGTTCTTGGGACTTAGGACTACCACATACACACTTTTTGATAGATCCTCAGAATCCAAATGCCTGCTTACATCAGCCATGATTGATGGGGTTTGAGAGAGGGGAGATTGTTCCTTTATAGCAATCTCAGTGTAATTGTGCAATCCTTTCAGATGTTAAAATGGAACGTTTATTGGGATGGATCATGTCTGTCTGGTTACACAGTGGTCACAATGTTTCTAAATGTGTGTAGTCGCTTTTTATCTACCTGCTTCCTTCAATAATTAAATACAGATCTCTTATAATTGATATTTTTTCCAATTTTTATTTTAATTATACCAATAATGATATAAATTTTATTATCGTATTCATATTCTGAATTTCAGATATAATATGGAGGTTTTTACTCCTTAAATAAAATCAATGTTGTGGCATGGTAGTCTTAACAATGTCATTCAATTTCCTATCATTGTCTCGAGGTGTTTTAATTTCTTTTTTTACCCATGTGTCTTCTGCTGTTAGATAATGCATTGTTATTATTATTGTTATTATTATTATTAGGGAGGGACAGATTTTAAGATCATTTACGTAACTTGCCCCAGATGAGATTTCATTTCTTGTCTAGCGTCATGGATTGTTAGAATCATTTTAGTCATTTGCTCAAGACTGTGCCACTGGCATAAGTATGCTTTTACAAAAGATTAAAATACAGAGCAATTAGAAATACAATGACTACATAAAATAAGGGAATTCCAAACTATATGTTCTCATTTGACAATTTCATTTAGCTATTCTCTATATCTTGTACGTGGCTTTAATGGGAGATTTTTTGAGTGTTTTTTTAGGCACACACTTTTCTCCCACATATCCTAATGAACCCTGTGAAGAATCTCTACAGTGCAAAATTATGTATTTGAGATATTTCATTGACTAACATGTCTTTGTAGTAAAAGTATAAATTTTTGAAAACAGACAAATTATGGCCAAAAGGTGGAAAATCTGAATTTGTGAAAAGTTTGCATTCTAAAAATTCAGTAATTGTATATGATTTTGGAGTGGAAATTGTTCCTTAAGTACAAAAAGAGATATTCTTTGCACAGTAGAAAAATGGGGCTTTCATAAATGAGCTGCTCGGGGGAACACAATGGTAAGCGCCATCGCCGTGAATTTCCGGTAGATGGCTAATGACACCACCTGTGGGATGCACAATGCAGAAAACTTACTAGTAGTTCCAAATGCATTCAACAGATGTCAGCGAGGAGCTTAATGCCAAGCGCCACTGTCCGTCCGTTGCGGAAACATAATGGTAAGTGATAGAGAGAATGGCGGCAAGTAAATACATGTCTGAAATTATAGCAACAGTGAACATGGCAGAAGTCGAGGAATATACTTCCACTGATACTAATATCTTCGAGATGGATCCAGAATACATTCCTCACGATTCAAATGACTCAGAGGTATGTTATTTTGTAAATAGACTGTCTTTAGTTCGTTTCAAGAACATAATGGTAAGTGCATGTACATACCATTATGTACCTGAAGTACAATTGAAAATTACGTTCGCCAAGTACAAGATGTGTACAGTCCAGATCAGTGCTGCGAGATCATCAAGAAGTCGGCTGGTATGCAATATGAAAAGAGAGGATTTCTATCAAATACGACACTTTAAAGAAGCGTTTGTCTTCAGAAAGAAGACAGTTGATGATCGAGATGTCAACCTAAGGAAAATATGTAGATGGAAGGTGACCTCCGAATATCCATCATCTTTATTCATCAGCAAGACATTTTGTCATGACATTTGGCATGAAATAAACTTAAGGAAACGTGGAAGGCAAGGACCAGTTCCTACGCTTCGACTTACATACAAGGGGCCAAGGCTTATTGAAAAGAAGGAAGTTGCTGATGTCCTGTCGCTCCTAAATTACATATCACCTGTCCACAATGGATTTTTCCTGTCACTAAAGCCAACAGTTTTAGATGAAAAAGACATTAGTAATGAGAGAGACGAATGATTTTGCAGTTTCAGTAAAGTGTTGAAGACTTGCTGTAAAATTTAATATGTAATGTTCTATCACTATGTGTTGTTAATGGTGTTCAGTAATGTAATAATTTTTGTATATTTAATTTGTTTTAGTCAGTACTGAGTTTCATTTATGTCTGTATAGTAGAAGATAGATGTTAGAATCACTACAGAATAAAGGGACTGTTCTAAAAAAAATTATTCAGATTTGCAGATCAATTGAAACTTTAGAAGCGCTGTATCTCGAAACTGTGATTTTGGTTCTTACCATTTTGTTCCCTAAGCAGCTCAAATAAGTAACAAAAAGAAAGAAAAACTAATGTTCATGTTCGGAGTGGTATTTGAGCAAGTGGAGTCACTCCGTCTTGTTATGTTTCAAGATATTGCTAAATTTGAGTAGAAATTGCTTCATAAATACCCTACTGAGCTCCTACTGTCTGAGCATTAATCCTCATATTACTTTCCATAATACCATTTGACTCACACAGGTGCAGTTACACAGTATGACATATTGTACATCAGGGTTAGAAAGACCATTCATGACTTGGTAAATTTTAAGTAATTGATTATGTTTTCCCATTTAAGTAGATTAGATTATGTTTGCTTTCATTCCAACTGCTCCGTAGTGAGGAGGTCCTCCAGGAATAGAACGTGTCGGAAAAAGTATAATACATGACAAATATTTACAACTGAAACAAATAAGCTAATGTACCTTCCACAGGTCTCAAGTGGAATGATCGTCATATTTTTTAATGAACACTATATGAAAGAATCATTTTACAAACACTCATTTACTAAGATCGCATTAATGCACTGAATTTAAAATAAAAAAATTGTTTTTTTATTTATAAGGTAATAAACATATAATAGACTCACTACGATACTTATTTACAATGAACACATTAATGCACTGAAATGGTGCAGAAGTTAGATTCTACTTTATATTCAGTTTAAGAGAAGCCTAAAGGATTTATTGGCGGCAAACACACACACACACACACACACACACACACACACACACACACACACACACACAAGTAATGTTATCTGTTTGTCCAAGTACTATACTACTTCATGGATACTAACTAAAGAAACAGAGCAGTTGACGATGGCTACCCTGTAGCAGGACACAATAACTCTGAGCACTTTCTCCTCACGTGATGTCAGTAAATTAATTTCAGTGACATGTTGTTTATGAAAACCAAAACAGGGCAGCACCAATATAAATAAGAAACCACCTCCAGCTGGGCGGGGGGGCGGGGGGGGGGGGGGGGGGGTTACAGGTAAATTGTCTGTGGGCCTTTTACCAATCAGCACATAAACACCAAAAACTATGAATTCAAAATATAGTTGGTTTTATACATACTTCACTCCTTATGTAAGAAAACTAGAGATGGCTTAATTCAACACTATATTTCCAGATAGAGAGTCAAATATGTTTCAATTGTAATCACCTGCCCCCATCGCGCGTGCACGCACGAACCCCCGTCCCCACACTTCCCCCACCCCTTCCCTCCTCCACCTCCTCCTCCCCCCTCCCTCTTCCTCCCCTTCCCTCCCCCTCCTTCCTTTCCCCCCTCCCTCTTCCTCCCCTTCACTCCTCCTCCTTCCCTTCCCTCCTCCTCCCCCTCCCCCTCCCCTTCCCTTCTCCCTTTCCCTCCTCCCCCACAGAGAGAGAGAGAGAGAGAGAGAGAGAGAGAGAGAGAGAGAGAGAGAGAGAGAGGCGGGGGGGGGGGGGGGGGCTGGATGGCTGGCTGGCTAGTACATACCAGTTGGAATTCAGCTTCTTCAACAACTCAGATTTTACTAAGTTCAAATTATGTGCACATAAATTGCAGAAAGTAAAAGTTCCTGATCTTCTGGAAGTACACAAAACAGAAAACTTCTAGAGGTGAATGCCTCTTGTTCAATGCAATACTCTGGAGGTTTGTTGGATAACTAACATGTTAGTGCAGATGAACACTTTTTATAGTCTTGACTAAGAAGCACTCAAATACAAACCTCACTTTCAGTATACCAGTATGCCTGATTCATTACTGGAAATTCAACAGTCAACTGAACAGTGAGCAAAGATAGTACCTTGTTAGGCTGACAGGCAAGTCCATGTACTATCCAAACATTGGTAATATGTAACAGCAAAGTCCAAACACAGTCCAGGATAGAGCCACTTACTGCATGGTAATTGTGAATAGGTGCACCAGAGAGCTCACTGTAAACGTCATCTGGTTGTGACAAGTGAGGCTGTGGTGGTCTGCAGCAGTTCATAACTCTGCCATGTTTGTTTTGCCACAGGACCTGGCATCATCAGATGTATCCTGCTGCAACACATCAAATGTATGCATAATTATATCACTTGATCTTTCAGTATTACAAGCAATATTTCAGTGAGACAAAATTCCATTTCATTGTGGCAGGTGGTGTGTTAGCTTTAGCTGAGAATAAGCTGGGTGAGTTATGAAGCATTGCCTGCTTTTATTGATGTACATGAACTTGCAGATCAGTCAGTGTTGGAGTTCTAAAAATTGTCATCAGTTACATCAAGAGCATCTGCATAATGTGAAAACAGAATTTTGGTGCACGGTCTATGCAATAAGAATTGTAGGACTGATCTTCCACCAAGCCATAATTTCTAATAGGTACGTGAACAATGTTCTGCGACAATTTTTTTCCTAGAGCTTTCTACTAACAGAAAAAAGACATGTTATTTCATCAAGGATAACACAATAACACTTGCTACCAATATGTTTATGATAATATTAAGAGGTGATTTTGAGTATAGTTTCTTTTATGGAGGCATGTTGACATTGCAAATTTTGTGACCAGTGATTTGTTTTGTAACTCTCTGTCATTTTAGCAGTGACAATAAAAAATTTTTCATCAACAAATCTTATCCCTCACTATTACCAATTTAGACCGTGTTCTATGCCGCTAAATGGATGACCCTTATTTGTCTTTCGTAAAAGTGTAGCCCAATGTAAGTAAATAGAGCCCACGTACATGGTTTGCAATTATTCTACTAAGTTCTGTGTGTTCCACAGTGTGTGTGTGTGTGTGTGGTGTGTGTGTGTGGTGTGTGTGTGTGTGTGTGTGTGTGTGTGTGTGTGTGTGTGTCCATTATATTTCAAAGTCCCCCCCCTCTCCAAACAATGGAAAATCCAGGATGGAGTAATGACAATGTTATGAAAAGGATAGATTATTGCTCACCGCATTGTGGAGATGTTAGTCTCCATATTAACATAAGATAGTCTTAACAGTTGACTTGTTGCAATGGTTTATTCTATATTTGCTCTTCTTTAATATCTGAGTCTGTATAAAAGATATGTGGACTAAGCGCTACAAGTGATTTTTCCATAACCATGTTGAGTTCGATTTGCAGGTCTTGTTTTATTAAGATGGCACACAAATGTTTTGTTTGTCTTGATTCTGTATCCAGTATGCATGTGGTGTTCAATGACTTGAGGATTTGTGAATGTTGAATATGTTGTAATTAGTTTCCCATGGACTTGTAGCTATAGTGTTGTGAAATTTGGTGAATTAATGCTGTTGCCTCCAGTGTGGTTTGTGAACTTCATGTTTTTAGTGAAATTATTGAGTTCCACGACAATTTTCCAAATATTACTTGTTTTGCGATCTACCAGAAGTAGAATGTCTTCAGCATATCACTTATAACAAATAACTTTATTTGTGTAAGGTGACCCAAATTAATAAAAATTATAGGAATAACGAACACTGTTTTGCAAATGTTAATGTCAGCTTATAAAGTGTTTGGTGAATCGTACTGTGCTAGAATAAAGTTAAAGAGTAATAGAAGATCACTGTCTGCTCTTTCTTATTCCAAGAATTAAGTTGTTTTAAAAATCATATATGGTTTATCATCACAAAACTTGTGTGGAGCTCA
Organism: Schistocerca gregaria; assembly: GCF_023897955.1. Lineage (NCBI taxonomy): Eukaryota > Metazoa > Arthropoda > Insecta > Orthoptera > Acrididae > Schistocerca > Schistocerca gregaria. Next base: position 521,578,597 of record NC_064924.1, read on the forward strand.
CAGTGTCACACATTATTAATCCAAAACATACAAAATGTTCCAGAGGAAATAATTAATATTCAGGGATATGACAGGAATGATCATTCAGAGCAAAAAAGTCAAACAAACATGGGCTCTGAAATGCATACCTTAAGAGCTATGAGCAGTTGTTAATCTTCCTGATGTGAATCACTCCTCTTCTGCTGAACAAATGCCCATAGCCCTTGAGGTATGCATTTTAGAACCTATATTTACTAGACATTTTTGCTTCAAGTGGTTATTCCTGGCAAATCCCCAAATATTGACAATGTCCCCTAGATTTCCTGTATAAGCATCAAATTGCTGCTGTTTCTCTGTGTATTGTTAATTACAAGGAATGGTAGAGACTATCAGTTTGCTTACGTGTCCATATTTATTGACATAGCCTTGAAAACAAATTTTGACTTTGAAATAACACTGAATGTGATTAGAACTTGATATCTAAAGCAGAAACAAATTTTGATTTTGAAATAACACTGAATGTGATTAGAACTTGATATCTAAAGCAGTTAGAGGAGTTGCCATATATATGTATTTACCTGAGCACCCATTAATGTATATTTAAGAAAATAACCCTTCATGTAGATAACGAAGAACTTAATTTGAATGAGATATCAGTTAGACACTGTATGTTCCTGACTTTCGTCATGATGGTCGTGCAGCAGACAGAGATCGTTAATTTTGTATGTGATCCCCATTTTTTGTTGTTTTAACTGTGTAGCAGTTGAGGTAGTGAATTGGCAATGTTCTGTGTGACACTTGTAGTCAAGGGACCTTTTCTAAGTTGTGTGTACTGTCTTGCCAATATAAGCTGAAAACTCTGTCCAAACTCCAACTTGGTTACTAATGGTAGACATTGTTAGCAGTGTGAAACAAGTTGTCTCCATCTTCCCTGCAGATCAGGAGAAATAAAACAAAAAAAACCTGCTGCTCCCTTGCCAGAGCCCCATCACCAACGGGAAACATCTCAAGAATTCATATTCTTGAGGGGGGAAAAGACCTTGTTTCACAAAGCGACTAGAATGCAGTGCACGTTAGTCTATCGATTATTCATATGACTTTGAAACGCATTCCTGTCGGTTTTCGAACATTTTTTAACACATTCTAAGTTGATTTCTGAATGAATCGTAAGTTGATTTTTGAATGTGTGCATAGTGTATGTGATGTCTCTGTCAGGGGATCCTCGTTGCATGTAGAAACTAATATTCCTATAGACAAAAGGGGCTATACAAGCTGAGCGGAGTAAGGCCGAACGGATGAATGCCAACCGCTGTCTGATTGTGTGGTTTGCGAATGATGAGCTTTGTTATAATTACTAGTGACATCCATAGATTCAGATTACACGAGTGGAAATAAATGAATAACAGGTAAGAAAGATTACATATTACCTTCTCGGTTTATCCAAGAAAATGAAATTTTGACAGAAAATTTTTGGCCAGATCGCTATACTAGTAAGGGCTAGTTGTACAGTCCCTGGCTAGCAGCCGCCTTGAGTTCTATTCTGGAAGAAGTGCAGAAAATGCGTTGTACGAACATGTAACAACGCCTGACTGGAGAATAATCGCGGAATAACTAAACTGGTGATTCTGGCAGAGTTAGTGAAGTTAATCTGCGAATAAGGTTTGACATTGGCAGGAATAGTTACAGAATTAGTGATAACAAAACTGTTTGTTAGAAAGAGGAAGGAGAAGAAATGGGAATATCACACAAATTATGGAACAATATGACGATTCGAAGTTTGTATAAAAATTTCGTACTACTACTTCTTGATCTCATACTTGAGAAACTGGAGCATATGAATGAAGTGTGAAACTATTTCCTAACATAAAGCTTTTTGCTAATAGGCATTTGATACTAGTACATTGTGAATTATATTCTATCGTTACAAAAAAGACCATTTGTGTCAAAACAGTCAAATTCATTTTATGTGCGTTACAGTTGTTGCTGTATTAGAAAGGCCTATTTTGTTTTATCTAACAGACAGTGACAAAATAGACGTAATCAGATCGAGAAATCACACTAGTCTTGGGTCCTATTTGTATTAACAGCTTTTTCAGTATGAGACAAGGACATTTTGTCTTTTCATGTAGCAAAACGTTTGACGAACTTTGAGGTAATAGATTCTTTGACAGAAAGGAAAGCACACCATGTAAAGCTGTAGCAAGACTAGAGAGAGAAAATTCTAGGCGCCAAGGATTGAAGAAACATGTATTGTCTTGCTTGTCTCATGTCTTAACTGGTTATGTATCCTCTATTTAATTTTATGTCACACAAAGCAGTAAGTTGTTAACTGATAGGGAGTAAAGAGTGCAAATTTACTGAATAGTTCTTTAAAAAAAAAGAGAGAGAGAGAGAGAGAGAGAGAGAGAGGAGAGAGAGAGAGAGAGAGAGAGAGGGGGGGGGGGGGGGGGACAAGATGTCACACTGGCCGACTGTAAGCAGGAGAGGCACCACAGGACATTTTAATTTCCACTGTTCTGTATATGGTTTGATGGCATCCATTACAAAACATACATGTTTCAATTCCACAGAGCGAAGTGTGATAGAAGAATGCTGTGTGAGGAGGCGAGGCACTGCACTTTGGCACACTTACGACCAAATAACACATGTTACATTTCTTTGAACACACATGTTTTATGCATCAAACTCTTCAGAAAGATGTGTTTTTTTTTAATTTTTTGATGTCCTCTCTCAAATGCTAGAGTGAGTGGCGGAGTATTGCCCCGGTTCGGAAATATCGTAGATCCGGGGCTGATGCGCAGAGCAGTCTGAGTTACAGTGGGGATGTGAGTAGTCACCACGTGACCTGTGTTTACATTTAGTGATTTTGCTGTTTCCTCTTCGTTTACTGCTCTCACATCAAATGAAAACAAAACAAATTTCTGTGGCCGGGAGCTATCAAGTGAATTAAAATACATTCACGTAATTACGGAAGGCTAAAATGTGTTACTAGTTGTAGATTTTATTTTATTTCCACTTTTCTGACAGTCAAGCATTAATTGTCTTGCACAACAATAAAGTCATTTTTGTCGGTTTGCTAAAGAAATTTTTTTTATTAATCTTTTCCACTGAGGCAGACAATATATTTGAAATGAAGTGTTTAATTTCACACACTCTGCATTTCAGGTGCACGTTTTAAACTTCTAGCATGTATGGCATTATGCCATAATAAAGAACCAAACATGAGATAACACAGTACTGGTGCTCCAAGAAAATTTACATCCTGAAAACCACATTGAAAACTTGATATCAGGTCGTGGCCTACTTCACTGGGAATCTGGACATACGAATGTGCACTTTAAATGTGCACATTTTAGTATGGGTACACGAAATTCCGATTCTCTTGGAGTATCCTCTGATGTCTTGTTTCTTTTATGACATAATGTAAGATCTTTTAATGTTTTATACGTACGAACATACGGGCTCCCTACGACATCATACCTGCACAAACGCGGTGACGCCTGTCATCTGGCGCTCTGTGGAAACTGCAGAAACGAACCTATTTCTAACAGGTCACGGGAAAATATTCCGAATGGTGGTTTCAAAAGTGTTGCCATCAAAGTATCATTCTGGCAGTTACACCAGAACTATATACAAGAATGTACGATGAATTTCTTAAATCACAGAGTGTTTCACTCTCATTTAAAAATCAACTCTTCGATAATGAGCCATTTAGATGAATTTCTAGCACAGAAGATCAGAAATTTATGTCGTTATTAAAAATTTTACTGGCACATTTGTGTGATATATCTTAAATTGTAATACACGCATGAAAGACCAACATTATATGTGAAAGCTTAGCTTCTCTTGCAGCATATTAATCTTATGGACCAATATTACATGTGAAAGCTTTGCATTTCATGTAGCAACACTTTGTATATTAATTTAAACCGGTAACTTTTTCTGTTTGTGTGTTCACGCTACTTAACAGTGATGTTGCTATTGGATGACTACATCATGTGTTCTAAGCTCTGAATACCCTCTGTCATCGGCTGGAAAGATCACGTGGCATGAGCTATGACTGGCTTACAAAAGCACATCGCAACCTCGATTTCAATGCTTCAGAAAGTAGCAAGCGGTGTTTGGTGGAATTCGAATTTATACTTTTGTAATACGAAAATATGCAGCGTACATGTTGCTGCACATCAAAGATCTTTCCAAAACCCGTTTTTTCCCTCTGGGCCAGGAAATTCTACACCCATGTTTAAAACCATAATCATTCAAAGGACTGATAAGTTAAACAGTTCCAAGAGAAAATATACTTTCAGTTAACAGGGAAAAAGTATGTTTTTACCTGAGAGAAAGTGTATTTTTAACCAGGAAATCTGGGAGAAACCCGGGAATTATTTTTTCTTGTTCGTGTATACACCCTGCAACAGATGAGTCAGTAAGACACAGGAATTAAACATATAAAACTATGCCTTGAATAATGATGATGATGATAATAATAATAATAATAATAATAATAATAATAATTAAAGAGGAGTGGAATAATAATGGATTGTGCATGGATGTTCTGGACAAGGCATTAAATTAATGATCTGCTTCCAGGTGATCTGTTGAGTATTATTTTATGTACAAGCCATGAAATTGCACTAGCTATCAATCTTCTGCCCTTTTGGAAGGAGAGACAGCATTGGTCTTTCTTTTTTTTTTCTCTTTTCTTTTTAAATTAACCGCAAAATTGATTTTCGGTCACTTAGTGACCATCCTCAGTGCTGTAATATACAATTTAAATTGGTAGTCACTGGTGTCAACAAGCTTAGAGTGATTACATATTTTTCTATTAATCATATATTTATTAGTCATATATTTTTCTATTAATGCACGCTCTCACATCTGTAGCTATGCCATCACCATTTGTGTGTGATTAATCAGTAGATGGTAGGAGGGACAACATGCAGAACATAGTGACTGTAGGGAAATATTGGGATATTGGAAGGAGAAGGGGGGGGGGGGGGGGGAGAGAGAGAGAGAGAGAGAGAGAGAGAGAGAGAGAGAGAGAGAGAGAGAGAGAGAGAGATATCAATATTCTGCATGCAGATGATGCAGCTGCCATGTTTTGTAGTGTCCATTTTACAACAAACTTGCCACCTTTCCCCTCATCTCTGCATGGTTAACCAAATTCTAAAATAGTTATTTTGCATTAAATACCAAGTGTACAACCAACTCTATGGAATTCCATGAATACACAACACCATCCTACGCCAATTTTTTTATGATTCACTTTGTGGAGTTCTTCTTGTGCCCCCCACAGCTTAAGCTCATTGCTTAGTTTAAATTCATTGATTACATATTCACGAGCTGGACAAATGGCGAATGCAGAGACTGCATTTTCCCCACATAACTTCAACATCTACTCCAAAATCCGCATCACCAGGTGCTTTTCAACTCAATAATTTAGCTTTCTGGATGTTGATGGCCATCTCCCTTATAATTCATTAAAAACTTGTGGTCGTATAAAATGCACAAATAACAAAAAGTACCTCTGCTGTGGCAAATGTAACCTATTTGTTGTCAAAAATACCTTTGACACCTTGATTGGGAAGCAGGTGTTATCTCGAAGTGTAATGATGGTCTTGCCAGAACCCTTGCAGGTGTTTAATATTCTGTCCATCCCATTAAAAGCAGAAATCTCTTCCCAGTTCTTCCAGTGACATCAGCAAACCTGATACCATTGTGAATTAACAGCTGGCCAGCACTTCTGTTCTCTCCATTAACCTTCAGACCTAAAAAAATAAAAATCTCAAACATATTCTTTGATGCATGCCCGCGGGTTAGAATAGGCTCGAGGTATTCCTGCCTGTCATAAGAGGCAACTAAAAGGAGTCTCTCACCTTTTGGTCTTTATGTGATGGTTCCCTGTAAGGTTTGACCTCCATCTGCCCATTTGATGGTGGTGGACATTTCCCTCCCTGTTGCTCCTGCACCACTTACTTCGGGAGCAAGACCTCCTCAACCATTGGGGATATCAGACCCCACTTCTGAGCTGGAGAAGTGTAAGTCTTATGCGGCTCCTCTTGCTAGGAAGGGGTCCCTTGTGTCACTCCCTTCTCAGCTTTCTGCTAGAGGGAAATATGACACCCGCCATTGGCTGAAGGGCTCAAAAGCAGCTGGTCATAGGGCTTCACACTCACCCTCAGTCCTGGAGATTGAATCAGTGAAGTCCTCCCAGCCAGCAAAACCCAAGGAGCAGTGAGAGAAATCCAAGAAGAAGGTCCTCAAGACTAAGGGAATTGCAGTGGCACCCACACCACTGCCACCAACAAGCTCTGCGTCTGTGGATGAGGTGGAGATTCTGGCGTCCGCTGAGGACCTAGATCTCACCGAACCCTCAGACACAATGGATATAGGCTGCTCAGGCAAAAAGTCAGTGGCAGCAGGTGACCCTGAGGTGTAAACTGCCTCACTGAATGTCCCATGCCTTCCCAGTCTCACGATTATGTCATCCTCCATTGGAATTGCAGCAATTGTTTCCACCATCTGGCTGTGCTATGGCAACTGTTAAACTTTACACCTGCTTTCTGCATTGCCCTCCAGGAGACCTGGTTCCCGGCCATGTGGACCCCTCCTCTCCGCGGCTATAAGGGATACTACAGGAACGGTAGTGACTGTAATTTAGTGTCAGGTGGAGTTCGCATTTATGCCCTAAACTCAGTCTATAGTGAAACTGTGCCCCTTCAAACCCCTCTTGTAGCTATGGCTGTCAGAATAAGGACGACACAGGAAATAACTGTCTGCAATGTATATCTTCCTCCGGATGGTGCAGTACCCCTGTATGTGTTAGCTGCACTGATTGATCAACTCCCTAAACCTTTTGTGCTTACTGGCCGAGGCAGAGATGTCAAAACTTTACTGTCTCGGTTCAATCTCTGCCTCTTAAATACTGGGGCCGCCACGTATTACAGTGTGGCTCATCGTAGTTACTCGACCGTTAATGTACCAATTTGCAGCCCAGGACTTCTCCCATCTGTTCACTGGAGAGCACATGACTACCTGTGTGGTAGTGACCACTACCCCTTCTTACTGTCATTGCCCCATTGTAAGGGCCATGGACACCTGCCCATATGGGCTTTAAACAAGGCGGACTGGGAAACTTTCACCTCTGCTGTCACCATTGAATCTCCCCCACATGGTAACATCGATTTGATGGTTGAGCAGATGACTACAACAGTCATTTCTGTGGCAGGAAACACGATCCCTCGCTCTTTAGGGTGCCTCCAGCGAAAGGCAATCCCTTGTTGGTTGCTGGAAGTCGCTGAAGCAATTAAGGACATTGACGAGCTCTACAGCAGCATAAGCATAACCCTTCCATGGAGCACCTCATACCTTGAAACAGCTCAGCCTTTACACAGCTCCATGCCTGTGTTCGCCAACTTAATAAACAATGGAAGCAGGAGAGTTGGGAGGGCCATACGTCACCTTCCCAAGTCTAGGCAAAGATCAAACGTGTTTTTGGGTACCAGACCCCAACAGGTGTTCCTGGTGTTAACATAAATGGTGTGTAATCTACTGACACAAACTCAATTGCCAAGCACTATGCTCGAGCCTCTGTGTCAGAGAATTATCCCCAGCCTTTCGCACTCTCAGATGGTGGCTGGAAGGGAAAGTACTCTCGTTTACTACACACCACAATGAATCCTATAATACCCCATTTACAGAGTGGAAGCTACTCACTGTCCTTGCACATTGCCCCAACACAGCTCCTGAGCCAGATCGGACCCACAGTCAGATGATTAAACATCTCCCATCTGACCACAAGTGACATCTCCTTGTCATTTTCAACCAGATCTAGCACAATGGCGGGAGAGAATCATCATTCCAGTGCTCAAACCCAGTAAAAACACACTTGATGTGGATAGCTATCAGCCCATCAGCCTCACCAATGTTCTTTGTAAGCCAAGGTCGCTCTACCACTGATAGTCTTGTGTCCCTTGAATCTGCCATCCGAACAACCTTTTCCAAATGCCAACACTTGGTTGCAGTCTTTTTCGATTACGAAAATCATATGACACCGCCTGGCAACATCATATCCTTGCCACATTATACAAGTGGGGTCTCCGAGGCCTGCTCCCAATTTTAATCCAAATTTTCCTGTCACTTCATACTTTCTGTGTCCAAGTTGGTGCTTCCCATACTTCCCCCCCATATCCAGGAGAATGGAGTCCCGCAGGGCTCTGTATTTAGTGTGTCTCTATTTTTAGTGGCCATTACTGGTCTAGCAGGAGCTGTAGGGCTGTCCATGTCACATTCTGTGTATGCAGACAACTTCTGCATTTCATACTGCTCCACCAGTACTGGTGCTGCTGAGCGGCACCTACAGGGGACCGTTCACAGGGCGCAGTTATGGGCTCTAGCCCAAGGTTTCCAGTTTTTGATCGCAAAGTCGTGTCTTATGCACTTCTGTCAGCGTCATACAGTTCATCCAGATCCAGAACTTTCCTTAATAATGATCCACTCACTGTAGTGGAGACATATAGATTCTTAGGATTGGTTTTCATTGCCTGATTGACTTGGCTTCCTCACCTTCGTCAGCTTAAGCAGAAATCCTGGCACCACCTCAATGCCCTCCACTGCCACAGCAACACCAACTGGGGTGCAGATCGCTCTACACTGCTGTAGCTCTACAGATCCCTTGTTCAGTCCTGCCTTGACTGTGGGAACCTGGTTTACGGGTTTGCGGCACCCTCAGCATTGCGTTTACTCAACTCAGTGCACCAATGTGGCATTTGCCTAGCGATAGGAGCTTTTAGGACAAGTCTGGTGACCGCCATCCTTGTGGAGGCTGGAATCCCTCCATTGCAGGTTAGGCTTCCACAACTGCTGGCTAGTTACGTTGCACACGTTCTTAGTTCTCCTGCACATCTGAATCACCGTCTCCTTTTCCCACCCATGGGGGTTCATCTCCCACATCGGCAACCCAGGTAAGGGCTTCCAATTGCAGTTCGGGTCTGACCCCTTCTTTCCAAGCTGGAGTCCTTACCTTTACTACCTATACTTGAGGTCCATTCACGTAGAACTCCATGGTGTACACCTAGGCTGGAGCTTCGCCTGGACCTTTCACATGGCCCTAAGGACTCAGTTAATCCCGCAGCTCTCTGCTGCCGCTTCCACTAGATTCTAGACATGTGCTGAGGCCATGAAGAGGTTTACACCAGTGGCTCAATGGCTGATGCTTCGTGCTGACTCTCGTATTTCTGTGGAGGACATATTGAGCAGCATTCCTTGCCCGATGGCTGCAGTGTTTTCACAACCTACCTGGTGGCTGTATCTCGTGCTCTTGATAACATCTGTTCATGCCCTGGTGAGTCATTTCTTCTGTGTACAGACTCAGTGAGCAGCCTACAAGCCATCTACCAGTGCTGCCCTCATCCTTTGGTAGCGACAATCCAGGAGTCCATCTATGTCCTAGAATGGTCCAGTCATTAAGTGGTGTTGTGATGTTTCGACCCCAGGTCACGTCGAAATCCCAGGCAACGAACTTGCCGACAGGCTGGCCAAACAAGCTGTGTGGAATCCGCTTATGGAGATCAGCTTTTCTGCAACTGACTTGCGTTCAGTACTATGCCGAAAGGGTTTTGTGGCTTTAGAAGATGAAATGGCAGAACCTCAGCACGCACAACAAACTGCGCGCTATTAAGGAGACTACAAATGTGTGGCAGTCCTCCTTGTGACCTGTAGCAGTGGCTCAGTGGTTCTCTGCTGGCTCCACATTGGCCACACTTGGGCGACACATGGCTACCTTCTGCACAGTGATGACCCACCTCAGTGTCGGTGCGGCACTCGGATGATAGTGCCCATATCTTGGTGAGCTGTCCTTATTTGGCTGCCCTGCGATGGACTCTTCAGTTACTGGACTCGTTGCCATTAATTTTAGCTGACAATGCCTCATTGGCTAACTTAGTTTTACATTTTATACATGATGGTGAGTTTCATCATTCTATATAAGTTTTAGTACATGTCCTTTGTCTGTTTGTGTTCTGCACTCCAATACTTTTAGGGTGGATGTTTTATTGTGTCGCAGAGTGGCTGGCTTTTCCTTTTTTATCTGATGGTTGGCCAGCCACGGTCATCTGCTCTCTTGTTTTTACCCCTTCTACCTGTTTCTTGCTTCTCTCTGTGGTTTTCTTTTCCTATTTTGTGTATAATAGTGTTGGTTGTCCCTCTGTCATTCTTCTGATTCTTCCTTTCTCCTGTTATTGTGCTGTACATCTCCTTTCTTTTCTTCTTTCCGTTGTGTAGTTATTTTACTGGGAACAAGGGACTGATGACCTCGCAGTTTGGTCCCTTACCCCCCCCCCCCCCCCCCCCCCTCCTCCCTCTTTTAACCAACCGACCAAACAGCCTTTCATATGTTTTTGAGCACTTCTGGCCATGCTTTGAGATGTAGGATAAAAATTTTGACCATCCACTAAAATTTTATTCCATTACATATCCAGCATATGTGGTACACTGCTACATCCCTGTGGCACTCCTACTACAAATCCTGAACCCATGGATCAGTGTCCTGTTGGGTAACACAGGTACAAAACTGTCTTTTAAATCCACACACCGCCTCCTGCTGCAGTCCATTCGCAGGCATTTTCTTATTGATCATAGTCCATGTTGCACATAAAAGTAGCCATTCCATACACCAAATCTTTTTGCAATTACTGTGCAGTTGTCTTCATGGATATAGGTAATAATCACTTGTCAACCAGCAAATATAGCCAGAACAGCCTCTAACATCAAACTTGACAACTGTTTGCTGAACATGCTACACCCCACACACCAATAACTTCTACAGCTGATTCAATTCTCGTGGTATTTTTATATTCCCAGCACCCACCCTGTGAGCATTGTCTCTGTACTCCACAAATAGGAATTTTCTCTCCAACAAATCTTGCATTTCTCCAATCTTCTTGCCTTAAATCTCCACTAGTTTCTATTCATGACCATCTCTTTGGTAGCACTGCACCCCATCTGTGCACCCACCCTGTCCTCTTCAGTTACTTTGCACCTCACTGATCTACTGTCCCATCATTAACATCCCCCCCCCCTCCTCCTCCTCCTCCTCCTCCTCCTTCTCCTCAGGTTTTTGTCTTCTAATAACTGATAACTGTTCAGTAGCACTGGACCAACCCCCCCCCCCCCCCCTCCTCCTCCTCCCATCCTCCTCCTCAGGTTTTTGTCTTCTAATAACTGATAACTGTTCAGTAGCACTGGACAATATACTTTTACTGTTCGAAGCACAGGAGATAAATTATCAACAATTACCACAACTTAGTGTATAATGATTAAGCAATTTTCTCTGCAGTAGTTTGCATTTATAATGGTGGCTCTTCGTGTATTTATCTCGGTAAGATGCCTGTGTTAGTGCTATCATTATGTAAATAAATTCATTGCAAAATGTTTTTATTTGTGTTTCCATTAGAGATTCCCATTTTTAAGAGCCCATTCTAGTATATACATTCTATACATAAATAAATAACATGCAGAAATACCTGAAGACTCCATTTTTGTTTTTTTCTATTCTACTGAAAGTGAAGACAGTTGCAGATAAATATTTAAGTAAACATGCTTGTTAAATTGTTTTACTTCCAGTTAATATCCTGTTTTTGACATCCCAAAGGTATGTATATAATGCTGATGTTATTGATTGCCAAGAAGATTCTAAATAAATTCTTGCTTCTTAAAATTTAAAACTCAGCTTTGTAGAGTTGGATCTTCCTGACAAATAGAGTTGGAAAGCTTTCAGGTTAACTTTTTATAATATTGTCAAGTAGAAGAAGCTGTAACTAAATGAATGACAAACACTAACTTCACTTAACAAAGGTTTATTCAGCACTTGCGCATACGAGAGCACAGAGTGAACTGCCTCCGTCCAGATCACATACAGTACATATACAGCTACAGAACATCCAGTACAATGATTTGTGACATTTGTGGATACTTCTAGAATGTACTTGAACCAAATATATAAATTAAAATTGTACAGTCCAGGTGAGTTTTGAACTCACGACATTCCGTGCAACAGGTATCGTAACCGCTACACCACGGTTTACTCAGCTTCTTTTGCAACAATATTGAAATTCATTTATATTCAACAATTGTAATGCTAATCATATTTTGGCAAAATGTGAAATTTCAGCAAAGCCAACTGCTTGTTAATGTAAGTACTTTTTTCAGTAGAGGATTGGCTATTTATTTTTTCTTCTGTAGCCAATAGGGTCAGTGTCTTTGCTTTAAATGAGGATAATGATTTATCTGTAACTTCTCTGATTTGTAGTTATCATCCTTCCATTCCTGATTATGAAATAAGACTCCAATCTAATTTATTCCAGGTTTCAAAACTATGTGTATCCAAGCATTGGAGGAACACAGCACAATATGCTTGTTTTGTATTATACTGTCCTCTCATCAGTGGCTGAAAATAAATTTTTCCATTGCCTCTTGCCAAAAGATCACATCAAGCTTTTGAAAAAAATAAAGGCAACTTCACCAGGTAGTTACTTTGACATTAAATCAAATCTTATCTGAACTATTTGCAGATTTTTATAGTAACAATTGCAAATTTTGCTTCAGCAATTGACTACAAAATGCTGGTGGAAACACCAAATAAGTTTTTGGATGCTGTAAGGCCAGCAATGCGGAAAGAGAATGTTGGATTACTAGTGAAACTTTTAAAGAGCCTACCAGTGTCTATGAACTGCACCGTACAACCTGGAGCAATATATGGAGCATGGGCAGCTACTGAATTTTTCCAGGTGAGCAGACTCAGTTGCCAGCATATTTGAGAAAAAAAGGCTTCTATGCATTTGAAGTAATAATAAATAAAGCTTTTAGGATTGTACACTTTACAGGCACTTGTATCTTAGGAAGACACCAACCAACAGGTCTTAGAGGAAATGTTGGGGAAAACTATTGGACATCATTTGTTACTAAGTACTCTGTAGAAAGAAAAGGCTTTAAACGTGAAATATCAGAAGTTAAAACAGTTTAGACACACCATCGCCTCCCATGCACCTTCAGTCGAAGAGAAGATAGTTAATGCACAACAACAACACAGCAAAGGCTCTTAAGCAGTAAACAGGTTAAATGAAACCAAAACCTTTGCTCCACCTCTAAAATAAATCCAATAACTAATATTAATTTAAGATTAAAGTGCCACTGAATGTTAACTCGCTTAAGCCTTGGCAGGTAAAGTTAACTGATCCACATGAGGTACACCTTAAGTTGAAATTACAATCAGCCAAGGATCAAAAATTATTTATCTTAAGTGTAGAACAAATATCACCACAATCTTAATAAACACTAAAACAGGCCGTCAAATTAGTGTCCACAACCCACCGTATACAAATGTGCGGCTTTTATTAGATTAATGTTCAATCGGAGGGTCTCAAGCACTTCAGTTGTCCTCATGGAATTCTTTTTAGCACAGTTTTACATATAATTTAACAAAGGTAAGCACCATTTAAGCATCATATAAAATATTCCACTTATTTCTCCTAAAAGTGGTTGTCGTATCTAAGGAGGAAAAAAAAAGGTTGACTGTCTGCAAGAAACAAGTCAGTGCCACTAAAGAAAGTGGAACTCAGCATGTGCAAAATTAAAAAAAAAATAGTTTACTCTAGATGTAAACCAATTTCCCTTGGGGGAGAGTTGAACATGTGCCACAAAACTATTCAAAGACACATTAAATCTAAGATGGGGGAGTGGAGTACGACCAAAAAAAATTAGAAAAACCATGCGGATTGCTAGCATCAGGCTGCTGCAAACGCAGCCAACAGCAGGCTGTGGAGACAAGTTTCTAGAGATCAAACGATGCTCACCTTAAACATCAGGAAGTGGAACTGGGCTCTTTCCTCAACCAAGAAACCCGAAGAAAGTGTTGACTAGTTTCCAGCAAAATCCTGCAGTGAAGGCGTTCCAGTCATCTAGTGCAGAAGGGGATATGACCAGTGGGTGTCACCGTGCGCCATATTCTCTGGGAGGAACCCGGACACTGTGTAAAAAACAAGTACATTCACCATAAGCATCCAGTCCCAGCTTGAAGAGCATGGCCGAATTCCTTCCCCATTCTTGAGACAAACTGAGCTTGTGCTCCATCTCTAATGACCTCAGTGTTGACAGGATGTTAGCCCAATCTTCCTTCCTTCCTTTCTAAAAAGGATAGGTACACTAAGACTACACCAGCTAGTTTCATAATGTCAGTAACCGAAACTCTAGAAGACTAGAAACATTCTATGATGTATTTTTGTACATTTCAAAAGCTTCTAATTGTATTCATCAAAGTAATTTTCTAATTAAGTTCCACTGCTTCAACAGGAGAAGGAAAACTTACTACATTAAAAATGATTTTGAGTTTAACTAAAACAAAGTGTGATAGTACTGTTAGAAATGCCAAAATAAATTTTCAGTTCTTGAACAACTGGGCAGCTAGGGTTCACTTTAGAACCACAATGGTGTAAGGTTTGCTTCACCCATGGCATTCAATAATCTTTATAGCCCAGTCACTGGAGACCAAATAAGGTTGAATAGTGGCAAAAATCATGTCACAAATTTATGTACAGTGGTAGGAGGGAGTACCATGAACAACATACTAAAATTCTCTACCGATGGTGAGTGAGTGAGTGAGTGAGTGAGTGAGTGGTGGTGGTGGTGGTGGTGGTGGTGGTGGTGGTGTATTGTATAAAGTTCAATTTATAAAGATTTTCTTGAATAACTCAGAAATTATTACTTATATCAAAAATCCAGAATGAGATTTTCACTCTGCAGCGGAGTGTGCGCTGGTATGAAACTTCCTGGCAGGTTAAACCGGTGTGCCCGACCGAGACTCGAACTTGGGACCTTTGCCTTTCGCGGGCAAGTGCTCTACCATCTGAGCTACTGAAGCACGACTCACAGCTTTACTTCTGCCAGTACCTCGTCTCCTACCTTCCAAACTTTACAGAAGCTCTCCTGCGAACCATGCAGAACTGGCACTCCTGAAAGAAAGGATATTGCGGAGACATGGCTTAGCCACAGCCTGGGGGATGTTTCCAGAATGAGATTTTCACTCTGCAGCGGAGTGTGCGCTGTCTCGGTCGGGCACACAGTTTTAATCTGCCAGGAAGTTTCATTTTATATCAAAAATGTTTCCCAGTACAAAATTTAACTATATTAAATTTCCTACAAAAAGCTCCTGTAAACATTTTCTCTAGGACTAATACACTGAGGTGACAAAACTCATAGAATACCTCCTAATGTTGTGTCAGACTTCCTTTTGATGAGCATAGTGCAGCAGTTTGATGTGGCATGGACTCAAGATGTTGTTGGAAGTCCCTTGCAGAAATATTGGACCACACTGCCTCTATAGCCACCCATAATTGCAAAAGTGTTACTGGTGCAGGATTTTGTGCACAAACTGACTCTTGAATATGCCCCATAAATGTTTGACGGAACTCATGTCGGGTGATGTGTGGCCAAATCATTTAATCCAAAATGTTCCTCTAACCAATCATGAACAATAGTGGCACACTGATATATTGCATTGTCATCCATAAATTCCATCATTGTTTGGGAATATGAAGTCAATGAACAGCTGCAAATCGTGTCCAGATAACAAACATAACCATTTCCAGTCAATTATCAGTTCAGTTCCATATAAATGCAGCCCACACCATTATGGATCCACCACCAGCTTGCACAGTCCCCTGTTGGCAACTTAGATCCATGGCTTCATGGGATCTGCACCACACGTGAACCCTACATCAGCTCTTACCAACTGAAATCAGAAGTCATCTGACCAGGCCACAGTTTTCCGATTATTGCGGGTCCAACCGATATGGTCGTGAGTCTATGAGAGGCATGGCAGACAACGGCACTCGCATTGGTCATTGGCTTCATGGCTCATTAGAGCCAACTTTCACTGCACTGCCCTACTGGATACATCCCACATTGGTTTCTGTCGTTATTTCATGCAGTGCGGCTTGTCTGTTAACACTGGCAACTCTACACACATGCCACTGTTCTTCATCATTAAGTGAAGGCCATCAGCCACTACATTGTCTGTGGTGAGAGATGTTGTTGTTGTTGTTGTTGTTGTTGTGGTGGTGGTGGTGGTGGTGGTGGTGGTGGTGGTGGTCTTCAGTCCTGAGACTGGTTTGATGCAGCTCTCCATGCTATTCTATCCTGTGCTAGCTTCTTAATCTGCCAGTAGCTACTGCAGCCTACATCCTTCTGAATCTGCTTAGTGTATACATCTCTTGGTCTCCCTCTACGATTTTTACTCTCCACGCTGCCCTCCAATACTAAATTGGTGATCCCTTGATGCCTCAGAACATGTCCTACCAACCGGTCCCTTCTTCTGGACAAGTTGTGCCACAAACTTCTCTTCTCCCCAATCCTATTTAATACTTCCTCATTAGTTATGTGATCTACCCATCTAATCTTCTGCATTCTTCTGTAGCACCACATTTCGAAAGCTTCTATTCTCTTCTTGTCCAAACTATTTATCGTCCATGTTTCATATCCGTACATGGCTACACTCCACACAAATACTTTCAGAAAAGACTTCCTGACACTTAAATCTATACTCGATGTTAACAAATTTCTCTTCTTCAGAAACGCTTTCCTTGCCATTGCCAGTCTACATTTTATATCCTCTCTACTTCGACCATCATCAGTTATTTTGCTCCCCAAATAGCAAAACTCCTTTGCTACTTTAAGTGTCTCATTTCCTAATCTAATTCCCTCAGCATCACCTGACTTAATTCGACTATATTCCATTATCCTCGTTTTGCTTTTTTTGATCTTCATCTTATATCCTCCTTTGAAGACATTGTCCATTTCGTTCAACTGCTCTTCCAAGTCCTTTGCTGTCTCTGGCAGAATTACAATGTCATCGGCACACCTCAAAGTTTTTATTTCTTCTCCATGGATTTTAATACTTACTCCGAATTTTTCTTTTGTTGCCTTTACTGCTTGCTCAATATCCAGATTTAATAACATTGGGGAGAGGCTACAACCCTGTCTCACTCCCTTCCCAATCACTGCTTCCCTTTCATGTCCCTCGACTCTTATAACTGCCAACTGATTTCTGTACAAATTGTAAATAGCCTTTCGCTCCTTGTATTTTACCCCTGCCACCTTTAGAATTTGAAAGAGAGTATTCCAGTCAACATTGTCAAAAGCTTTCTCTAAGTCTACAAATGCTAGAAACAAAGGTTTGCCTTTCCTTAATCTTTCTTCTAAGATAAGTCGTAAGGTCACTATTGCCTCACGTGTTCCAACATTTCTACGGAATTCAAACCGATCTTCCCCGAGGTCGGCTTCTACTAGTTTTTCCATTCGTCTGTAAAGAATTCATGTTAGTATTTTGCAGCTGTGGCTTATTAAACTGATTGTTCGGTAATTTTCACATCTGTCAACACCTGCTTTCTTTGGGATTGGAATTATTATATTCTTCTTGAAGTCAGAGAGTATTTCGCCTGTTTCATACATTTTGCTCACCAGATGGTAGAGTTTTGTCAGGACTGGCTCTCCCAAGGCTGTCAGTAGTTCCAATGGAATGTTGTCTATTCTGTTGGGCCTTGTTTCGACTTAGGTCTTTCAGTGTTTTGTCAAACTCTTCACGCAGTATTGTATCTCGCATTTCGTCTTCATCTACATCCTCTTCGACTTCCATAATATTGTCCTCAAGTACATCGCCCTTGTATAGATCCTCTATATACTCCTTCCACCTTTCTGCTTTCCCTTCATAGCTTAGAACTGGGTTTCCATCTGAGCTCTTGATGTTCATACAAGTGGTTCTCTTATCTCCAAAGGTCTCTTTAATTTTCCCCTAGTCAGATAAGCCTCTACATCCTTACATTTGTCCTCTAGCCATCCCTGCTTAGCCATTTTGCACTTCCTGTCGATATCATTTTTGAGACGTTTGTATTCCTTTTTGCCTGCTTCATCTACTGTGTTTTTATATTTTCTCCTTTCATCAATTAAATTGGATATTTCTTCTGTTACCCAAGGATTTCTACTAGCCCTTGTCTTTCTGCCTACTTGATCCTCTGCTGCCTTCACTACTTCATCCCTCAAAGCTACCCATTCTTCTTCTACTGTATTTCTCCCCCCCCCCCCCCCCCCCCCCCCCCCCATTACTGTCAATTGCTCCCTTATGCTCTCCCTCAAACTCTGTACAACCTCTGCTTCTTTCAGTTTATCCAGGTCCCATCTGCTTAAATTCCCACCTTTTTGCAGTTTCTTCAGTTTTAATCTACAGGTCATAACCAACAGATTGTGGTCAAAGTCCACATCTGCCCCTGAAATGTCTTACAATTTAAAATCTGGTTCCTAAATCTCTGTCTTACCATTATATAATCTATCTGATACCGTTTAGTATCTCCAGGATTCTTCCATGTATACAACCTTCTTTCATGATTCTTAAACCAAGTGTTAGCTATGATTAAGTTGTGCTCTGTGCAAAATTCTACCAGGCGGCTTCCTCTTTCCCCAATCCATATTCAAATAATAATGCCTGAAATTTGGTATTTTCAGCATACTCTTGACACTGTGAGTTTTGGAATATTGAACTCCCTAACAATTACCAAAATGGCATGTCCCGTGCATCTAGCTCCAACTGTTATTTTGAACTTCTATATTTTGAAGTCTGTTAATTCCCCTCTTGCAGCCATAATCACATCGGACTCCTTTTTATATGAATCATCTGAGTGTAAATAACAGCTCCATCAGTGGACTGCCCTTTTATACTTCGTATGCCTGATACTGCCACACATATACAGGGTGTTACAAAAAGGTATGACCAAGTTTTCAGGAAACATTCCTCACACACAAAGAAAGAAAATATGTTACGTGGACATGTGTCCAGAAACCCTTACTTTCCATGTTAGAGCTCATTTTATTACTTCTCTTCAAATCACATTGATCATGGAATGGAAACACACAGCAACAGAACATACCAGCGTGACTTCAAACACTTTGTTACAGGAAATGTTCAAAATGACCTCCGTTAGCGAGGATACATGCATCCACCCTCCATCGCATGGAATTCCTGATGCGCTGATGCAGCCCTGGAGAATGGTGTATTGTGTCACAGCCATCCACAATACGAGCACGAAGAGTCTCTACATTTGGTACCAGGGTAGTGTAGACAAGAGCTTTCAAATGCCCCCATAAGTGAAAGTCAAGAGGGTTGAGGTCATGGAATTGGTCTGCCTCTACCAATCCATCGGTCACCGAATCTGTCTCTGAAAAGCGTACAAACACTTCGACTGAAATGTGCAGGAGCTCCATCGTGCATGAACCACATGTCATGTCGTACTTGTAAAGGCACATATTCTAGCAGCACAGGTAGCGTATCCCGTATGAAATCATAATAACATGCTCCATTGAGCGTAGTTGGGAGAACATGAGGCCTAATCCAAACATCACCAACAATGCCTGCCCAAACGTTCACAGAAAATCTGTGTTGATGACGTGATTGCGCAATTGCGTGCGGATTCTCGTCAGCCCACACATGTTGATTGTGAAGATTTACAATTTGATCACGTTGGAATGAAGTCTCATCCGTAAAGAGAACACTTGCACTGAAATGAGAATTGACACATTGTTGGATGAACCATTCGCAGAAGTGTACCCGTGGAGGCCAGTCAGCTGCTGATAGTGCCTGCACACGCTGTAAATGGTACGGAAACAACTGGTTCTCCTGTAGCACTCTCCATACAGTGACGTGGTCAACGTTACCTTGTACAGCACCAACTTCTCTGACACTGACTTTAGGGTTATCGTCAACTGCGTGAAGAATTGCCTCGTCCATTGCAGGTGTCCTTGTCGTTCTAGGTCTTCCCCAGTCGCGAGTCATGGACTGGAATGTTCCGTGCTCCCTAAGAAGCGGATCAATTGCTCCGAATGTCTTCCTGTTCTGGAAAATCTGTCTCGATACAAACATACCGCGCCACGGCTATTGGCCCGTGCTAATCCATACATCAAATCGGCATCTGCCAACTCCGCATTTGTAAACATTGCACTGATTGCAAAACCACGTTCGTGATGAACACTAACCTGTTGATGCTACGTACTGATGTGCTTGATGCTAGTACTGTAGAGCAATGAGTCACATGTCAACACAAGCACCAAAGTCAACATTACCTTCCTTCAATTGGGCCAGCTGGCGGTGAATCGAGGAAGTACAGTACATACTAACGAAACTAAAATGAGCTCTAACATGGAAATTAAGCGTTTCCGGACACATGTCCACATAACATTTTTTCTTTATTTGTGTGTGAGGAATGTTTCCTGAAAGTTTGGCCGTAGCTTTTTGTAACACCCTGTAT
Organism: Schistocerca gregaria; assembly: GCF_023897955.1. Classification (NCBI taxonomy): domain Eukaryota; kingdom Metazoa; phylum Arthropoda; class Insecta; order Orthoptera; family Acrididae; genus Schistocerca; species Schistocerca gregaria. Next base: position 521,598,921 of record NC_064924.1, read on the forward strand.
ATGTACATATATAGATATATGTGCATTTCGCTATCCCATGACTTTTGCGACCTCAGCACATTTTCTGTGTTGCAGGGGATGGTAAGATGCACATTATTCCACCCAGATTTAGACTACCACTCATTGTGCCCTAAAATGAGAAATGTCCTGCCCACTATCCTTCCCACCCCTCCCACAGTAGTATTCCCCCATCCACTGAACCTGCACAATATACTCGGCTGTCCCTACACAACCGCTGCTTCCAACCCCTTATTTCAGGCTCATAACCCTGTAATAGACCTAGATGCAAGACATGTCCCATACATTGTTCCACCACACCTACTCCAGTCTGGTCACGAACATCATCTATCCTATCAAAGGCAGGGCTACCTGTGAAACCAGTCACATGATCTATAAGCTCATCTGCAACCACTGTGTTGCATTCTATGTGGGCCTGACAATGAGCAAGCTGTCTGTCCACATGAAAGTCTGCCTACAAACTGTGGCCAAGAAACAAGTGGACCACCCTGTTGCTGAGCATTCTGCCAAACATGACATACTTCATTTCAATGATTGCTTCACATCCTGTGCCGTAAGGATCCTTCTCACCAACACCAACTTTTCTGAATTGCGCAAATGGGAACTTCCCCTGCAATATATCGTATGTTCCCATAACCCTCCTCACTTCAACCTTCGTTAGTCATTGTCCTCACCATCCAGCCCTTTCCCTGTTTCCATTTTGGCTCTATTCAGCCCTCATTCGACCATTGAACCCAGCCTTTTTAGCCCCCCCCCCCCCCCCGCCCTCTTCTCCCCACCTCTCGCCAGCTCTCCATCTAACATGCAGCACGTCACTGTCCGTCACCCCTACCCTAATAACCCTGCCCCTCCTTGCCTCAGTCTCTTTCTTACCCACACTGAGTCACCAATCCCATCATGCACTAGTGACTGGTGGTGCTACTCACAGTATGGCTTCAGTTGCCTGAGACAGCAGTCATGTGTGTGAGTTGTGTTTGCACTGGTGACTGTTGCTGCTACTCACAGTATGGCTTCAGTTGCTTGAGATGGCAATCGTGTGTGCGTGCATGTGCATGTGTGTTCTATGATTGACGAAGGCCTTACTGGCTGAAAGCTTTATTTGTGACAGTCTTTTTTTTTCCCTATCTGTGACTCAGCATCTCCGCTATATAGTGAGTAACAACTTTCCTATTCATAATATTGTTATTGAAAATAGAGTTTTTGTGGTATAGGATTAATGTGCACAGTTAAATGAAGTTGGTAAAGAACAAATATAAAATGTATAGGTGCAATAGAGACATATTGAAGGATGAATTTTGTTCCGTGGGTGTAACACGATGAGGGGTCGGGCTGGATGATAGAATTGTGAGCAAATGTAGTTCACCGAATTATGGTCATACACTTACCTCCTTCATAGGCCTGCAGACTGAGGAGCAGGTAGGTGATTCACCTCTTTAGCCAACCCACTATATCACAAGAAGTAACTACAGGGTGTTTAACGAAGTTACACAGGCCTCCAACAACCTTATGAATCACTGGCAACACATTGCACCTACGTGCCTGGATGGTGTTTATTTTCCAGAAAGTGCATTAACACAACATGGAATACAGATAATATGTAATATGTAACTATCTGCATGCTGTTCTCTCCCCCCACCCCCTCCTGGCTATCCGTTTCGTGTTGAGGCCCATTGAACGTTGGATTCTTCCCGTGGTGTTGTTTACACCAGGCTACTCTATGGTCTGACTGATGCAGAAATCCAAATGTACCTCTTTCATCAGGATGTCATTGCAGCCCATCAGGTGATGAAAAAAGTAGATGCATCCTTAGTGCCCACATGCACTTTTTTCCTCATTTTTGATGGAGTGGTTCTTCGCTCAGAGATCAAAGCAGGCTACGAAGTTATCACAGTACAAGCATACATGCCAAACCTGAAGCACTGCTACCAGTGTCATCTTTGCATCCACACTCAAGAGTCCTGTCGGCATTCAGCCAAATGTGTAAACTGTGGTAGGGGTGCTAACGAGGACAGTTGTCCGCCTTCATCTCCCCACTGCAATGGCAACCATGCCATCTCCTCACGAGATAGTCCTGTGTACCTCAGTGGGCAGGCTGTCCAGAATCTGGGTGAAGGAAAATGTGCCTTACCCGGTCGCTCACAAGTTTTTGTGTAGTTGGATACCCTGTGTTCTACAATCTGGCGCCTAAAGTGCTGAAGTGCTGTTCTTGCTTCATCTTGCTCCATGAAGTGCATGGCCACGCAGACATGCAACCTCGAATTTAGCACCACGGTTTTGAAATTGCCCAGTGTCATGGTAGCATCCCGATCTCCTCCTCCAGCTGTGCAACAAGCCACCAAACTTTTGCATCATGGGGCGAACTCACCTGCTACAAACTGGCAGGCCAGCAAGGACAGAAGGAAGAGTTCCTACACTCCTCCACCCAACTAACATCTGTCTCCCTCTGCCAACTGGAAAGTCTCAGAGAAGTCAAACAAAGGGAAATGGTCTTCTCCTTTGATGACTTTGAGATCCACTTTGATGCTGTTGCCACATGACACCCTTGCCTGGCCGATTTCTTTGTTGCCAGTGCCCACAACCAACCATTTTCTACCCTGGGCTCCACAGGCTGACCAAAGAAGAATGCCGACATCTCTGTAGACCTTAAGGAGCAGGATCTTCTTTTCCCTGTGCCCCGTAGCAGCGAGCATTCGAAGGCTGGCACTCAGCAGCTGCTGAGGTGACGTCCCTTACGTTTTTCCCCATCATGACCCTCCTCAAATGGAATGTTCGCAGCCTTTGCTCCAACAGCTCTTAGAATCGCAGCGTCCGCTTATACTCTGCCTCCATAAACAAAATTGCACCCTCACGACTGCTTTGAGCTCTCGCATTTCTTTTCATTCTGCTTTGACCTTCCCCTCAAAGATGGCTTTCCATCCCATGGGGAAGTCATGTTGCTCATCAGGGGTGATGTTCACAGTCAACTCATCCCTCTGACTACCCAGCTCCAAGCTGTTGCTGTCCGCATTCTTCTTCCTCACTTGACCTTCTCCCTTCGTACTGTTCACATCCCTCTGTCATTCAATGTCATCAGGGCAGACTTCCTCCAGCTTATTGGGCAACTCTCTTACTCCTTTCTGCTGCTTGCTGACTTCACTGCACACCATCCCCTTTGGGGCTTGGTCAGACTCTGCGGAGAGGTGACCTCTTGGCTGATCTCCATCACCTTAACCTCATACGTGTTAACACGGGAGCACACAAATTCCTTTCAGACTCCACTCACACCTATTCCCACTTGCACCTCTCCTTCTGCACTGCCCATCATCTCAAGTGACACAAACTTGAACAACCATTTCCTTTGTACCATCCAATTGTTGACCCCTACTGCACTTATGTGCACGCCCAAATGGCAGCTTTCTAAGGCCTAGTGCAGGCTTTACTCCCCCTGGGTGACCTTCAATGAACAGCATTTCACCATTTGTGGTGATCAGGTGAAATATCTCACCAACATTATCCTTACCACCACAGAACGTTCCACTCCTTGCACTTTTTTTTACCACTCTGTGTCTCGGTTCCTTGGTGTACTGAGATGTGCTGCAATGCCATTCGTATACAGAGACTTCCTACAATGGCAAACTGCATTCATTATAAACGGTTGCATGCACAGTGTGGTCGCATTCTTCGGGATATCCAGGAAAAGCTAGTTGGATATCATTTACTAGTCATTATAAACTGCTCCACGTGTGGGGACAGGCTTCGTCCCCACACACGAGATTAGCATGTTGTCTTTTTGTAAGGGTGCTGATGATCATGATGTCAAGCACCCCTTACCTCAAACCATCATCATCATTTACTAGTTCTTTTAACATTTCCCCTCCATTTTCTGTCTTGTGGACCAACTTCCAACAGGTCTTTGGGACCAAGGTTCATTCTCCAGTTTCCAGCGTGACAGTAGCAAATTATGCCATAGTGGATCCTATTACTTCTCCAACGTCTTGCACTACCAGTTTGCAGGAGTTTTGAGCTCCTCCCACTATCACCATGCCTTCCTCCATCAGAAATGAATGGAGGAGGCCCAGGTGATGCCCTTCTCTTCCCCAAATATTGAATACAACAAGCCACCTTTACTATGAAGGAGATAGATCATGCTCTCACTTCTTCCTGATCCTCCACCCCAGGGCCAGACAGTGTTCACATTCAGTTATTGCAGTGTCTTTCTCTTGTGGGCAAGTACTTTCTCCTTCATACGTACAACTGCATCTGGCAGAGGGCATGTTTCCCAGATGTTGGCATGAGGCCACTGTCACACCCATATTTAAGCCCGGTAAGGACAAACACCTTCCTTCTACCTACTGCCCACATTTCTCTCACCAGCTGTGTTTGCAAAGTGACGAAATGTATGCTTCATGCCCGTTTGGTATGGTGGCTTGAGTCTTGCAATTTAGCAACTACTGCACAATGTAGATTTCGAGAGTGCCATTCTGCAGTTGAGCATCTCATCCCTTTGTCCACCCATGCTATGAATGGTTTTCTGTGGAAATCCCAGACTGTGGCCGTGTTTTTCGATTTGGAGAAAGCCTGCAACACCTGCTGGAGGAGTGATGTCATCGATACTCTGTACACATGGGGCTTCCGTGGTCACGTGCCCCATTTCCTGTAGGAATTTTCAAAAGACTGAGTTTTTAAAGTACATGTGGTTTCTGCCTTGTCAGATGCCTTTATCCAGGAAAACGGAGTGCCTGAGGGTTCCGTCTTCAGCATCATCCTCTTTGCTATTACCATGAACTCTATAATGAGCTGTTTCCTGCCAGGCATCTTGGGCTCCCATTTTGTTGATAATTTTGCCATCTGTTACAGTTCTCAGAAATCTTGTTTCATTGAGCGGCGTCTTCAGCAAAGTCTAGATCATCTTTACTCTTGGAGCATTGACAATGGCATTCATTTTTCCACTGACAAAACTGTTTATACAAATTTATGGCAACTCAATTGGTTTCTTCCACTGTTTTTACATCTTGGGCCTGTTACGCTTCTGTTCGTTGACACTACAAAATTCCTGGGGCTCGTGCTCGATAGGAAACTTTCTTGGTCCTGCCACATGTCTTATCTGGCGGTTTACTGTATGCGGTCTCTCAAAGTCTTACATGTCCTCAGTGGTACTTCCTGGGGAGCATATCGAATCACCCACCTACATTTGTCTTGGTCCTGTGTCCGTTAAGAAACTTGACTATGAGTGTTTTTTTTTCATATATACCCCTCAATACTATCAACCATAATGGCATCTGTTTGGCCACTGATGCCTTTTTACACTAGCCTGGTTCTTAGTCTGTATACAGAAGACGGCAAACTACCACTGTCCTACCACCGTGACTTTATCCTCAGCAGATATGCATGCCGTTTGTCTGCTATGCGTGGCCACCTATCCTATGCCTCCTTCTATGACTCCTTTGTTTGCCAGTATGGGGCATGTCCCTCTTCTCTGTTAGCTTCTGGAGTTTGCTTTCAGCTCTTGCTCTGGCAGCTTAACTTCATGCTACCTGCCACTTTCTGATGGGTGTGAACCCTTCACCACCTTGGCTTCATGTTGCGGCCCATATTCACCTTGGCACTCATTCACTGTCTGAGGACATTAATCCAACCATGCTCTATCACCTTCAGTTTCATGACCTCCACACAGAACTTCACTTAGTACCTTTGTGTACACTGATGTTTCTCAGACTGACCATAATGTCGGGTATGATATTGTCGTTGGCACCAATGTTTCTCGGTATTGGCTTCCTGAACACTGCTCAGTATTTACAGCAAAGCTGTTTGCCCTGTATCATGCCACACAGTACATCCGGCAACACAAGCTTTTCAATTGCGTCAGCTGCTCTGACTCTTATAGTTCCCTTCAAAGCCTGTGTGCACTGTACACCGTCCATCCCTTAGTGCATTTGGTCCAGGAAAGCTGTCACTTGCTCACCCTTGATGGAGCCACTGTGATGATTATGTGGATTCCTGGTCACATTGGCCTGACAGGAAGTGAGGCTGCTGATGCTGTTGCCAAGGCTGCAGCCCTTGTACCTCAGCTCACTAGTTCTTGCATTTCCTCCGATGATATCTGTGTCGCTGTCTGTCAGCAGGTGGTGTCACGTTTACATCACCCCTGGTCCTCCTTTCATGGGAAGTAGCTCTGGGTTATTGAGCCTCTCCCAGTGGCTTGGATGACCTCCTCTTGCCCCCCTTGCCATGAGAATATCATTTTCACTAGGTTGCATTTCGGGCACTGTCTCTTTAGCCATCATGATATGTTAAGTGGTGCTCCCCCAACACTTTGTGCTTGTCGCCCTCAACCTTGTCTTTATATAGTGGAGTTATTTTCAATTTATCAAATGAGTGCCTAATTCCAGTTAAGTGAGCTTCAGTATTATGTAAAAAAGTTCGACAGCTGGAGCTGTCAACTGTCTACCACACCGAGGAGCCTGTCTGAAGCATAACATGCTGTTAATATGTATTCAACAATGTTGATTTCATTGTCTCCACTATCATTCACTGGAGTACATTTCAGAGCATGAGGGTTATCAAATGTGACACCCCAGTGTCATCTCGTCCAGCCTTAAATTGTCTCCCTGTGCAAAAGAGAGAGGTTACTTCTCAGCCATTGTTTATAGGAACATATTTTACATAGAAACTTACATAACACTTGCAAATCAGTACTCGTTCAATAAACTGTAAATTCCATTATATAAACACGAGCACAATGAAGTTATTTTGAGTACTGATATAAGGGAACTGGACAGAAAATGCCTGGCATGTATAATCTGCCTGTAAACTGTGATGGTAGCAGCACTTGTGTTGGGGGAAGTTACCTTTCCTGGAAGAACGTTACAGCTGCCGTACAAGAAGACTAGGAATCAGTTTCCCCTGTGGAAGTGTAGAACAGTCTGCAGAGTTTTACGAGTCTGTCCATATGCCTTTCTTTCATTAGATTTATTAGTTACTTATATCTGTATTTAGTGTTAATGCCCTTTGTGGTAAATTAAAACCCTTCAGGCAATTCTGTTCACTTTGTCACCAGTGATTCATAAGATGTGGTGTGCAAATTCAGTATAATTTTGTAAAACACTCTGTAGTTGCTTCTTATGATGTAGTGGAGTGCACAGTGTGGGTAATTGTGTGCTCACTTTTCAGTTTGCAGACCCTTCAAGGAGGGAAAGGCATGACCACAATCCAGCGACCTACGTCCCCTCACTTCTAACCACTACCACCACACATCCTCTATACAGTTACACCCCCAAAATGCAATTTATCTCTTAATACTGTTCTACTGGTCTTAGATGTGGTACACACATTTAACATTTGTTCTCAACCCACTTCAGTTAACAATAAAAATTAATTTCATAACATTAAAACACTATTTTTAATAACAGGTGATTTTTCCATCCTTTTTAACACAGACTATTAGTCCTGAATTGGACATTTTTTAGGAAATTTAATGAAGTTTTATTTTATTCTGGGAAACATTTTGACTAGAAGCTGTGATTTTCAAGTCATTCAAGAAAAATATAAGAAAGTGGCTTTTAAATGGCCCCCCATCTCCACACTCATACCCAACCAGTGGCGATTTTTAATCCTTTATTTACGACACTCCCTCGTACAACTACAAAAATTCTGACTACATGAATATTTTCCCCTAATTATCCTTCATTGATGGAAATATTATGTGACATGTGGGTTCTGCCAGATGGCTTGCATGTCAAGGAACACTGTCTTACATAGCTGGATAAGGATCTGGCAAATCCAGATTCCATTAGCTGGTAAATTGTGAGTGCTGCCATTCTTTTGTAACTGTAATCTCTGTGCTCACTTCAAAACACCATTTAGCATGACTGTGAAATGTTTCATGTGTCTGGCAGTGGAGATCTTGGCTTAACCACAGTTATCATAAGAATGGCACAAACCTCTGTTTAAAAAATAAATGAAAAAGTAATGAACACTTCAATCTCATTCATGTGGGTTGGTTGGCTGCTGAATTGAAACAGAAGTTAGTGATCCACATCTTGGGTGGCTCCCACTCCCCAGTTTGTGACAAAGGAAGCTGGGATAATTTTAATTCCCCTCTTGTTTTGCTAACTGCCTCCTTAAATTTGTTTTGTTACTTTTAACTATTTACTATTAGCGTAAGTGAATATAATCTGCACTTTCGTAAAAGAGAAAGGTTCGCACTCAGTTTTAAAGAATATAAAACCAGATCTAATACATAAAATTAATTGATTTTCTAATTTTTTTCAACTATTCGTAGTTAGTATCTCTAGTTATAGGGTGAAATCAATAATTGTTTTGTGTATATTGTTGACGTATAAACAAATATAAATACTGTGATAATTATAAACATTTGGAAGACAAAATACTATTAATCTTAAAGTATCTATTTGGCTATGTTCGAAAACATGTTAGCAAAGCCAGCCCTTAATTAAGTCCAAAGTAATTAACATTTTTGTCAAACTTATTGTTTGCATAACAATGTATGTTAATTTCATGATTTAAACAAATAATTTGGCCTAACTCTTGCAGTAGAAGAAACTGTTTAAAAGACACAATTTTTCGATTTATTCAGTTAATTTAATGAGTTTAGTTTTAATTGTAATTTCTGTGAATTTAACTTTTGACAATGTGTATAGTTTCAGCACCTCTTATTGTGATGATATATAAGGGCCCGATTTTTGGTCCCAAGACAGTCAGTCCATGGCAGAGTTTCAGACGAGAAACCTGTGTTAGTTAGAACAACAACAAAGCTTCAGCTTAACTGTGGAATAAGTGTTAAACAATTAGGCAATATGTAAAAACAATTACAGAGTCTGCTCAATACATACCTTTCTATTCTTCAAGAACTGTGAACTTTGTGGTTAGGGTTTCACTGCTTGTAGATGTTCAACAGGAAACTATTGTAGCAGTATGTGGATGTTTGCCTGCAACCTGTTAATGAGACTTATCACGGGTTAAACAATAGTACACTAGCCAAATAACTGTATTATTAGGGGGTTGTGAACAGTGAAATGCAAATGTGCACCTATTGGCTACATTATTTACAGTAGTCAGTGTCGGAATCCACAACCCATTTTTAGCCATTGTAGCAACATAGTATGTTGACACTGAGGACAACAAATGAAGAAGAAATAAAAACAGGCAGACCTGCTACAAGTTGGGTAAGGCTAACCTAAGTTTGCAGGGCTCTGTTTGGGTGTACAATTATTTACCTAGTATCTCATTGGATCAAAATGGCCCATGACTGTCCAGACCAATGTGACACTGGCCTAATCTCATGTATAATGGCATCATACTCTTGTGAAAAGAGCCAGTTGTGTACATTGATTATGATGCCAGTGTTAGCGTTTTAACAAGAACTAACTCTTCCAAATAACACAGTGTATATCTTGAAAATACCAATACAAGAGCTATGGGGGCTTTACTTAAATGAAGAGCAATCTCCAGTTTGTAATTAAGTTCAAGGAATAGACTCTCTTAATATTTATTGTTGTTTTTGGAGTGAATGTGCAAATCTGGAATTGCATTGCCTGATTTTCTTTTGTCTTGTTTTGTTTTTCATTAATAAGGAAGAGTGAGTGAGTGATTTGTGTGTGTGTGTGTGTGAACAGTAGTAGAAAATTTTAAGTAGTTATGGGTGATGTGAAAATCATAGATAATTTTGCTGTGCTTTCCTGCGGAAGTCGCTGTGCATTCCTATGAAAGTTGGTTAGAGATAAGAAATAGCTGAGAGTTGTTTCTCAAGGATTATTAATTATTAATGAATGTCATATTCCAGAAAAAGTGTTTTTTAAACAATTGATAAAAACGGTTTTTTTAATGAGACAAAAAAATCCAGTTTTACATCAGTTGAATGTGTGCTTAAATTGAAGAGATTAAGTTCAAAATCAAATTTGATAAAAAAAAAAAATTCTCATTATGTGATTTCGTTTAATTTTTCTTTTAAATGTGTGTTTATTTTCTTTATTCATGCAGGTTTCAAGCAGTGCTTATGCTCTTGGACCAAGGTTATGGCTTGATCAGTTTAGAATGTGTAGTCATTATTTCACAAAAATGGCAGGCACAGATGTTGTAAATTTTGCTAAAGCTGTGTGTTTCTCTGAAAAGAGTATTGATGTAATGACTGTTGACTGCAGAATCAGTTTGTTACATCTCGTGAAAGAATACACCGATGGCAAAAAGAAAGAGAACCATGGGTATGTATGTAAGTTTGTAGCAGTTTGTTTTGTCACGCCTAGCCTCTTTTTATGTTATTGAATTGGTTGAACATGTTGTAAAGTGTAATAAAACTTTGGTTCACATTAATGAAATTAAGCCATCCCATGATAAATTGAAAAAGAACTTGGAAAATTTTGGAATGGAACAGTAGCAAATAATGAGGACAGATCAATAAATCATTGAGTGAATAACTAAATCTAATGAATATTATGTTCATAACAAATTAAATACTGCAAAAGCAAGCAAAAGTCATAAAGGCAGATAATCATTATTACATAAGACATTAAAAGATTTTGTTTTATAGCAAACACATTAATAGTAATGTTTCATTTGTTCTTACATTGCTCTTATTAAATAGTATACTAGTAATTATAACTTACATGGTTTCAATTTTTAAATGTATTCTAGTTGCAGCGTTACTCTCTTTTCTTCCTCACTTGCTTCTTTTTCCTCCTTCACTAAACGTTTACGAAATTAATTAATTATTTTCTAAATTAAAATTTTGGAAGTTAACTTAAGTACAACGTAGAATAATTTACTCTTTTCTTGACTTTTGTGAACTCATTTTGTGTCATTCTCTTTCTTTCTTCCTCCTTTTTTATGAAATTGTCTCAAATGTTCCAGAGGAGTAGTGGTATGTATGTTATCATATTTGATGTTTTTCAACTATGTGTTCTGCTGAAATGTATGTATGGTATAAGAAACTGTAACTGACTATTACAGCCATTCATGGTTTAACCTTAATGTGGTTTATCATGAGATATGCATGACTTAATCTTTTTAAGTAACACAAATGGCAGGAATGACCAATGAGGTAGTTTACAAAGACACAGCATCTGGATAGTTAAAATATGTCACAGATCCCAAGTGACCACAGTTTCTACCCTGTTTTCTATTTCTTTCTGGAAGGCAGAGTAATGCTAGCAGTGTCTATATAGGTCACCATTATTGAGGAATACATGTTTTCAATAACTTGGAATAATCATAAAATTTTATCTACTAATAAAGTATAGTTCAAGTGGAGCCTAAAGGATTTAATGTAGGCTGACAATTTCCCCTCCACTAATAAGCTCTTAGCAGACATTGTTGATGTTCTTATTATTAGCTGTACCACAGAACAGGAACGTACTTAAGTTTGTCACAGTGTCCATGCAGTAATGCAGTGTATGTAAGTCAGCCTTGTAAATTGTTTTTCAGCATGTACGCATCTAAAAATTCGTATAGAGTTTTTCAATGAATGTGTATATGAAAAACTGTTTTTAGTTTTTCTACATCCTTGGGGACCATCTCACACAGGATCTGTTGAAGGAACATTAGCATGTAAATTCCTTTGTAAATATGTGTTTTGTATCTTCAAGTATCTCTTTCCTTTGGGTCTTTGGAATGAAAAGTATGTTTAATCAAACTGAATCAATGCTTTACAACTGACTCAAATTCCAGAAGTGTGTGATGCCATTTTAAGGAAGACACAATTGCTAGGAGGCACACTTTCAACAATAACACATGTTCCCTCACATATCTCTACTTGTGATATGAGCGTACAATGACAACCACAGGGTCCTCTGAGCAGCAAACTGTTGTCTAAGTGGTAGCATTCTTAAAATGTCACACATCCTTTCATGTTTCTAATGTCTCTGTTTTGGTCAGAGGTCACATGTCTTTGCGACATGATGCAAATCCTCTTTGCAGTGATGGTGGCTACACTCTCCATGTGGGAAGTACATGTGCCCCACCTCCCAAGTGTGTGAACTGTTCTGCCGACATTCTCCTCACTCAACAGATTGCCAGACCTATAAAAAGGAAAGGAAGACTTAGAAATTCAAAAAACTCTACCATTTATTCTACTCAGAGGTCTGACGGAAATTTGACTGTTTTTCTTTAATGTCTACCTTTGCTTCTATTGCGCCCTTACATGCTCATCCTCCCTCCAAATCCCCAACCTATACCCCTTTCCTGTCTTCCTCCTTGGCAGTTCCCATTCCCTTGCTTCATGGAACCACTCCTTCTCTTCAGCCAGGGATGAGGCTTCCTCTAGGAACCCCCCTCCCCATAATCTCCAGGAAAAGAAGCCTGTTACTAGTGGTCAAATGCAGGACACATGCTGTGTGAGACTCAAGGCCACTTATTGTGTTTCAGGTCCTGATATCACTATGACTTGCTCTCATCCTTCGAAGGAGGAGGAGAAGAACATGCATAAGTGTCAGGACGAGACCTCCCTGACATCCCATGGGGTGTCAGCCCATCACTGTCAGTCAGGGTCCAATCTTACATTAACGGATGTCACTCCGTCCTTACCAGTGATGGACACTGATTCAGCACAAAGACAGTTTCTGGTCCTTTTGACATCCATCTGATGTCTTGTACTATTCTTCTCCAATGGAACTGTAATGGTTATTTTCATCACCTTTCTCTCTGCTCTGTAGCTTGTGTTGTGAAGCGAGAATCTCATTTGTCAACTCTCCATGGTTCCCAATCCTTCTGCTGGAACCCGGCAGGTCCTTAGTGACCATCTGATGGTGTCTGTGCATTGGTCTACACTGATATGTTAGTTCCTGGATCCCTTTTCATACTGTGCTGGAAGCTCCATTTAGACTGTGAAGTAATTACATGCAATCTTTATTTCCCCCCAGACTGGTCTCCTACACTTCCCTTTTCTTGTCCTCCTTCAACAGCTCCCTCCTCCATGTGGAGTGGCTGCACGGTTTGCGGCACATTGTCATGGACTGTGCGGCCCCTCCCACCAGAGGTTTGAATCCTCCCTCGGGCATGGGTGTGTGGTTTGTTCTTAGCACAAATTCATTTGAGTAGTGTGTAATTCTAGGGACCGTTGACCTCAGCAGCAATTCACACACATTTGAACATCCTCCCCCCCCCCCCCCCCCCCCCCAAAACTTAACACCCATAACACTTTTTGGGTGGTAGTGCGACCACTGATTGTGGCAAGATTGTTGAAGACTTGCTGGCAGTGCTTGATGTCTGCCTCCTCAACACTGGAGCCCCCACACCCTTTAGTGTGTCAGACAGCACTTTCGTGGCGTTGATCTTTCCATTTATAGCCCTAGATTCTTCCCCTCCATTCAATATCTTTTCTTCAGCATTACTTGCCTGAACACCCTTCCAGGTAGGCCTTTATTAATGCAAATTAGGATGGGTTTGCCTCGCCTGGCATCCCAGCTGTACCACCAAACAATGGTGTTGATAAGTCCATATGGAGTTTAACTGATGCCATCTTTTTGGTTGCTGCTTTGGTCATTCCTTCCTCCTTGGGTTCTCCCTGACAGAAGACTGTCCTTTGGTGGACCGTCCGAGAATGCTGTGGCTATTAAATACCAGCATCGTGTCCTCCAAAGCTACAGACGGCACCCATCACTCAGCCACCTCCTGGCCTTCAAACAGCTTTATGCCTGGGCCCGTTATCTTAAAATGCCAGAAACAGATTTGTTGGGAGCGATACGTCACTGCCGTAGGGCCCCATATTCCCACTTTGCAGGTATGGGCAAAGATCAGGTGCAATTTTACCTGCCGTCGTCCTACAGGTGGCTCAGGAATTTCCCTGAAAGATGTTATCCTCACCAGTCTTGAAACGATTGCTGAGCATTTTCCTCGACATTTCACCAAGGCCTCAGCATCAGTCCGCTGTCTGCCCTGTTCCATCTTCTCAAACACTGCTTGGAACCACTCCCTTTAACTTTCGTTCCTTGCACCTGGAGTGCATGGAATTCACCAGCACCCTTCCTCTGTGCCCCAACACAGCTCCTGGACCAGACCTGGTGCACATCCAAATGCTTCAATACTTATCAGTGCCTAGACAATGTCGTATACTTGCCCTTTTTAAACATCTCTGGAGCGAGGGGGAAGTCCCTTCCCAGTGATGAGAAAGTGTTATTATTGCACTTTTGAAATATGGTAAAGAGCCTCTTCACATGAATAGCTAGTGTCCAATCAGTTTAACCAATGTCCTCTGCAAGTTACTTGAACATCGAACGTCTGGTGTGTTGAAGGCTGTATTGGATCCTTGAATCTCGGGACCTTTTTGTTTCAACTCAGGATGGCTTTTGCCGAGGCCACTCTACTGCAGATAATTCAGTCCAACCTGGAGTTTGCTATCTGAACAGCTTTTGCCCGACGTCAAGATCTTGTTGCAGTCTTCTTTGACCTGCATAAAGCTTATGATACCACATGGTACCACAATGTACTTGCCACCCTACATGAGAAGGACTGCTGTGGCCTGCTCTCATTTTTTATCTGGAACTTTCTTTCATGTTGCACTTTTCAGGTACAGTTTGGTGCTTGCCATAGTGGGAGAATAGGGTTGAGTGGCTATCAGTGGTCTGGTGGTAGCTGCAGGGCTTATTGTATCTCCCTCTTTGTATCCTGATGATTTATGCATTTATTTTGTACATCTGTGGATATTGCTGAATGCAGATTGGAAGGCGCAATACATTAAATACAATCTTGAGCTCTCACTCGTGGCTTCCATTTTTTGACTGGCAAGACCTGCATTATACGTTTCTGTCATGGCCGTACAGCCCATCTTCATCTGCATCTGTACCTTAACGCCCAGTCCCTCCATGTGGTGGACTCTCGTTTTTCAGGACTGGTCTTTGATGTCCAGTTGACATGGCTTCCTCTTCTTTGTCTATTAAAGCAGACATTCTGGTTGCACGTGAATGCTCTTTGATGCCTCAGCAATACCAACTGTTGCACGACTGCTCTGCTCTGATACGGCTCAACACACCATTTATCTAGTCATTTCTAGATTACAGGAGTATCGCAGAGAGCCTGACATCACCTTTGATGATATGATTGTGGACCTGAAACACCATTGTTGGGTACGGCTGGCAATTGCTGCCTTTCAGTCTAACCCTGTGATCAGCCCCCTAGTGGAGACAGGGGTTTGATCCACCTCCCGCAGTGGCAGCCCAGGTCTGGGGTTACGATCAGCTTCCACATCTGGTCCCCTTTTTTCTGAACTCCAGATTTCCCTTCCACCACCTCTTCTCTGGGCCCACTCCCATACACCTCTGTGATGCATCCCCCTCTACAGCTCTGTCTTGATATATCACAAGGTCCCAAAGACTCGGTTCATCCTGAGGCTCTCCGCCACTGGTTCTACACCATTCTTGGCACAATTTATGGTGCAGTAGTAATCTATACTGATGGTTTTACTCATGCTAGCTGGAATGGTTTTTCAATGATGGAGATGTTTACAAAGTGGCTGTCAAATGGCTCCAAGACCAAGGAGTGGATTTTTAATGTTGTGGAACTGAAAGATTGATGGACATTCCACCCATTGTTTGAAGAGACTTGGTGACTGTGCTGGAAAATAGTCACACATCTGTGTCACTAAATAAAAGTTATTTGGCCTGTCGTAATAAAGTATAAGTCGTTGAACTTCCCTCATAATTTTATAATACAGTGAGCATTTGTCGTCATCCACTTTAATTATTTAAGGGAGGAGTTGAGAAACAAACTTCCAGAATTTAAGTGAAATCATTTCTGTCCAGGTTAATGAACCATCATGTGTAGTTATGAATTATTGTAACCTCTTTTTACTAGCAACATTTGTGTTACAGGAAAGAGTGGGCTGAGGCGTCTTCAACTGTGGACTCCTGGATTTCACATCTGAATCAGATTAACTCATATCATCTAGAGGAGATAAATGGAAATTCTTCTCCAGAACTTCAGCTACTGCTTCGGTATAAAAAAATCATACTTTTTTCCAGCGTGTGTGCATGGATAAAAAAGTATTTGAAGTCTGTCTCACGTATTGTTTTGTAATACAGGCAGCTGGATTTGTCAAGAGGTGAGCCAGACCGAATAAAACAGGTGTTTAAGTTTTCTGTATGCAGCTCAGTACCTCTCAAAACACTTGAAGGAATGATGAAGGTGTTTCCCCAACCTTGCTCTTCAGTAGAGAGTATGCTGGAGGATCAACTAAATGAATCAATATCAGGACTCAGGTACACTCATTCATTTTATAATAGTGTGGAAATGTTAATACAACAGTTTAAATGATATGTTAAGTACATAGTTTCCAGAGCAAAGATGTTCATTAGATACTGTTTAATCCACAAATCAGGTAATTGTTAAGATCTGACTTGTTGCACTTTAGGCACACACTCATATGCATTGAGAAAGTGTGAAGTTTGTTTTTGTTTTTTCAGAAAATGTAGCATTCAGATCTGAAAAAGAAAACTAGTATTTCAGATTCATATGATTACAATGTACCATATCCCTTGCAGTTGTGGCATGCCATATATTCGTCAGACCATCAGCACTGTGGAAGAACGACATATTGAGCATGAGCATCATACACACTTATAACAGCCAAGCAAATCTAGTACTGCAAAACATTGCCTTGGTACTGGTCAGGAAGAAACTGGCTTTAGATTAGTTGGTAACATTATACAAATAATTTAGGAATAAAGGAGACAGCTCAGTTATAGTAGACGTATTGAGTCATTACCAGGCACACAAAAAGGTACAAAAACATTGCTAGCTTTCGGATGACTCCATTAGCGAGCTAGAGCACATGTGTGTGTGCTCCAAAACACAAACACACACACACACACACACACACACACACACACACACACACACACACACCTCTGTAATTACATTGTGCTGTGTGAGTGCTTTTTTTTGGCTGGTGGACTAGGGTGACAGTTAATGTTGGGTGATGTGGATAGAGGGAGAAAGAGGTGGGAAGCAGCAGGCAAGGTTGGAGAGGGGTGGCTGGTGATAAAGAGGGAGGTAGCACATGCAAGATGTGCATGAGCTAGGAATGTGACAAATGGTCAAAGTTGCTGGTTAGTTCATGCAGTGCGTGATGACAATGATAATGATGTGGAGGTGAGGATCAGGAAAGGGTAAGAGGACAGAGGAAGAGGAGATTCTTGGGTGGAGGGTGCAGATGCAGGGGATTATTGGAGACTGAGGTCAAGAGGATTATGAAAATAAAAGATGCGATACAAGGATAACTCCCATCTGCAAATCAAAAAGAAAAGCTGGTAATGGAGGGAAGAATCCAGATGGAGTGAGTTGTGAAGAAAGCCGTTGAAATTGAGCATCATGTTATAAGCAGCATGATCTACTGGGTGGTAAACGCTGGTCTTGGTCATAGTTTGGCAATTGCCACTTGTTCTGGTGGACAGCTGGTTGATGATCATGTCCACACAAAGTGCTCCACAGAAATTGCAGCAGAGCTGGTAAATGACAAGGCATCTTTTACAGGTTGCTCTGGCTCTGGCGGTATAGCATAAGTCTGTGACACTGTGACAGTCACTTGCTTTATTTCTTTGTTAATCTTCCTCGGTGTTGACGTATTGTGTTATGATACTGGCTGAAAAATGGGGGTGTGGAAGTACAATACTGACTACTGTAAATGATGTAGCTGACAGGTGCACAGTTGCATTTCACAGTTTTTTACTTTCACTGTTCACAACCCCCCCCCCCCCCCCCCCCGCCCCCCCTCAATATACACAGTTAATATCGCTAGTTAACTATTGGCAAATTATGATAAGCCTCATTAATAATTTGCAAGCATACGTCAGCATACTGCTACAATAGTTTACTGTTGAATATCTATGACCAGTGAAAGCGTAAACACTCAGTTCACACTTCTTGCAGAATAATACTGTACATATTGAATAGACACTGTCATTATTTTAATACATGGTCTAATTGTGTTACACTTATTTCACAGATAATTTTATGCATTATTGTTGACCTAACAATACGGGTGCCTCGTCTGAAACTTGACTGTGAACTGACTGTATTGAGCACCATATATCAGGCCCTTATATATCATCACAGTAATAAGTACTGAAACTACACATTGCTTGATGTTTAATTTACAGAAATTACAATTAAAACTTGAGTAGTTAAATTATGAACAATGCTTTTGACACAACTGGTAATTACTTTGGAATTAATTAAGGGCTGGCTTTGTTAACATGTTTTCGAACAGAGCTAAATAAATACTTAAGGAAATCTAATAGGTGGTTTTTCCAAATGTTTATAATTAGCACAGAATTTATATTTGTTTATCAGTCAACAACAGAAATTAAGTTAAAAAACAATTACTGATTTCATCCTATAACAAAAGACATTCACTAGGAACAGTCAAAATAAATTAGGAAATTAATGACATACACAAAACTAAGCACAAAATTAGATCTGGTACTATATTCTTTAAAACAGAGGGCCAACTTTTCTCTCTTATGAAAATGCAGATTATATTTATGTATGTTAATGAGAATTAGTTAAAAATGAAAATATGAATTTAAGGAGACAGATGGTGAAACAAGAGGGGAAGTAAAAAGACCCCAGGTTTCTTTGTCACAACACGACTAGAGTAGGATGTGCTGGGTTGATGCATCACTCATATCTTTCACCTGGGTCTTCCACCGGGATATGGCTCATGTTGTAAGGGGTTAGGAGTGGGAGTAGAATAAGGTTGGCTGGATGGTGAAATACAACTTTCGGAGGGAAGGGAAGGATTGTGGATAAGGTGTTTCTCATTTTGAGCATGATCAAAGCCCAGGTGAAGAACTTGATTCAGTTGTTCCAGTATAAGGTGATATTTGGTTGGGGAAGGGGCGGGCAGCGGGTGGTTTGGGGGGGGCACTCCGTTACAGCTGGTTCTTGGGGTTTGCGAGGATATGGCACAAGAAATCTGTTTGCTGGCTATACTTGCAGGTTAGTGCCTGTCTGTGAAAGCCTTTGTGAGAGCTTCAGATACTGGTCAAGGGATTACTCATCTCTGCACATACACTGTCCAAGGGAGGCCAGACTAAATGGGAATAACTTCATCCATCCTGTCACGGCCTCAATCCACATGTCCATGTCATCACCATTGTGCACCACATGAACTCGCTGGCTCTGGTGCTCATGTTTCATGTTCATAATCCATGCACCTGCTGCATCTCCCTCCCCCATTCCTAGGGGAGCCTGTAAATTTCTTTGCACATCACATACTCATTGCATTTGCGGCTTGAAGAGGGGTGTGCACCTGTTGAAATATTGTCACTGATACTATCCAGCTGCATTCCTGTAGTTGTTGGAACAACAGGACACATAATTTCTTAGTATTTGTTTCTGAATGTGAAGTGAGGAGAATAATGTTCTTTTGAATTACAGTATCTTTTTATATGCAGAAAATATTGTGTGGCAATATGGTGCCACTTGAACAAGGGGAAACAATTACAAAGGAAATTATTTATTTTTAATAGGGTTTTTAAGTAAATTATGTGTAAAGCTGTTTACACTAATGTTAAATTCTAAGTTAATGTACACAAGCTGCCAAATAGCTGAAAGACAGGGCTGAAAGAGCATGCCAGTGAAAAACACAGGCTGTTCCACATGAACTTTATGAAACATAATGAATAAAAATTAGTTCTTTGCCTCATTGTTGGCACTTTACTTGAATGCGAATTCAGTTCTTCTTTCCTTCCTGTTGAAATATTCAATTATATGCTGATAGAACTGTTCCTCACTTTTAGCTAATTTGAGTTGCAGCAGCTTCTTTTGTACATCTACATCTACATCTACATGATTACTCTGCTATTCACAATAAAGTGCCTGGCAGAGGGTTCAATGAACCACCTTCCTTCTGTCTCTCTGCTGTTCCACTCTCGAATGGCACGCGGAAAAATGAGCACTTAAATTTTTCTGTGCGAGCCCTGATTTCTCTTATTTTATCGTGATGATCATTTCTCCCTATGTAGGTGGGTGGCAACAGAATATTTTCGCAATCTGAGGAGAAAACTGGTGATTGAAATTTCATGAGAAGATCCCGTCACAATGAAAAACGCCTTTGTTTTAATGATTGCCTCTCCAATTCACGTATCATGTCTGTGACACTATCTCCCCTATTTCACGATAATACAAAACGAGCTGCCCTCTTTGTACTTTTTCGATGTCATCCGTCAGTCCCACCTTATGCTGATCCCACACCACACAGCAATACTCCAGAATAGGGTGGACAAGCGTAATGTAAGCAGTCTCTTTGGTAGACGTGTTACACCAAAGTGTTCTACCAATGAATCAGAATCACAGTCTTTGGTTTGCTCTACCCATAGTATTATCTATGTGATCATTCCAGTTTAGGTTATTTGTAATTGTAATCCCTAAATATTTAGTTGAATTTGCAGCCCTCAAATTTGTATGACTTATCGTATAATCGAAATTTACTGATTTCTTTTAGTACTCACGTGAATAGCCACACACTTTTCTTTATTCAGGGTCAACTGCCACTTTTCGCACCATACAGATATCTTATCTAAAATGATTGCAAGTCGTTTTGATCATCTGATGACTTTACAAGATGGTAAATGACAGCATCATCTGCAAACAATCTAAGACGGCTACTCAGATTGTCTCCTATGTCATTAATATAGATCAGGAACAATAGAGGGCCTATAATACTTCCTTGTGGAACGCCGGATATTACTTCTGTTTTATTCGATGACTTTCCGTTTATTACTACAAACTGTGACCTTTCTGACAGGAAATCATGAATCCAGTCACACAACTTAGGTGATACTCTGTAGGCGCACAGTTTAGTTAGAAGACGCTTGGAGGAACGGTGTCAAAAGCCTTCTGGGAATCTAAAAATATGGAATCAATTTGACATCCCATGTTGATAGCACTTATTACTTCATGAGTATAAAGAGCTAGTTGTGTTTCACAAGAACGATATTTTCTGAATCCGTGCTGACTATATATCAATAAATCATTTTCTTTGAGGTACTTCATAATTTTCTAAAACAGTATATATTCTAAACCCTACTGCAAATTGACATTAGTAATATAGGTCTGTAATTCAGCATATTACTCCTACTTCCCATTTTGGGTATTGGTGTGACTTGAGCAATTTTCCAGTCTTTAGGTACAGATCTTTCTGTGAGCGAGTGGTTGTATATAACAGCTAAATATGGAGCTATTATATCAGCATACTCTGAGAGAAACCTGGCTGATGTACAATCTGGACTGGAGGCCTTGGCTTTATTAAGTGATTTAAGCTGCTTTGTTACACTGAGGGTATGTACTTCTATATTTCTCATCTTGGCACTTGTTCTTGATTGCAATTCAGGAATATTTACTTCATTGTCTTTGTTGAAGGAGTTTCGGAAAATCGTGTTTAATAACTCTGCTGTCATCAGTGACTTCACCATTGTTATCGCGCAGTGAAGGTATTGATTGCATCTTGCCGTTGGTGTGCTTTATGTATGATCAGAATCTCTTTGGGTTTTCTGACAAATTTCGAGATAGAGTTTCATTGTGGAAATTATTAAAAGCATCTCACATTGAAGTACGCGCTATATTTTGAACTTCTGTAAAACTTTGCCAATCTTGGGGATTTTGCGTTCTTTTAAATTTGGCATGCTTTTTTTTCGTTGCTTCTGCAACAACAATCTGACCCGTTTTATATACCATGGGGGATCAGTACCATCACTTATTAGTTTATGTGGTATATACCTCTCAATTGCTCTTGATACTATCTCTTTGAAAATGTTCCACAACTTTTCTACACTTACATGGTCAGATCGGAAGGATTGAAGACCGTCTCTTAAAAAGGCGTTAAGAGCATTTTTATCAGCTTTTTTAAATAGATATACTTTGCGTTTCTTTTTGATGGTTGTAGGTGATACAGTATTCAGCCTAGCAGCAACTGCCTTGTGGTTGCTAATCCCTGTATTTGTCACAACACTCACTATTTGTCCAGAATTATTTGTTTCTAAAAGGTCAAATATGCTTTCACAACCATTTACGCTTTGAGTGGGCTCATGAACTAATTGTTAAAAATAATTTTCAGAGAAAGCATTCAGTACAATTTCGGATGATGATTTATGCTTCCCGCCGGCTTTAAACATATAATTATTCCAGCATATTGGGGGTAGATTGAAGTCACCACCAACTATAATTGTATGAGCAGGGTACTTATTTGAAATGT